>NC_058097.1:177852500-187852500 GCF_020171115.1 Neogale vison | reverse complement strand
TGCCAATATCCTCCCAGAGGTAGCCTCCACTCAGACTCGTGTCCGCACGTCAGCCTTGGCACCCAGTTCCTTAACCCCCCGGAGGGACTCCTGACACTCCCCAGCCTGGCTTGCAAGGAGGGCCCTCCCCCTCTGGCCATAGACTGGGAGCATCAGGAGCCCCAGGCAGCCTCCAAGACCCTGGGCCCCCGGAGACTGTGGTGGGAGCTGGGGTGCTAGGCAGGGCTACGACTCAGAGGCCCCTTGCCCTCAACAGATACACACTCATATACAAACTCTCTGGAATATTCAGTCAGGCAGACGACACCCAGACTCAGACACACTGGGCCAGGACCCTCACGCCACCCCACCCCTGCCACCGTCGCCTTACCTGGGCCTGCACGTAGTCCCAGGCCTCCTGCAGTCTGTCCTCGTGACTGTCCTTGTAGTTCTGAATGAGGCTGGTCACGATGCTGCCCATCTCCTGCTTTAGCTGCAGACGGAGGGGAGAATAAGGGTCAAGGTCGGATTTCCTGAAACCCATTCCCCACCTTTGGTCACATCTACTTAAATGGCCTCTTTCCTCACCCACCCCAGCTCTGGGGACATGCTCACACTCAAAAGCATCCTACTATTCATGCCAGCTGCTTTTCTAGTGCTTCTAGGGTGCCAGGCCCCTGCTGGCCATCACAGGAAGCCCGGAGCAGTCAGGGCCTACCACAGCTGTGCTGTAGTCTGTTCGGCACTCAGTGCCCTCCGGTGGCTTCTCATCCCTCTCAGGAAGAATACCACCATCCTGTCAGTGGCCCACAAGACCCAGTCTTGTTTGGCCCCCACTCTTCCCAAACCATTTTCTGTTTTTTACCTTCTTCTGCTTCAATTACCCAGATCTCCTTCGCTGTCTTTCTGCTTGGCATGCTCGTGCCTCAGGGCCTTTGCACTTCCTCTTCCACCTGTCATCCTCCTCCCCCACATATTAACATGGCTCACTGGTCCACTTCCTCCAGGGCTTTGTTTAAAGGTCACCTCCTCAGAAAGGCCCTCCTGGACTATCCTACAGAATATATCTCTTCCCTGTCCCCTCCAGCACCCCCTCCCAGGCCCTCCTCAGCCTGCAAGGGTGGGCCTGCTGTTTCATAGCATTGTCATTACAAGCTCATTCCTTTTCAGGATGTACTGTGTCTCTCCTCCACTAAAATGTCAGAGTCATGGGAGCAAGGACCATACCTGGTGAAGCCTGGCCAGGTCAGACGTGAGCTGTACTTGAATAACGGATGGCTGTACGTTCACTGCCTAATGCTGCGCCCCAGGGCAGTACTCACATACTCTCCCCATTAGTCCTCATGCCTGCCCCGCAGCCCTGCGAACTCCAAATCCTGACTGTGTGGGGGAATTCAGGGTCCGTTGGTGAGGGAGAGAAGCATCTGCTTTTCTCAACGCCAGCAAGGAAACAATGATTTACAAAGAAGGCAGATGAGGGGCACAAGGAACAAAAGGATTCAGCCCCAAAGGCCCCCCAGGGGCGGCTCTCAACAGAGGCTCGCACGCAGGCAGCTTTTCAGGAACAAGTCAGCCGTGCAAAGGGAGGCAAACCCGAAACCAACCTTGAGAACTGAGAACAGGGCCCCGCGCCCCAGGTAGGAACAAGGGCCCCCCCGTTGCCCTCCACCCCGAGAGCCAGACCAAGCCTGGCCCCGCCTGGCCTCTCCCGTGGACCTTGTCCAGGGGCCTCCCTGGCACACCAGCACAAATAAGCGAGTCACAGCCACCTGCTGTCACCACAGAAGCCCAGGGTGAGAGGCCAGGGTACTGAGGGGACGGCCACAAACCTGTCCCTGGGTTCCGGAGAAAGGGGAATTAGGATATAGGACAGACACTTCCTGGCAGGGGTTTTCAGAGCCCAGCTCACAAGGCGGTGAGTGGGCTGCCTCAGCTCTCCGCGGGCAGCTCAGAAAACCCACATCTCTCTGGAGAGACCCGCAGTCCTGGCTCCTTGCCCCCTCCCTTCGCCGCTCTGGGAAACCAGCCCCGCTCCCCAGACCCGCTCTCTGCCCCTCTCCCTCTTGCCAGAATCCCCAGCGTGGTACTCTCCCTTCACTCACACTGAGCTTTACAATTTACAAAGCCTTCCTACCAGCAACGAATCACAGCTGCTAAGTTTTATCAAATACCTCTTAGAGACCAGCCATGCTAAGTACTTTTTGTGCATTAATTCATTTTTATCCTCAGAGCGGACCTAGGGATTTACCTCGTTCCCTCATTTTAGAGATGCAGAAAATGAGGCTCAGAGAGAGTGATTACACAGCAACATGGGTCACACGGCCAACATGTGAAGAGCTGGGATTTGGACCTGGAACCCGAGTTTTGACCCGTGAAACTCTATCAGCACTGAAACCACTTGGGCCACAGCTTGAAGGAGGTCAGAGCGTGTGAAGGAATGGCCTGGAGAAGCTAAGCGGCTAGCTCCCGTCCTACAGCTGGGGCTGGCTCCTGCAGGCTTGGGTCTTTCTGCCCTGACCCTCTCTGCTCCGCCTCTTTTCCCCGGGCGGGGGTGGTGGTGGTGGTGGTGGTGGTGGATGATCCGGAAAGAAGGGGGCTGTCCCCAGGGGCATTTGCATGGACAGCTGCTTCTCCCACAGCTGTCTTACCTGCCCTCCCCGCCCCCCACCACCGACCTTGTATTTATACCCCAGCCCATACTTCCCTATTTCAGGTCCCCTGACATGAGAAAAGTGATGGAAGCCCAGTGGTTTCCACTGAGGCTGGGTGGTTTCCATGGAAACACCACCTCATCCTGCAGCCCAGAAGGGAGCTGAGAGACCCAGCAAGGCCACAGGGACAACGGCCGCCTCGGGGGCTGGTTCAGCTCTCAGCAGATGCCTTGGGATCCCCATGCCCAGGAGGCCAAGTCGGGAGCTCAGGGGCGGTCACCCTGGCAACCAGGTCATACCTGAGACAAGAGCAAGCGGGAAGGGGAAGGGGTAAGATGCCCACTCTCTTCCTTCGTCCCTGTAGGGGACGCTTCTGGGGTTTCTCCCTGCGCTGCACCCAATTCTCCCTTCTAGAAACAGCACTTCCTTTCCTTAGGGGTAACCCCCCAATCCCTTCATAAGCCCGGAAGCCCTGCCCCTCTCATTGCCATGGGCAAGTCCCAGGCTGCCATTGGCCACCTCCCCCACCCTGGGCACAGGGAATGCTTCAAGGATGGGATTTGTCACCCAATGTGACCTTTTCTTTCTGCTCATCGGGCAACACGAGGGCCTACAGGGACTGCCTGCCTGAGAAGGCAGCTGACAGAGAAGAGCCAGAGCCAGATCAAGGGACGGAGAGGGACAGAGTCCCAGGGGCAGCCTTCAGAAATCTGGATCCCACAGAGCCTCCAGCCAGCTCTGGCCCATCCCGTTACTATCTATGCAATGAAGAGTCGTGCCCAGGATTAAAAAACAAACAAACAAACAAAAAACAGTCCTTCCCAGGACCAGCAGCATTAATTACAGCCCAGAGCAAAATGAAAATGCAGGGTCCCTTGCTTAAAAAGGACTATGAATTTCAACGCAGCAGCATCAGAGTATAAACCAAGCATGGTTTGAAGCGGAGGGCCCTGTGTAACCACTCAGGTCACACGCCTAGGAGGCCAGTCCTGGAAAGCTGCCCGGTCCCTCCTCCCCATTTCCCAGAACAGAGAACAGATCCAGAGGCACGATTTGGCAAGATCACACAGCTAGCGAGCAGCAGAGACGGGACATAACCCTAATTGGGAGGCTCCAGAAGCCTGCAATCTGAACTGTGGCCGACCCCCACTGTTTCCACCCGCCCCCCCCACCGTCCCCTCTGGGGCAGCTCCCCACTACCACCGGCTGTGCTCCAACTCCACCTTGCAGCCTGCTGTTTCACACAGAGGCAGGATTAGAAGAGACCTCAGTAAAAGCCCTTCCCATACCTTCCTGGGCTCTGTGCTTAAATTCTCCCACGTATGGGGAACTCAGGACCCCACAGAATGGCACATTGAAGGGGTGGGGAGGCTCTTGATATAAGCAATTCATTTTAAGTTCCAAAGGGGACCAGTTGAAACAAATCAGATCACTCTCTCCCAGGAGAAACCATTTGGATATTCAAGACCAGACTGGGTCTCCCTCCACCCCCTCTCCTCTCCGGCTCCTCCAACCACTCCTTGGGATGGTGTCCTGACCTCTCTCCATGCTCTTTATTCTAGGCATCAAATTGCCCTCGAGAACGAGGTGCCCCCCCCCCAAGCAATGAAATGGACCCACACCTTCCTGTCTTCTCCTGGGGATCCCATAGGACATGTTGCCAGGTGCATTGCCAGAATGCAGACACAGTGGGTCTGAGGCTTCAGCCTAGGATCCCAATAAGAAATGAGGGCCCTTGTTGGTAGTGGTGGATGCAGAGGGGGTGGTGTGTTTACTCCTAGTCACCGCACCTGAGTCTTTCCTGAAAGCAGGCAGCAAAGTACGCAACCAGCAACCCAGAACTCCCCAGGCTCCAGTTAACTCCTTGAGGGCGGGGTCTGAGTCAGGCTCCACCTTCCACTGCCACGGAGCCAAGGAGCCACATGGGCACCCAGCAACCAGCACCTTAAGAATTTTCATCCCAAGGCACCTGGGTGGTTCAGTCGGTTAAGCATCTGCCTTTGTCTCAGGTCATGATCCAGGGGTCCTGGGATAGAGACCCACATTGGGCTCCCTGCTCAGCCAGAAGCCTGCTTCTTCCTCACCCTCTGCCACTGCCCCTGCTATCCTCTCTCACTCTGTCAAATAAATAAAATACTTAAAAAAAAAAAAGACTCTCCATCCCACTGCTCTCCATGATCCCCTTTCAGAAGGAATGCCTGGAGGCCTTTTTCCCCTTCCCCAAAGGGAAGACAAAGGTCACATGTCTCTGTCCTAGCTCCAGCTGTCCACCCCCAAGGCTGGTAGCAACCCTGGCCAGAGCATCAGGAAGTTTCCGTCATAGGAAGTAGACATCCCACAGAACAGCACTGTCCTTGGGGAACCCCTCTTACCACCTACAGGTCAGGGCGCTGCGACGCACGCACGCACACTGGCTCCTCTGAACTTCTCTGGTAGGAAAAGGAAAGAGGGGGGAGGGCATCACTGTGTTCCCGACCAGCCTTCCCCAGGGTGAGGAAGGGCACAGCAGTGTGGCTGGGCCACTGCCCCCAACCCCAGTCCCCAGCACCCACCCAGCCCCACTAGAGCTCCTTCCCCTTCAAGGCCTCAGCCCCCCTCTCTTCTGCTCAGCCCCCTGACATTATCCACTGAAGCCTCAGCGGCCTCACCCTTGTGGGCCATTGGGCAGGGGAGCAGCAGGGCCTGCCTCAGTGTGCCAAGGCCAGTGCCCGGCACGTCCCAGCAGAGAGTGCTCCCTTTCTTCCTCGAGACCCTCTCCCACTCTCCTCTACCTGGAGAGGACAAGCCAGAATCCCAGAGCGTCAAAGCTGGGAAAGGTCCCCGAGATGTCAGCTGGCACTCCGAGAGGCTGGGCAAGTTGTCCAAGCCCCTGGGGCAGCCAGAGGCAGATCCCAGCCAAGAACACAGGGCCCGAGAAGCCCAGACGTGGGCCAGGCCCGCAGAACTGGGGCTGGGTATACGTGGTCAGATGAGGAAAGAGCTAAAGGAATCCCCACTCTCAAATCCTGGCCCACGGCTCTCGCTAAGACTAACACCAAAGACAACAGGAACAGCTGCCGTTTACTGAGCCCTTACTAAGCGTTAATGAAGTTAATGATGGGGACCACCAGTGAGCCCTCCCAAGGAGTCCAGGAGGGGTCCGCTCCGGGCCAGGCGCTACTCAGGCCCTTCCCATTGGTGGGGCTCTCAAATCCGCAGCAAAGAGCTAGGAGATGGCCTTGGGGCCCGGGTGCTCTGGCACTGAGCAGTGTTCCAATTTTAGAAAGGGATTGGGGTCTGGGTCACACCACGCATTCTTTCCCATTCATAATTCCCGAGGGCCCCCTGAATGGGGTACACAGAGGCCACGAATAGCCTGGCTTCTCTTCGGGTTTGATTCTGCCACTGAACGAGCTGCAAAGGGCATTTTTGCTTTTCAGAATGGTTCTTGGATTTCAGAACTGCGGCTAAGGGGAGCGGACCTGTATTGTTACCGCTGTCTGACCAGTGACATGCGTGGAGCACAGAGAGGTTGAGTAACTTGCTGAGGCCCTCAGAGCAGCGATTCCAACACGGGCAGTTGAGTCCTGGAGTTGAGGCCTTGGCCCCTTCCCTATCTTATATAAGTGTTGCGGTCTGTGCTCCCTTCAACTCTGGGTGGGAGTGGGGGCCCAGCTGCTTTTCCCTTCAATTTAGAGATGCAGAAGCCCGGGCTCGAGAGGCCATGTGCCTTGCCCTAGGCCCCCAGCCTACCCTGTTGCTGCCCAGGGAACCGTGGCTGCTGGGAACTCAGGGCAGGAGGGACGAATGGCATCCCCAGAGACCACTTCGGGCAGGGGCAGGGGGGACCCCAGTGGCTCGATCCCTTCCACCTGCCCAGGAGGCCTGCGGAGTGAGAGAATGGACATCCCATTGCCTCTAGAAGTTCTCTTCCTCTAGGCTCAACAAGGCCCACCTCCCCAGCTGGACCTCATCGGCAGGAATAAACATCATCAAGGACATGTTTAGTCTTCCACCGGGATTTACAATGTGCTGGGAAAGAAAAAATAAATCATTCATTCTAATTTGAGTGAGAGAGCACTGCCAGAACATCCCCAGCAGATCCAGGAAATGTCCCTCTGCCTTGCAGGAGAGGTGGGCCAAGGTAAGGTGGGCTGGGACCAGGGGGCATGGGGTATGGCCTGGTGGGGAGGAGGAGCGGGAGGCAGGGGAGGGAATCACGGGGTAGGGCGGACAGTTTGGACTGGAGTCAGGAGTCCTGATTCTCCAAACAAGCCTTGCTCTGGGGCTGTGGGACGCCACTGAGGCGTAGCTGCTGGCTGTCAGCCAAGCGGAGATCATACCAGCCCACAGGGAGGCAGGGTGCTGGAAAGGGAGGCATGGGCCTTGGTTGGGTCAGAGGGATGGGGATGGAATTCTCCATTCTGAAGCATCTGAGCTATGTGTGGCTGCGGCCAAGTCATTTTGCTGCTCTCTGCCTCAGTTTCTTAAAACTGGAAAATGTTTGTAAAACTGAAGTGTTTATCAAGTTATTAGCTCAGCTCCTGGCATGTGGTTGGCATTCAACAGGGGCCAGAGATGGGGGCCATCGTTATTACTATGAGATGGGGAAATCAGACAGTGAGAAGGCAGACTGCCCGAGACCCCTACAGAGCCAACCGCCTTCTGAGTCATGGAACCCAGCTCACCAGGGCCCAGTTCTTATCCACCCTGATTATGACCTACCACCAACTGGGTCCCAGAGAATCCCCAGGTGGCACAGGGTAGAAATAAAGACCAGATCTTACAATCCTTTCACTGAGAAAAGAGTTGCCCTCCTTTAAATGCTGCCTCCCTGTCTGGTAGCCAAGCGAGCTCCCTTTCATCTGCTGAAACCACTATTTACCCTTTTGCCTTGGCTTCCAGGAAGCTCAGTATTCAAGTTAGCCCTCAGCTACTGTGCTAGTGTCCTGGCGTCAGGGCCACTGCTTCTCCTCTTCCAGCGTGCATTCCAGTCCCTCTCATTTTGACTTTAGTTACCCAGTGCCTGTGTTGGAACTCAACTCTACTTCTGGGAAAGAGGCTAGGAGTGGATTATAAAGGAAAACAGACTCAGGGAGGAGCCACTGCTATGAAAATCACACCAGTATGAACCAGGAGCCGCCTGGGTTCAAAGCCTGGCCCTGCCGCTTACTCGCCGTGTGACCTTTGATCAAGGGGGCTCATTTCTGCGTTCTGCTTCCACATCTGAAAATGAGGGTGACATGCCCATGACCACACAGGACCCCAGGGAGGAAAAGCTCAGTGAGCACAGTCTGCCCGCCACAGGGGGTGGCAGCCTTGTTCTAGGCTTCACAAAGTGTTAGTTGTTGATGTTGGTGTAATGTTTTCTTGCCTCCCTTCTAAGAAGTGATCTGAAGCAACCGGACCTTCGAGTGGTAAAATTAGGAGCACAGGAGCCACCAGCTCCGCCTCCCTGATCGCTAGGTAAGAACTGTATCGCTGGAGGAAAGCGGTGGCCCCCAGGGGCAACCAGGGCATGGGCCATGTGCAGTGGATCTGGGTTGAGCTCTGGGCCCTCCCGTGGCCCAGCCACTGGCTGACTGGGTACCCTAGCCCCTCACCTGTCGGATGGGGATTCTCATGCTACCCTGAGAGGGAAGGCATGGGGAGCATGTGAAAGAATGAAAGCAAAGTGGCCAGCATTGTACAGTAGTACATGCTGTACACTGAACCAACCGCAGGGGTGCTGGGGGTTCTAGTCCCTGTATTACTGACAGTATTGTTCGATATCTCTCTGAACACCTGTCTCCCCTGTCTGTCAATGAAACACAGTACCCAGCTGCCAGAAGGATAAGACAATGTGTGTAAAGCTTCCAGAAGATACTGTGTGCACACAGTAGGTGCTCCATAAGTGCTAACTTTGATAGTCACAATCAACTGGCTCACCCAACAGTTATTCCTGGCTTCCCTTCTCCCTTGTGCCTGTGTCTCTAGAGTCCCCTTAAAGCCAGGGTACCTTTGTGACCCAATCTGGAGAAGACTGTTGGAGGACTTGCTTTTCTGATCAAAGGGATGGCCTGGGTCTGGCACTGCCCGTTTCCCTCTGCTCCGGCTACAGCAGCACAGATGGTGCTCTGGCAGCCATCTTGTGACCATGAGGTGAGTGGAGTGATCTAGTGAGTGGCATGGTGAGGATGCTGAACAGACAGCCAGAAGCACTGTCTCTGATTTTAGCATGACTTCTGATTAAGTCAATAGTGAATGTCAGCCTGATAGCCTTTCTATTCCTTTAAGCGGAGTGCCTTCCCTGTGACGCAAAACTGATTTTCTTTATTGCAGTGTCCTCCCTGTGCCCCATCTATGGATGAGTGGTACGGATTTAGTACTTGCTGAGGTGCCTGAATAAAAACAAGATGAACAACATCTATTGGGCGTTGACCATGCCGAGCACTGTGCTATGTTTTTACTAAGATAATCCCCCTGAATCCTCATGAGAACCAGAAGCTAAATTATTATTGCCCTCCATTTGCAGAAGGGGAGACAGGCCCCGAGAGGCAAGCAGCTTGCCTACCGTCCCCCAGCTACAAGGTGCTGGGGTAGAGCTGCGTTCAGGCCCACGGCGACCCTGCCCAGAATGCTGCCCCCCTTGCATCTCACTAGGAGATCGCAGGGACCGGACCTTCTGGGTTTGCCTGAGAGAACTGAGGGGCCCCTGGTCTCTCTCCTACCCCCTGGGACCAATCCCCCTGCAGGCCCAGCCCAGCCCAGCCCAGCCAGGGGCCAGGAGAATGCTTACCTTGCCCATGTTGAAATAGAAGAGGGCTCCTGCAGCCACCTGGACGATAAGGATCAGGAGGAGGAAGGCAAAGTACTGGGGACACAGAGGAGCAAGGAGTCAGCCTCATGCCCAGTCCCCTGGGGTGCACCCGCCCTGCTCACCCCTGCAGGCACTCCCGCAGCTGGAACCAGGGTACACGCAGGTGCCCCTCAGCTGGCCGGCAGTACTCACCAGCCCCAGCAGGCAGCGGACCTCCTTGATGGCACCAATGCAGCCCAGGAAGCCCATGAACATGGTGACGGCCCCTACGCCGATGAAGACGCAGGCCCCTACCTTGAGCGAGCTGGAGGAGGTCTCTGGGGATGGAGAGAAGGACATTCAGTCGGGCCCAGCTGTCTCACCCTCATTAAGCACACCATCAGGGGAAGGCCGAAGAAGGTCGAGCACTGCTTCCCTTGGGCTCCGCCCCCACCAGGCGCTGTGCTAGCTGCTGGGTAGACAGGAGTCAGAATACTGAGGTCCCCATGGCCAGGAGCTGCCACCCAGTGGGGCGGGATGTAGGGACAATACAGCACAGATCCCCCAGTTGTGGGGAGAGCCACAGGGACACGGAGGCTAGCTCCAGTAGACAACCATGGGGCGGGGAGTGGGCTGGGTAGCTGGGAAAGGCTGGTCTGAGCAAGAGGAGAGCCTAGAAGCAGCCTAGTGAAGCTCTGAGAGGGGAAGGCATTGCAGGTGGGTGGGGGAGGGGAAGGAGGGGCGGGGGGGGGGTGGGAACAGCAAGGAGGAAGGAGCTAGGATATACTTAAAGAAGGCAAGACAGAGTGGGCCCGTGGAAGTCTGACCTGTGATATGCCTGAGACACAGAGAGGTGCCTGATGACAAGACACCCTCTCTGGGGCCGCCCCTGTGGGCAAAGGTCTGGGTTCCGTCAGAGCACTTGACCAGCATTTCCCAAGAAGCCCAGCGCATCGCCCACCAGAACAGGGCGCAACTCACGCCCACCTCCAGATGCCCTGTACCCAGAGGCTGTCAGATGCAGAAGAGCCAGGGCAGATGGGCCTCCCCCTGGCAGGGGGCGGCAGACTCCCCCCAACAAAAGCCCCTGCACTCTCCGGGAGGCGGAGGGGGCAGGATGTTTCCAGAAGGCTGGCAAGCAGCCTGGAATGCATTACTGGATCAGGGGAACCCATTAGGGAAGTAGATTCCTGGGTCCGTACAACTGGACAGACTTTCTTGGGAGGCCACCCGGAACCTGCAATTTTAATGTGCCAGACAAGGCATGGCCAGAGCTGGCACAAGTGGCTGTCAGCAGGGAAGACATGGGCCAGCTCCCTGGGGGAGCCTGAGAGAAGCTGATATCCCCACCCCAGCCACCGAGGACCCCTGAGCACCCTTAAGCAATCATTACAAAGCTCAAGTGTGGATGGACAGGAGGGCCGGATTCAGCCCCACTTCCTGGTCACAGACAGAAATGTTCTGGAGCTCGGGAGGGGCTGGCTAGCCCACCCCGTTCTCAGGGTGCAGGGTAGGGCTGCCTACCCCCCAGCTCCACACAGGAGCCCCCAGGCAGGTGGGGTAGGGAGGGGAGTGGGGAAGCAGTGCCCCTGCTGGGGTGAGCGTGGGGGGCTCCTGGCACTGAGCTCCCATTTTCATTCTAGGTCCTCGGCGCCCTGCTCTCAGCAATTGGCACAGTCAGGAGGAGGCCATCCAACGCCACTTTTTCTAAGCTTCCTGGGTTTGGGTTCCTCCCAGGGATGACTCCCAGAGAAAAGAAATTTGGCAGAGTCTGGAATCCACTGCGTGCCTGCCAGAACAAGGCTCTTTATCCGGATCATCCCTTCATTTCCACATCGCTTCATGTCCACGCCAGACCCATGAGGGTAGATTTACATCCTGATTTGTCCCTAAGGGCCCTGACGCCCAGCCAGGCTAAGAGGCCACCCAGATGCCCAGCAGGCAAGACCCAGGGCTGAGACCTCCCCAACTCAGCTTCTCCCCCAGGAGGCCAGCCCAGCTGCAGTGTCTCAGCTTCTCAGAACATCCAGCGGACAGCAGTCCCTGACCACACCCAGGATCTCAGGCTGGCCCGATCTGAGCACCCTGACTTAGGAAGGGGCCAAGTGGACATTCTGGGGAGGCCCTCCACTGTGCACGGCAGAAACGTCTGGGTCTTGCCAGGCCTGGCAGGTGCCAGAGAAGCAGAAGTGGCTCCACATGAAAGGGACCGGAAGCAACAAGAAAGGGGCTCTCATCCCAGCTCTCCTGTGAACAGGGTCTAAGCCTGGGAAGGCCATCCTTTGACTTCTGTTTCATTCTCTGTGAAATGGAACTAAATCCTACTTCTCCAAGATGTTCTTACCAACTCCATCACTTCCGTAGGGTTGACTAGTTACTAGGAGCTGTTCTAAACACTTTTCATTTCTCACAACCACCTTATAACATAGATTTGATGATTATCCCCATATTCCAGATGAAGAGGCCCAGAGAGGTAAAGTAACTTGCCCACGATCACTCAGCTAGGAGGTAGCAGAGCCAGGATTTGAACCGCGGCAGCCTGGCTCCAGAGTCTGTGCTCCTGACCACAGAGCAAGGTCTGATTAAGGCAGGACTGTGTAGCAGGTGTGAAAATCCTGCAGTATATTGGGGCTCAGGGTATGGGGGGCTCAGGAGCCATGCCCCTGTTCACATCCCAGCTCCCACTCCTGGCTGAGTCTCCTGGGACAAGTTAACTTCCCTTCCTGTGATTCCGTTTCCTCCACTGTTGATGGGGACAGACACACTTCACCCCATGGATTCCCAGTTAGGGAGTCCTCACCAGTTAGGTTGAGGGGAGAGCTGTGTCATGTGGGCCTGGAACGTCCATAGTAAGTCAGAGCCCTGGGTCCCAGCCCTGTGTGATTCTTAGCAAGTCTCTCTCTGCTGGATCAGTGCTTCCAAACCCTGGCTGCTTGGGGAATCACCCGGGGAGCTTTGTAAAAACCACAGTTCTCAAGGTCCCCGCCCGCACACCAATGGAGTCTGATCCCAGAAAACATTCTGGGTGCATCTACCAGTGTATCTAGGGGACCTCTGCCTTCTGGCAGCTGGAGAGTCTTCCAACTGAATAGGGAGGAGGCAGGAGGAGCAGTAAGAGGTTCCTGGAGCCTGGGGCAAGGTGCAGGGGACAGATATGCAGAGGCTGAGCTGGGAATCCAGACTTTGCCCCCTGGCACTGTGCCTGCTGGGTGTGGCCCAGGACAGGAAGTGGGGAGCCCGGGCCTAATCAGGGCAGAGGAGGGTGCATCCCAGGCTGGGAAGGTGTGGGGAGCACAGGCATCCCACTAGGGTTGGAAATGCAGAGCCTCACCCCAGGACAGGGGAACAGTCTGCAGCCCCCCAACCCCCAGCAGGAGGCAGGGCCAAGAGCCCCAGGCTGCATCGGATGTGGCTGGAGGGTGGCTCATCCTTGCTTCCTTTCAGGTCCGAGGGGAGGCCTAGCCCCCTGGGGCCACAGTGACAGGTGTGGCCTCTCCATCACCCATCCCAGCCTGGTTCCGCTTTATTCAAATCAAGCAGCTGTCATGGGCCTGAGTCCAAACCTGCTGCCTCAGCGGCAGCTGGGAGGGAACTGAGCCAAGGACGCACTCACTGAGGGCAGTGGCATCACTGTGCTCCTTGGGGCCCTCAGCTGTGCCTCCCGTCCACCTCAGGGCATCCATGAAGTCAGTGCAGCAAGCCTGGCAGGCTTCCTGGAGGAGGCTGGTGGGTAGATTGGGCAGGGCTCTTGCCATCTGTGCAGGAGTGCCCTGGGCTTCTTTCCTCCTTCTTCAAGAGTGAGAGAAGGGGCTTCCATGCTGCGGTTCCCCTTACCACGGGCAGCATTGAACACCAAGGTCTGGGTGTTTAAGTCTCATACCTATTACTGGAAGCTCTGGGAACATGAGCCAGGGACATCACTTCTCTGAGCCCCATCTCTTCATTTGTCAGGCAGGACAGGAACAGTTCCTACCTCACAGGGCGGTCAAGGGATCAAGGCAATTTTCATGGGCAAAATGCTTGGCCCCTTGCCGGCCCCATAATGAGCCCAGACCGTGGGTGCTATGTCTGGCGTCTTCTTCCTCAGTCCAGAAGCCCAAAGAACCTAGCTGGTGCCAGGCACAGAGCAGACACAGCTTGGACTCCTGACAATTTGTGTTTCCCAGCCTTTCCTACATTTCTCTAAACTGACCGGGGATGGAGTGTGGCCCACATCTCATTGAGCTGGCACATGGAGGGAGAGAGACTCTAAGAGGCTTTCTCAAGGTCAGAGCTGAGGGAAGGGGTCGGGGCTGGGACGGCAAGCCTCCCTCAACCCCCAGTGTTCTCCGGACAACAGCAGCTTTGTGTGGGGAGGGAGAGAAAATTCCTCCCAAAAACCCCTGCAGAGGAGGGCCCCAGGGTAGAGTGGTCAGCACAGGACCTGGGCGAGGCCCCAAGGACGGCTAGAAAAGCGACCTTTCAGGTTCAAGTTCTTGCGAGCAGCCCTGAGGGCCACCTGGCTCACTGCTCCAGGGCCAGCTTGGCAGGGGGATCACGGGGAGGGACCCTTACGTAGCACAGAGATGAAACTGCTCTTGTCGGCCAGGATCCATACCCCGAAACCCAGGATCACCGCGCCCAGGATCTGGAAAGAAAAGGTACAGTCAGTGGGGGCCTGTGGGGGCCCCTGCCCAGCTGCCCCTGCACCAGGCCAGGAGGACCTGGGGGTGGGGAGGTGCACCACCTCCATCCTCAGGCCCCACACCCCAGGTCCCAGCCATCCAGACAGCAAAGCCGTGTGTGGGGAGTCCCTCGTGCCTCCCATCTCCCCTACCTCACCCCCATACATGGTCAGACCAAACTTATTAGCTTTGAGGGATACAGCCTCCTCCCACGACTTTAACTCCTGGCCCTGTCCTGTGCTCACCCCCTCCACTCCAGGAGCCAAAACCTGATAGGCACATTGCAATGCTGTTCGTCATCCCCAAGCGAGGACCTCACTCACCCTACCCTACCCTAGTCGGGCCCCCTTAAAGACAACAGCGGCTGCTGATGACCCTACATTCTTCCCCAGTGTCTCCCAGGAGGCCACCTGTCCCCTCCTCCCTCCTTGCCAGGTGGACCCTGTTATCGTCCTCACATTACAGATGGGGACACAGAGGCCCCGACCTTGCCAAGGGTCACCCATTCCATCCTTCTGGGGCTCGCAGCCAGGTCTGACTACTACCCCGGGCCAGACTGGCTCACACTAGCTGCAGGATACTTGGACCCGTCCTGGGACATCACCTGGAAAGCCAGTCTCTGGGGACAGGGAGCTACCGAGGAGCCACTGAGGGGAAGGGTCTGCCCTTGGGTGGGTGTGTCTCAGATGACGCAGCTTGCCGGGATGAAGGGGGACTTCATAGAACAGGGGAGTTTGGTTCCCAGATTCCTGAGGCCCTGTCCACCCCCAGCCCGCACCTCACGGCACAGCTGGCCAGTTGCCAGGTGTTGGGCCCATAGTCTGCTCTGTGCCCCCAGAGCCCTGCAGCAGAGCGCCTGACCTGCTCACCTCCTGCGAGGGCGGGACAGAAAATTCCCTCTGGGCAAGCACAACCCCAAGGAGATTGAAATCCAGGATTGCCCAGCTAACCTCCTCAGCTCATCTCCAAGCACCCACGAAGGAAATCCCCAGCAAGAACCCAGGGGGGCCTCTGCAGTTTTCCCAACCAGAGACTGTCATCCGGAGTGGCTGGACCAGCCCTGAGGCAATGGGCCAGCCAGGAAGAGGCCCAGTCAGGCAGCCAGCCAGAACCGGGGAGGCACATGGCCCCCTCTTTCTCTGTGAACCCAGACTGGAACTATGGGGCACCACCCTGGCCCCCTGCACTGCCCACAAACCACCCCCGAGCTCTGCCAGAATCTCCGGACAGGGCTCTGCCAGGAGCCGGGACCCTCACACCGGCGTCCTTCCCCCGGAACAGCAGAGCCTCAGTGGCTCCTGGATTTCTGTGAACCTCAGAAAAGCTGACGAGGTAATTTTCTGGGGCGTCTGGGGCCAGGATTTCGCAGGCAAGGAGGTACACGTGTACATGTGAGCATACGCGAGCACACAACAGCCGCCAGAGCAAACTTTCCAAACCACAAGTCTGATCACGTAACCGCTTCCCGATGTGCGTAGAACAGAGAGCAGGATTCCTGGAAGGCCAGCGTGGCAGGCACCCTGGAGCCCCACACTCCGCCCCCCACTTCGATGCTTCTGCTGGAACTCCCCCCACTGCCACTGCCTCTAACAGGGAGCTTCTGTGGACCATCCCGACAAGGTCGGCTGCCTTATAACCCGCTCTCCTGGGGGCCGTAACCTTCATGCCCAGCACCCTGCACAGCTGCCGGAACCCATCCCCTGTCCCGAACAGAACCCCCAGAGCGGAAAGCATAACTCCCCTGTTGGTGAGTATCCGCCTGGCACCCACAACCGGGTCTGCACGCACAGAGGGGTCAAATATCCACTTGGTGAATGAGTGCTGAGTGAACAAGGAGACGAACCAACCAAGGTATACTGTCCCTGCTCCCCTCTCCCTGCACCCTCCTGTGATAAGAGCTCCCTCTCACCCTGCCCACCCCTCCCCATATTCTGGTGGGCCATCTCCGGCCCCAGCACACAGGCAGTTAACACCGGACTCCAGCCAGCCCCCAAAGCTCTGGCCAGGGACCAGCTTTTCCAGTCTCTGGCTCCACGGAGGAGAAGGGACCCCCTTGGCCAAAACCATCAACCCTGTTTCCTTTCTCCACGAAGTCTCCACCCCTCCCTCCCGCTGCATGCGGTGAGCTGGCTGTCTGGGCCCCTGGACTGCAAAGCCGCCTGTCTCCAATCCTAGGGTCCCTGGGAACAGAAGCACGGCACTGCGACCCTCCTGTTCCCCAGTCCCGGCCAGCTGGCGGCCCAGGAGTCAAGCACTTGCCAAGAAAGGCTTGGTTCTGGCTGTATGGCCACTGTTATCTAGAGCCCTGGTCCAGCCAGGAGGGACCTGACTATCTGGCTGGGGAAGCCCAGATGCCCTGCCCCCAGCAGAGCTTCCAGACCCGGCTGCGGTCCACAGAGGATGAGAGCTGCAACAAGGCCTTGACATGGTCCTCAAGGAGGACACCAGGGCTAGAGCCAGGGTTGGAGAGCGGCAGGGCAGGGGCACCCCAGCGGTCCGTAGGAGTGCCGGGAACATGCTCAGGTCTGTGTGTTGGGGCACAGTTAGGAGGGGGAATTGAGAATGATTATTTCCCAAACTGTCTACGACCCTATGTAACTTGCAACGTAGAACAACTTTTCCCCAGGAATCCACTGTAGAAAATTTGGAAAAGGGGCAGGAAAGCATAAAGAATAAAATCCAAATTCTCAGGAATCCCAAAATGAACATTCAGAGGCACTTTCTTCTCTCAAAAAATCCCTGGACATGTGCACTTTTTAAGAGTAAATCTGAATCATAATAAACATCCTATTTTTCAGCCTGATTTTCTAACAGTAGGGGGTAAACTGGCCACCCAGAGGAGACAGCCCCCCAGCAGCACCCAGCACCCAGGAAAGCCTCTCAGGACTCTCCCCGCGCCCCGTCTCTCTCACACACACACACACACACACACACACACACACGTGCAGACTCACACATGGATCACACGCTCTCCAGCCCCATCACACATTCATGCACGTACACATTCACACATGTGCACACACACCCTGCCCCATCACACATTTGCACACACATACATTCACGCACATGCACACTCACACATGCATCACACGCTCCTGCCATCACATACGCTCATGCACACTCACATGGACACACGTGCACTCACACATGCATCACATGCTCCCCCCATCACACATTCACACATACATTCACACACGGACATACTCACACATGCATACACACACCTTGCCCCATCACATATGGACTCATGCACACTCACATGCACACACGTGCACTCACACATGCATCACACACTCCCCCTCCCCCACTGCACACACACATGCACTCACACACTTCACACATGCATCACACTCTCCTGCTGCCCCATCACACTCAAGCACCCACAGACAATTGACACATGTGCACACTCACACGTGCACCACTCTCCCCTTGCCCCATCATACACTCACACATACATTCACACACATGCACACACATCACACTCTCCCTCTTCCCCCAACACATACACATGCTTATGCACACACATACATTCACACATGTGCACTGACACACACATCACACCCTCCCCCTGCCCCATCACGCACATACTCATACACACACACACTCACTCACATACACAACCACACACACACACACACACACACTCCAAGCAAGAGGAGTCAGTGTCAGGCCTGAGGAAAACTGAGGTCCCAGGAAAACCAGTTCAGATGTGCACCGGCCTTACACATCTGGGCAGCCCTATGCTCAGGGACTTAAAAAGGGGCCTGCCAGGGTGGGTCTGGGGGCGGGGGTGTGTGTCTCCACACTGGCCCCAAGCCTGCAGGTCTCCTGCACACCCTCTGGGGGTGTGGGTACATCCCCCACAGTGGGCGTGAGGGTGGGGGAGGGGTGGCAGCTGTAACAGCAAGATTTTCAGAGGGGGTGCAGGAGGGCCGGGGGCCGGCACAGAGAAGTCTCTGCTGATGAGTTAGGGGACACCCGGGGGGCTCTTTCCCACCCATGCCCACCTCCAACCCAGACCAGCCCAGCCCTCAGTGCCCCAGGAGAGGGGACAGTGGGGATGGGCATCCAGTGTTCTGCCACAGAACCAGCTGGAATGCAGGCCATCTCTTGGCTGTGTCCTCCCGGTTCTATTCACCATGGTCTGTCCTCAGCCCCCACCCACCGCCCCTGACCACCACCCCGCAGCCTGGAGTCTCTGGGGGGTCTGAGCCTGGGTAGCCCCAGGGGAGAGTCTCTGTGGGAGGCAGTGGGCTGGTGCAGATCATACTTACGAAGAAGAGCAAGTTGAAGAGGAAGAGAAAGTATTTGGTGACTTTGATACAGGCTGACCCCATTCTGATGGTCCTGGAGCTCCCTGGCAGGAAGAAGAGAAGGCAGGTGGGTCAAGGCCAGGAAAGAAAGGGAACGAAGCTGACAGGTATCCCGGACCCGCCGACCGCAGATCTTCCCAGAGGGAGGGACTAACATGAGGTCCCATTTTACAGCCCCCTGAGTCCCAGAGAGGTTAGATGACTAGCCCAAAGCCACACAGCTAGGCAGTGTAGGCCTACAGGCCATCTCGGTTGCTTGATGTTTGACAGCTGGGAGTCTGGACAGGCCCCTCGACTGGGCAGGGCCTGGAGGGAAATGACTTAAGACCTTCTCCGGCTTTGGAAATACCCAGATGGATGCTGGTCAAAGCCAGGAGGCCAGGAAGTTAGCGGGTGACTACTGGAGACCCAGAGGGGAGACAGTGGCTGTGGCACAGATCCGTAGCCCTCTCTGGGGCCAGGGGCCTGCTGGGGCAGGAGAAGAGTTCCAGCCTTTCAGAAAAGGGACCGAGAGCTCCCTCCACCATCTCTTCACAAAGGGCACAAGTGTGCATTGTCGAACATCCAATGAACAGAACATTCAACAGAGTTAACACAAATTAAAAAAAAAATTTTCTCTCACCCCAGAAATAAAAACTGTCCTCATTTTAGTAGCTCAACTTGCAGCATGTGTGTTTCACAGATGGTTTTAAACAAAACTGGGCTCTTAGCGTATAGAGGAATCTGTAACCTGCTTTTTTCATTCGACAATACACTCTGCATGTGCTGGTAAAATGCCCCACAATGTAACTTCACCTGCTGCGTAGGATTCCATCCTGTTGATCGTTTCACATTTTGGAGGGTCAGCTTCCTCCAGAAAATTCAGGTTTGGGCAGCATTTTACATATAATGTCTGGGGGTTCAGAAGCTCCATTAAGCCCATTCAGGAGCCCCTGAGGATCCCAGGGTTAAAGTCCCAGATACAGATGTGTCCCAAAGCATGTAGTCAGTACTCGACATTAGACACACGGCTGTTGCCCATTTTTAACTGTCATCCTGGGTGACACACACGTGCTTTTGAAGTGGCACAGACCATGCTGGAGTGCGCTGGTATGTCTCTCCACACTGACGGACCCCAGGCCACTGAAGGACTCAGAGAGGAAGAGGGAAGCTGGCTGCCCCCATCCCTTCCCCAAAGCCACACAATCCTGGAATGACAGCGGCCAGCTCTCGGGCCCTGTGGGGTGACAGGAGCCAGTGCGGGGCAGCTGGGGACGGGACAGCTGCATGCGACAGCTGCTCAGGCAGAGTGGGGCATGGGGGCAGGGAAGTAGGCATTGGGCCCAGTCCTGTTCCCACAGGCCCTATGTCAGGGGGAAGGGGAGAGCAGGGCACAAAGCAGAGGGAAGGAGAGCTAATGGGTTGGCTTCACCCCTTCTTCCTCCTGCAAGGGTAGAAGGCAGTCCTAAGCCTTGTGAATCTCCCCACTCCATAAGGAAGTCCCCTCTGCCTTTTTCTGAAAGTAACCACCTTCTATCATCCTTGCCAGGAGGAGCTCAGCTTTGACTCCCCTATACCAGGGAGAGGAGAGAGGGTTGAAGGGGGGAGGGCTCACTTCCTCCCAGGGGGTCCATTTCAGGGTTCTGACATCTCAATTTGGGAGAATGTTCTCTAGCTGCCTTGCTGGGGGTCAGACTGGGGCACAACATGAAGCAACACTGTCCAGAGAAGGAAAAGGCTCTCTGGGATGGTAGTGAGCACCCTGTCACAAGCGGCATGGAAGCAAAGTGTGAGTTAATACTTTCGGGATTCAAGTGCTACCTGGGGGCGTTAGACTGAATGGCTCTTCCAGTCTACCAGGGTCCAAGGCTTGGGTCCAAGAAACGTAGGGACACCAGGGACTCTAGGAGCCAGGGAAGTCTGCCCTTGGTAACTCCACCTGGGGCCAACCCCAGACCCACGGTGGGGCAAACAAGGACAACGCTGTGTCAGGAGATCCCGAACCCAGGCTGGCCTGAGGGAGCCCTGCAGCAAATGGTCCGCATAAAAAGGAGCATTTCTGGTCTCCCCCAACACAGCTTTGGATGGACCACAGGCTCTGTGTACCCTTGCACAGAGCAGAGCAGCAGCAGAGGAGAGATCCTTTCACCCAGGGGGCACGTTTCTCATTCCTACCTGGACTGGCTTTCCTCGCTGGGTTTCCTCCCAGTAAGTGACTCAGGAGGCCCCAAGGGGGTGACCCAGGCTGCACCCCAATCTACACAAAGGTCACGCCTTTACTGGGAAGAACCTCACTGACTATCCTCTAGGGGCAACCAAGGCCCTGACGGCGTGCGCTGGGTTCTTGTGCAACTGGGAAAGTACGCAACCGTTGCCTGCTTCTAGAAAGTACGGGAAGGGAGTTTCTACAGGTTCCGCTCCCACATCCTCTGCTCAGGCTGGCCAGCCAGGGCAGCCTCGCAGGGTTGGGGATGCTCAGGAACGGGCAGTTTGTGGACGAAAGTAGATTCGGTTGAGGCCCCTGAGGGAGGGGTAGCTGCCGGTGAATGGGAGGGACTCCAGGCAGCCACCAAAATCTGTCTGTCATCCCCTTCAATCCCCCCACAGGCCCAGGAGGTGAAATAACTCATCCAAGCCACACAGCTCGCAAGCAGGGGTGGGCTCCAGAGCCCAAGGTCTGTCCACTGGGAAGTGCCTCCTCCCAGAGAGTGATCTGGACCATATAAAGGGATCTTCGGGGATGGCTGGGAATCCCTAGTGGGAAAGAAGGAGGCAGAGGCTGCCGAGCGGTTCTTCCTTGAGGCTCCAAGACGCTGAGCAACCTCTCTGGTCTCAGGAACTCACACAAATTGTCTTAGGCGTCGGGCAAAGCCCTTCAGTGTCCTAGGAGCAAACTGAAGCACCGAGGGCTGAAGGAGCTCACCCCAGATCACAAGTATATGGACCAGTGAGGAAAGAACCCAGGCTGCCTAGCCCCTTGGGCTCCCTGATCCTCTCCAGGAGGCATCTGAGTGAGCTCCGATGCCAGAACGGGAGTCGAGGCAGCCCCATGCCTGGCAGACAGTCCAGCCAATCTGGGCAGGCCCAGAGACCACCTGGGAACCACCTGGAGGGGGAGAAGGTGCTGAGAACCAGAGCCTGGGGTGGAAGCTCCTGGGCATGTTGGCCAACATCCAAGGATTTACAGTCTCTCTTCCCTCCAAGAATAGATGTTTCCCCCTCAAAGCAACACAGAGAAGACGATGGGCAGTTAGTTCTAAGAAGGCTGGGGGATCAGCTCAGGCTGAGAACATGCTCAGGTGGCATCGCGATGGGGTGTGGTGTCAACTTCAGGGACCCTACCCCCACCCAAAGTTGGATTCAGATGGCCTGGGGGATCTGAGTCTCAGTCTTCTCATCCATGAGGTGGCAACAAGGGCTGGTGTAGGGCAGGGGTTGGCCAACGGGGTCTTTAAATCAAATCCAACCTGCCACCTACTTTTTGTACAACTTGTGAGCTAAGAACAGATTTTACATTTTTAAACAGTCGGAAAAAAAATATTTTTTAGCCCAAGAAATTCACATTTTAATGGCCCTAACTGAAGTTGCAGAGCCATGCTCCCCCCAGCTTAGGTTTTGTCCCCTGCTGCTCTGGCACTGAGGTGGCAGAGTGGACATCACGATAGAGGCCACTGGACCCACAAAGCCTGGAACATTTACTCCCTGGCCCATTCTGGAACGAGTCTACCAGCCCGCAGTGCAGGGGATCCAATAACGTACACCCGCACGTCTGTAAGAGGCAGCAAGGGTCAGGACCGCCGTTAGCTTGAGATCTTGGGGGGTGAGCGATCTGGTAGCAAGAAGTGAATGTAAGGAATTGCAGTCGGGAGAGAGAAGACAAAGGACCCCCGGATAAGGGTCCAAACGCTGGCTTTGCCAGCACATGAGAAGGAAGGGCCTTGAAGGTCGTTGATCCCCTCACCTGTACAGGGACGGTCCTAACCGAACCCGCCACTATGAACAGAGTAAGGTCGGTAGCTGGTACGGTCAGGGTGCAGTGGGCAGGGGGTCGGGCAGACCCTTCTCCGCACTTGTGGAACCAGTAAGGGCTGAGGGTTTCATCCGCAGACGAAATTAAACAAAAGGAATGCCTCCCAACGTTATGCTTCCGAGTATACACTTTCTGTAAACACCGGAGGGTCAGCCTGTACTTTCCTGCGAGCTATATAGACCGCCAACAACACAAGGGAATGACACGCATGCATATCTGAGTGGAAAATTCCAGAGCAGCCGCTGGCAGCCGTCTGAGCAGTAGGAAGGAGGTCCTGATTTTATGTTATACTTTACAGTAGGGAAATTGATCATTTCTAAGCAGCTACAATTTAAATTGACCAAATATATAATTTAACGCCAAATCAATTCGTACAATGAAATGACTGCGCTGGTATTTTACTAACTCCTACTCATCCCTCGGGACTGACTTCAGAGATCACCTCCAGGAAGCCTCCTTTTCCAGCCAGTCTCCTCCCCATCACCCTGGCCCTGCCCACAGGCATGCTTGTTAGCCACACTCCCTCTCTGCTTCCTTACAGTAGCTTTGGATACTGGATCAGTTCTCAGAACAGGCTAGGGCGTTGGGCTGCCTGGGTATGAATGTAATTCTCTCACCTCCTAGCTGTGTGATCTCGGACAAACGACTTACCCTCTCTGAGCTTCACCTTACTCATCTGTGAAAGGAGGAAAAGAAAACCTATTTGGAAGCTCTGTCCGGAGATTAGATTAGATAATGTGGATGAAATGCCTGGCATGGGGTAGGCTTTCATAAATGGAGGTTACTATCCTCGTCCCTGATGCTATACAGTAATTCTCTACTTAAATTGTCCCATCTTCCCTGTGAACCTGTGATACTTCGAGAGGAAAGACTATGTATTATTTATGAGAACAAAGAAGGCTCCCAGCAACGTTGTCTAGTGGAAGATGGGATGGTTGGCTGGATGAAGCAATGGGTCAGGGGGAGGGGATGGAGGGAGGGAGGGATGGTGGACCGACAGATGGAAGAATGGAGGCATGAGCAGAGGAATGAAGAGACAGAGGAATGGAGGGGTGTAGGGAGGCTGGAAGGAGGGATGGATGGACAGGAGAACGGAGAGATGGAGGGATGTTGGGAGGAGAGACTTCCACATAAAATACCAGGACTGCCATATGCTCGAGCCACCTCAAACGGGTCTGACACTCACAGCTGAGCCCTTTCAGCCTCTTCTGTCCTCATCCAAGGGGTGGGAGCGAGGGGCGTTCTGGGGGGTGAGCACCCGAGCCAACTCTGAGTGCCAGAACCCGCTGCCAAGGCTCCTTCACCTTCCCCGAAGCCAGAGTACAGGACGTGGGTCTGGGGAAGAGCTGGGACCTTCAAGAAAACCCCTTGTCTGCAGCGGGTGCCTGCGAATTCGCACCTGCAGGGTGGGAGGGTTGGTCTGTCCCTCCCCTGAGAATGGGGTAGGAGTCCTCCGGCCTGATCCTAGAACCCGAGCATGGGTTAACCCCAAGCCTGGGGTAAGGGAGCTACATGAAGGCCTGGGACATGCGGGCCCAGAGTAGGGAGATGCAGGCTCAGACCCCTGCTCCGGCAGAACACAAGGGATGAGACCCAGCCCAGTGACCGCCCTCCCCGGGCCAAGGACGGGCTGGGGCCAGAGCAGTGTTTTCAGGAGTGGCCCCTCAGAATCGGGAGTCCTAGAAGACGCGCTGTTGAGGACAGGAGGGTTTGCGGTCACCTGCCCTGTGGAGGGTCACTTCTCCCCAAAAGCCACCTGCACATCAGGCCATTCACCTCTCCACTCACCCAGCAGCAAGCATGGCCAAGCAGAAGCCATTGTTCCCTTAACAGCCCTCAACACTGCACGGAGCGCCTCTTAGGAAAAGCCAGACCAGAGGCTCTCGAGGGTACCTGGGGGCCAGTACTAAGGAGTCTCAGTGCCGCAGGGTTTCCGGCGGGGGACAGGGACAGGTTGGGGATGGCCCTTCCTCTCCCTCTCCTGCCCCCTGGGCTGGCCCAGACCAGACATCTAGGAGTCCTGCTCACCCACACCCCTTTCTCATTCCTCCCTCTCACCCCGCAGCCCAAAAGCGTCTCCTCCAGTCCGGCACCTCACCCGGCCCAAATCTCACCTCCCGCCTGGCCCAGTACAGCTCCCTGCTGGTCACGGGTTCCCCTTCCGTCCTCCCCAAAGCCTTATCCACAGCGCAGGAAGAGGTTTGAAAGCTGTAAGCCAGACCTCGTCACTCCCCTACATACAATCCTCTAACCATGATACAGCCACACAAGTCCCTACAAAATCCAGGCTCTTCTGGAGCCGTGCAGCCCTGCCCGCATTGCCCTGCCCCTCCTCTGTCCCTGGCACACCCCCGGCTTCCCGTACGCACACTCATTCCCAAGGCCACACTTCTGTATCGTGCCAGTACCCCAGGCCCTTGACCGGCTCAGTGCCTCTGCCCTAGCGGTCCCCTCAGACCCATCCACTGGCTCGTTCCCTTCCCATGGGCCAAGTTCTCTCCTCCCAGGGACCTTCCCCGAATACCTGATCTACACAGCAGGCCCAGCTTCCAGCCACACAGTAGAATTAAAGCCTGCCAACACCCAGCTCCCATCCCTGCCCTGACCAAGTCATCCATCAGAATCTCGGGGGTAGTGGGGAGGTTCCCCTGTTGACTGTCAGAACAGCACCCTTGATGGGGGGTGGTGGGGGTCAGGGGCGAGTACCTGCCACATGGTCCCCTCACTGCAGCTCACTGATTCATGAGTGCCTCTAGAGCCCAGTTTGAACTTGACTCCTTCGGGCAAGGGCTGTCTGTGTCTCATTCACCCTAGATCCCAGATGGGGGTATAACTCAGTGGTAGAGCATTTGACTGCACCCTAGATCCCAGAGCCTAGAGCAGTGTCGAGCACATGCTCAGCACCTGGTGTCTATTTGCAGAAAGAAGAACTGGGAAGGAGGTGTCTGGGGAGATCAGGAAGGAATTCTTAAAGGAGATGGAACAAACCAACTTAGATCCTGCAACTGGGGGTTTCTGGTCCTTAAAATGACATTGCTGGTTTACAGGAAGGGGTGGCTGCTTACTCCCAAGAATGGATTTTGTTCTCCTCTGTGTCAGAAAAGCTGGTGGGAGCTGTGGGCCCTCTCTCTAGATGCAGACGGGCAGGCACATGCCTCCGTTGGGTTTCAGGGGAATCACTAACCCTAGAATGCCAAGACGTTCCTACTCCTCCCATCCCAGCTGCCTTCAAGTAGTGGTCCCTAATCTCGGCGATGTCAGACTTACCCTGGGAGTTATACAACTGCTCATGCCCAGGACCCCCTCCCAGAGATCCTGAGTAAGTTGGTCTGGGGCACAGTCTAGGCATTGGGATTTTTTAAGCTTTCCAGAGGATTCTAAGGTGTTGAGACCCACTGCTTTAGGCCTGGTCATCAGCACGGCCTGGGCCCTCTGTTCCAAGGGGGAGGCAGGCGGCTCTGGGGTCCCCAGGGCAGCAGGGCCCAGCTGGAGAGAATCTCACACGCAGCTCCCAGCACCTCTGCTCCAACCTCAGCTTCCCGGAGGCTAACGCCCTCCAGGGTTCTTCACTCCAGGAGCAATAGCTACTCTGAAGACCTTCGCCATCACTGCATTTCTCAGAGGGGGTGGCAAGAGCAAGAGTCTGCAAGTCACATAGCACGATCAGGGCCAAACACACAGCAGAAGACTTGGCCATCCCCGCCCTGCCCTGGCTCCCCGGGCCTTTCTTCTGCACAGAGACGTACAGAAGAATCACACAGTAACCTTTCCTTCCCACCCCCAGAGTGGCCCCATAACCCAGGGAGACACTGTGGAGCTGCCTTTCTCAGCAGATGAAGGCACTAACCACCCACCGCCCCCAACCAGCCTGCACAGGTATGAAGAGGAACCACAATCAGGCTAGTGCGGAGTAGGGCTCAAGCCATGCTGGGCCCCTTGATCACTCCTCCCACTCTCCCTGCCCTAAGATGCCAAATCCGCCCCATCTTTACCAGCTGTGTGGCCTTGAGCAATCACTTCCTCACCGTGCCTCAGCTTCCCCACCTGTAAAATGGACTTACTAATGGATTATGTACAGCAAGATGCACACGAGCTCGTCTCTGCAAAGTGCCCGGCACCCAGGAAGTGTCCAATATATGCTACCGATCATAAGAACAACAATTACTATCCAGAAGTTGTTGACCGCCTGATCAACAGTCTAAAGCCCTCGGGGACAGGAGGTGTTAATTTAGCCTCCTAACCAATGCCAGGCCTGGAGGCCTCCATGCCAGACCGTGATGACTACCACTCCCTGGCAAGAGGGTGAGGGTTAAGCAGGGCAGGGATGGGCCAGAGAGTAGGGATTAAGCAGGGCGAGGCCTGGGCGGCCTAAGGAACAGGGCCTCTGCCCTGCACATGGGCAGAGCCTCTGTCTCTGGGCCTCTGGCTGTGCCCCAGGGGCCTGCCTGAGGCCTGCAGATCAAGCCGGTTTGGTGAGTTGACAACTGATCTCACCACGTGGGCTCAGTCAGCCTGCTCAGGCAGAAAGTAGAATGAGAAAGTCTGGCCCAAATGTTCTGCTCTGGAAGCCTGCCTATCTGGGGGCTCTGCATGGGCAAGCCGGTTCTTAGCCACTCAGCTCTCCAGTTCTCTGGACTTTGTCCTGGTCATCCATAAAAAGAGGCTGGTCACAGGTGGCTGTGTTTGTTTTCACGTGTGACAGGTGATATGTTTCCTGAATCCTCAGCTAGCTCTGGGGGCTGGCTTTTTGACCTCATCATGATCTTATTTCCCATTCTCATCTCTTACCTTTTGCTGCTGTTGTTTAAAAAAGAAAAGAAAAGAAAAAGTAAAAGGCAGTTTCTCTGGGCGACAGGAAGATCACGAGGCCATAGAACGGGATTAGGCTCAAGTTTCCTTCAAGACCTAGGTTTGAATCCCGGCTCCACTTCCTACTAGCTGTGTGACCTGGAACAAAGGAGTTACTGAATCTCTCTGAGCCCCCAAATCTCATCTCTTACACGGGGGCACCACCTCTGCCAGCCTGGGTCAGTAAATATTCGCCCAGATCAGACTCTCTGAGGAATCATAGGATTTTGAAGCCCCAAGTCCTGCTGTTTGTCTTACAAATGCAGAACCCGAGGCCCAATAAGAAACACTCCTGCCACACGATCCCACGAGCCAGGATGAGAGGCTCTGGTTCTCCTGCGGACCTTACTTACTACCTGAAGTTGGGACGGACATCTGGCATTTGAGCGAAGATGGCCAAGGGTACCCAGGAACATAGGCAGCAGCTGACCCCTCCTGGCCCGACTGTGGCAGAGGAATAACAGGACTTTATAGTTTGGAGCACACCATTTCCACTGTCTCTTATCTAATCTCTCTAACAACCCCCCAAGATACCGTTATCCCTATTTAACAGATAAAGAAACTGAGACTCAGAGGTTCAGTGACGTGCCTAAGGTCACATAGTTAAGTGGCTAAGCCCTGATTAAAATTCAGCTGGGACCTGAGACCAGAGCTCCCCCTACCCTCACCTACTGTCTAAGTGAAGGAGAAAGATGGCAGAGACAGCTCAGCCCACCCTTCTGCACTTTTGCCTGCCTGCCTGCTCCTCATCCTGCCCTAGCTCTGAGGCTGGCTCATGGCTTCCTGTCAGGAAAGAAAAGATAAACCCCACCAATCCAGGCCAATATGTTCTTCCATGGGGCCCTTCCTAGGAGGCTCTGCTCCAAAACCAAGCAACGAGTCTGGGAGGCCACTGGCACGAAGAAGGGGCCACTCCTACAGAGGGTGCAGTGTCGGGAAGAGCCAGTACCTGGAGCTTTCCAGCCTCTCTGCCTGGCACCATGCAGCCAAAGACTCAAACTGGGGCTGAGCCATAGCCTCAGACTTCTCCCTCTCCATGGCGCCTTGCAGACCCTATTCCCTCCCAACGCTGGTTCTAGGGCTTAGAAACTCCACAGCACCAAAAGGATGCTTTTGACATCACTGACTTCATCCCCATTTCTCCTTTGAAGAGACTGAGGCCCCACCCTTTTGGGGGAAGGTATGTGCTAAGTATGTATGGTGGGGGCAGGGAGGGGACTAGTTAAAGCCAGCCTGAGGGGCTGCCCTCCCAGGGCTCCCAAGTGGTCACTTCTATTCAGAGATTCCGCCCCAAGCCAAGCCCACTGCAATGCGTGGAATCCCCACTCCAGGCAAGCCCTGATCTGGACATGGGAACAGATGAACGCACCCCGTCCCTGCCTTCAGGGAGTGCCCCATCTGGAGGGACAGAGCCCTGCAAGGGAGCAATTACACACCAACATCATGTTCAAGTAGCACCCAGCCTCCTGCTCTCCTTCTGGGACGAGACAGTCACTTGAGAACACAGTCCCCAGTACTGGACAGTAACAATAGCCAGCGCTTTGGCCATGACTACTGTTCAGATCGTGTAAGTGCTTCACGTGGCTTGGTTCATCCTTGCAATGAGCCGACGAGGGGACGACTGCTTTGATCTCCAGTTTATGGGTGAATGGGTGAAGAAAGTGAGGCTCAGCATGGGAAAGGGACTTGCCCAAGGTCACACAGATCGTAAAGCTAGGAGTTGAACCCCACAGTCTGACCCTCTGCTGTCAGGCGACGTGGCCCACAGAAACCAGTTTACAAATGGTCAGGTACTAAAATAGCTTCACCAAGGCCCAGCCTGAGTTTATTGGGTTCTACAGCCCAGTCTCTAAGCCCAGCCCACTGAAGACCTCTGGAACCACACGGGGCACCAGGGGCCAGCCTGCACACCCATCGCAGAGCCTGGCAGCGGGTGGTTAATAAAGGGTTAACTTCTGGGCCAGGGCTGGGGTTCCCAAGACTGAGGGTGGGTGCTAACTGTGGGCCCCTGGGGACGAAGAAGGGGGCTCTAATCAGGGACCCCACATGGCATCAGGCAGGTCCTTCAGTCACGGCATCCTCTTCGGAGGCACTGGGTTCAAGAAGAAAGAGAACGAGCAGCTGAGAGACCACCTCCTCCAAGCAGCCTTCCCAGAAGACTCTTGTGCACAGACTCTCTCCGAGCACTATCTGGTGGCCCTAATTCTCTCGGCATGGGTAGTTAGGGTGGGCATCAGACAGGGTGGGCATCAGACACATGGGGTCAAACCCTGGCTCTGTCTACCCCTGTTACTTGACTTTTCTGAGTCAGGGCTCGCTAGGGTCTCATACTCTCTCCTTCAGTCCTTCCCTCAACCTGCGTCTTCGCTTTTGTATACATCCCTGTCTCTGCCAATGGCTTCCTCCCTGTGTCCAAGACCAGCTCTCAAGTCTCCTCCTCTTGCATCCTGAGCTTCTGACATCCAGGATGTCCCATGGCAACTGGCCAGCACACAGGCTCCCGGCTCCAGCCTAGCCAGCCTTCGCCAGGGCCAGCACCAAGCCCCAGGGAGGAGTGGCCTGGAGAAATCCATTTCCACAGCTGGCTGTGGGCATCCAAGGCCTAGATTCCCAGGCAAAGCAGGGGACACTGAAGCAGCCCAGACACTTGAGAGCTGGGGCACAGCCTGACGGGTTTCCATCCCCAGGGAGAAAGGGCTCCAGGCCTATAGGGTCCTCTGGGATTGCTCAGGAGCAGGGCCTGGGCAGCCTCAGCCAGGGTGCCCTTGGGTCTCGGCACTTCTGGAGACATTCTGGCTTCAGAGGTACTTGGAGGGCAGGCAAAGCTGACTGGTGGGAGGCTATTGTTGGGCGGGGAGTAAAAAGAGTGGCAGGAAAGGGAAGTGACGCAGACATAAGGAAAGAGAGACAGAATGACAGGGGTGGGCAACACAGAGAGATATCCCAGGTGAAGGGAGCCTCCTGGGCATCCCCAACTCCAACCCACAGGCCTCTGGCCCTTTCAGGTCTGCACAGGAAGCCCCCAGGGGAGCCTAAGGCAAAAGCCACCCAGGAATGCAGGCCCTGCTCACCCAGGCAGGATCTGGCCCGGGAGCCAGCCCAGCTCCGCCTCCCCCTTGCTCATCCCTCGCCTTCTTCCATAGCCAGGAGAGCCTGCCTTCCCTGTGGCCTCCCTGAGAGACTGGCACCCTCCCATTCTTCCCCACACTGTCCTCCCCCCACCAGTGATCAACAATGGCCCATCCCCTCCCCAGCACATTCTCCACAGCCTTGGCCTCCCCCAGATTCTGGGAGCACCAGGCAGAGCCCTGGGTGGAAACTGCCCCCTCTGATAACCCCTTCTGAGCAGGCTGGGTCTGAATCACCCAAAGGAGCACTGGAGCCACTCATGGACCCCTCAGACTGCCGACGGAGGCAGAGGACTTGACCTCAGCCAGCAGCAGCTCAGCCCAAATGAGCACCCAGGTCCCAAACAGCCCCATGGGGGTCCCCTAACTTGAGTCTCCAGGGTCCTTGGGAGGCAGAAGAAGAGAACAACCGAGGCCAGCTTGCTCTATTCCATAATCACTGCCCTTTCCTAAACCTTAGTTTCCCTCTCTGTGCAACGGGGCAGGCCCTATGCCAGCTTCCAGAGCTCCTGGAGCCGGAATCTAGGACCGTTCACCCTGGAGACCTAGGACTCTGCCATTTCCACCTCCTCTCAACCTGCTTCCCACTCCCATGCTGGGGCATGCTGCTGCAAGGCAAAATTTAGCCAAGAATGTGAGCATGGCCAAGAGGTGGGGAATGGGCGTGGGTGGAAAGGTCACGAGTCCCCGCCATGGGCCTTGGCAAGCCCCCTTCCCTCTCTGGGCTAACAACAGTTCGTTCCTACCTTACAGGGAGGTAGGAGATTTGAGGAATCAAAATGCTCTAGCACAATGAAGGGAAGCATGTGATTATTATCACCGTGAGAAGGTTCCAGGCCACAGGGAACTAGGAGGAGGGGTATACAGACAGATAGACAGAAATGGAAAGGAAAGGTGCTTGGCACTAAAGGAAAGGGTCTGTGTCCCCAGTGGGCCCTAGGGGCCCCTGGCATTCCAAGAGTTCTCAGCATGAAGACCTGCAGTGACACCACCTTGGTCTCAGGCAGTCAGGCAGGGCCTCAGGCCTGGCCCCCCACCCCAGGCATGCTGCTTCCCCCAGGCGACCCAGCATACCAGCACCAGAGCCAAGGGCTTAACGGCCTGGTGAGCCTCCAGGTGGCCAGAGAGAGAAGGGACTGTTTGTGATGCAGTAGGAAAGCAAACAAATAAATCAGCCACAGCAGGCTGGACTCAAGGCTCCTGGGAGGAAGCTTTGGGCTTCAGGCCACTGGGATTCCTACCCCTACCCCACCTCTACTGGGATCCTCAGAACAGAGAAGGTAGGAGTATCCCCCTTCTACAGATTGGGAAACTGAGGCTCAGGGAGCTACTGTGCCTGGGGTCATAACTTGGAACCAGCAGAGCCTGTTTAAACACATTTGTTTGCAGCTGATTCTGTCCTTCTGCCCAATCTGTCCCCCTTTATCAGTCTAGAACACCACCCAGGCTAGAGCAGATATAACGCAAGCCTTAGACCAAAGCCCAGCCAGACACCTGCTCTAGGGTGTCAGGTGGGTGGAGGCAGAATGAAGCCTGAGCTGATTGCAGGGGAGGGAGGGACAGGCATTTCCTGAGTGCCTCGAACCCACCAGACGTCAGAGGTTGATGTTTTGCACGCTTCTCTCATGCAAGGCTTGCAAGTGGTCAGTGAGGAAAGTTGTGTTCTTATTTTTAGGAGATGGAAGCCAGAGGACAGAGAAGAGAGCGGACTTGCTCGAGGTCACAAAGTGTGAAAGCCACAGGTCTGAGGCTGACCCTGAAGGGGTCAGGCGCCCCCAGTACACACAGACCCAGCACCCTGAGCCCTACCAGCCTGGCGGAACTTTGGGGGGCTCAGACCCACAGCAGCCACAGCCTCTGCTCTGGGGGCTTGTTAACTAGCTCACCCAACGGACAGACCCTGAAACAGCTGAGTTGGCTTGGCCAATGTGCCACGGCTGGCCCCAGGGAAGACGGTGGCCAGAGCCGGGCCTCAGAGAATGAGGAAGACTCGGTTCAGGGGACAGGGGAGGAGGTGAAGGCATTCAGACGGAGCTATGGGGTCCAGGTACCTCGGTCTGAGAGTCTGGAAAATTCTGTACTGTTCAGGAGTACAGGAGGGCAGACACAATCCAGGTAGGAGGCATAGCTGGGCCTGACCCCCACTCCCTGGGCATTTGGGGCCCATCACCACCAGGGGCCCCAAATGCCCAGGCAGGAGCCTATAACAGGGATGGCCCGAACCACCCTATCTTCCCTCCACAGGTTCCTGGGCCAAAGCAAGGATCCCGGTGCAGTCCTTTTCTGGGGTCCCTTGCACCCCAAATCCACCAGGCCCTGGGACCTCCCAAGCGGAGGCTGAGAATAGAGAGGAGGCTAGAGGTCCCCTTCCTCTCTAAGGAGGCAGCTTGGGGGCGATGCGCCAGGCTCAGGACAGGGAGAAAAAGTAAGAGGGATTCCAGTCCTGGCTCCAGCACCTCCTTAGCTGTCAGATCCCAGGCATGTCACCCATAGCCTGTCATTATCTGTAAAATGGGCTCAGAAATAACACCCTTGCTGCCTACTTCACAAGGTGTGGGGAGGCCTGTGGGGAAGAAGTACGTGAGAAAATGTCCACGGCTAAAAGCTATAAAGCGTAAGGTATCATTAGCAGAAATAAGAACTCAGACACCCCGAGGAGGGGAGTGACTTCCCCAAGGTCACACAGCCAGGTGGCAGCACAGCACTGTGTGACCTGGGTCTCCAGATGGGTAGACCAGGGCCCTCCCCCAGCCAGACTACGAGTCCCAGAGTAGCCATACCCCTCCGGCGGACCCTCTTTGATGGGTGCAGCCCACCCCCACCAACCCTAGCTCCTTCGGTCCAGGACCTGCTGCCACTCTAGACCAGGGAATCTGGGAACAGAAGCCCAGCTCTGAGCCCTGCAGCTGTGGCTTTGGGCACATTGCTACAGCCCTGGGACCCTCCACATTCTCATCTCTAAAATGGGGGCCACTCAGTCACTGACACCACGGCTGCAAAGTGCCCAGGTTGGGGCCTGGCACATCTTAGCTTCCCAACAGAGGAGGGCTCTCTCCTCTTCCTCTGCTGTGCCTGCCTGACCACAGCCAGGCTTAGGCACACGTTTCCACGGCTTCCCAGAAAAATGCCCCAAACAATAACCGGGAATATAAATGGGCTGGAAACATTAGATCTTAGAAGGGCACATTACTGAATGGCTAGTAGGTGGGGGGGGATAAAAAGCAGAGCAAGACCCTGGTTCAGAGACAGTGTGGGGGACCCTGCTTCCCCAGCCCCCTCACCTGGGGTCCTCTGGGTCCACCTCAGTGTTCACAGAATGCACCTCTGCCCCCACACCGGACCCACATGACGGAAGCCCAGAGTATGTGGTATAGTTTGGGGTGGGGAGTGTTGTTGAGGGGGAGCACGGAGAGGTGACAAGGCTGGGGTTTCTGTAGTGCTCCCGATGGCTTTCAGGGCTAACTTGGACATATTAGGTTCCCTGTCAGAGCCTTAGTTCTCCTTCCTACAAAATGGGGATGGTGGATAAGCATCTTATCCTCTTGCACATAAATATATAATTGCACATCCTGGAAAAGCTGACGAGGTGGAGGCAGGGGGAAGGTGAGTTTCGGCCTCATGCAAGCCTTTACGAGATGGGACCAAATGGTTCCTACTGGGAGCTAAGATTCACCACACAGCCTCCAGTGGCCCATTCTACGACTCCATTGGTTCTCCAATTGTAGTTCCCAGACCAGCAGCAACAGCATCTCCTAGAAAACTATTAGCCATCCACTTTCCTGGGCTGCCCCCTAGGACTCCATTGGACCTTCTGACCAATGGAATCAGAAGACTTAGGGGCATGAACCATGCATTAACAAACCCTCCAGGAGATTCTGCCATATGTCAGAGTTTGGGAACCACTGCCCCCCTCCATGACCCACCTCCTACTCCAGACAAACTTCCTCCCACGAACTCATCTTCTCATTCCCTGGCTCCCAGAAGGCTGCTGAGAAGGAAGGAGTCACCATGGAGAAAGGTCATTAAATACTAAAGAGATCTCATAATTAGTTAATGACACCACAGGCTCCTGGAAGGGAGACAGGAGGAGGGTCAAAAGTCAGACTCAAGACTCTAGTTGAAGAGGAACAGCTCCCCATATCTGTCTTTTTCCTTCTGTCTCTTACCCGCCTCCCTCCCCCCACAACACAGATCCTAAGCACTGGCCCCTTTCCTTCTATGCGCTTGCTACCTAGCTCCTAGGGACACAACACCCTCTCTCCCTAGTGGGGCTAGAGCTAAGTTTGGGGATACAATCTGGTGGGTATGGAGGAAAGGATTTTTCCCTGAGAACTGGTCCCCCAGACCACAAGTTTAAAAACCAGCTGGCTAGAAAGCCACTTCTAGGAGTCTACTCCGTGGAGAGTATTAGATGTGAGCACAAGATATATGTATGGACAAGGCAGTCACTCTAGCGACGTGGGAGCTAATGAAAAATTCAAAATGGCCGAAATGTGCAACAGTAGGAGAATGTGAAACTGGGTCATGGTGGATCCACACAGTGTGATACTACGGGGCTGGGAAACGTGCTGAGGAAGAATATTGAATAACATGGAACAATCCTCCCTTTACTATGTTAACCCACCATGGCGGCTGAGGAAGTGGTTCGTATGGTATAATCCCAACTCTGTGTGTGTGTGTGTGTGTGTGACTGTGTGTACACCAAACTGTTCCCAGTACTTATTTCTGAGTGGTTCTTGCCTCCTTTACATCTATCCCTTAACCTCTAAGGTTTTCCACAAAAAAAAAAAATTTCATCAGTAATTATAAAGTTTGTGTGTGTGTGTGTGTGTGTGTCTGCCCATTTGATTCAGATGGAGAAGACGTTTCTAAACAGTCGAGAGAGATAGCCTTCCTATCTCAGAACCACCGGTCTGGGTGGCCTCTGCTGCAAGGGGGACAGGCCTCTCCCATGTGATGATTCACACATCATCCCAGTGCACATGATCAGGACCGTAAGTGGAAGCTAAGGGAGGATAGGTTTGCTTAAATTCTATAGCATATATTTTTTTTTAAGAGTCAGATCTGGAGCACCTGGAGTCCCTTGCACCCAAAGGGTGGCTCAGTTGATTGAGCGACTACCTTTAGCTCAGGTCATAATCCTGGAGTCCTGGGATCGAGTCCCACATCAGGCTCCCTGCTCAGCAGGGAGTCTGCTTCTCCCTCTGACTCTCCCCCTTTTCATGCTTTCTCTCTCTCTCAAATAGGTAAAATCTTTAAAAAAAAAAAAAAAAAAGTCAGATCTGTGCAGGGGAGAAGGACTCTTTATTTCTCCATAGCAGTGGTAGGCGCAGCCTTAATGTACCATTCTCTGGCTTTTCCTGAGGGGACTTCCTGTGCTGCTAAGCGTTTCACCATACCCATTACCTCATGTAACCCCCCACCCCCGGGCAAGCCACGGGAGAGGTACCGCTATCACTCCCCAGTTCACGGATAAGGAAACCAAGGTTCTGGGCGGTTGAGAAACTTGCCCAAAGGTGAGCAGCTGCTGGGAGGAAGACCTGGCCCACACCTAGGTCCCCTACTTGCCCCCAGGGGACTTCTGACACGCAGGGTTTGAAAAGCACGCTCCACAGTGTCATGGCAAAAGAGGGCAGGAGAGGGCGTGGGCAGAGAGGAAGAGGATCCGAGGGCCTTGCCCAGAGCCTCTAAATGTTCAGTGCAAGTAGACCCACACATCCTGCCTGCCTCCATTACTCCCCCACTGTGTGGTCAGGAAAGGTCGGGGAGGTGAGCTGTCGACGTGACCCACAGGGACCCAAGGACGAGCCGCCCACTCACTCACGCAGGACCTCAGACAAACCAATCCTCCCGCAGCCCCACTGACTTATTTCCTCTACACACCATAGCATCTCACCAGGTCCCACCGCAACAACATTCCAATAAACCATCTCCTAAACCAGTGACTGTGAAAGTGATTTTCCAACCACAGTAGAATTATTCATTGTTACCATTATTATTAGCAATGACAAATCAACATGTATTGAGTGCTTACTGCTTACCTGACATCATTCCAAGTGCCTTCTACTTATCAGTGGAACGCATATTGTCCTCTCCACTTGTTTCCCTAAGGAGGGACTTCTACCAGGAGAACACCTCTAGTCTCGCTCCGCCTCCTCCCTTACTTCCTGGACCCCAACAGAGGCTTCTGTGATTGGCTCGTCTCGAAGACACACTGGGCATGCTCGGCGGGGCATGCAGCCTTCCATCCCGGCTGCCCTCGGCTCCTACCACCTGCTCCTGCGGGGTGGCTGGCCCCTGTCCAGCTCTGCTTGTGACCGGACAGGTAACTCTGCCAGTTCGACGGCAGACGGTTGGAAAGCCCTCTGGGCCCCGGATCTAAAGCCGTGTTCTCCGGCCAGCTTTCTCAGTGTTGATGCTTCCGATCCGAGCCCCATCTCTGTCATCTGTTTCCATTTGGTTCCAAATTCAGAAGAAGGGGGTCTCTCTAAAACCTCAACATATGTTAGGATCCTTCAATCCTTATAGCGCAGCCCGAATTAGAGATTATTATCATCTCTATTCTATAGAAGAGGAAATTAAGCCCTCTGGTGTCAAGGACTTTTGAAAAGCTTTCTAGGCAGGCAGCGCTCAGAGTGTATTCCCCGGGGATGGAAGTTGGGATGACTTTCCCAACTATATCCGACTCTTGTCTCCCAGGCTCTGAGGCCAATGGACGTAGCCACTGCTTCCACAGACACTCCCTCCGTCTTTTGATAAAAGGCCTGGCAATTGATACTCACATCAAACCAACACCCCATTCCTTGGCACCAGAGGGCTTAATTTCCTCTTGTATTTGGGAACAAATATGATAGATCAGCAACAAAAACCAGACTGTGATCCCAAGTTCAAATAATATCTTTCTGTTTAAATATGTATAGTAAGTTTCTCCAGAGCTTTACTGTATAAATCCATTCCTTCTTTCATGAGCATAAGACTATGGAATCATTGCAGGAGATTCAGAAAATTGAGGAAGGAGGAAAAAATAAAGGTCTGTAATCTGATCTGTATAATCCCATTATTGTGTATTTAAATGTACTTATTCATCTACTTTTCAGCCTGGAGTATAGTTGTGGGGTGGGGGAAGCTCTGCTATTCTGTGTCTACAGAGCCCCCATGGGGGAACCAGGACCTGCCCACCTACAGTGGCTGTCTGTCTCGGTGCAGGAGAATGGACTGGGCACCCAGAGTCCTCTTTCTGAATAAATCCCTGAGACTGCCGGCTGTGACGTCACGTGTGCCTCATTTACAAAAGTCAATTGCAGCAAATGCAGGATAACAGTTTCTAGTTCTGCAGCCCAAGAAAGGCTGTGACTTTTTCAAGGTCACAAGGCAAGTAAACGACAGGCTAGGGTCTCCTGATCCCCACTCTCAGGCTATTCACCAAGCTTTTCCCCAAAGACTCACCCCCCAAGGACTGAAATCCTGCTTCCTCTTAATAATAGCAGCACTACCAGAACCAGCTGAAATATGTATGTATGTAGCACTCACCATGTGCCAAGCACATGTCATAAGTGCTTCATGTATATTAATTCACATCATTCTTGGGGCGCCTGGGTGACTCAGTTGTTAAGTGTCTGGCATCAGCTCTGGTCATGATCCCAGGGTCCTGGAATTGAGCCCTGCATCGGGCTCCCTGTCCCTTTTCCACTCCCCCTGCTCATGTTCCCTCGCTCATTGTGTCTCTCTCTGTCAAATAAATAAATAAAATCTTTAAAAAAATCACATCATTCTCAATAGACCTATGAGGTAAACACTATTATGATCCCCATTGTAGATGCCAAAATGGATGCACAGATGGGCTAAGACACTTGCCCAAGGTCTCACCCAGCAGACAAGTAGCAGAGGCAAGAATCACCTTTAGGCAGTTAGGTTTGGGACGTCACTCGTGGTTCCTTCCCAACTTGGGCCAACCCCAGCTGGTCCCCAGGCCAGCTTCTGGAGCACTGACCTCCTGAAGAAGAAAACCAACCTAGGGGCACCTGGGTGACTCAGTGGGTTAAGCCTCTGCCTTTGGCTCAGGTCATGATCCCAGGGTCCTGGGATGGAGCCCCGCATTGGGATCTCTGCTCCGCTGAGAGCCTGCTTCCTCCTCTCTCTGCCTGCCTCTCTGCCTACTTGCAATCTGTCAAATAAATAAATAAAATCTTAAAAAAGAAAGAAAGAAAGAAAACCAACCTAGAGGTTCACCTCCCTAGACAAAATCATCCTGCAACTTCCCATCAGATCCAGGATGTGAACCCAGACTTCCAGTGCTTCATCCATTTTCCTACATTGGTTCTAGAAGCGTAGATTCAGAAACAACCACTTCTTTCCAGGATCCCCCCTCAGCACAACAAAAAAAGTCAGACACAGGGCCCAAAGTAGAGTCAGAAGCCCCCACTGTGTGTGGGGAATGAAGGCAGAAGGGACAGTGAGGGGCCTCCCAGAGTGACACACCTAGTGGCCTACAAAGAGACTGTCAGGGATGGGCCTCCCACAGGGCAATTTCCCATTCCCCCAGCCTGGAGCCTGTGCCCTCACAGGACAGTAGCACCTTCCACAAATAACACGAACCAAGCCAGAGACCCTTCACCAGGCTGGAGCCAGAGGAAGTCGAGCTGTTCCCCTCTCAGGAGGGGAAAGGCCAGGCCTCACAAGGGAAGCTGAAGCTCTGACCGAAGCAGTCCCAGGCCAGCCAAACCATTCTCGCCTCCCTGGTCCCAGGTTCCAGGAGCAGAATGGGCAGGCCCGAAGGGCAAAGCATGGGCATCCAGACCCGGCTTCCCAGCTCCACCTTTGCCAAGGATTCGCCAAGGATCTGGCACCGAGCTGGGTCCTGCTGGGCCACCCCGAGGAGAATCACTTACTTATGCATTCAACCATCATTTCCTGAGAGCCTGCTGTGTGCCAGGTCTTGTGCCAGCAATCAAGGATACAGAGATGGACAGGGCAATCCCTGCCTGCGAGGGTTCATGGAGTCACTCCATATGCCACCAAAGAGCAGCGGGAGAGTAAAGTACTCAGTGCAGACAAGCACAGAGGAAGGGGGAGGGAAAGGAAGGGTTTAGAGAAAAGCTGCCATCCACGTTCAGACCTCCTTGCCCTCAGAAAGCCTGGGGTTGCACGGGGGAGGCACACGCCCCGGGGAATGCACTTTTTGTTCTATGCTCATGTCATCCTATGAGGCTGCTCCCATTACCCAATTTACAGATTCAGAAACTGAGACTCCGAGAGGGTCACAAAGCTGGGAAGGACAGAGCCAAGATTCTAGCTCCAAAGTCCAGCTCTCGCCATGCTCGACCATCTCCCTGATCCGGCAGACAGGCAGAAGGTAGGTAAGGCGGCTTCAGGTGCAGTAAGCAAGGGTAAGGTAAGGAGGTGGTCTCAATTCTTGCCTGTGTGAGAGGAATCACGCAGTTCTCCTGATGTGTATGTGTGTTTGTGTGTGTGCACACGCGCGCATGCATGTGCTCACATGGGCTCCACTTTACAAACAACAGATTCCAGGCCGCAGAACTTCCTAAAAGCCAAGGAAAGGAACGAAGCACCACAGAGAAGGGAAGCCCAGAGAGGAGAAGGAACTTACCCGAGGTCACACAACCTATAAACAAAGGAGCCGGAACTAATTCCAAGAACCAGAACCCAAGGCCTCTTCTCTCCCGCTCAGCTGCTTCTCTGTGTCAGCACAGAGTGAATCAGCTGCTGACAGGAAAACCAACGTGTAGGGGGAACCCCAGGGGTGAGTCAGGAACCAGCCAGCCCCCAGACACCAACTGGGCCTGTGACAGAGGCCCTGAGCCTATGGTTGGCCTCCTCACAGGCCTCATCGGAATGGGGTGCGGGGAGGAGGGAAGCAACACATACCACAGGGCTCATTGTGTTTACCTCTACGCTTCCCTCCTGGCTCCTCGGATCCAGGCTTAGAGGAGGGGAAGCCGGTGGGCAGAGCAGCTCCTGCTGAGATGAAACAGGCCCCCCAGCCCTGGCCCCATCCTGTCCCACAGAGGGGCCCAGGCTCTTGCCTCCCTCCCACCTCTCGCTGAGCCAACTCCCGACTGTTTGATGCTCTTGATTAACCCCTAACCGCCTCCTCTCAGCTTCCCCTGGGGTGGAAGAAGTGGTTATAACGGTCTGGAGTAAAGGGTCAGGGCCACGCCAAAACCAGGGTGTGCCAGCTGGCCCCAGATGCTCCAAATCCACGGGAATGTTCGAGGCTTGGGTCTGCTCAGCCTCAGGCCAGGAGGGGGCTGTCTGGTGTTCAGGTGGAACAGGGTTGGGTCCTCAGGCTGGGGAGGTATTTTGGGGAGGGAGAGCTAGGCAGTGGCTCAAACGTCTGAGGCTGAGAGAAAGAAAGAGAGAGAGAGGAGAGAAGGGAAGAGAGAGAGAGAGACGGGACTGCCCCACATTGCAGAAACTTGAGAAGAGCCAACCAAAACCCACACCCCCACACGTGGGAAATTGGTGTCCCCACCGCCTAACCGTTCACCCCAGCCCTCCCTGGACTGTAGCCAGGAAGGGGAGAGCCCCAGGCACTTCTCCCCATCTACCCTGCTCTCAAACCCACTGCTGGCTGGTGCAAGCTCCCACCACTTGCCCAGATGTCCCCCCCACAACCTCTTGCCCTGTAGGGGCTGTGACAGAGGCCCTGAACCTGTGGTTGGCCTCCTCACAGGCAAATACCGGGCCTACTGGGCAGCTTCCTCCCTATCACTCCAAAGCACACCTCACCCTCCCCAGCACCTGAGTCCCTGCTACACACTAGAGTCAAGGCTGGGTGGGGGAATACGGAAAAAAAAAAAAAAAAAACAGGGCACACATGGGGATCTTTCCACTTCTCCCCAAGTCACCCTGGCTCTCCACCCACCCCTCTGATGGCACCTCTTCCTTCACTCCCAGCAGCAGACACCCCAAAGGCCCGCAGGTCCCTCCCTCCTTCCCCATCACCATAGGCCTGTGATCTTTCTCCCTTGACCACTGCACATCTGGCAAACTGGTTTCCTAAAGCGCCCCTCTGAATATGTCACTCCCCGGCTCAACAACCTTCAGTGGCTCTCACTTTCTGCAAATCAGATCCAAACATCTCACCTTGGCATTGAAGGCCTTCCATGAGTTAATCCAACTTACCATTCCCCCCTTCACAGCCCTGTTGAGTCCCAGTTCTTCGGCCATACTGATCAAACGAGCAGTTTCTTAAAAAGTCCCTGAACACGGTGACCTCCCGCTTTTGCCTAGGTATTTTCCTCTGCCCAATGCCCAAAACTGTCACTGCAGCAGGGGAAACCTTCCCAATTCTTAAGACTCACCCCAAATTCCACCTCTTCCATGAAAGTTCCCTGTAATACTTTTTTCATTGATCTCCTGTCAGGGTCACTGGTATCCCTTCCCAGACAGTAAGCAACTGAGGATAGAGGCAGTGTGTCATCCTTTGTCATGCGTCATGTGGGCTGGATGGGTGGCGGGGGTGGGGGGGGAGAGACTTCCAGTATTTGCTTCCTAAGTACTCTTTGAGATGAACATCTTCTTGTTCCCCCTATCCCCCACCATGGATCCCACTTAGTGACCCTCTTCCTCCCCCACAATACCACACTCTAATCTTGAGCTGTTCACATGCTTGGACAGGGGAGACTGAGGCCCCAAGCTGATCCAAGCCCAATCGGGACTGGCTCCTGGGAGCCCAGGAGCTCCTCACCCTCTGCCCTGGTTTCTCTAGGATCTCACTGCTTCTAAGCACCTTCCCCTCTGAAAGGCACACACACTGTCTCCTCCCTAAAGAGCAGGCTTCAGTCACGCTCTGTCCCATACTACTTTCTAGCTGGTTCCAGAGTGTTCCAGGGTTCATCTCCCCAGGACATTCAGGGAACCGACATGCAGCACCCCCGGTCTCCTTCGGTGCCCAGCCTTGACTGAACAGGTTAACAAGTGCCCACATTGACCCTCACCTTCACCCCAAGCCAAGTGTTCAGTGGAATAGTTGGGCTCCAGACACCAGAACAGTGCAGACCCATGAAATCTCATCTGGCTCCAGGCTCTGGGTGTGTGTTATCTTCCCCAGCAGGGGCATGGTGGGAGTGGGGGAGCCTGACTGTCAGCAGCCCCAAATGAGGGCAGAGCCCATGTCTGTCTAGGTCTTCTCTGTATCCCCTAGCTCCGTTTCATATATAGTAGGTGCTCAGTAAACATTGTAACTGGACAACCACCAGCCCCAAGCGCTATGACAGAAAACTCAGCCACTTTTTGGTCCAGATGACACACTCCCCAAATGTGAAATGGACAAAGTGATGCAGGTGGCAGGTGGCAATTTCTGGCACTCACAGGGTCAGAATGGCTGCAGCCTGCTCTCCAAAAACAGGCTCATTCCCAGGCAGGAAGCCAGTCCATCACCTGCCTGCCTGCCTCAGAGCAGCTGTCATATAGCGAGGGCTGACTGGGTGCCTGACGCCTTGCTAAACACTTTATATGAATTACTCTGTTTAGTCCTCGCCACTGCCCTTGGATTCTGCCAAGACTCCCATTTTACAGACGCGGAAACTGAAGCTTGGAGGGAAGTGCAATCCTAATCAGTTTGGCCCCAGAGCTTCAGATCGTGCCCACTGAATGAGGCTGCCCAGCTACAATGGCCCTGGCACAGAGCACCCACTAGCACCAGGAACAGAAACCTCCAGGCCAATGAACTAACCTTGAGCATGCAGCAAGAGCCCCGGGCCCCAGGCTTGACTCTGGACCCAAAGTTTGTCGGGGTTTTCCCCTTCTCTCCCCGCCCCACCAAGAACTTGTCCCCTGGTTTCCAACCACGGCCTCCCAGGCCAGGTCACCTGGAAATGCCCCAGGAAGGGGACAAAAGCCCCTGCTGAGGATGTGGTCTGAAGTGTTACTGGGATCTCCGTGTTAGGGGGAAGGCGAGACTGACGTTTCCTTGCTTTACCCTGCTTCCCCTGGGCTTGTGGGTTCAAGCCCCATCGGAGAAACTAGTGTGAACTTTAAAGTACTTCGCTTAACTCTAGGGGAACGTTCCCTTGGCCCAGCGCCACCGGGCAGGGAGAACCAGCCAGCGCGCTGTGAACACCGGCGGCTGAACTGCAGTCCGCTCTCACCTGCCAGCCCTAGCTTTCCAGGGCTTTCGTGAGAAAGGGCAATCGGAGCATGGAGTTCACCTGGTTCAACCTACTCCGTTTACGGAACCCAAGAAGCCCAGAGCAGGGTGGGGGAGTCGGGCCCGGGGCCACAGAGTTGGTAGACGACACAGCCGGAAAACTGGGGGTCAGGACTCGGGGACTTAGGATCCTTTTCACCCACCAGCTGCTACTGTCACTTGCTCCGAGAAAGCCGCCCAGACGGGCTATGGAAGTGGAGACGAAAACTAACTTTGCTGCTGTTGGTCCGGCCGGCCTCCCCCCTGCCCCTCTCACCTTCTGGCTTTGCTTTATGCTCGGCGCTGCAAGCCCGGCGTCGCCCGCTCGCGCCCACCCGCGTCCGACTGCGCAGCTCTGAGCTCAGTCACTCTGCAGTTCTCCCGGCGACCGTCGGGGAACGCAGGGGCTGGAACAGGCCCCGCCCCCGGAGGACACGCCCTGGGCACGCCCCCCTGCCCTGCGGGAATGTTGCGGCCTCCAAGCCGTACCCGGCTCCGCCCACCAGGCCTCCCCAGGAGATACCCGTAAGCCCCGCCCCCGGACTGGGGTGGGAGGGGCTCCTCTTGCCCCGCCCCGCTCGTTGTGGCCTCCCTAATTCACCCGCCAGGCCTGCCCCGGTGCCCGCCTCCTCGCCACGCCTCCTCAGATAGGTACTCTGCGCCGCTGCTGCCACCCCGCCCCTCAAGGCCAGATCCTGACTCCTAGCCCTACCCGGGTCGTGCTCGAGCCCTGCTGGTGGGGGGGAAGCCCTACTCACTGCTCCGCCTAGCGGCCCCGCCCCTTCTGGGCCCTCTTTGTCAGTCCCAGACTCCCCCTAGACCCTCCCGCCACCCCGCCCGGGTCACGTTCTCCCCTCCCTCGGGACCAGCAGCCTCGGGCGAACCCCCGCCCCAGGCTCGCCCTTCCCTGCCTCAGTGCCTCCCTAATCCTGTTCTGCCCTGCCAGCCCCAACCCGGGGCGGGCCGGCCTCGGCCCCCAAGCTGGCATTCCAGGGCGGGTGTATCCGGGTGCGGCCGGGGACGGCGTGGGAGCGGTTTGCGTTCCAAGTTGGAGCCCTTATCAGCAGGCACCCTGGGCCCAGGCGCTTTTTGAAAATACTAACAAGCACTGATTGGACCCTTGCCAGCAGCCGAGCTCAACGCCAAGCCCTGTTAAAAGGACTGGCCCTTAAATTCACACAACTCTATGCGATGGTACTCTTGTTGGCGCCCATTTCACGGGTGAACGGCGTGAGGCTGGAAGAAGGGTAGTCGTGGCCTCTGAGTCTCACGCTGGAGAGGAGCTGGATCCGGCCCCAAGCCCTGAATCACAAGCTCAGTGCTACCGGGCTTGCCTGGACTGGCTCCTGAAAAGTGACCCAGGCCAGCTAATTGTTGGGGCTGTGCTCAGCAGGCTGCCAGGGGTGAGGGAGGAGGCGTGGGCTGAGGAGGCAGGTAGCAGGAGGGGCTGCTGGCCTGAGCCCCAGAAGCTGGTTTTCTCCCTTAAGAAGTGACTCAGAATTGTGCTCGCTTCGGCAGCACATATACTAGAAGTGACTCAGAATTAAGATGGACTGCAAAGATCTCCAGACAGCCCTGGTGCCTGAACCTGTGTCCCAGCCCTACGCACTCCCAGGCCCAGGGATCAGCCCCAGGCAGGTTTCCTCGCTATGACCAGGACCATTCACCTTGCAGCTGACAAAGCTCTCTAACTCCCATTATCTCATTGGCTTCTCACAAGGACGCCATTGTGGGGAGGGTATGATTATGCCCGTTGTGCCTGGGTGGAGTAGGGCGGGGAGCTGGAGTCCAGCCCAGCACGGTGGTTCCCAAAGCCTGGTGCCTTGGAACAGCAGCGGCCTCAGCAGCAGCCTCAGCAGCATCTGGGAACTTGTTAGGAAAGTGTGTTTTGGAGCCCCATCCCCGACCAACTGAATGAGAAACTCTGGGGTAGAAGCCTAGCGATCTGTTTTAATAAGGTCTCTAGGTGATTCTGAATCACAAGCAAGTCTGAGAACCACCGTCAGGCATAATGGCGAAGAAGGTGGGGTGGTCTGAGAATCAGGAAGTCAGGGAGCATCCCAGAAGCCTTGTGACCCAAGGCAAGGCAAGGCAAGGTACTGAACTTCTCTGGGAGACACCCATACAAGGGGAATAGTTATACCACCAATCTCGAGGGTGGCTGTTGAGAATTAAGTGCGATAATGGTCATGAAATGTTCTCCCGCTCTTGCACACTGTGCACACTCAGTAAATGTTCTCTTTCCAGTAAAAAGTCCCCTTTATAGAATCTCCACACCAAGTCGGGAGAGTGGGGCTGGGGTCGGGGGAGTGAGGCTGGGGGCTCTTTAAGCCCAGCAGGGTCCACTCTGTTGTCCTTCCCACAGAGGGATGCCATCTTTGCTGCAAGCAGCCAGCAGCGTAATCTCTCAGATGATGACGCCGGTGGTCCCACGGCCACTTTCAGAACCACTGTGCTATTCCATCTTGGACCGACTTCCTAGCCAACCCATGCAAAATGGGCATAAAAATACCCTTCTCTTCTACCCTGTTCCATGCCCCTCCCTTCAGGCTGGGGGTGTGTGATGGCGATTGGCAGTTAGCAAAACAGCTGGATCCCATCAGTACCTCCTTCCCCACCAGGCCGACTTTCAGTTCCATGAGTCCCATCTGCTACCCCTTCTGGTCTGTCACTCCAGATTAGAGATAGTGGCAGCTGAGGCAACACGGAGGGGCCAGTCGCAGGCAGATTCTAGAATCTCTGCCGAACTCCCCTACCACCCGCTAGAGCTCCCTAGAAAAGGGTCCTTTTAGGGGAGCTCAGAGTCTATCGGTCCTATGCCACAGAACTCCCCTAACATGTTGATATGAAAATGGAGGCCCACACAAATAAAATGTTTAAGAAATATTCTTTATCATGACCACGAGGGTCATGTTCGAATTTAGAATTCTTGGACTCTTTAGAATTCTCTGTAGGAACATCGCAGTGTGGAGTGGGTTAGCCCTGACTCTCAAACCTCAGCCCATCTGCTCAGATTCTCTTCCCAGCGCCCTGTCTGTCCTGTGCACACACGTGGCCTAGGGCTTGGGCACATACACATCCTAGCCCATGTGCCCAAACTCTGTCCACACTTCTTATCTACAGCTGTCCCTCACTCACCCCTCTAGGAGTGCCCCTGTACCCTCGGAAGGATGGACCTGGGGAATTTGCTTATGTGGACCATTTAGGCAGAGGTTTCTAGGGTTTGGGCTATCTGAAGCATGACTGTGGAAGCCAGTGAGGTGTAGGTTCTGAGTGGACACAGGTGACCCTCTTGCCCGGGTCTGTAAGTGGCTCCGATATTTGTCGCTGTCTCCCCAGCACCTAGCACACTGCCTGCTACATATTGGAAGCTTAAGTCATTGAGGAGATGTGCGTCTGAAGTATTACTAAAATATCAGATCGGCTTGGCTCCCCCCGGTGTTTCCTCTCTTCCAGCCAGAGTCAGGTTTTGTCATGATTTACCCTGGGCATTTTGCTGGGCAGCCTCTAGTGAGAGAGATGACTTCCTTCTTTTGGGAAAGTCTTCAGGCCATTCCAGAAGTGAAGCCTGGATTTTAGGAGCTGGGAAAAGGAACAGGAAGAACTACTCTAGAAAGACTTGAGAGAAGATACCAGATGGAAAGCTTGGAAGTAGGGGAGATGGTGGTGTGGTCAAGACTTTAAAAGGCTAAGGGCGCCTGCATGGCTCAGTCCGTCAAGTGTCCAACTTTTAATTTTAGCCAAGGTCATGATCTCTGCGATCATGACATCGAGCCCCACATCAGCCTCCATGCTGAGCATGGAACCTGTTTGAGATTCTCTCTCTCCCTCTCCCCCTGCCCTCCATCTCTCCCCCTCTTGTGCTCTCTCTCTTTAAAAAAGGGGGAGTATGGTATGGCTATGGGGTTCCCAGTCTCTCAGATGAATCCCCCACTTCAAAGGGGCACAGGAGCTGCAGAGCAGGAGACCTGAAGGTCCTTGTGGTCAAAAACATAGGTGTCAGAGTCTTGTTGGTACCTAAGTACCTAGGTCTAGGTAAGACCCTAAGACTTTGACACAACTCTGGGAGGGGGGGAGGGAGGGAGAGTGGTGTATCTGTTTCCTACTGCTATGTAGCAAACCACCCAATCATTTATGTAGCTCATAAATCTGCAGTTTGGGGTAGATTCATCGGGAAAGACTTCTCTCTGTTCTATGCAACATCTACTGGTTCAGTTGGAGGTCCAAGATCCTTCACAAGATGGTGCACTCACATGGCTAGCCAGTTGGTGCTAGATGCTAGCTAGGAGGTGCTAGATGCTAGCTGGGAACTCAGAGAGAGCTGCGGACCAAGACCTCACTTCCTCTCCACGAGGCCTCTCTGCAAGGCTGCTGGGGCTTCCTCAGTGCCAGACAGCTGGGTTTTAAGAGCAACCAGAGAACAAGGTAGAAGCACATGGTATCTTGGGACCTCAGTCCGAAGCCATGTGGCATCACTTCCTTTGTATTCTATTCGTGCAGGCAACCGCAGATGTCTCCGGGGTTCAAGGGGAGGAGACATAGTCTCCCTCTCTTGAGGACAGGGTGGCAAAGTTCTAAAAGAAACTGCAGAAGAGAAGAGACTGTCACAGCCAACTTTGGAAAACACAGTCTGCACCAAGTGGGTCCTCAGAATAAGTGGAGAAGTTCCTCTCATGGGAACTGAGTGTCTGAATTAAGCTGATTTAAAGAGAAAGGTATATGAGGTCTCTTGCACAAACGTTCGTGCACAGATGGATAAGAAGGCTGGTGGGCGATGGGTCTGGTGCACTTGGGTTACTTAGGATCTTCCTTCTTCTGAGAGTCCTCAGAAGAGAGTTAAGACTCTTCGCCGTCTACACTGTCTCCTTAAAGCCGTACATGTAAACACCATTCATCTGATCCTCTTAACAACGGCTTCCATGATCTTTTCAGAGATCGAATGCCCATTTCCAAGATGGGGAAATAGAGACCCTCAGAAGGTAAGTAACTTGCCCAAGGTCATACAGCTAGTCAGTGATGGAGGAGAGAGAAATGACAGTTTGTCACCAACCCAGTTTGCTGTTGCAGACTCTGAGCCCTGGGGAGAAGCCCAAGTTGGGCAGAACCCAGATACCCAGATTCTGAGCACCCAACCCTGAGCCACGCAGGCCATCCCTAAAGGCTCACAGTGAGTTAAACAACAACAACAACTCCCTCTAGGGCCTTGAAGGGACCCCGCTTCCTGCCTAAGAAGCAGAAAAGATGCAAGTCCCCGCTCCCTGGAACACTGGGCTGTAGCCCTCGCTTGACACAAGTCTTGCTCCAATATCCGTGCTCACAAGTAGTCAACAGCAGTTTCTGAAACCTGAGCTCATTTGAATGCATTCTGCAGGGCCACGGACCTTTACTAGCTTCTCCAAAGGATTCCACGAGGATCTGAACTCCAAGCCCCTGATAGCTGTTTGTAGCTGGGGAGGGCCCGTCTTTCCACTGGAGACACTGACCACGGATTCCTTCCCAGCTCAGCCATTTCACAAAAAACATTTAGACCCCTGCTCTGATCCCCACCTCCGGCCCCCTGCTACAACTCAGGGTCTGAAGGTTAATGCCACCCAGCCCTGATCTCAAGGCCTTTTGGCACGGTGGGGAAGCTGAGGCATAAACAGGGGTGCACGGTAGGCTTACAATGTGAACTGCAAAGGGAAATCAGTAAGAACAACATTCATGGGCGCCTGGGTGGTTCAGTGGGTTGAGCCTCTGCCTTCGGCTCGGGTCATGATCTCGGGGTCCTGGGATCGAGTCCTGTGTCGGGCTCTCTGCTCAGCGAGGAGCCTGCCTGCCTCCCTCTCTCTGCCTGCCTCTCTGTCTACTTGTGATCTCTCTTTCTGTCAAATATATAAATAAAATCTTTAAAAAAAAAAAAAAGAACAACCTTTATTTTCCAGGTAAGCTGTCACATTGCACCAGACATTTAAAAAATGACTTCGAATATATTTAACTAATTTGATGGCTAGCATTTGCGAAGCACTTCGCATATTATAAAGCTTTTTTTTTTTTTAACTGTTGGAAATGATTCAGTGATGTCTGCCCATCCACAATTCCCTGGATACCTGTTTTTCCTCCCTTTCAGGCTTCAGCTCAACCCTGTGGCAGGGGGTAGGGCACCCCAAACAGTCCTGAGCCCACGCCCCAACATATGTTAGTTTATGGATTTATTATTCAGACATATTACGATTTCACTAGCCATTCTGGATATTTTGAACCATACACAGAAACAAAACTTAAACATATGAGACAAAAAATATTTAAAATATTAAATATGTACAAAAATAAAAATAAAGAATGATAAACCTCTCTCAATTATATTTCCCTTGCGAGCCAGTAGCTCACACTGGAGTCCAGCTATCACGGCCTCCTTGCCCACTCACGCCCTGGTAAGAGTTGCTGGAGCAGAAAACAGAGAATGTTGTTCAGGGAGACCCTTAACTTCAGTATCTCCAGATACTTACGAGTCCCTCCGGTGGACAGGGAGATGCTTTAGGAAGGGGAACTGCCATTTTACGCCTACCACTGGGTAGAGCTGCACCAAACCCGTGTGAGATCCCTCTCCGAGTCAGGCTGAGGTCAAAGAGAACACTCCTGGGCCCACGAAGCCAGTAGGGTAGACACACTCCTGCTGGTAGGAGTGGCGAGTTGAAAAAGCTTTGAATTTGTCACCAGCATTTCAAAATTGGGAAATTTCACATAACATGTAGATTGGCAGCTTCTGTTGAAAAATAAGAAAATCCAAACACCCTGATATATCTTCTGACAAGGGGACAACTGAGTGTGGCCACCCCCTTCACGCATAATCTATATCCTAGAGCTGACCGCAGTCCCCACCACTCCCTGTTGCCCACCCAACCCACTTCTCCTGTTTCCGTGAGCTCTGCGGGCAGCTGGGTTTGCAATCTCTGGTGGGACAGATGCTGGTTGAACTGGTGTTCACACTGAGAGCTTCCTGAGTAGGGGCAGCACAGAAACCTTCAAGGAAGACCAGGACACCCTGTTCTGTTTTCCCCTCCTCTCCACCATCCTCCAGAGGACAGCTACAGGATTCGCACAAGCCCCCCTGGGAGAGATGGCACAGGCTCCAGTGCCCCTCTCTGCTAACTTCCTAGCCCTGAGACCCGAGGCACACTCCCCCCCTCCACCTCTCCTGGTCTGTTTCCCCATCTGGAAGGTGCACACACAGCATTTAGCTACCTTAGCGCTATAACACGGACTTGCTAGTTCTCTTCAAGTCATTGCTGTCCCCCCACAGAAGTGGAGAGAGAAAAACAAACAAAACGTCACCATAACTTTCCCTCCAAAATGAGCTTGTATTGCCCCCTGGTGTCCACACTGCTCAGTGCAGCCAATCCGGAGAGGCAGGAGAGAGACCTGGAGAGGGAAGGGGTGGGGGAGTGGGGGATAGGTCCCAAGCTGCTCCCCACCTGGTCCTGGCTTCCGTTCAGTCAGGCCCCCAGGAGCAGAGTAGACATGAAATTAGGTCTCCTCAGCAGATCCCAGCTACAGACTTCCCACTCATCCCACCAAAGGAAATGGGGTGTAGGATTCAGGACGGGGTTCTTGGAGGCTTACAGTCCCCCTGGTGTCTGGAGGCCTCGAGGACCTGGTGACTCCGGTTTAACAATGGTGACAAAATAATATTAACCACAGTAGACACTGTAAGCACAAGAAGTGGGATCTAGTTGTTGACGTAGAAAACTTCACTCAGGGATGCCTGGGTGGCTCAGTTGGTTAAGCAGCGGCCTTTGGCTCAGGTCATGATCCCAGCGTCCTGGGATCGAGTCCCACATCGGGCTCCTTGCTCGGCAGGGAGCCTGCTTCTCCCTCTGCCTCTGCCTGTGCTCGCTCTCTCTCCCTCTCTCTCTGACAAACAAATAAAATTTTTTAAAAAATTGTAATTTAAAAACAACAACAACAACAACAAAAAAAACTTCACTCAAAGGCATTCGCCAAGCCCCCTAATTGTTGTAGGGAGGGGTGGGGTTGGCTGGAGAGTCAGACTCAACCCCCACTGCAGAACTGGCCTAATAGGACAACTGTCACTGTCACCATGCTCTATCCGATGCCCCCCAGGCTCTAGGAAGTCAACTTCGCTGCCCTTGGGCTGCCAACCCCCCTGCAGGAGTTTACCCCAATCAGTCCAGTAAAGCACGTGAGCCCCTGGCAGAGCCCAGAGTTCTGATGCTCACTTTGGGAGGTAGAACTTGTCCAGTGGGAATTTCCTTAAATATAGAAAGACTACTCAAAAGACACAGGGCAGGGCAGCTGTGAGAATAATAGACCGCTCTGCCCAACGGAAGGTCTGGGCGTGGTCCGGGCCCTGGGCCTAGCCTCTTCTCATCCACACTCCGTCCCCCTGAGGTGGGAACATCATCACATCCCTTTCATGGAGAAGAAAGCTCAGGCTCAGTGAGTTTAAATTCATTCAAATAAGATCCCACAGCTGGTAAGCGGCAAAGCTGGTGGCAAGCCAGGGACTGCCTGATTCCAAAACTTAAAAAATATGCTACATAGCCCCTTTCAGTGCCTTCTTTTTCGGGACCCATGTCCATTTACTGAGAATGAACCAGGGAGTCTAGAATGAGGGCCTAGAAGGGTCTTCAACCTAAATATTTCTCTAACCGCCCCCACTCCTGTATTAGTCAGCTTTTCTGAGGTTATGCTATAGAAACAAAGAACCCGGAACATCTCATTGACTTACAACAGCAAAAATCTGTCTCTCTTGTATGTGAATGACTGCTGAAGGTTTCTGTGGGTCAGGTGGCTCCTGCTGCCTGTGTCTTTGTCATTCCTAGGTTCAAGATGAAAAATCGGCCCTTATTTGGGATAGGCTCTTTTCATGGTCAAGCCCCAGGATGGGTCCCATAACTTGTGCTCGGATGTCGCGTGTGCCCCTTCTGCCCAAATTCCACCGGTTAAAGCAAGTCACACAGCAGAACTCTTCATCAGCTTCTGCAGGGGAGCCCCAAACTGACCACACTTTAGCCCCTGCAATGCTGAAAATAGAGAGAGAACTGGGGTCAGTGCTTTCCAGAGTGAGCTTTATGGTGATGATCAGCTTTATGCCTTTGACGATGTACCTGGAGTCCCCTATGGTGGTTCAGTGGGGAGGGGCTTTGGGCCCACTGCCCTCTTCCTCCCGCCCTGCTCTCCACTCTTGGGGATATCAGAATAAGATTTCTTCTGAAGAGAGGGCGGTGCACGTGCACATGCCCGCGCATGCGCACACACAGACTTGAAAAAATGTTTACCCCAAACTTATTCTCTGCCTAATGAGCAAACAGCCTGCTCTAATGAGTCTGCAGGATGGTGGCATTGGGATGCGTATGCTGTGCGGATCAGTGAGAAGACTCACGTGAGTCCCCACAGCACCTCCGCAGTTCTTCCCAGAGATCCACAGCCAATGTCTACACTGTCCAAGGGGTTGAGCCACCAAGATCCTCGACCCTGCATTATTAAATGTAAATGTCTTCCCTGAGCGAGGAAAAGCCTGTGAAGAGAGGAGGTGAGCCAAGGGACCTAGAAAATCTAATCTACTCATAGAAAAGTCTGGTAGTGAAGGAAACAAGAGGCTGAAACCATTCCTTTGGCCACACATCTGCCTCCATCTACTGCATCTACTTTTTTTCCTTTTTAAGAAAGCAAATGACAATTATAAAAGTAGAGTTGGTTCTGAAATGCATTACCACATTTCCTGAGTATGATACGGTGTTTCTGAAAAACCTTGAGTGATAGACCCACAACTTCCTCCCAGTGAGGAGCCCCTGGGCACCAGGCGGGCATCGCGCTTGCCGTGTGGACAAACAGACCAACTAATGGACCCACTGGAGGTTGAACAATTAGGCAATAGCTGTTTTAGCTGCTTTATGTTATACAGATTATTATGTATCGTCACATCACTTTTGGTGAACTGGTTAGGAATTTTGGATGGGTAAGGAATGCATTCTTTTTCCCACTTAAAAAGAGTGTAGTGCCTCACTCTGCAAAATTTACTATCTAACACTTCAGGGATGGATCAGATTTTTACACTGAGGCATACCTCTCTGTGCAAAACTATAGACCTGGTCGTAGTGATAATGAGTATTATGAGTACTTCCCTTGTCCAGGGCACTGTGCCAAGCTTTTATCGTGTAATTTATTTCATGTTTGAAACAGGCATGTAGGTGAGATTTTTTCTTTATCCCGATTGATGGTAAGTGACACAAGAGGAAAGTGAAGGGAGAGGTTCGAGTCATTATCCCAAGGTTGCAAGTCCTGGATTGGGTAGACAGACACTTGTTTTTAACATTGTCCTTATAATGAACATATACAGTTTTATATTCATTGGTGTGTGCTCTAAATTTAGCCATGAATAAAAAGTCAAAGAAGGTAGAAACAGAGGGAATACATCCTAACTCATGCTATGAGGCCAGCAAAAACCTATTACCAAAACCAGACAAAGACATTACAGGAAAGGAAAGCTGCAGATTACATAGATCGATGGAAGAGAATAGAGTGTCCAGGATTAAACTCATGTGTGTATGGCCAATTAATTTATAACAAAAGATCAAGAATATGCGGTGGGGGAGGGACGGTCTCTTCAGTCAGTGGTGCCTGGAAAATTGGACAGCCACAGGCAAAAGAAAGAATCTGTCTTATGCCATACATAAAAATTAACTCAAAATAGATTAAAGACTTGAATATAAGACCTGAAATCATAAAACACTTATATGAAAGCATAGGTGGTACATTCCTTGACATTGGCCTTAGCAATGATTTTTTTAATCTGACACCAAAAGCAAAAGCAACAAAAGCAAAAATAAATGAGACCACATCAAACTAATAAAAACTTCTGCACAGCAAAGGAAACCAGGCAACAAAAGGAGACGATGAATGAGAGAAATGAGATGAATGAGATGAATGAGAGAAAATAATTGCAAATCACATATCTGATAAGGGACTAATACCCAAAATAAATAAAGAATTCAGACAACTCAATAGCAAATTTTATATATATATATATATATATATATATATATATATATATATATGATTGCAATATATATAGATTGGATGCAATCCATTTATTATTTATTGCTGTTTTTTAATTTAAATCAAATTAATTAACATATAATTGATTATTAGTTTCAGAGGTAGAGTTCAGTGATTCATCGGTCTTATATAAGACCCGGTGCTCATTATATCATGTGCCCTCCTTTATGTCTATCACCCAATTACCACACCCCCACCCCCGTTCCCTCCAGCAACCCTTAGTTTGCTCTTATGGTTTGTCTCCCTCTCTGATTTCCTCCTGAGTCTATTTTTGTGTGTGGTGTAAGAAACGGTCCAGTTTCATTCTTCTGCATGTGGCTGTCCAATTTTCCCAATGCCATTTGTTGAAGAGACTGTTTTTTTTCCCCCATTGGACATTCTTTCCTGCTTTGTCAAAGATTAGTAGACCACAGAGTCGAGGGTCCTTTTCTGAATTCTCTATTCTGTTCCATCGATCTATGTGTCTGTTTTGGGGCCAGTATTATACTGTCTTGATGATTATAGGTTTGTAATAGAGCTTGAAGTCTGGAATCGTGATGTCACCAACTTTGGTATTCTTTTTCAATATTCCTTTAACTATTCAGGGTCTTTTCTGGTTCCATAGAAATTTTAGGGTTATTTGTTCCACCTCCGTGAAAAAAGTGAAAAAAAAGTTAATGGTATTTTGATAGGGATTGCATTGAGTGTGTAGATTGTTCTGGGTAGCATAGGCATTTTAACATTCTTTGTTCTTCTGATCCATGAGCGTGGAATGTTTTGCCATCTCTTTGTGTCTTCCTCCATTTCTTTCAGGAATGTTCTATAGTTTTCACCATACAGATCCTTTGCCTCTTTGGTTAGGTTTATTCCTAGATATCTTATGGTTTTTGGTGCAGTTGTAAATGGAACAAACTCCTTAATTTCTCTTTGTTTTGTCTCAGTTTTAATGTATAGAAATGCAACTGATTTATGTGCATTGATTTTATATCCTGCCACTTTGATGAAGTCCTGTATGAGTTCCAGCAGTTTTGGGGTGGAGTCTTTTGACTTTTCCATATAGGGTATCATGTCATCTGTGAAGAGTGAGTTTGACATCCTGATTCAGATGCCTTTTATTTCTTCTTGTTGTCTGATTGCTGAGGCTAGGACTTCTAGTACTATGTTGAACAACAGTGATGAGAGTGGACAGCCCTGCCGTGTTCCTGACCTTAGGGGAAAAGCTCTCAGTTTTCCCTCATTGAGGATGATATTTACTGTGGGCTTTTTGTATGTTGGTTTTATGGTATTGAGGTATGTACCCTCTATCCCTACACTGTGAAGAGTTTTAATCAAGAAAGGATGCCGTATTTGTTAAATGCTTTTTCTGCATCTATTGAGAGGATCACATGGTTCTTGTCCTTTCTTTTATTAATATAGTGTATCACGTTGCTTGATTTGTGGATGTTAAGCTACTCTTGTATCCCAGGAATAAATCCCATTTTGTCATGGTGAATAATCCTTTTAACGTACTCTTGGATCCTATTGGCTAGTGTCTTGGTGAGAATTTTTGCATACATTTTCATCAGGGATATTGATCTGTAATTCTCCTTTTTGGTGGCGTCTTTGTCTGGTTTTGGGATCAAGGTAAAGCTGGCCTCATTAAGGAAAGAGTTTGGAAGTTTTCCTTCTGTTTCTATTCTTTGAAACAGCTTCAGAAGAATAGGTATTAATTCTTCTTTTAATGTTTGATAGAATTTCCCTGGGAAGCCATCTGGCCCTGGCCTCTAGTTTGTTGGGAGATTTTTTTTTTATTACTGCTTCCATTTCCTTGCTGGTTATGGGTCTGTTCAGGTTTTCTATTTCTTCCTGTTTCAGTTTTTGTAGTTTATACTTTCTAGGAATGCATCCATTTCTTCCACTTTGCCCAATTCATTGGCAGATAGTTGCTCATAATATGTTATTATAATTTAACAATCTGATTTTAAAATGAGCAGATCTGAATAGACATTTTTCTGAAGAAAACATACATATGGCCAACAGGTACATGAAAAGATACTCAACATCACTCATCACCAGAGAAATGCAAAACAAACCACAATGAAATAGCACTTCACACCTGTCAAAATGCTGTCATTAAAAAGGCAAGAGGTAACAGGGTGCTGGCAAAGATGTGGAGAAAAGGGAACCCTCTTGCATTGTTGGGGGGAATGCAAACTGGTGCAGCTACTGTGGAAAACTGTGGAGGTAATTCAAAAATTAAAAACAGAACTACCATATGATCTAGAAATTCCACTTCTGGACATTTATCAGAAGAAAATGAAAACACTGACTCCAAAAGATATATGCATCCCTATGTTTATCATGGCATTATTTACAATAGCCATGATATGGAAACAACCTAAGTGTCCATTGAAGGATGGATGGATAAAGAAGATGTGGTATAATTACACAATAGTATAGTATTCAGCCATAAAAATGAATTAAAATTTGCCATTTCAGTAGTGACAGCATAGATGGATCTTGAGGGCCTTATGCTATAAAATAAGTCAGATAGAGAAAGACATATATTGTGTGATCTCTCTTATATGTTGAAATCTATAAACAAACAAAGCAAAACAAAACAAGCTTTAAATACTTTTTTTTCTGAATCTGAGAGGAATTCGTTTGCAGGTCTTTATGCATAGGGAGATAGCCATTTATAAACTTTATCCATAATTGCTATATTTGAAAGAATGTTTTCTGAGTTCTATTTCAAAAATTTCCAAGTTGTGCCCTTAAAAGGCCAGAAGACCAAAACTTTTCCTCCTCCCCCATCTCTGCTCCTCTGCTCCATTGGCTAGAATACAGATGTGATGGCTGGAGACGCAGCAGCAATCTTAGACCTCAAAATAACAGTTGAATGTTGAGGGGGCTGAATAATAAGACAGAAAGCACTAGTGTTTCAACTCTGTACTCAGCTGGGCCCACCTACCTGAACATTCACATAAAAGAGAAATCTGTTTTAGCAGCAGCATCACTAGGACCACCACCCACAGCATCACCACTGATGTCATCAGTGTTAGTACCAACACCATCACCTCTCCCCCACACCACGACAATCTACTACCACACCTTCCCAACAACCACTACCCTCCCATCACCTTTATCATCATTACTACTGTCATCAAATTAGCATTTGAATCCAGGCTTTCTGACCTTGGATTGATGGATGAGTGAATAGACAAGGTTGTTGATGTCTTACTGTCAGCCTGCTCCCCAATCCAGAGAAGAGCCTGAAAGGTATGTCAGAGACCAACGGCCTAAGCTTTCTGAACAACATATCTCTCGTACATAAAAACAGTAATATCTATTGTATAAGATTAGAAAGGGTGTGTATGACATTCTTGGCATTAACTTTAACATTTAGTAGTTACCAGATAAGCAACAGATTTTATTAATATGATAACTAGTATTAGAGTATTAGTAGAATCCAAATTATGTTCTGGGTGGACGGACACCCCTCTCTCTGGCCAGTGGGTGTGCAGAGAAGTGATGTGTGTGTGACTTCTGCATTGTATCTCCACAAGAGATGGGAATGCCCTTCTCATCCCCCTTCCAGCCTGGGATATGGACATAGCAGTGAGAACTGGGCAAGCTTTCTTGGGCTGTAAATGGAAGCTGCAGGTTGAGGATGATGGACAAATGTGATGGGAAGTCTGGGTCCCCCTCAACCTGGAGCAACATGACAGCCTGGCCCAAAACAGAGATAAATTTCCATCTTGCTGATGCCACTGGATTTTGGAGTCCATCCAGCTGCAGATTATCTGTATCCTTGAAGTTTGTCTTAGAAAGAATTGTTCAGTCTGTGGATTCTCAGGATAACCTTTTCCCCAAACTCATCTTCAAATTCTAGGACCCCTGGCTCAAATCCACATTGCCAGAAGCAAAACCTGTCTCTTACTTCACAGCTGGTCCTCAACAAGGTCCTTCCCCTGCTTGAGTCTCCCCTCACCCCCATCTGCAAAGTAGGAAGTGTGAGCTCAACATCACTGAGGATAGGGCAGAGGAGTGAGATCACACATGAAGGGCTTTTGGCTTAAATGGAAGAGTGAAATTCAAGAGCTAATAATGATAAGGATGATGGGGATAGTCATGGAGGGGTGATGGTGTTGGTGAAGGGGGTGATGGGGGTATTGCTGATGGTGGGGTTGGAGGGGATAGAGAGGATGGAGGTGATGGAGGGGATGGCAGGGATGGCGCGGTTGGTGGGGATGGTGGGTGACAGCTGTAGGGTTATAGTAAGGATGGTATTGGTTGTGTTCATGGTGATACTGGTGGCAATGGAGGGGGTGATGGTGGGGATGGCAGTAATGACGGTGTAATGACACTGACAGTAATGGCACTGGCTATCGTGATGAGGAGGGGGATGGTGGTGGTATGGTGTGAGGTAATGGGGATCATGACAGTGTTGGTGTTGATGGCAAGGGCGGTATGGTGATACGCTGCTGCTATTGCCGGTGAAGGTCATGTGATTGAGCAATGGTTACAGCAGTAGTGGTACAGATGGGCATGCTGGAGACAGAGCTGATTATAGTCATAGTTATAGCAATGCTGATGGCATGGTTAGGATGGCTGTTGGTGTTGCTGGTGGTGTTAGCAGTGAAACTGAAGTGGTGGTGGTGATGGTGGGGACATTGATGGTTATGATGCTGCTGATGGTGGTGATGGTTATTGTAATTATTGATGACACTGATAACTGTAATGTACAGACATTTCCACTGATCATGGTCTAGTATTGACATTGGTGGTATTAACAATGACATTGATAAATTTATTATGTGCCCAGACAGAATTGTGAGGATCTTCTCCCTGTCCGTGGATTCCCTTTCTTAATGACACCCAAATTTATAATTCCAGATCTGATCTGTTCAATTGTTCCCAGATTCCTGCATCTGTATGTTTATGCCTCATCTCTTCTTATGGGACCGCACGTATGCATGTTTCCCTCAGTCTCTTGCAGCACACCTGTTCTTTCTGCTTCCGTGTCTCAGCAAATCATGGCACCAGTCATCCATAGTCCAACCTCTGAACACAACTTTGATTCCTCCCTTCCCTGTGCACACCTCATTTATAACCAATCAGTAAGCTCAGCCAAATCTATCTCCAAAAACATCTGAATCCCTTCATTTCTCTTGATATCTGCCATGTCCACTCTACTCCAAGTCACCATTCATCTCCCTCCTGGATGAAAATATTTGCCTCTTAACTGGACTCCCTGTTTCCACTCCTACTATCCTGTAATCTTTTTCTGCTCAGCAGTCAGAGTGGTTCTATAAAAACGCAAATCGGAGCCTGTCCTGTTCCTGCCCCAAACTTTCCTATCATATTCTGTCACCTTGGACAAGCTCCAAGCTTACTGCCGTGTGTGGGATCTGACACTTGCCTACCTCTCTGACCTCCTCCCCTCCCATGCTTCAGTCACACTTTTGTTTCTCTAAAATCCTAAGCACTTTCCCACCTCAGGGCCTTTGCATTTGCTGCTCCCTGTGCTAGAAACACTGTGTCTCCAGATCTGTGGAGTCAAGTGACAATGTGGGAATTCAGCAGGTCTGGCTCCAAAGTCTTTACTTTGAATTGCTACAAATATTGCCTTTCTGAACACACTGTCCTGCTTTATCTGACTCATCTGCATTTATCTTATTTACTTTTTAGATTATTGTTGGACTTCCCCAACTATAGCCTCAGCTCTGGGAGAACAAGACCTAGCATCCTTGCTTCCCACTCTATCCCCCGCATCTAGAACACTGACTTACACATAGTAGGTGTTCTACACATAGTAGTGAAGGAATCGATTGGTTCATGAAGCAAACTAGAAACATATCTCCCTCCTTCTAAGTAAAGGAAGAGCTAAACTTGTGTCCACATGATTTCATTCTGTGACGAAGACAGATCACCTTCCCACCTCTGTCCTCCTGCCCCCTCTGCCTGTGGCTACTGCCCCAATTCAGCCTAGTAACTGTGATCACAACTTTCAGTCCTGAGCCCCTTGCTCCGCTCTGAAGGAACACCCACATTGCAATACAAAAATCTAATTGTTCCTCATCTTCACTTAAAACCTGTCCATGTCTCCACATCAAGTACGCACCGATTTCCACACCGAGGTCAACAGCTGTTAATGGCTCCTTGGGCATCCAGAGGAGGTAGAGGACGGGATGAACAAGCATGACTCCTAAATCATCCCCCTCTCTTTCATCCAGAGAAGCCTCATTTCTATCAGCTCTACACAGAGGCATTATAACACTGAAGTGAAGGTTGAGGCTTCTAGAGCCCGAGTTCAAATCCTGACTCTGCATCTCTTGAGCTGTGTGACCCTGGGCAGGTTACTCACCTCTGATTACCAGTTTTCAAATGGAGCTAATGATATTATTAACATGTGCATGATGTGGTGTGTAGTTGGTAAAAATGGAGATAATGATCGTGCCTGCCTCCTAAGGGTCATCAGGAAAATTAAATGAGTTTGTTCACACAAAGCACTGAGGACAGTGCCCTGCACATAGTAAATGCTCACTAAGTGCTAGCTATTAAAGTGTTAGGCTAGTAAATTACACTCCCATGTAGGATTTCATTTTCTCTTATTAAAAGGAAAGAAAAATGTGAAACTTGGTTTTCATACTTTGTGATTATCGGTATACAACAATATTACATGCTGGAAGTTTCTCGAAGGAATCTTCTCCTATGTTGGAGTTTTTTTGAGATTAAAGACCCCACTTAAACATTTAGTTCTACGCTCCCGATACCGTACACTGCCTGGCGCAGAGTAGGGCTTCAACAAATAGGCACTGGGGGCGGAAATGTGGGAGTGAGCATGCGCAGGCACCTTAGCGGGGGGGGGGGGGGAGGGGGGGTTACTCCGCTAACTTGCAGCAGCGTGTCATGCTCACATTTGCCCACCAGGTGTCGCCCGTGTCTCTGAAATGGGGCAGCTCTGGGCCCTGAGCACTGAAGTCCAGGCTCACCTAGGGGAGGGTGACACCTGAGGATGCCGCTGGCCCAGCAGATGGGACACCGGGGAGAAGTCGTTCTGAAGCCTGGAAGGCATGCGCTGTAGAGTCTCAAGGCCCCGGGTTCTGGTCCTGGCGGGGGAACACCAGGTGTCTATTTATCTCTCTGAGCCCAGTTTCTTCATCCACCAGGTGGGAGCCATAATGCTATGACCGGCCGCAGGTAGGTTACCTGGCCACCCCTGATAGTCAGTGAGGGTTTGGTCTCCCTTCTTGTCACTTGTTTTTAGGCTGACCTTTCCCCTGCATTTGCTGGCGAAGGCTGTGGCCACGTGCAGACCTCCCTACTTTACCAATTCTGGCTCTCTGCATGGAAACGAAACGAAAAATTCACCAGCCCAGATTTCTGAGGAAGAAAAGACAAAGAATGAGGAATAAATGAGATGGTCTGGGTTGCTCAAAGGTGTCAGGAGAGCCAGTGGCCCAGGTGGGCCCTACCTCTGGGTGACTACTGTGCCTGCATGAGCCCACCCAGATAGACTAAGGGACTTTCTAGAGGGGCAACCATGCTAGAATTAAACGGGACAAGGGAGGTGGGGTTGGCATTCCTTTCTCGCCTCTGTCCCCTCCTCGGCTGTGTGACTCCAGCAAGTCCCTTCCCCTCTCTGCACTGTTCTCTCCGTGAGATGGGGCTGGGTCTGGAATTCTCAGGCTGACTTTAGCGGGAGAAGCCTGCTTCCCGCTGCATCTCCTGTGGGAGTCAGGCGTGGAAACAGATAAAGCAAGGCCATCAGGGGTCTGAAAGGGCAGGGCCAGGAGCTCTGCCCCTCGACCACTGGCCCTGAGCATCTCAAAGGGCTCTAAGCACAGGCCATTTCCTCAAAGTCCCCTCCCAGTGCGAGTCTGATGACTGCAGGTCCTCCCACAGCCCGGACAGCCCCACCCTCAAGGGACTTCCCATCTCCCTGGCCTCTCCCCACACTGACAGGCTCTGGAGGAGGCCCCCAGAAGGGAGTCCACGGCTGCATCTGTCGTCTTTCATAGGTGGGTGGCAAACTGGCCAAGAGGTGACCTGGGAGTAGTCCAAGGTCCCCAGAGCCTGGGGCAGAGCCAGGGCCGGAAACCAGGTTCCCTGACTTCCAAGCTCGAGCTAGGCCCTTTCCACCAGTCCGGACCCAACCTCTGTCCCTCACGTGGAGCCTCTCTCGGGCCTGCTTAAGAGTGGGCCGGATAGCGTGGGTGCTGGCCTGGTGTCGCGCCAACAGGAGGCCAGCGCCTCTGAAGGTCACTGCCTGCACACTCCCCTTCCAGGGACTAATTAACTCCAGACGACCAGGCCCACCACAGCTCCCAGGACGCTACTGAGCTGGGACCTCGCCCCAACCAGAACAGACCATCGCTCTCCAGAGCAAGGGTGAACCCAGCCTCTGGCGCCTGCCTAGGTCACGGCCGGGCTCCACCAGCCCCTGCTTCTCCTCCAGGCCCATCTCTCAAGGCTCCCGGCTGCCTCTCCTTCAGCTCCCCTTCGTTTCCCATAGAAGGAGCAGGATCCTCTGATTCAAGGTCACATAGCAAGGCCAAGGCCACAGTAGACCTGCCCCCAGTTCTCAGCCCAGCACACCACCTTTCTCACCTTTGGAAGGGTACCCCAGAGCGGGAGCCAAGGCTCTGCTCCTGCCTCGACCACTTCCCAGCTGTGTGACCTTGAGTAAATCACTACCCGTCTCTGGCCCTCAGGGTCTTCATTCCTAACGGATAATACTAGCTGTTGATAACAAGAGGATCATTCAGAATATGACATAGGAGGTGTGTAAACACCGGACACATTATATGTCATCAGCAGATCATTTTATTATCTTTTTTCCAGGGACTCCCAGTGAGAAAAACTCCGCAGCATTCCAAGCTCTTCACTCTGTCCCCAGGCCCTCTGTCTGAACTTCTCCCCTTCCTCCCCAACCTTCCCAACCACCCCTCCTCAGGTACTGGCCCCTTTGCTCTTTCAGCAAATACCCACTACAAATACCTGCTGGGCTAGAACATTCTCTCTGGCTAAAACATTCTTTCTCCCCCGAAGCTTTTCAAGCAGGTCTTGTCTGCACCTTCCGTGTCCAGCTCAGCCAGGGCCCCGCCAGCAGGTGGTGTCCGTTTCCCACCTGCCTTCCCCAAGGGCCTTCACACCCTCCCTCCTCACTCCTTGTCCTGCCTGAGCCAAACTCCCTCCCTGATCAATTCCCAAACAAAGGAATAGTAATGGCCATGGCATTTATCACAGATGCTCATGTGTCTCGAGGACCCACAGGAGCTGGGCCCTCTCCCAAGTTCTTTTTATGTATCAGTTCATTTAATCTGCCCAGCAACCCTGGGGAGTTGGGGGTTGTTACCTTCCCCGTTGTGCAGATGAGGAAACTGAGGCACAGGTAGAGGAAGCAGCTCCTCCGGGGTCCAGTCTGGTACCCAGCAGAGCCAGGCCCCAGCCCCAGCCATGACAGCTCAAGTCTGGGCTTTGAGGAGATGCTGGTCGCTCTGGGCAGGGAGCCAGGTGAGGTCTTGCTTGGTCCCCATTCACTGGTTAGGGTTAGGGGTAACCAGAACTTGGACTCCAGGACAGGCTGCCTACTGTGCCACCCCAGGTGGCACCATTCACATGGAATGCAGTGTGAGGGGTGTCCCCTGGCGTTGGACCACCCATGGGTCCAGGCTCCGAGCCCCCCCTGCTCTGAAGGGGCGGCTGTCAGCTTCTCCTGAATTTGCTGGAATTCTGCCATCTTGCGGGCACATTGGGAATTACCTGGGCTTGGTTGGGCTTGTATCTATTTTGTTACTTTCTTACACACCCAACAGGCCTGGCCTCTGGAGGGGCCAGCCAGGAAGACCCACCCTGCCCTTGAGTTGCTCAGATCCCCCCAGGACATCCATCCACAGGAGCACAGGTAGTTCCATCCAGAAGTTCTACCACTCCTCCTTCCAAAAGGGTGCCTGATCAGACCTCCCTCCCATGCATCCCACCTGCACCCCAGCCACCAGACATTCTTACCTGGACAACCAAGGTCGCCTCCCTGCTTCTTCTGGCATCCCTTCCAGTCCATTCTTGGCCAGAACCCGGGGCCATCTGTTGAAGAAGATCCCACCCTACTATAACTGGCCAAATGCCTCACCCAGGCTCACCTTCCCCTCCTCGCCCTGGGGCCCTGCTCTCCTCACCCCTTGGTCACCTACTTCCTGCCTCCCCTCACCATCGTCCATCTGTACTGGCCACCCTCTGTCTCCCATGCACCAGATTTGTACCTGCCCCAGGACCCTTGCACCGATTGTTCTCCTGGCCTGGAGCACCCCTTCTCCAGAGTGTCACAGCGTCCAGGTTGTCAGCTCAACTGTCTCTTCTCAAAGAGGCATCTCGAAAGATGCTAATGAGGCCCTGCCCCTCCCCCCTCCCACCACAGTGTCTCTTCCTCCGGATCTTATCCTCTAAAACCATCTCACCCTGTTTCTTGTCTCTCACCTCATCATCTGATGTGTGTCCCGTGAGGGCAGCACTGCGGCCACCACCTCCTGCTTGCTGTGAACCTAGGACAGCTCTAGCCACTCAGGAAATCCGTGCTGCTTTATTGGATGAGCGCCTGCCTGCATGCACGGCTGCCATTTTTCTCTAGAGCTGGAAAGGTCTGTGTAGTTCAGAGACCAGGTGCTTCATCAGACTTAAAATAGGAATTTCTGGGCCCCTCCACCCCGAGAATCTGGTTTAGTTCGTTACAAGTGGGGCCCTGAAATCTGCGATGGGCTCCCCCAACCCCATCCCTGCATGCATTGCAAGTAGTCTTGATGCTCTGATGGTATTATCTTGTTCAACTTTCCACTTTTCCTGGTGGGGAAACTGAGGCTCAGGGGCTGGCCTCAAATCCTACAGAGAAGGAGGCAGAACCTGATTCATGAGCAGGGTCAACTCCCTAAGCCTGCAACTCTTAAGCAGTGGACTGTTGGAAAGGGTGGGGGGTGGGAGCAGTTCCTTCTGCCCTGGGTGAAGCTGGGGGACAGGGCACCAGTTCAAGGGCAAGACTGGGGTGAAGCAAGACAGACACCAGGGAGCGAAGTGTAGGGAGACACCTGTCTCCGTGTGGGGGGGGTACCCACTCTCCAGGGAGTGCTCCTTCCACTCTGTGCCCTGAGTGCTGACTTTCCTCATCTCCTTCCAGCCCTTGGCCCCTCCCACCTCCCCTCCCCCAATGTGGATCCTTCTGGAAAGAGGGCTTTGGGCACTGTCTCCCTATGCTGATGGCTGCCCAAGAGGGGAACTCCAGACCTTGATTTCTCTGACTTCTTCAGCTGAGCATGGGTCTGGCGCCATCTGGCCTCAGAAACCCCTTACCCCACAGCCTTGAGCTTCTCTTCTCAACCAGGAGCTTCCGTGGTTCACTACCAGTGTTGTTGTCAGGGCGAGACACGCAGGATGGAGGAAAAGGACAAGCTTTAGGGGTCCCACCGGTCCAACCTGGGTGGCCAAATGTCTCATGACTTCCTAAGAGGAGGTCCTGTCTTGACTCCTTATGCCTCAGTTTCCTCCTCCGTAAAATGGGGGAGTAATAGTCGGCCCATCTGGGGTTGCTATAAGGGTTAACTAAAGAAGAACATGGATGGACCTCCCTGATCAGAGGCCACCCCCCTTTCCTGTGCTCGTGGGGTCTCTGGCACAGAGGGTTTCCAGGTACTTTACTTGGAATTAGGCAGTCTGGAAGCTGGCTGTCCGGGAAGGTTGGAGATACGAAGGGCAGACAGGTAGAAGTAAGGCTCCTGGGGGTCCATAGACCTCAACTCACTCTCTGAGCAGCTTTGTGCCCAGCCTAGAAGCATGAGGAATCATGAACCTCCAGAGGAGGAAAGAACTCCAGTTGCCCCAAAGTGAGCTCGCTGGGAAGTGGGGACGTGTGGGATGGATGGGCCGTCCCCGGAGTTCCGTGGCATGACTTGAGCTGGTTAGAAAGACCCAGCAGTTCCCAGCATTGAGTCACGGGCCCCGAGAGTTGTTCCTTTTCTCCTTTCTCTCCTTCTCATCAAGCCAGGGAGACTGTCTCTGTGTGTTGCGTCCCCCTCTCTTAGCCCTTCTTGGATCCTCTTACCTTTCCTTGCTCCCAGCAGCCTCCCTGTTACCTCTCTGAGCTCAGCTCTGACTCTTCCCCTCCAACTCACTCCACGCTGGGGTCTTTGTGATTCCCCAGACAAACCAGCACCTTCCTGCCTCAGGACCTTGGCACTTGTTGTTTTCTCTCACCCGAATGGTCTTTTCTTAGATACCCTCATGGCTCGAGCCCTTGCTTCCTTCTGAGCATTACTCAAATTCACACGAGGACCTTCTCTGCCCCTCCTGGGTAAGGAGCCACGCCTCCTCTGTTTGCTTTCTTCCACAGCATGTGTTCCACCATCGCCCAGCCCCTAGGCTCCAGGCAAGCAGGGACTTGGTCTATTTCTTTTAAGTGTTTTATCACTGGCATCAGAACAGTGCCTGGCACAGGGAAGGGGCTCAAGGAACATTTGTCGAGTGAACGAATAAAGCAGAGAACCGACCACTCGGACTGCAGCTTTTGACAGGGAATAATTTCCAATGACGCTAATAACGTTATTTTGTCTTCATTGTATGTATTTTTCTGGGTACCTTTTATTTCTCATGGCAAACGTTACAGAGCTTTTTCATGTGTAGAACTGATTTAAAATTTCCTTTTAAAATAAATTCATCTAATTGGAAAAAGTACCTTTATTTAAAGCATAATATTCAGTTAATAGAGTTATAAGTGGTAGGTGGGCACGGCAAAAGTTGAGACGGTGGAACCCGGAACAACTCAGTCAAGGGGCTGCTGGAGTCCCTGTCTCCCACTTGACAGATGGGGAAGCTGAGGCCCAGAGGCCAAGAGACTTGTTCAAGGTCACCCAGCAGGTTAAGGGCAAAGTGAACGCTTTCACCCTGGTCTTCTAATTCCAGGCATGGCTTTTCTCTTATAAATTTCTCTTGTAAATTCTCTTATAAATTCTCGGTTCTGTCCCTCAGTGGACACTTAAGGGAGGCCCAGGAGCAGCCTGTGACAAAAGTGATAAGATAGAGGACATTTTTTTTCGAAGGTTTTATTTCCATCAGCAGAATGGTTTCGGGCATGAGGCAGGAGCTCGACAAACCCTTGTTAGAGGCATGAATGGAATAGAAAGCAGAAGGCCTGGAACCCCCAGTCCTGCTCTGAGGAGCACCCGGGGCTGCTGGGGGGAGAGACTGAGTCTCTAGCAGCAGGTCCGATAGTGGAGGTCACCAGCTCTGCGTGTAGCTGCCCCAGGAACAGCGGAAGTGGAAGGTGGTTACAGGTGGTAGGACTGAGAATAGGGGGCTCAGCCTGCCCTTTGGGATGGAGGGAGGTTGGGCTCCTTGAGGCTGATGGGGTGGAGGGGAACAGCAAAGAGCAGGAAGTGGAGGTTCCTGCTAGCCAAGGTCACCCAAGGCCACGGGATCCGCAGGGAGGGAGTGGAGGTTTGGACTCCTTAACGGACAGCTCTGCTTGGAGTCCCGTCTCTGCAACACCATCTTCTTCATCATCTTCCTACCTGTCCAAGGGGCTGATGTCAGGACTCAGTGAGAAAGTCCCCAGAGAGTGCATACTGTCCCATCGGGACCAGAGACAGAGCTCAGAAAGTGCTCATAGCTACCATGTTAGGGTCGTAGATGTCTGCTACGAACATTTCTTGGTAACAAGTTTCTGAGACTGTTGTTTCCTTTTTTTTTTTTTTTGAGGAGAATCAGTGACACTGAAAGTTCCGTCTCTTTGGGCTTGGGGCTGGGGAGGTGGGAGGCTGAGAGGCTCACTCAGGAGGCTAGAGAGAGTCCAGAAGAAAAAGAGGGGCAGAAACCGTCTCAGAGGGGTCAAACCCACTGCCGTGACCACATGACTGGTTGGGGGCAGAGCTGGAAATAAAGACCAAGTGTTGGGGGAGGGGGTTCCTGCTCTGTGTTCTGCCCATAGCTCCTAGCTGCTTCCGGGCTCAAGAATTAGAAACACACTTGCATTGGCATGCAAGGTCATCGAGACATGCCAGGTCATCCTGACGTCGTTGCTGAGTTGGCCCTGAATGACTCAAGACTGAACTCGGGCCTCAGTTTACCTCTCTGCCACAGGACAGAAAGGTACGGCCCAGTCTGTCTCATTCAGTGCCTGAGAGTGGAATGTTTCCCTTTCAGTCCTCCTCCCACTGTCTGGATTTTCCTAGTTCCTCAGCCGCCTGGCTCAGCCTCTGGAGACAATGGGACACCTGAGGACTCAGCTGACCCCCCGCCCCCGCCCCGCCCGCCTGGAGACCCAGGGAGCCCCAGGGTCTCAGAAGCAGAGCCTTAGGGCTCTGCGGAAGCTCCGGGCGCTCTTTCCCAGGGCCCCGCCTGAGAAGGATTTATGGTTTGGCCTCCAATGTGGTGAACTGCTAAAAATGCAGATTATGGGGACAAATCCGGGGGTGGTGGGAAAGGCAGCCAGGCGGCGGGGTGGGGGGGACGTGCTGGAGGTCTGGCCACTGGACGGTGTGTGCGGGTGGGGCCCGGCTGCTCCAGATGGGACTGCAGATGTGCCGGAGGCCAGCGCCTGGGAGGGGCACCCCCTTCCCACCTCTGCAGCCTCCTCTGGGCCCCTAGGCTGGGCCACGGAGCTCCTCCCCAGGCGGCGGCCCCCGAAACCCTCCACGCTGGCGTCTCAGGGTGTCTGGGACAGCAGGAGAGCTGGGCGGAGGGGAGGAGGAATGCGTTCACTGCTCAGATGGGGAAATCAAAGCACAAAGACGTGGAGTTGCCTACCCCAGGTCACGGCAACTCAGGGACCAGTCTGAAACCTAAAGGCTGGTCGCTTGACTCTTGGCCAGGCGGGTCAAGAGGGTGACACAGACCATGGTAGCTCAGGTCATACACCAGACAGCCCAGTGAGCCGGTGGCGGTCATCACTGTCACACACCCACAGGGAGCACGACACACCCCACCTGAGGGCGCAGGCTTGGGGGCCGTAGCGTCGGGGTGCGATGGCAGCGCTGGCGTCGCCGCGAGACTGGTGTGACCTTCTCGGCAGAACTGGGGAGGGAGGCCTCAGGGAGGACGGGTGAGCACAGGAACGCAGGATGCCTTCTTAGATGAGCTGGAGATTCCATGGAACACAGAGCTGGCTTGCCAGAGGGAAGAGGGAGCAGGATGTCATCTTATTTCAGGGGAAGGTGAGAACACTAAAGTAGAGAAGGTCTTACCGTCCCAAAGTGGGGACTGTCTAAGGAAGGGTGTCATCCCTTCTGTTTTTTTCGCTCGGGGGAAACAAGGTACAGAGTGAAGCTCTCACTCACTCAAGGAATGCAGCAGCTGGAGAGACTTCTAGCAAAGGGACTGGTATCTTTGTTCTTTCCCAGGGTGGCTGGAGGGAATGAGAGTGGGGTAGACTGCTAGGACCGAAAGCCCCTCTTGTCCTTGGCTAAGGTGCAGCTATGGTCAAGGTGTGCCCTCCTCGGCCCAACCCTGTGACTCCCTGAGGATTGTGCAGACCAGGGGTGACGGGGACTGTCTCCCCACCCAGCTAACATGCCTCCTTCCTCCTGGGAGTTCCAAACCATGGGAGCCCTTACCCCATGCAGAGAAGATTGGCCAATGAATGTGGTTCTCCCCAGCTCCCTGTTTCTGGGTCCTGGACCCCCGTGAGCTTGCCCTAACCGGGACCAAGATGGCGGCTGGGAAGGCAGACTGTGGAGACTCAGAGTGACTGGGGTCAGGTTGAACAAGCAAATCCATCACCAAGACATGAGAATTGAAATTGGAGACACTGTTACACTGGAAACGGACCCCACTCGGGCGTCTGAGTGAACAAGCTGTTCCCAGGACACAGGGGGTTTCCCTCAGGGAAAAATGGCACCACCCAGACCTGCCTGGTACAGTGTGGGAGCAGAATCCCTCATCCCAGGCAGCGAGGGCTGCCAGAGGAGGGGTGACTGCTGGGGCCTCTGCCCTGACCCTGCTCTCCCTCCGCACCCTCCCTTACAGCAGTATTTTGTCCTGAGAGACTTCCTGTGCTGCCCACTCCTAGATCCATGGATAGCCACAGTCTGCCTTTCAAGACTCCTTCCCATGCAGGGCTCCTAGGGAGACATTCTTAAGAGTGGAATACGCTAACCATGACCTGGGATTCTGGCAGACCGGCTTTGAATCTCAGCATCTTGTTAGCTGTGTAGCCTTGGGCAAGTAACTTAACCTCTCTGATTCTGTGCGGTAAGGTTGCTGTATGCCTGACGCATAGCAGGTGTTCATTAAAATGGCCCTCCCCTCCTTTGTTTCTCCTTGGAGGAAACCTCTGCTAGCCGACTCTTGGCGTTGCCAATATCTGGTAGACTCATTCTCCTCCAACTTGCTTCTTTCCTAGTGATAACGAGACCTTCGGGAATGCCTAAGTAGCAGCAGTCCCCACAGGACCTGGGCTGGCTGTTCACATCACTTGCAAAAACAGAAACAGAGAGGTGAAGATACTTGCTCAAGTCCAAATCTGTGTGAGCCCCAAAGCCTTATCTTTCCAGACCATGTTGCCGTCTACCTCTTCTAGGGAATCCTAGACAGACTTTAGACTCAAAAGATCAATCAGGAGTGGGTAGGGTGGGCCTTGGGGCTACAGAGATGAGAGCTTAGTCTGGTGGGGCCTGGGGAAGGGAAGGGAAGGGGTTCTCTTCAGGCTTTGTCACCTCCCAGTTTTGCAGACGGAAGGGTCTGCACCATGCTCCCGCGTGGGTCCTAGGCTGGGGGTGTCTCAGGGAGGGGGGTGCCGCCAAGGCCAGGAAAGGGCCAGAAGGGAGCCCACCTCTTGGGCACCCATGGGCCCCACTCTTTGCTCGGGGGAGAGCAGGGATTTCTCCCTTGCCTGTGGGGGAAGCTGAGCAGCTGATGCCCAGCCGGCTTCTGAGTTATCAGAGGGATCTCCAGGCAAAGCCCTGAACATCGGAAGGTTCTCCCCCTCCCCAACCCCCCACCTCCGGCCCCTCAAGCTAGCCACAAAAAGAGGGCTTTGATTCTGAGGAGGGGGGGGGACCATTTCCCTCCATGTCATTTTACTGAATTCAGCAGAGTCTTTTATGTCTAATTCAGGAAGTGTCCTGACAATAAAGACATCATCAATATATTAACTCACTTCTTTAAAATTTCCAAGCCCGTTCTAGAGAGAGACTTTGCAAATGGAAAACAACAGGGCAGTAAAGAAAAGCTGTCCCTGCTTTCCTGGATGGGCTTTGAGCAGGGAGGGCGGGCCAAGGACGAAAAGACCAGTGAGAGCCTGACCCACCAGCTGGGCAGGGCAGACCCCCACGGTCAGAGCGATCATTCTAGAGCAGGCCTCCGTGACTGGGCACTGGTTCATTTTCATCAGCTTTTGCCAAGAAATTACAAGAAGCAATGGCTATTTGCTAGAGCCCTTGGCCATGCTTTTAACTCTATTTACAACCCCACAGGAGGACATTCTGGCTCATTCTGTGACGTCCAAAGGTCATTGATATCCGTGAAGCCTTTAACTGCACCCCGGGGGCTGTGTTAGAATTTATTTGCAGGACTCCATTCAGTTGGGGCCTCCCAGCGTGCTCTGGAGGAGGGAGGTCTCTCCCCATTTTATAGGTTAGGAAAGCTGAGGCATGTCCAACGTCAAACAGCGAGAAGGCCGCAGAGTCAAGATGGTGTCCCAAACGCTCTGACCCAACACTCCGTGCTGAGACAAAGGTTCTGGTTCTTGGCAGACAGCTAGAGGCCCCTCTAGCCCAACACCCCCCTTTTACCTTCAGTGTCAATGTGGGGCCAACTTCTTAGTTGGAAGAAATAAACTCCTTAGGGGATATACTCATTCATTCATTTATTCAACAGAAAAGTATGCAGAATCTTCTAGAAGCCAAGGCTTGCCCTGGTACAGGGATAGAGCAATAAAAACAATAAGGCCCTTGGCCTCCTTGGTGTTCAGGGTTTAGGCCCCTCTCCTCTGCCATCCCCATGGTCCCTCCTCACTAAAGAAGGGGCAGCAGATCTGCCTCTGTTTTCTGACCAACCCCTGGAAACAGCCCACAGCCAGGGATGGGGCCCAAGCCTGTCCCCCTCACTCCTTGCCCCTAGCCTGCCCTGGGCCTCTGCCCCAGATCCGTATGGTTTGGGCTCTGCCTGGGACAGGCCGGGGGCAAGAGAGTCCCCCAGGGAGCCCAGATCAGCAGCCATGAGGGGCGGGGGAAGAAGAGGGGGGCAAGCAGAGGTGTGTTTTGAAATCTGCTTCCTTTTGGCCACGCTTGAACTTCCAAGAGGCTGGGTTTGACTGACAGGCGCAGAAAGGGAGCGCTGACTCCCCGTGGAGCCCAGGGCGGAGATGGAGGGGCTCCATGCCCTTCCTCCTCTGCTCTCAGTGGGAGGAGGCTGGGGCCTGGGTGCCGGCTCGCTGGGCCCAAGAAGGCCAGGGCAGGGGTGGAGGTCTTGGAGTCAGGAAAATCCTAGAATCACAGCAGGACTGAGCCCTTCAGGGCCCGATGGACAACAGCAGCACTGCCAACAAGGACCATCCACACTTACTGTGTGTCTCCCGTTCCTTCTTTACACAAATGCTCGTGAAATGAGCTCATCTCTGCAGAAAACAAGGGCCCAGTGCCTCGTAAATACTATATGAGCATTTGTGAGCAGATAAAGGAGTTGAGGCACGGGCCTGCCTTTTGTCTGTTCATTCTCAGATCTGACCCCTGCTCTCCGTCCTACTCTGTATCTCAGGACTGAGCTGCCAAACTACATCTCCCAGGCTCCCTTGCCATTGGCTTCCTGTTAGCCAGGTACAATGGGAAGAACAGGTCGGGAACCAGAGGGCTGGAGCCAAGGTACTTCTACCCCCAACACCTGCTTTCTTGGCATCTTGGGCAGTGGCTTTAAGAACTCATTTCCATGGTTCCAGATCCCCGGGACAGGCCCTTTCTCCAAGTCCCAGCTCTTCTGGGCAATCCCTGCACAGCTGTTTCCAGTGTCTACCCCACCTCCTCCAGGCTCTGCTGTCATCACTTCTTCCTGGTCCCCTGGGTCGCAGGACGTGGCGGTCTCCTGCTGCTGCTGCTTGTCTCTGGACGCTCACCATCCTGATCAGGCCTTACAGCTGTTCCAGCATCTTCAGAACGAGTGCCTTGTGTTAAATTCCCTCCGTTGAAATACCTGTTCTGGCTTCCTGACCTCCTATGGTGGGCCACACTCAGGTCCCTGCCTTCAAGAAGCTTATAATCCAGCGGAGAAGAAGGGCATTCTTCCAATCATCCCATAGGTCCATACAGAATTACAGACAGCAGTCACTGCTGCCGAGGGCAGAGTGTGTGAACAAAGGCCCCATAGTAGTTCTTGTCCTCACGGCAGTTCTAAGGTAAGGTACAGCTTTCTCCTGGAGCCACATGGTCCTCAGGGGCCTGGGCTGGGACGGTGACCTGAGTCTGCTTGTTCTGTGCATGGCCACATGTTGCCTAAGTTCTGCAACTGACATTTTGCAGAGGTGAGAAGAGGCCTAGAGAAGGACAATGATTTCCCTGGGGTCGCCAAACTAGGAGAAGCAGGGTCATCTGGCCCCAGTGTCTGCCCTGTGAGATGTTCCACATCACGGCTCAAATGCACACTCAGCGCTTTCTCTCCATCCCTCCTCCCCCTTCCCCAGCTCCCCTCCAACCCCCAGGCAGCCACAGCATCAGAAATCAGAGTTCTGGGCCTGCAGCCAGAGCCTGCCCCTTGGCCACCCCTTCCCACTGTCCTGAGTTTCTGGAACAAGCCCTCTGTCTCAGGGGAAAGCTTTTGTAGCCCTTTTGAGGCTGTGTGTGTGTGTGTGTGTGTGTGTGTGTGTGTGTACTTTCCTGGGGCATGTCTCCCCAAGATAGAAGGTACAGGGTAAATAAGGCCCTTCAGACTAAGGAACCCCCAACCCACATTGTGAGTCAACCCTCTAAAATTAATTACCGCAAGGACGGGCATGACCTCCTCCGTAGAAGGTGGATGGGAGTTAGGGAATGTGGGGTCCGGGGGGGCCCTGGGGGGCTTTTCACGTCAGAGCAGCCCCCCGGCAGGCATTAGGGGCATGGGGAGCAGCCAATGGCTTTCTGGGTAAGAGCCAGCAGGGACAGAGAGCAGGCCCAGAAGAGGCCCAGAGAGAGCCAAAGAGGCAAGACTCCAGGACATCTGGGCTGGGGGAAGGTGCAAAATATTCGCGCAGGAGGTGAAGGCCTGGCTGTGCATGTCCTTGAGGTCTCTGACGGGAAGTTAAAGCCTTGGGGAACAGGGAGTTTGGCTGGAAATGGGCTGGGGGAGGAGCCTCAGCCTTGGAGAGAAGCTGGCTGACGCCTCCTCGAGCAGATGGGGACACTGAGGCTGAGGGGCAGCTGATGTGTTCCAGGGAGAGACTGGGAAGGGACTAACACTCAGTGCTTTTGACTTTCCCTCCCATCATTCCTAAACCGAAGCTAACCAGAACCCACTTCCTTAAAATCCTCAATGCCATGGCCCAGTTTTACATGGGACCAGAGAGGCAGCACTTGGGTGACAACAGCCGGGATTTAAAGCCCTCACATCACCGGGCAGCTCTAGTCTGCAAAAACCCGCAGATGCCGTTCCACGTGACCTCACCATTGCCCCACAAGGTAACTGCTCTATTCATCCCCATTTTGCAGATGAAGAAACCGAGACTCAGAGAGGTTAAATACTTCCCCAAGATGGCTCACAGAGCAGGTGGCAGATCTAGGATTTAATCCTAAGATCTAAAGCCCCTTGTGGCATTAGGGCTTTCGGGAAAACACCACCCCACCCCCTCCCTCTGCCCAAGAACCCTTCGGACAGCCTCCAGGGACTATGAGAACACCAAAAGGGATCTTATGAGTGCTCCTGGGCATCCTGGGTTCTGCATGAGCTGCACGAGCTGCCGTTCCTCTGCCTCCACTCATTCATCCACTCATCACTCATTCAAAGGGTATTTATTGAGCATTTACTATCTGCCAGGTGGTGAAGACAGAGCATGGGAAAGATAGCATATGGAGGAGTACAGAGCACCAAAAACACATGCCGCTATTGAGTAATCAAGAAATGGGATGGTGATTGACAGGGTGGGATTTTAGACATGCGGGTCAGCGAAAGTCTCTCTGAGGAGGTGACATTTGAGCAGAGCTGTGAGGGGAAGTGATTTATCACAGCTGGAGTTGATTATTCTCTCATGTCCTGCCAGACTGTTGCTCTATGAGCACTGTCTTGTGCATGATGGCATCTCGACGCTCAGAACAGGGCCTCACACAGTAAGTCCCCCGCCAACAGTACCTTGCACACAGTGGGTGGACAGGCAGGTGGTTAAACGGATGATGGAGGCAGACCCAACTTCTGGCCCCGCTCCCATCCCGAAGAGGTTGCCGCTTGTCAATTTCCTCCTCCGAGCCTCCCTTCCCTCCTAAGTCGCTGAGCGGACGGGATCTTGACTAATCCTTTGGGACAGGCGCTGAGAGTCCCAACTTGTTAAACATGAGAGCCAGTGAGCGTCGAGGCCATGAGGGCGTGGAGGGCGAGGGGAAGACTAGAGACAGAACCAGCCTGCCTGGCTTCACTTGTCCCCAACAGCCTGGATGGACCATCACCCACACCCCTGCTTGAAGCAGAACCCCCACCGGGGAGGCCGAGGTGGTGGGAGAAAGCTGTTTTCCTACCAGCTGTGCTCACTCTGGAGCGGCAGGCCTGGACAGGAAGGGAAATATTGGCAGTGCCACCCTCCGCAACCCCCATGCCCAGCACAGAGGGCTGAAGGTGAGCAGGAAGTCAGGGACACTTGGGGGAGTGTCCCGGACTCAGGAGAGAACAGGCTGTCTGCTGGCCAGACATTTTATTCCACCGAATGGGATCATCCCTCCCAGAGAGGGGAGGCGTTAGTGAAGGCCTGCACTTTGGAAGTTTCTTCTGTTCCCCCGGTGGAAAGGCTGAGAGTCCACCTGCGGAGTCCCTGCATTCCCCCCCTGGGGTTGGCCCTCCTGCATGTGGGGCGGGAGAGAAACGTCCAGTAGCCCTGGCTCAGCCAGCCGCTGGCCGGGCCATGACCCTGGCAGGATGCGTCCCTTCCCTGCATCTCAGTTTTTTCAGTCTGTAAGATGGGTGAGCATCATAGGCTGACCTCAGCGGACTGCGGCACGGGTCAGGGGGAGAGGGTGTGCCGAGTCGGACTGTCATGCAGATGCAACAGCGGCCATTGGGTGGCGCACTCAGAGGCAAAGAGAAACCGCCTTCCCCGCTGGCCGAGTACCCCCGCAGGCGGGTGCTTCGCTGAGTGGTCAGCCCGTGTTTAGCACTGGGCTGACTCCGTTTGAATCATGGCTAACGACGCTCTGAGCCTCAGTCTCCGTGCCTGTCCAACACTGGGCACAGCCGAGGGCGCCCAGGAAGAGCTCAAGAAATGGTAGTTTGGTTAATGTCACTGAGCACGTTCTGGAGGTGTCAAGGGGAAGGAACAAGGGCTCTCAGCCCTCAGCCTCATGGTCATTTAGGACAAAGACCCAGTGATTGTGGAAGGGGTTGGTGGGGACTGGGAGGGGGCAGAGCCCTGAGAAGGAAAACCCCCAAGCCTTCCTGGCTGGAGCCGGGGGGGGGGGGTCCAAGGGGGCCTTCCAAGAGCAGGTGGCACAGAGGCCAAGGCTGCGAGGCCGGATGGGACTCCCAACCGAGGAGCCCACGCTCGCTCGCACTCCGGGCAGAGGCTCAAGGCAAGGAGCCCAGGGGTGTCACCTGGAGGCCCCCATGCCTCTCCACCCTGACGCCCTCTGGGGCAGCTGACATAAAGAAGGCAGCCAGGCCTCGCCCTCTCCGTCCATGACCCGAGTCACTGCAGCCCCGCAGGGGCTGGCCCGGATTCCCCTCCACCGCGCTGGGCGGAAATCCAGCAGGGGCAGCCGGGCTGACATCAAACCCTCCCACCACAGGCCTGGCCGCAGCCCCTCTCCGGGCCCTAACGAAGCCATAAATCCCCACCAGCGGTGGGAGGGGCGGGCCCCCGCACATGTCCCAGCGGCCGGACAGAGGCCGGCATCTCGGGCTGGCGGGGACTGAGCGCCCCGACACCCCATCACTCATCCCCCACGCCCGGCCGCCCCCGCCTCGGCAGCAGCCCATCCATCTCCCTCGGAGGCTTTCAAGTCCAGCCTCAGGCCCTCTGCTTAGTGTTAAGATGAGCCCCGACTCACGCGGACTGTTCTTATTTATCTTCAGGTCTGTCCCCTTGTGGCCATCACTCTGCAGGACGGCCCGGTTCTCAGGACAGGCCCCCAGAATGCGCTCCTCCCCCGGCTTCCTTTCCCACCGCCGCGTGGCAAGGCTCAGAGAAGGCCTGTAGCCCAGGGCCCTTCTTGTTAGCCACAGGCCCTACTGGCTGGGCATTCTGGCCTCTAGCTCTTGGCAGCTTTGCAAGAACCTTTTGAAGCATTAGCATCTGTGCTGTATACGGGGGGAAACAGGCACAGAGAAGGAAGCTATTCGGTTCAGTGCTCTCCTGGCTGCCTGGCTTTGCCGCAGGTACCAACAGCCAGCGTTTGGCCAAATGAGGCAGGGCCTGTGCTTTGCTGCCCTGCAGGCTGGGGCAAATTAATTCATGTCTGGTGACCTTTCCTGGGCTGAGAGGCCCTCCAGGCAAGACTCAGGGTGCCTCCCTGCCCCCACCCCAATCACAGGATCCTAGACTCAGGCATGGGAAGGGGGTCAGAGGGCTCGTTCTGGAATCAGATAGGGCTCGAGCCATGTCTCCCCATCCTAGCTCCTGACCTTGGGAGCTACTAATGTCTCTGAGTTTGGGTTCCTCCCGCGTAGAATGAGGACATGTAATGGAACCCGTGGGGTAACTTCCTGGAACCACGTGTCACACAGAAAGTGAGCTCCACGGTGGCCTGTGACTGTGTTGGTCATCATCATCATTTCTCAGGGGCTTTCAGCCAGGGGTCCTCGGAGGGGTGCTAACAGTGGGGCCCCACAGATCCGAGGCCCTTACAGCCCCCCATCTTGGGGACTCCTGGCTGAACAGAGAGCGTCCTGTCTTGGAGGTGCCTGGAATTCTGACAGCCCAGTATGGATTTGGCGGTCATCTCAGAGGATGACCACAGGCATGTTGGAGGGATAAGTAGAGGGAAATAAGTTAATTATTGCTTTAAAACAAAGTTTGTTCAAGAGATAAGATCTTTCAAAACACAGGATAGTAAAAGCAGCCTTCCTTGGGGAAAAGGCCGGGAAACTCTAATTTGGTCCAGCCCTAAGGCCCACGCTGCCGCCCCAGCTCTGTGCCTGGTGTCACTGGGTTACCCCTCCAGCCATCCTCTGAGGGTGGTCCCCTTCTGCAGGTGAGGACATCGAGTGTTATGGAGGTAGCCTGACTTGCCCATGGTCCCACTGGCCGAGGAGAAGTAAGTCTCTCCTCCAAAGAGGTAGAGGCCTTGGGGAGGAGGTCACTTGTACAGGCTTTGGAGTCAGATGAGCCTGGGTCCCAGCCTGGTTTTGCCTCCTGCTGCTGTGACAGCTCCCCTCCCCGCCTGGCAAGAGGATATGAAACCATTAGAGTGAGTCTAGGAGCAGTTCTGGAGGGGAGAGCTGGCTCGTGGGCACATTTTCAGAGATGGGGCTTGGCACTTCTTGACAGCCCAGGTTTGGGGTGATCGAGGTCCCCAGTCCCATACCCTCCATCAGCAGCCACCTGTGTCTGAGGTGGAGTTTTCCAGACCAGGAGCCTTTGTCCTCTGTGCTGCCCAGATGTGGAATTCTCCTCTGTCTCAGAAGATGGGCTTAAAGATGCTTGGGTCCGTGATTCTCTGGTTATAATCCCCTTTGACCTTGGGGCAAGGGGAAGGTTGGAAAGAGAGGTGGAAGAAAACTCATAAATTCATTGTCAAGCAGCACAGACACCCAGGCCATTGTTCCTGAAAAATGGGTGAGAAAGAAAGCGAGTGGGTGACTTTTAGGACCTGCCCAGTTAAGGGCTGGGTGTGCCGCTGCTGAAAACTGAGACAAGAGGCAGGAGACTTCGGGGACAGGAGGAGGGTGACTTTCCTCCACCCACCCAGGGGTCTACAGCCCTCACAAGGTCAGAGCCAGGAGAGACTTGAGTGACCACCTCCTTAGACCAGTGAGATGAAGAGAAGGAAACGGACTTTCCCATGGCCACACAGGATGTGTCTGGTGAACCCCGGGAGGACCCTGGCCCCGGGCTCCCCAGCTACCCCCATGCCATGTAGAGCACGGAGCTTTGTTGCTGAAGGAACATTCAAAAGCTGAGAAACTCCATTCTCCTCCCTTCCCTCCCTCTTCCCTTCCTTCCTTTCCTCCTCCTTCTTTCCTTTGTCCATCCTCCCTCTCTCCCACCACACACACCCACACCAAATGTCTACGCGGGGTCAGGCCCCGCCCCAGATCCTGGGGCCACCCCGCCGAGCTGACCACATCCCCATACTCTGGGGGCTCTCAGTCAAGTGGGCAAGATCCCCTTTGGAGGCTCTCAACCCTCACTGGCCCCCAGGAGACCCTCTTACCCTGCGCACCACGCCCAGGATGTGAAGGGGTTAAAACCCAGGGCGGAGCAGGCCCCCTCCCGGCCATTCCCCTGCCCAGCCTGGCAGCTTCTGGGGCTTCCCGTGTTTCTTTCTCTCTTACTCCTCGCTCCTTTTTTTTTTTTTTCTTTCCCTTTTTAAGAAACATATGTCACTCGCCATAACTCATGTGCTTATTATAATCATGACCATATGCTTAATGGGATGTAATAGAACCATTGCTAACCTGGCCTCCCGCTCGCAGACCTCTCTCCCCTCCCCTGCTCCCACTCCGCTGGCTGGCCCCCCTGCCCCAGAGCTGCTCCACCGTGTTTTCAGGGCAGGACCGACTGGAGGAAAGGGAGCAAAGAGGGAGAGTGAACTCCGTCATTCACTTTTCCTCCGGTGGTTCATTCATGGTTCATCCCTCCGCTGGTTACCGAAGGCTCACTCTATGTCAAACCCCGAAGAGAGGCCACAGTGAGTGAGGACAGTCAAGGTCTCTGTCCTCTGCTAGGGGAGGTGGATGTCTTGTCTTGTAAACAGATAATTAAACAATTACAGCCCATCACAGAAGAGACTGCCTTACCGGGAGGCTTACCGGGAATGGAACCCTGTTTGATGTGCCCCTGTGTTGACTCTGTTCCTAGTAGGTCCTGGATGAGTATTTGTTCAGTGAGTGGATGGATGGATGGATGGATGAGTTGTAGGTCAGAAAAGCTCTCCTGAAGAACAGGGGTTAAGTTCTAAAATAAAGTCTCCAAAGTGAAGTGGGGACACGAGAATCCAATGGGGTCCATGAAGAGATGAGCTAAACTTCGATTTATTTTTGGTTCTCCATTTTAAAAATGAGAAACTGACATTTTTTGTATATTTAATATACAGATTGATGGTGGAGTATGGGGCGTATGTATGACATTTCTAAGTAGCTATACATCACGGGGGCAAGAGGTAATGCCCAGCATTTTTACTGCTGGGGAGAGGTATGTGATCAAGAGTTAAGAGACCCCTTGTTCCAACCTGCTCAGGCCACCCTAACAAAACCCCATAGACGAGGGGCTTAAACAGTGGACGTCTATTTCTCATGGTCCTGGAGGCTGAGGGGTCCAAGGTCAAGGGGCTGGCAATATAGTTCCTGGTGAGAGCTCTCTTCCTGGCTTGCAGACACCTGCCTTCTCCTTGAGTCTTCACATGGCCTTGTGTGCCTGTGGTGGGGGTGGGGCAGGGGGAAGAAAGCTAGCTCAGTCTCTTCCCCTCTTATAAGGCCACCCACCTTATTGAATTAGGACCTCATCCTCCTGACCTCATTTAACCTGAATTACCTCCTAAAAGCCCTGACTCTGAATACAGCCACACTGGGGGTTAGAGCTTCAACATATGAATCTGGGAAGGATGGGATGGTGAAGCTCTGGGTGAAGGTGCTGGAGGTGAGGGGGGCCGCCTTCTCCATTCTTCTGATGCCAAGAATCCCCCACCCACTCCTCCCTCCCTAGTCTCCCTTTCCTAGCACAGGTCCTGTCCAGATTACTCCTTCAGGCCTCCCATGGTTTGTCCCATCAGAAGCTAGCACATGGAGTAACCCTCTTAAAATGTAAAGATGAGTGTGTCATTCCCCAGCTGAAACCCCCAGAGCTCCCATCACACTCAGAATATGCCCAGTCCCTATCATGGCCAACAGCCCCAGCATGAGCTTCTGGCCCCACGGGCCTTCTTGTATTTATTTGAACAACTTGTGTGGTCCTACCACAGGGCCTTTGCACTTGCTGTATGGCTTCCTGGAGAGCTCTCCCTCCTTCCGTCTTTCTGGCTCGTGTCCTCATTTTACTCCAGTATCTACCCAAATGGCACTGCCTTCTTGGGTCTCCTTGGGTCATCCCACCTGAAATAGTCTCCCCTTTCATGCTCTATCCCTTATTTCGTTTTCTTTTTATAACACTTACCACAGACTGACATATTATATGTGATGGTTTATTTGTAGTATCACCTCTTTCCCACTAAAAATGTAAGCTCTGTAAGGGGAGGAGTTTTTGTCTGTTTGTTCCCTCCTTTAATCCAAGAGCTTAAAAAAGCGTCTGACACCTGGGGAACCTGAGTGGTTCAGTTGCTTGAGTGGCTGCCTTCAGCTCAGGTCACGATCCCAGGGTCCTGGGATGGAGCCCCGGGTGGGGTTCCCTACTCAGTGGGGAGCCTGCTTCTCCCTCTCCCTCTGTCTCCCGGCTCATGCTCTCACTCTCTATCCTAAATAAATAATAAAATCTAAAAAGAAAAAAAGAAGTATCTGACATATTAAAAGTATCTGACGTATTAAAAGTACACATTAAACATTCACTGAATAAAAGTGTTTTTGCAGCTTATGAAGCAAAGGCAGCAGGTGTGTACATGGTGAGATGGAGAGAGGGAGAGGCTCAGACTACTGAGGTCCTGCCTACTTGGGTACGGAGTTTGGATTTTGTACTAATTGCAGTGAGGAACACTCAAGACTTGACTATGATTTTGGCTTCTGTTTATTTGTTTGTTTGTGTTTTGACGACCACTTCCCTTAGGAGCACTTGAACAGAATAAAAAGGGAGATTTTTTAACTACGGAATCGGAAGAAATGAGGGGCAATCTAGTGGAATTATGAAAAAGAAACAATTCCAATCTCAGTCTCCTCATCCATCCTCCCCGTCTTTGTCCCCCCAAAGGATCTCTTTAAGATCTCTTTCCGGTTTAAAAAAAAAAAAAAAAAGAAAAGAAAAAAACGAAGAGATAAATAGAAAAGTTGCAATCACCATCTGCCACGTCCGGCCCTCTGGGCGTTTCGTATCTGTTCCCTGCGTGTCTTCCCCATTCCCGAGTGTGTGAGAAGAGGGTCCAGCCCTGATTTATGCTGCTGACAGAAAATCTAATGGATTGAAGACATAAAAGCATCCGGGGCTCCCCCCGGGATAAATCCATTCTAGATTCAGGCCTTTGAGTGGGGCACGTGTCCGTGCTGACAGCCCAGTGTCTGTGATGGATGCGGCTCTGGACGCCCAGCTCAGGGGCACAGAGCATCTCACTGGGGGTGGTAATGGGAGGGGCCGAGGTAGACTTAGGAGGGCTCTGAAACATCCCAACCTTGTAGCAAAAGGAGCTTAAGGCAAATCCAAAACGGAGATTCCAAGCATGTGGGGGGTGCGTGCTGGGCCAGTTGCACTGCGCTGGGAGTGGTGCCCAGAGAAGGTGAGGTGAGGGGTTGCGACCTAGCCCCCCTCTGCCACTGAATGCCACTGGGCATCACCCCCGGCAGGCACTTGTGTCTGTTTGTATAATGGGACAGGGGCTGAAGATATCAGGGCCCACAGAAGCCCAGGACACATTTTTCCTAAATGACAGAAGTAAGCTAGGTAGGAGCTGCAGAAGAACGAGAGCATTCGCCTCGTGTGTAAGAAGCAGCCACCACCCAGCTCAACCACTGGTCATTGTCAGAGTTGGTCCTGGGAAGGGGGTGGAGGGGGCAGCTTGTCTGCTTATTGAAGAGAAGTCAGAAGCTGGGGTTCACTCCTGAGAGCGATCTCCTGCTTTAAAAATGCAGACAGCTGCTTCAAATTGAATTTTAAATGATGCTGGCTGAACCCCGCCTGTGGACCACCCGCTTGGAACCTCTCAATGAAAAGATCATTCAGGGTCCCATCCCATTTTAATTCAGTCAGTTCAATGACCATTTCCCGGGGACTCGGTGCCTGCCGGGTACTGGGTAGACCCTGGAGATGCAGACAAGACCTCCATGGGCTCCATATTCAACGATCTCCTGGGTAGGGCAGGGTAAAGAAGGTCTCAGAGTTCTGAAGGTCAGCGGCAATTTGGAAAACAGTCAGGAGGTGTCAGGAGAAGGCAGGGCTGGAGCCAGGGCCCCAGGCAGGCCGTGGCGGATCTAAAGGGCCGGGAAGGCTGGTGGTGGAGGAAACCTTGGTCCTACAGGTTACCACACAAAGAAGCTTGGGTGGGAGGGTCATCAATATGGGAAAGCGCCCTCTGCTGGCCATGTGAATGATGGCTAGAGGAGCCTCCCAGGAGACCATTTAGGGGACCATCTCAATAAGACAGGGGAAGTTGATGTGGCCTTGGATCCAGGCAGAGGCAGAGGGGAAGGAAAAGTTGGCACTGTGGGAGGACTGGTGGGTTTCCCCCTATATTCGCTGGCCCATTTACCCACAGGCTGATGCCAACTACACAGAGCTCCTGGTGGCAAGCAACAAAAACCAAACGGAGCTACTTAAAACAGACAAGGGCTGGAGAGCCGGGCTCAGAGCCTGTGCTAAGAGGACCCACACTCTCAATCATGCTGTATTACGGATCCGCGGAGACACCACCACGGTCCCTGCACAGGAAAACCACAACTGCCTTTGGACCAACCGCCTTTGAGAAAAGTGTGTGGGGGGGATAATATTTCTTGTTCCCCTGGGATCGTTTTGAGACCCAAAGGCAATCCTATCAGTCAGGCACTCAGCACGGGCCCCAGTGCCTGGCACACAACCACTTAGGAAATAGCAGCTGTCACCGTGGTCTTCAGCTCTCTTGTCATTGTCATGGTTACTTCCCGACTCTTCATCTCGCCAAGCCCGTTAGACTTGCTCCTGAGGGCGGGTCCCTGATACTGTGCTCTCGTGGGTCCTCAGCCCTCCTCTGCGCCTGTTAGGGGCTCTGCACTCCAAAAGTGTCAGCCAGGATCTGGTACGCATGAGTCCTGAACAACTGAATCGATGGAGGCATGGGCTCTGTGGTAGGAGAATGAATGGGAGACAGAGCAAGTTAGCTATGTCAAGTGTGTTCTCATTGGTGCAATGACCACCTCCATTTTCACTCACGTTGACCATACAAAGGGAGACAAAGGGAGAACAGATGTCCCCTTAGTCATACCAAGGATGCCCCCCAGAATTGGCGAGACACCATCTGTGGTCAGCTCCAGGTCTCCCACTGGGAAAGAGGAATTCCAGATGTTTCTGGAAGAGGAGCTGGATGTTCGGCGGAGGGGCGAGGGCTATAGAGCAGAGGCGGGGTCTCTGAATGTCAGCTGAAATGCGGATGTGAGCCAAAGAGAGGAGGCTTGGGGGCCTGCTTGGGGGCCTACGCTGGGAGGGTGACTCAAAGTACCCCCCCAAACCATCACATCATGGAGTGTGTCAGAGACAGTTGGAACCCACCAAATAGTTCAAGGGCTCCTCCCATCTCCCAGACTCCCTTGCAGCTGGGATGGGGCCACAGGACTCTTTGGGCCTATGGAATCTGAATGGAAACAGTGCTGTCCCTTCCAGGCAAAGGCAGTTAGAGCCGTCGTGACTTCCCTCATCTTTCTCTTCCCTGCTCCAGACCTCAGCAGCCACATGTTCCAGAAGACACAGCGAACACACAGCAGGCACTATGCGAGCGAGAAATACACTGTTAATGTGCTACACCACCAAGATGTCAGGCTTTATCAGCGCCCAGCTTAGCCGAGCCTCTCTTCATAGATTCACATTTCAATAAATCTCCTACATTTTTCAGAGCTACTCAAGGGCTCCTCTTTTTATTAACATGAGAATTAATAGCAAGGACTCTCAGGACCTTCTGGATAGTTCAGCCATCCCCTTTTCATGGTTGGAGAAACTGAGGCAGGCCCAGAGTAGAAGTGACATGCTCATTACTCTTACATACCATTCCTCCATGCTGGGATGTTGGAGATCCCTCTTTAACTGAGAGGACTCAGCTGGCCCAAGACTGAGTGCAGAGTTTGATGGAGAGTTTCAGTGTATTCGTTAAACCAGTGTTTACTGTGCACCCTCTTAGTGAACACGACACATTTCCTGCCCCTGGGAGTGGATGTTCTGGCCAGAGAGACTCCTTGAAACAACGGGTCCTCTGCAATTGGGGTGAATGTTATTTGTGAGATACACAGGGCAGTGTGGGAGAAAATGACCTCTTCTAGGGTAGGGTGGTGGTAAGAAGGCCCTCTTATATAGGATTTAATCAGATGAAAATGGAGGCAGGAGAGGTACTCTTAGCAGAGGCAACTGTATGTGCAAAGGCCCTGTGACAGAAAGGAGCTTGGGGTCTTTGATGAACTGAAAGAAGGCCACTGTGCAGGAGGGGAGAGGAAAAGCGTGGGGGAGAGAGAGATGAGACAAGATAAGAGCCTGGTCATCACAGGGTCATGTCATGGATTTGGGACTTCATTATTTTTATCCTGAAAGCCACTGAAGGACTTGGGACAGAGCCAGTGACTTTTTAGATTGATATCTATGTCTACTCTGTGGATAAATGATAGTGGCAAAGCAGGAAGACTATTTGGAGGCCACTACAGTGGGCAAGGGAAGAGCTGAGACTTTGATTAAGATGGTGAAAGGGGGCTGTGAAGAAGAGGATGGATTCAGGATCTATTCCGAGGTTTGAATAGGCAGAACTTGGTGACATATTGGATGTGGGTCTCTGTGAGGGGTGGGGGACAGTTGTCAAATTTCTGTCTTGGGCAATGGATGGATGGTACCAATTTCTAAGATGGGGAAGACTAGGTTGATGGGGTAAGTTTATTGGATGGGGGCTGGAGAGGTAGAAGCAGCAGGGGTGGGGGGTTCTGGGTGAGAACTCTCTATCTTGTAGGCAGGTGGTTGAGTGGTTTGTTGTCTAAGCCAATAACTAGTCTCCTCTTTCCTCCATTGATTCCTAGTTGGCACCTAGAGTAGAGAGTATAACTCTTTACTCTAGGTGTTAACTCTTTACTCTAGTAAAGAGTGTAACCACCTAGAATAAAGAGTATATTTCCCAGCATTCCTGCTAATAAGTTGTAAGCAGAAAGGTCATGTTAACTACTGCACAGTGCACTAAAAAGAAGAAAGGCTGCCTTCTTTTTGCTTTTAATTCCTCCTTCTGGATAACTGGGAAGTGTCCTTGATGTCTGGAGCTCCAGCAGCCATTTTGGATCATGAGGAAGTGAGTCATGTGCTGAGAATGCGGAGTAACAACATGGAAGGAACTGGGGACAGACACTGTAGTGTCACACCAGCTCCAAACTATGTACCTCTAGACTTTGTCATGCACTCAACTTCATCTTTATTAAGACTAGAGAATCTGACCTCTGACTATCCATTTGTCCTCACCTCCTATCCCTCTCCCTCTCCCTCATGCCATGCCAGCTTTCGTGGCTTTCCAGCTCCTCTGATGCTTCGAACTTGTCCCCACTTAGAGACTTTGCACTTGCTGTTCCTTGAGCCTGGAATGCTGTTCCTCTGCGTTGTCCCATTGGCTCCACTCAAACATCCCCTCTTCAGAGAGAGTGGCCCTGATCACCTTCCTCATGAAGGTCCTTCCCCTAAAGTTTTCTGTCACACCATCCTGTTTCCTTTCTTCGCTGCATTTCTCATGGTCCGAGTATTTTGCTTCTTTGAGTGTTTATTTGGGATTCCTGCTTCTTCCCACTAGAACAGGTAATGTGTACGAGCAGAGAGACCTGCCCTTTGTCCTCCTGCATCTCCCGAGATTAAACAGAAAGCAGCCTGCACTACACGCTTCGTGTATAATCATTGACTAATGCAAGGAGCTAGAGCGAGTTCCTCATTTTACCAGGACTGTTGAGGCCAGAAAAGGAAATTGACTTGCCCAAGGTTGCCATTCAGGAGAAGGACCTGAACCTCCAAAGTCCGGGCCTCCAAGCACCTAGTTGAGAGTGTGCCCTCCCCCCACATCTCAGCCTGGACAGACACACTCTTGGGGGAGGCACCACCAGCTTGCTCATGGCCTCATGCTGCCTCCACATCCATGATGTTCCATCAGCCTGGCCGGGCTGGCCTGGCTCCTGGAAGCCCAGAACACAGTCCCGAAAGGCCTTCGTCCCTCTCCAGCCAGCCCAGTATTGCCCTGCTCGGCCTCGGTAGGAAGAGGGCTGTGGAAAAGGACCCTCGCTGTGGATGGGCCTTGGGCCACATCTGGAATTAAGAGCCGAAAACCCGGCTCAGTGCTGATCAGGCTTTACTGACAGGAGATGAAAGTCCCGAGGCCAGTCCCTCTCCACGCTCCGGTTTGCACTGTTTTACGAGGTGTGATACACTCTGGTACCTTCGAAAGGCCTCCCTCCCCCCTCTCGCCCACCCCCTTCACTCACCTCCAGCGGCCCCTCCAACCCCCTTTCCTGCTCCCGGCCCACACTGAGCCATTCATTCCAGCAGGAGCCCCCTTCTGCTCTCTCATCCTTGGCCGGGGTGGGGGCCATTGGCCCTGACTCAGAAAAGACTAGAGAGGCCCAGGAAGGTCCAGGCCTCCGCCCCAGATGTTTCACTCCCACCTCGCCCCATGGGAACTAGAACTGGGGATCTGCCCAGTGCCAGGAGCGGGCCCCGCTCTAGACTAGGTTAGAGGTCCAGGAATGGAGAGCAATTGTCTTGGTGCCCAGGAAAATAAGGGAATGGTGGTCAGATGGCATGAGGGGAATAGCAGCAGGGAGGAAGGAAGCAGAAGGAAAGGGATGCCCCAAGGAAGTGGGTTTATGAGTTGCCTATCTCTGCTGTTACAAAGTTGACTGCTAGAGCAACACAGATTTATTATTTTATGGTTCTGGAAGTCAGAAGTCCAAAATGGGTTTGACTCGGCTAAAATCAAGTGTTGGCAGGGCCGGATTTCCTTGCCCTCTCTAGTGCCTAGAGGTCCCACAGTCCTTGGCCCAGGGCCCTCCTCCCTCTTCAAAGGCAGCCGTCCAAGCAAGCTCGCCGACCTCTCTGGGAGTCTGATGCTAACTCTCCCAGCTCCCTCTTTCACTTACAAGGCCCCCTGAGATTCCTGTGAGCCCACGTGGATAATTCGGCCTAATCTCCCCCTCTAAATTTAGCAGATTCATAACTCCTTTAATTCTTTCTGTAACCCGGTTATGGGCAGAATGTCTTATCCCCCAGAATGTGATGGCATTCAGAGTGGGGTCTTTGGGACGCAACTAAGTCCTGAGGATGGAGCCCCCGACGGTACCCATGTTCCTAGAAGAAGGGAAAGGGAAAGAGAGCTAGCCTTGTCCCTTGCCCCTGGGTGAGAGACGGCAGAAGGTGCCTGCCTCTAAGTCAGGAAGCTGGAAGCTCTCAACACAGCACCGGTCCCCGCGGTAAGTTCTTAGTATATGCTGGGTTTGTGTTTTTGTTTTTGCCCTTGTTTTTGTTTTCCATCACTATTTTGATTTGGGAGTCATCATTTTATGTTCAAGTTTTATTTTCAGATATTCACACTCACAGTGCCACCAAGGCCTGAGCCTTCTATCCTGGACCCGTAGGATCTTTGAACTTGGACTTCTCAGCCACCAGAACCGTGAGAAACAAGTTCATGTTGTGTAAGCCCCCCGGTCCAGGGCATTTCTGTGAGAACCTGAACTAGGACAACCCTTACTCTCCCCATCACGGAACATAACACAGCACGGGTTCTGGGAATTAGGACGTGGACCTATGTGGGGAGGGAGGCATTTTCTGCCCATCACACAGGGTCAGGGAGAGACCCTCCTGAGTGTGCGTGCATGTATATGTGTGTGTGTGTGTGTGTTGGGTGGGTGTGCAGAGAGCTGGACATTCTAGCAGGAACCAACTCAAAGCATGAGATGAACCAACCTGGCAGGTCTAGTTTTACAGGCTATAAACCTCACGTACTAATACAGGAAAATTTATTCTTCTGGGATAAACTTTCATTTACCAGGAGCCCTCATTCTGCAGATGCACTAAAACTTTGTCACCCCCACGCTTTGATAGCAATGAGCTTCTGGGGCCCTTACTGGGCTGAAGCGGGCAGCAAAAATTCCTCAGTTCTTAATGAACATCTCAGAGGATTACTTCGGCTGCTTCTCCCTCCCGAAGAGCAGTGACTGTTGCCTTTAGGGGCAACCCACAGCGTATGACTTGTTCCCTTGGGATTCTCTCCTATTTAAGCCCCAGAGCAGATAGCACAGTGTGCCCCACGTGTACATCATCCATCGTGAGTGTCCTTGGGGGGTGATTTTTCACTTCACGTTATACCCGCAGGGATTTGACCTTTTAGAAAGGCTCCGTGGAATCACACAAGGACAGATGTCCCCAGTACCTCATAACCTCACCTCCAGGGATACTGGCCCATTTCACAGGTGTGGACAGTCGGAGGTCCAGCTTCTTGGAGGCCCTGAAGCGAAGTGACGAACAATGTGAACTCTGGAGCCAGGGACAGTCAGATTTAAATCCCAGTTCTGACTTTCTTCATGCTGGGAAAGTTCCTTCGTCACTCTCAGCCTGTTTTCCCCTCTTCCTCCAAATGAATATAGTAAGAGCATTGATTGTCGAGGGAGATATCACCTATCCCCCAGATAACACTGGGGGAGCGTTAAGTGAGGTCATACACAGATACATTTTACAGATGGGTAAATTGAGGCCACACCACTCCACCAGAGATTCACTATACCAGGTTACACAAATGCCTAGAGAAGAACAGAGGTTAGAGTCTGGGTCTTCCTATCAAAAGGTGAAAATCCTTGGCAAACAAAAGTCTCCTCTCAGAGCTATGAGCTGGACAGCTTCTCATCAGAAACCTTCCCTGCCCCTTCGCCTTCTCTGTCGGCATCCTCCTCTTCCCTCATGATGATGGCATCTGGTGTCCATGTGCCCCGGGGCTCTTCAGCCAAGGTAACCACACAAAGACTCTGAATGGGGCTGAAGGTGCAGTATGTGCAAAGGCCCTTAGATGGAGGGACTCAGTGCTCTCAAAACTGATGGTGGAGCCTGGCGTGAGTGGCGGGCAGTAGGCTGGGGAGAAGGAAGAAGAGAGGAAGTCGCCGAGCCTGGAAGTCCATATCCTCCAGGGCCTCTTTGACCACAGGAGGCTGTTGCAGAATGCCACGCAGGAGGATGACAGGGCCCAAACTGGAATTCTAAAATATCTGTCTTCTCTGGAGTGTGATGCACCTGTGGGGGAGGGGAAAGGAGCAAGAGAGAAAGCGGAGAATGCAATTCAGGGATGTCCTGGTTTGCTAGTGATGGCAAAGGAGCACTGGTCGGTGGCTCAGACAATAGAAATTGAGTGTCTCGCCATCCCGGAGGCTGGAATGCCGAGATCAAGGTGTCAGAGGGCTGGTTCCTTCTGAAGCTGGGAGGGAGCACGTGTTCCATGCCCGTGTGACTTCGGGCATTCTGTGGCTTACAGAGAACCGCCCTGATGTCTGCCTCCTCTTCCCCTGGTGTTCTCCCAGCGTGCCTGTCCGTGTCCAAATTTCCCTTTTTTATAAGGACACCGGTCATATTGGATTCGGGGCCCCTCCTACTCCAGGGTGACCTCATCATGACTAATGGCATCTGCAATGACCCTATTCCCAAATAAGGGTTGCATTCCAAGGTCTGGGGGGGGCTAGGGCTTCAACATAGGAGTTTAAAATTATTGACTTTTTCAACCCATCACAGGAAGCTACTGCACTATTCGGGAGAGATCACATGTGGCCTGGCTCGGGCAATGTCAGTGGACCTGGAGGTGGAGAGAGTGTTTCGATAGGGACATATTTCGACAGCGGAGCTGGCACGGGGTTGGACGAGTGGGAGAAAGTGGGGGTTGCAGGGAGGGAGAGGCCAGGCAGACTTCAGAACCCGGCAGGAAGAATTGGGGTCCGCTGGGTGAGGGGCGGGGGGGCGAGAAGTCAAGAGCAAGGTTTTGCAGCCAGCGGACACATCTGGTGTTTGCCCCGGCTTACCGCGCGGGTCCACCTTGTCCTGGGCCGCAGGAAGCGGGCCCTAATGAGAGGCAGCTGCGGCCGGGCGGCCGGCTCCCATTTGTTCTGCTTTCAGCATCAAAGGCCTGAGAAGAGGGTGTCCAGCCCCGAAGGCCATGGCCATCCATCTTGGAGGCTACACTGCCAAGAAGCCAGGTCCTGGTGGCCAGTGCCTGCTTGCTGGGTGCAGAGGACCCCACTCCCCCCACCCCCACACGATTTCCTGGCCACAGCTTTGGAAACTTCCCCTCCACTCACCCTGACCCCCACCCCAGGTTTGGCTCATCCCTGCCTGAGAAGATCAATCACCTGAGATAAAGAGGGGCACCGCGAGGGCAGAGCAGCTTGTGCGGCCATGGCTGACTGTCCCCAAAGCGGCCCCAAACACATTGCTTTCTACCTAACAGAGGAAGGAAGCCATTTAGCGTGACGGTTGGAAGCAGCCATCCTACCTGTGTTATAGCCAGGACCTCCCTCTTACCGGCGTCTGTGAAGTGAGGGAGAACCGATAGCATGTTATAAGATAATCATGAGGCCTGAATGAAGTGTAATATACGGACAGTTCTTAGGTCTCGTCACACGGGAAAATCTCGTGTGAGAACTTTTATTTATTACAACCACTGTTATTCTTGTTAATTGGGAGAAATCATTTTATAGTAAAATTTTATATTCACAGGGTTCACACGAACAAACCAACAAAGGCACAAACCCTCTACATTGATATCTTCTGTTTCAGTTAGAAATCTGGACAGTTAGGGTGTAAGACATCCTCAAAATCAGTAATAAAAAGGCTTCTACCCAAGCCATGGGCTTCTCTGGAAAGATCACCTCCTGCGGTCAGCAGACCTGGAATCCCAGTCTCAGCCCTGCTCTTCACCAGCTGTGTGACCCTGGGCAACTCACTCCACCTCTCTGAGGCTGTAAGAGACAGAATACGCCTGAGTATTGGAGGTCATATGTATAAAGGACCTGACTCGGGACCCGGCTCAGAGTAAATACACAATAATGGTCAGATGTGCAGTAGACCTCCTCCCCTCGATCTACTGCCAAACTCCTTACCCCTCCCTATATCTTGTTATACACATTTTTTTGTTTTGTTTTGTTTTTTGCTTTTAGATTTTAGATTTTTATTTTATTTATTTGTCAGAGAGAGAGGAGCGAGAGTGAGCACAGGCAGACAGAGTGGCAGGTAGAGGCAGAGGGAGAAGCAGGCTCCCTGCCAAGCAAGGAGCCCGATGTGGGACCCGATCCCAGGATGCTGGGATCATGACCCGAGCTGAAGGCAGCTGCTTAACCAACTGAGCCACCCAGGCGTCCCTGTTATACACGTTGTTAGTGTCCTTCTCTGCCGGTGGCTTGGGCATAGGACTCGCTTTGACCAATGGGATGTTAGCGGATGTGACACACTCAGAAAAGCATCTACATATTTCTACTTCCTCCTCTGCACCTGCCATGAGAATAGGTCTGGGCTATTCTGCTGGAGCACGTGCTTTGTGCAGCAGAGCTGAGTCGGTTCACCATCAGGGAAAAGACCATCCCAGATCAGCTGAGAGCCCGCCAAGTGCAGATAGGTGGGCAAACCCGGCCAAGAGCGGCAGAGCCACCAAGACAACCCACACCTGGCCGCAGAGGCATGGGTGAATGCAGCCAAGGTCAGCCAAGCCCAGCCAAGCCCCGGATCAGCAGAACCCTACAGACACTTGAGCCAAATACAGCTTATTGGTGTGTACCTCTGGGTCTTTGTGGCTATAAGTCAGCATTATTGTGGCAATAGATAATGAATATAGATATTAATATGCCATATTCCTAATGCTTGCTTATAAAATGCAGACTCTTTCAGATGACTCTTAAGGGATCTGGGGCCCAAAGATATTGACATTTGTAATGAGAGTTCACCCTTGTCCTAATCCCCATAAGATTATTTAACTGTGAACCCATAAATCTCAAGATCTAAAATATAATAAATAAGCTTCATTGTTTTTGTTTTGTTTTGTTTGAGGTAAAGAGCCAAGAATAAAAATGCCAGAAACATTAATGATGTTGGCCAGACAGAGGAAGTGAGAGAGGGAAAACAGGCCAGGTCATTTTCTCTTTCTAGATCTTCTAACCCAAATGTTGTAGACTTCTTGGCCCCAGAATCATAAACTAAAGCCCTCCCCTGAGGACTTCTCTGTTGATTATACGGATCTGATTCTAAGCATCTTAATGTGATGGCTTTAGCTATGTCTTGGACATGATTGAAACTAAAAATCTCCTTATGATTCTAGCAACTCGCTCCTACCAGCTCAACATGGAGGGGGTCTGGGCATAGGGAGGGTGCCCTGGACTTGAATCACAGCTCCCCTGCTCTCCAGCAGTACAACCTTAAGAAAATCACAGAGCATCTGAGAAGCAGCACATAAGAAGTGCTTAATGGCTTGGATCTGTCATGAGGAATAGGTCCATCTACCCCAGGCACGGCATGTAGCCGGTGTGCCCCAAACTGCCCAGAAGGATCTGTCCTGGCATCTGAAGGTTGTAATCAATGCACTGTCCCCTCCCTCATTTTCAGATCTGTTGAGGCTTCTCTCTGAGCCTCATGCCAAGTTTACATCTTGAGTCAGATCTTCAGGATGACCAGATGGCCAAACAATCACTGCCAGCAATATCAGTTATGGTACACAATGAGTGCTCCCCAAGATCTTAGTGGTTTAACAATAGAAACATGGCAGTGAGATACCAAGAAGATGCTAACCTTCTGTGCTCAGGGACTCAGGCAGATGGAGGTCCTGCCATCTTTACCCCCTAGGTTCAAAGGTCATGCTGGGCCTCAACATTCAGCCACCAGACCCCCGAGAAACAGTACAGAAGAGGGGTTGTATGAGCTGAGTCTAGAAGAAACTCATCACTTCTCCCCAGATTCCATTGATCAGAACAAGGGCATGACCGCACACAGATGCAAAGGGCCTGGGAGATGTGGCTGGGCTGCTCTCTGCCCACCATGACTCTGTACTCCGAAGGACTTGAATGAATCTTGGTGGACCTATGGCTGCCCCCATCTCAGTGGCTGGTGCTCCCTGAGCACAGCTGTATGTCTGGCGCCACGTGATGCCCTTTATACCTATCCTTCATGGATATGCATCATCCCATCTTCCTTCCAGCTAAGGAGGCCCTCCTGCTTCTCTGGGTCTTGGAAGCAACAGTTTCTCCTGTGTTCTAACTGTGATAGCAAGGCACCCAGGGTCTATTTATGGACTCTGGCTTGAAGCCTTTCTTACCAACACAACAGCTCTATCATGTCAGTTTCTGCGTCTCACTGTCTCCATCACCACCCCATGCAGAGACCCTGGGCTAACCTTCCTGCCCAGCATCACTGCTGCCACCACCCCTCAGCTCTTACCAAACCATCAGCCTTTTGACGGCTCAAAGTTCAACATGGCCTTGCTCTGTTCTCTTTCTTGGCCAAGATCAGGTAGACCAGTTCACTAGATTTCAAACCACAGTGTGTAAAAGAACTATAGGCAGGGTTTCATGCCTGGCTGTCATGAATATGTTGCCGTACATGGCAAAGGTGAATTTGAAGATGCGGTTCACTTAAGGGTTTGGAAATGAGGGGAGAATCCTGGATTATCATGGTGGGCTCAAGGTGATCCCAAGAGTCTTCACAAGAGGAAGGCAGGGTGGTCAGAACTAGAGAAATGTGAAGATGGAAACAAAGACAGGACAGATGTACTCTGCAGGTGGAGGAAGAAGGGTGTACTTACTTTGCTGTAAAGTGGGTTGCTTGATCCCATGCAGTAGTATGCTGGGTCCTGTGGGGGTACACGAACACACAGCTAGAATCTGCAGACTCGTAGGTATTGGTCAAAGCCCTGTGGCAGAATAGACAGATTAATTTCAGTGAAGACAGATCTGCTTATTCCCGGGTAGAGAGATTCAACACAGTCACTTCCACTGAGTGGCCGTCTGATCACCTTGAGGGATGGTGTCTCATCAGGGATTCAAAACGCTGGCCCCATTGCTGGCAGGTTGGCTGTTTGACAGAGGCAATAGCTAGGTTCAGCCTTGAGAAGTGGGTCCTTCCCACACACACCCTCCAGCCCTGCCACCATGACTACTCTGGTCAAGTGCTGTGGGAGCTGATACCATGTTGGCTGACATCATCTGGCTGAGTCATTCTCTCTGCTTGGTTGTTTAGTGCTCCATCTGAAATGGATGCTCTCTGGTGGGCATTAACACGGGATGGAAAGGTCTTCACCCTTTATGCCCTCAAATCCATCTCCATATCTCTTCCCTAGACTTCCTTGTTCCCACTCTTCCAAGTTTTCTCCTTCTAGGTTCCTGGATAGCCAGTTAAGTCATTCACCACTGCCTGTGAGTCCATGTATATTCTCATCATGGGCCATTGCTTTTTCTGCACAGAGGGAATCCCCAGGTCACTGCCCAAAACTGCTCAGGGGAGAATATCCCTCAGCACTGTTTTTCAGCACTGAGTGAGGCCACATGGAGTTGGGATCTATCTGCGGCTTGCACCCACGTGTCCAGCTACCCCAGCTGTGAATGTTTTCCCTCCTCTGTCAATTGTGTATTAGTGATCCCACATATAGACATAGCATGAGAGCTGAGAGTCAGTGGGACAGTGGTAGTTGATGTGGGGATCTGATTTATCAGCTTGGTTAGCTTATTTGGACCCTCTGGCCCTGTTGGGTCTACCCAAGCTCACAGTTTTGCAATAGTGTATGAACTCAGCTGACAATGGCCAGCTCTGGCTGCACAGAGACCTGATGGCCCACGGTCAGAGGATCTAACCCCATTAACACCCAGGATCCTTTCAGGCACTGTTTTTGAAAAATGTATCCTTTTCCACTGCAGATAGCACAACCGCACTCCAGAACTTCAAAGTGGCCTACACAGAGAGTCTCCTACTGGAGCTTGCCCTAAAATCTACACAGCATTTTTTTTTTCCCCACCATGGAGAGCTCCAGTAATACTACGAGTCTGTCGGTTGCATGGCCCAAGCAGCTGGGCTTCTTGCACTAATGTCTGGATCTGTTGCAGACACATCTCTGCTCCAGGCTGGCTGCTTTTCCTATCATCAGAACATATGGGCTAGGACATCTGTGAAATATGCTGTCTCTAGAACCTTAAGAGGCCCACTGGACCCTGTACTTCTGTTTTAGTGGTGACAGATGGAAGACGCAATAGTGTGACCTCTACTTTACAAGAAATGTCCTGGGATGCTATAGATCAGGACCAGACTGCCTCCCCCCAACTTCACTAGTTTGGCTCCTGAATTTTCTCCACCTCCGGCTCCCCAGAGTGCCTGTTGTACCAAGGCTTTCAGGCTATTTGCTACTTAGTGTACCTCTAGTGTGATGAACACGATGCCATCAGCATGGAGGATGGATGCAGAGCTCTGCAGAAGGCCCTGTGCCTCTGGATTCTACTACGGCAGCATTCACATAGCCCAGGGGGCAAGGCAATACCTGTAGACTGTGGCTTCTTCTGAGTGAAAGCAAACTGCTCCTGACCTTCTTATTTAATAGATGGAAAATAACACATTCACTAGGTCCAGTCCAGTCTGTTCTAACAAAGAAGCCACATCTGACACCACAGCACCAGGAGTGATCATGTGGTGAAGAACACAGTGGTACTTGTCACCCTTCAGGGTCTCCCTGGCTTTCTTGTGGGGGCAGAACTTTTAGAGTGGAGTTGATTGCTGCCAGCTCACATTTCCCAACACCACTGAGATACTATATATATATATATACTATATATATATATATATAAATTATTATTATTATTACTAGTACTAGTACTAGTACTAGTATTGTTTTTACTAGTATTACCATTACTATTACTAGTACTATTACTACTATTAATATTACTACTACTACTACTACTATTTACTATCTTGGTCAGGGTGTTTAAGATCCATGTTTACACTTGGATCTTAAGCAATAGACCAAGGAACCAAAGTGTTCTGCCCACTTCCAAGCATAGACACTCTAATGATAAATGTGGGGGCCAGGCAAATGATCTGAGTAAGGCAATAGACCCATGTAGGCTGGACCTGACCCCCACATGTCCCCACCCTAATGGAAAGCCCACGATGATGCTCTGAGTCCCCAAGTATTAATGTCAGTGTCATGCCCTGGGCATCCTAGTCCTCAAAATGTTTAGACTTCAAACCTTCCTCTGGTGTCCAGTTACCTCAGTGTGTGGCTGTAGGTCTCTCTGGTGGAAGGGCTGGGGGAATCCTTATTACATCCGCCTGCATTGATAATAAAGGCTTCTTCCCGCTGGACCCCCAGGCTCTTCTTCAACCAGTGGGTTCTAGATCTGGAAACTGGCTCAGGATCAGAAACTGCTCAAGGGATTGTGGCTTTTTATTTAGGTGGTTTTTCTTCAACTCCTGATTATTCATTCCTTAATTTAATGGTGTAGATTAAGGCATACCCTTGGTGGGGTCAACTCTGGCTGGCTCTCCTCCCTCAAAGTTCAGTCCCTGCCCTCCTTCCGCAGGGCCAGCACCCCTCCCCCGCCTGCATGAGTTATGTTGTGAATCAGTCCTAGTTATCGGTCTGATGGTCAGGAGGGGAGGTAGAGGCACATCCTAAAGAAGGAGATCAAGAAGATCAAGGTCATCTGAAGACAGAAGATTTTCAAGTGTATCAACCCAGATACCCCCATCTCATATCTCAGGGTCCTACTCCTTCTTAAAGCTCTGACTTTCCAGAAGAGCTCTTCTATTCTTAAGCATAAATGTTCTGGACCACATACTCAGCTTTTCTTACTTCTAGCCTTCAAGCTGTCAAAGAGGCCCTCTGGCTTTCACAGTAGCTCTTCATTGCTGGTTCAACACCCTCGGCCCACCCTTGTCTATCTCCAGCCCATCTATTGCCCCTAGCAACAGTTATTGAATTTCATCTTCCTTAGAATTACGACTTTCCCCATACTTGTCCCTATTACATGGTCCAGTCATCATTTCCTTCCACTCATGAGTCATCTCATTTCACCACTAGCCAAACACTGGTGATGTCATTGCTACCGTGGTCAAGTGATGGTCAGCACTGCACAAACCAACAGTGATGGGGTCCCCATGGTCATTCAGGCAGCAAAGAATCCAGCTCCAAACCCCACTTGAAAGTCTGCCCTCTTGGGTCCCTCATGGCGCCCCATATCACGAGTCAGGTGCCCTGGGAATCAGACTCTGAGACTGGGATTTGCTTGCGGCAGGTTTCTTGGGATCTGTTCTCAACATCAAGGTCTGAGAGGGTGTGTAGGAAGCATGTGTGGGCCCAGGGAGAGGATGGGCCGCAATGCAGGCACACCAGGGGCTTCAGCCCACCCCGCAAGGAGTTCTGGAGCTAGAACAACCCTGCAGAGTCGCGCCAGATTGGGGTGAGAAGGTTGGGTCTTCTTGTACCTCCGTGAACCAGTCATTAGCTATCGGCTGCCCCAGGAGGCAGGCATGACCTCAGGCAAGATGTTTTTTTTTCCAGCCAAGAGCGATCCCTGGGTGGTTGGGAGGGGGCACGAAGCAGCTGTGAGCCCCCAGCTGTCAATCCTCTCAGTAGCGGGAAGGAGCCCTGTTCAGTTCACCGCAGCGCGCACGACGCCACAGCTGTTCTCACATGAAAAGATCTGTATTAAGAGCCTAAAAGAGAACAGCGATGTATTCTACACATTTTGCGCATTTAAAATGTTTGTTGATATTGCCAAATTCCTCTCCAAAAAGCTTGAACCAATTTATACTTCTACCAGCAGTGTATGAAAATGCCGATTTCCCAACCTCTTAGCCAACTCCGAGTATTTGATCTTTGCAAACTGTCAGTCTGATGTGGGGAGAATACATTTCATTGTTCCAATTTTCATTTCCTTTATTATTAGAGAGATTGATCATCTTTTTGAATGCTGTTCAGGCTCCTTACTTTTTTTCTCATCGATTTGTAGCAGCTCTTTCTATCTCGTGAAGAGTAAATCTACCTCTGTTGTATTTTCTCCTAAGCAAAGCTTGTCTTTCAACTTCATTGGCAACGTATTTTACTATAAAGTCTGTAAAACCTCAAACTGTCTATCTTTTCCATTATGGCTTCTGGGTCTTATTTGCCACTTATAAAGGCTTTATCCTCATAAAATATTCTTCCATAGTTTTTTTTCTAATATTTTTATGGTTTGGGTTGTTACATTTAAATTTTATTCCATCTGGAATTGATTCTTGTGAGAGAAGTATGAATCCATCTTTTTTGTCCCCCAACTGGCTAGCTAGTTGCCCACATCATCTATTAAATAATATATCTCCCGCCTCTGATTAGAAGTCTCTTCCAGTGTCCCGAGCTCCCAAATGAAGCCACACTTTCTGCTCAATTCTACTGACCTGCCTGTTTTCCAACCTGTACGCAAGCATCCGTTTTATTCCATCTCTGTAATGTGTTTCAATATATGCTAGTGAAACTTCTCCCTCTCACCTCATTTTGCCCCAGATATTTATTCTCTCCTATTTATTCTTCCGAATGAAATTCAGGACCATTCTGTCAAGCTCCAGAAATAAACAACCATGAGTTTTGGTTGGGATTGGGTTGAACTGTTCAACACATCTTAGGAAAATTGGCATTTATACAATTTTGTGTCCTTCTGGATAAGAACAAGATATTGTATGTGTCTATTTATTCAAGTCCTCATCTCTATACTTTTGGAGATTTTATATATATATACATGTATATATATAAAAAATACATATAATTGTATATGTATATGTACATATTTTATATGTATATGTGTACATTTTATAAATATATGTATAGATTTATACATATACATACACAGATGTATGTATGATGTATATTATACATATGTGTGTATTATAAATATATAAATACACATTTCATACAAACCTGCAAGTTTTTAATGGAATTTATTCCCAGCATTTTATTTATTATTATTGTTACTCTTACCTTTGTGAACGGATTTTTTTTTTAAGATTTTATTAATTTATTTGACAGAGAGAGATCACAAGTAGGCAGAGAGGCAGGCAGAGAGAGAGAGAGGAGGAAGCAGGCTCCCTGCTGAGCAGAGGGCCGGATGCGGGACTCGATCCCGGGACGCGAGATCAGGACCTGAGCTGAAGGCAGCGGCTTAACCCACTGAGCCAATTTCCATTATACTGGTTATTGTTGCTATCTAAGAAAGCTACTGATTTTTATACATTTAGTTTGTAACTACACATTGTACCAAGTTGTTCCATTGTTTATAATAATTTTTCCATTAATTATCTTGCTCTTTGTAGGTAGATGAAAATAATCTTGCCTCTCAGATCTATGCTTCGGAAAGATCATCCTTTAGGAAAAATTGGAGTGGGAGAGGTGGGAGATACAGGGCGGGGTCTTAGCCCTAAGTGGACTAGTGTATCAAGTATGTCTTCTTTCTTATAATCTGTTAGGACTGAAAACTTTCAGATGAGCTGACAAGAACCCAAAAGTTTGGCCTGCCTGCTGCAATGGCAATGTGGTGAAATGAATCTGCAATTCCTCGAGATCAAATTTTGTCATGATTTGCTTTAGGATCGTATTGTGGGAAATCCATCCATGTGGATAAAGGACAGTATTAAAAGTAAGCACAGAAACTGTGGCTAGATCTTGTCCTGCGTGTTTTATATACATTGTCTCATTGAATTTTCCAGCAGCTCTGTGAAGTGGGTGCCATTGCTAGCCCCATTTCACAGGTGAAGAAACTGAGACACAGAAAACCTAAGCAACTGACCCACAGGTATACAGCTATTGTGGGGAGATCCAAGATTTGAATCCAGTGACTCCATACTCCATTGCCCATGGCCACCATAGCAATGGGGGTAAACCCAATAGAAATCCGTTCCTTCTTCTGTACCCCATGTAGTAACCTCCAAATCCCAAGTCCAGATTCACCTGAGTTTGCCTTCTCTTTTTTGCATCACCTTTGACTCATACAGCCCAAGAAGTCAGGGGTTCCCAGCTTTCCAGGCAGCCCCCAGGGTATCAGACCAGCAGGGCAGAGCCACCTGGGCAGGCTCCAAGTATGGGGTGAGGACTTGAGTTAAGGGTCAGAAGCCAGACACTGAGTTGGTAAGACCAAACCATGGAAGGTCGCAGTTTTTAAAATGCAAATTTTCTCTGGGTGGCTCTCTTGTTTCATTACACTGTGGTTGGTGGTTGGAGTTTTCTCCCTCTTTTGAAAAATGTTGCTAGTTTTTGGACCTGACCTCTTGTTGCCTGGTCCATCAGCTGCAAGGTAGGGATGGAGGCTCCTTGCTTGTGTCGGCCTGTTGCTTGGTGGGATTTCCAGGCCCCTAAGGCAACAGGGCTCAGCTCTTCTCTCAGAGAAACCCTGTAGCTCCTACCAGCTGCTCTGGACCTACTTGCTTAAACCCAGTTCAACCACAGGGCAGCTAGCTGGGAGGCACAAGCACAAAATGTCCTGGGAAATCAGGGATGGCTTCAGAGAAGAGGTGACATATGAGGCATTTCCAAATTAATTCCATATGACCAGTATTGACATTAATCCCTTCATTTAAGAAATACTTACCCTGCCCTTATCCTGTGCTGGGGGTGGTGGTAAGCCAGAGGGGTCCTTGCCCTCAAGGAGTTTACATTCTAGGCAATAGCAAATAAACAAATAAATGAATAAGATAATTTCAAATAGTCAGAAGTGCTATAGATAAGGTAAAGGGATAGAAAGTGAGGCATAGGAAGGGTGACTTAAGACAGGTGGTTAGGAGAGGCTTGCCTGAGGACCTGAAATTTAAGGTATGCTCAGTTGTTAAGGAGGAGCCAGAGTTGAGAGGGTAGGGGGGTTCACTGTGGCCACGCTATGGAGAGGGGAATGTAGGGGACAGGGGCAAGCTGGAGACCTCTTAGGAAGCATGCAGTAAGCTGAGGGGGTGATGATGGAGAATTAGAAGGAGAGGAAGGAGGGGAGGAAAGCCGACATGGCCAACATGGCGTGCCAAAATGGCGGCAGATTTAAGAAGTTGTGCCATTTGCACATGGGTCAGCCCTGGAGGGTAAAGAAGTGAGCTATCAAAAAAAAGCGGGGGGACACTCACTGGTGACTCCTGGGTTTTTGGCTTGAACAATGAGTTAAGTGGTGAGGTTATTTTTCCACATGAGAAATAACAGAAGCCAGGACATGTTTTTGGTGCAGGGGAAATGAAAGTTCATGAATGACAACAATGACAGTTGTAACTACAGTTAATTGAGCACAATGTACTTGTATTTGCTTACATTCATTCCATTAATTTATCAATAATCCTGTGAAATGGAACTTTCCCATTTCCTGGTGAGAACAGAATTTGGGAAAGGGGAAGTGGACACTCTGCTTACCAAGGACAGACCTGGGATTCAAACCCAAGTTTGCCAGCTCTGAGCTCTTAGACTCAGTAGTGGTTTCATAATTAAACTTTTCTCAGCAATAGGCTTTTAAGAAATCGTTGTGTTTTAAAACATTTTTCTATTTTCCAACAACTTTCACCACTTGGCTAAATTATTTAACATCTCCTTAGAATACTGAAAGAATGACCAAAATAAAATGAAATAGATAATGTGTCTGTGTGGATGTCAAAATGAGGAATGGACATTAGACACATTGGGCATTAGGTGAGTTGCCCAAAAGGCACAGGGATCCAAGGTGAAGAGCTTGGGATCCCTGCCGTGGTCAGGACCCAGATCTTTAACACATCCTTCAAAGTCTGGTCTGCCTCTCCTGTCGCTCCTCCATGGTTTTCTAGCCCATTCCCCATGATCCTGTCCTCTCATCAACTAGAACTTCATTCACTTCCTCCAAATCTCCCCACCCATCCAAACCTGGGATTCTCACTCTTTTGCCCCTTCTTTGGTTAATTCCTACTCATGTAACAGAACACAGACTATACACATCACCTCCTCCAGGGAGTCTTCCCAGACTCCCATCTGGTTCTTTGTTTCAAGCATCATGGAATCAAACTCCTCTTCTCCTCAGTACTTCTCTTGGTTTTAATTCCCACCCAGCAGTGTGATTTCTCGCCATCTCTTAGCTCTGAGCAGGCCCTGACTAGGAGCTCAAAAATTGGCTATGAATGTCTCTTAGCAGTTTGAACTGCTCTGCCTCCTGCCTGTGCGTCTTCAAGGGAGACTCCTGGCTGAGACACAGCTGGTGCTCCCCTCCGGAAGAATTATCTGGTCACCATGCGGCTAGACCCTTAATCCCAGGTCACCTGCTCTCCAAGCAGCAGAGCTCCAGGGAGGGCCAAAATGGCTGCCAGAACTAGGGGGGCTGGAGGGAGAACAGGGAGGGAGTTACTGGAAAAGGGAGTCGAAGGCCTTTTGTTGAGGTGCCAAGGGGAGAGGTCCAGGTCTGAATGTGGGCATACCCCCACCAGCGCAGCCCTGCTATCTGGAAATTACACCCCACCCGCCCTGGGGCTCCAGACCACCAGCAGCCCTGCTTAGCTGAGGGGCTGGGGGGTGCAGTTACCATTAGGGAAAATGATGATTTCAGTGAAGAGCTCCTCTTTCCCCATCTGTAGCCCCATCTGTAGGGTCCCAGGTCCCTTTCAGGAAGATTTCCTTTTGAGGCCCAAGCTGAGGCTGAGAGGGGATAGAAGCGCCACGGTCCAAATATTTGTAAACGGAGCTGTTTTCCCAAGCAAAGCAGAAGCAGATGCCACCAGCCAGTGGCGGAGGCCAGGCCTTGGCACGGGGCGGCAAGCTTGAGGCTGGGAAGCTACGACCGGGAGGCTGGCCAGGGATTGCATCGTGGGGTCTTGGCGAGCTGCTTGCTTGTTAGATAAGATATTTGTGCGCTGCCTGGCCGGACTGCGAGTGGAGGAGAGCAGGGCCGGCATCTCACTCTCATCTGGGTTCCCAGCACACACTGAGACCAGGTACACAGTAGGAGCTCAGCTCATGTCTCCGAAAAGTCCACCTGGCAAGCTCCAGGACCGGCTCCCACTGTCAAATCAGGCAGACCTGTGCTGGGCCACACTCGGGGGAGGGGGGCTGCAGAGCCTTGACCACGCCCCTAATGGCTCTGTGCCTCAGTTGCCTCATCTGCATAATGGGGATGCTGAAGCACCTGCCTCACAGGGTTGCTAGAGGGGTTGAGGAACCCAGGCTTGGCCCGTTGTTGGCTCTTGGGAAATGCTCCCTCTTAGGGACATCCCCAGCAATCTCAGGGAGCTCGCAAACAACTGGGGGAAATCCACAAGTCAGGAGACACCATGTCACGGAGGTGGCAGCACATTGACTCCACGGATATGAGGAAACTGGCCGGTGACAGAGTCATGGGATCGAGCCCTGCATCACTCAGCAGGGCCTCTGCTTGAGATTTTGTCCCCCTCCCTCCCTTCCCTTTGCTCCTCTCCCTGCCTCCCCTCACTCCCACTCCCTCTCTCAAATAAATAAATAAACAAGTGAAATCTTTAAAATTAATTAATTAATTAGAAATGTGTGTGGGATGGAGAGGATAGGGAGACACTGGAGACAAGCCGGCTAGCACAGTGACCCAGGTTTCCTGCCCACCCCCCCACTCCGTGCTCTATCTTTCCCATCTGTTACATGGGCTCTTAGAGGTACTGGCGTCCTAGGGATGTCAGGGGTCAGTGGCTATCGCTGCCCAGAACAGTGCCACACTGTGTTGTAGACGTTTCCGTGTTTGCTTAAAGAGACAGCACGGCGTAATGGGTTTGGGTTCCAGGTCTGAGTTCAAGTCAAACTTTCTCTCTTCCCAGCAACGGAAGGAAGAGTCACAGCATCACTGTGAACATCGGGCACATGCACAGTCGAGGAGGAATATTAACGGTGGCAACAGTAACAAGGTGATGCCTATGGAAGGAGTACGTGGAAGCACTCAGCAGGTGGCTGCTCCTTCCAACCTGTTCCCCGCGGCTGTGATTACCCCGGGCCAAGACTGTCCTGGAGTATGAGGTCTTAGGTGTCAAGAGAAATGGATCTAAAGGCTGGGCTTTCAAGGATCCTGTGATGGTTAATTGCATGTGCAGATATTTGGCCAAACATTATTCCAGGTGTTTCTGTGAGGGTGTTTTTGGATGAAATCAATATTTAATTTGGTGGAGTTTGACTAAAGCAGATGGACCTCTATAAGGTGGGTGGGTCTCATCCAATCAGTTGAATACAAAAAAGACGGCTCTTCCCCAAGCAAGAGGAAATCCTGCCACAAGACAGCCTTTGCACTTGAACTGCAAGAATGGCTATTCCCTGGGCTTCTAGTCTGCTGACCAATGTTGCAGATTTCGGACTTGCTGGCCTCCATAACTGCATGAACCAATTCCTTAAAATAAATCTGTCATATAAATATATATATATGACACACACATCCTGGTGGTTCTCTTTCTCCAGAGAACCCTTATACAGATCCTGTGTTTATTGATAAAGAAAAGTATGCCCAGCGCTAGCCACCTTAAGAGACAAAAAATGAGAAAGAAGCCGTCTTCAGCAAGGTTCTTTCAAATAGAACTGGAAGGGCATCGAGTAGACCCTTGGGGCCCCAGACCCTGGGGAGGCCTGGAGTGTTAGGTACAGGGGCAGGGGCAGAGCTCGGTCAGGTTACTTTGTGAAACCACAGCAGATCCAGCAGAAGGCAAGAAAGCTCCTTCTTGGGGAAAACATCAAAGTAATGAATTTGGTGAGATGTCTGAAAGGAGCCTAGACCTTTCTCTACACATAAGTACCTGCCTTGTGGAAAAATACTGTGGATGGAAAGAAGCCTGGGATCCTCGGCTGAGTTGGCACCTATGTCTTTAGTCTCAGTCTTCTCATATATAAGGCATAATGAGGGCTACGTCTCTAACATTTCCAAAGCGCCCACTGAGGGGATGCCGCAGGGGGTGATGGGCAGGACAGTGAGCCAGGCGGAGGGGCAGAGGGGACTGGGTAGGAGCACAAGAAGCTCCGGGGATGTAACCCAAGAATCAGGTTGGGGAAAAGTCCCTTGGGGAACATATTTTTAACGTTCGGGCGGCGGGGAGAGGCGGGTAGCTTTTGGAGAAAGCTTGAACTGCAAGAATGTAAAAAAGTACTTAAAAGTACTTTTAAGTCCTGCTGGGTGAATCACTGAGAGATGGGAAGAGCCCCTCAGGGTTCAGGGATTCCAGAAAAACAAAGCTTTTTTTTCTGGGCTATCAAATGTTTCTATAAAATTTGTCTTCAAAAACATTTGAAAATTATTCAGGCGCCCTCCACTCTAACCATCTAATTTAATGTTTTGTATGTTGTCATTAAAAAATAACTTTTGTGTTTATTTCTGCTTCTTATGAAAAGAATAAGTAGTATTTATTACAGAATGTTAAGAAAATTCGCACAAAGGGGATAAAAGAAGATTGCCCATGCGTTAATGGGGGTAGGCCACCTGCTGTTAATAAACCTCCAAATTTCAGCAGCTTACCATCATAGATTATTTTTCCTCATGCAAAAGTCCATTGACAGCGTTTGGTACATGGCCTTTCTTTTGATGATTCAGGACCCAGGATCTTCATATGTGTGCCTCCATCATCCTCTAGGGCCCCACGTGCTTTGTCTCTAGCCAGTGGGTGTGGAAACAAGAGTAAAGATTGTGCAGCGGGTTTTATGGGTTAGGCTTGGAAATGGCAAGCGGGATTTCGGCTCACATTTCATTGGCCAGAATTTGGTCACATGGCCACATCTCCAATGCAAGGGATAATGGGAAACGTAGTCTAACTATGTGTTAGGAAGAAGGGATGGGTCCTGGTGAGCCCATAGCAGTGTCTGCTGCATCCTGAACTTGGGTCCTCTGAGAACAACCATTCATGTTTTGAGGAACCCCCTTCCATTCGTTTTTCTATGCCATGTACATGTTGTGTCATAGACCATTCAGCTAGCCTTTGTCTCTAATTCCTGGGAGGCAAACTCTATGCACTTGGAATTTCCTGAATAATAGGAGTGACTTCACTATTCTTGGGGTGTCCCTCTGACCACCCCTGATAGTTTATGCTAACAGGATGATTCAGGATGGGGGCTGGCCACCCCTGAAAGACCAGCCCTGGGATTAGAGGTTAGGGCTTTGAGCCACATGATATCTGCCCAACTTCTGGGGTGGGGAGGGGGTTTGAGACTGAGTTCAGTCCATCAGGGAAACTAAGTGAAGTCTCATGAAAAACTCTGGATGCTGAAGCCCTGGCGAGTTTTCTGGTTGGCAGTACTCTGTCACATCCCGATGCCAGGAGGGTACCGTGGTCCTAAGCACAACAAAAGTGATGGGTTTGGAACCCTCCCAGACTGAGCCCCATGTATCTCTTCTAACTTGCATCCTTACGCAGCAATAAAATGGTAATTGCAATGACAGTGCTTTTCTGTGTTCCGTGAGCCTTTCCAGAGAATTATTGAACCTGAGGGAGTTCAAGGGGACCTCCAGGTTTGTAGCCCACTGGTCTGAGGTGCAGGTGGCCTTGGGGACCACCAGAGGCTGGTGTCTGAAGGGAGGACAGTCCTGTGGAAGACTGTGCCCTCTAGCTGCGAGGCTTGGCTCCACTCCAGGTCCGTATGGATAAAGATATGGAATTACACACATAAACACGCATTGAAAGGCATGTGTTTACAAAGATGGGATTGCTCTATAAATCTTATTTTATAAGATGCTTTCACCCACCCCTCCTTGAATGTCATTGCTGATGTCTTTCCAAGGACTTGACCTGAATCCCAGGTTACTCCCGTAACCCAGACAGAATTCTTGGCCTCTACTGCTTTTCCCAAGTTTGAGACAGATCCAAATGGCCCAGCCTAGCCTTTTACCCTTGTCTGACCCATACCTGGTCCTTGACAGCATCCAGAAGCATCTCTGAAGGAGGACTGGGTTAGCTTAACGCAGCTAAGCCTGGGCAGGGAGACCTGGGCCCATGGCAAGCCCTTTAGAGCCTGGGAGGTCGGGTGCCCTGGCTGGAGCTGTGGCACAGGGAGGTGTGTCTGAAACAGACCAGGACAGTGTGGGCTGAAGCAGTGGCCCCGCCCAGGCTCCAGGCCTCATAGACCTCAGGACTTGGGGACGGGGCCAGCCAGTCGAGAGCAAAGATCCAGCCTGGAGGCCCCAGGGCAGCCCTCCAACTCCACCCAGGCTCCGGCCCTTCACCCAACACCATCCTGCTGCGGCGGCTGGGATGGCCCCAGCTCCCTGCAAGCCTGATCTTCCGCGGTTGCCTGTTCTCAGTCCAGGAAACGAGGGTGGAGCTGGGGGTGGAGAGGCAGGAAGAGAAACAGATAACGCTTGCCACCTTATGGTCACAGTCATGTGCAGAGCCCGAAACTTGACCTCAGGTGTCCTCTAGGTCAATGATTACCAAACTCCTCTGCAGTTATAATCACCGGAGGAATCTATTTAAAAGGTAGCTTCCCAGGCATCACTGCCCAGGCAGACTCATCCATAAGGGCTGGGGTGGGATATAAGAACCTGCAATTATCACACTTACAGGGGATTCTGATATAGGTGGGCCCTAAATCACTTTCTGGTATACACTCCTCGATTTCCTGAGGCTCAGAGAGGGTAGGTTTCTAATGTCACACAGCTAAGGGGGTTCAGAACTTGGGTGAAGATCTAGGTCTTCTGATCCAGCTCAAGACAGGTCAGTGGGAACGGAGCTAGATATATGGAGGGCAGAGGACAATTTGAAAAGTCCCAGGAAAAATCCCATGATCAATGACCTGTCATTATGTCTGAAATTCCACCATTAGACATTTATTCCTTTGGGTCTTAAAGATTTTAGATTTCCCAGAGTCCTCCGCTGAAAATGCTAATCTTTCTGGGGTGAAGCTTTCTAAATGGTTGCAAAGAACACATTGACAGCTAGCTTCTTGGCACCTTCCACCAGGGATGAAGGCCAGGGAGAAGCAGAGACTGTATGCCAGGAGTTTGGGGCCCTCGACGGAGCAAGGGTGTCAGGGAAGGGGTGTGGGCATAAACCAGAATCAGACTTCACGTGCTTTATTATCTTCGGAGACAGAGCATCCTGGCAGGGACAGCATGACATCTCAGAGTCAGCCTGGCCTGGGTCTGAGCCAGGCTCTGTCACTTCCCAGCTCTGCGACTACATCCCTCTGAGCCTCAGTTTCCACATTTGTAAAACTAGGCTAACACTAACTCGTGTCCCATTGAGTTAGTGCAAAACTGCAGAACGGTCTGAATGCTTCTCCGGCTGGCGGCCTCGGGCAGGCACAGAGAAAAGAACAGTCACCCAACATCACCTGCCTTCCCTCTGGGGGCCATAATGAACAGTGGCTCTGGGTGGCCAGTTTTGTTCGCTGAGGTGCCCTGGCTCCCAGCATCCCTAGGTCCTGGGTACCACAGAAGAAGAGGCTTTGTGAGCCCAGCAGGGCTTCCATTTTTCCCCAAATGGGGGGGAAACTCATCTCTGCCTTGGGGAGAGATGTGGGGGATGTGACAACTCATCTCTGCCTTTTCTTCTCTTGAGGAAACAACAACAACAAAGCCGGACTCCTGTCCTGGGGGACAGTGCTGCCTCCGCCCCGCAGGAATGGTGGTGGGAAGAGCTTTTCCGCAGCACCCCCTCCCTGGCTAACCACAACTGTACAGCCCCTGCCTTCCCTCCCTCCTTCTCCGGCTGGCGGCCGGCAGGGTGGAGGTCCCTGGGAAAATTCTCAGAGCCGAGGAGTCAGCAGACGGTGCCCGGGGCCTTGGCGGGCTCCTGGACTCAGGATGCCTCCTCCGCGGCTCAGCCTCCAGTCTGGATGCGCCGACGGGATGTCTGCTGGCCTGGCACTGGCAGGCGGAGCTGCGCCGAGCAGGTGACTCACGTGCTCCTTGGGGGTTCCAGAAAATTCAGTGCCCAGGGATGGGGATGGAGTGGCAGAGACAGCGGGGATGGGGGCCAAGAGAACTGGTACCTTTTGCCTCTGCCACTGTGGCTGCAGGAAGCTTAGGACCCATGGTGTTTCCTACAAAGACAGCCACAAGTCTGGTCTGGGAACTGGAAGGCAACCCCCGTGACCCTCTGCTCCTGGCTTCTTCCCCTGGAGCAGAACAGCTTCTCTCTTATGACTCAAGCCATGCATATGCATTATTGCAAAGCTAAGATACAGGGAAGAAAAAGAATTATTATCCCAACTCACTATTTAGAGAAAATCAATTTTGACCCTGGGTTGCATTCCTTCCCAGACTTTTACATAAGACAGAAAACAGAGCAATGCCAAGTGGGATCTGCCAACTGTTTCATGAAGTGTGAAAAACACGAGTGAGCGCAGAGAAGCTTCTATTGCGATTTGACGCGGCCACCGCATTTGTATGTATTGTGTTTTCCAAAAGTATTCACTTGTTAACAGAATGGACATGACAAAGCGGTCCTCCAAGCCTAGGTAGTTTGGGAGACACACATATAGATATTATTTTAAGAAGCATCTTGTTTTGTATCCCGTCCCCTGTCCCGTCTTCATACTGGGTCTCCCTTAACCATCTCACATTGTGCCTAGTGGTCGTCCCGCTTTCATGGCATCCGTGTTCCCCAGTGTTTGTTTGCCAGGTCTTAGTGCTGGACATTCAGATGGTGTTCAAGGTCATCACCAATAGTTGATGAACATCCTCGTTCAGATTCCCTCTGTGCGTTTGTGCCGTTACTTCCTGCAGATAAAGTTTCAGAAATGGAAGAGCTGGAACAAAGGATGCCCATCTTTTTCAGATTTTAGGCACGTTGCTAAAAGGATCTGAAGAAAAGCTGACCCAATTCATGGGTGAGTTAGGAGAGCTCAGGTTTTCAAGGCAGGTGGGGGGATGGAATTCATACAAAATAGTCGCCTCTTCCCATGACAGCGTTTCAGCGATTTGGAGACTGTGACCATGGATCCCCGTCTCCAGGCTCCTTGTCCCCAAGTCCTTCAGCCTCCCCTCATATGGAACCAAGAAGGGCAGGGCCAGAAATGGCCTTAAGGATCCCCAGCTCAGGAGCTCCCAATTTGGCTTCCATGGCGCATTGGTATTACCAGCCAAATGACGATTTCAAGCATCTTGAAAATCAGGGAAATAAGCAATCCAAGATGGTCACGCAGGACTTTTCAGAGCATTTGATATATTAATGTGTTTTGTTTGTTTGTTTCTTTTAATCTCCAAAAAGGGGCTATAGTTTCCCAGGCTCATTCCACCATGGAATCCTTCAGCGAAGGGTGACTCAAAGAAACAACAGTTCGTGGAAACTTCCCCTGCACCGTGGTTTTCAAACTTCTAAAAAGACACAGAAGGCTTTCTTCAAATTACTGTCTATAAGAACTCTAACAGATTTTATGCAGAGCAGAAAAAAACAGGAACGGAACAACACGGAGGCCTGATGATTCATTGTCCTTCTGAGGGCCTGGGAAGTGTCTCAGAACTCCTGGGGACCTTGAAGCACTATTTGAAGAACACAGCCCCATGCTCTGTCCCCTCCCCCACCCAGGACCATTTGAAAGGTCAGTGTGTGGAGAAGAGGGGGACTCTGTGCGTAGCTAGCAACATTTGAGGAGCGCTTCTGGGTCAGATCCTAGGCAAATGTGGGACTGTAGAGAAAAACAAGACACACTCTGTTGCCCCCCCCAAAGTCTCAGTTCTGCTGTGTGAGATGCACATAGACACATGCAAAGAGAATTATGAATAGAAAAGTATGTAATAAGCACATTCGGTTTTTCATCTGCCACATAGCCCGTCCTTTGGGAAGCTGCTTCTTTCTCTCTTACTCCATTATGGACAAGATACAGATCACAATATTCCAGGTTTCTGGTCTGCCAAATGGTAATGTGATGCTTGCCTGGCCATCACTGGACCCTATTCTCCTGGTCTCAGTATCCAGTTTGGGTCGGCACATGATGCAAACCCAGGCAATCAGAATCATTCCCTAAAGTCGTAGCCCAAGGCTCTTTCAGATGGGACCACTACGTTGGGATGATGGGAACCTGCTGCTGAGAGTGAGCTCTTTTTCCGCGCCCCTCCCCCACCACTGTATGGAGGTACTCCACCTGTAGCAGGAAAGAATAAGGGCACAGCCCCCACAAAGACAAGGGTGTAGCGATGAAAGGCGAGAGAATCCTAAAGTGTTCATTTCTGGGACTTGCTCTCAGCATGCACTTTGCAGGCACGTGAGCCAATTAGCTCCCCTTGGGGGCTTACACTAACATGAACTGCATTTCTGTTGTTCGTTATCGAAGGTGTCATTGACTGATGCAAGGAACAAAAGACGTCAAGGAGGGAGAGGTCTCTTTCAGCCGGAATAGCCAGAAGAGATACCTCAGAGGATGTCCAGCTTGAACTTGACTTGGAGGATGTAAATCCTATAGATAGGAGGGGGCAGAGCACTGTGGGTGGACGGGAGGGTGGGAGCAGAAACTGAGGGTTGGAAAAGTATAACAGTTGACTAGAAAACAAGGGAGTCCTTGGAAAGACAATTTTGAACCATTTTGTGGGATGGCCTTGAAAATGAGGGTGTAAGTTTTAAATATTATCTGGTTGGCATCAGGGAGCCACTGAGAGTGTTTGAACATGGGTGATGGGCATAGAGAAGGTATGGTCTGATTGGTGTTTTAGGATGACGCCTCTGACAGCAGGATACAGCTGGGACATGAGGATGAGGGATGGGGAGGACCACCACTGAATGAATGGGAGCACTGAGCTGCCACTAGTAGAACAGAGAAGTAAAGAGGAAGTCCCCCAAGTCCTGACCTGGGGACAAGGGGACAGATTGGATCAAGCCACTCTGAACTGAGCTGTGACCCCCCCCTCCCCGCCAAATTCACATGTTTTGAAGCCCTAACCCCAGTGTGGCTGTATTTGAAGTAAGAAAGTAATGAAGGTTCAAGGAGGTCTTAAGGGCAGAGCCCTGAACCTGTAGGATTAGTGTCCTTCTAAGAGAAGATACCAGAAAGCAACCCCCCACTCTCTCTCCCTTTGCCACATGAGAACGAGAAGATTTGAAACCCAGGGAGAGAGTTCTCACCAGGCATCCAACTGACCTGCACCTTGATATCTTGATCTTGAACTTCCCAGACTCCAGAACTCTGAGAAATGACTCTTGTGTAAACCAACGAGTCTATGGTATTCTGTTACGGCAACTGGAGCGAAGACAAGACCACATGGGACATCCCATGAAGGCATCTGGCAGACAGGTAGAGACAAAGAAGTGAATTCAGGTGAACCTCCCCCTGGGGGCACTCTTCTTGGTGGTGCAGATCTGCCTGCACCCGGGGCCAGGTGCCCAGACAGTCAGGTGCGACCATCACCACCATCTATAAAAATCCTTTTTCATCATCCCATACAAAAACTCCGGGCCCATTAAATAAAAGTCCCCCCTTTTCACTTCCTCCCAGCCCCTGCTAACATTGATTTCATTTTGTCTTTATGAGTTTGCTTATTTTAGGTACCTCGTATTAATGGAATCATGCAATATTTGTCCTTCTATGTCTGGTTTATTTCACTTAGGGTAACGTTTCCAAGGCCCACCTATTTTTTAGCTTTTATCAAAATTTTTTTCTTTTCTTTTCTTTTTAAGATTTTATTTATTTTTTTTGACACAGTTTAGAAGTAGGCAGAGAGGGGGAAGCAGGCTCCCTGCTGAACAGAGAGCCCAATGCAGGGCTCGATCCCAGGACCCTGAGATCATGATCTGAGCGGAAGGCAGAGGCTTAACAAACAGAGCCACCCAGGCGCCCCCAAAATTTCTTTTCTTCTAGTGACTGAATCATATTCCGTTGTACTTACATACCCTGTTCATCTGTGAATGGACTCGTGGGCTGTTTCCTCCTTTTGGCCGCCGTGAATAAGACCGCTCTGAACACGGGTGTCAGCGGCTGGAATCTTGACCACTAGGCTCAACCAGTACCTTTTTTTTTTTTTTTTTTCCTCATGAATCACTGGAAATCATTTCTAGGTACAAAAAACATAAAAGAGGAGTAGAAGAAGAATAGTGATTGAATTAGGATTTGATTTCTCCCACGATTTTCCCACATCTCGTGGCAGCTTGATAAACTTCCTAGTGCTCTGTGAAAACCTGAGTCTGGCCCTCAGGTCCAGCTTCCCCTTGAAGGTGGTGCTACCTTGACCTCCACCCCCATGGCAGCCAATGGACATTAGCATTCAGCCTGCTGCTCAAGCCCCAAATCTGAACCCTCTACTTATCCATCCTCTTACATCTATTCCACGGGCAACTCAACCTTCCAGAATAGAGCCTGACTCTGCACAGTGCTCTGCCTCCCTAGTCCGTGCCATCATCCCCCTGGCTGGAACTGAAATGGACCCACAAAGTCTCCTGCTTCCTCCCACTGTCCCTCTACAACTCGTTTTCCTCTCACTGCTGGTGGACTTGCAGAAAACAAAAGCCGGATCACACCATGCTTCTCTTTATGGCTCTCTAGTAGCTTCCATTCCCCTTGGCCACCCCTGACTTATCTGGCTCCATGTCTATGCAGGCACTGCTACCCTACTAACTGCATCTGGTGCCCCTTTCCCCTGTTCACACCAGCCACTCTGCCCTTCCCTACTTGCTCCTTCTTCGGGGACTTTGAAGTCTGTTGGGTTTTCTATTCAAAATACCCTTCCCTCTGACCTTTGCATGGTTGGCTGTTTCTCATCTCTGAGAGATCCATTCTCATGTCACCTCCTCCAGGAAGCCTCCCTGACCACCTGATTGGAGCAACTGCTCCAGGCCTCTAGGCCCAGACAATGCCATACCCATAACCATACTTCGGGTCTTTGCAGCATCTGTTGCTATCTGGAAGTGTCTGCTATCTTTCTTTATGTCCTTGCTCATTGTCTCTGGTCCTCTCTGTCCTGTTTGCCATTCCATCCTGCCCCACCATCCTGTTCCCAGAACAGGGCCTGACTGGAAGGCACTCCAGTCTTATTTAACAAGCAAGCAGTCAGTTGCACAAGGAAGTGTGACTGGGGCTATCTCTGAAGTCTCCCCGTGTGTCTGGGGTTTGCCATGGGATCCAGGCTCTGCCAACACTTCCTTGTGGCCCGGCATCTCCCAGGAACAAAAGAAGCATCACCCTCTTCCAATGGTGGCTGCTTGAGGATCCCTTCCCTGTCACCACCAGCAGCTGCAGGAGGAGGGTGTCTAAGAGAACGCGAGCAGGCACAGACATGGACCCCCTTCTGTGAGGCTCTGGGGCTCCACCAGGGAAACCGGTGTACCTGGGGTCCAACTTCTGCTCCTAGCAGTTCCAGGAAAACCTCAGGGTCTCCTAACATATGGTCTTTTCTGCTCCAGCGAGGAGGGCGATGTTGCAGAGACAGCCTCTCCCTGTCTTGTGGTCGGGCTATTCTTGGGCCCTGGAATGTGCTTCAGCTCGGTGCTGACAGCTGCCACCTCTCCCAGTGGTGCCAGGCCTCGGGAGCCCCGCTCACTGGGTGGCGAGGGCTTCCGCAGGCCCCACACCCACCTGCGCGCTGGCAGGCTCGGTAGGAGGACCTCAGAACATGTGGCACTGGGGGCTCCTCAGGGCGCAGCCTGGCTCTTCCCCCTCCTGCCAAACAAAAGCTTCCTGCTCTGGCAGAACAAGAGCCCATTTCTAATTCTGGAACAAACAGGCCAAACCCCTTCTAGCAGGAGGAGAAACAGGGCTACCCAGGGCCTCTGCCTGATTGACTTGCTTTTTCCTAGGACTGGAGCAGGACAGGAGGCCATGGTGGAAACATCCACCATCACGAAGAGTCAGAAGAGTCCCTCCTGTCTAGGGATGGGACTGCTTTCTCTGCCCCCACTCTCCCCCCCTCCACTGGCCACCAGAGCCCCTACCCCACTGTCTCCCGCTGGTGTCGGCACCGATGGTCCCTGACTTATGGGCTGCCATTCGCTCTTCCCCCAACACCCAGCTGATCGTGTCCAGACTCTTGCGGAAACTGGTAATATCCCCCTTTTCTTCCTGCATCGTTTGCTGAGTCACCAAGCTTTAAGTCACCGGGCCCATCATCGCCATACTAGGCGTGCCATCACCATGGTTACCACTTACCGACATGGGCCTCGGTGCAGTCGCTATGGGACCAGCACCACGCCGAGCACTTGCTACTTCCCATTTACTCCTCATGAAAGTAGTCTTTATTCTCCTCTTCAATTCACAGAGGAGGGAACTGAACTCAGAGAGGTTGAGTCCTGTGTCCAGGATCACACAGCTAGCAGAGCTGGGATGCTCACAGGATGCCGACGGTCTGCTCAGCCCTCAAGCCCCAAGGCTTCCTGTGGCCCCAGGGGTTAGCACCCGATTCTGAAACCAGGTTGCCCAAGCTCTTTGAAGCCCAGTGCCAGCCCTGCCTCTTCCTCGCTTTGTGACTTGTGTCACTATTGACCTCCGTTTGCTCATCTGTGACATGGGAACAACAATAGCGCCTACCGCCAGGGTTGCCACGTGCATTCAAGGAGTTAATAGATGGAGAGTGCATAAATCGTTTTCACCCAGTGACTGGGTATGACGTCAATGCACTGTGACAGGTGCAGAAAGTGCGATAAAACGCAGCCTCTCCCCTGGTGAGCTTCCAGACTAATGGGAAAGATTGTCACGTTGTCGGATGAATTGAGCCACAGAAGGGAAAAGAAAGGAGCACACAGGTATACGTGGCAGGGACACTTACCTGCCTCAGGATCTTCCACTCGTGGCAACGCCTGGGCCAACTTCATTCTGTTTTCTAGTACACTTTTGATTTTGGAATAATTTTAGTTGTATAATTTTAGATGTAGAGAAAAGTTGCAAGGGTGTTACGGAGAGTTCTCAAATACTCTTACCCCGGCTTCCCCTGATATTAACCTCCTACACACCCACGCTCCATTTGCCAAAACTAAGAAATCAACATTGGTACAACCCTGTTAACTAAACCACAGTCTTTGTTCGGATTTCACCAGTTTTCCCAATCCAGCACTTAATCCTGGAGAACATGATGCATTTGGCCAGCTTAGTTTTGAAGAATGAATAGAAGTTTGTCAGGGCCTCGTTCTAGGCAGGGGAGATTCTGGGCCTCGTAGAACTAGATGAGCAGGCACCTGGACTTTTGAACACATACCTGAAGAATGTGTTATTTCCCCAGAAGGAAGACAAAAGAAAGAGACCACGGAAGATGTTCATCCTATTAGCTGTTCCCAGACACGCCGCCCCCAGCTCTGACCCCACGGAATGGTTATAGGAAGAGGTGAAGATTGTGGAATGAGGCCAAGGCCACGTCCGTGGGCCTGTTTCCTGCATGGAGGGCCCGAGTGAGGGATCTCACAAGCAAGCTCTAGAAGGAAAGAGCACAGTTTTCCAAACTGGGATTGAGCCCTGCATCTTTGGAATGAGGTGGGCATGGATTGGACAGTCCCAGGAAGGCTGCTGGGATTGAGTTCTCGGCCTTGGGATGCAGTTAGGTATGTTCAGGAGGAAGGTGGGGGATCTGTGGAGGGCGGTGGCAAAGCAGGGTGTCCTAAGTTCAGGGAAGCCTCTTCTAAGAAAGAACTACTGCTCTTCTCTTTGACTCACTTTTTCTATCTTGGTCTTTGCTCACCATGGGTGTGGTGAGCCACAGAGGATCCTGGGCTTGGGGGCAACGAGTCGCGGGGTAGCCTGCTCAGCTCTGCACCCAGGCCAGTCCCAACCTCCACTTACGGAACTTTGTTGGGCTTCTGGGGACTTGTCCTCAGTCTTTGAGCCAAAGCCTTAGCTATTGTAGTGTATTACTGGTCTCGCCTTCCTAGCTGGCAGACCAGGCCAGAGGATCAAGGAACATGTGTTCATTTGTCCTTTTAGGCAACACAATACATTGAACAGCAGTCCTGAGCTAGGCACTGTGCTGGGCAATGGAGGGGGCTTCCCGTGGAGCTCTGTTCTCCCAGTAGCCTACCTTCAACAAGAATTATAAAGGATATAAAACGTTTTGTAACCCCATAGAGTTGTCTACCGCTACCGTAACAAATTACCACGAATGTAGTGTCTTTTTATTTATTTAAATTCAATTAATTAGCATACAGTGTATTATTAGTTTCAGAGGCAGAGGTCAGCGATTCATCACCTGCATATAACACCCAACACTCGTGACATCACACGCCCTCCTTTCTGCCCCTCACCCAGTGGTCCCCTCCCCCCTTCCAGCAACCCTCGGTTTGTTTCCTATGATTAAGAGTCTCTTATGGTTTGTCTTCCTCTCTGATTTCCTCTTGTTTTATTTTTCCCTCCCTTCCCCTATGCCCCACTGTTTTGTTTCTTAAATTCCACATATGAGTGAAATCATTTGATAATTGTCTTATTTCACTTAGTGTAATACCCTCTAGTTTCATCCATGTCATTGCAAATGGCAAGATTTCATTTTCAATGGTTGCATAATATTCCAATGGGTGCATGCACGTGTGCATGGGTGCACACGTGTGTGTATCATATCTTCTTTATCCGTTCATCTGTTGATGGACATCTGGGCTCTTTACATAGTTTGGTTATTGTGGACATGGCTGCTATAAACATTCAGGCACATGTGCCTCTTCAGATCACTGTATCTGTATCTTTAGGGTAAATAACCAGTAGTGCGATTGCTGAGTTGTAGGGTAGCTCTACTTTCAACTTTTTGAGGAACCTCTATGCTGTTTTCCAAAGTGGCTGCACCAGCTTGCATTCCTACCAGCAGGGTAAGAGGGTTCCCCTTTCTCCGCATCCCTGCCAACATGTTGTTTCCTGGCTTATTAATTTTAGCCATTCTGACCAGTGTGGGGTCACAAACACAGTGTCTTAAAACAACATAGATCTAGTATCATACAGATTTGGAGGTCTGAAATCCAAAGTAAGTCTCCCTTAGCTAAAGTTAAGGTATGGGGAGGGCTTGTTTCTTCCAGAGGCTCCAGGGGACAAGCTGTTTCTGCATCTTTGTCAGTTTCCAGACGTTCTGCCTGCATTCCTTAGCTCCCGGCCCCTCCCTCCATCTACACCAGCAATGTCGCCTCTTTCCTCCTCTCTGACCCATGCTCTGTCCTTAGATCTTTCTCTGTTTTAAGGATCCCTGCAGTTACGGTCAGCCTCCCTAAATCATCCACCCAGGAGAATCTCCCCATCTCAAGATCCTTAATAATATTTGTGAATTCCCCTTTGCATTGAAAAATAACATTCCCAGGCTCTGGGGATCAGGACATGGCCATCTTTGGGGGACCATCTTTCTGAAAGCAGTGAAGGAGCCCAGGCTCTAACATCCACAGACCTGGGTTTCAATGCATGCCTTGTATTCCCTACTGTGTGCTCTTGACTCATTTAGTCACTCTGTGCCTTCATTTCCTCCTCTGTTAAATGAAGTTAACAAGGGAAACTTAGCTCAAGGGTTGCTGTAAGAAATATATAAGCTAGACTATGAATTCTAGCCCTAGAACCTTAGCTAGAAACAACTGAAGTTGCCTTTCTGCTTCTTGAAGTAGAAAAGTAGTTACTCACAAAGCCAATCAGGAAGGCTGGAAATCTAGGGCCAGAAAATGTCAGGAGAAGGCAGAGTTGGCAGCCAGTGTAAGCCACGCTCCCTGAACCCACCCAAGAAGGGTTTCCAGATCCCTCCCCCAGGCCTGTGCACCCAGCGCCTGTCGCTGCCCAGCTGCCCATTGCCCCTTGGGTCCCTGCCACAGGACACTGGCAGCCCCGGGGTTCAATCAAGTGTGGGAGGATATGATTGGGTGGCTCCAGTCACATGACTCCTTCCGGTTGCCAGGGCCCCTGGGAAAGCTAGGATGGGTTCTCTCAGCCTCTTGACCCAGGGTTGGCTCTCCTCCCCCTCCCCACGCATGGGATGGGGAGTTCTTCAAAGCCAGAAAAGTGTTCAGCCCCCAAACGGAGCATTCCCTCAAGGCCACTTGGGATGCTCGCGAGCCCAGGCTTTGTGCCGAGGGATGCAGTACCATTGCACCCATTCCCGGGAACTGCAGTGGGAACAGAGCTGCCTCCCAGTCCCTGGCCAGAGTTGCTCAGATGCGGCCCGACGTCCCGAGTGCTCTCACCCAGATGCCCGCCAAACCCCGAGGACAACAGCCACCCCTGGGTCGGCATCTGGTCAGCGAGCCCCTGCTCGGGCTGGAAAGCTCACAGAGCTGGCTAACTTTGTCAGCTTTTGTTGGAAGGAGAAGAGAAGCCCAGAGAGCGAGAACGAGCGTGAAGCAAGGCAAAGGCGTCCGAAAGATGTTTTTAATGTGCATCTGATTATGCAGCCCAGCTTCCCGGCACGTTCCTGCCTGAAGACAGCTTGATGATTTGAAGGCAGCCGCGGTCAGATTGTATACCTGTCAACTGCCTCTCGGCGCTCGCAGGGGCCTGGGCTCTAATGAGGCCTGACACCTCAGGAATCCAGCAGGATTCGAAACAGCCGCAGAGGGCAGGAGGGGAGGCAGGCGGGGCTGGCTCCGGCCACTTGGGCCCTGCCTGGAATGCACCAAGGGAAGACGGGAGGGAGCCTGGAGGCTCCGACTCCAAGATGTGCCATGGCCATTGCTGAGGGGACAAAGGGAACGTCACATCGCTGCTCTGAGCCTCAGTTTCCCAGTCTGTAAAGTGGGTCTTCTTTCAAAGATTCATCAGGGAGATCCCAGATAGAGTATACGCAGTGCCTAGCTCAGAGCAACACCTAATAAACGATCATAATGGGACTTATCTACATTGTCAACACCCCCATCGTCCTGCTCATTCTCGACTGTTTATTGACTGGCGAGGTGCTTCGAAACTCTACCTTCCAAACATTGACCCACCGTGATATATTCTTCCAGCTTCCTGGAGATATAACATCTCATTATATGTCAAATAAGGTGTACCAAGTGTTGATTTTATCAACACTTTTTATTTTAAAGATTTTATTTATTTATTTGACAGAAGAGAGAGAGAGAGAGATCACAAGTAGGCAGAGAGGCAGAGAGAAAGGAGAAAGCAGGCTCCCCACTGACCAGAGAGCCCGATGCGGGGCTCGATCCCAGCACCCTGGGATCATGACCTGAGCCCAAGGCAGAGGCTTAACCCACTGACCCACCCAGGCATGCCATATCAACACTTTTTATCAAGTTTTGTCAACTTGATAAATTTTCAAGTTTTACCAACACTTTTATCAAGTTTAAGGTGTACAAAGTATTGATTTGATCCACTTGTATATTGCAAAGTGATGACCACTATAGCATCAGCGAACCTCTCCATCAGGTCACATGATTAACCTTTCCTTTTCCAGCTGACAACATTTAAGATCGCTCTTAGCAACTTTCAAATATATAGTACAGTATTATCCACTACATACGTACCACGATTCATCGGTTTACTCCCATGAGAGCCTGCCGGGAGAATGTTTAGCCTGAGGTCAAATGTTAGAGATGAACTTGGCCCACTTGGCCATCTTCCTGATGAGGAAACCCAGGCTCAGAGCGGGTAGATTACTTACCCAAGGTTTAAACTGCTTGGTGGCAGAGGAGTTTTGACAGCAGGGAGGGCAGACAGAACCTCAAGCCTCCTCTTCTTGGAGTCACTGCCATGACTCTGACCCCAGGCATGTCTGATAATTGCAGAGAAGAGCCATAGCCAGGATTCTGGGGTCACCAAACATCCGTCAGGAAAATAGGAATTGAGCGTGTCCAAGCCCTCAAGGAAGGCACAGAGATGTACGGGCGAGGTTGGAGAGCGCCAGTCCGTATGCCTGATGGAGAGAACAGTCCTCTACACAAGTGGTCCTAGACTCCTGCTGAGAACAGCCAGAGTGGGTGAGATGAATCCTTCTTAGGGAATGGATGTTTTCGCAGGAGCTGGCAGTGACCTCAAGCTTCAAGAAATTCACAAGATGAGATGAGGAGCGCCTGGGTGGCTCAGTCTGCCTTCGGCTCAGGTCATAATCCCAGGGTCCTGGGGTCCAGCTCCACATCAGGCCTCCCTGCTCTGCCAGGGGGATGCTTCTCCCTCTGCCCCTCCTCCTGCTCATGCTCTCGCATGCTCTGTCTCTCAAATGAATAAATACAGTCTTTAAAAAAAAAAAAAAGAAAAGAAATTCACAAGATGAGATTCAGGGAACAGGGGTGGGAAGAATCATGTCTGGTTAAGGGACGAAGAGGGTCTTCACGATCGAGATGGGATTCACCTGACACTGCGAAGATGCAATCAGATTTCCACAGACAGAAAAAGGTAGAAGGGCAAAGCTGGAAGTGGGCAGAGCCTGAGCAAAGGCATCGAGATGAGAAAGCACAGGCTGTGCTTGGAAAAGACCAGCTCGATTTGACCAGAGAATAAGGAGCAAGAAGCAGGGCAGTGGACGATAAGACTAGTACCGTGTTTGGGATCAGATGTGGGTAGCATGAAGTGCCGTGTCAAGGAAAATTGTACTTAGTGCCAGGAGAAGAGGGAGCCATGGAAGGTTGTAGGGCAGGGAATTGGAGCAGGGAGAAGCAGGGCGAGGGGAGCAGGGAGTGGATGTTCCCCCATCACCGAGACTTGCCAGCACTCCCACTGACTGACATGCCCTCTTGGTAAACCTGGCTTTCCAAAGAATTCTCTGCCTGGAAGGCTGGTGGGCAAGCCCCCTTGGGCAGCTCCAGTGGAGTACTGACGAGTAATGAAAACAAGCTGCCCCTGTCTCATGAAAGAGACAAAACAGCCTCCTTGAGGGTCAGGGGGCCCACCGCCAAGGGAAGTCCGGATGCCTCCTCATAAGGGGTTTGGGAACCATTCACCGGGGCAGCCAGAAACACTGCGGGCCTGGGGAGGTCCTGGTGGCCCACGTCTCGTGTCTCCAGGGTCGGTCCATGCTGGGAACTGGGGCCCCAGCTGCCGAGAGCTGGCTCGGTGTTCAGGTCCTCGAGGGGAAGGGCGTCTGCCCCAGGACGCGTCCTCCGTCAGTGGCGTGGACCACACTTGGGCTCCCCCTAGTTTGCTCCTGCTCCATTCCCGGGCGGATGGTGATGGACTCAGCACTCCACTCACGTCTGCTGTAGAGTTTCTTGACTCTTCCCTTCCCTGTACAGGAACGTCCCTGTGAGGGCGCCCAGCCGAGCAGTGAAGGCAAGGGCTCCCCGGCCGGCCGAGTGCTGCCCCGAAGGCCCGCCTTCCCTCAGGTGCCCTTCTCCCGAGGCGCTTCTCTCTCTCTCCCAGACAAGTGCTCCCTCAGCGGCAGCAGCTGGGACATGAAGCTGTCCCTTTCTTCTGTGCTGGGGCTTACCGTCTAATGCCTCCAGACCCGCTCACTCCTTGGCATGTTCCCACCAAGTCGTGCTGTCCCCACTAAGCCCCTCCCATGCTCTCCGGCCCGGGGCCTGCCTCAGTCTGGCCAACGTACCCACCGGCACCTCCCAGGACACCCATGCTCCAGCTCTGTGACAATGGCATTATTCACGTCTCCTTGACGGCAAGTGACAGGAACACTGGCTGGTCATGCAGACAGCAAAATGCAGTGGAAGAGAATAGAATAGAATAGGAATTAGCTAGTACAACGGGGAGCTGTGGGGATGGGGACAAGACTGAATCCAGAGTTCAAAAATGCTAATCATAGATTTTCTCCCTCCTCTGCCCCCCATGGTCAGTGTGTGCCTCATTCTTGCCTCTTGCAAATGGGCTCCTGTACAAGATAAAGGGCCTAGGATTTCCAAATCTCTGGCTTTCCAGTCTATCAAGCATAGTGGGAATGAAGCCAGCAGCTGCTCCCAGTCCCTTACAGGGAAGAGCTCTCGTGGGCCAGTGGCAGCGGGGGCGTGGGGACGGGGCATCGCGCCTGACCCCATTGTTGGGATTGGATGATTGGCCCAGCCTGGGTCTACTTGTGCTCACCTGTGAGGCTTGGGAGCTGGGATCGTCACCACCATGAATCACTTCTGTTTCTAGGATGGGAAGAGGAACAAAGTCAAAGGAAAGAATAGTTTCCACGTACCAGCGCCCAGAAGTGAGAGCGGCGGGCATCAGGGTGCCCTCGAGTTAGCCCAGGATGGTTTGAATAAGGGGGTCTGCCCCCACTCTCTGGGGCCATCCTGGAAGCAGAAAGGAGAGACATGAGAAGGGTCCCAATGGGGCGACAGAGCGGTGGTCCTCACAGTAAGGGGGGAGCTGGAGGCCCCCCCCCTGCCGGGAACTTCCCAGCTTCCCCAGCGGGGAGATGCCAAGAGGCAGAAGCCAAAGTGAGGAGAGGAGACAGAGGAATCTGAGGAAGGCAGAGTCTGCTGGGTGGCCGTGTATGAGGGGCTGGGCCCAGGGCAGGGGTGCCTGGCCCGCTCGCCAGGCCAGCCTCTTGTCTGCCCCTGCCTTCTCAGACTGTGTGGGAAGATCCCTGGCGGGTCATGAGGCCCAGGTTCGCATCCTGACTGCACCGTCAGGGGACTCTGGGCCCTGAGCCATCACCAGCCTCAGCTCTGCCCCCTGCCCCGGTGAAACGGGGAGGCTGGGCTGGAAACAGCCTCCGCCTTCCCCAGAGTCAGCCCCGGCTCCTCCCATCTCCCCAGGAGGGAGAGCGCCCCAGAAGGCCCTCAGAACCCAGGAATGTGCCCCCGGCCTCCGCTTCCCCTCAGCTCCTGCCCGAGGAAGCTAGGGGAGCGGTTGGCAGGGTAGCCAAAGGTCCCCTCACCTCCCCCCCATTCTCCCTGAACCATTTCTGCTTCCCCCTTTCTTTCCTCTTTTGGCTGCAAAGCACATACAGATGTGGGGCTGTCGGCCACAATCACGGGGCTCAGGTGAGGAATGGGGCCTGGCAGCCCTTGGCTTGTACTCGTTTGCCTGAGTGCAATTTCCCCATAATTACACTTCCTAACTTTTCAGCATCTGTGAAAGATCATCTTCTGACACAGCGGAGTCAGGCTCGCGCCGGCCAGGAGGCGAGGCCCTTCGTTCGGAATCATTTTCAACAGGCAGAGAAAACACATTCGTTCTTTCCTTTCCAGCATGTACGTTGTTCCCAGGAGACCGGCCCCGGGGCCTGCTGGTGGCTCCGAGCGGCCCGAGCCCCGGCGCCTGCCACCCCGCCACCCGCCTCCGGCCTCTGCTTCTCCTGGGCGCGCCCCCTCGCAAGCTGCCCCGCGCGAATTCCCAGTCCTTCCTGGGGACACGCGGAGGCTGACCTCCGCCTCGCCCTGGTAGCTGCATGACCCTGGTAGCTCCACCTCCCCAATCCATCCCCCACCCATGTTCTCTGCTGTCACCCTGTCACCCACAACCACGCTGTCACCCACAGCGGACGTGTGCCCAGAGGCCCCCGTACCTGCTCTTTGCTGTCTCCTCAGAGCGACACCGAGGCTGGCCCATACCGTCACATACATGCCCTGCAAAGCCCTCCTCTTCCGTCCGGGGCCCGCAGAGAAGTCACCCGGCCGGAGCTCCGGCGCCACCTCTCCTGGGATCTCAGAGGAAGACTTGAGTTGACGGAGGCGGGGACCAGGAGGAGGGACAGAGAGAAGTGAGAGCCATGACACTCTGGGAAGGAAGGAACCACCGGGGACCTCATAAAGGCCTTGATGATGTGGCCTGGTCTCTGGCCATGAGCCACAGCTCAGGGGACAGTAACGGACACAGCGTGTGCAAAGGACCACATGGGGACGAGGGCTCCGTGTGCTCTAATCTCCCCACCTGGGTTCTGCTGGTCCCCAGGGCTGGCGACCCCATCCCACCACCCCAGAGTCAATAGACTGTGAGCCAGGCAAGGCACTCCCACTGTGCTAGAAACCTAATTCTCCTGGGGAGAGTCATGCCTTGGTCCTCAGACAGGGCCTCCCCGCTCTCTCAAGTCTGTAGGAATTATTCCTACTTCCGAGACCAAGAATCTGGAAGCAGCCTGGGTCTGGGGTGTGGTTGCAAACAAACTTCTCTTTTATCCCCTGAGACCCCTATGAGGCATATGTCTCCTATCCTGAGCTCAGGGCAGACTTTCCCAATCAATCACGACACAGAAAGGTTAAGTAATCTAGCAAAGATCACACAGCTGATACATACATAAGAGGAGCCAACTTTTGAGCCTGGGCTGTCTGAATTCAGTCATTGGTCCTAACCATTATGCTGTACTGTCCCACATGAGCTCTGGCCCCTAGCCTCGGAGGGGTCCCGGGCAGCCTATACAGCTCCCCACCAGAATAAGAGACAAAAGCAAATCCCTCGGTGAATAGGTAGCAGAAAGCAGGATTAAATGTGGGGGTCAGTGCAGACACGAATCTAAAGTCAGCCTCTGCTGCATACTGGCTACGGGGTTTGGGATTCGGGGGGGGGTTCGGGTTTTGGGGGGGTTGGGATTTGGGGGGTTGGGGACCTGCAACTTATGTTGGCTCCCTTTGGAGCCCATTTCTTCCACTCTAAAATGGCAACAATCATAAGTCTTTTAGAAAAGTTCAGGGGCACCTAGGTGGCTCAGTGAGTTAAGCCTCTGCTTAGGTCATGATCTCAAGGTCCTGGGATCGGGCCCCGCATTGGGCTCTCTGCACGGTGGGGAGCCTGCTTCCTCCTCTCTCTCTGCCTGCCTCTCTGCCTACTTGTGACCTCTCTCTCTCTCAGTTGAATAAATAAATAAAATCTTTTAAAAAAAAAAAGAAAGAAAAAGAAAAGTTCATAAAGCCCCCAGTTGTAAATGAATATATGGTGCCATTTTATTTATCTGAGAAGCAGAGTCCCGGCTGTGTCACTCACAATGGCCAAAAGGTAGAAACAAGCAAGTGTCGATCCAGAGAGGAACAGGAAAACGAAATGTGGACTATCCTTACAATGGAGTAGTATTCCGCTTTAAAAAGGAAGGACGCCCCTTTTTAAGGAGCTAGCGACCCTGAAAACCTGGTGCTTAGTGAAATAAGTCAGTCATCGAAGATTCTGCGTGAGCCCGTGCATTTGGGATACCTGGAGTGGTCGTCAGTTCAAAGAGACAGAAGGTGGAATGACGCTTGCCAGGGGCTGGTGGGGAGAGGAAACGAGGAGCTGTTGAGTGGGTATAGAATTTCAGAGTTGGAAGATGAAAAAGTTCTGCAGATCTGTTTTACAACAACGTGAGTATACTTAGCACTCCTGAAGTGTACGCTTCGAAATGGTCTATTTCGTGTTTTGCAGATTTTACCACAGTTTTCAAAAAAAAAAAAAAAAAAAGCCAAGTCCTGCAACGGACCCAATAAAGTGGGAGTTGGGTGATGTGGGTGAACGGAAGTGGTGGTGACCTCCGCTGGGGAGGGTTCGAAAGCTCTGAGAGGAGCTGGCTTCTGAGATGAGGCTTTGACAAGGCCACCTGGGATGGGGCAGGTCAAGGGCGAGGACAAGCCCATCATCCACTGTCCGAGAAACAATCCCTCGGTCCCTACCTGACCCCTGACCCCCACTTGGCTCAAAGGAGAGAATGGGTGGTTGGGATATCTTGAGGGGAAAGGTTGGGAAGGGGGGGGGCAGCAAGCAGGCTCACAGGAGGCCAGGGCCGCACTGAGGTCTCCGTGAGCCCTCAAGTTGGCCTTCCAGGCACCCCTTACCTGAGAGAGCCTGTTCTCAGGGCCGGTACCAATCCCACCAAGGGCCAGTTGGCTTTCGGGCAGCCCCTGCAGTGTGTCAAGCCAGGCAGAACAGTGCAGGGCAGGGGAGGGAAACCAGAGACCGTAGACCCATCCCAGCCCCAACACAACAAGGTTTAATAACACCATGTGTTCCAGAGAACCCCAGAAACCCTCATGGGCACCGGGTGCCCAGCACAGAGAGGCTCAGCCTGAGCCTGGGAATCAGCAGCATCCTTGTTCCTGCTCTGTCAGTCTGATGACATCTTTATCTTTCAAGGGCCTGCACTATCCCATTCATTCGGTGAATTCACCGAGGTCCTCTCTGCGCCCCACACCAGGGAGGGGAGTCCCTGCCTTTGCCGCTCCTGCCCCTATATCTGCTCACGGGGCTTGTCCTGGGTGTGAGTCCTGGCTCTGCCACCTCTTAGTTCTGTGGCCTTTTAGGGCCTCAGCTTCCTTATCTGTAAAAGGGGTATTTAATAGTACTCGATTTATGGGACTGGGAAGGGCCTCCAACCATGCCCGGCACACAGTGAATGCTCCGTAACTCTGAGCGCTTCTTATCTTTGTCACTATGCTGTCCTCTTCTGTCCCTTCCCTCTTCTTGTTCACCCTGTTTATCTGACCTGAGTAAAAACACACGTATTTACTTTGTTCCGAGCACAAAGGGTGCCCACTCAGAGCAGGCAGCTGAGTTGGATGCCCTCCTTCGGGGGGGGGTCACTGCTAAGTCCAACAAGCATCCTCTGACATGCTGGGGTGAGCTCACAGGGTGCACCTGCTGCCCCAATTTGCACCCTCTTGCACGCGCCCCTTCGGAAGAGAGGCAACTCCTAAGGACACAGGACCTTGACAGACTTGCTTGCTGCGGAGCCCGGGCCAGCCCCCAGGTCTCCCGAGCCCCGGCTGCGTGCTTTCCCACCAGGAAGCAATGACAGCTAGAGAATCACAGCCCAAGTCCAGCTGATGGGGGCTCCTCCCTCTCGGTCCCACCCTGTGCTCTGGGGGAGCAAGAACAGCAGCAGAGAGAGAAGAGCCGAGGGGCCGGGGTTTGGCCGAGTGAACCGGTGAGTGGGTGGGCCAGTGGCACGGGAGAGACCCCACCGTGTCCGTTCCTTGTCCCCCCGGGGGCATCGCCTGCTCTGACCCAGAGCTTGGGCAAAGGCACTGAGCTCACCCCGGGGCTGTGGCAACAGGCGGTGTCGGCTAAAGGCGTCATGTTCTCTCACGAAAGAGGGCAGGGAGGGCCGGGGCGACATCTGGACGGGACTCCAAAAGGCCTCCCCGGCCCCGAGAGCTGGGAAGCCCGGGGCTGCCCTGACGTGCCCTCCCTCCCAACACCCCGCACCCCTGGCCTCGCTGTGTGGTGCTTGCTGGGAACCCAGACCTCTCGGCAGCCCTGCAGGCACCCCGCAGCTGGGCAAATGGGATCAGGCTTCTGTCGTTTTAACACATTGCCTGCTTGGGAGCTGCGGGCTTGGAGCCATTCCCGTCACTTGTTGGACCAAAGGCAGGACCGCTCAGCTCCGTCAACTGGCCAAAACATCACCATCCCGGTTTTAGGAGCGGCTATGGTCATCAGGGACATGCTGCATCCTGCGATGTAGCCCCTGGGCAACCTTGGGCAAAGCTCTCTTCTCTGGGCCTCAGCGTCCCCATCTGCAAAAGGACTTCATCTTACCAGGACCTTCTCAATGATGAACGCCCTCACCCCTTGCCAGGGAGCCAGGCGGGACCCCCACCGAGAAGCAGCCATGATACAACCCAAGGCCCCCGGGCTCCAGCCGAATGTGCATTCCCCTCGGCAGGAGGGACAGGACAAAAAAACAGGCGTGACAATTGTCAGACAGCAAGAGCCACCAGAAGTAAATTAAAAAAATTGAAAAATGATGTGATAGAAAGGCAGGAACATCCCTGGTATTTGGGGGACCCAGCAAAAGTACAAATGGGGGGCCCAGCCCGTGCCCCCCTCTCTTCTACCCGGTATTCCCCACCGCAGCCTGAGGGGCCTCACAGGCAGCGCAGACACGTCAAAGCTCTGTCGGCCTCCTCTGTCACCCACACCGTGTGCACCGTACATCCGCCACGGCTACCCTTTGGGCCAAGGGCCCAAGGTTTCTCACATGTGCACCACCGTGTCCTGCCTTGGAGGACAGACCAGGGCAAGAGGTCCCTGCACCCAGAAGCAGCTCAGAATGTCTGCATTCTGGAGTTCGCAGAGCCCTGAGCGTGGTCTGGGCAGGAGGAGTGTTCTCCAGGGACACCCAGCCCCTCGGCCCACGGACTCCACCCCTCATGAGATGGGTGGGGGGAGGGGTTGCCAGGGCGGGTCCTCTACATCAGGTCTGGGGCTGGTCCTAGAGGTGGTCACAGGGCAGGGGTACTGATGCAGAGTAGGCGACGAGGGGAGGGTCCTGATGGCCCTGGAAAAAGCCTCCCGGGCCCGTGCCAGTGGCTCCTGCAGCTTTCCCAGCCAAAGGCCCAGGCTCCCAAGCCTCCAGGCCTCCAGGCCCACCCTGTGCCCCAGCCAATCCAGAGGGGCCCCGGGAGGCCACCTGGAAGCAATCTTCCCGGCCTGCTCCCTGAAAGTGAAAGCCACTGCTTTGATAGTCTCCAAATTGCCTTTCTTTCTCCCTTCCTTCCAGGGAGGGCGGTTATAGAAGTCTGGGAGGGGAACAAGGGAGGAAATTAGCCAAAAGCAAGCAGCCTTGGGTTCTTCATTGGAGACGCGGCCCGAGAGGCCCGTGGCGTTGGGTCTGGCCCCTGCCACCCATTTTCTCTACTCCTGGGGACGGAATCGCTTGAGACCCAAGGCAAGGGTCAGTTCCTCTAGGCTGGATGCCCTTTACGACCTTTGACTTGTCAGGTTCCCTCTCTGGGCCTCTGTCCTTCAGCTCCTGAAGAGGAGAAATTCCAAAGATCCCATTTCCACCTTCCTAACAATGCTGTAGGCTTCCATCCCATCCTGGTCACCTCCAAGCGCATTTCACACACTGCTCCGGTAAACACCCAAACAGTAACACTCCATTATAACTCACAGGGCCCCACATTCTCTAGCCTTTTGCAAAGTATCTTTGAATGCTTCAACATCCTTCCCACAAAGAGGTGGAGACCACGGCCCCTCCCCTGGAATCTGGGCCAAGCTTAGCCACTGACGGACCCCTACACTGGGGTGGACGTGACACCAGGTGACCTCCCACGGTGCGTCACAGGAGGCCACGCTGCTTCTCCTGGGTTCACTAAATACTCCAGCGGAAGCCCTGGGTGCCCTGCCAGGTGTCTGGCCACAGTGAGGCCGCCCAAACTGGCTCTCCTGCAGAGAGCCCTCGGAAAAGCTGGAAATTTCTAGAAGAATCAGGTAGCTGGCCAGCTCCCACCCGCTAATCCAGCCCTTCACCCCTGCAGCTCCAGCCAGCATCTGTCAGGAACCAGGAGAGTCCCCAAGCCAGAACTGCTCCGCAAAGCCCTTCTTGGGCTCTCGACCCTCAGAAGCTTCGAGAGACCATGAATGGATTGTGCAGAGCTACAGGGAGGTTTGTTCTGCAACACAAAGAACTGAAAGAGCCACGGTCCCCCGCACAGCCTGGGCTGGACATTCTCTCTTTGCCCCCAGATCCCTCTCCACTCCTCTCCTGTCTGTCTGTCCCCAGAAGGCCCCCTCCCCTCCCTCCGTCTTCTGTGTGAACCCCATCATTGGGCTCCCCAGGCTTTTGGCTTCTGGTGGGCCTTAGCTGATTGACGGGCACTCTGAGGAGAACGGGTTGAGGCCTTTACTTCCTGACTTCCTTCTTGCCAGGTCCCGGTGCTCAGCCCCTCTGCCAAAGGCCACAGGTCCTCTCGGGCTCCCCCCCGCTGGACGGCTTGCTTTCTAGGTTCTAGTAACACCCCTTCCTGTTAGCGCTCCAGGCCTGAGGGGTAACACCCTCATCCCCCAATCCCTGGGTTTCCCCACCCCTTTATTGTTCCCTTAACACTGTCCGTGCCTTTATAAAGAGCCCTTTGTTAAACTCCCCTCTATTAACCTGCCCAAGAACATCCCCGAGTCCCACCAGGGTCTCCATCGATGGCTGATGGGAGCCCAAATCACAGCTCCCAGTGGGGCGGCCCGACCTCCCAGTCGGCGGCCCTACGTTATCCTGATGGGAGGCAGCATGCCAACGTCTGCACATTCATGTATTCCACAAACATTTCTTCACCCCCTGCCAAGGAGTGGGCATTAGTGGGGGGAGAGGCAGGGGACACAGAGGGTAAACAAGTGAATAACTGTGAGATGATTTCAGATACTGTGAGTGTATGAAGAAGATAATGCAGGTCCTAGATGGAGAAGGACACACAGCGTCAGACACCCTGCATGGGAGACCCATGCCTGGGGTGCGGTTCGTACGGAGTATCTTCCAGTATCAGAAGAGCGGTGGGTGCCCACAAATCATATAGCATGGTTTTTGGCACACGACAGCCTTTCTTTCCTGGCCATTTTCAGATCACTCAGTTGGAGGAACAGAGCAAGAGATCAAGCTCACTGTCATTTGCATTGGTGAACTTCCTGAAAGGCTTTCACAGGTGGACTGGTTGGATGGAGCTCCCATATAGATGAAACCAAAATGGCGGAAGTCATCTCTAACACTTGTCTAGAATCCACATGCAACACCCGGCCTGCATCGTTTGTGCAGTCAGCTCTGACTTGGGCTCCGCTCACTTTGGGAAGATGATGGAGAAGGCCAGAGAGTATCTCTCGGGAAATGGCCAAATCTCTCTCAGCAAAGAACAGAGGCGCCAGGCAAAGCCTCAGAGGCCAGAGCTCCCTTCTCTCCTCAGAAGCAGAGGGGCAGTTCCCATGACACCCGCCCTGACCTGCACCCCAGCTGGGCACACACAATACAGCCACTTGTTTGAGACCCCAGAGAGGCCATAGGCCTTCCTTGCCTGGGATGGGCTGGAATGAGCGAAAGCTCTGGGCCACTTTCTCCAGCTCTGAGGAGCTCGCTTCCGGCATTTCTGGACATGGTTCTTCCACTTACTGACAATTTTCTTGGTCCTGTCAGAAGTGTGCGATGCTTCTTCCCACCTGGAATTCTCACCCTCTTCTCTCTGGTGTTTCAAATCCTAGAACATTAAGGTCAGTAAAGGTCCCAAAGTAGCCACCACTCTCGCTTTTCCGGATGAAGAAGATGAGGCCTGGGGAGGAGGCTGTGTTGGCCAAGGTTGAAGGGTTATTATGAGAACCCTAGCAGTTGGCCATAAGTGTGCCCATCTTATGCTCTAGTTTGTCTTGTGTGTGAGTTTAGCTGCCGCCCTTCCCCCCGTGCCCCCCGGCGAGAGTGGGGCTCGTATTTGCTTCTCTCGTCGCCCTCAAATTCCCAGCAGAAGCCCAGGTACGCACCAGCTCCGGGGTAAATGCTTCCGGCTTGGTTCATTCATTAATGGACGTCATCCTTGGCTTTGCCCAACTGAACTATCCCCCCCCCCCCCGACCCAGGGGGAAGGACAGAATTTTCAACGGCAGAGCTGAAGCAAGCACAGAGAATCTCAGATGTTCCACGCCGTGTCTGGTTCATTTCAATTCCCAGCATTCTCAGGGAGGGAGTGGGTAGGTGGGTGGTTTGATGTCCGGTGTGGTCAGAGGGGCTGCCCCAGGGGTCCCCACTCTTGAAGAAATGCCTCTGTGGGGAGCCCTCAGAGGTTGGCTCCAGGGTTGGATTTGGGTAGTGCCCAAAGCCTGGGAGAACTCAGTGTCCACGGTTAAAAGATACGAATCAGCCATTTGGAATCTTTCTCCCTTGGTTTGGAGCACCGCCGCTAACCCCAGCCTCTCCTCAACCCTGCTGCAGACCAGAAGAGAAAGGTGAAGGGACAAGGGGCTAGGATTCTAGTCCACAATGAGCTGCCCGAGCCGTCCTGTTTTCAGGGTGCCTTTCTCCTGTGATTTTTCAGAGTGTTCTCCTTTCTTAGCTTCTTTCTTTGGTTTCTTCCTGGTTGGTTCGCCAATGGTATATACAGTGATGTCAGCCCAGCTTGTCCCAGAAGAGCTCCCTCCTTGGTTCTCGGCTCCTTTGCCCATTCCCGTGGGTGACCCATTGCCCAGCTGGCTGCTGCCCGGGGGTAGGGAGACAAAGGCCCCCTCTTTAGATCAGGCCATGACCTGGGCTCACTGGAGCTTTCACGCATCTCTGCCATTCCTGCCTTTATCAGATTAGCTTTAATTAGACAAATGAAAATCACATGGAGCCGAGGGACAGGAAGCCCTGTGCTTTCAGGAGAGCCTTTCAACAAAAGGATGGGGGCTGGGCAGCCATTAGGGAAGGAAAGGAACAGTGGGTGGAGGGATCCATTCATGCCTTCCCCGAAGAAGGATCCAGACAGCTCTCACTCACTTGGAAGGAGCTTTGGAATCTTCTATCAAGAAAAGCTGGAGCATTTTTGTGTCTCAGACCAAATCCCTTTTGGAAATCTGCCGAGGGCTCTCAGAGCAGTGCTGTCCAACAGGTACATCACGGGAGCCACACTTACGGATCACATATATAATTTTAAGATTTTTAAGTGGCCCCATTAAAAACATTCAGAAGAGACTAATTCACTTTAATAATTATTTTACTTTTATTTAACTGAATATATCCATGTAACTATCATTTTAATGCATAATCAATAAAAAAAATTTTTAATGAGATATTTTATATTCTTTTTTTCCCACCAAGTTTTCAGCATCTGCTGTGTGTTCTACACTTACAGCCCATCTAATTTGGACTAGCCCCATTTCCAGTGCTCAGTAGTCACAAGTGGCCACTGGCGCTACCGTATTTAGGGTAACCAGGGTCCCACTTTGTCCAGGACAGTCCTGGCTTCAGCACAGACAGCCCTGTGTCCCAGGAAACCCTTGGTCTGGGCAAACCTGGTGGTACTTGACAGAGTAGCCCAGGTTTAGACCATGGCTTCTCCCCAGAGCAACGCCCAGACGACAGCTGTCCTGCACTTTAAACAAGTTTGGTCTCCTCTCCTGACTGTTAGCTGGGGAACTCCTGATTGCACTTTACAGATACTTTTTTTTTTTTTAAGATTTTATTTATTGGAGAGAGAGAATATGAGAGGGGAGGTCAGAGGGAGAAGTCTGCCAGTGGAGTCTCCCAGTGGAGTTGGTAACCTGATGCGGGACTCGATCCCAGAACTCCAGGATCATGACCTGAGCTAAAGGCAGTTGTTTAACCAACTGAGCCACCCGGGCGCCCCTGCCCCTTTATCTTTACAGATAAAGCAAGAGCAATGCAGAAAGGGGAAGGGACTCACCCAAGGTCACACAGTAAATGGCCACACCTAGAACGCAGGCTTCCTGATCTTGGGATGCCCTGTGGCAGCGCGGGGGAGGGGCCTGGCAAGAGCTTAGGGGAGGGGCTCCAGAGTCTAGACAGGGTTGGATCTGGTCCCTGCAGCTCTGCGATCCTTTCGGGCAAGCGGGCAATCCCTCTGCCATGAAGCAGGACTATCTGCGGTCTGCCCCACACAGGGCAGCAGAGGCAAAACCGAGAGCAGCTTTTCCCAAAGAGGGCACAAACCCCACTCAGGGCGCATGAGATGCCTTGGTGGTTAGTGATTTTGACTCTTGGGCCACTGGGCTCTTTTCAGAATTCTCTTTCTCACCTTCTGATTAGTTAAGGAGGAAGTCTTGGAGGGGGGTTAGGACGTCTGTCACTAACACTTGCTGGTTCTTCTTTACACAGAGACCCAGTCTCAGGCTAGAAGAAAGCAACCATATGCTTAAGATTTGTTTTAACTTTTTATTTTATTATTTTTATTTTTTTAAGATTTCATTTATTTATTTGAGAGAGATTGAGTGAGAGAGAGAGAGCATAAGCTGGGAGAGGGACGGGCTGGTTGCAGGACAGGGAAGGGCAGTGGGAAAGGGAGAAGCAGACTCCCCTGCTGAGCAGAGAGCCCGATGTGGGGCTCGATCCCAGGACCCTGGGATCATGACCTGAGCTGAGGGCAGACGCTTAACTAACTGAGACACCCAGATGCCCCCCAGATACTGTTTTAAATGCTTTATATGTATCATTTCATATAACATTAGCAACATGTCTCTGAGTTAAGTCCTAATATAATTATCCCATTTTATGGATGAGGAAAGTAAGATACATTTTAAGTTTAGAAACATTGACTTTTTTACACACGTACAGAATCATTCATAGTTTACAAACATGTAGGCATACTGTACCTAGCAGTATGTACCTATGAAAACCCAAATCAGACTACACAAAACAAATGAGGACCCAGCAAGCGATGTTGCCATTTAGGGGCCCTGAAGATCACTGTAAGTTGGGGGCATCCAGGTAAGCCTTCCAGACCTCCGCTTCTGGCCCTCTCAAGCTCTGCTTCCATTGAGGGGGGCACTGCCATGTTCTGCCTGTCCGACTGTGGAGGGCACAAGCTCCCATCCTTGGGGAGAGTGGGCAGGTGGAAAGGAGAAGCGAAAACCTCTTGGCCTGGAGCCCTGGGTCCCAGGTCTCCCCAGGATCTACTGTCAATCCCCTGCAGCCTAGGAAGCTAAAGGACTTCAGGGTCATCCTGGTTAACTTGCTACACCCTGATCGAATCCTACGGTGTTCGAGCTGGAGGGGCTGCAGACACTCTTCGCATTTGATGGAGGACAACAGAGGGGCCAGAGAGGGAAGGGGAAGGGTCCAAGGTCATCGTACAGGAGAGGGTGGAGGCAGAACCTGCCCACCCACATGGAAGCCAAGGGCGGCCTCACCTGCCTAAGACCAAGGCCAGACTGCAGGAAGCGTTTGGTGAGTAAGTGGATAATCTAGGTGCCCAAGCTAGCTCTCACTTCCCCGCCATCATCCTCCGTTTCTTCCAAAGTAGAGAACACAAAATGTCGGCAGCACCAAGGGCTCTTAATAAAGGCACCTTCCTGGGGCCAGCTCCAGAGACTCTGACCCAGGAGGTTTGGAGAGGAGCCCGGAAATCTGAACTTCAGACAACTCTTCCCCTCTTCCCAGCCCACGCCAGCTTCTGGATGGATACAAAGATGTTACCGAGACAGGTGTTTTGACCGGTATGTGGCTTCTTCCGCGACCCGGGCTGCACAGCGTCCCCTGGCGGAGAGTTCTGGCATTGTTCAGAAAGCGGGGGCTCCGCCCCTCCTTCGGAGCCATTCACCCAGCCGGGGGGTTGGGCAGATAGGCGGCCCAGCTCCCCTCAGCCTCTCCCCACGAGGGCCCACAGGGGCTTAGTCTGGGAGAGCTGATGAATGTCCATTACCACAGCAGACCCCATAAAAAAGATTATGGGGTGTTGCTGAGTTTACAAGCCTGTTCTTGTAAAGCTGCCAGACTTGGGGTGGCCATAGCCCGTATGGAAGGATGAAAAAGAATTTTCCCTCGGCCTAGTGCCACACACCCAGTTGTTTTCGTGGGAACTGCATACCCCGATTGCAAGGGCACTAGACCGTGAATCCGAAGACCCCGATCAGGTGCACAGACTGCCCCACTGGGCCTTTTGGGGCCTCTACGTTCCCATCTGTGAAGTGGGCCTTTCTCTCACCTCCCTAAGGTATTGTGAGGAAGACTCAGGCGAAGCCTTTGGCCCTCATGGGAGAATCAGAGCAGCAAGGATGTCTCTGTTTGGCAAAGTTGGGGAAGAGAAGTGGGATAGCGCCCTCTCCTCCCATCATTGTTGGCCCCTGTGGCTGAAGAGCTTGGCCTCAGAGGCCAGGGCCAGGGTGGCGGCCCGGGAGAGGAAAGGTCCAGAGGCAGCCCCAGAGCTCCCCAGCCTCCTCGGCACCTGGCAGTCTGGATTCCTGGCTGCCCTCACCCTGTTCTGGCCTGGTTCGTGTCTGGTGAGAAGCTCCAGGCTAGCATGGGCTGCTGGCCCCACGCCGGGGGCCGGCTGGGGTCCCAGGGGCGCCCCCGGATGCTTGATCTTCAGCACGCTTTCCCGTGTTGGCCTCCAAACCTGGATTGTCTGTGTCAGGCTCTTTCAACATGATCAAATGCAGAGTCTGGAGCCAGAGCAGAGCCTGGGAAGCATGAGGCGCGACTGGCGTTTTGCAGGAGCATGGACGCTGTCAATAACCAGGCAGCCCCAGAGCTAGGGGACCCAGCCGGTGCTCCCCGCGGAGCTCCGGGAACATTTCTAAACTGTGCACGCACACCAGACACGGTCTGAACCTTGTCGGCCAAAGACCAGAGAAACAGTCCGCTCGTGGTGCCGGGAAGGAGACAGAGGCCAAAGCCTCGGAGTGGGGGCGCAGTCAGGGCCGTGAGGACCGCGGCCCAGGTCATCTGGGCCCTAAAATGAACAAGAACTGTAAAGAGCGGTGAGCAGGCATGGTGTCCACCCTGGGCCGAGTGAGCACTCCGCACTGTCCTCTGGGGCAGGCCAGGACAGCGCTGCCCCTCCCACAGAGAAGGACATGGAGGAGACTCAGGCTAATGACCTGCCCAAGGGTGGCGAACCAGGCAGTGGGAACGCCAGGGCTCATGCGCAGTGGTGAGGCCCCTTAGGAACATACCCCGCTAGCCCAATGGGAGAGTGTTTCCAGAGTGAGGAGCAGGCGATGGGGAGAAAGCCTAGAATGCCTTCCTTGTGCTTTTGCCTACATGCCAAGTTCTGTTCCTGGTAGGTGTGGGCCTCTCTGCCCATACCAAAAGCATCTCCCTGTTCCTCCCCCTCGACTCAGGACTCCCACGGGCACACCCTGGACGAGATCAGCTGTGCACAAACTTAAAACAAAAACATTGTTTTTAGTAAGTAGAAACTAAAATAATCACTCTCCGTAACAGGATTTGGCTCATAACATATTCTTCCGGGCCCCCATATTCTTTGGGCAAGTGGCTTCACCATTCTGTGTGCCTTGGCTTGTCCCTCCACAAAAGGGGGTAATAGTGACTCTTACCACGTGGGGTCGAGTGATTGCAGCCCCGTACCCGGCACGGAGGCAATGGTCAATAGAATTGAGAGCAGTACGTGACACCTGGGTGGCTCAGCGGATTAAGCCTCTGCCTTCAGCTCAGGTCATGATCCCAGGGTCCTGGGATCAAGCCCCACATCTGGGTCTCTGCTCAGCAGGGAGCCCAGATGTGGGGCTCGCCTGCCTCTCTGCCTACTTGTGATTTCTCTCTCTGTCAAATAAATAAAAATGAAAAAAACATTTAAAAAAAAGAAGTGAGAGCTGCCATTGTAGTCGCAGGCAGGCAAGGGGCTGTGTGGATGGACCCGGGGTCCAGAAGCATCTAGAAGCAAAACACCAAGGGGTTTCTCCAGGATAAATCTGTGGAATCTTGCCTCTTCGAGGACTGCCCATGGCTCGGTGGCCCAAGATAATGGGGGGGGGGGAACTCTAGTCAAAAACCCCACTGGGAGAGCAGAGGTTTGCAAGAGGAGGCTGGGGTCAGGCAGGGCCCCACCTTATCAGAAGCCTGAAGAAGGAGCAAGGTGCCCAGGCAGAGAGGTATCAAGGGCTGGGCTAAAGCCCAAGTTATGGCAATTCTGGCATCTTCTCTCCTCTCTCACCTCAAGCCATGGCCAGACCTCACTTGGGGGCAGCCTCCCTTGTTGAAGGTGCCAAAGCTTCTAGAAGGGCTGGTGCTGTTCAGGGTCGTCCAGACGCTGGAGGGGAGGTGGTGATAGGTCTAGCCCAGGGCTCCCAAAACTCAATGGTGTGCTGGACCCACACCAAGTCATACAAACTTTTTCTAATTAGTGAACCTCACAGTTACGTTGTCAAGAATTTCACCAGCCATCATTAAAAATTAAATGACATAATTTATAATACATAATAATACATTATATAATGACATAATAATAAAGTTAAGTACATTATATTCAAACAAAGGTAATAAATAACCAAAGCTCATCATTTCCTAAGCATTTTGGTACATTTTTACTGTTATGAATAACATGAGATAATTTATATCTACTGCGTGTGCTTGGAGGTTACCCCCGCTGTGACACAGAGCAGCAAACATCTTCCCAGCTCCGCCTTCCATAATATCGCCTTGGAAGCTGGAAAATGGCCTACGGAGTCTTTCCACCTGGGAAATCAGCAACCCCTCCAGATCAGGGCTGTTCCCCTCCAGGGCTGGCTGTTACACATTGAGGAGCACAGTGCTTGCCCCCCAGGGCGCTGGAGAGCCCACCCCCAACAGAAGGATGCAAACCACTCCTCCCTAGTGGGATTTACTTCCACCCCCAGACCTCCAGGACTTATTTTAGAACAACTAAGGAGTCTCCAGAATTGATTGGACCCATTGTTCCCCCTCCAGCCGGTGGACTCCACCTCCCATTGTCCACCGCCCCGCCCCACTGCTCAGAGGCTCCTCCAAGACCAGAGCTGGGAGGGGCCTCGCGGTCAGAGCCTTGGACGGTGGCCCTGTGTCTATTGTGAGACGAGGATCTCGGGGTTTCCTTGTCCCTGGGCCTCAGAACCCACTGGGGAGCGGCCTGTTTATGGTAAATGATGCCTGTTCCCTTTGATTTCTAGTTCAGCCCCCGGGGCCACTACTATGTCCCCATAAATTAAAGGCTGCTTGTATTTGGGGGAAATTAAGCAATCCTATGAAGCCCTGGGAACGTGGAGGCCTTCAGAGAGAGCAGCCATGGCATGTATCATGCCCACAGAGAGGCCGGACTCTCTGGCTGGTGTCACTGAACTTTGGGACCAGGATGACACCGCACCTGCTCTAGAACCCCGTACTTGTTAGAAAAGAAAATCATAACAAAGTTCCATCACCACTGGCTTTTCCCTTCCCATTTCCAGTCTTTGCTTAAACTCTTCCTCCAGCCTAGGAGGCGACCCCACACGTCTAGAGTACACCCCAAATTGACAGAAGGTCTCGATCTTTACCCCTCAGGGTCCTGTCCTGGAGTAATGGTCACCAAATCACAAAGTGTACAAAGCATTCTCCCATGCTTGATTTCTTTTCTTCTTTTCATTGTGTTAAAATGCCCGTGACATCAAATGTGCCATCTTAGCCATTTTTAAGCATATGACTCAGTGACATTAACTACATTGACACTGCGGTGTGACCATTCCTATTGCCCGTCCCCCAGAGTCAGTCTTATCAATCTGAAAGTCCACCTGTTAAACAATAACTCCCCATTCTCCCCTCCCCCACCCCGGCACCTGACAACCATCATTCCACTTGGGGGCTTCTTGCTTTTGACAACTCTAAGCACCTCCTCTAAGTGGAATGATACAATATTTTTGAGATTATTTTATTTCACTTAATATCATGTCTTCAAGTATCATCCATGCTGTAGCACATGGCAGAACTTCCTTCCTTTTTTAAGGCTGAGTAATAGTCCATCGTAAGTGGACACAACATTTTCATTTTCCATTCTTCGGTCAGTAGATACTTGCACTGCTTCCATGTTTAAACTATTGTGAATAATGCTGTTATGAACGCAGGTGTGCAAATACCTCTTTGAGACCCTGCTCTCCGTTCCTTGGGGCATCTACCCAGAAGCAGAATTGTTGGCTCACATGGTAATGCTATGTTTAATTTTCTGAGACCCCTCCATACTATTTTCCATAGCAGCCATACCATATAATACTTCCACCAACAGTGTATAAGCGTTCCAGTTTCTCCACATCTTTGCCAACACCTCTTGTTTGTTGTTGTTGTTGTTTAAGATTTATTTATTTATTTATTTGACACACACACACACAGAGAGAGAGAGAGAGGTCACAAGCAGGCAGAGAGAGAGAGGAAAAAGTAGGCTCCCTGCCAAGCAGAGAGCCCAACGCAGGACTCGATCCCAGGACCCTGAGATCATGACCCAAGCCGAAGGCAGAGGCTTAACCCACTGAACCACTTAGGCGCCCTGTGGTTTGGTTTTTGATAGTAGTCATTATCATGGCCATGAGGTGGGCATAGGCATAGGCATAGGTTTTGATTTGCGTTTCCCTGATGATGAACCATGGTGAGCATCTTTTCATATTCTTGTTGGCATTGGTTTATCTTCTTTGGAGAAATGTCTGTTCAAGTCCTTCGCCCATTTTTGAATTTTTCTGTTGTTGACTTTAGGAGTTCTCTCTATATTCTAGATATGAATATTTTGTCAGATGTATGGTTTGCAAATTCTTTCTTACATTCTTTGGGGGAGGCTTCTCATTCAGTGGATGGTGTCTTGTGAGGCACAAAACTTTTAATTTTCATGAAATCCAATTTGTGTATTTTTGCTTTTGTTGCCTGTGCCTTTGGTGTCATGTCCAAGAAATCATTACCAAATCCAGTGTCATGAAGCTTTGTCCTGTGATTTCTTTCAAGAGTTTTATTGTATTAGGTCTTACATTTAAGTTCTTGGTCCATTTTGAGTTAATTTTTGTATACGGTGTGAGGTAGGGGTCCAATTTTATCCTTTGGCATGCAGAGCTCCAGTTTTCCGAGCACTTTTTGTTGAAAAAACTGACCTCTCCCAGTTTGGGATGGTCTTAGCTCCTTTGTCAAAAATCATTTGATTGTGTATGTGGGGGTTAATTTCTGTGTCCTCTATTCTTTTCCATTCGTCTCTATGGCTGTCTGTCTGTATGCCAACACCACACTGTTTTAATTACCATAGCTTTATAGCAGGTTTTGAAATCAGGAAGGGTGAGCCCTCCAGTTTTGTTCTTTTTCAAGATTATTTTGGCCATCTGGGGTCACATTCCCATGTGATATTATTACATATGTCAATTCAACAAATACCAATTAAATTCCCACTCTTCACTATGTTCCAGGCCCTGAGGATTGGACATGTGTAGTCCTAAGCTCTGGTGTGGTACAGTTATGCTCTGGGGAAATGTCAGAGACAGGCAGGGTAAAAAGCACAGTATCTCCATTTCACAGATCAGCACATGGAGGCTCAGAAAAGTAAAGGAACTTGCTGCCAAGTCACAAAGCTGGAGTGAATGGAATCTGAAATTTCCAGCTTTCTGACCCTCTCCCCCACCCCAACCAGATTCTCTAGTTCTCTATCCCCAGATAGGTGGAAGAAGGAGGAGGGAGAGAACTGGGTAAGGCTGCTATGCCCTGGGATTCCAAAGGGGCCATGTAAATGTCTAGAAGGAGTCTGCAGGTAGTTTGCTATCCACATGTGATAGAAGTCCCCTTCTAGCTCAAGAGACCTTGGGCAGAGATTAACATTGCTGTGTATGATCTGGCGGCAACAGCTCCAAGTCTTTTGCCAGTTTCACTCCATCCCTTCCTCACAGCCTCTTATCACTTTTTTCCTTGTGTTACAGAGATCTGTGGGCAGGACCTGACATCCCGGTGGCTCTTATGCTTCCTGTAGGCAGCAGCCCTGACCTAGGACCTGTAACTCTCATGGAACCCAGAGCAGGGCCCAGCGCATGTAAGAGCTCCAAAATATTAGCGTGCAAAAGAAATGAGCGCCCTTCCTCTCTGTCCACAAGTGGCCTGGCTGCCTCCATGAGACGGAGGGAACTTCTGCACAGTGACCTGGGAAGGTTAGAAAGCCTCAGGGCCAGCTATTAATTTGAAGAGCACGAGTCTATATCTTTTCTGGCTCCAGATGAAAGGGGAGCACAGAGCCCGGCTCAAAAGAGAACCTCCCAGTCCATCCCTGGGACCAGGGCACTCCAAAGATCTGCAGGTCTGGGGGCACCAGGTCACAGTGATACCCATGTATGGGCACAATCCTGGCAGGGAGGCTTGACACCCGCGCCCCCCAGCAGAGGGAGAAACCAAGACCGAGAGGAGAGAAGCCACTTGGCTGAAGTTTTAGCCTCTCTGAGGCAGGCACTTTCCATTCTTGACAGTGTTTACCACGTATGCATGGATGGATGACCATCTGCTCTCAGTTCTTCAGGGTCCATACCCAGATGGGAACTGCGGGATCATACTGTAAGTCCACTTCTACTCTATGAGTAACCACTGTACTGTTTCCATAGGGGTAATCCCACTTTACATTCCCTGCCCAAGGCTCCCGTGTGTGAGGCGGCCACCAGCCATAAAGCAGCCTGGCTGCAGAGCCCGTCTTCTGTCCGTGCCATCATGCTGCCTGCTCTGCGTTGGGGCTGGTCACCCCCTCTTCATGGGTTTACCAGCAGGATTAAAAAAGAGAGCTCATGGAGCACCGTCACCCCATGCCAGGCACAGGGTGATGCCCAATAAGAACCCTTTCTTCAAAGCCTCACAGAACTTTCTGGGCTTTCCAAATCAGCATCCAGACCTCAAGGCTGGCTGAGTCCTTTTGGGGGTCAAAATGATTAATTATATATATATGTAGCCTACACGAAGCAAAGTCTTAAGCGACTCAAGTGGACAGCTCAGTGAATGTTTATATTTGCGTACATTGGGATATCCACCCTTTGGATCAAGAAATAGGATATTTCCAGCACCCCAGAAAGTTCTCTCTGTCCCTTCCCAATCAATGCTCTCAGGAAAGTCACCATCAACTGAGAAGTATATACGTACATACATTCAACATGTGCGGGCTGTGGTTGTTGCTGTTGTTATCATCCTTGGTTGCTTTTGCAGAACCTTCTTCCAATTCAAGGTCACACAGTGAGGCATGTAACCCTACGTGGGAAGCCCCCAAAGTCTCTTGTCAGCACCCTCAGCTCTTATTTGGGGACTTGGAGGATCCTGGTCTTTGAAGCATCCTCTGGGAAGATGCCTGCCCTTGGGAATGGATAAACCATCTACTTTTGCGAGTGAAGCTGTATCATTCATTCCCATTCTTCAGATTAAGAAACTGAGGCTCTCTTGGAGTCCATGGCGGTACAGCGCTGGGAAGTCCCTGGGAGTTTTGCCAGCAGGTCTTGTGTCTCCTTTGGGACACAAGAGCTGTGACCTCTGTGGCCAGAGCCCAACACCTGGCCCCCAGGACTCTCCTCTGGGCTCCCTCCTGAGGTCGCCATCCCGGGGAGTGGCTGGAGACAAGGCCACTCTGCCAGGACAACCTTAGCTCCACACGGCCCCCCGTCGTTACCACTCCAAAGGGCCTCACCCTCCCTGTTTCCCATCAACGCCTCAGCGTGCGTGAAATATTAGGAAAATGGGGCTGAGTATTAGGTAATGACTGTCCAATTTATTCTGACAGCAAGAACCAAAGGGAGGAAATTGACATTGGTGATTTTACTTAGGCCCTGACAACCTTAATTAATCTTCACTCCTTTCCCAGAAAGCAGGGGCCTCCGACAGCTGTGCTGAGCTCAGGCGGAGGCCTCGAGTGTGCTGACCGCCCTTGGCGGTGTGGACAAGACCGCCAACTTGGGGAGCCCTAAAGGACCCGGCCTGGCTCTCAGTCAAACCAGGAGTTCATCCTGGGTCCCTCCAGGCAAGCTCACCAGCCGAGGCCAGCCTCCAAGAGAGGCAGAGAAAGCCAGAGAGCCTCTACCCCCTTCTCAGAAGGGAACACTGAGGGCTGGAGAGGGGCCGCATCTTGCCTGAGGCCCACTGTGAATCCGTCCCGTAGTCCTCCAACAACACAGAGGGCACCAGCCCTCAGCAGTGAGGACAGCCACGTCCTGTCAGTGGCCTTCAGGGGACACGTTCAGGAGAGGACAAGATGGCCGGGCTTCCTGTTGCTGTCCCAGAGCCCGCTCCTTGAGAGTACAGCAGCCCATCCAGGTTGAGAGTAGGGACTCGGGCTCACCTGCCAGCCTCCCACACTGAGGGCCTTACTGGGAGCTCCCACTCCTCCTCGATCATCGACAAAAGCTTTACTGACTTTCAGGGCTCCCCCAAATGGGGTGACGTGCTTCACTGGCTTCTCAATCCAGCCCTGGGCACCACCCTTCAGTGTGTGCCTTTGAGCTGGTAGAAGGTTCTAGACATTGGGCCAAAGAGGATAACAATAACAGCCAGCATGTACAGGGGGTTTCCATGTGCTACGCCCTTTCTTTTCAGGTAAGCGCCACGGGATTGGGGTCTTTCAACACCTCTGTGAAGGTTACACCCATTACTACTCCTTTTCTCAGAACCAGCAGCTAAGATTCGGTGAGGGTAAGTCTGTCCGCCAAGGTCCCACAGCTAGTATGGTGGAACAGGACCTCGAAGCCAGTTCTGTCTGTCTTCCCAGCCAACCTTTCTCCCACGTGGCCCCAAGATACTGTCCTGGACTGTGTCTTAGCTCATCCATCCCTCCTCCCTGATGAAGAGAACCCTGGGGATCCTAGGGCAGGTGACACAAAGGCGGCCACCCTCCCGGACCTCATAGGAGCCACTCTAGCCACTTGGCTTCCCAGCAACCTGTGCTCGGGGCCCGGACTCTCTCAAGCCCCCGGGAGGCTGGCCAGCGAGGCCTGCATACCTGTGGGCAATTAGGCAAGTCCCGTAGGGGTGTGTGACTCATCCCGCAGCTATGTGGGGTGCCTGCAAGGAGGCCAAGGATGGACCCCTTCCGCCTGTGCACTCTAATTGCAGGTGGTATTCTCCAAAGTCCTCATAGTTCCCAGGCTTGGCACAGTTCCAGGCAAAGAAGAGAGAAATGGGCATTGGGCCATCGGTAGGAGGGTATGGGTAGCATGCCTGTCGGGTCCCTTTACTGGTCCCCTGAGCCTCAGTGTCACCCCATCCCCATGAAACGGGGACATCTGCACCAGCACCACTGGGAATGTCCAGAGACTCCAGCAACAGGCCGCTGAGCATGCTTTAGTCTGTGTGCTCCAGGAGCTCCCCAACAGCTTTACTAACAACATGTAAATGATGGTTCCATTATTAGCATTTACTAGAGAAGTTTCTGGACAGAGAAAAAAAAAGAAAGAAAGAAAGAAAATAAAGGAAGAAAGAAAGAAAGGAAAAAACAAAAACCCACAGGCTTTGGAGGCCAACCATGCCCGTTTGCATTGGGCTGTGCTCCCCACCCCCACTGTCTGGGTATTTCTTAGACTGCAAACTCAGTTTCCTCATCTGTAAAATGGACTTAATAATCCTGCCTTGCAGGATTGTTCTGATTCCATGACATAAGAATATTTGTGATTTCAATAGAATAACATATGAAAAGATGCCTGGAATGGTACCTGGTCAGTATCTAGCACTACGTTTGCCCACCCGTTGGCTTATTTCTGAGCGATCCGTATTCTATGGATGAGGAAATGAAAGCCCAGAAAGTTAAGCGTCTCATCCCAGGTCACACAGCTGGCGAGCGGCTGAGTCAGAATTTGACCCCAGAGCCGGGGCTGCTCTAGCCTCCGGGGTTTGGGGGAGAGCACCAGGGTGCTGGAGGTAGAAAGAAGCCGCTGGAGTCTCAGCCTTTTCCTCGAGGCCCAGGCGCAGGGCCTCCTGGGGTGCCCCATGGGCCTCCTCCCATCCCACCCTTAGCCTCCCCGCCCAGGCCGCCCAGGGCCCCAGCGTCCAGCGAGGGGGGCCCCGCGCCAGCCCTGGCGCCACATGAAAGGTCCCACGCAGCTCTGGGAGCCGGCTTCACACTCAGGGACGCCTTCCCACAGAAATGTGTCAAAAAGTCAGTTTGATCCCGTATGCTCTGTGTGTTCCCACAGCCCCGTTCCGCCTCCTGCCCCATGGGCCGCCATCTGCCGCTCCCCGCCTGAGGTCTGCGGCCTCCCAGTGGCTCCAGAGGCGGGGACCTCACTCCAGCATTTTCCATGGATTCATTTCCAGCAAACAGAGGCCTCACCTCCCCACCTCACAGGGCTGAGGGGGGCCGGCGGGTGGGTGGTGGGCCAGTGGCAAGTCTCTCCACTCCTCACCTTTCAAAGAGCTGGGCTTCAGGTTGGGAAGAGTTACCGGCTTTGCCCCTCAGTTCCACTCCCTCAGCTCCTCGGGCTGCAAGCCGCTCCCTGGGGGTACCCAGCTGCCCCTGGCAGCCAGGACCCAGGGGAGACTTGCCCTCCTGGAGTCAGAGGAAGGGAAGGAAGTACTTTCCGGAAGCCACCCTGGGTGTTTTCCACTGGGAAGATATGCTGCAGGCTGTTTGCCTCTGCAGATCTCAAGAACAACGTTCCCGAGCAGGGGACCCTGTTCTGGGAAAACACAAGTTAAGACCTCAGCCCTCGACACAGGTAGAGCCCAAGGATACCGGGAGAGGCAAAGGCACAGAGCCACAGTGGAGACTTCTGGAACATTTCCTGTGCTCACCTCTCCAGGCCTTAGGATGTGTTCCCACCATTCCTACCTGCACCGAGGGCCAGGAGAGAGGGGGACTGCCTGAAGGGAGCTGGATTCCCAAGGAGATGGGGTGTCCCCCCAGATTCTGATGGGTGTTGGACATTAGCAAACCTGGCCAGTGTCATTTCCCCTAGAATGTTCAGTTTCTTCAACGATAGCAAGTTCCTAGCCACGGAGCACAGAGAGAGGCAGCGGGGCCCAGGGAGACCAGAACCCATCACTAATTCCTTCTCCAGCAGAGGCTAAGGAGGGAACTTTACTGACAACTGCCAGGTATCATAAACACTTCCAACAGCAGGGAGCTATTGTATCTCTTTTTTGAAGAGATTAGGTCTTGTTTGTTGCTCAAAATCACGTGGTACTTAAGTAGCAGACTTGGGATCCGTACTGCACTCCATCTGACTAAAGTTCATGCTCTTTCCACCTCTCCAAGGCCTCCCAAGGGCAGCACGTGAACCTGGGGGCTCCCAACACCATGGAGGGAGAGGAAACCACACCTAGATATCATGTCACCCTGTGAGACATTAACGCCTCAGACTTTACAGTTCATCTGTGGCACTCACAGTAATTATATTAAATAATCATATTGGCCGCTCTCGCTTCTTGAGTGCTTACTATGTGCTAGGCAGTGTTCTAGGCACGTTCCATCATGAACGAATCAAATCATCGGACAACCTTGTGAGCACAGTACTCTTATAATCCCCCTGTTAAGAGCTCAAGCAATTTGTCCAAGATCACACAAGTGGGATTTGAGGAAGACCTGGGCAACTTGAGCTTTTGTTTTCTCAATCAGGGTCCCCAGGGCTTTCTCTGGACCCCACTGTTTCATTCATTTTCCCAGCATTCAGGGGAGTCTGCTCTGTGTCACAGAAGGGGAACAAAGGCATCTCAACCCTCAAGGGCAGTTCTGAGCATTGTGGAAGCCTGTGAGCTGCCCACCCCTGTCCCCACACATGCTCTTCCCTCTCTTGGTGGTAATATAGTTGTAACTAGGCACAAGGCACATGGCTACATTTCCCAGCCTCCTTTGCAACTCAGTCCAGCCACGTGACTAGGTCTGACCAATAACATGCATGCAGAAGTAACATGTGCACTTCTAAGTCTTGCCCTAAAGATGCTGAGACTATGGACCCCTGCCCTCTGCCGTCCTTCCACCCTTTCAGTGGGGAGGTGGCTGGAATTTGAGCAGTGGCTTGAGAGTCATATGATAAAGATGGTGAAGCTGTCACATCAGCCGGCCAGCTATGTGAGAGAGGGATATAACCGCTGGCAGTTTAAGCCACTGTGTTTTGGGGGCTTTTCATTAGAGCCATTGATCATGCCCTCACTAGTCCATGGCTGAGAGGGACTCATAGTCTGCTTCTGCTCCCTTGTTGATCATTCATTCAGTCAATGAACATTTATTGAGCAACTGCTGTGGGCCAGGCACCATTTGAGCCCCTGGAGAAAGAGGAGGAGATAAGACCTACTGGAAAGGGTCCTGTGCTCACTGATCTGCCATTCCAGTGGGGAAGGTGGGCAAACAAATTAAAACAACAACCAAACAGAGAGGATCCTTCCAACTGGTAATGACTACGTAAACAAGACAGGCTGGGGGTAGCGGAGGTCTATAAATGGATGAGTCAGCGAGAGCCTCTCTGGAAAGAGGACACGGAGCTCACACTCGGAGGACTGGAAGGAGCCAAGCAGGTGAAGGCGGAAGAGGCTTCTGGCAAATGAGTCTGCAGGTTTGAAGGGCCGAGAGAAGGGGAGTGGCTGGAGGCAGATAAGGGACAGACCAAGGGGAGGAGGTCAAGGGGAAGGCAGGGACCAGCTTTTATTACCCAGGAGGCCACGGTAGTAAGAAGTCTGAGTTGTACCCTAGTGTGATGACAAGTAATGGAAGGTCTAGCAGAGTGGAGGGGTGATCTGAGATCTTTAAAAGACTCTTCTGGCTGCTTTGTTGAGAATTGGTTTGAGAGTGGGAGTGGGGGAACAGTGGAAAGACAGAGACCAGCAGTAGGCGCAGCAGGAAAGAAGCAAGACCTGTGAACTTGGGTGGGAGGTGTGGGGGGGATCCCAGGAGGAGAGAGACACACAGGCATCAGACACATTTGGAGTGGGCACCTTCTGTTTTTCTCCCTTTCCAAGTACCCCCAGGGCTATTTGGAAAGGCAATACTTTCCCAAGAGGTGGAATTAAAATCCAATCCTGTCAGCCTCGAAGTTCAAGGCTCATGTTCCCCAAATGCCAGGAAGTTCACCGTTAGAGAGTCCATTCCCTGAGGCTCACTTGCTCTCTACAGACATATGCCAAGGGCTAACCTCCTCAGTGTCAGGTCATTTGCAGCAAACGGCTTAAGCAAAAGGGACCCAAGGTCTTGTCTGTAACCAATCATTCATTCATTCATTCATTCATGGGCCAATTATTCCCAAGTACCCCCTGAGTTTCAGCTACTGTAGTAAGCACTGGGATTCCAATGGTGAAAGCAAACATGATCCCACCTTCTGGATCATACCGTCTAGTGGGAGAGTCAGAAGTTCATGAAATCATCACACACACAAATGAATTTGCTTCCCTGAGGAAGCAAAGCCTGAGCTGACAGCTCAGTTATGAAAGGCATCCAGGCCAAAGAAGCAGCACATGCAAAGGCAGTGAGGCTGGATGGTGGGGCACAGCAGGCATGCAGGAATGGAGAGATCTAGGTGGCTGGAGGGGAGTGGGTGTGTTTCAGGAAGCATCTACCAAGGCAGACAGAGGCCAGGCCATGTAGGGACTCAGGATCCTGATGATGATTGCAGATTTGATCCTCCGAGCAACAGGGAGTTACTGAGGGGTTTAAGCACAGTGGGGCAGCATGATCCAGCAGCCAGGCAGAGAACAGATCTGAGGTACAAGATTGTAGAGGAGAAGGCCCTGGGGAGAAAGGCATTTTCAGTAGCTACCACTGTCCTGTGAGTAAATCCCCTCATGGGTCCCTAGACTTCATGCAGAGTCAAGGATATCTGAAAGATGAGGGAAGGTAAGAAGTGAGGAACAGGACTGGACCCCAGGTGTCCTGCACTCAGTCTAGGCTTCTCTGCACTCTCTCGGGAGAACAAGACCCTTGCAATGGGACAGAGCTTTGCCACCATCCGTACTTTACCTGTGCTCATTTTGGAAGGAGGTACTTTAGTCGGAGGTGAAGAAAATGTAAAGGGGTGACAGGATTTGGTAAAATGTCATGAGCCCTTGCTGGGTTGAAACCAAGTTGTTTTTTCCCCTTGTTTTCCAAATTAATTCAACATTCCAAATGAATCCAGAGAGACATCATGGGGGCCCTTTCATGTGGATTGAAACTCATAAATTGCAATTTGCTGAGTTGCAGGAAGGCGGAGAATTGCGGCCCACCTCCTCCCACTTGGCACCACCTGCTGGGTCTGGAAGAGAAAGAAAACTTTTGGGACCTCTCCCAAGTGGCTGTGGGCTTCATGCATCAGACTTGGTGAAGGGTTATAGGGAGGGAAAACAGAATCTGGGAGCAGGGAGGGTGGCTAGAGGTAACAGCTACTGACGCCACGGGGGAGAAAGCTAAACCCCAAAACAGCAGGACTGAGCTACTACAGAGCCCTTCAGGCTCAAAAAGCTAAAAATATGGGGAGGACCCTCCCCAGTGGGTTTTCCTGATGAATGCGGGAATGCAGCTTGGAGGAGGGGAGCCTCTCCGACAAAGAAGAGAAGGCTTTATGTCTGGGTCTGAGGAATTACTCTTTTTGGATGGACTCACTGTCACCAAGAAGGTATACACAAAGCATGCAGAGAGCCAACGACTCGCTTTAAGGAAGACCTATGCTGAGATCTGAGGGATTGGCTCCCATAGGTTTAATATTGCTATAGTCATCAGTTGGCTCTCCTGGACACTCCTGTGCAAGCTGGCTTGGGGTGATGCATGACACAGACCCTAGATGAATCCAGCACTTTCTTAGGAAACACCTAAAGGGGGCAACCTTAGTGCTCCATTGTTCTTGTCTCTTCCTGAATCTGGAACAATTTGGAAGACCTTTTAGGCAAACAACATTAAGGAGATAGGAGGCATTTGTACATTGTGAGGTTGGCTATGGTCCGACATATTACCTGAAGGAAGGAATGTGAAGACCTGCTCTGGAGGGCGCTGTTCACTCATGGTAGTTATGAACAGACCCACTGTGTCCATGGGGCAGAGGAGTGGGGACAGGAACTCACACACCTCTAGATCATTCTTTAGTCATCTTGATTATTGTCCCTATCCAGCTGTTATGGACTGCATCGTGTGTCCCCCAATCCCCACAATTTATATGCTGAAGCTCTAACCCCCTCCCTAACCGTGTGACTATATTTAGAGATAGGGCCTTTAAAGAGGCAATTAAGGTGAAAGGAGTTTGAAGTGTGGGACCCTAACCCTGTATGAACAGGTCCTTATAAGAAGTAGAGAAGCCAAGGATACACGTGTCCCCACAGAGGAAAGGCCATTTGCAAGGGACATGGTGGGACGATGGCCATGCACGAGCTGAAGAAAAATGTCTCAGAGAAAACCAACCCTACCAGTACCCAGATCTTGGACTTCCAGCCTCCAGAACTCAAAAAACCAGTTTCCGTTGTTTAAGCCACCAGGTCTCTGGGATTTTGCAGCCCTACAAGATTAATATACCAGCTTTGGCTCTCCAGATGTGAACCTCTCCTTCCTGCTGTTACCTATTCCTACAAAGAGTAGCAACCTTTGTGCACCCCCAAATACTTGGAATGCCTCCAAGTTTCAAGCCTTCTCCACTCTGGGGACGAGCAGTCAAGGAGTATCAAGACCCCTTTAGTCAGCCCAGTGAGTTGAAAATGGCCTTTCTGAGTAGAGGTGATATCCCAGATGTTCATAGTGATTCTGTATGAAAAACTGCCTTGGGAAGAATTTGTTTTTAGCTTTCATAATACCACTGCTAAAAAATTCGTGCCAAGAAGCATCAGTAAATGCCAAAGCGAGTACGTGAAAGCGTGAAGGTTAATAGGGTATTTACATAATCTCTGAGGATCTCACCTCAATACTTACTAATTACAGACAGAAGGGTAGTAACTGTGTACCAGAGAAAACTGGCGCTCACTTACTTCAAGAGGATAAAGTCAAAATCCACAATAATGCAACTTTTCTATAACTTCACAATTATTTCAAAACAAAAGGTTTTATAAAAAATCATGCACTCCACAGTATTGCCCATAAAATGATCCATGAGACAACTCTAATTTTCTTGGGATATCAGACTCTTTCCCTAGCACGAAATGTCAGCATGCTTCCTTCCAACAGTTAATGAAAAGTGCATAATCCATTGTGTTCATTTTTTGCCTTGACGGCCAGGAAATCATCCTACGATATTATATGCATCAACTTGTCACAAATGATGGGAATAGAAAGAACAGCAATAGCTTTAGAGCCAGACTTACTAAAATTCAAATTCTATCCCTGCCAACTCACTCGCTTTGTAAGTTAAGTGTTTGATTCAGGAAGGGCTCAGTTACATTGCAGTAACAAATATCCCTGAGACCCAGGGGCTTAAAACAATGTCTGTCTCCCACTCAAGCTACCCGTCCCCTGCTAGCTGGTGGGAGGCAGGCCCTGCTCTCATGATATCCTCCCCCCAGAGCCAAGACTGTCAAGAATTTCCAGCATCTGAAATGCCACTGCTTGCCTGGGCCATGGAAGGAGGGCAGCCCTTCCATTTTGTTGGCTAGAGCAAGTATCTGGCCATAGATAATTCCAAGGGAAGGACAATCCTACCATGTGCCATAGAGTTCAACCAAATACACTTGGTAAACGGCACTCATGACTGGCACAAGCCCTTGGACAAGCCTTTATCTTTTCTGAGAGTCCGCTTCCTCTCTGTAGAAGGAGGAAGAATATTTGGACCCTATGTCTCAGACAGGTGTGATGATGGAATGGAAAGAGCCAGAAGAAGCATGGAGTAACTTGGTATCATGGTCTTTGCCCTCGTCCCCCAGGTGTCCCAAAGGAGCAAGATCTTTGCGGATTTAGACTGATGTGTAGATGGATGGACAGACAGACAGACAGATAGGTAGCTACGTAGCTAGTGATTATTGCTCAGAAAAAGTGAAAGCCAAGAAAACCACAGTAAGAGAGACAATGTGTCTCATAGGTGAAGAGTATAAACTCCAAGTTATTCTTCCTCTAGGGCCCATTGGGTTTCAGGACCCATCTGACATGCAGCGGTCTCCAAACAGGATTGTGCTAATGTGGAATTTGTACTTACTGAGTCCCTACAATGTCCCAAGTCCTATGGAAAGCATCAAGTGGCTCTGACCCCAGGAGAGCAATAAGGGTTTGGAGGAGGATTAAATATATGAAAACACTCAAACACAAGAAGTGGCAAAGGGACGAGAGCAGCAGCCGGGGCTGGGAGCAGGAGGAAGGTTGCACGAGCCCCTGGGGCCTAAGCGTGCTTTCCTTTCCAGGTCTCCCGGGGGAGTACCATCCTTGGGCCGGGCTCTGCTCACCTGCACAGGCTCACCTCTGCAGGCTACCTCTCACCTCACTCCCCCCTCCACCCTAGGCTGTCAGCTGTGCACAGCACCTTCCCATGACGTGGAGGCAGACTCTAGCTCTTCTTTCCCTGCTTACCTCGGTCACCAATTTTTCTCCAGTTAATATGAAAGCGTTACTCCTCATCATTTAAAAGAAATTTTTTTTTAATGCCTAGAGGCCCTGGATTCCCTTGCACCCATGTTCCACAATCTCCAGTCCACTCTAACCACATTCACCGTGTCCCCACACATACTCTAATTAGAATCCAATTTAGGGGCCTCTGGGTGGCTCAGTGGGTTAAGCTTCTGCCTTCAGCTCAAGTCATGATCTCAGAGTCCTGGGATGGAGCCCCGCACAGGGCTCTCTGCTCAGCAGGGAGCCTGCTTCTGCCTCTCCCTCTGCCTACTTTGGATCTCTGTCTGTCAAACAAACAAACAAATAAATAAAATCTTTTCTAAAAATCTGATTTATATTCATCCATCATTAACCTTCTGATTTTTTAAATTTTAAGTCAGGTACCTCCTTTGGCTTCATTTTTATGCAATAACATTGATGAAATAACAGGTTCACCATGTTGGTTACTTTTTTCCTACAAAACGATGAAATAAATAAGAATTAAAATTTCTTAACTCATCCCCAGTGGAGCGGGGACCAAGCGTTTACAAAACAGTGCTTGGGCCATGTATGAAGAGAGCAGACTGCTCTGGAGGAAAAGAGCAGAGGGAACTCTGCCATAAAGGAGTTCTGCAGCCTTGGAAAAATTGTAGAACCTCTCTGGGCTTTGCTTTCCTCACCTGCGAAGTGATCAGACCGCGATCCACAGCTTTGAAGGTTGTGTGGGGCTTAAACGAGATGATAACCGTAAAGCATGTATTGGGGAGGCTGGTGGCTCTTTCTCCCTCTGATTCACTCCACAAACAGCAGGGAAGCCCTGTGCTGAACACCATGGAGGGTTTGGAAATGCATAAGACACAGTCAGTACCATCCCCCGTGTTTAGGACCTGGCGTTCCTGTACAAGGACACTTGCAACATAGAGCAGGAGGATCTTAAATGTCTCTTGAGCAATGCAAGCAAAATTTCAAGAGAGTGGGAAGGAGGAAAAAGCAACTCCCCCGCCTCCGCCCTTCCCCACCCAGCACTGAGAGATCTGGGAAGGCTTCATGGAGGAGGAGCCGTTCAAACTGGGCAGTGACGGATGGGCAAGGCATGAGTGTGCCCAGCCTCAGAGAGGGCATTCGGGAGGAAGGGGAGAACTTAAGCAGAAGCACAGAGATAGGGAAAGGCCGAGCTCTGTTACCCTCTGGGTGTCCCTCCCACATGGGAACAGAAGACTTTCTTCTCTGTCATTCTCCATATATTGGCAAAGGGCTTCCATTGAGGTGTTATCTGGGCTGCCAACATTCTCTTGGATGTTTAAACCATCCCATGGATCCACTTCTGCTCACTAGTGTCATTCTATCCAACTTTGGCTGGCATTTTCCCCTTCTGGGTTATTCTTGGCCCCCTCGGGTCCCCTGAGGGCAGGAACCAGGACTGGGGACCGGATAGGGAAGGAAAACCTGCAAAAGAAGGGCTTATGGAAACATGATCACCATCTTCCCCTGTCTGCCTGGGGGGAGGGAGTGGAGGGATTAGGCTTTCTCTGTGAGACCCTTGAGGGCAGGAGTAGCTTGGGGCCAGCCATGAAGGCCTACTTTCCCATGTGCTCTGTGCTGCCCCCTGGGGGCGGCTGCCTCCCCTCGGGGAAGATGAAGAGGGCATTAGGCCCCCACGTTTTTGAGGGGCTGCCTGCACTGGAGAGAAATTAGGGCAACCAAATGCTCAGAGTCATTTTGCCTCTAAAACCTTTTGTTCTGGAAAAAAATCACTAAAAAGGCAACAGAAAATCTATCCCTGTCACCTGGTTTCCTGTTGGCCCGTGGCTAAATCAGCTTGTGGGGTTGGTTGCTTTTCAGGCTGCCTTTGGCTGCTTTTGGCACATCAGGGCCAGAAAGGGCTCCCAAGACCATCTTCTCCAAAATCCTGGAGGTCCGGGAATATGATTTTTTTTTCATTTCTGTCCACAGACCCGAGCGCAGAGCTGGGAACGGGTTAACACCGGCAACAGTTTGCCGAACTGCCAGCAGAAGCGTGGTCTGCGGGCAAACAGGACCCAGCGAGGGCGGGGGACCTGCCTCCGTCACCCTGCATGGAAGAGCCAGAACGAGAACAGGGCTTTGATTCGGTCGCTGGACCACGGCTGCCCTGTCACCCATCTCCCTGGCCTACTTTCTTCCAGGCAGTGACCCCATCTACACATGGGACATGTGTGAAGTCTGCAAAGAATAAATGTCAAGTTCAGAAGCGGAGCAAGGCCTTTTGGGACACAGCCTCTCTTCCTGGGTCCAGGGGAAGGTCGCCCAAGGCTAGACCGGGCAGATGAAGGGGCAGCCTGGTGTCTCTGGTAGGAAACTTAACACGGGTCCCCAGCATCAGACGAGAGGCACAAGAAAGAAAGCCCCAAACAAAGAACACACATCAAATGCGGCGCACACGTGTTCCGAGGGGAGAAAATTCTTGGTATTTCATTAGTGGGAGCTGGAGCCAAGAAGCGAATTTTCAGTCACAGCGTCTTCTGAGGGTCACAATGTCTGTCTTTTCGTTTTTGATCTTAAAAAAAAAAAAAAAAAAAAAAAAAAAGGAAGAAAGGACGGGAGAGGAAGAGGGGGGAAAGAAAGGAGAAAGCCTCCTAGCTGTAATTGAATTACTGAGTTGGCCTCTGGGGCTGATGCTGGAATCCAAGAGGCCTTTGTGCAATGTCTAGAGGGACCCAGGACAGCAGCAAGGATTTCAAAGGGGAAGAGGAAGAGCCGGGGCATCCAGGAGGCTAACGGGGATGGGCTGGGCTGAGGGAGGGCCTGGGGAGCTGCAGAAATTGAAAGGTGAAGACCTGTCTTGCTCCAGGCCCTGGCCTGACCTAGAATACCTGCCCCTCCTCTTAGAAACCCCAGGCAGACAGTGGGACAGGAGGCAGACTGCACAAACAGAGAGCTCCCAGCAAGGACCAAGGTTTCCCCAGGGGCAGGGCAGGGGGACTATGCCTGACTGGGGACAAGGGTGGAAGGAATGGATACCCCAGAGCACTTCCCATGTGCCGGGTTCCACTCTCACACCTGGGACCATGCAAGTAGCATGTGCTCAGTGTCCGGTGTGTACCAGACACGGAGCTGGGAGGGCCTCGGAGCATCCTCAGAACAGCACACTGAGGCAGGTGCTGCAGTGTGCCCCAGTTTACACCTGAGGAAACCGAGGTCCAGAAAGTTCTGTGATTGCCTCAAGTCTGACAGTGGTCGAGTGGAAGAGCCGAGACTCACGGCTGTGTCGGTGGGACACCACAGCCAGGATCTTACACTACTCTCTCTGCATCTCATGTCATCCCTACAACCACCCTGCTAAATAGGCATGGTTCCCCAGGAGGAAACTGAGGTAGAGAGAGGTTAGATAACTGGCCGAATCTCATACAGGCAGTGAGGGACCCAGGGAGTCTGGCTCCAGAGCCCAAGAGGCATCCGTCTCACCTGCTGGGGCGGGGTGAGCAGCCACCCTGCAGCCCTTGTCCTGACTGTATGAGTGTCTTCTCCTGGTACCCTGCCCAGCCAGAGAGCAGGTGGCGGAAAGACATGGGAAGGAGCAGCCTGGTAACCAAAGAAGGGGTTACACATGGCCAGACTGGCACCCGGGATATCTGAATTGAAGGCCTTTGGATGTCCCTCTAATTCTCACAGACACAGCCCACTACCCCACCAAGCCAGCAGCCATCACCTTGATGAGCAGGTTGGAACGGGTAGGATGAGGGCAAAATTGCTCCCGTTTGAGAACCAATGGCCTACAGATAAGCCGACACTTGGGTACTTCTCACACTCGTGCCTTGCCTCCTATCAACCCACTCAACATACCCAAGTTCCAGTCAAACCAAATACTCACATGCCCAAACACACCTCATTCTGGTGTGCCTCAGGACCTTTGCACATGCTGTATGTATGCTTGGAATGCCCTTTAGACTCCCATGCATCCTTAAGGATCCAATTCTGATTTGCCTGCAGCCTTCCCAGCTTTCACTTCATCCCCTCCCAAGCTGTGTTGTAACCCCTTCCATTCTGATTTCATAACACCCAGAACATTCCACCAGTGCAATGTTTTTCCAATAGTCTCTCTTCATGTAAGCCTGGATTCCTGGACTCTTGGCCCCCTGAGGGGAAGGAGCAAGAATTTCACATGCCTGATATGTAGTAGGTAGTCAGAAAGTATTTGCTGAATAAATACACACAGTGTGTTCATTTCAAACAGCCTTGCCTAGTGACAAAAGCAGATCTAGTGGACCATAACTAGAGCAGTCCCTGTTTTTAATCCATGAATATTTCTCAGTTACCCGCTAGGTGAACAAGACCAAGTCACTACTCTAGTGGAGCTCAGAGGCTAGTGCAGGTGGCCACAAGACAGCTGATAAACTTACTGACTGATTTACTTACTTACACAGGATTGCTTGACTGACTAATTGAGGGTATGTGCTATGAAGGCTATGAAGGCTATGTTGTAGACAGGCCTGGTGGCCATGTCTAACAGCAGGGCCCTAAAGGATCTGGGAATGGTCAAGGGTGCCCTCCCTGAAGAAGTAACATTGAAGGGGAAACCCAAAGGGTGAGTTGACATTGACCATAGAGAAGGAGGAAGGGTGTTCCAGGCAGAGGGAAGAGCATGTGCCAAGGCCATGAAGGAGGAAGGAGCAAGCTCAATAGATAAACCTGAAAAGTCAGTTGGCAAAAGCACAGTGAATGCGGGGGGTGCAGTGGGGGGAGGATCTCCTTACTGGTAAAGCTTTGGCCATGACTGTAGGTGCAAGGAAGAGACCCATGAAGGGTTTCTGTCCCTCTCCATCCCATCTCCAGATAATAACCTCCCTGAATTTCTCCTGTACCACCTCCCCCTCTAACACAAAGCCCCACAGAGTCTGATCCACCAAGACCCAGCTGGCCCTGGGGAGAGGGAGCATTTGTTAGGAAATGGGATCACTAGGCAGGTGACAAGCAATCCGTTGGCAAAAGTTTGCTTCTTGCTTAGCCTTGTCCTCAAATGACCATAACGGAGGTGGCAGGGGAGGGTCCAGGAGACAAGCTAGGTCACCTTCTCCACTCACGGGCAGGAAACTGACCAACATGACCCGCATCAACTGGGCCCCAGGTGCTCACACTTTACGGGCGCTGTGTTATGAATGACCTGGACTTACACTGTATGGATGACAGAACAGGGACAAGAGGGGATGAATCTGTGCTCAAGTTTGCATAGCTAGTAATGGCTGGTGTGGGAAATGAATGCAGGCCAGTGGGACTCCATGGCCTGTGCTCTTAACCGCAGCAGCATGTAACTCTGGGACAAATGTGATGCTCAGAGAAGAAAAGGAATGGCGACAGCTAGTGTTTACTGGGTGCCCACTATGCCCCATGTCCTAGCCTCTGCTTCACACCACCTTGGGGAAATAAAGCCTAGTGACATGCCCCTTCTTAGGATAGGAACACCAAGTCCAGAAAGCTAAGAAGGAACAGAGCTAGGATTTGAACTCGGGCCGCCTGACTCCAAAACCTGTTTTCTTAATCATTACATACCAAGCTCCCTCAGGGAGAGCTGGGTCTAAACCCCTCCCTCTCCTGCCCAAGATGAGTTTACAGAAGCAGTAAAGCCCATTCACCCCTGGCGAGCATGTAGACTTCCACAGATAACCCAGAGAGGTGACATACCTTCTGAAATTCATACTAGCATGTCAATGACTGCCCTGGAATCCTTCCCCCAGAGGATGTTTTATCAGGTGTCATGAGCGCAAGGGAAAGGGAAGCGTGAGTGTGTCCGGGCAGGAATCCGTGGAAGAAACACACTGGCTGGAAGCGGGTCTCCAGCCTCTCTGAGGAGCTGGGTCTGGAGGGCAGGCCTGAGTGTGGTAGGGACACAGGTGACCTCCCAAGATCCTAGGGGCCTCTTAGGAAGATGGTTTCCCATCTCATCCACACCTCCGTTCAGCTCCTGCTACACGCCAGCACCATTCATGTCTCTGGGACAAGAGCCACATACAGAACACTGATATTCTTTTTTTTTTTTTTTAAGATTTTTATTTATTTATTTGTCAGAGAGAGCAAGCACAGGCAGACAGAGTGGCAGGCAGAGGCAGAGGGAGAAGCAGGCTCCCTGATGAGCAAGGAGCCCGATGTGGGACTCGATCCCAGAACGCTGGGATCATGACCTGAGCTGAAGGCAGCTGCTTAACCGACTGAGCAGGCACCCAGGCGTCCCTGGACCACTGATATTCTAAGGGGAAAATCATTAAAGTCAAACAAATAGGGAAGAGACTTTAGAGAGAAACTAGCAAACTGAGGGTCAGAGTCAGGCTGACAGGCCCCCTCAGCCAGTCAGCGGCCACCCCACCAGGCGTATGGGGCCCCTGGCGTCCCAGGCAGCAGACGTGGGGACGCCTGGACCAGCCTGACCTGTCCCTGCTTCCCAGGAGCTCAGGGTCGCTCGCGGTCCGGGGAAGATCGCGATGTGTGTCCCTCAGGGGCCCACCTCGGCTCCCTAGAGATGCAGACCCAAAGGGCCTTAGATGGGTCCTAACAGCTCACTGTTTGTGGCTATTTTAAGCCCTCATAATCACTTGAAGTGACTAACACTGATTAAGGTTTTACGAGAAATAAGAAAATTCCTCCCCAGCCCCTCCGCCCTGGTTCCAAACCACCTCAGAGCCACTTTATTAACTCACCCAGCCTGGAACCAGCCCCGTCTGGCAGGATGGGGGTTTATTTTTCCACTGAGTCGCGGCTCTGTGCCGGCTTCTCTCTAATAACCAGCCCGCCGGCTCTGCCACCGCAGACGAGCCCAGCCCCAGCAAGCCAGTTCGCTTCTCCACGCTGGGATGTGTGCGACCTTCTCAGCGATGAGGAACAAGGGCCACCTGCGTCTCCAGGTGGGCGCAGCTGGCCAGATGTCCTTGCTCGTCATGCCCATGGACTAGTGGCCCTCATGACATAGGCCACTCCCCCCTCCTGCTACCCTCTACGTGTGGCACACGCTTCCATCCGTTTCTCTACCTCCCACTGCCCCCTCCAACACACACACACACACACACACACACACCTGCTTCCTGCACAAACTCACCAATCTTCCTTCAAGATGGATCTGAGCCCCTATTGTACCCTCCGCAAAGTGTTGAGGCTATGGCAAGGAAGCAGGCACAGGCTGTCCAGGGTGGGAGGCGCGTGAAGAGCCAGGAATTGTGTTGCAAGGTTAAATGACAGAGGTGGTAAAGAAAGATGTGAGCCATGTGCTTTGGTGCATAAAAGTAGTAACTTAGTTCAATGAAGAAGTCACAGAAGCCTCCCAGGAGGAGGTGGCTTTGAACTGAGGAAGAAGGATAGGGAAGCATTTCGTAGGTGAATGGGGTTTATTATTTATTTGTCGGACACTGTGCCAAGCGCTTGGAGGCATCCTCTCATCTCATTCTGATAATGGTCCTGTGGAGGAGATATTATCCCTGTCCCCATTTTAAAGAAGGGAAAAACCAAGGCTTAGAGAGCCCAAGTAGCTTTCCCAAAGCCAGATGGTTCTAAGTGGGGAAATGGGAGTGCTTGGCACTCTTGACTCAGACCCTGTGCTGCCTCCGAAGGAGAAGAGGGGAGAGCAACTCGAACGAACCGATCCTGAGCACTTCTCCCCAACTTTGCTTTCAACCACGTCATGCTGGTAGCTTGAAATCACCCATGATGACAGTATTCACACCACAGAAATTTCCAAATGCTATAAATCAGGGCTTTTTTATTTTATTTATCCCGGAGAGCTGGCTGGTCAGCAGACACTTGCATAGGGGATGGCAGAATGGGGCGCCTGGCGCGCTCAGCTGGTGGAGAGTACTATTCTTGATCTCGGGGTGGTGAGTTCAAGCCCTACGTCAGGCTTAGAGATTGCTTAGGAAACAAAAAGTCATAGAGAAGGCATGAGTACCTGTGGCAATAAGCTGGAACACAGAGCTCTGGAGACAAAATACAATGGAAGAGGGAACTGAAAAGATGCAAAAGGAAAGAAGCTTGAATTTTATTTGGAAGGCACTGGGGAGCCACCGAAAGTTGTTGAGCAGGGGAAGGTCTTGATGAGATTTGTGCTTTAGCGAGAACACTCTGTGGATGGGTGAGGGGGGAAGCTGTTGGACAGAAGGCTGTTTCCTGAGGCATCAGGATTTCTGTGACTCCTCTCCATGAGAGGAAATGTTGCCAGCCTGGGGAGAAGCCCGTAACATCACAGCAAATCCAAAAGGTCCTTAGACAGCCCTCCTTGACCATCGAAGCAAGTTCCTAGATCCCGGGACCTTCTGGGGAGATGGAGCCCAAAGTGGAGGGTCCCGAGCCTCCCACCATCATTATCAGCCACCTCCCCTCACCCCTCCCTCTTGCTTTCTCTTCTTTCGTGTTGACAGAGCACAACCAGGCCTGTCAGGGCAAGGCCATCTACAGTCCCTCCTTATAACCCCTAGAATACAGTAATGACTTTAAGGATGGATAGATGGATGGACAGATGATTGGACGGATGGCTACAAGAAGGAAAAAAGAAATGAGAGAGTGTGGGAGTTCCCTGTCCCGGGGAAGCTCCGGGGAAGGGCAGGAGGTCACAGAGGAGCCTGAGAGCCTGGGCAAAGCCAGTAGATTAATGGCCAGGAGACGAATGGGGGAAAAAATGCAAGAAGAGAGACTCTGACGAACACAGGCTTCCAGGGGACAGAGAGGAGCGGGTTTATGAGCCTGTGTCTCTTGTCGCGTCAGCTCGTAAACCCACTTGGTTTCCTCTCTGTCTTCAGGCTGGTGAAACCAACGGAGAAGAATGTCCTTGTCATACTGTGGGGGCATGTGGCTACTTTTCTGGCAGGCAAGTGGGTTGACTTGGGGAAGTGCCCGACGTGTCTTAGTTAACCACAAGGGTGTCTCCCCTTTGGATCGGTCTCCCTGGTCCATGCGGTCCTCCCCCCACCCAAACGGGGAAGGGTTCAAGGCTCTCCAGGCTCTCTGGCTAGGAGGACAAACCCTCCAGACATGTGAGCACTTAGTACAACACTGGACTTCTCTGGGACTCAGTTTCTCAGCTATGAATTAGAGATAGTGCATGACTGCCCTCCCCTCCCTTAGGGAGAAGTTCCAATCAAGTGGGAGAAAAGATAACAAAATATCCTACAAATTGTGAAGTGCTGCTCCCAGGTAGGGTATCAAGGTATTATTCTATCTTATTCTGGACTCCAAGGGCTTCGTAGGTGAAGGAGAGCAGCGGGGGAGAGCGGGAGGGACTTGAAGGTGATCAGGGACCATCCAACCACTGGCCACTGAAATCATTGCTCTCACCCCTGGGGCCCCCAGCCCTCTCTCAACAGCAACACGGGCAATAATTCAATGGCAGAAATCATCACAGACTTGCCCTGCTCTCTGACAGAAGCTGTCTTCCTAAGATGGGCTTGAAAGGTCTGCAGTAGTCAGCTGTCATTGACCCTGAAGCTTCCTATTTGCCACCTCCTTGACCTTAAAGCCAATGAAACCACGGCCACGTTTACTTTCTGTGTGCCCACCATGATGTTCTCTAAACCTATCTCATTTAAACCCTCCTCCTTCCTCAACTTTGAGTAACTGACTCTGCTTTTTTTGGTGACATTTGTCTTCTGTGTCCCCATTCTCAGAGATGCCCTTGAACCTAGCCAGAGTAAGTCCCACTTGTTATCAGTCCTGCAGCACCCCATTCACTTCCCACTTTGTCTGTATCACGATGTGTAGTTCAGTGATGGGTCTACTGGTGCCCTTGTGATCTTTCCCCAATGGGAACATTAACTCCACAGAGCCCAGGCCTGGCACCAGGAGATCAATCCCTGCTTATTGAATGAGAAAACGGCATGTCTCTGATATAAATGCTATTATCATTGCCCCCATTGCTCAGATTATGAAAAGGACTGAGGCCCAAAGAATTCAGGGCCTTTGGCCAAGGTCATGCGGCTATTAAGTAGTAGGTCTACCAGACGACCTCTCTTCCTGGTGGTCTATTCTTAGGACAGGATTGGGTGGCATTTCAAGTAGAAAGAGCTGTACTCTGCCACCATGTAGAATACAATCTGAAGTGATTCCAGTAGCCACACTGCCTGCTTGCTCTTCTTCAAGCATACCAAACACACTTCTGCCTCAGGGCCTTTGCACATGCTGTTCCATCTCCCAGACACCCACAGGGCTCTAATCAGCTGCTTTCTTATCAAAAGCCTCCCCAAACCATGTGTATAAAGCAGCAGCCTCACTCTTGAAGCCCTTAAATCCGGCTCTACCTTCTTCATAGTGCTTCTCACCACCTGACAATCTATTATGTATTTATTTGTTCATCTTTGTCCATATGCCTATGGCTCTAAGAAGGCAGGGACTTTGTGTTTTCCATTTGGTTCACTGCTAAGTATTCCCTGTACTTAGCCTGTACCTAGCTTGTTGTGAGTGTTAAGTAAATTCATGGTGAATGAATCAGTGAATGAATGAGCAGACTCAGAAGCAGGTGGACAAATAAGACCAGGCTGATGGACGATGCAGGGGAAAACGAAGGGGAGGTTTAGGCTGGGATGAGGGCAGTGTCTGGGACAAGAGGGCAGAGCTGCAGAAGCAAGCAGGACCCAGAGACAGAAGATCTGGCAGAGTTGCAGCCAACAGAACATGGAAGTCAGTTGTGTCCATTTCCTCCAGACCATTGTCTCCTCAACCTGGCAGGTGCCCAGTGAGCAGATGGTGGCGGAAGCTTGAAAAGCTAGAGAGGCAGTAAAACCACCTGGGTACCCAGGTGTGGGGAGTGTCCAAGCCTGGGCACTTGTGCTCACCCTCTTGGTCCCAGCCAACCTCTACAACTGTAGTGAACATCTTCCAGGGAGAGAGCAGAGGATGCCAGCCAATCAGAGGTTTGCAAGCTAGGCTCCGTATCAAGGAATCCACACAGGGTGCTACAATGCCATATTCTTATGGCCATTAAAACCCAGCCTAGTGAGGTCCTGAATGACACTCTGGCTAGACTGTTGACAGGTACAGACACATTGAAGGTCATCAAAGTTATCCTTCTGCCTGTGCCAAACTCCACTTAGAAGCACTTGAAAGAATAATTCTTGTGACAGACACACCCTAAGGTAACTTTTCCCCTCTGCCCACCAATACCAACTCACACCTTTTTGAATCCCCTCCCCTTAAGTGTGGGCTAGAACCTGTAACTTGCTGCTAGCCAACTGAATATGATAACAGGGGTCCATTTCATTATCAGTTAGGAAGGACATTAGGTTTGAGGTTGGTATAGAGGAGAGTAACTACCATGATTTCCAGTGCTTTGACAAATCCTCAGATGCGAGGCCTTCTGGCCAAGCATCTGCGATTTCACGTTGTTGGAGCCTTCGTTATATCCCTGGGGGTTGCAGCTTTCTATAAGTTTGCTGTGGCAGAACTGAGAAAGAAGGCATATGCAGATTTCTACAGAAATTACGATTCCAGGAAAGCTTTTGAGGAGATGAGGAGGGCTGGTATCTTTCAGAGTGCAAAGTGATTTTAGAATGTAAAGAATTTCTTTGGGTTGAGTTCAATTGAAGTTTGTCACTGACCTGTGTTCCTGAACTATGAAGCACAAATATTGGATTACGGAATAGTTTGTCTTGATAAATAAACAACTAACAATTTTTTTTTAAAAAAAAAATGTGATAACAGGGATGGGATGCCATTTACATAGTTGTTTCATTATAAAAGACTCTTTCTTAACAGACTACAAAGAGACTCCCTTACAGGCTGTGAAGATGTAAACATCCATGTTGTTGAGCAAGGACCACGTGGAAGGACTTATGGGTGGTGTCCAGAGCAGACAGCAACTGCCAGCAGACAACCAACAAGAAGATGAGGACTTCAGTCCTGCAACTTCAAGATGAATTCCACGAACAACTTGAGTGCATCTGCAAATGGGTCTTTCCCCGGTCAAGCTTCTGATAAGACTGCAGCCCCAGCTAATATCAGGAGTGAAGCCCAAGTAGAGGATTCAGCTAAGTTGTTTTCGGACTCCTGGTCCATAGAAACTGAGATGATAAATGTGCGTGTTGTTTTAAGCCACTCAGTGTGCAGTCATTTGTTATGCAGCAATGGAAAACCAGTAGAGTTCTTCTTTAAAAGATCTCTAAGGAAGGCAACCCCATGCAATGGCCTTCCATACCCATGCCTTTACAACATTGCATTCTATGCACAATTTGACCAGTACTCATTTGCACCACAGGGCAAGGTCTCATTGGATTTTTACCTGTAACTATCCATGTCAAAAATTAAAAATTCAGATTTTTACATCTAGGCAACTTTGGTTTAATTTAGATGGATAGATGATAGATACCTAGACAGATGGTAGACAGATGATAGAGAGAGAGATGATAGATAGATAAATAAATAGAAAATAGATAGATAGCTGACCAAAGAGAAACCCTGAATTTTATACTTTTTATAGATTTTACTGATTTATTTTTGGGAGGGAAAGAATGTGCAAGCACACATGGAGGAAAAGACAGAGGGAGAAGTAGACCCCCCACCAAGCAGGAAGCCCGATGTGGGACTTGATCTCAGGACCCTGGGATCAAGACCCAAGCTGAAGGTGGGTGCTTAATGGACTGAGCCATCCAGGTGCTCCAAAACCTGAATTTTGTATATATAAAGGGAAGTATTCTGGTATCTTCTGGGGAAGTTTATCTCTCTCTGGTCAGAACCATGTGTGCAAGAAGAAAGAGTCTCACACCCTTGGTTTTGAATGCATTTGTGTTGTGGAAGCCACCTTGCCACTCTAAGGTGAAAAGTCCAAAGACAAAAATCCAGTACAGTAATCCAGGAGAATGATCAAAATCTGGGTCTTTGGTGATATTGCTTAACCATTGCACCAAACTTAGAAATACCTGCTTGCAGATTTTTTGGTTATGGGAGTTAATTAAATGTCTTTAGTGTCAAAATTTCGTTAAGCTGTGCTTTCCATTATTTGCAGGTGAAGCATTCCTAACAGAGACAGAGTCATATATGCATCTCTATAAATGGCAGCAGAAAGTTGAAGGATGCACATCTACCCCCCCCCCCGATTACATGGAACGGGGTGGAGAGAGGTCCCCCAGAGGAAAAGGAAAGTGTGACATCAGCAAAAGGGCAACTAAAATGACATTAAGCCAACAAATCAGTAGCTACCCATCACCCACCCCGGTCACCTGCCCATTCCCCCTCATCTCCCCAAGAGATTACAGGCTCTCTACAATGAAGGAGAGGATCTAGAAAGACAAGGCTGCAATCCTAGGTTATGGCCTCTGGCTAGCCCTTTGTCCCTTATCCCCAACACATGGCAGCATCTGTGACCACAGCCCTGCAGGATCTCATCATGACCCCCTGGACAGCAATGGCCAGGAAAGTGAGAGAAGTGAGCTTTAAGTCTTGGCTTTGCTATTTGCTAGTTATTACCTCAGACAAATCAGGAAGGCTCAGTTTTTCCACCCATAAAATGGGTCTACCCCATTAAAAAACAAGTTAAGTACAGTATGTAACTAGATTAAATAATAGGACCTTCCTCACAGGGTTATTTTGAGGATAAAGGAGAATATTTATGAGGCCCTGGATGAGGCTGGCCCTGTTGTCAGCCTGCCATAAAGGGTGGCTGCTATTCTTATTGATCTCCAAGGGCTTGTCTGGTCTGAGCATCAGAGACCTTGAGATTTTAAGTGGAGACCTGGGCTCAATGGCCATCCCTTTTATAACAGGGCTCCCTACAACAGAAGGACTCCCTCCGCCATCTTGGATGAGGAGGCCAGCTCATGCACCAGTGATGCCTCAGCCCATGGATTTATTTTTCCAGCTGCAAGAGCTGCTCTGCTTAATAGCTCTCATCCAGCTTCCCTCCATGATTGAACTTGAGAGAGTGTGTTTGCTTAACACCCACAATGTTCCAGCTCCCACAAAACATGGAGAGAACATGAGGTCCACTCTGGGGGGATCTCGCTCACTCCTGAAATTGAGTTGGACAATCATAATTTTGGTTTAACTGGAAGAACCACAGGTCTCTCTTTCCCCACCGAATCCTGACCAAGGCCTCCCATCTCTGGATTGCTTTCCAGGTCCTCGGCTCTGGGCAGCTCTCTTGGTGTGCTGGGGCTTTGCTCCTCAGCTACTATCTTCGGGCCTGCACACCAGCGCTCCCAGAAAGATGAAGCCCAGTGCCAGGCAAGGCCTCCCTGGGCCATTCCTTTCATGTTCTCCCCATTCCTGTTGCTCTCCTCTCCCTGACTTCTTTTCTCTTCCTGTCTTACTCTGCTTCTGGCTTCCTCTGATCTTCCTCTCTCCCTCCCTGACTCTGCTTTTCCATCTCCATCTCTCTATGTGACCATGTCTCTTTTTCTATTTCTGTTATGTTCTCTCCTATGTTTCTGTTTCCCTCCTTCTCTCTCTCCCAAGGCTGGTTCCCTAGTCTCTGGCTTGCATACAAGGCCCCAGCCTCCTGCAGGAGGTAGTGAACCTCCATCTCCACCTTCCGGTAATGATAAGAAAGGACTAGAACTCATCCTCAAGACATGGCCTTATTGGCATGTGTTCTTGCCTGCTGTTGGAGGGGCACCTACTGGAGAATTCCCTGCTGTGTGTTTCCCCTGGGACCCAGGAACTATGCTGCCAAAACAAGGATACTGGGAATATCTGTGTGGGTGGAGGAAACAGATCAGTTGTGTGACTGAGGAGGTGCGCCAGGCTATGGGGGCCTCTGGTTCATGATATGTAACATGGGAGTAGCTGTTGGAAGATGAAATTTGGTGAGGACAAAACCTCACCCCACCATAGGCCGGGTACCTAGTGAACCCTCAGTAAGCTGATTCTACATTAAGCATCATGATCACTATTACAGCTATTAGGGATGGTGGAGCAAAGAGGTTCTGGCTCTTTCTCAGTGTTTTACAAATGGACCCTCCTTCTTCACCTGATCTGGCAGAGAACTTTCCATTCAGTGCTAACCACCACTGGCCTTCAGTTCACACCCCCAGACACCTCTCCAAGCTCTCCCATCCCGCCCCACCATGCCCACCACCTCTCCCGGACCAGAGGCCAGTTCAAAGGGTTTCCCCATCCCTCCCATCATGGACACAATAGCCCGTTCCCCCCGGACCCCAAGCCAGCAGAAGAAAGCACAGGCAGGAGATCAAACGTGGGCTGAATGGAAGACAGAGCAGACAGAGAATGAGAGGCGAGATGGGACGGCAAGAATAATGACTTCCATCCAAGCCTCTTCCCATAAACCCACAGCTCTTTGAAGCCCGCTTTCTTTTAATAAAATGCACTATTATTAATGACCCAAGTGGAAGCTTTCTGGGCAGGACAATGCCACACTCCCTGGGGCCTCCATGGGGCCTTGTGCATGGGAAAGCGCTCCATGGCCCAGTGGACGCCTCCACATGCCAGATGCCAACTGCATGTCACAGGGGCTTGGGAGCTGGCTGTTAGCTGCCCAGATGTCCCTGGGTGCCACCACTGTTTGGGGGGCTGCCACTGCCCTCTTGCTAACGAGGCTTTCAGGCTGGGCCTGGGGCCAGTAGACTCTGTACTATGGCTTTCCAGTCAGTTCATTAATTCGATAAACATCTATGGAGCACCTACTATGTGCCAGTCCATATGCAGGTTCAAGAGAGCAAGGCAGACACAATTCCTGCCCTCACCAAGCTTGTGAGACCAGAAGACAGCATTTAGAAGAAGACAGAAACTAAGGCACTGGAGGGTATGAAGGCCCCATGTTCTAGATTTTTACCTCATGCTTCATCCCCATTCAGGAAGCTCCACCACTTTCTGTGGCCCCCTCATTGTCACAGCAGGGCTTTCCCTCACTGAACCCCATTGCACTGCCATTCAGGTTCCCAAGTCACTTGGCACCTGCCAGCCACCGCAGGAACCCTTGGCCATGACCCCCTGCTGCCCACTGCCCTCCACCACCCCAACCTCCAACTAGAGGGACTGTGGAACTTGTTCTCTCTGCCACCTTCGTGGGCAGCTCATCTGGGGGAGAAACGACCCCAGATGGTAAGAAAATATCCTTACTGGAAAGGAAAACTTCATGTGCTCTAAACTTGGAAGGGAGCTTTGAACTAGAGCTCCTTCAATGCAGTGGATCAGAAGACCCAAAGCCACACACCCTGAAACCAAATGGGAGGATTTTTCTGACACCACAGAGGGGATGGACACAGTGTCTTGTGGGACTCATGTTTGGGTCAAGGGAGGACTGTCCATGCCCCACCTCATGTGAGGACCTTGAGAAAAACACTTTCCTTCTCAGAAGCTCTATCGTCCATCGGTGTGGTGGGAAGCTGCTTGGCCCAGCGAGCAGCCTTAGTGTCTGCTGTTCAGCAGGGAACCCCACAACCATGCTTGTTTTCTAGGAATGCAGACCCACGGGTGTGAGTACTATTGATCCCCAGCTACAGAGGAAACTGGGGTCCAGAGAGCTCTGGCATCTTGACCAGATCCCACAGCTGATGAATTGCTGTCCCAGGATCCCAGCATGTGGGGCTCCGAGGGCTGGGGTGTGGGAGAGGATGAGAAGACATCGGCCACCACGTGCTGGGGACTCAGGTGGGTTCCCGGACCACTCTGGGCAGCCATTTTCCCATCTGTAAAATGGGAGAGCTAGTCAGTCAGAGGGTCTACGGAAAGATGCCAGAGGCTGGGACTCTCCCAAACCATATGGAAAACAGTGTGTGGGGATAGGACTCAGCTTTTGAGAAATGGACCACCCCCTTTATCACATTCCCCCAAAAGTGCCTGGCCCAAGAGCAGTTAACAGCATGGAAACAAGGGGTCTCTAAGTGTCTTCATCCTTCTAAGTCCAAGGGCGCTTTCACTCCTTCCTTCACACAAAACTTTATCAAGCATTTTGTGTCAGGCCCATAGGGACCCCTCTGGTTCCCACATTCCCAAGATAGTCCTTAAAGCGAGATGACAATATATATGAATGTGGCACCTATACGTTTCTTCCCACCATCCGTGCCAGGTCCCACGTCACTCCCACAGACCAGAGATTGGTCTTTCCAGGGAACCCCTCCCCTCGTGCCCCTGCCCCTGCCCGTAACCACTGTCCCTGCCATGGGCTTCCTGCAGGCTGAGCAGCAGGGCAGTAGAAGAAGAACTCGTGTCTGTTCTGACCTGTATGCTCCCGAGTGGCATTTGGAAATAATTAGGAACAGGCCAGAGACCCCTCCCCAGCTCATCCATCCCATGGGAGCAGGGACTGGGGGGAAGGACAGGGGCTTTGGGCACAGAACAAAGGATGAAATGAGGAGGCAGAAGATGGAGCAATGAGGCCCCAGAAGGCCCTGCCGGGCCCTTGATGTCCTGGTGGAGGGTCTGGGTTCCAAGTTGTGGTCCAGGGGCGGATGCCCGGCCTCTACAGCCAGCTCCGGTGAGAGCCAGCAGCTGCGGGCCAACTTTCCATGACATCAGGACTGGCCTGGGCTGAGTCTGCCTGGGCAGGGAGGTAGCCCCACACCCTGCTTCCCTCTGGTCCATGGAGGGGGGGGTTCCCATGCCCCAGAGTGGGATGGCCCCGGGGATGCATCCCACGGCAAGCTGCCGGGAACATAAAGAACCACCACTAGCTGCCCCCCCCAGAGGGAAAGAGCTCAAACGTCCAACAAGGGAGGGATAACTTGACTGAACAAATTGTTATATATTCATGCATACAACGGAATACTACACAGTACTTTAAAATGATATTTTAGAGAAGTTGGGCTCCAGATCAAGGGAGAGGAGAGTGGGGTGGAGGAGGGTGGATACACGTGGTCTCTCTTCAGACACGTGTGCCTCCCAGTTACAGCCGGTCTGCATGGGAAGGGTATGAAAAATCGTCAAGGACGCTGACAAGGCTGCCCCTCCAGGCCCGCTGCTGTGGCTTATCTGTCCCCTCGTTCAGCTTCATCAGCCACAAAGGCCAGCTATCAGCAACTCCACATACCCAAACCCCATTTTCCGTCTCCCGCCCTGCCCTCCACTGCACCCAGCTGTCCTTCAGGCTTCTGCTGACAAAAGAAGCTCTGCTGACACAGAACTTTCTCAGACCACCCTATCCCCGATGCTTACAGCAGTGCTAATTCATTAGCATATAATGTGGACCCTGTTTGCCCCCCACCTTCACCCTGAAGAGGCTGTAAACTGCCCCCAGGCCAGGGAACAGGCTTGTTTTATTCACCTCTGTAGACTGAGTTCCTCAAATAATGCCTGGCATACAGTTGGTGCTCAATAAATGGTGAATGACGAAGTGAGTTGAACACCACAGGGCCAACGTTTATCCAGTGCGACCATGAGCCAAGCTCTGTGTGCCTTACCTCGGGACCTCCTCGCAACCATTCTTAAGAGGCAGACGCTAGGAGTAGGGGACCGCCTCCACTGTACGGACCAGAGAACAGAGGAGTTCAGGAATTTGCATTATGTCGTGCAGCTAGCAAAGAAGAGTCAAGATTGTAATTATGGCCGCCAGTCTATAAAATCCATATTCTTTTTTTTTTAAGATTTTATTTATTTATTGGACAGACAGAGATCACAAGTAGTCAGAGAAGCAGGCAGAGAGAGAGGAGGAAGCAGGCTCCCCGCTGAGCAGAGAGTCCGATGTGGGGCTCGATCCCAAGACCCTGGGATCATGACCTGAGCCAAAGTCAGAGGCTTTAACCCACTGAGCCACCCAGGCGCCCCCAAAATCCATATTCTTAACCCTTCTTCTCCTCAGCCTCTCCTGGGTGAACAAGGGAGGAGGAGGAAACACGGCAGACTGCATGGCACCCGGGAGAGCTTTGGGTGATGGGTAGGGGCTTAATGATTTTATCATGTTCTCATCTACAATGCACATGCATTTTATTTATAATCAGAGAAAACTAACAGTACAATAGAAAATATTTTTTTTTTTTAATAAAAGATCACCAAGCAGCCTTGATGGAACACCACAAATCCTCCGAGGACCCCCAGCAGCCCTCTGGGCATGAGAAGCCAGTGTCCGAGCCCACCCCACCCCCATCTGTGAGGCTGCACAAGAGATCACTCAGCATCATTGTCGAGTTCCCACCGGAAGGGGGGACCCCCTAGACCACCTGCACAGTCCACACATCCTCACTGTCCATCCCGCCTCACGTTTCTTAAATGGAGAGCAAAGAGACGAGCAAGGAGACAAATGTTCTCCCTCACCTCGTCTCTCTCACCAACCCAGCTCCTCCTCCAGCCTTGTCTCGTGCCCCCATGGCCCCCCGGACTCGGGATGAGCAGCACAGCCCACCCCAAAGATCTCACACGTGATTCCATTTTGCTTTATGCATCCCAAATGGTCTGCCCTTTGCTGGCAGGGCTTGCAGCAAATTATTGCTGGTGAAAACAGGAGGCTGGGGTTTGGAAACCAGATGAAGCTTTTACTTTTACTGGCTGTGGGGCCAGGGTGATTCCCAATAGGAAGCATCCTGTAGAGCGAGCGCCATCCGTGCATTCACATAACAGGCATGTGTTGTCCATCTATGGGGTTCCCCCACCTTCCCCCTCAGGCACGGTGCCTGCTGGGGAACGGGAGGGGGAAGTGAGATATGATCGAGGCCTTTATGCAGCTGACACCATGGGCAGAGAGAAAAGACAAGGTGCTAGATGGAATTGGGGTGGGCGGTGGGTAAGGATCGAGTGCTGATCGCTCTAAAACATCATTTTGAACCACTGTCTAGTACTCCATTGTAGGCATGAATGTATAACCGCTTCGCTGGTTGCAGAGAAATCAGGTCCCCAGGAGCGAATCCCTCGGTGACTTCTGATCCCATGCAGCGTGCACCTGCCGCGGCGCCCGGAGCTGATGGGTGTGCATGGGACAGTGCGACCCCGCTGCCCCATCCAGGAGACTGGAGGACATCCTGCCGCTTTCTCTGGTTGATTCTTGACTCTTCCAGGATGCCTGTCCAGACAACTGTTCAAACAAAAGAACAAAGTAAAATTTGACATTCTTAAACTTATGGGTAACGCTGGCCCGAGCACATATAAATGCCCACAATAGAAATGAATGCCGTCATCAAGAATGCATATGTGTTTTGGGGCACCTGGGTGACTCAGTCAGTTAAATGACCAACTCAGCTTTGGCTTGGGTCATGATCTCAGGGTTGTGGGATCGAGACCAGCACTGGGCTCTGTGCTCAGTGGGGAGTCTGCTTAAGGATTCTCTCTCTCTCTCTTCCTCTGCCCTTCTCCCTGCTCTTTCTCTCTCTCTGTAAATAAATCTTCGGAAAAAAAAATATGTATGTGTTTTAATAGTTTTGGGGTTGTTGTTGTTGTTTCATATGGGAGGAAATAAAATCTCCCGAAAGCTAGCATTTCCATGTATTCATGCGCCCCATGGTTCACAAAATGTTTTGAGGTGATTGCTTCCTAGGAAGCCCCTGGCTCTAGCAAACCTGGCTAGGAACGATCGGAACTTGCACCTGTATCTCCTCAGCCAGACTCCACTATAAAGGACCCACCCGCTCTCGCCTGCATGCTCCCTCCCCCACTGTCCCTGGTGCTGCCACTTCCCTGGCATGATTCAGAGCAGCACTCCTGGCCCAGGTTCAGAACTGGCAGAGGTGACCATGGAAGGGGTAAGTTCTGGGCCCTTCCTGGCTGCACGCCCCAGGCAACATCCCTGGGAAACCCCCTGCTGTACCAACAAGACACGCGCAAGGTGACAAAGACCTGGCAACACCTTGGCTGTGTGCATCCCTAAGGGTTAGCTCAAGTTCAGTGTCTGGATAGAGGGCTTGGTCTGAAGCAGAGCTTCCCGTGACCTCTGGTTCCACGGTGTTGACTGGTGTGACAGAAGCATGTCAGCTATTTATGGGCTAGGGTTTTGTCCTCTTCACTGCTCAATCCCAAATCCCCAGCCTCTAGAAGTACCTCTGACACTAATTCAGTAGCCAGGTGTTGAATGGTGGGGATGGGAGTCTGGGAGTTTGATAAACATGTCACAAAGCTGGAGAAACCGGTTTCTTCTACTCAGGCCTTCTCAGAACCTCCCGTATGCTCCCGTGTGCTTTGATGCTTAGGAGGATGCAGCAGGTAGAATCTTCCAGATGCCCTGGGCCATGGACTCTTTTCAACTGAGACTCTTGTAGAACACGGGTTCCACAGTCAAGAGTCACAACGACGTCTCTCTCTTTATCCTCATCAGAGTCCCTCTTGAGGGAAAGAAGACAGACACCCGTATTCATGACTCCCAGTTCAGGCAGGTTCTCCACAAGTGATATCAAAGATATCTGCCAGCTTCTTCCGGTTTACATTCTACCCAGGGCAACAATCCCAAAGAAAGAGGTCTAGACAAATCTGACCCAAGTCCCAGCTAAGGCTTTCATTGGCCAATCTCGGATCATATGACCATCCCTGAACCAATCACTTGGCTAGAGAATGCAGTGTTCTGATTGGGCAGGCGGATATGATCACGTCCCCAGTCTTGGAACCCAGACAAAGTTGAATCTGAAGGACCAGTATCTCCCCAGAGAAACATCTCAATCCCGTTACCAGAAAAAAAAAAAAGGGACAGAAACAATGCAGGTCAAGGAAAACAAGGAATACCCCCAAACCTCAATATTCGTACTGGCACATGGCCAGGCTGGCCTGGATTAAGGTTTTGGGATGGGGGTTAAGTGCTCCCTGCCCTACTCCCACCTTTCCTCCCCCCCCAGGATGACACTACATGGAGAATCATGGTCACAGGCTTGATTTGGGGCAAAGAGGAAAGAAAATGAAAATAACACATCCTTGCAGGGAACCCTCACGAGAGCCCTGAGAATTAGGTACTGAGATTATTCCCATTTTATAGATGCATAAACTGAGGTTAAGAAGAGAAGTCACTTGCCTCAGGTCGTGAGTCGTGAAGCAGTTGTGCAGGGTGCGTGCGTGTGTGTGTGTGTGTGTGTGTGTGTTGCAGGAGTGGCAAATCAACAGAGAAAAACTCAGGTTTGAGGCTACACCTTCCGTAGCTCCTGAATTCCAGTTTCTGCACGTTCTGTAGCTCCCATAGCTTCTGAGCCCCAGCGTTCTTTCTGCCATGTGCCCTGTGCCAGCAACTACTCCCAGGAGGAGACGAGCGGCTCATCAAGAGAGGCTGGATCCAAACAGAGGGCTGTTGGGGGGCTTGTGGGAGGAAGGTTTTGGAGGCCTCAGGCCCAGCAGCACCGCTGCCTCCATCTGTGACTCAGGGCGCCAACAGCTCGACCAGCAAAACAGGGAAGAGGAAAACTCTGCCTCTTTCTCACCAATGAATGCCTCCTCCACGCTGCCCCAGGGGGTTCTGGCGCTCTGGAAGATGGGAAGGATCTGGAACTCCTGGGGCATCTGCTCTGGGGCATGTGGCCATGGGGAGCTAGTGCCCAAGAGGAGCCAGGAGAGGCAAGAGAGGCAGTGGCCATACAAGCAGACAGCCCTGGGCTTCAGCCCCAGCTCCGCAGTGACCGTCAATGAGATCTTAAAAACCCTCCTTAGCCTCCCCATGCTTCAGGGTCCTCATTTGTAAAGCAGAGCTGTAGCACTATCTATGGCACGGAGTGCTTGAAAAATTAATGATCCCGAACATAATGTGCTTCATGCATATTGAATATATTTTCCAATTCCCCCCCCCCAAATCACCTGAGAACATATGGAGCATCTTGGAAGGTTTAGAACTTTCCATGGTCCTTTGCCAGGAAAACTACTTTGGGACAGTTTCCTTAGCTGGTCCCTTGACCTAAAGGCCTCTTGGGCGGCATTGAAGGTGAGATCCTAGAGGGTTTATAAGCGACATCTTCTCGTGAACTATGGTTTCCTTCCTATGCTCAATATCGGGGTCACCAGGCCTCCCCAGCCCCACCCTGCTTGGTTGGTGCCCCTGTCCCACCCCAGGCCCCCCAGGCATGGAGAGGGCAGCCTGGCCCGGAGTCCAGGGTCAGGGCACATCGTGTCTCAGTAACCGGCTGTGCTCCGAGGTCTGGGAAGACGCTTCCATTCCTCCTTCACAACGGGGAGGTGGGACACTGGCCCAGGACGTTGCTTTCCTGCTGCTCGTCCTAAGGCCCCGTGGCCTTGCAGCTCCGAGGCCAGGCTGGGTGGGCTAGGAGGGTGTGGGAAGAGGTCCCCGAGGTGTCGCCTTGGCATCCCGCCAGGCGCAGGCACCGCAGAGTGACAGCAGCGTCTCCTCCTCCCGCTCCTTCTGGGGAGCAGGGAGACCAGTTCCCCCACCCCTTCCTGCTCCCGGCCTGCCTGCGTGTGGTAAACGCTTGTGCAACTTGGCAAGGCAGCCCCAGCCAGCGAGGTTCCCAGGGTGGGATCTGACTCTTGGAACAGACGAACCCCCGCCAAGAAAGTGAGCTTCGCCTCACAGCGTCGCCAAGAGCAGGAGGTCCGGGAGGGGCTGAGCTCCATCCAGGGAGTGCTCCCCACCCTTGGCTCGTCCTGGAACACCAGCACGGTGAAGCATGGGGCTTCCAGCCAGTCAGGGCCACAGCCTCCCAGCACCCCCTGGATGGGATTTCAAAGCCAAGACCCAAGAGGGGGGTCCAGGGAGGGGGACCATCGCCTTCCATCAGGATTGCCTCATTAGTGGTTTTGCATTGTTAGAAATCTCTTCATTGGAGGCCCGGATTGCAGCAACATGGGGCTTTAATCTGGGTTGGGCACGGGGACTTGTGGCCAGGAACCCCGAAAGGAGAACAATTAATATCGCCAAAGCGGGTCCTTCTGACAGGCTCCGTTTCCCCTTGAGCCCCCATCAGCTCATGTTTGGGAAGGCTTGGGAAGAGGCATTTCTTTCCAGTTCTGCCAATGTCTCTTGGCCTCTCTCACAGGCAGAATCATGAACTTTCCATCATCATATGCTGAGAGTGAGCAGAACCAAGGCTTGCTCACTTGACAGGACCTGGAAACCACGGTGCTAAAATGTGGCCTTCGGCCTGTCAGCCCCGGATGGTCCTGTTCCCCAGAGAAATCACTGCTCTGGGCCTTGGTTTCCTCAGCTATAAATGAAGGGCTTGGAGTTATGGGGTTGGTTTTCAGGGACTTTGAGCCATGGATACTTTTAACCAGGTGACAACTTGTAAGAAGGTTGGATCTAGTGGGCCAGCCCGGTGCTCCCACCTCCTGGAAATGCTTCCTCTCCTTTGTCACCAGGCCACCGCCGGTCACGACCCCCCACCCCGTTTCCTCCAGCCTCACTGGCTGCCCCTTCTTGGTCTGTTCTGTCCCCTTCCCTTTATCCAAACTCATCCTGATCCTGTAGTCTGATGCCTCTAAACCTCTCAAAGCGGCCCAGCTCATCTTCGAAACACTGTAAATCTGACCATGAACCTCACCTTCCTCTACAGACTGAACTGTATGTCCCCAAACTTCATATGTGAAGCCCTACCCCACCGAAGTGATGGTTTTGGAGGTGGGACCTTGGAGGCAATTAGGTTTGGATGAGGTCATGAGTTGTCCTGCATGATGGGTTTGGTGCCCTTATGAGACACCAGAGAGCCTGCTGTCTGTCTTTCTATGTCTCCACCATGTGAGGTCACAGCAAGAAGGTGGCCAGCGGCAAACCAGGGAGAGGGCCCCTACCAGGAACTTAATCTGCATTGCCTTGATCTTGGACTCCCCAGCCTCTAGGACTGTGAGAAATAACTGTTGTTTAAGCCCCCAGCCTACGGCATTCTGTTATGACAGCCCAAGCTAACACATCTACTGGGAAAGCTTCAGTGCCACTGTCTAACTCTCCAGGCCCCCCCTCACCAATCTGCCCTGCACATTCTTAGTCTCAGCTCTGCAGGCATCTACACCCCAGTCAAACACACCCAGTCTTGCATCCCAGGCATAGAAGGTGCTTTAAAGTGGCTCCCAGTGATCAGGGGTTACCACCTTCTGGGACTCATGGCCTCTGGAGTCCCTAACCCTTGACAGTGGGCTGGACCCAGGGCTCTCCTCTATCCAGCAAAAGTGGTAGGTGTCACTTCTAAGATCAGATCATAAAGACAGTGCCTTTTGTCTTCTTCTTTTACCAGCACACTCTGATGAAGTCATCTGCCATGTTGTGAGCTATCCCATGGGGACACCTACATGGCAAGGGACCAACAGTTTCAGCTGCTTAGAAGGAACTGAGGCCCTTGGTCCAACATTCCAGGAGGAATTGAATGCTTCAAAAACCTGGTTGGGTGAACTTGGAAACAGATCCAGCCCCAGATGAGCCTTCAGATGAACCCAGTCCCAGCTAACAGCCTGACAGGACCTAGGAGAGACCCAGAGCAGAGGACCATAGATGCTATTGTTTTAAGCCACTAGCTAGGTGAGGAGGGCGTATTTGTTATGCAGCAACAGCTAACTAATACACCAGGCTTGGCACATCCATTCCCTTCTGTCCAGCACATGCCACTCTCCAGACAGGCTCATCCTCAACAGGATGGCTTGATCTCCATTGGCCATCAGGTGTCACTGTAATCACCACTTTTTCAGTCCCCCCACCCCCACAGAGTTGTATCTGTTTTTTTTCCTCTAAATGTTCACCCTACATGACTGTAACAACTCACCCTTTAGACTGTAGCTCTTTGAAGATCGGGATTCTACCTGTCTTGTCTGCTACTCTTTCTCCATGATCTTGCACAATATCAAGCTCTAGTAGGTGTTCAGTGAACACAAGGGCTACGAGTGAGTGAAACATGATGGAAGAAACACCCAGAAAGGCCCAGAGAAACTAACTTGGAGAACTCCCCAATAATAACACACAAACAATTATATGACGTCACATGGCTTATCTGTGAACAATACTTACATAGTTATGATCATGAAGAGTTGAAGAATGGATTTTACCAAAATTTGTAATAAATCAGGGAGGATGGAGGAAAAGGTTGCCATGAGTGTGCATGCACATCAATATGTGTGCATAAAAAGTAAACCATCAGTAGAGGGGCCATGGATTATGAATAAAACACAAAAATTAAGAACTTCTAATACAAGCAAATTATTTACAAATATACAAGTAGACTAGAAGTAACAGGTGAAAGAAGTAAAAATGCTTATTTCTGAGAAGCAGAAAGGAGAGGGGCAGGAGATTTCTGGGTTTTGATATAAGCTTTGACTTTTAAAGCTACATACCTCTTTAATAAAATAGACATTACATCTCAAAAAAAGTAAATAAGAATGGAGGGAAGGAAGGAAGGAAGGAAGGAAGGAAACAATTTCACATTGTCAAAGACCATAAAGAACATACAGCGGATAATGGGAGTGACTGGTGTTGATAGAATGCTTCTTGAGATGGAGTGGCCATCGATGGCTGCTTCAAGTTGGCGATCTTTGAACTTAGCCCTACCTGAAAAGGAGTTAACCCCATGAGGTGTGGGGAAAGCATTCCAGGCAGAGGGAACAGCAGAGGCAAAGCCTCAGAGATAATATCACACTTGGTATGTTTAAGGGACGGAAAAGCCAATGTGTATGCAGTGTGGACAGCAAGGACAGGGGTTGGATTGAACTGAGAGAGGAGAAGAGGAGACTCTATGAGATGATGTCAAGAAGTGGCCATGGAGACAGAGTCCAGAGGAGACACCAGAACTGGAGAAGTTACATGGGAAATTCAAGCTTTCAGACAAATGTTAAAAGCCATGGGGCCAGAGGTCAGCCAGGCAGTGAGCAAACATCAAGCACAAAGAAGACATTCAGGCACAAGTGACCTGTTTGCAGTCTATACTGATAAATGCCAGAGAGATGAGCTAACAGTCCCTAATGAAGTTTCATATATCACTGTCCATTGCAAGTTTATCTTACTTTTTGGAGCAACTTCCCATCTACTAACATTTCACTCACTAGATGAGCAGGTTGAGATCAGAAATACAACTAGAAACACAACTCGTTTGCTCATTATCCAACCTGACCAAGAGCCCCATTAGCTCTTTTCCTCAGTGTCCACAGGCTCAGCCTCCCCTGGATCCCGCTCCACCTCTTAACCTCTTGACCGTCTTTGGTTCTATTAATCTGCACTCTAGAATTCTCCTTCCTCCACATTCTTAGTGAACCAGGCACTTAAGACACCTGCTCCCTCCTGCTCCAGCTGCAGACTCCTACCTCCTGAGGTTCAAATCCTGGTTCTCTAGGTTTCATATCCCTCCCATCAAAGTCCTAGGCCTACCATCTGAGTCCTCAGCCCTGTATGAGCTCTGGACATTGCTTCGCGGGACAGGTCAGCCATTTTGATAGAAGAGTGTGGAGAGCACAGGCTGAGGGTCGGGTGTAGCTCCTTCTCCACCACTCCCTGGCTGTGGGAGCTCTGCCTCCTTCCTCTTCACATTGTAGGGGTGGGCGGTGTTCCTTCATCCTGAGGGAACTTTTCCTTGGGACAAGGAACTCAGCCTAGGGTTGCCACACAATTATGGCTCAAAATGTCTTATATTTTCGTCCTACAGTTAGAAATGGGGTACCATATGAACTTCACACTATGGTGTGAGTAACTGATATATCAGAGAGTTTTCTTGTGTTTTGTTGTATTCTTTAAGGCCTAGCTCCAGGTCCGTGTCCTCTAGAAAGCCTCTAACAAACACATCATCCCACAGGGGTTTCTTTTTACTCTGAATTCAGGTCTCCTGAGTTTACTCCTGAGTAAGACAGTGTCTACAATACCCATAGATTGATTTATTCACACACATCCAAAAAACAGGCAACAAAAAATAGTATGAAACAAGCCCCCTCTTCTCAGCGGGATGGAAATTTCTCAATGGTGGGATTAGATCTTCTGCTCTATAATCATGCCCAGTTTAAAAGCAGGAGACTTAAGTTCAAGTGCCGGCAATGCCACACACTGCTTTGTGACCTTGGGCAAGCTATTTATCCTCTCTGTGCCTGGTCCCCCATTGATGGAGTGGAGAAGTACTATTAATTTCATGGGCTCCTCTTAGGAATGACTATGTAACTGCTTTGTAAACTGTCAAATGCTGAACAGATGTGAATTTATTAATTGTGATGAATACAGTATTCAGGTTGTTCACAATTTTAAATATTTAAATAAAGAGCTTCCAACCACCTTGAGGCTGAGATTTCACCAGGGGCCCTGCCCTCTGACTCTTTCACACCACCCAAGGAGGGTGGCCCAGAAGGAGGGAAGAGCTGGGGAAACCAAGGCCCCCAGAGAATATGCTGTTCTTGACCATGGGGCGGAGCTCAGAGCTCTACCCAGACATCCCGACTGCGCAGGCAGGGGGCCAGCAGGGAAACTGCATCTCTGATGTGGCTTGGGGTATTGTTCGGTTTGGGGGTTTTGTTGTTTGCTGTTTTGTATTTTTATTGCTGTTGTTCTCCTTCTAATCCTAATAACAGAGGCAAGAGGAAGCCTGGGCAGAGGAAAGACATTTTTTGGAAACTCTTTGGGAGCTCTGAAACCCCACCCCATGACTGGCGGGTCACTCTGACTTCTCTCTGGTGGAGACAGGGATGGAGTGGGGGACAGATCTTGGCCGGAAGCCTCCTACAGAATAACCAATCCTCTTGCCCACCCAGGAGAGGCTGGTCTGGGAGGCAGCTGTCTCCGGGGGTTTATCCATCATCCATGCCTAAATTGTCAAGATGGAAGGCACCTTCTCCGCAGCTTCCAGTCCAACACTTCCCAAAATGGGTTCTTCAGGAACCAATTACGCTAGATATTAACATGTGTTGTACAGAAGTAACATACCAGAGTCAAATGCACTTGAGAAATGCTCACAGTCAAGTGTATTCTTTTTAAGTACAGGACTTCTCATAATCTTAACATTTGCACAAGTAATGTTGTGACTGTCCAAGAAAGGGGCATAGGGATGTTTTTGGCCAAAAATTTATTTAATTTGGTTAATATTATCTTTGTATGTGAGGATCATCCAAGAGCTCTACTGTTCTCTGTGGGGCAAGGATGCCAAGAATATGTAGTTTATTTCTCTAACATTACTCTAAACTCCCTTATGAGCCTGCACCCAGTGGGTGGAAGGGAAGAAGGGAGGAAAGGAAGAAGGGGGTGAGAAAGGGGGAGAGGGGGAGAAGGAAGTCGGGTTTTGTTCAATCTGGTATAAAACTCATCCCAATCCAACCAGCTTAAGATTTAATTAAGATCAACTCACTCTCTACTCATTCTTTCCAATTCCTGGCCAGCTCTCCCTGCTGCCCCCAAGATAGTGGTTGGGTTTTGGGGAAGGGGCTTATAACCTGGCAGGGTGGGGACACAGAGCCAGGTTCTTTGGGGGTGGGCCAGCTGATGCCCAAGGTCCTGTCCCACTAACAGCTGTTCTGGACCTTTTCATAGTCAGAGCATCACTTAACATTCCCTTTGAACCAAACCACAGTTGTACCTCGTTAGACCTTGTCCTAAGCAAAAATATCCTCAAAATGGCAGCTTTGACACATGAGTTATTTTCTCCTGGGACCCATTTAAATCAGTAAATGACAATTTTCTTAAGTTCCCCGGGCGCCGCCCTACAGTGTCTCATGAATCACTAGTGATTCGATCCCCATAATCAGGTCAGCAAGGGTCTGGACCATTCCTGGTATTCTAGAAATACCAGCCAAATAGAAGTGGGCCTTCTAGTTTTTTCCACAAGGACTGCCTCTGCAGAGATACTTGCCCCAGAGAACTGTTAATGTGACTCTAAAACTCGATGATGGCTGGTCAACCTTGGCTGAAGCTTTTCTGCAGGGGTGGGAGGTGGAGGGGGATGCACAGCACTCACTGAAACTTACCTCAAAACCTCTTTCTCTATCTGTCCTTCCCCCTGGACCCTTTTCCTGACAGGTGTCAAATCGCTTGCCCAATTCCACCTCTCCTTCCCCCGACAAAAATCAACCTTATTTGTTGTTTTTTTTTTTCCCAATTTATTTATTTTCAGAAAAACAGTATTCATTATTTTTTCACCTTATTTGTTTTTTAATTAAAGCTTTTGAAGGAACATCTGGATGGTTCAGTCGGTAGGCGAACAACTCATTATCCCGGGCTGTGCGATCGAGACCCATATCAGGCACCACTCGGAGCAGAGAGACTGCTAAGTTTCTCTCTCTCCCTCTCCCTCCTTGCTCCCTCAATCTCCCTCTCTAAAAAAGAAAAATAAAAAAGCTTTTGAGACTCCCAGCTACACAATCACCCCCAAAAAGCTCCCCACCATCCCCAGACAGAGCACTCTGACCAGTCCTCCTTTTACCCACCCTCCAACAGACCGTTACCTGTACTTTAACTTCTCAAGTGCACTTGACCGTGGAGCCCCGGAGAGAAGGACGGCCACCTGGAGCATAAGAAAAGAAAGGAAGATGGCCAAACTTGTCTTTATTTTCAAATCCTTGTCACTTAGAAGACGGAGACCCAGAGGAGGTTAATGGGCAGCTCCAAGGTCAGCGTGAATTGATGGCCAAGCTAGGACTGACTGTTGCCTGACTCTGAGTCCGAGGCCTTTTCTGCCCCTTCCGGTTTCCCCAGTGGAGGCAGGGAGCACGGTCCCAGGCCGGGCAGTGGGGGAAACCTGGGCTTTTCCTCTCCAGGAAATGAAATGACCTCCTTTCTTTCCCCACCCCCGTGCTTGCCTGAGCCCTGCTCTAAGCCCCCCACCTAAGAAACGGGATTTAGAAGCCAGCTGCTATAATCCCTTTAAAATGAGGTTTGGGGACTATAGGGACTCTTTGGGCGTTTCATTTTTTCAAAACAATATTCCTGGCTCAAAAGCTAAGATTTCACCATTCTCAGGGGAGTCAAGACAAAGGCTGGCCAGGGTGGCCCAAGGCCCCGGCTCCCCTCGGGGGTGAGAGAACACCCCCTGAGCTTCTCCCGGGCTCCTGGGGCAGCCTCCATGTGAATCCAGACATCCCCTTCCAAACCCTGCCACCTAAAGGCATAACTATCTCCCCCACCAGAAACAAGTCGCTCCTTTCATTCTTAACCAGGAGGCTGCTTCAAAGGTGAGACCCTTGGGGAGGGCGGCTCACAAATTTTTGCTGAAATTAGTTTTCATCCTTTCCTGGGAGAGACGGTCTAGACGGGAGCACAGGAGGCAGGCATGGGACCCCAAAATGATGGAAACACACCTACAGAGCAAATGAGGAGGGCGGGGCAGGGAGGTGGGAGCTGGGGTAAGGCCACCTAAGACAAATACGGTTCTCCCTGCAGAATTCCGAAGACCCCCACTCCACTGGTTGTGGGACCTGGGGCAAGTCTCTTCAACTGAGCAGTACTCTGAGGTTTAAGCCCTAAGCCCCTGCCTGCCAGCCATCGCCCCGGAGAACTATTCTAATGAGCCACTTACAGTGACCCCCCTCACCCAGGTTTGCCCAGGACTTTCTGGGTTGGTCCCAAGCAAACAAGGATGAGTTTGCCCTAAGCACCACCCTCCTCCACGCTGGCCCTACCCCACTTGGCCATATTGCCCAATGAGCTCTATATAGCTGGCTCAGCCAGTTTGGCTTCAGGCTCAGGACTATGGCTTTTTTTTTTTTTTTTTTTTTTGTATCGTAGTTGTTTATTTTTTATACGTTTTTTATTTTATTTATAATTAATTAACATCTAGTGTATTATTAATTTCAGAAGTAGATCCCAGAGATTTATCAGCTGTGTATAACACCCAGGGCTCATTATATCCTGTGCCCTCCTTAATGCCTGTCACCCAAGACCCCATCCCCCACCGCACCCCACCCCCCTCCAACAACTCTCAGTTTTTTCCTATAGGTAAGGGTCTCTTATGGTTTGTCTCCCTCTCTGATTTCGTCTTGTTTTATTTTTGCCCTCCCTTCTATGCTCCTGTTTTGTTTCTCAAATTCCACATGTAGGTGAGGTCATATGGTAATTGTCTTTCTCTGATTGACTTATTTTACTCAACATAATTCCTTCTAGTTCCATCCACGTTGTTGCAAATGGCAAGATTTCTTTTTTTTGATGGCTGAGTAATAGTCCATTGTGGAAGTGTGTGTGTGTGTGTGTGTGTGTGCGCGTGCCCACGCTACATCTTTATATTTTCTTTATCCATTCATCTGCCAATGGACATCTGGACTGTTTCCATAGTTTGGCTCTTGTGGACGTTGCTGCTATAAACATTGGGGTGCACGTGCCCCTTCTGTTCACTACATTTGTATCTTTGGGGTAAATCCCTAGTAGTGCGATTGCTGGGTCATAGGGTAGCTCTCTTTTTAGAAGTCCTAGCATCAGCAATCAGACAAAAAAAAAGAAAAGAAAAGAAAAGAAAAAACATCCAAATAGGCAAAGAAGAAGTCAAACTCTCACTCTTCACAGATGATGTGATACATTATGCAGAAAACCCAAAAGACTCCACCCCCAAAGTTGCTAGAACTCACCCAGGAATTCAGCCAAGTGGCAGGTCATAAAACCAATGCGCAGACATCAGTTGTGTTTCTCTACACTAACAATGAGATGGAAGAAACAGAAATTAAAGAACCAGTCCCGTTTACATTTGAACCAAGGACCGTGCCTTTTTATCATGCTCCCCCACCAGGAATTCTTATCTCCAGGTACCTGGGCCAACAGAGACTTACAGAAGCCTCTAGCAAGACACTGAATAAACAAGCCCATTTACTGAACAACCCCTCATGCCCACATACCCGGCACTGAGCTGATTGCTACAATCCTCAGCACAACCATAAAAGGCAGAGTGGGGAAACTGAGGCTCAGAGAATTTAAGTGACCTACCCAAGGTCACGGAGCTAGGAAGTGGAGTTCAATCCAAGGGATTCCTCATTCTGGAGCCCAGGTCATTATTCTCAGGTACAGGCTAACTTTTTCTGGAAAGGGCCAAAGAGTTAATATTTCTTAGCTTTGTAGGGCCATCAGAGCTTTGTCCCAACTACTCTCTCTTTGGTTACAGCCTGAAAGTAGCCATAGACAATACATAATAGAGTGGACGTGACTATGTTCCAATAAAACTTTATTTACAAAAATAGGGAGCAGGTGGGATTTGGCCCATGGCTTGCTGTTCTCTGGAAGAAAGCTTGTCCACACACCATCACCCCAACCAACAGCAATACCAAGAACAAGAACACAGAGATAATTCCAGGTTGTCTCACATACCTGCCCACCCTATCCACAGTTGCCAACCCCCAGTTTCTCCCTGTGAACCTGAAGGTTTCCTTCTTTGAGGAGTGTAGACCCAGTCCCTGTGTGCAGACACGCAAATCCAAATGTCTCCCTGCTGAGGCTGGGTCCTCAGACCACAGACAGCTCTCTCAGCCTCCTGGAGCCCCTCATGCTCTGCCCCCCGGCACATCTCAAACCCAGAGGGGCCGGAGTCTGGGACAGAGTCACCCCAAAGATATAGAAACCCAGAAAATGGTAAACCCTTGAAAAGCCATAGTCACAACCTACAGAGGAGGTCTGTGGCGGCCTGCCAGGCCCTCTCAGAGAGGGAGGACTGAGCCTCAGAAGCCTGCTGCTTCCCCACTTCTACCCTGGGCCACGGAGGCCTATGGCCAAGACAGGACAGTGCAGGAGTGTCCTCGATAGCTCAGGCTGCCCTCAGAGAACACCACGGGCTGGGGGCTTACACCGGGGAATTCATGTTCTCCCGACTGTGGGGGCTGGGAGACTGAGACCGAGATGCCGTCAAGACTGGTGTCTGGGGAGGCCTCTCTCTCGGTGCCTTGCAGACCCCCACCGTCTCACTCTGTCCCCACCTGACCTTTCCTTTGTGTGTGTGGACAGAAGGAAGAGACAGATAAAGACAGAGAGACAGAGACCTCTAGTGTCTCTTCCTTTTCTCAGAAGGACACCAGTCCTACCGGTTGAGTGCCCAACCCTAAGACCTCATGGAACCTTAAGGTCCTCTCTTCAAAGTCAGGCACACTGTGGGGAAGGGGGAGGGCTTCACAGTATGAATTTCGGGAACAGGCACCATAATTCTGTCCATACACGGAGCTAACCACTGCACCAGACCCCCTCCACAGCCATGGCACGGGCCATGAAAAGGAATGATGACAAGTTAAGGGAGCAGAGGACCCAAGAGAGCTCTGGATCCCATGCAGGTAAGAGAACAGCGACAGGGACCTCCAGCCCCGTGTGCTCACAGCGGCCATGCCAGCCTCCAATGTAGAACTGCCCTCTTCTGGTTCTCCATGGGCAGGGACCTCCTGGAAGACAGGGGCCACTTCCCCTCCCCACCCCCACCATCCCCTCATGCTCTTGCCTAAGGATGGAGGGAGGGGAAGCTTTGACTCCAGAACATCCGTCCTTCCCTGGGCATGTTCTACAGGTTCCATACGTAAGCCCCCATCACCAACAGTGATGGAAACTTGATAATTCGCCCTTGACCGAAGCCCTTCCTTTTCCTGCTTGCTGCCTGCTCCTCTGCTGGTGTTTCCTGGGATCGGCTTCCACATAAACCACTGGTACTGGGTTCCTTGTCTCTGAATCAGCTTCTGGGGAACCTCTACTAAGACTGAGAGACCTTCCCCCTGCCTCTGGAAGGGAGACTTTCTCCTCTGATAGACTGGCAGGAGCTGGTCCGGACCCCCATGAACTGGCAGAAGCAGGGGTAGTGGGCACAGACCCCTCATTAAGAAGCTCCATAGGGATTGACCTCTGCTTAATGTCTTGACCAAGGTCCCAGACCCCAGGTTGGGGAGCGCCTCAGCTTCAACTTGCATCATTTCTCACATCGGGATGTCCCTCCAAGTGATCCCAGAGCGTGGCCGGAACAAGCTTGACCTAGCTGATCGTGCCAGAGGCCTCGCTTTAAAAGACTTTCCTGTGCGTGTGGAGCTGCTCATTTATGGGACCATAAACGGTTCCACATCCAGCGGGCACCTCTCTTGACCTGCCAGGTCCTGCCAGACAATGAGGCCTGGAGTTTCTCTTCTTCAGGGAAAAAGGAAAGCTGGAAGGGTCATTTGCTCTTCTGTTCCCCTGGAGCCCTCCAGGGCCTCCCTGACCATCATTCAATAAATGAAGATCTTTCTACCTCAGAAAACCCCTTCAAATCTTCAAAATGTTCAGGATGTGCTGACCCTGCGCCCACCTTGCTAGGCCCGGACCTCGGCAGATTCTGCTCCTGGGAACATCTCCCTTCTGTGGCGGCCGAATTTTCCTGGCCCTGCCAGGGACAGCCAGTAGGTTTCTTCTAACTCAGTTTTTCAGCCCATGTCCCTTTTTAACATCATAAATTTTTTTAAAAGGCAAGGGGTGGAATAAGAGGGGGGAAGAAAACGAGCAACTATAAACAAAACATAAAAGTTGTTTAATGGACGGCATAATGAGGCCGCCAGGAAACAGCCTGGCATTGATTTTCCCTGACATTTCACCTATTAAATTATGAGCTTCTTAAGGAAGAGCTCAGATTTTTTTTTTCTTCTTCGGTCAATTAAGATTCTTTAATGAAGAACAAAGCTGCTATTGTCTGAGCCCTACGTGGACCCAAGTTCCTTGACAGGCAAATGGTGGGGCTTGGGGTGGATTGGTGCTGGAAGTGAACATGCCTCTTGTTCTGGGGGACCTGGTGGTGGACTCCAGACCAGGACCCAACCCCATTAGCCTCTCTTCAAGAGTCTGGTCCGGCCTGGTTCTGTCTCTGAAGTCCAGGAATGGTGGGGAACCCACTCAGGTGGGGTTACATGAGAACACAGAAATATCTAGAACAATTTCACTGTTTTGGGGAAAGTCTATTCTGGAAGGCCAAAGGGTCTTGAACTAGAATTCACAAATTCTAATACTAACCTGGTCAAGGGGGCAGAGGACCCCCATTTAACAGAGGATAAATCTCTAGGTTTCTCAGAGGTCAAGTCACTAGCCCAAGGCCAAACATTGTGTTTAAGAGGCCAACTCGGGATTCTCACCTTGCTCTGAATGTTTCCAAAGCCCACCTTCTCTCTGCCCTACATGCTGCCCACATCAGCACAGTCCCAAGGAACAGAGCACAGCAGGGAAGTGTATGTGAGTAGCCCACACTCCAGGGCAGTGTCCAATGGAGGAGGCATCCAGGGCCTCCCCGTGCTACTAACTGTCCCCATTGGTATGGCCTGAACCCATCTCCTTTCCTCTCCAATACCCCCCTTCCCTTCCTCTTCATTCCTGTTACAAATCTGTTGTCAGCTCCTTCATTCACAAAGAGGTGTCAACTGTTAAGAGCTTCATAAAGTTGAACCCCTCCCAGGAATATTTATATCTTGAAAAGAATGAAAGTCTAAAACTTCAGGCACACAGCCATGGTAAGACCGTTCAAGTCTGGGGTAGCCTGCCAATGGTTATCTCCAGGGCTTTTTTGGCTGCTCAGAAACCCACATAGGTCCCCTCTGTAGCTCAGTCTGCAAGTATCGGCCTAGGACAGTTACGGATGCCAGAGCAGACGGCTTACATTAGGCCTCCTGAGCCATTGTCGTCCACGTGCCTCTCCACCTGACTTTGACACGTGACTCACCCCTGGGGCTGGGAGTCCACACTTCAAGCCCTCTGAGGGACCTGTTTATCACCATTCCCATAAATAGCTTCAGGGGTAGGTAGAGTGGGCGGGCTGGGGGCCATTCCAACATTTTACCCTCCCAGAGGTGCCTGGGTGGCTCAGTGGGTTAAAGCCTCTACCATCAGCTAAGGTCATGGTCCCGGGGTCCTGGGATCGAGCCCCACATTGGGCTCTCTCTGCTCTGCGGGGAGCCTGCTTCCTCCTCTCTCTCTGCCTGCCTCTCTGCCTACTTGTAGGCTTTCTCTGTCAAATAAATAAATAAAATCTTTAAAAAACAAAAAACATTTTACCCTCCCAAATACCAAAAGAGGGTGCTTTCCTATAATCCAGAGGCCAAAGCTTTGCCACTTCCCCCTTAAAAGGATCTCACCTGGATTAATAGCTTCCAAAAAGGTAAGAGCTGCCACATCTGGAGAGCTAGCCTCCTCTTAGCCCCAGGGCCCAACCCTCTACTCACTTCATAACATTGATAAGTTTGTTGCTGTTTGTTCTGGACGTATAAATGAGGAAACTGAGTCGCAGAGCGTTAAAAGAACTGGCCCGAGGTCACACAGAGCTGGGATTCATCCCAGACCTCTCCAGAAACTTGCACTGTGGGGGTTTCGGGGAGCTTCACAGGCTTAGTGGAGTCAGCCCCACATGTCCTAAAGACAAGGCTTCACTTGAAAGGAAGTGGACACCGCACTGAGGTCACCTGCTGTTTTCAGCAGTCCTGTTCTGTTTCCTCTTGGGAAGACAGCACCCCTGTTTTCCTTCCGGGAACTCCTCACCTTTCAATCCATGTGGAGTAAGCAGAACAGTTGTCATTGGCTCTGGTGTGGGCACATGACCCAGGCCGGGCCAATCAGGAAACTTCATCTTCCCAGGCCACAGTGATTGGTTCAGGGAAGGGCATGTGACCCCAATGGGGCCAATGAGAGTCAGGCCTGAAACTTTTGCTGGAAATATGGGAAGGAGTCATGCTTTTTCCTTTGGGTTTGCTGAACTGTGGGAAGGAGAACCTGGAGCTGCTGGTGGCCACCTCCCCACCAATTGGGAATGAAGCGAAACAGAAGAAAGGAGAGCTAAGAGATAGAGAAAGACAAATTCCTGCTGCTATAACTAAAGACCCAAATGCACTGCAGCCCTGGGATCAGGTTCATCAACCTGAACCAGTGAGGTCCTCAGACTTCCCTGACCCTCACCTAATGTTCCCAGATAAAATACAGAAGATTTGAATTTTGGACAAATAAATAACTTTTTAGAATAAGAATATCTCACATATTGCAGTTCCTGGGTGGCTCAGTCATTAAGCATCTGCCTTTGGCTCAGATCATGATCCCAGAGTTCTGGGATCGAGCCCTGCATCAGGCTCTCTGCTAACAGGAAGCCTGCATCTCCCTCTCCCACGCCCTCTGCGTGTTCCCTCTCTCACTGTATCTCTTTCTATCAGTGCCTGGGTGGCTCAGTGGGTTAAGCCACTGCCTTCGGCTCAGGTCATGATCTCAGGGTCCTGGGAGCGAGTCCCGCATCGGGCTCTCTGCTTGGCGGGGAGCCTGCTTCCTCCTCTCTCTCTCTGCTTGCCTCTCTGCCTACTTGTGCTCTCTGTCAAATAAATTTTTAAAAATCTTTAAAAAAAAAAGAATATCTCAGATATTGTCTGAGACATACTTACACTAAAAATATATATATATATTTATTAATTACCTGCAATTCAGAATTAGCGGGGCATTCTATATTTTTATTTGCTGAATCTCACAAATTTTCCCTGGCCTCACAGATAATAGTCCCCTGTGGAAGCTCCACATGGTCCATCTCCTGCCAAGTCCACTCCAAGCGCCAGGGCATATCTGTGACCTCTGTCCCCCCACCCCTATGCTAAGCCAGGCTTTGCCGAGCAAAGTATCCTCCTTTACAGATGAGAAAACTAAAGGTCAGAGAGGTTAGCTCATTTCACATTACAAGTAAGCGACAGAGTCCAAATACAGAGTAAATGGCAGAATTCCGTCACTGATGCTGAGCCCAGTGATCTGCCCATTACATCATGGCTGCCTGAGATCTTGGTCAAGACCTTGACCACTTTTACCCTAACCATTTTATTCATTACCCACAGACAACTAAACTCAAGGAGGCTCTCAATGGCCACTACAGGCCAGTAGCATGATGGGATGAGCACTGTACCATGGGTTGACCACTAGATTCAATCAGACTTTGCTTTTTAACACTAGAGTGATGCCAGGACAATCACTTCCTGGGTAGGCAGCACTGCTAATCTGCAGGGGCCCTCTGTCTGTTAGGACATCCTCACCCCATTCCACAGCACATTGGGGATGATCTCAGTGCCTTGCTGCTCCCTAGGTGACAGATATGGGCACAGGATCCACACTTAACAGACAACAGAACCCCACCCTCTAGTCCACAGTGATTGGTCTAAGAATTGGGGCTGCACAGGGCAAATCAGTGTCCTCTAGTGAGATTTGGCATGTGGATGCTGGAAAAGACCCATATAAGGTATCTATCTCCTTAGATCCCAAGCTGTCAGCACTGTGCATGCCTCAGGCTTCCAGAAGGTTTCTTTTCCACCACAGAGAGAAAGTCTGCCTGAGAATGAAGCCACACAGAGGAAAGCAGGGTCAAGAGGTGGAAGGGAGACAGATATCGAGCCCCTGGATCCAGCCATGCCTGAAGCCAATGACCTTCGAAATTCCTGACTACAGGTAAGCAGGGCTGTGGCTATGTGGGTTTCTGAAATTCAGACCTTGGGAAATCCAAGAGAAAGGCACGGAATTTTAGAACCTGGCTGCTTTCGGGGAAATGTTCTTTTGTTACTACTTTTTTTCTTTTTTAATAAAACTGTATCTTCTTTATTTTGCATACTTTAATTTCAGAACAAAACAAACAAACAAAAAACCCACAATACACATCCAAACCCCTTGTCAAATACAGGAACAAGGGCTTGAGGCCCTTGTATCCGGCCTCAGACAAAGGCAGGAAGAAAAACCCCACTAAACATCAGCAGAGGGAATGAGCTGAAGCAGGGCCACTCAGGGGCTGCAGGGGGGACATGGGGACACCATACGGAGGGCCCAAGTTCCACAGGTATAGCCTAATCTACCTCATCCATGCCAGAGGCACCGCCCCCATCCTCGAGGGGTTGGATCTCGGCAGATCAGGACCTGCCCGGTTTCCTTGGCTGTCACTTCCTCTTCCTTCATCTGTGCCCAGCCTAGCTTGATCATGTGGCAAATGTGGTCAGATTGAGTCTGGACATCCTCGGGTGAGAAGTCAGAAGAGAGCAGCGACCTTCCAAACAGCAGCACCAATGGGTCCTTGACAACCGTGTCGTTCCTGTCCACCTCCGCCTTCTGCCAAGGCCTCTCCAGCATGTGGGCCATCAGAACCGACGTCCTGGCACTTTGTGGCGGTTGTATAGCCCCCTGTCAAGTTTTCCCGAAGTGCCTGGCCTTCCATGACCCTCTCCATGGTGGCCATTCAGCCAGAGGAGCTAGTTGCTATGCAGCGGGGTGAAGACACCAGCCTGTGGGATGCTGTCACCTTCTCAACCTTCTTATCCAAGAGGGGAAATGTCCTTTGAACTAGAACTACGAATCCTAATTTCCAAGATCCCAACATATTTGTTTTTTACTTCTCCAAATAGGAATTTTGTCCAAAGATGGGGGTTTACTGATTGTTTCAGTTCAGCTCTGCTGTAGAGAGCAGGGAGATATTTTCAAAGTCAATTATTGAGATAGAAACCTTGGATCCATGGGGTCTGGAGATGAAGAAGAGAGCTAGCCCAGGAAGAAGGGGATGGAATCCCCCAGGCCTGCCTGATGCAAGCCAGGGGGAACAGGTTTCGGGAGAGAGATCCCTGTGGCAGAAGTGCTGTCCTTTACTGGTGACACCTGGGTAACCCTTACGCACCTTTCAAAACCTTCTGTCAGGAAAGACTGGGTCCCAGTTATCTTCAGTTTCAATTCCACTAGAGCAATCCAGCCCCCTTCCTCCCCAGGTAGCAAGTCTGATCTTTAGCTCTAATAAGGGGGTCAGCATGCGGAAAAGCGGTCTCCAGCCTCAGAGTTGGTCATAGGATTGTTTTTGGTTTTATTGGTTTTGTTTTGTTTTTGTTTGTTTTTTTGTTTTTTGCTTTTTGTTTTTTCAGATAATGAGAATCTTCCTCTGGAGTCCTCTGGGCCAGTGTTTCTCGGGGTGTGGCCTGGGGGCAGCTTGTAGCACAGCCCCCCCCCCACAGGGAGACTTTAATTTTGAGGCTGATTCCTGGGCCCTAACTCAAACCCACTGAATCAGCATCTTTCAGGATAGGACCCAGGAATCTGCATTCCAATCAGTGCCCCAACCCAGCCTCCACCCAGGTGATTCTTGGAAAATTTTGAGAGCTGTCAAGGATCAGTCACCTCCCTACTCCCCAACCACCCCTCCAACCCCAAGCTCCGTCTATACCCTGGCTGAGGGGAACGTGGAGGATGAAAGTAAGACCTTGAGTGACCACATGAGAAGGTAATGCCTGGAAACCATGATGCTGTCCTTCTGTCAGGCTGGGAATTGGCTGAGTTCACTCCATAGCAGAGTTTCAAGATCCCAGTAGAGAGTGTGCTTGATTGGAAAGATCTAAGAATCTGGAACCCACTCCTAATGGGCAGGGTCTGAGTTTAGTCCCGGCTCTGACACCAGTGGACTGTGTGGTCCTAGGCAAGCCAATTCCCTTTGCTGGATCTCAGGGTCCAATTTGTCAGATGAGAGGGTTGGACTACACTAGTCATCGTCAAAGTCTTTTTTTAAACAGCAAAGCTTGTTCTCTAGTAAAGCCTGACTTGAGCTCTGATTTGTAGAGAACTGAGTCAGGGGACTGAATCAGACTCCCTGTCCCTTTCTCTCTGTACACCATCTAACTGCAAGCATTCTGGACTGATTTGATGACTCTTGGTCTACTTCTGTCTTATTGCTCTGCCAGCCCAAGCCAGCAGCCCTTGTCCTCGTGGTCAAGACTTGTTCACCACCAGCAAGCCCACATCCCACCCAGGGAAGGAAAGGACTGCCCCTTCTTTATAAAATCAGGGCCCATGGTTGTACACATCCTTTCTACTTATGGCCCCCTTCCTCCTTCCTGGCAGAACCTCCTTTTATTACGGGGACATCTAGACCTCCCTCCTACAACTCAAAGAAGCATGGCCCCATCTCCAGTTCCAAGGATGTATTCTCACTGGTCTAAACCAAGCACTGCAGTCCTCCATTCCCCTGTCGGGACGAGGTCACACATGGGCCTGTGTCTCTGACCAAAAAGATTGAAGAAAAACCCACTGGGGACTCCCAGGGATAATTTCTCCAAAGATTTACAAAACAGTGACAAACAGGGAAGAGACACCACGCCACCCCCCATTCACTGGCAGTGTCAAGTTTGCCTACCGTGCCTGGAATCACCATAGTCACCTGGACCCCACGAGGAGACTCACTTGGAGGGTGCACAAAAGACAGTTCTCACTCACTCAACAGCAAGCTCTACCTGACCTCAGGGCATTTGCACACACAGTCCCTTCTGCCAGGAATGCTTCCCCCAGATCTCACTGAGGTCATTCCTCCACTTCATTCAGGTCCCCTCTCAAATGCCGGCTCCTTAGAAGGACTCACCTGACCTCTCTCCCCTCTACGACCCTATTCTGTTGTTTGTTTTCTTAATAGCTCTTACTTAATATCATGTTATTTATTATATATAATATATACTTATTGTATATTGATATCATATATATTATATAAATATTTACATAAATATTTTTATATATACATACAATGTACACATATACACACAGTGTGTTGGATTTATAATACACAAATACTAAATATAGCTATATATAATATGTGTATATATGTTATTTAGATACATTATACATATATGCACACTATATAATAAACACATTGTATGTACATGTAGTTGTGCATGTGTGTTTGTCATCATTCTTTCACACTGGAACATAAGATCCAAGAAGGCAAGGACTTTGTTTTTTTCTGTACCATAACCCCAGGGCCCAGGAGAGCACCAGGCTTATGCACAGTGCCCAGTACTGTCTCATTGTTGGAGAGGGGGGTAGGGAGGAAGGAAAGAAGGTGACCAGTTTTCTGGATGATGTTGTTAAGCCTCTAAATTAACCAGTCCTCAGTATTTCTTGTTGCTGGTCATAATAAATATTTCTCATTTTTAAAGATTATATTTTTAAGTAATCTGTACACCCAATATGGGGCTCAAACTTGCAATCCCGAGATCAAGAGTCGCACGCTCTACCAACAGAGCCAGCCGAGTTCTGCAATATTTCTTATTAAGTAAGTTTAAGCCGGTCGATTTGGGGGTTTCTGACACTGGCGGCTGAAAGCTCCCTATTTCACGTATCTGCTCAGTTCCTTTGGTCTTGGATGCCCTTCCCTGGTGAATCTCGCTGCTGGCTTCCTCCCCTTCCAGGCTCCACCACCATTCCCTGTCCTTTCCAGAGTGCTGCAGTGAAGAGATTCAAAGCAGGGGTTTGCAAGCAGCCACATCTGGGTCATATCCCGGTTCAGCCACTCACAGCACCAGCTTGCAAGCTTTTGCTGGTTACTTGGTTCTCTGACCTTCAGTCCCCTCAACGGTGAGACGCAGTGGCAGTAATAGCGGCCCCCCGCCTTGTGGACTCACTGTAAGCATTCAATGAGGTCATGGGGACGCTTGAGAGTCATGTGGATTTGGGACAAAGACCCCCTCCTGACCACTTTCCAACAGCACAGCGCGGATTTCCCTCTGTGCCTCACACTTCACATCTATCAAATGGGCACAATAGTGGGGTTAATGTAAGTGAATTAAATGGGGTGATGTGTATCCACTGCTTAGCACATAGTAAGTGTTCAGTAAATGTTATTTGTTCAGTAAATGTTATTTAGGTATCCACAGGTGCATCCATACACATTCCCTTTGGAGGGTAAAGAGACCACAAAATCCAGCGCTTGCCCTCAAGAGGCCACAGAGGATGGGGCTGAAGAGGTAAGCAGGGTCAGCTCTCATGGGCTGTGCCCAGAATGATCCCCAGGAGACCTGGAGGGGGTCATTTCTGACCTTCCCCCAGAGAGATCTGCCTCCTGCACTCCAGGGAAAGTTTGCACTGGGAGAGCATCTTACCCGGGTGGGGGGCACAGGAGCCCCACTTAGCACTAACCTTATGAAATTTCAGTCCCAGGTCAGTCCCCTCCACCACCCACAGGAAGTAGCGGAGGCCATTGGCTCATCCCTAGCCTGCCTGGTTTTAAACTGAAGGCATTAGGTTCGCTAATCGCCTGTAATCACCTTGTTTGAATTAGCATGGCAAGTGCTTCCGACTAACGGGTCTGTTATTCCAAATAACCCTCGGTGGTTTTAATTATGTCCCCTGGAATGCGCGGCCTCCCGGCCCTCAGCTTTATTAGGGAAAGGTCCTGTAACCCAGGATGGGGCGTGATTCCTGACCTCCCCTGCACAGACCATAATAAAGAGAAGCAGGAGAAGGTATTTCACCCGTCCAGATGCGTAGTGCTCCCTTAGCTCTATTTTTAAACCCAACACAGGACGGAGAAGACCCCAGAGCCTGTCCCCTGCCCCACTCTTGGACTCCATCTGCTTCCAGTGACCCCAGAGCTGTGGCCCAGAAACCAGCTGAAAGCCCCCAGTGCATTCATTTCGATTTGGTTCCGGAACATGCCATCCCCTTCTTCTCATCCATAATGGATTTTCTTGCTCTGTTTGGTTTATGCCAAGTCCGGACTCTTGTTACTAACATTACCTCCACTTACAGTGGAGGAGAAGAGCAGAGAAGTGGTGACTAGCTCAAGGGCATGGAGTCAAGAGGCATTTCTCAAACTTGGGTGGGCACCCCAATACCTACAAATCTTGTTAAAATCCAGCTCTTGCTTCTGCGGGTCTGGGTGGCAGCCACGGATCACTCATGGCCAACCAGCCGGGTTCCCGGTCTGAGGAGCACACTTTGAGAAACAAGTTGCCATCGAGATGGCTGAAGAGAAGAAAGCGGACTCTGCGGCCTTGCTCCAGGCCAGGCACTGTGCTAGGCTCGGGACAGAGGACTCTGTTAATTCCCCTTCCTCTCCCGAGGGAGCTGAAGATCCAAGAGCTGCAGGGTGGTTTTCCAGACTTCTTCCAGTCTCGAGGCTCAGTTGGGGTGCTAGAAGTACAGCCGTGAGCAGAACAGAGGCCGTGACTGCCCCCATAGGACTTAGCATCTAGGAAAGCCGGGCAGGGTAGAGGGGGCATAATGGAGGTTCATGTCTGAGCCCTGGGCCTCTGGCCTCCCAGGCCTTATCCGTGACAACTCACAGCCACCGGGCGACATGAGTGTTAGAGTCCTCATAACTGAAGAGACTGCAGGTCAGAGAGGGTGGGCCACTCACTCGGGAACACACAGCTGCTCGTCAAAGGGCAGACACAGAGTCTGAAACCAGGGCTCCGGACCTACAGGCTCTCCCGTCCATGTAGCCCTCAGAACCAGGCTGGGGAGGGAAGGATTCCAAAGTCTTCAGGGTGGAGCCAGCCACAAAGGGATGGTTTTATTTAATGGCATGGGAGTGGGGGACATTTTCCCTGTCCCCACCCTGACACCACAGTGAACCTTGAACTGCTAAATTGAGTGAGATGGGGCAGGGCAAAAGGTGAAGGGAACTTGCTCGCAGCCCACGGGGCTGGGGAAATGAGCTAATTAGGACCTTTCAGCGGTGGGCGGCCCCAGCTGGTTCTGGGTGGACACAGTCCCCCCTGCCCTGAGTTCAGAGGGTCAGTGTTGCCTCAGGAGCAGGATGGTCCTGTCCCTGCCTGTGTGATCCCCGGAGCCCACAGGTGCTCCAGCCAAGGGAGAAAGCTGGACCCGTGCACCTTTGTGGACCGAGGCCCATGTCCATCTTTGGCTTTGCAGCTATGTAACCACTTTGGGGCTGGTAATTTCCCTCCAACTCCTTGGTTTTATTTTGACCTTGCCCATGAATCCACTGACCTGGGCTGAAAGCTCCAAGAGAGCCGGGGCTCAGGAATGAGTCTGCCCAACTCACCACTGGCTCCCAGCACCACACTTGGGTGCTCAATGAATACTTTCTTTTGAATGAATTAAGAAAGAAATGAGCTGTGTAAATCAAAAGGGTGTGTGCTAACATTTTCTGGGCAGTGTGGGCATGACTCCGTCTGGTTTTGCTTTGACAGGATTCATTCAATCAGCATTTACTGGTCACTGTCTCTGTCGTGGGCCCGGGGAAGTCAAAACTTCGAGTCCATGGGGAGCCACAGTCCAAAGAATAAGACATCGCTGGTGCTCTTTTCAGTTCTCTAAGCCTGTAATCATCAAGAAAGACTTCTCATAGGACGTGGCATTGGAGCACCTCCCTCAAAAGAGGACAAGGACAGATCAGCTGGAGATGTGGGGTGGGCATTGAATGCCAAATCTTCGGCAAGAGCAAAGGCACAGGGATCTTGCAGGTTTCAATCTGAAGACAACATCCCTCATGGCCTAAACCACAAAATGGACCTCAAGTCCCCACCCAGTGGCCTCTGTGGACTGTCCTCAGGTCCTTTCCTCCCGGGGGAACAGAGGAAGGGCTGATTTAATGCAGAAAAGAGACCCAAGGGAGATGGAAGCGAACTTTTATTAAGTCCCTCGGTGGGCCCTGATCGGCAGTGGGAGCGAAAACTGACCAGGCCCGGGCTCTCTGGGATCTTCTAGTGGGGAAAAGTGATGTCAACCACTCACACAACACATACTAGATACAAACAGTGCTGGCGACTGCGAGGGGGAAATATAGAGCGTGTGGTGGAGGGAGCCAAGCCAAGGGGTGGGGGGTGGGTAGCTGATGGAACAACTAATGGAATGGCTGGAGTCCCTAATGTTTAAGCTTCTAGATTTACTTCTGGGCCAAGAGCTCAACACAGCGCCTGGCCCGGCCAAGTTCAAGAAATGGTAGCAAGTGCAATGTTCCTGAGACCTCACTTCATCTAGACCATAACCGTGCGAGGAAGGTACCATAACGACTCCCATTTTACAGATGAGGAAACTGAGGATCAGAGGGGCCACTGCTGCTGTGGGATGGAGCTGGCAGGTGAACTAAGACAGGTGTACCCAGGCAGCTCTCTTCCCTAGCACGTTGCCTCCTGCTTCCCTAAACTGAATCTGGGAGGAGGGGCTCGGGCAAATCATAGTCCCTCAGTCTCATTCATGGAGAACTGAAGAGATTCAGCAACAAATCCACAAAGTCTTCAAACCAGGCAGTGCATAGGCCAAGTTCAAGGTGGTTGCCCGACAGAACACAGCACTTAGCCCTGGAAGGGGCCTTGCAGAGAAAGTGGCTCAATAATCACTCTTTTCAAAAAAAAAAACAAATAATAATAATAATAATAATCACTCTTTTCATCTCTTGGAAATTTTTTTTTTAATCTTTGTAAGGGAGTGGTTATTAAAGGGATGGATGAAAACAGTGGGTTAATGTAAAAAACAACCACCGCCCCTCAGGGTTGATAGTTATTTAATTATCATTGCTATTATTTGCAAACTCTGTGCTAAAGAACGGGGGCTACACTCGTGGAAAAGTCTCAGTCCTTAAGAAAGTCGGGCCCCCTAACTAAGGGGACAAGACAGAAATGTCTGAATGTCTGGAAAATTAAATAATGCAAGTAAGAAGGAGCAGTTTGGTCATTAAAAAAAAGTCACCCCATTAATTATAAAGGGAGTGGCTCAGGCTGAACCCTGAGGCTAGAATTATCACCAATAAGCAGTGGGTAGAGAAAGGGTTCCATGGAAGGAAGGACGTCACTAGGAGTTGAAGGATGGGGAAATTTGGACTAGGGGCTGGGTGTGAGGGTCATCTTATCAGTTTCTGTCATCCTTGAAACAAACCCCTTTGGTGTACATAGCAAGAACATTAGCTCTCCAAAGAACTAGGTGTTTGGGGGGTTTTTGGTTTTTTTTTTTAAGTGAGGAAAAAAAAATCCCACATGGGCGTCCATGGACAAGAGAGCAGAGAAGGACAAGAAGACAATGCCCTTTGCCTTCCTCATCGATCCAGAAACTGACATGTCTGGAGGAAGTGGCCTCCACCAGCAGGAAGGATGAACAGCCCCTTGGCTGACCATGGAAAGATTTTTTTTTTCTTAATGTTCTCCAGAAGGCCTGGTCTCACAGAGGAGAAATGCCGGAGCTGGCCCAAAAAAGTAAAAAGTGGGAGTTTTCCACTTAGAACAACTTGAAAAACCTACAACTTGGAGAGCAGCGTGGACCCCTCCTGGGACTACTTGATCGTTCTGATCATGTAACACTTACTCAGCTCGCCCTCTGGCCGTGGCTGGAGCCCTCTGGCCTCCGTGAGCCCTCAGCATCAAGGTCACCAGGCCTGGGGCACTTGCTTTCCCTCCTCCCAGGGCCTCAAGGTCTCACCTCAACTCCCTGCAATCAGGTGAGACAGGTTGAAAGACACCCCTGCCTGCCCGATTCCCCAGCCCCCACCCTCCAGCAGGCCCAGCGGCCTGGGACTGTGGGCTGGGGAGCGGAGAGCTGCCCGCTGGCCCTGCCTGTCCCATCCCTCCAGTGAGCGGCCCCAACAAGGCAGCAAGTGAGGGACAGAGGCGCGTTTCAGTCAAACCGTCGCGTATCAGTTTTGATTTCAACTGGAATCGCCTCCCTGGGCTGGATTTCAAAAGACAGCGTTACTAATGAGAAACACACAAGTTCTTGAAATGAAGTTAACTTCTTTAAAAAAAAAAAAAAAAAAAAAGTCCTTTCTTTGGCTCTGTTGATATATATTAGAACCACATTGTCTAAGACAAAAAAAAAAAAAAAAGCCGTTCTGCTTCTGAACAGAAATACGGGAGTCCTGTACTTTGGAAGACGCGGAGATGCTGGTGTTTCAGCCCATCATATCGCTCCGGACTCGGAGGATTGTTCGGGGCTTTGTGTTTTTATTTTTTTAGGGTGCCAGGGATTTACAACTTCAATTTAAAACAGAGAAGGAGGGATGATACGGAGGAGCGTCTGAAGTGGGAGAAAATGAATGCAAATGGGCAGTTAGGATTTTTTTTTTTTTTTTTTTTTAGCACTACTTGGCTATCTTCAAGAGAAGCATAGGGTCAAGGACAGACATGAGGTCATCGCCTATCCTGTCCCTTTCCATTTCCCGGGGCTGTGTGACCTGGATGAGTCACCTCACGGTGCTTATTCTGAATATCCCAAGGGCTGCCCCCTTTCAGAACCTGCGAGCCAACTCCTGCCTATCCATTTCCTGCTGCATCCACATTGGCCCTTCTCCAGAAAAGCATGGTGGGCTCCTGGGAGGCCCTCCAGCCGGGGTCAGGAGCCCCCCTCCGTCTTCATGCTGGTAGAGCCCCTCCTGCCCTGGGCCCTCAGGTCACTCACCTGGGCCCAAAAGGAGTCCAGATAACAGGAGCCCCGGTCTCTTCCAGAGACACGACGGTTCACCAGTCTGAGAGGAGCAAATGTGCCATCTGGCCTGGGAAGATTTTCAGATGCCCAAGACGGAGACTTCCGGAGGCCAGCATTCCCCACAGGACCAACTCACAGCCTTGAACTTCTTTCGCAACTTTCTCAAGCCGCTGCGCCCTGACAAACGCTGGTGTGGTCAGGCAAGGGGTGGGGCGGTCCCCACCCTCGCAGGGCTCACAGGGGTGAGAGGTGCATCTGTCCGCAGAGCCAACCAGAGCCTCACTCCCAAGGAAAACCGTTTTTCAAGGGAATGAAGTATGCTCCGTGTGACCCTAAAACACACCGCGGGGGCCCCTTTTCCTGCTGGAGGGATGACAGCCACTCATGATGAAACCGGGCTTCGAGGAGGGAGCGGGGGTCCCAGCGTGATGCGGGGCCTATTCTTGGTTTCATGGGCTTTGATCTATTCCTTTGGTGTCCCCTGGGCCTCCTGAAGTTTCCCCAGCATCTAGAAGAAAGTGGGCAGAGGTGGCATACACGGCAAAGGGCTCCTTGGCTGGGATCTGAAATCTGGTGTTGGCCCCGCCCCTCGCTCGGGACGGGGGGGCGGGGGGTGCTGCAGTCTGGTCCTCACCTTTCTGAACCCCGGCTCCCCAGCCATGAAACGGGAAGCCCTCTCCAACAGGTCACATTCAAGGACAGGCTCTGGCTGTGAAAGCTGGTTTTCTCTCACGAGAGGGGCCCTTCTTCAGATGCTTGGCAGACATGGCGTGTTCTGTGTCAGTCTAGGCCATTCTAGAAATTACCTAGGGGCAGAGTTAAGAGTTGAGTTAGGAGTTGCCCCAAGAAACCCATCTCAGGCTTCCTGTCTTGGCAGATTCCTCCATTTCTCAGGCTGGGCCCAGACTGTGTCATCCCTCTGGGTCAGGCTGGAAGCTTCCAGCAGATCTCCACCTCCCTGTGCCCACGCATAGTCCAGAGACAGGCAGTAAGGAGGGCGGCATCTGCGAAGTGGGAGGAAGAGCACGGGCAGGACCAGCCGCGTGCGTCCAGATGTTCTGGTCCCCGGACCTCACAGCTGCCCCGTCTCAGGTGTCTGTCCTGAGTCAGGGGTCTTGGGAGGTCGGCAGCCCCAGGAGGGTCAGTAGGCTGGGCTTGCACTAGCCTCCCCCCTCAGCAGCTGTCCCAAGCCTGGCTCCTTCACATCTGGGGGACAGCCAGACCCTGACCCAACCAGCCTCAAAACCTTTCAGTCACCTTGAACGAGGAATGTTTTTTTCATTAACGTCCTCCTTCTCTGCTCCCCTCCCTAGCCCCCCAAAGAGGCCCCCAAGCTCGAGCTTCCTCTCCCCTTCTCTGCAACTTCATAATATCTCCAGGCAGCTGGAAGAGAGGAGCCAGTGATCTCAGCTGACAGCCATGCACTCGCCGCAGCCCCCACCGCCCACCCCGACCCCTCAGCTAGCAAGCTGTCTGCCTTCCCTTCGCCCACAGAGGAGACAGCTCTGTGGGTCTCCCCTGCGAGGTCTCCCGGGAGCTCTGACCCCAGAGACCAGCTCTGAGGTGGGAAAGGCCAGCATCGTTCCATCGGCCACGTGTGTTCTCAGACACTGTCCTATGGAATCATTCTTGTCCCCATTTGACAGATGAGGAAACGAAGGGATCCCGTTCTGACTCCTCTCCCAGTGGCAGAGAGCTCTTGGTGGACCTGGGGCTGGTCCTAGGCTCTCTGCGCAGCACCTAGAGGGGCTTGGTTGTTCTCTGACTGTTTCTTGACGCCCTCCAAGCCCTCGCCCTGATGCACGTTCTCCTCCCCAGCTGTCCCGAGCCTGTGCTGACCCAGCACTTCACCCGCCTCTGCCAACCACCTCTGTCTTCCTCTCTCCTTCCTTCAGAAATGCTGACGTTGGTCGGCAAGTCTCTCTTCCCTCTTGGACGGAACTGATAGGCATGTCAGAAGGGGAGTACATTTTACTTTAAAAAAAAAAAAAAGGTGGGGAAAGAGAGAAAGAGAGGGAGGGAGGGGGGGAAGAGGGGCACCTGGGTGGCTCAGTTGGTTAAGTATCTGCCTCTGCTCAAGTCTTGATCTCAGGGTCCTGGGATTGAGCATCGCATCGGGCTTCCTGTGTGTGCTAAATAAATAAATAAAATCTTCAAGAAAAGAAAGGAAGGAAGAAAGAAAGAGAAAAGAGAGAAAGGAGGGAAGGGGGAAGGAGGGTGGGAGGGAGATAATGAAGGAAAGAAAGAAGGAAGGAAGAGGGGCATCTGGGTGGCTCAGTGGGTTAAGCCTCTGCCTTTGGCTCAGGTCATGATCTCAGGGTCCTGGGATCGAGTCCCGCATCGGGCTCTCTGCTCAGCAGGGAGCCTGCTTCCCTCTCTCTCTCTCTGCTGCCTCTGCCTACTTGTGGTCTCTCTCTGTCAAATAGATAAATAAAATCTTAAAAGAAAAAAAAAAGGAAGGAAGGAAGAGAGGGAAGGAGGGAGGGAGGGAGGGAGGGAAGAAGAAAAAGAAAGGAAGAAAATGTGGCTTTAGAGTCATTCGGACTTTGGAGCCAGTTCTGACCCCAGCTACGTACTGGCTGCTTGATTCTGCCCAAGACACTTATTTCTCCGAGGCCCGTCCTCTCTTCTGTTAAACAGGTATATTAGGAAAAGTGCGTACATCCAAGGAGTTGGGGGAAAACTAAGTGAGAATCTAAGTGTTCAGAAAGTGTTATCTATGAAGAAGAAGGAAGAGGAGGGAGAGAGGGAGGGTGGGGGAGGAATTCAGGCTTTTGGCTCGGACTGCAGATCGGCTGCCCCAGACGGCCTTCACAGCAGCATCAGGAGTCGGGGAGACGCGGCAGAGCGCGGCGCTGGACAGCGGCGCTGTCGGATGCAGGGGTCAGTCGCCACACGGATTCTGAAATTGATTTAATCCCGTTCCTCAGTCACACAAGCCACGGGCCACGTACTCGGCAGCCAAACGTGGCTGGTGGTGCCACTGTCAGCACGGCCAAGTCCCAAAGCCCTGGCCTAGAGCAGGGGTCCCGGATTCAGATCCCGGCTTGTCATCTAATAGCCACGTGACTCTAGCCAGTTCCTTCATTTTCATCTCCTTCCGTTTCTTCATCTACAAAATGGGGCTGATAACAGCACGGCATGTCCCAGGTTGTTCCCAAAGCAACAGCCCTTGGCACATAATAAGGGGTGTTAAATAAAATCAGATGACAGATCATGAAAGCTGTCCCTAGGTATAAACGGTCAGGCATCACTCCCCTCCCATACACAAACACACCTCAATACTTAATTATATTCCTGATTCCATACCGAGGGAGCCAGGCATGTGTCCTATCTCCTTTAATTTTAGTGTTTGTATGTAATTTAAATGACAAATATTAATGAAGAGAAAGGAAGAGGGAAGCATGTCAGAAACAAGAGATCCAGAAGGTATAGGAACTAAACCCTAGATCTTACCCAGAGCTTCCTGGTGGCCCGGGTAAAAATGGAAACATGATAGATGGCTCTGTTCTTATTATATGACGATCAAATGAGGTGGTATGCTTTCTTTTGTACAAGACCTCACCCAAAAAGAAAATCTTGCTGTAAATGCATCAACATAGATTAAAATCCTATGATTAGACCTCTGGGCAAATTCCCAAGTTTCTCAGCTCCTACACACAACTAAGAGAGGCAAACCCCACAGGTGGGTGGCTTTCTCTCTCCATATCCTCTGCTCCAAAACTCTATTGGTCAATCCTCCTGTTCCAGAATATTCTAATAATCTCTGACTGGTTCCACCTGGCCCTGACCCTGACCCCATCGCCCACCCCCCTCCCCGCCCCAGGTCCCATCTCAGGCTACAAGCCCTCCATGCTTCAGCCGAAGCATAACTGGACACACATGTGTTCCTAGCGCAGAAATCACTGTAGAGACTGAGAGGCCTTTTTAGTCATGGGACCCTGCAGTATGGCCCATTTCACATCCAGAGGAAAGGGTTTTGTAGAGACTCAAATTTCTTGCCCCCAGCACCAAGTAAGTCAGAGGAGGGACCTGTCCTGGATGGTGAGAAATGGCCATGGCAGTATCTCTGAGGTCCAGCGATCAGTGCCAACCCTGGGCCCAGCTCCTGCTCTGTCTGCCTTCTGCCCAGGAGTGGGCACCAAGCTGCGGGCCGCGGGGATGGAGAAAAGCCTCTGGAGATACAGGATGTGGCCGCTAATGAGATTAGCTTCAAACCCCTGCCATCTCACCCTGCTCCATGGGGCTGTCTGCCAGCCTGCCCATCTGCCCCCTATGCCCCACACCCATGACTGGCAGCCAAGGGAGTAGGAAATGGACTGGCCTCGGGAGGCCGGCAACGTGGCAAAGTCGGGTTTACAGAGACCCTGCAGGAAATGGCTGGGCCCGGGATCAGCCCTGGGGGCACGCATGGTGCTCTACAATGGCCTGGACACCTGCCATGGCCGGGGAGCTTCCTTCCTGGGTTGTTGTCCTGCCTGGTGCCTATGGCAAACCTCAACTCTTATAAGCCAGCCACCTCCGCCCTAGACATAAGCCCATTTGCAGGGGGAATTTTTTCTTGAAATATGGAAAGCAGGTGCCTGAATGGCTTAGTTGTTTAAGTGACTGCTTTCAGCTCAGGTCGTGATCCTGGAGTCCTTGGATTGAGTCCCACATCGGGCTCCCTGCTCAGCAGGGAGTCTGCTTCTCCCGCTGACCTCTCTCCTCTCGTGCTCTCTCTCAAATAAATAAATAGAACCTTAAAAAAAAAATAATAGAGGGGTGCCTGGGTGGGCTAAAGCTTCTGCTTTGGGCTCAGGTCATGATCCCAGGGTCCTGGGATTGAGCCCCATATTGGGCTCTCTGCTCAACAGGGAGCCTGCTTCCTCCTCCTCTCTCTCTGCCTCCTCCTCTCCTCTCCGCCTACTTGTGATCTCTGTCTGTCAAATAAATAAATAAAATCTTTTAAAAAAAAATAAGGAAAGCTTCGTCAATTGGCTTGTCATCCCTGTGCAAGGCCATGCTAGTCTCCTCTGTGTTGTTCCGGTTTTAGGGTGCATGCTGCCGAAGCGAGGGCGAGAGGGAACTCTGCAAGCTCAAAAAGTTCCAAGGCCTAAAGCAAGGAAACTAGGATGATGAGCTATGGGCAGAGGAGCTGCTTCTGTTCAAGTCCTCTGTCATGGGCAGAACTGTGTCTGCCAAATGCATCTGTTTGAGTCCTAACCCCTGCACTTGGGAATGTGACTATATTTGGAGACCGTCTTTCAGGAGGCAGTCAAGAGAACATGAGGCCGTACTGGGTAGACCTTCTAGGAGGCCAGCAGGGTACAGACAGAAACCAAGGGAAGACAATGGGAAGACACAAGAAGACTGCCAATTGCAAACCATCGGGAGATCAGAAGAAACCAACCCTGCCGACACCCTTGAGCTCCCGGAACCGTGAGAAAATTAATTTCGGTTGTTTAAGTGCCCCTGCCCATGGTACCTGGTTTGACAGCCCAAACAAACGGACACAGCCCCCCAACCCTGCCAGGCACAGTGTGGGCCACTTCTCCCCACTCAGAAACAGAGCCCCCTTAGAAGGGAAGCCCCTTCCAGCCATGGTGGAACTCACATCTCTCTGACTTCCAGGCAGCTGGGCCTCCTGAGTCAGAACACAGACAAAAGGTGGGTCACCAGCAGGCCACAGGGTAGCAGAGGGGATTTCTGGGGGATCTCTCCTCAGGTATCTTCAAAATCAGACCTGTGTGTTAGGCAGCCGCCTTGCAGCCTAACCCTAGGGACCTAATCCAAGGTCCCTTCCTTGCAAAAAAAAAAAGATGCCTTGGGCAGAAAGAATAAAAGGAGAGGAAAGCAGACAAAGGGGACTGAAGAAGAGGACACCAAGGTGGGCCAGAACCAGAGGACAGAGGAACCCTCTGTCCCCAGCTGGGAGCGCCCCCTACCACTTCTCCCGCCCTCCCAAGGCTGCCCACTGTGCCATTCTGTAGTAACCAACACATATAAAACTCCTACTGTGGGGGCGCCTGGGTGGCTCAGTGGTTTAAGCCTCTGCCTTCGGCTCAGGTCATGATCTCAGGTTCCTGGGATCGAGCCCCACGTCGGGCTCTCTGCTCAGCAGGGAGCCTGCTTCCCCCTCTCTCTCTGCCTGCCTCTCTGCCTACTTGTGATCTCTCTCTGTCTATCAAATAAATAAATAGAAATCTATTTAAAAAAAAACTCCTACTGTGTCCAGGGTATTCAAATCCTCTCTTCTGCTATCCTCTCCACAAGAAGGGATAAAGTAAGGTGTGGAGAAGTAATCAGATGCCCAAGGAACCACAGGAGGCCAGCGGGAGGATGAGATCTGGAGCCAGAGTCCCATCCCAACCATTCCCCTGCATTTTGGGAGAGACTCTTTTGAAGTATCACTGTTTTCTCTATAAAGAGAAAATAAGGTATCTTGCTGCACAAAGAGATCCCCTAGAAGCTACCATCACTACCAACCTAGCATAGGTAATGCATCCCCTTTAGCTGGGTGCATTTGAGAGAGGGGAAATCGGAGTCCAAAGAGAGAGGCAAACACTCCTAGAGGAGAGAGAGCGGGGTGGGGTGGGGGTGGGGGTGCAAAGCCAATGTTCACAGCAAGGCCTGAGGTCCTTGACCATGTAAGCACCACCCCTCTGCAGGCAACGGGCTGTTTGGGGAGGCTGATCCCCAGCAGGATTCTGGGGTGCCCCTCCCTGCAAGCAGTGCTAAAGAGACAAGCTCATTTGCCTAATAAAGCACTTCTGAAATGAAATCTGTGGCATAAAGCAGTTGTTTTTGTAGGAAAATACCCAAGATTTGTCGAGCAAACACTAAACATAAGAGGGTACACTGTGATGTCCACACTACGTTAAAAGTCCTCTACATGTGACATGTACATACCCATATATTAACATAAGGAACATCCATCCACTCTTCTTTCGGTGACAGTATCCAGGCTTTTCTCTGGGAACGCCCTCTTCCCCATGCTCCGGCCCAGTACTTTTGAAACCTTGGTGTGGCTTACACAGAGTGAAGTGTATACACCTTAAGTATCAATTCAATGTGTATGTGTGTACATATGCACCGTGTCGGTACCCCCAAATCAAGATGTAGCACATTTTCAGCTCTCCAGGAAGATGCCCTGTACCCTCTTGGTCAATTCTGACCTCACCCCCTGCCAGTTCTGGAGGTAACTGCTCCTCTGCTTTTCAGCACTTTGCGGATTGGGTTCTTGACAGGCTCTGTGCTCAGTGGCAAAGCTGATTGGGCGGGGTGGGCAGCCGGGATGGGTGGGGGAGCTGTGGAGCCTGTGATTTGGATCTGACCAATCAGAGCATCACGTTCCTCTAACCAGAGAGATTGGTTCAGGGGTCGGTACCCAGGGAGCAAGGCTGAAACTGACATGCTGTGGTGGCAGGCCCTCCTTCTCACTGTGGTGCAGGTGGAAGACGTCTGAGTACCTGGGACTGTAGGAGCCCAGAAATGGTCAGCAGAACAGAGGGCAAGGCTGAGAAATGGAGAGAACCTGGAGAAGCTGTCTGAGCCCGTAGATCAAGCTGTATCCATGTGAGCCAGTAAAAGATTTATTTTGTTTAAACCACCCTGCTAAAGTATTAATAGATGCTTTTTAATAGAGGAGATAGCAAGTGCAAATTTAGTCACACTCAATTGTATTTAAAAGTTTGTGACTTCCTTTACTATTAGGACAAAGTCTTACCGTGCTCTTCACAGACACCCAGATGGCTCTGCTGCCTCACCATGGACCACTCCTGTGACACTGATTTTCTCCCTCCTGCCACAGGGCTTTTGCATAGACATTTCTTCTTCATTAACCACTCTTTCCTCCCATCTTCACCTACTATACAGATCCCAACTCCGTTTTGATTCCCTCAGCTAAGCTTTTCCAGGCCTTCTCATCAAGGTCCCTTTCCTCGTGCCTTTATAGCTCTCCTTTTGAAAGTAAAATACAGTTGAATTTTTATCATTGTGTGATGATTTCCTATCTCTTCCCCATTCAACTATGAGTCCTGTGAGATGGCAAATGACATCTGTGTTTGTTCACTGTGGTCCTCCTGGTGCCTGACACTCACTTACTAGGTTTGAAAACAGATTTGTATTAACTGTGGTTCTGGCTGGGGGAGAACAAATTGCAGCATTTTCCTTTTCTAAGTTGTGCATTTTTCTATAGTGTTCTCGTTCTTCAGGTGTACCTATTATTTTTGTAATCAGAGAACAAATTAAGGATTCGTTTTTATAGAATGAGAAACAATGGTTTTTCTTCCCCCCATAAAAACCCTATAGCTAAAGGTATCTGTTCCAGCACAAAAGTATATGAAAAATAGTCCTTTTAATTTTTTTAATATTCACACACACAAACAGACACCATGAAACGAATGCACAGAATCATTTCCCTTTTAACTTTTGCTCCCACCAATTTTTCTTAACCTTTGGTGCCTACTGCTGTATGTTTGCTAGAAGCCCCTTCAGACAGTAACATGAACGAGCAAGTAGCTAATGAATCTTAACTGAAAAAATCAACGGGAAGTTAGCTTTCTGTGTTCAGATTTTCTGCCTGAGGACTTGCGCTCAGCGTTGTGATTTTTACTGTGTGCTTCTCAGGAGTCATGTCTTCTGCAACTAAAATGATTCCTGATTCACATGATAGGATTAAATCTTGGTGATTCCCCGAAGCTTTTCCATGAGCTCTAGGAGGTCCAGGTGCTCGGCCACCTGGTCACAGATGAATCGACGCCGTGCTCTCTGTCTAAACCGGGAGGAGTAGGCTGGACGTCTGGGAATAGTTCTTGGGCTTGTGGCTCATTCATTCTGTGACTTTGGGCCTCAGTTTCTATTTCTCTGGTCCTCAGTTGACCCGTCTGTAAAACAGGAAGGAGGGGTTTGATCAAGCTTGCACTTTCCAAATTTGATTTTGGCTGGAAACCTTTTATTTTATTTTATTTAGTGGTGCCTGGGTGGCTCAGTGGGTTAAAGCCTCTGCCTTTGGCTCAGGTCATGATCCCAGGGTCCTGGGATGGAGCCCAGCATCGGGTTCCCTGTCAAATAAATAAATAAAATATATTTAAAAATTTTATTTTATTTTTATTTAATTATTTTTAAAAATTGTTTTTTCTTTTTTTTTTAAGTAAGCCCTACATGGGGCTTGAACTCATCACCCTAATATCAAGAGTTTGAAGTTCTACCAACAGAGCCATGCAGACACCCCAGAAAGCTTATTTCTTTTTTTTTTAAGATTTTATTTATTTATTTGATAGAGATCACAAGTAGGCAGAGCAGCAAGCAGAGAGAGAGTAAGAAGCAGGCTCCCTGCTGAGCAGAGAGCCCCACGAGGGGCTTGATCCCAGGACCCTGGGATCATGACCTGAGCCAAAGGCAGAAGCTCTAACCCACTGAGGCACCCAGGCGCCCCAAGCTTATTTCTTTTCAAACAAAAATCAGAAGCCAAAGTTCAGTCTATAAATGGGTAAAAGCAGAACCACTCTGTTGGCTGTGGGAACGGGGGTCTGACAGTCATCTATTTGCCAGTCTTTGAAGCTTCCTGACTGCCACCCCTAACCCAAGGATGCGCACACACACGCACATATACACCTGACACATACATGCACGCAGGTACACCTGCATATACACATGCGCGCGCACACACTCATATGTACACTGAGGTGACCTATGGGACACCTCCATGGAACCCCCAGGGCACAGGGCACATGGTCTACAAGCTATGGACAAGATCATCTCTTTCGACTCTGATGTGCCCTGGATTTCATGTGATTTTGCTTATTTCGATACAAACCGCCTGATTCCCACCTTTCCCCAGCTGTTCTTATTTTGCCCATTCCTGCAGCAGCAATTTACTGAGTCAGTGAAAAGGACCACGTGCCAGACATTACCCTGGGGAGACAGCAGCTCCCAAGACAGCATGGCCCTGCCCTCACGGAGTTTACAGTCCTCAGAGGGAAATAAGTCCCAAACCAACAATAGCACAGATGGCGTGTGACTGTGATGACAGTGCTAGCAAAAGGGACTCCAAGGGGCTAGAGGGCACATGACCCCAGAGCCCCGCTGACTTGGGGCACGGAGACGGCATTCAAGAAGAAACCCAAAGGATGGAACAAGAAGGCCAGGAGGAGAGGAAGAGCATCAAGGAGAGTAAGCAGCCTGTGCAAAGGCCCTGAGTCTGAATCTTCACCCTTCTGGGAGCAGACGGAGGGCAGAGCCTTGAGAGAGTGTTAGGAGGCTGGTCTGACTCCTAAAAGAAGCCTGAGGCCCTGAGCCAAGCACGCATCTGGGCTGACATACATACATACAGCAACATTTCTAGAGTTCCTCCTGTGTGTGGTCCCTCTTCCGGATCCTAGAGATAAAACCGTTAAAAAAAAATTTAAAGACAAAATTTTCTGCCCTCGTGGGGTTTATATTTTAGGGGCAGAGGGAGAAACATAATAAAAAACATTAAAACAGGTAAGTGGCAGGCAGATCGGGCTATTGTGGGGCCTGAAGCTTATATATTTTGTGGGGACGGATAGACCCCTTAAGAAAAAGGAATAAAGAATCATAAATATCAAAGCAGCTGGGTGGCTCAGTTAGTTAAGCATCTGCCTTCGGCTCAGGTCATGATCCTGGAGTCCCAAGATAGCATCCCGAATCGGGCTCCCTGCTCGGAGCAAGGAATCCGCTTCTCCCTCTCCCCAGCTCATGCTGTCTCTCTCAAAATTATAAATATCAATTTTGGTCAGGGCCTCGGAACCTTCTGGTGCAATGCTCAAAAGTATAAACATCATTAGTATTCAGGAAAACCCACCTCTAGCCTGATCAGTGTGATGGAGAAAAAAGTCGAGCCCAGAGGGCCGGAGGAATGGGCAATATCAGAGGAGCGGACCGGGACTGGAAATGAGGTAGACAGACAAGGTCTCATGGAGATGGTAACCTCCGGAAAACCTAGAGGAGATAAAGGATCCTCGAGGGGTTTTGAAGGAAGAGCATTCCAGGCAGAAGGAACAGTGCTTGCAAAGGTGCTGAGCCAGAGACCTGCCTGGAAGGAGGCCAGCATGACCAGAACAGAAAATCGCGGGGGTGTAGAGGGAGATGGTCCTCGAGGTAACTCAAGCCAATGGGATCAGATGGGCGTTGATCCATCATCCTGTGAGGGTCCAAGGTGGGCCGTGGGAGGAACCCAGAGACCAGGTACTAGGCTCATTTCAGTGAGAGAGGCTGACAGAGAGCCTGGAACAGAGAGACAGGGGCACATTTCCAGAGCTACTTGACTGTAGACTTGGGAGGGCAGGCAGGGCTCAGCGCTGCTAAGTGGGTGGCTGGCTGGGGAAAGGGAAGGTGAAGAAGAAACCCAGAAGAGTGGAGAAAGGAGACAGAAGTCTTCCCACATCATTTACTCCCACCCAACCTGCTAAAAGGGAACCAAAATGTTTTTCGACAAGTTAAATTGTGTCCTTCCGTATGCAAATGTGACTCACTGTCGAACGTTGTTTAGCATCTTCCAAGACAGAAGAGCCTTTGCAAAGCAGCCACAGAGGCCTTCTGTGCTCCTACCCCATGAAGCCTGAGGCTTGCAAGGCCCCTGGGGGGGGGGGGAGGAAGGGAGAGCAGATCCTACCTGAAGAAGGCAAGGTAGCCCCGACATGGGCCACACTGGCGGAACACTGGGACACTGACCAAGGCCAGGCCAGGCCAAGAGGAGGAAGGTGAGGAGTGAGTGGGGGGAGGGCGTGCGGCTGTTGTCCTGAAGCTCGTGGTTTGAGGGAGCAGAAGAGACCGGAGAGTTGAGCAGGGCTGTGGTGAGTTAATTTGTGCAGGGTGTCGGGCAGGCGGCCTCCGACACTACCCTGGGCGACGGGGCTCCCAACAGTTCACCTTTCATGGCCAGTTGCACCTGCTGGACAAGCTGGGATGACCCAGCCTGGCAAAAGCAGCCACATTGGTTTTTCCAGCGCTGGAGATGGGCTGCTATAGCTGGGGGTAGGAGGGGCGCGTGGGATGGGGGATGGGGGGTGATCCTCAATCCCCCTGTTCCAGGTGGGGAAGGGCTCCTTGGAGATTCGGGTTCACAGGCCAAGTCGGAGGCTGAGGGGGTCTCTGGACACCAGCTCCCCTTCATTCCCATCTGTGCACTATGTTTGGGGCAGAAACCTGGCTTTGTGTCCCAGCTCTGCCAGGACAGGCTGTGTGAACTTGGGCGTATTCCTTGACCTCTCTGAGCCTCCATTTCCCTGTCTATCAGATGGGGATAGTGTTCTAATGCCATCTCCCGAGGCATCGGGGAGGATTAAGTAAGGGCCCAGAGCAAGAGAGTCAGTAAGTGGAGGCTAGTATTATTATTTACCGACCCAAATTCAAGGCCATTAGGCTGACACTCACAGGGACAATGACCCTGACGATTTTAAACCGGAGCTGCAAACCCAGGACACACAGGCGCTCTACCAAGTGGCTTCAACCTCTAGCATGCCGATCCAAAGCTTGAAACCCCAACACTGTGCAAACTCCTTGGGACTAGCAAAGAAAGACTCTTGCAGCCCTTGGAGGATGGAAATGGATCCAGTCAGTTTGGAGGCAGGAGGTGACAGGCCTTGGCGAGAATGGGGAACACCCTTGGGAGGTGACCAAAGGCTAGTGTCCATTGCAGGAAGACCGCTGTGCCCAGAGAGAAGGGCTCCTTCCAGAGTGCGTCAGGGCAGCTCAGGCCTCCAGCTCTGACCTCCAATCAGGGAAACAGACTCGCTGTTCAAACTGACAGTAATAACGTGGGGCCAGTTCCCATCTGGCTTCGAGAAGGGCTTATTGAATGAGCGTGTTGGCCAAGCACTCTGCTAAGTTGGGAAGCACATGATTAATGAGGCATAGCCCTGTCTTTGTGGAGCTCACGAGGACTAATATATTCTGACCTCCTCTGTGAGTTTCTACAAATATTATCCTCTTTAATCTCAAAACAGCCTTAAGAAGAGGCATGAGGAAAGGAGTTCAGAGAAGTTGAAGAGCTTCCCTGAGTCACCCAGCGGGCGGGGGCAGACGTGGGCCTCTGAGCAGACACCGGGCCCCTCACTCACACCACAGTATCTAGGGGCGTCCCACTCCCAGCCTGGCCGGGCTCTCACATTGTACTCCCCCCACCCCCGTCGCCTCTCCTGTGTCCCCAAAAATCACATCTAGGCATGTTCTGTGATAAGAGGTTTGAAGGGAAAGCGAATTCTCTGTCTCCAGTTTCCCAGAACGGGTGCCACAGCCACTAGCCCCGAGGGCTTGGTGCAGAACCAGCCCCTCCCAGAGGACACACGGAGAGACACGAGTGTGTCTCTCCCCACAGGGACCCCACTTAGGCCGAGCTCAGAGCCCCCGGGCCACCGCTGCCATCAAGCACGCAAATCAAACCCAACCGTGACCCAAAACCACAGTGATTTTCTGAACCTTGAAATGAACACAAACCTTCCCAGTTTCCAGAAACTCGAACCCAGTAGAAGGTTCACACCTCCTGAAGGCCAAGCCAGCCAACAAACAAAAAACATCCAGACAGATTCAAGCCTAAAACATGAGCTCCCAGAAGAGTGTCGGGCCAAACCCCATGCCCCCAAACTTCCAGTCATGGTTTTGAGTCTTTGAACGTCAGAAGGAGAGGGGTCCTGAGGAGTCAGACCAAACAGGGACTGAGGGGCAGGGCCAGAGAGAAGGGACCCCCGTGGGGCAAGGCACAAAAACAAGGCCTCTCTCAGCCTTGAGGGTCTGTGGTAGAGAATTCTCTCATCTGTGGAACAAAGGAGGTCGGTCCTTCCCCCAGGGAAGGGAGGGAGGGAGCAGAGAAGTCAGCAAAGAGGGCTGTCCGTGAGGAGGCATCTTCCTGGCAGGGCATGGGCTCACCTCACCAAGAAGCCGGCAGGAATGAGGCTGGACCTGGGCCGCCATCTTGCAACCCCCACTCCCTGTCATCCCAGGCAACAAAAGGAACAGAGGCGAGGGTTTTGGTAGCAGGAAGCTTTGAGGACCCCACCTTGAGGACTCTTACCACGACTGGTCTGCCACCCATGCCTGGGGAAATAGCCCTTGGGCAGGCAGGCGAGGGCATGGATTTAAGAAATGGCGGAGGCTGGCCAGTTAGCACTATGGACCGGACCCCCGGGAGGCTTTCCCAACCATGTCCTGCTCTATGGGGACAGGCACAAAGCAGTGGAAGGGAGACAGAAGGGTCTTTGCATTGCAGAAGCTCAGAGGCAGGGAGAGGGGCACACAGAAATCACCAGGTGTAGAAATCACCAAGTCTTTTCTCAAAAATGCGGTGCCTACACCTGGCCAGCAACCTGAGTCCATGGTGACAGCTGAATGTTCCTGTGCCCCAAGTCGGGGGCTTTTTCAGGGCTCTCCCCTTGCACGGGGAACCAGGCTGCTTCCCGGCCTGGGCCTGAGCGGGGAGGTTGGAGCTGAGCAGGAGGGGAGGCCCAGGGGGCTCAGAGGCCACTGAAGGATGCGCTCCAGGGCAGCAAGGGGAGGCAAACAACACCCACTTCCACAGTGGCTAGTGGGTAAAGGAAAGGGGGAATTAAACCCACGAGGGTCCAGACGGGGTGGAACTGGCGGTCTTGACAACTGAACACTCTGCCAACTTGGGTCCCCTTGGTCCAGGCTTAGCCATGACCCTAGGGTAAAGAGCCATTCTGCTGGGGAGATGACCTTCTGGAAAGTTCCTGGAAGAAAGTAGGTGGTATAGGGCAAGCCACTGGGAGTCAGAATGGGCCAAGTTCGAGCCTTCACTTTCCTCCTATGTGGTTTGGGCAAGTCCCTCAACCTCTCAGTGACTCAGAGGCACCCATCTGTAAAATGGGGTAATTATCCATGGTAATCCTGGATGACATGAGCTCACACTTAGAAGGTAGCAACACCTAGTAGGTGCTCTAAGGCTTGGAGTTCACTCCTGGAGGCGTTGGCTGCCCCCGCTGCCACAGAGGCTCTGCTTCCCGAAACGCCTGCCCCCCCACAAGAGCCCAGGCGGTCCCCCAGGGCACAGGCTCGGAGCGCAGACGAATCAGCCTCAGCCAGTGCCCAACTCGGGTCTAAGGAGGGCACTCACCCAGCCACCACAGTGGAGGCGTGTTGAGCCCCTCCACGGAAAAACTTGGATGGGCTGGAAAATCCCAACTACAGTTACATTTTCAAACCTTCTCACAATCCAAATGTCAACACCAATCGAAACAATATGTTTATTTGCAACCTTCCTGCCAGGCCGGATTAATTTCTACAGGCTCAAAGCCCATTTTGGAACTGTAATGTCTCAATTTTACAGATGAGAGGAGGGAGAAAAATACAGCCAAATCCGTCTTTGCCTTCTCGATTGGGGAAGCACTGCGGGAAGGAGAGCATCAGGGCGGGTTTTGTGGTTGGTCCTGTCCACCCTACCCCCCCCCGGGCCCGGAAGATCCTGTCACAGCATCTGGGGTACAGCCCTTCTGGTCTCTACCTTGCAGCTTCCTTCTCCCAGGGCCCGGCCAGGTCACCAATTTCTCTGCTCGATGGGGGTCTGGCAGGGCGGCAGGTGGGTAGGGACAGTCAGCTGGGGTCAGGAAGACGAAAGCAAAATTGAGGGATGAAGTATCTCTGAGCCCCAGGGTTCACATGGGCCCCAGATGAGCTGGGTCCTGGTGTGTGGCTTTGTAATAAGGAGAAGAATGTCTTGAGCCCAGACATTGGGCCCCACTGGCAGAGGACCCGGCCCTGCCTCAGACATCCTGGCATGTGCTAGACATCATGTGGGTACAGCGCACCGTCTGGAATGCTCACAGCAGCTTGGCAAGGTGGGCACTGCCATTGTGCCCATTTTTCTGATGAGAACACTGAGGCTTGTCCAAGATCTCTAGCAGGCATGTGGCAGAGTCAGGGTTGGAGGCTGGTCTGTCCAGAGATCATGCCCTTTCCAGCCCTGGAGATGAAAGACTAGAAGGGAGTTCTCCCAGGGAACGCTGGCTGTCGGGTAGCTTTCGAGCTCTCCCTGCCTCGCAGCTCCGTGGACAAGCAGGACGAGAGCCGAGCAGGCAGGACAGATGGGACGCTGAGTGTTGTTCACTACTGTCCAGGACACTCGGCTCTCCTTAACATCCAACTCCACCGGGCTGAAAGGTAAGTTTGGTCTAACATCCCCTCCACAAAAGTCAGATTCCAAGGCCATTGTGAGAAATATGTGACATCCTATCTGTGGAAGGGCTGGGAACGCCTCTGACCGAAAGCCCTACCATGTCAGAGCTCCTGTCCACCCTTCCAGAAACCTCCCTTGCTTTCCCATCTCTTGTTCGAGCTGGTGTCCTAGGCAGCGATTTGTATGTCTGGAGCCCTCATCGGGTCAGGTCAGGGACTTGGCCCCCAGGAGGCCCTCCGAAAAATCGACCCGAAGGCATGAGTTGAGAATGAAGGTCCGCTACCACCATGAAGAAGGTGCCATTACTGCTCCCATTTTAGAGATGAGGAACCCGAGGCTTGGGAAGACACACTGACCCGCCCCAGGTCCCACGACCGGTAAACAACAGTACCTGGTTCATGGTCTGGGTCTGCTTGACTCTGGAACTGTATTCAGAGGTGGGAACGGTCAGGACCCAGCCCTGGACGCCTTCTCCACTTGCTCCTGCAGGAACCGGACTAGGCTTCACGTGAAGCCCCGCCAGAAAGCTGGAGAGCCTGAAGGGCCCACCTCCTCACGTCCCACAGGCACACTCAGAGGGGCCCCCTGATACGTCCTAAGGACCCCAGGCCATGGGACTCGGGCTCTCGGATTCACTTCACATGGTCCTCACCCTCAATGCCCTCTGTGGAAATCAGGCCCCCCTCAGGCTCGGGCCGGCAGAGGGGAGAGGTTTCCTTCCCCGTGACAGTGGAGGGCTGTGGAGGGAGCAAGAGAAACAATAGGGAAGGCTGGGAGGCACGCGTAAAGCAGCCCCAGAAACCGTACCCTGGTTGGATCACCTGTCCAGGGGCCCTGGAGGAGTCCTGGAGCCACATGGCAGAGCCAAATGTCTCAGCAGCAGAGTGGTAGGTTCCAGGAAACTGGGGGGGGAGGGTGCTCCGTGGAACCCCCATGATGGGAGTCCCAGGCCCCCCGCCAGGACATCAACCCTCTTAGGACACATTTTAGGACACATTTACACGAGAGGTCCAAGGTCCACGCACTCCTTCCCTCACTGACTTGGGCACACTCCCCTTTCCTTCGTTTCTAGAATTATAAACAGCATGAGCAAAAGGAGACGAAAAGAAAAAGAAAATCCACTCAGGATACAGCCTTTTAGAGAAGACTGCTGTCACTACGTTGCTAGACATGATTCCAGATTACTTTCTGTGCACTTTTGTCTGTCTGTCTTAAAACTGGGATCGTACTGTCCGAAGCTTGGTTGTCTCACTTCTCTCTCCCCTTTAGAGCGTGTAAAATGGTCGTGGGCGCCCACACGCTTCCCCAGCATATTTCTGGAAGAACACGCAAGAAAGCAGAGAGGAAGACTGCAGATCTAGAACGGGAGAGAAAGTGACTTCGAATGTCACATATTTTGATTTAATAAGCACTTCCAAAGTGTTTATTACGTGCCAGACCCCGTTCTAAGCACTGCACAAATACTAAGCCATTTCACGGACTTTAAAAATACTTCTGTAGAGTTTTGCTTCTTACCAGGTGTGTTACTTTCATAATTAAAAATGAGTTTAAATTCTGAAACTTGGTGAACTAGTGACTGCCTCTCCGCGTCAAATAATATCCATCAAATAATATCTGTTTATGTATCATTTCGACTTGCCAGCAGCAGCTTTCTAACGGGCGGTGTCCTGGACCAGGGGCCTTTCAATGACCAGCCCTGGGATGGAGAAGACAAGACTTTCCAGCATCCTTGAAAAGGAGCAAAAGCAGAGAGAACAGCTCTCCTCACCCGCGGGCAGCCCCGTCTGTGCATGCTTTATAAACAGAAACCCTTCTCTGTCCTTGAGCCAAACCAGGTAGCAGACACAAAGCCAGACCAGCCACGTTGTGGGGTTTCAAACCAAAGTGACTCAAATTCGAATTTTTTTTTTTTTTTAAACCAAACGTCGATGGAACCAGAGCTATTTCCCTGAAAGCCCAAGAGAGCTGCTCAAAGTGGGACCAGGCCTCTGCATTTTTCTTAGTATTTCAATTAAACTGTTCCTTAAATCTTGGAGATCTGCTTCAAGGCCCTGTGCTTTTTCGGTTAAATGGCACTGCGGGACGTCACTCACACAGGATGGGCTCAAAGTTCAGATGTGGAAAGGCCTGGGTTCTGGGTGCCCTTAAATGGGTTCGTAACCATTCTGAGCGCCGGAGTCCTGCTCCTTAGGGCTGTTGTAGGACTGAATAGCCCTCAGAAGAGCGTTCCCAGGAAGTGGTGGCCTTGGAGGGGGCTTTGCCCCTTTGGTGAAGTCCCAGGTCATACTGAGACTAAGCCAAAGACCTGGCCAGCGTAGCTGGAGGTACCCCAAAGTCCTGTCCCCGAGGCCTCTTCAAAGCCCTTCAGAAGCCTGGGCTCAGACTCTGGACACTGCTGCCCCATTCTAGGCCCTAAAGATCACAGGAGTGGGAGGAAAAACAGCATCTGCCATCCCCAGCTGCCCTTCCCTCTGCGGTCACACCCACCAGCCTCAGGCTGCCCATTGCCCATCACAGACCTGAGTTCACATCAGCCCCAGAGACACCTCCCCCAGTGGGAAAGGGGGCCCCACGTGACAAAATGGAGCCTGGGGCTTGGCTTGGGGACCACAGATAGATGCCCAACTCCCATGCACATTCTCACACACTCCCCCGTGCACAGGCAGAGGGACCATCTCTGTCCATGGATTACTGCGCTGTCCCAATTTTGCACACACACACCCCCATCCCTCACCAGGAGAAGGAAGGAAAGAGGGTTGAAAATCGGTGCTCCGATGCCCCTGAACTCCCCTACAGGGAAGTAGTCCAGATCTTCCAGGTGGGAACAGAGGCTTCTAAGCAGGGGACAGTTCCCAAAACACGCCCAGGAGGCCCCATGAGAGAATCCAACACCCGGGCATAGAGCCCACTAAGCAGTTCAAGACTGTCAGCCTCTCCTGGAACCTCCCCAGCCAGGGGCTCGGGCAAACGGTGTTTATTTTTAACAGGCTTCACTAATATTACAAGCCTCTGCCCAGCCCAGGAAGGCCTCTCAACAGAGCCTTTCCCTGGGGGCAAGTCTATGTCCTATGCCCCTAGGAGGGGCAACCAAGTCAAAATCCAGGCCTGGGTGTCTGCTTGGAGGGGAAAAAAATAGTGCCACAAAGTAAGGCAGCCCCACGGCCCGTGCACCCCACCGCTCTCGCTCCTAGAGATCAAGCTCTCTGTGTGTTCCTGATCTGTGCCAGGACTTGCTGGCAATTAGACATCAACACATGAGCTGACCTCAAGTCTGATCTGTCTCCGCAGGCTAGCAGGGAGAGAAGGGGTCAGGGCCGGGGTCCAGTCTCAGGCACCAGGTTCCATCTCCTGGAACTATTGTGACAGCTCAGGAAAGGGTTTTTACCTGAAACACGGTCCCCGTCCTCAGGAAAGACTTTGATCACTGGAAACTCCCAGTGAAAACCCTCCTCATATACCCAGGAGTCTCCATGTCCCCATCAAGTCATAGGAGACAGGCCCTCCAAGGAAGGTTCCGGAACTCAGAGTGCTCCCACAGAGCCCTGACTGTGACTGAGTCCCAGGGAAGCCCAGTCTGCAATTGCTGAAGGCGGCCAGCCCGGCGGTAACACCATCCCCGGTCCCCAGTCCCCACCCCCACCCAGCCGAGCTCAGCCTGCAAATACTTTGAATTCTTCTAAATTAGAAGGGCCAGTCCCCATTTTGACCAAAATGCAATTTAAGACTAAAATCCCCCCAGCCTCAGGGAGGCACCCACCCCCCACCCCGGGCCCCTGGGAAGCTCCGGGACAGCTCTGTCTGGCGGCTCTCTTAGCGGCTTCAGCGTGCTGGGGGTGATTAGAGTGGCCCATGGGGGATGATAATAATAATCTGAAAAAAACGAATGCTACCTGGACATAGCTTACCAACCTGTAATTTAGGGTTGTGGATTTCTGGGCGAGGCAAACACAAAGAATGTCGCTTTGGCCTTGCCATTAATCTTCACAGCAGATGTGAGTTTTGTTGCTGAACATGAATGAGAAAAAAAAAAAAGGGGGGGGCGACTTCCCTATAGAGCTGGGTCTGCTCTAAAATGCATACACAATTCATAATGATGCATTTGATTAATGGTAAATGAGCATGGAATTCTGAGGGCCAACCCATGTGACGGTCACATTAGCACCAGATGAAGCTGTCGTGTGGGTGATGTGACAAAAATCCAAGAGTGGGCCACTCTGCGACCGAGAGACCAGGGCCGCGTGGCGGACGGAGACCAAATTTTCTGGGATTTCTTTCTTTCTTTCTTTGTAAGGGGGGAAGGCAGAAGAATAACCCACAGATGAACGAAGGAAGAGAGAAACACGATTCCAATTTGCATTCCGAAGTTGCCGGTTAGAATGGAAAGGGGAGATTCCAGTGCACAAGTTTGGATTTCTTTCTGTCTCCTAGCCACAGGGGTGAGCTCAGAAAGCCAAAGGGGACCAGAGTGGGAAGGGGGTGTCTTGTGATTCTCTGATACCAAGCTCGGTTATTGCTGATGGTCTGGAAGGCCATTAAAAAAAAAAAAAAGGCCGGAGCTCTTAAAAGCAGTCAGGCATTTCCAGCGGTGCTGAGAACCAGGGTCTGGGGGCCGTAGAGCAGCAGGCAGGCCCAGCACAGCGCCCGCGGTCGGTCGGTCGATCGGTCGGTCGGTCTGTCTGTCAGTGGGTCGGTCGGCATTTCAAACGTCCGTGCTTTGCTGGGTGTGCAATGCCTCCAGCTCCAGCCCTGACAAGTCTTATTGAAAACATTATCTTTTCCATCAATAATACCTCGAAGTTCTTTATTAGCAAACTCCCTGGCAAAAGCTGACATATTTACAGCACGCAGTAAACTTTACGTATCTACAACAATATTAGAGGAGAGAGAGAGAAAGGCCCCACTCAGTGACCACAACAAATCATTCAGACTTAAAATGATCCAGTGGGAGGCTAATTGTCCCAAAGAGAAGGACTCCTGACGACTCCCATCCCATCCAGCGGCCCGGCGAGTGCTCACAAAGATGAAAAAAGCATGTTTGAGGATTGGAAACATAAGAATATATATTTTAAAAAAAAAAAAAAAGGAAAGAAAAGAAAATCCAACTGATATCACCATCTAGGCTGAGAGAGAAATCTGATCTTGAATGGAATGGTTAACATTTGGGGCTGTTTGGAAAGAATTGCTCCAAGCTGTTTTTGCTCAAAATGTATAGATTTAAGGTAAGACGCTCTGTGTAGGTCCTAACCACTCTGGAAACAAGTTCCCCATTACTTTGCCTCTGACAAAGGTAGGGACGAATTTTACTTTCCCTTTCTTTAAACTGGGTAGCTTCGCTGGTTTTAACTTGGAAGCGCGCTAGAAAAGTATTTACTTGTCTTCCTCTTTTTATCCCTCTGCCAACGTGTTCTCCGGTACAGAGTGTTTTTCTCTCAGGTCTCTTCACTCCTTCTCCTCTTGCATTCAGGCCAGTGAAGTGTCGGCCCAGGGCCCTGATTCTCTCCCAGCCCATCCTCCCCTAGAGAAAGTACGCCGACTTTACGGGAATTCATGGAAAGGAAAATTATAGACATATATACATATACACATATATATGTATACATGTGTGTGTGTGTGTGTGTCTATATATATAATGAAATCTCAAGGTTCCCAACGGAGGGCACTAGAGGGATAGAGACCCCCAGTCTCCAAAACTGTGCCTAGCCACAGAGAAAATGATTTGTTTTGATGAAAATAGGAATAGATGCATATTTATTCGGGAGGAATCCCATCAATGGTCTTTTGGGAAGTGTTTGATTTTTAGCTATTATTTGGCAAATCCAGAAAGGGAATTGGGTTTTCATCTGAAGCTTCTGTTTCCAGCCCTTTTGTTAAATGAGCCTCTCTTCCCCCCTTGAATGTTGCATTAAACCATTTTCCTCAAGGAAGAAAAAAAAGAAGAAGAAGAAGAAGAGAAAATTTCCAACTCGAAAAAAGCATAAATATTTCTTCAGAAGAAAATAACAAAGCTATCTCAGGAAAGAAGTGAAAATAATTGTGTTAGAGAAGGGCAATTTTTTAAAAGGTCTTCGGACTCTGCATTTGAACAGAAAGACTTTGGAAACTTACATTAATGACTGGCTTCCCTGGGGCCGTTCCTTTGCAGGAATCTGTTTCTCCTGCCAGTATTTGCAGACTTCTCTTCAAAACAAATGCATAATTTTCTAACTTCACAAAAGGGGCCTCACACACCTTCACCATTTACAAAAACTCAACTAAAAGAAAATAGAAGAGCGGGGCATACTGAAACCAGCAAACGTATCTCCAGGTGAAAACATTTGATAAAGAAATGTATATTAAGAGTCCTATTTTTAAAGGCAGGGGTCGGTGCAGATGAAAATGCAAGTGGGTGACAATAAAATGTCACCAGATTCTTATACTTTCGCTGTACAGAACGTCATCAAAGTCACCCCACATGTTAACATGGTTTTTATATATCTTTTGTATGCGGCATCCATTTAATTTTTATCAACAATGACAGTCCCAATCTCCAAATATTTGTGTCAGGGGCAGGAAAGGGAGACGCACCCAAAAATATCCTCAAAATTATATACTGATGTCAACACCACTCTTTTAGAGCTGTTATGTTTTTGTGGTTTTTCTTTTGTAAAAACATCTCTTCCCCCGGGCTTTTGGTCCATACCGTATCTATAGATGAGATTTTTTTTTTCTTCCTTGCAGTCATGGGGACCATAGCCTCTGGCTGCTCTGACAGTAATATCTTTTCATTTGTTCTTTCAACCTCGAAGAAGCCCTACTATTCCTTTTTCGCTTGGTCTGTGCTGGAAATGAATTCCGCAATTTGCAGAGTCTCCGGCATCCCTTATCCCGTAACAATACAAGATGTGGAAAATGTGCTTAAGATTGAAAATCGCATTTTCAAAATCCAAGCGTTTCTTTTTCTAGACTTTTGCTAAAGCAGCTTATTGTACAAATCCAGGTACTGCTTAAATATCTCTAGGGGTTTAAAAAAAAAAAAAGAGCGTGATGTACTATTTATTATATTTCATTAGATAAACCTCAAAAAAGTAAACATTTTCTCCCCTCGATTCACCCACTGCCTGTTTCAGATTTTAATGCAATGATATGTTTTTTCAGGATCTTGAATATTTATATTTCAGAACTTAAATATCTTTATTTAAACCATACAGTCTCAATCTCCAAAACCCCGGATTTTTAATATTTTGGCGACTGAAATTTGGCACGTTTGAAGGTTTGCTTCTCTGCAGAAGTCTCTTGTTATCCAAAGTAGAAAAACAAACTAGGGGCAGATTATAAACTGCCCAACTGCTGGCTGCTTACACGGCTAAAAGCATACAGCCAACCCCGTTTACGTTCTGCCCTGGGGACAACGACTTTCTTAATAATAAATAGGGAAAATGTAAAATGTTTTCTTTAAATTAAAAATCGAAACGAATTGTTTTAATGAATATCTCTGGTTATGAGGGAAAAGCATGCCTTCGTGTGTACACATTCTGAAGAAAAATTTCCTGTGTGGTTTTCCCTGTGAGATCAAAAGGAACTAATTAACTTTTCTATAAGGTAAACAAAACTTTAACTTGAAATATCCCCATGAAGTATGTGGGAAGTGAGCTTTTGTGTGAGCGAAAGCAAGAGGGAGGGAGGGAGGGAAGGAGGGAGGAGGGAGTTGGATTTAATTTTATATTTGAAATTGTCTCATGCTCAGAAGGTATTGGAAACCCAGCGTTGTCCAAGAGTCAGCCTTCCTTTTATTCCCCCATTACCAAAATGATATTTAAATCAAAGGCTGAAATGTTGCCAAGTTCAAATCCCCCAAAAGATTAATAGGGCATTGTTCTGTTCATAGAAAATTGGTTCTTCTTAGAGTCCCTTTAAGAAGAACTGGGTGTGTAAAGGAGCATGAGGAAAGAGTGTGGGAAAAGAAGAATCTGGAAAACGGGCCGTGGCCTGAGTGGGAGGGTGGCATGGGGAGAGTATCTTCAAGAGCACAGACAACCCCCCCCCACTCCATCCCCAACCAGAAGTCATCGGGGTCAAGGGGAGCGGCCCCCAGCTGGAGCCCCCTTTCCCCAAGACTGGGCTCACTTTCTCAGATTTCGGGGACAAACAAGAGCAAGAAGCAGCTCCGAGGGGACCAGGAGGGTCTTCAGGGCTGTGCCCCCTCTGGGTGCTGACCCCTGCGCTGAGAGACGATAGGGGCCCCTCTGGCCCCTCCCAGGAGGAGCAGCTGCAACCAGGGACTGAGCCCCTCCCAGGACAAAGAGTCCTTGGCCAGCTTCGGGCCAGCCGCCCAGGGCCCGGGCCCCCTGGCCTGGCCTCCTCTTTGCCCTTGCCAGCATCGGGACAGGCGGCCCGCCCAAAGGACAGAGAATGCAGGAGGCAGCCTGTGCGGGAAGAAAGGGCTCCTCGCTGGAGGGCTCAGCAAGGACCCTGGGCACCTCCATTGTCCGCCTTCAGCCTCAGAATCCCCAAAGCAGAGCCGTAGGGGACTCACATTCCCCCCACACACACACCCCTCTGCTCACCAGCCTCTCCATCGCCCTTTATGGTTGCTTTGTGGATGGTGAGACCAATTCTAACAGCTAACATTCATTCAGAGCTTACCCGGTGCCAGGCTCCAAGCGGAGTGCTTTACCAGAAAGTTCACCGCAAATATAAGAGGTGGACAAGACTAACCCCGTGGAGCAGATGAGGAAACAGGAACAGAGAGCTAAAGCGACTTGCCTTGGGGCACCCAGCAACTCACACACAAGGTCACTGAGCCACAAAGCTTAGCGGGATTTGGTTGTGACCAAGCCCCTTGCCCCCAACCCCAGCTTAGTGGCCAGGATTAGGCAAACAGCTGGGTTCTGTTATGATAGGAAGGGTCCTTGACCAGGCTCTTTGCTTGGACTCTTGGTCATGAAGCTGGGAATGGAAGAAGCAGGTGTGAACTCCAGGGACCACCCCCCAGGGACATTCGTGCCCCACCCCCGTGGCAGAAGCTCCATCCATCTGGCTCAGTCCATAAGCCTGTACCGATTGTGTCATTGGTGATGAGGTACCCATCTGAAGTCCTTTATTCATTTATCCAGCACCTAAATCTGCAAACCATTTCCTTTCGTGCCAACTGGCAGGAACTAGAGACCACTCCTACAAACCATCCAGGGAACTCTCTTGAGACAACAAGGAAAGAGGGGCTTCTTGGGGAGGGGGCACATCACCAGAAGCCTGTGTGGCCTCTGATGTAGCACTTGGAAGAGACCAGAACCAACATCCTTCCTAATGGCATACCAAAGGAGGGGAAAAAAACCCAAGTTTGAATATCCCAAGTGCCCCTTTTTTCCTCTGGAAAATAACTAAATTCTCATGGAAGAAATAAAAGGGTCTCCTCTGCCTGGATTCAGTAGCAAGACTAGCAGCGATTTTCCCTAAGACCCAGTACAGAAGTTGAGTCAGCCCACCACTGCCATATTCTAGCTGTGTGACCTCAAGCAAGTTGCTTTCCGTCTCTGAACTTCCATCTCCTCATCTGTTAAAGAGAACTCACTCCAGCTACCTAGAATGAGATAAAGTATGTTCGGTCCCTAGGGGTCAGTCTTTTCAGGGGGTCATAAAGAAACAATTTCTTCTCCTATTCCCCACCTCACCTGGAAATAATCTCTATCCCCACACTGGCCTCCTAGACCTAAAATGGGTGAGCTGCTGCATCCCTAAAGCAGGAGTCTGCTCTGAGGAGGATGTGTACACACAAGCCTCAATCCACCGTTCATCTGCCCACCCTGCCCCGCAGACAAGCTCCTTCACTTCTCTAACCCCACTGTGTTCCCAGCATTGCCTTCAGGGCCTCGCAGGGGACAGGACCCCGTCCTGGCACCCATGGGACCCAACAGCCCTCTTTGGAGTCTAGCAGAGACGGCAGGGGATGGATGAATCCTTCCGCTATGAGAGGGAGGACTAGAGCACAGCCCTCCCTGCTACTCGCGCCACCCCGTGAGCTCTGACTGACATATCAACAGGTCGACATGGCATGTGGTCTGCGTCATAGTGTCGAGGAGGAGGTGGGAGCTTGTGGAGCACGTGGGAAGCCTCGGAAGTGGAAGCTGGTAATGGGGAGCACTCGGTCCCCCACTACCCAGGAGCTGACACTCAGGGTGGGAGGCAGCGGCAGGTGGCTGTACACCCCAGAGGCTTCTCAAAAAGGCTTCCTTCCCTGTCCCCAATGAAACAGAGACAGCCAGGGTATGACTGACCCAAAGGTCAAGCCTGACTCTGCTGTCCTCAGAGGGAACCAAAGACCTTCCTCCCTCACCCTCCCTCTGCCCAGAGCTACCCTCTCTCCAGCTGGGGTGCCCGTGTCCACGTCCAAATGTAGCACGTTCCCCAGGCAGGGAATTTGGAGTGTACTGTTCTTCCGCAAAAGCACTCCCACTCCCTGCATCTAGAGTTTGGTTGGCTTCTGGTATAATCAGCTATGTGCATATATGACTATAGACAAATGTATATTTCTCTCTCTCTGCACACACGCGCGCACACACACACACATAGTGCATAGAGTGAACACTGAATAAATATTTGCTGCATGGGCTTGCTGAAGATATATATGTGTATGCATCTGTTGTAATATATGCATCCAATACGCATAAAGAGATAGACACATATGGTTTTATACACAAGGTTAGAGATCGGTTTATAGGAGTGTATATACACCCATAACTCTATTACCAGTTGGCATCAGGCAGTTGGCTGGCATCGGGTATAAACGAGCTGTTCATTCATTTGGGACAAGCATGTAATCTGTGTGTGCACAGAGTGAAAAATGCGACTGGTTGGAGTTTTTTTTTTCCCCCTTTTTTCTTGCAAATGTTGAATATACAACTTGTGATACTTTCAATAGAGCTTACAGAAATATCACGTTTTAGCCTAATTGTTAACTTGGAATTTCCAAAATTAACCATAAAAAAATAACACGGGCCCGTCAGTCCCTCCCGAAGCCACCGGAGAGCCCAGCTCTGAAGAATCACTCTATTTAACCACACTGGAGTCAGGTTCCACGGCTGTTTACCGAGCCGCTCCGGGCTTGTATACAGTGTTTCATTTAATCCTCACGACACCCTCTGAACGAGGGTTTAATCGCACTGGAAGGGTGCTTACCGAGGCCTGGGGAGGCTGGTCACCTACATACGGTGACCCCGCTTGTGAGTGATGGGGCTCAGTTACCCCTTCCCCGGGGCTGCCGTACACCTTCCCCCAGCCTGACCTCACTTCTGCTAGTTATATCAGCAAGGCCCCCTTTCCAAACCAAGCTGCGTTCACAAATTCTGAGGGGACGTGAATTTGAAGGAGACACCGTATAACCCGTTTGGCTTGAATTCGAACCAGGTCTTTCCAGAACTAGGCCCAAGTCTTCCACCTGCCAGGTAGAGGGGAGCAGGGGCACCCTCTGGGCAACCCTCCCGTTTTCCTCCGAGTCAGGGTTAGACACAAGCAAGAGGATGACAAGGAGATAGCCTTTCTTGAAAGTGTGGCCCAGTCGTAATGGGGGACATTAACATGTGTCCAAGCTCTGGGGGGGGGTCAGTGAGGGGGTGGGCATGAGGGGAGGGCAGAGGACTTCCTGCCTCTACCGCAAGCTCCAGTAGACTGACAGCCACTGGCCATTGGAGGGGCCCATTCAACTGTCGCTCTAACTCTCCATGGTGGTCTCACATGGGTTAATAGTAGCCATACTAGTGATGGAGAGTGGGTGTTCTGGAGGCTGACCGCTGGGGTCTGATTCCCGGGCCTGGCCCTCACTAGCTAGGTGACTTCCAGCGTGTTAGCTGACCTCTCTCTGCCTCAGTTCCTTTTCCTGTAGAATGGGCATAACAGTAGTATCTTCCCCATACTATGGAGGAAACTGAACCGCTGTCTGCACGTGGAAAGCCCTGCTGTGGGAGTAGGTGCCATAACCCCCTCATGGCCACCGCCAGCATCGCGGTGGCCTTCACTGTCACGTAATGGTCATGAGCACTGGAGACTGACCGCAGTGTGACCCATGAACGGGACAGATATTCCGGTTCATGGAGTCACCATGGTCTCCAGAGGCGGAACTACTTTTGCAGGATAGGATTTCGTATGGCTTGGTACCAACGTAACGCACTCAGTCCCGACACCGGGGGTCCCTGCCCTGCCCCCATGAGCTATGGGACTGGGACGAGTCTGCTGACCTCTGGGGACCTCAGTTTCCCCATCTGTTGAGTGGCCTCCTCCCTTCCCAGACCGCAGTGTGGAAGGAAGGCGAGTGTCATCCCTGTCGGCCCTGGAGCCTCTCTTCCCCTCATGTCCCTTGCCTGCGTGTCCGGGGTGATAATTCGTCCCCCACAGGGTCTCCAGAAAGAGTCAAGAGACAGTGAGCATCAGAGGGTCCCGCTCATAGTGAAGATGACAAGTGACACGGGCTCGGTTACTCAGGACCACGTCACTTTCTGAGGTAAACGTGTGGAAACTACAGGTCACAGCCTCCAGGGTCGGGAATGTCAGAGTTAAGGAGTCACTGCCACACAAGCTGCCTTCGCCTCGGCCCCTAGTGCCCTCCGGTCTGCCATGCCTGTCCACATGGGGAGTTTCGGGCCCGGGACCAGGTACCATGGGCAAGCCTGGGCCTTGGTCTCTGAAAGGCCCTGAGGGAAAGTCAGGGGGAGGATGAGGAAGCAGGTCTCTCAGGGGGGAGTGCTCATAAATTCATTGGCGAGTAATTTATGGCAACCAAGTGCAACACCTAATACCTGCCAGTGTGAGAGGTTAATGGGGAAGGTTAAGGGGCACAGGCCGGCTGATTTATGGGCCTGGCCAGGGGCTTTCATCCTGACCAAGGCTCCAGGGGCCCCGCCTGGAGGAGAGGCCAGGGGAGGGAGCAGGCCAGCTCCAGCCAGTGGGATGGGGAGGGCACTGGGACAGAAGGAGGGTCTGAGGAGAAGTGGGCTAGAAGAGGGGGAGCATCTAGAAAAAAGGCAGGGAGATGGAAGGAGTGAGGTGCCGGTCACACGCACCCCTGCAAGGCAGTGGTGATGGAAGCTGTTGCTCAGAGACCCCAGAGGCTTGTCTTGCCTGTGACCTTCACGTGGTGGGTTCCAGAAAAGTCTGCGTGCACCAGTGTGGCCAGGAAAACAGAGTGGAACCAGCACATTCCATCATGTGAACTGGGGAATGATTTATGTGTGCGGAGAAGGCAGCTGACAACTAACTTCATCAACATAGAGCCACAGTCTGGAGCCAAGACGGGACCGATGGCTCTGCCACTTTACTGAGAACTGGGGCTCTTGGTTCTGCCCCCCCACCCCCCGCCGTGAGTGGCAGTCGTGATGCCTACCGCCAAGGACATTTCTGCACATTCCACAGCTAACCTGGCACCATAGCTGACCTGGGGAAGGTAAGGGGCAAGAGTCTGGGCTCAGGGGACACAGAGTGATGGCAGCTGGCTGAGCCATCGGTCACCCCCACCCCGCCCCTGGGAGAGCGGCAGGGCCACTGGGAAAGCTCCCGGGCTGGACCCTACCTGCATATGAACACACACGTATACAAACGTGTGCACACACAGAACACACCTGCCTAGACCCCTTAACTCTCGAAAGCCAAGCCAGCTCCTAGCCCCTCTAGACACAGAACCTCAAACAAAGAACATGGGCCAGCATCCCAAACTAACTTGAAATTCCACTAAAATGTTTACTACAGACTCACAAGAACGGGGAGACCCTGTTCATAAGGCATAGCACCAGAACCGTCTGAAAGTCTCTCACTGTCCCCTCACCTCCCAGGGCTCCTGGACCTGGCAGCTTCCCCGCCCACCTCCCTTGTTTCCCGACCGCAGAGTCTCAAAACCCCATTCTCCCACTCCTAGCCTGTCTGTGCTCTTCCCACTTCGCATGTCTCTGCAGCATTTCCCAGGTAGTTGTGGCCACTTTTTCTGGCTCCTCTGCCCTTCCTTCTTGCTCCACAATTCCTGGGATCCACGGCGGGTGGGGGTGGGGCAAGAAGCTGGGAATACTCAGGCTCTAGTATTTTATGCACACGCACACACGCACGCACACAGTCTTATGAGTCTCCTTGATAGAGGGTCCATCACCCTCCACCAATACCTGGCCTTAAGGGCACCCATACCGTGTCTTTAGTTAGAGCCCTCATGCTTTCTTTTTGCCCACCTGGCTTCTAGGTTGCAGTACCGATTTGGAGGGTAAGAACCAGGTGCGGCATCCCAAACCCGGACCCGGGTTCTACTTTGCTCTTTCCTCTCTGTGTGATCCCGGAGGAGGCACTCAGTCTCCCTGGGAGGCCATGTGCCTCCAAGGCGAGATGTGCACAGCCTTCCTGGATTCAAGATCCAGACTTGAACGCCAGCTCTGCCACTCCCTCGCTGTGTGTCTTTTGGCAAGGGGTCGACCTCTCTGAGCTGTGATTTCTTCACTGTAGAATGGTGTATCATGATGACAACCTGAACGGTTTCTGTGAAAACTAAAGACAGTAAGAGACTGTAGGATCGTGAATATGAATATTTGGGAAATGTTTCTTCAAACACAAGGGAAACAAATTTCCATTTTGGACAAGGCCTCCTGATTCCAACAGAATTTTCACCTTAAGGGAAGCTAGGTGGGCAAGGTAAGGCGATGTAGGGTACAAATTTCGGTCCGATATTCCAGAGTTGGAATCTCTGCTCTGTCCTTCCTGAGTGTATACCTTTTGTCAAGGCTCCAGGCCAACCCTCTGCCTCATTTGTCTTATCTATAAAATGAAGAGAGCCATAAGACTTTCTTATAAGATCACACTGCAGAGTATTCACTCAGACAAAAAGTAAAATATTAAAATATTTAATAAGCACCTGTTCAGTGCCCAGCACTTCTCCAGACCCCGGAGAATGAAAAATATATAAGGTTCCTGGCATCATCATGGGAGAGACAGACCGTAGGCAGGTAAACAAATAAATGAGCCAGATAATGACCGTCAGTGGTAGGCGCTGGGAAGAATTCAAGTCAGGTAAGTGACGGGGAGTCCCCGGGGAGATGAACTTGCATCGCGGGCCCCAGAAGACAGAATCTCCGGCACAAGCTGCGAATTGGGTCTGACTCCTCATAGGTGCTGGATAAGTGATACTAACCACTGACGATCGTTACTGTAGGTCGGAATCACAGCTTGATCAGGAAGGGCTTCTGGGAGCTGACGGAAACTCACCCGAAAGAGCAGGTCTTGAGGCCCCCGTTTGGCAAGGGAGAGAGGTGTGAGCGATGGCCCAGCCGGGCTACGACCTGACTTGCTCCAGCTGCCACGGCGTTTCCGGAAGTTTCTGCACCATCTCCTCCTCCAGCCCCCATCAGGCTTTTATTTCCTCAGGCAAAGGCTGAGCGCCAGCACTGTGCTGCCAACCTGGACCGCGCACCAGAGGCCGGGACCATTTGCCGTAGGTTTCACGGGGTGTAAAGTGCTCGGCACCCATTAAAGCTAGAGCAGTTACAGGCTGGGGGCTAAGATCCTGCCTAAAAGGCTCAGAAACACTTCAGAAAGAGCCAAAGACTTCCAGCACTTTGGGAAAAGCCCTGATCTCTGGCTTTGCCCTGGAACTATTTATCTCAGCTTTTAAAAGTCGTGGGCCAGGCTGAGAGTTTCGTCAAAAGGAAAACTGGGGTGGGGGGGCGCCTGGGGGGCTCAGTTGGTTGGTTAAGTGTCCGACTGTTGATGTGAGCTCCAGTTATGATCTCGGGGTCCTGGGATCGAGCATCGCATCCAGACTCTGCACTCAGCCACTCAGCGAGCAATCTGCTTCTCTCTCTGTCCCTCCACATGCATGTTCTCTTTCTCTCTAAATAAAGAAAGAAAATCTTAACAAAAAGAAAAAAAGAGGAACAATGGAGCCAGGATGAGTGGGGCATCTCCCTGAGAACTCCCCAGTGTGGGCACTGCCGCTCCCGCTAGTCTGTCCACCCATGGTAGCTAATGGGGGCGCCCCTAGCGGCAGGTGCAAGGTATCCACCAGCCATCTACTTAGGGAAAGGGAGGAAAGAAAAAACACTTACAAAGTACCCCTGACTTGTTGGGGACCACACCTCAGAGCAATGCATCAAGGCCCATGTTATCATCCTCCTTTATCAGATCGGAAAACAAAGACCCAGGTGTGCCTGGGTAGCTCAGTCCGTCAAGTGTCTGCCTTCAGCTTAGGTCATGATCCTAGAGTCCTGGGATGGAGCCCCACATCGGGTTCCCTGGTCAGAGGGACGTCTTCTTCTCCCTCTCCCTCTGCTCCTACCCCCTGCTTGTTCTCTCTTTCACTCTCGCACTCTCTCTCAAATAAATAAATAAATACTTTAAAAAAAAAAAAAAAAAAAGGAAAACAGAGGCCCAGAGAGGTTAAGTAACTCACCAGAGGTTGACCAGTGAATATATGGCAGAGGCAGGATTCAAACCCTTGAAGAAAGAATTGTTTTCCTCCACAGAGAGAGTGAAGTAAAGCAGCTTAGAAGAGACTATGCCTCCCTTCTGGGGAGGGGGGTAGGGTAGAGGTAGGGGAGGAGGAATTAGACCCCTGCCCAACCAGCCAGCCGTGCCCAGAGACCCAGGAGTGGCAGGTAAACAGCCAGCTCCTCTTCCATCCCCAAATGAGGATAGAGCCCTTACCTATGCCAAGCATTTCCCAGGAACTTTCTCAAATCATCTTCTCTCCTCCTCCCCAGGACCCAATTACGGAAGTTACTGCCAGTTGATCGATGAGAAAACTGAGGGCTTATGTGACACCGCCCCAATCACCCGGGCTCCAGTGTCTGACCTGCTCACTCTGCAGGTGACTCAACCCCGGAACCGTGCACTGTGTTAAGTGCCAGACTCCGAGCGAGGGCCCTCTGCCGTTCACAAGCAGATTTTCCATTCATTATCTCCACTGACAATTTGAACAAGCCTCAGGGACGGGCCATCTGCCCCAAACCCAGGCTTTGCCCAGTGACCCCCGTGGGAAGACAAGCAGCGGGGGCCGTGAGGTGCCGAGAAGGAGAGCTTGTGGCAGGAGAGTCGGGGGAAGGCCCCACAGCCAAGGCGTGATGCGGCTAAGCCTTCATCAGCCATCAGGCGTCCTGGGGCCCCTGAGCCTTAACCTCCAGGAAGAAGTCACCACGTCTTTGACAGTTTGGAATGGTACCTCCCCCTCCATTTCCACCTGGAGGCCAAGGAAGGGACCAGAAGGCCTAACTGACCTCTTTTCTGACCTGTGTCCAGGGCACAAGACAGTTAGAAGACAGCAATTTGGAACATAAAGGGGGCCATGAGCTGGTTTCCATATGACGTTGAACTGCCCAGATCCCTTTTTAAAGTAGAAAATAATGAACCACTCCCCAGACAGCTGCTCTCATGGAGGTGGCTCAGATGTAGTGAAAGAGAATTCTCCAGTCAGCGCCGCTAAGTTCATGTGTTCATTCATTCCTTCAGCATTTTTGCCTGAGCCTGTTCCAGCCAAAGATTATATTACAGGTGATAAGTGGATAGAATGAATACTCTTCAGGGGAAGGGCCCATAACTCCAGTAGAGAGAGGGTGTGGGGAAAATTCCAGAATTTTCTGGAGGCTTCTGTGCCTCCAGAAGCTGCTAGCAGGGAAGAGAGGAGAGCATTTCAGACAGAACACATGGCATGGGCAAAGGAGACATTCCAGAAAACCCTCTGGGGACCCAGATTGGCCAGACCTAGCCAGGGTCTCCCTGGAGCTAAGGCCCCTGGTACTTCCTGATAAAGGTGTTATGATTTCCCTCCTTCCTTCCTTTCCAAGTGTCAGCTGTCCAATTTGTGGGGATTTTATTAAAAACACACAGTTAATGGCTAGGAAAGAGGAGGCATTTCTGCCTTCTCTCTCCCCACCCTGAGCCCCTACTCTGGCTGGAATGTTGCCATCAAAATAAACATTAAATACGAAATGTTAGAGCTGAGTTATGACTTTTGAGGGTGCTGGGAGAAAAATTTATAGCAACATTACAGTGTTTTGTTAGAAATCTCTTAATGCACCCAAATGGGAAGGTGTGTGTGTTTTTTATTAAAATGTTACACTCTATAAATCCGATCTGCAGGAAGGACACAGGTGGCGACCCAGGGACTCAGCTGAGGGAGCTGTCACTTCTATCTTCGGCCCGTCCTGTTCCCTAGCTCTGGAAATAGCTCTCCCCAGCCCTGATTCCCCTCCATGCTGCTCCCCTTCCTTGGGAAGGGGAAAAAAAAAAAAAAGCTGATTTCTTCAGTCCCCACCCCAGGAAAAGCCACAAAGGAGTGTGAAGATCTTTGTGAGACTTCCCTCAGGGTCTGACTAAAAGTTGCAATTTTCTTAAAAGGCCTCTCTGAGCCACAGAGCCCCTACAGGGTCTTTATAAAGTTGGTCTGACAGGGCAAAATTTCCTGTTGGTCCATTTTCACAAATTTGGATTCTGGCTGATGCTGCAGTTTTCAAGGGCTTCTTTGTAAAAAGGCAACCAATTTCTGTCTCAAGCCTTCTGTTCTGGAATGTTCTCCCTCAAAAGGGTAGATGATATCAAGGGGGAAGAATGGCGGGTCCATTTTCTCCTTTTAACCATATATGGGTCCTCCCTTTCATAAGGAAAACTGTGGACCCAGGCGTGGTATCTTTTCCCTTTACCTTTCTAACAGGGACATCCGAGGATTCCTTTGTGACTTGAAACCGGAGACTCCTAGTCTGGGAGCCCCTGAAGTTGCATTTGGGTGTAGTTACCTGTACTGGGTGAAATGGAAGCCTCCAGAAGATATCTCCAGGTCCTAACTCCTGGTAGCTGTGAGTGTGACCATAGTGGAGGTGTTTGAGATAATCCTGGATTCTCCAAGTGGACCCTTAATCCAATGAGAAGTGTCCTTATGAGACAGAGAAGAAGGCTATTTGAAGACAGAGGCAGAGATGGGAGTCACAAAGCCACAGGGATCCTGGAGCCACCTGGAGCTGGAAGAGTCAAAGAAGGGTCCTTCCCAGAACATGGCTCTCGTAATTCATTGATTTCAGACGTCTGGCTTCCAGAGCTGTGACAGAATAAATTTCTGCTCTTACAAGGCACTGAGTCTATGGTCATTTGTTAAGACAGCCCTAGAAAACCAGTGCAACCTCTATCCACATCTCTCTAGAATGAGTGTCCTTTGCTTTCATCTGATTACCAAAGTGGCTCCCCCAAAATTTCACTGATTGTGAAATGCTTGTAGAAATTATACATGCAGTGCCCTCACCCCTGTGGAGTGAGGATGGTACTTAAAATCTGGAAGAGCAGGACATCAAACAACTGCTACCTAGGCCTGCTTCCCCAGTGGTTCCCTGGGTTCTGAGAAAGCGCCCTATCCCCACCTCTCCTGGGCTCTCTGAGATCAACCTGGCAAATCATTTGAGAAGCTGAATTCCTTTGAAAGGCCTTGAAAAGGAAGTTGTGAAGGTACTGAGTGCCCGCATCTAGCTTGTCTGCCTACTCCCAGCTCCATTCTGGGGACAGAGCTGAAAAAGGAAAATAGGTCCTCTCACAGTGACAAAAACATTCTGGAACTAGACAGAGGCAGTGTTGTACAAGATTTGGAATGCACACTGTAGTTCACTTTAAAATGGCTAATGTAAAAAAATTAAATAAAATGGCTAATTTTATGTTATATAAATTTCACCTTTAAGAAAAAGAGAGGAGGGGTGCCTGGGTGGCCCAGTGGGTTAAACCTCTGCCTTCAGCTCTAGTCATAATCTCAGGATCCTGGGATCCGGCCCCCATCGGGGCTCTCTGCTCAACAGGGAGCCTGTTTCCTCCTCTCTCTCTCTCCCTGCCTCTCTGCCTACTTGTGATTTGTCAAATAAATAAATAAAAATTTAAAAAAAAAAAAGTAAAGTAAAAAAGAGGAAAGTAGGCATCAACTTCTACTCCAGGTGCAATAATTAGCAAAGCCCACCTTGTTCCCCACCTTTAGCCCCCAGAAAAAGAAACCATTCAGTTGGCTTGTCAAGGGAAAAGGTGAGTCCTGTGAATAATTTTAAAGGAGACAAATCCTGAAAGGACTTGGCTGGGACGCTTGGGGACCAGAAGAGCTACTGAAGGGAGAGTCGTGTGGCCCCAGGACCGGGAGAGGATGAAGAACCCCGGGAACACGGCAACCAGGTGATCTGAACTTGACTGCACACTAGGTCATGGTGAATGAAAGAACTGTGCGTTCCTCCAAGTCGGGCAAATCCTGCAACTGTCCCAAATATGGATAAGAACTGAAGTGGAGTGAGCGCCCAGCCATGTGATCCCTTCCCTAGGAAACAGCAATACCCACCACACTTCACAGCTGGGGACACTGAGGCACGAGGTAGAGAAGTGAGCAGTCCGAGATCGCATCTGCAAGCCCATCGGGGGTTAGCAACCAGTTTTGCCTGGCTCCAGAGCCCGCGCGTTTGCAACTCAACTCCAACCTGGAAACGAATTCAAGTTAGAGAAAGTAGCTAGGAGTTTCGGCGCCCCTGAGGATGGCAGAGCAGCTGCGGGAAAACCAGCGGAGAGAGGAAGCTCGAAGCTCTGCGTCCAAGGCCCCACAGCGCATCGCTGCGCAGACTCAGCGAAGGCCAAGGGGGCCAGAGTCTGATCCGCCGCAAGCTCTGCGGGGCTTGCGGTTCCCTACGTGTCTCGCGCGGGTGGCTCCTCTTCGCCGCCCGGTTCTGCCTCCTTCAGGCTCCAGCCCGGGGGCGAGGACCCAGGCACACTGCGTTGCGGGGATCCGCAGAGGCGCGTAGGGTCTGAACCCGCACCCAAGACCCTCAGGGAAAGTGCCACCCCCTCGGGGCCTCGCCCCTGTCCGCTGCTGGCTGCACGAACCCAGCGCGAGGCTCTTGATTTGTTGTCTTTTACCCTGTCGCTGCCTTTTCGGTTTTCCAAGTCCGGGGCGACCTGGAGCCGTAGGTTCCCCCTAAGGCCTTTAGCTCAGCCGGTCAAGGCCCCTGATTCCTCCTCTCCCCAACCCCCGCCACCCCTAAACCGGGGAGGAGAGGTCGACTGGAGAAGTATCCCCAGTTTGCCTGCAGCTGAGTGCTCTGGGCCGGCTGGGACATGCGGGGGGGGGGGTGTGGGCATCGAGGCCAGCTGTGCGCTCACAGGTCCCCAGGAGGGAAGGACTGCAGGCAGGGTGAGACAGAGAGGGCCCAGGTCAGGTGGGTGTCCTCCCATACAAGATACAAGCCGCGGGATGGAGGGGGTAGGGAAGTTGGGAGGCAGCTGGTGAGAGCAAGAGGCATGAGAAATAGAATAACCACTTACTAAGCACCTACTATGTGCCAGGCAGTGTGCCAAACTGTAGCTGTCTCCCCTTCTTTCTCTGGTTTCAGGGGTTGCTCGAGTACTTCTCTCCGGCATTCTCCACGGCCCTCCCCTCCCCCTAACCCTTCCTCCCCCTCCTCCCTGCCAATCACAAGCCTCGGGATTAGGCGGATCAGAATGTGCGCTCTGGATGCCTCTTATGACAGGTGCGAGGGCCAGGATCCCTCCCCCGGAGGCAGGCTGCCAGGGGCTGGCAGTCAGGGATGGGGTTCTGGCGAGGGATGCAAACACCAGGACTGACCACCCCCCATCACACACACACACACACACACACACACACACACACACACCGCTAAGGTGAAGTGGTGGTGGTCCTGCCGTGACTGCCCCGACAAAGCTATGGGGCTGGGAGCCCAAAGCAGAGCTGGAGAGTCAGCCTGACCTCTTTCCGGCAATGTGACTTTGGGCAAGGGGCGTAACCTTTCTGGGATTCCGTTTGGGGGGGGGGGAGGGCTTACAGTGAGACCCAAGGGATGGAAGGAGCTGCTGCTTGAAGTGCCAGGAGGAGTGAGGCTGGGACCCGGAGGGCAGCAGCCACCCTGTTCCCCTAAAACCTCTCCTCCCCAACACACACACACACACACATACACACACACACACACACCAACCGCTGGCACCCACTCCAGGAAGGACTGTGGAAGCTTTGAGTTCCTTTGGCCTTTTCCTTCCTGGTGCTTTGAGAAGACCCTGGCTGATTATAGAGAACGAATATGACCCATTTCCCCAAAAGTGGAGGGACAGAAACTCCACATGGCCATTCCTGGTTCTGTAAGGCTGGGCTATGATCTTAAAATAGCAGAGTCTCCAGTATGGAAAGGAGGCAGTTACTGCCGCCATTACTAGAAAATACCTTAACTGAGAGTGATCTCATTTACTCCTTACAGCTCTCCCGGGAAGTGGGTACTGTCCACATCCTTACAGCTCTCCCGGGAAGTGGGTACTGTCCACATCCCCGTCTTACAGAGGAGGAAGCAGAGACTTCCCACGAAGGCAGTCGCTTAGCCGACATTACACAGCCAAAAAGGGGCAGAACTGGGATTCAAACTTGAATCTAAAGCGGGGTTCTTACTGGATCCCTGGGTGGCTCAGTCGTTAAGCATCTGTCTTTAGCTCAGGTCCTGATCCCAGAGTCCTGGGTTTGAGCCCCACATCAGGCTCCCTGCTCAGTGGAGAGCCCGTCTCTCCCTCTCCTACTCCCCCTGCTTGTGTTCCCTCTCTCACTGTGTCTGTCAAATAAATGAATAAAATCTTAAAAAAATAAATAAATAAAGCTGGGTTCTGGACCACTAATGGAATTGCTGCCAGGGCACCTTGCTGCCTTCTCCCTTTCCCTCCCCGCCCCCTTTTCCAGCGCCAGAGATCCCCCATTGCCACAGGCAGACTCTGCAGCCCAGTTCTGTCCCAGAGAGAATCCAGAAGCCCTCTCCCACCATCCATGAGGATAATACTGGGAGAAATGCGAAGTGTTGGAATTGGAGTCAACGCAGTTGCCAAGGGCTGTCCACAAACTCTTGGGGCTGGGGTGGGGGCAAGTGGACAAATGAAATCCTAGAGGAGAACTCTGGAGGCCAGGGCCCTGGAAGTTGGGGCAGGCAAAGAAAAAGAGTGAGGGGCTGTGTCCCCCCACCCCATGATGGGAGCAGAGTGAGGCCTGGTCATGAGGGAGTGTGGCTGTGCCAGTGGGTTTTGGGGATGGTGGGGAGCTGAGGGGGAAATGGGGGTGGCCCAGAGCTACACTCAAGGATCCCTAAAGGAGGAGAATCAGCCCTTTCCTGCCCCCATAAAAGCCTGCCCCTTTGCCTCTCTTGGTTCCAGCTTGGTCATCTGGATGATGGGAGGGGAAGAGGACCCTCACTAGATTGGATGGGAGTTGGAGAGTGGTCCCTGGAGGGGCATGTGGGCCTCTGCATTGCAGAGTGAAAGGTGCTTAGGGAGGAAGGGGTGAAATGCAGGTCAGAGAGACAGAGAGGATTTTGTCCCAAGGGGCCAGCTCTGCCCAGACTAGTGGAGTTTAACCTTTCTGGGATTAGGGACTCCTCGAGACTCTGCTGAAAGTTTTGAACCCTCTCCCCAGAGACAGGAACACATTGACAGACAGTGTAAGGGTGGCCTCAGGTCCTTCTGGCCATCAACACGTCTTTCCCTCCATTGCTGAAACCTCCATCCTCCCATCAGAGAAATGGGTGCAATGTTCCTAGTGCTTCGCTGGAGCTCAGGCTGAGGAGGGCAGATCCTCTCCTCCGGCACGCTCGTCAAGGGCAAGCCCATCAAGACACGGAAGCCTCCTTTCTGTCCCCTGTGAGGGGAGGGGGCGTGTTTGGGCTTCATCTTCCCACAGCCAGTCTTTTCCAGCCACATTTTGATACTTTAAGAGCTGCCTTCCAAACACCTGGCTGGGGGGTTGGCTAATGACATTTGAGAAGTATTTGTAGATTTAAAATATCCATGTCCTCTTGGGCTGTGACCCATATTCCAGGGGTGTTCCCGCGGGGACCCCAAAGGAGCCTTCCGGTTCTAACAAGGTCCCCTCCGGATGGAGTGAGGATGAAGGAGGTCGCCCACCTCCCTAAAGAGTGCAGATCCCCCTCTCCGGAACTTTGGTACCATGTTTTCCCTGGCCTGCCAGACCCCAGTTCGGCCAGCTCTGGCCCTGGGAGCTCTCTCCAGGCATGCTTGCTGGGGGAGGGCAGGGAGGCGGGCTACATCGCTGGGACTGAGCCTTCAGATGGGAACCCCAGCCCTGCGCAGAGAAGTGGAGGTGCGGGGCGGGGGGGGGGGTGCTCCGTGAGCGCATCTGGGTGGGCAAATGTGTACATCCCCGTGGGTGCGGTGCGGGCGGTGGGGTAGGTCCTTTGTAAAAACCTCTAACCCTCCTGCTTTGTACTACTTTGACACCCAAGACAGAACTGTGTGTGAGCGTCGTGGAGGACTCTAGAACGCCTCGCTTACCGCTTACTGGGCCCCTCGCCATTCGCAGATTAATGCTGGAAGATATGCCTCTGAATGCGGGCTTCCTTCCGTCACCCTTGCTCTCTGACCTTATTAAACATAGTGCAGGAGGCGGGGGAGGTAGTTGCTCTGGAAGGGCTCTCCCAGCGCCCAATTCCTGAGCATTCACCGTTCCGTTCACCCCGGGGATCGGATCGGGATCGATGTGGGCGCTGGTGCATAGGAAAAGGCGAAGCACTGAAACTCGGGGTATAGGGCCTGGCAAGGAGGAAGGACAGGCTGGGACCTGGTCCCGCGCCCCTAAGACTAGGTCCTCCCTCGAGCTCAAAGCTCCTAGGCGACCCCACTCCTTCTGCAGGGCAGCTGGGCGCACTTGGGCATGAACCTGCACCCCCCCCTCCACCGTGGCCTCGTAGTGCCTGGAGAACCTCAGGTGGGGCAAGGCCACCCTCCCGGCCTCCTTCTGACAGGGGGGGAGGCCGGCCAGAGGACAGCGCCAGTGGGGGAGCTGAGCCACAGGTGCCTGCAGTGTCCGCATTGCGAAGATGGGGGCGGGGTCTGGGAGGCAGGATTCCGGTGGGTCCCCGCCCGTGGCCAGGGCTGGCCATCCCTCCAAGTCCCTGGCCCCGCTCACTGTTATCACGCACCCTCAGCACTGGAGAAGTGAAAGCATGTCTGAGCGCCCTGCAGACCAGGGGAACAGGGAACCGTTCGACCCACAGGTCCCCGGAGATCTCTGAGAACCAGACATGCTTACAGAGATCTCTGACAATGCAAAGTGATCAGGGGCAAGGTATGAAGGTTAGATCTCCTGAGTCAGAATCCCAAGTCCTCTGCTTTTCTCGTGGCGCTAAGCAATTGCTTCACTTCTCTGGGCTTGGATGTTTTAATCAGTGTAAAAATAAGAATAATAGTACCACCATGGGGCTATTGTGAGGACTGCAAAGATCTCAGTGTGCAGGAACTTACTTGTAACAATTGGCCAATACATTGTTGCTAGTATGTTATTTCCAGAGTGTGAGACTTGTGCACAGGGCTCTGCAGGGCGGGGGGGGGGGGGGGGGGGGAGGGCGGCTATGCAAAATGTGTAAGATTTCTGCCCTCCCCAGTTTATATCCCGACTCTTCCTGCCCATTTTGCAGGTGTCCAAAATGGCCCTTCATCAGCCCCAAACTTCTGAGAAGTCTTTGTTGCCTCCTGCCCTTTACAGAGGGGCAAAACCGAGACAAGTAATCCACACTCCTGCTGAGGGGGGTAAAATCCCCGTTTTACTCACACTGCAAGTTGAGGCTTGGGGCAGTCCAGAGAAGTCCTGTAGAAGATAAACCAATCTGCTCCCCACCCCACCCCACCCCACCCAGTCACCCCCACCCCTGGGGCTAGGGCACCCAAGCCCTGAGCTCCACTGTTCCTCCAGTAGGGGCAGGAATGCAATGCGGAGAGTTCAGACCAAAAGGTATGGCTCCTGATCTGTCCTCTCTTTAGAAAGAAAAGTGTGTCTGCTGTGCCTTTCCCCAATCAGGGACCTTCTACCCAGCTCAGTCCTGCATGCCCGATCTCCAGAGTTCCAGCTCCGATCTACAGGGACTGGGCAGTGACTCCTCACCCCGCCCCCCCAGTGCTGGAGCATGCCCCTCTGCTCTTCATTCCTTCCTTCGTTTATCCACTCCTTCAGGCATTCATTCAACAGATATCACTGAGCAGCAAGCAACCTGTGCCAGGCACTGTACTTCCTGCTGGGGGGGGGACAGTAGCCATGAACTCACATTCTAATAGAAAACAGACAATAAACCAAACCAAGTAGATCAACAAACGTGAAAATAATGTCGGATCAGCCTAGATACTACAGGAAAAAAAAATAAACAGACAGATAGGACCAAGCAGTACCTACAGTAGTGAAGGAAGGTCTCCAATAGGAGGTGACACTGGGCACTTGGCCTTGACAAAGAAAGACTTTTCATTGGCACTTCCCTTTCCCCAGCTGTGTGGGGAGCCCTTAAAGGGGAAAGATGCTTCCAGCCCTCAGAGGATGAATTGTGAATGGAAGAAAAAGGGGGACAACAGTGCTGTGCTTGACAGGGGGTTCTGGGGTTCAGGACCTAAAATCAGGGGGACCGTGCTAACCCCCACTGTTCCTGGTACTTAGTGAAGGAAGAGGAAGTACAGAGATTGGAAAGCAGAGGCTGGGGCCAAAACCTCGCTTCAGTGCCCTTGGAGTTGCCAGAGGGCTGGTAACCTACCTACGCCAGGGAAGTGCGGGGAAGTGTGTGGGAGTGGCTCGGCTTAGTGATGGAGGGATGGAGGGATGCAGGGATGCAGGGATGGATGGATGGATGGGCTGCTGGATGAACAAATGATTGGACACACACAAACAGAAATAACCAGCTACACTTATGAGTGTTCTCTCCTGAAAGATGCATTTTTGGGGAAGGCACTTGCGAGAGGGGCTCATTGATGGTTTTCATGAGGCAAACATGACACCTACCATGTTCTCACCGGGGTCACAGGCAAACCCACACACAGGCTCGTGCTTCCTCACCCGCAGGCAAGTGCTCACTGTTTCTGAGTCCACCCATAAGATACAGCATAGAAAGGGAGAATTCTGGCTCTCAGGATGGTTCCAAGGATTCAGGACCTCAGTGCATCAGAGGGGCTCCAGCCTAAGGCATCAAAGGCTGTGCCCACTTGGCTTTGAAATTCCCCCAGATAGCTAGGGAAAGGCTGAATAATGTGGCACTAATGAAACAGGTAATGAAAGTGAGAGCAGGTAGGCAGTGTGTGGCAGGACTTAAAGAGAGGTTTCTGGGGAATATTGCGTACTTACAACTACACCTGTCTTGCACCCATGCATTTGGATGCTCCTGGTCTCCCCCTCATGCCCAGACCTGGAACTGGAGGGGTGGGGGAGAAGCAGAGGGTTCGCTACCACCACAGGGGTGTTTGTGGGCAGCTCCTGTGTGCATGGAACAGAGAGCCCGCTTGGCACTCCTCAGCCAAGTTCATCCCTAAGCCTCTGAACCACATGCCGTTTTCTTTCATTCATTCAACACACATTTCATGAGGACCTATCATGTGTCAAGTCCTAGAGTGAACAATACAGGCCTGGCCCCCGTTCTGAGAGAACTCTCCATTCTTGGCAGTCCCTGAGAGGTCGCAGACTCTTAATTTTGTTACTTATTTTCTGAAGAGGGGGAAGGATAAAGGAAACCAAAGACCCCTGGACTAGAACAGCAAGGGACAGTGGATAGAAACCTGGGTCCAACAGCTCCGGCTTTAATATTTTATTTCACAAATATTTCTGGGGAACCAAGCATGGCAGACACTGTCCTCTAGGAACCTCTGACTAGCAAGGTCAGGATTCACACTGACCTGAGCAACCAAGACAAAAACAGTGTCCGAGATAGAGACTCAGCCAAAGGGAGCTGTAGATCTCACTGGGAGATATGGGAAGGCTTTCTGGAGGAAGAGCCCCTAGCTGGACCCCAAATCGTTAACAAGATAAAAGCGCAAGAATGAGATTGGAGAATTCCAGATAGAGGAAACCGTTAGGCTACTAGACTACGGTGCACAGGCAGAACTTGGCAGGCTCTGAGAACTGAAAGAAGTCGGCTGGACTGGAGTATTTGGGATGTTGGGAGGCTCTTCCTCTTTTTACTATCTGAGGTTGGGAAATGCGATGGTTTCTTGGAGTTTCAGTCTAGCCATCTGCAAACTGGTAGGACAAGGTGAGTGATGTCACATTGCTGGGAGGTAGTAAGGGGAAGGTACTGTGGACGGCTTCTGTCACAATAGGTCCTCAAAAAATAGAAGATGACTTATATCTGCATGGCTTGGGTCTGCGGGCCAGAGAGCTTGGATCCCATGGGCCGCGGGGGAGGGGTTCAGACCTGTGCACCCCAGCCTAGGTTTTCGGAATATCTTTATTAACGAGCACTTCAAGGTAAGCCGGGATGGAAACCAGATGTGGGATCCAGCAGTCGGCAGCAGAGCAAAGAACAGCGATACCAAGGGAGTGGGGTAGGGGTGAGGATTAGTCCCGTTGAGGTTGGGGGTAGAAGAACAACCCCCCAGGTACTTTTTCTTTAGGAGACCTTAGGTGCAGAAGATTGATTTCTGACCCACATCCCTGGGTTCATGGCGCTCAGGAGCTCTCTTCTTTAAGTTTGCCCCTTCACCTCTCACCCCATCCCCCCCTCCTTTGAGGAAAGTCCTCAACCCACGGACTTTCCCTGCAGTTTATCAAAAGCTGCTCGAAGTGGTCTCCTTCGAACTGAGTCATTCCCCAGTGGGAGATCCGTTTCCTCTGCTCTGTTCTTTGCGTTTTCGCTGTCCCCAATGCCATCCCAGAACCGTGGAGGGACTAGCCCCAGCACCGGTTCCAAGGCGGGCCCACGCCAGGTGACCGCACCTCTCTGAGCTTGTTCATCTAAAATTGAGAACCTCCACTCGTCAACAGTTGTTGTGAGACAGCGCAATTGATGACCAACCCAGGGGGGAAAATGCTAGACGCACCCTAAAATTCTCTCTTGCTCTGGTTGGTCCCAGCGCCCCAAGGCACGCGCTGTCTAGGGATACCACAACCCACGGGCTCCAAGCCATGGGTTTTTACAGATGGAGATAGTGAATCTAGAGAGAGAGGAGGCTGCCTCACCTTTAGCCCAAGCCATGAGCAGGTGACAGAGCAACGACGATGGGACGGTCTCCAAACTCCTGGCTCGAAACTCCAGGACCAAAAATCCCCTGGGCTGGGTGCAAAGGGGAGGAGGACACAGCTCTGTCCCAGGACGGGATGGAGGAGACCAAGCTCTAAGGCTTCTGTAACCTGGCCCATCAAGGGTGTCTCCAGTGTTTGACAGCATACAGTCCCCTCCACACCCTGCCCCAGCGCCCATGTAGGGGAGGGAAATAGTTAATTGGACAGGAGAGTTGCCCAGCACTGGACTACCAGCAGCCAGGAGGTGTGTGCTAATTTTGTAGAGGGACGGAGAATGGGGAAGAGGGGTTCGAAGCAGAGAAAAAGGCACCCATGGGAAGGCCCAAAGCTGTGCGGACAAATTTAAAGGTCAGTGTCCCAAGGACTCTGCCGCATGGGGAGGCTAGCGACCCTTCTGACTCTGAAAGTGAAAACCTGTTAGGTGTTTTTTGTTTTGTTTTGTTTTGTTTCTTTTCTCTTTTCTTCTCTCTCCCTCTTTTTTTTTTTTTCCTTCTTTTAATCTGTCGCTAGAGTTTTCCCTCCCCCCTCCCCTAGGCCAAAGCTGGGACCTGCCAATTCTCAGCCTAGTCTCCGCAGTCCTAGGATCGGGTCACCTCTCCCACCCGGCCAAGAATCGGAAAGGCCCTCGGGCGCCTCCGGGTTTAATCCCCAGCGAGCGCGTTTGTAGCATCTCTGTACGAGAGAGGGAGGGAGGAGCAGGGCGTGTTAGGAGAGTAGGGAGGAGGGGTGGGAAGAAGGAGAGAAGGAAGGAGAGAGTTCAGGGGGGAAAAAATTCACTCTCCCTCTCTTCTAACCCGCACTTGAAAATCTTAAGAGAGTTTGGGAGAGCTGGTCAACTTCCCGAAACATCTGAATCTTTTTACAGCCCTCCGTTCTTTTCCTGGGCCAGCTGTGGGGAGGGAGAAGGAAGAGAGAGGAGGAGGAGGGAGGAGACAGAGACAGAGACAGAAAGCGAGAGAGAGAGAGAGCGAGAGAGAGAGAGAGACGAGAAGCGCGCGCGAGAGAGACGTGCAGGGAGGAGGGAGAGCGAGCAGGCCGGCGAGGAGCGCAAGGCCACCGCCTCTTCGCCTCCCCAAACTCCCGGCCAAGGCGCGCGGTGGCGTCCTCGCGCTCTCGCTCGCGCCCCCGCCCGTCGCCCGCGCAGCCCAGGCATGAATGCTGAGACTTGTGTCTCTTACTGCGAGTCGCCGGCTGCTGCCATGGACGCCTACTACAGCCCGGTGTCGCAGAGCCGGGAGGGCTCATCGCCTTTTAGGGCATACCCCGGCGGCGATAAGTTCGGCACAACTTTCCTCTCGGCCGCCGCCAAAGGGCAGGGATTCGGAGACGCCAAGAGCCGGGCCCGCTACGGCGCGGGGCAGCAGGACCTGGCGGCACCCCTGGAGAGCGGCGCCGGAGCGCGGGGCTCCTTTAACAAGTTCCAGCCGCAGCCGCAGCCCCAGCCGCCCGCCCCGCAGCAGCCGCCGCAGCAGCCGCCGCAGCCGCAGCCGCCCGCGCAGCAACCGCATCTCTACTTGCAGCGCGGCGCTTGCAAAACTCCCCCGGACGGCAGCCTCAAACTCCAGGAAGGCAGCGGCGGCCACAACGCGGCCTTGCAAGTCCCCTGCTACGGTGAGTGCACGTGCGGGGCGCTCGGGGCCGGGGCTTTGGAGCCCTGGAAACCCGCTGGGCTGACGGGAGGCCGGGCCGGGCCGGGGAGGCGCGGAGCCGAGCGGCGGGGGATTCGGGGACGGAAGACGGGAACCGGCTGTTTCGAGGGCATCGTGGGATCCGTCCTGCCACCTCCATCTCCCCACGCCGAGGGCTCGGAGCGGTTTGGGCTGTTAAACCCGAGCCGGAGTTTGTTTGTCCCGGTCCTCGCCGGTTCCCCAGACCGCTCGCTTTGCGCGGCTCGCGGGGCCGCCTCCGAAGCGGATGCTTCGCCCGGGCCGGCAGCGGCGTTGGCGCGGCGCTCTGGCGCTGGGGCTCCGGGGCTCCGGGGCTCCGGGGCTGCCGTGGCCTCGTTCCCCGCAGGCCTGGAGTCTCCCCGGGCGACACTGCAGGTGGGAAGCGTCGCAGGTGCCGAGCCCGCCGGGAGCCCGGAGCGCAGTCGGCTGAGCGCGCCCGGAATGCCGTGGATCAGGGACGCCCCATGGGTGCGGGGCCGCAGACGCCTGGAGCCATCAAAGACCCGAGTTCGCCCCCCCCCCCGCCCCCGACACACACACCCCACAAGCCTGGCTTCCACGGGGAGAGAGGCAGGCCTGCTGGCGTTCCGGGAGGGTCTCCTCCGGCGGACCTGGGAGGCGGCTGGCCTCGGAACAATGGTTTAGGACCAACCCGAAAGAAGGCAGGGAGCTGCCGAGTTCTGGGCAGCGCAATGCTGTGGGAAGAGGGAAGCTTCTGTGTCCTGATTTGGGCCCACAGGGAACCTTAGGCCTAAATGACCTCCAAGCCCCCTTGAGCTCCCAGGCAGGAGGCAGGCCTGGGCCCCCAGAGCTTAGCAACCGTGATGGAAGAAAGGGCAGCCTGAGGCCAGAGCGGCTCAAGAGCCTAGGCCTCCTTGCCCACTGAATCGGGATTGACAAGCCCCAAGCTGGCATCGAGAGCAACCCAGAGGGGAGGGAAAAATCTTCTCTGGGCTAGGAGCCCTGGATACACACACTCCCTGAGGCCTTGGCCTTCTGAGGGGCCTTGGAGATGAGCTGGTCCTGACACAGCAATGGCTTTGGCTTCACTGGTCCAAGCTGGAGGAAGAGACACCAGGACTGGGGACAGATAAGGGACATGGTGGAGGCCTCCACGGCTAGAATTTCCTTAGGAACACGGCCCGTGGCAGACAATTTCCTATATTGCAGCTTGCTCCCAGAGGCTCAGAGCAGGTTCATTAGGTGGCCATTGACACAAACATTTGCACAATCATACACTTGACTACACACAACCTCTTCCTCTTGAGCCAACGCAGTCACTCACTAAATACATTCACTCATGGGGCCTCACCCACAGTCACACACTCCCAAACCCACAGGACAGGACTGAGATCAGACTGTGAAACTGCCAGTGGCCTTTCCCCACTTCCTCCACCTTTCCTCTCCACCTTCCTGCTGGAATGACATCAGGCACTCAACTCAGATCACAGACATTCATGGCTCCGCACAGGTGCTCCTTCCCCACTCAGCAGCAAGAGGTTGTGAGCCCCCATCAGCACGCCCCTGCCAGCCGGAGCTCCCTCCTCCAGGCCTCACCCAGGCCACTCCTGGTCCCTGTCACCCGGACTACTAGGTGAGAGCAAGTCTCGGGCTGGGGGACGGGTGAAGGTCCACTGTGCAAAGCCAGGGGCCTCATAGGCTTTCTCTCCCACCATACTGGATTTTCACCTTTTAAAGAAATCCACTCATGAGGCTTCTGAAGACAAAGAGACATTATAGAAGAGGTCCCAAACAGCCGTTTCCAGGAGAAGGAAGCTTCCAGCCTCTCCTTTGGCAGATGTCTTCAGGTGGTGGGGAGGGGAAAGGAAAGGGCACCCTCTCAAAGCCCTGCTGGGCCCCTGCTCAGCAGCCTGGCCCTTCCCCTAGCTTGTTAAGCAAGGGACTCCTCAAAAGCCCTTTTTCTCAGAGAGATAACTGTGTCAGTGGGTGGTAAGGCGCCCCCCAACCCCAAGCCAAGAAAGCAGAAGTCTCATCTCCTCCAGTTTTCCACCAAAAGCCTGTGTGCAGTTGGGAACATGCGGGCACTCAATTCTGAGGACAGGACAGGCTACTACTGCTGCTGCTCTGGGCGAAGCCATAAGCTGCAGATTGGGACAAAAGGTGGCCCAGAATCAGCCACAGGACCACCACTCCCCGGAGGCCTGAGATGGAGGCTCCGCTCGCAAACAACAGATAGTTCTGTTTATTCTCCTAGTAGCCCAGCTCCCCTGGCCAGGAGATTTCTGGCCCTTAAAGAAAAATTAAGCACACGAAGTCTGAGAAACCAAAGCACCAGGAGGTTAGGCTGTACCCTTTATAGAGGCAGCTGGAAGGCAGGCCCCTGGACTCGACTCTGTAGATGGCCAGCAAGCAGAGAAACTGAGGCACACCCGGGTAGCTGTTCTCTCCCACACTTGGGGAGTGTGGAATCAAAAGGTAGTAAATGGGGTTCAAAGAAAAAGCCATGGGATGTTCCCAGGAGCTCCGGGAAAGGCCAAAGCAGACCAGGCCTCAGCCAGAAGCTCCTGCTGGCTGGCTGGCTGACGGCAGGTAACTTGGACCTTGCAAACCTCCCTCGGAGCTCTTTTGGTCCCGGGGCCCGGAGCTCGGTTCTCCTTCGGCAGTACTGCACCGGACGGGAGGCGAGCCTTCAGAGACCTTCTCTGGGACTTCAGCCCCAGGAGCCACTGCCCGCGCGTCCAAGCGCCCCTGGGTGCGGAAGAGCCGGCCTGGGGGGCTGTGCCAGGGCCACACCGAGAGGGCGCGCGGGGGAGAAGCCGCCTCCAGTTCCCGCGGTCGTCCTTCTCCCTCTCGGAACTGCGGAAAGCAGAGGTGAGAAGTCCTCTGAGTCTGCAGGCGTCCCTCCCCTTCCTAGACCTCCGTTTCCCTCTCTGTATTAAAAGGGCCAAGAGCTAGCCGACTCCGCAGTCCCCTTCGGGTGCCGGGAATAACTGGAGTTTACGAACGTGCCCCCGCGGGTTCGCGCGTGCCGCAATCCCCGCCTCGCGGGGCTCCGGGGCGCACTTCGGCTTTCCGAAGTCTTTGCTGGTCCCAGGCCCGAGGGCCCTAGACACGCCAGGTTGGAGAGCCAGCCGACGTTTCTCCGCGGCGCAGAGAGCCTCCTTCTCTCCAGAGTGAGGTCTCCCGCGCCTTGCCCCCGAACCCCGGGCGGCTACCCGAGCCCCCGCCGCCGCTGCCCCAGGCCTCTGCCATGCGCCCCTGGAAGCTTCGGGGAGCAGCCCTGCTCCATCCTCTTTCGCTTTCGATTCGGTGCACGCAGGTTTTCGTTGCTAGCCGGTGACTACCTTGCCATCCACGCGCCCCTCTCCCCCGTCCCAAAAGAAGCGCTCACAGCTCAGAGGTCCGGGAGACGTAGGCCAGGCCTGAGACCCCTGGGGCGCCGCCGAGGGGCTGGTCCTGATTTGTCGAATTAGACGCAGTGTTTGAACGCTAAGGGCATTTATTTTCCCCCCGCACCGACACAATTTGCACACCACGAAACGTGTAAACTCTGCCCGGGTCCTATTCGAAGTTTATCAAAGAACAGGAGTGTGGTTTTGCATAAGAGAAACCCAAAATAAGACGGCGAGAATCGGACTGGCAAGGAGCAGTTAAGAGGCGGTGGGTGATTGTAGGATGATGAGAGAAAACTCCAGCCTGGGAGCCGTGCCGTTGCCGACCCCGATCAATTTTGGGGGAGGGGGCAGAGCAGGAAAATGCTTTTAATGCTGTGCTTTGTTAATTTCTAGAGCCTTCAGCGTTCTTGAGCCGTTGGCCTCAACAGGGATGACCTTAAATTAAAAAAAAAAATGAGGTCTGGATTAAAGGTTTAGTATTTTAAGTCAATCGATTTGCACAGTTTTCTTTATTATAATTTATGTACAGCGCAGTGCACAGCTAAGTGGAAAGTTCGAAGAACTGTTCTGTGTGTGTACACTCGGACAGCTACCAGCGGGATCACGATACAGGCACGTAATGTCCCTGAAAATCTGGAGGAGGGTATTTTTTTGGTGAGTTGTTTCAAGAAAACATCAGAGACGGCAGAGAGTTGGGGTCCCCACCCCCGCGAGTGACGGTGGTGTTTCTTGAGGAGAGTGACCTTGTACACCCGGTCATTTGCGCCACCCGGACTGGAAAACCAGAAACCTTGCGGCAGCAGCCCCTGGCCGTCCCGGACTCACCGAAGCCCCGGGCGGTTCAGGCTGCGAAAAGCAACCGCAGCCGAGGTAGGAAAACAAGCTAAAACACGGTGCATTACATTTCGCCAAAGTCCCTAAGGACTTTCGTTTTGGAGAACAGCTGGGCACACTTTTCCGGGGATATTCCTTCCTCTGGGCCTCAGCCCCATTCCTCCTTCCTGCAGCTCTGCGCCGCTTTGTTTTGGTGGAAAACTGACATGCGAAATGGAAATACGGTGGCCTTTGCAGCAGTGGGAGTGCGGGGAGTTTGGTGTCCCACGCGCTCGGTGTGAGTGCGAGCTTCTCCTCCAGCCGGTGTGCCCAAAGCAGCAAGCGGGAAAAACTGCCCCTCCGGAATGCCGGAGGCTCTGGGGGCAGGGATCTAGGACGGGAAGCCAGGCTTGGTGGTGCTCCTTTTGCCCCAAGTAAAGGGGAGTAGGGAAGAGGGGATGCGACACGGTGCTAGGCTAGAGAGAGGTCCCTGCGCCCCCGAAGCCCGCACCCTGGACACCTCACCCCAGCCCCCAATCCCCTCCTAGGCCCGGGCACTGTTTTGGGTGGGGCAGTGAGAGCCCGATTTTGCCTCTGGTCGCAGCCTGCCAGACGCCATCTGGCCATGTGCTCCCGAAGCTACGGGGTTCCCCGTGCTTGGCTGAAGTGACAAGGCGGGTCCTCAGATTAGGAAACCAAGACAGCTCCATGCTGATACTGCTCAGGGAATTCAGAGTTTAGGACGCCGCCGCCGGTCCCCTTGTTCAGGGACCCTGGGCACCACACGCCTTTGTTGGGTTCCGATTAGACCAGTGAGAAGAGGCCCTCCTTCCAAACAATGCTGTTTTGCGGAAAGAAGACGCACCTCTCTCCAGCCAGCAAGCCCTCCCAGCTGCAGGCTGGGGCTTCTCTAAGTTCACAGTTACTTGTGGCCCCCAGGGACCTCCCCCCCACCCCCACTCCCCGCTGGAGGCCCCCTGGCCTTCTCTGGTCTACAGATGTGCAAGTGGGCCACACCCCCACCTCCTTGCAAGAATTCTCCTTCCTCACCTGGCACGGGGGGGGGGGGACAAGGTAGCCTGGGTCAGCAAGTACTCTGTTGCCTGACAGCCGTTCTCCCTAAAACGGCCGACTCAGTGGTTGGATAGAAGCCTGGGGACCCAAGAGCCTCCCACCCACCCACCCCTTTCCACTCTGGGCCGGGGGCATTCCAAGGCCTTGCCAAAGACCTCTACTCTACCCCCCTCCCACGAAGCAGGCACTACCAGCACCAAGGAGAAGAGGAAGGGGTGGAAAGGGAGCTGAGGCTTGGCTGAGCGGAGGTTCGGGGAGCCAAGCACTGGGGACTAGGGTGGCGATGCTGAGCAGCGGGCGGTTTCAGATTTTAGCTCCAGAGACAGATGGAAGGGTCAGCACGGAGCTCCACTGCACCCGAAATGCCTTTTTGGAGAGGAGAGTTTTACTGGGAAATACTAGCAGAGTGTGTGTGTGTGTGTGTGTGTGTGTGTGTGTGTGTGAGAGAGAGAGAGAGAGAGAGAGAGAGAGACTGAGGTGCCACCACCCGCCAAGTACCCGTCTTTCCAGGCCACCGAGAGTGAGAGCTGCATGTGCTTGAGTCCGTAGGATCTGCTGGGCGCCCGCACTGCAGCGCGTTCCAGAAAGAACGAGAGCTACGCCTGCCCTTCTTTGGATTCTTTAAGCAGATTGCCTTAGCGCGGACTCTCCGTCCAAACGGGGGGCCGCAGAGCGTGGGCGTCTGCCCCAAGGCCCTTGCCGATGGGCTGCGGGCGACCCAGGCTGGGGCAGAGCTGCTGGCTTTCCGTGCGCTCCGAGGGCCCTGGCGGAGAAGATTGGGAGGCTGCCTGCGGGAGGTTTGGGCGAGGACACTGAGGTCCCGAGTGGCGCACATGTGGGGCAGGGCCCACAAGCCGGTGTGGATCACAGCAGGTCTCTACCGCGGGGTTCTCTATTCCCTACGTGGCCTTGGGAACGTGGCCCGTCCCCTCTGGGTCTGCACTTGTGAAATGCAGGAGTTTGGACAATTTCCAAAGGCTCTCTAGGGGTTTTTAGGACGGTACCAGTCTGGACCCGCCTTCACCCCGTTTCCCTGGCCTCCCCCCAAACTGGGGCTTACACACACTTCTCTCCAGGAGAAATTGGATAGAGCGGACAGAAAAGTCTTCCCTAGAAGCAGAAACGGGTCTTGAGGTTTCCTGAGGTGAGCTAAGGGGATGCAGGGATAACGTGGGCAGCAGTTCCAGGATAAGTGGCCCTAGAGGGCCTGGGTTAATGCAGGTTCTAGACTCCAGGCTTGGACTTAAACATGGAGAAGAGCCAACTCTGGAGAGTCTTGGTGCCCACAGAGGACCAGGGCTGAGGCCTGGGGTTCCTGGCCCCTGTAGCCATGTCCCCTGTCTCTACTCAGGGTACCTATGTCCACACTTACTGAACCAGACTTCCTTCTAGGAGAACAGAGTGCTTGCGGGCTATTCTACAGCTTAGGTCCTTCCGGATGGAGATCCATGGGCATAACAAATATTTACTGGTCAGTAGAAGGCTGAATGGAGAACCAATGTCTCATTCAGAGTGTTGCTGGAGCATGGATATGGGGGGTTTTTATGGGCAGCATGAACCCCGTGGACATGTGTCCTGCCCGTGCTCACTGGGTCTGGGTCCTGCTGTCCTAACGTGTTTCCAGGTGTGGCCGTGGGTGCTAACGGGTGTGCACTCCTACGTGAAAGACACACTTGCACCTGTTGTACCCCATGTAGGGGAGCTGCGTACCTGTTAGGGGAGCACCTGTGCCAGTTAGGGACACCCCCAGGGCCTCCTGCGGCAGGCAGAGCCTCTGCCGCCAGAGCATTTGTGGGGAGACCATGACTAAGCATCCGTGCTCCACAGCCTGTGGCCTTCCCAGCCACGGGTCCCAGCTGCCCAGAAAAGCTGCCTGAGTGAGTGGCAGTCCCCACGTGGAGCCCTAGAGTCTTCCAGCAGCTCTGGCTGGGTCCACGCAGCCCACCCACACCACAGAGAAGCCTCTTCCAACCCTTAGCTCTCCAGTATACCCTCTATCCTGTGGAGCTCATTGCGGAAAAGAAACCATTGTGGGTGCCGTCTCTAGGCACGTTGCAGAGCCCATTTAGCAGATGAGTAAGCTGAGACCCAGGGAGACATGGAGCCCTGCAGCCAGGTTAGTGGGAAGGCAGAATGCACAACTGGTTTTTCCTCCTTCCGCAGCTGGGGGTGGGGAAAGTAGGGGTTGGGGGAACATCTGCTGGCCTCACCCACTCTCTTCCTTTGCTGTAACCCCGCCAGCTAGTCACACACACTCTCTGGTTGAGCCAAATAGGGCAGGTGTTTGTAGCCCCACTCTCCTGAGACAGAAGGCGGACTCCACCCAGAGATCCTCGGGATTCAAGGCAACAGTTGATGGGTGGGGGGGAGGGTCCCCCGTGGGATTGCAGGGACTCATCCTGCAATTAGGGGTCCCATTGGGACCCCTAATCTCTGCCAGGCTCCCTAGGACAAGTCTTGGCTGGGACCCCTAATCTCTGCCAGGCTCCCTAGGACAAGTCTTCTTCCCTGAGCGGTGATGCATGCCTGAGGGACTTAGCTGAGGCCACATGACCAATCTCTTCTGTGGGATGGCCACCGGTTGGGCCCCGGGCATTCGTCATGTCCAGGAGCCTGGCTTCTCCCCCACCAGACACCATGGATCTCAGTGTCAGGGTGGGTGTCCCACCTAGTGTTGGGACAGACGCCAGATGTCTGCTGGCGCAAATGCCCGGTTTCACAGACAGAGGGATGGAGATGCTGATTCTACTCATTCATTGCTCACCAAACTTTGTTTGTCACCGTGCCAGGCCTTGTGGGGAATTCTGAGAAGCACAGGGCATGTCCCCTGCCTTCAGGTCTGGAGTTCGAGAAAGATAGGTAACTGGGCAAGCCCAGTTCCCTGGGGCTGGTACTGGGATGGGGAAGCTGGGACTCAGGCTGTGGGGCGTGCCTGGCAGGAAGGACTGTCCTGGGGTTGGGAAGTGCCCCCCCCCCACTCCCAGGTGAGCCTAACCTTGCCCAGTAAGGGGAGGGCTCAGAGAGGGTGGGGGAAGTGGGAAGTTGCCACCTGCTTGCCAGATCTTCTCTGGTACCTGAACAGCCCAAGGCAGCTTCTTCCCATCCTGTCCTCTGTTTCTCCCTCCAGGCCTTCTCCGCAGAGCAAGAGATCTGGGTTCAAGTCTTGACTTTGCCCCAGAAATGGGCCCCCTGTCTCTAGGGCTCTACTCAATCTTCTCATGTGTAAATGAAGGCCCTCTGGGCTTGTCCTGCCTATGAGGGAGGAGGGTGGTGGGCTGTAAGGGTGCAGAGAGGTAGTGTGCCTGCAGGGCAAGTTCTCTGCCTGGAAAGGATTAGGAGCTCCACCCCCTCATGCGTCCACCCTTAAGAGCACTAGGGTATGGCCACCTATGGCAAGGAGGTGGGGGTTCTGATCAGGTTTCAGAGAGGAGATGGAGACTCCCAGGCTCTCCCAGGTATGGGCCCCTCAGTGTCCACAGATCTCCCTGGCGGGCTGTGCAGCCCCACCATCCAGCGACGTGGGCTCCCATCTGTAAAACCCCCACATGGCGCTAGGTGATTCCTGAAGCCCTGGGGCTCTGTGCTTTTCCAGGCCTGGGATCCAGGCGCCAGGAGAGAGTGGTTGGTCTCTCCGGGATCCTCAGGAGGCCTCTGGGCCCCACCACTCTGCCTGATTCATTGTATTGAAGGGGAAGGTGAGTCTGACCCGCAGAAGCGGCCAGTCTGGCGTGCCTGGCCTGGCTCCCTGCCTCAGTTTTCCCATCTGCAGGATGGGGACAATAATGAAGTGAGTCTGGTGGAGTGTGAGGCCAAAGGGGGTTTGAGTTGGCAGGGCAAACCCCTGTGCTGCTGATTCTGTGTGTCAGCCGCATTTACCCACCCCTGTGGGTACACCGGGCAGTGTACCAGATGTCAAGGGCGATTTCATTGGATCTCAGTCTCCGGCCCATGACATAAATCCTCCTGCTATCCTACTTCAAGGAGGTGAACAGACTCAGACAGCTCAAGTACCTGCCCAAGGTAGGACTGCTGGGAAGGGAGAAGGTAAGTGCTTGATGGCCCAAGGCCCTGAGAGCCTGAAAGGCATTCTTTTGTAGGAGGAGCCTAAGGAGAATTGAGGCCACCCTAATCCTGAGCCTGGAAGACTGGGTTTTACAAATATGGCCCCCAAAGAGCACTTCCCTTCTCCACATCTGGGGATGCGGTGGGTGGGGTGGTCAAGGGTGGCTTGGTGCCCGACAGGTCAAAGTTCTAGACTTGACCCTGTGACCTTGGCCACAGCTTCTTCACCCGCTCAAGTGTCCTGATGAGCTATGGTGAGGGGGGTGGGTGCAGGCATGACACAGGGGCCTGAAACTGGTCTGAGGGATTTCGCCTTGAGTTTCCAGAGGCCCCAGGAACATGCCAGAAACTCTACTCAGGGCAGAGTGGAGCTGACAGCCATGGGAGGGACGAATAAAGGGAAATCTTGCCATATCTCTCTTCTTTTCCCCTTTCTTTGAACGCAGACCTCTTGCACCCTGTTGGGAAACCATTTATCCCCACGGGGTTCCCTGTGGAGCGTGGGGGGGTGGGAGCGGAGAGGTCTTGGGTAGCCCCATTTTGTGTGAGCCTTGAGTCCTCTTGGACTCTGCCCTTGAAGGAACACCCCTTTGCCCCACTGTTTCCCCTTGGCTGTCACATCAGGGGCTACAAGCCAGGGTCCAGCTGCCACATCCAGGGCCAGCTCCAGTGAGATGGGTAACCTCCCTCCCCACCCCACTCTCCTCTTGCTAGGTCCCGCCTGCTCCATTCTGGGCCCCTTGTCCTCTCCTGCTGTCCTCCTGGCAGGGCCACCTGAGAGCTGCTGCTGTTCATGCCTGAGTATCTCATCTACTCAGCCCTATCCCTGGGGTTCAGAGACCCCCACCACCATACACACACACACACACACACACACACAGGAGATGTAGCCTCTCTGCTCTGGAAAGGATGCTGTCCGGAGCTCAGAACCCAGACAGGAGGAAGTATTTAGACCTGAGCCTCTCAGTGCAGTCAGCACTTGGAGAGGGGAGGGTGGTGGCCATGATTACAGTGGGCCAGAAGCCATGGGGGATGGGAGAGGCAGAGAGCTCCCTCCTCCCTCTTTGTAGAATGAATTGGGTGCTGCTACAGAATTCTTCTGCCCCCAAAGCAGCCCCCACAAGTCGAGCCCCATGTCAGGGAGGTATGCAGCATTTGGCATGAGTGAGTTGATCCCTAACCTCAGGGAGCTGGATGTGCAGAAGCCAGAGTCCCCAGGGGGAAGTGCAAATGGACTGGGGCTTTGTGGATACGGACATTTGAAGTGGACTTGGGAGGCTGAAGAAAAGCTCTCACTGAAGGAGCTGCAAAGGGCACTCTTGACTCAGAAAACAGCAGGAATAAGGGCTTAGAGTTGGGAAAGTACCTGCAGTGTTTGGGAAAGAGTCTGTGGTGGACACAGGCAGGATGGGGCAAGATGGGACCCGAGGAATGGCAGTAGCAAAGCCCAACTCGAGGTTGGCTTTCTGCTGAAGGATTTGGACCTGAGAGAAGCCCCTGGAGGCCTCTGAGCGTTGTGAGAGGCCAAGATCCCAAGCCGAGTGCTCTTCGTGCTACTTAGAGGGCCTTTTTAAAAATTCAAAATCTCTTGTTTAATTAGGGATAGTTTTTTTTTTATTGTGTTAAAAATGTAAAGTTTACCATTTTGATCATTTTAAGTGAACCATTCGGTGAGGACATGGTGTTTCCTGGAAGGAGGCTCACACAGCAGCTGTCCTTTGGCGTCTGGTCCGCTGTTGATCTGCTTTGAAGAAATGTGGACTCAAGTCTGTTGCCCATTTTGGAGTTTGGGTGGCTTGTCTGTTGTTGAACTGTAGGAGCTCTTTATATATTCTGGATAATAATCCCCCATCAGACACATGATTCTCAAGTATTTTCTCTCATTCTGTGGGTTGTCTCTCCCTCTCTGGATCATGCCCTTTTGATGCACAGTAGATTTTAATTTTGATGAAATCCAGTTTATCGATTTTTGTCTTTTTTTTCCCCTGTGCTTTCGACGTCACAACCACAAAATCATCGCTAACCCGCATGTCACGAAGAATTTCCCCTGTGTTTTCCTCTAAGACCTTTACGGTTTTCCCTCTTAAGTTGAGGTCCATTCTGAGTAAGGATCCAACTCTTTATTTCTTTGCATTTAGATATACCCAGTTTTCCCAGCACCCCTTGTTGGAAAGACTGCCCTTTCTCTGTTGAATGGTCTTGTCACCTTTGCTGAAAATCAGTTGGCCGTATGTTTGAGAGTCTATTTCTAGGCTCTTTCTTCTGTTTCATTGGTTTGTCTCCCTGCCCCGGGCATGGCTTTCTGAGGTGAAGTCCAGAATCCCAGAATATGGGAAACCTCAAAAGTCATCCTGTCCATCCCCTGGCCTCCAGAGTAATGACGAAGTAGCCAAAGAGATTCAGCCCAGGGACATGTTTGTTTTCCAGGAACTAGAGCTGGTAAGAAGGGGTGGAGGGCAGAGCCATTGGCAAAAGTGCCAGAATTATATAACCTTGGCCTCTGGCCACTTCTGAGAGGCTCAAATTTGGGACCTCCTCTTTCAGTAAGGTGCTCCCAGTGCCCCCTCCTGGTGGAGCAGGGAGGAACTCCAGGAGGGAAGTTCCCATCCACCGCAAACCAGCTCGATGCTGTTTCCCCTGCCCCTTGACTATTTTCTGTTTGATTCCCCTGAGAGGCTCTTGCCGCCACCTGCGTCCACCCCGGCCCTCCCCAATGCTGTGCCAGGAACAGAGCCTGGGGCTGAGGCCAGATTAGACATGATTCTGCACCCCTCCCTCCCCACCCGTAGGTGACCAGAGAGGAGGGAGCTATATAGCAGTGGCCGTCACTGCTGGGGAGACGGCCCTCTTGTACTTCTCACCTTGCGGCCCCCCAGCCCCAGGATTAAACGGACACCTGCTTGAGCCTGGTCTCCCAGTTGCCTGCCCAGAGACAAGGAACAGGTGTGCTCTCTGGCGTTCTTGGAATCTTACAGAAATTGTGTTTGCTGCCCCCCCCCATGAGGTTCACAGGCAGCCTGAAGCTTTAGATGCCCTTGGTTTGGGGGGACAGGGGTCTTCCGGGCCAGGACCTGGAAACAGATGTCAGCCCGTACAGCTGAAGGGCCTCAGGCAACCTGGCTGACCTCTTTGCCTCAACCTCTTCATCTCTAAAATGAGGCTAAGAATACTATCTGCCTTTAGGGTATCACGAGAATTAAATAAGCTAATAATACAGGTGAAGAGTTTAGAACAGTCCTTGGAACAGAGTAAGTGCTCAGTAAGTAGGAGCTGTTATTGGCAGGACTTCACTGGAACCCTGGCTATGTCAGGCTGGTCAGAAACTTTGATGGGCCCTTACGGTTGACTTGGATACACAAAATTGGAACATGGACAAAGGATAACTGAATGTACACCGGGTGGTTGACAAAATCCTTTGAAATATGGATGAGTGATACAAGGGTGGGGACTGGCCGTCGGCCTTAGCATGGGGGCAGCGAGGGTCAAGGAGGGAGAAGGAGGGCACCCCCAGACCCCTCAGAACTTATAGCCCATGTCTACCCAGGCTGCCATACCTCACAGCCAGGCATCTTGAACTGGGGCACAACTTTCTTTCTTCCCCATCTGAAAGACATCCCACAGCATCCGACCTGGAGGTCCCCGAGGGCGGGCTTGGTGCATGTTCATCCCTGCATCGACTCAGGGCCAGGCACAAGAGAGTGTCACACTCGGGGCCTATCAGGGAGGTGCTGCACCCACACTGGGCCCCAGCACACCCGTCTGCGATCAAGGGAGTACTGGTAAGCATCACCCATGGGCCAAGCCTGCCCTGGGATCTTGCACTCAAATCCCTCAAGAGGTATTAGGACTCCTAATTTACAGATAAAGAGCCCAGATCTCCTGAAGTCAAGGGGCCTTGCTCTTCTCCACTCCCCTGCCCTACAGGTCAATGCTCCTGACCTTGGTGACATCATGCTGGTGTGGCCGTCGGACACGATCAAGCATATGGGAGAGCTCAGTAAACTGGGGAGGCAGATTTGGGGGCAGAAAATCTGGGGGCAGATTTTCAATGTACAGCACACTGTCTTCCCTTCACCACTACAGTGATGGCCAGATCTTAACCGCACAGACCCCATCTCCCTCCTACTTCCGGAGTCCTCCTCAGAAGCAGGCCAGCCTGACGCGAGCTGAAGTCAGACCTGTAACCGACTGAGCCACCCAGGTGCCCCCATACCATGCATTTTAAGGCAGAGACTTATTTGAAAACTTCTTTCAGTCCAGATGAGCAGAAGTCAATGAAAGAACCATTCTCCAACTAACATGTAAATATTGGAATATTGAGAATGATTTATACTTGCCTACTTGTATGTGATGGGCAAAACACTTGGAACTTACCTACTCCAAATTCCAGCCTCTTAGATGGAAGCCCTAACCAATAGCTTAGATACAAGCATGTTCTAGAAATTTGGTAATTTTAACCATCTATAAAGGTGGAATTTCTTAAAGCTGAGATTGAATAATCTTACCATTTTCATCCATCTCAGAAAACTCTTAACTGGCAGCCTTACAATGACTTCAGCCATTATTTTTTCTCTTCTCGTCCAAGAGGAGAAAAGTCCTCTTTCTGGCTTTTTTAGCATACAAATGATTCTTTAGGTTTGAATAAACACATTCAGAGAAAGAGAACTCTTCATTTTGGTGAAAGAAGAAATTCTCTGCAAACCCACATGGTCCTTCCACAGGCTGAGACGTTCAGTAATTTAACAAGATTAGTTCAGTGTGGGTGCCTGGGTGGCCCAGTTGGTTAAGCAACTGCCTTCAGCTCAGGTCATGATTCTGGAGTCCTGGCATCGAGTCCTGCATGGGGCTCCCTGCTCAGTGGGGAATCTGCTTCTCCCTCTGACCCTCTCCTCTCTCATATTTTTTCTCTCTCTCTCTCTCAAATAAATAAATAAATAAACTATTATTTTAAAAAAGAGATTAGTTCAGTGCAACAGTATTTGCTGGGGGTGGGGGCATGAGGGTAAGGGAACAGGGCAAGACCCCATCCCTGCCTCCGGTGAGGGTCCCGTCCAATGACAGAGGCTGCCCATCTCCTCTTGCAATGCTGTGTGATGAGCGATTTAGCTTGTCGGGGCCATTAGGGAAACTCAAAGGAGGGTGTGGCAGGGAATCCACAAGGAGGAGGTCCCACCAGCCTGGGAAGGTGACAGACGGAGCCCGGACCTGGCCCTGAATCAGCGAGCTTAGTTTCTCTGTGACAGCAGCAAGTGGTACATTTCTGGAATGGCCCCTCTTACCACTGCCCACCCCAAATGCCTTTCCGATGATACAGTGGGTCGAAGGCACTAGATGTTCCCACTGAGAAATTCTTGAGCAATTAAACGTTGGGGTGCCAGCAGAGGCCAGATGTCGCCAAGAGTGTCCGTGGAAGCGAGGATTTTTTAAGTCGTTCACGATGGACCTGAACTTGGTCATCAGTGCAGTGATTAAGATTTCTCCTTTCACATTGCAGTGTGCCTTACGCTAAAATGTATTTATGGAAGGGTCTTTCTTTAAAACACTAGAAGTTTTAAGTAAATATAAGACAAAATAAATTTAACATGTCGTTTTTACAGCGGTTTCAAGTGTCTCAGCCCATGGACAGTCTTTGCTATAAATGTGAATTTATCAGAAGGAGACAGTTGCAGCTGGAGCATCTTTGCTTTGCTCCTGCAAGCGTCCTGGCCTAACTCAGCCCCAAATAAAAATTGTATTGATTTCTGCTGCAGGACTCCCACTGAGAGGGGCAAACTGTCTCGGACAGGGATCTGCAGCTTGTACTCTGCTTCATTCAAAACTCACACCCTTTTTGGGATGTGGACCATATTGGTCTGACTTTACAGGGGAGGCGGCACCCAGAGGCCAACTCACACCATCTGGTGACAGAACTATGGGTGGTTTGGGAACCCTCCCTGTAATCTTTCGACTCCTTCCGTTTCCTGGATCGGGAAAACCGACACTTGCATAAAGTACTAGCAAAGCACGGCGTCAACAAACCTCTCCAATCAGACTGTTGCCTCAAAGCCCCTCCTATATAGAGATCTGGACTGGCCCCTAAAAATATCCCCCCCACTCCCACTGAGGCTGGCCTAGATGCCCCTGTCCTGTCCAGCACCCTGCACCGTAGCCAGTCCCCCTGATGCCTGTGGGCCTTTGAAGGAAGGGGTCTTTATCCGGCTTTGTATTTCGACCACCGAGAACTTGGCACGCACAAAGCTGGTGCTCCAGAAATGTTGCTGAATGAATGAATGAATGAATGAGTGAATGAATGAAGAGTGCATGAATGAAGCAAATAAGTGGCAGAATCAGAAATCAAGTCTGTTGGACTCCAAAGATTTCTCATTCATTTCATTTCATCGAGTGCAGGATTTAAGCTTCTCAGCCTAGTCTGCCTTGGGTTTGAAAGTGCTATTTTGTGTCTCGGTGGGTGGTGGGGGTGGGTGCTGGGGATGCAGGTTTTCTCCCTGTTACAGAGGAGGAATGGAGCTCAGAGGCGTTCTGTAGGAGATGTTTAGGGACAAGCCCAAGGCTGTATAGTTGGCGGAGGTGGAGAGGGGCAATGCGCAGGTGACCACAGGGCTGGTTTGAAATCAGGAGACCGTGATCTTCCACTGGCAGGTTGTGTGAAGGCTCAGGGCCTCCTCATCCTGCCTGCAAGGAGGGGGGTGGCCCAGTGTGGTCCCTGAGCTCTGGGGCTTCTTGCTGTGGAGAAGGGAGAGTTTGGGAGGCCACATCTGCCTTTCTGGCAGCGGGCCTGGCCCTGGGTGGGTCCCCTATCCCTTGGAAGGTATCAGGATCTGGGGCACCTGCATGGCTCAGTCAGTTCAACGTCTGCCTTCAGCTCAGGTCATGATCCCATGGTGCTGGGATCGAGTCCTGCATCAGGCTCCCTGCTCAGTGGGGAGCCTGCTTCTCCCTCTCCCTCTGCTGCTTCTCTCTGTCAATCAATATATAAAATCTTAAAAACAACAACAACAACAAACAAACCAGGATCTCCTCCAGCCATGGGAGGTCAAACTGGAGGTTGATACCTGCGCTAGGCCTGGAAGGAAGGAGCTGGGAAACTTCCAGTCTCCTTGAGGAGCTGCTAACAGGGGTTTGGGTTCTGACTAAAGTTAAGACCCCCACCCAATGTGGCAAACATCAGGACACAATGTTGCAGTGTTCCGTCGTAAGTGGGCTTTCCATGAACTAGGGGATGGGTTGGTACTGCTCAGAGAGATTATGTAATTGTTCTGATTATTGTCCCCAGCCCTGGGGGGAGGGCTCCTCCCTGGTCATTAAGACCTGCCTAGTCTGGAGAGTTGGAAGTGTCCTGTTTTACCAGGAAATGGAACATGTCTTGCCAAGACTTCTTTGGTTTTCAATACTCAGTTCAAGACCACACTATCATGAAGCCTCCCCTGACCTTTTCTTTTCTTTTTTTTTTTAAAAGATTTTATTTATTTATTTGACAGACAGAGATCACAAGTAGGCAGAGAGTCAGGCAGAGAGAGAGAGGAGGAAGCAGGCTCCCCACTGAGCAGAGAGCCAGATGCGGGGCTCCATCCCAGAACCCTGGGATCATGACCTGAACCGAAGGCAGAGGCTTTAACCCACTGAGCCATCCAGCCATCCTCTGACCTATTCAAGTAGAACTGACCACTGCTCCTTATGAGCCCCACTGTGCCCAGGACGCAGTGAGTGCTCCTGCCCCTTGGGCTCCGGGACAACTGATCACCATTACCTGTCTGTCCCCTTCATAAGGTCACGACCGGGGGAAGCGCTCCATGAACGCACACCTGAGTGAACCGAGGGGTGAGGGCGTAAACAGACGCAAACCCAGACACAGTATCAAGAGAGGACAAGAGAAGGAATCTGGGGTGTATGTAGGCTGGGAGGTGGAGGTGACCTAGCCCTGGACAGAGTGAGCCAAAGCCAGGACAAAGGCCCTAAGGGACACTGGGTAGGGGACTTTCTTTTCTTTTTTCAATTTTTTTTATTGTGATAAGATATACATATAACATAAAATTGACCATCTTTTTTTTTTTTTTTAAGATTTTATTTATTTATTTGACAGAGAGAGAGCTCACAGGTAGGCAGAGAGGCAGGCAGAGAGAGAGAGGTGGAAGCAGGCTCCCCACCAAGGAGAGAGCCCGATGCGGGGCTCGATCCCAGGACTCTGGGATCATGACCTGAGCCGAAGGCAGAGGCTTTAACCCTCTGAGCCACCCAGGTGCCCCAAAATTGACCATCTTAAAACTATTTTTAGTTGAAGTATAATTAACACATTAACTATTTTTAAGGGCATAGTTCAGTGGTATTAAATATATTAGTAGCGTTGTGCAGTCATCCCTGCGGTCTCTCTCTAGAGCACTTCTCATCTTGTAAAAGCAAAGCTCCTACCCACTAACCACTAACTTCCCATCCCCTTCCCAACCCCTGGCCATCTACTTTCTGTCTCTGTGCACTTGACCCCTCTAGGTACCGGGGATGCGGGGAAGCTTTTCTGTGACTGGCTTATTTCACTTACCAACCTGTCCTCATGTTTCCTCTGTGTTGTAGCACAGGTCAGAATTTCCTTCCTTTTTAAGGCTGAATAATATTCCATCGCCCAGAGAGACCACTGTTTGCTTATCCACTCATCTGCTATTTATTGGTTTGCTCCCACCTGTTAGCCCCTGTCAGTGCTTTCCTTATCATTCTTTTTTTTTTTTTTAGATGCAAGGAAGCCTCCTTCCTTCATACCACTTTTAAGAAAACTGAAATTATAAGAGCATCAAAAAATAAGTACCTCTTTTACTTTTAAGTCCCAATGGTAGCTTGACCCCCGCTAACAAAATATGCCTCCTACAGGTCTTAGAAATGCTGCTAGAAAAATCACCTGCTCCAACCGGGTCACCTGTCACTTCTGAGGAAGTAAGGGTTTTCAGAGGGTTGGGGAGGTAGGGTTCGTCCCCAGAGCTGGCATCTGCCTTGGGATTTTGCTGTGGGCATGCAGGCCCACGTGTAAGGCCGTGGATGGCCGTGGTCGCTCACGACGCTCCCGCGCACACCCAGTGCATGTCACTACGGGCGCCGCCTACAGAGTGGGGATTCCTGCGTAAGGTGATTTCTTCCTATTCACGCCCACATAACTTTTTTTCCTTGTAACCATAATCTTTTTTAAATTTATGTAAAAACATTTTAAATGGGGGTATAATTAACATACAACATGATATCAGTTCCGGGTATACAACATAATGGTGTGATAGTTAGGTATATTCAGAAACGATCACCACAGTAAGTAAGCCTTGCCACCATCTGTCACCTCCCATAGTTACCATAAGGTTTTTTTTCTTGGGATGAGAACTTCTGAGATCTACTCTCTTAGCACCTGTCAAATATACGATACAGCACTATCCACATACTTCTTTTTGAAGTTTTTTTTTTTTTTTTAATTTGGGCACAGTTTCCGACGTAGAGAAAAGTTACAAGCAGAGGACAAGGAACCCCCAGATCCCCATTGTGCCAAGTCCCCAAATGTTGACATTTTGCTGCATCTGTGTTCTTGTCAATCTCTCTTGCAGGCTCTCGGGGTGTACGCACGTGTGCTGATTTATAAACATACACACATACGTGTTGTGTCCTTGGCACTGATCAAGAGGGAGCGGCACACGCATACCACCTTCCTCTGAATCCTTCGGTATTTAGCCGAGAATGAACACAAAACAAGACTTAGTGCTGGGGCGAGAATTAATGAGGGACAAGCTGGGGGATGGAGGAGACCCCAAAATCAAGGTCCCGAGAAAAGACATGGATCCCCATTGGAGGGCCCAGTTGTTCGAGAGAATTCTATCAGGGTCGGTGCTGAAGGTGGGAGACTGAGGGAAATGGCTTTCTGGGACTCTGGGTCTTGCTCCTTTGTCTTGACCCTGTCTCCTAGCTGCCCCATCCCAGCCACGCAGAGAAAATGCCCCAGGCTGGGGGTTTGAACCTGAGCTCTGCCTCCTACCATTTCCTCTTGCTGGCCTCAGTGTCCCAGCGCATTTCACACTGCCACAGCATGATGAGCGATGAGCGTCCTAGGCCTGGGTTCAAGCCCAAGGCCCTGTCACTGGCTTTTAGTGACAGTTCCTTCCTCAGTCCTGGAAAGTGCCCCCCCAATCCTCTGAGCCAGAGGAAGACCACTCCCCAACCCAGCCCCTGTGGGAAGAACAGGGAGGGCTTCTGTGTGGGGGTAGAGCGAAGATAGAGGGGCCTCAGCCCCTGCCTCTGCTGAACCCCCCCAACTTAGAGGATCCCACAGAGATCTGCCAGGGCCATAGAAAACACCACCAGGGGTGCTGGGGTGTGAGGGGGGCGGCTGTATGGCTCCTTTGCAAGCAGCTGGAGGACCCAGGATTCCCCAGGGTCTCCACAAAGGACAACTTGGGGGAATAAATTGCCTTCGGTTGCTGGTGACATTCAACGAGTCCTTGCTCTCCGAGCCTCAGTTTACCCATCTGTGGAGTGAGGATTCTCAGGAGAGCCACCACATGGGAATTTTGAGGGGGTCAAAATCAGTCAAGAATGTGAAAAGCCCCAGAACCGGTGGAGGAATGAACTCTGTGGGGAAAGGACGGAGACCCGTGTCATTCATCTCTGTGTCCCTTGGGGAGCTAGGACAGTGGCAGACGCACAGTAGGGCTGGATAGCTGTTTGTCTGGCTCCTCAAGGCCTGGGGCCCTGGGGCCCACCGTCCACCCTGAGGAACTTCACTGGGACTGCAGTGCCTCCTGGTGGCAAGACGAGCAACTGCATCCTTGAGCCTGGCCCGCAAGGAGTGGGGCTCTAGAACCTTCCAGGAAGCAGGGGACCAGGGAGCTCGACTTCTGGTTGAGCATTGTGCGCATCCCAGGGCCTGGTGACTCCTCCTCAGCTGTGGCTTCCCACAGGGACTGTGCCCCTCCATAACCCCTTCCCCCACCCCTGGCAGGGAGCCAGGTAATACTTGCTGAAATGAGAACACAGAGAAGCCAAGAGTTCTGTGCAGGACCATAGAGGCAGCAAGGCTGCCTGTGGTCCTTTACGCCCTGCCCCATGGCTAGGTGGGTTCCTGAGCCCACTATCCCACCTCCCTGCCTCAGCCACCCCACCCATACAACAGTGTGCACCAAGGGACCCGGGCCCTCCTGGATCTGGAGCCCAGCCCTGTGGCTGGGTCCCTCCCCTGCCGGTGCCTTGCACCCCCAGCAGGACATACAGAGCTCCCAAAGGCAGAAGGAGGCAGGTCCACCTCGAGCCCCAGCGATGCATCAGGAACGTGCTGCTCTGAATCTCTCATACTCAAGCGGAGGACAGGACCCGACACAAGCACTTGAAAGCAAAGAACTCAGTATTTAAGAGCTAAGCCCAGCCCTGGGGTCAGGGAAAGAGAAGGGGTCATCCTGGCCCTGAACCTTGGGAGTCCCCTAAAAGCAATCCACAGAAGAAGGAATGTAACAAATGAAAGAGTCAACTTTGCCAGTAATAAAAATATAAATTCAAACAAGATCTCACTTTCATTTATCACACTGTCAGAGATGTTTAATGTGCCAGGACACCCCTCATCCTGAAGCGGGTGGCACGTGGGTAGCCAAAGGGAGACTCATGGCTCTGGAAGGCAGTTTGGCCCTGTTGATCGGAGACCTTCAAATGTGAACACGATCTGATCCAGTCGTTCCTGGAGCTCCTTCTAATGTAATCACCATGATGTAGGAAGGATGTAATGACGAGAATGTTCATCGTGGGCCTGTTATCCTTGAAACAGTCAGAAACCCGGGTGCCCAGCAGTAGGGGACTGGCTAGACCGAGTTTGTCCCTGTGGAGGAATCACATGCAGCCAATTCAAACGGTGTAATGGAAGAATCGAGAACAGCATGGAAAGATGTCCTGGAGAGAGTGTTAGGTTTAAAAAAAATGTGTGCAAAGAAACGTGTCTGCATGGGGGTGCCTATGTGTGTGTGTGGTATAGTTTCCGTCTCTTGGCGTATCTTCACTTTGCTGATTGATTTTTAACATCTTTCCACGTGGGAACTTGGATAATTGTTATATTCATGTGATGCTCTGGGGGAATGAAAGGACTCATCCGTGGGACTAGAAGGGACTAGGAAAGAGGTGGAGGGTGGGAGAAAATATGAGTCTACGAAGCAGGCAGGGGTCAGACCCGCCTGGGGAATCATGAACGTCACAGTAAGCCTGATCGGTAGGGTTGGCAGATTTAGGGGAAAACAAGACAAAACAAAACAAAAACCTAACAATAAACTCAGAATGCTTATTTGAAATTTGAATTTTCAAATAAACATTGAAGAATTTTTACTGTCAGTATTTCCCATGCAATCTCTAGGACGTACTTATACTAAAAATTAGTTGTTGTTTCTCTGAAATTCTAACTTGACTGAGCACCCTGTAATTTACCTGGCGATCCCAGTGAGAGCTCTGGGAACCAGTGAAAGCCTTTAGAGTAGGTTGCAGTACAATCAGATGTGTGTGTCTGGTTGTATTTGAGGCCTGAAGGCAGAGAAACCCTTTAGGAGGTGAACATAAGCCTATAGTCTGGAAGTCTCCAGAGCCCAAGAGAATGCAAAGTCCTAGGGGGCCCAGTTTGTGAGGACAGCGGCCAATCCCCCCCATAAAAGGGCCTTTCTCTGAAGCATCCCTATCCTTTCTCCACTGCACCCCTACTGGTGCTCATCTCCCACCCCCCAAAACTTCACAGCAGAGTTCAGTCATCTTTTGGGATTCTAATCCTTGGTTTCAAATAGTATTTTATATAATTCATGGTAAGGCAAATAGAAAAGTAATTTGGACCAGAAAAAAAAAAGGAACAAAAATCAACCCATATACCTATATTCCCACCTCTAGAAACTTCTAGAATTTTCTAAGGACAGATATTCCACCCCTTCTGCATTTTTTTTAAAAGATGAGATTTATTTACGACACCCCGAACATCCTTCCAGATGCTAAAACACTGTTCTTTTACATTAGTTTCATTCATTTGTTCATCAAGTGTTTATTGAATACCTACTGCATGCCAGCCACGATAGTTGGCGTTAGACAGGGGTACACAAAGCAAATATATTCAGATATACTCTCCGTTTTATGGAAGGCAGAGAGAGGTAATAAACAAAAGGGAAAAAATCTCCAATAAATACATAATAATGTGTGTGCAAAGCCAAGAAACAGTTTGCAGAATATGGAATATCAGGAAGAATCTTCTATTTATGGAAATTGAATCCTTTATTTAACCAGTCTCCTATTACTGAATATTTTGATTATTTTTGGTTTTTCTGTATAATGATGCCATGATGAACTTTCTCTCTAGCAAATTCTTCATGCCCAGCCATAAAGATTCCTTTAGGCCACATTCCTGGAAGTGGAATTTCTGGGTGAAGACATACAAACCTTTTATTAGTTAGTTTTTCTGTAACATATGAAAACAAAGTTTTGTATTTTTCTATAGTTTACGTGTCTTTCCTTTTTTAAAATAATGTGCTGCAAAATTAAAATCGGGGGGGGGGGTTGGTGTATGGTTTTATGAATCTCAACACATCCCCATGCAGATTCACGTACTCACACACCAGCCGTCTCGGGTCCAGCCCTCCGCCTTCCCCAGCCCCTGGCAACCAGTTTTCCCCGGATGTCCTGGGACAGAGTCATACGTATGTAAATTTTGAGTCTGGCCTCTTTTACAGACCATAATGCTGCTTTTGAGAGTTATTCCTGCCACTGACTGTGTAATAGCTCATTCCTTTTATCTCTGAGTCTCTAGCCCCTCGCGTGGCGGTTCCAGTTCGCTTATGCATTCACCTGTTCGAGGACCTTTGGGTTGTTTCCAGTGAGGGGTGATTCTGACCAAAGCTGCTCTAAGCATTTGCAGGCAGGTTCGGTGAACATCAGTCTTCACATCTTCCGGGGCAAAGCCTCGCAGCAGCATCGCTGGGTCACGTGGGGAGCGTGTGTTTAATTATAGAACTGCTTCTCTGTTTTCCCAACCAACGACGTGGGAGACTTTCCGTGGCTCCGTGTCCTCGTCATCACCTGGTGCCGCCCGGGGTTTTACTTCCGTGGCAGTCGGTGCGTGGGGCTGTCTCACGGGGCTCGTACTTAGCATTTTGGGACTGGATAATCTGTCCAGCGTGTTTTCATGCTTTTTTGTCGGCTGTAGGTCCTTTCGGCTGAGGTGTCTATTTACATATTTTGCCGACTTTTTTTTTTTTTTTTTCCTCCTTTCACACTACTGTTAACTAAGCCCCATCCTTTATTCAGAGGTCACTAGTTGTGTCCCTGCTGTCCTTTCACTGCTCCAGGAGCTGATCCAACAACACCACACCTGGCCCACGGGTCTCCTTAGTCTCCCGGGCTCTGTGACAGCGCCTCTGACTTTCTATTTCAAGAGGCGTGTTCAGAGCTGGTGTGGATGAACAGGGGTGCCCATGTCACCGGTGGGGGCCACCCCGAGCACCCGAGCTTCCACCTCTGGCTCTCCCCTGCAGATCGGCAGGTGCCTGAGGGTGGGGACCCAGTCTGCCATCACCAGGTGAGACCGCTGGAATGTACCCCCAGTTCCTGCTACCCCTTTGGCGTTAGCGAGTGGGCCTGGACCTAAACCAGAGACATCCAGGCTGAGCTCTGCATGGAGCTGGGAGCCCCAGGAGCGCCAGGGCAGAGGAGGTGGGTCCAGGACGTGATCAATGGCTCACCTTTCACCTTTGCCCTGCCCCCACACGACTGTTTGGACAGCAGCGGGGGGTTTTTAGTCAGTGCCCTTTAAATAGCATGAAAGGGCCTCACGCTGGCCTGTTTTGTTTAAGGAGATTACATCGGCCCGGCCCTGTGCTCTGCCACAGGGGTGTGTGAGGCCGACTCACCCGGGAACAGAGGGAGCGGCGTGTCCCCCACAAAGCAGATGTTTGGAGGGAAAATAGATGTAATCAAAACCATGGAGGATACAATTATTCAGACCCCTTAGACATATACACCACATGCACTGGCCTGTGCACAACTAATACACACACACACACACACACCTCCCGCATCCATACTCACCTATGTGTATCTGTAAAGTCACCCTCGCTTGCACAAATCTCCAGACTCAGCCACACACACCCTGCTCGTGGGCCTGCACTCAGACTGTCCGCAGGCAACCACACACATGTTCCGCACACCCATTCACAGCTGCAGGCTTGTGCCCTGTGCCCGCAGGCGCACGTCTGTGCACAGGGGAAGAATGAGCCCACAGAGCCCTCCCGCACCCTCCTCGCTTCAGAAGTGCATCCTCTTGAAATCACAGCCATGAAAAAGAAATCACAGTCACCCTCGGAAATCTCTCCAGGGCTTGCGTATCAAAAAAAAAAAAAAAAAAGTTTAGACTAGGTTAGAGTGACGTCATTGGGTTGAAGCAGGACAGCAAAAAAAAGGGGAATGGAAAAAAGACAGGTTTTCCATCTCTTGTATTTCTCGGAGTTCAGGCAGAGGTTAGAGGCCCTTCTGTGGCCCCTGATGCGCAATATATCTTCAAGCTAAATGCTGCTACTTCATCAGAAGTGGTTGGTGGAGACATTGACCTAGGGTCGTCTGAAGGGCGAGCCGACCATCATGGCCGCCGTCGCAGGCAGACCTTTGGAGGGGCAGCCACTGGTCACCCTGGGTGTTTTACGTACACACATTGCTTGATTCCTCTGGGTCGTCTGCGGTTTATAGCCACCTCAAGACATTCCACTGGGAAGCAGCAGATCAGGATGACCTTGCCCTGGGCCCCTGAGACAGGGACAGAGCCCCCTCCACACTGTGGGCGGGGCATCCACATGGCGCCAGTCCAGAGTCCCATTGGAAGTGGGGGGGGCAGCCAGAGCTGCAGGCGGGTGGTCTGGCCCAGGGGGCTCTGCTCTTGCTCAGCCTCGTGCAGCACAGTGCCCTCGTCCCTGAAGAGGGCTGGCCCAGAAGCAGGGCGACAGAGGGTCTCCCAGTGGCCTTCTCCCCACCATGGCATCATGGCGGGTACGGAGCTGGCCCCCAGCAGATCTCGGACTGGGTTCCCTGGACGTTTACGTTCTAGAGCCCCTTCCTTAAATCCCATCCCTTTCCTTCTGCATCTGCTGCCCTGATGCTCCGTGTTTCCCGCCGGCCGCACATGGGCACATGCTCCGCAGGCCGTGTTGGTCCATTGTCTCGTCTCCTCTTGTGGCTCCTGATGCCAGCTGCTCACGGAGGCACTCGCAAATGCAAGCCCCTTTCTCCTGTGTCCTACCCACCTGTCTCCTCCTCGTGTAGCAGGATGAACTGGTCCACTCGTGGGTTCAACAAGCACCTTCTGCCGGTGGCTTGCCACGGCCGGCGCACGGTAGGCACACAAAGGTAGCTGCACAGACTCGGCGGTGTTTGCTCGTTAGAAATTGTCCACTTACTCTCCAGCAACTTCTCACAGCACATCTGCCATCTGCCCCATCCTGGGCGAAGCCCAGGGTCCGTGACATGAGGTTCCAACTGTCCAGGAACTGATGTGCTAGAGGAAGGAATGGACACTTGGGGCTTGATTACATACTGTTCAGAAACACGGGCAGTGATGGGAGAGGCCGAGCAGAGGCCAAAGGGGTCGGTTGTCGCAGTCTGGGAGGACTTCCTGGAGGAGCTGATGCTTGATGGGATCTTGCAGGTCAGCTGGAAAGGAGGCCATTCCAGGCAGGTGACCAGAGGTGCAGGTGAGGGAGGCCAAGGATGTCAGTGGGAACCTTTGGTGAAGAGTATTTCAGCCCAAGTGGTGGGCTCCTCTGGTTCCAACGGCTGACTTGTTGAGGAGGGCACTGCAGGGCGAGCGGGATCCTGACCCAGCACTCCTGGCCCTGGGCCACCACCTGATTCTCCACCCAGCTCCTCAGGATTGTTCGGTTGGAGAGCAAACTGCTGGTTTTTGCCCAGGCCCCAGCACCATCATGCAGCCTGTCCCTGGCAGCCCCCCATGTCAGTCTTGTTAAACTTGGGGCCAGCAGTGGGAACCCCGGCTGTTTAGACAGGAGGACAGAAGGCTCTGGGAGGTGTGGCGCCCATCTTGGGGAAGACCCGGGAGAGCTGGAGCCAAGACCAGTGAGCCAAACCTCTAGGAGACAGATGTAGGCCGGAGCTGAGGATGAATGGCCCGGGTGTCCTGATGGCAGTGAGCTCTCTGTCCCCACAGCCCGTGTGGCCCCACTTGCTGGAGAAGCTGCAGGGTGGAAGGAGTTTGACATAGACCTCCCCCGCCCGCCCCAAGTCTGGGATTCTTGGGGGTGAGCCATGGGACTTTGGGACATTGTTCTTTGTCATCTAAATTAGAGACCCAGCCTCCCGATTTAAAGCAAAATGATCAACAGTGCAGACTGAGATGGGAAGGCTCTCTTCCCTCTTCCTTGAGGACCTGGAAGCATCAGTTTGCCAGAATTCCTTCCACCTCTAAGGCTTTCCTGTTGGCCAACATTTGCCTGAACCCAGACTGGCCCCCATTCTGCTCCTCTGTTCTTGCCACTCCAGACCCTAAGGAAAGGCCCCCAGGGTGACAAAGGCAGGAGGGACACTCCGCTAGGCCGAGGCTGTGGCACACCCCTGCCTGCTCCCCCCACTCCAGATGGGGCACGGCAGCTCCAGCTGCTGATGAGACTCTGGGATGTGAGAAGAGTCATCTGAGGTCACAGGCAGACCATGGTAGAGCTGGGCCCCAGAGCAGACCTCCTAGCTCGGTCTGGTGGTCTTTGCACACCCCGTGCTGTCTCTCCAATACTCCCCGACTTGCTCGGTCTCAGTCGGTGGCTGGAGGGTTGAGAACCTGGATTCTTACTTCTCACCCTAGAAGACTGGACATTCTGCTGCCCCCCAACCGGCTAAGCCTAGAACGGGGTCAACACTGAGGGGTTTCCCTCGTCATCCTCAGAGGCTGGTCCTCGCACACCCAGGAGGAGCAAAGCAGGACTCCTTGATTATGTGAGGCCCCTGCCTTCCTCTGCCCCTACCCCTCTCTCCCTGGGAAGAGGCCCCAAGCCCACAGGGTAGGAGGAGAGGACGGGGGGCTAGAGGCACACATTGCCTGCTGTCTCTGGTGTGAGTTTACCCCCAGTTAAAACTCAGAGCTTGGGCTGGACCCTACAACCCTCAGTCTCTCTAGCACGGAGCTCCCCATGCAGCCCATCCCCTGTTGCTGTGCAGGGTGGTCCTAACCCCAGGCCGGATGCCAGAGGACACTCGAAAGGTCCGTGGGGTCATGGGATGAGGCCTGGAGATCGGTGTGGGGGCAGGAGGGGCAGGGATTGTCCCCAAGTCTGGCCTCCAGGAAATTGCATAACAGAGATGTTTATTTTTGGTGAGGCTGGGTGGGATTTCTTCTCTTAAAAAAAAAAACCCAAAACATAAAACTTGTTTGTCTGCCAGCAAGATAAATATCTTCGCTGAAAGCTCTTGGCCCGGCTGCCAGCTGCAGTTTGCATAATGTTGTCACCGCAGCCGTGGCGGTCTGCGTGTGCCCGGGCTCACGTGGGTGTCCTGCGTGATGCCTGGGGGCTGCCGTCCTCCCTGTGGCATCAGCACCGCAAAGGGCCCCCTCGCATGGCCTCCTGATGCCGCGGGCGGGTCGGCTCCAAGCACTCACCTCCACCCCCTTCATCGGGGCCTCGGAGAGAGGGATGGGGATGACAGGCAGCTGTCCCTCACCCCTTCTCAGCATTAGGGGAAGGGCACAGGGGAAGCTGGGAGGAGAGCCAGCCTACAGCCTCAGCCCCCAGGCTGCGGACGGAGTCAGGAGACCTGAGCCAGCGGCATCGTCCTGACACTCCATGCCCACCACGTGGACCTGCTCCCAGAAGAGGCGCTCACACCAAACACGCGTGCGTGCGACCGTCAGAGCTTGTGCATGTGCAGGCCTTCTCCAGTCCTCCCTGGAGGCCTTACTGTAATCAGAGCTGGCGTGGGATCCTCACCACACGGGCCAGGATGGGCGGTGCAGCAGAGAAGGGCTCCCACCGGCCTCCGGACACCAGGCCAGCACCCACTGTTCGTGCACCCTGTTCGTGCACCCAGATGCTCTGGGCAGGGCCCCCCTGCTGGGAAGACTTCTCTGGGGCCAGAGTCCTCTGCAGATCGGAAGTCCGTACTGGAACTGGGGATACACCGATAGGGACAGAAACCCACGTAGCCGGCGCTGTGCAAAGGGCTTTGCCTATTGGCCTCCTTAACCCCAGAGTGCCCCAGGAGGAAGAGCCTACAAGTATCTTCATCCCTGTTTTACAGAGGGGGAAACTGAGGCACAAAGAGGTTAAATGAACTGTCCCAAGTTCACAGCTGGAGCGAGGTCCATGTGGGAGTCATACCCTCCATAGGCTCCGGAGTCCACACTCTAATTTTCACTCTGAGGCAAGCGTGTCTGCCCAGGGTGCTAACTGGGCCATTTGGACGTGGACAAGTTACTCCCTTCTCCACTCCCCACCAGCTGGCCTCCACCACCTCTTCCCTGACCTCCATAGAGCTACTGGTCCTGCCCAGCTCTGGGCATCTACGAATCACCCAGTAGAGCTCCATCCTGGCAGATGGGGTGGCTGGAGGCCCAGGTCTGAGCTTAGTGTGACACTAGTGGGGCACACACGTCAGCATCCTGGGGATGCAGGTGCCTGCCCAGCTTCCCTAGTAAATGCGTCACTAGCTTCAAGCTGGCAGAACCCTGTGTGGACAGTAGGTGAAACCAGTGAAGGACAAGGGTGCGACCCCTCATGCTGGATTCTTCGGGCTGGGGATTCTTCTCCGCAACTTCTATTGAGCCCAGACAGGACCAGGCCTGGATAGGAAGGGTATTCCTGTCTGTCTCGACACCGGCCTCCTCCCTGCCCCTGCCCTGCCCTGTTGGGCCAGACATGGCTGCTGAATTAGTTCTCCCTTCCCCTGGCGGTCTGAGGCACTGGGTCAGCATTCCCCAGGCCCAAAGCAGAAGATCTAGCAAAGGGGGTCCTTTTAGACGGAGGAGCCCAAAGTCGGTGGGAGCAGGGATTAAAGGTCCAGGAGATCAGATTGGCTGTTCCTGAGTCATATAATGTTGATGCTAAAAAAGGTCCATTCTGAGATGATGGCAAAGTGGCTCAGAGAGGGAAACAGACTTGCCCGAGGTCACATAGCATGTTAATGGCAATTCAGGATTAGAACCAGGAACTCCTACCCTCGCATCCAGTGTGATGCCGACAGGGGAATGGCAGGGGAGGGCTCTCCCTGTCCCTCCCTCCTCTCTTACTTGGTTCAGTCATTGGTTTCTGACCTTGTGTCTTCCCCTTCAGCCAAAGAGAGCTCCCTGGGTGAGCCAGAGTTGCCGCCCGACTCTGACACCGTGGGGATGGACAGCAGCTACCTCAGTGTGAAGGAGGCTGGAGTGAAGGGGCCCCAGGACCGGGCCAGTACCGACCTCCCCAGCCCGCTGGAGAAGGCCGATTCTGAGAGCAACAAGGGCAAGAAGCGGAGGAACCGAACGACCTTCACTAGCTACCAGCTGGAGGAGCTGGAGAAGGTCTTCCAGAAGACCCACTACCCCGACGTGTATGCCCGGGAGCAGCTGGCCATGAGGACAGACCTCACCGAGGCCCGCGTGCAGGTCAGTGAGGGCTTCTGGGGAGAGATTGGGAAAGCAGGGCTTGTACCCTGGCTGGTGGCCAAAGCTGGGACCACGCGACTGTCCCTCAACCACACCAGGGCTTTCTTTACCCCAATCCAAGGACAGCCTGCCCCTTACACCCCTGCTCCACACAGGGCAAGGCTGCTGTTTTCCACCTGAATATCAGGCTTCTTGCTCTGGCAGGAGCAGGTACAGAAGACTGTTAGCTGTATTTCTGGGCTCTGTGTGGTCCAGGCCATTTCACAAAGGAGAAGATGACTGGGCTCTGCCTTTGAAGGCCTATCTCTTAGGAAGAAAAGAGGGTAACCTAAAACATCCATAGCCATCCAACAAGCAGAAACAGAGAGCAACCAGGCTTTTCTCTCTGCCCAGGACGGCTGCCTCCTCCTCCATCTTTTGACTCCCAAATCAATCTACCTCCTTTGTGAAGTCTTCCTGACCACAGTAGCTAACGCAGTAGCCTCCTAACACCGTCCAGCCACCAAAACACCCAACCCAACCCAACGCAACATAACTCAAACGAACACAGCCAATCCAACACAACGCAACAGAAGCCAAATAACACAGTCAACCCAACCCAACATGCTCAACACAACCCAGTAGACCCCAACCCAATGCAATACAACCCAGACCAACACAGCCCAACACAACCCAAACAGCACAGCTTAACACAATGCAACAAGACCCAACACAACCCAACATAACCCAAATCAACACAGTCAACTCAACACAACCCAACACAACCCAAATACCACCGTCAACTCTACCTGACATGGTTCAGCGCAACCCAACACAACCCAACCCAACACAACCCAGACCAACAACCCAACTCAACCCAACCCAACACAACCCAGACCAACAACCCAACAGAACCCAACCCAACACAACCCAGACCAACACATTCAAAACAACCCAACTCAACCCAAATCAACACAGTCAACTCAACACAACCCAACACAACCCAAATACCACAGTCAACTCTACCTGACATGGTTCAGCACAACCCAACAGAACCCGACCCAACACAACCCAGACCAACAACCCAACTCAACCCAAATCAACATAACATAAGACAACCAAATCAGGTCACCTTCAACCACATTTTTTTGTTCTTCTTTATAGAATTTATGACTGACTTAAATTACTTTACGTTTGTCTCCTGTCACTATAATGTGAGTTCCTGGAGAACAGGTACTGTCTGATTGTTCATCGCTGTATTCCTACCAATTAGAGAAGGCTGAACTTAGAGCAGCGAGGGCAAAAAATAAGTATTTGTAGACTGGTGGACCTCCTTTGTCCAGAGAGTTTTGTCCTCCCTCCTCACATGAAGTTACAGCAGGAAAAGAAGCAGAGAGGAAGCAAAGACCTCGGAGTACCCAAAGCACAGGAGACAAAATCCATGCACTAAAGCTCAGGCTTCAGCTTCACACAAATAAATGTCACGCGCAGTCTACTTTCCTACCCAGAGCATGTTAGAAATAGCAAATGCAGTGTTGTCACATAGCGGTTTTTTCCCCCTCCAATGGGCTGAGGAAGTCAATGGCTTGATAGCATAGAGCAGTTCTTGTTTTTTTGTTATTTGTTTATTTATCTGTGTTTTTTTATGTTTTTTGTTTTTTTTAATAGCGTTTTTTTTTTCAAGATTTTATTTATTTGACAGGGAGAGAGAAATCACAAGTAGGCAGACAGACAGGCAGAGAGAGAGAAGGGAGGAGGCAGGCTCCCTGCGGAGCAGAGAGCCCGACGCAGGGCTTGAGGGGCTCGATTCCAGGACCCTGGGATCATGACCTGAACTGAAGGCAGAGGCTTTAACCCACTGAGACACCCAGGCGCCCCATAATTTTTTGTTTTGTTTTAAAGCAGCAGCTCAGCTGGGCTCGGCTCAGTGCAGAAGTGGGCTCAGGGCAAGACAGAGCCTTCGGTTATCTGCAGGCCCCAAGGGCGCCCCCTGCTGCCTCAGTTCACTAAGGAACCTTCAGCAGAGCATTCCCAGGACATCGGTAAAAGGTTCCTCAGTCCCAGCCATGCTCTGCGTAACAAGGCTGAGCATCTGTGACATTGTGCAGAAATGATTTCATTCAGAATGGATCATGTGAGAAAGGACCAGCCGTCACCATAACCATGCAGCCATCCAGAAACTGCGGATACCCAGACTGAAGAGTCGGGTTGTTTGGCCACAAGTTCCCGGGGTCTGGCTGCCCGTCTTGTTCCTATCCAGCGTCTGGCGAATGGTTGGGGAAGGAAGTCAGGGCATCTGAGGCTGTCCTGTCATTCCAGAAGTGTCACACACCAACTCTCTTATTTGCATCAGGATAGACTGCCATCAGACCTTACGGGCCTTGGAGTCTGGACAGGAACTCCAGAACCTGGCCTCGGCCTAGCCCGTGGGTTGGGAGGAACTGAAGGAGCCGGTGGAGAAGGGGGAGGCCAGTTATGGGATGTTCCTGTGGGCACTGTGCTGGTATGGGTTTGATTGGTCCACTCTTTGCACTGTGTGTGAGTGTGTTTGTGTTTGTGCGTGCGCGCGCGCACGTGTTCCTTACAAGTGGATGGAGCGCCCGAGAGTTGAATTTACTTAGTAACAAAAGAAGGACAGCTCTTCTAGGACAAACATGGAAATGACACTGGGCCGTAGAGAACATTTTTCAGGTGCCATCACATGGCCAAAGCCGAGTGTTCCCTCTGCGTGTGCTTACACACCCTTTTATGCCTACTTTCAAAACAGATTTATTAATGTCACCTAAAAACAAGAAGAGTGTCATGAAATAGGCAGGTAATTAGGTCCGACATCGAGGCTAAGAATCACGGCTGCCACTGAGCACAAATTTCAACCCTGAGCTTCTTGGCAGCCAAGGCAGAAAGGGAAATGCTGATGTGTTGCAAATCTTCTCATCTAAGGGGAGGAGCATAGGAATATAGAATGTTAGTGCTGGAAAGGATCATCGATCTGGTCTTCTTGTTTGATAATAAGTAGGAAGAGGCCCACAGGTGGGACATGATCACCTGTGGTCAGGTGACTCTGGAACAGTGACTCAGTGGCACGGCTGAGACTAGAATCCAGGACTCCTGAGTTCCAGCCCATGTTTCTTTTACTTCAGTTGGCTCTGCCAGAACATGGGCCATATTGTTCTGAGACTTCTCTTTGTATAAAGGCAGCAGGGTGGGTGGGACTTCCATGTGCGTCAGACCTCTGGCTCGAGCCTGGCAGTGCCCTGAGGTTTGGGGGGGAGTGGCGGTAGAACCCCCCGCCTGCCGCTGCTGGGTCTGTTCAGGGCCCTTACTCAGCTGGTGGGAAGCCAGGTGCCTGGCGTAGAGTGGCACTGGGGACAGGGAGGGGGTGGGCGGCTCCAAGATGGACCTTTCCTGGGAAGAAGCTCGGGGTTTGGCCCTGCTCCAGGGGCTGCAGGGGCCTCTCTCTCTGCTGTCTGGGATTCCGATCTCCGCAGCTGGTGTCTGAAGACAATAAGACAGAGGCCTCCCCGCCCTGGGCCACCCCGCCCTGGCCCCAGATGGGCTGCGGTTACTGAGGCCCCCGCCAAGACGGTTGGTTCCTTGGGGAGAAGCCTGTGCTGAGCAGGCCCAGGCCAGGGTGGGCCGGGAGCGGGGTGGTCCTGGGGCGCGACATGCAGACTGGAAGGCTGGACCTCGTGGTCCCCTCTCTGCCCTGGGGCTGTCCTGTGGAGACAGGCTGGGGCTGCAGAGCCCTGAGGCACAGAGCATCTGTGAAGAGCTCTCAGAGCGCCAGACTCCAGGAGCCAGAGCTGGAAGGATGGCCGCGCCTCATCTCCAGGCCTTCCACCGTGAGCTCAGAGGGGTCCTGAGGATGCCCGGCCGCCACCCAACCTGGGGGCTTTGAGACTTGAGGCTGTAGAGCCCCGGGGCTTGCTCAGCAGAAGAGTCCCAGCCCTGTACAAGAACAGGGTCCAGGGCTGTAGGCAAGGGGGGGGGTGCTTGGGTGTTACAGCGGCCCCTCAGCCTTGCCTCCCACCTCCTGAAGTCTCTGGGTCTTTAACCCTCCCGTACATCCCTGGGCCTGGCCCTCCTCCACTCCCATCCCAAAGACAGCACCATCTCTGCCGGTGCTTCCTGGCTCCTCAGCTGTCTTCCCAGATAACCCAGCACCCCCCCACTGCCACTCCCCCATGCTCAGCTCCAGCCCCCACATTCCATCTCTCCCCACTCTGCTCCTCCTCCCACTTCTGGGACCGGCTGCCACCCTCCCCGTGCAGTGCCCACCCGCCCCCGCCAGCCTGTCCAGAGCCTCCAGATACCTCCACTGACACCCTTCCACCTGCCACTCCCGGCAACACCCCCCACCCCAGTGGCGGCCACGGACACTTTTCCTCACCTTTTCCCCCCAGCCCCCAAGAAAGAATGGAGCCATATATCTTGATGCCTCCAGTAGGCTTCTCCCCTCCCCTTGGCGTCCCCCCCAGCAAACCCTGGGTGGCTGAGGAAGGAGCGGAAAGACAGAGCTAAGCCTGCAGGAAATTAAACATGAAATGAAAACAAGCTCCTCTGATTCATTCTCTCATCCTGGCCCCTGCCCCCCATTCCAAGCCACTGATAAAGGGGGATCCCATTTCAGCGGCGCAGAGAGGAGACCCGATCTGCCCTTGGCTCTCAGCGGGAGGCCTGGGCCTGGACCCCAGGAGCCCCTGGAGGCAAAGGGGCCCAGGAGGCTCTGGAGCAGGGGCTGATGCGTCTCCTACACTAGCCTCAAGACAGGGAGGCAGGATGGCCCTCAAAGCAATACCAGCCCGTGTGTGTGTGTGTGTGTGTGTCTTTGTGTGAGACACTTGTGCACACACACATGCATCCTTGGAACCAGAGAGGGAAACCTGAGGTGCAACCCCACACTCACTCCCCGCCCTCACCCTCCCCACACTCACATGAGTCATGCACACCCCAGCTTCTTTTCCTTTTAGCAAAAGACAGCAAGAAAGGTCAGGAGCTATAAATAAGCAAGAGCCAAGTACTCTTCAGAACTCTCTGACAGCATTTCTCAGCTCTCACCTGCTGTTCTGTGAGGCGCCACCGCTGTGAGGACATTAGTACAGATATCGGCCCCATTTTCCAGATGCAGAAACTGAGGCCAGTGACAATGCCTGCGCGGGAATGGGCGCTTGGTGGCGCAGCTACGCTAGAAGCCAGGAAGGGCTGAGCAGGCTCTGGGCTGCCGTCAGGGAGCCCTCCTGCCTCCGGCCCTGCTCCTTCTCTCTCCTCTGAGGACATCCTTTGTGCCCTCAGCAAGACTGCCAGCAGGCTGCCTGTGGGGGGCCGTTGGGGTGTGCCCACTTGTGCCTGAGGCTGTTGGCAGGGACACATCCTGTCCCGCTGACAGAAACCTCCCTCTGGGCATCTCCGAGGCCTGCCTTTGACTCAACCTGAAGCCATCTGGGGTCTGGAAGCTGATCCCTCCCCTCCTCACACCCTTTCCCACCTATCTGCCCCAGATCCCAAGTCTCAGGGCAGGGCAAGTAGGCCCCAAGCCCAGCTCTTGCCCGTGAAGCCTGGGAAAGCTCTCAGCCTGTCGGAAGTGTTGCTGCGAAGGGCCCAACGGCCCCACCCCCACCCATCTGAGACCACCCTCCCCACCAAGGCCCCACCCCAGCCAACACCCCACCAGCCCCCGCTCAGGGACAGGTAGGTTTTCACTCCTTCTCGGAGTCAGGCCACCCTCTGCATGAGACCTCACAGTGGCCACCTTTAGGGACCACACCAAGAGCCAACCGCTTGGCTGGGCATCAAGACCCTCTACAGTCTGACCTCTGTGTCCGCAGGTTTCTCTCTCCCACCACCTGCTAGCTGGACAGCATGGCCTCCTGGGGTCTCCTGAGCCTGCCCTGCTGTGTCTACACTAGGACGCAATCCCAGGCTTCTCCTCCACGAAGCCATCCCTGACGGCCTCTGCTGCCCAGCTGAACCCCTGTTCTCCACAGGACCTTCAGCACAGGGGGCCTGAGTGGGGACACTTTCCAACATGAAGGCAGCAGAGAGGCTTTAGCTAGGTAGGAATGTGGGTTCTGGGCCACCGGACAGGCCACAAGGAACCACGGAGCTGGTGGAAAATTATGGCCAGACTGTGTGTGAGTCTGTGTACGTGTGTATGAGCATCTAGAGAAAGATTTTCTAGAGGAGCTGTCACACCTTTGGTCAGGTTCCCCTCAGGGGTCCGTGTCCTGAGGCAGGTCAGGCCATGCTGGGCTGGGGTTGGTTAGATGACCCTGAGGAGGACCAGTGACATGATGCATGGGTGTGACACCTGCAGCTCGGAATGATAGAGTCTGACTCAAGATCACACTGTGGGTAGTTGGAGCTAAGCTTGCCTTCCCGACTCTGAGCACAGATGATTCTAGATTGTGAGCTTTGAGACAGAAAGCTGAGGCAGATCCTTCCCTGCAGATGCATGGCTCAGACCTGGCTCTGAGACAGGTGCGGGGCTCCAGGGAATGATGGGCACTGCCTGAGCTCCAGAACAATCGCTCTGTCCCATAGGTCTGGTTCCAGAACCGGAGGGCCAAGTGGAGGAAGAGGGAGCGTTTTGGACAGATGCAGCAGGTTCGAACCCACTTCTCCGCTGCCTACGAGCTGCCCCTTCTCACCCGGGCGGAGAACTATGCCCAGGTAAGTGCCAGCCCCGGGCTCCGGGAGTGGGCATCTCAGAGGAGACTCATCAAGCCGGGCGCAGGCGCAGGCCTGTTCACCCCAGAATGTGGGAGGCTTGGGCCGTTCCTGCCTACCTCACGTGCTGGCTCGGGCTTGGCTGGGCGTTTAGGGACGGGCAGGCCGGGACGGAGAGGGTGGCTTTCTCCTCTGCCGCATTTGCCCCTTTGGCTGCGGGCATCGGAAGCGAGTCAAGGTGCCGACCAAGGCCTCCAGGGCAGTGGGAGACGCTCCTGGTGAACATGGAGGTCTGAGCCCTGAGCGGGGCTGTCCTCTGGCCCCAGACGTTTCTCACTTCAGACAAGCCACAAGCTCTAAGCCTCAGTTTCTTCTGAAAATTGGACACGAAGTACCCACCCAGCTCTTTCGTGAGGTTGTGGAAAGGCCGCAATTAGACAACACAGAAGTGCTTCGGGAATTAAGCAGCCGGATAAAGGGCGCTGTGCGCCCTCCGCTCTCGCAGCGGCTGTGTCGCATCCCGTCCTCCCCTCCGTCCCCTGCTATCAGCCTGTCTCCGCTCTAGTGGCAGCGGAGTCTCCAGGGCAGTGCAGGGGTGAGAAGGAGTGGGAGCAGTGGCCGGCCCTGGGCATCTGCAGAGATGTCTATCCGGCCGGGTGCACTCGTCACAGCCCACAGCCTGCCCGGCAGAGGGGACTGTTGCCTCCCTCAGGCCTCTTAGTGACGGTGGCAGCAAGGCCTCTGCCTTGAGCTCCGAGCCCGGCCCCACCCAGCAGTGAGCTGGTGGCGGTGGCGCAGGCCTTCCTCTTTCCTTTAAGACCCACTGTCCCGGAGCCCTGCTGCCCCCCACCCAGCCTCTGGACGCCCCTCCCCGCCCCCCCCACAGCTCTGCCCCTCCCCCTGCCAGGATTCATGTGGCAGGGGTCAGGGGTCAGGCCTGGGGTGAGGCTGAGGAATGTGGGTGACACACACACACACACACACACACACACGCACGCATGGGTCTCTCGCCCTCAGCTCCTGCTGCACACTTTCATCTCTACTGCTCTCTGTCCTGGAAGAACGGGCCCCTGGTTTGACTCCTGGGTCTGGATTTCCACTGCCTGAGCTCCCTGCTGGAGCGGAGGCAGGGGTGAGGGGCCGGGGCAAGAGGACCAAGACAGGGCGGGCTCAGCCCTCCCACCTGCAGCACCACATATCACACACCTCCTGACGGAGGGGAAGGGAAAGGCTCCAGCCAGGAGCAATGTGGTCTGGCCGATGGATGGGCCAGTGGTTCTTGTTGCCATGACAACGCCCCATGAGACTTGGGGGCCGAGCTCCCCCTTCATTCCGCTTTCGAGCACCTTCCCTGAGTAGACTACAAACATGGGCAGGGAGGAGAGCAGGCCAGCAGAAGCCGCTTGAGGGCCCCCTGTAACCCACGCACAGGGGTGAGAGGGCTTGTCTCCTCTGGTCCCACTCAGCCTGTCCCCAGCCCTTGCAACCCAGATCTGCCTCCAGTCCACACCCGCGTGCTGCCTGAGCACCTCTCACACGTGCACACACACACATGCACGCGTGCACACACACACACACACACACACACACGCTGGCCTGTGGGCACCCGGCCTGGCTCTATCCGTTCACGCACAGACACTCGCCACGTCCTGAGGCAGCCCCTTTCCTTCCTAAGTAAGTTCTGGAGCCTCGAGGACACAGCACTTGGAAGCTCAGTCACTGGTCTGGACACCGGGGAGAGGAGGCCCCACCGCCCAGCTCTGCCCCCGCCATGCCACAGCCTGCCAGCCCGGAGCCCACCTTCCCAAAACCAGAGCCCTCTGAGTTCAGGTCGGCTCCCGTTTCTCAGGTTTCTGGGATGCCCCAGGCCTGGTGAGGAGTCACAGGAGAGGGGGATAGTCGCTGACCTCCAGGGGCCATGGAGGGAGAGACGAAGCCGGCCACTGCATCTCAAATTTGGAAGTCAGCTGGCTGAGGCGGGAGCTGCCCTCAGTGGCTTGGCCGTGCCCTAAAGGCAGCCCTGTGACTGGACCCTTGACCAAGTGTGACGTTCAGTCCCGAAAACCACTTCTGTCTGCGGGGAGCAGAGGAGCCAAAGCACAGAACCTGAGCCCTTCCAGGTCCGGATGGCCATCAGGGTTTTGAGAGGCTCCAGAGTGAACACCCAAGCACGATTTCGTCATAACGATGGGCTTGTGAGCAGGGCGAGGTCGTGGGGAGGGGCGGGGGGTACGCGGCAGCGCCCCTCCCCCGCCATGTGCCCGCCACGCCCACGCCTGCCCCTAATGCCAGCCGGCCTGTGACAGCTCTCCCTTCCCTCTCCCCAGATTCAGAACCCGTCCTGGATTGGCAACAATGGGGCTGCCTCACCGGTGCCAGCCTGTGTGGTCCCCTGTGACCCGGTACCTGCCTGCATGTCCCCTCACACCCACCCCCCCGGCTCCGGGGCCAGCGGTGTCACCGACTTCCTGAGCGTCTCCGGGGCTGGCAGTCACGTGGGCCAGACACACATGGGAGGCCTGTTCGGAGCGGCGGGCCTCAGCCCGGGCCTCAACGGCTACGAGCTCAACGGGGAGCCGGACCGCAAGACCTCGAGCATCGCAGCCCTGCGCATGAAGGCCAAGGAGCACAGTGCGGCCATCTCCTGGGCCACATGACAGGGCACCTCTCGGCCTGTCCCCACACCCTCCCCTGCCTTGGGGCACTGGCCACGCCCACGCTTCCTGGGCCCTCAGCCTCCCATTCGACTGTCCTCTTAGGAACCTGGCCTGGGCCAGGGGCCTGGCCCTCAGCACTTTCAGCCACCCCGAGTGTGAGGCCCTGTGGACCGCTGGGAGGGAGGGGGCAGCAGGTCCCACCTGCCTGGGCCCCAGGGTCGAGCCCCTGCTCCTGGCCGGAGACAGTGGAGGAAGCCAGGTGCCCAAGTTTTGCAGCTTTGCGTCCATTATAAGCTGAAGACCCTTTCTTCCCACCCCTGCTCCCCTGCCCTGCCCGATTTGAGGTTGAGTCAAGGCTAGGTTCCCATCCAGACCGAGCAAACACGTCCGTCCTTCCCTCAGCCATGTGGTCCCCTGGTCACCGGGCCAATGAGTTTGTCTGAAGTCCGGAGTCCTGCTCTTCAGGGTCCCGCAGAGTCGTCCTCCTGACGCGCCCGCCTCCCTTTCTCCTCTTAAAGCCCTGACCCCCTGGGCCCAAGGCACCCGCCTCACCTCCACCCACCCTGGCCGTCCCCTGTGCTGGACCCACCTGGAGGGCTGGACAGAACAGGAGAGGAGCTGAAGAATCCTGCTGGCATCCAGCAGTGCTGGCGTCTGGGAGCGTGGACAGTCCCCGAGGGGGCAGACTCTGGATCTCGGTGAACACTGCGAGGGGAGGACCCAGACCACCCACAGCACCCACGGTGCTGGAAGGAGAAAAGCTTCTAGAGAGAGGAAGAGCTACAGGGAGGTGTCCGGGAAGGGGCAGGGGCTCAGGCACTCACATCCGCTCTCCTGACCACCCGACGCCCCACAAACCCGCAGGACGACTGTTCCAGAGGGCAGGTCTGGGCAGCTTTGTTTTCTAGCCAGCTAGGCCCCTCCTGGAGGACCTGGAGACGCCTGTCCCTTCCCCCACCCATTCTGGTCGCTTGCCAGGGCTGCTGCGCAGTGTCCTGGCGTGGAAGGACTCACACCTCGGAACACAGAGGAGGGCCTGGAGTCATGTTGGCAGAAGGGGTCGAGAGCAGCGTGTGGAATTAGCTAACGGATGTGTGCTCACGCTCGGCCTCTCGGTCCCCACACTGCCTCAGGCTGCCTGTCCCCTGTCAGCCATCCCTGGAGCGGCACCCTACCCGCCCAGAGTCCCCCACAGTGGGTGGGGACCCCATGTTCTACCAGGTGAGGGCAGAGAGGGCCTGCTCTTGGACTTTGTCCCTAGGGAATCCGAAATCTCAGCCCCTCCCTCTCACCAGCCTCTAGAAGGGCTGGTGGGCGCCTCTCCTCTGGGTCACTTGCTCTGTCCCGGATGTGGGGGGCAGGATGCCGTCCAGAAGCCGTGTCCCTCCCTGTGGAAAGGTGCTTCCTTCTGGGGAGGAACTCCACACCTGCCTGACTGGAGACGAGCAGCTCGAGTTTTGGTACCAGATTCAGCTGTCACCTAAGCTTGTGGTACCCGTCCCTGTCCTCTGGGGCCACCCTTTAGAGCCCAAGATGCCCCTCCAGTGAGCAGCCCCTGGGGACAAGTGCTCGCCTTTCCTACCTTCTACCTTGATCCTGTCCGGGTGGAAGGTTAAGTCCAGCGGGCTTGGGGCCCTGTACACAGGACAGCCTCTCTTGGCTTGGGTGGAGGGTGAGATCCTTTCCCCTCGAGCTGCTCGAGGCTTCAAAGGAATCCTGGTCCCCACCTCTGCCTTGTGCTCTCATCTGCTATGGAAACAGGCCTGAGGAAGGATCTGGTTTTGGCCTCCCTTGTTAAGAGTCAAACCTCTTTGTGAACCATAGTTCTAATACTGATCTTCTAGAAGCGATCTTGGACATGAAGTTAAATGTTGGTTTTAAATGATCCATATAGCTGAGGATATTGGAATGACTCTTAGGGAGCCTTTTCCAGTTCTGAGATTCACTGAAATAACTCAGGCTCCCCAAATCTAGGGAGGGAAAGGGAGAAACACTTAAGGCTGGGAATCATTCCCTGTCTTTCCCTTAAGGGCTCCGGTGGCTGGCAAGGACAAGGGAGGAACGCTCATCATACCATGTTCTCACCCAGGAGGGGATCCACACAGAAGGATGGAGAACTGAGAGATCCCCAGAGGAGGAGGGGAGGGGGCTCTAGGCAAATTCTTCTGGAAGGGACCCCTGGTGCTCAAGCCTTCTATCTGACTGCTTTCTGGCTGGGCTAGACCAAAGTCAGACAAATTTCAACAAAAAGCTCAAGAAGAAAAAGCCTCTAATAGAGGGAAGCCCTGTGGTTCTGGCTGCCCTTCCCACCGACACAGCCAAGTATTTATGATTAAAATGTCCATGTAAAATGTGCCTGTTCACCTCCCCACAGGTAGCTCCCTGCCCCAGGCCCCCAGGGCCGGCCCAACGCTCCGAGAATCATAGGACCTGGAGCTGGGAGGGACATAAAGACCCTCTACTTAGTGTGCTCCCTTCCCAACGGAGAGGAGAAGGTCCTGGCCGCAATGGGGGAGGGCCAAGGGGGGATGACTGTCCCGGGGAGCAGGGCACTCGCGTGGCCTTAGCCCGCAGGGGGTGCACGGCCTCCCGCAGCCTCTCCGCTCCCTGCTGGCCGTCCTCCCTCTCCTCAGCCTTCCCTCTGCTGCCTTCCCAGTGGGCGGCGAGGCCCAGACCTCCCAGGGCAGGAGGCGGCCCCGCGGCGGCCCCTGCGAGCTTGGGGGGACCCTCAGGGGCTGGCTGGCTGGCTTCCTCAGGCATGAGGGCTCAGGCAGGCGGGCACAGAGGAGCGCCAGCCGGCTCTGGGGGCCACCGCGAAGCACATAAGCTGCAGGGGTGAGGCTTCCCTTTGGCTCCAGGCCTCAGGTCTCACAGAGCCAGAGATGCGAACCCAAGGCAGCCTCCTCGATGCTGAGGGGGCGTCTGGGCCCCCCTGGGAACAGGCCCAGGCAGCCGGGGCTTGACACGAAGGTGCTGCTACCGCCCTCAGCGGCCCTCTTGGCTCCCGGAAGGTGCGAGAGAAGCGGGCTCTGGGGGCACACGACGAGGCTTGTGCCCGCATCCTCGATGGCTCTGGCGGGACACGGACTTCGTAACCTTTCTTGAATCCTTTCAACTATACTTGATTCTCGGTTCTCGCTACCGCGCCTCCAGCTCGGGCAAGCAAGGTGGCAGGGGGGGTTCGAAGACTCTGCAGGGGGAGGGGGAACAGCCGTCCCGAGGTGGGTCCCCAGAGGCAATGGCCACATGGGGCCCAGCTCCAGGGCCCCCCGCCCGCCCTGTTTTCGGCGGGGTAGCCAAGAGGAGCTTGTCCACGAAAGCTACCGTGTGTCTCGCTCAGGCAGCCGTTCTCTCTCGGGGCCGGGTTGAGGGGACACCGTCAAGTAGGACACTCTGGGGCCTCTGGTCTGCTTGATGGCCCTGTCAGGGCCAAAGGCAAACAAGACTAGCTGGGGGATGACGGTTGCCATGACGGTTGCCAGGCTGGCCCCCAGGATAAGCATCAAGAGAAAAATGAGAAGACCACGAGAGCCCTACTTCCAAAGTCACCACAACCCCGCTCCCCCTCGCCGAGGCGGCCGCAGGGAGGAAAGGTCTTCTGGCCAGGCGAGCATGACCTAGTCCCACCCTCCCCTCCTCCCCTTCACTCACACACATAGAGCTAGGCCTTTATACTACTGATTTTGAGGGACAGTGTTCAATGCCTGATGATCTGTTTGGATGTGCAGTGGTGGAAAAGAGAGCTGAGCGCTCCAAGGAACGGGAACCTCGGCCAACACTGACTGTTCTCATTGTAAGATATTTTAACCCTGTATAAACGCAACTTTTCCTTTAGCTTAATGGCCTGGGGTGGAATATTAAAAATATATATATTAAAGATACATTAAAAATTCAGAAAAAAAATGTTTAAAAAAAATGAGGTCAGTTCCATAAAGTTTTACTGCCTTATAGCACCATGTAACGACATTATAGCAAACTATTAAAAGAATCATTTCTTGCCTTTTAAAGTAAGTTATTGCACTTACATCTTTTTGGGGGAGGGGAGGAATATTGACGAGAAGGGGACTAGGGCCTAGGCTTGGGGCCGAAAGGCTCGGGTGGCAAGCGCTGGGCATTCCGGCGCACCCTTCGCTGGGCACAGCCCACACTGTGTGTTCGGTCAGTGTTTGCAATAAACTCCTTCTCCTTCCTCCTCTCAACTGGGACCTGTCTGTTTTGTTCCTGACTTGTGACAGATGAAATGTGATCAGAGGGGCCTCTGAAATCTCACATTAATTGAAGTCGGCAAAAAATACTAACAGTGCCCTTTTGAACTGCTGACACAGTACAGAATGGATTACCAGGGCTAGATTAACAACAGGTGGCCAGGGCTCCTGCACAGAGAGGGGGCGCTTGGCCTGCAAGGGTCGGGGACAGCCCCCCTTCGTCTCAGTGGTCCTGCCTGCACAGCAGGCAAGCTGCGGGGGAGGACATTGGGTGGGGGGCGGGGACCCGAGTCTGCTTCTCAGGCAGCAGAAAGGGCCAAAGCCCCACCCCGTGCCACCCAAGGTCGTGGCTTGGGTGTGCGGAGCACTGCCCATGCGCCGAGGTCCTCACAGCGGCCCAGGCGGCCCCTCGGTCCCTGAGCACTGCTCTGTATCTCCAGGGGCCGTTCTGAAAGCAGAGAGAGTTGGGATGTGGTGGTCCAGGACTGGGGAGACTGGCTGCTTGGCCCAGAGCACAGGACAGGCCTCCAGGAGAGGTAGGTCCCACTCCTGGCTGTACTCCTTAGTGGCTGAGGGAACTTGCAGGAGACGTAGGCAGATGATTTTTTTTTTTAAAAAGCAAAGCTCTAGAAGCACATTATGAAACACGGAGGACCCAGGTTCTGCTGAAGGATAAGGGCTTCCTTGCTTTCCGTTGGAGTGGTCAACAAGCCTGTCCCTGACCAGTTCGCCAGCGTGGGGGAGGACTCCACGGGTCGACTCTGTACGCCGACGCGGCACAGTGGCATCAAGGACAATGATCATTGCTCAGAGAAAGTCCTCCCCCTCTGAGCACCAGCTGCGCGGCTACCGTGAAGGCCCTTCCCATCCTCTCTTCTTGGCTTTTTAAGTGTGGCTTTCTTGGAGCCATAGCTCGGATTTGCTACCAGGGGTGAGTGTGGTCAGCATATACCCAACCGGGTTTTAGGTTGGCCTGAGCTGGGCATTAGATTTTAAGGAAGACACTTAAAGAAGACACCGGTCGCCTCTTCGGGCTCGCGGTCAGGGTGGCGTCCCCAGTCACTGTCCAGTCGCCAGGCAGGAACTGAAGCAGAGAGGGAATCGCCATGTGCACGCGGTGCTGTCCACCTCGTGGCCCCGAGCACCCCAGCCTCCCAGAGTCCAGGTGAGTGCTAGGCCTAAGCATGGGTGGCTGGGCAGGGGCCCTGTCCCCGACCTCCCTCAAACAGGACTGTGGCTCAGCTCTCCTGGACCACTCATTGTCCCCAGACCCTCTGCGGCCTTTCACTTGGCCACATGCCTGGACGTGCCATCTGTTTAGAGCGCCCGCACCTGCCCCCCAGCCACAGGCACCAGGAGATCTCCTGTTAGTTCCCTAAGGCTTCCTCCAAACGGCAACACCCCCCCCCCCCCCCGGAAGCTCTTCCCTAAGTCCAGGGCCCCACCCTTCCCTGCACCCAAGGTCAGCCGTCGGCCCCTCTGTGCCCCTGCAGAGCTGTTTCTAACACTGCTTCAGTGCGTAATTCGTACGCGTTGTCTGTGTACCTGGCTGACTGCGCACGTGCCCAAAAGGCTCCGAGGAGAGACAGGCTGGTTCTATTCACATCTGGATGTCTTGGGAAAGACTCTCTGGTTCATGAGGGGAAGGGGAAGGTCAGAGGAAGGATTCAGGTAGAGAGAGCTGGACGCTGGCTCAGGTCACCAGGGATCAGCCTAGTGATCTCTTGAGAGAAAAGAGAGAACTCAAGAGCCTCCACCTGGCCGTGGGCCTTGTCCGCCCTGTTCCTCCAGGGGTCAAGGGCACTCGAGACCCGCCAAGGCCAGGACAGGAAGCCCGGCCTCTTTGTTTAGTGCTCCCGGGCCTGAGGCAGCACGGGATGCTCCCCAGGATGGCCGAAACCCAGGGTGCTCCTCTCAGACCTCTTCTGCTGAGTCTGGGGCTCAAACCCCACTTTCTCCAAGTCGTCCCTAGACAGTCCTCATGCCCCTGGGCCCTCCACATGGCCACCTGCCTCGGGGCGGTCTGCACACAGCCCCCCTGCCAATCTGGGGGCAACTCGTCCTGCCTTCAGTCCCTCACCAGCCCCACTGCTCCAGGTCTTGCTACAGGAAACAGGGCTGCCCTCAGGGCGCTGGGAACTGGCCCCTCTGGGCCTGTTGATCAGCAGAAACAACCGCCGCCCCCCACCCCCACATGTAGCTGCCTGGGAGTGGTCTTCCCCTCCATGGGCTCAGCCGCTCAGGAACAATAGGGCCTGCACAAGCAGTCCGCTCCCCAAAATAGGGCCACTGCAGACTGTCTCCTCGCTCAGAAGTGAGAAGGCGCATGCCAGCCCCAGAGACAGTGGGGTGTGAGAGTTGACATTTTCCCAGGAATTCTGTGATTCCAAACAGATTCTTTTCCCCAGTTCTACACAGACCAACAGGCTTGAGGAAGGCAAACTTCCGAAAAGGGGCTTCAGCTTATGACCATGTGCGCGCCATGTGTTAAGGTGTTGCCTTAAGTCATCGGGAGCAAACCCGCTGTGGGGCCTGCACGAGGCGTCCCCCCGGCTCGGGTCAGGGCCCACGCACAGCCGCACGGAGGCTGTTTCTGCCCCCCCCCCCCGCCAGCCCCTCGGGGGCGTCCCCAACCCCCTCACCGCCCCTTCTCCGTCCTCTACCTACAGTGGAGCTCTGTGATGTCCAGGCCCCATGAGAAAGTCAGGAGCTCCTGTTATGTGACGTGAAGGCCCAGCGCTAGCTCAGAAAGAGAAGGAAAAGAAGGTGTGCGCCATGAGCTGGCACGACAAGGGAAAGGAGGAGAGCCGTCGGCGGCCGATGAAGGACGAAGCACAAAGTGGCCCGGATCTTCTCTAGGAGGCAGGTGTGGACGGCTGCTGAGATTGGGCCACCTGTTAGCTCGGTCCCTGCAAGCCATCTCTGACTTTCCATTGCTTCTTCTGTAAAATGGGGATGGCCAGCTCTCTCCTGCTTCCCTCACCAGGCGGTTACGACGTCCAAAAGCAGGACAGCATTTGAAACGAGTCTGGAGCTCGCTGGACAGGCAGGAGAAATCATGCACTCCGGTGTCCGAGAAGGCGCCACACTAGGAAGCCCTGAGGGCCCCTGGTCTTGTACTTCTGGGACTGTAAAGTGGGTGCCGGCCAGCGATCTGGTGGGAGCAGCATAGGCGTGTGCTCGGGCTTCCAGGACAAGACAGCCACACACGGAGTGGCGTAAATGATGGTTATTTTCTCACGGTTCTGGAGGCAAGAAGCCCACGGATCAAGGTGTTGGCAGATTCGGTTTCCAACGAGGCTTCGCTTCCTGGCTTGAAGCCGGTCACTTTGTCCCTGTGTGCTCCCACGGCTTTGTCTCTGTGCTCCTGCAGGAGTTGTGGTGTCTCCTCCTTTTCTTAGGAAGCCCCCCACCCCACCACACACCCTCACTTAGCCTTTATTACTTCCTTATAGGCCCCGTGCCCCAACCCAGTCACACTGGGGGAATTAGGCCTTCTGTCCATGGGCTTTGCAGGGGGGACACAGTTCAGCCTAAAACAAGCAATGTGGCCGGCATGTGACATAGGAGGGGACTCGCAGAAGCAGACATGCAATGCTCTTCCCCGTTCTCATGTCCCAGAGGCTCTCAGCACATCCTAGCAAGCTCCCAAACAGGCCTGGCGACATCTGGACTCCATGCCTTATCATTTCCTTCCTTGGCCACCATAAAGTGGTCTGTGCCATTCCTAGTCCCTCCTGCCTTCCCCATCCCATCGCCAATGCTGACACCAGAGCGGCTACCAACGACCATCTCTGATCACATCCCAATCATTATCTGGGAAGCCTCTGCACGGCCTACACAGATAGCTCACCTCTTTCCTTTAGGCCTAAACTCCTGTCTGGCCTGATCTTTTCTAACACCCCAGCCTGGACTCAGAGTTCCTGCAAATCCAAGACTTCACCCTTTGCCATCTTTCTAAAAATCATTTAATGTGATCGTGTTGTGTACTTTTTAATCCCCATCCACTATCTCCCCCACCCCAGACCCCTCCAGGACCCATCGGCGTGTTCTCTACTGTTCAGAGTCTGTTTCTTGGTTTGCCTCTCTTCCCCTTCCCCTTTGCTCATTTGTTTCTTAAATTCCACCTATGTGTGAAATCATATAGTATTTGTCTTTCTCTGACTTACTTCGCTAGCATTATCCTCTCTAGCTTCATCCATTGGTTGAAAATGGCAAGACTTCACTCATTTTTGTGGCTGAGGGATATCCCATTATGTATAAATACCACCTCTTCTTTGTCCATTCCTCAGTCAGCGGACACTTGGGCTGCTTCCGTAGTTTGGTTACTGTAGATAATGCTGCAATAAACATAGGGCTGCATGTATCTCTTTGAAACAGCGTTCGTATTTTGGGGGTAAATACCTAGTCGTGCCATTCCTCGATCATAGGGCAGTTTTATTTTTGATTTCTTGAGGAACCTCCATACTGTTTTCCATAGTGGCTGCACCAGTTTGCATTCCCACCAACAGTGCAAGAGCGTTCCTTTTTCTCCACATCTTCGTCAACACTTGTTTCTTAGGTCGTTGATTTTAGCCATTCTGACAGGTGTGAGACAGTATCTTATCGCAGTTTTGATTTCCCTGGTGATGAGTGATACTGAGCATCTTTTCATGGGTCTGTTGTCCATCTGGATGTCTTCCTTGGAGAAATGTCTGTTTGTGTCTTCTGCACATTGTTTAATTGGGTTATTTGTATTTTGGGTGGTGAGTTTGATAAGTTCTAGTATCTTGGATACTAGCCCTTTATCTGATATGTCATTTGCAAATAACTTCTCCCAATCGATAGTGCCTTTTGGTTTTGTTGATTGTTTTCTTTGCTGTGCAGAAGCTTTTTATCTTGATGTGGTCCCAATAGGCTTTTTTTTTCTTTCCTTTTTTTTTTTTGCTTTTATTTCCCTTAGCTCAGGTGACTTTATCTAGAAAACTGTTGCTATGACCAGTGTCAGAGAGATTACTGCCTATACTCTCTTCTAGGATTTTTATGGTTTCAGGTCTCACATTTAGGTCTTCAATCCATCTGGAGTTTATTTTTGTGTATGGTGTAAGAAATCAGCCCAGTTTCATTCTTTAGCACGTGGCTGTCCAGCTTTTCCAACATCATTTTTGAAGAGACTAGACTGTCTTTTTCCTCTTGTATATTCTTTCCTCCCTTGTCAAAGATTAATTGACCGTATGATTGTGGATTTATTTCAGGGGTTTCTATTCTGTTCCATTGATCTATGAGTTTATCTTTGTGCCAGTACTATACTGTTTTGATTACTAGTTTTTTCAAGATTGCTTTGGGGGCACCTGGATGGCTCTGTGGGTTAAGTGTCTGCCTTTGGCTCAGGTCATGAACCCAGGGTCTGGGGATTGAGCCCCATGTTAGGCTCCCTGCTCAGTGGGGAGTCTGTTTCTCCCTCTCCCTGTGCCCCTCCCCTCACTAATGCTCTTGAGCACACACACTCTCTCTCTCAAATAAAATCTTAAAAAAAATAATATTGCTTTGGATATTGAGGTCTTTTTTGATTCCATACAAATTTTAGGATTATTTGTTCTAGTTCTATGAAAAGTGCTATTGGTATTTTGATAGGGATTGCATTAAATCTGTAGATTGTTTTGGGTAGTATGGACATGTCAACGATATTAATTCTTCCAATCCATGAGCACACAGTATCAGTCCATTTTTTCTATCTTCTTCAATTCCTTTCACTAATGTCTTATAGTTTTCAATATGTGGGTCTCTCACTTTCTTGGATAAATTAATTCCTATGTATTTTATTGGTTTTGGTGCAATTATAAACAGGACCATATTCTTAATTTCATCTTCTGCTGTTTCATTATTAGTGTGCCGGTATGCAACAGGTTTATGTACATCAATTTTGTATCCTGCAATTTTACTGAACTCACTTATCAGTTCTAGTAGTCTTCTGGCAGAGTCTTTACGGTATTCTACATATGGTGTCATGACATCTGCAAATAGTGAAAGTTTTATTCCTTCCTTACCAATTTGGATGCCTTTATTTCTTTATGCTGTCTGAGTGCTGTGCCTAGCACTTGCAGTACTATGTTGAATAAAAAGGGTGAGATTGGACATCCTTGTGTCGTTCCTGACCTTAGGGGGCAAGCTCTCAGTTTTTCCACCATTGAGTGTGATGTTGGCTATGGGTTTTTCATCTAAGGCTTTTATGACGTTGAGATATGTTCCCTCGACAGCTGCTTTGCAGAGGGCTTTTACCATGAATGGATGCTGTACTTTGTGAAATGCTTTTTCTGCATCTATTGAAATGATCGTATGGTTTTTATCCTCTTCTGACATATCACATTAATTGCAAACACTGATCCCCCACCTTGCATCCTGGGAACAAGTCCTACTTGATCATGATGTATGGTTTTTTTATACATCGTGTTGTTGGATTCAGTTCACTAATACTTTGTTGAAGATTTTTGTATCACACTTCCATCTCCTTGTTTTCTCACTCTGCTTAGGTCAAAGTGTCTGCCCCAACCTCTCCATACCCCCCTGTCCACCTAGTGCCCATCTCCACCTATTAATTCTCCAGAACTACCTCAAGTGCCACCTCCTTCCCCAAGTCAGAAGTGATCACACTGTTCCTTACATGGCGGGGAATGTGCCCCACCCACCCTTAAATTATGCACTTATATGATATGTATTTAGTAATTCCATGATAAGCTTCTCGAAGGTGAAAATGGTATATTCCTCACCTGTTGGTCTGTAGCACCTGGAAAAGCATCATAGCAAGCATCTGATGTTAGCTGGATGGCTGGCAAGTCGGCATTCCACATCAAGAACATACCAGAAAACACTAAATTAAAGCAATGGAACTGGAGGCTGCTTAGATCCTGAGGCCCTAAGAAAACATCCAAGATGAGAAAGGGATCCCAGTCCACAACAAAACCAAGGAGCTGTACAAGGTGACAGTATTTCATCACCACTTAAAAAATTATCTTTTTTTTAAACAAATATTTTTTAGATGCGATTTGTCTATTTGACAGATATCACAAGTAGGCAAAGAGGCAGGCAGAGAGAGAGGATGAAGGAGGCTCCCCACAGAGCAGAGAGCCCGATGTGGGGCTTGATCTCAGGACCCTGGGATCACGACCTGAGCCGAAGGCAGAAGCTCTAACCCACTGAGCCACCCAGGCACCCCAAAAATAATCTTTATTGAGGTATAATTTACATAATCAATTTTAAGTGTAGATTCAGATGAGTTTGAACAAATATATGTATATGTACACACACGTAACCATCACCATATTCCCCTGATACCAAAAAGTTTCCCTGTGACTCATCCCAGTAAATCCCCAGCCTTAGGCACCCACTGTTCTCTATCTCTCTAGATGAGTTTTACCTGTTGTAAATCTTCATCAAAGTTATGTGTATGTGTGTATGTATATCTGTGTGTGTATATGTATGTGTATATGTGTGTGTATGAATATATACTGTATGTATGTACAGTATGTACTCAATTGTGTCCGGCTTTTGTTCACCTATTTTGGAAAATCGTCCATGTTGTGTCTCAATAGTTCGATATTTTTATTGTTTATTTGTTATCCATTGTATGGATATACCACAAGTTGTCTATCCACTTATCTTTTGAACCTTGGAGTTGTTTCCAGTTTTCAGCTATTCTGAACGAAGCTGCTATGGATATCTGTGTGTATGTCTTTGTGTTTTCTATGTTTCTTTAAAACATACATTATGGAGCGCCTGGGTAGCTCAGTTGTTAAGCGTCTGCCTTTGGCTCAGGTCATGATCCCAGGGTCCTAGATCAAGCCCCACAACAAGCTCTCTGATCAGCAGGAAGCCTGGTTCTCCCTATTCCACTCCCTCTGCTTGTGTTCCCTCTCTTGCTGTGTCTCTGTCAAATAAATAAATAAAACCTTTCAAAAATTAAAAAAAATTTAAAAACATACATAATGTAAATTATACCTATTTATTCCTCTCCTAATTTTTGAAAAAGTTTATGTAAGATTGTACGTAATGTATTCTTTCTTTCTTAATTGATAAAATATGCCAGTCAAATGGACTCTGAAAAACAATCTGAGGGGTTTGAAGTGGCGGGGGGGTGGGAGGTTGGGGTACCAGGTGGTGGGTATTATAGAGGGCACGGCTTGCATGGAGCACTGGGTGTGGTGAAAAAATAATGAATACTGTTTTTCTGAAAATAAATAAATTGGGAGAAAAAAAAAATATGCCAGTAAAACTAAGTGGGTTTTCCTTTGAGGTAAGTTCTAAATTGTGGGTTTGATTGCTTTAACAGATACAAGATTATTCAGATTTTCTATTTCTTCTTGAGGCAGTTTTATCCCTTTGTGTCTTTCATGGATTCTGTCCATTTCACCCACATGGCAGAATTTATCAGTTTAAAGTTGTTCATACATATTCCCCTTTTAATATTTTTAGAATCTGTCCTCATTTTGATTCCTGATACTGGTAATTTATAACTTCTTTTTTTCTTTGAACACACTTCCTTACTGATTTTTTTTCAAAGAACCAGGTTTTTTTTAATTTTTTAATCATTTTTTAAAAATTTATTTTTCTCCATTCTTTTTCCATTTTCCATTTATTTCCACTCTTCCTTCTTTCTTCTACTTTGGACTTAATTTTTTCTTCTTTCTCAGTTCCTTAAGGGTAGTTTCTGAAGTTTAGATAATTAATTTTAGTTTTTTATGTTACTTTTTTAAAAAAGAATTTATTTATTTATTTGACAGAGAGATCACAAGTAGGCAGAGAGGCAGGCGGGGGGTGGGGGGAGCAGGCTCCCTGCTGAGCAGAGAGCCCAATGTAGGGGTCTATCACAAGACCCTGAGCTGAAGGCAGAGGCTTAACACACTGAAGCACCCAGGCACCCCTAATTTTCATCTTTTTTTAAAAAATTAATTTATTTTTTTTAAAGATTTTATTTATTTATTTGACAGAGAGAAATCACAAGTAGAGAGAGAGAGAGAGAGAGGGAAGCAGGCTCCCTGCTGAGCAGAGAGCCCGATGCGGGACTCGATCCCAGGATCCTGAGATCATGACCTGAGCCAAAGGCAGCGGTTTAACCCACTGAGCCACCCAGGTGCCCCCCTAATTTTCATCTTTTTAAAAAATATTTTATTTATTTGAGAAAGACAGAGATGGCAAGAGAGAGCGTAAGTGTTGGTGGGGGGTGATAAGCAAGCTCCCTGCTGGGACTCTGGGATCACAACCTGAGCTGAAGGCAGACCCTTAAATGACTGAGCCACCCAGACACCCCTATTTTTACTTTCTTTAAAGTTCTTTAAAGTTTTATTTATTTAAGTCACCTCTACACCCAGCGTGGGGCTTGAACTCACCACCCCGAGATTAAGAGTCACAGGCTCTTCCAACTGAACCGGCCAGGTAACCTCATTTGAGTTCTTTTCTAACATAAGCACTTCAAGCTATAGATCTCCTAATACTCTATCCCATGCTGTGATACACGGTGTTTTCATTTAGCCCCAAATATTTCTAATTTCCTTTGTGTCTTTACGAACCTAAGCATTATTTAGAAATACATTAAATTCCACCTATTGGGGACTTCAACAAATGTTATTAATTTAATTCCATTGTGAACAGAAAACATAGTTTGTTTTGGTTTCCTCAAAAATTACTGAGAGTTATTTTATGGTGTGATGCATTTGTGGTGCACGTTGCATATATACTTGAGGAAAATGTGTATTCAGTTATTAGTGAATGAAGCGTTCTATAACTGTCAATTAAGCTAAGACAGTTGATAGTATTATTTAAGTTATCTGTATCTTTCTGACTTTTCTATCAACTTGTTCTATCAGTTACTAAGAGACTGGGGTGCCTGGGTGGCTCAGTTGGTTAAGCATCTATCTTTGGCTTATCTCAGGGTCCAGGATCAAGCCCCACATCAGGCTCCCTGCTCAGTGGGAAGTCTGCTTCTCCCTTAACTTCTCTCCACCCCTACTGGTTTGTGCTCTTTCTAATAAATAGATAAAATATTTTAAAAATTACCAAGAGAAGAATGTTAAAACATCCAAATATAATTGTAGATTTTCTTACTCACTTTCAGTTGTTAGTTTTTGCTTTAAATATTTTCAAGCATCATTACTCAGTGCCTAATTTAGGAATACTTGTTTTGTTTTTTTGATGAATTTATTCCTTTCTAATATGAAACATTCCTCTTTCTCCCTAGCAATATTCCTGTTTTGAAGTTAATTTTGCTCCTTATTGATATAATCATCCCCACTTTCTTCATGATTCACAATTGTGCAGTATACTCTACCTGTATTTTATAGTGTTTTCCTTATAGATAGCATTTAATTGCTCTTGATGTTTAATTCAGAATGATAATCTCTACCCTTTACCTAGAATGTTTAAACCATTTATATTTAATGCAATTACTGACATATTTGGGTTTAAGTCTACTCTATTTTTTTAAATTTGTCCTGTCTTTGTTTACATTATTCTTTTTATCTTTTTGATTCATATATTTCTGGTGTTCCACCAATATTGACCTATTAGCTATGCCTCTTGTAAAGGTTTTTAGTAGTTGCTCTAGGGCTTAAAATGTACATTTTCAATTTATTACAGTCTATCTCACAGATACCTTCCCAGTTTTCAACTCACCAGCAACAACTTTTCAGTGTCACTAAAAACTTTTCTGGTTTTCTGGGGGTTTCTGTTTGTTTGTTTGCTTTCCCCTCTATAAATATTAGAGTAGGCCTAGTAATCATGTGCTAGTCCATTTCTCTTCTCAATCTATACTGACTATCTGGACAATCTCCTCTAGTCTAGGGGGTTTAATTCACATCTACATATTTAGTCCTAACTTTTCCCCTGAGCGCTAGATATCTAAGTGCTTAAATGATATTCTCACTTAGATGTCCAAAAGGTATCTCAAACTTAGCATGCCTGAAGTAAGGCACTTGATTTTCACTCTCAACACTTGACTGCTTTCATCCCTGCAGTCGACATATTCCAGTTAATGGTACCACTCACTCTGTTACTCAGGACAAAAACCTAGGAGATGGCTGTGAATCCTCCATTGTTTTCTCCTACATTCATCAAGAAGTCCAGTAAGACTGTATTCCCAGTATAACTTCTTACTACCTCTGCCTCTACTGTCCAAGTCTAACTAAGCCACCATCTCTCAGTTGGGCTCCTAAAACAGCTTTCTAAGTGATTTCCTTTCCTTAATTCTTGCTCCATGTAGCCTACTCACTGCACAGTAGCTGAAATGATCTTTTAGAAAAATACCATTCAGATATCACTGCTTTGCTTAAAACCCTCCAGTGTCTTCCCATCACACACAATAAAAATCCAGAATCCTTTTGGCCCACATGGCCCACAATTTGGCTCTGGCCTACTTTTCTGGTGTGATCTCTACCATGCTCTCCACACTAAACTCATGGCATTCTTGCTGTTCTTAAAACAACCTGAACTTGTTCCTGCCTGAGGGCCTTTGTGCTAGCTGTTCCCTTGATACCCTCATGGTTCACTCCTTCTCAACATTTACATCAGTGCTTGAATGTCACTCTGATCTACTCATCTAAGATACTTCCTCATGCCTCAGCCACGGTCTCCCCTACTTTGCTTTATTTTCTTCACATTTATGGCCATTTGAAATTATATTCATTTACTTGTTTTGGTTGTCTTCCTTTTTAGAATGTAAACTTTTAGATGAAGGTGGGCATTTTGTTCTGATCCATGTAGCATCTTCACATGAAGAACAGTATCTGGTATACAGTAAGTGCTCAATCAGTGGGCTTGACTGGATGAATCCATCACATCAGGCTTCTTATTTTTTAAAGGAAAAGAATGTTTAGGAGTCAGTAGACTAAAAACATCCGAGTGAAAATCTACTGTTTCTTGGTCCCTTCTCTGAAAGTGAATTAAATCTCATTGTCAGGCACAATTCTCTTGGTTAACAGACTTCAGGTTCAGGTTGTGTCTACAGGAAGATCTCTCTATTGACTTGCCAGGCTCATCCTTCCTGAGTAGTTGATGCTCTTCAATCCAAGCTCTGATAGACAAGGCTATGTCCTGGCCATAGTCTCACCAGGTACCTGTGATGTGATGTCAAGCCCTGAAGGAGGCAGAAATCACTCCTCAGGAAGTCCTAAATCAGAACATTTCCTAGTTCTCAGACCTAGACACAGCCTGCAATACACCGCACTGGGCTGCGAGATGTTTCCTTTCTATTCCGACACTTGTCCCTAAGTCACCCTCTCCAGTGAGAAGCTGTAGCCGTGGGACTAAACGGAGCATCAATCTGATATTCATGGATATTCATCCTTATAACTTCTGAAGAAAAGCCAAGACACAACTGGCAGCTGGAAGATGCTGCGAGAAGAGAGGTTTAAAAATCCCTTGCATCTCCCAAGAACTGGGGAAGATGGAGTTGATGGAATCCTCATTTGGCCAAGTTGTCAATACATTGAACCAAACTGGTGACAAGAACAAAGCTGTTACAGGAGAAGTTATTGGGACTATATCCAGAGAACAAGAACAGAGACTGGGCACAGGGTAGGCAGAAGGGAGGGGATGAAGGTAAACACTTCAGGGTCTACTGGAGAAAGACTATTGGAAATCCTATAGGAGCTGCTGCCACCAATGCACAATTTTTGTTAATTACCTCAATTGTGGCTGTTATCCCCTTAATGAGAAACACAACTTTACTTCTAAGCAGGCACTGAGGCTGGCAGAAAGCTGAAACCTGAAAATCAGCAGATACACGGCTGCATACAGACCTTACTATTGAAATTAAGCCACATCCAAAACACAGGGGGTAGGACTCCAAATAGCTTCAGACAGCAGCCAGCCATGCAGGGCCCTCACCAGGCACCGGATGGACGCTCTCTGGACTCGTCAAGAGGCCCCGATCCCAAGTGCTCATTTCAATAACATAAGAAAATAAACATGGGGCTTATTTATAGCACAGGAAAGGGACTGGGGCAAAAGAACCACTCATTTGGTAATCCACCCTGACGGGGCCAGATAGGATCCAGACCCCCAAGCTCTCTGGTAACAGGGTGAGCAGAAATAGGGGCCGGAAGAGGGCTGGCTGCCAGCATCACCAGGTACAACCTCGTAAAGGCCCTGGTTAAGAGAAGGAGAAAAGATCTCCATACTCAGACATCATTCCATCTCACCATCCTGGGTCCAAGTGCTCTTGCTACGTCCAGTTTCTGGTTGAAGAAACTAAGGCATAGGAGTGGACTCTCCCGAGGCCAAGGAAGGTTCAGGATTCAACTCAAGGGACGGTGCTATGAGAGGAGGAAACGAAAACACCTTTGCATCTTCCAGGCACTGGAGAAAATAGTGTTAACAGATTCTTCACTTACAGCTGGGGCTAAAAAGTATGTGCAGAGTCCTAGGCCACTGACGTGTTCCCAGCATCTCACACAGCTCGAGAATGTCCACGAGAACTCAAGCGCCCTGAACTCAGGACAGTGTCTTACTCACCTCTCCCTCCTGGAGCTGGCACAGAGTCGAGCAACTGTGTTCTGATGAATGAATGAGGAGAAAAACCAAACAACTGCATAAATGTTCTCTTACCTCACCTGGATTAATAAGGAGCTGGCTGTCCTTCGGCTGTGATTACCAGAAAACCAGACGCTCCTTGAGTTTATTCTTGGGCAGAGGTGCTCATGATAGAAGTTGGTGGCTATAAATAAAAGCCCAAGTAGTTCTATTCTGAAGGGAAGCCGCTTACGGTGGCCTCCATAAGGAAACACTCTATATGGAGTGGCTGGGGGTTTGGGTCTAAGACATATGGACTCCAGTCCCTGCTCTGCTGAGAGCTTGCAGGCAAGATGGAGCTTTGCTGAGAAACGTCTAGCAGACACAGCTGCCTCATAGCTCTCGGGAGCCACGCACACATCCTTCCCTTTGTTTTCTCCTGACAGCTCCATACCCTTCAGCAGGACTGGGAAGAAATGCTGTCATTGGGAGCAGAATGAGACAACTCTACCCCCCAAAACATTGTTAATTTGGGGAAACAAAAGTCCAGACACAGATGCTGGTGACTCAACTGTTTCTTGAAAATGAGAGAGGCCTGGGAAGTTGGGAGAGGGGGCCCCAACTCTGCCCATCTCCCCTGTAATGTCAGCATGGGTGAGCCTGATGTGAAAAAGCCATGGCACAAAGTTGCCTGTGCGGACCCACACCCTGTCCCCAGGAACCTGGAAGTCATGGAGCCTGAGATGGAAATCCCTGCTGATCCATCCGTCTGACAGTGACAAATGTGGATGAGAGGTGTGGGTCGGGCTCAGAATGCACCCAGCCTAAAGAGAGGAGAAAACCTTCACATTGCAAGTGGGGGCCTGCCAGGATGTCAATGAAATCTGTTCACAGACCGTCAGATGATGCTTGGTTGGCACAATGGGGCCACAAGCTATCCCTGATCATACTCAGAAAATGGTGAGTATCCAACATTGGCCTCAGACAGGAGCCCCAGGCTTAGAAGGGAGCAGGGCTGAGGTGAGTAGACAGGCCCCCGGCTTCATGTACCTGCAGGCCCTGCGGCAGGCTCAGGTTGCTTCCAGTCTTCCTGAATGGCAGCTGCCCTCCAGGATGGCAAGCAGCCCTGCCAGAATGGCTCCTTGGGAAGTGGCTGAGAGTCTGGGGGCCAATTTCACCCTCTCCCCCACCTCTCCATGCTAGGGTGGCCTGGGGAGCGGCCTGCTGCGGCTTCTGCCACTGCCACAGGCTACCTGGGCCACGCGAGATGGGAAAGGGAGCCTACCCTCAGAGAAGCTAATGGCCCCGAAGCAAAGGAGACCCACCAGGCTCAGGATGGGGGGCTGACGGGAGACCGCTGTCAGCCCAAACCTCTCCCAGCGGGGCTCCCACGGGACCCTCTCACTGGCTAGCCATGATATGTCGCCAGACCTGAGCCATTTCCCAAGCAGCCTCTACCTTCAGCTACTTGTTACTTCTTCCATCAAACGGTCTTGACTTTTACCCGGGCAATCACATTTTCAGAGCCTGCGGCTAGGAACCTGCATCTTTCAGTGGGAGGGACACTCCGGCCAGAGACCACCATCCCAGGCAGCCACTGGGGCACAGGGTGATTGGCAGCTCCTTCAACGAATGACAGCAAAGAGGCCGCCTGCCCCTTCCAGCTCCCAGTCCCGGACAGCACGTGCCAGGAGGGTGCTCACTTCTTTCCAAAGGCAGTAGAGAAACTAGCCTGGAAAACCACGAGCTGGACGGACGGAAGGCTCTGGCGGAGGAGCCAGGTGTTCGGAGCTCTGAACTTTGTGACACTGAGTAAGGACAAGAGATGGTATTGCATCATTAGCGGGTAAAGAACCAGAGATTCTGAGAACAGAAGTTGTTATTTTCCTCTTCAGTTTTCCTAGAGAGGCAGGGACGTGCCTGAACATGTGGAAGGCTTGCTACAACACACGAGATAAGGCTTTTAAGAACTACGTAATGTTAACTAGCAAAAAAGGGTTTCCAACCTGCATCCCAGTTAGGTCCCTGGGGGCAAAGGCGAGTGACTCAGTGCACATCTAGGCCTGAGCCAGGCCCAGCTCAGGTTCATCTTCTGTGCAGGGCAGCAAGATGCAATTTCTTAAAAAAGATTTCTTAATCTAAAACCAGCTGTTGTCTGCTGTAGGCCAGCACATGACATTTTAATTAGCGTTATTGTTCCGCTTCTGAAACCAGGCTCTGTGGCATCCCAAGGGCAGATGATCTCGGCCCAAGCTTTTGGGTGAGGCTCGCTGTGAGCAGCTCAGGGATACACGGGGAAGAGGATGGTGTCCCCAGCCCCCTCAGAACCCATGAAGCCTGACTACTGGCTGTTCCCTCGCCCTGGGTTTCTCCTTGTGGCCCGCACCACCTGCCTGCTCATGAGATGGAAACATTGAAGTTTCAAGTGCCTGGGATATAATACTCAGTAACAGAAATCGCTCCATGCTACGTTGCCAGATTGAACCCGCAATATTTCTAGGAGTAGTGAGGTGCCTTTTGCATGGAGTTTTCATGCCCCAAGAAGTCCAGTGATTCCCCTAAGAAGGTGATAAAGTCACACCAACACAGCCCCTGGGGCTCCCAACCATCTTGGATCGAAATGCTCCTCTTCCCAAAACCGAAAGACTAATGAAGTTTTAAAAAAGGAACGAGAAAAACCTTTACCCTCAGAGAGGGAGGCCTGGATTATAAGGCAGCCACTAAGGCGGTGGACCCAGTGACATGTCACCAGGGACATGAAAAAGAGCAGAAAAGCTGAAGGGGGGAGGCTGAGGGGATTACACGCGTAGAGCATCGGCGCCGTCCTTGGCTGCCGGCAAGGATTTTAATGGGAGGCCCCGCCCCTCCACCCACCCTGAATCCTGGGAAGCAAGTTAGGGAACCCCAGCAAGGGCAGCAGTACTTACCGTCTGTGACAACACAATGCCCCTTCTCTTGGTTTCCATCCTAGCATCCCCACAATTACAAATTCGAGATTACAAGCCTTCCCACGTCCCCTACTGGTGGGAATGTAGTTATTCAAATCCACAGTATTTCTTAGGCACCAGTGTTTGAACGCAACACATCAGACAAATCACAGCTTCCATGTCTGCACCTGCAAGGTGAACGGACGGGAGGGGACAGCGTCTCGCCCCTCCCACCAGAACAGTCCAGTGCTCTTACTCCTCCCTGCGAAAGAAGATGAAACTCTTGTGCTTCCCCCTTTCGGTTCAGCTGCTTCTTGAAGTTTCCTCTGCCCTCTCGAAGTCCATGGAAGACATGCGAAGTGATTCTTGTTCAAACTATAGGTTTCAAAGCTATAGCTGGGTAACTCTGCACCTTCGTGTCACTCAAGAGAACAATGGGTGGTGGGGGAGTGACTTTGACGGGCACACAGCTACACAGCTAGGTTTCGGTAATTACAACCATATTTCAAGCAAATTGTCATGTATTCTGTGTTCTGGGGACATATGTTATGGCTAAAGCCCAAACTGTGGCTAATCTTAATATTAGAGCCAGAGAAATCTGTTTCGAATCCATAACATCTAACATTTGCCAGAGTAGATTTGTTCATCAACGGGGCTTAAAGAGGTATAATTCACACATGTGCAATATTACTAAATGCTGAAATTGAACGATTTAAATATCCCAGCAACTATTGCAAAGCGGTTGTTGGAGCAGCATTTAACATTAGCCAGAACCTCCCTGGCTAACGTTCAGTTTACACCGAAAGAATGAGGGAAATTTTGGCATCCCCTTGGGGCGAGGGTCACAGCTCCCTCGACGTGTACAGCAGGGCACCAGCGAGAGCAGCTCGGGGTACGGCTTTGGAGGCTGTTTTCCCTGAGAAGACCTATAAACACTGACTGGATCGAATCAAGAAGCAAACAGATTCCTCTGGAGGTTTGGGGAGGCATCTTCTCTCAGAATGTTTACACTGTTTGGGGATCTTTTACTTGATGCGCACAGTCCCAGATGCTCCTCCTGGCTACATACCCTCCCAGACACAGACGGTAGACTGGAGGTAACCAGAAGACGGAGTTAACAGCAAAAAAAATAATAATAATAACGTTCCTGGGATTCCCAATAATCAACATTTCAGACATAGTATAAAAAGGAATAAAAAATTATTTTAATCATACCAAAAAGCCAAACCAAAGAGGAATGGTTCATGGAACTTACAGGATCCCAATCCAGCACTGGGGGCTCTGCCCATGGGGGGGCCCAGCGCCCCCGGTCCCGGGGCAGATGTCAAATCCCAAGAAGATGTCGGGATTTTGCACCAAGTTCTTGGTTTGGCTTTTCTGCCTAAAAACCTCACTGATCTGAAATAGTTAAAGGTGAGATATGGGCGCGATCTACGTTGAGTCCCCACATCTAATATGGCCGGTAGGTTTGTCTTCTCCGCAGTCTTAGAGTCCGTGACGCCTCCCCCCAGATTGTCTTATTGGAACTGCAAACGAGGGGAGCCTGAGCTGGACTTAAACCCAGAGTGTGCCATAAAGGCTTCCATTTGGCATTTTCAACAAGAAGCCATCAGAGATGATAGGAAACACTAGAACCAGGCACGCACTGTTCAAGGTGCTTCGACACTCTCTTCAGGTTCCAGTTCTTGAGGAAGCAGACTGGGTGTGGCGGCCCAGCATGTCAGTCAGAGAACCCCCACGCTCTGGTAGCAGAGCGCCGAGGCGTCCGTGTTCTCCCCGTCGAAGCTCAACATTCAGACCTCCGCCAGGCCCGCTTCATAAGCTGCCGATGTTGGGGAAGCTCTTCAGTTTCTCTGGAAAGTCGTCTTTGTAGAGAACTGGGTCAGCCCGGTGCTCCACCACCTTAAGAGGCATGGTCCCAAAGACGGACGCGAACTTGTTGATGCACTCAGACCTGAGGGGTTTAGGGAGAGAGGCAGGTGATGGACGAGTGGGCAAGGAGTGAGGAAAACGGAGCAAATATTCAAGAGGCTGACAGATGAAAGCAAAACACGTACTATTCAGTATCAACACAAGAAATCCTGGGCTCTTACCAAAGGGTGGGAAGGTGTGGACAGCAGAAGTGATCTGGGGGGACCGTGACCATTGTTCAGGGGGAGAAAGTGAACAGGGGGTGCTGTCTGGAGGCCACGGGCCTGCAGAGGTCAGAGTATCTTTTCCCTTCCCCCTCAAATTCCAGTCATTCTTCCCCCTCAGTACACACAGGCCTCAAACCAAGGTGGATTCACTGCCAACAATTCTTAACCCCCTGTGTGCCAGCTGAAGAGAAGGCGAAGGGGGGAAAGGGTCCTGCATCTGAGCTCCAGCTTCCTGAATTTTAAAAGGCCGAGGGAAGGACCTTAACACCTGGAGCAGTGGAAGGCAGAAGGTAACAGGTGGGGAACCTCACCTCCGAACAATAAACCCTTCCCTCACTCAACCAGCATTTAAGGAGCGCAATCCCTGAACTGCTGGCCAGCGGAGAGCTGGCGTCCGTGCCCGCCGATCCCAGGCCAGAGCGAGCAGTGCCATCGGGCTCTGTGATGGAACAGCCTGGCAGCTCTGTGGGAGGGGAGACGACACGTCCTCCTCTCCGTATCACCCCTGGAGCCCCGGAGCAACCTCCTCGGGGCTGAGCAGGCCAGGCACACTGGCGGGAAATGGTTCTGGTCACTCAGGCCAACTGAGTGTGATAGCTGGCAGGACGCATCCAGACCAGAAGGGAGAAACGAGCCCGTGAACGTGGCTTCAACCTCCAGGATGGATTTCGGAAAGGTCAGTACTGTCTCCCCTCAAGTCAGGCCCAGGCACTGGAGAGCTACGGTAAGAACAAACCAATCAGGCAGGACCATTTACCCAAGAGGGGCCGAGTTTCAAGACACAGACCAGAAGTCTCTTCCGTCCTGAGGTACCAGGAGCCTTGTCTCAAATTATTTTTATCTACAAGTGTTTGAGTCTTTGGAGCTTTAGGAAGAAACCAGTTTATAAGGAGCCAGGCGTCAGTTCTTTCCTCTCGGTCATTATGTTTCTAAAACAATGTGTTACCATTCCATTCGGAGCTCCTCCGGCTACCACCACCGTGCCCACCACCGTAAGTCAACAGCGAAGAGGTCTCAGAGGCTCCGGGCTGTGCTACAAGCGCGCTACAGAGATGAGGAACCCCCTCTATCATGCCAACAACCCTCCTGTGACTCCCATTTTACACTGGGAAGACTGAGATATGGAGAAGCTGAGTTACACCTCCAAAGGGCAACTAACAGTAAGAGGCAGAACCAAAGCCTGGAAGTCTGGCTACTGAGACTAAAAAATCTTAATGAAGAGCTGATAAGAATTTATTTGCGAATAAAATTCCCAAGTCCAAGTGGAGGGGCTGGAAATGAACTGCTGAGCACCTATTATGTGCCAGATAATTTACAAACGTCATTTCACTGATTCATTGAAGCAGGCCCCTTGGTAGCCCCAAGAGCTGGTTTATAGGAGCTTCCTGTTAGGCGCTGAGCAGTTAAAGCTGAGGCCTGAAGCCCTAGAGCTGGCAAGTGCTGGAGCTGGGTCTCTAATGCGGGTCTACACTGGCAAGTGCTGGAGCTGGGTCTCTAATGCGGGTCTACACTGGCAGGTGCTGGAGCTGGGTCTCTAATGCGGGTCTACACTGGCAGGTGCTGGAGCTGGGTCTCTAATGCGGGTCTACACGGGCAGGTGCTGGAGCTGGGTCTCTAATGCGGGTCTACACTGGCAAGTGCTGGAGCTGGGTCTCTAATGCGGGTCTACACTGGCAGGTGCTGGAGCTGGGTCTCTAATGCGGGTCTACACGGGCAGGTGCTGGAGCTGGGTCTCTAATGCGGGTCTACATGGGCAAGTGCTGGAGCTGGGTCTCTAACACAGTCTACACAGGCAAGAGAGCCTTTGTGCTTTCCCTCACACTACCATAACTCACGGGTAACGACCTTCCCTCCTGCTGGCAGTCCTGTGAGACTCAGGAGGTGGGCGTCCGAGGGGATCCCCGGGAAAGGCTGAGGTTGAGGTGTCTCTGCAAAGGGGTACTGAGTGAGCACAGTGACTTCCCTCTCCTCCAAGCATAGGGTCAAGGCAGTGGCAGACAAAGTCAGTCTCTCCAAGGTCTTACTCTTGGCAGTCCTTCTGCCTATAAACATGGACAGATTCTTCCAGTTTCCAGTCATCACGCCTGTGGACTCTGGCCAGCCAAGGCCAGCCGTGCCCAGCACAGGGACAGTGAGTTTGTATTAAAGAAGGGCCACGGTTCTTGGCAGAGGACAGCGGCTCCACAGCCCACTGGAGAGCACCGAGGACAACGTCTGCTCTGTAACTAGATCTGCCAACAGGGCCGGGCCACAGGCAAGAGGCCACTGGGGCACAGGCCAGCTGACTTGCTGACAGCTGCCCCTGGCTAACCCAGTCCTAGTGAGTGCTTCTTTCTCTCCACACAGCCTGACCCGGGGAAGCTGTGGGCCACGGAGTGGTAAAGGTCCCTAACTCCCCAGCCAGGCACTAACAGTAGTTCCCTACTTTCTTCTCTCACAGGGGCTCCAGGCTGGGCCACAGGCTGGGGCAGGTGGTGAGGCTGGCCGCTTGCCAGTGGCTCACCTGAGCTGTCCTGTCAGTGGTTCACTCAGTCAATGCTCCCCTGGGTTGGTTTTCTAATCTAGTACGAGTGGACTAAGAACCACTGTCTTCCTCTGAAGTGCTGGAAGTGTCTGCGGGAGAAGGACTCCCGGTTTTCTGTTTTCCTTGTAAACACATCCAGTTACCTAAAGTAACCTGGAGCCCTGGGGACAAATGCTGGGGAAACTGGGAAGGAGATGGATGCGCCCGGCACCAGGTTACAGGCTTTCCAGTGTTATTACCGCAATCATCTCCAGGACAAAACACAGTGTTTGGTACAAAGATGCTCAATAGGGATTTGTTGAACCCATGAATGGACACTGTAATTTGATAGGTATTAATACACCTATTTTAGGAGACGAAAAGACTGGAACTCAGGATAAGGCAAATCAATTTTGTTAAGTCAGCTACTAAGTGGCAAACCCATAATTTGAACAAAGATGGGCCTGAATCAAAATAAAATGCTCTTTCTTCAGATCACTGCTCTCTGCCATATTGCCTTAACTTGGTGAAACCACTGGTCAAATGGACAGTTACAAAGACTTTTGCTTTTCTGGTTCTTAAAGCATTAACAGCAGATCCTGGAAATGGATGCTGGGCAGTAAAAGCTATGCTCCTACACAACCGAGATTTCTGCTCTGAGACCCCAAATATAAGAATAAATAAGCTTATTAAACCATAAAACCTAACACAAGGTCATAACTTATAACTTGCAGAGTGGTTAACTTCTTTTGCTGTTTTGTGCAAACTGTGAATTCTGCAAAGGAAACTGTTTTTTAAAAAACCCCAAACAAATGAACAATTCTACAGTTGTAACTCCATCTCTTGGACACCCAGGATGGCTTAAATCATTCCTCCCTCCCGACCTAAGTGCCTCATTTAATAATTTAGTGATTCAATCTTTAATCCAAATAGTTTTGCTCCCAGTTTCTGATTTCAAGATTGATTTCCTCTGTTCCCTATCGAATTTCTCAAAAGGGTACTCTACATTCACTAACTCCACTTCCCCAAACAGACTCACACGCCATAACCCTTAAGCCCCATCACTTTATGGCATATTTTTTTCAAAGTCACCACTGAGCATTTAGCTCAAAGCCCTGTTTCCCAGGCTGCGTGTTGCATGCTCCTCCCTTGCTTCTGTGCACCGCAGACACTGCTTCTCTCCTGCCTTCTCTTCAGTTACTCTGTCTCCTAAATGTCAGTTTCTCAAGATTCTGCCATTGCCTTTTCTCCAGTCAATGGCCATCTCTGGGCAGATGTCTTTCCAGTATCTACTCTTGTTTTCATCATCTTCCTGAAGCTCTAGCCGCGCATTTCCAGGTGCTTGCTCTCTATCTGTATCTGCACACACCGAGGGCAAGACCCGATCTTTCCCCCTTACTGCTCTCTGACCCACAACTTGAATCTTTGCCTGCCTCATGACTTACACTGCTGAAGGTACAACCATCCACACTCGTCCACACTCCCTCCTCGTGAACCGCAGTCTCCTCCTAACTGTATCATTCACACCGCAGACGGCACTACCATTTCTTCCTAACTTGAGATCTAAGCTCCCTCTGTCAATTCCTTCCCTATAACCTCGAGTTCTAGCATATCTTCCTTTGGGGAAAAACACAAACCCATGTCTCGTAATTTAATCCATCCCTTCCTTTCTGCACTCAACTTAGTTCAAGCTTTCCAAATGGGCTTTCTTCAATTTCTTCACCTTCATTCCATTCTGGGCACTACTTCCAAAAGAATCTCAAAACAATACTTAGACCACACTGCCCTGTTCAAACACCTTCAGGGGCATATCGGAGCCTGAAGAACAAGTTCAGACTCCTTCAGTGGGCACCCCTTTAGGGCCTGGCAGCATCAGGCCAGAGTTCTACACTCTAGCCAGGCCGGACCCAAACTGCTTGCCAGATACGCCTTCACCCTGCTGACTGAAACCTTTGGCCATCTGGTCTCCCCTGCCTGGGATTGCCTCTTTTTGCTTGGTCATCCTAGTGATCGCTGAAGGCTGACTTCAGGTGTCACCTTTTGCAAAACCATTCCTAGTAATCAACCTAGCAAGAAGTTGCTTCTCTTTCCTCTGATCACTGGTAACACCCTGAGTCTCCCTCACGGCACTTATCACATGAAGCTTTGGACTGTTACGCACATGTGTGTGCATGCATTCATATTTATTGTGGTTAATTATAAACTCTGACAGCATCTGATTCAAGCCTCACAACATCTGGGCAGTCGCCTATTCTATTTTCGAAAGTCTGTTTCCAAGAGAAGCCCCCACATCCCTCTCAGTTCCTTTCTGCAGTGTTTAATAATAATTCTATCTAAATTACATCTCTCTCGCCGCATGTTAAGTCTCTTTATATTTGTTATGTCAGGGGTGCTAGAGGAGTTGTTTGGCCTTAGCATGAACCACAAGGCCATCATCAGGCCAACCTTTCACCCTAAATTCCTATCTTATACCTTAGAACCTCACCATTTTAACGAAGCCCAATCAATTACCCAATTGCTTAATGCTATGAATTCTCCCAAACATACAGAATGGAGGTAGGTTTAATAATAATTTCATGTAGTCCAATAAAACTGTAATTGATGTCTCTTCTAGATGAGCTGTGGCAGTTAATATCACTGCCCTTGACTGTGTAATTCCTATGATACTGTGACAGATAGTTCCCAAATCACATATTATTTCGCACTGACAGCCGATAAAAGTCATGTCTTTTGGGTAAGATATTTATATATGAAAGAGTAAAGGATTCTTTAGAGGGTAAGAATAAGAAATAAGAAGGAGGAAAGACTCATAGAAGAATCTAGACCAAGTGAAACAACTTTTTGTATAAAAAAGTCCTCCAGGCTTTAAGGACTTGAACGTGGCTGAGACCCCAGAAATGGATGCTCCAAGAAGATCCAATAAGCCTGTGGAAACCTGACTCAGTATCTTATTCTGTAAGGACCACTCTAACACTCTCTGAGTGCTTGACAACCGTGCCACTGGATGTCCGAGCTTGCTGTCTCATGTAAGGAGCTGCCTTCTGGGAGAATTAGGTTTGATTAGGAAGATGCCAAGCGTGGGGACCTCTGGGTTACAAGAGGGAAGGATGAGGCCTACTCCCAAGATTAAAACAGTCCTGTGGGAAGACATACACCTCCCATATGTTTTATGCTCACTTACAGGGTTCAGTATCACATTCCACACAAAGTGTGCTTGTTGAGTAACCGACCAAATTGAAATAATAGGAGTATCTCAGGGCTGCCTTGCTCCTCTCTCTGTCTCTCTCTCTCTCTCTGTCTCTCTCTGTAATGGAAAGAGCTCTGCTTTCAATTCTGTTCTTGGTAGGTGTTTTGGTCAGCAAAGGTAAATTGTCTCTGGGTCTGGTTTAATTCTTCCTAATGAAACCTTTACTGTCTCATGGAGGTACTATCCTGCAAAACAATCTAGTACTTTCTTGGAATTAACTAGCTTCCAGTCAAATGACTGTGGACGGTTAACGGCTTCATCCACATGGAGAACCCGACTCCTGGAGCTTAAGGCCAGCTATATTTTTAAGACCCTTCCAGCCATTACAAATTGAGTGAGGAGCATTCCAAATTAATTCTTTGGGTGACCTGGGCTTGAACTAACCCAATTCCCACAGTGCCAAAGGAGGTGACTATGGCTACCAGCTGCTGTCCTTATATCTCCAGCAAGTCCCATAAACAGGCCCAAAGCAGGAAATGGGGATCAGAGGCTAGGGCAGACTTCTGGTTAGAGGCTCACTCACCTCTCCACCATGTGCGTCTGGTCAAGTGAAAGCCCGTCAATGGCTGTGCACTCAGGACACTTGAATTTCTTTCGTGGAGTTACCTGCCAGGGAAGGACACAAATACACCTGGTTGTCAGTGCCAAGGACAAAAAATCATGCTTGTGACCCCACCATGCGTGCTTCTGCTCTGTAAGCCAAGCTGCCTCCTCCCTCCACATGCACACATACACCCGTTGTGGGCTCACGCGCACACACACGCGCGCGCGCACACACACACACACACACACACACACACCTCACCGTTCTTCCATTCAATTCTGTCTGGCTTGGCCAACAGCAGAACTCACAAGGGCCCAATAAAAAAGGCTTGGAGGGCTTTTGCCTTCTGTAACTGGAAAGAAGTGGTGATGACAAGCTCCTTAATTCCTGTTTAATGACTGTTTTCTCACTGCCAAGGTCCTTGTATAAACACCATTTGTTCTTGCAGCCATAAGGGCGATGAAATACAGCTTCCCATAACTTTCACCGTAACCTTAGTTCCAACAGGCACTCATTCTCTCTCTTCCAGCTAAAGGCAAGCACTCTGAGCAGCGCCATGGTCTTGAAGATGCCAGGTTATTTTGCAATTCCCTGCGATCAGGGAAAAAACCCAACGGTCCCCTCACCATCTGAATTCTTATCCCTGCCTTTCCCTCCTGCGCTCCCCAACCTTCAACAGCTAATGATTTTCTTAGCAAACCCAGGGAGACTATTATCCTAACCTAGTGAAGCTAAGTAAACAGTAGTGAGACAGGGATTGGGGAAGGAGAACAGCACACAGATGGTGGAATGACTTCACAGAGTAAGCAGGCACAGCTAAAAATATCTTGAAGCACATCAAAAAGCAATTCTGGAGATAAGAGGGGTTCTTTTAAAATTAGTTTTGTGATTTACATGCTTTTTCTTGCGGTGAGTGCTGACGGTGTCAGAGGGCTGGGGGAGGGGGAGGCCCGGACCAGGGTCACAGAGCACAGATGAGGACTCTTCCTCTTTCCTCAGTCACTTTGGTTTAATCCAGCTTCTCCCATCAACTTATAGCACAAACAATCACCGGGGATGCCATACCACACGTCTAGTGTAAGCTTCCAGTATGGGAAGACTCCAGTACAGGAATCTGGCCTAGAAGCATTGCCTATTTTTCTATGGAATTCTAATCCAGAAGGAAACAGGGTCACGACAATTCCACTCATAAAAAAACATGTAAACTCTCTTTGTATGTGGCAATCTGGATTGAGCAAAATCTATGTTTCAGGAATAGACACTACAGATACAGAGACATTACAGATACAGAGATCCCCACGTGATTCTTACGTACTCCCAGCTTTTAATTTGTTATGCGAAAGGTAGTTTCAAAAAAAAACTGGTGACTAGTATTTAAGAATAATATTTAGAAAAACTACAGTTGTAACTGGACAAGGTGTATTATCTTCTCAATGTCTTTAAAAATAAAACCCAGCCAGGGCGCCTGGGTGGCTCAGTGGGTTGAGCTGCTGCCTTCGGCTCGGGTAATGATCTCAGGGTCCTGGGATCGAGTCCCGCATCGGGCTCTCTGCTCGGCAGGGAGCCTGCTTCCTCCTCTCTCTCTGCCTGCCTCTCTGCCTACTTGTGACCTCTCTCTGTCAAATAAATAAATAAATAAATAATCTAAAAAAAAAAAAAAAACCAAAAACCCAGCCACCCTAAGAGAGCTGTAAGCTGCATTCTTTAACTAACAGATCTAGATTCCAAATCAGATTTGAGAATTGAAGGTTTTTAAAAACATGATTGGTAGACTGACCATCCCAGCCTTTATCTCTAATACTGGATATTAGAAACTGTAACAAAGAAACCATAAAGACGCCTGGGGTGCTCAGTTGGTTAAGCGACTGCCTTTGGCTCAGGTCATGACCCCGGAGTCCTGGGATCGAGCCCTGCCTCGGGCTCCCTGCTCAGCAGGGAGCCAGCTTTTCCTTCTCCTACTCCCCCTGCTTGTGCACCCTCTCTGCTGTCTCTCTCTGTCAAATAAATGAATAAATAATATAAAAAAAAATAAAGAAACCACATAAAAAAAGAAAACATGTTTAAATTTTCAAAGCCTAGCTTTAATGTTATAATGTGATAGCGTCAATAGCAGAATCTGAAAGCTAGAAGGAGCTTGAAGTTCACATAATCCAAAGCTTCATTTACATTCATGAGAACGTCTCAGGCTCAGAGAAACAAAAACTTAACGTGAGATCACGCAGTTGGTGGCAGAGGTGAATTGGGATGCCTTACCTTGATGACAGCTTTCCCTGTGACGTTAGCCACCAGGAAATTCATGGCAATGTCTTCACAGTTCATATGAGCGTCCACCCAGTTCTTGATGTCGCCGGGCATTTTATAGGTATACAGGTAATTAAAATACTGTCAGGTGAGACAAAAAGAAAAAAGAGTGAAACACCGGTGCCCCGTGGTTAACAATCAAAGGACAATTTAATCACGGCATGGGGACAAGCTTTCTGTTGTAAGATTAATTACAAGGCTGTAAGAAGTATTAGAATGCTTTTGGTCAGATGACCAAGAATCTTTCACACTGTCATTCTTTTAAAAATCACCTATTGTAAGCAGAGGAGAGACAGAGAGCGAAGGCCTTGTAGGATGCAGGCCTTTTGGACTCATATATCATATGTTTAATAAATAAAATATCAGTCAGAGATACACTACACACTGATCTCTACTCGGTTCTTCTTCTGGAGGCACAGCGCTCAATCCTGGGCTCTACGTTCTGCCCACAGACTGCAAACAGAAACAGAGAGAACCTCCCGGTGTACTGACCTGCAAAGGTGTGTGCTTTTTTTGTTTTTTTAAAAGATTTTATTTATTTATTTGAGGTAGGCAGAGAGACAGGCAGAGAGAGAGAGGAGGAAGCAGGCTCCCCGCTGAGCAGAGAGCCCAATGAGGGGCTCGATCCCAGGACCCTGGGATCATGACCTGAGCTGAAGGCACAGGCTTAACCCTCTGAGCCACCCAGGCACCCCAGGCTTTTTGAAGTAAAATACAAAATGAGGCAATTCTGTTTGTTTTTTTTTTTTCCAAAGATTTGTTTATTTTAGAGAGATTGTGTGTGTGTGCGTGCACGCATAAGGAGGGGGAGGGGCTGAGGGAGAGGGAGAGGGACAAGCAAGGCTTGGAGCAGAGCTGAGTGCGGAGCCGATGCATAGCTTGAACCCAGGACCCTAAGATCGTGACCCAAGCCGAAATCAAGAGTCAGACGCTCAACCCACCGAGCCCCAAACTAAGGCAATTCTGAAGCTGCCACAGTTCTGAAGCTCTACATGTATGAGATAGTGTAAAATTTCATTGGTGGGGGAGCCAGTGTACAAGTGAATGATCATAAGCCCCACGAATTATAAGCCTCACTTTACTTATTTAATTATTTCTAAGAACAAAGCCCATTTCTGGACTGAGAACCCTGAAAAACACACAGCAGGGCTGAGAAAGCAACACGCCATCACTGTCCCTGCTCCTTGAACGGCCCCGGGGTGGCCAGAGACGTGGAGGACACTCCTAACGGCAGCAGCTCCGGCCGCTGCTGACGATGGAGCAGGTATCACGGTTCAAGTCAACCCCACACTCCCAGCGGGTGCTCTACCTTCAACCTGAATATTCTAAAGTCCCAAGCATCCTCTTTCAACCTCTCCCTAATAAAAAAGTCAAAAATGTGAAGGGACAATTCCGAGAAGAAATATAAAAGACACAAAAGGAATCTCAACCACAGTAGTGCAATCAGAGTGAAAACAGTAAGATCCTTTTTCACCTTTCAAAACAGCTCAGTCTCATTTTCCCTTTCTACATATTTCATGCAAGTGGGGGTTATAGTAAGATAGTTTTATATTTTGTTGGTGGGAGGATACACTGGGGCAAACAATACTGAAAACAACAGACATATATACAAAACCTCCCCCAAACGTTCATTCCTTTTGCGATAATTCCACTTGTAGAAATCTATCATAACGATCACACGTATAAACAGTTGTGAAAACAGATACTAACTGCTACTAAAGCATTAGCTATTAAGCATTATCTAAAATCGCCCCAAAAATCTGAGGCTATAAAATATCCAGTGCTAGAAGAATAGTTACATATAATTTATGGGTATTGGTACAATAGCATATTAGCAATTATGTGATGAAGGAATGCTGATGCTAAAAAACTCATTTTATATGCAAAAACTAAGCTAATGAGGATATTTACAACTGTCTGTGTGAATAAGTAAATAAAAGGCAAACTGGAGAAAACATCTATACAATAATGATGGTTATCTCTAAGGGATAGGATTATGAGTGACTTTCATGTATGTGTGTGTCTTATATGATAACATTTGTTACGAATTTTCCATATTTTCTATTATGAGCATGCAGTATTTGTATAATAAGAAAAATAACTTAAAAAAAATCATACAACATAGCCTTTCTTTCTTCCTTTTTTAACTGAAGTGGAGTTGACACACACGACAGCGTGGCGTCGGAGGCCCTCTGAGGAGGACATTTTTCCTGAACTCAGCAGAAATTCAACTGGGCCACACAGAACAAGTGTCGTGCGTGCAGTGTTGTCACCTCAGACCCACTTGCCCAGCCTGCCCCCCACCTTACCTTGTGATAAAAAGCTGCCCCCGTGAGCACCATGGACACCTCATTGGTCCACTCAGACTCGTACTTCCACTTACTCATCTCATGGTCCCAGAGGTGCAGGCGACCGGGGTAACCCACCAGACGGTCAGGAAACTCCCGCCAGACCTGAGGGAGAAACACATCCAGTTCAGACAGCGAGCAAACCCAGTGCTGCATCACCCAAATGGTACAGAAGGATTCCCAGAGCCAGATCCTCACCAGCTAAGGTTGGAATGGGCTTCTGAAGAGGTCTTCAGAAGGGGCTATTCTACCAATATTCGAAGGTATGTGTGGGCTCTAATTTCCTCCAAATCCTCCTACCATTGCTGGGCAATTTCAAGTCATGTAGTAATAACTCACTTATTTGGAACAAAGTAGGGAATCCCCCAAGAAAAGAGGAAGGAAACAGGTGCCATTCTTCATGCGTGCACACACGAAGAACATATGGACCCCTATAACTCAACTGTCCTCATGTATTTTTTTTTTTTTTGAAGATTTTTTTCATTAGAGAGAGAGAACAAGCCCACAAATGGGGCTATAGGGGCAAGGGGACAGGGAGAAGGAGATTCCCCGCTGAGCAGGGAGCCTGACAAGGGGATAGATCCCAGAATGCTGGGATCATAACCTGAGCCGAAGGTAGAGATGCTCAACAGACTGTCCTCATTTATAGTAAATCTGGTAATTCTGAAAACTTCGTCTCTGTTTGTAAAGATTTATTTGTTTATTTATTTAGAAAGTGAGGGGGTAAGCAAGCGGTGGGGAAGGGCAAAGGGGAAGTCTTAAACTCAACACCCAGAGCATCGCCCCATGTGAGGCTCGATCTCATGACCCTGAGATCATGACCTGAGCTGAAACCAAGAGTCAGATGCTTCACGGACTATACCATCCAGGTGCCCCGAAAGTCTGTTCTAAAAAAAAACTCCTAATTTTAAACCCTAATTTAAAACCCTAATTAGGGTTTTTAAAACCCTAATTCCCTGGAGCACACAGCCATGCTTACGACCTTTTAGAAGCCTCGCATATAGAGAACGCGTCTCATTCTATAATCTGTTAACATACTGGAAACAAAAGCTTGATCTCCTTATTTGGTAAGGCTCTTAGACACTGTTTTATGAAACAGAATCTGGTATACTGGGGGTGGGTTACTTCCAGTATCTTTCCTCGTGTATTTCTGTATAAGTCAGTCTAACTTTAGTTGAAAGAAGAGGAAGTTTGTGCCATTACGGAGTACTGCCCGCTTAGCAGCTCTTCACGGTACCACTTCTCAGCAAGCAGGATTCCTCATCCTTGACCAGGCCTCGGAACAAGAGAGCTCCCGAGGGTCCAATCCTGTGCCCTAGTCTCCTCTTTAAACAAGCTGAGTCATTTCAACTAGTTTCAATCACTTTTAAATACCTCCTCTAATCTACTGACCTCTGAATCTGTTTGGCCTAGAGTGTTTCTGAGAAAACCAACTACTTAATATCTTCAACGGGATAAACAATGGGCACCTCAAACTTAACATGTCCAATCCATAACTCTTGAGTCCCTCTCCCCGGAGAAGCCGTTCTCTCCATCCTCTCCATCTCACCAAATCATCTACCCGACTGCCCAAGCCAAAAAGCTACAAGTCAGTCTTTATTCCCTCCTTTCCTTCTTCCCCACACCCCATCCATCAGCAGGTCCTGCTGGCTCTACTTCTGACCACCTCTGGCCAATTCTCCCGCCCCTCTCTCTAGCTCAAACCACCATCATCCCTCACCTAGACTGTTGTTAACAGGCCTCTAACTCATGTCCTTGCTTCCACTCTCGCCCTTCCAAACCATTATTTACACAGTGTCTCTAACAGGACTATTCTTAATAGAATATTAGAGAACAGATGGTCCCTAACTGACAATAGTTCAACTTAACAGTTTTTCAACTTTACGATGGTAAAAAAGCAATATGTGTTCAGTAGAACGCTACTTTGAATTTTTGAATTTGAATTTGGGTCTTTCCCTGGGCCATCTCCCATGATGCGAGGCACCGGCAGGGAGCAGCGGCTCCGAGTCAGGCCCGTGATCACCAGGGTCAACGATCAGTACACTTAAAACCATCCTCTACTCAAACAAGTCTTCTGTTTTTTGCTCTCAGGATTCAATAAATTATTTTATTATTATAAAGTACTTTATTATTATAAGTACTTTATTATTTATTTATAATAATAAATACTTTAGTATTATACTTTGTTTAATACTTTATTACATAAACAATATTTCATTTTTTCTTATTTAAATAAATACTTTATTATTTACTTTATAGTAAATTAATACTTTATTATTATAAAACAGCCTTTGTGTTAGATGATCTTGCCCAACTATAGGCTAATGTAAGTGTTCTGAGCATTTTTTTTTTTTAACATTTTCCTTATTTTAGAGACATACAGAGCACACAAGCAGGGTGGGGAGCAGAGGAAGAGGGACAAGCAGACTCCACACAGAGCTGGACATGGGGTTTCATCTCACAACCCTGAGATCATGACCTGAGCCAAAATCAAGAGTTGGATGCTTAACTGAGTGGGCTACCCGGGCGCCCTAATTCACAACAGTTTTCTCAGGTAACCTTCTGCTAAACTGAGAAAGATCTGTTTGAGGGTAAGTCAACCAACAGGCTGCATCCTATTTTATGTGTGTGTATATATAAATACATAGGTAAGTATTTTAAATTAATGTTATCTTCGGCACGTATTTACCCTCACATATACGCTGCGGCATGTGGGGGCTTCCCCAGTGCCCACATGTCACTGAGCCGGGGACAATGCACCATGGCTTTCCCCAGGATAGAGGTGGTGTACAAGGCCCCCGCCCCCTTTTTTAGTTTGCTAGGGATACTCTAACGAAGTCACCACACCAGGTGGCTTATAACGGCAGAAATCCAGAACTCTGAAATGAAGGTGTGGGCAGGGCCACGCTCCCTCGGACTCCTCTCAGGGCCTTCCTTGCGGCTCTCAGGCTTCAGTGGCTGGCCGTCAGTCGTGGGCACTCCTTGGCTTGCGGATGCATCACGCCTAACCTCTGTCTTCATACAGCCTTCCTCCCTCTGTGCATGTGTCTGCGTCTGTGGCCAAATTTCTCCTTTTCGTGAGGACACCAGTCCCAGTGGATTAGGACCCACCCTTATGACGTCATTTTAACTCGTTACCTCTAAAGAGATCCTATTTCCAAATAAGGTTACTAAGGGTGAGGATTTCAACGTAAGTTTTCAGGGGGAACACTTTAACCAACACCCCCCAAAATCTTTAAGAACTATTCTACCCCTGAAAGGAAACAAAAACGGGTTCCTGCTGACGAAGAATAAGAGCCAAAGTCCTCAGCATACTCTAAGGGCCCAGCCGCTCCCCCCCTCTCCTCTTGCCACGTTCTCCCACACTTCTGTGGCCCTTCTGCTCTAGAATCGTGACCGCTCATCTCCTTCTTCTGCCTGGAATGTCGTCCCAGCTCTCCAGAAAGCTAGTTCTAGTTCATCAGTCAAGTCTCTGCTTAAATGGCACCTACTCTCGAGAGGACTTTTCAGACTTTCCTACCCAAATTTAAACACTGTCTCCCTCCCAGCCGTTCCTCATCACATGCCCTCACCCCAGGCTTTCCTTCACCAAACGTTCATTTTTGGGAATTGTTCTTGTTATTTATTGTTTCCTGATCGAGCACCTATTTTCCTCCCACAGAACTGGATCTCCACGAAGACAGAGCTCTGTCTGATTCGCTGCGGTTTCCCAAGCACAAAGAGCAGTGCCCGCGCAGGACAGCGTTCCACTGACACTCACGGAACGCGCAGATGGGCACGACCTCAGCAGGCAAAAAAGCTGAGACTAAAAGAAGGGACTGAAGATCCTTTCTCTTTCCCTCACAGGCAGAGCCAGTGTTCTCCTTAATTGAGAAAGGAAGTCTGCGACAGTCCTGATCAACAGTTACCATCAATAATAACGTGATATCCCTTGCACGTGAAGATCACAGTAATAATTCACCAGGGCTAAAGCACATGTTTTAAACTGCTTTTCCAGAAGGGGGTAAGTGGTATTCGCTGAGTCATTCCACTGTCCTCCCCGGTCCTCCTGTGATCGTCCACATGCTTTTATGGGATATCCGACCCGGGTCTTGAGCGTGGTCTGGGGTTTCCTTTGTGTGAGCCCAGGGCACCTACCAGGCCTCTGAAACCCACAGCCTCGGTCTCATTAACACCATGTTGTACCCAACAGAGTTAATCAGCCGCAGCCACCATCGTACTAGCTGCAGACAGACGAAGCCGTGTCAGACATTTCCTCAGATGTGTGAGGCTGCTGCTGTGCTCCTACTCTGGGGCTTGGATTTCAGCAGATTAAAATAATAGGATACTATTCTGGCTTTATAGAGCCCAGAGCAACAACACAGTCCGTGAGCCGTGGCTTCTGTTCGGTGCGCAGCCCAGGCGCGCTCCCGTACAGGCGCTGGCAGTTTCCTTCTGTCAGCAGCGATCACCTGCCGCTCGAGGGGCACCAGTACCATGGTAGGGACCAAAGGTTCCCCTCTGTGGACTTACAGGGGTTCTGAAAGGCTCCAAGTGCACGCAGGTCACGGTGCCACCCACGGGGGATGGGCGCCGTGGGGGAAGGGCTGGGTGGGCCAGGGAGGGACAAGTTCGGTCAGTCCCCTAGGAGCCGGAAGCCACCTTTTCCTCCACCCTCTGGCTACTTTGAGTCTACACAGCTCTCCAATCCGTGCACTGTCCCTAGGATCCTTCTTTTCAAGCTCCCGTTTGCAGCCACCCTAATAACACTGGCTCTGTGTTAGGGTCAAATGTGGTTAGGATTTCAATCTTCTTCCCATTAGCCGAAGCCACTTATCAGACTTCTCTCCACAGAGACTTAACTGGGTGACACTGGGTCACTGAGTGCTGAACTACGCCGTTCTGAAAGCATCCGAGGTGTTCTGAATTTCAGATTCCTCTGGAGCCGTCAGTGAGCGCTGTTCCTCACGCGGGGCCTCCCTGCCCTTGACTTACTCCAGGCAGCTGGATACAATCAAGATAGCATCCTTGTCACTTCATCTATAACTCCGCAGCTGACTATGGGATCAAAACGGAGTGGAGCCGAGCAGGATGGGCCCTCTCTAATCGAGCCCCAGTGCAGCAGGAAGGCGATTATGTAGACAGTAAAGCATCCTCCCAGCCAGAAGAGCGAGAACTCAAATTCCACCCCCTCTCCCGCTGACTGCCCACCTCCCGCTCTAGTTCAGCTCTTTTCTTTTTACCTTAGGGAAATGCTCTGGGGTCAGCCTTTTGTCATTACTAATAGATGCCTTTATATATTCGAGGTGCGGGGCACCTGAAACTTCACGTTCTAGCCCCGGAGCTCTGGTAACAGTGCTCCACTGGCCATGCCCGGGTCACGGCACCATTACTCAACTGTGTGTCTGCTCTGGTCAAGTCGTCCGCACACGCCGTCCTCGTGCAGTTTCAGTCACGCGCGACTCTGCAGACAGAACCTCTATTACAGCTCCAGGCCCTGACTGGGGGCTCAGCAATAACTGAATGGCTCTTCCATTCGGGGCTATTTCCACGTGACTACTCAAGTAGAGATTGCAGCAACATAACAGCACGCTCTGGCCGCTTTCCGCTACTCGAATGTTTACAACCTCGGTGCTAACCACTTACGGACATTTGCTCTCCTCGGCACTTCAGCCGTGCTCACTGGGCTCTTTGCCGAGTAATCTATCTATTCTTGCTCTCTCTCTCTCTCTCTCTCCCCCCTTCAACTTCCGGAGGTCTTTTGTGGCTTCCCCTTGCTAGCTGGTCAGACTAGGGTCTTCCACTTTGTTTCAAAGCCACAGCGCAGTCCAGATGACATGCTACGAGGGCGTGTGCCGTGAGCTCCGGGGGAGGCGGACGCCCCGGAGCCAGCTCTGCCCTCGAGGAGTCGTGCAAGCCACCTGTCAGGTCGCCTGCTTTCATTTCGCCATCTGCAAAAGAGGGGTTGGATGATGTGCCCTCTAATGTCCTTTTAGGGCTGAAATCTTTGTATCTTTTTCCTTACTAACATATTCCCATAGAAACAAACTCACTGACTGATCAGTTGCAAGTCGCACGTTTCTAGAGTACACGGCCTGCGTTATTTAACTTTGGCTCACGATGCCATACACATACGGGTACCCAATAAATGTTCCTGCAAAGAGGCTAGCTAATGCACTCGATCTAAGCCAGCCTGGAGAGTGCATTTTAAACGCAGGGTGTGTGCTAACCATAGATTCAGGAAACGGACCAGGGAGGGGTGAAGGGGGAAGGTGTAGCAACAGGTGGTGCCCATCTGGGATACACAATTATGAAATCACGGGTCAGCTTTAGGAGAAAAGTAACTCTCTGAAGTGGCTGCTATAGTCATCACACTTTCAAAGGCATGGTTCCACAGGGATATTGCTACTGGGTAAGAGGGTTACCATATGTACCAGGAATCAGGAGCCCAGAGACAGACCAAGAAGTAGGGAGGGAAATACAGGGAATATAGATTCAAGGCACATCAAACTGGGCTGGGGTTTCCCGCCTCTTCTTGCACACGACCCCTGGGTTCTGTCAATCCCTCACCATCAAAGTAGAACAGAACTCCAGGAGCCAACCCAAACCCTGTGGTCACATGCCTGGGCCAGCGGGGGCAGAGCAAGGATCCCAATTCCAACTTGCAACCGCCTTTGAATCAGTGGCCCTTCTTCCCTCAGGCTTGTCTTGCCTGCTGCCCAGATGGGAAGGGGCTAGCTGGCTGCATTCCAGTTCCACACTCGTTTCCACGGAGGAGCCTGTTATCAGATTCACTCTCAGGCCTCTGGGAACTGAGCTCACCTTTTATATTTGGCATTTCCTGAAACGAAGTGGAATGGAGGGCTTCAGCCTGATTGGCTCCATTTTCAGCTCATGCTTTTCATCACACTGGTGGCTGGCAGTTTTGGTCAAGGGGGTGCTTTGCAAAAAGCCAAAGAGCCTCTGTCCACGCCTGGGACACAATTAAATGCTAATGCTAGACATCTAGAGCAAGGGAGCCCTGAAGTTGTCACCCCGAGTTCCCTAATGCTGATTGGTTTTGACAAATACATGTACATGCTGTGTTAAGTATTAAGATTTACCTGTTAGATCACTTCAGTCTGCCTGAGAGACTTTTCCAACTCAAAGCAGCGGTCTGCTTAAAATAAGCCAAGCAGGAAAGCCAGGATCATGGGAAGGCTTCTGGGATTTGGGTAGAAATCCCATGTGCCCCAATTTGGCTGAAGGTCAGTGCCTTGGTTCTGGGAGACAAGTTCTCCATTCCTTTCAAGTTCTTTCTTCAGGCTTAGGGCAGTGAGGAGGCAAGAGAAACAGGCTGGGGTTGGTCGGGCTTAGTGGAGGAATGTGTGCTGTTAAAATCGTCACAATTAGGAAGACACTGCCAGAGGAGGTGGCTCTAAACCATTCTCCTCTTCCTTTTGCCCCAGCTCACCAGATGGCACAGCCTGGTGCCTTCTGTGGACGGGAAGAAGATTCACACTTCGCCAGTCTGAGCTGCTGACCCCTACCCACACGACCTCAGAGATTTGCAGCTAAGACCACTTGGAAGACAAAGCTCGTTCGGTCCAGCTCCCTCGCAGTACAAGCGAGAAGCCAGAGCAGGAGAGGAAGTGGCTCTCCCAATAACACACAGTCAGTTCAAGCCTAAGGTCAGGCCTACCTCCCAGACTGGTCCATGAAGTCACAGGATTCCCCACTCCTCTGAGTCTCAAAGCACCTCATCTCCCCAAGCTCAGTCCCTCACTTGGGAGACAGAGTCAGGTGACAGTGTGTGAAATCACAGTGTCTGTGTTCATCACCGGTGCGAGTGCAGGCGTGGGAAGAGTCACACGTGCACACCACCCAAGCTGAGAGTAGAAAGGGGTAGGGAGAGGAGTGGGGAGACCCACAAAACCCTTGATCCCCCCTGGTACTTGTCTTCTAAAAGCTGAAGCCTCTCCAGGAATGTGGCTCCCATTTAGCAAAGCAAGCCACATGCGCACGCCATGAAAAGAAGGAGCCCCTGTCAGTTGTGGAACAATCCAGTGGGATCCCACACAGGACGTCCATGGGCCCACTGGAGCCCTGGAATCTGTGAGGCTCCAGCAGAGAAGGAAACACAAGCAAAACGCTCCTGAATGAAAAATTAAACTTCACTACTATTTTTCACGAGGCAATGAATCCCCTGAGAGATAATAACAAAGGGAAGGAGAGACGGGAGTTTGAGGCAACGGGAGGAGGAAGGGATGGGTCAGGACTGGGTCGTGGGTTTTCCAATCTCGCACTCCTTAGGACCCACTAAACATGAAATCATTTTTATTTCCATAACCTCAACTCTGGGGAGGGGGATACTGTTTCTTAGTCTGGCCTCAGGGGATGGTTCAATGAAGTTAAAAGAAGAATAGTGATCATAAGTCAAATGGCTACTCTCTTTAAATCCCACACGAGTGGAAACAAAGATTTTAGTTTTTATACAAAACTGTTACTGAGCCTTCAGAATTTCCAGTTGATTTTGGTGAGGCTCCATTTAAAGGACTGGGGACCAAAGATGTGAGCTCTGTTCAGCAAGGGGAGAAACTCTTTTTACTTCAAGTCATTGCCCTGGGTGAGTTCCACCACTTGCAATCAGGGATGCTACCGCAAAATGGCCAAAACCCTGTTTTCTTCTCACTGTGCAGAGGGAAGACGTGCCATTGACCATAACTCTGTAACTCTGGCTGAAACATCAATGTAGCTCCAAAATGATTCTGTAATGAGTTCATTCATCCTAATGCCCTCCCGATATGTCTGCTTAAACCCCACAATGTCCTGGTGGGGAAATCAAGCCGACGAGGGACTCTTTCAAATTATTTATTTATATCCCACACGTTTCCAAAAAATGACTTGGGGTGGCTTACAATAAAAGGCAAAAACTAGAATAAAATCCAAACCATCAAAAGGAAGGATTCCTCAACGGCATTTTAAAAAAAAAAATATAGAGCTGTTCATCCACCTTAAAAATATCAATCCTAATAACAAGTTTTGGAAAGGCATTCCAACAGCAAGCTAAAATAATAAAGTCTGGGGATGGAGAGATTTGAATATTCCTATTTATTAATTCATTTATGCACTCGACTCACAGATACCTACTGAGCCACCACTATTTTTTTCCCTTGAAAGAATTTGAGATAATTGCAAATTGAAAAGCAGTTGTAAGAAATAAACGAGATCTCATGTTCTCTTCAGCCAGTTTCCCCCAATGACAACATCTTGCAAACTAGAGTGTGACATCACATGATATTGCCATTGACACAGTTAAGATACAGAGCGTTCCCGTCACCATGAGGCTCCCTGCAGCTGATGTCTAACCCTCCCCTCCATCCACTGGCAACCACTAATGTATTCTCCATTTCTGTAATTTTATAATTTTAAGAAGGCTAAATAAATGGACTTGCATAGTATGTGACCTTTTGAGATTGTTTTTTTTTCACTCAGCATAATTTTTTAAAATTATTTTACTTATTTTGAGAGAGAGAGAGAGAGAGAGAGAGTGCACACATACACACATGGCGGGAGGAACAGAGGGAGAGAGAGAGAGAATCTCAAACAGACTCCACACTAAGTGTGGAGTCTGATGTGGGGCCTGATCTCATGACCCTGAGATCATGCCCGGAGTGAAGTCAAGATTTGGACACTTAACTGACTGAGCCACCCAGACATCCCTCACTCAGCATAATTTTTAGGGACTGCCTTACACACTTCAAAGAGTGAATACAAAACCAAAGCAGATATCTTGTTACCAAGGAGCTTCCCATTTAGAAAAGCTAATGTCACATGCATAAAAAACTAGAGATGAAAGAAAGTGAGGATATAGTTGAAAAAGCACCAAAAAAGAGTTAAGAGGACCAAGATTACTTCTAGGCTGGGGGTGGGAAAGCAGGAAATATGGAAAAAGCTTTACGGATGTCATTTTAAGAGAACAAAGTTAAATTACAAAGTGAGGGTTGAGATTCCCACTGCCCCCAACAAGGTAAGTAATTAGTACAAAATTACCCTTTGCTATGTATTTGGCAGGCCAGCGAGTAGATGACCCCTGCTTGGATCCCCCCACTGAATACAGAATACAGAATCACTTAACTTTGAAAAACTCCTTCTAATTCTACTCCATAAACTGTATGTAAGAAAATTCAACGTCTGAACACATTAAGTTCACTCATTCATTAAATACTTCCTGAGCGTCCACTCTGTGTCCAGCACTAGGCACATAGGAGTCCGCAGGGTGGACACAATCCTGCCTGAATGCTCTGCTCTAAGTCAGGGGAGCTTTTCCACCAGCCAGGCCATGGGTGTAATTAGTGACCCAGCTGTCCAAAATGACCAGAGTGTCAACATGAGAGCAGGACCTCTGCCGCAACCCTCAGCTCTTCAATCCAACTCAAAGGCTGGTCGGGAAGCTAGAAATTAAGGTTGCCCACTCCTGATCTAAACCAGTCAACAGACAGTAGCAAACAAACTGCAATCAAGATTAACATGAACCCTAGCCACCAATTTTCAAGCGCCAAGCAGTAGATAGGACATAAGAGGGGAGCTGTAAACATCATTCAGCCTGGTCCACCTTGCTTTCCAAAGACTCATTGTTCCCAGTCACGACCGTTCCAGAGTCAGCAGACCACTCTGTTCCTTCACACTTTCTTCTTAGTCTTCTAAAACGTGCAACTGCTTTTTAACGTTGCAGCCATCAACCACCACCGCCTCATATCCGTGATCCTGCAAGCCATTTTACAACTGGCAATGAAGGATGCAGCTTCACACTGGGGAACAACCTAGAATGTTCTCTGGAAAGCTACAGACGCTGTCCCTGAGAGTTGCCGCTGGGGCTTTCACTTGCCCTGGCCCCAGGCCAAGTCCTACCCATACACCTCCTTGAAGCAACTCTATCGAAACAAGGCAGATAAGCAGCCCACGCAAGACAAAGTCCCCATATCCCCAAATCGTAAGCCGATGCTGAGGCTCTGAACTGCAGCAGCCAAAGCCTGTCATCAATCCCAAGGAGACAACAGGCAGTTTTTGGAACAAGAACCCTCAAACATATGGATCCTTTCAGGTTAGAATATCTTTGCAGCTATCTCCTTTGGAACAGGGGGAGGGAAAGTACGCATTCTTTAAACCATCAAGTGCACCAACACCTCTTTAAAATAACTATCCCACATTATAAGCATTAGTTCTTGAAGCGCGGAGCTACAAAACCAGGTGGGCCTGACCCGGCTGCAGACAGGAGAGATGTGGGGCACAGTGGGGAGCACGCGGGGCCAGGAGGAGAAAGGGCAGGGGAGCACCAGCAATGTCCAGCACAAGTAAGTGCTTGTGGAAAACACACTGAATCCCACGCACCTGCCTTGCCTGGGATGCAAGTCTGCCCAGAGGAGCCACCCAGCGATGGTAAGACGCACTGGCAGGAAGCTCACGCCCTCCTCTTTGGGACAGGGAGCATCTCCGTTTCATTAAGGGCTAGGTAAATAAATTCTGAGCTTGTAATTGTAATTGGCTCAGTGGGGAAGAAAAAAGTGTCACTCTATTGTAATTCCCAGCTGGGCCCTTTTTTAAATGCTCAGATGTTGCTTCAATGTTCAGCATACATATTCGATTTCCTTCCCTTAATATTTGTTTGACTTATTCTCCAGCGGGGACTGGGTGCTTTCGAAAGGCTCTGAGAGGTCAGACTTCAGCGTGGCTCCTCTCAGCACCTCCGTGGGCTCCTGGCCGCGCTGGCGGGTCCTCTTTCAGCTCCTGCTGCAGGGGCTGCCCGAGGCGCAGTCTCCCCGGCTCCCGGGGGCCCCGGGTGCAAATGAGTGCAAGCTGGAGATAGGACAGATCTAACGGACGCCTCGGTTTTCCTCCACGCTGAACACAGGGAGCCCGCGGCACGAGGAACACCCCACGGAGAGAACGAGAGAGAGAGAGAGAGAGAGCTGCTCGCCTCTGCCCACAGTCCTCCCCGTATCTCCTAGAGGGAGGCTCTGACTGTACCTTCTGGGCAGGGACACTCACCGGAATGAGCCGTGCGGCCCACAACTGTTCTGAAGACATCAGTTTCTATAATGCTTATTCTGTGGGTACATAAGAAAACTGAAAAATGGAAGGAAGATAGAAAGACATCTTTTTCAATATTCAATAGTGTACGGATATTGCGGACAGGCTCCGGAAAGGTACCATCACACTCACTCAGATATAATACCCAAGGTTCAAAAAGCTTACAACCATCTGCTTCTCCAGATACTTAATGAGGAGGGCACAACGCAAGTCCTAAGAAACATATAAATCTACAAAGCTCAGCTTTGGCAAAATGGATCTAGATACACTGGAAAGCTTTAGTGTCAGACCCAGCACAAATGCTGATCCAGAAGAGCTCTGGCAAGGTTTGACTTTGTACATGCCAAAAATGGGCTCGGCTCACTGTGAATCCTAGTGAAGGGGGCCATGTGGACAGCCCATCATTCAGAGAAGAGAGAGAAAGGCTAGGATCTCTCAGTCATTCACTAGGTCAGACTCTGCGAAGGCTCAAGGATCTGAGTCAGCCAAGAGGTCAAAGAATGGAAATCTCTGGTACTGGTTCTTTCTGGAGGTTGAGAAACTTCCATTAATTAGATTATCCACCCACTCCAGAGATGGCCCTCATTTAGGGATGCATTTTGAGCCCTCATTTAGGGATGCTCGCTTTTTATTAGTCCTGGCTATGGAAGAACTGAGTTGCTTTGTGCCTTGGGGATGAACCCAAAGGGTAAGCCTGCCCGAGAGCCCATGGCAGGATGAGACAGGGTTCCACGTACCATCAAGAAAAACTTCTCTGAACATAGCTTCTGGATTCCCAACAACCCTGATCAGATCTTTAGTTGTAGGACCTGGCTTACATCTGGGGAGGAAAGCAAGTCTTTTCCTATCAGAAGGATCAGAGCCACGAGGCCTGCGAGAATCCATCTTTAGACCCAGTCCAACACTTGTTCTACGTGTTTGCTCCCCAGACCCAGCCTCTGTGGCACTTTCACTGGCAGAAGGCTGGGAGAGACATGAACAGGACAGAGTGTGCCATTTTTTTTAGTTATCTGCTGGCTTTTAGAAGAGGTGAGTGGGAAGTCTAGTCTGTGATGGGCTGTTTTCACCTCTTAGCTCCTCTAGCGAGGAGAGAAAAGTGGGATACTAGACTTGAATCACAGATATTATCATCTCTCCGCTCTCCCTGGATGAGCATATAGTTATCTCTAAATTCTACTAACTCTGGAATTCTCCAATTAGCCCAGCTCCCTCATCACAAATTAAATGTGAGCTATGGGTAAGCTGGTCTTTTCCTTCTCTTTGGTTCTTGAGTCCATCTGAATATGAAGTCTATTGACTTTCCACCTCTATCCTACCTGGCTTTCCCCGTCTTCAGCGTCTGTTGTTTCAAATTCACTTTCTACATACACACACCTTTCTACAAACCTGTATCTTTTTACTGCTATAAGCTTTTCCGCTGGTCCTATATTGTAACCCAAACACAACTTCTCCCGTCCTCCATCTGCTTCTCACTGCCCCATGTGACCACACACACCAAGCTCATTCTTCTGTTCATACTTTCCCTCTTGGTTCTTCCTCTATCAGGAGAACGCACTTGGAAATGGCTTTATATTTTCCAGGAAAAAAAGTGGGATATTCTATGTGATTTTGCTTGCCATGATTCATTGAAAGTATATACTTGCCCTCACCTAGTGAAGTTGTGAACAAAATAATATAAATTCTCATAATTTATTAGTACAGAAGAGGTTCAGCAGGCGTCTGCCAGCTATAGGAAACCCAGGCAGTAAAAGGAAAGCATCAGCCTTTTGTGCACCTAAAAACACACAGTCGCTCTAAGCCAATTCCCATCCCCACGTGAAGCTCTGATTTTATAACCGGTACTATTAGCCAAGAGCGTTCCACATCTCTCAGGTGAAAAATGTTCAACACTTAAGTGCTACTAATAATTTTTATGGTTGGAAATGAGGATCAAAGTATGAAAGGAAAAATAAATTCATGGGTTCATACACTCAGCCAAGTCTGCCTGGCTCATTTTCTGCCACATGTTTTAAACTCTCTTTAAGGCGGGGGAGGGGAGGAGGAACAAGTTGCATTTTATTTCCCAGCTCTTTAGTTTTGAAGTAAAAGCAGACAGACTTAAAAAAAAAAAAAAATCAAACACTCAAGTAACACTATACTTGGCTACTGCTCCCCCAGGAGTTCCTTGCAAATGAGTATCAAGAACTCAATAGATACTTTCCTGGTAAAATACATAAACAGATAAATAAATTATCCCAGGCTGAAAAGAATTTCCACATCTGGTAGCTCACTAGAGCTTGTCAAACAAGTCAGAAACACGCAGGGCCAGAGAAGAGCATTCTTCAGCTCCTGATTTCAGGGCTGGAGAGGGAACGTAACATTTCCCAAACCCTCTGCCTTCCAACAGGGAATATGACCCACATAAACAGGCAAATGACCCCTGTGTTTTCTCCCAATTAAATAAATAATGATCCCCAGGATTAGGTCTCAAATCTAAATGTCTGTGGGCTCAAATCACAGCCACTGGAAGGCAGAAGGTCTCTCCTCTGTGGCCTGGCCTTTCATCCCCGGGCACTTGCTGCTGTGTCCCTTCAGGGGGACAGACAATGTCCATTTCACACCTTAAAGAAGTAACTGCGCCCCCTGCACTGCGGCTTCCTAAGCAATAAAGCATCAAGTGACAGGATGATCTCGGAGGTCCCTTCACATTCTGATACCATGTTTCTTTTCCACACCGTGAACGGTCACCAGGCCCACAGCGATCCTGGTCCTCTCAACCCATCTACAGGCCTCAGGAGACATGACTAACGTCACGTAGTTGAGCTCTAGTAAACCACCTTCTGGAAAGGGGTTCTCCAGTCCACTCTCTCTTACCTCATGCACGAGGCGCACAGGAGGGAAGCGTGCAGTCTGCGAGCTCCCCTGGATCTCTGCTCTATGTTCCTTAAGCAGGCCCTGGAGCCCATCACTTTCAAATGGTCTCTGGACGCCGATGCTTCCACCGCTCTAACGAAAGCGCTGCCCTACCACGCCCTCACGTCTGGGACAACCACGCCGGGGCTCTGCACCCGAGTACATGTTAGGCCTCTGAAGACTCAACAGCTGAACCACGACCCGAATAGGCCTGGGCTCACCGTCCTCTCTGCTCTGGTGGTCCTCCATTAAAGGAACGGCTGTGCTCCCCCTTCTATTCCTCACATGCTGCTGCCCATGGTCTCCCTGCAGCCTCACGATGCGATCCTGCTGTGTTTCACGGGGAAGTGAAGGAGGCTGCCACGTCATGGGCACAGAAGTTTGCCCTTCTTCACATGGAAAGACCACGTACCGTTACCCTCAGATTCATGACCCCCGAAGGGATTTCAGGAAGTCATCTGCTCAATTCTTCCATCTCCTGGCAGTACAAATAAAACCGCTCTAGATACTGGGAAGACTGCTGGCTCCCTCTTTCTGAAAAATTCCCAGAAGGCGGGATACGTCTGTCTCTCCAGATTCCTTCAAAAAATTATTTGGAGCCACAGTGAGAAAGGTCTGTTGCATCGTTTCTCTTTGGTTCTCACATATTAAATATTTAAGCTACTGTTTAAAATTTAAATGAAGATAATGAATTTACCACAGAAATTACAAAGGCCAGGGGAGGGGGGGCAGAAATAACAGAAGAAATGGACATGCCTATTTTGGAGAAGAACAAGCAGGGGGACATGTTGATTACATTCAAATTAAAAGTTCAAGTACAGAGAACAAACTGGTGGTGACCAGAGAGGAGGTGGCTGGGGCTGGGGGTGGGGGGAGATAGGTGATGGGGATATTAAGGAGTGCTGGGTATTTTATGGAATTGTGGAACGACTGACTATACTATACACCTGAAAATAATATTTCACTGTGTGTTAACTAACTGGAATTAAAATAAAACCTTTAAAAATTTTAAATTAAATTAAAAGTGCCAAGATAACTAATCGTATCTAGATGACCTCTCGAGATCATTAAATCTGTAACTGCAGAATGTAAACTCTTTTTAGGTGCACACAGAACATTTACCAAAACGGACCTTTTCACTGGATTGTAGAGGCAGTAGATTTCAAAACAATGAAGCCATATGGATTATCAGGGTAGAATCAAATCAGAAATTAACTGGAAAAAAAGAGATAAATTTTAAAACTGGCAAAAGTAAGCAATATACTTTTATATAACTATGGGTCAAAGAAGATATTACAATGGAAATTAGAAAATATTTTAAACTTAAGGAAAATAAAAATATGACAAATCAAGACTTGGGAATACACCAAAAGCAGCAATTAACAAGAAATTTACAGCTTTAAATGCATACACTGGAAAAATAAATATTGAGATCAATGATCTAAACCATCAAGTTGAAAGACTAGGAAAATAACGACAACTCAAACTCATGAACGCAGAGGAAGAAACTAATCAGGGAAAGTTAATGAAGGACCAAGCAACTGACAACAAGGAAGAATCAACAAGATCATGGGCTGACTCTCTACAAAGATTATGGCACTGCTATACCTCTAACAGCACTGACCAAGACACTGAGTGAAAACAACATGACCAATACCAGGAGTGAAAAAGAGACCATCATTCCAGATCCTCTAGACCTGAAACAACAGTAAGATAATATCCTGACTGACTTTATAGCAATACGTTTTACAGCTCAAATGAAATGAAGAGATTCCCTGAAAAACCCAAGATCTCAAAATGAACACAAGAAGAAACAGGAAGTCTGAATAGTGCCAGAGCCATCAAAGACACTGACTGGGTCTGTGAGGAACGTGCTGGAGTGCTGGCAGAGAGCAAAGGGAACACAGAATGGACGGGCAAGAGGAAAGTTAGAAATTACATCAACTCTGGTCTCACCCCAGCGGACAGGCGCAGAGAATATAGCAGTCTCTTCTGACTCAAGCAGACTCAAGCATCTTTTCCTTGCCCTGTGTGCCTGCCATGTGCTACATGCTGTGTGTGTGTTTCAATTTATTAGTCTCTTGATATATGCATTCCTGTCACAACTTCTTCAGTTTACACAATGTACATAAATTTATACAATTTACTCCTCGGATGTCTGTGGTTTCTTTATTTTCTTGAATCTGTGAATGCAATGTCCTTTGCCAAATTCTGGAAGTTTTCAGGCATTATTTCTTCAAGTATTTTTTCAGCACCACTTTTTTTCACTTCTCCTTCCGAGACTCTGATGACACAAATGTATCTTTTGTGATTGTCCCACAGATTCTTGAGACTCTGTTCATTTTTTTTTTTCAATCTACTTTCTCTCTGTTGTTTGGATTGGATAATTTCTATTGACTCATCCTCAAGTTCATTAATTCTTTCCCATTATCTCCATTCACCCACTGAGCCCATCAGTAAATTTTAAATTTCGTTTTCTGTAATTTTCAGTTCTGTAATTACCAGCTGGTTGTCCTTTGTATATGTTTCTTTGCTGAGACTTTCTATTTTCCATTTGTTTCAACGGTGCTCATTAATTGCCTATCAAAGGATCTTTTAGGATCGTGGTTTTAAAACCCTTGTCAAATAATTCCAGCATCTGTGTCATCTTGGTGTTGGCATCTGTGTTTTTTTTCTCACAAAACTGCAATTTTCCTGATTTTTGGTATGACGAGTAATTTTGGATTGTACCTTGAACATTTTGAATATTACATTTGAATAATATGAGACTCTGTTCCTTTTAAATTTTCCTATTTGAGCAGGGAGTTTAGGTTCAAAAATGTATGTCCTCACCCACCTTTGTGGGCTGTAGATTGAATAACAATTCAGTTTTCAAAGACTTGGTAGTGCTCTTCTGGTCTACCCACCTTATGTGGTATCCGGAGGCTAATTTTTGAAACCTTGGTTGGTATTCTATACCACCATTTTCTTATTTCTCACAACTTTTGCTGTGTTGATTCTACTTAGTTCCATCCATGGGCTGCTTTGCAAGGAGAGGCCAGAGTGTCCCCCAGGACTTCAACATGCATTTATTTATTTATTTATTTATTTTTAATTTATTTATTTGATAGAGAGAGATCACAAGTAGGCAGAGAGGCAGGCAGAGAGAGAGGGGGAAGCAGGCTCCCTGCTGAGCAGAGAGCCCGATGTGGGGCTCGATCCCAGGACCCTGAGATCATGACCTGAGCTGAAGGCAGAGGCTTAAACCACTGAGCCACCCAGGTGCCCCTCAACATGCATTTAAATAATCCCGTTCTCAGCTCACTCTCACTCTGGGAAGGATGAGACTGACTTGCTGCAGGCTGGGGATGGTGGACAGAACACCTGCTCCACAGTCTCTGCACCTGTTCATGCAGGGGGAGGATGGCCAGCAGGGCTCTGAACGACAACCTCCACAGACACAGCACCTACTTGGCAGGGCTATGAATGTTTTTTTCATGGCAACTGCATGGAGCCAAGTGGATACATTAAAAAGGGCTGCATCACAGGGCTGCCCTCTTCCCAGTCCTCTGGCAAGAGAAAGTGGGTTTTTCTTGTTGTTGTTTTCTGTTTGTTTCCATCTGTTACATTTTTATCTATATGTTATGGCCTTCCTAGCACTGAGGCTGGGGTTATACAGTAGGATGGTAAGGAGGGAGACAGGGAGAAATGAGAGGAAGGGAAGGAGCCAAGGAAACTCATTGCTGGGGCATCCCTCAAGTCCTGAGGGCCCTTGCCAGCCTGACCTCTTTCTCCAGGAATAGGGTAAAATGTGCTTATGCAATCTCATCCAGGATTAGAAGTCTATCATTCATTCACTAAGTTATAGAACACTCAAGTAGACTTGTGACTAAAGAAGGACTTAGTAATTACCTAGAAATTTGATATGAACATTGGGACTTTGTGTCTCTCATTTCTGGGCAAAGAATGAGAGGTCTTTCTATGTGTGAAGAACAGGTCATATTCTTAGTGAAAGAATAAGGTTGTTATTATTGCTCTAAGGAAGTTCAAACATGTGTACAAGGGTGTGCATGGACACTGAGTAAGTGAAGGTGGGTAGGCTGTGCTAGTTAGTAAGCTGTTGTCTTGAAGCCCCAACTCCTCCTAAATTCTGTTTTGTGATCCTGAGGCTGAGACTGCAAAAAATATCTCATTTTTGCCAGGTTCTGTCAGTAGGGGGACACCAGGGAGAGACTGGAGAACTGGAGAAATGAAGAAGGTAATTACTTCCCAGCTTGCCTGCTTTTCCCAGCAGTGTGGCATTTCACCCCAACAGGAGGTGGTTCTAGGTTCTTCCAGCATGCCAGAACCAGTCTCATCTGGACCCTCAGAACTACTAGAAGAAACCAACCAGTGGCCCCCCACGAAGGTCTAAGGCCCACCACTGGGAAAGAGGAAGGACTCTCTTCTAAGCCTGTAGGTTCTAATGACCCCAGCCACTTCCCTCCTTTCCTTTATTCCTTGAGTCCTGGAGTCATCATCTCTTGACACTTTCAGGGTTCCTTTTGCTCTCTCAAGCTCTCTGATACCTTGTATTAGAAAATTTCATATATTAAGTCCATTCTATTGGAACAACTTTTATGGACTCTATTTTCCTGATATGGATTCTTGTTTGTGAATATTAGAATAACAAAGAAAATGTTCAGGTGTTTTTATCTTCACCACAGACAGATTTCAACAATTGGGTTTGAGTGGTACACAGCTAATAATAAGAATAGTTAAATAATGATTATTATAATTCTATATAATTGGTTTTTCTCTGCAAGCTCAGTTATATAATGACATTTTTATAAGTGACGTGGTACAGTGAAAATACCACTAAAATGAATTTAAGCCTTATTAGTGTCACTTGCTAACTGGATGGCACCGGGCACGTCACTTTTGGGCTTCACATGGCTTATGGATAGGCCTCACCTGTAACTAAAAGTGAGCAAGATAGAGTATCTCTAATTTTCTTTCCAACCTAAAACTATGACTTTATTATCAAGAAATCACCAGTAAAACCACCTGGGCCTGGCGTTTTCTTTATAGGAAGATTTTGATAACCTCAGTTTTTTTTTTTTAGTAAGATTTTATCTATTTAACAAACAGATCACAAGTAGGCAGAGAGGCAGGCAGAGAGAGAGAGAGGGGAGGAAGCAGGCTCCCCGCTAAGCAGAGAGCCCGATGCGGGGCTCGATCCCCGTACCCCAGGATCATGACCTGAGCCGAAGGCAGAGGCCTTAACCCACTGAGCCACCCAGGTGCCCAATAACCTCAGTTTTTTTAATAGAAAATTATATAATTCTATTCAATTTTATGCTGTTATAATCTTCAAAAGAATTCTTACTCTCATATAAATTTTAATAATATTCTCATTATTCTTTTAAAGTCTGTAGGATCTATAATAGCAATCCTTCTTTAATTCCTTTTTATTCGCAACAATGATAATTTATGTTCTCTTTTTTTGAGGGTTCTGGCTAGGGGTTTTATCAATTTTGTTAATATTTCCCAAAGGTCAATTTTTGGATCTGTTAACTTTGTCTGTTTTCTACTTCACTGACTTTCTTAGCACTTATCTTTGTTCTTTCCTTCTACTTGCTTTGGGTATAATTTATTCTTCTTTTTCTAAGTCCTTAGAAGAGAACAAACTTTTTAGGTGATTGCTTTTAGACCTTTCTTCTTTCCTAATACAAGCATTTAATGCTATAAGTTTCCTCTAAGAACTTTAGTTGCATCCCACAATTTTTTCAGCTTTGAAATGCACTTACAATAAAATCACCAATTTTAAGTATGTTTTGACAACTGTACAGAGTCATAAAACTACCATCACAATCAGAGGCTACAACATTTCCACTGTCCGAGAAGTTCCTTTCTATTCTTCTGTTGTCAATCCCACACCCTACTGTCATATACATGGACACACACAAGAGGTACTCTTTTGCATCTGCCTTCATTCACTTGGCATAATGATTTTGGATTTTTCCATGTTGCTCCAGATATCAGTAGTTCATTTCTCTTTCTTGCTGAGTAGTATTCCATTGCATACATATTCCACACTTTATTCTTCCATTTGCCAGCTGACATATACAGTTCTGGATCTTATGAATAAGGCTATGAATAATAAGTACAAGTCTCTGTGTACAGTTGTACATTTTTAACTTCTTTCGGAAGCTGCATCATATGAAAAGTAGATGTCTAGCTTCATGAGAAACTGAATTGTTTTCCAAATCAGTTGTATCATTTCACATTTTTACCAATAACATACAAGAATTCTAGTGGGTCCACAGCCTTATCAACATGTGGTACTGTCAGTTTTTTAAATTTTATTTAGTCATTCTAAAGGGTATGTCTTGGTAACTTTTTGTGCTTTTATTTTAGAGTTGCCCTAATGACCATGATGTGGAGAATTTTTTCATATGTCACTTTATCTCTACATATCTTCTTTTGTGAAACTGCTCAAATCTTTTGCCCATTTTTTTTAAAATTAACTTCTTTGTTTTCTTCTTACTGAGTTGTGAGAGTTCTTTACATATTTTGGATACAAGTTTTTTTTTTTTTAAAGATTTATTTATTTGAGAGAGATAGAGAGAGTGAGGGAAGGGGCAAAGGGAGAGAATCTCAAGCAGATTTCCCACTGAGCAAGGAGCCCAACATGGGGCTCAATCCCAGGACCCTGAGATCATGACCTGAGTGGGAACTAAGAGCTAGACACTCAAGCAACTGACCCAGGGAGGCAGCCCAGCTAAAAGTTCTTTATTACATATATGTTCCAAAAATATTTTTCCCAAAAAAGTGTCCTTGCAAATATTGTTAATTTTGAACAAGTCCAACTTATCTATTCTTTTACAAGTCATCTACTTGTTTCCTCTTTCAGTATCATTGCTTAGCCTAGACACACTACGGTTTTCTCCTCTGTTTTCTTCAAGAAGTTTTTAAATTTCCATTCTTAGGACCAGTTAAACTTTTATATACAGTGTGAGGTGAGGGTCATGATTTTTTTTTTCTTTGACATAAGGCTATCACATTGTTCCAGCATCACTTAGTGAAAAAGACTGTCCCATCTCTATTGAACAGACTTAGGTCCTTTGTTGAAAATCAGTTGACCATACATGTGTGTTCTATTTCTGGACTCTTTATTCTGTCTCATTGATGTATATGTCTAAGTTGACAACAATACCACAGTGTCTTGATTACTGTAGCTTTACAGTAATTCTTAAAGTAAGGGAGTCCTGAAACTTTGCTCTGCTTTCCCAAAATTGCTTTGGCTATTTTTCAGGTTTCAATTTTAGAACAAGCTCGTCAATTTCAATTCAATTGAAAAAAAAAAAAAAAAAAGTCTTCTGGGATTTTGAGTGGGACTGCTCCGAATCTGCAGAAGAATATGGGGAGCACTCACACCTTCCTCACAGTTAAGTCTCTGGATGTATTCATATGCTACATCTTTCCATTATGCAGTTGCTCTCCAATTTCTCTCTGCAACATTTTGTGGTTTTCATTGAACATATATGGCACCCATTTCATTCCATTTTTCAAGCATTTCATTTTTTATATGCTTTTGCATGAAGATAATTTTTTATAGCTTTCTGGAAATGTAGCTGACATACAATAAACTGAATCTATCTACAATGCATACTTTTATATGTTTTGACATCTGTATACACCAGTAAAATCATCATTCCGGTTAAGAAAATGAACATATCCATTTTCCCTACAAGTTCTTTTTTTTTTTGCCCCTTTATTATTCTTCCCTCTTGCCCTTCACAGCTTTACCCTCCCCACTCCTATGCCAGGCAACCACTGATCTTTCAATCACTAAACATTAGTTTGCATTTTCTAGAATTTTATGTAAATGGAATCATAAAATATGTTTTCATCTTGCTTCAATCACTCAGCATAATTACTTTTAAATACATACATGTTTTTGTACGTCTCCACACCTCATTCATTATTTATTACTGAGTAGTATTCTATTGCATAGATTTATTTATTTATTTATTTATTTGACAAAGAGATCACAAGTAGGCAGAGAGGCAGGCGGGCGGGGGGAAGCAGGCTCCCTGCCAAGGAGAGAGCCCAATGCGGGGCTTGATCCCAGGACCCTGAGATGACCTGAGCCAAAGGTAGAGGCTTAACCCAGTGAGCCACCCAGGTGCCCCTCTATTGTATAGACAGACCAGGATTATTCATTTAAATCTGATAGATACTGAGTGTTTTTCCTCCAGTTTCCAGCTACTACAAATAAAAACTGCTACAAATATTGTGTCCAAGTGTATGTGTATCCATATGCTCTTACTTCTCCAGAGTAAATCTCTATGAGAAGAATGGTAGGGTCACACGGTAGATGTATGCTTAACATTTTTAAACTCTGAACTGTTTTCTAAAATGGTTGGATCCAGATTATAGACCACAGGAAAGCAGACAGGCAGAAAGGCCAGAATAACTTGTTTCATATCTTTCACATGCATGCTGGTAATAAAGATTTGTTTATTGATCAAATATTTCTGAGTAACCGCTAAAAGGTATGAATGGGGTTGGGCACAGAGGACAGAGCCACGAACAAGCCATGGTTCCTGCCCCTTCAGGCTTCCATTCTAGAAGATAAACAGACACCAAACAATATACTTCATAATTAATTATGTGCTCACAAGAGCTATAGAGTGCTCTGAACCTAACCTAGTCTAGTGACTCTGAAAGCTTCTTTGAGATAATGACGTTCGAGGAGAACGCTGAAGAATGAATAGCAATTCACAAGATAGATATAAACCCCACACACTTGCCAAACACAGGAAAGTGGCTCTGGGTTCCAACACAACTCCCTGAGGACATACATTTTTGTTAACAGATTTATTTATTCACCTAATCAGTCAAGCTTGCTCCCAATCCCCACATGAAATAATCCTAGGCTTTGGCATAAAAAACAGGATTTGGGAACACCATTACCTTCTGTCTTCTGACTCAACACAAAAGTGGGTACCCTCTCTAGAACAGAAATGTTCTACCATGAACCAGGGTAGACTCATGAGGGGAATCACGAGACCGAGCCTAGCAGGCACCATCATAGCAGCCGCTGACGGGGCATCGTGTAAAGTGCAGAGCACACTGCCCACCACGCAGGAGGGGCAGCTCCTGAGTTCTCCTTCTCTGCGGGAGGCACTGTGTAACATTCTAATGTGCGTAATGACCTAATGCAGTCAGGACTGTTACTGCCGTTTCATGTACAAGTACACTACCATCCAGAAAGATTAAATAACCTGTCCTTGGTCATTAACTGGTCAGTGAAACGGCAGAAATTTGGGCCCAGAGCCTTTCCAACTCTGCCCATTTTATTAATGACTATGCAAGAAATAACTTCTACAAAATTACCCTAAAGTACCAATAGCAGGGATGCCTGAGAAACCTTAACATCAAGATAATTCCATGAGAGATGACTGATATGCTCATGGCTCTTCCTGAGAGTTTTATGAACCTGTGGTCTCTAACAGGGTGAAACCCTCCAGGCTGACGGTACGGTGCAGACACAATGGGATCTCCATTCCAACTCTTCCCCTCATTAGCTGTGTGATTGCACCTAACCTTGCTTCATCTTAGTGAAGAATGAGAAACAATAATCACGTTGCAGGTTTGGGAGAAGATCATAAGTCATGACTGTAAACGTCCAGAATATTCACTGGAATATGGAGGGCAGTTATGAAAGTTTTCCTTCTACGGCATCTTGGGAAGATTCCAATTAATGGGGAAAAGGCTTTTCCTGCCCGCCACTCTTCTGATATATGGTTACTTCCTTTGAGGTGATGTGGAATCAAACACAGAGCAACAGAGGAAAGAGGGGAAGAAGCCTGAGACAAACCCAAGACTGACAGAAATCCCAGGTTTTAATACACGTGAGATCTCATGATCTCATTTCAAGGTCAAAAGGAATACATTCATTAGGCTACCTTTCTTTCACTAGATTTCACTTAGCCCAACTGAAAACACTGAAGAGGGAGAACTCTGTCTGTCTTGGCTAGATCGTTCCCAATGTTCCCTTTTCCACTTCCCTTTTGCCACAAAAATAAACACGTAGGTATGGTCTGAAGCCACTATATGCAAGAAAGAGAGAAAACACTGGCAGAAGCAGTGGTCTTTCTGCCAAGAGCTGGTTAGAGAAACAAGTGAGTAATTTGCTTTTTTAAAAAATGGGAATAAGAGTGCTAAAAGTCATCTAATGCCCTAGATATGATTATGTAAAAGACATCTCTGTGAACGAGAAAAACCCCAGAAAGATGATACATATTTTATTAGCCACTCACACCTCTCACTGCCAGTAACTACAGCAACCAAGTGTGTTGCACGTCTGGATCTTCTACAAAAATTTTTTTTACACTCAAATGGAGCTGCATAAAAAAGCACCATTTTTAACTTAAGGGTTAGAAAATAAATTTCTCCTTTTTTCTGAGCTTTGTTTATTTGAGAGACAGAAAGAGAGCGCACAGGGGGAGGGGCAAAGGGACAGGGAAGACTTTTCCAGCAGGCACCCAGCTGAGCACAGAGCCCAACAAGCAAAGCGCAAGGCTCGATCCCACGACCCTGAGATCATGACCTGAGCAGAAACCAAGAGCTGGACGCTCAACCAACAAAGCCACCCAGGCACCCCAGAAAATAAATTTCTGCGATAAATATAGGAATACACAATCCATATTCATTTAGTAAAGTCTGAGTACAAATGGCTTCCTCTAATTCAACTTCATGACTTTTTAGAACCTTAAATTCAGCAAACTCTGAGTCAGCGAGAAAAGACAGCTGCCTCCCTCTCACAGGCAGGACGAGGGCAGGGGACAGATCTCACCACTTTCCCTGTGCCGGCTGTGGCTAACTGAGGCCAGCTCTCTGTCTTGCTTGGGTCCGATGTCGCTGCGCCCCCCCCCCCCCAAGCCCCAGGCCTCTGCCCGCGCCACCATGCATCTCCCGGCATTCTCCCTGACGGAGCTCATCAATTGCAACCGCTTTTCACCAGGCCTCGGCTCTGGCACTTTCCCCTGGGGAGACCTTTACTGGTCTCCATACTTAACCCCTGAACCCAGCCTAATCCATCAGCCGCACAGAATGAACGGTGAGAGAAAATGTTTCTCCCCAAAGACAGGCCGCCAGCCTCTCCACTTAAACCTCGGAAAGCAGCCGTCCACAGGGTCTGCTTTCTACGCGTCACGTCGCCAGCCCCTGGGCTCACTGAGGTTTTATCGCTGCCACGCCCAGCTGCCCCAGGCCGGGACACGCTCCTCAAGGGGACATCAAGTGCTCATCTGTCACGAGCTAGAGATGCTCTTTTGAAAACATGCCCGGACTCTCCTTGGGAGCCCCCCCAATGGCCGGAGGGTGTCATCCCGGAAGAGGGCTCCCCCGAAGTTTTAAGGGACAGCTTCACAGAGCGCGCTCCTGCCCCGCTTTTAGACTCCGCTGGGCTTGCGGGATTATGACCTTAGAGACAGAAGCACAACACTCCGGGTCAGGAAGGACCGGCGACACTGGGCGAGCAGCAGCGGCTGTGAGCATGGACGGCTGAAGCGTCCCTACCTCATAGCCGAACTGCAGCTCGTCCGACGTGAGCATGATGATGTCGTCGTCGATGGCCAGGACCGCCTCCGTCTCGATTTCGTCGTAGGGGAAGAAGCGGTTACTCAGCTTGTTTTCGGCCGTCCTCACGACTTTCAGCGGGACCCGGATCTTGGGCCAGAGAGAATCTGGGGCAGGAAAGATAGGCATGGGTGACTCTTCTGTGAGGAGACGAAGGGGTAAAAGCACCATCACACGAGACGGAACTTACTTCTGCGGCTGCCATCAAACCTCCACGTACAACCGTCGGAGGGCGAGTCCTCACAAAAGCACGGTTACAAAAACCTGGGTATTTCTGTCCTCTCCAGGTCCTTGCAACACTTCTAATTCTCAATACTGTCTTAACCAGAGGTACGAATGGCTTCAACTCACAACTGAGAGACGGAGAAGCCAAAAGGACTTGCCCAATATCACAACAACGAGGGATGGAGTCCGCACTATCCCAGTGTCAGGCCCATGGTGTCGTGTCAGAGCTTGGCCTCCTCCCCAAACTACCTTCAGTGAGGGACACCGCAGCTCAAGGCATGCCTCCGCCCTGCTGGCAGATACAAAGCACGTACGTGTTCTAGATGTCTGCCCGTGTGCCCCCTCCACCATGCAATCGCCAACAGACACCAAGCTGCTCAAATCCACCCTGCGAAAATGGTTTCCCTGAACAACGTAGGTTTCTTGACGTTATCCCCTGGACAGCCCCTTCCCTCTGATCCACTGGGTTTGGTTTCTCATCCTGAACAATTTACAGAGTAAATATCAAGTTTCTAGGTCTAATTATGTGGGATTTTCTGGTATACTGAAGAAACACCAACCCACTTTGAAATGATTGAAGCGATTCAACCACAGGTTCCTTATTTTAAAATGTTGCATTTAGCATAGCATGAAATTAGTACCTCTTTGGTGCACTACCCTTGTCCATAGACCTCAGGGCTCTTTACAGAGGGTCCTTTGTTCTTCACACAACATTTGTCAAATGACAAAAGGAAAGCTAGGTATCAGACTGCTTCCAAAAAGCCCATCGTGTAATTGTGGAAAGATCTAGCGTGTGTGAGTCTTGAAGCCCCAAATGCCTGTGGCCACTCCAAGGTCACCATACTGAAGACAAGGATGGCCACAGGGGGTCAGAAGGGAAAAGGCTGTCTGCACTGCCCGCAGATGAAATACCTTCCTTCTCTATATTGTACAGTGTGTCCATGGGACACATTGTGGGGACACCAACAGGGTGCTGGAAGAAGCCTGTGTAAGTCAGGCCCTGTAATTAGGGAAGACATTCAGTCTTAAATAAGCATAGAGCCTAAAAAAAGCAGTCAACTCCAAAAGAAGCATGTTTGGGAAAAAGAACGGAACTGGACACCAAAGAAATGATCCTAGAGGCCTTTGCCTCTTAATCAATAACAGTAGTTAATTATAGTTTCATCCCTGGCCCAGAAGCACATAATCAATAAAGAGCTTTGGAATAAATGGATGGGAACAGGACTTGAGAGAGTGAAGACCTGCATCCCACTTTACCTGTAGGGTGTCAGCAAGTCCTTCTCATTGTCTTCTAAGAATAAGTGGGGGAGGGAGGACACCTTTACTAAGCAATAGTATATCCCACACACTTCGTAGATGCAATGTTATCCAATCCTCCCGAAAACCCCCGCGGCAGAAATTATTTACAAAGCAGCAGTTACAAGGCTCAGAGAGATTAAGTAATTTGGCAGGGGTTACAGAGCTACTAAGTGATAAGGTAAGTGATTGAATCTAAGTCTGTGTAGCATCAAAGACCAAAAAGAACATGCATCTACTGCAGTATGAAAACCTCATGCTTCTCAAGATCTGGGATAAAATAATGAAACTCAATGTGTGTTCTCCAACAATCATCCTTATGCTTGTTGGCTTCCTGCTCCCTCTTCCAGATAAATTAAACCCTTGCCATAAATCTACTGTCCAAATCCTTATGAAACATGAATTTTAATATCTAAAATAGCTCTATCTATTAGACCACCAGTTCTCAAAATTTTGGTGTCAAGATTTTTATATTCTCTTAAAAATTGTTGAGAATTATGGAGGGGATGTATTGCATGGAGCACTGGGTGTGGTGCATAAACAATGAATTTTGGAACACTGAAAAAAAATTAAATTTAATTTTAAAAAATTGTTAAGAACCCCAAAGAAGCTTTCTGTCACACACACACACACACACACACACACACACACAATTAGTATAAGAGATTAAAACTGAGGTAATTTTAAAACAGAAAAATACACAAGTGCACATACCACTAGCCATTTATCCCATGTCATGCAGCCTCAGAAAAACTCCTCTGCCCCCTTGCGAAAGAATAAAGAACGGGAAATGGAAGTGACTTGGTATTACTATGGAAATAATTTCAACCTCATACATCCCCTGAAAGGCTCTCATGGATGTCCAGGGGTCCCTAGACCACACTCTGAAAGGCTCTGTGTTCCGATTTGGGTATGGTAAGATGGGGAAAGTTCGAACAAGTTGGAAAGGAGTTTGGGAGGAATTCCAAGGACAGAACAGGTACTTGAATCCAGGATTTCCACAGAATGTTTAAGGAGACTAATGGTGCCAGTTGTCCATGCACTGCCTCCCCGCGTCAGCGTCACCCTTCATTGCCTGGTTTCTCATGCTGGAACTAGATAGATCCTGTAAACATTTCCCCTCTGCCCACCAGCTTGATGTTAGGCTCTGTCAGTAGAGGGTTCTGGAGGGACACTTTGGAAGGAAGGGGGCTTTTCTTCCTGGTTCGGGCGCGCCTCTTTAACTTGTTGCTCCTTCTGTACTTGACCAGAAGATAAGCATGCAGGGGCACTTCCCTCCAGCAAGCTAAGTGGCATTCCTGGGGATAGCTCTGTGACAGGTTCTACGGACACCTCCAAGAGCAACTCGGCTGAGGTACCCCCCGTGGGTGGTTCCCAGGGAGCTTCACCAAAGCCCGTCATTTCCCAGCAAGTTCAAGAACATACCCAGTGGTTTCCCATTGAATTCCATGGGTACTGAAGGGGTCGGGAAGTTTCTTGTTTGCCAGACTTGGCCTGTGGCACCTCAGCAAACCTCACCGTGCAGTAGGCTACAGTCATATGCTATCAAACAAAGTCGGAGTCTCAGAGCTAGCTGGGGAAGGGACTCTCCCAAATTTGTTTCCTACTTTCTTTACAGTTTTTACCTCTAGTCACCAATTATCTGTTACTAGTTCATCATTCTTTATATTAAACTTCTCCTATTCAAGTTATTGTGTGGTTTCTCTCTCTTATCTGGGCCTTGACTAATACACAGGATATCAGGAGGGCTATCAGATGAAAGGGGAACTATTCTCTCCAACCTCTAAAGTTAAAACCATGACCAACGGCTGGGTGAAAGTTACAGGGCAACCAACTAAGACTTCAAATTGGTAAGAATCTTCTGATGGGGGGCGCCTGGCTGGCTCGGTCAGAGAAGCATGCGACTCTTGATCTCAGAGTCACGAGTTCGAGCCCCACACTGGGTTTAGAGATCAAATAAATGAAGTGGGGTGACTGGGTGGCTCAGTTTCTTGAGTGACTGACTCTTGATTGTGGCTCCGGTTGTGATCTCAGGGTTCCAGGATCAAGCACAAGGCTCCATGCTCAGTGCGGAGTCTGCTTGAGGAATCTCTCTCTCTCTCTCTCCCTCCCTCTGCCCCTCAACCCTGCTTGCACACACATTCTCTTTCTCTCTCAAATAAATAAACCTTTGAAAATAAATAAATACATTTAAAAAAGAAACTTCTGATGGAAAAACTGAGATAAAATGAAATGATGAACTGCCTTAAGCAATATAATGTGTGTTTTTACTTGTAATGTACTATTAGGTACTATTAGATCAGATTTCTACTTGACATCAAATGAGAGACCAAACAAGATGCCTCTGAGGTCCAGGATTTCGTGAGGCAGTCATCTCTCAGAAAGAATAGTCTTTGGGAAGACTCTGCATCTCAGGTGTAGCCCTTACCAGCCACGGTGTCTTGAACAAGTCAGTCACTTTCAACCTGTTCCTTCCACTATGAAGACAGAATAACGACTCTGCCCTCCCACGGCTGACTGTGAGGATGAATAGGAATGCCCCAAGCCACACAGTGCCTGGCACACAGGAGACATCCACTCATTGTTAGCCCAGCCTTCCTCTGAACGTTTGTGTCTATCTACAGAATCAAAGGACTTCTTCCGAGCCTTCAGCGTAAGGGTGGCCAAGTGGGCCATGTAGACCTGGCACATTACTCTGGTAATCCAGGGGCATGCCCTCAGTTTGCACCTTCTGTATCCACTTTTAGATCACCAGGACCCCTACAATAACCCTCCAGAACAGAGACAATGGAGCGCACAGACGAGACAAAAAGAACACGGAACGGAACGGAACGTAGTCCGTGCTAATGTCACAAAGTAACGAACAGCTCCTCCTTTTGTGATACATACAGAAAACAGGCTGTCTGCCTTGGTTAAGAATGAATCACTACCCCTGATGGGATTTGGTCTTTCACTTGGCACGTGGGTACAGCATGCTCTGCCCACAGACGGCTTTCCACAACTGTCACCTAGCTATCTGAAGAATTACTCGAGACAATATCCACAGAGAACTAACTTGCCCTTGCCCTGTAAAGTCTTTCATGGACAAGTTTGAGGGAATGATGAAGGTCAAAGAGGATGATGTGGGGCGAAGATGGACATGGGACTGCCTGTCCCTGTTCGGAGTCAGGCCCCGGTAGCCAAAAGTCAGCCAGGGCAGAAGCCGTCTCCACCTCCACGGCCAGCTGTCTGGGCACTGTACCACAACACAGGCCTCTAAAGAGAACTCCCAGGTTTTTGTTTTCACATTTTCAGATAAAATAGGCCTCCAAGAAAGGGAACTACCATTCTCTCAGGCTTCCGCATGCCTTCTGTGGAGGGCAGAAATAAAAAATATGCATTATAATTACTCTCTGCCTTCAAGTCGATAATTCTGATATGGGATGTTGAATGTTTAAAAAGTTAGGACAGAAGCATGAGAAAAATATGGGTGACAAAAAAAAGAACATTCCCCACCCCCTTTCCTTAGTATTTTCAAAAGAACAGATTTACTGTCCCGTATCTCTTTGAGCCTCTGACAAGGACCTAGTTCTTCTACATAAGCCTGAATCAGAGAACAGACAAAGTGTGATGATTTTCTTACCGTTGAGTGGTAATCTAAGTGGGTACAGTGGGCCTTAGTACAAGGGACGCGAGCTTCGGATCCACAGAGACCTGTGCTCATTTCTGGCTCTACACTTGCAGTTTTCCGATTCAGGCAAATTACACAACTAATCTGAGTTTCATTTTTGTAAAACGGGAATAAGAACAGCATCCTTGCAGGTTTGTCAGAAGGACGAGATAATACTCAGCACAGCTCCTGTTCGTGGGATTTAAAAGCTGTTTAATGCACGCCTATAAAAACAGCGTATTATTTTCATCTTCATAAATGGGTTCTTTTAAGTCTTATGGACCTCACTTCTCTCCTGACAGCCTGTAGAGGTGTAGACAGGAGGGATGAAGAAGGACACAGTTCATACCTAGAGACCTTCGGGCTCTAATTCCATTGCTGAGGCCAAACGGGTCTCTTTTTTCCTTGCTCCTTCTAAATTCTAAGTGAAACTCTAAATTCTAAATGAGTTCAAAGAAAGACAGTGCGGCCTTTTACCTTATGTCTCATCCTGTGAATCTGTGGCGGGCAAAATAAAACTGTCACCTTCCATCCACACAAAGCAGTCTAAAAAACAGGGTTTTTTAAAAACACATTGCTGAATTTATGAAAACAAACAGCTGAGCCAGGTGACCTGATAACTTCACAGTCAGGAACTTCAGTCTAGCTCGAAGGAGAAAAAGAACTCCTTGTGTTCAGGATTTTTTAAAAAATGTGTATTGATTAACGGTTTTCTCCATGCTGGACGCCAAGAAAGATGCGAGCAAAGAGAATTTCTCCTCCAACTTGGCAAGGGTACTATAAAATGATGAGGACGACTGAAGATGACCCCTAGCCCATCCTGACAATCTCTGTCACAAATACAACCACAGACCAATGAAATAAATGGTCAGATTCCCTCTGCACCAACCTCAAGCTCACTTCAGGAACGCTCGGGCTGCTCGGTGTAGAGCGGGTACACGTGATCGGAATTCCCCACAGTCCCTGAATTCAGCTCAAAAGCAAGGTGGCTGTGGCTTCTACTTCTCTGTTGCCTCCTCTGGGATGACCATCATGACTCACTCAGCCCATCCCCTCCTGCCTGCTAACAACTAGGAAAGTCATAATCTGAAGCCGGGGAGCTCCTGAGGTCAATTCAAATTTAACACTGAAATCAGCTAAAACAGAAGGCTGAGTTAAACCTATCTGAAACGTACAATGTAATCGCTTCCTTCACAGGGAGGCCAGGGGCCAAGCCAAACAACCTCTATATCCATCAAGTTTGGAAATTGAAGAGTTGGGGAGGAGGAAGGCAGTGGCTTGCCTTTTTTTTCTGTCAGAGCTCAAAACCAATGTGACGAAAGCTCACTGGAAATTTCTATTGCCTACTCTAAGTATTTACTTAAAGTTCAAACCCAGCAATTTAGACTTAAATGTAACAAAAAAAAAAAAAAGTATTTGGTTGGAGAGTGAAAAAAAAAAAAAGTCGGTGGTGGGGGGGTGGGATTTCTGCCTGCATTAACCCTCCCAGCAGCAGACATGTTCACCACAATATTTATTTTAGTAAATGTAGAGAAAGTGAAAAACATCACTTTTGCCTCTAGTATTTCAAAGCCTTGGACTTACTTTTTAAAAAATATATACACTGCTAATGTCATACATACAGATTCAGATGGCTTTGCTGGCACGGAGGCCAGAGCTGACAGCCCCATTTACCAACTGAACAAACACCCCACTGAAGATTAAACATGGTTCGTGCTCTCCCCAAACAACCACCCCGCCAGAGCCCAAGCGGAGACCTAAAAACCACTGCTGGGGAAAAAAAGCTGGTTCAGTCTCTAAACGTGTCAAAACTGGGGCCTCATCACTTGAGGGCTCGCTTTCCTCCCTAGAGCCAAAAATATTTCAAAAATAAACTAAGCTCCTGGTCATAAAATTAACCGCTACATCTTAGCAGGGTCTACCAAAAATTAAAACTGAACACCCAGCTCCAAAACCGAGGTTTGCGCTCGTGCTTCCTGTCACCCCCGTGTCAGCACTGGGACCGAGAAGGCAGAAAATGATTCCTCCCTTCTTAGCTGTCCCCGATGATACCTGCCCAAAAGAAGAAACTTGAATTCACAATAAACCAATCACATGAAGCCCAAAGTGGCCAGCCAGGGTTCGTAAGGCAGGAGAGGCCCCTTCTGCACGTGGCTCTGCCCCTCTGGGCGGGTGGGCTGCTGATGGGCTCCCTCGGAAAGCAGGCGGACTCCGTGTGCTGGACTGGACGCACCAGTGGGAATGCAGCATGGCGCAGTGGCCTCTTCCAGATCCCAGGAGGGCCACACAGCCTTCCTTCTCAAAATGTGACTCATCCTTTTTAAGCCCGAGACCAACGAGCAGCACCACGCTGTCCGATCCACTTCCCTCTGGGCAAGACATGGGCCATGGCCCTCTCCGTGGCCCTCCCCCCGCACAGCTCCTGTTTATCTCTGCCTTTCCTTTCCTTCCTGTCCACCTCGTCCTTCTCCCCTGCTCCTTTTTTCCTTCTACCCCTTTCTTTCTCCTTTTTAAAGAGTCAAATAAATGAAACAAGCAAACAGAAATCCAGGAAACTAGATGTTGGAGAGAAACAAACTTGGCATGAAAAGATAGTTAATGAGAAAAAGCACTGCTCTCTGGAGTGTAAAACAGGGCCTTCACTTAAAGTAGCTATTTTGTTTACTTAAATGATGGCTCCCTGAATAGAGAGAAAGTGTATGAGTCTCTCAAGAGAACAAAAATCCCACTAAGGAAGATTTCTTAAATGTCTCAAGACGAACTAAAGAATTTTCTTGGGGCAAATTCTGATTTGCCTAACAGACAGCAAATGTTCTTCTTGCAGCCTAAACTAGAGATCTACTACTGGTAGTTTCCAAAGTAGACTATCCCGACTTCAGCATTACCAATTAAAAGGGAATAGCCATAAAAAGTGCAGATACTACTGTCAGGCAATAAACTAGACCTTATCGGTGATAGTGGTGCACATTACAAACTTCAAACTCATTCCTTGCTCTAATCCATCAGAAACTTCCTGGCTTTAATAGGCTATAAAGGGCAGGAGCTTTGAAGTCCCTGGGATTAGGATCAGTAATAGACAGACTGAATGAGAAACTAAATGCAGGTGGAACATACTCTATGCGTCCTGAACGAAAAACAAATCCAATTAATCAAACAGTCCTCAGCCCGAGCTGCCGGCACCAGCCAGCAGCGCACAGGGGTGGCCAGGCAAGGGACAAAACGATTAAAGATGGACCAATGGGAACCTGAGTGAGCGCTCACTTTAAGGAACTGATTCCAAGCCTGAAGAGGGCATGCTCTGCTGACTTTCCCAATGGAAAGTGAAGCCGTCCTTTTTTTTTTTTTTTTTTTCTTCCTGAAGCAAAGTGCAGTATCAGAGCCCAGATAAGGAAGGAGAAAACTAATGCCTTTTAAACTGAGTTTTCATGTAAACAATCAGCTGAGATGGCTGAGAGAAGCTGAGCTCTGTTTTCCCAAGACTGCTGGCCTTTGATCCAGCTGATTCCTAAGCTCTCAAACACTTGTGGCTACAGCGCATGCCATGGGCTTGGGGTTAAATGGGCCACCCCAGAACAAGAATGAGATGACTGAGAAAACTGGGGTCATGCTGCCTCAGAAATGGCATTGTTGTTGACAAAGCAGGACAACTCATTTAAACCTAAGGACACAAATAATTTGGCCATCCAAAAACCAATCCAGCTGAGAGCTGTGCTAACACCCAGACCAAGCCTTTCCTGAACATACCATTTTCCCACTCTTCTTACCTTCTGGGGGGTTTTTATTCTGGTTATTCCAGACGACCAGCAGCTTGGATAGACTGGGCACCTTGGATACCTCGGTGATGACCCGGAAGAGGCTCTCCACTCGGTCATACGTGAGGACGATGGCGGTGAAACCTTGCGACTGTGGCGGGATCAGCGGGAGGAAGAGTGGGTTGCTCACGCTGCTCCACTTCTGCAAGGCAACAGGTTCATGTGGGTCAGCGAATGATCTAGTCACCATGAGGCGGATCTCTTTTGCAATGTTGTCCATAAACCAGGACGTGGGAGATTTAGTGTCTTTAACATGACCAACCCAAGAGCTAAAGCAACTATTCGGTCTTCTCTTCCCCAAAACTTGTATTGACTCTCTTTAATTAACTTGAGCTCTGAAGTCACCCAAGTAGGAGCAGAGAATTTTTGTAGCTGAGAAGAGATATCTAGTTAAACACAGCAGATTAAACACGTACATTGAACTCCATTCTCTCCTCAAGCCAACTAAAGGGACAGTAGATACAAAGTACAAACTGACAATGACAATGAAATGAGAGAAGACACAACAGGGGATGAGCAGTATCGACGGGCTCCAGAAAGACCAGGAGGGACCAGAGAAGTGGTAACAGAGCAGGAGAATGAGGGCAAAAGCTAAGTAACCACACAGAGGTGCCAACAAAGGAACCAAGTCCAAATCGTTGAACCCCACAAAGGCTCAGAAATCAGCTCAGCAGGAACCTGGGGTAAGAGGAGGGGCAGGGTTGAAAACAGGAAGACTGGTTAAAAATATGTATAAGGAGCAAAGAGACCCAGATCCACAAACCTCTGCTTCACCCAGCCACTCGGCCAGAAAACTCCTCTTGCTGCCCACCCCTACAGGATGGGGGAGGCCTATTCTCTGAGGAACTGAAGCTCTGGGCATGGAAACATGGCCACAGCAGAGAGGAAAATGGCAATCAAAGTCTATCTTGGGAATGATGACCCACCTGCCCTTCTTCCCCTCGAAGTCCCCAAACACTGGCAGCCATGGGCCTAGATTCCCCCTCCACCATTGGACAGTGACGCCCTGAGCGCAGGAGGCTTGTCCTTGCACCCAGAGCTGCCTTCCAGTCGGGTTTTCAGTGCTTCCCTGGTAGTTATGAACAGATCCTAGAATCACAGTTGTCTCAAGAACATCTTCAGCATAATGACAGAAACCAAATGAACAAATAGAAAAAGAGGAACTCAGAGGACACAAGAGACAACAGAAGAAGCAGAAGGAAATTAAAACAACATCAATGACAAATTATATTCTCAGGAAGAAAATTTTATCCATGAAATAAGAATAAGCTGCTATTTTTATTTTAAAAGATCTATCAAAGAACAGGAAAGAACTCTTGGACATTGAAAATAGGATAGCTTAATTTTTTTTTTAAAAGCAGGATTAAAAGAAAAAGGTAATCTATTTTAGTCTTGTGAACAAAAAGACAAAGATGAAAAACAGCTCAGAGAAGATGAGAAAATCCAGGAGGTCCAACATCCACCTAATAGGAGGTTCCTGAAAAAGAAAACAGAATACAGAAGAAACAAGACTATCACAGAAATTAAGTAAATTCTTGGGACAAAAGATAGAAATGACATGAATTTTCAGATTGGAAGGGCCCAATAGGTAATTAGCACATTAAGTCTGGAAGAAAAAAAAAGACAAAAAGCAAAACAATAGAAAACCTATCAAAGCACATACTTTCTGACACTGTGAATAAAGAGCGTGAATATACAAAATGCCTAAATATAGGTGACGAGTTCTAGGTGTGAGTTCACTGTACATTCTTGCAACTTCTCTGTAAGTTCAAAGTTTTCTCAAAATCAGGTTTAAAAAGTAATGAAGGAAATTCAATTTCTTTGCTATCATTAAAACATTAAGTACATTTCAATGCGGTGATACAAGCAAAAATGTTTTTGTACTGATAATAAGATTATTAAAACATTTTCATATTTTTTTAAAAAGATTTTATTTATTTATTTGACAGACAGAGTTCACAAGTAGGCAGAGAGAGAGGGAGAAAGCAGGCTCCCTGCTGAGCAGAGAGAGCCCGATGCGGAGCTTGATCCCAGGACCCTGAGATCATGACCTGAGCTGAAGGCAGAGGCTTCAACCCACTGAGCCACCCAGGCGCCCCAACATTTTTATATTTTTAAACAGCTTTTTTGAGATATAATTAAATGGTTTTGGTATATTATGTAAATTTTTAAAAACTGTGGTAAAATAATGTGAAACTTGCATTTTAGCCATTTTTAAGTATACAGTTCAGTGGTGTGAATTACCTTCACATTTATACGTTATTATGTGAAAAGCCCGGGACCAAACTCATCTCTGCTAGAAGGTGGCTAGACACGAAACATCCTACAGTTATTCTGGCCGCTTAGTCTCCCGTCCTCTGGGATTCCCAAGGTCCCCCATCAGCCTCACCCTTATCACTGATGGACACCCATCACCACATAGAGGACAACAGCTGTTTGCCAGATGTAACAGTGTGGGACAGGAAATGTACACAAACACATGGAATACACATGGGATGGGAACTCAAAGAGACTGAATGGGATTCCAGGAGTCCTAATGTAATCAGGATATTAAAGCCAAAATGTCCACAACAGGCCATAATTAGATTTCACAGCCGTGAGACACAATAAGAAAGGCTGACTTTGTTTCCATGACCTCACGCTTTGACTTTAAGCTGCAGGGTCAGGAACGTACCTAGATTTTAGCACTGGTACCCTAGCATCTCATCACATTGGTAGGACCCCCTTTTGGTTATCTACCCCACAGCTTATTTCTCATACCTTCCTGACCTTTATGGAAACGAAGTCAGTAAGCAGTCCCGTGCTTCAGTTACAGTTAACCCCGAAAGCGCAGTCTGTCCGCCGTCACCATCCCAGGCCGGTCATTCACTCCTCCCCACACAGTACTCTCTTATGCTTGAAAAACACCATTTTAAATGAAAAAGACACAAAAGCCGAGTTTCTGAGGTGCTGTAATGTGTGTGAAAGCTTTACTGAGCACCTAAGTGTCAGGCGCTATGTGTCGTGTCTCATCTGAGCCGCCCAATAACCCCCAAGCCAGATATGGTTATTCTCGTTTTACAGAAGATCAAACTGTAGACTTAAACATAGTGAATGATGCCTAATCCTTTGCTTCACCAGTCAAAAAAAGAAAGGGAGAAAGAAAGTCAGAAGGGAAGGGAGGGAAGAGAGAATGACGTGATGATGTTCAGGTCTGGCTTCCGAACACCGTGGCGGAGGCCCATGGCCCACCCTTGAGCCCTCCTGCCCTGAGTCCCAGGTAGGCACCGCCATTTTGTAAACTCTGGAAACCGGAACTGTGGGGAACGCCAGAGTTTATTACTTCTAACTCTTCTCTGAGACAAAAATGCTGAAAGTTCTTTATCCTTGATAATCACGTGTGGGCCAAGAAGCCAGAGATCGACCCAAACACTATGACTTCAGAAGGTACATGGAATAAAACTCACCGAATATATAACACTGACACAAAGGAAACACATAAATTAAAAAAGGTAAATACGCCTCTAACGCAGAAGGAAAAACTATTAAAACTCCAACAAAATGGGGTCTGTTCTTCAGGAGAAATGGAGAATGCCAACACACTTGAATGCCTGTATGACATTAAAAGGAGAGGAAAGTTCCCTGAGAGCCGCGAAGCTTGGTTTCAGAAAATGAATCCCTTGGAATTTCAACGGAGGCACCCCCTGAGGGGCATCACAGCTCTGATTTCAAGGCACTGCCAGGAGAAGGAACCAGAGTCTCTGGCAAGATGACCGATCTGTTCTCATCCTGTTTGCCAGCTCTGTCCGCGATTCCGATGACTGTGGAAGGCGGGGGGGGGGGGAGTTGGAATGGGTGGGTGGGAAGCAGACAGTTACTTGTCTTGGTGCTCAGTTTTTCCACACTCCTCACTTGCATACCAGATAGGGCGTGAAAACTGGGGAAGCAGAAAAGGCAGCATCAAGGGGAGACAGAGGAGGCAAAGGAGCATACCAAGGTCTGAAATACCAACACTTCCTGTAAAAGGCAGACGTTGAGATGAACACAGACGTTAACACAGAAGCCGCTGAGCATCTGTTTCCTAGGACACAGGCCTGGTGCTCTACTGCAGGATGTGCCGACGGGGTGGAGGCAAATGACTTCAAACAGTGAGTCGGCACATTTGGGGTCAGTTTGGGAATCACGTGTCCTTAACATAATTTCAGGCTCTTTCGCTTACCAGCTGTGTGACCTGGGCGAAGTACTTAACCTCTCTTGCACCTCAGTGTCCATAACTGCAATAATAACGACTACTTTTCCTGATATGAGATATAATAATAATAATAATTTCTAATAATGTTAATTAACATTTCTTAATTATGATTTCTTAATAAGCCAGAAGTTGTTAATAAAAGTAAATAGTTAGTAGATGGAAAGTACCTCACACTACAAGCACATCTGGTAAATGGTCGCCCATGGCTGATCCTGCAGGAGTAATCGTTTCTCTGGGCTTTCCTTTCCACAGTTCCTACAAGCGGGAGGGCAACCACGAGGTCTCTTCCAGCAACAAGTTTGAATGACTTGTTGACTTATCATGACTTGACCTTATCATGCTTCATGGTCCTAGTTTATCTGGATTCTCTACCTCTATTTCCTCTCCAAATACACTGTTTTTATTTTCACAGTTTCCTCTTTTCCTTCCTGTTCTTTGTATTTTATCTTGAGAGCTCCAAGACAGCAAGAGCCGTAGCTGTTACAACAGCTTGTACCTAGCCAGTGCCCGGCACCACTCAATAAAAACCTGTTCAAGAATGGGTAAGTTAAACCCCATGACCCCAAGGTCATGCTCTTTCTGTCCTCTTTATGTACGGATGTGAACAGGTGAGGTACATGCAAATAAGGGACGTCATGAGTTCTGAACGTAATTTCTAACTTAGTTCACTCATTTTAAAGCACTTATGAGAACCTCAGTGGGCCAACTATTCCGAAGAAGGGCAGGATGGGGAGAGTCCACAGTGCATTTAGACACTGCCATGTACTAGTTCTGTGACGTGTAAAGCTCCTCCTGTGTTGATTTCCTCATCTGCAAAACGGGGACTATGATGGCACCTGTCTCCCAGGGCGACGTGACAAATGAGGTCGGCCCACGAGCGATGAGCACTCAGCACAGAGCTCCGTGAACCGTACTTTACACCAAACACAAAATCGTCCAGCTCTCTCCATTCGTATTCTTCTTGCCTGCCAGAACACCGGTGTCACCAATTCAACAATCACCCCTACCGATCGTATTTCTGGTGCACTTCCTGAGCTCATACGGTTCGCCTGTAAGAGTCTCACGGATGCCGGGACAAACACAGCCTTCCTCCTCAACATGCTCGTCATCTGGTGGGGCGGACAGCTCAGTGAGATAACCAGCCCTGGCATAGGTATTCCAGTCCTATGGGAGTGTAAAGGTCTACACAGCGGCCTTGCCCCCCCGGAGGAGATGAGGAGGGCCCGCTGCATTGGTCCAGCGTCAGCTGGCGAGTGCTGGCAAACTGAGTGAGCAGTCTTGCTAAGACCCCTTACCAGATCCGGAGAGAAGAAAGGAGAGCGGAAATGAGAGGGACCGGCCAGGTGGCCAAGGCCACAGCGTGAAAAGCCTTGAATGGGGGAAGGTTTTGTGAGTCACGTGATTAGCTTTCCGTGGATTTCTTTCGTAACTTTCTTTTCCCAAGAACTGTTTTTCCGATAAGTGAAAATGGCTAACTTTATGTTCTATTTCAAAAGGTCGGAAAGAGGAAATGCTGATATGCAGCTAGGTTTCTGTGCCAATTGCTTTTCCCCTCCTCGAACATAATCCCATTTGCCTTTGGAGCACAGTGACAGCGTGGAGAAAGGCAGCTTTAATTGGGGTATGCGCCTTCACACAGACACTCCCCTCCACTGGGGTAAGGTCAACAAACTAACCCCCAGAGAAAAAAAACTTAGCGGAGAAGGACATTTCAGAAACAGCATTTAGTCACCTCTGAAATACCTTTAAGAGCTACCCCCTGCTGGCTGACCAAAGAGAGTGTCTACAGTCTGGGACCTCTTGACCCCACTTTCTGCAGGAAATCAAGCAAATTTAAACCTCCATAATTTACTCAAGACTCTGACTTCTGCCAGGGAAAAGGCAAACAATGCTGGCAATTAACTCCGTTGCCTGATTAGATCTCCATCGTGGCAAGACAGGGCATGAAACCAGGCACCCAGCACTGGTGACCTGAAAAAAAAGGCGAAACCCACTTATTACAGCTGCACCGTCTGCATCTTGGCTATCGATACCACTCTCAAACCTACACAGTGCAACTGTTCACTCAAAGACGGGAGGAGAAGTATGCATCATTCTGCCAGAACACGGGCAGTTGGCCAAAATACCTTGTCCATCTCTCGCCCATCCTCCCGAACTTCACTTCTCACTCCCACAACAGATATTCATTATAGAACCTTCAATAAGAAATCCAGATTGTTCAACTGCAGTCACATAAAAGCAATCCACAGTAGCTACGACAACTGTCAGGTCACAATCCCAGCTTTTGTATTGCTTATTCTAGAAAGCTCTGGTGAATGAGCGAGCAGTGAGCAGACTAAGCAGAGAGAGAAAGTTGTGGGTTTGGGTTTCAAGGTGCCTCGAAGAAAGGCCCGGGAGGCTAGGCGTAAAGTCAACTTGCAGGGCAAAGGGGTTCCCTCCTTCAAGAAAGAAACTCAAACTCAAACTAGGTGTGCCTTTGGCAATCTCACACAAAGAAAGTTGTCTGGACCCTTCTTACAATCTTGCTTTCCCTTTTTTTTTTTTTTTCCCTTCAGTTGAAAGGTCACAGTAGCCCCTATATGAGCTTAACCAAAACCATTCTAGCCAAGGTCACCTACCATACAGACAGTGGAGGAAGACAGGAAGCAAATGGCCTTTGCTAAGCATCCTGAAATGTTCTTGCTGAACTACTCGAGGATTATAAAATCAAGAGTGAGGAAAACCACATTCCATTACCAACTAAAGGGCTCTTTCAACCTAAACCAACCAAATTCCAGACAGAACTCCTCAAGCTCGAAGAAGGATGGTTCAAAATTTAATTCCTGTTATGCACCATATCAGAGATATTTTTTAAAATGTCACCACGTATAAATTCATGTGACAAGAGCACTCAGCATACCAGAATGAACCCACATTTCATTTAACTGAAGGTGTCTGCCTGAGCAGAGAAGTGAGAATTCAGAGGAGAAAGGTAGGCAGGAGAGGACAGACTTGATATACAGAAGCTTTTAAGCCCCTGGTAATGAGGAGCCTTACCTATCCCTACCTTGATAGAAAGGGCAGTTTTCCTGCTTGTTTTGAAGTTATCAGCCCCTACCTCAATGTGGTTTCAATTATGAATTACCAGACTAAAAGGAGGGAAAAGCTTTGATTTATTCTTTTTTGCTCCAATTATGCATGATGTGTTTCCACTGAAGATTTTGAAAAGTATTTCATCATGCCTCTCATCCTGAAGTGGTCAAAGGGCAAAACCAAAAGGAGTTAACCCTTCCATTTCTCCTCTAGGTTCAAACAGACTCCCTACCCATGGATCCGGGGCAGAGCCTCTGAAGCAAACCAAGCCAGGAAAGGGTTAAGCATTAGCATCATATTACTAACGTGCATAAGGGTGGTGTCCCCTGTCCAAAATGGTGAGATGATATTTATGTTAATGGTTACTGGGAGATTTGAAAGGGGCAATCAGTAACGTGGCCCACGTTACCTTAACCATTAAGCCTCTACGGCCCCAACTACTGGCAGCACACACTCCACTGGGCCTGCATGGCCTTTAGAAACCGGAGAAGCACAGAGACCCAAGGCCGGTCTTCAAGCAGGCGCTCTTAGATCAAGGGAGAAAAGATTCGGCAACAAGTCTGAAGTCTACTCGTTGCGTTCTATCTTTAACTCATTCCACCCATAAAAAAGAACCGATTCTTTACAAAAACAAGGATAACACCATAGCTAGATCTCACTGACTTCCCACTAAACAGACACATGACAGATGAAGAAAATCAAAGGCTAGAAATCCCCTTCGTGCTGCGGATTAACTAAGGGAGATACTAAGTTATCAACTTAGAATTCCTATAACTCACTTAGAGTAATTTATTCATAAATACATTTTCTATATGGTGGAACTGGAATGAGTCTAACCACATCTGGGTGCACCAGGAAAATAGGGACTGTGACTCGCTGACATCCAAAGAAATTGAGCCAGAGACATAACTCAGGGTCACAGGAGCATGGGGCAAGCGATTTCTACCATTAGTCTGCCTTTTTCTTCTAGGTAAGTTTAAGGACTTCTCTTTTTCTTTGGTGTACCTCAGTTTCCTTATGATGATCCTGCTTGTGGTTTCTAGGTCTTGCCGAATCTGAGGTCTAGTATCATTCAACAGTTCTGGAAAGTTCTCAACTACTACCCTTTCAAAGCACCTCCTCTCTCTCTCTCACTCTCTCTCTCTTCTCCTTCTGGAACTGATTAGACCTTGCCCCTCCATTCTCCGCATCACTTCACTCTTCTGTAGCGTTGGGCTGCATCTGAACAATTTCTTTGAATCCAACAATCTAATCTAATCCAATAATCAAAGTCCTTGAAGGTGTGTTTCTGCTGGTTCTCACTCATGATGTCTCCTCATTTCTGTATGGTCTTACGGGTTTTAACTGTGAGCTGCTCATTTCCTTAGATACTTTATTTGTAAGAATTATATGAGACCCAGATTGAAGACGAACTGCTCAAGAGAGGGTCTGTGTCTACTTCTGCTGCTTCCCATCAATTCAGGGCTACTTCTAATGAAATTCTCCTCAGAAGGCTTATCTGGACCACACAGTTGTATGAAGTGGGACCAGAAACCATGTGAAGGTGGCTTCTCATTGTAGTTATCAGCAGCAGGACCACTATAAAAGCTATTTCTCTTTACCCTTACAGTAAATATCTAGTCTTTTAGTTTCCTGGCTTCTCCAGGAAGCTCTTTTTTGAGTCCCCAACTTGCACAGGCCACGGGCTTTCCATCCCGCTCCGTGTCCCACTCTCTATAGCAAAAGCTCCAGGTCATCAAACTGCGAAAATCTCCATGGCAAAAGCTGACTCTGGCTCTTACTCACCTGCCAGGAGACCTGGTTCCACTTTGTTTTCTGACTCACTCACTTTGTGAGTCAACAAATACCTTACTTTCATGCCCGCTTGGCCAAGGGGTAACGCTGCTCTATAATACTTCATTCAGAACATTAGCCGTTCAGCCAGGAAGACCATTAAGCGTGTCTTGTCCATCACAAAGCCAGTGACATAAGTCTTTCTCTAGTCACACTGTCGACCTAATTATTTGCTGTTGTGTTTCCTATTTAATTGGGGTGCCAAGTTTGTGAGCCAGATAGAAACACGAACATACGGCAACATCTTCTAACAGATGGAATGATGGACTTCCGACTCCACGTCCTCTTTTATGAGATCGAATGAGAGATGGCTCTTAAGTAAGTCACACTTTCTTTACCTGTAAGAATGAAGCTAACAGAATGTTCACTCTTGGGGTCTTAAGTACTGAGCAATGGAAAATACACGACAGAGCCTATCTGGAAATGGAAACAAACACAAGACCGCTGTCCTGTGAATTTCAATTTTCCCCACCAGGGTTCTACCCACTTCCAAAATTTGTTTCCATGTGATAAAGCCTTATGTTAACAAAACTTTTCTTTTTACAGTGCTACACCACTTCCAAAATTCTTCCACGTATGTTATTTCATTAAGCTCTCATAATAATCCTGCAAAGTGAGTAAAAACCCCATTTCTCAGATAAGGATAACAAATTTCGAAGCACAAGGTCAAGTTAATAAATGGCTTATTTATTAAGCCATTTGAACCGCAAGGTTTGATTCCAAAATGTCCTTTTCAGTGGTCTTGATTAGTCCTTGGTAATCAGCCACTATGCTGCACTCTTCTCCTAAAGCAGTTATTAACCCTAAACCCGTCCTACAGATGAGCGGAGTGCTACAAAGAGAGATTCTGTAAGCAACCTCAAGTCACTGGGCTCATCACCAGGAGAGAAGGGATGAAAATGTGCAGTTCAGGAATTTCTGAACTCTAGTTAGCTTACTGGAGACTCACAGGTTAAATCCATCTGAATGCCTCTCTGAAAATTCCAGCTATTATCTGAGTTTCAGCTACTTAAATTTTTCCTTTATATACCACTGAAATTCACATTTGGCTAAATGCCTGCCCTCTTCTGCAAAGCCAAACTACTGTCAAGAAGAGCAGGAAGGGTTGCCACTGATTGCTTTTCAGGTAGTAGAGGAAAAAGTTGACATTTCATCCTCCTCTTGGTTGGAAAGGAAGCCAATCATTTATAAGAACCCTCGTCTGGCCGCGGCTTCCATCAGTGGGATGGACAGAAGCCAGTTAAATGGCTCAACATAAGCCATATTAAAAGAATTTGGAATGAGGAAAGAGTGGGTTCCATATGCTGATGCTTTTAATAATTCATGAGTTCTATCAGTCTGCAAGTAATAAATTTCACTAAACATATCTATGGTAAGAGAGTTTTAAGATACTGTTAATCAATTAAGTGGGTGAATACAAAAAAGTAGGGGCAAAAGTAACACATCATTGATTTTTATTGGTTCCTAATTCGATATACTAAAAATAACAGCTCAGCTGCTTGATAGGTCAAAAGATTTATTTTTAGGACATGGTCTTTAAACGCATAACCATCATCCCTGGATCTGTTACTTGAAAAGTATACTGTAAACTCTTAAAAGTTATGTTTTAATGAAAAAACTAGTGATTTATTTGATTCAAATAAACAAGGCTGATCTATCATCTGAAGTTTTCAAGAATGTCAATGGTGCTGAAACTACCACTTCTCATGAGAGGTAATACACATTTCCAATTTCATCGAACTCTCCCATAGTTGGAATAGTCTGATAGTTGGAAAGAGAGTTTTATTCTCTGGCCCAGGCATAAAAATGTTTGCTGGCCAGCTACAGTATGGAGGAAGACTTCACCAGCTTGGTAAACAGAAACTCTTGAAAAAGATGAAGTTACAGCTTGTGGCATCTAAGCACAAAACACCAACACGGGTACGGCCTAGAAAACCAAACCTTCTGCGTGGTTCGGAGCTGAGAGGAGTACAACACCATCATTCAAGCTGATGCAATGTGGAAAGAACAGCCTCTACAATGTAGTAATTTCTGAATTCTTAATTTCTCTGGAATTCAAGTAAGGCATATGCTTCGTCCCCTCTGTCTTATCTCTGCTTCCTCCTGCAAAAAAGGAAAGGCATGAACCTACGAGGGCAAAAGGAGACAAGAGTGGACGAGAATTCAACACATCTTGGGAGGTGAAACAGACGACATTTCTTACTATCCAACACAGAGAAATGTAGGATGAAATGTAACAAAACTTCCGAATATATAGCTGAGGCCAGGGGACATGGGAACTCTGAGGCACCAAAGATGAAAAGAAACCGCAATCATGAGCCGAACACCCAGGAGGGACTGGCACTGTGGAACCCTGAGGAAGGCAGAGGTAGTTTGCCCTTGGTGCCACATGGGTTTAAGGTCCACGCCAGAAGAGAGGGACAATGGCTTTGGGCACAGCACATGAGGGAACTAGAAGTGGGACATATACACAAAGGCAGAATCCTTCGGTGAAAAGGTGGTCCAGAATGTCATCCCCTTATAGATGGAGGCAATAAAAAACACTTATCTTTTTCAACCTGAGTCTGAGTTGGGGTGCTTCCAATGGAGACCAGCCCTCACAGAGGTTTGGGGTTTAAACAAAATCTCTGTCCGTAGTATGGAAACCTCCTATGAGAAATTAATGTTAAAAAGTGATTTATCTCCTGGATAACTTTGGAACACCCAGCAGAAGCCAAAACAAACAAAGGAACAAGAAAGAGCAAACCCTCTGGAGTGACACCGCCTAGCCCAGGTGGCAAAGATTACCACAGGAAACCTTACTGAAGATGAACTCACATCCCAAAATTATAAAACATGTAAGGAAACAAAGCAAGAAGAGCAACAGGCAGTTAGAAAAATGACAGGGACAGACCTTAAAAGAAATTTAAAAACGGATCACAGGAAAAGATCAAGTATCTCAAAAATTATAAAAGGATGAACTTTAAAATACACAGTTTTTAAAAAAGACGCCATGAAAAAAAAACCAGGCAGACAGATCTGAAAAATAATTAAACTGTTTCTAAAAATAACCACTGAAATTTAAATCTCAATGGATGGGTGAAAAAGAAATTAGTCACAGCTGAAGAGAACAGCAAAATCGATGTGAAACAATTACCCAGCGTGTAGTACAGAAAGATAAAAATGTGGGAAACGTGAGGGAAGAAAAACCTGAGAGACATAACAACAGGGTGAAGGAGGTCTGACATACATTCAACAGGAAAAGGAAAGATTTGTGAAAATGACAGATAATATTTGAAGAGAAAACAATGGAGAATTTTCCAAAACTGATTAAAGACATGAACTCTCGGGTCAAAGACAAAATAATTACTCTCAAAAGCAGATAGAAAGTGGGAATTACAGCCATTCAGCAACCACTACAAAAACTGATACGGGTGAGAAATCGTCAGTAGAGGCGACAACCAGCCAGGCAAAGTTTGAGAAGGAGCAGGGCATGTACATGGTCTCAAAGCATTTCCTCATTTGAGACGATGCATTTGAGACATATAGTTTTTGTGATAGTCCAGTCAAAAAAGGCATAATTTGAATTTCAACAATTTTCAACTGAATGCATAAATTGATACAAAAGCACGAGACAAACCCAAATCAAGAGATGTCGAGAGACATCTTACAAAATAACTAACATGTTCCTAACATGTTCTCTTAAACAGTGTCAGTGTTGTGCAAGGCAAAGACTGAGAAGTTGTTCTAGAGTAAGGAGACATGACAACTGGTGTAACGCATGGTCTGGCTTTTTTTTTTTTTTTTTTTTTTATGCTATAATGGACATTAGGATAATTGGCAAAATCTACATAAGGTCTATAGCTTAAATAATATTATACCAATGTTTATTTCAGATAACTTTGATAACTGTACTGTCATTCTTTATGAGAAGTATTTAGGAGTAAAGGAGTGTCAGATCTGCAACTTTCAAATGGCTTAGGAGAAAAATAAATATAAACGTGTACACATACACAGAGAGAGAAAAAATAAAGGGAATATAGTAAAACATTAACATTTGACAAATGCTGTATAGCATGTACAGAAACTCTCTGTACTGTTTTTGCAACTTTCAGTTTGAAATTATGTCAAAATAAAAAACAGAGAGAATTTTAGGGCTGTTTAAGCAAACAAAAGGCAGAGCAACATAAAGTACCAAGAGAAACAAACAAACAAACAAAAAAAGCCAAGCTTTTCAAGGATGACTAGAAGACTCAGAAATTGAAGGACTGGAGGGACTAGGGGGAGCCTGGGTGGCTCAGTTGGTTAAGAGGCTGTCTAAGCTCCGATCATGATCTCAGGGTCCTGGGGCAGAGCTCCACGTTGGGCTCCACACTCAGTGTGGAGCCTGCTTCTCCCTCTCCCTCTGCTCCTCCCCACCCTCGTGTGTTCTCTTTTTCTGTCAAATACATCAATAAAATCTTATGTGGAACATAAGGAACAGCATGGAGGACATTGGGAAAATGAAGGGTGGGGCATCAGAGGAGGAGACAAACCATGAGAGACTATGGACTCCGGGAAACTGAAGCTTTTAGAGGGGAGTGGGATGGGGAGATGGGTGAGCCTGGTGGTGGGAATCAAGGAGGGCATGGATTGCATGGAGCACTGGGTGCTATACGCAAACAATGAATTGTGGAACACTACACCAAAAATGTAATGATGTACTGTATGGTGACAAAAAAAAGCAAAACAAAATGAAACAAAATAAAATAAAAGAAATTGGAGATAACAGGTGTCCCAGAAAAAGGGACTCTGAAAACAGAAATAAAGAACATTGGTTGCAAGATCCCTTAAGCTGACAGGCACAGACAAGCCAGCCCTCTGCCTGTCCTCCAGTCCCCGCTGCCACCTGAGCAGGAGAAGGGAAGTTTATTCCCTGGAGAAAATGAATTAGAGCGACTCCACAGTCAGATACCCAAGCCATGGAAAGCACGGTGAGGCAGCACACAGAATACAGTGGATTAAGTGATCATGTATAAATGAAGAATGAGAACGTGTCTCTTCCTCCCCAATTCAGCTCCTCGGGTGCTTGCAACCCAGACATTACCCATGCTCCTCCACTCACCGAGGCAGACAGATTACCCTCTGGACCAATGAACCAATCCAACAGAGACAGCCCATGAACAGTGACATCGGGTAAACAGCTGGGTCCCCATCCTCTTAACTGATGTAAAGCTCACCAGTTGACAAGCCTTATAGAGAACTCCCAATCAGCTTTCAGCATCGCACTTTTAAGTAAGACTGCTGGAAACATCAGGTATTTGAAGAAAGTTGCCAATATGAAAGAGAAAATGAACTGAAGAAGGAATCCAGAGGAAACAAACGATACAAGGAACTAAAGAAAAATCAAAACAAAATCACAGTATCTTCAGAGAGAGAAAGAAAGAGAGTACCGTCATCTTACCATAAGAATAGGAAGCTATAGGGGCACCTGGGTGGCTCAGTCTGTTAAACATCTGCCTTCAGCTCAGGTCATGATCCCAAGGTCCTGGGATCAAGCCCTGCATCAGGCTCCTTGCTCAGCGGGGAACCTGCTTCTCCCTCTCCCTCTGCCTGCCATGCCCCCTGATTGTGCTCCCTCCCTGTCATATAAATAAATAAAATCTTAAAAAAAAAAGAATAGGAAGCTATAAAAAAAGATCAATTAGAAATCAAGAAAAGGGGGCACTAGGGGGACTCAGTGGATTAAGCATCCTACTTTTGATTTCAGCTCAGATCATGATCTCAAACTCCTGGGATTGAGCCCTGAATTGGGCTCCATGCTTAGCAGGGAGTCCCACTTGAGGATTCTCTCTCTCCCCTCCCTCTGCCCCTCCTCTGCTTGCACATGCTCACTCTCTCTCTCAAATAAATAAATAAATCTTTAAAAAAAAAGAAATCAGGAAAAACTTAAAAATTGAAAGTAGACAAAATTTCTTGGGGCGCCTGAGTGGCTCAGTGGGTTAAAGCCTCTGCCTTCAGCTCAGGTCATGATCCCAGGGTCCTGGGATCAAGCCCCGCATCGGGCTCTCTGCTCGGCGGGGAGCCTGCTTCCTCCTCTCTCTCTGCCTGCCTCTCTGTCTACTTGTGATCTCTGTCTGTCAAATAAATAAATAAAATCTTAAAAAAAAAAAAAGAAAGTAGACAAAATTTCTAAAATCAAAAGAAACGTTAGAACATAAAATTGAGAAAATACCTAAGAAACTCAAACAAAAAGATTACTGAAATAAAAAGAGATGATAAATAGAACAGAAATGATAAGGAAAATAAGGTTCAATATAACACATTCATCATTTAGCTAACAGAAGTTCCATGAAGAGAAAAAAGAGAAAACATGGGAAGGAAAGAATAAAAGATATAAAACATGAAAATTTCTTAGAATTGGAGAAGAATTTTCAGCTTAAGAGGGCCTAAATCAGTATCCACTGAACAAAAAAATCACTCATACCAAGGCACATCATAAAATTTCAGGACACAGAATTTCCCAAGAAGATAAAAATATCACATATAAGGATCAGGAATGGGGCGCCTGGGTGGCTCAGTCATTAAGCGTCTGCCATCGGCTCAGGTCATGATCCCAGGGTCCGGGGATCAAGTCCCACATCGGGCTCTCTGCTCAGTGGGGAGCCTGCTTCTCTCTATGCCACTCTCCCTGCTTGTGTTCTCTCTCTCTCTCTCTGTGTCAAATAAATTTTTAAAATCTTTAAAAAAGGGAGGGGGAATCAGGAATGACATCTGACTTTATGAAATTAAAATGGGAAACTTCGAAGGGAATGGAGTCATGCTTTCAAATTCCTAAAGAAAATCCACCTCAACCAGAAGTCTACACTAGTCCAATTATTACTCAGATGTGAAATAAACACATTTTCAGACATGAAGATTTATGTCCCCATTGTCCCTTTCTTCAGAAGCTGTTGGAAAAAATAAACCAAAGAGTAAGATGTTACACCTTGGAAACAAGGAATCCAACAAAGGAGAGGGCAAAAAAGGAATTCCCAGAATGACAGAGAACTGAAAATTTAGGATGACCACTGCATAGAAGACCCAGAGAGCAATCAATCCAGACTGGAGCTTAAGATGAATCGCTGTAGGAGAAAAGGGAGGGAGGGGGAGAGAGAGAAAGACGGAGGGAAATCCTATAGTTAACCTATGCTTGACCATTTACTCTTTTGTTGGAGAACCAAGTAAAAATCAATTAGTGACAGGAACGTGGGAAACTAAGAGGGAAAAAAAAAGTAGTTATTAACTCCCTGAAAAATAGAAAGTTGTACAGGGGGAAAAAAAAACCCATAATCATGGTTTAGCACTTCATTCAGCTAAAAAACAGTACTTATAGAGTTCTAATAATAATGCACATAATAAATATGGCTTTAATGAAAAATGGTGATACAGCCCTACCGGAAAGTTGGGAGAAATGAAATATGTAAAGAAAGAGAACAAGAGAAAAATTGCTGACCCAAAGGTAGTAAAAAGATAATGTGTATGATTGAAAAGAAAAATTAGCACCCTAAGCACTTGATGGGGAGATAGGAAGATAAATCCCAGAGGAAAGCTAGAAGAGTTGAAACCAGTTGCCCCTTGGGAACAGGCCTCAGTTTTAGATATAGGCTTTATTTTACCATTTGAATTTTTGAACATTACATGTGTTAAGCTACACAACTTTTAAAAATGTAAAAGTAAGAAATATAACAGATTTTTAAAAAAGAGAGAACCATGGGTGCCTGGGTGGCTCAGTGGTTGAGCCTCTGCCTTCGGCTCAGGTCATGATCTCAGGGTCCTGGGATGGAGCCCCACATTGGGCTCTCTGCTCAGTGGGGAGCCTGCTTCCCCACCCTCCCCCCGCCTGCCTCTCTGCCTACTAGTAATCTCTCTCTGTGTCAAATAAATAAATAAAATCTTAAGAAAAAAGAAAGAACCAAAGATCAAGAATCCACCTCTAGTTAGAGCAATGCTTCTACTCTGCACCAATCCATTCATTAGAATACACCCAAATATTCATTAGTTGGGAGGCACATAACTACCTTAGGATATTAGAAATGAAAACAAACTTCAGCATCCTGATATTATAACATCCAGAAGCTATATTATCCTGGTAACTTCTGCTACCGAGTCATGTAAGCAGACATGAAGAGTATTAAGTGGCCCCCCAGAAAGGAGAAAGGGAAAACGTGCTCCTGAGGGATTGCTGGGGCACGCGCCAAGGATGACTGTGCCAAAACACTCAGTATGCTCTTCAGCCCACTGCCAGATCAAGCTTCCGCAAGACTCCAGAAACCTATTCTAGTCACTGCCCTCCGACCAGCCGTATGATGTAAGTAAGGAAGCAGTCAGGTGTTGACTGAGGAAAGCCAGAGCCATAAAGCTCGCCTCTAAGGAGGCCCTGAGGTGAGACTGCATCCGGGGCAACCAAGCGCGCTCACTCACCCTCCGCCTCCCCCGCAGCGGCCTGGCAGGGGTGTAGGGGTGCGTCCCACAGGTGTACGAGTTCCCGGAAGAATGTAGGGTGTTGGTCCAAAAGCTCTAAGTGACACGGTCACCTCAGCCACACCTCCAGGCTCGTCTCTTTGCTCTCCTTACACATCCTCCCCCTCTGGGCCTGGCTTGTGCCCCGGTCTTTTCCATTTTCTAGCTGACCATCAGAGTCAGCCAAGGTGCTTGCTTGGGACCCCAGATCAAGCTCTTTGGATCTTCCTGCATCTCCCCAGCCACCGACCTGACTCAGCTTTCTTTACTCCCTGGCTACTGACAATCTCAGCCTTTGTGGCTTGTTTCCACAGAGCAGTCCAGTGGCAAAGTCTACACAAGGCAAGTGCTGGAATTCGTGGCCATGTACCGGAGCCCTTGAGTGACTGAGATTCTGCAAACGCCATACCTCTAAAAACAAGCCTTTGAAGAGCTTACGTGTATGTACTTAAAATGCAAGCTTAACTTTCTAAATTCCATACATACTTTAGTCATACCTAGGCAGTGGGAGGAAGAAGGGGAGAATCAGCCCAGAAGGCCTGCTGGGGGCGGGGTAGGCTTTCAAATGACAGAGAAACATTCCACAACCTGGAAGTTCAAGGGCACGGAGTGGAGTCCAACAGACTGTCCGCGCTAGCTCCTCAGCCCGGAGCCCTCTCCCGTGTACTCGAGCTGGCGCTGCTTCAGCTTGCGGACTGACTGACCGCTTGGCTGTGCTCACCGCTGCGTGATACTCTCAGCTGCTTGTACGACCCCAGCACTGGTGAGTGGGGGCTGCCGCCTGGACATCTCAGTGCAGCCAGCCCGGAGTGCTTCATGTGGCGAGACAGATGCCCTTGGAGCCAACTCTGGATGCTTTGGACCCGGGTCGGGGATCCAGAAGAGGAAACGGACAGGAGGAGAGGGAGCGCTTTCTCCGGTGGGTAAGTCAGGACACACACAGTGAATCAATCCCACATCAAAGTACGGTCCCTGGCCTAGCGGCACCAACACCATCCAGAAGCTTGCTAGAAATGCAAATTCCAGGACCCCACCCAGGCCCACTCAATCCGTGTCTTAACAAGCCTTCCAGGAGATTCTGATGCGTCCTAAGTATGCACTCACCTCCCTCAGAACTTAACGGGGACTAAGGGCAAGCTCTGACCCACAGCTCTGACTACCCCTGCTCCTCATGGCAGCACGAGCCCTTCAAGTGCCCTGATGCACACTCCCCCCACTAGAGAGTCCTTGTGGAGGCCGGCACGTGAGGCCCCTAGAAGCCCAGCTAAGGATACACTCCTCATCTGACGTCTGGCTCACAACTAAGTCACCCCTCTGGCTAGATTTTACAGGAATAATCTCTCACCTTCCAACCTCTTTCTTCCACAGGGTATGATAATCCATTTTAAGTCACTTCCCCATTTTCCTCATCAACTTTTGTCAAAGATCATGGGACCCCTGCTTTCTCTCTCCTTTCTGCTCTAGGTCCAGTATGGTCAATGCAGAAGTGGGAAAAATCTGCAGGCACTTCATTAGTGTTATCGAGGACAGCAAATCCGAAAAAATACTAGGTAGTATCCATCAAAAGGGACTGGGTAAATAAAGTTACAACATATTGATAAGATGGGGTACAATCTTCTAAATTATATCGTAGAAACATGAGCAGGGAATATATTCTACTCTCCAATGTGATTTTAGAGCTATATTATACTGAGTTAAAAAAAAAAAAACTGTCAGTAAGAGGATATGGTTTTGGTGGCACGTATCAGAAATCAAAAATTTATAGTTCTTGGCCTACTGCATCCCCATATCACACTGAATGCTCACTTGCCTCCATCTCTGTCCTCCAGATGTGCTCACATTTGGCAGAGAACCAGAGGTAAGACAAGAGAGGGTGTCTGAGCAGCTCCCCCACTCCATGAGCGATGCCCAGATGTGTGGAGGAGCCTGCCACAGGTGCGACCAGAGATGACATGAACTTTAGAAGTGATACAGGTGTGGAGTATTTGGGGAGATGATAGTTTTGTTGATATCTGCAAAAAAGGGAGAAAAATCAAAGCGCGGAGAGACCAAAAAGGCAGTGAAATACACTCTCTTCAGAATCTGCAAACACACGGTGGTCCTCTTTTTTTTTTTTTTTTTTAAACATTAAACCAAGGCAGCAGCATTTGGCAAAATCGGACTCTCCTGCCCTCACCCCTTCCTCTCTGCTCCGAACAAGCGGAGGACGTGGCTGGCTGGAGGCCCTTAAAGCAGTGTAGCTCTGGAAACACCAGACCATCCCTTGATTTACTGACTAAGATCCACACCTACTCCCACTTCAGGGGGTCTGATATTGTAAATTTGATGGAATCTAGAAGGGAGACTCCCCTACAGGTTGGGCTCATAGTAATCACTTCGACAGTAGGTTAAATATTTCCAAAGGGGAGGGGAAAAGTTAACTACAAATAAATCAGCGCTACTCAGTCCTCCTGTCAGTTGCCTTCGCTGAAGATGCAGAAAGGTACAACCCGCTGCTTTAACTCAGGGCACTCGGCACCAGAGCTCCTAGAAACGCGGTGAGCACTAAATTAGCCTGAAAAGAACACTTCAAGAAGTTAGAGAAAAAACAAATTTTCCATTTGCATATCCACATTTCAGCTTTTTATACTTACGTTCTTTCCCAAACTGACTGTCCAGTACTTTAACCGCTCTGTCCCACATTAAAACACATCTATTTCAAAGCTACAAATTTTTACGTACTCTTTTCTCTTGGCCCATAGCCTTATGAAAGAGAGGGAACCAAAATTCCAACCATTTATTCCTATTAGACTCTTTCCACACCTTCTGGCTAGGTCACGGCCATCCCATGTGTAAGCATTCTCCTGCAGAGGAACAGGGATAGCAGTCTTTGTCTCAAGCTTATTCCATATACTTGGAGTAGTGGAAATGTTTCAGCCCAGAGGAGAAAGCTCAAAAGCTCCTATAAAACTCCATAAGCAAGTCAAGATAATCAGACGACCAGAAGGTAGAAGGTAGCGGGTACTCAGTTAATATCTATCGAATAAATAAATGCCTAAAACAAACTAAAATTTCAATATGACCAATAAAATACAAATAGGATTTGTAACTGTACTCCAGGAGAAACCGATGGAGATACTGACCTTCCACTTGAAAAACACACACGTAAGATCATTTTTTACCAAGCAGATGAACATAAACTCAAGTACTTAGGTAGGGTTAACTGAAGGCATGGAGAGATCAAGTAACCTAAATGTTATTGGGAGAACTATAAACTGGTAGAGTATTTTCAAAGGGCAATTTACTAGTATCTATCAATATTCAAAATATGTGTATGTCTCAGCTGAAATTAGTAACATTCAAAATGTGTATATTTTTCAGCTGGAATTAATTCTATAGTTATATTCCTATATTTATGAAAACATAGAAATATATGTCTTTTATATTACTATTGGAAAATAGAAAAAAATGAAAGCAATCTAAATTTCTATCAGTAATAGATCTGTTATGTAAGACAGACCTAAACAATGGAATCCTTTCTAGCCATCCTTACCAGTAAAGGACACCTCTACAGAACGAAGCGGAAGTTAAGTCCAAGATCTAGCCTACTAAAGTAAAACGGCAAGGTGCAGAACAGTATGTGTAACAGAATCTCATCTGTGCTCCAAAATTATCTACTTACGCTTATATATGAATAGAAACATTCTGGAAGGTTATCTCCAGTAACGGATTCAAGGGAGGAGATGAACAGAAGAAAACGTTCCCTTAAGCACAATAAAAAGGTGTTTTTTTTTGTTGTTGTGTTGGATTTTACCACAAGCATACACTGACTTCCTCTCAGGACAACCCATTTCAGGAAGTGTCCTGCCCCTCCCAGCAAGGGTGCCACCCTGGCACTCTGGACACCACTCTATTCCAGAACATCACATACTACGTGGTCTACTCACTGACTTCCCACATTAGCGGAGAGGTCCTCTGAGGCCAGGGACTTGGCTGCTTTTTCTGCATGCCCAGAACCTAGTGGGGTGCCTGACACACAGTCACCCCTTAGTTGGGACAGGAGGGTGGAAAGGAGGATCCTATACAAAGATTAACCAAGCGGCTAAATACATTCTATTGAGAGAAGGTGGGATCAGGAGACCAGGAGGGTGGGCCGGAAAGACAGCATGGACTAGAATGAAGAATGGATTCAAGTCTAGCTCTCTCACGTGAAAGCCTTGAGGCGTGTGAACGAGGCTGGAAGGTACCTACAAAGCAGAACCACCAGGCCCGGAGCTGCAGGCACTTTCCGTGAGAAAGAAGGTGTGGCCACTGCCACAGTTCCTACAAGGCCACAAAGGCCTTATGACTCCTTCAAGCAAGGAGAAAGCCCTGAGAGCAACTTCCGACCATCCCAGCTCTCTGCTGGAAACACCCAGGGGCCTCAGCCAGTCTGGAGCAAGTCCGGACTGTGGCCATCTATAAAGCCTCGAGATCACTTCTACTTTCCTCCCACGGTGATGGCTGCGATCACTGAAATCATCTATATGAAACGCTGAGCACAGTCCCTGGCTGAGCCGAAGCTCTCAGAATATAAGCTATTATTATCAACCGCTTATAGAATCTTTTCAAGAATTCTAAGCATTACAACTGCAGAAGTCATCAGCAAGGGTCTGATTTCCAACAAGAGCCAGGCCGCCCCATTTATCTCTGCAATAAATAAGCTTACTGTCTTCCCAAGCACGTTCAAAACAAGCCGGAAGCTGCTGCTTCTGTGTGTCTTACTTGTGTTATCATTTCAAAACTGAGCTGACTTTGTCAGCTAGCACAGGCTCATCTCAGAAAGCCAGTATTTAAATAAACTTTACACAGCACGTTTCTCCTGCCCCGTCCTCACACCTGGACCACGGCTGCCATGGTCGGCACCGGGATTCACTCACCACAGTGGGCGGGTCATTCCACTCTTCATAGGAGAGGGCAGCATAGGGATAGATGCGGTCGTTGATGATCTGCAGAGTGGCCAGGGTGATGGCTTTGATCGACTGGAAGTACGCTTCCCAGAACCACCGTGCCTGGAAAGGAAACGACATGTGCTCAGTGAACAAGAGAGACACTTGGAAGTGGAAGAACTCGGTGCCCTCTCAGACGCAACTCTGGGTCTGGGTAATTCTGTTATTCCCGCAGGGAGGGAGCCGACGGCAAACGCTCCCTGCTGCTCCCGCCAGCTGCAGGAGAAGAACGCATTTATCAAACGCAGCCAAAACAGTGTGAGCAAATGAAACGTACCCTGGATTCAATCTGAGTAAAAGAGAAACTGTGTCTTGATGAAAGAGACAGTAAAAGAGAAACTGTGTCTTGATGAAAATAATCAATGTCATACCAGAACAAGCTATAGTCCTTTTTTTGGTCTATACATCAAGTGCATAAATCTTAAGTGTACAATTCAACAAATGTTTAGGTATACATACTCTTATAACTACCACCAAGATAAAGATACCAAACATGCCAGCACTCCCAGAAGATTCTCTTCTGCTTCCCAGGCACTTTCCCAATCATCCGAGAGTAATCGTCATTCTCATTTCTATCGTGCCTGCTACTGAACGTCATACAAGCGGAATCAAAACTGTTTTTACTCTTTTTCAGCTGACTTCTTTTGTCAACACTTGCAACATTTGAGTCAGGTTTTGGTGTCAAGGTCATGCTGGTTTCTTAAAATGAGTTGAAAAGTGTTCCTTCCTTTTCTATCCCCTGAGAAATTTTAGGCAAGGCTGGCATTCCTTCTTTCTTGAAAGGTTTAGAAGAATTCACCTAAAAGCCATCTGGGTTAGGAGCTTTCTGGTGTGTGAAGGTTTTTGAAGCATGGATTAATTTTCTTTCACAGACACAGGATTAAACATATTTTAATAAGCGTGTTGATTTCAAAAGTATGATTTTCAAGGAATGTGTTCATTTCATCTACATTGTTAAATGTACTGGGCTCAACGTGTGCTAACATCTACTCAGTGCCTGTGGAATATGTAGTCATATACCTCTTTTCATTCCTGATATTGATAATCTGTATATTTTCTTTGTATTTGCTCTAACCAGATATTTATCAACTTTACTAATCTCTTCAAAAAAAAAAAAAGATGCTTGGTTGTTGATTTTCTTTATTGTACTTTCTTTCTTTCTTTCTTTCTTTCTTTTTTCCTACCTTGTTCCTTTCTGTTCTTACATTTATTTCCTTTCTTCTATTCTGGGGGACTTTAATCCATCTGGCATTTGATTTCTTGAGACTGACATTTAGATTACGAATTTTAATCTTTCTTCATTTCTAATGTATGTTTAAAGCTACAAATTGGCCCCTATGCACTATTTGAAATATGTCCTACACGATCACGTATCATTTTCATTATAATCTAGGTAAAACAATTTTCTAGAAGTATACTATTTAATTTCCAAACATTTTAGGATTTTCTATTTATCTTTGTTGCTGACTTCTACTTTGGCTGCACTATGGTCAGAGACCATGTGTTATTTCAAAACTTTGCCCTTTATTCCTGACTACATTTAAGCTTTTCTCTGTCTTTGTCTTGCAGCAGGTCCACTGTGATGTACTTAGGTGTGGCTCTTTGGATTTATCCCTCTGAGGATTGTTGAGCCTCTTCACTTCGTGGTTTGATGTCTTTCACTGTTTTTAGAAAACTCTCAGCCAGTATTTCTTTAAATATTGGTTCTGTCACACTCTCTTCTCCTAGGACTCTAGATATACATACAGAAATGTTTTTACCATGCCCCATATGTCTCTTAATCTCTTTTCTGCGCTGCCATCTGGGTATATTTTCTACTAATTTTTTTCCTGGCCCAATAATCCTCTATCTTCTGTGTGTGCGTGCATGCGTGTGTGCATGTGAGCATGTTTATGTCTGTGTGCGTGTGCCCGCTCGCATCTAAACAGCAGTCTAGACCCACATATTGACTTCTCAACTTAGTTCATATATTTTTAGTTACAAAATTTCTTTTTATCCATCTATTTATTTATGTGTCAGAGACAGAGAGAGCACAAGCAGGGGGAGCGAAAGGCAGAGTGAGAGGGAGAAGCAGGTTCCCCACTGAGCAGGGAGCCCAATGTGGGGCTCAATCCCAGGACCCTGAGATCATGAACTGAGACAAGGGAAGACGCTTAACCTACTGAGCTACCCAGGTACCTCACAAAATTTCAACTTGACTTATTAAAAAGCAGATTTCCTATCTTTGTTAAAATTCCCTTATTTTATTAAGCATAGCTCCTGACTGATAACCCTAATATCTGAATCAACTGTGGGTCTCTTTCTACTATCTGTATATACTCTTCATTTTGGTCATTTGGTTTCCATTCCTAGCATACCTCTTAATTTTCTCTGGACACCAGACACTCTGTATTAAAAACTGTAAAGGTTCTGTATATACAAAATTATCTTCCTCCTAAGGGTAACATTCTTCTGGAAGACACAGAGAATGCAGTCAGACCACTTTAATCCTGTCAGTGGCTGGTGTTAAGCTTCGTTAGGGCCAACTTTTTTCCGCTTTCCCTTACTCCTGTAGTGTGGCCATTTGGGGCCCTCGGACAAAGCCTGGGGTGTCTACCAGGACCCCTCTATCGTGGCAGGCCCTGAACACCAAACTCCCTCTCACCAGCACTATATTTGGTTGCTAGAATGTTTGCACAGCTTGTCAGGCTCCCAGCTGCTGCTTTCTGCAGGGAGTCGTGGAGTCTTACTCTGATCCCGTGCACCTCAGGAGCTGGCAAACACTTCAAGGGAAGACTGCATGCCCAGTTTTTGCTTACTCTCCTGTGGTTCCCATCTTCCTGAATTTTGTCATTCAAGTCCTGGATACTTTGGGGTAGCCCCTAATTTCAACCTCTCAGCCCTATGAGACTGCTACTTTCTACTAGGGCTCCAGATGCCCAGACCGTGATTTAGAAAGTGCCTGCGGGGGAAAGGCCAAAGGAAACAAGGAGCTCAGCCTGCTTTCCTTCTCTCAGGAGCCACAGTCCCTTAAGCACTCACTGCCCCGATTGCTCTCGAATGCCTCTATATTATCTATTTTAATAAGCTTTTATCCTTTTTTTTCCCCCTGGCTGGACAGTTACTCTAATACTAGCTACTCTGTCACAGCCCAATACAGTCTTTTGAAAGAAGACAGTCTCTTATCCAAGCAGAGTTTGGATTCAGTCCCCAAGAAAGCAAGATGTTGGTCTCGGTGACCTGTGTGTCCAGCTTCATTCTGACCTGTGATTCCACTCAGAATCAGCAGCTATGAGGATTTCTGCAAGGGAGCGAACATGTGAAAAACGGAACATAAAAAGTTCAAAATATAACCGAAAGAGGTGGAGGAAAAAGATACTTTCTGGTTTACACCTGCCAACTTTGGTTCTGTTTCCCAGGCAAGTCCTCCATTCATGAGGGAAAGCCCGGGATGATGCCCGCTGAGGCGTGCGATGACTACTTTCTCCACTAAGAGTAAGAAAGAGGCAAAGCCTCACAATGAGGCTTTCTCCTACTCAAAGAAAAGCTGACCCAGATTTAGCCACCAAGGGCATCTGGCTGATGCCACCCTGTAGTGTGCCATCTGGGTACGGCCCGGTGGCTGGCTGCCTGCCACGGCTTCTTAGAAATACTCCACTCACTCCAATCTCAGCCCTGCTCAGTCATGTTGCTGCTGTCCTGCCTGTCATCTAGCCAAAATAGCGACATTTTATGAGACCTGAAAGAATCTATCTTCCCTGTGAAAACTTTACTGATCGCCCCCAAACACCAACAATGTCTCCTTACCAGGAAATCCCACAGCCCTGACAGCCTTTACTTTATAGGTTATTCCGCACATACTGTTCTAGAACAGTTTTCTTGTTATTTCGGATGACCACTTTTCTCTCTTCCAGCTAGACTGCCAGTTTCCTGGATGTGGAAACTGGCTTTTTTTTTTTTTTAATTATTAGCATCCTTGTAGATGTTAGGATGACCTGTGCAAATGTATTTCTGTATGCACAGTCTCATTTGCTCTTTAAAACCAGCTTGTCGCTTAGCTGGGGCAGTTCCATTTTCTGTGCAAGGAAACCAAGATGAAATGATGTTAAGTGGCCCAGTCACAGCTCAAACCCAGGCTCTTTCCCCCTCCATTCTAGAATACAGGGAGTACAAACCACACTCCAGTTTAGGAAAGGGTCCTTCCTTAAGAAATTAAAAAGGTGTGAAAGTTCACTAAGAAGCATGAGCCCACACATAAACACACACATCTTAAATAGTTACCCTTCTCTACCCACATGGGTCCATCATGATGTTCTTTCATTTTAAATCATATTCAAATGAAGCCACATTCAAACTTAAGCAATCCAAAGCTTTATGTTCATGCTTAGTCACAAAGGAGACAGCAGCCTTTGGGATTTACAGGAAACAATGATTGGTAACAAATCCACCTCGCACACTGGCCAGAGGCACAACTGTAGGACAACGCTTCTAATTTAAGATGTCTCAAGTCTTCTCGCCCTGTCCACCAAATTGTAATTCACGCAGAAAGGAAGAAACTTTGCCAATAATCGGGGCTCAGGTCTCTCTGCCTGCAGATAAGTGAACTTCTCAAGCTTAATTATTTCTTCGGGACCTCCTAACACTTTGTAGTCTTTAGAAGGCACTGTAACCTATAGCCCCTCCAGGACACAGTATCAGCCACCCGCTGGCAGAGAGGAAGGAGTGTTCAACTATGTTGTCAATGCACAAAAGCAGGGCTGTTCCCACCCAGTAAGCAAAGGCGTATTATGTTTTGATTTCCTTTCTGCCCCCTATGACATGGGCCACATTTATCGCTTCCTGAAGAGGTAAATGAGGTGTATTCAGCAGCTCTGCAAATTCCTCAGTCACTTACCTTGTGGAAGCTGCAAGACTCAAGAGTTAAGTCACAGATGCGTTGGTCATACCAACATAAATGACTGTCTAACCTTTCTTCATTAAACATACGCCACCATAATTTTATAAAACATGCAGATTTCAAAGCACAAGAACCACCAAGTTCTTAGCGCTTTCAATCGTGACAATTATAAAGCTCCTAGAGATCAAGAATTGGGCCAGCTCAAAGCTGTCATAAGCAAACAGGTATTTCAAATTACAATTACTACTTCAGTTTATACATCAGTTATATAGGATTAATTTCTTTGGTTTTTCAGTAACATAAAGCCCAACAGGATGAGCAGTAACAAGTGTTTAAAGAAAGCCAGTGCAGTGTTGTAGAAAGGCTCTGAGCGTCTGGCACAGTTCAAATTCGGTGACCTGTGTGTCTGGGCAGTCTGCAAGATGGAGAGCACACCACCTATCCCGTGAGGCCACAGACATTCAGTGAAGTTTACAGAGCTCTTCCCACAGCGCCAGGGCAGCACAGACAGTCTGAAAATGTTAGCTCTGTCCTCAGGACTTACCTCCACCCTGAACCCGCAGGATCGCTGTTGCTTACATTAGAGTACATTCAACACAGCTTTAGGGTAAGAATGGAGGGAGGAGAGGAGAGACAGAATGGGACCGCAGAGTTGTACCCCATTCATCTCAGTTCTTGAAGACAGCCAAGAAATCCAACCGGTAAGAGAAGAGAGTTAGAAATAATAAAAACACATCAAATGGGAGGGACAGAACTTTGTACTGAAAAGTCCAAGAACCAGTAACATGTTCCTTCTAGCTCAATCTCCAAGCTGCCAAAGAAGAGGACAGGACTTCTCCAGAAACGGGGAGAGCAGGAGCACATCTGGGTTTGCTCACCACGAACTCCCAGCCTTTGGCCCAGGGCCTGTCAGAGAGGAGGCAGTCAAAACACTTGCTGAAAGAATGAATCCACCTAACACCCCTCCCTCACAGGCACGAGGCAGCACAGGCATCTCATGGAAATTTCCGAATCTTCTAAATACCAACCCATCTTTTAATAATAACGATCCTGGGGCACCTCAGTGGCTCAGTGGGTTAAGCCTCTACCTCCGGCTGAGGTCATGATCTCACGGTCCTGGGATCAAGCCCCGCATTGGGCTCTCTGCTTGACAGGGAGCCTGCTTCCTCCTCTCTCTCTGCCTACTTGTGATCTCTGTCTGTCAAATAAATAAATCTTTAAAAAAAAATAATGATCCTATCTTGTATACAGAATTGTAAAAGGTGTGAGGTGGGGGACACAGATTTGAGGAAAAGAAGATAAATCTATTCCTAGGAGGAACAGCAAAGCAGAAATAGGACTAAGACTGTCAATCTGAGGGTTTTGAAGTGGCAGGGGGGTGGGAGGTTGGGGTACCAGGTGGTGGGTATTATAGAGGGCATGGATGGCATGGAGCACTGGGGTGGTGCAAAAATAATGAATACTGTTATGCTGAAAATAAATAAAAAATAAATTAAAAAAAAAAAAAAGACTGTCCCTCACATTATGTTTAGTACAGACTAGGTAGAGACTAGGTATAGACTATGAGGGAGATAAACAGTTCCTAAAACTACACTAGGTTGTTTGTTATCTAGCAGTGGTCAGGATATCAAAAGTACGAAGCTCATATATAAGAACGTAAATGACCCCAGCGTCATCCAGGAGCATCTTCATCCCAAAAGAACAACACTGGCTCTCCCATGCCCTCGCAGCAACCAGTCAACTTTGCCCTGCCCTGCTGGTCAGAACCTCCCTAGATGGGACCTGCATCAACGGCCTCGTTTTCGCCTGTTAAAGGAGTTTTGTTATGCAGACCACAAACACACACGCACAGAGCGAACAGTAAACCAGCCAGTTATGCTTCCGTCCTGAATTCCGACTGGTAATGCTGTCCAAACACCCGAGAGTATTGTGTACCCGCAGGTTCAGCACTTGCTTCGATATTGCCCTATTTCCCTGCCCCACAACCCACCGGCCGGTCAAAACATAAAGCATCTGCTTCTGCTCGGGAGCAGAAAGCCACAAGAGAACATGGACCCCACCGTAACAATGACAAAAAGCCACCAGAGAACTCACTAGCATTGTAACTGTCTTAGGCCCATCAGAGAGCTTTGGTCATGAGGCAATCAGGGGGGCCCGAGTTTCAAAGGGTGACAAGCTCCTCTAGGAGTGATGGCACAAATGATTCCAGCTTTGGAGGCTCAGAGAATGTAGAGGTGCTACAGTAAAAGCAGCCAAAGAAAACAACATTTTTAAGAATTAATGAATTCTTAAAACAGTGTGGGCTAGCAGGATTGTGTAGAAGCTCTAGACACAGGGAAGTCTGTATTCCCTTGCAAGCTCTTTTCTCCTGGACCTACCTTTCTTTCTTTCTTTCTTTTTTAAAAGATTTTATTTATTTATTTGAGAGTGAGAGAAAGCAAGAAAAGGGGGAGGGTCAGAGAGAGAACAGACTCCCCACTGAGCAGGGAACCCAATGTGGGACTTGACCCCGAGACTCCAAGATCATGAAACCGAAGGCAGATGCTTAACCAACTGAGCCACCCAGGTGCCCCATCTCCTAGATGTTCTTGAGAAAGACCAGGGCAGGGAAGGAAATCAAAGAGAGGGGCCCTCAGCAACACACAGGTACACTCTGCCCATTCCTTGGACATTTTTTTTTCATCCAAAGCAATGCCTTAAACTCCTAGGGGAGAAGCAGGAAACCTTCCCATCCCTGAGATGCAGACACCAGAAGTACTGCGTGTGGGAGAAGGGTGGAAAGGCAGCCTGGCCCTGGGGACAGGGAGGAGCCCTTCCAGCTCTCCTCAGACCACCACTGAGGGAGCGGCCAAAGCAACAGCCTCTGCCCCTACAAGAGGGGCAGGAAAATCTTTCTAACCCAAGACCCCTTCCAAGTAAGGAAGAGTAGCAAGGAAGTAAGGAAGTCTACTGGATTCTAAGTAAGGAAGAGAAGAGAGCTGCCACAGGGAGAAGCAGTACCAGAGAAGCCCCACCTCCAACGGCCCAGCAAGCAGGCCTGCCCACAACTGACACTGGCCCTGGGGAGGGGAGATCCCCACCATCCCCATTACGAACCGGGCACCACATACAGACAGTGGTAGTCCGTTGCTGAGGGCAAGAGGCCTCCTACATGGCACAGGCAAGGAAGGGCCTGCTGGGAGCGGAGAGTGAGGCTGAACTCGAGGAAATCCTTTGGACCCTGGTCCCACATGGAGCACAAGGCAGTGGCTGAAGTCTGAGGTGTGCGGAAGGTGAGCCAGGCAACAGAAAACCCAAACCCGGCTGGTTACACATTAGGCCAGTCAACCTCGTGCCCATTTCTTCACGTGACATTTACTTTAGGGTGGTTTTTCCATACGGAATGTCTATCCTTCAACCAAAAGTTACCAGAAACAAAAAAATAAGTGAAAACCATCCATTGTCATAATATAAAGCTGTCAACAGAACCAGACCAAAGACGACCAAGCTGTTGGAACCATTAGACAGGGACTTTAAAATAACTACAATTGATGTGTTAAAGAATCTCTGGTGAAGAAGGTAGACAACTTGTGCCAACAGACCGCAATATTCAACAGACAGATGGAAACTCTAAGAAAACCACCAAATGATATGCCATAAATATAAACGTGGTATCACCAGTGAAGAATTCCTTCAACTGGCTTATCAGCACTAGCAGGGGAAAAAAACAGTGAACGTGGAATGGAAAATTATCCAAACTGGAATGCCCAGAAGAAAAGGAGCAAAAGAAAACAGAGATCCAAGACTTGTGGGATGGCATCAAATGTTCTGACGTGCCTGTAACTGGAGACCCAGAAGACAGGGAGGAAAACAAGTCAACAGGTATATTTAAAGAAATAAGGGCTAAGAATCTTCCAAAATCAATGAAAAATAACAAAAGAGCGACTCAAGAAGCTCAGAGAACCAAGGCATTAATAAGGCATTCACCTTCTCCGTCAACAAGTTAAAGGAACAGCCTTCCCATTAAAGTACTTCTGCGTCGGAGCACCAGGGAGATCTGGGACATTCCCCCCTTACCACACAAGCATCCATGGAACCATTTATTTCAGGAGCAGGCCAGGAAGATATTTCCATACCTCAGGGACTAATCTCTCAAAGCTGTATCTGAAGATGAATCTGAAAACTTCCAAAGGGATTCCAAGTCTTTGCAAACACACGTACCAAGGCTCATTATGTCCTTCTCATCTGTTTGCTCTGACAAAATGCCTTCCCTAGCCTCCTGGGCAGCACGCTCCGGGTTACGCTGGTTCGCTCCCTCACTACGTTGCTGGAAAGGGGACAGGGCCAGAGCAGGGGGCCCGATGCCCTCGCCGGACCTCATCACAGCCAGAAGGCGGCAGAGACAGGGTCAGGTCATCTCCACCTGACAGTAAAAACTCAGTGGTTATTCAGAGTCTGAGGGGTTTGAAGTGGCGGGGGGGTGGGAGGTTGGGGTACCAGGTGGTGGGTATTATAGAGGGCACGGCTTGCATGGAGCACTGGGTGTGGTGAAAAAATAATGAATACTGTTTTTCTGAAAATAAATAAATTGGAAAAAAAAAAAGAAAAGAAAGAAGGGAGTTGAGGGAAATTGGAAGGGGAGGTGAACCATGAGAGACTATGGACTCTGAAAAAGAATCTGAGGGGTTTGAAGGGGCGGGGGGTGGAAGGTTGGGGGAACCAGGTAGTGGGTATTAGAGAGGGCATGGATTGCATGGAGCACTGGGTGTGGTGCAAAAACAATGAATACTGTTACGCTGAAAATAAATTAAAAAATTAAAAAAAAACAAAAACAAAAAAACTCAGTGGTTATGTCAAATTATAATCCAAGCATCCTAACTTCTAATTGAGAATTGCTGTTAGCTTGCTGGGTGCATCTTTTTCTTTGGCTCACTCCATTTTTCTAAAGGTAAGAGTTACATGAAAAAACATCAGCCGAATGGCTGAGAAGCACTTCTTAGGGACTGAAGGCTTTTCTAGAGTAGAAGGTCAAAAACATGTGATATACCGTTACTCAACAATTGAACAAACAATAATAAGTAGAATTCACTTTTTTTAAAAAAACATTTCTGAAGCAAAAAAAGGTTACTACACCTAGGATTTATCAGTACTCCATTTTTTCCTTTGATTAAAATACTCATTTTGTTAATTTCATCGCACTTAGAATACCTTGTAACAGAAAACAAGAGAGCCTTTCTTATGCCCTTGTTCAGTTTCTCATGCCCTTGCTCCTGAGCTACTTTATTTGCCCCCTCCAGATGCATCCTCCACCTCAAAGTCCAATACCTCTGGGGCACTTTTCCACCAACCAGTGAAACTTCCCAGTCCCATCCCATCAGTTCCCGGCACCCGACACTGTAGGAGCCTACATCTGTCACACTCACTGGAATTTTATACAAAATCACAGCCCTCTGCAGCAGAGGCCATTTGGCAGTTTTTTGGTAGGTGTCGATCTTTTTTTGTTTCATTACCATGCGAAGTGGTAACTGTTTTTGTTTTTGTTTTAACTTTATCCTGAAATACTGTGAGGCTTCGAGAAACAATGATAGCACAGAGGGTTCCCGAACATCCCTCACCCAGTTTCCCCTACTCTTACCAACACGTCACTGTGGTACAATGACCAAAACAAATCAGTTCACACATAATTAATTCCATTTACTAAACGAGAGATTTCTTTGCAGGTTTCCCTAGTCCTCCCCCTAAGGTTCTTTTCCTGTTCCAGGATTGAGTCCAGGGGGACTGCGCTGCCTTTAGTTGTCATGTCTCCTTAGTTTCTCTCAATCTGAGACCGTTTTTCAGTCTTTTCTGGTCTTTCATGACCTGGACACTTTTGAATAGGACTGGTCAGGCATTTTTCAGAATGTCCCTCATTCTGGGTTGGTCTAACGTTTTCTAATCATGAGACTGAGGTTATGGATTTTGGGATACTCCAGAGGTGATATGCCCCTCTCTCCACATCATTATCAGGGCACGTATGTTATCAACATGACATATTATGGGGAAGTGAACCCCGATCACCTGGTGGGGGTGGGGGGGTCTGCCGGCTTCCCTGTCGTAAAGTTACCATCCATTCCATATTCTCATGGTTAGGAGGAAGTCACTATGTTTGGTCTGCCTTCCCAAAGAAGATAATTAAGCTCTACCTCCTAGAGGAAGATGTATCAAAGAATTTTTAGTATTCTTTGAAAAGATTAAAAACTATAAAAGTGTATTCACCCAGTATTACTTTCTCTTTTTTTAGCCTAGTTTACAGACATGTGGTGCGGCATTCTATCACAATCCTTAAATCCCTGGGGATTTGTGGCTTCTGGAAATATTAAAGCATTTTCTTTCCCCATTAATAATTTCACTAAATAAAAAACCTGACATTTGCCTTAAATGTTAAGTGGATGCCCCATCGTATATCTTATCTACTTAAAAGAGAAAAAAGCACGTAGCCACTTTTTAATTAACAAGCTCAGAGATGAACCTACTAAGCCCTCAAATATTTCTAAATTTCAATTGCTCCTAGTCTCATATTTAACTTTACTCTGATGTGCACACAGAATTACTATTCAAAAACTAAGCACCTAATTTGGTCATGTAAAAAACAAAACAAAACAAAAAAAAGAAAACTAACATAAGTAATTAATAAGAAAAAAGAAAGGAATTTCAAAAGAAATCCAAAAGTTTTCCATAGATTGGCTACTAGGAAAGTCTAGAGAATCAGCTAAAAACCTAAAGCTAGTAATCAAGTTCACTAAGGTAACCAGCTAAAAATAATTTTTTAATAAATAAATAAAACAAAAGCCAGAACTGTTCAATTTCAGCAATACTCAGCGAGACGTTAGGCACATGAGCTCGTGGCAGGGCCCTTCCGATTACCGCAGCTTCTCACAGTACAGATGATCCTCAGTCCTCGTGACAGAAAACGACTGCCTCCCCAATATCCATTATCTTCCTCGTTTTTACTAACACAATCAACTTAAAAGTACTAAATAGTCCAACCTTTTTTGCAATAATGCAAATAATGTGCGCTTTCCTAAATAAAAAGATAAAGTTTTGCTACAACAAGCCTTCTGTTTTTTTTTCCCTTGGCTCTCCCTCTCCTGCTTACCTGGGATGCAAACAGGCTGGCTAGGATTAAAGCAGATGTGTCGTTAAGAAAAGAGAAAGTGGGCATGCTGAAGGTGACAGAGCGGAAATACAGAAAGAAACCTGTTTCCCTGATGGCATCGCTGAACCACTACTCTTGCCTGGGGACAATCAACTCCTGGGTGTCTTTTAATGTAAGACACGAAACCCTAATTTCCTTAAGCAATTGTTAGTGGAGCTCTCTTTTACATTCATCTAAATATCCTCCTGATACTGTCTTCTTCCATAAAGCCCATAATACAGACTTCATTACCTTAAATACAAAAGCAGTAATTATTTGCAGATGAAAGGATTTTGTATCTAGAAAAATCAAGACTTTCAGCTAGAAATCTGCAAAGTAATTACAAAGTCTAGGAAAATAAATAATTATGAAATAAACAGAATAAAAGCAGTAGTCTGATTCCACCTCTAGCTAGGTTACAGAACATCACAAAAGACTATCTGAATTTTGATTAGAGCCAAATCATCTGTATTCTATAACCTTGTTAAATTCACCTACTAGCACAGTAGTTTGTAGATTACTTTGGCTTTTCTGGGTATACCACAATGTCATTTTCAAATGAAGACATGTTAACTTTTTCTTTTCTAATTTTTATGCCTTTTATATATTTTCCTTTTGCACTTCCTAGGATCTTCAGTATAATACTGAATACAAATGGTAAGAGTGAGTATCCTTGACATGATCCCAATTGTAGGGGAAAACATTCAATATTTAATCAGTAAGTAGTATGTTAGATGTAGGTCTTTCATAAATATCCGTCATCAAATTGAAGAAGTTCCTTTCTATTCCTCGTTTAGCTGAGAGTTCTTCTCAAGCACAGTTGCTGAATTTTATCAAATTATTTTTTTTCTATATTTAGAAGATGACCAGATGGGTTTTTTCTTCATTTTGTTAACATGGTAATTTACACAGATTAATTTTTTTTCAATGTTAAACCAACTTTATATTCCTGATCTCACTTAGTCATGACCCAGTATCCCTTTTTTATAGACTGCCAGATTCAGTTTTACTATTTTGTTTAGGATATGTGCATCTTGGTGAATATGGGATAGCTGCCTGACACCAATAATTATAAGATGCACCATTATTTTATATAGTGCTAAGAAAAAAAGCTCTCAATGAAGATATGGCACAACAGTAAAATGATATCAATTTTAATACAATTCTGACATCAGAGATTTTAAAAATGTGAAAAAATATGGGATTGAGAATCAGTTAAATGTGGCATATACTTTTTCACTTAACCCTCCCAACAAGCCTATCACGAACATATCTCTAGTTTACAGACAAGAAGACAAGGCTCAGAAAGATTAATGGTAACTCGTCTGTGGTCACAAAGCTTTTAACTGACAGATCCAGAACTCAAAACCACTTCATCTAACCCTGAAGTCCGTATTCTTTTCATCATGGTACTGACAAAACCACAGACTGCCTCAAAGGATAAATCCAGAACTGCAACTCGGCTTTGACTCGGGCAAGGTTTTAACCTGTTAAGGCTTCTCTCCAATGCACGTTTCTCCGAATGTCATTAACTACACAGGACATGATTCTCAATCACCAAGGCAGTATCGTTAATAATAACACACGTTCAGATGAAGCGAGAGAGGCCTCGTATATTTAAGAATGACTAAATGATTCCAAAATGGATGAAAGCAAGAGGTGTCCCAAGGAAACGAGGGATTATGCTGCATAATTAGTGACATTATCAGCTGTAGGACGGCCCACAACTTAAGGCTCTGTTCTGTAGCACCAACTTCAATAAATAGTAGAAAGAGTAAGAGAGTGGGAACAGATCTGACTCTAATCTGGCCTTCTGCCATTAAATAGTAAATAAATGCTGTCAAGTCATTTAAAATGTCCAGATCTCAATTTTCATACCTTATCATTGAGACAGGATTGCATGATGCTTAAGGGCTCTTTCACACTCGAAATTCAGAGAGATGGAAATTCTACAAAAGAACTGAAAAGAAATGCTGGGCAATCCTTCAAAAGTCCTGTACCAGAAATGAAAAATGCCTATGACGGGATCATCAGTGTGGGGTGGACAGGGCTGAGGAAAGGATCGCGGACCTTGAGGACATGACCAAAAACAAAAAAACAAAAAACAAAAACAAAAACCAGAACAGACTATCCAAGGACTATGAGACAACCATAAAAGGTGTAACATATACACAATATCAATACCAGGAGAAAAACGAAAGGAAAAGAAGCGATACTTAAAGCAATAATGACCAACTTCTTCCAAATGAATGTCAGACATCAAACCACAGATCCAGGAAGCTCAGAAAATGCCAAGCAGGATAAAGACCAAAAATACTGTACCTGTTTACAGAATACTAAAACTTCAGAAAATCAAATATTTTTGAAAAAATCCTAGACGAGGGGAAAAACAACAATAACACTGTACCTCTAAAGAACACAGAAAACAATGACATCCAACTTCTCCTCAGAAATATTCGAAGTGAAAAAAAAAACCCCGCTGAGCTAGAATCCTATACTCTGGAAAATTATCCTTCAAAGTGGGTTTGAAAAATTAAAAATTTCTCAGACAAACAAAAGCTGAGGGAATTTATTGTCTGTAGTCCTGCCTTACAAGAAATATTAAAAGAAGTTCTTCAGAGAGAAGGAAAAATGATATGGGTCAGAAACCTAGATTACATAAAGGAAGAGAATCAGAGAAGAAATAAGTGAAAGTAATATAAAAACTTTTATGTTCCTTATTATTTTATGTTTCTTGTATAAAACTTATTATCTTTAATTCATCTAACAATTTGTTCAAAATAATAATAGCAACAAATGCATTCCATTACATATACTTATGTATAAACAAAATGACAGCAATGATACAAGGGACAGAAGGAAGGAATTAAAATTGTTAACAGAATTAGCACAGTCTCCTTGACTTAAGGTAGTTTGACTATGATTTTCTTGACTTTACAGTGGTGTGAAAACGACTTGCATTCAGTAGAAACCGTCCTCTGAATTTTGATTTGGATCTTCTTCTCCCAGGTTAGCAATATGCGATGTGACACTTGCGTGATGCTGGGTGGCAGCGAGCCCCAGCTCCCCGTCAGCCATGCGATCATGAGGGTAAACAACCAGGACACTTAAAACCATTCTGTTTTTCACTTTCACTACAGGATTCAACAAATTACATCGAATACTTAACACTTTAATATAAAATACGCTTTGTATTATGTGATTCTGCCCCACTGGAGGCCAATGCTCTGAGCACAGTTAAGGCGGGCCACGCTGAACTATGATGTTCAGTAGTGTAAGTGTATAAAATACACTTTCGACTTACAATACTCTCAGCTTACAGTGCGTTTACAGGATATATCCTCCACTGTAAGACAAGGAAGATCTGTACTTTCACTATCTATGAAGCAGGAAAGTGTTAAATGAGAATGAACTTGGATTTGATGTAAATGTATAGTGCAATCTTGAGCGTAACTGCTAAAAATGTTTAAAAAAAATAAGTGCAACTGATATGTTAAGAAAGTAGAGAAAATGTAATCATGTAAATACTCCATTAAAACCACAAAAGACATGAAGAGTGTGGAAGTCTGGAGTTCCTGGGTGGCTCAGTCAGTTAAGTAGCCAATTCTTGATTTGGCTCAGGTCATGATCTCCAGGTCCTGGGATCAAGTCCAGCACTGGGCTCCACACTCAGCAGGGAGTCTGCTTGAAGCTTCTTTCCCTCTTCTTCTGTCTCTGTCCCCTGCTCATGCACTCTCTCTCTCTCTAATAAGTAAATAAATCTTTTTTTTTTTTTTAAGTATGTTAGTCAGAAATAGGAACAAGGGCAACAAACAGAAAACAGTAATCAACAAGGTCAATATGAATCTAACTACATCAACAATCACTATAAATGTTAATGGTCTAAATATAACAATTAAAAGATTGCCAGAGTAGGTCAAAAACAAAATCCAACTGTGACTACAAGAAAGCCACTTTATATATAAAGACACATAAACAGCGCACCTGAATGGTTCAGTCAGTTAAACGTCTGACGTTTTATTTTGGCGCAGGTCATGATCTCCAGGCCTCAAGATCAAGGCCCGTGTCAGGCTTGGCACTAGGCATAGAGCTTGCTCAAAATTCTCCCTCTCCCTCTCCCTTTGCCCCTCCCCCTCCACTCACGTGCACCTCTCTCTCGCTCTTAAAAAAATAATAATAATAAAAAAAATAAAGACACATAAAAGTGTAAGGATGGAGAAAAATACACCATGCTACCACTAATCCAAAGACGGTGGGAAAAGCTGTATCAATTCCAGAGAGAGTAGAATTCAGAGCAAGGAATTACATAAAGAGGGCATTACACAATGATAAAGGGGTCAATCCTCCAAGAAGACAACAATCCTTCCTTAATGCGCATGCACTGAACAAAAGATCATCAAAACATGTGAGGCAAGAAGTGACACAACCTCATGGAGAAACAGATGAATCCACTATTACAGTTGGAGACTTTAATACCCTCTCTCAGAAATGGACAGGTGCAGAAGACAGAAAATCAGTAAGGGCACAGCTGAACTTCACAGCCCCGGGTAACTGACATCGGAAGGCTACTTGACCCAACAGCAGCAGACCCCACATTCTTCTCAAGCTCACACGAAACATTCACCTGGACAGACCATATTCTTAGGCATAAAACACACCTTAACAAATCTAAAAGAATAATGTGCGCTCTTACCCCACCAAGGAGTTAAATTAGATACAGTAACACGGTGGGTACACGCCATTATACACTGGTCAAAGCCCTCAGAATGTACCACACCAAGAACGAACCCTCATGCAAACTACTGGCTCTAAATGGTAACGCAATGTAGGTGCAGACCCTGAGGGACAGACCACGGAGGTCCGGAGAGCCCACATGCGGGAGCCTGCACATCTCCCCACATTCTGCTCGATTCTCCTGTAAACCTAAAACTGCTCTAAAAAATAAAATTAGTTGAAAAAATTCCTTCCAGTTTCCTCTCCTCTTCAAAACTGTACTAGGCCCTTCTTTTCTAATTCATCTGACAATGTTTACATAGAAGTCAGCATGGATTCTCCGTCCCACTGTTTATCGAGGGAAAAACCTTATCTTCCCAGTAAGACTAAAAACTCTTTGATGGTGGGCCCACAATTTGAAGTAAAATTTACTAGCCCCCCACCCACGGACAAGCATTCAAGAAATTAGCCCATAAACCATCCAGACTTAGGGGGCTCCCATCATTTCTTCACACTGGTATCCTACAGGAGGGCCCAAGTGTCTTGGACAATTGGGACAGATTAAGGGCACAGAATACCATTCACCATGTCACAACTCCTTTTTCCCAACAGCAGCAACAAAGCAGAATTAGGCTTGGCTTAACCAGTAGGGTTAACCAGGAGACCAGCTGAGAATCATTGTTAAATGAGGCCACTATCCCTCGCAGGATTTCAGGTATCATACCCTCGTGAACAAATTTGGGCTCTTTTAGGATCTCACGCAGAGCCCACTCATTCTTGCTGGGAATTAATCTCAATATTATTTTCACCTTATCCCACATTCACAGCCTTCTAAAAATAACATTAGGATTTGTTATTGTTTTGTCATCCAAAGCAGATTTGTTGTTTTGTCTTGTTTAAAACATTCTCTACCCAGTTGGCGCATAGATAGTATATAGAAAAAAAAAATCACCTTAATATTAAGAAACACAGTCACGGACGCCTGGGTGGCTCAGTTGGTTAAGCAGCTGCCTTCAGCTCAGGTCATGATCCCAGCGTCCTGGGATCGAGTCCCACATCGGGCTCCTTGCTCGGCAGGGAGCCTGCTTCTCCCTCTGCCTCTGCCTGCCTCTCTGTCTGCCTGTGCTCGCTCTCGCTCCCTCTCTCTCTGACAAATAAATAAATAAAATCTTTAAAAAAAAAAAAAAGAAACACAGTCACGAAACTCTGCCAAACCAAATGGACCCTTTTTTCTCTTTCTCACCCTTCTCAGGGCTTTGAAAACTTGCTCACAACCTGTCCCCTTGGCGGGCTACGGAAGATTTCTCCCTTAAATCTGGCTTTCTCCACTCCGAGCGTTTCTGTGACCCATCTCTAACAGTAACCCCACCCTCCAGGCATGGAGACGGGGGGGGACCTCTGTAAGGCCTCCAAGCCACAGCTCCCAGCACGCTCCCAAGAGCTTCTGAAGGACAGTAGAGGCAGCCCCAGCCCTGGGTGAATACTAGAATACACAACTTCCCCTTCACAGAGCTGACTTCTAAAAGTTCTAGATCTCATTCTTACATCCAAAATTCGGAGCCACTCACCAGAAGGCCAGGAAGACTCGCAAGGACACGCACCAGTACTCAAACCCTAGGAGCGCAGCAGAGCTGGCTGGAGAACCCCCAGTGGCCCGCACACAAGGGCATCAACCCCTGGAAGGGTGGATTCCCTGCTGCTCATCCCCAGCCTCTGCATTTACAGTAACAGGCAGGGGCGCCTGGGTGGCTCAGTGGGTTAAGCCTCTGCCTTCAGCCCAGGTCATGATCTCAGGGTCCTGGGATCGAGCCCCACATCGGGCTCTCTGCTCAGCGGGGAGCCTGCTTCCCCCTCTCTCTCTGCCTGTTGCTCTGCCTACTTGTGATCTCTCTCCCTCTGTCAAATAAATAATTAAAATCTTTAAAAATAAATCTTTACAGTAACAGGCAGTGACTAGAGACTGAGAATACTTAGTTTCCCTAGTTGTTACAATTAGGTGGAAAACAGAAAACGAAGACATGGAGAAACGAAACTAGAAGCCTCCATCAATACAAGGATGTCCCAAAGGACACTCTTCTTGGTGTAAAGGGCAAGTGCCCCCAGGAGAAAGGGTGATAAAAGTGAACGGAGCACTGCCCACTGATTCTGTGTCCGACACCGCTGACCTCAGCTGGCGCTCATCCCCACGTCACCACCTAACACACCCCCCCATGCAGCAAGGTAAGCACCGCACAGGTGGGGAGTTTCACCTGTTCTGTCCACTGCTGCGTCCCCAGCGCTCTGAACTGCGCCTCGGCCAAAGCAGAAGCTCAGAAATATTTGTCGATGAAACCGGTACTTACTACACACCAGGCACTGTTTGAAGTGCTTCCTCTAGATTAATTTATTTAATCCCCACAACTCAAGGACAGCATCCCAATTGTACAGATGAGAACAGGAGCCACCGAAACATTCATGGGGGCTTACTGGCCCCGTGTCTCTCTAAACTTCCTGATTTCACTAAGGAAGACTGGAGCATGCACTAAGCTACTTATGAAAGGAGTCAGGTCACAACCTCAAGATCCCTACCCCTCCATGACGCTCAACTTTTCCAGAAGCCTCCCTCTCCCAGCCACCCATTTACACGCTTTTTGCCAAGAGAGGCCTTTAAACTCTGACCCAATACAGTGGCAAGAACGGTGATAAGTCTATCCTGAGTGATGCTGGAAGACGACTCTGAGGTAACTGTAGGAACATGACGTTTCCCCAACAACATTTAGGCAGTAGCTGTCTAGACAACCTGATGCCTGCCTTCACCCTGAGTCTTTCATCCATTACTATAACACAGCCAAGAGTTATAAGAGATTATAAAAACAGAGGACAACATGGAGAGCTCTGAAGGCAAGTGACTTACTCAAAGTCACACGTCAGCGGAAAGGACAGGACAAAGGTAGACGCACACAACTACCGCCCCACCACCTCTCCTGTCGACTGCTGGGACCAGATGTGTCTTTCTCCAAGGCTGATGTTCAGCTCACAATTGCCCTGAGAGCACCTCTCTGGAGGTGGGGGGAGGGGGGTCCCCACATCACCTGAAAAGTAGCCTAGCTGCTCAGAAGAAGCAAATGACTTCATTAAAGAGACACATCATCTCTCAGGCCCCAAAATAGAAGATGTTAAATGCACCAATAATGTTGACAAATGTGCTATAGGAAAACAATGCAGAGTACAAGGGGAGAAAAGCAAAAGTCTGTAAAATCCAGACATCTCCTCCCTCCCAGGCCTAGCCCACTGGAAATAAATGCACTTAGTATGGTTTGCTTTAAAGGGATGTGGTAGCAGCAAACTCAGGTTTACTCATGGATCAACAGAACAAACTTCTGAACAGCTTATTTACATGCTTTGCAAAACATAAACTTAGAAGCTTGGTGTCTCTGTAGTTTGTGCTCTAGGTATTAGCCAAGGAGAATCCAATGCTCTGAAAAACATACAAATAATGTAGTTAAAGGCCATGAACCTCTCTTGGCCAAGGAGACAAGGTTTCTATCATTAAAAACAAAAGTGAAAAAGCCATTGTCCAACCAATACCTTTTTGATTACAATTTCTCACTAAACTAACAGACCATCCACCTGACCCCGAGGCTAGGCTGTGCATGTGCGAGCCGAGCTGGAAGGGGTGTTGATCCGATGATGTATTTGGGTGAGGCGACCAACAGCAGGCAGGGACAGTTACGAGGATAAATTAACAATCTCTCTTGAGGGACACGAATCCGTTATTTTCATACACCTGTTTCTTCCGCCACACTCTGTTCTTCCTGCCCCCAAATCAACCACCTTGAGTGACACAGGTTTTATTAAAAATGAAGAATCACTTTCAGCACAACTAAGAGGTTTTCTGCATTATTAAATCTTTTTCAAATTCTCTAGCATTTTTAAAGTCCGGAAATGCTCAACCTAGCACATAATCCTGCACTTTTAACCTTTCCATTCTATGACTAAAACGTGAATTGCGATACTCAAATTTTCAATGAAAAAAAAAAAAAAAACAACAATCTCACCGCTAAGACTCTTTCCACTGACGCAGCAAAACAAAATAAAAACCAAGCTTTTACAGGGCTTAATAAAGCCTTTTAATAATATCCTTGTCACCCTGTTGTGATGAAAGTCCTGCCTCACTGACGGTGGTGGCCAGGGCACAGGTTCTCTGCAAATGGGAAGCGGAGCCCAACAGGCCGCTTCCTCACGTCCTGGGGAGCAGCGGGATGAGGCTGATGTGCACGTGGCCCCCAAAGCAGGTTATGCTTCACCCTTACACACACCCCTCTTCTACACTCCCACCTGGTCAAGAGCTGAGAATGGGATTAGAAGAAAACCATCCCAGAAGTGGATTCACACTGAGGAGCGAAACCCAATTCAATGGAGACAATTCCAGGACAACTACTGTCTGGGGCTCTTGGACGTGATATAGACACCGAAGGACAGAACTATGTCCCCTCCAAAAGCCTAGAGGGATGACATATAAAGAAGCAGCAAGAGGACAGCCACCCACAAGCCAGGGAGAGGAGTCAGAAGAAAACCACCTTGGTGACACCTTTATCTTAGACTTCCAGGCTCTGGAATTGTGAAAAAATCCATTTCTGTGGCACAGGCCACCCCGTCTGGGGTGTTCTGTCAGAGCAGCCACGGCAAACTGACACAGACATTAACAGATACTACACACCTTCCCCTGAGGACTGCCGGCTGCCCCAGAGCGGATGCCACGGCTCACACGGCTCTGAACCATGTGTGGATCTTACCCAACATGAGCATGTTATACATTGTTCACATTATTATAATAGTTCAAAAGGGGCTTTAAACAAAGAAAATCAGAGCTTTGTAAATGAATTTCATACTTTCCGATCACATGCCACAAATTCTTCCCAATCTCAAATCTGCCACATCCGCTGTGTAAGCTCAGGCTGTCTACTAGCCTCCAAGGTTTGCCTTCTCCCTTTATTAAAATGAGAAGAATTAACAGCTACCTCATCAGATTTTCAGAAGGAAGCTCCTAATACAGTGCCAAACATATAGGTGGTAACAAAAATGCTCCCCTTCCCTTTGCCAACTGGGAAACGTAAGCTCATGACCACACTTGCGACCACAGAACAAGAGAGTGGTAAAATCAGGCTCGGATCTTCCTATGCCTAAGTACCTGCTGAATATCCAATCTTCGCTCTGACGCAGAAAAAGACCTTGCCAGCATGTCTTTTCTGCAAAAGATTATCAGTAATATTCTATTTGAATTCTAGAAAAGCAGGGGACCTCAAGAGTGATCATTTGCTCCTTTCCTAGGCTGAAGGCATCATGAGTAGAAGAGACACTTTCTACTCAATATTCGTAGAATGAGAAGTTTGATTTCTTGCCGAAGAAGCTATATTAAAATCATCTAATATCCATGGGTCTCTGGATTTGCTTCTTAATATCAAAGATTTTACTCCTGTTCCTCAGACAAGAAGCCAACCAGATGTGCGAGGGTGACCCATACTCCTTCTACGTCTCCTGGCCAGATCTAGTTTCCCCGGTGGGTCGCCTGGGATCAAGAAGACACTGGAAAGTGTAGCTGAGCCATCTCACAGTAGGGCTCATGAGATCTGGCAGCAAAGACTGAACATCTGAGCCCTGTGACACTTGTACTATGCCGTCTTCAACGTTAATTATGATCCCAGACACCAAAGATGGCTTGATTTGCATGTTTTAGCGCAATTTAAAAGAAAAACTGTTTCAAAATAAACGCTACTTGGAGCAAGTCGGAAGAAAAAGGGGTAGAAGAGCTTGAAGGTAGGGGAAGGCTTTGGGACTACTTGTAGGGAATGCTTGAATGTTATGATCTCCTCTCCTATGGGAAACAAGAAGGGATCCGGGAAGAAAAAGGGGTAGTCTGACTTGTGTTTCTTGACATATGACAGACAGCTCCTGAAATAGAAAGCCATAGGTTTCAAGTCTCAGGGGTATCACCTTCAAATATATCAATGTTCTAAGGGTGGATCAGTTTTCCCAACTGCTGACGCCTGCTGTGAGGAGAGATCCCAAGCAAAACACAAGCCTCTGACTGGGAGCCTTTGAGGTGGCAGGAACCATGAGGAGTTCAAAGGCAAGGCCGGCCAGAGGCTTGTACCTCCAAGAGCCACAGGGGTGAAAGGTTACTAAAGCAGGAGCCACTGACCAATAAAACTGTGCTTGGTCAACCCCTCTTGACAAAGAGACTAGAGATTCATTTCTGCTGTGCCCGGTTTTCTGAGCTACCCAAGTCTCCGAATCTCGCTATTCCCTAGGTCAGATCAGGAAGCTTCTTTAGTGATCGGCAGCTCCGCAGCTCTCTCTCCCCACTGCTTCCATAAGATAGCTGAAAGGTGGATTGGAAAACTTTAATCAAGCTCTGTCACCAAAAATAAATAAGGAAGAAGACAACATGGACCAACTACTTACACAGGAATCCGCTGGAGGCGAGATTTCCCTGTTTGCTAAAAACAGGGGAACGTAGGCGTAAGTTTGTTGGATTAGAGAAGGCAAATGTAAAACAAGCCTCACTCCAACCAGGCGCATTGGAAAGGCCTGCCGCCTGGTCAACTATGACACACAAAAACACAGTATGCGAAGGGACCAAGAGGACAGACGTGAAGGCTTACTTCAGGGCAATGATCTCTCCTCTCTCCTTTCCCCCACACGGTGACAATCCAACCAGAGAAAACTAAGGAGATCTTCTTTGGCGGGTTCTTCTTTCTTGGCTGTGGATACTAACTCAACAGAGAGGTCACATGTGAGCCCTTCCACTGCGCCTACATATTCCCAGAAAAAGAGAAATTAAGAAGCGTGTGGGTCCAGTGCTTTTATCACTGTTCCCTCTGACTGGGGCACGAGTCCTCTATCCGCTGCTGGCTGCTGGAAAGCTCCATCTTCTGACTAGGGATTATCAAGTCAAGCACTCCTGTTGACCCTGAATGGAAACCCCAATGTTCATCCTCCAAACTGGGACTCTGAACAGACAGGAAGCTTGAAATCGCTCCACTTGCTACATCCGTGGTTCTTGGTTTTTCCTCCTGCCCTTTCTCACCTAAAGGATGTTATACACCCACGAGTAAGAGCAGCATCACACAGCAGGGACTCTCGAGAGAAATCCATATCCCTGTTCCCCACCCCCGCCACCACCCCACGGCGGAAAGCAGGTAGGAAGTGAGTACAAGTGAGAGGCGTGTGTGAACAGGGAGTTCAGATCCTTCCCTCGCCTCACAGCACAAAATGACTCTGGGAGCTGATGAGACATTTCAAGTCTATCTACACTGTAGTTCCCAATCTGCAGGTTACACCAGAAAGATTTCCAAAGATTATGCTTGCCGGGGTGTCATACTCAAAGTTACCTACAACTTGCTAGGCAGAGATTTGGGGAATTCAGATCTGGGGTTATTTGAGGCTCTGGGAAAGCCACTCAGGTCCCCTGCGCCCTACACACCGCCCCACAACCCTGAGTTCGAGTGAGTGTGTTACTCAGACGTGTCGCCAAAAATGCCAAAACGCCTTACTCACTGCTAAACTCAACCCTCAGTCGGCAATTTAGACAAAAAGAGACACTCAAAGACCTTTGATAACCTATATAAGATCAACAAGACCTGCTCAAATTAACCTGAAAGTTAAAAACACCTCAATACACATAGATACTTCAAATAACTGAAATATTTTAATGAGAAATATTAGAATCTGAAAGACTATATAAATGAACTGCTGTCCTATGAAAGTCCTTATCAAAACGGGAATTACGCATTTAGATATAACAAATCAGTCTTTTTTTTTTTTAATGACACACAAAAACACAGTATGCGAAGGGACCAAGAGGTCCTAGATTAATTAATCCTAGATCCCTTTTTTAAGATTTTTTTTTTAATCTGAGAGATTTTTTAAATCACAAGTAGGCAGAGGGGCAGGCAGAGAGAGGGGGGGGGAAGCAGGCTCCCCACTGAGCAGAGAGCCCGATGCAGGGCTCGATCCCAGGACCTGAGCCAAAGGCAGGCACTTAACTGACTGAGCCACCCAGGCGCCCCTAACAAATTAGTCTTAAGTTACAAGGACAGAGATAGTCATATTGCCAGAAACAGTTCACACAGACTCCATCTGTACCAACCCTGACCTGATTCAGCGTGAAACCAATATATGTGATTGTAGTTTTACAACAATCTTCCCAAGAACATCATGGGATTATAAGATTAACTGTGCTATTACAAAGCCAAAAACTATGCCAGGCCAAAAATCTTATATGACCCTCAATCCTTTCAACATCCACAATGCTGAGGGAGACAGAATATCTCTATACATAATATATAATAATCTACATCAATATTTACAAATATAGACAGAAATCCTGGATCACTTGAACCCTTACTGAAGACCTGAATACAGTGAATTCTTTACCAAACATAACAACACTTGATAATGGAAAGGTTATTGTTTTGTAAACAAATGGAGATATATTGGTAAGTATGTAACAAAGTTACAGAAGCTGCACTGGGTTTCCTGTAATGGGCAATTATTTCTCAGAAATGCTTCACAAATAGTCCCACTCTGTGGGAAAGTAGCCCCAAAGAGTTGGACAATTCTTATATAGGCTGCAAATTAATATTTAACAGTTAGTAGAGAGGCCATTTCTTGAAGTAATGTCCCATACTGGGGACTCATTACAAAGGACTGACCCACGTTAACTCTAGAGACAGCTCTCCAGCCAATGTCCAAAGAAGACAACATGGGCCACCCCATCATGAAAAGGAACGGTTCGTGATCACATATTTACAGAGAATCTCCAATATACTCGTTATTTTTATGCAACTTAGTTTTCATAACTTAAATGTTTTCAGTGAGTTTGTTAAAACTACACCATAAACAATAATACCCAGTGTTAAACATCTTAGCAGATTACCAGGTATCAGTTTAGTCCCCCAAAGATGTATAAAAAAGTAGTTCTATCGCTTTGGAGTTTGGGGCACTTTATTTTGTTTTATTGCTTGTCTGGTTTTTATACCTAATTACTCTCCCCACAGGAGCTACATAAGCAATAAAACAAACCAGTATATTTTTATTGTTCACTCAATGAAAATCATTAATCCTAGATCAACAGCCATATAATTTGACTTACTACAAAAATTCCTTGCTTTTTCCTCAACCTCAAGTTAAACGGCTATTTTAAATTGAACACACTTGCAAAACTGCTCATGTCCAAAACTCTCTGAAAAGGGAAAAATAATGAGTTTGGTGCCAAAAGGGTACACGGCACTTAAAAATACACATCCAGTGGGTTTTGCTTATCTCTACTGATGTCTTCCTAGAGGCTTCAGTTAGGAGAAGAGCAAGCCAGCAGACAGAAAGCACATCCTGCGGGCATATCCCAACCACTCTGGAAATCAAGGCTGGAAAACTAAAAGGAGGAGGGCAGGGATGCACTTTTCAAAACGCCTGGAAAAACATTCTGGTCAGGAGATGCCAGAGATTTCGAAGCTCCCATCAAGCTGCTGGCCTTGATCCAGGTAATGGTTTTTCCTTCCCCTCAGCTGTCTGCTGCGGAGTTTTCCAGCAAAGAAAGAAAGGAAAAGTGGAGGGAAGAGGGAGGAGCAGCTTCCAGTCCAGTTCTCTGTAAGTGAGAGGGTAAAAAGGGCCAGGCATCGCAGGCTGACATTTATAGAGGGCCTGGCGTTTCCACGAAGCACTCTGGGAGGATTACTGGGGGTTAGCAATCTGGTCTAAAAGGGGCAGCAAAGCAGACTGATGAGCGTCCCTTTAAATTTGATAAGTGAGGCGGTGCGCAAAGACGCGGCGAGCGGGAGCGGGTGTAGACGTGTGAGTGGAGGCCCAGCTGGTCAGGCAGACTTTAGAAAAAACAGGTACATGCCATGCCTGGCTCCCCTAGCCCTTCGGGGCTGCCCAACTCGCTTGCCGAAGCCTGAAAGCACAAATGCCAGCGGAATGGCACTTTCTAACCGAGGGATAAAAATAAAAGCCCTTGGAGAATCTTGCCTTGCCTAACCCTCGCTGCCCTGCCTCCACCAAGAAAGCGACTCATTGGGCCAGCCGCAGGGTTCTGGACCTGCACAGTTAAAGATCTCGCTAGTCTCCGACCTCCGAATCACGGCCACACCAACCAATCCCTCCTGCCTGGCAATTTTCTTCAATTTGAATATCAGAAGTTTCGCACGACGGCCTGAGCTCCTGGACTCGGCAGAAAGACCCATATAGCTGTCAGCAAACTGATAAGAACTTTAAAATGACTCCGCGGGGCCTCTTTATAAAGAAGAGCCAAAGAAGCCCATAAAGAAACAGGGCAGGGGCCACGGAAACCAGCCGCTCACACTGGTTTAACGTGGCATTAAAATGAGCTACAGATTTATGGCAGTGTTTTAGCCCCTGGCCCAAATCATCTGGGGGATGAAGCTCTCGTCCCTGCTCTCCAGCGGGATTTTAAATCTGGAATGGAGCTGGCCAGAAAGGAATGGGGGGAGGGAGGCAGAGGCAGCAGGAGGAGGAGAGGAAAAAGGAAGAGGAAGAGAGTACTGGGAAAATCATACAACAAAACTGAGTCTCTCTTCAGTGGGATGGGAACAACAGTTATTTCTAAGAGCTATCTGGCCAGTCCTCTTAAATGCTCATAAAAATTCTCTTTATTTTTAGTTCTTACCCAGTAAACTTGAGTTCCTCAACCATTTACCACCCAAGCATCAAAAAGTTCATTTCTTTTTTTAATTTTTCAGTTCAAAAAATGAATAAAATTATCATTTGGCAGAGAACACATTTGAAGAGGGGGGGAAAAATCTCAGTACAAAAATGTTTTCTCACTGAAAAGAAGAAAAGTAGTACTTTATCCAAATGTGCCAATGATTTTTTTTTTTTTTAAGGCCAGCTAGCAAACCACTGATTTTAATCAGCCATTCTGATCCCAAAAGAAAAACAGAGAGGTGAACCGCGTTCCATGCCAAAACGTAGAAAGTACACCAGACCCACAGGAATAAATTCTATTTCAAGTTTCCAAGCCCAGAAGCCAATGCATAATACATCCACGTTGGTAACTCACTGTGGTTCTGTAAGACCAAATTCCATACCGGAAGGTTCCTTCCAATATTCAAACCCAAACCCAGGCAGAGCAATGGAGCAAGCAGACCAGAACCCAGCTTTCATGATTTGATGTAATCAATACAACTGCTCCACAGTGTCAGTAGCCCCAGGTCTGAGATAAGAAAAGGAAATTTTCCAACAAGTTAAGGAACTGGCCCATGGTCCCGGGTTAGGATTTGTGCAACACTTTAGGATTTGAATTCAGGTCTCTCCAACTAAGAGACCCATGTGATTGTCACTACCAACGATTCATTTACATATGTAACCGAAATAGAGGTTTCTGGAAGTATTAATCTTTACTGGATGATATGCTGATATTCTCTTTTCTCTTATATTTCACTAAAAATAAATAAATAAAATGCCAGTCATCACCCAGTGAATTGACTTCATGATCTAACTAATGAACCATGACCCTTGGTCTAGAAAATACTGCAGTACCCAATGCCCAGGCTCCCCCACCCTGACCCGAAATTGTCAGACGGGGAGTAAGGAGACCTGGGGTCCAGTCAGGCTCAACCCTGACCCTAACACTTCATTCTCAAGATCACCTGGACTTTGGATGCCTGGGTGGCTCAGTCAGTTAAGAATTGGCCTTTGGCTCAAATCATAATCCCAGAATCCTGGGATCAAGTCCTGCCCACTTCTCCCTCTGCCTGCACTCCCCCTGCTCACGCACACATGCGCTCTTTCTCAAATAAATAAATAAAAACTTAAAAAAAAAGGTCACCTGAATTCTAGAGCTTACATGTCATTTATAAAATACAAGGTAAGGGCTGAATAGTTTCGAAGGTCTCTTCTTTGATTTTGTTTCTCAATCTCTTTAGTGAATACTGCTTTCCCCTACCATCAATCATCATTTCATTATTCTCGTCACTGACCTTCCCTGCCTTCTACTTCTCTACAAAGTTCTTGGCCACTGCTATTCAAAGGCCTTGCTTGTTGTGCTCCATCTCACCTGCCGAGTCTTTCTCATAGAAGCCACCGCCGGGTGGAGGTCACTATCCTCCCAGAGCACCCGGTCTTCCTGTCCGAGACCAGCCAGCCGTGAAGATCCCCTTCACCTCCGATCTACTCCTGACTCTCCATAGCACAACTGAGTGACAGCACTTCTGGCCTTCTAGTGGGGATATCACGGAAGGAACTCTTCCCAGCAGCCTCGGAGCCTCTTTTAAAGACGGGACCTGTGTCATCGTCCCTGCTTTTTAAAAAAAAAAAAAAACCTCCCTCAATCTGCTTGGGAATAGAGCAGGTGCCTAATATGTATTTATATTTGATGGGTTTGCATTATGAAATTAGAGATGCGAATTCTCCTAAATATGGAGCATATTTAGGTAGGCTACTCTAGGAAATGCCACTGAACGAATTAAAGCACCATGATAAGATAAGTGAGCATTTCCAGACCAGGTTCCACACACGGCTTGCTTCTGTTTGCCCGTGGACGAGGTGTGCCTGGGCTGCCAAGGAAAGCAGCTTTATGGTCTCTCCATCTGGACTGTGAGGATTTAAATTTCAGAAGTTCTACAAAATAACTGCAAATCAGCGCAAACCTTAAAGACGGGAGAATTTATTTACAGGCCCTAGTGCACTATAAATTTGAGACAGTTCTATTAAAATGCTTTTCTTGGCTTCCCATCAGATACTTGGCAAAAGTCTTTTTCCAATAAGGTTCTTAATACCAAAGTTGGGGAAGGAAGAAAAAAAAAATGAAACACGTAAAAAAAAAATGCTCTTCCTTAAGAGTTCCAATTAAATGAGTATTTTATCCTGCTTTAAACAATATACGTTAACCAATCTCTTTTGCGATATGGATTTATACAATCAGGAAAACTCCAACACAGAGAATCCAGTACTATTGAAAAGAAATTATGAAATTCAGGATATCCCATAAAGCAACCCCACTCAGTCCGCACGGCTCTCCTTCAGGCCAAAGAGACCAGCTTTGTGTCAGAACCATGCTTGTCTGTTTCACAGGAAGAACTGCGGGGATCTGGTCAATGCGTTTTGTTTAAGGCAACCAACCCAGTATGAAAGGGCCAGGACGAAAGCAGAGATCGGGAAACAGCTTGGGGCCAGAGACTGGGGGAGAAAAGGAGGCAGGGAATATCTGACATTTTTTAAAAAGCTGTCAGAGTTCAGTTGAAGTATGTTAAAAAAAAAAAATTCAGTTTCACAGGTGGGGGGATAAAAATGACAGACCTTACAATATTGATTCTGGAAATTAGAAGTGAAATATTTTCCATATTCTTCATAATATATAATATATTTCCAGGGATGCATCCAGCCAGCCTGAAATGTCTCAAGCGACTGTTTGGAGAAGACTATCCAATAATCAGTCATCTTGAATTATTGGCAAGTTCATCTTTTTTTTTGCCTCTATCCAGGCCACACAGCTCTGTGATCTGAATAAAGTCGTGGGCAGCTAAAGAGAGTGTGCTCCCTGTTTGTCCCTCACATGGTGTGCGGCCTTGGGAGGGTTACTTTACATGCCTCTATCCTCAGCGTCCTCGCATGAAAACGTTCAGATTGCCCATCTGCCCGCCTACCTCACTATTCTGGTTAAACAGTTTGCTCGTAAACCCGTGCACTCAGGGTGAGGGAGGGAGGGGCAAGTGCACATGGACTGTCGGTGGACAGGACAGACAAGCCACCCGCATGGGGAACCTTCAGAGAACGGGGCTGTTGAGGTTTCTAGACATCTGAGAGTTTATACCTAGCACTGAATCGTGAAACACTTATTTAGAAATATATATTTTTTTCATTTTTACTAAGTTTTTAATATTAATTCCAGTAGAGTTAACATGCAATGTTATATTAGTTTCAGGTGTACGATAATAGTTATTCAAGAATTCTATCCATGACTCAGTGCTCATCACTGTAAGTGTACTTAATCCCCATCACCTATTTCCCCATTCCCCCCACCCACCTCCCCTCTGGTGACCGTCAGTTTGTTCTCTGTATTTAAGAGTCTGGGGGCACCTGGGTGGCTCAGAGGGTTAAAGCCTCTGTCTTCAGCTCAGGTCATGATTCCAGGGTCCTGGGATCGAGCCCCACATCGGGCTCCCTGCTCAGCAGGAAGACTGCTTCCTTTTCCCCACCCCCCTGCCTACTTGTGATCTATGTCTGTCAAATAAGTATATAAATAAATAAAATTAAAAAAAAAAAAAAGAGTCTGTAAAAACAAACATTTTGGACAGACTGTGGCTCAGTGGGTTAAGCCGCTGCTTTCAGCTCAGGTCATGATCTCAGGGTCCTGGGATCGAGTCCCACATCGGGCTCTCTGCTCAGCAGGGAGCCTGCTTCCTCCTCTCTCTCTCTGCCTGCCTCTCTGCCTACTTGTGATCTCTCTCTGTCAAATAAATAAATAAAATATTTAAAAAAAAAATAAAAGCTTTATAAAGTATATTATTTTAAGAGCCACCATTTAAAAACGTGTGTGCGCGTGCACGTGTGTGTATGCGTGTATGTGTGTATGCTAAACAAAATTTAAACTTTCTCTTAAAGATTCAAGGGCATCACCAAGAATAGCAATTTCTGTACTTTCTCAATTTTAAGACACCCCATCAATAGCAGCTTTAGGGGAAAAAACAGACACCATATTCAATGTTCAAACTGATGGCAAGTCTCTTTTGGATGTCAGAAATCCAAAACATGAAACAAACAAACAAACACGCACTTCTTTGAATCAAGGAAATCTGCCATCTCACACTGATGCACCTAGGACACAGTGAAGCCTGAAAAGGCGTCAGCCATATATCCGATGTACGGAGAGTTCTATTTCTGAAACAACTTTTCCATCTTCGCCGTTCACACCAGACTGGCAGAGGACTCATCTCAGAGACCCTTCCTTACAGTCTTTCTGCCCTTCAATTTGTGACTTCTAACTGCGACTGTGAAAACTGGGTAAGTCACCATGTTGAAATTACGTAATTTCAGAATTTTAAAATAAATTCATAATTTTAAAATAAAATACAAGCCTCGTTTTAGGGGCTGTCCCACAGACGAAGTACGTGACCTCTGGTGTGCACACACACGTGCACGGCCGTGGGTTCTGTCCTGCCCTCTCCTTTATCACAGCGAGGCCTCACCATCGTCCTGGTCGGTGAGGGTGCCACGTGTCTGGGGCTTTGGTTTCTTAAATAGAAGTGTTCTGTCTTTTTCTAATCAGCCGATTATATCTTCCAGTACTCCTCAGCAGCACAAATATTCAGTCCGCTTAATAGGAAAGTATGAAGGCAAACTGAGATGGGTCAGTGTAGAAGAATGAAAAGAAACTGGTATTTTAACTCACCCAAGCTTAAAGGCCAGGGAGAAGAGAAGATGCTGACTATTTCTGCCACCTCAAAGGCTCCCAGTCAATTGAGTACAAAGAAGAGTTCAAAGGCAAGGCAGGCTCCTGACTTCCACCTCCTAGTGTGGCTGAGGTTAGAGGTCACTGCTGGTGGAGCCACTGACCAATAAAAGAATGTTTGGAAACTCCACTCGACAGATAAACCGCGGATCCATTTACGCCTTCCTCCCTATGCACACAAACATTTCCAACTCTACAGTCCTGAGTCTACCCAGCCTTCCAAGATCCTAGATTGCTTTCTTTTCCACTGTCATTCAAGAGAGTCCGGGGATAGGAATGTTCCTGCTCACTACAGAAAAATAGTCACTTGCATACTTCCTCCTGTCTTCCAATGTAAGAAAGGTGGTTGCTAGGCCTCTCCACCTCAAGGCCTACCTCAAATGCCACCACCTGCCCAGCAAAGCTGTCCCTGACAACTTTGGCCCATAACTTCTTCCTTCTGTTTCAGATCCCTAATGTACTTTGGAAAACGTGCACCATTTTCTCAACTTTCTCTATGCTTATATCCACACATCACCCAGATGACAAGTAGGCCTTTGTGAGTGGGGATCACAGATTTATTACTATCTCCCACCATCTCCCCTTGAAAAAACAACACTTAATTAGGGCTTCACTAAGTTAACTAGTTAATTTAGCTCATGGGATGATAAAAGGCCAACTGATGATTTGGCTTTATACCATTATAACTCTCACCCTCTACTAATTAAAGGAACCGGTTTCTAATTTACCCACAAAGAAAACCTATAAGCCTCGCCTAGCTTGTCCAATACTCTTCTTCAGCTTTCAGGAGTAGATAACGGACTTTCTCTAGCGTTGTCCTTAACTTTATGGTTGCTTCGATATTACATCTAAAGTCACGAGACAAATTTACTTACTCGCCCTTGTCAGGCAAAGTGTCTCTCCCTTGGTTCATCCTAATGCCAAGTCATGATGAAGACTTTCGCCACGGTCCCCACCAGTCACCCTGCAGCTTCCCTCATCCAGAGCTCTGAGCTGCAAAACGTCACTCTAATATTTCCATCACCGAGATCGCACACCAGCTCCACTGAGGTCAATTCAGACAGAGAGCTCTGCTCCACCTGCAGACAGCAAAAATCCTGTGCTCAGCACTACTTCTTCCTTGTCTGAAAGAAACAGTCTCTGGAGACCAACTATGAGGACAATGCCAGTCAGAAGCACCTTAGGATTTCTCAGAAACATTTACGTGGTGCAAAGGAAAAGGAGTCACTTAAAAGTGGATGGAGACCTCTGCTGGCTACAACTGTCCCTGCAGCTTCTCGAACTAGTTACCAGCTGCAGAGCAAGACCTACAGACTGTGGCTCAGGCTCAGCTCCTTCTGACCTATCAACCAGGGGCTCCAAGGCATCAACTATGGCTACAGGAGGATTTCCCTAAAGTTTATGCCTGTCTTACAAAAACATCCAAACTGGACCTCCCTAAAGGGAATTCACTAAGCTGTAAAAACTTTCTAGAACCAAGTGTGTCCTGTTTTTCCAGCCATTCCTGCCACGGTCACATTAAATCGATGAACAGTAAACGGAGGGCAAAATGACAAGCAGATTCTGCAAAGGGTCCTAGAGAACAAAAGAACTCTCTCTAATCTTAGATGAGGGCTTCACTATCACTAGGATGGTAGCTCCCAATCAAAGCAATGTTGTCCCACACCAGACAGTTAACAGTATCTAAAGACTTTTTGGGGGGTGCCTGGGTGGCTCAGTGGGGCGCCTGGGTGGCTCAGTGGGAAGCCTCTGCCTTCGGCTCAGGTCATAATCTCGGGTTCCTGGGATCGAGCCCCACATCGGGCTCTCTGCTCAGCTCTCTCACGGGGGAGCCTGCTTCCTCCTCCTCCTCTCTCTCTCTCTCTCTGCCTGCCTCTCTGCCTGCTTGTGATCTCTATCAAATAAATAAATAAAATCTAAAAAAAAAAAAAGACTTTTTTGGATTTTGGAAAAGGGATGTGCTATTGGCATCTAGTAGCTGAACCTGGTCATCCTTATACCTCTCTGGGAATTAGTTCAACCAGATAATCTCACTTTTGGTTGAGATCAGCCCAATCTAGAAGTCTAACATTGGGAGAAGAGGCTGTTCTGGGCTCACAGAATATTCAGGGAAAGGGGAGCTCCATGGAACACTGCAGTGGAGTGCTTCAGAAGGTCTGAAAGCAGCAGAGAAGAAGGACATGAGGGCATCTGGGTGGCTCAGTGGGTTAAAGCCTCTGCCTTCAGCTCTGGTCCATGATCCTAGAGTTCTGGGATCGAGCCCCGCATCAGGCTCTCTGCTTAGTGGGAAGTCTGCTTCCTCTCTCTCTCTCTCTCTCTGCCTCTCTGCCTACTTGTGATCTTTGTCTGTCAAATAAATAAATAAAAACCTAAAAGAAAAAAAAAAAAAAGAAGAAGACATAAGAAGACCAAAGGAAAACTTGGAAAAGGAGATAGGCAAGTGCCTAGACTGCCTTTCTATCCAAGTTGACCCAACATGGGGCACTCACCACCCGAGGAGGTGACTGGCCCTCGGGCCTAGATGCATGCAGCAGAGAGAGCCACTCAGTCATTCATGCTGTCAAGGACGGTGATATTCTTGCTAAGGACAAGAGGCTCAGAGACCTTTTAAATAGCTGAATGGAACAGGAGAGAGGATCTAGCCATATCATAAATCCACCACTTCATAAAGGGGGCAACGAAAGCCCGGTAAGTTCTGGTGACTTATCACTGTGGTATAACTCCTAGGGACAGAACCAGAGTTCATATCCAAGTCTTTTGACTCCAAGTATATCTCTTTGAACCCAAATAACCTCAAAGTACTCTATTTTTAATGACGTCTATCCATTCCATCTCAGTAGTTCTATGACTTGGAGCCCAGACTCAGAAACGCCCAGCTGTGCCTGCCTCAGACCTGTGGTTCCCCACCCGTCTCTGTGCAACGATGGCATTCCACAAGCTGGCCAGGGGAGCTTGGCTCCGAAAACCCAATGAGGCTCCTTCCCAGCAGGATGGTGCTAGGTTTCTACTTGGCCTTGTCATACTGGAATCTTAAGATAGTATCTGATTTGGCAGATGACTCTCTTCCTGGTTACGTTAATAAATCATGATGCCGTAAAAGAGACACCCAGAGCTCAGACACCAGGCCTGTTCTTCTGTGAAAAGGAACAGTTTCTCCTACATAACTTGTAAGAGCTGTAGGTTTAGATGAAGAATCTAGAGATCTCCAGACGGATTTTCTAAATTGAAACTCAGATAAGACCAGTGGCCAAGTAATAACTGAGAAGCCTAAACACTTAAAATGAACATGAACAGCTCTGAAAAAAACAGTGGGGAGGCTAAAATCCAACTGTGGCTTGTTTTGTTTCGTTTTGAAGATTTTATTTATTTAAGAGAGAGAGCCCACACAGAGGGAGAGGAAGAGAGCACAGAGAGAGGGGGAGAAGCAGACGCCCCACTGAGCAGGGAGTCAGAAGTGGGGCTCGATCCCAGGACCCAGGGATCAGGACCTGAAGCAAAGTCAGGCACTTAACCAACTGAGCCCCAGGGGCCCCTGTAATTTGCTTTCCTATCACAACACCAACACACGTTACAGATGAGGTCACTGAGGTCCAGGGAAGGCGAGTCCTTGGCTGCGGGCAGAGTGGGTGCCCAGCCGAGATGGCACAGGCGCAGGCAGTCTGAGCAGCACCAGCCTGGGGGACGTGGCCGTCTCTGTGGTTTAAAGTCATAAACAGGGCAGACTCAACAGATCCGCTCATTTCCCCTGCCTCCTAAAACCCTAAAATGATGACGACGACAAATTTTTAAAAAATGAAGGCGCAGTCACTCTAAGCTCTAGAAGATGGGAGATGAGCGGAAGCAACCAGATGCGAAGCCGAGGAGCAGCACGAGGCGTGGTGGCCGGTTCTCCAGGCCCACGTGGCCACTGAGGAAAATCAGTGCAGAAAACCCCGAGGTCATCTGCGGTGGAACCCCAAGTGGCAAAGATGAGGGACTTAGCACAGAGACCCCCCCAACCCTCTCTCCTGCTCATCTCCTACAATGGTAATCTTGACAAGAATTAAAACCTTAAGAATCTACTAAACAGAAAAGAAATAAGCACAGTACCAATCTAGGGTAGTCTTTTTAATTTTTTTTTAAACTTACTTGACATTTCAGCCCAACTAAATTTCTTTCGGGAAAGAGAAAAGAAAGAGAAGCAGGACTATCCGGGGCCCCGAGTGGCACGCTGCAGACCATGGACAGCAGCCCAGGGGAAGGGGCATCAGGAGGTGGAAGAGAAACCGGACAGTGAGGCAGGGGTGTGTCACTGCTCCGGGGGACAGGAAGCACCCCTCGGCGAGGGACGCCACCGGGACTGGGAACCTAGGCCAGCTGCTCTGGGGGACAGGGAGCACCGCTTGGCGAGGGAGGCCGCTGGGATCGGGAAGCTCGGCCGGCTGACAGGACAACATTCTGCTCAGCAGCTACTCAGAAGTACCACCCTGAAATGTCCCCACTTCCTGAGCTACCGTAGTCACAACTATCACCTGCTGTGAGAATGACCATCTAAACAGGTTCAGTTTTGCATCCGGCACACGCTGTTACACCATGACCCCAAAACATAAAAACAGAGGCTCCCCCTTGGGAGCGCCTGCATCTCCGACAGTTACTCTCGCAAACCTCATCCAACGTGACTCACCTGAGCCCACTTTCCTCTCCTCAGGTGAGTGGGTCTATCCGGCTGCGGCGATGACCCCCGCTCACATGTTCGGCTCTGTCCACGTATATCCTGCACGGGCCAGGCCACCCTCCGGACCACACACGTCACCCCCCAGCAGGGCTGCCCGGCCTCTTACCTGCCGCTGCATTTCTTCAATCTGTCTTCGGGGGATGCCCTGCAAGATGCCATACACGTCAGACAGCTTTTCTTCTGGCACAACCACAGATGCTCTGGGGACGACAGCAGGATAGTCACATACACATGGCCCCCTGCACATGGCCTCCTGCAGATCCAGCCGCCTCATTCTCCGGAACAGGAAACTACAACCCTCCCTCATCCCGCATTCCCTCTGTGGAGGGCTCGTCCCCCTCCGCCTCCTCCTCCATCTCCTTGGGGCCTACCTTCTCGACAGCGTTCTCTCGCCTGCTGCGTCCTCACCTCCCTCCCCGCCACCTGTGCACTCCAGCCATGCTGGGGCCCTTCCAGATGCTTCCACAAACCATGCTCTGCATGCCCTGGGGTCTGTGGGTGTACATGTCCTCCTCCCTGGTGTACTCTTTTCCTTCCCTGCCCATTCTGAACAAACCAGGACTTCTGTCATTTAGCTACCCACTCAAGGCCACTCTTGGCACCCATTTACGGAGCCGCTATCATGTGCCAGTGCTGGGATTACAATAGCAACCAAATCGGACAAAGGCCGGGGCTGAGCACCGTGAGAACACCTGTAGGGGAGCATTCTAGGCAGACGGCCCTGAGAAAGCAGCGTGCTGGGAATGTTCTGGCAACAGCACCGAGGCTGGCGTGGCTGGAGTAACGAAGACGGAGAAAACCAGGAGGTAAACCGGAGGGCGGGGCGCAGCAAGCACACAGGGCCTTGGAGGCTGTGGTAAGGACGTGGCTTTCACTGAGAGAGAACGCCATCAGACGGTCTTAGGCAGAGCTGGCTTGACCTGATTCAGTGCCAGTGGGGTCATTTTGCCCAAAGTGTTAGAAGAAACTGCAGAAAGCAGGAGCAGAAAAACAGCGGGAGACGGTCGCAAAATCCAGTGGGAGCGCTGGGGAAAGCGGTGAGGACAGCGCCACCGGCAGGACTAGCCACAGCTCAGACACGCGGCGAGGGAGACAGAGGGCTCAGCAATCACCCACCCGTCGGGGCATTTTGCAGGGTTTCCCATTTTCTTTGTACCAATTAACTTGTTACAATCTGAAAGCCGTGCCCCAGCAAGACTAGTCTGTTAGGATGGAAACCACGCCTGATCCACTCCCAGCACCCCTGAGCACCTGGTCCATGGTCCCGCACACACAGCTGGCACTTAGTATATATCTGCTAAGTAAGTCCACAACATCTACCGTACAGATGGGAAAACTGAGGCTCAAAGGAAGGAAGAAAAGAAATGATTTGGCAAGATCACAAAGCTAGCCAGTGAGAGAGCTGGCTACCTGAAACCCGACCTTCTGGCTCCAAATCCAGAGCCCTTCCAATACTTACCCATAATTACAACGACTCAAGCCAGTCTGGATTCTCACAGGAGTATTTTTCCAGCCTCAGCTCAGGGTCACTGCCTCCATGAAGCCCTCACCAACTCCACTGCCGGCAATGGTGTGCGCCTCCTTCTCGAGATTCTCATCCTACCCCACCCAGCCCGGCTGCCTCTATAGTCAGCCATTGCTGGTTTACCTGTCCATCTTCCACCATTAGGTGAGGGGCTTCCTGGAGGCAAGTCTGACCTTGACCATCTTTATATCCCCATACCTAACACAGCACCCCAAAAGTAAAGGGTCCTCAACAAATGTCTCCACAGACACTCAAATGATTGGAAGTGGCTCAGCATGTCCCTAGGATAAAGAGAAGTATACAGCCTCATCCTTCAGGCAGAATGAGCCTCTGTCCGGGCTTCCGCCCCCTGTGCAGGCATCTACTACAGCATTCATCACACGTTATTAGAATGCTTGGTTTGTCCCTGTGAGATCCCAGTCTCTTTAGAGCAGAGACTGCACTATTCACAGGAGACTTTCCGATAACCATGAGATGAATGGAGGTACAGAAGAATGAATGCTAGTTGCATTATTCAAATAGCTATGGTGATCAGACAAGAACAGAAATATCAGAACAGTTGGGAGAGGAGAAGATAATTAAGTATCTGAGGCAAAGTCAAGCCCCAGAGGTATTCACAAAGGGAGCTAATTTTCAACCATCTTTAACCTCCCAAGTCCTAGCGCAATGAAACAACGTGAGACCAGAGGGCTCTTCTGTCCCTTACAGCAGTGGCAGACCTAACCAAGCAGGGCCCATGCGTGTCCATCTGCGCACAGGCAAGTCTCTAAGCTCTCCCGCACGTGGCGGTCCGCCCCCTCCAGCTAGTAACATTAGGCAAGCTCTGCAGGGTCTCTAGGACAGTGCTCGCCACTGTGGCTACAAATCACACCCGAGGAGCTTTGAGGTGCAGCATTCCTGAGGGGGAGGCCCAAGAATTGTTTGAAGTCCTTCAGGTGAGCAGACTGTGCAGGTACAGTGGAGAACCACTGCTCTTGGCCAAGGTTGCTGACCGTCTTTGGTAAAATACCAGATAGTATGTATTTTAGGCTTTGTGGGCCATATCCTCTTTGTCACAACCACTCGGCTCTGTCACTGCCGCACAGAAACGGCTGGGAGGTAATCTGTGAGTCAGTGGGTGTGGCTGTGTTTCAATAAAACTTTATTTACAAAACCTGGCAGGTTCCCATTTTTGGCCCCAAGACCTCAGTTTGTGAACCTCTGCTCTAGGCCAACCGACCAACTCTTCTGACGGAAAATACAGCTAAACAATCTACAGAAAGAGTTCTCCAACCTCGGTATGCAGTACAACTACCGAGGGGGCTTTCGAAATCTAATACACACAGAACCACTGGTATAAAGTTTATCAGAAGGTAACACTCACCTCTTCCAGTCCAGAACTTCAGAGAAAGGCAAAACATAGGAGTCTGCAATGATGACTGGGACGCAGCCGGCGCGTAAAACGTCACTCAGTGCCGCCTGGCCCAGCCGAGCGCCACGAAGAACCACACAGAACGTGGCCTCCTGCAGGGACGCAAGCAGAGGTGGGGGTCACACACCAGCTTCGCTGACGCACTCGGATCGCCACGGACCCTGCAGTTCTCCAGAGGGCTGAAGCCAAGCACTACCAAGACGTCCTGACGGGGAATGTGGAAAGATGAAAGCTCACACTGGGGGAACTTGGAAAGCTTAACTGGCCACGGTACTTGGTATTTCCACTCTTCAGTGTCACCTCAATGCTGCTACTGGTGGCATCTGAAATGTCCAGAGCCAATGTCCCAGCCTTTCTCTGGGAACTCAATAATGGAACCTCCCCGCCACCAGGTTCCTTCCAGCCCTAGTCTACTAGGCAAACACACTGTGGCACGGGGGCTGACCTCAGCCCACCTCATAGAAGAATTATTTGTCTGGGCATTCAGGCTTTCTAGAAGACCCCCTAAGGAAGCTATCAACTTTCATCTTTCATCTTTCTACTTCTCGTGGCTTCGAGCAGTGTGCTCTGTACATAGCAGGTACTCATGTCATGAATGCGGTGCCTCTGAAAACATACAGATGTGTCCCTCTTAGAACAATAAATCAAACAGAAAGCAAAGCCTCGAAGAACTGCTTCTTCCCTCCCTCCCTCAAGCCAAGTTAATGTGGGGAACATTTCAGAAAATGACAGACGTACAGGAGAACAAACGGTTGTAGGAGGGAAGCCAAAATAAGAAACAACTCTCTCTCTAACGCTCAGTTTCTCCCAGTGTTTGCCTCCTCGGGAGGAAGAAAAAAGATTAAATAAACAAAAACAAAAACAAAACACTGTTTCATCTTTACAGCTAGGGAAAAGGAAAGCTCAGAAAAAAAGAAAAACTCCAAATCCTCCAGGGATACACGAGAAAGCAGCGGGGGCTGAGGAAGAGAACTGGTCATGGCGCCTAGGGGTGCAGGTGGACAGCTCGGCCTGCCCGGAGGAGTCGGCATCCAGATGTGGACACACGTGCTGATAACCATTTTTTCTGTCTAGACAAAGGTTACTATAAATACTCCTGCTCACATCACCACCGTTATCAGTCAGACATTCCAGAGGAGATGCAGCACTTTCTGAGAGAAAGTATTTTAACAATCTCAGCATGGCCCAGTTCTCTGTGGAGATGGGGGGTGGGGGAGGACCACACCAGCTCCTTGCTATTTCTCCTTGAACTATTTTAAATATTTCAGGGAACAAAACTCACTTTCTCCTTTCCTCGCCCCCCTGCCCCTGGAATGTCAGGCATCCTACTTATGCTTAAAATATCCCCCAAAGGACTACTCTTCCCCGAGCGAGCGTATGGAAACAGTGGCATGGCCACGACTCAGGCAAAGGACATGCTACCAGTAGGAAGGACATGGCGAGGGTAGCAAAACGCCAACAGACAAAACAGTGACAAAAAATGAAAACCTTCCGTTCCCAGGAAATGCGGACTGCAGCCTCGTGGGCCTGCACGTCAGCGGGTACAGGCTGCCCCCTTCGAGCAGGCGATCTCTCTGGACGGGCTTACAAATACAGGGGTAAAAGTGCCCACTCTGGCCACATGACTTCTCCCCAAGCCCACAGCGGTTGCGGCTGTGGAGGGCGACGAGCGTCCAATGGGAGCGGGAGCACTGGGAGGCCAGACAGCTCTACACACACAGCAGGCCAGCCGCCGCCACTCCTCAGGGCCCACGTGGCTGCCAGGGAGCCGGGCTACGTCCTTGTCATCCCTGGGGTGCATGCCCCAGCAGCACGGGGAGAACAAGGCCTTCTGCTGGGGGCATACTGCTTCGGGAAGGGCCCCCTCCCGGGCGCAGGGGCACTCACCTGCAGCACCTGGGGGTACTCGTAGACCTGGTGCTCCCGGCAGCGCCTGCGCACCCAGGGGACGCCCTCTGACAGGTTGGTGCACTTGTCCAGTACTAGCACCGACTCCGCGTGTTTGGCCTGCAGGGCTTCCAGGTCTTCTCTGTACTCGGGGTGGACAGCCATCTGAGAGGACAGCAGGAAGTACCGCCGGGGACTGCAACAGAGCAAGAAGCGTGACTGGAACGCTGCCGCCGGCCCGCAGGTCAGGGTACGACACACTCGGACGTTCGACTTAGGGCAGGAAGTGGGTTCTCACGGGTCTTGGCAGGTCTCGATTTTCTGGGCAATCGCACTCTGCGGCGTTGGTCAGTATTACAGTATTATACAGCGTAAGAACCTAAGGTCTGGCTCAGTCACGTGCCGTCATGAAGATATGACTGGGGAGAAGTTCTTCAGGTTTTGAGGAAACGCCTGTAATATGCCAAGCTTGGAGAGCAAGCAAGAAATCTATATGTGCGTGGAAAAAGAGAAGCTGAATGGCTGTCTACTTGGAAGAAACACCAACGTGTTACCATGAGTCATGGCTAAGGTATCTAACGTGAAAAGGAACTAAGAGCTGGCTGCATCCTTCAGATGGGAAGAGAGGGAAACAATGGGCAGCACCGGGGGTAAAACCGGAAGAGGTGAAGGACTGCTTCCGGCTACTGAATGGCCTCCTTGGCCTACGGAGGTGCTGCAGGGAAGACAGCCTCCATCCCCAAGGCCACCTGCACACAAGAAGACTGAACTGGTGTTGAGAATAATGAGTGGAAAAAACTATTTTCACCAAAGGAGGGAAACAGTCTTAATATCTGGGTAGCAAGGATGTCTAAAAGAAAATGGAGTGAAGAAAGGATTTCCATGGGTCTAGTGCCATTGAGATCTTCACAAGAGACAAACTACACGAACACAAATTTAGTAAGCCAGAAGTCAAAGGGGAGTTCTGGAGGAGACCAGATGGTAAGGAACTCTCTCCTAGAAGGCAAGATTCCCACAGGGCAGAGAGGTTACGGAGCATAAACACTACATAGGTTGAGGGACCAGCAGCATTCACCATCAAAGAAATGAATAATATAAAGCAGGTTCCACGAAGAAGTGAAACACCCATCAGACCTAGAAGCAGTACTCACATGAATCTAACCCCCACTGGTCTGAACCGGGGAAAGTTCTGGGGGTGGGGGGTGTACCTATCATAGACAATGCCATCAGACAAGCGGATACAAGTCTGCACATAAGAAAGAACCAAAACCTATACTCTGTGACCCCATCTCTCTCACTTCCTTTTTTTTCTTTTTTTCTTGCACTGGGAGAAAGGAACAGTAATTTTTTTAGGTTTCTTATACTTCTTTGGAGGTTGTAGCTAAAGAACACCTTACCCATACATCCACAGCTGAAGAACAACCATTCTCTGACTGAAAAGGTCATCATTGTTTACCCAGCACTGAGTTTCAGGTCCCAAACACACAAAGCAATGAGTGGAGAAGGGGAATGTTCCCCTTTCCAGCCAGCTCAGCTACAGAAACTCCAGAAAACACAGCAACACGCCCCACAGCCAGATGGCCTTCAAATCCTCAGAACCCTTTCTTCTGGTAATTCTTTAAGCGGCTGAGCTACAAGCAAAAGGTACTTCCCCCATCCCAGTTAAGAAAGAAAGGGACAGGCACATTCCCTAAATCCTTGAGAAAGCAAGTAGCCACAGGAGGCCATTTAAATTAGACTAAAATTCAGCTCCTCTGTCAGACCAGCCACATTTCAAATTCTCAATGGCCATATGTGGCTAGAGGGCACCTAATAACAGAAATACTGATGTCTCCCATCGCAGAAAGGTCTGCTTGATAGAGCTGCCCTTGAGGGTCATTCAGACCCCGAAGACAGGGGAAAGTAAGTGGAGATAGGAAAGACATGGAGTAGAACCTATCAGGGAGTGAGTCTGGATCAGCTGTGCAGACTGGTTCCTCTCATCCTGCACAATTTCCCCCTAAGTTACGATTTATTGAACAATATGCTGAATATTTATAGCTAAAAGTAGTCCTTCTAGACACTGAAACAGAGTCTTGGATTCTATTCCCTGAGCCTCAGCAATGTTTCTCTTGTAAAGCACTAATTCACAGAGGGATGCCATGGTGAAGGGAAGATCACACATTAGAGCAGTTGCAGATCACTTCAAAGTGAATACCATCTCCCTGCAAAGTATTTCTGCAATCAAACTGGTCTGTTTAAACAAGAGAAAGGACTTACAGGCAAACTCGCAAGACAAGCAGGGTTTAAAACCACCTTAAGAATGAAACCTATTTGGGAATGTAGTAAACTGGGTTTTTTTTTTTTTAATTTCAAATCAGAAAACTTCTCATTAACAAGTTATAATGAAATCGGCCATGCATCAAATTGGAGCTGAAGGACCTTAAAGGTCTTTCTAATTCCTAAGACAGTGGTTCTGTGATGGATCTCATGGGGTACTGGTATTTGCTGGATGTCTCTGGAGACTTTCTCTTTAAGTAGAGCTGCTAGCATAAAACTGGCGATGCTCTACACCGTCTAGAATAAGAACAGACATGCCAATACCCCAGAAGGTGTCCTTGTAGAAGGGTGCAGAAGGTTGGAGTTCTAGAAAGAAAAAAGAGTTGTACTGCACAACGTGGGTGGGGCCAGAAATGGCCCAGCCAGAGTGCTGAAGCCTTTCTAGGGTGAAGGCGTCTACTTGGGAAAGAGCTGTGAGGTGGCCCAATGCCGGGTATGAGAGCCCTGAAAGGGTACCCGAGGTTTCGGCACTGGGGGCAGGGGTCAAAGGAGCCATGGCAACCCAGGGGGACGCTGAAGAAGAAGTGAGGTTAGGAGGGCGTGTGAGAATCCCAGGACAGAGTGTTAGAGCCTGGACTGGCTAAGAAGGGTGCCGTGTTGTGCGGAGGGTGAGGGCAACGGTACCAGCACCCTACTGTGGGGTGCTGGAACCCCAGAAGGCAGCGGAGGGTAAGTCCTGGGGCGAGTGGGGAGAATACAGCAGTGGGAGCACAATGTGGGGGAGTCAGGGTCTGAGGGGAGATGGAGGCAGGGGCGGCAGGGTTGGTTGGTTACATGCAAGACGGCTGAGCAAATCAGTAAAGATACTGAGGATAAATGAGAGCCAGATCGCCCCCTGTCGGAGAACAGAGCGACAAACAGGCAATGGGAGGAGACCAGAGCGCCCCGGTGCTGGATGGATCTGCAGAGGGTGACGTGAACTCGCGGTTTTCAGTGTACACAGACAATATCAAGACTCTCCATCTACCCAGATACAGAGAGAAACACAGAAGCTCAAGACGCTCCTGGGGAAAGAAGGCCTCCAGCTGAGTCCCCCTGGTGAGAAACAAAGTTCTCGTTCAGACATTCCGCCGCCAGGATCCTTGGATCCTGACTCTACCGTTACTCCGTGTTCAGCATGACTGTGCAGATGTGCACAGGAGTCTAGAAACGGCTCCCCCGGCTCGCATGCTCGTTCTCCCTGACCTGACAGATGGCTGAGGGAGTGTGCCCATTTTAGTTTTAAGCAAACAAAACTGTAAGGTGGATTTGTTTTTCTTTTAAGGACTAAAATTACTAGCTAGGACTTTCATGTTTCCTCCCAGCAGCGCTGAAACCTAAGTTTAAGTAAAATCATGCTGAGAACTTGAAGTCTCCCTCAATAGGAACAGTGGTGAACTCCCGATTTGGTTCCTTTTAGAGAGACAATGACAAGAATTCCAGCTGAGCCCAGCGCAGCTGTGAGAAGAAGCTATCAATAGCAACAATCCTCAGCTTCCCATTGAAAAAAGATTGGGAGAGATTTAAAATAAAAATAAAAACAAAGCTCTCACTACTCTGCGGAGCCCTCAAGAGATGTGGGAATTCCCTCAAAAAGCAGCTCTCACAAACAGCCAGAAATCCAAAGGCCCGGCCAGAAGGTCACCCACACTGCCTCCTCCCAAGTGCCTGGAAAGCACGAGGAGTCTGGAGTCTGCCTTTGCCGGTTTTTGCCCTTTCTTCTTCTTTTCTTCTTTCTTTCAGAGAGAGAGGGGCGTGCTGCTTATAAAAGAAACACCAGGGCGCCTGGGTGGCTCAGTGGGTTAAGCCTCTGCCTTCCACTCAGGTCATGATCTCAGGGTCCTGGGATCGAGTCCTACATCGGGCTCTCTGCTCAGCAGGGAGCCTGCTTCCCGGCCCCCCCCCACTCCCTCCACCCCCCCCCACCTGCCTCTCTGCCTACTTGTGATAAAATCTTAAAAAAGAAAGAAAGAAACACCACAACCTCAGGGCCAAACTGCAAGCTGGAGGAAAGCAGAGTGTGGGTCCGGCCAGTGGCAGAAATCCACAGACCGGTCAGCAGAGGGACGCGGGTACCCCGGGGCAGCCCCTCGCCACTCGCCCCCTCCCGGCAGATTTACTGGTCCTCCCCCCAGTTACTGCATGGAGAACGTCAGAGCCTGAGACCTCCAGTGATCTAGTTGGAGATCTTAATTTCCAGTCTAATGATACGTAAAAACTAGGGAGATTAAGTTACTAAGAAAATGCCACCACCACGGCAGTTTCAATCTCTGGAAGAAATCGACTGAAAATAATTTTTGCTGTTCAGAGGTGGTTTGTTTTCCTCTGTTTTATTAGCTGAATCTTTGCTTTTCAGTGGGTATTTTCCCTATGTCACATCTGAAGGGAAGGAAGAGTCCTAAAGCAATTAGCAGAGAGCTGGATTATACTAGAGAGATTAGATAAGAAAGGGAGCAGAGTTCAAGCAGTCTTCGAACAGACCAGAGGCCACCAAGCTGAAGGGATGGCCCTGACCCTCCCTGGCTCCCTTGAAGCCTCGCCTGGGCTTCCTCCCCCCAAGCCTAATGTCAGGGGGACCCCGCAGTTCTCTGTTGCACCCTGGGCACTGCAGAGGTTTCGGGCTCCCCCAGCCTCCACCCTTTAGACGCCAGGAGCATTCCATGCAAAACAGCGCTAGCACAGCAGGTCCGACTGCTCTCCTCTGCAAGGCTGGCACTCGGCTAGTGTATGGGAACTTCTGTTTTAGGGGAGCTCCTACCCTCCCCAGAACTGGTAAGAGTGGCTGCTGTGCCCAAACTGCCTGTACAAACAATATGGTTTATGTTGAACACTCTCTTTCCTTCTGCAAATCTGAAACATTAGCACACGCCAAGCAGAGACTGTGCGTGTGATCAGCTCCCGATGAAAACTGGGGGCGCAGAGTCTCTGATGAGTGCCCTGGTGAGCCACAGTCCGTACATGCTGTCGCCACTCGTTGCTGGGGGAATTAAGCACATGCCAGGCGACTGTGTGACACTACTGGGGGAGGACCTTGATGCCTGCACCCAGTTACCTTGGACTCCATCCCATGTACCTTGTCCCTTTGCTGACTATGCGTTGTCCCCTTGTGCTTTAAAAAATCATAGCCATGAGTGGGACTATATGCTGAGTCCTGAGTTTCTTGGCAGATCACTAAAACTGGAGGTGGTCTCGGGGACCCCTGACACACATGCCCCCGAACTCACAACAGTCCGTATATTGCCAAATATCCCTAGGGAGACAAAAATCAACCCCTTCCCCTGTTGAGAACCACCAGCCTAGCAATGCTTGGTTCTAACAGGCCTTCAATAAGACAGAAATCTAGTCTCAAAACAGCACTGGGGCTAAAATTAACAAGTCAGGAAACAAATGTTGGCGAAGATGCAGAGAAAGGGGACCCGTCTTACACTGGTCGTGGGAATGCAAGCTGGTGCAGCCACTCTGGAAAACAGCATGAAGGGTCTTCAAAAAGTTAACAAGAGAACTACCGTACAACCCAGCAATTACACTACCAGGTATTTTATCCAAAGGATACAATAATACTGATTTGAAGGGGCCCGTGTACCCCAATGTTTATAGCAACAATGTCCACAACAGCCAAACTATGCGAAGAGCCCAGATGTCCATCAACAGATGAATGGATAAAGAAGATGTGGTATAGATAGACAATGACATACTATGCAGCCGTTAAAAATTGAAATCCTGCCATTTGCAATGACATGGATGGAACTAGAGGGTATTACACTGAGTAAAGTTAATCAGAGAAAGAAAATTATACACTCATACATGGAATTTAAGAAACAAATCAGAGGAGCATAGGGGAAGGGAGAGAAAAATAAAACAAGATGAAATCAGAGAGGGAGACAAACCATAAGAGACTCTTTTATTTTTTTAAGATTTTATTCATTTATTTGAGAGACAGAGATCACAAGTAGGCAGAGAAGCAGGCAGAGAGAGAGGAGGAAGCAGGCTCCCTGCCGAGCAGAGAGCCCGATGTGGGGCTCGATCCCAGGACTCTGGGATCATGACCTGAGCCGAAGGCAGAGGCTTTAACCCACTAAGCCACCCAGGCACCCCCCAAGACTCTTAACTATAGGAAACTAACTGTTGCTGGAAGGGAAAAGGTTAGGGGGATGGGGAAACTCGGTGATGGGCATTAAGGAGGGCACGTGATGTAATGGGCACTGGGTGTTCTATGCAACTGATGAATCACTGATCTCTACCTCTGAACCTAATAATATACTATATGTTAATTAACTGAATTTAAATTAAAAATTTTTAATTAAAAAAGAAAAAAAAACACAGCATTGAACTATATCCTTTTCTCCAGTCTCTTCTACAAGAATTATTTTGTATTTTCATCTTGATGATGATCAAAAGAAAATCAGTACAGGCATATTTTTGTTCGTATTTAATGATAATACTGCTTAGAGTTTTTCAACGTCCAAGTTTGTATTTAGTGGGCTAATGGGAAGATAGGAAGACTTAAAATGTAAATCATGTAGAATGATAGCACAGTAAAATGCTAACTGTAGTACCTAAGTGATGGGTATACAAATATTCACTGTACTGTCAAATTTTTTAAACACTGCTGTCTGGATTTAACATTTTTATAATTTATATTATAATTTTATAAATTATAATTGTATAATTTTTATAAACTTGTAAATTATAATTTTATAAATTTTATAATTATATTTTTATAGTGAAATGGTGGGGGAAAAATCTGTATCAGATGAAGATAAATGATGTCACAATATGCTAAAGGGAAGCACCCTAGTCACTCAAACATAAAAAGTGGTAGAGAGAAATACATCATTACTCCACAGGCAAAGAGCAAAGGCATGCCAAACCCCCAAAACCACAATTAATTCTATATTCACCTTAAAAGACACAATCCAGTTTTAAAGAAAAAGCCTCAGCTATCACATTGTTAACGTGAATATTATTAGTTTTGTACATTTCTTTGCATTTAATTTGTAAATCTGTTTTAAATTTGAAGTCATATAAGCACAAAGAATTTAAATTGTTTTTTACCTGTATTGACTCAAGTTGCATATTTAAAAAGTAGTCAAAATTCAAGGGACCTTGAATAGACCAAAACAAAAACCAAAATCTTAAAAAAAGAACAAAATTAGAGGCCTCACATTACCAATTTAAAAACTTACTACAAAGCTACAGTAATCAAGATAGTGTGGTACTGGCATAAGGACAGACACACAGACCAATGGAACAAAATTGGGAGTCCAGAAATAAGCCTATATACCTATAGCTAGTTGATTTTCAACATGAATGTTAAGATCATCCAATGGGAAAAGAACAGCCTTTTCACCAACTGTTGCTAAGACAAGTGGATATCCACAGGTAAAAGAAGGAAGTTAGACTCCTACCTCACACCACATGTAAAAAGTAACTCAAAACAGGGGTACCTGGGTGGCTCAGTTGGTTAAGTATCTGACTATTGGTTTCGGCTCAGGTCACTATCTCCTGGGTCCTGAGCTCAGGCCCCACACAGGGCTCCGTGCTCAGCAGGGAGTCTGAAGATTCTCTTCTCCCTCTGCCTCTCCCCTGACTCCTGCTCTCTCTTGCTTTTTCTAAAAGAAATAAGTAAATCTTTTTTAAAAAATTAACTCAAAATAGAGCAAAAACCAAAATCTAAGAGCTAAAATTAAAGCATTCTGAGAAGAAACCACAGATTTAAATTTCGTGATCTTGGATTGATCAAGGATTTCTTATTTATGACACCCAAAGTTCAAGGAAAAATAGAATAAATAGACAAATAGAAAGGAAAAATAGATAAATCAGACTTCATCAAAAGGAGAAACTTTTGTGCATCAAAGGACACTATCAAGATAGTGAAAAGACAACCTACAGGATGGGAGAAACTATTTGCAAATCATACAACTGGTAAGCATCTAGTAAGTAAAATATATAAAGAATTCTTACAATGCAACAAAACCAAAACCCAATATTAAAAAAAAAAAAAAGTAGATGATAAGTAACCAAAGCAACCCGAAAAAGAAAAACAAAACTGAAGGTATCAATTCCAGATTTCAAGCTCTATTACAAAGCAGTAGTAATCAAGACAGTATGGTACAGGCAAAAAAAAAAAAAAACAAAAAAACAGACACACAATCAATGGAGCAGAATAGAAAACCCAGAAATGGACCCACAACTTTATGGCCAACTCATCCTTGACAAAGCAGAAAAGGGTATCCAATGTAAAAGATAGTCTCTTCAACAAATGCTGTTGGGAAAACTGAACAGCAACATGTAGAAGAATGAAACGGGACTACTTTCTTACACCACACACAAAAATAAATTCAAAATGGATTGAAGACCTAAATGTGAGACAGGAATCCACCAAAATCCTAGAGGAGAACACAGGGAGCAACCTCTTCAACCTTGGCCATAGCAACTTCTTACTGGACACGTCCTTGGAGGCAAGGGAAAGAAAAGCAAAATGAACTACTGGGACTTCATCAAGATAAACAGCTTCTGCACAATAAATGAAACAATCAACAAAAAACTAAAAGGCAACCTACGGAACGGGATAAGATATTTGCAAACAACATATCCAATAAAGGGTTAGTGTCCAAAATCTAGAAAGAACTTATCAAACTCAACACCCAAAAAACAAAAATCCAGTCCAGAAATGTGCAGAAGACATAAACAAACACTTCCCCAAAGAAGACAAAGAAATGGCTAACTCTCTCTCTCCCCTCTCCCTAAACTAAACAAATAAATCTTTAAAAAATAAATACACCCACTGGAGTATATTCCTTAAAAGAGTAAATTTTATGGTGAATGAATATATCTCAATTTAAAAAATAACAAAACAAATCAATTCTGGAAGTCCACTAACAGAAAAATCCAGAAAGTAAATCTAGGCAATAAGTTCATGAACTGTCCAGCTCTCTTTGTACTTGCCTAACAATAAAAATATGTTTCAATCTCACCTTATGTAAATAACAAACTCTGCTACATCTAAAATAGGTTTCAGAATTTGGTTACCAGGCTACACAGTAGAAGACACATACACAGGATGGAAATGCTTCACTTTGGAAAAGTTCTCTTATTTCTCCAAGAACCTATAAAGGCTTCTTCCTTTTTTTTTTTTTTTTTTTTTAAAGATTTTATTTATTTATTTGACAGGGAGAGATACAGCGAGAGAGGGAAGACAAGCAGGGGGAGTGAGAGAGGCAGAAGCAGGCTTCTACTGAGCAGGGAGCCAGATACGGGGCTCAGTTCCAGGACTCTGGGATCATGACCTAAGCCGAAGGCAGACACTTAACGACTGAGCCACCCGGCGCCCGCCCATAAAGGCTTCTAAGGGGAAGTTTGGGATGTTTTCCAAACTATTTCCTTAAGACTCATTTCTGAGACCAAATGCTGTGTGTGGATTTTTAAATCTCACCTTGTATGATCTTTCTAGTGTGGCAATATACAAATCAGTCACCTTCATGCGTGAGCACACGGCACACAAGAGTACCATCATCATCATCATCATCACGTCTGTTTAAAGCTTATTGAGATTCTCACCAAGAATTAGCGCAATTTCAAACCGACTACATCAAAAAAGGCTAGACAAGATGCCCTGCACACCCAAGCTGCCAGCCCTTTTCACTTGATTCACTCACATGTCAACAATACGAACCGATCATGTGATAGGCATAGCCAACACGGCAGTTAAAAAACAGACCTGGGGGCACCTGGGTGGCTCAGTCGGTTAAGTGTATGCCTTTGGCTCAGGCCGTGATCCCAGGGTCCTGAGATAGAGCCCTACACTGGCTCTCTGCTCAGCAGGAAGGCTGCTTCTTCCTCTCCCTCTGTCCATACTCAAGCTCACTCCCTCTCAATTTAACAAATAAAATCTTAAAAAATAAAAAAATAAAAAAAAACAAAAAACCAGACCTGGCACTAGCCTTACTGCAAAATCCAAATTCCCAAGCAAAGAGGCCATGAGCAAGTTATTACACCGTGGCCCAGTGACTGGTACCATAGGAGAAGTGGAAGCTGCTATGGGGGTATAATGCAACCACTCCGGGGGTTAGCAAAGTCCCCTTGGAGCAAGAAGTGCTCAAGTTCAAACCTAAAGGACAAGTGGGTCATCAGTCTGATGAAAATGAGGAAGAAGACTTCCAGACCACGGAAAGATTTTACAGCCCAAAAAAACCCGAGAGAGCAATGCTGTTTCTTCAAACTAAAAGTGGGGTGGGGGAAAAGCTAGAGATGCAAAGAATGGTCACGTGCCAGAGGGTCTTGAAAGACATTTTAAGGGGTCTGGGCTTTATCTGAAGGGAAATGGGTAATCAGTAACAACCCAGTTGTGGGGGCAGCAAGACTAGAGGCAACGAAACCAAACAGGGGGCTGTTTCCGGATCCAAGGGAGAGATGACAGTAAGCTGGTGCTGGGTGGGGGCAGAGGACATGGAGAAGGCAGATCTGAGAAATATTCAGGAGGGACAATCAAAAGGACTTACTCTTCTGGAAGTGAGGGAGAGGAAGGAGTTAAGGACACCTCAGGGATTCCAGATCTGGAAAGCTGGGTAGCCGGCACCATCCACTCACTGAGCCAGAGAAAACTGAAGGAGAAACTGGGGTGGGATGGGGTGGGGGGCGGGGGTGGGGAAGACGGCAGACTCCAAGCCCCAGGCCTGTAACCGAGGCTTCGGCTCTGGACACCAACCGTGCAGCCCTCGTCGGCACCTCACAGTGCACCTGGCTGGCGGGATGTCCCTTACCCTGGTCCTTTCTCGGGAAGGTCCACCTCCGCCGACAGCGGACTGTACACAGGAATGCTGACATCGTAGCCTTGCCGGTAAGTCCACGTAGAAAAGCCACCACCAGCCAAGAGAGCCCTGAAAAGCAAAGGGTTTTGTCAAACAATGAGAAAGAAAGGTCTTCATTTTGAGAAGCTCCGTGGGAAGGGAGAGGAGTCCCCGGGTCAGTAATAACACCAACAGAGGCCTGCTTCCTGTCTCCTGTCTCTGAAGACATCATGCTCTGTGTTTCACATCCAGCACCTCCTGGACATCAGCTGCGTGCGGTCCCTGAGTTAGCAGCCTTCTTCTGGGGGCCACCCTGTAAACAGCCCCTCTGCTACCTTATTCAGACCCCATTCAGTTCTTCCCGAAGTCCTACCCCACTCTGCAATGCTCAAACCGGCAGGAACAGATGACAGGTCGGCACAAAAGCCAGGATGAGGCAGTCGCTCACTGACCCTCTGGCCTGAATCTCAAGCGACAATGGTCACAGAAAGCACGGATGACAGCAAAACATCTCATCCGGTGCTGCGCATGCCTCTCCCCGACCCCCCCGCCCTGGGCAGGTCTCTCCAGTGTTGTCCAAGGGCTGTCCCCCAGCTCTCGCCTCCACTACAGCTCCTCAGCCCCCGCGCAGGAAGCAGGAACCCAGGATCAAACTGTCAGTGCCTCGCCTGCACTTTGCATGCACTAGCTTTATTCTCCTTAATCGGAAAGCTGTGAACATACTGTTTTAATTGGAGCCAGCAAGTAATACAGCGACACTTCATCAGAGAAAGGAAGCAGGTGGAGATCACACCAACTTTTACTGTTATTCTGTCCCCAGGGTCCCAGATCCATCAAAATCACTTACTGGGGCAGAGTTTTGCCAGTTCCACGTATGTACAGTCTGAGCCAAAACGTCTGAACTGAGAAACCACATTTTTTGCAATATTGATTGCTACCAATCCTCTCCCTGCCCTGTTGACAACCTCCATTCCATTTGAACACGACCAGTTTAAGTTCAAAGATTTTCCAACCACCCCTGGAAATCCCAATCTGTTTGTTTAAGCTTTCTGAAACCAAGAACTGGTTAGTGAGGTAATGTGCAGGCTAAAGACCTCTCCAGCTGCCAGTCTCCTCTGTAAACCTAGCGACTCTCCTTAGTACCAGCATACGGTCTGATTTTTCCTGATTAGCATTCAGCAATGAATCCATCCACCACGAACTTGGGCTGATTCCATGACAGCAAGCAGACTGCAGGGGAACCCGTGATCTCTGTGCAAAGAAACAATCACGAATCCAATACACAGGCACCAAGCAGCCCCGGTGAGCCAGGGTGGGGGGTGACGAGGCAATTACACCCACAGCCGCAGAGCAGAGGGGAACGCACATGGAACAAGAAAGGAAGCAGGTGCGTATCACACCACCTTGTACTGTAATTCTGTCCCTGGGGCCCCAACGTTACTGTTCCTGGAGAGCAAAGTGGGGGTTATGCACGGGGAGGAGGAAAGCATGCAAACGGAAGTAGGTCTTATGTCACAGATAACACTCGAGATCTCTACTTACGACCTTGGTAAGAGTCGGGACTGTAATTAGCTAAAAAGACCTCACACCAGCCCGCTACTGCTAAGACTCGGACTTCAAGTCCCTGTATCTTCTTCTGCCAACGACTCCATAACGTGCTAATGGAGACAACGGTGTGAGCGTCCCTTGCTCTACAGAGTACGTGTTTTGCGGTGAGTGAAAAGTGCCCTTCTGAAAAGCACATTGTTTTCCTATTATGTAGCCCCAAATCAGAGATCAGCTCCAAAGCTGCAAGAGACTGAACAGAAAACTTGCAGTGAAAAAAAGCATTAATCTGATCATCAGACTGATGCCAGGTCAAGTGTTACGTCACTTGAAGTGTCCTCTGCATGTTGCCGGCCTTCTTGACATTAGGACATGTCCTCTGTCACAGAGCCCTCTGCACAGCCTCACGCACTCCACCATCCCTGCTCCGGGTTGTCCTCAGATGCTCCCCCAGTCCTCCTCCCATGTGAGTGTCCACAGGGCCTAAGCACAGCTCGTCTGCAAGCTCATCCTTTGCTTTCTTTTGAATCATGCATGCAATCAGGCCAGCAAACCCCTCAAATGCAAAGCTTCAAATTTCGCCAAAAAAAAAGCTAACCAATTCTATTAGTCATCCTTATTTGTGTACTGAATCAAACAAATATAAAAAAATATGTATGAGACAGGTAAATCTAAACAATGGCTAGATATTTGGTGATGTCAGGTTCCTATTAATTTTTAGGTGTGAAAATAGCAGTATATATTTTTTAAAAGATTTTATTTATTTGACAGAGAGAGATCACGAGTGGGCAGAGAGGCAAGCAGAGAGAGAGAGAGGAGGAAGCAAGTTCCCTGCAGAGCAGAGAGCCCGATGTGGGACTCGATCCCAGGACCCTGAGATTATGACCTGAGCTTAAGGCAGAGGCTTAACCCACTGAGCCACCCAGGTGCCCCCCAGTACAGTTATATTTTTAAAAAATCCCTTATAGCAGAGAGATTCAAATGGAAATATTTATAGATGTAATGATATCACACCTGGGATTTGCTTCTAGATAACCTGGTGGGGGATGGGTAGGAGTACAAATGAGTGGAGACCAGATCTGAGTTGATAATTACCAAAGCCGGACAGAGGGACATGGGTTGACCTTACTAATCTCTTCTTTTACACAGGTTTGAAATTCTCCATAACAAGTTAAATAAAACTCACACGAATTAGAAATCTGTGAGAGATGTGTACAAAGAAACAATAAGAAAAACTGGCATAATAATATTGCAGAACATATATGAGAAAACAAAGATTGGTAAAATAAGGCACTGAAGAGGTACAATTTGCTCCCACGTGCACGCGTGTGTGTGTATGTGCGTGTATACTACAGACATATGCACACACATATTTATACTTGTTTGTGTATAAATCCATGGAAAAAAAGGCTAGAAAAATACATTGTATTTGAGGACAGGGATGACCTTTCAGTAAGGGAATGAAAATAGAGGAGGATTTGAAGCATATGTTTATATTTTACTCTTTATATGCTCGTACATTGTTGCAATCTTGCACAAAGAAAGTATACACGTATCATGTGTAGGATTTTTAAAAACTGGAAGGGAAGTAAAAATAGATTTACGTAGCACAAAAGATATATATGCTGAGCAGACATTTCCTTCTGTCCTGACCCTTTCATCTCCCCGAGTAAAATCATCCTCAAGCAATCACACCTATGACCTTGGACTTCAGCAGACCCTTGAAGCAGTCTAATCTGGCCTGCCCGCTTTCTAATTTCCAAATAATCCAATAGGCAGCTCTTGCTAAAACCATTCTGTCCTCATGGTTCTTGCCTCCTTTGAATCCAGGAACAAGGACAAATGATAGAAAAAAAAAGACACACAAAAAAAATCTACTCTTCCCTCCAACCAGAAGACCACCTAGGTTTCAAAACGAAATTTCCCACATGCACAGACAAAGGAGGACTGCACAGTGATTCATTACTTGCCATAGTATTGCCTATAATCACTTACAAAAATACATGCACAGGGAAAAAGATTTAACCTTCCTGATCCTTAACACCTAACCACTAGCCAGAACTCAGACTTCTGCCTGAGTACTTAACACTTTCCCATAGAGAAATGAAACCCCATTTAACATGTGCACTTGATAAAAATAAAATCCTTCTCCCATGCAAATACATATACCAAAATGTCAGCAAAAAGTGAAATGTCCCAAACAGAAATAAGTCCTTCTCAAAATAAACCCAGAACAGCAGGTGAAGACACAACATTCCTAACAGCTTTTTCTTCCCTTCTCTGTTCCCTGAAGGATTTCACTTCCCCAGAGCAACCAAATCCATAAAACAGTAGCCCACTCAGGAACGCTGGGGCTGCGGGCCAAACCAGGGCTCACCTTGTGTTTGGCTGGTTTCTATAGAATTTGTGTGGACCGACTGCCCTCTATCGACCAAGATGCTTTCTACACCGAAGGTGGCGGGGGCAGGGGTGTGCAGGGTGGGGGCCGGACGGGCGGTCCTGGAGTGCAGGTCTCTTCTAGTGATAATTGTATTTCCAGACAGAAACACAACACTGACCCTACATAATTACTTAAAACAAAGAGGGCTTGGATTTAATCTTGCAGGGAAAAGTAGTACCAAGTGTAGATTTTCATAAATGATGGTGTCGGCCTTTGTGGGCTGAGAACACCACAGGCCTCAAGCTACTCTCTAACCATAACACTGATTTTAAGAGTGAAACATCAACTGTAATAAAATGACTTATGAGTGAGTTCTGATGTCAGCTTACAACACTGCTGTACCCTGAGTATCGCCCAGGACCCCCATCTTGGGCCTCACTCTTCTGCTCTCCTCAAAGCCTTGAACCCAGGACTAGGAAAGGAACCGCACCCCACTCCTGCGCCTCATGGAAAGCCTCCAACCCAAGCAGTTCAGTCAATGTTGAAAAGGGCTGGTAAACAGAGTGAGCAGACTCGGAATCATAATCCTGCGATCCCAACCACCCCACACCCCGCATGCTGTTTGGAAGGTTTTGTTAGAAGAGAGGAAGGAAAGAAGGGAGTGGGGGCCAGGAGGGAAGGGAGGGGAGGATGGAGGGAAGGATGCTACTGACCGAGGCAATGTCGAGTAAATGAACCGGAGCGCCCTCCTTCCCCAACATGACAGGCTGTGGGCGTAACTGTCACACCTCCGCGTCCCCTTCCTACAGCAAGCTATGGCTCTACTTTTTGCAAATGCTCCCAAATTTGGACAGAGCCGACACAAGGCACAAAGCGGGCCTTGGGGGTGGGGTGCTGCAGTAAGGAGAGAAAACCCAGACCGAGAAAAAAAGATGATTTTTTAAAACACTGCGCTACAACATAAGTTCTAGCTGGTGCTCCCCAACAGAGTAAAGCAGGTCCGGTCTCACCACATCTACGTCTCAAGGAGGGAAATGCCTAGGACATTTTAACAAACAATTCTGACTGCACAGTCTATCCCACTAGGCTTAGACACAGGACTTCCCATCAAAGAAAGGGTCTTGCATTTCCTTAATCCTCAGAACCCCATCACAGTGACAACCTCAAATACACTCACCTGTCTCTGGGGACATCCAGAGCTGTGTTGTAATCTGGGGGACCTCCAGGCAGCATGTTGAACAGCAGGTGGTTTGTACCTCGATCCCACCTGGTAAGAAATGAAACATGCCTGGGAATTCACACGTCAACCGTGAAGAAACAGAAACAAGAGTCAGTTACTGGAAGACAAGCCACAAGTATCCCCAACCCCAAAGAGGGCCACTTCTCAGGGCTGCAAAGAGAATTCCTAGAAATTCCGAGAGTACACCAAGAACTAGCCTGGCTCCTGGAAAGAAAAAACAGGTGGATGTGTCCTTGGAGCTCGGCCACTACAGGCGTGCTTGGGACAATGACAACCTGAAAATGATCTAAATGTTCACCACTTGGTTAAAGAAACAAAAAAGGAATACAGAAGGCTGCCTGAGTACATCACAGAACATGTGTAAAATGGAAGGCTGCACAACCCTTAAAAATTACATAGTAAACTAATACGAAATTATCTGGAAATATATTCATAATGTATTAAGGAAAAAAGACAGCCCAAGCACAGAGAACGTGTAATTCCACTTCTAACAAAATACATACATACATGTGCACATGCATCTATGTCATACAAAAATGTATATATATGTGTGTATATTTTATAAAACAAAAACAGCTGGGAAGCAACATCATTAAGGCAGCAAAATGGAATGAATCTTACATGCTGCTTCTTGCTTACCTGTATTTTCAGACTTTTTACAGTGAGCATGTAGTCTTACGTAAGTCATAAGGTGTGGGGGGAGATTTCAATAGAACAAGAAAGCTATGGGAACATGAGCCATCCTTAGATTTTTTTTTTTTAAGATTTTATTTATTTGACAGAGAGATCACAAGCAGGCAGAGAGGCAGAGAGAGAGAGAGAGAGAGGGAAGCAGGCTCCCCGCTGAGCAGAGAGCCCAATGCGGGGCTCGATCCCAGGACCCTGAGATCATGACCTGAGCAGAAGGCAGCGGCTCAACCCACTGAACCACCCAGGTGCCCCCATCCTTAGATTTTAAACTCTAAGATATTGGGAGCCCCCAGCAAAAGCAAGGATGGCAAAGCTCTTGACAGAGTACAGAGCCGAAGGGCTTCCAGCCCTGGCTTCGTGCTCCAAGCCGGTCACGCACACCCAGGCCTTCCCACGAGGAAAGAGACAGCAGCTGTCTCCCGAGGAGAACCATGCCCTCTGCCTGTCCTTCCCCTGAGCTCCCCGAAGGCCCTGGCTCCCATGTGAACGTGCTACATACCTAGAGAGCTGGGCCAGCGCCTGAGCGGTCTCCTTAATGCGGAGCGTGTTCTGGTTAAGCACGTCGATGGACGGGACAAACAGGCAGGCCCGGCTGATGTCATCGGTATAGTAATCGCTGTCGGAGATGGCCGTGAGCAGGTCGTTGTACTCCCGGGAGATGGTGTTGCTGACCGGGACACCAGAGTCATCCACATACTTCTTCAGAGAGTAGATATACACCTTGATTTTGTTCTTGGGGTTGAAGCCACAGCGGTAGACATCGAAACACGTGTGCATCCTGCAGCTGAGATCGCCACGCTCGGGGAGGGGGCTACCGGCTGGCAGCCTGACCACGGGCACGTCGCGGACACTGCGCTTCTCCACGTTCCAGTCACTGGAGGACTCGATGGAATGGGGCCAGAACTGAAACACGCCGGTGGCAATGAGGCCCAGCAGGACGACAGAGAAGAGGGTGATGTAGTAGATTCGGTGCTTGGTCTTCATTCTTGGGATGAGGGCAGGACCCCGGATATTGTACTTGACCGACGCACACATAATGACACACACAGCCTCTTCCTCCCACTCCTGGTTCCAGGGGAGACACACAAGAAAAATGAAGCAGTTAGGGGAGCAAGCGACCCCTGAAAGGACTGTTTGACTTTCAGCATACTTATTTCTTTCCCTGAAGCGGTTTGAGGAAATAATGAAAAGGGATTTTTGACCCTTCCTGTAAATACATACGAATGTATACTCGTGTATTAAATGTGTGCTATATGTTATGTTTCGTTATTTAATACTATACATACTTAATACAAATATTGATAAGTATAACTACATCCTATAAATATATATTAGATGAAAGCATAAGTCATAGATGTGTGAGACCTAGGAAGACGGGCGCTGACCAAGGAAGAAAATCAAAAGTAGAATAAAGACAATTGTTTTGTTTCTAAACACGTGGCTAACATATGGGGCGCCTGGGTGGCTCAGTTGGTTAAGCGGCTGCCTCCGGCTCAGGTTATGATCCCAGCATCCTGGGATCGAGTTCCACATCGGGCTCCTTGCTCGGCTGGGAGCCTGCTTCTCCCTCTGCCTCTGCCTGCCACTCTGTCTGCCTGTGCTCACTCGCTCGCTCTCCCTCTCTCTCTGACATATAAATAAATAAAATCTTAAAAAAAAAAAAAAAAGCGTAAGTCATAAATGTGTGGGGCCTAAAAAGACGGGCGCTGACCAAGGAAGAAAATCAAAAGTAGAATAAAGACAATTGTTTTGTTTCTAAACACGTGGCTAACATATGGGGCGCCTGGGTGGCTCAGCTGGTTGAGCTTCTGACTCTTGGTTTCAGCTCAGGTCATGATCTCAGGGTCGTGGGATCGAGCCCCACAGGCTCCACGTTCAGCAGGAAGCCTGCTGGAGATTCTCCCCCCATTCTCTAAACAAATAAAAATCTTAAAAAAAAAAAAAAAAACCAACCAAAACACTTGCCTAACATGAACTGATGCTTCCACTGACTTTTGGTTATTCTAACATCTGCGTTCACTTATTCAGTCACCCCTGTGAGGAGCGAGCACCGACCACGCACACTGCAAGGGACGAGGGAGAGAGCGAAGACGCCATCTTCCAGGAACTTTTTTCTACTGAAGGAGGTAAGACAAAGCTACGGCAAAATGCAAAATGGAAAAATATCACTAGGAAAGTATCAGTAAGGTGCCAGTGACTATTGGGCTAGATTACTCTTTAATCTTTAAATAAAATACAGTGACGTTTCGTAATAGAGATGACAAATCGACACATTCAGATGGAAGGAAGGAAGAAAAGTGCAGGGAGACAGGGAGGGAGGGAAAGGCAGGTCAATGTGGTGGATGAGTTTCCAAAGACTGATGCCAACAATTCGTCACATCTTTGAATGTGCATGCCACTTTTCTAATAAGGTAGACTCTGTTTCTCTTCCCCCCTGAATCTGGGCTACCCTTGAGACTTGCCCTAACCGGGAGAATGTGGCAGAAATGACATTCTTGGGCTTTTGAGCTGAGGCCTTAAGAGACCTGTAGCTACTGCTTTTGTCCTCTGGGAACCCAGCTGCCGTGCCATCGGGAGGCTGGGCTCCCAGGAGAAAGCAACCGTGGGGAGGCCCCAAAAGAAAATGAAGAGAACACACACAAACCATCCCCAGCAAGAACCCTGGGCAAATCCCTGGTAGTTATTGTTGTAAGGTCACTGGAGTTTGGGTTGGGGTGTTACCCGGCAACACCTGAATGGAACAGCCAATAAGCATCCCTGACCGATGTAAAGAAGCTTCTTAGTCCTCCTCTACAAATACAGACCTTCCCTGTAGGCCACAGCTTCAGACCCTTCCCAAACAAGCCTCTCCATCGCATGCCCGGATACTGCGTGGGGAGGGCAGAGCCACGGACGGTCCCACGTGTCACAGACTTGCCACGTCACTGCAGTAAGCTGCTTCGGCAAGCCACGTGTACAAGACCCAGCCTACAAAATGGTCCCATTCTACTCGCTGGTCTTTCAGAAAAGCTATTAATAAAAAGGGAAATAACTGAAAAGTTCACAGACCATCTTCAAGGTTAGCAACCATGCTTATCTGGCTAAATGGCGCTCTCCCCCATCACTGTCCACACTGCCTAGGTGGCAGGATACTGCCGAGCCTTGAACACTGCAATCACACCAGCTTTCAAGGCAAAATGTAAACAGTCATGAAAGATTGCAACTTGTACCACTTGCAACCATCAGTTGGAATGTAAGAAATTTGTCACAGACTAATGCATGAAGGTGCATACATTTTTAAGTTTAAACATTATCATCTTTGGGGAACCCTGCATCAACCATTCACATATGCTCATTGATTCCAGGACAGAAATATGGGCATGAGAGCGCATTTCCTTTTTTTTTTTTTTTTAGATTTTATTTATTTATTTGACAGAGAGAGATCATGAGTAGGCAGAGAGGCAGGCAGAGAGAGAGAGGAGGAAGCAGGCTCCTCGCTGAGCAGATGCAGGACTCGATCCCAGGACCCTGGGATCATGACCTGAGCCGAAGGTAGAGGCTTAACCCACTGAGCCATGCAGGCACCCCGAGAGCCATTTCCTTTTTTCTGTCTTTCTAAGAAACAGCCTTCCCCCCGCCACCACCCCAGTAGATTTCTTGGCGCGCTGCGTCTCTGTGGGAGCTAAAAGATAGGAAGCCTCGGGACAAATGCACGCAAAGAGCTGCCCACTCCATGGCAAGTCTGAACCCCACAACAGGCTCTCCAGGTCCCTTTATCCCCTGGATCAATGGTTCTCACACCCAAAGGGCAAATATTGCAGAGGCAGCTTATTAAACCGGAGTCCTCAGCCCCAGTGCAGGAGGTGAGTCCTAGCCCCTCTAGAACAGAGTCACAGATGCGGGCATTTTAGCAGGTTCCTCAGTGTTTACTTTGAGCCATCCTCTTTGAAATATTGACTGAAATTAGACAAACTACCTTTTAACAAAATGGCTTTCACACTTTTTTTTTTAATTTAAACTAAAATCTACACGGAGAAATACATTTTATACTGTAACCCAATACAGACACAGGTGTGTGCATTTGTATTTTAAATAACAGCTTCCCAGGGGCCCCTGGGTGGCTCACTTGGTTGGGCAGCTGACTCCTGACTTCAGCAGAGGTCATGATCTCAGGGTCCTGAGATGGAGCCCATGGCTGGCCCTGTGCTCAGTGGGGAGTCTGCTTCAGGATTCGCTCTCTCCCTCTGCCCCTCCCCACTCACATGCACGTGCTCAGTCGCTCTCTCTAAAGTAAATAACTACATCTTTTAAAAAAAAAGTTATTTAAAACTAAAAGCTTCACAAAACAATGTTTAACCTTAATATATAGTACTAGCCACAAAACATGTTAACAAACACGGTATTTTTCTATTGTGTTATTCTACTGTGTTTTAAAAATGCTGGCCTTACCTACTAGATGAATTTTATCACCCAATAATGGGTCACCCACAGTTTGGAAAAAAAAAACCAGATTTCATATATAACAAAACTGGGATTAATGGAACAAAAATAGAATCTACACATGAGCTTACAAATGCTCATGAGTTACAGGCTATGTAAAACACACTACCACAACAAAATAAACCCAAATTGAAGGAAATAAGTAATAAACAAAAACCACAGTAATTAACTAATTAAAAAAATAGGATCAACAGAGCTAAAAAGTGCTTATCAAAGATTTTTTTTTAAGATTTATTTTAGAGAGAGTGTACACGTACACGATGGGTAGAGCAGAGGTAGGGAGCCACAAGCAGACTCAGTGTTGACCACGGAGCCCAACGTGTGGCTTGATCTCGCAACCCAAAATCGAGCTGAGCTGAAAGCAAGAGTCAGACGCTTAACCAACTGCACCACCCAGGCACCCCTAAGAGCTACCTTTTCAAAAAGGCAAGTACAACTGACATTTGATATAATTCTGGTAGAATTAATCAATATAAAGGGAGGAAAGCAGAAATAAATATCTAAAATGAAAAGGGAAACATAACTCTAAATGCTGCCTGTATTTAAAAGATAAGATGATGTCAATGAACTTACACCAGTATATTTGAAAACAAACCTGAATAGTTGTTTAACATCAAAGAAACTGAATCAAAACTTTAAAAACCTTCCTAGAAAGAAAATTCCAGGCCCAGAAGTTCAACTGCACATTCAAGAAATAAATCCAATTTTACACAAATTATTTCTAAGACCAGAAAAAAAAGGCAAAACACTCCCCAGCTTCTGTTAGGGTGGTTCTCAGAGTACCTTGGAGGACTCCAGGAGGACCCCATGACCCTTTCAAAGGCTCTGAACTGTTTTAATAACTCAGACAGGACTTTTTCACTTTCATTTTCGAGGCCATGTAATGCATGTTACTGCAAAGACTGACTGCAGAAGTAGATAAGGGAATCCAGCTGTCTTCTGGTAAGTTTTTCCCAATGTAATGAAAGGCACCAATTCACAGATTCAAGATGCTCACATCCAAGCAGAATATATACCAAAAAACAAACAAACAAACAAACAAAACACCTAGATATGTAAAAGTAAAACAATTAAAAAGAAAGCTAAAGAAAAATGTTAAAAGCAGCCACAGGGGAGAAAAATCTATCCAAGGTCAATTAAAAAACTACATGTAACAAGCAAAACTATAAAATAGAAGAGAGATCTCCATGACATCTGGGCAGACAATCATTTCTAAAACAAAATACCGGAAATGGAAACCACAAAAAGGTAAAATGATAAATTCTGTGTTAAGAACAGTTAAGAACTTCTGTTAATCAAAAAACACCATAGAGCAGTAAAAAGAAAATCAATAAGCAAGGCAGACCTGCAATCCGTGTAATCGGCAAGGACTAACAACATGAATAAAGACTGCCTCCAAAACAACAAAAACAAACAAAGAACAACAAAACAAACAAAAAAGAGAAAACCGGACAGAAGACTTAAATAGGAATTTCACAGTCAAAACATAAAATCGGCAGAGCAACATCTGAACATTTAGGCTCATCAATGCTCAGTAAACGTGTAACCACAATGAGACCCCGTCTAGCCGCCTGCACAAGAAAACGGGACAAGTCTGACACCACCTGGTGTGGGCAGGACTGGGAGCCACTGGCCTCTGCTGGTAGGAGTCCCCAGTGGTCAGCAGAAGGGCTGGACAAAGTAGGGGCTAATGCCCCTATGTTAGAGTCCCAGGCATCACACTGCGCTTCCTGCTTGTCATAGTTTGGTCCCCCTGTTCCCCCACCACCACCACCACAAAAAAGAACTAGAGGTAAGGATGGAGGTGCAGGGAGTTTCCTTACTTGGGAGGTGATCTCAGACAGCCAGAGTAACCAACAAGGAGAGAGAGACACAGAGCCAGGGACAGCCAGTCAGGAGGGTGACAGGGGCTCTAAGGAGTCCTAGGAACTCTTGAAGGACAACAACCCTCAAAGGTCCGGACCCTATCCTGCCCCCGATGTGCCCTGAGTCTGATAAAGAGCGGCTGCTGCGAGGAAGGACTGGGTGAACGTCTGCTCATACTTGAAGGGACGTTGCCATGTCCTCTTCAGAGAGACGCAGCCTCCCTCTCGATCCATGGGATACGGGTCTGAGCTCCGCTCTCAAAACTGGGATGAACTGTGATTCTTCCATTGCAACAGCTGACATCAGCCTTCCACTTGCCCACCCTTGGTTGGTTTGTTTTTTTCTTCTGGTTACACAAGTCAAGCAATACCTTCGTTAGCCACCCCGCTACACTGCTCTTCAGGATACCGTACCCTGTTAACATCCTCGTGGATCAACACGCGGCTGCAAGTTGGGCTTTACCGGCTGTTGTGGGGATGGCGTCCACCACGCCGCTGACGGTCAGCGCCACCCCAGCCTCCGCTATTTCAGAATCCTCTCACACTCGAGGATATGTGGGAACCCAGTTCCACAATCAGATCTGAAGTCCGTTCTGGCCTACGGGGGATGGCCCACATGGAGCTTCTCGAAAATGCTGGCCTCCAGTGGGCACTGCATGTTAATTCCAGAATTAAAGGAGTGAGTCCTCCGGGGAACATGGGCAGGTGTACATCTCTGGCCTCAAATAAGAAATGTATTTCAAATCTCCACCCCCCCCATACCTCTGATCCCTTCTGGAACACTCTCCCAAGAGAGCTCCGGCATCTCATTCCCTGCAGGCCAGGCACTACTGACATCTCAAGCCAGATCGTCCTTTTCTGTGGGGAGCCAGAAAGAACCCCCAGTTCTAACAATCAAAACTACATCCAGACATTGCCAAATACCCCCCGGGGAGGCAAAATCACCCCTACCTGAGAACCAGTGGTAGAGACCATGGCCATGTCCGAGTTCCAAGGAATCTGTCCAGCAACATACTAGGACTGGCTCAAGCTGCTCTTGCAAGGTCATTACATCCCGAGCCCCGAGTGAACGGTCCCAAAGCGACACGGCCGCTCCCAAGCAGCTTCCCGGACCACCACTACCCCACTCTTCACCCGGCACCCTCCAGAGTCACTCGCGCATGTGTGCCCCCAGCTCCTGCTGCTTCCCTAGCCAGGTCCTGCGACTCTTCCTGTACAAAAGCTCTTGGTCCAGCAGCAGGGACTATATGTCCCTATTTGGCAATAGGGAGGAGGGCGCAGATCTTTTTTTTTTTTTTGAGGGCGCAGATCTTAAGAGGATAAGTCCCACCCTGCAGGGCGACAGCCTAGGGCAAGGTCTCTGCACCAGGTCCAGGAAAGGAGAGACGGATACTTCCGCTGTCCCCAGGGAGCTAGGGAAACCGGGGAGTTCAGAGTTCTCCGTGCTTCCACCAAACACCTCCAGCTCGGGTCTCACCCCGACTTTAGCAGAGGCCACCTGCCAAGGCTGTACATTCAGCCTCCTCGGCAGTTCTGCCATAATTATGATTACCTTCTGGGCCTGATTTTCAGCAGCCCGGCCTGTGGCCGTAGGAGATGCTGGCACAGAGCCTTCTGTTATTCACAGTGTGTCCTGCGTTGACAGCAGGCTGATCTGAGCAGGAAGGACCTTACCTCAAGGCCGGAAGAGAGCTGACAGGGACAGCCAGCTCCATCTGCCTTACCATTACTATTGTCCACATCCTGCCCACGCGCTAGAGTTCTAGCTTTCCGCTCCACCTGAATCACATCCCACCCACCGCTGGCGAGAGTGGTTCAGCCGGGATGCTGGAGAGTACCAGGGGTCATCGACAGCCGCAGACGGGTCCTTGCTGCCATCTGAGGCTAAGGGAGTCCAGGCTTACAAAACTATTCTCAGGGTTGGCTTTCTAGAGCCACTTCTAGTACCAACTGTCTTAGTTTATGTGCTACCAGACCAAGGAAAAAGCCACTGGAAAGCAGGGAGCTTGCAGAAGGTGAGTCCAGAGAGCCAGAGCAAGGGACGAAGAACAGGAGTCAGGGAAGAATGGAAAGCCATGAGGGTTACCATACCGAGCTGGGGAATGCGGCTCAGTCCTCTGCAGAACTGCGGAGAACACACCCCAGAACTGTCCCTTTGAAGGCTAGGGAACGACGGCATCCGTGCGCTGAAGGCCATCCCCTACTGGTTAAGGGCCATCCCAGATGTAAACTCCCATTTCTGAGATATGCCTACACAGCCTAAGCAAGCTCCCATGAGTCTTTGCCAAAGAGTTGAGAGATACGGTGAGAACATGAGGTGAAGTAAAAGTATTTAAAAATGAGGGGAGAGTCACCTGGGTGGCTCAGTTGGTGGAACGTCCAACTCTTGGTTTCAGCTCAGGTCATGAGCTCAGGGCTGTAGGGATCTGCACTCAGCAGGAAGTCTGCTTGGGATTCTCTCTCCCTCTCCCTCTGCCCCTTCCCACTGCTTGCACTCTCTCTTCCTCTCTCCCTCATAAATCTTAAAAAAAAAAAATCTTTAAAAAAAAAAAGAAAAGAGGGGAAAAGCCTTAAATGAAAAAAGAAAGCAAAGGATGGGGGGGGGCCTTACTGAATGGTGCTTTAGAGATAAAGAACCTTCTTGGTGAGCATCCTCGAACATTTCACATATCTCAGCCCAACATCTGCTGTGTTACATTATTAAGTATTTGCAAGTCTGTCTCTTCTAGTGGTTGTCATGTTTTTGGAGTCAATTTCCACACACTGAAGCACAGAAAGATGTGTATCTCCAAAACCATTATCCAAGAAAACAGGTCATAATCTTCCCATCCAAAGAGGACACTCACCGATCCGAAGGGGCCTGCACATCCCAATGTTTAGAGCTGTGATGTCCACAATAGCCAAACTATGGGAAGAGCCCAGATGTCCATCAACAGATGAATGGATAAAGAAAATGTGATATATAGATACACACACACACACACACACACACACACACAATGGAGTATTATGCAGCCATCAAAAAAGAATGAAATCTTGCCATTTGCAACGACATGGAAGGAACGAGAAGCCATTACGCAATATGAAATAAGAAAATCAGAGAAAAACAATTATCATATGATCTCACTGATCTGAGGAATGTGAGAAACAAGACAGAAGATCATTGGGGAATGGAAGGAAAAATGAAACAAGATAAAACCAGAGAGGAAGACAAACCATAGAAGACTCTTGATCTCAGGAAACAAACTCGAGGATTGCTGGAGTGGAGTGGGGGATGGGAAGGATGGGGTGGCTGGGTGATGGACACTGAGGAGGGTATGTGCTATGGTGAATATTGTGAATTGTGTAACACTGATGAATCACAGACCTGTACCCCTGAAACAAATAATACATGATATATTAAAAAAACAAACAAACAAACAACAAAAAAAAAAAAACCAAAGCGGACACTCGTGCTACCACCACCACATTCAAAGGCCCTGACAGTGAGCTTCTTGGAAGAGAACTGCAAGGATTCTTCTACTAATTAACATTCCGCATAACACCATAACCTATATGAAACAAGAATTTCACAGCAAAGCCCTACAAACTTAACCTTGAAACACAGCAAACCTGTCCCTGCAAAACACTGGAATCATCTGGCTAGCTGTCAAACACTGAGTCACTGGAAACATCTTTTAACTCCTCTCTACGGTCAGGATGAGACACATTTTCTGTTCCTCGAGTTATTTATTCCGAAAATGTGCCTGAAAAACCTCTCCTCGGTGCTCCCGGCTAGATCCGATCCATTTAGTCCCACGCCTTGAGTCACAATCTCGTCTTAACCTTTTTAGAAAAGCCCTCACAACTGAATTCCTAGGACCACTCCAATACTGGAACTTAACCCCACCATGCCTGAAAACGAGGGAACCAAATATTAGCAAAAGCAGGAAGCTCCGTGATTCAGCGCCTCACCTGATAGGGTTCTTTATAATTAAAGTTATATGCGGGCTAACCATCCCTAAAAATGGTTTCCAATGGGAAAAGAAAAACTGTTTCTTTGATTGTGGGAATTACACTATAACTAATAAGCAAGCTGTACGGAGGACTTACTACAGGTATCTGCTTTAAGCACTTTGTGTTAACTTATTCAATCTTTTAACCGTGCCACGGGACAAGCTACTATTATCCTCATTCTCCAGACAGGGTAAGAGCAAGGGGGAGGCTAAGTAACTTGCACAATGTTACAAAACTAGAAAATGTCAAGGCTAGGATTTGGAGAATGGCAGTCTCCCCCCAATTATCTACAAAAGCGTAAACTAGATTTAACTTTTTCACTCCTCAATTAGCAGAGGCAGCATAATTGAGGGACCCAAATCTATCCGTTCATACCAGACCATGCAAACAAGACACTTAAGTCAGCGGAAGTGAGCAATGCTGGAAACCGAGTCCTATATCACCACGAAGAGACTTTGAGCCCTGAAATTTACAAACCAAGTCCAGTGCAAGTCTTTAAAGCGCTCAACTGCCTTCGAAGAATTAAAACGGACATATTTCTATTTCAAGGCATCTTCAGACCAGCAGTAAGTCAAGGACCCTTCTCTAGAATAGCAGTTCCCAGTAAGTCACACCCAGCAATCATCCGAGTCTCAAAACTGGTCTGGTCTGGTAAATGCCTCTAAGCTTTGAATCGATGCCCAAAGCCAGGGCACCTTCCCGTGGCCACCTTCCCCACCCAGTCTTCTCTCCGCGCAGGGAGCCTGGGGCCCCAAGCCCTGCCCTGGCATCCTGCGCCGCACGGGCTGCCACAGGCCACGGGCAGCGGGCAGGCAGAGGTCCCGGCGCAGGGTGGGCCCGGCGGGAAAGGCAGCTGCGGGGTCCCGGGAGACCAAAGGAGCGGGCGGGGGTGGGCGTGGGCAAGGGGGACAGGTGGGCAGCAAAGCGCGGGGCGGGCCAGGGGACCGGGCGGTGCGGACATCCAAGCGCTCCCACAGCGGGAGACGTCGCGAGCGGCCCCGGCGGGGATGGGGTCGCCCCTCGCCGCCCTCAGGCCTCCGCGCGGCCCGCGCTTCCCGGCGGCCGGGCCCGACTCCGCCGCGGTCCCGGAGGCCCTTCCTCGCCGCGCTTACCTCGGCCACGGTTGCCTCCCGCTCGGCCCCGCGCTCGGTCACCGGGGCATGCCGCAGGGCGCGGGCCACGGCCGCCCGGGAGGGATCGCGCCGACTCGCCGGCCGCCACCCCAGGCGCCCGGTCTACGCGAGATAGCCGGGTGAGCCGGGCCAGCGACCGGGCTCGGAGGCGTCTGACACCGAGCGCACTGCGCATGCGGGAGCGGCCGGGCCCGCGCCCCCTGCTGGACAGGAGGAGTCAGGGCACCGCGTAGGGTTTCTCCCCAGGCAGGCGCGCGAAGCTCAGGCTCCGCCCTGAAACTCCTTCAGAATTAAAGATCCTTTAGGTCCAAACAGGGAGGCAACATGCTTCACTTACGAAGCTCTCACGAATGCAGACGTTTTACTCCAGTGAGCAGTGGTGAGCGTGCGGCGTTCCTGGAGGGCAGTTTCGCTACAGCCATCAAACGTGTCTGCCCTCAACCTTCCCCCACCAAGACGTTTAAACTCCAGCAAGGAGGGTAGCCTACGGATATTCTCAACAGCGTTTACCGAAAACACTCATTACAGCGTTGTGCCACATAATAGCTAAAAACTGGAAACAAGCAAAATAAAATGTGAAAATTGTTATAATAATCAAAATAAATTATGACTAAAGTGCAACCACGTGAGAATGCATGTCTATGTCGGTATGGAAATATCTCGAAGGTGTGCGAATACGGAAGCATGCTCTAAAACTGAGTCAGTATGGTCCCCTTTCCATAAACTCATGTATAAGCGGAAACCGGAGAGAAAAAATACATGCAGAAGTTTACCTTCAAGCGTATGAATAATGTTCTTTTCTGGAGGGAATCCAAGAAGCAGTGAACAGTTTTGAAAGAATAACGGTGGAGATAGAAGTGGGGGAAAGAGACTTTTGTATTTTGTTTCTTTCTGTACTGCTTATGACCTAGCCTTATACATGCATAGTAAAGCTCCTGTCATAAAGCATAAGTGGAGCTAAAAATTTCAATCAAAAATGCAGAATGCTGGAATTGGGGGATTGATGAGATGACCGCAAAGAGCCTGAGCGGTTTACAGGTAACTCTCTGCAGAAGCCGAATCCGTTCCGGGCCCAGCTATCCCATAGCGCCATCTGGTGGAAGTTGTCGCTTACAGCTTAAATGATGGGAGTGATTCTGTGTCTGGGAACGGGGCTTCCAGCAGCAAGTGATTCAAGGAATATTCTTGCGAGTTAATGCCTGCTTGCTACTGATCCAGGGATATTGGGATGAGAGTATTCTTGAGATGGGAAACCCACATTTTGCTTCTCTACGTCCAAATTCACATGTCCCTAAAACAATAGGAAATTTACCACACAGACACCCCATTTGATAACTGGACAGATGGAAATTATTTTGTTTTCTTGTCTCTCTCTTATTTATATTATTTTATATACATCTATATTATTATTTATATATAAATATATTATTTATATATTATTCATTATATATTATATAAATATTTTTAGTTATATATTATTTTATATTTATTTATATGTAAATATACATTATTCATATATTTATATACATAATTTATATATAAATTTATTACTTATATATTTTATATATTATTATATATTATTTTTATATATAGCATATTTTGTTATATATAATTATTCATATTTATATATTATTTTATATTTATATATAATTTATATATATTAATTGTATATTTTTAATATACATAATTTATATATAAATATATTTATATTATATATATTTATTATATATTATTTATGTTATTATTTTATATATTTTATATATTTATATATTATTTATGTATCAGTATGTATTATGTATATGTATGTATTATGCTTAAATATGTATTATTTATTTATAAATAATATATAAATTATATAAATTATTATGTAATATGCAAATATATATTTTATATATAATTATATGTAAATATATAAATATATTATTTTATATATAAATCTTAGGTATAATTTTAAAACTTATATATAATTATAAATCTTATATATAAATTTTTTATATTATTTATTATGCATATAAAAATACATATTATTTTTATACATAATTATATATAAAATATATAATATATAAATATATATTATTTTTATATAAATATTATATATTTATGTTATGATCATATTACATATAAATATATAATTATAATATATTACATATATTATCATATATTTAATATAAATATATCCATATTAAATTATTGATTGAATTCATTATTTATTATATATTAATAATATGTTATATTATTAATATATTTTATTATGTATTACATTATTAATTCTAATATATTATTAAATATTATGTTATTAATTAAATATATTAATTTCATACAAATTATAATTAATTTCATATAAATTGATATATTTAATTTAAATATAAATTAATATATTTAATTAATAACATAATATTTAATAATATATTAGAATTAATAATGTAATACATAATAAAATATATTAATAATATATTATAATTTATATATTTAAATATATTATATTAAAATATATTTATATTATATAATATACAAATATATATGACTATATAAATACAGATATATATAATATATTAACAATTAATATAGATATTTATATTACTATATTGTTAATATATTAAGATATATTAATATCTATATTCTAAAAACATAAATATATCACATATTATACAAATATATAATTATATATTTATATATTATTTATTATATTATATTTATATATTATATATATTATAGGGTCGATATATTATATATATTATATATTTATATATAATATATAAATATATTAAAATAAAAAATAAATTAAAATATATAACTAAATGTAAATATATTGTATATTATATATAATCGTTATATATTTATATACTATACAATACTGTATAGTATATAAATATAATATAAAATATTGTATAGTATATAAATATATAACGATTATATATAATTTATGATTATTTATAATTATATATAATTTATATATAATTATGTAACTTAAAAATTATATAATTATATAATATTAATATAATTATATATAAATAATATATAAATATTATATTAAATGATATAAATTTATATATAATTTTTATATATAATTATATAATTTTTAAATTATATATTTATATATATTTTATATAATTTATAATATAAATTTATTATATAATTTATAATATAATTTATAATTATAATTATAATTATACATTATAATTATAATTATAAATTATAATATAATTTTATATAATTTATCTATATAAATATATATTTTTATATATAATTTTTAAATTATATAATCATATATAAAAATTACATATAAATTATATAATTATGTATAATATATATTTTATGATTATATATGATTTAAATAATTATATATAATATATTAATGTATTATATATAATCATTATCTACTTATATAATATACAATATATTTACATTTATTTATATATTTTATTTATATTATATAACTATATTTGTATATAATACTTATAGATATATATTTATATTTAAATATATATTATATAATATATAATTTATTTATATATAAATGATATATAAAATATATAAAAATATTTATAATTTAATATAATATAAATAATAATATACAATAAATATAAATATATTTATATATAAGTAAACTTATATTATTTATTATTCATTATTATAGATAAATATATTTGCATATAAATTAGTATATAATATGTTAATATATTTATTATATAAATATATTATTTTATATGAATTATATAAATTATAAACAAAATATATTTTAAAATATAAAATAATATATATAAATACATATATATATTTCCATTAATCACTCATTTGCTCATTAAATGAAGACTTGCTGTGTTAAAGACCTGTGTTAGGAAACACCTCCATGGAACCAGTCTTATTTACTTTTTAAAATGCTAGACATAGGGCGCCTGGGTGGCTCAGTGGGTTGGGCCGCTGCCTTCGGCTCAGGTCATGGTCTCGGGGTCCTGGGATCGAGTCCCGCATCGGGCTCTCTGCTTGGCAGGGAGCCTGTTTCCTCCTCTCTCTCTGCCTGCCTCTCTGCCTACTTGTGATCTCTCTCTGTCAAATAAATAAATAAAATCTTTTTAAAAAAATAAATAAATAAATAAATAAATAAAATGCTAGACATATATAGTGCCTCGCACACAGTTAAGGGCTCTACGAATATGAATAAAGGGTGCCCAGACACCGGAGGAACTATGCAGAAAGAGGACAAATGCACAAGCAAGATCAGGCAAAGCGGAGGGTGAAAAGTAGCGTGGGAGAATGTAAACAAAGGGCTGTGGGGTACAAAAGAGAAAGCAATCACGTCCAGCCCCAAAGATGTGGGAAGACTTCACACAACAGTTAATATCTTGCCGGTCCTGGAGGACATTTGGGATTTGGGGCAGGTAGAGAAGTGAATAGGGCATTCCAAGTCAAGAAAAAGCAGGAGCAAAAGCAGAGATGAGAAGCAGAGCATGTAAAGAAGGAGAAGCCATCAGCAAGACCAAGGGCTTTTTCTAATCCAGTGTAAATAGGACGATGCGACTCCATTGCTACATGCAAGTGATCGGCGGTAAGTAAGCTCAGAGCCGGGACTGTAGAGGCTACAGAGATGCTGAAGCAGCTGAGGGTGGCTGGGGCGTGGAGCAGAGCGGGGAAGGAAACTAGAAGCCAGGACCCACAGTCTCGGAGAAGGCAGGAAAACTCAGAGGTTAGTGGTTAAAAGAGGAGAGGCTGTAGAAAGATGTTTTGTTACTCACGTTGAAGATACAGGGGGAAAAAAATAGAGACCCTGCAGATCACCACCTACCCACGGGGTCCTGGAAAAGCAGAAGAGGAAGTTAGACAAGGCCTGTCTTTCCAGGAAAGCAGCATCGTGGGGGAAAAAGAGATTACAGGCAGGTGGAATCGGTAGCGCGCTGTGGCGTCCCAGATTTATCACTTCCTTTAAATGATGGCGGTTTGCAAGCATGGAGAAAGGTATAATCTCCAAGGAAAAAGATTCCGTGAAAAGAATCGTTAATGCTGGCTCGACTTCAACATTGGCGGGTAGCCTGGAGAACTAGAAAACAGCTATCCAGCCCAGGTCAAATATAATGAACACTCCACCTGATGGGTAGCTGAGCTCACGAAAAAAGTAAAGATACAGAGGCTAGAAACAAAGCTACGGTGAGAAACTTGAGTGTTAAAGTAACAGTGAGGGTGTGCAAGATGGGAAGTGGGTCCCGAGAGGCTCACGGAAAGCCAGGATACTGAGGGGGAGTCTGGAGAACCGACTTGATGTCAATAACAAACCCAAAACTGTGCATCTTGCCCAGAGAGTAGAGAAACACCAGGTTTAACATCAGGTTTCACAACAATGTGGGATTTGAATTTATACCTACCAGCATGGTCCAGAAAGTTCCAAGCCTAGAGAGTAATACAAGGTATTACCAACCCAGGTTGGTCGCACCGGAAGAGGAGCACCCCAGATGGAGGGTCACACCTCCACACAGCCTGCCCGGGATCCTGGCCCGAGCCAGCGTAAGCTCACGATCTGAAATGAGCCCATGGTAAATGAGCCAGTCAGAAGAAACTACAAACAGCACACATTTTAACCCCAAGAACCACAGATCAATTGGATTGTGAGAAATAAATATAAAATAAGTAAGTTTGTGGTGCTCAAAGACTTGAAAGATGGAATGTCAACATGAGAAACAAACAAGATGATATTTTCTGAAAAGACCCAGGGAATTGAAAAAGCACTAAACGTGAAAATCAGGGACTCGATGCCTGAGTTAAACAGTAAATGAGACACGGTATCTAGATCTGAACAGACTACCCAGAATGCAGAGTGAGCGGAAAACAAAGAGATGGACGAGGATGCTGAGAGAGAGGGAGGACGGAAGAGGAAAGGCCAGCGTACATCCCGTAGGAGGGAACAGAGAGAATGAAGAAGCAGTATCCAGGGAGATAGTAGCTGGGAGTAGCTGTAACAGGTGGACAGTGAGACTGACGGCTGACTTCTCAACAAGAATAAAAACAAAACACGGAAGGCCCAAGATCATCGTAAGAAGGCCAAGACAAGCTAGTAGTCAATGTACAATTGTATACTTAGCAAAGCCATCTTTCAAGAATGAGAAAGAGACATTTTAGACAAATAAAAATAGAAAGAATTTACTATCAATAAACCTTTCCTAACCATTTCTGAAAGATGTACTTCAGGGAAAAAGAAGGTTAGAACGAGAAGAAAGGAAAGAAATGAGGTACAAAAGGCAAACAATGAAACCAGTAAAACTCATGGGTAAATCAAGACAAATTCCAATTAAAACAAGAACAACAACAATAAACACTGACTGTACCAAACTATAAAAATAAACATGACAAATTTGGAGATTTAAAACTAGATGTTTATCCCCATGCTCCCTGCAGCATTATTTACAATAGCCAAGATATGGAAACAATCCATCAATAGATGAGTGGATAAAGAAAACAGGATATGTATACATACAATGGAATATTTCTTATAACAAGTTGTTTGGGTTTTTTTTTTTTAAGATTTACTTATTTATTTGCGGTGACTGTGTGGCTCGGTTGGTTAAACATCTGCCTTCAGCTCAGGTCATGATCTCAGGGTCCTGGGATCGAGCCCCTCATCAGGCTCCCGGCTCAGCAGGGCGCCTGCTTCTCCCTCTCTCACTCCCCCTACTTGTGCTCTCTCTCTGTCAAATAAATAAATAAAATAGTAAGTAAGTAAGTAAGTAAATAAATAAATAAATAAATAAAATCTTAAAGATAAATATTTATTTATTTTAGCAAGAGTGAGAGAGTAGGGGCAGAGGGAGAGGGAGACTCCTAAAGCAGTTTCCACACCCAGTTTGGAGCCCTACACTGGCTCCAGTATCCTGACCCTGAGATCATGACCTGAGCCCAAATCAAGAGTCAGATACTTAACCAACTGCGCCACCCAGGCGCCCCCAACACCATGGAATATTATTCAGCCATAACAAGGAATGAAATCTTGCCACTTGGGACAATATGGATGGACCTCAAGGACATCATGCTAAATAAGTCACAAAGAGAAAGACAAATACTGGGTGATCTCGCTTATATTAGAATCTAAAAACAAAAACCAATAAACACATTTTAGAAAAGTAAGCTTACAGATACAGGGGACAGATTGGTGGTTGCTGGAGGTGGGGGTGGGAGGTGAGAAAAATGGGTTAAGGGGGTGAAAGGTAAAAAAATATAAATAAGTTGGAAGAATTTTCCAGCGAATACCCACATATCTACTACCATCTCTACTATGCAATTAACATTTCGTGCTACTTATCACATATTGATCCAACCATTGTTGGCCCCTTCTTTTGCTGTATGCAGAATAAATTGCAGCTGTCAGTAGTTAACATCTGAATATTTTATCAAAGGCATGCCATTAACTACAGATCAATATTTCACAGTTCCTTTCTTCTAATGAGGTAAACATTTTGCATTTTTTCTTTATACCAGGGAAAAACATTTTGCATTTTTTCTTTATATCAGTGAAAAACAATGGCTTTGGCAGGTGATGAGGAAAACAGAAAGGCAGAAGAAAGGAGCAAAAAATAATCATTTTTCCTTTATGCAAAAATCATAGCTCACATGTAAGCAAAAAAAAAACCCATTAAATTAGAAAGCAAATATACAATAGAAAGCATTAACAAAAGTAATAGTTCATTGTAAAAAACGAATAAATCCAGAAAATTTGATAAAATCATTATAAAGCTGACTATTCATGACAATAAAAAGCAGAACAGGGCAAAAGCTACAATATCAAGAATGAAAAAGCGGATATTACTACAAAGAAAAAGAGAGGAAGAATGTACTATTGATATCTGAAACGATGTCAATGAATCCCAAAACATTAAGTTGAGCAAAATAGCCCATACACAAAAGGGAAGAACTACATGGCTCCTTTGATTGCAAAACTGCTGCACGGAGAGCGAAACCAGAATCACAGTTGCCTATGGGCAGACTCAGAACCTTGGAACCTTGGAACCTTAGAACTCAGAACCCATACACAGATGGAGAGACCAAAGTCATTGACTCTAACAATGAAGACATGTGCAGTTTGCTGTATGTAAACTTTACCTCCATGTTAAAAAATTAATAAAAGCCATGTTCCAGCAGAAGTTCAAGAGATGCCTGAGACCAATACTAGACCAAATGCTTGGTGTCTGTAACTCTCCCTGGGATATACCCTACATTTTTTTTTTAAACTCTTCCAAAGTCCTTTATTGAGCTGACAAGGCTGGGAGTTGCCCTTGGGGTGGGGTCCCAGCTCCAGCCTGGAGTCTCCAGATCTATGGTGCCCCCGTTCCTGACTGGAGCACGTGGGTTCCTCTGAGAGGCTACTTGGTTGGCTCCTTCAGGAATTCCCAGCCCTCCTTGGAGTACTCGTGGGCGTTCGAGGGAGCCACCAACAGAGCTGACATCACTATTATGATGCCCAAAGTCCAGGACTCACAGATGTGAAAGCTAAGCTTTGGAGGGGCTGGGAGCTGGGGGTATCTTCAGATGGATCTGCTCACACGCATACTGGCTGAACTGGTCCATGGCTGGGGAGACTACCATGACCTCCCTGGCATTCTGAAGGACAGCCCGACTCTTGTCACTAGGGTGATGAAGTCCAAGGAAACACGATGTTAGACATGAAACATCCCATTGATAGTTGCGTAGCAACTATCATGATATTAAAAATGTTAGTGTGAAAAGTAGAGGTTCTGTTTTGTCCAGTCTTCACCCAAACTGGGGTTGTCATGACTTCTCAAAGCAGTTTCTGGAGGAAGAAGGAAAAAACACGCTGGCAAACAGCCTAGGCATGAACTAAAGCACTCGTCGACAATGTCACAGGAGATGAGTATAAAGCAGTAAGAGTTAAATGCTCTCAGGTCATTTCCATGTTCCGGAGGAGGATGAAGAAAATGCTGAGTATGAGTGTGAATGAGTTCAGAGTCTCTGGCAAAGTGCTCACTTGGAGAATATATAAAGATCCCCTAGAAATGTGAGGCCTGGCGAATATATATGTAATTTTTTCTATATATATGGGGAATAAGTGACTGAAATAAGATGAAAAGGAAGCACCAGAAACCATATTCTCTTTCCTGTCTCTAGAAGCGCTTGGTGAGGAGGTGACGTGTGGAGCTTCTGGAATTGTACTGAGATCCTGAGGAAGGAAGCTCCAAGGGGAAAAGTCAACGCACTAGGATGACAGACCAGACAGAAGAAGAGAACCCGGGCTCCAAGCACCGCATTCTCCTGAGGGGCTGGATGACGAAGGGAAGGCCAGTTGGCCTCCTGGAAGAGGAGAGACATGAATGCTGAGGCATACCCTGGGGGTGTCTGCTCTCACCACCATGGCGCTGGGAGCTCGGAAGCCATCTTGCCACCCCCTGAACAGAGCATGTTTGAGAAAGAAGGCAGAAGACAGAAGGCAGAAAGCAAGAGCAGGCATCCGCTGCCATCATTCCAACTCCAGGCTAGAGCCCTGCCTGCAACATCCAGTCCTTCCCTTTCCTACTTAATTCAATCAACCCACCCATCCTTTTGTTTAACTGGTTTTAGTCATTTGTAAATGAGAATCTTCAGTAATAGAAGAGCTTGGGGACTTTCACTGATGGAAGAAGGGGAACATATTGTTTCCCTATGAAACCCATTTCCCCCTGCCATTGACAATGATAGGGGGTTCCTGCAAAGACTCACAGAAATCACTAGGCCAAGCCTCCAATCACTTTGGGGCCCAAACCTGGCCCTGCATCTCCGGGCCATTGGGAAAGCAGCGTGAGCTCAGGAAACACACGGTGGGGGTTGTTGACCTATCACGTATACTTGGCTTTGCATGGTTCCCTGAGAGTCCTGGTGCAGGTAGCTATTCTGGGGAGCAACCTTAAGGAACGGTGAGATCGGAAGTCCAAGAGAACAAAGAAACCCTGCGCAGGGGCGTGGTAAAGCGCAGGCTCCTGCCCTGGGCTCCCGGTGCTCCATCCCAGAGGTCTCTTTGATGAGCCATGCAGCAGGTCACAATTGTCTACTGGGCCACCTGCATGTGGAGGTATTAATCTGCGGCTTCCTGTGCTCCCTTGACCCAGTGATCACCCGAGAAGGGTTAACTCCCCCTCGGCGTTCCCAGTTCACATGTACCCGTGAGGCTGTCAGAGAAGCTTGGGACAGAAAGTGACATTCGGGCAGACCGGGGGGCCCCAGGGGTGATGCTCACGCACAGCTGGCTGGCCGTCCTAAGGAGCAAAGCAGAAATGTGAGCCCACGGGGGACTGGAGATGGGTGTGGAATATGCCAGACCCAGACTCCGCAGAGCGATACATATGGAGCACGCCCCTTCCCCCAGCACGAGCCAGCAGGGCTCCTAGGCCCCCCTTCTGCCGACTGAAACAGAGGAGCTCCATTCGGACCCAATCCTCCGCTCAGTCTCCCTCTGCTGGGAAGGCAGCTGGATGCCCTCTAGAGAGCTAGGAGTCTTTCTTCGGAGAATTCTAAACGGAGTGTATCACAGCGGTCCTTCCTTGGGGGTCCCTGAACCCCAAGGGCAGCGCCACAAAACAGAGGTTTTTATGGCCGTTCTTACTCTGGCCGGTAAAACCTGAAGGCTTCCCAGTGAGTCAACAAATCCCAGCAGCAGAGTTTCCTGGAAGTGGGAATAGAAAGGAGCGATAGCCAAAGGCACTGAACAATAATTGAAGGCACTGAAGGTGACAGCACAAAGCCAGGATCTCAGGATGGGAAAGGGTCAGAGCAGCCGCCAGCCCCTGGTTTGGCAGGGAACAAACAGCACAGGATTCCAACCAAACCCACCCGACTTTGAATCCCGGCTTTGATGCTGTCTGGCTCCGTGACTTTGAGAATGTCCTTCCAGCTCTCTGAGACGCGTGGCCTCTTCTCCCAAGTGGAGGATAATAGGGTCAGCTTCCCTGGATTGTCAGAGTTGGAAATAATGCACAGAAATTACCAGCACGGTGCCCGGCACGTGGAAGGTATTCAAGGAAAGATGGAGAAGGGATGAACGGATGAAGGGCATCAAGTCAGAGGAAAGCGAACCCTGTATCAAATACTCTGGGTGGCAGAAAGTACACACGATGGGCCCGACATTCTCTTAAAACAGAAGCAAGGAAAGAGACCGCTTTTCTACCCCAAAGAAGAGTCCTCCTCACACAGCTTTAACGTCAGTCCAGAAAGCCCACTTGGGCTCCAAACTCAAGCTCCCCTGAGGATGGCTCAAGTGGCCCCCTGCCTGCTTAGGATGGAAGGGCCAGCCGGGGTTCAAGTCCAGCCCTCTGCTCCCCGCAGCAGTCATGGCTGGCTCACTCGGGTTTGACATGGTTGGTGAAGGCAGTTCCTTGCCAGGAAGGAGGAGGCAGAGCAGCTCTTCCTGGTCGCCCCCCTGCGTCTTGTCTGTCGCCGCCCAAGTGGAGGCCTGTCCCAGGTCCCAGGTGTCCTGGGGGCCCACACACCCTCCCTGGGGAGAGCGATCGGAACATACAGAATTAACTCCTTCCTCCTGGGACTTGGGAACTATTGCTCCTGTTTATTTCTTGGGTATGCTCTGTCTTCTGTGCGTTGTTCTTCCGACTTGTTTCCCGGCAACAAAGGACGAAAGAGGGTGTCATCAAAAGAAGGTACACGTTGTTTTCTTTTCACGTCCTCAGGGGGGCGAAGGCATGTGGTCGGGAGCAGTCACGACTCCTCCATTCTGTAAATTATTCACAACACGGGGGAGATGAAGCATGAGAGACTGTGGACTCTGAGAAGCAAACTGAGGGTTTTGGAGGGGGGGGGATGGGGTGAGCCCGGTGGTGGGTATTGTGGAGGCCCCGTATTGCATGGAGCACTGGGTGTGCTGCATAAACAATGAATCCTGGAACACTGAAAGTAAATAAAATAAAGTTTTTTTAAAAAAATTACTCACAACAGAGACTCCTGGTTTCTTCCAGGTCTGTTTAATAGAGGGGGAGGGGCCGAGGCACAGCGCGGCTGGAGGAGCCTATCTCATGCCCTGAGCGGGGCCAGGAATGGTTCTTCTTCGAGGGTGAGGTCACGCTGGGCTCCCTCCTGACAAAAGGCCCAGCTGCCGTGGCTCTCCGCAGCCCCAGACGGCTCAGATTGGCGGTGGCTGCCAGGCCCTGCTGTCACCAGGCCCTGCTGTCACCAAGTGATGACCAGCTCACCTGTGCTGACTCCTTGGCTTCTGGGTCTGATAGGAAGAGGGCTCTTCTGCCACCTGGGATTTGCCCTCCAGCACCTGCCGGACCCTCTGCATCCCTGGGAAGGAGAAGGGACAGCCCCTTGGCACCGGCGGCTCGGTCGGCAGGACGGGCCAGCTGAGGCTGCTGGAGCCACAGGTGGGACGAGAAGCGGGAGGGCAGAGCGAAGGTGCGGCGAGGAGGGGAGGTCACTTACCCAGCCGAAGCCGGTGGGCCTTGTCCGAGAAGACCAAGCGGAACCAGCCAGGCTCTTTACACTCAAAGGTCTGGCCACAGGACAGCAGCACCTTGTTGTCCAAAAAGCGGCGCCAAAGCAGCATTTCTGCCTTAAAGGTGGCCTCGGGCAGGAACTGGGAGGGTGGCAGGGGCTCAGGTGGGAGAGGAGACACCCCTGCCCCTCACCTGCTGGAGAGAGGCTTCAACTGCTCCCCCCCCCACCCCGCACCCATGCAGCCCCACCTGTGTTACCTTCCTCAGGTCAACCCAGATGAAGAAGCCCGCCCCGCGGCTCAGGAAGGGGATGCCCAGGGCCCGGAGCTCTCCTGCCACATAGGCGTGGGCAGCCTTGAGCCGGGCATGGTTCTCCGGTAAGTACACCTGGTTGATCCAGTCTATTTGGGGGAAAAGAGAAACCAACAAAGAAATCTCTCACCAACCCTCCAGGCTGTCCCACGAGTCTAAATGCTGACAAGAGAAAGGCCATGAGCTGCCAAGATCCTTTCTCCAGCTGTGGGTGGGGGCCACAGGAATAGTCCATGTTGGTAGAAAGCACTGGAAATCCAGGTAGCTGGCCTCACAGCTGCCAACCCTGCAGACACAGGGTCCCCCGGGGTGCAGATCCTAGCAGAAGGCCCCCTCACACACACACGTTTCCGAGCCCCGGAGGCTGCTGTTCAGATCCCAGCCTGACCCCTGACAAGAGGTGGGGCCTGGGGCAACTTCACTTCCCCATCCTCAGCTTTTTATTAACTTTCTTTGGTGTCCCATTTGACGAGGGTTTTCAATTGTTTTTAAACCATTTGATTTTTTTTTTTTTTCCTGAGAGCGAGAGAAAGCAAGAGCTATAGAGCAAGCATGCAGACAGGGCAAAGGGAATGGGGGACAGAGAATCTCAAGCAGGTTCCACACCCAGCGCGGAGCCCAATGCAGGGCTCGACCTCACAACCCTGAGATTGTGACTGGAGCTGAAACCAAGAGTTTGATGCTTAACTGACGGCACCACCCAGGCACCCCACCCCCCCCTTTTGATAAGTTTTAACACAGGTGTACATCTGTGTAACTCACCACCTGCAGGCAGGACACCGAACAGTTCCCTGGCCCCAAAGAGCACCCCCGTGCTGTTCATAGTCCCGACACTGCCCTGCCCCCGACAACCACTGGTCTGTCAGTTCTCTGTCACCTGGTCTTGCCTCTTCTACAGTGTCACAGAAGTGGAATCATACAGTCATGTCACCCTTGGAGACTGGCCTCCTTCACACAGCACAATGCCCTTGAGCTTACTGACTGCCCTGGACCTCGCCGCAGAGCCCTATTCCATTGCACAGAATGTGCCCCACTTTGTTCCCTCCTTCCCCCACGGAAGGATATTTGGAGTGATTGTGAACAAAGCAGCTATAAATTTTCACACGGAGGGTTTTGTGCGACCATGAGGATAAACAGCTTAGGAGTGGGATTGTTGGGCCACGTGGTAAGTGTGGGTTTAACTCGGCAAGCAACTTGGCTCTCCAAGGTGGCCACAACGCCTTCCGTCCCGCGAGCGGCGTGAGAGTCGCTGCTCCACGTCCTCACCAGCATGTGATGGGGTCACTGTTGTTTTAAATTTTGGCTGTTCTAGCAGGTGTATAATCATTTCCACATCTATAAAATACCAGGGGAAAGGCAGGAAATGTCCGCATTCTAGGATTCTGGGAAATAAGGTGATGCAATGAGAACATCTAGCAGGGATCACTACAAGGTGGCAATTATAGATCCCCTTTGCAATCTAGATGCACTAGCTGAGATCCTCGTAGGCAGAGATACTCCCGTTATAACTGTTTTCCCTTTGTTGCTTCTACTTTCTCTTTTTTCAAGTGCTCACAGCTAATAATCGTGAGTTCACGTTGACCAAGTGCCCATGATATGCCAGGTGCTATTCGAATTGACAAATCACACGAACTGAGGTTTGGGGAAGTGAAGTAGTGTGCCACATGGTCAGGAAGTGACGGAGTGGGCTATGAACCAGTCGTGGTACTGGGTTCTCGAACACCACCCCAAATTCTTCTCATGCAAGAAGCACCCATGATCCCTGGCCCATTCCCAACTGACTATAACCTCTCCACCCCCATTCTCAAATGACCAGGCCCAGGCAGTCACCATGGTCCTGGAGCAGTTGTGCCATCTGGTACTGGACCAAACCACTGAGGCCATGATAGCGGCAGAGGGAAGCCACCGCAGTGGCCACATCCCGGTTTTCCGTGTAGAGCGTGCCGAAGCGGAGCCCAGACATCCCGAAGTCCTGCAGAGAAAGGCACCCTGGGCAGTGGCCAGCCCTCACCAAGGAAGCTGGTTCCACCCACCTCTCTGCCCTCTCACTTCCGTGACACCCCCGAGGCCAGCCAGGAACCTACCTTGCTGGTCGCCCACATCACGTGGGTCCTCTGGGGGTCAGGCAGCCTGCAGAGAATACAGGTGGGGACAGAGGCAACACAGATCCACAAAAACTCATACACATTTGGATGGATTTAGTTCTGTGTCTGTGTGAAGCCCTGGTTTCACCTTTTTGAATCATCAATTCCTACACATCCTTTAGCGTCAGGGTCAGCAAAATACAGCCTGCAGGCTAAACCCAGCCCACAGCCCGTTTTTGTAAATAAAGCTTTACTGGAACACAGCCATGCTTTTTCATGTACATAATGTCTATAGCTGCTTTCGTGCCATAGGGCAGAGTTGAGTGAGAGACCATAGGCCTGTAAAGCCTAAAATATTCAACATCTAATCCAAAAATACTTCCTGATCCCTGAACTAGAGCTCAGTTCAAGTTCTGCTTCCTCAAACAGACCTTCTCTGACCACTCCCAGGAGCCTGGGCCCCCTGGGGACCCCAAGCTGATCCCGTCATGCCTCCCCAGACTTCTCCTTTTTAGCACTTATCACAGCCACAATCAAATGACTGTGTATTTCGCCACTAAAATGTTTTTTCTGGGGGCACCTGGCTGGCTCAGTCGGTTAAGCATCCAACTCTTGGTCGAGGCTTAGGTCATGATCTCACAGTCGTGGGACTGAGCCCTACATCAGGCTCTGCCCTCAGCATGAGTCTGCTTAAGGCTCTCTCTCCCTCTCTTTCCTGCATGTGTGGAGTCTTTCACTTATTTCAACTAAATAAAATCTTCAAAATGTTTTTTTCTGGCTAGAAATAAAAGTTCCGCTTGAGAGGGGCCTACGTCTTCCTCGGTCCATGTTATATCCCAGCACCAAGCAGGGTCTGGCACAGCGGAGGTGACATTTTCTGCGCCTCACTGTCCTACTCCATAAACAAACAGGAGTCGCCACCGTGCGCTTGGCAGAGCCTCGCGAGGACCCGCTGAGAGAACCCACGGAAAGGATTTCACGGGGTCCAAAGTTCTGAACACACACCGGGAACTGTTAGAATCTCTCAACGCCGCATGTATAGACTTTGCGGGTGATCTGGTCCAAGAGTCTCCAAAACTCTTTCAGCCCAGATTCTCGGTTCAGGCTAAATCTAATGAAAACGCCCCAACAGCTAGAAGTGCTTGGCACGCGGCTGGGGCTGCAGAAGGATGGGCGGAGTGAGCGAGCGAGCGGGTGGATGGATGGACGCGGCTGAAGCCACTCTGGAGATGAGTGGACCGCACAGGGGGCCAGCTCCCACCCTCGCAGCCCCTCCGCCCCCAGGAAGCCTGCGGCCCAGCCCCTCCCTGGAGCTCTCAGAAACCCTGATGTAGCCCTGCCCTCCCATCTTCTCCTCACCGGGTCTGGGGACAGTGGGATCAGATCAGTGGGATGGAAGGGAGATGCCCTAGGACAGGTCACGTCATGTGGGCGGGGCCAGCAGGGGCCGGAGGACCTGTGGCTGTGGGCAGGGCAGCCTCACCCTTCCAGGCTCAGGACGCTGCGGTAGGCCGTCGGCTTCTCGAACACGGACAGCATATAGACCTCATCCACCATCACGTGCAGCTCATGCCTGGAGGGGCGGGGCCGGGGAGGAGACGGCTTAGTCTGCAGGCCAAATAGGTCCCCTGCAGTGGGGGAAGCAATGACTCAGAAACCCAGTGGACCATGGTCGGGCCCAAGGCTGCCAAACTTTGTTCCAGAAACACCTTCCCCTGTGTCTAATGCTTCACACAGGAAGCTCCGTACGCAGATGATGGCTTCTGAAGCACCTCGGTCACATCCGCAAAAGAAAGGCCCAACTGAGAGCAAACCAGGTTTGTACAGACAGATCCAGATTCGAATCTGGCTCCACTCCTCACTCGAGGCCTCGGCAACCTGGGGACCATGACCACGCAATGACTAATAAGGTGACTGCGCGGACTGAGATACAGCACGCAAAGAGCTTAGCAGGGCCCCTGGCCCCTGGGGGGCACAATGTAGGACAGCTGTTGTCCTAGAAAGAAAGAGGGAGAGAGAGCCCCAGTACCCCATAAACCCTGCCTCCCCACCCCAGTGCTGGGGAAGGGCGAAAGCAGGTGGGGGCCCACAGAGGAGTGAACAGGGTAGAAGAGTCCATACCAAGGCCCGCGCCCGTAGCCTGACCTGCCAGGACGTTTTTGTGGGTGACTGTGGGGTGCCTCACCTCTTGGCAAATTCCAGGTAGTCCCGCAGCTCTCCTGGGGAGTAGATGTCGCCCAGAGGGTTGTGGGGGTTGATGAGGATGAGACCTTTGACCTTCACACCCTGAAAGCACCAGTGGGGCAGGAAACACTCAGCTCCTCCCGAAGGCCAGAGCCACATGCTCCCACTGAATGGGGCCGGCGGCTGGGTGGGATCCGGGGGAGATGGGATGGGATGTGTTCAGGACCCAGCGTGAAGCAGGTAAGGGCAGAGAATTACGAATCTGCAGCAGATGTCATACGTGCAAATGTGTCAGCCAGGAAAGAAAACAGAGGCAGAGAACAAAGCCCAGAGGCAAGAGGCCCAAATGCCAGTGAAGGCTGCCTCTGTTGGCAGAACAATGGGCGGGGGTCTGTACTTTCAGATTCCTACAGGAGGCACGTGTGACCGTACTGGCCACAGACTGGAAAGGAACCAAGGGAGGAGTAACCCTCATCTCTGCCTTTCTTCAGAAGGTCCTCTCAAAGAGGGATGCGACAGGGGAATCAGGTCCTCGGATCACCAGGGAGACTGCTGAACGGCACACCATTAAGCTCCACACTTGACCCCCTGACCGAAGTCAATTGGAGCAGGGGTAGGGGTGTTCATCGAGTTCCCACGGGTCTCAGAATCTTTCTCTAGTGGGAAGACCCTCCACTGGTAGGCTCCCGATGGACCCCCAGAATGGTTCCCTGGGGCCATCTGACACCCCAACCCCACCACGGAGTGCCAACCCCACAACCAGGATGAGATCAGCCACCGGAAGTCTGTGCCCTGCCCAGACCCACCCCTCCCAGCCTTGCATTTGATTGGACCCCCAGACCTCAGAATTGGCTCTCTGCAAGGCCAACTCCAGCTTCTCCACGGTGAGCTGGAAGGGACGTGTGTCCAGCCCAGTGACCTGGAAAAAGAGGGAGAAAAGCCACCGGCCCAGTTCAGTGATTCCCCCAAATCTGAGCTTCTGGGGCCTCTCCTAACAGTCATCTCTAGCCTCCTTGGAACAGTCTCTGAAAAAACCCCGGCAGGGTCCCTCCCCTCATTGCCGGCCATGCCATCACATCAGGGACAGCTCAGCACTCTCAGTCGGGAAGAGGCCCCAGAGACCCTCTGATTGAGGTCCAAGAAGTTACACGCTGAGGTCTGCTCTGTCCCCTCCTCACCCCACCATTTTGATGGAGTGTCCTTGCGGCTGCCCTTGGCTTCTACACTGACCCAGAGATCTCAGAGCCGGGACGTGGGGAGCCCCAGGGGAACCCAGGTATGGACCACCATGGGCAACAGAGGGCTCTACCCTCCTTGCAGCCGTGACGCCGGCATGGACTCCCTCCCACGTCTGCCCTCAGACTCACAAAGAGGAAGAACTCTTACCTCACTGTCCAGATAGACACACACCAGCCGGACATTGCCATAGAGATAGACGTGCTGTGTGATGGCCCCATAGTAAGGGGCGGGGATCAGGAACGCTTCTGAGGGAAGGAATGGTTCAGGGCCTGTCATCCTCCGGCCAGATCACCCCAGTCCTCCGTCACCCACAGGCTCCACTCTGCCTCCCCAGACTTCCATGTCCTTGGGGGAACCCCAAGCATATACTCCGTCTCTCAACTCCCAAGCTCTAACACCTGGATCCACTGAGATGAGCCCCTTCTCTGATCATCAGTAGCTGACATTTACTGAACACTTACTACGTGCTGGGAACTGGGCTAAACATATATTTGTGTGTCATCTCATTTGGTCCTCAGAGTAGCTCTGTGACATCAGTATTCCTGTCACCCTCACTTTCCCGATGAGGACACTGAGCCTCGGAGGGTCCCTCTGAAGCATCCCACGTGCTGGCTCACTCCAAGGACAGACCAGGATCCAGGGAGTTGAAGCTGCGGGGTGATCTGGGCTCGACAGATGGACAAACGGGACAGCAGACAGAACTGCCCAGAGAGAGAGAGAGAGTGTGTTCAGGATGAAAGGGTTCTCCCTCCCTGGGGACATTCAAACACAAGGCTGAGGCCATCTGGTGGGGAAGCACGTCGTGTGGAACATTCTAGCTGTGAATGCGGGAGTATTGATGACCTCCAAGGTCTACCCTGAGGCAGAGGCAGGCATCCCTCCAGTTCTGAAGGGGATGCGCGGGCAAGCCGCCCTCTCTTCCCCCGGCCCACCCCACTCAGCTCCGGAAGGAGCGGCTTTGTCCTACATGTTCCCCAGCCCAGCCACGGGGAGTGGACCGGAGGAAAACGAGGGACCCAAGGGAGCCAAGGCACTGGCTGGCCAGAAACCTGGCACAGGCTCTCTCTCACGACTTGCTCCAGGAAGCACAGATGCCCGTGAGGTGAGCACGTACACCTGAGCAGAAAGGTCATGAGCGGGTGGAGTTGAGGAAGGTCCAGAGAGGTTCGCAGATACAGAGGGGAGGAGGAGGGAACTGCCTACCCCTGTGAGAGGTGGACAGTGTGACACTGACCCCGTTCTTGGCTGTTCGAGAACGGGTAGGAAATCACCTATCCTATCCTTGTGATGAATCTTCTTCTTATAGTTCACATCCTGGGTCCTATCTCTGTATGTGAATTTGACAAATCAGGTAAGCCCCTGTGCCCTAATGTCCTCTTCGGGGACATGGGGACGGCACAGAACCCACCTCAGAGGAGAGAAGTGAGGATTAAACGGGCCTATGTGTAAAGCCTTAGGCTGTGCTCGCAACATAACACGTGGTCAGTAATTATCCCCCAGAATCCCTGTTAGCGAAGCTGGCGTGAGGGGGCCTCTGTTCTGGTGACAGTGAGCCCTGATGGGGACCTGCTCTCAGTCCCACTGTGGATCCTGAGGGACGCTACTGGCTGCCTACTCACCAGCCATTCCAATTTTCTGGCCAAGAGAGCACCAGATTTCCCAGAAATGACCAGCAATAAGTCCAAGGAAGGAGGGCCTTCCGCCAGCCCCTGGGGAGGAACCACGTTTGGTTGAAGTCAACCAAACTTCTCCCGTCTGCCTGGGGCCGCTCTGAGAATGGGTTTGTGCAGCAGTTCTGGCCACTAAGACATAAGGGGAGCTCCGCCGGGACTTTCTTTGGGAAAGAGTATCTCCCCTGCCCCCTCCCGATGAAACAAAGACACAGGCCAGGCACAACCTTTCCCCTTTCTTCCTGCCTTCAGGACCCACTGACAGCCAGCACATGAAAGGAAAAACCAAGGTCATCACAGAGACAAGCCCCGAACCCCGGCATCATGTTGACCTCCTCCGAAACTGTAGACATCCAGGTATCTTGACCGGACATCTGGTCAAGCTGCTTCTTGAGCCCCCTGCAGCCTCATAGTTGGCTATGGCCAAAGGCATTCTGACACAGGCCACAAAGACAGGCAACTGTGGGCACTGCAGGCATAGGGCAGCCCCCAAAGCTGAGCAGGCCATGGGTCACTTACCCCCCGCCTCACACAGCACGGTGGCCAGAGCAGAGAAGAGAGAGGCACAGCCATTCAGGACAACCACCTGCGGGTAACACATCCACGTTGACAAAGATGAGTATCCATCCAGGCGGGAGCAAGGACCTACAGCTGTAGGACCTACAGGCTAGCAGGGAAAGGGGGGACCCGGTCCCAACTTGGTGCCCTCTGTGGCTCGGTCACAGCAAAGCCACCAGAGGAAGCCAAAGGCCTCTCCTGACTGACAGCCAAGTGCTTGTGTTGCTTATCCTTTGGGCCCCTCTCTGGAACAACAGAACAAGAAGAGGGAGCTGGTCACTCAGAGAGTCTTGCCTGAAGGTACGGAGGCAAGGAGGGAGCACTGAACAAACTGCAGCAGAAACTGTAACCAAATTATGTCCTCGATATTTAGGATGAGGAAGACAAAGGGCAGGGGTGCTTCTAATTCTACCTGGAAACAGCCCAAAATCGAGTGGAAGGCAGAACCCAAGCCCACCCTACCCTTGCCCAGTCAAAATTGGGGGAGGTGGGTAGAAGAACAGGGAAAAGCAGAGGAGGGGGCGACTCACATTGTCTGGTTTAAGGGGGTTGGGGCTCTTGCAGTAGAAAGACAGGAATCTGGCCACTTCCTCCCGGAGGCTAGAGATCAGACCGAGAGATGATCAGTGTTTGCCAGAGGATCCCCAACCCACGGTCTGTCCCAGAGCTCCCCCGCTGAGTCTGGGGACTCACAGCCGCCATCACCCTTCTCTGCTTTCCCACTCAGGCAGCGGGATCGGCGTGGCCTCCACGTTGCAGGGCCTACCAGTCCCCTGCCCCATCACTACACACACAGGGACACTTGCATTCTCTGTAGTTCTAGGACACCTGACCCGCTTAATCCGCAGGTCTCAGGGATATGAAAAGTAACACTCCACCTACGCGTAGATCTAGCTAGTAACAGTAAAGCTATCATAACGGTAACTATCGTCAGAGTCATGGTTGGACCATTTCCATCATGCAGGAATTACATGGGGAATTTCACTCATTTAATCTTTATAACAATCCTATGATGCTGTTATTATTCCCATTTTACAGATAAAGAAACTGAGGCTTGAAGGAGATAAGTCACTTGCTGGTAAGTGGCAGAGCCCACACTCAAGGCAGCGGGCTGTCTCCAGGGCCCACCATCCTCATTACCTAGGAACGAACGCTTTGAAATCCAGTCCTGCTTAGCCACAAAGCCCCTGGAACAGCAGCCGCCCCCAGCAAGTGCTCACCAAGTACCAGCTCCAATTAGCATTATTTAACTCGCCCCATCGGACCAGGAGGAAAATGCCCCCACCAGCAGCCCCGGAAGCTGATCCTGCTTCCTCTAAAACGACCAGGAGAGCAGGGAGAAGGACTCCGCGCCTGAAGGCCCTCCACCTGCCTCAGACCCATGGAAGCAAGTGAGGGAGCTCCCTAGCTGTGCTGAGACCCGCAGAGGCCCTAGTACCCCACTGACACTCCAAGAAACCCCATGATTGCCAGACCTCCAGGATGGTCCTCGGCCCAAGGCAGGCTTTCTCCACCTGCCATAGTCACATCCGGGGCGGGATAATTCTTTGTTGTGGGGGCTGGCCACTACCCAGTAAATGCCTGAAGAGCCCCTTCCCAGCTGGGACAAGCAAAAGTGTCTCTAGATGTCCTAGATGTCCTATGTCCCCTGGGAGCAAGACCACCCCCCGCCCCGGGCTGGGAACCACCGGCCCGAGGCAGCTACTTACAACAGATGTCCCCTCCAGTCGGGGTACTGCAGCAGGGACGGCTCCACCCGCAGCATGTCGCTCTGACTCAGCTGGGGACAGAGGGAAGGGCGGGTTGAGCGCCATACCCCCTCATGGTGACCGCCAGCACGGCACTTCCACCCACATCCACACGGCCCCCACCACGAAAGCCTGGGCTTGGCCTGCTCATCAGAGAAACGAGGGGAGAGGCAGCACGGTCACAGCCTTCTCCTGCCTGTTTTGCAGAGGAGGAAACCGAGGCTCCAGAAAGTGAGGTGACTCAGCCAACGTCACGGAGCTAGCAAGCGGCAGAGACGAGACAAAACCCTCGGCTCTGCCACTTGCTAGAAGAAGGTCGGACTCCTAATCCAGTGCTCTTTTTACAACACTGCCATCTAAGAAACCCAGAGGACTGGGGCCACCTGGGTGGCTCAGTCAGTTAAGCATCTGACTCTTGATTTCCACTTGCGTCATGATCTCAGGGTTGTGAGTTCGAGCCCCATGTTGGGCTCTCTGCTCAGCCGGGAGTCTGCTTGAGATTCTCCCTCTCTATCTCCGCCCCTCCCCGTGTTTGCATGTGCACATGCTCTCTCTCAAATAAATAAAGAAATCTCTTGAATAAATAAATACATAAATAACCCAGAGGGGTGAATTGGTAGAAGCAATTGATAGGAGACCATGTTACTCAGCTGCTCCCTGGGGTGACAGAAGGGGTCCCAGAATTGGGTGCCATCCCCTCGGTGCTGGCTCCAACTTCTGGAGGGACTCGAGCCATTGTGTTCCCATGGGCTCAGCTCAACTTTACGCTTTGGAAAGTGTGGCCTTTTTACACCATCCCCACCCTGACCAGGCGTTGGGTTAGTAACTCCCAGGGCATCACAGACACAATGTCAAAGAAAGGCAGAAGTCTTAGGGAGTGGACCAAAAGAAGGGCAGTCAGCCACTTGTATAGGACTCCAACCCTTCCCATCTGTCCTGCCGCCCGGAAAGCTGCACCGTCCAGTGGGAAGGCCACAGTCATGTGTGCCCCCTGAGCACCTGGAATGCGACTGGTCTGAACTGAGATCCACTGGATTTGAAAAACGTGATATGAAAACAGTATGTAACATATCTTAATCTTTTAGATTGATGACATGTTGAAATGGTCCTATTTTCAATAGATGGAGGTAAATAAAATACATTAATTACTAAGACGAATTTACCAGTTTCTTTTTACTTATCTAATAGAAAATTTTAAATTACATACATGGCTTACATTTTACTTCTGTTGGACAGTACAGCAGGGAACTGGCTGGATAGGACAGGCATCTTGAGCCCCCTTCCTACACCCCTCTCCCCTTGGGTCTTGGATTTGTCACCCTCAGAAATAAGTTCCTTTGGGGTGTGCGTCGCTCTCTCTACAATCCCAAACTTGGAGTCTGTGGCCTTGGGAGACACATCTATCAGGCATTTTCAGTGGTTTGCTAGAAATGGCTCGGACCAGCTCAAGAAATCTGTTTATTACATTTCCAGAAATTTTACATGCTGTGTTTAAAAAAAAAACAGCCATTAAAAAAATTAAATTATGTCAATGTATAAATAAGTAAATTGCATTAAAAACAAACGTAGTAACTAAAATATCACTGCTTCTGATTATGTTACTACATTTTGTTTAGATTTTATTTATTTCTCAGAGAAAGAGAGAGCATATGCACAAGCAGGGGGAGCGGCAGAGGGAGAAGCAGGCTCCCCGCTGAGCAGGGAGCCCAATGCAAGGCTCTATCCTAGGACCCTGGGATCAGGAGCTGAGCAGAGGGCAAACGCTTAACGGACTGAGCCACCCAAGCATCCCTATGTTACTACATGTTTACGTGTGTTCTTGAGGTTATTTCCATTTTTGCGTCTGCATGGCGGGGACACTACAAACCTTTTTCCCAACTCTGTGTGCAAGGACGTCACATCCGTGACTTGAAATCAGCCGGGAGTATTTACACTATGAGAATTGTCAAAATCTACAATCAGAGTCCTCCCTACCCTAGAGGCAGTTGTTAAATGCTGACCACACCCCACTGAGTGTCCCCTCACCACCGCCACCCTGCTGGGAGAGCAGGACCCAGCCACCAGGAGGGACTGAGTATGGGAATAGGTAAAACAGGACCAGAATAGGGAAGTGACTGGCCCAAGATCACAGAGAAAGTTGTCCCTGAGGCAGATCTGGAACCGAGGTGAGCAGACTCTCAGGCCAGGGGTGCAGAGGCAAGGGGAAGACTCTGGTCACGGAAGCCTTCCAGGAAGTCCAAGGGCAGACGGGCCCTGGGAGCTGCTGATGGCTCCCACATGTACGGGACTTACCCGCCTGGAAAGCAGGTCAAAGCAGAGTTTGTTTTCACTGGTGCCCAAATTAATGATGCCCTGGAGAGAGAGACAGGGAGGCAGAGTGAGCATAGCCAAGCGGTCCCAAAAGGAAGGCCTGAAATGTACACGGAGGCAGAAAAGCAAAGCGGGAACGATCGCACCCTCCCAAACCCCCTTCCTTAGCCTTGTTGGGCCCCCCCTCCTCTCAGCAACCTGGTCCATCTTTCCATTTCTAAAGCTCTGTTCAAAGGTCATCTTCTCCAGGAAACCTCCCCAGAACTCCAGCTAGAAAGGATCTTTCCTTTTTCTGGAACACAAAACTCGTGATCTGTCCCCCTGTAGAGCACTGCTCACTCTCTGCCTCTGGGTCATAAGGACAGACGGACATGCTTTATGTCCCCCATGGATGGGAAGGTCCCCGAAGGGGATGCATGCCCGAGAAACTATCACTTAGTAGGACCTGATACATGTTTGTGGTACAAAACAAGGTACAAAGTAAAGCAGTGCTCCGGGAGGACCAGGAACAAGGATACATGTGGAGCAGGAAGGGCTCCGGGGCTGCAGAGATGGTCCCCTCGGAGACCGTGTGCAACCACACACCGCCTTGATCCCACCCCATGAGGCACCCACTCATAGGAGCGGGAGTGGGGAAGGCACAACTCAAGCCGCCCATAGAGTCCCCAGGGAGATTCATGCTTTCTAACCCCTGACCCTTGTGGTATTGGGGCAATGAGGAGGGAGGCAGGATATGGAAGCCAAGCATGAATGAGCCAATGTTCTGACCAATAAAAGGCATGGCTTTCACTCGCTGAGGAACAGAGCAGTAGGCTCCTCTGCTCACAGCTAATCTGTCCACAAATCCTGTCGCTCCTACCTTCAAAATACGTGTTCAGGGGCGCCTGGGTGGCTCAGTGGGTAAAAGCCTCTGCCTTTGGCTCAGGTAATGATCTCAGGGTCCTGGGATCAAGCTCTGCATCGGGCTCTCTGCTCAGCGAGGAGCCTGCTCCCCCCTCCCCCACCTGCCTCTCTGCCTACTTGTGATCTCTGTCAAATAAATAAATAAAATCTTAAAAAAAAAAAAATGTACAGCCCAACCTCATCTCACCTCCACGGCGAAGACCCCCGTCGAGCCGCCAGAGCTTCCTGTCTCCCTTCTTGCAATGGCTTCCCTCCTTCCTTGCCGGCCTGCACTCACCCTGACCTCCACACAGCAGCCTAAGCCCCCGGCCTCTTCTGAAAGCCAAAATCAAATCATACTGCTCCTCCTCCCGACGCCTTCCACTGTGCTGTGTCCCAAACCAGAAGCCTGTCTGCGTACCATAATGCCCACAGTCTCCGTCTCCAGGCCACCGCCTGATCTCTCTGACCTCGTCCCCTGCCAGTCGCAGGGCTTCACTCCAGCCGTCGTGGCCCCTGTGCTGTCCCTTGAACTCATCAAGAACAGATTCACCCTGAAGCCTTTGCACCAGCTATTCCCCCCGCCTGGATCATTCCCTGCCCAGGTATCTGCAGGGCTCCCCGCAATAGGCAGCCTCCAAGATGGCTCCCAGGGAGCGATCCCCACCTCCTGGTACCCACACCCTTGTGTAATCCCTTCCCCGTGAGTGTGGGTCGGACCTACTGACCCACTTCTGACAAACAAGATATGCAGATGGGGCATCTTGCAAGAATAGGTTATAAAGCCCCTGGCTTCCATCCTGGATACTCATGGTGTCTCCTCCTCTCTCGGAGTGTCTGCCCTGGGAAGCCAGCAGCCATGTCACACGGCAGCCTGTGGAGATTCCCATGTGACGAGGGACTGGAGCCTTCCAACACGCACGCCAATGAGCCTGGAAGCGATCCTCCCCCCAGCTCCCGACCACGTCAAGCCTAAGATGAGACCACAACCATGGCTTCAATGCAGGTTCACAGAAGATTCTGAGCCTGTGGCACCCACCCAGAGCCTGAACCCCAGAAATTATGAAATGCATTTGTTAAACTGCTGAAATCTGAGGTAATTGGTTACAAGCACCAGGTAACTAATATAATCCTTTGCTTTCCTCAGGTCTCCACTCGAATTGTCACCTTAGGAAAGTGGCCCTCTGTGACCACCTTACATGAAACAGCAAGATCCCCAGACCGCCTCATCATCCTCTATCCTCTTCACTCTGCTTTATTTTCTCTATAGCACTTATTATCATCATAGGGATTTTTTTTTTTTTGTCTGTTCCCCATCTGCCTCCCCTTCTAGAACAAAAACTCCACAAAGGCAGGAACTTTGCTTTTGCTCACAGTTGCAACCCGAGCATCTAGAACAACTTCTTGGTCGAGGTAGAGCATCCCACCCTGCAGTCTTTCCTTGGGCTCCAGTGGGCACAGGGGTCTCACTCACACTGGGGTTCTTATCCTCATCATACTCGTCCATGTGGTAGGTCCTGTAGCCCTCCTCTGCCGAGTCCCAGAACCACTTAATGACTCTTCCTCTCGAGGACAGGCAGGAGCTGTCTGAGGACAACATGGCAGTGGGACCACTCGCTCCACAGTACTCTGGCAGCTTCCGGTCTGGTTTTCTGGAGCATTCTCTTTCCAGATCATCCCCATAGTTCCTGTCCAGATCTTGGATGGAGGTTGGGCCCGGGCAGGTGGCAGGTGCCCTAGATTCCTTCTGAGGCAGAGTGAACATCTGCAAAAGGACAAAAGTATTCAGGGCCCAAATTCAGCATTCAGAAAAGAAGGGCTTTCACGCAGCAGAACTGAACTGGGAGTCTAGCGGTCCTTCCCATTCTTGGCTCCCCCTTCCCTTATGTCTATATATTCACCGTTTCCTATGTCCCTTACTAGTTGTAACCGTAAATCCAACGGCTTCAGCAAGTAAATCCTGTTAAAGATCTCTTCGGGGCCAGAAGCTAGGCTTGCTACTTTTATACGGGGTAACATATAGCTGCTTTCCCTTGTTTTACATTTATGGGACTTTTTCATTCTGCAGCCTGCGGAGTCGCCAGCGTTCTTTTTCATTCTTGCTGACCTCAATTTCAAAACACCAGGGGAAAAAATGTTCTGACTTAAGCAGAAAGAGCCCGGAGTCCCAGGGGTCTTGCAGTGATTGCTGTCAACAGGGCTAAAGGGCCCGAGATTACTTGGTGACCGAGGGAGGGTGGGGGACAAAGGGGAGGACGACTGAGGGTCTCCCAAGGGCAGGCACCCTGCAGAGCTCCAGGGCCTGGCAAAGCACAGGTGCCAGGAGAGGGTGGTCTCCTGCCCGCGGCTGTGAGCTCCTCCGCTTTCCAAGCCAGCTTTGCCATCTGTGGAGGCGTGTAAAACCGCAGGGCAGCAGGGAGGCTATGAACGGAGGAGCTACCTAGAACTAATGCCGGCTCGTGGCTCAAGTTCGGTAAAATATGTTATCATGGCTCCTCGCCGAATTCCCGGTCGGTCCAGAGGCAAGCCCGCATACCCAGTGCCGGGGGACAGCCAGCGGCCCCGACCCCCCGGGGCGTCCCCGCCGGCAAACACGGCCCCCCGAAGCACCCCTCCCCCGCCCCACGTGGGGGGCTCTCCCGGCGCTCACCTCGCTCCCCAGCCCCGGCAGCGCGGGCCGGCGGCGGGGCAGAGCAGCGGGAGCGACGCCGGGCTGGAGCGCAGGGCCCGGGTTCCTGCCGCAGCGCGGCGGAGACCTCGGAATTGGCGCGGAGGGAGGAACGAGGCCTCGGCGGGCGGCTGAGCCTCGCGAGACGACACGTCTGAGGTTCGGGGACAAGGAAGTGTGCGCCGGGCTGGGGACTGCGAGACGCAAGCGGCGACTCCTGCGGGCGATCCCCGAGCCCGCGCCGAGGGAGGCCCCGCTCCGCTGCCGGGCAAAGCCCGATCGCAACCGCGGGCGGCGCGGGGGAGGCAGCACCGGCGCTGCTGAATCGCGCGCCCAGGTCGCTTCCGCCGCCCGGACCCGCCCTCCGGCTTCCCGGACACCCAGGCGTGCCCCGCGTGCTGCAGGGTTCCCTGACCCCGCGGGGGTCCGGACCCCCCGGCCCGCGCACAGCAGAAGCCGAGAAGACCACCGCGGGGAAGATTTGGGCCACGGTTCCGGGTCTCCTCTGCTGGCACCTGAGGACGCCTCTCTCTGCCTCCTGGGCCTCAGTTTCCCAGTTTGGAAGCAGTCAGAGTCTCGGAGGTTACTTGGCAAATGTACGCGTGCTTGCACCCATGGAGAAGCCTTTCTGGGTTAAAGCGAGGGCATCCTTAAAACATCCTTCCCCTGTGAGAATTTTTACAGTGGCATTTGAAATTCTCCTCCTTTCACTTGTTGGGACTTTTGTTGAACTCTTCCACTGACCCCTACAGGTCCTGGGGCATCCGCAGTGAGTTAGGGTACCCAGGCCCCAGCCTGCGCCGAGCCTTGAGTAGAACAAACAAGCAGGATCCCTCAGGACAAGTATGGCTGGGAACCACTCTACTGCTTTTCTTCTCTTTGGCCTTGCCAGGAACATGGTGACCTTAAGCAGCTCTCATGACTTTGTTGGTCCCCTGTGCGATGTTCTGTAAAACAAGTCAGTTCTCTCCATTTAAGTCATATTCTATTTAATTCTGGTAAGTACTCTTATCCAATGTCTGTCTTGTGCCAGATCTCTGCAAAGTGCTGGGATACCGTGATAAGCAAAACAGTGGGCCAGTAGTTGATTGGGAAGGCAGACATACAAATGAAAGGACTATTAAGAAAGAGATTACCGGTGCCATGGAAGCAAGCAGCTGGGAGATCCACCCCCAACCCCAAGACATGCATTGGCCCCACATGGGAAGTCCGACACATAATTGCTAGAAACTCGGGAAATGATGGCAGAGCTCCGAAGGGTAAGTCCTAGTTGGCTAGTGAGAGGGTGGATTGTTGGAAACAAGGGCACCTTTGATAGGGGAAGGTCAGGGTCAGTCTGGAACATTAACATTCTCAGGAATTGAACTTAAATGGACACATTTTCTTGAAAGACACAAGTTGCCAAAACTGACCACAAGAAACAGGAAATGTGAATCACCCAGTATCTACAGAAATTAAGTTTATGAGTAAAAAAAAACCTCCCCATAAAGAAAATTCCAGTACAGATGGCTTTATAAGTGAATTTTACCAACCTTTTAAAATATTTTTAAAAAATTAACTTGACACAAACTTTCAGAAAATGGAGGAACGAAGATTGCCAACATATTTATGAGGTCATTATTACTCTGATACCAAAACCAACCATGTGTTATTAAAAAGAAAGTTATAGCACACTACTCAAGAAAATGGATGTAAAATTCTTAATATAAAACCAAATCAACAGTATATACAAGGAGAATGTGTCGTGACTATATGCACCTTATTGTAGGAATAGGACCCTCCCTTAATATTTAAAAAGTTCAGTGTAATCTACCACATTAATACTTAAAGGAATTTTATCTTCTCTAGAGGTATAGATAAGAACATGACAAAAACAGAACCCTCATTCAAGGAAAAAAACTCAGCAAACTAGGAATTGAAGGAACTCTTATCTGGGAAAGGGCAATATGAAAAATACTTACTAAGGCTAAGAGTCAGGTGCCTGGGTGGCTCAGTCGGTTAGGCATCTGACCTTGATTTCCGCTCAGGTCATGATCTCAGGGTTGTGAGATCAGTTACTCGCTGGGCATAGAGCCTGCTTGAGATTCTCTGTTCCCCTCTCCCTCTGGCTCCCTGCTTCTTCTTAGAAAATAAAAAAGAAAAGAAAAGAAAAAAGGATCAAGAGTGGCCTCAGTTCTGCTAAGAGTGAGAACAAGAATGTCCTCCCTTACTATTTTTATTTGACATTGTACTGGAGGTTCTAGGCAATGCAATTAGAACAGAAAAATTATTGGGGCGCCTGCGTGGCTCAGTTGGCTGAACATCTGCCTTCAGCTCGGGTCATGATCCCGGGGTCTCAGGATGGAGCCCCATGTCAGGCTCCCTGCTCGGTAGGGAGTCTACTTCTCCCTCTGTCCCATAACCAATTCGTGCTCTCTTTCTCTAATAAATGAATAAAATCTTACATTAAAAAGAAATATGAGAAATATTAAAAAGGAAGAAGGAAAATCATCTTTATTTATAATCAACATGATCATATACATTAAAAATTTAAAGAAATCTCCCTTTCCCCCTGCCATACTCCTAATAAAGTTTAGCAAGGTCACAAGATACTGTCAGGAGAGGATTCTTCCTAGGTCTCTCATGTTTCTGTCTGTCTTACAAGGAGGGGCACTGACTGTCTTTGTTCTAGGCTCTCTTCAAGGAGGTACACACACACACACACACACACACACACACACGTTTAGAGTGAACAGCATTGGATAATGTCTCCCTCTAGAGCAAAGGGTAGGTTTATTACGCAGTATGATAAACATGTCTCCTTTGGGGCCAAAGTTCAGGCAGGCTTACTTCTCATTGGCCAAGAATCCTGTTCTTTAAGCTTGGGTTTCCTCTTCTGCAGGACACCGCACTTCATGTGCAGGCATCAGTGGGTCCTCCTCACGTTGCCTTCTAGGAAGCAGGGCTTGGGGAACCAGAAGCTGATTCTCTGATTCCACTGTGAGTAAGAAGCTGTCCTTTATCTCTGACCCAGTATTCTCGTGTCTTCTGCCAGCATCCTTAAAAGCTGTTTTTAAGTAGGGTAAAATCTCAGAGCCTTCAAAGCTCTTGATAGATACAAGATACAAAAATCAGTTGTTTCCCTGGGTGGCTCAGTGGGTTAAGCCGCTGCCTTCGGCTCGGGTCGTGATCTCAGGGTCCTGGGATCGAGTCCCGCATCGGGCTCTCTGCTCGGCAGGGAGCCTGCTTCCCCCTCTCTCTCTGCCTGCCTCTCTGCCTACTTGTGATTTCTCTCTGTCAAATAAATAAATAAAATCTTTAAAAAAAGAAAAAAAATCAGTTGTTTCATACTAGCAGCAAACAATTAGAAAATGAAGTTAGCAATACCTTTAGCAGAACATGAAAAGCATCATATAGAGATAACAGGATGTGTGTAGGACGAAATGTGTGCTCTGAAATCCACAAAGACCTTGCCGAGTGAAATTAAAGACCTAAATAAATGAAAGGAGATTCCATGCTCATGGATAGGGAGATATGAAGTTTTCTCCACTCAACCATTCAAATCTTGAGTGGAAGACAAAGTAGTTGACCCCTTCCATGACTGTCCCTTTCAAATGAGGACAGTGTCCTGACTGTGCTGACTGTCTATTAGCCCTCATTACAGATGTCCCAGGTCCCCCTCTGCTTCTCTTCTTTCACATCTTCATCTTCTCTCTGGTCCCAGGGGCTCCCTCATTCATCCAGTGAATTCCTTGTGTCTATTATCCTATTATTTAATTTATAAAGAACACTATCTGAGATACATAGATAGATAGATAGATATACCCTAAAGAATCAGGATTTGCTGTAATACTGATTTTTGATTAAAAAAAAAAGAAAAGAAAAAAGGTTGTCATTGAAGTAATAAGAACCATCCAATCTGGACCCAAGAGAGGATGGTTATGAAGTCAAGTGATTGACCAAAGCCATCAGTTAGTGCTAAAAGTTCTTTTGTCATCTGTAAAACACAGTAGACTGTGCTGGGCCCGGGGCATAGCACGAGTCCTCCGACTGAACCGCAGATATGCCAGAGCTCTATAGACAAGCTCCCAGGTGGTCTGATCTGAATAGCTGAAAACACTAGAGATGAAAATGGAAAATGGAAGACCCCAGGCTCAGCCCTAGAGATTCATTTTAAAAGCCTTTTGAGGGGCACCTTTACCCTACACTGTAGCCACACCTGAGCACAGTGTGATCTTGTGGGATGCAACCTCCCATAGGATCCTGACATCTAGAATGTGCTTTGTCAATTAGGAATCATTTTTTCCTTCCTTTCTCACCTTCCTTGGACAGTACTCTTCACATGCAACTTGCCTTAGAATATAAAAGAGACCCCCCCCAAAAAAAAATCTCCCAGAGTTGACACAAATGAGTGTAAAGAAAGAAAAGCCTAGAATTTGAGAGAACATGAAATTTATTAGATGCAGCCTACAAAAATAAAACCACCAAAATCAGGACCCAGCAAGCCCCCACCCCAAACCCCATAAAAACATTTCACATACACCCGCGACAGCTAGCAAAGATGAAAAAGATGCAAAGATTCCAAAACGACAGATGCTCGGCTGGAGAAGGTTGATGACAGGGTCAGAGGAGCCCGTTCCTGGAGGCGCCCATGGGTGACACAGTCACAGCACCGGGCACAAATCCCTGCTTCTGGCCCAGTGGCCGCCATCAGGGGGTCCCTGAGCAGACATCTGGCTGCAGCCTCTGGGCGGGAGGCTGACCGCTTACTCTCTCGATGTGCTTTCCAGCTGCTTCACTCTCAGACGCTGCTTCTGCTCCTCCAGCACCTGGTAGAATCGGTGCATGGCTGGAGGGTCCAAATGGGGACAGAGACACAAAAATTTAGTGGGTTTGCAGGTGGGTCCCAGACATCCCCAGATCCTGGCAGACCACCGCAGAGTGCCTTGCTCAAGGATGTTGAAGTTCAGCCTCCCTACTTGGGGATGGGTTTCTGGCTCCAGCCGCTCTCATTAAGCTGCACCACCCCAGCATCTGCCTGCCGGACACCTGCAGCTCTCACATCAAATCCAGGAACCTGGCTCATGCCCTTGACCTCATCGGGTTTTCTATCTGCCTCTATTTGCTCAGTCCATTCTCCAAAAGGTATTTCGGTGACATAAATGTTCTCTCGTTAACGGTTCTGTTCCCAGAGATAGTGGTTCTGTTCCCAGTATCCCGCATGTGGCAAGATGCAACAGAAAATTGGCAAAATGAAGGTCGGAGTCTCCATAACCTTCAGAGGAGAATCTGAACTCCACAGGAGAACATGCAGGGACCCCCAAGGTCCTCTACTGATCTATCTCCCCAGCCATACACCACTAGTCCCACAAGGGCAGTATACCACTTCTTTGTGGGTAGTCCCAATGTCTCACTCTGGGCAGGCACAGAACAGACACCCAAAGGGTGCGGTGTTCGAGTGCCTGTCGGTTCCTGTTTGCAAAGGAGGTCAAAGACATGAAGGTAGATGCCACAGCCAGGCTGGCGCTACAGGCTGCTAAAGGCTCCAAAAGAGGGAAGATCCAGGAATTGGGCAATAGAGGAGTTGATGGAGCATCTTTGAAGGATGCCATGATCTTGAGGTCGGGACCACTCACCTTGTTTTAGCCGGAGGGGCTTATCCGCAAAGACAATGCGGAACCAGCCAGGCTCCTTACACGTGTAGGTCTTGCCACGGGACAACATCAGCTTGTTGTCCAGAAAGCGGTGATGCAGCAGCAGCTCCTCCTCAAAGGTGCACGGATCCAGGTACTAGGAAAGGCCGAAGGACAGAGCTGAGCTGAAGGCGCATCAGGCAGCTCTGCTCCAGAATACTGGGGCCTCGTTCCCACAGCTCACCACTTGCAAGTTGATCCAGATGTAGAGGCCAGAGCCACGGTTGAGAAAAGGGATCCCCAATGCCTTCAGCTTCTTAGTAATGTATCTGTGAGCTTTCTGCAGCCTGGAGCGGTAAGTGGGCAGGTACACTGTGTCAATCCATTCTGGACAGGTCGGGGAAGAGAGCTGTCAGGGCTCTGGTGGCAGAAATCTGCCAGCAGGAGCCTTATCAGATGCTCCCTCCTTGGGATTTCTATCCAAGCCAGACTCTGGGTTCTTTCCGGGCTGAGGATAGCCATACCCAGCACACCTTCTCAGTAGGTCAGTAGAAAAGTTCCACTTGGCTTTACACCCTAGACACAAAGAGTCAGAGTCCCCCAGAAGTGGGACATATATGCTGCTGTTGCCAACTGGGGAGATACTCGGAGCCTCACGCAGTGGACTTGGAGAAACCTAGATATGCTGGGGGGGGGGTGTTCTTTACCCAGTTGTTCTTAGCACTGGCAGCACATTAGAACCTCTTGGGGAGGTTTTAAAAGTCCCAATGCCCAGCTTATACCTGCAGATCAAAACCAGAATCTTTGGGGATAGAGCCCACGTATCAGCATTTAAGCTCCCCAGATAAGTCCCATGTACGCAAGGTGGAGAACTTGTGTCCAAGGGGCCAGGAACCTGGTTTCTGCCACATATCAAAGGGCCTGGCACCATGCATGGGGCCATCTGGTTGGACTTCTCTTAGCCACCCTGCGAAAGCTGAAAGCAAATTGTTTCTAAACCAGATTATCAAATTACATTAATTTGTATCATTATATCCCAGCTTTTAATTTAAACCCTCCAGCCTGGCCTCCATCTGCTCTGTTATAGGGAATTAAAGAAAGGGGGCCTTATCTAAGTTTGGGTGATGGCATTAAACAAATGAGGTGGGAGAGGGAGGTTTCCTCTGAAGCCAGGATTCACTTGTGATCCATGGAGGAAATTGAATCCAGGTGCCCTAGGTCTAGCCACACCAGCTTGCCCAAATGGTAGCTCTCCTTTGGCCACCTTGGAAGATGAGGTCTTCAAGGAATTGTGGCGTTTGGGGTCATCTTTGTCCAAAGCAAGCAGGGTATTGGGGAGGGAAAATTGGCCTTTGCATTGGGTTTCTGTCTTTCAAGCCTTAGAGAACAATTTGCCTCTGCCCTTTCCAGGCAGAGCCCGAGTTCCCAGGCAGCCAAACACGAAAGCCCATCTGTGTTTTAGACCAGCAGTTCCGCCTTCCCCCTCTGCCCTAGTGCACAAGCCTAGCAGCATCCCGCCTGCTTTCAAACTTCCTGTCCTGCCACCATTAAACCCAAGACCGCGAACAGTTTCTGGGTGGACTAGAGGTATGTCAGCGGCCCAAGAAGACCCAGGAACTTCCCCATGGCCATGGTGCCTAGCCATGATCCCAGCCCAGGATGGGACTCATTACCTTGGTCCTGAAGCAGCCGGCACAGCTTGTACTGGGCAATGCCAGAGATACCGTGGAGATAGCCAAAAGAGCTCACAGCAGAGACCACCTCCTTGTTGTGCGTGTAAAGAACACCAAAGCGGAAGCCAGAGATGCCGAAATCCTAGAGGAAAAAAGGTAAGGGAAGGAGTACCTGATTTGCCTGCCTCCTGGCCCCCTTTCCTTTTCTACCCAAAGACAGGAAGCTGGGGCTCACCTTACTGGTGCCCCAGATCACATGGGTCCTGTTGGGGTCAGGCAAACTGGAGAGGAGATGGTACAATCAAGGTTATTAACTACTGAAAGGATGAAGACTTGGGGTCAATGAGGGCAAGAGAGGAAAATGGACTTGAGGTCCTGCCTAGAAATAAGAACCTCTGGGGCCCAAAGGTCAAGAAACAGTTGCCCCAGTTAACAGCCAGGGAGTCGGCAAAAGGTATCCTTGGGGAACTAGATGGGACAGCTCCTGAGTGCCTACTGAATGAAGTCTGGCCCCCTTGGCCTGACTCATGGCCTTCCTGCTGCTGGTCCAAAGCCACCTTCCTGGCAATGAGCTCTTCACACACGTGGGCCACACACCATTTCTAAAATGTGCTCACCTATTTCTAACTGCCCCACTTTGAGTAAAACTGTTCCTTCTGCCAGGCATGGCCTTGGCCTTGCTTTAGCTGCTGGGATCCTATCTTAGGGTCACACCCTACCCTTAAGAAAGTGTCCTATTTCTCTTCTTTCCCTATGCACTACTTATCAAGAAATTCCTACCCTGACCTTCTGTGGGGTTTTATGTAGACGTGTGACAGTGTGCGTTCTACCTTGCCTTCAAGTTATCTCATGTACAAAACAGCATTGCAAAAACACACTTGGGAGGAAAGAGGATGCTTTGGCCATTTCCACACTCCCGGTGGCACTTAGCTCCAGTTTCTAGCACACAGCCAATCAAGAATATGGTCCATGAACACACCCTGCAAAAGCAGGAACTTCATGGCTCGCATTCCCAACTCCAGAGGAGACCAACAAACTCACCTTTCTATGCTCAGAACACTGTGGAATGTGACGGATTCGTCAAACACAGATAGCATGTAAATCTCATCTATAATCACATGGAGGTTGTACCTGCAGGTTGGGCCAAAGAGGGAGAACATTATCTAGGTTCTCTCCCATCTCCATTCCCTTTCTTTCATGGTCTTCTCTGGAGACAGTTCAGATACTGCTCCCACAGCGCATCCAACCCTTCCAAGGGACACAATAACATATAAGGGGGGTACACCAGAAGGGGGGGTCTTCAGACCTGGCTTAGAGGTAAGAAGGAAGAGAACCCAAAGACAGTCAAGAGAACATCTAATCCTTCAGCCGTCAAGCAGAGACCAATGCAATGGGAAGGGCTCCGTGTCCCCAAGAGTTTTACATCTAGTATAATCAGGAGCTCCCACCTGGGGGCCGATTGGACAGTGGCCTTCAGCGGGCTAAGTGCTAATACAAATCACCCTGCTTCTTCTCCCAACAACCCTCCCAAGCAGAGCTGGTATCTCCACTGCACGGATGAAGAAACCATTTCTGTGACAAAGTGAGTTCCTCAATTAGCAGGTGCTCGAGCTTGGATCTGAACCTAGTTCTGTCAGATTCCAGCCCACACACTTCCAGGTTCTTCCTCTTGTCCTCATGCTGTGCCATGAATTGGTCTGGACTAGAGTTATGACATTTGCGTAAGTGTGATTCTTCTAGAAAATGGGAGATTAGCACCCCTAACAAATAGGGCTATTTCAGGACTCCAGAGCTAACCGATGGTAACATGTTCGTGAAAATGGGACACGAGGGTTCTCTGGGGACACGTCTTCACCCCACAAGGTCTGAGAGTCTGGCTTCTTCGGTGCTTCAGGCCAAGTAGATGGGAAATGGATGCTGGGAGAAAGTGGTTACATGACAAAAAGAGGAAAAATAACAAACCAGATTACAATTGTTATGTGGGTGTCTGTACCGGGTGGGGGACAGGGGAGCAAGGCAAAAAATGTTTGGTTGAAGCATGTGGATGCATTTTCTTTCACTTCAATTTCAGTGAGTTGTATATCGCTTTGCAAAGTGTATCATGCAGTAAGAATATTGAGATAAATTACATCTGGTTCCAGCTTCCTGGCCATAAGTGATAGGAACCCTGTTCTGGGACTTCGTCTAGTCCCAAGGACTGGAACCCCCACCTCTTGGCAAATCCCAGGCATTCTTCCAGTAAGTCTCGGGAGTAGACGTCTCCGAGGGGATTCTGAGGGTTGATTAGTATGAGGCCTCTCACCTTTTTCCCCTAAAACAAAACAAAACAAAAAACCAACAAAACCCCCAAAGCCCCCACATAAACAAAACCCCCAAAAAACATCACTGAGGTGAACGCAACAGGTCCTTCACATCTACCTCAGGTTCAGCTGAAGGTCAAGTCAGGATACCTAGTTTTGGGCACCTCCCCAAGGCGTCTAGCTGGGATCTCAGCAGCTTCGGATCTGCAGCACGCAGCTCTCTAACTGCCCACACAGAGGGGAGCAAGGAGGAGCTCTGGGGGGGGCCCAGAGACAGGGCTCAGGGCTCCTAGGGGGACATGCCCCTGGGATACCCCCTCCTCCGAAAAAGGAGCCTACAACACCTCGGTGAGAATGTGGTCCTGGGTCTCAGTACTCAGCCCCTCTCAGGGGCAGCAGCACCCACCCCGAAGACATGGGTCCCTCCTTACTGCAAGGGTCGACTCGAGCAGAGCTCGCTCTAACTTGTCCACGGTGAGCTGGAATGGACAGGGGTTCGCATCCGTGCTCTGGAAGACAGACATTGCCTGAGCACTGCCTACCTGAATGCTTCCAAACACCGGTCCCTCGCTCCTCTACACACCACACGATCCCTCATTCTCAGGGCTGCCGTCCCTCATGCCCTCTTTGCCCTAATTTCTCCATCCCCCCCCATCACTTATAGGGGAGGAGAGTGAGGTCCCCTACACCTTCCAAATGCCCTTGGAACATTCCATTGCCTGGGGGGGGGGCTGAGCAGGGGAAGGGGCCCCATTCTGACCTCGCTGTCCAGGTGGACAGGAATCAGCTCAATTTTCGAATACAGGCCGGAACTAAAGACGAAGCCGCCATAGAAGGGGGTGGGGGTCAGAAAGGCCTCTGGAAGCGCAGGGAGACAATGCCGTCAGTCCGGGGGCTCTTGGTGGGAAACTGCCAGCCACCCCCCGCTCCCCAGACCAGAAGCAACACTACAGACAGAGGTTAGTTTGGCAATCTCCCCTATATGGGAGTTAATTTTTGGCTTCTGGCTCTATAAAGGTTACATTTTTTTTTTAAGATTTTTTATTTCTTCATGTAACAGAGAGAGAGAGATCACAAGTAGGCAGAGAAGCAGGCAGAGAGGGAGGGGGAAGCAGACTCCCTGCTGTGCAGAGAGCCCGATGTGGGGCTGGATCCCAGGACCCCGAGATCATGACCTGAGCCGAAGGCAGAGGATTAACCCACTGAGCCACCTAGGCGCCCTAAGGTTACATTCTTATAAACATTATTCAGGGAACACTGGGGAAGGAGAAGGGGAAGAATATTGCTAGGAATGGCTCGGAATCCAGGTTAAAAACCCAAACCAGCTTGCTAGCGGGTGGAGCCCTAGTCATCCAGCAAATCCTCCCAGCTCCTGTCCGACCATGAGAGGCTGAGGTCCCCGCCCAGAGAGGGCGCTCATCTCTCTGCATGGCTTCGGCTACCTGCCCCTGATGAGCCCCTGGGTTCTTTCCTTCCCCTTCCTTTGGCCTCATGGTGGAGTTAACCAAGGACCTACTCCTTTGAGTGAAACTGGCCATCAGGGTAACTTCCTTCTACAGAGCCAGAGCTAAGATCGGAGGCTCTCTCTCGGGAGTTGTCAGGAGGGAGATTGGGAACACATCCCTCGGACTTATTTGATCTAAAATGAATTTGCCCCTCCTTTTTTTTTTTTTTTTTTTTTTTTTTTTTTTTTTTTTGGCAAGGGAGATAGGAGTTAGGAAATCTAACTGGCCTAGGCTAGTTTACCAGGGCTCTCCGTACTGTGGTTGAGTCCAGAAGCCCAGCCAGTAATATATGGAGTTGGCTCCAATTCTCACTCTTTCTGAAGCACACCTCCTTGAGGACTGTCCCATATTTTCCTTCCATATTAAATGGGGACCCAAATCCGTCCCTCCTATGGAAATAGTAGGAAGATGTTCGAATCGGGCTAGAAGTTCCAGCACATCCAGGGAAAGGCCTTGGAGTCAAGATATCCTTCTTTCCCTAAGGTCTAATGCCCATGAGTGCTATTTTCTGAGGGAAAGCAGAGTCCATCGACTTACCTCCTGGATCACACAGAACCATGGCCAGTGTGGAGAATACAGAGGAGCAGCCATTTAGAACAACTACCTGAAGATGCACAGAAGGCAGAAGTCAAAAGCCAAACCCCATGTAAGAAGGTCTGACCCCTTCGTCTCCCTCCCCTTAGGAGGAACAGGCAACAGGAACCTCCTCATCCTCCAGGGGGGTCTCCTCCAGGACCCACTGGCCTTGGCTCTGCCCTGGCCCTGAGGGTCTCTGCTGGTTCTAGAAAATGCAGAGAATCCCCCAAGAATATACCCTCTACCAGGGTGGCAGTGAGGCTGGGAAACGGACTCACATTTTCCGGATCGAGCTGAGCAGGTACCTTGCAATAGCAGGTCAGGAACCGGGCCACCTCCTCCCGCAGGCTGTGGGTGGACCCAGACAGACTTGGTGGTACCCAGACCCGGGGGCCTTGCCTTAGTCAACGTCTAGCCTACAGCTTTTTCCAAAGAGCAGGTCATCCAATCTCCTGTCACAGGGCTACCAACTGATGCTATCGATTCTCCAGGCGATATAGACAATAGATGTGAAAGTTTGGACAAGAACTCAGGCCTTTTGAACTATAGGGCGGTGCTATTTCTACTACACCAGGCTCCCTCCTGAGGAGGTTTCACTCTAGACATTTTCTAGAAGTTGTTGCCCAAAGAAATAGGGAGGTAGCCAACCAAGAATCTGGCGCCCTGGGTCCTTGCCTCCCTGAGAACAGGGGTCTGGGGGCCACAAGACTTTAGATCTGGAAGTTACTTACAATGGCTGCCCAGACCAATCAGGATACTGCAGCAGGACATCCTCGATGACATTCATATCACTCTGACTCAACTGTTGACAAATAGAGCACGAGGACAGCCAGATCAGGGAAGACCAACAGGCCTCATCCTACCAGTAGGATGCGTATGGGTATTTGCCCTACAACCTGGGGTCTTACAGAAGAGAATAGGGAACCATGTCACATGCCCCTTCATGAATGGAGGCCCCAATCCTCTTGTCATAGGTTACACAAGGAGAATTCACTGAGGACTGTTGTTGGACGACCTCCCCAACCCTACACTTGGGTCAGAGCTCCCTTGGCAGCCTACCCACCATAGACCCAGCCAGAGCACATCCCTAAACACAGTAAGCTAGGAGGTCAGATATGTTATTCTATATGCTTTTCCCCCCACTCCCTCCCTTAAACTCTTAAGTCCCATTCATATATCTGCCGCATGCTAAGAAAGATTCTAGAGGGGACTGAACCCGACAGTGGGTCCCAGCACAGCCCAAGACTTGGCTTACCCTTTCAGTCATCAGATCAAGGCAGAGCTTATTCTCACTGAGGCCAAGGTTAATGAAGCCCTGGAGATGGAAGGAACTGATCAGTCCACTTGCCCTGCCCTATAGGGACCTCCTAGAACATTCTAGTCAGCGCTCAACTTAGATTATTTCAAATGGAAATCTCACCGCCCCATGAGGCAGTTCACTCCATGTCTAACAACCTCAAGTGTCAGAAAACTTGTCACAGACTCAGAAATCATACAGCTTGCAATTTCCCCCTTTAGAGCCACACAGTGCTTCTACACTAGAGAGCAATCTCTGAGTTCCTATTATGTGCCAGACCCTAGACCAAGTGCCTCATGCAGTGCCCTTACTTCTCACAACTCCTGAGGGAAAGGTTCTATTATGGTCCTCGCTTTAAAGAGAGTGAGGCTTAGAATGGTAGACTACCCCACTAGCCACAGGACTTTGGTGGTGGACAGAACTCCATCTGCCTGACCCTACGGCCTGTCTCATGCCCATCTCTGCTACTTCCACTTCCATGTTGCTGGAGGAGACAGGGTTCTTCAGAGTCCAGTGGAGAAGCTGGACTCAGCTGGTCCCCAGAGAAAGCAGATGGTCATTGACCATATCACTTAGCTAGAAACAGAAAAGAAGTAGGACTAGGACTCTCCTCCATCATTTGGCTAGAAAGCTGCTGTGAACTTCTCCGGCTGGGATCCTCTCATTGGCTCTCTAGCCTAACCTCCCCATCCTAACTCCTCACAGCTCTCATCACATCACTCACGTACCCTAATCTAGCCCAGGACCCTCATTTCCCCATCCCTCCAAGCCCTTCCAGTGGTAAAACTTCCACACCTGTAGTTCCTCTTACTTGAGAGACCGCCCCCCACCCTGGTCACCTCCATGGCATGACTGGCTGATTCAACTTTTAATACACCTCAGACCACCCAAGCGGGCCTCCCTTTACTTCTCTCAGGTTATTATTAATGTTCCTTTCCCCAGAGGCAGACTACATTCAGCACTAGACTCCCTTTGGCGAGGGCAGTTTGGCTGAGCGCAGTAACCGCGATGACCACAGTGACCCCTAGTGGCCAAGAGCAAGGACTGAGGGAAAGCTTGCGGAGGAAGGGCAGGGAGGACCCAGGCAGGGCTCTTAACTTTCTGGGCACTGTCACCTTGCTTCTACGCCCATTACCTGATCTCTAAGATGATAATAGCATCTACTTCGTGGAGCTAGGGAGAGTGAGAGAGAGAGAGAGAGAGCCCAGGATTCCATAAATTCTAGTGATTAGGGCCCTCGAGGAGATGTCTCCCCCGCCCCTCTACCCACCACCCCCCGCATCCTCACCAAGGTGTTCTCGTCCTCATGGTATTTATCTCCTTGGTACATCTTGTAGTCCCTGAAGCTGGCCCGGTAGGAGGCAGAGATGTCGATCCCACGGCGGGACAGGTGCTGGCTGACAAATGTCACTTCAGGGTCATTCAGTTGGTAACCTGGCTGGGCAGGCTGCCTGGATGACTGGGCCCATTGCCATTGCCCGCCTCCAGCATCACCCTTCACATCCAGGGAAGGGCCGGACGGTTGGAGCCCCAGGCCATCCATGGCCCCAGACTGTAGGAGGTTGACCAACTGGTACATTAGGTTGCCCAGGAGGGCTTCCTGCTCCCCGGGGGCCTGATAAGGCCTCTTCTCCTCTGGCACCAGGTCCTGCTGCTGATGCCTGGTGGCAAGCTGCCTCATATGCTTCTCGATGGCCTGCTTCAAGTGTAGCATCATCTCCATGGGCTGGGTGTGGACGCCCTGGCTTCCGAGGCCCTGACTGCCCATCTGACCCCAGGGCAGATGGACGGTGTCTGATGGGTGACTCATGCTCTGGGTCTCGGCCTCAGCAGGCTGGCTGGAACCTGCAGAGAGAGGGAGAGACCATGCAGTGCAGCAAAGGAGTCGCTCTTCGACCCTCAGTTTCAGGCCTGATCTCGGGCTTCCCACAGCCTCCTCCTCCTTCCACGCCTTGGATACAGGCCCCTGTCAGTGCAGGAAGAATTACCAACTCACTCAAGGGGCAATGCTTAAGTGTCCCTGAGCCCAGACACTGGAACTCTGTACTCAAATGACATTAAAATGTGTTCTGAGAAAAAGCATCAGGGCCCACTTTGAGAAAAAGGGGAAACTCAACAGGTAGGCTTGGGGGTCTCCACCCTGTGCCTCAATTAGAGCAATTCCTGCTTTACTGGGTTCTAAGAAAAAGGGAGTTTGAAGACAGAAAGAGAGAGGGAAGGGGAGGGAGGGAGACAGAGAAGGAGGCACGGAGACAGAAAGGAAATAAAAAGCCTGAGTAAATTATTCTGCTAGACCAGAGTTTAGTACCCAAGGACCAGATCCAGCCACCTCTTCTTGCAAAGAAAGTTTTAATGGAAACACAGTCACATTTGCTTCTGTATCACCTCTGGCTGCTTTTATACCACAATGGCAGAGTGAAATAGGTGGGACACAAACCATATGGCTCACAACGTCTAAAATATTCATTATCTGGCCCTATACGGACAAAGTTTGCCATCCCTTGCTCGAGAACAAAGCCCTTCTTTTTTTCTCTTTTTCCAAAGTTGGCCATACCAGATATTCAAAACTCGGTCCTTCCCTTCCTTCCTTGTGTCGCCTCATAAATGCCTTCGACCTGCTCCCAGTGATAGCCGCCTTAGACTACCATCCCTACAAACCACGGGCGTGCTACGTGGTCCTTGAACTTCAGACTTCACCAGAATCATTTGGTGGACTTCTAAAGAACAGGGATAGAGAGGCCTCATTGCCAGACTTTCATTCTGTAGGTGTGGGCTGGGAATTTTCAGTTCTAACAAGTTCCTGAGACTCTACTTTGAGAACTTCTACCTATTCAAACCAAACTTTCCTCTGAAGAGAAGTCCAAATGATGGGGAGGACCTAAGAAACACCTTTTTAAAGTCTCAAAGAATCCAAATACTGGACACTCTGCCCAATGTCTTCCAACCATGTCCAGTCAGCCAGTGAGAGCCCCAGAGCCACGCGTAACTTCCCCCAGAGGAAATACTGTTCCTTGTTCAGGATCTCCCCAGCTCAGCTTCATCACGATACTGTTAGCACCGTGCCTGGCACATATGTAAAAACTAATAGGAGAGGCCCAACCACAGGGATGTTGCCAAGTCCATGAGGAGAGGAGCCATCACTAAGGACTTGGCTAGAGAAGATGGAACGACGACCAGATGCAACCACGGACAAAGTCATGCCAAGTCTTGACTTAGGGCGCCAACCTCTCATCAGCAGTCAGTGCTACGAAGAACTTCCCTCACCAGAATCAGGAACATGCATGCTGTTTAGAAAGAACTAGAACCAGCATAAACCCTCATGCCTAGACTCACCCTTTGTTCCACAAGCAAAAGCTCTGCTCTAGCCCAAATTCCCTCCTTTAAAAGTAGGAAAGTCATGTGAATGGGGCTCTCCACCCTGCAGGTAAGCAAGTCACACTGTCCTTCCGGATACAAACATCCCCCTGATGTAGGAGGGTTCAACTTATGATTCTTTTTTCCTTTACAACGTGCAAAAATGATATGCATTCAGTAGAAGCTGTACTTGGAATTTGGAATTTGAAGTTTTTCCTGGGCCAGGGATACGCGATATGACCCTCTCTCTCTCTCGTGATGCTGGACACCAGCCGTGAGCTGCAGCTCCCAGTCAGCCCCGCGACCACGAAGGTCAACAACCGTCTTGCAACTATCCAGGACCCAGACAACCCTTCCGCTTCTCACCTTCAGTACAGTATTCAGTAAATTATAGGAGATATTCAACACTTTATTATATAAGAGACTGTTAGAGGACTTTGCCCCAGTGTAGGCTAATATGAGTGTTCTAAGCATATTTAAGGGAGGTTGGATTACACTGTGATGTTCATTAGTTTAGGTGTGTTAATTAAATGCATTTTCAACTTGTAATGGGTTCATCATTACATAACCCCTCATAAGTCAAGAGAGATCTATACCTGGAAAGCACAGAGGGGTAGTTAAGGGTCAAGAGGGATTCCTGTGGCTTTGCCTTCCAAAAAGTGGTGCCTGTCATCTCTGTTGGCCCTGAGGAGTGCTGGTGGGAAGGGCCACAATGGCGGACAAGATCTCTTTTCAATGGAAAAGAAGTTAGCAATGGGAGGAAGGTGGGGGCGGGAGGCTGCTTTCTTCCAGGTCCAGACTCTGACATATTGAGAGTCTTGATGTGTGTCATCTTAATTACAAAAATCAAAGATCTCACAGCTCTGTAGTGTCCACTAGACCAAGGCGTGGCCCCAGAATTTAAGCAATAATCCCAGTTTAGGCTGGATTAGGAGCTGTCTTGGACTTCTTGCCCCGGGAGTCCTTGGTGTTACCAAAGTTCCACGATTCTGCCCCATCTACCCATCTCAGCTGGGGACTCTAGGACCAAAGAAAACAGCAATCAGGGTGCTGCTTACAGAACAGGCTTATGGAACAACAAACAGGTGCCAAGGCAAGTACCTGAAAGAAGTGTATTTTCTTGGAAACATGTATTTTCTAGTAAGGAAGTGAGAATGTGGCAAGGCCAGGAGGAAACCTGGCAGTTAAGCCTCTACGAAGATTTGTCTTTTCTCTAGGAAAAATCTATTGTGAAAGATGTTGGCCCACAAAGGCAATAATGTCCCTAAATTGTCTGTTGTTTAGGTAAACCAACCCTTTCCTCAAGTCCTCTTGCACGTACCCTTGGTTTCAGTATTCCCCAGCTTCCAACCATCTACCTGTTAAGTCACACTCTGGGGCACCTTCTAGAACAGCTAGAAGCTGTGTCTCAGAACCAGCCCAGTGGATGGCAACAGCCCTCTGTAAAGGCTGACAAACAGTAGAAGCTGAGAAGGGGTGAACGTGGGAAATGAGCTAGGAGCAAGCTGGTCTCCGGTTTGTTTGCAATGCTAGCAAATGGGTATACCCTTTCTGGCAGGAAACTTTTGTTGTCACTTTTTTTTAAGATTTTTTTTTTTTTGTCAGAGAGAGAGAGGAGCGAGAGTGAGCACAAGTAGCCAGAGAGGCAGGCAGAGGCAGAGAGAGAAGCAGGCTCCCTGCCGAGCAAGGAGCCCGATGTGGGACTCGATCCCAGGACGCTGGGATCATGACCCGAGCCGAAGGCAGCTGCTCAACCAACTGAGCCACCCAGGCGTCCCTGTTGTCACTTTTCCTAGTACCCTACAAGCTTTTCCAGCTCTGTCTTGCCCTCCAACCTTCATTTACTTTGCCATATACCAGCCTCCCCTGCATCCCAGTCCTCTGACCTAATTCAGGTATGTCCTTCTTATCATGGTAAGTAGGATAAGGACTATAGAGTCTCCTTTACGTGCTGGGAAAGCAAGGTGTTGAGAAAATACAGGCAAACACAAGCCGCAAAACTAAAATCTCAGGTAAAAACAGCCTTGAAGATCCTAGGTTCTATTTTAGAGTTCCTGCTCAGCAATTGTAGCATGTGGCAAGAATTACCTCCCCTGTCTGGGCATCAGTTTCTCAATATGTAAGATAAAAAGATGCCTCAATTCAAGGTGAGAAAACTGAAGCTTAACAACGATGAGTCACTTCCACGGTCCCACAGGAGAGCCAGGATTTTAAACCTCAGACCTCCCACTTGAGCCCAGAACTTCTGGGAATGAGAGTAAGCTGGCTGAAAACCAGTCCTGGCATGGACAGATGCTGGGCTTCACGACACCATGCCCAGGAGATCTCAATTTTTGGAGTTGGATTAACTTCATCCAACAAACTTGTCCTCCGGTATTTTTCGTGACTCTGATTCCCTGGGCAGAAGCTGGTAAATACTCTGGAAGTGGTTACCTTAGAGTTGCATTTCTCAGAGGATCACTTTTCAAATACAGTGTCCAGAACACAAAATCCAGACACACGAGCAAACAGCATGAGGTGAGCCCAGGGCAGACAACAGAAAGACTGACTGGACTCCAGTTTATAAGAGTAGACTGTAACATTATTGCTTTTCTCTGCAAGGAGATAAGAACCCAAGTCTGAAAATCGGCATATTGGAAATTATTTTCTTCCAAATCTGTCCCCTTGGTCGTCAGTTCTAGAGGTTAAAATGCAACGACCAAAAGTGAAAAGCCTCAACGTAAGTGTTTATCATCATACTAGATCTCGGTAAAGAGAAAATTCATAACCTGGAAGAAGAGCCTGAAGAAACTTTCTAGAATGTGACGTGGAAGATACAAAGGAAAGTTAAGAGAAGCTATGAGAAGATCTAAAATATACATATACATATTCATTCGGAGTCCCAAAGGAAGAGAAAAATGGAGCAGAAGCAATCTGAATGTTTTATCAGTGCCAAATAATCAGACACCAAAGCATGGATTCAAGAAGCCCAACAAATGCAAATTAGAATAAAGAAATCTACATATATACATACATATATATGTATATATACATATATATATTTAGGATAATTTTATATATATATATAATTTACAAAAAGCAAACATCTCAAAAGCAGCCAAGAAAAAAAAAGTTACCCTTAAAGGAATAATAGACCAGAAGCTAAGTTCAGCCAACAGTGGAAACCTGAAACAATGAAATGTTATTTTCAATATACAGAAAGAAAATAGCTCCCAACCAAGAATCCCACAGCCATCAAAACATTGATGTTTCATTAGGCAGTACCAATTCCTCCCCCTAGAAAAACTGGATTTGTGTGCAGGGTACCACTAATCCGCACAAGTAGGTTTGCCTTTAAAAACTTCAAGGCCAACTGAGTGAAAGAAACCAGACACAGTACATATTGTACAGTTCTACTTATAGAATGAGCAAAAGTAATCAAGAGTGATAAAAATCAGAACAGTGGTTGCCCGGGGAGAGAGCTGGGAAACTGACTATAATGGGGTGCAGGGAACTTTCTGGGGAGATGACGTGATCTGGATCTCAACGAGGTGGTGGTGACATGGCCATCACCATTTGTCATAGTGTCAAACTGGACACTTAGGAATTTTACTATATATAGGAACTGGGTTTTTTAAATGCAGCTGAGCTAAATGAAGACTCTTTTAGGCTATAAATAGCAAAGTGAAGTTTGTTTGCAATGCAAGCCCATGGAGTGGAAAGACCAATATGGGGCCAGGTGCCAAGTACACAAGAGCATATTTACATCATTATTTATAGTAGGAAAAAAAGAAAAAAGAAGGATCAGTTCTTCAAAAAAAAAAAAAAAGGCACATATAGAGAATATTTAAGTCTGGATGAAATGGATAATTCAGTTTAAAAATGCTGTTTAGTAATCTTAATCCCAGATGAGAAAGTTGAAATGATTTACATAGAAGTTATCAAAGAACTAATTCCCTAAAAAAGTAACTGGCCCAGACAAACTTATCAGAAACTCCAGGTATATTTAAAGGAATACATTGTTGCAGTGCTATTTGAACTATTCTAGAGAAAAACATCCTCATTCTATAATTAAATAATGGATCTGATAAATTTTATATGAAGAACTATGGCCCCCTCTCCCCTATGATGAGATTATCGGTACTTGAAAGTGGAATAACTCAGCAAACAGAATCCGACAGCATCGCAACATAATCTTACAACGAAACAGGATCATACAGAGAATGGCAGGATGGGTCAATCCTAGGATATAAATTAACTTTTCATTAACAGATCCTAGAGGGATAAAAATCACTTGATCTGTAGACACTAAAAAGACATCTGACAAAAATCAGACACCCGTTCTTGACTTAGATGGTGGGATGAATGGATACCTCTTTAACACTAGACACCTCTCAGCCAAAAAGCAAGCCTCCTACTCAATCAGGAAACTCTGAAAGGTTGGAACTGCTGGGCAAAAGAAAAGCCCACCCATTGTCACTGTTAAATATCTAACATGGCACCAGGGGTCTCAGGTGAGCGTATTGGACAAGGAAAGAAACTAGAGTTAAAACAAGGGCATTTGGAGGTCTGTTATCTCCAGATTACTACTCTCTGCCTGCAAGACACTAGACAAATGGCAGACAATCTACAAGGGAATTTAGTGTAGTTAGAGAATAGAGGCCCAACTCCTGTTTCTGTTTAAATACAGGTTTATGGGAACACAGCCTGGATTGCACATAAATGCCAACCAGACTTTGGTACTAGACACTAGACCAGTATTTTCAACCCTGGGTCACTTACCTAGTGAGTGAGCCTAGCAACTGCCCAGCAGCCCTGGTCTCATGCAGCATTTAACCCCAACTTCTGGGATGTAAGAATTATTCCCAGCCTTCAGATCGATCAACTAAGGGCATAATTTATTACAATCCACTGAATTTTACAAGGCCCTCCCTCAATGTATCCAGAATAGGTATGAATGGTGTAAGCTGTTTGGGAAGACACAGAACCCTCTGAAACTCCAATATGATCAATGACCGCGGACCCTGATAGAGCACGGCCTTGAACCAGGCTCTGGCCTGGGCACCTTAATCCTCAAAACGACTGTTAGGAGAGTACCACCATTAGCTTCACTTTACAGATGAGAAAACAGAGGCCCCAGAGAAGGAGATGACTCACACAAAGTAGGATGGGAAAAGGGAGCTTTAACCCCAAGTCTGCTAACCCTGGGCCCCTTAACCGTCCCTCCTCAAGGCCTCTTCCTGGAACCTGCGTATACCTTCAAAGCTTGGCGTTCAGTCGTGGGAATCCAGAACCCCCCCTAAGTCCATCGGTGGCCCTACCCCACCAGGGGATTAGGAGCCCCAGCTGACGCCCCGGCAATGTTCAGTCCAAAGCCCCTCTCCCGCTCCACATCCCATGGCTCCTCTGTCCCCACTACCCCACATTTGCCTTGTCTCTGTTTACACTCATTTCTTCTCCCGTCTAAAATCCCTATTGTGCCCCATAAAACTATCCTTGACCATGAGGGCTCAGAGACCTCTCCACCACCCTCCTCCTCTCACTAAGCTTGCTCTCGGCCTTGGGTCCCCATGCTCTGCTTTTAAGTACAAGGTGGTTTCAAGGGCGATAATAAGTTCCACCTTTTCCCTCCCAAGGGGATCTCCCCAGGCATTCCTTATTACCTAAAATGGCCTTTCTTTGCATCTTCACAGAGAAAGTCTCAGCCAACGCCCATTCATGGAAGAGCCACGCACTGGAGCCACGGTTCTCAAACTCTGGAGGATTGGTACCCCCTGGAGAGCTACGAAAGAGCAGGAGGCTCTTGGAAGTAGGCTAAGGCCTGGGCCCAAGGAATAGCTCAAGGCTGCCGGGTGATTCCAGTACTACCAGCATTTGAGAACCACATCTCAATTAAGAACAAATGAGCTCCTAGCTTTCCCCATCTGTGGAGAGGCCATGGTGGAGAACAAGGGGAACCGGGTTAACCTAGGGCCTGAAGACAAGTTGACAAAGACGCTGGGAATGACTGCCAGAAAGACTGGCCCCCATCCCCCAGCCTTACCTGACTGCATCATCTCGCCAGGTCTTTCGGATCTTCAGTGATTCCTGGTTAAAGGGGAGGTCATGAAATCTACCTCCCAGAGGGTGGTGCAAAGGCTGAGGGGGAGGATGTACACTAAATGGGAGGGCAGGAAGAACCACCACATAACTCTTGGTGTGAGCTTACCGCTTTCACCCCGGGCAGCTCCTGTCTCGCTTCCCCTGAGGGTCAACAAACAGAAACAAGGCCAAAAGCAGCCTGTGATTTTAAAACACCCTGCCTTGTGACTGTTCTCCAATGTTAGTGGGTGTTTGTCTAATGCACAGATGCCTGGGCTCCACTGAGGGTGTCAACTCAGTAGGTCTGTAACTCAGCCCCATAGTCTACCTTCTAAAGCAAACATGGCAGGTCACGATGGACAGCTCTTGGAGAGGTGCTGCCCTAGCCGACTCCACGGTGAGAGGAAGCATGGGCTGTGGGTGGGCACCTCACCCCAGAGGGCTGGGACCTCACCTGTCCCCCAGCCTGGCCTGTGCTGATGGCTCATCCCTTCTGTCATTTATCTGTTCCTTCCCCATTCATTAAAACACAAAACTAAAAGGCCGCCTGGGTGGCTCAGGGGGTTGAAGCCTCTGCCTTCTGCTCAGGTCATGATCTCGGGGTCCTCGGATGGAGCCCCGCGTCGGGCTCTCTGCTCAGCGGGGAGCCTGCTTCCTCCTCCTCTCTCTCTCTGCCTACTTGTGATCTCTCTCTCTCTCTCTGTCAAATACATAGATAAAATCTTTAAAAACACACATACACACAAAACTAAAACCAATTCACTAGGTACCTATTATGTACCCATACTGCGTGTATTACACACTATGTTAGACTGTGCTAGACCCTAAGACTCTTGGAATGAAAGAAAAGGTCCTTGGTTCCCAGAAGCCCCAGAATACCTCCCAGTGGAAAAGTCTGGTCCCATCTTTCCTGGGCTCAAGATCCTCCCGTGGCTCCCCTTCACCCCACAGGGATTATAAAGTCAAATATCTTCGGGGACACAACAGTAACAAACGCGCAAAGCTGGCTTAAGGCACAGGGTAGGCGGGGGAGGACATTGGGATGACCTCCCTCGGTGCATTCAAATTCATTTTTTTTTAAGTAAGCACTGTGAACAAAATGTTTTGAGCAGACACTGTCAGCAACCCAGCCATCAATCTGCACCATCAGAATCCAAATTCCCTCATGTGGCGTATCAAACTCTAGAATAATCAATCACAGACTACCTCCCTAATCTCATTCTTTGCACACCCCTCCCAGGCCCCCTGCTTGCGACGAGCCCAGACGCTGGCCCTCCTCAACTTGACCTGCATGCCATGACTTCTCATTCCCCCTTCGTACCTACTGTTCCCTGCATCCACGAGCCCTTTCACAGACTCACCTGGTCGGCAGACCTCTGCTTCTCCTTCAAGTCTACACGGGTGCATCACCTGCTCCACGGAATCCTCCTCGCTGACTCCCCAGACAAGTTGAAGGGCCCGCGCCCTAGATCCCATGCACTTTACCCAAACTGAGGGTAGAAATTGCACAAGCCAGGCAGTGTCCCTCTGGGCCTTTGTGCCAGCTGGGCCTGCACGGCCCTGCCCCCAATGCCCAGTGGGCTCACTCTCTCACCGCCTTGTCCCTGCTCAAACGTCACCTTCTCCCAGAGGCCTACTATGACCACCAACTTTGTTTCACAACCACAGCCTCCCTTACCACACCATGGTGCCTCCTCTCCCCATTCTACAGGCCATTTTTTTTTTACAGCCATTTTCCCCTCCAAACGTACCATACATTTTATTATTCATTATATGCATTGTTTCTTTTCAGTCCCCCTGAAACATAAACTCCGTGAAGGCCAAGGTCTTCAATTTTTTGTTTACTGATGTTTCTCAAATACAAAGAACTGTGCTTGGCCCTTACTTCCTTAGGGAAGTAACATTAGCGGATGAATGAGTGGAGAGATGGTTGGATGTGTGGGTGGATGGATGGATGGATGGACAGACGGATGGCTGAATACCCTAATGCAATTGTCTATGGTCTGGGTCTGCCTCTGCACTTAGCTTCTCAGGTTCTTCCATAGTTCCAAGGCACGGGGGCAGGGGAGCTGGTTCTTGGTTAGTGTTTGTTCAAGAGACTTGTCAATTTACCAGTAATTGAGATTGGATTGAGGGAATCAATGAACTGTAGGCATCGGGTGAATGTTGACAGTGGAATGAAGGCTTTCCCAGAGGAAAACCCTCATTTCCCACAACGTGGACATTGTGGCGCATCGCCCACAACTTGCCACAGCATGGGCCCCTCTCCAGTGGCCCCCACTTCGACCACAACAGCTGTAACGAGGACCTGCCAAGAGGGGGCGCTAAACCCTTATTTTCCTTCCTGGCACGGAACACAGGGCCGCCACCTCCACAGCTGCGGTGACGCTGGACTGAGAGGAAGAGGGAGGGGGGGCGATGGGCCGTGCCCTCCGAGAGCCGCCAGGTGCCGTGCATGTAGTGTGCACCTCGGAGCCTGGGCAAAGGGCACCTCAGGCACCGCGCTGGGGTGGGCCACACGACCCCTTCTTACCCACCTGCAGCCCTGGGCTCTGAGGCTCTCCTGGGGTCTCCAGCTTGCAGACAGGAACCCTGGGCTCAGAGAAGTGGGGTGCCTTGGCCAATGGCACAAGACTGGAAAACATCAGTGGTGGGGTTAGAATCCAGATGGGGGGAGCACTGTTGTTCCCTCTCTCCACTCCTCCTCTCCTCCCCAGCTCCTTTTGGCATCTCTGTTCCAGAAGCAAAAGCAAGAGTCTGAGTCCAGCATCTGACTTGGCCTAACTTAGAGGGCCCTGGGGTTCTCTTTCCATGTTGGGAGAGCAACGAGGAAGACAGTGGGAGGTGGGGAAAGGCAGAGCTCTTCCCCCAAGGACCAGACGTCACTGTCCCACCACCTCCCCACTTGTTGATTTCAGTTCCCATTGTTCTGAAGTAGCCACTTGGCCACACACAGATCCACTTCAGAGAGGAGCCTGGTAGCCACAGAAATGAGGGCAGGAGGGGGAGGGGACTGCAAATGGTCCCCTGACCCATCTGAGAGAAAGACAGCCATGGAACGCAGTCTCAGAAAGTTTGAGAAGACTTTGGCCTGTGCACCCCTGTGGCCAGAACCCAGGAGTCTGTAATGAGAGGCTCTCTTTGCTGACACGAGTCCAGAGCTGACATTCTGGGCTTCCCAACAACCCAGTGAGGAAAGTATCCTTGGTCTTGTCTTATAAATGGGGAAACTGAGGCCCAGCCAGTTTTCCTCAACTTTGTCCAAGATGACTCCTCTTGAATTGGCCTGACTCCAGACATGTCTAAATCCAGGCCTAGTGTGTTCTCTTCCCAGATTTCTGGGCCACAGCACCTGTACCCTAACAGTCCTGGTAGGTTCGGCCTGGTCTCCAGGTTGTATGAGGTCACCTGGATTAGGGAAACTGAGGAGGAGGAATGCCATGATGTCTGGCCCACCCACCCCCTCTTCTTCTGGCAGGACCTGAGGCCAGTTCCCAACATGGTTGCCTCCTGGGTCCTGTTCCCACAAAGCCCCTCTGACTTCTCCAGCTCCTCAAGACAACAAAGACTGTCCCAGTCCTGAGCAGCTGCCCACCCAGGGGTTCTGACCTTAGCACTCACACCTGACTGCATTGTGAAGACCTCGAAGAGAGAAACTCTTTGCTTATACCTCTCTTTAGTCTATGGGGGCTGAGTATACAGTAGGTGGCAAGTAACTGCATTGTGTTTACTTGTTTATTGTTTACATGGGAAAACACAGTCAAAAAGCAGCTCTCTGTTTCTGAGGAGTTTTTGATAAACCTGGAAAATGACATTTGCGTCTTGTTGGACAACAGGAAGGAGCAAATTCACATTATTCATTCATTCAACAAACATTTATTGAGCAACTGCCAGGTGCTAGACACACTTCTCGATGCTGGTGACACAGAAGGCATCAGAACAGATACGGCCCTCCCGCATTTACCGTCTACAGCAGGTAACAGAAAATGAACAACATAGATCAATAAATATAGTTGCTGACTCTAAGTGCTACAAAGATCCAAGTTGGGGAGGGGATCCAGAGCAAGAGGGAATGCTATTTAGAGAGGGTAATTAGGCAAAGACCCACAGGGAGTGAGGGAGCAATCCATGTGGATCTCTGGAGAACAGTGTTCCAGGCAAAGGGTATGGCAAGTGCAAAGGCCCTGAGGCTATATTTAAGGGAAGGACCTCGAAAGGTTTTGTGAACCTTGATAATAAGGACCTCGCGTTTTAATCTGAGCATGATAGGAAGACAGTAGAGATCTTCCAGAGTTGGTATGTGAGTCACTAACTGCCTTATGGAGCTGGCTGGGGGATCCCAAACCAGTGAGATAACTCTAGCTGCCTGAGGTACGTTCCTGGCTTGGATTCAATTGCTCTCATTGCTAGCTTGGAATACATTTGCTCCTTGAAAGCCCAACGTCTTCACCTAAAGCCCCCAGACAACATTGTCAACCAGAGGCTAGATCAGAATCACCCAGGAAGTTTTTCCCCAAAACCAGTGCCGAGTTCTACCTTTGCCTTGCTGACCCTGAGTCTCTGGGTTGGGCCTGGGGATGAATGTCACTCATTAGGAACCACTGTCTAAGAGGGGCTGTGGATGGGCCTCTGCGGGCCTCTCCTTCCACCCCACACTTTACCTCCCTATACCTTTGGTGGTAAAAGGATGCTCAAGACCACAGCTTTCATCAGAACCCCCAAAGACTGAGATTCGCTCGCCAAGGCAAACAAAGCAGGCGTGCCAGGGAAAACACAATGAGAGCCCACAGGCCGGTGTGCTGCCTGCCCCCTTGGCCTCCCTGCTCTTTTCCTCCCGCCGCCCCTGTCTCCTGCCAATTCCGCCCCCTCCAGCTTCTCCTCCTCCGGCTCCTGGCTTTGCCTAGATTTCTTTGGATGGCAGCGTCCCCCTTCCTTCCAGCACTTAATATGCTGCCAGCACTTAGTACCTCTTCCAACATGAATACGCTGTTCTCCCTGCCAGAGCTGTGGCTCAGTGAAGTCAGCCTCTTCTGGGCCCTTTCTGTTTGCTTTTCCCCAAGGTCTCCCTGCTCTGGCCGGCAAAGAGGAGTTTGTTCTGGCCACCCTTTCCTCCCCCTGCCCGGGATTCAGTTTCCCACTTCGGGCACAAAGAAAAGCGTTTTGTTTCATATTCCAGTGACACTATCTACTCATGTCAACCACACTTCAAAGTGAAAGGGGTCTCCTTCGAGATTCCAGGTCCTGAGAGGGAGACCGAGTGACCTCGGCCCCAGGTGTGCTGAGGGACAGCAGTGGGGTGACTGGGTGGCCTGGCTCCCTGCGGGGGCGGGGAGGGGCGGTCTGGGCTTGGCAGACACTGAGCTCATCGGCTTGTGCTCTGACCCCATTTGCTGTGATCCCCTGAGATGTCCCTTTCTCTAGAAGGGGTATGGTGGGGTGTGAGCTACACAGAGCTATTGTCAGGGGACAGGGTTCAAGACCCAGCTCAGCCACCTCCACACTGTGTGGCTGCAAGTTGTTAATAAGCATCTCTGGGCATCAGTTGCCCATCTGTGAAGACAGAAGGGAAGGGGGTTGAGAGGAATGCATATAAGTTTGAGCCTCCCCCCTTCCAAATTCTGTCCAGCTATCCACCAGACCGTTCTTCCGCCTGATTATTTAAACTTTCATTCTTTCAACCCATGGCTACTGAGACCTACTGCACACTCGCCACTCTCCGAAGACAAAAGCTATTACAAGGAATATTCCAGAGGGAGCCGATTCCTCCCGGCAGACCCAGGAGTCGGCCAGCTGAGCTTCCACAGGACTTTTCCTTCCAGTTAGAACACGTGTGTGATATCCTTCCCACCGGGAAACTTCTTGGCAGGAAGTCCTCTTGTCCCCTGAGAGGCCTGCCCTGGCTTGTGGAGCTGGGTCTCCCCCCATACCCAGATTCCCTGAAGCTGGTCCCTACCACCTCCCTTCTTCCTGGGAATTCTTGGACAGATATAAGTCTCTGAAATCCTTTGTCTTCTAAGTTCCCCTCAGGGCCAGAGAGGGCTCCTTCTACCTACCCCCACCCCCCGCCAGCCCTTCAGAAAGAAGTTTCATCCTGTTCCAGTCACTGTTTATTGGGCACATGTTTGAGGCATTTAGCGAGGTTATCACGCCCCCTCCTCCACAGCCCTGGGCACCCAGTAACACTGGTGGCCACGACGAATGCCCCCGTGTCATCCCCTCCTGTGCCAGCTCTGGGCTTGGCCACACCATGTTCTCCGACTCTTGGGACATTAGCCAGCATGGCATCAATAGGCTCAGGCCCTGGGGCTCTTCCTCTTGGAAGGCTTGCCTTAGAAGCCAGTCGCTGGGCTGTAAGGAATCTCAGGCTAGGCCATGAGGAGAGACAGCCTGGGGGGGAGAGGGGGTGAGAGGCACCTTGCTCCTTCCAGCCCCAGCCAGGAGGGCCTCTCCGATTTCAGCCCCACGAGTACTCTTGGCAATAAAAGGTGAAGCTGAAGAAACGACCCAACTTGAGGCCCATTAACAGAATCATGAGAAATAAGGAATCATCGTTTTAAGCCAAAAATGCCAGGGATGATTTGTCACACAGCGATAGAAAATTGAAACGAACCCGAAGCCCTGGATCCGATGATGGTCACCCCTGTTTCCCAGATGCTGAGTCTGAGCTTTGGGGAGCCCGAGTGAATGTCCCAGGGTTGCGCAGCGAGTCAGCGCGCACGGCGACTGTGAGGAGGAGCATCTATCTCCTGCTGGGGGGCTCGCTGGTCAGACGCCCCAGCTCCTGTCCGCCTGGATCCACCAGCACATTCTCCCTGCGGCCAGCGTCTGCTCCCCTGAGGCTGCCGCCAGCCCATGGAGTACCAGGGGACCAGCCCAGCCTATTAGCAGGAGACGTGGAAGTGCCTCCAGCAGCCTAGTTTGGCTCAAGGATGCCCCACTGGCCTCGCTGAGCCTTCCCTGGAACTGTGCGGCAATGCAAGACCCTCCTTGCCTCAAGTCCCCTTCGTTCTCTCTTCTTCACCAGGATGGCCCTGTCGGGAGTTTCTTCCGTCTCCTTCCCCTCCCTCCCCCTTATGCCTCACAGGTGTTTCCTCCAACAAATACATATGTCTTGACTCCCGCTGTGGCGTCTGCTTCTCAGAGGATGTGGATTCACACAGGGACGACACAGGGACTCAAGCCGTGGAACCTCTCCCGACATTTCCCTTTCTTTCCCTCCCTACTCTTTTCCTTTCTTCAAAAAGAGGCATCTTCAAAGGGCATGACCATCCAGGCCTCAAATTTTCGAAGGCCACGGAAAAGGACAACTCCCAGGACAAGATAAACAAGGGGCAGAACCTCCTCAGACATGCCTGGGGCGTCGGTCACACACCCACCTCTTCAGGAACTGACACGACCTGGGAGCGTCCCCAGAAGGAAAGACGCTAAAATTCATTTTCTTCTCTGCCCCTGGCTCTTCACACAGCCTCTTGCTGAATCCTCCCAAATGGTGAGGCCACCGTTATGACCCGTACTGTACAGGCGAGGACACAACGCTCAGAGAGGGGAGGCCTCAAGTCACATAGGGACCATGAGGGAGGGATGAGATTTAAACCCGGGAAGCTGAGCCACCAGACGCTTTCCAGATCCTGGGGGTAAATCTCTGTGCTTTTACGTGTTCCTGGAAGACCTTGGGCACATTCCTTGATCTCTCTGCGTCTCTGTTGCCCCACATATAACACCTGGACACTAGCTGTCCCTTCTTCCTAGGGAGCTTATAAGCACAGAAGCTAGAATCGGGGGCTAGTGGCGGGTCAGGACACACTAGCTGTGCTCTGCACGGTCACCCCGCTTTGTTATACTTCTTTGCACCATTTCGCGGTTGACACAAATAAGAAGCTTTAAAAAAAAAAAATCCAAACCCAGGCTGATCCCAATTCACCAGAGACAACATCCCAGCCTGATTCATAATCTGGTGCTGCTTTCATTCCTATAAAAACACACCGGATCAACAACTGAAACCCTGATAAATTAGCAAAGAACGCACAAAAACTGAAGGCTTCAAGCCAGGGCCCCTTCCTGAAAAAAAAAAAAAAAAAAAAGACAGATTCTTTCCCCATGAGGGGAGGTTTTCCACAGGGACACAGCCCCGTGGTTTGGCTCAGGGACCACGCTGCTCTCTCCTTGAGAAAGCTCCTGGGATAAAAATAGCCAAGCAGCAGCCGGCTGACTTCTGGGGCTTGGAGAAGAAAAAGGAGGGATGGGGCAAGGTAGGGGGGCCCTGGCTCCTGGACACCTGCCCATGTTCTTGAGAAACAGGGGGGCGGGGCTCTGCAATTTGGGGTCTGAGGTGGGGAGAGGAGGGAGAAATATCAGATCAGGACTCGGCAAATTTCTCAAGCCAGAGCATTCTATGGAAATACTGCTCAGGAAGTGAGAAGAGGGATGCTGGGGGCCAGACCCTGACAGCCCGGAAGGGGAGAGGCAGGCCGCAGGGCCTCCTCACGAGAAAGACAGGAGGGGCCCCTGGTACTTTAAAGACAAAACCAAAGCACACCAAGGCCCAGGTGACCCTGACTTAAGTGTCTGAAAGGAACCCAGGCCCCTGGAGCTGCTTCCAAGAGACCCATGTTCTGCGCAAGTTGTCCTCTAGCCTTCTTTTACCTAAGCAACACCTTGGCCAGCCCAAGGTCCAACACTCCTCCGGAGGGCCACATCCCTGAGCCATCAAATCAGCATGCAAGCAGAACAGGGACCCCTACAGTGCTGCGGCCCTTGGATTCTTCCCAACTGAGGAATCTTCAAAACTGGGCAATTCTTTATTTGGGTTTCCTAGTGCAGATGGGGCCTCTGCAGTCCGAGGAGGGCAGTCGGTGTGTCCAAACCACAGAGCACGTCTCCTGAGCTGCCGGTGAGCCCATCTGCCCAGAATGTCATTCATCCAGCAAGAATGACTGAGCACCAGAGACGCCCCAGGCACTGTCCTTGGACAGTCGGTGTACAAGGGCAGGGGCTGACCATCTTGTCAGGTGTACACAGAAAGCCTCTCTGTTAAGGTGACATTTGAGACCTGCAGGCAGGAAGGATGAGCCAGGAGGCCGCCTGGCAGGGGAATCATAAGTGAAAAGGCCCAGAAGCTTAATGTCCTCCAGGCCCGGCAAGAGGCTGTGTGGCCGGAGCAGAGGATTTGGAGACGAGGTCAGAGGGAACAGGAGGGTTCTGTAGGCCACTGGGAGGACACAGCCTTCCCCCGTGGGGCAGGAAGACTTTGCAGGGTTTTGAGCAAGACCTGATCTGATGTAGCACTGGAAAGGCTCTCTGATTATGGAAAGGGTGCTCTTGTAGAAGGTCAAGGGTGGGGCCAGGGAGGAGATACTGCTATATCCCCAGGGTGAGGGGGAGATAACGTGGCTCCGGATGGTCCTGGGAGGATGATAAGAAGTTGCAGATTCTGGGTAGAGGTCGAGCCTATAGGGGTGTGGTGGGAGAGGAAGAAAGGCTTCAAGGAGGACCAGTGGAAAGATCAAGTTGCCTTTTACATAGGGGGGGAAACCTGGGACAAGGGTGTAGATTGAGCCTGGGGTCAGAATCTATTCCCGGAGGGCCTCTCATCCGATCACCGGGTCCCTTTAGCCCAGAACAGCCCGCGGCCCGAGTGCGAGGTCAGCCCCAAGCTGCGTGGCTGAGAACACAAGCCTGGGTCCAGGCTGTGTGACAGGTCAGATTCCATGAGGCAGTTCACTCACGCTGCCTCCCCCATCCAGCCCAGCCGGACTGCACTGGTTCCAAGAAACTCATCTACTCCGAAGATCGTTTTAGACCATTTTTTCCATTTCTCTACTATTTAATGATTTATAAAACATTCTTTCCTGTGTTAGTCACATGACCCTCATCACAAGCCAACATGATATACGGGGCAGCAATTATTAGTCCTATTTTACACATGAGGAAACTGAGGCATGGAAAGGCTAAGTCCCTTGGACAAGACTGCATAACCACACTGTCCAGGGTTAGGGGCAGAACCCTTCTCTGCCTCCACATACCACAGCTCCAGGCTCAGTGAAGCTGGCAGAGCTGTGGAGCAGCTGAGCTGAACTTGGCCACAGCTAATCTATCCAACACAGCAGTCACTAGTCACACGTGGCCGTCTGAATTCAAATTTAAAAGAATTAAAAATAAATACAATGTAAAAATGAAATCCTTCAGTCATCCTAGCCACATTTCAAATATTTGATGTGGTCAGTGGCTACCATATTGGACAGCCCAGATAGAAGAAAGTTTCCATTATTGCAGAAACTCCTCCTGAACACGGTCATTTGGACACCCCCATCCTGCCCTCCCCGACCCTAACTCCCAATGTCAGAGTGGAAGGTCCTGGGTAGAATGTAGTATCAGACCAACTTCCATCATGCTCAGCTCTCACCCTGACAGCATACCACCTATACCATATCTTACTTAATAACTGCTTTTTTTTAAGATTTTATTTTATTTGGAGAGAGAACAAGAGAGAGAAAGAGAGTATGTGCACATGCAAATAGGGGGAAGGGGTGGAAGGAGAGGGGGAGAGAGAATCCCAAGCTGACTCTGAGCTGAGTGCAGAGCCTGATGCAGGGCTTGAACTCACCGTGCTGAGATCATGACCTAAGCTGAAACCAAGAGTCAGTTGTTCAACTGACTAAGCCACCCAGGTGCCCCCGAACTCAGCTGATTTTCTACTGGAACATTTACTTAATGGGTAAAAAGGCTGGGGCTCAGAAAGGTGAAGAAATGTGCCCAAGGGCACAGAGCTGGTCAAATGGTGAATTCTTTTCTGTTTTTTGTGCTTCAACCAAAGCAGTGCTTCTCCATCACAAGATGGAGGTGATTTAAAAAAAAAAAAAATCAACTGAGTTCTTATAAGAATTGGGTTAAAAAGGTTCATGGTGAGGGGCGCCTGGTGGCTTAGTGGGTTAAAACCTCTGCCTTCGGCTCAGGTCATGATCTCAGGGCCTTGGGATCGAGCCCCGCATTGGGCTCTCTGCTCAGCAGGGAGCCTGCTTCCCTCTCTCTCTGCCTGCCTCTCTGCCTACTTGTGATCTCTGTCTGTCAAATAAATAAATAAAATCCTTTAAAAAAAAAAAAGGTTCATGGTGAGAGTGCTAACACTGGACCTGGCACATACTAAGTGCTCATCAAATGTTAGCTCTTTTTTTTTTTTGCTCCCTCCTCTTTTTTGATCTCCCAGACCCACTCGGGGTTAAAGACTTAAAAGCAGACACCAGAATGGAACGTCCATAGAAGGTTGTGAAAAGTGCTAATATATTCCTGGGAATCTAGGATTCCACATACATGCAGGGGGCTTGGAGCACACCCAGGAAAGATCTAAGGAGGCCTTAACCTCTTGACATTGAGCCTCCTTATAAAGAGAGGAAGGCTAACGGCCTAGTTGTAAACTGTCCACCAACACACTGAACATATATGCCCCAACACATGCAGAGCCTTTGGCAAATTCAGAGAGACTTACTGGATCTGGCATTTAAGGAAATCTCTGTTTGATCATTAGCTGAGCAGTAGGCTAACAAGCGGAGACTTCAGGGGCCATACATGATAAAGATTGCAGACTTCACAGAACTGGTCCAGCAAACAGCAACAATAACAAACCCTAGTGATGGGACAGACTCTCATTTTCAGAGCTGCTACATTGTATTATTGAAAATATCTACATTTCAGCAACAACAACAAAATTACAAGACACATAAAGAAACGGAAAGTCTGGCCCATACCCAGCGGGAAAAAAAAATAGTCAATCAGAAGTATCCCCAAGGAAGATTGAATTTACCCCACTTTCAATAAGGATACATAATAACTGGACAGGTGATCAGCAATGAAATCGAAAATTTGAACACTATAAACCAACTAGATCTAACATATTTAAGGAACTCTCCACCCAAAAAATTAGAAAACACATTCCTCCCACGTCCACAAGGAACATTCTCCAGGACAGACCATACTTCAGGTCATAAAACAGGTTGCAATAAATTTAAAAGGATTGAAGTAATACCAAGTCTGTTCTCCAAACACAATAAAATTAGAAATCAATTAACAGAAGAAAATACATGAAAATTAAACAACACACTCTTAAATAACCCATGGAGTACAGAAGAAAACACAGTAAAATTAGAAATGCTTTTTGAGTAAAAATGAAACACAATGTACCAAACTTAGGAGGTGCATTTAAAGCAGTGCTTAGAGGGAAATTTATAGCTGTAAACATCGATATTTACAAAGAATTAAGATCTCAGATAAATAACCTAATTTTCCACCTTAAGAACTTCAGAAATGTGTGAAGTGGGGCTGAAGGGTCAAAAGGTAAAAAGTTCTAGTTATAAAATAAATAAGTCATAGGAAGTAATGTACAACCTAGTGACTAGAGTTACTGATAGTGTATTATATATTTGAAAGCTGCTGGGAGGCCAGATCTTAAAAGTTCCCATCACAAGAAAAACATTTGTCACTATATACATAGTTACATGATGGATGTTAACTAGATTTATTGTGGTGATCATTTCACAATATATACACATGTCAAATCATTATGGCGTGCACCTGAAACTGATACAATGTTACACATGTCAATTATATCTTGATTAAAAATAAAGAAATAATAAAGAGAAAAACAAACCAAACCCAAAGCAAGCAGGAGGGAAAAAATAATAATGACCAGAGCAAAATAAATGAAATAGAGAATGGAAAAACGATACAGAAAATCAACAAAACCAAAAGTTGATTCTTTGAAAAGTTAACACAACTGCTGACAAACCTCTTAATGTAACACTGTATGTTAAATGCACTGGAATTATATTTTTCTTAGAAAGGAAAGAAATGTTTAAAAAAAAAAGAAAGAAATAAAAAGAAAAATGCCTGGCACAGTGTAGTTCTCAAAAAACATTTACTGAATTAAAAAAAAATTGACCAAGCTTTAGCTAGACTGACCAAGAAAAAAATATATTAAAATTACTAAAATAAAAAATGAAAGAGAGGACATAGGACCAAGAATACTAACCTTACAGAAATAAAAGGATTATAAGGGACTACTACCAAACACTGTATGCCAACAAATTATGTAATTTAAATTAAATGGGCAAGTTCCTAGAAATTTAAATTAAATGGGCAAATTCCTAGAAATGGACAAACTATTAAAATTTACTCAAGAAGAAATAGAAAATCTGAATAGACCTATGATAAGCAAAGAGAAAGAATTAGTAGTCAAAATCTTCCTACTGAGAAAAGTCCAGACCCAGATGGCTTCACTGGTGAATTATATTAAACATGTAAGGAAGAATCAGTTGAAACTCTTCCATGAAATAGGAAAGGAGGGAGTACTTCCTAATTGATTTTGTGAGGCCAGTATTACCCTGATATCAAAACCAACAAAATTAGCACAAGAAAAAAGACCCCATAAGTATATCCCTTATAAATATAGACATCAAAACTTAAAACGAAATACTAGCAAACTGAATCCAGCAGCACATAAAATGGACTATACATGAGATTAAGAGTCACTTATGGTTTGTCTCCCTCCCTATCCCATCTTGTTTCATGGATTCTTCTCCTACCCACTTAAGCCCCCATGTTGCATCCACTCCCTCATATCAGGGAGATCATATGATAGTTGTCTTTCTCCGCTTGACTTATTTCGCTAAGCATGATACGCTCTAGTTCCATCCATGTTGTCGCAAATGGCAAGATTTCGTTTCTTTTGATGGCTGCATAGTATTCCATTGTGTATATATACCACATCTTCTTGATCCATTCATCTGTTGATGGACATCTAGGTTCTTTCCATAGTTTGGCTATTGTGGACATTTGCTGCTATAAACATTCGGGTGCACGTGCCCCTTTGGATCGAAACAAACTGTGGGTTGCTGGGGGGAGGGGGTTTGGGAGAAGGGAGGTAGGGTTATGGACATTGGGGAGGGTATGTGCTTTTGGGTAAATTGGAAGGGGAGATGAACCATGAGAGACTATGGACTCTGAAAAACAATCTGAGGGGTTTGAAGTGGCGGGGGGGGGGTGGGAGGTTGGGGTACCAGGTGGTGGGTATTATAGAGGGCACAGCTTGCATGGAGCACTGGGTGTGGTGAAAAAATAATGAATACTGTTTTTCTGAAAATAAATAAATTGGAAAAAAAATGGACTATACACCATGGCGAGGTGAGACTTATCCCAAAAATGCAAGGTTGCATTAACATCCAAAAATCAATCAATGTAGCATACCATATTAATAGAAATAGGATTAAAAACCTTATGATCATCTTAATAGCATCAGAAAAAGCATTTTACAGAATCCAACACCCTTTCATGATAAAAGTACTCAATGGGAATAGAAGGGACCTTCTTTAACCTGATAAAGATATCTATGAAAAAATCTACAGTTAACATCTCTCATTCTCTTTCTCTCCTCTCTCTCTCTCTCTTTTTTTAGTAATCTCTACACGCAACGTGGGGCTTAAACTCACAGCCCTAAAATCAAGAGTCACATGCTCTTCCGACTGAGCCAGCCAGACGCCCCAGCACTTACCATCATTCTTAATGGTGACAGCCTGAAAGCTTTTCCCCTAAGATCAGAAACAAGAAAAGAATGTCTGCTTTCACTATTCCTATTCTGTATTGTACCGGAGGTTCTAACCAGGATAATTAAGCAAGAAAAATAAAATTAAAATAAAATAAAATAGAAGGCATCCAGATTGCAAAAAAGAAGGAGGAGGAGGAGGAAACTATTTGCAGATGACATGATCTTATATATAGAAAATCTCAAGGAAACACACGTTCAAAAGTATGTGTGAACACACACACACACACACACACACACACACATACACACAGTTAATGAATCAATTCAGCAAGGTTTCAGGATACAAGATCAAAATCTAAAAATCAGTTGTATTTCAACCCTCTAGCAATGGACAATTAAAAAATGAAATTGAGGAAACAAGTCCTTTGGGATAAATTTCACAAAAGAAGTGCTAAGATTTATACATTTAAAGTTATAAAACATCACTGAAAGAAACTAAAGAAGATCTAAATAAATGGAAAGACATCTCATGTTTATGGATGAAGACAAATTGTTAAGATGGCAATAATCCCCAAATTGACCTACAGATTCAATAAAAATCCTTATTAAAATCCCAGCTGTCTTTGCAGACAGACATTGACAAGCTGATATGAAAATTCATTTGGGACCTACATATGCAAAACAATTTACGAAAAGAAAATTTCTTGAAAAAGAAAACAAAGCTGGAGAACTCATATTTCCCAATCTCAAAATTTACTACAAAGTTGCAGTAATCAAGACAGTGTGGTACTGGGGGAAAAGGCAGACATTTGGGTGGTGGAATAGAATTGAGACCTTATCAATAAACCCTTGCACTTAGGGTCAACTTATTTTCCACAAGTGTCTAGACAATTGAATGGGGGCAAGCATAGCCTTCAACAAATGATACAGAACAACTGGATATCCACATGCAAAAGGGTGAACTTGGACCCCCACCATATTTAAAGTAACTCCTAATGGTCAGAGACCAACACATAACAGCTGAAACTATAAAACTCTTAGAAGAAAAACACAGAAGTAAATCTTCACGAGTTTGCATAAGGTGATGATTTCTTAGCTAGGGCACCAAAAATTCAAGTAACCAAAGAAAAAAACTGTATTGGACCTTGTCAAAATTAAAATTAAATTTTGTATTTCCAAGGACACTGTGAAAAAAGTAAAAGAACCATCTTCAGAGTGCAAGAAAATGTTTGCAAATCATCTCTCTGATAAAAACCTATTATTTAGAATATATAGAGAACGCTTACAACTCAATAATAGCAAGAAAAATAACCCAATTTGTTATATTGGCAATTGATTTGAAGAGATATTTCTCCAAAGAAATTGTAAAAATAGCCAGTAAACCCTCAGAGCAAGGTTCAATGTCATTAGTTATGAGGGAAATGCAAATCAAAATCACAATAAATACGATGCACACTCATGAGGATGGACAGACTAAAAAAAAAAAAACCCAATAACTAGTGTTGGCAAGGTTGTAGAGAAATCTACAAGCCTCGTACACTGATGATTGGACTATAAAATGATGCAGCCACTTTGGAAGACTGTTTGCTCAAAAAGTTGCTCAGAAAAGTTACACTGAACATTACCATATGACCCAACAAATCCACCACCAGGTACATACCCAAGAGAATCTGAAACACAGGTGAGGACAAAAAGTTATACAAAAATGTTCATAATGGTATTATTTGTAACAGCCAAAAGCTGGAAACAATCCAGTTCACCAACTGATGAATGAACAAACATAATGTGGTAGATCCATGCAATGGAATATTATTCAACCATAAAAAGGAATTAAAGTACTGGCATATGCTACAATATGCATGAACTCTGACAGTATTACGCTAAGTGAAAGACACTGGTCATAAAAGACAGTTTATATGATTTCATTTACATGAAACGCCCGAAATAATCATAGACAAAAAAGGAGATTAGTGGTTGCCAAGGGCTGGGAGGAAGTGAGAATGGAAAGTGACTGTTAATTGGGTGTGGGTTTCTTTGATGCAAATGTTCTAGAATTAGATAATGGGGATTGATGGTCACACAACTTTGTGAATATGCTTAAGATCACTGAATTGGATACCCTTAAAGGGTGAATTTTAAGATCTATGAGTTATATCTCAAGAAAGCTGTTTTATTAAAAGAACAAGCAGTTATTATTTTTTAAAATGATTCTTATGCTGGCCCTAAGCCTGGAAACCCTTCTAGAATGGGTCCTGAAGGACGGATGGGCTGGTGCTCCCACCAGGTGCAGGCCGTTCACCTTCTGTCTTCGTGTGCCATTGGAAGAGGCAACTGAGCTTGAGTGGAGATCAAGCCCTTGGGAGAAGCTTTGTCCTGACTGTCTGCAGATTCCTGGGTCCAGAAGGCAACCTGGGGGGAACTGGGGTGAGTCTGGTCCTCCCGCTGCTCAGGCCTGTGTCTGCAGAGCTGGTATAAGCAGAACGAAGCTGAGACTGACCATTATAGACCCCAATGCTGGGAGTTTCCAGTAGTCTGGCTGAGCAGTCTGTCCGGTGTCATGCTATTCCCTGGAAAGCTCAGCTTCTCCCAGTTATACATGGGGTGGGCAGCGCCCAGTGTGGCCAAGGAGTCTAGCAACTACAAGGTCCTTCCCCATCCTCCCTGAGTGGGATGATGGACACACAGAGGCACAGACCCAGGGATGGTCTGGTGGGCATCCCTGGTGGGCATGGAAAAAACTCCAATCTCCTGGGGCGCTGGCTTTTTCCTAAAACAGTTCTCCCACAAGACCCTGCGAGTGCCCTGGAAGCATTTAAAGATTATGGTAAAATCATTGCTATTTGGCAATGGCTTTTGCCCAGCCTAGTCACCAGCTCCTTGTCCCTCCCTCCACTCCCAGCCCTCCCCAGCACCCAGGAGTTTCCAGGAACCAACCACCCGTCCTCTCTCTGTGTCCGCAAGTCAGTCATCATAACATGCATCATTTCTGAAGCCCAAGACTAGCACTTTACATACATGATCTGCTTTCATGTCCTCCACAGCCGGTAGAAAGGAACTCTTAGGATCCCACTTTCAGGAGGAAATTGAGGCCTGGAGAGGTTATGCCGCTTGTTGAGAATCCCACAAAGCAATGGAAGAAGCATCTGAATCTGATCTCTTTGAACTTTTTCCATGAACATTTGGAGCCTTGTTCAGGAAGGAACAGAGCTTATGCCCCCCAAGGTCAAGAGAATTGTACCACGGGGGTGGGAGGGAAATGGGCAGTCCAGGGATTATGCTTCCCTCTTCCAGCAGCCCTGGGAGACACCTATCCAGCATTTTTTCCAGGGCTGTCACATAAAGCCAGGGAGGTTATACTCAAGGAGAGCTAGTCCCATGGACTGCAACGAAAAGGGAGTTGTGCAGTGCACATCCCACACAACTGTATGTGTGAGTCCTGACTTCTCACAAGGACTTGCACAGACACCCTTCTCCCTTCTCCTAAACCCATGAATTCTCCCCATCCTCCAAAGCCTGCCTCAAATTCCACCTCCTCCAGAAAGTCTTTGTAGACCAGCCACTGCCACCTTGCTCTCCTTTCCTCTGGTCCCCTGTAATAGGCACCAACCACTGGATATAGGGTATCCACTCTGTGTATCTGTGCCCATATGTAATCTGAGTGTCCTTGATGAGCTCCAGGAGGGCAGAGGCTGGCTCTGAAATGACCTATTTCTCCCACCTTACCTGACAAGGTGCCAAATGTTCCATAAATACTTGTGTACTGGCAGATCTCCAGATGAGCAGGGATGAGGCAAAAACCCCAGAAATGAGCCAGAGAATTTCAGAGCTAGAAGGGTCTGGGAAGGAGCACATTCTCCCTAAATTGAGGCTCAGGGAGGGAAGTGGTTTGCCTGTGGTCACAGGGTTATTCAGAGCTCAGACTTGCTATCTGGTGCCCTTTCCACTAATCACCCTGGGTCTTGGCTCTTGGCCCTGCTTCTCCCCTCACAATGCTGCAGCAGGTTTGTCTATGAGTCCCCATTCTTACCTACTTGATCCAGAGGAAAGTCCCAAATCATGGAGCTCTGTCCTTTGGGGACTGGAAATGACCTTCAAGGCCTGGTCTGACCACCTTGCAGTTCCTGAGAGCCCAACCTCCCCACCTGAATGGATACTATCCTTTTTTGGTTCTATTAAGTCAACCATTTGAGAGTGAGCCAACTACAGAGGCTTGGTTTTCAGACCAAAACTTCAAACCAGAGTAGCTAGGAGAGAATTTGGGATCCTTTCCAGTCCCATTGCAGACTAGATGAGTGTCTCTAGAATGTCTGCTCTCTCTCCTGTGCTCCCTCCCCCCGCTCAGCCAGGACAGAAGCAGCTGCTCCCCAAGGGACCTGAGTTGCTGGACTCCAACTACCTCCTAGGCCTGCCCCCGGTGACTAAGCTGGCCAGCAATACTGTGACAGCCACCACCCAGTGACTTGGGGTTTTTCCACTCCAGAAAAATGGCAGGAACTTCCCCCAACCTGGCCCACTAGAGAGGCACTTGTTTGAAATTAGCCAGCTATATCAAGGCTCCCTTTTCTTGGGGGCTTCAAGTCTGGTTTAATCAAGGCACAGAAAAGAAAGCCCCCATCAGTGTTGTGGAAGTTTTCCGTGGTTGAAAGAAGTGTTTAGGGATGTTAGGGTCACACAGGGGGAAAAAAGACCCTAGCAGGCAAGACTGAGGGCCCCTTTTTTAAATGAAAATAAGAACCGTTTTATTGGAGGGAGAGATCTAAAAGGACGAAAGGCAACAAAGAAACAAATATGCTTTTGGTACTTACCATATACCAGGTATTTTCACTGCTCGTATTTCATTTAATCCTAACAACTAAGGAATTAGTGTGATTGTCCCCATTGAGCAGATATGGAAGCTAAGGCTCAGAAAAGTTAAATATTTGCCCAAGGACTTAACACAGATCTCTGTCTTGCCATCTTGCCGTGGCTCAGGCTCTTTCTAGCATGTTACCTCTTGGGAATTACCTCCACCCCTGAAAATGGACCAATCTCATGCTTGTTACAGACATACCATGGAGGGGCTGGTATGAGGACTGGGCTTCCAGACAGAAGTAAAAGACCACCGGTCTGGCTCTTAGGCGGCTTTTGGTTTGGGCTCTGCCTCTTACTCAAGGAGGGAAGAAGTTGCTTCTTGTCTTGGGGCCGCACCTTCTCCAGCTCTTTAGTGAGGAATGGAGGACCTAGAGGCCTGTGAGGTGACTTTTGGGCCCCAGACTCATGCCCTCCCCGTTAAGGGGCCCTGATTCCCACTGCAGGAGAGGGGGTGGGAGGCAGAGGCAAGAACAGAGGCCTTGGAACCATCCCAGTCTGGACGTAAGTCCCATGTGGCTTTGGCAAAGTTCTAAACCTTCTCTGCCTTGGTTTCCCACCTATGAAACAGGGCTAATGTTATTACCAGCCTTGCAGGGGGCGCTGGGGGCAAACACTGATGTAATGCATGAGTTGTAGGCCTAGCAAAGGACCCGGCAGCAATAAACATTCAATACATGTGTTTAGAAAAGGGGTCATCTAGCACGTATCACATGGCCAGCTCGGTGAGCTCATTTTTCCTGAGCAGCTCACTCATGCCTGTCATTACGGCGCTGATGGTGCCCACGGGCTCCCGGGCACTCCCCACATTTGTATCACCACCCCCCTGCGAGGAGGGAAAGCTAAGATGGTCGAGTCCCCACCGGCCCTGGATGGGGGGCGCTGAGACCCAGAGGACACAATGACTTGCCTGTGATATCTCAGGGTTGGAGCAGAAGCCCCCCCTGGGGGGGGGGTGTTGCTCTGGAGACCCAGACCCCTTGGTCCCCACAGGTGTCTGTCCTTGGTGCCTCCCACTGCATCCCAGCTCTCTTCTAGGTGGATCCTCCTACCACTCCTGCCCCTGAGGTCCCCAATGTTTTCCCTTGTTTCCACGTAAATTTAAAACAGCCCCCAAGTCTTCCCACTAGCCGGAAATCATGCCCTTGTGTAGCCTCCTCCCACGCTGTCCTGTGTGACCGGAAGTGACAGCATGTCACTCGTGAGATGAGGTCATAAAACACTGTGCTTCTGTCTTGGGTTCTCTCTCCAACTAAAAGCCAGGGAGGGACTGAGGGCTGCCCATGCCCGCAGGGTGAGGGGAAGCGGATCCTCCCCCTTCAGGGGACAGCAGGCCTGGCTCACCGCCTGACGGCAGCTGTGAGGTAATAAATGTTTGTTGTCTGGAGCCGCTGTTTGGGATATTTTGTTTCAGAACAGTAGAAACCTAATTCACGACCCTCCCCACCAGTTAACTGTGGGGTCAAAGCCGAAAGGGCACTTTTCTGCTGTGTGCCCTTCAGGGAGCATCTATAATTCTTCTGTCTCAGTTTCCTCAACAATAAAAATGGTGGCAAGCCTTCCTCTCAGGGTTGATATGAAGGCCAGTGGAGACAAGCTCGGGGCCAGAAGTGGTTGACAGGGAAGGGGAGCACCGCTGCAGGCTGGAAAAACCCACATCCGGCTTCCCTGACCCAGAAATTCAGTCCACCAGGCCTCAGCCCACTTCCTACATCCAAGTCTTGTGGCGACTGAGGTAGACCAGGATGTCCTCATGTTGTGGTTTCGGTTTTCTAATGAAGCTGTGTTTGGTGGTGGTGGTGGTGGGTGTCCTAGAAACATGATATGCTCGTGACGTAAATTTAAAACAGCTCAAAAACCCTATGAAGTGCAAAACCAATGTTTTCCCTTGTTTCCCACCCTGAACTCTGTCCCACTCATAGAGATGACCATTAAGACTTACTTGTGTTCTTTTACCCACATTTCCTATCCGTAGGTAGGCAGAGTCACAGGCATTTTTAATCAAAAAGTGATAATAATAACCATGCCGTTCTGCACCTGGCTTTTTTTTTACAATGTATCTTAGACTTCTGTCCTTGTTGGTCTATATGGATCTACCTCATTCTCTTCCCCTCAATCATTGAGTGATTATTTCTTGAGTCCCTAGTGTGTGTCAGACTGTGCTCATTCATCACATACTGAAGAGCGTTTCCTGTGTCCCAGGCCCTGATCTAGCCCAGGGTGTCTCATCCTTAGCACTACTGACACTTGGGGCCAGACAATTCTTTGTTGTTGAGAAAGGTGAACTCCAAAGAGGGCACTGAGAAGGAACACTCTGGAGTCAGGAAGCATTCAAGAGGGACGTGGGGAAAACCATCCTGCAGCTTTACAGGCCCACGCAGTAAGGACAGGCACAATGTATCAGGCCATTTCCTAGGGTAGATATCAAATCACTCTGACTTTTTTCCTTTGTTGCTGGCATAAATAACACTGCGGTGGACATCTTCATACACCCATCTGCACACAAGTCCAAGTACATCTATGGAATATAGTTCTAGAAGAGAACTTGCCACAATCAGGGTAGATACGTCTTTACACTTTTGATAGGGATCACTGAAGTGCCCAGACAAAGGTCGATCAAGTTTCCACTCCCCAAAACAGTATTGGGGGGAGGAGGGCTGTTTGTCCGCACCTAGCCAGTGCCAGGTCTTGTTGGATGGCTGAGTTCACAGCAGGTGGAAAGGCAGGGGGGGACTATGTCCAGAGCCACACGGCAGCCCCGCTGACCACAGCAGACCACGTCCCGGGCTCTCACCTCCTCCCAGGGGCCCGAGGCACTGTCCGGGAGGAGATTTAGCCAGAGGGAGAGAACAAGACCTCGAAGAAGACTCTTAAATTTGCTCCTACGTTCCTTCCTTTCATAGCATCGGCACCAGGGTCATGACTCCCTCCTGTTTGCATTCACTGTGCAAATATTTGGCGGGTTTCTACTTCATAGCAGTCCCCAGAGCCCCCAGCTGGACGTGCTTGTATCTCAACAACTAATCAGATAGACTCTTCCCCTGTGCATCCTCTCCACGGAATATGCTCTTAACCTCTCAAACACACACACACACACACACACACACAGCTTGAAAGGGGCTCAACCACCGCCCCCACGTAACCTCTGAACAGGCCGAAATGTCCTTCCAAATGGAAAGTCTTGAAGTATTTCCTCAGCGTTTCTTTGGTGGAAGAAGAACACAAGCTGATTTCGTGTGCGTAAAAAATTATTTCTCTTCCTTCTATGTTTAAAACAGCTTTACTCCCTTATCTATCCGTTTGACAAATATTTCTTGAGTATCCACTGTGGCTAAGGCTCAGCGGAGAGAGAGGGTTAGTGCAAAGGACGGAGTTAACGTACATGGATATGTTTACAAAGTCTTGGGCAAAATATGCTTCAGCCTCCTTCCTAGCTCCGTGCTAAGCGCGGGGGCCAGAAGGATGAGCAAAAACAGATGTAGTCCCCGCGCTCGAGTTGGTTACAGGGAAGTGGGGGAGGCGGCCGTAACTTACACAAGCTCACTCATCAGTCCCCAGCGAGGACCACAGTAAGTGCCGTGAGGAGGTATGAGTGCCGGAGCGGGTGATGGGGCGGGGACTTGGCCTAACTGATGGGGGCTTAGAGGTTGGCTGTGCAGATTGAGAAGATGCCCAGGCAGGAGGACCCAATGGGGAGCAGCGGAGGTGGGGAGATGTGATCAGATCTGAGATGCTTAGGAAGTAAAATCACAGTGAGATGAGGAGAGGGACATGTAAGGGTTCATGGTGCAGTCTTCGCCAAAGGGTGGGAATACTGGAAGAGGCCCAGATTGCACGCCCTGCCTACAACACAATATTTTAACTTATTTGGACTTCTTTTTTAACATTCTTTTTTTTTTTTTTTTTCCTTAAATAGCCTCCACACCCAGTGTGGAGCTGAATGCGGGTCTTGAACTCATGACCCTGAGATCAAGAACTGAGCTGAGATCAAGAGTTGGAGCCTTAATTGACTGAGCCATCCAGGCGCCCCCTCATTGGGAAAAGTCCATTTCCCTCCCGGCTTTTCCATCAGGCCATTTGCCTAAATGACTAAGGAGAGAGGTAACTTCCATGAATATGTTTGCAGATTCTTAAGAATTTGGAGCAAGCTCCTCAATCCTGGCTTCCCCGGGACCGAAGCCTCACTGACTTATCTGGACTTCTGGTGCCCTCTTCCATTTTTCCCATTTTCTGTTGCTGTTTTCCAGCCCCAAAAACTTCTCAGGAGACCAAGGAAAAGGTTCTGAGTGCAGGTAACCAAGTTCATTGGTTGCTGCTGGCTACCAGCACCGTACCACATGGGGTTCTGTCTTGGCTTTGACGAACTGGGATCGGCAGCCCAAAGGCGCCATCTGTGTGGTGCTCTGCGACCTACTGGGGGCACGTGCTACCTCGGGACAGAGCAGAACCCCTCTGCATGGGAATGCAGCTGGGACCCCTGATGTGTACCGTCACTGGGTGGGGTCTGAGTCCCAGTCCCACTAGACCTCAGAAGGCCTGAGGACAAGGGAAGGTGGCATGTTTCATTTCACCAAGAGGGAAGGCATATGTAGTGTCAAGGCTCACGTGTAGCTCTCAGGCACCAAAAGTCAGCCGCTCCCTTACCTTCCCCCTAGGCCTCCAGAGCCTCCCTGAGGCCGACACACAGCACCAAATGTAGCCCTGCTGACGGAGGGACCCACGTGGCTCAGTCTCTAAGTGGTGTTGGCCTCAAATAGCACAAACAACAGTTCACAGTTAAATCGACTCGTTTTTAACTCATCTGTGCTTAAGAGACCCGTTAATAAGCTCTGAGCCACATTCTTTTTTTTTTTTTTTTTTTAATGCTCAGTTTTTTCCTTCTCCCAATTTTGTCTCCCACTCTCAATTCTCCAGCACTTCCCTCCAGCTCTCCTGGTCCTTCTCTTCCAAGTCCTGGCCGCGGCCAGGGCCGTGCTTCACCTGGAGACCCCCCTGGCTGGGTAAGCGTCCCCTCTAGCAGCCGGGGGAAACACGGGCCTGGGCACACTGAGGCCACCTCACCCTTATCCTGTTCAACAACAGTAGTGGGGCACGTTTATGAAGCACCAGGCACTGTGGCCAATTTCAACCACACAACCACAGTAACGCAAGAAGCTAACATGTATTTGTTAAGAATATGGGGTCTGGAGCCTAACCCGTTGGCTCTGACACTGACTAGCTCTGCTAACTTGGACCTCAGTTTCCTCTATACACAGGATTAGCACCAGGAACTCGCCAATGTCAGTAGGCGTTCAGCCTGGGTTACCAAGTGCCTCGGGCCATTTAAAGCAGCAAACTGGGGCACCTGGGTGGCTCAGTGGGTTAAAGCCTCTGCCTTCAGCTCAGGTCATGATCCCAGGGTCCTGGGAGCCCCCCGTCGGGCTTTCTGCTCAGCAGGGAGCCTGCTTCCCCCTCTCTCTCTCTGCCTGCCTCTCTGCCTCCTTGGAATCTCTCTCTGTCAAATAAATAAAATCTTAAAAAAAAAAAAAAAGGCAGCAAACCTAGGAGACAGATTCTACCACCACTGGCATTCTACAACGAAGAAGAGTCCCCCAAAGGCTAAATAACCTGCCTGGTGGGACCCAGGTCCCACCTGGGAGGCCGACTCTGCAAACTCAGGCAGCTGGCCCCAAGCCCACAGCCTCAACAAACCCTCCTTGTACGGATAAAGAAAAGGAAGCTCAGAAGAGTCCTGCTCACCATGACGACAGTATAGGAAGGCCCTGGGGGTCTGATCCATTCCCCTGCACTGCTCTCTGCCCTGACAGCTCCAGGACAGCCCTGAGAAGTGACCAGAGCGCAAACCAATCCCCGCCATCCAGGTAGCCAGCCCTGGGTCATGGGCCGCCGGGTCACCTCTCTTATCTTTCTGCAATATGGTTGCATCCCTGGGAGCAAGTGTCTAAACTCACAGTGGTCCGGGTCCCCACCACCACCCCCCAAAATAGTCACTGAGCATCTGTTTCTGGCCTGGAGAGAGGGGCAGCCCACAGGATGACATCCTGGGCTTGGGAAGCATTTGGGAGATGTCCTTCAAGCACTAACATGTCGGCATGGTTGATGGGGATGACGAGCTAGAAACGGGGAAGGTGGCTGGGGGATCAGCACGGAGCGATACCCCGCTGCAGGCCAGACCATGGCCAGACACGTGCCGGGTGGGCGTGGCCTCGCGCAAGAGCCACCCACCCACGCCGTCTCGTGAGCGGAGGAATAGAGCTGAGCATGTGCAGAACTCCTACACCTGGGCTTCTTCATTCCGCCCTTCACTGTATCTTCAATCCCTACCACAAACCCAGAATGCACGCATTATCATCCCCATTTACCAGATGATAAGCCCGAGGCACAGAGAGGTTAAGTGTCGAGTCCAAGATCCCACAACTCCTGCATGTCAGAGGCAAGGTTCGAGAGCTGCTTTTCCCCCTTAAACTTAGGTGCCTTTTCTTGGACGTGGACTCCAAGGCCTTGTCTCTGTGAGGCAACAGAGACAGGGTGTGCGGGACCAGCTTTCTTCTAGGACAAAGAGGACTGAAGTGACCCATGACTGAATTGCCACCTAGAAGGCTATTTCTAGAGGGAATTTTTTTTTTTTTAAGATTTTATTTATTACAGACAGAGAGAGTGGGAGACAGCTGGGGGGAGGAGCAGAGGGGGAGAGACAAGCAGACTTTTCATGGAGTGCAGAGCCCGATGTGGGGTTCGATCCCACAATCCTGAGATCATGACCTGAGCTAAAATCAAGAGCCCGACGGTGGAACTCACTGAGCCACCCGGGCGCCCCTAGGAGGGATCTTGAAGCCCCCTGCCTTTGCCCAGACACTCCCCGGCAGTGGCGGCTCCAAATTCCATGTCCAAGAGGGGCATCTGGGAAACCTCGGACCTCAGGGCCTCTTTCCGTCCCCGCTCTGGCATGTCTGGCAGGGAGTGGGGCCTGGAGCCGAGGGCCTCTTAAACTGATTTCAAATAAAACTCAGCCCCCAGGGAGTCATCCGTCTCAGGGAGAAAGAGCCTGTGACATTCTTGGGGCAGCCCCAGGCAAATCTGGCAGAAGCCTGGGCAGGCCTGAGGCAGTCCGCCCCACGGCTCCCTGCCCCAAGGGGCTGCCAGGGGGCACCGACTATGGCCTTGTACGGGCAAAATCATCCTGCCAAGCTTCCTTCGGAGTCAGCTTTACCTCTATTTTAGGCCCAGAGGGTAGTGTCAGTCTCTCCCCTCAGCTCTCCTTGGCTAGAACCCCACCCAGGCCTGCCAGAACCCTTGAGGCAGCCAGGGGATGGGGGGATTAGTTTGAGTCCCCAAACTCAGGGAGGAGGAGATCCCTAAAAATAACAACAAAAAGAACAGCAACAACTCACTGCTGTTTCCGCCGGACATCAGTGTAAGAGCTTTTCATGCATTGTCTCCCTAGGACCTCAGAGAGGTGGGCAACATCATTGTTCTGTCTTTACCAAGCACCTTCTAGAAGTTGGGTGATTTGCCCAAGGTCACGCAGTCACCGAGGGCCTGCAAAGCCAGGCGCGCTGGCTCTCAGCCCCTCAAACGAGCCATATCCAGCTGGCATCCAGAGCTGGAAGGGGCCTCAGCCTGCGCCCAAGCCAATCCCGTCACCCCCCAGAGGAGCCTGGGGGGTCCCATGCTGCTCTTTGGCGGCAGATCCAGGTCTACCTCATCCAGGCGCCCTGCCCTGGGCACCCTGCCCCCAAGAGTCTCGCCAGGTCCTGGCAATGGACAGCCCACCCATCCTGAGCCAGGCAGGTCCAGTTGTGGAATCCAGGAGAGAATAGCCCCTCCAGAGAAAGGCTGGAAGCCCCGTGGGTTGGGTGGGGACCGTGGGCCTTGGCCAGGGTTCAGAGAAAAGATGGGGCTCAGGGGAACACCCTGAAAACCTCGGCCCACCCACCGGCTCTCCCCTGCACTGTGGCATTTGGGCAGATTCCTTGCACCATAGACCTCGAGGATCCGACAGACCGGGGTCCAAGTCTAGCTCCTGCTGCTTAGCAGCGGTTTGGCCCTGGCAATATCCTCAAGCCCTTCGAGCTCTGGTTTCTCCATCTGTGAAATGGGGCTAATGCGCCTCCCAGCTCTTCCAGCTGCAGAGAGAATGAGAGGCAGCTTGACCACCCGTCCATGCTTGCCTGGGACTGTGGGGGGAGGGGGCCCAAGGTTCTGGGGACGTGTTAAAACTGGGAACGTGCCAGGGAAACTAGGATGAACAGTCACCCTCTGAGATCCAGTATGCAAAGCAAGGAGCACAGGGCCGGGCCCAGAACACGCTCAATGCACAGAAACCGCTTTTCCATGAACAAACCCACTCCCCAGCCTCTGCTCCGTCCATCAGCCCTGCCTCGCTGCGCTGCGGGGGAACTGGCTCCCGGAGCCCCGGAGCCAAGGAGCAGAACAAAGCCCAGTGCTGCCCCCAGCGCCCCCCTCCTTGCAGAGGAACCCCTTTGTCCTCTAAACCCTTCCCTCCACATCCTGGCAGGCTGCGTGCCAGCAGTAATCACAGAATCACTTATTCAGAGAAGCCTGCACGTGCAGCCCCCCATCAGCGGTAATTAGGCATCTAAGGGGGTTTGAAAGCCCATCAGCCAATGCGGGGAGGGGGTGCTGAATGGGACAATCAGCCTCGCCAGGCGGGGTTGTTGGGGGCAGGGGGAGTCTCGGGGAGGCAGCCTTTGCGACAGCCACCCCCACCCTCTCTACAGCTGGCGTGTAAATGAAGGGGTGAGAGCTCCAATCCAGAAGCACCAAGCAGGCTGGCATAGGGGAGAAGGGGGGGGGGTGGGCAGGGCGGGGTCTCTGAAGACAAGACCACCCTCGTCACCGCAGCGTGCCCCACAAGAGAGACCTTCTGGAAGAGTCTAAATGTCCTTCGTTAGGGGTCCACCCTTTCGAATTAGGTAGCCCCTTCCTGTGTGCAAGCTGCTTCATCTAAACAGAAAAGAACGCCTCTAAAGCTGTGCTTCTCCCTCTGGAAAGTGCTCGCAAATTACCAAGGCTCTTGCTGAAATGTGGGTTCTGGTTTCCGGGGTCCAGGGAGGGTCCTGAAATCTTGCATTTCTCACCAGCTTCCAGATGTTGCTGATGTCCTCGTGTGGGTCTACACTCTGAGGAGCGAGGGTGCGACACATCTCTGGGGACAGGGCCAGGCAGAAGGGAGAAGAAGGCCCTGGGGTCATTTTCCTGCTCTGTGGCATTGGGCCACCCCCTAAATTCTCAGAGCCTCCTTATCCTAACACAGAAAAGAGAGGACATGGTGCCTGCCTCACAGGGCTGTGCTAAGAACAAGGCAAATAGTGTGGCGCAAGCCCACATGGGCTGCAAAATGGTGTTTTGGGGGGGCTCGGCCAACCTCACCTTGGTTCTGGGTTGGGGTAGGGATCCACCTGAGTTCAAATTTCAGAAGGGGCTGGTGAAACTGTTTCTCTCACCTCGTGATCTTGGGGTCTGTGGACGGTTTGGGAGTCCCCGGGGGAGCGGGGCGCAAGTCCCTGGGACAACCTGATCTGTGTCCGTCCTCTGACTCGCACGCCCGCCTGACCTGCTCCCAGTTCTTCCAGCTGCAAACCTCTGGGCAGTGGCTCTGGCTGCCTAGGACAGTCTCCTCCCCTTCGGCTGATTCACTCCTGGGAGCACGTTGGCCTCAGTTTCCCTTTCCCAACTGCAGCCTTACCCCACCCCTGATCCTCAGAACTAGGGGTAACTAGGCAGTCTGCTCAGGGGCCAGGATGCTGGCTCTAGTGCCCCGGACCCCAGCCTCTTCTAGGACGGAGGCCTGGCCTTGCTCAGCCTACAGCACCCCCCCCACCAAGAACCCTCGTCTTCCCCTCTCTAGCCTACAAAGCCTGCTGGAGTGCCTCCCTACTGGGGCTGCTGCCCAGAGGGGGAAGACTGGGTGAGGTTCTTCCAGGCCTTAGCAGAACCCCAACCCACAGCCCCCAGGCAGCACCTGGGTTCTGAGCTTCTAGAAACCTCCTGACCTAGCTCCCCATGCTGGGAACCGGAGGGGCTGGTGAAAAGTCAGAGGGGAGAACCAGCAAGGACTGAAGGCACCACTTAAACCTGGCCCATTGTAGCAGTTTTTCTCTGTCTTTCTCACTCCTTTTAAAAAACAGGTTTCTTGGGGTGCCTGGCTGGCTCAGTCCATAGAGCGTGTGGCCCTTATCTCGGGGTCATGAGTTCAAGCCCCATGTCAGGCATAGAGATTACTTTAAAAACTTTTTAAAAAATAGGTTTCTAGTATTTACTTTCTGCAAACTATAGTAACATTTTACATTTAAGAATATGTATTATGGGGCGCCCGGGTGGCTCAATTGGTGAAGCGACTGCCTTCTGCTCAGGTCATGATCCTGGCGTCCCGGGATTAAGTCCCACATCGGGCTCCCTGCTCGGCAGGGTGTCTGCTTCTCCCTCTGAACTGTCCCCTCTCACGCTCTCTCTCACGCTCTCAAATAAATAAGTAATCTTAAAAAAAAAAAAAAAGAATGTGTATTATGAAATAATTCAGGTGAACCAAAAGGTCTTACCTGCACACACCCACCCACCCACCCACTCTCAGCCTAAGACACCTGCAACGCTGCAAACTCCCTGCACTTCTGCGGGGTCACATTTTTCTCCCTCCCCTCTCCCTCCCCGGTCCCAGAAGAGCTGCCCTCCCCGTGCCCCATCCAGACCTGGGAGCCCTGAGCAAGCCCATAGCGGCCACTCCCTCTTAGGGGATAGCTGGGCTTTTGCAGATTACCTGGGAATCCGCACCACAGAAACCACTGCCAGGCAAGGCGACCACCCCCACTCCACCAGTGAGGATCCTGAGGCTCAGAGAGGTTAAGTATTTTGCCTGACACCACATAGCACTCAGACCCCTAGAAGGCAGATTCCCGAACTGCCCTTTTCCAGTTGCCAGCTGGGGCTTGGGAGTGTCCCTTCCACCCCGAGCGAGTGAGTGGTGGCCCTTGGGAAGTGATGGCCTGACTACAATCTTCAGAATCACTGGCAGTTCCCAAGGTGCAGTCTGTTGGGGAAGGGGGCTATAAAACCCTGAGCTGGCCGCGGGGAAGAGTCTGGCCCTCTGCTGTCAGGACTAGTTACACACAGAAGCCAGAGGAGACATATTTGCTAACTGACAGAGACCCTCGTGTCAAAAGCTTACCCCGAAAACCACCTGGGGTGCAGACTCAGTGGGTTATTCCTGGGGGTCCTTTGTACCCCACCTGGGAGCCCCTGAGCCAGCTTGGGGGCAGGAAGGGTTGGAAGGAGTCAGGAAAGACCAGGCTCCAACAAAGCCCAGAGCAACATGGGGAGGCTGAGTTCCAAACCCTAGCCCCTCTGTTGCCCCCCACCAGAATGCACCCCCAGGTGGGCTGGGGTCACGGAGCACGAGAGGAAGGAGAACCTGTGTCACCTGGCCCAGAAGCAGGGACAAAGGAGCAGGGACAAATGCTTTCCCTACCTCCTTGCCTGCAGATGATGAAAAAGAAAAAAAAAAAAAAAAAAAAAGACAAAACAAGGCTGTAATTGCAAACCCATTTCCTTCTCCCTGATGGCCTGCCACTGAGGGCCCCCTCCCTGTGCCATGAATACTGGGAACAAGCCGTTCTGGCTCTTAGAGGACCTGCTACTCAGGGTGCAGCAGAGTGAGGGGTGCCAGGGAAACAGGGACTCTGAGCTTCCCGGGCAGGCAGGAGAAGGAGCCTGTGGGGAAGCAGCACTGAGCCTCCTTCTTACACCCCCACACGCGGGCTGACCCCAACAGCCCTACTCCGGCACTGCCTCCCTGCCAGTCTCCCAAGGCAGAGCCCCAGCCTCCTTATCTATAGTTTCTCCCGGCCACTGAAAGTGTGTATTTCTGACTCAGCTCCGAAGGCGGTGCGCAGGATCTCTCTCATCGTTTCCTGAATGAACGCAGGAACGCGTGAATGGCTCTCCATTGAACAGATGGGCAAACTGAGGCTAGACTCTGCCATCGGCAAGTCAGGAGAGGCACCGACTTCCATCCCATCCCTTTCCACACAGTCTCACCCCCAAATCTTATAACATTTCCCAATTTTCATATTTCTGGAATTTTTCCTTTTTTTTTCTTTTAAACCTTGAATGCCTGTTGCTGCTCTCTCTGCCAGCAAAAGCCTGAACAGAAACAGCCAGAAAAGACCCGTAGGGGGAATTTGGAAGCAAGCCACCACCCAAAGCTGGGCAGCTAGCTTTGCTCCCGAATGCAAGCACAATTCTCCGTTGTGATTTCATTTTGCATACAAATAATGAGTATTGTTCATCGATTTTTCTGCTGGTGAATTGTTCCTGGTTTCCACACTGCCTAGTTTTATGTGTCTATTTATGTTTCTATCTCCCTTACAAGACTGGGAGCTCCTTGAGGGTAGAGACTGTATCTTAGTACATCTCTGTAACCCCTTTGCCCAGAACAGGACTTGGCGCAAAACCGGTGCTTAGTTAATGTTTGAGTACTAACAATTACAGCTTACCACTTCTCAAGGAAAGACCTCAGCGTCAAGGTCTCCGGAATCTCACTGCCTGGGTTTGAATCTAGGCTCAATTTTCTTAACCTCTCTGTGCCTCAGCCTCTTCGTCTGTGAAATGGGCTGACAGTATTTATTTCACAGGGTCAAATACAGGGATTGGCACTGCAGAATCCCCAGGCGATCCGGATATGCACATGCGGGAGCTGGGGTGAGGCGGGAAGGTGAGTCTAGAGGTGAACTAAGATAAAGGGGACTGGTTGAGAGAGTTTAGAACAGCAGGTAGACTCCCAGATCCCCTTTTCCATCCCTTGCATTGGGACAACCCCTCCCATCCTGGCCCTCCTGCCCAGCCCCACACTAGCAGAGGAGAGGAAGAAACCAGAAGAATCTTCTCGGGAACTCTGAGGGCCCAAAAGACACTGACACCAGCGGGTTCCGACCCCCTCACAGTGGAACGGCAACGTGGCCCTCTGTGTTCGGCTAAAAAAGAAAGAACAAACGTTGATGCCTGGCTCCCTCCCCTAAGAGATCCCAGTTTACTTGGTCTGGGATATGGCCTGGGTGTTGGATCTTAAAATCTCCCCACTTGAGCATAATGTGAAGCCACGGCTGAGAATCTCTACTGGGGGCCATAAGCTACCCCCAGAGGCCCATCAACGGTACCTCGAGTCCCCAAGACAAAGGCTCCTGGAAATATCTGGAATGAGGGTCCACACTTTATCTCCAGTCCAAGTTTTCTGAGGGACGGAATCCGTAGCTCTAAGAGCACCTTAAAATCAGACACAGACTCATGATCTTTACCCTCAGACCTGGCCAGAGAGTCTTCCTCTCAGAGACCTGCTCTGCTGTGCTCTCCTGAGCAGAAGCCGGCACCCTGGGAGCCATCCCGGATACCCCTGGCAGCTCTACCTTCCGCGTGTCTCCCACATCTGTCTGCTTTGGTCTGTCTCCGGCCCCAGCCACACCAAGCGTGGGACCATCAGCTGTCTCCAGAACATCACAGTCCTCTCCCCATGGCCGTTTCTGTGACTCTTGTCTGTGCTCTACGCCAGTCCAAGCACAGACATCTCAAAACACCAAGTCCAGCCATGTTCTTGCCAACAGCTCCCCGCGGTTCTGCGGTTTCCTGGGGCTGCTGCGACAGAGCCCCACAAGCTGGGCAGCTCAGACGACAGACACATATCATCTCATGGTTGTAGAGGCTGGAGCCAGAGACTGAGGTATGGGGCAGGGTGGGTTCCTTTGAAGGCCTACGATGGGGACCCTGCTCCATGCCTCCACTCTGACCTCTGGTAGCCTCAGGCGTTCCAGAGCCTGGAGACCGCTTTTCCTGCGTCTTCACATGGTCTTCCCTCTGTGTGTGTCTGTCTCTGAGTCCGCATTTCCACTTTTCATAAGGATATTAGTCTATTGCATTGGGGTCCCCCTTGTGGTCTCAACTTGACCATCTGCAAAGATCAGATTTCCAAATAACGTCACATTCACAGGTACTGGGGTAATGACTTCAACATCTTTTGGAGGGGGTGCAGGGAGGGGCCCATCCAACCATAATACCAGGCTTCCTATTGCTTTGAGGATAAAAACCAAACTTTTCTCATGTCCATCCTGGTTCTGGGGGTCTGGCCTGGCCACCTCTCATGTTTACTCTCTCTCTTGCTCTCCAGGCTCCAAACGTACCGGCCTCCTTCCTCTTAAATGCCCTGGTTTCCTCACAGCTGGACACCAGTCACATCGACAGTTCCTGCTACTTACTCTCTCCTTGGGCACAGGGCTCTATCCTTCCTGCTTCCTTCCCGACTGCCTGGGCCCTCCCAGTGCCCAGCCCGGCCATCCTTGCTCCCTCCCAGGTCGGGTCCCGTCTCCTAGCACACGCTCTTCACGTCCCCTACTCTTTGTTAGAATATTTATATCGCAACAAGCTCTTTACGCTGTGTCTTCTCCAAGAGAGCAGAAGCTCCCTGAAGAGAGACACTAAATCAGTTCTGTTGACCGCTGTCGCACACCGGAATCTTGTGCACATCCTCAACATGTGTGGGTTATCAACTGCTTGGCAAGAACAGCAGTCCCTGAGAATTCCCCCTCGCAACGTCGAAGTAAGCTGCCTTCTACGGAACCCGGGTCTTGGGCTTCCACCCACTGAACAGCCATGTGTCTATTGGGCAGGTCACCCTACCTTCCTGGGCTGCAAAATGGGCCTAACGACACCCTCTCCTCTCTCCTGCAGTAGCCGGCACAGAGCCCAGCACACGGAAGGCTCTCGGGGAGATGCCCTCTCTGCTGCGAGGAGTGTGGGACCAGGAGGCAGGGCGGGGGGGCGGGCGCTCCCTGTGCCTCCGAGCCCTAGTCACTCCCCGGCCGGGGTCTGTTTTACTCTGCCCAGGGTGGGAGCTGGACCAAACCAGTGGTCTCAATTCTAACAGGGGTAATGCCCCCTTTTTATAGTAGATATTTAGTAACACACCCTTGACCTCCCAAGATGAAATTCTTAGAAACAAAATATTACCCACTCACTAAACTGAAACACACATACACACGTACGCACACGCACACATGCTGCTCCGGGTCTGATGAAAAGGAGAAATAAAAGGCAAGTATTGTGCGCTACACTCGTGGGCATTTTAAAACTGTTCGAATGATGATCTGAGTACGCCAAGGGCCTGAGGAAGCAGTTGGAGACCGGCAGGCATGGACAGGGTGCCACAATCCCACACGTCATGTCGCAGCGGCAAATGTGAAATCAGCTGCCCGGACACCTCCAGGAGCTTTGCTAAGGGACACTATTTTCTGAGATGGTGAAAAACTCCAGGTAAAGTTCCCAAAAGGACAAGAGAGATTACGCTCTACAGCAGCAGCAATCCAGAGAATTTTCACGAATATAAAAATGCAAAACACAGTGTGTGTTTAGATGTAAAACAGAATTATATCCTCAGCTCAAATGCTCTAAAACAGATTTCCATCTCCGACACTTGTTCTCAAACTGTGGTCTCTGGGTATCACCTGGGAACTGCTAGAAACCCACATTCCTCGGCCGGCTTCAGCCCTGGTGAGTCAGGGATGGCGAGGCGGAGCCTGAGCTTTCAGGCCCTGCACGGTCAAGTTTGGGAAGGAGTACTCGGCCACACCTGCGCAGGTGGGCGGGATGCAGGATGGTTCTTGCATGTCCCCAGAAATCTGTACCTTCCGTGGCCAGTGTGTCCACCCCACTGACCGCGCAGGAAGATAAAATTCCCCCACGCGGCTCCAGACATCCCCACTGAGGATCACCCAGGCTCTGTGGCCAGTCAACATCCTCCCTGCTCAGTTTCCCTGAGATGCTTGGCCTGGGAGCGGGGCTGGCTGAGAACAGCGGCCAGCATCACAGTGGACGGAGGCTGTGTGGGAAGCCGCGGAGCCGCCTGGGCTGCCAGGTGTCCCAGCTGAGTGATACGGCTCACCCCCAGCAAGGGCAGCCGGGGGCGGGAGGAGGGCTGGCTTCTGCTTCCCATGGCTGGAAGTTCTACCAGCAAAGGAGGCTTGTTGGCTTTCAAAGAGCCTTTCAGACGGCAGCCGAGCACACTGGGCCATAGACATAGGCCTGGTCTCCTCTACTGGTTGGGGCTGGGGCTGCAGATATGAAGCTGAGACCATCCGAAAGATCGGTGGGACGTCACTCAGGACGCAGCCCAGCCCACTCTTAACAAAGGGAGAAGACTGCAGCCTCCCAGGGGTCTGGACTCCTGCATCTGTAAAACCCTGTTCCAGAGGCCTGACAGAGCCCGCAGGCCCCCAAGAAGAGTGTCTGACCTAGAGCCACCCTCCAACCCCATGTGGGTTTCCCTAAGCCCCCCCACCCCGACCTGACCTGTGGTCAGCCTCTATCTCTGCGCGACAGACCAGGAGACGGTCACCCACATTACCCACACTGTGTCAGTCCTGCCTGCTGTGGCACGTGGGGGCAGCCCAGCTGGAAGCCCAGACCCCTTCACCCGGGGGTCTGCCCAGCCATCTACACACACACACGGGAGCCAGCAAAACCGAATCAGACCATCGCAGAGATGGTCAGCGATCACCCAAATCCGTCTCATCTCCTTCTTCCCGGGGCGCATGGCCGCACCCCGTCTCCCCCCCTGCGCTGCTCCCGGGAGTTCTGGGCACCGGGACGTGAGCAGAAGTGACGTGTACCAATTCAGAGCCAAGGCTTTTCAGAGCAGCTGTACCTCCTCCACAGTCTTTCTCTGTCTGCCAGTCGGATGCCGATGGCAACAAGGACCTAAATAATGGTGGCGCCACAAGACGGAGGGAGCCAGCACCCCCAAGTCGCCGTGTGGAGGAAGGCCACGTGCAGACCAGCACCGTTCGTCTCAGACTTGAGTGAGTGAGAAATAAACACCTACCACGTTTGGCCCATTACCCACTGCGGGGCCTTGTGTGTTGCCATGGCCTACGCCCGCTGACAGCCTCCCCTGCACGAGCACATGGGGCCCTTCGGGTCCTGTCCACTGAAGCTGGCCATGACGATGGCATTAGCCCCGGCCTTCCCCTTCCAGGGGAGCGTGAATCTCTAACATCGATCCCCCCTGCCCCAAGATGGTGGCCTCACACGTGTAGCCACCAAATCCCACAACATGCCAAGCCGGGGCTAGGCTCTGGGGACACGGGGCGAACCAGCTGGCCCTCCTGCCCAGGGGCTTCGGGGACAGCCTGTGGCTGGACAGGAATGATACAGAAGGAATGAACCGGAGACCGAACACCTGGGACGAGGAGGCCAGACCCAGGGTGGGAGGCTGGAGAGACTGTATTTCCTTAGCAGGGGCGTGTTACCGTGGCTGCCTTGAAAAGATGAGGAGGGGTATGAAATTCCAAGAAAGGAGAACAGTGTAGGTAAAGGAAAGGGGTGCGAACAATCCCAGTTGCTTGGGGAGGGCTGGGACACCTGGTCTAGCCGAAGGAGCACAGAGATTTGGAGTCAGGGCTGCTGGGGATGGGGAGGCAGCTCCTGGGACCAGATCACCAGAGCCTTGAATGCCGTGCCTGAGGTCAGCACGCAACTTGGAAAGCTGTGAGGAGGGCCATGACATCAACCTCCCTGTCTTTATTCTGCTTGCTGCTGACACTGGGACAACATTTCACACGCTCTGCATGTGAGCCGTGTGCTCGACACACGAAATACTTAGTCCTCATGGCCGGCCCGGGTTCCCCATGATCCCCTTCCGTAGCTGTCACAACTGAGGCTCCCCGAGGTTAGGAACTTGCCCTTGGCCCCCCAGCAGCAGGGCTGGGCCTGGAAAATACGCTTCCCTCTTGGTTTAGGGCACTCAGTGCACCCAGCTCTCAGAACACGGCTGAGCGCATAGTAGACAGCCAAGGACTGTTGAGGGAATGAGGGAATCTACCAGATTCCCAAAACCTGCCACACAAATCAGACTTGTTACTTAGAAAGCTGCCCTGGCTTAGCAGGGTGGGGGACAGAGAGGGTGAAGCCGGTGGGCAGAAAGAGAGGTTGAACGAGGACATTGGTAGAGGAGATAAAACCCATGCAGAAGAACTGGAGGGGGCAGACTCTGCGAGCCAACTATGAGCAGTGACTGTGCGCCAGGCACTGGCCTAGGCTCTCCCCCAGTATCAACTCCGTATCACTTCCCCACACGCCCATGGAGTAGGAACCCGCCTTAGCTCCATTTCCCGGATAAGCAAGTCGAGGCACAGAGAGGTAAAAGGTGACAGATCGAGTAAGTGAGGAAGGGGGGACCCAAAGCCAGGCAGAGGAGGTCAGAGCTCTGTGTCCAGAGCAGGAAGGGAGAGGAGGCAAGGGTGACTCCCGCTGTTTCCAGCGAGGCGACTGAGGGATGTGGGGCCTCTGCTTCCCCTGTTGGCCTGGAATGTAGATGAATCAGGCTCCAGGCCAGGGAGCTGCCTAACTTCCTGGCTGGGCCAGCATTCTGGGAGGCTCTGTCTCTCTGTAGGACCCCAAGGCGTCTGTGAGGGAAGCTGTGTGTGGAATACAGATGACCCCAGCCAACCCTCAATCCCGGCAGTGATAACAGGGTGCCAACTCTGCCGAAGCGGGGGGGGCAGGACTGGCATGGGCCAGGCCAGGGCAACAAGGAGCCTGCTTGAGCTCCCTGCCTTCTCCACAGTGTAGGCAAGTTACTAGCCCCGCCCCCAAGCCCCTTTGGGGACCTGACCTTGGCCCCTCCAGGTAGGGGCTGTGGTGTTTGTGCCTGGAGCCAGGATGCGGGAGGTCACGGGGCCCAGGCTGTGAGGAAGGGAAGGGCTAAGAGTGAGGGGCAGAGGAAGGATAAGGGCCAGCTCTGAGCCTATCCTGTGAGCAGAGACCCACAGCCACCACATGGCCCCAGGCAGGAAAGGAAACAGGAGGATTCTCAAAATAGACCAGGAGCGTGCAGCTCGGCTGCATTTCCCAGGTCCCACCATCTGGCCAAGCCTGGGCCGGAAGCGCGGCAGGGGAGGGGGGACCCAGAGTGTGGATGGGCTGCCAGCCCGGAGCCGAGCGGGCGCCCACCATTCACCGGGCACTTCTCCCTGCCAGGATTTCTGTTCGTCCCCTGAGGACTCTCACGGTACAGTGGCAAGGCGAGCGCTGTTGTCATTAGAACTATCAGGAAGCCGAGACTCAGAGAGGCAAAGTGACTTGTCCAAGGCCACACAGTAGGCAAGCGGCAGAGCTGAAGAGGCCTGCGCCCAGCGTGGAGCTGCCCTCACAGCCACGGGGCCGGACAGCAAGGCCTGCCACCCGCCCTGGAACTTGCTGTCTCCTGTCTCCTGTCTTTGGGTTAAACCCAACATGAGACCAGCTGCCCTTGAAAGCCAAGTTTAGGACTCACCAATGATAGCCCCGAAAGGACAAGTCCATGGCAGCAAGGGCCCCAGCAACAAGAAACTTGGCAGAGAAGGGTGGTTTGGACCCTCTGGGCAGACCCTGCACGGGTTCTGCCTGAGAGGAAGGAGGGGACTCCGCACAAACCCGGCAGATGCCCCAGGTCCATCTCTACCTCCAGAGCTGGGACCTGGCTCGGCCCTCTCCCGCCTGCCACCACGGCCACCCGCACCCCTGGCGGCAGGAGCATTCCAGCTCCACGCACTACGGCACCTGATCCTCTCAGCTGCCCCGAGGGGCTGGATGAGGACAGAGCGACTCCTCCCTATGTTACCCAAGAGGGTCCCAAGGCTCAGGGAGATGGAGGGATGTGTCTGAGGTGAGGCGAGCCGTCAGGACTGCGGTCTGTGGCTGTCATTCAGTCACTCAACAAATGTACGTGGCATGCCTGCTATGCCTGGGGATAGAGACGGAGGCCAAGTGTGTGTGGAATTCTGGCTCCAGACTCCTCCTCCAGTGCTCTCTCCCCTTCCCCGGCTTCCTTCACACACCTGTCTGGGAGGGGTGACTTCACCCCACCCGGGAGTCTTGGCTCCAGTGCTGGGCCCGACAGGGGCAGGGGCGTGCTGGAGCTGGGTGCTGTCCCCAACCCTCCCTGCGGGGACCCTCAGCCCAGAGGAACAGCAGCAGCCCCAGGCATCCCTGTGAGCTGAACTCGGGCCATTTTGGTCACCCAGAAGGAGGTGAGCCGAGGGCAGCAGTGGCCTCAAGCCCTTCACAGGGGAGGAGTAGGGGGAAGGTGATGAAGGGGGAGACGGAAAGAAGAAGGGAAAGAGGCATGAAAGAAAAGGAAGGAACAGAGGGAGCAGGCAAGATAAATGGGAGAGCCTCTGCCAGAGACACGGTGGGGAGCAGGTAGACAAAGCGGAAATGGGAGCTCCAACGACAGTCCTGGTCTTTACCTCGTCTTCTTCCCAGGGCAGAACACGGGTGTGTGGCCACCTAGAGCCTCGTGGAGCCTGAGCAGCAAAAGCATATCCTGTGGGTGTGGCTCACCAGGACGGGCTTCCTGGAGGAGGTGGGCTGCGACCCAGAGGATGGAGATGGGCCGGGAGGCTGTGGCTCTCACCCCCTCCAGTCTCTGCAGGCACACGCCTGCTGTGGCTATAGCTCTGCTTCATCTCTGCGGGGTCTCCCTTTCAACACAAAGTCATGACCACCTTCCTGGCATCGGGGGACGGAGAGGCTGTGGAATCAGGAGCGGCCCCAGGGGCTCAGGGCCAGTTCCCAAATTAACAGGCACCGTTTTGTGAAGATCTACAGTATGCCACGCCCGTGCTTGGGCCCGGGGTCCTCTGGAGCACTGTCTGGTGGGGGAGACAGAGCAGCAAAGGCAAGACGGAACACAATGGGCAAAGTGACCTGACGGGTGCCGTCATGAGAAGGCACAAGGGGGACCTCCGGCACGTGGGGGCTGGGAGCCAACCCAAAATGAGGCTCCCTGCTCTCCAGCCGAGGCTGGGCTTCTCTGAGCCTCTCCCAGCCTGCCATGAAGCTGGGCATCCCCGGGGCCGCTATGCTTTTCACCAGTCAGGTGGGAGCCAGAGAGAGGGTAGAAAGGAGAAGCGTATCAACTGACCTCTCTTCCGTCCTCTCCCGAGTCACTGATTGTGATCTGGGGACTTCCTGGAAGAAACCGTCACTCCCACCCATTCATGGTAGCCTTGGAACGTGCCTAAAATTCCACCATTAGAGACACCTGTTGCGGGGGTTGGGAGGGGGTCAAGTGTTAGCTTATAAAAGGGGAACTTTGGAGAGAAAGCCTATTTAATCTTGGTTCAAACTTAACTAGCTTGTTGGAGCCAGATTGTCTTGATTTGAACCCAGCTCCACCACTGTTAGATTCTGAGTAAGTTATTTACCCTCCTTGAGCTTTGGTTCCCCCCGTCTGCAAAATGGGAACATAGTACCTACGGTGAGGTGAGATAAGGTAAGATACAGAAAGCCCTTACCAGCCGGTGGGGCGTTTAGAAAACATTCGGTGATTGTTAGCTGTTATTGACGTGGGAAACAAAGGCAAAAGGAAAAGTTAAATTTCCTTACTGCCTGCAGCCCATTGATATGTCCTTGGAAGAGGTAGAGGGACCTTCCTCTGGGAGCTCAGCTGCCCCCGTGTTAATACTTGGCTAAGGGCAAAGGCAATCTCAACTTCACATTATCCCAACTCCCCAGGATCCTGAGTTTACTTTAACATATAAAAATTCCTTTGGAAACCTCCTTTATCTCTACTCGCCCCACCCCCGCAAGATACATGTTGGCAATCCTCCTCCTGCCATCTGTCACACTGATCTACATCTAAAGGGTCTCATGACCGAGCCTGTACTAAACAGTAATAAATGACCTTTTCCTAGCAACAGCTAGCCCCTCAAGGTCCTGGAAACCCTGCTTCTAAAATTCCTTAGGCACTTCTGTTATCCCCGACCCCCTCCCAACTTGAAAGTATATAACCAGTCACACGTCACAAACCCAGGGCAGCTCTTTCCGCTTACGGGTCCTGTCCCCGTACTGTTATAAAACCACCTTTTGGCACCCAAGATGTCTCGAGAATTCTTCCTTGGCCATCGGTTCCGAACGCCAACATTTCTACCTCATTAATATTTATTACCCACGATTGCTGTCAGCTTTATCATTATTGACACAACACTAACTTTTTTCCCCAACTGCAACCACAAAGAAGAAGAAAACAGAGGCCTGTGCTGCAGGAATTCATAGTCAAGGGCGCAGGGCAGGTGAAAGCCAGCAGGGATGAGCTAGTTTAATATGCGGCTGTCCTTGGAAGGGGGCAGGGGGCTTTCTGGTGAGATGACCACGTCTGGAGGAGAAGGATTTCACAGAGAGGAAAGCTCTTGCCCAAGGCCAGGGCGTCAGGAGAATTCATCCATCCTGTTTTGCTTTGATGGAATTGGAACGGGGGTGCAGATCTGACCCCCGGGACAGAAACCAAGGAGACCATGCAGTTTCCATGCAGACTCTTCCAGGGTCTGCTGGGCTTTGGCCTAAGGAAATTCCCTACAGGAGGTACAGGAAGAAGGAGCCGCTTGAAGCTCCCGAAAGGAAAAATCTCCTCTGCCTGCCAAATGCATATGATTGTTCCTGCCACAGTCCCAGCCTCCAGCCGACTTCTGCTGGGACTTCTGCCCTGCCTTGGCCTTGAACTTCAGAATGCTGGATTATCTTGACTCTGTTCCCTTGGGAAGACATGTGAGATTATTTCGGGAAGTTGCCTAGGCTTCCTGTTGTGCTCCCCCTCCTCCCGCAGATCAGGCTAGTTACTGAGCCAGAGGAGACCCGGACAGGCGGTCTCCATGGTCGGGCCGTGAGGGAGCTCGGCTCCGAGGGAGGCAGAGGGGGCCTGGGAACGTGGGCAGGGGAGGCTGGGTGGGCTGGTGACCCAGATCTCACTTCCTGTCCCGCTTCCCTTCATTCCCAGACACTAGCGAGGGCTGGACACTTGGAGCACAGGCCGGCAGGAAACCGAATGTCTCCTTGTCGTGAGCGAGGCTGCGCCTGGCTCACTCCAGTGGCAGTCGGACATCCCAGAGCTCTCACGGTGCCCCTGAGCCATGTCCCCAGCCCTTTCTGAGGAGTCAAGGACTCAGCCCATGAGGTCCAGCCTTTACCTCCCTTTTGACAGAGGAGCCAACTAAGCCCCAGAGCTAGGAAGAGACCCAACAAAGCTACACAATGGGTGGGTGGCAGAGGTCACATCTAAGCCCGGGACTTAGGAATCCAGGTTCTCAGGATGTTCGGAATAAATGCACGAATGAAAGTCCTGAAGCATGTGGCCCTACAGCGGTGATGCGGGGTAAAAAGGATCCATGAAACAGCTCTTCTTAAAGTCAGACTTGGGATACCAGCCCCCAGGAAGAGGAGGGAGGCCCGGGTTCCTGCAGTACCCACAGCACGCCGCTAGTTGGGAGTGGGGGGCGTCGCGAGAAGTCGCTGGAGTCCTGGAGCCACACTATGTCTTGCTCCAAGAAGCTGCAGCTTTCGTATCTTCTGGGATGGGGGCGGTGAGGGAACATGTTCCTCCCCTAGCTGAGAGGAGTTTACGGGGGGCATATCACGCTGGCCGTGGAATGTGCACTGCAAACCCTCCAGACAAGGGCCCTGCACTGGTAGGGGCGACAACTAACCAACAGGCAAAGAAATGAATGAGAGATGACCAACCCGACAGCCACATGACAGACGCGAGCGGTGCCGGGATGCGCTTGGCAGAGAAAAGGACCAGGAGGGGTCTCTACGGCTTCTCCGAAGTGGTGGCATTTAGGCTGAGCCCACCGCATGAGAAGGAACCAGCGCAGTGAAGGCACCAGGAAGCCGGGGAAAGGCTATATGCCAGAGGGTGGATGGGATCCAGTTTATGTTCTAAGACCTTCTGTTGCTCTGAGTAAGGGCGGACAGGGCAGGACGGGAGGAGAGGCAGCATGGAGACTGGTTAGGGGAGTGTGTGGACATCAGTCAGGATGGGAGGTGACCCCTCTGGCCTGGGGACACCATCCCTGTGCCTCTCGCTGCTTGAAGAGAGCTTTGGCTTGGCAGGGAGGAATAATGATGGCTCCCAGGGGGGAACTAGAAAGACCGGGGAGGGGCAGAGGAAATGCTCGGCCTCAAACGAGTTAAGGTAGAGAAGCCATTAGACGTCCAAGGGGAGAGGCTAAGAAGGCATCTGGATATTCAGAGCAATGACAAGAATCATGGTGACCAAGTTCTGAGTCGTGTTTCTGTTGTCCGGTGTGCCTTGGGCCTCCCGACCCAGACCGGGCTCCTTCAGGCAAGGGCTGAGCCCGGAGTTGCTCCTACGCCTATTCTCAGCCTCGAATCCACTGCTGCACTAGGACCTGACCGCGGGGATGTGGGGGCTCAGTAAACATCTGTCAAATAAGCAGCTGAATGGACAGAGGCCACTGGGTGTGCAGATGGAGCTGGAAACTGAGGCACCAGCAACAGACCCTGCCTAAGCCAACAGTCCCGCCAGGCCCCCTGGGAAACCCAGCCCTGGGCCTCCCATTTTCCCATCCCCTCCCTCTGGTCTCCTCCCCTCCTGCCAGCTTCCTGCCGGGAAACAGCAGCCCCCAGGCATACATCATTAACTACAACCACCTCTTACAAGGGAGCTGCACTGCAGTCCTCAAAACACTCTGCCTTCCATTATCTCGAATGATCCTTGGAAGCAGCCTGGGAGGGGGGCCTAGGCAGCGCCCGCCCACCCGCCTCTGCCAAGAGGGGAGGTGAGGGAAGAAGCCTTCAGAGCGGTGCTGGCAGAATCGGGACCTCTGTTTCCTTCCCTTCACAAGAATTCTCCGAGAGTCTGGGAGCGTTGCGTTCCCCAAGGACATTGCCCTTCAAATAGCAGAGAAGCCCCTAAAAAGAGGGAGTGTTAATGGTGGCCCTATGGGTCTTGAGACATCCGGCCAAGGAGAATGCAGGGCTGGGGAAAGCCTTGGGCACATGGTACCTCTCTACACACGGCGCTCTGTGCCTCTGAATAGGATTCCATGGGAAAGCTAGCCTCCCTCTACATTGTTTTACATTCCACAATGTTCCGTGATCCAGCTTCACCCTCCACCTGAAAACAACTCCCACTAGCTCTGGCAGAGGGTTCTGTGGAGGATGATGGAAAGAACTTGCCATGCTGCTTTGGCCAACTCCCTTTCTCTCCCTGGGCCTCAGTTTCCCCATCTGACAAATGGAGTAGGAAGTAATTGCCCAGGTCTCCCCTCCTGCCTTTTAGTTCTGAGTCTCTCTAATTTGAAGGTCCCTGGACCCCAGCTCTAGCCTCTCCCCAGAAGGTTCTAAAGACTGTTGATCTGAAGTCCATCCCCACCCCGCCGCCCTCAGCCCTCTGGTGGCTACAGGAGGCCTTGGTCATTTCCCAGCAGCCACAGCGCAGTCCGGCAGACACACAACACCTGCTCTTCACATCCAAGTCCTGCGGCCCCAGGCTTGGAGAAATTCCCCTCTGTTAGGCAAGGCTGTGACAGGAAAGGGACAAGACCTAACCTCTGCTTGGAAAACCAGTTGTGCAACACAGTCCTGCAGAGGGGAGGCACGTGGCCGACGGGAAAGGCCGTCTGAAGGAGCCAGGGCCTTCTTTGAAATGAATATCTTGGCAAGACCCACAGAGAAATGTCCTTTTGGACACCGCTAACTCTGGGTCACTGCTAATTAATTAATTCAGAGGCTGGCTGCAGTGGCTGTGTCCCCACAGCATCCCTAAATACAGAGCCTCAGGGTCATTGTCAAGGATGCATGGAGTTGCAGGGGCAGGGCCTCGCTTGCGGCTTCCGCACTCCCAAACCCCTTGTTTGTGCTTAAAAGAGAGCTCAGCCTGCAGCTCAGTCATCTGGGCACCCTTTCCCAAGACAAGCAAGTAACGTTTTCAGTCACAAGGAAAAAGTCATTTTGTATCAAGTCTTGTAAACAAGGCAGGTAATGTCATTTGGGGCTACTAGGGGCAGCGGTGGAGAAGACTACAGAGCGTTTTTTTTTTCTTCTACTGTTATGTGGTTCTGAAGCTGATGGAGTCTTGGCATTGTGTTTGGAATAAAGCATAATACTGGTCATGTGTGTTAGATACCCATCGCGTTCCAGTAACAGAGCTGGGGCTTTTATACAGGTTTGGTCTCTTTCTCACGGCATCTCGGCAAGGCAGATTTTTTTTTTTTTTTTAATGTCTATAATTGCTTTAAGGCTGTTAAGGTGTTCCATCTCTCCTTGAAACTTCCTGAAAGACAATTTATGTCTTTCACAGAATTTTTTGTATCTAAAATTTCAGTCGTACTGGTAGAAAGTTGTTCATAATATCCCCTCTCTCATGTCATGTCTGTAGGTTCTCTAGTTAGGGCCACTCCTCCCGTCCTGATATTGGTGTTTGTGTTCGCTCTTCTCCTCGGTCCCACAGAGGAGGAAACGGAGGTCCCGCAGGATTACAGAACCAGCAAAGCCACCATCTGTGGGGCAGGTCTGTCCCCCAGGTCTGTCTGCCTCTCCCTGCCCCCCACCAAGATTATTTTGAAGAACAACATTTAAGGCACGACTCACAAAAGTGACCCTGGCGGAATACTCTGATCTTTCAAAATTATGCACGGCCCTTTGACCTCAGTCAACAGCATTCTCTGTGCCTTCCCTCCCACCCGGCCAACCCTCCCTGCACTCAGGTCTGCTCACAGCAACCTCCCCGCTCCACTGTCTGAATGAGCACCACCCCCCATCCCCAGCCCATCCTACTCCTCTGGGCTTCCCTGCTCCCTTCCTCACAGCAGCGAGCAAGACCTAAAGGGATCCTCTGTATTTGGTGGTCATCTGTCTCCCCGTTAGAAGGTACATGAATGAAGACAGAGACTAAGTCTCTCATACCAGGCACATAATAGGTGCTCAATGGGTATTTATGGAAGAATGAATAAATGAAAACAATGAAATTCTTTGCTTCTTAAAAATATTCTTAACTCAAACTTGGCCTCCAATTTCTCTGTAATTACTTCCAATGAATTGAGTTTTGCCGGGAGTTCCTTCATTTAAAACCCTTTAACCAGGACACCTGGACGGCTTAGTCTTGGTTGAGCACCTGACTTTTGGTTTTGGCTGGGGTCATGATCTCAGGGTTGTGGAATCAAGCTCTATGTCCTGCTCCTCGCTGGGGATAGAGTCTGCTTGGGATTTTCTCTCTCTCTCTCCCTCTGTGTTTTCTCTCTCCAATATATATATATATGTGTATACATATATATATAGTAGTAATATATATAGTGTGTGTGTATATATATAGTATATATAGTAGTAATAAAAATTTTAAAAAACCCAGCCTTTTAACCACATCTATTCTCCTATTTGTCTTCTCAAGTCCCTAGAGAGCTTGGTGGAGAGGAGATACAATCCCCTCCATTGAGGGATGGGTGGATGGGCGCAAGAAGTTGTGGGTGGAGGCTCAGAGCCCCTCGACGCCTGACACCCACGCTTGGCCGTCGGCCTCCTTTGCGGAGTGCCTTGGCCAAGAGAGCCTCCAACCAGTATCTTCCTGGGAGGCTGCAGCTAAGGGCTGACAAAGGAGATAAAGGCCTGCTCTGGGAGTCCCACTTGGAAAGGCAAGGCCACCCCCGTCCTCGGACTGACCTGGGCGAGAGGTCAACTGTGCCTCAGCCCAGGGCTCCCTTCCCTTCCTTCCTGAAGCACCTAGCCCACGACAGGAGGAAGGACTTCCAGGACCCCCGGATCCCAGGCCCCCACTCGAGGATTGGGCTGTTGGGTGCTCAGGTCCCAGTCTGAGTGCTAGGGACTGTATGCTCACAGCCTGCCTCCCTACTTCCTCCCCTTTGTGAGAGTCTCACCCACACGCACACACACATCAGTAAAGAAAGTGGATAGTATAAAGTGGCCATACGTTGTATAAAGAAAAGTTTCAAAATGGGTAAGTAGTCATGAGGGTTTTAGAGTGGGGAGGCCCCAGGAAGGCCTCTGGGAGGGGACGAAGGGGAAGGATGGGGTCAGCTGAGGGTCCCACTCAGCCCACAGCCCTCTGACTAAGGTCCTGCTGGGAGCCGCTCGGGTTTTGCCCCCTGTGACCTAGGAAAGGGGTTGTTGGTATACCCCGCAGGTCCCCTTCTGACCAGCCCCCGTGCTCCAGTGAGCTGACTCTGTCACCAAAGCCTTCTCAGCAAATGGCTTCTGGTTACCCCACACCCTTAAAGTCACAAACAGGGGGCGTCTGGGTGGCTCAGTGGGTTAAAGCCTCTGTCTTTAGCTCAGGTCCTGGTCCCAGGGTCCTGGGTTTGAGCCCCACATCAGGCTCTCTGCTCGGCAGGGAGCCTGCTTCCCCCTCTCTCTCTGCCGGCCTCTCTGCCTACTTGTGATCTCTGTCTGTCAAATAAATAAATAAAATCTTAAAAAGAAAAAAAAGTCACAAACAGACCAACTCCAACACCTGTCCCTCTCCTTGTGGGTCCTCCAGAGGGTGTTTTGAATGGCAGTGGAGAGAGAAAGGAGACTGGGAAGTTGCCTCCCCCCACCCCAGGGAGAGGGGTGCAGAAGAAGGGGCTGGGGCAGAAGGAAGCCTGGCTGGCCTCCTCAGAATCTGCCCCCCACCTCCCCCGCCGCAAGCTGATAGCAAGCCCAGGCAGCAGGCTACACCCCTCCCTACACAGGCACTCTGCCAAGATATCTCCGGAGGAGGATCCTGAGCAAAGGGTCCCTAGGGTTTAGCTTCTGGGCTGACTTCCTGGAGCTTAGAAGGCAAACTACTCAGAGTAAGAGCAAGAAAGATGAATTCCTTCCTATGAAACACCCGTGGATGGTGGGGGGCTGGGAAGGGGTCGTTGAGTGAAATTGGGAGGGAAATATATAGGGTTGTATTGAGAGAAAGGGGTTCTCCTTTAACATATAAGCATTTGTCAGAAATGTCCCTATAAACAGGATTATTTTAAGTGATGAAAGCTCATAAAATACTATATGTACCATAAGGTGAGGATATAAAACTATTAATATGAAGGAAGAACAAAAAGTACAAAAAGATTAACAGGGATGGTACACGGGTGACTTTCTTTTTGTTCTTTCTACTTTTGGTTCTGTATTTTGTTATTTCTTCTATTTTCTATTTTCTGCAGCTTTTCCCCCTTGTGACGAAGGGCCACGACCACACAACAGGACCTCTGCCCCAGCCCCCATGAGATGTCACTCTGACTCATCAAGCTTTGGTCTGGATTAGGCTTGAATGCAACAGAAACCATGAGCGTTTGACTTCAGGCAGCTACAAACCACCCAGAACCCGTGCATGAGGGCTCTTCCTTGGTCCTTTACCCAGATTTAAGGGAAAGCAACTGGAAACATTCCTTACCAGGAAATCATAGTGACAACAATAATCAGTACCAAAGGCTTTCCTAATGAAACCCCAAGTCAAAAATCTTTCCCATTTAGGGTTAAAGTGGGTCCACATTAGTTAAAAGAGTGAGAACTCCTTACCAGACCAGCTGACCTTCGAGAACAGGACAGGCTCAGAGCTGGGAGAAGAGCAGTCCTTCTTTTTATTGGTGAAAACCCCACCTCATCTAGCAGGAAGTCGCACACATTTTATTTTTACTTACTTACTTACTTACTTATTTATTTAGTTTTGGCATCAAGTACGTGAGGTGTTTCATCAACCCCAGTGAGCGCTGTCTCAAGAAGAAAGAGGAAAACAAGTCTCCCCACCTCAAAATGATGGGGCGGTGAGAGATACGGTGCCTCCCTGCCCAGGTGGGAACAAAATCCACCTGTAGGCATGGCCAAAAGTCCTTGGCAGTGGGATGCCTGAGGAGGGAGCTTCTGGGCCCCTTGTCCCCACCACCCTGCCAGGACCTCAGAAAAACCTCTATTACTCATGCAATGATCTGTATGAACTTGTAGTACTAATCTGAGATTTTCTTGTAACCCGTGAGTGAGTGCCTTACAAAACACTTGACAAAATGGCGGGTCAAGGAAGGACCTCAATTGTCTTGGGCTGGAGCTCTCCAGAGGCAAGTAAAGGAGAGATTCTTCCCATCCAGTGACATGAGTCTCCATTATTATTACCCATTATGAAGACTGTATCCTCTGTGTTATATGAAAATGATGCCCTTTATTACCCACAACAACCCTAAAAGCATTTATCTCCCCATTTTACGGATGAGGAAAATGAGGCTCAGAGACATGAAGTGACTTGCTAAAGATCACACAGCTGGTGAGTGTTGAGGTCAAGAGTCAAACCCAGTCAATCGGGCTGCACAACCGGGCACCACTGTTAGATTGAGGGCCAGATGTCTCCAAATAATCTTGGTGGGTTCCTTAGGCAGGATACCCAGTATATCCATTCCCAGTTGTGGCTGCAACAAATCACGCAAACTTCATGGCTTAACAACATAAATGTATTATTTTAGAATTTGGAAGGAAGTCAGAAGTTTACAATTGGTCTCACTGAGCTAGACTCAATGTGCTGTTAGAGCTGTCTTCCTTCCTGGAGGCTTAGGGGGAAAACCATTTCCTTGTCCTTTCTGCCTTCCAGAGGCTGCCTGCATTCCTTGGCCAGTGGCCTCCCCCAGCATCTTCAAAGCCAGCAAAGGCCATAGCAACTTTCTCATGATGCCAGCTCCTTGGTTCTCACTCTTCTGGGCCCCTCTTCCCCAGGTCAAGACCGTGTCATTACACCGGGCTATTTAGGTAATCCAGAAGAATCTTTTCAGAGTCATCTGATTAGCAACCTTACTTCCATTTGCAGCCTTAATTCCCCTCGGCCATGTAACAAAGCTTATTATTCACAGGTTCTGAATTAGGTCCCAGATATGTGTTTGGGGGGGGTACATTATTTCACCTATAGTGACTTCAAGAAGCCACCAAAGTCAGGGTCTGGTTTTCACCCACATGTACCATTTGAGAAACTGATTCATCCTGACCAAAATGCTCAAGAGACTGATTTCCAGGCCGGGAACATCAGTGATAACGTCACAGTTGGAAGCATGGCTGTCTGGTCCTAAGAGTGTCAGAAAGACCCGGTGTGAGGATTATCTACCCAAACCTATTCATGGTGACTTCACAAAAGTAATATCTGCTCAGGCAACATAGTCAAACATTACAGAAGTGTGTGTCTGGGAGGCACCATAATGTGTTCATGGGAACCCGCCTCTCGCTCTCAGTGGGGCACACAGCTGGCCCTCCCTTCCCAGCTTTCCCTCTAGTCCTGTGTGGACACGTTACATGTTCTGGCCCAGGGGGAGAAGCAGAAGTGAAGGGTGTCACTTGCAGACCTGGTCCTAGAAAGCCTCCTCGAGGGCATCCTCCTGGGACACCCAGTACAGAAAATGGCAGTTCAGGATGGATCTGGAACATTGCATCACTGGTCAAGACACCTGCTCCTGACTTCATGAGCCAGAGAAGAAGTTATACTGCATATACCAGGTGGCTTTGGTACTTGGTCATACCAGCTCTCACTACTTTATCTTTTTAAATTAGCATATAATGTATTATTAGTCCCAGGGGTACAGGTCTGTGAATCACCAGGTTTACACACTTCACAGCACTCACCATAGCACATACCCTCCCCAATGTCCATAACCCCACCACCCTCTCCCTAGCCCCCTCCGCCTGGCAATGCTCAGTTTGTTTTGTGAGATTAAGAGTCTCTTATGGTTTATCTCCCTCCTGATCCCATCTTGTCTCATTTATTCTTTTCCTACCCCCCAAACCCCCCACATTGCATCTCCACTTCCTCATATCAGGGAGATCATATGACAGTTGTCTTTCTCCAATTGACTTATTTCACTAAGCATAATACCCTCTAGTTCCATCCACGTCGTTGCAAATGGCTAGACATGTAGGTTTTTGTTAAATCTTTGAGAATGACTTATACCAGGCAAATATATAGCATATACCTATAGGACAAATAAAGAAATTGTACCATGACATGAATGTTATTTTTCAACTTGTTCTTTTCATTTAGCAATTTTCATTTGGTCTCAAGGGCATCCTTCAATACTTGTAGATCAACTTGGCTGTTTTTGGAACAGTTTTATTAAGGTTAAAGCGATCTACAAAGCACCACACATATTTGATGGGTACAATTTGATGAGCCTGGAGATCTGCAAACACTCGTGGAATGATCCAGATGATAGGCATACCCAGCACCTCTCAGAGTTTCCTTCATTGTGTGTGTGTGTGTGTGTGTGTGTGTACCTGACATGAGATCTGCCTTGTTAACAGATTGTGAAGCAGACAAAGCTATCCTGTTAACTCTAGACTCTACTGCTTCTCAGACTTCGGGCGAAGAAGAAGTGTATCTACTTATTTTTTTTTAGTAGCATCACATTTCTTGGTATCAGCTGCCCTATAATTTATGTTGCCAATCGCCCTTCATAGATGTTGCAAATGATCACGGTTTTTTGATGGTATGAATAACGCACTCTGGGCTTCCCTGTACATTCAGCTCTGCTCAGCCTCGTGTGGCTTCCTGGAGGCCAAGTTCCTACAAGAGAACTGCTGGGATCAAAGACTGACTCGTCTACCCAATGTGAGGGCTGTCATCAATTGGCCTTCCCCGAAGTTTGTACCAATGTCAACGCTAATGAATAGTGAATGGAAGGGCCTGTTTCCCCAAACCCTTGCCAATGCTGTGTGCCATCGAGCTGTTTCATCTCTGCCAACTTGTTAGATAAGAAGTGGCAGCTTATTTCCCTTGGCATGCCTTAATATGCCTCAGTTTTAATAAGATGCATTGGTGGTTTGTGTTTCTGCTTTCATCCTGAAGTCCTTTGGTGAGCACGGTATGACGGGGTAGGGAATGGATGGTCCTGAGGGACCTCCATGCCATGAAACACCCAAAGGACGATTGTTAACACAGGACGGAGCCCACTTCCGGCAGTGACACATTCGTGGATGTTTACAGCAGGGTAAAGCATGCCACACCCTCTCTTTGGGCCCATGACATCATGGAAGAAATCATTATTAAATAAATACCTACTATGTACCAAGCACTGGCTATATACGCCGGGGCATAGAGGAGACTATGAGACAGTCATTCCTTCGCTCCTTTTCCTTCGCTCCTTTTCTTTCTAAGAGAAAGTGATTTTGTTCACCCTTCCTGCGGCTCTGTGCTGGGTCCCTCCCCACCCCGCAGAGGGCTGGTCCCTGAGCCACCTGAGTATTCAGCATCATCCCACTCCCTGGGCCACGTGACTAGCTGGGGGTGGCACCTGTGACATAATTCTGGCCAATGACACATTTGGGACCATCGGACAGGGGGCTTCCGAGGAGACTTTCTTTGTGCCTAAAAAGACACACACATGAGGCTTGACCCTGCCTGGAGCTGCGGCAAGGACCTTGGCATCAGGAGGGGAGCGAGGCCAAAAGGATGAGCCGATTGCCTGGAGATGGTGCAAGGGAAAGACGGAGGCTTTTTGGACCCTAGACGCCACCAATCCTAAACTTCTTGCAACAGGCCAACAGCAAGCCTTCCTAATTAGCCGCCATGGTTTGAGTCTCCCATGACTTGCAACCGAAAATGTGCTTCGTAGTAGTGAACCCTCATGCAGAGAGGCAAGGATTCAGATGGCAGGCTTGGACTCTGAAGGACGAAGAGGAGTCAGCCCCGAGAAGAATGTTCTAGGCAGACAGGGTGGCGGGTGTCTGCGTATGCTCTTTCCCCGCGTAGAAGTGGCCGAAGCCAGCTGGCAAGAGGGCCGCTAAGAGATGATGGCGGAGATAGGATGGCGCTGGCGCAAAGGGCTGTCTGAGCCGTCATCAGGAGCTCGCACTTTCTCCAGAGGGTTCTACGGAGCCGTAAAAGTCCTGAGAATGGACTGATGGGGTCACCTTTGCATCAGCTATAGCTGGGAGGGCTAAGGGTGGAGGCAGACGGACCAGCCGGAAAGCTGCTCCCACCACTGGCCTTGGATTCCCCTGGCTTCCTTCTCGACATGGTGGGGGGTCTCTCTCAGCTTCCATGCTCACGTTGCCAGAGAACGCCTCTCCAACTCAGAAAGACTGCTGTGACCTCGTGTGTGCCGGGCTCTGCTGGGAGACCTGACCCTGCTCCCCGAGACACTCGGAGACCCACAGGTGCAACCCCAGTGTCCACCAACAGACGAAGGGATCCACAAAATGTGGTGTACATCTACAGTGGGAGAAGGCGGGTGCTCTGACGGCTGCCCTGCACAGATAATATTCTCAAGATGGCTGGTTGTGGTGACTGCATGGTGTGAAGGTACGTAACGCCATCGGTGGTCGGCTTAAGACAGTCAGAAGCGTAACTTTCATGTTATGTATATTTTACCACAATACAAATTATTTTTAAGGCCAATAGAGAGGGCTACATCTAGACATAGAAAGAAATATGACAGAAGAAAGGAAAGTTTCCAGTGAGAAAAATGCCAACAGGGAAAAGGGAAGGATGGTCAGTAAGTGCAGATTTTGAGAGAAGTCAAGAGAGGGTTCAACAGGTGTGGGGAAGGGGAATTCATGTTCAAGTACACACCAGGCTCTGGGCGATTTTCATGTCCCTGGTGTCATTCTCTGGATTCCTCATCGAGACATTTCAGGTCTGTTTTGTTCCCATTTCACAGATGAGGACACAGACTTAGAGGCTCAAACTGGCTTCCCAAGATCCCCCTGTGAATGGACAGTGGATTTGGCATTGGCGTTCCAGAGGCAGAAGGCTCGCCTCCCCACCTGGCCTCTGGGGAGCGGGTGGTCCGGCCTGGTGAGAGCCCAGAGCTAGGTCGGAAGTAGGGAAGAGAAGGCGGAAAAGGCAGGTTAGGAGTCTTGAATGCCAGGCTAGGTGTCTGCACTGAACTCAGGAGACAACTTAGGAACGACGAAAGGTTTGGATCTCGAAAGCTGCACTGAATTAACTAGAACTTACGTCTTCAGGTTAAGGGCTGATCTTCCCTATTCAATGGAGGTGCTGGGTGAAAAGCTAAGCTTTTTCAGAACTGGCACCCACAGGCCTGCTGCTTAGGATGCATGTATCTAGAAGCCTCCTTGAGGGGCTAAGTCGAAGGCTGCTTTATGTTTTATCCCAGCTGTGGTCCCCTTCCTCTCCAATTCCACTTTCGTGCCTCCTCCCAGAGCTCCTTGTTTCTCTTGGCAGGCAGACAAAGTCCAGTGAAGCGTCAGTCTGTGGCCCAGGTAAGGCTTGGCCTCAGAGGCCCTCGACCGGCAGGGTGAGGCCAAGAGGGAGGAGGAAGCGGACTGAAGGCATGGGATCCAGCTCGGCTTACTGCACCGACGCCCGGCTTGGGTTAGGACAGGTCAGAGCAACCTTCGGAGTGGACAGCCCCTGGCCTCCATCAAAGCCTGCTGCGACACGTTCGGTGTGAATAAGGGACTTCTCAATACCACCCCTCAGCTTTCGCTCGGGCGGGACGGACACAAGCGAAAGACATCTCGCTGCGGTCCTGGCAAGGCGCCCAGCCCTCCCACCGGAGACACACCTGCCCTCCTTGACAGCCGCACCAGCTGGACAATGACTCCCTGAAACACCCTTCCCTTGGGAGGTGACCCAAGGAGAGCCACGAGATCAGCAACGTGAGCCAGAGATGACACCAAAAATCCCCCGCGAGTTGGAAGCACATCTGGGCATCATGGGGCCGACGGGGTCACTTCCCTCCTTGAATAAAAAAAATGACTTCTTACTCTTAATTTGGAATCATGTCAAAGATACGGAAAGTGTGAAAACCGGCGCCCCTATACCCCATCACCCAGATGAAACAGATCTACCGTTTTATCCTAGGAAGACAGCTGCCAAAAGACAGCGAGAAACTCCCCTACACTTTCCACTTTCTCATCTCCCACCTTCACCTGAGGTAACCGCCCTGACGCGTTCTCGCACGGACGTTCGCCGTTTGCTTCCAGGCTACATCCGCACTGACTCATAGCGTTTTCTGTGATTCTGAGTATCTGAGTTTGCTGTAAGCATGCCTTTGTAGGGGCTCCTGTGGGGCAGAGTCAGTTAAGTGTCCTTGGTTTCAGCTCAGGTCACGACCTCGGGGTCATGAGATCGAGGCCCGCGTCGGGCTCTGCGCTCAGCTCGAAATCTGCTTAAGATTTTCTCTCCCTCTCTCCCTCAGCCCCTCCTGCTCAAGCAAGCACTCTAGCTCTAAAATAAGTAAATATATTTTTAAAAAAGCTTCTATTTGTAATTTACCTTAAATACTCATTATAATGTATTTATAGTTTCTCCATGTAGAAACACACAAATCTAGTTCATTCATTTTTAACAACGGATTAGCTTTTTGTTCTATGATTATGAGGATACAGTTATGTTACGTGATCACAAAGGTCTGATTCACTGAGGGATAATAGGGTTGTCTTCAACTTGTTTTGCTTTCTTTCATTTTGTTGCTTCTATGCATGCAATTAACGTCCTTGTCTGTGTTTCTTTATGCACTGATGAGAAAGTTTCTCCATAGATACCTAGAAGTAGAATCCTTAGGTCACAGTGCAATGAATATTTTCAGATTTAGTAGGTATGACAAAAGTCTCACTAAGGGGAGACCCACCTGCAAATATTATTACACACCCACCTGCAAATACTATTAGATTAGATCATTACTGCTAAATTGGTGGATGCGAAATTTCACTGTTGTTGTAATCTGTATGTTTTGATTTCTAGGGAGGTCGAGCATCTTTTCGGTAAAGCTGCCAGATGAAACACAGGAAGCCTAGGACATATGCGGTGCATCTTTTAACTTGATATATGATGTATCTTTTGTATATGCAGGATTGGATTTTTAAAAATTTCAGTAAAGTCATAAAGACGTAAAGACATTCCTTCTATGTGTTCTGCTAAAAAAAAAAGTCTCAAATCTGTGTGAAATTTATAACTGCATGTGGTGTGAGTTAGTAACTTAACTTTATGTTTTTCCATATGGATAGCTATTTTCCCCAACAGAATATATTAAATTGTCCATACTTGCCTCACTGATCTACAGTGTCTTTATTTTTTAATTTTCATTTATCTATTTGAGAGAGAGACAATGAGCAATGGGGAGAGGTTGGGGGGAAGGGGGAAGGAAAAAGAGACTCCCTACTGAGCAGGAGGCCTGATGGGGGACCCAATCTCATGATCTGGATATCATGACCCAAGCCAAAGGCAGATGCCCAACCAACTGAGCCACCCGGGTGCCCCTGCAGTGTCTTTCTACGGAGTCTATATTCCCATACTTATGTGGGTCTGTTTATAGGTTCTCAGTTCCATTCCACTGTCTTTGTCTACCCCTCCCCCTAAAACACAGTGTTTAATAATTTTTTTTAAAGATTTATTTATTTATTTATTTATTTGAGAGAGAGTGAGAGAGAGAGCAAGTGCATGCACGTGTGCAAATGTGGGGAGGGGCAGAAGGAGAGCTTCACAAGCTCTTTTGTGAAGTACAATCCAGAAGAGGACATAAAGCAAATGTACATTACCTCCTGTGCACAACAGTGATAAAGCAAACACCCATAAGATTACTGTCCAGCTAAGAAAGTGACCATCATTGGCAACGGTTAAATTCAAGCATACTCCCCAGTCAGCGAGGAGCCTGCTGTGGGTTTCCATTCCACAGCCCATGAGATCACGACCTGAGCTGAAACCAAGAGGTAGACACTTAACCAACTGAGCCACCCAGGTGCCCTAAGTATTACTGCCTTAGTAAATACTAGTATCATATAGGATAATTTTTCCAATTTTCTCCAAAATTATCTTTATTCTTGTAAATGAATTGGTCTTCAATAAGAATTCTCCCCCAATCTGATAGCAGAGATTTATTTGCAGATATAAAAGTCTTATCAGTACATCCACAAAACCTCTTTCTTTTGTTTCCAGAGTGCTGTGATGACCATGAGGTGCTTTTAGCGCACGCGGCCCGGCACGGAGGCTCAGAAATTAGACCACACGTTTCACTTCCCAGCTCTGTCCTCTAGTGCTCTGACTCTGAACTTCACATGGTGATGCCCTGTTTGCACAGCTTCAAATGGGGATTAAAAAAAAAAAATAGAATCTACCTCATAGGATTGTTATGAGGGTTAAATAAGTTAACAGGTATAAAGAGCTTTACTTACTATTAGGTAATAGAAAGCACAGAATTAAATGTGACTAAAGGCTTGTGCTTTGTTGTCAGGCTGCCTGGAACAGAAATGCCTTCACCATTTATTCATCTACGAAACCAAAACAAGTTCTTTTGTGAAGTACAATCCAGAAAAGGACATAAAGCAAGGGTACATTATCTCCTGTGCACAACAATGATAAAGCAAACACCCATAAGATCACTGTCCCGCTAAGAAACTGACCATCATTGGCAACGGTTAAATCCGCCAAACTGGTCCATACTGCAGCCCCTTGCTCTCCCCCACCCCAGAGATGATGCACAGACTCTTAACTGTAATCAAGATGCTGAGCCTGCTTTAACAACCATCTTTATCTCTATTGGTCTCTATGTTTTGTTTTGTTTGAAAACCTACTTTGTCTAATATTCATGTAATTATACTTATTATTTTTTTAATTGTTTAGTTTTTACATGGGATTCTTTCTTTAAGTCTTTTGTTTTCAATGTGTCTTTATGCTTTTGATTCATCTCCTGGAAACGGTGTAGAGTTCAATGTTTCAATCGCCCGATATCCTTAATTTCAAACTGAAGTCATTAGTCTATCATTACAAGTATGTAAATTGATTGGGGTTATTTGGGCTTATTTATTTGGATGTATTTGGGTTTAAAATCTATCGCCTTATTTTGCTCTTTCTATTTAGCCCACCTGCTGTGTTTCTTTTTCATTTTTCTTCTTGTTTGCCTTTGGATGGATTGAGCAATTGCTTTCATTCCATTTTCCTTCCCCACAGTTAGCAACAGACAGTATGCAACTCTCCCATTCCTTACGCTCTTATCCTAGAAATTACAACATGTGTCCCCAACTTGCCAGAGCCCGGTGTGACTGCATACCTAATCCTCTTCCCAAACTGTGCAACCTTCTGTGGACCCTTCACTCCTGCATTTCTAACCTTGCAGCACAATCTCCCTTCTGCCTGGAACTCGAGTGCAGCGGTTCTGAAAACTCTTTATTTTGATTTTATTCTTTTTAAACTCTTTATTGTGAAAACTTTAGGTGTAAACTGACATGAGCAAAAGAAAAGAAACTGCTGCAATGAACCCCACTGGCAAAATAATAATAATAATTATTATATATAATAATATATATAATATAATAATTATTACTATATACAATATATAGTATATAATAATATATTAATAATAATTATATTATATTATATATAACAATATAATTTTATATTATATATTATATTATTATATATAATAATTATTATATTTTATTTTATTATCTATATTTATTATATTATATTATATTATCTATAATAATAATATATTATCTATATATTATCTATATAATATAATATATTATCTATAATAATATATTATTATATATTATTATGTTATAATATAAATATATTATTTGTTATATATTATATTATGATATATTTATATTATAACATAATATATAACATTATAATGATATAATAATAATAAGTTTCAGCAACTCCCAACTCACGTCCAATCCTGTTTCCTTGGCTTCCCACCCACGTCTGTTTACCCTGAATTCATTTGTGGTAAATATCATACTGGTTTGCCTATAAATATGTTTATCTTAAGAAGGTGGACTCCCTTAAAAAAAAACCATACTGTCCACCAAAAAAAACAAACAAACAGTGACAGATGTGAACTAAACTTAAGGAGGTAATCATTCTACAGTACGTACATACAGCAAATCATTATGTTGTACACCTTAAACTAATACGACATTATATGTCAATTATATTACAATAAGACTGAAAAAAAATGCCAGCCGTGGGAGAAAGTATCAGCAATCAATCCTTTCTATCCTCACAGATCTCGATGTTCACATTTCCCTAATCGCCCCACTAGTTTCTGTTCCTACTGTTCATCTGTGTAAGCTGGGAATAAATGAGTTATTTGGATTATTAATGGTTAACTTGCCACCTCCGCTTCTTCACCTCTGTAGATGCTCCCCTCCATCTCCTCTTTGTCTTTCATTTTCTGTTGCTGTGTTATCACAGAGACAGTCTGGATTCTGCAAACTACACCCCTTCACTGTCATCTAACATGCCCCTCTGTTCCGCATTTTTCCTGTGCATTCAGGATTGGATCTGGAGACGTCATCAAATTCAGGCTCAATTACTTGGCAAGACTACTTCCTAGGTGAGGTTGTGTTCTACCACCAAGAAGCACGTAGTGTCTGGCTGTTTCCCTCTGGGGAATGTAAATAGGAAAGATGATCACTGCCTAGATCCACAGCTTCATCAGAGGCGAGATGTGACAGCAAGGACTAACTCTAGCCATACTTCTCCAACCTTCTCCATCCATCGGCTGGGGTCCTCATGCGGATAGGAACTCCCTCATCAGTCCTTTGGTAATTGTGAAGTACAGTTGACATAGAAAAGGCAGAATAACTGATTCTTTCCCTATCATTGCCATTTCCAAAATGAGTTGTTCTCCCAAACATCTTTGGTATCTCCCAAAGATGATTAAGGAGATCTTTATCACTATAGAAATTAGGCAACTAAACATATTTGGTGTGTTTCAATCCACTATACTTATTATCCCTATTGATGCTCCAATTGTCCCATCAGTAGGCAGTGGGAGCTTGTTCAAGTTGGCTCCTGAGTCCTTTGGACGGACTCTCATAGCCTTTAAGAGATTCTTTGCTTTTTGGTGAGAAAGAAATATTCTAGGCTCACCCTGTATATTTTCCCAAAGATCCACAGTAGTTTTTTGGTGGCCAGTGGTATTTAAAGACCATAATCTGGGCACCTGGGGTAATCTTCACTACTGGGTTAGTCCTTGTTTCTGGACTTTTCCACGGACAGAACTAGAAAATGTGTTCTTATTTTTAAAATAAAATACATCGCAAGAAAATAAAAAATAAAATAAAATATATCGCAAGAAGAAAAACATTATGACTTAATACTGATACTTGCAATTCAAATTTAGGAGTCCAGCACATTTACTTACTCTCACTCCTCCCTCACACACCAAAAATTGTGGTTCTCAGTGACCCTGGCATATTTATTCATTTGCTTTCTCCTGCCCAGAGCCAGGACCAGGGCGAGGCAAGTGAGGCCCGTATTGTGAGAAAGTTCCAGAGGCACCACCCTTGGGCTGGGGCAGGTATGGGAGCACCTCCTCACCCATGCTGGACCCCACATGGCCACCGGAGGAAAACTGAGATAGAAAGTTCTGGGTTGGGAGCTTGCATCTAATAAATGAAGGCAAACAGAATGCTGCGACATTGCCTAACCCGAGGGAACTACGGCCAGCGAAAGGTCCTGACGCCCTTCTTCCATGGAGGATTCCAGAGCTCCTCTCTCAACCCTTCCTGCAGCCGCTGCAGGGCTCCTCCGCCTTTTCTCCTTCATTAGACATTTCTCTTTTCTCTCGGGATCTAGGAGCTCCCTTGTCTATCAACTGCATTCAAATTGTCCTGCCCTCGCCCACCACAGGGGCTGGAGGCAGACCAAAGCAATTTTTTTTTTAAAAGATTTTATTTATTTATTTGACAGAGAGAGATTACAAGTAGGCAGAGAGGCAGGCAGAGAGAGAGAGGAGGAAGCAGGATCCCTGCTGAGCAGAGAGCCCGATGCGGGACTCGATCCCAGGACCCTGAGATCATGACCTGAGCCGAAGGCAGCGGCCCAACCCACTGAGCCACCCAGGCGCCCCAAAGCAATTCTTTAGATGATGAACATGGGGATGATATCTGATTAAGCATTATGACCCTGCAAACTATTATTACATGTCCTGAGGTTTCTTTTCCCTGTAGATATCAAAACCAATCAAAGAACAGGGCATCTACATTAAAACACACACACACACACACACACACACGACTCTGTAACGTAGATGCAAGTAGGATGCATAAAATGAAACAGTCACACATTACAGCTACCACTTGGACTCCGGTAGTGTGTAGAGCGTATTACACAGTAGCTATGTAGCTGTCTGGGATAAATAGTGTCAGGTTACCTTGCAAAGTCTTCGTCCCCACCCATATATTTGGTACTGAAGAGTTCTCATGCTGGGTCACATCATATAGTCTTTTCTCTAGGACACTGGGCGTCAACAACCGGTGTAAACCAGCATCCCTTTGGGTGGATAGATGCTTATGAAAGAGAAAAATTCTTCTTAGAGATCATGATTCAGCATTACTGGGGTACAGCCCAAGAGTCTGCATGAACCAGCTCGCTGTGATTCTGCTACAGAGAAGTTCCACTCGTGGGTGTTCATCTCCTGCTCCTGGCTCATGGCTTGGGTTTTAAGTGAACTTTTTCTTGGAATCGATATTCACCCTTTACTTGGTCCTGTTGGTAAACCACATACAGAAACTTCTCTCTTGTGCCTGGCAGGGACAGTAAATCACTTGTGCATTAGGGTATGTCTCCTAATCTGCTGGGTTTGGTTCTGATACCTACGGGTGGGTGTGGACTTCATAGGGGCATAAAACTGTCTTCCCAGAAGGTCTCTTCTGGCCCCCGGCAGGTCTGCACAGCCAAGCATAGCTGTCAATTTTAGACAGGTTGTAAGGCCACTCCGGGTGTCCACATGACTCACCAGAAACACCTCAATTACATAAATTTCAAAACCAAGTATTAGGTATATAAATAACTCCATTTTCCTGAGAACTAATTATTACCCAGAGTCCCTCTGCATGAGTTTCCAGAAGCCCAGAGCTACTTCCATGGGGCTGGGAATCTGGACACTGAGGTCAAGGGAACTGGGGGACATAAGTCACAAAATTGCAGTGGGCCTGGGTTCCAGCTCTGCTCCTTGCCTGGTGTGGGCTTTGGGAAACAGGCCCTTTCTTTCTCGGAGCCATCAAGGGTACCTTCCTTCTTTATAGCTGAGGACGATCTCCTGCAGGACTTGGGGGACGTCAGGGAGAGAGTAGAGGAGAGGGTGAAGAATTGCAGTCATTCACACCTTCCACACATATTTACGGGGCGCCTACTATCTGGCAGGTTGGCTGGGGAGGTATAATGACAACCAAAGGAGACATGATGTCTGTTTTCAGGGAGCTTAGAGTTCACCGGCGTAGGCAGACATGAACTGACTAGTCAAATAAATTACTGAAGCTGAGACAGGGGTCGGCGCTAAGAAGCAGAGGTCAGCGGTCAAAGCCACAGGCCCATAGGCAGGGAGCTCACCATCAAGGAACACGGAGAGGGCTATGACCCAGAGCTGCTTCCCCAGAAGCACTGCCTGGCCGAGGGAAGGCAGCAGCAGCAGGACTGGTGGACGCAGGCGGAAGGGAGCCCGGAAGGGTGAAGCTGGAGGAGGGCAGCTCGGTTCAACGAGAAGACGACCAGGGAGCCAGGTGGGAAGGGCTCCTTGGGGTCCGGACCTTCACACCTTGCGCCCTGCCATGGGTGTGACAGCCCTCACGCTGTGCCCTCTGGATGTCGTTTCATCCCCCAACCCATTGTGTACTCGTCAGAGTATCGTCTCGCTGTCGTGACAGGTGTACGCGGGCAGTACGGCACGGTGGTCAGAACACAGGCTGTGCCGCAGACAGACTCGCTGTTCCGCTCGGAGCCACCGCACACTGCTGGGTGACCTCGGGCAGGACGCGGCATCGCTCTCAGCCTGGAACCAGGAAACGCTACCACTTTCTTCACAAGACCGGTATAACGAATTAATACGTGTCGAAGTTTGTCAAACAGGACCTGACACATAGGAAGTGGGGAATAAATACGAGCTATCCGCATTAATAGGGCTCTAAGCACTTGGTATGTCATAGCTCGAGTCACTTCTTGCAAAAACCCTATGACAGTCACTATTATTACTGATACTTTATAGATAAGAGTTCTATCATTCATTAAAAAATATGTTTGGCTTAGAGAACAGATTGATGGTTATGGGGAGGAGGGGGAAACAGGGGAAGGGACGGAGAGTCCGCTTATCACGAGGAGCACTGACTGATCTGCACAAGTGCAAAATCACTGTATTGTACACCTAAAATGAAGATAACACTGTATGTTAATTGTACTTGAATTAAAAAAAAAGAAAAATGAGAGAAAAAAAATTCATTAGGTGCTGTGCTAGGAGCTAGGATTGGCAATGAGCAGAAGAAATGCAGGCCCTTTCCTTCCATGCTGGAAGAGCAGTTAAAATGCTCCTGCGCCCCCACTGACCAAGCCTGGGACCATTGGAGCCTTCGCATAAACAATGATAGTAAAAATGATAAGGCGTTGAATAAAACAGAAATGCATGAGTCCATTCCGATATAACTAAGTGAACACACAGAGGTGTGGGGAAAGATTCTTTGTCCTGTTAGAATGCCAGTTAATGAATGCAGAGGAAATGGTGGAGTTTTTGAAAAATTGCCCATTGACAGACATTATAGTAGAAACTGATTCAGGCAAGAATTATCATGGGGACACCTGTGGGGCGCAGTCAGTCAAGTGGCCGACTCGTGATTTCCGCTAAGGTCGTGATCGAGATGGAGCCTTGCATCAGGCTCTGTGCTCAGAGTGGAATCTGCTTGAGTTTCTCTCTCTCTCCCTGTGTTCCTTCCCACTGTGCTCTCTCTCTCTCTTCTAAATAAGTAAGTACATCTTTAAAAAAAAGAGAAAAAAAGGTATTGTTAGCGGATGCTAAAACCACAGAGTGAAGTTTGATGAGGAATAGGATATTTACCTGCTTAGCGGATGCTAAAACCAGAGTGAAGTTTGATGAGGAATAGGATATTTACCTGCTCTCAAAATACTTCTTAAGTCCAAGAGGAAAATCCTATCATTTTTTTTCTAAGTTAACCGCAACTCTTTTGTTAGAGCTTTAGTTTAAGTTCAGCACTTCCACACAGCACCCAGCACCCAGCTCACTACGACAAGCGCACTCCTTAACCCCCATCACTGTATCACCCGTCCCCGCCCTCCCCCTCCCCGCCCTCACCTCCACTCTGGTAACCATCAGTTTGTTCTCTGTAGTTAAGAGCCTAGGGACACCTGGGTGGCGCAGTTGGTTGGACGACTGCCTCCGGCTCAGGGCGTGATCCTGGAGTCCCGGGATCGAGTCCCGCATCGGGCTCCCAGCTCCATGGGGAGTCTGCTTCGCTCTCTGACCTTCTCCTTGCTCATGCTCTCTCTCACTGTCTCTCTCTCTCAAAAAATAAATAAAATAAAATCTTAAAAAAAAAAAAAGAGCCTATTTCTTTGTTTGCTTCTCTCTCTCTCTTTTTTTCCTCATTATGCTCGGTTATTTTAAAATCCTGACTCTATAGTAGAAAATCCTGGCAGACACCACCCTAACCAAGTGATAAAAGTGAACATCACCACTGAGGGACAAACAGACTCCGTGCGCCTCCTGATCTGACGGGCTGTGGTATTCATGTCAAATATGCATGACCGTGAATTTAATCATGAAGAAATTGCAGACAAATGCAGATTTAGGGACTTTCTACAAAAGAACTGGTTTATAGTCTTCAAATATGTTCAGATCATGAAAGACAAGGGCAGACTGGGGGGCAATTCCAGATAAGAAACTTGACAACCGAGTGTAACGTGTGATTTGGATCCGGGACAAGAAAAACAGGGCTTTTCTTTTTTGCTATAAAGGACATTACTGGGACACCTGGAAAAATATGAATGTCTGTAGATTACATCATAATATTACATTTATATTAATTTCCTGAATTTGAGAAAGCACTGTAGGTAGGAAAGATAATGTCCTTGTTTTTAGGAACACACACTCAGAGGTACCAAAAGATAAGGGAACTTCATATCTGCATCTTTCACATGGTTCAGAAAAAAAAGAAATGATAATAATAATAATGTATGTGTATATATAGACCAATAAACCATTAGATAAAATGATAGAGCAAATGATGTAAAATGTGAATGCTTGGGGAGTCTGGGTTAAGGACATACAAAAGTTCTTTCTACTATTTTTGCACCTTCTTTCCCTAAATATGAGATTATTAGAAATTAAAAGCTGTCAAAAAATCAAGGAAACCTCACCCCTGCCCTCTTGCCTCTTTGGGGGAGTCGTGCGGGGCAAAGGGGAGGAGAGGGAGCTGTGACCCCAGGGCAGCAGACCGGGCAAACCTGCCCAGGTGGCTGAACCTCTCTGCAGACGGAGCCGTTTCCGGCAGGCTGGGGAAGGGTGCTGACAGCGAGAAACATTATTCCTGGCCCTTGGCCAGTGTGGGAGGAAACAGTGAGAGGAAACAGTGAAAGCTCCGTAGGGCTGAGATGCTGGCACCAGAAGCTGAGGCGTGGGCAGGACGTGGGGTCCCCATGGGACCCGTAGCCAGCAGGGCTTGCTGGGGACCAAGGATCTGCTGTCCACGGGGGCTCTCTCCCACTGCAGGGAAAGGGGAAGGAGGGACCAGAAAAAAGAGAAAGGGAACGACTAATGTTCACGAGGCACCCCCCATCTGCCAAGCACCATTCTGGTTGGTTTACGTTTATTACCTCACTAATCCTCACAGGAGGTTTGGAGACAATCTCTGCTATGACTCTCATTTTAGAAAGGAGGAAATAGAGGCTCAGAGGGGTAGGGACAGAACTTCTGTGTGGGGGCAGGACGGTGGACCAGAGATGCTCACTGATTTTTATGCTGAAAGCCACAACAACAGAAAAGCCGGTTAAAATAAGAGTTGAAAAAAATTAATCAAGGATCTGGCATGAAAATATAAAACATTCTGAAGTCAAAATCCAGGTGAAATCAGGAGCCCAGAGAGGTGGGCAGGGCAAAGGGCTGCCTTTCACCTTGAGGGCATTTGTCAGATCATGTGACCTTGGCTTTGGTTCCGATGGGCCAATAAAGATGAGAAACAAGGGTCAAGCCAAAGTGGGAAACTAACGGAAGATACTAGCCCTGCACAAAGCTGACCTCCATCAGATTAGGGAGGAACTAGAAGCACAACCCTCCACCCCTACCTGTCCCACTCATCATCCCCACTAAAACCTACAAACAGATCTTAGCACTGAGTTGAGGAGGCAAGCATTTTCCCTGAGAATTCATAAGCTCAAGTGCACGGCCGGTGGTTTTGAAACCTGAATTCACATTCCCTGGTTCGACAAAAACATCTAAGCCAAAGTTGTAGACTGAAGTAACCCCGCAGAGATTTGGGTACGAGTGTCAAAGCAGGAAGAAGCAAATTCCCTCTTCTTTCCTGGACGTTCAGAAAGTGAAAAGATAAATGGAAAAAAGTAACACGGACTCCATTACATAAACTACAGATTCAAAAATACATAAAGACTGGCGAAAACAAAGATTTCACACAAAAGCCATGAAGATGGAGAGGTGAAGAGCAAGCCAGCCCAGGAGTGGCCAACTTCAAAGAACTCGGGCCAAAATACTTCACCTTTAACCAAGAGCCCACTGCAGAGATGAGTTTCTCAACCTCAGGCATGTAATTCATTGTTGTAGGGGCTGACCCACTGTAGGATGTTCAGCAACGTCCCCGGGTTCTACCTGCCAGATGCTGGGAGCATCAATCTCCAGTCTGGACTGTGGCAACCAAAAATGTCTCCAGATGTTGCTAAATATCCCTTAAGGGGTAGACTGCCCCTGGTTGAGAACCACCAACCTAAACTGATGAACCTAAACTGATGATAATAATAATGAACACAGGCCACAGATCTGAGAAGCCAGAGTAGGGATGGGAAGGCTTATTGTAGGTGGTGGGAGGTAGCGTGAAGCAACTAAGGTCCAGAGAAAATAGTACAATGACCCACTGGCAGCAAATCTCAGAAAGAGCCTGCAAAGCTATACTCCCTGAAAGAACCTTCTACAAATATCTGGGGCATGAAAGTCCAACTCATTTCATGGCACATAATTTTTTTCTAATTGACTTAGCACAAAATCAATACAAAGACGCTTTTAAAAAAAAAAAAAAAGTGGGGTGGGAAAATTGGCAAAGCCTGCCACATAAAGAACAGTGACCAGGAAAAAAATGTTCCCACAGAATAGATGAAAAAATCTGACTAAACATTGATCTGCAATGGAACAAATCTTACTAAAACAGGTGCCTCCAGGAGGGAAGCCCCCAAAGCAGAAATGGAACGACTCTGGGAAGAGACAGCAAGGCAATGGGAGGAGAAGAAGGGAGAACTGGAAGAACAGAGGGATAAGAAAATACAAAATAATTTCAGAAATGAGGATGCACTTGGGTGGAGGACTCAGGCAAAACACAATAAAAATGGAGGACAGATACAGGAAAGTGACCAAATAAGACAAGATGGGGAAAAAAAAGTTTTTTCTTTTTAATTAGAAAGAAAATGATAGGTATCTCAAAAAGACAAGAGAGCCAACATATTCATAATTGGAGTCTCTAGACGTGAAACACAAAACGATGAAATACAACGAATACTTGAGAATAGCATTGAGGGAAACGTGCTTGAAATAAAATATGTGAATCTATGAAGAATATCATGTGTGCCAGAGATCGCGGGGCCAAGACTCTCCTAATAGAATTACCAGACTTCAGAGATGCAGAAGATAGCCTGTGAGCAGCCAGGCCAAGCAAACAAACAAATAAACAAAAACCAAAAAGCAAATCTGATCACTCGTACAGGGACAAAATCGAGCTGGCCCCAGCCTTATTCAATGCCAAACAGTGGCACAACCCTCATAGGATATGTAAGGATTTATGTACCATCAAGTTGTTCCTCAAGCATAAAAGCTACAAACAAACATTCTTAGACATGTGGGAACACAGGGAGTATCGTGCGCGTGGACCTTCTTGAGCGAACTACCTGAGAACAAACTGAGACCACCAGGAGGTGACCGGGGAAGCCACGGCAAAAGGAGGAGCTGGAGAAAGCACATATAAAAACAAGTATTATATGTTTAAAAGTAGAATGAAGATAAAAGGAAGCCTGGTCATCTGCTTGTGTAAATGTATACGGGCTGCCATAATATAGGAATGATGAATCTAATCAGAAGTGAGAGGAGAAAGTAGAAAGAAGATGAGAATAGAGAACATTTCCTCGTGGCCCTGTCTGTGATAGCTAGGAGTTAAAGAACACCATCAAGAACTGAGAAATCAAATAGTAGAAGCATATTTAATATGGCATATTAATAATACAAAGTTACAAATGTATAGAGATCGTTTTGCATTGCATTGAGGGAAGGGATAGGAGGAATGTGCCAATTTTTCATTGCTCATTCTAAGAGATTAATAGATACTGCCTGATATACAGGAAACTAAGTTCACTCTACAGTATTATAATTATGAAGGCAAACACTAGGAAAAATACAAAGAAACCTTCCTCAATAAGAATTTTCATAGCTCTGGTTAGGACCTCCAATGCGATGTTGAATGGCGGTGACAGGAGTGGGCACACTTACCTTGTTCCTGATCTCCGGGAAAGCTTTTTGTCCTTTACTGTTGGGTATGATGTTAGCTGTGGGTTTTTCATAAGTGTCTCATTTCGTGTTGAGGAAGTTGCTTTTTCTTCCTAGTTGCTAAATGTTTTTATGATGGAAAGATGATGGGTTTGTTGAATCATCCTTGCATTCCTGAGATAAATCTCATTTGGTTCTGGTGTACAATCCTTTTTAATATGCTGCTGGGTTCTGTCTGCTAGCACTTTGTTGAGGATTTTTGTATCTATATTCATAAGGGATATTGGCATGTAGTTTTCTCATAACTTCTTTTCTTTTTTTTTTTTCAAGGATTTATTTCTTTTAGAGGGGGAGAGAGAGAGAGAGAGAGAGCACCGGTGGGAGGGGCATATGGAAAGGGAGAGAGAGAATCTTAAGCAGACTCCAAGCTGAGCAGGGAGCCCATCAGGCTCAGTCTCACAACTATGAGATCATAACCTGAGCCAAAACCAAGAGTCAGATGCTTAACTGACTTTGCCCCCCAGACAAAGAACATTTCCTTGTCTGGCTTTGGTAGCAAAGGAATACTGGCCTCATCAAACGAGCTGGGAAGTGTTCCTTTGTCTTCTGATTTTTGGAAGATTTTGAGAAGTATTGGTTTTAACTCTTTAAATGTTTGGTAGGAATCACCCGTGAAGCCATCGGGCCCGAGAGTTTGTGAGAAGGTTTTTGATTAGTCATTCAGCCTCTTTACTTGTTATAGGTCTGTATTTAACTAATTTTTAAAATATACTTTTTTTTCAGATTAAATCTCAAGATAAAATCCAACTCTCCACTGTACATAAGAGACACACTGAAGAGGTTGAAACTAAATGACAAACAAAGCCATACCAGGCAAAGAAAACAAAATAATGATTAGCAGACGTCATGATTTAAGTATCAAACAAAGTGCCGTTTGGTCCAAAGAGAATTAAGCACAATGGAAAGGATCGTGTATCAGCTGCCACTCAAATGCTGATACAACTGTGAACACCTGTGCAGCAGATGTCCCAGATTTTCCAGATTAACCACAGCAGTGCAAGGACACTCAGAGCATGTGAGCAGGAGACTGGAGCTCATCTCTCTTTGCCCAAATAGTATGGCCACTAAGGCAGCCCTGCTATAACGTGAGGGGGTTACAGCACCATGCCAGCAAGAAGAAAGAACTTTATTTTTCTCTCCTGTGATAATCCAGGTTGGCAGACGGCTCTTTTCATTCAGTGGGTCAGACGTCTAAGTTCCTTCAAGTTTGGGGCGCTGTCATCCCCTTAGACCATGCCATCCTTTGCTTGGTGGAAGCCAAATGACCACCATATGCCCACTTTGATCCCAGCAGGAGGGGAGTGAGATCACAGAGCTGGCAAGCCCACAATCGCAGACCTGGATTCACAAGTGGCAGATACAACCCACCCTCACATTTGATTAGAGAAAATTTGCCATTTGTCACTGGGTAAAACTAAATCCAAGGCATGGGGTGGGCTGAGAGTTGCCGAGTCTCGTGCCTGGGATAAAGGACAGAACAGATCTTAGGGGACCACTACTGATCAGTAGCCATTAAACACCTGAGTGTGCTCATTCCCCCTTGAGTCGGACACACTCAACCCTCCTCCCCAAGAGACACCAAAGTTACCGTATTCCTGATCTCTGAGTGAGGCACAAACCCCTCTACCAGGTTCAGATGTGGTTGCTTGTGGTCTGAGGACCTGTAGGCTACAAGACAATTCATTTGTCCCACCCGCCTGACCAATGGGCAATAGTGAAGCCAAGATAACAAGAATGTGATAGGTACCAATTACAGAAGACGAGCATGGGCAATGCTGCCCAGTCCTGGGCAGGAACTGTGAGGACCCCTGACCAGGGCGGGGATGTTCAGTCCTCCGGAAGATCCTCCCTTGTCTTCTGTCCTCATCTGAAGAGGATGTCAGCAAATATGTCTTCCTTTAGGGCTGTTGTGGGGCGTAAACCCTTATGGGCTTTTGTGGTTTCTTTAGAAAAACAATTCCCCGGGTGATTTATCAGGGATCACAGTTTGTTTGCTTCCTGTCCTGGTCCTGAGCCCCTGCCGTCCTCCCCCACCCCCGCTGCGGGAGCCCATTTGGGGTGGGAAACTGATGTCCCCATACCAGTCAGGAGAATGGGACATTTTTCTGGTGTGGGAAAATCTGCTCTGGGTCAGAATGGTGGGGAACAGCCTCTGACCCTGCTGCAGATGGAGGGGAAGGCCCAGCTGATGCGGAGAGATCCAGTGGGAATGCAACGGTTTGGGGGAGGACAGGAGCTCGTTTTAGCCAATGGCCCGTCTTGAGTCCCCATCCCACCTCCACAGGCAGCTCAGTGTCATGAGGTCCCCCAGGCCTTGCTTTCATGCTGGGTCAAAGGCAGACTGCAGGGAGGCCTCCATTCTTCTGGGAAGAACAAGAGGGACATGCCCATGGTCTCAAAGCCTCAGCCCAGCATGGCTTGCCCTGCTTGCTTGCTTATTCCAGGAAACTCTGGCACGTGGCCATGCTCATGGCAAAGGGGGCTTGAGATATTCGGTCTAGCCAGGTGCAGAGAAAGATGCAGAAAATGGATTTCAGTGTTCATGAGCAGTCTCAACCGTGGTCTGTCCAACTGGCTACCGGAGACAGTTTGTCAGGAAAAAGGAAGGCCTCTCTAGAGCCACATATAGCTCTTCCTGGCCCAGGAACGTGTAAACTTCAAGACAGCTCCTCTGTCCACACCATCCCACCCCCTCCCCAAAGACCCCTTCCCTGCACACCCAAATACATTGGTGGACAGGAATGGGGAAACCACAGATTCTCATGTGGAAAAGGGAAGAAGAGAAACAGTGAAAAGTCACCAATGCATACATGCAAAGGTATTCAATGTCACTTATCATCAGGGAGATGCAAGTCAAAACCACAGTGAGATACCACCTCACACCTGTCAGAATGGCTAAAATAAATAAACAAACACAAAACAAACAAACAAAACAACCACAAAAAACAAGTGTTGGCAAGGATGTGGGAAAAAAAGAACCCTCATGCACTGTTGGGGGGAATGCAAACTGGTGCAGCCACTGTGGAAGACAGTATGGAGGTTCCTCAAAAAGTTAAAAATAGAGCTGCCCTATGATTCAGTAATTGCGCTACTGGGTATTTACTCAAAAAACACAAAGACATTAATTCAAAGGGATACATGCACCCCTGTTTATAACAGCATTATTTACAAGAGCCAAGATATGGAAGCAGCCCCTGTGCCCATTGACTGATGAATGGATAAAGAAGTGATAGATACATACAATGGAATATTACTCAGCCAGCAAAAAGAAATCTTGCCATTTGCAATGGCATGAAAGGAGCTAGAGAATATCATGCTAAGTCAGCAGTCAGAGAAAGACAAATACAATTTGATTTCACTCATATGTGGAATTTAAGAAAAAAAACAAATGAGCAAAGGGAGAAAAAGAAAGAGGGGAAAAAAACCAAACAAACAGACTCTGAACTATAGAGAACAAAACAATGGTTACCAGAGGGAAGGGGTATGGAGATGGGTAAAATAGGAGAGGGGTTAAATTTTTTTAGATTGGTAAATGACTGTATTGCATGAATAAAGCCAAGATAACCGTATGTGAACTATACTGGAATTAAAATTTTAAAAAAAAGAAGTCACTGGTACATGACGAACTGTAGTAGCAACCGGTGAGGACTCGCTCTGGCATATGAGGGTAATCTGGCCAACCCAGTTCTGGAAAATTCCCCTTTCCCCCTCATCCTCTGCGACCACTTCTGAAGTAGGTGTTAAAAGTTCTGACCTCCTTGGGGCTCAAACAATTGTAATCACTGGTCAATTCCTACTTTTCTTGGCAATGCCTTCAAAAGGCTTCTCGTCTAGGTGCTTCTAGTTAGTTCCAGGTGCCAATAACCACACCCAAAGATGTTTTCTCAGCAGAGTTTGAAGCCTGTTTTATTACTCTGTTTCCTGCTCTGGCCCAGCTAACTTTGATTCGGGCTACTCGGGGGAATTCTGTAACAATAAGTCTGAGTGGGAAGACAATACACTTAACCTAACCTCGCTCTAGGGCTGGATCCTGTACGGGGCCTCCTGGGTGGTCTTCCAGAAAGGCTGAGCCTCAACAACGGATTTCCTTCTTTGTGGATGACAAAAGGCTTTCACGTCTCGGGCACCTGTCTCTAGATACTCTCTATTCCTTTCCATCTCTCGTGTCTTTCTTTAAGAATCTATTGAAAGTCATAAAGAACAGCAGCCAGTACACACTAATATTCCAGCTCTTTCTAACCATGTCTCCTAGAGCTGTGAGTTCAGCGAGTATATGACCAGCCTTCCCAAGTGTCATACAAATGGTTTTAATGCTGTTTTTCCAAGGTATAACAAGACTAGCCAACTTCCCAGCCTGCAATACCTGTACCCTTCCCACCTGCAGCAAAACCACTAAGCCAATGCCTCATCGTGTAGGGGTTTTGCTAAAACAGCAGTAATAAACTGCCAGTACACCAGTATTGTTCTTTGTTTATTTAGGGTCAGGGAAGGCGGCTATAAGAATGAGAGTCTATAATGATTTAGTGGCTCAACGAAGATGGAAACGTGTTTCACATGTAATAGTCTATGGTGACCATTCCAGATTGGCAGGCTGTTGGGTTCCACAAGGTCATCCAGGAGCCTGGGGGCCTTCCGTCCGGTTGCCCTGCCATCCTCTAGGCCATTGGCCTCGGCAGTTTGATCACTGCTGGGTCGCAGACGCATGCACCTTCCCACTTGTGGGAAGGGGAAAGAGGGCATGGGGGGTGGGGTGATAGCAGGGTTTGATTTAAGGCTAAAGCCTGGGAGGAACCCAGTTCCCTTGCTAGTATACGCCACTGGCAAGAATGTAATCACATTGAGAGACCTACGTGCAGGAGGGACCTAGAGGCTGGCTGTGTGCCCTGGATGAAGCATGAAATCAGTGTTGGTGGGCAACTGGCAGGCTCTTCCCTGTGGCTGGGAGTTGAATGGGCAGGTTGTCCTCATGGCTCACATGGCCTTGAGCATAAGCCGAGAGGAGGTTGGTCTCTGTGGGAGGCCCTGGCCCTCTTACCCCAGGCACACACTTATTGCCCATCCAGAACGCTGGGCCAGCAGACCACAATGACACACGTTTGCTTGGCCAACTTTGCCATATCCAGAATGTACTCTACAGTACCCTCTAAAATGATGCCCAGCCTGTACCGGTGGGTGCCTGAGAGAGACGCATGGCAGCCCCAGGAAGCTGCTGGGGGACAGAAGGGTGTGCTAGCCTCGAGTCTCCAAGAAGCAGAGGCCCAGAGAGGATTACGTGTGCAAGGATGTCATTAGGAGACATGCACGTGGGAAATGAACAAGAAGGAGCCACTGACGGTCTGAGGGAGTCAGCAGGACAGACCTCCATGCAAGAGCGACCCCAAGAGAAGGAGACAGGGAGAGATGACTGTGGCAATCTAAGAAAGCTTCAACAGAGCCACTGGGAAATCCTCAAACCAAAGTCAACCAAGAAACAAATCGGTGTCTCCTAGAACGGTTCTGTCCTAGTGTCCCCAGCTGTGCACATGGTCATTGGTGGGAAGCAGCTCGTGGGGGGAGGGGATGGGATGGATGTCAGAGCTAGGGCTACTCTGATCAATATCGTGCCGGTCCCAAGAAGTCTGCAAGGCAATTTCTCACGGCTGCCATGGGAGGTTATGGTTAGATCTGGGATTCATACTCTAGACAGAGCACAGGATTTAAAAATTCTGAAATTTAAAAAAAAAAAAAATTGCACTGGGTTGCCCCCCTGCTCACCACCGACAAGTTGTGTGGCATTGGATGAGAAATGGAACCTCTCTGATCCTTGTTAGTTTCCTCATGTGTGAAATGCCGGAGAAATGTTATCAGGATGAAAGTCGGGTTTCAGCAGGAGGTACCCACTAAACGGTGGCCTTTCTTTATCCCCTCCCCATTTTGCCAGAGCTCAGTGGGTCTAGAGGTACCCCACACGTGCTCCCTGAGGAAGGAATCCCAAGTCCACAGCAGACCCCAATTCCCTGGGACAGCAGATCGGCCTTCCCTTTCCGCCCCACAGCAAGTGGGCCTCAGAGGCCCAGCTGGCTTGCAAACCAGTCCGAGAAGCACCCTGATAAATGTCTCCCCCAGGGCCGAAGGGAAATATTTAGAAGAGACTGCCGGCCAGGCCTGGGACGGCCACTTGTTACCTCCCCTGGGCTCCAGCTTGTTTGAAAACTCATCACCCAGGCTAGGACTGTGGGCTGAGGCCCAGGTGGGGAAGGGAAGGAAGGAGGCGGCTCCTTGGACAAGCCTATAAATCCCAGCGGCAGACGGCAGACGGCTGGGCAGGCTTCCACCCACCCCAGGCACACGCCGGCTCTACAGCTCCTGAGAGGGCTGTCTCTGGCTTCTCTCTCCCCCAGTGCCCGTTCTCCAGAGCACGTTTGCAGCCACCTTCCCTCCCTCCTACTCTCTGGGGGCCCCTCCCCCCACCCACCACCTTTCTTCTCTCTCTCCAATGGTCCCCCCGATTCTTCTCCATCTCTTGACACCTTCCGGTACTCCTGAGTCTTGAGTGTGTAGCTCTCTGCACTTCCCCATCTCTGGAGGTCTCCGAGTCTCCCCATCTCCCCGAGCGGCCTATTCCTCCCTGCCTTGCTGGTTCTCATGCTCCCTTGCTCCCTCGGCCCATCTCTCTCCCTCTGGTTCCTCCTCTTCCACCATTTGACCTCCGAGCCCAGCTGCCTCCTTGGAGCTGTGTGCTGCCTGGGAACGCCTTCAAGCCACAAGGAGCAGCTGAGTCCTGCAAGTTCTATAGGGACCCTGGAGCAGCACCCCGAACCCCCATCTGCCCTCTTCCTCTGTGTATGGCGGACATGCTCAGAACCAGAGGACCCCAGCACCCCTGCCCCAGCCTCCTCGCTCTGATAATAGAGCATTCCAACCTCCTCTCCCTCCCCCAGGCCCTCTCGGGGTCACTGCCTCTTCTAAACATCTTTCTGTATCCAATCCTTAGAGCTCACTGCTAGTTACGGGTGATATTAAGAAACTGGGACAAATAGGACATCATTTTTATACCAAAGGGAGGGAAATTGGCTTAATTAAGTGTTCGGTATCTATTCAGGAGAATTTTATAAAAATTACAAAGTAGAGCCATACATATGGGTGTAAAACACAAACCCAGGTAAGTCAAAAGTGGATTAAAAGTAGTATTTAGAGCATAAACCTGTCTTGTAAAAGAAAAGAAATATGCATAATGTCCAAAATCACATATTTATTTCAGGGTGGTGGGAGTATGAGGAACTTTTTATTGCGATGAACAAATAAAGCCCACCAGGACATAGCCAAGATAGGCATCAATCTTCTTTGCTGCCCCTTTATTGATTTTAACCCAACAAACATGTCAGAAGCCCCAACTGGGTGCTGGCCCCTGCCAGAGGCAAACAGGAACTAGAGTGATCAGATATGTGACAGATCCCATGACAATCCCCGGAGACTGGCCAGGGTGACCCAAGGAGACCCTTCAGGTAGGGGTAGGGGAGCGGCACCCAGAGGGGAGCCGTCCAGCGAGGATCTCGAACGTTAAGGGTGTGGAACCACCCTCCCAAGAAGGCTTGGGGCACCCACCACTTAAACAGCAGAAACAGGACTTACTGCTAAAGATGGAAGATAAGACAGGGGAGGAGGATGAGGGACTAGAACTGGGTTGGGGTGGGGGTACGGTTCCAAGTCTCAGCCACCCCCCTCTCTCCCCAAGGAGCTCAAACCAGCCTAGCCATGCTGCTGGAATCAAAGTCTGAACTCATGGCTGCCTGGCCGTGCTGTGGCTGCTGAAGTTAAGGGCTTTCTGTCAGGAACCCCAAGCACAGAGAAGCTGTGGCCTGGGACCGCAGTGGCCAGTGTGTTCCCATGGGCTAGGCAGTGCCAAAGACCCCCAAGGCCCTGGGCTGGCCTCCTAGATGGGAGAACATTCTTTCAGGCCCTGCGGGTTCTATTTTTGTTTCTTTGTTTCACTTCCTCGGCTCCCCTCTTCTGCAGAGTCCAGGGCTAGGAGAGGCGTGGTGTCAAGAGGCAGTACAGACGCCCCGCGGGCCGAGCTGAGCTCCAGCACCAGCACCAGCCCCACCACCAGAGGGCACCCGAGAACAGAAACTGCAATCTCCAGAGAAGGGGCAGGCGGAGTAGGGAAAGCTCCCAAACTCTGCACGGATCTCTGAATTACTCCGTCCAGAGCCTGGCCACGGTGGGTCAGATCTGGAGCAATCCTGGAGGGCTTGGCTGGGTGGGGGCCCCAAGTGTGTGGACCTGCCCTCTTCCACCGGATGTTGTTTATTACATAGATCGCCACCTACTGCCAGGTGATAGTGTTACACTGCCAACTCAGGGTTTAGGGTGTAGGCAGGGGTGTGGGGCAGCTGCCAGAGACACTGGAAAGGGGCTGGCATGATGGAAAGAGCTCTGGACGCGAGTCAGGACAGCTGACTGCGCAGCCACTACTTTCTGTGTGACCTCTCCCTCTCCCCTAAGTTTGTTTTCTCATCTGTAAACAGAGGGGTTGGGAAGACTCAGTGGTACCCAAGAGCCCTGCAGGCTTTGACCAAAGACATGCCCCAGTCTCCTTGAACAGCCCTGAAGAAGGCCAAGGAGGCTGGAGAAAGGGGACGAAGAACCAAAACGGCCGCTGTCTGCTTGGGGGCAGTGCAGGGGCGTCCAGCACGGGGCTGAGTCAGCGCAGGGGACACGCAGCACTCTGTCGGGTCCCACCACCCACATATCTCCTCCCAGGTCTCCCACTGCTGTGTTGGGCAGCGCCCCACCCGCCGCCTGGAAGGGGCGCCGAGGGAGTGGGGTATTCTGCGGTGAAGGCGGGACGATGACCCTGACCTGGCCTCCCTGAGAAGTCAACCTCACCAAGGAACGTTCTCTCCGTCCTCGCCGCGCCGACCTTCGCCTCGCGGGCGTCTCCCTCCATCCCGGACGCCGGCGATGGGGAACGGAGTAGGGAGGCAGGAGCGCTCGGAGCCGGGAATGGATCCACCTGGGGAGGCGAGTAACGGCCCCGGGGAACCCCGGGCGCGACCTCGTTCCGGTGATTGAAGTTTGTGGAGTTACCTCTACTCGGGGATCCCACCCCCCATTCCAACCACATCCTTTTCCCACCTCCCCCAGTCTCAGGAGCGTGAGCCCCGAAGGTTCAAGAAGTCAAGAGCCTGGAGAAATGCACTGTGCAAATATATTGACTTTATTTGTCTCCGTTCGGGAGCCTCACAGACATATCCAAGTAAAAAGATCGTTAAATAAACGCCGTCAGCCATCGCAATGCAAAAATAAATATCAGTCCTCCGGCCGCAGCAACAGCTGCGCCCCAAGTCCCATCAGCCGCGCCTAACAATTATAAAAGTGTTCAGCGAGAGTGTGTTGGCGTGAGTGTGATCGGGTGAGCGCTGGGGAGGGGGGCACGGCGGAGCGGTGAGCGGAATCGGAGTTGCAGACCCTCAGACAAGGGCGTGGAGCGGCTCTCGGGGAAGCCCCGGTGACCCAGCGCCCACTCAGCGCGGGCGCGCCTCCCGCACACACTCACGGCAGAGTCCGTACTGGGAAGAGTTAAAAAATAAACATTTACAAGGGCAAAGAAAGCGGCCCCCCTCCCCGGCAGCCCCGGGCGCTCCGGCCCGGGAGCAGCGCAGCGCGGGGCGCACGGAGCAGTTCGCAGCCCTGCGAGAGGTCCCGGTCCTCGCGGGCCCCCGGGGCGCGGGGCGCGGGCCCTCTGGGGCCGGGTTCGCGGGTCCCCGGGCAGCGCCCCTCACAGGGCCGAGTCGGAGTCGCTCGAGTCCAGGCTGTTCCTCAGTTTGCAGCTGCTGAGCTGCTCCCTCTGCAGCGACAGGCTCTGCGTGCTGCGGCGCAGGCACTCCAGGCTCTGCAGGAACGACTTCTTGGCCTTCTCCTCCTCCATGGGGGACACCCCTTCCTCCTCCACCTCCTGGATCTCGTCGAAGGTCACCGGCTGCGTCTTGAAGCGGGACTGGCGCGGCCGCCGCAGCCGGCCCTTGCCCTTGGACAGCTTGGCGGGCCGCACGGGCTGCGGGAACTCGTCGGCCAGGCACACGAAGTGCGGCATCACCGCCTGGTAGCTGGAGCAGATGCCCATCAGCTCGCCGGGTTTGGCGGCCGCCATGGCGCTGCCTGCGTCTTCGGGGCCGGGCGCCGGGGCGCCGGGGCTCTCGGGGGGCGGCCGCTGCGCCGGGGCCCCCCGGGAGGCAGCAGCCTGGGGCTCGCCGGGCGGGGGATCCAAATCTGCTGCGGGGTGGCGGCGGCCCTCGCGGGCCCGGGTCGGCGTTTTCTCGGGAGGGCGGGCGGGAGAGCCCGTCGGGGGGCGCGGGGCTCGGCGCGCGCTGCTGGGCTGCGCTCCCGGGCGTTCGCCTCCGCGGCTGTCACCGTCTGCCCCGCGGCGGCCCGGCCCGCCGCTTATATAGCCCGCTCCTGCCCACACGGCCGCGAGCTCGGATGACAGCGAATGCCATTTAAAGCGTGCGCGCCCCGCGCCCTTCCGCCTGACGTCGCCCCGCCGCTCTGGGAAAGTAACGGCCCTTTCCCCAGCGCCGCCCGCCCGCCCCCAGCCAACCCGGCTCCGGAAGGCAGGCCCCGCCCGCGGGGTTCCGGGAGCATCCGAGGGCCCGGGAGTACGCGGCGGGGCTGGGTGGCCGGAGAGCGGGATGGGGGGGAAGGGGGGCTCGGATCGGCGGACACTGGGCTGCTGCTGTCCGTCCTGGGATCCCCAAGTTGCTACCGACCGTGGTGGCCGCGGCGGCGCAGTCCCCTTCCCCCTCCCAGATCCCAAATGCACACACTCAAGACGCTGGTGATTCCGCCGCGGGTTCTGCGTTGGGCGCGTGTTGGAGGCAGCTCCCAGCCCTCCTCGCAGCGGGGAGAGCCCGGGCACCTAGCTCCCCAGAACTGAGTTCGGAAAAAAGGTTGGGTTTCTTCTCTGGATCCTCGTCACCCCTCCCCAGACAAACGCAAATACATAGACACACACAAACACGCACAGAGCCGTGGACGAATAAAAACACAGCCCGATTATTCCATTCCGGTTCTTCCCTTCCCTAGCCATCTTCGCTCTGTCTCCCCACAACCCCGCCCCCAGGTCCCCCGGGCACCAGCCCCCTATTCATGCTCAGAAGAATGACACTTGGATAGGCACTAATAACAAATGATAATAACTACAATCTGGAGAGCTTCACTCCAAACCACCCAGGGAGCTTCGTTTTACATATATTACCCTACTTAATCTTCATAACAGCCCTGTGAGGTAATTGGTATTCTCCCAAATTTACATACGACATAGTGGAGGCACCGAAAGGATAAGTAGCTAGTCCTTTAGTAATGGATGGAACCAGCCGGTGCTATTACTGCGTTGTGCTGAGGGCTGGTACCCACCAGTGCCCCTGGGGCTTCTGAGAGCAGGTCCCCTGGTTTCCCTGACTCCCAAGAAGGAACTGTGAGCATCCCCCACCCCAGACCACATGGGTCTCAAGGGTGGCAGGCACAGAACCCAGCTCACCCTGCCTCCTTTTCCCCCACTCCCTTCTTCCACAGGCACCCAGCCAGGCTCACAGGGCCACGGGGAAGGAAGGAATCAGTGGGATTTGGCCTCCATTCCTTCCACAGCCTTTCAACAGATTCATTAAGGACCTCCTGGGTCCCAGCTCAGGGGTTACATTCCAGTGCGCCGGGCAGACAATACATCTCAAAACAAGACCCTGATCTTGGTTGATGTGGGAGAGATGCAGATGGAGAAAGGTGCAGAAGGCGGGGCCAGGAAAAGCTTCTCAGAGTGGTTGATCTGAGGGACAATAGTGTCACTGCTGCAAGCTTAATACGGGCCATGCTCTAAGTACTTTTTATGTGTTAGCTCAACAGCTCTGGGAAACAAATACTTTTATTATTGTCCTTTACAGATAGAAAAACCAAGGCACAGAATAGGTAAGCAACTTACCCAAGGTCACACAGCTAGTAAGCAGCAGAGCTGAGATTCAAACCCAGGTGACTCCTCTCCTGAGCCCTCACTCTTAACTTACACTGAAGCCCCTTGTCCTATGGAGTACAAAGAAGGAACCAGAGTGTGACCAAGTGAGAGCGTAAGGAGGGTGTTTCAGACAAAGGGAATCCTAGGGCAAATGCACCAAGGAGGGGAAGAGCCAGTGAGAAAGAAAAGCCATGTGGCTAAAGCAGAGTGGGAAGGGGGCAACGAGAAGCAGGGACAGTCACAGAAGGCCTTGACGGCCATGTTAAGGACACAGCATTTTATTTTAAGGGCAACAGTAAGGCACTGGGGAGTCTGGGGCAGGCAACATGCTTCAATTCATGTTTTAAGAGCTCACTCCAGCTGCCATGGGAGGCGCAGACTGGAGAGGGGTGGGGACAAAGAAAGATCGAGACCATTACCCAGATACAAGACACTGAAGATGCGGAAGGGGTGGAGAGAGGGCGGGAAAAGGCCATATTTGGGATGTGTCTGAAGATAGGAGGAGAGGACTTGCTGATGGGGTCGGGGGAGGAATCAAGGTTGACTTTTATGGATTTGGCCTGCGCAAGTGGTAGCCGGGGAACTGGTAGTGGGCGGTGAGAAGGCTGGAGATGGGTAGGCCATTGTGGCGTCTGCTGCCTAGCCATCAAAGTCCTCTACCTATGCAGGCGAGGCCTGGATACTCATATCAGAACTATGTTATGTGAGAGAAAAATTAGTTTATGTAATCTAAAGGCCATTGTATTTGGGATTTTCTTTTAACAGCCGCTTAGCAATACTCTGATAGAGAAATTGGTACCAGGAATGCAAAGCTGCCACGTATAAAAAACTCAAATCTATGGCACTGGCTCTGGCAACAGGTGGTAAGGAGTACAGAAACCAGGAGTGGAGGACGGAAAGCTGGTGACCCTTGTTATGCTGTGACAAAACATTTATGAAAAACATTACCTGTGATAATTGAGAAGATGGGTCACATGCCCGCTGAGCCTGTAATTCCAAAAAAAAAAAAAATGGCTGCAAAGAGCTAAAAACATTTGCACATGTTGGCTGCTCAATGATGCTTTTAGCCTGAGACTCCAGCAAAGAGACTGGCTAGTCTGCAAGCAGAGATGAGCAGAAGGGGAGCTAATACAGAGAAGCGCTATTGTCAGGGCTGCAAAGCCCAGCTGGTTTTGTCCAAAGAGCAGAAGATCAGACTGTCGTGGTTTGCAGCCTCTCTCCAAGCTTGTCTGTGACACCAGGCTGAGGGATCACCCCTGCAGCGAAGTATTGTATTAGCACTGTTGCCTTGTCATTCAAGTCCATTATTTTAGATGCCTTGAGGATAGCTTTCATTACAATGAAAGAGAATGGAGTTGGGCAAGGCAGACAGACTTAATAACTCAGACAGGAAAGGAGCTCTGGGTGTAGCTGCTGGCACGTGGATCTGACTAGAGGCAGACCAAGTTTCTGAAGGAATTATTATTATCAACAAAATTGCAAGGCTGGACTTCAAAAGCCCGTGATCCTTCCAGTCCAAATATGTGCTTGAAGAAGACAGACCTTCAATATCCCATAGGGTGGTAGTGGAGAGTAATAAGCAAGAAGGAATTTGCCAAGGGCAAAGTCAAGGGCCAGGGAGGCAAAGGGCAAGAACTTCCTCCACCACCAGGGCAGGGAAGTCCTCATGGTTCCAGAAGGGGGGCTGTGGCAGAGACTGCCAGCTGTCCATCAGCTGGGTCACCTTTCCCAGCTTCCCTTGCAGCTAAGGTTGGGCCATGTGTCAAGAGAGTCATCTGTGCAATGTCAGCAGAAGTCAACGGTTCGAATTCTGTCCCACTTGCATGAGAGGAAAGTCCCACCCTAAGCTTCCATATTTTTCCCCCATACCGACTGGAAGAGTGATTACCAGACAGACCCTGGATCCTTCCTGTTACTCTGGATCCCTACATGACCCTGTGGGGCAGAGCTATCTACCAACTTGAAACACTTCCCTTGGAGCTCTTACATGAGAAAACAGTCAACTGAATATTTTTAAACTACTCTAATTTCAGGCCTCTATTATATCAACTCATTGTCCTAACCAAGAGAGCCATAGACATCCAAGGTCAAGCAGGACACTGGAAGAACTCCGGGAGAGGTAAAGGATAGAGTAGCAGTTTGGGAGTCTTCGGGGTGCAAAAGGGATAGTGGGTGAAAGGTCACCTTCCAGAGAAAGAAGGGGTGGAAGCAGCCAACACCGGGGGCTGGGGCTCAGATGAGCCAGTCCTCAGAGAAGCAATGTCCAACGGGGTTAAGACGGAAACCAGAAGAACATGTCAGAATGCAACAGAAGGATGTTTCTACAAGGAGGATGATTAGAATAGCTGTCAAGAGACTGGTCCTAACCCAGGGTTACCTGAATTTCATGTGTGCCCTGGGGCAAGCCACTAATCTCTCTGCACCACTGAGGTCTCTGCTCAAATGCTGCCCTATCAGAGCAGCCTTTCCTGGCCACCCTATTCTAAGTGGTCCCTCAGTCACTCTATACCACTAACTAAACAGCCTTCTCACATGTTTGTTCCCCTCGACAGTGTTGTCTACCTTCCCCACCGGCCTGCCAGCCTCCGGCTCCCCAGTACCCCAGCTAGCGCTGGCCACAGCAGGAGCTGCAGGTTCCTTGCAAGTGGACCGCCACCCTCTCCTCGTCTCCCCGTGACCTGTGCTTCCCATAGCTCCTGGCGACACCATCTCCACCGGGGCGTCCTTCCCAACATGCACAGCTCCTCCCAACCCCAAGTCCCCAGGCCAGGGACTGGGGTACCCTAGGTCACTCCTCTCGGCTTTCCTTGATAGAAGATTCCCCATCCTCAGCCCCAGGGAGGTGAAAGTAGGAAAAGAGGCCCTTGCTTCACAGCAACGCGCCCAGGTTAGCAACCAGCCTGGTCCCTGTCACTTCTGCTCCGCAGCAAGTCTGGCCTTGCTCACAGGGGCCTTCTGGGAAGAGAAGGGAGGGTAGAGAGATGGTCTTTGCCTCAAGGATGGCATCTGAACTCCCACATGACCTAGCTTCCTCTGTTCCACCACTGACCTCCCCCACCCCCATCCACAGCTCTACCTCTCAGGCTGCCTCCAGGACCAACCCTAGCCCTAGGTGACCCTTTTAAACGTGCTGTGCCCTCCAGATCCACAGAAGTCAGCCAGGGACCACCATCGGGTCAGGAGAACACAAAGCTAGAGTCCAACCCCACTCTGCCCTGAGCTCATTCTGTGACCTTGAGCAGGTCCTACTCTATGAGATTCCCTTTTGCCCCTCAGCACAGAAGTAATGCTGGGCGTCCACGATGAGTGTAGGGAAAGCACCTGGACGAGTGGCCGGCATGGCGGAAACATGAGAATCCAATTCTTTTTCGTGTTCATTATCTCATGCTCAAACCTCCCCCGCCCCCCAGCATGGTTGAGGAGATGGACAGGGACCAAGAAGCTCCTGCTGGGAGGGAGAGCTGTTTAGGGTTTGGGTGACTTATCTTCTGCCTGACTCACAAGGTAGAGGAGGAAGCCAGACCCAGCAAGGTCAAGCTCTCAGAGCAACTAAGTAATGTCTTCATTGTCTGGCGTTACTACCAGTGCCCAAAGGTCGTCCTGGGGGGCAGCACGGGATATTAGCCTTCTTGGACAGCACCCCCAGCCCATATCTACCTTCCTCCAAAGATGTGGGGTGGGGCATGGGGTGCGAGCCAATGAGAGCTGCATGTGTCAAGGAGCGGTGGGCAGATCTGGGGGCTCTGGAGGGGTCTTCCCGGGGGTCAGGGCCTGGGCTCTGTTGCCCTCCGGGCATTGCTGAGTTTGCTGGGTCCATGTGGGCTTTGCCGGAACAGGCTAAGTTGCCTCCCGGGCCCAGTGGGGCAGAGGAAAGCTATTCAAGGGAATGAAGGATGGTTCCTTTTCTTAGTAGGCCTGTAGCCCTGGGATTACAGAGGAGGGACAGAGAAATGTCATCTGTTGAAGACGCACTACGTGCCTGGCATTCTGCCAATGGTGCTTTGCTTGAACCTCCCCTAAAATCATCCTCACGGTGTCCTTTGAGGGGGAACCTAGCCATCACCTCCATTCTGCCGATAGCCTCGGGTGCTTTGTAGCTCACCGGGGTAAGTCTCAGTGCTACGTGCAGCGCCAGGAGCCAGGTGAATGTGCCTGGCCCAGAAAGCCCTGCTCCTCGCCCGCACCACCCCGTCTCTCTGCCCCCCCCCGACGGGACGGGAACCGCACCGGCCGAATCAGGCGCCCGCGATGCCCTATGTGCTCCATCACCCGTGTACTCTGTGGCCTTGAACCCGTTGCTTCCCACCTCTGAGGCTCAGTTTCCCTATCTGTGACGTGAGGAGGCCAGACTCACGAAATGGGGCCCACTGGGCTCTAACAATTTCAAATGCTCAGGAGGATCAGGGATGAGGTGACCCGTTCCCAGGCAGGAGATGCTTCCTCTTGAGCCCGAGAGTGGCAAAGAGCCCGGGTTAAGGCTGCGCTGGGGGGGGGGGGGGAGCTTGCGTCCATGGAGGAGGGAGCTGGGGGAGCAGATGGGGCAGGAAGATGGTAGCCTCCCGGGGAGGGGCTTGTACCACCACCTCCTCCACCGTCCCCACCCACACTTTGGCTTTTGGGCAGAGCCTAGGATTAAAAAAAGCAATCACCAGTTCTTCAGCTATTAACAGGGCTTTGTTTCCAAGGGAGCCTGCAGTACCCTAGCCCCGGTCGGATGGGGGCAGGGAGGCCAAGTCTGTCCTGGGAGGCAGAGAGGCAAGTGAGCTGGGGAGGACACACAGTAAAGCAAAAAGAACTAGGTTGGGGCAGTTCTGCCCAGATGCTTCTCTGCTTCCTTGAGGGGTGCTGTGGGGGTGGGGGAGGCAGGAGGGTCAGGCCCCTTCCAGTGACTGCTTTGCCTTCTGGCATATGGACCTTCACAGGTCGGCTAGAAGCCTTAGTCAGCTGGCTTCCCCGCTACACTCACCCAGAAGTCTCCCCAGAGTCAATCTCATGCCTCCAAGGGCTGAATGAGGTGATGGTTATTCCAGAAGTTGCCATTTGGGTCAGTCTGCACTATGGGTGTATTTGGTCTAGCCACTGTGTGTGTGTGTGTATATGTGTGTACGCACACGTGTGTGCATGCCTCTGGGTCTGTGGAGGTGGAATGCAAACGTGAATGTGGCATAAGGGTTGGGGAGGGGTCAGCCACAAACACACCTTCTGTGGTGGGGCCTTTCTTGCCTCCGGACCCCACCCTCACCTCCTGCTGGGGCCACTCTGCCCCCGCCACCGAGCCATCCCTACCAAGCCAGGGACTCCAGCATGTTACCAACTGCTTCTGCCTCACTCGGAATTAGCACTTCGTCTGGTACGAGTGTGAGCATAAAAGTGTTTTGATAATTTTGCTGGAGGGTTGCCATGACAATCCCCAGCAAGTTCCAAGAGGGGGTGTCGGTGTGCACGAGAGAGAGAGAGAGAGAGAGAGAGAGAGAGAGAAAGAGGAAGAGAGCCCGAGAGACACAAAGAGGGAGAGACAAAAAGAAGCAGGGAGAGGAGCCAGGGAGACCCCCACGATCTCCCCAAGTCAGACCTTCAGCCTGAATTCAGCACCCGCACCCCAGTGGCCCCATTCATGCAGCAGTGAGCTCCCTGTCTCACCAGGGTCTCACTGGAGACAGTGCGGTGGGACAGCAGCTACTGGCTGGCAGGCTCCCAGGGGTGGCAGGGCAGAGCTGGTCCCACTGGGGGAGGCACCTGCCACCCTCCACTCTCAGGATGAGCCCCAGGGAGTACCAGACTGGAGTGGAGGCAGGGAGATTTTCAGGGACTCAGACAGAGCCAGAACCCCAGGAAGACTCCTAAGCATCATGTCCAGCCTCCAGGCCTGACTCTGCTAATGAGGCAGATGGCGGCGCATTTCCCTGCCAGGGCCTGCTTCCTGGCATGGCTTGGGCTGTCCAGAGGCTGGGCTTCTGGTTTTCTTACATGCTTTCTTGCAGGTCTGAGTGTCCCTCTCCAGGGACCACTGGTGTGACAATCCCTATATGGATCAGAATGAAACCCCACATCATCTGAGGCCCATGAGCTTTGCAGAGTGGGTTCTCTCCCCTCTCTGGCCAAAGAGGGGATATCTCTGCCATCTTCTGAGATGAGGTCATAGAGGCCCAGAAAGGGGTGGGAAACAGAACAAGTTCCCACACCAAGTAGCAGTGTGGAGGCAGAGTTGGGATGGAACCCAGCCCTGGACCTTACCCCAGCCTCATTGTCCTCACGGAAGACAGGTTCTCTGGAATGGGTCCATCTGGCACTACCCACTTCACATATGGACAGGGAAACTGAGGCCCACAGACATTCCCCCAGCTAATGAGCATAAAGTTGTCACTGCCTTTACTGAGCCATCAGCCAGCCCAGGTGGCCCCTTAAAGCAAGCTCGGGGACTTAAATTTCTGTTCCCGGGTTAAAGTGCCAGTCTTGGAAGGACAGTCTTCGGGTTATTGCCAAAACAGAGCAGAGGGCAGCTGGAGCCGGCCGGGGACCCAGAGGCAAGGAGATAAGCAGGTTGCTGGGGTGCTGCCGAGTCCCAGCTGCATAAAGACGTCTTGCTCGGGGCCTCCCAGCTTCTGCTATGGGAGCCATGTGGCCCTGGGCTGTGGAAGCCCCTGTTTCTGCAGCTGTGGAGAGCCAGCGTGCCCAGGAGCCCTCCGAGGAACTACTTCCCAATCTCCAGGCAACAGCTACCCTGGAACTGCAGTCTCAGAGGACAGAGACAGCCTCACGCCTGTCTCCAGCTTGGCTTACATCTACCTTTCAATTATTCACCAGCATGGCAGGAGGGGGTGGGCACCAACAGGAAAGTGCTGTGGGCTCTGGAGACAGCCTGCAGGGATGATTTTCCCGCAGCCTTAGTAAGAGGCAACAGCGCGAGAATAAGCAAACAGCAGCTCAAGACTGCCTGCTTGGATACCCTGGTCCTGGTGTTTGCTACAAAGTTCTTCTCACTACTCTGTGATTATGGAAGCCTCATGACTGCCCCATCCTTCTCCCGGACCAAACTAGCTGATTTATTAAAACATACTGAGGCCAAACTAGCCCCATAGGAGGGTGAATTTTTAAACAGATTCCAAGAAACCAGTGCCAAAAAGATGCCCTTTCACGTAATGTGTTCTGAGCCTGGCCTTTAGACAGGGTACATTGTCAGTCTCGTGAATAGCTACTGGCCCACTTTGGGGGCCCAGAGAGTCTGACCTCTTCAGGCCCCATCTTCCTCCTCAGACACGGCCTCGGACTGCCTAGTGGACATGAGATACTTGCTGTGCCCCAGTCTCTTTGCATGATAGGGACAAGGCAGGGGGCAGTCACTCCTGGGGTACCCAACGTCAGGCAGCCTCTCTCTGACATTGCCCTGCCTGTCACTGGTCACGGAAGGCATCTCTTCGGTCTTTCTTCATGCTGGTCACAAACAAAGCATCCTGAACCTATCACTGCACCCTTAAGCTTAGCCTTTGAGATAGGTGTTACTATCTCCAAGCTTTAGTTAAGGCAACAGGCTCAGAGATGTTCGGGAACTTTCCCAAGGCCACACAGCCCAGCAGAGATAGAGCTGGGATTTGCTCCCAGGTCCACTGGTTGCCAAAGCTCTTCCCATCCGTCAGTCATCCCCATGACAGTGGCTCCTGAACCTGACCAGGGAGCAGTTCAGTGGGAGGAAGGACTAGATGAAGAGGGCTGGGTCCAGGGAAGAGTCTGGAACTCTAACTGGGAGCCAGGCTCCACTGCTCAACAGCTCTACCAGAAGGAAGACTGGTGTCCTGTGGGCCAAGCAGTAGAGCTTGTAGTACAGCAGTAGAGGGAGGGGAGTGTGGATGACATCCAAGTCCACTCGTTTCATGTGGAGGTGCAGGAGAAGGCCTGGGCGCCCCTCCCAACTCACGATGCCCAGGGATGCAAGACAGAGTGGGTAGCGCGCGGCCAGACGGATGCGCCGGGGCCCCTCACCGTGAGCACGGGCGGGAGGCCACTCAGAGCAGTGCACTCCAGAGTCTCCACACCTGAGACTGGAGACCACTGTTTGCAGATACTGAGAAGAAAACCACAAAGGTTTGGTTGATAGAGGCCATGAGGCCGGAGTAAATGGAACAGAACAGCGAGCTGCCAGAAAAGAATCTTCCAGATGAGCTGGGGCAGTGTTTTCAGACCAAGAGGCCTGACTCATTAGTGGGCCATACCAATGGATAGGGGGCCACGGCCAGCATTTTTTAATGATGCACAACAGTACAGAAAACAGGAGAGTAAACACATGTAATAAAGCTTTAGTTTTAAACAGTGTGTGTGTGTGTGTGTGTGTGTGTGTAAACTTTTTTTTTAACCACGGGTTCTGGTCCAAAAAGCTCCAAAAAACACTAAGTTGGTTCAACCCCTGTATTCTGCAGATGGAGATCTGGGGCCAAGGGCAGGACAAGGCTCGGCCCACAGTCCAGACACAGGACAAGAACCGTCTCCTGGTGCTTGGACACTACTTCCCCAGCACCACAGGATGCTTTCAGAGGCCTGACTCCTTGCTCATCTTTCAACCTTAGACACTCTCAGCCTTGGCCACTGGTACCCTATGTTGTTCCCAGGCTAGAAGCAGGAAGAATTCAGGGCTTCGCATGGAGGTGTTGTGACAGAATGTCCTCGGGCCCTTTCTTCTCTAGACTGGTCCTACTCGGGCTCTTTCCCCGCCTCCTTTCCTCCCCCGACTCCCTCTCTGTGGGAACATCCCAGAACCAGGGTCCTTTCACACTCCCCCTGCTGCCACCAATGCCTCTGTGCAGCCACTTCCCAGGTCCCTCCTGGCCATGCTGGGCCCTCTCTCCCCTGAGGCCTTGTCCTAGACCCCTCTACAAAGTGACTCCAGCTCCACCGGCTGTGAGATCTGCCTGAGGCCCTGTGTGAGCCTCACCCCACCCTGTTTCCAGGGCCCAGGACTTTCCTTCACATCTACACACTAGCTGATAACAGCTGCCCCAGATGCACACATCACACTCAATTCTTACAGCAGCCCTGTTTTATAGGTGGAAACACTCAGGGGAAGGAACTTGCCAAAGACCAGGCAGCTGTCAGCGAAGCAACTCACTCTAGAAGCAGCTCTACACGGCCCCAAAGTATATACCTGGGCACTGCCCTGCGAGGCTGATTCCTGGCACACCTTCCCCCAAAGCATCCTGGGCTGGGCAGGAAGACGACACCAAGGGGATGGGAGCGAGTAGGTCTCACTTTACTCTGCAATGAGGAAACGACTGCCCCACTCTCAGGAGGGTAGAATGCCGGAAAGGCAGCACCCACCCTTCTCCTGCACCCCTTTCTTTCTCCAGGAGGGCAGCACAGACTTCCCTGAGAGGCAGGCTTGGGAGGAGGAACCGGGTTCGGGGAATCTCTCTCCTCGCAGGCTCAGGGGGGTTGGCAGCTGGTAGGGACAGGGCTTGCTGTGCTGGTTCCCGAACAGGGTGCCCCTAGACTCTGGGAAGGAGTAGCGAGAAGTCTGACTGTGATCATGGCTATAAGCCAAGGTCTCCCATCCAGGGTTATCGGTAAGAACACTGGTGTTTTGATCTTGTAGCTGAGTCCTGGGTCTGTTTTACTCATGCTTCAGCATTTACGGCAAGAAAGGGTGTTATTAGCACCAAAAAACCCAACATCTTTTCTCCTCAGCTGTTCTGGGGATCCCCATCTCTCTGCGTGGGCTCCTGCCCCATGGGTCCTCCCACCTGCAGCCCCTCCCCTCCCCCCTCCTGAAAACTGTTCCCAGCCCCCCGTGGCCCCCAGGCCCGATCTGGGCCCCTCTCCCTCCCTCACTGTCTGTGCTCCAGCTCACCGCCGCCCCCCACCCCCAGCCCCGCCTCAACACAAACCACCTAGGACCCCCACTGTCATTTCCCAGTCCTCCCCGTTCTCCCAGGGCCTCCTCCACCAGGCAGCCCCTCCTGACCACCACCCCAAATTGTATCTCCTGCTCCTCCCAGCCCTGCAGCCCTCACTGTGAGGGCCCCTTGCCTCCCAGTCACCTTGTCAGGGAGATGTTTCAAGTGTTTGAATTGTCTTGTTTTCTCAACAAACGACACAACATCTGACCTCAATGATACTACTCCCCAGGACGTCCCGAGTGCTTGCTTGCTTCTCCTTCCCCCGAGAGAAGCTCTGGAGAATGCTGAGTGCAGGGCCTGGCTTGTTACTGGTTCATAAAGCACAGCATGAGTTTCCAGATATGCTCAGACACCACTGGCAGGAGGAGAAGTTGGTGCCAACTTTTTGGAAAGCCATTTACATGATCAATTCAAGGCCTCAGAAATAGGCACAGCCTTCCAAATCCAGGCGAGGACCCCACTTTTAGGAATGTATTCTAAGAAAAAAATAATAGATGTGCATGAAGGTTTAGCCACAAGGACGGCCACGTTAAGTGACAGGATGGTGCTTCTGTTTCCTGAATAGTAACATGGGGATAAAAATAGCTCCCAGTCCCTGGGCTGCTATGAGGGTTAATAAATCATGAGTTAATATACATAAAGCACTTAACACAGTGCCTGGCACCAGATCCAGGCTCTATGGAAACGTTACCTGTTCTTTTTATTCGAACTGAAGTCTGAATGAGGCCAAATCCTGGGCTCCTTGCTATGGTACCACCCTGCCTCCCCCCATCCCTTCTCCCATGTTCCCAAACCAACAGAACAGTTACTAATAATAGCAAACGCCACCCCAGCGATGACAACAGCAAAGATCTAAACACCCAGCACAATGGGACTGGTTACCGACGCCACAACTACACACAATACTATGCAGCCATTCAGAGCCATGTTACGGGACAGGGGTTAATGTCGCCCACTCAGGTTCTTGATAAATGGGAAAAGGCTACAAAATGATGAGTTCAGTGTGAAGCTGCACGCCCCCCCTTTTTTTTAAGGATATACTACAAAATGTGAAGTACTGTTGCTTCTGGTTGTGAAGTTACAAGGGATTTTCCTTTTTATCTTTCTTTTTAATTTCTTGCAAAAAACACTCCTTTTGTAGTCCGGAATAAAAACTAATTTTGAGAGTAAATAAGTCCCCGCTGGCTTTTTCCTCTCTGCAATAGAAGGGGCTGTGTCCTCCTTTTACGCGTTCCCGCCACATCTGATACACAATCTGCGGGCATAAAAGCCCCAGTCTCAAACAGAATTCCAGCCCGACAGTCTGGTTAAATCTTCCAGGCCAAGGCGTTCTGTACAGAATCTAGAAACTGCCAGCAAGGACGAGAAAACAATGTGACCGGCAGGGGTGCGCCTGCGCCTGGTTGGTGACCTGTTCCCCCAGGCTGGGGAGGCTTGAACACTGTCCCGAGGGGGAAGGAGCAGTGGAATGAGGCCAGGGACAAGGCATTAAGAGACCTGTCACCTGGGGAGCATGTGGCAGGGCTGCTGAGAGGGAGCCGAGCCTTGCCACGAAGCCACTTTGGCATCTGGGGGCTCTCGTCAGCTTGGTCTGAACAACTTCCCAGGAGACGCTTAAGTGCAGCCAAATCTTAATGTGATCAGCCTCGCTCAGGGACAATTTCGTTTTGTCCCTATCCGCGCCGCGCCCCCCACAACCACCCCGCAAGCTTCTGGGCCTCCCTTCACAGCCCCTCCGGCAACAGAGGTGTGGGCACCCCGGGGAGCTTGCCAAGAGGCAAGGCAGGGTCACTGGGCCATCGTCAGCTGGTCAGCTGCGGAGGGATCACTCAGCCAGGGGGCGGCTCTGGGCGGGGGTCAGAAGGGCACGTGGGACGCCCGCTATGACAGACGTTAGCAAGCGCGCTACCATCAGGAGTGGTCCTTTTGTGATCTCGGCCCTCAAGAGAGCTCAGAGAGGTGGCTGCTTCTGCGTCCACTGCGCTGCTGAGGAAACAGGCTCGGGAGCTGTGTGGCCCGAGGGGCCTCGGCTGGAAAGGGCCTAGTGAGACTCTAGCCCCTGTCTGCCGGCCTCAAGTGGAGGCTTCTCCCACAAGGCCGTGGCAGACGTGGAGGCTGGGGCAGGTGTGGGGTGTCACGGCTGCTCCCTAATTCCCCCTGTGCCTGCGGCACTGGAAGAGGGGGGCTCACCCCCTCACAAGGCTGACTCAGGCCCGTCTTGCCCCAAACTGTCCAGCTCCCTGCCCTCCTCGGCTGCTGCGGGGCTTGGCCTGCACTATTTTCAGCGGGAGGCGGCCACCTCCAGCTGCAGCAGGGACTCTGGCCACACATCGAGCCCAACCCGTGCAGCGCAGACAGCCAAGACCTCTCCTTGGAGGGCGGCCCCGCAGGCAGTATGACCTTCCGGGCTGTCTGTGTCTGTGTTCCTGCTTGTCCCCAAGTGCTGCCTTTGGCCAGAAATCTCAAAGGAGGTCACAGCATCTGAGTGGAAAGAACAATGGCCTGGGCACTTGATACTGGTCTTCCTGCTGGTTCTGCCTTACAGGCCAGGTGCCCCCGCATGAGCACCTCTGGACCTCGGCTTCCTCATCTGTCCAATGGGGAGAGCAGTTCCTAACCTTCACCCTCACGGTACTTGGGGAGATAAAGGCACGCGCGAGAATGCACTGCGCTCCTTTCCGGCCCACCTCCTCCCAGCACCAGGCAGGAGGCTGCTGGAGAAGGCAGACTGGGGAACACGGGGACAGTGAGAGGGAAGCCAGACATTAAGACTCTCCCTGGATTTCTTACCTCTGGACTAGCTGTCTTCCCTTCCCCTTCACTGCAGGTGAATGGAGACGAAAAGTTACTATGTGAGAGAGCATGCTGGGAAGAAATGAGTAGCTAATCCCTTAGACATTTTCAGGGGAAACATTCCAGAAAACTTTTCTCTAACCAACAAGGGCAGAGGAAGACACTTCTCCTGAGATCTGCCTGGGTGGTCTGCAGCCTGAACACACTTGGGCCAGAGTCTGGGAAGCGGCCCCAGGCTTGTGGCATCCTTACCCACCCATCCCACATTCTTCAGGCAGGGAGGATAGAGCCCTCAGACCAGCATTGTTTTGGGAGGTGTGGATTCCGCTCCTGGGCCTCACTCATGCCTATTCTCCAAGTACAGACCGGGAAGGGCAGGGTGGGAGCCAGAGGCATAGGGACAGACTCGGCCATCACAGCACCTGGAGAAGGGCCTGGAGGGTGGCTTCCTGCCCCAGCCTCTTGGACAGGGGAGGCAGCCCTTTGCAGCCGCCGGAAACGTTTCAGCCACATCAAGCCAGGAGGGTGTATGTGTTCTGATGGGGCATTCAGGGGCATCTGGATTATCACGAGTGCTGCTCGGCAGGCCCTTCCTGCAGGAGGCCGCTCACTGTAACCTGATCACACGGCCCCTCCAGAGCCCACTTCTTTTTGGTTCCTGTCCCAGGGGAAAAGCTTGGTGTCTCTATGCTGCTTCTGGTGAAGGGACCAAGACTGCAGCTGTCCCCTCTGCCTGGGGCCAGGGCTGGGGAAAGCCCAAAGACAACACAGAAGGCCTGCTGACAAGCAGCCCATGGGCCTCTTCCAGCCCACCCCAGGACACCAGATCTCAGGATCTGATCATCCTCAGGTACATGCTCCTCCAGCTGATTAAAAAAATGAGAAAATAACTTCATTAGGGTCACTTTTAGGAAGAAACCAGATTAGGGATGCTACAGGTCCAACACAGTTCTTTTTGTTTTGTTCAGAGAGAGAGAATGCTCACATGCATACCCAAGTGCAAGAGTGGGGGCAGGGACAGAGGGAGAGGGAGAGGAACCCAAGCCAGCTCTGCACTGAGTGCCAAGCCCCATGTGGGGATTGATCTCATGACATGAGTTCGTGACCTGAGCGGAAACCAAGAGTTGGATGTTTAACCAATGGAGCCACCCAGGCATACCAGACCCAACACAGTATACTCTGGAAACGCCCTTCTGGCTTTCATCTTTCTTTCCCATCCAGAAACCTACAATTTGTGTCCAGAGTTAAAAGCTAGTGGGGTTAGAGGCCAGGATCTTGCCTGAACATGCCCACACTTCTGTAGTTCCCCTGAGAAAAGGGACTGTCCCTGGTGTTCGGGGAGTGTGTGGGGGGGTGCATGTGTGACAGCACAGATGTAACTGTAATGACAACATTGTCACATATACCTTGGTCAGCATGGCACTGGCTCACCTGAGAAGCAAACTTTTCTGTAACTCTGGCTGCAAGTGTCCCGCCTCACTTACCCTGTCCTGTACTGCTCTCTGACACCAGGCCCCTCGGCCAGCTTTAGCCCTAAGATAGTCCAGCCCAAGAAGGGGCTCTGTTCACAGGCTGGGAAAGGCACTTGTAAATCAGCGCAGCAGTACTAAGCCAGCGGGAAGAGGCACCGTTAGTCTGTGTTCCGCTCTAATAACAAACATCAACGTCATTCCCTGCTGACCCTCAGACTCAGGAATCGCCATATCTGAGACTGGATTCCAGCAGCACAAAACTGACCGGGCTCTCCCACGGCGGTTCCTTCCAAGGAGAAGACGGGGCGGTGGGAAGGGGACAGTTGTAGACCGGGTCCTTCTGAGGAGAGCGAATGGGTGGAACCACGCAGAAGTAAAGATTTAAACAAACAGAATGCACCGCTGTGGAAACATTCAGCTTTTTCAAAAGCATCGTTCAGAAAAATAAAGCAATCAGGACTTCAGATGCAACACTTTACAAGTGTTTATGACCAGAAAAGGCAAAGTGGGTCTTGGATATTCTGCAGCCAAGTAAAAGCTGCCAGAATTCAAGGAAGAAGTATTCCCAGCAGGGCAGGGACCTGTCACGTGTCGAGGATTTCTCTACAGTTCTCCGACGGGAGTGTTCTGCTCAGCACAGGACCCGCTTCCCTCTAGTGGGGCTGCCATGACACGATTCAGGAGATAGGGCCACTTGTGGTCCAGGTCCGGCAGACCTACCAGGCACTAGGGCAAGGTCATTATCAGCCACAGAGGCCGCAGAGATGGAGTGCCACAGGCGATGTCAGGTTTATGAGCTTGCATAACTCCAAACTTAACATGAACTGTCCAAGCCACCAGAGCTAGTGGTTTAGTCAACAACGTGAATCGGGATTTCAGTATGGAGGATACAATCGGATACCGGGTGCGCACTGTCCGGAGGCAAGCCGCCTGTCGTCCAGACCTCTTTAGGGTACAAGCGGACCTGTGTTCTTTGGGCTGTGTGCTGACTGCAACAGTGCTGTCGTTAAGTGTCACGAAGAGGCTTGATGCTGAGTTTGGGTGTCACTCAGAGCCCCCAGAGGGACTCACAGATGAGCAACGAGAGGAAGGGATCGCGCAACCACCCTCAGAGTTAGCTGGGATACGATCAGAAACATTGTTCTGGGTCACAGGAAGGTTGGATGAGAATTTGTCTAACTTGCCCGAAACTGCATTCTCTCCCCACAAAATAAGCTTCCTTAGTTAAGTGGCCGACTAGGAGTCCAGTTGGCAGTCTGGTTTCTGACTAGGAGCTGCTAACGCTGATCAGGAAGAGAGGAGATGCAGATGCCTGAGGATAAAGAAAAGCCAGAGGACAAACAAGGCGGCCGGGTGGTCCGCTCTGCCAACGGGGTCCAGGGGTGAGCTGGGCAGGGACGCCCAGTCAACCATTCTGCCTAAATTCATCAAGGCAGAGGAAGAAGCACGCAGTTTAAGGATTCACCTGTGGTTTGAGTTCTGGTTCTGCTGCCTGGAAGTCCTATTAAATCATTCGGCCCTTCTTGTGGGGGCCTCAGCTGCCTGGTCTCTACAATGGGAAAAATGCCTCTTTCCTGCCGGGCTTTGGGGAAGATAAGGGATTACATAGAAAAAGCTTCCAGGACAGTTCCTGGTAGATTATTAAAGCTCAAAAAAAGCAAAAACTCAATCTGTTTTTCTTCATGCTACATTGTTGTATGTGCTTCCTCTGCTTTACAAGTAAGGTTGGCAGAGCAGCTCAGCCCCTAATTCCTAGGGAGGATCTAAGGCCAGTAAAACACAGCAACAGGTCAGTGCAGTCCCGGGGCATCCTTTGCCAGGTTCTGAAAATCCCTGTGCAGTCCTAAACCCTGTACTTTAACTCTATGACAAGTACCTACTAGTCATTTCAAAAGGGACATTATCTTCGTGGTTTAAAAAAAAAAAAAAAAAAAAGATGTGTGTGTATAAGGGGTAGATCTAGCATTGGGCAGCAAGGAACAAAAGCCAAGACCGCTGCTCTCAGCTGAAGAAGCCCGGCGTGGCTCAGGCTGTCGGCTGTCAAGTAGGAACTCATTTCCCCGACAGCCATGGCAGCGATGACTGAAGAGATCAAATGTGCAGCTGACACCAGGGGAGGCCGTGACCCTACATTAGGAGGGATGCCGGGACACTGGGAACCATCTGCCAGTTCTTTCGTCTATGGGAGCGGAAGAATTTCCCAATGTCGTGCATCAAACTCACAACTGAAGCCGGCTCTACAACCCTAGCCAGGTTTTGTTTAATAGGAAAACAGCTAGGAATTAGAGGTTTTATTTGGCTTTTATGGTGATTTGCATTGCCCTCACTGAAAGGCTTGGTATGACGCTCAGATTTTATAAAGCATTCCATATTTCTTACAGAAAGGAGCCATCCGCATGTAAAACATTAAAAAAAAAAAAAAAAGTGGCGGGGGGAGGGGGAACCCCAATGCAAAAAGCCAGAAAGTTTGTCAGAAAGCAGGGCCTGCCAGGCCTGGTGTTACATCTAACTTCCGGGGAAGAGCCTGGCCAGTTTTTGGCACTTTACCACCATCGCCAAAGCCAGTCTGTCTTCCAGAACGGAATGGAAACAAGATCGAAAGCAAGAAGGCTCTGAAGGTTTTCCCAGCAGGCAGCTATGGAAACTCTAACTCTCTTGTCCTGTTTTCATCCATTTGATTCCATTTTCTTTCTCTCGAGTTTTCCCTATCTCGGTTTGGAATCAATCCAGCCCAGTTCTCCTAAGTCAAGAGGTCAAGACGACACGTGATTTTTATGAGGCAAGAAAGGGCAGCCACTCTGTTCTGTTTTGGGAACCTTGGTGACATCATGGACTGTTGAATCTCAGGAGCTCATGTCTCAGAGAGCACTGAGTCAGAAGAAAACTTTCGTCACAGGGCTCCCGGAACTTAAGGTAAAGACAACTATTAGGTAACCGAGTCTAACCCCAGAGGGCTGCTCCCTCTTCTCACTGGCTTGGGTTTAAATGACTCAAGTCACTCTCTAGGGGAAACTCATCCATGTGGGACAGCTGTCACCAGCAGGGCATTTGCTGCTCTTCAGCCTAAATTTCTCATGACATCACTTGATTACTTCTGTCTCGGAGGGGACAGTTTCCTCTCGTATTACAAGTATCCAAACTGCTGCCTAAAGATGGCTGGGTTACAAGACACGGCCTCCACTCTTTGTTCAGAGGCCTGTAACCTGTCTGGGTCTGTCCCAGACAGAAGGAGACTCGGTTAAATAAAGTGCTCCTAGAATATGCAGCTTTCCATTACGAAAGCAGTGAAGCCAAGATGTTGAGCAGTCAAGGCAGACTTCCACGAGGCTGTGAGGCCCCCTCTGTTTGGGTTTCGGCAGCTATCTGCCTGCGGAGGCCTCCAGGGTCACTGACACATGTTTATATCCTACTTCACGAAGGCACAAGGAACAAACACGTGCGCCTTTACCACAGAGGCAAAGCCCATTCACAGTGCCTCAAATGAAGCAGGAGGGGCAGGAGAGAAACTGCTCACAGACAAACCCACCGAGAGTACAGCCACAGCAGTTTTTAATTTGCCTAAAGAAGCTCTGTGATTTTAAGATGTGATTAGGGGTACTGTTCCCACAGTAAACACAGTATGAATGTGACCCGCTGGCTCTCATTTAATAGGACTCCGAAGCCGGGAAGCAAATCCCACCCTTGTCTTCTGAACAGCCTCCCTGCGAGATCAGTTGGACCAGCCTCTGGAAGTTTCTTCACGGCGGAAGATTTGCTCAGTCTCAGCACAGCTTCTCTCTCAAAGCTCTCACATCACCAGTGCGCCCCTCCAGGGTCTGGATAAACTGTCCGAAAGGTCAGGTTTATTCTCGGTTCTCTAGAGTGGTACTCTTTGGGCACTCGATGCTAAACGGAAATATAAATAATTCCGACATAAACACATTTATGAGGACATGGGACATATTTTGACTTCATCCCCCCTCCACCCCCCACAAGCATCAGCAAGCTCTCTGAAGTCTTATGGAGAAAGGTTTTCTTCTCTGAAGCAAATCCTCCCCCACCCCCATCACTCCAATAAGCCAGCGCCCTCACACTGAGGTATTGTTTTTATCTTTTCTAATTGCTGTTCTTCCTCGCAGCTTCCTGTCATGTTCCCAAATCTCGCAAGGCAACACATAAATGACTGAGACCAAAGACAGACACGCGATTCTGCTCCCAAGCTAAGTGTTCTTCCATGAACTTGCACACCTTAAAGATGACCCGGTTTTAAGAGGCCACCCATGGCCACCCGAAGCTATTGTAATGAACTTAAATTAAATTAAAAATTCAGTCCTTCGACACACTAGCCACATTTCAGAAGACCAATAATAGCTGTGTGTGTCCAGTGGCTACAACATGGAGCCTCAGAACATGCAGAATGTTTCCGCTGTCACAGAAAGTTCTACTGGATGCCACTGCTGCAGAGGTCCATTTTGACTGTCAGAATCAAAACTCCTGGAAAATGGTGTCACTGTACCACCTCTCGCTCATGATAAAAGCAACTTGCTTTTCACATTTACTAGAGAAATAAATAAACAGAAGCTGTCAGGGCACCACCTCCACGTGGATCCAAGTTCCATGCATGTTCTCACCTGCCAGTCAGCTTGTGTCGCTCCTTCCATGATTAACAAGGTCCCATGATCCAAGGGTATCTTCACTCTTTCCACATACGTGTAGTCTCCGTTCTCTTCCTAGAAAACAGCATGCATCGCACTGTGTTTTTTGCTTGTGTGATCAAGATGCAGTGGCACCTGGCAGTGGTCTAGAAGTGCAAACCTCTCCTCAGCAACACAGTCGGGGCTCATCTACTGGCTCCGTCCGCGGCAGCCATCTGGCCTTGGGCAAGCTGTGTCACCACTCTGTACCTCAGTCTGGGGATGGCGACGGGACCTGCCACACAGAGCTGCTGTGAGCCTCCACTGATGCAGTCTGCGTCGGTCACCTGGGGACTGGCGCACACTAAGTGCAGCGTTAAGTGCCAGATACTGTCATCCGCATCTAAAATGCAGAAGAGCCCATTCTGGCCTGTGAAGGAATTAAGTTATTTATACAAGAACTTTTCACACCTGCTTTATGCTGTGCTCTGTGTTTTGCCACGGTCTGTGTGGAAAAAACGGGCTTTTAAATAAGACACGGTGTAGTGAGTTCTAATTGCCTTTTTACAATTTCTGCTAATTCACTAACCAGAGCCTATGTTAAAGCTGGTTACAACTCTTCCTATAGCTCCTCTGGTGTCTAGGAGATATAATCTTCTTTCTTTCAGAACAGTCAACAGCAAGATTTTCTTGAAGAAGGAAGTTCTGGCTTGCCCAGAACAATGCTGTGAACTGAGACTGGCCATTGAAGCCTGGGAGCACAGACCACAACTCCTGACCACTTCACACAGAAATGCCTTGTATTTACATCGCCCCTCTCTTCCAGAAAGCTCCAAGTTCATTCATGTCCAGTGCTTTAAGGAAGCTTCAGGCCCGGCCTGCAAAACAGCCAGGAGGTGAGAGTCGTTCCTCCTTTGCAGCCGACAAAGGGGTGAGTTCAAAGAGCCTGTCAAGAGTGAGGCCCGAGCTTCCTGATCTTTTCCACTTCCATTCTGGGCAGATCCACGCATCCGTCTACTTCACTTCTGATGCAAAGGGACTGCATCTGGGTTACTGCAGGATTGATTTCCCTGCAATACTGTGTTTATGTTTATTATTGTAGGGGTGCTTCTGAGAACATAATTATTTACAATGATTTCCCTCAGGAAAAACAAAATCAGAACAATAATGAACTTGCATAAACAGTTTAAGTTCCAGGTCCCAACCCTTGGCAGGGACTTCGTGGAGCACAGTCATAACTTTAACAGGCAGAAGATAAAAGCAATGTTTGAAACAACTTTTGGTTTCCTTGACTGATTTCTTTTTCTTTTTTTTTTTTAAAGATTTTATTTATTTGACAGACAGAGATCACAAGTAGGCAGAGAGGCAGGCAGAGAGAGGAGGAAGCAGGCTCCCTGCCAAGCAGAGAGCCTGATGCAGGGCTCGATCCCAGGACCCTGAGATCATGACCTGAGCCGAAGGCAGAGGCTTAACCCACTGAGCCACCCAGGCACCCCTCCTTGACTGATTTCAATTGTGCCTGCCACCTTTTCTTTTCCAGAAGCGAGTAAGCACTGCAGCGTTAACCACTGACCCCTCAGCCAACCAGAGAGTGGTGGGAAGGTGACCCTGTCCTTGGGTGGCCCCGCTGCATCCAGAGAAGCAAGAGGAGGCTCTATGAAAGAAAGGATTCCAACCAGAGGAGATGCAAGTCCTACTGGAGAAAAGAGACAGAAGGGAGTGCATCGTCCATGAGACTTAGAGGGCTCAAGGGTCCCTGATTTAAGCTGTAAAGTCAGCTACCAGATCAAGGTTCAACATAGGGAGAAGCAGATGTTCTCCTGCCCTGTGCACACTGCATACTCTGGGAGTGCAGTGGGACCTGCTCAAGCACAGACATGAGGGCAGGGACGCCAAAGAAAATAAGAGAGGAAACGCGCTACCCAGACATGAAGCCAAGCCTGCGACGAAGATCTCTTTGAACAGTAAAAGCATTCCTGGGAAGGAGGGGGCGCCAACGCCAATGGAAGAGAAGGGGTAAGCACTGTAGTTCTGCCTGGAAACATGAAGCAGGAACTGAGCCAGCAAGTGAGAGAGAGTTCCACATGTAAAGGGGAAATACCAGCCCCAATGGAAAATGACGTTCCACAGCACCATGCCCCACTTTACGTTCCTAAGATCTGCATTTTCCAATGAGAGAAAGCCTCGGGTTGCTTTTACACATACTACATCCCGTATGTTTAGTTGTACCTAAAAGCAAAAGAGGGAGACCCTTCACTTGCGAGAGAGCTACTCCTGATCAGTCCCCGAAAGAGTCGCCGATGCCCAGGGCACCCACTGCACGAGGTGATGTCATCACTCTGCTGCTTGCTATCTGTCCTTTCCAACACCCTGGGCTCAGAGAGCACATTCTAATCTGCAGAAGGAGACAGAAAAGAGGGCAAGGGATTCTACTGAGGCAACACAGAGCTCACAAATGCTTCCTTCTGGTCTTGATGCCAGAGTGCCAACAGAGCCCAGAGCTACCCTTCAACTTAACCAAGACACAGGGAGACTTTTTCCACTCAGGAAGCAGATAAAAGGCCGACAGAGCTCACGTGGCTGTGCATAAAGGCTCAAATTGATAAATGGATAAGCCACGCTGGAAGCAAGGGTCAGACTGTTTAGAGGAGTGCATTCACAGCCATTAAGCATGGCTAAGTTATCAAAACAGGGCTCTGTGACCCTTCTGATTTACTCAGGTCTTTCTTCAAAACAAAACAGAACACACCCCTAAAAAAAACATTGCTTGGGATAAAATTTTCCATCCATGATCCTAGTTAAGGGAGGCTTTTCAGGGGCGCCTGCCTGGCTCAGTCAGTAGAGTATGTGACTCTTTGTCTCAGAGCTATGAGTTCAAGCCCCACGCTGGGCATAGAGCTTACTTTAAAAAAACAAAAAAGGCTTTTCAGGACCACAGTCAGTCTGTAGGGTGGGTTTTGTTATTGATGATTTGCTGTTCCACACAAAATTTCACAAACAGATGAAAAAATGTAAAAAATACATACTTTTATATTAATGCTGACCAACACACTCTCCCCCCCTCCCCAAGCACAGCCAGTTCATTTGAACACACAATTATGATTCCCAAGGAGCTCTGGGCCTTCCCGAATTCTATACTCCCGCCTCAGCCTATTTGGTTTCCGTTAGGAAAATGGTATCTAGGGGGAAAAGTCTGGGTGTATTTGTCATTCTGTCATTACTAACCACTCAAAAGACAGGAAACCTAAACATGTTTCTTTTCACTAGAAAAGTAACTTAATGTTTCACAAGCTCTATGTAGGTTCTTCATGTAATTGCTCCTTTCCTGTCCCAAGAACGTGCCTTAGGAATTACAACCAACAATTGATACTTGAAAATCAGTAGCAGCAGAGTTTTTCTCTCTACAGAATAAAAGTGACACAACTCACTAAAGTAAATGACACATGGAAATTACCAGCTTGCTGCCTGCCTTCCTCCTCTCTGATAAACTCCGTGAAGAGAGTGTTGTCTTACCCTTTCAAAACATGCTCAGCGCCTATTACACACATCAGTACGTATGTGCTGAATGAGAAGAGCACCGAGAAAATATAATCCTATCATCCAGAATTCATGCAACGCATGTAGAGGAAACATTCTATATATACAATCATGTACTTTACATTTTGAACATTATATTGTGAGCATGTTTTTATGCCTCAAATGTATGGTATTTCAGAAATGGAGTTATATAATATTCCTTTATATATCTTTCCTTCTTTACACTCGCAAATATTTTTTGACCACTGTATATGTCAGTCACTGTGCTAATGTTAAGAATGTGGCAACAAGGTACTCACTGTTGGACACTGAGATTTTAATACACCGGTACTGCCAAAAAAAAAAAAAAAAGAAGAAGAAGAAGAAGAAGAAAAGAAAGAAAGAAAGAAAGAAAGGAAGGCTACTGCAAGTAGATCCCAGGCAAAACATTTCTGAGTATTTTTCTTTCTTTTTTTTTTTTAAGATTTATTTATTTATTATTTGACAGACAGAAATCACAAGGAGGCAGAGAGGCAGGCAGAGAGAGAGGAGAAAGCAGGCTCTCCACCGAGCAGAGAGCCCGATGCGGGACCTGATCCCAGGACCCTGAGATCATGACCCAAGCCGAAGGCAGAGGCTTTAACCCACTGAGCCACCCAGGCGCCCCTCTGAGTATTTTTCTAAGGATAAATTTTCAAAACTGGAATGATGGGATCCAAGGATATAAACTTTAAAGCAGTCTGACTTATACTAGCAAACTGCTTTCTTAAGAAGGTTGTAGCAATTTATTATTCCATCAGGAAAATACTACAGTACCTACCTTCTGGTCACATCACTGATACTGAACATTACCAACTAACAATGATGAAAAAAAAATTTGAGGGAAAACTCACAACTCATTATTCAAACAGGGCATTCTTTACTAACCCCATTCAACATTTTTTCACAAGCCTATTTGCTATTTGCATTAATTCTGTTGTGAACTCTCTCTTCACATTCTTTGTCCATTGTTCTACAGGATGTTAGCATTTTTTCTTATTGACCTGTAACCACAGACCCTAAGATACTTGCCCTTTGTCGTACTTTGTGCAAATACTTTTTTCTCATTTGCTATTTGTCCTTTAACTATGTTGATGCTTAACACAGAGAAGCCCAAAAACTTTGAGTCAACTCTGACCTTTCTTTGGTTCTCTTTCATAGTTTTTATGCTTAGCAAGTCTTTTCTCATCCTGGGGGAAGTTAAATATACAACTGCATTTCCAAATCTTTGGTTAACAAAAAAAAGTATACGCTTTTTTAGACTTAACTCTTTCATCTACCTGGTATTTGGCTTCCTCCTCACCCCGAGGCTTCTTTTTCTAACATTTTCCAAATACTTAAACCAAGGCACCCTGCCAGACTTTTTGGACAGGATCAACCAATGTATGCTGTCTAGATGCCAGGCATGTTAGGAACTACATGTACATCACCGCTAATTCTCACCACAACCCCGGAAGGGCGGTGCTATTTTCCATTTTATCACAAGCAAAGGGAGCTGCAGGGAAAGCATATCTCTAAGGCAGAAGGCTGGCAGGAGGAAGGCAGGGCTAGTATTTGGACTAGATCTGTCTAGCACGAAAGCTTATATTCTTTCCAGTCCACTGTGCTCTCCAAGTGATCTCCATTCCTTCTGAAATCCCGTCACATTTCCTGTCCAAATCACATGGCACCCTGACTGATCCATTAAGGGTCACAAACACCAGCAAGCAGCATAAATGAAGAGTGAGGGCGGGATTCAGTGCAGTAGGGAGTGAAGACCATGGGGAACCAGAGAGCATGAGGTGTGCAGACAGGTGTAGCTCTGGCTCATTGTTCCCTCAGGGCTGTCTGATTTTCAAGGTTTTCCAGTGAAGCTGATAAATGGGATTTTTACGTGAAATCTCCTGAGTTAATAAATTTTGCCAAATAAACAAATTTTGTTAAAAATGCTAAGCAGTATAAACAAGTCTGAGAAACAAATTCACAAGAGCGGCCCACCTGTGCTGCTGATGGACCCAGCATAGGACTCCTTTTATGCCCACATCTCGTCATCCTATCTGGCCTGGAAGCTCCCAATCAAGGCCAGTTGTAATCTGCCTGGCTCCGCTGATCCTGCTTTGCCATTCCAAATAGTAGTGCCTGATAGAAAGCTCAGAAAAGCTCATGCAATTTCAAGTATATATTCTTAATCTCTGACCCAACTCAAGCAAAAAAGGCTGTTCGAAGCAAAATATACTTCCAAATTAATGATCTCAATTTACAGTGAGACATCTGATTCTCCAAGTCATCTCTGATCCTCTGAAAAGTAGATGAGCTACTTATTTTTAAAAATTCCATCATTTTACTAAGAAGATGTTGATGAAAACAAAACACAAATGAGCAGAAAGAACTAAGTAGGAGCATGCTACGTTATTTCTCATTTCCTGAGTTCTCCAGAAGCACTTGACATGCAGTAACTGTGATTAGTTTCTGCAATGGAGGCATGAGGGGAGGCTTCAAGACTACAGTGGGTCCCTGAATCCTGGAGAGGACTTAAGTGAACACGAAGGTGGAGAGCGAGCGTAAGGGAGAGCAGAGAGATGATCTCATGGAATGGTGCAAGCACACAGGGAACAGCAAGACACTAAAGGAGGTTGGGCATAGATTATGTAAAGATTTGACAGTCTGACTAAGGAACTGACATTTTATTTTATCTTTTGTTCCAGGAGAAGCAAATAAAGGCTTCTAAGTTGGAAAACAAAGTGAGGAAAGCAGTGCGCTCAGTCTTGGCTCTCTGCTCCTCTTTAGCTCTTCTTTCTTTTTTAAAAAGATTTTATTTATTTATTTGTCAGAGAGAGAGAGAGAAACACAGACAGGCAGAGGAAAAAGCAGGCTGCCTGCTGAGCAAAGAGCCCGACGTGGGGCTCGATCCCTGGAGCCTGGGATCATGACCTGAGCTGAAGGCAGAGGCATGACTGACTGAGCCACGCAGGCGCCCCAAGCTAGCTACGCTCCTGCTCTGAGTGATGACGTGCGACCGCAGAGCTTCCCGTATCACCTCCATGATGAGTTCCAACTCGGCTCAGCGAGCAGTTACTGGGGACACGCTACCCAAGCGGTTTAACAGGGTGCTTCGGCCACCTCCTCTGTACAACAGGGGTAATGGCTGTACAGACGTCGCGGGATTACTGGAAGGCGGAACGTAATGCACTCAGAACAGGGCCAGGCACAGAGTCCACACATTTGTTATTTATCATCATCACTTTACTGTTGTTATTCTGACAATTCCCCAAATGATGTTTCCAGCACAAGCCGGTCATCTGACCCACAGCCCTCAACAGCCAGCGGCCTGCTTCCCCCACAGAAGTCTCCGGCATCTCCAATCTAGCATGTGGGAAGAACTCTTGATTCCATCTACAAATCCTCTGTAAACACGGCCACAGTTGAAAGCAAAAATCCCGGCTCCTCCCCCATCTGAGTGAATAACACGTCTACCCAACCGCTACTCGGCCAGAAACCCGGGAGTCATTCTTGATTCTTACCCTTGTATCGAAAATGTTAGTGGCAACTTCTACGGCTGCACCCTCAAAAACACACCTCAAGTTCATCCACTCCTCTTCATCCCACTGCCACCACCGCAGTCCAAACCGGCAGCCCCGCACCGGCTCTCCCCCCTCGACTTAGTCTTCTGCTCTTGCCGCTCCTCAGACTATTCCCCACACAGCAGCCTGAGCGATCCTTCCAGATACAAACCAGATCATGTCATAACCTCATTTATTCCTGCTGGACTCAGAATAAAATCCAAACTCAGAGCTCTAACTACAAGTTATAATTCTTTCTCTGTTCACTGGATTACTGTCTAGTTCCTAAGACCTCCATGCCGGTGGGCCCCCCGTTTGCCACTTTCACTGGTGTCTGCTCAGAGTTGAGCACAGCACCTGACATACAGTAAGTGGGCAGTCAGTATTTGCGGGACAGTGACAGAGAAGAGAGGAGAGGGAGAGAGATCTACCTCCTCCTGAAAATATCTGGCATCTGGGTCTCAGAGAGAAATGAGAGAGAAAAGATGGGAATTAAAGACATGTTAGTATTTTAGACATGTGGCAAATAGAGCCTGGGATAAAGATGGTCACTAGGTGAGGGATGAATTCTTCAGCCATTTCAAGAACAAATTAATAAGATTTGGAAATTGAAATAATTAAGAGAACAGGGAAGAACTAAAAAAAACCTTACATGTGCAGCACACCTGGATGGCTCAGTCAGTTGGGTGTCTGACTCTTGACTTTGGCTCAGGTCATTATCTCAGGGTCATGAAATCGAGTACTGCATTGGGCTCTATGTTCAGCGGGGAGTCTGCCTGGAATTCTCTCTGCCTCTCCCCCACTGAAATAAATAAATAAATCTTAAATAATAATAATAATAATAACAACTTATGTGTGAACCTGACCAAGAACAGTGATATCATGAACATAAATGGACTTACCAGCAGGTGGAATTGTGGAGTTTTTTGAGAGAACAATAATAAATCTGATTTTATACTTTCAGGTCAGAAGTCACATGTGCTGTTATAAGTGGAAGTGTCCCCCCGCCACAAATAAATAAATAAGTGGAAATGTCCCCTGAACACATACGACTGATAACTTGAACTTGAGATAAAAGTCAAGGCTGGAGATAAGAGATTCAGAAGTCACTCCACCTTGAGAAGGAACAGTCGAAGCCATCCTTATTAACTTGTTCAACCAAAATACACACACACACACCCTCACATAGTGCTAAATGATGGGGACACAGTAAGACAAAAATGGACCTTGCCCATATGGCACTTACAATCTATAGCCACTTTATAATCTCCTAAGAACTAATTTAAACAAAGATAACAGAATCAAAAATAATCTTGAATATCCACATTGTAGGGGTGAATGTAAAGGAAAAATCCTTAAAGGAGGGAGGGAAATAGCAGTGAGAAAAGTCCGAGAGTAGCTAAAGTAACACAGTATCCAGCCAACAGGAAAAAGAGAAGAGATGCTTGAGTTTCAAGCAGAGAGGAGATGGATACGGAGACCAATACTGGGGACCAATATTACAAGGAAGAACGGAATGATGATCAAGGAAAGGTTCTCCCATACAATGGCATCTGGGTATTAGCAAAGCGGTGGGGATGAACCTACAGGGCAGGTGCTTCAAGAGTTCAGTTGTAAGGAAAGGGAAACTGCAGACAGAGAAAACTTAATCCAGAATTTGTGCCTCAAAAGCAAGCAAGCAAAGAAAAAACCACCCCAGATATTAGTAAGAGTCCAGGAAAAGATTTTCTCAAGATGGTAACAGATATAAAGGGATTTCCCTAGCTCTCCGGTCCAAGGACCAGATTCATGGTGGAGCTGCTTGGCAAGTACAGTCATGGCTTTTTACAGACTGAAATGATCACTGAAAATTGAATGTTAGCCCAGGCCACCACTACGTAACCTGCTGAGGGCCACCTGTCCCTCTACTTGCCCTACCTTCCAACTTGTGATTATGCCAATAATGTCTCCCTCTCTGCTTTCTTTTTTTTTTTTTTTAAAGGATTTATTTGAGAGGGAGACTGAGAGAGAGCGCACATGCATGTGCATGGGGGGTGGGGATTGTGGGGGAGAAGCACAGAGAGAGAATCTTTAAGCAACCTCCCCAATAAGTGTGGAGCCTGACACAAGGCTCAATCTCACAACCCTGAGATCAGGACCTGAGCCGATATTAAGAGTCAGACACTTAACGGAATGAGCCATCCAGGCGCCCCGCCCAACCTGCTTTTTTTTTTTTTTTTTTTTTTTAATTTTTCAGCTTGCTTTCGCAATCAGAATGTGGGGTTCCCTTGCCCTTGAGAACTGGCTGGCTGGCTTCTGGAGGGCTTCATGAATCATGTATGCTTGTGGCTATATGTGGACTGCAACCGAGGAAGAGCACAGCTGGACTTACTCTTCATAGTGCTAACATGTTTTTTTTTTTTTTTTCTGACATAAACAAAATACATTACTTATGGAAATTACAAAAAGAGAATAAAGCTAGGACCCCACAATGTCATCTCTACTTATTATTCTGCTGACTCAATCCACACTTTAAATGACTGTATCCTCAATATCGATCTGAAATACATTACTTTAAAAAGAGAAGCAGCTGTTTCTGAAATGAGATCTGCTAAAGAAAAAGGCTGGCTGGAAAAATACAGATTTGAAATCACTGAGGTTATCTGTCCAAAACAGGTGTAAGCTCATTTGCCACAACAAATCTTTGCATTTTTATCCAACTCTTTCCTGATGTTTGGCATGGAAGGTTCTGGTGAGATGAGTGAGGACACTAAGGAAGCATGAGGACTGGCCCTGGTGACTGGTCATCCTATACCAGGGATGCCCGGTGACCTCCATAGTTCAGTAAGACAGAACCTCACCAAGGTCTTGCCTGGGAGGTCTGGCAGTTGTTCAGTGCGACAGAGGCTCTCTCTGTAGGCAGCGAAAACTTGGCACTAGGGACCAGACTAGCATGAGAACTCCTGCCTTTCCTTCTGGACGGAAACACGTGGAAAGGCAAACAGAGCGAAATACTGCTGACAGTGTCTATTGTTCAGACTTGTCAACATAGTGCCAGGGGCAGTGTGGGAGTAAGAAGTTACTGAATTTCAGCAAAAATAAACGTGGCTTTACCCTCACTGTTACAGTCCTTCTAGCAACATTGAATACACATTTGAAACCAGAAGGCTTCATGTAATAATGATTCCATTTTTGGCAATATATTTCTAAGAAATGTAACTTAAAGGAACTGCTATCTTGAAAGAGCTCGCCCGCAACACTGCAGCACCAGAAACAAAGGTCAGCCATGTCTGACACCCAGCTGACCCCAGCCCCCAGCAGAACTGCAGGGTTCTCCAGTCATCCATCAAACACATTCCCAAAAATTCCCATCCACAAAACTCATTCCCAAACTATTCCCAGACGTGACCTGATCAAACCTGATCTCCCCTCTTATACCCTTCCTCTGTGCCCTCTGGAATTCCAATCCAGTGATGAGCGAACACCCCTAGATCCCCAACCTCATGTGCTCTGAAGGTTCCCTAGATTTGCATGCCCTGATTGAAGCCTTGCTATCTCCAGGATTCCAAATGCCTAAAGCCCTCTCACATGGAAAGTGATCATGTCTCACATCCAGCCAGCCAGGAGATACTCCGTATTAACACTTTCAGACCATTATTCCCAGCCCTCTCTTACAAATCCCTGCTCCTCTGAGCTCATGTCATTGAATCTGTTCACCTCTGTCCTTCTTGGCCTTGGTACGCACGAGGTATAACAAGCTCCTAATTGGTCCCTTGGCTTCCGCTCTTGCTCCTCTCTAGCCCAGGTTCCACAAGGCAGCAAATGACTCTGTAAAATTATCCATCAGATCATGTCACTCTTCTGCCTCACACATTTCAGTGCTTCTTATTGGGCTTAAAATCTGCTCCTTCCTGAGGCTCATGAAGCCTCTGCATGATCTGGCCCCTGCCCACTCTCCCCATCTCATCACCCGCTGGGGCTCCACTGAGCACTCTACTCTGGTGTGGGGTCTGCTTCTCCTTCCTCAAACTCACTAAGCCCTCTTCTGCCCCAGCCAAGCAGTCATCTACCACGAAAGCAGTGCTTGGGAAAGAGGAGACCATCACCACAAGGCTTAGGAATAGTTCTTATGGGTATGGCAAGGGGAGAAAAAATTTCTACCACTGGGATACAATTTTAAAAAGTCAAGTTTTACAGGCAGCAACCTCTTCGACCTCAGCCACAGCAACTTCTTCCTAGAAACATCGCCAAAGGCAAGGGAAGCAAGGGTAAAAATGAACTACTGCGACTCCATCAAGATCAAAAGCTTTTGCACAGCAAACAGTCAACAACAAAACCAAAAGACAACTGACAGAATGGGAGAAGATATTCACAAATGATGTATCAGATAAAGAGCTAGTATCCAAAATCCATAAAGAACTTATCAAACTCAACATCCAAAGAACAATCAAGAAATGGGCAGAGGACATGAACAGACATTCCTGCAAAGAAGACATCCAGGGGCGCCTGAGTGGCTCAGTGGTTTGGAGGCTCTGCCTTTGGCTCAGGTTGTGATCCCAGGGTCCTGGGATCAAGCCCCGCATCGGGCTCTCTGCTCGGCGGGGAGCCTGCTTCCCACCCCTGCCCCTGCCTGCCTCTCTGCCTACTTGTGGTCTCTGTCAAATAAATGAATAGAAATCTTTAAAAAAAAAAAAAAAGACATCCAACAGACACATGATAAAGTACTCAACATCACTCAGCATCAGGGAAATACAAATCAAAACCACAGTGAGATACAACCTCACACCAGTCAGAATGGCTAAAATTAACAAGTCAGGAAACAACAGATGTTGGCGAGGATGTAGAGAAAGGGGAACCCTCCTACACTGTTTGTGGGAATGCAAGCTGGTGCAACCACTCTGGAAATCATCATGGAGGTTCCTCAAAAAGTTGAAAGTAGAACTATCCTACAACCCAGCACTCCCGCTACTGGGTGTTTACCCTAAAGATACAAATATAGGGATCTGAAGGGGCATGTGCACCCAAATGTTTTTAGCAGCCACATCCACAATAGCCAAACTATGGAAAGAACCTAGGTGTCCATCAACAGATGAATGGATAAAGAAGATGAGGTATATATACACACAATGGAATACTATGCAGCCATTAAAAGAAACAAAATCTAGCCATTTGCAGCAACATGGATGGAACTAAAGGTTATTATGCTAAGCAAATTAAGTCAGAGAAAGACAATTATCATATGATCTCTCTGATGTGAGGAATTTGAGAGGCAGGGTGGGGGGTCATGGGGGGCAGGAAGGGAAAAAATGAAACGATGGGATTGGGAGGGAGACAAAGCATAAGAAACTCTTTACCTCGTGAAACAAACTGAGGGTTGCTGGGGGACGGCAGGGTAGGGAGAGGGTGGTGGGGTTATGGACATTGCAGGGGGGATGTGCTATGAAATGTGTAAGCATGATGATTCACAGATCTGTACCCCTGGGGCAAATAATGCATTATATGTTTTTTTTAAAAAAAAGTCAAGTTTGGAAGCAGACCCCATTCCTAATCATGGCATTCCTAATCACGGCACATGCAAATATGATGAATCACTTTGGAAAAGGTTGTTCTTCCAAGATTAGAAGGACTGCCAGAGCACTACAAAACTGGGCCATCCGTGGCAAAAATTAATTCTTCCCAGTGGCAGTCAGGGCATGGATTCCGGCTGAGACAAGGCCCCAAGGCAGCAAATGATGATTCCAGCTCCCACAGGATTTCACGTCTGAAGATCATTCAAGTCCTACCAGAACTACTCAGCTTTATGGGCTCATACATGTACATTTTCATTTACCCATCCACTGCCTCACATTCTCCAAACCATTAAATGGCCCTAGAGATAGGAGCTCAAAGATTCCTGGTCCACAGGCCACGTGTCACCCTCCCCAAGTCTCCCTTGTACTCCCTCAATGAATGCCATTTCACAGGCCAAAGGAATCTTGGGGTTTTGGCTTCACTACCTTTCACATCCTTTTCCAATTTCCAAATCTGAAAAGTCACTGTGGCATCTAGCATTTTTAACAGCTTAAAAATTCACGGATTATTCCAGTACCTCTGCTCTCATAAAGTAGCTACCAATTATTACCCCATTTACAAACAAAGAAGAAAATGTAAATGAGGTGGATAGGTGCTTTTTGCCAATATCAGTGACAGAAACAGGAAATGAAAATGATTTTCTAGATTTCATTTAGGGATGTATTAAAAATATGATGGTCATCAACAATTTCTTTCTGGTATTTCCTGTAACTTCTCAGAACAGACGCTGTAATCAGAAGCGGGGCTGATTAAGAGATTTGGATGACCGACCAGCAGCAGTGGGGTGCTGGCTGAGGCGGAGGGTCAGTCACTACTCCATGAAATATTGCCCCATGTAGCTTAACCAGCTTTCAATTTTAAGCTGGTCAGTATTACAGCATTTTGGATTCTGATATCCTCATTTCTTCTAAAGTCCTGAAAAAATACCAGTATTTATGATCAAACTGACCTTTTCATACTCCACTCTTTCCAGAGCAGACAAAAAAACCGATGAGCAAAAGAGGTACTAGGGGCTCCAGGTCACTGGGAGCTCTCAGAGCCTCCACCATTGGAAGTGGTTTTACAACCACCTCTTCTGGTCCTATGAACAGCATTCACGTTCTTCAGAAGGTGCTAGAGAGAGAAGCGGCTTGAGAAATGCTGAACTTGCCTCAACTCACTAGCCTGAGGTGAACAGAAGCCCTTCACATTTTCAGGATTCGGCTGATGAAGGACAGAGCTTATCCATGGGTAATGTGCTAGAAGAACAAGGCTTCTGGCATCTAAACCTCCAGCACATCACAAACTTCCTGCTATTATCTAATATCCCCCCAACTCAGCCATCACTGTTTCCATGGTAACCGACAGAGAAATAGCAGCCTGCCAAATGGCTTTTGTAGTTCCTTTTCCAGCTTGTTTTTCAGTATAGAATTAAAGCTAGCTGGGAAAAGAACCAGACTAATCTTTACAGCAGGGACACGACGCGTTTTGGAAAGTACAACTGGGTCTGGGACAAGGAGTATAGACAAACTTTAATGAGCTCAGCTTGAAGGAATAAAAAAAGTGTCTTGGTTTCTAAAAAAGTGTCCACCCGAAGTATATTTGGTAAGCTTTACTTTTGTCTTGAGAGAGTATATCCTGACACTGGCCAGTAGACAGATATGGTGCTATTCACTCCATCTTTAACTGAATTAACAAAAGAAGGAATGGGGTGAATGGAACGGCAAGATCGGGCAAGTTTCCTCGACCACCGAGTACCTTGTTATCATTAAAGGAAGTGGTAATTTACTCTAAAATCAAAATGAATGGGCAGGAGTAGACTGGGTTGGACTAGAGGACACTGAAGCAAGATTCACAGCTTGGAGGGGTGAAACGTTTACCCTAGGGACGAGGCCTGCATGAGGCCCACTGAGCCAACTGCATGAATCAGAGGGCACTTGGACTTAGGAAACAAAGCCCTCCTTGCCCTCTCAGCACAGGGAGAACAGTGAGGAATGCCGTGTAAAACTGGGGCAGCTTTCAGAAGATCAGCAGCTACAGAGAGCAGCCGAAGGTGCCAGACGGCACAATAAACACCTGCTGCAGGCTGGAGGGGATGGCAGGAAGCAACAACAACAACAAAGTGGCCCCAAACAGATGCTTTTCGGTCTCAAAACTGCATACCTGAATAAAGTACACAGAAATCTCAGGACTCTTCTATGTCACTTTCAGATGAGAAACTTTGACTCAAGTCAAACAGGTATTTAGCTTCTCTTCTGATAGGTAAAAACGAACCAGATTTTGAAAGAGATTCCCTCCTACAACCTCTAACATACTCTGAATGTCTTGGTGACAGACATGAAAATTACAGCCTATGGTGGCATACTAAGTTCAGTTCCTAAGAGTTTCCTGACAGAAAGTCAGACTCCTACAAATTCTGCACAGAAGATTAACGTAATTTATACTTTTTTAATTTATGCTTTTACCTTGAGTTGTATGAATCATGAGTCATGTTCTCAGAGCCCTCACCGGAGTTTAGAAAGAAAAGTAGACACAGATTTGCAAAAACCACTTCCTTTCAATCCTTCAGAAAAGGGATCGTTATAATAAGACAGAGCTGATGTACTCTAACACACATGCCTAATGCTGTCAACTCTAAGAAAGGCTTCTGTGCTTCTGCTTTAGCTAATTTGTGCAGCCCTAGATTTTGGAATCTGTTAAAGAAACCTAAATGAATCCTTCCAAAAGTTTAAACTTGGGTCTTGTTTACCCAAGAATGGAATTACAGCTTCTGGGGGGGGGGGCATTTTTAAACTGTATTCAGTAATGCATGATGACAATTTCCAATATATTAACCTTCAATTTTCCCATCTTAAACAAAACCCAGAACTGAAGGGATATACAATTATATCAAACTCAGTCATAGTTTAGATTATGCAGGAAGCCAAGACTTACTGGAGTCGATAGCCAGAGGTACAGTACTGACACCTTCATACTTCCTCCCAAATCTGTGTCCTCAGCCTACTTTGTTTCAAGATCTCAGGTGAATTTTCTGACTTAGGAGGTCTATATTTTTATTAAATCAGCCATCATAGGTATATTACAGATTCCCCGGCTACTGGCAGATAATTAAAGGGACAGTACCACATTTTTTAGTATTTCATGGCCTGTGCGTTCACTATACTCATCAAAATAAACTATAAGAAGCCTTGAGAAGATAAAGCTTCAGTATGGGCAGTCTCCCTCTTAAACTGAGATTTTCCTCCAAATGGTTGCCTTCAAGGCTGTGTGGTAGTTGTATTATCCATCCACTCATTAACCTATAACAGACATCAGGTATATTACCAAGAAAGAGCTCTTGGTCACCATGACTAATGTTTTTATATGAGAAAATGAAGACCTTCAGCTGCCTGGAAGGGAAATGGAATGGGGTGTATGCTGGGCATCAGAACACTGCTAATGTTTAATGGCTGGAAACTGCTTCTACAGTAAAACTAATTATCCAGAAAGCATGCTTTGGGAATCCTTAGGCTTCAAATCTATAAATAGGCCAAAATGTTTTTAAAAGGGGCGTGGTGGTGGTGAATGGATATGTGTAAAGAAACAGTAACTGAGCACTTAAAATACCTGGCAACAAAGAAAAAACTGCCAAGAACGAGAGGCTAAGATTACACCAAACATTATACTGCATCTAGCACACCTTACGTGCCAGTCAGAGAGGGGGAAGGAGAACTCCCATAGGAAGGCACAGCACCAGCATGTGCTAGATCATAAGCTCCAGGAGGGAAAGGGGGACTTTATCTCACTCAATCACAGCTACTGCCCTGGCTCCCAAGACCATGCCTGACAAAAAGTCGGTGTTCCTTAGGCCCGGCTTGAGAAGAGGACCTGAACTTAAAATGAGACACACGGTGTTCCTCTGCTATTCACATAACACGAGTCTTCCCAAGGGCAGGATGAATTATTCACATAATTTAACTGGGTTTTAACTGAGTGGAAGGCTACATATAAAGCACAGCCATACCCGAAGAGAATATGGCAAAGGTAGGGTTGTCTGCTTCTCAAGTGGTACTCCTGGTTTGTGAGAAGGCTAATCACCCAAGGAACTGTGAAGTCTATTCCAAGCGCTGAGGAGCCAGTTCACCCAGTAACTCACTGGCAACTGATGAGCCCCCTGCTGACTCAGACCAAAGGAAACCTAATCAATGGAAATTACACCAACAAAAGCTGCTTAATGGCGTAAATGCAAATAACACAATATGCTTCAAAATACCATGCTTGGAAACTGAAATACATGCCAGGAAAATAGCCCAGCCCATTAACTGTGTTCTTAGAAGCAGCATATCTGATGAAGAACAGACATGAGCCCTGACACACTAACTACTTGGTCTGGATTAGGTCATATTCTAAACACAGCCTTATAAGCCCTTCTGCATGGACTGGGTCTGCTTTAACGTGATAAGCTAAATGATTGGGAAGCTTGGTAAGAAAAAGACACAAAGATAGTAAGATAATCTGGTAGAGGTTTGCTCTTTTGTGTTCCTACTATTCTTCCATCTATCTTAGTTCTAAGGTCCTGTAATTTTTGGATTTAAGAAAAAATTAACAGTCTTCATGTCCCTCAAATGTCATGGTCATTAGGTAAAAGCGGGGACGGAAAACTAAAGTCATTACACAGTTTAGTCCCTGCTTCTCCAAACTTGGAAAAACCACCACCTCTGATAATTTGGCTTGAGTATCTATTTTCTGAAAGAATTACAGGTTAATCTGTATGTCAGGAGATGGCTAAGAAGGCAAGGAGGATGCTTTCAATGTTCCCTCACAGAAAAGAGGCAACACGGCTATGCAGAGGACTTCCGTACAACAAGGTCCCAGGGGCGTCTTCCTCACATCATCTTCCTTTCCCATCTTGCATCTACTAGCTTGAGCCTTCCCTTTATAAGCTCTCCTTCACAGCATTTATCATAATTCTAATTATTTCAATAATTATTTCAATATCCCCTATGTCCATGAGGACAGGGATTGTGTATGGTCCTTTCCACCCAATGGAAACGGGCCCCTGGCACCTGGCAAAAGGCAAGCAGTTTCTGCTGGGTAAGATGACGAATGAATGAATGAAGGGAGGGAGGGAGTCTAATGTTAACCACGGGGCAGGCGATAGTTGAAAACATTTCAACAATGAAACACGTACTCCCATTCTCTAAATCTGAACATGGGAGCTTTACAGGGCGCTACGTTTTTCACAAAGTATTAGAAGGCAGGAAAAACCTAAAGCGAATACTCACTGGCGGGGGTTTCCTTCTCATCTCAAAAGTGCGTGTGGCACCAAAGCTCAGTGAAGCGATGACGGGACATCTCCCTAGTGAAGGTTCATCGTCGCTGTGCCAGTCAACACTGTCCTTCTCGTTTCGGTACAAATTGCAGAGCAAGGAGTTGAAGGTGTGGCCAGTGTTTTCTTCGATTTGGTCCTTCAGTGTGCGCAGCACAGGATGCCACTGCAATCGGGAGGCCAAGAGAAAGGGCAGAGATGGTTCCCGTCAGACACAAGGTGGCAGCCACAGGTAAAACGGAAGGCAGGGTCAAACCGGTCATGCTACGAACAGGGGCATGGAGTAAGCAAAACGCAGGGAACGCGACAGCCACAGGCAAGAGGAGTCGATTCCCGCCTGTTATTTCTACTTCGATGCAAGCTGACCTCCACGATTTTATTAAGGTACTAAACTTGGTATAGCAACGTCATGAGGACCAACCCTCTCTTCCCATCTCATCCTTTCTGTCCCTGCGAAATTCATGACCCTCACAAAGCAGCAACTGTCACCACGGTCAGCCAGTAAGGAGGTAAGCGGAGCGCGGAGCCCGGCTTGCCGCCACAGCCGATGGGCTGCCGGGATATTGGCAGATACAGACTGAAGTCTGAGGAGGGAAACAACTTTCCTGCTGGGTGGCCCTCTTCATTCGACTCCTATTTTATCACGAATGACAGAACTGCTTTTAAAAAAAGATATTCAGTATTTCCAGAGTGGCTAACTTCCTAAAAATAGAACCTAAGGGAAAAAAACATTCTACAGAATAGAATTATGACGGGGCCTTGATAAACACCTGGGCCGTGAGCGATAGACAGTTTACACAGATGCCACAGCCCTGCCTCCTGAGCACCCAGGCCACTTGTGTGGTTTGTCTCTCAAACTCATGTCTTGCCACATGTAGTACAGGAAACTATGACCCCCGACCTTAGGCTGTAGCTGGGAGCTACAATCAGCATAGCTTGTATTAGTTCTTGTTAGAATTCTGTCTTCCTGCCACAAAACCTCAAGTACCTTACAGAACTTGCTTTTTTTTTTTTAAATAAAACTTCCTTTTACGACAGTTGTTCTCACACCTATCAAAAATTGAGGACCTCAAAGAACTTCTCTTTATATGGGTTACAGCTATGATGTTATCATATTAAAAACTAAAACCTAAAAAAGTTAAACTATTGATTAATTCATTTAAAAAAACACAAACCCATGACATGTTAACATAAACGTTATATTACAAAAAATAACTCTATTTTCCAATACAAAAATTGGCACAAAGAGAGTGGCACTGTTTTGCAAATTTCTTTACTGTTTGGCTTCACTGAAGAGAGGTGATTCTCACATCTACTTCTGCATTCAGTCTGTTACAATATGTTGCTTTTGCTAAGTATGTGAAGAAAATTGGCTTCACATGAATATGTAGTTAGAAAAGGGCAGAAGTATTTTCCAGCCTTTCCAAATAATTATGGATATTCTTTGCTATTACACAAAAACTCAACAAGTACTGATTTCCTAAAGGTCAGCTGCAGTGTGGAACTGGAAACCACACCAACAATTACATTTAAATCTACTGGTCCAGCTTGCACTTCAAATGAGTCTTTTAATCTTTCATGATTCTATAACATCAAGCATTGGTCATGTGGAAAATACTGATCCAACGAGTAATACAGACAGACATTACTGTTGACACATTTCATTGTACAGTCTTAAAAAATCATATCCATTAATATTAGCACTGATCTCATCAGAAAAGACTAAGTAATAGAAAGAGGTCAGGATCAAAGTGGCGGGTATGACTTTTTCCAAAACTAATTCTCTTGAAAACTCAACTTTTATAAGTAACAAAACCTACCCATTGTTTTCCCTCAAGGGACACTCACTTCACTCATTTATGAGAAAATGGCACCAAATACTCAAGCCGGAATAACTACAGTTTGTCTGCTAGTTGTTCTTCCAAACAAAAATGGTCCACGATAGAAGTGGGCAGTTCAGCTACAGCATGAAGAATCACACAAGTGTTCTGCGCCTTGACAGCCATCACACTTGGCTTGTAGCAGGACTGCTGTATGCATACTTTCCATTTCATCAAACTATTAGAGAGACATGAATCCAAACACTGAGATTTAATAAAACTAATAATGTTTATTGCTTTGAGGAATGTTCTTAAATGAAACCAGCCTTTTTTTTTTTAAACAGGAAGTGAATGGTGGTGAAGAATACCATGATTACTAATAAAGTTTGATGACAAAGACCTGATCGATGCTCAAGCACCAGAAGTTTTACCCACCATTACTTTCGTATCATCAGTGAAAATTCGACAGAGTGAAAACGTCACCCTCACCAAGTATGATATAAATAGTTTTGATCTGTGCACTTCCCAAAACGACTTCATGGACCCCTCCAGGTATCGACTGATTCTATTTTAAAAACCTCACCTGACAGAACACCTTCAAAATCAGGTTCTATGTATGCTAGTGAAGGAATAGATGTTCAGCAAAGGAAAACATAATATTTTCAGTATATCCCACAGCTACTGTCAGGTAAAACTGCCAAGCAAGCATATGTGGGAATCACTCAGCTTTGCTGTGATGTAGCAATCGTGGTAAGCTGGGATTCCTTATTATGGATACTAGCATTGCATTCTAAGCAGAGAATTTTTTTTAAATAAATAATGACAACAACAAACCAAACTTAGATCAGTAAAACAGAAATGTTATTAAACTAACCTATGTTCTAGAGAATAAATTTCAAAGGGAACTTTCCTAATAATGTTAGCAAGCTGTATTTCCTATTTATTTTATGGCTTTAAGCTTATCTTCATGGATATAAAGATCGGATGCTAGAATTATACACTTTGCAAGAAAAACAAGAATGTAAAAGAGGAAGATAGCTTTTTTGCAATATGACTGAAAAACTAATTAGCACTTCCCTGACTTGCTTAGGGACTGAGTACTGTGATAACTCCAAGTTTGCTTTATGTTTCTAAGTGGGTATATATTTTTACTGGTTATTTTTGGTGGTGAAGTAAGGAGAAAAAAAGGGGATAATGAACTAGAGGATTAATTTAGACTCTCCAACCAATACTCTATATACAGATCCCTCAGAACTGAATGTCTAAATTAAAATTCAGCATCATCTCACTGTTCAGTGAAGACATTCTATCCTTAAAAGACATTTGAGGAAAAGAGTATGAGAAAATATGAATCACAAAAGTAAAAGGACCTATTCAGTGGATTTCAAAAAGTGTTTTGTAGAGTCTTAGGTACCACAAAGGTGTCTCTGAAAATTCAGTAGGAGAAATGAGAGGTCAAGCTGGTGGGACTCCCAGCCAGTCAAGGCACTTCTTTATTTTCATACACTGGGTTCATATAAGATTTAGTTCAAAAAAAACTAAAAGAAGTTTAATAACCTCTGACTGAATTTGCTCCTGTGCTTTGGGTTATTAAGCTTGAGGTACTAATTTAAAAATTAAACAAGTTAAAATTAAGCAAGAACCCCAACACACATATATACCTTTAAAAAGTCTAAGAGGCATCTCTTTTGATTTTGTTCACAGTGCCATAAAAACAAACTAAATCTTTAACCGAGGAATATAAAGTTATGAGCCAGCCAAATTCAAATAAAAGAATTCTGACAACCTTAATATCCAACAAAAAAGCTTGTTTGAATAAATTATGCTCTGTATATACGGGTTATGGACTACTATACAGCTATTAGATATAATTTAAAAGAATACTTAATGATACTAAGACATGGTAATGATACAGTTAAATGAAATGTAGTATACATAATTGGTATTTTTATAGACAAGTTCTTCTCTGTTTATTTCCTTAAAATGAAAAAAAGGGGGGGAAGGGAGGTGCGTCTGGCTGGATCAGTTGGTAGAGCATGTGACTCTGGATCTCAGAGTCATGAGTTCAAACCCCACGTAGAGCATGGAGTCTGCTTTAAAAAATAAAAAGACTAGGGGCACCTGGGTGGCTTAGTCGTTAACCATCTGCCCTCGGCTCAGGTCATGATCCCAAGGTTTTGGGATTGAGCCCCGCATGAGGCTCTCTCCTCAGTGGGAAGCCTGCTTCTCCCTCTCCCACTTCCCCTGCTTGTGTTCCCTCTCTCACTGTGTCTCTCTCTGTCAAATAAATAAAACCTTTAAAAAAATAAGTAAATAAAAATAAAAAGACTAGACCCAAACATTAGGTGGAAGAATTACCCAAAATTTTAATATTATTCAGGCTTATCTGTAGTTTCTAAAATTTTAAAAAATAAGTTCATATTACATACATTATAAGAAAAAGATTATCATTAAAAAATTCTGTTGAAGAGTTGTCAATATGTCCTCAAAGCATAAGAGGCCCTACTACTCAGCATATCTGATGTGCCTTACATTTATTATAAAGCAGTGGTTTTTAGCCAAGGGCAGTTCTGCTCCCTAGCAAATGTCTGGCATCTACTGGGTACAAGTCATGGATACTGTTAAACATCCTACAATATACAGGACAGCCCCAACAACAAGGAATTGTCCAGCCCAAAAACCACTAATATCAAGCTTGAGAAATCCCGTTCTAAAAGATTAACTAAAATGATGGGAAAGAACTTCTTCCCTAGAGCCTGTTTAATCCTCAACTTCTCTGTTATGACTGTTGACAAGAAGGTAAATTAATTCTGACAGAAACATGGCCAGCCATCTGTTGGATTGGTCTAATTCAATTCTCTTCATGTTTCCAAATCAACCTCAGCTATAAAGGGTCTCAGCACTTCCCTGGGTCACATCCTAAACGCAGCCCAACAAACAAAAGCATGCAGCTATCTTTTCATGTGAAAAAGCCATGTCCGCACTCCCACTCCCCTCAATGTTTTGTTCCTGAACATTTTAGTCAAGTGGGAGTTTATTATTACAAATTACTAGAAGCTCTAAAATGTGTCATACTTCTGTTTATCCCAATGTCATAAGCAAAACTCCATTTTCTTCAAAGTCTCGTTCAGTAAAGCACAAGATTATTTGCCAAAGGCAAGATTCCAGGAACTAAACAGGGAGCTATTTCTTGGATCTTAACTCTATCCTTTGGACAAGTTTAATTTATATACTAGAATCTCCTTGTCTACTGTCATGGAAATTTTTAAAAACAAAAGAAACAGTAGAAATAAGCCAAACCCACGATAAGATTTCCAAAGTCTAAGAACTGCAGCCACAGAATGAATACAAAGTCAACAAGAAAAACACCAGCTTTTTTTCACAAGTGGCAAAAGAGCCTGAGAAATAGAAAGAGATGTTCTGACCTCACTGGCCAGTCCTAAGAATCTGGTTCCAGAGCAAACGTGTACCAGGGTGTACACAGAAGGTTATGGCCAGAAAAGCAGGCAAAAGGGGAAGATCTGAAGAAATGGCTCATTTTTCTGAAATCCTTAAGCCCGGTTCCTGTTTATTCTAGCTCCAATTTTTTTCTCATTGTCAGAGTTCATCTCTAGATCAAAAAACACAGGGAGAATGATAAGCACAAAGACTCAGTGTTTAAACCCAGAGGATTTTTGGTACTAGGAACCATCATGCAACTCTGCAAATAATGTACTATTATTTTACAGTACTCTACATTTATAGCACATAATCTATAAAACCATACCAACAGCAATATTCCAACATACGTGAGGATTTGGTTCCATAGTGATTCTTGAATAAGAGTAAGGAAGTTCTCCATACCATGCTGTAAGTCTTGGTTGCTTGTAAGTTACATCTAAGAAAGAAAATACAGGGCCTTTGAAATGGTTTAATGCTATTTAAGGTGTGCCTCCTGAGTGCCATGCAATGTGCAAGAAACTACGAGAAATACAAAGGCAGAGTAAAGATGAGCTCTGACTCAGGGTTCCACACATTTAGAAGACAGGGGATTTCAGGAGTAGAGTGACTCACGAGTTCAAAGAAAGAAGACAAGAGAAGGTATGCTGGCACAAACCCATAGCAGCAAAGCTCTGAGGTGTGAGTATATATGACTTGTTTGTGTCAGTGAGGACGTAAGTAAGAGTGGAGTCAGGGGCGCCTGGGTGGCTCAGCTGGTTAAGCAACAGCCTTTGGCCCAGGTCATGATCTGGGAGCCCCAGGATTGAGTTCCACATTGGGCTCCCTGCACAAGGAGTCTCCTTCTCCCTCTGACCCTCTCCCTTCTCATGATCTCTCTTTCTCTCGCTAATAAATAAAGAAAATCTTTAAAAAAAAGTGGAGTCACACTGCAGAACAGTTCAGATTAGAGAGGGTCTAAAAAATGCAGGTTATGGAGTCTGAACCCTTGTAAGCAGGAATCTGTGGCACCAACATCCACACAAAAGAAGACACACTGTTCATCCACGTGCCACCTTTTAAGAAAAAAGGGCTCTGACCAACCACAGCACAAAGCTGATACTAGTCAGAAGTTTCTGATGTCCAATTTATCGAGAAGGGAGTTATTCATAGATCTGCTGTTTTTCCCCACAAATGAAATCAACGGCTATAATAAGAACAATAATGATAAAGGTAGCTAACATTCACCAAAGGCTTACTATGTACCAGTCATTCTGCTAAGCACTTATCATGCTGTATCACATTTAATTATCACAACACCCTTAACGAGGTAGGTATTATTATTAGACCATTTTACAGATCAGAAAACCAAGAATCGGAAAACTACTTAACTAGAACTTGCTTAAAATTAACAATTACTTTGAATGGCAAGGCCAGCGATCAACGCCAAGCTGGCCACCAAAGCCCTCCTGCGGAAACTCTGGGAGTCAGGAGAAAAAGTGGATTCCTATTCTGATGTCTCAGTCACAAAAATAAAGTCTCTATACTTTGCCTCTTTCTTTACAGAAAATTTGAATTCATTCAATGTGCCAGAAAGGAAATTTTATGTTAGAGCACAGACGTCCTCCAGTGGCCACCTCTGGTACAGCAGATACTGTTGGCTTGTGGATGCCCACAAAGGAGCAGGTTCCAAGCCCGGCAATCTTGTCCCAGAGCACAAATGCTGAAACTAAAGGACACTGGACTCCTCTAATGAAATGAAAAAGAGAATAAAAAGCCGGTAATAAGGATCATAAAAGAACATACGCCAAATGGAATCATAAAAAGAAAAGCTCTGGAAGTTTCTATGAAGAAAGAGGAAACACTGTCACTATTTAAAGTAATAGAGGTAATGAACAAACTCAAAAAGAGAGATATCAACCACAGTTCGGCCAAACCAAACATCCTTTGGTTGCTTGAATCCCACCTCCATGCCCCTGCCCTGTTCACTCTGATCTCTGAGCCTGCTGTCTGCTGTTTCTTCTGCCTAGAATACTCTTTCTTGTCCCTTTTGATTGGCAAATCCCTACTCATCTTTAGGACCTCTGTTAGGTTTTAAATCTGTTTACGTAAGACTGGGCATAGTGAAAAAGGCAACGGCATCAGAAAACATTCTAGAAAGGGAGACTAGGCAGCAACAAGTACGATCTCAGATATCTACTTACCATCTCTGATGCCAGTCCTCTGTTTCCAGGGAACGACCTCACAAAGCTGTTCCAATACCCAGTCAGCTTCTTTTAAGTTAATAAAGCCAGGATACAAACACACCCTTGATGCAGAAAGAACCATTATTAACTAAGTCATTATTGTAACTAAATATAACTAAAATATAACTAAATAAATATAAATATTTATATAAATATATAAATAATTACAACTGAATATAACTAAAAAACTAAAGCATTATTAACTGAAGATACAGAAAAGAGGGGAGGCTGGGTGGCTCAGTCAGTTAAGCATCCGATTCTTGATTTCGGCTCAGGTCATGATCTCAGGGTTCTGGGATCCAGCCCCTCCATCAGGGGCTCAGTGCTCAGTGTGGAGTCTGCCTGAGATTCCCTCTCACCCTCTGCTTCTCCCCCTGCTCATGCACACTCTCTCTCACTCAAAATAAATAAAAATCTTTTTTTTTAAATAAATAAAAACCTTAAAAAAAACACACAGAGAAGATGAGCTAGTCTCTAACCATTAGTGAAAGAAGTTAATCTGGATGTTTCCTCATGGGTAGGTGAAATCATTTTACATCTCTCATGGCAGAACCTAATTATCACCAGGTCATGATGTTCCAAATGTGAAATAAACGTTCACATTAGGACAAATAAAAGAGGTAATAAAGGAAAAATAATGCATGAGGGCTTTTAGAGACATGATTCAAATACTGCTCTACCACCACCTGCTGTGAAACCTTGGGCAAATTACTTAACCTCTCTGAACTTTGGTTTTTCTTATCTGTAACACAAAAATGATATCCACCTCATAGGCTCACTATGGAATGCAGAGTAATTAATAAAATGCCTGACCCCGTGTTATTTTAACAATTGGTTGTCTTCTGAGACTAAGCCAAGTAGGGAAAAGGATCATTTATGACTCTATCAAAATAAACATTTCAAGGGTGCCTGGGTGGCTCAGTGGGTTAAGCCGCTGCCTTCGGCTCAGGTCATGATCTCAGGGTCCTGGGGTCGAGTCCCGCATCGGGCTCTCTGCTCAGCGGGGAGCCTGCTTCCTCCTCTCTCTCTCTGCCTGCCTCTCTGCCTACTTGTGATCTCTCTCTGTCAAATAAATAAATAAAATCTTTAAAAAAAAAATAAAAAAAAATAAACATTTCCAAATGAGGTTCTTTCTCTCACTGAATATACACTTATTTCAATAATGCCAAGTCAGCTCAAAATCATTTTGGATATCCTTCTTAAGAAATGTTCTCGGGGTGCCTGAGTGGCTCAGTGGGTTAAAGCCTCTGCCTTCCACTCAGGTCATGATCCCAGAGTCCTGGGATCAAGCCCCGCATCGGGCTCTCTGCTCGGCAGGGAGCCTGCTTCCTCCTCTCTCTCTGCCTACTTGTGATCTCTGTCAAATAAATAAATAAAACCTTAAAAAAAAAAAAGAAAGAAAGAAAGAAAGAAAGAAATGTTCTCAAAGCCCTTGGAACATTCTGCTGAATTTCACTCTCTGAGGGTGTGTCTGATTTTTTGAAAGAGCCAAAGCTCACCTGAAGCCACCTCTGGTTAACAATGAGATATGACCAAAATAATGCAACTGGGTTTCTCACGTGACTATTAAACTGGCTTTGAAAAGGAGGTTCTGAAGCTCTTCCTAAGCAATGCATTCAGATATGCAAGTTCAGATACATTTATTTGAAATGCTTCATTATTTTATAGTGAAAATAAGTATATTCTTGAACTAAGGGAACGTTTAAAAAAATTTTTTTAAGATTATATCTATTTATTTGAGAGAGACAGAGAGAGAGCATGTGCAAGCAGAGGAAAGAGCAGAGGGGGAGGGAGAAAGAAGCTCAAACCGACGACATGCTGAACCTGACCCAGCGACCCTGATATCACGATCTGAGCCAAAACCAAGAGGTGGACACTTAACCAACTGAACCACACAGGTACGCCTCAAAATGCTTTTAATAATGATTAATGCCTATATACCCTAAGTTGTATATGCTTTACCTTTACTGAAACTTATCCTAATATAGACTGAAATATTGATCCACTCATGTAGATTAAGGGTTAACATAACCTAATATGTTGCATATAAATATATGCAGTAATATGATTAATATGATAATGAATGTAGTAATACATATAATGTAACATAATAAAATGTAGCACCCAGGGCACAGAAGTGAAGGCTAGATCAACTCGAGTTTTAAGTTACTGTGTGGCACTAGGAAAAAGTCCTCAATCTCCTTGGCCTGTATTTCCTCATCTAAAAAGTTACAGAAGTAATAGTTACCATACCTGACGGAGAGGCTTTGAAAATGTTCTGAAGTTAGAAGTGCTATATAAAAAGAGATATTACGCACCAAAGAATTTCAGAGGCAGAAGTTACCTATTTCAAGTCAGGGAACAGAATATTTTAAGAGACTATAACTTGATTAAAATTATAGTCACTTTCTAGGGAGAATGCACTTACCTAGATATGCCTGTGGGTGACATGCTGATTTCATACACACCCTCTTTGCTACAGAAATTAAGAAAACAGACTCGTTAGTACCAGGCAAATACTACACTCCCTCCAGTGGGAGAGCTGTGCTTTGCAGCTCCCCAAACTTCCAGTCACCTACACCATTTCAGAATGAACATGCACTGTGAGGGACGCACATCCCCACCTCTTCCACTACCGAGATGAAGGGCAAGACGGTGGCAGATTACCGATGTCACTGGGAACTGAATCCTGAGGGGATCAGGCCATGGAGACAAAGACAGGGATAAAATGAATTCCGATTCTACCCCTTTATATTTCACCCATAATTTAGGCTGATAGGGTCCAGAGATCTATCATAAAGGGGTACCAAACAGAGCATCTCTTTGGAGACTCTGGAATAGGTGCATTTACATAAGGCAAATACATCTCAGAGCTCTGAGCTTCTGCTGCTTTCAGATACATGCCTAATGAGGTTCCCGCTCTGATTAATTAACATCCTTCAAAGGCTCCCCACCAACTTTTCAGCATTGTATTCAAAGTCCCCATGATGTAGCTCCACTTCCTGACAGCTCCCACTCACTCATGATCCTCCACTGCTGTCTGCAATCTCCTGAATACACCACAGTATTGTTTTTAACTTTATTTTATTTTATTTTATTTATTCAAGAGCAAGCAAACACTAGCAGGGGGAGGGACAAAGGGAGAAGCAGACTCCCTCTGAGCTGGGAGCCCAACGTGGGGCTTGATCCCGGGACTCCAGGATCATGACCTGAACCAAAGAAAGACACTTAACTGACTGAGCCCACCCTGACCCTCCACACCACAGTATTTATTTTTTCTTTTTTTCTTTTTTTAAAGATTTTATTTATTTATTTCACAGAGAGAGCGATCACAAGTAGGCAGAGAGGCAGGCAGAGAGAGAGAAGGAAGCAGGCTCCCTGCTGAGCAGAGAGCCAGATGCGGGGCTCGATCCCAGGACCCTGGGACCATGACCTGAGCCGAAGACAGAGGCTTTAACCCACTGAGCTACCCCGGCGCCCCACCACAGTATTTCGAATTCCTACAAGCTGGAATGCTTCCCTGCCATCCAGCACCCCCAATCCCACCCACCTGAGCTTTAGTCTGGGAGAAAATTCTAATTCATTCCTCAACATCGCAGTTCAGTAACGCTTTCCTGACCTCTAATCCACCCAAATAATGTTAACTATCTCATCCTCTGTGCTACCACTAGACCTTACTATAATTCTACTGTTTTATAACGTACATGACTGCAATTTCTTATTACATGTCTATTTCATTTACTAAACTGTAGGCTACTGAGGGGCAAGGAATAGGTTACTGTTGTGTTTCCCAGTGCCTTGCACATTGTAGATGGGCAGTAAAAGCTCAGAATTTAATCAAATGTGAAAAAGTACAAAACTGTTCCAGAAGTGCAGCATGGCCAGGTCCACAGTGAGAAAACCGATCCAGACTGCATAGGTTCCTGTACCAGGATAACAGTCAGACCCTTCCTGGACAGAGCTCAGTTACAGAGAACATAAAGGGACAGTTTTCACATCACCCTCTGCCATGTGAGTTAGTAGTTTGTGATCTGTGAGCTGGGCTCTTGGGCAAATGTGAGAGCGCCTCCGAGCAAAAATGTGGGCTGCGTTATTGTCATATACATTTATCACATCTCTAGATGGTCTCCCCCGGAGTGTAAATTACAATGTTTAACTGCAACTGTAAATTATAATTACAATGTTTCAGTGTGATATGTTTTGGGCCATGTTTAGAAATTGGCTCACTTTAAACATGGGTGACATTTTTGGCTATTAAATAAAAATCTAAGGAGCTAACTTTAGATAACCAGAATTAACAAACCTTGGGGTCAAGCCTGAAGTTCTGTCATTTTGCTCTGACCTGAATATTCACAACTGCCCATTTTTTCAACCTGAATGTCCCATCTGTACCTAGTAATAAGTTTCATGTTTTTTTTATTCTCTTTATCACCAATGGAGGTAATGTCACATGGTGTTCACAAACGAATTCAAGACTGTTAGAGCCACCAGACTCTACTTAAATGATCCTATAGTCCAAACCTTTAATGTTATAGACAAAGAAACTAAAGTTCAGAGAGATGGCCTTAATGTACCTAAGGACTAGTTACATAGCTAAATAGTGGCCAGGCCACAACTATATACCCTTTTTGAAAGTATGATGACATTCCTGGGGCACCTGGGTGGCTCAGTGGATTAAAGCCTCTGCCTTCGGCTCAGGTCATGATCCCAGGGTCCTGGGATTGAGCCCCGCATTGGGCTCTCTGCTGAGCAGGGGAGCCCGCTTCCTCCTCTCTCTCTCTGCCTGCCTCTCTGCCTATTTGTGATCTCTGTCTGTCAAATAAATAAATTAAAAAATAAAAATAAAAATAAAAAAGTACGATGACATTCCTGTTTCAAATTTTTCCTGGGCTTACAAGTCAACCTGGAAGCAGCCAAGCAGCCTGATAGACTACTCCTAGGCAGGAAGAAAGGGAGAAAATCTCGTAGGCTCCAACTCCCCACTGAGCACAGAGCCTGATGTGGGGCTCGATCTCACCACCCTAAGATCATGACCGAGCGGAAATCCAAAGTTGGCCACTTCACTGACTGAGCCACTCAGGCACCCCACAAAGCATCTTTCATTAACTTTGGAAAAGAGTATTTTATATACAGATCAATGTAAGAGGAATTATAAATTAAAGATGACATTTTATATACAGATCAACATAAGAGGAAACGAAATTGCTCTGGAACAATTATATGAGAATTTAAGTCCCTCTAGATTTCCAGCAGCTTTCGTTAAGTGTTGCTAGTAAAATAGTACCTGATGAAAGTCCTCTCAAAAGGCCAGTTTCAGGGGCGCCTGAGTGGCTCAGTGGGTTAAGCTGCTGCCTTCAGCTCAGGTCATGATCTCAGAGTCCTGGGATCAAGCCCCGCATCAGGCGCTCTGCTCAGTGGAGAGCCGCCTGCTTCCCCCTCTCTCTCTGCCTGCCTCTCTGCCTACTTGTGATCTCTATGTCAAATAAATAAATAAAATCTATTCAAAAAAAAAGAAAAGAAAAAGGCCAGTTTCAGGGCACCTAGGTGGCAAAGTCAGCTGAATATCCGACTCTTAGTTTTAGCTCAGGTCATGAGCTCGGGGTCTTGAGACCAAGCTCCGTGTGGAACTCTAAGCTCAGTGAGGAGTCTGCTAAAGTTTCTCTCTCCTCCTCCCTCTGCCCCTCCCTGTGCGTGCTCTCTAAAATAAATAAATAAATCTTAAAAAAACAAAAACAAAAAACGCTGTATTTCAATGACTCAGGAAAAATCCCACTCTGTCTTTACCTAGGAGATATTTTAGCTTACTGTCTGCAGATATCTTAATGATCAGGGTCAGGAAATCCACACCAGAATCACAGTTTAAGATACAAGTATCTTCTTGCATTTTCCACACCATCAGCAAATTGAGCAAGGCTTCCCAAAAGACCGAGTTTAAAGACATCTAAGATACAACTATCCCTGCCTAAAATTAATACAGTTAACTGGGCCCTTATCTCTCTCAGATGGAAAACCCAGTGAGGGAAAGATGTGGGCTCTGAATTTTCCTGTGGGCAACAAATACAGAAAGGCAACAAATTACTTACTCAATTACTCGTGGCTCTGGAGCTCTGCGTACTACCTGCAAGGAAACAGGCAGTTTTTACTTCTGGAATGATCCCTAATCCTCAGAAACGCTTATGTGCAGGACTACCACATCTTCTCATTTCTGATAAAAGTAAGTCAAGTTTAAAACTATCCCTTTTTTTTTACTTTAAGCTTTTACAATCCTACCAGAGACCCTTATCTGCTTTTCTTAGAACTATTTCACAGTTACTAGCGGGCAAGAAAAAATAATAAAAGTAGAATTAATCCACTTTCAGAGCAGCCAGTAATTCTGGAAAAACCTTCTTTCTAGGCAACTATTTATTTATTTATTTTAATTATTTTTCCAGGAGACTTTTTAAAATAGAAGACATACTGGGGTGCCTAGGTGGCACAGTTGGTTGAGCATCAGACTCTTGGTTTCGGCTTAGGTCATGATCTCAGGGTTGTAAGACTGAGCCCTGCTTGGGCTCCGTGCTCAGCACAGAGTCGGCCTCAAAGATTCTCCCTTTCCCTCTGCTGAGTCATGCACATGCATGCTCTCTCTCTCAAATTAATTAATTAAATTAAACCTTTTAAAAAATAAAATACAAGATAACTAAGAAGTAAGTTTTAATCATTATTTACACAATTACTATTACAGCAAGATGACTAATTTTTAGCTTTTTCCATGTTATTAACAACAGTGAATCTTCACTGTTTCTTACAATTTTTCCCCACGGGGGGATAAAAAGGCTAAAATATCAGGCATTGTAGTAGCTGAAAATTTCAACCCAATCCGGAGACATCTGCTACACTAGCACAAAAGACAGCATGGTTTGTTAGAACCATGTTAGAAATCAGAAAACAAATGCAAGTGCTAATCACGGTATAACCTCCTTCCCCCCCAAAATGGGAATTATACTTGCCCATCAGCTGGGAGCAGACTATAAAGAATCTTCAGACATACTAAGGAATTGATATGCCACATTTCATTATAAGTAAAGGCCTTTCACATTCCTTTTATTAGTGAATTTATTCAGTCACTACTGGAGTGTCTACTATGTGAATATAGCTCTTACAAGCAAATCTGTTAGTACTGTAGGAGAACTAAGAACTCACTTGCTGGGGTTCTTTGAACACAAACTGTCTGTCTGCAAGATGATGCTCCTTGTTCATCCATGTCTGACCAGGTCTCTGGTGGAGATGGCTCTTAGCAGTGGTGGCTGAAACGAGCAAGAAGAGACGTGAACCAGACTCAAAAAGTCTGCTCTAGGGAGCAAGGGCCAATAAAATCTAGTTGAAGATAACCGATATGACACCTAGAAATTAATTAGTAAAGTCTGTCGGAGATCCCGCTACATACACTGAAAGGTGTGAGAGCTGTGACAAAATACGAGGAACATTATACCTCAACCGCCAATAAAAGATGACCACCAGTGGGGAACCTGGGGCTCAGACAGTTAGCGTCTGCCTTTGGCCCAGGTCATGACTGAGCTGGGATCAACCTGGGATTGAGCCCTGCATTGGGCTCCCTGCTTCCCCCACCCCCCCAACTCTGCCTGCCTCTGCCTACTGATCTCTCTCTCTAATAAATAAATAAAATCTTGGGACGCCTGGGTGGCTCAATCGGTTGGACGACTGCCCTCGGCTCAGGTCATGATCCCGGAGTCCCGGGATCAAGTCCCGCATCGGGCTCCCAGCTCCACAGGGAGTCTGCTTCTCTCTCTGACCTTCTCCTCGCTCATGTTCTCTCTCACTGTCTCTCTCTCAAATAAATAAATAAAATCTTTAAAAAATAAATAAATAAATAAAATCTTTAAAAAAAAAAAAGATGATCATCAAGAAAATCAAGGCATCAGCTACACTTTAAATAACTCCTTAACATTAACTGAAATGTACATTCACACAAGATCCCCACGAGTTCTTGCCTGGCTGAGCAGGGGCCTGGCTCTTAGGGGGACCAGCCCAGGCTCCCTGCACTCGGGCTCGCCGTCTTTTGTCCTCCATATTGACCAAAAACACTTCTGCTCTTAGCTTTCAGATTTCATTCCTGATTAAAACCACACGAGGGTATCTGTTTGGGAAAAAAAAAAAAAAAAGTGCTTTTTGTTAGGATTGTGAGTGTGAACCACCTAAGGAAGTCCTTATAATCCTTTCAAGCTCGATGCAATTGGAGATTCTATACAAAATTAATTTCTGTCATCACAACATCTCAATCAAGGAGCCTACTAAGTCACTTAGAACTGCAGGTTTTAACGTTCATTTTTGCAATCTTATAGAAGTTTTTTTTTTCCCCAAGAGAGAATGAGTGTGCATTGGCGGTGGGGTAGAAAAGAAAGAAATTCTTTTTTTTTTTTCCTTCACCATAGCACATACCCTCCCCAATGTGCATCACCAGCCACCCCATCCCTCACCCCCCGCCCCTCCAGCAGCCCTCAGTTTGTTTCCTGAGATTAAGTCTCTTAGGTTTGTCTCCTTCTCTGGTTTCATCATCATTCTTCCCCCACCTTCCCCTATGATCCTCTGTCTTGTTTCTCAAATTCTTCCCATCAGTGAGATCATATGATAATTGTCTTTCCCTGATTGACTTATTTTGCTTAGCATAATACCCTCTAGTTCCATCCACATTGTTGCAAATATCAAAATTTTGGGGGTTTTGATGGCTGCATAGTGTTCCATTGTATATATACACCACATCTTCTTTATCCATTCATCTCTTGATGGACATCTAGGTTCTTTCCATAGTTTGGTTATTGTGGACATTGCTGCTATAAACATTTGGGTGCCTGGGCCCCTTCAGATCACTACACTTGTGTCTTTAGGGTAAATACCCAGTAGTGCGATTGCTGGGTCAGAGGGTAGTTCTATTTTCAACTTTTTGAGGAACTTCCATACTGTTTTCCTGAGTGGCTGCACCAGCTTGCATTCCCACCAACAGTGTAGGAGGGTTTGCCGTGGAGAGAGAAAATCTTAAACAGATTTCACGCCTGGTGTAGAGCCCATGCAGGGCTCGATCTCACCACCCTGAGATCAAGACCTGAGCCAAGATCGAGAGTCAGACTGAGCCACCCAGGCGTCCCATGACCTAACAGGACATTTGCTTCTTTCCCAAGAAAGTACACATTAAGAAACTCTAAGATCTATCATAAATAACATTAGTCTTAGTAGTGTCAAAGAAACTGTAATATTCTCTCACCTATACGGATACTGAGAAATAGCTCAGACTCCGTTTCCAAGGGCACTTCCATATTCCGTTGTAACTGGCTATATCAAACTTCCCTGGAAGCGTATTAAAAGATACCCATGGTTGGGGCACCTGGGTGGCTCAGTGGGTTAAGCCTCTGCCTTTAGCTCAGGTCATGATCTCAGGGTCCTGGGATGGAGCCCCACATCGGGCTCTCTGCTCGGCAGGGAGCCTGCCTCCCCCTCTTTCTCTGCCTGCCTCTCTACTTGTGATCTCTCTCTCCTTGTCGAACAAATAAATAAATAAATCTGGAAAAAAAAAATTACCCATGGTCTGTCTCAGAATGGATCCATCTCAGGATGGATCCAAGTGTTCGTCTTTGCGACAAGCATCGCGGGAGATGTTGCGAAGGGGGCACAGATGATGACTACAAGGTTAAGCGGCTCACCCAGAGTCACTTGGGACGTCAACAGGAGGTAGATTAACATTCAAACTTCATTAACTTACAGTTTTCAGTCAACTGAAAAAAATAAAACAAAACAACAACAAAAAAAAACCACCTCCTAATACTCAGTATACTAATTTGGCATTTCTGCCATTAAATTTTGAGCTCACAGCAAATACAGGAGCACAGCTACTAAGGAGACCAACCCAGGGAGGTCCAAGCCACATGTTCTGAACCTATGATTCCTTTCTTTATTGCTCTAAGAAAGCGTCACATTCGAGTCCTCGCAGGTGACGAGCTCGTTTTATGGCTGATTTGGCACTCCAATTTCCAGACCTTCCGCAGACCTTCTGAGCTGGGGTGAGCCCAGGAATATGTACACTGAACAAATTTCCCCAGGTGAGAAGCATAGAATTCCTTCTCCTTTAATAGGCAGGGAGATGACGGAGACTGCCATCTGCCCCAAAAGAGCTAACGGCAGAGTCAAATGCCACCCCTCGACACCCACAAGATGTGTCGCGACAGCTTACATTGATTTTCTCTCAACGGGAGGGTCAAAAGCTCTGAACACCCTGCGCTGTAGTGCTCGCTCTGTTCCCAGGGGAGTAGTACGCTGTTACCGGCCAGGGCACAGCTGCTGAGAAGAGAGATTTCGGAGCCCCCACCCCAGACCTAACCGATTCTGTGGCCCAGAAACGGCCCACCAAGCCCACCTCCCACCCCGAGAACCCCGCAGAAGGCAAACGCCGGCAGCTCGGGCGCCAGCCGGACTCGCTCCGAATCTCAATCTGGCAGCTCCCGGCCGCACCGCCTGTCAGCTGACTTCACCTTTCCCGGCCCGAGTTTCTTCCTCCGTAAAGCGCGGAACCAAGGCCTCTCTCGCGGCCGAAGCGCAGATCGGGAGACCCTCGCGGTGAAAAAGCCTCGTCCTCAAGCAGCGCGACAACTTGCCCTATTTTCGAGTCTTCTCTTCCACGAGCCCCGGGACGCGCGGTCCTGGAGGTTCGACGCGGGAGGGCCCTCAGGGGACGGTCCCCAAAGCCCCAGCCACCCAGCGGGGAGCCGGGAGCCCACAGCAGCCAGCGGAGCCCGCCGCGCGGGTACAAACCCGCCCGGTCCTGGAACGAACCCCGGGGCCCCAGACCCGCGCCGCCACCGGCTGTCGGGGAACCTTAAGAGTGAAACACCGACTCCGACCGCTCGCAACCACAGGCCGCGGCGTCAGGAATTTCCTCTGACGTCACGCGCCGCCGCCACTACTTCCGGCGCCGTTAGCTGGAGTCCGGGCAGCTACCTGTTCCCTGAGGCGAGAGGTCCGGCTTGCTGAAGGTGCCGATCAGGGCCGGGATAGGTGCGGAGCGCAGACTGAAGGTGCGGAGGGAGCCGGGTCGGGAGCCGAGACATGGCGAAGGTGGGAATGAAGACGCGTTTCGTAGGCCGAGGTCCTTCGGGCCGTAATCCACCCCCCGCCTCGCTCCCAAACCAAGCCGGAGACGTCTAAGTGCCGGCAACCTTGGTCTCTGCGTAAAGAGTGACTGGGTCCCAGCGGGGCTGGGGGAAGGGCGAGGGGGGTGGGAAACCGGGTCGTGATGTGCGAAGTAAAAGGGTCTGAATTTTACCCTGGAAGCCCTGGAGAGTGTCACAGGCGCTTCCTTTGCGTTCCCCCCGCAGCCCGTGCGTCTTTCCGTCAACAACACAGCAGGGCAGGGGACCACGCCTTCTCCTCTGCGCTCTCCGGTGCTGAACCACGTGTTGCTGGAGCCGGACGACACCACTTCCTGGATGTATAACCTAGGGCAGGTACTCCGCTTCTTCTTCTTCTTCTTTTTTTCTCTTTCCTTTTTTTTTTTTAGATTTTATGTATTTATTTGTCAGAAAGCAAAAGAGAAATCACAAGCAGGCAGAGCGGCATTCGGAGGGAGAAGCAGGCTCCCTGCTGAGCAAGGAGCCTGGTGTGGGACTCGATCCTAGGATTCTGGGATCATGACCTGAGCTGCTGGCAGCGGCTGAACTGACTGAGCCACCCAGGTGTCCCGGTACTCCACTTCTTTAGGAAAAGGGCATAGCTCTTGTTGGGAGAGTTACATGTGGTAATGCATGTGAAGAATGTAGCAGGCTCCTTGGAACACAACAGAAATCCAGTTAATATTAAGAGTGTCTTGAAAGGGGCGCCTGGGTGGCTCAGTGGGTTAAAGCTTCTGCCTTCTGCTCAGGTCATGATCTCAGGGATCGAGCCCCGCATCGGGCTCTCTGCTCATCAGGGAGCCTGCTTTTTCCTCTCTCTCTCTGCCTACTTGTGAACTCTGTTTGTCAAATAAAAAATAAACAAAACCTTTTTAAAAAAGAGTGTCTTGAAAAATAAAAAATAAAATAAATTGGGGCACCTGGGTGATCATACAGGTGTCTCCCTTGGGCTCAGGTCATGATCCCAGAATCCTGGGATGGAGCCCCACACATTAGGCTCCCTGCTCAGTGGGGAGTCTACTTCTCCCTCTACTGATCCCCCTGCTTGTGCTATCTGTCTGTCTGTCTGTCTCTCTCTCTCTTTCTCTCTCTGTCAAATAAATAAAATATTTTTTAAACATAAAAATAAAATAAATAAATTTGACCAGTGGGTCAAAGAGTGTCTTCTTTTCACCGCCTCCAAGTTTCTGAGAAGCATCTTTAATATGGCCGTATTAAACCATGTATCTTACAGTGTGAAAATAGAAAAAGTAGCACTGAATGGATTGTTTTGTGCAGCTTATTCTCTAAGATCTACCAAACAACAGTCACTGTCGGAGTCCTTAAAATAAGCCTTGCATTATATACTGCTTACCTGCAAAAGCTCAGTGTACCCCACAAATCTAATTTTCACAGCATTCATCATTCTTTTGTTATCCTTTGTGACACTGAAGGAAAATTATTCATCCTAGAACTGAAAGGAGAGAAAAGTGGTAAGGGCAGACTATAATTTTTATCCTTTTTTTTTTTGTCCCCATCAACTAGTCATTTGTCAGTGTCTGTTTCTGGTTCAGGAACCTTGACTGTGTCTTCCAAAGGATGTTATTTCTTTCTTTTCAGTGATTATGGTTTTGGAACAAGGACAAAGAAGTTTGGATTGAGGAGTCCCTAAAAGTAGTGATTAACACCTTTTCAACCTCCACGTAGAACATTTCTCAAAAATCCATCCATGGCTTGCTTGCATCCAAAATAACTGCATTTTTAACAAAAATCACTTGCATTCTTACCAAGTGTTCAGGGTGATTTGGATGCAGAGAAAGTTTAGAAACCTTCAGGATACCTGTAGGGTTACAAATCATTCCCATTTGTCTGGTACTGAGAGGTCTTGCAGGACATTGGACTTCAAATGCTAAAGGCAGAAAAGAACTGGGCAACTGACATGGTTGGTTATGCTAGCTACATGTTAGTATGTAGTATTAGAAAGATGTTCTTTGTGAGTCTTATATCATGGGTTTCTCCATTTCTAGAGGCAGTGTTTGTGTTTCTATCAGGGAGGGTGGTGGAGACTGTGGGAGAGGGAATGAAAGTGAGGTGTCTTGTCAGTTATCAGCCCAAATCTTGCCAGATTCTCAGCTCCAAACCCATCCTCCACTGCCCTGCTTGCAATCCTGGAACATTTTCCCCTTGCCATTTGGTCCAATGTGAAACGTCATCAGTAGAGGGTGCTGGAGGGACATTGGAGGGGGAAAGGGTTCTTCCTGATTCAAGTGCTCCTTTCAGCTGTCTGTGCAATGCCTAGCAGCCTGCAGTGGTTGGCATCTCTCTGTGGGCTGAATTGCAATGTTAGTGACACTGACAGCCTTGTTAAGTTCCTATTGTGAAGTTAAGGCATTGATTGGGAAGGAATGGGATCCCAAATTTTGAAATAGTGACATCTGCTTGGACCCAGAGGAAACTGACATCTCTTGGACACCCAAGTCACCCTGAACTTCTCGTGGCAGTGGAAGTAGCTTGCTCTCCTGTGTCTGAAGACATGAGCAGCCCTTTGCTTGAAAACTCTGTGAAACCCTCACCTGGAGCAGATTACTTGAAATGCACAGCATAGTTCTGAACTTCCTATCAGATGGGAGAGCACCCCCAGATTTGTGCCTTCCTTGGTGGTGGTGGTGGTGGTGGTGGTGTGTGTGTATGTGTGCATGCCTCTGCCTGGACCTAAATGCTGGTAGTGGCTCTTCCCTCTGTCTGCTGTTTCTGTATTCTTAGAATTTACTTTCCCCTTGTAGGTGATACCCTGTTATGGTTATTAATTATTTCCCCTGAAACTAATTTCTGTCTCCTCTTTGATTCCTAACTCTTACAGTGTGATTGTGATATCAGGGGTCGGAAGCGATAGCTAGCAAGTGGCTGGCCCCAGAGTTGCCCTTAAACTGTGAGCAATCGGTTTGGCTCTGATTTGGAGCCAACCTGTCAACCCTGGCCCATTGCTCTCTTGTTTTCCTTCACCCAAGACAGCCTTCTTAAAGTTGTGCTGAGCTGGTTGCCTTGCCTCTACTCTGAAACCAGCATTTCTCAGCTTATGGTTGGAAGACTATCTGCATTGGGAATCCCTAGGGCATTGCTTGTAAAAAATGAACATTCCAGGCCGCCCATCGAGAGTCTGGGTTAGTGGGTTTGGGGCAGGGCCAAGCAACTTGGATATTTGACCGTGCCTTGTTTCATCTTCCAAGAACCTGCCAGAGTTCTACCTTTTCTAGCTGCCTACTTTCTGCAGGTGACTACTTCCCACTCAACAGATACCCCATCCCTTGGATGGCAAAACTGATAGATGCTTTCGAAGTGCTGGTAGCTTTTACCAAAAGGATTCTGAATGAGCTACACACTGCTGCTTATTTTCAGTTGCTGATTTTCACACCAGACTCTTGCCAAACCTTGCCTGTTTTGATCATATGCTGCTTGTGGAGTGCCCGCTGAGAATTCTGGAGAAAATCCAATCCAGGGAAAATAATGGCACGTCATGCTAATAGCTTTCAGTGAAGGTACTACATAGAGAAATTCCCAGCCCGTGTCTCATTGCCAGAGGCTTAGCGGTTCCCAGCTTGAAGTGGGGGGAGAATAGGGCAGGAAACCGCCAACTCTGCAGCGGGTGGGCAAGGATGCTTTCAAGTCTCCACCAACTCTAACCAACATTGAGGAAGACAGGATACTTCCCCAGACTCCAGACAGGAACTCCTCCCATTCAACACCCAGCACAATTACAGATGTTGCTCAAGATAAACTATGCCAGTAAGCCATAGCACCAACTGTGAGGAACAATGAAAGAACAGCATAATCGGATGTGAAATTGTGGAGAGTGGACAAATACCAAGGACAAGAGAGGTGACTAGAGGTTACAGGCATCAGCAAAGGCATATGGCAAACAGGAAGTTATGTCGGAGTTTTAAACAGTATGGAGCATTCGGTGGCTAAGATATCGATAGTCACATCACCCCTAAAAAGAGCAGGCACCATTTACGCATCTGATTTCTAAATAATAGCACATGATATTAACATTTCCTGAGAGCATGCCAAGTAATGCTGTAGTTATATGCATACACTGATCCAATTTTCTTAATCCCAATTACAAAGGAAAAAATTAAACCATGATGCTACATGAGGCCACCGTGCCCTCCTCTGCAAAGATGTGGCACATGCAAAGCCAAATTAGGAAAGACAGGACTATTCCTGGAATGATAGATGGCGCCATTTCCTGGGGCCTAATAGCTGGGTTCTTTCAGATGAGATCGGGCGTGTTCAGGGTGGTCTGGCCCTTGGGTTCTTTCAGAGACTTTGAAAGTGAAGGATTGGGCAGACCCTAGGTTATAAATCCTTCCTGATGGCTTTATCTAGATGGTTTAGCAGATTCTTCTCTGGAGTCACCAAGTCCTCAGGGCCACGTGAACCACATTATTTCGAGTGTATGATCTGGGATGTCAGGCAAGTCTTGATTCAAATGTTACAAGTACTGACTGTAGACAGCACTGTGCTGGATACTAAGGACAAAGTAGTGATCAAAGACAGACCCGGCTTCCACCCTCATGGAAGTTGCAGTCTAGCAGGAGAGGTAGACATTTTTTAAAATACATAAATATTACAGTTGTCGTATTTGGTATGAGACTCTCATGGGGGAACCTAACCTAGTGGAGTAGTATCCACGATGTATGTGGAGTCTTGTGTTGGTTAGGAGTTCTGATTTGTATTTGATTCAGCTGGTGCATCAGCAGCTGGGGGTTGGTTGATGTAGACTAGCCTTGACTCCATGTGCCGTCTTGTCCTTGAACGAGCTCACTAGTGGTGTCCGGGGAGGCGTGTACAAATACATCTCTGGAGGCCTAGGCTTAGAAGTGGCACAAAGCACTTCATTTATTGGCCAGAGCAAGCTAAACTAAGTTCAAGGAGTGGGGAAATAGACTTCACCTCTTGACTGGACTTGTTGCAAAGTCACAGCGCAAAGGGTCTGGATACTGGGAGGAGTAGAGTATGGGAGCTGTTTTTGCAATCGTTCAACCACACTGAATGAAGGGGTGTATTGGAAAGACTGAAAGAGGGTTCCTGTAGGAATAGGGAGGCAGTTGAGGGGGTTCTTGGAGATGGGGTAGAGAGGAGTCAGACCACGCAGGCTTTGAGAGGCATAGAAAGCAGTCCGTGTTTATATATGGTATGAACCCTATGATTAACATTAGACACTCATTCTCCCTTCCGTCCCTCCCTTTCTGTCTTATGGAATACTTTGAAACCATTGTTGAGACCTTGTTTTTAGTGCTGTGCCTAAGACAGGGATATCTTCTTTCAAGTGGTTAGGATGCTGATAAGCAAATAGGCAACAAAAGCCTATCATTTAAAAAAATTTAAAAGTAGCTGAAATTATTAAGTGAATGGTGGAGTAGCTCCTCTCTTGCCTTAGAAATAAATTAACCACTTTTTAGAAGCAAATTCATTCCGTAGAGAAACACGGAAACTAAGCCAATGCGCCTAGATTGTCTTTTGCCCTGAAAGAACCAGACAGCATAGCTATGCGAGGTTCCCCTTACACGAATAGGCTGTGTAGTGCTTTATGGTCAACTGCAGCCAACATCTGCATCGGGGTGGGTGCATGGATGAAAAACACAATGAACCCAGGTTACTCCCATGTACGGGATAACAGTAAGTTGGGCAAGTTAAAAAGCACCATAGGGGCACCTGGGTGGCTCCATGGTTAAGCATCTGCCTTCGGCTCAGGTCATGATCTTAAGATCCTGGAATCGAGCCCCTCATCATCCTCCCTGCTCAGAGGGAAGCCTGCTTCTCCCTCTCCCACTCCCCCTGCTTGTGTTCCTCTCTCTCTGTAAAAAAAAAAAAAATAAATAAAAAATAGGCACCTTAAATCTTTCAGACTTCTAACACCACTTGCTCACTCCCCCCTCCCTCAGCCTCTCCCCTGCTCCTGTGTAAGCTTGCTTTCTCTTTCAAAATAAGTCTTTAAAAGATTATTGGATTGTTGAAACTACTATATACACAACATAAGGATGCCTAATAAATAAATGAAAGTATGAAAAATATTAGTTCAAAATCATCAAAAATGCAAAGCTATTTTTGAAAAAGAATGAAATATAACAATGAAAATTAAAAACACAGTGAAGGAGCAGCTGGGTGGCTCAGTGGGTTAAGCGTCTGCCTTTGACCCAGGTCATAATCTTGGGGCCCTGGGATCAAGCCCCCAGCCAGGGGCTCCCTCACTCTCAGATAAATAAAATCTTAAGAAAAATAAAAACCCAATGAAGTCTCTACTTCTGGGTGGGCCATGGTAGTAGCAAGCAATTACTCCATTGTAACATAGAAAATAAACTAAGTAAATTAGTTTTTATTTTCTTTGAAGACTTTGGAACTCTGTGATGTGATGCGGACTACCTTAACTAACTGCTAACAAACGAACCCTTGCCAGGTTAAGTCGGCCATCTTTTTCTCTGGGGACATTTTCTAAGGGTGACAGCTGAGGATTGGGCTTGCTAAAGGCAGTGGCATCTCTACAAGGGGAAAGAGAATCCAACAGACCTTTTGACAGCCAGCGGGATGGCACAACGGATTGGAAGCTAGAGGAGCCCATAAATGCTTAAGTTTGCCCTTTGCCGCATTTGCGGAGTGCTAGGGCTACAGAAGGGAGAGGGCTGGACTGGCAAGACAAGGTGAAAGCTTTTATAGTCTTACAGTGCTTAAAAAAAAAAAAAAAAAAGGTTCTGAGAAAGAAGAGTCCACAAGAAACATGACAGCTTTCATTCTGCTGACATTTGAAACTATAGGGCACCAAGTCTAAAAAAAGTGGCTGAATACTGTTTTTCTGAAAATAAATAAATTGGAAAAAAAAAAAAGTGGCAACTTGGAGCGCCTGGGTGGCGCAGTCAGTTAAGCATCTGCCTTCAGCTCAGGCTCCCAGACTCCTGGGATCAAACACTACATCAGGCTCCCTGCTCTGCGGGGAGCCTGCTTCTCCCTCTCCTTCTGCCTGCCACTCCTCCTGCTCGTGCCCTCTCAAATAAATAAATAAAATCTTTAAAATCACGAAAAAGAAAAAGTGGGAACCCAGCCCTAAATCAGCTGAACACCTGTTTAGACTGGAGTGATTAGTCCTTACTCTACCCAACAGGAAAGAGGCAAGTCCTCTCTGGAGAATAAAAACATTGACTTTAGACTTTTTTTTGTTTTTTAAAGATTTCTTTATTTATTTGACACACAGAGAGAGATCACAAGTAGGCAGAGAGGCAGGCAGAGAGAGCGGGGGAAGCAGGATCCTGCTGAGCAGAGAGCCTGATACGGGCCTCGATCCCAGGACCCTGAGATCATGACCTGAGCCAAAGGCAGAGGCTTAACCCACTGAGCCACCCAAGTGCCCTGACTTTAGTCTTTATGTTTCTTTTATATAGAATTTCTGGCATACGATAAAAGAAAATTATGGGACATGCAAGGAGTTAGAAAAATATGACCAATCATCAAGAGAAAAAAAAAACAACAAATAAGTAGATCCACAGATGATCCAAATGTAGGATTAAGCAGAGAAGAACTTTAAAACAACTCATAAATATTTATAAAAACTGAGGAAAAGAAGAAAACGTGAAAAAGGTAGATTTTTCAATAAACAATTGGAATTTACAGTAAAGAATAACATAAATACATAGAAAAATAGATAGTAAAACAATTGAAAAATATATACTACTATATGCTAACCAAAATAAAGCAGAGATAGCTAGTTTGGAATCGCAGAAAACAGATTTTAAGGCAAAAAGAGGTAGCAATAAGGCTGTCACTGCATGACCAAAAAAAGAGTTCAACCCACCAGGAAGGCATAATTCTAAACTTTATTAGCCTAACAAGATAGTCTCCAAATATATAAAGCAAAAGCTGATAAAACAGGGAATCCGAATCCATCATTATAGTGAGAGATTTCAAAATACTTCTCTCAATTATTGACAGGTCAGGCAAACAAACATTTGTAAAGACAGGGGAGATTTGAAGAACTAATAAGCTTAATGTACATCTATAGAAGATAACAATTGGAAAATAAACATTCTTCTTAAGCACATATGGTACATTTTAAAAAACAGGGAGGCAAATCATAAGAGACTCAATCATAGGAAACAAACTGAGGGTTGATGGGGTACGTGGGTGATGGGTATTAAGGAGGGCACAGGATGAATGAGGCCTGGGTGTTTTATGCAACTGATGAATCACTAATTTCTATCTCTGAAACTAATATACAGTATATGTTAATTAAATTGAATTTAAGTAAAAACTTTTTTAAAAAGTTGGCCATATCTAGACATAAAATACATCTTAAAAACTTTCTAAGAACTGGTGAAGGTAAAAGGTTTACATTTGTATTAGTTTCCTATGGCTGCTGTAACATTACCATAAACTCAGTGGCTTAAAACAAGATCACAGGCCAGAAGTCCAAAATCAAGGTGTCAGCTGGGTCCTCAATCCTCTGGAACCTCTGGGAAATAATCCAGTTGCTGGCCTCTAACAGTGCCCAGTAGCCACCTGCATTCCTTGACTGTGGCTGCGTCCCTCCAGTCTCTGCCTCCGAGGTCCCCCTGCTTTCTCCTTTTCTGTGTGTAATCGTCCTCTTATTAAGGATATTTGTGATTCCACTTAGGGCTCACTTAGGTAATCTCATCTGAAGATCTTCTAACTTAATCACACCTGCGAAGACCTTTTTCCACATAAGGTAGTGTTTACAGGGTCTAGGGATCTGGATCTTGTATCTTTGGGGGCCACTATTCAGGCTACTACATTTTTATATATATTTACTTTATGCCAGGCTAGATCCTGAGTACTTAAAAAATATGAATTTTTGCTCACCAACAGTTTACAAGCCAGGTGTTGTTATTCTCATTTTTCAGAAGGCAAAACTGAGGCAGAGAAAGGTTATAACTTGCCCAAGCTGGGCCACACACACATGTTCTTGTCTAATTATTTAGAAATCAATAACAAAAGATTTCACTTTTTATTCCAAATAAATTTCAGATTTATGGGAATTCTACAGTGCAGCACACAGAGTTCTCATATACCAACTTTTACCTAGATTCTTCCAATGTTAACATTTTAACACATTTGCTTTATCTTTTTCTGTATAAATAATTTTTTCTGAAGCTTTTGAGATTAAGTTGCATAGATAATGTCCCATTATCCCTAAATACTCTAGTGTGTATTTCCTAAAATTCAAGAGCTTTTTCTTGAATAACCACAGTACAATGATCAAACTCAGGAAATTAACATTGATACAATGCTATTATCTAACCTACAGACCTTACTCAAATCTTACCCATTGTCTCAAAAATCCCATTTTTTAATCAAGATTCAACTGAGATCATGTAACATTTACTTTTCACATTTCTTTAGTTTTCTTTAATCTGAAACTTTTGACAAATTTAAGTTGGTTATTTTGTAGGGTATCTTTCAATTTAGATTTTTCTGATATTTCTTTTTGATTAGATTCATATTATTGCTTCTTGGCCTTTTGGCAAAGATCAAGTGTGATTAGGTTCAGATTATACATTTTTGGGAGGAATACTACATAATTGATATTGTATCTTCAGTCCACGATAACACAATATACAAAATATAAAATTGCCTCATTAATGGTGATACCAACACAAGCATTTTATTTTATTTTTTAAGATTTTATTTATTTATTTGACACAGAAAGAGATTACAAGTAGGCAGAGAGGTAGGCAGAGGGGGGCAGGAAGCAGGCTCCCCGCTGAGCAGACAGCCTGATGTGGGGCTCGATCCCAGGACCCTGCGATCATGACCTGAGCCGAAGGCACAGGCTTAACCCACTGAGCCACCCAGGTGCCCCAACACAAGCATTTTAAAAAGGAAATAGCATTTATAAAAATTTGAATTTGTGCTTTAAAAAATATTTCTAAACAGGTCAGAGGTCAAAGTCATAAATTTTTAAATATTAGCACTGAAAAAGAATGTGTATGCATGTTTATGTACACACACACACACACACACACTCCTGAATTGTGGGATGTAGTGAAAGATAATTAAACTTAGAGCAATAAATGTTTATGTCAGAATAGGAAAAAGGTTAAAACATGGATGAAATGTTCAGTTTGTGAAATAAGAAAAATAACAGAATAAACTGCCAGAAATCAGGAGAACATATAGTGAGAAGGGCCGAAAGGATCGATAAAGCCAAAATTGCTTTTTTTTTTTTTTAACTTAAGGATTTTCTTTCTTTATTTGACAGAGAGAGAAAGAGAGAGAGAAAGATCACAAGTAGGCAGAGGCAGGCAGAGAGAGAAGGGGGAAGCAGGCTCCCTGCTGAGCAGAGGGCCTGATGCAGGGCTTGATCTCAGGATCCTGACATCATGACCAGAGCCAAAAGCAGAGGCTTAACCACTGAGAGGTTAACCCACTCAGGGTTAACCACTGAGGCACCCAGGTACCCCCAAAAGTTGCTCCTTTAATATTGGGAAAGGAAAAAGAAGGCTTAAAAAAAAAATCAAAGATTCCTCAAGTCACATTATGCTACTAATACACATTATGTTGGGGGAAAAAACGAGTCTGTGCTTAGAATTTTTTTTTTTCAAAATTGACTCAAGAAAAAGTTGAAGGCTTGAGCAGTCTTATTACCATAAAACAACATCATCACGAGTTAAAACTCTTCGCAAAGATAAATACTATGGCCAGATGGTTTTATAAACTTCAAGGAAAAAGACTGCTCCAATCTTTTAGTCTTCCAGGGCATAGTAAAATAAGCAACAATTCCCAGCTCATTTTTCTTTTTTTAAAGATTTTATTTATCTATTTGGCAGAGAGAGAGAGATCACAAGTAGGTAGGGAGGCAGACAGAGAGAGGGGGAAGCAGGCTCCCTGCTGAGCAGAGGGCCTGATGTGGGGCTCGATCCCAGGACCCTGAGATCATGACCCGAGCTGAAGGCAGAGGCTTAACCCACTGAGCCACCCAGGTGCCCCAATTCCCAGCTCATTTAATAAAGTTATAATATTAATATGAAAGCCAGACAAATATGAAAAAGATTGCAAACCAATTTCCTAAATACAGATGCAAAAATTCCAAATAAAATACCAGCAAATTGAATTCGGCAGTACAAAGATAGTGAAATATGACCAAGAACATAAGGTGATTTCATACTAAAAAGTCATAACTAAACTAAACAAGATCTCTGAAATCTTTAGACTTCATGCAGTATGTACTTCAATATGTATGTACTCATAGCCATTTTGGAATATACCAGGCATGCAGTCTCCTTGGGTTCTTTGCTCAGGCTAGTCTGCCTTCTCCCACAAAGCTGAAAGGCTTCCCCAAGACAATTCAAAACCTCTCTCCACACCCACTGAGTATACAAGCCTCCCACTCTTACCCTACACACATTGATTCCCCATCCTCCTTACCTAGCTTCGTTCCGCACCCCTCACTGCATAGCATAAAGCACTTATGCTGTTACTCTTTCTTTCTTTTTTAGCCTGTCTCCTTCCTTTGCTTGCCTCACCTTCCCCCATCTCAAATGTAAGCTCTACAGAGGCAAAATCTTTGGTCCCTTTTTTCACTGTAGTTTCTTCTTCTTTCCCAGAAGAGTAAACAGCATGTGGTTAGCACTCAATAAATGTACACAATGCTATATCTAGAAACTTTTGTAGTAAGGAAGACAAGTTTGCCTTATATCCTTTTAGGATTATCATTTGTAGTACCCATTTCACTGGCTTTTCAGATACAGGTAAAAGGAGAGGGCAAAGTTGTAATATCATCACGTTAACATGGATTCATTTAATATGTTTGTGTTCATGCTGGACACAATGTTTGATTTCTAGATATCTCTACATAAACCTCTACAGAAAGAATTACATTCCAAGAGGGAATTTAAATTCTGTCCACATGTATAGTTTTCATCATGAGGTGCGTATCAAAGTACAAAGTAGTGAGCCCTTAAACATTTCTTAATTGGATTAGTTTCCAACATATTCAATAGAGAGCTTTTTTTTTTTTTAAGATTTTATTTATTTATTTGACAGAGAGAAATCACAAGTAAGCAGAGAGGCAGGCAGAGAGAGAGAGGGAAGCAGGCTCCCTGCTGAGCAGAGAGCCCGATGCGGGACTCGATCCCAAGACCCTGAGATCATGACCTGAGCCGAAGGCAGCGGCTTAACCCACTGAGCCACCCAGGCGCCCCTCAATAGAGAGCTTTGACAATTTCCTCTGACACTGTAACTACAGCTCAAAGCAGCAGAATCCAGGACCACCTAAATCTCAGGTATCAATAGAGTTTAAAAAATTAGAGTACAACTTAAGTTTGTTGCATTCTCATAAGGTATTACAATAAATCTCTTCTACATGGCATCAGCACCATTTGTCTGGTGTCACCACTGATGTTCACCCCATATAAAGTTCAGTTCTGTCGTATTTCAATGCAATAAATGATCCAATGAGAGGAAGTCATCTATTTAGGGCAGGACCACATTTGAGGAAATTGAGAACAGTCATAACATCTGTATTTACTCCCAGTGCATGGGGGACTGGCACAAAGACAACTCAGAATGGCAATGTCATTACGTGTGTAAGAAGGTTCCTCTCGTGTTCCCCCCATGCTACTGCCAGAAACCATGAAAGAACAAGAAATTAAAATCTAGCTCACTGTGTTGTGAAATGAGCTGATTCTACACGAATCAGTCTCTCTTTTACTCTACTCTCTTGGGTTCCAACCTTATCTAGCACACATAGGACTATAACATCAAGTTGATATAAAGTGAAGTCTAAAAACTGTGCTCCACATTTTGAAAGTTTGGAGTACGCTGTTTTTTGTTTTTTTTTTTTCCCAATGAATTTTTCCCTGTGTCTAGAAACAGAGTTTCATTCCATTATCTTCAGTCTTGGGTGTCAAATACAAGAGGACACAACCCAAGTTGAAGTAGTAAAAGCTAGAGCTCAGAAGTTTGGAGATTGCTACAGGATTTGGTCAGAATACAACTGTTTTCTTACTTGGGTGGAAGGGAACATACTTTGTATGCTTGTACATCGATCCCTCCCCATGCTACCAACCCACTGAAAACTACCACCCACAATAATCAACGAGCCCACGTGTGAAAGCAAACAAAGTATTGCTCAGGTCACTGTGGTTTCACCATTTCAACAACAAAACGAGAAAGAAAAAGGCAATGTGTTTTTCATAAAACTAAGTTTATTTTCATATCAAAATCAATTTCAAAATCATATTTCAAAAGTCAGTTTAAATGATTCTGAGATTATGTTCTTACTTTTTGGGTGCTAAAATGTCTTTTCTCCTATGTAATGATGCTAAGAGCAGACCGTACTTTGGATCTTCCTATTTTTGTTTTACATCCTTAGCTAGCAAAACTAAACGGTAGAAACACCTCAACACCTAAACACGGCAATTACTTTTTTTTTTTTTAAACAAATCTCCTGGTGCTTAAAACTCAGAGCTTAGGAACCACAGCTTTCATAAAGACCTACCTTCTGTGTTACATGTTTCACAATACTGAATTATCTCTTGGTGATTTCCCTCAAATTATGGAGCAGGGTAAAAGTAAGTCTTAATTTATAGTAAGCCGGTGTAAAAACAGCCTTAATTTCAAGCACCAAAGAAATACATTTACAATCATCACTGTGGTTATATCACCTTTTATTAAAACTAGTCAGAGTGCTATCTACAGGGTATCGATTTCAAAGTCCAAGGTCACTTCTCTGTTACCATCACTCTTTAAGGAATAGCTTGTGGTCACACCTGAGAACAGGGCTGGCGCAGTGCAGAGACAGAAGAGGCTGGGGTCCAAGCAGGCCACTCTCCTGGGTCACGGCTTGAGCGGCACAATAGGGGACTGCTCATCTCCATGTATTTTTTGGCCCATTTACCTTTATAAATCATACCATATAGCTTTCAGTATTTACACGCATTTAAACTGAGAAGAAATATGTATTAGAGGAAAGCATATATTAGTGGGCTCCCTGTGTCAAAAGGAACTTCATGTTTCCTGTATTATTTTTACATCATTAGCTACCTTTGAGAACAAAAAGTTCCACAGAAATATACACATTGGGACATACTTTTAGAAAACCTCATAGCAATGCTTATTACAATGTGTCCTCCTATAAGTGAATCAATTAATCTCCACTCCCTCCAAGTGTTTAAAAAAAAAAAAATGGAGCTTACTTTTTAAAGTATAATTCAGAGAATATACAAGAACCATCACCATCCGGGCCAGAGGAAACCACTGAAGTGTTATGTCTGGCTCTGTCATTCTGTGATTTGCCAAAATCATGTTTCTTCCCATGACACTGTTCTTGTTAGTATTATTAGTTCTATGTCCATTGGATAGGAGCATTTACATTAAATTTCAAAATAACTCCTGGCAGTATTCAAAATGTATGTCCAGAACTCCTGAACACAACTTCTGCTTTCGTCCCAATTATGACAACATTTAGCCTTATTAGTAACTGATCAAACGACAACCACAGACTCTGGACACGGGTGGGTGCCTTGCCGGAAACACACGTAGGCTGGCACACTGGGCCAAGCTACTCAGCGAGTTACCAGTGCTTAGTTCTTCTTGTTTTTCTTCATATAGCGAGCCCGCGTGGACTTGCCCAAATTCATGGTGATTTTAAGATATAGCCAGGTAGGCATGACTGAAATTACTGAGTCCTAGGGAGAGAAATGGGGAGATATGTCATGACAGCCTACAATTCGGGCTAACTGAGAGCATCCGATCTTATGTTTTACTCTATTGTTTTGTTGGTCAATTTGAAAGTTCTTGGGTGTTTAAAATAAAACATAGATGCCTCATTAGTAAGTCTAGACAATGTATAGATGCTAACACACCACATGCTATTTTGCGACCTAGCGGGAAAGAAAACTCCAAACCAAAGAGCTGATTGGAGACGTGCAAGGCTACATACCATAAGAGAATGGACCGGGTATCCGGTGGTTCGGGACCGCAGGCCCACCGTTTTCAGCGCAGACTTCACATATGTCTCCGCAGACGGTTTATCCAGAGTTGGCTTTCGGATTTTCGACAGCTTTGTAGCTACGTAGTACGGCAGAACACTCTAGAAGGGCAATACCCCATCACCACCACCACAAGAACACAAACAAAAAACATGCTCTTGATTAGTTAGACCACAAACTGAGAATTGCTTGATTGCTCTTAGTGGCAGAAACATAGAAACATTTTGGTGAGATCTAAAGTCAGCTTGAGAGAGTACATGACGGCATAAAATCAACTGTAATACGGCAATCTATCAACGAAACAATTTGAGACTTAGAAAGTATTAAAAATAAGCAGAAATAGACCTTTTTGTACCTTTTAAAAAGAAGGCACTTAAACAAACCTGGAGAGCGGTGGTTCTGGAAAGGATACTCTTTCCACTCTCGACTAAACTGAATATTGTTACAAAACCACCACGAAGGTTTTTGACATTTTATCCTCCCAAAGAGATAATGCTCATTTTCCTTCTAATTTGTGGTTCCTTAAGATAGTTCTAACAGCTTTGGTGCCTCTAAAAAATAAGCATTTCCCTTCTCAGAATCTAGCTACTACTCTTCCTTTCCGAGTTTCTTACCATTGTGTCTGAGTCTTATAAACTTTGCCGCTGATAGGATAGGATCTTCCCCCAGCACACCTTTTTCTTTCTTTCTTTCTTTCTTGTTGGGGGGGGAGTCCCTAAAACCACATGGAAACAGCCTGAGTAACCGAGAGACCCTTGAGGGGAGTGGCGTGGGAGGACAGATTTGAACATGACCTGTCAGAAGGACTTAACAAGCGTCAAGTTCTTTAGTGCTCAGGCTTGACACATTTGGATAGGATTCAACATAGAACACAAGGAGACCCTACTCCAACAGGTCCTGGACTCATGACATAAGAGGTTCCTTCTGCAGTTTGAAGTAAGTTGGGCGATCATTCATCAAAGAGTGAATGTATTCTGTTTCCCACGTGTGCAGGAGAGGAAAGGGTATTGAGGACAGTGATGTTTCTTTTAAAGAGGAGGATCTAATACCTGGTGGTCAAAATAAAAAATTTCACTAGAGGTAGAAATAAAATCGAGATATGTTCCAGAGCAGGTGTTTCCTTCCTGCTGAGAGCTGGAAGGAATGTTCCCATGTCTCTTTGGGGTTTTTGCTTTTAGGTTTTTGAATTTTTCCCACTCCAAGTATGAGTCAAGGAATATATTCCACCCTCATTAACATGGGAGCTGAAAGTCCAGCCTGCCTGGTAAGAACCAAGAGCCCAAGGGCCTAAACACGGTCCTTCTCCATCTTTCTATTATGTGCCGGCAGCCACAAACCCACACTAAGTTAATTAATGTCCCCCAAGTACCTCAATATCTGGGCTACCTTTGATTAGGTGACTCTTGGTTTTTGAGAATTTACGCCTATCCATGCAACCCCCCACTTAACTGAGCAAAAATACTTTGTCAAAAAGGTCTTTAATTTTAAAGCCATGTGGCCAGGATACAGTATGACATGAAGAGTTCAATGAGGCTCTAACAATGGGTGAGGAAAGAAAACCGTTTGCCAAGCTGAGTGGCAAACAAAACACAAAAGAAAGCATGTGCCTATGCACCATCTTAAATAATGAAGGAACACAAGCAAGCCGTGTCACATCTCTGTTTCAGGTTTCCCGGTTATAAAAAAGTGAAGATTTAAAACCCCATTTCCATCTATGGATCACGAGCCACTGAGGGTTCTGTAAAGTTCTGAGTGTCTCAGGATGAAGATGGTCTGATAATTATACCTTCCAATTACATCTTGATATTAGCACCCTCCCTCTCTCTGTAGATACACGGCATAAGTTGGACTATTAGCATCCTGCAGAAGAATTAAGTGGCACTGCCCGGATGAACCACTTGATGGTGCAATAAGTTCACTCACCATTCAGCTAAACCAGCCAGAGAGCCTGGGGAACCTCCTAGCTCCGGAAGTGGAGGCAAGAGACACATGCCTAGGAATCCCAAGTCGAGCTATGTTTTTCCAATGAAGAAACTTAAATTCTGTTCTGGAAAGGTTTTTTATTTCCGCCAATGGCTTAAAATCAAGGCAGTTAATGTGGTCTAGCAGAGGATGCAAAGGATTCAAAGATGAAATACTTTAGAGCGAAGTCTTAAATAAAGTGGAGGACTTTGCCAGGTAAACAAACAAAGGAAGAACATTTTGGGTAATGAGAACAGTGGGAGCAAAGAAAAAGAGAGAGAGCACAAGGTTCTCAGGCAACTGCAAAGCTGTTCAGTATGGTTCAGGTGTCAGAAATGTGTGGAGCACGGGGCACCTGGGTGGCTCAGTGGGTTAAGCATCTGCCTTCGGCTCAGGTCATGATCTCAGGGTCCTGGGATCGAGCCCCGCATTGAGCTCTCGGCTCAGCGGGGAGCCTGCTTCCTTCCTCTCCTCTGCCTGCCTCTCTGCCTACTTGTGATCTCTGCCAAATAAATAAATAAAATCTCAAAAAGAAAAAAAAGAAATGCGTGGAGCAGCGGCAGGATGAAAGCTAAATGGAACAGAAAACTAAACCCAATCACTGGACAGTAGTGATTTCTAGAGAATCAGCTCTATATGCAGCCATGCTCTTATTCACCATCATATGGCCAAAGCTCAGAGAAGCCCCTAGCACACAGGAGGGACGCACAGATCTGCTGCGTGACTTGGTAACAGAACTCCTCAGTGTGTATGGCACTGAAGAATTGCATCGGGGCCCCCTTCCACTGCTGTGGTCTGGAAAATTAATGATACCAGGAAGTTCACAATATAATATGGTGTAAAATTTTAGATATTATTCTGAAGCTTAAGTAAGGTCACCTATCGAAGCTAAGACGAACTTACAGGTCTAGCTACTTGCCAAGAATTTAAAAAGGAGTATTTTAAGGTATGTGTCAAAGTAAAGAAATACCCCAGAGTGTCATCTAGGTACATCCTTAAAGAAGTCACCAAAAACACAGTAAACAAGAACTAAATTAATCCATTTTCCTCCCTACTCATGGAAATATTACAGTGAACAGGTTGGGAATATAGTCACCCTTCTACAGGAAGTATTTTGGGCAGAACAAATTTTATAAGTTGCTTAAGATCAAAACTTTGCCATTATAAAGATTCCCGCCTGGAAACAACCTGGACCTTCACAACTACAGGTGCAGCCAAGTGCCCTGGTCTTCCAGTTTGGAATTCCAATGTGAAAATAATTAGGCCAGAAAGTAAAGCTGTTGTTTTGTCCTTATTCAGCTTGCTTTTTTAATTTTATTTTTTTAAAAAATATTTTATTTATTTGAGAGAGAGTGAGCACCTAGGCATCGGGAACTGCAGAGGGAGAGGGAGAAGCAGGCTCCCGGCCAAGCAGGGAGCCTGATTGGCAGTTGGGCGGAGGTGGGGGGTTTGCGGGGGGAGTCTTGATCCCAGGACCCTGGGATCACTACGTGAGCTGCCACCCAGGTGCACCCCAGTGTGTTTTTTAAACAACAATCCCTGGAAATAACGTGCATCTTTTTTTCCTCCCCTACTTGAGTAGCTTGCTTAAGTAATCTGGTCCTTACAAAACAATTTCGGGGCCTGACTCAGAGTAGGAAGGCTACTTAACGTAGCATCACGATATACTGGAAAGATGGACAACACGGGGCACCTGGTGGCTCAGTGGGTTAAAGCCTCTGCCTTCGGCTCAGGTCATGATCCCAGAGTCCTGGGATCAGGCCCCGCATCAGGCTCTCTGCTCACCAGGGAGCCTGCTCCCCCGTCCGCCCGCCTGCCTCTCTGCCTACTTGTGATGTCTATCAAATGAATAAATAAAATCTTAAAAAAAAAAAGATGGACACAAAATACTGCATGGCAGGCATTCAAGAATCAGATACTGAATGTTGTAACTTCAGGTGGTAAAGCATCTCTCATGTTGTCACCTGTACTAAATAAACATGCTTTCTTGAATTTAAAAATGACCAGAACAACTCACAACCGGGCTTTGGAAAACATGGATCCAAAGGACACCAGACTCCAGGCCATTTGCACAATATAGAATTCTGGACACGATGTCTGATCTGCCTTTTGTGAGCATCACATTCACCAGTGTGACCAGCACACATTCTTCAGGCAGAGGCTGTGGCTCTGCAGAGGCATCGTTTAGAGAACCTCTCCTTGTGTAAAGCATGAAAAAAACATTTACTTAACAACAAACATTTCCTGAGCACCTACTAGGACACTGTTGTCAGCAGTGGACTACATTTGTGAACAAAAGCAAAGTCCCTAATCTTATACAGCTTAAATCTGGGGCGGGGGTGGGACACAAAGACTATAAACAAGTAGTAAAAAATGATACTACATTGGGAGGTGATGATAAAAAGGAAAAAAGAAAAATAAGGACAGAGTAAGGACAGAGGTGACAGACGCTGTTCCTGCAGGTGACCCAGAAAGGCCTCTCTGATGTGGTGACATATAAGCAAAGATTTCAGTGAGGGGAGAGAGCTAGCAAAAAGTCTATCTTGGTAAAGATCCTTTTCAATGAAAGAACAGAAGTGCAAAGGTCCTGAGGCAGACATGCGTTTGAAATGTTTGAGGAACTGCAAGGAGGCCAGAAAAATAGCAGGGGATGAGAAAATGTGGGATGTTTGACATCAGAACATAGTAGGTCATAAGAACTCATGATTTTACTCTGAAAGAAATTAAAGGGCACAGGAGAATTTTTGAGAGGAAAAGTGAAATGACCTGGATTTAGCTTTAAAGAGATCACTCCGACTGTTGGGAGCAGACTGTGTGGACTATAGGCAAGGATGGGAGGAGGGGAGGCTGGGTAGGAAGGTACAGCAAAATATTCAGAGCACACAATCACGATGGCTTAAATTAGCGGTAGCAGTGGTAGTCCCAGGAAGTGGTCAGATAGTGGATTATGTTTAAAGGATACTGAAGTCAACAGGATTTCCCAATGCACTGAATTTGGGGTATGAGAGAAAGAGGTAGTAGGGTATGAGGTGGGGGAATGTCAGTTTTGAAATCAGGCGGACTTGACCACTTACTAGTTGTCTGATCTTGACCAAAATACTGAGCTTTAAGTTTTTCACTCTGCAGTTGGGGGATATAGCATCCTTCTTACTTTACTATTATGAGGATTAAATAAAATACTGTCAGTGAAAGTGTGTGGGGTTTGAACTCTGGTCTTTTCTAAGGTTTATAATGTTTATATTTTCCGGAATAAATTTAGAAAGAAAAACTTGGCTGAATTTTTATATCTTGTAAAAAGTGGAAGAACGCCGTATTTATAGAGTGACTCCTGAGGTAACCACCTGTTAGATCTTTCTGGACTTACTCCGACACCTTATAATTATTACCTCTTAAGGTTTTATTTCTTGTGATGCACCACTGTTGTAAAGAGCCAAGCAAAGTGGATGTTACCAATGACAAACATGGAGATTCACGTGGCTGGAAGGGATCAGAGTCTGATGACCTCCAACGGGACTAAAGTTACAATTCTTAAGCCAGTTCTCAAAGTTGGAGCAGTTATGGTGCAGATACGATTATTTCTCGGGAGAATTATATTGCTTTATAGTTCTACTTAGATTCCATCTGCACTAGCAGAGAAAGACACAGTCCATTGCCTTCTTTTATTGGCTTTGGCAATTAACAAGAAGAATGGATGAAGAATTTGGTTTTCAATCCTGATAGCCGCTTCTCAGTATTTAGCTTCCTAGGTCTTTGAAGCCCCAAAGATCTCCATGATTATTCAAAGCTATAAAATATTTAACAAAATATAAAAGAGAACTATCTTCTATCATTTAAAAAAAATTGAATTTTGTTTTTCCCTCATCTCAATGTGTCCTATTTATTTTCTAAATTTATTCTGATTAAAAACTACATTTAGATGAATTAACGAAACCACCAACTCTCATTACCCAAGAGGACCAAAAAACTGGAAGGTGGTAACTTAAGGGGGCCCAGTGAATGTCCCCATTACAGTCAGTTCACACCTAAACAGAGTATTCTTCTGCAATCTCATGCTAAAAATGAGAAAACCCATTTCAGTTTCAGGTCAAGTGAAACCACAACCACCTTCTCTGGGTTTCATGGTCTTGACCTGTGTCCTCGTCTGTCCTCTGGTAAAGAGGTCAGACAAACGAAAGAGTCAGACAAACGAAACCCTAAAGGATGGTTTCAGTTAGCAAATGATCTCCTTGTTGATAGCATTTCCAGAGACTTGGTTTCCCAGCTCCAAGGAAGAAAACTATATGGTGCAGAGAAACACCCCCATGAGAAACAGAAAGAACACAGACTTTGGAGTTATTCAAACCCAGGTTACAAATCCAGAGATGGGCAAGTTCCCCACACTTCCTCACATTCGTGAACACATCAACCTCCTCTAATTTCTCCATAGCCCTCTCACTGGATACTGTCGTGAATGAGAATTCATGTATCTGTTTACCTGTTTACTGTCTGTCTCCCAACTAAACATAAGTGTCTACCACATCCATCTCTCTCCGTCTTTTTGCCATTGTATCCCCAGGTACAGACTACCAGGTACCCTCTAAATTTGTCTACATCGAAGAAGTGCGGCTCACGATATATACCTCTAGTTTTGGACTTACTATCTTTCTAATGTGTTTAAATACCTGTCTTTTCTTTCTTTGTGTGCCTTGAGGACAAGGATGGTGTCTTATTCACTTCGTTACCTCCCTGCCTGCCCAAGGCCCTGGCAAGTAGCAGGCATTTGTGGTCTGACACACTAGAAGGACCTTAAACAAGTGACCCAACTCCTATTGCCTCGTTTTCCAGCTGTAAAATGGAACTAGGTTGAGGTCTATCTATCTCAAGAAATATAACAAAATAGTGGAAAACAGGGAGCATATTGTACATATTCAAAAAATGTAAGTTTCTTTCCTCTCTTCTTCACACTTGGATATCAATTCCATTTCTGGCATTCTTACACCTGCCCCATTATTTGTCCCCACTTGCCAAAAGGGGAGACTGGGGCTCAAAGTAAGGAAGCGGCTTTCTGTAGGTCAGATGAACACCGACTGGTGATATCAGAAGTAAAACCTTGGTTTGCTGACGCCAAGCCCAGTGTCCCTTCCTCACGGCCCCCAAGCATACCAGTGATAAATGCGGTCTGCATAAAACCATGGTCTGGATTGAGGAAGCCGAGACTTCTTGCACAGAACTGACCAACTACCCACTCATGAAGCAGGGCTTCATGAATTCTGTATCATCAAAAACCTCTTCCTAAGGCAGGTTGGTGAGGAATCATCAGAGGATGCTAAACCTAGGGAACACTAAACTGACAGGGAGACAGGATATCTGCCTGGTCTCATAGTGCCTTCCCACAGACTGCTTAGCAGTGCAAGGGGAAAAGACAGTAACTCTACAGCAGAGAAACTGGGGGGCACCTTGAGTGAAGCAACCAAATCAACAGCAGCAACGAAGGGCAGAGGGCTATCGTGTGTCTCCGGATACCATGTCCCAAGGAAGATATAAAACCACGCGTGCCATTTTGGCCAGAAAAGCATAACGTGATATTAACTATGAGGAAGCATCAGATAAACCCCAAATAAGCAGTGTTCAATCAAAAGGAGCAGGACGCGTACTCTGCTCTTTAAAAACGTCAATGTCATAAAAACAATAAAAAGCTGTGGATTTATTCCAGATTAAAGGAAACTAAAGGGACGGGACAACTATGGAGTACCCGATCCTAGGCTGAATTCTTAACTGGAGGATAAAAAATGCCATAAGGAATATTATGGAGTCAAGAACTAGAACACAGATGGTAAATTAGATGAAAATATGATGTCAGTGTTAACTCTGAAGTTGATAAGTGTGTTGTGGTTATATAAGAGAATATCCTTATTCTTTGGCAGTGCACACCGAAGTATTTAGAGGTAAAGAACCATGACGTATGCAACTTACCTTTCAGTAATAAAGCAAATGGAGTAAGTTACGTAACATTAAGTGAGTCCGGGTAGAGGGGTCTAGAAAGTTCTTTGTATTATTCTTATTCTTACAGCTTTTCTATAGATTTGAAATTATTTCCAAATAAGACATTTTTAAAAAACAAGGCAGCTTGTGAAGGTTTCACAGAGTAAGCGTTCAAGAAGTAGGATTCAGGAAGTTGGCTTAGTCTTAGCTCCTTACACATTCATTCATGGCTAGTTGGTACCTGGCAGACAGACGGAGCCCGGAAGAGGGCCACCCACTAGCCCACTAGCCAATCGGATCACTTGTGATTTTGCCTTTTGAAAGTGTTAAGCATAATTCTGACTAGGCTTTAATTATAAGGCAGGAATGAGAACATAGAGTCCTCACCAACATACCAACAGCACACTTTTGATAAGGCTTACTCAAGAAAGAACTTCTTACTCTCAATTCAAACATAATGGACAGAATTGATCAGGTCCAAAATTCACCTTTTTTTCATTTGCTATCTCCACTGTTCGTTTGCATTTCCACAAAATGCTTATTTCATGACAGATCTGAATCCAGGAAGGAAAATTTAAATATCCTCACAAAATTATGGGAAAGAAGTTGAGGGAAAGATGGAAAGGGAAAAGCAAAGGAAAAATATTAAGAAGAAATTAATATAAAACAACCTAAATTCAGAAAAACATACTCTCTTTCTCTCCCCAAAGAGCAATCTGATATACCTTCACATGGAGGAAGACCTAAAAATGATAGCTTTCCTTCCAAGGATTAGAAGAAACTGAAATGTGGCAACACAGCGTTAGCCTGGAAGCCCTCTAGATACAGAGGTTGAAAATTCAAGACCAGAGCCTATGGGAGCAAGAGAAGAAGCTCAAAGGGCCTTTAAAATGAATGTCTGTGTACCGCAAAGCACGGCCATGCATAACCAGAGTCTTCCCTGATACCAAGCAATAGGCAGGTCCCTAGTGTGCCCCAAATTACATGTGCCACTAGCAACCACAGACACAAACAAGATTAAAAAAATAAAAAAATCCAGATCTCAAGGATATATTGAAGTGGGGGAACAGGGAAGACAGAGAGTATCGGGCCGAGGTCGTAAGCAGAACAAGGAGAGCAGAAGGAAAATCATATCATGCAGCTGAGATTTGGTTTCCCAGGGCAGGTGAAGTGTGGCCCGAGCCTTGAAAGACGGACAGGGGCCATCGGCTCCAGCGTGAACGGAGTGGGGAGACGGGGAGTGGGGGAAGAGGAGAAAGGCGCGCAAGCCGAGGAGCCAGTCCGCCGAGAGCGGAGTATGTGTTGGACACCACAGGCCCACTCCGGCCGGAGCAGGGAGGGATGATGAGTGGCAAGAGAGGCGATGGCCTTGTGGAGTCAGAATTCAATCTCAAACCCCGCAGGCAGCCGCTGGAGGACTAGGCAGGAAAGCCATTTTACCTGACTTGGATTCTAGCAAGACCATCCGGGAAACAGTATGTGGGGTGGAGTGGGAAAAAAAAAAATTGCCAGTAAATAACTCCCGGTCCAAAAAACAGGCAGACATAAACCACCATCAAAGAAAAACCAATAATTTTTAACTCTGAGCTTTATTTGGACCAGCTATTTCTGTCCCTTTGGTCAGAACTAGTATGACATTCTATTCTACTTCAGCATTCTGGTACGTTCACACAGAAACGACAGCTGTACTTTCCTTCCCAAACATGTGAGCTTTTATTTCTTTTTTGCCAAATTCACGCTACATTTAAACCTCAAATGAATGCATTCTGAAGGAAGACAATGATCAATGAAATGACATAATTGAGAATTCATTATTGGGGAAAAACAAGTTTATCAAAGTTACACATTTCAAAAAACAAACTGTTACTGTTTTTGGAGTAGCTTCTAATCACGCCAGGCTAATAGGCAGAGAATATGAAGAAAAGATCTTTGAGGGAAACGAGCTGTGGGAATGAGGGAGGAAACAGTCTCATCTATTCAGAGAATTTCAGAAATCGCTCGTCTGCGCTCACAGAGTGTAATACTCCCTTTTGTCATTCAGCCACTGGCAGCTTCTGGCCATGCTGCCTCAAGGCCACCCGCTGACGGATCGGTGAGATCCTACTGAGTCTCAGCAGGTGTTTAAAAATTATGAAATTAATAACTTGATTACAACAGATTCCTCAGAATGAGGAAATGGCACGACACTGTGTGGCACGTGATACCCTACATTCCACGTGTGCTTTATCAGCTCCTTGTCACTGAAATACACCACGTTCCACACGGCAGACTTCAGCTACTTGCACTGAAATGACAGGGTCAGGGGAAGAAGGGGGAGTGTGGTAGTTCAGTGTAAAATTCAGGGTTCTCGAAAACCTGTCTTCCTCCCCGCCATGTATGCTGCGTATTAATGGGAGGCTGCAAATCAGAAGAACGTCAAAGGGCTATGATACTTAAGGACCGCAGGGGCGAGACCTCAGGAAGCAGAGTCTAGGTGGCCCTGGAAGATGAGGACACATTGACCCTACTCTTCCCTTACCTACCACGCCATCTCACTGTGGGTGACTTAGCTGTGGTCTCCACCCATAGGATATAATGGCTTGGAAGCTAGATCCAGACACCACTTTGAGCCACCTTGACCATCCAAGGATATAAGGGAGGAAATGGAACTGAGTCCGTAACTGCCCAAGCACAGATGGCTGCAATGTGTTCAATGCTGCCCTAAAGGCCTCAAGTTAGGAGCCCAGTGATTAAAAACAAAGGCTTTGGTGTCAAATGGCCTTGGATTTGAGGCCTGGTTCAACATGGACAAGTGGCTTAACCTCTCTAACCCTGATTTCCATAAATTTATAGAAGATGATAATCGCACCACCTTATGGTCATTACGAGATAAAAATGAAATAAATGGATACATATAAAGTACTTAGCCCTGTGCATGGAAAGTAACACTTCAAACATTAGCTATTACGATGACTGATCATCTGGGGCTTCAGGGCACAAAAACCGAAATATGAGGCTCGCAATAATGAGAGCCATGATGAACAATGGGGTGTGTAGAGAAGTGGGGGCAGGTCGTGGGTGGGAGTACGAAAGGGATGTGCATTGCAACTTCCCCTAAGATACTATTAAAAATGTGCCTAAGCAGGGAAACACCGTGAGCCATTATTTCTTTGTGTTGAACAAGGAGAGCTGCTTTGAGACAGACAGTCATAAAACCCCCTACATTTGCTCCCTCTCATATTTGGTATTATACTTTCACAGCATTGTGTCTGTTAGCTACATAATAAAAGCAAAGGTCTCTACAAAGATTAAATCAAAATGGATCAAAGGCCTAAATGTAAAAGAAAACCATAAAACCCTTGAAAGAAAACGGAGAGAGCTTCACAACATTCGATTAGGCAACGATCTGCTGCATAGGACACCAAAAGCACAGGCAACGAAAGGAAACTGACTACATTCAAATTAAAAACTTCTGTTCATCCAAGGGTACAACCACAGAATGAAAAGGCAACCCACAGAGCAGGAGAAAATATTTGCAAATCATATATCTGATAAAGGGTTAATATCCAGAATATATAAAGAACTCCCACAATTCAACAATAAAGAGCTAACGACCCAAGTAAAAAAGGGCAACGAATCTGAACTGACATTTCTCCAAAGAAGATACAAATGACCAATAACCAGCTGAAAGGGCACCGAAAAGGTGTTTAGCATCACGAATGAGGGAGACGCAAATCAAAACCACAATGACAGGCCACCTCCTACCCATTAGGACAGCTATTTGTTTTATTTAAAAACAAAAACACAACAAAATAATAAGTATTGGTAAGGATATGGAAAAGTTGGAATCCTGATATGTTGTGAAAATCAAAATAGGTAAGCTTCTAAAGAAAAGGTAAGGCAGTTCAAAGAAAAGATACACACACACACACACACGTAAATAATTGCCACCTGATCCAGCAACTCCACTTCTGGGCACCTGTCCAAAAGAATTGAAAGCAAAGTCTCAAAAAGATAGGTGTACACCTCATGTTCATAGCAACGCTATTCACAGCAGCCAAAAGGTGAAAGCAACCCAAATGTCCAACAGCAGATGAACGAAGAAACACAACACGGTGTGTATATACGACGGAATTCCATTCAGCCTTCAAGCAAAAGGGAAGTGCAACACAGCCAACAACAGGGGCGAACCCTGAAGATGCTACACGAAGTGCAGTGAGCCAGCCCCAGAAAGACCAAGACTGGGGATTCCACCCGTGTGAGGGCCCTCGAGTAGCCAGGATCAGAGCCACAGAAAGTAGAATGGAGCGTGTCCAGGGCTGGGAGAGGAGGAAGTGAGGAGTTACTGTAATAGACACAGTGTTTCAGTTTGGGAAGATGAGAAAGTTCTGGAGAGGGACGGTACTGATGGTAACACAACAGTGTGAATGTCCTTAATGCCACTGAACTCAGTATCGAAAAGTGATTTAAGTGGTGTTTTCTGTTAGGTATTTTTACCACAATTAAAAAAAAAGAAAAGAAAAGAAAACTCGCAAGCACCCCAGAGTCATAGCTTTGCTCTGGAAAGAGAGGGCTTTACGCAGCCCTCCGCCTGCCCCTGCGAGGCTTATCCTGCGGCTTTGGGAATGGAGTCACAGCACACCTTTCACACCTGGCAGCTAAGAGATACTGACAGTCCCAAATTTCTCAAAATAAAACTGCTAAGAAATAAACCCGTGCACTTGGTCCTACTTTAAGTATCCCTACTTCAGAATTCTAGGGGATAATTTTTTAAAATCTAGACTTAAGTGCATAAAAGAAAAAGAGATCATGTCTTTAATGGTGTGCTAACGTCACACTCACTTCTTTAGGAATGTGATTTTCTTTCGTTGCCAAGACGGCAACAGTTGCTGTGGAAACCACACAAAAACAGGGATAGGCAACTGAGACAAACCCCACTCACCTGCACAAAGATACCCTTGCTCTTATATTCCTCATGGAGGCACTGAGAGAAGAAATCCACAAAAGCCTGGGATGGGGTAGAAGTGAGAAGGAAACACATACATTGCATCAATTGGCCTGATCAGTAGTCATGGCAACACAAATAACAAACTAACCATTTAACACTGAGTTCCTAATCATTCTTCTTATTTCCAATGCAGAAGAGACCTTAAAAAAAAAACAAAAAATCCTCAAAACCTTAAGTTGTTTTTATCTGCCACTAAATTAAGTATTCTCTTACCAAATATAATCTCCAGATCAAATCTTGACTTAACCAGCAAAGGGTCTTATCTTTCATTTTTTTCAGAAAATTACTTTCCAAGAAGAAATGTTTTATTATATAACAAAGGCTCCGGTTCCTCCTCCCCACTTGCCATTCGAACGGAAACACAATATGAATTCTGTTCAACTCTCCTCTATAGGGATTTTGTTGTCAGTAAAGAAAAGAGCAAGCATCCTCTTGGTCCTTGGGGATGGAAAGATCCAAGAAGTGTAGGGATGAATGTGACAGCCCATCTTCTTCTGATAGTACACTTTTAAATCTATTTGTAAAATATAATGTCCCATTTTTCAAATATGGACTCCACCTCAGGCTTAAAATAATGTATCAGTAATGACTCTGCTGGGGTCCCAATTAATCATAGTCTTGTGCCCACAGAGCATAACAGGGTGAGAAGCTTGGGTCCAAAAATCACTTCAAGAAACATGGTGTTCATCTTAAACCCACCTTCTGTATATTTCAGAGATACAGAAAGCAAGAAGATGGCAGGAGGGGGCGTGGTGCCTTGCTTTTTCAAAACAGTAGTCACTGTTCACGTTTTTCCGGTGGATACGGAGCCAAGGGAAAAAGAAGGCAAACATTTTGCTCTTTTCCTTCTCTGACATATCGCAAGTTCTTACTATACTTTGCTCATTTTCCCCTAAAAGCTTGTTTAATTTCAGCATCTCAATGGTCACTTTCATTTCAGAGATGTGTCGTATGCCTCAGCAACAGGTAAGAAGACACCGTGGACCTGTAGGCAGCCGGAAATGAATTCTAAATTATTTTTCCTCCTAGTAATGTGAAGAGGTGAGTGGTGATATTGTATAGAATTATGACATCTTACAGAGAGTTCTAGAAAATCCTTGTCTCACTCCAGAAGTGACAATAAATACCTATGAATTCTGAATAATGTAAAATACTCACACTCTGATCCGGGCTGTCTTGTACCTACTATGTATATTTATATCCTGACTTGTGGCAAATTCTTTCACTTAGCTCTGCGGAGTTCAAACTTTTGCTGGATGAGGAAGCTGACTCATTCATGAGCCAAATCCACCATCATCAACATGTTCTGATCAACAGAGCTGACTGGCCTAGGCCAGCTCTCCATGGAAAGCACAAAATCAGGCATACCTTGTTTCCTTGTATTTCGCCTTACTGCACATCACACAGACTGTGTTCTTACAAAGTGGAAGGTTTGTGGCAACCCTGCATCAGGCAAGTCTATTGACACCATTTTTCCAACAGCATATGCTCACTTCTTGTCCCTGCATTATATTTTGGCAATTCTCGTAATATTTCAAGTTTTTTGTTATTATTATATTTGTTATGGGGATCTGTGTTCAGTGATTACCACATGTTGAGGACTCAGAGGACAGAATATTTTAGCAATAAAGTATTTTTTAATTAAAATAGGTACATTGCTTTTTGAGACATAATGCTATTGCACACATAATGCTATTGCACACATAATGCTATTGCACACTTAATAGACTACAGTGTAGTGTAAACATAACTTTTTTTTTTCCACACAGACCCTAGTGTAAACGTAACTTTTATATACACTGGGAAAACAAACCACTCATTGGCCTTGCTTTACTGTGATATTCACGCTATTGTGAGGGTCTGGAACCAAGTCTCTGGTAACTCAGAGGTACGCCTGTATCGGTTTTAAAACTAGCTGACTGCCAGGAGAATAAAGCATCTGTGAATCTGAGCTCTTAGTGCCTCATTCCTTTCCTTCCCAGTCCATTTGAAAACAGCGAAGAAGAGAACTCCAAGAAGCCTCGATAGTTATTTCTCATCATTCTTAGCCTGACATGATTGACTAAAAAATTGTTCACCTTGGTTGCAGAGTAGATGGCCAACAGTGGAACTGGGGCTATGCCACTGGCAGAGGAGATGTTCAGAATTGCCCCTTTAGATCTGAAAAGGAAAATGCACCAAGTAAACAGAATGAAATCACAGACACAATGGCTTGTAAATTACAGTTCGTGACATAGAATTACTTTAAACAGAATATAACTGTTTTTCTAACAGACATCTCTCCTTGCCTTTCATAGCACATGATATCCTTGGTCAGTGAATGAGGCATAACTTAATCAACTAAAAATAGCTCTTGTCTGCGATTAGCTCATTTCTGCTTTAGTAATCCGGGGCATGACCAGATCAGAGCGACAATCTCCTCCGGTTGATCTCTCCTGTCAGAGGTCTTCTCTGGCCACATCACCAAGAATCCTTGCTCTTAGAAACACTCTCATAATCCTGGCCTGCTAGCACAAACTACCTTGCTGTAGTATTTAATCATCGCATATGTATAAATGCTTTTCTCCCTCGACAAAACCCTAAGTTTCTACACATCACAGCCCTTACCTTACACATTTCCTCCAACATCCCTGCACAGTCCTGAGCATGTAACAGGTGCTTAATAAAACCTCCCAGTGATAAGCGAATGGTTATGTTCTGCCCTGCTTCTTCCTCCAGGCTGTTGCTACTCAGTTACAAAACAAAGAGTTGACTATAAAATTATGCAACTCTATAGGAGATCAAACCATATTCTTTGCCCAAAGGCAAAGCTCAATTTCTACTGTAACTTCTAGAGACTACTGAAAGGTCCAAGTCAGAAAGTTACTAGGATTTACTTATTTTACTAATAAATGAACAATAATTGAAGGAAAGCAATGCTGTAAATACACTAGTGGCCAGCAAGTACATCCAGTTTGGGTAAAGTTTGGAAGTAGGGCTTTAGGAATTTTCAACAGAATTAAGAGCCACTCTTCCCCCAACAAATCCATTCTTCTCAGGGTAGTGGGTGGGGTGTCAGTCCCCTTCATCTACTTCAAGCAAACCCTATCCACCTCCTGTCCTCCAGGTGAGGCTCCTTTCCTTCCACTCAGCTTCCCCTGTTCTTCCGAATTTACCTCCCCCAAGACCTATTTTTTTCAGCACTTTTAAAAAAAGAACTCTATAGACCCATGCAAAATAATAAAATATGCAAAATAATAAAAGAAACATGATTAAATGGAATCTACGTTATTTTAGACATAAATCTGAAAAGAAATAATCCCCAAAAATCACCGAGTCCATCTGCCAGCCCCTAGGCGAGATGCCACTTCAACCATCAAACGGAAGTCTGGACTCTTCGCTTACTGTGTCCCTGAAAACAAGTTGTCATCTTGTGTTTTCATTTTTGAACCCAAGTCTTTACTAGTAATACACATGTTCCTAAACAGTGAAATCCACTCATATTTTGGTCACTGAAATCAAATGTCAAATTTAAAAGTATTATATTGAGGTTTTAAAGAAAGTTGGAAATATTTAGTCTATGCACTGATATATGATTCTTGCATGTTTTGTTTGTATCTCAGAGACCAAAAAAGTCTTTTTTTTTTTTTAAGATTTTATTTATTTATTTGACAGAGAGAGAGACCACAAGCAGGCAGAGCGGCAGGCAGAGAGAAAAGGGGAAGCAGGCTCCCTGCTGAGCAGAGAGCCCGATGTGGGGCTTGATCCTAGGACTCTGAGATCATGGCCTGAGCTGAAAGCAGAGGCTTAACCGACTGAGCCACCCAGGTGCCCCAAAAGCCTTTTGTTTTTAAATACTGGAAGGGAGTAAGAGTGCCTATCAAGAGTTAGAACCCAATCACTCTAAGGCAAAAACTAGTAATTAGGAATAAGTATTTAAGATTTTGATTTTATCTATTTGTGAGAATCTCCTCTGATCAAAGTGGACTAAAAGGCAACTTTTGTTACTGGAGACCTTTAAGAGAATACTAATTAACGATGTTTAAAATATCCCTATCTTCTTAGGGTGTTGAAAACGTTCTCAAATTAGATTGTGGGGATGGTTGCACAGCTTTGTGAACATGCTAGAAACCACCAAATTGTACACTTTAATGGATGGATTGTATGATATGTAAAATGTATCTCAACAAACCTGTAAAAGACAAAGAGAGAGAAGCGTATTTATGATCTATTACAAGGTGTCACTTTTAAGCTCAGAGCAGACCTCAATCACAGGAAAGAGGAGAGAGCTATGGTGTCTTCCGCAACACAGAATGCTTTCTGAGAAGTCACCTTAAATCCTGACAAGCTGTACCCCTGTCTAAGCCTTAAGCACTCCTGTGACTTTAGGTTAGCATTTTATTTTAACCTCTTCCGGTGTAACCAGGAATTGCCATGGCCTCAATCGTTTGGAGCAAATGAAGAAGAAAAGCTAGTTTAGAGGAGTTCTAGATGATCGTGTTCTTCACGGAAGCTGGGGTACAGCGCGGCTGGTTTTGTCAGCTGGATCGTGTGCTCCATTATACTCAGATTGGTGGGCAGTTACATGTGCCCTTGAACAAAAATCTTAATTTTGAAATGAAATGCAATTTTTAATTTCATTCCTCACACATGAAATGCAATTTACAAGTCTTCCAAAATTAAAGTTTAACGTTATCAAATGCATTTTTTTAAAGATTTTATTTATTTATTTGAGAGAGAGCAGGTGAGAGAGAGCACGAGAGGGGAGAGGGTCAGAGGGAGAAGCAGACTTCCCGTGGAGCTGGGAGCCTGATGCGGAACTCGATTCCTGGTCTCCAGGATCATGACCTGAGCCAAAGGCAGTTGCTTAACCAACTGAGCCACCCAGGTGCCCCTCAAATGCATTTTAAAAATGAAATTCTGATCTTACCAAAACAAAACACACTCTTTAAACTTCACTCACCAAAGCAATGATTTCAATACAGAAAAAATTTATTTAAAGACAATAAAAACTTTTTTCCCATTTTCAAAAATAATAGACCAATAATCAAATACATCACAATTATGCACGTGTGCTCCTTTAATTGTTTACTCCTTGACGCAACTAAGATCTTCGTTTCTCAAATACTCTACCCCAGTTAAAATGCCTGGGAGCTAAGAGTTGGTTGTTCGTGAAAAGTCAGAATTTGAGAGAACGTTTTCAAACAAGGTATCTGCACTCTAGACTACATTAAACAGACCCAAGACCAACGAAGTCTAAAGCAAGAATGCACTAGACCTGAGGAAATAAAAGGATAGCATTTATAATTGTATCATAATGACAGCAGAGAAACACCCCTTCCATGAAAACTCTGTGCCAACAAGCAGCTCACGAATTTGTCTGGCAAAAACCTTCCTCCCCCACCCACACACACAAGAGCACAGAATGCTCTTTCTCTCCAAGGATAATAATATTCAACTTAGTTTTGTGTGAATCATAAACACCACGCTGGTAGAGCTGTCTTAATCCTTGTACTGTATACAGTATCTATTCTCCATGCAGGGATGGGGTGAACATTTGGGACTGCGAGGCACAAAGGGCTCGTCTTTAAAATCAACTACTTTGTCTGTCTCTAATCCTCCATCCCTCCATCTAAGCAGAATTAGTGACGTCAAACCAGTTTCCATGGCAGAGCCAGACTCACGACAGCTCTGTTATATCAAGCAGGAGGACAAAATGGGCTGCGCTTAATTGCACATGAAAACAAACAGAAAACTGAACCTTAGTTAATCTCTCATTTTCTGGGGACTTGGGGAACAATTCTAAGATCGGAAGGTACATTAACAATATGTGCCCAAGTTCCATAATGAAGACGCGTGTTGCTCTTACTTCGGCACACTTCCCAGCCTGTTATGACAAATAAACAAGTCAAGTCATATTTTCTGTGATAGAACATTCTTAATTCATCACACTGCTTCCTTGCTAACAGCCACACGATGGTGTCTCAGTGGTACAAATTACCGAGGATCTACCAGAACTAAAATGCTGCAAAAACAAAGCAGAAGACACCACTGCTGATAAGAAAGTGCCTTTTCTAGAAACATATTCTCTTCAATTACTAGCCCTTTTACAAGCCAAAGGTCAAACTCATCCAACCCTATAAAATTCAGTATCTGGTATTTATAGCTTCTCGTAGCTCTGCTCTCTAGTAGCATTCCCGTAGACCTGTGGAAAGAAACCCTATCCTAATGCTCTCCTTAATTGTCACCTGGATAAAAAAATTGTCAGGCCTTTATTTTCCCATAAATGCCCCCACCATGCTATCGGACTGCTGCAGTATCCTTGCCCACAGCTCTGTAAAAATACTACTGTCACAGAGGAAGTGATAGGTCTCCTTTGAATAAGTCGCTGATCTCCGCCTTCCTCGGGAAGGTCGGCACTGCCCTGTGATGCTGGGGAGAGAGAAGGGGAGGTAGAAGTGCTCCAGTGGAGGACTGGAACACAGGGTCAACTCTGATGCGGGCAGCTAACTGTATACAGAGTTTGATGGCAGGTAAGGGAGATTGTGCAGAAAAGACTCCATGATGATGCTTCCTATTTCCATTTCTTATCAAGGAGCTCATAAGGGAGCTCCTGGAGGGTCCTTACTTTTTTTTTTTTTTTTTTTTTTTTAAGCTTAAATATAACACTGAAATTGGTCCAGACAATTCTCCAGCAGACTCTCCAGAAGACTGAGAAACATATCAAAACAGAGTTCTATGTCAGAAAAGAATCCTGGAACAGAGGGGTCAGACACATAATTAGAATCGGCAATCCAAATACATTATACGAATCGTGCTTTGCTGAAGGAAGTTTGCAAACATTTCCCACATGAAAGAGGACTGCCTGCCCTAAAACACGGTAACATGTCATAATTCCACCTTAAGCAATACAGTATGAAAGGGGCTATTTTTAGCTTTTCCATGGTTGTTATGGCAACCACCTCCTGGCTCCAGCTGTACACAATGTTTATAATTCCAGAGAAGTGGAAAGAGCAAGTTTCCTCTATAATGTAATTATGCACTTGCTACTTCTGTGGTAATAATACCTTAGTTTAATTATAGGTACTTGTTTAGTGAGAGTTGGCTTTAGGCTATCGTTCTAGAGGGTTTGGAAAATCTCATACATCAGAGGTAGAATCAGTGAAAGGGGAAAAGCAGCAACGACAACAACAACAAAGGATCTTTAGAAAGGACTCTGCTTTCCTCAATGGAAATTCGACTCCTATGGAAACCAACCATAGGAAATATGCCATTTAAGGACAGGCTATATAATAAAATCACTTATATGTACAAGGAAGAAGGCTTCCAGATGATCGGTTACCTTGGAGTTTTTCCTCTCCTCTTGGGCACACAGCTAACAACATTTCTGGCCTCGTGTGCAGTTAGTGGTAGCCTGTGACTGAGTTCTAGACAATGAACTGTTGGCAGAAGTGATGTACACTCCTTCCAGGCCTGGCCTGGCCCAATGAAACCTCCCATAAAGTCATCTTATTCGCTCTTCCCTCACCTGCTCGCTGGATGCAGAAAATGCAGCGGAGAGCTGCTAGATCCAAGGGAAGAACAGCCCCTACACAGAAGGAGTCTGAGATCCCTGAATGGCTGGGTAGAGCACAGCCCCAACCACTGATCCACACCGGCCATGTACCCGGAGGAAGAAAGTCAGCCTTTAGAGTGGTAAGCCACGGAGATCTTGGGATGGTCTCTTACAGCAGTTAGCCTACCTTAACTAATAGAACCAGTAACTCGTAATTCGAGTGGACTTTGCTGTTCCCTTTTCTGACCAAAAGTACTGATGGATAAAGTCCACTTATATTTCTTACCAGTTCTTAGCAAGAGCCACGATCATCCTCATGGTGTCAGCTTCAGTCCACAGCCTATGACGGCTTTCCACCAGATCATTTCTCAAATTTAGTTTAAAATCAACTTGATTTCCTAAAGGCAAAGATCAGCTTCGTCTTCTGTATACTCCATGATAAACTCTACTCAGTGAGTGCCTGCTGAATGAATGGCTCCTCTTCTTTGCATTGTTTTTATCTAGTGCTCTAGCTATAACTGCAGTCAAGGCTGCCAGGTCTCTAAAGATAGGAGTGAGGTTCCTGGCACTCTCTCTGTATCATTTACTAACTAATCATGAAGCTTCATAGTGCTCAATCTCTTTGGGACTCACTTTCTATCAAATAAGGGCAGGACTGGTTTCAACTAATTAAAGTACTAGAATTCCACGACTATTTAAATCCATTATGATCTGCAAGATTACTTCACAACAATCATCTCTTTTTGATATGGTTTTCACCAATCACTTAAAAATCCCTTTTCCAATGCTTCTGTGGTTTTTGAGTATTTCATTTTTAATGGATGGACTCACTGTCCTGAATTAATACCGAGTCACTGGCACATAGCGAAACTGGATTAAGATGATGGCCATGACTTACTTCTTCCCTCCAGGGTTCTACCCTGTCAGCCCCAATTCTCTGTATTCTAGCGTCTGTCCGGTTAGACCACTGTCTGTTCACTTCCATATCTGACCATCAGAGGCACACTCTCACTGTCCACCAACACGAAGCAGTCTGAGTGTTTAGAGGGAAATTTTACTACAGGAATTGAAATATACCAAGCTTCCTATAAAATGGAATCACAAACAAAAACTGCAAAGAAGCAGTTTTTCCACCAATCTCTGTAGATGCCAAACAAAATGGATTCCTAACCTCGCTTCCTCCTCTGTACAATGGTGGGAGGCTATCGAAGTTAAATGAGTTAACACACCTCAAGTCCTCAGTACAACACTTGGGACGTAACAGGTTCTCAACAAACATTAGCTGTCAACCTTGCCTGTAGCTGGTCACAGAGGTTTCTTCAAAGTAGGGTCTTTGGGCTATGCCCTTTCCGAAGCTATGATTCTTTTGGATCTCTTCCAAACTCAAAGCTGTTTTGCAGAGGAAGGATGACTGTGAAGCCCTAAATTTAGCAAACGATCAAGCTAACTCAAGATGCAAGCCCAGATCTTTTCAACAGGTTTCCTTTGAAAGCCTAGGCATCATTCAGGCTTTTCCAAGGGAGAAACAGAGCTTAATTACAATTTTACACTTTGTGCTATTTCAAGAAGAAACTCTACGACACATTTCTCAATGAAAATGAAGACATCTAGCATATTCTAGGGGAACCCCTCCCAAACCAGAACACAAAGGGGGCTCCACGGTGTGGGTTTCTGTTCCAAAGGTAGGTCTGACATCTTATAGCCATTTTATAACATACCTAAGTTCCTCATATATCCATTCACCCCTTAAAAACTAAACAACCGGAAGATGGGGTCTTGCTTTGTGAAGCTCCACTGATTTTAGTTCTGAGAGCATATAGCTTTAAGAAGGCATTCCCGGGAATACCCCAGGAACTCTGTCCACCCCCTCAGAATAGCAGGCAATTGAGTTGGTGATGGTGACTCAGGCAGACTTTTTAATCCTGATCTAAAGGAACCACCACAACCCTGGAGAGGGAAATAAAAAGGGAAGCAAGTGGAAAAGGCCTCCGCCACCAGATGACTCATGCGCTACCGTGTGACTCGCCAGGCACATTACTCCGTTGCTAAGACATGGAGGATAGGTTCATTAGTCACTCTACTGAATTTTGCAAAGAAAGGATTCTCCCTATAAATAATCATGAGCTCTGTCTCTCTAGTGTTTGTGAGTGCGCTCGTGACTCACCTTTCCACCATACCGGGCAGCACCAATCGTGTCATCTGCAAAAGAGAAAACAAAACATTCATCATGGCTGAGGTTGCAGGCAACAGATAAACAGTGGAGAGAAGCCATTCTCAAAACAGAAGAGAATCACGAAACCACTCACCACTCTATAGACAGCAGTTTATTTTATATACTCTATAAAATTTGGCTGTGTCAAGAGTGCATAAAAAGGGGGCGCCTGGGTGGCTCAGTGGGTTAAAGCCTCTGCCTTCAGCTCAGGTCATGGTCCCAGGGTCCTGAGATCGAGCCCCGCATTGGGCTCTCTGCTCAGCGGGGAGCCTGCTTCCTCCTCTCTCTCTGCCTGCCTCTCTGCCTACTTGTCATCTCTGTCTGTCAAATAAATAAATAAAATCTTAAAAAAAAAAAAAAAAGAGTGCATAAAAAGGAATCAGATGAAATCATTGGAGTTAACACTGGGAATACTTTCAGGAAACTTGGCTAAACTTGGCCTTGCCTGAAACCTAATACTGGCACACAGATCTTCAAATAATTAAGGACTTAACAGTGAGCTCTAGTCTCCCAAAATGTACTCCTGGAAAGGGACATACGTTATTAAAGGGAGTATCTGCGAACCAAGATCCCTTAAGATTCCTAATCTTAAGTGCTCAAACGATCTTTTCCTATCAAAAAGGCCTTTAGAAGAATGCCCCAAAGTGACAGGTTGGCAAATGTTAAGTGTATCCTGACATTTCATTACCCTTGTTGGTCTAGCTAGCTGTGAGTAAAACACATCCTTCAAGAAAGTTAAGGTTATCTGTGATCTCTTGAAACCAACAACAAAGAAAAATGACACCTGCATTTTCAGAGGGCCTTGGAATTGTTGATTAAATACATATAATGCAGGGCATTGGGGTGGCTCAGTCAGTTAAGCATCTGCCTTCAGCTCAGGTCATGATCCCAGTGTCCTGAGATTAAACCCCCCATTGGGCTCCCTACTCAGTGCGGAGTCTGCTTCTCTCTCTGCCCTTCTGTTCCCCTGTTCCTGCTTTCTCTCACTATCTCAAACAAATAAATAAAATCTTAAAAAAATACATATAATATGATGAGAGGCTACTCCTAAATTCTGTTTTAAGGTATTATTAACTAAGAACAGTTAAGACACCCACTGGCTTAATCAAGGCCATGTCTTAGTTAAGTACTGAGGTTAGAACACGAATTCTTGATTTGCAGGTATCATCAATTTTCTAAGAAGCAAATGCTGCTGCTCTGTCACAGAAAAGTTGGCACGCATGCCAAACATAGGAATTTTAAGTGTTTTTTCTTGTTTGTCTTAATGAAAACAGTAATCTGATGAGAAAATAATTTTTTTTCCTAGAAATATTTTGAAGAAAGAAAATGTATTCAGCTTTACAAGGTAAAATCTGCTATGCAGTGCTCCCAAACCAGATGTCAAGCCGGGAGCTGCTGCATATACTTTTCCAGGAAAAACAAGTTCAAACTGACACTGCAGCATGAAAGACAGACTGACACACTGCCAACTTCGAAACAAAGAAGTGTCTTCAAAGCCTAGGGCAATCATGTTGACAGAAGGTTCTGGATTTGGCCGAATCTTCTGGCCCAGATTGAAAAAAAAAAAAAGGTATCAAGAGAAAGAGCTTGGCCTAAAGCATTCCATATCTCCCTCCTTCTTACATACAAGTCTATGTTTTTCATATTAAAGTCGTCTTCACGGGACACCTGGGTGGCTCAGTTGGTTAAGCAGCTGCCTTCAGCTCAGGTCATGATCCCAGGGTCCTGGGATCGAGTCCCACATCGGGCTCCTTGCTCGGCAGGGAGCCTGCTTCTCCCTCTGCCTCTGCCTGCCTCTTTGTCTGCCTGTGCTCGCTCACTCTCTCTCCCTCTGTCTCTGACAAATAAATAAATAAAATCTTTAAAAAAAAATAAATAAAGTCGTCTTCACAGAACAAGGGGCACGTGCTCTCTGTGCTCTATAGCATGAGATATGATTGGAAGTTACACATGCAAGTTCTCAGTCATGGCCTGAAAGGAGAGAAAAACACGTGTCCTCCTCCTGCCACATTCCTCCACCTGACGGCTGGATAGATGTGGTGGAAGGAGCTAAAACAACCCACCTGAACCGCAAGCTGAGAGCTGTGTGATAATACGGGCAGAGCAATGAGGGAAAGAGGCAGGATCCCTAATGACTGGGGAACTACTATGTCAAACCTTGATTTCCTACCCAGCTTTTTATATGAGAGAAAAATACTATTTTATTTAAGCCACTGCTAGGTCTCTGTTACAGCAGCCAAACCACTACTCTAACTAATAAAATTGACTATTTGTGTTGACGAAAACCAAGCGATGGTAACATTTTAAGACTCAAAGATCAAATAACTCCCAAAGCAAACTTCATCAGAGATTATGCTGATAACCCAAATGGCCTCAGTATTTTATAATTTTTTACAACATGCCCCTGTTTCTTCTCTTTTCTAGGTCTGCCGACCCAATTCAGGATATGCCCCCGGGGCCTCAAACCCAACTGGATGGAGCCAAGTCAGAGAAAAAGCTGATTTCAGGGCTGATCCTTTCAACACCATAGCTACCTCCTCCCTTTTCAGATGAAGTAACTCTTCAAACCTGCCTACACATTTCCTAAGATGTGCCTTTTTATGGGAACACACTGCAATTGCTCAATATATAGCCACGGTATGTTCAGGAAATGTGGGACACAGTCAGGTCCAAGTTCAAATCCCAGCCGTTCCACTTACTAGCAGTGTGATCTCGAGTTACTTCCTTCTCTGCAACGTACATATGGATTATATAAAGAAGGCATCTACAATACAGATTATTCTATTCTGAATCTCAAACAAGGTAATGTTTGTAATGGACTCAGCACAGAGCTTGTCACACAGCAAGCCTCTGAAGAGGAATTAGTGTCCCTTATTGCCAGGAGGCACTATTGTTTCAGGATGCAGTGCCACTACGTATGTAGGCCTCCTTTAACCATGTCATGTCCAACACAGTTTAGAGCCAAAAATAATGACAAAGTTTGAGGTCATCAAGTTCAAGTGACAACAAGTTCCTGGCTAGTTCTACCAATACTGAAAAATACCTCAGTTGGGATATTCTCAGGGTAACGGAATTGTTCTAAAATTGGATTTGGTGACGATTGCACAACTCTGAATTTATTTACCTATTAATTATACACTTAAAGTGGATGGATTTTATGGTTTATAAATTATCCTTCAATGAAGTTTTTATTTTTTTAATATTTTTTAAGATTTTATTTATTTATTGCAGAGAGAAAGAAAAAGAGAGAACGGGCAGGGGGAGAGGCAAAGGGAGACTCCCTGCTGAGCAGAGAGCCTGGTGCCGAGCTCAGTCCCAGGATCTCAGGATCGTGATCTGAGCCCAAGTCAGACGCCTCACCCACTGAGCCACCCAGGTGCCCCTGAATGAAATTAAAAAAAAAAAAAAAAATCGTAACCAGGGGCGCCCGGGTGGCTCAGTGGGTTAAGGCATCTGCCTTCGGCTCAGGTCATGATCCCAGGGTCCTGGGATCGAGCCCCACATTGGGCTCTCTGCTCAGCAGGGAGCCTGCTTCCCTTCCTCTCTCTCTGCCTGCCTCTCTCCCTACTTGTGATCTCTGTCTGTCAAATAAATAAATAAAATCTTAAAAAAAAATCTTAATCATATGAATGAGTTGAAGAGCTGAAATCACAAAACACAGCGGATGTTACTTTCTCAAACCTAGGAGAAAAAAGAGCTCTCAAAATGTTCTATGCATATCAACTATGGCCTGAGAAACACAAAACAATAAAAAGAGACATTCTTCAGTTTTGTCGAGGCCACGTTATGTACTGGAACCTGGGCTGGCGGATAGGCGTTCACTACCAAGCCAGAGAATACATGTACATATAAACAAATCATTACAAGACACACCGTGAGTGGTATAACAGAGGTGAGAACAGAGGGCCCTAATGCTTTGGAGAAAAACTCGTTCTGTCTGGGGAATCAGGTCTAGAGCTTCACAGATTATATTTCAGTTAAGTTCTGAAAGAATAAATAGGAATTCATCAGGCGGAAAAAATATTCCAGTAGAAGGAATAGAATACAAAAAGGCAAACAGCTGCAAGAAACTACAATACATGCCATAGAAATGATGCACTGAGAAAACCTTTTGTTGAACGGAGCTTATAAAGAAATTCACGAGGATCCTGTTATCTATATGTCACGCAATTTGCGTATCGTATCACTTCACGGACAGCTTCCCATGCTAGCGCAAACAGACGTACTTCAAGCCTATTAACCATCATAGAGTATTTTATTGTAAGGATATATTACATGCATTCCTAGCAAAATCTGAAAACATTTTTTATTCAGCACATTTCCTCAGGGGACCATAATGGTTAGCTAATGTAGGAGGTCCCCAAGCACTCCATGGAGAGAAGTGAGCATTCAGTCCTCCAAGACCTGAGACCACCAGAAACAGGGTAAGCAGATTGATAATAAAGACATTCACATCCAATGGCAGGGAGGTGTGCCTGCGTGTGCGTAACATGTGCATGCATCTGTGCGTGTATGTACACATGTGCATGAAATGAGACTTGTTAACTGAAGAGTAGCTAACTCTTCAGTTCACTAAGGTAGCTGCCAACTGTTTGGCCCTCCTACACAAAGAGAGAAAGGATGGGATTTGTAGACAATGATCAACCTGGAAAACACCCAGCAAAGTCTATAGTCTTAGACTTTAAAAGAATATAGCAAAGTCTATATTCTTTTATTCTGACCAGGGATCTCAGAACTATTTGACTATTAACAAGTGGTTGCACAGAGTTGTAAAGTTTAATTCAGATTTTTTTCCAAGACATAAACTTACTCTCCTAAATATAATCCAGTAAGAAATACCACACGAAGGGTGCCTGGGTGGCTCAGTGGGTTAAGGCCTCTGCCTTTGGCTTGGGTCATGGTCTCGGGGTCCTGGGATCGAGCCCCGCATAAGGGCTCTCTGCTCGGCAGGGAGTCTGCTTCCCCCTCCCCACCGCCCGCCTCTCTGGCTACTTGTGATCTTTCTATCTGTCAAATAAATAAATAAAATCTTAAAAAGAAAAAAAAAATCACATTAGCTGGGATATCGAAGAAATAGAAATGCATGCATGGGAGCTATTTTTTCCCTTACACTGTGTGCATGTCATACATTAAATGTTTCCTTTCTGAATGGCAAAAAATTATCCACAATCAGAGACAAAATAACATCCCATAAGATAGAATCTTACTTATAAAACTACATCAATAGCTAAACATTAAATATTTTCTGGATGGTCTTCGATGTATGGGGACATAGTCAAAATATACCTTTCCCCTCTCTGTTTTAGTAAGAAATAACTGACATAAGACATTGTATTAGTTTAAGCTGTAGAACATAATGATTTGATATTATGTATATACTGCAAAGGATTACCACAGTAAGTTAACATCAAAATTATAGAACGCTGAATGAATTTGAGTCGTCTTTGCATATGGGCCATGCTAATCTCCATATCATTCCAATTTTAGTGTATGTGCTGCTGAAACAAGCACCAAAATGTATCCTTTATACACGTAAATTAAAACTCAAGAAGTTTAGGGGCGCCGAGGTGGCACAGTCAGTTGAACGTCTAACTCTTGATTTTGGTTCAGGTCATGATCTCAGGCTCGTGGGATCAAGCCCCACACTGGGATCCATACCCAGCACATCCCTCTCCCTCTGCTCTTCCTCCTTCTTGCGCACATGTGCTTGCTCGCTCTCACTCTCTCAAATAAATAAATAATATTTTTTAAAAACCCAACCCTCAAGAAGTTTAAGTGACTTAACACAAAGAGGAAGGAAGAAGCAGTACTTTTGATGCCTAGCTATTAAAGGGCCAGAAATACTTGTTGAATGTCCAATGACCAAATAATCCATCAAGTCCTCTCATGAAAAATTAAATTCTTTTGCATTGTTCACTGGCTTCTCCTTTTAAATTCTGGCTCTAAACTATTTCTTCTTGTCATAGAAGGGAACATCTTTTTTGATCTGCCAAATAATAACACCACCAAAAAGCCTAAGAAAAGTTAACTTGAAATCTGCATGCTTTTATAAACCTGATTAATGCCTTCATCTGTTCTTAAATTCTCTTTTCTCCTAATCAGATCCTAATTCATCATAAATTTGACTTCAAGCCTTTTTCTTATATGTGTATACAAATAATTCTTAAAATTCTGTGCATAAGCAAAAGAGAGGCTTCACTATGTTCACATTAAATTAAATTTTTAAAAAATTCTCTTTGACATCAAGTTTTACATAGGATATTTTAACTAAGCTATTAGAAGTCTCATTTTACTTTGTATGCACCAATTGGTATCTTGATATCTGGTTATTTATACCATATACCAAACGTTTCTGTGAAATCTCACTATCTATCTGAACTCCATTTCACAGCTCACAAGCTGTTTCTGGAGTTAACTCAATATGCTAATTTTAGGCCATCTGCAGGTGATAATTGCTGTACCAGGAAATTTTTTGTTCCTCTTAAGATACTGCTAAAGTAAGGTTACCATAACTTATAAGTTCAGTGGCTAAGAATATTAGAAAAATAGCAGTAAATATGGTTTCTAACTTGTTTTTTTCCCGTGTTGAAGTTGTTTTCTTTTTTCTTTTATTTTTTTTTAAAGATTTTATTTATTTATTTGACAGACAGAGATCACAAGTAGGCAGAGAGGGAGGCATAGAAAGAGAGGGAGAAGCAGGCTCCCCACTGAGCAGAGAGCCTGATGTGGCGCTCAATCCCAGGATCCTGGGATCATGACCTGAGCTGAAGGCAGAGACTTTAACTCACTGACCCACCCAGGTGCCCCTGAAGCTGTTTTCAAAAGTGTACAGCAAACACTTTAAATTTAGTTATTTCCTAAAAAGTGATAAAAGTTGTTGCAGTAGTTCCCCTCCAACGAGAGCTTCAAATCTCTCCCAAAAACCCGATATTTCCTAGTTTTATATATATATATATATATATATATTTATTTATTTATTTATTTATTTATTTATATATATATTTTAGTGACCGTTTCATCAATCCTCACCACAAAAAACAAGTTCCAGAAGCCTAAAATAAAAGGGAGAAAGGTCAATACACATTATATTGCACCACTTTGTATGCAAGCTGGCCGTACTGTATACAAATACACAAAAATAAATGAAAGTCTTTAGCAATGACAGCTTAATTTAGAGGTCTTTCTGGGGATACACATAGTCAATTTCAAGAGCAAAATATTTACTGATATTTATTACCACAGTTGTATATATTTGGGCTGGGAAAATGAATAAGAGGCTGATTTAGCTCATAAAAAAATCAGATCAGTATTATCAGATCATTTAGCTGAGATACCTGACTTAATGCACTGGCTGGCCTAAAAAAAAGATCTCTGAAAATGTTATATTAAAATGTAACCATCTTAGTATTCTTAAATATTTCTCACATTTTTTGAGCAATTATTTGCACTGTTTTCATAATTAGAAAAGCCCCTACAAATAGTGTTATTTCTGAAAGAAATTAATATGAATAATTTTTTTCTTTCACTTCTCTGATATCAGTAATCAAGAGCTCATAGAAAGAATTTTATTTTATTCCTGGAACCCAATTTAGGGTTCTCTGCATTTTAGTTTATTATGAAAACTTGTACAAGCAAATTATACAAATTATGCAAATTGTTTTACATGCAAGTGATTTAATTTTATAAGCAAATTATTTTTGTATCATGCAACCTCTGGTGTTTGGTCAGTTTCTGTAAAGACTAGGACATAGAAAATAGTCTGTATTATGCTCAAGAAGACAACCAAAGACCCAAAAGGAAAGATTAAAATTCAAGGTAACTTGGTAAAAAAGGAAGCAAATATTGTCCCCTATATCACCATTGTATATAAATAGAATTTAAAGTGTAACAACTTAACCCTAGAATCTGGGCAAAGCCCCAAGAACCCAGGCTATTTATATAAATAATTAGGTCATCACAAATCACCACTTTGTCCACATCTGCCCTGCCTTCTTGCCCAGAGAAATCTGCTTGGAGCAAACAGGATCTGAATTCAAGCAACTGAAACATGAACTCATACAAATTAGAAGAAAGGAGATATAAATGCCTTAAACAAGTTTTCAATTGGAATCATTAACAATGATTTAAAAAATCATAGTCTGATAGTGAAAAGAATCACATAAATTATGTAACAATGATGTTATACCATGCCTGTTTGGAAGAAATTAGAGGGTGACTCACTGGAAGTCATGTTGGAATGGCACAGCACATATTTCCTTTAGAAACTGTGTAATTTGAGCTCTGTGGTCCCGAGAATACAACTTCATTAGAAATTCTTAGAATGTCACCTGCATGACTAAAGCAATATTTACTGCACAGGGGGTAAAAAGCTTAATCAGGTAAAAACTTTTGAGGGCTTTGAGATCTCCAAGTATTATTTCATTTTCCTCTTTAATAATGTTTTAAGTATGAGGAAGTTAAGAGCCCTCCTTACCATTGCCACCCCCACCCCATTTTACTTAATCTGAAATTCAACCCCACACCATAAAAAAACACAAAGTTTTTCCTTTCATAATAAGTTGTTTTGATGTATGTTAAAATATTTGAACTAAAGAAAAATAAAAGAACTTTCCAGAACAGAGAGGGCTGCATGCCAATGGATAATAATGAATCTAAAGCCATAATCTTTACCTCTAAACAAAAAATTAAAGAACACATATACCACCATTCACCGTCTTTCCAACTTTGGCATATTATGACATGCTAAGAATTTCCATTACTTAAATTTTCCCCAAATAAGCTGACTTCTCAAAAGAGATTTTAGGAGGAGAAAATAATTTCAAAAGTTCTCAAGGAGATTCTTACATTTTCACCCACATATAAGGGTGGAGATTTTAGGAGGGGAAATAATTTCTAAAGTTTTCAGAGATTTTTACATTTTCACCCATATATAAGGCATTATAAACTAGCTTTGCTTTGAGCTGGGAAGAACTTTAGAACTAATCTCCAAGCACTCGTTTTTCACAGATGAAAGCTATGCAGAGTGGTTGTCAGGTCGTCTGGCAAACCCATCATTTTGTAGTTATGCCTGAGGAAGCCCTGTTACTATGACACCCTAAGGGCTAAATGTACCCAATTATTTGGAAATTTTTAGGAGCATAATGATAGCGGCTTTCAAAAAGGATTAAAAGACTCTAGAGACTAACTTGGAATGTCTTCATCTAAAAAGTCCCAGGTGGGCGTGAGGGCTGACGGTCATACTCTCCTTTCCCACAATTTATTAACTTCCCAGTGTCCTTAACTTAAATTCTTGGGGCAGCGTGGAGGAATACATTCTTAGCATAATCTCTAAATTAAATACGATCAGAGGGATGAACAGAGATTCTTCTCATGGATTTCCAGATTATTGGAGGGCTCCCTCTACTGGTACCGTGTCACATGTCAAAGGCAAATGCCGGCAGGAAAAAGGCAACCAATGCTTCTCCTGGGCTTTTCATCCATCCAAACCTTTATTACCTACGCCACGGGCCAGGCATAGCATTCACACTTCTGGCTGAGCCACATACGATGAACACACAGCAGTGGGAGTAGGAAAAAAATAGCTTTTTCGAAAGCACGCAAAGCACTCCAAGTGCTTTGATTTCAGATAATAATAGGGATGGGAGAGACTGATTGGGTTAAAACCATTCTAACCTTTCAACTCCATCAAGCAGTTATGCAGTTTGAGTACACGGAAGGGTTGACGTTTAATGCACAGAGGACTGCAAACCCACACGCCTGACAGGCCCGGGCAGGTGACATAAAGGAGCACAGCGTGCCAGACAGCAGGGGTTAGCGGGGACTGCCGTGAGCTGGAAAGGGAGGGCCTCACGACTCCGTGGCCCCACCTACTTGCTCTTCTGCCTTGCACCTTCCTGGCATGTAGCAGTTCAGGTCTGCGTTCCCTCATTTTCAGATCTTCCCCAGGAGAAGCTAGACGTTGGGTGTGGGACGTCCCGCTTTTGGAAACATTGCCTGAACCAACTGAGATATGTTGATAGGGTGCACGCAACCCAGACTACGGGTTTGCAAACTCTGGCCTAGAATCAGAAAGGGAACTCACCTTTGACCCATCCCATTTCTGGCTGATCCAAAGATTACAAAGTTCTCACAATTTCCTTGAGTGTAAATACCAACAATGGACCTAAGCTCAGCCTTTTAGGGCCACATACAATAAGTGGGTTCCTTATTCCCAAAGAAAGAGGATTTTCAGGGTTTTTTTTTTAATCTTTTTTAAAAAGATTTTTTATTTACTTATTTGACAGAGATCACAAGTAGGCAGAGAGGCAGGCACAGAGAGAGAAAAGGAAGCGGGTTCCCTGCTGAGGAGAGAGCCCGATGTGGGGCTCGATCCCAGGACCCTGGGATCATGACCTGAGCCAAAGGCAGAGGCTTAACCCACTGAGCCACCCAGGCGCCCCTCAGGCTTTTTCTTTTTTCTTTTTTTTTAATTCATTCATTTATTTATTCAAAAGCATTTGTTGGGGGTACCTAGGTGGCTCAGTTGGTTAAGCGTCTGCCTTCAGCTCAGGTGGTGATCCTGGGGTCCTGGGATACAGCCCCACATTGGGCTTCCTGCTCTGAGGGGAGCCTGCTCCCCCCCACCCCCACCTCTCTCTCTCTGTCTCTGTTTCTTGCAAATAAATTTTAAAAATATAAAAACAAAATAAATCAAAAACAAAATCGTGTCGTATGCCCACCCTAGGTGAGGCCCAGGGCTAGGGAATGGCAGAGAACAAAAAGAACACGGTACCAGCACTCAAGGGGCTTACAGTCTGGAGACAGGCACTAAACCGAACATGAAATGCCGAGTGAAGGAAAGCCGTGCTGTGTGTGACGAAACTCCAGGGCTGAGAGACCTGGGCGACTCTGGAAGGCTCCCCACCGGCCCCCAAGGACAGAAGACTGTCAGTTGAGAACAGAAAGAGGTGTGGCATGAGTGAAGTGGGAGACAAGGGAGCTTCCACAGAGAGGGCACTGCCTGAGGGGGCACAAGGTTCCAGAGAGTGAAGGTGCCGTGACTTGGATGCAGAGAAGTAGAGGGGCACAGAGCCAGGGGAGATCTGGAGGGGTGGGCAGCAGCCCCGTCAGGTAGCTCCTTCCCTAGAGGTCATAGGAAGGAGTGAGGACTTGAGGGCAAGAAGTCCTTGAAGGATCTCCCGGGAAAGTGATATGACTTCATGTAAAAGAACACTTTGGTTGGGGGACGGAGATTGCACTGGAGGGAGACAAGTTGGTGTAAAAAGGCTGGTTAGGCTGTTCCAGCAGTTCCCACTGAAAAGTTTAGGTCTTCAAATTTGGAAGGAATCATGGGAGATGAAAAGAAGTGAGCTGACTTCCAAAATACTAAGGAGGTAGAACTAACTGGCCTTGATTAGGGGTGTGTGTGTCTATGTGTCTGGGTGTGATGTCATGCTTCCTCTCTCCATGCTAAATATGTCGAGATTTTTTGGCCACTCCTAACAAGACGTGGTTTCAAGCCCCCACTTCGGTTGCACATCTGACGAAGGAAAAACTAAATGCTGATCCCCTGTTTAAGACTCCTCCCCAGTCCCAAATAAAACAAACAAAACTCAGTGTACTTCGGTGTAATTGAAGGTTAACAAATTTTTACCTCGGGTCACAGCCCCATCTGCTTCCTTCCCTGCTCTGAGAGACGTAATGAAGAAGGCTGGAAGGCTCTCCCCATTTATCAGAATGGGAGTCTGCAGGTTTCCTGAGGAATTCAGGAACAGGCAGGGCCACTACCAAGCATCCACCTTCTCCCCCTAAGCCAGCAGCAGCTTCAGGATCCAGGACCATTAGAGGGAACAGGTTTCCCAGCCCTAGGTAAGAACTATAGGTGGTTTGGGTGGTATTGCTTGGGTAGTATTTATCTGAAAAGAAGTGAAGAGTCTATAGTATCTTGAGATCCTAAAACGGTCATTAAAGGAATCTAAGAACCATTAGGCCTAGAGAAGGAAGGCAATTCTGAATTTGGCAGATGTTTAAACAAGTAAACTCAAATCCGAAACAAACAATGCAAGCAAGATCAGTTTTAGAACTTGTCTTTGAAGTGGTGTGGAGCTCGGTGTCCTGCCTGTCGGAAACCAGACTTGTATTTAGCTGCCTCTGGAGTTGTGGGACTTCTCCCGTTGCCCATGATTTCTGCCATAGTCATCAACAGTCGTACAACAATCTCCTTTGCCAACTCTCAGTATTCTGAGACAGCAAGCCCTCCAGGCATAAAACCGCAGCTATTTTAGAAGAGTCTGGGTCAATATTTGGAGGCTTAATTATCTCTAAACGCCACCATATCTGGTCTGAAGGTCACTGTTCTTGAGGAGAAAAAGACTTACGTTAGATTTCAGTCATGGAGCATCTCAAATCATAAGGAAATAAAGCCCCGGCTAGTAGGACCTCTCTTCTAGTGGAAGGCTGATTCACCTCCCATATGGGTCAACTACAGAGAACTTCTACACCACCCCTCTCTCCAGCTTGGCACTTAACTGCTCAGCAGAGCACAAGAACAAGACGAAATCTACCCCTGAAGGATCTGAGAGCAAAACTGTAAGGCAAGCAACAAGGCTTTTAAATACCCCTGGGGCTACTCTGACCTGCAGCTTTATGTCTGCTAAGGGAAAGTCTCATTAAGCGGGGCTCAGACAATGGCCTGGGAGAGCCGAGCTGCACTCTATGATGACATATCAAGGTTAATTGATATGTCAAAACTATTCGGGTTAATATTTCTTCCCCAATATTCTTCTGGAACACTCACCACTTTTCTCTGGTGATGACTCATCATTTCTCTGGTCAGGATATTTCACTTTGATGATTCCTCTGGAGGAATGTAGAACTTACGTGACTTTTTATAATCCTCTGACCTCCTAACACAGGAGCACATGGACCAAGCCATAATCCTGGATCTGAGGGATCCAGGTCATTCAGTGCTCATCAAGTGGCACAGGACCGCCAACAAGATGCTGGGGCCTTCCCCATCAACCATCTCCAGATTGGGGGAAGAAGCCCAAGGTCACAAGGGGGCACTAATCTCTCTGATCTTTCTAGGCATGCTTCTCGGCCAGCCGGCCCTACTGTATGGTTTGGTGAGGAGATAAAACTTGGGCCAGCACTGATGATGAGAAGAGGCTGTTTTCTTTCTTGTCTAAACCCATTTTCAATACTTGTGTTATGACATTAGGCAGCAGAAACCCATGCCCTAGCTCTCTTGATGTCCAGTCGCCATAAAATCTTCAAAGATTCTAGAGCCAGACCAATTTTCATCTTCTTTTAAGTTACCCCAGGGTTCTCAACAGAAGTTACATCTCTATAGAAAATGGAGCCCTGGCCGCGGCAACATAACACAGTCAACTGAAGCACAATTCATCAAAATACACCAGAGGGGACATCACAGCAGTACCGAAGGACACTAAACCTGGAAGCCTTGCACAGAAAACCTCATCAAGGTGAATGCCCTTTTTTCAGTACAATGAAAATAAACAGAGAGACCATAACACACAACGCCATGTCCCTCTGCCACTAGACCCGCCTTTCTAAATGTACATCAGATCACACCTTATCTCTGCTCTAAGGCTTCCTATGGCTCTCTCCATCCTCTCGAGCCCAGCACCCAAGCTCTTACACACTTGTGTCCTCACTCACCTTTCTGACCGCTGGTTGGTCAGCCACTGTACAACCCTCGCCTCCCGCTGCTTGAGTCAAACATTCTCACCCCTGAACATGCCCTAGTCAACTGTGAGGCCAAGATGCCAACCACACGGATCCTTTCTATAGCCCAACAAAGACCATGTGGCTGTCCTGCAGATGGTCTTAGCTCCACAACAAATCAAGCAAGCGTTTTGAACTGTTTTTCCACTAAAAGTACACATCACACAGGTAAAGGAATATTTGTGTTTACACTAAAGATAAAGGATGATTATTCAGCTTGACGTAGAAGTGTTTAAATAATAAACTCCCTTAGTGCTTTGTAAATGGGACTTGACTTGTAAAAATCAGGCTTCCGTACAAAAACGTGAAGCCCATATATCGAACTCCTCTGGTGGTAACACTTGTCACCCATATGGTTCACAGTTGATATGATAGGACATGTTTAATAAGTCAGCGTGCATCCTCCCAACTCATTTCATGGGAACCAATACATACGCCAACATGAAAAGAGAAAGTAAAGTGGAAGAGGAAGAATGAAGTAGTGGGAGAAGCATTTTGTGATCTGCCAAGATCTTAATACCGGTGCCTCATTCTTATCTCATTATTGTCAAGAACCTGTTGGATCTGTACTGCTTTATCCGCAATGCTCCCCCCCTTACACGACTCATCTTCAAAGCAGGGACATGAGGTGATCACCAACAGCACACCCTGCTCTGTGCTCATATGCTTCCTGGAGGATGCTGTGTGCAGCTGTGGAGCACAGCAAGCTGACTGGTTCTCATAGGTCAAGGTCAAGGCCCTGGCCTTTTATCATTAGTATTCTGTAGACTGTCAGCCAAAAACACATGTTCTGGGAGACAGAAGAGGTCAGCATTTTATATTATGAAGGAATACAAACATGTAAGTATTGACAAGCAGGACATTAGAGGAGAAAATAAATACTAACATACCGAGAGTAAAACTTTACACAGCTTACCTCACAGAGGAGTTAAATTTATCAGAGGAGATAAATGTATCAGAAGACTAAATCTGTAGCTAATATCAACAGTTCTATAAAATCAAATTTAAACACTTAAACATAGTTTTCATCATTAACTCATTAAAACATATTATGAAATGCATGTACATAGTTTTAACACTATTATTTTTAGGCATTTGGCCAGATGTACCTAGAAAAGATTATCAAAACAATAGTACACATCAGTCATTTCAAAACCATAAAACATACAAATTATAGACCAGAATGTTCATTTTGATCAAAAAACTTTGCTCGCTAAAAAATAAACTCACACTTTTACTAAAAATCTTTAATAGTAACATTCTTCAGGGCCCTTACTATGATCTGGGTCCTCTTCTAAGTGATTTGCACATACTACCTTGCTCAATTCCCAAAACACCTCTGTGAGGTAAAGAGATTAACACCCTCAATTTACAGATGAAAAACTGAAGCACAGAGGGCAAGTAATTTGTTCAAGGTCATACAACTAGTAAATTGTAGAGTTATTTAATTAACTTAAAACCTCACACAGATTATTGAGGAATGTTAACATTTATACAGGTGTGCCAAGGGAAATACCTTTTAAACTATATGTATATATTCATACAAACCCCGTTTTAAAAGCTTCCATTTTGTGTGTGGGTCTTGTTCCAAATCATCAAGGATCCGTTTGTTAGCAGTTTATCTCACTTAAACTAAATTTCATGTTAAGTAAAAACCCCAGTTAAAAACAACAGTAGTAAAGATACTGTGATTATTTCTTTTAAAAAATTATTGGTCATGTTACAAAATAATTCAGATAAGGTGCCTCTCAGTAGCAAGCTATAAAATGCCACATGGTATGCAAACAGTCACAATGAAGCCTTCGTTCCGGTGGCCGGTTTATGTGAAACAACATAGTGCTAAAACTGTACAAAACCACATAAAAACTGAATGAACTAACCACAGCCATACCTGAAAAGTTGGACAAGGCATAAGATTTTCGGGTCCCCACACTTGAAATTAAGCACGTGCTAGATATGATTTCTCAGGACACGAAGACACAAGGAGAATTTTTCTTTAGACATTCACAATAGAGGAAAAGATCAAGACCATGCCATCAAGTGAAAATCAGTTAATTAAGTTCTTATTTCTACTTATCTGATTAATTCTAATAGTTTTGAGGTCAATATTTTTTCATTTCCTTAAATAGAGCATTTAAGTGTTACTGAAAATGGACGTGGCTTTTCTGTCAGTACAAGGGCTTCACTATCTGGGGTTTCACTTCCCAAGGTTTCAAGTTACCCACAGTCAAGAGGATCCTCCTTCCGACCTGTATCATCAGAAGGTCAGCAGCAGTGGCACAGCGCCTGCGTCCCTCCCCTTGTTTCGTCGCATAGGCATTTTATCATTTCACATCACAAGAACAGCGCAAGAACACGAACAAGTACATACAATCAGATGTTTTGAGAAAGAGAGAGCCCACATTCCCATAAACTTTATTACAATATATTGTCATAATTGTTCTATTTTATTATTGTTAATCTCTTACTGAGCCTCATTTATAAATTAAACTTCATCACGGGTATAGGAAAACACATAGTATGTATAGGGTTTGGTAGTACCTGTGGTTTCAGGCATCTATGGGAAGTCTCAGAGTGCATCCCCTGTGGATAAGGGGGGACTCCCGTAGGTTCAAATTTGACATATTTGACATTGCCTATGGAAATTCTGCCTCGGGCAATATTTGCTGCTGGGCTAGGATGTATAACCAAGGTATGGTGCCTTACTCTGAGTGACTGCTAACACATAAGGAAAAGTGGTGCTCAGGTGCTCAGATTTGCTGCCTAATCTTCCTTTTAGCACGTCATTAGCTGTGGCATCTTTTGTCAGCACATACAAGCAATGTGTCTACCAACTAGAAACCAGAATTGATGAGGGAGCAGAAGGCAAGCTGAGGACAAAGCAGAAGCTGACACCCTGCAACCTTTCCCCCACCCCTCACTCCTGGGTAAAACACATGGGACACTCTTCCAGGAGTCTCCCAACTACCTTTTTTTAAAAAAAAATTTAATTAATTTATTTTTAAAATTTATTTGATAGAGATTACAAGTAGGCAGAGAGGCAGGCAGAGAGAGAGGGGGAAGCAGGCTTCCCGCTGAGCAGAGAGCCCGATGTGGGACTCGATCCCAGGATGCTCGGATCATGACCTGGGCTAAAGGTAGGGGCTTCAACCCACTGAGCCACCCAGGTGCCCTCTCCCAACTATCTTGAGGTTAATGCCTTACTAGAGGGAAACCCTTGACAATGCAAGGCCTCTGGTGTCCGGTATCTTATAGGTCTCTTTAGCATATAAAAGTTCTTTTGAAACCTCCCTTTTTCCTTACCTCCTCCATATAATATATATATAAAATCAGACACCCCTCACAACCTCAAGGCAGCTGTTCTTTCTGCCTACGGGTCCTGTCTCCATGTTTAAATAAACCACTATTTTGCACCAAAGACATCACCAGAATTCTTTCTTGGTCATCGGCTCCATAGTCAACCCCACTGAACCTGACTTATATTCTAAAATTGATCAGAATGATGTTTACGTGTGGCTAATAAAAACCACTCATTACTGTATAGCCCCATACTACTGCACAATGCTTTCACCACAACATTTAATTCATCCACTTACATGGTCACAGGGGATGCGAAATGGAAATAATTTATCAGTGAAGGACCATGTGTAAAACTTTGTAAAAATCAATCTTCGGCCTAGGTTGTTTATGTAGTCCCAGGACCTGCCACACTGTTTGCATAGGCTCAGTTGTTAAAAAGCAAAATTACACACTTATTTGGTCTTCAGTTCTCTCTACTTCCCAAAGACAAAAGGAAATAACCACCTTCATCTAGAATACATACTCATATGGAAACAGAAGCTGGCTGAAGTGCACGAACTGATCATGTGTTTTTAAATAGAACAAAACCAAAAAAGGAAGACATATTTATAAAGAAGCTACTTACCTTACAAACAGAAAGAACATTAATATTTATCAGTTTCTTGATGGTCTGAAAAAAGAAAATATTGATAATTTTATACACATATCATCATGTAAAATAACCATATTTTATATGTATATGCAAGTGATCTAGAGAACCACTGAATGTTTCCCCAGATAGAGAACTGGAAAATGACAGGAGTTGGGGTAGAAAAGCAAATTTTATTTACTTTTGGTGTTATAGTACTTTTCTACCAAAAGCAGCAACTCATGTTAATAAGCAAAATTCAAGGTAGATGTAGTAAGGAAAATCTGGAAGCATAAGATACTAAATCGAAAATAAATATGCTATTTTCCTTCTGCTAATATCAAAAGGAAAAATTATTGAATCTGAGATCCTCAACAGTTTTTTTAAAATTCACATATTCTTTCAATGATTTGCTTTTCTAATTTTTATAAGGAACTATGCATGCCTCAAGAATACAGCTTTCATTTTGATAGGTTTACTTGAATCAACCATATTGTTTTATGTTATCAGATTTATGATCTCTAAATTGGTGTTTAGAATCCTGATACTTAAAGCAAAGCTATATTGATATCATAAAAAATATAAATAAGAATAATACAATGAGTTATTATCAAACCTGGCATTATACTAATGAGGTTACAAACATTTTCTCATTCAGTCCTTCTAACATCCCTATGAAGTTGCCTCCTTCATAGGTATGGAAATGGACCCTAAGCATGGTTGGGATCAGACCCAGGGTAAACTCCAGGAACAAGCAGAAGAGCCAGAATGTGAACCTCAGGCAGCTGGACTCCAGCACTCACAGTGTGAATCATTATACCACACTGCCTTGCCAATTCTCGCATGCATTCTTTTTGTTATCATACTATACAGAAACAGACTTACGTTGTCCAAGTCAGGAACATCCAAAAAGTATTCAGGATACTCATATGACATTCCCACATTGTTCACTGAAATTAAACAAGATTGTTAGCTGGCTGACATATACTTTATTTTACAGATTTATTAAAATAATGAGATTAATAATATCAAGACTAAAATGACACATACAGAGGCATGAAACACTGTGTATGGCTGGAGTGAACTTTCCCACACCTTTCCATCTGAAATCTATCAGTGTATATCTAGTTCAAATGTCTTCTCCTTCATTAAGCCTTCCTGTACCTTCTTCCATCCATCCCCTGACAAAAGGACTTTTTATTTGCTTCAATTTCCATAACCCCTTGGAGTGTGTGTACATTCTGTTCTGTGAGTATTATTTATCTGTAAGTATTGTTTGTATGTATTATTGTAAGTTACCTGTAAGTATTGTTTATCTCCTCTCTAGACACACATTTTCATAATGTAGTAGAAAGAGCGAAGAGCACTACAGCATAGGGGACCAGACATCCGAGTTCTACTAGAAATGGAAAGCCTGTGACTTGGGATAAGTCATATCTGAGAGGCATCTCAGTTCCTTCATCTCTAACACAAAAGCTTGTTTAATCATTCAAGAAATATTTGCCATACACCTGTGTACAAGATATGCACTAGGAACTAAGAAACACCAGGAAAAAAAAGGCAGTTTGTTGGTATCATGGAATATACTATGTCGTAGGAAGAGAAAGGCACTGAAGAAAAAGAATTAAACAATTATTTCATTGCAAAATACAGAGTGCCACGGGAGTCTGACCTTATTGAGGAAGTGAGGGAAGGCTTCGTCGTGGAGGCCAAGAGAGTGGGCAAGGCTAAATGTCTCCGATGAAGCATCCATCCCCACCAGATCATAAACCCTGAAACACTATGTTTTAGTCTTTCTGTATCTTCCCTCCTCAGCCACCTCCCCTAAGGCTGGAACTACAAGACAATCGAGAAGCCAAGAAAAAATTTATATACTTTGTTTATCTAAATTTATTTAGAGATATGATTAATACTCAGATACTCTATGGTTTTCCATAGTTCCAGAAAGACAAACTCAAAATAAGGATCCGTTTGCAGGAATCAAGAAAATACATAAAAATATCCTGGAATTTCTAATAATGAAATGGATAACCTTATCTACATTGACTCACCATAACAATCCTATTGGGTAGTTCCTATTATAATCTCCCTTCTACATAGCAGGAAACCAAAGTACACAGCAGTCAAATAACTTGCCAAAGGTCATAGAATAAAGAAGACTAGGACTTCGAAATTTGACTTCAGAGGCTAGGTTCTTTCCACTACATTAAAGCTGCCATGTCTTCACCCAGTACTTAGTTCAGGGAAAAAAAGAAAAAGTAATAATTGGATAATAAACAGAAATCTGGTAGCGATGTTTAATAAAACTAAAGTTTTAGAAAAGAAAGATTTCAGTAACAAAAAGAAAGTGAAACTATGATCAGTCTGCAAAATTTAGAAGGAGCTGTGCCAAATAAACCTGACAATAGTAACACTAACTTTTTCAATAGACTAACAAAATTGGTAGTTCGAAAAACTCAGCAAGAGTTCTCTACTTAGCAGTAAGCCAGTCATTTGAGGCTGAGTCTCAGGATTTTACTTGCACAACCTAACCTGGTCATGATGGACTGAACAACATCACTGAAGCTTATTTGAAAATCTGAAAACAAAGGACAATGGCAAAGCAAACTGTACTTAATTATGATTCATGCCCCTTTGAGCAGGGATTATATCTAGACATAATTGATAACTGCAGGTCCAAATCCATTTTTATTTTATTCAGCAGGTTCTCTACCCAACAGAAGTTCAAGGAATGGATTCCATAAAAGACCTTTTGACAATTAAGGCTAAATTAGTTAAAGGTGAGGCATTATGGTCCCTTGACTTTGCTTTACTCATTTGCTTTACCCATGGACAGAATTATAAAGGATGAATAACCCAGAGTGACTAAGAGAAACAACTAAAGTATTTGTTAAAATGTTACAAATAAACAAAATATTTGTTACAAAGTCAGTTTAAAATAACAGACTCCTCCAGGAGATGCTTTGCCAAATTGTAATATTATTCAGGACTGAAGAAAAATTCCATCATCTGTAGCCAACCCCATCTGCCTTCCCTCTCCTGGATCTAGAAAATTTTATCTTCAGATTTCTTTCTAGCCAATGGAAATATTAACACTCTGTTTTGAAATGCAGAAGAAAACTGGAGAGTGTAATCATAAATCTTTTAAAATCCAGACTTGGATTTTTTTTTTTAAAATCTGGAAACTTTATAACCAGCACACTTGACTTTGTCATCTTAACATGCACTGCAAGTACAAAGTTGGGCCAAGAGAGCCCACTAAAACAAAGCAAGCAGGGAAATGTCACTCTGATTAAGGCTGCACTAACAACGGATCTGTTTCTAATTAAGCAAAGGAGAGCTATCAAAACTACCTACTTGCACAATGAAAATGCAAACATCTATTTAACTAAGTTCTAGGGGCTCCTGGGTGGCTCAGTGGGTTAAGCCTCTGCCTTCTGCTCGGGTTGTGATCTTAGGGTGCTGGGAATACCCCGCATCAGACTCTCTGCTCGGTGGGGAGCCTGCTTCCCCCCTCTCTTCTCTCTGCCTGCCTCTCTGCCTGCGTGTGATCTCTGTCTGTCAAAAAGAAAAAAAAAATCTTAAACATCGTTCTTTGAAGGAAAACACATTCAACACTGAGAACTTTAGCCCAAAGAAATAAACAGAATCATGTATAAGGGCTATATTATTATATCCAAAACTACACACAGAAAGAAGAAAAAGCCCCAAAACATTAAAGCTGGAATAGATCTTTGAGAGCATTAAGCCCAGTTTTATGAGGGAGAAGTGCATGCCAAGGTCACACGCAATTTGTCTTATGCTAGGGAGAAGGCTCCTTAAATCCCTTCCTGTTTTGCTGGTTGCACCTTTTGCTTGTGAAATATACACTACCTAGAATCTCTCCACCCTTGGCCATCACTTCAGAGTGCAGAAAAAAACAACTGTTGCTCTCAAGTAGCTATTTCCATAAATTGCTTGCTAGTGCAAATCTTTTGAAAAAGCCAATCCCATTGCAATTTTATTTTGAGACATAAGGTGGCAGCAATAACCAAATGGCAGACGGAGAGCTTTCAGGGAACTGGAAAAGGAAGAAAACAGGCTTTGGGTGGGAGTGAAGGATGGAAATATTTCCATTAAAATGTAGTCTCATTAAGAATGGGTGCATGCAATGCCATCTTTATATATTACAAGATTCATTATAGAATTCACCAAACCAAATAATGTCACAAGTTGTTCCAACAATATTTAGATGGTTGAAGATCCCTTCTAAATGGCACCCATTTAAATTGGCATTAAATATCTATTTAGTAGTGAGGATTTTTTATTTTATTTTTTTAATTCTTCAAGTAAGACACCAGAGACAGATTTAAAAATTTTTATTTGGTGACCCGCAAAAACCTTTCACTCATGTGAAAGACACCGAGTCTTTCCAAAAACAAAGGATGTCCATGTAATCTCAGAATTCCAACCAGGACTCCAACAATGACTACAGGATCATGAGCAGATATAAAATGTTTCCCATCAGTTTCTCATTGGAGTTCTAAGATAAGAACAGTCCAACAGAAGAGATGAAGCAAACAGAGCAGAGGTCACGACAGACCAAGAATAAGGACAAGGTAAGTGGAAAAAGAAGGAGGCGGCGGGCAAAGCAACAATCCTAACAGAGGGGCCCTCACTGGGAAGAACTATCAAGTGCACTGAGCTCAGCAGTGCCCTCCACAGCCTCCCCCTAAACCCCCATGCAGAACTTTTGAAAACACCAACACTGATAAAGTATTGTATTCTAAAGACTCAAAATCCAGAATAATTCTGAAATGTTATATAAATATTCTGAATCGTACTACTGCTAAAAATCATTTCCACATCTCCTACTTAAAAAGAACATTCACAGGGCACCTGGGTGGCTCAGTGGGTTAAGCATCTGCCTTCGGTCAGGTCATCATCCCAGGGTCCTGGGATCGAGCCCCACACTGGGCTCTCTGCTCAGCAGGGAGTTTGCTTCCCTTTCTCTCTCTGCCTGCCTCTCTGCCTACTTGTGACCTCTGTCAAATAAATAAATAAATAAAATTTTTAAAAAAAGAACATTCACAAGATTTGTTTCTTCTAAATTCACTTGCTGCTATTTCTGACCTTATTGAACTTAGAACCCTTTACCAAAACCAGCTGTTTTTGAGACAATGATGTCATTAGAAAATCAGATATTTGGTGTCTGGGTTGGGCATGAGGGAAGGGCAAACAATAAATTACTAAAAAATAAAAATCCACTTGAACACAATACTAACCGATGCAAGCAATAACCACACCACAGAACCCATCTAACCTGCTTTTTCCAGATTAACCAGAGGCTTAAGAAATTAAGGTGGTATAAAAGTACATCACTTGGGGCACCTGGGTGGCTCAGTGGGTTAAACCCTCTGCCTTCGGCTCAGGTTATGATCCCAGGGTCCTGGGATCAGGCCCCGCATTGGGGCTCTCTGCTCAGCAGGGAGCCTGCTTCCTCCTCTCTCTGTGCCTGTCTCTCTGCCTACTTGTGATCTCTGTCTGTCAAATAAATAAATAAAATCTTTAAAAGTACATCACTTAATGGTTGGGCTTCCCAATACATGACAAATAATGCATAGTATTCTGAATTTCCAGCTCATCATATCAAAATACAAATGTTAAGATAATTTCGTCACATTTATAGTGATATACACTAACCCAGTTCTAGCACTCAAACTAAAGACTAGAGAAATGGAAAACCTATTACAGTTCATTAATAAAATGGTTTAGGGGGAAAAATGCACTATTTCATTATATTTCAAAACAGACTGAATTTTTTACATGTAGACTTCAGGAATAGTGTATATGCTAAAAGTAGGGGGGAACCTCTCCTGTCATAAACTTTTTTTTTTTTTTAAGATTTTACTTATTTATTTGACAGAGAGAGAGGGAGAGATCACAAGTAGGCAGAAAGGCAGGCAGAAAGAGAGAGGAGGAAGCAGGCTCCCTGTTGAGCAGAGAGCCAGATGCGGGGCTTGATCCCAGGATCCTGAGATCATGACCTGAGCCGAAGGCAGAGGGTTTAACCCACTGAGCCACCCAGGCGTCCCTGTCATAAGCTTTTGAACTAACAAGTTCTGGATCTTGGAGTCCAACAGACCCGGTTTTCAGCCCTGACTCTCCTACAAGAGGCAAATGATTTATCTCAATGAGCCTCAGTTTTCTCAATGTCCTTATATATAAAATAGGGCTAATAATTTAAGCAAATGAGATGCTATGTATCAAATCTTTAACCCATGCCCGGAAGATATCAATATGTCAGTAAATGGAGGAAGGAGAGTTGTTATTTTTGTGTGGTTATTTCTTCAACAGGTGGTTATTGACCTACTCTGTAGCCGACACTATCTTAGATGCTGGGATGCAGCAGGACAGGCAAGGTCCCTGCTTTCATCAGATGTGAGCAGCGGCACAGTGCAGAGACAGAAAGCCTGCTCCGGGCCACAGTATAGCCAGAGCAACTGCTGGTACTGATTAAGGGTAGACCAGTTGTTCCTCTCTCCTTTCTTTCAAGTGGATCTAGCCTGACAGCCTAGAGAGAGTTTGCAAAGTGTTCCTTCTTTGCCTTACTTAACATATTGCTGTAGCTAGCACATGTTCATACTCTGACAGATGATATTTGGAACACCATGTAAAACATTTTGCAAACTTTACAGTTTTCATACACTTGTGAGTAGCAATTTCTAAATAAAAGAGAGTTTACAAGGCTTTAAATTTGCAGTGCCTTTAATCAGAAATTGAAAAGTTAAGACTGAGTCGAAAGCAACACAACAGAACATTTCGTTTCCACTGCTTAATTATAAATTGCTATGTGATCCTCATTACAAAACTAGGTAAGATCTGCCATCCATAAACTTGGAAGAGAGGAGGAAAGAAGAATTACAGTTTGGTAGTTACACCTTAGTGAACAGGAGGAACATTCATCAATTTCTTGAATTATGGTTCTATTTGCATTTCTGAGATCACAGCTAATTACCTGGTTTTAAGTCAAAGGTTCTGTTTTAATTAATACCATTAGTGCTTTTCTAGTAAAAGGAGATATATTTGAACTCTATGCCTTAATCTCACTCTAGAAATCCAATTTCATCCAACACATCTACTAACGGAACTAGAAGGCACTATGCTTAGCCTTACAATGTTCCGGATGAGTCTCCTAGTCTAAAAAAAAATTAAAAAAAATAAAATAAAATCCATGTATCAATTCCACTTGCCATGATTGGTGACACCAGGCTTCAGTCTCATTCAACATGAAGGAGTGTGCAATCACCAGAGATCCAAAGGTCTACTTGAATCTCCACTTGGATTTCTCCACTGCTCTCTCAAGTTTAACATATCCCAAAATGAAATCATCATATTCTTTAGGGAATCTGCTCCTGATCCAGGGTTTCTTGTCTTTGGCAAACAGCATACAGTTGTTCAAGTCAGAACCTGCAAGTAGCTAATTACTACTTGCAAATCCTGGACAATGTTTTTAACCTCCCTAAGTCTGTTTCTTGTCCATAAAATGGGCACAAAAACAGAGATGCCTACCTTACGGTATTGTTGAGGATTGCATGAGATTCATTAGCATGGAGGCTGACATAGAAAAGTACTTGAGGATGTTGGCAATAATGACGGGAAAAACAAGCAGAGGCTACTGTTACTACCATTATTGGTCACTCCTATCAGACAAAAGCACTAATGAGGACCCTCCCTCATCCCGGTAGACACTGGTCCTGTTTCTATTTCCTAAACATCTCTGCAGTCAATCTACTTCTAACTATTCCCATCGCCCACATCCTGAAGTTACCACCATCATCTTGTGTTTCGTTGCTAAAAGAAGCTCATTGATCTCCTTTTATTAATTCTTGCCAACTTCCACTTGGAAGTCAGAATAATCTCTCTAAAATTCTAGTATGATGCTAGAAGTAGGAAGAAGTAGGCAGTATCTACACTGTCCTTCCATTAAGCCGGCACTTATTAGCTGATTTTCTAAGCCTCTCATGATCTGGCCCTGCTCAGTCTCCTGGCTGGCTACTGTCCCCTTTTATGGTCCACACTCTAGACTTACAGGTCTTCTATCAGTTCCTCCAACCAGCCAAGCACATTCGCCTTCAGGCTTTTCTTCTGCCTGGGAACCCTTCCCACATCTCTTCTCCCAGAGCTGATAAGCCTGTAGGCCTCCACTTAAATGATACTTTCCAGAAACCATCTCTGACACTCTCCACTTCCTCAGTAACAGTCTTTCGGTATATGCAAAACATTCCCAAATGCTTCTTCAGAAGCTGTCTTCCATGAAAACATATAGTATCAGCTTTATTTACTATTGTATCTCTGGAATTTTACTTGTTCAATGAACTGGCACAGGAATCCATTGACAAATAGGAAACCAAAGGTGTGAAGTATTTGTCTTGGATCCCTGGGGTGGTTCTAAACCCTTGCAATTTCCAGGATGACAGGGATTTCTTTGTTATTCATGGTGGGCCTCTGGACCACACTTGAGTTTATGTTAACGAGATGAATCAAGATGGGGTTTGGTCACCCAAAAGACCAACTGTGTGAATAGAAGGTTAAGGCTTTGAGCCAGACCAACCTGTGACAAGGGAGGGGGACTGGAAACTAAGTTCAATCACAGAGTCAGTGATTCAATTAATCATGTCTACATATTCAAACCCCAATAAAAACTCTTGAGTTTCTTGGTTGGTGAACATCAATCAGTGTGCAGGGAGGGTGATGTATCCTAACTCCACCAAGCACAGAGTTCAGAACTCTTTCAGAACTTGTCCTGTGTGTCTCTATATTTAGCTAATATTAATTCCTATCCCTCATAGTTAAACTGTGAGTATAGTGCTTTCCCAAGTTCTAGAAGATGTTCTAACAAATTATCAAACCTGAAGGAGCCATGGGAACCCCCAAATTGGTAGCCAGCTGATCAGAAATACAGGTGGCCTCGGGACTGCTGAACTTGCTGTAGGTGTCTGAAGTAGGTAGGGGCACTCTTATTGGGGACTGTGCCCTTGAACTTGTGGAGTCCATACTAACTCTGGGTGGTTAGGGACAAAATTTGATTGCATTACAAAAGGGATGTTTCGGATGTGTCTTAAACCCCTAGAGGGCACAAGAATCATATCCTGGTATAAGAAGTTCCACCCTGTCTGCAAACTATCATCCCATCACACTCCTGCAAGCCTTTCCTGCAGACCTCACCTAACATTGAGCCTGAGCCATTTTATACCTGAGCTATATGGGTGCAGTGGTAGGGGGAAAGGTGGGTCGTATTTCTAAATACATAAAATTTATCTTTGGTTCTCTCTCAACTAACTTTATTTTGTCCTTCTATTCTTTCTCCCTTTCTCTGCACCCCACTGACCACCAACTTACCATGACAGTTTCCTCTTCAAGTCTCTCCTTTTCCATTTCAAAATGATTTTTCCACATCTTTCACCAACTACAACAGTCATTTTCAGCAAGTAAACCAGTAATAAACCGAATGTAATAATCCCAATAAGATGTAAATCAAGATGTCACTGGCCCTTTCTGAGACATTTTATCTTTTTTTTTTTTTTTAAGATATTTTATCTATTCATTTGAGAGACAGAGAGTGAGAGCACAAGCAGGGGGGAGGATCAGAGGGAGAGAGAGAAGCAGACTCCTTCCTGAGCAGGGTGCCCAATGCAGGGCTCAATCCCAGGACCCCAGGATCATGACCTGAGCCGAAGGGAGACATTTAACCAAATGAAACACCCAGGAGCCTGCTTCAGAGACATTTAAAAAGCAAACTTAAAGCTTTCTTTTTTTTTTTAAAGAGAGAGAGAGAGAGAGAAAGCATATTTGTGAGAGCCGGGAGTTGGGGGTGTGTGGGGCAGAGCTAAAATGAGAGAGAGAATCTTAAGCAGACTTTGGGGCTTGATCTCATAATCCTGAGGATCATGACCTGAGCCAAAATCAAGAGTCAGACCCTCAGTGGACTGAGCCACCCACCCAGGTGACCATGTGAGCTAATTTCTAATTAGTAAAGTTCCTGAGGAGAGCAAGGAGGTAACAAACAGCTTTATAAATTTCTAAGTCCGCTGAAGAAGCAAGACTCTTCTACCTGTAACTTCCTTCATCAGCTGGGACCAGGAAGCCGCATCACTCCTAACAATTTCCTTCCTTCCCAGAGAGCCCAGGAGAGTCTTCCTCAACCCGGTTCCTGCACCCCCTTGGCTCTGTCTCCTCAGCCTACACCTACACCTCTTCCTTTGATATGCTGGGGACTGAACTATAAGGAAGAGATCTCTGTAATCTAAATGTTAAAAAAAAAAAAATTGCATTTAGCCAAAGAAAAAGGAAGGACACTAATAAAAAAAATAATCTCTCAAATATGTAAGCGGAGCAAGTATTCAATTACAAAGGGTATGGGAAGAAAGAGAATAGTAAGTTCTAGTCCAGCTTTTACAATCAATCACTTTTTTACAATGAACTGACTCTTATTATCTGTAATATGTTAGATCTATACTATTTTATTATCTATACTATTGTTATTATCTATACTATGACTAAACTTTTGTTAATACTATACTATTAAAATTATGCCTCTTTGGGCACCTGGGTGGCTTAGTCAGTTAAATGTCTGCCTTGGGCTCAGGTCATGATCCTGGGGTCCTTGGGAAGGAGCCCCATGTCCAGCTCCCTGCTCAGCGGGGAGGTGGCTTGTCCCTCTTTCTCTGCCCTATCCCCCACCCTGCCATGCTCCCTACTTATCTCTCTCTCAAATAAATAAAATCTTTTTAAAAAATGATGCCTCTTAATAAATTTATGGCACTGTGTTCGGATAGAAAAAAAGGCACTAGGTAAGACAGTTCTGTATATGGTAAAGGCGGCCCAGCATCACATTAGCTCATGTCAACGGATCCTCCTGATTTTGCAACGGACACAAGCATGACAGTATGCTTTATCCACTCCCCGTGGAAAATCTGGGTCTAGGATGCATGAAGAGTTTGAATAAAGCAATAATTGAATTTTTTTTAATGAATCACAAACTAAATAACTATTTTTTCCAAGAGGACCTTTTTATTTTTCTTCTAGAATAAAGAATGTCACTTTTTAAAGGTTAAAAAAGTCATACTAGGGGAACTTGACAAAGTACTGTTTGTGGCATACTTCAAATCCAAGGCTACTCTTTTGGCCTTGGTAAACTACGCCTCCTGCAATGTATTGTGCAAAGTCCTCCAAACGCATTTGGAGCACCCAGAAGGCTCTCTCCAGAGGAATCAAGTCAACATTATAGCAATCGCATTTTGTTAACCTATTGTTTGCTTACTCAAAGCAGTATTGATGTCATTTTCTCTAAATAGTTCAAGTTTTCTAAGCTTTCTCAAATCTGTTTCTTGGCATTTGCCTGAAAGAAGACAGCAGATGCTTACTTATTTTACTAACAGAGTCAAGAATCCAACTTCCCCACCTTTAGCATTTATGGTCTTATCAAGTTCCTGTGACCTTTCTGTATAAATTCAGACAGTGCATAGCCATTTTCTCTCCACGTATCTTACTGAAAACTTGACGTTTCTTTCATGACAAAGGGCTTTAGCATTTTCCTTTGTAATTCTGACAATACTCATTTTATTAAGCACTGACTATATACTTCGGTGGTTAATGTTATTCAAATAGAGTACGGCTTGGTGACCTAGTTTTCCTTTTATCATTACTGGTTTCATTAATACTCAGTAGGAAAATAACCTTCCTATGCCTTCATATAGATTGCAAGGTCTTACTAGGAATCAATCTACGTGTTTACTATTTTAGAAAATGTTAAAAAAGTGAGACTGGCATTAAATGGAAATATTATTCCCCCCTTATGAGACAGAGATGGAGGGATGTGGGATCTGGTTGGAGAGGAGAAGGAAGGTGGAGGAGCTATATACCCAGGGAATCCTAAAAAAAAGATATTAGACACACCCTCCCAGACGAGTTCTATAGTGTTATGTCCAGACTAGAGAAGGAATTGTAAGATTAGAGTTCAAATATGGCCTGGTGATAAAACGAAGCTCATAAATGTGTTTATATTTACATTTAAGGTGTCTTTAATAGATCCCTCAAAAACCTTAACAAATTAAAATTATGATGCAATATAAGTGTATCTGCTAATAATTGTCAATAATTATGTACGTCTTATGAGTAAGAAGACAGTTGTGGTAGAGTAGGAAGAGAAGTAAGCATAGAGCCAGTTAACAAGGCCACGTATGTGAAAACAGAACTACAGACTCAAAAGGATCATATAAACATTAGATACAATTTTTTAAAAAAAGATTTCATTTATTTATTTATTTGACGTGGAGAAAGAGACAGTGAGAGAGAGAGAGAGCGAGCGAGCACAAGCCAGGGGAGCAGCAGAGGGAGCGGGAGAAACAGGCTCTCAACTGAGCAGAGAGCCCAATGTAGGGCTCGATCCCAGGGCCTTGGGATCAGGACCCAAGCCGAAGGCAGACACTTAACAACTGAGCCACCCAGGCCTCCCTACAATTATTTTTATTATTGATTTGTCACCAAACAGAAATTTAAAACAAAGGTGTGTGTGTGTGTGTGTGAAAGAGAGAGAGAGAGAGAGAGAGAGAGAATATCAGTATTCAATCAGAACAGTTTGATTATAGTAAAACTTGAATGCAGGGTCTCTCCACTTCAGCACTATTGAGATTTCAGGATGAGGCTTTGCTGGGGGGTGGGGTCTGCCCCATACATTGCAGGGTGTTTAACAGCACCCCTGATCTTTACCCACTCGGGGCCAACAAAACTTCTCCACCTCCTCCCTCAATTAGTGACAGCTAGAAATGTCTCTGGACATGACCAGACAGTGCAAAACTGCTCCTGGCCAAAAACCAGGTTAAAGTGTAAGAAAAATGTAGAAATTACGGTTCTCCTACACAAATTGAGAATGAAAAGACAGCCCATGTGACCTAGAGCGAAGATGTCCCTCACCGGGCACATATGGCTACTAAACACTTAAAATGTGGCCAATCTGAATTGAGATATGCTGTCAGCGTACAATACATGTTAGATTAGAAGACTTAGTATGAGAAAATGAATGCGAAGTATTTTAATAAATTTTTATATGCTTCTCCTTCCAGGACCTCTATAATGCAAATTTAAAAATAATAATAATTTTATATGGATTACAAGCTAAAGTGATATTTTAGATACAGCACATTATTAAAATTATCTGTTATTATTTATTTTGAAAAACGTGGCTACTAGAAGTTCAAATTACACACGTGGCTCATGTTGTACTTCTATATTTCAATCAGACAGTGTTGAACTTATGCAAAAAACTATCCCTCCTTCATGCTATATATTCTAGGCAGCCTTTGATGACAAGGAAGGGAACTAAAAGAGCTCTGTCCTCAGTTTTCTCTATATTCCCCTTGGATGATCTCCAGTCTTGATGCTTCAATGATACTCTCCAAACTCTCTCTCCTATTAAAAGCTCTACTAATACCTAGATCCAGGACACCTAGCTGGCTCAGTTGGTAGAGCATGTGACTCTTGCCCTTAGGGTTGTGAGTCTGAGCCCCACAGTGGCTGCAGAGATAATTAAAAATAAATGAACTTTAAAAAGAGAGAGAAAGAGAGAGAGAGAGATCCCTATAATACATAAATAAAACCTAGATCCATATACCCACTAGCAACTTAACAACCCCACTCGGACATTCTGGAGTAACCCCAAATTTAAATGCTCCTCATTCCGAAAAAGATTGTCCCAGGAATCCCCATTTTAGTAATGGCCCCATTAACTAGGTTCTCAAGTCAGAAACCTCAAAGTTGCCCATGACTTCTCTCTTCTCCTTCATCCCACTCACAATCTCTTGTGAAATTCTACTTCATTTACTTCCCAAATACTTCTGGACTCCTCCTTTCTCCTACCCCAGTGACTGGGCCATGTCATCATCACTTACCCCGTATCAACCCCCTCTTTCCTTTACATTCTTATTACACCCTGCCCTGCCCTTCTCAGAAGTGCTGTCTTTCCTATTAGACATCATACTACATGAGGTCAGGCACCTTCCTGTTCATTGCTGTGTCTCTAGTTTTTTCACGAATGGATGAGTGAATGAATGAATGAGTGAGTAAAGAGGGTACAAACTGCTAGCCCCATGTTACAATTTACCAAGGAGCTGAATTACGGAACAATGGTCCCACTTGCATATGAGGGCTGGAAAACATCGGTCTTCACGTCTCAATGCAGCGCGGATGTGCTGATACGAGCCCTAGGATTCTAGAAGTGGGGAAAAGTGCTTGGGAACCATGTGCCCTGTACTCTCATCCTGGACAGATCTCTATTTTCTACACGATCTAAACTCTCTACACGTTGAGTCGGGAAAAGACCAGCTGAAGAATGCCTTTTATAATCCTCCAGCCCTCTGGGAAAAAGATGCCTGACATTTTCCATCTTCAATGTCACAGTCCCAGAGTATCCGCAGTTTCAAAGTTACCCAGTGAAAAGAAGCTAAAAGTTATGCAAAGCTTATAACAATCATGAGCTATTTCTGAAAGAAAATCATTCTCCAAGATTACAAGTTCAAGATAAGTCTCGTTTCTTCTCCTTAGGGATCTGCAATCTACCTCCATGCATAAGCCAGCCTTCATGCCCCAGTCATCACATGACTAGTTTGAAAGGGGTGAGGATGGACTATGGCAGTGTCTATCCTTACTACTAAGTTACAGCTGCTACTGATGAGGAAATTTTAAGAAGTCAAGAGCTTTATAGATGTTACTCTAGCCTCGCTAGAACTAGGCTAAAGAAGAGGAACTTGTAGGAGTCCAGGAATATATGTATTTTGAGAAGAACATATAGATACAGAGGCAAAAATCAAACCCATTCACCTTTTGCCACGGGCTCTCCCAGAAGCGGGAAAGTAGCAGTGTGCGTAGGAAGGGCATGGGGCTATGTGAAACAGACCAGGCCGGAGCGGAAGCAGACAGCGTGTCAAAGTCAGGACGAACTGCAGGTCCAAGGTTACGGAGGTAGGCTGTGTGCGTTTAACTCGTTTCTTTTCTTGGCTTAGGCAGAAATTACATAAAAGACCATTCTTTTATAGAATGAAGAAGGGAGGTTAGGTCTTGACTAAAGAAATGTTAGGAAACTTTAAAAAAAATTTTTCTCTTTATTTTCCTCCTTTGATAATCCCTCAAAAGAAAACGATGGCAAATTACCAGGTTAACACCAATTTAGCCAGTGGGATAAAGAGATTTAGTGAAGAAGCAACTTTTTTCCAAACTAGATGCTGTTCCTTTCTGGAAAGGACTCAAAAAATGGTGGGTAACTTTCCAAAGCCCCCATATCCCCTTAAAATCTGGTGAATCTTTTCCATAATAATTTCCAACACTTGTCCCACCTCAGCAAAAGCACTGGTTTTTCATAATGAAAGAAGGAGAAACATGGCTGAGGTGTAACAAAAGGGAGTAGCAGACTTAGGAAAAACAAACAGAATCCCCAACTGTATCACTCCGTTCTCATGAAACCTTAGATAAGTCTCTCGGCCACGTGTTTGCAGCTTTGGTGAGCTCATTGCCAAAGTACTAAAACTGGTTCAGGGTTGGGCAGTGTGAGATCTTATGCTTTGTCTGTTAAAGCACAGAGATACATATAGTACAGAAAGAAGACATACAGTGTACCTGTGGTGTTAAAATTTCATGGGGGGGGGGGGCCGCCTGGGTGGCTCAGTGGTTAACGCCTCTCTCTTCGGCTCAGGTCTTGAACCCAGGGTCCTGGGATCAAGCCCCAAGTCAGACTCTCTGCTTGGCAGGGAGCCTGCTTCACACACCACCCCCCTGCCTGCCTCTCTGCCTACTTGTGATCGCTCTCTCTCTGTGTCAAATAAATAAATAAAATCTTAAAAATAAAAATTTCATGAGAGGGAAGATGAGGGGAAAATAATGTTGGAAAAGCCTCCTTCGATAAGAGGAGGGTAGTTAACAAACAGAAAGCTGAGAAACACTTCCCTTAGCCTTCATTTCTTCAACTATCACCCACCTTAAAGAATTATGTTATAACCATATCTAAATATACACAAAAGAGGGGCACTTGGGTGACGCAGTCAGTTAAGCAGCCGGCTCTTGATTTTGGCTCAGATCATGATCTCAGGGTCCCAGGACCGAGCCCTCCATCGTGCTCTGAGCTCTGTGGGAAGTTCTGCTTGAGATTCTCTCCCTCTACCTCGGCCCCTCTCCCACATATGCATGCACACGCTCTTTCTCTCTCTGTCTCTCAAATAAATAAATCTTTAAAAATACATACATCTATACAAAAGAGAATGAGAGACAGAAAATAAAGCAGACAGAAAAAATAACCAAAACTGTAAAAAATTCATTAAAACACAACTAAAAACAAAGACCCAAATGTATATAATGTCATCTCACAATCAATTGTAATAAAAAGACAATTTTCTTCTCACTACTCATTTTACTGACTGGATACCTAAGATCTAAAAAGAAAACATACAGTCATAGTAAAAGTGAAATAAGAAAGTGCAAGATGAAGCTATAAATGTGGCAAAGATACAAACCTAAAACACCAATTTTAAGACCTGCCAAGCTTGTTTTAATTTTATCATAAATATCTTCTGATGCAAAGTCAACAGCAACGGTTCTTGTTTCCACCTTGAATTTTTCTCCTAGAGAAAAAAACATAAATAGAGAGAAGGAAAATTATAACATGGCAATTAAGATTAAAGCATTTTATGACACCACCTATTCAAACTCTTCCCCCCATCCCAGTCTGATATGAAATTTAGACCAGAATCATGTTAAGCAATCATGAGACCACCTAAGAGATGATACAGAGTCAACACAATAATCCCGCAATAAAAACTCCAATGTTGTTTTGGAGCTGGCTGAATGTTCCTTAATCAGTTCTCCTTCTATAAATCAATAATGACTCCTTTTTAGACCCTTAGGTACAAATAATAAAACATGTTTCATACCATAATGTTATATACTCTTTAAATATCACTGATTTTGTGACTTTTAATTGCAAAGTGATACTTCATAATTTCAGACCGAAGTGTTTATGTTGCAAAATGTTTTAAACAGTGATAAATAAGAATCCATCTTATTAAAATGGAAAGAAAATGTATATGATCATCATGGAATTTAGGGCCTTGGTTAATAGTTAATGGTCACCACATTAAAAACACCCACAAAAAATGCACAGTGAACAGAGCTACAAAGTGACAGAAGACAGACCTCGTTGTTCTGCTGTGCTCAGGACGACGGAAGTACACACAGAGCTAAGAGAAATCACACATTGAGAAACGAGACTCTGAAGAAACCAACTTATTGATGTAATGTCAAATGTTACTTTCACTCTCTTTCGTTAGCGCATTTGAGAAGGCATGAACTGTGAGGTCTTCCAGTCACGGGTACCAATTTTATTTTCATATCTATTTGCTAAATAACTGAGTAATAGTCACATATCCTCCACGAGCCTCAGCATCCTCTCCTGAAAATGAAAGTAATGCTACCCAACCCATGATCCGAGGCTCAAATATTATCTGGTGGTATACAGAAGGCACTCCATAAATGTTAAGTCTCCTCTCTCCTCCACTAACCCCACACTCACTTCACCTAGTGCAGTTCAGGTGGCTAAAAATGTTTACTCTTTGGAACTTGATGAGAATTCAAAAGACTTAATTTAAAAATCCTGCTTCCAAAAAATAAATTTTTCTTCATTCAAAGTCAATGTTGGCTCATCTCAGAGTATGGAATGTTACTCCATATAGGACGCTACCGTTCTTGATCTAAAAGGAGTTCTGTCTACAACCGAGCTGGTCCACGAGAGTTCTGGTTTTTAGTCTTAGTGAGAAGAATTGACCTGAGGTAGGAATCCATGAATTAACTGGAGAGGAGAATATGTGACTTAGAAAATTCCGAATCTGGTGTTGGGGTGCCTAGGAGACTCTGTGTGCCTTTGGCTCAGGTCACGATCCCAGCATCCAAAGATCAGGCCCTACGTCAGGCTCCCCACTCAGCGGGGAGTCTGCTTCTCCCTCTCCCTCCCCCTCCCGCCCTCTTCCTTCTCTCCTCTCTTACACTCACACTCTCTCAGATAAATAAATAAAATCTTAGAAAGACACACTTACAATTCCATAATAAATGAGTTATTGTATGTGTTCATGTAATGGGGAGCCACAGACTAGGCTGTCACTTCACAATAGCTCATCCAACAGGTCTTACTATAAATGCTTCCCAGGATTTACCACCAGTAAGTAGAGAACACTGCCCTTATTAGAGCCACAGATTCTCAAGGGAAAAAAGACCCAAATCAAAAGGCTGAAGGATACCTTTTATTAAATGTAAAACTTCATTCAGGAATGAAATGAGATAAATTTATCTATTTATTTTGAGATAAACAAAGTATGCTTCCACATGAGGGCTACAGATTGACATTTAAGAAAATTCTCTCTAGTAATAAAAGCCACCTCACAACTCCTGAATCAGATTTACTCTTTTAAATCTCACAGGATTTGGTGGAGGTACTTATAATGTAGAGTCTTGTATAGACAGGCTGCTAAACATATTCAGAGGCCCTTTTGGAAAGAATGTCATTTTCTTTAAGAAGAACCCCCAAGTAAGCTTCTCTTTGTACTCACATTTGGATAAGCAAAATGGCTACTGATGCAAGCTCTTCAAAATAAATCCAATTTTGACCTTGCTCCTGGATTGCCCTGAATCATGTCCTAGTCCAGTTAACACTGCTTTTCTACCTTTTTGCCACGAGCTGCTGCTTCTGCAATGTAGGACTGTCTGATCACCTCCCCAAGCCCCTCACACACTCGCAGAGCTCCAGCTGGCTTTGCTAAGAGTCACAGTCTGTGGCAATGGTCTAATAGCACTCTGAACTGACCTCCACCTCCCTACTCTTCTCACTGTCCCGGGCTCTAGCCACACAGGCCCTGAGCATTCTCTCTCTCTTTTTTTAAGATTTTATTTATTTGAGAGAGAGGGAGCATGCACACACGTTATGGGGGGTGGGGGGAAGGAGGAGAGGAAGAGGGATAAGCAGACTCCCCGCTGAAAGCAGAGCCCTTTGCAGGGCTCAACCCCAGGACCCTTGAGAGCATGACCCAAGCCCAAATTGAGAGTCCGATGCTTAACAACTGAGCCACCCAGATGCTCCTTGAGCAATTCTTTAAACTCGGAATAACCCCCAAACACATTCAGGGCTTTTGCACTTACTGTTCCCTCTGCCTGCAATGCTCTTCCGTATCCCTTGTTTCTGTTGGGTCTTAACGCAAATGTTACCTCCTCAGGGAAGCTTTCTACTCCTCCACTAGCATGCATGCCTTGCCCCCACCCCCCAGCCCTGGCTTTATTTCATTCCATGGCACTTAACCATCTTCTTAATAACACATGCCCATTTGTTATCTGCCTCCACCAGAATCAAGCTTTGTGACGACAAGAGCTTGGGTCTGTTTTATTCAGTTGTTCAGCAGTATCACAAAGGATCCAGGGTCTTTCCTCCCTCCTCTCTTATTCCATTAGGCTGGCTTCCCATCCTGGTTTCATGAGGGCCACTCTCCTTCCAAGTATCCCATACAAATGGCAATGTGCAATGGCAGAAATGGGACAACCTGTTGTATCTCCCTTTTATAGAGGGAGGAAAACTTCCCCCAGAGAGTCCAGCAAACTCCTCTCACATTTCCTTTCCCAGAATTAGGAGCTATGCATGCTCTTGACCTGGTCCATAGATGGGCTTCACGGATTCCGTGTACTGTCCCCACTACCATCACCAAGTTGAGTGAGACCATGTACAGAAGAACAGGACAGGACATACTTCACTCTCTGGGTCCAGGCAATCAGGAGAGAATTCTGATGAGTGTTCCAAAAAGCTGAGATGGGAGGTAACTGGCTTCTTTAGGGAGCTGAGGAAATAAATCCAGGCATCTCCTCCTTTCCCATAACCCACCACCCTCACCTGACCCTGCCAGCAGAAGCCAAAGCAGACGAACGAACATCCTCTAATTTTAGGATGTATCAAAGCACCTGGAACACAAGGAGATACCCATAATACAGCTTTTATTTCCACCTTCCCCCACTTCCTGAACCCTGGCTTTTCTTAAGACCACCATAAGTCCACACCACTCAGCAACAACCCACTGATGGGGAAGAATAAGAACTTGATCAAAGACTTGGAGAGGTTACTTTTGAGTACTCTGATCCTTACCCACCACAAAGGCACAAAGCATGACAGCTGTAATTAATAAATATATATATATATACACACTGTAAGTGTAGGATAAAGATAAACAGTGAATTTGGGTATTCCAATGGAAAGACACAGCCCCTCAAATGTCCCTTTGAGGAAATTCTGGTTGCCCCCGCTGCAAAAGCATTATCGGCAGACAGCTTCAGGTGCCAGGCCCTTTGGGGACTGCCTCGGTTTCAGAGAGCTGCCTGGACCCAGACTGTGCCTCTCCCATAACATCCACATCCAATGACTGGCCGAGGTGGGAGTATAAAGCCATTGGACAGCTTGTACCTGCCAGCTTCTGATTCCAAATTATGGTCTATTCACTATCCTATTTTCTGTTCTTTCATCATGCCCTGGTTATAATTATTCTAGCTTTAAGACAAGTTTTAATATTTCTAGTGGTGCAATTTTCTTCATTATTATTCTTTCAAAAGTTTATTGGTTATCCTTACTTGTTTAGTCTGTTTTCACTGGGGTTACATTAAACATTTCAATTAAATTTATGAAGGATGACAATGTAGCATTCCCTCCAGGCTCTCCATTTACTCAGTGTCTCAGGGTAAAATCTTGTGGTTGTAAATTCTTTAAGAAATTAAAGAACTAAAGGATGCTGTTATTAGAACGTTACACACCATTTTGCAAAGATACTCAACACTGTTGATAATTCCTACCGTCAAACCGCTTGGTATTTGAAATTGAATAGGCTGGCATCCTGCTACTTACAATTGTGGCCAAATACAATTATGCCCTCCTTCCTTTTTGCAGACTGAAGTGATTCTGAGATGGCCTTGGCCCACTGTTTCTCGACCTAGTGGCAAAGACCAAAACCTAAGAAGCAAAGAGCTGATGAGTGGTATGAGCTGTTCATGGCAGCCAACTCACCAGAAATGGAGGCAGATAATCAGCTCTGGCTTGCAGGGAACGCAGCTAAGAAATAGCTGAGATGATACCATTATTCCTTTTTATCTACTAGTCCACTGAAAGCTACCCTACTACAATAGTAGAATAAGAGGAAGAAATATTATTTATAACTATAGAGCTAATAACACCGAATACCCTCCCAGCCCCAAGACACTCCACCACTTCCAAGCATGGATGTCCTGCTCCTCCAGTTACATGGCTGATTTTTACTCAGAGGATTATAAATTAGTTCAAGGTCAAATATTGAAAGGACAGAGAAGAGACTGCACTTATAAGTAGTCTCAAGATGTTGCTAACACCTCTCAGTATTAAAACTTACACACCTTTAGGTTCATGCCTACAAATATTCTGAAACATATTCAGAGTAGCCTTTTGTGTAACATACTTCTAGGTCTGGCCATCATCATTATTTTTATTTTGCTCAAAAAATTGACATCTCTTAACTTTAACAGTCTTCCCCTAAGAATAACTGTTTAAGTCTTAGGAGGACTCCTCATTTTTCCTCTGGGTGCCTAGGGGAAGGGGGCCTGAGAATGTTAGAGAAGAGACCTAATGTACATAAACTCATGCATCATTAATAATTTTTCTATTAATAAAACAAAAAATATTAATTCTCCTTTGTCCCTACATCTGTTCCAAATAAACAATCTGCTTTTCCCCTTAAGTTCCAGGTGCTATCCATTATGAAATTCTTAATACATTTCACTCTTCCCCATCTTTTCCATATTATAAATTTCATCATTTAAGATTCAAGTTACATCACCAGCCCTGTGGACTGTCTTTTCAGGATTCCCATTTCCTCCAACATAAAACTACTTACTTACTCTCTAAGCTATGTTCCTAGAGACCTTCTATATATCCTTAGTAAACTCATAATATATTATGCCAACAGTCCATTTCCTAACAAACACAGATCATTCTCTGTCATCTTTGTATATCCAGCACCCAGCACAAGGCCTGCTGAGGCCTCACTCAAATGTCTGCTGAGTGAGTAAATACATCAAGGCTGACACAGCCAATTTATTAAAATCATCTTCTCAGTAACTTCTTAAACTCTTTCTTATAGAAATAAAACTATGTGCTGGTAATAGATGTCCATGATGAGGCATAAAAACAAAGTTCTTACTATTAGGCATTTGAAAGCATTAAGATAAACGGAGAAACATCTCAGTCCCTCCATTTGCCCTGCATGGGGTTGGAATATCATTCTCATAGAGGCGGAAACATTTTAGAGTTGTAGAAAACCATCCAGTCTCGTGAATAAAGTACTCTAGGAGCTTAACACAGGACACAGAGATGAAGGTTGAAGACAATTTTAGTCAAGGACCACTTTCCCTAACCCCAGTCCTGAAAAAGATAATTAGGGGAGAGGAGCGACTCTTGGGGAAATGGCACTATACTCAACACCTACCAATTTTAGCTTTTAAAATCTAAATTCATTAAATGCAATTCAGAACCATAAAATATATTGCATGTTTTAAAAACCCCTCTGTTTTCACATAAAATGTTTTAGAGTATTTACAAATGTAAAAAGCACAATGAGTCTTTTGTACTTTCTCTAATTTTAAGGGGAAAGCAAAGAACAAAATGTCCCCTAACTAAATTCCCTCTACTTCCCTCCTTTTGCTGTTTTCCTTTTTGGCCCCGAGGTCTTACCATCTCCCTCCTCCCTACCCCTCAGGGTGAGAGACCTCTCCACGGAGAAAGCCTCCCTTGTGTAGCTATGGAGAAACGGTGATTGTGCCCAGGAAGGGAATAATTCATCTGACTCCATTTTTAAAGACCCATTTAATTATAATTATCAGAGATGCTACACAAATAATGGTCCATTTCTTTTTTTCATTGCCCTTGAAAACACTCTCATGATCATTTTAATCTCATATGAAGAGACCCACTTTCAGTCAAATAAAAAAAAATCCATTAATACTATCACCAGGACTCCATCCCAAACCAACTATTTCTTTATTTTAAGCCAAGGTTATTATATTTTGTTCATTACAGGCTATTTAACCAGAACAACAACTGAAATAAATAAAAACCATATACGATGTGAATTTGTTCTATGGAGAGCACATGAATAGATTCTTTTCTTTTGAAAGCCTGAGTTCAACACTGAGTTCAGGTGGGCAAGTCACCTTCGGAAAAAATTTTCAAATAAGGATGTTTATTTTCTAAACTTGGGGGAAAAAATCAAAACATAACAAAAGTCTGCTAATGGAAACATCTGAATATTATGTTCTGAGGTGAGAAAAAATGCAAAAGGTATTCCTAACATTACTAAAGATTCCAAGATGATGTCATTAATATGATGTAATAAGCAGAGTGTTTGTGTCCCTCCAAATTCACATGTTGAAGCCTGACCCCCCAAGCAATGGCATCAGGAGGCGGGACCATGGGGAGGTAACTAGGTTCTGATGAGGTCAGGAGGATGAGGTTCTCCTGATGGAATTATTGTCCTCTTGAGAAGAAGACCGAGAGAGCTCTCTCCTCACATGCACGCACCAAAAAAGGCCATCTTCTCATCAGTGTGAAGGCGGCCATCTAACAGGGGCCCTCACCAGGAACTGAATCTGCCAGAACCCTGATCGGGGACTTCCCAGTCTATAGAACTGTCAGAAATAAATGTGTCTTCTTTAAGATAGGTGGGCCATGACATTTTGTTACAGCAGCCTGAGCTGACCCAAACAGAGTTTGTTCAAAAAAGCATGGGATGCAGTTAGACACCCTGGACGTGGCTGTCAACTCAGCCACTTGTTGGCTGAGGGCCCTTCATTCAAGCCTTTTCACCTGCAGGAATCCCCTTACTGCAAGAAATAATGCCCACCCTACAGAGTTCTTGTGAGTATGTGAGAATGTATGAAGGCAGCTGTCAAGTCTTACACAAATGTTTGCTTTCCGTAGACCTATCAGCATCTAAAAGAGGACCACATCACATACAGTTGTTTTTGTCCTCAACAGCGCAGGCTGCAACATGAATTTTCTGCACCGTTCACTCTTTCCTCTTTGCATCAGCTGCATATGCACATCCAACTCTACTCTAAAAAGTGATTTCTTTATTACTATATTATTCATGGAATCAATGGTCATGTTATGCTATTTTTAGAAATGCCTTTTGTGTCCAAGGATTTCTTTAACTCAATCTGCCTGTAATTAACCTTTGAATTACTCTGTTTTATTGGTTCCAAAAGGCACATTTTTACTCACTTTTTTGTCTCTGAAAGCAGGATGCCATACAATTGATGGCATGCCAGTTTAACCGGTGATTTTTCTTTCTTAATGCTTACAAGCTACCTCGTTGTTTCATGATCACTGGTGTTTCAGATTTGATGAAAGAACCGGAGAACTCTGCTGACAACCCAGCCTTCTCATTAATGTCACAAAATGAAGCGAGGGCAGCTCCCAAATGCAAGATTTTCTGGTTTTCCGGGTGCCTACCCTGCCAGAACCACTCTTCACGAAGGCAGATTTCCCATCCTAAACTAAGAGCCGAAAACCTCAGCATACACTCATTCATTTACTGGGGGGCACAGGCATTTACAAACCAAACAAAGCATCTCACTCTCTAAACTGTCAGCTACGAGAGGAGTGTCCATGTCTGGGTCTTCCTCTGCCACCACACACTGAGAGCCCAATAGGACCTGATTCCACTTTAGGAGTTCAGTATCTATGTTTTGACTAAGTAAATTCGAAAAGTACCCCCTGAGTCGTGCACGCTGGTCAGATTTCAACCTGAGCAGAACAGCAGATATTCTCAAAGAGGTCATATTTTGGAGAAGGAGATATGCATGAACCCAACTGCTGCTCATTTATATGAACGAAAAGTGCAAAGAGAAAGCAACTCACACCTGCAGAGTGGGATTTTAAATAGGAGGTGACATTTGTGTGGAGTCCTTGTGTAGGAAATTGGCCATGCCGAGAAAGGGGAGAAGTAAGCAGAGGCAGAAAGTGGGGGAAAGGAAAAGCATGTTCTAAGAATTCCTGTGGATGGAGTATTTAGTGCACAGGGAGGATGGGACAGAAAGTATTCTGTAGCAGGAAGCTGGCAGAGGTTTTATGGGCCAACATAATAAATAGGACTAGAGACATAATTGGCAGGGCCTATGCAAACAAAATAAAAATGTGGGGCCCCTTGTTCAAAAATTATTATGAATTTCAAGATGACCACAGCAGAGCATTAAACTAAGTGTGGGACCTTCTAAGTGGGAATGCAGAGGCCACACACCTATGACGGCAGCCCTATAATGAGGCCACTCGACTGGAAAGTGTAAGATCACACTTGTACTTTAGGAAAAAAATGCTAGTGGCAGAAGAGAGGGCACACGGCCTGTTATGAAAAGTGGTGGGCAAAAAGGACAGAACGCAGCAGCTTCTGCTCTAGTCCCATGAGAAAGGAGGGCCCCAAGGAGAGAGGCCCACAGGCTGGGAGACTCTTCTGAGTTAGGGTCTGATTAGATACACTGCTTTAGGAAGAGAGGACACAATGGTTTTATCCTTTTGGTTTAGAAATCTGGTAAATAAACTATCATATCTTAGAGCCACAAGAGTCTTCACAGTTTTGCGTCTGAGGCAATGTTCCTATACTTACATCTCAGTGTTTTTTAAAATCATGAAAAATTCAAGGGGCGCCTGGGTGGCTCAGTGGGTTAAGCCGCTGCCTTCGGCTCAGGTCATGATCCCAGGGTCCTGGGATCGAGTCCCGCATCGGGCTCTCTGCTGAGCGGAGAGCCTGCTTTCCTCTCTCTCTCTGCCTGCCTCTCTGCCTACTTGTGATCTCTCTCTCTCTCTCTCTGTCAAATAAATAAATAAATAATCTTTAAAATAAAATAAAATCATAAAAAATTCTTTAAAAAAAAAAAAAAAAAAGGAGGGGACTCCTGGGTGGCTCAGTCAGTTAAGCATCAGCCTTGAGCTCAGGTCATGATCCTGAGGTCCTGGGATTGAGCCCCACATCTAGCTCCCTGTTCAGTGGGGAGCCTGCTTCTCCCTCTCCCCACCCTGCTGTTTGTGGTCTCTCCCAATTTCTCTTTCTGTCTCTCAAATAAATCAATAAAATCTTTAAAAATTTTTTAAAAATAAAATCACCCAAAAAAGTTTGCTATTTTTTTAGTAAAGTGAGTTTTTTCTTGAGGTAGCTCGCTTCCCTCTCTTTGTTGGCTTAAAAAATGAAATTACTACCACTGAGATTTGGCCCAGAGTTGACCAGTTTTACAGACGGGATTATCATGAACTAAAAACCAAGTTGGCAAGCAAAAGATACATTTAAAAAAAAAACCATCCGTATATTCCTCCCCTTATCTTTCAAAACGAAAGAGAACTAAAATTAATTAGAAGTCAAATATCACATGGTACCTTCTAAAAATTCTGATTGAGCTACTTTTTTTTTTTTTTTTTTTAAGCAACCACTTTTTATTTTAACCTGTCACTTTGTTCTCACAAGATTCTGTTGTGGTTTTGTGAAATCCTGCCACAGGAAAAAAGTATTCTTTTCGAGATCTGGGTCTCTCATTTTGGTACTTAGAAAAAGGAAGCTTAACGCTTGCTTTTATTTCTTAAAAAAAAAAAAAAAGAGGAGCTTTTGAAAAAATTACCATAAAATTTAAAATATCAGCTATTGAAATGAATATTTACTTTATGGCAATTAACACTTTGAAGATAAATATAGTTCAACAACATTTTGCCAAGAGTAGAACCATCTTTCTGTTCAACACGCACAGAAAAAAAAGCCCTCTTCATTTAAATTGTTAAAAGAGCATAGCTTTCACATATCAAACGAAAATAAAAGCAAAAGAATGACTGATTTAGAGTCTCTTTCTCCTGCACTCTTAGAACTAAGAATAAGAACTTGATGCAAATCATCCTGACTCTAAGGTGCCCTGAAGAACCCAGAGGTACAAAGTAAAAAAGCACATAGAGTTGCAGCTAACATTCTACCAACTGAACAGGAGTATTATGGTCATCGATTACTGAGCATCAGCAAGACGCCGAGCATCAACTGGATGCCAAGAACTCTACGAAGTGACATTACATCATTTAATCTCCGTAAGAACTTACTGGTATATTGCTGAAACTTGCAAATGATTATTCCCATAAATTTTAGTTTTCAACATTTAAAAGGCCATTATTTATTCATTTGTTTTTTAATTGTGAAGTAATGTCAAGCAAAGAATAGTTGCAAATACTCTACAAGGAACTTTCCTTCCTGAATGATGTCAGAGTCAGCTGCTAACAAGATGTCATCCATCAGCCATAAATACTTCAGTGCAAAGCATGGTCCATGACTTTGAGGGTCGCTGAGAGTCAAAATTACTCAGATGACCATTATCTGCATGGCAGGTAAAAAACCTTAACATGAATTCAAGCAGCAGCACCTAACTATATCCTTCACAGACTTGCAGTGAAAAACAAGTCAGTTTGACTTAAAAATGTCCCTTGAAGAAGCAGCAAAATCATTAATTCTATTAATGATTGTACCTGTGAGGACACATCTTTTTCATGTGCCGTGTGGCAATGGGAAGTATGCATAAAGCACTTTTTCTGTGCACCTAATAGGACAGTTGTCCTGAGGAGAAACATCCGTGAAACTGAGTCATGTAAGCGGCATTAGGCCCTGTTCCCATACTGCGCCCTTTGACTTGAAAGAACAATGGGCAAAAAACCATGCTTCTTCATATTTAGCAGACATATTTTTAAAAATGGAGTCTCTCATTTTAAGAAAAACAACCAACAGTATTCATTGTCCAGAAGAAAATTTGAGCTTTTAAAGCGGGGGGAGGAGGCCTGACGGGGAGCAGGCTCCCTGCGTGCGATGCGGGGCTCGATCCCGGGACCTTAAGATCATGACCTGAAAATTTGAGCTTTTAAAGTAAATATCAGAGTTTTGGAATGCTTGCAGCTACTTTCATGTGCTTGAAAGAAAAGATTTTTCTGATAAGATTGGAGTGATATTAGTAACTATGATTGGGGGGGGTTGCCGTGTTAACATTTGTGAGATCTGCAAAACTCAGGAACCAATACTGTCTGATGACCAAGGCACACAGTTAACAAAATCTTAATGCACAAAAAGCATGTGCAAAGTGTGAGGTGGACAAATGGATTTTAATGTAACTGAGTACGAAAATCCATTGATACATTTTCACATTCCATAGTGCAACTAACTTTTAAGAAATCTCCCCTTATGGCGTTTTGATGTAGTATCAAAGAAGAATATCCACAATTACCTGAGGAGGCCATTCAAATCAAATCACTTGCTATTTTCCAACTACACTACCATGTAAAGCCAGATTTTCTTCTACTTCAACCAAAATAACATCACAGCAGACTAAACGCAGAAGCAGATATGCAAATGTAACTGTCTTCTACCATGCCAGATATTAAATAGATTTGCAAAAATGGAAACCGGCACTCTTGTCACTGAATTTTGTTTTGTTTCAGAACCTATAGTTGTTTTTCCTGCCAAAAAAATGTTATATGAACATGCGATGGGTTTACTGTTATTCTTACATGAATTAAATAAATTTTTTTAATTAGTCAGTTTGAATTTCTAAGATAATTAACATTCACAGCTGTATCACACATAAACCAAAGCTCTTTGGAGTCCTCAGTATTTTAAGAGCTGTAAAGGGGTCCTGAGACTAAAAAGTTTATGAATGTTGCTTCAGTATGTATTTCCTATAGTCTCCAAAACTCAGATAGCCTTCAAAATCAGGAAATTAACACTGATGCATTACTGCCTCTAGTCCTCGGAGGCTGATCGAGTTTCACCAAATGTCACAACAATGTCCTTTACAGAGAAAGGATCCAAATCAGAATCACCAGACACACATTTAGCTGCCATGTTTTGTTTAGCCTCTTCCAATTTGGAACCACTTTTCAGCCTTCTCTTGACCTTTATGATTTTGACACTTGAAGATTACAGGCCAATTACTTTATAGAGTATCCCTCAACTTAGGTGTGTGTGTGTGTGTGTGTGTGTGTGTGTGTTCCTGCATGATCAGACTTAAGTCCTGCATCCTTGGCAGGACTATCGTAGAAGTGGTATTTCTCACTGCATCCTATCAGGTGGCACAAAGTTTCAACTGTCCCACTCCTGACTGAAGATAACTCTCATCTCCTAGTAAGGAGGTATCTGTCAGGCTCCTCCCCTGTAAAGTTGCTATTTTTCCCTTTGTAATCAACAAGGATTTTGGTACTCTATAGGGAGATACTTTGCGACTATATAAAATCCCATTTTTTTCTTTTTTTTATTTAAGTCTAATTAACACGCAGTGTTATATTAGTTTCAGGTGTACAATATAATGGCTCAACAATTCTATATACTTCTCACTGCTCATCAAGATAAATATACTCTTAAGAGATATTCCAGACTCATCTTCCATTCTCCCAGCCCCAGTCCTGAACTAGCCATTTCTCCAAGGGCCCCTGGATCCTTAATTAGAAAACATACCTAAAACCAAAATGTGGGTCCTGAGTTTGTTCATTGCAGTTGGGGTGGTTCCTGCTCCCAGGAAGGACTATAAGCCTTAGCAACCAATGTTGGCAGTGTCAACACTGCCTCAACACAACACAAGCATATACTGGGGACTGTCCCACTGAGCAGCAACCAAGACACATCACCCAGGATGCTTTTGCAGAGAAGCCAAAGATGCAGTAGTTAGGCCTTGGGGGTCTCCCCCAGAGTTCAGAACAATGTAAATCATCTTACATGCTAAACACACAAATGTTTTGATAGTACTGAGTAATAAAGGCCGATAAAATACTTTAAGTTAGGCTTTAGTTTCAGAAGAGATAGCTTTGTGGCCTTTACTTGGTGGATAAAAATGTAAATAAATATTTGAGCTTTGTAGGAGCAAAACAAGCTCTTGGTTACTTCTTTTCATGCTAAACATATATAAGCAACTCTATACTTTGCCCAGAGCATTTCGAGAAAGTGTGCCAAACAGATATTGAAAAGTAAATCCCATCTGCCCACAGAAACAATTTTACAATTGGAATTTCTGTTACTAAAATCAATCATAGCTAAGCCTAATAATATACCATAAATACACAAACATACAATACCATTAGCTTCTATAATTTAAAATAGTAAAACTGTGCTCCCAAATACTGATTGTCTTGAGGACCCAATTTACTATGAAGTATGTGTGTGTATGTGTATATGTGTATATATATGTGTGTGTGTGAATATGTGTATGTGTATGACGTACAATATATACAAGTGAATATAATTTTATTTATTTAAAACACATTAGTTAGTCCCACTTATCTTAATATATAATAAAACTGCCTTCTTAGAATTTAGGGGAATGATCTGGACATTAGAATTTAGGGGAATGGTCTGGACAGTATGGGCCTTTAAAAAAGAAGCTCAATGAAATACAAGCTAAACTTTCTTTCATATTAATCGTATTTCTCTATAGCTGACAGGCGCAATGTCATTTCCATTACCCATCCGGTTGTCTCAAAGTCCTGTAGTAGAAGCTCAACAGATATTAGATTGAAGGCAAAACTTTCCTCAGTACTTAAAAACAGATGAACCAAGATTGATGCTAGGCCGTAAAGGCAATACACATTAGCTGGATCAAAGCAGTTATCAGAGGACTCCCTGAATTCCATAAAATTGCAGGCAAAATGTTCTATGTATAAATTGACCCTTGAACAACAAAGGCAGATGCACCACCATATGAGCCACCCGGTGCCCCTCTTTATGACTTTCTTAATAGCATTTTCTATTCTCTAGCTTACTTTATTGTTAAGAAAGAGTATCTAATAGATATAAAACACAAAATGTGTTAATGGACTTTATGTTATTGGGAAGGCTTCCTGTCAATAGGTTATTAGTAGTTACGTTTTTGAAGAGACAAAAGTTACACGTAAATCTTTGACTGAATGGGTGGGTCAGCACCCCTAAACCCCACATCGTTCATGGGCCAACTATAAACGTACATATTTTTATAGGGATACATTTTTGTATACTTTCGATTCACAAAAAAGCTCTAGGACCCTCAAAAGAGTAAAAATTTTTGGTCTAACTACTCTGAACAGTCTGGGCTACAAACTCCCAGACCTTTTTTGATACATACCTACATATGTTCTATGTTACATACACACAAAGTTTGCTCATAAGTTCAGCATTTGGGGGTTTTGTTACTGCTGTTTTGCAAAAGTAACACCAGACTTTCTCGAATTAAGCTACTTTGCAACTTGCTTTTTTTTTTTTTTTTTTTTTTTTTTAAATAAAGATGGCCTTCCAGGACGCCTGGGTGGCTCAGTTGGTTAAGCGACTGCCTTTGGCTCAGGTCAGGATCCTGGGATCAAGTCCCACATGGGCTCCCCCACTTGTCCTTGCTCTCTCTGTCAAATAAATAAAATCTTAAAAAAAAAAAAAAAGATGGCTTTACACATAGACTTTTTAAAATGACTGACTGATTAATTTGAGAGAGGGGAGAGAGAGGGGCGGAGAACACGAGCACAGGGGAGAAGCGAAGGCAGATAGAGAAGCAGCCTCCCTGCTAAACTGGAAGCCCAACATGAGGCCAAAGGCAGTCGCTTAACCAACTGAGCTACCTAGGCACCCTCATATAGATAGACCTTTTTAATTGTACGGAATAGCTGGTCCATAATTTATTTAACCAATCTTTCAAAACATTATGATCAAAGATCAAAGGAAGAATTTATTATACTGGAGAAGGGGAATATATCATGGCAAGTTTAAAAAAAAAAAACCAGAATGCCAATGAATTCAGGAGAACTTTTATAGGTCACCAAGACCTTATTAAAAACAAAAACAGGGGTAGCTCAGTCCTTAAGCGTCTGCCTTCAGCTCACGTAATAATCCCAGGGTCCTGGTCCTGGGATCGAGTCCTGCATCGGGCTCCCTGCTCAGCAGGAAGCCTGCTTCTCTCTCTCCCACTTCCCCTGCTTGTGTTCCCTCTCTCGCTGTGTCTCTCTCTGTCAAACAAATAAATAAAATCTAGAAAAACAAAACAAAAACAATGAAAAAGACAAAATAAGGATGGAGAAACTACAGAATGTTTACACGTTAACCACCAACACCAAAAGCAGTTTGACCAAAAAGAGTTTTGGGTGCAACCAAGGCTAGTCTCCTCACATATGCCCCTCGCCCCTCTTCCAGGATCCCTCCCCATGCTGAAGACATGATTAAAAAAAGAGAAAAAAAAATCCACATATACAAATAAAATACGCAAAATAAGTTCCAATCCAAGAGGGGTTCACATATAGTCAAGCCCACATCAAGGCAAGGTCTGGGGAAGAATCTAAGAATGGCTGTACCACAGGCAACAAAGGCATAAAGTCATAGAGGAGAGAATTTGAGGAATACATTAAAGAGCCATACTGAGCCAAAGCGTTCAAGAGTATTTGTGGACACTGGTCCCTATTTTACCCCCGTAACTATGGTCAAGCAGGCGATAGATCACATGGCTGCAGTTTATTTTATTTTTTAAAAATATTTTATTGATTTGAGAAAGTGAACAAGTGAGAGAGCACAAGCAGGGGAAGGAACAGAGGGAGAGGGAAAAAGAGATGCCCCATCGAGCAGGGAGCCCACTGTGGGCCCCGATCCTAGGACTCTGGATCATGATCTGCTGAAGACAGAAGCTTAACCCAACTGAGCTACCCAAGTGGCTCCACGGCTATAGTTTCAATCATCCATACCAAGGTCTGGAAGGAATCACTGACCAAGAGGAGGTAGAAGCTCCCGTTCTTATTGTCCTGTGTGTGAGCTGATCTGGTAACACAGAGTAATCTAGCTCTTTCTAACTCCAGTGAGGCTTGGGCTGTCTTTGCGCAAAGAGGACACACATAGGGAGCCGCCGACACACATTCACATAACTTCTCATTTTCCACTTCCATAAGCAACATTCTGTAAGTCAATACCTGCATACAAGTCTCTGTACAGTTATCAGAGATTTTCTGTAGAATAAACTTGTAGAAGTAGAATAGATCAAAGGGTGTGTGTGTGTGTGTGTGTGTTTATAGACCGAGTACAGGAGAAAAAGGGAACCAACTTTCACTTTATATAATTCTATACAGTTTGAATTAATTAGTTGATTTATAAGAATAGCATGTGTAGGGCACCTGGATGGCTCAGTCAGTGGAACATGCAACTCTTGATCTCAGGGATGTGAGTTCCAGTCCTTTTTTTTTTTTTTTTTTTAAAGATTAATTTCAGGAAATAAGTAATGCCTTTGTCATTTTAAAAGGAAAAAAGTACCTCCTCGGGTCAAGATTGGCTCCCAGGCCTATAAGAACTATCAAAAAAGCCAGGCTAGAGAGAATAAAATAGAAAAAAGAAAGTGTTCATTAGAAGCTAGAGGAGTTGCTGGAGAGATGTGGTTAGAAGGAACAGGAGAGTCATTGAGGCATGTCTTACAGATGTTCACCCAAGCACAGGCTGCAGAACTGGCCAGAGGCATCAGATGGTTAGGTCTCCCCTTAAGGCTCCTCCTATCATGGACATAAACATGCCAGACGCTCTTCACGTGACACTCCTGACCACACATGCTTTCTGGCAATAGATGGCACACTTACGCAGGGAGCCTCTGGTTTTATGTTGGCTTCCTTTATACATCAGTCACCAGGAAGCAGTTACACTGTAGTATTAGAGCCTGTACAACCATTACACTTCTTTAAAAACAAACAAACAGGGGCGCCTGGGTGGCTCAGTGTGTTAAGCCGCTGCCTTCGGCTCAGGTCATGATCTCGGGGTCCTGGGATCGAGTCCCGCGTCGGGCTCTCTGCTCAGCAGGGAGCCTGCTTCCCTTCCTCTCTCTCTGCCTGCCTCTCTGCCTACTTGTGATCTCTCTCTGTCAAGTAAATAAATAAATAAATCTTTAAAAACAAACAAACAAACAAACAAACAACAACAACAAAACCCCTGGGCATTCAATTTTGCTTATCATCATACTAAACTTGATTTCAGCCAAGTTTTCCCTTAAAGGGCATAGTCACTCGTGAGTCTCCCAGCAAAAGCAGGTTTCAGGGCCTGCAAATTTATATGCCAGTTCCTAAATCTTGGTTAGTTCTCCAGGAGTTCCCTTTTGAACTGAATAGTGTGGAATTTAAGTGTTCAATCTTGGAAACGGGGCACTTGGGCTCTCTCTCTGTCCCCCACCCAGGTTTTGTCAGCCAACTTCTGGTGGTCACTGAACTGGTTTCTCAGCCAACAGCCTTCTGCAGTATCATATCCTTTTACCTTTTAAAATTCAGTATGTATGTACATATGTTTTTTAAAAAGGGCTTTTATTTTTAATTTTTAAAACTGTATTTATTTATTTGAAAAGTTGCCTGGGAAAGTACGTAAAGGCCAATGTCTTTTTCCTCCCTTTTATCCACTCCTATTCCTCATCAAATGACACAAGCAGATAAGAATTAAGAGCTACGAAAGTACATCACATTTTATTGGGAAGTCAGGAAAAGCACTTCACTGTCGGAAGTTTAGTTTAAGAAAAAAAAAGCAATGGGTGTTGTATGTAAGGGTGGAATCAATATATTGTATACCTGAGACTACTATTAGACTGTACGTTAACTAAATCGAATTTAAGTAGAAACTTGTAAGAGGGGTGCCTGGTGGCTCAGTCAGTTAAGCATCAGACCCCTGATTTCAGCTCAGGTCAGGGTTGTGAGACTGAGGCCCCCCCTACCACCACCATCGTTGGCTCTGTGCTGAGCATGGAACCTGCTTAAGATTTTCTCTCCTCTCCTTCTGAACCTCCCCTTTTTCTCTCCCTTCCAAAAACCAGACAAACCAGCAAAGACACTTCTACATCTTCTGGAGGAAGACTAAAACAACACAAGACATGATATCCTTATGTGTGACTATGTCACTCACATATATGACATGTAGCAATGCCACATATTTATAAGAATAGCATGTGTAGGGCACCTGGATGGCTCAGTCAGTGGAACATGCAACTCTTGATCTCAGGGATGTGAGTTCCAGCCCATGTTGGGTGTAGGGATTACTTAAAAATGAAATCTTTTTCAAAAGGGTTGGGGGGACATATGCCTGGGTGGCTCAGATGGTTAAGCATCTGCCTTCAGCTCAGGTCATGATCTCCAGGTTCTGGGATCAAGCCCCATGTTTGGCTCCCAGCTCAGCAGGGAGTCTGCTTCTCCCTCTCCCTCTGCCTCCCCCACTGCTTGTGCTCTCTCTTCTTCTGTACCTCTCTCAAATGAATAAATTAAAAAAAAATTAAGCCAAAAAAAGAAAAACAGAACAGCATGTGTATGAGATGCTATCTTGCACAGCAGACAGTATGTGAGGAAATAAAACACAGAGAAAAGGGAGTAGGGAGGTGATCACCTAGATTCTGCTACCATGAAATTAAGGAGATGCTAACCTTTATTATTCTCTCAAATATCTGAGTCAGCAAAATTATTTTGCAAATGTCAATGCATTCTAACAATTTTTGAAGGGGCAGCTAGTTAGGATCAGAAATGGGAAAAGCTGTGGCAAGTTTTCTTTATCAGTAGGTATTAGAGGCCAAGATGATGAAAAACAGAAAGATGAACAAAATTCAGTAAGTCGCCTCAAGCATCCTGCCCACAGGGAAAGCAGTAGGGGATCATGGAGAAGACATCTGGTAGACCGCCCTGAGTAAAGAGCAGTTAAATTTCTCCTTCTGCCCCAAGAAAGCAATTAACATATAAAACTGCAAGGGCAAAGGCTGAAAGTTCAGCTTTCCCCTACACTCAAGAATGTCTCAAGTATATTATCTTGCTCAATCTTTACAACAATCCGCTAAGTTGTATACAGCGGATATTATCAACGTCACAGACAGGAATATACCTGTCTTGCACAAAGTACAACAGACAACCAGGTGTCTTGGGTAACAGCGATCCTCGATGGAAGGCTCCAGATGGATCCAGGTCTCCCACTGACTAATTCCTGCTCACAGCATCAAGCTCTGGTAACAATTCTCGGTATTTAAATAGTGCAATCTAGATAAAAGCAATGTCATCAGTTTATTTCATAGTTCAACATGGAACTTTTTTTATTTTTTAAGGTCTGGATTCCAGCTCATTTAAGGTGGATAATTCTTAATCATGCAGATCCATTAATTATTAATAAATGACAAATGCCTATTAGGTTCTCCTTAAAGTGTTTACTGCTCATACAGATTATATATACTCCTGCTACGTTGTCTGCATGGCATTGAGTGGGTCTCTTTACCACCCACATATTTAAAAGTAGATGAAGGTAAAGTGAAAAATGATAAATTCCAGTTCATGATTCTGAAATGTAAGGTAAATTATAAATTCTGAAGGTCAACAAGTTCAAGATGAATGTCATTAATTGAACAACTGAGTTAAAATATTCCACCATCATTTTCAAATTGAATCAAGGAAAATAAACCTTCCACAATACCTAACAGATCTTTCAGCAAATAATTTACATATTCTAAAATGCTTCATCTTTACAATTTTATACCAAAGAGATTAGAAAGAGAACATTAATATTGGTTCACAATACCAAAAATAAATCTGGCTTTTTAATAAAGCAAATTTTAATATACAATATGTAAGTAATTGTGAACCATGTATATAACTGTGTTTGTGCATGTGTGTCCCTATTTTAATTTAGGGGAAAAGATGAAAAGAAAACTTGAAGAAATTAATCTGAGTTGCCCATAAAAGTGGATTTATGAAGCAGATCATAGCAGAATGCACACTTGGGGTTGTGGTTATGCAGGACATAAGAGAAGCTTTCAGAAACATTTTTACACTTATTACTCAAAGAGCTGTCTGGCTAGGAGTGATCACGCAAGGCAGTGTACTCTGTAGCTGGGCTACTTGAGCCAAACCCCAGTTCTGCTACTCCTCTGAAATGTGACTCTATTAGTTTTCGATGGCTGCATCATACATTACCATGAACTTAGCTGTTTAAAATAACACATGTTCCTTACCTCAGTTTCTGTAGGTCAAGAATGCAGCCACGGTATGCCTGAGGTCCTTTGTTCAGGTTCTCAGAAGGTTGTGACCTCCTCTGAGGCTCAGGCTCTACTCTCAAGCTCAGGCCTTGTTTGTTGACAGGATTCTATTCCTTGCAATTATAAAACTGGGGATCCATCTCCTAGAGGCCACCTGCCACTCCCTGCCACATGGTCCTCCTCACACACAGCAGTGTGCTTCAACAAGACCAAAAGAAGAGCATTTCTGGTGCTTTAAATCTCTAACCTTAGGGAAGACTTGAGTAGGTTTTTTAAGTGGTCACCTGATTAGGTCAGGCCCACCAAAGGTAATTTCCTTTTTGATTAACTCGAAGTCAACTGATGAGACCATGTATCTGCAAGCTCACTTCACCTTTGCCATATAATGTAACCTAATCACAAGAATGTCATCCACTATATCTACCAGTCCTACAGGATTTTATTCCTTGCAATTGTAAAATTGGGAATCCATCTCCTAGAGGTCACCTGCCATTCCCTCAAAAGAGGGGGCTTACACGGGGTGTATACACCATGGGGCAGGAATCTTTAGGAGCATCTTAGAATTCTGCTTACCACAGACAATTACCCCTCCATATCTTACTTGTATCCTCTCTTCAATGGGGATAACAGAAGTATCAATCTCAGAAAGCTGTTCAATGGTTCAAGGAGTTGAGTTCTACAGAGCTCTCAGGGCACACGTCATAGTTGTAGAAATGATGGCTCAACAAAAAATAAATAATGAAAATAGTGGCCCATGAGTTGGTGGGTCCTCAACTTTGTCTGGCCCCAATTAAGGCTAAGGTGATATAAAATTGCAAAGTCTTTCACAAGTTAGCTCGTTTCCTTTTTAAATTCTTTTAATATAACTGGAAAAATGTGGCACCCAGGGCTTGCACAACCACACGGTAACAATAAGGGGGAGCTGCCACCAGTACATGGGGAGGGTTCTTCAGTTCTCCAGGCCTCACTACATCTTCTTGCCGCACTCCAGCCCACCTGATTCATTTCTGTAACTGCCTGGTCTCTATAAGCATATGTATTTCTGACCAGAGATCTAAACTGATCCCTTCTAGCCTATGTCCCGTGTACAAAACAGAGACAGGAGACAGGCATATAGCAAAATGTATTTTTTGAAAATACTAAATGTTTAAAAAGTAAAAGGAAGAAAAACCAAATAGGCGCTTCCCATGCCATTTTTTTTTTAAAGTCAAAGGAGAATAAGCTAAGGAATCCAAATGCAGACATCAAAGAGAAACATTTTGGAGGCAGCATATAAAAACAAAAGTTTGAGATTTAAATTTATTCCTTCCAAAAGCATGAAAAACTTACACTGAACTACAGATTTTGGGGTCCTAGTGATATGTGATCATAGGTTGGTCAATTGGAATAAAGGTACTCAGGATTTTGATAGTAAGGGACGCTGTGCGTCTATGGTCAGTCTCCATACCCTCCACTCGGTTTTGCTCTGAACCTAAAACTGCTCTAAAAACTAGTTTACTTTTAAAAATAAATAAATACACTGAAATATTTTTTAAATCTAGTAAGACAAAAATTTCCCCTCAAAGTTCTCTTTAAATTTTTTTCAAAACATCTCCTAAATGGCTTGAAAGTATTTTCTTTCTCCCAAAATCATTCATAAGAATCTGACAACTTAAAATTCAGTCACAAAAGAGATCAGTACACATTCCCACAATGCTCATTCCATTCAAGATAAAGTAACCACTCCTATGGATTGAGTCTCCATTCATATGGGATCACAAGCTAGTACATAGGGTCTTTCACTTGCTTTCAAAAAATATGTTAACATCCCTAAAAGTCTGTGGCACAATACTTGATTTCCTTCATCTACCACAAGCAGCTGCACTGTATCTAAGTCCCAGAGGCAATGCTACTATGTAAAATGATGACTGAGGTAATACTCAGCCCTTCTTGTGTAGTCATGCCAGAAGAAAAATAACGCTTTAGCACTGAGTGTGAAAGGGTGATGGAAAGAAGACAAAGCCAAAGAAAAATAAAGAATATTTTAATTCATGATTTGATTATGATGGTACAACTTACAACTTAACAACTTACATAAAGACATATCTATTCTCACGTTTTCAGGAATGAACTTCTAAGAGAAAATGAATGGGTGGAGGGGAGTCTTACAACTGTTTATTTTCCATTTAATGCAATAATTTGCAGCATATTCAGCCTCCATCCTTAACGTGATCTTTAAAATGTACTTTACATCTCCTCACTGGTAACCACTCACCACTTGGAACCATGCCAACAGAAGGCAAACTGCCAGGTAAACTGACTTACCATTTTTTTTTCCCTAAGATTTTTATTTATTTATTTGGCAGAGAGGGACAGCAAGAAAGGAACACAAGCAGCAGGTGTAGTAGAGGGAGAAGCAGGCTTCCACTGAGCAGGGAGGCTGATACAGGGCTCGATCCCAGGACCCTGAGCCAAAGGCAGACACTTAATGAATGAGCCATCCAGGCACCCTGACTTTAAAAATCTTTGTAGGTTAAAAACTTTTAAAGCAGTTAAGTAAGAAGGTTAGCTATTCTGCTTTCAAACTTTGGATATATTTAAGTTTAAAATTCATAAAGCATACCAAGAGCTAAGACATAAAACCCAGAATCTTGGTATGGATGATTAAAACTGCAGCCACACACTCTATCACCTGTTTGACCATAGTTATGGGGGTAAAATAGTGACCAGTGTCCATAAATATAAATACTCTTGAATGCTTTGGCTCAGTATGGCTCTTTAAGATTCCTCAAATTCTCTCCTTTATGACTTTATACCTTTGTTGCCTGTGGTAGAGGCATTCTCAGATTCTTCTCCAGACCTTTCCTCAAGGTAGGCTTGACTACATGTGACCCTGCCTTGGATGGGGACTTATTTTGCATACTTCACTGGTATATGTGGGGTTTCTCCTCTTTTATTATCATGCAGTCTCCTTTGGTGTTTTTTTGTTTTGTGTGTCAGTCCACAGAAGGATTTAAGGTCTAGGTACTAACTCCAAGTCTGCTACTGTATTTACAACGTTATCTTAAGCAATGTATTTGATGGAAAAAGCAATGTTTCAGGTATGACAAAGAAACTCTCAGTATGTCTCAAGAATGTAAGTCCTCTTACAAGGACAGATCCAAAATAGTCAAAAATGGGAAACAACCCGAATGTCCATCAACAATGGAATAGATAACTAAATTGTAGTATATTCACAAGGGTTGAAAATAAATGAACTACATTTTTTTGCTATTATCAGAAACAAACCTGGGAACAATCTTGGGCATGTCCTCGGAATACACGTGAATGCACATGTTGCATCTACACATTATACACTGAACTGAAAAAGTCAAAACTCAACAGAATACATAGTGTATTATGTGGTGTATATAAAAACCAAAGAAGTAAAAATTAATGATAGTATTAGAAATTAATTAATATTAGATAATGTTAGAAGTTTAATTAAAATTAAGAAACTCAGGAGAGGAAAGAAGGAGCAGTAAATAATTAGGAGGAAGCATGTGATTCCCAGAATTTTGTGATCACTTCCTAACCTGTATGAGCACAGTTTTCTTACATCCTGAGTTTATATTGTTTTTAATATTAACATTTATAGGTATGCTTCTGTTAGGAGACAAAAGCAAAATTAATGGAGAATATTTATAAAGCATAAGTATACCATACAAGAAGAATGCTATTTCACTGATAATGACATAAATGAAATAGAATTTCTCTCTAGATGCGCTTAGAAAGGGTAACAAAGGTCACAAACTGTAATGTCCTTCAGGCCAAGCATGTTACTCAAGTTCGTTTCTCAAGTTCGTGAAGAAAGCCCCATAAAAGCATATGCGTAGGCACTGTGTGAGCAGGGACGGGCTGGGACAAACTTGACAGGGCAGGATCCACCTAAAGGGCAACTGGTTCTCAATGCCAATGGATTGCTACCCTACAGGAATGCTGGGCCCAGGGTTAACAGATCATTTGGATTTTCAAAAGAAAACATAAAAAGTAAGATTTATGTGATTAAGTGAAATCTGCTGATCATTAAAACAAAAATCAGGCCCAAAAAAACCTGTCTCAGGGATATCTGTTAGAGACATCAGAGGAGAGGAATGCTGTGGGAACAAGTCCTTAAGGAACCAGTAAGAGGTTAGTAAGCAAGACACCAGCAAAAGGTTGGCTCCTAGAGAAGATGATATTTCTTTTTGAGAGGAAGATGAAAGGCTAGGTGTATAGAGACACATACTCCGTAAAACAGGGCCTCTGTTAGAAGGACACAATAAGGACTGACCAGGAAGGTGGGGGGAGTTATCTATAGCAATGGTTCTCAAACTTCTCTGCAACAGACCCTTTTATCAAAAGGATGCAAAACTCAATGTATAAAACCGATCGAAGCAGAGTGGCCAGCCCTGTAGCAGGAGGAAAGCTGGTGTCCCACCTCCGAGGGTGTTGTCTACCTTGCCGGCAGTCCAACATCCAGCCTCAGAAGCCACTACTAAAAGACACGCAAAGGATGAATAGAGGCTTTCCAGAGTTTTCCATCCCCCATGCAATTCAGAAATAGGAGCCAAAAACACAATTCTGAGCAATTCAAGACTGGAAAACAAGGCACATTTTCAAGGCACCTTGGGTTCTGGATTAATACCATAAAGGATAAACTGAGGGAGAGGAAGATGAATAGTTAGAAAGAACACAAGAAATACCACGTAGCAGTGAAAGTGGAAGTAGATGTGCACTTGTCGCCTCCAACTGAAGATCAGCATTACGGCCTACTGCAGGGTCTTGGGGAACCTCGCCAGCTTGTCCTCATACTTGTTCTAAGGATCGACATGGATGCTTATCTCCACTTATTACAGGAAACCTCTCAAATATTACTGGAACACTTGTTTTTAATCAAAGCTCATTTTAGTAAAGTTAACCGTTTTATGCAGTTACGTTAGAGTGTTACTAATTCAAAAACATCCTTAAATAACCAGTTGGACACGGCTGTGTCTTAAAAAATGTAAAGGACTTTTAGCCATCCTGACAGGTGTGAGATGGTATCTCAACATGCTTTCGATTTGTGTTTCCCTGATGATGAGCGATGTTGAGATTGCTTCATGTGTCTATTAGCCACCTGGATGTCTTCTTTGAAAAGTGTCTATTCAAGTCTCCTGCCCATTTCTCAATTGGGTTATTCGTTTACTTGGTGTTGAGTTTGATAAGTTCTTTGTAGATTTTGGATACCCTTTATCAGATATGTCATTGGCAAATATTTTCTCTCATTCTGTAGGCTTCCTTTTAGTTTTGTTGATGTTTTCTCCGCTGTGCACAATTTTTTTATCTTGATGAAGTCCCAATAGTTCATTTTTGCTTTTGTTTCCTTTGCCTCCAAAGACGGGCCTAGTAAGAAGCTGCTATGGCCAAGGTTGAAGAGTTGCAGCCTGTGTTCTCCTCTAGGATTTTCATGATTTCCTGTCTCACATTAAGGTCTTTCATCCATTTTGAATTTATCTTTGAGTATGGTGTAAGAAAGTGGTCCAGTATCATTCTTCTGCATGTTGCTCTCCAGTTTTCCCAACACTGTTTGTTGAAAAGGCTTTTTTCAAAGTGGGTCCATTTCTGGATTCTTTTTTCTGTTCCATTGATCTTTGTGTTTGTTTTTGCCAGTACCATACTGTCTTGATGACTACAGCTTTGTAATACCTTGAAAACCAAAATTGTTATGCCTCCAGTTTTGTTTTTCTTTTTCAGAATTGCTTTGGCTATTCAGGATCTTTTGTGGTTCCATACAACTCTTACGATCATTTGTTCTATGAAAAATGATGGTGGTATTTTGATGGGAACTGCATTAGATGTATAGATGGCTTTCGGTAGTATAGACATTTCAACAATGTTCTTCCAATCCATGAGGATGGAATGCTTTTCCATATCTGTGTACTCTTCAATTTCTTTCATAAGTATTCTATAGTTTTCAGAGTACAGATCTTTTACTGCTTCCATTAGATTTATTCCTTGGTATCTTACTGTTTTTGGTGCAATTGCAAATGTGATCGATTCCTTGATTTCTTTTTCTGCTCCCCTTTTATTACTGTATAGAATGCAACAGGTGTTGGCGAGGATGCAGAGAAAGGGAGAACCCTCTTTCACTGTTGGTAGGAATGTAAACTGGTGCAGCCACTCTGGAGAACAGTATGGAGGTTCCTCAAAATATTAAAAATAAAACTACCCTATGACCCAGCAATTCCACTTCTAGGTATTTACTCAAAGGATACAAAAATACAGATTTGAAAGGACACATGCACCATGTTTATAGCAGCATTATCAACAATAACCAAACTATGGGGAAAGCCAAAATGTCTACCCACTGATGAATGGATAAAGATGTGACATAGACACACACACACATAGACACACACCGGAATATTACTCCACCATCAAAAAGAAGAAAATCTTGCCATTTGCAGTGACATGGATGGTGCTAAAGTGTATTATGCTAAGTGAAATAAGTCAGAGAAAGACAAACACCACATACTCTCATTCATAGGAGGAATTTAAGAAAGAAAACAGATAAATATATAGGAAGGGGGAAAAGAAAAAAAAAAAAAAAAAAAGGAGAGAAACAAGCCTTAAGAGCCTCTTAACAATATAGAGCAAGCTGAGGGTTGATGGAGGGATGTGGGTGGGGGATGGGCTACATAGGTGACAGGTATTACGGAGGACACTTGTTGGGATGAGCACTGTATTGGGATGTAAGTGATGAAATACTGAATTCGACTCCAGAAACCAGTAGTGCTCTGCATGTTAGCCCCTAAAATTTAAATTAAAAAAATGAGCAGAGGACCTGAATAGATATTTTTCCAAAGAAGATATACAGATGGCCAATAGGTACATGGAGAGTTGTTTGGCATCACTAATCATCAGAGAAATGCAAATCCAAACCACAATGAGATGCTACCTTATACCTGTCAGAATAGCTAGAATCAAAAAGACAAGAAATAGCAAGTGTTAAAGGAACCCTTGTGCATTATTAGTGGGAACGTAAATAGGTGTAGCCACTGTAAAAAATAATATGGAGGTTCCTCAAAGAATTAAAAACAGAACTACCATACAATCTGGTAATTATATCTCTGGGTATTTACCCAAAGAATATGAAAACACTAATTCAAAGGGATACATGCATCCCTATGTTTATTGCAGCATTATTTACATTAGCCAAGAAGATATGGAAGCAACTTAAGAATTCATCAAAAGATGAATGGAGAGGGGCACCTGGATGGTTAAAGCCTCTGCCTTCGGCTCGGGTCATGATCCCAGGGTCCTGGGATCGAGCCCCACATCGGGCTCTCTGCTCGGCAGGGAGCCTGCTTCCTCCTCTCTCTCTGCCTGCCTCTATGCCTACTTGTGATCTCTGTCTGTCAAAAAAAAAAAAAGATGAATGGAGGGATACCTGGGTGGCTCAGTTGGTTAAGCACTTGTCTTCGGCTCAGGTCATGATCCTAGGGTCCTGGGATCGAGCCCCATATCTGGCTCCTTGCTCAGCAGGGAGCCTGCTTCTCCCTCAGACTGCAATGTGGATGGACCTAAGGATATTATACTATTGGGTTATGGACATTGGGGAGGGTATGTGCTATGGTGAGTGCTGTGAAGTGTATAAACCTGGCAATTCACAGACCTGTACCCTGGGGCTAATAATATATTATGTGTTAATAAAAAATAAAAAAATTTAAAAAATAAATAAATAAAAAGACCATTCTTGGTCGGGGGAGGATATTATACTAAATGAAATAAGTCAGACTGAGAAAGAAAAGTACTACATGATTTCACTCATATGTGGAATCTAAAAATAAAAGGCAAAGGAATAAATAAACAAAAAGTAGAATCAGCCTTATAGACAACAAACTGATGGTTGCCAGAAGGAAGGGTTGTAGGAGAATGGGCAAATGAGTAAAAGGGAGTGGGAGATACAGGCTTCTGGTTATGAGATGAATAAATCATGGGATTAAAGGTACAGCATACGGAATACAGTCCATGATATTGTAATAGTGTTGTATGGTGACAGAAGGAAGCTACACTTGTGGTAAGCATACTGTAATGTATAGAGATATGAATCATTGTTTTACACGTGAAACTGATATAACATTGCACGTCATCTAAAAAATTATTCAAAAATTTTTTTAAAATGGAAAGGAATAAATACATCCTTTTTTTTATTTTTTTTAAATACGTCCGTTTTAATAAAAATGCTCACAATCCTAAAATTGACCCAATGATAACAACTGACTGTAATTAACTATAATTCAACACAGTCCCGATACAAGTTGAGTTTAGATTGCTTTTTTAAACTCGTGATGCTATGTAACCATGACACTATGTTTGGGCAATATTTACTTCCCCCAAATTGTCACTTAGTTCCCCAGCTACAACATTTAAAGCACAAATTAAGAGCAGAGGGGTAATGGAAAATATAGCACAAGAAGCCAAAGATTCTGCCCATTTCGGTCATTAGCTAAGTAAGACTTGGTTTCTCAGACTTAGTTTCCATAGTTAAAAAGGGGTTTAGTCTATCAGTAGTTCCTAAACAGGAATGAACTTTAAAATTATGCGGGGTACGTTTTCTAAAGTACACATACCTACATGTGATTCCACTCAGTGTTCCCCCAAAATGAATATACTTACATTTTGTGGCTTAATATTTTTATCAGTTATTGAAGGGTGATTACATTTAAGATTTTACACATCACTACAGCATTAAACAGAAGGGAAACACAATGAAAGCTGATTGGACATCAACATTCTTTAATACTATTAGCCTTTTGTCATTAGACATTAATTCTGTAGATTTTTCTTAACAGTGAAGGAATAAAAGAATACAAAATTTATGATATTTCTTGTTGGTTTTAATGGATTCATCTTCCCTTTCATTTTAGTATTAGATTTAGCAGTAAGTCATTTAAATTAGTACTTGGTAGTTAAAGATTTATAAAGAGTAGCATATAACATAAACTTGGCATTTAAGTAGTAATGGTATAAAACTATTAAAATGGTGGATAATTGACAAGAAAATATATAACTTTATTAGATGGAAAAATCAAGTTAAAGTGAACCTTTTCCATCAAACTTTCAAAGTACTTTCTTTCCATGATGAAAAGAGAAGCAATCCCTACATGAAAGTCCTGAAGAACTTTATAAACACACCCAAAGAATATGCCTTTCTACGAAATCTTTTATAGTTTAAGTCCGTACTCCAAATTACAATTATCCACTTAGAATAACAACTAATAATTTTCAAGTGGGAGGAGAAACACCAATCATCTACTTAAATGGGACTCATTTCAGAACACCTTGGCCCCATATTTCCTCAACTAAAAAAAGTTTTATTTTACATAAAAGTTACCGAGCCATCAATAATCCAATTGGAAAGACCACTCGCTGTTTTAAAGAAACCATGCAAACATAAGCAAATGTCTTAATTAAGAGGTATAGTTCGCGTCTGGCCACAGCGCAGTACACTCCCACGCGCTTAATGCCAGCTGTAGAACAGTGAATTTCAAGCAGCTGCCTTAATTGCAGATGCAGATCAACACATGCTCATTTGGCTGGGCCAACTAATTGGTAGGTAGGCTACGTTTCTAACAAAATATCCACCCATATTACAGATGTTGTTCTCTAGCAGGGTAAACGATTGGTAACAAACAGTAATGAAGTGGCAATAAGGTACACTTGGCGAAATGATTTAGTTAGACAGTTTACAAGAGGATCCCACATTAGCTCTGAAAACCACTAGTGCCAAAATTGGAACATCAACTAAATTTCAAAAGTATCTTTCTGTGCAAGATTAAGAATACTAAAATGTTTCATAAGGGTTCTTCGGTCACCAAAATAACACTTGCAACACTTGCGAAGTGGACCCATCCCCCTTAACCATACCAAGCCCAGGGCAAACGTGCACAAACATTTAGTCCTGTTCTTCCCTTAAAGCCTAAAGCAGGGACGCCTGGGTGGCTCAGACAGTTAAGCATCTGCCTTCAGCTCAGGCCATGATCGCAGGGTCTTGGCATCGAGTCCTGCGTCAGGCTCCATTTTACCCTGCTTATGCTCTCTCTCTCTCTCTCTGACAAATAAATGCACTCTTAAAAAAAAAAAAAGCCTAATGCAGACCAAATACTTATAGACAAGTGCAAAGATAATAATTATATTTACCAGGAAATTTATAAGGATCTGTAAGGGTAAAAGGAAGGGGGATATGAGGCTCTTCTGTTTCCAGCCATGACGGTATAACAGACTAGATTTACCCCATACTTAAATTGAAAAAAACTGGACAAAATATGTGAAACAATAGATTTCAGTCAGTGCAAGACAGACAGTTCAGGACACTGATATCCACAAGAAGGGAAACAAACGAGGTGAGCCCTGCAGCTGCCCTAACTTACTGCCTACAGATTTTTTAGACTAGAATGCAGGGACTCAAATAGAGAGCAGCAGTTCCCCCGAATTGAGGAAAGAGCCTTAAGCATGTGGGTAAGACAGAGCCCCTGGAATTACCAGACAGAGGACAGAGAGAGCATGAGTGAGACAAACAGCAAGAGAAAGACAAGGATAAAACAAGAGCAAGAGCACACGATATACAGTAATCCTCCCTTATTCACAGTATTGCTTTCCAAGGTTTTAGTTAGCCACAATCAGCTACCGCCTGGAAGCAGATGTTTCCCCTTCTGATGAATCGTCAGCAGGTCAACAGTAGCCCAATGCGAGGTCACAATGCCTATGTCCTTCATCTCATCACGTAGGCATTTTGTCATCTCCAATCACCACAAGAAGGGTGAGGACAGTACAATATTTTGAGAGACTAACATTCATATAATTTTTATTACAGTATATTGTAATTATTCTATTATTTTGTTGTTAATTTCTTGTTGCGTCTAATTATAAATTAAACTTTATCCTAAGTGTGGATATACAGAAAAAAAAACAGTATGTGCAGGGCTCAGTACTACCCACAGTTTCAGGCGTGGGGGGGTGGGTCTTGGAACACATCCCCCACATATAAGGGCTGGTGTATGTTCAAAAATGTAAAGGGCAAACATCTTTAAAAGAGATAAAGAAGATATAAAAATGACCTAAAACTTTGAGAGAAAAATAAAACATCTGAATTTTAAAAAAATAAACTAACAGGATTAAGAAACTAGACATTAGATTAGAAACTAGAGAAAGAAAGATTAATGAATGTAAAGGGATGGCAATAGACACTCTCTAAAATGAAACACAGAGAAAAGAGACCCCTCCCCCAAAAAGAAACGGGAAGAAGACAACATCAGTAAGTTGAGAGTCAACTTTAATCCATTCAATATATGTATACCTAGAATCCTAAAAAGAGAGTGAAGGATAGAAAAAATATTTGATGGCCCCAATTTTCCCAAATATAATGAAAATTACAAACACACAAATTCAAGCTCAATCAATTCCAAGTAGGAGAAACATGAAGAAAAGTACACCATGGGGCAAAATACTCAAATTCCTTAAAGCTGCTAATAAAAAGATAAATCTTAAAAGTAACCAGAGAAGAAAAAAAAAGTGACTTATACAATGTAGTTTTAAAAAAAAAAAAAAAAAGAAAGAAAAAAAAGAAAAAAGAAATAACAGCAGACCTCTCAAAAACACTACAGACCAGAACACAATGTAGTAAAGTAGCGTAACAGGAAGAAAGAATCTGTCATCGTAAAATTTTATACCCAGAGAAAATACATTCAAAGCTAAATGTTTTTGTTCAGACTTATAAAAAAAAATTCATCAGTAGCAGACCAGCACTATAAGAGATATAAAAGAAAGTCTTTCAGACTGGTAAGAAAAAAAATAAGATTCCTGACTGAATTATGTACCCATAAAAAGGAATGAATAGCATCAGAAATAATGTGTGTAAATAAAGAACACTTAAAAAAAATGAGTTTCTCTCTAAAATATAGTTGACTATGGCAAAAATGTTATACAATTCATAACATATATAGAAATAAATAAAACAGTGGGGAATGGGAGTATACTGTCATCACATTCTTGTGCTCTACATCAAGTGGTAGTAGCCTGTGACAAGGTAAACATTGCTAAATCTAAAGCAATCACTAAAAACAAAGAAAAAATATGTACAGTCAATAGCCAAAGAAGGCAATAGGGAATGATTTATTTTATTTTATTTTATCTTATCTAATTTTATCTTATTTTATTTCATTTTATTTGACAGAGAGAGACACAGCGAGAGAGAGAATATAAGCAAGAGGAGTGGGAGAGGGAGAAGCAGGCTTCCCGCTGAGCAGAGAGCCCGATGTGGGGCCAGATCCCAGGACCCTGGGATCATGACCTGAGTCGAAGGCAATTTAACTTATTAACACGGAACCACCCAAGTGCCCCAATAATAAAGAATGATTAAAAACATGTTATTAATCCAAACATAGGCAGAAAAAAGAACCAAACAAGGAACAAAGAACAGATGAGATGAACAGAAAACAGAGTAAATGGGTAGATCTTAACCCAATCCTATCAACAATAAAATTAAGTGTAGGGGCACCTGGGTGGCTCAGTGGGTTAAAGCCTCTGCCTTCGGCTCGCATCGTGATCCCAGGGTCCTGGGATCGAGCCCCGCATCGGGCTCACTGCTCGCCTGCTTCTTCCTCTCTCTCTGCCTACTTGTGATCTCTGTCTGTGAAACAAATAAAATATTTAAAAAAAAATTAAGTGTAAATGGTCTGAGAACACCAGTTAAAAGGCAGAAGTCATCAAATTGAATTTTTTTAAAAAATGACCAAATCTATGCTGTTTAAATTTTAAGATCTAAAGATTTATTTAAAGATTATGCTTTAAATATAAAGCACAATAAAAAACAAATGATGTATTTTATGGTGACTAACATAACACAATAAAAATTTTTTAAAATAATAAAAAATAAATAAATGAATATAAGGCACATATAGGTTAAAAAAAAAGACAGAAAAAAAATATATACCATGCTAACACCAACCAAAAGAAAGATAAACAAAGCTGATTTCAGTGCAAAGAATATTACCAAGAATAAAAAAGTTCATTTCATAATGATAAAGGAATGAATTCATCAAGAAAACATACCATCCCTAAATGTAAATGCATCTAATAACAAAAAAATAGACACAAAGAAACAGACAAATCCATAATTACAGTTGGGGATTTCAACACCCTCCCTACAGCAAGTACACAGAAAAATTAATGAAGATACAGGAGACTTGAACAATACCGTCAATCAACTATTTCGTATTTTTAAAAGCCTCTTCTGAGTGGCTTATAGAGATTAATCACTGTTCCCTTAAATCTGAGAAGAGAAAATTCAAGAATGACCAGGGGCGCCTGGGTGGCTCAGTGGGTTAAGTCGCTGCCTTCGGCTCAGGTCATGATCTCAGGGTCCTGGGATCAAGTCCCACATCGGGCTCTCTGCTCAGCAGGGAGCCTGCTTCCTCCTCTCTCTCTCTCTGCCTGCCTCTCTGCCTACTTGTTATCTCTCTCTCTGTCAAATAAATAAATAAATAAAACTTTAAAAAAAAAAATTCAAGAATGACAAGAACAAAACTTCTAATGCTTTAAAATGTACAAGAAATTTCAGAAAAATCATCCTCACAGAAACGGCCAGCTTGAGAAAGGACAGTAAAAAATTCAAACAGATATTTGGCTAGCAACTAATTTTTTTTTAAATGTACTAATAAACTTTTGAAGTATTTTTATTAATTGGTATATAAACAAAGAATTACATAAGAATCTAAGATATACACTAAGTCCTAATGAAGGTAAAACGGCCAAATTAGAACTGGTTTGACCATTTTAATTTTAAAAGTGGCTATATCTCTTCTTTCTGATCATATCACAGTCTGGAATTTAATGCCATTGCAACATTTCATTCATTCTTTGAACTTTTAAATTTTCTATATAGGTTTTATCAGTTAGCTACACTATCCCAGCTTCCACAAACTATTTCAAGTTATGACCGTTGGTATCTTCATGAAAGGATAGCCTCTTCTAAAACTTTAGACAACACTGCAAATCACTGACGTTAATTCCTCTTCCTGTCCTCTGTGTAAAATTTGCAAATGTCATCTTTTGGACAAACTTGGTATCGATAATGACTGTATTGCTCCACACTGTCAACTTAAATATAACTTCTATGATCCTTAACTGACCTTAAGATACTATATTAATATCACAGTGAGTTAAAGAATGAGGCATCTTAAAGAAAACCCCAATTCAGGTGGCAAAGTCACTGCGATAGGGGAGTTTTCTTACAAAGTAATAACAGCACATAAAGTTAATGCATTTTAAGCTTCAGGGGAAAGTGTTAACTTATCTAAATATATGTATAAGTAAGTATATAAAATATATTAAAATCAACAAAGAAAGCTTATGAATTAAATAATTTGAAACAAGTTGTTGAAAAGAAACTTGATCTTTGATAATATAGTCTTCTCTTAATGAGAAAGCTGTAAAAAAAAATTATTCTGTATCATCAGTGTCCAGCCTGGCCAACAAAGGTTCCTTATCTCCCCAAAACACTCTCACTTTCTAACAGCCTGTTAACTTTTTAAGCTTCTCTGTTGACTTTTGTCATGCCCTTGAATCATTGTTTAACCAAAGTTTCTCGATTCTAAAAAAGCTGGATTTCCTAATAATTATTGTTTCTTAAGGCTATGTTTTATTTTACTGACTGTCACTTAAACCACCACTCTAATCATTTCTTGTCTTGGGCACCTGTGATTTATGCTTATATTTTGCTATAATCACTAGTCTCCTGGCAACTCTTTATGCTACTGCCTTCACAAATTTGGGCCATAAAATTAAAAATAATGAAATTGATTAAAGTGTATGTTATAGTCAAACCATCATTGGTATTTCCCAGATGGCCACTAGAGCACTACTGAGCAGAGAGGCTATTAGGAAAAAAACTAGACATGTAGTATATTTTCTGTATCCTTAATTAGCTCAACTCTCTTATGAGAGCTGCCCTGTTTACCCACAACTTGGGAAGAGCCACGGTCTGACTAATAATGAATATCGTTCAACATGTGTATACTTTTCAGGATGGACAGAAACATATTCATGCTCCTGTGCACAGCCTGGCACACAGCTATGAACAAAATGGTATCTAAGATTACGGTTAAATGGTGACAATTTTAAAACACACTTTATAGAAGTCCCTGGAGCTTTTTCAATGCCTTTAGTGTCCACCATAAAGCTCATGCCCTGAGAAAAATCACTAAATCATTAATTAGCTCTCTATTATACCAGAATTGGGTATTCTCTTCTGACACTGTTAATTATTATAATAAGTAAACCAGAGACCATCAGTCTTATTAACAAGCGGATTCCTACTTTTCCTTCAAGTTTGCCAAAAGCTAGAGGCCCATAAGCTGGAGGTCAGAGAACTGAGTCTTTAGGAAGAACACCCAAAGAATAACAGCCTCAGTAGATGGAGGCCTGTTGCTTGACCTCCACGGATGCTGTAAAGAGTCAACCCCTAGGGCGCCTGGGTGGCTCAGTGGGTTAAAGCCGCTGCCTTCAGCTCAGGTCATGGTCTCCGGGTCCTGGGATGGAGCCCCACGTCAGGCTCTCTGCTCAGCGGGGAGCCTTCCTCCTCCTCTCTCTCTCTGCCTGCCTCTCTGCCTACTTGTGATCTCTGTCTGTCAAATAAATAAATAAAATATTAAAAAAAAAAAAAAAGAGTCAACCCCTGTTTAAGACTTCCTTCCCAGCATAACCTGACACTACCACCAAGCTCAGACTATGGGACAGATATACCAGGAAACTGAGTCAGTATCTATAGGACTCTTTAATGCTCTCGCCCCAAGATCCAATGGAATAAGAATTAATTTTGCAACTGAACGAGGTCAATGAAGAAACTTTAATAGTTGTTTTAAGAAAACATTTTTTTCTTAATTTTTTACTCCCCCACATCCTTCCTCAGTGGCTGACTGTCCTTAGGCAAACTGGAGCAAAGCACTCTTGGAATGGTGTGTTGCTCCAACTGATCCCCCAGAAATCGAGAAAAATATAGCTTATAAACTGTGGCAGATTGTATTCTCCAGATCCAGATTTTATTTTCCAAAAATATCTCCCTTCCCACACGCTCTTTTCCAATGTTACCAAGTCACTCCTCCATTAAGAGGTAGAGTCTATTCTTTTCACCTGGGATCTGGGCAGGCTCGTGTCTGCTTTGACCAACAGAATATGACAAAAGTAATGCTGTGTGAGTTCTGAGGGCAGGCCACAAAAAGACATCAGCGTATGATTTGTTGTCCTGCAACATCCACTGTGAGGGATGCAGTGACCGTGTGAGGAGTCCAGCTCCTCAGATCTGGCCATGCTAGGCAGGCTATGCAAAGGCACCATGGCCAACAGTTCCAGCTCTGTCCAGCTTTCTGGTCATTCGCGACCATGGCACCAGCCCTGTGAGAGAAGCCATCTTAAATCTTTTGAACCAGCCTCTCTGCTACTGAGTGTCACAGTTAGGGAACTTGGTAATGCCATGAGAAGCCAAAGAATCATTTCCCCTAGTCCTGACGAAACTCCCCATCAGCAGAATTTCTGAGCAACTAACACAGTTTTATTTCACATTGGTAAGTTTGGGGTGGTTGTTATGCAGCAATAGCAACTGGAACATAAACTATTCAATTGTTTAGGCAAATCTCAAGATGGAAACTGTATAGAAAATACGAGACATATTGATTGGCCTTGTCTACAAAACTAATCAGAATGATGGTTAGATGGCATACAGGCCCTTACAGAGTTCTTCACCTTACATGGCAATGTAATTACTTGCATAGGCTCAATAAGAATCTATCCTTCCTCCTACCAGGATATAATTAGATAAAACAAATTTGTAACCATGACCATGCCAGAAACGTTTCATTTAACGGTAAATCTCATTTAATTAGGCATGACAAGCCCACTAGTAAGGAACAATAATTCCACTCCAATATGTAGAAACAATGCTTCAAAGAAACTGTCCTGGCACCTACGTGGTAGCCAGGATCTTCTGGGACCCTGGTCTCATGGGTGGTACAGAATGTTACTTTCTGGAAACGTTGACAAATCTGGGGATCTTGGAGTAAGAGGATACCTCTATAATCAGAGGCACCACAGACAAAATGGGAGGCTTTTGGTTCCTGGTAGTTCTTTACTTTAGAATATGTGAACTCCAAGGGCAATAAAAATGTTTCTGATAACTACAGAAGTGCCAGAAAAACATTTGAGATTCTAGGGGCTGCATGGTCAACTCTCTGACCCTGACATCATGTGGTTCTAGTTTCATTAAACATGAAAGTAAAATGGTTCACTATTACCTTGTTGCCCTTATGTAAATGAAACAGGCTAAATAAAACAAGGCATCACATTAATGATACTGAGAGTGCATCAGAAAATGGTGAAACAAACTTATTTGGTCAAATCTATACCTAACTATACAGATATGATCAGAGGTAAGGTTTGAAAAAATGAAAGTGATTCTTTTTTAACCTAACCCTATCCCTCTATTGACTACCTGACTAGTAAGATTTACATTTCTAAAAGCATTTCTTAAGAGACCATGGAATTACAGGGTCATCCCAGAGCTTTACACCCTAAGATGATTAACAAGAAGAGAGAAACACCCTGTTTGTTTGTTTCTTTGTTTGTTTGTTTGTTTGTTTTTTAATTCAAGTAATCTCTACAACATGGGGCTTAGACTCTTGACCTGACCAGAGATCAAGAGTCAGATGCTCTTCTGACTAAGCCAAACACCCCTTGTTTTATTTGTTTTAATCAAAGACAGAATTTGTATTCTTTTTAATCAAAGCTGATTAAAGTGAATGCAATCAGAATTACCAACTGCCATGTACTAATATGAACTGTAAATATCACCATCTCTCTATTCTTTGAGCCAATAGGTTGTTCTAAAAGTTAGTCTTTGCATTGTGCTTTTTGCAAGTAAAAATATAGCTCAGAGTTCAAACATTATCTAGGTTTTTGCTTTGACAAATCAAAATTGACCAAATACTAAATATATTAATAATCCTGGCTAACAAAATAATAAAAGAAGCTTATTATATATGTGTTGACTCTCAGCTTGTATTAATTCAACAGGTGATAGTTATCCCCAAAAAGAAGCGAAAATTCATCAAAGCAGTTGATCCCGAGAAGGCACTTATCCATTGTTGGCAAAACATTTAGTTCCCTACTAAACTATATATAATCCTTTAAAAATTCTCCTGAAGAACTTTTGTAAGTAGGTTGTCCTCCACACTCACAAGAAATTGCTTCTAAAGAAATAGAATCCCCAAGTTTACATAACGACAGTGGAAAGTCAGAAGGTGACAGGAGCCCAGAAGAGTCCTGGTTTTTCTCAATTGGCATGCGGTTTCTTTTTCAATCCCCTCCTTTCCTCTTTTCTTCTTTCTGTCACGTAGGAAAGGAGGAGGGAGGAGTTTAACCTCCTGGAGTGAATGTGAGAGCTGGACTAGAAAAGACAAGTTAGCCTAGTTAAACTAACTTGCCTGACTTCTGTTTCTTGACTCAAGTCTGACTGATACAGAAACTGGTATCAGGAGTGGGATCCCAAAAACAGACCTCAGAGGATTTTCTGGTATTGGTCTGATTTGATCCATAATGCAGTTGCATTGCCACTAATCAAATGAATGCTGGCTGCCGATTATAATACAGTGTCCTCTGAAGAAGCACCTTAAGGGACCAAGTGGCCGTCATATTTGAGTTGGGCAGAAGTGATGAACACAGAGATTGTAGTATGGCACAGCTTCGTCTCAAAGGACCAGCTTGGGCCTTTAAGCTTTCAGTCCCATTGCTGAGCAGAGAAGCAGAGACCTTCTATGGCAGCCCTAGGAAAAACCCTCATGTTTTACAGCCACAGGCTCCCCTTGCTAACATCGGCTTTAACTGAGCCAGGGGCAGAATTACAGTGTGTAACCTGCGCTCCCAGACTCACCACGTCTCATGTATGGAAGTGAGAACAATGAAGGAGACTTGGGATGGGATATCTGGGTGGGCTCAACTGAAGCCAAGGAGCTTGAACCCCTAAGCCATTCTGAGCCTCCCTTGCCAATGCAAAGAGAAACCCCCTTCTCTCCTGTGTTGGAAGAGATTCGTTTTCCCTGGACAGAAGAACCTGCAGTACCTCACGATAACTTTAGGGCAGTTTCCTTGCAAGAGAATTCTTCTCCTCAAGACCCAACCAGACGATCCCCTTACTGCTACTCGTAACAGGGTAAGATCACAAGCATTCTTTGAGGAACAAGGATAAAGTCAGATCCATAAAGTAGTGGCTGACACACAAAAATCACTGCACAAGTGTGCTCATTTGTACTGGGAGATGGCTAGGAAATCTGGGGGAGAATGATTCGAAGAGTGTGAGGCCAAGGAAAACATAATCCAATACCAGACTGGGATATCTTTTTTAAGACAGGAATCACCAGAGATTTAGGACTTAACTGTTAGCTCGTACAACTGGAAGGCGCTCTAAGAGTTGACTTGGGTGGCTGCCTGCAACTTGGGACTCCATGACGGCCTTCCGTCTAGTAAGACTGGGAGGCTACAACTTTCTTGGCATAATGTAGAGGCAGGGATTCAAAGGCTTAAGAAAAGAGGAAGGCTGGAGCAGATTTATCGTGTGCAGCTTGCACATACAACCCCTCCGCACTACACCCCCTAAGAGGGCCCAGTGCATATTCTTGGCACCTAAGGCTCCAGCTGCATAACCGGAGTGGCACTATATGGGAAAGAGGCTATTAGTCTGGCCTTTAACACCCGGTCAGTCATAAAATTCACACTGCTACAAAATGAGAACCTCTCCGTGTTCTCTCCTTGTTTGTTTCTTTCATGGCACTATTACAAACTGCAATTATTTATTTGTCTGATTTGCTTTGCTTTGTGGGGTTTTTTTTGGGTTTTTTTGGTTTTTTTTTTTTGCTTTTTTACCTATTGTTTCCCTCTGTCTCCTCCACCAGCATAGAAGTTCCATGAAAGCAAGAAAAGCTTCTGCCACACTCACCACTGAACACTGACCAGCTAGCACAGAGCCTGGTACACAGGCATTCAATAAAGATGTGCTAAAGGCATAAACAGAGTTATTCTGTCTTCGTCGACATTAAATTGTGGTCCCTCCTTCTCCTGGAATAGAGATGTGCATGAAAAAACTATCCTGACAAAGAGATGATTTACATCTGAGCTGAAAACCCGTACAGGTATACATAAACTCCTCTTTGTATTTCTTCAGCTTAGAACTGACGACCTGGTCTGCTGATACCAAATTTCTCATTTAATTTCTACGACACCCAGGAAAACAAAGTAAAGGTCAATTCAGTGCATCCCCAACTGTCCCTTCATGAAAATGTTTGAATAGGATCCTGTCTTTATCCAGAACCGTACCTCTGCCCACAGTCGCATGTCACCTCATATCACAAGTTAATAAATTCTCAAATATCATTAAAGTATACTTCTGGCCTGCTGAGCAATTTTTTGTACAGGCTGGAGCACTTTCTCAAAGCCTGTCACGAGGGAGCTTTTACTTGTCTTGGGATCAAGTAGACGGTGGATTCGTTCAGATCACAGCATTTCAAAATTCAACATTCCATTTCATCAAAGGTTCTATTTTTCACCTATGAACCTTAACTTCCAGCCATGAGCAAATGCTTTCATTAACAGTCAGTTTTATCTACACATGCACCAACACAACATTTTTATCACTGTAAGAGTTAATTATACACATGAGCACAAGTAACTAAGAAAGAAACAGTGTTAAGATCCAGGCAATATGTAAAGTTCAACTACCTAAGCTAACTGCACGGGGCTCATCAGTGCCATGGCTTAAGTCAAATTCACACCTTAGCCAAACTGCAAAATACTCTATGTCTTGAACCTTCAGAGCTGTGTTTACATAATTCAAAACTTGAAAGTTAAAATCCTTAAATGCTAAAGATATAAAAATCTATGACCATAACAGGGTTTAAAAAAAAAAATTTAAGAAAAAAAACAAGACTTAGCATACTTAATATCGGTATTTGTAAAGATCTTTTTTTACATAAAGATAAAGTGCATTTATATATAATCTATCCAGAAGGACCAGTTATGGTCTGGAAAGAAATAATAACAAAAATATTCACCTCAGAAGGATGTTTGAAAGCTTAAAAAGGATAATACATGTGAGGGAATAAATAATAAAGCACCATATGAACGCTAATGGTAGGTAGTAATGTTAATAATAAAATACAGTATGTGGTACACCTTAAACTTACACAATGTTCTACATCAATTATATCTCAATAACGCTGAAAAAAAAAATATACAGAAGAAATCTTCTCTCATCTGAAAGAACTGGAGCAGATTGTTAGTTGGCTACTCACACACAAGTTAAAGCGGGAATCCTAGAAAACGATAAGTACACGTTGTAACCATTTTATTTAATTTAAATCTTGCATAAATGTAATTCATCCACCAATCGCCCAGGCAGGACCCCTGCCTTCCATAAGAGTTTAGGTCTGCTGACTCCTGTCTCACCCATGCTCATAATGCATCCTTTATGACTGCAGTTTCAGTTCTTGTAAAGTGCAGCAAAAATTTCAACACATATGAAACGAGAGCAAACTTCTTACTTTTTATCATTTTTTTCGATTAGTTTACATTTGTCTTGTTCACCCCTAATTTGACAGCCGATTTCTGAAGGAACTCACTTTTCTCACCCTTTTCAGAACATTCAAATTAGTTTTCGTAGAAATAACTCCCCCTTTTTACACAAATATTGCATCTGTGTGGAATATTAAATAATAAATGCATACAGCCTCAGTTTGGGAACACACAGCGCGGACTCTTAAAGCAAGTAACTTAACTCGTGGGGGGAAACATGCAAAAGCCTCACACTCAGAAGCCGACCGGCCACAAACGGTCAGCACCCTGGGAACAGTGGTGTGCTCTACCAAGGAATGGACAGGACTACTTTACCCATCGGGTTGGTTAATTAGACATGAGTTAAGAATCTTTGCTACATAGTAATTCAGGTCTCCAGCACAGCTGACTAAGAAGAAAGCTCAAAACATACATACATATATATATATATAGGCTGCCTTCTGTATTTTTCTTCAATTATATATAAAAAAAAATTAGAGGCAATGATGTCAAAGAGTAAAAAAAAAAGCAAGAATACGGAAATAAAGCAACAGAAAAGGAATTTAGGTGTTTAAGTAGAACATGAAAAAATAATCAGAGAAGCTGACTCCTAAAAACAACTTAAATGAGTCAGGAAAAGACATTTTAAGGAAATTTTAACAGTCCCATATTAATTTGAAAAAAGTTGATGACCCATTTTAAAGCACACCTTTTAACAACATAAGAAAGAAGCGTTCTCAACTATAAATACGTCAGTGCTAGATACCTACCTGAAAACATTCAACTTAGATTAGCTGCATTCCTTTTGTAAATATGAAAGAAGAGGGTGAAAAACTTACTTATTTCACTGGAAACTTGATTCAGTTTATCCTGTGATCTGCTGATAAGGACAACCTTCATTCCATGTTTTGCTAACTGAAACAATAAAAAACACCAAGCAATTGAATCACACCTGTACATATCATTAAAAAACAGAAATCAGATATACTCTCATTTTAAGATAATCTGATAATATGATAAACCCAACAAAAAAATAAATAAATAAACTTAAGTAGTAATGAATGGGCAATTCAAAATGAAGACTTTATAAAGGAGTCTTCCAAAGGGCTGTCTTTTTGAATCAAGCTAGTATACAAATGTCAAAGGGTTTCAGAAAGAATAAAACGTTTACTTTTCACTTTACACCCATCTACACTGCTTTAGTTTTTAAAATCATAAGTACTGGGGCATCTGGGCGGTGTAGCGGGTTAAATGCCTCTCAGTTTGGGCTCAAGTCATGATCTTAGGGTCATGAGCTCAAGCCCTACATGCAGAAGCGACTTGAGAGTCTCTCTTCTTCTCTCTCCGCCCCTCCCACTCATGCTCACAAACTCCCTCTAAAATAAATAATTTTTCAAAAATAAATAAATAAATAGTACCTACTACTTCTGTAATTTAAAAGTCAGGTTTATTTTTTTTTAATTTGTTTATTTATGTGAGAGAGAGAGCACAAGGAGGGGGAGCAGTAGAAGGAGAGGGAGAACCAGGCTCCCCACTGAGCAGGGAGCCTGATGCAGGGCAAGATCCTAGGACCTTGGGATCATGACCTGAGCTGAAGGCAGTGGCTTAACAGACTGAGCCACCCAGGTGCCTGTAAAAGCTTTAAAAAGATCTGCCAAGACTGTCATCAGAATTGGGCGGTATCATAAGCTGTGATGCCTCCGCAGAACCAGAGGGCAGGGAAGCTTGCCTTCAAAGAGTACTACCCACACTACTGCTTTGTACAATGGCCCTCAAATTATCACGGTCCCTATCCTTTCATGACATTACAGAGAACTTGAACCCTTTGTCCACGTCTGTCAATATCTTTTCATCAATCTTAGTCTTCCTTATAAAGAAACGATGCCATGGACTAGCCTGGAAATATAACTATTGCCTAATAACATAGCCACCTTTTGGAAAAGAGTTCAAAACAACTGACGAAGGACTGTCCATGATTACACGATATAAAATAAAACTATGCTACATTTTCCCCAATTCCAACTTACTGGAACAGAAAGTTTTATACTCATTTTTGCACAAAAACTTATTAAAATTGTCTTTGAGCAAGTGTGGGGTTTCTGATTAGAAATAAAGCATATCTATTGTACTATAAAACAGTGTATTTGTTTTTAACTTCAAAAATCAAAGCAACTATAAGAGATCATCCTGTATTTGTTGCTTTATTTTTATACCAAGAAGAAGGTCTTGAAAATTACCTACCTCTTCTGCATATGATTTTCCAATTCCATCAGTACTACCTGTGACAACTGAGAAAAGAAAAAAACAGCTTAGGTTAAGAACTACAATGAACAACCAATCATAGGATAGGACCCACCAGTTATACACCAGAGGACCTGTGTAATACTTCAACGTAAAATATGAAGGAACTCTAGTGATTCAAATTTAAGACAGAATACCCACCATAGGGACTAAAATTTAAAGAGCTGCAATACCATATCTTGACAAGGTTGTGGAGGAACTGGAACTTTCATACATTGCTGGTGACACAGTAAATTTGATACAATCACTTTGAAAAAAAGCTATTTGGCATTAGGTCCAGAACTGAACACAGGCATACCTTGTGACCTAGCAATTTCCAAGAAGTATGAACGGATCATGTCTACCAAAAGAATGTCCATGGTAACTTTATTTATGCATAATAGGTAAACAGGCCCAAACATTGATCTACAAGAGAATAAGTAAATGGAGGTATATTCATATAACGGAATACTATATAGCAATAAAAAAGAACTACTGATATATTCAAAACATGCACTAATCTCCCAGACATTATGCCAAGTGAAAAAAGCCTGACATAAAAGCATGCAAACTGTTATGATTCCATTTATGAAGGCCCCCCCCAAAAAGGTGAAACTAATAATCTACAACGACAGAAATCAGAATATTGATTACCTCTGGGTGAGGGGGTAGATGACAAGGAAGGGACATTAAGGGATCTCTGGGGTAGAGGATGTATATCCTTTATCTTGATTTGGGTATAAAAGTGTGAAAGAATTCACTTTAAAAATGCATATTTATGTATATATGTTATACTTGAATAAACTTAATTTTTGAAATTATGGGCAATAAAAAGAAATAGAGTATGATTTATTCTATAGGAAAGTATATTTATCTTACAAGCTCAAAAACCTTTTTCTTTTTTTTAAAGATTTTATTTACCGAGAGAGAGAAAGTAAGAAGAGCACAGAGGGAGAGGAAGAAGCAGACATGCCACTGAGCAGAGAGCCTGATGTGGGGCTCCATCCCAGGATGCTGGGATCAGGACCCAAGCCAAAGGCATATGCTTAACCAACTGAACCACCCAGGTGCCCCTCAAAAACCTTATGTAGCAGAAACATTTGAAAATATAATGGGTCAGGCTTCATTACGGTACCTTATCTCTGAAATACTGGAATGACTCTTGTTAAAATTCAGAGCATAGTTATCCCCTCCAAATTGTTAGGGATGTGCCTCAAACTTCTCTGAGATTTTCCAAGCCATTTACAAATTATGGAAAACAAGTTATGGAGTAAAGTAGGATTTTCTTGTATTTGTACTAAAAACACTTTTTCCAAATTACACAAGGGCAAACATATCAAAAAATAAAAACAGTATAACAAACTCCTATGTACCCATAACCCAGCTTCAAAGACTACCAACTTGATTTTAAATAATGTTGCTTCAACTATATACCCCCACCCACTTCCTCCCACCTCAGATTAAGTAAATCACTAACATCATATGACTTCATAAGAACTTCATTATATGTTATTTAAAATAGCTACAATACCATTATCACATTCCTAAACTGTAAATAATAAGTCCTAATTAAATTATCTAATCTCAAATCAAACATCAGTTATCTAATCAGTATGTAAATTCCCCCAAGTGTTTCAGAAAACTTCTAATAATTTGGTCAAATCAGGATTAAATAACTTCCATACTTAAAATTGGTTAATGTCTACTTTTAGACTATAGGTCTATCTATCCATCTACCTTTCTGTATCTATTTATTCAATCTCCATCTCTTTCTCCTCTGCTTCTACTCCCTCTCCCTCCCCTTCCTCCCCCGACCCCCAACTTCCCTACTAGTTGTTGAAGATACTGGGTCCTATTACTTTCCCAGCATGGCATTTACTGATTACATTTCCCTGATGTCATATAACATGTTCTTCTCTCCCCTAGTGCTTACCTATCAATACTTGATCAAATTCAACTTTGATTTTTTTTTGGTAAGAAAAATTCACAAGCAATGACACATATTTACATCAGGAGGCACATGTCTGGTTATCTGTCTTTGTTGTTTTATTAGCAGCCACTGTTAACCACTGAGATACAGAATTTCATTAGATGTTGCAGAACAGTGATATTTGTGCTTTTAGGGTTGGGGGGACGGGAGAGCTGCTCTGTCAATACTCAGTGTGTACATTATTATAATAATGTAACTCAATTCTAACACTAGCCTTAGTGATGAGGGAGCAGGAGGCTGGCTGAGGAGGGAGCAAGGGCTGGCACCTGGCACCCCCTCTCCACCCACTCCCCTTAGTAATATGTATGACATTCCTCAGGCACCCCTGACTGCACTAAAAGAAGAACAAATGGTTATATTGCAGAGATCACAGTCCTGTAAGGCAGGAGTCTCCCTTTATTTGCAAATGTCCTTGAGATTTACAAACAAAGAAGTTACCTTATCAATAGCCCAATTTCCAAGGACACATAACTCAGTTCCTCAAGCCCTAATGCCACCCTCCCCTCCATAAGAAACCAAAGGAGGCGGAGGTAAAAAGAAAAGTAAATAAAGTTAAATTTCTTCTAAACCTAAATCTCACTCACAAGGACTCTTGATAGCAGGAATGTAACATTCCACCAGGAAACTCCCAATTGTCTTTATGTTAATGCCTCATTAGAAGGGAAGTGGCCTTGACTTGATAGTAACCAGGCCTTCAATATCCTGATAGTATTCTTTGCCCCAATAGCTCTTCTGAACACCCCTTTGTCCTCACCTACCCAACTCCTGTGTATATAACCAGACACTCCTCACAGGCTCAGGGCGGCTGCATCTCTGCCTGCCCACGGGTCCTGTCCCCGTGCTCTAATAAACCACCTTTTTGCACCAGAGACGTCTTAAGAATTCTTTCTTTAGCCGTCGGCTCCGAACCTCACCCCACTGAACCTCACCTAGGTTCGAGAACTTCATCATTAGGACATGGGCCCCTGCAAAACTGTCCATGTACCAGGCATTAGTTGTAAATTCAGAGGTCCTGACAGGCATCTACGCTGACTGACTGCAAAATTCAGGGTTCCTGCAACTCCTCGGGTTCAGCAATTCACTAAACAAGTCACAGGACTCTGGACTTAAAAATCTGTGATTACAGTTTTTCAAAAAAGAATACAAATCAGGACCAACCAAGTGAACAGCCACAAGGGGCAAGGTCTAGGAAGGTCCTAAATGCAGAGCTTCTGTGCCCTCTCTGAATCAGGGCACTTCACCCTCACAGAACACCAGTATGTTCACCAACTAGAAAGCCACATCAAGCTTCAATATCCAGCATTTTTAATGGGCTGCATTACAAAGGCATGGTTGACTGTATCACTGACCTCAACCCCCAATCTCCCCTTCCCTCCCAGAGGTTGAAAGATTAAGCTGATGACACATGGCTCAGACCTCCAATCTTCTAATCACATGGTTGGTTTTTATGGCATGACCAGCCCCCATCTTGAAGCTATCCAGGATCCCACTAAGTCCTGTCAAAGTATGGGGGCCCACCATGAATAATAAAGACAATCCTGTCACTCAGGAAATTCCAAGGATTTAGATTCTCCCCACCAGGACCAGGGATGAAGGCCAGTCAAATTCCTTATCATACAACAATTATTGTGGCTAGATAAATATATTACTCACTAGTGAATCAAATAATATAGTATAATTACATTTCCTTTCTTGGTCAACATTTTTATTTTCCTATAGTCAAATTGCCTTTTCCTCCATTTGCAAAGGTTTCTTTTTAAATCTCCCATTCCCTAACAGTCTCTCAGTACAATTTTCCACAGAGTCAAACCCATGATTTTTTTTTTTTCCCTTTTTTCCCTCCCATAGAGATTACTTCCCGGTTCCCTCTAGCTTTTATCCTGTTCCTCCCTGGAATGGCTACTGTGCTGCACAGCTGTTGTTCTAGAACATAACCATGGGAATTCCTTTGGCCTCCCTCTTCTGTTGAATATCTTATTTCTAGATCTTATTCTACTCCCTCATTAGGGATCACATCCACCAGTAGCTTCCCAAGGACAGATGCACAAAGACACAGTTTTGTAAACAGTTTTTTAAAATAAACTTTTTATTTTAGAATAGTTTTTTAGACTTAACCAAAAAATGTGAATATATTACAGGGGGGTCTCTATATTTCGAGTCGGATTTTCCTATTACTAACATCTTATATTTGTCACAATTTATGAACGAATATTGGGATATTATAGTAGTCCCCTCTTTTCCATGGGGGATACATTCCAAGACCACTCGTGATGCTTGAAACTATGGAGAGCACCACGCCTTATATACACTATGGTTTTTCCTAGACATACATACCTATGATAAAGTTCAATTTATGTTAGGCATTGTAAGAAATTAACAATGTTAATAATAAAATAGAACAATTCTAATGTACTATAATAAAAGTTATGTGAATATGGTCTCTCTCACAAAACCCTATTGTACTATATTCAGCCTTCTTGGGATGATGTGAGATAAAATGTCCACACGATGAAATGAACTGAGGTGAATGATGTAGGCATCATGATGTAGTGTTAGGCTACTAGTGACCTTCTAACAAGATGTCAGAAGGAGGATCATCTGCTCTGGACCACAGCTGACTGCAGCTAAATGAAACTACAGAGAGCACAACCTCAGATAAAAGAGGGTACTACTGTATTTTCAACAAAAGTCTCTATCTTTTTCAGATTTTCTTGTTACTGAATGTCCTTCTATTCTAATATAATATCCTATTAAATTCATGTGACAGCTTAAGAGAAACGTTTTTTTGATAGTTTAAGAGATACTTTTTTGATTGTGTATACCTTTTTTTTTTTTTTAGAAAGTCTATATGCTAACCTCATACATAATAGTTTAACTACGTTAAAATTCTAAGTAGGAAATAATTTTTAACACAAACAAAAAAAAATTGAAGACAACTCTCTGTCTTCTAGCACCAGTACTGTTTAAAAAGTGTTTCACCATTCTGAGTTCAGACCATTTATAAGTGACATGCTTTTTTGTCACCGGAGCTTTTAGGATTATCATTCAATCTTTAACAATCTGTCACAATAATATACTTTTCAATGGTTTTCTTCTATTCATTGGTGCTAGGCACTGACGGGCCTTAAAATCCATGATCTTTGATTCTGGTAGTTTCCTTATATTGATTCTTTGACAATTTCTTCCCCATACTTTTCTCTCTAATTCTTATCAATCAGAATTTAGATATAACAGTTTCTCTATTAATCATATTTTTCTTTTTGTTCTACTCGCCTGGAAGTTTCTTCAACTTTATCTTCCAAACTTTCTATTGACTTTTAAATTTTAGGCTGTCAAATTTTTAAGTTTGAAGAGCTCTCCTTTATTCTGATTGCTCTTGCCCTCTTTCTTTTTTTTTTTTTTTTTAAGGAGTATCTTGTTCTTATTATAGGCCTATTATCTTCTCTTATCGCTGAGGATATTAACTAGGCCTTATTTATATACAGTTGACCCTTGAACAAAAGGGACTTGAACTGCATGGGTCCACCTATACACAGATTTTTATAAATACAGTACAGTACTATAAATGTATTTTGTTTTCCTTGTGATTTTCTAAATAACCTTTTCTTTTCTCTAGCACAGTGTAAGAATGCAGGCAGCTAATCCATAAAATATAAAATATATGTTATCAACTGTTGGTATCAGTAGGGCTTCCAATCAGCAATAGCCATTTGTAGTTAAGTTTCTGGGGAGCCAAAATGCAGGCTTTCCACTGCCCAGGGCCCCTAATCCCCACGTTGTTCAAGGGTCAACTGTATTAACATTTTCTTCTCCTTACATTCTCTTTCCTCTATATTCCTTTTGACTGATTTGGTCTGTCTCATCTTGGAAGCATCAATATGGCAACTAGTGTGCATACGTGGGGTGACTGCAATGTGAGCCTCACTCTAGGGTAACCAGTGAGCAAACCACCTTTTTTATTAGAGATTCCACAAAAGTCAGTATCTTTTCTCTGAGATCCTTCAGTATCTCTTAAGAAGCATTTCCCCATTTCAATCTTTTGGTTGCCGGGTAGGTGAGCAGCTGTTAGTCTGCAGACTTTTCCCTCAACCCCTGCTCTCAGTCAGGTGTCTCACCTCTGCCTTCTTCCGTGCCCGATTTCCCTGAGTCTCAAGCACATCCGGCTCCGTGGCCTTCCCCACTCCTGTCTACTGAAGTACCTGACCCTTCCAGTTGTGCTTTTCTGAGATCCAAAAGCAAAGCTGTGTGCTTCCCAATGGTGGACAGTCTGTGAGCACTCTGGCGTCCGCTCTCTGAGGTGAGGGATCACTCTTCCACCTACATTTGCTCTTATTGGGGAATAAGGGATTTCAGAAGTCCCCTAGTCTCATCAAACTGGAGCTTCCTGTTTCTCATTGTTCTAATTTTAGAGAGGATTTCCAAAATATAAGAGGCTAGAAATACAGTTATTTGATCATTTTAAAACTGGGAAGTTCCCCAAGTTTCCTCTGAAACATATTATACTAAAGTAGACTAACTTTAGTTGAGAATGAGATACTAAACACACTACTCAAAAAAATCTGATTTTATACTCCCAGCAAGAATACTTCTTCCTACCATCTCCTGCTATCAACTATCAAATCTAAATCAAATGAACAGTTTTTAGGAACTATTATGTGCCCAACTTTGGAGACTACAACGATGTATGAGATCCATTCTGGATATCAGGTATTCTATAAATCACCCATCCTCTGGTTAGGACTTTAAATATTAAGCATAAATAATCTGACTTTTAAACAGATAGAAATATTAAAAATTTAGCCTGATCTTTTTAGATACATAAAAATATCATTTTTCTAGGGGCTCCTGGGTGGCTCAGCTGAGCACCCAGCTCTTGATTTCAGCTCAGGTCACAGTCTCAGGGTCCTAGGATAAAGCCCAGTGTAGGGTTCTACACTCAACGGGGCATCTGCTTCTTTCCCCTCACTCTCTGCCCCTCCCCCCTGCACGTGCTTTCATGCACTCTTTCTCTCTAAAATGAATAAGTCTTTAAAAAATATATCATTTCCCTATATTCTAAGTCTCAAAATCAAATCCAGCATTGCATAGTTATAGATGAGCCAAATATTACCTCACAAGTACATTTTTTTTTCCTAAGAAAACAGAAAAGTATAAAAATTATTTTTATGGACACAAAGAAATAAAAAATAAAACTGGAAACTCAGAGGCTCCCTTAGTCATCTCTGTAAGCACCACTGTAGTTCTACAATAATCAGTCACCTACACAATGGCCACGCAATGGGGGATCAACTACCCCTTCTCCATCAAAGGAAGTGACAAATTCTTTACTTCTCTATGTCATACGGTAGGTAAGTGTTTGCAATAACGTAAAAACATGACCAAGTCATTGGTCAAACTTCGGTCCATCAGAAAAATTTCATTTGATGTAAAAAAAGAATTTTAACTTATTTATTTAAGACATAGACAATGGAGACAAGGATTGTCCTGCTGCTTTTGCTTTACAAGATCCAGTCTCTGCTTTAAAGCCACGTATATTCCTAAAGTGGTAGCAAATATAGCAGCTGGTAGTTGGATAGAAAAATCTCCTAATCGAGTTCATTAATTTTTTATTTTCATAAAATAATAGTGTGATTCTCTCTATTAAGATGATACCATATTGTCTGGGGAGTCAACTACCATTATTAATTTTAGGAAGCTAATCAAAGCATACCATATCTTAAATCAAAAGTCTTTTAATGTTGCTTCTGGGACATTGGGAAAAGACATGAAATAGATTACTATTTTTTATCCTTCCTACTGTTGATATTTTTTACCCATGTGCGTATTTTGCCTTTCTAACAAAGAAGTCCTTTCCTACCACGAATAGAAAGATGGTACAAACTGAGCCAGCAGACTCTTTTATCTATTCCACTTTCCCAAAAATCAGTGTAGCACTGCTTAACCCCCTGTTTCTCAAGGTCACTTAACATTTTCTTAAAACAGAGTTCTTAAAAATAAAATTTAATAGAAAACTTACTTGACTACTATTTACTGAATTATTTGATTATTGTAAAAGACCACCAGTTTTAATTACCATTAAATAGAATATTAGTGTAAAATATGTATGTATATACATAACCATTAAAATTTTTAAAATTCGGGTCGCCTGGGTGGCTTAGTCAGTTAAGCGTCTGCCTCCAGCTCAGGTCATGATCCTAAGGTCCTAAGATCAAGTCCTGCATCAGGCTCCTTGCTCAGTGGGGAGCCTGTTTCTCCCTCTGCCTCTGCCTACTTGTGCTCTCTCTCTCACAAATAAATAAATGAAAATTTAAAGGGAAAAAAGTTTTAAATTTTTAAAATTCATCAATGCAGTACCTAAGATCATCTTCTGCTCTGGGAAATAGTTGATCTAACTCTGAAATGCCTACCACCTTGCAATGGGAACCAATGAAGCAAAGACCAGCAGCTCCCACATCATTCATACTAGAAGTACTACTTGTTTTTCTGTTGGTTTCTTAAAATGAAAAAATTAAGCAGTCAGCCAAAATGAAATAAGGTGCCAAGTACTGAAATACCCCCGGGGACTCCTCCTTCTCATGTTATATGCACATCTGGGCCAGGGCCCAGTTGGCAACTGTTTTCCCTTCCTTCTTTCCAGCAACTGTGGCCTGGAATATAGACTCTATTTCCCAAACTCCTCAGCAGCCAGGTGTGGCTGGTATTCGATTCTGGAAATAAGATCCACGTAGTAGTATGAGCCCCTCAAATTACAGTGAATGGCTGCTCACAGCCAGGAAGCTGACTGAGCAGGGAGAGGCCCCCTTTTGACCTTCATCTAGCCAATTCAAAAGTGATGGCAGAAGTCTGGTGGTCTTGAAGTCCTCAAGTAACCTTGAGGGTAGAAGCCACAGGCTAAAGGGAAGGTGCATACTCATAGGAATCAAGGTTCCTTAGGACTCCATGGAATTACCATTTTTTTAAATTAATCGTTTCCTTTTTTACTCCTTACCACAGAGAATCAAACATATTCTAGTTTTCTTTAAGCTGGGTGAAAAGTAAACTTCTCTCTTATTAAAGTCATGACTATAGGCCCAGAAAAGCAAGAGTAAGCTATCAATAAAGTCAATTATTAAAACAAAATATTTACAATTCACATGACTACAAGAATATTTGCTCAAGTACCTCATTCATATCATCCAGTTAATTCTCATAATAGCTATCACCCCAACCGAAGCTATCAACCCAACATACACAGACTTGTCCAATGAACCTTTCAGTCCTTTCTCACTTAGTTCATGTGCTACATAGTTAAGAATTGTCTTTCTCAAACACCATTTTTATGATCTCATTCTTCTGTCAAGAAGTGACAGTGTTTCTCTATTGCCAGTTACATAAAACCTGAAACACAAATCCATTCACTTCTCCCGGTTGCCACCCCCCGGGGCTACCATCATTCATCTCCCACAATAACTACTCCAACAGCCTACTAAATCATTCGCCTGCTCCCACACCTATTCCTCTCCAATTCACTGCAGCCGAAGTGATCCCTCCAAAGGGCAAATCTGACATCACTTCCCTGCCTAAAACCAGTCAATGGCTTCCCACTACCCTTACTCTTCACAAAGTCTTCCATGAGCTTACCTTATACCCATCACTTTCCTCCTACCACTCACTTCCCTGGACACGCTGAAATTACCTACAAGGTAACAAGTTCTCTCTTTACAAAAGTCTTGTTCTAGTCCTAGTTTCACTCCAACCAGTGTCTCTGTCCCATCCTTGAGGTCTTCACTTGAACATCTCCTCTCCCATTAAGGCTTCCTTGAGCTCTGACAAACAGAATCTCCTAGCTCTCTGCCCCCACAGTACTCCATATTCCCCCTCCCTTCATGACATTAATCACAAAGGTTTATATAAGGGTCTGCCGGGGTCACCACAGTCTAACTGCTAGCACAGTGCCTTGCAAAAAGTAGATGATTAATGAGTGGATGAATGAATGAGTAAATGAATGAAAAAAGATTATGAATGGAAAACTAGCCTCTTAGGATACTACCCACTATTTTGTCAGCTTTTTTTTTTCCTTGTAATAATGTCCAGTCACCTACTATACAGAACCCCATATATCCCTCGGCCTCTCTCAACATCAAGTAGTGATCTAAAATGAAATTTAAGAAATTTAACAGAGAGAAGTTTAACTTTATGATGAATCTGCAGAGACACATTTTCTGTAGATGAATTTGAGGCTATCTTTGAAAAGAGATTGTTTTCAGTGTTAGAGAGCTACTTCATTCATAATGTGCCAGTGTGGCTATGAAGTGAACAAATCCAAAGCAGAATTAAGGGGAAGGGGAGATGAACCATTCTGGTTTAGGAAAGCATGGCAAATTACCAATGTAGTGGCAGTTCATTGTTCTTGTCATTAACATTTGCTTCCTCCATTAACACTGAGTATTCTCAGATTTCATTTTGTTATGGAGTAAGCAGGTAAGTAAGGTAGTTTCCAACAATATACAGAAAGAAGCTACAGGTACCACCCCTATCCCTACTTGCTCTGAGTGTAGATAAGATGGCCAGGGGCAGAACTGAGGTAGAGGAAGTGAATAAAGGGAGGGGGGAAGATGGAGGTTTAAAAAAAAAAAAAAAAAAAAGGCCTCTGTCTTCATGTATAAATATAACAGCAGAACCCAAATTTGCAAGCCTTTGTGAAGATGAAAACTGACAACTATAAAGAATATCCCAACTTGGCATCCAGAAGTGTCTAGCTTGTTACAGATTATATAAAATACTGGCAACTGACCAGCGCTTAGCTTCCAGATTTTATACAGTCAACAAAAATACTTTAGTTTGTGTAGGTTAAAAATATTCTACTCTTTTTGTCCTCAACTTGCTAAGAACAGATATTTTTAGTAAGCACCCAATCAACCTTATCAAAATCAAACATCAAAAATAGACTAGAGAAACACTGGAAGCAAATATGCTATTTTTAGCTCTTCTGACTGTTCCCTGCCACTACCCACCAAATTCTGACTGCAGAGCCCATGCATTAAGAGCTTAGTTATTCTAGACAGGTTCCTTCTTCTGACCCTTTTTTTTCCCTCCCTGAACACCTGAATGCAGAAAACACTCGATTGATTAAAGATTAATACTGCCGCAAACCATGACAGCTGCCTTTCCTCTGAGTGCTTTTGGGGGATGGGGAGAATAGAAAATGACAGAGAGCTTGCATCAGTATTCCTCCTGGGGATCTATTACATGAAAAAAAAATTGCTATTTCAAGTCCCTTTTGTTGCTAAAAATAGCAGCCTCAATTGATTCAAGCAAACAGGGAAGCGGCTTAGCAGTGCTGAATTTAGAAACCACTGAAGTCCCAAAGAGCAAATGCTAACGTAGTCTTAACACATGCCAGCTCATATTTAACAAAGAACAAAGAGAAGCATGCAGGCTGCAAGTTAATAAAACAGCAGCAACTTCCTGCATTTTTATCTGAGAAAGGCAGTGAAAGGGATACAAAATAAGACAACTATCACTTATTCTCCTAATCATATTTTGATAAAAAAAAGTAATTTTACAGGGAAAATTAAATCAGATTATGCATAAGCCCAGACAGTGTGGGCATTTCCCACAACCCCATGGTTTGGAAAAATACACGCCTTTTTTCAAGCACGGTACATTACTAGAGAGAAAGAAAACGCTTCCAAATGTGCTGTCCCAACAGCGAGGTCCCTTTTCCCACTCAAGTTTGCCCATGAGGTTTCCCCACCCAGCGGGCCCTCTCTCACCTCCCCCTTCCTCTTCTCTGGACGCAACCAGACACTGCAGACAGGTAGAGTTTATCACTTCAAAAACTAACCAAACCCAAAAATCACCATTCAAAGCACCTAGGTTCAGGACAGAGGAGGAGGAGGAACTGTAAGCAGCACCCGCTTGAGGCAGCCAATCCTGGGGACGGTCTTCCGGGCAAGGCCTTTCATCTTCTGCTGGCACCACACCCCAAAAAGACCTTCTGCTTGACTTTGTCACTTTGCTTGGTTAACTGAAAACCTTTCCAGCTAATGATTCATTTCAGTGACTGCCACATCCTCTGTAAAAATTCAAACCCTTGTAAAAGAATTGAAAGGCTATCAAGCCCTGCACCTTGGTGATTTGGTGGATTCAGACTGCTTTGTGGTCTCCTTTGGGGATAGCCAAAATGAGGGGGTAATGTGGAATGCGTGTAGGAATTCTGACCAGCAACAAAGGAGTTACTACTCTGCATCACAAACCTAGGAAAACACCACAGTAGTTTAGAGGCCAAGAGCAGCCTACTCCAAAATGTGCCACTCTGGCATACTGATTATTTTGAAAGAAGTTACCTAAGTCCAAGGGCACTCAGACCCTCCTCTGTCCCTCTGAGAGCAGGAAATAAATCTCTCACATGAAAGGTACCCTCCCTATGCTAAGAAATAAAAAGACATCCTTATCACAGGAGACAGGAACTTTAGAAAGGCTTCTTTCTAAAGACAGGAAGAAGAAAGCTGTAGAAACAAACCTGTTACTTTTTAACTATCTGTAAAAAGTTACTTTTTAACAGATCCCAGCCCAAATTCTGCTTAGAATTCCTTACTCCTCAAAGCTCCCAAACATGTTTTCTTCATCCCATCAATTCCTCAAAAATGTACTGTATCTTGGCCAAAAAGTATAAAAACTGTCTGCCTTGGTCTTTTCCTTGGGTCTCAATTTCAATATTGGGCCTCCAGGTGCACATAATAAAATGCTGGGTTTTTTCCCTCCTGTTAACCTGTCTCATGTAAATGTAATTGTTAGCTCAGCTGGAAGACCTTGAAGGGTAGAAGAAAAATTTTTCCTTCCCTACAGTGCAAGGACTTTGGGCTTTTGCTATTTTGGTACAAAAATCAGTATGTGAAGTGGTTAAGAATATGGGTGGAGGGGCACCTGTGTGGCTCAGTGGGTTAAAGCCTCTGCTTTCAGCTCAGGTCATGATGATCCCAGGGTCCTGGGATGGAGCCCCGCATTGGGCTCTCTGGTCAGCAGGGAATGCGCTTCCCTTTCTCTCTCTCTCTGTGCCTGACTCTCTGCCTCTTTGTGATCTCTGCCTGTCAAATAAATAAAAATCTTTAAAAATAAAAAAAAAAAAAAAAGAATAGGGGTGGAAAAATCAGACCAGCAAAGTTCAAGTCCAGGTTCAAATTTCAACTCTGCCATCTATCAGAGGCTGGTTAACTGCTAGTATCTTGATTTATCTGCAAAGTGAAGACAATACTATGCATCCCACAGTCATTGTAAAAATTCCGTAAGATAATGTTAATAACAATATTCAGCATTCAGGATTACTTGAGAATTAAACGGGACAATGTATATAATACAATGTACTTAGCACACAACTTGACAAGTAGTAAATTTCCAATAAATGTTAGCAATAGACAACACTAGAAAGTGACAGGGGTATAGAAAGAAAAATGAAAGAGCTACTAAGGTTAGATATGATACCAAAAGTACAAACAACGAAAGAAAAAATAGGCAAGTTGGAGTTAATCAAAACTAAAGCTTCTTGCAAGTGCCCAGCTGGCTCAGTCAGTGGTGCGTAAAACTCGATCTCGGGGTCATGAGTTTGAGCCCCACATTGGGGGTAGAGATTACCTAAAAATAAAATCCTAAAAACAAAAAAGGAAAAACCTGAACCTTCTTGAACATCAAGAGACTGAAAAGACAAACCAAAGAATAGCAGAAAATATTTGTAAATCATAGTTTTAATAAGAGTCCAGATTCAGAATATATAAAAGACTCCTAATAACTCAACAATAAAAAGACAACTCAATATTAAAATAGGCAAAGGACTTCCAGAGATATTTATCCAGAGAAGGTAAACAAATGGCCAAAAAGCATAGGAAAAAATGTTCAGTATCATTAGAGAAATGCAAACCAAAAGTACAATGACAAACTAGTTTGGCCACAATTTTTTAAGAAAGAAAATGGAAAATAGCAAGTGTTGGTAAGGATGTGGAGAGATCAGAGCCCTAGTACACTGTTGGTAGGAATGTAAAATGGTGCAGTTGCTGATGTAAACAGTTCAGCTGTTCTTCACAAGGATAAACACAGAACTACAATGTGACGCATTAATTCTACTCCTACCTATACACTCAAAAGAACAGAAAACAAGTATCCAAACAGAAAATTGTCCACGAATGTTTGTTAGCAGGACTATTCACAACAGCCAGATGGTGGAAATGACCAAATGCCTATCAACTGATGAATGGATAAACAAAATGTGGTCTATCCATACAGTGGAATATTACTCAGCCATGAAAAGGAATGAAGTACTGACACGTTTCAAAATACAAATGAACCATCGGTATGAACATTATGCTAACTAAAAGATGCCAGATACAAAGATCACAAGCTGTATGATTCCATTTATACAGCATCCAGAATAGGAAAATCCACAGAGGAAGAAAAGATTAGTGATTGCTAGGAGCTGGGGAGAAAGGGATGAGGAGTGACTGCTTCAATGGATATGCTGTTTCCTTCTGATGTGATAAGAATGTGCTGGAACTGGACAGAAGTGATGGTTGCACAACACTGTGAAGCTACTAAATCTCACTGAATTGTACACTTTAAAATGGTTTATGGTTCATTTTATGTTATAAGAATTTTACCTCAATTAAAAAAATATATCTTTCAAAAGATATAAAGATTAGCTTTTTACCAAGGGCTAGAGCAAAAAAGGAAAAGAAATTGCTATTTCTCTTGCTGCATCATCCATTGAATTTTGCTGCATTGTCCCTTGAATTTAGGAAGCAAAAATCCAATCAATACATCATTCGATTTACACAACAGAATACAGAGGAACCTAAGTTTGGACTGCCCCTATGGGCAGAACGGTCCCTTTTCATCTATCTAATATTGAGAACTTATTTTGTGCCAAACACAGGATGGCAAGCACTTTACAGACGCTGTCTTCACTGTCTTAACTGTCCCGACACTCTATTAGGCACGATTAGTAGCTGCCCAAAAACTAAATGAGGGTCCCAGAAAATAAAAGACTATAGCATCTAGATTTACAAATAAAGAAATCAAATAAATCAAATAAAGAGAGGTTAAGTGACTTGCCAATGGTCATATCAACCTAAATGTCAGAATATTAATCCTCCACACAACAGAACACGAGCTACAAACTCGGAACAACCTACAATACTCACATTAGCAATAATGCATGTTGCATACACAAATATTCGAGTCCCTTCCTCATTAGTCCCATAATGCAGAATCTGACTTTTTCACTATTCCTTAACCAGCCTCTTAGCCCAAGGCAGTCTGTCCGGTGTTTCCCAAATATAACATATTAGGGAATCGGCTCCATTGTGTGCCCAACTCAATCCTTATATTAAAAGTGGCATTTCTCTTCACTCCCCAAGGTGGCCATCAGCCACCCTGCAATCAGCAAGCTAAAGAATGTGTACAAGTTCAAGATAACTGGAAGCAAAAGAAACAAAACCATTCCTGACTTTTTGTCTGGCTCTTAATGCTAATGATTAATTAGATCATGAAACATAGTAAGGAAAAAGAGTTGGCGCTATAGTTATGAGATTCTTATCTCCAATGTTCTATAATCCTGGCTTTTTCTTTTTTGAAGAATTTATTTATTTATTTATTTATGAGAGAAAGTGTGGGTATGAAAGAGAAAGAGAGCACGAGTGGGGAAGAGCAAAGGGAGAGGAACAAGCAGATTCCGTGCTGAAGCACAGAGCCCAAGGCGGCGCCTGATCCCAAGAACCATGAGATCATGCCATGAAACTAAACCAAGATCCAGATGCTTAACCGACTGAGCCACCTAGGTGCCCTGTGGCTTTTTTTTTTAAATGTAGACGGAGTGGTTAACATTCAAATGATAACTGTCCCATCTATGCAACTGTTTTACGTTCAACATAAATTATCACATTTCTTTTACTTCTATGTAAGATATCTATAGCTCATAAATGCCTACAGGCTTGAATTCACTTAAACAGGTCCAAATTGGAACAGTCCTGTAGCTCAAAATAAGAAATATGAGCTTTTGGGTTCCTGGGTGGCTCAGTCAGTTGAGCCTCCATCTCTTGGTTTCAGCTCAAATCATGAGCTCAGGGTTTTGGGATCAAAACCCAGATTGGGTTCAACGCTCAGTGTGGAGTCTGTTTGAGATCCTCCATCCCTCTCCCTCTGCCCCTCCTGCTCATTCTCTCTCTCTCTCTTTCATTAAAATAAATAAAATCTTCTTTAAAAAAAATAGCAGCTTTTGACATATCTTATGGTTGTACACATTTAACCGGCAGAGTAATAACTAAATCAAACATTTCCTTAACTTATAAACATTAGGCAAACACACTAATTAGTCCATAGTGCTTACTACTTGAGTTTCCTTAAGATATACAATTCAGGCCTGATAAAATTGAGAGTTGTAAGGAGATCTACTTGGTAATTCCAATAATTAACTTCTACTGAATGGCCCAAATTCATGTACACCAAGGTAGATAAATATCCAGACAGAGTCTAGTATAAATTACGTGGCTTGTTCCAACTTAACTCATCCAGTTTAAGCTTTTAACAATATTCTTCAGCTAAGTGGGTAAAAACCTCCAAAACAAAGAGACCTTGGATTTCCGTCACTCTGAGAAGTAAATCCCTCCCTCAGCACTAAGATGCCAATCTGCTTTTAAACCACTAGGTTTATCACAGTAACACTACAATAAAGTCATAGTTAGAGCCAGAGTATCCTAGTGAACAATTTCTTCCTCAAGGAATAGAGAGTTCCCTGAAAACTCAAATGTTAATGCTTTAGTCGAAGAGACCTCACCATATCCCTAGGTACTTTTTACCTAGGAGAAAGTAACTTCATCTGCTGTCCTGCCGGACTCATGTCTGATCAAGAACTTTAAAAATCCTCCCCAAAAGATAGTCTGATAAACAATTTATGATATATACCTTGAAGACCGAGATAAATAAGGTATCAACAACAAAAATCTTTTAAAGAGGGTTTAAATTAATTAATTTATTTTTTCATTTTAGTGAGCTCTTTGCTCAAGGTGGGGCTTTAACTCACAATTTCAAGATCAAAAGTCACATGCTCTACCAACTGAGCCAGCCAGGCTCCCCTCAACAACAAATGTGAGGTAGGAAATGAAGAAATCTAATCTATTCTCTCCAAGTTTTTTTTTTCCCCTCATCCCTGAAGAGCCAAAACCAAGGAAGCACAATTCCCGCCTGTCAGACAACATCTGGCTAGATCCTCATTCTACTTTTTAGGAAAACCCAACCCTGCCAATGTAATTATGCTAAGCAACTCAACAACTATCACACTTTTCAAAATGAGCACTCAACGAGATATATTTCCAACAGAATCTTTTAAAGGAACTTCATGTAATCCAACACTATTTTTCTGAGTTCCAGAGACTGTATTGTACAAAAAATAGCTGTGAGTTGACCAGCAGTCGGGGGAAACCTATGATCTAGTCCTGGCTCTGCAAAGTGTCCCTGGCCCAGTAATTAACATTTTTAAATTTAAATTCAATTAATTAACATATAATGCATTACTGATTTCAGAGGTAGAAGTCAGTGATTCAGTCTTAGACAACACCCAGCGCTCATTACATCACATGCCCTCCTTAATGTCCATTACCCATCTATCCCATCCCTTAAACCCCCTCTCCTCCAGCAATAGTTTCCTATGATTAAGAGTCTCTTATGGTTTGTCTCCCTCGCTGATTTCATCTTATTTTTTTCCTCTCTTCCTCTAAGATCCTGTTTTGTTTCTTATATTCCATATATGAGTGACATGATGCGATAATTGTCTTTCTCTGATTGACTTATTTTGCTTAGCATAATAACCTCTAGTTCCATCCATGTCACTGCAATGGCAAGATTTCATTTTTTTCTTCCCATAATTTGGTTATTGTGGACACTTCTGCTAGACACCCTGGGGTGCAGGTGGATCACTACATTTCTTCTTTGGGGTAAATCCCCAGCAGTGCAATTATGGGGTTGTAGGGTAGCTCTATTTGCAACTTTCTGAGGAACCACCATGTTTTGTTTTCCTGAGTGGCTGCATCAGCCTGCATCCCCACTGTAAGAGGGTTCCCCTTTCTCTGTATATTCACTAACATCTATCATTTCCTGACTGGTTAATTTTAACCATTCTGACTGGTATGAGGCGGTATCCCATTGTGATTTTGAATTGTATTTCCCTAATGCCAAGAGATATTGAGCATTTTTTCATGTGTCTTTTGGCTATTTGTAGGTTTTCTCTGGAGAAATGTCTGTTCATATCTTCTGCCCATTTCTTGACTGGATTATTTGGTTTTGGGGTGGTGAGTTTGATAAGTTCTTTATAGATTTTGGATACCAGCCCTTTATCTGATAAGACATTTTCAAATATCTCCCATTCCGTGGCTTGCCTTTTAATTTTGCTAACTGTTTCCTTTGCTGTGCAGGAGCTTTTTATCTGGATAAAGCCCCAATAGTTCATTTTTGCCTTTGTTTCCCTTGCCTTTGGAGACGTGTCTAGCAAGAAATTGCAGCAGCAGAGGTCAAGGAGATTGCTGCCTGTGCTCTACTCTAGGATTTTGATAGATTCCGGTCTCACATTGAAGTCTTTCATCCGTTTTGAGTCTATTTTTGTGTGTGGAGTAAGGAAGTGGTCCAGTTTCATTCTTCTGCATGTGGCTGTCCAATTTTTCCAACACCATTTGTTGAAGAGACTGTCCTTTTTCCATTGGATATTCTTTCCTGCTGTTGAAGATTATTTGACTATAGAGTTGAGGATCCATTTCTGGGTTCTCTATTGTGTTCCATTGATCCATGTGTCTGCCTTTGTGGAAGTACCATACTGTCTTGATGATTACAGCTTTGTAATAGAGCTTGAAGTCCAGAATTGTGATGCCACCAGCTTTGGTTTTCTTTTTCAACATTCCTTTGGCTATTTATGACCTTTTCTGGTTCTGTACAAATTTTAGGTTTATTTGTTCCAGCTTTGTGAAAAAAGTTGATGGATTTGGATAGAGGTTGGATTCAATGTGTAGATTGCTCTAGGTAGCATAGGCATTTTCACAATATTTGTTCTTCCAATCCATGAGCATGGAACGTTTTCCATTTTTTTGTGTCTTCCTCAAGTTTGTTTCGTGTTCTGTAGTTTTCAAGTACAGATCCCTTTGCCACTTTATTCCTACGTGTCTTTATTCCTACGTGTCTTATGGTATTAGGTGCAATTATAAATGGGATTGACTCCTTAATTTCTCTTTCTTCTGTCTCATTGATTTTATATCCTGCCACTTTGCTGAATTCCTATAAGAGTTCTAGCAATTTTGGGGTGGAGTCTTTTAGGTTTTCCACATAGACTAGCATGTCATCTGTGAAGAGTGAGAGTTTGACTTCTTCTTTGTTAATTCAGATGTCTTTTGTTTCTTTTTGTTGTCCAGTTGCTGAGGTTAGGACTTCTAGTACTATGCTGAACCACAGTGGTGAGAGTGGACATCCCTGCTGTGTTCCTGACCTTAGGAGAAAAGCTCTCAGTTTTTCCCCATTGAGATTGATATTCATTGATATTCACTGTGGGTTTTTTGCAGAATGTACCCTCTATCCCTACCCTGGGAAGTTTTAGTCAAGAAAGGATGCTGTACTCTGTCCAATGTTTTTTCTACAACTATTGAGAGGATCATATGGTTCTTGTCCTTACTTTTATTTATGTTGTGTATCACAATGATTGATTTGCAGATGTTGAATCACCCTTGCAGCCCAGGAATATATCCCACTTGGTCGTGGTGAATAATCCTTTTAATGTACTGTTGGAACCTATTGACTAGTATCTTGGTGAGAATTTTTGCATCCATGTTCATCAGGGATATTGGTCTGTAATTCTCCCTTTTGGTGGGGTCTTTATCTGGTCTGGGGATCAAGGTCATGCTGGCCTCATAGAAACAGTTTGGAAGTTTACCTTCCATTCTGATTTCTGAAACAGTTTCAGAGGAATAGGTATTAATTCTTCTTTAAATGTTTGGTAGAATTCCCCTGGGAAGCCATCTCTGGGCTCTTGTTTGTTGCCAGATTTTTGATTACTGCTTCCATTTCCTTGCTGGTTATGGGTCTGTTCAGGTTTTCTATTTCTTCCTGTTTCAGTTTTGGTAGTTTATATGTCTCTAGGAAGGCACCCATTTCTTCCAGATTGCTTAATTTCTTGGCATATAGTTGCTTTAATATGTTCTTATAATTGTTTGGATTTCTTTGATGTTGGTTGTGATCTCTCCTTTTCCATTCATGTTCTTGTCAATCTTATTAATTCGTTCAAAGAACCAGCTCCCAGTTTGGTTGATCTGTTCTTCTGTTCTTTCGGTTTCTATTTCACTGATTTCTGAACTAATCTTTAGTAATTCTCTTCTCCTGCTGGATGTAGGCTTTACGGGCTGTTCTATCTCCATCTGCTTTAGGTGTAAGGTTAGGCTGCATATTTGAGACTTTTCTTATTTCTTGAGAAAGGCTTGTACTGCTATATGCTCCCCCCCACACCCCAGAACTGCCTTTGCTGCATCCTAAAGGTTTTGAAAGTTGTGTTTTCATTTTCATTTTTTTATGAGCTTTTAAAATTTTTCCTTCATTTCCCAGTTGATTCATTTTTTAGTAGGATGCTCTTTAGCCTCCATGTATTTTAGTTCTTTCCAAATTTCCTCTTATGATTGAGTTCCAGTTTCAAGCATTGTGGTCTGAAAATATGCAGGGAATGACCCCAATCTTTTGGTACCAGTTGAGCCCTGATTTGTGACCCAGTATGTGATCTATTCTGGAGAATGTTCCATGTGCACTCGAGAAAATGTGTATTCTGTTGTTTTAGGATGGAATGCTCTGAATATATCTGTGAAGTCCATCTGGTCCAGTGTGTCATTCAAAGTTTTTGTTTCCTTGTTGATCTTCTACTTAGATGATCTGTCCATTGCTGGGAGTAGGGTGTTAAAAGTCTCCTACTATAATTGTATTATTTTCTTTTTTTTTTTTTAAGAATTTTTTTTAAGGTTTTATTTATTCATTTAACAGAAAGGGAGAGTACAAGCAGGGAGAGCAGCAGGCAGAGTGGGAGGGAGAAGCAAGCTCTCTGTTGAGCCAGAAGCCAGATATGGGACTCGATCCAAGGACCCTGGGATCATGACCTGAGCCGAAGGCAGCCGCTTAACGAAATGAGCCACCCAGGCGTCCCTAATTGTATTATTTTCGATGTGTTTCTTCAATTTTATTATTAGTTGGTTTATATAATTGGCTGTTCCAATGTTAGGGGCAAAAATATTTATAATTATTAGATCTTCTTGTTGGATGGACCCTTTAATTATAATATAGTGTCCTTCCTCATCTCTTATTACAGTCTTAGGTTTAAAATCTAATTTGTCTGCTACAAGGATTGCCCCCACCCTGCCCAGCTTTCTTTTGATGTCCATTAGCATGATAAATTGTTTTCCAACCCCTCACTTTAAATCTGTCATTGGGTCTAAAATGAGTCTCTTGCAGACAGCATATCAACGGGTCTTGCTTTTTTATCCAATCTGATACCCCATGTCTTGTGACTGGGGCGTTTAGTCCATTTACATTTAAAGTAATTATTGAAAGATACGAATTTAGTGCCATTGTACTACCTGTAAAGTGACTGTTACTGTATATTGTCTCTGTTCCTTTCTGATCTATGTTACTTTCAGGCTCTCTCTTTTTCAAATGCAAATGATTTAACAGAGTTTCATTACTGGAACCAGACTGACTTAAAGAGTAAGATCTCTGATGCTTTAAGTTAAAAGTTGTCTTGTTTACTGATCTACTCCTCTACCTTGCAGGTATGCTGGAAGGATACCATTACCTCTTATTTAATGTCTTAAAAACACCTTCGATTCCTCATAAGATTAAGACAGTACTAAATTTATAAATTCAGTGTTCTACTGGATTCTATCAGACGTAAAATGTCCCATGTTTTTCTTAATTGGTCGTTGATCCTTAAGATACAAGAGCATCTGAAGCAATTCTTTAAATGTCACACACCTTTCCATGCCATCTACTGGTCCTTACTAACTTAATGCTCCACTGCCTTTCCTTTTCAGTTTTTCAGAATGAACATGACCTTTAAGATGCTGATACATTGCAGCAATGTTTCCAATAGTAAAATTGAGACCATTTAATGCTAAAGAACCGCTAAATAAATTATAATATATAATTTAAAAATACATATAGTGTATATACACAATGTATATATAGTATATACATAGTGAATATGGTATAATATTATGGCATATATAGTAATGTAGAATATACTCATATCTATATTATATATAGGATATCAATACAATGGAAACACAGTGCATCTATCAAAAATTATAGCACCAAAGAATAGTTATTGGCAGTAAAAGGTGTCTATAATATACTATTCAGTGAGGACAAATTAGAGCAAAATTGTGTAGAGTAAAATTGACCAGATTTGTTTTAACAATATTTCTCCTGAAGACCCTTAGTTGGAATTTGTTTCACTTTTTTTTTCAAAAGATTTTATTAAAATTCTAGTTAGTTAATATATAGTGTAGTATTAATTGCAGGGGTAGAATTTAGTGATTCATCAGTTGCATGTAACACCCACTGCTCATTACAAAAAGTGCCCTCCTTAATGCTCATCACCCATTTACCCTCATCCCCCCATCCCCTTAGCTGGAATTTCTAATGACCACTATCTAATGATGAGCCAAAAGAAGTTTACCAATGATCTTGCTTATAAATAAGCCAATTCCCAGGTGCAACAGAAGTAGCAAGTCCAGTTACCATCTTTTATATAAAAAAAGATTTACATGCACACAAGCATGTATGTTTGTGTGTACACTGGAGAAGGTCTAAACAAATCTAAAAGGTCATACATAGACCAAGGAGTTGATGGGAATTACCTCAGAGGACTGTTAAGTACTTTTTCTTTTATTTATTTAGCAGCACTTCCTATTTTTCTAAATAATAACTAAAGGCATTTCTGGGATAATTTTTTTTTAAGTACAAAATTATATTCTATAAATGCTAACTTAAGCAGAATTACACTGTGGAAACCCCTATATGGTTATTGCCACAGTGAGATGGTCTGTTTAATTAACATTTAAAGCCTAGGACAGAAAAGCACTTAATAAACTCAGGCTTTCCAGAAATGAAACCAATAAAAGGCACTGGACCTATTCTGCCACTTCTGGAAAAGTGGGCAGCCACTGCCCACTATGCACCGACTGCCTGCTTCAAGTCCACCTCTCCTGGCCTGAGACCAAGAGGTACAACAGGCAAGAGAGAAACAGGACTGATCAGAGAGGCGCATTTTTGTGGGTTTCTATGGCTTTACCCTAATAGCAAGTACTTGAAGAAAGAATTGTAAAACAGCATTAGGAGATGGGGGTATGTTCTCCGGGGGTAATTTATACCACAAAGTATCTTATAATCATGAGCTACTCCTCTAGCATACTGAAGATTCAAATAATCTCAAAGTTCACATAAAGTTCTTTCTAAACTGGGTCTTCATAGACCCTTCTACTCGGGTTTTATTTAAATATGATAGGGCTATTCTGGGCAAGTGAGCAGATACTACATAAAAACACTCAGGAAGGGCCACATGGGTGGCTTAGTTGGCTAAGCCTCCGACTCTTGATCTCAGCTTAGGTCTTGATCTTGGGGTTTGGGTTTAGGCCCCACATTGAACTCCACGCTGGACATGGAGCCTACTTTAAAAAAAAAAAAAAAAAGAATACTCAGGGAAATAGCTACTGAAAATAATGAGAGCTGCTGTAATATTTTACATTGAATTTGTTGTCTGATAAAGTCTACTTATTCCTTCTAACATTACTCAATCTAAGAGAACCAACAAGGCTACCCTCAGCTTCTGCCGACCTCTTGGCCTGTAAGAGGCCACAGTCCTCTCTGTCATATACGATCTGTCCCCATCAATGAGAATGAGCATATTATATACTGACAAGTCCTTAATATAAAGTATATTTAATAAGTTTACCCTTCAATAGCTGTAGCTTTGCATTTATAAACTATATAAATGAAATCTATTCTTGAATCATTATGCAAAGCAACTCTCCCCAATTAACTTAATAGAAGTCTTAAGAATCTTTTGGGAATGCACACACCCCACACTTTAGCTATTTTTGTAAATTTATATTTTCTTATACCAGGTTTTCTTAAGAGTGGACCACACCTGTATCCTGACAGGCTGGCAGCTTCTAATTTGGGACAGAATGTGTACAAGAAACCAGATGGAAATTTTAATAGGCCATGTCATAACGTTTGTTATTATAAGAGTTTTTCAGATACTACCTGAAGGTATTTAATTTTGGAAGCTCAGTCCATTAGAAGGCCAATAATGAAGATGGGAAATTCCTCTTTCATTCAATTCAAGTGGAGAATCAAACAAAAAGACACTCTTTCCATGAGCGAAAGATTCTAAAGGTAACTGTTGAGTAAGGTATACTCCTGGGGCTTGACTCTAGGAAGCATGTCTCTGAAGTAGGACAGAGCTCTGGACCAAATCATAACCAAAGGTAGGTCTCAGGCAGAGCTGCAGAAATTGGGGTAACTGTTTATATGAGCCATCTCAGCCCGACACACACCCTCAATTTCTCCTTTCTTCCTCTGCTCAGGCTCCTGGGAGTCAACCTGCTTACATGTGGTCAGCATTACTCTCACCTACCCCATCCCTTCTACTTGTCCTCACCAATAACTCTGGTCTGAGGCACTTAACTAGCTCGGTTCACTCATCCATAAAATGGCCACAGTAGAAGTACTTCACTCAGAGACTGGGGTAGGAGTATGGATCGCAAATCTTGCAACAGTTCCTGGCACACAATTAGCCTGACGTGAAGCGTTTTATATATATATATATATATATATAATATATTATATATATATTATATATATATATAATTTCTGCTGTTTAGAGCAATGTTTGATATAACAGCACCATATATTAGTGTCATTACTTGTTTTAAGTATCTGGTTGCTCATCGTCATAGACAGTGAGACCAGTAATAAGAACACGTGAAATTTTTTAAATTTAGAAATCTTGGGACGCCTGGGTGGCTCAGTTGGTTAAGCGGCTGCCTTCGGCTCAGGTCATGATCTCAGCGTTCTGGGATCAAGTCCCACATCAGGCTCCTTGCTCGGCAGGGAGCCTGCTTCTCCCTCTGCTTCTAGCCTGCCAGTCTGCCTGCCTGTGCTTGTGCTCTGTCTCTCTTTCTCTAACAAATAAATAAAATCTTTAAAAAAAAAAAAAAAAGAAAGAAAGAAATCTTACACAAATCTTATATTCATGGTTCCCGACTACTTGCTGACTAACAGCATTCTCATCCGAAAGTCCATTTTGAGGGGGACACCTCCACCCTTTCTCACATCTCTACCTCTGCTGTGCCTTTCTCTTATTAAGCCTTTGCTTACTGAAACTCAATCGTTCTCTTGTGGGCTAATTCAAATGGCCCCTCCTTTCTGAGGCCCACCATCTAATATATTAATAACTTGTACTTCCCTTTTGTTTATTTGCCTCTCTCCCCAATTAGAATATAAGATTCATGAGGATAGAGCTTGTTATACTTTATTTATGGATGAATCCTTGTGCCTAGAATAGTACCTGGCAAATATATTTTCAGTAAATATTGTTGAATGCTGACTGCGTACTCTGGCCTACCCCAGGCTTATTAGATAAATCTCTGAACCGCCACACTGAGGTGTTCTGTTGCTTACAGCTGAATACATTCCTGACTATTAAAATACCATAGAATACTGGTAAAATATTTGTTATTATCCCTGCTAGAGTTATTACTGTTATTATCATGAATTAACTAGTATCTTTATGTGCTTACTATGTTCTGGATATGACATTCCGTATTTTTAGCATATTGCTACATAATAGTAACTTGTGAGGTACACACCAATTTTACAGATGAAGAAACTGAGGCTCAGGGAAGCTAAAACAGCTTTCCCAAGGTAACACAAATAGGAAATATCTAGGACAAGTTGTAAACCCAAGTTCCTGGCTCCAGTGCGTACACTTTGACCTAATGTACAACACTGCCAAGTCTGTAAAATATATATAAAGAAGTCTTCTCTCCTTAAAATAATTAAGCTCTGGGCGCCTGGGTGGCTCAGTGGGTTAATTAAGCTGCTACCTTCGGCTCAGGTCATGATCTCAGGGTCCTGGGATCGAGTCCCGCATCGGGCTCTCTGCTCAGCGGGGAGCCTGCTTCCCTTCCTCTCTCTCTGCCTGCCTCTCTGCCTACTTGTGATCTCTCTGTCAAATAAATAAATAAAAATCTTTAAAAAAAAATAATAATTAAGCTCTAAAGCTCTGAAATCCTATTATCCAAGCCATGGTATCCACCAAAGCAATGAATGTGTTAGCCCCTTAAATATCTACTCTGTAAACATTCATTAGAAAGACGGAAAAGTGAATACAAGCCTGCTTTGGAAATTAAAGTCTTTTTAAAATGAGACAAGAATATACATTGTTTAAAAATTATTTACTATATGTATGACTTTCCCTTTGTTTTCTCATTATTGTAGGAATCTTCCTGTTTGGACTGTATTTGCCACTCAAGGGTCTACAAGGGAAAAAAAAGGTCTCCTAATGAATTAAATGATTAGTGTTGTACACATTTAGAGATAATGATGGATTTGATGGCTTTATTTTCAGTGCAAACCAGTAGGCTATATGCCACATATGGTAACCCTCAGGCCTTTAGGCAGCCATTGCTCATACAAAATAATGTCAGTCCCTAGCGGGGTGAGACAAGGAAACACACACGCACACACATATAAAACAACTTATTTGGAGAAGATAGAGTCAAAAACTGAATGGACCCATGAAGAGAGCCTGCAACGCACACATTTCTCTTTTCCCCCCATTCAACTCAGTGATCTGTAGCAGTTTCCCATGAAAGACAATAAGGAGAGAGGTGTAAGCAGCTGCAGACAGATGAATGAATTGTGTGACGCTGAAAATCTGTGAATTGAAGTATCTAATACATGAACCGAAATAAAAAACGTTTCCCTCCTCCAAAGAGTCGTAAGAACAAATCAAAAGGAAAAGACAAAAGTTGGAAAGAGAATGAGACAAAGAACAAAATCTGGTCTGTGTGACACATTTATAAAAACTGATGGCCTGTCAGCAAGGCACTGATGAATATTTTTGCAGGATAAAAATGGCAACCCAGTGTCTAAAAATAACCCACTGTGCCGCAGACCTGTCTGGCTCAGCTACACCACCAGAATACAAACACTCACTCCTTAGTACATCCTGACTCAAGGTTTCACAAAGAAAGAAAAACTGAACGTTTTGCTAGCAAGAGAAGATATTTTACATGGTTTCAAATCAGTTATGTTCTCTATACAATATATATTTGAATTTAATTTCACATGATTTTCATTTACTAAAAAAAGATAAAATAAATGGTAATAGCAATAAACTGTTAACTCATCTTAAGAGCTCTTTCTCCCAAGCCAATTACAGTAAAACAGAGTAGTATTATGACCATCTCGTGGTAATATCCTAAAATTGTGATCTAAAAATAAAATTATAAATTATTTCTAAGCCATGCTGATTTGAATGGCAGATCTAGTCAAAATGATATGTCCAAATGACTCTGGAGATGGGGTGAAAACCTATTACCTCATTTTGCAGCTAAACTCTGCAATAAAAAGCTGTTGGCTAAAATGCAAAAGCGAATTTCTATCCTTTACAGGCAGCACTTTAATTCATCAAATCCATTCACCTTATTCAATCCTGCCTTATGCATTAAGATTCTGGTCTTAACTAAATGGTAATTTCAACTCTAAGAGTTATAAACCTCCAGGAACCTCTCCCAGAACATTCTGATTACTACCATGCCACCATTTTTAATAGTAAAGATGAATTAATTCTTCCTAATAATATAACACGAATAATATCCGCACTCGATTCTTTATGACCACACACACCCAGTTGGAATAAACAGAAAGTTAAAGAAAACATATCAACATTTCAGGGACCAATGACATTTTCACAACACAATACCAGTACCACCAAATTCTTAATGGTATTCAGTTGTGCTACTCATTGCACAGTAAATACACATTAAATAACTATATCCTTCCATGCTCATCCGTATACTCCTTCCGCTGCAGCTCACATCTCAATCTAAACAACAGCCAAGTTTCTTAAAGAAAAAAATACATGTATAAAGAACCATAAGATAAAAGCAATTTCAACTTTAGGAATTCTGATGGTCACTGATCTATCTTCAGAGTCGGCATCACAAACTTAATAATGATCAAAATAAAACTCTTAATTCTGACTTCAAGCTTGTTCCTCTGTCAGAATTCCCCTTGGGACCATCCGTTCATTCCACTGACTAACCCAAAAGCCTACTAGTCAGCTTTGAGTCCTTTCTTCCCCACATTCTGTGTCTAATCATCCACAAGACCTAGCTACTCTCTCCCAAATACATATCATATATAAGCACTTCTCATTCCCTAAAGCACCCCTCCCTAGGTTCAAGGTTCCATCATTTGTATCTAACCTACATGACTGAGGCTCATTAATGTCCATCCGACTTCCATCATTGGCCACTATTCACCGCACAGCAGCCAAAGTCATCTTTATAAAAAGCAAATGACATTACATCATTACCCCTCTTGAATTCCTCCAGTGACTTTCCATTACTCAGAATAAAGTCCAAAGTTCTTCCCAAATCCTACAGGATCTTTCATGATTTCATCCATGCTCACCTCCTCTACTACCATTTTCCCCTTGTATACTCTCTTCCTATTTATGCAGCTCAGCCAAAGGCCTTTCCTTTTTCTCAGACACATCAAGCCCAGTCCTACCATGGCTCTTTTTACTTGCTTTTCCCCGTCTAAAACACTCTTGCCCCCAGTGCTTCAGAAAACTGGCTCCTTCTCATCAATAAGGTTTCCACTCAATATGTCTTCAAAAAGGTCTCCCTAACTACTCTAACTCATACAGCAGTTACTCTCTATCCTCTTCACCTTGCTTTATTCCATTAGAGCACATATGACCATCAGTGATTATATTCTTTATGGGCCTAGTTGATTATTGTCAATCTCTCCCTACTTAAAGTTCTCTGTCTTACACATCACTGTATCCCCTAAAAACACTAATGTATAAATCAATCACCTACAGCAACAGAGAATACAAAGTCAAATACCTATAGAATCAAGACAGGTAGTGTGAGTAAAGAGGTAATTTCCAGCTAATGTGAAAAGGCAAGCCTAATACTATTGCTTACTATTTCTCAACAGAGGTCAGATATACAACTTTCTAAATGAAATCATCTAATTGTCTAATGTTGACAACTTATTGTGCTTTTTCTAAAAATTAAAACTCTGTATCAAATATTGCCAAATAAACCATATCTGTAAACTAGATATATACACAGGCCGCCACTTGTTAATTTCTCCCCATAGTAAAATCTCCTAAATTTAGACTTAGTAGGTATGAAATATTATGCTAAAGATGACTACAACAGCCCCACGCATTCTGCATGCCCTTTGACAATGTTCAACTCTCGTTCCTCCTCTCAGGAGAGGGAATTTATTTTCCCCTCCCCTTGGATATATGACTTACTTTGATTACCTTGCTTTGTGTCTTCTGACCTAGGCCTTTGGGAGGCTTTGCAGTCATGTAAGGGAGTCCAGCTATAACCACTGAATGATAAGAGGGCCTGTGGAGATCCAAGAGCCCAGAGATGGAGGAAGGCCATCTGAGATCCTCTGGGTTCCCATCAGTACTCCAAAACCAGCACTAAGCATCCAGACATGTGAGGATGCAATCTTGAACCTGCCCCAGCAAAGTCATCTTCGCTGACTCCACATGGTACCAAAGTGAGCCATCCCAGCCAAACCTGCCCAAATTTCTGACCCACAGAATGGTGAGGAATGAAATGACTATTGTTTCAAGCAATTATATTTTTGTGGTAGCATGTTTCTCAGTAATAGAGAATTGAGATTGAAACTGATACCCAAAAGTGAGATGCCAAAAACAAAAACCTAAAACGTGGCATTTGCTTGGGACTGAGGGGAAGGTAGGGGCTGGAAAGTGACAAGCAGAATGTTAGCAAAGGCCAGAGGTGCCATTAGAAAATTGCTATTAGAGGCTGGAGAAAAAGCAAGCCAGGTTATATAGTGGTGGGATGTCTGGCAAGGATGTTGCCCACAATAATGTAAAAGCTAGACTATTTATCTAATAAACTGGTGGCTCTGGATAAAGATACTTCCAGGTAGAACACTAAAAGTGCCAACTGGCTTCTTTCAACTGCCTGTGATAAGATATAGGAAGAGAGAAATAAAGACCTGTTTAATTTTCAAGCAAAACTTAAAGACACAGAATTTATAGGTACAGAATTTAAAGGCACAGGACAGTCTTGCCAACCAACATAAGATTCTCAAATTAAGAAATGGCCTCAGGGTAAATAGCAAATTAAGAGTTTGTCCTCAAAATCTTTTGTTGAGACCTTGGAAAGGTTTAAGTATTGCCTAACAAAACCTTCTCACCTATACAAAGGTACTTCTAAGAATCTTGAGAATTTTATCTTATATAAACAGTCTAATCACTCGGAAGCATAGAGAAGTCTACGTTGGAAAGGACTTACGGATGTGGCTTTTGGGGCTTAGAACCAATAAAATTCATAGAAAACTCTCAAGGTTTTTAAGAAAACTAAAGTACTAAAACTACCACCAGGTTGGATTAAAAGAGACAGAAACTATTAAAAAAAAAAAAAAAAAAAGACTCTGAGGGCTCACAACTTCACATAGAGGAGAAGTGAGTTGAAAAGCAAATAGAATTCATTTCTTATGGGGGAAAAAAAAGCAGCAGAGAAGAAAGCCCAGAGCAGAGGGTACAACTAATAGCCTCAAAAACAAATATATTAGGAAATAAATCAAAGGAGCAGTACTCTCATGATCCTCAATGTGTGTAGTAAGAGAGCTGGCAACATGTGCACAGATTGATTTCAAAATTGCTATGGACCAGTGATGGCTAGGTTCTTCACTTTCTTCCTCTTTTTGAATGGGAGTATCTACTGCAGTTTTCCTGTCCCCATCTCACCACAGTATGCTGGGTATGGGCAGGTAAGGTAGAAGGGTAGGCAACTTTGTCTTTTTAGCTCACAGACTTCCAGATCAGAAGAAGCGACACCAAAGCAGCTGTGCCTGAGAAACTTCATGTACATTGGCCTTTACTTAAATGATAAGATCCTGGACTTTAAGTTGATGCCATAATAAGAGAAAACTTGTGGGAGTTGGAAGTGTATTCTGCGGGTGGAAGAGATGTGACTTGTTATGCTCAGAGGGCTGGCTGTAGTGGAGCGTTTCCAAAAATGGCTGCGACAACACCTCCCATCTTATGCCACTGTGCAATGGGAATAGGCCATTCTTCCATCACAAGATGGAATTTTCTCCTCTGCCTGATTCTGGATGGGTTGTGTGACTTGGTTTGGCCATGGGAATGTCACTATATGACTTCCAGGTCAAAGCTTTAAGATATCGTGCAATTTCTGTTTTTACTTTCCTGGAACAATCTCAGTGTCTGTAAGAATAGCTGAGTGTAGTCTGGTAAATGATGACAGACCCTATGGAGAAGCCACATGGAGAACTAAGGTTCCCCAGTCAGTAACCAGTACCAAGGCCCCACACAGGGAGTTGAAGTCATCTTGATTTCTCCAGCCCTAGTGTAACTGCCTCAGCCAACACCTTGCAAAATAGAGAAAAGCTGTCTCCACTGAGCCCTGCCCAAATGTCTGATCCACAAATCATTAGCAGTAGTATGTTTGGTTGTTCTTCTAAGCCACTGAGTTTAGGACAGCTTGTTACAAGTAACTGAAACAATGGAGGAAAGGCCAGTCTGAATATGGAAATGTCTAAATGTTTTAATTTCAAAAAAACACATTTTTTAATGCTTTTAAACATTCACAGTGACTTTTAAAATAAAAATGTAGGACTCATTTCTTCATTCACCAAATATTTACTGAGCATCTAATATGTGCCAGGTACTGTTTGAGGCCCTGGAAAAAGAGCCATGAACTAAAGCCCTGTAAAGCTTAGTAAGAACAAGGGGAAGCCTTCAGGGATCTGCTTTAATAAATAAAGTGATTTTTAATTAGCCCATCAATATTTTAAGTAAGTGTTTGCCAAATAACTAAATCTAGTTTTAACTTTCTCCTTGAAATTGTTACTTGGATGTTTTATCACTGTACCAGAAGCTATTTTTAGCCCAGCCCTTCTTCCGACTGAACTAGAAGAAAAACAAGGTCAAGATGATATAAGAACACGAATAAATTTTGTGCACCTGAATTTTCAGATATCTTTAATGTACTAAATTTATTCCCTGATTTAGAACATTAGCACTATCACACCTTTGCCCCTGCTGCCTCCTCTTCCTGAAGTGCCCTTCCCCTCCCTTCTTCACCTGGAGGACTCCTGCCTCCCTCATCAATCACCTCCCACTCCAGGTGCCTCTGCTCTCCCACTGCATCCTGTGAGTACATGTAGGAGTCCCCCAACACACACACACTAGAGCCCCAGCAGATGCCTGAAACCACACACGGTACCAGACCTTATACATACTATGTTTTTTTTCTTTTTCTATATATACATACCTATGATAAAGTTTAATTTGTAAATTGGGCACATTAGGAGATTAACAACAATAATTAATATGAAGATGGAACAACTATAACAATGTACTATGACAAGTTATGTGAATGTAGTCTCTCAAAATAGCTGACTGTACTATACTCATCCGTCTTCTGATAATATTGGATGATAAAATGCCTACACAACAAGATGAAGTGAATAACAATTATATCAAAAGGAGAATCATCCGCTTCCAGAACCAAGGCTAATCACAGGTAACTGAAACCACAGAAACATTACACTATCATATCACACAGTATTGGGCATACCTTATTACAATTTCTTGGTCTTCTGTTTAATTGCCCCTGCTACGGACTCCCTGTTCCTCCAGGGAAGTGACTTTTCTTCCATTCTCAACCTCGAAACTTACATGTAATAGTTAGCGACAAATATCTGTTGAATGAATGAATGTTAAAACTTTCATGAAATCATGGTTCTCGCCTTTATAAAAAGGGGCAAGTAGGGGCGCCTGGGTAGCTCAGTTAACCCAGCTGCCTTCGGCTCAGGTCATGATCTCAGGGTCCTGGGATTAAGCCCCACATCAGGCTCCCTGCTCAGCAAGGAGTCTGCTTCTCCCTCTCCCTTTGCCTCGTGCTCCCCCTGCTCTCTGTGTCAAAGAAAGAAAGAAAATCCTTAAAAAAATAAAAAAGGGCGGGGGGGGGAGTCAAGTAATTCAAGCAGAAGATGAAACTACAAATACCTAGGAAACTATAAAGCATTAATCAAAATTTTTATCATTATTTGCCAGACATGAGCACAAATTTCCTCATTCTAATACTTAAGTTTGCTCTCAAAATAGGAAGACTTGTTAACTTGAGGACATTCAGAAAAGCATATCAACTCCCAAATAAAGTTCCTACACATGTACATATGAATTCTGGTTTGTTGTTTCTCTCTCTCTCATTTTTTTTTTAAATCAAGTCACTCCATTTGGCGGCCACCTATTCTCTCCTGTATATCTGTATTTTAATCCAAAAGCACCAAAGAAAACCTTCGGGGCTTGAGACACACCAAACAGGCAAAAACACCAAACAGGTGGGTTTTAAGAATCAAAGGATTTTAGATCTACTTAGGTCCATTTAGACTTAGTAACTTAGTTTTCAGGACACAATTCCTCTTCTTTTCACTAAATGTGGTTATTTGAAAATAAGGCATGGACACCTGGGTGGCTCAGTAGGTTAAGCCTCTGCCTTTGGCTCAGGTCAGGATCTCAGGGTCGTGGGATCGAGCCCCACATCGGGCTCTCTGTTAAATGGGGTACCTGCTTCCCCATCTCTCTCTGCCTTCCTCTCTGCCTACTTGTGATCTCTCTCTCTATGGCACATAAATAAAATCTAGAAAAAAGAAAGAAAATACGGTGCTTACATATTATAGTGTTTCAGAAAAGATTATTAAAAATGCATAAAAAGTTATACTGGGGGTCCTGGGTGGCTCAGTCGATTAAGTGTCTGCCTTCGGCTCAGGTCATTTTCCCAGGGTCCTGGGATCAAGATCAGCATCTGGTTCCCTGCTAGGCAGGGAACCCACTTCCCCCCTCCCTTTGACGCTTCCTCCTGCTCATGCTCTCTCTCTGTCAAATAAAGAAATAAAATCTTAAAAAAAAAAAAAAAGAAAGAAAGAAATTTCTACTGGACGACAGCCTTAAATGAAAGAAACATATCTTCCAATATGACTTTCAGCCCGCAGTAATGAAAACAGTGCATTATTTCAAAAGAAATGTTAAACGAGGGGCACTGTCTGAGGAAAAGGAAGTACATCATTTTTTCATAGGTTGATAGGATGCAAAAAATCTACATTAAAATTCATCTTTTGACATGACTAATATTCTAATTAAAGACAATTCATTTTGTTTAGCATATCAACTCTCCTTGTAATGTAGACCTTTCTCTTCACCTACATCAACATCACCACCTCTAGAATTTGAAATAAGGGAGCGATGATCTTAGAGCTTTCTCATCCTAAAACTCTGATAATTTTCTTCAAATTGGTGTATCACACTATGGTTTTAAAGTAGTGGGCCTGCTAAGACATACAGGCATATGTTATTTGGGACTCTAAGAGCTAAATGTTAATTCTCTAAGACATAAATTTAGTGTACACTTTAAAATGGCTCCTTTCTAAAGATAAAATAAACATCTCTTCAAACTTACCTGAACTTGAATTTAAATCTTTTTAAGATTGTATTTATTTATTTATTTATTTATTTGAGAGACAGAGAGAGCACAAGCAGGGGGAGGGGCAGAGGCAGAGGGAGAGAAGCAGACTCCCTGATGAGCAGGGAGCCCAGACATGGGGCTCGATCCCAGGACCCTGAGATTATGACCGAAGTCAGATGCTAAACCGATTGAGCTACCCAAATGTCCCCAAACTTACCTGAATTTAAAAGAGACAAACTGGGACACTTATTTAAGTGTCTGACTCTTGGTTTCAGCTCAGATCATGATCTCAGGGTCATGAGATCGAGCCCTGCATGGGGCTCCAAGCTGGGCATGGAGAATGCTTAAGATTCTCTCTGCCCTCTCCCCGGTCTCTCTCTCTCTCTCTCTCTCCCTTCCTTTCTAAAGAACATACAAACAAAAAAAGGACAAATTTATCCAGTACTAAGACTTACATTTTAGAGCTATGAATTAGGTCTCTTCTTTTTGAAATATTAAACAAAAGTGGGATCCAAAGATGGTTTAGAGAAAGTGCACAAATTCAACGGAATTTTCAAAGAATTTCAAAGTGCAATGGTAAGTTATTTACCCAATTAAAAACAACAACAACAAAGTATCTTTGCTTTGGCATCTGCTGGGAGGCAAGCTGTGTGTTTAGGCTCAAGAACTATATGAAAACCCAGAGGAAGCTTCACTAATAAAAATCACCTTCAATACAAACTTGCAGAGTGTCTGGTGCTCATCAGCGCCCTCTAGAGTTCAGTTATTGAAGTGACTGCAGATCTTTAAACATAGTAATTCATTATTTAAAATAAAAGTGATAAAAGTAAAGAATTCTTAAGAAACATAAATCACACTCATATTATCACTTTCCTTCAAAAATTTCAAAATCCCCCTCTAAAAGTCCACATACCATGCTTTTTTAATGAGTTCAGTTTGGCAGGATCTCTTTAAGAAATTTATGTTGTGGGACGCCTGGGTGGTTCAGTTGGCTGGACGACTGCCTTTGGCTCAGGTCATGAGCCCGGAGTCCCGGGATCGAGTCCCACATCGGGCTCCAAGCTCCATGGGGAGTCTGCTTCTCCCTCTGACCTTGTCCTCGCTCATGCTCTCTCTCACTGTCTCTCTCTCAGATAATTTTTTATCTCTCAGATAAGCTAAAAAAAAAAAAAAAAAGTATGTTGTGCTGGAAGACAGTTCAAATGAAAGACACTATGCTTTTTAAACTTTATTATGCAAAGATCCTTGCTTAAACACTTACAAATTCAAGGTTTTTATTCAGGTATTTTTATTTGTAATTGTCCTCCACATGACTAAATTTTAAGAATCACTCTAAATGTAAAAAGGTCTATTTAATACATAGTCACTTAAAATAAGATTAAGAAGGAAGCTTCTATTTCTTGGACATATTAAAAAAAAATCAAATGACAATTCATTGAAAGGATAAATGGCCCAAGTTTTGTAAGAGTCAAGAAGAAGAAAGCCTGTGTTTACCATTTCTCAAATATTACTCACTAAATTATTTCAGTGAAGCATACCTCCAGTTTGTACCGAACACCAAACTATCAAATCTTTTCTGTTTCTGCTTCAACTGAGTTATCTGGTTCTCCCTCCCTCTCCCTGGCAGAGACAGAGGAAGTCTGCAGGCACAATGAGCACATCATCATGCAGCAAAATTCAGCCCCCCCCGCTGGGTCTGGTTCAGGTGCCCAGTCTGGCCCTGCTCCTGTACCAGCCGGTGTTGCAAGCATGAGCCACTGCAGGGCTCTCGGGGGCTTAGGCATGGGCAGTCATCATTCCCACAGACACCAAGAGACCAAAATTCAGGCCAGGAGTCACAGCGCAAGAGAGCAGCCCTTTCTAGTTAGAAAAGAGGACAGTGGTGGTCAATTCACTATTTTCTGAGTGCTGTGGTCATACACAGCTGCTGCAGCAAAATGTTTCTTGTTTATACTCACTAAATTAATTGGGGGTATTTTTTGTCTTCAAAAATTAAAACTCATCAACTGAGTTCGTTGCAGGGGGAGGGAAGGGTTGGGGCAGGGGCAGGGAATCCAATACTTCCTACCCTCAACTCTTACTAGACTTGCCGAATACGTCATCACTGAGGGGACAAAACACAGCAACGCACCGAATCAGCTACTCGGTGAAAGGCGATTATGTCAAAGCACTGCTAATAAATCCTTCTTTGAATCTTCAGCAAACTCAGAGTACTCATGCATAATATTCTTGCTTGCAATGCGTGAAAACAACCTCTTTTTGTAGAAAATACTTATGCAGCTTGGATCTTACCTGGATACATTATGTCCTCTCCTCCCTGCTACTTTTACCCTTGGGCTACTCGACCGCCCTGTGTTTTCTCCACTGGAGGGCACAGTTAGCTAAAAGAAAATTTGGTGAAGCCTAATTTGGTTCTACAGTTTCAGAAAAAGTGTAGTATGGTGAGAAGAGGTTAAGCTGCTATCAGAAAGGATCTTTCAGTAATATATCTGAATTTCATCCCTGCTCTTGAAAACCATTATAAAAGAGAACCACTAATTAGCTAACAGCTAAGACCAAACAAACAAAACCCAAAACAAAAACTTTTGTTCTAAACACCCATACCTATTAAAAAAAAAAAAAAGAAGATGGAAAGCAAAGAATCGTTTTTTTAAAAAGTGCAAATAAATGAATGACTCTAGGTACAGAATAACCTGAAGAATAAATGCAAACGGAAATTGTCCTCATCAACAAGCGCATACACAGCTACTAGTCTTGACATCTCCGTGAAAATGCAAGGATCTCCATGAAAATGCGGTGTTAAACCACTTTTGCTATGACATAAATCATATACTTGGCAAAAATACTTGTTTTTATTTTCTATTTTTGCATTATCATTTTAGAGATAAGCCAACAGGAGATGCTATTTGGCAATTCATTCGCAGTTCCCTTTTCTTTATAAACCTAAGCGATCCTAAGGGTGCAGTGCAAAATAGTTTCAATATATTTAGAAAAAAGATTAGTAAATAGATATGTAAACACCGCACTTCTATATAAAGTCAATAAATGTACAGTTTTCAGAGGAAATTATAAAACTTCAGTCTTTTGTTGTTTTAAAAATTGTTTTTGAGGGGCACCTGGGTGGCGCAGTTGGTTAAGCATCTGACTCTTCATTTCCACTGGGGTCATAATCCTAGGGTTAGTTAGGCTCCTCACTCAGCAGGGGGTCTGCTGGAGATTCTCTCTCTCTCCCTCTGCCCTCCCTCCACACCCACACATTTGCAATCTCTTTCTCAAATAAATAAATCTTAAAAAAAAAAACAAAAAGACCATCTAAATATCATGGATTTTTAAACAACTTATTTCTGTTATTTTCTGTTAAAAGAAATAACAAATTATTTCTGTTCACTCCCTTAGAACAGGTGAGATGAGCTTGCCCTCTTCAAGCTCCCTTTCAGGGACCCTCAACTGTCTCCCGTCTTAACTCTTCCTTATCTCACAGGATAGTCCGAGGACACCCATGGGCCACTGTAGAATACTGTGGCCTGGATGCTCTAGATGATGTGGACCTTCGAGTCCTTTACTTTTCCTCACTCCTGGTATTGTCTATAACTGTGACTGCCTGGTCCCATCCAGCTGAGAATTTTTTTTGTACGTTCAACTCTACTGACAGTAAAACCACTTTCATGGTCAAAAATATATAAACAAACAAACAAATAAATAAATAAAAGGGATTCACTTTAAAAAAAAAGTCCAGCTAGGATCTTCAACATAATCCAGTAGCAGACAGACCCACCTCTGCCATTCTAAGAGAAGGAATTCCAAATGCCTGATAACACGATTGATCATTCCCAATCCTTCTTCCTATTTATTTAAATCATCACTACCTGTAAGAGTATTCTAGGCAGAGGGATAAGTTAGTACAAAGTCTGTGCTGTAGATGCACATGGAACAACACAGAGGCCAGTACGGTTGAAGTGAAGACAGAAAATTCCATTCAGATCTGAGTTCAAACGTCAACTAAATGGGAAAATCTCGCCCAATGATATTATGCAACTTTGCAGAATACAATCTTCCCTCCAACCTCCTCAGTTATTGTCTATTATCTACCTTGCTTCATTTTTCTTCTTGGTGCATCTCATCACCAGACTTACCAAATATTCATTTGTTTGCTTATTGTCCCTCTTTCCCTATTCATATGCAAGCTCCATGAGAGCCAAGACTCTGCCCATGTTGTTCACTGCTGTACCCCCAGCACATTGCCAAGTCTCTGACACAAAAAAGGGGATCAAAAATCCATACATGAAGGGATAATTATGGGAGTATTGAAAAACCTCAAGAATAGAGGATACAATCTCATTGATGATATCTTATCCTTAATGATATAGCCACAATATAGGTCACATGCCCAGTATGACGTAGCAGTTAATAAAAGGGAGAGAAGTGATAGTAATATAAGAACATAACAGAAGAGCTGTCTGTTATCAAAGAATCACGTTCTTTTATTAATCAACAGTACCTTACCTTAATTAAGACTTGTTCCTTAAATACAAGAACAGTCATCTCTCCAAGGCCAATGAGTGTTTCGTATGTAAAAGAGGAAGGCAGGAAAAGAACGCACAAAGAATGCACATACACACACTTGCACACCTTCATTCACAGGGCAAATCTTTCTTATCAGAAGGGACAGTACCACACAAAGAAGTACAGCTTCCATCGATAGTACATGGCCAAGTACACAGCCAGTCCATCCTGACAGACCTGAAAAGATTGATTTCTTATTGCACTATAGTCCTGTAAGACTTGGGCATTGTATTACTGGTATTCAAGATAAACAATCTCTACATTCTCTTTAAAACAATATTGTTTTATTATACATTATTTTTATATGTAATAAATATGTATATTTATTTTATATATAATATATTATAAACACACATCAGGCTCTCCTGGTTCTTGTAACAAACTCAGCATCAGTAAGGCCATATCCCCATATGGTATACAAAGCAGAGTACATGTCCTCAAGTTCCATATATCTTGGCTCCAGCTTTCCAGTGACCCAGATGGCACATTTCCCCCATCATTTGGACTTTAAAACTAAGGGAATTTAAGTAACACTGAATCTCTAATTTTACACTTGATTATCTTCCCAAACCAGGAATCATTGAAACAGATTTCACAAGTTTTTATTTAATAATATATTTACATGGGGAAATGGTGGAGCTAAAAATTTAACAACAAGATAATGAACACTACTGACTTCTTATTGGCTCTGGAATGTACTGGAGAGAAATACGCACTCAGGATTGTACCAGACACAGACCCACACATACACATGCCCACACCACCTTCAACCTCTTCATACATAGTCCTCACCTTTTTCTAATTCCATTAAACTACACAGGGTCAAGGTCCCCAGATTATCAGGTACTCCCTAAAAATAAAGAGTTACTTAAACTAACTTAAAGTAGACCATACTGAGAAATTTACTCCAAGCTAAATGAAAGCCCAATATTCCTAAATCCTTTGGTAACAGTTCTCAAAAAGTAACGACAATAAGACAATCCTTATACACAAATTCTCTTGGGATTTATAAACTGTAGACCTAGGCACTAAATAATTTAAAAGCCCAACACTCAAGGGTGACTGGCTGGCTCAGTTGGTTAAGTGTCCAACTCTTGGTTTTGGCTCAGGTCATGATCTCGGCGTCTGGGATGGAGCTCCTCATCAGGTTCCACGCTCAGCAGGGAGACTGCCTGAGGATTCTCTCTCTCACCCTCTGCTCCTCCCCCAGCTTTTGCACATACTCTCTCAAATAAATAAATCTTTGCAACAAATAAATAAATAAAAATAAAAGCCCAATATTCAACAACCAGCATAATCAGAAATGAAATTTTATTTAATGGGATCTGCAATCATATCTCATACCAAAGCCGGCCTCCTTTCATTCATTTCAGTTTTCAAATGAACAGCAACAGTGTCAACCATATTCAAAAGAAAATGAACAGCAACAAATTACATTCACCCGAATCTACAGGATTTTAATTATAAATCGTTATTCAGAACAAGAAATTTCCCCCCTTTTCTAGTGAACCTATAGACTGGGGAGCTTTCTGCTGCAAGTAACAGAAATAGCGTAAAGAAAAACTGGATTTATTCAAAATCACAGCGAGATACCACCTCACAGCAGGCAGAATGGCTAAAATTAACCAGTTAGGAAATGACAGGTGTTGGGGAAGATGCGGAAAAAGGGGAACCCTCCTCCCACCTTGCATTGGTGGGAATGCAAGCTGGTGCAGCCATTCTGGAAAACAGTATGGAGGGTCCTCAGAAAGTTGAAAATAGAGCTACCCTATGACCCAGCGATCACACTACTGAATTTTTACCCCAAAGATAGAGATGTAGTGATCCAAAGGGGCACGTGCACCCGAATGTTTATAGCAGCAATGTCCACAATAGCCAATGGATGAATCGATAAAGAAGATACTGTGTGTGTGGGTGTGTTGTGTGTATATATACACACAACACACCCACACACACATACACACACAAATACACACACACAATATGGAATACTATGCAGCCATCAAAAACCCGAAATCTTGCCATTTGCAATAACGTAGATGGAACTAGAGGGTATTATGCTGGGCAAAATAAGTCAATCAGAGAAAGACAATTATCATATGATCTCTCTGATATGAGGAATCTGAGAGGAAGGGTAGGGGTATGTGGGGGGAAGGGAGGGGAAAATGAAACAAGATAGGACCAGGGAGGGAGATAAACCATAAGAGACTCAATCATGGGGGGCGCCTGGGTGGCTCAGTGGGTTAAAGCCTCTGCCTTCAGCCCAGGTCATGATCCCAGGGTCCTGGTATCGAGCCCCACATTGGGCTCCCTGCTCAGCGGGGAGCCTGCTTCCCTTCCCCTCTCTCTGCCTGCCTCTTTGCCTACTTGTGATCTCTGACTGTCAAATAAATAAATAAAATCTTTTTAAAAAGAGAGAGCGAGACTCTTAATCACGCGAAACAAACTAAGGGACGCCAGAGGGGAGGAGGGTGGGAGGGATTTGGGAGGGGATGTGCTATGATGAGTGCTGTAAATTGTGTAAGAATGATGATTCTCAGACCTGTTCCCCTGAAACAAATAATACATTAAATGTTAATTTTAAAAAGAGGGGGATTTATTAATATTAACATATTAATAACAGGAAGTATAAGGCACCTCCAATGGAAGTACATTCCGAAGTATGTGACAGCATCAAGTCCCAGGTGCTTTCCATCTCTCTGTTCTGCAGTCCTCAGTGTATTGGTTCTTCTCCCAGTTTGTACCCTCGGGTCCCAAGGATGGCTGCAGGCCATCACATTGTCACCTAACGCTTTTCCTTCTGTCTCTTTTTACTGAGGAGAAAAGGCTCCTCAGAAGCCCTCCCTCTGGGGCACCTGGGTGGCTCAGTGGGTTAAGCCTCTATCTTCGGCTCAGGTCATGATCTCAGGGTCCTGGGATCGAGCCCCACATCAGGATCTCTGCTTAGCAGGGAGCCTGCTTCCTCCTCTCTCTCTCTACCTGCTTCTCTGCCTACTTGTGATCTCTATCTGTCAAATAAATAAAATCTTAAAAAAAAAAAAAGAAGAAGAAGAAGAAGAAGAAGCCCTGCCTCTGGCAGATCACCTCTCACATCTCATGGCCAGGAACTGTGATACATGCCCATTCCTAAACCAACCTCGGGCAAGGGAAAATAAATCACCAAGATAAGCTTAAACTACCCAAGACTGGGCCCCTGGGACTGAGGAGTGAGCCAACCTCCCCTGAGGTACACGGTCATCAGTACTCACACAAAATTGGGATTCCGTCAACAAGCAACCAACCACATTTGCCAGCTTCCCCAAATGCTGTACTCACTGTCTACTGATCGTGGAAATCACCTCCCATTTGGTAGATCAGAAGTAAATTAGGAAGAGGAAGAGATTAACTCACAGTATAACACAAACAAACTCATAAGGTTTCATTATTTAATTATTATTTATTTATATAATATAATTATTATTTAATTATTTAATCATTCAATATTGAATCAGTCACCTGTATTTTTCTAATGTTAAAATACTGAATATAGGTCAATACATCAACCCTGAGATGTGGTAGAACCTCTACCACCACCCTCCCAACTGCCTCAAACCTACTAGATTTCTTTACTTTTTGCCAGGACTTAGTTTCATTTTTTTTCTTTCCCGTGGGCTTATTTTGTTTTGTTGAAAGAAAAAGAGACCGTGCACAAGTACTGAGACTGGAAATACAGCTAAGCTGGTGCCCCACCCTCCGCTCTGGCAATACCATTGGAGCGCATATTTCAAATGCATGGCTTTCCCCAAGGATTTTGGTGGCTGAAGCCAGCGACACCCAAGTGCATGGCAGACAGAAATTCTATCAAATTGATGTTCCTTCCCACCAACAGCCCTCACCAATGCCTAATGGCTCTTGGTATATAATTATCTGAGCTTCCTGGACCTGCAGGTGAGATAACTCTGCAATGTGTGCCCTGCACTAGCTCTAGAGTTCCGCAGTGGGATCAAGTTTTAGTTGACCAATGCGCTTGATAATGCCCCCTGTACTGGCTGTGTTCCCTTCCCTGCCTCACTCCCTCCTGGTGTTTCTTAGGATCACCTTCCAAATTAACTGACAACAACTGAGTCCGTGTCCTTTAACATTTGCGTCTGGACAACTCAAATACAGGAATGCAAAAGGAGAGAAAAACACGTTTCCAGTTACAGTAATAGTAACAAATAAATTGCCCCCCCCCAAAAAAAATTAACTCATGAATTCCAAAGAAGCAATGTACTTTGAAGCAAATATTAATAAAAGATTTGGGTTTTACATATAGTCCTCAACTTTGCTAAATTTTAAAAAATTAGATTTCAAGTACATTCTAAAAAATATTCCCTCATTTCCAAGATAATACCTTTGCTATAGAGATCTAAAAGGTACTGCTTTGTCATCAACCTTATAAATCATAAGAATCTAGCTGAAACCAAGATGAGAACAATAGAAAATCTTTCACTAAAGAAAGAACTCTAAATATCTTTAAGCCTGAGACAGGAACAGTGAGGTACTGAGTAAGAAATGATGGGAACTTATAATCACCTTTAATAATAATGCTTGTAATACAATAATGGGACTTTAAACAGTTATGTCAAGTTTGAAAGTCATCCAATTATATTACAGTTGAAATAACATTTTGCTACCAATATTTTAACGATATCGTTAATCCACTATACCTAACCATAGCTTTGGTATATATTAAGAATAAAGTTGAAGCTTAAGGTACTTCTTTAAAACTAACACAATTTGTGGTTAAATTAGCTTCACTTTTAATACAGAAACCCAGGTTACATTCACAAAGTTGTAAAAAAAATTTTTTTTGTTTTAGGTACATTCTAAAATTGACATGTATTAGATAATCACATCAGAGAACACTCAGGTGTTGATCACGACAAAGTTGCAACAGATCTCAAAATAAATCTCTGAAGCAAATTAAACCACACATAAACAATTTAATCAACTCCTGGGGCAATTCTATTTCTAGATTTCTAATTGAAAATGGAAAGGGAAAAAAAGGCCCAATGTCTAGTGAGTGTAAAATGCTTTGTATTATCTACGAAGAGGATTCAGTCTCTTACATCTCTGAAGACGAAGTGGGTATCTTTAGACATATTTGAAAGATGAAATAAACAGTGTGGCTGACCAAAGACTTCACAGCTATAAGTATCAAAGTGAGAACATGGAATATGAACTCAGGTCTTCTGGTAAGTTCTGTATACTTTCCACCATACTTCCCTGCATTTCTGCCTAAAAGGAAACAGCAAACAGTGACTGAACTAAGGCACAAAGTGCTACATGGGATACACTCCATTCAAGGCATTCAAAAATACTACTGTCCCTTTCCTAAAATATTACAGGCTGAGGCTCCAAACTTTCCTATAATATATACTTTATGACAACTATAAACGACTGCTGAACCCAAGGCCTTTGGTAAAGAACCTGGAACAGTAGACTCAGTCTGGTGCTAATCTCTTGAAAGGCTGACTGACATCCACACAGAACCTATCAGAGATCAACCTCATTACTTTCCTCCCCGAGCCTGCTCCTTCCCTTTGTGTTTCCAACGGCAGTGACAAGTGTCATCATCTGCCCAGAGTCCAGAAGGGACCACCGTCCTTCTTGACTCTGTGGTCTCCTTCATCCCCATGACCTATTTATGACAAAGATTTGCAACTTGAACCTCTTCTCTCTCGTCTGACTCCCTTCCTCAGTGCCTGCCCTCATTATTTTGACCCAAACCACCATCTCCCAATGCCTGGCTTCCCACGGCAGCCACTGCTGCCGCCCTCCTCTGATCTCCTTTCTCCTGAGTTGCTCTCTTCACATCCATTCTCCAACGTCTTGGTTGTCCAAAATATAAATTTGATCATGACCCTCAACTGCTTAAAATCCTTCAATGACTTCCCACTGCCCTCAGGATAAATAAACCTCTCATCAGAGCCTCAAGGCCCTTTATGACCACCCGCCCACACTCCCTCACCCCTACTTCTCTGCCTTAACATCTTGCTTCGCTCCTCCAGGACTCTCAGGCCAAAGTTCCTGAATGTTCAGTCTCTCTACTCAAAGTACTCCCCTGTCCTCCAACTCCCCTTATCTGCTTATCTTTAACTCATCAGTGTAATTTGCAGTGGTTAACAGGAAGCTCGGGAGACAGAGTTCAAATCCGAGGTCCTCCTCCACTTACTAGCTATGTGACTTTGATCAAACCATTTGCCTTCTCTATTAACTCAGCTTTCTTTGAGTAAAATGGGGAAAGTAATAAGACCTACCTTATTGGATTATGTGAGAATTAAGTAAATTCACTGAGGTATTTAGAAAAGTATCTGGTACATGGTTAGCTTTTTTATAAATATTACATCTTATTACCATTATTAACATTATCATCTTCTTCCCTCTACTCCTTTTCTTCCATACTTTGAATTAAATGTTATTTCTTCTAGAAAACTTTCTCTAAGCCCCTGAACCAGGTCAGTGTCTCCAAAGCTGGTCCTATTACACTTTCCAGAGCTGCTTATATAAAGATCTGTGTCCTCTGCTAGACCAATGGAGACAGAGACTATGGCTTTCTTACTCACTACTACATTCCTATACTCAGTACTGAGTATGGCATACAGCCAACTAAAAGGAAAATTTCTGATTAAACCTAGGACCATTTTCTTTCTTCATCACTTGGAAGACTTAACATTTTTTTAAAAACAAAAAAATAATTAGAACATTTTCTCTAGTTTCTTGGCCTCTAAGAATCATCAGTACAGGGGCACCTGGGTGGCTCCGTCCGTTAAACATTTGCTTTTGGCTCACGTCATGAGCCCAGAGTCCTGGTTTCAGGATGGATGGAGCCCGCACTGGGCTCCCTGATTGGTGGAGAGTCTGCTCCTCTCTCTCCTTCTGCCCCTCCCCTGCTCATGCTCACTCACTCTCTCTCTTTCAAATAAATAAATAAAATCTCCCCCCCAAAAAGAATCACCAGTATGTATCACTTACATTAATTTCACAATAAAGATAATTTTTTTAAATCCACCTATAAAGAAGGGAATCAGACTTAAAGCTTCCTTTCTGCTAAATGTAATAAACTTAAAAAAAAAAAAAAGCCACCAAAAAAATAGTATCACAAACAGAAAATAAGAAAATATTCAATTCTTTTTACTTAAGCTTCCAAAGTCTTCAGCTCTCCTTCTATGGTCTTACTTAAAGTAAAGCTTCTATTATTTGCATCTACTAAAACATCACTCTTATTGAGACCCCTACTGTCACCCCAAATCTCCAATTAGTAAAGCCTGGGAAATACTGGATGTGCTGCCTACAGTTCTTATTCTACAGCAACACACTTAAGTTCCAAGTGGTTGGGGTTTTCTTTCCCCCAATCTATTTCAAACGTGGAAACACAGAACTAGCCTAAAATAGAATCTCTATTTCACTGTCAAAATTATAATATTTAGTACAGAAATCACTGGGAGTTTTAACACTATTATAAACCAAGCCCTGCAACCAAGAAAAGACATCCAGCTAGAAAGTCTGCACATGTTAGTCCCCTGTCTTCTTCTAGGGCTATCTTGACCCTAATAGTCCGGTGTTTCCCAAAAAGTATGATCTTAAGAATCATCTTATTTGCTAAAAATACACTTGCCCACATTCTTTTCTTAGAGATTTTGATTTAGTAGGTCTATGGCGAAGTCTTAGACTCTGTGTTTTTAACAAGCACATCCAGTTATTTTTATGAACCATGTGAGTTTGGATATTGCCACGGCATAAATAGACCTTTTAGTTCCAGGCAACATGTGAGGAAACCTCCAGTTTAGAAGCTCTTGTATGGGTATTCCAAACGGCCTTAAAAATCATTACCAGGAACTTTGGCAGGAAAGTAGAAAGAACGTGGAGCTTGGAGTCCAAAAACCTGGATTCGATTTCTTCTGGCACTGGCTGTAACCCTTCCGCCAGCCACTGTCTCTCCCTCTGGTGCTGGCATGTTACCTAGAAATAACAAACCCAACCCTAACCTGCTTCACAGGTCGTTGTGGAAATCATTTGAGAATGCTTGCAAAATCACTTTGCATATTAATATGTCATCATTACAGTAAAACTTCATTAATTCAGCCTCCTCTAATTCAGAGTGTGTGAACACCATTGTCTTACGAACTGTGGTTTGTTTGCTTGTTTTTTTTCACATTATCTATAAAGAGATCATCACCTCCTTTCACATGACAGGCAATGGGAGGTATTGGAAAACACAGATAAGCAGCAGCTCCCTGTTCCCTGGCAAAATTATTAGACTGAATGTGCAAGATTAGGAAAGCTTGTTTACTGTATCAGCTCTGTTTATGTGACAAGTCGGGAGGTTCAGCTATCATTAAAGCAAGCTTGGCAATATTTCTACTGGAGTTAGCTTGGTTGTGCGCAGTTAATGCTAGTCATTACAGTAAAACCAATCTGGAGAATGAGTTTTCTACATACTAGAAATGTTAAGGGAGCACTAAAACTGGCATTTAAACTTCTAAAAGATACTGTAGCCTTTCCTGGCCACCTTGAGGAGCACATAATAAAACAATACACTATTTCCCTGGCAATTCAGTGTCATCAACATAATCCATAGTTGGAGGGGATAAGCAGAGACAGTAGGTAAGAGATACTAGATCAACTCACTTAGTTTATACCACTACACACAAGGAAAAAGTTCCCTGTATACAATGAAAAAATTCACTGTATACAATAACAAAGTCTTAATGTCTGCGAAGGGATGGACCGAGAACATGGCATTAATGGTACCTTCCATGGCTAGAAGTGCATGTCAGTTCTTCTAGAGGTCAGGGAGGATTGTTTTTATCCCATACCAGCTGCAGTGGTACATAACCACGTCCAGTTCTGCCGGCATCCTCACTGTTACCACTGATCGCCCTGACATGTCTCTTCTCCTCTATGTCAGAACCTGATGCTCAACACTCCCACCACTGCTTTTACTCAGTCTACCACAGAAGCATCCACCATTTTCTGCCTCACCTGGCCATTCCCTAACTGGATGCATGATCTTGCAGCATATTTCCCTAATAGTTTAACTGAAGAGGTCACCCAAAGCTCTTCTGGTTTCATTACTCCATCACTGCTCTTCTCTGCCTCCTAATGACATTATAATTTTCTTCTTCTTCTTCTTCTTTTTTTTTTTTTTTTGAAGATTTTATTTATTTATTTGACAGAGGGAGAGAGATACATCAAGAGAGGGAATACAAGCAGGGGGAGTGAAGAGGGAGAAGCAGGCTTCCCACCGAGCAGGGAGCCCAATGTGGGGCTCGATCCCAGGGTCCTGGGATCATGACCTGAGCCAAAGGCAGACTATTAACCGACTGAGCCACCCAGGCACCCCGACATTACAATTTTCTTAAGTTTCTCACAAAAATGACTGACTAAAGTTTTGTAAAAATCATCAACCAACTGTTGTATTCATTTCTTTCCATGAGGCAAATAAACTACATATCCAGTGCTCTGCAGTTCACTTTCTAGAAGTTATTGGCTACAACAATGGCTTTCCCACCCAACAGATTTTCCAGGGAATCTGGTTCAATGCCTCCAACAATTCAAAAAGTCTAAAGGTTTAGAGGGCGTGGGCATATTTTATCAGGCTTTCAAAATAACCAAACTATATTTTGATCAACAGATCCTAGAATTTATTTTTTTCATTCATTCACTCAACCTTACCAATTAGCAAGGTTTCACTGAAACTTTAATCTTGCCATTATATCAAGCCAAGAGATTTCAGTGGCTTACACCAGTGCAGAAGGGACTGGATTCTGAATATTCTGAAGTTAGAGACAATGGGATTTCCTAATAAACTGTATATAGGGTGAGAGAAGAGTCAAAGATAATTCCAAGGCTTTTACAAATTTAATTGAAAAGTTGCACATAACCAAATTTTCCTAAACCTTCATATCTTAGGTTCACTAAGGGGAGCCATATTTCAGGGAAGCATTTCATCAATCTTTTCACAAAAGCAAGAAATCTTCAAGTAACACTAATTACTTCTTACTTGATATGTTCATAACTTCAAATTTCTAATAGTTTATCAGCTGAGTGAAGTACATTATTCTTAGTTTCAACAATTCCTCTTCATCAAATAAAAGTAATGTATACAAACAAAAAAATGTCCTTAAATATTTACTTAGTACCTAAAACACACAAAAGACTACCCTAGAGCCTCATTTACACTTCTTTTCGTTGCCATAATGCTCCTGAAAAGTATAAGCCCCATTTGATAGAGGAAGAAAGTTATTCTCAGAGGTTAACTATATTTGATCAACAGATCCTAGAATTTATTTTTTTCATTCATTCACTCAACCTTACCAATTAGCAAGGTTTCACTGAAACTTTAATCTTGCCATTATATCAAGCCAAGAGATTTCAGTGGCTTACACCAGTGCAGAAGGGACTGGATTCTGAATATTCTGAAGTTAGAGACAATGGGATTTCCTAATAAACTGTATATAGGGTGAGAGAAGAGTCAAAGATAATTCCAAGGCTTTTACAAATTTAATTGAAAAGTTGCACATAACCAAATTTTCCTAAACCTTCATATCTTAGGTTCACTAAGGGGAGCCATATTTCAGGGAAGCATTTCATCAATCTTTTCACAAAAGCAAGAAATCTTCAAGTAACACTAATTACTTCTTACTTGATATGTTCATAACTTCAAATTTCTAATAGTTTATCAGCTGAGTGAAGTACATTATTCTTAGTTTCAACAATTCCTCTTCATCAAATAAAAGTAATGTATACAAACAAAAAAATGTCCTTAAATATTTACTTAGTACCTAAAACACACAAAAGACTACCCTAGAGCCTCATTTACACTTCTTTTCATTGCCATAATGCTCCTGAAAAGTATAAGCCCCATTTGATAGAGGAAGAAAGTTATTCTCAGAGGTTAACTATCTTTGCCCAACGTCAAACATTTTCGCCACTAGCAAAACTCACCATTGTGGCTGACTCCAAAGCCAAAGCCATTATCACTATTGTTAACTGATATAATTCAATACTCTTGAGAAACGGTAATTGTTCTAAATCTTAAATTTGGTAGCCTTTCTTCCTTTACCCCGCTGGCTTCATCTTTTAAATAGAAAATAACTTCACTTAAAGGTGCTAAAGATAACTTTACAGGAACTAGATAGTCTTCCTGGAACCGCCCCTCTGAGACCCGCAAACCCCTTGTTTTGCTAGACAAAGTGCGTAAATAAAACAAAGCGTTCCCTCTGATACGGGCTTTGGGGCAGGCTTCTCAACTACCACACCATGGTTTCATGCAGTAACCTAGTTTCAGGGTTCATGCAACAACCCTATCACCCAGTCCCTGGTAAGAGTACAACCTCCCACACCGCAGGGATTAGATTTTATCCCCCCCAGGGAGAAATGGTCTCTGAAAGACAGTAACACAAAAGTGGCCTCCCATACTCTACAGTATGAATTTGCATTTGGGGTTGTTTGGCGTTTTTTAAGGCAATTTTGATTGAGATTATCTGAATAACTTTCACTGGTCCGTCTCTGAGGCCATGCAACGATGTGGGGAAGATCAGAGAAACAAAGAATCCTATTTAAAGTTGCAACTCAACTGCATCATCCTTCTGACTAAAATCCCTTCTATTGTTTTCCCTGTTCCTGGGACAGATTAAATAGCCCTGCTTCCTGGCTCCTTCCCCCAACTCCACTCTCCATTTACATCATGCCCACCCCTTCCTGGCTCTAGTCGCTCAGGCCCTATTTCGAGAGAGCCCTCCCATGTCCAGCCTCCTCTTCCCCTTCAGTCACTGCTCCCGCAGGGCTGCTCTCTCAGTCCAATCCCGAGCTACTAGATTCAAACATGTGCTACCTAGTCCAGGACGCTTCCGGAAGCACCAAGCATGCGCAAATTTGAAAGTGTGCCTTCGATTAAAAAGCCGAATGTTCCAGGGGTACCTAGCTGGTAGAGCACGTGACTCTTGATCTCAGGGTTTTGAGTTCAAGCTCCAAGTTGGGGTAGAGGTTACGGAGAAATAAATCTTAAACATCTGATTTGGCTCAGGTCATGATCTCACGGTCCTGGGATGGGCCTGGTAGGGCTCCCTGCTCAGTGGGAAGCCTACTTCTCCCTCTCCCTCTGCCCCTCCCCTCGCTTGTGCTCTCTCTCTCCGACGCTCTCTCTCTCTCAAGTAAATAAAAATTTTAAAAAATAATTTAAAGGGGTGCCTGGGTGGCTCAGTGCGTTAAGCCTCTGCCTTCGGCTCAGGTCATGATCCGAGGTGCTGGTATCGAGCCCGGCATTCAGCTCTCTGCTCAGCAGGGAACCTGCTTCCCTCTCTCTCTCTGCGTGCCTCTGCCTACTTGTGATCTCTGCTGGTCAAATAAATAAATAAAATAGTTTTTTTAAAAATTTAAAAATTAAAAAAATAAAGCAGTATGTTCCTAAGATATAAAGGAATCCGCCCCCAAGTACCCATGCAGTCTATAAACCAATCACCAACATATAAGACATGCATATTGCAAAATGGACAACTTGGCTTCAAATCCTCATCTTTCAACTCACTAGCTGGGAAACCACAGACAAAGGAAGTCATTTACCCTAAGCCTCTATTTCTTCTTCTACACAATGGGGATAATAAGTCAGAGCTCAAAGGCTGATTAAAGATAATATCTGTCAAGTGCCTAGAATACTTCAAGCATTCAATAAATGGCAGTTCTTCATATGACTTCTGGGCTTGCCAATTTAAATTATTAAGATTTCATAAATAATTCCTCAAATCATGTGATACCTCAAAGCCCAGTGAAAGGAAGGGACCTACTGCCAATGGCCCCTGGTTACTCAAGCAGCCCTTAGCCACTGGAGACCTAGACCAATCTTGTGGAGTTATCCGAAGTAAAAACAGAAATGATGCACCACACTCGATTCTGAGAATCCTTTGATTCTTGGAGCTTGGCTAAGCAAAGCCATTTTGATGGATGGCTTTTCTACAAAAGAACCCCACCACCACCCTATGACCTTTCTAAGTGTTCATTGTCTTGGAATACTACAGGGCCAAAGGAGTTCGATCAGCATCCAAAGCTGCAAAATCTCAGGGAGCTGCGAATACAGATATGCAGACAGCGAAATGCAGAGATAAAGACCCTTTACAAAATCTACACTCACTCCACAGAATGGAATACTATTCAGCAATAAAGAGAAATGAAGCACTAAAACATGTTACAACGTGGGGAAACCTTGGGAACATTGTGCTCAAAGAAAGCCAGTCATAAAATACCTCACATTAAAAGATCCCATATATAGGAAATACCCAGAATAGGCATATATATAATGTACACATATAGACCAAAAGTAGATTAGTGGTTGACTAGGGATTGAGGGGGTGGGGGTTGGGGAGTGACAGCTAATGGGTACAGGGCTTGTTTTAAGAAAGATGAAAATGTTCCAAAATTAGACTATAATGGTTGCACAACCCTGTGAGTATAACAAAAATCTTGGAACTGTACAATTTTTTTTTTTTTTAAGATTTTACTTATTCACGTGAGAGAGACAGAGACAGAGAGTCAGAGAGAGCACAGCAGGGGAAGAGAGAGAGAGGAAGAGGGAGAAGCAGACTCCCCGCTGAGCTGGGAGCAGAACATGGGGCTCCATCCCAGGACTTGGAGATCATGACCTGAGCTGAAGGAAGTCACTTAACCATCTGAGCCACCCAGGCACCCCGTAAACTGTATATTTTAAATGGGTAAATTATATGGTGTATACATTCTATCTCACAAGGCTATTTTTAAAATCCAACTGCTTCGTGGATCCTTTATTCTTTGCCGCCTGGAGCAATATCCCCGCCTTTAAAATCTAAAAATAAGAGCTCAGAGTGCTGTCCTGGCTTTAAAGTTATAAAGTATCTTGGCTTTAGAAGTCTACTTACCTTGCCTTTCCATCTGTCACCTCCACAGTAGTTCAGTATCAATCATTTTGGATGAATTGCAATGATGGAAACTGCTCAAATAAATGCAAAATTTATCTATGCTCAAATCAAAGCCTACAGATTACGTTCTTTATTGTTCCGCAGTAATGACTGTTCTCCCCTTTACTGAGTACAAACTGACCACTTTTGTTAGCACTCTTCTTCTGATTACTTGCTGCAGTGACCTTCAAGCAAGTAAAGCTCCAGTTCCATAGGAGCTCTTTGTTCTCCTGAGAAATACGGGAAGTATCCCCCAAGGATGACAAGATGTCAGGCAAAATCGGCAAAACCCATCTGCTAGGGACCTGATGAAATCGGTGTAACTCACTTGAGTGGGAATGTACTGGAGAGAATTAGGGAAGAGATGACTTAACTCTGGATTACGAGAAGGAGATAAACTAGAGTATGTGTCAAGTAATTTATGGTCTTAAAACCCTAACTACATTAAGGAATATGTGGTCTGAAATATTTTTATTGACTACAAAGCATACCTGTTTTCATGGTTTTTTTTTTAAAATATTTTATTTATTTATTTATTTGACAGATAGATCACAAGTAGGAAGAAAGGCAGGCAGAGAGAGGAAGGGAAGCAGGCTCCCTGCTGAGCAGAGAACCTGATGCGGGGCTCGATCCCAGAACCCTGGGACCATGACCTGAGCCGAAAGCAGAGGCTTTAACCCACTGAGCCACCCAGGTGCCCCTGTTTTCATGTTTTGACAAGCTTTGAGGGTTTTGTTTGTTGAGATATAATGACATACAACATTATACTAGTTTCAGGTGTACAACATAACGATTTGATAGTTGTAGATATTGTGAAATGATCACCACAGTAACTCTAGGTAATACCCATCACCATACATATTTACAGAATTTTTTTCTTCTGAATTTTTTCCTGCCCAGTGTGGGGCGTGAACTCATGACCCCAAGATCAAGGGTCACATGCTCCATCGACCAAGCCAGCCAGACACCCCTTGTGATGAGAATTTTTAAGATTTCATCTCTTGGCAACTTGCAAATTTGCAGTAAAGTATTATCAACTACAGTTGCCATATTGTACATTATATCCTATAACTTATTTATTTTTCCAAGCTTTTGTTTTTAAATTTAGAAGCACTTAAATCTGATCAATACACTAGTTACTGTGGGAATAGGAAAAAAATGGGGAATCACACTCCCTCCCCTTCAGATTCTAAAATCGGAGGAGAAATTAAACATACTCACATGAAGAGACTTAAGAGTAACAAGAATAAAAACATTATCAATTCAGTGCACATTACTATATTATACTTAAAACATTTAATTGGTTATGGAGAGGAAGATGTTAAATGTTAGTAGTAGAGAGTAAAAAATGTCTCCCTAAAACTGCCGGCTACCACCATTTATTCAAAGAAGACTGCACAGAATGAAGATACCAATTTTATGGGGCAGAAAACTTACTAGTGCTATTTATACACAAAAATTAATTCTAATAATCCTAACTTCGATTGAACAAATCATTTACCTAATTTTAATCACATTTAGCCCTAATTATTCAAGTATCATCTCTGCTGCTTTCTCAAATTATTTCAGTTCACCCCTCCAACAAAGAAGCTATTTAAGATGAAGTACTCTTAATTTTGTTTTTCAAAGAGTCCCTAAATTTGGAAAAGTAAAGGAAATATTTTAAGATTCAGGCTACCACATATATGTCATGTTACAAATAACAACTTGATCATTACTTCTGCTTAAGTACTTAAAAAAGAGATTTTTCTAACAATCCAGGGTAGACCGAACTCAACAATCACAATGTCACTTTATGACTTCCCAGTGTTCTGGTTCAAATTTCATTTCTAAATCTTTTAAACATTTCTTTCAATTTAGCAAGGATCCCTCCTCTGGGACAAATCTTTTCAATAGTGATTTGGACCATTTGATTTATTAGTCTACAGTCTATTTCAGTTTTTTAAAAGTTACTAACATGATCTTTGCTTACAAATCACAACACTTCATCTTGCTACAGGATTTCCTAATGCACCAGAATCTTGTGCAACTATCTCAAAAGTTCATTAGCAAGTTTTCCAAATGTGACAATCAAGAACTTGGGCAAGTCAGTTGTGAAATCACAAACTTTATTACAATCAAGTTGAGCACTTCACTTGCTTTTTAAGGAATATCAGAAAACACTAAGTGATTTTTAAAAATAAGTATTAGGCGCACCTGGGTGGCTCAGTTGGTTAAAGCCTCTGCCTTTGGCTTGGGTCATGTTCCCTGGGATCAGCCATCTAGGTAATACCCATCACCTAGGGTATTAGGTGGGGGGGAACTCTCTGCTGGGGGGGAGGGTACTGCTTCCTCCTCTCTCTCTCTCTGCCTGCCTCTCTGCCTACTTGTGATCTCTATCTGTCAAATAAATAAATAAATAAAATCTTTAAAAAAATAAAAATAAAAACAAGCATTATAATGTGAACAGTTGCTTCACATCACAGAGTTACATGAGTACACAGAGTTACATGTCCCTTCCTACTTGAGATGTGTTCTCTTCACACTACTGTCCCAAAAAGTTAATTTCTTATGTTTTTCCTATTAAGTTCTTTAAATGATTTTGAGTGAATAAAGTGAAGAATACAGAGTCCCATTATTTGTGTACCTTAGTTGAACCTAGTCTGAAAGCAACCCCTAACCATCCCAAAATTCACTGAAATGCTTGGTGAAGTGCACATTCAATCATTAACTAGCAGAATAAATAATCACAGAGAACGATCACAGCACACCCCTTGGTTAAAAAAAAAAAAAGAAAAGAAAAGAAAAAGAAATGAAAAGTAAAGAAAAGCAACAAAAAAGAAAAAAAGCAAGCACAAAACTTTCCTGCAGGTAATTCTCCCAACTTCTCCAAACTGACCTTTCTCAAATCCTCCAACAAAATGAAACAAGATCCACAGGCTTAGCTCACTCTTTGGGGGAATACTTTTTCCTATAAGCGTCCTTCTGCCAAAAGTATTTCTGATTGCTACGCGGAGAGTTACCGTTCTGCAGAAGCAATAATTACGTTACACATCAGGCCTCCAGAAAAGTTTAAGGAGAATTTAAAAACAAACCAAAACAAAAACCTTGTATATCTTGAAATGAACTCGACCGAATCCAAGTAACAGGAGCGAGCCAAGTTTCTAAAAAGCAGAAAGACTTCGGAAATTCTATGTCCTCTCCGTTCATCCTCGCCCCCCCCAAAAGTCAACAGAATGCCTTTCATCCTTAGCAGGGGGCCACTGTTCCAATCAAGTGAAAACCTTTATTTTAAAAACACTCAATAGACAGAGTGTGACTGAGGAGGCAGCAAGGTGACTGACTCCCGGCCGAGCACCGGAATGGCTTAAAGGACACCAGCCCCTGCGGGTTCAAGCAAGTTGTCCCCGCACCCACCAAGTGGCATGTGAGATTCGCGGAGCTGGGCCAACAACATCTTTCCTATTTAAAAACTCGCAAGTCCAGGCAAGCCAGGGCTTGGGGCCCCAAGGCTAGGGGCCAGGCGGGTACAAGGGACGCAGGAGCCATAGGAGGGAGAGGGGACCTGGAGAGCGGAAGGCCAGGCGCTGGGCCCGGACTTGGGCAGCACCGGCCAGACCCCGGCCGGAAGCCGCCCGAGCCGCCGCAGGAGCGAGGAGACCGGCGGCGCTGGACTGCACTCACCTGCCCATTCTCCGAGCCTTGGTCCGACCCCTGCCTCGTGACTCAAACCCCAGACCCGAAGGGCCGTGAAGAGCGAGTACGAGATGCGCAGGGCCACGTAGGCCACGGTGCCTGCGCCGACCCAGTACAAGAAGCCGGCGGCAGGAAGAGCGCTCTCCATGGCTTTCAACTAGGCCTTACTACCTTCGTGAATGGAAAAACGAATGAATGAATCCAGGAAGAGGCGCCCGCCGTGACGATGAGGACGACACTAACAGGCGCGGCTCCTGCGCCTCTTTTGGCCTAAACCCCGCCCACGGCGCCATATCCGTGCCGCCATTGGTGATCTAGCGGTCCCTCTGTGAGTAGTGCGTCAGCTATTGGCTGACTCCAGTTTCGCTACCCCGCCCATGTCCTCCCCCTCGCGCACAGCGGTCCTGGTCTCTGTTCGGAGCCGGCAGATCGCTCCCCTGCCAATCAAACTTCAGTCCCGCCCAACGCGTCATCACGCCCCCAGGGTTCCACCAGAGGGCGGCTGGTCTCACCCCACCAAATCGCCCAGGTCTCTCATTGGCTGCAGCGGTCCTCACGACTGCGGAAGAGTGCGCTCCGATTGGCCAGGGAGACCCAGCCTCGTTAGAGCTCTGCATTTAGGAGGGGATGGGGTCTGAGAAGCCGGTTGTGAATGGGAAGATGGTATAGTAAAAGGTGGGCGTGGAGTCGTAGTTTTATTTTCCCCTCTGTATTAGACACATCTATATCATTGTTAAATATGCTGTCACTGTTCCCATAAACTTTTCCGAATAAAGGCTTGCATCTCCCCTTTCTATGTCTCCTTCCGGGAGCATCTTCTCCTGTTACATGCACTTATTATGGAGCTTCTAAACCTCCCTCTCGTTCTGAGCATTAAACAGCATTGCTCCCAAGGTCTTGGAGTTCAAGGCGAATAACTTCATGGACTCAAAAAACTATAATATACAGCGGCATAAGAGCTGTAAGACGAATGCAAAATAGAGGGAACCCAGCTTGATGAATAAGCAGTTTGAGGAAGGGACTCCATGTTTAACTGGACCTTAAAGGACACTAGAGACTTTTTGTTTTACTCTTTTTTTAATTTACATTTTCGGGGGGTGGGGGTTGGAGGTGGGGTGTGAAGGAACACAAAAGTATGTGATCCTAGTAGAGATAAGAAAACTACCTCCGCAGAGTTCCACAAGGTAAGCATGAGAGACTGTAATGCAATAGAGTGCTTCACACTTACTCTTCCATCCACCAAGAGTTTTGGCTTCCTTTTCTGGCATGGACTTGTATAAAACACCTGAAATTTTTCTTAGCCAGTAGGGACTCCTGATTCGAAACTTGAGACCTTTTTAAAAGGCAGGAATTTAAGGGTAATAATTTTAAGGATCAACAACAGATTTTTTTTTTTAAGATTTTATTTATTTGACAGAGATCACAAGTAGATGGAGAGGCAGGCAGAGAGAGAGAGAGGAGGAAGCAGGCTCCCTGCTGAGCAGAGAGCCCGATGCGGGACTGGATCCCAGGACCCCGAATCATGACCAGAGCCGAAGGCAGAGGCTTAACCCGCTGAGCCACCCCGACGCCCCTCAACAACAGATCTTGAAGATAATGTAGTAATTTTCTAATATGTAGCTCCAGAACCTTATCTCTCCCTGCCCAACCCCCTACTCTTTTTCCACCGTCTTATCAAATTGAGTATAACCCCTAAGGCTGATACTGTTCTTTATAAACTGTCAGCTGTCTAGCAGAATTCAGTCATGTGAGTTGAGCAGGCACATTTTGTTTTAATTAAATTTGATCCCCTTGGCTGAGGCTGTCTGTCCAATTCAATGAAATCCCACCACTCCTCTCTCTCTCTCATCTCCCTCTAGCCAAAGTCTTCACCTGCAGTGGAGCCCCAAATGCATATATCCCTGTTCAACATTGCTCACCAACTAAGGGCCCTCAAGATATCCATGCTCCTTAGAATAGGACAGAAGGAGAAGAGAGCTATTATAAACCAATAATACAAGGATGCCTGTTGGCTTGGTCAGTGGAGTGGGTGACTCTTGAGGGTTGTAAATTTGAGCCCCACATTGGATGTAGAGATTACTTACAAATAAAATCTTAGGGGCGCATGTATGACTCAGTCGGTTAAGTGGGAAGCTCTTGATTTCAGCTTAGGTCATGATGTCGGATGGTGGGATGGGCCCTGAGAAAACGACGACTCCATGCTTACCAGGGAGTCTGCTTAAGGATTCTCTCTCCCCCTCTGTCCTTCCCCCACTGGCTCTCTCTAACAAATAAATAAGTCTTTAAAAAATGAATAGAATCTTTAAAAGTAACTAAACAAATAATATGTGTTTGTGTTACCTTTGTATGTATGTCTATGACCCACACTAGTACTTACGATTATTGGGAACACCGTGAATCCTTCACTATGCTGTGAATCCATAGGACCTAGAACAGTGCCTGGAACCCTGAGATACTCAATAAACAACTGAGAAAGAAATGGGAGTGAAGATTCATTCATTTAACAAATACTACTGTGCTGTAAGTATGTACCAGAAACTGAGCTAGGTAGGTACTGGGTATAATAACAATACTGAGCAAATGGTCAATTCTTCGTCCTCATTCTATTCTACCGTTCGATAAGGAGTGGCCTCTGTTTTCCTTACCAGCTCCTTCCCAGAGTCCTTCAGGGCCCCTCGCTAATGCTGGCCTCTACATGATCCTATGCCTTTGGGCTCAGACCTCTGTTCTTTGTACTTCTCTACACAATCTCCCTACGTGATTTTATGTAATCCCTTGGTTTTAAATATCAACTGTAAGTTAATGAAGTCGAAATATCTCTGGCCAGGCTGAACATCTGCTCAGAGGTATGCATAAACACATAATCTCTATGCCTACTCAACATCTCCATTAAGATGTAAAATAAAAATAAACATCTCAACTGAAAGGTGTTCAAAACAGACTCAACACACACACACAGACACTTCTCTTCTTCCAATCTGTTAACGATATCATTATTTACCGGCCTTCTAAGGTTTAAAACCTAGCTGTCAGCCTTGATTTGTTTCTTCCTATTACATTCCCATATTCAGTACTTCAGCAGTCTTGTTCACACTACCTCCAATATAGATCTTGACTGGCCACTTCTCCTCACTTCTGCTACTACCAGCCTAATCCAAATCACAAGCATTTCTTGCCTGGAGTATGGCAACAGCATCCTCCCTGGTCTCCCTGAAACTGTCTTGGGGTTTGTTCTCCACGAAGCAACTGGAGTGTTGTGTTCATTTTTGTTTTTGTTTTTAAGTAAATTAGATATCATTTCTTCTGCTCAAATCCCTTCAAGGACTTTACAAATCAGATTAAGAACAAAATCCTCCAAGACTAGTTATTTCTTCCCTGACCTCTCCAACAGCATCAGTGATGCTCTCCTGGGCTCACCTGATTCCAGCCACATATCTTGCAGTTTCTAAAATAAGTCAAGTTCATTCCAGTCTCAGAGCAGTTCTATTTCCTGTTTCCTCTCCAGAACCTCTCACCCTCTGTCTCCCAAGGCTCACCGCTTTATAGTATTTGGGCTTCTGTGCACACATTCTTCCCCTTAGAGTGGTTTTCCCTGATGGACCAACATAAACAGACCAAATCACCTCCTCTCCTTTGCCTGGTCACCACTTATACTTTCACCACACTTTACGTTCCTTATAACACTTAATGCCTTCAAATTGTCTGATTATTTGGTTTTTGTCCATCTTCCCAATAGAATGTAAGTTCATGAAGACAGTGACCTTTTCTTGCTCACCATGGTATCTCCACCTAAGATGTACACCAAAGAATAACGGACACTTAGTAGGTCTGCAAAAAATACCCATTGAATGAATGAATGACGAATACATGGAAATGGTCTAGCTAGAGAGGCAGACCTTAAGGACATCGAACTAGTGATATGATAAAAATTGTCATGAGTACAAAGAAATGGGAAGACCTAATTTAGATGAGAAGAGGGGACTGCCCTGAAAGGCCTTTCTAAGGGAGTAACATTTGAGCTGGGATCTAAGGCAAAGTAGAAATTAATCTGGTGGAGTAGGATGGGGTAGAGGAAAGGAGAGCGCAACAGATACCCACTGAGGGTTTTGTTGTGATTTTGAAGAATATACACGCATACACACACATGTGCCTCTAGCACCTACCACAGCATCTGACATAAAAATAAACAGGCAGGGGCGCCTGGGTGGCTCAGTGGGTTAAAGCCTCTGCCTTCGGCTCAGGTCATGATCCCGGGGTTCTGGGATCGAGCCCCGCATCGGGCTCTCTGCTCAGCAGGGAGGCTGCTTCCCTTCCTCTCTCTCTCTGCCTGCCTCTCTGCCTCTCTGCCTACTTATGATCTCTGTCTGTCAAATAAATAAATAAAATCTTTTTAAAAAAAATAAACAGGCAACAAAAAATAGTTGATGATTTGGGATTTTTCTAATGAATAAGGACAGGCGCCATGGAAATGCAATTTCTACTGTTCTTAGAATTCATATTGAGCATGGTATTTTTACTCAAGGAATGTTGATTGAATCCACCTCAGTTTTTTCCTATAAGGTACGAGCAGTACTCTTGCAATTAACAGGAATAATCTTTATTAAGAGTGCACACATATATTTACTAAAAGAAAAAAAAAAGTGGCATCATAGAGTGAAGTGATCTGTGTCAAAGAAATTCCTTTGAGGTCCAGAGGGCTCTATATACTTTTGGAATTGAATAAGAATCTTTGTCTACAGATAAATTTTAAGAACCACTTAAAAACTCTAATGCAGGGGCACCTGGGTGGCTCAGTGGGTCAAGTCTCTGCCTTTGGCTCAGGTCGTGATCTCAGCATCCTAGAATCAAACCCCGAATCGGGTTCTCTGCTCAGTGGGGAGCCTGCTTCTCCCTCTCTCTCTGCCTGCCTCTCTGCCTACTTGTGATCTCTCTCTCTCTCTCTCTCTCTCTCTCTGTGTGTGTCAAATAAATAAAACCTTTAAAAAAATCCTCTAATGCAGGGGTGCCTGGATTAAGTTGGTTAAGTGTCTGGCTTCAGAGGGCCCTGCTCATACCTTAGCTTTGGATTTCAAGGCCCGCATCAGTTAAGTGTCTGACTTTATCTCAGGGTCCTGGGACTGAGACCCACCTCGGGCTCCCTGCTCAGTGGGGAGTCTGCTTCTATCTTTCTCTCTTCTCATGCCCCTCCCCCAACTTGAGCTTCTCAAAAAAAAAAAAAGTCTTTCTAAAAAATTTTTTAAAGGGACATCTGGGTGGCTCAGTCATTGGGCTCAGGTCACGATCCCGGGGTCCTGGGATTGAGCCCTACACTGGGCTCCTTGCTCAGCAGGGAGTCTGCTTGTTCCTCTCTCACTCCCCCTGCTTGTGTTCCCTCTCTCACTGTGTCTGTCTCTGTCAAATAAATAAAATCTTTTTTAAAAATATTTTTTAAACAATTTTTTAAAAAAACTTATAACGCATACAGGAACCTACAATGATGGTCTACTCCTATTCAGCACTATTCTATGCTAAAATTTAACATACAGACCCGGGTTCCCAAAGATGGGCAGGTATTCTACCAAACATATGAAAACATTAACTCTCCAAAGAGGAAGCAATACTCTAAAACTTTGGGCTTTGGTATCAGGTAAATCTGGAACCAGACTTCAACTCTACCTCTTATTAGCTGTATGACTGTGTATGAATTTAGCTACTAAGCATTCAAATTCTACAACAGTAAAATTGGACAATACTATATAAGCATTTATCAGTGCTTGGCAGAAAAGCATTACGTATTCAGTGAGAAAAACGAAGCCTAAAATATCTAACTTTCCTATAAACACATAGAGATTAAGTGGCAGAACTGGAATTTCAGCTACCAAGGTGTGGTTATGAAATCATATCTTGATAACTAGCTCAGAAAGGCAACATAAAAAAATGATTAACAGAGAGGTGAAGATTTCCTGCAAGTAGCTGGTTGTTATACAAGTAACATACTCAGACACAACAACATTAAATTTCAGTCTCGTTTATTTAAAAGATTTAGAGTTCAGAACAGTCTTTAATATGGAAAAATGTGAATCAACAGTATTGCATCATATTAGTATACAGATGGTCTCATTTAATTTGAAATTCATTTTCAGTATTTCTGTACATTGAGTTTCAGATCAGATTCTCATGATGAAATCAGGAGTAGCTCCATATCATGAAAGAAAATTCCATAATTAGGGAATTTCACAGAAGCTAGGAATTTTTCAGAATACCATTACAAGAGAGCCGAATCCTTCATTTGGCTATATAATAAAACTTACGTATTTTTAACAACTCTGTCTTCTAGCTCATCTTCATTTAAACATAGCTCACAAAACAAGGCACTTAATAATCTCTCCATTAAGTTCAGTTGAGAAGGTGTTCAGTCCTGGATTTAAAAGAGAGAGAGAGAGCGAGAGAGCGCCATGGTTAACAAACAGTTTTAAAAGAAATTGAAATTTTTGGCATGAGAAATCAGGTTTCCATGAGGGCCTGGGTGGCCCAGTAAGTTAGGCGTCTGCCTTCAGCTAAGGTCATGAATCCAGGGTCCTGGGATGAGTTCCACATCAGGGAGTGTGCTTCTCCCTCTGCCCCTCCACCACCTCATCCCCCGGCTCCTGTGTGCTCTTTTTCTTTCTCTCTCTTGCAAAAACAAATAAATAAAAATCTTTAAAAAGAAAAAATAGAAAGAAATCAGGAGGTTTCCAAAAAGTTAATACTTCTTTAACAAACATTATTACCATTTAATTTCTTTCACAAACAATATCACCATAAGGCACGCACATTAGCATTTACTATGCTTTGTTATTGGATTAGCGTGTCCGAAATTGACTTCAAATACATGATCCCATTCCAAGGTCTGAGTAGCACTCCCATTTTTCCAACATGGAAACAGACTCTTGAACTAAGAAAACTCAAACCAGATGTTTTGAAAAAAGTGGTCAAAAAATATGTTTTAATATATATATATATATTTTTACTTTCAAAGGATCTCAGAGGTATATAAAGTGAAAAAGTATCACACCCCATTTCTGATCCCCACAAATGGCAGTTGGCTACTTGGAGTGCCTTCTTCCATTTCTTTTTCTATGTAAATATAAAGCTGTACAATATAGACAATATACCCTTTTTTTTTTAAAGTAAAAACTGTGATCATAAAACATAATCCAACAGCTCTCTTTCTCCACTCAATGTACCATTAAAAATACCATTGTGAATAGTGGCTGGCCTGCTCAGTTGGAAGATCATGAGACTCTTTTTTTTTTTTTAAGATTTTACTTATTTATTTGACAGAGAGAGACCACAAGTAGGCAGAGAGGGAGGCAGAGGAAGAGGGGGAAGCAGGCTCCTCGCTGAGCAGGGAGCCGAATGCAGGGCTTGATCCCAGGACCCTGAGACCATGATCCGAGCTGAAGGCAGAGGCTTAACCCACTGAGCCACCCAGGCACCCCAGAGCATGAGACTCTTGATCTCAAGGTTGTGAGTTCGATCTCCGCATTGGGTAGAGATTACTTAAATTATAAATGAATACACTTAAAAAATATCATGGTGAAAACTTGACATGTCAATGTTGTGCATGAACCAGATTTCTTTACTGCACCAACAGATCTATTAAGCATTCCAACAACCTTACCCAAAATACTCTTTCACTTAAAAAAAAAAATAGTGCCATGGTGAACAAATGAATTTAAAACTAGGTGAGGGATGCCTGGGTGGCTCAGCTGGTGAAGCAACTGCCTTCCACTCAGGTCATGATCCCGGAGTCCTGGGATTGAGTCCCGCATTAGGCTTTCTGCTTGACAGGGAGTCTGCTTCTCCCTCTGACCCTCCCATTCTCAAATAAATAAAATCTTTTTTAAAAAAAACTAGGCGAAAGTGAAAGTAAACAATATATTTTTGTCAACATCATACTTCCAGCCAAAAATAAAAAAATTTCAGGATGGTTATGCAAGCAAACTAAAGTAAGTAACATTAGGGAATTTCAGGGAACTATTTCTTCATCTGAATGCCTACTGTAGCAGTGGACTCTGGATTTGCTCTATCTACTCATATTTTTTCTAAAATTTCTCTACTTTAACTGCTATGACTTTTGCCTAGTTTTCTTTCTTCTTTTTATTATTTTTATAAATATATTTGATTCAGGGGTGCCTGGCTGGCTCAGTCCATAGAGCATGTAATTTTTGATCTTGGGGTCATGAGTTCGAGTCCCACATTGGGTGTAGAGATTACTTATTTGATACATACAAAAGATTACATGAAATACATAAGCTAGTTATAAATCATAATACAGTGATTTATAACTCATAATACAGTGAAAAACTATAAACCCACCATCCAACTCAAGAATCAAAAAAACCAGGACCCTTCCTATCCCTACAGTCCTAAATGTTCTGTATCATTCTACAGCTTTTAGGTGTAAATAATAAATACTTATGTACATATAAATAAATATGTATATATACATATGCATGTATGTAAATATTCTATCACAGTTGTATATGAAATAATAATATATTATTATTACACTATATATACACTATATATAATAATATATATTATACACTTTGGCTTATTTTTTGAGATCTATTGAAAACCATAATATAGTGGATGCTGGAGTATGCAACTCTGATATCCTCTCCACGACCAAGACATTCATTTGCAGAGAGTGCTAGTTGCTGAGGGCTCCCAGTTGTGTCCCGCCCCCCCCACGTGGGAACTGTTCGTTGCTTTGCCCCGCCCCCATGGGTTACCTGCATCCAATGCCTAGATATTGCAGGAAGAAACATGCCTGGCTACTTGCCTCAATTATGGACATCTGCGAGGCCATCCTAACTGCGGAGCTCCCTGTGGGCTCAGCCCAGGCTTCTGTTAGACCTGCATCACAGCTCAACGGCTCTGTCACCTTAATCCTGCTTCCCTCGCTCCCTTACAGATGCTGCAATTCTGACTGTATGGCTTGAATTGTGTCCTCCAAAAGATATGTTGAAATCCTAACTCTCCCCCCGCCGCCACCAACGTATGAATGTGGCCGAATTTAGAAACAGGGTTTTTGCAGATGTCATCAAATTAAGACAAGGTTGGACGGGACTAGGGTGGGCCTTAAATTCAATGACTGGGTCCTTATAAAGGGAGATTTGGAGTTGCGCAGGGAGACAGAGGAACGAAGGCCCTGTGAGCCGGAGAATGCAGTTGTGCAAACACAAAATAAAAAATGTTAAGGATTGCCAACACCCAGCAGAAACTCACGAGGAAGGATTCTTCCCTAAGGCCGTCAGAGGGCCCTGCCCAGACCATGGTTTTGGACTTCTAGCCAAAAAAAACTTCGAGAGAATAATTTTTTGTTCTTTAAAGCTGCCTAGTTTTTATCAGTCTGTTATAGTAGCTCTGAGGAAACTCATGTGTAAACCTAAGCCCTTTACTTGGTGAGTCTTCTGAGACTTGCTTTTTTACTTAACATCACGTTTCTTAGAATTATTCATGTCATTTACTGTAGAGGTACCTCTCCGTTTCTTTTTTCTTCACTATCAATGGCAATATCTCATCAGAGACATTCATGAATAATATATACATGAAAAACTTTTTCCAAAATGATCATGCCTCTATTTTGGGGTGCAGTCTTTTTGTTTATGTTCCTTTATTTTATTTATTTATATTTTTGAGAAAAAGTTCTATATAAATTTTAACTCATGCCATAACTACCTTTGTATGTGTAAGTGTGTATTAGGCAAAATAATGATCCTCCCCACACTTAAAGAGATGCATATCCTGACCACAAGAACCTGCAAATGTTATCGTATCAAACAGTATATTGTGATAATATGACTAAGTTAAGGACTCAAGATGGGAAAATTATTCAAGTGAGCCTAATCTATGTCACATGGGTCCTTAAAATTGGAGAACCTACCTCAGAGTTGGTCAGAGAAGGAGATGCAAGTATGGAAGAATGGTCAGAGAGGGGCGCTGATGCTGGCTGGGGGATGGAGGAAGGGGTCCTTGAGCCAAGGAACGGAGGCAGCCTCTAGAGGCTGAAAAGCAGCAAGGAGATAAACCCTTCCTGAGACCCTCTGAAAGGAACACTTTGACTTCAGTCCAGTGAGTCCCATCTTGTAATTCTAACCTATAGAACTGTCAGATAATAAGTGTGTGTTGCTTTAAGCCACTAATTTGTGGGAATTTATAGGAGCAACAATAGAACACTAATACCCTGTGTATGTGTGTGTGTGTGTGTGTGTGTGTCCTAAGGAAGCACACCTGAATCGGGCCCCGCCCTCCTCTCTTGTTTATTGTATTCAAGCCATAAGAGCCTCCGCCCTAGTCTTCAAAAGCACCGAAGTTCATCCTACAGCAACCATAGTAAAGCAGCCGTACTTAACGTTCCATAAAGGTTTGTTCCATTCACCGACACAGCCCTGGGAAACAGTAACCACTCGATACACACTCATTAAACGAACGAATGGATTAGTATTGCTGAAGGAAAGGGTAAAAATTAGTGACAAGGAGTGATAACTTCCAGTGGAAAAATAAAATCGGTCACATCTTAAAAATTATTTGGCTTGTCTCTTAGCTCTATTTTCCTCTTCAGTCATAACACATGAATTCTTCCTGTATAGAACCAAAAACCGAAATGGGGTGATGATGGAAACAGTCACGTTTTTTGGTCTCACCTACCCACAACCAGTTCATTTGCTGTCTCAGGTGAGAAAAACAAGCTGTTGAAAACAGTGCACAATTACGTGGTTACTCTTTGGCCTCCTCGGTGGGCCATCTGGCAAGTCTCCAACTTCGTGGCCACTTTGCTGCCATAAGAGAGGAAAACTGTCTCACGTTACCCCGTGTATAGGACGTTGAAAAATCAGAATAGTGGTTATGCTTCTGTGAAGTAGGTATCATTAGTGAACTAGGTTCCCTTTATCTATATAGGGGATCTAAATAGATTTTCCTATTTCTAGCTCCCTTCTATCTTTCTTTACTTTGCATTATGAGAATTTTTTTTAAAGATTTTATTTATTTATTTGACAGAGAGAAATCACAAGTAGATGGAGAGGCAGGCAGAGAGAGAGAGAGAGGGAAGCAGGCTCCCTGCTGAGCAGAGAGCTGATGCGGGACTCGATCCCAGGACCCTGAGATCATGACCTGAGCCGAAGGCAGTGGCTTAACCCACTGAGCCACCCAGGCGCCCGCATTATGAGAATTTTAATAAGCCTCCTCAAATCTTTGAAACAGGGTACAGACAATGGAGAAATAAATAACCCACCTTTCTTAGCATCCCTGTATTGAGTGATCTGATGCCTGTAACACTAAAGCACTCGGGGAGGAAGCAAGAGTAGGACTAGAGTGTAAGGGCAGTAGCGAGGGAAAGGAGGCGAGTCCTCAAGCTGCTGGCAACTGCAAAACCTCCTTGGTGTACAATGAGCTACATTTACTTCTCTCCCTTGTCTGTGGGTAGACTAGGGTTAGGCTGACACAGGCTGCTATCAGCAGAGCTTTGCTCCTGGCCATGGGCTGGGTTTACGTCTGCTCTGTTTCTCAATCATCTGAGATCACCTAGGTCAGAAAATAACTCTAGAGAACTCATTATCATATATATTGCAAAATATTTCATCAACAGATTCTTCTTTTCCAGGGGTAGGAGGAAAAAAACAAGCCCTCAGTTGTGTGACCTTGGATAATTCTGGTATTTAGTTAGCTCACATATCAAATGGCAATGGCAAATAATGCCCACTCTTTTGGAGAAGATAGAGATGACAACCAGGAATGCTTAGGGAACTACTGAATTTACTGTCCCACTAGCGGTAGATAGACTATTTGCTTTACCTCATTCTCATCAATAGTAGTTCTCACTAACTGTTTTGTCAATTCTACAGGTGAAAAAAAGTATCTCCTTTCTGAATGTGTTTTCCAACACCAGCAAGAAGTTAAATTAATTCCGTTTGGTTGTTCCCTGGTGATAGCATTAGATCCCACAAGCTTAGTCCCACAAGACTGTCCCTACGTCAGATACCAGTTACAAGCCCAGGTTGTTGCCTGTGCTCCTGACCTGCTGGCTGTACCTGCAGGTTCCCACAATGTCCTGCTTGGGTTCTGTTAATGTGTAGAGTGGCTCACAGAACTTGGGAAAACAGTTTACATTACTAGGTTACCAGTTTATTAGAAAAGGATATAATTCAGTAACAGCCCAGTGGAAAAGATGCATAGGGGAAGATAAGCTATATGGGAAGGGACATGGCAGTCCAGTGCCCTCCAGACATGCCACCTCCCAGCACACCCCCATGTTCAGCAACCTGGAAAATCCCTGAACCCCATACTTTGGGTTTTTATGGAGGGTTCATCACATAGACACGGTTGATTAAATCATTGGCCATTGGCAATTGATTCAACCTCCAGACCCTTTCATCTTTCTGGATGTAGGGTGAGGAATGGGACTAAAAGTTCCAACCCTCCAGTGCTGGTTGGCCCCCATCCTTAGGAGTTTTCCGAAATTCATCTCATTAACATTAATTTAGGTGTGATTGAAAGGAGCCTGTTATGAATAACAATACACTCCTTCCACTTTTATGGCTATGCAGCTATTTCAGGAACCAATTATACAAGGCTAAATATTATGAAAAAGATACTCCCATTGCTTTTTTTCATTAGGAAATTCCAAAGGTTTGGAGAGTTGCAAGCCAGTAAGAGTGGATGAAGACCAAGTATGTTTCTCACTATAAATCACAATATCACACATTGTCCTAATTTGCATGTTTTTGAGACTGAAGTTCTCTTCATATGCTTATTTACCGTTTATTACTTCTTTTTCACACTGCCTCTTCATATCTTTTGCTCACTTGGCATATTTCTCTTTTTCCTAATGATTTGTTAAAGGTTATTACAAGGTTATTTTTTTACAAGGTTATTTGTACGAGCTTATTAACCCTTTTGTTTATTTACTTACTTATTTTATTTTTACTTATTTTGAGAGAGAGAGCACTCATGGGAGCAAGGGAAGGGGGAGAGGGAGAGGGAGAGGGAGAGAGAGAACCCCAAGCAGACTCCACGCTAAGTGTGGAGCCTGATGTGGGGCTTGATCCCACTACCCTGACATCACAAACTGAGCCAAAATCAAGAGTGGGACATTTAACCAACTGATCCACACAGGTGCCCCTATTAACCCTTTTAGAAATGCATTTACCATTTTGTTATGGATAATTTCAAACATATGAAAAGGTAGGCAAGATAATATAATGAACTCCCATGTATAATGAATTTTCATAACTATCAACTCATGCCCAATCTTGTTTATACAACTATCCACTTCTCCTTTCCTACAGTTTTTTAAAGAATAATCTCTAGGCCCAACGTGGGATTCAAATTCATGGCCCCAAGATCAAGATTTGCACACTCCACTGACTGAACCAGCCAGGTGCCCCTCTCCTGAATTATTTTGAAGCCAATCACAGAAAACATAATCATTTTATCTGTAATTATTTCTGCATGTACCTGTAAAATTATAAGGGACTCTTTTTTGAAAACAAAATACCATTATCCCACCGAAAAAAAATTAACAGGATTCTTACCATCAGATAGTCCCAACTTTTTGCCTTATTAGTGTCTTTTTTATTTAATGGTCTCTTTGCAATTGTTGATATGACTAATGTGCTTTTGTTTGAAGCACATCTAAATCAAATATCCCGGTAATCACACCCTACATACTTTTTCTTCCTCTTCCAAAGTTTCCAGCATACTTTCATTTCTATGAAAAGTAGTGAAGGAAACAGCATTGAAAATGGAGTTGGGAAGCCCTAAAGGGGGAGCGCTCACATGCATACCCCTGGTTGCAGCCTACACAGCGGGCAAGAAGAAGGTCTCTTTCTGCCCAGCAGCAACACTTGCAGCCAGTGAGAAACCACCACCACCTCCAACGAACTTTTGTGTGAAACAACCCTCCCCTGAAAACTAATAAAGGCTTACCTTCCCTTTGTCTCTTTGGACTTGCCTATGGTTTTTCCGGTTTACTCGTCCTAAATCACAATTCCTCTGCTATTCCCAAATAAACTCATTTTGCTAAAAAATAACTGACCATTTTATTTTTTTAAAGTTGACACACGTGGAAGATTCATCAAGCTGAGAACATTAGGATGGACAGGAAAAGCTAGCAAGAAAGTGGGATTAATGAAAAAAAAAAGTGTTTAAGTAAGCTGTGAAAATAGGTAGTTAGGTTAACTGAAATGGAGTTGCTAAAAACTAAGAACTACCGAAAAGTGAGTTGCTAAAAACAGATGTAAAATCAGTAATTAGACTCACCACAAATAATCACCAGAAACATGTATAGTCTAATTAGGTAACAGCATTCCATTTTCTGAATACCAAAGGCAAAGGGAGAGAGAGCGAGAAAGAGAGAGAATATGTGAATACAGTAAAGGTGAAATAGATTCCTTCTCAGAGCACAACGCTTGTGGTCTTGATTTATAGTTGGATGCAATGTAAACAGCTGCTCCTGGCTCTGGTATACCTTTGTTAGGTGAAATTCAGAGGGAAACAAAATGTATGGGTATAAATGACAATAGCTCTCTGACACCAGTCTTCTGGGAATAAAACGTTGACACTCTGGTTTTAACTAGGGAGAAACAACTTTTTTTGCAAGACACGAGCAGTCCCAAGATTTTCTGTTTTCTCTTCCCAATCCACACTTTGTCTCAGATATGTCTTCGTGAGAATTGCCTTATTTATATCTCGTTTTATTCTATGCCTATACATGTGTGTTTAGTGAAGACATTTGAGTGAACATTCTTTCTGTAAGTGCCTTAATATGGCTCTCTTTTTGGTCTGGATTTGTAGAGAGACCAAAGACCCACTTTTAATATTTTCACACGTTCCTCATAAATAAACTACTCAACGATTTGCATGGCAATGTTAAAAAAATTTGCTTTCCAAAACCAAGAATATTTCTTATTTACACATAATTTTTAATGAACTGGGCTGAACATAAAAGAAGACCCTCTTTATAGAAATCCAATTAATTGCAAACTTACAGATTAAAAAAACCCCAATCTGTGAACAAGATTATAATTTTTGATTACAGGTTTCCAAGTGTATAGAAAACATGATTTAAATTGCTCAGGGGAGGGGCACCTGGGTGGCTCAGTCAATTAAGCACCTGCCTTGGGCTCAGCTTATGATCCCAGGGTCCTGGGATCAAGTCCTGAATCGGGCTCCTCGCTGGGCAGGGAGCCTGCTTCTCCCTCTGCCTACTGCTCCCCCTGCTTGTGCTCTCTCTCATTCTCTCTCGGAATAAATTCATTAAATCTTCAAAAAAAAAAATAAATTGTTTAGGGGATGGGACGCCTGGGTGACTCAGCCAATTAAGCATCCAAATCTTGATTTGGCTCAGGTCAATATCTCAGTGTTGTGAGACTTGAGCCCTGCCTCAGGCTCCATACTGGGCATGAAGCCTGCTTAAGATTCACTCCCTCTCTCTTCTGCCCTCTCCTCTCCCCTTTCCCCCTCTTAAAAAAAAAAAATCGAATACTGCCATAAACATTTTTCCAATTTACTTTCAAAAAACTAATGGCTACTGAAAAATATAACCAATTTTATTTTTTTTAAGATTTTTTATTTAAGTAATCTCTACACCCTGTGTGGGGCTTGAACTTAACAATGATGACTGAGATCAAGAGTTGCAACCTCTACCAAGTGAACCAATCAGGCATTGCAAAATATGTCCAATTTAAGATATTTCCTTAATGTTCTAGAGTCTGTAAAAATTAGAGATAGGAAACTGGAGATCTCAGAGTTAATCCATTCTGTCTTTCAATCATGCAATGGAAATCTCAGGATACCGAGAGAGAGACTAATCAAGGAATTTCACAGGCCTTTTATTCTTTTTTGAATGTATATTCAAACACCTTTCATTTACCTGTTTTACCTTCCCTGGCCCAGGGTGGGAATATTGAATAGTCCAAGTGTTCCTGACCAGGATCCTGCTCAGCCAGTATAAGGGACATTTTACCTGCAGACTTTAGATGGGATGAGATATTCTGATCCCTAACATACCCCTGGAAATGTACTGTGTGTCCATGTCTAATTAAGTTCATTTCAACTCTCTTCTGATTTTTAGATACAGATGGATAAGTGTTCTCTTAAGTTAATTGAGGGAGCTTTTAAAATAAAGTCAAAGCTAGGGGTATCACCTTGAGGATTTGTAAATATTAGTCAATATCCTTCAGGGTGCATATAATCCCTATTTTATTGTAAAAAGTAATAATGAACTTGGCCTATCTTGTTGCGAAAGAACATTGGTCTGAATGTTAATCTCTTTCATTTCCCATTGGAAGAAAAATATATATACGGAGGTAGCAGATTTTCAGATCCTATTTGCATAATATCATGAAAATCCCTCTCGCCCCTCATTTATCAATGACATAGTAAAAATATTGTACTCTATTAACTTCTGGTTTTAAAATAAAAACTCAAGTAAAAAACTAGACACATACTGTATTTTAATCTGCCTTTTTACTTAAAGTAGCACACATTTCTCCAACTCCTATTTTCTATGTAATTGTTAATAGCTTGACAAATTCCCTGTATGAATGTATCATAGACAGATCTAAACAATATTCTACTGCTGGGTATTTCAGTTGTTTCAAGTTAGCTATTATAAATAATGTTGAAATGAACACTCTATGTTTCAAACACATCTCTTATGATTTCTTTATACTAAATTCTTAGGTATGCAACTTTGGGGTACCTGGCTGGCTCATGTGGTAGGGCACATCACTCACAACTTCAGGGTTGTAAATTCAAGGTTTAGAGATTACTTAGATAAGTTAAAAAAAAAAACTTATGAAAAGTAATGCAATTCTCTGTTAAAAAGCACGAGTACTTTGTTTTTTCCTCAGTCCACCTTATTGAGAGATAACTGAAAATACGATTCATGAATTTTAAGTGTTTGATGGCTTTTGATAAATTTGTAGATTTGCATAACTACCATGATCAAGATTAATATTTCCTCATGCTTTATAGTCAATTCCCTCCCTGATCCTTCATCCATCGTGACCAATAGTTGTTTTCACTCTCACTCTCATTTTGCCTTTTCTAGAAATGCAGATCAATGGAATCATACAGTATATAATCTTTTATGTCTTGCTTCTCCATTAGCATGACATCCTTGAGATTAATCCATGGTGCAAGTATTGGTAGTCTATCCTTTCTCGTTCCTTAGTAGTATTCCATTTGGTTATCCATTCTTCAGTTGATGAACATTCGACTTTACGATTCTTCACTATATGAATAAAGCAAATACGAATGTTTACATACAAGTCTTCATGTGGACAAATACTTTTATTTTCCTTGACTAAATAATACTGAGAAGTGGAATTACAGATTAAATGGTAACTGTTTAACTTTATAAGAAATTGACAAACTGCTTTCCAAAGCAGCTGCATCCTTTTGTATCATGTCTTCACCACACTTGGTAGTGTCAGTCTTTTTCACTTAGTGGGTATATATAGTGGTAACCCAATGTGGCATTAACTAGCATCTCCCTGAGGAATAAAGATGATGAGCATCTTTGTATGTGCTTATTGGACAGTCATTCCTTTTTTTGGTAAAATGTCTATTAAAGTCTTGTTGGGGATTTGGGGATCGATCAAGATCAGAACACACGTACTGGGAAGTACGTAGAGTTACAGTTTTCAGGGTTGCAAGAAGTCCCTCAGAGCACGAGACTGGAGGCTGACAATGAGGGGGTCACTACCCAAAAAGGGAGGAGGGCAAGGGAACTCCTGGAGGAGAGGGCAATCAGACAGGAGGATTACATGTCCAGGTGATGTGCTCTAGCAGCATGGTAAAGTGTCTCTGTGTCAGAGCTTTAAAAAGGCAGCACCAAAGGCTTGGGGACTTAATGGCCCCAGAGCTTATCTTTTTTTTTTTTTTTAAAGATTTTATTTATTTACTTGAGAGAGAGCACATGAGTGAGCGAGCACAAGCAGGGGGGAGAAGCAGACTTCCCACCAGTAAGGGAGCCCAAAGTGAGGCTTGATGCCAGAACCCTGAGATCGTGATGAGCCTAAGGCAGGTGTCCAACCCACTGAGCCACCCAGGCGCCCCCAGGATTTATCTTATTGACCGCCAGCAGATGTGGAGGTTGGTTTCCTGGAGTATGCAAAGCAGGCAGGTTCTAAAATTCCACCTGTTCGGACTATTTTGTAAATAATGGAATGTATAAAAATTTGAGTTTGGTACTGGTGGGCTTTTACAGCTAAAAGCTTTCAGACTGTCATAAGGAAGTAAACTTGGAGGAACACCAAGGTGGCTCAGTTGGGTCAGCATCTGCCTTTGGCTCAGGTTATGATCCCAGGGTCCTGGGATCCAGTCCCATGTCGGGCTCTTTGCTCCATGGGGAGCCTGCTTCTCCCTCTGCCTGCTGCTCCTCCTGCTTGTGCACTTTCTCTCTCTCTCTTGCTCTCTCTGAGAAATAAATTAATAAAATATTTTAAACAAGAAATAAACTTGCAGCCAATACACAAAGATGATCTTTGCCTCACATACTTAACAAAGTTTTGCTCTGTTTTAATTAGGTTGCCTGTCTTCTTATTACTGAGTACTAAAATTTCTTTATATATCCTGAAGAGGAATCCTTCATCAGATGTGTTACAGATATTTTTTCCCAGTCTATGGCTTATCTTTTTATTTCTTAACAGTGTATTTTGATAAATATTTTTATTTTAATAAAACCCAATTTATTAACTTTTTAAAAGAGATTTTAAGTAATCTCTACACCCAACATGGGGCTCAAACTCAACCCTGAGATTAAGAGTCATAGGCTCTACCTCTGATAGGATGCCAGGCATCCTATTAACTTTTTTTAATGCTTCTTACTTTCTGCGGCTTATCTAAAAAATCTTTGCATTACCCAAGATTACAAAGATCTTCAAGATCTTCCTCCTGTTTTTTTCTATAAGTTTTATCTCTTGTGTTTGGGTTTGTGGATCCATTTCAAGTTAATCCTTGTATATAGTGTGAGACCAGAAACAAATCCATCATTTTGCCAATGATATCCAACTGTTCCTACATCATTTGTTGAAAAATTTTTCCTTACTGAGTTTACCTCAGAACTTTTATTGAAAATCACTTGATGATATATTTATATACCTCCACTCTGTTTTGTCCCATTGATTTATATATCTATCATCATTAAAATTACACTCTCTAGATTACTATGAAGTCTTGAAATCAAATAGTGCACCTTTTTGGTCTTACCTACTCTAGAGCCTTTGCATTTCCATATAAATTTAGCCTGCTGAATTCTATAAAAATAGTTCAAAATCCTACTGGTATTTTGACTGGAATTTTTTTGGATCTATAGATCAATTTGAAGAGAGGTGAAATCTTAACAATATTGAGTCTTCCAATCCATGAACACGGTATCTGTCCCATTAGTTTGGTCTTCTTTAGTTTCTCTCTGCAGTGTTCTATAGTTTCCATATACATTCCATATAGTCTCCTTACACATACTTTGTTAAATAAACCTCTAAGTTTGCTGTTGCTATTTAAATGTTTGTTTTCTAAATTTCATTCTATAGTTTCTGTTTGTTTATTTGTTTTGGCTAGGACATGAGCATTTTTTAAAGGCTCTTCATTAATACTGTCATGTATAAAGGTCATATCAGATTATATATCCAAAAAATATGAGATTGCCTGTTTGAGCACACTTCTTTTTTAAAGCTCTGAGAAAGAGAGAAAGAGAGAGCACAAGTAGAGGCAAAGGGAGTGGGAGAGGGAATCTCAAGCAGACTCCATGCTGAGCACAGAGCCGATATGGACTTGATCTCACAACCTTGAGAGAATGACCTGAGCTGAAACCAAGAGTCAGAGGCTTAACTGACCACACCACCTAGGCACCCCTTGGCCACACTTTTCTAAGTACTGCTCTCATTTAAAACCCCCAAGCATGGCAGATTTGGCAAATAGTTCTATCCTTTCGAATTTGCTTTTTTGGGCTCCTGAAGAATTAGAATCTTCTCTTAATCAGAAGAGTTCATTGCTGGACCTCAGGCACAGAACATTTGCTCATACACAATGGTTCACAGCACAACATCACTACTGGACTTTAATTTCTTTTACCTCATTCCCACTCCTCCCTCCATGGGCGACTTTTTTCTTGTTCTTAGGAAACCATTCCAACGTGTTTGATGTAGGTTTTTTAATATTTTCTTACAGGATATTTTTATTTCCCTGTTTTAAATTTATACAAATTGTATTATTATAGACTCCATTGTTTATTACTTTCACTAAACTGCATCTTTAAAACATATGCAGATGTGGAGGATATATGTAGTCCTTTGCTTCTAACGCACGACTGTATATGTGAGCCTTCACCAAGTTTTAACTAGCTCTCTCAGTGATTAAGAAACCTAGATGGGTAGGGCACTTTGGTGGCTCAGTTGGTTCAGCATCCAACACGATTTTGGCTTGCCCTGCATTGGGCTCTGTGTTCAGCATGAAGTTTGCTTGTTGCCCTCCCTCCCCACTGCTCCTTCCCTCCTTTGCTTGTGTGTACCCTCTCTCAAATAAATAAAATCTTTAAAAAAACCCAAAAACCTATATTGACTTGGAGTTTGTCACCAAAAAGCCCAATGTAATTATTATTTTCATATTTGTTCCCTTAAAGACCTGTGTAAGACTTCTTGAGGACATGTATCCAGGACGATTTATTAATATCTATATTAAATTTTGCCAGACTGCTCTCCAGAACAGCTCCACCACTTTACGCTAAGCAACAGTCCATAAGGGTTCCTATTCACCCCCATCGCCATCGACACATGACATTATCCATCCATCTTTCTACTTTCTGTTAGTCTGTTGGGTACTAAGAGAAATTATCTTGTGGCTTTAATCTGACCCTCTCTCATTACTAATGAGTTTGAGCATACCTTTCTGTCATTCGCCTATTTAACATCCTTGGTACACTTTTCTACTGAGGCTCTTGTTTTTTTGATTATTTAGGCATTCCCTGTTACACTGTAGATACTAGTTCTCTTGACAGATTTAGACATGTAGACATATTCTCCTATACTGCCATCTCTTATAAAAATGATGAAATATTTTCTTCCCCAGTATTTTTTTACAGGTATCACTGACGCATAACAAAGCACCCAAAACGTCATAAGTTTAAAAGAAACCATTTTATTTTGCTCATGATTTTGTGGGCCAAAAATTGAGAAGGGCTCTCCTGGGTGGTTCATCTGATTTACAAAGCAACAGCCATGGCAGGTGGGGCTGGAGGATCCATTTCCAAAATGGCTTCTTCACTTACATGTCTGGTTCCTCAATGCTCCTTGGCCTCTCCAGATGTTTTATCCTCCAGGACTTCATTAGTTGACTTTGGCCTTCTTAGAACATAGTAATTTGAAGGTAATTACATCTCTTACTTAGTGGGTGGGTTCCAAAAGGCAGGAAGAAATTGCCAGGTGAGGTAAGAACACCACCTCTAACTAGGATATCATCCATTCTACCATGTTCTTTTGGTCTAAGCAGTCAAAAAGCCTACTCAAAATTAAAGAAGTGGAGAGATGCCACATTTTGATGACAGAGTGACATCACAGAGCAGAAGAACATGTCAGCTGGGAGATATTGCTGTGGTCATCTTTGGAAAACATATTCTGCTACGTTATATAATGACATTATTGTTTTTTCTTTTGTGAACTGTCAAACCATGGCTTAGCCTTTCTATCTTCTCTTACTGATTGATAAAACTCAAAATTACACATCTCAAACTTTTGCATTTCTATAAATTATGTTCTTTCCAAGTTTTCCTCTTCAGGTAGAAGACTTCAAGTCAGTTTCATTTACTTTACCATTAGTTTTCTTTTTAAAATCTTGTGTTAGAATGAAAAAAATTAGGGACATCTGGGAGGTTCAGTCCGTTGAGCACCCAACTCTTGATTCAGCTCAGGTCATGATCTCAAGCCCTGCACTGGGCTCCATGATGCACATGGATCCCGCTTAAGATGGTCTCTCTCCCACTCTCTCTGTTCCTCCCCAACCCTGTTCAAATGCTCTGTGCTGTCTTAAAAAAAAAAAAAGAAAAGAAAACTTTACTTAAGTCTGTGTATCTCAAAAAAAAGATATTTTAAAAAATGATATTTTATAGAATATAATTAATAAGCCATTTCCCAAATATCTTAAAATTAACTCCATATTATAAGTTCAAATTCCTTAATTATAACAAATAGTACAGAAAAGCTTAAAATCATGGATGTCTTCATTTTAACTAATGCAATGGGTCTTTTCTTTCCCTCTTATAAACTGTACAAATTCTGTATCTTCGATTAATACTAAAATATAAAGGAAAAAGCTGACCACTCCTTTAATACACCTTCACTGAAAGTATGGTTCCTATCCCTTTGGAAAAAAACAAAAACAAAAACAAAACTTCTTGAAAAACAACTTAAAATCCAAAAACATAGAGTTAAAAAAAAAGAAAGCAGTTTACAAATAATTTTTTTAGATTAGTAAATATACATAACTTCTATTCTTTCAGATCAATTTAAAAATATCTTCTTATACGGTCTTCATAAAAATTTCACAGATCTGCATCTCATGAGTGTCAGGCAAGAAGTAATACTGTCTTCAAGTAAAACTTGTCTGAAAATGAAAAATCACGTTGATCTTCATTAACTAAAGACTGTTAATAATAGAAAAGGAGACTAAAGCCATACACCCTAGATGTTTTCACAGGCCACATTCTGGAACTTGGTGCTGAGGTTTAAAGAAGTCATTAATTCTTTTTTCCCCGGAATATAGAAACCTAGCATATATAGCATTTTAGTTATAAAAATGTAATGTGACAAGGGGAGCCTGGGTGGCTCAGACCATAAGCATCCAACTCTTGATTTCAGCTTAGGTCGTGATCTCAGGGTTGCAGGATCCAGCCCCGAGATGGGCTCTGCGCTCAGCAGGGAGTCTGCTTGAGAATCCTCTGCCCTTCCCCGTTTCTGTAAATTCTTTCTCAAATAAATAAATAAATGTATCTTTAAAAAATGTTAGGTAACAGGAATACTTCATTAAAATAATTTTTATTTGTCCGTAATACGTCCAGTATGGTTTTTTTGAATATCAATGTTGAGATTCACTGACTTTCCTGAAATTCTAAGCACGTATCTTTCACCAAAATTGGATGTTTTCCGCTATTGTTTCTTCAGTTGTTTTTTGCACTCTACTCTTCCTCTTCTTCTTTTGGGATTCTGATAAAATGAGTATTAGACCTTGTGATATTGTCCCATTGGCTCTGTTCATTTACCTTTTCTATCATTTTCCTCTCTGTTCATCAGATTGGATCATTTCTATTGCTCTAGGTTCAAGTTCACGGACTCTTTTCTTCATCATCTCCATACTGCAATTGAGGACCTCCAGGGAATTTTGGTTTTTATTTTGGTTATTGTGTATTTGAGTCCTAACATTTTGTTACACACACACACACACACACACACACACAAATATCATCTCTCTGCTGAGACTCCTCTATCTTTTCTTTTTTTCAAGAACATTCTTCTTGATTTCTTGAAGCATGGATATTTAGAATGAATATTATGGATATTTTAGAGGAAAAATGGTTTTTAAAAATTGAAGCAAATAATTTGTAAAAAAGTACCAAAATAAACAAAAATGTCATTTAAGTTCTAGAGCCAAACAAACACACTGAGGGAGTAAGTTAAACAAAATGAAAAACAAGGAAAGCCGAGGACAAAGCAAAATAATCTCTTCAGGGCTCTTGTATTTCTAAGATCTAGACAGAATCTGGGCTGCATAGGTAGCTCAGTTTGTTAAGTGTCTGCATTCAGCTCAGGTCATGATCCTGGGATCAAGCTCCAGGTTGGGTTCTCTGCTCAGGAGGGAGTCTGCTTCTCTGTCTCCCCACCTCCTCCTCTCTCTCATTCACTCTTTCTCTCTCAGATAAATAAAATCTTTAAAAAAAAAAAAAGATATAGATAGAATCCTTTAAGTTTTGGAATATATGCCTATGATCTTGCTTTCTTTCCAATAGGAAACGAAGTAATATCTTTTAACCTAGATACAACCTTTTGCTGTAACCATTGGTGTGTTGTGTCTTGTCTATGAAAATCCTACGATTAATAACCTGTCTTCAAGAAATAATATCCAGCAGAGCAAAAATAATGTATCCTGTCCTGGAAATATATGTAGGTAGAAGCAGAAAATAAGATTCATTGAAAGGCATGAAAAAATTTTAAAACTTTTTCCTCTTTCTTTCAGACACCTAATTATCCTACAAAGAAGGTGGAGTGAGTGGGTGGAGATGCACTCCATGTTTAAGAGTATTGTTATTTGAAAACAAAATATATAAACAAGTGCACAAAGTACAATCAACAATTCTTCCACTTCAAATACTATAAAGGAAAACTAAGGGCCAAATTCTGAATGGGTGGTTTTGTTGTCTTGTACATGCAGTTTTCCCACACACAAATGTTCACAGATGCAGAAGTACATTAATAAAAATGTGTGTTTTCAGCAGTGTGAACAGTATTGTATAGGGAATGAAATTAGAAAGGTTTTACATAAAGGGCTCAAACAGATATTCCCACTCAATCCCTCCCCACAAGTGTTTCCAAATTTTGGTTACAAACTAAAACAAAAACTTCATTTTTTTGTTATCTTCTACAATGTATTATTTGGAAGTAAGTTTGTATTTATTTTTGAATGAACAGCAGAACCAAAGGCTTTCATTTAGAACACCTACATCAAGAACATTACCAGTGGGGTGCTGGCTGGATCAGTTGATAAAGCATGTGACTCATGAGTTCAAGCCCCATGTTAGGTGTGGAGGCTAATTTTAAAAAGAATTAATTAAACAACAACAACAAAAAGAATGCTACCAGTTACCCTTTGGTGCTATTATAGCTCACTGAAAGGAGTTTTGTCAAAACCATACAAAGCCTAAGTTTCAAAATGATCACCTTTGACACATTTATCAAATACATATGCACAACCTTAGGAATCATGTTCTCCAGAAGGTAGTGGTTATTACCACATTTTTTTCAGGAAGTATAACTGACCTTGTATTTCAAAAAACATTTCACACCAGCAGAATTGAAATGATGTTGGTAGAAAGCAGAGTACAAAACAAAGGCCTCAGGGATTAAATGTTAAAATGTTTGGGTGTAAAATCTCACCATTTCTTGGAGATGTGTCTACTCACAAATGTCCAGAAGGGCTCTCTGAAAATACAGAGATACATTTATTTCTAAACTTTTCAAAGTAAGTACCTACCTATCCCAAGCACCTTCAAATGAACCATTTGTTGAGGACCTGAGTCATAGGTAACTTGGCAATTAAAAATGTATGCCTCTCACGAAACAAACTGTGGGTTGCTGGGGGGAGGGGGGTTGGGTTATGGACATTGGGGAGGGTATGTCCTTTTGGGTAAATTGGAAGGGGAGGTGAACCATGAGAGACTATGGACTCTGAAAAACAATCTGAGGGGTTTGAAGTGGCGGGGGGGGGGGGTGGGAGGTTCGGGTACCAGGTGGTGGGTATTATAGAGGGCACAGCTTGCATGGAGCACTGGGTGTGGTGAAAAATAATGAATACTGTTTTTCTGAAAATAAATTGAAAAAAAAAAATGTATGCCTCTTGGGGTGCCTGGGTGACTCCAACAGTTAAGTGTCTGCCTTCGGTTCAGATTAGGATCCCGGAGACCCATGATCAAGCCCCACATTGGGCTCCCTGCTCATGAGAGACCCTGCTTCTCCCCCTACACTTCACCCAACTTGTGCTCACTCTCTCCCCCAAATAAAACCTTTAAAAAAAAAAAAGGTGTGCATCCACTTTCAAAGCAAACTGTGGTTGTCATTGGTTTTGAATGATTTTATGATTCTACAAATCTACAAATTCTATCCATTTCTAAGATACAGTGTTCCTAAGATACAAAACCAACTCACCAGTATTTTACCATATTACCAAACAACAACAAATATGAACAGTATAGTACTTAAAAATTAAGTTTCCCAATCTTTTTCCATTGGTAATTAATTAATATTCTAAGGTACACTGGCTTCAGGTCAGAGTAAAGGAAATACCATCCTGAGACCTGACTAGCAAGCCAACAGTATTAGTCTATCAATCTGTACCCAAAATCATATTCAAAAGAAGTATGTATACAAACCCGTCCACTTTGCTCCCTTCTATACCAGTACTATATTTTCAAATATTCAATTACTAAGCAAACTCAGACAAAAGGGTAATTACGAAAACCCATACAGATATATCAAGAAAACTCATACACAACACACCAAAGGGTTTTTTTTAATGGTATATGAAAGTAGTCCAATAAAATGACACAGAAACAGGTTTTATAGGCTCTAAAATATCAAGAAAAAGAACAGTTTTTTCCCTCTCGCTATAAATCATTTCTGTCACATGGCCTGCCCCCCAAACTAAAAATTGGTAGCTAAATTTCAAAACCACGTGGTACCTTATTTTAAATCCCCTCTTTCACCAACCTTGAATGAAAAAACTTTCTAGACACCAGTACTACTTGTGGGAGTAAAAAGCTTTTACATAATATTGTCTGAGAAATAGCTTTTCATGATCAGTTAGGCCTTAAGTCACATAAACAACAACCAGACTATCTAAATAAGGCAGAATTTATGGAGCAGCACCTGATGGCAGAAATAGTGTGTGTGTGCAGGGGTGTTAAGACAGGTACTGACCTGCTTTGCAAGTTGGTGTAATCCTGAGATTCTGATACATGCAGTTACATGTCAGTACACAGTGTCCCATTTTGACTCAAGCTAAGAGAGTATGGAAAAACAAGTTAAGATCAAAGTGTACCAACAGGCAGAGGAACCCTGGGAGCCAAGAGTAAGGTAAAGCATCTAAAAGCAAATCTAATTCCCTTAAGTACCCAAACCACTCCACAGCACCACTAAGGTGAAAGGGCTTATACCTAGAACTAAGGGTAATTGTAATGGTGGTATTTGTTTCACATTCATTTTTTGCAATACTGTTCTACAATACTGTTCTACGACCAACTGCAAAGCAGTCTTCCAGAGGCTCACAAAGGTTTAAGAACACATCCAAGTTAACAGAAAGGCATTTCATAAGGAGGAACTGCGGAACACTGCCTGTGGGCATTAGGAAACAGGGGCAAGGTTCACCACATGTAAGAGAAGGTGAGGCACACGTTCAGTGGCACGTTCACCACTCACGCAGTTTCTCACACCGAAAACAAGACAGACCACACTCGGGATATTGCCCTTCAGACTTTCCAAAATTTCACCTGTTGCACAAATCCCACCAGACCCAAGAAAACAAGCCCAACCTAACCTCAAATAGGATCCTGAGCATCAACGACTACAGGAACACAGTACAACACTGTAAGAAAAGTGGGAGAGGTGCAGGATCCAAACCACAACAAAACAAGGCATGCTCCAAAATGCTTAGGCGCTGGCCACCCAGATATTTTGAAGGCTGAAAGCCAGACGGCTAGGGTCTGACTGGCTGGAGCCCCTCATCTAGCCCTTAGCTGCCAGAGGCCCCCAGGCCGATCTAGCGACACCAGGCCCCAAGCTTAACCCAAAACACCGCTCCCCACCTCCCTGGCACGCAGTTAACAGGCCCTCGGTAACCTGGGGGCTGTCGGTGGCCTTCTGATGGTACAGAGAGCCCCCCAAGCCGTCCGGAATAACAGAACCCCCCAACTCCTGCCTTGGTGGCGGCCATCACACCAAAAGAACGAACTTTTACGACAACTCCCACAATACCCGCGGCCTACAACTCCCAGAGTGCACCGGGCGCCGCTGCCGTTAACCCTGTCGTGGCGCTGGGGCTGGCGAGCCCTTCACCCCTCCCCGTGACAGAACCCAATTGTTGCACCAACTTTCTCCCTTACAATCCAAAGCTAACTTTGCAAATTCTGTCAAACAGTTCCAGTTCTGCTGTTTCCTTGCCTTCCTTTATCACTCAAACCACCTCAGCTGCCCAGAAAATTATCCCTGACAGAGTACTACTTGTTATCCCCAGAGCACTCTTCACACTGCTAAATACTTACCATTTCTGGGGGTACATTTAACTTCAATTAATCTTTCCCTTTGCCTTTATAATTTTCTGGCATTCTTCTAACTTCTTATAACACAGATATTTTGGTACTCAACATTATTAATTTAAAAATTGTTTTCCAAAATCTGGGAACCAACAATAGAGAAGGACTATCCTATAGCTGACTATAATAGTCTCTATCTCTGCTTTTTGTAAGATACACTTCCTCAAAAAATTCATGCAACTCTAAATAAGTCCTAATAAGAAAAATTAGATATAGGCAATATATCTTTTCGATTTCAAGATCTTTTTTTTTTTAAAGGGAAAACTATTGTGTCAACATACTTTATTTTCCCTTTTTCTCTCTATTGATAGAAAGATAATCAGAAATAGCATATACTACTACTTTGTTCCTTTCTGACTTTAAAAAATAACAAACAACTAGCCAGGAAACATTTTCATATAATTTGAAAAGAAAACCAAGAGTTCATTCTTTCAGAAAACTGCACAATCACCTATTTTGCTAATGAAAGAACTCCTTTAAAGTTCCTCATTTTAATTAAAAACAAGTTTCAAAATGCATTTCTTTTAAATACATTGCCCATAATTTCAGTAAATACGACAATCACATGTAGAGATCACTGTATCATCAATATAAATTAAACGTGTAAGATGTACTTACACAAATTGTAACTTGCTCAGACGTGTAACTGACTGACAGACAAAATAATGCTTCAGTATTTGATGCATGCACTAAAACAACAACTAGATTTCTCCTATAGTATCTGCTATTTTTCTCATACCAAAATATAAAACAAAACGTACATAATGTCTGATTTTTCCATGGAAACATTTTGCCAGAAAAAGGGCACTCAAAATGTATCATGAATTTCAAATCACAAAACTCAGAAATCCTAACACACACACAAAAAAATCCCAAAGCCCTTTGGGAAAGATACGTTTTCAGCAAACTCTACAAAATCTTATTTTAAACATGACCCTTAATAATACATTTAGCTTATTTGTAAATTTTTTGATCTAGTAAGCTACAATGAAAAAATACTTCTACAGCATTAATTTTTTTTCATTCGTATTACAGTATATAGTTTCATTTACAATTAATGTAAATGCTATATGCCAAGACATAAAATATATACATAAATATGCTTTAAAATTTTAGTTCATTAGACTATTTTAGCTTTTGTATTTTTCTGATTTTAACTTAACATCTTAGTTAGGCTTTAGCTAGGCAAAGTTGCATTTTTACTCTCTATTTTTTAATATCTGCTAGATCATAAAAATGTAACGCATATTTTATATATTATTCTTCTGATGTTAAAATATATGATTCATAAGAAAGTTTCAAAAACAAGTCAGAAATGAAACTGATCTCCTCGTATATTTATAACATGCTTACAACTCTTTTCTCAGTGCTATTAAATTATATTTTTCATTAGAAGGCTAGTTTTTTCTATTTTTTATCTTTTAAAATATAAGATTTAAAAACTGACCTATTAAAGACTTATTTAAAGAGTACATTAGAAATAATGTTAGAATCTTTTTCAGATTAACAAAATTCTTTCAAAAATAACTTAGAAGTTTAGTATATCCTAATTAAGTAATTTAAGTAAGTCTTATCCTATATACTTAATATTAATATGAATGTCTTTATTAGGAGAAAAATACATTCTAGAAATGAATTCTTTAAATCCATGTATTAAAAAAACTTAGTACTTTTCTCCCAACGTTTTTAGATTTTATTTAACCATATGAATTTTTACGTGCATTTCTTAAAGACCGAAACCTCTATTCTATAATTTTAAAAAATATTTATATGTAACTGTTTTATATATTTAAAATTAGGAGAAGTCTTGTTTAATCTTCAGAATATGTGTTAATAAAAGACAAACATTGCAATTTATTTCTTTTTCCAAATGTGGTATTGGTGAGAAAGCTAGAATATACAAATTTGGATATTTTATAACAGATTCTATGTATAATTTCTCTAACTATTTCTTTCATTCTTTTAGCTTCATAAAATACTTCAAAGCATCTCTAAATGATTGTTTAGACGTTTTAACTGCATTTTTAGTTTATCTGCTTTAAAACATCTGATTTTCATATATGTGTTTATACTGTTCATGCAAGTAAACTGCACTAATAGAATTATTGCCAAAAATAGAATGAATTGCTAATATTTTAATATGCTCAAAAAGTTAATCTGTCTTTCCTTTTCATACGTTACCAGTATGACACAAATAAAAACTGAAAAGAGGTCACACACAAAGGACAGGTTCTTGCTTGATTAAACAAACTGTTTATATTTACATTATGATCCTACAAAGCAATATTTTCCTAGCATGTGAATATATCCTAGGGTTTAAGCTTCTTTGTTACAGTCCAAACCTTAAATAACTTTATTTCACTGGCCTGCTTTTAAAGCAGTGACCAGTCTTGCCAGCTTTTCAAAATATTCTATTTTTTATTATTATATACATCTATATTTATGTTTAGGGATACTCTAGGTGTCTCTAGATTTTGAAAAATATAATTTTAATTTTGTTATGTCCTAAATACTTAGAAAAGATGATAATGGGAATCCTATTATAATGCCTGTCTATTAGAAAGTGCAAAAAAGGTGCCTCTTTTTTTCCCCCAACAAACATGCAAACATGATTTTTTAAATGAAAAATTTTCAACAATTTGTTTTACTTAACTTAAAAACCCAGCTTTCTATCATCTTCATTATGTTTTATATCAGTTATCATAAGCAACGCTTAAGTTCATGTTTCTTCTTTTCTCTAATCGAATGCTCTCTTTTCAACAGATGCATAAACAATAGAAAATGTTTCCTTACCTAAAGATGAAAATTTCACCTTTAAAAAAGTCTCCAAGTTTCTTCCGAAGATAAAATTTGACATTTTCCTATAGAAATAAGAAAAGATACAGGTTAATGATTATGGTCACTCTAAAAACTCATAATAGGATGATGGATATTTGCATTTTTTGAGCCCTAATTTTGGATAGCAAGGCTTAAATATAATTAAATTAAATCAGTAGTGCCAATTAAAAAATCATCCTCATTTAAATTTTAGATTTTACCATAGAACCCTCACAAGGTAATGGTTTCTTATACTTAGTTGTCCCGCATTTTTTTCTGGTACTGAGATATCGTATGGTTCTTATTTATGACTCAATAGTTTTAATGTTTTTTTCATGTATTTGTCATTAACTCTCCTAATCTGTTTTAAGATGTTTTCTAATACGTAATAATGCCTGTTTTACACATAGTTTCTATAGCCTAAGTTTCCAAACATACGAGAGAAAAAAGTTCAAATCTTAAACTTCGTAATTTTCAAAGGCTTTTCTAGCGTCAAATCAATTTCCCCAAAAAGAGATATTTAACACGTAACATACCCTAAAACAGAAACGATAAATACTTTAAGACTGAGTAAGACTTAGACTGAATGTTTAAAAACAACTGCTGTGCTCCTCCCTCTCCCTCTTTCTGCTCATAATTTTATTTCCATTTTAATACAGGTTTACATTCATCAGCTCACATTCCTTCTCTCCAAAGAAAAATTATTTCTGCTTAGAAAAATTTCAGATTCTTGACATTTTCCCTGAATGGCACGTCAGGATCTACTCTTTTCAAGACCAGAAGGGGGAAGTGAATATTAATTATACTATTTCTCCCCCAAATTTCTTTTCATAGAACTATTTTCTAATCCTTCCCTCTATATGATTCTGCCATATCCCTTTTAGCTTTTTTTTTTTTCTTTTAACCAACAAGATTTGTCTGACGTTCCCCTCCCCAATATATGAGGGCATGTTCTGATTTTGTTTTTGTGTTTTGATGCATATGTCACAGTTGGGCCGATACCACCTCTCCAGACTCCCAACAGAACCAGTTTTCATTCACCACTAGGTACTTGTGGGATTCCCTGCACCAAACCCTGGCAATTTCCTCTTCTTCACCAGGACATCCCATTTGGAGTCCTCATACGGATGAATAAAACTGGAGAGCACAGGGGAGTCAGAACCACAAGAACCAATGCCAAGCACAGATGTAGATGTAGTTTTATAGAACCTATAAAACTCCTATGCCCAGCCACTAAAATATTCCTTTTTGTTACATCACTCGTGGCAACCTTTGATTTCCCAAGCCACTGGTTTTTGTTTTTTTTTTTTAATGTATCCTTTGTGGTACAACCAATTTTGCAAGTGCAGAGGTTTCTTTTGAAGGTAGGAGAACTGACCACTCAGGGTTCCAACCAATTGCTAGGGCAGAAGCAGGATGACCTATTGGGCCTCCACCCGACCGAAAGCTCAAGTTCTGCCTCTGATTTTTGCCTTGTCATAAGCTCCTGAGGGACTGAAGATAACCCTGTAATCACGCTACACCTCAGTTTCTTGGTCTCCGATTTGATTTCATCACACAACTGGACAAGCAGATCTTGAAGTGGGAGCCCAATCAAAATGCAAAAAGAACAAAGATTTAGACTAACAGGCATTTATTTCTCAGCTGCACCCCCTTTTCCTGAAGCCTTTCTCCCTGCCATGGAGGTGGGCTGTGGTATTGGGCAAGGTTGAGGGGTACAATATGGACGGCCTCCAATATCCCCAAACCCTACAACAGTGGAAACAGTAACATGGCCAGACATAATAGCAATAGTTTTCCTTTTTAATAAAAAAAAAATGCCAGACTAAAAGCCTCTTTCTAAAATACTGACATGGTAGGTAAATGCGTTTTTATAAAGAATAATGCATAAGTGGGTTCACAACCATAAAAATCTGATCATTGCTTCAGCCTTGGTGCTGTTTGCTTCTTTTCCACCATGTAAACAGATAAACTAGTCCTCATTCAGTAATCCAATGCTATTGTAACTGGGGAGCAAGCACAGTGGGGAGCCTTTAAACCCCTCAGAGAAACTCCCTCCAACCCAGCCTGGCTCTGAGAACTGTAAAGGGAACTCAGCAAAGCATTGTGAGTGTTCAGAAAGAGGATTCCTGCCCCAATCCCCTGCTCAGAACCCCACGCCAAATTAATCTGACTCATTAGTTCCTATTGAGACACTCTGTTATTTAAAAGAAAGCACTAAGCATAAACTTAGTTAAAAGTGATTTTTTTAGAAAGCCAAGATTTATTCATTCTAAACAGTAACAGATTAACGTTAACCACTTACCAGTTTTGACACCAGCTGCAAATGGGTTAATTCATTTGCTGGAACAATCAACATTGCCACACTCTCTCCCAGACCTCCTTTCCATTTTAGGAAACCAAATTCTTAGAAATAATAAAATAAGAGTTCTCCTTATCATGGCCTTTTAAACATTAACTACAAATCCAATCTCAGACTGTTTAGCATAAATTTAAGAGTTCTCTCTCTCTCTTCCTTCCTCCTATTCCTCCCTCTTTTAATTAATTAGGGGGAATTCACAGTCATCTGTACTCTGCTTTCCTCCCTGGGTATCACTCTAAAATGGAAGGAACCTCCTGCCTCTTTCCCTTCATCCTTACTTGAAATCCCTCTTTAAACATACCACAGTTTTTCCTGGTTTCACAGTACTGCGATTCTGGCTAAATTTCACCAAACTCTATCCTCACAGAAACTGTAAAATGCAAAATGTAAAATGAGGGGGCTGTACAGGACAGTCTCCAAGGTCCCATTTAGCACTGGCATTCTATATGTGTCTCTGATGATCCAGAGAAACTGGGATAACTCCATGTGAACACCCAAATTTGGGCCTCGTTTCTGTACACGCTACTGCTTCCACTGTGAGTCTGTAAACTTTTTGCTGAATTACACCATAACACACATTTTTCTGCCTTTCGAAGCTAACAGTCCCCTCTTCACTTCTTCAACCTAGTTTGCTTTCTCTAGGAAACCATTCTGGATCCCTGATAAGGCTCTCTCTGTTGTTCGCATGAAGGCCATCTCTACTGCCAGCAACCTTTTTCTGACCTAACTGGGGAATCTCTTAATAACACCGCAACACATTCTTCTAAGAACAACAGTGTTCTTCCCCAGACCCTATGGTCCCCTTCCTTATCTGTAACATTTATGGAGGGCTTCCAAGGCAACACAATTCTAAGCACCACACATTGAATACTAACAACCAGATAACGCAGATTCTATTATCATCCCCATTTTACAGATGAGCAAATTGAGGCAAACGAACGTTAAGTCATTTGCTCGAGGCTTATTTCTTTTTTTTTTTTTTGAAGATTTTATTTATTTATTTATTTGAGAGAGAGACAGTGAGAGAGAGCATGAGCAAGGAAAAGTTCAGAGAGAGAAGCAGACTCCCCATGGAGCTGGGAGCCCGATGTGGGACTTGATCCCAGGACTCCAGGATCATGACCCAAGCCGAAGGCAGTCGTCCAACCAACTGAGGGACCCAGGCGTCCCTCCTCGAGGCTTATTTCTAATGAGTGGAGGATCCAAGCCTGAAAACCACACACTTGGGCTACAGGGCTTGCACCCTTCGCCCATGATGAGCTCACTGCCTTTGACAGGATGATTTCCGTGGATTCTCCCAGCTCTGAAATTCTCTGCTCCCCCAGCACTTGATTATCTCCATCTCCTAATAGATGAATTAGGCATAACCAGAATATATACTTTCTAGTGTTGTTGGGGAAAAAGGAAAGAAATTTAATGTAAAGCACTCAGAACAGTGCCTGGCACAGAGTGCGTGGTTTGAGGAAATGTACAGTTATTTCATGGGAGAGTCTCAATTTGCAGATGAAGAGGCCAAGGTCACTAGTTAGTTAGTGGAAAGACAAGGACAGGGGCCCAGAACTAACAGACCCATTTCTTTTTAAAAATACCATTTATGGGGGTGCCTGGGTGGCTCAGTGGGTTAAAACCTCTGCCTTCAGCTCAGGTCATGATCCCAGGGTCCTGGGATCGAGCCCTGCATCGGGCTCTCTGTTCCGCGGGGAGCCTGCTTCCTCCTCTCTCTGCCTGCCTCTCTGCTTACTTGTGATCTCTCTGTCAAATAAATAAAATCTTAAAAAAAATACCATTTATGAATGTACTATTGACGTTCAGAGACATAGTTAAATTTTAAGTCTAAAAACTCATGTACTTCTTATGTTTCTTAGTCTGGGGCTTTATCTATTGAACTACATACTCTTCTTGCTAAAGTGGCAAATTCCAAGGAATCAAGGATTCTGGATTTGCCTGCCCCCACCTTCAAACACACGGCTGGGCTTTGGTACCAGTATATCAACAATCTCTAATAGCTTTTGGAAGAGTAAGCTTGCCAGAGGCTTCCTATCTATTAAAAGTCACCTCGCTATCGGGGAACCTAGGTAGCTCAGTCAGTTGAGTGTAGACTCTTGATCATGATCTGGTCATGATCCCCGGGTCGTGGCATTAAACCCCACATTGGGCTCCACACTTAGCATGAAGTCTGCTTGGAATTCTCTCTCCCTCTCCCCCTGCCTCTCTCTCTGATCTCTCTCTCTCTCAAATAAATAAATAAAACCTTTAAAAAATTACCTTCATATTGAGTATAGGTTGAAAGTCTTTTCAAATGGTGATAATGATTTGGTGGAATGCATTTCTCACCAGAGGCCCCATACTTGAGAATTTATATTTATTAATCAAAAAATAGGGGCTCCTGGCTGGCTCAATCAGTAAAGCATGTGGCTCTTGATCTCAGGATCATGACTTTGAGCCCCATGTTGGGAGGTGGTGTTTACTTTAAAAGAAAAAAAAAAAGAAAGAAAAGAAAAAGATATAGGTGCTCAGGATGGAAAGGTCTCCTTCCCTATATAAAGAAACCTGGGCTCGCAAGAGTTGTGCAGGTAATATTAATATTTTTTCATCGATGTCATGTATTAAATGTGATAAAAGTAGATTTGAGAATGCATTTGTGTACAGCAAAGATTTAAAGGCCCTAAACTCGACACAGTTGAGGCTGGGCTCTGCACTCCAGAATTTTACATGGAAACAATTCCTTCGCTATTGGAAGTAAATTTTTTTCCTGTGTTCTCATGGCAATAAATAAACACACACATTTTGTTATCAACAAAAGCTATGCTAACATATCGAAAAAGTATTACATTGCTTGGGTAGAACACAGCTACTGTGTAGTAACTATTCAAAAGACAAAAGAAGATTTTGTAAGAAGTGCATTAATCTGGTAATTCCAAACAAGAGTAAAATAAAATAATCTTGGTACAGTTTATATTTTCATAATTTATACCATTATCTTCAGACTTTCAGTTAGCTTCTAGGATCACGTTGGCTCCTTTCACTGCCTATCATGTTATTATCTGAGAGGCCGTGGCTCTCAAACCTGTTTATTTCTGTGATCTTCAAGGAACATTCCACCTTGTCCTGAGGTCAGTATCCCAAACTTCTCAGCCTTTAGCTCAAGTAAGTTAAAAGGGGTATGCCTTCATTTTTAATGTCTACCATGATTTCCTTGTAGTTTCACTCCTAGACTTATGAATGCATTCAAAAATAAAATAAATAGTATTTTTGCCCAGGATTTTCATTTTGTGCAGGTTTGTGCATTAATGACATACTCTTAAGAACTAAAGCCCCACCTGAGAATGTTGAATTTTCTTATCCGTTCAGAGAAATTCAAATCTATGGTCCCCTCTTGTGCATGCACAAATAATTATCTCGACAAGATTTTATTTTATTGATATGTGTGGTATTTTTTTAACACTAGGAGATTGGATCTCAAGGGGTTTTTTTGCTTTGTTTTACAGTCTGTTTTGGAAATTTTCAAGCAAAGGAAAGTAGAAAGAATATACCAAACATCCATGCACATATTATCTCTGTTTAATGGTTAACGGTCACATTTGTTTCATCTCTCTCTTTTTTCTTTGCTGAAGTACTCTAAAGGAAATGACAGGCACCATGGCATTTCACTCCTAATTACCTCATTGTGCACATTTCCTACATAACCAGAATGCCATGATCACGCCTATGAAATTAACAATAATTCCCTACCCCCAAGGCCATACTCTATTTGGGAGGCTGGGAGCAGGGCAGAGGGAGAAGCACAGAGAGAATCTGAAGCAGTCTCCATATCCAGTGTGGAGCCTGATGTGGGGCTGGATCTCACCACCCTGAGCTCATGACCTGAGTCGAAATCAAGAGTCGGATGTCTAGCCAATGGAGCCACCCAAGTGCCCCGGGCATATTCTGATTTTTCTACATGGAATCTAATTTTCTTGAAAATTTCCTTAAGCCTCTATTCTGCCATCAATGACAGGACACACGTGTTTTTAAATAAAAGCCACCTCTAATTCCAACAAGGTCTGCTGAGATAGCCGTGTGCTCCCTGACCTGCTCCAAGTTTTTTACCTGATAGACCACCAGGCATCATCTAGTCTTGCCCGCATGCCTGTTGGAGGCATCATGCCAAGTCAAACTCTGATAAGCACTGGGTAAAAGAAACTGTGGAATTTCGGGTATATATTTCCCTCCACAATCAGTGTGCATTGGGGAGCAAAAACAGTGGGACAAAGGGCCACAAAATCCTAAATACAGTCACATAATTTTAAATGGGCGTGTTTTGCCTAATCATTCAGAGCAGGTCCATATATACCAATCTACACAAGATGCAAAGGTGGTAATTTTCTGTAGAGTCAAATTCATGGAAACTCAGGGAAAAAAAATTCACTTTTTCCTTCACTCAAATAAAATTATAATCCATCAGAGGAGGGGATAACTGGATTAGTTGGGTTGTCTAGGAGTAAGGAATAAAGAGGATTTTCTTAGGGGGTGGGGAGAGGAGAGACTGGGAATCGACTTGGCATAAATTTTAAGTCATGCTCATTCATAAAGTAGGAATTTGCAGGAATTATTTGTAGGAAATCATCAGAAGGAGAACTAGGAAACTAAGATTATCTTCTTGCTTCAATTTCATCTGCAAGCCACTTGTTTTCCTAGGAATGATCATCTACTATATATGAGTCTCTCAAATACCGACGTAAACAAAAGGGGACAGTCAGCAGTTGTGCAAGCTCTGACCCTTGAAGCCATCTTGAAGGCTATTCTTCCACGGTATTAAGGGTAAGAACACCGCTTGGAACACCCTGCCTTAACCTTTACTTTGCACATCTTCCCCTTTGTCCCTGAATCCACAAAGCCACTTAATAATGTATGCAATGTTACTGTCTTAAAATTATCATTTTAATTGATTTATATGCGACTGAACTAGTTAAGGACACTCACATTTTTTTTTTTCCCCCACTGAGGTAAAACTGTTTGGGGGACAAGATAAAGGCATCTCCTCTTTTTGTTGTAACCAAAGCATACTACGTTATGCTTTTCTCCATTTTCCCCCCTTTTAAAATAGGGGCACTATAGCAAATGTGTAAGTCGACTAGATTTAAATCTGATAGCGTCAGAATTGAGTAAGGCATGGCCATCAACACTCAGCCATATACCAGCCCATTAAGAACCTCACTCTAAAAGACATGCTGACATGCCCATGTGCAACATTTACAAAAATACACGTGTGGACATGTTTACACTTGATATGGTAATTTACAGAGAGGAGGTCAAAGTCAACTGCTTCCAGAATGGGACCGAAGGAAGCACCGGAAACCAGAATTCAAAGACAGTCCTCAATCTTTTCCTTTAGGCAACAAAAACTTTCCAGAAAAGTCAGTAAGTAACTCAGTTGCTGACCACCGCCCCTCCCCACTCTCCTGAAGAAAGCGTTTAAAATAAGAAAACCTGTCAAATACATCAGAAATAAAAAGAGCTGTAAAAGACCGATAATGATCTAAAACCTCAGAAATCTATCCCTGGCCAATGTCACAGGCTGCGAGCCACCCAGTGCGTATGCAGGTGAACAGACAGGACAGACAGATGGACAGGCTGTGCATACCACCTGCCCATGTGATCATCACTAGCGAAGCCTTCCCGCCCGCACTCAGTGGGATGTTAGAAGAAACAACCTCAAAATAAACACACACACATACATAAACAGACACTACAAAAAGCTTAAAATGCCTCGCAGGAGAGGCATTTTTTTTTTTCTTCTAAAGAGTTACTTTGCAAACGAAGTTTACACTATAAGCAGTTTCCTCCTCTGCCATCCTTTGCGGGCATTCCACTACCCAAGGAACAGAATGTCAGCATCACTTCCTCATCGGACAAATATTTATCCATTGCCTCCACCTGCCTGGTAATAGACACATTGGTCTTTAGAGTCGGAAGTGTCCTCAGAGAGCATCTAATTCAATTGATTCATTCTACTGAGGAAGCCAAGAGAGGTAAAATGACTTTACCAAGGCCACACAGCTTTCTGAAGTGATTATCTCCTTCGGTAGATGACACAGAGCTCAAAAGAAGGAACTGCCAAATTAAAAGCCAGGGATATGGTAGAGAATACCCACCAGCACCAAAAAGATGGAGAACTGGTCTCTTGGACAACTTTTCAGAAGAAGTAAAAGAGGCTGGCCATTTGCTCCATCCTTCTTTGCTCACGTCGCTTGCTCACCACATGCCCTGCAGGGCAGTGGTCGACCACCTGCGCTCTGCATCTTCACCCGCCAGGCTTTGGGCGGGGGGCAGGTGGGTGATGAGAGGATGGGAGGGTGGAAGGAGGGAAAGAACAGGACGCGGCTGTGGGACATGGAGCCAATACACAGAAAAATGACCTTACAGAGACAGCTCCACGTCAAATTTCGATAAGGGGTTCCTTCCTATGGGAATCCAGAGCTTGTCGCATTGGGTAGCTAGGGTACCTTTAGGCCAGGGCTGCTAAGAGTTTCAGAGGGAACAATTCCTACAGGGAAAATTAATGGAAGGAAAGAGAAAAAAAAATGTATCTAAGTTTTCGTTGTTCATTCAGTCTCCTGACATGGGGCCTTCCTGCCTTTTGGTACTAGCTTTAATTGTCTCCTTTAACAGAATGGTTGAAAAGGAGCTCAGTTGGTGCCTATTAGGACTGGCCACACTCTGGACAAATTAGAAGCTGCCCTTAGGAATTTTGAGGGAAAATGTTTGAAAGGTCTTTTTTTTTTTTTTAAGTTACATTATATTTGTTAGGATATATTTTTAAATTAACTTTTAAACTTTTTCCCAGTATTAAAAAAATCTGTATTCTGGTCTCTTAAAGTAGTTGCTAAAAAGAAAGAAAGCTTAACACATAAATTGTGTATATCTGAAATATATTTTAGAAAATCCTCTTGTAGCAAGAGCTTTCTTGTTAAATACTCGTAGACACGTGAGATCCTTTACTTTCTATTCAATCTGTATCGGTCAAAAAAAAATCTAAAACCTTATAGATTTTTTTTTACCCCTGCCAAAGCATCCACCATCTCTTTTCTGTCTGCACCAAACTTAAATCTCCTTGAAGTCTAAATCATGTGTCCAAGCATTCAACAACTGTAACTTTTGAAAGATAGAGGTACATTGTTTTTTTGTTTTTATTTTTTTGAATAAAAGAAACCCACTAGACTATTAGGATTTCATTTAGAAGGCATTAGGGCCAATACTAGGGAAGCTTCCACAGAGGTGACATTAACGAAGGCAGTAAAAACTCATCTCGAATCTTCATCTTTTTCAACCATCAAGCTAGCCTCTTAAAGGGAGAAGAACTTTTCGAAACACAGAGGTTGAAGTAGCCTCATTTCCAGCCTTGCCCCAAGTCTAATCTATGGCAAGATACCTCACTGCTGGGCATTAAGACAAAAGTCCTTCTGGTTGTCTGAGACATCTGGATGCACAGGGGTTTGACACATTTTGGAGTACCCTCCAGGTCAATAGTCCCTAAAAAGGCAAGAGAAGCAAACAGAAATGTGGGGTATTAACCTGTACACAGAGCAAAATCAAAGGGCACCCTATAAAGCTACAAACCCTACAAACCCCCACTGTGGGTGTAGCGTGGAACCTTGCTCTCTTGTCAATATATACTTCCCTAATGTTCATCATCATCCCCAAAGATAGGTTGTCAAAGCTACAAGATGACTTAGAGATGATATGGTCCATTTTTTTTTCAATTTGTAGATACGGCAACAGCTCCAGGGAAGAGAAGTGCCCGAAGTCACAGGATCAACAGGCTTTAAAATCCCTGAACGTCTGCCTCCCATCCAATTCTCTTCCATGCACTGGAATTCTACCTTTCCAAAAACATTTAACCACACACCACATACATCACCTCATTTAATCCTGTAAGAAAACTCTGAGGAAGAAAGCATGCCATCCTCATTTTCCAGACAAAGAAATTACTCCAGAAGCTTACACAAAATCACTGCCAGATTCAGAATCACAATTAGCTCCCTCAACATTGAATTGGCATCTGAAAATAATAGTTTCTGTTTATTTAGCATCTACATTTGTCCTTTATATATTATGTTTTCTCTTTGACATCCCAATTTTCTTAAAGAAGCAAACAAAAATCCTATATTTGAATTGGAGACCGGACTAAATACAACAGGTTACCTTGAAAAAAAAATTCCAACACTGCATCTTCCCTACTAAACGTTTCTGGAGAATATGTTGATCTGCACATTCCCTTCTGGATCTACCAGCAGCTGTAGCCATGGCTGGGAAGTCCAACCCTGTGGGCTTTCTTATTTCTTTCTTTCTTTTTTTTTTTTTTTTTGGAAGATTTTATTTATTTATTTGACAGGCAGAGATCACAAGTAGGCAGAGAGGCAGGCAGAGAGAGGAGGAGAAGCAGGCTCCCCACCGAGCAGGGAGCCCGATGCAGGGCTTGATCCCAGGATGCTGGGATCATGACCTGAGCTGAAGGCAGAGGCTTTAACCCACTGAGCCACCTAGGCACCCCTGGGCTTTCCTATTTCATAATGATCATTCAATATAGAAAATAAGCTGTATTCTCAGTTGTTAAGGATTCACCAAATGAAATAGTTGCTAACGCCCATTGAGCCTGTGGCCAAGGTATTATGTCTTCCATGGAGGGCTAGAGAGAAATGCCACCTGAGGAGGGGGACGTCGCCATGCAGGCTCAATAAACTCCTCAAATAGGGCCACTGAGGGGTTCCAACCATTGGCCATTGAACTCTTCTAGACTAAATATACCATAATCTATGTTGGTTTGTGTCACCCAATACATTGAAAGCTCAGAAGCAGAGAAAATTGAGCAAATACCAAGGACAAACAAAAAATATAGTAAGAGTAGCTTTCTCAAGGTACATTTAAGAGATAATGAGCCAGACTGAACTCCTGTTATGAACAAAATACTACACGTGAGCACAACTCGAATACCAAGGCATTGCAGGACTCCGTTAGAATCACTTGACACTGTTCATTTGGAAAATTGTGATATCATAAAAATTACTATATTTTGTCAAGTAGTCTGGATAATTTGTTCAATGCAAAGGATTACAAATAGGGTTTGTCAGAATTGGCAAGTACCTAGACCTTTTCAAGTTTGAGGGTAGACGGGAATAAAGATATTTCTTTATCCCTACCCTTCTCCCCTCCCCATATATGTTTCCCTAGAAAAATATGTCTGGGTAAATCAACTCCCAAATCCAACAACATGGAAAAAAATTGGTAGGGGTGGGATCAAGTTTGGCCAAATCACTGCTTCATATCAATGACAAACATAGACTCAGATGTTGGGTAAAATGTGGTTATGAGTGAATGGTATGGGTTATCAGTAAAGATGAATGACATCCTTAAATGCTCATACTGTATAGCCCTTCATACTTTTGATTAAGCCAGTTAAATGGCATCGCAAAAGTCAACAATATTTGCTTGAAAATTATTTAGATGAATCTTGGAGCCTTTTAAAACAGGTTTGGAATAGCTCTACCAATGGTGTTACCCAGTATCACAGTTTAGTGAGAGCCATGAATATAAAAAACACATAAAGCCAAAAGAATATAAATGTATGTTTCTACAGATTCATTCATTTCTCTTTGTTTGACCATGGCTATCACACAGGTTTGGGGGAAAAAAAAGTGGTTTAGAATGTTAACAAGACTCTGGAGACTAGCTCTAACCCAGACCAATCTGTAGTAGAACATAATGTTTTTAAGTCATAGTAGCCTGAAAAATTGCAACAGTGAAGTGATCTTCTTGTCCATTTTTATTAACATTTATATTTGCATAACATCTTTTTTGGGGGGGGATGTAGCTGATTTCTTTTTGAGTCAGTGCTCATCTGAATGCCTAACAAATCTTGAGAATTAAAAATGCCTTTAAAATTCTGATCAGTAGTGACAGTGAAAAGCCATCAAGTCCAGAAGCTTTGTTTGTTGGTGGTGCTGTTTTGGTAATACACAGCCAGTGAAAGTGATAGAGCCGATAATTGCCAGGCATAAAGCAATAATGATGTTGCCGAAAATGTTTAAATCTTTTTTATTTGGGGCAAATTTCAAATACAAAGTTATTCAGCAAAATGAGATATCAGTATAAAAACCAAGACATCGGAAGCTGACAGAAAAAGAAAAAAAAAATATTTCTAAGAGGAAAGAAAGTTTCATTGAAATGGGATCCAATTTCTCTAGTAATTAAAAAATACCATTACATTGGGATATTTATTTTATGTGGCATGTTGCAAACATTTAAAAGATAATTTTATATTTCTTCTGATTTGGCATTTTGTAAAAAAAAGTCATGAAGACAAAAACTTCTGGTGTAAAATTGAGAATTTTAAAACATTATTATTACTGACATTAAAACTAGCAAAAAGAAAACTTTGCTAGTTCTTTCAATTTTCTAATAATACTTTTAAAATACAGATAAAAATTTATTAGACAAAATCAAAAATTCCTGAAAATTTATTTATCATGATCAAGATTTTAAAGTTTAGCATTATATCAGAATTCTGTGATAAAAATCTAAAGAAAAGAATATCTGAAAATACATTTTAGAAATAAACTGAATTTATGTGTTAAGCTTTCATTGACACTGGCAACTACTTTAAGGGACCAGAATATAGATTTTTTTAATACTATGTCATTTTAAAAAGTTAATTAAAAATTACATGCTAACAGATATAACATCACTATGAAAAAGTCTTTTAATATCTAGTGAATGAATAATAGCAAAAAGTAATAAAACAGTAAAATGCTATTTTAGTTTTCCTCTATGACTCTTATTTCATAAGATATCAGTATGAATTTTTTGTTAAGTCATGTCATTTTATTTTAACTCAAATATATATGTGTCTGTATTGTTTCTTAAATACAGTTTATTGTGATCAAGTTTTTTTTTTTTTAAAGCAAGGTCTAACACTTAAACATTTAGATAGCAAATTCAGGAGATACCAGGGCTTATCCCAAACATTTCTTTTAATGTCAGTTTAATTCCATATAATCACTATAGAATCAATTGCTGGGTTTTTATAATGTCAGTACATCTGTCTGAAAAATCAAAAAACTTCACAGGGCTATGTTGCCTGGCTGATGCCTGACAATGCTTGTAAACATCAGGTAGCTAGAATTGAGTCATGTAACCTTCTAGCACCTTCTAAAACTAAGCTGTCCCTCTCCAACTTTGAAAAATTGTGAGATTAATTCATTAAGAAGTAAAGCAAAGTAAATGCAACTGGTTAGCCATTGATCTGAAGGTTCTAAGACTGTATTAGATCCTCCATCTTTATTGATTCTTTCTATGATAGTTCTTGTGTTCTGTGTAATACTATTTATCATTATTATAATTGTTATTATTACCCCATAGCATGTGTGACATTGATTTCTGTATCAATGTAAATATGTAGTTTCATAAGATAGGATTATGATCCATGTTTTGAGTCACATTTTGCTTCAACACTGTAATCTGCAGCAGCTGCTTCATGTAAGTCTGGGAGTTTGGCAAATGGGAAGTTTAAAAACAATGCTATTATTTTCCTAACGTTCTTCAAAACGTTACTTAGGATACTACAGGTCTTAGATTAAAATTAAAATTATCTTTTTGCTGAAATCATTGTTTTAGCAACCCTCAAAAAATAAAACGTGAGCAAAGTTCAAATTCTCATACAGTTTCTGTTTCTTGCTATCTAGTTTATTTGTATATAAAAACAAAACCCCTTGTTTTTATTGAATTTTAAGGGTCAATAAATAAATATGTGACTAGTTCTCAAATGTATATTCTATCTTTAGAACTTACAAATAAATTGAAGTAAATTAAAGGATTTTGTTCCTAGGAAAGGGGACAAAATTCTGAGCAGCAGAATAGCAACTTTTTAAATGTTCGACATTCAAGTTAAAAATTGTTATTCTGCTTTATAATTCTAAAAAGAGATGAACTAAAATAACTAAAAAGTTTTATACATAGTTAAGATTGCTTTTAGTTTTTATCAAATGTTTTTAAATAGTATTTCTATCCAGAATGTATACCTTTCTATTGTTTTACAAATAGATATAATGCAGTTTTTTCAGTTCAATTGTTCGAAAATTCAGATAAAAAATCCTAAGCAATTAATACTTCTTAGCAACTCCTTGCTTTCCATGGAAATAAAACTTTTAACTAATGAACTTAACTCAGCTTCCTTTTAATATTGCAAATATTGGTATTTCAAAAACCAAGAATTTAAGCTTTTTTAAAAAAACATAAGAGTTTTAAATATTTACAATAATTGTATTCCTAAATAAGGATACTTTCAAATTAGAAATAATTCATATTAAAAATTGGATATCATCTGTGATTCCTTATGGGAGAAAAATAAAGAATTGTATTGGTTTTTAACAGGATCATATGTTAACTATTAGTCCAAAATTGCTTATTTTGGTCTTTTCAACAATTTTTTGAATTATTAAAGACAGATTTCAAGACTAAATTGACAATGAACTTCTACAGCTATCAATTTGCCTTCATCAAAATGTTGCTATTTGGCAAGAATTTAAACAACGTAATTTGTAGGGGTAACTTCTCTCTGTAATTAAGTTGTTCCTTTTAAATAATGTTCCCATAAATGTGATAAACTGTCTCTCATTCTTACAACATATTTATAAGATAGAATTCCTAAGAAATATATTTTAGTAATATCTCCTTTTTCTTTGAACTGTAAATTAATTGCCAGGGAAATAGAATATTTGTTAATAATCAAAACTTACTTTTTCAGCTTATTTTAGAATGATCTATTTTTACTTTAGTTCTGAAAATACATGAGGTTAAAATATGTAATTATATCATTTTTAACAGTAACCATTAGTTTTGGCATTAGTGATTAAGGCCAATATTGCCACAGGCTTTATAAAAGCTTATGTTAAGAGTTCAAAATATTTAACTAGCCATCTTGAAAAAAAACTTCAAATATTCTAAAATTATAATGAAAGATCTTGAAAGTTAAACTTGGGGGAAATTTTAGTTTTTGGTTTTGTTTTCTTTCTACATTTTGTCAATCTAATTTCACAAAGTTTGGTCTTTTTATAAAACAGATAACAGCCATTTCATGTCTCATCCTTGGAAATATGGTATTGATAATATTTTTATTCGTTGAAGACTGTCTTTTTAATTTTGCATGTGCCTGAAACTTTCTTAAAACAGCATTAGAATTAACGTGATTCTGTTGAATGTATTCCACAAGTCTATATATGAAAAACAAGTGAGATAAATAATAAGCTTTCTTTTTGTATTCATTTAACTATTTCTGTTTTAAATATTATGCTTCTAATTTTCTAATAGGACATACGACAGGCCTTGGCAGTACTCATTTCTGGCATGAATGAGTTTTAAACTTGGTTTTAATTTAAATATCTGATACATCTCAGTAACTATTAATCTATCTGATTCTTTACCCTGAAATTTACAGTCCAGTTCATTTTCTGTGAATATTTATTTTCTAAAAAATTTTAAAGATATTCATACTGAGTTTAAAAAATATTTTTAAAAGATCCTCTAACTTCAGCTGACTAGAGCAATGTTAATTACTTTTGAATTTCTGGACCTTTATAACTTCATAGCTTTGCTGTTTAACATTTATCAATAACTACCCCCATGTGCTCTAGACACAGAGATAATAATTCCTCTCTTGATTTACATTGTGTAATTCAGAAGAATATACAAATACCATGTGAACAAAACCACAGGGTATCACCTCCAGCTGACAAGTAACTTAATGAGTCTCTGTTACCTTCTGTTAAATCTTATCATCTCTTCTGAAAATGAAAGGTACTTGAGGGGTTAGTCCTGAGAAAACTTTTCTAAGGGAGAGAAGGGAGTATTACTTGATGCAGCATTTGTCTCTCTCTCATAAAAATAACTTTAGATTTTCTTGAAGGAGGATTCTCTAAAAGTCTTACTTTCTTTTCCTTTAAATTATACACATTTCATTGAGGTTGAATGCATAGAAAAAAGGAAAAGAAACATTCATGAAATTTCTTCCTGACTTATATCCTATGATCCTCTTCAAACTCTCCGGGTAAAGAGCAGTTATCTGGTGAACTGATCAGTGACGACAAACAATCCACATAGTTCAGTCTCCTCGAATCTTCTGTTTTCAGTGAGGGGATTTTTTTTTTTCCTTAAATTATCTGAATAATTGGTCCAACTCTTCAGTTCAATTTGCATGTCTAGACAGGAAACTAGACTGAATAAGGTTTGGAAGGACTGTGATTTTTGAAACTGCCTTTTTTTTTTTTTTTCTGAAACTGCATTTTGAATTGTAATTCTTACTATCTTCCACATGTCATCTCACCGGCTGCTTGCTTCTGAAGCCTTCCAGAAATCTTGTTGTGACATTTTTTAAGCAGTCGTGATCCAGAAATATAGATACATATACATACACATGTTTTAAAACTTACCAGGGTCTGCTTTACTTTTCCTCTTTTAAAAACCTATCATGGGCACTTAATTTGTTACTTCTATATGGGAAAATACAAATTTTCTCCCAGCCCCACCCAGTTTTCAGGAACAAATAAAAATATTTACCTCTTTGTACAAAAAGAAAAAAGTTTCTGTGTTTTTTGAAACATGTTGCTGATTGACTACTTAAAGGTAACTCTTTTTAGAAAAGAACTGAATGGCATTATTTGTGAAACAACATTTGCTCAATGACATTTTGCTGGAATCTTTTTTAAAAAAAGTTATTGATCATTTCACAAGACTAAAAGAGGCTTCTCCAAAAATAATGGTTTTGGAAGAATACGCAAAAAAAAAAAAAAAAAAGGAAGTCTAAAAAGTTATTCAACATTGTTTCTAATGACTAATGGCAGACTGGAAAGAGTTAAAAATAGGATTGAATAAAGATCATCAAAGGTCCAAATTTCCAGTTGTAAGATAAATAATCACAGGGGATATAATGTACAACATGATGACTATAGATAACACTGCTGTATCTTACATTTGAAAGTTACTAAGAGAATAAATCTTAAAAGTTTTCATCACAAGGAAAATTAATATTTTGGGGGTAACTATAGGAAGTGAGGGATGTTAACTAAGCTTACTGCAATAATCATTTTGCAAATATATATGCCATGTCATTATGCCATATCCCTTAAACTTACATGGGGGTGTATGTCAATTATATCTCAATAAAACTGAAAAAAGTTTATAGTAAAAAGAAAATAAAAGAAAAAATATGACTGAATTAAAAACTCTAATAAATGCCAGCTTATTGATCCAATTGCCTTGTCTCTATTGGTAAAGCAAGACCATGTATGAAATTCCTTCATTTGCAGACATGTTAAATAAATTATTGTCCCTCCATTCTGAAATCTGGAAAGAAAAGTTAGCCACAAGTCCAAAAACCATATACCTCTTTCAATTTTATTAATTAATTGAGCTTAAAACGTTACTCCAGCAACATTATTTTTCTTTGTTGTTATTGCTGAGACCCGCAAAATGGCTGCTGGGAAACATACTTTTTGGCATCACAAATGGGACCTGTACACAATCAATCATAGTTGAGCTAATCAGAAGACCCCCCCCAAAATTCAAAACCAAAAAAGTATTGATCATAAATGTCGTAGAAGTGTTAGAGCCCATCCCAATGTTAAAATTCATGAAACTGCCTTCTAAAAATGGTTCTATCTTGAGACATTTTGGTTTGGGCGTCTAGATAAATTCTCAACAGACTTCCCCCCACAAAAAATATTTTCACAAGGGAATTAACTTCTTCATTTCTCATGTGATGATTCCTTATTTATGCTCCTTTATTTCTCAAAGTGAAAACCTAATACAGTTGGGATACAGTTGGGTGGCTCAGTCGGTTAAGTGTCTGCCTTCCACTCAGGTCATGTTCTTAGGGTCTTGGAATTGAGTCTCGCATTGGGTTCCCTGATCAGCAAGGGACCTGCTTCTCCCTCTGCCTGCCACTCCCTCTGCCTGTTAATACTCTCTCTCTCCCTCTTTCTCTCTGACAAATAAATAAATAAAATCTTAAAAAAAAAAAAAAAAAAAACCTCGCACAATTAAGGAGAAAGGAGGCTGGGCTAGTAAATCTGGAATATCACATTTCAAAAACATGGCAAATTCCATCAGTTTGTTGCAATTCATTTCTTTATAAAATCTGGTCACCTTCTTTATCAGATATCCTCTTCTATTTATTCTAAAAGAAATTCTCAATGATCTGCCTGATTCAATGAAAGTGATCCTCCAACTTCAGATAATAAAAGCTATTACTTAGCAGTTGGGGGCCATGGGCTCTGAGAAGTCATTGGGGTTTTTCAGGGATTAAAACAGTAAAAGAGTAAAACTCCTATTCCCCAAATATCCCCCAAATGCTGTGCTGTGCGTTCAGCTGCCTCATTCTGCATTTCCCTTCCTACAATAATCCATCTCCAGTCCACGCTTTCCAAGGACAACTTCATAAAACCACTTCGTATTGTGTAGAGCACAAACCCTTTCCTATTTTTGGACAAAAGGGAAAAGACTGGAGCACGAGCTGCATCACTGATTCTGTCACTCAGCTAAACCTTCAGTTGGATGCAGCTTTGGTTTTCCAGAGGGAAGCCTTTAAACAAAAACAGATGAAGATCAGCTAAGATAACCTGGAAGTACGGAGAGCATTCAGCGTGGATTTTCTAGCGTAGCCCCAATTTCCAAAAACGTTATTGTTTTCAATAAAGAGCTATTAACACATGCGCTACATGTGAGGCAAATTTTTAACTCCAAAAGACTCTTTCTTTCAACAGTCTCATAATTCAGGGGAAAAAGACAATCGTCAGATAAAATATCCCCATTTCTAGTTGGGGAATTATTGTCACCATCAAGAATTTGCAAAATATTTCTTTATAAGGCATATAACCATGAATTCCAAGTTTTCTGTCCTCCGGCTCTGCAGAGGGTACAAAATCTGGTAACCAGGGTATGGATTTAGGTTTTCATTTTGAGACCCACTCTTGACTCTGGATCTACCTATTATTATATATTCGTATCTGACTCAATCAGTTCAATCCATTCCATCAGTACTAGGGGAACCAGAACAAGGCAAACTGGATGCATGAGAGACTCTGCCTAGTTGGCCCATGTGGCAGTGGCCTTCCTGCTGATGACTGAAGGAAGGGTTCTTGCTGATACAGCCAACAGGAAGAAGGGAGCAGCCGTCTCTTCGACCTCACACACCCAGCTGTCAACGGAGTTCTGATGATGGGAGACGGGTCTATACAGCAAAAACAGAGCGCTCACAGAAGATTTTGTCCTTTTGAGGAACCTACCTATCCAGTAGAGGAGGAAAGTATGTTTTGATTTTGTGGCCCCAACCGTTGGGTTTTACACATTGCTGAGAAGGACCGTAGGAAACTTGAAAAAAATCTTTTGAAAATCCTTGGGTTTTGGTTTGGTTTTCATTGTTTGTTTGGGTTGTTTTTATTTTTTATTTTTATTTATTTATTTATTTATTTATTTTATTTGTCAGAGAGAGGGAGAGAGAGCGAGCACAGGCAGACAGAGAGGCAGGCAGAGGCAGAGGGAGAAGCAGGCTCCCCGCCGAGCAAGGAGCCCGATGTGGGTTGTTTTTAGCTGTAAATCTACAAAGCATTTTGATCACTGTGTTTCTTTTTTATTTTTTAAAAAAAATTTATTTATTTATTTGAGAGAGAGAGAAAGCAAGAGACAGAGTGTGAGTGGAGGAGGAGGGGCAGAGGGAGAGGGAGAACCAGACTCCCTGCTGAGGGAGAAGCACCATAGGATGGGCCGCTCCATCCCAGGACCTGGGGTCGTGACCTGAGCTGAAGGCAGATGTTTAACCGACTGAGCCCCCCAAGGCACCCCTTGATCACTGTGTTTCTGAATTTACTGTTTGTAAGGGTCCATTTAAATTTCTGTTTCTAGGAAAAATAACTCTGTATCGTGTATATTTTATTGTGGTGGTGATTTAAGGAACATTATGTCTCCGTTTCATAGACTCTGATCCTCTTATGTCCTACAAGCAGACAAATAACACTTTCTCGATTATTGTTAACCTACATTATCGTTCCTGGGGTGTTTGAGCTGAATTTCTGTGCAAATGTCTTCATAACTTGAATAAATAAACAGACCAGGGCAGCCTGGCTCAGAGGTAACTATAGACCAGAGATGCTGCTCCTTGTCTTACGGGTCACCCAGCCTTCTAAAAACTGATTCAGACGGTCATACCTCAGACCCGATTTAGGGAACATACCATACTTAATATTTTGATGGTGCATTATTAGGTAAAATTATGTATTCAGGAAATTCTAAGTTGGTTTACAAAGAACATGTAAGCTCTGGTTTATAGGCATTTGAAAATACCTTTTCATGACCTTGTCATATAACTATTTCTTAATTTTCCCTTTTCTTAAATGATCTCTTTCTAACAATTATAGCAAGTGTGTACGACTTTGGTGTTTCACAAACAAGATTTCTTGGTCCTCACGGTGTTAATCTTGGTGTTGTTGGCAGCCCCTGCAGGGTGACTAAAACTTCAGACCTTGAACTGAGAGTGATGAGAATTTGTATCTTGGTCCTCTTAATTTTCTAGCTGTGTAACCTTGAGCAAGCTTCATGGCCTTTCTGAACCTTGGTTTACTTATCTCCAAAATGGGGGTGATAATAATATTTACTCCATAGGGTTGTTGTGAGGTTTCAAGGAATAGAAGTTCAGAGTACAGTGACTGGCACATAGTAAATGATCAGTAAATGTTGCTATTTAAAGAGAAGGTGAACAAAGTTAGAGACATTGAGAGGTGTGCCCTTGATATAGCCAAGGCTGGGACCCAGGTTTGCTGACTTCAAAGCCAGTGATGAAGTCCTCCTGCTTTGTTTGCAGTGCAGCTGTTTTAAAATGTGACTCAGCAATGTTCCTTCCTACCTTCTGCCTACATACTGATCAAACGCAAAAGCACTTTTCCCTCTTAACCAATGGACTTCAAAACCTTCCAAAGATGCCTTCGTGAAAGTTAATGGACAACTGGGCCTTGTCCTGGTACAGGAAAATGCAGCAAGGTTAAGTCATAAAGGCAAATCACTGAGAAAAAAATATTCTACAAAGACGAGCTTCAGTACTAGCTCATGGCTTGGGCAGGAAACTGCACTGAGAAGCAAACCAGTAAGTGAGCCTCAGGCCAGTCTCAAGGTCTTTACATCAATGTATTTTAGTCTATCTTCTACAGCAGACATTCTTAGTATACATGATCAAGCTATTCTGTTCGTTTAGAAGGAAAAGTGCATTGGCTTGAATGCATGGCAAGTGCCCAGAACTTGCAAAGACAGGTACCTAGCCCCTTAAATGAATATATATTTTATATATATATAATATATATATATTCTCTTCAGAGCTTATAAATGAAGCTCATTTTGGTACTGTGGTTCTTTGAGTTTTCTAATGAGGCTCTTTCCCTTGAGTTCTAAGTGAAGCTGTTCTCAAGAACAAAATCCCTTGTTACTGCTGCACATCTCTGCTCCCAGTGTGCTTTCTGAGTCACTTCAGTTTAATTTATTTACCCTTTGGCAGCCTTCAATGCACGTTTGAGCCTTACTGATGTTCGTGGGGACTATGTCATAATCACAAGCAATAAAGCTATGGTCCTCTATTTTTAACCTTAAAGCCAATACCATTCCATTTCAGAAGTTAATGTTCTAGGCTCTTGAGCCCTAAATCCTAAAGATTCTGGATGAGTTTTGATCTTGGAATCCTCAGAAACTGATGGGGATGTTTCATGAGTTCAAGTTCAGCGTTTTCTTACATGGAGCTTTGCAAGCAGTTTGCCAGAGGAGGGATACTCTGTTTGGTTTCTGGAAGAACTAAAAGAGAGAGAGATGGGATGTAAGTGTAGAAACAGCCAAAATTTACCTGATCCTTCAGTAGGATATTTTTTTGTTGGTGATTATTTTTATCATTATGAGTGACTTTCAAAACAATAGCTCTCAAGTATTAACCAAAAATGTTTGATGCAAGGTGGCTCAATTTGATTTTTTTGTTGTTGTTCGGTGAGATGTCAGTTGGAAGATATCTTAATATACAGAATGTAAAAAATATTTTTTTTGTTTTATAAGAAGCATAAGTTGTCAAGCACCATCTTAAATTCTTCATGAAATAAACAAAAAACAGCGTCAAGGTTTTAGATTTTTTTCTTCAATCAGCACATGGAAAATTAAAAAAAAATCTAACCAAGGATCTCTGAAGATGACACAGATTTTAATGGGGGAAAAATAATGAACATAAATAAAATCAAAGCTATCTTGATGTTATTTGTCTTAGAGGAAAATTCCCTGGTACTTAGGCATCTCTTTAGTTTCTTCCTTCAGCAGGAGACTCCTTCCAAAAAGAAAAGAAAAATAACAATTATATAGAATAATTGCAGGACTGTGGTTGACAAGAGAAAAAGGATATACTAGTTTTCCGGTTTTAAAATGGACCCAGTCAGATCCTTCCAAATTCAAGTCTCCCTAGTAAATATGATATTATATTTCTAAATACAAACTCTACCTTTTTTGTTTTATAACCTGTAATGTCTAATGCAGTTTCCTTAGACATTACAAATAAAATATGACTTCCCTAGTACATGGCTCAATCCATGTGAAAAGATACTTAGGGAGATGATTCACTAATCAGGAACCTCGCAGACAGCAGAGAATAGACAATGGTCCCTCCTATCTGCGAGGACATGAGATTTTATGACCTGGAAAGATGTCAGTGGAATGGGCACTTGAAGGTCCACACTAGCTGCTTGGCATGGATCCTGGCACTACTTCCAGGCCTATTCATTGCTGTCTTCCTGCTGGGCGCTGAGTGACTCAGGGGCTTGGTTTTGGCACACTCAGACTTTCTCCTCCCAATTTCAAAGGCAGTTTAGTTCGACAGCCACTGAACAGAGTGGTTCATGACTCAGGGAACAACTGTTTGGTGGCCAGAGAGAAATGATCTTGCCATAATAATAGCCCACAATCTGCTATCTCCTTCCCTCCTAAAAATCTCAAAGACCATAGGAAGAACTCGGCCGAGGGAGATATCAACTCTCAGGTAGAGAAGTGGAAAGTAAATCATAGAGAAACCCAGTGCCTCTGGTCTGGGGCAATATTCCTACCCACCCTCCCAATATCACCACCCCCTCATCAGAAATGGAACTAGTCCGAAAGACTCCTGATATGAATTGCTTATGATCTAGTGAAGTGATTTTTTTTTTTTGCAACACCTTCTGATAGCTCAGGAAAGATGGGTCATTGCAATCGTCACCTGGTTTCTTGACCAGTCCAGATTAAGAAGACAGGCACTGAAAATCTCCATGAGTTACTCATCAACTTTTGCCCACCTGGAAGGTCAAGTGAATATCAAAAGCGATACTGACGACTGGAGCAGATGAAATGAACGACATTAATGACTCCAGGGTGGAAAAGTGCCTGTCTCTTGCACTTTCAAGCATCTCTCACCAGCACAAAATCCCAGTGAGGTGTTTATAGCTCACCAAAACTTAATGCGGAATTGTTTTTCAGTCTGGGGACAGGGGAATGAGGGAGGGAGTAGAGGAGAGACAAATTCCTTCTCTGATAGGAAAGCAATAGAGAGGTTAAAAATGTACAGTTTTGGATGCAGACCACCTGAAATCAAATCCCAACTTCTACTTATTAACCTTATAACCTTAGGCAAGTTATACCATTTTTCTACATTTCAGTTTCCTAATCTGTAAAATGAGGACAATACAGATACCCCTGACAAAGGATTGTTGTGAAAATTAAATAAATTAAAAAATGTGAAGCACTTAAAACAATGCCCGACACATGAAAAGCATTAAAATGCAGCTAGTATTACAGGAAGAGTTAAAATTTTTTTTAAGTTTTAAATTAATGCTATTATTTTTTTAAAGAATAAAGGTTTGATTCTTCCAGCATGTCTTCCCTTATTTTCTATTAACTTGATCTCTTTTTCACCTTTAAGTATTCATTTTCTCTCACTCTTTTCCCTTACACACAAATACATAAAACCGCACAGTCACACTTACAGGAAAAGCATTAAACCAGAGTTTGTAAACACCACCTTGAATTCTACATGCCACTTTGGTCATGCTATTTGTCTATTAAAAATAATTTTTTTAAATTTATATATATATTTTTATATTCACATGTCTTTCCAGAGATATCTCATTTCTCAAAGGTAAAACTATAGCCATCTAAGATGGCGAGGAATGAACAACTGGTTACGAATCATTCAGTTGTGCTACAGACTTCCACCTTCAGCCATGATGGAGTAATTAGTAACAGACTAGTCCTCCTGCTATAAACAAATATAAAACTGAAGCAGAGGATTTCACACTTTGAACGACAATCAGAGAAGGACTGTGATTCCTGAAAAAAGGAAAACATAGGATGTCACCTTCATAATCACCTGCAACATTCTACTTAGAAATATCTTCTGCACTATGGTGCAGGAAGAGATAGCTTAGGCAAAGCAGAATGATCTCATTGAGCTGATCAGGTAAAGACTGGAGTTCAGGGTTGCTTAGGTGTGGCTGAAATTTGTGCATCAGGTACCAGGGAGAAAGAAGCTAGAGAGAGAGAGAGAGAGAGAGAAAGAGCTCCAGAAATATGCATAAAAATGTCCTTGATTCTTTCACTGAACACTTAATTGTCATCTGCATAGAAAAAAGTCTCTGAGCCGTGGCAGAGAATTACCAAGAAATTATGAGCTGAACAAAGATTCAGAGATTGCAGAGGGCTGGGAGACATCCATGATCTGACAAGGCAGAAGAGAGATACCTCACTGCACATACGGGGCATTCAGTTGAGATCTCAGAAGGGCAAAGTCTTAGTAGGGTTATTCTGCTTCTAGAATAAGAGTTACTTTATACTCTCCCCCAGAACTTTAAAAACAAATCTCAATGATCAGCTAATCTGTGAGTAAATTAACTACCTAACAGAACAAAAGTCAACACTCTTTAAAGGAAGACAAATAAATCCACTTGAAACAAAGCAAAATACACAATATTCAATATACCTTTAAAAAAATCACTAGCTATTCAAAGAAACAGAAAAATACAACCAAGGGCAAAAAAAATAGTCAAAATGAACAAATGCAGAGAGAACACTGATACTGGAATTGGTAGACAAGGACTTCAAAGCATATTAAGAATTTTAAGGAGAAACTAGACATGATAGGTGAGCAGATGAAGAATCTCAGTACAAAAATGGAAACTATAAAAAGTACCAAATGAAAATTCTAAAATTACTGTATCTGAAATAAAAATGTACTGAATTGGCTTAACAGAAGACTGTGCACTGCAGAAGAAGAGATCAGAAAACTTGGAGCACAGAAATTAAAAAAACAAAAACAAATTGAAAAAAAAAAAAAGAATAGAACCCAGGGACCTGAGGGACAATATAAAAAGGTATAATATAGGTATAACTGGAATCCCAGAAGGAGAGAAAAGAGAAACTGAATCAGAAAAAGTATCTGAAAACCCAATGACCAACTTTCCCCTGGACATTTGATGAAGAATATCAACCCACAGATCCCAGAAACTCAACAAATCTCAAGAAGCAAAAATGAAAGCAAAACATACCCAGACACATTGTAGTCATGTTGTTGAAGCCAAAGATAAATAGAAAAATCTTTTTTTAAGTTATTTATTTATTTATTTTAGTAATCTCTACACCCAATACAGGGTTCAAACTTACCACCCTGAGATCAAGAGTCACATGCTCTTCCAACTGAGCCAGACAGGCACACTGAAAAATCTTTAAAATAGCCAGGGAGGGGCTCCTGGGTGGCTCAGTGGGTTAAAGCCTCTGCCTTCAGCTCGGGTCATGATCTCAGGGTCCTGGGATCGAGCCCCCCATTGGGCTCTCTGCTCAGCAGGGAGCCTGCTTCCCTCTCTCTCTGCCTGCGTCTCTGCATACTTGTGATCTCTGTCTCTGTCAAATAAATCTCTGTCAATATCTGTCAAATAAATTTGATCTCTTTCAAATAAATAAATGAAATCTTTTTTAAAAAAAGATTTCATTTATTTATTTGAAAGAGAGAGAGATCACAAGTAGGCAGAGAGGCAGGCAGAGAGAGAAAGAGGAGGAAGCAGGCTCCCTGCTGAGCAAAATGCCCGATGCGGGGCTCAATCCCAGGTCCCTGGGATCATGACCTGAGCCAAAGGCAGAGGCTTAACCCACTGGGCCACCCAGGCGCCCCAAATAAATGAAATCTTAAAAAAAAAAATGAAAATCAAATAGCCAGGGAATATATACAGAGGAAAAAAAATTCAAGTATCGCTGACTTCTCATCAGAAACAATGAAAGCCAGAAAACGATGGAATGACCTCTTTAAAATACTGAGAAGGAAAAAAGTTTGACAAATGAGAATTCTAACTCCTTCAAAAAGTGATGGCAAAATAAACCCTTTGTTTAGATAAACAAAAGCTAAGATAATCTCTAGAAGACCTCCGTTATAAGAAATGTTAAAGGAAGTCCTCTGAGCTGAAGGGAAACTGCATATACAAAGGAACAAAGAGCATAATCTGTATGATATATATATATATATATATATATATATATATATATGTATGTGTGTATATATACACATAATATTACACATAAAATTATATATACATATAAAATTAGAAAATAAAAAATATTTTTTGTGTGTATATATATTTTGTTTATATATGTGATATTATATATATAATTATTATATATATTATTTTATATATATAAATTATATTATATGTATAACATATATATTATAATATTTTGTGTGTGTGTATATATACACACACACAAAATATTTTTTTATTCTCTAATTTTATAATTTCCTTTAAAGTAGTTGTGTAATAATGTAGCTTATAATATATACAGAAGTAAAATATATGAAAATATCACAAAGATTCTTAAAATATACATGAAATAGCATCATAATAATTCATAGAAATCTATAAGGTAAGAATGCAAATAATAATTCCTAGACCAAACAGAAAAAATAAAAATCAAGTAGTTTTGTTAAAAGCTAATAGAAGAGCTAAGACAGTACTACAGAATACTGAGTTATTACAGAAGGAGGAGAAAAGGAACAAAGTCTAATAGGACAAATAAAAACCAAATAACAAGATGGTAGAGTTAAACCCAAGTATATTAGAAATTATATTAAGTGAAAATTGATTAAACACTCTAATTAAAGGCTATTGTTGAGGTGCCTAGGTGGCTTAGATGGCTAAACATCTGCTTTCAGCTCAGCTTATGATCTCAGGGTCCTGGGATTGAGTCCCATGTCAGGTTCCTGGCTCAATGGAAGTATGCTTCTCCTTATTTCTCTCTCCCCTGCTCATGCTCTCTGTGTCTCTCTATGTCTCAAATGAAAAAACAAAAGATCTTTAAAAAAAGGTTGCTGTTGTCAGACTGAATAAGAAAGCAAGATCTAACTATGTACTAAAGATTTGTGTTCTAAACATTAATAAACAGATGAGTTAAAAAAAGAATGAGAAAAAATATAATACATATAATATATAGACACTAATCTTAAGAAGGCTGGAGTGTGTTATTAATATCAGATGATATTAACAGAGATAATGAATATTTCATAATGATAAGAGTCACTTTTTTAAGAAGAAATAATAATCCTCAATGAGTATGTGCCTATTAACAGTTCTTCAAAATACATGAAGCAAAAACAGACAGAATTAAAGGAAAAAATAGACAAACCCATAATTATTGTCAGATGTTAACTCTCCTGTCCCAGAAACTGATACAAGTAGACAAAAAATTAGTAAGAATATAAGATTTGAATAATTCTACCAATAAACTTAATCTAACTAATACTAATTGAACACTATACCTAAGAACTGCAGAATATACTCTTTCTTTCAAGTGCACAGGGAATGCTTACCAAAATAGAGCATATATGGGGCCACAAATCAAATTTAAATAATTTTCAAAGTTTTATAATCATATGTGGTATGTTATCTGACTGCAAAAGAAACAAATTATAAATCATCAGCAAAAGATCTAAAATAGCCCTCAGTTGAACTTCAAATGAATAATAATTTTTAAAAATCTTATCTGAAAATTTGTGGGATGCAGCTAAATGAAAGACTTGAAATAAAAACGCAGGGCACCTGGATGGCTTAGCCAGTTAATTATCCATCTCTTGAATTCAGGTCATGGTCTTGAGGTCATGAGATAGAGCCCCACGATAGAGTCTGTGCTCAGTGGGGGGTCTACTGGAGATTGTCTCTCTCCCTCTTCTTCTTTCCCTCCCCACCCCACTCTCCCTTCAACTCTCTTTCTTTATAGAAAAAATAAAGCTTTAAAATAAATAAATAAAGCAAAAAGCTAGAAAAGGAAGAGGAAATAAAGCCAATATGTAGGGTTAAACAACAACAGCAATAATAATAAAGATAAGAACAGGGGCACCTGGGTGGCTCAGTCAGTTAACCATCCACCTTTGACTCAGGTCATGGTCTCAGGGTCCTAGGATTGAGCCCTGCATCAGCTGTCTACTCAACGGTGAGTCTGCTTCTCCTTCTCCCTCTGTCCCCTCCTCTCAGATAAATGAAATTTTTTTAAAAGGTAAGAACAGAAATCAATAAAATAGAAAAACATAAGGGGCTCCTGGGTGGCTCAATGGGTTAAAGCCTCTGCCTTTGGCTCAGATCATGATCCCAGGGTCCCGGAATCGAGCCCCGCGTTGGGGTCTCTGCTCAGCAGAAAGCCCACTTCCCCTTCTCTCTCTGCCTGCCTCTCTGCCTACTTGTGATCTCTGTCAAATAAATAAATAAAATTTTTTTTAAAAAAACATAAAACCAAGAAAATAAAATATTGTTTCTTTGAGAAGATCAATAAATTTAATGTATTCCTTGCTAGACTGATCAAGAAGAAAATAGAGAAAATACAAATTAACAATATAAATAATAAAAGAGGGGCATCACTACACATCTTTCAAATGGCAAAAGGACAATACAAGATTATTATGAAAAACTTTATGATAATACATTTGACAATTTACTTGAAATAGAATTTGTGTCCTAGACACTGATCTAAGTAAGACAAAACAGAAAATGCAAATAATCCTATATCCTTTTACCTATGGGAGAGGAATTAAAAACTTTCCCCAAAGAAAACTCCAGACATGGTCTCACTGGTGAATTCTACCCAAAACAAATAACGACTTACATAAATTCTTTCAGAAAATAGAGAAAAAGGGAATATTTCCCTATTTATTTTATGACACTAGCATAACCCTGATAATAGCCAAGGACACTACAGGAAAAGAAAACTCTAATATCTCTCGTGAATATAGACAGAAATATTTAACAAAATATAAACAAATCAAATCCAACAATATATAAAAATGATACTATATTGTGACCAACTGGAGTATATTTCAGAGAGCAATATGAGTTTAATATCTGGAAATCAATGTAATTCACCATATTCACAAAATAAAGAACAGTGACATAAGCATTTCAATATATGTCAAAGAGAAGTTAACATTCATGGGGAAAAAAAAAATCCACAACCAACAGCTTTAGTAAACTAGGAATTAAGGAACATTCCTAACCTTAAAGGGCTTTTATGAACAACCTGCAGCTAAGTTCCCTCACCTTACTAAGTTCAGGAATAAGACAAGAATATCTGTTTTCATCATTTCACAACATTGTCCTCAGTACCTTAGCCAGTACAACAAAGGGAGGAAAAAAGGAAATGAAAGCCATAAAGTTTAGGGGGGAAAAAAGAAGCAAAACTTTTTATTTATGGATGACATTTGTAGTAAAAACAAAGATCTGTCCCCATCATATTATTGACCATGCCACCAATCACCAAACCACATGACCATGTAGACAACTGTCAGGAAATCCCCTTAGTATTCCGGGCTCGACCTTTCAGGGTTTAGGCCAAAACACGGGCAAAGAACATTGCTAGGGAGGGACTGCTTTCCGCAATGGAAAGAACTCTGGGCTAGAAGGACCCTATTGCTGGATTTGCCAGTAAGAAACTGTGGGACTTCGATCAGCTACTTTACCTCACTTTTGTCATTGTATCTTCATCTGTAAAATGGGACAGTTAATCACTTCCAACCGTAAGATTCTAATTTTGGTCCTGAATAGGCCAATATTTGTTCATTCAGCTTCCAGCCCTAGACAAAATTAGGGAAGTGGGAGCAATGCTCCCTCATTCCAGGTTCCTGAGAGAACAGACAAGCTAGACCCCAGAAGTGGTATCACAAGAACATGCCAAAGATACATCTGCTTCTCCCCATCTACCCCTGTCATCTCTCACCCACAATAGGCTTTTAACTGGTTTCCCTGTTGACATCTTGCCTTTCTTCAAATCTGCCCTCCACCAGCAGCCAAAGAGATATTTTCAAGAATAAGTCAGCATATCATTCTTCCGCTTAAAACCCTCCAATGGCTTTCTCATTGATCATGGAATTAAAACCCAATTTCCTGACAGGCTAGTAAGGTCTAAATGATGTGGATCCCGACTACTTCTCTGACCTCATCTCTTAGCCTTGTCTCTTCTTACTACACTCCAGCCACACTGGCCTAACTGTCCATCCTTTGTGCCAATCCTGTTTCTGCTCCACGGCCTTGCTATTTACAGGGAAACTCTCCTTATTCGGGACATAGCTGACCATTCTCCCCCCAGGGCTTTGGAAGCCTCTCTCACCCACCCTGTACAAGGTGGCAGCATCTCTGCCCTACTTCTCAACTCTCTGTCATGTCAGCCATTTTCATTTCTTCCTGGCTCGGTATAGTCAGTAATTTTCCTACTTAGGCATTATCTGCTTCTTAGCTAGACTTTATCGCTCTTGTCCACAGCTGTTTCCCTTTATCTGGAGCAGTGTCTATATGAGACAATATAGACCTTTCTGAATGAATGAATGAACTATCAGTCTTGCTTGAGTTGCCAATGAACCAGTCTGCTTCTGGGTCAGCACAGACCAACCCAGACCCTTCCCAGTCTACCTTGCAAAGAAAGTCAATGCAATTTATATTACACACATTATTTTTATTAAGCATCACCTAAGTACATGTTCTATGGATGTCAAGAATATGACAGGATTCCTAGTCCCAAGGTTCACAATGTAAAGACGAAAAGTCACCAATAATAATAATCAGAATATTATAATGTTCTAATAATTATTTGACTAATAATTATAACACCTCAAGTTCTATGAATACTTTCCAGTGTTCAAAGTACTTTCCAATGAATTATATCCTTTGATACCAAGAGGGTGACCATCTTTTTCTGTCATTGTTTTCAACTAGAAAGGAGTCAAAGAAAGGAAAGATGATAGGTATACCCTGACATAGCAGAAAGAACATGGGGTTTGGAATTCTCTAGAAGACCTATGTTCATCACTTTAAAACATAATAATAAACACTATTTACTATGAACCTACTATGAGCCCAAGCAGCACTAAGTTATGTTGTACAATTAATTCAGAGTCAGTCTGTAATGGGTAACCTCAGGAGATTAACTTACCCATTTTACAACGCAGTTTCTTTTCCATAAAACAGTGAAAACTTACATGGTTATTGTCTGAATTTGAAATAATAGACAATGGGTAGTTGGTATATGGAAGAAACTGAAAATATTAGTGTTATTTTTAATAATTACTCCAAATCACATTTATTCCTGAATTACAAGGATGGTCCAATATTTGCAAATCAATCAGTGTGATACATCACATCAATAAGAGAAAGGATAAAAACCTTATAATCATTTCAATAAACACAGAAAAGGCATTTGACAAAGTACACATCTATCATGATAAAAGCCCTCAAAAAGTAGGTTTAGAGGGAACATACCTCAACTTAATAAAGGCCATATATGGAAAAACCCATCGCTAATGTCATCCTCAATAGGGAAAAACTGAAAGCTTTTCTCCTAACATCAGGAACAAGACAAGGCTGTCTACTCTCACCACTTTTATTCTACATAGTACCTGAGGTCCTAGCCATAGCAATCAAACAACACATAGAAACGAAAGACATCCAAATTGGTAAGGAAGAAGTAACTTTCACTATTTGAAGATGAAATGATACTGTGTATAGAAAAGCCTAAACACTCTACCGAAAGAATGGCTAGAACTGATGAACAAATTCCGAAGAGTTGCAGGATACAGAATCAATCTACAGAAATCTGTTACATTTCTATACACCAATAATGAAAGCAATGGAAGGAGAAAATTGAAAAAAAATAATCCTATTACAATTGCACCAAAAATAATAAGATACCTAGGAATAAACCTAACCAAAGAGGTGAAAGACCCATGCTCTGAAAACTACAGAACACTGATGAAAGAAATTGAAGACGACACAACAAAATGGAAAGATATTCCATGCTCATGGACTGAATCAACAAATACCATTAAAATGTCTATGCTACCCAAAGCAATCTATACACGGATTTCAATCTCTATCAAAATACCAACAGCATTTTTCACAGAACTAGAATAAACAATCCTAAAATTTGTATGGAACCACAAAAGACCCTCAAATAGACAAAGCGATCTTGAAAAAGGAAAGCAAAGCTGGAGGCATCACGATTCTGGACTTCAAGTTATATCCAAAACTATAGAAATCGAAACAGTACAGTACTGGCACAAAACCAGACACATAGATCAATGGAATAGGATAGAAAACCCAGAAATAAACTCACAATTATATGGTCAGTTAATCTTTGACAAAGAAGGAAAGAATATACAAGGGGAAAAAATAGTCTTCAATAGATGGTGTTGGAAGAACTGGACAGCAATATGGAAAAGAATGGAATCAGACAACTTTCTTACACCATACACCAAAATAAATTAAAAATGGATTAAAGACCTACATGTAAGACCTGAAACCATAAAAATCCTAGAAGAGAGCATAGGCAGTAATTTCTCTGACACTGGTCAGAACAACTTTTTCCTAGAAATATCCCCCGAGCCAAGGGAAACAAAAGCAAAAATAAACTATTGGGACTACATCAGAATAAAAGTCTTCTGCACAGCAAAGGAAGCACTCAACAAAACCAAAAGACAACCTAGAAATGGGGGAAGATATTTGCAAATGACATATCTGATAAAGGGTTAGTATTCAAAATATATAAAGAACTTATACAACTCAACACTCAAAAAACAAATAATCCAATTAAAAACTGGGCAGAAATCATGAACAGACTTCTCTCTAAAGAAGACATCCCGATGGCCAACAGACACATGAAAAGATGCTCATCATCACTTATCATCAGGAAAATGTAAATCAAAACCATGATGACATATACCTCATGCGTCAGAATGGCTAAAATCAACAACACAAGAAACAGTAGGTTTTGGGAAGGATGTGGAGAAAAAAAACCACTTGCGCACTATTGGTAGGAATGCAAACTGGTGCAGCTACTGTGGAAAACAATATGGAGTTTTCCTCAAAAAGTTAAAAATAGAACTACCCTGTAATCCACCAATCTCGCTACTGGGTATTTACTCAAAGAACACAAAAATCGAACACTAAATCGAAGGGGTACACACATTCCCATGTGTATAGCAGCATTATTTGCAATAGCCAAGATATGGAAGCAGCTCAAGTGTCCATAGATGGATGAATGGATGAGGAAGTGGTATATGTATACAATGGAATATTATTCAGCTGTAAAAAGGAATGACATCTTGCCATTTGCAATGACAGGGGTGGAGCTAGTGACTATTACATTAACTAAAACAAGTCAGTCAGAGAAAGACTAATGCCATGTGATTTCACTCATATGCGAAATTTAAGAAACAAAACACATGAGCAAAGGGGAAAAAGAGAGAGAGAGAAAAAAACCAGGAAACAGACTTTTAACCATAGAGAGCTAAATGATGGTTATCAGATAGGACAAGTGTGGGGTGACAGAGAAGTCTGTTGGTGACAAAGGCAAGCGGTGGCCACAGCCTGTCACTTGCTCCTGCCCAGAGCTGTTTGATCACTGGGAGTCTGTATCTGTGCTAGACCAGAGTCAGTGAGGCTCCATGCCCAGCCTGGGAGTCTGAAGTTCTGAAGGATTAAAAAACAAGAACAACCCTAAAACCACTAGCAACTCTTAAACATACATTTAATACAGCACATTCCTAATTGTGATATTTTATCTACTTATTAAACAAATTAATGTCACTAAGCTGCCACAACTGGCCCTAAGCAAGAACTCCTCGACCAATCTGGAACTGAGGGAGGGAGGGCTTCATACAAGAAGGGTTATCTGAGCTGTACCTGGAAGGATGGGTAAAATTTGCCTACCGGGTAAGGAGATTACTCCTATGGGATGAATAATTTGAAAGCAGAGGATAACACAAAATATTTGGGATCTCATCTACATATTTTTAAAGTAGGTTTATCTTTCTGGCACTGTTTCTTTGCTGCTGTTGCTCTTTTTATTAATGTATAATGTATTATTAGCCCCAGGGGTACAGGTGTGTCAGTCGCCAGGTTTACACACTTCACAGCACTCACCAGAGCACACACCCTCCCCAATGTCCATAACCCAATCTGCTGTTGCTCTTTTTAAAAAATGATACTAAAGTAACTTGTGTTCCTTGAGCAATTCAATTACAGCTATCAAAGTGGTTGGGGGGAGTTATTTTAGGGGTCAGAAAGAAGACACTGGACAGTTAAGTGTCTACCTTTGGCTCAGGTCAGGATTCCAGGGTCCTGGGATCGATCCCCACATCCAACTCCCTGCTCAACAGGGAGTCTGCTTCTCCCTAACCCCTCCCTCCTGTACAGGCTCTCTCTCCCTCTCTGTGTGTGTCTGTTTGAAATAAATAAATGAATAAATAAATAAATAAATACCTTAAAAAGAAGAAGAAGAAAAAGACAAACTGGACCCATGGACAGTCATGCCACCGATCAAATAGGCAGTCAGCATGCAGGTTAACAGAAAATCAAATATACTGGGTTTTAGGAAGGATGAAATTTCAAACTCCTGGACCACAGGACTTTCCTAATGAATTTCCAAGAAAATGTGCTCATTGTCTGCCAAGTGGCAATCTCGGAAGTGCTGAAAGTGTGCCCACAGGAGGAAAAACACCTTGTATATTCTAGAAGACCTTGTATATTCTCAGGTATCATTTTATCCATGGGAGACAGAGGATGCAAACACATGTCAGTATATTCCTGTAGGTTTGTGTATGCATTCCATTGCATGACAAAGAGGGAAAAAATGCCACTTTTTGGCGACACTAATGTAAAGAACGCCCAAGAACAAAATTTTCCATGGTCCCCACAAAACATCTTGTTAATGTCTTCTTTCTTTAGGAGGAACTCCCCTGTGATGAGCCCCTACCATATACTAGTACTCTGTGTAACCATGGCAACGAGGTAGGCATTATCATTTCCATTTTCCAATTGAGGAAACCGAGGTTCAGGCCCCTCAGCTAATAAGTGTCAGAGCCAGAGTTCCAACCAACATCTTCTGCCTCCACCAGCTGCCTCCTAATTTCCTTGTACCTTCCAATTACTTCTTTTTTTTTTTAAGATTTTTATTTATTTATTTATTTAACAGAGAGAGATCACAAGTAGGCAGAGAGGTAGGCAGAGAGAGAGAGGAGGAAGCAGGCTCCCCACTGAGCAGAGAGCCTGATGCGGGACTCGATCCCAGGACCCTGAGATCACGACACGAGCCGAAGGCAGCGGCTTAACCCACCGAGACACCCAGGCGCCCCCCTTCCAATTACTTCTTAAGAAGACTCCTGCTGAACCAGTTGTCTGAAACAAGACCTGACTAGATGTTGGATACCTTGCACTTGGTCTGTTTGCTCACCCATCCGCCTTTAATAACAATGGTCATTGGTCATCAATTATGTGCCAAACGTTATGTCAAGATACTGGGCATAGGAAAATGCATAAGATATCCCTGGCCTCAAAGATTTCCTCATGTAGTAAGGAATTCAATTTCATGCTGGGTGCCTATGACACCATATGTATTTTTTAAAAATCCCTTTATATCTGAATCAACCTAGCCAAAAACAATTGAGCAATTCAAGGGGATAAAAGAGATAAATACATTGAAAAAGGAATCTTTTGTGGGAAAGAGGTGAGAAAACCATACTCCAAGTTGTTCTTTCTAGTAACAATTAGGAATCATGGACTCTCATTTTATCCCTTGCTACCAGCATTGCAGAAAGGAACAGATGAAAATATGAACAATGCAACCATAGGTGATAGATTTAATTTTGCTGGATTTTGTTTTCTGCAGGGGACTAATGAGTCTCATTCTGAGCCTATCTCAGAGTTGCCAGTAAGGATTGTACCAAAATCTTGCTAATGGCTGCCATGTGGTACCACCCCTCATTTTATAAATGGGGAAATAGTTCCAGAGAGAGAAAGGAACTTGTTTAAATCCTCAGGGAGAGGTACTGGCAGTTCTGGGAGTAGAACCCTTGTCCCTTGCCAGGTTGGGGGTCTTCTTCCTTGACCATGGGTGCAGGGTGTGTTGGAGATCCCATATATACAGAGTTATATTCATCATAACTGACATGTGAAAGGGTTTTCATTGTTCTAAAATGGGAAGGCACATATGTTATCTCTATCTTGAGATTCAAACACTCTGAGGGCCCCCACAAAGCAGATACTATTATTCCCATTTTACTTATGAGGAAAGTGTGTCTCAGCCATAATATTCCCAATTATCACACAGCATGTAGCAGAGAGAGCAATCAATCTGCGTTTTTAACTCTTGTAATTCCTACACACTTGAATTTGGGGCAGGCGGAGAAAGGGACCTATACACTAAACCTGCTCTTTGAGGCCTTAGAAAATAGCAGGACCTTATGTATCTTCCTTCATTTGGAAATGGGATTTTCCTCCATGGAAGGACTTTCCCAGTTAACTGAAGGAGACTCCATTTCTGCTGCTCCCTTTTCTCTCCTTACTCCCCTCATGTCAGCTCTAGTGCCAAGTGCTTTTAATGGAAGGCCTTCCAAAGTGCTTTACTACTTGGAACAATTTTTCTGGAAAGTAATTTGGTAATAAGTCAGCCAAAGAAATAATTAGGGATGTTCACAAAAATTTAGCTACAAGTATTTTTCTTACTGAATTACCTATAATGGCCCCCCAATTTTTTTAAGTTAAAAAATTTTCCAACAATAAGGGATTAGTTACTGAGCCTGTTTTTTTTTAAGATTTTATTTCTTTATTTGAGCGAGTGAGAGAGAGAGAGCATGAGCAGGGGGAGTGGAAGAAAGAGAAGCAGACTCCCCGCTAAGTTAGGAGCCCGATGTGTGGGTTGATCCCTGGGCTCTGGGATCATGACCCAAGGCAAAAGCAGACACCTAACTGACTGAGCCACTCAGGCCCCCCAAGCCTGTTTTTACAAAACAAAACTACTCCGATGCACACAATAAGATGCTATCTCTGAGTAGTAGTATTATACATATTTTGTCTTCTTTTTGATTTAGTGTACTTTCTAAGTTTCCTTCCAAAGAAAGTTCATCGCTCTTTAAGTTAAGAAGATTTTATTTTAATTTTTTCAAAATGGAAACGTCATACAACTCAATAGCAAAATAACAGATAATCCAATTTAAAAATGGACAGAGAATCTGAATAGACATTTTCCAAAGAAGACATACAGTTGGCAAACAGGTACATGAAAAAGGGCCCAACATCACTAATCATCAGGGAAATGCAAATCAAAACCACAATGAGAGGGGCGCCTGGGTGGCTCAGTGGGTTAAAGCCTCTGCCTTCGGCTCAGGTCATGATCTCAGGGTCCTGGGATCGAGCCCCGCATCAGGCTCTCTGCTCAGCGGGGAGCCTGCTTCCTCCTCCCTCTCTCTCTGCCTGCCTCTCTGCCTACTTGTGATCTCTGTCTGTCAAATAAATAAATAAAATCTTTAAAAAAAAACACACAATGAGATATCACATCACACCTATTAGAATGATGATTCTCAAACAGACAAGAAATAACAAGAGCTGGCAAGGATATGGAGAAAAGAGAACGCTTGTGCATTGTTGGTGGGAATGTAAATTGATGCCGTCACGGTGGAAACCAATATGGAGGTTCCTCAGAAAATTAAAAATAGAACTATCATCTAATCCAGCAATCCCACCTCTGGATATTTATCTGAAGGAAACAAAAACACTAATTCGGAAAGATAGCTGCATTCCCCATGTTCACTGTGACATTATTTATGATAGCCAAAGCCTGGAAACAACCTCAGTCTCCAATGATGGATGAATGCACTTAAAAGAACGTGATAGATACCACATACACATGAATGTCTACACACAATGTTGCCATTTGAGACAACATGGATGGACCTAGAGATACTATGCTAAGTGAAGTAAACCAGACAGAGACGGACAAATATTGCATGGTCTCGCTTATATGTGGAACCTAAAAAACCAAACCCCAAACAAGGAAAATCAATTTATTGATACAGAAGTAGGGGGTCCAGCGGTGAGCAGATGGGTGAAGGTGGTTAAAAGGTACAAACTCCTAATTGTAAAATGAGTAAGTCTGGGGCGCCTGGGTGGCTCAGTGGGTTAAGCCTCTGCCTTCGGCTCAGCTCATGATCTCAGGGTCCTGGGATCGAGCCCTGAATCGGGCTCTCAGCTCAGTAGGGAGCCTGCTTCCCCCTCACTCTCTGACTGCTTCTCTGCCTACTTGTGATCCCTCTCTCTCTGTCAAGTAAATAAAATCTTTTTAAAAAAATGAGAACATCCTGGGGATGCCATGGACAGCATGGTGACTATAGCTAACAATACTTTCTTGTGTATTTGGAAGTTGTGAAGAGGATGGGTCTTAAAATTCTCATTGGAGCGAAGAAATTTATAACTGTGTGGTGACAAATGTTAACTAGATTTCTTGTGATTGTTTCACCATATATACATATACTGAATCATCTTGTACACCTGAAACTAATATGATGTTATATGTCAATTCTACCTAAAATTTTTTTGTTTTTTGTTTTTTTAAACTTCACAAAAGATGAATTTTATTGTACTTTTTAAAAAGTGAACCCGACGTGTTTAACCAATATGAAGGCGGTAATTAAAGAGAACCCTCCATTCCATGTTAGGAGACTTCATCACCCTTTTAAAAATACAAATAACCATTTTGTTTCCTTAGTCTCCCTCACTTCTTCTCCGGCCTGCTTCTTTTTTTTTAAAAAAAGATGTGTTGACAAGTTGGAAAAAGAGCATAGGTTCCTGTCATCTTCAGAGGAACATCATCTCACTTTCTGATGGTCCAGCCATTGGCATGAACCTTAACTGTCCAGACAAGGGCTACATATGCAGGATGTACTGAGATGTGTGGAACTTGTTTCCATTACATGGAATGGTCTTGGGCTGGTGTGTTTTTTGAGCTCTCAGGACTGCCTTTTATAGTCATTCTATTATCTTGAAACTAGCTTTTCTGGCTTGTCACCATCAATGTAATAATCATGACCTCCCAACTTTTGGCCCACAGCTTCTAATCTGAATGGGCTGGGAAGTTAGATCGTGAAGACTGAGAATCATTTATGAAAGAAATGTATGTGAAAGTCACTGAACAAGTATAAAGTACTATGCAAATATATAGGCTCTGATTATATTTTTTGTATTATTTTATACATGCATTGATGTTTATACTATTGCTTCTCAGTCTCCTTATCCGTGAAATGGGTATATTCCTGTACCTACCTCCGACAATCAGATGAGTTATTATTTGTAAGGCACTTAGACCCATATCTGACCCTTACTGAGTAATGAGTAAATGCTTGAGTTTTATGGAGTAACCTCTGATGTCTATTCTCATCTTCTCAGAAATTTTTCTGGTTTACTTCATAGTTCTCAGGCCTGTAATACCATGTGGGGACACACACACACACACACACACACATCGACATATGTGCCAACACACCCATCACTTTCCTCTTCTCTGTCTCCTAGGATCCCCTGGGCTCTCACAGTCAAACAATTCACAGAAGGAAGCAGTATAAGGATGTGATACCACTTTTCTATAACGAAGCAAAATTTCTCAGTACAGTGACAACTAAGATAATAAATATTATGCATTGAACAAGTTCATTCTTTTCTGAGCTAAGCACTTTCCATATCAATTCATTTCACTCCCTGAACAATCGCCTGAAGTAGGGGCTGTTACAATCCCCTCTCTGCAGATACTGAAAACAGGGCCTTAAGACGCTTAATAACTGCCCGAAGTCACACAGCACTAATCACACAGACTCCCAATGCATACGAGCGTGGAAGGCTCGTATTCTCAAGTCATTCTATTATTTTTTGGGTGTGTTTAATTCTCAGAAGGGAGTAATCCATAGAAGAATGAGTATTAATTGCTTGGCCTCAAATTAAAAGTCTCTGGTAGTCCCAGTTTTACTTCCTCTCTCTTTTGCACAAAGCACTGGCTTATCCTAATTTGGTGGAGAAATCACTGGGGGGACCAGGAGCTTCTCCAGGGGACCCTACTTAGTGCTCTGCACTTGGAGACAAAAGTCCTGTGTTTCAGTCCTCCCTTCTGACCCTTTGTTGCTGGGTGAACACAGTGACTTGATTTAAAGTGTTTAAGCATAAGTTTCCTTACACTCCAAGTGGGGATGGTGACAGCTGAGCTTGTTGTGAGGACCAAAGCACTCATATGTGAGAAAGTATCGTATAAACCCTAACAAGCCACATAGACAGGAGGTAGGATCATTGTTTTCTAGGAAAAAAATATCCTCCTGTTGCTCTTCAGTGAGGCTCTTACAGTGATGGCTGACTCCCCTTCCATAAACAGCAGCCTTAGCCATCCATGCCGCTCAAGGCCATCTGAGCTGGACCACTTTGGAAGTGAGACGCCCAGAAGAGATTCCATCAGGATGCAGATAAATTGTCCTTCACATCTTCAAAGCAGTCTGGGTGCTTGAATTGTGCAATAAATGGACCCGGCCAGACATCAGTAAGAACTTGACGAAGTATATTAAGTTCATTAAGGGAGACTCTGAGAACCCCCTTCATGGGATATTTAAAAACGGTTAAGTCCTTGCACCTTGAATGTTTTAGGAAGTGACCTGAGACCGGGCAGAGACCTGGATGAAATGACCTCCTCTTCTTTCCCACTTCTATCCTGCCACAAAGTTCTTGCACTCAGTCCTTTGCTCGGTGTTTCCAGTCATCCTCATTTAGGCATGCTGTTTTCCTTGGGCCTTAGATCAGCTGCCTCCACAATACCAAAGACAGCTCATTCAGGCTGTCTGATTTCTTTGGTGTAGTTTCTGGCACACAGTCTCCAAAGAACCCGTGTGCACTTTTATACACCTCAGAATGCAAGGGACTGTGGCACTCAATTTCTCCAGAGAAGTCTGTAATTATTACTGATGATACTGAATACCTCATATTTACGTAGAGCTTTATACCCTCCAGTGTACTCTATCTTGTTAGACTTCAAAGCCACTATTGTAATACAGATAGGCAATTATTATGGTCCATATTTTACAAAAGACAAAATGGAGACAAAGAGATTTAAGAAACTGCCTGTGAGGACACAGCCAGTTAGTAACCAAAAGGACCCTCAGATCCAGAACGTTTTCTATCACTCACATTAAAAAAACAAACAAACAAAAATCCACGTTCATTCCATGGACCACCTAAGACAGAAACAGGATAAGAAGGGGCAAGGGGTTCCAGACCAATGTTCACATGACTATTTAACCTTCCAGTCCCCAGAAATCCCAGGTAACTCTAAGTTCCTTCCTGGCAGGAGACATTCTGCCCACTCTGAACACAAAAAACCTGGCCAAGAATTACGGTTGCCCTACCTTGGAATTTTCCACACATGGCGGCTCCCAATAGCAAATCCTGAAACGTTTTGCAAAGATCACCCGTAGCGGCGTACCTGACTTGAGGAAGACCAAGCTTCCATCCTGCTTCACCACTCACAGAATTAACAGCCTGCTCGGGCTGAAGGGGGCCAGTTGTAATCTGGCTTGTAATAGATAGCAAATACCCCATCGTCTCCTAACTCCTACGACATTACTGAAAAGTTCCTAACTTGAAGAAATTTCCAAATCACATTGAAGAGGTAGAATGAAGATCATACAACTCAATTCAATATAATATAGAAGCTGAAATTCTTCTTGCAGTGTGAGTCGGTGCACACCCTAGATCCAGGGGGCTTCTGGAATCCTGACAAGAGGGTCCTGTATTTGGTGTGGGTAATGGATGGTGATGGAAACCTTAGCTTTAACTATTTTTCCCATTTTGCATTTCAGTTTTTTGACTCCATCATTTTATTAACAGTAGCCACTTTCAAATGACTTTTGTGGCCCTTAAAAAAAAAAGCACGTTAAAAATCGCAAAAACAAGCTAAAGTACACAATTTTCAGGCAGGTCTATATCGGCAAAATAGCAAAATTCCAACAAAAGTGACATGAAATAAAATGGACCTTTACCCACATAAACCCATTAATGCTATTTTAACATTACTCTCCTTTGGAGAATAAAGGATATCTAGTTTAATTGAAGATTATTTGTCCAGAAAATTTTGAGCATCACAAAATTCAACAAGTCTAGGCCAAAATAAATATCTAACTATATATTATAAATTCTCAATTGTTTGAAAGAAGAGAAATAAGAAATTATCCAACATTCAGAATTATGGTTTATTTAAAAATAATACATATCAATTTTTTTATTTACAGTGCATATTATAAGATAAGATATATGTGGGAATAAATACGGAGAATGAAATATGTAGTTGCAATATTACAATTCAAAATAAGCCGATATTACATAATAATGAGTTTTAAACACAAAAGCTTCATGTTATTTCATTTTTTTTCAAATATTTCTCCAACACCATCACAATTTCTCATTGTTAGCCTCGGAATTACCAGGTTAGGGCATCACTTACAAGTCTCACTCCGTATTAACAGATTATGTCTACATTTTCAGAGGTAAATTTGGATTTAATTCTTATAGGAATTTAACAGTGAGCTAAAAATAAACATAGAAAAATATTGGCCTGATTCTTTGAAGGATTTTTAAAAATTAGAAATAACATATTAAAATCAAGTTTTATGTAAACTTAATATGGCCTAACTGGGGCATAGATTTTATGTGATCGCAAAACCAGAAACTCGAGAAACAAAATAATAACAAAATAAGCTTTTAGTTTTTAAGAGTAAGCCACGACATTCTGGAATATCAATAATAATTTTCCAAGTGAGTTTCTATAACCCATCACTTACACTATCTTTCTTGAAGCTGGCCAACAAATGTGTGCTTTAGGAATACCAGCAAATTTCACATAACTCCTTCTGTATGCATTCTTCTACTTGGAATGACATTTTCCCCAAATTAACATAATTCCTTTATGTTTTTAAAAAGACACAGCACCCTGACAGGAGAAGATGCCTGGAAGTCACATACAAAACAATAAAATTACAACCTAAGTTTTTTTGTTTTTTAGTACTAAGGGTAATAAAAATAAAATCACAGTCTACTGCATTTTTCACTCAAGATTTTGAAGTTCACTGAATTAAGATTTGCTTCATTCTTTACTGATGTGTATTTATCCTTGCAGAGGAAATATGGAATCTGATTAATAGCAAATGTATACTTCCAATATTACTATCCTTTTGGGCCAAGAAATTTAAAAAAAAATCCTCAGGAGAAAATATTAAGTGGAGTCAATTATAGCTGATCTCCTTAAATTGACCAAACTAGGATTCTGCTAGTCTTGGTGCATGGAAATTTTCTACATCCCTTTTCTAGTAGTGGAGCTGAGTGGGCACTAAACCTTCCACAATCTCACATCCAGCCTCAATGCATTTGCAAAACAGTTCCAGAAGGCTTTGATGATGAAAGTCTTATCTCTGAAATGAAACAACCTATCTGGGTTGCACCTGTAATCTTGACCTTTCACAAGAATACTGGGACACAATTAACCTAAAGACTAGGCCAGAGGGGAAAAACCCAGACCTGGACTCAAATCTCTTTCTAGATCCACATGCCTGTGCTTCTTCCCATCCACCTTTTGGTGCACAAGCCCACAATGACAACAATCAAAAATGACACAGCTGGAGGACATACACTAACTCAAATAGCCTAGAGATATTCATATATCCCAGTCTTTACCTACTGCCCTCAAATGGTTATGGATTGAATATTTGTCTTCTCCCAAATTCATATGCTGGAACCCTAAACCCTAATGTGATGGTATGGGGAGGTGGGGCTTTCGGAAGGTGGTTTAGATGAAGTAATGAAGGTGGGGCTCCACAGTAGGATTAGTGTCTTTATAAGCAGAGACTGGAGCTCACTTCCTCCATGCATATGCACTGAGGAAAGGTTATGTGAGCGCACAGTAAGAGAATGGCTGTCTACAAGACAGGAAGCTGGCTCCTACCAGGAACAGAATTAGCCAAGACCTGGATCTTGGACTTCTAGCCTTTGGAACTATGAAGAATAAATGTCTGCTACTTAAGCTACCCAGTCAACGGTATTTTATCACAGCAGCCCGAGCTGACAGAGACAAATGGTACAAATGCCTTTCAAAATAAAATCACCTGAGTCCTGTTCTCCATTCATTTACTGATTTATTGAATAAAAATGCACTAGGGGCTGCTATGGGCTGGGGGCTGTCGTAGGTACTGAGGATACAGCAGTGTGTGTTGGGGATCATCGCACCAAATTAACTAATTATACAAAAAAAAAAACCCAAATGTGTGTGTGTGTACATTATTGGTATAATAGATTCACACTGTACCTTGATTCTAAAGGGTGCTTGTGTTTTTAAAGACATAACCTCCCACACTCAAGCTGTTATCGCACAGAAATGGAAATGGGGCACTTGCTGGGAGGAAAATATGAACTTTGTAATGATGCATCCTTGTATTATTTAACTGGTTGAAATGAGCATGTATTCATTTGGTAGCTAAATATAATTCCATATTTTTAAAGTTTTACTATCAGCCCCTCAAGATTCCTAAGAGACTGAAACAGGACAGATGGAAGTGAATGAGGTCCAGAGAAAGACCCTGAGTTAAGAAAAAAGAGAATCACCTTACAGAAATTCCTTCTCCAATACCTAATGAAATAACAACGTAGTTCTCTAGTAACAACTCACAAGGAGAGAGGCACAGCAAATACTATAAAGCTCAAAAAGGGATAGCTGAGAAAGAAATCAATTCTGGGGTGGAGTCGAGCAGCAAAATGGCTAGACTCCTAACTGCATCCCGACTTCTCAAAAGCTCTGGTGTTAAGTTGAGCCAATCATGAGAATTCTCACCTAAAATCCCAAACCTAGTGAGAAGCAAATTGAGGATATGCTAGTATTTTTCTTCTTCACAGCAAAGTAGTAGAAACAGATACAGGCATCTGCTTGAGAGAAACAGAGGCCAAGGAGGCTGCTTCTGGCAGAAATGGAGACCACAAGGCTCTGTCCTGAGTGAGGCATCGATCTGAAGCCAGAGATCGTCTATCCATCAGAAGGAGATCCACGCCCCCACACAAATCAGATGCTGTGAACTCTGGTACAAGACGACTCATAAAAATCTCCAAAGCAAAAGCAGAACCCATGCTGTCTAACAAAGCCTGCCTTAGCTGAGTTCTCTCTGCTGCCTTGCTCTCAGGCTATAGGAAGAACTAGGTAGCTCTTAAAGTGTAGATAGACCCTATGGAAAAAAATCGCTACTGCGAAATGGTAGTCAAGACATCACTAACACTATCAGACTAAATAGAGAGAAGATACAATATGCATAGAAGTGTCAAAGCCTGACCAAGATAAAAATAGAAGGTCACCAATGCAAGTATACACAAGGTACACACACGCACGCACACACACACACACTAACAAAGCATGCAAAAGACACACAAATAATCAGCCTAGAAAATGTAACTCAAGAAAGAAGAAAAATTCTTCACATGTGCATTTAACTAAAGAATAACCTAATAAGAACACGAGTTTATAAAATAATAAAACAGAATGAGATGAGAAAGATCAGATTTAAGGGAACAAATGGATGCCAAAACATACTATTAAAAATTAATAAATAAAAATACTGAAGAACAGCATAGATATAGCTGGACAGTTACAGAATAAAGAACTGAGATAATTATAGTGTATACATATGGAAAAGATAAAACAAGTCAGAGAGAAGTCAATAGGCATGGATGATAAAAATGATCAATAATAATGATAATAATTGATATCTTTAAAGCAATAAACTCAATAAATACAGTGGGGAAAAGTATTAAAAGACCTAATGCAAGAAAATTTCTTTAAAAAAAATGCAACCTTAAAAATCGTGCTTATTATGTGCCGGACAATTATCTCATGTACTTGATACATGTTAACTCAAATCATCCTGAGGATTCTTTGAGGTAGGTATTATAATCATTTCTATTTTACAGATCAAAAAACAGCGGCATAAAGAGATTTGGCAACTTACTAAGGTTTTACAGCTAATAATATAAAGCCAGGCAGAATTTAATCTATCTATTGAAAAGTATTCACTGGGTTCTAGAAATACTGAACACAAAACTCACAACACCAAAATATAACAACAAGGATAAAGAAAACACTTCTCAGACATTCAGTCAGAAAATGTAAATTACTTACAAGAAGAAATTATCACACTGACCATCATCTCCACAATAATACTCAATGCCAGAAAGAGAACAGAGGCATAACTACATAGTCCTTTAGAAATAAAGTGTGACCCAAGAATAGAATGGGTAGTCAAATATAAAGGCAATATATATAAAAGAATTCAAAGAAACAGCACCAATGAGTTATTTGGAAAGAGAGAAAAATGTCTACAGTGAAATTGGGCCAATTAAACAATAAATCCCAAATAAAGAGTTCTAGGATGGACAAGCAATGGTAACAAAATATAACAAAAAAAACAAAAACCCGACATAAGCTATGAATCACGGCTACAGAAGGATACAAAATGTGATGATGTATGAACAATAATAATATAACTAAATAACAATCACACAAACTGTAAATGATAAAACAGTAAAAATCAAAATGGAAGCAAAGGAGGTGGGAGGAAGAAAAAGTGCTTGTGTCACAGGACATAATGAGATAAATCAATCATGGAACCACATGGGGTCAAATGTAATGGTGGCAACACGTGAAGGTACATCACAATTTCTTCTTGGCCTTAGAAGGGATATTTTAAGAAATGATATTTCTCATGATGAAGCAATGTTCACTTGAAGTTTAGTAATTTCTTTGATTTCTTCCTTTAATCTAAGAACAATTAAATGTAACAGTTCTTTTTAAAACAGTTGTATGATCCCATTTTGTATGAGAGTCATAGTATCTTGAGTGTCTATCCCCACCCATTCATCCATCCACCCATCCATCCATCCATCCATTGTTCTATTTATATGTGCCTAGGAGATTTTTAAAACCACAAACTATTTTTATTCTTTATCTATTTTTAAATTTTTGGGTGGGAAGAACAGAGGAAGAGGGAGAGAGAAAACCTTAATCAGAGTCCACTCCCAGCACAGAGCCCAATGTGGGGCTCGATCTAATAACCCCTAGATCATGACCTGAGACCAAATCAAGAGTCAGACGCTTAACTGACTGAGTCTTCAGGTGCCCCAAAACCACAAACTATTTTTTTAAAGCATAACCTATTTTAATTTATTTTTATTTTTTAAAAATTTTAAAAAGATTTCTTTTATTTATTTGACAGACAGAGATCACAAGTAGGCAGAGAGGCAGGCAGAAAGAGAAGGGGAAGCAGGCTCCCTGCTGAGCAGAGATCCTGATGCGGGGCTCAGTCTCAAGACCCTGAGATCATGACTTGAGCCAAAGGCAAAGGCTTAACCCACTGAGCCACTCAGGCGCCCTAAAGCATAACCTATTTTTAAAAGCAAAAACAGTAAAATGATTTTTATATAAAGAAAGTTATGATAATAGATTTGGGGAGCTGGATGGGGCTTTTAAAATCTCCTCTTTTATATGGGAAAAAAAATAAACAAAGAGATTAAATAGTAAGGGACACATAGGGACCGTTGCGATCTGAGCCAACATTCATTCCATTCTGGTATTCTGATTTTCTGTTAGGAATTTAAGCAGTACAGAAAAACATCAACAAGGATTTTTAAAAAGAAAAAGATCACACCAAATCCTACCATCTAGAAATAACCATCATTATCATTGGGTGAAGATCATTCCAGAGAATTTCATCCAGATATCCAGATATAAGAATCAGTGGATAGATGGATAAAGAGTTGAGCAGATAGGAACAATATTATAAAAATGAAAGAAGATTTTATGTGCTATTTACTAACAAAATGATTACGTTTAACTCCTAAACCATGGTATTATCCAAAGTGATGTAAGAAATCAGACCACGATCTCTCAACACAGGGCTTAGGGTCTTTGCTCCCAGTACAATGGCTTCCCCAGATGCATTCATCGCCAGGCAGATACGTACAAGTGACATCATGGTCCCACCTCCACACACATAAATATGGCCTCCTCCCCTGGTGACTTACATCATCCTGAGGTCTGGCTGAGTCTTGTCCTCACTTGCAGAAGGGACTTCCTTGCCTGACGTGTCACACCCCACTCTGACACGAAGGCACCATATGGAGCCATCAGAACACAGAGCTCAGGTGCATGCGTGAGAAGTTTTGAGGGGAAGGGCAGTTGAAGCCAAGAGGACGAAGAGAAGCAGAGGGCAGAGGGACAAGGACGTGTGTCCAAAGGGGCAGAGGCATGAACCGGCAGGCATGGGGTGTCAGGAAACAGAGCAAGAAAGAAAGAGAGTTGTGGGAGCAGTGCGGGGTGGGTGGTTGGGGAGATGTGAAGTAAAGGAAGGGCCTAGTTCCCACCCAAGACCCACAGAAGGACACTTTTCTACTGACACAACCAGTATGAACAGAAATGGGAATGCAAGAGAAACGAGTCACCTTCACTGAGATCAAGGGTGGAGGGAAAAATGACCCCAGCCCAGGAAACGGCTGGTTCAGTACGCGGACGGTCAAAATTGAGATTTAGAAAGAACCCTTATCAGAGAGGTTTACATCCAAGACACCTGGAGCAAGATGGCGCCCGGACACCTGACTGGTTCCGCTTCCTCATCCTAGGGGAGGAGGCGCTACCTTATCTGAGGACGCAGGTCAAAAGGAGCTGACAGGACACAGAACTCTGTGTGAAGACGGTGGACATCTGGAGGCCACTCTTTCACACACACAACAGCAGCATGCCCACTGGTCTGGCTGCTTCTTGGCACGCGCTGACTGGTACTGGGTACCTTGAGTGGATAGGGAAGCCGAACGAAGGCCCACCCACCTTCTCAGAACACCGGGTTCTGCGATAGCATGAATGGCGTCACCCTAAGTGAGTTTCCAACAGACACTAGTACTGTCTTGACTTCCCTCAAAGCAATATGAGAAAGGCAGGTCTATCCAAATGACATGAACTAATTTGAGCCACCTGCTTCCATTACCTTTCTCTCCCAGACCACCCTCTCATAGTACCACCAGAGGTCAACTCCCTAGTCCAAAGGCTGCATTGGCTTCTGTAGAGCCTTGCAAATTTAGCACAGAGTCCTTTGCTCGGCATTCAACTTCCTCTACATCTGGACCCTTAACCATCTCCGTAGTGTCCATTTCCTCCTTAGTCACCCAAGTGCTCCCATCACAGCGCATTACCCGGCACTTCACGCACCCACCATGGCAGACCTTTCCGGTGGGGTTCCCACAGTCAGTCATGTTTTTGTTCATTATCTATCAAAATCCCCAGGTGCCTGGGTGTCTCAGTCGGTTAAACATCAGGTCCTGATCTCGGGGTTCTGGGATCGAGCCTCCAGCCCCGCATCGGGCTCGCTGTTCAGCAGAGTCTGCTCACCCCCCCCAACTGCTGCTCCCCCTTCTCATACTCTGTCTGTCAAATAAATAAATAAATTCTTTAAAAAAAATCCTACTTGACTTACGAGGTCCAGCTCACATGTGCTGAACCCCAGAACCTCCATCAGAATAAAGCATTCCTTTCTTTCAGTGCCATGGCCATCTGACCTCTAGTTAAACTTAATATATGCTGCTTTATATTAGTTGCTGTTTAAATCTGTCTTGATTTAAACCTGTCCTTACAGGTAGTAAGTGAATTTATTGAACATCTACTGTGGATGCCAGGTGCTTTCATAGACCTTGTCTGATGTATCCTTCGGTTGCTAATATGTGGTATTGTGCTCACACATGTCGGGGGATCATAAATGTTTGTTGTATTATTCTACGAAGAGAAGGGGAATGGTTTGATTTCTGAGCTTGAGAAGGGAAGTTACTCAATAACGCTCCTTTCGGGAACTTAATGAAAAAGATGAGAAGAAGATCTATCCTGGTCAACTATGCTGGATGATACAGAGGCAGGGGGAAAAACACTTAGGCTTTGATAATTCTGTCTCCAAAAAATGCCCTAGCTGGAAAACACCTTCTCTTTTTCCACTTTGCTTTTTCTTGCCCCACCCAGGAGCTCAGCATCATGTCTCTATTCTGCCTGGAGCAAGACCTCATTAGGCTTGCTTGTTCTAGCCCTAGACCAGTCACTAATTCTCTGTGGACTTAGGCAAGATGGTGTCTCTCTGTCTGCCTGTTTGTCCTCATGTAGAATGGACAATTTGGGCTGGACGATCTCGAGGGTCCCTACCAGTTCCATAAAATCCCAAGATTCTATCTTGAATCAGCATATACAAAATGACTTGGGAATTGGCTCACTTCTCAGGCCAACCTACAAACCAAATATGGAAGATTATGTAAACAGGGCGATAGATTCCTCTGCGTGTGTGCGTGCTCTGTGAATGTTTTCTCTGTGTGTGCGTTGTGGGTGAGAGGTGGAAATTTGTTGCTCCACGAAAGTACATTTTCAAGCAATTTTAAAATGTATTCAATGAATATATGAATAGCAAAAGCATTGCTTGGTTACTCCCCATGAAGGTTTACCGTTTTTTGCTGCTGTTGTTAATAGGAAACTAATGAGGAGTAATTGTATTTAAAATTTTTACTACATTAATCTGACAATTGAGGATCACTTTAAAAACGCACAGACCTACAGAACTCAGAGATCAACGTTAACAAGTGAGTTCTCATTTACATCTAACATCTGACTCATGATCCAGAAGGATCTTCTGTTGAACAAATGAATGAATACATCAACAGTGTGGCATTAACTTCAACATAGGGAGAGGGAGGATGCAACGATCTCAATTCTAGTCAGATAATCAATGAAAACATATCACTCACTGCTTAATAGTTAGTTGATCTGGATTCAACTATTCTTTGTAAAATCGTAAATCAGACTGGACCAAAGGTCCCCTATGACAGTTTGGGGGGAAAGATGCAGTTCATAAACAAGGTATGCCCATTTACACATAGCAACCTAAACCTGAGAACCTTCACCCTAATTTTGGAGGAAATCGCCCCACATTTCTACCTCCCTGAGGATACATACAAAGTCTTCTGCCCCTCTGTTGTCAGAGAAAACCTAGAATAATAAACACGGGCTTCAGCACTGCTGGGATAAGGGTGGGACTCACGCCTTTGTTTACATCAATGTTTCCTTGAGAGATAGTTTGGATATTTCACCAAGACTGTTGGACCCAAAGCTGCATCATAATGGTCTCAAATGTGCAAGTATTTCATGGTCCCAGTAAAAAGGCTCTAACTATGTAAGGACTATTAATTTGATCTAAGTAATAACTATTTGCTTTGTAAAGGAAAAAAAATCTTAAAATATAAGAAAAAGGGGAAAAAAAGGAGAAAACAAATTTTTTTGATTGGCTAATTTTGGGTGGGGCTAGGGCAGCGTGATACGAGATTCTGAAGAAAAAGGAAATATCAATAAAGTAAAGAGAAACGAAAAAAGAAAAATAAGTGACTAATGTACCCTATTGGGTAAAACATATTCTTAATGCAAACATATGAAGAGCAAAGTACTCACGTGCCTCCAATACAAAAGACTTCATTCATTCACTAATTCACTAGCCCTAAGAAGGCCTAACCAAGCCAGGTTACAAGAAGGGGCACAGTTTATAATTCTATCAATATGATTTTAAAAAAAAGGAGTATAAAAATTCATTAAAAAACAACAACATACAAAAAGGAAAACAGAACTGGTTAATAAAATTTTGAGCCAAAAATTCAATACACTATTTTTAAGACTCAATTTCCTCACACATGTTAGCATCTTTTCACTCTATTGAATGCCTTCCTACAATCAAATATGTGTTTTATTTATTCAAAAATTCCCCCAAAAGGACATTTCCTCTAAATCTAGTTTCAATATATTAATGAAATAGGTTTGATTTTTTTGTTTGTTTTTGTAGAAATTGCTAACATTTTTTTTCCTGAAAGAAGATTTCTTCCCCAAAGTTGTATTTTTTTTTAAATTTCAGATATTTAAAAATGAATACTACTTTTTCAAGGGTCGTGTCACTATGGAGTAATTAAGATTTTAAAAAGTTAACCATCGTTATGACTCAGAAGGCCTTAATCCAATTATCAGGGTAAAGGATGAGTTGACCTTTTCCCCTCATGATCCCTGTTTCCAGTTTGGAAAAAAGAAATCTTTTTCAGAGAATACTGATACCTGAATTTACCAAAATATGATGGGCAAATTTAATAGCAGTGAAATTTTAAATAAGCTTGAATATCAATTTAAAAATATTTGTAGTCTATAAATTTTACATTTATGTATGTGCACTCCTGCAAGAAGACAGTAGTATAAAGAAGAATTTCATGTATTTATATTACATGTTTAAACCTGCCTCCAATAATTCTCCAAATTTAATTTCCCATCATCAGATTTTTTTCTTTCCTTTTTAAAATATTTTACTTTTTCTTACTTTATGCTGCTATATACATTAATTTCTTTTTTGCTCATTGGCAGTATTTTCAACAACAAAATCAGTAAATAATGGTGGTTACAACACTGAAGATTATAATTATATTACCTATTGCTTTCCTTCCAAGGATCTCAAGGTGGTTTACTAAGAGAAAATAAAATCAGTGTTCTTTCTCTTTTCACAGGATTTAGAAATTTGACAGTTATGATTTTTTTTATTGATACTGATGCTAAACCATTTTAGATAGTGCCTTTCCCACATCATCGTTAGGATTTCTCCATATTCGAGGTTGGGGATTACATTTTTATTTATTTAATGATGTTTTGATTAAACATTTTCAGATGCTGACAACTGCACAGTTCCATGATCAGTTTTTCTTAAGGAGGCAAAAAGGGTTCTAAGGTTTAATTCAGAGTTGAGGGTAACTTACTTTTGAAAAAAAAACTATCTTATTTCAAAAATAATGTCGATATTTAGCTTATTTATGTGGCAGACTGCACTTTAATTTTAAATGAAACTTAGAGGAATTTATATCTTCTAGGATCCTAGACAGCTCAAGCTAGCATGAGACTATGGTTTAACATTAGGGTACCTTGAACTACAAATGGTTAAGTTCTACCTTCTAAGTGAGAAAGACGAGTGAGTGTCTCAGCTTGTGATAGCATATGTGTGTGTGTGTGTGTGTGTGGTGTGTGTGTGTGTGTGTGCACGTGCACACATACCCACATGTACAAACAAAAATACCATAACGAAATTAACATGTGGACAGAAGTTGAGTATACATTTCAGGGTTTTGATGACATCACTGTGCTGAGATATTGGAATAATCTCCCCATACCTCTCCTTACCCCATACTCTCCATGTCATTTACTAGCTGGTGACATTTCTCCCTCACCCTCTGGGGATCTTTAATATCATGGCGTCCCTTCCCTACCTTCAGAAAATGTATATTAGCCTCCAGGAGTGGATGGCATAAAAAATATAATTCTGACCCCCTTGAAAAGAAAGAATTAACAGGCATCAGTTTCTCCTCCAGACTGCCATAAAACCTCCATTTAAAAAAAAAAAAAAAAGGAAGAAGAAAGCAAGCTGTACTAGCCAAATTTTTTCCCATACAGGTACATGTTAACAGACAACAGGAAGAGTAGGAAAAAACCCTCGTAGATATGGAAAGATTGCTCCCGGGCTGTGCCTGTCTGCCCAGGAAAATGGCAGTGAGAACAAGGTGAGCAATTGCTCAAGAAATTTATTTTAATCATATGAGCTCTCCTCTCTTCTCTGCAGCAGACATAGCATCTAAATGCAACAGGTTGGTGGTCACAATGCAAAGTATGAGAAACGAATAAAAGATTTGTGAAATCTTTGAAAAAAAATTTAATTTGGAGCAATTTGGTGACCTGGGTTTTATACTTTTCTTTGGGGGGGGTATATGATTTTTTGAGTTATGATCATTTCTGAAAATTTCCAAAAATTTGACTTAATTCTATTGTATGACTCCTCAAGCAACTATCAGAATCTACTACTTTGACTTCTTATAAGGCTCTCTTAACATATAAAAATAAAAACCACAACAAAAATATTTTTGCCAAAAGCAAAGCAGTAAATAACAGTCTCTATTTAGTGTCATGTATAATCCTTTTGTAAGAATAAATTTCACAAATAAAAGAACCTATTTTGATGTGTTATATTAAGATCTATAAATTTTATAATCTATGAACACATCAGAAAGAAAAAATAGAGATGAAATTATCCTAGTGCTAAAATATAAACTCTTACAATTTATGTTAGCAAAAAAAAAAAGCTCTCAGTTTAAAATTGTACCTGGAAAAATATTTCAATAACAATTATATTTCTAACTAAAAGTTAACTCCAAAAGGGATCTTATTTTCAAATTAAGGAATGAATTTATAAATACTAAAAGAATGTGGCACCCCTCCCCAAAATAAGCATATTAATGAATCATCACATATCTCTCTGGAAAGTTATATTTCCTTTGTGCCACATGAAAAATTGATGTTTTATATTCATAAATAAAATATCTTGTATATTTGAGCTTTGGTTAAATGATGATCTTCACTGGGGTAAATTGTCTTTAGTGTTATTCAAGTTGACTATACAGAAAACAAACAAACAAAAAAGAAACAAAAAATTTTACATTAAATCTTAGATTAGCTGAAAGGTAGCTCACTGAGAAACAAGATTTTCAATAACAGCCTATAAATTAATTTTTAAAAGAAATGCAATGAAAAAAAGAAGCACAGTTTATTTTTTAAAGTCTCCCTTCTTTTAAAAAGATTTCCCTTTCTCAGAATTCTAAAGCATCATTAAAAAATTTTAAGAAGCTAATAGCTAATCCTCAAAAAAGCAATAAACCTATATTTGTATTTCTAAAATACCACTTGTTATTTGAAGGGATAGCAATTGTTTTCATGACCACTTCATATTTAAATGTAAATATTTTTTGTGTAAAGCTATCCGAAACAGCTTTTATTCTAGACAAACTACCTAAAAGGTAATGTCAAGGGGGAAATCTCTATGAATTGGAGGATTTTATAAGCCTGCAAATACATAAAAATGCCAGATGAGTACTACAGCTTAATATGTTCTCTTAACATCCTAATTTTAATTCTTTAACATTTTAATGAACAAATTTTAATCCAGGAAGCTGCTATCAATAAAAATTTTTTCTTTCCCTTAAGAATTTTGTTATAAATGACTACCTCTGTGCCCCATTACTTACATGTTTTAAAATAAATTTTAAAAAAGTTAGGCATAAGAAAATTCATTAGAGGGAAACTATTTCTCCTTTTTATTTAAATATTATTTCATTAAAGTGAATAGTAAGATTCAGAGTCTAAAGGAGAAAGTTTGGAGGGCTATTGCTAATTCACTCTTTCTTTTAAAAATTAATTTATAGGCTGTCAATTTACTTTCTGCCCCGTAATCAGCTGAGAATTAGAATTTTCCAGACGATTTCATTTTGGTTCATCAAACCTCTACCTCTAGCAAGTAGGTTTTATGCTCTCTTTTTCTCTTCCCTAATCTAGTGTTCCTGCCACAAATTCAAAGGGTGAAGAAGACCCCTTAATTTTAAAAAAAAAAAAAAACACTCACTCCACTTTGAAACAAATAGTGAAACTACCTTTTTACTTGATTTTTTTTTCTACTAACTTGAGATCTGGGCCTGAAAGATGAGCTGACCTGGGGATCATAAGTCCTTTATAGAGCTAATCTAAGTTATTTGTCTGTTGCGGTATAAAGGGGTCATTGCCATTTGAATGACTGGCTCTTCTTAGAGGCTGGGAAGCCCTCATCAATCCCCTTCATGCTATCACTATTTGTTCAGCTCCAGATGGGTTCACGACGTCTAGAAAATCCTGGTATGATCGGACGCTCTTTGACTCAAGACTCATCTCTGACCTCATGACAATTAGTAACTTTACGTTGCTGCTTCCTTATTCGTACTTCAACATTTCCAACGAGAGCAGGACTTTATCTAGTCCTGGGTCTGCAGGGATCTGTCTTAGCCAAAACAGTGAATATCCGTGGCGTATATGCTACATGCCAGAAGTATTAGACTGCGTGTTTCCTGACATCTCATTTCATGTCTCCAACAATGTCGTTAGGAAATAGGTACCTTAATATCCCCCTTTTACAGATGACAAAACTGACTTGCAGACACAAGTTGCTTTAGGGCACGCAGCGCCAAAGAACAGAGTTGGGTAATAAAGCTCGGTCTCACTAGCAATCGAGCCCATGACTCTCAACCATTAGGTTTTACTGCTTCCTCAAACTATGCGGTCTTTATACTTCCCTTAAAAGTCTTTGAAGAATAGGGGTGCCTGGGTGGCTCAGTGGGTTAAAGCCTCTGCCTTCAGCTTAGGTCATGATCCAGGGTCCTGGGATCGAGCCCCACATTGGGCTCTCTGCTCAGCAGGGAGCCTGCTTCCTCCTCTCTCTCTGCCTGCCTCTCTGCCTACTTGTAATCTCTCTCTCTGTCAAATAAGTAAATAAAATCTTAAAAAAAAAAAAAAGTCTTCGAAGAAGAACTGCATGGACTGCAGTTGACATAAACCTGAGCTTTTAATTATGATTTTTTTAAAAAAGAAAGAAGAAAAGTAATTGAGTAGAAGCAATGGGTAGGCTCTGAGTTGAAATGGAGAGTCTATATGGGAGGCTCCAATTTCTGTGAAAATTAAATAAAATAGATGGGGATGGCCTCAGGCGTACCCCCACCGGTCTGGGGGGTGACTTGGTTCTTTTTTTCTAGTGTTATCCAGAAATGTAGAAACTACATCACATTCTCCTTATAATTACCCCTGCAGTTTGCAGCCAAGACTTAAAAGAATTACCTGATGGGACGTTAAGTGGATCGCAGGGAGGAGAAAAAAAGATCTTTTTTTTTTTTAAGGGGGTAAGAAGAGACAGAAAGTTTTCTAAGACCATGAAAAGTTGAAGCTGGAAGAAGAAAAGAACGAAGATAAAATATGTGTGAAAAGGAAAGGGAAAACATGCTTTAGGACAACAAGTGGTACCATCCAGTCCCGCCCTTTCTGTTTCTCCTTTACTGTTTCCTTGGTGGGAATCACCTAAGCCCTGAAAATTTAGGACTAGACAGAGGCTGAAAGTGAAAGGTGAGTGGCAGGCATCCTAGGTGAATCGTTTATTCTCCCTGATCAGAAAGTTCACAAGAACAACAAAAAATATAAAGAAAATGATTTGCAAAAACAATTGAGATAAATTCAATAGATTTTTTTAAAAGAACTGGAAAGCAAGGAATTAAAGGGAAATGAAACCACAAAGAGATAATCTTTGTGTAGGGATGCCTAAAGTAGAGAAAAAGATTTTCCTATCAACCCTTCTGATTTGCTCCCAGCTGGGTAATCCTGGGCACTGGCAAGCTGTGGGGCAAATGGACAGATGCTTCCAGAAAAGATTATCTTTTATCTATCACTCAGAGAATAGCTCTGTCTATATGAGGGCTGATTCTAGGATCTAAGCCTTATATGCTATTGCTATATGTGTCAAACAGAAAAAAAACCCTATAATAATAAAATTAATAATAATGATAATAAAACAAGAGCAACGAGAGAAATGTATACCGAGTACTGAGCAGGTATAAAGCACTTTCCATGCATAACCGCCTTTACTCCTCACCAGAACTTTAGGATTGCTATTACTATCCCCATTTTGCAGATGAGGAACTGGAAAAATTGAAAAGGACTGGTTTGCATGTGGATGGATTTTCCCGCACGGGAGTCTCAGCCATAGCGACCTGCTGCTCTCTTGCTCAGGTGGAAACACACACTTCCCCCTGTCCTCCCACAGTCTACCTCAAAGTCTTTACAAGGTCAGATCTGAATCCAGGCAGTGGCTTACACTGGCCCTGAGCCTCGGCCGTGCTGAGTAAGAGCGTCTACGTCTCCCTGCTAGTAAGGTTTGCATCAGCTTCTGATCAGAACTACAGTCGGTAAATGTCCTTTGCCCAAATGAAAAAAACCAAGGCCTTCATCATGGCAAGGAGGAATTCTGAGGACCCCGACGACAGCAAGGGAGAGGCTCTGAAACATGGCACTAGGATAAAACCTTTGCACACCGGCCTCTCCATGTCCATTTTGAGCCTTAGAGACTCCTAATTTCTCCCTCAGCCAGGACCTCGGTAGAATTGCCTGGAATACATGTCCTTGCTATGCTATGTGTCTCTACAACCTACAACAGACTCTTCCTGCCCTTCTCAAGGCATCCCTCTGCTGTCCAGCTGTAATGTTCCCTGGTAGTCAAAAGCACCCGCAGAAGTTCACCCGGACGTTCAGACCTTCTACTGTCCGGCTCCAGTACAAACCTCTCTTCCCTCCACCGCTTGCCAGACTCTGCTGAGAAGACTTAGCCTAAAAGATGGATTGTCGTCTGGAAATTCTACAGGTACAGGCTTGGTTGGGCCATGAAACTTCTCATCTGCTTCTGTCCCTCGGCTCCATGCCTGCCTTGCCTTTTGGTTACTCATTTTTCTATTCAACATTTGCCTAGCGGTTTGCATATTGAGTAAGCTCCAGATATTTGTTCTCCAACAAAGGGGGGGCCTAACATGGTGACAAAAATGCAACAGGGAGCTAGTAGGAAAAAAAAAAAGGAGCAACTAAAAATCGAGCTTTGGCGCTGCAATCTAAGCCTCAAATCTTCATATGGTAAAATGTAGGCCTCAGAGACTAACTAGACAAACAAATTTTAATTTGTGGTTCATGGAGCTTAGGGAGGTCATGAACCCCCTGAAATTATATGTAAAATACCTGTGTTATTTTTGTTTTCCTTTTTTATTCTTGTTTTGTTTTTCTGGGAGGAAGTTCCTAGCTTCATTGGATTATCAAAGGGAGAATAAATTATTTTTATCTCCAATACCTATAAAAAGGCCTGATCCATACTAGGAACTCAGTAAAAGTTTGTTGAATGAATGAATGGATGAGGGGTCTGAGCTCTGAAGCATCTAATTCTATAGACGGAGAAATTAAGGCCTAGAAAGGATATAATTGTTTTCCCGTAAGGTCATGAACCTAAGTAGTCAGGACCAGACAGAATGAGCTCTTTCAACTCTTTCGACTGCTAGACAGCCCTGTTGATTTGCTTTTTCTTTTTTTTTTTTTAAGATTTTATTTATTTATTTGACAGAGAGAAATCACAAGTAGATGGAGAAGCAGGCAGAGAGAGAGAGAGGGAAGCAGGCTCCCTGCTGAGCAGAGAGCCCGATGCGGGACTTGATCCCAGGACCCTGAGATCATGACCTGAGCCGAAGGCAGCGGCTTAACCCTCTGAGCCACCCAGGTGCCCCACTGATTTGCTTTTTCACCTAGTTGTATCTTTCACTGCATTTCATTTTTCTTCCTTCCAAACTATTGCTTTTTAAGCAAAGAAATGCATCTCATTTGCTAGTTTTAAATCTGCCAACAAGTGCCCGTCCCAAAAGGGGAGATGGAATGGGGGGGCAAACAGTGGGGAGAGTCTATGAAAAAGGCCACCAGAATGATGTATTTGTCATGGTGCTCAAAGCATGGTTATTTTTCCTATGTGCTGGGGACAGGATCACTCTCATGGCATTGAAATCGCAGTCAGTGATGGAAATATACAAAGATGAAAGAGTGGAGTTAAATCTGGGGGCTAGAAGGAAGTCTTAAGCTTAAAACTGGCCAGGCCAAGCATCAGTCCGACAAGCAAATGAGCTGTGGCTTTCTGGAAGGTGTCTGAGGAATGGAGATCAACAGATCCTCTGCTCTGTTGGAAAGTTCCTTTTGAGGGTCTTCCTTGCTTGTAAAGTTATTAGGAGATCCTGGGAAAATTCAAATTGGACCTTGCTACTCTCCTAACAGCTCAAAAGCAAGACCAGCAGGCAAGAAGGAAGGGATTCAAATGCCACTTAGAGAAGAGAAATAGGGGAGAGGGGCCCAGGCCTCAGAGAGCTGCTTCATGCTGGGACAGTTTCTGAAAGAGACCAATAACTTGAATTCTATGACACAGCAAATTTCTCGTGCTGATGACTTCCTCGGCAAAAGGAGGCCAACATGGAGGCTCTGAGTTCAGGCCATGTCAGAAGAGAGAGAGAGAGAGACAGAGAGACAGAGAGAGAGAGAGAGGAGAGTTGTGCCTAACCTAGGGATGCCTCCAGAATGCTAATGGCCAGCAGAAGAAACTTCCAGTATACTCTTCTTTGAACTCTGGCATCCTAAATGCAAGTCATTTTGGAAGGGAATCTGTTACAATGCCCTAGATCATGTTTATTGATTGTCTTATCATTTGGCAATGGTCAGAAATATTCAGTAAAAAGAAAGAACCCAGAGTAGACAAAAAACAATCTGAGTTTGAGCCCCAGCTGTGTGACTTTGGTAAAATCACTCAACCTCTCTGAACTTCTGTTTCTTGATTTGTGAAATGAAGGAACTGGTCTATATATCCTCTATAGCTCTTTCTAACCTTTGCATACTTAATATTGTATCTAAGTTTGAGGTTGAACCCATAGACAGATTTTTTTCAAACATGATTAGAAGAGGTTACCCTTCAGGCAAGAAAAGCCCACCCAATGTATTATTTTCTTACATTTCTCTGCAATGCAACTGCAATATCAGTTAAGGGGGGGCGGGGAGAGGGAAATATTAACCTCTTAGAGTGAACAACAACCCTATTGCACAAAGACACTTGCTGTAAATTTCAGACCCTTATATTAAAAAGGGGAATTTAAAGGAAGTTAAGGTCAGGGAATGATTTGAAGACCTTGCCCTCACTTTACAGGGTAGGATTATGGAGGATCCCAGTCAATTTATTTGTTCTTTGAGTTCCACTTGAAAAATGTAAACATTTCCAAAAAACTCATGTGGCATTTAATACATACAACAAATAGGTCTGTTGCATAATGACCCGAAGGTCTTCTATGTAATGGGCTTCTGTTCTGCCATGAGCCTCAAGTTTCCGTCTAAGATTTCTGGCAGTTTCCTACATTTTGCTCACATAACATCCAAGGATTAGCCAGGTAGCTCGCATTCTCCCTTCCTTACAAATCTAACTGCCCTGGGCTTTCCAAAATCCTCTGCCACGCTAGAACTGAACTCCCCAATAAGAATGCACAGTATGACTCTGAAGCTCAGAAAGGCAGCTAACAAAAGCTCTATAGCAGAGAATTTTGCTGGTTAATAGGAAAAGTAAAAATATTTAGAGTTTAATGCCTTACCCCTCAAAAAAAAAAAAAAAGAATAACCTAAAACGTTTCCTACCTGTCCTATGCTGAACTTTAGTTAAGGAGAAATAACTCAACATGTCAGTTTCTTCGGAGAAACTGAGCTCAGCAAATAACTTTTCAACTCTACACATCGCTGTCCCCCCACCCCCGCCAGAGGCCTGAAACAGCCTAGGAAGTGGGGGGTGGAGAGGGAACCCTGCACCCCATGGATGAGGTCCTGTAGGCCTCAGTCCTAGGGACATCTGCACACCCAGGCCCAAGCCCTTGGAGGAGACAAAATAGGAAGGGGCCTGCTTCAGAGGAGACTGTGTCTTTCCTAACGACCTCGGTGACGGGTGCCTTTCTTTGCCAAAGGTTAAGCCATTGAGGACAGCCCTCAGCACCGGATCCCTGATCTCCCTGTGCTGTATCACCAAGTGGGTATGGAGTCTCCTTGGTTCTGCCCAGGCCAAGGGTCGTGCGCTGAGGGATCTTTGCACTCACCTGGGACTCTGGAGCTCACAGTGTTCAGACTCTTCAGTTCCGTGGCCTCCCAGACTCCTGCCTCCAGTGGCCACCCCTCACGTAGACCCCCGGCTGGCAGGACAGGTCTGACTACCTGAAAAGGCAAAAAGATGGGTAGGGTTACTCTGCTGGCTTGGGAGGAGAATAGGAGAGACTGGGACATTTTCTAGGAAATCAAGGAGTGGGTCGGCTGAAGGTAGGGAAAAGGGCAGAGGGGTGCCAAGCAGGGGTGCTGATGCCCCAGGAGAGCTTTTCAGAGATGCTCACAAAGTCCCTCCGCACACCCCTCCTCCCACCATCCCCCCCCCCCGTTTGGGAAGTCCCTGGGACAAAGAAGAGGGTCTGGTCTGAGATTGCAGCAAGTGTGCCCAGCACTTTTGACTCAATCCCAATCCCTTCCTTTGCCTCCAACCTAAGGCAGATAAGGCAGAAGAACTCAAAGCAGCAGGTCTTGGAAAGAGGATAGAAGGGGCAAAGGGGCCAAAAGGAGAAAACCTGGTGCCAGTCATGGGTGGGGAGGAGAGACAGAAGGGGAGAAGTGTGGGTGCTGGGCAACCAAAAGGGGGTCTTGAGGGTGGCTGAGGGCAGAACCCCCTAGCCTGCCCCAGCCACTAGGGGGCAGATGGCCGGGTGAGAGGGTGAATTTCTTAGGTGCCTTCACCCCTTCCTTAGCTCCAGAGACAACGTCTCGTCTTGATTTTTCTAACACAGTCAAACACTAAGCTATCTGACTGGGCATGAGGAGCCAAGTTTCCTCAGGGGCTTCTCGGACACGTCCCATTCCCCACGGAGAAGCCCACTGGGTGAGGAAGGGTCTCCAGCTGTCACCCCTACCCACTTCTCTATAGGGACTCCAGAGTTTGACATCAGAGGCAAGTGCCTAGAAGTTTCCATCAGGCCCCTGGCTTACTGGGTGACGTGGCTTTTTTTCAAGAGGGGTGTGCATTAGCAGTTGGAAGGTTCTAAGAGATTACCCCCTCCCGCCCCCTTCCTCAGCAAAGGCAGAGTGGGGAGAAAGGGGGAGATCAGCTCCCACTGGCCTCGGGCTGACGCAGCTGCTTTGAGGAGGAAGGAAAGAGGCACAAAAAGCCACAGATTTTCACTTATTGTGAAGGGAAAGGGGAGGGGGTCCTTTCCTCTGTTCCCACCCGGACGGAGACACCCCTCTCCGCCAAGTCCCCCGCGCCCGGCCGGGATCAAAAGTGAGCAGCCCGGGCCAGCAGGCAGCTGCCTCAAGGCAGCAACAGTTGTCTGGCTGAGGCGAGGCGAGCCAAGGACTCGCTCTGGCGCGCACGACGCCGGCTTCGGTCAGTGCTCCGGGGCTCTGGAGCCCCTGCCTCAAACCCAGCCTCCGTGGGAGAAGTGAGGGGACTGGGGACGCAGTAACCCCGAACAGCCTGAGCGCCGGTGGCTCAATCTCTTCTGTGCAAGTTCACTTGTCCTAGGTCACCTCTCTCCCAAATCAGCGGAGATTCAGCCTTTTGGGGCGAGGAGGGCTTTCAGGCTGGGGGGAGGTGGGAGATGTAAGAAGCAAAAGACAAAAAAAGAGCCGAAGGGACACAGGGTGAAGCTATTTTTAGCCTAACGTGGCTCTTGCGCTTCTTCCTCCGCGGGAGCTATCGCTCCACAGACGGCCCCAGGTGAGAGGCAGGGAGGAAAACCCCCCAGGGTTTTTGCTTTTGCTCCATCTCCTCTGCAGATCTTAGGAACCCTTTTACTCTCTCCGAAAACGCAATCAGGAAGGGAAAATCTCCTTTATCTGGGGAGAGGGGCTCTCATTTAGCCTCAGAGGTTCAAGTCCTCGCCTTCGGTGACTTCTCTGTGCCTTCTCGCAGGCTGAGCTATAAAAGATAGACTCTGTCCAGCACTCTCGGACTCCGCAGCCTTTTCCTTTTTCGGCAGACGATAGAGTCTGGGTGCTTGGCTAACGGAGAGGGGAATAATGGTGGGCATTTAATTTGCTGGAAGAACGTTGGTTGGGGTGCGGGGGGAATTCAGGCCCTCCCCGAAAATGGGAAGCTTCACGGCCCTCGGATCTTAGGCTTTCATATCCCTAGACTCATCCTCTATCCGTGTCCATCCCTGTGGGCGCCTGTGTATGTCTGTGTGTCCTTCTGGTCCAGTCCCTAAGGGCGTCTAGTACTGTTTCTAGCTGGCGAAGGACACGGGGCACAAAGCATGACGAAGGCCTGATTTGTGCCACTTGTAACCGAAGTGGTAACGACTGCAAGGGAAGGAGGGGGACCCACAGACGATCCTCAACCCTGCAGCTCTGCCTCCCTCCCCAGGACGGGGCGCCTGGAGAGGCCAAAACAGGGCTGCTGCTGCTACTGCTAAGCTGCTGAGTCGGGTACAACCACATCTCTCAAAAGCTCCTTCTCTGCGGGGGTTTCCCCAGTTTTCGCCTGTTTTACCCCCTTCCGTGCTACTTAGTTTTGAAAAAGATGAAATGGGAGAGACCTGAGGCTGCAAAACGCCCCACATTAGGTTGGAAGCAGGTGCGGGACGAAGAAGAGACTCCGGGGAGCGGGCGGTGCCTGGGTGTTTTCCCTCTTTTTCCGAGCTACCCAATTCGCCGCGGCTCGCCGCACCTCCGGGTCCCCCACGCTAGGACAGAAGATGCTGAAGGCCTCCCGCTCTTCCCTCAAGGGCTTTCCCACCCCTATATTGCAGAGTTGGATCCTTAGGGTCAAAAATGACCAGAACATGTCCTAACCTGATTTATATTCCAGGTACTGACTTAGCCTTATGATATGATTCCCCCCCCCTTTTTTTTTGCAGTGGGTGAATAGGGTTATTCGGGGTGTGGGCGGGGGTAGGGGGAAGACACAACTTCTGTAAACTTTTATTGTATTTTAGCTTCTTTCCACTTCTCCGAAAACACACGCACACTGCCTGCTTCAATTCCCCCTGTGATACAAAGTCGATTTAAAAGTTGGGGGCGGGGGACCCGCGCGGAAGACAGGCGGGTGACCAATGCCTCAGGGAGCGCGGGAAGGACGGGAGGGAAAGGATTGTTTCTGCCGTGGAAAACGGGGAAAGGGCTGGGAAAGGCTCGGACAGAGCCGCTTCGGGAAGGTGCGGGCTTCGGCTATCGCTGCCTGCTGCGGTCTTCTCGACGAGCGCGCCCTCCGCGAATGCTTTTTGGGGTAAGGGCTTCCGGCTATTGAGTTATGTACAGCAAGCCCAGACCGCAAAAAGATTCGCGAAGGGCAGAGTCTGCTGGCTTCTTCAGTCCGCCGCCGCCGCCGCCTTCAGCCCAGGATGTCTCCGAACCCCGGAGCCGAGCCCGCTGGGTCTCCCCAGCGCGCTCCATCGCGGCTCTGCCTTCCCACCCTGCGCGCCGCCCGCCCCCCTGCCGCCCCTCCCTGAACCCCCCGACCCATCCTTGCGTTTCTTTACACCGTCCGCGACCCCCCAACTCAGCCCGCACAGACGCGAGCGAGGTGTGTGGAGGGCGAGAAGAGGAGCGCGGAGGGGAACCAGGGATCCCGGCGCCCAGCCTCCACCCCTCTTCCGTAGACTCAGCACCCCGAGCTTCCCCGCCTATCTGGTCTACCATCCCCATTCCCCTCTCAGGGTTCTGCCAGCCCCGGCTGCAAGGTCGCGGATCTCTGAACAGGTACAGTTCGGATTTCCCCTGAACCCGCTCTTGTCCCTTCTAGTCCCCAAGCCGAGGTTCCAGCCGTGACTACAGGCGCTGCGTAAAGAGAAAAACTCCCCCAGAGCACTAAATAAATACAGACGAGGCCGCCAGCTCATTGGTGCGGACTAAAATCGTCACCCACCAATCAGGAAAGAGCTCACATTTCCCTTTTTTTTTTTTTTCCAGAAGGGGGAGGGAGGAAAAAAAAATATTTCCATTTCTAATTATTCAACAAAACCCAGACTGGAACACATTAAAATCTTGTTGTTGCAAAAAGCTGGCCAAGACCCCTACCCCCATTCCAGCCCAAACGAGGAGAGGGTGCAAGATATTGAGCAAGGGAAGATTCAAGAGAGACAGACCTCTCCCAACGGGACCCAAGCCAGAAGACTCAGACAGAAGACGACAGGCAAGATGAACATAAAATAAACCCAAACTCCACGCTAGTCAACCTATTTCTAGAAAAATGAGAATGTCTCAATCCCACCCTCAAAAAAAAAAAAAAGTTCTGAATGCTCAAGAGAAATGGTGAAGCTCCTCCCTCTGTACCCCCTTCAAACCCGTCTAGATATTGGGTGTCTAATGCCCCACTCGCCTCAGGTGCCCTTTCATTGCTGCAGCACCCCCCTTCCTCCCCATTCTGCAGAAGGTTGAGGGGAACAACAAGGGACGAGCCCCTCACTGATCGCCGGCTCCCACAACGACGGGAGATTCCAGCATTTGCGGGAGGAAAGAGAGGGGAGCGGAAGGGAGACAGGGTTGGAAGGAGGAGGGTGATCCCTTTTTTTCGTTCTCCCTCCTTCCCTCTCCCCAGTCTCAGTCTAGGCCCCCTCTGCCATCCCATCCATCCAAACTTCGAGGGGCTGGTCTCTTTCCTCCCAGTGCAGCGCCACCCTTCCCATGTCTGCTCTTGCCCGCCCCCCCCCCCGCGCCCAGTATCCAAGAAGGGTGTGGGCAAAGGAATGTTCAGATCACCTCCCTCACAACAGTAGCCCCCCAGTGGGGAAAAACCCAGCCAGGGTGGGATGCTGCAAACATTGCAAGAAAGTTGCCATATTTGTTCTCTGCCACCCTGGAATCGACGTGCGGGCGGGCGCGGGCGCACACACGCTCTTGCTCTGCAAGCCCGGAATAAACGTATCTAGTCGAAGTAGTCACTGTCTCCAAGTCCCTGTCGACCCACCCCCTCCGCCCATCCATCACCCTCCGCAGCTCTGCGACCCACCCACTCTCCCACGGCATCCCCTCGGCTAGGCGACCGACAGACGCACGCACACACCCCCCGAGCGTCGGCGCGCCCAGCGCGCCAGAGGGGGCTCCACCGTCTGCGCCTGCCGCCGCTGCGGCGCGGGGCAACTGGGAAAAAAAAGTTCTGCTCAGCCGACCAGTGAACCTACAGACCACCAGCCGACCAGTGTATCAGCCCCTTCCTCCTTACCTCGGTCCGGAGGCCCCGAGAGCGCGCTGGTCCCGTCCGCACTGCAGCCAGCTTGAAGGAGTCCCTTTCCAACCGGCCCGCTCCCCTCCCGCCCCTCCCCACCCCCCACGGGTGTTTGCCCAGCGGCAAAGCAGGCTCTTCCAGGTAAGTATATAAGTTACTGTACTGTGTGGGAGGGTCACGATCTTGGTAATTGCTGCTTTCCGAGCTTAACCCCTGCGTTCCTGCTTTCCTCCAACTTGTTGAGGACTCGTCGGGTAGCGGGAGAGCGAGCGAGCGCGCCAGAGAGCGCGCCGGCCGGGAGGGGGTAGAGAGGTGCACCGGGCCGAGTAGGGAGAGCGAGACAGCGAGCGGCGGAGTTCAAATGCCCCCCTGGCAGCGGTTTTCATTGGATAGGTCTTCCCCCCCACCCCCGTCTCCCCTGGCTTGCCCCCCCCCCCAGTCTCCCATGTAGGGGACGTCTCCAGGCAAAGTCACGATTCCTTCTCAGTTCGGAATGAACTGTGACTAGAGCCATGACGCAGCCAGCGCGCATTACTCACTTTTTGCAGTCACGACTTGGGAATCCGTGCTGGTTCCAACCAAAATTACACCGCTACCATTGAATTATTTAATAGGATCCAGTTCGGGGGTAAACTTGTGCATTGTGCCAAGGGATGGGGGACGAGGGATGGGGGAAACGAGGACAGGGGGCATCTCCCCTCCCCTTCATGACTTTTGGACCACCCCCACCCCCACCCCCACCAGAGCTCCACGTGCTGCAAGTGTTTTATTAGCCTACCACCCTTCCCGGCCCCAGCTGCTTCCCCCTACCCAGCTACTTCCTTTGCAAATGTGGCAGAATTTGTAAACACAACCACGCAACTTTCAGGACAGAGAGGGGCGAGGCTTGGGTAAAGAAACCAGTAGGTCCGGGTGAATGACGAGGAGGCCGAGGGGTGGGCCGAGAGGCTGCGAGCAGCTTTGGTTTGAGCTGAATTGTCAAGACATAGTGTGGGTTGCAGCGTTATTTGTGTTATTCTCCACAACATCGGTAACAGCCCTTGTTACTATTATGAGTTGACGAATACTCAGTCTTAACCAGGGAATCTTTCAGAAAGGGACTGCTTCTGAACTAAAAATAACTCGACCCACCCTCTTTATTTTCCCCCTGAGGGCTGCACCTTGGGTGCCCTGTGTGGGGGTCAGGTCACTAAAGCCAGAGACTGTGGCTGGGTTAATATGGGGCAGAGGGAGCACGGAGTACCTGGGCTCTCCTCTCTCGCCTGAAGGCTATCCCCTTCAGATACTTACCTCACCATCCCGAGTTTATTTTTTTTTAATTATGTAGAAAATATCCCTGTATGCACACAAGCTTATCGCAGATCTGCAAGATTCATTTCCCCTACCATGTACAGACCACTTTTGTGGGCCAGTTAGAGGACGCATTATTATTCCTCTAGGAGTTAATCAGTATGAATGTCTTTGCGTGCTTGTGATAGTCATCCCCCCTCTGGCCTCTGATAACCTTCCTCCCTCCTCACCTGTCTGGCTACAGGTTTGGTCAAAGTGTCTGGAGCCGATTGCAATGAATCTCACTCTGGGTCGATCCCATAACCCCAGGGAGTGGATGGTCTCCCCAGTAACATTTAGCAACTTGGAGAAGAACCCCCATTCCCCAGTTTCTCTCGGAGTCGGTTTTCAGAAACCCTTGGCTTTTGACTTTAAGGCACCACGCGTTGTTCCCAAGCCTGGATTTTCTGCGCATCGCACCAGCAACTCCTGTGCTTTGGCTTCTAATTCATTCATTCCACAACTCATTTGGGGCTCCTATGACTAGGACGCGAAGGAAAGGGGAATGATAAGAAAAATGCCATAATGCACAGACACATCCTTACACACCTTACGGGAATTGCAGAATGTGGGAGCGTTGGGGCCATGAAGTGGGAGTGAGGAGGGTCCAAATAAAGCAACCTATAGTCTCTTATTTTGAGAGTCACCATCACCGGAGAGAAATCTTTCAAACCCACTGGCGGGAAGGTGCAGGAGCCTGGGAATGGAGACCCAGATAGAAACTGGCCTTTGCGGAGAAAGCCGGTAAGCCACCGGCTTTCAGTTCCTGGAGCGCTGGGCCTTGGCTCATCCTCGAATCTAACACTTCGCTCCCCCCTCCTTTAAATTTTTTTCCCTTTCCTTCCCACTCACCCCTCCTTTTCCCCCAAGCTCTCACCGAAGTCACGACTCTCCCCTTTGAACATCCTTAACCCCCTCCTTTCCGAGTCCCTCTTCTGCATCCAGGGCGGGGCTATCCGCAGCTGGCGCCAACCCCGCCCCCTGGCGCTTGGAGCTGAACTCGCGGAGGACGAAGGAATTTTCAGCACCTGCCTTCTATGGACAGCTACCGCGCCCTGAGCCTTCCCGGGGCCCGGGTCTCAGTCCTCGGGCTCCAGGAACCGAGCGAGTAGGGAAGTTTGTGAAAGGAATGGAGATTTTACCCTCTCTTTACCGCCCAGCCCCATCCATGCAATTTTAATCTATATCACATCGCCTCCATTAATGTCACAGAAAAATGATCCATTAAGTGGTATCTGAGCACCCTTTAAGACAGAGAAAATGGGGAGTGGAGGGGGGCAGTCGAGAGAACCGGGCTCAACAGCGCCGACCCATAAAGAGAGAGAGAGTTGCAGCAGCTATTGATTCAGAGATTCGTCAGGGTGATTCCCAGCTCTGCAAGAATTCCCCCTTTCAGTTCCTTTGCATGCAGCCCCAAATTCATTATGCACACACACAGCTATACCCCTCACCCTCCACTCAGTCCCACCCTCTTCCTTCAGAAAGGGGTATAAAGGCAGCCAAAAAAAGAACCCCAGAGCATGCACAAAGTAAGCCTCAGCTCATACAGTCTGCGGCATGCACATGACATAATATTACTTACCCAAACGGGAACTCCTTAAGAGAGAGAAAGAGAAACACAGGGGGAGGGAAGAGAAAGTGGAGGAGAGAGGGAGACAGAAGAGAGGAGAGGAAAAATCCAACAATTAATTTCCAGACATAGTTGGGGGGGGCAATGCGGTGATGTCCAGGTTTTCTTCCACCCGCGCTGGCTTTTTATCCAGTACAGCCCTCGGTCTATTTCTGGAACACGATCAAACCCTGATGCTATTTTTAGCAAGTACTGAAAAAACCTCCACACACAAAGGCATTTCGCTGGAACGTTACATCCAAAACATTAAACGTGCATTAAGCGCCCCCTCCCCACTTTTTTCTGCACCACCAGACTCACTTGCATTACTGCAGGTGATGTTTTTCAAAGCAGAAAAATACCCAAATATTATATTTTCCCACCCTCCCATTAACTCCCGTCTGCCTCTGCCTGTTGCAAGCTTCTCGCAGTCTCCCCAGCAGAAGGCTTTGGAGTGGTTGTATTCTTTTAAAGCTGCTTGTCTCCATTGATCAGATTCCCTGCATGCTGGGGAGGGGTGAAAGGGGGTCCTTAGGCCCCTTCCCCAGAGGAGCTTCCCAAGAAAGCTCTAGAGTCTAACGCTATCCACGATGGAGATTCCCAAATGAGGGAAGAAGAAAAAAAAAAGCTTCCATACCCTTCCCACGTTTCCCACCCATGCTTTGCAAAATCGCGCTGTGTTTGCAACACACCGCCTTTGGAAATGTATATTTTGAAAGCTGCATATGTGTGTGTGTATGTGTGTGTGTGAGTGTGTGTGTTTTGCGTTCTAGTAAATTCACTACGAGAGGGTTGGAGAAAATAGACTCAGGAAGGCAGCGCGGAGCAGCCGCCTTGAGTCTCCTTTGCCAGCCTGCGTCAGTCAGGAGCTACTGACGTCACGTGCAGATTCTCCTCTTTGGTGGGTCTGGTTCAGCCGAGAAGAGGCTTCTGCTCAGAGACAGCGCTTTGTGTTCGGCGCAGCCACTGAGCAGCCGAGGCAGCTGAGGCAGGCGCCACCCCAGGCTCGGGCTAGGCAGCTGCAAAGGAGGCTGAGGCCGCGTCTGCACTAGGCGTGCGGGGCCCCGAGGGCGTGCCCAGCAGGACAGCCCCCTCCCCAAAAGCCCTCGGCCGCCCAGTGCAGAGTCGACTCAGTACAGACTCCGGCGAGCGTCCTTTCCCCGCCCTTTCGCAACTGGTCACTGTAGCAAAGACAGCTATGGCTATGACTCGGATTAATTCCGTGTGTTTGTCGGGCAGATAGCCCCAGCTCCTCCAGTGACGCAAATAACAGATTCTACGGCTCCCGTTGTCTCCCCTGCTCCCCTCTTCTCCCTCCCTCCTTTTCCTTCTTCTGTTTCCTCTGCCCACGCATCCTACTTGGTCTCCCACGGAATCAGCCAGCTACAGCTTCCCAGAGAGCAATAATCCAAGTTACAGACGGACAGACTCCCAGAACAGGAACAAATAAGCTTGCAGTTTCACACACACACACACACACACACACAGCCCTTTGTAAATGGCCAGTAGCGTTTAGGGGCTCCCCTGAATGGGGGAGGGGGGAGCTGATTCACAAATCCAAGGAGTCACTGCTCGGGGGAGGGGGAAACCCGAGAGGGAGGGACAGGGCTCAATGTTGCAGCTTTTCCCTCTCCTCACCAGGCAAAAAGAAAACCCACCTCTACAAATATCCTGATGACAGGGTATTAGCGAATAATCAGCTTCTGTTGAATGGTGAAAGAGAAGAAAATTCAACAAAGAGTGCAAATGCTTAGTCTCTTGCAACATTATCAGAACTTTTTAAGACTAGGTGATGGTTTTACCCTTCCTCCCTCTAAAAGACCAAGAGAGATTTTATTTTTCTTCTTCTTAAAATAATATTCCTAAGAAAGGAGACCAGTGGATGAGAGCTATTTTTAAACCAATTTGAATGGAGCTTGTTTCATGAGGGTGACAAAGTGTGTGTGTGCTCACATGCCTCAGGTGTTGTATCTGAATCTGAGCTTTCAGCAGAAGACATGCCATACCTCAGTATGACAAAGGGTTTATTGATTGGTGGAGTGATGAAGTGGGAAGAATTCCTGCAAATTGAAAGATCTGAACAAAATCACACACACAGGGATTACCCTTCCAAATCTACACAGCATCCTATACCCAACTCATCTGCCCTCTGCCCAGAAGGAGGGGGGCACTGGAAAGCAGAGAACTGGCATTAAGCCAGGTCTTTATTTCCTATATTAACCCTCATTCTTAACATTCCCTGACAATGGGTTTCCTTGATGCCAGTAAGCAGTTTTTCAGAGGCTACAGCTACCATTTGGGGCACAAGGCCTAGGAGTGATCATGAGCTGATCTTTCAACAGTGTGATCCTTAATACCCTCTCATCTCCCTCTTCAGACCTTCCTAGGCTTCTTGGCTTGCCTTGGAGATTATAATTTAAGCTTAAACCCATCTTGTACCCTCAATTCCTGACCGTGACTTAAGTTTTGCCTACTAAACGGTCGCTCAGGATGGAGGACACTCTCTGGCAGTCCCATCAGCAGCTGCTTATTTTTAGCCCCATGAATGCCTCTATGAATGCATGTGAGAACGGGGCTGCAGTGGGGAGGTATGCAGTCAGAAGAAATATCAATGGGAGGCAGGTGGCCCTGGTTTTTGCACTGAAGATGGCTTATCACATGGTATCATCAGATGTGGCCTGACGGACAAGAAAGCTTCCCCATCATGTGGCAGTAGCATTTCAAGGCAGTCTTCTTAGAATCATGAAGATGTCAGGCTAAGGATGTTTCTAAACGCACAAAGTATGTATGTTTCTAGAGTTATGAGACTAGGTATATGTGTAAGCATAAATTCATGTATATGAGCACATTCACAGAAACCATATAGTTCCGATACAGACCACATAAACTATAAAAAGAAGAGACCATTTAAAATAATGTGCCCTACTTTCTATGGTGGTTAGATGCCATTGTGTCTATGTTGAGATCAAGGCAGGTTCATTCGAGGTCACTTTGAGGGTCCCCTGACATCTTTAAGCAAACCCTGAAATCTAGCTCTTACAAATGAGGTAGAGTTGGAAAAAGAAGAAATGTGCTCAATGTAGCAGCCAAAATTATCCTAATCTAACTTGAGCGGACTGGTAGACTCAGCGTCTCTGCTTCTCCCCCCGCCAAAAGAGGGCGCCCTTCTGCAGTGTCCCTGTTTTCCCTACTGCAATGAAGCTGGCTGGTTATATTGCAGGTGGGGGTGTGGCTAGGAAGTCAGCAGAAACATAAGTTAGTCCTAGGTAGCCATTGTCTCCATTCCCCCCACCACCCCACCCCACACACACAGCAGTCAGCTCCTTTGATACATGCCTCGACTGGAGCTGGTGTCCTTGGCTTTCTGAGCTGTCCCTCCATTCTTTGTTAAGTGCTATGGTGCCCAGTTACTGTCTGAGCATTGAAGCTCAGTACCTAGGGAGTTAATAGACTGATGTGGAACCAGTCCAAGATAAAAACCACCTTCTGCACTGCCAGCCCATTCCTGGGCATCCCAAGCATGAAGAGGACTTGCTTCTCCTAATGCTCCCCAGAGGGCTCTGGGTGTAGACTGCTGTCACCAAGCCCTTGAAAAGAACTGAGTCTCCTTTCTTTCAGGGTCACTGAAGCCCAGAAATGTCCTGCTTGTGTCTCTTGTCTCCTCTCCAAACACCAAGAAAAATGCCAGTAGGTAAAGTGCTAGGTTTGGAGAAGGAAAAAAAAACTGCAGCTCCCCAGAAATCAACTAAAGGGAATGTATCAGGGAAGTCCAGGAAAGAGATTCCTCTTTGCCTAAAGGTGTCTCCATTAGGGAGCTGACCTATTTGGGCCAAAATAAGGGATGGGATAGTGAAGAAAGAAACCAATAGTTTTTGACACCAACTCTGTGGCAGACATTGTGCTGGGCACTTTACATAAACGATCTTGAATAGTACTTAAGGCAACTGTATGGGTGTCATTATAATGTTAACTTACCCAATTGGATTGTTGAGCACAGAAATCACTCCAGAAATATTAGTTATTATTTTTCCCATTTTAAACCTAAGGAAATGGGAGACCAGATAGCTTAAGTGACTTGCCCAAAAGTCTTAAAGCTTGAAGTTGGTAAAACTTGGTATCCAATCAAATTCCTATCTGTGAGGCTCCAACACTCATGCCTATACCACCCCATTGTGTTGCCTCTATTCCAATATCTGGTCTTCTACATTCCAGTTCTGGGCACCATCATGTAGAATTGCAGATATCTGGGACTTGCTCAGCGGTGGCCTGAATAATGAAACTACTTTATTCCTTCAAGAGGCCCATGTGCCAGGAGAATCACCCCCCCCCCAAAAGACCATCTGCTTGAGAAGACACCCTCTCCAGTTATACCAAGGAAAGCACCAGCTGGCTCAGCCTCAAGAGTTTTGTCCAAACCCAGCCAGTGTGGAGATGCAGTGAACTTTATGTCCATTCAGGCTGCTACACCAGCCATGTTTATACCTCCATGTTAGTGCCTCCCTTTGGATGGCACTAGGGAGGAGTTAGAAACTCCCCAGTCCAGTCTTCCAAGAAAGCTGTCTTAAGGCAGAGAAGATCTGCATTTGGATTGGCTAATCATCCAAGCCCTCCTTCACTCTTTTAGAAACTGGCATCCCTGATCATATTCCTGATTCTGAAAACTTTAGAAGCTAAGGCATTAGCACCATGGGGGAGATGCGCCACAGCATGCATAATACAAGCTATTCCACAGTCCCCTTCCCCTGTTAAATACATGTTTTCATCACTTACCCTGATCAAGAGGTACATTCAGTCTTGGGAAATACTTCTTAGAAGCCAGCATATTTGGAGGTCTGAGGGTGATATTTTTAAGGACCACTTGCACGCTGGAAGAAACTGACTAGAATTCCAGCACCCCCTTTTTTATGTTGCCATCAGCATTCAAAAGTCTCAACTAAATGCAGTGTTCAATTTCAGAACAGTTAAGACAGTATCTCTTCTTCGCACACCTTCATTATCAGCGAGTGAGCTCTTTCAAATACCCTCCTCCCTCCCTATGCCACTCTGCTAGACACCCCAGAGAACCAGATGATAGGTTTTCCCATGCCTTGTCAGATGAAAGGCACATTTGAATAGGGACTCAGAGGGTCACCCAGGAATGTCTAGAGTAGGTTTCATGGTGAGGATCTAAGCAAAGACAAGGAAGCCAGAGCAAGCACATGGTAGGGGGCTGAAGCTAAAGGGGTAGGGTGGGGTAGGGCTTAGGACACCAGCATGCTTTAGTTTAGCAGAGACTAAATAGAAAAGGATCAGAGCTTGAAAAGCATGGACTACAGGGGAAAAAAAGAACTACCTGAGGGGTGCTTCAAGATGCCTGTGTGCGTTTGGCTTTAATTTTGTGGTTGGTAGACACAGTCTGCCACAGCTGATTTCGGTGGGCATGAAGAGCTCAATCATGAGTTCATGGGGGTGTGAATTCGCTAAACTTTTTATCTTTTCATGATTAAAAATGCCTTGAAACTAGCTTCTTGGGTCACTATATCTGATAGGCAAATAAGAAAAAATGGGCTCCATATGTCTTTAATTTGTAGTCCAATAACTACAGGCTGGAGCACACGGAAGAATGGACTCACATATCTGCTGGCTTGGCCAGTTTTTTGTACTTATGGGCAAGGCTATGGCTAAAGAAACAAATTGGGTCTGAATCTTGCCGTAGGAGAGAGACTTGAAGCTCTCATGTGAAAAGCCAGCATCTTCCATTAGTTCTAGCTTACCACTAAAAGCAGAATTAAGATGTGGGGAGGAATATGAATTCCAGGTATAGTGGGTTTTCCAAGGACCACACTTTTTGTAGTGATTGTCTTTGAGAAGGAGAGCACCATGACCTCAACAAATTCTGATTTGGGTAATCCTGGGGTCTGTTTTACGGATGAGATTAACATTGTGAGGTTGGACTAACGTCTGTGGCTTGGCTGGGGATCCCTGAAGGGCATTTGGGTCAGTAGGAACCCAGAGCAGACAAATCTTACTGCCTAACAGGGCGGAGCCCTGGGCTTCGAAGATCACTACAAATCACCCTAGACAGTGCTGGCAAATGTCACTTACCTCACCGTCCAGGAACCTGTGGTTCAGAACCCATGAAGAAAAGCCTTGGGTCTCAAACGAAAATGTCTAGAGTGAAGCCATCACAATGTGGTAGAATGAAATGCAAATTTAATTGGAGAAAAAAAAAAGTCTAGATGATTCTGTCCTGTATTCAGGGACAGTGCAATCCTGAGAATCTTTCTTTTTCTCTTTCTTCCTACCTCCACATTCTCAATCAATCCAAATAGTCATGAGTAAGCTCTTTCACTGTATCTGACTGGGATTAAGGGATTTCTGGTCTTTCCATCTAGTTTTAATTACATCACAATCAGATACCTTGAGTACCTTCACTGAGTGAGAATGCTCTCGTAGAGAGTCTTGCAACTTCATTTTGGGAGAGGTATGGTGTGCTGTGATTTTCCTGACATACTGGGCTTTGGGGCATGAATCAGGGGGTAGGAGAGAGGGCAACTACTGTTAGCCATCTGGACATAACTCAGAAGGGAACTTGCCAGAGAACAAAGCCACTGTCCATGAGATGGGCACCTTGGAGCAAGAGCTGAGTGAGTTGTGAATGGCGAAAGAATGGTGATCAGGAAGGGGTAATTATGGCAAGGGTTAACAGGAAGATGACTGTAAGCAGCAACATTGCAGAAAGCACGAGGCAAAGGATGAGGTGTGTCCTGGGTGTTTGAGGACTGCTTTGAAAACTCATCTGGTCTCCTCTTGATCGTTGGCGCTCCTACAACAAGCAAGAATGAAAGGGATAGGGTGTCAGCAACCTATATTCCATCACTCACAGTTCCCTGTGAGCACGCAGTTCCAGGCTCTCCCCGCCCCTCCTTCACTGATATCATTTTGGCTTCCCTGGGAGTGGCAGGGACACGAGGGACAGATGCTTGAGGCTACGGTTAGATAAAGGGTTGCTCAGCCTTACCAGCAGATGGACAAATATGAGTTCGCTTCAAATTGGCAGGCCAGGACCAACTTATTCATCAAGTAGTCATATTTCTGGCAAAGTAGAGTTTGTGGTATTAACAGGTCAAACCAGAGAGACCTGCTTCCAGTGGTAGCTCAGGGCCGGGGAGTTACATCACAGACACATATTTTTAACCCAACCACTCCATTTAAGACAGTGACGGTCTCATTGCTCAGAAGGTGCTGCAGAAAGCCTACTCTTGGCTCTGTTGCATTATCACCAGAGACCATTCTGATCCATTATGACATCACTCAGTCTATAGGAGAAGCGGAGGCTGGCAGAAAATCTTGAGGCAGGGGTAGGTAAACCCGGTGTGGCTGATGTCCCATAATGGAGGTTTAGAAACACAGCAATGTAATTAGAGACCAGTACCCACCCAAAGAGAATGGGAATCCCGTGATTCCCCAGAAAGTAATAATGTAGAAATGCTTTGAGATTATCCCGTATTAAATGAAAAAGTTGACATCTTTGCCTGTACCGGAGAGTTGAAGTAATATTTAGGATTCTCACAGGGACCTAGATACCTTTGAAAGGGGGGTTGGTGAGAGACCAGCCTTAAAAAAGGTAAGTGGCTGTGTAATTTCTAATTCCCAAATGACTCACTATCAAGGGAGCTCAGTTAGGAACCAGCCTAAAACAGGGAAAGGAGTGACTCAGGCCAAGACCTAGACGTAAGGATCAAGGAGGTGCTTTCACAGTATTTTCTGTAGTGAAAAAGCCCAATCTGGACCTCCGTTTCAACCAATGCCAACCAGAAAGTCAGAACTTAAATCTGTAAGTGGAGATATGGTCTGGGCTCTGCCATTTGTTCCTAACGAGAATCTGGAACATGTCATTCAGTATCTTGAATTCCCAACTTATAAAATGAGTCCACCGCTACCTACTCTACCCACCTCACAAGATGTGATTTTTAAAGATGTAGGTCTGAACATGTTCCACAAATTAAAGAAGGCCTCACCTCTGTAATGGAAATTCTTATTAGTCACCATGGTAGTTACTCTGAGTTCTTCAGTATGGGCTTCACAGTAGAAGCACACACTGGGCAAGCATTGTCATGTACTTCATTGTCTCATGAAGGGCTGGACTTTTTAAAAAGCAAAGATGGAATGCTCTAGAATGTTTATGGAACAATCCCATAGCCAAGTGTAACCTATTTATATTAGGTGGTGAGAACAAGTTCCGCTTCTAATTTCACATTTGTCTCTTGGTTCTTGATTCTCTTGAGTTCTCACTCAGGAGAATCCTAAGAACAGTGAGTATGCTCGGCTCTAGTCACGCCAGGAACCTACTTAATGTTCCAGGTTTGGGCCGTCTTATTTGTAAAACCTTGCCACATGGAGTTGTGGTATTCAACGAGATCATACAAGTAAAATGCCTAGCACTGTGTTGGCACCCAATGAATGTTAGATGAAATTATCAAGGAGGCGAAAGAGGCCAACCTGTTGAGTTTCATCTTCCTTGGCTACCTTATTTTCTTCTTGGTTCAAGGCACTGAGAAGCTCAGATGCCTCAAATTGATACCCACAGGGCAGGGCAGAATGACTGCTTAGGAATTTCTACCAAAGAGCCAGTAGAGGGAGCTCCCAGGTAAAACTGCTCTTCTCTAGCCTATATTTGCTTCATTTCTCCATGAAACATATCTCTGCCCAGAGGCCACAGCCTTTTTCTCTACCAGAGATCTTCTTACTGAGAGCAAGCTGGAGTGCTGAGCAAAAGACCTAGACCCAGTCCTGCTTTCAGAGAATCCAGGAGTTCTTGAACGTCAGAGACATGTTGTGTCCCATGGCCTGGTTCAACTCTTAGACTCCAGGTGTCACTTGGAATAGAAAGGACAGTTCCTGTTGGGGCTGATCCAAGGAGATCTGGGGCTGAGACTTTGAGGCTAACACGTCTCTCGCCCTTAGAATCTTGAATGTGGTCTAGTTTTCCAGTCACCCTCTCTCCACAGTTATCTAGATTCATAGTCACTGAAGGACCTTTATTTTAAATTTGTTATAAGGCAGTCATGAAGCCTTGCCGCCGTTCACAGCAGAGTGAAGGAAATTGTCCTGTCTGCTGTTAGGAGTCTTTAAACACAAGAATATGAGGAACTGAATGATGGACACGGCATGTCTTTCAGATAAAATACCTAAGATGGCTACCAAAATGTGGTGGGGTGGATTCTACTGAGGGTCTGAGCTGAGTTTTTCCAGTTCCTTCTCTGCTCAGATTCCTGAGGTCAACCAGGTAGCCCACTATCAGGGCACAGAGCTTTCTTCCTCACACTTATTTTCTAGCTCACAGTTAATCAATACAATAGTAGGAGCCCCAAGAGATAATAGGAGATATTTCTAGTCTTTCTTACAATTAACATTTGCTCACAGCCCGATTTTGATTAGCAGTGGCCTCATTTCTTTTAGGGTACCCAAGAGGCTTGGTGCCTTACCTACTTACAGGATGATACATAGCTTAGGAAGCACCCAGAATAAGGCAAAGACTTGACATATAGGAAGGTTGAAAATATATGGGGCTCCTCTCCCTCCTTCTGTTGCACAATACCAAGACTAACAATGACCAATATTTATTGATTATTCACTGATCTCAACTACTGTGCTAATAGGTATGTATCACCCTATTCAATCCTTACAGCATGTGAGTGAAACAGTTCCTACTACCGTTACCATTTTAAAGTTGAAAAGCCAGGACTTAGAGGGGCTACATAACCTGCCCTAAGTCAAACAGTGATTAAGTGTAACAGCTGGTTTGAGAAACAGAGCAGCCCCTCTTTGAGCCCTAACCAGGTTTTCCAGAATAGACAATAGTGGAGTTCCCTTCAGTACTAGAAGTTTCCACGAGTAAGGAGAGCCAGAGCATACCTTAAGTTCTAACCAGGACCAATGGAAATATCTGATGCTCCTCCTCATCCCATTGTTTCATTTCCACAGGTCAAGTGTGACCCTGGTCCAAACCATGGAGAGCAAAATGGACTCATTACATCTTTGGCAAATGCACTGGACTTTTATAATTTGAGGTGAATGGAATGACTGATATCTGGGGACTTAGCTCAAGGATAGAAAGCTCTAGGGCTCATGCCTGTAAAGAAAAGACTCTTTGAGAACTGCCATTAAGAATAATCTGGGAGGAGCACCTGGGTGGCTCAGTGGGTTAAGCCTCAGCCTTCGGCTCAGGTCACGATCCCAGGGTCCTGCGACCGAGCCCCGCATCGGGCTCTCTGCTCAGCAGGGAGCCTGCTTCCCCTTCTCTCTCTACCTGCCTCTCAGCCTACCTGTGATCTCTGTCTGTCAAATAAACAAATAAAATCTTTAAAAAAAATAAAATAAAGAATAATCTGGGGAAGAAGGGTAAGCTATGGACTCTATCAGCAACTCTCAAACCATGACGTCATCTGTCTGGATCTGTAACTTTGGCAGCTCTATTTACCCACCTCTGCTTAAGGGTCAATGTTGGCTCCTTTGACATAGGGGCTGGGACCTAGTAGGGAAAGTGCAGGCTGCAGAGCAAACATCACAGGAGGTACTCCTCATACCCATAGGTAACAAAGACTTCAATTACCCCATGAGCTTGGCTGCTACTACTCATCCTCCTCTTGAAGTCAACAGAAGGAAGCTAACCAGTGAGAACGCAGGCCTCTGATGATGAGGAAGAGAAAAACGTGAAGGAGCCACTGCCTTGAAGAGCCTGAGAACCACTGGCCACAGGGAGAAGAGAGGACTCAGGCCCAGTCTTGTCTTACCCTTTTGGTTCCTCATCTCTAGGGCTGATACCAAGTGTTTTGACTCATGGAATAACTTGCTGCTGTGGACCACCAGTATTAGCGAATATATAGGTTATAGGTTCTGATTGGTTTAAAATAATATGTAAAGTTGCAAATCAAAACACAACTTTGGTCTGGATTGTAACTCAGGAGAGTTACTAATGTTTTGATTAGATCTCAGACTCAATGCACATGCAGAGCTCATTATGATTCGAGATTTACAGTCAGGTTGACTTCCAGGCCCTGATACGGATGCACCAAGTCCTCAGCAGGAACCGGCCTTTATCATGCCCCAACCTGCCGCATGTCCATCCTGCCTTGATCCCTTCAGGGCCAAACTAGTTAGAGGGTATTTATGTTTTCCTTGAAATCTTCAAGTGCATAGAAATCTCCCAAGGGGGACCTGAAGGGGTGGGATATTAGAGACAGAGACGCCTGATGAATGGAGGAAACACTAATAACAAAAGCATCCAACTGACCACTTTTTATATACTAGGCAATGTCCTAAGCACTTTGTATGTATTCATTTACTCCTTGTAACCAAAGGAGGTGGGTACTATTATTATTCCCATATTACAGATGAGGAAACAGAGAGGTTACTGAACTTGTCTGACGTCTCTGAACTACTTAAGTAGGCAGGATTTTCATCCAGGCTCCCTGGCTTGTGCTCTGAGCCCCATGGGAGAGTCTCTCCTCCTTATGGAAAGATCTCCAAAGTGCTGGCAGAGGCTGGGCATGTATAGGTCCCAGCTGAAAAAGAATCCATAGTCAGTCTTGTGTTGTGTTTGCCATGATGGTCTGTCTCTGCAATACCAGACATCATGGGGACTAATGGGCTCAGAAAAACCTGTTGTCTGAGGTCTGAGCAACCACTGAGCCCTCCATCCCATGACCAGAAAAGAAGACTGATAACAGTTACATAACATTCAACTCCTACATGCTCACTCTTCCAAACACCTTAAGAGCTCCTCTTAAGGACAGGAACTTGCTCTGACCAACACTCATGATATTACATAAATTATAGGTGTGGTAAACTCTGACCTTTTTTTTAGAGATGAGGTAAAGAGAGGCCAAGTGAATCACCAAAGTTCACTAGGACAGCAGACCCAAAGCTAGAACCCAGTGGACACCTGGTTCATACAATTTATCTAATCATAAGGTCTCTGAAGACTGGGGGACAGATAAGAGAATATAGCGGTTGCTGATGAGGCAGGCTACTAGTACTGAAGCCCCTACCTTCTGGTGGGGAGGTGGGGAGCGAGAAGGAAGGTGTTCCTTTAATCTGTGTAGGGGAAATAAAACCTGGAGGGAAAGTTAACTTGCTCCAGGTCACAGGCCAAGGGAATAAGCTCATTGATTTCTGTTCCCATATATTCAGCTCACCAGATTACTTGAACACAGTATAGGTTGTAATGCTTTTAAAAATGTGAGAGTTTATAAATAGCAGGTTAATATAGAGTGGGAGAAATCCTCTTGCCTTGGTAGAGATGACTAACAAAGGAGTTTTCATGGAGAGATAGTGGCTATTTTACTCTTCCTTAAAAAAAAAAATCACCTCCCCAAATGATTTTCCAAATCTGTGTAAATTCAATATAGGAAAGTAAGCAGAGCAAATAACCCTGTAGTGAATTGAGATACTAACTCCTGACCCAGATTGAAGCTAGGTTCAGGCCACTCCCTGGAAAGCAGATCTTCCCAGGCTCAGCGGTTCTTTAATACCCAAGATGTACTGGTTAGGGTAAGTCCTATTCTGAGATCCATAAGACCTAACATAATCATCTCATGAGCTTTGGATAGGATGAACTGCCACAAAAGCCTGGCTTCCTCCCCAAATATTACCAAGTCCCTAGAACGAAAAATCTGGACTTTAATGGATGTAACTTCTTTTTCAAATGATAGATCCATATGAGTTAACATGCTCATATAAACTCATGGATCAAAGGATTCCTGACAGAATAGGACACAGGAAAGATAAGTTTGGAACATGGAAAGGAAGCCTGTAGTGGATTATTGGTCAAGCAAGAGCTTCATAAGTTCCTAAGAACCTAGGGTTGGTAAGGGTCTTACCAAAGGAAGAATGGAAGCTGCTAAAGGCCTTTTTCACCTTCTAGACTATGACTGCCATGATGGCAAGTAGGATGCATGTCTTAATTACCTGTCTTCAGAGCTTAGTATATGACCTCCTATCTAGGGGACCCTCCATAAATTTTTGTTGAGTTCCCAATTTTTCACAAGGTCAGGAGGACCGGATAAGGGATTATTTTCTTCTGTCCTCCACTAGGAATGAAGTCATTGAAACTCAAGATCTGGATGAAGAGTAGATAGATAGTCATACTTGCCTTCATGGAATCCCTGAGAGACTCTCACAGTGTCCAAGGAGGACTTAGAAATTTGCCCCAGTGGATAGGAGGGGACTAGAGTCTTGCCTCTAGGCTCCAGTGAGTCAAACACAGATGATCTTCTCACATCCATTCTCTTGAGGTCCAGACCTGGACAGACTGAGCCCCTTTTCCCTTACCTGGATGCCTCCTCTTTCAGGACTCAGGGCTAGTGGGAGAAAAGAATTTATGGTCTCTGAGCTGAGATGAAAGGTCCAGGAAAGTTTCCCAGGTCTCTCCCTGGTTTAGCAGGGTCAGTGGAAAACAGTTCCTTTGGCTACCAGAGGGTAGGTTGTGGGAAGATAGATTTTACCCAGCGTCTCCTGAGAGGAGTCCCAGCATATGTGGGAAGGTCTAAGAACAGCCCAGCTATCTTCAGAGAAGGAAGAATCTACCCAGGAACGAAAGACACGTGGTGGAAATACCACCCCACAACATGCCATAAGAAGACTGTCCCACCATTTTTCTGATGTTTCCTTGGCTTCAGAGTTCTGATAATAAAAATAACAGTAAAAATATAATGATAATATATCAAATACTTAGTATGTTCCAGGCACCATACCAAGCCCTTTGCAAATAACTCAATGAATCATCATCATACATCTCTGAGGTAGGTACTGTTATTTTCTAGGTAGGTACTGTTATATTTCTTTCTGAGGTAGGTACTGTTATATTCTAATTTTAACTGTCAAGAAACCAAGGTGTGGAGAGTTTAAATAACTTGTTGTAACTCACATAACCAACCAAATACAAGAACCCAGATTTGGATGCAAACACTGAACTATCCACCATGATAATGTATTCAGGAAACCTGTGAGAGTCCATCCTATCAGAGACTTATGTTTACTCCTATTGCTAATTGGGATGGGAAAGAGAGGTAAGCATGATTTGAAAACTTTTAACATGTGCCTACGTGCACACATATAGGTGCAACAAAAATATCACATATGCGGAATATGCTAGAGTGCTTTTGGATAAGCCATCTAATTTCTCATTTTATTCTCAATGGGGTAGGTCTTATAATGTGAATACTCCCATTGTTCAGGTGAGGTCAGCAGGTCACAAAGAACCTAAATAATTTGTCCAAGATCCTATATTACCTTGGTTGCTTGAATCTATGTCATTTGAAGCCAAATCCATGACTCTTTCAACTATAGCCTATACCACATATTCCACAATAACAAGACATGCTCAGAGTCAGCTAGCATTTATTAAACACCCACAATGGGTCAAGCACTGTGCTAGCCTCTTTCACAAACAGTAAATAATTACTCATCGACTGGTCTTCCAGTCCACTAAGTGAGCTGCTGCTGCAGCAGCCTCCAAGTCTAACAAAGGTTACATAAAAGAATAAGAGTAATTCCTTTACCTCTTTTCTCTAGGTATTCTTAGTAGCTTAGTCTAAACTCCCATGTTTCACGAAAGGGTGTTCTATCAAGGACCAGGCAGGAAAGAAAAGCTAGATTAAGGCTGAAAACACAATTCTTAAAATCCCTCAACCAATGATGGAGGGTCAATAGTATCTCTGTTCTCTAGTTTGGATGCATTTTTCATGTAATCTGATTTCCACTCTAGTCCACCTTACATTTTTGAGGTGCCTGCTAACTTTGCTCCTTAAAGAGTAAGGAGGTGGTTGATGAAGAAAGGGAAAATTCCCTTTGCACTGGGGTCCATCAGAATAATAGAGGACTATCTTCCTCTTGACTCTTTGAGCCGTAAGCTCTACTTCTTCTGTATCAACATCAGTTGAACCTACTGCCAAAGTCTTTTCTGAGAACCTGCCATTAAATATCTAGCACAATTAGTCATGAAACAAGTTTTATTTTATTCATTTGTAGATGTTGAAATCAAAGTACTTATCAAGCAAAGGGTCTATTGGATGGGGCCAATCTCAGAAGTGTTGAGTAAGGATTGAAATAATACTTCATTTCCAGGCCTGGTCTCTGACCCAAGGCTTCAGTAGACCCAGAAGGATCAGAAGATGACTCCTCTCTTCAAAGCTGTGACAGGATCACCATGAAATTGTGGATATTTCACAGAGTGGGACTTGGTTAAAGGAGAAGAACACCCCCATTGATCAAAAATGGAGGTTGCTGAAGATTTTTTTTTTCCTGCAGATAATATTATTAGCTTGATGAGCATGAGCAACCGTGTTCTCAGTCTAGGATCTGGATTACTTCTCACCTCCTCCTGACTAGGCTTCTTGGGTGGGCAAACTTGTATAGTCATATATGGCCCTGTGCTGAGCAGGGCTTCGTGCTTGGCTTAATACTCTATTACTTAATACTCTAATACTCTTAATACTTAATACCCTTGTCTTGAAATTTGTAATAATTTTGCCTTCTAACTTGTGTTTTGTAAACAAAGTCTATGGGGCAGTGGAGAATGTGCTATGGACACGCTCACCATCTCTTGCTGCCCCATAGTGTTGACAGTCCCTCAAGTGTACAGAATTCCAGTGGAGCTCAGTGAGACTCAATGCAAGTGAAAGGCAAATCTGTGAGTAAGTGGGGGCACTGATAGTACTGAGAGGTAGTGCTGTTTGAACCAGAACTTGCTCAAAGGCAAAAAGGCGGCAATGGAGTTCTTTGAAACACTAATGAACAAGGAACCCTACCGTAGAGTTTCTTATCCTCATTCCTTCCCTGTATTTACCAACCATCTATGCCGAAAATGATGACACAGGAGGAAAGGGAAGGATAGGACAGCTCATAGTTCTTTTTCCTTTCATTCCTTCCTTATCAGAGAGCTGACATCAGAGAGAGCTGATAGAATGTTTGGTTTTAAAAAGTGAAATAAAACCAGTTGAGCACATTTTGTTTGAGGTTTCCATCATTCACGTAAGAAGAGAATACCTATGCATGTATGACCGAGGAAATATAAATTGTGTAATTTTGGTGATTCTGCAAATAAAATGTTCTCCTATAGCACGGAACAATATAAAGATGGATGGTAAAATTCATGCTAATAATTTAAAATTTTAATTTTTATTTAGCAATTCAGCAGCAAATAGAAAACAACACAACAAATTGAGAGAAACAAAGAAAAAAGGTTTATGTGTCAGTTCCTCTAATAGCACGTTTTTTCCTGCTTTTTGCACAAGGAGCCCTACATTGTCATTCTATATGGGACTCCGCAAATTGTGTGGTTGGCCCTGCTCCTGCCCTTATTTTTAAGAAAACAGCAGTGAAGCACCAGGGCTCATCCAAAGTGGTGAAGGGAAAAGTTGGACTCCATTCTTCTCATGACTGGTAGACAGCTGCTTGTGGTAAGGTTCTCCAACGTCGAGTGAAGGGGGAACTAACACTCCTGAATGAGTATGAGGAAACCCAAGGCAAATTCAGGTTCACCACATACACTCAGGGACGTTAGATCCACCCCTGAACCAGATGTGACAGAAGATGAAGAAGGTCCGCTCCTGTGTGTGTCGCCCATGAGCTCATGTGTGGAGAGGACCCTGAGCACACATACTTGCGCACGGGGCTGTGGTCTTGGCACACTTGTGAGGTACACGGCGCATGTGTATCTGTACGGGATGTGTGCTTGGGCACCTGGGAGAACTTGAAACGGGTGGTCTTTACGTGGATCTTTGGGGACCGGCTGACAGATACGAAACACTTTTAAGGCTAGGGCGAAAATGGTGTCCTTCTGGAACTTGGTCCTCAGGACACCACAGCAGAGTAGAGAGTGATACCGATGAATCCGGGGGAAATAGCTATATTTCCAGGACCAGATTTTTTCTTGTAACCACTCTCCTTTCCAATTTTATATCAAAAGGGGACAGATACTTGCTGATTTAGGTAAAGAACAGAAATAATTTCCCTCTAAGAAGGAGCGACGAAAGCGACCCTACTTGCCTCCAAGGCTGTGAAAGACTATTCCTCCTCCACCCCTGGATAAAAAATGGGGTGGAGGGGGGCAGGTCCCTGAACTAGGACTTCCAGTGACGTGGACAGTGGATGTTAGGCATGTTGGCCTGGTTTTACTCCACACTGGCAGGTCCCTAAATATGGCACTGCCATCCGCTCTGCTTTCTCTAGCTGGACAACACTTCACCCTAAGAGCTGGCTCAGTCCAGTCTGTGTCACTCTGATCCTGTTTCTATGTCTGGACTTGATGCCTTTGGGTTATTCTAGCTCTGGAGGTGCGCCTTGCTGTGACCACGAGCGTTGCAGATTTAACTTCCAAGCACCCTCCCTAAATCTCTCACCCCCACCCCCTGCTGAAAGAGACTCACTTCTCCTGTTAATTTGGGGACCCAGCCCCCTCCCACACCCCAGGATCAAAAAGCTACTAAGTCACCGCTTGCCAATCCCATCCTCAACACAGTGGTCTTCACTACTACCAGCCCAGCCCAGTCCAAAAAACCATTGCCTGTCACCTTCCCCATATCTCTAAGTGCATTTTAACTTCACATTCAAACGGTGCCCCCACATCTATATTTAAAGGCTGTGTGTGTGTGTGGGGTATTCCCCCCTCCAGAGACTTGAACTCCACCTCCCAGAAGTGGCTGCTTTTCAGAGTGGAGGTGATTCAGCTTTCCTAGAAGATCATTTGCAGGGAAAAAAAAAAAAAAATACAGTACTACCGCTGAGAGTGCTGCTTGCTTCCCTAGATTAAAAAAAAAAAAAAAAAATCCTGCTCTCAGACACATGGAATTCCCATTGACGAGGTTTGGCCAACGCCAGGCATGGGATTTTTCCCATTAAAGATAAAGCTCAGTATGGAAGGAGGGGCGGGAGAGGGGGTCACTTTCTTTTCAGCCTTTTCTACTCTCCGGAGGATTTGAACTCTGACCCCCAAGGTCAAATGGCCGATGTTCAAAAGTCCCCCCTCTCTGTCGCTCCACCTCTCTTCCCCCAGCTCCTTCCCAACAAAGAATGACTCTCTTTGCCACACACAATAAAGCTCTGGTGGATTTACCCAGATTAGAGAAGCCCTTGAAGTCTCTGTCAAAACTAATCTTCTCAGAAGAAACACTTGTTGATAACCACCTTGCTTTGCGGGGCAGCAGGGAAACCAGGGCCCTGCTGGAAAACCTGGCCTCTGACCTCCCATCTCCACACGGCACCAGGCGCTGCACAGCCCCTGACCTCCCAGAACCCACCCCCGCACACATACACCCTGCACGCCCTCGCCCCCTAGCAGCTTTTCCTCTTCAAGCTGGACCCATCTCCACACCAGGCTCCCAGAGCCAAGAGGCCAACTCTGCAGCTTCCCAGGCTTGAGAGACCCTGGCTGGGTGCCAGCCTTTCCCTCCTCTGCCGCCCCCGCCAGGAACCCTCCACCCTGCTGAGTTCAGCCTCTCTTGTCTTCATGCTGCAAAGTTTGCCAGGCGCCTTTTCAGGCAGTTTTCTTCTATACAACTGGCCCTAAGAAATCATGCATAAAGATTTCCCTCTACAGGTGGTTGTGAGCTGTAGCAGTTTTTCCTCTTGCAATGGAAATGTAGTTGTTTTTTTTTTTTAATTTCATTTTACCCACTAATAGTTTTTTTAAATTATTTTGATTGCACCCACTAAAGAGCATTTTCTCCAAGTTGTGAGAAATTAAATTCTCTATGCAAGAAATGCTCCCACCGTCATCACCACCACCACAATGCCCTGACTCTTTATCTCTCCACACTCCCTCACTTTGCTCTGACTTCATGAAGCCTTTTTCCAACTAAATTTTCATGTGCAAAATGATCACAAGGACGAAGACACTTAGTGAATGAGAATCAACCCAAAATAGGACAAAGTGGAAGAAGCATTTGCCCACTACAGAAGCGCCCTCCACCCCCGCCCCCCCAAAACATTAGGGTGGGGGGAGGCGAGGCAGCACCCTCTACCCAGTTCACCACCACAGGATTCTCTTCCAACTGGCATGCCTCTTGCAAAAATCACACATACACACACAACCACGGAAAGCCTGCTTAAGAAGTCTAGGCAATCTGTACAAATATAATTGTTCAGTGAAAAAGACAGTAATCATGGCCAGTCACCCAGATCTACTCCTCCAAACATCCACCAACTGACATCATAAACTTTGCAAAAGCCAAACACAAGACAGTGCATGGTATAACCTACCTTGGCGAGCTCCTTCACTTTTTGTGCAAATGTTTCCCCTCCGCATGCTTTACATAGATTTCTAGGGAAATTTGGAAGGACTGGTGAGGGGGTGGGAGAGGTGAGGGAATGAGGGTAATATAAATAAGGAAGCATTTTAAATGCACCACGCAAAAAGCTCGGGATTTCACGTTATGTGTCTGCACTCTTCCCGGAGCAAAGCAAAACAGTTCGCGTTCAGTGCCAGACTTGGAGGGAGAGGGAGAAGAGAGAGGGAGGGGGAGACAGGGAGGGGGGAGAAAAGGAGAGAAGAGAGGGAGGAGGAGAGAAAGAAAGAGGGTGGGGAAGGCTGAAGGAGAGAGAAGAAGAGAAAGAGGAAATGAGAGAGGGATAGAGGGAGAGGAGAGGGGAGGTGATCGAGGAGGGAGGGGGAGAGAGAAAAAGAGAAGAAAGGAGGGGGGCAGCCAGAGGAAAGGAGAGAGAGGAGGCAGCCCACCTCCCACGTTCCCACCCCCACACATTCAGGCACCTCCTGAGTAACTGATCAGAGCAAAGAACTCATCACCCACGTTCAAAAACCCGGTTTGGGGACTAAGTCCCCATGCACACACTCCCGGGATCTATTTATAGACAGACCCTAATAATATGCATTGCATTCTGCACGTAAATGTGTGTGTGCACGGATTACATACAGTTCCTTTGACAGGTATGATTTTTTTTTTTTTTTTTTGGCACTGCAGTGCGTCTGATTGTATCTGTTTGGATTTTCTTCTTTCTTTTTTTTTGCATCAGGAAAACATGCATCAATATGAAGGTGTCCGGGGAGGGGGAATGGTGGGGGTCTCAATGCTAATAAAACCCTGACTCCCCACCCCCACACACAAATCTGGGATATTTGCAGAGTTGGGGCTGTTTGAAAAGGCTCCAGCTCTGGCTCGGTGTAGCACGCCCAGTTCCAGCAGTGTGTGCTATTGACCTGCATTGACGTCAGTGCGTCATTAGGTCTCCCTTAGAAACACTGACTTTCAAAAATAGTATCAAATTAATTCAGTTGGAGCCTGGTGAAGAAAGGCTACTAGCTGGAATCAGCCATAAAACTCCAGAATTTTCAGCCCTAGATCTCTGCTTTTTCTAGGAGCCAAACAGAAATCAGATTGTATGGAAAATGCCATTGATGGGATTTTTTTTTTTCCCTTAAGAAAAGAGACCAAATTAGATTGCAAAACCCAGAACTGCTTTTTTTTTTCCCTTTCCCCTCTTTTTTTTTTTTTTTCTGATCTAAAAATAACCCCTTGCTTGAGCTGACTGCGGTATCTTTTGTGTTGCGGCTCTCTGTTTTTAGCAGTGTGGTCCCAGAGAAGGCTGGAACTCAAGTACAGATATTGATCTATTGTTATTTGCAAAGCAAGGAATTAATTTTAATGAAACAGGTGTGTCTTATGGTGGCAGTGGGTAACAGAGAAGAGGGGGCACCATGGGAGAGACTTATGCCATTCACACTTTTCTGTTTCATTTTTTCCAATTCATCTTTTTAAGATATAATTCCCACCCCACGTGTCTCACGTGGCCTCTGACCAGCACATGCAACCCCCATTCATACAAACACAAAGCACCAGCGCATTCACACTTAGCAGAGACAGTACATTCATAAGCAAAGGTTCTGGGATGTTCCTTCCTCTCATGGCTGCTTGGCAGAAAAGACCTAGCAGCCCACCGAAACAGGATTAGGTTTAATCTGGGGGATTTCAGTATGCAATTAGATTGATAATTAGATTGTACTATTAAATTCTGCACTTATTAAAAAATCTCCTTTTTATGGGGAGCAACTGTGCCCTTCACAGAGCTAACAATACAGTTTTAACCCATCTGTTTTACAACCATACAGTTTTATACATACCTACGCATTACATACGTGAATATAAAGGGTGCCTCCCCAACGGAAGTGAGGTGCGTGATACAGAGTGACTCTCAAAGCTTGGGGGGGAGGGTGGCTATTAGATTTTTCTATTCTCAGAGGAGGCGGTTTACCATAATTTTGTAGAGCCTTCATTCCCCACATTTCTTGCTCCCCAACCCTCTGTCTGACCCACTCTCCTCCAATGGGCAGCACTTGTGCCTCTCAGTGATAAAAGAATTTGGTTTCTCTGACCCATTCAGTCTTTTGCCTCTGCTGAGACTGTTAATGAGGGGACTAATTAAGGCCATTGTGTACAAGGGCCCTCTCAGGAGGCTACTTGGATGACAAAGGATGTGGGGGGCCTTGGGTGGAGAAGGAGAACCCAAGATATATTTAAATCATTGGACTTAAAATTAAATGGGCCTTACTTTTTTTTTTTTTTTTTTTTTTGGTACACCTACAATGTCAGATTGCCATTTGATAATTACCTAATCATCTGTGCTTATCATGATTTCTTACAAGAATGAGGACCTTCTTTTCAAGCCCTGAAATCTAGCTGAGAGAGAAGGGGGTAACATGTTACAGACCTCAACGTTTTCAAACAAGGACACAATGTGCATAAATTCTACCACGATGGGCTAGTAGGTCAGGGGAAGTGGAGGTCAGAGAAAAATCATACCCAACCACTCATCTGCCCCTTGCTCAGCCCCAGGGAGGAGCACTGAGGGCAAATCAAGAGGCTGTGGGGCTAGAGTTTATCTAAGGACAATTTCTGGTGTTTGGAGGAACCTTCAACTAATAACAGACTGACCACGTGGTTTCCTTTGTCTTTCCCTGCCTTTCTTTCCTGAAGGTTCAGGGAAGACAAGGCAATTGCCAATGGTTCAAGCTGCCACAGCAGCAGCAGGAAAAGGGAGGTGCTCTGAGCAAATCCGAGTGTTCCCCCTCTCCCCCAACCCAGCACTTACAGACTGTGGTCTAGACGCTGATTGGTGGAGGATTCCAGACGCCAAGCACCTGCAAACCACTACCCCAGCTTGCAAAGGCTCCCATACACACTTCATCTGAAATGCATTCATTCACAGATACATACAGTCATTCATGCACCTGCACACAACCACATTCATTCATATTTTAGCCACAACACCAGCCGTGCATTTGCCTGCAAAGCCTGGGCAAGTGTACACACAAGAATACGCCTTTATAAGGTTGCATTCTACCCCTCCCCTCCTACACACACATAAAGTTTGCTTGCTGCTTCTTTTCCCGGAGGGGGGGGGCAGTGTTCAACTCTGAAGTGTGCAAAATCCTGGCAGGAATAAATTTCTGCCATTGAGATGGTGGAATCCCCATCCTGCATCAAGACCCACTGACCTCGTCCGTGATTAAATCATGGACAAGATGCCCAAGTGTTGGCAGAGCTGCAAATGCCTAGGTGGATGAGGGGGGCCAGCTCTTTTTCTGGCCTGATTTTCCTCCCTTGGCAGCCCAGAGAATAAAAAGAGGGCCAAGGGAGGGGCTTGCAGTGTGTCCCAAGGCTGTGCACTGCCCCAGTTGGCTGGTTCCGATCTTGTCCTTTGGGGAGAGGTAAGCATCGTGGAGAGCTGTCAAGTACTGCCAGAGCCAAGCCTTGGTGTTTCCAGGTCTTAGAGATTCTTGTTGGTCTGCACACCAAGAATGGGGGAGTTGGGGATGCTCATCAGCCCCTCCCGAGCCACCCGGCCCTCTCTCCTCTCTGCTCTGTGCCCTGCCCAGAGGCTGACCTCTGTGGTCTACATTAATAGACTCTTGATCTGTGGTTCAGCCAATGGGGGTCCCTGACAGGGACACGGAAGACAAGAAGGGAACACAGTAAGGGATTTAGTCCCTTATGTCCCTCCCTTTCAAGTTATGGGCTATCTGTGGCTATGTCCCGTTACTAAAAGCCACAGCTCCTGTTACGTGGCTCTCTTGAACAGCTACAGTTAGAGCTCTAAGGGGTGTGTGTGTATGGATGCATCTAGGCCATGAATTCTCAAGTTCTCTGCACACGTGGAACTCTTCAGCAGCACAGGAAGTCCCAAATCCACATGCTTCACTGGGTCCTACTTGGTTGCCTAGAACAATTGCCCATCAGAATGCTGTAGGGGTAGTTTGCTTTATGTGCATAAAGCAAGGTGGGCTTTGGCAGTGAACTCTACAAGATCAAAGACTAGATGCTGCTGGAGATACTGGAGAGTAGTGTTTAAGGAGAACCCCAAAGTGGACCACCAAGTTAGCTGTGCACCAGCTTCATGATCCTGCCCAAGTTACTTAATTTCTCTAAGCCTCAGTTTGCCCCTCTGTAAGATGGGAAAAAAACAGTACTCTACTCTTGGAGTTGTTACAAGGAAATAATCTATGTGAAAATATATAATATGGTACCTCGTTTAATGCACAGTAAAAGTCAACGATTTACTAAGAGAATGAATAAGCATTCTATAAATAGCCATCCATGGGACATCTAGAACTTTCAACGTTTTTGAGCCAGAGCCAACAATAAGATATTTTATACCATGACCTGAAGACACACACACAAACACACACACAAACTGAAAGGCAATACTTGGCCTTACAACTTCCAATGCACTTTGCTATTTTATTTGTTCTATTTCATTAAAAAAAAAAAAGTTCAGGTCACAACCAGTTAAGGGGAAGACAGTGATATAGTAGACCTTTCAGGAATTTATGTAGTGATCTATGTAATGTAAGTGATCTATGTACAAAAAAGGTGTAATGAAGACACCTTTTCAGGTGACAAAATAGATAAAGACCATTTCTTGTTATCTTCTAAACAGGTGTAGTCACGTTGTGGAAAAATCAGTTGGAGATACTCTGTACAGAGTGAGAAATTCACTCAAACAGCACTTGAATGGTCTTCTGCGTAAGAGACTAGGAGACAGTGAAGGGGACCCAAATGGATCCACATGGTGCTTGCTCTCAAGGATGTTCTGGTTGAGTAAGAGAGTTAAGATTAATTCGTTTAACAAACTGAGCACCTGCCACCTGTGAGAAAGCTTTGTTCTACATCAGTGAACAAGGCAGAAATTCCTGACTTCATGAAACTTACCTTCTCATGATGGTGAGAGACAATGAACAAATAAATAACAGAAAAAATGTAATAAGGCTTAGATAGTGGTAACGGGTTTTAAGAAAAAGCAAGGAAATGGGAGAGGGATGGGTAGGAAAACCAATTCTAGATAAGCTAGTCAGGGAACACGTCTCTAAGAAGGTATTTGACCAGAGAGGTGAAATGCAGCAGTGAGCCCTATAATTTCTAAGAGATATGCACTCCGTTAAGAGGGCCAACAAGGGTAAAGCTTCTGAGGAAAGACATGAAATGTTCTAGAAACAGGAAGAAAGCCAGTGTGGCTAGACCTTAGTGAGCACAGGAGAGGTAGATGGGGCCAGATGACACAGGGTCCTAAATGTTGAGCTAAATCTTGCGTTACATCTGAATGTGATGGAAAACCATTGTAGGGTTTTGAGCAGGAGAGTGACATTATCTGGTATATGTTTTTAAAAGATCATTCTTGTTGCTATGTGGAGGACCGGAAAGGGCAAGAGGGAAGCAATGGGACTGGTCGGGAGGCTAACTCAGCAGTCCAGACAAGAGATGACAGCAGCTAGGACGAGGATGCCAGTGATGGAGGTAGAAAGAAGTGGCTGGATTAACGGTACCTACTTTGAAAGCTGATGCCTCTACGTATCTGGAATACAACGGAGAACGTGAGGTGCCAAGATAGAGTACACGATGTTGTGGGAACTCAGATGAAAATTACATCTGGCTGTGGGATGAGCTGGCACTTGAGCTGTGTCTTCAAGGATGAGTGGGCAGAAACGGTGCGGGAGGAGAGGACATTCCAAAGAAAGGGAAAGCTTACAAGTGAAGGCACCAAAGAGGGAAAACAGAAGGCAGAATTACCAAGAGTAATTCTGTGGATTATGGTAGGCGTGAAAGGGTAGATAGAGGGCAGGACTGACAAGGTAGGTTTGGGATAAATCATAAAAGGCCTGCCTTGCCATAATTGAGTTTGGGCAATGGAGAGCTGCTGCACGTTCCTAAGAAGGGTTTTATATGATCAGAACTGAAATTTGGAGAATATTGTGCAACCAGAGGACTGCAGGGGAACCTGGAAGCTTCTGCTTTGGGTCTTGATAGATTCACTCATTAAGGACATCTTTGACTTCCTTTGATCCTTTTATTAGATCCTTTCACTAGATCCAAAAGAGCCTTCTCCATGACCAATCAGGTAGCCACAACCCAACCTTTGCCTCTGCCTTTGTTCATGTAGTTCCCAGCACCTAGGGTGTCTCCTCTGGCTCCTGTTCACTTATTCAAATCCGCCCCCCCCATCCTTTTCTGGCTCTAGCGTCTACTGCTCTCTCCCTTCTACCAAAGCTCTTGTCTACACCACTCATGTTGGCATGTAACCTCATACACCTGCTTACATTTCTTTAAGTATGTATTTCTAGAATGTAGGACTTCCCTTATGAGATATAAATTCCTTTCGGTCAAAGATCTTACCTGGCACTCCATTTTCTCCACAGTGTCCAGCACTCAATAACTATTTAAATATATCGACCACCCTCATACCTAATAAAGTGAGTGTTGAGAGCCAAGGAGTCTTCTTAAGAGCTAAGGGCAGAAAGACACTTGTCCATATATACTGATATCTAGACACATAGCCTGAGGGGACTCAACTCCCTGCTCCATTCCTCCTCTCATTTCCTCACCACCGTAGAAATGAACCCACTAAGACCTGGACACACTTAGGTTTTCTTCCATAGAACAACTCTCCTGGGAAATTACCCCTGCTCTAGGGAATATAATACATGTTCCAGAAAAGGAACTTTCTGGAAGTTTTCCCACAGGAAGACAGGGAAGTGAGCCTGAATCAGATTTCGTGTCTGCCCCTCTCCACCTCACCTCTCCACCAGCGGCTGGTGGACAGGTGGTTGTCCTGGCTCCTCCCTCCCAGTCTCTGTGCCACACTGTTTCATGGAGCCCGTTTACTTACCTTAGGGCCTTCCACTCCGGAATGCTTTCCCCTGGGCACTGCCCTTCCCCATTCCACCAGCCATTGGAAATAGCAACCAGTGAGACACAAGTTTCAAGATAGCAACAGGGCCGTGTGAACTCTCTCAGCACCTGACACCTTACAGGAACACGGGTCACTTAAGGACACACTGCAAAGACACAGATGACGGGTTTCCTTCTCTGTTGCTGTGGACACTCAAATTGGTGTTTGGCCTGTCCTTGGCCTCCATTGCTTTCTGGTTCTTCCCAGATGCTCCATCTGCCATTTCCTGGAGAGGGGCTGGAGGGCCGGGGTTGTCAGCGAGGTCACTGACCCACTAAGGATGAAGTTGTCAGATTCTTGGTCATGCCTTGAACTCGGTGCTTGGTCCGGGCTCCAACAAGCCAGGGTACCCCACCCAACCGAGCTCAGAGTCTGGTGGTCAAGACCAGCCCACACTGATCTGCCATGGCGCTGGCGCAGTAATGGAGATTAAAGAGGTCTGCGGAAATCTCCTCATTTCAAAACCTTTTCTGCCTGCCTCCCTCCAGCAAACCAAGCTTAGGTTTAAATCTAGAACCCGCTCTTCGCTCTTCGCTTGGGGGAAGAGTCCTCCCTGAAACTCAGGTGGATGGGGGGTGGGGGTGGGGAAGGGAGACCTCCTTTCACTCGAGTTCCAACTCCCTCCTCGAAAGTCAGGCCACCAAAAAGCTCTGCACCACCCCCTCAGCCCCCAATTCCTGAGCAGTGAAGGGGGTGTCCGGAGGCCGGGTGTGCAGGGGCTAGTGGGGGTAGGGAGTGCGGGGTGGCTACACAGCGCAGACTTTCCCGCAGCCTCCCCAGGCCCGGCCACCCCCGCCGCCGCCACGGCCTCCCTCCCACGCGTGGAAGCCGCAAGGCGCCGGAGGCGGCGGAGGCGGCGGTCGGGCTGGGCTGGCCGGTCACGCGGGCTGCACGCGGCCCTGCGCCGCGGGCACGTGAGGGGGCGGAGCCTGCGCCCAGGATCCCCTCTCGCGGCTGCTTGCGTAGGAGCCCGGAGCCCGCCCGCGCCCGGGCTCGCGCCTGCACCCGCGCGCCCGCACCATCCCCGCGCCGCCCCGCCCCGCCCGGCGCCACCACCCCCGCGCCGCTGCGCGCGCCGCCTCCGCCTAGAGAGCTCCCGCGCGGGGGCGGGCCGCGGAGCCGGGGGAGCGGGAGCGGGCGAGGAGGAGGCGGGGGGGAGGCGTGCGCACTGGAGGAGTGGGGGTCCGGGGCTGTGCGCCGCCCCCCTCCCCGGGAAGCATCCTCCCCCCACTCCCTCCAGAGGTGCTCTGGGGTTTCTTGGGGGATTTGCGGCGCGGGGAAGTCGGGCTGCGGGCTGGAGCTGCGTGCGGGCTGGAGGAGGCGAGGGGTGCAGTCGGGTGCGAGAACCCCTCCTTCCCCCCATCCACCCACGCGCCCTCCCGACGCTGATGATGTCCTGCCCGCTCCGCTGCTCTGGCTCGGCTCGTGACTCTGCTTCGTGCTGGCAGAATTCCGCAGCGTGTACACGGGGGCGGGGGCGGCGGGGGGTTGTGTATCCTAGCGTTGCCCCTTGAGCATTCCCACCTTCGGACCTGCCAAGCACCCTACTTACCTGCCCCCCCCCCCAGACAGTGGCCTCACACAGGTCATTCCCAGGCCCAGTCCCTGTGTCCCCATCCACTCCACAGGACAGTCTTTTGTCTCCATCCGGCACCTTGTTCCCTACCACCATCCCAAGGGCAAAGAAGTCACCTATCTTTTGGGGGGCTCTCATAACCCCACCTCCGGTATCCACATGGGTGCTGGCAGCAGAGGGGAGTGGGGCAGCACAGACTGTCCATGCAGCCCCTTCGATGTACACGATCATGGAACAGAGCAGTGGAAAAACAAACAGGAACTCTGCAAGAGGAGATGGAACCAAAACACCAGCTCCTTTCCACCCTCCACGTGTTGATCACTGAGCACGTGTGTCCGCCCCCAGGGTAAATATTGTGGTTTGGTTCCGCTCAGCACCCAGAAGACGCACTCGCTGCCCCTGGTAACTGGGCAGCAAGGCCTTGCCCAGGGCTTTGCCTTCTGGGATGCGGTGCTTCTGACGCAGGGTCCAAGATAAGGTGGTGTGTTGGACACACAGAGAGGGGTAGGGCGAGAAAATAAATATTATGAGGCGAGAAAATAAATATTATGAAAAGCAAGACGTACTCGGTGAATCTGAGTTGGTGCCCTCCAGTTGGCAACATCCTGCACCGGAAGGGATGGACTCCTTTTTGGAGGGAGGACTGTGTGAGAACTATGTTGCCCCTTGCCTAGCCAGAGGCTGATTTCGGATGCAGCCCTGAGAGACAGAAGAGATCCTATCTTTCAAGTGGCAGTTGCCTGGGCTGAAATTTCACAGGGAGTGGGGGAGTGAGGCAGTGGGGCTGGGCTTCTGATCTGGGCATTGAGAATTCCCGGTTCCAGGGATAAGGACTAAGAGCTTGACCTGGAGAGGCTCTTTAAAACTGCTAGGCAGACAAGCTCTATCATCCCCTCCAAAGAAGTCTAAGAAGTAGGTTCAGTTTTCATTGGTCCTCCTCTGCTGTAGGCTACTGGATGTTTGGATCTGATTGCCTTTAACTTTGGAAACTTGAGGCCATCTTTCAGAAAGGCTGTTACAGTCCACGCCATATTCCTCAGATTTCCTGTTGTTCTGGATAGCACAGCAACTTACTCTTTGATTTGAGCTAATTTTATTACCTGATGTCTGCTGGAAGGTGGGGATTTATGTGCAAAGGGCCTCAGGAGAGGGCTTCACTGCTTGGGGTGGAGATGACAGTGCCCAGCTTTCAGATCCTTTGAGCACTTATTGATTCATTCATGATTTTTGAGAGCTCATTATGTTCTATGTGTAGGAGGAGAAAAAATTTTCTTTTATTTTTTAAGTTTCTTCTATCTGTTCTAAGAAGTTGACATGAAACAGATGAACAGGAGAAAATCAGACTTAATTTTGTACATATAGGGAATCCATACAGACCTGAGATTCCAAAAACAGGCAAAATGGGGTATATATGTCATCTTGAACTAAGGAGAAGGGGGTAGGGGGGTTGGGACCTCAAAGGGAAGGAATGCAAGTCCCAGGAGTAAATGTTTGGTGAGCAAGTGGTTGCTAGACCTGTCAGAAATAATGGGACATAGACAAGACTTTGATCAAACAGACCTTGCTAGGTTCTTCCCTGTCCACCATCCCTAATTCATATTATAATGCAGTCTATGGTGATAGCTCTCTTCTTAGAGCAGCTCCTCTGCCTAAATTCCTTTAGGCAGTTGGAGTGAGGTCGGAGTTTCTTCCTGAGTCTTTTAGACCTTTATTGTTTTCAGCTAGAAGTAATCTGCATACCAGCGTGGCCCATTTTGAGGCAGCCTGCCCTTCAGCCCTACATGCCTTGTGCAAAGCACTGGGAAAACCTAGTTAAAATGGAAAGAGCTTGGGGCACCTTGGTGGCTCAGTAGGTTAAAGCCTTTGCTTTGGCTCAGGTCATGATCCCAGGGTCCTGGGATTGAGCCCCCTCATCGGGCTCTCTGCTCCACGGGGAACCTGCTTCCTCCTCCCTCTCTGCCTGCCTCTCTGCCTACTTGTGATCTCTGTCTGTCAAGTAAATAAATAAAATCTTTTTTTTTTTTTAAAGATTTTATTTATTTATTTGACAGACAGAGATCACAGGTAGGCAGACAAGCAGGCAGACAGAGAGGAAGGGAAGCAGGCCCCCTGCTGAGCAGAGAGCCCGATGTGGGACTCGATCCCAGGACCCTGAGATCACGACCTGAGCCGAAGGCAGCGGCTTAACCCACTGAGCCACCCAGGCGCCCAATAAATAAAATCTTTTTTAAAAAATGAAACGAGCTCTAATGGGGAGGAGTTTGGGGTCCGCTGGAAAGATTGTGAATGATTATGCCACAGTGAGGTCATTGATACAACTGGATTGTTCATGAGATGCAGTAAGGTCAGAAACTGCCGAAATATGCCCTGGGGAAATACATCAGTCAGCTAGAGTCACTGGTGCTGCAGTAACCAGTGACCAAAACATTTCAAGTAGCTTAAAACAATCAAGGTCCACTAGAGGTCCCCCCTAGTTCTGCCTTGTGCTCTCTTCATTCTGGAACCAAAGGTAAAGGTATACAGTCTCTGTGTGGGTCTGGCTGATCTCGATGGCAGAAGGAAAATAGATATGGCAGAGCCAAGTAATAGCTTCTGCTCCAAGGTGTCGTGTCCCCAACTCACACTTCATTGGCCAAAGCAAATCATGTGATTTAAGTTGGCAGTAAATGGAGCAAGAAGTATAATCTTTCTGCACAGTGAGGCCAATGGGAAGGGGCAGTGAATATATAGACCAATTTACAATCCTTCACAGCCTCCCAATCAGCCTAGGCTGATTGCAAAAGCAGATTAGAATGGGGGCAGGGGGCGCCTGGGTGACTCAGTGGGTTAGGGCCTCTGCCTTCAGCTTTGGTCATGATCCCAGGGTCCTGGGATCAAGCCTGGCATCGGGCTCTCTGCTCAGCAGGAAGCCTGCTTCCTCCTCTCTCTATCTCTCTGCCTGCTTGTGGTCTCTCTCTCTCTGTCAAATAAATAAATAAATAAAATCTAAAAAAAAAGAACAGGGGCAGGTGGGCAGACAAGGTAGGAGAAGATATTCTGCAGCCACATGGGCCACAGTCTGAGAATTATAAAACTTCCTGGTGCCTTCAGGACAAGCCAGTCACCCCTCATTCAGAGGCTTTTCCTCCTACATCTGCGTAGTATAGGGCATTATTCTTCATCTACCCCCCCCTTCCTTTCTGTGAATCTCCTTTTAGGGGCTTGCCCCCAACCCTGTTTCAAGGATTGTCACTGGAGAAAGGTGCTGATTGATTGTTGCGTGTCTTCCCAGAAAAAAATGGACCCAGATTACCCCCAAAAGACTCTTGTCTTCCATAAATACTGGAAAACAAACAAAAAGATCTGCAGATGGTCATGTGGTTCTTAACACCTTAAAGACTGCACAGTGGTAGGTCTTGATGTGTATACATGGGAGCTGGGGGCTACCAGAATCACCACTGCAGATGTCAAGTCTTCTAAGATTCCAGCCTGTGTTCATGGGACACAATTTCAGGGGGTGTCTCTAGGTGGTTCTGATGGCCACCTGGATGTCAGCAACGCAGCCTCTCTCTTCTGGTAAGCCTGATCAGTAACGGCCTCATTCCCATCTTCATCTAGCACTTTCTATCCTGTTTTAGGAATTAAAAGAGGACACCTCTTGGCCAAGATGCCTAGATGTTGGTGTCAAACAGCCCCTCAAATGCTATTAAGCAAGAGTAAAAATGCTTATTGATTTCTGAACTATTAATGAAACCTTGCATAGTAGTTAGACTTTGACTCAGAACTGGCATGCTATTAGCTTCACCTAAATATTCTTGTGGCCAAAACAAGTCACAAGACCAAGTCCAACACCAGTGAGGCAGAGAAATATACTGAAGAAAAAAATCCAGCAGAGAAATATACTGAAGAAAAAAATCCAGCTTTTCTCAGTGCTGCAAAAATTGAGATTAGCAATGGGATTAGGACTACTCGAAATTTCCAAAATTCTGTCTGTATGGCCTTATTCACAATCGATGCATGTTCATGTGAACATGCATAAAAGGGTTCTGCTGAGAAAATCACATATCAAGTGTTTTCTCCTCTTTAATTTCCCTTTCCCCTGGTCCCAGCCTTCAGGCTTCCTCTAGATTTTCCTACAACTATCTGTGATTCATTTCACCTGTTTTTGAGATTGTGAGGGCTGATCCAAGAACTATTGTTGGTGTGTATCCCCAGCGGGTGAGTGCCCACCTGTCTGGAGTATTGTAGAAGTCATTCTTGTTGTGTGTGGAAGTTGGATAAGAAGAGATTACTTCTTGAGCCCTTTCCCATTCTACAATATTCTGGGTACAAATTCTGGGTATCCAAGTTAATTTCTGACCTATGTAGTTGGTTTTTGGACACAGGATTTGATATGTGAATCTTTGATCTCCTTGTTTCCCTTGTCTTCAATTTGGGATCCATCAGGGCATAGGACCACAGTAGGCTCATACGCCAAGAAGACCACTGTTCTGTCCTCCCTGGGGGAAACTATGAGGAATAGAAATTGCAAGGATGTAAGTTTCTCAGCACCCACATTTTTTTTTTTTTAATAGCACTTCTCTCTGCCTCTGGACAGCTTCTGGTGAAAGAACGGTTCTAGAAACATTAGTCTCCCTCATCCTTTCTTTAAAAAATATATGTTTATCTAAGAAAGAAAGCAAACTTTATATTTTCTATTCCAGGGGCTCAAAGCACCCAACACCAGGAAGTTCTGCTTAGTGTCTAACTTTATTCTCTATGGTTAAAGGCCATCCTGTCTCCTTTCTCATCTTTCACATCTTCGCATATAGTGAAGGCCATCTGTAATGTTGGTTTTATGGAGACCTGTTTGTTTTGTGTTTCCAGAAGAAAGAACTGGTATTGTTTTCTCTTATTTCACATCAACAAAGAATCACAGAATGAGTGTGATCATCCCCATAAGAACTTGCGATATCCTAAACATTGCCTTTGGAGCCAGACTGTCTGTATTCTAGTTCCAGTTCTTCTACTTACTAGGTGTGTGGCCTTGGGTAACTTATTCAGCCTCTCTTGTTCACAATCTCCTTGTATGTAAAATGTGATTACAATAGTACCTAAGAAACAGAGTTCTCTTAAGGGATAAATGAGTTCGTGTATGTAAGGAGCTTAGAATAGTATCTGGCACATACATGTTCATACATGTTCACATAGATGTAAGACCTAGCCATTGTCCTCAAAGAACCCAGACCCCAGAGAGGGAAATGGCACTGACCACACTGAGGCACTGGAGGATAGCTGTTCTCTTGACTAAGGCGGTGAGGGGATATGGGTGGCTATAGGAACACAGAGAGAGGAGGTTACAAGGAGGTAGATTTTTATTTAAGGTAATATCTTCCTAACCACTAGAATTTATCAAAAACTTAGTTAAACAATGGGATCCTCTGTCATTGGAACAGTCAGGCAAATCCTGAATACCCATCCAGATGGATGGTAAATGAAATTCTCTAGAATTTGAAGAACAGACTTTGCAAATGGTTTGTTCATGGACTGGATCTCACTGCAAAGGTGTTTTGTTTGGGCTGCAATGTATTTTTTAAAAGTGAAATGAGTTGCCAACAGATTAAGAGGTTTTTTGCTGAACAATGTAGATTTTTTTTTTTTCAGAGTTGGAAGATCTGACAACACTGAGTCTACAATCTTGTATGTCAGTCATGGAGCTGAGCTGTGGCTACTCCCTTAAGACAGAGCCCATTTTATGTATATGTATGTCTTCTGCCTTCTAGGATCTCTTCTCTTATTTATGGGACTCACTTGGCTCCTATGTTATTCTGAATTTAAAACACCTGTGGCAGAAGGTTTGCCTAGGAGGAGGCTCGATCAAGCCGTATCACCTTCAGGATGACCTGATCCCACATGAACTCCCTCCTAATGCTGAGAGCCTGTACTTGTATTCTGGGACAGAGGTCTGACCCCTAGCACAACACCATTCTCCAAACGGGTCCTGCACACCTACTCCTTGTTACGCCCAGTGACTGATCCTGGAGCTCTACAATACTACACTAGACTTCAAGGGGGTCCTAAATTAAATATTGAAAGGAGAACATTTGTTTCCTTTACTCACTATTCGCTGAATACTTCCTACACCCAATGTGTGTGGGTTTTCCCCCAGCAAGCAGTTCTTCAACCCTGTGGATGCCAACTGGGTGTCCTACAATTCGGCTCCGTTCTGAGGACACTCAGAACACTGCCTGTGTTTAGCACTGATCCCACAGCTGAAGGGCTCAGCCCCCCAAGACTGCCTGGCCCCTGTCAGATGGCAGCTGCAAGTCCAGGTTGTCACCTTGAACTTCTGATCTCCCAGCTAAAAATCAGAAGTTCCCACAACCCTCCCCTCGCATTGATTATTTGCTAGAATGGCTCACAGAGCTCAGAAAAGCAGTATCCTTACCAGATAATTGGTTATAAAAGGATATATGCTGTAGAAACAGCCAGATGGAAGAGATGCACGGGGCAAGGTGTGGGTGTGCTACCTTCCCAGCATTTCCTTGTGGTCAGCAACCTGGAAGCTCAGGGATTTTTTTTTTTTTTAATGGTGACTTCATCACACAGGCATGGTGGATTGAATCATTGGCCATAGGTGATTAACTCAAACTCCAGCCTCTCTAAAGTCCTCAGAAGACAGGTCAGGGGCTGAAAGCTTCAACCCTCTGAATACACAGCTGGTTCCCTTGGCAATCAGCCCTCTGCTCTAGGGGCTTTGCTCAAGTCATATCATTAACAAGTAGGGGGGGTGGCTGAAAGGGGCCTCTTATGAATAACAATATTCCTTTTACATGTATTCTTTTCATCCCTTAGGGAACTCCAAAGGTTCTAGAAGCTCTGTGCTAAAAGTCCAAATATGTCACACATATATTTGATTCTTTTTGTGATAAAAAACACATAACAAGATTTCTCATTTTTCACCATGTTTAAGCGTACAATTCAGTGACATTAAGAACATTTACAATATTGTGTGCAATCATCACCACCATCCATTTCCAAAACTTTCATACCAAACAAAAGCCATACCCATCAAGAAATAACTGCATTTCCTCCATCCCTTCAGCCCCTAGTAATCTGCCATGCTACTTTCTGTTTCTATGAAGATTCTATTCTAGGAACTTCGGTAAGAGGAATCATACAATATTTGTCCTTTCATGTTGGATTATTTCACTTAGCAGGATGCCTTCAGAGTTCATCCATGGCGTAGCATGCATCAGAATTGTGTTCCTTCTTAGAGCTAAATACTACTTCATCGTACTTAGGTACATTTGGTTTATTCATTCATCTGTGGATGGACACTTGGGTTGCCTCCACCTTTTGGCTGTGGTGAATAATGTTGCTGTGAACATTGGTGCAGTCGTATCTTTGGGAGTCCCTGCTTTCAATTCTTTGGGGGTGCATGTGGTCCTGTTATATTTTAATTCAAATTAAACAATAAACTTCCAGCTCTTTTTTTCTCATTGTTCCATAAGGCAATTAAAAAAAAAAAAATCCCGGTCCTTCTGTTTTACAGATGCAGAAACTGAGCTGAACTCAGGGCTGGAAACCAGAAGGGGAAGCTCAGTCTTTGTTGGGTTCGGTCGTCACATCAGAGTCACATTCCCAAGGACCAGGGCTATGTCTGGTCCCCAGGACAAGACGTCCCCAGGACAAGTGACTAGGGTGCAGTCAACGTGTTTTGAAAGAATCAATGAATGGTTTTTGTGCTTTTGACTCTAACAGAGCTTCTAGAACAAGTTCCCGGTGTCTGGGACACTTATTGTCCTTTTCCCGGTCTCCCTGTTAGACACTCCTCCACCCGAGGGACTTGGACAGACAAGCCGGTCCCCTTGACTCAAGTGATGACAACTCCAGTGTCAGCCCAGCCGGGAAAAGGCGGCTTTCCAAAGCGCTTCTGGTCACAGTCCCAGGAGTCCGTCTTTGCTCCCATCCCTTGTGGGGTTCCATTTGAGCCCCGCCCCGGAGTCCGCTGCAATCCCGGGGGCAACCGGCTTCTGGCTGGTGAACAGGACCCCCGGGGTGGGGGTGGGGGGCTGCCTCTGGCAGGGGGGGGGGTTCGGACGACTTTGAGGCCGATTTTGTCAGGGAATCTCTAGGCTGCTGCCTGCTGGCAGGTCCGCCTGTCCCCCAGGACGCTCCTGGGGTTCGGGAACCTCAACCCAAATACCCTTTTGTTTAGAAACGGAGACAAAAGTAATCTTAATGGAGTGGTGGAAAGCTGCTCTCGGGGAACCGCACGGCCGGCTTGGCATTTGCTTTAGAAAATGAGGGCTCCGAAAGGATTCCCTGGTCCCTCCGCGTTGGGGAGCAGCACCACTCGGGGGCTCTCGGTGGGGGGAAGGGGTGTGGCGGACATCATCTGGGGTCCTTTGTCCACTGCTTCGTGCCTACCCGACAACAAAAGCTGTCATTAACAGCACAGTGATGGGAGGCACGAGGCGCCCGTGACCGTGTCTCGCTAATGGGGAGAGGCTGGGTAAGGAAGAAGGCGAGTGCCGGGGAGAAGCACGCGCAAGGCATCCATTTCAGGCCCCCAGAACAGTCAGGCTTGCGGTTCAGTCTCACCGGGGAAATTTCTTAGACTCTTTGGGAGGGAGGTGCCGAGACAAAAGGTTTGGTGGGGGCGGGGAAGGTGTGGAGGTGAGCTCGCGCAGGTTTGGCCAAAAATAGGGAACCAAATGCATTTCCCTATAGCCGGACGGGAGGCCCCCAGAGCGCCCCCTCCCTCGGCTGGAAATGGGCCCCCCGGGCAGCAGAGGGTTAACCCCTCGGGGCTCCCGAAGAAGACCTGGGAGTGGGCTCCGGATTGAGAACTGTTATCCCTTGTTACCTTTCCTCATGCCTTTGCTTTCCATTGTGTTTGGATTTCTGGATTTGGCTGTTTCTTTAGAATATTTAAAATATTTAGGAGAAAAAAATTGATCCCAGTGAATGGACGGGAAGCCCAGCGGGAGGGGGTGGGGGTGGGGAGGGGCCATCGGGAGTCCTGGTTCAGAGGAAGGGCATTCCGCTGAGCCACAAAGACCTCCACCTGGGCGGAGGGGCTTCCTGATTTGACGACCCACCTTCCACTAGTCGGCTTTGAGGACAGCTGTGATTAACAGGGACCCCCACCCCATCCCATGGGCGCTCCTCACAGACAGTCTGAGCCTCTGCGGGGCCGGGAGCCCAGATGATCCCAAGGTTCAGTCAGGCATCCTTATCCTTCCTCCTCTGCTGACCCGGTGGGGAAAGGGCATGAAGGAGAAGGGCATACTCTCCCTGAATGTGAAGGAAGAGGAAAATGGAGATCAGGTTCCAGAAATGAGGGAAGAAGTGGCATGGGTTGCTCAATGATACTTTAGAGCTTCTTAGACCTGGGAGCTTATATGATATTCATAAGAGAAAATGTTAAAACTTGGGTAGGGAGGGCATGTTCAGCCTATGGCCATGTGGATTAGAATTTTCCAAAGCCAGCAGGCTTCACATGAGGCGAAGGGTGCTGAGCGCTAAGGTCAGGTGAGAGAAAGGTAAGGTGGCCTGGGTGTGGCAATATGGAGCCAGAAATTGAGGCAGAAATGAAGAGACAGAGCTATTAACTCCAGAATCCCAGAGATGGAAGGGAGGTAGGAAGGTATTAACTAGGGGGACCTGCTCCCCAGAGCAAGAATGGTGTTGGCCCACATGCTTGAGATGGAAGCATCCAGTCAGCTTGCTTATTTCAGGGCCCTAGAAAGATGACTAGGGAAGGGATAATAGCTACTTCTCAATGGAACCTTGTAGCTTGGAAGCCCTGGGAAGCTGCAAGAATTACAAGGAGCCAAGGCGGCTGGAGAGGCAAGACCAAATAACATCTGTATCTCTCTTAGTCTTGCACATAGTAGCGCTGACAGAGAAATCAGGCCCCAGGAAATGGTGAGCTGGTGTTAAAAATCAGAACTGGGTTTCCTGAACCAAGACTTACATGATAAAAATGGGCTTTCTACCGAGGACAGACCACATCTAAATGCGACCATGACCCTGGTGCCCGGTGGGAAGGTCCACTACCCAATCAACATAAAACTGAAATTTGAGAGAAAGAGGGAGGGAAAATATCCATCTACAATGAAAACTGGAAATTGTGGAGAACAAGCCTGGCATTGGTGAAAAATAGAAAAACGAAGAAGTTCTCAGTGAAGTGATGATGTTTAAGTGATCTCAGATGTGGGCTTCTATTTGGTTCAGCCGACCTAAGGTCAACCAGGAGGAGTGTGTCCATTATACTTCAGTACTTCAAAAATTTTTTTTAAAAAAAGGAGTCAACTAGCAGGAGACTGGAAGGTGGGAGCAGAGTCAAGTTGGGATTTATTTTGTGACTCCATGCACTGGCTGCATCCCTCTCGGAGGACCACCATTCTTGTCAGGTGGTAATCTGTTACAGCAGCTCTCTTCCGATTCTGGTATCCACGCCTCCCTTTGCCCTTCCAGAGCTTGGAAGGATAACAGATACCCACAGTTGCTAGCTCCATTCTTTGCTGGTTTCCCTTAACGTTGCCCACAATACTTCATCAGCCTCTTTCTTAAACTCCCAGTTGCCCCATCGAAGAGCGCCAGCCACTTCCTACCGGGATCCCGACCAAGATAAAAATCTGATAACTGACTTCAAGTTGAAATTGTAACATGAGGTTATTGTACGCTCAAAAGAAGAGCAAAGCCATCACCAAGACTCTACCAGATGAAGTTTATGACATGGGGTCTATGATGGTAAGGATGCCCTTCATTCAAATCAACTGGACTCATTGCAATGGGCCAAGGAGTAGAACTTAGTTCATTCATTTATTTAAAGAAATATTTGTTGAGTAGCTGCTGTATGCTATTCAGTACATTAGGAATTGGGGACTCAGTAATGGGCAAATGACAAGCTCTCATGGTGTTTTCAGTGTAGTGGGGGAGAAAAACATTAATCACATAGCCACAAATATAAACATATAGGTAGAAACTAGGACAAATCCTTAGCAAGATAACTCCAAGTGTCTTTGAGGGCATCTAATAGCAGGCTAATAAGGAGTAACCTCCTTTGTGGAAGTGACAGTAAGCTTGGCCAGGCACAGGCCAAGAGACGGAGAGAAAAGCAGTGTAAGCAGAAGGAAGAACATGTTAAAAGATTCTGAGGTTGGAAGGGTTTTACAGATGTTCAGTAAATCTGGGAAACCCTCTACAGCAAGCTGAAATTGGCTTTAAGTGCAACGGGGAGACTTCAGGGAGTTTAGAGCAAGAGAATATCATGATTTGATGTCATAAAAGCTTGGTGGTAGTACCGTGGGGAGCACAGGTGGGGATGAAAGGAAAATCAAGTGATGTTGCTGTGGGAAGTCCAGACCCCTGGTTGGGTTAACAGTGCTGTGATGCTTTCCTTGTCTAGGGAATTCTATATCTAGCAAGGGGGCAAGAGGCCAACTGAGCTCATGGGCCTAACAACTGGGGGCTCTGTTCTGTCATAAACATTGTCATGGATAACATTCTTGATCTGATTTTTCTCTTTCAGAGAGATGAGACTGCAATGAAGGGAGAGATCTCACTTGGGACCTAATTCTGACCCACAAGGCAGAGCTTGAGGATAAGGTGGAAGTGTTTGGAGGAACAGAAGAAGTTCTTGAGAGAACAAGATATGTGATTTCATGGTATAAGTGTGTGTGTGTGTGTGTGTAAGAGAGAGAGAGACAGAGACAGAGACAGAGACAGAGAGATAAAGAAGAGTGACAGAGACAAAAAGATATGCTAGAAGAGCAAACCTTATAGACTTCAGAAAGAGAAGAGCTTATGGCTAGAGATTCAAAGAAACAAAGGCTTAAAAGGTACAGGAAACACAACTGTGTTAGTTTGCTGGGCTTGCCGTAATGAAGTACCACAGACCGGTGGCTTAAACAATGGAAATTTATTGTCTCACAGTTGTGGAGGGCAGAAGTTCAAAATCAAGGGGTCGGCAGAGTTGGTTTCTTCTGAGGGCTATGAGAGAGAATCTGTCCCAGGCCTCCCTGCTTGGCTGGTGGTTGGCCATCTTTTGCCCTTGTCTCTTCACATTGTCTTCTTTCAATTCATATCTGTTTCTGGATCCAAATTTTCCCCTTTTATAAGGACACCTGTCCTATTGGATTAGGCCCACCTTGATAAACTCATTTCAGCCCATTTCTGTAAAGACCCTCTCTCCAAATAAGGTCACATTCAGGAGTAATGAGTTTTAGGATTTCAACATATCTGTTTTTAGGCGGCATAATTCAATCCATAACAATTACCCTGTAAAATTCAAGCAGAACTTAAACTAATTCATCTATCAAATACGATTGGGGACCTTATTCCGTACCAGCTACACTACTAGGTAAGGTTTGTTTACTGCTAAGTAAGGTCTTGCTCACTGCTAAGTAAGATAATGGCCAAGAATGGTCCCAAATGAACACTTGGTCTTGTGGTAGGATACGGGTATGCAAAAGCATATCAGATAGGTTAGCAAATGCTATGATAAATATATTTATCTCTGTGATACACTGCTATATGATACAGTTTAATGTAAAATTAGAGGTAAGCACAGGGTATACAAAGCAATACAATGGATGGTCAGCTTTACTCAAGGGGGTCAGGAAAAGCTTCTTGTAGGAGGTGATATGAGCTGAGTCACCAAGGATGACAAAGGCATAGCCTAAGTGACATGGAAGGGAGTTCCACACAGAGGGAAATTCATGGAGTGAGTGAATGCAGCATGGGCATGAGAGCATAGCTTCATGGTCTGTGGAAGGAGATGAGGTTAGAGAAATCGGATAAGGAAGGGTCTTAGGTCTAGGATAAAGAATGTGAACTTTATCCTGAAAACTGTGCCGCGTGTGTGTTGGGGTGGGGGGAATGGACAACATCTAGGGGATTTAAGGAAGGGAGCGATAAGATTAGATTTGGCTTTTGTGTGGAGACTGGATTGAGGCAGTTGTGAAGGAGTCAGGAAGAGTAGTGACTGGGCAGAGAAACAGAAATGTGAGAGGAAGAGCAAAGGAGAGTGAGAGAGAGAAAGAGAAAGACAGATGGCAGCGAGATTGAGATTGCAGAGGGCCGGACCAGGGCAGTAGAGATGGAGAGGGGAGAAACCATCACATAGAGTACGAGGGGTGGGATTAAAATCTGTTAATGACCATTTAATTGTGAGGGACAAGGGAACAGGGAATTTAGGATGGCTCCCAGATATCAAGTTTGAGGGGATAAGTGGACTATGGTGTCCATTCATAGGACAGGGACTTTAGGAGGAAGAATGGATAATGGAGATTAGTTCTGTTTGGATGTGCTGAGATTGAGATGTCTGTGAGAGAGTCAGGTAGAAATATGAAATAGAAAGTTATTGTACATCCAATCTGGAAGTCAGGGAAGAGGTTTGGGTTTGAGATAAATTCTTGGGAATTGTCAGTAGTCGAAGTCATGCACTTGGGTGAAGTTACCTAGTATGAACTCTTAGAGTGGAAAAATAATATAGGGCTTACAGACAAAAATTTGAGGAAAAGAGCATTCCACATGTGTATAAAATAACAAGCCTCCAAAGGAGATTGTGAAAGACTAGCCAGATGATCCTGGAGAAGGGTGTAGCAAATATGTTGTCACGATATCATAGGGAACAGAGTTAACATTGGCAGATGCCCCTGGAAGATCAGCATAAAAAAAAATGAAAAGGATCTATTGGATTAGGCTATTCTGTGGCCATTGGTTACTTCACTGAGGTCAGTTTCAGTAGAGTGAATACAATAAAGGCTAAGTTGCTTGGACAGAGGAGTGAACAAAAGGGGAGAGAATGGTGATGAATAGTGTAGATGATTCTCTCAGAAATCTTGGCAGTGTGGGGAGAGAGACCTTACCTAGAGGGGCAGAGAAGATTGGGAGTTGTTGAGGGTTTTTCTCCATGAGAAAGTGTTGGTAGTGTCTAAAATGAATGAACAGAATGAGGAGAGGGAGAAGTCAAAGACACAATAGGGAAAGGGATATTTGGAGATGAAAAGGATGGGATCCAGAGCAAAAGTGAACAAGTTATCCTTGCAGGAAAGATATCATGGATATGGTAGTGGGTCCAGCAACTTTAGATGGATAGGCAGGAAGTTGAGGAATTCCTCAATAATGTTGTCTATGCTTTTCTCCCCTGACATATAAGAGGTGCTTCATTTCTGGGAAATGAGATGGGAAGTGGTTGAAGAGTAGAGATAAAAATCGATGAGGGGAAGAAAAAGTTGTAAGGGAACATATCAGAAAAGGGGAGGGCATATCAGCCAGAGTTCAGCTGCAGCTAAAAAAAAAAAATCCATTCTAGCTATCTGAAGGAGAAAGAGATTTAATAATGTGAATTGGGTGCTTACAAAATCGTTGGAAGGACTGGAAGGCCAAACTCCAATCTAAGAATCCAGGAATGAATCCAAGGCATCTCATCATTGACCTTCCAGAGGACTTGCCACCTCCAACACAGTCAAGAAATTGAGGAGTCTGGAAGACACTGCTACAAATGTTGAATCCAGAAATGCACTCTTCAGCTGTGATAAAGGAATCAGGAAGTTGAGATGCAACTTAGGATACAGGGCCAAGGTTGCAAATTCAAGATTCACTGAGTGTTTCTCATTGGCAAGACCTAAGTTATAATTTAAACCAAAATCTAAAAGTATGAGGGATTCTGGGAAGTTTTTGATTTTTCATTCCCTGCAGTATAGGGATGCACAGTTTCATTCTCACACTTTAAATTCTAACAAAATAACAATAGCAATAACATCATGCTCCCACCTGATAAAACCATCCTTTCATATAAACAATTCATCCATCCATCCTTCCAACCATCCATCCATTTTTTTTAGTTGAAATCCCATTTATGCCTAATATACAACTACCGATTTTGATAAGCCTAATTAATAGCCACAGACTTTCGTCCTTGAATAATAGATAATTGCCAAGAATCTCCATTTTAGCCCGATATAGAGACAGCCTAGTAGCTATTTACCTTGTCCCTTATAAAGTTTACGATCCTCTTTCACATACAAAACCTCATTTGATGATCACATCATTTGGTGAACTGAATATACATGGGGACTACTGTTCTCGTTTTATAGCTGATGTAAAAGTCTCAATTGGTGCAGTATCATACAAATTTTCATTGTATTTATATTAATTTCAAATTTCTCTAGTATTCAAATATATTTACAGTCCATCAAAGAGAAAGAGGTTGTGTATTACATTCAGTAATAATACTTGTGTGAGGAACAATACAGGTTGGGGGTCAGTTGAGTCCCATTGGGCAGTGTACTAATCTGTCTAGAAGAGGCTGGAAGCGATTACCTTAGCCTTGCTAATAATTTCCTTTTTTTCAGCTTTATTGAGGTATAGGTGACAAGAAAGAATTGTATATATTTAAGGTGTTCGATCTGATGTTTTGACATATATATTATAAAATGATCACCATAATCAAGCTAATTAACGTATCCATCACCTCACATAACTATAATTTTCTTCTTTTGTGAGCATACTTCACATCTGCACTCTTAGCAGATTTCAAGTACATGGTACAATACTGTTAAGTACAGTCACCACGCTGAACTTTACATCTCCAAAACTTATTTGTTCTGTATAATTAAAACTTTGTACCCTTTCACCCCCATCTTCCTCTATCCTTCTCCCCCCAGCTCCTGGCAACCACCAACTCTACTTTCTGCCACTATGATTTTGACTATTTTAGATTCCACGTATAATTGAAATCACAGTAGTTGTCTTTCTGTGTCTGCCTTATCTCACTTAGCACGATGCCCTCCAGGTTCATCCACAGTGTCATAGATGACGGGGTCTCCTCCTTTTTGTGGCTAAATAATATTCCATTGTGTGTACCACGTCTTCTTTAACCCTTCATTCCTTGTTAGACGTTTAGGTTGTTTCCGTATCTTAGCTGTTGTGAATAATACGTTTTCATTTTGCGTCTGTCCATTTATCCATCTGCCCCCTAACCAAAGCTGGCCTCAGAAGCTGGGCTGATACAGTACAGCAGACAGATCAGATCGAGAACAGCAGCTGCAATGGAAATCACAGTGCGATTTCAATTACATAATCTGCCGTCATTCTCCAATTCCAACACACGTCTGCTCTGGGGAAACAGATAGGCTCCATGAGGAGATGGGGAGCTACCACCAGTAGCTTGCTGGTAAACTGGCTTTCAGAAAAGAAAAGAAAAAAAGCCCTGATTTGTAGTGTTTGCTGGTTTCCATGGTTTAAATAGTCCCAACTCAGCCAATTCTAAGCTCCCAAAGTGACGTCACCGCAGATGAAGTTGGGAAGTAATGTTCGCAATCTTCACAATTCTTATGAATAAATGAGAATAATGTTAATACATTCTCACAGGTGTGTATGAGCTGATTCCAGCACGCCACTGGGTCACCAACCTTGCGTTTTTTTCAAGTCTTCTGTGGTGGCACTGCTCTCTCTGATTCTCCCAGAAATGTCGCACCAGTTTTGATTTCCTTTTTTGTTACCATTTGGTGAGGAAAGGCCTGACAAGAGTTTTCACTTGATCCTTCCTCTCATGCCAGTCCTTACTTCAGAGGTCAGGCAAGCGATTTTGCCTATTTTGCCTGTTGCTAAGTATATTTGTATTTTCCAGCTCTACATTCGGGACCTTAAGAAACAACCACAGGGTAGATATGAATCTGTTGGACCCACTATGAAATAATTTGGGCCCAAAGTCCACTTATTTCCTGACTTCCATTAATTCTCACTCAACCCATCACCTGGAATTAGCGTTAACTCAGAGCCAGTAATAAGCCCTGAAGAGTCTGGGATTTCTCTTTTCCCAGTGCACACTCACTCTACTTTAATGGCCACAGAAAAATTGGGTGGGAGATGCATACTACAAATGTGCAGTGTTATATGGTACAGAATACGAAGTCTTTCTATTTGCCCGACTTAGGTTGGGGATTTAGGGAAAACCTATAAAACTCCGGACGTCCTGAGATTTTGCCTGTCAGATCTCTAGTTTGTGTGTTTCTTAATTGAATGTGAATACGTCACGTGTTTTAGCCCTTGGTACCCAGATCGATTGGCCACTGCCAGAGACGACCCCCACCCTATCTTGTGTCCGTCTATTCTGACTGTCATTCTGATCCTGCTGCCTTCTGTGTCCACATTGCCCCTGGTCACTAAGTGTCACTGCATCGCCTATGCTGGGATCTCATGATTCCCATTAAAACCCAGGAACACATTTCAATGGCAGTATCTTCCATCATCAGCCCCAGGACTGTTTCAGATGTTTCTCCCTATCGTGGTGAAGAGAAAGTCTTTCGGTCCCTCTCAGGGTGTATAAAGTGTGGATAAGCCAGTCATGGGTGGTAAACCCATTTCAACATACCTAGGTCCCTCAGTCACTGGCTTTCTCCCACATTATACCTAAGAATTCGCTGGCATGTCAGTTTCACTCGGCTCTTGCTGAAGCCAGGCTTCAGTTTGCCAAGAGAAGTAACACTAGAACTTCTATCACATTGTCAAGCTGGTACGCCAGCCTCAGAATCTCTGGTAAGCCCAGCAATCCTGAAAAATTAAGCTGTGTTTCCAACTACATTCGCTTCTCCCTGCTCTGGAAGGGATGGGACCTATTCTTATGAATATGTCTCAGGTTTTCATTGATCTATAAATGTGCGTGTTTTGGTGTGTAAGCGTTTGCTAGATTCACCTTCATAACTGGCTCCTTGGGCACGTGGAGATTGTCTTTTAGCCATGGCTCTGGGGTACACGGGAGGCTGTGGGGTGAGGGACAGTCCTAGTCTTCAAACAAGGCAGGACCAGGCTCCTTAGGTAGGGCAGGAGGGGGCGTTCCTACTAGTGAGAGAAGCCTGCTGGACTGATGGGGTTCAGGGTCTTCACACTGAACTGGGTTTTCCTAAATATCACCGTTCTGAATTTTGAGACCAGAGTCCTCGTGGTCTCAAATGGTCTCTTTCCGAATCACTGTCCCACACCGAGCTGCTGGCGTGGTTTTTATGTCTGGTTGGCTGAAGCGCATTGGAGATGAAGCATCGGTTTGAGCTCAGAGGGTGTGTGACTCGGCGATTTGGAAACGTGAGACAAGCAGTCGAGGTCAGCCTGTCTGTCTTTCCCAACACCTGGACTCCCCTGTTGGAGCTGTCATCCCGGCACTGTGATGCACAGTCTACCTGTCTGCCTCTCTCATCACACGTGAAACCATGCACCTGTCTTGTTTTCGTTATGTCCCCAGCGCCCAGCAAGGTGCCTGCAATACAGAAGTCCTCGGTACATATTTACTGAATAAATGTACCAATCAAGGAATAAATGACTGAATGAATGGTTATCTTCCAGGTTGTTGTCTTAGTACTCGGAGGAGTTACCCTAAATATGTTCCTTCACCCATCCGGCCACCCGCCGCATGCTTATTAAGCATCTACCCTGTGCAAGACACCTTGTCCCTAACTTCCTTGTAGTGGCTTGTTTTTAGTCAACAATCAATCTGCTTATTGTGTACAGAGTAGTCCAGATACTGTCCATGGTGGGGAGAAAGTAATCTTTTCTTGACTTTAAAGAAGGGACATTGGAGCCAGGCGGAGCTGAGGTTGAATCCTGCCTCTGACGTTTGATATTTTGGAAACCTTGAGCCATTTATCTTTTGGAGTAAAGAGTTTCTCCTTCTGTAAAGTGGTTTGAAGAAGATCTACTTGCAGGTTGGTCCTGAGTCAGCCTCAGTGAATGTTGTTGAATGATGAGATGTAACGGGTGACTGAATAAATGAATGAATGAATGAATGAGCAGTGATCACCCCACTTAGGCGAGGTGGTCAGGCACAGCCTGGCTCCACTCCCATAGCCAGAGCCCACCTGCTGGCTGAAGACTCGGGATGGGTAGGAGAAAGCCTAAGCCTCAAGCTTTGCTTAACCAATGGCACAAATTGGGTGACAAAGCAGAGAGCGAGCGAAATCCTCCCTGAAAGTGGACCTTGAGCCAGCGGCAGGGGCCCTTGGGCAGGTGACCCAAGAGACAGACAACCGCTCCCTGGACTGCTGAATGTCCCACCGCCCCAGCCCCTCCCCTCCCCCCAGGGATGTGGGCAGTGCAATGTTGGCATGGTGACCGGTCAGCCTGTCTCCCCCCTCCTCTGCATCCCGACGACAAAGAGGCCCTGAGGAGTAGAATGGGGCCCTGCGGGCTCGGCGGGCTGCAGACCGGCAGGGAGAGCGGGTCCAGAAACTGAGGGGGCCTGGCCGCTGCACTCTGCGCCGGGAACAATGGAGCTGTTGCCCTGGCAACCAGGGGCGGCCTCTCCCTGGGGCTCAAAGCCGAGTCTGGGAAGAGGTGTCCTAAGAAAGGAAGGCTGGGACCAGGGGAGGGGAGTGCCTGTTCTCAGAGCCGCCTGTCCCCTAAGGAAGGGCCAGGGGCCCCCTTCCAGGGAGGATGAGCCGCGTCTCTGCGGACGGTTCTCCAGGGCGTCCGAGGAGAGCGGCTGAGCGCAGTCCCCGGCGGGCGGAGTGGAGCCTCGGTGGAGTGGGTGGGGGTCGCTTCCCCGCGGCGTGTGACGACGACTCTCCCCTGCTGCCCACTCCTCCTCCCCTCCGGCCTCCCGAGGTCTGCTTTCGGGGAGGCGGGGTGGGGGTGGTGCGTGGAATCCGGGCCCAGGGTCAGCCGCGCGAGGCCCCCACCCCCCACCTCGGGGTTGTCCTGCAAGCTCTGGGGTGTGCGAGGCTGCAGGGGGTACAGGTGAGGTGGGAGGGGCAGGGCCACATTCTCCAGTCTGACGGCGGACACTTGTCCTGAGGGGTCCCGGGGCTTGTGAAGGTGACAGCTTCTGGAGCAGGACCGTCCTGCCTCCAGCTCGGCTGCAGCCCCGACCTGCTGCAGGAGCCCGAGGAGCCGGTTGTGTCGGAGGCCAGGTTTCCCCAGCTGAAAAGCAGGACTGACACGGGCCTTGGCGTGTTGGGATGGCACAGAGGAGAGGGCCCCTGGGAGGCACGGTGAGGGGCAGAGGGGCCCACTGTGGGGTAGCTTCCCCTCCCTTCCCTCCCTGGGCGGCACCTGTGGCTCGGAACCCTGGAGGGGTCACCTCAGCTCTACCCAAACTGTGGCGATACTCCCTCAACACAAAATCCCCATTCTCCTGGGCAGGACATAACCTTGTCATGGTGACCAGAGTAGTCTTTGAGAATGGTCAGTTACAGGTGTTTCTTGCCTTTCTGAATTTTCTCCTTTTCCTCCTTTGGATGTGGGTTGCTCTTGCTATAAAGAAAACGGTGAGGGGAGATGAAACACACCTTATAAAAGGCCCCAGTACTCAGAGGCGCGGGAGGTGGCCAGGCTGGGCCCTAAGTGTGTCCTGGGCCTGGGGCCCACTGCACTTGCCCGAAGAGAAGCAGGTGGCCAAGGGGAGCCTGCTTCAGCTGGTGGCCACCTGAACAAGAGGACCCAGAGCGGTGGCTTGTCCGCTCACGACCCGCTCTGTCCCCCTCTGCATTGAGCACCCCACAGGACCCGGGAGCCTGCGTGGGTGTTGGGGGATGAAGTCTGGAGTCACGATGTCAGCCAATGCCTAGTCCTTTCAGAACAAATGGGTCCCTCTTGTGGCCACAAGGCCTCATGGCTGCTATTTGCCACCCCAGTACCCTCGGCTGTGGCTCAGACAGGTGTCTGAAGGGAGGCACACCAAGGACTCTGGACCTGGTCTGTCCTGGCTCTGGTGTACCCAAAGTCAAGATCGCACCTGGCCTGGATCTCTGAGTCAGACTGAAGAAGCAAGGCTCTTCTTTGCTTCTTCCCAAGGGAGAACCCTGTGGAGACAGAAAGGCAGCCTTTCTGAGAGGGCTCACTACACTGCGACCCTGATGGACGAGGGGGGCTGCTGAGCAGACAGACTGGCTGCAGGGATCTCACCCACAAAGGCGGTCTCAGATCCAAGATGATCGGACAAGAGCGCACATACTAATTCTGGGGAGTCTCTTATGTCAGAGTCCTGGGCTGGGCTCGTGGGGTGTGTAGGCAGAAATGAAGAAACTAAGAAAAACACACTTGTGGCTCTCTAGTGCCCTCACCCTGGTTAGTGTGTTCATTCCAGACAGAAGTTACTCGGGACACATGGCGCAGCCTCGGGGGGTCTGTGAACCCCTCAAATTATATGCAAAACACGAGCTCAGGAGCATTTTCCTAGAGAGGGTCCAGAGTTTTCACCAGCTTCTTGAAGGATTTAGAAGAACCAGAACCAGAATGAAAGGAGATGAGACCAGAACGTTCTCATCTGATGCGGTATGGGCCTCAAAATGGCCACCCTGTCCGGAGGCAGATGTGCTCAAATGATGCTGTCTGCTTCCATCTGGGGCTCCCTCCGGCTGTCCTCACGCGTAGCTTTCCAACGATGGAGGGATGTCAGTCTCATTTCTCCCTGGCCACATCTGGCTTTTGTCCCCAGAATGACCCAGCTTCATCACCCACCTTAGTCATCAGCTTTGGATCCAAATGACTGTCAGCCGTTTCCAAAAATGCCATCCACCTTAACAAGGCAAAGATTTGTCACCCTCAAGGGTATTCAAGTGAACATGACAGGATTGCCGCAGGAGTTCCTGAAACTTCTTCAGAACTCCAAGTGGGAAAAGAGTATATAAAGGTATGCAGTCTTTGGAGGTGACTACTTTAAAGGGTCTGCTAGATCAGTAAAAACTCACTGATGTGACTCGGTAATGATGAATTGTAAGCATAATGGAAAACTAGTAAGACCCAGAAGGTGAGATAAAGGTTCAAGGAATGTATAGAGGCAGTCAGAGAATGCACGAGTTGTGGTGGCCAAGAATGGGCCATAATTTATTCATAAGGCATTCAAGAGACATCTCTCCATGTCCACTCTGGACCCTAGGCAAATAGGACAGGAGCTCACAGTGGATAAAGGAGAGAGGCCCTGTTTGTGCCATGTGAGCTAATGCCCATCGACTAGGGATACAAAAGTCCTTCACTAGCAATTTCAGTACATTTCCCCTTGTGTAGATATGTGGAAGGACTGGCAATGGTCATAAAGGAAATTCACTCATCATGCAATAAATATTACTGAGCACCTACCACTCACCATGTTCAAAGTGCTATGGCAAGTAAAATCCCCTAAGAGGCTTCAAGTCTAGTAGGAGAGAGAAGTATAAATACACAACAGGGAGAATGTGATCAAAGTGTCACAGAAGAGACCAGACAAGGGGCTGGGGAAGGCAAAACATGGAAGAAGGCTGTGGTCGATGACCTTAATGGTTTTGGGTCCTCATTCCTCCCTGTGTCCGTGTCCATTGCCATGGGACTTCTCAGCACTCTCTCACTGAAAGCAAGTCGTAATTCCTGTCCCAGGATCATGGATAATAGCACAGGACACATAAGCAGGGTATTTTAAAGTGCTCACCTGATTGTTCTCTAAGGCTTCTGCCATTGCCGCAAGAAGAATATTCTGGGCTATGTCCCTAGTCCCAGAAGAGCCTCTGGAAGTAGGAGAGGCAAACAGAACCCATGTTCCAAGAACAGGGGAGGAGTGAGGACCCTCAGAGTGCCCCAATCCGGTTCATGGGTCAGTCGGTAGTCACCTCGTTTTGATGGCATTCCCTAACATGAAGAATTGAATTTGTAATTGCATTCCACTTCAATGCCTAAATGGCAGTATCAGTAGGCGGATTGGTAAGAGGCTACCACACCAACCAATGCAGGTCTGTGAACTCCCTTCACCTCCCTTCTGCCTCTTCATCCTCTGCGGGAGCTCCCTGGATTGTGAGCATCTCTGCACCTGGAATACCATGTGGTCTGTCTCTTAGTTACCAAGTTTGGTCCTCAGAAGCTCAGCCTGGTGTCCAGCTGCCACCTGCAGGATTTGGAGAGTAATGGGCAGAAGTTGGCCTGGTCCCTTATCCCTGGGGCCCCTGGTCTTCACTAGCTTTACCCAAAGACACTCGACTGTAGAGAGACTGGCTGCTGAGAACAATTCTGGACATATTATCAAAACTCTAGGGAGATGCCTTACTGGAGAAGCCCCGGGGCTCTCAGATGCCTTTTTTATGGAGGTAACACGTGGAAAGGGTCTGGTTGGGCCTTCCTGATTCAAAAGGGGTCAGGGCTTGTTTCCCAATGTTAAGAAGTACCTCCTGACATTTCCAGAATAGCTGGGCTTTCTGTAATAGGCTCCTGCAGAGATTTTGGGGTTGCAGGGTATGGCCTAACTCTGGAGGAAATGAAACTGTAGACAAAATGGATGTCTGCTCTGAAGTCAGTGGGTCTGAAGGCTTTTTTTCCATTTGAGCCCTTATGAAGAACATAATTCATGTTTATCAGTAGCAATGCTTCTCACACAAGGGCTCATGTTCCCCAACGGGAGGTTCTAGATTTCTTGAGGGAAAGGTCGTATGTAGTATAGAACTGGTCTTTTCAAACTTCCAGTCATGAAAGCAATGTGGAGCACACACACTGAAATCCCCTACCCTCAACTTCAGCACACACAATGGCCATCTATAGTATTTTAAATATTGAGCTAATGCAAAGTCAAGAAGGATAGATTACCAGGTACCAGCAGCCCTGCAACAACGCACAAAGCCTGAGAAAATCACGACAGGCCAAGGAACTCTGGTCTCAGGCTCCATACTGGGCCAGGAATTAGGACAACTCATGGACAACTGAGATTTGCAACTGGGCTCTGTGTAAGGACAGGAGCCAGGAATGAGACCCAGTCCACTAGGTAAAATATTAGAACTTTTAGCCTCCTACCTGTGGGAAGGTGGGGCCCTAATTCATTCTCTATACAGTGTGGAAACCTCATAGAAATGGACATGAAAACATGTTTGACCTTGTAGGGATCCCAGGAGAGACTGCCTCAAAGCTTCCTGTATAAGGGAGGTGTCTTCAACCCCAGGTGCTTGTGGGATTACCTCAAATGTTAACTCCTACTGAATAAGGACAACAAATATAAAATAATATGAGGAAGTCCAGCACCACTCAATAATTAATTAACTCAACAGTTTTCTCCAGGTATCTTTTGTGTATCAGGGGTTAGAGATACATCAGGGCACAAAGTTAAAAACTTACTACACCTGTATGTTAACTCGCTTGAATTTAAATTACAAAACAAAAACAAAAACAAAGACAAACCATAAAAACTTTGCAGTTAGAGCTTAGTTTTAGGTTGGGAGTGACAGACATTAAATACGCATTGCACTCACTGATGATTGAAGTTATAGAGAGAAGCAAAGCAGGAATGGGGATTAGGACATAGTGGAGGCAGATGCCACAATATTACAAATATCATGATCAGGGAAGGCCCCAGACATGATGAGTGAAGTCAAGTGGATTTTTGGGGAAGAGCCAATGCAGATGCCCTGAGGCAGGAGCATGCTGGGAAGTTTTAAAACATAGTCACGAAGCCAGTGTAGTTGAAGAGGACTAAGAGGGAAAATAATAGATGAAGCCAGAGAAGTGAGCCAGATTTTTTTGGGGGTGGTGGTGGTAAGGTTTTATGGGATTGCAACTCCCTGGTTTTAAGCAGAGAAATGACACAATTTGACTTACGTTTTAACAGGAGTTAGGATTGCTCTAGGATTTTTTGAACCAATTAACTGGAAGCAGGGAACTCAGATGGAAAGACCCAAGTTAGACAAGCATCTCTGGGAAGGATAAAGAATTCAATTTTGGACCATGTGAAGATATGGGGTAGACAGATGATGAATTGAGGGCTAAAAGAGGCTATCTGGCCAGGAGGAGTGATTGTGGAGGTATAAGCATGGAGAGAGGATCAGAAACGACATAATCAGATGAGATCACTAAGGACATGAGAGAATACAAAAAGAGATTTGAAGACTGAGAACCAGGGAATTCCAGCATTATGGGGTCAATAGTCCACAGGCCCAACAAGTAGAATTTATTCCAGATAAGTAAGGAATAATTGAGTGATTTGAAAAGTAAGAATGCTGAAAATGTTCAAGTCGGTAAAAGACTAGCATCCACAAAACAAGGAGAGATCATGAAACACCAGCAGGCAGAAACAATGAATAAGAACCACCCAAAAACCCTATGAATGAAAAATATCGTTACTGCAACAAGAAATCTCAATGGATAAGCAGCAGACTAGACATAGCTGAAAAGTTACTGAATTGGAAGACAGAATGGAAGAAATCCACCAAAGTGAAAAAAGGATAAAAAATGTCTTCAGGTGGCATTTCTATTAAAAGCACTCATGGGGCTTATCTTCCAGGCTAGGAATCACTGTTTGAAGCAGTCAAACTTTTGAATCAGGGTCCAGAAATGGAACAAAACTCTTTAACGTGGAGGAAAAGGTAATTTATTTCTATAATTGGGAAGACGTGGCAGCTGGATTGAAGACCTCCGCCGAGGACAGCTAACACTGGCTGGCTGTGTAGTGTGTGCCTGTCCCTGAAGGATGCTCACCAAGGCTCTCCATGAAGCTTCCCCGGGTGAACCTCAGGATCGGTGCTCACCTGAGGGGAAGTGACTTTGTGCCGTAGATTATTCCTTTCCGGGAAGGCAAATTATATACCCACCTCTGAACACTTGCTGATCGTGTATCTTTCCCGGTCAAATGTATCATGCTAATAAGCTCATCAACCATAAAGCCTAGTGATGGATTGTTTCTCCCCTCACCGTGCCGCTGTAGAAAGGAAGAAAGATTAAGACGACCCAGGACTTGAGAGGATCAGATCCAGAGTTACCGTCGGCTTCTGAGCTGTCCACATTAGTCTGGTTTTAAAGAAAAAAAAACAAACACTCCAGACCTATGTTGCTCATAAACAACTTTTATTTTTGTTCTCAGTATGTGCCCTTGAAGATTCCAAAATGTCTGGAGTTTCTGATTCTCCTGGGACCAGAGGTAAAAGCATTGTACGGAAACACTCAACCTTGGCGCATCACTCTCTCCTGAGGAGCTAAGTTTGAAGGCCTCAGAGAGAGGGAGCAGACACTCACACCTTATTCCGAGATGGGTAACACAGTGAACAAAGAATTAGTAAAACATAGATTCAGCGTAGAGGGCTTCAAATATACATATTCTATATATATAAACCTGTTATATAGGATTTCAACTTATTGGTTTCCTTGTGATTTGTAATTAAAGCACAAATGATATAGATGTTGTACACTGCTGATTTCCCCTTCTCAGCACCCCCCTCCCCCCCAACATAAATAACATTACAAAGGTCAGGTGATCCTAAGAGTTTTTGTTGTTGTAAATATTTTGTTTTTTAAAAAATCATTTCCCCTTCCTCCCCTGCAAACTACCTCTGAGGGTTTGTGACATAGCAGCATGGAACGGACGACGGGGGACGGCACGGATCTACTGGCGAGAGCGCACAACGTTGCTTCTCACTGGCACCGGGTGGGCTTCTGCACTTCCACTGACAACAGAGGCTACGACAGGAAGCAGAGGATGCGCAGCGCCGCTTTGTCCTCCACCAACGAGGAGGAGGAGGTGGCGGTGGCCGGCTGGACCACTGAGAAAAGCCCTAAAGGCATCGAGGTTTTGGAGACAGAGCACAGCTCCAGAAACGTCTTGGCTCAGTATTTACACGGTATCTTTCCGCTGCATTTTCCTTTTGAGAAATTTGTGTTTCTGAGGTTGGCTGGGGGGAAAGAGGGGACTTCAAAACAAAGACAAACCGATTCCCACATACGTAAAAGTCCTGTTGTAAGTCCTACTCAGTTATTTTCACACACATCATTAAAAGTAGATACTGACAATGATTGGTTTCTTTTCTTATTCTTTTTTTAAAGAGTGTGAGAAGAGAAAGAAATGAGAGAGAGAGAGAGAGGGAGAGGGAGAGAGGGAGGAGGGTGCACTAAGGCGAGCGCCGTCCCTTCTTTAGCATTAAGTGACATTGGATGGTCTGGATTCGGTTCTTGGCCGGAACGAACTCAGGCTGCAGCTTCAGCGTCGATTCATACCACACAAGAGCTTTCTCAAACTCCTCCTGCGAGGGGCAAAGGGACAGACGTGAGCGGGACACCTCCCTCTGGCTAAGCATGTACCGTGACTTCTTTCTCCTCGAGAAGCACCTCTGTGCTAGGAGCATCCTGCAATGTTTTCTCAATGGATCGACATCTCTGATGGTAGAACTCCGAGGTCTGGAAGGGAACATCACCCCCAAAGCACAGTATCACAAAGGAAAGGAAGGCAGAGCCCAAGAGCCAAAGGGGAAGGGGAGGTTGACTTTACAAAGATCTGACCCAACAGTGAGGGCCAATATTGCCGAATACCAGCCACATGCCAGGCACTGTGCTGGGTGCTTTATGAAAACCATTTAATCCTCACAGAAACTTCTAGAACTGTGCCAGGCAAATGCTCCTTATGCCTCTGCCTGAATTTTCTACTATAGCTAGAAAGATGGCAGTTAAGTGTCTCAAAGTCAGGTGCTATAAATTTTGAAACTTTTTTGTTCTCCCTAGCATTTAAAAATAATGAACATTGTTTGGAAACGATCGCTGTCATACTGAAGGCGTTTATCTTCTACTTAGACCAATACTCTCAAAGAAGAGCCCAAACCAAATGGTTAAGTGACGCCTTCTAGGCAAATGAGAGGCAGAATTCCTCATTCATAGTAGCAAATTTCACATTTACTGGGGACAAAAATAGATTCTTTGATTCTAAGAAGCAGAGAAGGAAATCTGCACATTCAGCAATACCTACCTGGCCAAATTATACTCGCTGCCTTTCAAGTCAAGGCTGACACATAAAACTTCCAGCTTCAAGCTGCTCATTCTATTAACCTTTATTGAGAGCACCTTGGGAATCGCCCCGTGTGGGGCCCCAAGCTATAGATGAAAATGCATGGCACGATTCTCATATTAAATTCAGCTATGACAGCTTCTAGAGGACCCCTGGGATTTCAAGTTCTGAAATCAGTCCTTGTTTCTGACCAGAATGCGGGTTCTGGATGATGGCTTCGCCATTTTCTCTGGAAATGGTACCCCACGAAACTAGTGGCATGCCGCCATCAGGGGACACGTGATGAGCACCTAGTGTGCGCCTGACACTGTGAAGTGCTAGGGACAGAAAGACGAAGAGGAATCTCTTCCCTAAGGAGCGCACCGTCTGGGAGAGAGACAGATACTTAAAAAATTCTAAAACAAGGTGAAAAGAGAGACAGGTACAGGGCATCATGAGTGCAGTGATAATAGGCACCTAGCCCCATCTGAAAACAAGGGAGCATAGGTGAGTCTGCCCACGCAGGTTTTCTGGAACGGGTGAAGTCTCCAGAAAATTGTAGGTCAATCTGACGCCACTGTCAGTGTGAAACTCACGGGGAGGGGCCACACAGTTGCAAGTACTTAGATGGGTTTCATGTACTGTGTTTTTTTTAAATTTACAAACTCCTTAGCCATAAAATATGCCTTTGGTGGGGCTAGCAATGAGAGGCACAAAGCGTACAGGAAACTGGAGGCCACTGACACCGTCAAGGGAGTTTGAAGGCACAGGCATGCCCGGGGGAGGCAGCGGCGGAGGTGATCTGCTCCGCCCACACCAGCGACCTCACCATCGCCACGTAGACGTTGCCCAGCGTGAAGTGGTTCACGGCAAAGTGTGGTGCGATCTCCACGGCCATGGTGGCTACTATGACTGCATCGTTCCAGAGCTTGGCGTTGTGCAAGATGTTAGCCAGGCTGATCAGGGGCACGTCCTGGGAAAGGAAGGAGAAGGCTGAGAAGGAAACGATACTGATTTTGGGGCTTTGGTTCCTGGTGGTGCTGACCATAAATAATGCAGTTAAGTTTCTCCTGGTGAGTGACTGAGTAAGGCAACCTAACCTGCCGGTCTTCTGTTTGCAACTGGCCCATGACCCATGGGGAGATGCATGAAGACATAAACCAATGCATTACTTGTTTCGTTAGGAAAGTCTGGCCTCAAAACACAAAGCAGATGAGTCAACTAAGTAAACAGTCTGCTTAGTGAAATTGCTGGTTTACTACTGGGGCAGTAACTCATTGTGACTGGTAATGAACAGTAATGGCCAGTTCACAGACCACACTTGGAGTCCTGCTGTTGAAGAGTCCAAGTGTCTTCTGCAAGGCCCATGGCATCATCTGATTGAAGCAGGGGCCGGCAAACTCTGGCCTACAGGCCGAATCTAGCCTGCTGCCTGTATTTGTAAGGTTTTATTGGAATGTGACCATTCCTGTTCTTTTACGTATTTCTGCGGCTGTTTCAGGCCAGCATGGCAGAAGGGACTTGACTCCAACAGAGGATGTCTGGCCCACACAGCCTCAATTTCTTACTGGGTAGCCCTTTGCAGGAAAGGTTTCCTGACCCCTGACCTAGAGTGTCTTCTGGCTGAAAGTAAGAGCACAGAATGATGGGCAGAACAAATAGCAACACTGTTACCAGCACAAAGACTTAGTCCTTTAAGTGCATTCAGCAAGCCCCACCTGTATCACACTGTACAGGGTTCTCCAGGAGATACAGAAGCCCTAGGGAAAAAGGACCCACCTGTGTCCTTACTGGACACTCACAGAGTGAGATCATTATATGAGGTCACAGAGCTTTATAACTTGCCTAAGGTCACAAAGCCAGCAAGAGGCAGAGCTCCTGCCACCATTCCAAATGCTGCCCTTACGAGCAAACAAGACCCAAGCTGTGTCTTCAGAAAGTCTGAGATGTGGCGGCGAATGCAGAACTCAGCGGTGTGGACACCACTGTGCTGTTGAAAAGCTGAACGTTCTCAGTCATCATAGCAAGAACTGGCATTTTTGAAAAGATTGATGTGACACTGAGTTAGCAGGGCTTTCTGTTTTTGTGGAAAAAGTGAAGTCAGAGACCAGGAACTGGCCCATAGATAAGAAGAGATGGAAACTGCTTCAGTTTCAGGATCTGGAAACAAGCTCAGATCAGCAGTACACATAAAACAAGTGTCACAGGCCTCCAGGTCCCTGGGTGTAGGCTAATCCCAGAAGGACTTGTAGGGTGATGGCCTGCCTAGGCCAGTGTATTTGTTGTACATTGGGTGGCTCTGAACACAGTGGAAGGGGCATTAAATGATGGAATCCTGAAGACTTTCCCTTGTTTCCGCTTGCGGAGGCAGGGAAGGGGAGGGAGTACGTCTCACTCCCAGGCTTGCAGCAGCATCAGCGGGGTCGAAGGTTCTTCCAGCCTGTGCTCGCCTCTTGCCACTATCTCACTGGCTGTGCATGAGGAAGGCTCGTTGAAACCTCCTAACAGGAAAGGACCAGGAGACAGAAATTCGCACCCCTGAGTCCCACTCACCTTCATCTGGTGTGGAGCATAGTGGAGGGCCTGGCGGAGGCAGTCGATCGCCTTCTTTCCCTGGCCTTTCACTCTCCAGTAGAGGGCTGCCATGCTGGAAAGGACCCAGGAGGTCTGGTTCTACAAAGGAATGGTTAGTTGAGGCTGGTGTCTCTTAAATAAATAAATAAATAAATAAATAAATAAATAAATAAATAAATAAATAAATAAATAAATAGCTAGCAAAGGACTTCTTGCCTGTGATACAAATTACAGATACATTCCCTCAGTTTTCTGATGTTTGCTTTTGGACCTTTGGTGGTGGTGGTGTTTTTTGTTTTTTTGTTTTGTTTTTTTTGCAATGCAGGCTTTGATTTCTACATAGTTCAGTTTGTTAATTTAGATGGCTTCTGGATTTTTAGTTGTAGCTGACAAGGTCTCGCTTACTTGAAGGTTATCAAGAAATTTTTATATTTTCCCCCCAGAACTCCCCCTCCCCCCACCGGACTTTTCTAGTTTCGTTTTTCACATTTAAATCTTTGATTCATTTGAAATTTAACTTGGTATAAAAAATATGGCTCCACCTTAAATGGTTACTAAGTTGTCCCAATAAGATTTAACAAATAATTAATCTCTCTTCACCCAGTGAGATGCTACCTTTACCATATACAAAATTTCAGTATTTAATTTAGATCTAATTTTGGATTTTCCTGTCTATTTCATTTGCCCCTTTCGATGGATGGTCTCTAACTCCCGACCATCACTAAGCAGACAGATGTCTCTAACTCCTGACCATCACAGAAAACCTGCCCTGATTTTTGCTATCTTATTTCTTTCTTCCAATATAATTCTTTGGTCATTTTATTATTCTTCATTGTCAGGGCATATAGTATTTATATTGTTCTATCCCCCTATTCCCCAAAGTTTGTTTTCTATATTGGTTTTGCAGTTCAACACATTCATTGACCACTGACATGACTTTTGTGTGGTTTCCCCAATCATGTCGTGGTTGACTGAGGTTCAGCCCAGTACTGTTGGTGGGAACAAAATTCTTTTTTGAGATTGTTGTTATGGGCTGAATTGTGCTTCTCCAAGACACATCTCAGCCTCTTGTACCTCAGAATGTAACCGTATTTGGAGATAAGGTCTTTAAAGGAGGTAATTAAATTAAAATGAGGCCCTCAGCGTGAGCCCTTAATCCAGTAAGACTGGATTTATACGAAGGATTTCTAGAAGAGGAAGAGCCACGTCAGGGTCCCGTGTGCAGAGGGAAGGCCCTGTGGAGGGGAAGCAAGAGTCTCTGGCCACCGGCAGCCTGAGGAGGGAGGCCTCAGAGGAAACCCATCCTGTCGTCACCCAGATCCTGGACCTGGAGGCTCCAGAAATGCGAGAAAACAAATTTCTACCATTTAAGGTCCCTGGTCCGTGCTGCTTTGTTACTGTAACCCTAGCAAACCGATATAATCATGAAAGTTCAAAACTTTTTGTCTTCAGCCTTCATACCTGAAGGACAGCTGGCTGGATATAAAACCATGGCTCATTCTTTCTTTCCTTGAATAATGTGTTGGCATTGTTCCATTGCCTGTTGGCATGGTTGGCTGCTGCAGAGAAATCGGAGACTGCCTGATTTATTCCCCCTTCTCAGTGACTTAGTGACATGGTCCTTTTGATTGGTTTCTCAAAAGCATTCTTTTTTTAAAACTCAAATTATCTTCCTTTAATGCCAATATTTCACACATACGAAAGAACATGTTTATGTAATTATATATACATAATAATTATATGAAAAAATATACCCCTATGCTATAAAACATAAAATAATGAATATCCCACACGCTGCCGCCCTGGTCTAGAATGAACTTGCAGCCAGCCATCTATGTGTTCTTAAACAATTCCAGCATCTTGCCTTTTCTCCAAGGCACACACTATCCTAAATGCTGTGTTTCTTATCCCATCACCTTTTCAAAGTGTTCTGTCACACACACACACACACACATTTCCTTCAACAATAAAGTACTCAGTGTACTTCTTATGCATTATAAAAGTGGTCTAATGTGGTAAGGAGTTTTCTGGGACTTGAACTTTTTCTTTTTTTTTTAAAAGATTTTATTTATTTGAAAACGAGAGAGCAATCAAAAGTAGGCAGAGCAGCAGGCAGAGAGAAAGGGGAAGCAGGCTCCCTGACAAGCAGAGAGCCCGATGCAGGGTTCGAACTCAGGACCCTGAGATTATGACCCGAGCTGAAGGCAAAGGGTTAACCCACGGAGCTACCCAGGTGCCCCGGACTTGAACTCTTTACTCAACACTCTATTTCTAAAATTCATCCATGTTGTGTGTAGCTTTAGCTCATTCAATTTCCTTGCTGCACAATGAAATGTCCATTAAGTAAATATATCACAATGCATTTATCCCTTTTCTGTAGATGGGGGCTCTGAAATATTTCCTGTTTTAAAGTTTTCTGTTGCAAACAAACGTGCAGAGTTTCTCTAGTCTAGAGTAGGTACCTACGGGTAGGCTTGCTGGTTCACAAGACATGTAAATGTCCAACATAACAAGAAAATGGCGACTTGTTCCATAGAGGTGCTGTAACAATCTACAACTCCATCAGCAATGTTTAGAAGTGCTTCTTGCTTTCTAGCCTTTCTAATTCTTGGTGTCATCAGTGGTGATAAAATAGCATCTTACTGTGGTCTTAGTTTGCATTTCCTGGTCATTAGTGAGACTGATACTGTTTCTTGAGTTTATTGGCCACACACATCTTTTTTCAGTGAAACGTCTGTCAACATCTTTTATGTATCTTTCTATTTTATTATTTATCTTTCTCACTGATTTGTTTCTATGTTCTGCGTATCAGCCCTTGCTGGTTGAATGTGTCACACATACTTTCTCTCACTCTGGCTTACCTCTCTTTCACTTAAAAAATGTATTTAATTAAAAAAAAGTTTAAACTTTAATGTAGGTGAACTTAGTCACATTTTCTTTTCTAGTTAGTACTTTAATATCTTAAGAAATCATTTTCTATTCCAAGGGCAGAAAGATTATCTCCTACATTTTATTCCAATTTTTAAGGCTTTGTTTTTCATACTCCAGTCCTTAATTCACACGGAATTCCTTTTTTGTATCAGCTGTGAGGTTAGGATGAATGAGCTCAGCAATTGCCCCAGCAGAGCTTCCTGCAAAAATCCCCTCTCTCCCTGTTGATCTTCCACAGCCCAATGTATGTCAGTATGTTTCGGGGCTTTCTATGTAGTCCCCCTTGTCATTATTTCTATTTATCCTTGAGCACAAGGCATTATGGTCTGTTTTATAATTTTTCATAAAAGTAAGGCAATTCTCACATTTTTTTTCAAGAGTGTCATGTCTATTCCTTATCCTTCCATATAAAGGTCTGCTTTTCAAGTACCATAAAAAAAAAAAAAAGAAAGAAAGAAAGAAAAGAAAGAAAGAAAAGAAAAACTTGCTGCTATTTTGTTTATAGTAGCATTGACTCTATAAATCAAATTAGGGAAAACTGACATGTTTATGATGTGTGTTGTCTTATCCATGAACATTATATATCTTGGTTTATTTAGGTCTTAAAATGCCTTTCAATAAAGTTGTATCACTTTGTGCAGTCAGAGTTTACAAATTTTTTGTTAGATTTATTATTGGGGACCTTATATTTTTGTAGCAATGGAAATACTTTGAAAATGATGTTTTCTAATACCTTCTGTTGCTGTATAGAAATGCAACTTATTTTTATTGACTTTAGAGGCAGCCATCTTGATAAAAATGTTATTATTTCTAAAAATTTGTAGATTCTTTTGGGTTTGCTATGTAGATGATTACATCATTTCTAAATTATACTTTGGGTTTTTTTCTTCCTAATACTTACACTATTTCTTTCTTTTTTTTTTTTTTTTGGTTTACTGTACTTGCTATGACTTTTGGTACAAATCTGGAAAAAAGTGGTGATGGTGGGCATTCTCTTTCCTGACTTCAAAGAATTATTTTAAATATTCTCCATTAAGAATCATCTTTGCTGAAATATTTTGTTGATTCTTCTCATCAGATTAAGGAAGTCTTTGTCTATTCTCAATTTGCATTAGCTTTAATGAATGGTGCTGCATTTTATCAAATATAATCAACTGAAATAATTTCATAATATTAATCCTTTAATTTGGTTGATGAAATACAGGGTTTTCCTAGAGTTAGACCATTTTTGTATTTTTTGGGATAAACCCAACTGGATCAAGGTGCATCTTGTAAAAGAAAAATATATCCTGTTGGATTTTGTCTGTTAAAATTTGGCTTATGATTTTGATACCTAGGTTTGTGAGTGAGCTTACAGTATTATTTTTTTCTCATGTCTTTGTCTAGTTTTGTTTTCAAGACACTGGTCTTGTCTCAAGCAATTAATTGGGAAGTTGTTCCCTTTTCCGCTGTCCAGAGGAGTCTATTTATATTGAGATGGTGTACTTCTTAAAAGTCTGGTAGAATTCACTTGTAAAATCAATAGGCCTTGTATCCTTTGTGAGGAGATTTTTTTAATGTACTGCTGCAATTTATTTGAGTTATATTACCAAATCAATTTGGATAATTACATTTTTCTAGAAATTTGTCTTCTTTACAATTGTTTTGAAATTTATTGGCATAAAATTGTTAATTGTATCATTTTCTTATCTCTTTAGCTGTAGTTTTGCTTCCCTTTTCCCTCAATATTGGTTATTGTACTTTATTTCTTCTTGATTAATTTTGCCTGAGCAGTGCTTCAAAGAAACGACTTTTAGATTGTGGATCTCCATTCTTTGGTTTCACTGATTTCTGCACTTAATAATAGTACTTAAAAATGCAAGAATCAAAAACTGATAGAAAATAAAATATATACAAATTCAGAATTACAGCTGATGATTTCAACATGCTTCTCAATGACGGACAGAAGAAATACACAAAAAAGTCAGTAAAGATAAAGAAGACATGAACAATATTATCAAACAACTTGACCTAAATGACATTTCTAGAATACTCTAACAGTAAAAGTATTCTTTTCTGAGGTATATGGAATATTTACCAAGACAGATCATATTCTGGATCATAAAACAAGTCTGAATAAGTTTAAAAGAACTTAAGTCACATGAACTAGTTCATTTACTGCAATAAAATTAGAAATCAATTAAAGAAAGAGATCTGGAAAATGCTCAATAGTTGGAAACCCAAATAACATACTTCAAAATAACTTACAGATCAAAAGAGAAATTAGGAGGAAAATTATAAACTATTTTAAACTGAATGAAAATATGTCAAAATTTGTGATATGAAGTTAAAATCGAATTTAGAGGAAACTTTTAACATTAAACACCTGCCTTAGAAAAGCAAGGGATCAAATAAATAACCTAAACCTACACATAAAGAAACTAAAAAAATCCCAACAAATTAAATCCTAAGAAGCAGAAGACAGGAAATAGTAAAGATAAGAGCAGACAACAATGACAGAGAAAATAAAAACAACAGGGAAAAATCAATGGATTCGAAACCTTGAGTTCTCGGTTCTTTGAGAAAATCAATAAAATGGATAAACTTCTGTCAGTCTGATAAGGAAAAAAAAAAGAGAAAAAATACAAAGTACCAACAACATCAGAATTACAAGAGAATATGTTACTACAGATCCCACAGATGTTAACAGAATTAGAAAAAAAAAGAATTATGAACAATTTTATGCTAATAAATTCAACAACTTGGATGAAGTAGACAAATTTCTTTAAAGATACAACTACCAAAACTCACTCAAGAAGAGAGATAATTTGAATATTTACTAAAGAAATTGAATTTGTTGTTAGAAATCTCTCACAAAGAAGAATCCTGGCCCAGATGGCTTTCTGCTTAATTCTATCAAATACTTAAGGGATAAATAATACCACTTCTGTATAAAGTCTTCTGGAAAAATAAGGTGGAAGGAACATTTAACTCATTATACAATGTCGTTTATTATTAACCTAATAACAAAACTAGACAAAGCATTACAAGCACGGAAAACCACAGACTAATACACTTCATGAATATAGATTCAGACACTGATTGGCTTATTAACAGTGGGGAACGGTATTTATGTCGGTATTTTTTATTTCTTCCAGTGGATCATTTTTGCTTTATATTTTTGAGATTACTTTATTGGGTATGCGTAAGTTTAGAATTGGTGTATCCTGTGAATTAAATCTCTTATCATTACATAGTAATTTTCTCTGCTCCTAATAATTTTTTGTTTTGAAATATATTTTTCAGGTAATTAATAACTATACCTTTCTTTTGATTACCAGATATCTGGTATATGTTCTTTACCATTTTTTTTCAATGTTTGTATTATGTTTCAGGCATGACTCATTAAATCTTTAAAAAATTTCCGATTTGACATTATTTTGACTGCTACATTACAGAATTTTTTTTTTTTTTTTTAAGATTTTATTTGAGGGTGCCTGGGTGGCTCAATTAGTTAAGCGGCTGCCTTCCGCTCAGGTCATGAACCTAGGGTCCTGGGATCAAGGCCTACACTGGGATCCCTGCTCAGCGGAGAGCCTACTTCTCCCTCCCCCTTTGCCTGCTGCTCTCCCTACTTGTGCACTCTCTCTCTGTCAAATAAATAAATAAAATCTTAAAAAAAAAAAAAAAAAGAGTTGAGAGTGAGAGAGAGTACCAAAGCACAAGGGGGGGAAGGGGCAGAGGGAGAAGCAGATTCCCTGCTGAGTGGGGAGCCTGACCAGAGGCTCCACCCCAGGACTCTGGGATTACAACATGAGCTGAATGAAGGCAGACACTCACCAGGTGCCCCTTATTACAGATTGTTTTTAAGATTGTCTACTTCTTGACTTCTATTTGTTCTTATCACTTTTTGTTGCTGTTGTTCTGACCCTTAAATGCTCTTTTTTTTGGCCACTTCTTGCATTAATTTTTTTTTGATCCTCCCCTTCCTAACTTCGTTATTTTATCCTCAAAGGATTGGGATCTGCATTCTTTTTAATGGTTAACCTTAAATCTTCACTCAATATTGGACATAAGTCCAAGCAATATGTTAACTCATTCCTCCTAAATATTAAGAGGCCTTTTGAACACTTTAACTCCGATCATCCCACACTCAAATGTGTATTGTTTTGCACAGTATTTCTGTTTAGTCATTTCTCTTAAAAATCCCACAAATTATTGTTTTCTACAGACATATTTGCTTGGGTTTGCACGCATGTATCATTTTATTTGCTTAGCAAATCTTCGGTCTCAGACAATCCTTCTTTGGCTTTCATACAGAAAAATTCGTTTAGGTAGGACTCCTGGTAGTAAACTTTTTCCAGTTATCTTTAAATGTGTTTACTCTTCTCTCATTGTAAGGTACACAATTCTAGGAGGGCCCACTATGTTTTCAAAACTATCACCTGGCTTAGATAGGTGTTTTGAGAAACGGGCTGTCATTTTGACCATCATTCCTCTGTAGGTAATCTGTCCCTTCTGTTCTTCCTAAGGGCAGAGGTCTTTGTCTAAATTTTTCCTCACTGATTTATCCCAAGCACGTAAAAAGTCTTCGGTGTACACTAAGCCTCTGCGACACATTTGTTTGTGAGTAAATTCATGCATAAACGTTGTGGTCTTTATCAAGTGGTCAGATGCAAATTCAAAATTCTGTAATTTGCTCTGAGGTACTGTGGCTAGAACTCTGCAAATCATATTTCTCCTTTGTTAGCAGGCTTCTTGTCAGGGTCTGCAAATGTGCAACCTAGGAAACTGAAAGGCAAGAGGGAGAAGGGACTTTTTTCTTCCTGTTTGCGTGTTGCACCTGTCAGCATCATTTGAGCAACAAACGATATTTTGCACTCCCAGACCCAGCCTCACTGCATCCCTTCAGCAGCCAGGATATGCTCCCTCTTCAGAAGCCAGAACTCCCACTTGCCAGAATTCCTGTGAACGCTGAGATTTTGAAAACCCCACCGCCTGCCTGTTTCTCTCATCCCTAGGCTTGGGTGCCAGGCCCAGCAGTTGGTATTTCTAGCTTACTGGAGTCAGGAGTTTCCTTTTTCACCCTCCCACAACAATGTAATCAATTCTCAACCTTCAATTTGCTCTTCTGAATTACCTAATGTCGTTTCTGTTTTCCTGACAGTGCCCTGACTGAAACAGATGCTCTTAAGATACCTTTGTTTTTGCTGATTTACTATGACGTAGTCAGGCATGGATTTCTTTTTACTTATCCAGCTTGGAATATGGCATGCTTCCTGAATCTGTTGATTCACTTACCGTCTTTTTAGGTAATTTTTTACACAAAGCTTGCATTCACTATTTGTGTCTAATTCACCCAATGAGTATTTGACTTAAATAAATATAATTTTAGTTTAAGAGATGTCAACTTGTTTTTTTAACTTCCTCATTTCTGGTATGGTTATTTGTTTGCTCACCTTTGAGATAACATTTTAAAAATATTTTATAATGAGAAATTTCAAATATATACAAAAGAAGACAATAGTATAAGAACTTCCATGCACTCATTGACGAGCTTCAACACTTATCAACTCATGGCCACTTATGATTTCCTCTAATCCCACATCCATATTAATGTGAAGCAAATCCCAGACTTCACATAATTTCATCAGTAAGTTTTCCATGTGTGTACCTCTAAAAGATAAAAACTCATATTTAAAACAAGGTTAACAAAGCTTGCTTAAAATATTGAAAATTATTTTTTAGTATCATCCATAGTCCTGTTTCCCCTGGCTGTCTTATGCAAGTTCATTCTGCTTTTATAATTTGAATCATAATCTAAATAAAGTCTGCATGTTGCCATTGGTTAATGTGTTCCTTAAGCGTCTTTTGATACCGAGGGTTCATCTTCATCTACTATTTAACATTTCTGTGGAAGAAATGGGGTTATGTATCCTGTAGTTTTCCAGTCTGGTCTCTGCTGATGGTATCCCAGGAGTCATTTAACACGCTCCTTTGCCCCTGTATTTCCCACTAGTTGGTAGTCAGAGGCTTGACTGGCCTCAGATTTGACTTACTGAGGAGGGAGGGTGGCCAAACGCTTCACAGGTGGTAACGTGAATGTCCAATGGTACCCACGCGCTGAGTGTATTTGTGAGGTTAGTAGCGAGTGATGATCACTGCCATAAATTAATTAGGAGCGGCGAAACTGTAATATTCTAATTTTATTATTTCTAGTTTACTACTTGGAATACTCCTATAGAGAGACTTTTTCTCATCATTGGATCATTTACCCTAAAGTACAGTTCATTTAGAAAGAAAGGAAAGATGCTGGTTATTTTCTTTTCATATTAGGAAAAACAAAACAAAACAAAAACAAAAACCCAAGTTTGTTCCCATGTATCTTCCAAAACCAAATCCTCAGCATGAATTTGGGAGTCTAAATATCGTTTAATATATGTGATGTGATCTACCCACTCAGTTGCTTCCAAGTGTTCCATCTTTGGCCAATGGGAACATATTCCAGTTGGCTCTGAGTTCTTTTGACACAACCTTTGTTGAGTTTGGGAGTCTCTTTGCTTGCCTGAACTTGGTAGAAGCCATTTCTCCAAGGAATTCTTGCTCCTTTTAGTGGAAACTAGTATCTAAGGATCAATATCTTGGCATAAAGTGTGCTTATCAATACTGGGTTACTCACTGATATTAATCTTTTCAGCAAATAAAGTTAGGAAATGTGTAAATATATGAGAAAGTTTTGCTAGTATTTTTAATTCACGACTACAGACGTTTACTTAACATCATCATTCTCACACTTTTATGTCCTTTACCCATGGCCAAACTCTAGTTTGCAACATCATCAACAAAATTATTCATTTATTTTGCATTGCATACACATACAATCTCAAGACAATATCAATATTTCTAACAATAGTATTATTGAAAATGAGTAAGGTTTTCTTTTGTGCGTAGGGTAAGTATCCCATCAGGGAGGTAGTCAAATAATGGTCTTTTAAAGTCACTTGGAATAGTTCCTCTTGGTATGGTTTTACTACCAACTGACTATGTGGTCGGGCTCACTTAATTTTACTTTTAATTAGGAACTGCCTTATTAAAATTTGTTTTGATATTAAACAAAATATTTGTTTTCAAAATCAAACAAAAGATAATATAGAGTCAAGAAAATCTAGCTTCATGCCCGATCTTTCCTAACCAATTTCTTTCTTCCCTCCACAGAAAACCATTTAAAAGTATTTTTAAAAGTTACACTTCCATTTTAAAATATCTGTTTCTCGTGGTGCCTGGGTGGCTCAGTGGGTTAAAGCCTCTGTCTTTGGCTCAGGTCCTGATCGGGATCAAGCCCCACATCAGGTTCTCTGCTCTGTGGGGAGCCTGCTTCCTCCTCACTCTCTGCCTACTTGTGATCTCTGTCTGTCAAATAATAAATAAAATCTTTAAAAAGAAATATGTTTCTCTCTACACACATCCCCAACCTTGTCATTGTTTAAAAAGCAAAATATTGTAATCAGAGAGGTGATTTTTTTTCCCACTTTCCTTTTCCTTTTTTTCACTGCCTGTATCATTGAGATTATTTCATAAAAGTTTACAGAAATTGTCTCCATTCTTTTTGACAGCTGTAAACGATTCCATTGTGAGGATGTTCACACCAAATAAACACCCATGGAGGACTTTTTATTTACTCAGTCTTCTTCTGTTAGGCATATGGGTTGTTTCCAGTCTGCTATTTCAAGTGAGGCTACCATCAACAGACTTATTCATAGGTATTTTTGTATTAATTTTGTATTTTTAGAAAAGATTCCTGAAAGCTGGCTACATGGGTAAATGAATATAATTTTATTAGATAGAGTCAATTTTCTCTCCACAAAGGTTATTCTATTTTGCCTTTCCACCAGGATGTATGAATGGTAGCACCAATTTCCCCACAGCCTCACTGAGCCTATAAAAGTTCTGGATTTCTGCCAATGTCACTGGCAAGAAATAACTCACTATAGTTTTGATTTGTTCTTTTTCCAGCTTTTTTTTTTTTTAAAGATTTTATTTATTTATTTGACAGAGATCACAAGTAGGCAGAGAGGCAGGCAGAGAGAGAGTGAGAGAGGGAAGCAGGCTCCCTGCTGAGCAGAGAGCCCGATGTGGGACTTGATCCCAGGACCCTATGATCATGACCTGAGTCGAAGGCAGTGGCTTAACCCACTGAGCCACCCAGGCACCCTTTTTCCAGCTTTTTGAGATAAAAGCACAGATCACTGATTTTTGGTCTTTTTTTTTTTTTTTTAACTAATATATCCATTTAAGGGCTATAAAATTCCCTCAAGCACGGCTTTAGCTGCATCCTGCAAGTTTTGACCTGCTTTACCTTTGTTATCATTCATTTCAAAATATTTTCTATTTTTTTTTTCAAAATATTTTCTATTTTTAAAAAAGATTTTATTTACTTATTTGACAGAGAGAGAGAAAGAGAGAGAGAGAGAGAGAAAGCACAGGGAGTGGCAGGGAGAGAGGGAAAAGCAGGCTTCCTGCTGAGTGGGGAGCCAGATGCAGGGCTCGATCCCAGGACCCTGGGATCATGACCTGAGCTGAAGGAAGTTGGTTAACTGGGCCACTCAGGCACTCCTCAAAATACTTTCTAATTTTGCTTGGGCTTTCCTCACTGACCCATGGGTTACACAGAGGTGTACTGTTTAATGCCACCAAAATTGCTGAGGATTTTCCATTTATCCTCCTGCTTCTGATCTTTATTTTTTTAATTTAATTCTACTGTGGCCAGAAAATAATACTCTATAAATTATTTCAGTATTTTAAATTTTATGACTCAGTTTATGATTAACACAGTAAATGGTCCACATGCATTTTGAAAAAAAATTATTTTAAGTGGGCTCTATCTTAATATGGGTCTCGAACTCATAACCCCAAGATCAAGAGTTGCATGCTCTACTGATTGAGCCATATGCTTTCTTAAAAAAGAGAATTATGTCACAGTTTAATGAAACATTATATAAATATGTGAAGTCAAATTTGTTTTTTAGGAAGATGGTCTATATTTTTACTTTTTTTGTCTGTTTAGTTCTACCACTTACTGAGAGAGGCTGATGTCTATTATGATTGTAGACTCATTTGTTTCTCTGTTTAGATCTGCCAATGTTTAATGCTTGTCATATATAATTTGAAATTATCTTATTGGTTTCATCAAACAGATTTACAATTTTGTATATTCTTGGTGGACTGACCACTCTATTATTATTAATCGTCTCTTTTGTAGTAATGCTTCTTCCTGTAAATTCCACATTGTCTGATGCTGGTATAGTTAAACCAGCTTTCTATTGACGAGTATTTGTATATCTTCTTCCCATCTGTTTAATTTCAACCATTTACTATCTTACAGTGAAGTGTGTTACTTGTGAACAGCACATAAGTGGGTTCAGTATTTTAACCCAGTCTGATAATGTTGGTAATCTAATTGGAATACTTAGTCCTTTTGTATTTACTGTCATTAATGACGTATTGTACTTATCTCTAACACTTTACTATTTGTATTTAATTTTACCCACTTTTATATTTTACATATAATATATATTTCTATTTTATATTCCTTTTGTCTTCCTTTCTTGCTATATTGAATTAATCAAACGTTTTTTTTATTCCATTTTTCCTTAACTATACATTCTTCAACTGTTCTTTTAATGATGAGCCTAGAAACGACAATATGCACCTTTAAACTATTCCAGACTAAAAATACAAATTATTACTTTAATTCTGCTACTTCCCTGATAATGCTAAAACCTAACACCCTGCCCATGTGTATTCATGGGAAAATTAATCTCATGTTAAATCTTTTAGCTTTGTTACCCTGGAAACCTAATAAAGGTAGAATGCCAGCCATGTTATCAGCCAACACACTTATAGTAAATACAACCTGCCTAAACTGCAGTGGACGGGGAGGACTGTGACCATTCCCAAGTGTGACATTTCTTGTCCCTTGCTGGAACTCTTGCACTCTAGGCCCAGTGGACTCTTGTAAAAGTTATTGGTTCCTGCATGAAACTTGCAACTTCTGAACTAGGGTTGTTCCCATACTCAGCTCATGTGGACTTGATCCCTTGTCGCTGAACTGTCACTTGGGGAAAGGGGCAGATAACTGTCCCTGGGCCTGCTGCCAGACTGCTAGGGGAATTCTTGGAAAAACTCATGAGAAGCTGCATGGCTGGTTTACTGGGTTTCCTACTCTATCCTTCTGACCGAAGGCAAGACCACAAGTGCCCTACTGAGTTGTGCGAGTATAAAATATTTATCTAGCTGGCCCTAAATCCTCTGGCAGTGGATACTGCAGAGTGGTAGCCGCAGCAGAATGGACTTTCACAGCCTTGGTTCAATGTGGCCAAGGCACTGTGGCATAAAAGAATGCCCAGGGAGATGCAGATGAAACTAAAGTCTCAGTGCGGAGCCAACTTCCTCGGGGTCTGATGGCAGAAGTTTGACATTGTGTGATAGACGATAAATCTTTCCATTGTGGGACTAGATGAAAGCTGAAGACAAACTTGTGCCAAGAGAAACTGCCCACTCCTCCCCTCCCCACTGTCCATGAAAAGGAAGTGACCAGAAGCACAGCTGTAAGTGGGCTGGCTGGGAAGAATGACAATTGCCTTGGGGTAGCTGATGCATTGGGGTCAAACGGGGCCCTGATGCCCGGCAGGGGGTGGGGAAGAGACTCGAGCAAGCTTGACTCCATGTTTGTGAGGGGGGCTGGACTAGAAAAGAGGTGGAGCAGCTGGGTCGGTCTGGACCGAAACTGGGTTGGCCACAGATCTACTCAGCATGGAGAGGTGCCCACGAGCCCCTAGCAGGGGGAGCAGGGGATGGAAGTAGAAGAACCACTCTGCACCAGCACACAGGTCGAACAGGGCTAGGTGGCGAGCTGGCACACAAACTGGCTGCTTGGCAATGGCTGTGGTGTGCTGCACGTCTGGGGAGGCAGCGCTGTCCGAGCAGCTTATGTGGGAGCGACGTCAGCTGCAACCTGGGGCGGCGTCTCGAGGGTTTAACCTTCACTTGGGGACTAATCAGTGTCATCTGCAGACACTTAAGGAGATAATGAATGGCAATGCAAACTATAAACTCCTTGGGCTTTCCAAGAAATGACAAATGATAATGACTATTTTAAAAGCTGGAAGCAAAGAGGATATGGACATGCTTGTTCTTCTGTGAGTGATAAATGAGAAAGGGGTGTTTTATTTGTCATCACTGTCATTTTCTAAGGCAGCGGTTTCAAAATGTGATCTTCTTACCAGCAGTATCAGCCAACAGCTTACTAGAAATGTCCATACTCAAGCCCAGCCCTAGTCCTACTAACTCAAGAAGCCCAGCAAACTGTGGACTCTAATAAGCGCTCCAGGTGATTCTGGTGGACCCTAAAGTCTGAGAGGAGTTGTATTAAAGTTAGTAACTCAAGGTCATGGAGATTGGTCTGTGAGCCCACAATGGACATGGTTACTAGATTACCTTCTAGCTCTATTTTCCTGAAAACCTAATAAAGGGTGGATGTTCTCTTACCAGGAAAAATAGCTTATAGTAAAAATGACCTCAGTTGGTAACTGTAACTAGACTAGGAGAACTGGAAATAAACTATGAACACCTCATGAAAAGCCAGTTCCGAGTTTCAGGGTGCCGTGGTTCTTATAAAGAGCGAGGCTCTTTCCAGGACTCAAGGAGCTATCACAAAAGATACTGGTTTTTATATGGAACTTGGAACATCAAAACCAGGATAGTTCCCATAATACATCATTTGACTTGTTCTCTTGCACTTGAACTGTGGCCTAGCAGCAAAGGGCAGCAGGCAGAGAAGGGTCTCTGGGCTAAGCAGGGACTCCCTCTGGAGGGACACACCTGATGCTATTACACTTTCCCATCAGAAGCTACTACTGTCATTACTTTGTATGGTCACACTCATTTATATTTACTCTAATATTTACCCTTTCTGTTGCTCTCTGCTTTTTCCTGTTTCCATCTGGGATAGTTTTTGTTCTGCCTGAAGAAATTCCTTCAGTGATTTTTCGTTCAAGTCTGTTTCAGTTTCTGGTGGTCTAAGATCCTTAAACCCTCATTCTTGAAAATAGGTATAATTTACACAGAAATGCTCAGATCTTAAGTAAAACATTCACTTTTGACTACTACTAAATACACAACATTTCCAACACTCTACAAAGTCCTTTCAGGCTGCTTCCCCGTCAACCCTTTCCCCACAAAGCAACAAGTGATCAGATTTCTAACACCACAGGTGAGTTTTGCCTGTTCTAGAATTTCATATAGTTGGAACTCACATACTAGGTACTTTGTGTCCAACCTCTTTTATTAGCGTAGTATTTTTGAGATTCATCAATATGGATGTTGGACCTTTCTTACTGAATCCATTAGTATAATTAGTATCCACCATGTAAATACACCATTGTTCTTCCATTCTTCTATTTATGGGCACCTCAATGTTTTTCTGGCTATTAGGAATAAATCTGCTGTGAACATAAAGTATTTTGTGGACATGTATTTTCATGCCTCTTTGATAAATATCTAGCACTAAAATTCCTGGATCATATATGCTTAATAGACAACCAAACTTCTCCAAAATGTCTGTACGGTTATACTCCCAACTGGCAACACATGAGAGTTCTGGTAGCTCTGTAGCATCTCCCACATTTGCCATTATTGATCTTTCTCATTTTAGCTCTTCAAATGCTAGGAGTGCTTCCTGCTTCAAAGTCTATTTTTTTCTGACGACAACGTTGCTCTCTTTTTTTAATTGTTTGCATGGTATATATTGTTTTCCATCTTCATATTCTCAACACTTCTGTAATTTAAAGTGTTTCTCTTATAAGCAGCATATAGTTCGATTTAAAAAATCCATTCCATACTAAATGCTTAAATTACATAATCTTTTTTACCTAACTGCTGATACGCTTGGAATCTCTACTTCCTATTTTACCATTTGCATTTTATTTCTATGCACACTTTCTCTTGCCTGACTTTCTTTAATCAAATGTTTTACATTATTCCATTTTCCTTCTGTTCAATTACATTTTAAAACCATTGTTAGTAGTTAGCCTAGAGCTTAAAACTGTATTCTTACTTATCACAGTCCTATGCAAATTATTACTTTAGTACTTGGCTGATACCAATTAAACCTCAGAACTTTTCAACTCCATTTACTTCCCTCCCATCACCTGTTATTGTTACTGTGCACTTTAGTGACACGTAAAAGCGCGGCGCTTCAGGGCCCTGCAGCTATGACTGTGTGGCTACTGTTCATTTACATTTGTCTTTGCGGCGTTCTTCATTCCCTCTTGCATGTCGATATCTCTATCTGGGATGTTTTCCTGAGAACGTTCGTTGTTATTTCAGTGCAGGCCCTCTGGTGTCAGATTCTCTGAATTTTCATTTCTCTGAACCCATCTTTATTTCACCTTAATATCTGAAGGACATGTTTGCTGGTATAAAATTCTAGGCTTGCAGTTTTTCTCTTCCAGCTTGAAAGATGTTGTTACACTGGCCTCTGGTTTCTATCATCTCTGTTGAGATGCCGTCAGTCTTGTTGCTCCTCTGGAGGGACCCACGGTGTGTTAAAGATGGGCCATGCATTCTTTGTTACTGCTAGCAGATGGAGGACGTTTCCCCGGCCTTTGATTCCGAGCAGGTGCCAGCACTCTGCGCTTGGACAGAGCGGTGCCGTGGCAGTTCAGGCTACGCACAGGCTCTCGGAGGCCTGTGTGCTTCTGCTCTCACCCTTGTGGAGCCCCGAGCCATCATGGAGAAAGGTCCAGCTACCCTGCTGGGAGACAACCAAGGCAGGGCTTCCCAGCTGTGCCCAGATATTCCACCCTCTCCACTGGAGGTTCAGACACATGAGTGAAACCTTCTTCGGTGGCCAGTCCCAGATGAGTCTCCACACATCTTCAGTGGCATGAATGACTCCAAGGGAGACCAGAAGAATGTCCAGCTGAGTCTGGCTCAGACTGCACAGTCTTGAGCAAATCACGGTTTTGTTTGAAGCCAGTAGATTCTGGAGTGGCTTCTGAGGCAGAAATGGAGAACTGAAATAGTGTTTGGTGTTCAGAATAGAGTGTGGCCATACCACACACTTAGAACCTGTGGTGTTAGTTCTAGGACTGGGTCGACTACAACTGCAGAGCAGCCGTGAGACTCTTCACGGAGGCTGGATGAGCACGGAGGAAATCAGGACGGGAAGCTGGAGAAGGGGCAGACTTATCTCTTGGTAAAACATTGAGGCTGTATCTTAGAATACAGCAAAAATACCTAACCAAGTTGTAGATCTGGCTAGGAAGACTTCCAAGAAGAATGCAGAGAGTGACAAAGGGTTTTTGAAAAGCTATTAAAAGAGAGAGCACTTTAGAAACTACAGTTTTGGGGAAGGGTTTAGAAAAACTGCTTTCAAGCTGGGACTTGCAGGGTTAGAAAATGAAACTTTTTCAATTGTCAGCTTCTCCAATCAGCATGAGATTTTAAAGTTAAAAAAAAAAAAAATCCAGAAAGTTACCAGTAAAACTATGGCCTTGGGGTCAAGCTCAAATCAGAAACAAGGCAGTAGGACCTTTTGTTACTCCTGCCTCAGAAGGATATAGATGTAAGCCTCATAAGGCTCTCACAGACAAAAAGTGCCTAAAAATCTTAAGGGTATTTACACCCTGGACTCACATCCAAGGTAGACAGGGACCTTCTTGAAGAAATTTGAGATGTGGGTTCTGTCTGCAGTGACTTACCAATTGAAGGTCTACAAAGTCTTTTTTTTTTTTTTTTAAAAGATTTTATTTATTTATTTGACGGAGAGAGAGAGATCAAAAGCAGGCAGAAAGGCAGGCAGAGAGAGCAGGCAGAGAAGCAGGCTCCCCACTAAGCACAGAGCCCGATGCGGGGCCCGATCCCAGGACCCTGAGATCATGACCTGAGCTGAAGGGAGAGGCCCAACCCACTGAGCCACCCAGGCGCCCTCTACAAAGTCTTTTAAAGGGGTTGTGCCAGTTTGGACTAAAAGGGAGAGAAAGGTGGGAAGCAAGACGAGTGAGCTTTTCAACTGCAAACACAGGCCTTTCTTACAGAAAAGGAAAGACCACTCAGAGAGAAGGGTCAAGAATGGAGAAAGAGATTAGGGAACCAAGCCCAGGAAACCAAAATGGACCATAATCAAGGAATATTTCTTGTAATGCAAGTCATCAGGGGAACTGGTGACATACGGCCAGATGGGGTTCAGAACTGACACAGAATGGTGATGCTATGTCTTTCCCATTTCCTGTGTTTAAAATTACCATGAGTTCCCTATTCCTGCCACACTGCCATGTCGTGCCGGAAGCCCAGTAGATTCTCATCAGGTTACAGTACTGCTTTAACATTGTATATTAATAAAATGGAGAGATACTTAGCCATAAAATAATTAATTTTAGTTTTATAAAACTCCGTCTTTACATAAAGATCACACAGAAACAGATGAACAGTCTTAGAAATGCTGTGATATGTTCTCCAGGCTTCTATGAAAACGCAGTTTTGCAGATATTTTGTTTCATTATTTCAAGAGAAGAAAGTATTTAAAGTTGTGTTTCCCATCCACAACCTGAAATACCAACTACTCTTCACCACCAGAATACCCGACTTACGTCATATACTGAGATTCCCTGGTTGCCAGGAGCCCCACCTCCACACTGGAGTAGAGAAGACAAAACTGAGGGCCAGGGCACGAATAAAGGCCACGGGCTCAACATGTGTGGTTTAAAAAAAAAAAAAAGACAAAACTGACAAGGTAGGTTCCACCATAGAAGATACACAGAGCAGCCAAAAAGAGTACTAACCAAGGGATGGAAAAAGCAATGGAAAAGTAATGGAAACTCAGTGGTGGGTTATTTCACGTCCTCCCTTTATACTAAGTGCTACGTAACTCACACAGAGGTTAGAGCCACTTAGTAGCAAATAATCTGGGAAAGTCAGAAGGTGGACAGACGGTAGTTTCCAGCTTTCCTACAGGGCGACTCACCTTTTCCAAAACTTTGGCAATTCGTGTGCCGATTTGTTCGAGTGACTGCTGTGGATACTGGTCTTTGCCAAGATTTTGCAGTACCTGGTGTAGGGAAAGACGGCAGGTGAGAGCAAGGAAAGGAGCAGGATCTAGGTGACGCTGCTGACGCTGAGCTGGACACTAGGGCCCAAAAGCCAGCGGCTGCTCTGGGGTATGTGCTGTGGTCCTGCTGGTCGGGCACTTTGGGGAAGACATATGGAAACCTAGCATCCCCTCCGTACCCTCCCACTCGACAAAAACTACAGACATGTAAAACATATTCATTACAGCAACATTAGAAAAGAGAGTAAATAAAGAAAATTAAAACTATCTGTATTCCTGTCACCCAGACGCAACCAGTGTTAGTATCTTTACACTACTGAGGTTTCAGGGATTTTTCTGAAATAGCATGTGTACACACATACTGCCTCTCTCACAGAATATGGGATCACACTACCTACTGTCACCTATATTTTCACATAACATGAAGATTTCTTTATGCCAATAAATGTATTTCTACCACATCTTTCTTGGGGGCTCCACTGTATACTATCCTCTAACTGTACAACATTTATTTAACAAATCCTCTATTCTTGGTCATTTGTGGTATGTTTCTCAATTGTCCTTCCCAGTACATTGTCCGCTAGGCATATGCCGGGTCTGCTCACCTTCCTTGCCTTCTTAAGAATGCCAACAGGAGAATAAGCTGCCCCAAATAATCCTGACAAGAGCCTCTGTCCGCTGGCAAGCAGAGTGCTACCTACCTTGAGGAGTGAATCAGAATTCAAATTTCCTGACCCTTAAAAGAAAAGCATGAACTCAATCCCAGGACCTGAAATAAATCAGGTCTGGCCTAAAGCCACCTAGAGTTAGGCCCTCTGAAACGCGGCCCGACCCCCGGGCTTCCTGCTGTGAGCCGCGGCACCACTGGGCGCTAGCAAGTACAGCCGCGCTGAAGACGGCCTGGCACTCACCTCTGTCAGCTGACTCTCGCCCGTGTAGTGCAGGCTGGCCCGGTTGGAGACCCCGTGCAGGTGGTCCAGGGTGTGCATGCTTGTGGGCAGATTGCCGTTGCAAAGTGGCTCCACTGCCGGCTGCTGTATTGGAGTGGCAAAATCGATGTGTTCTGTGATGCTGGAAAATGGAGATTGCCATGTTAGCCATGGGAAACCCGAGTGGGTGGGGAGCAAGAGTATTAATAATCGGCTGATCGTAACTTTGCAATGTTACCAGGACGGTCTGGAACCACGACTCACAGACTGAAGAGGCAGCAGAGGTGATCTAGTCTGCTCTCTCATTTTATAGGTGCAAGAATCCAGTGCCTGGTGATAACTGTTTGCTGAACGTATCAGCAGAGAACGTAGCCCTGGTCAAAGGAGCAGCGCTGGAATCAGAGTCCTGAACTCAGTGATTTCCTGGTCCACTCAAGCTACCTCCTTTCTATGCACCATGGGGTCTGGTGTGGTCACTGCCATTGGCCATTTTTTCTCACTGGGGAAGTTTTGAACCTGGTGGGCTTTAGACTAGGATTTCTGTTTTTGGGGTAAAAATTCCCTTTTCAGTGATAAATACCCGCAAGTGGTTCCTATCTTTTATTTTCCCTTTATGCACAGAAGCCCACCCCACAGAAAAAATGACCCAAAGTTTAGATAGTATATTTTAAACAGATACAGCTATTCAATGTATCCATGTAACTCCCTTTTGTAGACCCAAAGTGGTCATTTTCCTGCTATCTGCAGGCTAAATGTTATATACTCTCATATATGCTGAAATGGCAAACTGGCATGGCCAAATTTTATTTCCAGCTATTTAAAGCTAATATGTATTAGGCAAACATTCATTCATTATTTATTTAGAGCCTACTACGTGTCACACACCAGAGGTACAATAATTAACAAGACATCGCCAATCCCTGCTGCTATGGTGCTTGTGGTCTTGTGAGTGGCTCGGTTATTACAGATGTTATCAAAGACGAAAACAAGGTACAATGTCAGTACCCTACGGGGAGGGAGGTATTTCCCCCTCTGCTGATGGAGGAAGGAGGTGGCTAGTGAAGGATTCCCTCGGGAACCAAGATTTAAGTCAAGACCAGGGTGTGAATGAACTAGGTGGGAAGAAGGTGGCGAGAACATCACCCCACGCAAAGGAACACCAGTGTGAAGGGCCCGACAGGAGGGAGGGTGGCGAGGATGGAAAGACATATGGCGGCAGATCACAAAGGGCTTTGTGGACCATGGTAAGGAGCAGTAAGAAGTTAGTAGAGCATTTTAAGAATTATTTGACTTGTATTTGAGGAAGGAGTCTGAGTATTGTAGGGATAAGGGGCAGAATAGTCAAGAGTGAATAAAGCACGCGGCCCGGCTAGGCACCTACTGAGTGGAACGAAGTGGAGATGATGGCGATCTGGCTTAAGTGGACAGCAATGGAGATGGAGAAAAGCTGATGGCTTTGAAAAACACTCAGAGGGTGGAAGCAGTAAGAAAGGGTAATAGACCAGATCTGAGGGTGAAGGGAAAGGGATCATTAAGGATGACTCCCAGGTTTCTGGCCTAAGCACTGCTGGAGCGATCTACTAAGAATAAGAAACAGAAAACACACAGAACAATGATTTTTTGGAAGGCGAGTGGACAAGGAAACAATGAGTTTGGTTTTCCTGAGGTTGAGGGGTCTCAGAGGTCTCTAGGCGGAAAGGCCAAGTCGGTAATTGCACAGATGATTTGAGGAAAAATCTGGTATGGAGATTCAAATTCAAGTGCTGTCAATATATTGGTGGTGACAGAAGTTCTGGGAGTACATCAGTCTGACTCGGAGTGATTCTAAGGTAAGAAGGCTTAGAGGTAAATCTTGGGGAACATCAACATTTAAAGGGCAGAGAAGGAGCCAGCAAAAGAGAATGAGTATCCAAGGAGGAAAACTCAGTTACCGGAGGGGCACCTTGGCTCAGCCTGTGACTGGGTAGGTGTTTGTAAATCTAGAGATGCTCTGGCTCCCTTTTTAAGTACACAATGTCAGAAACACAGGTTTTTCCATAAAGAGGGATCCAGTCTTTAACTCAAACTAAGTAAGTTCCATACTTCTGCAGACCTTACAAAGTGTGGGGGAAGGCCCTAAGAAGGGAGGGCATGTTCACTGCTTCAGTACAATGGACTGCGTCCACCCGTGGCCTGTGGTCAGCAATGGTCAGCCTCAGAAACTCTAAGCCTAAAAAGGACGACTCCTCTAATAACAAAGAAGGGCATCCCTGAAGTCAACAGAGACCCAAGAGGTTCGCTGGTACATAAATGCCACAAAGGAGCGAGGGTTTAAGATACTCACTCAATGTTTTTTGAAGAAACTGCAAGCCACGTACTCACGATGGCAGTCAGCTCTACCCAGCGCAGTTTGAGGCACTCGTCTGGGCTGGGCCATCCCAGACTCTGGTAGTCACGCTTTTTTCCTAGAAGGAAAGTATGACATCAACGCACACGACTGCAAAGGAACAGAACCCACAGTGTCTTACTTCGCCCAGGCTGGCATATTTGGAGGTGCCAGTCATTCTTCTAGTCTTTAGGATTTTTACCATCTAGAGAATTAGAATCTTGTCATTCACAGCAAAGGGAATAAGATTATCTGAGTGAACTCTTGGGCTCAAAGACAGATGATGAAGTAAAAATAAATGAGTCCACTGGATTTAAGACTGATCAACGGAAGATAAGAGCTAAGATATTCTTCGATGTTAACATCTTACCAAGTTTCATTTTTACCCCTCTATATCTTGATTTTATAAAGACAGCTCCAACTTAGGGGGAGCATGTATGGTTAAAGCATGGTTTCCCATTCTCGCAGGACTGACTGTGGCTGGGGGGTGCTTTGTGTGGGGCTGTCCTGTGCACTGGAGGATGTCTAGGAGCATCCCTGGCTTCTACCCTATAGAACCAGTAGCAGCCCCCATTCCCCCTCTGCCACACACACCACAGATGGGACAACCAAAATGTGCCCTGAGAAGACAAAATCACTCCTGGTAGAGAACCACTGCTGCACAGAAAAGCAGCAGATGGGGAATAACAGTGATAATGATGGGTTATCATTTATTTCCAGAGCACTTACTGTGTGTTCAGGTCCTGTACTAAGTGCCTTATATCCACAGCTCATTTCTCAGGTGGGAAAATGGAGGCATAGAGAGATCAGGTGACTTGCCCAAGGTTACCTGGCTAATGGACAGCAGAGCTCGGATCCAGATCCAGATCGGTCTGGGTCCAACATGTATGCTTCCAATCAGCGTGCTATTTAAAGCTATACTGGGCTTTTAAAGCTCTGTTAATTGACACCCTTCACAGGTACTACCTTTTGTGTACAGGCCCTTGACTTAGATTGAGTCCCCAACTAAGTCTTGTCTGGAATGGGGGTCTTCTGGAAGACTTACGATAGAATGAATGGACAGGAAGGAGAACTTTGCTTCTGTGTAACTTTTTCTTATAATGTGGGAATTTGCCAATAACAGAAAACTGTTTGAGGTATAAGCAGGGCTCTAGATTTAAGTAAAATGGAACAGTTTGGAAGAGTTTCAAATGAACTCTGTTTAAATGAATAACCAAAAGAATTAAACCGTAAGTTTCACAATAAAGCTTATTTTTCTGTAATGTTTAAGAAATTCACTTGAAAAGCATTTATTGAGCATCTATCATAAAGAAATGGGAACTGTGTTGAGGCACTAGGAATAGTCAGGGGAATAATACAGAAGGGGCCTGCCCCTGAGTTCACAGTCCAGGGAGGAAGGTAAACATGAACAAATCCTAGGATACGAAAGGATGACTGCCAGAGTGACAGTACGGGACAACGGCACGGAGGGGAGAGCAACTAATTCTGCCTGAAGGTACCAAGGAAGGGAAGGCACGTGGCATCGGAAGTGTAAGGATGAGTGATATTTTAGCACTGCTGATGTGGCAGGAGAGCAGGCCAGGCAGAGGAGGCAGCATATGGAAAGGTAAGGGGGTGAAATAAGAGCGTGGTTGGTTCAGAAAAATAACAGCGTGAAGGACAGACAGGCTGGATGCTTGTACACCACACGAGGATGTTTGGACTTCATTCTATAGGTAATGGGGAGCCTCTGAGCCCACACTTCCCCATCTTGTTCACTGGAATATCCTCACAGACTCTATTTATTTATTTACTTATTTTTTTAAGATTTTATTTATTTGACAGAGAGACAGCAAGAGAGGGAACACAAACAGGGGGAAAGGCAGAGGGAGAGGGAGAAGCAGGCTTTCCACTGAGCAGGGAGCCTGTGTGGGGCTCAATCCCAGGACCCTGGGACCATGACCTGAGCCTGAAGGTAGACACTTAACGACTGAGCCACCCAGGCACCCCCTAAAAGACTTTGTTAAATGCTTTGCTGAAATCTAGTTACATTGTATTTACAGCACTTCCCTGGTCTTCCAGTCTGGTAGCTCTCTTCAAAAAAGAAAGTGAAATTAGTTATGCATTATTAGTTTTACTAGTTCTTAGTAAATTTACAGTGGCCCTCATTGATCTCCACTCTTCCCCATGGCCTCACAAACTATCTGTTTTAGGATTTGCTTTAAAATTTTGCCAGGATCAGGGCGCCTGGGTGGCCCAGTGGGTTAAAGCCTTTGCCTTCGGCTCAGGTCATGATCCCAGGGTCCTGGGATTGAGCCCCACATCAGGCTCTCTGCTTCCTCCTTTCTCTCTGCCTGCTTGTGATCTCTGTCTGTCAAATAAGTAAGTAAAATCTTTAAAAAAAAAACAAAAACAAAAACCAAACTTTGTCAGGATTTACCATGAACCTTCTCCAGTAGTGAAGAGAATCCAGATTTATTTGAAAACCCAGGATACTGTACCTCTCTGGCTACCTGTCATCTCTTCCAAGCCTTAGAACTTTTAATGTTACCGAGAGTAAGCAGGTTCCCTGATGTCATTGGCCAAGTACACTCAATGCCCTATGAGGGCCCACCCACTTGAATACATTTAAAACCACTTAAGTGCTTTCCTGTCATCTCAACCACACCAAGCTTTAATTTTCACCTTTACAAGAAATTTTTAGTTTTTTATTTGTAAAAACAATATAGGCTTATTATAAAATATTTAGAAAATGGAAAAGCATGTAGAAGAAAATTTAAAATTACCCATATCTCTATCAGTACCCAGAAATGACCACTTACACTTTGGTATATTCTCTTCTATACTTGTTTCTACATACTTGTTTATTTTAGCTTCTTTTATCGAATCTAAGAGGTCATAAACATTATTTTATATGGTATAGGAAAGAAAAAAACAGCCAATTATTATTTAAAATATCATCAGCTGTAAGATACACCTCAGCTGCAGATACAGAAATGTGAACAAGTGTAGTCGTAATACAGTATATCTACTACCTTACAAAAATTGAAGTGTTCTACCTGTTATTTTATAAACCACTTTGGTTCTCTTACTAGATTACAAGCATCTTGGCTGCACAGTACATGGCATGGACGTTCTGTAATTTATTTGGGCAATTACCAGCATTTAGGTGGTTTATAATTTTTTTATTATGATAAGCGGCCCCATGATCAATCTTGCCACTTCTGTCTTTGGCATCTATAAAATGATTTACTTAGGGTAAATTATTGGAAGTAAAATTATTGGTTTATTTTTAAAATTTCTGATCTATATGGTCAAATGATCCCCTAATTGATCTCATTAACTCTGTGTATTACACATTTAAAGACAGTTTGAGGAGTAAAGATGGCATGTCGCTGTTTGTGTTTATGTCTCTTTGATTGCTAGTGAGGCTGAATATTTCATCACATGTTCAGTGGCCAACTGTACGTGTGTTATTTGGGGAACTGTCTCTGTACTTGCACAGAACTCACTGAATTGCTGTGTTTTCATACTGATTTGTAGGTGTTATTTTATTTTTTTAAAAGATTTTATCTGTTTATATGAGAGAGAAAAAGAGAGAAGAGCACACAAGCAGGGAGGGGCAGCGGGAGTGGGAGAAGCAGACTCCTCACTGATCAGGGAGCCTAAGGGGAGGCTCGATCCCAGGACCCTGAGATCATGAATTGAGCTGACGTCAGGTGCTCAACTGACTTAAGCCAGCCAGGTTGCCCTGTAGCCCCCTGTAGGTGTTCTTTAAATGATACTGATATTTTGTGCTTATCACTGAGTCTGTAAAAATATAAATATTCTGCAAAAATACTTTGTTTCAGTCCTCTGCCTACTTTATGGTGTCTTCTGATGCCATCATTATTTTTTTCTTTTTCTCTCTGCCTTAGAAAGTCCTTTTCCATTGGAAAAGTATATAAATATTCATCTAAATTTTCTACTTTTATGATTTTATTACATTTACTATTTAATGGAATTTTCATTTCCATAATGATGTTTTACATTTTGAACACCCTTTCCCTTGCTACAGAAGACAGACCTAGTAAAGGAAGTGCTGCTTTCTTTCTGTAGCTTTCTTTCTGTGCTTTCTTTCTTTCTTTCAGCTACTTTCTGTAGCTTGTTAACACACGATGCCACCCTTAAATAGTACAGCTACTACATGTTGTCAATTCCAGTCATGACAAAATGTCCTTTTTGGTGTCCTTTGTATTTTCCAAGTAAGAGTTCACTCTGGGATTTAGTCAAACTGACCCCATTCTTTATATTTTATTATGTGCCTCCTGCTTTCAGCTTTAAGTATACCAAATTAAATAAGCCATCTTTTCATGAAGTTAATTTTTGAAATCTAGGATAGTGAAAATATCCTTTAAAAAAAATTCTTTATAAAAGAAATTTGATCACTACTATTTCGTTGCTAGAAAAGAAAGTCAACTGGGCCCGTGGCAATGGCCCTGAACCTGGAGTCCCAAGAAGCACTTCAGGACAACTATGAACCCTAAAAGAACATGACAAATTCTGATGTGTATGCATTTTTCCCGGGCACAGTTCTAAAGCATTTATCTAATACTTAAAGAGATATCAGACACATAAAATATTAAGTGTTAATATTTATTGAGCCCTATGTGGCCAGTTCATTTAAAGCACTTCACATGTATAATTCTTACAGTTCTCACAACCATCCTATAAGACACATGTGATCCTATTAAACTAGACTATCGAGAATTAATAGGACTTCAAGCTCAAGATGATAAGAATATAAGCCCGACAGGCAATGGTAAAGAAGTCAAATAATATCAAAACAAACTTTTTATACCAACGACTGTTTCCTCATTTACTAAGCCCCATTACCCTCTCATCTGATCTCCTTCAAGTCACAAACACATCCTTAGTAAGAAATGAGACAGTGCAATCTGAAAAAAGAAACTGGCATATTAAACATTCAAATTTACCTTGTGGCCCAGGAGATGCCACCTTTGGGCCAGTGATCTCCAAGTTTGCTTGGTAACGATGTACATTTTCTGCTTGATTCTGTTCTACCTTTTTCGCAGGAGTTTTCTTATGATCTCCTTTGGGTTTCTTTACACGTTTGACCTGGAATGTGATCTGGAAAATGGAAATATGTTGGGGACAAATTAGACCAATTATCAAATCTGTAAAGGCTGTGGATATTGGGGGTTTTAAGAGTAACCGGTCCTAATTCTACAAAGAAAACATCCAAATGGCTAAGAGACAAATGAAAAAGTACTCAACATCACTCAGCATCATGGAAATACAAATCAAAACCACAGTGAGATACCACCTCACACTAGGCAGAATGACTAAAATTAATAAGTAAGGAAATGACAGGTGTTGGTGAGGATGCGGAGAAGGGGGAACCCTCCTACAGTGTTGGTGGGAATGCAAGCTGGTGCAACCACTCTAGACAACAGAATGGAGCTTCCTCAAAAAGTTGAAAATAGAACTACCCTCCGACCCAGCAATCACACTACTGGGTATTTACCCTAAAGATACAAATGTAGTGATCCGAAGGGGCATGTGCACCCCAATGTTTATAGCAGCAATGTCCACCATAACCCAACTACGGAAAGAGCCTAGATGTCTATCAACAGAGGAATGGATAAAGATGTGGTATATAGATATACAAAATGGAATACTATGCAGCCATCAAAAACCCCGGAATCTTGCCATTTGCAACAACATGGATGGAACTAGAGGTTACTATGCTAAGTAAAAGAAGTCGGGGCGCCAGGGTGGCTCAGAGGGTTGAGCCTCTGCCTTCAGCCCGGGTCATGATCTCAGGGTCCTGGGAACGAGCCCCGCATCAGGTTCTCTGCTCGGTGGGGAGCCTGCTTCCCCCCAACCCCCACCCCCGCCTCCTGCTCTGCCTACTTGTGATCTCTCTCTCTGTCAAATAAATAAATAAAATAAAATAAAATAAAAAGAAGTCCACCAGAGAGGGATAATTATCATATGATCTCACTGATTTGAGGAATTAGAGAAATAAGACAAGAGGATTATAGGGGAAGGGAGGGAAAAATGAAGCCAGGGAGGTAGACAAACCATAAGAGACTCTTGGTCTCCAAGGGTTGCTGGAGAAGAGAAGTGGTGGGAGGGATGGGGTGGCAGGGTAATGGACACTGGGAAGGGTACGTGCTACGGTGAGTGCTGTGAGTTGTGTAAGACTAATGATTCACAGACCTGTACCCCTGAAACAACAACAAAAAGGTAACCAGTGCTAGGGGCGCCTGGGTGGCTCAGCTGGTTAAGTGTTTTGACAGAATCTCAGGGTTGCAAGATTGAGTTCTGCACTGGATTTCACACTGAGCAAAGAACCTGCTTAAGATTCCCTCCCTCCCTCTGTCCCTCTCTGCCTCCTCCACACCCTACCCCCGACTTGAGCTCTCTTTTTCTGAAAACAAAAAAGTAACCAGTCCTATTCTAGAGTTCTGTTTCATTCTTACAGGTCTAAATGAAAAACATTTAGTAAAATGAACAAATAGCTTAGCCCTGAAGGGTGCATAGAGGAAACTGAAAATGAAGATGTCTGAGCTGGGCGGCTGCAGGCATGCAGGCTGGACAGGCTCCCACTTCGTCTGCCTCCTGGAAGAGCTAGCGATACAGACGGAAGTAAAGGGAAATGTCCCTCAGTACAAGGCCCACTCGAGGGCTGACTGGAAGGTGGAGTAAAGTGGCGCCACACCCCCAAGAGAGACATCACACTCTGTGAATGTGGAAGCCCCCACCCCCACCAAGACCCGGGCTATGGTTTGGTGTGAACGGACGTGGCAAACTCTCACCCATTCTGTGGCTTCATCATCTTCGCTTCTGCAGTCTCCGTAGCAAGAGCTTCTGGCCACTCCATCCTGGGGACCCTTCTTTAGCACTCGTATGCCCTGCAAGTCCAGACGCCGCCCTTTCATCTCCAGGGCTCCCCCAAAGCCTTCCAGGGGCCATGCCTGTTGAAATTCGTCCACCAAAGCCAGTATCTCTTCAGACATTTTCGTTTCATCTGAATTCTCCATCTCATCGGAACCATTGCTCTCCTCAACCACTGTACCTGAAATTTGAGCGCCCGCATATCAGTAAAGATTTTGTAGTACTCACTGCAGTACTTGAATGACTCCGACCTTGCTGTCTGAGCAGCTCTGGCTCTGCTTGGAGCAAATTCGATAACCACCCATAAAAATGTCACTCATCATCCTCAAAATGCACAATAAAATGTCCTCTTTGCTGTGTAGCTTTGTCAAAAACTTGGATAAGGACAATAGGAGCAGCACGGTGGCAGGCAGGCACTGATTACTGTATCACTAGTGAGCAGGGGGATGGCTATTTTATAGACATATTACTGGAAAAAAAAAAAGATCCACTTGCTTTAAATACAAGACACGGATGGCAAAGGTGAAATTTATTATGATGTTATTTATTGAATATGTGAGATCCTTAAAGTTTTATTCAAATAGCAAATGAAATATCATGGCTGCATGTCCAGGCCATACAGTCTAACTGCCTTACCTGAACAACGACTTGTTTAATGGGTAATTATCCTAATTCTACAGTCAGGCTCTTATTTTCACTAATGACCAGTGTAAAAGAAATAGTGATGGAGTAGTGTAATTTTTCCTAAAATGGTTCAAGACATTATTTGTTATGTTGCTCAAGTTTCTTATGTAAAGACTTCCACGGATGTTTCCCAGTACAATGGTCTAGAAAAATTCTTTCTCTTGAGAAGTCAGTGTTTCTACTGTTATACATTAAAGGTTATATAACCTTACACGTTCCCTTCTATGCCTAGATGACTAGAACATTTAGGGCAAAAATTTGTCTGAGTTTCTTAATAGAATGCTTTCCTTCCTTAAAAAAAAAAAACGAAAACTTCATTATTTAACTTTTGCTATTTTGAATTAACGGCTGAATCTTATAGTGTGTGTTCATGAAAGTCATCTCCAATACTTTCCAAATGTAGATAGGGTACAAAAACAAATAAAATGGAATACCTCCTTTTGTAATATATCTACTGGACAACCTGAGAGCTCGGGGTTGATTGCTCAGAAAATGCCAGTCTACATTATCCTAGTTAAGTCATCCCAATAACCTTCAGTTGGTAATTCTGGTTTGTTCAGTGATTTGAAACATGGTACTAATAAGGCCAAGGTCAGGAATCTCACTTCCATATTGACCAGACCCATAACCACAGCGAGTATGAACTCACGTTAGAAATGCACAGTATTAGTCTCTGGGGAGGCATGGGGTGAGAAAAGTGGCTGACCACCAAGGCTAAAGGCAACATACAGCTTTGATCTCTACACCTGGAGGATCTCTCTCGGCTCTGGTGGCATCTCTATCTTCCATCCCACTTTCTATTCCAGAAAGTGGGAAGGTCTGTTGTCAGGCTGGGAGTACCGTTAGAAATCTGTTATTCTTTCTTGAAAGAACTATAAGGCTCCTTCATTCGATAACAAGTGACTTTGAAATGTACTGTGGTCCTTTCAAGTAAATTTCTTTTAGGTTTTTTGAACCAGTCAGCTGGGGTTTTTTTTGCTTATTATTATCATTATCACTAATGATGTTCTGAGATAAGCATAAAGTAAAACAGGGGCTTACAAGGGCATTTTCTTTAGAATATTCAGATAAAGATGGTTATTGCCTAAATTATGTGGCAAATAGTATATCTTCTTGTTTACTACTATATCCTGAATATCTAACATTGTATGTGACACTTAAGAGGCACGGTTGTAGAATGAGTTAATGGAACTGGGGAATATTTTGGTTTGTGAGGTTCTTGAGGATCTACTGCTCCAGCCGTTGCCTTGTCCTGCTAGTGATTCAAGACTTTATAAACTCTAAGGTTGTCACGTGTTAAAAGCAAGCATCATGTCCTTAACATAATGTCTGGCATACTATATGACTTACTAATTTTTCAGTAGCTAACTCAGGGAAAATACCTGGACAGGGTTGCTATGGGGACCCCAAAAAGCAACTTAATTAGAAGAACTATCTGCCATCTGACTTGTAGCAACACAGTTCTAAGTATATGTATATATTTTTAAAGATTTTATATATTTGACACAGAGAGAGAGGTCACAAGCAGGCAGAGAGACAGGCCAAGGGGGAGGGGGAAGCAGGCTCCCCGCTGAGCAGAGAGCCCAATGCGGGGCTCTATCCCAGGACCCTGAGATCATGACCTGAGCCGAAGGCAGAGGCTTAACCCACTGAGCCACCCAGGCGCCCCAGAGTTCTAAGTATTTTTCATGTTATTTTAGCTTCCTGTCCTTCCTTCTCTTATGGGCACCATGGGATTTCCTGCACCTAGTCCTGAGACAGGAAAGGCGTTTTGATATATTTGGCGGCAGCCAAGTGTATGGGCTTAAAGAAAAGTGGCTTTTGGCCAATGGTAGACTGCAGGTAACTAATTCCCCAGGGTATAGTTAGAACCGCATGCATATGGATGTGGTGTTTGGAAACCTTATTTCCATTTAGTAACTACAACTATTCTAAATAAATAAAGCTGTTCAGTTGCAAAGAGTTCTGCAAGCCCAGTTCCAAAGGTTAATGCTCCCCTATGCCCAGACCATATGGAAATATATATATCATTACTGAAAAGTTCTTAGAGAAAGGGCCTTTCATTGACGGAAACTGGTATTCCAGTCAAGAGAGACTATGGAGCTTGCTGCAGGCTTTTGCTGCTGGCAGCCACTAGTCCTTTCAAAGACTGTAGGGGTGGGCATAGAAGTAATTCATAAAGAACATTAAATAACGGTGAGGAATGGGGAGATCATTAATGTGCTATGAGTTAGAAACAATAAACCAATCTTTATTTATTTAAAACCTACTATGTGCCTATTTCATGCTATGAGCCATATAGTTGGGAACAAAAAGAATCGGAGAAATTACAGTTCAACAGCATGGGGGTTAGGGGCACTGACCCCCACACAGTTGAAAATCCACATATAGCTTTTGTTTCTCCAAAAACTTAGCTACTAATAGCCTCCGGCTGACTGGAAGCCTTACCGATAACATAAACAGTTGATTAACATGTATTTTGCATGTTATAGGTATTATATACTGTATACTTATAATAAAGAAAGCTAAAATGCATTGTTAAGAACATAATAAGAGAAGATAAAGTACTATATGGTATTTATCAAAAAAAAAAACTGCACATAGGGGGATGTATGCAGTTCAAACCTGTATTGTTCAAGGTTCGACTGTATAATCAATCAGGTTGGAGAAACTAAACTATACACATAAAATAATCAGAGCATAATTACATTTAGATACTTTTTTTCCTAGAGGAAAAGCATAATTGAGTGTGGTCACAACGTGCTTCCTAGGGGAAGGCAGACTCCTGAGGCAGGGTTCGGACAGGCGGAGGGCCAGGGAGGGCCGAGAGGGAGGAGCTTGAAAGTATATACTCTCACAGCCACATGTATACACACTGATGTAGACATAGCGAAGGCAGTATGTGAAGGCACTGCTCATTTCACGTGAACTAGAACAAAGAATGCATACAGGTGATATCAGCAAATAAGATACTTAGGGAAGGTGGGTGACACTGAGGATGTCTGGGAAAGTCGGGAGCAAGATTCATTGTAAAGGGAGCCTCCTGTTTGCTAAACAGAAGAATAACAAGACGAGAGCCATAATGTGGCCTGTGCAGGCCAGAGTGGTAAAGCAGCTTGCATACTGAGAGGTGGAGAAGGAAGACGGGGAACAGAGACCAGTTAGAAAGGTATTTCAACAATCTCTCTACAGTTCTTTAAAGAGAAGCTGGCCTAGGGTGAAGACTGCAAAAGGGGAATTCTGAAAAGGGAGGAGAGAAAGGTACAAGAAATTTCAGTGGACAAAAATAAAATTTGGTGGTTAAATGGATAAAATGACAAAGAATAGGCTAAGTTCAAAGATAATTTCAAGATTTCAAAGCCTAATGTGAAACGGGGAATATATGAAGTTTTAGAATCTGTGAAAGCGAAAACAATGCCATGTACAAGGATTATGGAATTAGGAGAGGGCAATGGGACTTATCATGTTGGGATTTCAGGCACTTACTCGTTAATTTATTTAAGCATTTGTTGCCCGTGTCCAAAAATGTGCTGAGGGCTCGTAATAGAACCACCCATGGAGCTTACGGTCTAGGTTAGGATGGATGGAAGAACATATCTCCAGGCACTGTCTAATTCTGGAAATACAGAATTCAGATTTGGAGAGGTCTGCATCACAGAAGGTTTTAAATTACACTTGAAGCAAGAAGAAAAAGTAAAATATTAGGATAGCTACTTGTGGGACCAATGGTATAATATAAACTAAAAATAGATAAACTAAGATAGGTCTCTCTATTATTTTATCTTCTTTAATATGCACCATTTTCACACTGGAAAAAGGAAAATAAATATTATGAAGTGAAGAGACTGTGAGCACTCACAGTGAGGCTTAGAGGAGTTCATGTTTTCTCACTTGGATGAATCCTATCTCAGGTACTAGGAAAACTTATAGATGAGTTTGAGCCATGTCAGGTAGTCTGTCAAGAATCACAGGGACTCGGGGCGCCTGGGTGGCTCAGTGGGTTAAGAGTCTACCTTCAACTCAGGTCATGATTTCAAGGTCCTGGGATCAAGGACCCTGCCCAGCCAGGAGCCTGCTTCTCCTTCTCCCTCTGCCCCTCCCCCTGCTTAAGCTTGAGCGCACACACATGCTCTCTCAAATAAATAAATAAATAAACAAAATCTTAAAAAAAAAAAAATCACAGGAACTAGGAGAAGTGTTGAGAGACCAAGAGAAGTATAGGTTGTCCTCAAAAAGAAAGAAAGAAAGAAAGAAAGGAAAAGAGAAGAAGAAGGGGAGGAGGAACGAGAAGAAAAAGAAGTCCTGCATAATCTTGCAATATTTCAGACACACCTGGAGATTCATTGGTAAGTCTGGGCACCAAAGTTTAAGGGATTTTCAAAACAGAGCACCTTGATAGAAATGTGACTTGATGAAAGTGCCCAAAACCACATTAAATGAAGGACTGAGGAAACCAAAGGGACCCCATAGAAGGAACAGTAGCTGACATAGTACACACACACACACACACACACACACACAAATCAGGCTTAAAACATTATCTTGCTAGAAATATTTTTTTCTTCTTTTTTAAAACATTTTATTTTTTGACAGAGAGTGAGAGAGCGAGCGAGAGAGTGAGTGTGGGGGGAGGGGCAGAGAAAGACGGGAGAGAGTTCCAAGTAGACTCCAGGCTGAGTGTGGAGCCTGATGTGGGGCTCAATCTCACAACCCTGAGATTGGGGCCCTGAGATCATGACCTGAGCAGAAATCAAGAGTCACACACTTAACTGACCAAGCTACCCAGGAGCCCAGAAAGATTTTTTGTTTTTAATTCTAGAAAGATTACTTCGAGATTGGTGAAGGTACTAAGAGCTGTAACTGGAGTTGTTCAAGGAAACAAGGACATTTAGCTAAGGAAGTAAAACCACAGGGGCTAGGGTAGGTGGGAGAAGTGATCTTCAGATGTGATATTAATGAGAGACAAGACTGACTTCGTTAGCTTCAGAGGGAAGGACCAGAAATGAGAAGTCACATTTTAGCTCAATTTAAGGGAAGACTTCTAAACGGTCAGAAAATGGAATGAGCTACCAAGGGAAGACTGAGCTTCCTGGCCTGGAGCAGAAGCCAAAGCCATACAATGACTTATTGAGGATGCTCCGGAGAGGGAGTGGGACACCGGAAGATGAGTAAAAGAAAGTGACTCTAGGGGCACCTGGGTGGCTCAGTGGGTTAAGCCACTGCCTTCAGCTAGGGTCATGATCTCAGGGTCCTGGGATCGAGTCCCGCATTGGGCTCTCTGCTCCAGAGGGAGCCTGCTTCCCTCTCTCTCTCTCTGCCTGCCTCTCTGCCTACTTGTGATCTATCTCTGCCAAAAAAATAAATAAAATCTTAAAAAAAAAAAAAGAAAGTGACTCTATTGGGTAAGAAACAGTATTAATAATCTTGGAAGAGAGATTTTATCAAGAAGAGTTTTAAGAAGCAGAGAATGAAATGAAAGGTGAGTTCTACCTTCAAAACAAAGCAGACTGACAGCAAAAAGAGGTAAAGATCACACATTTGAAGAGATGACCAGCAAAAAAAAGTCCTTCCTTCAAAATTTGACTCAAGACATCTCCAGAAAGTCTTACATGATTAATACCAATAGGCTTGAGTACTAGAATTTGGTTTGTGAAGGCAAGCAAGGCACATTCTACCTCTGAGGATGTTACTACAGAGATCTATCTCCCTCTGGCTCGTAAAATAAAAAGAATATACTGTGGAATTAGACAAATTTGGTTTCATACAAAGACTCCACCCCATATGACCTTTAGCAATTCTGTCTTGAGTTCTAGTACTTACTTTAAAAGGCAGTGATCTGGTTTTGAAGTCAAGTAGACTTCCTTAAGATTTCATAAGTGAACAATGGCATAATGTTTAAAGCCAGTAATTGCAAAGCACAAAAGGCTTAAATGAAAAGTCAGATTAAGGTAGGTAGGGAAACCGACTTTTCAGAAAAACAAAACAAAACAAAAAACAAATCATCAAATTTTCATTTGCACCATTGGTGTTTTAGCTGGGTCAGTACAGCAAGAGAAAATGGACTTTCAAGAAGATAACTCAGAAAAGCAAACAGGGAATCTTTCCTCTAACTCTTGTGGAAATGTCAAGGTTTCCTTTAACTCAACAGATGTTTATTGAGCAGATACTGTGTGTATGTATTTGTGAGGACTTTGGCTCACAAGCAGCCTCTAAATCTGGAAGCAGCAGAGTCACGCCCATGTGTGCAGAAGTGAACACTGAGCTCCAACTGTGGACCTGGCTCTAAAAGAAATGTTTCATTTAAATACTAATCACTTGAGGGATTTTGTTTGTTTGTTTTTAAATTAATGAAGTAAGGGAAGCTCAGAAAGAATAAGTAATTTGCCCAAGATTTAACGACTAGTTGGGGTTGGTGAAAGGACATGGTAGCAAGATCTCGAACTACAAAGCCTATGTTCTTCCTTCTACATCTAAGATTTACTGGGGAGGATCTTTGTACTAGATGATGAGGTATTAAAGCAGTGGTTTTCATATGTTAGTTAGCGACACAATTTGTACCAATCCTTAGCAAAATGAAAAACATAAAAAGGATATGTATATAAAATTATAATACGCACATACAACACACACACACATCCAGATACAAATTTTTGGAGTAAGGTTGCTGACTGTCCATTTTTTGAAAAAGACTTGACCTTTATTGTGAGATTGTCTTTGTACTTTTTGACATTAAAATTTTCTTTGCTTTTATAAAATAATGATAACAGCAGATGCTAGTTTTCTTTAAAAACAACCTTACTAATTAAAAAATAAAGTTCTAATCCAACAAAGCCTCTATTTCTGAAACCTGGAGCCGAAGGGCACAATGCATGGGATGAGTTTTAGCTCTGCTACCTACTGATGATCTCGGGCAAGGAACCCAACTTCTCTGAGTCTCAATTTTCCCATCTATAAGATGGGCTTGATAATAGTATCTATTTCACATGGTTAACACATAATTCATAAGTTCGTAAAATATATGTTACTGAAGTGAACATATGTTTGTAAATTGTAAAGTATCATAGAAAGGGAGTGATTATCATAAGTTATTGGTTACTGGAAAGGGCTTAACTATTTGTATTTCTTTAAATTTTCCTCTAAAAATAGAATTTTCAAAAATTCTTTAATGTCTACACTTGACTTTTATTATAACACATTTTTATTATAGCACACTATTTACATTAAAAAATGGAGTTTTTCTCACTCTGATAACCATACCGCAGGAAGCCTCCTGGTATGAACATACTAACATATCGTGAATGTTGTCCCTGTGGACTTGTTTGTATCTAGGGAAAAGAAGAAGGTGCTCCCAGAATTCAACATATGGCAAAGAAAAGTTATTACTTGAGAGAGAAACCAGTCAGAGTCATCATTATACTATGGATTGAATTAGCAATCTGTAAACGAATCCACGCTAAGAGACAGTCTGCATGAAGCTGAAGGGACCTGGAAAGACCCCATCTCAGCCAAGGCAACCATATTGCCTTTCCAGTACACGGATGGATGGAACTCCATGGGAAACATGGGACTAAAGAAACTTAACTTAGTCACTAGGTTACAATCTATCTCAAACAATGGTATATTATTTGGAAAATGAGACAAACATCAAGATTCTGGTTGGGTTTTATCTGAATTGTCAGAAGAAAAAAAAACATCTAGTTTGGTAGTCGGAAGTAGCCTGGTCATGAGGGAGCTGTATTATATTGGAATAGGAACAGTTTGTATAAACCGAATGAAACACCCCTTATCATTACTCAGTTTCATTTGTGGTGATTCTGAGTTTATCAAGCAACCTCATGATGTCCACTTGGTTGTGTGGGTACCTGATACCAGGTAGAGACAAGAGGCTGCCAGGCACTAGAGAGGAGTAGCGCCCTCGTAAATGAATAAGCTGCCTATCCAGTTTAAAAATCCATCTCTTTTGAAATGGTAAATGGAAATTAGTTTTCTTAAAGCCCAATGATTTCTGACAGAACCGATGAAACTAATTTTCTAAACCTGCAAAGGTGAAGGTCAAAACTTCCCCTCTGAGGCCTAGCTTGCTTCTCTTGGACACCATTTTTTTAATATACACTACTACTTAGAAGGAAACACAGATTTTGTAATTGCTAAATCTGCTAATCCAACCCACACAGGAAGACAAATGCCATAATTCATTACTTTAACGAATATTTACTGTACCCAGAAATGAAGTTATATAGGACATGATATATAAGAAGTTCACAGTCTGATGGGAAATAAAACATGTAAGCGTTCACACTGTCTGAAATGTGCCTTGACAAAAAAGTGGGAACAAGACAGTGTATGGAGCAACTAAATGCCTGGAGACCTTTGTGACTCCTTCACAGAGGAGGTGACATTTAAGCTGAATCTTGGAGGTGCGTAAGAGTCGTCCACATAAAGCAAAAAGCAGGCAGGGGCCATTCCCAGCCTGTGCAGACATGGGAGGCTCCAACAGCATGGCATGGAGGGAAATGGTGCAAGGTTTATACATCCTGCTATGTAGAGTACTGGTAGATGGTGCACTTGGAGACAAAACTAAGGGCCAAACTGCCATGTATCCTATACTATGATACTGGATTCTTCCTATAGGTAACAGAGAGCCATGGAAAATTTTAAACATAGGCTTACCTGATCAGATCTGATTTTAGAAACAACTCTTCAGACACAAAATATACTGGTAATAGGGGTTACTTCTGCTTTTAAAAATTTTGTACCTATCGCATGTATTACCTCTCTCCTGCAAACACACACACACACACACACACACACACACACACACTCTTTCTCTCTCCCTCTCCCCAAACACACAGAAGTAACGGATTGGATATTGGGAATTCAATAATGAAGCTACTGCAACTGCCCAAGCAGAAATGAAGAAAGTGAGAATTTAGGCGGTGACAGAAGGAAATAGATGAAAAGATGAACGGATGCAACAGGTCTCGGATACTGCAGTGGTGTCTGGGGGAGTTGTGATGCCATTAACAAACAGCAGGGACGTAGGAATTAGAAGCAGTTCAAGTAAAATGAAGTGAAAATGAGGGTAAGTTCAATTTTGGATATGCGAGATTTGACGTGCCTATGGCACACTGAGACAGAGACCACTAGAAAAGTGGAAATAAGGGCTCCTGGGTGGCTCAGTGGGTTAAGCCGCTGCCTTCGGCTCAGGTCATGATCTCAGGGTCCTGGGATCGAGTCCCGCATCGGGCTCTCTGCTCAGCAGGGAGCCTGCTTCCTCCTCTCTCTCTCTCTGCCTGCCTCTCTGCCTACTTGTGATCTCTCTCTGTCAAATAAATAAATAAAATCTTTAAAAAAAAAAAAGTGGAAATAAGATCTAGTGTTGTAGACAACGTGCTAGCTGAAGAGAGAGATTTGGAGTCACTGTTATACTCAAAAGTATTTGAGACACAAAGAGATAAAACACAGAGTGTTAAAAAGAGGGATAAGGAAAAAAAGACCAAGGTCAAGATCCTGGGTAACCCAACAAGTAAGAGGCAAAGTAAAGAGTAAGTGAAAGAAATGGAAAAAGCTGTCCTGAGGACGAGGACGGGAAGAGAGCCAAGAGCAGTGATACCCCAGAAGCTGAGAGGAGAAGAAAAAAGTTTCAAGGAGAGGGAAGTTGTGCATAGATCCAAACACAGCAAAGTGGTTAAGAAGGATGAGTACTACAAAGTCATTCATTTTAGCAATAATGCATTGACTGATAATGTCAAGAACAGTTCAGTACAGCATAGCTCAAAATGTGGTCATGGAATGGACCTTTAGGAGAGGGCCTGGTTCGTATGTCTATTATTCCAAATCTTTAAATATTACTGGGTTAGTGTAAATATAAGTTATCTTGCCTTTTTTCAATGGCTTGCTCAGTAGGCTACTGATATTAAGAAGAAAGACTTGTATATAAATGAATCAAATTTGTCCTAGCAAAACAAGACATGGAGGTGAAAGAGAAAGAAAAGAAGTGTGAAGAGCTTTTTCACACACTAGCCTGTCTTCTACCTCACACATGAGGGTCACCCTTGTGATTCTACAAATATAATGAGTGGCTGTTAAAAGAAGGAAACTATTTAGAGTAAAGAAAAGCCTAAACTCAAAGCTTGAGAGTTGATTTTACCCCAGAAGCACAGCTCAGGTCAAATCAACTTACTTTCAAGTCTAAGGGCATCTGAGTCCCTCCCTGAATTCTCAACAGAGAGTACAGGCTCCTCCTCTGTTCCTGTCTCAGAGGGCTCTTCTTCGGCAGCATCCAGTGACTGTGAGTTGTCAAAATATTTCTGTTTGTCATGGCTGTTGTCCAGGGTTTTCTCATGACAATTACCTCAATGACAAGAGACACAGAGACAGCATATTAGAAACATCTCTCTTAGGTAGTCCCAAGGCTCAAGGTCTTCAAGCAGCAGGAAGAGCAAAAAGATGATGGTGTCAGTTTTTCTCCCGCAGGACATACAAAAATCAGTGAGCTGGAGCACCACGAGCCAGATCTTTATTGTGACTCAAGATTTTGCACTGAAGTTCAAGTTTCACCTGCTAGGCCAGCATAAGAACCAAGTGTTTGGGGGAAAAATTATGACAACAAAGATCAATTCCCAAGATCTCACTGCATTTACAATGAATGACTGTGAAATATTTCTTTGAAAGTCAGAAACATCACAAAAAAGTAAGTCTCCTTCTGTTTGTCTTTCAAGGGCGAGAAATGACCAATTAGTACCCGAATAAGTCTGGAGATGGATGAACTATAGCAGAGAAATATTATATCCATTCTCGAATCACAAAATATAATATCCATTTTCGAGGCCTCCAAATGAAAGATACATCAAAAGGCAAAGGATTATAAATTAAAAATCAAGGACTTAAAGAGGGATGGTCAGGGCCGAGAATCCATGTGTAAGACCGCAACATCACAAAGACGTGCATTATTCTTTTGGAAAACGAATTCTGCTCATGTAAAGATTTACTTTAGTGTAAAATGTCACATCTGGAATGTAATTGTTGCATTCTCTGTTACTTTCTGCTATGCACAGGGAGCCTGACCTCTTACTACAGTTTTGCCATTGAGTTGAAGGAGCCTTGACCCTCTTAGGGATTGTGTGTTTATATGGATAAAGAGCCATTGCCCTGCTCCACCTGATGGCCATTCTCTGGGTAGGGGAATGTGTTACTAGGTTGGTGTGTCTGATGTGGCAGTGATCTGCCAGCTGAGCAGGACTCCTCTTCCTCTTATATTTGATGTGCATTGTCACGAACCGTGTATGTTCAGTGGAAGCCTACACATCTCTCCTCTCACAGGACAATTCTTCCAGTAAGAGAATCTAAGTAACTTCCCTCCCTTACCAGAACCTTCAAACATGCTCTACAGGTTCATTTTTAATAGAAAATTGTCCCAAAGAGATGTATGTAGCCAATTAAGCTCTCTCTGCAGCAATGGAAGTACAAGAAGTCTCTTTCTGGATTTGAAGATTCCCTTTTAGATTTCATAATTGAGGAAAGCACTTCTCATACCATTTCTGTTACTGTGCCAGGAAAACATAACCTTTCCCAACTTATGGAGTTTGCAGTAAGGGAACCGCACGCTTAAGGAGTCACTTTTATTTTCCAGTTCTACACTCACACATCTGAGGCTACCATATTTAATAAAGTTACGTCAGAAACCGAATTTTTTTGTTTCAAAGGAGCTTTACCTCTTAAGAAGCTCACAAGCAACTTGAGAAGACAGTAAATACAAGACAACAAACAATAATGAGGTAGCATACTGTGCCAAGTAGGTGCTTCAGAGAATAAGCTTTGAGCAGGTAAACCCTAATTTTGAGGAAAAGGTAGTATACGACTTACAGCGATAGGGAATTACAAGAAAGGACTTACAGAATAGGGAATTACAAGGAAGGGAGCCAGGATCTCCTGAGTGCTTTGTATTTTTTCTTTGACTTACCCCTCAAAAATGCCTTGTGAAATAACTGATTTTCATTGTACAGATAAGGAAACTGAGTCTCAGTGAAATCAAGTAACTTGCCTAAGGTGAAGCAATAAGTGGTAGATCTGAGATTTCAATCAGTTCTATCCTACTAGAAAGCCTCTTGGCTTTCCAACAGTCAATGCCACCTTTTTAGCAGAAATGAGAAGGTGGCACCGTATGCAAGAAGGAATTACGTGTTGAGCGAAGCAACAGGCACAGGAGTTCTCGTTTGTGTTCGGGAAACGATAAGAACCAGTTTGAGAGATGGAAGGTTGTGTGGTGGGCTGTGTGTGTGCGCCCATCAAAGGTTGACAGGAAAGATGCCATGATCAATGCCAGAAGATTCTTTCTTCAAATTCCTCTGTGAGAGAACAGAAGTAGAGGATCAGTTTCTGCTTCTGTCTTTACCATTGAGTATGTGCAGGTAAGTATGGGGAAGCTACGTGTAAGAGCATTAAAATAAAGTAGTGACAACAAACAATTGTATACACCCAACTAACTAAAATTGACTATGAAGAATATCACAATTCTAGTGACAACTCTTAACTGGGATATAAATAAGCATGATGATTAAAAACATAAAGAAAATAATGATGACAATGATGTTGATGATTTTCAAACATACATTATTCCTAGTGACTGTTCTCTGCTTTCAGCTTTGGTGAGTTTGCCTCTAAAGCATTCTGCACCAGGACACAGGCTGAGAGAAACAATGTTACAAAGGCAAAGGACAAACCTTAAACACTGGGACCCAGTAAAATTGTGTTTTCTGCAATTGACTTCCTCCTCCAACCTCTGCCTCTCTGATTTTTCTCTCCCACTCTCTTCTCATTATGAAAATTTAATTGGTTTTATCTTTTTAAATATCTGCAATATTTAAAAATGCCTCATAGGTAATTTATAAGATATGATGTGCATAAGATCCTGAAGCTAAAATTAGTCCTGCATGACCTCAAACCCAGACGCCTTCTTGAAGGAAGCCTTGTGCATTCTAAGAATGTCTTGTCCTCCAACTCAGGAAATTGGGGCCAACTTCTCCGAGAGGGAGGGCAGAAGAGGGGATTAGGGAGAATTGGGAATAAAAAGGAATAAGAAGTTTATGCTATTGTATTTGTTCCAAGTAGGCAGAACCAAAATGATCAGGTAAAAGCTATATGCTTTAAGGATTCACTTTGATTTTCAAGTTAGAACTGTTAATATTAATTTCCTTAGGCTGACAGTTAAAGGCAGACTGGTTCAGCCTTCTGTTGTGATTTACATAATTATCTAGGCTAATAATAAAAAGCCAAATTGCCTATTTTTTAAATTGCTCCTTCCGGTTGTCTGAAAGAGAACTGAAACACTTCAGAAAGAAGTAAAGTTTCTGTTCTTTGGGCTGCAGTATAGGTCTACTCTAGCTCAAAGGGGAACTAAAAAAAGTTGCCTATATAGAAAAATTGTCACTTGTCTTCCCAACGAGGTGGAGATGATGTCCTTATTAAAGAATCACAGGAAAATGTTGGCGAAAGAAAAATGGAAAGATACATAAAAGTAACAAGTCATCTTCCATGCATATGACTATTATTTTTTGCTGATGCAGAAATGAGATTTTGTGTCTTAGCCTAACCTTGTGAGGAGGATTTCTTTCTACCCTTTTTTTTTTTTTTCCTAAGGAACTACATGATTTAAATGAAATGCTTTGGATAACAAGGTCCCAAGTGAAAAAGGAAGCACTTTTCTGTGCTATACTGCTGTGCTATATACTTGCTTGCAAAGCATTTAGCATCTAATTCAAATCCTGACAGTTCGGTTTTTCTTGGAAGTAGGCAACTACACAGCAATACCAACTAAGCATAAAACTCCAGGTAGGGTATGTCTGATTCTGGAATTGCTATGCGATCTTAGACATACCAACATCCTTTTTCTGTGGCTAGAATATTGTCTGCATAAACTGAATTATTAATAGTAACCTATCCTACAAGGGTGTTCTGGAAAACAACTAAATATTTAATATATTGTGTCAAAGCATTAAGTCTCCTAAGGCAAAGGCACAATTTATCCTGTGGCTAAACAGGTTTTCAGAGTAAACTAAGTTCTCAGGGACGCCTATCATTACGAAGGCTGAGGAAATCTCCTATCTTCTCACAATTCTGTTTACAGAGGGCCCAGAAGAATACTTATTTTCTAGAATTGTGTAACCACTTACTCTTTAAAAAACATGCTTACCTTCTGAATCTTTTAAGTTGGCAAGCCATTCCTGGCTGGGTACTTTTAGGATCCTTTAGGATTAGTTATAACAAAGAAATGCCACAAATAAATTGAGAGGAATCAGCTTTGAAAGAGCCACATAACTAGAGCTAGTCAAGAAGAACTAATAAAGGCTCATGTAGTTCTGTTAGCCTAGAGCATCGTGGCTAAGAGCCCAGATGAGCCAGCCTAAACGAGTTCCAATCCTGTTTCTACAACTTCCGAGCTGCATACAGCAGGGCAAGTTACTTTAACTCTTTTTGTGTATCAGTTTCTTCATCTGTAAATGGAGCTTCATGGTAGTGCCCACCTCACAGAGTTGCTCAGATTCAATTTAAGAAGTGAGACCACGGCCTAGCACATGGTGAGCTATTACTGTTGTCTCTCTGAAAAGGTGCAAAGGAATAAATTATCCCAATGTCATCTCTTCTACCAAGGCCTTCCAGCCCAACTCAATCTCTGTATGAGCCACTGGCTCTAGAAGTCATCAGGGGATCTGCCTCATTTCAGTGCCAATGTTATGTGTGTGTGTGTGCGTGGGTGTGTGTGTAAGAGATGATGAAGGCAGTACAGAGTTCACTTCTACTGGGCTTTTAGAAGAAAACAGCAACTAATTCAGATTCAACTGCTTGGCGTATCTGAATCCTAAAATACTTAGCACATTTAGAATTTTGCCTCAGTCTGCTCTATGTTCTCTGAATTCATAGCCTTACAATATGAAAAGAGACCACAGATCTGCTGTTCAGTTATATTAACACTTACCTCTCTGCACCCCACAATGTGTGTTATATTGTGACATTATTAAAGGCTGGCGCCAGTCTTCTTCCAAATTTTTCCTGCTTGAACATACTTTCCCCCATGCAACAAATAATGTAATACTCCTATGCTTCCTATTATATAATGACTTTTTTCTAAGGCATAAATAACAAACTGATTTATAATAGGAACTAGAATTTGAATTTGAATTTTATGTTGCTGAAGGCAAAGTAACAGATGTTAGAAAAATGGCCTTTCTGAACAGTGGAAAATTCTAAAGATATCCTTACTATCCCTGTACTAACCGGATTATATTATACTCTAAGGTCTCCTTTCTTATGCCTATAAGAAAAGTTACCTTACAGGAGGCATTCTGGTACATTCAACTAAATATAAGGTACCCAGGTGGAAAATAGAGGTAACACTGTCCCCTTAATACACATGAGTGTTTTACAGTATTTATCTTTTTCCTTATCTTTCTACTCAACTCCACTGAAATTATGCAGCTATATAACATTTCTTTTCTGTATATAGGTAACACCGTGAAAGTTTTATTATAATTTTAGATAACTCAAAACTTCATATTTCCCTAGTAAGATAATCTTTTAGAAAAGGTAGTAAAATAAACCACGAAGTGAACAGAAGTCTTTCAGTTGCTCACCATGCTATGCAAAGTTACTTTAAAAATACTAGCAGGAAATGTTAACTGTGGGTGTTAGGTGGGGCTTGGTACCATACAAAGTAATAAGCCTATCTGATGAAGAAAGAAAAGATTTCCACTTCCAGAGGTTGTGACAGAGGTCCTGTAGACCTCCTAGAAGAGCATTCCACGGTATGAATTCAAATCTGGTCTTAGCAGCAGCCTTTCTGTACACAATTGAGCCAATCAACTTACTTCTGTGTCTAGGTTCTTTATCTGAAATGAGAGCACTCCTGGGACACAGCACTAGTGAAACCACCAGGAAGAGGGGCATCGGAGCTCCCTGGGTCTGGGTGAGACCTAACTTGCTGATGACCACGCTGGAGATAGCAGTGAGGTTGCCTCACCTCCTTTGCCCTGTGCTGCCCTCTACTTAAGAAAGACAAGAGAAATCATTTCGACAGAAGTACTGGCTCCTCAGACTGGTTCTCATTCAGCAATTACTGCCAAAGAAAATTCTTTGCGGGAGGTTTAAAGTAATGGTTATGTACTGACTGACCTTAAAAGTGCAATGCCAGATAGAAAACAAACCATATTAAAGACTTGAAATTAGCAACCTCGGAATTATACAGGCTTTCCCTCCTGGTGAGGTGAGTGAGTCAGAAGCAAGTTCAAAAAAGAAAAACTAAGGAAAGGCTGTGAACTCAAATACAAGTGTGTGGGGGGTGTATGTATGTGTGTGTGTGTTTTCCTTTTACTACACATTACAGGTCTGAAGTCTATGCTGGGGACCACTTGGTCCACATATGGGAGGGCAGGCAGTCTCCTTTGCCTAGGGATTCAAGTCTGCACTGCTTTCTGTAGACTTAAATTCCCAACCTCCCTTTAGAGGAGAAAAATGAGAGCTGGATGTAAATCTGGCCTGTCTTCCCATGTGGCCTTCTCTTAAGTGACTGTGGCATAGAGGGCAAAGGCAGCCAGTTGAGACATAGACACCATAACCTGTGGTCTGTGGAAATAACTCCAGTGATGGAATCCAAACTCTTGGCAGCTACTGTTTCCTTTAGAAATGTGAAGAATCAGATTTGATCTCTAAACAAGGGAATTTAAACATTCACCAAAAGTTTACTATGAAAGATTTCCCCATGCATTTAGTACACTGAAGAAGAAAGCTAGTTAATTGCCACAGCTGCTAGTCGTCGTCGTGGTCGTGATCTTAGTAGTAGTCTTAGTCACAGTATTTAAATCTCTGGGTTAGTTCAGCTGAGGCAAACTTGTTTCAGGCAAGTGTGCTGGGTTTCTAAACCCAACAGGTTTTCTCTGATTTACTGATTTACCCATAAATGATAGTTTTCCCATGAGGGTCAACAAGGACATATGTTTGTAACTTTCATCGAAAACAGTACATACATGGCGTGAGAGAATGCAGGCTCTAGGGCATGTCAGCTCCAAGTGGACAAGAGAGACAGTATGATTCCTTTCGTCTTCTCTCCCTCCTATGGTGTGGGAGCCGCAGACTTTAAAAGAAGATCTGTATCTATATATGTATATTGAGTGGGGGTTTGCTGTAAAGCATTCTGGGTAAATGGTGGGTGGACAGAAGTTAATTACTCTTTATTACTAGGTATTCTCAGTAGTTCAAACTTGAAATATCACCAGCTAGTTTGTCATTTAAGTACATTCTATGTGCTAATCAATAGGGGGCGGGGCGCAGAATGTATGGTGGGTCAGAGTACAAAAATGAAAAAAGGACTGGTCCCTGCTCTCAATGAGCTGAAGAAGCCTTGTAGGAGAGTTGTGTCTCATACACAAATAAATATAATGGCAAGACACAGGAGCTGAAGGAGAGGAACAGGTAGAATGATTAGTTACAGATTACTTATAACTAAGGGCTTGGGTAAGGCATATGGCAGAGGTGGACCTTGAAGGATGGGTAAGATTGGGATTTTTGTAGAGGGGAAGGGCATGATGGAGGGTGAGGAGGAGGAGCTGCAGAAAACATGAGCAAACACATGGATCCAGGGAAGTGGGTTGTGTATAGTAAAGGAAACAGGCTATCCACAGTATTATCCTCCTATATTACGGTTACAATTTCCATTGACTTAGCCAGAAGCAGAAAGATATTAAAGTATTTATGTGGTCAGTGAGCTTAAATCCAGCACCTCTATTTGAGGCAACCACACATAATTGAGTTGATTTCACTCAATTCTTAATAGTCAGAATAAGCCTACAAATAGGTGGTAGGGGGAGGGGCTTAGATTTCCTAGCTACCCACAACCATCGGGGTTTATCATTTGCCTCTCCCATTTTCCTGCTTCAAGTGAATGGTCACCTGCTGGTATTGAGGAAAGGAAACTAGCAGGAAAATCAACAGACCTTAACTCTGGTTCTCTTCCTCAACATACAAATGGAGCCACAGAGAGAGCACAGCGGGGAAGGGACCTACCATCAGAAGCACTTGCTGGGCATATCAGGATTGCCCTTTTTCCTATTGCAAGGGTATTAGGCCAGGTCAAGCCTTATAAGATCTCAAAGACTACTTGGTCTTTTTTTATTCCTCACGGTAAGTGAATCATAATAATGTCTTTCTTTCTTTCTTTATTTTAAATGGCTTTTTTTAAAAAAAGATTTTATTTATTTATTTGACAGATAGAGATCACAAGTAGGCAGAGAAGTAGGCAGAGAGAGGAGGAAGCAGGCTCCCTGCTGAGCAGAGAGCCCCATGTGGGGCTTGATCCCAGGAGCCTGGGATCATGACCTGAACCGAAGGCAGAGAGGCTTAACCCACTGAGCCACCCAGGCGCCCCCATAAGGATGTCTTTAAATGAGAACTCAAGACCCTAGTTATTCTAGAATCGATAAGGACTTGAATGTAGTAATATCTCATAGGACTCATGTGTGAAAACGAAGAGCATTAGCAATTGTCCTTTTCATTGGTATGGGTAGTGAGTACATTTAAACCAAGGGTTTTTTGGTTTCGTTTTGTTTTATTTAAAAGGCCACCTAAGTCCCTCCACCATGGAACATTTTAAGGAGGGCCTTGTGGATTTCAAGAAACAAAGTCCTTAGTTGCCTGACGGCAGACACCACTTCGTGGGTATCAGATTAAGACAAGCACCTTGATTAGAGCATATCTAAGTATATATATAACCAATGCACTAAATCAAGTAAAAAGCATGGAGAAATAAATGGTGTTATCACACTTTTTCCTTTTGCTTTATGTCACCAAATGCAAGTCACCTGCAGGCATTCACCTTGGTGGCCACTTTGCACAAAATAACATGGTTTCTAAGACCTTACCTTTTCCAATTTTTAACATTTATGCTTTTTAGGCAGTGAAAGAGATAGGGAATTGTTCAATTTTTTTGTTCATGTTGGGTTTTTCCCTAGCTATATTTCACGCTGCCAAGGGAAACCTGGCTATGTTATTAGATGCGTGGCGGGAATAGGAACATCTGATCAACAAATGGTACACTATCAACTGCCACGGACCTCCAGCTCTTTTTCCTGAAATTTGATATGCTTGTAATTTTTTTTTATAATAATCACTTTGGATATGCGATCTGACTGGGTTGTTAACCTGTGTCTGATAGCTAAAAAGGTTTAAATTGCTTTGGGTTTAGCAAATTTTAAATGGTGAATTTAGGCTTGTTATTATAAAAAGCAATTAAATGAGAAGATAAATCCAAAGCTACAAAATTTAAATTTCTCCTGCATTTTCAAGATCATAACCAAATAAACCTTGCTGACTAAGAAAAAGTTAAGAGATGGGATGCCTGGGTGGCTCAGTCAGTTAAGCCTCTGCCTTCGGCTCCGGTCGTGATCCCAGGGGTCCTGGGATCAAGTCCTACATCAGGCTCTTTGCTCAGCAGGGAGCCTGCTTCTCCTCCTGCCTGCTGCTCCCACTGCTTGTTCTCTCCCTCTCTCTCCCCCTCTCTCTGACAAATAAATAAAATACATTAAAAAAAAAGTTAAGAGATTACTGAAATTTTCTTGGTCAAAGAGCATGGCAGTTTAGTATGAAATACTATCTGACTACTAGTAATTACAACACTGGAAGAAAAAAGGCGGAAAAAAAATCAAAGCGCATTCCACATACACATATATACGCCAGAGAGCCTCAGTCATACGTATTTTAAAACGAACTAATGTTCTTTTGTAGTGATTATCAGTTTTAACTGCTTTATTTCCATCAAGCCTTGAAACTGAGTAGAAATCATTCAATTATTAAATTTGTAAAAGGGTTTAAAGACTTAGTGCTAATAGTGTTAAAAATTTCAAAGCTGGGAATTCACCTCAAATGGCTGGCTCAGAGCGCAGAGAAAGAACTTACAGAGGCACAAATCACTTAAAAAAAAAAAAAAAAAGAGAGAGCTCATTCCACCAACGCAGAATGGACTTCCAGTGTGTGTGTATGTGTGTGTGCATACGCACGTGTGTGGGTGCACAAGTTCTGAATCAGAATAATCTTTTTGAAGGAGAAGAATCGTGCAAATGCTTCCTATATAGGATGGCAAAATAGCTCTAAAAACATCACCAACAATGAATGGAAGCTGAAATTTAAAAAGAACGACAGCAACCAATGAACTTGCCTAACTTACAGAATTAGCTGCCTTCAGTTCTTATCAGGAGACTGATCTACAACCGCAGTCACAAACCATATTAAAAGTACCTTGTTCAATCATTACTAAGGGCTAGATTAAACAGACCCCATCTTGCTCATCCTTACTATCTTCTCGTAGATGTACAATCACTTTGTCCATAGTGATCTGAGTATAGGAAATTACAGTGAGCTCCTCATGTACGATGGAGCCTACATACGAAGAAAGATGTCCAAGTATAACTTCCTAACCCTATCTGTAGGTAAGTGATCATAAAATAGGATTAATGATGCAATCCAGTGGGTATCCTCAAACTATACAAAGAGCAGAAAGGAGGCAGAACTGTGTTCTAAACTTACTTTAGTACCCAAAAATGTAACTGACTTCCGTTAGGAGACTCAAGATAGTAACCCTAATACTGGTGGAGACCATTTGCACACCTCAAGTGTCAAGCTCAGCAATTCAGAGATATTATAAATTTATTTTTAGATCAGTGAATAAAAGTATTCCGTAACTGAGTAACAACCTCCACTGACGTCAAGCAGTGCTACGGAAATGTCTACACTGATGGCTCAGTTGCTACCCTCAGTCTTGGTCCTCCCGGAGCATCACAGACAAGGCAGTGCTGATTCAGTTCCGACAGAGAAAATCACGTGCTCTGTGATATTACATGCTGAGGTCTGAACGCCCTCCTGATAAATGCCCCCTTTTTTCACTCCCCTGGCAAAATTTTCTGTTTTATTTCAAACATAGTTACTTTTTCAATATTTCTAACAGGTGAATTTTAAAAATCTTCCTTATGTGTATCCTATTAATATGTTTCTAAAGAATATTTCTTGGTATCGTTATCTACTTGCTTTTAAGTTATTTTAGTCACTGAGTGACAGGCTGAAACATGAGTTATAATTTAGAAACTATGGCAATAGCTCTAAAAGTAAGAGCTCATTTTAACACTTCTATTATCCTAAGCTTTATTCTTGTTATTTTAGTGTAGCTATCTTCCCATTTTACAGAAAATACTTTTGATAAAATGAAGTCACCAATGACTTCTTAAACTGTTAAGCCCAGGGCATTCCACACTCTTCATCTGCCAACTACTGCCACGATTTTTCCATAGGTACTGGCACCACTGTTTATGTAATGTTTTTCTTTAAACAGATTCACTGTATAATCTTAGATCATGTTAAAATGAGAAATCAGTACCACTATTCATAAATCACAGGTTTGATGTGCTATATATTTTTCCTAGTGCCCATCAAAATAAACCATAAATACTAAAAATTATTAAAAAATTTTTTTAATACTAAAACTATTTATTTATTTATTTAGCAGCAAAGGCCATAGTCGCCAAACTGTGGAAAGAGCTAAAACTATTTTTTTAAAAAAGATTTTATTTATTTATTTGACAGACAGAAATCACAAGTAGACAGAGAGGCAGACAGAGAGAGAGGAGGAAGCAGGCTTTCCGCTGCGCAGACAGCCTGATGTGGGGCTCAATCCCAGGACCCTGCGATCATGACCTGAGCTGAAGGCAGAGGCTTTAACCCACTGAGCCACCCAGGCACCCCCTAAAACTATTTTAAAATGTTAACCTAAATAATACCTGAAAGCTGGTGTGCCTCTAGTGGTATCTGTCCCATACATGGGGAACTAACACGGAACAGACTACTACTGATTTCTTTTTCCTTCTCAAAACCTCTGTTCTTCTGATCTTGAGGACGTAGCTCCCCCTTGATTTCCCAGTACTCCTCGACTCCTTCACTGGCTCTGCTCCTTAAATGGTAGTATTTTCTAGGACTCCACCCTTGGCCTTTTCTTCTCACCTTCCACATTCTCTCTAAGGGAGCCAGAGGCATCTCTAAAAAAACATGTCTATTGCGGAACTTATTCTCCAGCCTTACATCATTGCAGAAATTATTTCTTTTCCATATACTCTCTCTTAATTAATGACACTGACATTTATGCAGATACCAAAGTTAGAAACTTCTCTGGTCACTCTCATTCTGAGTCCACTGTTTTCAGCCTTTCCTGCTTCAACATTATCCACAACATCCTCTGCCTCTCTTCACTCTGATCTGACAACTGGCCTCTCATTTCACTGAGAAGCAATCAAAAGTCCACAAGTATACCTATATATTGTCCTGACTCCTATCTCAAGACAAACCCTACCCTATGTTTGTGCCTCAGATGCCATCCCCCCATCTATTCAAGAACTTTGCTTCTACAATTAGCTTCTCTCTTTTTTTGCATCCTTAATTTCTCCTTCTTTACTGGATCTCCTTCTTTAATTTCTCCTTCTTTACTGGATCAGTCCTATGCAAACATACTGCAAAATGTTCTATTTTTAGAGTAAAACCCAAACCAAATTTATCCTTAATCCCTCATCCCTTTCTAGCTTCCATCTCATTTTCTTCTCATTTTAGCAAAACTCCTTGAAAGAGTTGCTAGCCATCTCCAAAAACCCCCTTCACAACCCATTTCATACAAACTTTTAGAAGACTGCCAACGACCTCCATGTTCCTAAACTCAATGGCTTATTCTCTGTCCTCATCCAACTCACCTCTTAGGATGCATCCATGTGGTGCAATAGTAATGATACAACCGACTACTTCTCAAAAACATTTTTATTTCTGGGACAAAATACTTGCCTGACATTCCTACTGTCTAGCTGGCTGTTCCTTTAGTGTTCTTTCTCTTCTCAACCTCCTAATGTTGACTGGAATATCCTAGTAATTCACTGTTGACCTACTTTCCTTTTTATACTAACCACTGAGGTAACTTCATCCAAGCTCATGATTTAAAACACCATGCCTAAGCCCATGGCTCACAAATTTTTATCTCTAGCCTGGGGCTCTTCCTTGCCGATCAGGACACTCATATATCTAACTGCCTCCCTAACACTTGCACTGAAACATTGAATAAGCAACTCAATCTTAACATTTACAAAGCCAAACTTGTTTGTCTCCCTAAACCTGCTCCTTCCTCAGACTTTACTATTTCATTTAACAGCACCAATGGTGATTACAAATCTTACCAAATAGCACCAGTTGCTCAGGTCCCAAATTTAGGAGTTATCCATTACCTCGTTTTCCTTCGTTTCCAATATTCCCTCTGATAGTGTCTTGGTTCTGTTTTCAAATATGCAACCCAAATACAATGATGACTTTTCACCTTCCCCCCCTTCACCTGGCTGGTTCAAGCCAATACTATCTTTCACCTGTATTTTTGCCACAGCAACCTAATTGGTCTTCCTGCTTGTGCCCTTACCCTATCACAATCTATTTTCAATAGAGCAGCTAGAGGAAACCTGCTGATATGTAAATCAGACCATTTTTCTTATCTGCTCAAAACCTTCTAAATCATACGTCTTTTTCTTGGAATAAAAGCCCAAATTATTAGAATGGTCTGCAAGGCAGTAAAAACACGGTTATATCCTCCTCCCATTCACCTCTGTTTTCATCTCTTGTAAGTCCACTGCAACCATACAGGCCTTCTTGCTATTCCTTGCAAAAGCCTTTGCAACAACTATTCTCTCCTGTATGCTGTATGTCTGCGTGGCCTAAACGCTTACCTCCTTCAAGACTTTGCTCAAATATCACTTTCTCAGTGGGGCCTCTTTGAACAATCCAGTTTGAATCTTAGCTGACCTCTTGCTCTATTTTCTCCTCAGCACTATCTTCTAAAGGATGTTAGAAGAGTTTATTTTTTATTATAATAAAATAAATTTATTATATCTATCATCTGCTCCCTGTTTCTCTCCAGTAGAATGAAGCTCCATAAGACCTGGAATTTTTTTTCTGTTTGGTTTCCAGTTCCTAGAATAGTGCCTGGCAGACACTACTGGATAAATGAATAACTAAGCAGTTTTTCACTCGGTTTCCTTTAGTTAAAAGAAAACATTCTGTTGCTTTAGAAGGTTATATCCATATCAAATTTCACTTTTTCTTAAATATTATTTGGCCAGGTTAACAATCTATAATAACTGGAGGAGAACTATGGAAAGATCTTAGGCAGGGGCCAACAGGCTCATTCCTCAAAAGAAAAAAAATTTCAAAGGTTCACATCAAAAACCAGAATGTATTTGAAAACTAAAACGAATAATTTTATATTTAATGTCTTTCAGAGGGTGAAGTGTAAAACCACTGGCTATCAGAATTTGACTTACTGTCCCAAGCTCTTATGAAAACCAAAGGTAAACACTTTGTTCATGAAAGCTAAGTGCTGGGAATCCCAAAAGATTAAAAAAAAAAAAAAAAAGGCAAGTACAGCCTCCAGATCTGTGTATAATCCAAGGCTATGTGGCAATCTAATGACGCAAAATTCAGAAGGGACAAAGGTGACAAGCTATACCAAAAGGGACTGTTTAAGATGTGCCTTTAGGGTTATGACTGCCCCATAATCTAGTTCAGGTTTACGCTTTATACAGGGAAGTAACTCTTTTCAGTGATGACATAAAAAGTCAGTGATTATACCACCTTCACAAAAAATGTCTCAAGAATGAATTATTTCGATCATAGCAGTGGAATAAGTTATTACTCATTGGGAGTAACAGAATTATGCACAGGAACCACAGTGGCCTTGTAAGGCAGAGGACTCAGATTTCCATCTCGGCTCTACCGCTAAGTGACACTTGACTTGAGTAACTCATAATCTTTGCTTCTAAACTCATCAAAAGAGGCCTTTACCTTTACCTTCCCCTTCTACCACATAGATACTTGTCAAAGAATAATTTCTAAACCAAATAATTATAGCCCTTTTTAGTAAAGAAACATGAAAATCTTAAAAACATAGGGGAGTTACATTCGGCTTTGTTGCAGGATATGCTTACATTTAAGGATTTTGAAATCTGTAGCATATTAAACCAAAGTTTTATTTCTTCTTATGGAAATAAATGAAGGGAAGCTAACTAGTAGCATATTAAAAATGCTATAAAAACTGGAACTTTAAGACTTTATCTTGTTTTTTAAAGCAGACATCTTCATTAATTTTTATGAAGAATGTCATAAAGCAAAAGTCTTAATTGCAGGTAGCATATCCTGGGTAGTCCACAGGAGGGCAGCAAAATGAAAGATTTCTTTTTCTTCAAAATCTAAACTCCAGGTAAAATTGCTTTAAGCCACAAGTTATAAATCTACAGAAATTTAGGTTGAAGAACATAGACTAAAACTATAGGTAATGAACCAAATTATAAAAAGAGATGATTTAGGTAAGTAAAATTATTAGGTAAATAAAATTATTAGGTTAAAAAAATTTTTTTTCTCTAGTGGTAAAAGCTTTCAAATACGTATTATAGAAAAACCAGCATAAAATTCTAAGCATAGATAGATATTAAAGTCTGAGTCCTACTGTACAACATTTACTTGTCATTTCTTAAGATCTGGGTCAGTTTTTTGTTTTTTTTTAAAGATTTTATTTATTTATTTGAGAGAGAGAGAATGAGGAAGAGAGAGAGAGAGAACATGAGAAGGGAGAGGGTCAGAGGGAGAAGCAGACTCCCTGCTGAGCACGAAGCCTGATGCGGGGCTTGATCCGGGGACTCCAGAATCATGACCTAAGCCGAAGGCAGTAGCCCAACCAACTGAGACACCCATGCGCCCCCGGACCAGTATTTTTAAGTGGGCATGTGTCTTAGTGAATTATGAAAAGACCAGAGAAATTCTGGGTTAGATGCTTAATTATATTCAGCAAATACCAAAGCCATTGTCAGTGGCATACCTGTGAGCATCTCATGTAAATGATGTCTAATAAATATGACCGGACATTACTCTTATGTTCCCTAACAAAAGAAAAATAATACTGGATAAAAAATACTGAAAATAAAGTAAAACCATACATATCAGAGACATAATAATAAAATAATCTAGACTGTTTAAATAGAAAAATATCTTTGCTAGATATAACTTTTTGATTAACAAATTAGTGAAGTTGAAGGAAAAAGTACTTAGAAAATATTTTGGAGTAAAATCCACTAAGTGTATTTTTCTGGACTTCTTGACAGATCCAATATTTAATCATTCTGCTTATATTGTTACTAAAATTTATTTTCTATTTTTGCTCCTTAGAGAAGATAATCATTACTTCATAAAGTTTCATTCTTTCTGACACCTATATTGTTTCCAGTTAAAAGAAAAGTCCTTTTTTAGTGTTGGGCACTGAAAAGAACTTACTTATACTCAAAAGCACTGCAAGTTTACTTAACAGATTCCATTTTACTTTAAAAAGGACCAAGTATGTTGTTATTGAAGAATGGGTTTGTTAAAGTGGCACATTCAGTTCTATTTAAGATAAACTGTGAAATAACAAACCATTAAATGTGGTAAAATGCATGTATTTCAAAACTGCCACAATAAATGTTTAAACAAAACTGAAAGTGAAAGTGCTAGCCTCTCTTTTAATAGTTAGCTCAAGAGTAGACAATTTAAAAATCAAATCTATTAAAGCTTTCCTTCCCAGCACCGCTGAAACTGGGGTGCTGATATAAAACTACCTATAAAAGAGAAGAATTTATTAAAAGCTATTCAAAGGAGAGAGATGATGTCAAGTACTTTCTATATAAGAACATACACCTAACACATGGTAGTCAACAGAAGTTTAGAAAAACTGTCAGATAAATAATTATGCATTGACATAGTTTTTGGCTATAAAGCCTTTACAAGTGGAAACATTTTGTAAGCACAGTGATTGTGTATTTTTAAGTTGAACGAAGTACCTGTGCAAACATTCCAAGAAGCATACACTGAAAATCTGTAAAAAATTCCAGGATTACATATGAAAAGCAATAAAATACTTGCTCATGTTAACAGACTGCCTATGCCTACAATTTTAGCATTAAGTTCATATCATCCAAGAGATTATACTATGTTATAGCGGCTGTAAAAACAGTTACTAACATGGATATTTAAAGAAAATAATTTGTTAAAGACTAACAATAGTGGTCAGAAAATTATTAAAGAAACGTTTTCTAAGAGTAATAGTTATTTTTGATCTTGTAGAAAATCTTATCTGTAAAGCTTTTAAATACTAGCTTTTTTTTTAAATGGTAGCTTTTCTTTCTTTTTTTTTTTTAAAGATTTTATTTATTTATTTGATAGAGATCACAAGTAGGCAGAGCAACAGGCAGAGAGAGAGGGAGGAGCAGACTCCCTGCTGAGCAGAGAGCCAGATGTGGGGCTCAATCCCAGGAACCTGGGATCATGACCCGAGCCGAAGGCAGAGGCTTTAACTCACTGAGCCACCCAGGTGCCCCTTAAATGGTAGCTTTTCAAACAGACTTTCATAAAGTAATGACTTAGGTTGGGATGGTGAGGGTAAGGGCAGCTGAAATTCTTCTCTAATAAAAACCAACATGAATTCCTTGATTACTATATGGAAAAAGAATCATAAGCCTTGTTGATATCTTGAAAACTTCATACTGTCATAATAAAAACTTCAGAAAGATAATGTCTCAGACAAGTAGGACAACTTACGAAGTTATTTCAATATTTAAAAATTATTTCAATATTGCAAAAGTGAAAAAGTAAAAGGCAGACAATCATCTGAAGGTACAGAAATGCGACCACTAGTCACAGGTTTTTCTCTTTTTTGTCCTCAACCATTTAGTAAAGCCCAGAGATAAAGAGGATTAAACTGGGTTTTCAAATACAAGAAGTTCAAGTTCAAGGAGATACTTGTTGCTTTGAAGTTTCAGCTTTTCAAAGCTGGAACTCAGCAAAGTAATTATGAATGTACAGGATTCCTGTGGAAACAGTAATGTAAAAACACTGTCAAAGAAAAAAATCAATACAGAAATGAACTCAGTATTGACAATGAAGTTGTCAACTTAGAAAATGCTATAGCATACGTTTCCATCAGGCGGTATCAGTAGTTAGCAGATGGTGGATTCTCTTCTAAAGTAATTAATCGCAACATAAAACGGGCTAAATTAAAAAAATTTGTTCAAGAGCTCTCTCTGAAACAACTAAAAAAAATATTCCCTCTTCCCAAGTCAAATTATTTTCTTTCATTGTATTAGATCAAGTAATAATATCTGTGGCATACCTGGACAACTAAATATTAAGATACTACAACTTCGTAGATTAGTTTCAGGTTATTAGTTTCCTGGGCTAGTTGAAATTATGCTCTGGGGAAGAAGTTCGAGACAACTGAATTCCATCTCTTGACATGACTGACATAAATAATAAATTTCAAGAAAGTAAAATCCTAAGCAAAAGCATGTGAAGTAATATTAGCAAAAAGGCTTTTTAGAAGAGGGTCACTATATATATACACAACACTCTTCTTTCCAATAACAAAGACATCAAGAGGGGTAAGGGAGATGCAAGCAGGTAAAATAATATGAGACTATTAATAAAAGCAGCTCATTGAAAAAAGTGAAATTCTGTTTACAAGGCTATTGTTAGGTAATCTAGGGAATTTAAGAGACCACAACATATTTTCTGGAATTAAGTAAGAAGATAAAGATCCATAACTCGCACCTTTAAGGTGGAACTATTTTGCACTTATTATGAATTTCTAATGGCTTACTTTTACCCAATACCTATCATGTGATAAGGACCTTATTTAATCCTACCAACAAATCTATGGGACAGATTTTCCCTTTCATTTCATAGATGAGGACAGAAGCTACTTTACGGGGATCAGAAACACCGTAATGGCAGAGCTAAGGCTCAGACATGAGTCTGCAGGACTCTGTTGCATCGCGCAGCTACACACTGTTGCGTTGTTGACACACTTAGGCCTTCCACACTCATGCAAGCAACTCTAGATTGTGCTCAGTTCTCATCCACAACTGAGCAATGGAGTTTTGCTGCTACTAGGTTTTTAGTTTCTTCACTAAAAAACTGGGCTCTGATACTTAAAAATGTACACTACAGTATTACTGCCTATCATTTCAATAAGATCCCAAGGCAGTCTAGCACAGTAAATGGAAAACCATTTGCAGGATGTATTTTTTCCTTAAGTGAACAGATGATCGACTGATAATGCTCTGCTTGAATATTACAATCTGATCTGAGCACTAACAAAGCACCCATGGTGTGTTCTACAACAGCAAGGTTCTGAGGGTCCACATATATGTAAACCTCGTCTCTCCTAACTCAAGCCAAATGTTTTTTATTCTTACGGTGAAAATTAAACAAGTAAATAAACATAATGGAACCCTTAAGGAGTTCTAACCAATGAATTTACAATAGTTCAGATAGTTATTGACTCAAATAACTTTTTACCCAGATGAACACACTTATGCACATGTATGTGTGTGTGTGTGTGTACATGTATATATGTATATATATACACTGGTGGCTGTGGGAGAAAGTGGAAGTATGCAAGAAGATACCCCTCAGTGTCAGGTGACTAGTTTAAAGGTGCAGTCAAGATCTGGATCATCTTCACTGAAAAGCAAGGGGGTATATTTCAGTGAATGAGGATCAGATCTTTAAATCTTATTGCAGGTTGTCTAAATGGAGATATATATATATATATATGAAATATACCCCTTACCTTGAATATCAGTCATTAAGAAACATCATAGATTCTGGGGAGAGAAAAAACTCTTACATCTATCAATCTCAGTTGAATACACTTTAGTCAGCCTTTTTCAGGGGTTTTAGGACAGAATTAGACACAATACCCTAAGGCATGTATATGTAAGTAATGAATTAATTTCCTTCTGATGTATGTAGAATTATATTAGTGATGTAAAATCCCTGGGAAAAATGGAGAAAATCATTTTCTGTGTTCTGCTGATCAGAACAGGAACCCTGGTTGAGCTCATTATTTTGCCAGCATTTAACAGCTGCTTACCACTGCAAACAGAAGAGGTGATGTTGTACAGAAAAGGATAAAACTGCATACAGCGTATCAACTTCAGGCTGTTTTCACATTCTGGGCATTTGGTCGTTAATTTCAAAGCCTGTCTAAAGGCCTCAAGTGCCCCACTGATATTCTTCAGAGCAAGGTAAGCATTTCCCAGGCTCAAAAAGGTCAGGGGCTGAAAAAAAAAAAATTAGAAAAATGTTAGTGAATTAGTATTTCCTGAGAGTCACAAAACTTTTGAGTATACATCTTTTGGCTTCTTTTAGGTTATCTTATAATAGTTAATGGCTAACTGTCCATTTTATTTAAATCAGCCAATTCTACAATTATACCCTTTTACTAAAATAAAAAGTAAAGTGTAATAAACACTAAAGTATATAAATCAGTGAATTTTTATATGTGTATATATCCCTGTAACAACCTCTCATCTCAAGATATAAAACATTTATAATGTTTCTAAGACTCCAAAGGATTCCCTTGGGCAACCCAACCCAAATCCCAGATGCAACCAGTGTTGTTACGTTCTTTCACCATAAATTAGCTCTGTCTTTAAACCTCATATAAATGCAATCAAACAGCATGTTCCCTTCCATGTATATATAATCTATACGCTTTTGTAGATTCTTTTACTCAATACAATATCTAAGGTTTACAAAACTGAATGTTTTTTGTGTATAGTAGTTTATTATTTTTTTTTAAATTGATGTGTAATGTCTACCATGTGAATACATTGTTTGTTCACTGCTTGTTCATTCATGTTTGTTCATTATCATACTGATAAGCATTTGGACTCTTTCCAGTTTTGGGCTATGACGAATAAGCTACTATGAACATTTTTGCAACTACCTTTTGATAGACATATTTGCTCCTTTTCCTTGGATATATACTCTGCAGTGGGTCTTAGGGCAGGCATATATTTAGTTTTATAAGATACAACCAGTTTTATAAGATTTTATAAGATACAAATCTTTTTTAAAAGATTTTTATTTATTTATTTGAGACAGAGAGTATGAATGGGGGTAGGTGCAAGGGGGAGGCAGAGGGACAAAAAGACTCTGAACTGAGTGTGGGCTCTAAGGTGGGGCTCAATTCCACAACCTGAGCCAAAACCAAGAGTCGGGTGCTTAACGAACTGTGCCACCGAGGCGTCCCACGACCAGGGAGTTTTCTAATTCCTGGGATGTACAAATTTACACTCTTACCAGGAAGTATGAGAATCTATTAGTACTGCCAGTCCTTTAAATTTAGCTGTTTTAAATCAAAACTAAAATGAGATATCACCTCACACCAGTCAGAATGGCTAAAATTAACAAGTCAGGAAATGACAGATGCTGGTGAGGATGCAGAGAAAGGGGAACCCTCCTACACTGTTGGTGGGAATGCAAGCTGGTGCAACCACTCTGGAAAACAGCATGGAGGTTCCTCAAAATGTTGAAAATAGAACTGCCCTATGACCAGCAATTGCACTACTGGGTATTTACCCTAAAGATACAAACGTAGTGCTCTGAAGCGGCACATGCACCCGAATGTTTATAGCAGCAATGTCTGCAATAGCCAAACTATGGAAAGAACCTAGATGTCCATCAACAGATGAATGGATAAAGAAGATGTGGTATATATACACAATGGAATACTATGCAGCCATCAAAAGAAATGAAATCATGCCATTTGCGACAACATGGATCGAACCAGAGCGTATCATGCTTAGCAAAGTAAGTCAAGCAGAAAAAGACAACTATCATATGATCTCCCTGATATGAGGAAATGGTGAAGCAACATGGGGGGTTTAGGGGGTAGGAGAGGAATAAATGAAACAAGATGGGATTGGGAGGGAGACAAACCATAAGTGACTCTTAATCTCACAAAAACTGAGGGTTGCTGGGGGGAGGGGTGTTGGGAGAAGGGGGGTGGGGTTATGGACACTGGGGATGGTATGTGCTATGGTGAGTGATGTGAAGTGTGTAAACCTGGCAATTCACAGACCTGTACCCCTGGGGATAAAAATATATTATGTTTATAAAAAATTAAAAATTTAAAAAAAACCCAAAAAGATCAAAAAGAGATTTTTAAAGATAATAGGGAAAATGTGGACTTTTATGCCAATAAATTGGAAAATTTAGATAATTGTTAATTTTCTAGAAAAAATAGAACATAAAATTGACTCAAAAAGAAATAGAAAAACAAGTTATAAAAAATTTAGCTGTTTTAGAGAAATAATGAAGTAGCATCTCAATGTGGTTTCAATTTATTAGTACTAGTGTTGAATATTTTTTCATGTGCTTATAGCCATTTGGATATCCTCATTTCTGAAGTGCCTGTTGTTTTCACCATTAAAAAAAAAAAACAAAAAAACAAAAAACCAACCACAGGTTGTCTTTTCCTTACTGATTTGAAGGAACTCTTTATATATGGGTCCTTTGTTGGAAATATTTATTGCAAATATCTTCTCCCAGTCTGGGGTTTGCCTTTTATTCTTTTACTAGTATCTCTGATAAAAAGACATTCTTACTTTTGATGAAGTTCTATTTACAGATATATACATGAATATGAATATATAAAATATATATTTATAGAAATATATATTTTACAGTTAGACCTTTTTTAAATGTTTGCCTACTATAACATCATGAAGACCTTCTCTTATTTTTTCACCAACCTTTATTATTTCATGTTTCACATTCTGGTACCTGATCCACCTCAACTTAATTCTGTGTATGAAGTGAGGGAGGAGGCAAGGTTCATTTCTTTTTCCACAGGGACATCCATATATTCCAGCATTACTTGCTGAAAAACCAACAGGTGTCTCCACTGCCCTGAACTACTGGTATATCTTTAACATAAATCAAATAACCATATATACGGGGGGTACTTCTAATTTTTCTCTTATGTTTTATTGGTATGTTTGAGTATCCTTGTGCCAATACCACACTGACCTAATTACAGCAAGTCTTGAAATAAAGTAATACAAGCCTTCCCACTGTCTGTTACGTCTGTTAGGTCATCCACAATATGTCACTATAACCAAGCCAAGGTGTACAAAATATGCCATATTACAGAGGCATTAATCTAAGTAGCTCTCAGATTACATTTAAAATCTTACTTTGTGGTTCATACCCAGACGCAATTAAATCCCATATTTGGATTTCAAAGTGTTTTATATTTTCACATAAGGAAACAAAATGTTTATTCCTCTGACCAGAATGATGGTTGTACAAATATCTTATACTGAGATAAACTCATTAGTATTTTGGGAAAAAAATGAATTTTCATCAGTGCATCCAGAAAATAACTGAGGTTTTTACTAGTGTTTTATATACTGGGGATACAGCAGAAAATAAGAAAGATAAGTCCCTGCCTTTGTAGACGTTTTAGTCAAGTGTCATAAAAGCACAAGTATGAGAAGAATGTGATGGAGAAGAGTAAAGCTGGGAAGAAACATTAAATAGACCGAAGTGGGGAAGAGAATGTCATTTTAAATACTGGAGTAAGGGAAAGACCTACTGAGTAGTTAATATTTTAAAGGATTTCAAGGAGACGAGGCAAGCTATGAAGAATCTTGGTGGAGTGAAGTATCCAAACAGAGAAAATAGAAGGTTCAAAGAGGCGGAGGTGGGAGCATGCCTAGTATGTTCAAGGAAATGCAGAGGTAAGTGAGGCTAGAACAGAATGAGCAAAGGAATGATTTCATGGGGATGAGGTCAGAAAAGTAACAAAGTCATGTAAGACCTTCTACACTATTATAAATTCTTGTCTTTTACTATGGGTTACATGGAGAACCATTGCGGAGATTTGAACAAACGACAACATATGACCTTGTATAAGGATCTTACTGATTACTACGAATAGACTACAGGGGGATAAATGCCAAAAGCAGAGAAGTTAGGCCAGAGACTAGTGAAATAATTCAGAAAAGATAATGGTATATTGGATCAGACAGCAGTGGAGATAAACTGCAATTCTGGGTATATTTTGAAAATATCAGCAAGGTAAGTTAATACACTGAATTTACCCTGAGACAGGAAAAAAGGAGTGAAGGACAGCTCCAAGTTTTTATCCTGAACTACTAGCTTTACTGTTTCCCGAAATGGGAAAGACAGAGAAGAAAAGACTGGAACAAAGTAAAGGAGCTTAGTTTTGGCCTTTAGTTCTAAAGTGTGTTTTAGACATCCACATGGAGACGGTCAAGTAAGCTGCTGGATAAAGGATCTGTGGTTCAGAGCAAACCTGACAGGTGACTCAAGAGGGAAATGACAGGGTTCTCAAGATGTGGTGCTGGAACAACCGGATGTCTATGTGATATGAACTTTGATGAATGAACTTTGATCTCCACTTTATATTACAAAAAAAAATTTAACTTGAAATGGTTCACAAACCTAAATGTAAAACCTAAAACTTCAAATGGTCTCAAAGACAACATAGGAAAATATTTTACTTTATTTGAGATAGCTATTTAAAGACAAGTAATAGACAGCAAAGATAAAACAGAACTAATTGCTTTCAAATTTTTTGTGAGGATACCTTAAATCTAACAATAAAAATCAAAAGAGAAAGGATGGGCAAATTGAAGGGTATTTTTTTTTAAGATTTTATTTATTTATTTGACAGAGAGAGAGATATCACAAGTAGATAGAGAGGCAGGCAGAGAGAGAGAAAGGAGGAAGCAGGCTCCCCGCTGAGCAGAGAGCCCGGTGTGGGGCTCGATCCCAGGACCCCGGGATCGTGACCTGAGCTGAAGGCAGAGGCTTAACCCACTGAGCCACCCAGGCGCCCCTGAAGGGTATTTTTAAAAGAGAAGACAAAAGCAGGGTACCTGGGTGGCTCAATGGGTTAAAGCCTATGCCTTTGGCTCAGGTCATGATCCCAGGGTCCTGGGATCCAGCCCCACAGTGGGCTCTCTGTGGAGCAGGGAACCTCCTCCCACCCCCCACCTGCTTGTGATCTCTGTATGTCAAATAAATAAATAAAATCTTAAAAAAAAAAAGAGAGAGAGAGAAGACAAACAAAAAAAAAAGAAAAATTTTTTCATGTATGATGGAGTTAAAGATTTTGTATAAAATAAAAAAAATCTAAATTCGAACAAAATGCATACAAAAACTTTTATTTTAAAAATATGATTAAAGGGATGTGTGGCTGGCTCAGTCTGTGGAGCATAGGGCTCTATCTCAGGATTATAGGTTCAAGCCCCACCTTCAGTGTAGAGATTACTTAAAAAAAAATAAAATCTTCAGAAAAAATTAAAATAAGAAAATAAAAAAGCAATTAAAGGATAAAGAAATTTATTTTACAGCACAGGAGAGATATTTTTTAAAGTACACTTGTTTTACAAATGTTAAGTCAGAGGCTGTGTGGCATGGCCAAAGGGTGTGAGTGCTGTGGCCAATCTCCTGGAGTTCAAATAAATCCAACTTTGAGACTTCTGGTAAATCCCTTTTGCCCATTTCTTTATCTATCAAATGGGCAAATTCTATCTCGCAGGGTTATTGTGAGGATTAAATGATTCATCACATGTAAAGGGATCGGTATGGTGCCTGGCTTTAGTAAACAATAACAAAAGTTAGCAATTAGTTCAATTGCCAAATTCTGGGGAAGCTACAGATGAAATGAATACTTTCCGACCTTGATGATGGCAATGTAATTGGCCCAAATCTTTTGGTAGATGTTTGGCATTTTGTATCAAAGCCATCAAAATAACTCATTGGCTTAGTAATTCCACTGCTAGCCATCTTTCCTAAGAAAATTACGTGGAATGCAGAAAAAACCTTATTCAGAGAACCATTATTGGTAATAGGTAAGCACTGTCAGCAACCTAAACATTCAACAACTGAGGAGTACGCTGTGATATACAAATTCAAAAGCAGCCATTAATGATGACTAGTAAAAACTATGTGGTAATAAAACTTTTTTATATAGTAACTTTTGAAGATCGCCAGTGCAACAGTGTTGCAACACTATGAAATATTTGAATAGAAGAAAAACTTACAGGACTTTCCAAATGTTGGTAGTTGAGGGAAGGGTGCTTGCTGATTAAGGTGTATTTTCGTGGTATCTATTCTGATCCACTGATTTCTCTTTTGACTATTACTGTAGCACCACAGCATTTAACAACTGAAATTTTAGTGTAATTTTCAAATACAGAAAGGCAGTTAATCTCTAAAGGAGCTCTTTTTTCTTCAGAGGAATACTGCCTCATTGCCTTCACTGGTGACAACAGAAAGTGAAATAAGTATCAGGGGAACACAGCTGTGGTGAGCCTTTGGGGGCCCAATCATCACATCCCATTTATAGCATCTGTTCCCACTGTACCTGCACCTGGCCCACAGCTTTTGGACCACAAAAAAACATTTGGTAAATATCTGATATACTTTTTTGGCACCAGGCCTGTTGTACAGTATAGCATCTGTAAACTTTGGCTCAAATCTACTTGTGAGTTTGTGTATTTCAAGGGAAACTCTTAACAGGCAATATTTTCTTCTCATACTTAAAAAACTAGTTCTGAAATATCACAAATAAACCTAAAGCACTCATGCACACTTCTTTTAAAAGTTTTTTTTGGATGGGCACCTGGGTGGCTTAGTCCATTGGGCATTTGACTTCAGCTCATTTCATGATCTCAAGGTACTGGGATGGAGCCCTGCATGGGGCTCCCCTCTCAGTGAGGAGCCTTCTCCCTCTGCCTCTGCTTCTCCCCCTGCTTGTGCTCTCTCTCTCAAATAAATAAATAAAATTTTTTAAAATAAATAAACGTTTTTTTGGATATGAAACTTATGAACATTTAAACACTAGGTATAAGAGCAATTTAATTGTATATTTACTATAACTGCATTTCATCAAACCTAGGTTGTCATCAATTGTAACATGAATCCTTATTTCAGAGAATTATCTCAGAAATTATGAGTAATTAACTACACAGCAGTGATTAACTCCATGGGCAGCATGTGGGAGGTTCAGGGCATGAACCCATCTATCTATTCTTATCAATGCGACCTTTAAACTATGCTCTGGCTTGGTTGATATAAAGATATCTATAAATTAAAGTTGTAAAACAATATAATATTAAGCAGCAGGCATAGTGTGATGAGTAGGATAAAGAACCAGATGTTTCAGACTGACATAAAAAAGTGGCAGTATAGGGGCGCGTGGGTGGCTCAGTGGATTAAGCCGCTGCCTTCGGCTCGGGTCATGATCCCAGGGTCCTGGGATCAAGCCCCGCATTGGGCTCTCTGCTCTGTGGGAAGCCTGCTTCCTCCTCTCTCTCTGCCTGCCTCTTGCCAACTTCTGATCTCTGTCTGTCAAATAAATAAAATAAATCTTTAAAAAAAAAAAAAGTGGCAGTATATTTTTAGCAGCTGTGTCATTCTTATTTAAACCTAAGTTCCTAAAAATAAATTAACCACATAATTATAAGTTTCACTCATTTTAAGTAAAGAAATGACACAAGAGAACTATAGGCCAATATTTCTGATGAACATAGGTGCAAATATCCTCGACAAAATACTAACAAACTGAATCCAACAATACAGTAACAAAAATCATTCATCACAATCAAATGTGATTTACTCCCGGGATACAATGGTGATTCAATATTCACATATCAATTAATGTGATACATCACATCAATTAAGAGAAAGGATAAAAATTGTATGATCATTTCAATAAATACAGAAAAAGCACTTGACAAAGTACAACATCCATTCATGATAAAAGTCCTCAACAAAGTAGGTCTAGAGGGGACATACCTCAACATAATGAAGGGCATATATGAAAAACCCACAATAAACCTCACCCTTAATGGGGAAAAACAGAGCTTTTCCCCTAACACCAGGAACAAGACAGGATGTCCACTCTCATCACTTTTATTTATCATAGTACTGGAAGTCTTAGTCTCAGCAATCAGACAACAAAACGAAATAAAAGGAATTCAAATCGGTAAGGAAGAAGTAAAATGTTTTACTATTTGCAGATGATGTGATGCCATATATAGAAAAGCCTAAAGACTCCACCAAAAAATTACTAAAACTGTTAAGTGAATTGAGTAAAATCACAGTATATAAAATCAATGTGCAGAAATTTGCTGCATTTGTACATATAATAATGAAGCAGCAGAAAGAGAAATTGAAAAAACAATCCCATTTACAGCTGTACCAAAAATAAGACCTATGAATAAACCTAACCAAAGAGGTGAAAGAACTATACTCTGAAAACTGTAAAACACTGATGAAAGAAATTGAAGAGAACACAAACAAATGGAAAGAAATCCCACATTCATGAATTGGAAGAAAAAACATTGTTAAAATGTCTATACTACCCAAAGCTACCTACACATTGAATAAAATCCCTATCAAAACACCAACAGCAGGGGCGCCTGGGTGGCTCAGTGGGTTAAGCCTCTGCCTTCAGCTCAGGTCATGATCTCAGAGTTCAAGGATCAAGCCCCGCATCGGGCTCTCTGCTCAGCAGGAAGCCTGCTTCCTCCCACTCTCTCTGCCTGCCTCTCTGCCTGCTTCTGATCTGTCTGTCAAAATAATAAATAAAATCTTAAAAAAAAAAAACAAAAAACCATCAACAGCATTTTTTGCAGAACTAGAACAAAAAAATCCCAAGATTAATATGGAACCACAAAAGACTTTGAATAGCCAAAGCAACTTTGAAAAAGAAGAGCAAAGCTGGAAGCATCACAATTCTGGATGTCAAGTTACAATACAAAACTGTAGTAATCAAAACAGAATGGTACTGGCACAAAAATAGATATACAGATCAATGGAACAGAACAAAAAACCCAAAAATTAACCTACAATTATATGGTTAATTTTATTAAATCAGGACAGAATATATCTAATCAAAAAAAGATAGTTTTCAACAAATGGTGTTGGAAAAACTGGTCAGTAAATAGTAATAAACTGGACCACTTTCTTACACCATACACAAAAATAAACTGAAAATGGATTAAAGACCTAAATGTGAGACCTGAAAGCATAAAATTCCTAGAAGAGAACAAGGCAGTAAGTTCTCTGACATCAGCCATAACAACATTTTTATAGCTATGTCTCGTGGGACAAAGGGAATTAAAAACAAAAATAAGCTATTGGGACTACATCAAAATAAAAAGCTTCTGTACAGTGAAGGAAACAACCAACAAAACTAAAAGTCAACCCATGGAATGGGAGAAGGTATTTGCAAATGCATATATCTGATAAAGGCAAAATCTGATATATTTGCAAATGCATATATCTGATATATCTGCAAATGCATATATCTGGTAAATGCAATATCTGATAAAGGGTTAATGTTCAAAATATATAAAGAACTGATACAACTCAATACTAAAAAAAAAAAATGCAATTACAAAATAGGCAGAAGACATGAATAGCTATTTTTCCAAATAAGACATCTAGATGGCCAATAGACACATGAAAAGATGTTCAACATCACTCATCATCAAGGAAATACCAATCAAAACCATGATGAGATACCATCTCATGTTTGTCAGAATGGCTAAAATTAACAACATGGGAAACAACAGATACTGGCAAGAATGCAAAGAAAGGGGAACCCCTCACACTGTTGGCAGGAAAGCAAAATAGTGTGGCCACTCTGGAAAACAGTATGGACGTTCTCAAAAAGGTAAAAATAGAACTATCCTATGACCCAGCAACTATACTACTAGGTACTTACGCAAAGGCTACAAACATACTGACTCGAAGGGGCACATGCACCCTGACGTTTACAGCAGCATTATCAACAACAGGGAAATTAAGGAAAGAACCCAACTGTTCACTGACTGATAAATGGATAAAGAAGATGAAGTCATAAATACAGTAGAATATTACTCAGCCATCAAAAAGAAGTCTTGCCATTTGCAAGGACATGGATGAAGCTAGAGTGTATTATGCTAAGTGAAGTTAGTCAGAGAAAGAAAAAAAAAACCATATGATTTCACTCATATGTGGAATTAAACAGAGAAAAGAGATGACATATGGGAAGGCGAAAAAAGAGAGGGAAGCAAACCATAAAAGAGACGATAGAGAACAAACTGAGGATTGATGGAGGGGCGGTAGGCAGGGAATGGGCTAAATGGGTGATAGGTATTAAGGAGGGCACTTGTGTTGAATGTGATTAAATTCTACTCCTAAAACTAGTATTACACTGTATGTTAACTAATTAGAACTTAAATAAAAATTTGGAAAAAAAAAACATTAAAAATAGAACTTCTAGGGCGCCTGGGTGGCAGTCCGGTTAAGCGACTGACTTTTGGATTCAGCTCAGGTTGTGATCTCAGGATAGTGAGATCGAGCTCTGCATCAGGCTCCACACTCAGCACAGAGTTGGTTTGAGATTCTCTCTCTCCTTCTCCCTCTGCCCCTCCCACTCATGCTCTCTCTCTCAAATAAAGACATAAAACTTAAAAAAAAAAAAAAAAAAAAAGAACTACCCCAAGATCCAACAAACACACTACTGGGTATTTATCCAAAGAATACAAAAACACTAATTCAGAAGGATAAATGCACCCCTTTGTTTACAGCAGCATTATTTACAATAGCCAAGATGCAGAGAAGCTCTACGGTTCATCGATAGATGAATGGATGAAAAAGATGTGGTGTATATATATACATACAAAATGAAGTATTATTCAGCCATAAAAAAGAATGAAATCGTGTCATTTGCAATGACATGGAGGGAGCTAGAGAGTATAGTACTAAGTGAAATAAGACACAATAAGACAAATACCTTATGATTTCACTCATACATGTAATTTAAGAAACAAAAGCAGCAAAGGAAAAAAAAGAGAGAGAGAGAGAGAGAAAGAAACCAAGAAACAGATTCTTAGTTACAGAGAACAAACTGATGGTTACCAGAGCAGAGGTGGGCAGAGGGCAGAGGCACCTGAAACAGGAGATAGGGATGAAGGAGGGCACTTGTGATGAGCATCAGGGGATGTATGGAAGCGTTGAATCACTGCACTGTACACCTGAGACTAATATAACACTGTATATTAGCTAAAGTAGAATGAAAATTAAAGAAAAGAAAGTAAATATATCTAAGATATATCTGGGAGTAAAAACAAGAAGATACAGAAAAATGTGATTAGCACGAGTGTACATTTGTACAAAATAAATCAATATAAAAACACATTAAAAATAAGACAAAACAAAATCTGCTTTATGTCACCTTAAAGTATGCAAACTGTACTCTGATAAAAACGTGAGACTTTTTTTGTGCCTTCCCCAGAAAAATACAAATTGTACCCTGAATTTGAGTTACCCCCACATAGTATATGGAGCTACAGAGAAACATAAAACCTCACCTCAGAGCTATTGATGGCCAAAGCTTGAAGGAGCAGTTTAGTGGCATCAAGATGGAGACCATAGTGAATCAAAAGGTTGGCCAAGTTCACAAGAGGAATGTCTTGGTACTGAAGTGGAGCCAAATTCAAAGCTCTCTGAAGACAGGCAATAGCAAAAGTGCTGTTTCCTACTGCTCTCCAGTAGAGTCCAGCTTCATTGAGTATCAGCCAGACGGGGGCATTTGGCTGAAAAACCCAAAATACCTCAGATGCCGAAATAATACAGTACTAGTTCTAACAAGGATTTTTAATGCATGCATTTTAATTTTTAATTACAAATACTAAGCATTTAAATTTCAGCTGTCTAAAGCAGGAGACTTACCTTATTAATAGCGTGAAATAAGAATGACCCAATTTCTTCTTCTGGGATAGTATAGTTATTAATACGGGAAAGCAAAATCTGAAAACATCAAAAGGAAGACTGACTCAATTGAAAATAACAGGGAAGACATTTGAGAAAATTCTATAGATAGTAGTCTTGAGCTTCTCAGGAACAGCTAATTTGAATAGACACTTATAATCATGTATTTATATATATAAAACACGAGGTCATCACCAACAGGTGTTGACCTGCTTATATGAATGCCCTAGTTTCCTCTAACTAAAACACGTTACAAGATGTATACCACATACACATACCCCATTAAAGTCAACCTAAGTATCCAAAATCAAAAGAGAAATTATTCAAAAGACAACAGTATGTAATACCCAATGGCAACAAAAACCTTCTATCTTTCCTAGCTGGAAAACCACTGGATCTGTAACTACGCTATGTTCTTGCAACATGTGTGTAACTGTGAGTAACTCTAAGGTGGGGATCATGGTCTATTTATCTTTCCTAGGAATCCAAACAGCGCCTGGTACATAATGTTTTCCACCTCAGTAAATGTTTGTTGACTGTCAGTAGTAACTGTTCACAGTTTTAAAATTAAGTTTTAAAAAGGTTGTTGTGATGGTCTGTTTTCTCTGCAAAAAACTAATCTTTCAATTGTATCTCTGGAATGGTATGTAATGTAGAATTTCTAGTCAGCAATATAACACTCTTAGTTATACATGACTAGCAGGAATTAAGGTACAAAGCATAATGGAATTTATCTATAGTATCTGTAAATTCATACAAATTCATACAAACTTCCAAGGACCCTACATAAGGCCACAGGGTTGAAAAGGCCACAAAGAGAATCTTCAAGCTTTCAATTTATACAGACTTCTGGAGACTTGGAGGATGCAAAGCTAAACTGAAGGGGTCAGAATGGCCCCCAGCAGATGAGCCCCAACAAGTAAACAGAGAGTTCTGTGTTGCTCATCTTTGCGGCACTCTTATTCGAGAGAATGCTCATGTGGTCTGCGCGAGCAGCCCTGAAGCACACTTCCCTGACACTCCTTCAATAGCATGAAAGTCTTCTTAATGATTCTACCAATTCTTTAAGAGTTTTAAAAAACTTCAAGTTCAATAACTGCCTTCTATCAAGTTTTCGTTCCACCTACGAGGCTTGTGAAGTCACCCAGAATGGACGGCAATAAACACCAGCCTAAGTGAGCCTTACTTTTCGTGCATGGTCATCTGGCATTTTGGCTTTCAGATCCATGCGGACCTCTAATTCTTTGACTAAGTAGGACAGAGTCTGGCTTTTTCTGAAGTCAGTTATGGAACAGTCAGGGGTTTGGGCCTCTTCTTCTGAAGAATAATCATCACTGTTGAGTTCGTGGATCCTGGCACAAGAAAAAGGAACAAGATTCATATTTTCAAAGTTTGGGTGATTTCAAGATAAAGACTTAACCTTTCAAGTCCAAGGCTGGTGCTCTCAAAGAACTGCCAGATGATAATCATGCAGAATCAAGTGCTTTGCCAAATCCATCAGCACTTGCCTGAGTCCTTTGTTTTCCGGTGGCAGAAAATACGTTGGTAATTCCCCGCCAAGAGGGACTCTAGGATAGCTTTCTGCACAATCTGCTCTTTTAGGCCAAAGAATATGCTGTTTGTCCTAATAAAGAGAAAAAATTTCTCATAAGTTTCCTTGGATTCAATATTTCAACATGCTAAATAAACTTTTAAAAGAATATAAATATATTAAGATAACTGAACAATTTAGTATTTAAAAAAATTGTAGACACTATCATGTAAACTCTATCATGTTCCTTCTACTGAAGACTATTAGTCTATGTCAGTAATTCTACCTGCTTTACCATAGACTGGTTCAGGGTTGGGCAGGCCTAAGTCCGCTGAGCCCCATGAGATACAAGGAGAGGCTTGCTTGGGGCTTCTGAGAAAGAAAAGCCAGTCTTTGTCTCCTTTGCCACATAGGAACAAAGAACATGTTGCTCCAAGTGGCTGCTGCCTGTTACCTCATGACCATGAGGAAGACAAGCATTAGGATGAAACCTATACCGGGGATGGCAAATTGAAGAAAAGGAAAGAAACGGGTCCCTGATGACATCACTGGTCCATTTAATTAACCAAACCCAAAGCCTGCTCTCATCTCTGGACTTTCTGTAATATGAGGCATATTTTCTTTTAAGCCAGTTAAAGTAGAGTTTATGATTTGTACCTGAAAACATATATGAGCTTAAAACCTGGCACAGAAAACTACTTTTCCCTGAACTAAGATGGTTTCTTTTCCAATGCCAAAGTTTAACAATTGTTTTGATATGTAAAATGTTCATTTTTCTAAATAAGATACATCAGAGGCTTATTAAACTTAAATCTTGGAGTTACCAAACTTTTGGGAATTTATTTTACACAGAATTAAATCTAAGTGGCTATATTAATTCTGATAGAATATAAACTGGATTGAATTCTAAAAATTTAATACTGAATAAAATATACATGGTATCTGTCCTCATACCTTGGTATGCCCATGGGCTAACATACAATTATTTCTTAGCTAGTCAGAAATACATATTTATTGGGGTGCTTGCATTGCTCAGTCGGGTAAACATTTGCCTTTGGCTCAGGTCATAGTGCCACAGCCCTGGGATCAAGTCCCACTTCGGGTGCCCTGCTCAGTGGGAAGCTTGTTTCTTCTCCCTCTTCCTCTGCTACTCCCCCTGCTTGAGCTATCTCTCTCTCTCAAATAAATAAATAAAATCTTAAAAAAATACATACTTATTAACTTATTATCTGTATCATCTGATAGAATATAAGGTCCAGCAAAGAGCTTGCATGCCATATCCACAGTACCAGCCTGATGCACAAACAGGAGCTCAATAAAAGAATGCTGATTAAAAAGTGAAATGTAGCTGGCCCTTGAAAAGCACAGCTTTGAACTATGCAGGTCCATTTACACGTGGATTTTTTTTTTAAATAAATACAGTGCAGTACTATATATGTATTTTTTCTTCCTCATGACTTTCTTAATAACATTTTCTTTTCTCTAGCTTACTTTATTTTAAGAATACAATACATAATACCTACAACATAAAAAAAGTGTTAATCTACTGTTTATGTTCTCAGTAAGGCTTTGGTCAATAGTAGGCTATTAGTAGTTAAGTTTTTGGGGGAATCAAAAAAGTTATATGCAGATTTCTGACTGCTTGGGTCAGTCGCAGAGTCGCTAGAAGGGTCGCTAGAGGGGTCGGTCCCTCTAGCCCCCATGTTGTTCAAGGGTCAACTGTATATAGAAGCATATACTTAGGTCAAGTTTAGAAACTTTTGAGGGTTGGTAATTATACTCAGAGCCCAAAGTTTTGAACCAAAATTGGAGTCTATATGCCTCACTTGATTGGGAAGAAGACCTCAAGACAGACCCTGTGTCTTGCTAATCTACTACCTAGGAGAATGTCTTCTGTTTAACAGAAGTTGACTAAGTGTTTGCTGAGCTAAGCTGAACAGTGATAAGGACCGTCACTGCTTTCAGAAATCTTGTCTGAAAAAAGTGCTTCATCATCCTTTATTAACTTACCCTATATGCATCAGAATCCCTGCCCCAGATCCAGAGAATGGAATGGGCTACAGGAGAAGACTTGACCAAATCACTGATATCACTCTGATTTGCCTGAACATCAAAATTCACAGACATCATACTGGAGGTTGATGAATCCTCACCAAACTAGAAAATGAAAAGAAAAGTTGAATCAAACTAGAAGCAGAAAAGAAGTTGTGATTAAGATTTAATCCAACTCAAAACCTCAGTGAATACTCAAACCCAGGAGGAAATCTGAAAGTAGGTCAGTAATAAAGTAATCAGAGCTTTACATTTTCAGAACTAGGCTCCAACACTATTCTCTTAGAAAATGTATAATTTAGCAACTTTTAATCAACTATTTTATTGGAGTATGAGAAAAATGGCATGGATTCTTCCTTTCTTTACTGTCCCTTTACTTCCCTTCTGTGATTTAGTCTCTTTTAAGTTTAAACATGAGCTGATTATCTAAGATGTTTGGTTCATTATTGCCCTACCCTGTCTAGACTAAAATGATTGGTACTCAGTAGAATTAGTGTGCTGTGTGAGAAGCAAGGAACTTGAAAAAGGGCTCTCAGGAGTTTAATATAGCTATGATTTAGGCATTATAACCATTATACAATCAACTCCCAATATAAATACAGCCTCCCTCCAAACCAAGGTAAATCAATGCTTGATATTCTTAGGGAATACCCCAATTCCTGTTCATCTAAAACATTGTTAGATGAGGGAATGGGACCAGGATGGGAGGGAGTAGAAAAGAATGGACTCATTCACTATGTAACAGAGATACAACTTATGGATATATAATACTGAAGCTACACTAGTACAGGGGAGTCTTCCAAATGGTCTGTCTTGAGACCATCATGATAACCAAAAGTCACCTTGGTTTCAGTCTGTGTCATTTGTAAATATTATTCCCTTTTTTCCCCCTTAAAATAATGTTTGGATTTAAGACAGGGAGCTATAGGGGCACCTGGGTGACTTAGTCAGTTAAGCATCCACCTTCGGGTCAGGTCATGGTCCCAAGGTCCTGGGACTGACCCCTGCATCAGGCTCCCTGCTCCACGGGGAGCCTGTTTCTTCCTCTCTGCTGCTCCCCCTGCTCGTGCTCTCTGGCTCTTTCTCACAAATAAAGAAATATAATCTTTTAAAAAAAAATAGCTATAATATCAGCTGTGTAAGTCTGATGTCTCTTTACTGTGTTTGAAAACTAAACGTGGGATATTGCTAGGAACTAGTTGACAAAAATCATGGGAAGCATTTGGTCTTTATTACTAATTCTCCCCTAAACGGCCTCTTAATTTTTGCTTCTTTTTCTCAATGAGTTCTGGGTTTTTTTAGACTAAAAAGTACTAATTCTTCATCCTTTGTCTTCCTATAGAAGCTGTTCTGATCTATTAATTATCTTAACTGCTCATCTCTGAAAATTCCTGTATCTATGATTAAAGATATGATAGGTTTCAATAGGCTATGATAAACTTCACTTTATTTCCAACATTCTTCTGGAAGATATTTCAAACTCTGGTTGTGCTTATTATCTGCTATCAGTCCAATTAGATGCCCTCTGGTATCATTATAAATATGTATTATTTCTTCCCAACTAGTTAGCCTAGGATTATATGTATATGACTTAATGCATATGTGTGTGTGTGTGTGTGTGTGTGTGTGTATACACACATGTCTATGTATGGATACTCACAGAGAAAGAAAGAGAGAGAAAATACCCATGCCATGTAGCAATAGTGCTTAATAAAAATTTCCTGTTGATAATAATCATTTTGTTAATGTTTTTAGTTGAAGCAACATAACTAGACTGATGACTCGAGGGAAGAGCATGGCTACTCTTTCCCAAATTTTAAATTACTGGTCTTACTCTAGCAAGTTAAAAGGGAGATGCAGGCTTTGAGTTAATAGAGCCCAATCTAGCTCCCATGGTAAAGGAGAAAAGAAACAAAGACATACACAGCTAGTCCTTGGGGGGACTGGAAATGTCATGCAAGAAGTAACTGAGGTACTATCTACAAAATCTGACTTCATAAACATACTCAAAATCTTAAATTAGTAACAAATTTGGGGATCAAATATACAAGGAATCAAGGGGGAAAAGCAATATTAAACAGTATTACTCTTAGATATGCAAAGTTATAAGAGCTAGAAGACAGCAAGAAAAAGACCTGAACATAGTCCACATTTTCAAAAATATCTCCACGATGGTAGCGCACAGGTTGGTCCCACTGGCAATGTAAACTATGCTGCTGGTTGACCAGACGGCATATCTGATGATTTCCTGGAATAAGAAAGGAAAGTACAATTTTTGAGAAACATAAGCAACGCCAACATGGTTTCTTTGGTCTCAGTCACTTAGTTTCAGAGCCTGGCAAAGTACTTACACAGGGGGTACCATACATGGAAACACTCATTAATAGTTAGCTAAATTAAATCGTTCTAAAGAAGTCTCAGTTTCTCTAACTATAAAAAAAAGGGGGGTTCCACTAAATCACCAAAATATCTTCTGGTAATTACATTCTGTGACAGTAAAATCTATCAATTACATTGTTTTAAGAGACTTTTGCCATCTCTCTGGAGACAATCTGCTTTATATAGTTCATAATTCTGTTTCAAAATTATTACAAGAGCTCTGGTTACACTGTAATACAGAGCAAGCAGTAAATAACTCAAAGAACTGAACATACTCTTTATACTCAAAATAGCAAAGAAAACCTAATATGTGGATTGTAAAATGGACTTTAAATGGTCACAGCTAAGGTTCAAAGATTTAAGAGACCTTCCATATCAATATTCTATTAATTTATTCTTTGGTGTCACCTGTTAGATCTGCTCCCTTAGGGTTTTATTAGAAGTGAAACATTCTGGATATAACCAAGTCACTGATACCCTGTCAACCCAACTGTCCTTAGACAGTGGTTCTAACTTCTGGGTCATGGACTCTGAGAGATTTTAATAAAAGCTATATGCCTTCTTCCCAGAAAAAAAAATTGTGCACATACATATTACAGCATGTAATTTTTGGGGAGGATTTCAGAATCCCCTGAAACTAATCCACTGACCAAGGTTAAGAGTTCCTGCTTGAGAAAAATTCTAGCCTAAAATCTTACTTCTAAAATAAAATATTTGTTTTTAAGGGAGGAAGAAAAATAAGCCTTATTGCCAGTGTTGGCTTGATAGTGGATGGTTTGTTTCAAGGGTGTGTGTGGCTTGTGTTTACTTGGTATAAGGCCATGTTACTCACATTGTGTTTTCAGACCAGCAACAACAGACATCAAATAGGAGCTTGCTAGAAATTCAGAATCTCAGGTCCTACCTCAGAAGAATCTGCATTTTAACAAGGTCTCCAAGAGATTGGCATGCTTACTAAATCAAACAACTGTTGTTAAGACTTCTAAGATCGAAAAGATTTAATTTTTACTTTAAAATGTGAATTAAAAAAAAACTTGATGATGACTCGATTTTAAGACTGAGGGAAGTCATAAGCACAACTTTATACTGCTTTAGGGCTACACAAAAGTTATGAAAGTAGAACATGCTAGAAGTAAACTTCCTAAACTGTCTTTATTTGGAATCAATACTCACCTAACTGTGCCTCTTTTGCCATCTGTGTCTCATGGATGATATTTCTTAAGATTTGCTCTTCCTGAATCAGCTTATGTTTTTCTAGGATCTCCTGCTGTCTCAGGTAGTGGTCATGCTGCTTTTGATATTCTTTCAACTCATTCAGTGTTCGCTGGAGGGATCTTAACATTTTTTAACACCAGGAAAAAGTTATAGAGCTTTAAAATGGAATTTTTAGACCTTTTTTAAAAAGTTATTTATTTATTTATTTATTTGACAGACAGAGATTACAAGTAGGCAGAGAGGCAGGCAGAGAGAGGGGGAAGCAGGCTCCCTGCTGAGCAGAGAGCCTGGTGCGGGACTCGATCCCAGGACCCTAAGATCATAACTTGAGCTGAAGGCAGAGGCTTAACCCACTGAGCCACCCAGTTGCTCCTAAAACTGAATTTTTAAACCCATATACTGTATAGATTTTTTTCGGTCCTCAGCAATAATTGCTAGTTTTTTCCTTTTAACATACAAACACTGTACCACAAATTTAAAAATAATGGGGGCAAAATAAATCTATTGTTTTATTAAAAGTTAGAGGCAAAAAGATGGATGCAAAATTCTTCCCTTACAAAGGGCTCTTTTGATATTAAATGGTGTATTGGACTGTTCAGGTACCCAAAAGATATAGCAACACACTATAAATCTTGACATATTCAACAACTATTCTATTTCACATTCATACATATTGACATATTCAACAACTATTCTATTTCCCCCCATGAAGTCTGTGTTAGTTCTACTGCCACCTTTTCATCTTTTCTTTTGATTCTACATAAAGACAAGGTTAAGAGAAAGGGCCAACAGTACCTTGCTCTTAAACTCTAGCTCCTTGTATTTGTGGATTTTTGGGAAAAAGACCACAGAAACCCGGCTTCGAAAGACTTTTGTGTACCACCTGGTATCAATAAATCAGCTGCCTGATTATATTCACTCACAGAATCATTTTTACCTACTACATCGTAACACATGGAGATTTACGAGCTGTACAGATTGTGTACGAGAGAACCAATTTGCTCAGCCAGGACAAGTTCTGATCAGGTGTAACAGAAGCCAGTATAAACAAATAAGTGGTCATTCCTTCCTTTTCACCACATTATGCTTTAAAATGATTGGAAAATAAGCAAATGCAATAGTTTAATGAGTTCCAAATCTCCATTTAATTCTCTAATAATCAAAAATTACCTCAAAACATGGAGGCTAATTCCGTAAGAATAATTCATTTCCAGTTATGTGAAGTTTCCTAACTGGCCCTACTATTTATGGAATCAAATACATTTTTATTAAGTATATTGCAAGGACCAAGTACAACAGCACTTCATCACCGCACAATTTACAGAAATTGGACTAAAATATGGGCCAAATAATGTTTCTCAATGTCACTTAACTAATGTAACATTAGCCCAATCCTAGCATCTAATGGGGAGAAAGAGCAAATGCAGCATGTGCAAGTTATTTTTCCGACAATGTATTCTGTGGAAACTAAAACAAAACCGAATTTCTAATTATCTGGCAGCGCCCCTACTCCATCATAAAAGTAACTGATGGTCGAAGTATAAAGACCTAAATGACAGAATTTACTGCAAACATTCTCTAGTTCCTGGAATTCATACTATTAAAGATTCCTCTACACAACCTCTGAGTTGTGCTAACCCACCCTGGATCTGAAGAAAAGGGATAGGACCAGCTGCAGTGAAGAGGTGTTTTTAATTCTAATGAACAAATTAACACGGGCATTACCCTACCCAGGTCTAGCTTATGATTCTAGAGTGCTACGGTTTTCTCTCCTAATTACCTATGTTGAGCTTCCAATTTCTGCTCGAGTTTTTGCTGACAAAGGACAGCATGCTTCCTCTTTATAGCTTGCTCAAAGCCAGGTTTGGCCTGCAAAGCATGGTCATAACAGAGCACTGAGTGGTTATACTCCCCCAGCATCTGAAGGGACAAAAAACACACACACACACATATATACACACAGGAGGAAAACATTAGTCACAGCATGGTTGGACCTGCCCAAACCCCCTAACGACTTACAAGATCACACTTATATCTCACTCTACAGCGAACATTATTTTTAATAATTTTGTTTTGTTTCATTTATTGATTCATTTGAGAGAGACAGGGAGACAGAGCACTAGCAGGGGAAGGGGCAGGGGAGAGGCAGAGGCAGAGGGAGCAGCAGACTCCCCACTAAGGTGAGAGCCCAAGGTGGGGCTTGATCCTGGGTCCTGGATATCTTTGAGCTGAAGCAGACGCTTTATCATCTGAGCCACCCAGGTGCCCCTGGCGAACACTATTTTTGATCAGTGACCAAATCCACAACATAAGATATGCTGTAAGATTGCTTAACTAGAAAGTAGTGCTATCTTCAGAGGGGAAGTTTCTCTGAACTTCTGCAGGAATTTAAGACTCCTATCAAATTAATTATTTTTCTTTTTTGTCAAGAGGCTAGGACCATTAGGATACATTATTATGTTGAGGTATTTTCCCCCTAATTTCTTCATTTCCATTCCCTTTTCCTCGTTCAGACCAAAAGAGGACGGGGGGAAAAAAGGTAATTTTTAAGTTGAAAATAAAATTTTTTTAAAAAGAAAAGGAAATAGCAACTGGTTTGGCTCATGAAAACACAAAGTTGTATTTACTGCATATATATTTCCCAAAGTGTAATAGCTGGTGAAGAAGTCACTGTCATCCAGGGCTGCGTGGACCACCACAGCAGCATCTGCAGAGAAGTGTGCTCTGTGCAGCACATTTGCCAAGTTGACCAGGGCAATGTCTTTATTGTGCCTACAAGAGAAGGAGAGGTGCAATTCGGTGTTAGGAGAGACATGTGTGCTCCGTGACTCCGTGTAACTATTTGACAAGAGAATATTACATTCGAAGTTATTGAACTTAGAAAAATAACTTTGAGTGTACTGATAGAGAAAATAATTGAAGAAAATCCTACTGTTCATTTTTATATAGCTGATGGTGCTTATTCAATCTGACAGCTATGAATTTTGCCATAGAAATAAGGTTGGGCAGATACTTTATGGCTGTAAAATGTATTTAGGGCTCATTATTTGCTTTGAGAAAAATTTAATTTATGCTAATTCCTCCAGGCAAGGTCCTTATAGTCAAGTTTCAAGTGAACCAGAGGGCCTCTACATTATATATTTTTTCCTTAATGAAAATCAGAAAGATATTGTGCTATTAACACCGTGAACTCTTTGACATCTGTCATTTTTTTGTGATGGGACTAAATTCTTTGAACAGGTACAGAGGAAAGTGTTAAGTACAACACAATGCTTCTTCACATTGTTTTCTTATGTGCTGCTTCTTTACCAGTCTTGATTTATCTGGAGAGTAAGGAAGTCCAGAAAGGGAGAAAACTTACCTGGAAGAGAAGTGAAGTGCTCGCATGGCACATTCCACCACTTGATACGGCTCATTCTTTATTCTCCAATAAAATGAAGCCATGTTATACAGTACCCATGAGGAAGAATTCTAGAGATTAAACAAATAAGAGAATAATCCAACACAACTCATCACACTTTCTTCGACTCAGAATGTTCAAAATGAGCACCTTCACTATTCTGTCTCTTCTGAAATTTAAGCTGAAGAACAAGACATTACACCAATGAATAAGCAGGGGACAAAGTACCAAGAGACTATATCTGTCAAAGGAGCCTCCTGATCACCAGCGGAGCAAGTATGTGCTTTCAGGTGTCATCTCCATGGAGAGACCACTCAAATTACTCAAATTCAAGCTCTTGCTCCAAGAGAGAAATTAAGCTGAAAAGCCCACCAAGTGACCCAAACTTGTTGATTCCTATTTCAGGACTTTAGAAGTTAGGACCTAACCTACTTAGAAATGCCAGTTGTTCCAACATGAAATTCCTCAAGTTAACAAAGTTTCCTATTTATTTAAATATCTGAATGAAGGTACATATGTAAGCAAAAGGCAGGCTTATCCTTTTGTAAACGATGAATTTTTATTTGTTCTTCTTTGATCTGTGTTCACAATCCAAACCTTCACTGCTAAAAATTATGTCTTTAGTATAGAGTAGTTAAGAGTATTATTTAGTGAAGTTAAACAGAAATTGAGATAGGTTTGCCTCTTCTGTGGCCTGGATTCATAACATACTAATTTCAACCACACAGAGGTCTAAACACTGAACTGGACCATGACAAAAACTCAATGTAAATCGTTTAAGCCCATGTAGAGAAATTTCAAATTTGCCATGGCAAAAAGAAGTCATATGAAGTTAAAAAAAAAAAAAGTTATAAAATTTAAGATAAACTGGGAAAAGTATATATGACAACCACTGTTTATTATCTTTAATACATAAAGAGCTCTAAAAAAGAAAGACAATACAAGACAAAATACAAGAGAATATGGGTCAAGAACATGCACAAATTCAAAAGTTCAAAACAATGGTAAATTAGCAGGAAAATGATGTAAAACTTAACAAAGAATATAAAGAAAAAAGATACAAATTTTCCTTTTATAAATTCGCAAAGATTAAAAAGAATGCCAACACTCATTGTGGGCTATACTAGGAGTTGTGAGTATATTAACTTCAGATATTAACTGTAGAAATGTTAGTGAATGCAACATTTCTGGGGGACAGTTTGCAACATTATGTAAAAAGCCTTAAAATAGGATTACACTTTGAAGCCCACAATTCCACTATTAAAATTTTAGGGGTACCTGCGTGGCTCAGTGAGTTAGGCGCCCAACTCTTGATTCGGCTCAGGTCATGATCTCAGGGAAATGAGATCAAGCCCTGCATCAGGCTCAGAGTGCAGAACCTGCTTAAAGAATCTCACAATCCCTCTCTCTGCCCATCACCTGTCTACCGCCCCTGTGTTCTCGCTCTCTTAAAAAAAAAAAAAAAAAAAAAAAATCTTGTGAGAATAACTGTTTTAACTATAAAGATGTGTAAAAATAAAAAGATTACGTTGTAAGATAGCAATGATCTCTGAATGTTTTTTTAAATTTTCTCTTTTATAGATTTTTTTTATGTAGTCTGAATTTTTCCCAAAAGGACAAATTGTTTTCTTCAAAAAGAGTTATTTTTAATATTAAAACTAAGTATAATTCTGCATTAATCAGCTTTAAGTATTCCCTCTTCAAGAAATGTATAGAATTTGCAAGTGATGCAAATAAGGGTATAACACTTGCGTATGTTGTTAAGGGATACGTGCCACATTCTTTCAGATTTGACTTAAGACTTAGGTTTCAGTCTGTTTTGACAGCCCTTTGAGAAAGTTTTTTTCAAATTAACAAATGCTTTGATTTTTATCTCTTATGTTCAGACTTTATTTTGTGAATTGGGACCAAAAAATCGATTACAAATTGTATAGGAATAAGTGAAAACACCGTGATAAGTAGACTATGATGGTCTATATATGTGTGTGTATGTATGTATATGTGTGTGTGTGTGTATATATATACACACATATAAATATATGAAGTATATATTGGAATATATTGGAAGTAAGAGAAATCACAATATATTGGAAGTAAGAGAAAAACACATCTTTAAAGGAGAACTTTTTCTGTAAGATTTCTCATAAAATTTCACTGTCAATACTTTTTCCTTCTCTTGGACACCTTTTCCCTTGGCTTTTAGGAGACCGCATTCTTCTGGATACCCTTTTGGATCTCTTTTGCTGAACTCTCCCCCTATGCTTGACAGCTAACTGTGGGAGGACCAGGGACTCAGAGTGGCCTCTTCTCAAACTTCCCTCTCCTCTAGATGAGCTCATCCAGTCCGATGGCTACAAACACTCCTTACTTAATTATCCTTTATCTTTTAAAGGATATTTTATAATTATCCTTTATAGCTCTATCTATCTATCTATTCACCCTCCTGGAGCTCAAGTCTCTTTTAGGTACTTTTTTTAAGATTTTGTTTGCAGGCGGGGGTGGTGGAGGCGGGGGGGTGGGGAGCGGGCTCCCTGCTGAGCAGAGAGCCCCGGCGGGGCCCGATCCCAGGATCCTGGGATCATGACCTGAGCCGAAGGCAGAGGCTTTAACCCACTGAGCCACCTAGGCGCCCCAGGTATTTCAAAATTTAATGTGACCGAAGCAGACTCTATCTTCTGTTCCTCTACCCCAGCACTGCTCTTCCTTCAAATTGTTCATGCCAAGACTTCAGGAATTATTCTCAATTCCTCTATTCCCTTCATTCCCCACATCTAACTCATCAGCTTCTAAACTTCTAAACATTTCCTGAAATAGTTTAAGTCCCTCCATTTCCAAAACTAATCATTCTAGTCCAAGCTATGTCATCTCTCTCATGAATTACTGCCCGCAGCCTTAGAACTTGTCTGTTTTCAGTTTGAGTTCCTTCAGTCATTTCTCCAACTAAGTTTAAGAGTATATTTTTTAAAAATAGTAATTGAGGGGCACCTGGGTGGCTCAGTCATTAAGCATCTGCCTTCGGCTCAGGTCATGATCCCAGGGTACTGGGGTCGAGTCCCACTTTGGGCTCCCTCCCAGTGTACTGGGGTCGAGTCCCACTTTGGGCTCCCTGCCCTGTGGGAAGCCTGCTTCTCCCTCTCCCACTCCCCCTGCTTGTGTTCCCTCTCTCATTGTGTGTGTCTCTGTCAAATAAACAAACAAACAAATAAATAAATAAAATCTTTAAAAAAATTTTAATTGAATTATGTCACTCCTCTGCTCTAGCTTCCCACACTCAGGTTTCAGCGCACAGAGTCCTTACTTTAGTTTTCAGAGTCCTCCTTAGTCTGGCCCTGGTCTACATCTTGGGCTCCTTTCCTCTCCTTTCCTCACTAGGCTCCAACCTTACAGAGCTTTACCTGTTAAAGACTGAATCTTAGTGTCTCTCCCTGCCCCCCTGACCCTGTCAATTTACATGTGGAAGCCCTAACCCCCAGTGTGACTGTACATGAAGACAGGGCTTAGGAAGAGGTGCTAAAGGTTAAATGAGATCCTAAGAGTAGGGCCCTAATCCAATAAGGCCAGTTCCTTCATAAGAAGAGGAAAACATACCAGATCTCTCCCCCCACACACACAGAGAAGGGGACATGTGAGGACACAGTGAGAAGGTGGTCATCTGCAAGGCAGGAAGAAAGTCCTCAGCAGGAATGAATCAGCCAGCACCTTATCCTGGACTCCCCAATGTTCACAACTATGAGAAAGAAGTTTCTGTTGTTTAAGCCACCCAGTCTGTGGTATTTTATGATGGCAGCCTGAGCAGACTACTATTCTATTGAGCTCATGAAGTCTTCAGAGCCTTTGCCTTGGCTTAGAATGCTCTTCCTTGACTGCTGACTTTTGGTTCCTTCTTGTCATTCAGGTATTAGCTTAAATTTCACCTTTAAAGAGAGGAGGACCCTAACTGTTCAATCTAAAGTAGTCACACAATTACCCTCTACCTTAATTTTCTATAGAGAACTTACCACTATGATCTACTTTCAACTAACCATCCTCTGAAGGTATTTTAAATCCTAGGCCAGTTTTCCTAGGTAGTTTTTATAACTCATCAAGTTCTGGGGATGCAATGTTTTACATTACCTTCAGAAAAACAAGATGAAGACAGTAACTTGGCTATAAAATCATCAAAATATATATATATGCCATATTTGAATAAACATATAATAAACTCTATATAAATCTTGCCTGTTCACATTTTACCTAGTACCATTATAATACTGCTTAAAACTAGCCTCCATTTTGGGGCACCTGGGTGGCTCAGTCGATCAAGCATTCTGCTCTTGGTTTTGGCTCCAGTTGTGATCTCGGGATCACGGGATTGAGCCCTGCATCAGGTTCCACACTGGGTGTGGAGCCTGCTTCAGATTCTCTTTCTCTCCCTCCTCCTCTACCTGTTGCCCCGGCTCTCGTGTGCTTGCTCTCTCTCTCTCTTTTTAAAAAAAAAATATTTATTTATTATTTATTTATTTATCGGGGCTGGGGGGGAGAGAGAGAGAGAGCGCGTGCCCACAAGTCGGCAGAGTGGCAGGCAGAGGCAGAGAGAGAAGCAGGCTCCCCACTGAGCAAGGAACCCAATGCGGGACTTGACTGACTGAGCCACCCTGGTGTCCCTTGCTTACTCTTTTTTGAATAAATAAATAAATAAATAAATTTTTATTTATTTTTTTGGGAAAGGAAAGAAAGAAAGGGAGAGAGGGATGGAGGAGGGAAGACACTAGCCTACATTTTATGATACAACTCAGACACAGAGAAGAGTTAAAAAAAAAATCTGCTTTCTAAATTCCCACACGTCATGCTAAATGACACATTTAATTTCTTGGGTGCTGTTACATAATTTAATTCTCTATTTCATGTTTTTAAAAGTAAATGGTTCCTTAAAAGAAAATTATCAGAAGATTTTATTGTTGGTAGTGATTGTTTTCTTGTTCAGAGAACAGTGATGATCTAAATATTGGGTAAATATTTCAAAGACGCTAATGTTAAATTTTCTTTCACATTCAAAATATATAATCTAGCCTATAAGCCCTGTTGCTTATGTTGGCTTATAATTTACTTTTTCATGAATTAGTTTAAATAAAACTTTTGGCATCCCTTCCTGGTAGAGGGGACTAGACTACCAATGTTTCTCCCTAGCTTTGAACCATACAGTTTATATTAATGTAACCATATTTAAAATCACTCTCTAGGCAAAAATTATCCAGGCAGATTATTTTCTGAATGATCTAAATATTGGGTAAATATTTCAAAGACGCTAATGTTAAATTTTCTTTCACATTCAAAATATATAATCTAGCCTATAAGCCCTGTTGCTTATGTTGGCTTATAATTTGCTTTTTCATGAATTAGTTTAAATAAAACTTTTGGCATCCCTTCCTGGTAGAGTGGACTAGACTACCAATGTTTCTCCCTAGCTTTGAACCATACAGTTTATACTAATGTAACCATATTTAAAATCACTCTCTAGGCAAAAATTATCCAGGCAGATTATTTTCTGAGAAAAAAAGACCGTCTGCACACAGAGTCTCTGGCCCTTTCAATCACTGATGACTTACCTTCTGCAGCCCTTCATGAATGAGGTGACCTATGTCATCTATACTTCTTCCTAGTCGTTTAGATAAATATGTGAAGATTGGATCTTCTTTAGGTAATAGAGGTGCAGAAAGATTAACTCTCTCTTGTACACCCTGAGGAGAAGAAAAAAAATGAAAAAAACAAAACAGAACAAAACAAAAACCACACACGCAGAAAAAGGAGATCATAAGACAAAAGCTCACAAGTAACTCAGTATCTTATAGCACTTATTTTAAAGGACTTTTAAGAAATAGGAGATGTTTGTAAAATTATAAAGCTGTTTGGAAGGGGAGAAGAAAGAAAAAATATTTATAAGCAGGAGACTATATTACAGAAAAAAATGTAAAAACAAACAAACAAACCCAAATCTCTCTACTTACTCGCAAATGTTGAAAAGCATGTATACTATATGGAAGTTCTAGAATTTTGGTACAATCAGGTTGCTCAGGGTCTGGAGGGACAGGAGATTCTGTGTCTATATAATCTTCAGGGCTAAAATCAAGAAGCCAGGGGCAATACATGAATGAAAGGTGAAAAAATGTCTAGTTTTTCCCTGACTGAACTATACTGTCCTAGCATCTCATCTTTACAACCAGTACTAGTCCACATTCAACCTTTCTTTCACACAGCAACTGTTGGGAGGCAGTATTTTAGGAGTTTAACTTAAGGGAGATAAATCAAAAGAGAGAAAATAGCAGGTAGACCAAAGAATGTCAGGATTATGAACTTTATAAAAGTTTTTCAATATTCTTCCCAGAAATGTTAAACCGATTTACACTTCTGTTGACAGCCTCTCCACATTTTTACCAGTTACTGATTTTTAAATATTTTTTCCAATTTGAGAGGTGAAAACTATCTCAATGGTTTATTTTGTACTTACTTGATCATTACTGAGAGATAGATTTTCCACATGTTTGTTGGCCATTTGTATTTCTTTTCCTATAAATTGTTCAATCTTCTGTGGTATTAAGTATTTTTAATTGATATTTAAAAGTTCTACATGTATTTTAAACTTTCAAATTTCAATAAACTCATCTGTGACTGAAGCTTATCCACATTGATAAATAATTTCTTACCGATTTGAGAGAGGTCTATTCAGGAAAACATTAATTTTATTTCTGGAAAGAAAATTTCTTTACCTGATGTCTTTGCTTTCCAAAGTTATGTATGTGCCATCATACAGATCCAGGTCCCCTAAGGGCACCTTGGCTTTGATGCAGTCTGGATCCTCTTTATTATGTCTTTGTTCCAGTCCAGTATCTCTGTCCTCATTCTCTTCTATATGAATTTTTTGAGCAACTAATTGCTTCTGTTGGGAAGACAATGAGAACACAATGGATTTTTCTAATATTTCAGTCTAGACAACACATAAGAGAAAGGGGAATTTAATGTGTTGAAGTCAGAAGAATCCTCTATGAAGAAAGATAAGGATTCTGAACATAGAAGTCCCCCCTTACCTGTAGGGGTATATTCTAAGATTCCCAGTGGAGACCCAAAACCACAGATAGTAACAAACCCTATATATATTGTATTTTTTGCTATACATATATATCTATAATGAAGTTTAATTTATAAATTAAGCACAGAAAGAGATTAACAACAATAACTAATAATAAAATAGAATAATTACAACATTATACTATAATAAAAGTTAGGTGATGTGGTCTTTCTCTCAAAACATCTTATTGTACTGTACTCATCCTTCTTGGGGTAATATGAGATAATAAAACCCCTACATGATAAGATGAAATAAGGTGAATGACGCAGGCACTGTGACAAAGTGTTAGACTATTATTGACCTTTAGAGGATAGGTCAGAAGGAGGATCATCTGCTTCTGGATCAAGGCTGACCCATGGGTAACTGAAACCACAGAACACAAAACTGTGGATAAGGGGGAATTAATTCGCTGATACAAATAAGCTTCTCCAAACAGGTGTCCATATATAGAAAGTAATATTATATGACATTTATAATAATGGCAGCTGAATACCTTCATAATAGGATCTCTGACTACCTATAAAGCTGCATCTGTAATTTAACTTCCCTGGAACAAAATGGCTCAGAAATTAAAACTACTTTGAATTGTCCATATCATATTTCAGTCCTTCAAGACATCCAGCATGTTGATAATGTGGACTAGAATAATTTCCCCTAATGCCCTGTTCTCCAGGTGAATTCCTGCTACTCACAATTTTTTTTTCAAACATACAGAATTATTACATAAAAACCTATGTTTCCACCACCCACATCTACCATATGATAACATTTGCTATACTCATTTCAGATTTTTTAAAAAAGAAAAATAAGGTAGTTGAAACCATTCTTTACTGCCTTCAAAATCCCTCTCTCCCTTCCCGAAGTTACCACTATGCTGAATTTGTTTGATGTATCATTTCTGTACCTTTATACAATATTACTATATTACACTTATTCTCTTAAAATGTTATGCATATATATCCATATATATGTCCCAAATCAACATCTAGCATTGATTTCCACCTTTAAAATCTTTATGTTAACAGGGTCAGCCCATATCATTCTACAACTTATTTTTTAACTTTATGTTTTTAGGATTTATCTACAGTGATCAGTATAGCTCTAAATTTTTCATTTTAGCAAATGTATAAAAATGTTTTTATCCACTTTTCTGTAAACCTTTAGGTTGCTTCTTTCTTTATCTTTTTGCTACTGAAAATACTGTGATATTCTATAAAAGCCTCCTGGTGCACATGTGTAAAAGAACCAGAAGGGGTAAAAATATGGGACGCAGAGGTCATATGGGATCCACATTTCTGATTTAGATACTATCTGACTTTCAAAGTTGGTATAACCACTAGAATTCTACCAACAGATAATGATAATACCCATATCCCCACAAACTTACCAACATCACATTTTTAATTTATGTCAATTTGATGGGCATTAAATGTTATGATTATTGGGGCAGACTGCATTATTCTTAACCAATCTGCTGCAACTCCTTACAAAGGAGCTTACACATCACTGTTCTGCTGAATTCAGATGTGGCCAGTATGACTCACCTTGACACATATAACATGAGATGTTCAATGGAATCCTCTGAAGAGAAACATGTTTAGAACCAGTGTATGCTTTACTATGTTCTTTTTTTTTTTTTTTTTTTGATTTATTTATTTATTTGACAGAGAGAGAGAGAAAGAGAGAGCACACACAAGTAGGCAGAGATGCAGGCAGAAAGAGAGAGGAATCAGGCTCCCTGCCGAGTAGACAGCCCGATGTAGGGCTCGATCCCAGGACCCTGAGATCATGACCTGAGCCAAAGGCAGAGGCTTAACCCACTGAGCCACCCACACATCCCTACTATGTTCTTTCTTTTCCTTCCAGTACTGAGAAGAGCAGTATGCCAGAGAGCGGCTGTGCTGTCAGCCTGGGTTCTGGCATTTGGATCAAAGTGACGTTTAATAAGACCTCATTGTTTTAAGCCATGAAGATTATTGGGATGTTACTAAATGATCTATTTCTACTTACTCATTCCCTCCCGACTCTTTCCCTGTAGGTAGGCTGTACTATACATTGCCCTATGACTGCAGGCTTGTCCACATGACTTGATTTGGACGATGGAATGGGAGTAGAAATGACGTCACTTCTAAGTAGAAACTTTAAACAGGCTCGTATGTTTGGTTACTCTTCCTTGAACCTCTAGCTTCCTCCATGAAATAGCACTGAGATTTTTGGGACTATCTGTTGCCAATGCAAAAGTTGTCATATACTGCAAAATGGAGCCTATCTTAACTAATGCAATTATTAATGTGATTGAACATATTTTCATATGTTTGTATTTTATAACTTGACTTTCCAAATCTGCCTATGTTTCTCCAGTTTTTTTTAATTGATTTGCAGAAATTTAGAAGAGTGATTTTGTAAACTCAGTCTTTATCAGTCATATGTACTTCAAATATCTTCTCCCAGTTTACAGCTTATGTTTTAATTTTGTTCATGGTGTCACTTGCTAAAGAGAAGCTTTCAGTCTTAAGATGGTCAAAACTAGCAGCTGTTTTCTTAATTGTGGTTTCTATGTCATTTAAGGAATCCTTCCTATCCTAATGTCATAAATAAAATATTTACTGATGAAAAACCCAACAAAATAAAAAGGTAAGGCAAGCACTAGAATAACAGAAATGTAATCTATAGTTTTAATCCCTGTAATTTATTTGTTAAATGTGTTGGGTCATTTGTTCTGCAGAGTCTGCCACTCTACAGGATTTTGCTGACTGCATCTCCTTGGTTCATTTAACACGTCCCTTTCTTTGTCCTCTGTATTTCCTGAACATTGACAGCAGGATCCAGGGGTTCTTAACTCTTTTGTGTCACAGACTTCTTTGGCAGTTTTGATGAAAGCTGTAGATCCCTTTCTCAGAGTCATCTTTTAAATACATAAAATAAAATAAAATACATAGAATGAGAAAAGAAACCCATTATACTGAAAATGACACTGGAAAATAAGGTAGTGGATTAGATTCACATTTCTTTTGGCAAAACTACTTGTTAGGTAGCAATACTCTTTTTTTTTTTTTTTTTTTAAAATCTTTCAAAGATTTTATTGCAACAGAGTGGGACAATATGGAATATCTCAGGCAGGTCTCTAGAGCCCCAAATTTATGCAATGTATTTTCATAGGTAGCAATACTCTTAAGATATTAGTATGTTTTCCCATAAATATTCCAACAGGATTTTAATTTATTCAGTTAGTTCTACCTTCTCTTAAACATGACAGAAGAGTCTAACAGGCTTTAACTAATCATTGAACAGGCTTCAACCCAACTATGTATTATTTTTACCAAGCTTTACCTTTCAAAGGGAAAAAAAAAAAAGTAAGTTTAGCAACTTCTTCATCAGTATTTGTACTCATCATTATACATCCTTTACATATCTACTAGATTTATTTTTCTTCTTGTAGAAGTACGTCTTTGACTTTTTTAAAAAGCGAGTCTGCAGTAAGTAAACTCTGTCAGAAAACATCTTTGCTTTGCCCTCACTCTTGATTGATGGCTTAAAAGAACAGAAAATTCTAGTTTGAATGATTTTCCCTTAGCACTGTAAGGCTATTCCTCCACTGTCTTCTGGCACTTTAAGAAGTCCATCTCTCTGTCACTACTTTGTAGATAAATGGTATTATTTAGTTTCATGGCTTTAAGTATGAATTTTAATGACAACAAATTTATATCTCTAGCCTGTACATTTACCCCACAGTCCCTACTACCTTAATCAAAAACGGATGGAGTCAACATTTTTCATTTTCATTGACATGGTAAACGCCATCTTCCCCCTTTCATATAGTCTCATTTACTGCCTCTTAACAAGAGAACAGCAATAAACATATATAATGTATATATGCATTTGAAAATAAAAACCACTTTCTGCACCACTGCATTTTTGGAACACTGTTTTTAATAAAAACAGATAAAGCTTCCAAGCACAATGCTGTATAAATATACCTATTGTCTTATTCCTACTTTTTCAAATAACAAATATTGTTTGTTATAAAGCAAAATCAGTTTATGGAAATCAATGATAGAAACAAAAAGGTCAGACTTTATTAGTACTAATAGATTTCAAAGTTTTCAAAGTGCAAGGTGATTAATGTTTTCAACTCATCATAAAAACACACAATAACAAGACTCTACTTGGGAATTAATAAAAAAATACATTTTTATAAGTAATGAAATCATTCTTTTTGTATTTTACCCAAACTCTCCTTTCAAGTGTATGCACAGAGATCACTCCTTTTCATACTTGATAGAAAAACTTACACATGGAATCCCTGGTCAATGATATATTGGTCAAGAATCGGGCAAAACTTGGGTTAGTCTGTTTCTCTACTATCACTCAAATGTCGTTCTAATTAGATGTTACTTTAAAAAATATGATTAAAAGTATATATGAAACTGAGAAGAACTGGGCTTAAGAAATAATACACTTTCAACAAGTTTCAACTGCATATCACATTTCCACTGCCTCACCTCCAATTCTTTGAGGTAGTTAACTGTTGTTTCTTGTCTCATTAAAATGACTAAGTCATGGGGATGCTTCAAGTTCATTGGTGAATCCACCTGTAAGCAAGCAAGCAATAAACAAAGCTCAGACTTCATCAACATTTGTTTGGATTCATCAAGTTTCCCTTAATATGCTTTAAATTACTGTTCAACCACCATTACACAACCAGAATTAAGTGCTCAGTAAAACTCAAGGTGTATTTCAAAAGTGATCGCACATAAATTTCAGCAAAGAGAATTACATGTTCAATAGCTGCCCCCTGAATCCGAACATTAAAGAGTAAGCTTTTGAGGTGAATATTCTAACTTGGGTCAGTCACATAAGGAATATTCAAGAGGAGAAATATTTGGCAACAAATAAAAAAGTAAATTCCTTAAAAAGATAATTCATACCTGTAATAATAAAAAAGGAATTGTCTTGTCTTGACAGAACATTTCATATCTGCATAGGTTTGGAGTGATAAAAGGAAAATTCTAAAAGCACCTATTTTTGAAGGCTGTTTGTAGAAGCTATAAATCAAAGTCAATATAAAATAATCTTGAGATTTATTATTTACAACTTGTTTTCTCTGGATCATAAATAGGTAACTATGTTGTTGAAGATGTAGTAAAAATGAACCCTCATATGCTAGTAGCAGCCTTATAAATTTGTTCTTGTTGTCTGGAGGGTCATTTGACAACATGTAACAAAATGTTAGAAGTGCATCCCTTCTGATCTGGCAATATTAACTCTAGGAAACTATTCTTAAACAGGCAAAAATAAACACAAGGATGCTTACTACAACACTTTAAACTGCAAACAAATTAGACACAACCTAAGTCCATCAATAAGGGAATAGGGAGGGGTGCTTGGGTGGCTCAGTTGGTTAAGTGTGTGACTCCTATTCTCAGTTCAGAGTCACAGTATCAGGGTCATGAGTTCAAGACCTGCATTGGGCTCTACACGGGGCATGGAACCTACTTAAAAACAAAAAAAATAAGGGAATAGGGAAATCCACTGTCTAAAATGGGATACAGAAGACTAGACCTACTGTCATGGGAGGATATTCACAACTCATAATTTAACTAAAAGAATAATAAGCATACTATGATATTTTTGAGAAATTACATATATATACTTAAAGATGTATACATGTCTCTATATGTACAAAACTAAGTAACTGCAAAGTAACTTAGCAGTGGCTCCTTTGGGGAAGTGGGATCAAGAAGAGAGGTACACTCATTGTCTATATACTTGTGTTATTTTTAAACTTATATAATGAAGACATAATACATTTATAATAATTAAAAAAAATATGTGCACACACACACATGATGTTTGAATACCAGAAAAATCTGACAGTGGCCTTGGTACCTAAGGGATGAGCTAAAGTTCCTGCTACCCCATGATGCTAGATTGGAGCTGTCAAATTACAGATCAGTCCTTCAGGAAGCTCAACTTTGAGGAAAAAGTATCTTTTTGTAACCTCTAAGAAACTGGTATCAACTCAACTAATCGAATTTAGAGGTAGCTTTAAAAAAAAAAAAAGATTTTATTTATTTGAGAGCAAGAGCACGTGCAGGTGAGTGGGTTGGCCGGGGCGGGGGGGGGGCGGGAAAGGGGCAGAGAGAGAGAATCTCCAGCAGATTCTGTGCTAATCACAGAGCCTGACCCAGGGCTCAATCTCAGAAGCCTGAGATCATGACCATGAGCCACACAGGTGACCCTACAGCTAGCTTTTTAAGTGCAGAAGATAGGCTTGCATAGATGTTGGTGATACAAGAGTCTATTAAAAAAAAGATTTTAAAAAGTGGGAATAATAACAATATGAAATAAAGTTGAATGACTACTTTAATAATATGCATTATATTGCACAATGTTAGGTGACTACAGAGAAAATTCATCTGCCTTTGCTTATCCTACCATCTCAGAGACCCAGAGGAAAAAGAGATGCTAGTCCAGAGTAACTTCCATACTTCCATTGTAATGATCTGGACTACATAAATATTACTGTATCATTGTGATAATTATCATAGCCCATGGTCTTGCTTTTAAGATGAGATCCCTTCATTGCTCCCCCTGGCCTTTCCACTATATTGGAATCTATATCAAAATTGGACTCTGAATTTAAAAGGCACTAAAAATACAATATAGCAAGGCCTATAATACTCGACAACCTGAGCTGTAAATCTCGTCTAAACAATCAAAGCTAGCAAAAGCCTACAAGCAAAATGCTATGTTTATCTCAATAGAGAACAGAGAATTTCACTTGTCTTTTCATAGTATTTGAACATATGCCCAACAGTCAAATGCACGTAGGGAGGGAAAGCTACTATAATGAATTGAATCTGAACAGATTCAACTCCAAAGCCCACTGATCCTTTTTTTACAGTGTAATAAATTACAGCACACCATAGTTTTTTTTTTTCCATAATTTTTATAGAAGAAAATGTAAAAGCTACAGCCAGTGGTCAGGGTGCTAAAGAATTTTTCATAAGGAGGCCAAAGAAAGTCTGCTTACTTTGCTACTCTGTCCAGAACTTCAAGAGGTAGCTATTTAGTACATGACTCCATAAGGATTTTTAAATGAGGATTTTATAAAAAAATAAAATAGGAGGTGGGGAAGGAATGTTGGAGTATGACATTCCAATTCCAATATACCTAAGCAATCCATTTACCTGATATTTGGAGAATTGCAAGAGGAATGAAACAATGCGATAAATGAAGATTTACACTGAAGAAATACTGAAAGCACATTCTTAGTTTTAGATTAAAAGGATACTAGCTAATCAGGGCTTTACCATATTTGAATAGCATGGGATTGAACAACATTCAGTTGTGAGGAAGTACTTTTCATTCCCTTAAAGCTTTATGTTCAACAAATATACAAGAGCTAGAAGAGGTATAAAGATAAAATTATTAGTGGAAGGAACGAAGTGAGTTCACTGACAGCTGTGCTTCTCTTTTTGACATGGCAGCAAATAGCATGGATCTTTGCCAGATAACGGTTGGTTGCAGATTTATAGCCTGACATATATATTTGAGGTAACCTCAAGTTCTTAAAATTTAAGACTATAATTATCTTTGGCAAATGCCAATTGACTTGAATTTCTCTCCTTTTGAATTCCTCCCCTCCTTAAGTTACAAAAGAGAGTAATGCCTGTAAAGACTACAACATCCATTCAATCAATAAAGGTTTATTAAGCCTCTACAAACCAGGCCCACTATGTCAATATTTGAAGCCTATGTACTCCAATTTTATATACAACGTGAAAGCCTTCAAAATCTTTAGCATTTAGAAGAGGCTACTATCAGCCCAGGAGCAAAAAGTGACAGGAATTAGAGAGGTAGGTTAAAAAGGACATGATGGATACATAAGACCTCAAGATACCTTAGGGCTTTTTCACAAGGGACAAGCACCCTACAAACTTCTGTTACTTCACAGCATAATAAATGATGCTTGTAATGACCTGAATCATAAAATAAAAGGAATAATTTTCAATCTGTCCTACTTAAGATGGTGAAAAAATATAAAATATTATTTTAAAGATTTTTATTTATTTATTTGATATAGAGAGAGACAGCAAGAGAGGGATCACAAGCAGGGGAAGTGGGAGAAACAGGCTTTCCAGCAGAGCAGAGAGCCTGATGTGGGGCTCGATCCTGGGACCATGACACCTGAGATCCTGGGACCATGACCTGAGCTGAAGGCAGACGCTTAACACTGAGCCACCCAGGCGCCCCAAAAATATGAAATATATTTTAAAGCAAAGCTTATACTACAGGGAAAAATTGACCAAATATTTGGAAATTAGCTATATTATATGTATTGTATAGAATGATTCCTTCTCTAAGAGTTCTCAATTCAGTTTCATTCTCCTTTGAATACATTATTTAAGTACATGTGTCCAATTATATATAATAGCGGTAAATATTTTACTCATATCAAGTTCGTTTTCATCTATTTCAAAATTTGCTGCTGTCTCTATCGTTAATACCTACATTTCTCTTCTGGAGCCCTACTTCTGTGAATTCAGCAACTTCACACGGTAACAGAGGGAAATATCACTGTATAAGGATAATTACTTCACTGCCAAATCAAATAAAGGGTGAACAATTTAAACTTAAAATAACCTAGTCTATGTATTTAAACATTTTTGAGTTCTACAAGAGCATGAGTGAGTCTATCACTTTCCAGTGGTTCTTTATGACAAGAAATTGACCATTTCCATTATAACATTAACTCCAGCTCTCATGTGCAACTTAATTCTTCACATATGCTAAATATTCTTACCTCTTACTTCTTGATGGTATTCAAATGAGTACGTGAGAGTAGCATTACTGTAGTCTTGTATCATGCTGTACACATTTTTAAAAAATTCCCCTTAATTAGAAACTAGAAATACTTTAAATCTTTTATTCAGAATTTTAGATTTATTGAGATAGTATGATGGAAAACATAAAATCTTCATTGCTTTGAAGATTCTACCTCTACCTTAAGTGATCCCACTTAGTGGGGATTTATAGTGTTTGCTCTCTAGTATCTGCAGATCCCTTCTTGTGGCAAAAACACCTGCTTTGCTTGGCTGGAAGCATCCTTCCCCACATGGGAAGCCCAAATCAGTGGATTCCTTCCCCTTGGTCATGGTGATGATCTCTGAGAAAGGACATCACCCAAGTAGTCAGTTGGTACTAAAGAGACTATAATCTAGAACTTTTGTTTGAGTTATGGGGACTAGTCATCTTGTATTCACAGGCGCCTAAGAATGGGGTTAAAGAAACAGAAATGAAGACAGAGAACAAACCTATCATGGTTATACTGTTTTAGTCCTGGATCAAACTGTAGCACTTAGAATTTGTTCAAAGATTCCAATAAAAATTTTCAATACAGAAGTCTTGCTGCTCTTTCTAAACATGTGCTGACTTTTCTTAGGCCCTCTGTCTAGGGTATCCTTTTACTCTTGTGGCTCTTTTCAGACTTCCTGTCCCTTTGCACATGCTAAGTCTCCTACTCGGAACATACTTCTATCCTTATGCTTTTGGTGAAGGCCAAATGACTGGGCTCAAATGACATTTCTTTTGTGAACCCATCCTTCTCTCGAGCTACCATGGTACTCTTTACATGCTGCTGCTTTTTTTTTTTTTTTTAAGATTTTATTTATTTATTTGATATAGAGAGAGAGATCACAAGTAGGCAGAGAGAGAGGGGGAAGCAGGCTCCCCACCGAGCAGAGAGCCCAATGTAGGCTCTGATCCCAGGACCTTGAGATCATGACCTGAGCTGAAGGCAGGGGCTTAACCCCCTGAGCCATCCAGACGTACCTATATGCTGCTCTAATAGTGTTTATTACATTGTTTAATTATTATATGTCTGTCTCTCCAAAAATTTTTTTTTTAATTCCCCTTTCTACTTTAAATACTTCATAGGCTTTCAGGTATATGTCAGACACCTAATACACTGTTCATTACTTGATGAAGTTATCTGATGTCCCTTCTTTTAGAGAATCCATCTCTGTCAGCATTATCATTCAGTGATGACTGACCATCTGTAAAGGAGGTAAAGTGGTTAGGCCTCCAGGAATCATGACAAAATAAGTCCCTGACAGGTCTATGACTAGCTGTATGACCTAAAGCAAATCACCTTCCCTGCACGGGCTTCCATTTCCTCATCTATAAACTTGGGGGGACCCAGCACGATGACTTCCGAAGTTCCTTAGACTCTTCATATCTTACCCTCATAAAACACTTAACACTACCATAAACGCATCACATTTTTACAAGTCTCATGCACCGCTGAAGTAATCCAGTGTTCGAATGAATGAAACGATCATTCTTCCAATTAGCCTGGATAAATTTGTACTCACTCTAGGTGGGGACTCTCCAAAGCTGCAGCTAAAAGCTTCTTTTCAAACTGTCAATTTGTCAAATTAAACTAAGGTTCCAATTAGCAGTGGCTATTTATTTCTGAGCAATTAGGCCGCTCATTGTATCATGGGCAAAATTAGTCTCCCAGTCCTTATGCCACTTAATTCTAACAAAGTTCAATTAAAAAAAAAATCTCTTCTGATCATAAGCTAAATATGTATGTTACTGTAAAAACAAACACATTATGGATAATATAAAGAAGAAAATTAAAATTACTTAAAAGGTCACCTTTCAAGATACATGCTGTCAGGTAACTATATTAGGATCACTTTTCAGGCTTGTGCGCCTGTGTCTGCACGCATGTGCGTGTGTGCACATACACATATACGGCTATGTAGATGAGTATTTTTACAAAAACAAGTTCATATTTACTATATTGTATCCTTCCCTTCTCCACTCTTTCCTAAAATTTATCAGATTTCTTCCTCAGGAATATAGATCTACATCATCCTATTTAGTTAATATTATATTAATTTATCCAGCTTCCTATTAATTAAAATTTGAGTTATTCTCCCTTTTTAACAATACTGAGTACTTATTAATTTTTTGATTGCTGCCTAATTATATTCTTCCTAAAAATAGAATTGCTAGGTCAAAAGGACTGCACTTTTAAATTTCTATTTTTCGCCAGCTTTTCTCCAGAATACCTGAATCAACTTAAATTGCTAACAACAGTCATTGAGGTTCTACACACTCTGAAGAACACAGGGAAAGGGTGAATACATTTTAATCTCTTTGGTGGCCACACGTATTTCTTCTTTTGTGTACTTACAAAAAAAAAAAAAGCTTCCTCATTGCCTCACTTTAAATCCATCTGATAGTTTACATCACAATTTTACAACTGCTATTTTCTAGATGGTGGGACTCTAGATGATTATCTTGTTTCTGACTTCTTCTAAAACAAACACCTATTTCTTCCTTTTTTAACTGGTATCTACGCATCTTGTTAAAATGAACTTTTAGAGTGCTATGCAACATGTATTTTAAAGAGAAAACAGCTGTAGTGACACATAAGCTTAGTTCTGAGCAATAGTCTTGTAGCTTTTCCTTTTACATTCATAGAGAAAAAGTTTCTCTTGCATACGTGGGGACAACCAAAACACTTCAAAAAGTTAACATCTTTTGTATTTCCTTGTTCCTTACCTTACTCTCCTCAGACTTTTATCCTTATTTCAAATCTAGTTCACTACCATTTTCAAATGACGGCCCGAAGAACCCTCACCTTTATGACCCCTGTCAGGTGAATACAGGGGCAAGCAAGATGAGTTTAGAGGGATGGAATGAGGGAGACAAAAGTCTGTTGCCTGACTTGTCATGCAATTTTTTCTTCAGGATCCAAGTCTAACCATCACAGACCTGCAAACCTCCTCCAGGTTTAGAGAAGCGCAAGCTCACAAACGCAATACAAGTCTAGCCTCGCCTCTTGAGAGGGACTTACATGGGTTCCTGGCTATGATTTTCAAAACTTTAATACAGGAGCAGATATTTTACTAGGTATACTATCAGATCAATAAAACACTATCATTATGAACTGTCAGGATTGGGAAATATTTTTGTTAAAGATGACTTTTTTTGCCATTAGGTACTTGTCCAATATGGAATTTTAATAAAAAAATTTTAGAACACGCCTCAATTTTGCATCAGAAATCAGGTTATCGAAACTAATATAAACTTTAACGAAACAAAAATACTGAATCTTGACCAGCACATGAATTTTTACAGCCTTATATCTCTACTTTCTGAAGTTTTACCCTCAGATTTTACCTTCTCATTTTCACAGTTCTTGGAAGACAAAGTTATAAATGCTTAAGTGCACTTAAAACAGCCTAGGTATTTGAAGTATATTATATAGCTATAATCTAGATTGGACCATGTACAGTGTTGCAGACGATTTTTTAAACACTATTTATTTACTTAGAGGGAAGGAGGGAGAGAGAGAGAAAGCAAGCGAATGAGCACAAGTGGGAGAGAGAAGAGAGGGAATCTCAACCAGATTCCATGCTGAGCATGGAGCCTAACCTGAGGCTCAATCTCACCACCCTGAGATCATTACCTGAGCCAAAACCAAGGACACTAAACCAACTGACCCACCCAGGCGTCCCTGTTGCAGCCAATTTTATGAGAACATTCATATCACACAATCACCATGTCCTAACAGAAAGCAAGTTAATAACCATTTCAACATGAACAACAAATGATCAACTTCTTTTAAAAAGTGCTACCAGTCTACATGTTTCGATTTGTGTCACCAGAAAACATACAAATAACAAAATGAAGCAAGTAGACAATTCACAACTTTACAAGGAAAGAAAATGAAATGCTGGATCAGGACTCAAGAGTCACAGATACTTCTCATTTGTGTATTTATGATATTCTTGTAAACGTATACAGAAAAATGTCACTGCAGTTAGAGCTGTCACTGCAGTTATATTGAACTCAGAAGTGACTCTCATTTAAGCAGCCAAAGCTTATCAAACACAGAATAAGGGCCCACCAAAGATGTCCCTGTCCTAATCCCAGAACCTGGGGCTAGTTAGGATGCATGGCAGAAGTTAAAGTAGCAGATAGAGTTAAGGTTGCTATTCAGATTACTTTAATTAAGACAGAGAGTATAACCTGATTATTCAGGTGGGCACAATGTAATCACCAGGGTCCTTAAAAGTGAAAAAGGAAGGTGAAAGAGAGATGTGGATAAGGAAGAAAGTTCAAAGAAGGGGGCCAAGAGCCAAGGAATGTGGGTGGTTTCTGGAAACTAGAAAAGGTAAGGAAATGGACACTCCCCTAGAACCTCCTGAAAGACATGCAGCATACTGTCCCCTTGATTTTATTTTATTTTTGTTTGTTTTGTTTTTGTTTTTTCTTTAAATATTTTATTTATTTGACAGAAGGAGATCACAAGTAGGCAGACAAGCAGGCAGAGAGAGAGGAGGAACAGGCTCCCTGCTAAGCAGAGACCCCCCCGCCCCCCCACCCCCACCATGAGGGGCCTGATCCCAGGAGCCTGAGATCATGACCTGAGCCGAAAGCAGAGGCTCCAACCCACTGAGCCACCCAGACACCCCTGTCCCCTTGATTTTAGCCCAAGGAAACATGGGTTGGACTTCTAACCTACAGAACTGTAAGATGATAGATTTGTGTTGTTTTAAGCCACTAACTCTGTGGTAATTTTTAACAGCAGCAAATAGAAAATTAATACAAGCACCCACTAAGTTCTGGCTTAATGCCAATCTTAATATGACAAATAAAACATGTGTGAGCTTGCAAATTCTTAGATGGATACTATGGATTGAACTGTGTCTCCTCAAAATCATATGTTGAAGCTGTAACCTCCAATGTGACAGTAATTGGAGACTAGACCTTTTGAAGGTAATTTGGTTTAGATGAGGTCATGAGGTTAGGCCTTATGATAAGATCGGTGCCCTTATAAGAGGAGCTAGAGCTTTCTAGCTGCCATATGAGAACACAGCAAGAATGCAGCTGGTCTGCAAGTCAGAAAGAGAAGTCTCACCAGAACCTGATCACTCTGGCCCTCTGATCTTGGACTTCTGGACTCCAAAACTGTAAGAAAATAAACTTCTGTTGCTTAAGTCACTCAGCTTATGGGATTTTGTTATGGCAGCCAAACTAAGATTTCTTAATCAAATATTGGGAAAGGGACACTAAAATGAGTGCCAGAAATTAAACCTTAATTTTATCATTACCCAGGTGACGGCAAACTCAAAAGTCAGGAAATCACTTTGCTATTCATGCTAGGAATCATTGCTGTAAGACACTACTGAATAAAGGTCAACTTGATTACTCATCAAACAGTAGTATTAACATGGGGAGGTCAGCTTGACTAATTTCTTTTACTGCAATCCCAACAAGTGGGAACTAAGTATTAATGACAAAGGTTCAATTTTCTATGAAGATAACCAAACCAAACTGAGGGTTCCTTTTTGTTCATACTTCCACAGATGGGCACACGCTGTTTCACTAGGGCAATGCATGGGATAAGGGGTCTTTCACTAGAATCAGATTATATAAACAAAGATCTGACATAGCCCAAACACTGTTGGGCATTTTCAAACACTCCTGATGCAGTCCTTTAAAAGGAGGATTCAGCGATATCTAAGAAAATTAAATATGCATTCCTCAAACCAGGAAATTCCATCTCAAAGGATTCATCTTACAAATATGCTCACAGAAGGACACAGAGACCTATGAATGAGCACGTTCACTCACGGCAATATTGTTTGATGGGAAAAGCCTGGAAACCATCTAAATGGCTATCATTAGGGAACTGGTTAAATAAATTATAGAACAGCCATACAACCAAATACTATGTATTTTTAAGGGTAAAGAGAGTAGCTTTTCATTTCTGATAGACGTTTACCTCTTATTAAGTAAATAAAAACTAGTCATGAGACAAAATGTTCCCAGTTGTGGTTTTTAAAAAATCTGTATGAGGGGTCGCCTGGGTGGCTAAATTGGTTAAGCAACTGCCTTCGGCTTAGGTCATGATCATGGGGTCCTGGGATAGAACCCTGCACTGGGTTCCCTGCTTGGCAGGGAGCCTGCTTCTCCCTCACCCTCTGCAGCTTCCACTGCTTGTGTATACACTCTCTCAAATAAATAAAATCTTAAAAAAAAAAAAAATTTTTTTTAATCTATATGAGGATTTGCAAATGCATGGGAACTTCTTTGGAAGAATACACCAGTAATTATGTGATTACTTCCAGGAAGAAGGACTGTGAGTGGTTATGAAACTTTCACTTTTCATTTTACATCATCAGTAGCTTGAAAAAAATGTTTTGAACTATGATCACATATTTTAGTTTTAAATTCAACTATAAAATTAAAAAAAAATCAGTGTCTTATAGATAAAACTATAGAAATATTTTTCTTTATACTAGTAGTAATGCTTAGCAGTACAGAGAACAGAGCTTAGAATGGGATCTGAACTTAAGTTTACACATTGCCATTTCCTACCTTCATGGCCTTGGGCAAGGAGTTTAACCATACTTAGCCTAAATTTCTGTATTTAATAGGTCAATATCCACATCATACTGAGTCTATAGGACAATGAGATATGAATATGAAAACACTTAGTAAAGTGTTCAGTGAAATAGACATAAAATTTTATTCCTATAAAAGTTACCTGTTCTCTTCCCCTAAGCGGCCTGACGTGGCCTCTGAAAATGGTTTGCTATTTACTTGACTCAGAAAACCCTACAAAATCATGCAAATCAAGAGGTTCAAATCTTCATGTTCACTTTTTTTTTTTTTTTTAAAGATTATTTATTTATTTGACCGAGAGAGGCACAGCAAGAGAGGGAACATAAGCAGGGGGATTGGGAGAGAGAGAAGCGGGCTTCCCGCTGAGCAGCGAGCCCGACATGGGGCTTGATCCCAGAAGCCTGGGATAATGACGGGAGCCGAAGGCAGCTGCTTAACTGACTGAGCCACCCAGGCGGCCCCATGTTCACTTTTAAGAACACACATAAAACTCTCCAGGCCATCAAGGGTATGCATATCCGAAAAGCCACCAAGTATCTGTAAGAGGTCACTTCGCAGAAACAATGTGTGCCATTCTGTGCTACAATGGTGGAGATGGTAGGTGTGCCCAGGCCAAACACTGGGGCTGCACACAGGGTCAGTGGCTCAAGAAGAGTGCTGAATTTTTACTGCACATGCTTAAAAATGCAGAGAGTAATGCTAAACCTCAGGGTTTAGATGTAGATCCTCTGGTCACTGAGAAAATCCAAGTGAAAAAGGCCCCAAGATGCAGCGTAGAACTAGTACAGGGCTCATGGTCGGATTAACCCACACATGAGCTCTCCCCGCCACACCGAGATGATCCTCACTGCAAAAGAGCAAACTGTTCCTAAGACAGAAGAGGAGGTGGCACAGAAGAAAAAAATATCCCAGAAGAAACTGAAGAAATAAAAACTTATGGCCTGGGAGTAAATTCTGCATAGAAAAAATGCAAATAAAAATAAAAACAGGAAAAAAGTTTATTTTACCCTAAATTAGGGCAGCTTCCATGTGTGACTGTATAAAATGCAAACTCTGTGAAGGCAGGGACTGTATCTCGCTCACAGCTGTATTCCACCTACCCAACACAGAAAGCATTCCAGTATGTATTTAATGAGCTAGCTAAGCCTGCCAAATATAACCGCGCGCAAGAAGCTCTCAGCAAATGCTTCCCCAAATAAAAACGCTCCTGCTTCCATTGGACCACGTTTGGCAAGTATCATTCTCTTGAGTTTTACTAAAGATGACTACCCATCTCAACTCCCTACCAAGCAATTAGACTCAAGGTAGAAAGGGCTGCTGGGTGGAGGGGGAGGGGTGTGTGTGGGGGTGTGTGTGTGTGTGTGTGTGTGTGTGTGTGTGTATGAGAGAGAGAGCGCGCGCGCGCGCGCACGGGGGAGGGGGGATGTGGTGTGTGTGTGTGTGTGTGTGTGTGTGTGTATGAGAGAGAGAGAGAGCGCGCGTGCGCACTCTCTCTTGCCGGTCCCCTGATTTTAACTTAAAAGTGCCTCACTGGTAAGTGAGGACTAAGTAAGATGTTAGTAAAAAGTACATAAATGAGTTCTTTTCAAAAGTCATACTCATTAAGTAGTTAAATAAATATGGAAAGCATAATCTAATCTGTCCAGTGTAAATTTCTCATAGTAGGTATTGAAAACAAATATGTACTTTAGCTTATGTAAAACTGTCATGACAGTACAGATTTATTAAAAATTTATTAAAAAATGTTCCTATGGACATGTTTATATTAATGTTAAATGACTTACCTATAAAGTATTTGACAGTTTATTTATATAATATTCAATAATTTAAATAATGCCACAATCTCCAAGTTCTTTGAGCATATCATCAAAGGTATGTACCTGGTGAGCACAACAGTATGTAAGATTCACCATGAAAGAGGAATTCAGCAGAAGAGAATGAAAAGTCATGGCCAGGGATACTGAAGAAAGCTGGGAGTGTATATCTCAGAAGCCATGGAAGAAAATAGTTCAATAAGGTCTGAGGACAGGAGCTGGTTGGGGAGCTAAGAGGTTAAGAGAGAGAACTGAGAGCAGAGCACAGAATCTGGCAATAAGGCCCGCCCTGGGATGTCTTGACAAGAGTCGCACGGAGGATCTACGGATGAAGGACTGACTGGGGTGGCTTTAAAAGAGATTATACAAAGAGAGGGAAGAGAGCCCATGAGCACAAACAACTCTCGTGAGGTGCCTGGCTGTCAACCTCTCGTGAGGTTCCTGTCAAGAGGAACCTAAAAGAGGAATTCCCCTTGCTTTGGCCACCATGGGGTCTAACTGAGATGAAGGTAAGGCTTCACCCCGCTCTCCACACTCTCGAGTGCAAAGCTGTTCTAATTTTTGACCTGACCTGCTGGCAAGCCCTCTTAATTTCTCACTGTCAGAGCGCCTTCTGTTCCTTTCCACCAATGCTGCTTCTGAACTTGCAACAACTGCGGAAGCCCACAGCTGATCCTAATCCCCCCTCAACAATGCAGCTGCCATTTCTCGTCCATCTTGCTTCTGCCTTTTCTGATGGGGTTTTTTCCTTCTTGGTTTTTTTTTTTCCCCCCCTTATCTCTTGTCTCCTCTCCATATGTTTCAATGCCTGAGCAATAAAGCCGACCTTATAGATATATCATAAGTGACAAAAGATGACTTCCGTTGCATGCACAATCTGACCACATTAGCTAGTCCAAGAGCTATCCCTGAAAGTATGGCTCTTCTCACATGCATACTGCACCTTTAATGAAGGTCTAATGGCTGACTTATGAGGAGTTACTTGGAGCTTTAAAGATCTTCCAGGAGTCTGAGGCCTCCTGTAGGCTAGCCTCCAGGATGACTATCACATTAGCGAGTACTGTACCGCTTCATTCACATAATGGTAAATCCCTGAACGGCAGGAAGTTGTTCCCACACTTCTCTGTATCATCCATTCAACAGATAACTACTGCAGCCTAAGGTATTAAGCATGGATGATGCAGGAGGTGCAGAGAAGATGGATATAGCCTCTCCCTTCATGGAGCATGTAGTAGTCTAGTAGGGCATTTACATAAGTACATTGAAACAATATGGCATGGTAAATGTCTTTTTTAAGGGAATACAGGATACCATGAAAGTGCATAGAAAGAACAACTTATTCAAACCTGGGCATTAGAAGCGTCTCTGAAAGTGATGTTTAAGTTGTGAAAAGTAATAAGTTAGTCAGGTTGGGACATTTCGGGGGAAGAACATGTGCAAAGGCCCAGAGGCAAGTGAGAACATAGCATATCTGGGGACACGGACTATGGTGACACTAACTAGCTATGTTAAATATAGGTAAGGCGTATATGTGTGTATTCTGAGGTGAGGGTGGGCCCTCAAGAATGAGCAAAGATAAAGCTAAAGAGAAGGAAGAGCCAGATCACAAGAACTGTTAAAGGACCATATCCTGAGATATGCACCGAACTAACTGTTCAAGGTAGTTTTCCTTGGGGAGTAAGAATGGGGAGAGGTGGGGGGACTTCGCTTTATAACTTTAAGTCCTCCCATAACATTAAGCACTTATTTTTACAATGCCGCACACTGCTTCTGTAATTCAAATTTATAAAAGTAGTCTAACTGCACTGAGGAGAACAGATTGGAAGCAGGACAAGAACTGGGCAGGGAGAGCAATTAGGAAGCTGTGGCAAGAATCAGGTGGCCTGAATTAGAGTGACGGTGTGGCAATGGCAAGAAGATGTAATTAGAAAGTAAAATGGAAAGATCTTGGTAAGGAATAAGGGAAACAACTAGATTTCTGACTTGGGCAAATGGGCGGATGGGGAATGGTGGGCTCTTCCATTCAATTTGGGAAAACGGCATGACATGATATAGGTAGGGTAAAAACCAGTTTAGAGTTGGTCATATTAAGGTTTAAGTATCTAGAGGACATTCACATGGAATTAAAAGTTTATAGAAGTCCTGAATCTATAACCCTGGAGAAAAAAATTGAGTTATAGAAATGTAATTATTCTCTGCATATACATGGTAATTTAATTCTGAGAAAAGATGAGATTGCCCAGGTATATGTAAACAGTAAAAGCAGAAGGCTGGAACAGAAGTTGAAGGCAGAGCAGTATATAAAACTGAATTTCTCAGAATGATCTGTGACCCATCTGTATCATAATCTCCCGAGGGGTTTGATAAAAACGTAGAATTTGGCTTTACCACCAACCTACTGAATCAGACGCTCTAGTGGCCTGGGAATCTGTATTTTAAGCAAGACCCCAGATTATTTTTGTGCATCTAGAAGATGAATGGAGGAAGAAGAGCCAGGGAAAAGAAAAAAAAAAAAAAAAAAGGTGTTGGGGGGAGGTTAAGAAGGACTTGTGCTCTGCTCACCCTCAAGGAAAAATGAGAATTTCATGTCACAGTAGCCACTGGAAAAGTGCGTATTCATCAAAGCACAGTGGGCTGGTGAAAAATAAGCAGTCAATAAATATTTGTTCAATAAATAACTGGAAAAAGCATTTAATGTTATAATTTACCTCTGTATACTTACAAGCTTCTATTAACTACTATAAGTATAAACAAAGTTAACACCTGGGTGATTTATGAGAAAAAAGATAATAGTGAGAAGTCTGAAAAGAATGGATTGAATGATAATCGTTTTGATGCCAATGTCCAGGACAAACTGCATAGGTTTAGCAACTTAGTGATTAAATCACCATGACCTCTCAGGACCAAGTAAATCCCTCAAGTGTATAAACATAGAAACAACACTTTATGACAAAAAGAAGCTCAGTTTTGTTTTTTTTAATAAACTTTTTTAAAAAAAGATTTTATTTATTTATTTGACAGACAGAGATCACAAGTAGGCAGAGAGGCAGGCAGAGAGAGAGGAGGAAGCAGGCTCGCCGCTGAGCAGCGAGCCCGATGTGGGGCTCAATCCCAGGACCCTGAGATCCCGACCCAAGCTGAAGGCAGAGGCTTTAATCCACTGAGCCACCCAGGGGCCCCAAGAAGCTCAGTTTTGAAAAGCACTGAGAGAAAGCTGTCAGCTTCACAGTGTCATCTGGATGCCCTCTCCCAGATGAAGCAGTTACTTAATATCAGACCCAAATTAAACCACTCCTCCACTTATAAACTATTAAAGACCAAGAGATAATGATTTAGCCTGTGTGTCCAACTAAATCTGATAGCTCTTGCTCAAATCCCAGTTGCTGAACTAACCGCCTAGCGAACACTTTTATGCCAAGGCTGCTAGGCTCCAGAGCATCGGTTTTGTTAGAAAACTCATTTGTTCTAAGCAGTTAAAAGGATCTGTACTTTCAACACATTTGCTTGCGAGAAGGCAAAATGATTAAATAACTCCAAATTCACACCTATTTCTGACCCTCCCCAACCCACTCCCCACTTAAAAGTTATCACAAAATATTCTGCAGAGGTAAAGCAAACTGGACAAGAGAAGACTTTTACTTCACTATTTCCATTTTCTCTTTTCCTTTTCTTTCTCTTCTTTCATTGGTAGGTACTACGAAAGAGGGGGGAAAGCATTTCAATCTGAGTACAAGGTGCTTGCCTGCAGGCTACCGCAGAGTTTTACTTACTGCTATCACTAACTGCCACTCACTACTTGTGTGACTTTGGGCGACTTGCTTGTGTGACTTTGGGCGACTTGCTCGCCTTTGAGTTGTACTATACATACCTTTTAAGAATTGTTTCCAAATCTAAAGTTCTATGGTTCTAAGATTAGAGAAGAGGGAAACAGCAGCCAAGAAAATAAATACTATGTTATGACAGAGTTGATAACAATTATACTCTTTATTTACTTCAAGTTTTAGACCTCCACTAAGGAAGAGACAGACTACCCAGAGGAAATGAACCCAGGACTAGAAGTACTACTTTTGAATTCAAGAAGTCCAAGACAAACTGGAACATTTCAGGAATTCATCTGTTAGCTGCTAATTTAGAACACGAAACATTTTTTTTCCACAGAAATGAAGTGATACATAATGGTTAGCCTCTTAGGCTAATTCACAAAAGTTCATTCAACCTTCCACTCAAGTGACTCTCCGGACTTTTTGGTAAAAACAGAAAATAAATGTTGCCATACTAGTACTGAAGAAAAAAAGAGAAAAGAGAAACGAAAAAACCACAAAATTGATCTTAAAGCCTGTTCTTCACAATGAAGCCAACCACCTAATCCATTGACCTGATCACACACAGATCCTCCTAGTATCCAGATTATAATGGCTCAGTACTTAGGTCCATGGACCCCAAGGATCATTGCTTTATTTAAGGCACAGGGGGCATGAGGCGATCAGAGGTATGCTAAAGCCCAAAGCTGGGAGAAAAGCATAAAGCTGAAGAGGAGCACCTTTTCTTAGTTGGGACAGGAACTTCGAAGATTCTCTTCACATCCCAGCGCCAGGATTCCCTGGCCAATGCTCTGGGGAGTTCAGTGGCAGCTCAGTAAAGACGGAACCTAAAAACATGCTTTCCAGCTCAGGCAGGGACTGTGGAAAGGAACAATTCCCTGAGCTGCCGTGGCCAGTGCTCAGTGCTTGCTACTGGCAGAAGCAACCACAGCTCTGACAGTGAGGAGGCTGCCTGGAGGAATGGCCGCTTCCTGCTCTGACTGAAGCCCCATTTCAACCCCCCTCAAAGATCTAGGTCTTCTGACACATTTCCATGGTCACAAGCCTGCAGTCCGTAACTTGTGGGTACCTATCTTTATCATTCGCTAAGGCCTGAAATAGAAAAACCAAGCATAAAGCCAAACCAGTTCTTCTCCTGGGAAGAACTGCTTAATGTACTTAAAACTTTACAGTGATGTTAACTATCCCTGTGTAAGTCTGTATTTTGGGCAATTCAGATTTTTAATTCAGAAGTACTTCTCCAAGTTCACTATGGAAAACAATTATCTATTATATCTAATTTAGACAGGTTTAAATATCAGGCAAAGGTATTTGCCACTCTGATATTCTAAGATTGTCATTTCAGTTTGCCGTTAGCCCTCTCCCTGATATTAGTTGGCACTAATATTAGCACTTTAAAACTAAAATCAACCTTCTGTTCTCATTCAGATATTATTAACAAGTAGCAAGGCATATGGTATGTCAGTTATAATTTATATATATACAATATACCATATATATCTCCTATATATATATATACACACACACACACAGCCTTTAATTAATTGATTCTGAACATCTGAATAGATCTGCAGTATACCCAAATCCATATACTAAAGGGATTTTTCAATTCTTTAATAGACATATATAAATGTGATAATCACAATCAAAACTGAGGTTTGGATCCTGCCTGAATAATTTGAACTCCTGCCTGAGTTCAAATTATTGCTGGGAAGGGCAGCGTGGGTAATGTATGCACAACTATCACAGTGGCACTCAGAAGCTGATCATGTATTCAACTCTTTATAAATCTTGCTTTTCCCTCAGAATAAATCCAACTTTCCTTCCTGGCCTCCTCTTGTTTTATTTTTGTTTTTGTTTTATTTATTTGAGGGAGAGAGAGAGTGAGCACACAGGCATGGGGGAGGTGGGTGGGGTGGGCAGAGGGAGAGGAACAAGTGACTTCATGCTAAGCTCAGAGATCATTACCTGAGCCAAAAACAAGAGTGGCCTGCTTAACCAACTAAGCCATCCAGGCACCCCCAGACTCTTATTCCATTGTAGACACCAACTTTATTTCTTCTGATATAAAATTCTGTGGTTCTCTGAACTTAACATTGTAAATGCTACATAGCAAAGTACTAGAAAATTCACTGAAAAAGTTAACCGTTAAAAGCTTGTAGTAAAGAAATCTTTCTTTCCTAACTTTAAGCCTAAATACTTACTGCAGGGGTGACTTGGCAGACTTCCAAAAGATTTTTCAGATTTCTCCCTTTCTGAGGAAAGTTACCAGTAAAACGTAAGTATCCAGTGTGGGGGAAAAAAATAAAAAAAGAATTTGTTTTTGGCTTGGTTTTGTTTTTCAAACAAATCAGGTTCTGCTTTCCCATTGCAACGTTCAGCAAATAATACAATTCCACCAGCTTTCACTTTTTAGATGGGCTACTTCCTCGGCTGAGTGGCAGGACACCAAAATGGGAAGGAGAAGTCAATGTCATAGTGTATAAATAGCTGTGGCCCAAAACAATATTACAGAAGAGCCAATAGGAGAAGGGCTCCCCAAATTGCAGCAAGAGTGACTTAATTCCATGTATCCCTTCATGAGGGCCTCAGGGAAAACTATCATCAGGAAACAAAAGAAAGGGGGTGGGGGAAGCAGCCAGGACTCACAGAAGATTTCTAACCTTTTGTTAAGGAAAGAAGCAGCAGGGTTTTCTAGGGTTTCTGAAACGCGCATCTATCTTTTAAACCTCAAAGGGTATGGCCACGAAGAGGAAATTTCTTCTAAAGTAAGGTAGATAGAAAATGCCATCCGATAAGAAGCCAATCTCTTTTCTCACACACAGTGAAAACCACTCACCAACAAGCCGATTTTTAAACTGTTTAACTCACTCATTATACTGGAGTTTGTAAAAATTCGCCATCAGGTGAACTTCACTTTATACAAAAGTAAACCTTGCATTATGTTCCTATCATCGTTCATTACACACAACCCAAGGGTCCACAGTTTCACACAATAATGATTCATACATTTGAGATCAGTGAGCTAAACTGCATGGGGCACACAATTCACTACCTAAATGTTTGCTGGACTTTTCAGGATTGCTCCCAAGGGTTGGAAGTCACTGAGTTTACCAACAGCAGAGCACACACACGTACTGCTTCGGGCTCAGCAGCATTCACAAAATGTAGGCAATCATAAAGTTATGTAAGGAAAGCAATCTCTCCTCTGAGCAATTAGTTCGGGCATACAAGAATCCAGGAAATCGCGTATCCTCCTTGCGGGGCTGGGTCACAGGAACTAGGTAAAGAAACAATGCAACGTACACTGGGAAACGAGGGCAGTTACAGCTAGAAGATGCAGGCAACGCCACCAGAGGCATCTTCAAGCATTCCTTAAGAAGGAAAGTGTGTGTTGCCTCTGAAGAGCCCCTGCTGACCTGGGTAACGGTACAAGCTGAAACCACCAAACCCCGATACGAATTCCAGCACATAGAAGAGGAGACTGGGGAAGAAGCATTAGATGACCCACTGCCTAGGGGCGCCGAAGCTGTCACCGCCGTGGGACTCGCGCACACCACGGCATTGCCACCTGCTTTCTACTTCTTCGGGGAGGGCTGGTGACGCGTGGTGGGCCCGAGAGGAACGGAGGCAAGGATAATGAATCTGCGGTTTCTAAAGCCCAAGCACAACAAAATGTCCCCAGAGCCCGAGCCCCCCCCCCGCCCCCACGGCCCCACGGCCGGGCGACACTTCCCACGCGGCACGCTGCCTCAAGGGTGGAAGGCTGAGAACTTGCTGGAGGCTCAGGCGAGGGCCAGAGGACAAATGGGGAAGGAGCGACGCCAGCTCTGAGTACTGGGGTCGCTCCGGCCGCAGCGCCGGGACCGTGGGAAGGTAGCCTGGGGGCGGGACCGCGCGGCGCCGAACAGCCAGGGGCCGGACCTGGGAATCCCCCGGGGCGAGGGCGGGCGCGGGCGGAGAGGGACGCCCTGGCCGCTACCTGCTGCTGGATCTTCCCGTCCTCCGTGACGACCCAGTGCGTGGTGGCGAAGGCCCCTCGAGCCGCCACACTCAGCAAGGCGGAAAGGCTAAGGAGCCAGCCTGGGCCGGAGCAAGGCGGCAGCTCGCACCGGCCGCGGACCCCTACTGCCGCCGCCATCTTGCCCCCCCGGCCCTACTGCTCACACCGGAAGCGGAAGCCGGCCCCCGCCGTCCGCCATCTTGAGGAGGTCGGCGCTGGAGGAGGTGGAGCCCCGGAGGCGCTGCCCGCTGACGACCGGCTTTCTGAGCCTCGGTTTGGGCGGCGCGGACAGCCGGGTTTGGCTTCAGGTCGGAGACAGCTTTTTTTTGTTACTGTTTTCCTGTAGGCAGTTCGATCTCGTGGCGTGGGAACCAGAGGGAGATAAAAGGAGTGTTCTAGGTGGAGCCTGAGCGGAAATGAGAGGACTCTATGTATATATTTACATAGATATGTATTTAATAAAACCTTGGTTTTCATTTTTATTTCTGGTTGTGTCATATGGTTTTGAAATAAAAGGTATGCTTTCGAAAGACTTAAGGGAAGAGATGGAGTCTCTTTTGTTCTTAAAGCCTCGTAGCAGTGGAGGCTTCAGAGTTGGGCGCGTTGTCCGTCTAGGGCCGCGCTGTCCGGTAGAAGGATGGGAGGCTCGAGCCACGGAGAAGTGTTTTAAAAGAGCGAAATAACGCGTTTGATTTAACCCATTGTATCCAACACAGTATTAGTTCAATATAAAATCTGTACAAATGACTGAGTATTTTTAGTACTAAGTCTTTCGGCTTCCAGCTCGTCTAAATGGAGACTGGCTAGAGGTGCGCCTGGGTGGCTCAGTCGTTAAGGGTCTGCCTTTCCCCGGGGTCATGATCCCAGAAACCTGGGGGTAAGCCCCCGCATCAGGCTCTCTGCTTGGCGGGAGGCCTGCTTCTTCCTCTCCCACTCCCCCTGCTTGTGTTCCCTCTCTCGCTTTCTCTCTCTGCAAATACATAAAATATTTTAAAAATTTAAAAAATTTAAAAAAAAAATAAATTCAGACTGGCTGGATTTCAGGGCTTAAGAGCCGCATGTGCCTAGTGGCTACCTTACAGGGCAGCCCAGGTCTAGGCTGGAGGTCTAGATCAGGAGACCCATAGCATTGGCATCACCTGGCAGTTTATTAGAAATGCACCTTCTTGGCTCTTTTACCCGACCCCACCAGATTCTGACTTTCAGCAAGAGTCCCAGGTATGTACGTTAAGAACTCTTCTCTCTAGTGAACCAACATGGAGGTAGGCCAAGGGACTAGCCTGGCTTCTAGTAAGATAATGTTTTAGGTATTTCACGGCAGCCTTCTGGCTTTGTGTGTCATTTTGTGTTTAGGTTCATTATGCTTTTGGTTTTCTCTTTGGGAAGAGGAGGATGAGAATTTTGCCTGACCGCCTTCCTACACTGGCATATTGTCAGAAAACAAAAATAATTGCCAAGTGTTTAAACATTTCTTCCTACTGCGGGAGCAACGACCACAGCACTGGTTTTTAAGTTCCCTTTGAAAGTCGCTTTTCTTTTTTTTTTTTTTTAAAGATTTTATTTATTTATTTGACAGAGAGAAATCACAAGTAGATGGAGAGGCAGGCAGAGAGAGAGAGAGAGGGAAGCAGGCTCCCTGCTGAGCAGAGAGCCCGATGCGGGACTCGATCCCAGGACCCTGAGATCATGACCTGAGCCGAAGGCAGAGGCTTAACCCACTGAGCCACCCAGGCGTCCCTGAAAGTTGCTTTTCTTAGAGGATTGAAGTAATGAACATTCATCTCGCTAAAAATGTATGACTTATCCAGTTTTTTGCCTAGTACTCTGCTAGACAGCAGGTATGGAAATCTGGCCACTGAGCAATGTGCATTTCAGTGGAATATTGGCAGGTTAACAATTGAAATACAGGATAATGGAGGTGTGTAACGGCACATGTGTAGAGGAGAGAGAGCAACCGACCAGGTGAAAGGCTTCAAGCAAAGGTGCTGATTCAAGTAGAATAAGCAATACATGAAAAAAACGTGAAAACTGTCAGGTTGTAAGGGGTTCTTGTATGTCATACCGAAAAGTTTAAACACAGACAATGGGAAGTGTTCCACAATTTTGAAATGAAAAAGTGGAAAACGAGTCTACCTGTTCTCAGCATTTTATTTTAAGGCGTAGACATCAGTCCTTTTACCGGTGTATAAAGGTTGCTAAGTAATGGCAGTCATCATCGTCTAACATTTGTTAAGTGTTTTAATACATACTGGCACTAGTACTCCCATAGTCATCTCTGCTGACGTACCGGGCATAGACTAGTTAAGTAATTTGGCCAAGATCATATAGCTAATAAGTGGCAGACCTCAGATTTGGACTCAGATCTACCTGACTCTAGAGCCCGAGCATGGCTGAAGGATGGTGAGGAATTTGAGAGCAGCCCCAACATCACCTATTTTGGCCATCAGCAATTTCTTTCACACTCATAAGTTAACCTATAAAAGGGCAGAATCATAGCTTCTGCAGCTTTAATGTACCACAGGCCTCTGCTTTCTCTAGATGATAATCCGTGTCCTTGGAGATCCTGTATTAGTTTTCTGTTGTTGTGTAATAAATTACCATAAATTTAGCAGCTTAACACATACCTGCAATCTCACTGTTTTCATGGATCAAGAGTCTGGCGTGGCATGGCTGTGTTCTCAGTGTCTCACATGGGTGATAGAAGGCTGCTTGCTTTCTCCAGAGTTTGGGGGCCTCTTTCAAATTCTTGGCAGAATTCAGCCCTTTGCCATTGTAGTCACTTTTCTTGCTGGCTGCTGACTATGGCCATTCTTGACTCCCCCCACCATTCCCTGCTACCATGGCCTTCTCAACATGGCAATATTCCTTCAAGGGAAACGGGGAAAATCTCCACTGCCTCAGTTTCTGACTTCTTCCATTTCTGATGGCTCAACCCAGATTTAAAGGGCTCATGTGGTTAGATGGTCTGTCTGAATAATCTCTCTTGATTAACCCAAAATCAACTAATTTGGTTGATTTGTAATCTGTCAGTGCACATTTGGGTTGTTTCCATATCTTGGCTCCTGTAAATGATACTGCAAGAGACATGACAGTGCAATCTATATTTTCAAATTAATGTTTTTATTTTCTTTGGGTAAATCCCCAATAGTGGAATTACTGGATTGTGTGATATTTCTATTTTTAATTTTATGAGGAACCTCCCTACATGGCTGCACCAGTTTACATCCCTACCAACAGTTCATAAGTGTTCCTTTTGCTTCGTATCTTTGTCAACACTTGTTACCTGTGTTTTTGATTCTAGTCTTCCAACAGGTATGAGGTGATTCTCATCGTGGTTTTGTTTTAAAGATTTTTTATTTATTTATTTGACAGAGATTGCAATTAGTTAGAGAGGCAGGCAGAGAGAGAGAGGAGGAAGCAGGCTCCTCGCTGAGCAGAGAGCCCGATGTGGGGCTTGATCCCAGGACCCTGAGACCATGACCCGAGCCGAAGGCAGAGGCTTTAACCCACTGAGCCACCCAGGTGCCCCCTCATCGTGGTTTTGATTTGAACTTGCCTGCTGATTAGTGATGTTGAGCATCTTTTTATGTGTCTTTTGGTCATCAGCATGTCTTTTTGTTGTTGTTGTTAGAGAGAGAGTGAGTGCACAAGCAGGAGGAGCAGCAGACAGAGGGAGAAGCAGGCTCCCCGCTGAGCAAGGGGACTTGATTCCAGGACACTTGATGCCAGGACCCTGTGATCATGACCTGAGCCAAAGGTAGATATTCAACTGACTGAGCCACCCAAGCGTTCCAATTTGTTTGTTTGTTTTTAAATGTCTATTCAGGTCCTCTGCCCACTTTTTTTAAAAAAGGATTTATTTGTTTATTTATTTGAGAGAGAGTGTGCGTGCGAGTGGAGGGGAGAGGAGTAGAGGGAGAAGGAGAGGTGAAGCCGACTCTGTTGAGAGCAGAGCTCAGTGCATCCCACAACCCTGAGATTCTGACCTGAGTGGAAACCAAGAGTCGCACTCAACTGACTGAGCCACCCAGGCATCCTCCTCTGCCCATTTTAAAATGAGATTATTTATTGTTTATTGTTTGTTTTTAAGTTATTTATATATTTTGGGCATTAATGCATTAGCAGATTTGCATTTGCAAATATCTTCTCTCATTCAGTAGGCTGCCCTTTTGTTGATGGTTTCCTTGGCTGTACAAAAGGTTTTTTAATTTTTTTTTTGTTTTTGTTTTGTTTGTTTTTTGTTTTTGTTTTGTTTTGGTATAGTCCCAATACTTTATTTTTCCTTTATTTTCCTTGCTTTAGGAGACATGCATATCTAGAAAAATGTTGCTAAGGCCAGTGTCCAAGATATTACTGCCTATATTTTCTTCTAGAAATTTTATAGTTTCAGGTCTCACATTTAGGCATTTCATCCAATCTGAGTTTGTTTCTGTGTATGGTGTAAGAAAATGGTCCTGTTTCAGTCTTTTGCTTATAGCTGTCTGTTTTCCCCAGAACCAATTATTGAAGAGACTATCTTTTCCCCATTGTATATTCTTGCCTCTCTGTTGCAGATTATTGACTAGATAAGCATGGGTTTATTTCTGGGCTCTGTATTCTGTTCTATTGGCCTATGTGTCTGTTTTTGTGCCAGTATCATTCTGTTTCAATTACTACAGCTTTGTACTAAATCTTTAAATTTTGGATTGTGACACCTCCAACTTTGTTCTTTTTTTTTTTTTTTAAGATTTTATTTATTTGACAGACAGATATCACAAGTAGGCAGAGAGCCACCCAGTCGCCCCAACTTTGTTTTTACTTAAGATTGCTTTGGCTTTTTGAGGTCTTTTATGGTTCTGTACAAATTTTAGTATTATTTTAGTTCTGTAAAAAAGATTGTTGGTGTTTGATAGGGATTGCATTGACTATGTAGATTACCTTGGGTAGTATAGACATTTTAATAGTATTTGTTCTTCCGGTCCATGAGCATGGAATGTCTGTTTATATCACTTTAAATTTCTTTCATCAGTGTTTCATAGTTTTCAGAGTATAGGTCTTTCACTTCCTTGATTAAGTTTCTTAGGTATTTTTTAAAAAGATATATCTATTTATTTGAGAGAAAGAGAGAGAGCGCACTAGAGAAAAAGGAAGCACAACTGGGAAGCAGAGGGAGAAGCAGGCTCCTGCTTAGCAGGAAGCCCAACAGGACTTGATCTCAGGACCCTGGGATTATGACCTCAGCCAAAGGCAGACGCTTAACTGACACCCAGGTGCCCTTATTGTTAGGTATTTTATTCTTTTTTGGAGTAATTATCAATGGAATTGTTTCTTAAATTTCTCTTTCTGCTACTTCATTATTAACATATAGAAACATGATTTCTATGTATCCTGCAACTTCACTGAATTAATTTTTTACTTATAATAGTTTTTTTGTGAAGTCTTCAGGGTTTTCTATGCATAGCATCATGTCATCTGCAAATAGGGGACAATTTAACTTGTTCCTTTTTTTTTTTTTAAAGATTTTATTTATTTAACAGAGATCACAAGTAGGCAGAGAGGCAGGCTGAGAGAGAGGAGGAAGCAGGCTCCCTGCTGAGCAGAGAGCCCGATGCGGGGCTCGATCCCAGGACCCTGGGATCATGACCTGAGCCGAAGGCAGAGGCTTTAACCCACTGAGCCACCCAGGTACCCTAACTTGTTCCTTTTTGATTTGGATGTCATTTCTTTTTCTTGTCTGATTGCTGTGACTAGGACTTCCAGTATTATGTTGAATAAAAGTGTTAAGAGTGGATATTCTTGTCTTGTTTCTGATCTAAAGAGGAAACAAATTTTTTTTAAGGGCAGAGAATTTTTTTTTTTTAAAGATTTTATTTGTTTATTTGACAGGCAGAGATCACAAGCAGACAGAGAGGCAGACAGAGAGAGAGGGGGAAGCAGGCTCCCTGCAGAGCAGATAGCCCGATGCGGGGCTCCATCCCAGGACTCCAGGATCATGACCTGAGCTAAAGGCAAAGGCTTTAACCCACTGTGCCACCCAGGCACCCCTAGAGGAAATACACTTGATTTTTCACCATTGAGTATGATGTTAACTATGGGTTTTTCATAATATGGCCTTTATTATGTTGAGGTATATTTCACCATTAAACCCACTTTGGTGATTGTGAGAGTTTTTATCATGAACAGATATCAAATTTTGTCAAATTTTTCTGTTTTTATTGAGATGATCATATGATTTTTATCCTTTGTTCTGTCAGTGTGGAATATCACATTGATTGGTTTGCAAATATTGAACCCTCCTCACATCCCTGGAATAAATCCCATTTTATTGTGGTGAATGATCTTTTTAATATATTATTGAATGCAGCTTGCTAATGTTTTGTTGAGGATTTTTTTCTTTGTTCATCAGAGATTTGGCCTGTATTTTGGTAGTTAGTTCTGGTAGTACCTTATGTTATTGAGTAATTCTTTTTTCTTTTCTTTTTTTTTTAAAGATTTTATTTATTTGACAGAGAGAGATCACAAGTAGGCAGAGAGGCAAGCAGAGAGAGAGGAGGAAGCAGGCTCCCTGCTGAGTGGAGAGCCCATTGCGGGACTTGATCCCAGGACCCTGAGATTATGACCTGAGCCGAAGGCAGAGCCTTAACACACTGAGTACCCAGATGTCTGAGTAATTCTTTTTTTCAGTTAGTTATACACTGTTAGTGTCTATGGCAGGAAGCATTTCCTATACAAATATACTTTTATCTTCCAGAAAGCTTGGTTAGTTTGACTTTTACTTACTATCTCTATAAAGTATAGAATTTTGAAGCTAGGAATTTGAAGCTAGACTTTCTGGATTGTTTCCTCCTTTGAGCCATTTTATCTGAAAGTTGCAGAAAAATCTCCATACTGTCTTTTCCTTAGAGAAAATATAAGATATAAATGTATCTGAGAGAATTAACATTCTGTTTTAAATTCTGTTAATTATCTTTTGCTTCATGGTAAACCAACTTAAATTTTAGTGATTTAAATGTTTAATTTTAAAACACAATTTATTATATTTCATAGTTTATTGGCTGGACTCAGCTGGGTGGTTCTTCTGCTGTTGGCTTGGGTCACTCATAGGGCTGCATTCAGCTGGGACCTCAACTGGGCGCGGAATGTCATGAAATGTCTCCACATACATCTAGTACATTTGCTGGAGTGGCTGAAATGAATAGGGGTAGCTGTGCTATCTCTCAGGAAAGTTATAGAGGCTTCTTACATGGTAGAAGCTGACAGGCTTCTTGAGGGCCAGCCCCAGAACTGGCAGTGTCACTTCTGCATTCTACTGGTCAAAGAAGGGAATAAGGATAGCTCAGATTCAAAGGGAAAAGGAAATAGATTCATCATCATAAGTGAAGCAGCCATGTTTAAATGGAAAGGGAAGAAATAACTGGCAGCCTACTCTGCATATAGTTCATTCCTTTAGAGGGATTTTGAATTGATAGATGTTGATAAGGTGGGTAAGAAAGGAGGCTAGTTATGGCTGGAAGGGTTGTAGAGGTAGATCTCCCCAACAGCTATATGCAGAGTGGGTAGGATTTTCAGAGGAGACAGAGGATACCTAAATATAGTGATTTCATTTAGAAATAGTTTGCCAAATAAATCAAGCAGTTTGAAGCATGAGGACTACTACGGGTGAGACCGAATGTCCAGTCAGCCCAAGATTCCGGCTCACAGTGATACTAGGGCTGCTCTGAGGTTAGCATGATGGTCAGCCTCAAAAGAATTTTCCTGATACAGACTTACCAGACTTATTGAAAGTCTTGCAGCTGTTACTGTATTTGGGGAGGGACAGTTTTATTTGGGGAGTAATTTTATTATGACTGTTCATTCTGTAAGAAGCTAATGGTCATACCTGCTCCTATCCCCAGCTTTTACTCCCACATACACTCAGGTATCAGGATCCTCATTTTATGATGAATCCAGTTCATTCTATTCAAATCTTTTTAGTTTGTGCTTTTTAACCTCATCACCTTATAGCAAGCTAAATTTTAGTTTTTCCTCATAGGAATACCATTTTTTTTTTTCCTCTTTGGTCCTTTTCTACTTAAGTATTTCTTGAGAAATACCAACTGGAACTGTATATCGTTTTTCATCTATCTAAGGCCTTGTCTCAGATCTTGTTTATAATATCAACTCTTTATGACCAGAATTTTAATGCGATTTTCTTATTTGTGACTGTATTAGTTTTAGGGAGTAAATGTACAACTTCTAGGAATGAATTTACGATTTCTTAGGTTTTTGACAAATTAGGTTTCATTAGTCTAAAGTTTAGTTTCCATCACACTTGTTAGACTTGAGTCATTCGCTGTTTTCTACCTGCCCAGAACTGCTTTGAGTTTTCTTTCTATGGTTTCTAACATGGGAAATTGATCATGTGCTAAGGGAGCACACACGTGGTTGGTCCTTTACCCAACTTGGGAGGAAAGGCTTCCCAGGGAGAGTGAAATCTAGTATGACCTGAAGGATGAATCCTAAGTTAGCTGGATGAATGGGGGGTGGAGAATAGGGGGTAATGATTTTCTGGGCAGAGGAAACATGACTCAGTGTCAGAGTGCAGTGCCCTCTGAGTTCTTGAAAGTAGTTCCTTATAGATGAGGAATTCAGGAGCGCAGGGGTTGAAACTAGGAATCTACAAGTTTTGGGATAGCGCCCCCCCCCCACCATTTTTGTTTTGTTTTAGCGCAGCCTGGTGCTCTTAAAGCCAAGTGTTAGGGGCACCTGGGTCGCTCAGTGGGTTAAACCTCTGCCTTTGGTTCAGGTCATTGGTCTCAGGGTCCTGGGATCGAGCCCCACATTGGGCTCTCTGCTCAGCAGGGAGCCTGCTTCCCCCTCTCTCTCTGGTGCTCTGCCTCTTGTGATCTCTCTCTGGCAAATAAATAAAATCTTCAAAAAAAAAAAAAAAAAGTCAAGTGTTACACAGGTTTTGTTGCCTCCATCTCAAATGCTTTTCCCTGACATCTTCACTAGGCTGGCTCCAAATCATCATTCAGTTCTCAGCTCAAATTAATTGACTTTTCCTAACTGTTCTTTCTATGCTGTCACATCAGAATGCATGTGTTTTAAAACTAAGCTCTGAAATCAGCTTAGGAGGCCTGTGCAATAGAAATGTGAGCTCCCAAGAGTTTGCCTCTGTTGCTCACCACTATATTCCCAGAGCCTGAAACACTGCCTTTTTTAAATTGAAAACTTAGTATGTACCAAGCACTGTTTTAGTTGCAATTATCAAGGAGTAAATTACAAAAATCCTTACCTTTGTGGCATTTTAGCCAGATTACATTCTGTCAGGGAGAAACAGACAAAACAATGTACAAGTAAAGTATACAGTATGTTAGAAGTTGGCAAATGCTCTAGGGAACATGTGATAGGGTAAGTGGTATTTGGCATCTTGCGGTATTTAATTTTCCTTGAGAAGGTAATCTTTGGAGATTTGAAAGACATGGAGATGGAGTGCCTGGAGGGAACAGCCAGTGCAAAATCCCTACAGCAGGAGTGTCTTCGCCCAGGCCGCATGAAGCTAGCTGACTGGGGCAGAGTGACAGAGAGGAAGGATAGCAGCTGAGGTCAGGGATGGAAAACCATGGCAATGTTTCTGATTTATACTCTGAAATGAGCCACTGAATAGCTTTAAGTAGGAGTGGATCTCTGCTGTCCTGTTTAGAACAGGCTATAAATGAGTCAAGTGTAACAGCAGGGAGATCCATTAGAAGGCTATTATGAAACTCCAGGCAAGAAATGATGGACATAGAAATTTGACAGTCCTCAGCATACAGGCGGCATTAAAGCTGTAGGCCTGGATGTGATCACCAGGAATGCAGTTATCTTGTTCTGTTCCATTTAAATTTGGCTTTAGAACACTCCTAACCATTCTAGGTGCTACTTCAGGAAGACTTTTAATAAAGGCTGGTAGCCAAATTAAGAAGTTCCAACTTCCTTTACAGATTAACCTGAAGATGGAAATTATTTTGTAACAATTTGGCAAGTATGTATCTGATATTTTGTTTCAATAAAAATAACCAAATCATTTTTTTCAGAAGCATATTAACTTAAAAAAAAATAAATCTCCAAAAATGAAAATTAAATATAACTTGCCCATCTTTATATTTTCATGTTTGGCACAACAGAAACAACCAATATTGTTTAATGGATATCCAGGAATCTTAAGTTATCATAATTATAACACATCAAGACACAAAACAAAATTACAAAAGGAAATTTATTTCAAAAGCATAAGGGAACATTTACATTTGAACAAGGTGATAACAGGTGTCTTGCAAAAGGAAAAAAAAAATCATGGCATGAAGTTTTTCTTTCAAATTTTTGAAGCAAAAGTAACCTAAGATGTGCACTGTTGCCTTTGGAAAGGTAAGGAGAACAATGAGGTGGTAAAGGAAGGAACACAGTCAACTCAGTATCAAACTTGAGAAAGTAAAGTCACTTCTGCTCAGCTTTTTTTTTTTTTTTTTTACAAATATGCTTTAAAAAAGAAAAAGAGGAAAAGTTACATTTATGTCAAATTTATATAACTGTAGTTCCAATACAGTTGCTGTACTTGAAATGGCTTTAGGCCACAAACTGATGCCTCTGAGGTCCAGACTATCTGGTCACAGTTTTCAAATGGCAATTCCATGTTCCTATGTCTTTTCGGATTCCAAGGGAGCTTAGGTTCAGCTCATACTGTTTTGGAATGTTTTAGAGATTATTGCCACCACTCCATAGTCAAGCTGACCAATTTCTTTTGCTCACTTGTATCATTCTGGTTTTTAAAAAATATTTTTCCCATAAACATGTGCAGTAATTCTAACAAAGGGGTTTTGCTTTTTCCCCAATGTAGAGGTAACAGTAATGTAGACACCTGCATTAGAATCACAAACTATTCCTCGAAAAATATGTCATACTACTAGAAAATGTCATTCAGGCATTGAATTTGAATAGCAAACTTGGGGAGGGAAGATTAACTGTGGAACAAAAACATATGAAACATTCAAAAGGCAGAGCAAAAGGGCCTATGCTACTAAAAATGCCCATGACATTAAACACTCCACAAACCCCCGTCTGTTGTTTTAACCTAAAGATTCTATTAGCTAACTTATACAATAATTTTGATTAATAACCTGAGAAGTTAAAATCTTGAAAGTGGCAAAAGCAAACCAAGAGAGCATCCCTTGCTTATTGATACACCATGTTTTCAAGTCACTTTTCCTGGGTTGCCCTGGTTATTAAAACCAAATTCTAAATTAATCTAGCTCATCCTGTAGAAACCTATATGTACATCAGATTCAATATTTTGGCTGTATTTCTCCAGCAGGGATCTCCAAATTTATCTTTGAAAACGCAGCCTTGGTTTATTTTTAGTTTTAAATAACAATAATCATGTAAGTGCAACTGACTCAAAATCCCTCACTACTGGGAGGAAAACCTAGGTAACAAGTTAATGGATTCAGCCTCAAAAAGGATCATCACCGTGTCAAAGACTACCCGTTCCAGGAATTTTTTAAAAAATGATTTATGTTGTGGAGTCAAGTTTCACAGCATGCATGTATACACACACACACACACATATATGCTTATGTATGCATGTATATTATACATACACATTTCTATTCAAATAGTAAGATCCCATAGTCAAAAGTTTATATCACAACATATGGAGAAGAGTTAAGTAAATGGTGCAAAGCAACTTACTTCCTCCTAAAAATGTAATGTAATTTCTACATTTTAAGAAAGCTGGTAAGTATTTTGCTTTTACAACACTAGGTAGGAAATGCCTAGCAGCTTTATTAAAAATAATGAAAATAAAATGTTAAGATCAACCATTACTCTTCTCCATATATTGGGGGGGAAAAAAAGAGGGTAGAGGAAATCAGTAACCTTTCAACTTTCATCTTTACCAGTTATCAGAAATAGACTGAAATTTCATTACATTTTAGACTTGAATAGCTTTCAATAACAAATTACCAAGATGTTTAAAAGTAAAAGATTCACAATATGAAGTCTGAATAATGATGATATTGCAAAAACAAGTCAAGATTGTGGACAAAGCATCCAAAAATATCACTGTGGTTTTTACCTTGGACACAACCATGGTCTGTTACAAAAGTAGATCATACATACAAAGGTATAAAGAACATTAAGTTTTTAGCTGAAGGCAGCAGTCCTTTTAAAGGGACATCCCCGGCAATCCAATGAGTAGTAGAATTTAAGTATTATTAAGCTCATGACAATGCTGAAGAATGTGATGTCTTACTCAGTAGAGTCTTCCCCGACTACGATTTCCTCGTGCTCCCCAACCTCGGCCACCTCTACTTCCCCTGAAGGCTCCTCTCTGCTCTACGAAAAAGCGAACAAGGGTTTAGGTCTTGCTCAGGACTTCATGGTACAGCAAACACAGAAGCGTAACTCATAGCTTTGAGTGTGTAGCGGCAGGCTCTATGAAAGCAGCGCTAGCATTCTGTTAGTGTATAAACTCAATCTATACATAAAACCAGGGCAACACATACACTAAAGCACGTATGGCAATATGTCAAATATATTCAGAGTAGGTACTCAATTAAATGTATCCCACTAAAAGATATTTCAAGGTGACAATGTTATAAGTACATTTCTTCGTTCTTTATTTTGATGGCTATCAATACTAAAGATAATTACACTATAAAAATTTCTATACTTGATACGGAATTAACAAAGTCACTGGCCTTCAAAAGCTAGTGCCGTGAATGCAAAATATCTTGAATTATCACTGATCAATTTTGAAAAATTATGCTAGACTGAAAAGCATACCTTTCAAATGCAGTGAATAGGCAATCTGTTTTGGTCTCACTATTTCAAGCACCTGGACTCACAAAAATGTGGGTATAAATGCCAACAGCTTTGCTCGCTGCTTTATCAGCTACATGAGCTGCTCAGAGTACTGCCAAAAAGGTGATTATGTACACAGTGCTTAGATTACTGATGTACATTAAGTGTATCTTTTGCTGAAAAATCAAGTCACTTGTGTCATACAGTATAATGAGTCTTTGATTCATTCACTGGTTACTCTCTTTTACTGCTCCAGAGAAATATTCCTTTAAGGAGTCTTTCCACTGAAGAAAACTGATTGACGTTATCAGACAGGTTGGACTTTTCATCATACATAAATAAGAGCCTCAAACTTCTAATTCCAGAGAACAAATCTCTTCATTGAACTTTTAAACTTCCTCATTGCAACAATCCTGTTAGGGGCAATAAAAACCACCTGGCGTTGCTGTTTTGGATCCGTAATGTTGAATGGTTGAAAAATTCCTATTAAGTCCATATTGCAACCCTTTTTTTGCCATTATGGCTAGAAATATAATTATTTTTTTTGGGTAATGTTTTTACCCTCCCCGCCCCCCCACGCCCAGCAACCATGAGTTAGAAAATTAACTCGACCTTTCCCCAACTTAGCCAATATTTATGTTTAATAGAATGGGATCTGATTAAAAGTCATCGTTCATGTCATGGCACATTTTTCTAAGTTGATCCGTTTGAAAGCCTTTTAAATGATACTGTTCGATATGGTTATCTTTTCTATACTGGCTATTTCTTTTTGCTCTGCAATGGATGTAGTCATTTCTACAGTTCAGAAGTCTCCAAATTTTCTTTCTTTGAAGGGCTCCATCCTGAGGGACCAGTCTGCATTTTCGGATCTTTTCAGTGGTTTCAAGCTTACCACCATGTTTATCACCCCTTGAACATATTCAGAAAATCAGAGGTGGTCTAAGGGTAAGATGCTCCCCGTAATTTTGCAGTGACTGTAACAGGGAATATAGCAACCCTTATGTAGGCTGTAACTCTTGCATTTTTGACTGTTTAAGACTTGGCCTTATCTATGCAGATGTCAGCACATTTCCCCCCTACTGTACTCATTATGAAACCTTCCATTTTTCAGTTAACAACACTTAACAAATCAACATCTTTTTTTAAATCAAATTAACATCTTCATAGGAATCATTATTACCTATTAGCTAAGTGACTACTAAAATACACCCTTTCAATTGTTTTTCTTTTCTTTAAGATTTTATTTACTCATGAGAGAGTGAGAGTGCGTGTACGTACACACACGTACACACACACACACACAAGCTGGAGGGGAGGGTAGAGGCAGAGGGAGAAGCAGGCTCCCTGCTGAGCAGGGAGTCCAATTTGAGGCTCCATCCCAGGACTCTGGGAACATGACCCGAGCTGAAGGCAGACACTTAACAGACTCAGCCATCCAGGCACCCCCTCAACTGTTCAACTGTATCAATGGGTATATTACATACACTGTATGAAGATACTGTTCGATATGGTTATCTTTTCTATACTGGCTATTTCTTTTTGCTCTGCAATGGATGTAGTCATTTCTACAGTTCAGAAGTCTCCAAATTTTCTTTCTTTGAAGGGCTCCATCCTGAGGGACCAGTCTGCATTTTCGGATCTTTTCAGTGTTTTCAAGCTTACATTGCTAACTTGAAAAACCACTGCTCCCAGTTAAAATTATACTTTATTTTTACAGTCTAAAAAAGTAAAAGATGAAGGATACAAGTCACAACATACAGCATGTTCAGTATTTCTGGATTACTGGGCAATTCTGTATGCAGGAAGGAAAGCCAGACATGAGCAGGTGTTTGTAAATACTTCAACTAAAAATGCACCAGGAAGCTGAACTGACTACATATATATAAAGCAAATAAAAGACCTTGGTTAGTAAAGAGATAAACTTGGATAAGGAAAAAAAAAGTCTACATTAGACTGCCTGGATTCAAAAAACAATCACAAATCTGGCTCTGCTTCTATGATGAATAAGTTCCAGCCTATAAAGCTGGAACAGTCTATTTCTTTCACTGTAATAAGACTGTACATTAATACTACCTGATTCTCTAATAACCAAAAAGAGTTAATTTCCTAATCCCTCAGCATACATGATCTTTAAAAAAAAAATCCAACCAGTTTTTGGAAAGATAAAATAAAACGTGAGCTTGACTGACAAAGAAAAGTGGAATTACAATGATTTTGCCAAATGTCATTAAGAAAATCTATCTACTAAGTGACATTAAAACAAAACGTCCTCCTCTCCAATTTTGAGGCAACACTGATATCCCAGGAAAAAAAAAAGCAATGTGCTTCTTTCTTCTGGACACACTGTCAGTTCCCTAAAGAAAGGACACAAAAAAGGTGGAGAAAAACTTGATGTAGACAGGTCTTCCAAATCCCATCTGTAGTATCAAGAATTTTCAACTGAATGTGTGAAAGAAAGCCAAGAACTCTTTAAAATTGCTGTGAAAATACCTATGACCTGTTAACATTCAATTCCAAAATGTAAAATGCTAGCAGAAATTTTGCTGCCATTTCCAATAAAAAGAGTCAGAGTTTAGTTTCCTTTGTAATTCTGTTTATGACTAGCACCCCAAGGACAAGGTTGACCCCTTTAGGAATATTAAAGTGCTGTAATATCAGACACACAATAAAACCAATTAACAGGCAAGCTTGTTCTGCTTTTGTTACTTTGAGGACTATAAACAACTGTAGTTATGAGGGACTCAGATTTTCTACCGACCGTGAAAAACAATCACAACTAAGGCTTTGTATTTTTCACATCTCTTTTCCACATGCATTGTATCATCGGATTCTCACCATCAGGCAGCCAATGAGTTCACATGGCAGAATCCTCTTGGAAACTCAGGAGTAAGTCACTTGCCCAAGTGACAAGGAATACAATTCTCTATGCATTGTCATTGCTTTCCATTACTTTTCATTTAAGCAAAATGGAGATAGTATTTGAGATAATAATTGGATTTTAAGAATAATTCTCATAGACACATTACATCATACAAGTGACAGAAGACAATCTTTGTTGCAATGAGGTAGCAGAATCCTTTCAATTTACAAAATGTTTTCACAAATACTCTTTTTTTCCCCTTATTTGAAATTTTTAAGAGTGCTATGTTGTCCCTATTTTTCACATTAAGAAAAGAGGCTAAGAAATCCATATTTACATATTAAGGAAATGATTCCAGTCATCTTTCCTACACTAATTTGCTTCCAAACCTGACTGGAGTAGAGGGGTCATTTCACAATCTAAAAACTGCTTTTCGGGCGCCTGGGTGGCTCAGTGGGTTAAAGCCTCTGCCTTCAGCTCAGGTCATGATCCCGGAGTCCTGGTATCGAGCCTCGCATCGGGCTCTCTGCTCAGTGGGGAGCCTGCTTCCTCCTCCCTCTCTGCCTGCCTCTCTGCCTACTTGTGATCTCTGTCTGTCAAATAAATAAATAAAATCTTTAAAAAAAATAAATAATAAAAAAAATAAAAATAAAAACTGCTTTTCTACAATGTTTGCTCAGATATTAAAGGAATCTAGCTATTGTAGGATGACTTTAATGTTACAATTACCTCACCCTGGAAATGATTATAGACAGTCTACGTTTCAGAATGTTTTAAGAATAATTACTGAAGAATTAGTTCAGACGAATAAACAAGATCAGTCATAATAAGCATTTTCAGTTGCAAATATTACTAAGTTTGTCTTTTTCTTCTTTTTAAAGATCTTATTTATTTGACAGAGAGAGACACAGCAAGAGAGGGAACACAAGCAGGGGTAGTGGGATAGGGAGAAGCAGGCTTCCATCTGGGCAGGGAGGCTGACTCGGGGCTCAATCCCACCACCCTGGGATCATGACCTAAGCCAAAGGCAGCCACTTAACATCTGAGCCACCCAGACTCCCCTAAGCTTTGATTAAGGAGCTCATTCAGTGATATTTCATCCTTTCTTCTTTGAAAGAATCCATCAGGCTCTAAGTAAAATGAAATAAATTTCACTTCTTCACAGCACTGGGAGACAATGGACTAGTGGGAAGCTCTCCTGGCACCAATGGCTAATGCTGACAGGGAGACTGCACTCTGGGCAGTGGAGACAGACTGCAACGGGACACACCTTCCTTGCCAGATGATACTTTAAACATCTGACTCCACTTCTAGGACTTTTCAAATAGTTAAGAAGATGGAAGACAAGCAGGAGGCAGAAAAGATCCAAGAAGATTACTGATATCCTCACATCTGGCAGAAGCTGTAACTACTCCTGAGGGAGAACGCACAGAATGTCTTGCCTTGAAATTACAACAGGGAAAACCAGGAATGGATGGTTCATGCCAACTTCCTTCGTTTTGTTCCTTCCTCTGAATACAAGATGCATATTATCTTTTCCAAGTTCTTTTCTATGTACTGCATGCTCTATTTAGTGAGCCCATAAGGAAGGGTTAGAAAGAAATGGGGTAACTTGTTTCCCCAGTAGCTCTCATTTCCCAAGCTACCTCAGAAGTCAGTGGAAAAAGTCACATATTATATATGTGACTATATATAATTAATAATTAAAATCAACTTTACACAATTTCTGCCTAATTTCTCATATTGCTTGTACCCAAACGGAAACGCTCACCATAATTAAAGTTGCTCAAATTGCTGCTATATTTCCCACTAGGAGGATTATATATCTGCCTGGCATCCCTTTTTGGTCCGGCTGAAGATTTCTTGGGTGGTGAACCAGAAGTTGTATCTTCATTGGCTCTCTTCTGCCTATAATGGTAAGAAGAATGGCAATAAAAAAATTCTATTACCAGAGGCCATTAAAACCATTGTAATTTAGCGTATCAGTTACAAAAGACATCCCAAAGATGATAGTTACATCAGAAAAAAGGAAATAACATTCTGAGGTCATCAAATTAACTGTGCCTTAGTAATCCACACAATGCCAGAGGGGATTTCCAAGGCTTGAAAATAATCTGGAATATGTGGCTACAAAATTTTAAGGGCAAATGACTTAGTTTGTAAAATTTGTCAAAAGTCTATGCCACAGAAGTACAGACAACACTGAAAATTCCAGGGTTGTACTGTACCTGTTTATTTCATATATACTGCAATTAGACTTTATATTTTAAGTCATGCTTCTAATACTCATATTTTAACATCTTATTAAGACTATTTAACTGGTAAGATACCCTTCTGTATAGTAAATATAACATCTGAATTCAGATTCTCATATTTATAAATCATAACTATTAGAACACTTTTAAATATATTTAAAATTTAAAATATATTTAAATATATTTATAATTTAAAATTCTTTTAAATATATCTTACCCAATTTCAACCTTCTGAACAGGTTTCCAAGATAATGTTACTGTGCTTTTATAAGAAGGAGGAATGTGGAAGAGATCCTAAAAAGACAAAATGAAGACAAGATTTCTAATATATCTGGTGGTATAGAGAATGGTGGTGAGGGTAAGAAACATGGAGACATCTTAAAGTTCAGGAGAGAGTAAGTTCTTATCTATCCTTGTTCACCTAAAAAAAAGTTGCAAGAGAAAAAATAAACAGATGATTTTGTTTACAAATTATATGTATTACACTTCATTAATGTCATTTTGTATGTATCACTTCAGAAAGTTTTTTTTTGGTTTTGTTTTATTCATTTGAGAGAGAGAGAAAGAAAGAGAGCACATGAGCTCCAGTACAGGGTGGGGGACAAAGGGAGAGGGAGAAGCAGACCCCCACTCGCTGAGGAAGAAGCCTGACACAGGGCTTGACCCCAGGACCCTGGGATCATGACCTAAGCCAAAGGCAGATGCTTAACCAAATGAGCCACCCAGGCATCCCTAGCTAACTTTTTTCTAAATGAGGATCATTTAGAATTCCAGAATAAAATATATCAACTGTAATAAAACGAAGTCTTGGGACGCCTGGGTGGCTCAGTTGGTTGGACAACTGCCTTCAGCTCAGGTCATGATCCCGGAGTCCTGGGATCAAGTCCCGCATCGGGCTCCCAGCTCCATGGGGAGTCTGCTTCTCCCTCTGACCTTCTCCTCGCTCATGCTCTCTCTCACTGTCTCTCTCTCAAATAAATAAATAAAATCTTTAAAATAAATAAATAAATAAATAAATAAATAAAACGAAGTCTTAATTCTTTGTACAGATGCAGTCACTGAGGTGCCTTAAGGGAAAAAGAATGGTGCAAACTATATTTGCTTTTGCAGATTTTTAAGTGGTTCAAAATTAGAACAAAACTAGAAAACTAAAGGCCTGGTTAATATTTTTCTTCTTCTCAAATATCTGTAAGTTACCAATAAAGGAAAAACCCACGAGACTTAAATACCAAGTTATTAGTATATGGTAATGCAAATGTTTGCTGAATTTAAATGTTAAAGTAACTGAAATAATCTAACCTCATGATATCCTCAAAACTTAGATAGATTTCTAAACACATTTATTATTAGTTTTTTACCTAACATTTCTTATCAGCTTTAACTTTGATTTTTAAAAAGACTTCATGTATCTATTAGAGAGAGAGTGAGTGGGACGGAAAGGGGGAGAGAATCTGAAGCAGACTCTATGCTGGTGCAGAGCCGAAAATGGGGCTCAATCCCAGGACGTGAGATTATGACCTGAGCTGAAACCAAGAGTCAGACACCCAACTGACTAAGACACTAAGGCAGCCCACTCTGATTTTTATATATCAGTAAAATTTGATTAAACTATTCTTTCTACAGTTAAACATTAATAAAAACCATCAAGATATGAAACTTAAGTCCACTGTGCCAGATAAATGCAGGGAATTAGCAATAAAGTCCTTTGGATCAAAAATGCTTGAGGTTTCTAACTAAACTCATTTAACATATAATAAAGTTATTAAAGAAAGGAATTTTATTGTATCTATATATGAGAAAATGGATGTTGGCTGAATCTACTTGTGGTACTAATAATTTCATCATATATGTATGTTAATCATATATACTTTAAAGTGATACGATGATATGTATAAATTATTTCTCAAAAAAAATCACATTTTGATAAATGAATTCACTGTTAGAAATTACTAGTTTTAAGGTTTGAAATAAGTAGTGGCTAAAATTATGGAAAGAGCCCAAACATCCACTGACCAATGAATGGATAAAAAAAAATGTGGCATGTGTTTGTGGGTGTGCATGTTTATACATACATATATTAGAATATTACTCAGCCATCAAAAAGAATGAAAGCTGGCCATTTGTAACAATGGGCATGGAACAGAAGTGTATTATGCTAAGTGAAATAAGTCAGACAAAGAACAATCATGATTTCACTTATACGTGGAATTTAAGAAACAAAACAGATGGAACACAGGAGAAGGAAAAGAAAAATAAGATAAAAACAGAGGGGGCGCCTGGATGGCTCAGTTGGTTGGACAACTGCCTTCCGCTTGGGTCATGATCCCGGAGTTCCGGGATCAGTTACCCATCGGGATCCCTGCTCAGTGGGGAGTCTGCTTCTCCCTCTGACCCTCTCCCCTCTCATACTCTCTTTCTCTCTCTCAAATAAATAAATAAATAAAATCTTAAAAAAATAAAAAAGATAAAAACAGAGGGAGGCCATACAGAGGGGTGCTGGAGGAGAGGTGGGTGGGGAATGGGTTAAATAGGTGATGGGTATAAAGGCGGCATTTATTGGGATGAACACTGGGTGTTACATGTAAATGATGGGTCACTAAATTCTACTCCTGAAACCACAACTACACTTACATTAACTGACTTGAATTTAAATTAAACTAAATAAATAAATAAAAGGAGTAAAGTTATAAGATTTTCTTAGGAGATGGGAGTACTCGCACCTCTTCTCTTTCCATGATACTCATTCCTTAATGTCTCACTGTTGCTTTCTCTGCAAAGTTTCCCTCTCTTCTGATAAAAAGTAATGATTCTATGGGAAAGTTACCAGATTAGAGTTAGGAGTATACCACCAGTCCTAATTTTGTTATTATCAGGCTTTGTGCTCTAGGTATTAGAAAACTCATGGCTTTTTCCACCTGGCTACAATACTGTTGACTTAAAGAAACAGGTGATGGTTACTTTGTGGTGATTCTTTTTTTTTCCCCTCTCAGATTGTCTTCTGTTCAGATTAATGTTTACCTGGGGAGGGTAAAGAAAGCTGAAGTGTATTTATGGTTTACCAGACGAGATCGGGCACGTTCAGGGTGGTATGGCCGTAGACTATGGTTTAATGGTAAGGTACATCTTAGCCTACAGTACAGAAAGCTCTAAATTTATTATATAGACAAGTTAACAGAAAAGACTATAGGGAAAACATTTCAAGGGCCACACAGGCTTGTTCATCCTTAACGTAAGCAAAGTGGGGTTTTACTGGCCATTTGAAAGGACCCAACAGACCAGCAGAATTTAAGTTAGTGAAATTTCTGAGTCTAAATGTATTTGTTCCAATGCTTTGGGTCAGAGAAAATCTGCATGCCTCCCCTTGCCTGCAGTATCTTCTGCAATAACTTTTAAATAAGTAAAACAATGTATGACTTTATGATAGCTACAGAAAAGGCACTTGGTATTATAGAAAGCATAAAAAGCCTTAAAAGGCTGAATGCCTGGAATACAATGGTATCTCCCCTTTAAGAGTATCATTACAGATCTAAAGACACATAGATAAACTCTTGCACAAACTTTCTAGCTAGCTGGAAGGACTGGGTAAGAAAGAACACTTACCTTGATTAAAACATTAATATTATTTGTTATTTTCAGTGCAACAACCTTAATCTTGTTCTGCAAAAGGAAAACAAAAAGTGCCAATAACTTTCATGATGCATATCCCATTCCCATATAGAACTGGAATAATTATACTTCTCTTTCAGAGTCATTTCTGCTTATTCCCACTTCTTGACTCTAAACCAGTGTAGAAATGGCAAAGAAAGCAAATAATCTTTATGTTCTCTTGACAAGTTAGAATATTAAAGTGTTATCTACCACTTATCTGAAAAAATGAGTGAAAGACTGGTCATATGTATACAGTTGTTTTAAAAATCATTAGCTTAAGTTACAGGAAGACATAATGAAAACTTAAAATATTTCATGAGAACTGTGATGAAGATTGATCACAATAGCTGAGATGAGAGAAATCCAAAAATCCCAACACAAACACACATATAGTTTGGTTTAGAATTGGCAATTTAATCCTTTTCACAATGTAAATTGCTATTTTTCCAAAAGGTAAAAATAAAAATATCACATCGTCAATCAAATATTTGAACAAAATGTGCTAATGAGACCCTAGTGAAAGACTGGTATGTATCTAAGTTTGTAACACTATTCGCAAACTTGGACATATTCGAAATATTTCAACAAGGATAAAAATATAACTTAGCAAATAACTAGGCAATCTTCTAACATCATATTGTATCTTCAACACAGATTTGTATTACCAGTTCAAATAAATTCAAATGTTACATTTCGACATATGAATTGAGACTGAATTTGCAGTACATGTTGGCTATTATAAAAAATTTCCTTACAAGATGTGACTCAGTATTCTTACCTCTTCTGTTTTTAAGGCTTCGCCTGTTTTACCCTGCAGAGCCAAGCGAAGTTGTCGGATATAAACCTGCAGTCCCCGTGCAAAGTACTGCAGCCTAAATAAAGAAGTATTGGTTGGTTAGCAAATCACCACTTCAATTTTGTTTTTAAATTCAGAGAATCTTCTACTATAGCTAAAAGTTCTTAACTAATAAAGGTCATTTTTTTTTTGAGGAACTTTTTTTATTATCAATATATGATCCCAAGAGATACATAAATAAGCAAAATAAAAACAGTCTTCCTTTACCAAAAACGGGAGTAAGTCCATACTAAATCTGGCAAGGGAAAGATTTGTAACACTGTGCTTGATATGTTAAGCCATAAGGCGCAGTCAGAGTGAACCATTCAGGAACCATTGATCAAAATCGATGGCCTGGGTTCTTCTCTTTCAATGACCAACTGAAGGTTAAGTGACCTTACACAAATCACGTAACCTCTACATACTTATCTGCTGACAATGGACAGTGTTTGATTGTCAAGTCTAGTTAAAAATAAAACTGCTGATCTGAGAATTTATTATAAATGCATATAAATCTCTAAGGGTTCAAAGAAATACCCCTTTCAAGTTTGTTCCCAGATAATATATGAAAGAGAGGCAGTATATAGCCCCATCCTGCTGACTTCTAGAACTCTGCTTAATAACCTGGCATCATTTTTTAATTTTTGCAGGAATTTCTAAACTTGTTGCTTCTTCTTCTTCTTTTTTTTTTAATTTTATTTATTAATTTGACAGACAGATCACAAGCAGGCAGAGCAGCAGGCAGAGAGCCTGATGCAGGGCTTGATCCCAGGACTCTGAGATCACAACCGGAGCCAAAAGCAGAGGCTCAATCCGGTGAGCCACCAAGGCGCCCTTAACTTGTTGCTTCTGACCAAATATTTCACCAAGTATTAAACCACTGCCTTACCAAACAACAGAGGACAGTAACAGATGATACAGTGGCTAAGCATTTCAAATTTTAAGGTGTGAAGTTGTTAATAAAATGATTCCATATAAGTGTGTTCGTGAAAACAACTTGTGATTTCTCCAGTGCTGCTCCCCTAGAATATTCTAAGATCTTAACAACAGCAACTCCAATTTACAGAGTACCCACTATGTGCCAGGCACGGTGCTCAAAGCTTTCTATTCACTGTCTGATTCTCACAACTCTACAAGGCAGCTGCTGTTCTCATTTAAAGTAACTGCTGAGGAAAATCAGGCGGTTAGTAGAGTGGTTGAGAACCTGCTCAAGATCATAAAACATGTGAGAAGAGTGAGTTTGTTTTTGAAGAAGTTCTCCCCCCCACATGGGTTTTTATGCCACACTTTTATATACGTTCCTGTTCTGTGGATCTTCCATTTTATCCCACCAGGTAAGGCAGGGTGGGGACACAGCTCTTGTAAAAGAAGAAAATCAAGCGCGTATCAAGATAGCCGTCATCTTTGTCAAGGATTAGACCACTTCAATCATACATCACCTAATTTTAAAATCTTTCAGTTTTTCGGCATTCAGTTTGGCCGTTAAGAAATCTGGAAGTTTTCGGCCCAACTGGTGAAAGCTGTACAACAAACATTCCACATAGCTGAACTGCAGCTTGGGTTCTTCATTACCAGCATTCTCCCCATTTTCTGCTTCTTCTGGAGGAAGAGGCATATATTCCTAAGAGATGAAAATATAGAGATATTTGCAATCTGCCATAAATGCTCTAATTATAAACAAGCAGTGAAGTCACTACAGAGCAGGCTTTTAGGGCATGAAGCATTTAAAACTACCAAAATCAGAAATTTAGGTAAGATATCCCTTTTACCCATCAGATCAATAATGACCCAGCCTGTCAATCCCTCTATATTAACCTCTGTTGTAGCTGCTGCTATCTCCACCACTGCTACTGCTACTCCTCACAGTGAAGAAGCTGTAACATTTTTTTATTTTTTTTAAAAGATTTTATTTATTTATTTGACAGAGATTACAAAGGAAGGGAAGCAGGCTCCCTGTTGAGCAGAGAGACCGATGCAGGGCTCGATCCCAGGACCCTGGGATCATGACCTGAGCCGAAGGCAGAGGCTTTAACCCACTGAGCTACCTAAGCGCCCCACTAGTAACATTTATTAGGTACACTTATACAAATGAAGGAATGAAATTCTGAGGTAATTTTTCTATGGTGAAAAAGTCCGTGATGAAGAATCAGGATTCAATCTTGGTTTGCCATCAAAAGCTGATGCTTTTAATCATTTTATTATGCTAATCCAAAAATCTTTTCTGAACATTTTCCCACACTGTTTGACTCTCCTTACATTCAAAGTACTACCAAAGGCTTTCACACCCCGGGGAAGGTGTACAGGTCTGGATGAGCTCCAGATGTTACATGACTCAATTCATACTACAGGTCTAGTGCTTATCACTCACTGTGTCAGTTACACAAGTGTTTACATCCAACAAGAAAAGCACCTGGTGATGCTAATGATTTTATCAGATGGCCTACTTTCTCCACAATTATGACTTAAATGATTTTATTTGCTGGCTTCTCTAGCTACTTGGCCTTAGGCAGCAACCTGGAAGGTGACCTGGAGCAAATGTGAAAAATATTTTGATAAAGGAGATAGCAGAAAAACTTACTATAAAAATCCTGTATTATCTTTTATGCAAACCACCAACAACGGAAGAAATGCCAAAGATTTTCTTTTAAAAGTAGACAACATGTGGCCTGAACGACAAAAAATACTTGCTAGAATTATTCCATCTAATTTGGATTTCTAAAGTTGGTTCTCTACAAATTACACCACACTATTAGACTCTGGGATTACATACTGACTATGCCATTAAGAAAAGAAAAAAGTTCTTACCAGTAACTTGTCAAATAGTTTCCTTAAATTTGTTTCTAGCTTTTCCATGTCACCACAAAATGAACTCATCTCTGCCAATAGTTTCAATACCTAAAACAAATGATTCACTGTTACTAGTTTTTTTTTTTGTTTTTTTTTTTGGAATAGGCGAGGGCTGTAAAATAAGAATGTTCTAGGTAACTAAGGCTGCCTTCTGCTACACCTTAATACTGTACTATGAAGAGATACTTAGGAAGAATTCTTAACAGCAAAGAATTATTTATTAACATTTAGAATGGGCTTCATTTGCTATTAAACTTAGTCTCTGGACACTAACTCAAAGTATTTGTAGTTGCTACTATTCTCAAGGTTCAACTCTCCTTAACTCAGTCCCAGTCTAACAAGTCAGACCCAGGACATCTGAAGCAAATGACAGCATCAGTACACAGTGGGACTCTTCTCTATCCCAAAAAACCTATGAGGGAAATGGCACAAACATGTCCACATTTCAGCCCAATTCAACAATCATTATTAAGTACATTTCAGAATCAGGCTTGGCACTAGATTCTGAGAATCTAGAGATCAATCAATTAAATGTGGCGCGATAAACAAATGTTACAAGTGCTGTGAAAAAAATGTATGTGTGTACATTACAGCTGAGATATAAAGGAGAGTGGAAAACTGGAAAAAGGATAAAGGATATTTTGTATTAACCCAGTTTAAATCTGGCTCTTATCAATTACGGACAGAGAAAGGAATAGTTATGAATTAAACACCTTGAAGTATTAAGGCTACAAAGAGAGAGTATCATGAACACTATACGTAGTGCTTTCCCACTGCAGCAAACTTCCATTAAGTTCATAAAGCATTCCTATGTGGTTAATTCTGGGACAGATTACTAGCTAGTCATCATACCTTTACTCTCTTAGAAATCAGAACTCTATGTTATTTATTTTAAAATATGGGAATGTCTTTTTAGTACTAAAAAGCAGATGTTTTTTGTCTTACCTCCAACTGTATATCGAGACCCTCCACTGGGGTAGTCAAGGAACTGAGGTTAGGGAGAACTTGTTCACAGAAGTAAGTCACAAACCTTGTGGAATGCACATTTTTCTGTAAAAATCCAAAGAACAATGAGTTGTCAAAAAAAAAAAAAGGAGGGGGAATATTCTTTCAAATATAACAATGCCATCCGATAAATGCTGAGCATGACATCAAGAACTGTGGCTATAAATACAACACAGTGTGTACCCCAGAAATAACCTTGGTAGACAATACAAAGTAATTGTTACAAAGTAATCTGGAGCATTTGGACCTCTATACATTTTCAAACTCTTCCTCAAATCTCATGTCAAACTTTTGGGGATATTTTAATGTTGAATTCTGTACATTTTTCAAAAGGGAGGAGTCCTTTACACAGTGTTTTTCAAACTATTCTATGCACATCCAAGAAGACTCATGGCCAGAGGAATCACAAAGCCAGAGGAAAAGAGTATATTTACCTAAAACAATGATCACCTAGAAAATTTACAGAAAAACGCTGTTACTGAAACAAATGGTTTAAAAACTCAGCCAAATGTGATGTAAGATTTTCTAGACTTTGAAAAAAATCTCTAAGCAAGACTTTAAAAAGAAATTTCTTGCTGCTTTGGGCTCTCATCAACCCCACCAAGGGTTCCATAGAGCAAAAATTCACTCCACTGTGTTACTATTTAATGCAAAGTTTGAGGAGAATGCTCAAGTGAGTATCTACAGAAATACAAGCTTCAACAGAGTAATCAAAATAGCAACTAGATAAAACAAAGAGCTCACAGAGAAGAGGGGTACCGCCTGCCGAGTGCATTGTAAGAGCCTGTCCACACAGTCAGGATCCGAGGGATTGAAAGTTTGTTCCAGGTCGGCCTGTTCAGCCACCAGTTCTACGAGTTGCTGCCTTCCACTCACTGTCTGCAAGCTTTTTAACCCAGAGAGTATCTTCATGAACAGGACAAATTCTTCACCAGTCACATCTTCTAGGACCTAGAAAGGATAATTCAGAATTATAGTACTGTTATCACTTGAGTGGAAAAGAAAGAGCAATACTGAAACAGTGTTAAATTTATTTCCCTTATTAAAGTCAAATTGCTGTTAATATTTCTGAAACACTGTTGAGGGGACATGGCTTCAGTCAGTTTAGCTTTAGAGTACACCATGCATTCTCAGTGGGGCGAGATATGGTCTCTGAAGATGCAAAACCTGGTTCTTGTGAAATGTACTTCTTTTATGTATAAAGTACAGATACACAAAGAGTGCATAAACAGATACAGTATATCTGTGGCATTAAAATTTCACAGGAGAATAGCTAAGAAAAAATAGACTAAGAAGGCTCTTTGGAGGGGTGGTGAGAGAAAAAAAAAAGTAGAATTCTATAGTCTACTATCAAATCAGATTAAGTTTCCTATATTTAAAAGCAGCTTGGGTCGCCTGCCTGGCTTAGTCAGTAGAGTATGTGACCCTTGATCTTGGGGTTGTAAATTCAAGGCCCGCATTAGGTATAGAGATTACTTAAAAAAAAAAAAAAAAAAAAACTTTAAAAATAAAAGCAACAATAAATTATTTAGTTTATTAATTCACATTAATTAGGCAATTGTATACAAAATAGGAGACCATACAAGTCCACATGAGTAGGCCTAAGCCTTTCTAGTCACTGATCGAAGAAACAAGCAATCATGACATACTCCACCAGGTTATTAGCTGGGGCATAAGTAAAATATGTTGATATTCCCAGCTGGAGAGCTGCTCCTTTCGCTCTCACTGAAGAAATCTCCTCGGTAAGCAAGTCAGTGGTGTTAGTACAATTCTGATTTTTCCTGAACATATGTATCAAAGCAATGATCTTCAAACTTTGGCACCTTATGAGTGAAAAGTTAGCTGTGACAAACGTTGCAAATATTAGCATGCCTAACTATGCTAGATGCTGGGAGCACAGATAAGCTTGGTCTCCTGAGCTTAGAATGATATTGGGTAAGATGGGGGGGGGGCAGGAAAGAAGAGGCATTTCAATGTTTCCTTGTCATTTTGAAATGATCCAGAATACTATAAGGAGAATATCCTAAAACTGGGGAAAGGAGTGGAAATTAGGTAAAATCTCCTTGAAGGAAATGATTTGCACAGAGTACAGAAGAATACCTAAATTTTGAGGATAACACTACAAGGATTTAAATGTGATCACATTCCTTTAAATTAACAGGCTCATTCAGCATTACTGATAACCAAAATGCAAAACACCATATAAGAAAAGCCTGACTTCTATGGTGGTTTTAATGTATATTTTATACACATCTAATTTCATTTTTTTTTTTTTAAGATTTTATTTATTTGGGATAGAGAGAAAGCAAGCAAGGAGAGGCAGAGGGAGAAGTAGACTCCACGCTGAGTGGAGAGCCTGATGCAGGGTTCAATCCCATGACCCTGGGATCAGGACCTGAGCCAAAGGCAGAAGCTTAACTGAGCCACGCAGGCGCCCCATACATACTGCTAATTTCAGATATGTTCTTCTACTTTAGGGAAGTCCCGTTAAATGATCTAAAGCTTACCTTTTTGGATTCAGTTAGGATAAGTTCCTCTACTTCCTTTGTTAAGACTTCATCTGGTAAAGTCTTAAGTTTTGTAGAAAGGAATTTGATTGCTCGTTCTCTAACAATGTCCTCTCCTTGAAGTATTTGGCTAAACAAGCCACCCAAAGTCCCTGCAAAACAAAACAGTTGTACGTAGCAAGTCAATTATATATCTTCATGAAGTTTTTCCATTTAACTCATTTAATAGTATTTCTTTTCTAGTGAGTTAGTAAGCATCCTAGTATCATTGATTCTGGTTAACTTAGTTTGAAATTTCTATAGCTCCAACCATAACAGTAATCACGTGCTTTGTTTATGGATTCAGAATCAATGTGAGCATGACTTTCCCCCTTTAATCATAATTAATAATAAATAAACCCAGGTATTTTGGAGAATTTCTTTTATGTGGCAAGGAGAGTCTTTCAACAGATTACTAATGGAAAAGTTCGATTTGTTTTTGCCATTACTTCTGCTGTTTTTTTGCGTCACTAATATGTTGTGCCTTTTTTTTTTTCTTTAAAGATTTTATTTATTTATTTGACAGAGAGAGAGAAGGGTGTGGGGTCAAGTAGGCAGAGCAACAGGGAGAGAGAGAAGCAGGCTTCCCACTGAGCAGGGAGCCTGATGCAGGGCTTAATCCCATGACTCTGGGATCATGCCCAGAGTCAAAGGCAGATACTAAACCAACTGAACCACCTGGGAGGCCCCGCTAAGCAGCTTTTTAAAAGAACACTTAGAACTTTTATATACATTTCTGGGTGGATCTGACTTATCTTTAAGGAATAATGCCAACCTGCCCAATTTTTGTTTAACACATCAAGCACAATTCAGAACAAGAAGCAGGCCTTACCTTTTGCATCCATCTTAAATATACTTAACAGGGCATTGTTCACTAAGTTAAATTCTGCAGAATCATCTGGATAGAGAAAAAGTAGTACAATGTATAAAATGAATGAAAATATTTGCTTCATTTTCAAACCTAAAATTCAGCATAATTTCTCACAGACTACATTGAAAGCAGATATAACTAAGCATTCTTCTCAAGTACCAAGAAATTACACCTTCCCTAAAAAGGTAAAGAACCTGGCACATACCAAGAAAGCTTTTGCATTAAGATGTACCATTAAAAAACTACAGCAAATTGGGGGGGGAATCATGATACATCAAAATTCCCAAAAGAATCAGTATGCCTTTATAAACAATTAAAAACAAAGCAAAACATTAGGAATTAGATAATCACAATCCAGTAAGCTTCAAAGTACTGAACGAAAAAAAGAATTTTAATTTCAATTAGAAGTAGTACCTTCAGCCATAAAGGGGGGGGAGCTAAAAACAGTTACTTTTTCAAAAAGAAGTTATATTTAGATAAAAGGTAATAATAAAATTCCTTACCAGTCTGCAGAAGTTGGGTAAGTATATCTGCCACTCGGGGAAGATTTTCTCCAGTGGCAAACTGAGGCAGCTCTTTAATTGCTTGCCGTCGAATCTGAATACAATTTTAAACAAAAAATTAACCAAAGTTAAGGAAAACTAAAACCTCAGAGAAACCATAATTAGGGGCATATGAATCACCAAAATATAAAACATGAGACTTCTAGCTGTTTTAGAAATAATTTGCTCCAATATTAAAGTCAAGCTTAACAGAATAATTAAATATGTGGTAGAAAGGGATGTTAAATACGATTGCCGACCGGAGTAGACAGATTTGAGATCATTAACAACAATTTATATACTGATTACATGTAACTGTTGGGTCTTTACTACCTTTGGACACATACTGCAGTACCCTTAAGAATAGCTAGAGTGGCAATGACCTATCTAATAACTATATTTACTTTAGAATTTCCAGTATTAACTATTCAATATAACATCTGTGAATATACTCTGTGTACTTAATTCCAAATTTGTGGGCCTGGCTTATTTAGTTTAAAATAAAAATGGATAGGACTTCTATCTAGCAAATTGTGCATGAAATGTTGGCGATTCACTAATTTCATTTGAAAAGCCAGAAGGTGATAATTTAAAGTTCTTAGGAACCTGAATCAAAAGCCAGAATGCTGACAGTTAATTCTGTTCCAAGGAAAAATGATTTCTTCTTTTTCTAGAGTCACATGTAATAATTACACAGACAAATTATTTTTTTTTGCTATATACAATATTTTGGGGTGTTGAAACTATAAGATGTAACAATATTTTAAATATCTAAGCAAGTACAAACTGACTGAAAACATTAGTCTAATTTCATGTGCACAATGTATAACAATCTATGAAAAAAATGTGAGCCACAACCCATTTTTACCGTTGGATAACAGATAAGCAAAACAAAGTATTTTGTAATTCCATGCATTTTTCACAGTTGAAAGATGGTGAAAGAGAGAATACATTTTCTCAAACACAGATTTAAGCCTCAGTATGGCATCACGCCAAATGACACTGCAGTATTTCGCTGTGCATGGATACAATTGGTGTTTCAATTACATTAGCTGCACACTGGAAGTATGACAAGTGAGACATCTGAAAGCTTGTTGAAAGCATCAATCATAAACTTACTGATACATCTTCATCCTCACAGAGGTCTAACTGTGCATTGATAGCAGAGTCAGCCAATTCTGGAAAATGTTTAAAGAATTTCGGAATAAACTGGGCTGCTAATCTTTTTTCTTTTGTACCACCTTTCACACCATCTAGTATCACTTGATAGGCATCTTTATGCTGAAAGAAAGAATAAAGCAGAAAAGAAGAATTTTAAGGATGGGAAGCTAAACAAACTTGAGTCTGCTTTAAATTAGAAAAGTTTTACGTAGGCTAAAAAGTAGGGCTTATGTTTGGAGTTTTACTGTTTAAATCGGACACCTATATTCCTACCATCTTCTTCCTTGCATGCCCCATGCCCATGCATTATTTGTCAGTTGGGGAAGAGAGAAGATGACTTGAATTTTAAATGCATAAAGCAAATAGTTTGTTGACATATCAACGCTTCCTTTTACAGCTGATTACTGACCCTAACCTTGAATACTTTCTAGATAGTCAACTTTGGATTAAGATAGATTCTAATGTCACATATTTAAGTTTTTATTAGAATACATTCAAAACTCACTTGTTTCCTTTTACTTATTTATTTTTGAGAGAGAGAGAGAGAGAGACAGCACACAAGGTGGCGGGGTGGGGACGGAGAGGGGGAAATGGAGGGAAAGAGGGAGTCTCCAGCAGACTCCATGCTCAGTACGGAGCCCAACACAGGGCTTGACCTCATGACCCTGAGATCAGGACCTGAGCTGAAATCAAGAGCTGGATGCTTAACTGACTGAGTCACCTAGAAGCCCCTCATTTGTTTCCTTAAAAACAAAAAACAAAAAATAAAAAAACTTTCAGAAGTGTTCTCCCTCAGATACTCATAATGTGAAGGGTGAACAAGACCTCAATCCCACTTACACCCTTGCCTCCAAACCAGTACTTTTCTTAAACGACAACGATCAAGCTGGCAAACAGGAATGATAAATCCTCAGACTGTAGATACACATTCTGTTTGGGCATATGGATAAAATTTCTAATTACTGAAAACATTAAACATTATAATAATGATACCAAATGTGCACACAACATAGTGTTTACACTGTTAAGGCAATGCTCTGCTTTAGATATGTGCTTTGGATACTTCCATGCCACCAAAAGGAAAATAACCAATAAAAATCCAGTGGATTATAGAACTGCCCAAACTTTAGTTTCATAATAACTCTTTCCATAGACAATACTATGTTAAGTAGAAAAAATAAAGCAAAATACGAAGTTATTTAGGTACAGTAGGATCTCAATGAAGGATTTCAATAACAGAAATAAAGCGTTCCAGTAAAAAGACTAGTCACAATTAGATCTTTTAAAGGTACAGATTTTAATAAATTCTGCAAAATACTAGACTGAAAATTCAAATACTGCCAAACTATCTTAAAAAAAAATAAATTCTAAAAGTTAGTTCAAAAAAAACTAAAATTCCACCAACTGACTGACAACTCCTCTTAATATCTGAAACATAACACCAACTCCTAAATAAGAAAAATGTCTGTGAATTAGGTTAGCTTCTTCATGAAGTGCAGACACAAATCAATCTTCAGGAGTTACTACTTCGAAAGTATATTACACACTGGGCACCTAGGTGGCTCCGTGGGTTAAGCCTCTGCCTTTAGCTCAGGTCATGATCTCAGGGTCCGCAAAGGGCTCTCTGCTTGGCGGGGAGCCTGCTTCTCCCTTTCTCTCTTTGACTACCTGTGATCTCTCTCTCTGTCAAATAAATAAAAATCTTAAAAAAAAAAAAAAAAAGTTTCCCCCCAAAAACCCCAAAAGCCTATTACATACTTTTTAATGCAAAGGTCTGAAAAACTATGGCTAACTTCTCTACCACTGTACATTCCTATGTTTTGCCTCATGTCTTCCAGACAGGCTTCATAAAACCAAATTTTAAACAGTTCTGACACCCTTACTTTTTGCAGGGTATCAAATCCAATTTCCTTTAAATCAAACAAAGCTTTACTTATAAAGTCTTTTGAAGAAATTCCTTACAGTGCCTAAAACTAAATGAAGAATCCCTACCTCAAACAATTCATTCTGTCAAGAAAAAAAAATCTGAATTAAACAACAAAAAAAATCTGAATAGAATAAAAAAGAATCATTAGCGACATTTACTGAAAGCCTACCAGGACTGAGTAATGCCTTATGTACATGCCTCACGGTAATCCTGTGAGTTAGGTGTTACTACTATTCCTATCTTTTATTTTATTATTTAAAAAAATATTTTATTTTTTAATTTGAGAGAGACAGAGAGTGACAGAAATAGAACACAAATGGGGTGAGGGGCTGAGGGAAGAAGCAGACTCCCGCTGAGCAGGGGGCCCCATCCAGGGCTCATCTGGGATCGTGATCTGAGCGGAAGCAGACACGTAACCAACTGAGCCACCCAGGCACCTCAACCCTATTTTTCAGATGAGAAAACCAAGACTCAGAAAGTGAAATAATTTGTCTAGAGCTACACAGCTAGACAAATAGCAACCTGAACACAACTTTTTTTTTTTTTTTAAAGATTTTATTTGACAGAGATCACAAGTAGGCAGAGAGGCAGGCAGAGAGAGGAGGAAGCAGGCTCCCTGCTGAGCAGAGAGCCCGAAGCCAGGCTCAATCCCAGGATCCTGGGATCATGACCTGAGCCAAAGGCAGAGGCTTTAACCCACTGAGCCACCCAGGTGCCCCATGAACACAGTTGTGACAGGCTCTAAAGTCAAGATCTGTGCCTAATACCAAGCCTCTTTAAGTTCTGAGATCTTTCTTAACAAAGGAAGAGAGAAAGCAAGCTTGCCAGATCTAGGACTGTCAAAGGGAAAATGTGAGTCCTAAATATAGGCTCTACACAGGCATGTACACTGAGATATAGCATCCCAAACACAGCAATTCCTTTGAAAAGTTAAGCACTTTAACATATTCAAACTAGAAATCAAAGCATCAATTTTATCAAATAATTTCTATAAACATTACTAACAGACTTCACACTGATTACCCTTTATATAATGCAAAATAAAATGCTCTTCTTTGCCAGTTGTCTTCTAACTGTAGCATAGGGACAAGACTTTTTACAGAATCTCTCTAAAATAGTTATACTTCTGGTTTTCCAAGCAGGAAACAAAATATAAGTGATATTTTCAATGATCTCAATGATCACAGTGATTTAGTGGCAGATAGACTGTAACCATTATAAAGTATTCCAAATACTACATGGCACTGCTTATTTTTTTCTCTTCCAACACAATAGTATATCTCAGCTAGATAAATAAAATTTGTGATCCTAACAAGAAGTTTTAATTGTAAATATTTTAATGCATTTCTGAAACTACGTATTTGTGTGTGCTTTTAATACCTAATTAAAAAAGCAAAGTCTAAAGAAATCACTAAAATATTTTCAAGTAAAAAGTCAAGCTATAATAAGATCCACATTCAGCAGATACCTTCTACAATAAGAAATTTGTGATAGTGATTGTCAAAACACAATGAATATATTTAAGTGATCAGTGACATGCCAGGTAAAGCCATGCTTGAGATCAGGATGCAGCTTCTAGGAAATAAACAATTTTAAAATTTTATTTATTTATTAAGATTTATTAATTTTAGAGAGAGAAAGCAGCAGTGGGAAGGGCAGAGAGCTGGAGAAAGGATCTCAAGCAAACTGCCTGAGCACGGAGCCCTACACAGGGCTCAATCTCATGACCCCGAGATCACGAGAGCCAAAACCAAGAGTTAGCTGCTTAACTGCACCACCCAAGTACCCCTAACCATTTATTTTAGAGAAGAAACGATATAGTTCCAACAAACATATTTCTCAAGTATGACATGAAAAGAAAACGGATATGCTAAGCTATATTACCACTTTCCTCTTCACTCAATAATCTAGTTTGTAGGAAATACTGAATTAACACTTTATTAGGGAAGTATAGTGACAGACTGGAGGGTTTTGAGGCATTAAATAATGCTTTACTTAGAATTTATTACTCCAGGTTTGCTTATTAGAAAACACACTCATGGTTTAAATACATGATGTGAGAATATAAAGTTCTCATCTTCATTCATATATATATACATGCACACACAGTAATTACATGGATATATCACTTATTATATAACATATTAACTGTATAACCTTATTATTAATGTAATTATACCTGCTCTTTGAATGTATTTCTTCAACTGTAAAGAAAAAATATCTACTGAAGGGCAAGGCACAGTGCAAGGAGAGAAACAAAAAAGAGTCTTAACCTCAAGACTTTATAATTTGGTAAGGGAATAAGAGAAGTCCTCACATGAAATAAAATATAAATGTGGAATACTATAAATGAACACACAGTGTCAAGGAGGTTCATCAAGAGAAAGATCTGGTCTGAGGATTTCTTTTTTTAAGATTTTATTTATTTATTTGATAGAGAGAGAGCATAAGCAGGGGGAGGAGCAGAGGCAGAGGGAGAAGCAGGCTCCGCACTGAGCACGGAGCAGATACAGGACTCAATCCTTATGACCCTGGGATCATGACCTGAGCCAAAGGTAGACGCTGAACTCACTGAACCACCCAGGTGCTCATGATCTGAGGATCCTCTGAGGAATAATTCTGAGGAACATTAGCCGAAAACCTCAGGGAACTTGTGTTTTTCCTAGTATATTCAGAGAGCATTACTCTGCAAGAAGGACTGACAGTAGTGAAGAGGGCGCTCCCCTCAACAGCAGCAGCACGAACAACTGTGGTACTCTGATCTTTGACAAAGGATAAAAATAAAAATAAATGTTAGAAGGAAGTTCTAGACTAAAAACTCAAATATGGTCTCAGATATGTCCAGAAAGGTACCTGCCAGGAAACCAAACCCTTGAATGTAAACCTTGTAAGTTAATTGAAAATCAGGCTTTGCTACATGAAGAATGTAAACACTTTCTTTCTCTCCTTAAAAAAAAAAAAAAAAAAAAAAATCCGGGCGCCTGGGTGGCTCAGTGGGTTAAGCCGCTGCCTTCAGCTCAGGTCATGATCTCAGGGTCCTGGGATCGAGTCCCGCATTGGGCTCTCTGCTCAGCAAGAAGCCTGCTTCCCTTCCTCTCTCTCTGCCTGCCTCTCTGCCTACTTGTGATCTCTGTCAAATAAATAAATAAAATCTTAAAAAAAAAAAAAAATCATTAGTGCTGGGCACCTGGGTGGTTAAGTGCGTTGAGCCTCTGCCAACAGCTCAGGTAAGCTCAGGTCATGATCCCAGGCTCTTGGGATCGAGCCCCGCATTGGGCTCTCTGCTCAGCAGGGAGCCTGCTTCCCTCTCTCTCTGCCTGCCTCTCTGCCTGCTTGTGATCTCTGTCAAATAAATAAATAAAAAATTTTTAAAAATAATCAGTGGTGTTCCTTCTATTAAGTTGGCTCCTGCTTTTAGTTAAAATTCACATGTAGTATCTTGAAACCTACTATCTTTTTTGGTAAGCAGTTTCAGGACCTTTCTCTAAAAGGGGAAAAGTTACTGCACAATAGAGCAGAATGAGTAGCCATTGTGGATTCGTCCAGCTTCAGACCTCCCAGAATTCAAAGAGCCTGAGACAATCACTGCACTTCATTATGCACAGGTCTTTCTGCATCAGAGAGCTGCCTGCCAGCTGTCATTAGAGTGTCATTAAGGTATCAATCTCACATCACATCAAGAAACTGTGCTAAAATTTTAGCAACTGGCACAGTGTGTGGCACATGGTAGGCAATCAAAAAACGTACTGAATAACCCTCATTGAAGCCTGAATGAAAAAGCTCCTCTTCTGTTTTCACAAACTTCTGTCTCCTAAGCGCTCTTTCCAAATTAAAAGCATATTTTTTGCCTTGACAAAGACATTTTTGACCTCTTAAAGGAGAACTCTCAACCTTACCTGGTACTTAAGATTAAAGATGACACTAAGAGGAAAATGTGAGCAATTCTTAATTCTTCACAACATATATGTAAATTCCAGTCTGGATTCTATTTGCCCTAACAGACTCTAAGCAGGTGGCTGTCAACCTTTTTGCTATCCAGTAAAGAATGAGGATGGGGGTATGGGACATGACTAGGTACACAGTCTCTAAGTTTCCCTAAAAAATTTCTGATCTACCTCTTTGGGAGGGCACCATCTACAAACTGAGGATCACTCTCCTGGTTTCTACCCCATCTCCTCCGCTGATCTGCAACAAAGTCAATTTTAGGTAGAACAATCTGCTACACTATTCATCAAATCTGTCAAAATGAATAAGAATATCTTCACTTCTGGGGCGCCTGGATGGCTCAGTGGGTCAAGCCTCTGCTTTCGGCTCAGGTCATGATCTCAGGGTCCTGGGATCCAGCCCCACATTGGGCTCTCTGCTCAGGAGGGAGCCTGGTACCTGCCCCCCACCCCTCTGCATACTTGTGATCTCTATCAAATAAATAAATAAAATCTTAAAAAATAAAAAAGGATATCTTTACTTCTAAATCTTTCTAGGAACAGTAACAAAATCAAAATATGACTGATCACAGTTTTTCCAATCTTGTCTTACTGGACAGAAAATTTCTCCCTCAGTACCGACCGAACTAACACACACACTATATTTTCATCTGCAACAGACTGTCTTCTGTTGTACTTCTGTCTTCAGTGTACTTCTCACTGATGACATCAAAACTCCCTACTGAAATGGAAATATAGTTGGAAGGAAAATAATCTGGTACTTTAAACTGGTGTATTTACATTTCTAGGTTAAGCTTAAGGAAGGTCCTGACATCCCAATTCTCCTGCTGCTGTTCAGCTGGGAAAGAATTTACCTGAATTACACATATCCAGAAAAAGGGGCTGAGGGGGACAGTGCCACACAGCCTTGCTAATGTTAGTAGCAAACTACAGGATCTTCTACTTCCTACTCCATGCAAGAGACAAGCAGAAGAATCACACAAAGTTCTAAGCTCTGAAACGACACGGCATAGAATTTCTAACAACAATGATCAAGATTACCTGGGAGAGCCTGGTTCTTTCCCCAAGAAAACATATACACACACACCCCAACTCCTTAAGTCCAATATACTCCAGTTCAGTGTACTCCAGGACTTGAAAACTCACAAAGAAGCCGGTATGGTCAACTCAACACTGCTGAAATTGTGTGTCTTGGGGCAAACACTGCGGAGAGCTCTTGCCAGACAACTCTATTTAAAGCTGCACTCTCCCCCTCCCCCCTGCCACTGCACGGTCCCGTTATATTTTCTCCACAACACCTTCCAAGGCGGGTACCCAGCTTTCTTACTTCTCACTGGTTTCCCTCACGAAAGGTACATTCGGGGAGAGCACGGGTAACTTTCTATCCTGTACCTTCAGGGCCCGGCACCGCGCCTGTAGTGTGTAGTAGGCGCCCCACACCGTACTGAATAAATGAAATCGTAAGCCCTCGTTAAAATCTGGGAAAAGGGCCCCTCTTCTGCTTTTCACAAACTTTTGCGAGCTAAACACTTTTCCTAAATTAATAGCAGATTTTCCGCCTCGACAAAGACATTTCTGACCTCTTGAGAACTCTGTTTCATCTTCCGATGGGCTGAGGTCCATCGGAAAGGAGAAAGACTTAAGAGCCATCTGCAGGGCAAGACTCGGGATGAGAATTAACGGGGGGTGGGGGGGGTGGGCAGACGAGGCTGAGTTAGGAAACCCCACGGTGAGAAAAGGGAGGCGGAGGAGCCTGGGACCCGGACCCGCGCTCTCCCTGGCGAAGCCAGAGTCTACACTCCGAGAGGAGCCCACCCCGACGAAACAGCCGGGGCCGCTGGGAGCCCGCGGGAGGACGAAGCAGCAGCCCCCGCCCGGCCCGGGGAGCGCTTTCGAGAGGCCGCGGAGCGCCGGGCCCTGCAGGCCGCTCGGGGACTTACCTGGCCCACTTGCTCCGTAGCATCGGCTAAGATGCCATAGTTGCGATAAAGCTCCTCCACGGTCGGCATGGTGAGCGACAAGCCCAGGGCCCGCTCCTGCTGTCGTCTTCGTCGCCGGCGCCACCGCCGCCTCTAAAGTTCTCCAAGCCCGCGACCCGCACTATTACGCCTCCAGCTGCCGCCAGTGCCGCCGCCAGTCACCGCGCTCAGGGCGGCTCCGCCCCCAACGTCTACGTAAAGACGTGCGCGTTGGGAGCGGCCTTCATTGACCGCCCATGCACCCCCCCTTGGGGTTCTAGCGCCCTCTATCGCTTGGCTGTGCAAAAAGTTACAAAGATTAAATTTTCTCAGGCTCCTTTGAAAGATTATGTCTAGAAAGGAGCTCTCGGTGCGGGTGGAGGAAACTGCAAAGATGACTGCCTTTCTGCTCTTCAAAGATCTCTCACTGGGACGCCTGGGGGGCTCAGTCGTTAAGCGTCCGCCTTCGGCTCAGGTCTATCACAGGAGTCATAGGATCGAGCCCCGCCTTGGGCTCTCTCCGCTCCGCGGGAAGCCAGCTTCTCCATCTCCCTCTCCCCCTACTTTGTGTTCTTTCTCTCGCTGTCCCTCTGTCAAATAAGTAAAAAAAAATTTTTTTTAAAGATTTTATTTATGGGACGCCTGGGTGGCTCAGTTGGTTAAGCAGCTGCCTTCGGCTCGGGTCATGATCCCAGCCTCCTGGGATCGAGTCCCACATCGGGCTCCTTGCCTGGGGAGCCTGCTTCTCCCTCTGCCTCTGCCTGCCATTCTGTCTGCCTGTGCTCGCTCGCTCTCCCTCTCTAGCTCTCTCTGATAAATTAAAAAAAAAAAAAAAAGATTTTATTTATTTACTTGACAGAGACAGAGAGATCACAAGTAGTCAGAGAGGCAGGCAGAGAAAGAGGACTCCCCGCTGAGCAGAGAGCCCAATGAAGGGCTCGATCCCTGCACCCTGAGATCATGACCTGAGCCACCCAAGTGCCCCAAATAAGTAAAATCTTAAAAACAAACAAACAAACAAAACCCTCCCATTGTCTAGAAAAGCGATCTTAACCAGAGATAAACAGAATGAGGGGTGGAAGAGTTTCATGGTTGAAACGTTAAGCTATTATGTATGATAAATTTCAAAGCCAGATCAGTTTATGCCGAGTAAGTACAGGCAGTAGTCACAAAACAGTTCCCTGGCTCTTGTACTCCTTAGTCAGATTAAGAATATTAAAAAGGATTAGGGAGCAGAAGGAGAGGAATTGGTGAGTTGTTTTTTTTTTTTTTTTTTCTGAGAGAAATGTGCTTAGGGATGTGAGTAGCATAGGGCAGTTGCCATCGCCTGCCTTCAAGCCTGGGTCCATTCTGCGGAGTCCGAAATATGGTGCCTGTTGGGAGACTACAAAAGACTGGTGCCTAATGAATGCTGAAGAAGTTTGAGTTTCCTGGGGCAGGGCAGCAGAGGTGGCCCTGTTGGGACCTACCTGCATTCCCAGATTTCGCTGAAGCAAAGGTGTTGGAGTGATTTCCTTGTGCCAGAGGTGGGCCATGCAACAGAGAGAAAGATGATAGATCCATTCAGAGTCTTACTCCAGGGATGTTCTGCCTGAGAGAGAGAAAGCCCCATGACAAGAGTCAACAGCAGCAGGAACTACGTAATCATTGAGAACAGCAAACTGGAATCTCAGGGGGTCCCACAGTGTGACTGACGTGAAAGACTTGGTCTCTATCAGACGAGAGAATGTCTGGAGGACTGCACGGTTCAAGACCCTTCTTACGTTCGAATTTCTTCCCTCTTCTTGCTCCTCTTATGCCTGGGAGGGCTCAGAAACTGCCTTCCAAATTTAGTCAGGGATGAGAAGCAGAAGGGCAAGATGGGAAGGAGGCCCCAGCTGGAGCAGAGGCGATCTAATTGCAAATCAAATTTGCAATTTGGGTTCACGTGTTGGAATGGACATTTCAATTTCTGAACTGAACTGAGGATTGTCTTTTAACTAAAAGTGAGCAGAAAAGTCGTGGATCTGCCAGAATTTCTGCCTAGAGCCAGAATAAGATTACTCCATCTGAATAAATTTTAAAGAGATCATGGAAGACAATAACAAAAATGTATCTTGATGACGTCCCCCAAGTTAGGTATTCAATGTAGTGTCAGGTGTGTGTGTGTAAACGTAGAGAAAGGGATCGGGGCAGGACGTGAGACTGTGTGTGTTCATGTTTTAATTCATTATGACAGGAGTATGCTAATATATACATCCTATGTGTTTGTATGTCTCCATATAATTTACATATCAAAAATTTTAAACAGAAACTTAAAAAGGAAAAAGATTCAGTCCGTGTTCTTCTGTTGTAAAATGTAAGTTAATCAGACAAGCTCCTTCCAATCTAATCTTATCTAATGTTCCAGGCAGTTTTACTCAGCACCATGTCCTTCACTTCCTGGTGCCACCTATTAATTAGTAAGCCATCGTCATCAGGCCTGTGAACTCTTCTTGTTTCCTTATTCTTCTGTGACTCTCACTCTTGGAGAATGCTTTAAATCATTTGCTATTTCTCTCTGTTTCCAGCTAGTCACCTAAGCTAAGGCCTAGGACTGGCCCTGATGATGATAATGTTGATAATAAGGCCGGCAGTGGTGGTAGTAACCGAAGTCATTCTAATACTAACCAACATAGACTGAGCCATGATGATGTTCTAAGCACTTTACATGAACTGATTCATAAAAGCTCTATGAGCTAGGAAATAATATCCCCTCCATTTATAAACAGGCAAACTGAAACGCTGAGATATGAAGTAAGTTGCTCAATGTCCCTTAGCTGGTAAATGGCTCAGTTGGGCTTTGAGTGTTGGCAAGTGAATTCCAAAGCCCATGCCCTTTTCTATGAAAGGATATTGTCTCTCAACTCTGAACCGGGACCCCTCCATCCCACTACAGTCAGTCAATCACAAGTTTCGACTCTACACCTGAAATCGATCACATGTTTATCTCTTTCTCACCTTTCTTTCTTCAGGCCCCACTGCCTCACGTTTGAGTGATTGATCACAGCTTCTTTTTTTTTTTTTTTTTAAAGATTTTTATTTATTTATTTGACAGAGAGAGAGAGAGAGAGATCACAAGTAGGCAGAGAGGCAGGCAGAGAGAGGGGGAAGCAGGCTCATTGCTGAGCAGAGAGCCAGATGTGGGGCTCGATCCCAGGACCCTGAGATCATGACCTGAGCCGACGGCAGAGGCTTAACCCACTGAGCCACCCAGGCACCCCTGGTCACAGCTTCTTGAAAGGTGTCCTTGTCTCCAGATGCAGTTGACTCTACTTACTGAGTGTCTTTTCCTCTTTTAAGAATTTTATTTATTTATTAGAGGGAGAGAGTGCGAGCAGGAGTGCACAACCAGGGGAAGGACAGAGCGGTAGACTACCTGCTGAGCAGGGAGGCTGACATGGGACTCAGTCTCCCGACGTTGGGCTCATGACCTGAGCCAAAGGCACACACTTAACTGACTGAGCCACCCAGGTGCCTTGGAGATTTTCCCTTTAATTAAATAAGGTAATATAAGACTAGGGTACTGTCATAATACATTCAAATACTACAGAAATAGTTCACATATTCACAATCCAAAAGTTCTTGGTCATATCTCTCTTCCCCAGAGATGACTATGGTGACCAGGATGGTTTATATTCTTACAGATCTTTATATACAATATATCATTTTAAATATATATACGTAAATAGTATATATATTTAAATAAAACACGTTTTGTTCTTTGCCTTGTTTTGGTTACTCAACATATGTTTTGTAGATCTTTCCATGACAGTGGTACCTAGCATTGACGGACCATAGTTGATCTATCTATTTCTTTTGGGGCATGTAGGTTGTTTCCCATTTTTCATTATTACAAACTCTGATAAAGGGATGATTTTTATTTCTTTCTTTGTGCTTTTCTATCTTGTCCAGCTTTTCTAAAAGAGGTTTTGTAGCTTTTTTAAAAAAAAGATTTTATTTATTTATTTGACAGAGAGAGAGAGAGATCACAAGTAGGCAGAGAGACAGAGAGAGAGAGAGACAGAGAGAGAGAGAGAGAAGAAAGTAGGTTCCTTGCTGAGCAGAGAGCTCAATGTGGGGCTCGATCCCAGGCCGCTGGGATCATAACCTGAGTCAAAGGCAGAGGCTGTAACCCACTGAGCCACCCAGGTGCCCCAGGTTTTGTAGTTATATATATTTTTACATATATTCTCTCTTTTTGCCATTGGCTCTATGAATGGGTTCAGAGGCCATTTTGTAGAACTCCCTCTCTTCTTTCAAAGGCAAAAGTAAGTCCCAGCAAAGAGAATGGAATTGGCTCAGCTGAGGTCATATATCTGCTTTGGTCCAGTCTGTTAAGACCAAGAATGCGACATCATACAAAGGAAACACAACTTCCAGGGACCCATGTTATAGATGGGGGAGGTTGGGCCAGAGAAGGGGGAGATGAGAAGGGTGTTGATCTCCTTTTGGGAGAGTTGCTACTGCATCTCCTACCAATGGGAATGCTTCAAGGCCATTTGGATTCCATTCTACCAAGTTGCCTGGTTGAGTAGAGGTTGTGGGGTGGGGGGGTGTCTTGTTTTGTTTTTTTGTTTTTTGGCTTACCATTCCACAAGTATTTTTTGAACACCTCTGATGAGCTAGGTATTGTTTTAGGAGGCAACCAGGCCAAGCAGGCACGAAGCTTACATTCTGGTAGAAGGAGAGAAACGATAAACAAAATACTCAAATACAAAGTATTTGGTTTACAACAAAGCAATAATATCAATACCCAGTACGAACAGCCAAGCGAAAGTTCTCATAGGCTGACGCTATGGTAGGTGACTGATGATCCAGTCTGGAACGAGCTTTGCAGGGACGCGAAGAGCTCTGGACAGCTGTCAGATTTACCACTTACCCCAGAAATTTGCAGGGAACATCTCTTTCCTTTTATTGTTCCTCTACAACACTCAGTTCTTTCGAGCCTGGTGTGCAGTTGTTTGTATGCACCATCACTAGCTAATAAAATTTGCAACTATTTATTATTGGGCAATAAACGTTCAATACATGAAGGAACGAGCTAAGAATAAACAAATGAATTCAAACTTTCCTGACCAGTTTATTACAGTACGGCACATGCTTCTATAGATTTCTTGGCAGTAGGAATTTTTTACTCTGCTTTTATGTTTATGATTTTCCTTTATTTTTAGGCAAACCCTTCTCTCTATCCCCTTACCTCCCCTTCCCTCACCTACCTACCAATCAGTGCCATTTGCCCTAACAAATTGTGACATTTCCAGTGCTGTGACTACCTTTGAATCTACTTATTTTGTAATTTTGAGATTGGGTTTAATTCTCTACTAAATGTATGTTGAAAGGCTTAAAGGACTGCCCCCCTCCCCTGCCATTACATTATGTGCCTCGTACTTTCTGAGAGCCTACATTCTGAGAGCTTTTATTTTAATCCAATTTCTGTCTTCCAAGGAGGTCTTTTTAATTCTAGCAGAAGAAAAGATCATGGTTCCCTGGAAATATCAGAGAAAGATTAAGGTCTAGCTGGGTCTTCATTGAACTAATGATGATAACAATAGCAAATATCCATTCAGCGTTTACTGTTGCTTAATAGCACGTGAGCTACAGCAGGAACTAACTCGACCTTACAGAGGGCCTGCAACCCGCGAGGCTTCATCCTAAATGCTGTGCGTGCTTTCACTTACAATGACCTTGGGTAAGGCAGCTTCCAGCATATGCTCACTTAAGCGACAGAGCTATCGGATGCCTGGGTGGCTTGGTCGGTTAAGCATCTGCCTTTGGCTCAGATCATGATTCCAGAGTCCTGGACTTGAGCCCTGTGTTGGGCTCCCTGCTCTGTGGGAAGTCTGCTTTTCTCTCTCTCTCTCTCAAATAAAGAAATAAAATCTTAAAAAAAGAGAGAGAGAGAGAGAGATGAAGAAACCAAGGCACAGAGAGGTTAAATGCCTGCCCAGGGTAACAGAGCTGGTGAGTTGAGGTTTTGGGGTTTACACCTGGGCACTCTGGCTCTGATGGTTGGACCCCTAACTACTATACGTCACTGCCTCCTGGTTAAATGTGTTTATTTCTTCTATGGGTTAAGTCATCTCTAGTGTCCTGCAGTTGTTTATCAAGGCAAATACTCCAAATCTAGTTTGGGCCCAGACAGGGGAGATTTACATGTTTGTCAGTGAAACCTACTCTATAAGATTGTGGAGAAGAGTAAATGAAATAGTAGACTGACTGTTCTGGGCCCACATGAGTGCCCAGTCAATTTAAGCACCCTTCCCTTGTACCATTGCAAGATCTTATTCATTTATATTTCAAGAACAAATGATCATTGGCCACAATAAGTTGCTCACCAGAGGGACATGCACAGGTTCTGAGAGTTAGGAAGTGGACATGTCATTTTAGGGACCATCATTCAACCCAATCAGTGTAAGGGGTTAAGAACAGATGCTTGGGAGTCAGACAGCCCTGACTGAGGCTCTGCTGCATGCCCGTGGGTAAGAAGCTTTTTTTTTTTTTTTTAAAGATTTTATTCATTTATTTGACAGAGAGAAATCACAAGTAGATGGAGAGGCAGGCAGAGAGAGAGAGAGAAAGGGAAGCAGGCTCCCTGCTGAGCAGAGAGCCCGATGCGGGACTCGATCCCAGGACCCCGAGATCATGACTTGAGCCAAAGGTAGCGGCTTAACCCACTCAGCCACCCAGGCGCCCAGGTAAGAAGCTTTTTAGGGCAGGGTCAATACAAGTGTCTTTTCTTCCTCCAAATCAAGGATCAGCAGGTCCTTTCCTCTCCATCCCAACATGGGGAAGATGCCAACCCAAGCTGACTTCCTTTTCCTAAAACAGCAGTGAGCTTGCATTCCTCAGAGTTCTCCAGACAAACAGGAACATAGAATACATACATATAGAAAGACATTTGCTATGAGGAGTCAGCTCATGCAGTTACAAAGGCTGGCAAATCTAACTCTGAGGTTTTGCCAGGCAGGCGGAGACTCAGGAAAGCTGGCAGTACAGTGCCAGTCTGAAGGCAGTCTGCTAGAGAATGTTTCCAACTGGAGGTAGGATTTTTATTGTTATTGTTGTTCTGTTCAGGCCTTTAAGTGATTAGACGAGGCCCACTCATGTGGTGGAGGGCAATCTGCCTTATTCTGCTGTTAAAATGTTACTCTCATTTGAAAACACCCTTGCAGATACACCGAGAATAAAGTTTGACCAAATATCTGGGCATCCCTTGGCCTAGTCAAGTGGTTACATGAAATTAACCATCACAGGGCTTAACCATTTGATTCTGCAAACATTGGTTGGGGACCCATTGCATCACAAAGCGCAGGAACTCAGACCCGATTCTTAGCACTAACCAAGAGCAGGAGAACAGCCAGAAGAAAAGTTGAATTGTTTACCTGGAAAAAAGTTCCAAATGAGCAACCTACCGAGGGTCGGCTAGCTCATAGCCTCCCATGCGACCCACTGGAACACAGTAGGCCCACGTATTATGTTACCCAGGATGGTCCCTGCTACAGAGGGGCAGTTGAGAGGGAGACACTGCATGTGCTTAACAGCAGTGGATTGGAAACCTGAAAGAGGAGGCCAATCACATTTTCACCGTTGTGATTTTCAGCAAGTTACTAAACTGTTCCAAACCTTAGTGTTCCCATCTTGAAAGGGGAATCAAAATTATTCCACATCAGAGGGTTGCTGCAAGGTTAAGATGTGAACACATTTCCCAAAGCCTGGCCCATAGTGATGGCCTAAACATAATTAATAACAATAATAACTGGTACCATGTTTTGACATGCCCCCAGGCATCCTCAATTTACAGATAAAATGACTGAGGCTTAAGTAAGACCAGGAGAGGTTAACAGAAGCAGTTTGTATTATTAACTCTTCTTTGCCAGTTACTCAGTTCATTTTACTCCCTCAGCCTCCTTTTTCTATCTTCAGAAGGAATAATTCCTACATTAATGTGTTGCAAAGATTGAAAGGATATAAAGTACTTTGAGGTTGAGCTGCTTGTTTTATTTTAAGGAATTTGGGCCCATGCCTCAGTTATTAACAGCTGGCATTACTTATTTCATACCTTTGAAAAAGCTTTAAATTTGAATACTTTGCTTTACAAAGTGCTAAAAGCTCTGGAAACTGGTTCTAAGTTTCTTAAACAAGGCATTTGTAAAATTCGAAGAAACAATTGAGAATTCCTCCCTAAGCTAAAGAAATTTCATTTTGATAAAATCTTCAAAAAAAAAAAAAAAAAGGAGAGGGGTCACCTGGGTGGCTCAGTGGGTTGAGCCTCTGCCTTCGGCTCAGGTCATGATCTCAGGGTCCTGGGGTTGAGCCCCGCATTGGGCACTCTGCTCAGCAGGGAGTCTGCTTCCCCACCCCCCTCCTGCCTACTTGTGATCTCTCTCTCTCTTTGTTGAATAAATAAATAAAATCTTAAAAAAAAAAAAAAGAAAGTTCATTTTGTCTGAAGCATGGCACCCTCCATAAAAGGCTTTGTATGTACTTTATACTGGGCAAAATGTTTCATCACTATTGTCTCTTTTTTGTTTATTTTTAAAAACTTTTTTTTTTCATTTGAGTATGGTTGGCACATAATGTTACATTACTTGCAGGTGTACAATCTAGTAATTCAACATCTCTCTACAGTACGCAGTCACCGCATGCAGAGTTACCATCTGTCACCCTACAATGCTATCACAGTTTCATGGACCATAGTCCCTATGTTGTGCCCTTTATTCCCACACCTTCTTCATTCCATAACTGGAGGCCTGTGTCTCTGACTTCCTTTTACCCCCTTCGTTCATCACCCCACCATTTCCCTTTAGCAACCATCAGTTTGTTCTTTGAAGCTATAGGTTTGATTCTGCTTTTTGTTTATTCCTTTGTTTTGTTTTTTTTTTTTAGATTTCACATATTAGTGAAATCACATAACATTTGCCTTTCTCAGTCTGACTTGCTTCACTAAGTACAATACCCTCCAGGTCCATCCATGTTGTCACAAATAGCAAGAACTCATATATATACACACATACGTATATGCATGTATACATATACATATACATACATATTCAAAAGGTATCTGTACCATTATGTTTATTACAGCATTATTTGCCAGGGTCAAGATATGAAAGCAGCCCAAATGTCTCTCTCTCTCTCTCTCTCTATATATATATATATATGAATACTCAGCTGTAAAAAATATATACACACATATGTATATGTATGTGTATGTATACATATACGTATGTGTATATACGTATACATATATGTATGTATATGTATACGTATATGTATACATAGGTACGTATATGTATACATACACATATATATACATATTGTGTATATATTTTTTACAGCTGAGTATTCATATATATATATATATAGACACTTGGGCTGCTTCCATATCTTGACCCTTGCAAATAATGCTGTAATAAACATAATGGTACAGATACCTTTTGAATTAATGTTTTTATTTTCTTTGGGTAAATACCCAATAGTGGAATTATTGGATCCTATGGCATTTTCACTCTTGATCATCAAGACTCTTACCAGTTTGTGAGTTAACAGTGATGAAGGCGCAGTGCAGACTGGGGCTGGTCCCACCTTCCTTGCTTGGATTGCCAGCCAGCCCTGCTGGGTCTCAGAGGGTGGACAGCACGGGAGAGAGGGAGGGAGAGTCGCTGAGACGTTGCCGCGGTTAGTGCCTGTAATCACTGGTCATTGCCATCACAAATGTGACACTCCATGTACCCAGTATTTTCTCTGTGCTTGTGTCCCTCCCTTTTCCCCTTCTGGTTTCCCCTTCCCTATAGACTTAATTCTGTGCCATATCAAAGAAGTCAGGAGTGACATGAATTTCCAAGCTGGCGCAGTTTGATTGGTGACAGAGATGGGATTTGAGCTCAGGTCCATCTGACTTCAGAGGCTGAGCTCCTAGATTCTGCAGTTTTGTGTCTTCCCCACTTTTTGCCATTGCAGAAACTGACTGAAGCTGACAAGAAAACCTCTTCCCTCCATTTGCTTTCCTTTCATAGAGAGGGAGCAGAGACTGTGCATCTCGATTCCCTCGGTGCTCCCCATTCATTAATCAAAACAGGCCTACTGGGTGCAAAGAGGTGAAGGGAGGGAAACAATTCATAAATTAAAAATACAAAAAAAATTGCCATAGATCGTGACAGGTGCTGTGACACAGAATGACATAGGTGGACGTGGGGCTTAGGGGATAGTCTCTGTGAGGACAAAGCAGTTGCCATAAGCCTAGAGGATGAGAAGGAGCCAGTTGCTTGGAGAACAGTCCAGAAGGGGAGGCATTATTATGGCTAACTTATTTAACTTTTCAGTGCCTCATTTTCTTCATCTGTACAACGAGGATAATCATAGTACAGAACTTAAAAGTAAGATTATAAAGATTTAATGAACTCAATGTAAAATGCTCACATCACTGCCTGCATGTGATAAGCATTTTGTAAGTGTTAGCTATCATTGCGGTGGTGCTGGAGGGTTCTTTGAATTCCCAGGGACTTGCATTTTTCCTTGATGGCTCTCTCTGCCTCTAGTTCCTGGGTCGTTGGTGGCACAAGCTGTCTGTGTTCCTCCCTCTATCAGCCTGTGTCTCGAAACTCAGCCCTTTGCTGGCTTCCATCAAAACAAATAAACCGGGATGCCTGGGTGGCTCAGTCATCTACTGCCTTCAGTTCAGGTCATGATCCCAACGTCCTGAGATCAAGTCCCGCATCGGGCTCCTTGCTCTGTGGGGAGCCTGCTTCTGCCCACCCCTCTCTCTGCCGCCTCTCTGCCTGCCTGTACTCTCTCTTTCTCTCTGACAAATAAATAAATAAATAAAATCTTAAAAAAAAAACCCAACAAAGAGAACCCCACAAGCAAACAAATGAACAATAAGCAAAAGTATATTAATAAATGATAAAAACAATTTCATTCTTCTGAAGTATTCATAAGTGTTTTTTTAAAGATTTTATTTATTTGACAGAGAGAGAGAGAGCACCAGAGAGAGGGGGGTCAGAAGAAGAAGAAGCAGATTCCCCGCTGAGCAAGGAGCCTGATGTGGGACTTGATCTCAGGACCCTGGAGTTATGACCTGAGCCAAACGCAGATACTTAACTGACTGAGCCACCCAAGCACCTTCATTCATCAATGTTTAAAGTCCACTTTACTGAAGACTTGGACATCACAAAGGGGAGTGCCTTTAGCCCGCAGAGGTCCATCATCTTGTGAGTTTCCTCCTCCTTTCCTGTGTCTCCCTCTCTAGAGCAAGACTTTCTTTTCCCATCTCTTGCATAGATGTTTAGCTTCTCTCTGTGGCTTGAGCATGGCATAAATGCTCCTTCTGTGCACCCAGAACACATTGCAATATTTTTCCTGAACAGAGGTGGTGCTGTTACTAAGAAACCTGGTTTTGTTAGACTCGGTCTTGCTATGCTGTTGTAACAAAGATCTCGGAGATTTCAGTGGCTTTAAACAAGAAAGATTGATTTTTTTCCCATCCTGTTGTCCTTTGTGGGTTTGGGTGTAGCTGACTCACAATGTTACATTAGTCTCAGGTATGCAACATAGTGATTTCCCATCTCTATACCTTATGCCGTGTGTAGGTACCATGTGTCAGCATGCAACACTATTAGAATGTCATTGGCTATATCATCTAAAATGGGGGGTTGGGTGACTTTTTAGGGCAGACCCCTGCAGATAATGCTCGGTGTTACACTCCTTGTCTACGTGTGCTACCAAAAGTCCTTGCAGCAGGGTAAGAGTGTAGTGGAATTGAGCCCTGCCAATGTAATACCTCCAGTTCGAAATGACACTCACTTCCTCTGGTATTTCATTGGCGAGAGCAAGGTGTATGTCTCTATCTAACGATGAGGCGCAGAGAAGTACAAGCCTTGCTTGTGCCCCAAAGTAGAAGGAAACTGGACATGGTGAACCACGTTCATGTCTGGTGAAAAGACAATCTGGACTTCATTACCTTGAGACAAAGTGAGAGGCTGGCAGAGCAGGATCAGAATCTAGAACTCTGGCCATCCATTCTGGGACGCTTCCCCCGGGAGACAGCACTACCAGAAGGGAAACTAAATACCTATGGAGAGCTTGCGTTCTGAGATCAACCCCACCCAGACTACGCCACGTGGAAGCAAGCAGAGAAACTCCCACCTCCCCACCTTCAGTGTGGTTTCATTTCGTAAACTGGACACAATGAAGGTACAATGATTCTGAGTTCCTTTTTGGGGGGAACATTTCATCTACATTGAGCTAAATATTCGTAGGGTACAGTAAAATGCCTCCATGTCATGTAAAACATCAACGTTCAATGTATTTTCACAACAAGAGAATTGTCACAAGTTTGGCTTTTGTGAAAAATATTATCAGCAGCTGACTTTGAGACAAATTATCAGGCAAATGCAATCACTCAGATCAGGCGTGGCCAACGGTTGGGTCCCATTAAATCTTTGTGCAATGAGTAGCTGAATAAACTCTATTCTCCCACAAGCCCTGTTGCACATATTCATTCAACAACAAATATTGAATGCCAGTGTGATACATGATGACCTTGGGGGCTTCCCAATATTCATACCATAGGTAATGACCTTGCACATTCAACCTTGGGCTCGCTCATGTGGCTTGTTTTGTCTGAGGGAACTTCAATGAGGACGATGCAAACAGGAGCTTGATAAACACTTGTGCACTGGGGCTGATGTTACCAGCATGGAGGGAGATGTCATCCAGCCTTTTTGAGGACGAAAGACCACAGGCAGAGAGCAGCTCAGTTATCAAGACTGTCCCAGCTGAATCCACCCCCTGTTCATCCTCGAGATGGGTGATCCCAGGAGAACGGCAACAGAATGACAGAAACCATAGCATTGTGAGATGGAGAAAATTCTTAGCATAGGTCAGTGGTCAGCAAGCCTTTCCCAAAAAAAGAGCCAGATAGTAAATATTGGAGGCTTTCATACAGTTTCTCTCGTGGGGACTCAACTCTGCCATTACAGCCTGAAAGCAGCCAACGGAGCTACATAAAGAAATAGATATGGCCGTCTTCCAAGAAAAGTTTATTCCCAAAACCGCATGGCAAGCTGAATTTGGCCCATGGACCGGAGTTTACTGGCCCTGTTTTAGGCCGCTAAGTTTGGGACAGTTTGTTTTGCTGTGGTAAATACCGGAAATAACCTGCCATCTTCTTCTTCTCCCAGGTGTCCTTGTTCCTGGGAACATTCCACTGCTATGACTTCATTCCTGATGACTCCCCGGGGTGGAATGCCCTCATTTCTCAGGCCTGGCCCTAGGAAAATTAGAAAGTCAGCAGCGTGTGTTTTTAGCCTTCCTGTTGAAAAGCTCTAAGGGGGCTTAGAGGAAATGGTTGCAGAAGGTGCCAGGTCCTAAGTTCCAAATGAGTGGAGGAGACTCTGTTCCTGCCCTGAGACCCCCAGGCTCCATGAGGTCTGAGCAAAATGACTTCAAGCTGCATAAGAGGCAGTTGAAGGTAGTGTAATGGAAGTGTCCTAGCCTGATGGTCTCGTTATGTCATTAGAAAGACTCAACTGTCCCCTTAAAACTGTGGCTTCTGACCCACAATCCGCAGATTGATCAGAAGCCCTCAGATTTCCTGGCATTTCTACCAGAATTTCTAGAACTCTACGTAATGGTATTCAAAAATCAGAATTATTGCATAAAGAAGGGTTAATCATCAAGGAAATCGAGAAGCTGCCCTGTTATTATTTCTGTTCTAGTTTGGCAGTATATCTGGGGATAAGAGTGCTGATTCTGGATTCAGGCTGCCTAGAAGCAAATCCTGCCTCCCATTCACTTAATGATTACATGACCTTGGGCAAATCATTTAATACTCTAAGCCCAAGTTATAAAATGGTGATAATAATAGCATTTACCTTTATGATTTTTGTGATGATTAAATGACATCATCCATGTAGAATACTTGTCACACAGTGCCTGGCATATACTAAATATTCAGGAAATGGTAGCTGCTTTTATAATTTTTAAAAAAAGATTTTATTTATTTCTTTGACAGCGATCACAAGTAGGCAGAGAGGTAGGCAGAGAAAGAGAGGGGGAAGCAGGCTCCCCGCTGAGCAGAGAGCCTCACTCGGGGCTCCATCCCAGGACCCTGAGATCACGACCCGAGCTGAAGGCAGAGGCTTAACCCACTGAGCCACCCAGGGGCCCTTGCTTTTATAATTATTAACCCACTGTCAGTTAATGCAGCAGTTTCTGAATTCTGTAGATTTTTATAGAGTATTTATTTTATTTCCTCAAGTGCTCTCACCTCCCCAACTCATTTATTTGCCTTAAAAAAATTGGGGACTAGGTAGCTCAGTAACAATCTCAACTTAAGGGGGAGGTAAGTGAGTTTGAGGTGTTATATATTCTTCTATTGTCCCAGTTATCTTTATTCTTGCCCAGAGAAGTGGTAAGAGACAAGTATCTTTGTCCCCATTCTTGTTCCCCATCCTCAGTTTACAGGTCTGGAAGAAAGGCAGGGGTGTGGCAAGTAGAAGAAATAATTATCATTTAAGTGTTGTGGGATAATTTCCCAAGAAGCATACTGAGAAGATTTCCATGAAACAAGTCACTGGAAAGTTCTCTTTGGGTCGACAGCTGTTTGGTAGGGAAGGAAGCCGGAGCAGGCAGAGGGAAGAGTTGGAATGTGATCCCGATGCAACAAAAGTCTTGGTTGTCCCACCAACTGACTAGTCATGGGATGTAGGCCACCCCCAGTAAGGACTGTGACCTGGGGCAAGGCTGTCATCTTTGGTTGAGAACAGGTTTCAGGACAGACTCAACTGTGAACTTTCAGCTTTTGTCCCTCTGTGCTGAAGATTTAGGGGTGATCTGGGTCTCTGACACATCAATGTCCACAACATATACCTTCTACTATGTGCCAGGCAGAGTGCTATGTACCATTGTGTCCATCACTTTATTCAAACCTTACAAAAAACATGCAGAATAACTCAGGCAGGCAGCTATGATATGCTTCATGCCTCTTATGTCTGGAGGTTTTCAAGCTCATAGTTAATGTAATTTTTTTAAACAGCTCATCAAGGTTGGAATTGTTTTGTGCATCCAGTGGCAGAAAAAGTTCAGGAGAGAAAATTGGGAGTTCAGAAAAGCCAAGTTAGTGCTCAGTACACGAACCCAGCTCTGTTTCATATCAACAGGCACCTGTCCCAGTGGGCAGCACTGACTCATTTTCCAGATGAGGAACTTGATAGTGAGTGAGATTGAATGACTTTCCTCAAGTTCAGAGATAGTCAAGGGCAGACTTGGGGCTTGAACTCAGGTCTGTGGGGTGCTCTCTATCAGGTACCAGGCTGCTCTGGAGGAATGAGAAAGTTGTATATCGGGAAAAAGGAGCAAGACCATGACATAGTGGGGAAAAGGCAGCTGAGATGCAGCACAAGTTCTCTTGAACTCTGTTAACTTCATCCCTTGCTGCTTCAAAGATGTTCGGATGCTTCCTGACAGGGACAGTTTATGGTCCTTGAGCGTTTCATTAAGGCTGCTGAGAAGGCTTTAGGAAACCACCTTTTTGTTTTGCTCCTCCCTTCTCTCCCCTCTACTCCTGTATCAGCCCCTAGGACCTGGCCACGACTTTGAGGAGGTGGTAGGGAGACGCTAGAAGTCTTATACCTGGGAATATTGAAATTACCAAAGAAGTCTGATGCTTTTGGCTGTGCAGTTTGCTGTGCCGGCTTTCAGTAGGAAGCCACTAGATGGCGCTCACCCTCCATTCCTGATGTTTCCATTGCCAGAGGGGCTTGGTCCCTTCCCTCCCTCCTTTCTTGTCCTTATTAACAGTATTAATAGCAAGTAGTTATTGGGAAGTTACTGTGTGCCCAGTAAGTTACTCTGCTAAGTTTTTTACATAAATTATCTCGTTTAGTACTTACCATAACCCTTTCAAGTAGGTATTGTTATTCCTAATTGACAAACAAGGATAAGTGAGGACTGGTAACAAGCTGGGGCTTGCTGATGGGTGAACCGGCGACTGAAATCAGGTTGTCTGACTGAGAACTCTGACCTCCATCTCCCACTAGCTCCCCGGTCATTCTATAATAATGACAACCGAGTGTTTACTGTGTGTCGCAGTGTGCTAAGTGGTTTGTAAAGTCTGCTTCGTTTAAAACTCAAAACTTCCTGGGCGCCTGGGTGGCTCAGTGGGTTAAGCCTCTGCCTTCAGCTCAGGTCATGATCTCAGGGTCCTGGGATCGAGCCCCATACTGGGCTATCTGCTCAGCAGGAAGCCTGCTTCCCTCTCTCTCTCTGCCTGCCTCTCTGCCTACTTGTGATCTCTCTCTGTCAAATAAATAAATAAAATATTAAAAAAAAAACCCTCAAAATTTCCTGTCTCTGTCTCTCTCTCTCTTTCTCACACCCACAGACACAAAATCATGTGAGGTGATGGATGTGTTAATGAATTTGTTGGGGACAATCCTTTCACAATATGTATGTGTACAAATGAGCCTATCATATGCTTTAAATATCTTGTCAACTACAACCCAGATTAAAAGAATTCCATAGGACCTTGTGAGAAGAGTACTACCATTCTCCCTCATTTAAAATCCAAGACAATGAAAGACAAAATCATATGATTTCACTTATATGTGAAATCTAAAAAGTAAAATTCATAGATCCGGGTCACAGATTGGTAATTGTCAGAGGCAGGGGGTGGAAAGTGGGAGAAATAGAGAAAGAAGGTCAGAAGGTATGAAATTCCAGCTGTGAAATAAATAAGTCCCGGGGATGTAATGTACATACAACGTGGTGACTACAGTTAATAATACAGTATTGCATATTGGAAGTTGCTTAAATGTTCTCATCACAAGAAAAAAAATTTGTAACCATGTATGTGACAGTTGTTAAGTAGACTTATGGTGATCATTTCTCAATATATACAAATAGATATGCCTTTTTTATATTTTACTTTTTAAAAAAATATTTTATTTATTTATTTGCAGACAGAGAGAGAGATCACAAGTAGGCAAAGATAGAGGGGGAAGCAGGCTCCCCTCTGAGCAGAGAGCTTGATGCGGGGCCTGATCCCAGGACCCTGGCATCACAACCCAAGCCGAAGGCGGAGGCCCAACCCACTGAGTCACCCAGGCACCCCTTACTTTTAAATTTTATTTATTTATTTATTTTAGAGAGAGAGAATGTGCAAGCCCTGGTGGAGAAGGAGGGGCTGAGGGAGAGGAAGGGAGAGAGAGAATCCCCAAGCAGACTCTCCGCTGAGTGGGAATTGCTGGGCTTGATCCCAGGGCCCTGAGATCATGACCTGAGCCAAAATCAAGAACTGAACACTTAACAGACTGAGCCACCCAGGTGTCCCACATATATATACACTTTTATTGAAGTATAGTTGATACTTAAGTTTTTATTAGTTTCAAGTGTACAACACAGTGAGTTGACAAGTCTGTATGTCATGCTATGCAGTTACCATCTGTCACCATACAATGCTATTATAATACCATTGACTACTAAGTATTGATTTATTACATTGTACACCTGTAACTAATAAAATGTTATATATCAATTATAGCTCATTAAAAACATTAAAAGAAAAGTGTGAAGATTGGGGGATAGAAAGGCTATCTAATTGACAAGTTACAGCTAAACAGTGAAGGGACCCAGATTAGAATTCAGATTTTCTAGGCTGTGAATCCCAAGAAGGTCTACCCTCTGAGGGATCCCAAAAAATGAGAATATCAGAGGACTTGGATTCCAGAGTCACCCCAAGACTCTCTCTGTATGTATCTTCTACCTCTTCTCAGTGGGCTTACTCTACTGGGAGGCAGCCCAGGCTTTGAGTCAAATTTAGGTTTAAATCTTGGCTCCACTGTTTTCTGGCTCTGTGTGACTTCTCTGCCTTTTTTGCTGCCTTGGTTGTCAACATGCAGAAATTATGGTCCCAGTACTAATGTGTTACTGTGAGCTCACAGGCCAGGCAGGGAAAGGGCATTCAAGAAAAGGTATCACCTTCTCCTCTCTCTCGGAGTCTCCATGGCTGAAGGAGGCCCAGGAGGAGCACTGGGCACCACTTTTCTTAAGTGGGTCAGGGGCCATTTAAGGTTGATGCCACCTTTTCTGGAGATGCCGAGAGAGGCAATCTCCATGTCTCTCTCCTTTTCTAGTCCAGCATCTGCCAATAGAACTTTTTGCAGTGATGGAAATGTTCTGTAACTATGCTGTTCAATATGGTAGCCAAGAGTCACTTGCGGCTTTTGAGTACTTGAAATGTGGCTTATGAGACTGAGGAACTAAATTTTAAATTTTACTTGATTTTAATTACTTTAATTTGAAGTAGCCAAAGTAGTTATTGACTACTTTATTAGAGAGCAGATCTCTAGAAGGTTCAGTGTTCACTGCTGCCTCCTCAGAGCCTGGATAGCATGTGCCCTTGGAAGGAGCTGGATAAATATGTTTTGAATGAATGAATGCACCAGTAGGCTTATGGATGTAGGAAGCCTTGGGGTCTGTGCTAGCCAGAGATGTGGTGGAGAAAGGAGAAGAGGAGACAATCAGATTTGTAGACACGATCTAAGAGAGGAAGTCCGTTTGAAACAAAAGACCATGGACTATGTCCAGGGTAATGTAGCAAGTTAAGGAACACTTGTCACCACCCCAGTTTGTTGTATTTTATTTTTCCTTCAGTGGTTAAGAATCAACTCTTAAAGTGGGAAGGAAATTGGGCTTGATGGCAAGGACCCCAAGAAAGGTAGGAGCTGGAAAGTCTTTACCACTCATTACACAAGCAAGAGGGAGAGGGAGAGAGAAAGCACCCAGAAGGTAAACCAGAAGTCAGGAAGATGGCAGGGCTCTTGGGTTTGTGTCAGAGGGAAGGGAACGAAGATGTCACCCTAGGAAGTTAACAGTCTGGAGGCCCAATTAGGCCACTAGGTGTAAACTCACTTATATTCATAATCTCTACTTTTGAGTTAAAATCAGAGATCTGAGAAGAATACTGGCTCTTTCCATTTTCCTATGAAGTCTCTTCCCCTTTCCTGTGGACCTAGTGTAAATTTTTCATCATTGTCATTATCATCATTATCATGATTCATTGAGCATATACCGAACGAATGAATTACATCATTTAATCCTTCAACAGAACTCTGAGGGAGATGATCTTAGGTCACATTTACTGAGCATTTATTTTGTGCCAAACATTTTAACTCTTTAAATGTTCATAACCTCCTCACTCTCCATGGGTAGGTGCAATCATCACCACCACCATCATCATCACTCAATTTACAAATGAGGATGCTGTGAATAAATGGGTTGAATAACTTGCCCAAGATTATATAGCTAGTAAGCAGCAAAGCCAACGTTTAAATCCTGGGCAACTGGGCTCTAGAAATTATATAATACTGTCAGGTTCTGAGAGTTACCATATGTGTGTTGACTCTTAATCTTCATAGTAACTCTATGAGATGGAGATTTTAATTATCAGACCCATTTTATAGGTGAGGAAACCGAGGGTTAACAAAGTTAGGTAGCAGGTCCCCAATTATACAGGTAGTTAGGACTGGAGCCAGGATTTAGTTGGGCTTCAGTAGTCACCCTCAAAAACCACCAGAGTAGAAATAATGAGTTGAAGAGTGTCCTCCCATTTATGTCCTTCCCAGAACCCCAGAATGTGACCTTTTTGGGAATAGAGTTGTTATAGATGTAATTGGTCTAGATGAGGTTATAGTGGAGTAGGGTGGGCCCTTCATGCAGTGTGACTGCTGTCCTTTTATGTAAGGAGAGGAGAAGAGACACACAGATGCGCAGGGATATATGTGAAGGTGGAGGCAGACATCTGGGTAACAGATGTGCGAGCAGAGGAATGGCAACAGTTGCTGGGAGAAGAATGCTGCCCTACAGGTTTCCGAGGGATCCTGGCCTTGCTGATGCCTTGATTTCAGACCTCTAGGCTCCAGACCCAGGCAAGAACAGCCCATCAGCACAAAGAAGCCTAAACCTTTCAGTCTTCCCAAGAGCTAAGGTTGAGGACATGTCTTGTGGATGGCGGGGGAAGAGGCACGTGAATAGAAGAGGCAGCCTGACTGCCTCCTTCAATGACTTCAGCTTTCTCACACGAGCAGGAAGGCTGACGGCTGGTTTGCTCTGTGCCTGCCCTTAACACACCTGTTAAGGTTCATGCTCTGGAGGTAGATAGACCCAGATTGACACCAGGCTCCTAGTCTTAACTGGTGACTTTAAACAAATTCCTTAATGTCTCCAAGCCTCAGTTTCTTCCTCTGCAGATGATGACAATATTCTTTAACTTGAGTGCCTGTGAGGATTAAATGAGATACTACAAAGAATGTCCGTGGATGTCCATATTAAGCCTTCACTGAATTATGGTTCTTTTTCTTCTGGGAGCTGACAGAGAGACGGAGAAAGACAGGGCCTCCAGGCTACATGATTTATGTTCTGATTCTGGACTCAGTGATCAGAGTGTTGAACCTACAGTCTCCAAGGTCTTTTGCAGTTCCACAATCCACTCCTCTTTTTGGCCCTTTGCAGATTAAAGAGCTGTAATCAAGGAAGGATTTTGCTGTATTCTTTTCTTCCCTAATCCAGTAGGTGGCAATAAACCTCCATCATTGTTCTTTAACCAGCTTTTTCTCTTTGGCCCTCATTCAGGCTGTGCTGTGGAAGGGGCCACTGGGAAGGGTTGAAACAATTCAGACTGAGAGGCCTCCTTTGGGAAACATGAAGCACCCCTCAGGGCACAAACAAGCCTTCATCTCCATCCCAGAAGGACTTCCCTAGAGCTTTTCTGGAGATTTTTATGCCCAACACAGCAACCACAGATACAAGATTTATATTTGTAACCAGAGACCTTCTATTTTGTTACCAGAAAGAGGGTAAATTATCTTCCAGCGGACTCCCAGTCCTAATGGTTAAGAAGTAAACTCCACCTTACCCGCAAGGCATCTAAATGTCTCAGTGAATATTGGATTCACAGCCCGGGCAGCACCTGGGAGTTTCTTAGAAATGCAGAATGTCAGGCCTCATCCCAGACCTGTCCAAGCAGAATCTGCATTTTAACAAGCAACCGAGGTGGCTCATGGACTCATTCAAGTTTGGGAAGTTCAGGCTTACAGGATCTCCGAAGAAAAGGATTCCTTCTGCCAGGCCGTAATTAGTTCTCTTTAACTCAGCCGAGAATAAATAATTAACTAGCATTGTCATCAGGTGTCATATCTACAAGGGGTGTTTTTACTCCCAAAGGACGAATATATATATATATATATATATATATATATATATATATATATATATATTGTCCTATTTGATGACTGTACTTCTCGAAACAATAGCTCAGCTTAACACACCATTTATAGCTGAGCAGAGGAGCCTTGGAGGGCTGGGCGAATCCAAGGGTAGGACTGAGGTGTGACGAGCGCAGGGTAAGCAGTGGAGTCTGATCTGCGGTTTCACTTGGCCCACGTTCCCGCCGGGGGGTCAAACCGCAGTCTGGAGCGCCTGGTCTTCCTTCTGCCCAATCCGCAGAGAGTTGACGGTAGCGCCACGCTGCGTCATGACGTCACGACGCTGCGCCCCTCCCCTCATTCCCTGTCCTCACGTAGGCATCTTGTCCTCTCCTGTCATCGCGGGAAGGGTGAGTGCAGTGCAGTAAGATATTCGGAGACTGTATTCCCATACATTTTATTACAGTATAGTTGGCCCTTGAACAACACGAGTTTCAACTGCATGGGTCCACTTGCGTGCGGATTTTTTTTTTTTTTTTTTTTTGGTAAGTCCGGTCCTGCAAATGTTTTTTTCCTCTTCCTTATGATTTTCTTACCATTTTCTCTTCTCTAGCTCACTTTACTGTAGGACGACAGTATATCCTACAGATAACATACAGCAGATGTGCTGAACGACTGTTTGTGCTATCAGTAAGGCTTCTGGTCAGCAGTAGGCTGTTACTAGTGAAGTTATATGTGCATTTTCAACTGCCCAGGGGGTCGGTGCCCCTAACCGCCCCCCACCCACACATTTTGTTCAAGGGCCAACTGTATATTGTTATAATTGTCCTTTTAAAAAATGAGTCATTGTTGTTAATCTATTACTGTGCCTAATTTATAAAACAAAACTATCCCAGGTATGTATGTATATATGTATATCAGAGGTATATTGTAGGAAAAAACACAGTATACATAGGGTTTGTGACTATCTGCGGTTTCAGGCGTTCTTGGAATCAAGGTTCAAGGATCTTGGAATGTATCTTCGGTGGATAAGAGGGGACTGCTCTAATAGAAATAAGAGCTGGGGGCACCTGGGTGGCTCAGTGGGTTAAGCCTCTGCCTTCAGCTCAGGTTATGGTCTCAGGGTCCTGGGATCGAGCCCCACATCGGGCTCTCTGCTCAACAGGGAGCCTGCTTCCCGTCCCACCCCCCGACCTGCCTCTCTGCCTTCTTGTGATCTCCCTGTCAAATTTTAAAAAAAAAGAAAAGAAAAGAAATAAGAGCTGACACTCAGTCCTCACTATGTACCAGGTCGTATGCTATGTTGCACGCATTATTTCATATAATCCTCCTTATAATTCTAAGGAGAGGGTACTACTGTCACCATTTCACAAATGAGCAAAGGGAAGAGTGGAAAGGTCAATACACTGGTCCAAAGCCATGGCGCTGCTAAATGTGTGACTGATCTAGAATTATAACTCAAGCCAGTAGAACTCCAAGCCCAAGAGCTTAACCACTATAGCTTAAGTTCTCCCCAAGGGTTGTATGACTTTCTGGTATGTATGCCATTTTAAAACATTTGTTTTAAAGTATACTTTAAAAAGTATACTTTTGAGTAAATCATTTTTAAGCTTAAATTAATAATTATTAATAATTCAGGACCATTTCTTCCCCAGTGTTTAGACTTTTCTCTTGGTATCTCTATTAATTTCCTGTGGTGGCCATAGGTGCCACAAACTATATGGTTTAAAACAACAGAAACTTATTTTCTCCCAGTTCTGGAGACTAGAAGTAGAAAATCGAGGCATCAGCAGGGCTCTGCTCCCTCTGAAACCTGTAGAGAAGAATCCTTCTTCACTTTTTCTTACTTCTGGTGGTTTGCTGGTAATCCTTGACGTTCCTCAGTTTGTAGCTGCACATTTCCAATGTCTGCTTCTGTCTTCACCAAGCATTCTACCCACATGTGTCTGTGTTTTCTCTTCTTACAAAGGCACGGGTCATAAATAAAGGATATGTATTGGATAAAGGGCCCACCCTACTCTAGTATGATTTCATCTTAACTAATTACATCTGCAGTGATCCTCTATCCATATAAGGTTACATTCTAAGGCACTGGGTTAGGACTTCAACATCTTTTTTTGGGAGAGTGAAACACAATTTAACCTGTAAGAGCATCTCCTAAGGCATGTGGGTTCCAGAACAAAAGTGCCAGGGTTCCAATCCTGGCTCTGTCACATAAGCTGGGTGACTTAGAACAAATCACTTAGACTGAGCCTCACTTTTCTTCTTTGTCAAGCAGGAGAATCTCATGGGAATGTGTCATTAATACATCCTCGGCACCCAACTAGAATGATGTAATAGAAACGCTGGTGTCCCTCCCAGGTCCCTCTTTACCAGCTGGTGCCCCCATTCCCATCCACTGTTAACAGCTTACCCCAGTGACCTTCTATGGAGACTGATCCTCGGCTACAGGACCACCTTGTTGGAGATGGCTGGGATGTTGATCTGTCCTGCCTGGTTCACTGACCAAGGCTACGCTTCATCTCAGACTTTATCTCGGCTCTTTCCTTATGTTTACTACCTTATCGGTCCTTCCTGAGAGCATGGCCTTAAAGCATCATATGCATCTGAAGCCCCGCCCCATGTTCTGCTTCTCAGGGACTCTATTTGACATGAGTGCCCAGGATGAATGCTTCGGATTGATGTCATCATTTTCAAGGAGCCAGGAATTTACCTCCCAGTCTTCCTGCATTTTCTGTGACTTGGTACTGCCATTAGGTCTTATTTTTCCTGCAATTAATCTTGTAATGTCAAGAATGGTCACGTTTTCCCCATACACACTGGGTTCCTGGGTTAAGCTGTTCAGGGGAACCAGCTCCTTCGCTGCTGCTGGCCACCTCGCAGAGTGTGTGCAGACCTTGAAATCTTCAACCGGCCTCCACTCCGACTGCCACATTCTCTTCCTTGCTTAACAGTGTCCATTTCTGAGAAGTGAGCCCATTTCTCAGCACTTGTTACTCAGTCATTTGAATAGAGAGCCAAGTCTGCTTTATAATAGGATCAGGGATTAGTAACTGTTTTTGTGTCAGCCTAGCACAGTTCTACCTGTCTACCAGTTCTACCAGTTGTGGACACCTTAGCCCCGCCCCTATTACTATCATCATAATAGCTATACTTGGTGAAAGATTAAGGTGTGGCAGATGTGATAGACCATATGTAGTCTATATAATAACATGGAAATTAGTTTTATCCCTTGAAAACTCTTTCAAAGGGAGGGTGACATCCTCAATTTACTAACAAAGTGCAGATGGCCAGAGAAGTTACATCACTTACTTGTGGTTATGCAATGGTTAAGTCAGTCTCTCAACCGGGGTGATCTGGTGGGGAGGCAATGTAACTCTCAAGTTCCTTGTTGAAAGCCCATTCTCTAAAGCACTCACACCACAAACCACTGATTTTCTCCTTGTGAGTAGCACTTTTAATAGCTGGGGTCCTATTCCCTGCCTAGCAAGGTGAATTGATATCTTAACTCCTTGAATTGTCCATTTCCTTTTTTCTCCAGTCTGGGCTTAAAGTTTTTTTCCTAAGTTTTTACTTCTGTCTGCCATCTGATGCTGCTTTGGGCTTCTGCCCCAGCATTCCTGTTCCAATCCCATTCTTCAAACCCCAGGCTCACATATTCATGCATATTATTCACCCATTTCCTTTTGTCCCCAAGATTTCATCTTCTCCAGCATTCCATTTATATCTCTCCAGTTCCAATTAATCACAAAATTTGCATTTCAGACCCACATTTAAATCAAGGCATATGTAATCTTCTTTTTTTTTTTTAAATGTTATGTTAGTCACTATACAGTACATCATTAGTTTCTGATGTAGTTAGTGTTCCATGACTCATTGTTTGTGTGTAACACTCAGTGCTCTATGCATTATGTGTCCTACTTAATACCCGTCACTGGGCTAAATTACCCACCCCACCAACTCTTAGTTTGTTTCCTGGAGTCCATAAGTCTCTCTTGGTTCATCACCCCCTCTGATTCCCACCCCCCCTTCATTTTTCCCTTCCTTCTCCTAATGTCCTCCATGCTATTCCTTATGTTCCACAAATAAGTGAAACCATATGATAATTGACTCTCTCTGCCGGACTTATTTCACTTTGCATAATCTCCTCCAGTTTCATCCATGTTGATGTGAATGGTGGGTATTCATCCTTTCTGATGGCTGAGTAATATTCCATTGTATATATGAACCACATCTTTATCCATTCATCTGTTGAAGGGCATCTCAGCTCTTTCCACAGTTTGGCTATTGTGGACATTGCTGCTATGAATATTGGGGCATATGCAGCCCTTCTTTTCACTGTATCTGTGTCTTTGGGGTAAATACCCAGTGGTGTAATTGCTGGGTCATAGGATAGTTCTATTTTTAACTTTTTAAAGGAAGTTCCACACTGTTTTCCAAAGTGGCTGTACCGGCTTGCATTCCCACTAACAGTGTAAGAGGGTTCCCCTTTCTCCACAGCCACTCCAACACTTCTTGTTTCTTGCCTTGTCAGTTTTTGCCATTCTAACTGGTTTAAGTTGGTATCTCAGTGTGGTTTTGATTTGAATTTCTCTGGTGGCTAATGATGTTGAACATTTTTTTTTTCATGTGTCTGTTAGCCATTTGTATATCTTCTTTGGAGAAGTGTCTGTTCATGCCTTCTTTTTGACTGGATTATTTGTTTTTTGGGTGTTGAGTTTGAGAAGTTCTTTATAGATCTTGGATATCAGCCTTTATCTGTAGTGTCATTTGCAAATATATTCTCCCATTCTGTGAGTTAAGGCATATGTAATTCTTAACTTGCCATAGACTTTGAGAAGGGACTATACTAGTCATGTCATTTATCATAGTTACCGATAACGATGCCTTGGGAAGATTTCATTGGTTAAGCTCTGAAACAAAGCCTCCTTCTTTCTTCCTGGTAGCCCAGCCAATCATTAGAATTAGATTATTTTGAAATCATCACTTTGTAGAAATCTATGGCAGATTTCTGAGTTTCTTAAGAAATTGGGGGGGTCCCATGAAATTACATAGAGAAAGCTTTCCACGTGGAAAAATCCACTAAAGAACTCACCACTTACGACAGTTCCCAGTCAGACATCCTTCCCTCTTCAGCTCTAGCCTCTGTCCCCTTATATTTGTGGGCAGCTGTCAGGCTCTTGATGATGTATGAAGGGTAAACATCTGATAACTGCAATTCAATGTAAATCAATTGCAAAGCAAAACTGGGAATACTGCAAAGGGTGTAGGATTTCACAAAGTCAATGGAATTGGTGTTAGAAGGCTGTCGGGATCACATGTGTTCTGTTTGGCAAAAAGGATTGGGAAGAATCCTTAAAAATTGAAGCAGTCGACGATGATAAGGATGCCTGAGCTTCTTCAAGAGACAATGCTTAGAATATCAAATGCTTAAGAGAGTCCCTTGGGAAAACTGAGGAACACTTTATATTTTCCAAAAATGTCTTTCTTTGCTCCTGCTGTGCAAGTTAAATATGAAATCAAGATTATACTATTGTGCAGTCATACCATTTGTGGAAAAATTATGCAAATGGAATCAATACATGATTTATTCTTTGTTATGGAATAATAATGACCTGAATTTTGTTAAACATAGGCAAAAATAAATCAATTTTTACAACTTTCAACTTAAAAAAATTTTAGAAAAGACTTTATTTATTTGACAGAGAGAGAAACAGTGACAGAGGGAACACAAGCAGGGAGAGGGAGAAGCAGGCTTCCCACCGAGCAGAGAGTCTGACATGGGGCTCGATCCCAGGACCCTGGAATCATGACCTGAGCCAAAAGCAGATGCTTAATGACTGAGCCACCCAGGTACCCCACAACTTTCAATTTTTTTTTTTTAAGATTTTATTTGTTTATTTGAGACAGAGAATGAGAGAGGGAGAGACAGAGCATGAGAAGGAAGAGGGTCAGAAGGAGAAGCAGACTCCCCACTGAGTGGGGAACCTGATGTGGGACTCGATCTTGGGACTCCAGGATCATGACCTGAGCCGAAGGAAGTTGCTTAACTGACTGAGCCACCAGGCATCCCACAACTTTTAATTTTTAACAGAGAGCCCCTGACAGAGCTGGTTTTTTTTTTTTTTTTTTTTTTTTGCTATTTACTATGATATGACATTTTGCTCTTATTTTATACAAGTAGCTTCATTCTGTGGAGCTCAAGTTTAATTACCCTTGGAGATCAGAGAACTTGCCCTCTTAGAGCTTATGGTCTTATGGGGAGGCTTTCCTAACACACTGGGGACAGGACAGTGATGAGTGAGAGGATCCCCTTGGCTAGGTTGCAAATACAATTTAACTTAGGAAGGAGAAGAGAAAGGCAGGAGAAAGTGTCTTCTGCTTTGCCAGATCTTTAGCCTGGCCCTGGCCTGGCTTTCTTTGGCTTCCAAAATGACTCTCTGCTACTACACAAACCCTTCGGCCCCACTGCTGTCAGTAGCGTGTTGACAAGGCTCTTTTGTCGGCTTCCTGAGGGAGCTCATGAAAAGCGCGTTGGGAATTCAGCAAAACACCGGGGCTCTAACTGCTCCTGAATGAGACAGAATTAGAAAATGGTTTCAAATTGAAAACTTAATTTTCAATTAGTGTACATTCAGGCAGGAGTGGGAGGGATTAAGGGATGGCAGCTTGTTTGGTTAACATGCTTTTCAGAAGACATGCTTGCGAGCTCTTCGTTAGCTTCCTCCTGCCTCCTCCCCCTGCCCCCAAGTGCTCCTTGCTCTGTGATTTGGCAGCGGCTGCTCAGGGACCCGCGGCGTGCTCAGTCCCGGACTAACTCCGATGCAGATGGCAGCAGCCGCAGCCACAGGAAGTGGGATGCAGCCTGTCATCTCGGAGACTGGTTAGTGTGTGTCATCCTCGCTGTGGACCTTGCGAGCCCACAGGTGAGCTTGTCACCTCTAAAGATGCATGCCCTCTGATGACTTTTTAAAAAACATATTCAGGAAAAAAAAATTTTTTCCCCTCTCTCCAACATATTTTATCAGAGTTTGAGGCTCTCCACGGGGCAGACATACTCAGTATAACTTGAACATTTGGGATTTGTGATAAAGGGTGGAGCTGAAGGTAGTCGAAGGGATGATGTTTGTTATGCCCGAGTTTTCATGTCCGAGAGACCACCAAGGAGCCGACACCAATGCAGTCACACGAGGGTTTATTTGATAAGCTTAAGCTTGGGCCCAAGTATACCTGACATATGCTTGGGAATGATTGCTGACACTATCTTGGAGGTTTAGAGATAAAGTTTCACGTTTCTCCTATTAAGTGTCCTTGTTAGTGAGATTTAGGTTTAGAAGAAATTTAACTTTATTTACATTTCCTTCTGCCTCAACCTCCTTCAGTTTTATGGTGGGGAGGGCGACAGTAGGTCTTGGAGGATCTGAGTTATTTGCCTCTGGATATTGGGCTATTGTTACATCTCTAGGACATTTGTAAACCAAGGGAAACTCTTGTCTTGAAGGATTGTGATCTCTGCAAGTTAACTGTTTGTTTTTCTTTTAGGACAGCCAGGGGTGGCTGAGGAATGTCACACATATTACAGAGGGGAGGCAAGCGGGTGAGGAGGGGGTGCAAGGTGCCAGCATTTGCTTTGTCAAGATGGCTGTACTTTTGTCAGGGCTAGACTCGAGGTGGGTACAGCCTTGTTTTTCTTGGCCTCTGCAATTTTGGATGTAGGAGATGGAAGGGGCTGCCTACTGGGGATATGGATGGCTTTATTTGTCCCCTAGTGTCTTCCTTCCTGTCTTTAGTTGGAGTTCCCATCTCTTCCCTCCCTCCCCCCCTTTTCCCAGTTAGAAATACTTTCCAGGTTTAGAGTGTTCTGGCAACCGCAGCGGGTTCCCCATGGTTAGCCCTGTTTTCTCCCAACATTTTGCTACCTGTGGTGAGTTTACTGGGGAGTCAGGGTCTCCAAAGTGCTGCCTCAGTTCACACGTGAGCACTTTCAGCACGGTGTGTTTACAAGCACTGGAACTGGAAATCATTAATTCAGTCAGCAGAGCAGTAACTTCATTAGGAACTTCCTTCTGTCATTAGGAGGCTCGGGAAAGTGGGCTGCAGTGACTAAACGCGCCATCTCAGATGCGCCAGGCAGGGCTGCTAGCTGCATGCCAGGTGCTTTTCATCTGTTCGTCTCACTTCCAGCTCTTCTCTGATATGCCAGAGCAGGCAGCGAAGGGTGGAAGGAAGTGTCCTGTCCTTATAACAGACATGGCCGCTGGCTCCACAGATCTGTCACTAGGTAGGGTTTTCTGACTTCTTCTCTGACCTTGGCTCAGTTCCTGGTGACATCTGCTCCCCGCAGATTGGCCTGAACGGATTCCAAGCACCTTCACTTAAGGCTCTCTCAGTGAGTGCAACCCTAGGCTGATTCCTGCAACCCTTTCTCAAATGGACAGGTGTCTTCAGTCACCTTTGGTACCAGCCTCCCCAAGGTCAAACTGCTCTCCAGAGAAATGACCACTGCTTCTTTCTTTAATCTTATCATGCCACTGTTTCTTTCATCATGCCAATGAGCAGCTATTGTCAGTCCTCTTTCCCTGCCGTCCAAACGGTAGCCTTTCAGCCTGGTTCCAAAAAGTGCTGGATAGTGACCCAAATGATAACACCAGCTTCTAGACTAACAAAAGGAGAATGGGAAGGAAAAGAAAAGTTTTTATTTATTTTTTTAAAAAAGATTTTATTTATTTATTTATTTGACAGAGAGAGAGAGAGAGAGATAGAGATCACAAGTAGGCAGAGAGGCAGGCAGAGAGGAGGCGACCAGGCAGAGAGGGGAAAGCAGGCTCCCTGCTGAGCAGAGAGCCTGATGTGGGGCTCAATCCCAGGACCTTGAGATCATGACCTGAGTGGAAGGCAGAGACTTAACCCATTGAGCCACCCAGGCGCCCTGGGAAGGAGAAGTTTTGAGAAACAACTTCTGCTAGACAAACACCAGTAAATCCTGACAGCTTAGATGTAATTAACTTAGAGAAACAAAACAGAAAACTCAGATTTTGGGGTTTGGATGGGACTTTGGATGAAGTCTTGTTATCCAGCCCTCTTGTTTTATAAGCAGGCAACTCTGACTTAAAAAGGCTAAAGGGCCAGCCCAAGTGACTAGGGAATGGTAGAGAAAGGTCTCTAAGCCTGTGACTCTTCCTGTCTTGTTTTATTCACTAAATCACACAGCCTGTCTCATCTTTCCCTTTGTGAAAGCAGTTGAGAAGCGGTTTTTGTTAGTTTGTTTGTTTTTCTTTAAAGATTTTATTTATTTATTTGACAGAGAGATCACAAGTAGGCAGAGAGGCAGGCAGAGAGAGAGAGGGAAGCAGGCTCCCTGCTAAGCAGAGTGTCCAATGTGGGGCTCAGTCCCAGGACCCTGAGACCATGACCCGAGCCTAAGGCAGAGGCTTAACCCACTGAGCCACCCAGGCACCCCAAGAGGGTTTTTGGTGAAGGTGTCAAAAAGCTCACTGACTTATGATTTTTCAAGATACCAATATGCTTCTTCCCAGGACTTAGGGGTATGTCCGTCAGAACTCTTTTGGGTACAAGAGACAGAAGTACAGCTTGTTAGAAAGGAGAGGTCAGTAGCCCATGGAATCTAAGGAGAGTTGTCATGGAAATCTGGGATAGGGAAAGGACTAGCACATCACTGGCCCTTTCGTTGTTTGTTTTGGCAACTCCTGCATTCTTTCCTGGAGACTGCTTCTTTTTCCTCTTTTTTAGCCTCCTACAGGGAAGGAAACCATTGTTGTTAATAGCTCTGTGTTTTGTCTTACAGCTCTTACCATTAGAGAGGACGTAATCACACAATCTCTGACCTCTCAATTTTTGGAAAGCGTCTGTTTGGTTGGGGCGGGGCGGAGGGGTGATAGGAGACTCAGGTGGCCTTCCCTGAGCCAATCAGTTGTAGCCAAGTCGATGAGGTACTATTATTGGCTGTGCTTGGTCAGGGTCTCACCTAGGACCAAATATTAGTGCTCATGGGGTTGGGATCTGTACGAATGTGGCTACTCCCATATAAATCTCACGGTTGGAGTTTCATGTGGGGAGGGTAGGCAGGGAATGACATTTCCACCAGGAAGCAGGGGCTGGGTAGGCAAAATGACAGTAATCTTACCATCAGGGCTAAGCCTGTCTCTTCTCGTTGAATGAACCCCATTTCACATGGATCCCCTCAGTGTCGACTCTGAGATGACATAAGGCAAATTTCCGTTTTTCCAGTATTTCCCACCACCTTACCGAATACAAGACAATAGAAATTGGCAAAAATATATGGCACACACACACAAAAATTCCAGTAGAAATCATCTCATTGGACTGGTCAAATCTGAAAAGGAGAAGTATAAATGTGTGCCCTGCTCAGCCTAATGAATCCAGTCCTTGCACTTAAAAATAACAATATTTTTGAGTTTGTTCATTCATGTCCGTTGCACCCAGTTATGGTTGTGAGTTTCCCTTCAGTCTGTCCTAGAGGACTCAGAGGTCTCAAAGTGATACTAACACCTTTACAGCACTGGTGGGATTTTAGAAAGCTCCTTTTTTCTTCTTCTCATAACAACTCCGGGAGTACAGTGTGTTTCGTAAAGTGAATATGAGTTACTGTTACTGTGAAACTCTGAACTTTCCATTCCTTCCCCAGGTTTACATTTGTAGCTTTCCTGATGCAAGGGGGTATTCTTTTGATTCCTGTGATTATTTTATCCCCTTCATTAAAGGATGCACAATTAGATCAGTAGTCAATAGAATAATAATCATAATAACATCAATACTTACTGAGTGCTTACAGGGTGCCAGCTACTGTTATTTTTTTACATGTTTTAACACATCTGATCCTCAAAACAACCCCAGGAGCTTAGTACAATTAATATTCCTCATTTGTAGGTGGAGATAATATAGTAGCACAGGTAAGTTAAGTCACTCGCCCGTGGTCACACAGCTAGAAACTGGCAGAGTTGGGATTTGAACTCAGACCATCTGGGTTTGTGGTATGTGCATTAAAGCATTATGCTATTCCATTTCTTATTAACATATAATGTATTATCATGCTATTCCATTTCTTTTTTTTTTTAATTTTTATTTATTTATTTATTTATTTATTTGTCAGGGATAGAGGGAGCGAGAGCGAGTGAGCACAGGCAGACAGAGAGGCAGGCAGAGGCAGAGGGAAAAGCAGGCTTCCTGCGGAGCAAGGAGCCCGATGTGGGACTCGATCCCAGGACGCTCATGACCTGAGCTAAGGCAGCCGCTTAACCCACTGAGCCATCCAGGCATCCCTGCTATTCCATTTCTTACGTGGCCAGACACTACTATGGGATTTAAGAAGTTTTGGAAAAAACTTGTTCTACTTCCTCAAATACTTTACCTACCTGTTGAATAAATGACTGATCGATTTAAATTAAAGTATCTATTTTACCGTAAAAAGTGGAAATAATCCTGGAACAATATACTATTAATTTTGATTTAGTAAATTACCCTCATATTCAACAAATACTTCTGAAGTGTCTGTTGTATTCTCTAGCTATTCACTTGATACAGGAGTACTGTGAAGTGGTGGTACTGTCTCCATTTTACACGTGAGGAAACTCAGACTTAGCTAGGGTGTGTGACTGCCAGAGTCACAGGGAAATAGGTGGATGAGCCAGGATTTGAATCAGGCCTGCCTCACGATGGAAGAACTTAGTGCTCGCTGTCATGGTTGTTAATGAAATGAATCTGTGAGATGTTTGCCAGCTGGCAGAGCAGATTTTAATAGAGAAGGAAGGCGGAAGGTGTATGACATTGCCTCCTTGCTGGAGAAGAGCTGGGATCCCTCGAAGGGTCTGAGGGGACTGGTGTAGGAAGAAACCACAGGGCAGATGCGATAAGCTATCCTACAGAGTACCAGTTCTCTCCGTTCGCTGCCTGGAGAGAAGGGAAACATTTACTTAGCTCACATTTTTGGAAGTCTCTGGCAATTAGAGTGTTAATATTCTGTGTAGTCACAATTATGCTGTAACTACCAATTATGGGAAAACTCATCATTTTACTGTAATGTAATTACATTAAATAGCACCAGTCATGTCAGTGCAAAGACTGGGGCAGCCTCTAATTATCCCCTGCGCCCAGACACCTCTGCCTGGATCAGGAATAATTGGTGTAACACAGTTTTGCCTTTCGGGGCTGGCCTCAGTTTTCCTCAGAAAAGCTTTTTTTGTTTTCTGATCCTCCCCCGTGTGTGGGTGTGTGTGTGTGTGTGTGCGTGTGAGAGTGTGTGTGATATTTGGCTGTGTTGATGATCTGGAAGCAGATGAGATGTTAATGTGCCCAATTTAGGTGTGACTTAGTATTTTCCTCAGTGAGAAAGGATTGGGGAGGAAGTTTCTTTTACAGGTTGTGAGCCCCCCTGAGGGCCAGGGCTGTCTTCATTCTTCTCTCACGATGCAGGGGACAGAGAATGAGAATAGTTAACATGTCCTGAATGTCTCCCTTATGCCAGGGGCTATGCTAATAAGCACTTTACATATATGTTATTATTAATTCTCCAAACAGCACTATAAAGGAGATATTAAAATCCCCATTTAATAGAAGATGAAACTAAGGATGAGAGATGAAGCAATTTGCCCAAAGCTGACGAACTAACAAGTAGTAGAGCCCAGTTCCTTCTTTGGCCAATGCCCGTGCTCTTTCCGCACCTTCCAGAAGATGGCTGATAAATATTGCTGGGATGCAGTTAGAGCTAGGCTACACATATTTGCATGTGAAGGTGGTCCTTTGCTTTCTGGTCTATTTCATCAACTTTTTCAGAACTAGATCTCTAGTTTGGTTAATTTCTAAAAACTCCTCTTTTCTTTCCTACATGATAAGCTGCATCCAGTTCTTTTCAGTATTTGGAAAGGGCCTTCTGATTGCGTGTATGTGTCATGTACACATTTTAAAGACCAATCAATTGTGAAGTTGACCTGAATTAATATCCTCAGGTGAAGACCGAGGTCTTGGAAGGAAAAACCGAATTCTTGGGAGGCAAAGAGACCCAAACGTATGATAACACTAAAAATGGTCTTGTTTTAAAAATTCCTTTGGTATTTGGATTTGGCAGTGATCTGATCTAAAATTTAGGGGAGCGCAACAGTTGTTGTGATTTGTATTCACTTATAAAAGGAATGATGTGGAGACCCCTGTGGGTTTTCACCTTGTAATAGCTGGGATCACTTTGTTGTATTGTGCAGACACATAGTGTTTTGGTCATCTTTGATCAATTTCTTCTCACCCTAGAGGCAGCAGAGGCAAGAGTAGGCACCCCCATTTCAGAGGTGGAGGCACTGGCATGGGCTGGTTCGGGGTGAGGGGGATGATGAAAAACCAGATTTACCTTGGGAGGGCATCTGCACGGGTCACTGGCGAGAACTGAGGTCCTGAGAACCCAGCTGATGGATTTTAGTTCACCTTTAAACAGAAACAGAATTTATTATAGCGGAGGTTGGCTACTGACCTGTACCGGCTGTGGGGTTTGGCGTTTCCTTCTGAGGGATGGGCCTCACCTTTCCAAATGAATTTTCTTTGCTTATGGTAAGTCTCCTCAGAGAGGTTTTTATTGGTCTCTAAAATCAGAGAAATTTGGCTTTTCTGTTTGGGCATTACGATAGTGAAATTGCAACAGAGCTTCTTAGTTAATTACAATCGAAGGAGGGAGCCATTACTTTGGAAAACCCTTCAAGTGATTTCACAGAGAGGGTAAAGTGGGATGCCCCTTCCACCAGAAGACAGGCAAGGCCAGAACCTGGAGGAGAGAGCACTTCAGGAACATCCAAAGTGGAAGAGCAACCCCAGTGGGATGGTGTGCAGCACTGCTGTGAGTAGTTATTATAATAGTTATTGGAATAACCGAATATCCAGAGAAGGGCATGGAATTTTCAGTTTTAACATATTTCCTCTATGTTTTGATCTCATTCAGAGTTTTTGCTCTCCTTTTTATCCTAAAAGTAATCAGTGCTTCTGATAAAATTCAAACAGTTAGATGAGATATGAAACAGGAGACTCTTTCCCTCCCCCTTAACCTTCTATCACACTCTTTAGGGCTAACAACTATAAATAATTTCTTCTATTACCCATCCAAGATCATTTTAAATAAACGCAAGCGGATATTTTTGTGTGCGTGAGTCATGCTTGTGGTGTATTTCCACAGCTGTATCTTGGGCATTGTTCTATATCATTAACAATAGATTTGCTTTGTTTATTAAAAAGTTATTGCAAATTGTTGGCTATGCATGGATGTACCTCAGCAGGGAGCCTGATACAGGGCTCTATCCCAGGACCCTGGGATCATGACCTGAGCTGAAGGCAGATGTTTAACCTACTGAGGCAACCAGGTGCCCCCATTATTTCCATTTCTTATCAGTGAACATTTGGTTGGTGGTCATTTTTTAAAGGGTTTTTAAAAATTGTTGTTGTTATTGCAAATAATGCTACCCTGCATGCTTTTTGTATGAGTCCGTTTCAGAAACCCAAAGACAGAGCTGGAAATAGCTTTAGAGATCAGTGAATTCAAATTCCTTTATTTGCAGGTGAGAAAATTGAGGTCAGACAAAGAAGTACTTTCTCAGGATTATACATTCTATTATAGTTTAGCCATGCATACAATCCTGATTTCTTGGCTCCACAATCTTCCGTGTCCTGGGATTTAGATAAAAGTGACATGGGACACCTGGTTGGCTCAGTTGGTTAAGCATCTGACTCTTGATTTCAGGTCAGGTCATGATCTAGGGGCTGTGAGATCAAGCCCCATGTGCTAGGCGTGGAACCTCCTTGGAATTCTCTCTCTCTCCCTCTGGCCCTCTTCCCCTCCCTCTCTTAAAAAAAAAAAAAAAGTGACTTGAATATTCCTTGAAATAAATAGCCTGTAGGCTGAGCTTGCTATTCTTCCATTATGTAGTTTTCTGTTGGGGCTGCTGCATGCATACGGATGCATGTTGTACACTGCACAAAAGCACCTAGGCTAAGAGGTAAGTGATGGCTGAAATCCACAGTAGGCTCTACTTGCTAAGCCCCGAAGTGGGCCTTTGTGCTGCATCAGAATGATTTTCCTTTTTCTCAAAATTGCCCCAAAGCACCTCATGAGCTACCAGTGGTCCTCATTCCTGGGGTAAATACCTAACTCTTGAAAACAATCAGGCACCTTATTTTATCTTATGCAAGGATGCGATGCCATTTATTTTAGTAGAAACAGCTTTCCAGTGTTCACACTTGCTCATGGCTGACAGTTTGCACTTGATAGATAATTGTGTAGGAGTCGGGCTACAGCTCACTCTCATGGGTAGGTTAAATGTAATAGTTGAGTGTGGCAGACAGAGAGGTCGCTCACGGGCAGAAGGTCTCGCTCTCTCTGTGGTTTGGTGTTCAGCTTTTGGGAGCTAATGGTGTTTCTGTCGTATGGAACAATTTGTGTGAGTTGCCACTGTGAAGCACATGAGCCTGTTTTTCAGGTAAGTTGTAGGCTGAGCTGTCCCCTCCTTTCCGTTCAGCTACCCTCGATCTTGCCTCTGAGCTACTAACCTTCATTTCCGTGTCAGAGGGAAGCTGTTCAGCTACAGACTATTTGCCACAACAGCTCTTGAAAAGTTACTCTACTTTTTTGGACACTGATTCTTGTTTTTGGTATAATGACTCTTATTTTATTTATATTTATTTATTTAAGATTTTATTTATTTATTTGACACAGAGAGAGAGAGAGAGAGAGATCACACGTAGGCAGAGCAGCAGGCAGAGAGAGAGGGAGAAGCAGGCTCTCCGCTGAGCAGGGAGCCCGATGCAGGGCTCTATCCCAGGACCCTGGGATCATGACCTGAGCCGAAGGCAGCCACATAACCGACTGAGCCACCCAGGTGCCCCACTCTTATTTTAAACCTCAAAACACACTAACAGATGATCTAAGGAGGGATCGTCCAGTGTCACATTTATTGGCAAAGATGGACCAATTTACGATTTTAACTAATATATTACTCAATCTGTGTTTGTTTGGGTATCACTGGTCAGAATGAAGTCAATTCAGGTTTTTTCCCATTAAAATGAATAAAAATATTGTTTTATTTAATGACTCTTCATGTAGTGCAGGATTTTCAGGAGTGAATTGGAGTCATTAAGCAAAGGGTAGGTGTAATGGATCATGGCCTGTTGAGGTCAGGGACCATGGCTTTCCATTTTTATGTCAATGGTACTGTATAGAAGCATGTAATAAGCTTTCGGTAAAAGTCTGTAGGACGAATGAGTACATCCTTTTCACAGAAGTGCAGGGGAGATATTTTCCAGTAGAAACTACTGGGATTGTGCAGCATAATCTCTCCTTTTCTCCCTGGGTATGGCTTTTGGCATTTCCTTATTTGAATTGGCCAGGAGCAATGGAGCAATCTTCGTAAAGGTGGAGGTCAAATGGCACATATTTGCTTGGCATTGGAATGATTTAACACTGTGTCTTGCTCAAGCTTTTTGAGAAAGGCTAAGCCTTAGGTGCCCAGGTGGGTTACTCTGTCAAGCGGGTGAAGAAGGGAATAGCGGAGTGGTTCTGCAGGGGCAGGAATGGAGGAAGCCTGAGCCATCAGGAGGGGCGGATCAAGGTCGTAGGGGGCAGTCATTATATAAAGCTAGAAAGCCATGGAGCAAGGGTGGTGGGGGCACAAGGAAGAGGGGAACCGGTTTTGAGAGATTTCTAGGGAGAAGGAGGAGGAGGGGCCAGGGCCAGCATGCATTAAATTGTGGAGATGTCAGGGGCCAGGGAAGCAGCTCAGCAGGAAGAGGCAGCAAGTTGAGGGCTTTGATTTCCACTGCTTAAGAGAAGTGTGGGAGAGGAAAATAGAGACACAAAGAGGGATGGAGAGAGGAAGAGAGATGGGCAACTCACAGACGAAGAGAGAGAAAGAGCAGAGAGAGGGAGAGACGGAGGGAGGGAGAATGAGAATAAGAATAATTTAGAACAGAAAACAACCAAGACCGAGATAGACACAGAGACACAGAGAGAGTCAGAGCGTGTTAGTTGCTCTGCTGAGAGAAGCGTGTGCTGGAACCAGGAAGTACAGCATATTATTAAGCACCTGTCTAAAGAGTGGGGGCCCTGCAAAATGTCACTTCCTAACGGGGAGCGTGCCCTTGTCCTCCAGCTGCCTGTGAGCCTCGGGTCAGAGACACAAACCAAATAGAGGCCCTCCTAAGAGGTAAAAGGATGTGAGAAGCCAGGCAACTAGGGCCTTGGTTATAACAGAGACACATACACACCCCAGCAAGCATTTGCTTCTCTGTTGGAAGTGACAGGAAGGCCGCCACCTTGAAAATATCCTTCAGGGTCTTACATGATGTTGCCTTGGGTCTTTTCTTTAATCAAAACCCATGATGAGGCAGAGAAATTCCTTCTTTCTGGGTGTAGGTTGAGATGAGGATGGATAGTCCCGTTAAATTTTGGAAGTTCATGTTCTTCCTTCTGCTTCAGCTACTAACGGATTGCCTTCTTTCCTACTCAGTAACATGGCAAATCAGAGGTAATGTAAACAGGGAAAAATCTAGTGCTTTCCTTAATTAAAATGTGGTGGGACCAAATGGGACACAGGAGGTGCCAGGAGCTGCCAGGTTTGGTGAGCGGATAAGTTGTCCTGCCCCTGCTGTCCTGATGGGGATCCCATGGAACTAGTGGACAGCGTCGTCTTCCATCCCGGCTGGAGACAGAGCAGCCCTGAGGTGGGGGGCAGGGCACCAACCCGCTCTCGAAGTGGTTATGAGGAGCTGTATCCACCATTGCCTCACTTCTTGTATCAGAGGAAGAATGGTAGCTGTTTGTAGGAATACGGTGTTTGTGGTTTTGTGGAAATGAGCACCTCAGACTTGAAAGCTTATGTCATTTGTGTGTATTCCTAAATGTGGGTACAAACTGTGAGGTCTGATCTTTCATGGCCTGCAGACCCCAGAAGACCACCAGACATGGACACACAGAAAATAAATATTTATAGTTTAGGCCTGAAAGTGGAAAAGGCCATTTTGTTTTCCATGGGCCAGGAATCAGCTAAAGGAAGGAGCCTTGCAGCCATTCACATCTTTGGATCTTCAATTTCCATTATCAATTAAAAGACAGTAAACTCTTATCCCGAATAGAAGTGCAATTAGATCCAATAATGAAATCATCAAGTACTATTGAGGTGGAACTTGGCAGTAATTAGTTTTTTGATACATAAATACAATTTCCAAATGCAATTTGTCCCTAAGCCCAGGCTGCTGATTCAATTCACTGTGTTTGCTATTACCAGGGAATGTGCGGTGAGGTATATTCCAATTCATCAGGGCTGTGTCTCTCCACAGAGAATGAATTGAGTTGCCTGACATTTGAAATTACTAGTTGGACATGGAGAGGACGTGTTATGTGACTCTTCTGGGAACTGGGAGCGGAGGGTGTGCTCCCCCCACCCCAAATCTCATTGGCATGCGAATCACTTGCGCAAGCTGATCCTCTCTGCCCGCCCTGTCCTTTTTCCATGTCTGTCTATCTCTCTTCTCTTTCCTTCTCTTCCCAACACTGCCCCATCATTCATTTATTTATGTCTTCATCTATTCAATATTTCCTGAGGGTCTGCTATACTGTAAGGTGCTGGGACGTAGCAGTAAAGAAAGTAGATGCATTTCCTGCCCTCTAGGGACCGTTAATTTAGTATTCGACATTAGCAAAATACTTGTTCAGTTATAATTGTGGTAGTGCTATGAAGGGTCCCATGAAAGTGGAAAATGAGGTCTCTATCCTAGTCTCAGGGTTCAAGGAAAATTTTCCTGAGGAATGGACATTGCAGCTTTGATCTGAAGTATGAACAGGACTTAGGCAGAGAATTAGAGAAGACCATTCAGGCACAGAAAAATCTAGAAGGAAATTTAGTACAACGAACAGGGAAAATGCCAGTGAGGCAGGAACAAAGGCAGGAAAGGGGGCAGATGGATGAGATGATGCTGTGTGATAGCAAGCAGCCAGCTCACTCAGGGCCTGGTAGCTCTTGTTCAAGATTTTACATTAGGAGTTATTTGAAGATTTTAAAAAATATTGAAACAATATGATCCTACTCTTTTGTTGCCAGGCTCCCTTCAAGCTCAGTAATGATGTACCTCTTAATTGGGAAGCTCTATCTGATTGCTCTTCAAGTCCGTTTCTGAGATTCCAGCTGGGAGAAAGGTATAGTGAATGGCAGACCCCGCACTGGTGACTTATGATGTCAGAATTTCAGTGCTCCAGAGGTATGAAGCCCTGGCAATCATAATCAAAAATACTTCAGGCAAAGGTTAAAGATCCATGTTATGGATTCATTATATGAGAAAGATACAGAAAGATTCTATATGAATGGATGTATTTATAAAGTTTTGGCAGAGGTATTTCCCCCTTGTTGCCCTCCTAACCCAAATCCACCTAAAAAATACTAAGATCATTTTAATTTTTTTCCTTACTCCTTGGGTCATGGAAGGTCATCGGACTGACTTTGGGTTCTTTCTACAAAATACCAGAGTGAAGTGTCTGTTGACCCAGTTTTCTATGAATGGTGACTGTACTTTCAGTTGTCCCAGCACGTTGATTAGGAGAGGGTAGGCTGCTATGACAAAGAGATCCAGCAGGAGAGCAATTACAAGAACCAGAAAAGTCTGTTTCTCCTTCATACAACAATCCTGATGTGAACAATTCAGATCAGGGAGAAAGTTCTGCTTCTCTCAATCATTTGAGAGCCCATGCTCCTTGGCAGTCATTACTGCTTTATCCCCCGAGACATTGTTATCAGCTGCATAAATGATGCTAGGTTGTTGCTACATTGGGATTCCAGCGGGTGAGAAGGTAGGATAGAGCCTCCCAGCAGACATTCCCAGATGTCTTGTGTAGCACACATCACTTCTGCTTGCACGGCATTGGTGAAAACTCAGTCTACGGTAAGAACTTTGTCACCCATGGTACATCTAGCTGCAAAGGAGACCGTGAAATAGAATCTGCATGGCTGGCTGCTGTTCCATTACTATGGAAGAATGGAGAGTGGATTTTGATGGATAGCTCAGTTCTCTACCATACCCAGTGTGGTAGATTGAGGGCCAAATGGCTCTAATTCTTCACATCTTCCTATGTACATACTCTGTGGGATGAGACATTAAAGCTCCTCTCATCAAGAGTTGGAGTCTGTTTTCCCATCCCTTGAATTTGGACTAGGCTTGTGCTTTGCTTTAGTCAATAGAATATGGTAGAAGTGATAGTTTGTCAGTCCAAGCCTGGTCTTCAAGAGAGCTGTGTGTTCTCCTGGACCTCTGTCTCTACAACCAAAGTCATCCTCGACAAGTTCTGATAGCTGGTTGACTCCCAAATGTGTGAGAAATCCAAGCCAAGATCCACACAACTGGATACCCAGCCCATAGCTATCCATGGATGCCATTAGTGTGTCCTGCTGGGGCCAAAAGAGCTCCACAGCTGACCAGGAGACCCTTGAGCAATAATAAATGCTTACTGTTTTTAGCCACTGGGTTTTGGGTAGTTTGTTGTCTCAGCAGGAGATAACTGATACAGTTCTAGATATTTTCTTTCTTTCTTTTTTTTTTTTTATTTATTTATTTGACAGAGAGAGATCACAAGTAGGCAGAGAGGCAGGCAGAGAGAGAGAGGGGGAAGCAGGCTCCCTGCTGAGCAGAGAGCCCGATGCGGGACTCGATCCCAGGACCCTGAGATCATGACCTGAGCCGAAGGCAGCGGCTTAACCCACTGAGCCACCCAGTTCTAGATATTTTCTTACTATCATCATGTAGCCTCTGGGATTGATTAGAAAGGAAAGATAAAAGGCATGATACCAATATACAATGATGTTAAACTGGAAGTTTTGAATGAGGTAATGAGATAAGATAACCTTCTGTCACCAAAATAGGTTGTATTATAGACCAAACAGTAAAAGTTCAAGGTAGAGGTCCTAGAAGATTATTTAGAGATCACTAGATTGAGGGCGTAAAGGGATATTGAATAAAGATGGGAACTGGTTTCCAAGGATTGCATTCTTGGAGCATGTTCTCCAAAATAGAGGCTACAGGGGAGTGTCTGCTTCTCCCCTCTGATCTGGTGCAAGAGACTTCAGCTGGACTATTTGGAGACCTTGATATGTGTTCTCTGCAGTTGGAGGGCACAGTGGATTAGTCTGCTTCAGTCTTACCCAGGAAATACAGAGAACAAGAGGTAAAGTGGTAAGTGCTTTGCTAATGTTTTTTTGAAACTTGCTGTGTTTTGTGACTGGCATCTAATCCCAAAGCTTTCAAGGTAAAACCATGTGGGAGCATCTAACCCATGGACTGAATGTGGATCTTGTATGCAAGAGAGGCAGTATTAAGAGTCAGCTTAAATCTAGTGAAAGCAGGCTCCCTCAAGGGCAACTCTACCTTGGTGGGAAGGAAGCTGGCAGTGGTTGCTGGATTCGTGGGATAGCACAGGGAGTATTTCAGACTTCTGCAATAGAATACATTTGCCCAGGTCGGTGATTCTCGACCAGGGGCGATTTGGCCCTCCAGCAGACATTTAGCAATGTCTAGCGACATCCTTAGTTACAGCAAGGGGGAGAAGCTATTGGCTTCGAGATTGTAGAGGGCAGGGAAGCTGCTAAACATCCTTTGATGCAGGGAAAAGCTTTCCACAGCAAAGAATTATTCAGACCCAAATGTTGATAGTGCTAAGATTGAGAACTCTGGCTTAGATCGAGGTGATATTGGGGGGGGTTCTCTGAAGAATGAGCAAAAGCACCTATGAGAGAAAGCCAGGTTTAAACACGCGTCAGGGTCTGAGAGCACAGAGCCATCTAGAACATGCCAGTCATGCGAACACATTCCTAATCCCCTAACATCTCCAGCTTCCCTGCTTCTACCCTCCAGCCACCCCCCCACCCCACACTGTGGGAGAAGTCAGAAACCTCGATGGTCACGAAGAGGAAATAGGATGGAAGTTGCAGGTGGAGAAGGTGACAAGAAAGACCACAACCCTCTTTTCACTGAGAGTGGGTAGTTTGCAGCCAGTTCCCGCTGAGGAAGAGATTTATTGTTACATTGGTTTTGGAGTTTGGAATATTCCACTTTAGAATTACTGAGTCGAGACCGTGTTTATAGCTTAATGTAGCCTTAGGACTCCCTGGAGTGAGCAGAAATGTCTGGGGATCTACTTGAAATTTTATCCGGAGCTTTCTAAAGGGATATTGGAATGAAAAATTAAAAATAAAGTTGTTGATTGCATTCCCTGGGTCCTGCCTATTTTATATGCCCATTACTTTAGCAGTTACTGAGCAGCCCCTGTAAAAGCTAGGAACTGTCATAGATATTCCCTCATTTAACCATCAAGTTTAAGGAGAGCAGCTATTATTCTCTTAGTGTTTGAAGTGGCATTATTTGTACTTCACAGGGAGGAACCTGGAGCTTGGAGAGTTGAAGTAACTTGACCAGGTCGCATGTCCAAGAAAGACTGGATGGTAGGACTGGAGGCAGGGAAATGCCAAACGTGGTTTCAGTGATTTCCCTCTTGTAGAAACACATTCACTTCCAGAATCCTGGAATCCCACAAAGTTAGATTCAGGTGCAGAGCAGCATCTTACACTTCCATGTTAGCGTGGTCAGCTAAGAGGGCAAGAGAAGGGTTTTTAATGTACTGCATACCCACTGCCTCCAAGAAGTTATTTAGAGCTGATCTTTCCCATTTGTGTGTGTGGAGAGAAGAGTCCATAGCTGAGTCCAGATCCAAACAGGTCTCTGTGGAGCTGGTTGAATTACATAGGTGTGTGTCCTTTCTTCCGCAGGCTGACCGAAAGCCTTCTTCATGGCGCTTATAAGAACCTGCATTACAGCCCATGTTACATTGTTTTATAGTAATTATTTTTCATGCCTTTTCTTTTCTTTTTCTTTTTTGCCAGTTAGGTAATCAACTTCAATTTGAGGATTTTTGCTTTACTCATTTTTATATCTGTAGTAGCCCCTAAATATAGTACATATTTAATAAGTATGGCATAAATAAATAACTGGTCCCTGCCTTCAAGGAGTTTCCAACTTGAAAAAGAAAGTTGTGGGCACACCTCGCTGGCTCAGTTGGTTAAGTGCCTGCCTCTGCCTCAGGTCATGATTCCAGCGTCCTGGGATCAAATCCCATGTTGGGCCCCCTGCACAGCAGGGAGCCTGCTTCTCCCTCTGCTGTTGCTCTCCCTTCTTGTGCGTGCGCTCTCTCTCTGACAAATAAATAAAATATTTAAAACACAGAAGAAATTTTAAAAAATTGTAATATAGTGTAAATGTTACTCTTTCTGTTTAAAAATACACGTATGTCAGTACATGGATCAAAAATAGTATCAGAAGAACTCTGTACCAAGTGGTGAACAGTGGTGACCCTTGTGAGGTCAAATGATGGGGGCTTTACTTTCTGTGTAATATATTTCTAGAAGATTTTATAGTAAGCAGACGTATTTTAGTCATTTGACATTTTATTTATTTATTTATTTTATTTGACAGACAGAGATCACAAGTAGACAAGAGGCAGGCAGAGAGAGAAGGGGGAAGCAGGCCCCCTGCTGAGGAGAGAGCCTGATATGGGGCTCGATCCCAGAACCCTGGGATCATGACCTGAGCCAGAGGCAGAGGCTCTAACCCACTGGGCCACCCAGGCGCCCCGATTTGGCATTTTAGTGTTCAGTCAGGGAATATAATAAAATACAAATAAGAGAAATGAAATACTATCTATAATGCAATGTTGTGTGTGATTAGTTTTAAAATAAGTCAGCATGCGGCAAAGCATAGTAGACATTCAGAAGAAATTTGAGACTGGACCGGGGGCAGTCAGGGAAGCCTCCAGGAGAAGGATTTGAATTTTACTCATTATTCAGGACTTTGAAATAGATTTCCAAAAGGCATCCCAGTCCTGATCTTCTCGTTTGATCTCGGGATCTTGTTGTTGCTTTTAGAAAAGCCAGTGCCATCTGTTTTTGGAAGCTGGTATTCACCCCCGGCTGCTAATTTGGACTTCTAAACCTCTTGAAAAATTAATGGCTTTATAAAAGGTCTGCAACTCCCTCTTAAGAATTTAATATCATATTTATAAACTCAGTCTGTGTTGAGTTCCAGCATATTGCAAATAATTTACAGTGTTGTCCTGCTCAGAGCATAACTAATGTGGATCCACAGCTGTGCAGATAACTTTTCCTATCAGCGGATGATAAACTGTAAGTGGCCCCATTTGGATGCGGGGAAACCGTCCAGATTTTAAAAGCTGCACCGGTGCAACTGGGAGGGAAGTGGTATAGCAATGGCTTCTCCTACCTGAAAATATCTCGGTCATGGTAAATATAGTCAGCCTCACTGCTAGTAATTATGATACCGGGGAAGAATGGGCTGATCATGGTGTTTATGGCTCTTTGGTCTGCTTGCAAGAATGCTTTCCTGAGCAGCTGATAAATAGTTTAGAAAGTGGGTCAGCCAGCCCAGGGACTCTGAGGTCAAAAGGCATTAACTGGAATGGCAGAATGGTAGGGATTAAGATTTTGGATCTGGGTTCGTTGCTTCATGAAATGGACAACAGTTATGTTTATGCTTTTTACTTATGCCTCAACATCCCTTTAGCAAAATTTCAGTGCATTTCAGAACGCTGGAAACCAGCTCTGCTCTTCCCTGGCAAACTAGGTGTGAGGGTCTTGCCTTCCAGGTCATGGTTCCTGCGTAAGATTTAATCTGCCTGTATCTTGAGACTCCTGCTTACCCAGACTCCATTGACAGCCTGTGGGGTAAAGTACCAAGGGTGTTTGATGCTGAATTTAAGTTGAAACCCAGCTGAGGATTTTACACACTTTTCTGTTAGCTAGGTTGACTCTGTGTCTTCACTATGATTTTTATTCATTTTTGTCAAACATTCATTAGTAAACACCGGCCATAGGCTGATTGGTAATTGGTACTAGGGATAAATGTTAAAACATACACACACACATACACATACACTCCTCAGTAGTTGTCTTTTGTTTATCCTCTTGTCTCAGTCTAGAATTCTCCTTCCACTTATGAACCTGGTACTTTGGTATCATTTCCTGGGTAAATATAAAGCACTTGATTTTATTTTAAAACTGTGTCCTGTAGAGTCCTAAGTCCTGATGAATTGCCTCCAGGAACCACTATGGAAAATGGAGAGAGACCCCAGGTAGAGAGAAGATACGGGCTAACCTGTCCCAACCATCAACTAGGGTAGCCATAGTTGCTCCTATTTTGTATTTGGAGTCTCTGATAGCTTAGATGATTTGGTGGGTGGGGTGGGTAAGTATTCATTCCCACTCTCTTTCTGCCTCCGGGGGAGGAGAAGACCTACTCACACATTAAGGTTGAGCTTGGCTGTATGATTTACTTTGACCAATCAGATGTGAGTACAAGTAACAAGGTGTTGTTTCTGAGCTAAGGTGAGGCACTGCTCTTTCTACTCACCCCACTGGGAGCTTTCAGAGTCAGCCACAGGAAGAATATGCCCCAGGCAGCTGCTGCTCCTCCAGCCAGGTCCCTGGAATGAGACACATGAGGTATAGCCAGACACATGTTAATAATACATGCTTAATTTTATGACACTGATATGTTTGTGGTTGCTTATAATGCAGTAGTAACTGATAGACGAATGTCTAGGTGAGATCTCACTTAGAGTAAATGTTTGCCCATTTGTTCATTCATTCATTAAAAAAATATTGAGTGCCCTTATATATATATATATATATCAGGCAGAACACCACTGAAATAGGTGGTTTTTAAAACCTATTAGCTTTGCTCATCATCTTGACTTTTGCTTGTTACATTTGATGTAAAGGCGTTTATATAAGAGATAAAATCAAGACACACCCTCAAAGGAAAAATAGTACTGGAACATCAATTTGAGAAGTGACAAAGAGCTGACAACAAATTATGTCCGTTTGCAAAAAATAAACAAGCCATATGCAAATACACATACCTCAAAGCACTCTTTTGCAAAAGAGATGCCCATGATGAGAGGGCTGGCTACCAGGATTTACAGTTTCAGTTCTTGCTCTGGGCATTGTATGCCACAGAAACCCAACGGGAGTCCCTGACAATCTTAGAGGCGAAGTGGGGGCAGATATGACAAAGCTAGCTTTCCTCTGACCTGTTGTGACTATAGCCTATCTTTCAGGCCTCGGGAAGGTGCCAGGGCTGATCTGAATGTATTTAGAATGAATCTTTTTAATGATCTGTCAAGTTCAGTGGAATTGCCAGACCTGGGCTTTAATAACTTCCTGGTTTTTAGTACCTGAGCCTATAAAGATGATATACAGGCCACAGAGGATATCAGAGTGGCCAGGGTGCAGTGAAAAGGCGGGTGCAGGGGAGTTGGAGCTGCCATTAGAATAGGGGGCATGTGTAAACCTATCCACCTGGCTCTCTGGGGGCGCACCTGTTTTTGCAGCTAGAGGTGGGACAGATAGAGGAGACGGGAAGCAGCTAGGGACAAAATCATGAAACAGACAAAGCATGATGGTGGAGCCATCTGGCCCCCTTTTCACAAAGCCTTCCCGAATCCTGCCTTCTCTTGGCCCATACTCACTCCATCCCCATCCTCTTTTCAGTTTACCCTATTTACTTCTCTCAAAGGCATTGCGCTTTAGTTGTTTTTTAAGTCATAGTGTTTTGAGACTCGGTGTTTAGAGTTATAACGATCAGCAGTCCATACCTTCATTTTATAGACGGGGAATCTGAGACCCCAAAATGAACTGACTCCAAGTATATTGCCCAGCTGGTGAGTCACAGACCCACATCTGGGTCTTTTGGCCTCAGACAGTGCTCTGTCCAGTACTGCAGTGGGAATTAATCTCTGCTAAAAACTTGAGACATTATCATGACCCTAAGATTCTTGAAGAAAAATAGAATAGGGACACAAAAGAATGAAGGTATAGTCAAGAAATTTTAGGTTTTAAATATAGCAAGTGGGAAGACATTTCTGGACTAAGGAGACTCCCAGTATCGCTCAAGTTAAGCTCTGTCTGCTATCCCTTTTCTGCCTGGCAGGGGAGGTACTTTTAAAACGAGAGACCCTCCAGATTCGCCTGGTGTGAAAGAGGGGGCTGTCTTCTCAGAAGTTCAATATGCACAGACACTTTGAGAGCTCTGAGCCACTGTAAATGTCCCATACTGGCAAATTCTACCATAGTGAATGTGATTTGGCACCATTTTGAAATATTAAGGGAGAGTTCCCCTTTCATCCCTCATTTCTTATATCCCTAGGTGCCTGCTCCCTCCAACCCACCCCATGCAATCAGATAAGGTATTTTATGCTTAATTCTTTAGTGAAGGACTTACTCAACAAAATGCAGTTAAAACAAAGAATCTAGGTCTTGAGGGGACTAAATAACAAGTGAAGGCAAAACTTCAGGCCACAGCCTGGACAAGACCTCTGTAAGTGGAGAGGAAGAGGGTTGGAGAGAAGAAGAAAATTCAGAAAATGGCATTTTGGGGGTCTCTGCATCCTGTCCACCTTTTTCTGAGTTGTGGGGCAACCCCCCCCCAGAAAACCCCTAAAATTTATAGGTAAGTTTAGAGGTCTGGGGAGAGGAAATCTGGTATTATATTTGTTAACTAATGTTATGACAAAATACCACAAATAATGAGGATGTATCTAGCTCTTGCATCTGTGTGTTGTCTGGGAAGTGGCTGAAATGGTTCTGCTGATCTCAGGGGGGCTTGTTTACTCACATGTTTGGGTGTTGGCTGGGATCAGATGATCTAACCTGGGCTCAGATAATTGGAGAAGCTTGGCTCTGCTCCACATGTTTCTCTTCCTCCTCAGGCTAGTGGTCTATCCTGGGTATATTTCTAGGACTATAGTAGAGGTGTAAGGGAGCAAGCAGAAACATGCAAAGCCTCTGAAAGACTACCCTTGGACTTGGCACAATGTCCCTTTTATCTCATTTAATTATTTAAGAAAAGTCATGTAACCAAATCATCATCAAGGGGCAGAGAAATATAGCTTACCAGAAGAACTGCAAAAGGTATAACTAGAGGGAGTTACGAAGAACTAAGCCAAATGTACAATTGGCATTGTCTTTTCTGAGTAGAGCCCCAAAAGAGGTCAAGACCTCAGCATCTCATGGGAGCAAATAGGTATATTATTTATCTAGAAGATAGCTGGGCTTTAACTAGTCACACACTTTACTCACATCCCACGAGGATATTTCCTGTGGGCCGTGGCATAGATGTAACACAAAGAGATGGACCTGAAAGGGTGTCAGATGGTTATAACCCAGCAATGACACACTGGTTTAAGGGCTGAGGATCACATGGAATAAGAGACAGTTAGAGTGCATGCCTAAATGATGCTTGATAACCAAAGACTGGATGTCCTCTTGTTCCAAAACCTTGGCACTATGAAAACTTTCTGGAACATAGATGTAATCTCTAGAAAAGAAGATTAGTGCGGAGGAGCAGATCCCAAACTAGTTGGGGTTAAAGTTCTTCTTCTTTTTTTTCCCCCTTAACTTTGAAACTTACTAAAACATCTTACATTTTAAAACTCACTGAATAGGGACGCCTGGGTGGCTCAGTTGGTTGGGCAGCTGCCTTCGGCTCAGGTCATGATCCCAGGGTCCTGGAATCGAGTCCCACATCGGGCTCCTTGCTCGGCAGGGAGCCTGCTTCTCCCTCTGCCTCTGCCTGCCTCTCTGTCTGCCTGTGCTCGCTCTCTCTCCCTCTCTCTCTGACAAATAAATAAATAAAATCTTTAAAAAAAAAAAAACAAACTCACTGAATAATTCATTTGAGTATGCCAACAACAAAGAACTCCAAAAACATATAGACCAGCACTAACCAAAGAAATATAATCTAAACCACATGTATAATTTTTAGTTTTCCAATAGTCACATTAAAGAATATAAAAAGAAACAGGTGAAATGAATTTTAATATATTTTTATTTAACCCAATATATAAAAAATATGAGCTTAAAAATTTACCACTAACTGGAATGGGGCATTGAAATAGAAATTAAGTTCTAAAATCACATTTCTAGCACACCTGACTTTCTGGTTTACAACTGATACCAGCTTTCTCTACTTATAAAGTTGTTCACAGGTTCTATTTTGGTTCATTCATTGCTTTCTTTGGCCTCTGTATTTCCAACATCAACACTAGTAGTTGGCTTTCTTGCCACCAAACAATATTTTTTCTTTTTTTAACTCCATCAGAGTCACTGAATACAGGAAAGAAATGGTGACCTTGAGATGCAGAGGCTAGATGAGCAATTAAGCTCCTCCACTGAATGACTTGGTCTAGAATACCAGCGTTGTGACCCATGATTCAAATTCTACCTGAAGGGCCATAAGAGTTATTTCACATTCAGGATCTTCTGTATTTCCCTATTAAATCCAGGAATATTCAGAGTCCACTGTGCATTTTTGCTTATTTGAGCCATCCCCCAAACTCCTACACTTCTCCTATCCCTTCATAATGAAGAAAGTCAAGAGTAGGTTGGGAAGATTTCGATGAATATTTAAACACAGCTCCAGTTTTTCCTCCTTAAAGATGCTCTCAGTGCTAACACCAACACAGTTTCACGTGGTGTTAATATATTCTAGTGAATTGAAAAATGAAGAAAATTTCTTGGACATACTTTATTTTTAACTTTGTAAACAAACTATGCTAGAATTTCATTCCTGAGATTACCTCATTGTCCTCATTGTTTTTTTCTCCAACGAAAGAGAAAAAAGGTATTGGTTTATTTATAGATGACATCACTTACTGTTGTAGGGGGTAGATCTGTTGAATTTTAGAGTTTCTTTGGCAATGGAAAAACTCAGGGTAGATAATGGGCAGATAAAAAGAAAGATAGAACCATCAAACAGATCTTGTACACTTTGTCCAAGTAGCTTATTTAAATTTTAACAAGACCTTGTGAGACATTTGGCATTATCACATTGCAAAAATGTTTTCTAACCAGTCGCATAACCCAGGTGAATTTTCTTCTTAATACACTTGGCTCTACTAAGACTTTGTGGGAGCCATCTACCTGTAGAGGATATGTGGATGCCTATAGAAGAAATTCTGGTGGAAATGGTCATCTGTCATTCTTGTTGGGTGGTCACCAGGCAAGGGGCTGCTAGAGGATGGAACAAACTTTCTTCTCTTTAGAGGCTAGCTTTGATGGTAGGGCTCAGGTGCATATAATGAGAAGCTCTTTGTTGCGTAAGAGTGAGGCAGTTAGCTGGCAAATACTTAGTCCAGCATGGCTCCTGGGCTCTCAGACCATACCCCTTGTTTGTGCATTGGTACAGATAGTGGGAATGCACGAGAGAGGCTTTTTAGAAAACCTTCAGTATCAGATCTGGTCCCAGCGAACCACCCACTGCACCACACCCAACACACACCATCCAATATGTTCCCTTTCTTACCTCCCTCCAAGTCCCCACCATCCCCCAAGAGGAAACACACATACATTTTCTCCTAATTTCATGCACAACTGTGAGCATCCCATGGAAATGGGTTGGGTGATCATATCCTGCTGTGCTCCTTTTATGGAAGTAAAATCAAAGCTCACCCAGGTTCATTGTTTACACAAGATCCCACAAGGAGTGAGTGGCAAAATGTGGATTAAATTATGTTTGTTTTTTCTGATTCTAGCAATCCTGATATTTCCACTGTACCAGAGCATGTAGCTTTTAGATCTTGCCCTAACTAATAAACACACACTGTGAGCAAAAGGGGGAAAAAAAAGCCATTTAAGTTTAACGCTGAGACTGACAGTTTACATGCCATGGACTGTGCTGTGCAGGAGAAAATAAGTGTGCATCCCCTCCCCCTATGTGAATGCTTAGCCCACAGCTCAGGCAGTGATTGGATTTGAGAGAGTTCGGTAAGAGGTATTAATTAAAATGACCAAAGCAGAAATGGATTCCAGTTCCATTAGAACTTTCCTTCCTTGGGGCACCTGGGTGGTTTAGTGGGTTAAATCCTCTGCCTTCTGCTCAGGTCATGATCTCAGGGTCCTGGAATGGAGCCACAAGTCAGGCTCTCTCTGCTCAGCAGGGAGCTTGCTCCCCACTCTCCCTCCCTGCCTGCCTCTTTGCCTACTTGTGGTCTCTCTGTGTCAAATAAATAAATAAATCTTTAAAAAAAAAAAAAAAAAAGAACTTTCCTTCCTTGAAGGGATGCAAAGATCAAGTGAAAGGCATTTGCCAGATTCTTTCCTGTTCCCTGGAATCTAAAGGGCCATGAGGGGAGGGACATTCTTGCAACTCTAGATGCAGCCAAAGAGCGCACTCTGAAACTGCTGCCTGAGGATTACAGATGTCTCTTTCTTTTAAAACAGCTTGTCCACGTGACCACCTCCAGAATTTCAGAAGCTAGTTCCGTCCTTTTCTTTCATCTTGATCTAGATGCCCCTATGGGACTGATTGATTGATTCATTTAATGAACAATAATTAATTAGCTCAGAAAGGAATTTCAGCAGCCAATCTAAGACCCCTCATCTCGGAGCTGGGTTCTTACTAGAGTCGAGCTCAGACTTGATGGATTGATTTATTCATTTATTTATTCACCTGATTTCCAGTTGGCAAATCTGTGTGCTTGGCAATGTACTAGGTTAATGTTTCCAAATATGTGTTTTTTTGAAACTGTCTTTCCTTTTAACACAGCACAAAGCTGAACACTATTTATTAGCAGCGTGTTAAATGTGTTAGAAAAGTGTATAGCTATCATATCAAACTCGTAATTTCATGATTAGCATTTCTTAGCATGTAGCTAAAACAGAAAGCAAAAGATGGTAAGTTGAAAGTAAAAAAAATTAAGTTAACAATAGTAGGGGTGTCCTCTCACCAGATGTGAGCCTTAGTTGTATCTGTACTGTCCACAGCACTTAGCGCAGTGCCTGGCACAGAGTAGGTGCTCAGTAAACGTTTCTTGAATTGATTGAGTTCCTGTGCCTGGCAGACACAGCACTGGGCTGGAGGGTCTCTTTGGTAGATAGGAGTTTTCCCTCTGGCATGCCACTGCTCTCAAAGTTGGAGCTGGAACATTTTCCATAAGAAGTATCAGAAATTTAAAGATGGGGTCGCCTGGGTGGCTCAGTGGGTTAAGCATCTGCCTTCGGCTCAGGTCATGATCCCAGAGTCCTGGGATTGAGCCCCGCATTGGGCTCTCTGCTCAGCAGGGAGCCTGCTATCCCCTGTCTCTCTGCCTACTTGTGATCTCTGTCAAATAAATAAATAAATAAAATCTTAAAAAAAAAAAGATGAATAATAGTAATGAAATTAATAATAACAGCTACATATTGAATGTTTCCTGTTTTCTAGGCATGGTTCTAGGTGAGAACACACATGATCTTTCATTTCTAATCTTCACTAGGACTCTGGGCGTAAATGTCAATACTCCCTTTTTATAGATGAGAAAATACAGGGTTAACAAGATTAAGATCACTTGGCTGCTTGTGTCGAGCAAGAAAAGGAGTCTTTGTGTACCGGACATCAAAGGCATTTGACACTCTGTTCCTCCGTATGATACTGTCCCTTAGAATTTTTTTTTAATATGGCTAATAAAGCCATCCAAATTCTAATTTGTGTATCACTTATCAGATTACCATTCAGGACTGACTACATCAGAATGGCAGTTCAAAATGGCTGAATTATCTCCCTGCCACAGTTGGAAAGACAAGAAATTGTACCCATGCCACCACTGAGCCTTCCAGTTATATTTTTCATTTCATTACACACACACACGCACACACATGCACACACGCACACACACACGTGCACACACACACACACACACACACACACACCAGCCAGCCAGCTTTGAGCTCTCTTGAAAAATCTTTGAACTGTGGATTTTACATCAAGTTTCTGTCTTATAGCTTTAGGGGAGGAGCAATGGGAAGAGGAAGAAGTGAGGGAAGTCAGCAGAGATTTGGTGAAATGGGTTCAGGCAACCATCTCTCTGACCTCAAACAGGAAACAAATGTAATCTAGAACTCTGTCCTCCGTTGTAATGACTACACTTGCCTTTTTCTGTTATCCCAAGAGAGGGATAAAAACGGCCACCATCTTTCAGTGGGGTACTATAGGACATCCCCTGTGTACTAACCACTTAAATCATCCCAGGTCTTTTCTTCCAGCCACTGCGTGTCAACAAGTTCTGTGCAGGCTCAGACCAGGTTAGGTAGGGGCAACTCAAGCGCTCTCACCTTTCACTTCTTGCTGTGGTCCTCTCTGACATCAGGACAGTGGCCACCAATCAAAATAGATGCAGCTGGCAAATGTGGAGTGGTCAGTGCCCTTTTGCAGCTCCCATGAAGAGTAGGAGACAGAAGTGAATAAATAAAATGCTCACTCTCTATTCTTCTGGTGGATGTTTCTGAGATGTAGTTTGGTAGGTGTCCAGGAAGGTGCTGGTGGTTCCAATAACCAGTTGCCCATAGTGGTGGCCAACTCAGTAACACTACCTTATGTTGGTCTTCCTTTTTATTGGACTTCACTTCCCCTATCCATTATCTCTTCCTGTTCTCAGGGGTAATCTTTTCAAGTAAATGGTGCACGCATAGTAAGCCTTTGCTTTAGACTTTTGAAGGGGACAATGCAGGCAAAGAGAGATTCTAATAGTAATAATGATGAGTGACTCAAATTTGCATAACATTTTACAATATACTAAGCTTTTTTACACAATACTCCTTTTATCTGCACAACAACAAAGTTATACGTACATGTATGTAGACACGCAGTATATAGTACTTGGATTATTATTATTTTCATGTCCTAGATGAGACAGCTGAGATTATAGGTGGTAAAGAAGTTTATTCAAGGTTATGAGGAAGGTAACGGACCTAGAATAAGAATATTGGTCTTTGAGCTCTTAGTCCAGTATTCTTTCTACTTTGACCACATTTGTTATTTTTAAAAAAGATTTTATTTATTTATTTGTAAGAGAGAGTGAGAGAAAGAGCAAGCACAAGCAGGAAGAAGCAAGTAGAGGGAGAAGTAGGCTCCCCACTGAGCAAGGAGCCTGATCCGGGCCCAAATCCAGGACCCTGGGATCATGACTTGAGCTGAAGGTAGACACTTAATTGACTGAGCCACCCAGGCATCCCTACTATGGCTACATGTAGAGTCTTGGAACCACTTGCCTAGAATTTTGCCTTTTCTAGACGTCAGTAGACAGTATGTCAAAGTCTATTGTATATATCAATGAAATTATTCAAACGACTCAATGTGTCCACTTAAATGCTGCTTATATTTCCTGAAACTTTTCCTAAGTAAGTATTTCTTTTACTTTTGTGGGGTTTGATTTGAGGCCAGCCTGCTTCATAAGTAGCTCACCTCCTCAGGAAAATACTAGGAGGAAGGTATGATAGGAAAAATAGCTACCCTTTATTGAGAATAGGCCACTGCCCTAATGCTTTTCATGGTTATCCTGATTAATTCTTAAAGATCCTGTGAGGCAGGTACCATTAATATCTTTATTTTGAGATATTGAGGCACAGGGACATTAAGTAATTTACCTAGGGTCACACAGCAAGTAATAGATGTAGTTAGCATTTGTACTTAGGCTTCCTCACTCCAGAGCTTGGATTCTTAAACATTACGCTATACTGTCTGGGAGAAAAAGTGTATTTAATATTGCTCATTTTGTCATTTTTATTTTATTTTATTTTCTTAAGATTTTATTTTTTCATTTGACAGAGAGAGACACAGCGAGAGTGGGAGCACAAGCAGGGGAAGTAGGAAAAGGAGAAGCAGGCTTCCTGCTCAGCACGAAGCCTGGTGGAGGGTTCTGTCCCAGGACCCTGGGATCATGACCTGAGCGGAAGGCAGCCCCTTAACCGACTGAACCACTCAGGTGCCCATCATTTTGTCATTTTATATTAAATGATAACTCTGCTGCTCAGATCTCCTGAGTCTGGGAGAGGATGGTGAAAGACTATTTCTTCTGCCAGCATCCACTTTTATTGACTCTGTTTTACAAAATACAGCAAGTCATGACTATATCGAAGTTGCTGCTCTGTGTATAACACTAATTTCCAACAAAGAACCCAAAAAGAGGGTTATTTGGGAACTTGATCAAATGTCTAGAGTCTCTTTACAGGCAATGGTATACAATTTTATGAGAAAATGTAGGCATCGTATTGAAAAATTAGTTTGTCTGTTAGAATCTTTGTTAATATGTATTAGAAGTTATTTCTAAAATGTTAATCATTTTTAGGTTTAGAAATTAAACATCAAACTGCTAAGGAACTAAGGTTTAAAAGTTAAATGTAATTTTAGACTACATTTGTAATCCAATTTTGGATTAAAGTTTGGATCATCAGATGGTAAACCAGTACACACAGGATTTTAGAAGAGCTGTTGAAGATGTATGATATACAGGTAATTTCTGCCCAAGAAATAGAAGCCCTTCTAGAGACTAAAAGAGGAGAAAGCAGAGATGAGGGACACTCCTATAGTATTATCTCCTCAATCATTAATGGCCTGGGGTTACCAGAGATGAGGCTACTTAATATCCAATAAGGGAAAGCAAACACATTTTTTTTTCCCCACACATCTGATTTGCTCTGTGTAAAAATATTGTCCCATAACTCCAATGCAAGAATACCTGAGCTCCATCTACCAACGTTCGGTGCTATCTCAACTAAACACTTCATCTCTGTCGTTTCCTTTAATCACCCAAATGGTCCTTTCAGAAGATGAAGCAATGTGTTTTTCCCTTTCCACGGGAGGAGTCTGAGAGCGGTGAGATAAAAGGAGCCTGCCCCAAGCTGCATGAATATGTGGTGGCATTGCTATGCTCACCCAGAGGAGACTGGCCCGGGATAGACACACCTGACCACTGAACAATCCAGATTCCAACGGGAGCACCCATTGGTAGTGGTCTCATAGGAGGGTCTTGGACGTTAGGAAGATCAGACATGTTTGAATTCTATTCCCAGACATCAGGTCCAGAGTAGCTTTGGACTTTGGACTTAGGGCAAGAAGTAATACCTTTCAACAAGTGCTGCCATCATGATTTCCGGGGATAACAGTAGCCATTCTTGACAGTAGCCATTCTTGACGGAACCAGGCCGGGGGCTCTGGAAGCCTTTAGGGATGTGGTAGATTCAATTAGCAGGTGAATGACTTAAAGGATGATAGAACACAGTCATTGAGAACTTGGCTCTGGATCCAGTTGACGAGGTTTTGAGTCCTAACCTTTGTTATTTGTTTTTCTTAAAACCTTAGGCGAGCCACTTACCCTTTTTGAGCTCTTTTGTGAGAAGTGTATGGTTATGTGGATTATAAGGATTTGTGGATTAAGTGAGATACTACAAATAAAGCCTTCCTGCATTACCAGATATACAGTAGGTGCTGCATGATGGGAGCTAGATGTTAGATAGATGTTAGATGGATGGATGGAGCATCAGGGAGGTCTGGTAATATGCAATGGACAGAAAATTGGGGCTGACTTTGGCAATATAAAATCACAAAGGGGAAAGTTCTGTAGCCAGTGGATCTAGAACTGTGGATTTTAAAAAAAGAGCTCCAAGTACATATCCACACCCACACCCGGGCACTTAGTGCTGTTTTCCTACCCATGTGGCTTACAATGGAAGGCAGCTGGCTGAGGCAGCTTCTTCAGCTTCATTTCTGAGAGACTATCCCTGAGGAGGCCTGTTTCTACGGGCCTCTCATGTGGGATTCAGAAACAATTTCAGGCGAGACCAGTTTTGCTGTTCTGAAGGTTTGCTTTTGTGGTGACAAATTCTCAAGGTTTCTAGGGGCATTTTCCAGAAGCTAATAGGTAGAAGGAAACCAGGACTCCAATTGGGTAAAGTCTTTAGAGTTTCTCAGGGGGTGGAGAAGGGTATGATTTCTTTTTTTTTTTTTTTAAAGATTTATTTATTTATTTATTTGACAGACGGAGATCACAAGCAGACAGAGAGGCAGGCAGAGAGAGAGGAGGAAGCAGGCTCCCCGCCGAGCAGAGAGCCCGATGCAGGGCTCGATCCCAGGACTCTGACATCATGACCCGAGCCGAAGGCAGTGGCCCAACCCACTGAGCCACAGAAGGGTATGATTTCTGAATGAGGAAAGAATATGATACTGTGTAACAGCAAACTGTTCTTTAAGTGGATGACACACCTGGCTTGCTGTCCCTGGGACATGTTGCTTGATTCATTTCCTCACCGTTCGGCTGGGTGAGCGCTGAGTCCGCTGAGGTGAGTGCTGGGGTGATTGTGTGTGAGAGCCTGTCTGGAGGACCACCCTCTATCTCTTGGCCTCATTATTCCGGGGTCTAACCACGGAGCTAAACTAATCAGCTGAGTTAACTGGTCATGGTATGTGTAGTAGTGCCCTGGGGTTCTGTGTTGGTATTCCCATAAAATGGCAGTTTCTCCCTTCAGGCCCTAAAAATGAAACTCTAGTGCCTCAGAAGGAGCAGCGGGGGAGAGAAAACGGACAGAAGAGCACAAGGTAGAGAGAACTGCTATCGAGAGGACAGGACTGTTGTCATTATGTCCTTCCTGAGCAGAGAGCTGCTCTGATTAACTCTGAGAGAGCAGGTGAGACCTGGTGCAGGCAAGGGAGGTGCTGTGGGGCAGCCTCCCCAAAGGTCAATTACTTTTGGTCCCTGTGTCTCTGGGAGTCTGATACGATGACACAGCTCCTTTGCTGTTTCCCCCTTCCCATCAAACTGCTTTTATCCAAGAACCATTAGCCTTATGCCTTTTCTCTCCAGGTGGGGCCAGGACCAGAGTGGGGTGGAGGTCACAGGTGCCCTTGGAAATGGTGGCTTTGGTGTTTATTCCTTCTGGAGTGTAAGGACCAGAGAGAGGGGAGCAAAGCCCTAACCGCTGTCATGGGTGAGGGGAAAGGAGTATGGGGCCCTTTCTTTTTTTAAGGACTGAAAGAGTAAGGGTTTTACTTGTTCCTTCAGCTGTCCATTTTTTTTTTTCTTTATCTGCTTATTGATCTGGAGACCAGAAATGACCAATCCAGAGCTTCTGGCTGAACTGAATTTTGTTCCCAGAATTGAGCCTTCATCCTGTATGTTCCTATGTTCTCTTTCTCTTCCCTAAGCTGATCTTCTTGGGTAGTTGCTATAGTCAGTACTTTCCCCCAAACTTATGTCTCCCCCTCTCCCCACTGAGGATCACTTCTAAACCAGAGAAAATCTTTTGTCCCAGGACTGCTAACTGGTACCCCCATTGCAGGCATCAGCTCATTGTTGCCCCGGTCCTCTGATACTGCACATTAAATCCCACATTCTCTATGGATCCAGAGTAATTTGCCCTTTAAAGAAACAGAAACCATGTCCTGTACTTCTGTGTGGCAAAGGTTTATGCTGGCCTCTGATGGTTCTTTTTTAATTGGAACTTATAAGACACATAAATTGCACTAACAGAGGATTTTGTGGAATGCCACTACTGTCAAACTCAATTTATTTCCTTGAGGGAATCTACAGATGAGGATTTAAGTAAAGATGAAAGCAATTTGGTCATTTCAGATCAATTCCTAAAGGTAATCCTGAGTCTTCTTATAGTTCCTGCAGCTGTTGCCCTTGACTCAAAAGAGTGAGGAAATTACTCCTAGTGTGAGAGAGACTGACCTGAGACAGATACAAAGCCCCTCAGGGTTTTTTTTTTTTTTTAATTTTATTACATTTTAATTTTAATTCCAGTGTAGTTAACATACAATTCAACAATTCTAGATATTACCCTGTGCTCATCATGGTAAGTATGTTCTTAGTCCCCTTCACCCATTTCCCCATTCTCCCCACCCACCTCCCCTCTGTTGACCATTAGTTTATTCTCTGTATTTAAGAATCTGTTTCTTGCTTTGTGCTTCATGTTTTTTCTCTTTGATCATTTGTTTCATTTCTTAAATTCTACATATGAGCAAAATCATATGGTGTTTGTCTTTCCCTGACTGACTTCACTTAAAATAATACTCTCTAGCTCATGTTGTTGCAAATGGCAAGATTTCATTCTTTTTATGGCTGAGTAGTATTCCATTGTGTGTGTATATTATACATATATACACACATATATACATATACATACAATATATACATAATCCATTGTGTGTGTGTATATATATACACACACACATACCACTTCTTAATCCATTCATCTATCTATGGACACTTGGTCTGTTTCCATAATTTAGATATAATAAATACATTGCAATAAAATATAGGTGTGCATATACCCTTTTGAATTAGTGTTTTTGTATTTTTTTAATTTTAATTTTTATTTATTTATTTATTTATTTGACAGAGACAGAGAGAATGCAGAAGTAGGAAGAGCAGCAGGCAGAAGCAGACTCTCCGCCGAGCAGGAAGCCTGATGTGGGGCTCGATCCCAGGACCCTGGGATCATGACCTGAGCTGAAGGCAGATGCTTAACCACTGAACCACCCAGGCACCCCTGTGTTTTTTTTGAGTAAATACCCAGTAGTACAATTACTGAATCATAAGGTAGTTCTATTTTACTTTTTGAGGAACCTCCATACTGTTTTCCAGAGTGGCTGCACGATTTTGCATTCCTGCCAACAGTGCATAAGTGTTCCTTTTTCTCTACATCCTCTCCAATACTTGTTGTTTCTTGTGCTGTTGATTTTAGCCATTCTGACAGGTTTGAGGTGATACCTCATTGTAATTTTGATTTGTATTTCCCTGATGATGAGTGATGTTGAGTATCTTTTCATGTGTCTGTTGGTCATCTGTATTTCTGCTTTGGAGAAATGTCTGTTCATGTCTTCTACCCATTTTTAAGTTAGATTATTTGGTGTTGAGTTGTGTAAGTTCTTTGTATATTTTGGATACTAATCCTTTATCAGATATGTCATTTGTAAATATCTTCTCCCATTCCATAGATTGCTTTTTACTTTTGTTGAGTGTTTCCTTCACTGTGCAGAAGCTTTCTGCTTTGATATAGCCCCAATAGTTTATTTTTGTTTTTGTTTCCCTTGCCTCAAGAGACATCTAGAAAGAAGTTACTGTAGCAAAACCAATACTACGAATTACCACCAAAGGACAACTTCCTCAAATCTTCATTATGTTTTAATTATTCATGTTTTGATTTATCTGCGGTGATCCAATCAGTTGCTCTATTGATATTTTCATATTCATTCCATTTGTACCTTTCATGCATGTCGGTATTACCAAGTCATGAAGCTATCTCTGTTGTTGGGAGAGTTTGAATGAGTGAAGTTTGGCTTACACTGCTCTTTTTGGATCAGCTTCATTGTGGGGCTGCTAGGTCTGCTTCATGTGGGAGGTGGTGTAGGAAAGGGCCATGGTCAGGCTGATTGTCCAGAGTCCAATTTTTATATGGAAGATACATTAAAAAATCCCTTTCCCTGGTTATCACATACAACTGAATTCAATGCAAATGTCCAGACAAACCTCAGAGTTTTTTTAGATTACTCACTCTTTTGGACTCTCCCCATCTGTTTCCTTCCTTACGTGAAAAACTGGGAATTGACTGCATAATACAAGCATGTGGCTTATTTATGGTTTTTGATAGAGCCTCCTACATGCTTCATTGTGCTTTATGAAACTATAATCTATTCAGATTATAAATCTTCTCTTCTGCTTTTTGGAGGTAGCTTCTTGTAGTCCCCAAAATGTAGTAAATATTAAGATGGTAAAGCTTCAAAAGTATACTGTGAAATTTAAAAGTTAATCTTCTACCAATAAGAGCCTACTATGAGACAGATACTGCATAGGCGCTTTAAGTACATAAGTAAATAATTCTCACTTCTTGCATGTAGGTTTTGTCATCCTTATTTCATATATGAGGAAACTAAGGCTCAGAGCAATTAAGTAACTTACTTAGAAGACCACAGAATCAGTTTGTTGCTAAGTTGGTATGGGACCAAGGTCAGCCTGATTCTAGAACCAGTTCTTTTTATACTACAGTGGGATTCTTCATATGATAATGACCTCTGACTACTGAAGCATTGCTACCATCATTTTGTGGGAATGGTCTTACTTTTTCTTGGAAAAGGTGGGGGAATTGATTCTCTCCCCATCTTTATGACTTCATGGCATAGCTTTAAGATAGAAGTAGTTTTTTAAAAACTAACATGAGATTGGAATTGTAGACCTTTCACAAACCTAGGGGAAAGACACTAATATATCTTAAACCTGAATTTCAAGGTATAGCAATGCACATTACTATAACGTTTATCATTATCAGTGTTTTTGTAAAAAAACTCTGTAGAGTGGTGGCAAGGCTGCTAGCCTCTTCTCTCTTGACCCAGAATTAGATCTTGATGGTCTTCTAAATCCTTGGTGATGTTCACAAATGAAGGCATTGCGTCAGATTCCAATTTCCTCTTCCTAACACCTCTCATTATCATTATTATTATTATTAATTATTGTTGTAAACTGAAGTTAGATTACATCACATCTGGTTCCTGTAAATCACATCATCAGCCCCGTGTAGGTAGTTCAGCCTCCTTCTTCGTGGATTACTTCCACTCCAGGGCTGTGTATTTGGCTTCAGTGGTTTGGTTCTAGTGGAGAACCATAGGTTTTGCTTCAAAGCTGTTTGGTTCCAGAACAGCATCCCTTGGGAGTGTTGTGGAACACCATTTCCTAAATACATTCCCAAGTCTAGGAAACCCTCAGAAATTAACAACACACTCTAGTTTATGAAAAGTTCAGAAAAAATACTGTATTTAACATGCCCACTTAACTGTTTAATGCTGGACAGAAATCAAGAGCTCCATTTTGGATCTGTTACATTTAAATTGTTTATTATATATCTGAGGGGAGATGTCCAGGGAGCAAGTAGATATGAGCCAGGCACTCGGGGGGAGAGATTAGATTTAGAGATAAATGTTAGGGACTTAATCAGCATATGGATATCATCTTTTTAAAAAAACTTACAGGATGCCTGGGTGGCTCAGTGGGTTAAAGCCTCTGCCTTCTGCTCAGGTCACAATCCCAGGGTTCTGGGATCAAGCCCCACATCAGGCTCTCTGCTCAGCAGGGAGTCTGCTTCCCTTCCTCTCTCTGCCTCTCTGCCTACTTGTGGTCTGTCTGTCAAATAAATAAATAAAATCTTAAAAAAAACCACTTAGAGTGATAAAATGGGACCTATCCTCTTAACAAACATGAAGTGTACATTCTTGTTGACTATAGGTGTAATGTTATACAGCAGATTTCTAGATCTTACTCATCTTACTCAACTGAAACTTTATGCCTGTTGATTAATAACTCCCCATTTTCCCTTCCCTCTTCACCACTTATAGCCACCATTCCAGCCTTTGTTAGCGTATAGATGTTTTCTAATGCTATGGGATGCTCTCAAGTACAAATAAGGAGCAGAGGACTGAGCTTGGCCCTGGAGCACCTGTGGGAAACCTATGACTCTAAGGGATAATAAAATCACAATAAATAACATGGAAAGCTTTAAAAGACACACTTAAGGAGAATATATTAATTAGTATTTCAAAACTTGAAAATTGCCTTAAATAATTCTAACTTACATAAAAGCATACTTAGTATTCAGTGCTTTTAAATGTAATTTGGGATCCACACATATAAAAATAGTGACAGTTTTGCTGAAAATAATGTCTTGAATTAAAGAGTTCTTATGCTTCTAATGGATCCTCCTCTCAAAAGTCTATGAATAGAATACACAGATTTCTTTTATTTATGGGCACTTCTGTTTGTGCTCTCTGTAGAAATTCCTTAATTTTAGGTCTGGATAGGTGGCTTTGGCTGGAGAGGTTGAAGGGAAGACAGGAAGGTAGAGGGAAGAAATGAAAAAGCAACCTTAAATGCGCAAGGGATGCATTCACAGTCACATATAAAATTATAGAGGAAGTAGTAGGGAGATAAAATGATTAATACTTATATCATTGAAGGAGACAGTGTTAAAATAACATCCATTAGGGCCCATACTCGATGGGAGACAATTCAGTTAAAATGGGTCATGTCTCTTGAAGATAGTCCTGTCTTTCCCCTGATGTAGAGAAAGTGTTTTTTTTGTTTTTGTTTTTGTTTTGTTTTGGGTGGTCCTATAAAATCTTGGGGGGGAAACCTCACAAAAGTTGAGAGTAGGGCTCTTAGTTCTCTTTTCTATTTTTCAAATCTCTCTCAGATTACTTCTCCCAGGTTTGCTGACTCCTATCCTGCTTGTTTTTTTCTATTAAAAAACGTTCTCAGACCAATTTATACCAAATACATCATTTGCTTATTTATTCACTGATAGATGTTTAGTTTATTCATTCAGCAAAGACTCATTGAACATTTACTGTCTTGTAAGTACCATTCTAGCTTTGGATATACTGTTCTAGCTTAGGCATAAACAAAATATATAAAAAATTCTTTTTCCATAGAATTTATATTCAAGTGGGAAGGGGAGGGAGGAGTTAGAAAACAAGGAAATTTAAAAAAAAGTTACCCATGTCAGATGGTACATGCTACAGAAAAAAATAAAGCAAGAAAGGGGTGGGTGGTAATGGAGTTGAATTTTTTTTAAACTTTATTTTATTTTTTTTCAGCGTTCCAAGATTCATTGTTTATGCATCACACTTAGTGCTCCATGCAATACATGCCATCCTTAATACCCACTACCAGGGAATTGAATTTTAAGTAGGGTCATCGGGGAAGATAGCACTGACGTTTGAACAATGATCAGGAGGTAAAGGAGAGCTGGATATGTAGCTCTATCTTTGTTAGAGTACTGGGGAGAGGGAAATGTTCAACTCAAGGAAATAAAAAGTTACTAATGACATTTTAGTTGACAAGGAGATGGTTTTGGTGCAAAGACCTTCTTGGAGTCCTACAGATCAGACTGTGTAAACCTCTGCCAGCACATCAGAGGGAAAGACCAACCTGGGAGACGGGTTTTGAGTAATCCCATACAGAGGTAAAGTGTCTGGGTGCCTGGGTGGTTCAGTCAGTTCAGTGTCTAACTCTTGATTTCGACTCAGGTCATGATTTCAGGGTCTTGAGATAGATCCCTGAGTTGGGCTTTGTGCTGGGCACGGACCCTGCTTAAGATTCTCTCTCTCTCTCTCTCTCTCCCTTCCTCTGCTCTTCACCTCCCTCCCTCTCTAGAAAAACAGGAAACAAAAAACAAAAAACAAATGAGAACAAAAACAGAAAGCCCAAATGTGAAGGCTCTGCTATCTGGCACGTGATAGCCAATGAATTGATATATTGTAAACAAGTTGAAGACTTCCAGGACATGATAGGATCCAGAAGACATTTGAACATCATTGAGAGAGAAAAATAAACATCACAAGGATTCATTTTAATTTTTTTATTTTTTTGCAAAATTATTCTTCCGTTAACTTGGTTCCCATCAGCAATGCCTCTTTGGACCTTCGAATTTGTGTTGGGTCTGCACGTTATTTTATTCTTTGGTCTAATAATGATCCTGGGTCCCTATGAATTAACCTTCATGATAAAATGTTAGAAGTATAACTGAGGTGGTCTCTCTAGGTTAGTGGAAGAAATCAGAGAGAACTGGTAGTGGCTTCTAATATTTCTCATGTGATATATTGACTTCTGAACTCTAGCCTTTTCTTCATGAACTCTAGGTAATTATGTCTCTGGCGCCAAGGTAAGATATTTAGGGCTGGCAAAATTCTTTGTTCTATGTGGTGCTTATATTTCTTATGGTCTGTTTGTCAACCCTCATCGTCTGAAAGTCTCCATTTGTTCCCTAGGGTGTCATGTCATTCGCTTAGTTAGTGGTCTTTCTTCTTCATGTCTCCAGGATTAGATGTCCCCAGTTGGGATCACCATGTATGCTGTGTAGATTGTGTCAAATACAAGGCACCTCATCAAGGATGCATGTAGGAGCTAAATTTCACCTGTGGTTTCCTTGCCAAGCTGTGTACCTTGTCACAGAGCAGTACCCATCTGGAAAAAGCGGTATCCCTTTCTAAGTTATCCAGAAGCAATCTGTTAGTTAAGCCATGTTTTCTTGTGGCTGCAATCACCCCAAAGTGGTGCCTTTTAAAATTTACACTGTGGAAATCTGGGAGCAAGCAGTGACCCAGTTCTACTTTTCAATGGTGTATCTTCAAAGATCCTTTTCCTCCTCTTTTTACGTGCACAAGCAGACACACCCATCAGCTCTTGGGCATTTATGTGGTTACATGCACATACATATTCCTCATCTCTGGTTAAGGAAAACTTCTTTAGTTTCTCAGATTCTGTTTCATCACAACTGTGGGCTGTAATTATACTGGGAACCAGCCAAGGTTATTTTCCAACTAATCACTTCACAACAAGTGATGATCACTGAAATAAAACCAGCCCTGGTTTATAGTCCCCTTTTAATGTTTGACTAAAGTTTAGGAATATGGTGATAAAGAGGGACTTGCCAGGCCATCCTACCTCTAGGAAATGCTTTACTGAATCATTTCAATCAGGGTTAGTTACTTTGTGTAGGATCAGAAAAAAAGGTTTGGGGTGAGAAATTATGGTCAAGTGTGAAGGCTAAGTTCCGAGTGGGAGACAAGGGGCAGGTTTGTGATGGAAACATTTGGACCTGCTCCCAAAACAGTGAGAGTGGGCTGCTCTTTCAGTTTGTGTGAGCCAGGAATTCTATTTAGAGCATTGTTTGGGGCCTAAGAGCAAGAGCTTTGGAGCCAGATTTTTAAGATTTGAATTTAAATTCTACCCCTTATCTGCTGTATAAGTTTGAGTATTTCTTTTAACTGCTTTGTGATTCAGTTTTCTTACCATCACTACCACTATCATCCTCATCTAATTCTCGCCTCTGTTCCTTCAGTGGCTTTCCCCTACAGCTGGGTACTCTGCTCCTTTTGTCTGTAGTTCTCTTCTTCCCTGTGTAGTATTGCCTGCCAAGTGATTCTTTTCCTCCCTCTCTGTATTGCCTGCCAAATTATTCCCAAGCACCAGATTGGGCTTTCCTCGGTGTCTGGGTTCCTCCTGCGTAGATATCCTGGATACAGGCTGTTTCAATTCAATTGGATCCAGAATTAACAGACTGTGTTCCCTACAGGAGGAGAGAGTTAGGGGTTTAATGTGTTCAGAAAAATAAACCCATAAATAGGATAAAAAGAAGATACTAGTCTTAATGATCTTTGTGAACTTATTTGGGTTGAATTTAAAGAAAATATGTAGGCATTATATTCATCATAAAAATGATAGCTATCATTTTTTGAGCATATACTATGCACTAGGTATAAGGTTAGATTTTAAAATCTTAGCAATGCAGCTAGACAGATAGGCTGATGAGCAAATACGAAGAAGATAAAATGCACAGTAATGATAACTTTGTAAAGGGTAGTGTTAATTCAAGCTCTTCTGTAAGTTTTCTTCTATATATTGGTTTAATTGTTTTGCCTGACCTTTGGGTGCCGTATATATGTGTGTGAAGCATCATTTACCATAGATGATAAAGGAAGCTTTTTTCCCAGTAAACATATTATTTTATTACTATGAAAGTAACATATAATTAATATGCAGAATTTTGAAAATAGTTAAGTAAATTGGTCATGCTAATCTGATAAGTGGCAGAATCAAGGCTCAGTCTTCCTTGGGAATCTCAACCAGTTTTGTATGACACCATTACCCTATGTTGGCTGACCACACACAGGGTCAGCTTCATTATTATTTAATGTACTGACACATCTCAGCTCAGGTTCATCTGTCTCTAACAAGTTAACGGTATGGGACTTTTCTTGGCCAAATATGTAGTCAGTTTTGAGGATGGTAAACATCTTCATGATAGCAAATGTAACTGGAAAGGCCAGTAATGCAAATGAACTGGTGTCTGTACATGATAAATTGGCTTTTTTGAAGGAATAGCTAGGGATCTTTAAAGTCATGTCTAGCTTTATGACTGTGCTGTCATATTATATGCATATTTGTAAATTTTTTGCATACTCTTTGACTGCGGAGATCATAGGTCACCTCCCCGTTTCCTTATAGTTCCCTAAACCTTACCCGTGCTGATGGGGACGGACCTTCCTTCCTTCCAGGAATTATACTTCTAGATGATGCTAGATAAATACATCATCACGTTTAGTTTTCTTGGTAAATATTGGTTTACTTTTCCTTTTAGTCATAATTAAATTCAGTGTAAGCCCTGTAAAGACTTCTTTTGATTCTTGGTTACTCCTCTTAGTGATGTGTGAGCTTAGTCATGTTCTTTAATTTCTTTGAGCCTATGTTTTCTCACCTATAAAATAGAAATAAATAGAATGTTCCTCAGAGGTTCATTGTAAATATTAAATTTTAATGTATCTGTAATGCCTAATGCTCAACAAATCCAGGTCCAGAGTCTCATATTCAAAATTTTAAAATCCAGAAGTTGTGAAAATTGTTTCCTTGAAATTCTCTTGGCAGCAAAACCTCAACTGTCTGTTCTGATTTTCCTTGGCAGATAAATTTTACCTGATCATGTGAAGTTTTTTATGGTCTTTATCTGATTCCATGTGAATATTTGTAGGATTTTGCTGCATAAATATAAGTGTTTGAGTGCTTGTGCTGTTTCAGATCCTTGTAGAGGAATTACATAATATACAATTGACTAACTTTCTAAAATGTGAAAGTTCCTGAATTCTGAAATTTAACATGGCCCCAAGGATTTCTGATAAAAGATTTTAGACCTATAGTTCTTTCCTGGTTTCGGAGTGAATGGACATGAAAAAAAACTTTTATTGGCTTATTCTAGTTAATATTGCCTGTGGTCATTTTGATAAAATAATCTCTAGGATTTTTTCTGTTTTTTTTTTTTGAAGGGATATTTTCATATTGTCTGAACTAAGATTTATGATTATGACCTCATAACTACCTTAGAGTTCAGACTTGACAAAGACCCTAAGACTTAGAACCCAGTGGAACTTACAGTAAGATAAAAAACATTCCAAATTCTGCTTTAGTTTGGCTGATCTAAAAGAGATCTCTTCTAGTGCTCGCTTCGGCAACACATATACTAAAAGAGATCTCTTCTCATTAGCTCTAGTAGTCACGTAATAAATAACTGTTGAGAAGAGTTGAAATTTCAAGAGATATGCATGAATGTTAATGATCGTATGACAGTAGATGGAAGAATGAAATTTAATAGATTCTTAGCTTCTATGAAGATACTTTAATTGGACATCTTTTCAAGAAAGTACAGTCTATCCAGGACTGTAACATGCTAGGCTCAGCTTTTGGTCTCTTTTCTAGAAAAGTTATATTTATTATTTAAAAAGGCAAATCAACGACTCTCCTGATTCTTAACTTCTTACACTTAAACATTATTATTCTTACACTTAGCATTGAGTTTCTGTATTTATTGCTAGGAATTGTGGAGGTCTAAGGAAGTTGTAAATACAGATATATAGCCAAAGGTGGGAGCTAGGCTCTAGGCTCTATCCATGGTACTGAAACAGCCTTGTTCTGCTGCCAAGAGCAGAAGCCACTTGCTGAACTGTAACAAAATGGAATGATCAATTGCCTGAAGTGCCTGTAGCTCATTTAAAACAAATTCCAGGTTTAATTGAGCCTGTATCAAATAGATCATCCTGTATTGAGAGGATGTTTTTGTAGTTTAAGACTTGCGAAAGAGACTATCAGTAATACTCCATATATGTTGTGAACAGACTGGTATAATTCACAAGCTACTAAAGAGAAATTATTTTGTAGGCTGCCTAGTCACCGAGTAAAAACTAAAGTAATTTATTTAATTATCCTTTGGAGGGCTCTCTACATTATTTTTATGAATGCAATAGAAACATTGAAAAGCCAAAGGAAAAATAAGAAATTAACTTACATGAAAGTTAGCTTATTAATTTTCCCTTCATGTAGAGGTGTATTTTATTGTGTTTAGAACAATGTAATTTCAGAAGCAGTGAAAGTTTCTTGACTCATAAAAGGAAGCAAATGGAAATGGGATCAGAGAAGACATATTCTGAGCCTTTGAAGGGATAAGGGATTTGGCATGTCAAGGTGCTTGATTTTGGTTCTGAGACCACTGTTGGTGCAATTCTGTTCTAAGACAGAGACATGTAAATGGTTAAAAGCACCAGGGTGGGTCTTAGTTAAAAATGGGAAGTCATAGAAGTGTGTTTATTTCCTCTTGTTTATTCACCTTCCCCTCCCCCTCTCCTGTGGAGCACTGTTACCCTCCTCACTTCCCTTCCCTCTCCTTTATCAAACCAGCCCCCCCAGGGATGTTTTGAGTTTGAAAGTTTTCCTTAAATTATAGAATGAAAGTCCTTTTTATGTTTAATATGATTACAGGAGCTACAGATCAGGAGGTTTTTTGGGCAAGAGGATTATGTTGCTGCTCATGAAATCATCCAGTGGGCCTGCTAAGAGCCTGTTCAGTTCTGACATAGAACTTTTTGAGCTCATCGTCTGTAGAAAATTATAGTAATGTTAAGGAGAGTATGTGATGTGATGGGCACCGGGTGTTATATGCAACTGATGAATTATTGAACATTACATCTGAAACTAATAATGTACTATATGTTGGCTAATTGAATTTAAATAAAAAATAGAATAAAAGCTTTCTCCAAAACAAAAGAGAGAAAAATCTAGTAATGATTGGAATTTTGCCTCCTCTCTTGCCTTCTACCAATCCATTTCACCATGTGTCAGATGGAATTTTTAAAACTACAAATCCTATCTAATTCTCTCACCTATTTAAGACTGCTCAGTGGGTTTCTTTTTTATTCTCAGGCAAGAGAAAGAAGGTTACAACATGACCTTGTAACCTCTCTAATAATATGGCTTCTGTGAACTTCTCTCTAATCTCTGCAGTCCAGAAACCCTTGCTTTGTTTTAATCCTTTGAAGATTCCAGGGTGGTAGAGAGTAATTTTATTTACTGCTCTCTTTTTAGTGCCTAACCCAGTGTCATGATGAACAAATATTTCTTAAATGAATAAATGAAAGAGTGGATGAAATGTTGGTGTCATTCTAGTTAGTTTTGGTAAAACTATCCCCATGTATGGTATTGTCCTTCATTCCACAAATATATGTTGAGTACCTACCATGTGTTGGGCATTGTGTAAGGCACTGCTAAATAGTAATTACAATGTGTGATAACTTTTGAGAAGTCAGGGTGGCCTCTAGAGGTGGTTATAATTACAGACAGATTTAGAAATCTAAGTTAGCAGAAATGGTGGTGAGTAAAACTCTACCTTTTTGCTGCTTTCAGACTACACAGGAGATTTAATCTCCAGGAAGGCAGAAATACTTTTCAAAACAGAAGCAAAACACAGTGTTTCTTTCCAAGATGAAGAACTTAATGTTAGCTGCTAGTTATGTTTGTTTGTTTGTTTTTTGCCACTAGTTATGTTTAAAGAGTGACATGTGAAGAGATATGTGTGTCTTTCCTACTTTGGAGTTCATAAGTGAAGAGACCTGAGGCTACATTGATTCATTTCCTCCCACCTGACTGTTTCATCCTGGGCATAACAGGAATGAGATCATAGGCTGTTCTGAAAGCCCATTCTAAGTCTGAAGACATTAGATGCTTTATTGTGTCATTTTATAAATGAAGTGCTCAGGTGTTCACAACTTCTCTGGCATGTAGTGGCAGAATCACTATATTTTCTGGAGGGAGTTGGGTGTAGCAGAGGGGATGTGTTACAAAGAAGCTAAATTAGAACTGATATACTTCTACAGAGGGATTCTCATTGAAGAAAATGTAATGTTTCTTTTGGATTCATAGTAGATTTATATCTGTTGCATGATTTGATCCAAATTGGCTTTTGGAGAAAGTTTTGCAATGGATAAATATTTGGAGGAATGGTATGCATACATATTTGTGCCATATGATTGGCTGCTTTCTTTTTTTCTAAAAGACAACTAATTTGAGTGTGACTGTCTTGAATACTTGGTTATTTTCTGCTAGTGATGGTACTAAATTGGCACAGTGTTGGTTATGTACATGTGTTAAGCCAGACATAATTTTATAACACCAATTTAGAAGGAGAATTTTGAAATTTTAGGGATAAAAAGTAGGCATTAGGATATGATTTTTTTCAGAAGGATAATTTGTATAAAAGTAGCTTTATGATAAATCATCTCTTTTGTCTGATTATGGGACTACATGCAATAGTATCTCCTCAAAGAGGCCTTTATTCTAGTGAGTTTTACAAAAGGAAATTACTGTTCCTCATTTGTAGTAAGGGCTGTCATTGTCTCTTTTTGTCAATCTCCTTTAATTTCACATTATAGTCACAGTCTTCTGTTTAAATATGATCATCTCTCTACTTGACACAACAACAAACATTATGAGAGTCACAGAAATCATAGATATGAAAGCATCTTTGCTCCTGTCTTGGTTTGTTTGTTTTCTCAATGAAGATACCTTTGTCATCTGGTTATTTTATCTATGGTTAAGTGCAAGCTTCAGGACAATAATATTCTCTCTGGATCATGTACAGTCATGCCCCAGTGTAGGACATAGTCTAGAAATTTGCTCCATTTTAAAAGAATTTCCAAATGGGGACTCTTTTTTTTTTTTTTAAGATTTTACTTATTTTTTTTTGACAGGGAAAGAGATGACAAGAGAGGGAATACAAGCAGGGGGAGTGGGAGAAGGAGACGCAGGCTTCCTCCTGAGCAGGGAGCCCGATATGGGGTTCGATCCCAGGACTCTGGGATCATGACCTGAGCCTAAGGCACATGCTTAATGACTGAGTCACCCAGGTGCCCCCCCAAATGGGGACTTTTTATTTTTATAATTCTGCATAATATACCACCCATCTGGGAAACCTACAATGTAGATGAATAGGTTAAAGTCTCTGGGAAGTGCTCTGGTAAAAAATTGTTTTTTATCTCTTTAACTCGACATTTTCCCAAACCTAGTTGACTTTTGAACCCCTTTCTGTAATACCAGTTAGCATCCTGCTATGGAAAGCAGCTCTTTTGTTTCAGACTGTTGAATATAGGTTCTTCTGACTCTTATAAATCAATTTGGGATTTAATTCTGGGAATGAGGATGTATGTCAGCTTGTTACATCTGTTACTCTGTGGAGAACACAGTGGTTGGTTTGGTTGGTTTGGCTGGTCTGATGGCATTGGTAGATATTCTGTTCTTTCTACCTCACTGAGGAGGACAACTTTCTCAAGCAGAAGAGTATAAAAGTAGTTCTCTTTTCCTACTAAAATCCAAACATGAAATTGGGCTCATTTTAGGGGAAACTTTGATTCTGATGTTTGTTCATATGCTTGTTAGGGATGTGAAAGTTGTGGTACCCTTACATCATGCAGATCAAGGAATAGTATAATACGACATATATATCATAATAGTATATATATAATGGTATCATATGATAGTAGTATAATTATAGTTTAATAATAGTATAATTATCAGAGAATAGTATAAACACAGGGCAGGAAGGTCCAATAAAGGTCATAGAATGGGGCTAGTCATCGTGGAGTTGGGGATCCATTATCATATGAATACTAGGCAACTCTTTAAGGCTGTTCTGGGTATATTTATATAGATGTTCAGCTTGGCTTAACAATAGGTTGAATGTGTTTGGTGAATTCATATAATGTACTATTCTATTCCAGAAATTTCGTCTTTGTCTTAAGTGTGTATTCCTGGGCAACCTCCATCACTGCCTGTCTTTATAATGTACTCTTATTTCACTCCATTTTGTTCCCAGCAACCCTTCCTCAAGCCCAATGACTACTCCAGGCATGTTCCTATAATTTAGGGAAGAATGTAGCGTCACAACCAGCTTCTTAACAGAGTCTCCACTTCCTTAGGTTTAAAGTGCTCCCTGTGGAATTAGTGACAAGGAAACGATTTGTGCTTGCATAACTGATACAGATAAATCTGGTGCCACACCCTGCTTGGTTTTAGGCGTTGCTTGACCTCTTACCAGAAGTGAAAGTGGTCAGCCCCCATTTCATGCTCTCTGACATGCTTCCTAGAAGGGTCCTTGATAGCTGTGTCAGCAAAGCCACAGCTGAACCAGTTGAACAAACTGGTTTGGGCCCCTTGGAGGAAGTAATTTGCACTGTCAGGTATGAGAGAGAATGGCTTTTCTGCAGGAAGGAGCTCGGATGGCATAAGGGAGATAAATGGCCCTGAATGAAAGGGTGAATAAAACCCTCGACAGTTTGAAATTCCTTTGGAGGAAACTGGAAGTTAAGCATTTTCTTTCTTCTCCCTTTATCTCTTGTCTGTCTCATATTTCAGTTTTATTGCCCCTCTTTTGCTGCCTATGGTGCTGAATTATGATGAGCCCCAGACTTAGTTTAACCTTAGCTATTTCCTGACCCACACTTTCTTTTAAGGTAGAAAATGACGCAGATTAGTTCTTTCTCTGCAGTCATGACTATTATTAAACCTTTTACAATAGTCATATCTAATTTCTTATTATGCTTCCCCCCTCACCAACACACTGGACAGTGTGTCTGGCAGAAAGAACACAGGCACCGTGGCTGGCTAAAATATAATATCAAAGTCTAGAGCTGAGACTCAGCAAGTGTACTTATTTAATCGGAGAAGGATGCTGGAGCAGTTCAGAGTACTCATGGATCACCTTCTTCTCTGCAGAGATTAACCTCAGCTGGACATGGGTTCCAATTCTCACTCTACATTTACTAGTTGTATTGCCTAAAGACGTTTACTTAACATTACTTCCATTTCCTCATCTGTCAACTGAAGGACTAGCAATAACTGTGTTATAGGATAATTGGGAGTATAATGAGAGATTACATAAAAAGTTTAACACAGAGCCTGGCACAGATGCTCAGTTAATGCTAGTTTCCTTTCCTTATTTGAATAGCAGTGGGTGCTGTCTTAATGCTAAAGAGGAACATTGATAATTCTTTTTTTTTCTTGTATTTAGTCAATTATTTTATTGATTTTATTATTTAATTTAATTTAAATCATTTGTTTTATCATGTTCAGTTAGCAACCATATAGCATATCATTAGTTGTTGATGTAGTGTTCAGTGATTCATTTATTGCATATAATACCCAGTGCTCATCACGACACATGCCCTCCTTAATACCCATTGCCCAGCTACCTGATCCCCCCACCTGCCTCCCCTCTGAAACCCTCAGTTTTTTTTTTTCCTGGAGTCCAAAGTCTCTCATGGTTTGTCTCCCTCTCTGATTTCTTCCCCTTCAGTTTTCCCTCCCTTCCCATATGGTCTTCCAGGCTATTCCTTATGTTCCAATTATGAGTGAAACCATATGATGATAGTTGTCTTTCTCTGCTTGACTTATTTGACTCAGCATAATCCCCTCCAGTTCCATCCATGTCAATGCAAATGGTGGGTATTCATCCTTTCTGACTGGCTGAGTAATATTCCATTTTATTTATGGACCACATCTTCTTTATCCATTCGTCTGTTGAAGGGCATCTCAGCTCCTTCCACAGTTTGGCTGTTGTGGGCATTGCTGCTATGAATATTGGGGTGCATATGCCCCTTGTTTTCACTACATCTGTATCTTTGATGTAAATACCTAGTAGTGCAATTTCTGGGTCATAGAGTGTCTCTATTTTTAACATACGTAATTCTTGATGACAAGGTTAGAAGCCTGAGTTCTTTTCCTCTATTACTTCTTCCTGATATTGTTTCAAGTGACAGCAGCTCTAAGACTTGATATTTGGGTTTTCTAAAGAAAGCATGCAGGGCACCTGGATGGCTCAGTCAGTTAAGCAGCTGCTTTCAGCTCAGGTCATGATCCTAGGGTCCTGGGATCAAGTCCCATGTTGGGTTCCCTGCTCAGCGGGGGGCCTATTTCTCCCTCTCCCACTCCCCCTGCTTGTGCACGTGTACTTTTTCTCTCTGTCAAATAAATAAATAAAATCTTTAAAGAAAGTATGTAGTAGTGGAGCTTAATGTTTTATTTGGGAAAAAGATCTAGATTATCTGAGTGATTAGATTACCCTAATCTAGATTATCTAGATAATATATGTACAGCACCCAGCACAATACCTGTCACTGAATCAACATTAACTAGCAGGACATTCAGACAATGGTGGCAGATACAGGCTGAATGATCCGTGTGTGCATAGGCTAAAAAATGTAAGTCCATCTGAGATGGTAATGATCAGTCCTTGGTGGTGGTATTGGTGGTAGTTCTAAGAGGTAGCCATTCTAGTGACTGAGAGAGTGGAGGTGAGGCTTGTACTTTGAACTGGGCCTCCTTATCAAGAGCTAAATCAGTTTCTGGCTCTACAAAACAGGCTAATTTCTGGATGAGCTCAAGTAGTTGGGAATATGAGTGCTGGCTTGGGAAGAAGAAGATAAATCAAAGCCTGGGTTTCATAGGCTTGGACAAAAGTGTGTGTATGTGTGTGGTTGGTTGGAAGAGAGGAGGAAATGTGATGGCTATGCCTCAGACTCGCAGGAAATAGTGTGTCATGGTAATGGTTTCAGCATTGGACATGGATTTTAGGGTAAGCCTATTTATTGTCTTATATATTGAGAAATATTAAGGCAAGATAGGCTGCAGGCCTACTATGTCAGGGCTCTGGCTCCATTTCTTTGTGATTCTCTTGCTTCTGCCCTTCCCAGGCAGTTGGCTTAACTTCAAGTGGGTACAAAGATGGCAGCAGCGGTTCTGGGTACCATAGCTAGGCATGGGCATCTCCAGAGGAATAAGGGAGACTAGTTTATTTCTGTGTCTCTTCTGTAGGAGTGAACAACCTTTCTGGAAAGCTCCACAGCAAATATCTCCCCATTTGTCATTGGACAGAAAAGGTTTGCATACTTACATGTCCATTTTTAAACCAGTCATGCAAGGGGAATGAAATTATAGTGATTAACTCAAATTAAAACTGATTTCTTTGGGAGCTTGGATTTGGGTCACCCTGAATAATATGAGAGAGGAGAGGCTACCTGACCAGAACTGGATCTCTGTTAGAAAAGAAGGGGTAGACAGCCAACAGCATTTGCTGCAACTCGCTAGCAACAGTATCGTGTGCATATGTCACTTGCCTAGGGAATATTAAGTGAAATAATATATGTACAGCACCCAGCACAATACCTGTCACTGAATCAACATTTAGTAAAGTGGCAAGTGTACTTGGCAATTGAGCTATCATGTTTATTGGCTGCAAGCCTGATTTGAAGCTCTTACTGCTTTGTGTGACTCTATGTTCTTGAGGAACATTCTGAACTTGTCCTAACTGGCTAAGAAACTAGAATAACATTGAGATTCTAATCTAAGTATTTTAATGCCTCCTTTCTGGAGGGCTGAATCTGAATGGTAATGTCACTGAAGATGGCCTTTGTCCATTTCTTATGTAGATAGACTGAGTTTCCATTTACAAGTGGGGAAAGGCCTAAACATGGTGTGCCATTGTGGTCGTGTGTGTGTGTGTGTGTGTGTGTGTGTGTGTGTGTGTGTGTGTGTACATTATGCATAAATATGTGTAGATTTATTTTGCTTCCAAAGTACTTGGCTGAGTACTTCAGTTATTTTCAAAGTACCAGTAAAGTCTGAGGACTAAAGCAAGATTGAGCAAGGGGGATGTCAGCAGGGTTGCTACCCCCCATAGCTCCAGGCTGTGCCATCACAGCAGCTACACTGTGAATAGCAGCCCCCAGGGCTGTGTGGCTCTGTGACAGCCCTACATGCCAGTGACTTCAGAACAGGTTATGAACTTTGCGCAGATAGCTTGGGAGAACAGGGTACATGGTTTATACGCATTTGATTAGTTCTCTTCGAGTTAATTACTCCTTCATGAAATGTGTGCCAGTGGATTCTTTGCTGCTTCATAACACGCAGGATAATTCACACTTAACCGTTTTATCCAGAGCCATTTTATCCGTACATAGTGGGGACTACAATGCTCTGATATTAACTATCTCTGGAAGGAGTTAGCTATTCTTAGAGTTAGAAGTTAATTCTTGTTGTTTTATAAAAAGAAGAAGAAATAGGTTTTTTTTTGTTGTTGTTTTTGTTTTTGTTTTTAAAGAACAACTTTGCATATTGGGAGTGGAGCATGGTGGCTGAGTCCGTCACTTCTGCGTGACTGCCTGGGTTCAAATACCAGCAACTGACTCTCTGTGCAACTTTTGCTGCCTATGTGTCACTGTCCTCCACTATAAAATGAACATAATCTTAATGTTAGTCTCATGGGGTTGTTTGGAAGATTAAATGAATATGTGGAGACCTTAGATCAGGGCCTGCAAGAGTTAGTTGTGAGGATCAAGTGTTAGAAGTCTTGTACACTGTGTGTGTGTGGAGGGAGTGCAGAACAGTGCAGCCGCTGTGGAAATGGTATGAGGTTCCTCAAAAGATTAAAAACAGAAATATCATTTGATCCACAAGCCTACTTCTGGTATATATCCAAAAGAATTGAAATCAGGATCTCAAAGGATATTAGCCCTCCCATGTTCATTACAGCACTAATAGCTACAATAGCTAAGATGTAGGAACAACCTAAATGTTCATTAACAGACAAATGGACGGTGTGGCGTATGCATACAACAGACTACGTAAGTGAAATCAGCCAGATACAGAAAGACTGGCACTATATGATTCCACTTAAGTGAAGTATCTAAAATTGTAAACTTACAAAGCCAAAGACTAGAAAGGCAGTTACCTGAGCATGAAGGCAATGGGGAGGCATAACGTTTCAGTTAAGGAAGACAGTTAAGCTCTGGAGATTTGCTGTACAACATTGTATCTATAGTCAACAATAGTGTAGTATGTACTTAAAATTGTTAAGAGGATAGGTCCCATGTTAAGTGTTGATTTTTTAAAAAAAGATTTACTTATTTATTTAAAAGAGAGAGAGAGGGTAAGAGTATGTATGAACTGGGGAGGAGCAGAGGGTGAGAGAGAGAGAGAGAGAGAGAGAGAGAGAGAGAAAGGGCGAGCTGTGAATTGGCAGAGCTGGGAATCAGTCTCCAGCACACCCGCTACTGAGTGCATAGCCTGACGCAGGGCTGGATCCCAGGACCCTGAGATCGTGACCTGAGCGGAATTCAAGAGTGGGACGTTTAAACGACTGAGGCATCCAGGCACCACACCCTGCGCCCCCCCACCACGTTAAATGTTCCTAACATACACAGAGGTGCACACACACACACACACACACACACACTCTTATTCCAAACCCTTTATGTCAAATACAGTGACAATGAAGCATCCATTAAATGCACTTACTTTTAAAAAAGACTGTTAGAAAAACCAATGTTAATATTCTCCATCACAAAGGGAAAATAATTTCTATGAAACATTTTTAAAAATTCTGATTATTTAACTCCAACTCATTATTATTTTTTTGTAGCAAATACAGGCAAATATCCTCTAAATAAAACAGTTAGCTGTGATCATTATTATTATTATACCTCTCTCTTACAGGATTTTGGCATTTGTAGATATTTGATGCAATTCATATTTTTTTTAAAGATTTTATTTATTTATTTGACAGGCAGAGATTACAAGCAGACAGAGAGGCAGGCAGAGAGAGAGAGAGAGGAAGAAGCAGGCTCCCCGCTGAGCAGAGAGCCCGATGTGGGGCTCGATCCCAGGACTCTGGGATCATGACCTGAGCCGAAGGCAGAGGCTTTAACCCACTGAGCCACCCAGGCGCCCCTGATGCAATTCATATTTTAATACCAGTGTATTTCTTACATTGGGCTTCATGCTTTTTTCCTTGGGATTTTCATACCTGTTTTCTTCTTTGTCCTTACAGCAATCTGTCAGCTAGGTAAAACAGAAATAATTATCTCTGCCTACATTAGAGCAATTATTTAACTCCACAGCCCTTTTCTAATGATTTGTCTGCCTTCTCTACCAATAGAAAACTTGCATGAATGCAGTGTATCAAATAGGAATGCAATTAGCTGTAAGAAATACACAAGTAACAGGAGCTTAAATCATAATGTAGATTATTTATTTAATAAAAATTGGGAAGGACTATTCAGTGGCTCATTCATAGTATTAAAGACCCAAGATTTTCCCATCATCCTAAAAGAATTGGTTCATTTTCCTTCTGTTTGTATCCTCGTGGTCACAGGGTGATTGCGACAGTTTCAGGCACTGTATCCCTAACATCCCAAGCAGGCAGGCAGAGTATGTGGGAAAGAGGTCTCCTTTTATTAGTGAAGAGAATTTATTTCAGAAGTTCACTTCACGTTCCTATTTGCTTTACTTACCAGAACTGGACGGCTATAGCCACTCCTGGATGCAAGGGAGGTTGGAAAAGAGAATACCTGGTGGGTGCCTGGCTGGCTCAGCTGGTCAAGTGTCTTGGCTTCCACTCTGGTCATGATCTTGGGTTTCTAGGATCAAGCCCTGTGTTGAGCCCTGAGCCCTGTGTTGAGCCCTGCATTGAACCCTTCGCTGGGTTCTGTGCTTACTGGGGAATCTGCTGCTGTTGCTTCTCCCTCTGCCCCTACCCCTGCTTGTGCACACATGCTTTCTCTCTGAAATAAATAAATAAATAAATAAATAAATAAATAAATAAATAAATAAAGTATTTTTAAAAAGAGTGTTTGGGAAAGGGAATAATTGTCATGATTTATCTCTTGAAGCTGGGCACAATGAAGCTTGCACAAAGTAGGGTTCCCTTTTCTTCCCTTCCCTTCTCTCCCCTGCTCCCTTCCCCCTCTTATCCTCTCTTCCCTTCCCTCCCTCTCTCTCTTTTCCTTCCTTCCTTCCTTCCTAAATCGGGGAAAATTGTGGGGGCAGAAGAGCCAATGGCTATAGGAAAGGAAACTAATAGTATCAGCGATAAGCAAGCATTGTCCCTGATTTCTTTTTTAAAAATTCTTGAACCTGACACAAAAAACCCCCATAAATATTAGAATAAATGAAACTTTCTTTGATAGATGGAGAAATGGAGGCCCTCCAAATAGGAAGTATATGATCTTCCCAAGACCACATAGCTAATTAGACGAATAAGGGAACTCTAACTCGCTTGTGCCAATTTCTGGCTCGGAGTTCTTTCTATTAGCAAAGCCACATACTGGTTTTTGTCTTATTACTTATGGAAAAGATAATTCAAGATGTTTTCTTTCTATTTTTTGGGTGTTTGATAGAATGGCTCAACTTCTATAACACATGTGTTTCTCCTGGAACTTAAGTAAGGAGAAGCAAATGAATTTTTTTTTTCCCACAAGAGTCAATCAACCGTGGCCTCCTTGAATGACCTACAGTTATGAAGGAAGATGACTGGCATCTAATACACTGTCGTTCAAAGACACAATGACCAGTATTCTTTTGTCTACTTATTAAGATTTTAAACCATGAAGTAAAAAGACTTCAGAACTGAAAGAACTAATATTGAAAACTACTATGTGCCAGACCATTTTGAATATAACTTATATATTATTCTATTCATTTTGCAGGTGACAAAACTGAGGCTCTAGAGCTTATGACTTGCTAATGGGCATAAAACTCTGAAGTGGCAGAGCTGGGAGTCAAACCTGGCAAAGTTAGGATTCAACACTTGTGCTTTTCCCACTGTCTTACACTCTGATCCTATGCTTGGACACTACAATAATCATATTTTAATGAGCACCCATTATGGACTAAGAAGCCACTAGTAGTTAGACAAGTATATAGTATATGTCTGAACACATTTTTTTTTTGCTTCTAAGTTGCTTGAAAATTAGCATTTTAATATTTTGCATGTAAAAATGCTTTATGTCTTTTATAGACTGAGAAGTTTTATATAACCGTACATTATCATTTTTCTTATGTCAAAATTCAGGTTGACTTTCTTGGAATTTCAATGTAGACCTTTAAAAAACTTTGTATGGTATTTTGAATATTTTTGTATTAACATAAAGAAGTAAAACATACATTATGAGTTGTTTAAAGATTCCAGCAGCTATTATGCATCATAATGTGTACTGAAGTTAATTCTAAAGCATATCTATAGCTCATTTTATTTTATGCCATGGCACCTTGTTTATGGTTCAGCATATTTATGGGTTAGAATACCTTTAAATATTCTGGTCTTATGTACTTGTTTTTTTTTTCTTTCCTGATAAAATTTTAAAGTGACATTTAATGTTTTAAGAAACATTGTATTTGAGATACAAAGCTGTTTTATTATTTGGTTACAAGATAGCGTTATTCATAATCACACTGACCTGGCTTGTGTTAAAAGTTTGTTCTTCTGATTTTATGATTTTCTGCTTATGGGGGTTTGTAGTTAGAACAAGCCAAGTACTGTATTAAATTTTAAAACTTTAAGTATAGGTCCTTAACACATATAATAATTAGTCCTGTGTTATTGCTATTATAGTGGAGTACGTCTTCACATATTGCAAGTGTCCTGTTAGGAAATAATTCTCCATAGGTCACTTGTGTTTCTGAAAATTTTATGAGCAAAGTCATTGGCTGTTTTCATCCTGGGTTGTCTTTTCAAGGGTGCTTGTATAGCGGTCAATCTTGGAAGATAAAATCTCTCTCTGTCAGGAGCAAAGGGCAGATTTACCCACAGCCATAGAAGAGAGGCATAGTGTCTAGAGTGCAGGCCAAACAGTCTTACCACCCATTAAAAATATTAGGGTTCTATAAGCTCAGTATCACTCTCCTAAATATAACCCTTTTGTATTGCCTTGTGGGAGATGGGATTTGGGGAACCTGCATAAATGTTGGTGTTCTGCCTGAAGCTCTTACCATGAGTAATAAAGTCTTTTGTTTCTGACCCAGGAGCCTCATGTCTTCTGTTAGCATATATGAAACTGTGACAAGCTACATTGTTAACTTATATGTAAGATAACATCTCAGACCCTCTGTAGCTTTTGACAGTTTCTCAACTAAACCATTTTGGGCTTCCCACCTAGATTAGCAATTATAAGACACACTAATTCTTATTATTTTTTTCTTTTTTGGCAGGGGGAGGATTTAGACTTTAGAACAGTCCAGACTAATATAAAAAATCACCAATAAATGTTAAATGTCATCATATTTACATCAGGTTTAAAAGATAAAATAATTGAAACATCACAAATAAAGTTGAATTCTGCTTTGCCCTTTTCTTAGAACATTGCTTCCCTTTCCTTCCTGGAAGCGATCACTACTTTGATTTTGGTGTGTGTCTTTACACACCATAATTAATACTTTCACTATACATATACAAAAAAAGTATGTATTCCTAGATTGTGTTTTCCAAAAAATTACATAATTTGTTTTATATTGTATGATTTTTTCAACTATCTTTTCTCAACATTGCTTTAAGATCCACTTTTGTTGATAAATGATGATCTGGTTTATTAATTCTCTTTTGCTTCCTTATATAAATATAACATATTTTATTACTCTGAACACTACCGATTAGACATTTGGGTTGTTTCCAGTATTTGCATGTTACAAACAATGCTGTGATGAACATCTTTATGTCTTGGCACAATGATAGCAAGTTACTCTGGGATAAGTAATTGAATGTGGCAGAATTGACACTGTGCCAGTCTGGGGCTTAAGGCAGTAAGGCAAGTTCTACTTTTGTTCTTTGGAGGAAGCCAGCCACTGCGTAAGAGATCCAGCTACTTTGAGACTGCCATGCTGTGAGGAAGTCCAAGCTAGCCACGTGGCGAGGCCACAAGGAGAGAGAAGGAGAGAGGGATCCCTCTAGCCTCCCTGCTGTTCTAGCCATCCTAGTTGAAGTGTCAGACATATGAGTGAAAAAGTCACCTTGGACATTCTAGCCATAGCAAATGTCACATGAAGCACAGGCAAGCTGTCCCCACTGAGGCCCTGCCAAAACTGTAGACTCAAAAGCAAAGAAATAGTTATTATTGGTTTGAGCCTTTATGTTTAGATAATCAAGACCTCCAATTTTTTTCTCGTAGGTATTTCTTTTCTTGTACTAATTAGAAAGTATTCTTTATATGTTATCTTTTATATACCGGTGCTTTAGTGAGGACTCTCAACTCATCAAGGTATAAACCTAAATTTTTTTCCTAGTAACTGCTACAATTTATACTATGTGGAAGCCTCCTTTCCCACCAGCACAATATCTCAGCCTCGTCATTACTTTTCAGCCCCATTCTGTTTTTAGAACAGACTTGTAGCATTGTCCAAGATTTATCCCTGTGTTTTAAAACCTAAACCTTAGTTGGTTAAAAAAATCTTCTAGATTGCTCTTCTGAATAGGTGAGACTTGCAGCACTAGGAGGTTAGTGTGTGTGGGACGGTGTGAGACATATCGCCTCTCACACACCGTGGGGTACTGGGCAGGCAGAAGTGCAGAGCCAGGTGGATGCTGCTGTGCTCCACTGCCTCTGAAGTGTTGAGGTTTAGTTTTTTTTTCTAAGTGATGTTTGACCTTGATGCCTGTGGACTCCACAGGCTCCACAGATCATGGCTCTGACAGATCAAACAGATGATGATCTCCCTCTCGAGCTGCTTTGGAATGCACTGGGGTGGTGGTTCCTTACATGATTGGTTGCATCTTCCACTGATCCTCAATTGGCACCTTTGCAGAGCATGTCTTTGAGTTGAGTGTCTCTTTGCCTCTTGATATAACTGCCACCAGCGAGATGGTAGCCCCAGATTTGAGTCCTTTGGAAACCTGAACTCAGGGCATGGCTGGGGGAGTCCTAGCCTTCCTTCTTCTTGCCCTGCTGTGGCCCACCTTGCCATTGCTCCCAGTCCTCTCTTCTGCTACACCGTTAGTGCAAGGGAGATTATCAAGGTCAGTGGCAATATGACCAGGAAGCAATATGACCTTCTTGCAGGGATTGTCAGACTTAACTAATCACTGTCATAGTGTTCCCTTAGTTTGGGGGAGAAGAAGCCCCTCCTTCCTCCCTTTCAGAGAGAGGGGAGAGGTGAGGGAATAGCTTCTATTCACAAACAAAGACAACTTACAATTTCTTTCCAGCCACATATAAATTAGAAGTTTATGGGTTATAGTAATGTCAGTTCCTTTTTTTTTTTTTTTTTTAAGATTTCGTATTATTTATTTCCCATAGAGAGACAGAGAGCATGAGCAGGGGGAGCATGGCAGACAGAGGGAGAAGCAGACTCCCTACTGAGCAGGGAGCCTGATGTGGGACTCAGTCCCAGGACCCTGGGATTGTCACCCATGCCTAAGGCAGATGTCTAACCAACTGAGCCACGCAGGCATTCCAGTAATGTCAGTTCTTTTAAAACTGCACCTCTGGGGTGCTTGGGTGGCTCAGTCTTTTAAGGCCTCTCCTTCGGCTCACGTCATGATCCCAGGGTCCTGGGATCGAGCCCCGCATCGGGCTCTCTGCTCCGTGGGGAGCCTGCTTCCTCCTCTCTCTCTGCCTGCCTCTCTGCCTATTTGTGATCTCTGTCAAATAAATAAGTAAAATATTTACAAAAATATAAATAAAACTGCACCTCTCAGGAAGATCTGAAGAGAGTGACTAGTTCTGAAAGCTGGAAGTTTCTGATCTTGAATATGTGGTTCTTGGCTCAGCTGGACTTTTGTTTCCTTAACAGCATTCTTTCATATAATTAATTCTTTGTTATACATATTGCAAAGATCTGCTCCCAAACTGTTGCTTGGCTTTTAATTTTGCTTATTGTGACTTTGGTCTTGCAAATGTTTTATCTTTGAGGTCAATTGTATGTGTTAGCTAAGAATTCCTTTCACACTCTAAAGTCATAAAGTCATTCTCTTTATTTTCTCTAACAGTCATACAGTTCTGATTTTTACATTTAGGTTTCTCACCCATGTGAAATGTAAAAAATTTGTATATGATATGATAAAGAGATACAATTTATTTTATTTGGAAAGCCAATATTTCCAACATAATTTATTGAATAGTCTATCTGTTCCCCAGGAATCAAAAATACTAGTTTTGACTTTCATCGCATTTCCATATGTGCACCGCTCTGTTTCTGGCATCCTTATTCTGTTTCCTTAGTATATTGGTCCTCTTTGAAGCAAAAGTATACTGCTTTAAGTACTATGGCTTTATGTATCTTAATATCTAGTAAAGCAAGTGTCCCATCCTTTTTCCCAGAATGATTTTGATTATTTGGCCCTTTATGTCTGCATATGAATTTTAGAATTCACATATCAGTTACATGATAAAACTATACTGGGAGTTTGATTAGCAATGCACTGGATTTATTTATAGACTAAGCTGAGTATGAACTAACTCATTAATGTAAAAAAATTAATTAGGTAATTGCCTTGCAATCTAAATGCAGAAAAGTTTCCATTTAGCATATAATTTATCTTTCTTATTTTGCAGTGTTTGTATGTAAAACTTTATCTGTTGTTATGGTCAATACCTAACACAAAGCTTCTCTCAATAAATATTTGTGGAATTAATGACTAGACCATCTGTAGACATTTCTGCTAGACCTGAGCAGAAGGCGTATGCTTAACTGACTGAGCCACCCAGGTGCCCCTTTTCTGTATAATTGAAACTCTGTACACTTTGATAATCCCGTCCTGTTCCCCCCTCTCCCACCAGCCCCTGGCAGTCACCATTCTACTCTCTGCTTCTAAGAGCAACTATTTTAGATTCCTCATATAAGTGATATGATGTAATATTTATTTGTCCTTCTATGTCTGGCTTAGTTCACTGGTATAATGTCCTCTAGGTTCACCCATGTTGTTGCAAATGTCAGAATTTTCTTTTCTTTTTTTTTAAAGCTCAGTAATATCCTATTACATGTCTCTGTGATATTTATTCATCCATCCAGTGATAGGCATTGGATTGTTTCCACTCTTGCTTATTGTGAATAATGCTGAACATGGGGGTGTAGATATCTCTTTGAGATCTTGTTTTCATTTCCTTTGGATATGTACCTAGAAGTGATGTTGCTGGATCATATGGTAGTTCCATTTTTTAATTTTTGGAAGAACCTCCATACTGTTTTTCATAGTGGCTGCATCAGTTTACATGCCTGTCAGTAGTATGACAAGTTCCCTTTTCTTCATATCCTCATTAATATTTGTTCTCTTTCACCACTTTGGTTAAATTTATTCCTAAGTATTTTATTCTAGTGATGATGTTGTAAATGGGATTGTTTTCTTTCTTTTTTTAAAAAAATTATTTTATTTTTTCAGTGTTCCAAGATTCATTGTTTATGCACCACACCCAGTGATCCATGCAATACGTGCCCTCCACAATACCCACCACCATCCGCCAACCCTCTCCCCTCTAAAACCCTCAGTTTGTTTTCTTAATTTCTCCTTCTGATAGTTCGTTGTTAGTATATAGAAACACAACTGATTTTTGTATATTGACCTTTAGCCTGCAGCTTTGCTGAGATCAGGGCTGCCATAACAAAGTACCAAAAACTGAGTGGCTTAGAGTGATAGAAATTTATTGTCTATAAGAACTCCTTTATTTTTTTGACAGTTAGTTAAGGTGACTTGAATTCAGTCTTAATGGGACCATGTGATAGAGAAATAAAATGAGACATTTCTTTGTTGATCATGTCCTTTGTTGATCTGATCAGGGAAATCAGTCTTTAAAAATCCCTTAAGGCATTTTCATTTAATTAAGGGATCAAATTAGAGACTGAAGAGGGCATATTTAACCTCAATAGTTCCTATGTTCTGTTACCTGCTTTAATTTGAATTTGGAAGTGACGGACACAGGCGGTCATTAGAAGTGTGAGTACACATTCTGATTTTGTGATTTCATCTTGAAGTCTGATGCTTGAAAATAAATTCACTGTAAGCTTTGAATATGAGATTGTAGTGCATATGTTTCCTTCCTTTTGGTTTACCCCTTACCTGAGTCCTTTCTTCCCGTGTTTGGGGAATCTTCTCTTTCCCTGCTCTGGATCTTGTTAGGAGGCTGAGCTGTGTCCTACTACAGAAGCTGAAAGTGCCCAGTCCTTACTTTCCTAGCCTTCACTGCTATTCCCAGTAGGGGTCAGAGGACCTCTCTGACTGCAGTGCTGCAAGAAGACTAGAAGCTGCGGTGATAGTGGTGGTGGCTAGTGTTTGCTCAGAGCAGTGCTGATGGTGCAAGGCTGTGTTTGGTGGCAGAATCAATGGTGTCTTCCCCAGACCAACCACGTGGCGTCTTTGGTAGCTGCTCCTGGCTGCACAGCTTCAGCAAGGCTTTCGTGCTGTACCATCTGTATGGTACAGCATGTACCAGATGTATGTGCTCTACTGTATATACCAGATATGTACCATATCTGGCTGGCCTTAAGCCTGGTTCTTTAGTCATTGTGGTGAGTCTGAGATAAATTCATTTCTCTGCTTAAATCAGCCAATAATGACTGTCACAGTTTTCAACTAAGAAGTGTGACACATCCAGGAATGTTGAGCACTTAACTGACCTACTTGTAATAAAATGTTAGATGGAGGGACCAAAATAAATTGCTCAGAGCTGGGTGTGTCATGAAGGCTAGTCTTGTACTTCAGCTGCTTTGCTGGCTTTGACATAGGCTTTTTGTGTCCTTTTCTAAGTCTCATTTATTCATTCAACAAATGTTTCTTGACTGCCTGTGTATGAGTTTCCTATGGCTGCTATAACAAATTACCTCAAACTTGGTGGCTTAAAGAAACACAGACTTATTCTCTTATGTTTCTGAAAGCTAGATGTTCAAAATCAGTTTCAATGGGCTCAAGTCAAGGTCTGGGAAGGGCTGGTCTCTTCTGGAGTCTCCAGGGGACAATGTGTTTTCTTGTCTTCTCTAGTTTCTAGAAGCTGCTTCATCATTCCAACCTTTTACTTGTGATGTCACATTGCTTTCTCCTCTTCTACATGGATGCTGTGATTACATTTAAGCCCCACCCAGATAATCCAGGATAATCTTCCCATCTCGAGATCCTTAACTTAATCACATCTTCAAAGTGGATTTGCCAATAAGTAACATTCCCAGGTTCCATATATGAGGACCTAGATGTCTTTGGGGGCTATTACTTGGCTTACTGCACTCTGCTATATACTATGCATTGGGAATATAAGGTGAGGAAGATAAAGATTCAATTTGCACTTCTGTGTAGATGGGGTACACACATTTAAATAAAAATTACAGAAATAATTTTGCAAGTTTACTTACGATAAGTGCTTGGAGGAGAAATACAAGATGGGAAGGGAGAATGTAAAGGACTGATTGCCAGAGTCCAGGGCGGCCATGGAAAAGTTTGGTAAAAAATAATATTGGCTAACACTACATGTAGGCACTGTATTCCATGGGCTACATATATTCATAAATTTAATTGTCACCACTACCTATGAAGTAGGTATTTTATGATCTGTACATGAATAAACTGCAACACGAATATTGGAAGTAATCTGCTCAAGGGTCTGTGGCTGACTAGCAGAGCAAGCAACATTTAAAGCAGTCCTTATGTGGTGGATTTTGGTGGTTTTGCTGGCCTCCCATTATTGTGTTATGTCCTGATTTTCTTTGGAGGAATTTGTGCTCCTCATTGGACTCTACCTTCCCCTAGGAAGGGTTGGACACATGGTGAAGATAAAACAAAACAAAAACACCCAAATAGCTGAGGATGATCCACCTTCCAGAGGAGTCTGTCAGTCCCTGCCAGCTTTACCTCTTAGGCTTCTCGGCCTCTGTTCTTTTCCGGCTGTGTTTTTAAACTACTTTTTTTTTTTTTTTTTTTTTGTAGTCTTTGATTGTGTGAGCTACTGCCTGTCTTCCCAATACATTCATTTCCTGCTTAAGTTTCTGCTGGCTTCTAATGATAGAAAACAAACTGAGGGTTGCTGGCAGGTAATGGGTGGGGGATGGGCCGAATGGGTGATGGGGATTCAGGAGGGCACGTGTTACAATGAATACTGGGTGTTATATATAAGTATGAATCGCTAAATTCTACTCCGGAAGCCAGTGTTACACTAGATGTTAATTAATTAGAATTAAATAAAATTTTGGAAAAAAAAAAAGTTTCTGCTGCTTACACCTAAAGCACTCTTGGAACAGAAGGAATTAGCCCGGTGAGGATGGGAGAAGGCGCGCAGTTGCAAGGCAGATGGAAGAGTGTGTAGCCGAGATGATGAGCCTCGTATAAACTTTCTGAGGAGCTGTGAGGAAGCCATGTGGTGGAACTGAGTGAGGTGGAGGGTGGCATGAAACGAAGTTCAAAAGGTTGGCGGGAGCCGGATGTATCTGAGCACAGAGCCTGGCACAGGGCCCAATCTCACCACCCTGAGATCATGACCTGAGCCAATGTCAAGAGAGCCACTTAGGGGCGCCTGGGTGGCTCAGTGGGTTAAGCCGCTGCCTTCGGCTCGGGTCATGATCTCAGGGTCCTGGGATCGAGTCCCGCATCGGGCTCTCTGCTCAGCGGGGAGCCTGCTTCCCTCTCTCTCTCTCTGCCTGCCTCTCTGTCTACTTGTGATTTCTCTCTGTCAAATAAATAAAATAAAATCTTAAAAAAAAAAAAAAAAAAAGAGAGCCACTTAACCAGCTGAGCTACCCAGGTACCCCTGAAGCTTTACCTTAAGGGTAATTCTTTATTGTTCATTCATTTGTTTGTTTGTTTTTAAGCAAGATACTTATAACTAATGTATTTGGCCAGTTGGACTCAGCGGGGTACAAGTAGAAAGCAACTGTATTCTTTTTTTACCACTTTCTGCTAAACTTGCTCCATGGAGTCATTTTCCCCTGGATTCTGGATGAACTCTTGGCTAAGGACCATTCCTTTTCTGGTCCCTCTAAGATACGAATAAATGATCCTTTTAAGTTGTGAAGTGTCTAGTTCTGTCTAATATCAAACTCCATGTTTTCATCCCATTATAAAGTTCTCTCTTAGCCAAGGCCTAAAGCAGGCTTTGAACCTGCTTCTGGAAAGATGTGGTCATCTGCTTGCCCACGTTGCTTTTCTCCCCCTTCTTGCCTACTGATTGGGCTACCTCTGGCTCCTGCAGGATTGGAGGTAGGGCAGGGACAAGGCTCTGCCTCTCCGAGGGATTTCTTTAACGTTCCTGTAGTTTCCTCATTGTCAATAGTGCTTTTCTTGCTAGGTACTAATGATCTACCTCATCCCTACTTCCAATCCCTAACTTCTGCCAGTTCACAGTTAGCCTCTCTCTGCCGGGCTCACCCTCCACCCCAAGTGGTTGTTATGGAGAAACACTTTGCAAGGCGACTCGGGGTTGCGCAGCCTACAGGATTCAGGCTCACTGTCTTACCAAACGAGAGGGCAGTCCAGTCTCCCTTTACGCTGGCCAGATTCTCGTTTTCAGACTTTTTCAGGCATGCTTCAGTTAACTGCCTTTGTGTTCTCCCAGATTGCAGAGGGCCAGTACCAAGGTCTTTAGATATTTCTTCTGAAGCTACCTCATGCATGGAAATACCCCAGGATCTATCAAGCTTTCCTTATTAATCCTTGATTGGCTGATAGAGCCTATTGGGCTGAGATTTGTAAACCTCACTCTGGACGATCCTTTTTGCAAACCTAGGACTTGTTCTATAATGTGGGTGTAATTGGCGTCTATTGTTCCAAACTCTGGAGCTTCAGTCCAACCTGAAACAATAGAAAAGTACCATTTTAATATTCTCTTGCAAAGAGATATGATCAGATGCCCAATATTTATATAGTTTTAATGAATACATGCTCCAGTCACATTACTTCCCCAGCGTCCATATAAAACAAATAAAACACCAAATATTCTTATATAAAATATAAGAATATTTTGTAAATCTGACCAGATTTGGGTTTCTTTGGTCTAGACAGTATTAAATTAGTCAAACATCTCTGTGCTCAGTATTCCACAGGAAGTGTGGGACCCTTTCTTTTGGTTAAAAAAAAAAAGACAATCAGCTGTCATACACTTGAATGTGGACCAAACATTTAAATATTCAGTAGAAATTTGGATGTATTGTATAAAGCGCTCAGCAAAGTGGAAAGCCCTCTGACCACTTTCAAAATAATCCAAGCAAACAGCAATTAGGGATCTATTCTATTTTTTTCCATTTGTTCATAGCTCTCACCAGGACATAACGTGAGCTCCCATGCATATTGGGAGGGAGATGGACAGCACTTTGATTGTTCCTTACTTTGATATGTGACTGTCAGGGTTGCAAATAATGTGCCTGCAAAAGAAAATTGCCTCCTGGTGCACCTGAAGATGGAATTTTAAAAAATGTTTCTTCCTCCTTCCTTTTCTCTTTCCATTTATTCAGCATTACGTGACTGTTGTTAAGCACCCGAGGAGAAAAAGGAACTGTTTATGGTGGCTCCAGTGGGATAAGTCTGACCAAGAGGAAGGAGGCAACATAGCAAGGGGAGTGTTTCCAACATTTATTTAGTATATATTTATTAACCACCTATTGGGCACAAAGAACATAAAACATGGTGACTACTTGCTAGAAGCTTTTAATCTAGCTGTGAGGATAGGATGTACATGTACCATAGTTAAATTCAAGGTTTGTGGTATTGAAAGCAGAGTCCTCCCATACTGTGAGCCTGAAAAAGGCAAAGCTACAGCCAAGAAAGTGGTAGAAGCTACAGAGGGAGAGGTCTGGGTTAAACGTAAGGTTCTAACAGAGTTGACCAAAGATGGGTTGGACCACCTGATGTGAAGGTGAGTTTCTTGTCCTTCAAGATATTTCACCCAAACTGAATGAGCACTTAGCAGGAGCATTTGTAGAGGGCATTATTGCATCCGAGGAGTGGTTATTCCACATAACCTTTAAAATACTCATATGACTTCATGATGCCTTGATTTTGTGAGTCCTGAAGACTGAGCATGCATGGGCTCATCAATGCTTAGGAAAGAATTTATGGGGACAGGAGAAGGGAGGGAGGAGGGAGGTCCAGTCAGAAGAAATACTACGAGATTAATGAAAGGTCTGGAGCTTTTGCTTGTCCATATTTTGCAAGGGGAAACTACATTATCCCTAACCACATTTAAGGGAAGTTTACACAGGAGTTTAAGAAACAATAGCTTAATGTCTCTTTGCTTTGGAAAATTCGGCATAATTGACCCTTAAAGTCAAGCTTGAAGGATGAGCTAGGGAGTTTGTCCGGTTCACTTAAACAAAATTTTGCTGAGTGTGTACTACGCTGCAGGCATCTGGCGCTGGGAGAGCAGAGATGAAAAGAGGCACGGTTTCTTCTCTTGAACTGCTTATTGTTGAATAGGAGCTTTTAAAGAGCTCATCCTAAAATACTTCCTAATGAAGACCTACATTTACTTTCTCCAAAGTTTTATAGCCACTTTAATAATAGCTATATTTATAGCTATAATATATAGCTATATATTATAGCTATACTTTATAAATATATTGCTGTGTATTTATAGCTATACTTCAAAGTGTGAGATATGACACACTTTGCTGGACACACAACATCTTAGGCAGTCTTCACACCATTGGAGAAGAGATGTCTTACTGTCACCCCAATTTTATGGTCAAGAAAACAAAGACCAATACAATTAAATTGCCCAGAGTCCCATACTCAGTGTTATGGATTGGATGTTTATATTCCTCTCAAATTTATGTGTTGAAATCCTATCCCCTAATGTGATGGTATTAATAACAGGTGGGGTCTTTGGGACGTGATTAAAGTCACATCCACCCTCATGGGGCTGGTGACCTTAAAAAAGACACTCCAGAGAGCTCCCTTTCCTTTTCTGCCCTGTGAGGATGCAGCATGAAGGAAGATACCTAATGAACAAGGACCTCACCAGACAGTGGATTCTGATGGTGCCTCCATCTTGGACTTGGCAGTCTCCAGAACTGTGAGAAAGACATTTCAGCTGTTTACAACACCCTCCCCCCAACCAGTCTATGGTATTGTTGGAGCAGCCCAAAAGGACTAAAATAGTCTGTCAGTACAGAGCAGAGCTTCTATTTGGCCAAGTGTGCTTGGTTCCAAACCTGACGGTCTTTAACTACTGTGCCACAACCTTTCCTCTCTCTGCTACAGAGGCCAGGGTTTTCCCTTGGCTCTGCTTTGCTTCTCCCTTTACCAAAAAACAGAGTGAATGACAAAACCATTTTGAGCATTTTCTTGAAGGGCCAGGAGTGAACTTGTCTGGAGGAGAAATTCCCATTAGAATTCTGAGACTCAGCATATAGCAGTGGCACCAGGGAGGTAAAAATGCCATGCTAATTAGGCAATTACTGAAACTCATGATTAAAACATGAGGTTGCCTTTCTAAGAGAATCCCTGGAATAAGTGGTATTCTTCATTTTGCCTTGGAGCCTGGTCGATCAACGTCTAAGAAATTCACCTTCCTCTGCTGGAGAAATGATGTGGGAAGCAAAGACTGTTTTATCCATTATCTCTTGGGATACTGATGACAATCCTTTGGAGATACATGGGGGAAATTTGGTTTGGGGTTTTAATGGCCAGTTAATCAGATCCCTCATTGTTTTGAGTCCTGTATGGTGTGTGCAAAATATATACCGAAGTCAGGAATTCCAATTTCAGGTGGATTGCTTGGATTGGATCTCAGGCCTTGGATCTGTGCCCAAATGCCCCTCCTCATTACACGCCCTCCCCCCCCAAAACACACTCCTGCTGCAGCTGGACCCTGGGGTCTGCATTTAGGAAGGGCTGGGCTTACGGCCAGCTGAACAGAGAACTGTAGTTGCTTCATACCTGATGAATCCAGGGAACCTGGGAGATACATCAGGAGGTGTTTTATTGACAAAGTCACAGGGAGAGTGAGCAGGATAGTTTCACTACAGTGCCTGATCTTGTTCTTTGAATCCATTGCCCTCTCCTGATTTGACAGGTAGAGAATTTGAGGCTTCAAGAAATTAAAGTTTTGAAAGTCACGCATAATATGCCAATGGAAGGGGACTTGGAGCTCAGGGGGCTCAGACGCTTTCTGTTGCAAATGTGCCCGGTGCCTTACAGAGAGGAAATGTGACTTGTCTAAGGTCTCACTGCCAGAACGAGACACTCAGGTCTTATGACTCCTTCTGGGGCTCTTGCTGGAGCCTCACAGAATTCTTCTTTCTCACACTATGATCCCTCTGCTTTTGGCTTGTGAGCAGAGTCTTCTGGATTCTGGTCTTGTCCCTGAGCATCTTTTCTCAACTTGGAGAGGAGGATGGTCTGCCCCTCAGTGTTCTTGTGAAAACCAAATGAATTTGTATCTATGCAGATACTTTGTGATTGTAACATACTCAACAGATATTAGAATCTTATTTTTGAGGTCATCACTCTCACTTCTGTCCTTTCAGATGGGCCCCTTTGAGCCAGGTGGACACAGCTGGCTCCGGAGGAAGCTGAGCTACTGGAGGAACAGAGCTGCAGTGTTGTGGTTCTCAGTGCCGGCTGCACATGAAAATCATGAAGAGTTAAGAAAAAAAAAAAAAAAATACCAGTGCCTGGGCATTGTCCCCAGACCAATTAATCTCTGAAGGAGGGACTACTCACTGATCTATTTTTAAATAGATCTGATAATATAGAAAGGTGGACAGCCACAGCCTTAGTGACCTCACACATTCATTTTGTAGCAGTGACACTCTCTTGGAATGTAGAGGGTGATTGCATTTCCTGGTGGATCATCTGTCCCTTAATGTTGGAAACCTAAATCCAAGCCTCATTGGAGTCTTGTGTGAGCTTCTTCACAATATTTATGACAGTTCTTTACCTATGCATAGGGCTTGCCCTCTCTTGATGCCGTTTAATTTTTACAACAGCCCTGTGAAGTCGATCTATTGGTCTCATTTCACGAAACGGGAAAATGGCGTTCCTACCCAACCCTGCATGGAAGCAGATACCTGTCTCTGCTGCTCTTTAGAAGAAAGGCTTTGCATCAAGTGGGTGGGTCAGAAGCTTATCTTTATCCCCACTCTGATAACAGCATCTTCCCATTTGGGAATTCATGAAGAACATCCCTTTTGATCAAGTAAGCTTGTTGTTTTAACACCCAACAAGACCTGTGGTCAACAGTTGTGAAGGTTGTACACTATCCAAGCCTAAGAAATAACAATTGCATTACATTTGTGTGAATGGTACCCCCAGCTCAAGGACAGTGCCCAGGCTCGGTGGCTGCTTGTCCTGAACCCTAATGTACCGAGAGGTGCTGTCTGGATCAGGAGGCTCTCTCTCTGATAAGGTCTAAAAGATGCTGGAACAATCCCCAAATGCTGCCCTTCCACTGCAGGTCAGTTGCTAACACAACATGAAATCAGAGTGTGATCTGTTTCTTTAACATTATCTTCTCCAGGCTTTTTTATTTTAAAAGCACATACCCTTAGAAACAAGAAACTATTTTGGGCTCTTAAATGAATCTTCTCTTATATGTTTAGGAATTGGTAATTCATACAGAATAGGGGTTTATGTTTTTTCAAACAGTCTTCACATTGCCTTCTGTGATGTAGGCATTTCTCTTTCCAGTTTACACAGGAGCCAACCAGGGTTCAAAACAGTCACTGTCTTGACCCGAGTTGAACTCATTGTTTGTTTGTTTCTAGATCTGAGACTTTTCCCGCTGCCTCCTACTGATAAGAATAAGGTTTTATTTTATTGTCCTTGACTACATGCATTCCAGAAACGTGTGCATTCAAGCAAGCATTCTGTTGGCGATGGTCCTGAGGCTGCAGTCCTTTCGGTGCTCAGGAGGGCCCTAGGGGGTGACTCCTCTAGTGCAGATGTGCATCACATGAAATAATTTATGCTGTTTCCTAAGTAAGAAACTTTACATGGTGGACAAGTTTGTTTTTTAAATTAGTACGGAGGCTGGGATAATGATATATATTAAAATATCTTAGGTTTCATTGAAAAACTCATGAATGTGAACATGGCTAGACTATTTACTCAATTATCTCCTCTTTGAATATACAATCTGCTCAGAGAAAACCAATATTTTTATTGGTTTTAAGTACATTCTTTTAAAATATATTTTAAATAAATTATAATACAAAGAATATAGGCAGTAAAGAGTATGGACTTTGGGGTCAGTCCTGAGTTCAGATGGGCTTCTCCTTACTGGTGTCTTTGTGATTTGAAGTAAGTCGTGGGGCGTCATTTATTCTCACTTTTCTCATCTGTAAAATGGGCTAATTACATTTATCTCACAGGATAATTAATCTAAAGCATAGAACACATAGAAATTCCTCAAAAATGTTAATTTATATATTAATAATAAATTTATTAATTATTAAGAAATAAATAAATTTAATTATTTAATTAATCAATAAATTTATTAATAAATTTATTAATTTATTTAATAATTCTTGCATTAAAACTCTTTAGTTTCATTATTATGAGAGTTAGTTTCATTACTATAATATAATTAGATTCTGAAAAGAGAAGTCTGGGTAGATGGGCTTTCTCAATGTTCATGTATTCATAACTAATTCAGTTACAAAGAGTGATCTTTCTAAAACACAGAACTTATTTCTGGCTCTTCTACCTAATGCTCATCAAAGGCTCCCTATGGCCTACTAAATAAAGCCCAAATCCATTAGGCTGGTATTCCAGACCTTGCAACTCTCTGCCCTTATGTCCTCCTCCCTTTTCTCCATCTGTGCTCCCCTGAATGACGTTCTTCTTTGGATTCAGCGTGCTGTTTCATGCTTCTCTGCTCCCTTAGTCAGCAAGCTCCTTCCCATGACTTTTCACTTGCCAGACTATAATTCTTTCTGTCCTCAAGTCTCTCCTCTTCAGAGAAGCTTCTTTTGATCCGTCTCCTTTCCCAAACACAAGTCATCACTGCCTCCGTTGTCTTGCCCCTGTCCTTAGCACATCCAATGGCTGAGGCACTTTCTACAACCTCTTCTAGACTGTGAGCTCCTGCAGGGTGGGGCCAGCATCTTCAACTTTGGTATCTGGAGCCCGGCACAGTACCTGGCATAGAGCAGTTGTGGACTGACCTTAATTGACTGTAACAACGCAATGTGCTTAGCGTTTTCCTAGAGGTATGCATGAAAGGTTCTGGTAGTTCAGGGGAGAAAAGCTCTCAGCTCCTGAGCATACCAACTATGGGGAAGTTCCTTAAGTTCTGGGATCTTCAGTCCTTTATCTATAGAGATGACAAAATAATAAATAGTACCTACTTAATAGACCTGTTGTGCAGATTAAATGTAAATCTTTAACGCATGTGAAGCACTTAGAATAGTGTCTGACATGAAGTATCTAGAAAACTGTTGGCTACTATAGCTATTATTTTTCATTAAAAATAAAAATTATAAGAGGTGAACTGATTTAAACAAGGTCACAAGGTTAGTAGGTCATCAGATGCCAAGTTGGGTACTCTTTCCACTCTATCATAGCTTCCTTCTTGATTCACGTGTCTCTCAGTGACCTACCGCAGGAGCCCTAACATTTCCATCCCCCAGGGAAAAGATTTCTTTCCACAAAGGGGTTAACCAGCCACGCATCATCCCTTGTTAATACATCACAGCTGTGTTGTCGGATGGGTTGCGTTGTGCTGTCAGATTAGCTGGGTGGTCCTTTGCAGAGCAAGAGCTAGCTGGTCAGTCCTGGCTGCGGTTGAGATAAAAAGAGTAGGTTCAGACCCCTGGGGATCCCCCCCAACAGAGGCTGGCTTGGGTGTAGTCTGTGGTGGATGGGAAGGAGGAAGACTTCCCAGTCTTACCTATAAAATTGGGAGAAGAATGGCTGTTTTACAGTCCCCTTGTGAGGATAATATGAGGTAACTATAATAGGTATCATTTATTAAGCAACTACCGTCTACATGTATTACCTTAGTCCTCCCGATGACAACAGGAACTGGTTCTAGGATTATCCCTATTTTACAGAGGAGGAAACTGAGGCCCAGATAGATTGTCGGCCAGTTACTAGGTGGCAGAATCAGAATTTGAGCTCTACTTCTGGGCACTGAGATAGTATATGGGAAATGCCTGACCAGAGTGGGATTTATCCCAAACTTTCCCTTTCAAAGAATGGAGTCTTCTTTGTTTTCATAATTTTTTAGCTATTTTCTGAGAAAGAGTATCTGAAATTGTACAAGCTTTCAACCTACCTCTGTCTGTGAGCCTCACTGTTGTGAGTGCTTGTAAGAAATGAGCTGCCTTCTTTCCTAGACAGTGGGGTCTTGGAAGTGCAAGGAGAAAGAAGATGAGGCAGGCAAGGTGAGGCACAGACCACAGGGGATGGGTAGGTAGCAGGGAGGGGGGCATGTTAACCCCCTTCCTGGCTGACCCCCCTCCTTAACACAGGATAGGCTCCTACCAAGGGGTTCAGCTAAAGCCCTTCAGAAAGCTTCACCTAGTTTTGCTGACTTCCCGAAGCTTAATTTATAGCCAGCCAGTGAGTGGAGCTAAAGCTTCATGAGATTGCTGCTTGTCCAGCTGACCTGCTGGGGAATTCCTGCCTGAGCCTTTCCCCTCTGCGTGTGTCTGCCAAACAGTCCCACTGAAGAGCTTATCTCAGCCTGGCAGAGCAGAGGGTCACACTGCCCACCCCTCCCTCAACTTGTTCTCCTTTCTTAGCCATGGCCCTTCACATTCTCGGGGCTAAATCCATGCAGCATCAGCTGGGTGCTTATTAAACTCCCTACACTGGAGAGAAATGGAGCTGAAGAGATCCTTTTTCTTATTCTTGGTGCAAAGAATGAGCACACACAGGCATTTTAACTCCGTAAGCCAGGTAGTTTGTTTAAACCAAGGGTTGCAAACTCAAATGCTTGCAGGACCCGATGGGGAACATTATGGAAAGAGGCAAGCTAGGTGAAGACAGTAGGGACTGGTGGGGATTATGGCAGACTGGAAAGCTCTTGTGCTTTCTCAGAAATGGGCAGTGGCTCTCCAGCTCCAGTCTTTGCAGCCTGCGGGGGATGCAAGTTGAGGGTTTCCTGATTCTCTGACATTTCAGGAGACAGTGTAGAGCTGGATTTTGTGTGAACTTTCTTAATTTTTAAAACATTGTGTGGGACAAACAAAATACCTCTATGGGTATTGATTTGTGTATAGGTTGCCATTTTGAGAATGCTGTTTGAAGTTGTGAGGTGAAGTCTCCACTCAGGCTACTTTTTCTTCCCTTTTCCTTATCACTTGGCCCTGTTTGATTTCAGCAGAAGTGGCGTCAGTCAGGAACCTTATTGGTCTAGGGAAGAAGCTATTTGGGAAAACCTGAGAGCAACATTTGCTTGTTCTTTCGTTTTGCCCATTAACTCATTCACTTATTCAACAACCACCAACTATTTTAGATACCATACTCTGGGGGGACAGGAGTGAACTGGTATATCTCTCAAGGAGCTCATGGTCTCAGAGGAGAGGTGAGCAAGATGGCTGCTCTTACTGGTTCAGAGTGGTCAAGGCTTTGATGGCTGCCTGAAAGACCCATAGGAACATGAATGAGAGAATTCTTAGCTCCACCAAAGGGAATCAGGAAAGGATTTTTGGAAGATATGGGAGGTGTGAGGGGGAGGGCTGAAGGGGGAGGAAGGTGATGGATTTGAGTGAGTGGAGAAAGTAGGTAACAGAGGTTGGGAGGGCCTTCCAAATATGGGGAACAGGGTGAGCTTGGGTTTAATCGTGTGATAGAGCATGTTGTGTTTAAGAAATGTCAAGTCATCTTTGTGGGGTGCTGGTCTGGATTAGCTGTGGAAGATGCTGGAGGAGCTGTCTGGAGTTAGGTTGGGAATGGCCCTATGAGCTATCCTTATTCTATCTGATAAACTCTGCAGAGCTACTGAAGTTGTATAAACCAGGGGAGTCCCATGGTCACATGTGTTTTAGAAAGAGCATTCTCCCTCACCATAGAGACTGTGGACTCCAAGAAACAAATTGAGGGTTTTAGAGAGGAGGAGTGTGGGGGGATGGGTTAGCCAGGTGTTGGGTATTAAGGAGGTCATGTATTGCTTGGAGTTTTGGGTGTTACACGTAAATAATGAATCTTTGAACACGACGTCAAAAACTAATGGCATACTATATGGTGACTACCATAACATAATAAAAAGATAATAATAAAAAAAGGAAAGATTGTCATTGTAGAGAAGCATGATTTGGAATGCCAGGCTGTTGGTGTTGGGGAGGTTATAGGGAATCATGGGATAGGGTAGAGAGCAGACAAGGAAGAAGGTCAACAAGCTAGGATAGGGTTCTCAATCCTAGGTAGACCACCTATGGCTAAACCTATCTCAGGCTAAGTAGATCAGAATTTCTGGGTTTGGGGTCCCAGCCTTGGGATTAAAAGCTCGCTGAGTAGTTGGGCATCACTGGCAAGGAGACCATTGCCTCATGGAGGCAAGTCTCAGAGAGAGGGCAGACATTGCTGGGGAATCCTTGTATCTCAGGGCTGGGGAGACCGTGCCCCTTATCCTGTCCAACAGCTCTGTGTCGCAGATGAGCACCTGAGACCCTGAAGGAATATTTGCTGCTACATCAGGTAAGGAATATTCAAAAATTTTTGATTATTACCTTGTGTTGGAAGGAGTCTGGGGTTTGAAGCTAAATGACTCTGGTTTTGAATCCTGCCTGGGTTACTCATTGGCTATATGCTGGACAAGTCGTTTGACCTCTCTCAATTGCATTTCCTCATATTTAAAATGGAATTAATAATACCTGTCCTTGAAAGTTGTGGTGGGGATTAATATTTGTAAAACGTCTAGCACTGTGCTACGTAAATGATCAGTAAATGCTACTACTGCCCTGATGATTATAGTTACAAGGAACCAACTCCATGGTCAGTTGTGGTTTCTGGACTGCTCTATAAAGAAGACTCAAATGATATGATGATAAGTTGCAGGAGCAAGGGGGAGGTTGTCAAAAGGATTCTTTATTATGAAACCTTTATTATGAGCAGAGAGGAGATGGAAAGAGCAGGTTAGATGAACATCTCTTCCCTAACTGATCCCCTACTCTTAATTTTTAAAAGCATGTACTATTAGGTATTGTTCTTTTTTTAATGTCATGTTTGTCACCATACAGTACATCATTAGTTATTGATGTAGTGTTCCACAATTCATTATTTATGCACCACACCCAGTGCTCCATGCAATACATGCCCTCCTTAATACCCATCACTGGGCTCACCCATTCGCCTACTCTCCTCCCCTCTGAAACCTTCGGTTTGTTTCCCAGAGTCCATAGTCTCTCATGGTTCATCTCCCCTCTGATTTCTATGCTGCCTCCTCATGCAGAACTGTTTCTGTTTTTCAAAAAGTAAGTTTAAGACCCACAGAAGTTAAAAAAATGGTAGAGATTTTCTGTGTTAACTGTCACCAAGCTTCACCCAGTAATAACAATGTCTTACATAACCATAGTTGTGTTATTTTTTTACAGAGCTACACTTCTACTGCTGTTGTTTCCCACTCCTCTCGCTTAATGTAGTAGTCGATGTACTTCCCTTTATCATACTTTCATGGTAAATCTGCATTCAGTGTCTTGTTATCCCACACTCTGGACGGTTTCCTCACTGTTGGACATCTGATAGTATTCCAACCAATTGCATAGGTGGTTTCAGCTATTTTCCTGTAGTATCGTTGTGAGCATCTTTGAGTATAAGGCTTTTGCCATATTCGGGATAATTTCATTAAGATAGATTACCAAAGGTGGAATTGCTGGGTTCGAGAATCTGAATGGGTGAAAGATTTTTGACACCTCTTTATGGCATTTGCTGAAAGAGAGCTGCCTGAAATGAGCTGGTGGGGGGGGTGCTCCAGAAGTTGAGAGTGGGACCCCAAAGGTGACCTTGAGTGGAAATGGCTCAGAGAGCCCTGGCAAGTGCCTTGGAGTTGATGCTGAGCACGAGCTAGAGCAGCAGAAGCCTACTGAGACTCAATCACATAGCACCCTGTCTACTTCCGACTCAGAAGCCCTGGCCCCTGGGGTGCTTTGCAGTTCCTGACGTGGCTGCCTGCTCAGGACCACTGCTGAGACTTGCCTCTAATCTGCTGTGCCCAAGCTCTGGGCTCTTTTTTCCTTCCCCTTTTCAGGCCATTTCACTGAAATCTGAGTAAATGATTGATCACTTTAAAACAAGGAACAAATGGACTTGCTGGGCAATCAGACCTCCTTCCAGCCAGTGCGCATTTGTGCACCCAGTGGTGGGTGCAATGTCATCAGCATATGATGGTTGGAATTTGCTGTGCTGTGACAGGCAGAACAGTCCCAGTGGTTTGTCCGGGCTGCAGTTAAAGGCCGAACAGGAGCGTTCTCAGAGTAGGGATTGGATGTTTAGTCTTTTAGCAAGGGCTAAGAGTTCTCATGCAGCAGGTGGGGTCACAGGGGTCAAGTGCTGAGGTCCGGGAAGGAGAGTACAAAGTGAATTGGTAGCTAATTCCTCAGCATAGGCTAGAACCTAGAACGTCCTTGTTTTCCATACTGAAAGTAACGAGTCTTTCACTGATGAATAGAAATGACCTGTAAATGGTTACCAGCACCATGGCATTTGTTCAACACCAACTATGTACCAGGCATTGTGATAGGTGTTTTACACACGTTAGCTCATTTAATTCTACATCAGTGTTCCTCTCTGTTTCGGGGATGAACTCCTGAGGGTCAGAGGGCATTACAGCTAAGAGGTGTTACGATTTGAATTCAGGTCTCAGTCTTCTTGTTCTTGTTGCCCTAAGTTTGCTATTGCCCACGATAGGCAGATCATTTCATGAGTGCCCTTAAAAAAAATCCAGCGTTGTTTTCCATTAATAGCTGCTTCTTACCAAAAATCTGTGCTCCTTTCCTTCTTGAGCTCAATGATATTTCCCAGCCTTCCTTGGGGGCAGGTGTGGTCATGTGATTGAATTCTGTTCAGTGGAGGACTAACAGACATGATAGGCATCTCTTCTGGGTACTCTTCTCCTATGGAACAAAGATTTTCCTTAGGGTCACAGAACCCACATGTATATAGTTTCTATTAGAGTGTCTCCCTGAATGACTTTGTTGAGCAGGACCTTAGTCCCCATCCTTATTCATAACCTCTCCACTTGCCCATATGGGTATATAAATAGCGTGTAAACTTTTTGTGGTTAGCTACCAGACATTTTTTTGGATCTGTTTTTACAGATATCAGGCTACCCAGATAAAACACCAACTTTATTATTTTTAAAATTCTGGAGAACCTAGCAGGGCTCTTCCAGGTAAGGATTGGGAGTAGGTCAGAGGAATTTACAGATGGAGCAAGGACTGCTTGAGGTTGGTATCCTCTGGGTTTGCTTAATGAAGGTTCCAGGGCGCTGCAAGACTAATGAACTCAAAGTTACAGAGAAAGCAGATGAAAGTCCTGTCCCTTTGTTCAGAGATCAGCCTATTTTTTTCTCATATAAGAAGGTGTTCCTAGGAATAGTAACAGATTTCTATTCCCATTTAGTGAATTACCAACTTTATTTGGTGGTAGTTGGTCCTAACATTATGTTAGATCATGATAATCACAAGATTCTACTTAACTTCCATCTAGAGGATCCCAGAACTTTCTTTGACTCCATGGCTCTTGAAGAACTATCTGGGGTATTGAAATGGAATCAGGAGGTATCTTTGTGAATTCTGAATTTGATAGCTTTGTGAATTCTGTTGTTGGTCTGAAATCTGGCAGATGAAGAGGTCTACCCAGAGGAGGGGGTGGTTTTAACGAGCTGATGGGTTGGAATCATAAGGCTGGCCTTAGTGAAGACTTCCCTGTGAGGTAACTCAGGCTCCACTCAGGTGCCTGGCTGGAGTTCATTCTGTATACCTTTGCAGAAAGGCTCGCAGTTAGGGGACTCCAGCAACCTACTATAGGTGGGGGGAAATGGAAGAAAGACTATTTCTTCTTCCCTTTGTTTCTGCCTATCTTTTGGTGTTCAGGGTGGTGGTGGTGGTGTGGTGATGGATGATGCAATAAAGAGAGGACCAGAGGCCATGCAATGGTAATTATATGGGAAAATATAATAATATATTTGAAGTAGCTTATGGAGGGCATAACAATAATCAAATAATTAATTTATTTCAGTTTTTAATGTCCATTGTTGGAACATATCTAGATTTTCCAGGAATTTGCTCAAGTGTCATTATTACTACTCAGTATTTCCTGACAGCCCCAGGGCTGGGGAGACTGTGGCCCTTAACCTGTCCAACAGCTCAATACCTGGTGATGGGTATTAAGGAGGGTAGGTATTGTGTGGAGTGCTGGGTGTTATATGCAAACCATGAATCATGGAACACTACATCAAAAACTAATGATGACTAAAACTATGGTGACTAAGATAACATAATAATAAAAATAATCATAAGAATAATAGCTAATAGTATATGCTTTAAAAAATTAAATGTAGGGGTTGCCTGGGTGGCTCAGAGGATTAAGCTGCTGCCTTCGGCTTGGGTCATGGTCTCAGGGTCCTGGGATCGAGCCCCACATCTGCATCAGCATCCCTGCTGAGCAGAGATACTGCTTCCCCCTCTCTCTCTGCCTGACTCTCTGCCTACTTGTGATCTCTCTCTCTGTCAAATAAATAAATAAAATCTTAAAAAAAAATTAAAGGTAAGGGATCAGTTAGAGACTATTTCTAACCTCTTTCCATCTCATCCCACACGGCAGTTGGTTGTATCCTCATGTAAATAGATCTGTTATAACACATGGCAAATTAATTGATTATTCAATTAATTTGTTGACTCACCAGAAGTTTATTGAACACCTACTCTGTCAGGCATTGCAGAGGACATCGGGGATCCAACAATGATTTCTATGTGGGTGACTCAGAGGTTGGTTGGGGAGACCAGAAGTGAGTCAGCACTTATAGGGCAGTGTGATGACTTATGTTTGCGGAGGTGGATTGAGGGTTGGTAGGACAAGAGTCCAAATCACACCGCAGGTGGTGCCCGGGAATCCTCCTGGCCGTGACACCAGCATTAGTTGAAATAAGCGCCATAGGAGAACTGGGAGATGGCTGGGCAGAGGAGTAGCTGTTCAAGGCAGGGGGGAATAGCTAAGACATGGAGGTGGGAAGGAGCACGATGCTTTTCAAAAATGATTAAGTAACTTTTTGGGAGATGAGTATGGGGGAAATGTAAGCAACTCTTTGGAATTACTCGGTTGTTGTGTCTGTCTCTTCTGCTACTTTCAGAGTTCAGGGATCATGCTTTGTGTATCTTTATAACCAGGTATCTGGAACATCAAGGGCGTCAGTAAGTTTTTGCTGAGTTAAAGAGAGCTGGCTGATGTTGAGTCACTCACATCTGCTGGTCTGTTGTTCAGCCCTATAGGCGCTCAAAACAAGATGGTCATGGATCCCTCTATCTATGAAACAGCTGAAGGCTTCTTTGCAAATGACAGAAAAGGAGTACTAAATATTTAATGCTTTAAAGTTAAATATTATTATAAAAGTAATTTAATATAAATGGCTTTCAGCAAATCCTTATCCATATTTCATGACTACAGTGGGCATCTGGGTCTAATGTTTGTGAGCAATTAATTTTAATGGTTATGTACTCTCAATTTCCCTCTATTTTTCTCCTTAGCGGAACCCCAGGTCTATCAGGAAAGTGAAGAGCTGGACACATTGGATGTCACTGTGGACAGAAAGAGACACAGAGCTGTGAGCTGAGGTCTCCAAATGACAAGTTAATAGGCATTTGGGAGTTGCTAAGTGGTGTATAAGTTGTGATGCTATAAGACCCTGAAGTATAATGTTGACTTGTGACACAATGTCTTTATTCTCCTACTGAATAGTTCCACAGAGTTAGGCGTCTCCTCCTCTGTGATTCCACAATAATTTCATTCTATTCCCCAAGAGCAATAATAATTGTGAGGATGACTCTCATTTGCTGTGTACCTACTATGTACCAGAAGCCACACTGAGACTATTTCTATTCAATAACACGAACCATGGAAAATTGGCATTTTATTCTCATTTTTTAGATTAAAAAAACTGAGGGTAGAAGAATGAAGTTGCTCCGGTTCATGTAGTATATTGTTTTATGTCTCTCTGGAGTGTGAGTTCTGTGTCAGTAGGGATCTCATGATATTCTCTCCTGTAGTGAAGGGGATAAGAGTACTCAATTAATGTTTGTTGAATGAATACATGAATGAAAACCAAAGTCCGTATTGTGAAATTATTAAGATATTGGACACTTGCCATCTCACAAAGATTCTAATGGAAGGCCCTTCTGAGGTAGCAGAAATGGTTGATTTTCTCTCATGCAGAGGTCCCCCAAATGGCATATATTCTTTTGGTACTTTGTAGGAGTTTGGAGTACAAACATGAGCCCTGTATCTTCCTCTCCTATAGCCTTTAGCACGGAAGCTTCCCTTTTGGCCACAAGGTGGAGGAGAGCTGTAGAATTACATGATTTTCTAACACTTGCTTTATATGTTGTGGGAAAATACTCTTCTTTGGTATTCTACATCTGTAACTTCTTTGCCTTGGATAAATATATCATAGATTGATGCATAACATATGCAAAGTTATGCAAATATAGTCAGTCCTTCCAAATTAGTCACGGGGGTCACACAGACAACATGCCCTTTACAGTTTTCCACTGAGTGCCCCTGGTCTCTTGATAGGAGAGATCAGTGGGGGGTCAGTGTAGCTCTTGGGGGTAGGGAAGGGATTGGCTGAATACCAGAACACAGTTAAAATTTCCAAATTATGTGTCATGTTCCAGGGGAGGTCATACTGTTCAATTCAATGGACATTGACTGCTTGTTTTGGTCTAAGCTCTATGCTAGGTGCTGGGGATTCTGGGCCAAGATTTGAAGCGTTCCATGGTGAAATGGCTGTGGCAGATAGAGATCCTTTTTTTTTTTCAAATTTAAAGATTTTATTTATTTACTCATGAGGACAGAGAGAGAGGCAGAGGGAGAGGCAAGCTCCCCTATGAGCAGGGAACCTGATGCAGGACTCGATCTTGGGACCCAGGGGTCATGACCTGAGCTGAAGGCAGACGCTTAACCATCTAAGCCACCCGAGTACCCCTAGAGATACTTTTGAGAACTAATGACTCTTAGAGGAGAAAAAATGGGGGAGGGGAGGTGTAAGGTGGGCACAAAACTTTACAGAGTGGGACCTGGGCTTCAGAGAGGTTAAATAACTCACCGTAAGTCACACATAGGAAGGGGCAGGGCTGGGATGGAAACCTTGGTTTCTGTAAAGGACAATGTTAATGCTTAGTGATGAAGAGCATAGGCTGTGGAATCATAAGACCTGGGTGTGGACCCTGACCTCTTTCTTATTAGCTGTGTGGCCTTGGGCTGGTTACAGAACTTTTTTAAGCCAGAGTTTTCTCAGCCTCTCTCTCTCTCTTTTTTTTTTTTTTTAAAGATTTTATTTATTTATTTGATAGACAGAGATCACAAGTAGGCAGAGAGGCAGGCAGAGAGAGAGAGGAGGAAGCAGGCTCCTTGCTGAGCAGAGAGCCCGATGTGGGGCTTGATCCCAGGACCCTGAGATCATGACCTGAGCTGAAGGCAGAGGCTTAACCCAGTGAGCCACCCAGGCACCCCTTTCTCAGCCTCTCTTGATGTTGCTACTTTGGAAGGTGGTAATGAGGTTGAATAAAGAAACATAGGCACGGTACTGATCACCTTACTGGGCATCCCATGAGCACCAAATCGGTGGTAGCCGTTAGAGTCTGTCAGTTTGCGTCCCTTTATCAAAGCCCAGTAAAGAAGCAAAGACTGAGAAGCAGAAGTTCCCACAGGGTCCTAAATAAGGTCATCCATGGTAGATAGAACAGTTAGCTTAGGGTCCATGATTCTCAATTCATTAGGATTATCTGGGGAGATTTAAAAGCATGATGATCTTTGAACCCAGAGATTCTTATCTCTGTACTATTATTTTTTTAAGGCTATTGGTGAATCTGACTGTGCAACTAGGTTGGGAATCACTAGATTGGACAATACTAGGAAGAAGACGGTTTGATGACCAGCCACCATCCACCTCCAGCTCTGTCTCTGCAACTGGGTTCCAGCCAAGGGGTCACCAGTGGTTTATTTAGGTAATATTGGTCCCTTGAGAGTGCTGATAGTGGATTCAGCATGCTAACTCACCCAGAAGCCATGCACTCTGCCCTAAAGGGACATGATCAAGGTGGCATTGCTGAGGTCAGGCCCCCCAGTGAAGCATGGCCATGAGAAATGGCAGGAGTAACAGTCCAGAGGGGAAGCAGAGTAGTCATACCCGTAGGACCTGAAGTGCATGTTTATAAACCCAGCTTCTTAGAGCTCTCCTCAGCCTGCTCCATCATGGTAAAATTTTTTTTAAGATTTTATTTATGCATTTGTCAGAGGGAGAGGGAACACAAGCAGGGGGAGCAGCAGGCAGAGGGAGAAACAGACTCCCTGCTGAGCAGGGAGCCCGATGTTAGACTCGATCCTAGGACCCTGGAATCATGACCTGAGCCAAAGGCAGACGCTTAAAAAACTGAGCCACCCAGACCACCCCCCGCCCCCGCCAATGGGGTAAATTTCTAATTTACCCCAGAGCTGCAATTCCTGGTCATTACATCTTGGCATGCTAATGTGGCCTTGTCAGTAGGATACACGTTTTGTTACCATAATGAACACAGATTTGCAAATGCTTTATTAACATACTGAATAAAAATATATATCAGAATGAGATGAGGTTACCTCCCTTTTCTTTGCCAGTGCAGCCAGTGGTCCCCCTTGCTGCTCTTTCACTTCTGTTCTGGCTCTCCTTCTTTTCTCCACTCAGCAGCCAGAGTGATTTTCTTAACATGCAAATCAGATTCTGTCAGTCTCCCGCTTCAATCTGCTGGTGCCTTTCTATGATACTAAAAATAAACTGCAAATCCCTTTGCCAGCCCTCAAGACCCTTCGTTAAATGAATGCACCTGTCCACAGACATCTCCTTACCTCCCCCTGGACCTCCACTCTCGAGCTCCAGAAAGTGCGGAATTCTTTCCCATCTCAGAGACTGTGTGTTTCTGTTCCCACTGCCTACAATTCCTTTATCCTGGCTCTTTACATGAAAGGATGCCTAACGCTACCTTATGAGAGAGGCCGTCCCTGTCCACCTGAGCTGGAATAACCTCCCACACTTACTGTCCCCACTGGTTGCCTCCATAACAATGATCACTGTCACAAATGGTTAAATTTTACTTTTTATTTGTATATCAATGTACAACAGCCATTCTCCCTAATATAATGGTACTGCCAAAAGGCTGGGCCCTTGTCTGACTTCCGATTTTACTGCCAGCATTTAGCACAGGACCTGGCGTATTGTAACCATTAAGTGTTTGTTGAAGGAAAGAATGAATAGTTTGATAACTCTTACACACTGAAATACTTCTAGAGAGGGAAAGAAAGGGTGGAATGATAACTGGTTTGCTTTAAGTGGGACATCAACTAAGTAAGCCTATGGGGAATACACACATTTAGTCAGCAAATGAATGTTGAGTTATTTACGCTGGATGCTCTTTTAGGCACTGCAGATACAGTTAAAAGTAAGGCACCAAATTCTCTGCTCTTATGAAGCTTATAGCAAATATTAGCAAACAAATAAACAAGATTATTCCAGCAAGTAATGAGTTCTATGGAGAATTCATTCATAACAGGATGATGTGGTCAAGAATATGGGGGTGGGTGCCTGTGTGAGAGAGTGGTCAGAGAAGGCTTTCCTTAGTAGCAGCCACGGATAGAGGACCCCAGAGAAAATCCTTCTTAAACTGAGGTCATGTATCTTATATGTATGAAAGAGAAAACTTTCAAAGTCACTGCACTAGGAGATACTACTCAAGTTTTAATTAGAATCCACTTAAGTCAGATGCTAGTTTGTTCCCTAATAGTGATTAGGACTGTCTTGGGTAATTAAAAGCTCTTAGATTTGGAGGGGAAAATAACTTAATTATCTGCCTGACCTTGATTTTGTGAGTGCTGAGTCAAAAGGAGTGAAAGGGGCCAGGAGCTAGCTGGGTCATAGGGCCAGATGTAGATTGAGCTCCATCTGGCTACAAAATAATCCACTGGGCAAGTGGGGGGGATGGATTGTCTGAAGGGAGGTGACTCCGAGGGCTGGCGTTCATGGCCTCTAGCTCTTCCACACTAGCTGTCATGGTCCAGAGAGCTATTCCCATGCCGTTGCTGGTATGGCCTGGACTACGAAGTCTGTGTCCCACCCACTGGCTTTGCATGGCCTTACCCATACCCACTTTTCTAAAGATAGAATAGAAGGCTCACCATAGCTGACTTCCTTACACTTTCGCTTCCCTGGCTAAGGGATCAGTCTGAAGCTAAGAAGTCCCCTTCTAAAAAGAAAGACAAACTTTTCACACCCCCCATTTCCTCTTTCTTATCCTAGCAGTGTCTCTAAGCAGCAGTCAGTCAGACTCTGGAAAGTTGTGGTTAGAAGAGACTGGCTTTTTTTTTTTTTTTTTTTCTTTCAAAGTGGTGTGTGTTCTTTAATTTTATTTTCCAGTCCACATCCTTCTCGCCTCCCGGCACAGCCCCCCTTCCCTTTCTCTTCCATTCAAGTCAGCTTTGGATTAGAGTTTCAGATCAACTTTCAATTCTCTTTTAGCAGATTTTTAATTATCCCAAAGCCGCACTGCGAGGAGGCTGGTTCAGAGGCTCCAGGCGGCTTTGGTCACATCTGCAGATCACGTAGGTATCATCTCTATGGCAACTGACCCATGTTGGGTAGAAGCAAATAAAGCTCAGAACCAAAGGTTAATTGCTATTTCATTTCTGCTCCCCCCCCTTGCAATTCCAGCATTGTGGATGGAGGTTCTAATTAGAATCAAATTATCAGCAGATTGAACATCTTCTTTGTGATTTTGGTGGCTGAAAAATTACTCTGGCTGCTAGAAAAGGGAAAGTGATAGATGGTTTCTCTTGGCCTCAGGGTCTTCTTTCCCACCTCTGGGGAGGACAGACAGCTTAGATGGTCTGGCCAAATGGTCTGGATCTTTTTTCTTTCTTCTTAGTCGTTGTCTTTTTTTTTTTTTTTTTTTAGAGGGGGGAGAGTGAGAGCGAGAGCACAAGTAGTCTAGATCTCTGTAGCACCAAGGAGCAGGCTCCTTCCTCATTCTTACTCTATATTGACATTAATAATCTTACTGACAGTGCCGATCACTTACTGGGATTTTCTTGTTGCCAGACACTCTGCTAAGTGCACACACACACACACACACACACACGATCTCATATAAACTGTAAAGTGATGCCATAAGTTAGAGATTCCTAACCCCATTTTACAGACGAAGAAGCCAACCTCAGGGATATTAAATAACATTCCCATGGTCACATAATGAGAAAGTTGCAGAGCTGCATTTTGAACCCAACTTACCTGATGCTAAGGCTCTTAACCATTAGTCAGATCCCAAAATATGCTCTGTGAGGCTCCACCTTGATTAGAGCACATCAGATGTGCTCTGGGATTTGGCTAAACTCATTCTCTTTCCATTAGTGTTCCTGAAATAGTAATTATAGAAGACGGGTATCTTTCATGGTCCATATTAAATCTTACATACAGTTTCTCTGATTCCCTAGAATGAAAAATATCAATGCGAGGTCTTTACTCACCTTACTCAAATATAACATGTTGTGATCATTTCTTGCCTCTGCTCAAGTTTTCCTTCTTCCTGGAATTCCTTCTCCTTTTCTGTAATCTACTATTTGTGCTTTTCGTCCTTCCAAGTCCATTGGAAAACGCAACGACCTTTATGAAGTGTATTTTCTTTTATAACCATGGCTTACATTTTTTTCTTTTGTCATAAACTCCTATAACCATTCATTTTCTGAACTGTTGCCGTAGTGGTTAACAATTTGGATTCCAACTCAGATTTCCTGGATTTGAACCACAGCTTCACTCTTTCATACTTCGGTGTCCTGGGCCAGCGACTTCTCGGTTTCCTTACCTGTAACTGGGGGCCATCATAGATCTTCTACCTTAATGGGTTCTCTTGAGGCTTAAATGAGATTCTTTATGTAAAACACTTAGGAGAATGCAGTGTTTATAAGTACTACATATGTGGTTTGCTGTTATGTCCTGTCTTGCTCATTAATTGTTGTCTTTTGTGTTATCCAGGACAGAAGTTCAACTCAAACACATCTAGGCATAACAAGGGAATTTATTGGCCTGTTCACTGGGAGGTCCAATGATATACCTAATGTGGGCATCACTTGATCCAAGGACTCACAGGTGACCCTCAGCAATGTGCTTTCTCTGTGCGGGCTTGATTCCCAGGCAAGTGGCCCCTCCAACACTGGATTTACAACCTCCCCTGCCAGAAGTCAGGCAGCACCTCTTTCCTATAAGCTCCAGAAAAAATTTTGAGGTAGCTTTCATTGGCCCAACTCAGATCACATGTCTAGTAGTGAACCAAAGCTGGTAGCCAGGGAGATTCTCACTGTACAGACCCTCGAAACAAAGGATAGAGTTAGCCCTGTTCAAAGCATGTGGCCAGGAGGTTCCCCAAAGAGAAATCAGGGCATATGTCTATCTCTGTGTCTGTCAACCCATTTTTATAGTAAGCTCTTTTTTTTTAAAATTTTATTTATTTATTTGACAGAGAGAGATCATAAGCAGGCAGAGAGGCAGGCAGGCAGAGAGAGAAGGAAGCAGGCTCCCGGCTGAGCAGAGAGCCCGATACGGGGCTCGATCCCAGGACCCTGGGACCATGACCTGAGCCGAAGGCAGCGGCTTAACCCACTGAGCCAAAGCTCTTTTTTAGAGAATAACACTGGACCCCTCTTTCACGCTTAACATGGGAGAAAAGCTCAAAAACAACTTCCCGGTTGATGGACTTATATATGGTATCTGCCCTTAAGAGTAGGAAGTAAACTTCCAGTGTCATCGGCTGTAAACATAGATACATTCAAAGTGGCCTTGGAAAGCTGGCACTTGGGGGTAGAAGATGGGGGAAGGCAGGGAAGAAGACTGGGATGGATGGGATGGGAGGAGCCTTCACCTATATGTGTAATACTTATAGAGTTTTATTTCTTTTTTCTTTTTAAACAATTTTATTTATTTATTTGAGAGAGCGTGCATGAGTGGGGGGGAAGGGCAGAGGGAAAAGCAGACTCCCTGCTGAGCAAGGAGTCCCACACAAGGCTCAATCCCAGGACCCTGAGACCCTGAGACCCTGAGACCCTGAGACCATGACCTGAACCACCCAGTTGCCCCTGTGGTATTTTATTACTTAACAGAATGATACAAAGCAAATGTCAGAAAGATGTTCATATTGGTTAAATCTGGGAGATGGGAACTAGGGTGTTATGATGGTCTTTGCCTTTTCTGCATATTTGATATATTTCACTTAAAAACAACAAAACAGAGCAAAAAAATAGTGGCTACTTAGCAAGGCAGCACTTTTCCTCCGAGTCTCTGCAATCACAGAATCCTTGGTGGTTTTCTGGCTAATGTCATTTATGAAAGTCAACCCCTTTTTCCCTCTCTTCTGATATAAAATGTAAAGTTCGGAGTTATCTTAAAGGAAAGTTCAACAGTCAGTGGATATGGTAGAAAGAGCTTTACCTGAAACCAATTATGAGAAATAAAAAAGTCAAAATTTGTAATAATCATAGTAATAAAGTCCACCTCTTATTGAGACCTATTGCATTTAATCACACTTAATATATATGATCTCATTTAATTCTACCAACATCCCTTTGAGGTGGGCAGTACTCTTAGATTGGATGTGTAGATCGGATGCAGAGGCTCAGATTGGTTAAGTCACTTGTCCAAGGTGAAATAAGTGAAATTCATCGAATGGGTCTCAAGTTCAGATCTGTCTGATTCCAAGGCCCATCTTGCCCCTACTGCCAACTTCACCCTCCTATTTACTAGAAGTAGACATGGGCACCAAGAGACTTTGGCAACTGGTATTTCCTGCCCCAGAAAGCATCCTTAAGGACATGGAACTAAAGTCTGAATGCCTTTCTGGATGACTGTATTGCTTACTAGCTATGGGACCTTGGAGAAATCCCTCAAACTCTTTGAGCCTCAGTTGTACCTGAGTGAAATGGAGGGAAAGATAGCAAGTATTACTACATTGTTCTGAGGATTATGTGAGAATATGCATGTACAATGCTCAGTGCAGTGGTTGGCAAGTGTTTAATGAACTTTGATAATGTTTTTTTCCCCCACTAAAAAAGGGAAGACCTCATTTGAGCCATTTTTTAAAAGATTTTATTTATTTATTTGACAGACAGAGATCACAAGTAAGCAGAGAGGCAGACAGAGAGAGAGGAAGGGAAGCAGGCTCCCTGCTGAGCAGAGAGCCCGATACGGGGTGATCCCAGGACACTGGGATCATGACCTGAGCTGAAGGCAGAGGCTTTAACCCACTGAGCCACCCAAGGCTCCCCTTGTCTGAGCCATTTTTTTTTCAATTTATTTATTTTCAGAAAAACATTATTCATTATTTTTTCACCACACCCAGTGCTCCATGCAAGCCGTGCCCTCTATAATACCCACCACCTGGTTGTCTGAGCCATTTTAACCTCTTTCATCACACTAGTATCTCCCAGCACTCTTAAAACTTCATTTTTACCAAATATTCAACATATTTAGATGGCTCTACAAGAATTGTAATCAAAATGAGGGTCCCCTTTCCCTGTCATACTCCACCTTTGATATCTAAGAGTCAAACCAAAAGTGGTTCACCTCCTTATTTTTTTTAAGTGATACTTCTAATTTTGAGATGACTATGGATTTACACGCAGTTTTAAGAAATAATACAGAGAGATCCGAGACTCCCTTCAGCCAGTTTGCCTCAACATTAACAGTAACTTCTTATAGAGGTGTAGTAGATACTACAATCAGGATCATGACATTGAAACAGCCAAGAGATAGGACACTTCATTGCCATAAAGATCCTGCCTGCTGCCCTTTCGTGGCCACCCCCGCTTCTGTCCTGTCCCCAACCTCTCCTTAACCTCTGGTTAAGTTGTCTTGTTAAGAGTCTTTTGGCCATGCCTATAATTTTGTAATCTCAAGCATTTATATAAATGGAATTACACAGTATGTAACCTTTGGAGATTGGCCCTTTTCAATCAGCATAATTATCTGAAGATGGTTGCATGGATCCTTTTGTTGCTTTTTTAACAGTACTTTGGTTAAACGTACCCACCCATTCTCAGCATTCTTATCTTACCACTTGGTTATGTCTCTACATGCGGCCCCTGCATTTATTTTTAGGGCCAATACCACTTCTCTTTATTCTCTCCCTTTTCTCTGTGAATGCCTGTTACTCATCTTCAGAGTGAGGTAGTCCTCCATGCTGCCTCCCTGTCTTCTATCCTTTTATTGGCCATGACCCCATCAATTCAGATTATACTCTTAAAAAAATACAGAAAAGGAAATCTATAAATTTTCCTTCTACATAATTTCCCTCTGGTAGTGTTTTCATTGTTGAGTGCAGAAGTTCTTTTGCACATTTGTACAGACATTTGAAGAATCATAAATGATCTGAGTTAGTAAAAACAGAGAAAAGCCTTTGGTGGAGCAAAAGCTATGACCCTGCCATTGGAAGCTAACTCTGGGTAGGCAGGGACAACAGGGCTGTGGTCCAGAGAGAATCTTCCAGTAATTAATTTGTCTTTCTCCTTTTCCATTTGGGTTCTTACTGCATGTTTCTTTGGAATGCCCTCCTATGTAGCCCCATACAGAGTTTCACAAAGCCAGTGGGAGCAGTGGAATCAATAAAAGAGACTGATATTCCCTACTGATATTCCAAGCATTTTATAGGAAAGGACTACTCTTTCCTATTTTTTTTTAATTGAAGTATATGACACACAATGTTACATCAGTTTTTTTAAATTTTTTTTTTTATAAACATATAATATATTTTTATCCCCAGGGGTACAGGTCTGTGAATCACCAGGTTAACACACTTCACAGCACTCACCATAGCACATACCCTCCCCAATGTCCATAACCCCACCCCCCCTTCTCCCACCTCCCTCCCCCCATCAACCCTCAGTTTGTTTTGTGAGATTAAGAGTCACTTATGATTTGTCTCCCTCCCAATCCCATCTTGTTTCATTTATGAGGAAGTGGAGATGCAATAAATGCTACATCAGTTTTAATGGTACAGCATAGTGATTTGACAAGTCTGCACAGTACCCTATGCCCACCACAAGTGTAGCTACCATCTGTCACCTTACAATGCTATTACACTAACGTTGACTATCTTTCCTGTGTTAAATCTTTTATCCCTGTGACTTCCTTAGTCCATAACTGGAAGCCTGTACCTCCTATTCCCCTTCACCCACTTTGCCTATTTCCCCAGCTGCCACCTCTGGCAACCACCAGTTTGTTCTCTGTATTTATGGGTCTGTTTCTGCTCTTTTGTTTGTTTGTTTTGTTTTTTAGATTCCACATATAAGTGAAATCGTATGGCATTTGTCTTTCTCTGTCTGACTTACTTCACTTAGCATAATACCCTGTAGGTCCATCTATGTTGCAAATGGCAAGATCTCATTCTTTTTTTTTTTTTATAGCTGAGTAGTATTCCATTGTATATGTACACCACATCTTTATCGATTTATGTACTGACAGACCTTTGGGTTGCTTGGGTATCCTGGCTATTACAAATAATGCTGCTATGAACACAGTGATGCATATATCCTTTTGATTAGTGTTTTCATTTTCTTTGGGTAGATACCCAATATTGGAATTCCTGGATCATATGGCATTTCTATTTTTAACTTTTTGAGGTCCCTCCATTCCGTTTTCCATAGTGGCTGCACCAATTTACATTCCCACCAAGAGTGCACAAGGGTTCTTTTTTCTCCGCATCCTTGCCAGCATTAACATGGTCTTTCACATAGTAAGAACTCAGTAAATCCTTTCTTTGTTTGACATGTTGTTGATTCATGAAAATGTGAATTATCATGCTTTAGTTTTTTGAGTTTAGGTATATCTGGGGCTTTAAGAAGATGTTTTCCAGATTTTCTCCTTTCAATTTTTTTCTCTTTTAATCTCTGACATTTTACTAAAGGCTGTGGCTTACCCCATCCTTTCCATTCCTATAGAAGAGAGGACTGGGACTCAGAAAGCCTTTTTTGAATCTTGGATTCATCATTTACTAACTGAAAAATGTTAAGTCAATTAATCTCTTTAAAATGACACTAGTGATTCTCAGGCTGCTAGGGCATCCTAGAGGTCACTCTTCCCAGAAATTTTTCCGATACAAAATAAAATACTGTCATTGGCTATTGTGAGGAGGTACAGGGAATAAAATAGAACTCTTCCTGGGTGTATATATAGAGGCATATATTCCAAAAACATGGACACTGGTGTTATTCTTTATTACATGGATTTTAGGGCCCTTATTAACAGATCTTTAATATCTTATACTTTAATTATCTCACAAAAGTTTGCCATATATTTTCCTGTTTCATAAGGCAGAATCTCTTCATGTAATTTGTTGCAATTAAAAATTCTTTTGGTTTTCCTGTGGAGCTCTGGGTATATCCCTTTTTCTTGGAGATTTCAGTGGAGTGATTTAATCTATATTCAAGCAAAATTAGAGATTCAATTACACGATAACCTTTAAAAGGATAATTATGTTCCTTAATGCCTTTAGATTTGTTGTCAGAGCTGATTTCTGAACATTCCTTTTCAGCTTGGGCTCTGACTGTACACCCTAGGTCAGTAATGATTCTTTCCTTGTGATATGTGGTTTTCATAATATATAAGACACAGTTGATGCCCTCAGGAAGGCATGGAACATCAAGATGCCTAAAACATTGACCGTTAATATAGATTCCTCAAGATGATGGATTGAGTAAGAACAAGTATAGGGAAAGGTGATGAAGAACAGTTGTTGCTGAAATGTCAAACCAAGGGGAAATTCACTTGATAACTATCACTTCTTGAAAATCACTGGGGAAAGGACTAACATTTCTGCAAACCCCATCATGTGCTATACATTGGGAAAAGTGCCTTATGTATATTATTTCATTTGCTCTTCACATTAGAACCGTTTTATAAATGAGGAATTGAAGGTCAGAGATACTGAGTAAGTATAAGATTGCACTTCGAGGGGGCAAATTTGAACACATATCTCTGACTCCAAAGCTGATGACCTTTCAGTTGGACTTGCTGCCACACAGTAGAGGAAACAGGTTCACTAAGATGTGGGGTTGGATGAAGATGCTGATTCTAAAGGGGGTTCTGGAAAGATAGCAGCATAAACCTAACTCTTTTTTGTTCAGTATCAAACAAGTCCAATATATTTTCCTCTTCTGAGTCATCTAGTTGGGGTCTGCAGGTTCCAAAGTGGAAATGAGGCCATAGGTTCCATGAAGTCCCCATGGAGTGAAATGGTACAAGGTTTCTGCTGTGTGGGCTACGCAGATGTCTAGCTCCTAGTGACTGCCCTGAGGCAGGCATTATAAAAGAAGAGCTTGGCCCAAAGGGATGTGTGGACTTCAGGAAGAAATCTGATGGCCCTCCATGTGTGTGTCAGGTCTCCAGGAGATCTGAGATGCCACAAAGCGGCAAAAATTTGGGCTTAGTCATCCCTGCCCTTAAGCAACAGGGAGGCTTCTGCAGAAACCACTTGACTTCCTCTCCTTGGGGACTGCTACCCACTAATATATTCCAACAACAACACCACCTGGGGCCCAGTAATCAAGAAGAATCACAACATGTTCAAACCAGAGATAGCAAGATCCAGCAGAGCACACAGAACACAGCCACAAATAAAGCTGCTGAAGGAGACATGACAATTTGGACAGAAAAGTAAGTGCACTTAAAAAGATTCAAGTGCAGTTTGAAAGGACTTTTTGGAGCAAAAACCACGTTCTTTATCCACAGATGAGTTAAGGTAAAATGACTACTATTAAGACAGAAATAGCTAGCCTGGAAGAGCAAATGGAAGAAATTTCACTCTGAGCACTGAGCAAAAATGTAAAAAAAGTGGAAAATAGAGGAAAAGTATGGAAGGTGTAGAGGATAGAGCCAGGAAACCTCACCTGAGAATCATAGATTCTATAGATTAGTAGAAAAAGGGCAGTCACAAAGCAAACAAATAATAAAATATTTTCTTGAGATCAGGAGGGCCTGAGTTTATAGACTTAGAAGGCTTAACAGAATTGCAAAAGCATTGTTCAGAATTTAGGAGAGTGTGTGTGTGTGTGTGTGTGTGTGTGTGTGTATGTGTGTGTGTAGTCCATTTAGGCAGCTACAGGAGGATACCATGGACTGGGTGGCTTATAACAATAGAAATTTACTTCTCACAATGCTGGAGACTGGGAGTTACAAGGTCCAAGCCCTGGCAGATTGGATGTGTGGTGAGCACCTCTTTCCTGGTTCATAGACAGCTGTCTTCATGCTGTGCCTTCACATGGTGAAAGGGGAGAATTCTTACCTCTTTAGCATCTTATAAGGGTTCTAGCCTCATGACCTAATTACTTTCCAGAAGCTCTACCTCCTAATACCATCACATCTCTATCTCTATGTGTATGTTATAATATGCTTATAAAGTGGGGGACTGCCAGGTTTAAGATAATGGTTTCCTCCTGTGAGTGAGGCAGTGGACAGGATGGAGAAGGAACACATGGATCTCTAAGTTATTCCGAGTTTTTCATTTGGAATAAAGATGAACCAAAGAAAAAAAAGGACAAAGATTGTAATTAATCCATTTATGTCTGTACCTGATAGTGAGAGACAGAGAGAGAGAGAGAAAGAAAGAAAAAGAAAAAGAAAAAGAGGAAGAAAGAAAGGCAAAGAAGATGAAGAGGTGGGTAAAGAGAACCAGGGAAACAAAATCAGTAGTAGCAATATTATCACAAAAGATGAAACTGCAGATTAAAAAGCCTAAATGGAATGAAGGCATTATTTAATTAAAAAAGCTGTGACTTATTTAAAAAATATAAAAGTTACATATATTTTTGAATAAACCAAACCAGAGCCATTAACTGTATAAAGAAGAAATGCTAAGAGAAGTCAGGAAAATATGTTGAACATGCTATGAATGGGATGCTACAGTACTTCCTTTTTAGAATTTTATAGGTGTGTTAGACAAAAGCCACTTAAGAAGAAAAAATTCATTAACAAATTATAAATGCACACAATTATGCATATATACATATTTGTGCTATATTTAAAAATCCATCATAAATTTTCATACAAAGGAAACATTTACAAGTAAAAAACAGATTTTACAGACCCTGTTCTTTAATCATGAGTCAATATATTGAAAAAGAATAAAAAGATAACCAAAGAAAGTCTTGATTACTTAGAATATTAAGAAGCGTTGTTTTACAAACCAAGACTTTAAAAAAATTAACATATAATGTACTATTTGTTTCAGTGGTACAGGTCTGTGATTTATCAGTCTGACACAATTGACAGCCCTCACCATAGCACATACCCTCCACAATGTCCATCCCCCAGCCACCCATCCCTCTCCACACCCGACTCCAGCAACCTTCAGTCCAGAGATTAAGAGTCTCTTATGGTTTGTCTCCCTCTCTGGTTTCATCTTGTTTTATTTTTTCCTCTTTTCCCCTATGATCCTAGGCCTTATTTCTCAAATTCCACTTATCAGTGAGATCATCTGATAATTGCCTTTCTCTGATTGACTTGTTTCATTTAGCATAATACCCTCTCGCTCCATCCATGTTGTTGCAAATAGCAAGATTTCATTTTTGATGGCTGCATAATATTCCATCATATGTACCACAGAGTAGAACCTCAGTTCTCTCTTAACTACAGAAAACACACTGATGGTTACCAGTGGGAAGGTGAGTAAGGGGATAGGTTAAATAGATCATGGGGATTAAGGAGAGCACTTGTCATGATCAGCACTGGATAATGTTTGAAATTGTTGAATCACTACATTTTACACCTGAAACTAATATAACGCTGTATGTTAACTAACTAAAATTAAAGTAAAAATGAAGAAAAAGAAGCATAGTCTTAGATAACCATTAGAACAAAAAATAAATCAAAAGAGGAACTTTAGCCTATTTAGAAGGTAATATGAAAGAGATAGATCACTTAATATCCAAGTTCTAAGTTTGCTAGAGCTACCGTAACAAAATACTACACGCTGAGTGCTTTATACAACAGAGATTTGTTTTCTTATAGTTCTGGAGGCTGAAAGTCCAATATCACCTTGTTGGAAGGACCATGCTTTCTTCTCAGCCTCTAGGGGATACTACCTCCTGGCTTTTCAACTTTTGGTAGTCCCAGGCATTCAATTTCTGCCTCCATCCTTACAAGGTTGACTTTTGTTTAAATTTGTGTCTGTCTTTTCACTTCTTTTTATAACAATACAAATCATATTGGATTAGGGCCCACTCAAATTCAGTATGACCTCATCTTAACCTGATTACATTTGCAAAGACCCCAGTTCCAAATAAGGTCACATTCATAGGTACCAGAGTTTAGGACTTAAACATATTGTAAAGGGACACAATTCAACCCATAGCAGAGACAAGTGACCTCTGCACTTAGAGGAAACATTTTAGCCTTAACTAATTTCATTAATAAAGAAAAAACAGGGGCGCCTGGGTGGCTCAGTGGGTTAAGCCGCTGCCTTCGGCTCAGGTCATGATCTCAGGGTCCTGGGATCGAGTCCCGCATCGGGCTCTCTGCTTGGCAGGGAGCCTGCTTCCTCCTCTCTCTCTGCCTGCCTCTCTGCCTTCTTGTGATCTCTCTCTGTCAAATAAATAAATAAAAAATCTTTTAAAAAAAAATAAAGAAAAAACAATGGTTATTCACCTTTATGTGGAGAAAGAGGTCTGTGAAATGATCCAAAGGAGGGAAAAGGGTATAATTAAAGATAAAAATCAAGAATAAACAAATACATAAAACTAATATAACACTGTATGTTAACTCTACAGGAATTAAAATAAAAAACAATAAAAAAGAGAACAGAATTAAGTATATCACTGAGCTCACTTGCTGCATAATGGAGCACTCAGTGAGTAATTGTAAGCTCTGGCCTTTTTGGGGGGCTGATAGTAGTCTGTGGATCTCAGTAATTTAAAATTATAGATTTGATTGAATCAGGACTTAAAAATTATTTTATTTATTATTTTAAAAAATTTATTTATTTATTTATTTGATAGACAAAGATCATAAGTAGGCAGAGAGGCAGGCAGAGAGAGAGGAAGGAAAGGAGGCTCCCTGCTGAGCAGAGAGCCCGATGTGTGGCTCGATCCCAGGACCCTGGAATCATGATCTGAACTGAAGGCAGATGCTTTAACCCACTGGGCCACCCAGATGCCCCTGGAAAATTATTTTATATGTAGAGAGAGTGTATGCTGAAAAATAGAACTCAGTCTAAAATCTAGAATGTTTGGAATTCATTTTGTCGCTAGCTGAGTTCTACTTTATATCAAAAAATGCATGTGCCCCTAAAAGGAAATTTGTGCTATTTTGGTTAGTCCAAACATGAAGCTGGAGGTTTAATTATGATTTTTCAGTGAAACTGGTGAGGTGACACTTTACAAGTCCTGGTGGGATCAATGTATGAATGTTTTTTTCTTCTGATAGTTTTATTAGGAAATTCAGTGAAACTGACCAAACATAGCATACCCAGAAAATTCAAGTCAGACAGAGGGCTTGAAGAAAAAAAGAAATAAACAGATATAAAACAAAAAGGATAAATTTAAAAAACTGGTTCTTAGAAAAGAACCAGATAAATTCCTAGTAAGTCTGATTCAGGAGAATAGAGCAAGAAAAAAAAAATAGAAATCAATAAAACAAAATAGTCACAGATAAGGAAGAGATGAGAACGATAGTGCAATATTTTAAATTATAAAAGTAGAAATTATGAGTATATATGAGAACATTTTGAAATCTAGAGCAAAACTTGGTAAACAAGTCCCACGTTTGAAATCTGGCCCATTGCATTTTTTTGGTATGACTCTTAAGCTAATAATGGTTTTTACATTTTAAACAGTTGAAAAAAATTAAAAGAATAATATTTTGTGATATATGAAAGTTATATAAAATTCAGCATAAAATAAAATCAGTATAAAATAAAGTTTTATTGAAATGCAGCCACATACATTCAATAATGCATTGTCCAGGGCTGCTTTTACACTACAGTAGTAGAGTTGTGTAGTCATGGACTGCAGATCGGCCACAAGCATAAAGTATCTGTCCCCTTGTAGGAAACATGTGTTCAATCAGAAATAGATAATTTTTAAGCAAAATACAACATATTCTGGAAAAAGTACAAAATTGGAATAGACCAATGATCATAAACAAAAAATGAAAAATGATTGTAACAATTGCTTTTGAAAAGCCAGCAGAATGGTAGGTTTCACTGATGAGTTTGAGTTAAAGTTTTATTTAAAGACCAGTTAGTTTTAAATGTTGTATTATTCCAGGCCATTGGTAACACACACACACACACACACACACACACAGTTTTTCAGTTCATTTTAGGATTATGGTAGAATTTCAATACTAAAACCTGATATAAATAGAATGGAAAAGAAAACTGTACACTAATGTTACTTAAAAATATAAACGCAGAATTTTAAAATGAAGTTATAGTAACATGTCTATAACAATGCATTCTGTTATCAAGGATTTTTCTTCCAGGAATGCAAAGGTGATCAATAGCAGAAAATTTACTAACAAATTACAGAAGAAAAATTATATTCTCTCATCAATAGATTTTAAGAGAATTTGATAAACATCTATTAAAATTTTTCTATTAAAATTAGAAGCAGATATTGCTGTCTAGCATCATTATTGTTCACTGTTGTCTTGAAATATTGTATAATATAAATGCTATTAATGATTACAATAAGAAAATATCAAATAATTTACAAAATATTGGAAAATAAGGAGATAGTATGATTACATTTTCTGACTATATGAACATGTACCTCGATAACCCGAGACTCTGTTACAAAACCATTAGAACTGATAAGGGAATTTGATAAGTAGTTGGACAAATATATAAATATCAGTAATTATTCTTTGTTTTATCAGTAATCACTAAAGAGAGAAAGAAAATGATCCATTCACAAAAGTACAAAACCTATCAAATAAACACAACCAATAATAAAAATTCTATAAGAAATTTAGGTGGTAACACGTGTACTCTAGAGACAGATCTTCTTAAGGTTTTTGACTACATGCAAATAGCTGTAAGAAATGGAGTAAACAAAGTTAATACAGAAATGACAGTTTTCAAAAAATAATTGTAATAAAAGACAAAGGGCTAATATTCTAATATATCTAGAGCTCTTAAAAATTGGCCCAAGAGAAAAAAGGGAAAAGAGCCTCAGTGCATGTCCAGACATAGAATATAAGTGGGTATACAACACATGAAAAGGGCAAATCCAAATGCAAATTAATTAGGAAAATGTAAATTGAAATAGCAATGAGATATCACTTCCTGATGTTCAAACAAGAGAGAAATTAAAAAGACAGTGTTTGTTGCTGGTTAGGAGAAGAGCAATGGGCACTCCCATACATTGTGCTGGAAATATAAATTGTTATGGCCTCTTTGAAGAGCCATGTAAGAACATTTATTAAATTAAAAATACATAGAGCCTTTGAGCCTGATATTCCACCCTTGGAAATGTATTCTATACAAATAAAATCACCACTACACAAGCACATATATGCAAGTTTATTTATTACAACAACACTTGAGGCAGTGAAAAATTGGAAACCTAGTGAATTCTCATTATTCAAGAATATATAAATTATTGTATATAAATTATCATAGGCTCACATCATGGGACTATTACATAGCTTTTGTGACACATGAGTGAGAGTCTGTACTATATATCTCTTGTTGTAGAAGAATTTCCATGAAGTGTATGTAAGACAAGTATGTGTGGGAAAGTGCGTGTATTTGTATTTGATTATATGACTATGGAGAAAAATATGCTAGGTTATTAACATGCATTATTTGAAAGTAGGGAAGAAGGGAGGTAGGAATAAAAAAAAGGAAAAGGAGAAATAAAATATGGAACTAAAAATACCTACAGCATACATGAATTTATCTTGTTTATGCATTTTTAACACATGTGTATATGCTAAAAAAATTTTAAAAAGCAGATGCTGAATTTGAAGTTAATGCCCTCTCTGTTTTGTTCTGTGCTGTACTTGTCTACAAGTTGTAGACTTCTTGGTTCTGACAGTTGTTTTAGCTTAGTGGAAGATTCCAGGGAAAAGTTCTTTTATTTTTTTTTTTAAGATTTTATTTATTTATTTGACAGAGAGAGAGAGAGAGAGATCACAAGTAAGCAGGGAGGTAGGCAGCGAAGAGAGGGGGAAAGCAGGCTCCCTGCTGGGCAGAAAGCCTCAGGCAAGGCTCAGTCCCAGGACCCTGAGACCATGACCTGAGCCAAAGGCAGAGGCCTAACCCACTGAGCCACCTAGACACTCTCCAAGGAGAAGTTCTTAAGGCTGTGTCACAGAGAGCACAAAGGTCAGCCTTAGTGCAGTCCAGTGCCAGGGATCAAAGGTTTTCAATTGTTGAACATGGAGATTTTTTTTTGCATATTATTCAGGATTTAATTCTGTCTTTTGCTTGTGTTTTTGGACTTGTCTTGTATTCTTTCTTTCCGTTTTTTTTTTTCCTTTTTAAGATTTTATTTATTTATTAGAGAGAGGACAAGTGATGGGGGGAGGGGGAGACAGAGAGGGAGAAGTAGATTCCCCGCTGAGCAGGAAGCCTGACACAGGGCTTGATCCAAGGACCCTGAGATGATGATCTGAGCCAAAATCAAATGCTTAACTGACTGAGCTACCCAGGTGCCCCTGGACCTGTCTTGTTTTCTAATGCGTTTGTTCTTACAAGGTCCTTCTCTCCAGGAGCACAGTACAACTAGCAAGAAGTCACAGACTTGGGTTCAAGTTCTGACTAAGCAACTTTTATTTGGCTGTGATTTGACTAGGCCAGTGGTCCTCAAACTTGAGTATGCATTGGAATCACTTGGAAGACTCTTTAAAACAGATTTCTGGGGGCGCCTGGGTGGCTCAGTGGGTTAAGCCGCTGCCTTCGGCTCGGGTCATTATCTCGGGGTCCTGGGATCGAGTCCCGCATCGGGCTCTCTGCTCAGCAGGGAGCCTGCTTCCCTCTCTCTCTCTGCCTGCCTCTCCATCTACCTTTAATTTCTCTCTGTCAAATAAATAAATAAAATCTTTAAAAAAAAAAAAACAAAAAAACTTTAAAACAGATTTCTGGGCTTTAACTCCAGATCTGATTCTGTGGGCCTGCAGTGAGACCTGGTAATTCACCTTTCTAACCATTTCTGGGTGATGGTGTTGTTGGTCCAGGGACCACACTTTGGGAAACACTGAATTAAGCTGTTTAATCTCTTGCCACTTCCTTCTTCTCCCCCACAGGCAAAAGGAAAATAATAATAGACTTGGGGTCTGCTGGGGTTTGATGGATCTTGTGAATTCAACCATCTCCCTTTGTAGATCAGGAAATGGAGAATCAAAAGGGAGGAGACCAATATTTGTTTGCAAAACCAGATGAAAACCTAGGATGTTTGAGTTCAGTATAGTGTCTGGTGCATCCCACTATTTAATGCTGTCGGTATCATAGTTTTGTTGGAGGGTGGGATATGTGACATTATGCTGATAAAAGGGTCCCAACTGAACCCTTACCAAGCAAAGGGTTAATGTTATCATGTATTGAGTTGTAATAGTTGGAACCCAGGGCATAGGGGGACATCACTGAAAGGGTCTAATATCAGCATTCTTCTTTCTTGGCTATGTTCTAAACCAGTTGATAAATAACATGGATGGAGGTGGAAATATTGTTTCATTATTGGCAAAAATTATTTGAAGGATAAAGCATTTATTTTTGGTGAAGGATTTCCAAATACTACACCCAAGAATTAGAATGGGAAATAAAGGTTTTCTCCCTAGTTCTTTCAATGTCAGGCACCATGCTCACATGTTCATTTAACCATTTCCACAGGCCTACAAGTCAGATTATAGTATTATCACTATTTTAGAACTGAGGAAACTGAGTCTCAGAAGAATTGAGTGATTTGTCCAAGGTAGAGTTTGGACTGGTATTCTCAACAACTGTCTGCACTTGCGTTATGCCATGTGTTTTCTTTTGTGAGCATTTACCACGTGCCAGGTAGGTTCATCAGCAAAACAGGACCTCTGTGAGTGGTATGCAGTCAGGGTGAGGTTCTGCATGCTTGCAGAGTTGGAGAAATCCACAGAGGCTGTCGTGGTGGGCCTGAAGTCACTAAATCAGCACAGTGGGCAGCTGGAAAGAAATAGGGGGGAGGAAGGACAAACTGGAATTGTGTCTGTCTTTCACTTTCACCATGCCATTCCCCCCACCACTTTCCAGGGCAGTGTGGGTGACCTCCAGAAGGAGCTGGCATACATTCTGGCTTGGGACTCAAACAAGCTGAGGAGTGAGCCTACCCTGTAGCACCCAGCAAGGATGCCAACAGATAGGTGACTGCATGGGTGGGCTGCAGTGGCACCTGGCGTTCCACGCAGGCCTTTAGAGCCAGATGTGGCTTCTTCCCTTCTGCTTTTCAAATCTCACCCATGCTTCCTTGTGACCTACTCTCACCCAGGACCAGGGAGGGAGAGGAAGTCCAAGGAATGTAGCTCCAGCTTGGCTGAACTGTCTATATACAACCACTGCACTCTGTGAAAATCGTTTTTACATATGTTATTTTATTTATTTTCAAAGAAACCTTTTTATTTATGTATTTGTTTATTTGAGAGGGTGTATGCACACTGCTGGTGATTGGGAGTGGGGAGAGTTGGAGGGAGAAAGCAAATCCTAAGCAGGCTCCACGCCCATTGTGGAGCCTGATGTGGGGCTCAGTCTTACATCCCTGAGATCATGACTTGAGCTGAAATCAAGAGTCAGATACTCAACTGCAGAGCCACACAGGTACCCCTTCAAAGGAACCTTCTCTGGCAGGAGCTCCCACTTACGGATAGGGAAACCAAGGTTTAAGAGGTTACATGGCTTGTCTTAGGTACAAACTTGCTTGAGGTACAACTCCAGTAAGTGGTTTCAAACCCAGATCTGTGTGACTTTAAACCTGTGCTCCTTCCCTGCTTGACCCCATTCACTGATTTTTCCTGAAGCATCTGTCCCTGAGACTCTTATGGAAACTGACGTCATTGACTTAAAGTAAGACGCTTCATACAGGATGCTCCAGGCATATTAGGGACCCCAAATGCTTTTCTCACCTCTCATTCCCTAGACTAGTGCTTCCTTGTCAAGGAGCTGTGATTGGATTGTGGGCTTACTTGAGATGGGCTTGAGGCAGCAGAAGCCCCTGGGAAGGTCCAGCTCTTAGCAGCCTTGTCCATTTACCCCAGCATGTGTTATGACTTGAAGGCTGGGGAACACTACTGTGGTCTCTCAGGATGTGACTCACCTCACAGAGCTGGAATTTGTTGACCTCTGGGAAATGAACCTATTGGAGGGAAGGGGAAAGCTGATGTATAGCCTGTTAGATGAGAGAGACTGGAGGAGGAAGACTTCATGTGACACTGTCAGGCTCCCAGGTGGCAGCCAGTTGTCCTGCTCTTGATTTTTGTTTTATAAACCTTTTTCTTGCCCGTCAGTTCTCTAAATGGAGGCAGACTCATCTCCATGGTAGCTGAGGCGTAAGAGCCCCTGTGAATATGTCAGTGCTGAAGAGAAAGTGCTACTGCAAAACAGCCATAAAAGGGAGAAAAGAAAGAATTTTGCTCTTATCACAGAGCCTGGACAATACTGAGGGAGGCGGGGAAATCACGTAACAGGATGTTAAATGGAAAATGTCCTGCTCGTTCTGGAGATTCAGCTGAGGTCTTGAAGCCAAGGACACTCGTTGATAAATGCTCACATCCTCTACAAAGAAAGTTGTCAATCACACCTTGTAAGACTTGCTACGAAAAGGCCACCAGCTCTGTCACTCTTACGAAGTGCATTTAAGAAAAGCCCAGAAATTTATCAAAACAACACAAAAATTCTCTTAAGTTGGATTCTCTCATCAGCAGACCCTGAGTCGAAGATTCATATACAAGTAATTTATTAAGGAAATGCACCCTGGAGAAACCAGCAAGGGAAGAGGGGATGGGGGTGGGGGACATGGAAGAGTCCCAAGGTGGAATGCTGTTTCAGCTGAGGTCTCTGGGTTGGGGCTGATCTCTGTGGAACTCTGGAATGTAAATTACACCTCAGCATTTGAGACACCCTCTTGAGACAAGGGCGCTGGGTTTCTGTACTCCCACACAAGGCCTGACCTTAGCTGTTGCTACCCAGGGGTGATCTTCTGAAGGTCACAGGTGCCAGAATTAGTAAGAAAGCATTGCAGAAACTGGGGGATGAGCTGATCAAAGGAACCCCAAGGGACTCAAGTGCAGCAGCAGCAGCAGTGCCTTCTTTGAAGGAAACTATGGAGTAGAAGCAGCTTTCTCTTTCTCCACTAGCACTTCAAGCTAACAGGATGGTCCCTAAGGAAAATACCTACAGGACAGGACCATGGCTGTCTGCACGTAGAGAGCCTGGCTTCTCTTGCATCTCTTCTCTAGTCTAATGGGATGCTTGCTGAGTTGAAGGAGCTCCTAGGCCCGCCTTATGCTGCGCCTAGGCCAGAGTGGAATTCCAGGGACAACTTGATTTGTGCCTCCTACACTTTGGTGGCAGCAGGGCTAAAGAAGCCAGATGGCAGCAGCAGCCCACAAGGGGATTACAAAGAGGCAGGTGAGAAGTGGAGCACCTCCCAGAGCAGAGGCCATATGGTGTGATGGTTAAGGCTCTATACTCTGGAACTAGATAGGCCAAGCTTGAATCTTGGCTCTGCCATTGATTAGCTAGTTTTGGGTATTTCCTAACTTCTTATTTCTCACTTCCCCATTTTTAAAGTGGGGTTAATACTATTACTTACTTATGCAGTTGTGAGTATTAAGAACAGATCTAGAAAAAAAAAAAAAAAAGAACAGATCTAGCATGGGTCAAGCAGGAAATATAAGAAGAAATCAAAAAGATACCTGGAAACAAATGAAAATGAAAACACAATGGTCCAAAACCTCCGGGATGCAGCAAAAGTTGTTCTAAGAAGGAAGTGTATAGCAATCCGGGCTTATCTCATGAAGCAAGAAAAATCCCAAATAAACAACCTAACCTTGGAATGCCTGGGTGGCTCAGTTGATTAAGTGTCTGCCTTCACCTCAGGTCATGATCCCAGGGTCCTGGTTTTGAGTCCCACGTTGGGTTTGCTGCTCAGTAGGGAACCTGCTTCTACCTCACCCTCTGCTGCTCCCCCAGCTTGTGCTCTCTCTCTAACAAATAAAATCTTAAAAAAAAAAAAAAACAAAACCAACCTAATCTTATACCTAAAAAAAACTAGAAGAAGAACAACAAACAAAACCTAAAACCAGCAAAAGGAAGAAATAATAAAGATTAGAGCAGAAATAAATGATGTAAAAACTTAAAAAAGCCAATAGAACAGATCAATGAAACCAGGAGTTGGTTCCTTGAAAAAACCAGTAAAATTAATAAGACCCTAGCCAGACCTTTCAAGAAGAAATAGAAAGGACTTCATTAAAATCACAAATGAGAGAGGAAAAATAACCAATACCACAGAAATACAAATAATTATAGGAGAATATTGTGAAAAACCATATACCAACAAATTGGACAAACTAGAAGAAATGAATAAATTCCTAAAATATATAAAGTCACCAAAACTGAAACAGGTAGAAATAGAAAACTTGAACAGACCTATAACCAGCAAAGAAATGAAATCAGTAATGAAAAAGTATCCCAAGAAACAAAAGTCATAAGCAAATTCTACCAAACATTTAAAGAAGAATTTAAAACTATTTTTCTCATACTTTTCCAAAAACTAGAAAAGTAAAACTTCCATATTCATTCTGTGAGGCCAGCTTTACCCTAATAAAACCAGATAAAGAGTCCCCTAAAAAAGAGAATTCCACACCAGTATCTTTGATGCATAGATTCTCAACAAAATGTTAGCAAACCATATCCAATAATACATTAAAAAAAATCATTCATCATGATCAAGTGGTATTTATTCCTGGTTGTAAGAGTGGGTCAATATTCACAAATCAATCAGTGTGATACATCACATCAATAAGAGAAAGGATAAGAGCCATATGATCATTTCAACAGACACACACACAAAATTTGACAAAGTTCAACAACCATTCCTGATTTTTAAAAAAAACAACAAACCCTCAATAAAGAAGGTTTAGAGGAAACATACTTCAACAGGCCACATACGAAAAGGCCATATATGAAAAACTTACAGCTAATATCATCCTTAATGGGGAAAAACTGGAGCTATCCCCCTAAGGTCCAGAATAAGACAAGGATGTCCACTCTCACAACTTTTGTTCAACATAGTACTAGAGGTCCTAGCCTCAGCAATCAGACAACAAAAAGAAATAAAAGGAATCAAAATCAGCAAGGAAGAAGTCAAACTTTCACTATTTGCTGATGACATGATTGTTTATATAGAAAACCCAAAAGATTCCACTGAAAAACTGCTAGAACTGATACACAAATTCAGTAAGATCACAGGATACAAAATCAACATACAGAAATCCATTGCATTTCTATATACCAATAATGAAGCAGTAGAAAGGCAAATTAAGAAAACAATACCATTTACAATTGCACCAAAAATAATAAGATGCCTAGGAATAGACCTAACCAAAGAGGTGAAAGACCTATACTCTGAAAACTATAAAACATGGATCAAAGAAATTGAACATGACACAAACAAATGAAAGGACATTCCATGCTAATGGATTGCAAGAACAGATATTGTTAAAATGTCTACCCAAAGCAGTCTACACATTGTTAAAATGACTACCCAAAGCAGTCTACACATTTAATGCAGTCCCTATTAAAATACCATCAGCACTTTTCATAGAGGTAGAAAAGCAATCCTAAGATTTGTATGGAAACACAAAAGACCGCGAATGGTCAAAGCAATCTTGAAAAGCAAAAGCAATACTGGAGGCATCAGAATTCTGGACTTCAAATTATATTGCAAAGCTGTAGTGATCAAAACAGTATGGCACTGACACAAAAATAGATACATAGATAATGGAACAGAAGACCCAGTAGTAAACCTACAGTTATATGATCAATTAATGTTCAACAAAGTAGGAGGGAATATCCAGTGGGGAAAAGACATTTTCTTCTACAAATGGTGGTGTGGAGACTGGATAGCAACATGCATAAGAATGCAATTGGACCACTTTCTTACACCATACACAAAAATAAATTCAAGATGGATTAAGTATCTAAATGTGAGACCCGAAACCATAAAAATCCTAGAAGAGAACATAGGCAGTAACTTCTTTGACATCAACTGTAGCAGCTTCTTTCTAGATATGTCTCCGGAGGCAAGGGAAACAAAAAACAAAAATAAACTATGAGGACTACATCAAAATAAAAAGCTTCTGCACAGTGAAGGAAACAGTCAACAAAACTAAAGGACAACCTATGGAATGTGAGAAGGTATTTGCAAATGGCATATCCAATAAAGGGCTAGTATTCAAAATGTATAAAAAACTTATGCAGCTCAACACTCCAAAACCAAATAATCCAATTTAAAATGGGCAGAAGACATGAACAGACATTTCTTCAAAGAAGATATCCAGATGGCCAACAGATACATGAAAAAGATGCTCAACATCACTCATTATCAGGGACATGCAAATCAAAACTACAATGTGATATCACCTCACACTTGTCAGAATGGCTAAAGTCAACAACATAATAAACAAGATTTGGTAAGGATGTGGGGAAAAAGGAACTCTTGTGCACTGTTGGTGGGAATGCAAACTGGTGCAGTTGCTGTAGAAAACAGTGTGGAGGTTCCTCAAAAAGTTAAAAATAGAATGACCTTATTGTGATACAGTAGGTATTTACCCAAAGAATATAAGAACACTATTTCAAAGGGATACATATACCCCTATGGTTTGGGCAGCATTATTTGTAATTTACAGTGGCCAAGATATGGAAGTGTCGACTGATCTCACACACACACACACACACACACACACACTCACACACTGGAATGTTATTCAGCCATTTAATTATAGAGAACAAATGGATGATTGCCAAAGGGGAGGGGGTGGGGGGATGGGTTCAATAGTGCTGGAGATTAAGGAGTGCATTTGTTGTGATGAGCACAGGGTGACATATGGAAGCATTGAATTACTATATTGTACATCTGAAATGAATATAACACCGTATGTTAACTAACTGGAATTAAAATTAAAAAAAGGAACAGATCTTGCATATTATAATCTGTCATTATATTTACTATATATATATTACATTACAATATTATTGACATATATGAATACATTATATACATTTTATGTTTAATACTTATTTTTTACATTCAATATAATCCATGATATATATCATGTATATTAGATATTACTAAGCAGTTGCTCACAGTCATTCTGTAATGACAGAGCTGGAATTCAGATCAGGTATCCGACTCCAGAATTTATGGTTTCAACCACTATGCCCTCCCGATCTTGCATGCACATTGTACTCTAAAGGATAGTGTGAGCTTTGAGGTCAGCCATTTTGGACAAATCCCAACTCTGCTATTATTGTTGACCATGAGACCTTGGTAAATTGTTGAATCTTTCCAAGATTAAACAGCATCTCTTTCACTGCACTGTTAGGATGAATGAGATGATGCAGGTAAGGTCCATAGCAGAGCACTTGGCACAGTGTGAGTGCTCAGTCAACTGTGGCTAGGTCATTTCCCTAGACCTGAGTCTAGCTCCACTTCTTGTGTGCATATTCACTTTCCAGTTGGGCTTTCTGTCCATGTTGGGGAGTTGCACGCTTGGGGTGGGCAGAGGAGGAAAAAGAGAGAGACAGAGACAGAGACAGCAAAAGCCAGTCTAAGGAGGGCATCTCTCTGTGAGAGGGTCTAGGATAAAGAAAAGAGAGAGGAAAGGAATTAGTAGTGGTGGAAATATCCCTGACTATGCATTAGTATCTAGGCACTTTAAATATTAGTCATTTGACTTTCCTTTTTGTTTTATTTATTTTCCAAACAGCGTCATCAAGCCCTGAGTTAGGTTTTAAAATGGAATGAATCATCCCATTATCCTTGAGAACAGCATCAGGGACAGAAAGTATTATCCTCATTTCACCAATGAAGAACTGATAAACAGAGAGGCTGAGTGTGTGGTGCAAGGTCACAAAGCCAGACATAGTATTTGTGGTCAGTGTGCAGGCTTTCATGTGTTGCTGCACCCTTTGATTATAGGATGTCAGGCGATGAGCAACAGAGGTGGCTTTAGGAACATGGAAGAAATGGAAGAAGAAGAGACTATGATGGTTGATCACCTACCATGTGCTAGGGACTTTCCAAGGCATTTATATTAGTATTTTGCCCAATTCTTACCCACCATATGAATCAACATATGGATCATTTGGGACTATCGTCCCAGTGAGCCAACTGAGACCTTTATTGGGGTTTGAACTAGTCTTTTTGATTCCAGAATTTGTGTAGCTTTCATTATGTCTGGCTGCTCGTGGATATTTGTTCTCACTTCTATTTCATAGGGATCCTGAAGGCCTCTTGGGCAGCTCTCTCTTTCAAAGCCAGTGCTTCCTCCCATCCCCCCAATCTATTCTGTGACAACAGGATGCCCCATTTCCATTTGATTGCTACTGCTTCCTGTCCTGCCTCTCCCCTTCCCCTTAAAACCTGAGAACTGGAGGGGATTTTGGTGATGTTCTCTGGGAAGGACAAACCCTGTGCAACCACAGGAGTCTTCAGATAGTTGGTATTGGCTACACAATGAAATTCATGTCTTTAGGTATTTATTGACTCTGATCAGGCCATTAGCTTGTTAGATTCATTTCTATATCTCTGGAACCTGGCAAGCCCAATAGCTCTGTTATAGCACATAGTTCAAAGCAACAGACATAATAAACAACAACGACTAAGTGGTTCATTGACTTTTCAGAAAAACCTAGCAGATTGCCATGTTTTTTTTCCTTAATATTACAGATGAAGAAACGGAGAGAGAAGATCAATTAGGTATCCAGACCCACATACCTAGTAAGAGGAAAAGCTGGGATTTGAAGACAGGCATTATCAATTTCAAAGCCTCTCCCTTTAATAATTTATTTATTATGCTTATACTTATATAAATATTATTTATAATAATTGTTGTATCAGTTAGCATTTGCTGGGTAAGAAACCATTCCAAAATTTAGAGTCTTAAAACAGTAACTGATTTATTCAGCATATGATTTGTGCATTAGCTGGAATGGTTTTCTGGTCTTGGCTGTATCAACAGATCTCTCCTGTACCTTCGGACGCCTGTGATCAGCTGGCCAGTCATTGGAAACTGAATGATCTAGAGTGACCTCCATTACCTGTCTGAAGGTTGATGGGCCATCGGCTGAAGAGCCCTGATTCTCCCCTACTTAGTTTCAGACCCTTCAGCAGCTGCTCTGGGCTTCCTATGGTAGTCCAGGGAATCTAAGCACAGCAGGAGAGCAAACCCAGTGCACCATCACTTTTCAGGTGTCTGCTTGCCCTTTTCCTCCTTCTCTGTTAGCCATGTTCTATTGGCATGGGCAGCCCAGCTCCAGGGATGGAGGAATGGGCTGCAGCTCTTGGTGGTAGGGTGGGTATTTATAGGCAGTTTCTTATTTTCTGCTAGGGCACTCAGTCTGGTGAGATAGGCAAACAGTTAAGTGACAGGACATTTTGAGAACTGCTTGTAAATATGGAGGCTCCCTGTTTCACTGGCTTCTAAAATGCTCTGGGCAGCACAGAGCTTGGGAGTTCCCTTAGTTCCCTTAAATGAGTAAGATTTCCTTGAGAGAAGAGCCAGTGCAGGTCTTGAAATGCCTGAGGAGCAGTTTGAGGCTGTTGGGAGAAGCAGTCATGGCCACAGTGACTTAGTCCTTGAAAACCTTCTTTTTCTGAGTAGAATTTTGTATCACCCCTGCATCATTGCCCCAAACTCTCCTGCTGAGGAAGCTGGCACAGTGGGAAGCTAAGCTGGGCATCTGTTTCCAGAAACTCAAAATTATCTTTATGGCCAGAAAGTGCCAAACATGGCTCAATGTGATTTCCATCTACTTTGCGTATTTGACAATCCCAGACTCAGCATGGCTGTCTTTTGTCATGTTTGGAAAAATACCTCTTACATAGTCCTGCTCTTCAAGAGAGTTTATGTCAGCTTGTTATGGAGTGTCTTAGATGTTTCTGTAAGTGAGCAAGGGTGGACGCAACCCATGATGGGAGCTTCTTGAGGCTTCAGGCTGCCACAGAGCTCTGACTGTCCCCCAGTTGGCTCTAGGTCAACTTGACACTTTCCTTCCACTATAAATGGAGACAGAATAGCATTTTTTTAAAAGATTTTATTTATTTATTTGGCAGCCAGAGATCACAGGTAGGCAGAGAGAGGGGAAGGGAAGCAGGCTCCCTGCTGAGCAGAGAGCCCGATGTGGGGCTCAATCCCAGAACTCTGGGATCACGACCTGAGCCGAAGGCAGAGGCTTTAACCCACTGAGCCACTCAGGTGCCCCCCAGAGTAGCATGGTTAAGTCCGAGTAAGACTGGATCCAAATCCTGGTGCAACGACTGACTTTGTGATGGGGCTGAATTACTTACACTTTTTGTGTTTCATTATCTCAGTCGATGAAATGAAAATAATAAAAGTAAGAATTCATAGGGTTGTTGTGAGGATTAAGTGAGTTCATGTATTATGAAGTGATTATACTCATGCTAGCTGCACAGTAAGGCTAAATAATTGTGGCTGTAATTATTAATAATGAACACTCTCATTAGTGGTAGTATTGTTACTCAGCAATGGTTCTAAAATCTGTTGGCATCCCAGAATTATCTCACATTGCTATACTCCTGGAGAAATTCTAACTATGGGATGCCCAGGAATATATAAATTTTAGCAAGTCAGATGATTTGAAGGTAACCAGTGCCAGAAAAGCATGTGAAAATCACTGTTTACCCTATAAAGCTTGGCACATTTCCTTCAACACTCAACACCTGGAGATACTGATATCACCTAAAGAAACTATTTTAGAAAGACATGTATATAAAAACACCTTTTTCTGCCCCTACAGATGCTGCATGCAGAATCTGCTCACTCTTTCTCCATGAGATAATCCAAGACACAGTACTTGTCCGTAAGGTTCTGTCATTCCTAGAAAAATGCTCTAATAAGGAACTCATGTTCCTAATTACTTTTACATTAGTGAGTACTTACTGAGTGCCAAGAATTATGCTGAGAAATTTACCTGGCATAGAGCTTTTAATTCTTTCGGTAATCTAATGAAATAGATATTATGTCATGAGGAAAGTGCAGGTCAGTGACAGGGAGTTCACTCAGGTGAATTGCTAGTTAATCCAGCTGCTTGACTGTTATTTCATGACTTATATCTAGGTTCTTAGTCTAATGGCCTGTGTCCTTAACTACCTAAACTGCCTTTTTGGTAGAGACTGCTAGTTGTTTCTTGTTACCTGTTCTCAATTTCCATAGTAACAGAAGCCCAAGATTTAGCTGGGCACATTGCCACTCCAAATAAAGAGATATTCCCAGACTCCTTTGCAGTTAAGTGTACATATGGCTAGGTTATGGCTAATGGGAGATGAGTAGAAGTAATGTATATAAATTCTGGGTCATACCTTAGAAAGAGAGAGGTGTATCTTCCTTCTCCTTGAACTCTTGCTGGAATGAAGCCATCATAGTGTGCCATCTTGGAACTTAAAGATACCAGTAATATTCTTGGGGATGCAGAACAAAAACGCAGGAAGAACTTGGGTGCCTAGCATGGACAGCTCCTCTCGACTACTTATAGCGACTCAGGTTGTTAAATGAGAGAGAAGTGAATTTTAGCTATCAACAGCAGCTGAACACCCATTCCCTCTATCAGCTCATTGTTTTAAGAGACTGCAGTTATGACTGACCTTTGCCTCTTCTGGATCTCAATTAAAGTTTTAGAGAGGGTCCTTTTATCAATGGTGAACTGGCCTGATGAATTCTAAGGGATCCCACCTCCAGGATCCCTGAATAGTAAATCCATTTGTGTGTTCAGCAGTTTCCACAGGCCATTTCAGGGGGTCAGTAAAGTAAGACAAGTAAAGCAACATTGTAAGAAGTTGCAACTGCATTGTTGAGTCTACTAACCAGGCTATGGGACCCTCAAACTCCCCAATTCTCCCCTTTTTTCATGCTCAAAGGTGAAAAGGAAAGTTCTGGTGGTATCAATAAATTATAGTCTTGGCTCTTGGGTGCTGGTTATCAACTTTCTACCAACAATGCCCTATTTCTATGGATAATAGATTTTGAGATGTCACCAGAGATACATTTGAAATTGGTAAGAGGTCCTCTCAGTGTTGTATATAGTCCACTGGTTATGTTGTTAAAACCTAGTTTGGGGTTTTGTTGCTGCTCGCTTTAGCTCTTGAGATATAAGGTACTGAGAACTGTTAATCCATGGTGAGTATTTGAATGGAATTATTAGTTGATTTACATTTAATTGGAATAAAAAATAATAGTGGCTTAATATGAGTACTCAGTATATACCAGTAACAGTGCCGGATGTTTACATACATTATGTCTTTTAATTCTCACTCTAACCCCCACAAGGGAGGTAATGCTATTATCTCATTTTTCAGATAAGAAAATTGACACAAACTTTCCAGCTGTCATACTACTGGGCTTCTGTCCAATTCACTATAGACAGAGGAGTCTGGCTTTAGCTATGATGATAGCTACTATATTTATTTTAAGATTTATTTATTTTAGAGAGAGACAGAGAGAGTACACGCACACAAATGGGAGGGGGAGCAGAGGGAGAGGGACAGGGAATCTCAAAGCAAATTTTGTGCTGACTACAGAGCCAGATGTGGATCTTGATCTCACGAGACCCACCTGAGCTCATGACCTGAGCCAAACCAAGAGTTGGATGCCTAACCAACTGAGCCACCCAGGTGCCCCAAGAGCTACTATTTTTTAAGTGCTTTCCATGCATGTATGTATTAAGTGCTTTGTACATATTTAATCCTTACAACAACCCAATGAAATAATACCATGGAGATGAGGGAAATTAGGGCCCAGAAAATTCAAATAACTTGGCTTTGGTCACATAGCTTAGAAAAGTCATGACTGATACTCACTTTCAAGTCTGTTTGACTTCAAGTCTTGGGCTCATTAAGTTATCCATGCTACATTGTACTTACACTATGAAGACACTTTTCAATGACCAGTATGCAATTCTGATCTCATGGGATATTGATGGTGGGTTTGGTTTTCTTTCTTTCTTTCTTTCTTTCTTTCTTTCTTTCTTTCTTTTTTTAGCAATTTGTGATTCAGAATTTTTTAAATGTACAAATATATAGGTAGAAAAGATATACATATAAAATATAGATATAAAAGATACTTTTTATATACCATTGTATCTTTTGATTGCTCTGTATGAAAGGTCATATTTAGCAAAACATGGGGCAGTATTCAATATGATCTCATTTGCTTAATAAATCCATTTAGGGCTCAGAAGATGCAAAACATTCACAAACACAATCCAGCAAGAAAGAGGCAAGAATCCTCAAAGGGGATACATTAGAATCATGTGGAATTCTACAAATGTGATGAACACTTAATAGAAAAATGAAACTTAGACAGATGTGCCCTTAGACTAACTGAACAAAAGTCCTTGAAAAGCTCAGTGGTAGGCATAACTAGAATAAGCATCTGAAAGACTGAAAAGAATATATCAAAGGGACTATCCCAATGTTTTGTATACAAAATGTTTTGCATTAAACTCTTAGGAGCCATATGATCTAAATGTGAAAATGCCCTCAGATACATTGGTAAAAGGTCCTCGAACAAAGCAGCAGAAGAAAAAGAAACCTAAAAGGGTATGAAAATGGGCTGAGACTGTTAACATCAGTTTTAAAATGCTAGTTTGATATTAAGAATTTCGGCAAATGTATCATTAAGAAAATTGGCTTCAGGTGACTGGGTCTTCACCCCTTCTGCTTCTCAGTCTCTCAAATTTGTTCCCTTCTCTCAGTCCATATGCCCACTATCTCTATTAAAAATGTTCATTGTTCTTAGAGCAAAAGTCTACATGGCTTCTTTATCCTTTATATATCTTCCTCCTTATAAAAGAGCAATTTTTAAAAAAGGATTTACTTATTTGAGAGAGACAGCTAGAGTGAGTGAGTGCATGCAAATGGGGAGAGGGGTAGAGGGAGAGAATATCCAAGCAGATTCCCTGCTGATCACTGAAAGTGATGCTGGGCTCTATCTTAGGACCCTGAGATCATGACCTGAGCCCAAACCAGGAGTGGACACCCAAATGACTGAGCCACCCATGCGTCCCAAAGAGCAATTTTTTTTTTTTAATGCAGATTGGTAAGTTGCTACTTTTCTTAAACTCTTGTAGTGGTTTCCCATCCCCTTCACTGCCTCCTAGCTCAGCAAAAAAAAAAGCTTTTTTGTGATTTTGCTGTTTCCTGTTTTCTCTTCTCCTGGCTTTCCTCTTTCCTACATGCAACTTCAACCATAATGAACTAGGTATGGACTTCTACTTCCGTTATGAAGAGCTACTACATACTCTGAAGGGGAGCTTAAAATACAACAGATCCTGGATAAATAACAACAAATATATATTGTAAATGCATTGCTGGGCTCCAGGTGTTAAGAAAAAGAAACGTGGGTTGAAACCTGAACAGTGAATGATTATCCTGACATATTTATTAATGGTACCTCTGTTTCATTCTCAAATGTGTTCCAGTTTGGACAATAAATTGTATGATTTTCTAAAAAAGATTTTATTTATTTGACAGAGATCACAGGTAGGCAGAAAGAGAGAGGGGGAAGCAGGCTCCCTGCTGAGCAGAGAGCCCGATGCGATACTCAATCCCAGGACTCCGAGATCATGACCTGAGCCGAAGGCAGAGGCTTTAACCCACTGAGCCACCCAAGCACCCCATTTTTTTAAAATATTATAACCAGCCATTTCATAATCAGAAAAAAAGATCACCAGATTCTCAGTTCAAGATCAATGGGTTCCCACTCCTCTTCCCTTTACCTTCTCTCTCTAGGCAATTCCACGTTTATAGGTTTATTACTTTCATTGCTCCATTTCTGGAAACAAATTCTGTATCAGTTAAGAAATAATGTCAAAACTCACACTGTTTAAGTGATAATGAAGATTTACTGTCTCATATAATGCGAGAATCCAGACACCAGTTTGGGTGATCTAGCAATTTAATGTTGTTATGAAAACCCAGTTTGTTTGTTTGTTTGTTTGTTTCTCTTTTTCTTTTCTTCCTTTCTTTATCCCTCCTCCCCTCCCTTTTTCCTTCTTTCCTCTCTCCCTTCCTTCTTTCCTTTTTTTCAGCCTGCCCTTTACGTGTCAACCTCATCCTAAACTGGGCTTTCCAAATGGTGATAAAAATGTTGCAACTGCTCCAGGCTTTTCATCTGCACACCAGGCCCTACCACCCTACCAGCATTCCACCCAAGAATCCTGAAATTCACCTTCATAGGTTTGTTTGGGTCACATGTTCTCCCTAATCCAATCATTCTGGCCATGATAGTGGAATGTGCTGATTGGCTTAGCCCTGGAGCTGGGAAGGAGTCTCCCTTTCCTAAAAAAGGTGAGCTACTTGGAAGAACAATCAGGAAGAGAAGGGGGAATAGATAAAGGATCAACAACCAGCAAATTTTCAGTCTGTAGTAGAAGCCTTGATGTGCCTTGCAAGCAAACCCAGTCAACTTAGAAGAGCCTCAAACCTGAGACTTACTGTGGAGGTTATACTAAAGAACTTTTGATTTATACTATTTGGGCCAAGAGAGGAGTTTGAGATATAGATTGGTGAGTGAGAATAGTGTTTATTCTGTTTCTGAAGTCAAACATCTGATTCTCGAACATGGTTATGAACTTCTTAATTGATTTTGAAGCTTGGGCCAAGATTATTACTTTTTGATCCCCATTTTTCCTTATCTGCAACTTGGGGATAATTTTCCTATCTTATTCAGTTTCGTGAGAAATAAATGAGATTATGCATATAAAGTGTCCAGTATAGTGTGTGGCACGGAGTAGATAAGTTCCCTTTTAGTTTATAGTCACTAAATTGACTCTGAAGTCATCAGCATAATGACTTTTTCTTGGGTCATTTAATCCACCTGCCAAGCTGTGGCTGCTCCTTTGTAACATGTTATAAAGTAGGAGCAGGTACATTGGGAAATAACTGGGTCTGTTATTCTCTATATCTCTTCTTTGAATACTGGGAAAAAAATCTGATTTCTTAAAATTTCTAATAAATATGAATATATTTTAATATCAATAATAAACTCTGAGCAGCCCTGGAATCTTGCTAACCTGGAGTAATTTTCCTCTCACTCTGGGATGCTTCAGCCATTGTATTTGGCCCAAGTGTCAATCCTTTCCTAATGCCCCAGGAAACTATAGCTGTTTCTTCATTTCTTACCAAGACCAAAAAATATTTTGCTCAAGGGGAGCCCATTAGCTCATTTGAATTAAATTTTCAGACTCTAAGCCAAAAAATCTCAAGGTCGTAAGGCTGTGGAGCATCAGCAAAATATCTGACTCATTCTTGATTCTTGCTTTCCACACTTGACCCTGACAGTGTTTATGTTCACTGCTACCCCTTTTCCCAACCTAACATCAGCTGATTTGTCGCCTTACACTTGCAGGACCTAGCAGCATGAACAATGCTTCAGTGAACCCTTCCAAGCAGTCAAGACCATGAATAATTCATCAGCTTGCAGCTACCTTCTTTGCCCCTGGTGGTCCCACCATGAGTTACAAGTGACTAAGCTCAGGGGAAGCCCTCTCCCCAGGATAATTAGTCTTCCTTCAGCTCCATTGAATTAGCACTCCTATTTTATTGTACCCTTGGGTTATAGGGGTTATTAAGTTATAACACAAGCAAGTTATTGCTGAAGGCCTATAGCAGATTATTCTCAAGTCCCTGCCACTATATGAATGGGGTTTAATCATTATCATGGAAGTTTAAGTCTGGCTTTATGATGTTGAGGGATGTTTATTATATTTTGATTTTCAAAGATGAAAGTAGATTTATATTTCTTTCTGATCATGAAGGTTACAAAAATGAATGTTTGCAACTCAAACAATACAGAAAATCATGGTGAAGAAAGCAGCGGTAATTCTAAATCCCAAACCTAGAGAAAATCATTGGTAGCATTTTGTTGTATGTGACCCAGACCTCTTTTTCCCTTTTTCTCTTTCATTTTACATAAACGGAATGAAATTAAAATGCAGTTTAACAACTACTGAGTGTATCTTTTATACCCATAAATACAGATGTATGTTATCATTCTTATGACTAACTGGCATTGGGTTGCGTTTATATACCAGACTTTATCCAGTCCCCTGTCGATGGGCACTCAGTTGTTTCCAAATTGTTCTTATTAGCAATAATACTGCAGTGAACAACCTTAAACACTTTTGCATACATATCAGTTTATTTCCTTAAGTCAGATTTCTAAAAGTGGAATTGCTAAGCACATCAGAAGGCTTTGATTCAAATAGATAAACTGCTTGTCAAATGGTATCACAAATTTATATGTGGACTAATGATACTTGAAAGCAGTCCAAAAAAATATTGTTTAAAGAAACCCATTGAGGAGATGGGCTTCCAGGTCCTAAGAGGAAGCAAACCAGCATGAGCTCCTGGCAACTTACTCCAAGTCAACCTTAGAGAATCATAGAAAGAAGGATCCAAGATGGTAGAATCTAGGAACAAACAAAGCAAAGCATAAGAAGCTCTGGCAGACTGAAAGCCTTGGATGGTCAGTATAGGAGGTGGGTAGCCATGGTAATGGGCCCAGGGAAGCCAGAGGTTTAAAGATAAAGATATCTCTAGGGGTTCAGTTCTCATTGTTTTCCCCTATTACCTTAAGAGACAAATCAGTGTTTAAGTCTTCTATTGCTAGGCTGCTAGTACTGGTGATTGCCCTATTGAGATGAAGGGCTGCTGGAGGTGTGGACTGACTATTCTTGACATTAACTCTCTCCCTCTCCCACGATCCTAGGGGCAACTACATTGCAAACTAGGGATATGCCTCCTCCTCATTCATTTCTCCCTGCTGAGCAAGGAGCCTGGTGCGGGACTCAATTCTAGGACACTCGGATCATTACCTGAGCCACCCGGGAACCCTGAGAGAGAGAATCTTAAGCAGACTCCACACTCAGCACCGTGCCCAACTCAGGGCCTGATCTGAAAACCCTGAGAGCATGACCTGAGCTGAAATCAAGAGTTGAATGCTGAACTGACTGGGCCACCCAGGTGCCCCTGTAAGGGTTTATTTCTGATTGAGGAAGACAGTTTCCTAGTTTGGAATTGGGGGAAAATGAGGGATTATTGGTCCTTGCTATTTTCTTGTTGGTTTATTTTTATTTGAATTCCCTAAAGAAATTAGCTTCATGAAATATTGCTAGCCCTTTCTTCCAAACTTTCTCAGCATATCTGAGAATATCTGAAATACAAGAGAGTCTTACCTCAATGCCATATTAAGTTTAATTAACATATGGCACTGTGTACTACATGCATTTCATAGCATGTCAGTTTCTTGCTTTTTTCAAGCCCTTCACACATACTCATCTCTGGCTGGAGTTATCTTTCTTCCATTTATTATCCCCATGATTAGTTCCTCATCTCCTCCTTGAGGTCTCACCTGAGATGCAATCTCCCACCCCAACATTGTTTTCAGGCTTGATGATCATTTATTCATTCATCCTTTTATTTAACACATTTATCGACCTTTCACTTGCTATATGCCAGGCACAGTTAAGTGCTAAGTGTTGGCAAAAGTAGAATTGCCTTCTTGGAGCTACTGTGAGGAGAGGGGAGGAAGGCTTTAAGCAAATGGGCACACAAGGAAATGTAAAATTGCAACTCTACAGGTACCATGAGGAGGAGGTGCATCATGTTATGAGAATGACTTAGTTCTAATCTACTCAGATTGCATGGACAGGACTTCCTCGAAGACATGAGACCAGCATCCTGTTTTTCAACTTCATGGCTATTACTGGATGAATTGTGTTCCTCCACACTCCCCCTTCAGATGTTGAAGTCCTAAGCCCTCATACCTCATGATGTGACTATATTTGGAGAGGCGGTTTTTAAAGGTGTTATTAAGATAAAATGAGGTCATATGGGTGGGCTCTAATCCTGTAGGTTGGGTGTTTTTACAAGAAGAGGAGATTAGGATACAGACAACACACAGAAAGATGACCATGTTGAGGACACAGTGAGAATGCCACCTGTAAACCAAAGACAGAGTCTTCAGAAGAAGCCAAACCTGTGGACACCTTGATCTTGAAGTTTTATCCTCCAGAATTGTGACACAACAAATTTCTGTTCTATATCTACTCAGTCTGTGATATTTTGTTTTGGCAGTACATAAAATGAATTCAGTGTCACTTACAAGTTTTTATTTTATTTATTTGTTGTTTGACTAATTTTGTCTGTCCCCTCTACCCTCTTTCCCAGTTGTCCCCCTGCCCCCTGTGGCTTGGGAGGATTGAATCTGGTTTTTTTTTTTTTTTTTAAAGTTTATTTTACTTTATTTTTTCAGTGTTCCAAAAATTCATTGTTTATGCACCACAGCCAGTGCTCCATGCAATATGTGCCCTCCACAATACCCACACCAGGCTCACCCAACCCCCCACTCCCCTCACCTCCAAAACCCTCAGTTTGTTTCGCAGAGTCCAAAGTCTCCCACGGTTTGTCTCCCCCTCTGATTTCCCCCAATTCACTTCTCCTCTCCATCTCCCAATATCCTCCGTGTTATTCCTTATGCTCCACAAGTAAGTGAAACCATATGATAATTGACTTTCTCTGCTTGATTTATTTCACTCAGCATAATCTCTTCCAGTCGCGTCCATGTTGATACTGTTCTATCACAGCATACAGCATGGTGCCAAACAATATTTGCTCCATAAATAGTTGTTGCATGTTGACATAAAAAATACTAAGTGTATTCAATATTGTCATGGAGAAATCCAGGTTAACACTGGGCTTTGAAAGCCCACTTCTTTCCTCTACCTACATGGAGACTTGGTTCCACCTGTGAAATCTTGGGATAAGGGCTTTGGTTGGTTGTGCTGCCTGAATTTCTTGAAATGCAAAAGTACTCACTTCACACTTTTTCTTGGAAAAGAACCATCTGGATGAATTTCCATTAGGGGGATTATTCATTCCTTCTCCAGTTTTTGCCCACAGCACATTCTGAATTTTCTGATTCAACAAATTCCTTGATTCATCTACCTTTCTGATAGATCCCAGTGGAAGTGCTGCTTCCTCACTTCTGCCAGCTCCATCTCCAGTTAGTGCTGTGGTCTGCTCCACTTGCTCCACTCCATGGGAGTCCACAAGCCACATAAGTATCTCCAGCTGTCACATTTGCTTTCAGCGTGGCATTCTTTGTTTGATGGTTGCTTACAGTTTTCACAGAGAAGAAGGAAGCTTATTTCTTTTCCCTGGAGAATACCAGCTCCCCTGTCTCCCCCCAGCCCATCCTTCCCCCACCTTCTTCCTTCTGGATATCTTGAGCTGCTTAAAGTTTTGGGTGCTGGGATCTGCACTTATTAGAAATGTGAATTTGAGGGGCACCTGGGTGGCTCAGTGCGTTAAGTCTCTGCCTTCGGCTCAGGTCATGATCTCAGGGTCCTGGGATCGAGCCCCACATCATGCTCTCTGATCAGCAGGGAGCCTGCTTCCTCCTCTCTCTCTGCCTGTCTCTTTGCCTACTTGTGATCTCTGTCTGTCAAATAAATAAATAAAATCTTTAAAAAAATGTGAATTTGAGAAATGTATGTAATCTCTTCAAGCTTATCCAAAGGAACTAAGAATTTTATGAGTTAAGAGACATGTTGCACCTAGCAAACTCTTAATATGTTTAACAAATGATGATGGTATAATGATGATGATTTTTTTTAAAAAAAGCTTTTTATTATGAAAAATTTCAAAATATCTTTACTATACAGAGAGAGGATAATGAAGCCCCATTATGTTGAGTTTTGCTCTACATATATCCTTAGATATATTTACTATAGACAGAGAATTGTTTTCAGCCTTCTTTGGAAACCCTTTTACCCTACCATTAATCTGAAAGAATCTTTGGCTATCGTTCTCTAACAACATTTGGATTGAGATTTCTGTGTCTTATTTACCTTACTCTTGCCCTTGAAATGTAAATACAGTAGAACTTCATTCATTAAGATAAATTGGAGGAGAGAGGTTGAGATGGAATTTAGTAAAAACATGACAGCCATTTAAAGCCAATTAAGGTTTTATTATTTTTAAAGTCTTCTAATCGTTTACATTAAACTAACTATTGGGAAGCCAAGGTCTTTTGGGATCTATTTTGATGACTATTAGAAAGATATTTAAATGAATACCTTATTGTTTATAAATATGTGCTTGTAAAAGTTTTTTTTTTTTTTTTAAATGGAGAGGCTAAATGTTTTCCTCAGAACTAATGTTGTAAGAAAATGTTGCCTCTCAAGTTGTCAGAAGTACAGAGCCAGTGGGTCAAGGTAAAATTGCTTTTCATTCACCTAACGCTTATTCAAACAGTTGTAACAATTTCTACCACCTATGGTGCATCTGTTGTTATGTCAGGACTTGATATAATCTTATTGCATTTAAATTTTCACAACATTTCCTCTGTTGAATTACCCTGATTTTGTCAATGAAGTAAATCAAACTCATGGAGATTAATTTGTCCAATTTTCTATGACTTAGAAGAGGAAGAACTGGAATATGAACAAGTTTTCACTAACTTCAAAGCCCATGGCCTCCCCTTTATGCCTTGCTTCAAGCCGATAGCAGAGCCAACGCACAGGTGTTTGAGTCGGGTCCAATGTAGTGAGAGCTCTGAGAGGTGAATAGGAAGTGTTCCGGGACCCTGGGGGAAGGCAGGGCAGGGTACCGCTAAGTGAGCCCAGGAATTTTTGGAAAGGCTTCTCAGAGAAAAGGTTGGTGGGCTTTGAAGGAAGATGAGGAAAAAATTTTTTTTAAAACAGAATCTGTTCAGTGAGAAGGCAGATAGGATAGAAGCCTGGGCCCTGGAACCTAACATATCTGGGTTCAAATCCCAGCTCTGTCACATTCAAGTTTGTCAAGTGCTTTAACTTCTATAAAGTTAAGTTTCCTCATACATAAAATGAAAACAATAGTTCTTACCTCGTAGCTATTACAAGGTTTAAGTTAAAGGAGATGCTGAAAAGAATGCTTTTAGCATACTGCCTGGTACTTTTTTTTTTTAAAGATTTTACTTATTTATTTGACACAGAGAGAGCACAAGCAAGGGGAGTGGCAGGCAGAGGGAGAAACGGGAAGCAGCTCCCCGCCAAGCAGAGAGCTCAACGTGGAGCTCGATCCCAGGACCCCGAGATCATGACCTGAGCCAAAGGCATGTACTTCACTGACTGATCCACCTAGGTGTCCCGTGCCTGGTACATTTTGATTATTACTTCTCACTATAGGAAAAAAAGTATGCCCCCTCTCTTTTTAAATCAGTGATTGGGCAAGCGATTTCTTAAAGGATTGATCACACTCTTAGAACAGATCTTGTGCATCTGTCTGTTTAATGGCAGTGCTTTACAGATTTTTTGGTCTTCCCATACACATTTTTCCTGGGGCCAGTAAAAGTCCCAGTGAGCTTGTTGTCCTCTTTATTCTAGAATTCCTCCAGACCACTGCTTCTTCGTGACTTCACTAGTCTCTTGATCTTCCTGATGCACACCATTCTTGGCATGCTTGTGTGACATCCTTGGTGTCTCTAAGATGTTTGATGTTCCTCTTTTGGAACATCATGATGTTTGGTGTTCCTCTTTTGTGGCTGTGCACTCCTGTTTTCATCAGAGCCTTCCGTTAGAGAGTGGGTGGTCAGACAACCTAAAGGCAATGCTGGGAGGGAGCCCTGGCCACAGATTTCCTCTGAGGACCTGCTCAATATATTATTCCTTTTCTTGTGTATTTTTTTTTTTCAACTTCTCTGTGTCCTTATCCATAGTCATAAACATGATGTTAAGTTTTAAAAAGTTGCTTCCTGACCTGCATGTACTTGTAGGGAGCTCTAATAATCTTTTTTTTTTTTTTCCTCTCTTTCCAATAGAGGATCTATGATGGCATGGTCCTCAATTTCTGGCTCCATTTACCATTCACTTATTAATTCTCTTAATGAATTTCATCTCTTTCCATCTGCCAGAATACCTCATTCCCACTTCCTTCCTTCTCTCTTCACCTCCTGGATATCTTATATGCATCTCTCACGATCTTGTCAAGCACCAGTTCCTCTGTGAATTATTTCCTAAACCTGTTGTCTTAGTCCATTTTAGCTGCTTTAACAAAATGCCATTGATTGGGTGGCTTATAAACAGCTAATGTTTATTTCTCAGATTTCTGGAGGCTGGGAATTCCAAGCTCAAGGCACTGGCTAATTCATTGTCTGGAGAGACCAACTTTCTGCTCTGTTGTGTCCTTACATAGCTAAAAAGGGTGAGAACCTTTCTGGGGACTTTTTAAAAAAAATTTTTTTTTTATTTTTAAGATTTTTTCTTTATTTATCTGACAGAGATCACAAGTAGGCAGAGAGGCAGGCAGAGAGAGAGGAGGAAGCAGGCTCCCTGCAGAGCAGAGAGTCCTATGCGGAGCTCGATCCCAGGACCCTGGGATCATGACCTGAGCCGAAGGCAGAGGCTTAACCCACTGAGCCACCCAGGCGCCCCTGGGGGCTTTTTTTTAGTAAGAGCACTAATTCTGTTCCATGAGGGCTCCCCCTTCATAAACTAATCACCTCCCAGAGACCTCATCTAAATACCATCTCATTAGGTTTCAACTTGGGAATTTTGGGGGGACACTTTCAATCTCCTGTATGTAAATAGAATTGTGAGAATATTACCACTAGAACTTGCCCTAAGATTTCAATTTGAATGCTAACTTCAATCAGTAGCTCATGGCTTGTTGATACAGTAATATGTTGGGAAGGATTCTGAATTCAAATCTGGGACCTGCTGAGAGAAGTACCGGGATCAGTTAGTAGTTTTTTTCTTGGAATGAGAGGCGGGAGGATCCTATGTCAAGCACATGTGAACTATTTGTTTTTTTTTATAAGTAAACTTCAGTCATAGCAACTATGTAACATTAGTTTCACTCATTTGTTTTGCAGTGTATTTTGTTATACTACATGTAAGTCCCCCTGATTAAACCTCAGTATTTGCTGAATGAAGAAAAAGGAAGCCTTTGCTTTCTTACTTCAGTTTTTCTTGGGGGTAAAGTACCTTTTCTCTGCCTTTAGTTTGCACAATGCCAAATATTGATTTTTGCCTAGAGAAGTGGTTTTCCAACCATTTTTAGTGCAGATACCTCAACCGAAATGAAATCTCATCCCGAAGCCCGATCTGTAAAATAGAGAGTTCCCTTATCGGTAGAGGAGATTGGGGGTAGTCTCAAGCTCGCCATCTAGGGCTCCCAGAGCTGTTTCTTCCCAACCGGAGTAGTGGTTCTCAAAGTGTAATCAGTAAATCAGCAGCATCAGCATCGCCTGGGACCATGTTAGAAATGTAGTCTCTGCTCTGCCTTAGATTACTGACTCAGAATCTCTGGGGATGGAGACAAGCAGCCCGTTTTAATAAGCCCTCAGGTAATTCTCAGGCATGCAAAAGTTTGAGAAGCTCTGCATGAGAGAGTTCGTTTGGGGCTTAGTTAAAAACCTAACCATTCAGAAGAAGACCAGTGGCTTCAGATGAAATGCTATGTTTCATTAGCCTATAGTAAAAACATTCTCAGAACAGAGGGGTCTTTCTGTGCTATAAAACCACACGGCTACCGCTTGTCAGCCGGCTACATTACAACCGACTAAATTGGCAATTGGCAGGCGGTTTAAATGTTGGCGGGGGACGCAAGTGCGGGTGCAGGTGCAGACACAGACGCAAGCGCAGAGCTGCGTGGGGCAGGCTGGGGGCGGAGCCTCCCAGGCGGAGGCGAGAAACCTAGGAGCGGAAACGGAAGTGGGGGGTTTTCTGTTTGAGAACTGAAGCCACTTCTTTGGGGCCACCAGACCTTGGTGGCGCTGAGTCTGGGCGACCAGGTGCGGGTGAAGGACGCGCTTGCGTGGGGCCGGGGACGTTCCCGTCACGGTATCGAATTCTTTTCCTCCTAGCCTGTGAGCTGCTTTACGTACTTCGATATGGCCAGTCACGGGCGACGTCTCCTAAGATGTCTGTAGTACAGTGTCAAATAGGACGAGAGTTCTGTTTGAGTTCGTAATGCTCTCTTGGCCCACGAGTCGCAAGAACTTTCAGGAGAGAGTGCTGGGAGTGACCAAGCATAGACACTCCCTGCTTGGGAAGAGTGGTGGTCTAGTGCCCGTGTTCATTTATACCAACAGTGGCTTTTTCTTCACTCTTGGAGTCGGAGCTCTGCTGAAGAACTGGATCCAAGGAGGAAAGAAAGAAATTCAGTGACTACAAGACTATGTTGAAGCCGTAGAAGGAATAAAACACACGCAACACGTGTTTCGGCAGCCTAGAAAGCTGAGTTTCTGGGGGGAAGTTGCAGATGGAAAATTCAGAGCCAAGAGGCATCATTTGGTGTGGTTTTTTGCTTGTGATCCTGACTGGGTACACACCATGGTCTGACCGATGGAGCTAGCTGAAGTGTTTATGGAGACCTGTCACCAGATGTATCATCAGTTTTAGGACGGGGCTGACCCCAGAAAATGTGAACTTCAGCATTATCCCCAGAACTACCCATAAAGACATGGAAGTGTGGCTTGAAGACAGTATCATTCTGCTAGGACTAGAGACAGTTGAGAGCCTTTTCTGTAACTACTGGCTCAGTGGGGACAAGAAATTCCAGGACCAGGGATGGGAGAGCCTGCTGTGCTTCAACAAGTATGCCAGCATCCGTTTACATGACTGTCCTTCAGTTGGTAATGTTCAGAATCCAATCACGAGAGACAAGATGGAAAGTTACTTTTGGGGAGAAACTCTAAGTACATATATTTTCCGTTTTCTGATGACTTGGATTTCCTCAACCCTGATAAATATGTGTTAAATATAGAGGGTCATCTCCTGCCCATCTGGACGTCAGCTTGAAAGGCTTGGAACAACTCCCAATCATGAGACTTTTCTGGATAGAACATTGTGTATAGTAGAATTTTTCTTTTTTGAAGATTGTAGATTGGCAAGCCAGTTGCATATGCATTAAAATTAGTCATTCGTTGACTTTTAGCCCAGCTGGTTACTGTGAGCCACACAAGTTCCAGCTCTGGGCTGGAGATGACAAGTCCAGTGGGACAGCTGGAGTCCAGGAAATCTTGGAAGGCCAGGTACCGATGGGTTTTTCAGGGCCGGTGGATTTGAATCCATTCTTGTGCATTTCTTTAGGTGGTGATTCAGGTTGGCTTTGGGATTTGTTTCTGTGCCCATGCTTTCTAAATGAGGACCACTGCGAGTAATAAGAAAGAATAAAGTTAGCCAAATTTTGATTTATAGGAAACAAAACAAAAACTACCAGTAACACAAAATCCTGCCAAACAGCCTGATTTGTGTTTTCAGTTAGCCCCTTTGCCCAGGGGTGGGAGTGGTATGGGGAGCTACACTGCTGTTGGGAGAAGAGAGAGGCTATAGCTGGTGACAGAGTTGAGGCACGCTGGCAGTGGAAGCAAATGGGGGAGGCAGAGACAGACTAAATATGCCCTGAAAGAAGATGGCTCTTGTTGAGTTTGGGCAGCTTGTGATTTAAAAAAGATATTAAGGAAAAAATAATTGGGTGCAATGCCAGTGACACTTGCCAGTGTCATTCTCACTATTAATTGAGTTACATACTGTGCCCAATAAAGTTTTAGCAGAGCGAAGCACGGCAAATTTGTAGACCCAGCAGGTTGCTTATTGGGGCTGCACAGCCTGGTTTTTGCGATGAGCATGGAATGATGGGCTATCAACTTTACATTTACCCTCCAGCTGCTTGTCTCTGCTGTTTTAAAGAGCCAAGCCAGGTGATATAGGCTGTGAGTGAAAGGAACCCAAGATTCCATGCAGTTAATAATGAAAAAGGGGTTTAATAATGATTTTTTTGGTTAGAGAAGTACTCTCTCAGAATAGTAGAAAGGCCTTGGACAGTGAGTAAGAACTCAGATTCCGAAGTTGGTGAGATCTGGTGTAATCGTTTGAATTATTGTTCTGTTCTAAAGATATTTTCCCCCTGTTGCACTGGAAACTATTATACTCTCCTTCCACAGTGATGTTGGGCTTAGCTGCGGGACCTGCTTTGTTTGGAATGTTAGCACATGTGATGGGAGCAGAGGCTTGGAATGTGCTTGGATGGTTGGACCTGCCCCTTTGTGCTTTGGTTATTTATCACAGGAAAGATGTGGCCCTGGTAGCTACTCTGCTTTCACCCTGGGACCCAGGGTAAGATAATGAAGCAGACCTGCCTGCAGCCTGAAGTTAAACCACTCAGTGGAGGTGGCTTATTAACAGAATCACAGTTGACCTGCAGAATATCAGCGCCGTTGTTAGTAAGTTATCGAGAGTGTGGGAGTGGTTTGTTATGTGGCTGGCACGGTCACTTGGGTATAAATACTCTCTCTGCTGCCCTCAAGTAGTTTAATTCTGGCAACATACCACTCTCTTTAGACCTTAATGGCCTTATCTGCAAAATGGGCAACGTAGTAATGACCATACAGGTGAGCATTAAATGAAATAATGCATTTGTGTGTTTCATTATACCTTGCACTCAATAAATATTTGCTCTTGTTAGAGCTATAAGTAAAAGTAATGATAGCTATAATTTATTGAGCACTTACTACTCTGTGCCTGGAGCTAATGCAGATATTTTGCTGTTTGGTCAATATTTGATAGATATTCCTTACAACTCCAAGAGATAATTATCAGCTTAACATACTATATTAATACCACAGGTATTATAATATTAATACAATTTTCTCATTTTACAAATGAATGCTCAGAGAGGTTAAATAGCTTGCACAAAGTTGCACAGATAATAAGTGGCAGAACTGACTCTAGTCTGCTTTACCTTGTGGCTTATGTTCTCTTCACTATGCTAGAGTACTTCACTCATCTTTAGGAGTACAACTTACGTCAGTATTGTGTATCATGCTTAATGAAGCACTTCCACATTATCACATAAGGTCCTTTGAGTAACCATGTTGGACCTACATCAGTGTGGCCCCCTAGAGATTATTTGATCTTTTCACTTTGGAATCATCACAGGCAGATCCCCCTCATTCAGTAGGGTAATGTGGTCACCTTAACATCACATCTGCTTAGAAGGGCAAATGTGTTTAGAGACAGTAAGACTAGCTTTTCTTAGAATGGTTGACTATGTCCTTCTCAAGTCCTTCGGTAGACAAGTGGCCCCATATTGTGAAGGCAGAGGCTATAATTAGACCTTTTCAGTTTTGAGGTCATCAGAGAAAAGCAGCCTGTTTTCCTAATCTGTAAGAAGGTGGATAGTGGTTTTGGATCTGGGAGGCAGAGGGTAAAGAGCCGAGAGTCCTCTGGTATTCTGAGGCCAGATGGTTTCCCTGGAAAGTAGCTACAGGTGTTGGTTATTAGGTCTATAACTAACAGAAGTCCAGTTGTTGGGTGGGCAGAGTTCTAAGGGGCTGAGACTCACTTCTCTTGAAGAATCAGTGTGTCAGAATCTGAGCAGTGAAATATCACAGTAATGGGTCCATAACAACCTTGGTAAAGAACCATCTTCAACAAAGAGATTCCAGCAAAGCACGTCTGCTGAATGACCAGACTCTATTTTTCATACCTTGACTATGAAAAGCCTTTTTTTATGGGTCTTTAAATCCTTTGAGTTCCTTGGATAATTCATGGAAATGAGGAACTTCAAGAGGGAGATACTGGCTTTATTGCTGATAAAGCTAATAGAAATGATGTGACTCTATTTGTACCACCAGTGTGTGTAACTGTTTGTTATATACCAAAGCTTGGAGGCATGCCCAGGGATTTATAGTTAAAAAGTGGTGACACCAACACTCAGATTCTGGTCTTTTGATTGTGTTTGCTGCAGCTCCTGCTTGGTTCCCTCCATCTGCCCCAATGGAAGAGTCTAAGTCTAGTACTTAGAGTAGTTGCCCTACATATGTCAGACATATATAAGGCAATGTATAAGTGGCAATGTATAAGTTTAACAAGATTTATGAGAAGTTTAACAACAACTTCAAAAAGAATATTGGATACTTCTGTTTATAGTTTTTTTCACCTTGTAGAGTTTCTTACTGATCACTTTACCTCTTTACCTTAGTTGGTCCTTATAGTCATACTCTTTCCATAGCTTCCCTCTACCTATATCTGTCTCTTCGTTTTTAACATCTGTTTTTCTTGAGAACAAAACACAAATTCCTTTTATTATCTCATGGTTTTCTTTTTTGTTCCCTTGGCTCTTACATTGATATACTCAAGGGTTCACCTTGTATCCCAAAGACTTATTGGGTTATTTTGCCAACAGAATTAGTTCTCTTCCTAGGAGAAATTCTGTTACCAAATCTTAGGACAATTGATTCATGTATCAAGTGATACACGCATCTTCCTTATTGAGGAATTGGTGTGTTCCAGGGACTGTTCTAGGTGTTGGGAATATACCAAAGAATGAAATAAAATTTATGCTTTCGTGGAGGAAAGTAAACAAGAGCACTTTGGTATATAAGATGGTGAAAATACCACAAAAGAAAAGATAAAACATGGTAAACATGGTAAACTCTACAAGGTGAGTGCCTTTAAGAGTATGACATTAGGTGACATTATCCAGGGAATGGGGCATATTTAGAGAACACAGATGAAGTTTGGGGCATTGCAAATCAGAAGGTCTGGGAGATGAGAATGCAGCAAAGGACTGCCTCTTCTCTCCACTATATACCTACTTTCCCACAAGTAGTCATTCATATGTATGCAGGGTGAATATAGTGTTCAGTCTATACCTGAATTTTGGTGCCTATATAAAATAGAACTTTTATAACTGTAGGCACATAGCAGACATGTAATAAAAGTTGAATGAAGAGCAAATAAAAGAATGAGTGAATCACTTCTTTTTTCCCATACTTTCTGAGGGGCACAGTTAATCTTTTTAGCATATGATTTTGTGGTGTTTATTGTGCCTTGTGGACTGGAATGCTCTCCAGATTACTGGAGGAGAATATTGGCCCGGCATGTGTGCACTTCCTTATCCCACCTCCCCATGGACATGGGGTGATCTGTTTAGGCAGAGCCCTCTGTGTGTCAGAAAGCCTGCTTAGAACTAGTAATATCACCACTTTGGGCAAATGCTGAGACATATCATTCCAACTATAAGTAGAGAAGGAATTTTCTTTTCAGGGGGATTGTTTAGAGAATTGAGCTCTTTTGCTGAGAGCCCTGCAGCCTGCCTAAGGCAGGGCACATAGGCGAAAGATCAGATTCTCTCCTGACCCTATGAAGAAATGGCTTTTAATTTGCCAGTCCTGCAGGAGAGGCAGCAACTCTGAACACCTCCCCAGTGCCTTTCCATCGTGAATGCACAGCTGGCCATGCTGATTGCTTGCCTTTCTTTTGATTAATATCCTCTTGGTGTTGAAATGCATTTGGATTCCAGCTGCCTCATCTTATAGATTTCAATTTAGAAGCAAAAGGAAAATACAATAGGATTCTTATATATAGAAATTTTAAATATCACCAAACAGCCTCCCTCCTGCTCTTTGCCTGGCCCTGCTCTTTCTTTGGAGAGCAGGACTTTTATTTCTTTGTGGGTGCTGGAAGCTCTTGGGCACCAAAGCCCAGGGAGCTCCCATCTGCAGTGCTGGTGCATCAGTAGAGGGGATGCCATTTCTTTTCTCTCCCCCCACCCCCATTTCAGATTCTTTTCATAAGAGAGGAAACTCAGGCCAGCATGTCTACTTCTACTGAAGGACTGGGGAGGAATCTTTTTCTGTTTTCTTTACTTCCTTACTTGACCCTCTCCTTGGGAGGACAAATGGCAAATAAGATTGTTCCAAGTTCCCAGTGTGTCTTCCAAGAGTATGTCAGAACTCTGTCCTTTTGTTTTTTCTTGGAGAGCTTCCCTTTCTGGTCTGCACTTGGTACCTGACCAGTAGGTGCCTGCTTTATTCAGGCCTCTTATTTTCTCTCTTCTGGGCTCTCTGACTGTAATTGGGTGGAGGAGTTCAGAGCAGAGGCCCAACCATGACTTCTATCCCAGGTATATTATAATTAAGTGGGCCCTCTAATTTGATGCTGACTTTATCCTTTGTGTTGGCCTCAGTTGGTTAGAACTTGGAAAGGGGAGAGCTTTGGTTCTCTAGAGTCCCAGAAAATGGGCATTAAGCCTCAGGGCCTCACTCCACAGCCACAGTCCATACAACCTGGACTGGGAAACTCTTGGGGGCAGGTGATGAAATCTACAACATAGCCAATGACTCATGTTATTTGTGGAATTGTTTTTGTTGTTGTTGTTTTGTTTGTTTTTAGTTTTAGATGTAGAGTTCAGGAATTCATTAGTTGCGTATAACACCCAGTGTTTTACACTGGGTGCCCTCCTTACTGCCTGTCACCCAGTTACCACATGCCCCCACCAATGGCTTTTAAAAAAAATAAAGATTTTCTCTCTGGAAATTAAGATTGAGGGAAACTTACTAGTAGCATTTATACTCCAAGGTCACATAATATTTGGGTTGGGATAGTCATTATGGAGATATATCCATACTGAACACTGAGAGAATAGAACTCAGGGGAATGTGGTTGGGACAGAAATGAAAAGTAAGAAGACTTTGGGGGAAGAAGAGGAAAGCAGGGAGCTGAGGGAATGACGGGGAGAGAGAGAGTAGCTAGCTGTCCCTTGGAGCTGCTTCTGTTTCTGCTAGCTGTCATTGAGGTTTGTTGGCTCAGTTTTTCTTGAATACCCATGAGATGTGAATATTTACCACAAATTCCTCTTTTACTTGAGCTAGTTCAGGAGGATTTTTTTTTCCTTTGTAACTTGAAGTTTTCTATAAAGAACTCTTAGAAGTAAAATGGACTGGATATTATAGCAAAGGTAGAACAATTGGATTTATGCCCAAGCAGAAACTTCAGGAAGGAGCCATCTAAGCTTTGTGAGATACAAAACAAATAGTCCTCTGGTATCTCTGCAGGGGCTCATAGATGCATCCAAAGATAGATGTCTGGCTCACACTCTAACTCACTCAGCATTTCCCTTCATTGCTTTCTCTGTGCAGGTGAGAGTGCCATGAATATTGAACCTGTAGTAAGCTGAATTCTGATTATTAATTGTTCTTACTAGATTTACAGAATGTTGTTACCTGGAAGGACCCATTCTGGCCTGGGAATCTTGTGTTATACAGCACTTCTGGTCCTCCTGGCCTCAATGCTGCAGCAACCAGCGAGGTGGCTCCTGACTCTGCAGGCACAATTGGTAGCATCTCTCCTCATGCCTGTGTTACATGCCTGTTGCCTTCCGCCCCAGGACTTCTTTGTTGATGTTGAGGTGTAACGTGATATATGGTGCCACGGGACGTTCACATGTTATGTGTCACCTGAAAGTGCTAGAAGTTAGTATCTAATAAGGCATATCTTTTCCATTGGGAGAAGGACACCAGTGGGTAAAGTCCACCATATTGCCTCCTCCCCCAACATATTGAGAGCTTTTCAAATGGTAATTCTGTAAGAGCAATTAGTTGTACTCAGCAGTGGCCAGCTTGATAATGTATCTTCACAGCTTTTACCCTTCTTCCTTGCTTTACCTTTCCTTGACACTCACTTTTTTTGCATGTGTTGCAACTGCAGATGCGGTAGGATCCTACAAGCCTCTTCTTCACACTCTGCTTTCCAGGCTAAGGTTCCTAAAGAACATGGGCCTCTCATCACTTTTGAGGGTGTGGGTTACCAGCATTTGTAGTTACCAAAAAGAAAATTAATAAACATGGCCTTATGATATTAAAGGGAGAAGAGATTTAATAGGTTGACTAGAAAGGATTTGACATGATGTGCACAGCAGAACTCAAGGTGATTTTCTGTTGTGAATGAGTTTTCTTTCTCAGCCATGGGTATAAGCCACTTGTCCTTCTAGAGCACCTTCCCAGACTAGGGCTGGAGAAGGGATCAGAGATCAGGATGTACTGGTTGGTTGGTGTGGGATGCTTACTGGGGCACCCTAAAAGTCTTTTTTGTTTTTCTTAATCGATGTGCTGAATGGGACCTGGATGGTGGAGGTACTCCCTTAGCCTCTTTATTGCCAGTTAGTAAGATCCTCTTTGTGTGACTTTGGCCAGCATCAAGATTATCAGAATACTGTCAGCACTGGAAGTCACAGCAGTATAGCACGCATCAGGAATTAGTGGTGAAAAATTAGGGAGATGTATAATTTGTCAGAGACTGACCTGTTTTTGAAGCCATTTTCCTTCCCAGGAGCACAGAGAGATTGCATTCCCAGCCTTCCTTGCTGTGAAGTGGTGCCGTGTGGCTGAGTGCTGGCCAGTAGAATGTGGGCAGATGGTAGGCAGTTCTAGGCTTCACCTACCTCCTGTGAGTGATTTTCCATTCTTTGTCCCCAGTTTATAGCTAAAGGGTTTCCTGGGACAAATTCTGAGACTTAGAAGACTGTGGAGCCCCAAGATGGAAGGAGCTTGAGTCACCAAATGACCTATTCCCTCACAGTTAACCCATACTAGACATGCTATGAGAAATGGCCTATTTCTCTGTTAAGTCACTTGGATGTTGGAGTTGTTTGTTGTAGCATTTAACCTTCTTTGACTGATATTTAAGTGTTACAGGGGTGGTTATTGTAAACAAAATGTTTCCCTACTGATTGGTCTTTATAGTAAACACACATGGGAATGTCATTCGCGAGTAGGTGCTAGCAAACAATATTATATTTAATGGGCCTTTTTATTTCCTACAGTAACCCCCCTCTCATCCCTGATGGGGAAAGTTGCTGAAAGCAGTTGATGGGGAAGTTTGCTAAAAGTGTTTCCTTGGGCACAAGGGAATGTTTTATGATTATAACCAAGGGCAAGTGGGTGTCTGTGTGCATGTACGTGAGTTTTTGTGTGTGTGGTAAGTACTGAAACAAGCCTCTCCAACCATTATAAAACCTAAAACCTTCCTTTTTTCCTTCTTACCCTCTTCTCTCTTTCCCCTACTCCTTTCTTCCCAGTCCCCCTTCCATTTTATTCCTTCCTTCCCTCCCTTCTCCTCTCCTTTCTTCCTTATCATTTATCGATGCTTAATCTGTGCTGAGTAGTAGAATATACTAGCTTAGAGTCTATGTGTGTCAAGGACCAGGAACTCTTCTTCTTACCAGTAATTAGAATCTGTTTGAATCATGAAAACAATGCAACTTTTTGGTGGATAGAATCTTAGGAGGGCTTACTGGTACAGTTTCCTAATCTAAGCCTGACTCAGAGAACAAGGCTTTCATAAGATTATATAAGCTTTAAAATTACAATAAATTCTCACTCTCTCGTCAAAACACCATACCCATCCACATCCATATGTCAAGATGTGGGTGTAGGGAACATTATTTCTATCTTGTGAGAACAGCATCCTCTGTTTTTGATATCCACATAGGCTGGGATCAGACTCCCACAGCTTTTTCACTCCCTTGATCCCACTGTGTTATATAGCAAGTCTTGATTATCTGTATTTTGGAGAGGTAAATTAATTTTTAAAAGGGACACCTTCTGTTCTGTATATACACTGTATAGGTATTCAGAGAGTAAAGACTTGGAGCAGAGGAGTGGCGGGCCTGATGCCTTGGTTTTACAAATGAAGTGGTGACTCTCTGATGAAGTTGAAGAGGTGTCACAGGTCGTGAAGAAGCAAGTTGCTCTTCTGGGTCTAGAGCTCTGATCCTGTGAACAAGAGAGTAGTGGACCGAGGTTGTACCTTTATGTCCCTCGCCTTGTTTGTAAAACAAAGACATCGACATTTCATTTCATTTCCCTGCTCAGAAATGTTTTCTGCTTTCCCAGTATGTATGAAGGGCATACACAGACCCTGATTAAGGGCATGGAGCCGAACTCCCCTCTTCCAGTTAGGAGCAGCCATTCTGAATCATGCTTGATCTAGAAGTCAACTTTCTGAGATGTCAGGCAATCCTGACAGAATACCCTGTTACCAGTGTATTACCTTTAATAATCAAGCTGGATTCTTTCTTTCTTTTTTTTTTTTCAATTTATTTATTTTCAGAAAAACATTATTATTTTTTCACCACACCCAGTGCTCCATGCAAGCCGTGCCCTCTATAATACCCACCACCTGGTACCCCAACCTCCCACCCCCCCGCCACTTCAAACCCCTCAGATTGTTTTTCAGAGTCCATAGTCTCTCATGGTTCACCTCCCCTTCCAATTTACCCAAATTCCCTACTCCTCTCTAACGCCCCTTGTCCTCCATGCTATTTGTTATGCTCCACAAATAAGTGAAACCATATGATAATTGACTCTCTCTGCTTGACTGATTTCACTCAGCATAATCTCTTCCAGTCCCGTCCATGTTGCTACAAAAGTTGGGTATTCATCCTTTCTGATGGAGGCATAATACTCCATAGTGTATATGGACCACATCTTCCTTATCCATTCGTCCGTTAAGCTGGATTCTTTCTGACTGAATGTCGTGATCGAGTCAGGGAGTGGTCACATGTTTTAAGCATGATCAATCAGAGCATTCCATGAAACTTGATGTGATGCCTTCATTTTACAAAGGAGAGTGGGGACACTCAGACAAGAGAGGAGATACGATGTTTTCCTTTTGGGGGATCATAAGTAATAAGGCTAATATATGTTAGAGTTATGTGGTAATTTTTACCTCTTTATGAAAAGAATGAAGCCAACTCAGAGGAAAGCAGAGCTGAGTGATGGTGAAAGTGGGCCATGATACCATTTGAGCCCCTAGAACTGTCCATGTCTAAATTCCTAGGCTTTTCAGCTATGTAGGTTAATTAATTTGTGTGTTTGTGTAACCATCTGAATTGTCATTGGTGGGTGAAACAGGCCTGGTTAATGCAACCAGAAGCTAAAGTGAGCATCGTATGTAATTGTAGTGCTTTATGAAGTCCTATAGTTCTTCAATTTTTACCCTGTTAGGATTTCTATTTAATTAGCCACAATATAAAAAGTGAGTAATTGCTTATGGGGAAACATGGCTTTGGTGACCTCTGGGTTGATTTTCATTTCCTTCCATTTTATAAATCCTTGAAGGTGGGTCTTCAGTAGTAACTCAGTTTTGTGTCTTGGTAGTTTGAGAGAACAAAACACTTCTATGTTCCCTTAAAATGATCTGAGCCATGTTACCACCCTTGCAATTTCCTTCTGAGTTTGCCTTCTCTTTTTGTCAAGCCCTTGAAACAGCAATAAATTAAACTAAGCATCGATAAACACATTTTCCCTCAACTTACATTTCTGGTTGCCAGAAATCATTTCTCTTTGGTCTGTTGACAGGTAGCAGGCATGATTCCAGCATGGAATACACTGTAGAGTTATTGATTTTTCTGTGATAATAGTAATAGAAATTTATTAAACTATCACCATGTGCTGGGACCTATGACTTACTCACAAAGATTACTTTTCCTTAAGAAGCACTCCTAGGCTTCTTGTGAATGTCCATGCTAATTAAAGTCTAAATCCCTTTGCCTGTTTGGAGTATAAAATTTTCTGCAATCTGACATGCACCTTTCCTTCCAACCTTATTTCTGTCTCTGTTCTTTAGTCATATTGAATTGCTTGTGTTTCCAGAACATACATCTTGCATTCCTATTACTTTGCTTTTATTCATGATATTTCTTTTGCCGGCAGTGTCCTTTTTCTGGTCTTCCTCCATATGTCCAAATAACTCATCCTTCCAGGCCAAGCTGGCATGCCACAAATGTCCACAAGGCCTTTCTTGATAACCTCAATCAGAATGAATCCCTCTCTGCTTGGAATTTGGCAGCCCAGCGTATGTGCTCCTCTCTTACCAACTGCCACACACCACAGTGCTCAGACAGCCCTCATCCCCATAGCCGCCACAGTCACCCATCCCAGTCTAATGTTTCCCAGTACAAAGGCAGCTGTCACTGATCTCTGTCCCCGTAATAAAGCTGTGAGGTGCCAGAGTCAGAATTTAGCTCTAAGCTGTCTGACTCCAAAGTTGGAAGTTTTAACCACTGTACTTTATTACTTCTTCCTATGGCATATACTTTAATATTTATGAATATGTCTTACTTTCAAGACTGGACTATAAACTTCCCCCAAAGCAGGGTCTTCATTTAATTTATCTATATATGACCTTGTAAATGCTGAGTGGAGGGCCAGGCAAGTGTAGATGCTTAGTAAATATTTGGTTAGGGGCACCTGGGTGGCTCAGTGAGTTAAACATCTGACTCTTGATTTCAGCTCAGGTCACCGTCTCAGGGTTGTGGGATCAAGCCCTGCATTGCTCTACGCTGAGTGGAGAGCCTGCTTATGATTCTCTCTCTCTCTCTCTCCTCCTGTCCCTCTTCACCTCAAAAAAAAAAAAAAAGGTTTGGATAGATGAATGGGTAAGTGGAGATGTGCTTTTTAGCAGTGATATGTTTTACAGGAATTGCAAATTATTTATCATTGGTTTTAGAACTTTGGAAGCAGAAGAGTCTTTTTTCTAATCATATGTGATGTGGATATAACACTTAAATAATCTTGGAGAAGAGAACTCAGAAATACAGTGGGTATAAATGGAAAGATGATGGGAGAGTAATATTTGAAACAGAGAATCCATAGCCTGGATATGTAGTTAATTGAGATTAAGAGTCACTAATTGAGTTATTATGTGATAATTTAAGCTAATGTATTAGAAGAGCATATGAAGACATAATAGACTTACAGCTGGTCTTTCTTTCTTTCTTGATGTCCTGGTTTAGGGTAAAAATCCCTTACCTTTCACTTTTTTTTCCCTCTGACCCAACAGATCAGTAATTCTCAGTCTTATTTTCTGGCGTTGACATTTACATTGATGACCCTTATGCAAACATTTCTCATGGGCAGATCATAGAGCATAGTTTTACCCTTCTCTCACTCAGCAACATATGTCAGAAAACTAGCAGTAAGAGTAATAATATTTTAATTGTTGTAATCATATTCAGATTCATAGAAAAAAGCATTTGATGATTTTGACATTTCAGCCACAATAAATGGATTGTGATTCTCTCTTCAGAAGAATGGGGGTACACTGCATTTCAGAACTTCTGCTATAAACATTTTAAAGCCCAAGCAAGGTCTGTTTTGTTTGAGGAATTGCCTGGCAGAGTTGAGGGTGGTTCCAGAAAGGTGGGAACTTTTCCATGGGTTGAGACTAAGTCTCAGGGCAAGATTTTGGAAGGTCTTCTCCTTCAGAGGTTAGAAACTCATCAAGGAGGCAGATATTATATAAGCTAAAAACCTAAAGACAAATTAAATGTTACATTGGGTCAAATCAGTACATCATCTAGCCTAGAATTTTGTCCTAATATGGATGTCAAGGCACGACTAGGAATGTTAGACTCTTTGCTCCACATTATGGATGATAATGAAATTGATTTAAACATTTTAAGGGCATGGGCTGGGCATTATAATTCTTAAGTTTTGTATTATTATCTGGTGTAATTACACACTATGGGAACTAACACTTACGGAAAAATCCTTCCATTAGATAAGCCGTGTATTAGACCATGATTTCATGTAATTCTCTCAGCCACCCAATGAGGCAAGTACTTTTATCTACACCGAAGATGAATAAATTGAGGTTCCACAGCAATTCTCTGGATTCCCACATCTAGTAAGTCCATTGAAGAGAAGGAGGGGCTGTGTGGGAAGGGTAGAGAAGAGGGAATTCAGTGTCTCTGGAAGTGCCAGGACATCTCAGTCTTCTGTACCAAGGAGCTTTTGGTGTGAAGATGTGGAGATTTTGAAGTCAGACAGACCTAGATTAGAGTCACTTACCACCTCTGTGACTTTTTTGAGAATATAAATCAAATACTTACCACAGTGCTTGGCACACATGAAAGAGTAAATGCTAGCCATAGTAACAGTTGTAATTATTATTACAGGGTGAGATCTTGGGTCTGTTTGATACCGAAGTCTGCATTATAACTATGTGGACTCCCACATTATTTGTTAAATGAATGGATTCTCCCTACTTTCTTTTTAATAATTTCTTTTAATTGCTTTCCATGGTTCTCTTCTCTATGTATTTACGTGCAGCTGTATCCTTGGTAGGAGCAGAGTCTCAGCCGAGCCCTGGGCTCAGAGTTTGATTTCCACCACAGCGGATGGTCTCTATTCAGTTTCACAATAGGTTTATTTTATTGATTCCTGTAAGGCTGCATTTTAGATACTGGATCCTTGGCTATCTGGAACTTAAAAGGGGTCTCCTTGCTTACCTTTTGCCTCCATAAAAGCAGAGACTTGGCATTCACCATTAAGACATCTTAATGAGTGAGTTTGGAGGATCCATTATATACTTTGTCACTGATTTTTACTTGTCAGTTTGCGTTTTTGTTCCTGTCAGGAAATTCTGTAGTTATTTATCTCTGTGGGTAGTAAAACTTTTGTGCTTTCCCATATAATCTTTGGGGCTTTTAAAACAAACGCCAATGGATTTATAGGCTATAAAGACCCCTATTTTGATTCTTCCATAAAGCAAAGCTAAATTGATATTGGCTGGTCTAGACCTAGATTTGGTAGCTTGGAGAATAAGACTTTTGAGTTATATTCTATATTTGAGTCTGTCAAAAACATTTCTCAAACTCAGACATTTAATATATTTAATTTTAATTATTTATAATTGGAATATCTGCTTGACAGAGTAAGCATGAGACAATGTAGTGTGATGAAGAGGAAAGATTTTGAAGGAAGGCAGACTTAAGTTCTAATCCAGGCTGGATTTAGAACTGGGAAAGTAACTTAACCCATGGAAATTTGAGTTTTCTCATCAGTAAATGGAAATAAAAATTGTATTTATCTCCTATGGTTAGCATGAGGGTTCAATGAGAAAGCGCTTACATGATTGCCTAGTGGAAGGTAGGTTTTCAATCACAAGCTATTGTTATTACGGATCAGAAGAGACTACTGTCTTATCAGTTAGAGTTCAAACCAGTATTCATTTTAAAATGAACAAAATTACATCTTTAAGGATGGAAGCTAGGCCTCCAAGCCCATGCTAGATTAGTTTTCTTTAAAAGCCTGTCTTCTGCCCTCGTGTGAGCTTTTGGTGTAAAAAAACCTTTTGTGTAAAAATGATCTCATGATACTAAGAAACACGCAGAATATAGTAGAAGACTAGGAATGGTGCTGTTGGGAGACAGCGTGACACAGTGGACCTTATACCCACGGAGAACTGATTAACTCTTCAACTTTGGGTAAATACCGTTTTCCTCTCCGCCCTTGGTCTCACAGAATGAGGGGATTGGATTAGATTATTTGCAACAGTTATCTTAAAATTGTTCTGTAGAACTCTAGGGTTCTGGGATGTGTCTTAGTGGCAGGTAAGGATGGTCATAGGGAAGTTGAACAGAAAAAGCTGTCTTCTCTTCCCTCAGTCCAGGATTCACTCAGGGCAGTTCCACTTTTCATAAATTTATAATTGAGGTTATATGCAGGATTCCATATGACAAAAGGATTCTGTTGCTAAAATAAGTTTTAAAACCACTAAACTCAGGTAAGGGGATGGGTGAAATGGGCTACAGGGATAAGAGTATAGTGATCATGAGCACTGAGTAATGACGTATGGACGTGTTGAATCACTATATTGCGCACCTGAAACTGATACACCACTGTTAACTATACTGGAATTAAAATAAAAAATTTTAAAAAAGCACTAATCTCATAATTTAGTTCTTTTAGTTCTAAAATGTTACAGATTTATGTTACCCACACTGTGGTTGACAAAACTCATGTGGGCCTCCAGCTGCCCATTCTGCTACAAGTATTTCTTAGGACTTTCCTTTGTCTCTTGGGCATGGTTGATTTTTACCATTCCTTGGAATGGTGGAGTCAACATAGTTATGCAAGAATGATGATTCTTGTAAATCCATCAGTTTACTTAGCATGTTAGCTTTATTGTTTCATTGTACATCCCCTCATGTTGATGAAGGAGCTTTACCAAATATTTCATGATTATTGTTATCTCTATTTTTAGATGAAGGCACTAAAAATAGAGAAAGCTACTTGCCCACATTTATATTTTTAACGAGCTGTGAAGCTTGAATGGCATCACCATGCTGAGGTCACTTAGAGTGGGCCTTTGGAATACCCATGACTTTCAGTCAGGAAGCCCTGTGCTTCTGTTTCTGCAGGAATTCAGGTCCCTGCCCAATCGTGATAAATGGGGCTTTTTTTTTTTTTTTTAAAAGATTTTATTTATTTATTTGACAGAGAGAGATCACAAGCAGGCAGAGAGGCAGGCAGAGAGAGAGGAGGAAGCAGGCTCCCCGCTGAGCAGAGAGCCCGATGCGGGGCTCGATCCCAGGACCCTGAGATCATGACCTGAGCCGAAGGCAGCGGCTTAACCACTGAGCCATCCAGGTGCCCCAAATGGGGCTTCCCCCCCCCCCATCACTTCCATCCTTTCTTTCATGAGCGTGAACCAGCAAACTTCTTGGCATTTTCTGAAACCTGTCATGCTATTTCACTTCTCTGTATTATCACACATACTGTATTTTCTTCTCTGAATTCCCTCTCTCTCTACTGCTTCCTCTGCCTGGAAAGCTCCTGTTCATCCTTCAAATACCTGTGCTACTCAACTTATACACAACAAAGTGCATTATACTTTGTTGGTTATTTGTCTCTCTTTCCTGCTATCCTGTGGCTGTTCAAATGGCTTGAAGTATTACCTGTATTCCTAAGACTTGGCTTTCAGTATGTGCTGAACAAAATTCAATTTGTATTTCTTACTAAATATAAAATCCCATAGTGATACACCTTATTGTCTTAAATACCATGTATATGGTGGAAACCAAATTTACATCTCCTTACTCTTAAAGTCCAGATTCATGTATTCACCTGTTTACTTGACATTTACACTTGGAATATCAAATAGACATTCTAAACTCAGCATGTCCTAAACTTAACATCCTCTGTTAGGATGACCAACTATCCTAGTTTTCCTGGGAGTAGGGAGTTTTATGGGCCACAGGACTTTGAGTGAGAAAGTCTCATGCCAGAATGTTTGGTCACCCTAACTCCCCATGGCTATAACTTCTGCTGTTCCAGATTATCTCCTTTATATTATTGTTATTATGATTATGATGATCAGTTAGCCAACATATAGTACCTCATCAGTTTTTTATGTAGTGTTCAAGGATTAATTAATTGCATATAACACCCAGTGCTCATCCCAGCACGTGCCCTCCTTAATACCTGTCACCCAGCTACCCTCTCCTCCCACCCCACGTCCCCTCTAAACCCGTTAGTTTATTTGCCATTGTCCAGGGACTCTCATGATTTGTCTCCCTCTCTGATTTCTTCTTCAGTATTCCCTCCCTTCCCCTATGGTCCTCCGTGCTATTCCTTAAGTTCCACATATGAGTGAAACCATATGATGGTAATTGTCTTTCTCTGCTTCACCTATGTCTTTACAGCACCATTCATAGTGCTCTGTAACAGTCTACTAATTCCTTAGTGTCGTGTGCTCATTCTTTTATTAAAAAAAAGGTATTGGGTGCTTATTGCTCTCAATAACCAGGTAGAAGTACATGCACACTGATAAATAGCTGTGTTTATTCATCTATTTTTAATGCATATGTATACCCTGCCATTTTACCTTCCTCTGTTATGAAGCAGAGAATAGGAGTTTTGTCAAACCAGAACCTCTATTGAAGTAATACAGTGAAACATCATCAAACCAAGTAAAAAAAGATCTGGATGTTTCCCTAACATTTTATTAAAGCAATTACTATCTCTAGACGCTATGGTGGATGGGAGGTGGTGTAGCACACACAGACACTCAACAGCCAACTGACAGCAACTCTGTCCTCGCAGGTGCTCTGGTCAGAAGCTTCGGAGTCATCCTTAACTCCTTCCATACCGTCATGTCCCACATCCGCACACACACAGATACTCACCACAGAGTTGGCCCCACTCGCAGCCTTTCCCATCTCGATTGGCAGCAATTCCATCCTTGCAGTTGCTTAGGCCAGAAACTTTGCATTCATGCTGAATTCCTCTCCTTTTTCTCACGTCCCACGTGCAGTCTTTCAGTAAACCTTTTTGGTTCTACCTTCAAAATGTAGAATCCAGTCTGGTTACCCTACTTAAAATTGCAGCCAGCAAACCATATCCACTCCTTCGTTTTCAGTCTCCCTCACCTTTAGAGGGGCGCTCACTACAGACCTGTTCATGACATTTATTATTTATTGCTTCTCTAGGGATTCTTTTTGGGTGGTCTCTTTTCTTCTCTGATATATCTCGTGTATAGGGCAGCGTCTAGTGTATAGTGAGTGCTCAGCACGTCTTCACTGAATGAATCTCCAAGTGTTAAAGTCAGAATTGAAGTTATTCTTCTTTCTACTGTTTGTTGAACCCTTGTTATTTTTCAGCCATTGTTCTAGGTGCCTGGTATGTATTCTGTCACTTAATCCGCACTAACTTGCAGAGGTTGCCTTCATCTCCCTTCACAGAGATTAACTGACTGAGATAGTGAGTGGCAAAGCGAGGTTTTTTTGAACCTAGGTCTGTGTGACATCTGAACACAATGTTCAGCCGCTGTCATGTTGCCTAACACTGTGGCTAGCCTGATGATTCTATTTCAGTAAATCACAGTCTCTCATGTTGTTGCTCACATCAGCATGTTCTAATTAGAGAGGAGCTGGTATCACCTATAACATCTGTCTTTATGAGGAGCTGTGGTGGATGCGGACCAATTAAAATGCCATAGAGCAAATAGGATGTTTACTTGGAATAAGTTTTGAACTTACTGAAGAGTACTGCTAATGAAAACATCACATTGAACAATTTCACAATAGTTTAAAACCCATTGAGCACAACAAGACAAGCATTGAACTGTCTAGAGAGAAAGCTTGAGCAGTGTGGTGGAAAGAGAAACTATTTAAAAATATGACCATTTAAAAAATTTAGTTTGTATCTCCTTCTTTTTTCCCATCCAAATAATTAAAGTTCTTGACTTGTTTGAAAATAGCTCAGATTTAATTTCATTTTGTTAAGCACCTCAATTTTTCAGCCCAGGAAAAAAAAGGCCATTAGCAAGTTGCGTTATCCGTTACAACCTCCTTTATAATATGAAATTTATATGGGAAATGCTAATTGGACGTTCATCATCGTAAAGATAATGATTTCTGTACTTTTGGTGGTGATAATAAAGATGAAAGATGAAAACGATATGGGGTGAAAGTCAGATTTTTTTTCATTTACCACTGGCTGGAGCCTGGGGAAGACATTCTGTTCTTTGCCTCAGATGGGTGACAGTGGAGGGCACAGCCGGGGGGGCAAGCAAGGGAATGTAAATTGGAACTGCCTTGATGTCCAGAAGTTCCTCAGTTACCTATCCCAGGCTATTAATCCAGCTCCAGATGAAAAAGGTAGGAAATGCTGTATCTCTCAAAGACAGACGCATCTAAAAAGATCTCTTCCATTCTAGCCTGTTGTTTTATGGACAAGAGCTCCACTGAAGTGCTCTCTCATCAATCCTCGTTCTTTCCTATGGGATGGAAATAGATGGCTGAAATTAAGAGTAATAGGCATGACTCCTGTAGGCTTCTCCACTGAGCATTGTTGCATCTCTTAGCTTGCTGATGTACTCAAGATTAACCTTTTGGAATTGACTCCAGATGAACAAGGTGTGGTCATGGTGGATAAGAAACCTTGTTTTATTTTCCCATCACGTTCCTAAAATGGTTTTGAGTGAAGCAGAAGCCACGGACTTTTCTCTATATAAGGAATTGGAAAGGAGTTTAATTTATTGGAACTTGAGAATGATGCAAGCATCCTTTTAACCCACTGAGCCACCCAGTTGCCCGGAGACTAGTGTTTTTAGTTGGCTTGCATTCATCCCTGACATGTGCACCAAGAAATAACAGGGGAGGCATAATGGAAAACCTTCATGTTGTTCGCCTCCAGGTGGTTTTTTTAAGGTCCCATTGATTATTTGTTGTGTTGGTCATGTGTTAAGTGCTTTCCTGTATCAGTAGCCTCTTAACTCTTTCCTGCTCCTATGTCCACAAAAGCCAGAGATATACTCCTAAAACATAAATCAAGTCATATTGTTTCCCCATTCTTATCCTTAGTCACACTTAAAATAAAATCCTGGTCATTTGCTCACTTTCTGACCTCCTAACCCACCACGCTCTCCTTTGTTCATTGTGTTCCAGCAAGTCTCACCTCCAAAACACCTAGCATGTTCCTATCTCAGGATATTTGTATTTAGTGAAACATTATTTTGCCAGATATTTGTTGGTTTTATTCCTTCACTTCATTCATACCTATGCTCAAATGTCACCTCCTCAGGGATACGTCTCTAGAAACTCAGATATCACTCTTTATCACTCTTTATTCTGAAACCTAGTCCACTTTCTCTTTCTTTTTGATGCTGATCACTCCCTGGCATTCTGTGACATAATTAAGAGTTTATGTGTTCATTGTTTATTCAGATGGGAGCTCCAGAAGGAGCGAGACTGTTTCATTCACACTTCTGTTCCTAGCACCTCCCCTCTGGCCCGTCCTGGGCCCCCAGTCCAGAGTGTATGTAGTAGGTGTTAGTCCTGCCCTGGAGAAGCAGACCTGGGGTTGGACAAAGCTAAATGATTTGCTGGCAAGGGGTGAATCCTGAGTTAAAACTCCAGTCTGTCTGCAAAGCTGAAGCTTTGATCTTCTGTGCTAGGTTACTTCTTTTGATACTCCTAAAGGACCGGGGCTGGGTTTTACGTTTTCTTGTCTTGGTAGATACACATTGTTTGTTCAATAGATTAGTGACAATAGCATATATTTATTGGGGCATTTTTTATGTGTCAGGTACTCTTCTAGGCGCCTGACATGTATTGTCTCATTCAGTCACAGTCTGTAAGAGATGGTAATGTTATGATCTCGAATTTGTAGATGACACAGCTAAGGCAGAGAAGGGCTGAGCAGCTGAAGTGTAAAGTCACACGTTTGTAAGAAGCAATCTGGGATTCAGAGGCTGAGATGAGGGTCTGTTCTGTTCCCTGAGCTCAGAGGTTCTCAGTGTTTCTGTCATTATCACCTCCTTCACAAAGCCTTTTTAGATGTTTTCTTTCTCAATTGTCGCACTTCCTATGAGGTTTTAGTTCCACAGAACTGTGTATCTGTTTATGTACTATATGTCTCTCTGAGCTTTTTACATAAAAAGACTTAAGTTTTTTTGCCTCCCCCTACGAAAAAATTTTACCCCCACGGTCTGGGCTGATCTGCCCTTTGCTGCCTTCCTCACCCATAGCAGAGGACCCAACATTGAGTTCGGTGATTAATTTTGTGCACAACATCGTTATCGTTGGTTTGTTTCTGTCTCCTTTTAATATTTTGCTAATTCCTTGAAGAGCAGGGTTTGTGTGTGCCTCAGCCTCACTTTCCTAGAACCAGGCGTGGAGTAGCCTCTCTGAAGGCTTTTTGAGCAGTGTTGTTCACCTCTCTTCCACAGCCTGCCGCAGGGGTGTCCTGCGGGCAGGAGTGTCCTGCGGGCAGGAGTCAAAGCCCCTGGAGCAGAGCTGGCTTTCTTCAGGGCTGCAGCCTCAAGCGCCAGCCTCAGTGCATTGCTTCCTTCTGGATTGTCTGGGGACAGCAGTGACACGGGTGCTCAGGCACTGGAGTCTGCAGCAGGTTTCCTGGCAACAAAGGGGAGGGCAGCACCTCTTGAAACACAACAGGCTTTTGAAAACCCTGGAGTGCCTGGAGGAGGGAAGGTTCACTGTCAGGAGGCGATGAATGAAGGCATACCTGGGTCTCCCCATGGTGTTCTCCATCTGTACTGAGATGAAGGAAGAGGCCAAGCCTTGGAATGAAGAAAGAAATTCCTTCTTTCATCTTTGGTTGCTCCGTCTCCAGGCATCCAGACAACCTTCAACCCAGGTTTTTTTTTTTTTTTTTTTTTTTTCCCCTTTTAAGCAGGCCATTTGCAGCTCCCTTCTCCATCCTTACTCTGCCTGGGTAGGCAGACCTGTGTGGACCACGTGAATGATTCCCCTTGCCCTCTGGCTTTCAGCTGGGGTTTGCTGATGGGGAGCCCTAATAGGAAATCAGAGGAGGGAAGGAGAGAGGCTGAGTATTTATTGCCCTTGCTGGTGACTTTCTGTGCTGGGTCACTGTGGGCTGATTACATTCTTTGGCTGGGCCACAAATCCTTTCAAGGTGTCCCTCTCCATGAGATTCTGTGTTTGGGTTCTGGTAACTGCTTCCTTTCTTCTCCCTTTAGGCCCGCAGGTGTGTATTAATCCTGTTTTTTGCTTATTGTGTTTATGATGCTTTGACATCTTGGGGCCTTGAGGATCTGAAGAAAGGAAGGGATTACCTTTCTTAGAATTTGCTAATTCTTATCACAAAAGACTTTCCTGGGACATGCCTTTGATAAACAAACCTACCAATGCCCAGTCTTTACCCCCAGCACCTTCTTTTATAAAACTCCTGTAGTCAGAGATACTATCCACCTGCCCTAAATATCCCAGGAGTAGCTATCAGGAGGCAATTAGGACCAATTTCTGTAGTCCAGAGCCCACCAACATTATTTAAACTATCTAATCCTAAACATGCTGAGCCTGTTTACCCTGCCTTGCCTGTTCCTTCCTGAAGAAACCAAATAAGATCTCTTGCCCATGCTTTCTTCGCACTCTCTCTGCATCCTTACGAACCCTGGTGCTTCCCATGTGACTCCCCCCATGATTTGGCATGCTCCTTCCTCTTGGAAACTATGAGTAGTAAACTGTCTTTTCAGTGGCAGTCATCAGGCCTGTTGGTCTCACCACAACTGGATAAAAACAAAATCCTAGGTATATTTTACGATAGGGTGGCCCCTACCCACTGCCTTCCCCTTTTTAAGTAGTTGGAGTAGTAAACCCTTCTTCAGTGATCTTATTTGATGTGCTCTTTCCTGCTGTGGACCCTGACTGAGGCACTGTGTGTTTGCTGGACTTTGAGAGTCAGGGAAAGGCAGAGGAAAGAGAGCCAGGTCCACACAGCCAGAGGCTTATGCTTCGATGTACTTGGACTCAGCCCACTGTTTTTTTTTTTTTTTTATTGTTGTTGTTGACCCTGGCAAATACTTAGTGCCTAGCACAATGCCTGGCACCCATTAGGTGCTCAGTAGAGACTTGAATTAATATCTTCCCCTTGATGCCCACACTGTACTGAAATACATCACGGATAACTCAATACAAGTCAAATTGGTCATAATATTTTAGTGCTGGAAGGAATTTTGAAGATAATTCAACTCTTCCCATTTTCCCAATTTATAAATAAATAAATTTAAAAACACATAAGGAAAAGGGATTTGTATTAGATGCAGAGTCAGGACTAGAACTCCAGTGTCCTCATCAGTATTTTTTACAGTGTTCAGTGATACTAATTATAGTAATAGTCCCAAAATTTTGTGCAGACAGACTGGTGCTAGTCCCTCCCTGTGTTAGCAGTTCTTTATATTAACTCATTTAATCCTCATCCAACCTTTAAAAATACCTATCAGTATTAGCCTTTTCTTACATATGAGGCAGAGAGAGGCTAAGTAACTCATTCAAGGTCATCTAGCTAGTAAGTGGTAGACCAGGGTTCAGATCAGGCAGTTTGGCTCCAGAGCCTTTGTTTTAACCCTGTTGCTCTCTAAATTTATTATTACAGCTTTTTAATTTGGCCTCTCTCTCTGTCATGGAAAGGCTAGGCACCAGTGTCCTTTTTTCATGCTCAGGGGACATCATGTAGTACATGGTAGACACCAGGTGGTCAGTCATTACTGACCAGGTGCTTACCCCAAGTCCCCTGAGTGTCTCTGTTGAACTCTTGGATCCAGTCAGCAGTGATTCAGTGGCTTGCCAGTGTTTGTTTTTCTGTGTTATCCACCAGCCCCAAGTAAGCTTCACTGTCTGCATGGAAGGCGCCTGCCTGGAGAAGAGGGAAATCCAGCCAGCTAAAGCAGGCACACATTTTCCCCCTATGTTGAGGTCTGCCTTGGAGTCAAACACGAGCATAACTAGAAGGGGTGGTTTCCTCTTGCCAAAAAGAGAGACTGGCATTTTTACGTGCCTTGTATTACAAAATTTGTTGCAATAAGGCAATTTAATTAGCACAGCAGTTTGAGGTTTTAATAGTTACTGTATTTAAGCTATTTTTCTGGCACTCCTGCTGTTTTATGAGGCTGTAATTTGGCTCCCAAATGGAGAAACAACAAGGCCAAATAAAGCAAAAAGATGGCAGTGTTATTCTGGAGGTTAAACTCCTGTTCAGCCCGAAGCAAGGTACCAGTGAAGCAGGGCAGCCATCTCTGCTGGCTTCCTCCAAGGACACTCTAATTGTTCAGTGTGTTTCATTGGGTCATTTGCTAAGAATTACATTGTGTAGCTATTGCATCCAAAGCTCAGACAGAATTGAATTCAGGTTGGTTTGTTTCTATATAGCCCAGCAAGGCACAAATGTCAGAATGATGCAATTGTGGGAACCATATGGTGTCCGCATAGGAAAAGATGGTGTCCAGTTTTCATAGAGCAGAGGATATGGGGGCCATGTGGTCTCCACACAGGAGGGATGGGGCCCAGTGTTTTTAATGTAGATGGCGGGGAGCCATACACTGTCCATGCAGGAAGAGGTGGGGTCCAGTGTCCTGGAGCAGAGAATGTGGAACGTTATAATGCCCGTGCAGGAAGAGGTAGAGACCAGTTTTCCTGGTACAGAGGGTGTAAGAACCCTGTGTTAATTACGTGGGAAGGAGTAGTGTCCAGTTTTCCTGGTGTAGATGTGGAACCATAGTATCTACGTGGAAATAGACAGGGTCCAGTTTTCCTGGGGCAGAGGATATGGTGTCTATGCAGAAGGAGTGGGAAATAGTTTTCTTGGAGCAGATGATGTCTGTTTTAATGAACTGGGAATTAGGAAGTAAGTCGTGGTCTGATAGTTTCACCAGAGAGAGACTGGATAAGGTGGGCGCTGGGAAAGTAAAGGTTTATGGTATCATATAGGTAACATTGTTATTTTGAGGTTAAGATCAAAATCTGGGCAGCAGCACAATTGACGCTGTCATCTTTTGAGTTCCCAACAAGAGCTAGGCACTGTGCTAAGTGTTTAGATATTCATAGAATCCTTGCAGTAACCCTTGAGGTAGGTGTCATTATTAAGCCCATTTTACAAATACAACTGAGGTTGATTAATTAATTCATTGAAACCCTAAGGACTGCTGGGCAGTCAGGATACAGCAGTAAACAGTACAAAGAAGTTATTATTATTATTTTTTAAGATTTTGTTTATTTGACAGAGAGTGCATGCACAAGCGGGGGGGGGGGAGTGGCAGGCAGAAGGAGAGGGAGAAGCAGGCTCCCTGCAGAGCAGGGAACCCAATGTGGGGCTCAATTCTGGGACCCTGGGATCATGACCGGAGCTGAAGGCAGTTGTTTAACCAACTGAGCCACCCAGGAGCCCCAAAGAAGTTATTTTCAAATAATCACATGGCAGATAAATGGTGGGCATATTTTTGTCTGATTCTAATGTCTGTGTTAATGAGAACTGTTATTTACTAGTAGTGTGACTTCAGAACAGGAATTTCACCTTATTGTTCAATAGTTTTCTTATCTATAAACTAGGGATAATAATACCCAGTTTGTAACAGTGAACTGAGAGTTGAAAGAACACAAAGTGTCTGCCAGGTAACAGCTGCAAAGGAATTCTGGTTCCCTCCCGTCTCTGCTGGTTTGAGGTTCTGAATGACTTTGCTCCAATATTCTAGATGATACTGGATTTGACAAAATGCAGCTTCCAAGCCCCCAGCACTTTCTGAGTTCTGCTTTATGCTAATTTTCCAACCAAGACACCCAGGGGCCCCAAACTCCACTTCTCTACAAACTGCAGATTCCACTGAATCTGTGAAAAGGGCTTTTTTTTCCCTCTTGGTGGATTTGTGTGGCGACAGGCAGATTTCTAAGATGACCTCCAGTGTTCCTCCCCTCTTGGTACTCACTTTCTTCTCTAATTCCTCTCCCTGAGTGTAGGGTTGATACAGTGACTTAACCAGTAGTATATGGCAAAGGTGGTGAGATGTCATTTCTGTGGTTAGGTTACTTTCTTCTTGTTAGTAGCCCCTGTTGCCTTTCATCTTCCATGCTTCCAGAAAGCAAGCTGCCGTGTAGGAGAGATCTACATGGCAAGGAACTGAGGGCGGTCTCTGGCCAATAGCTCTTAAGGAGCTGAACCCTGCCAGCTGCCGTGTGAGGGATTTTGGAATCTGGTCCTTCCCCAGTTGAACCTTGAGATTATTGTAGCTCTTTAGTTGCCTTCACTGAAGCGTAGTAGAGAAACTAAAGTAGAGGACCAGCTACACTGTGCCTAGAATCCTGACTCACGTAAACTGGAGGATAATAAATGTGTGTTGTTTTAGCTACTAAGCTTTGGGCATAATTTTTTTTTATGCATTTTATGCAGCAGTAGTTAACAAGTACATGCACGTGACATGTGCTTACTTACAGGTAATACCTACTATGACAATCACTTATTTTTGTTTATCTCTTCTAGGGCAGAGAACCCTAGATTGTTCTCTGTGAATGGAAATTGTACGTAGTTAGTACATATCTGTTGGATGGATGGATGGAAGTGCGTTGGAGCCTGTTTCAGAACTCGGGAGAACAATGCAGGCCACTTATCTCTCTTTTTTCTCAGTGTGTGTGGCTCACCACTTTTTTTGCTTATCCAGCTTCTAGCCCTCTCTTCCTATTAGTACCTCTCTCTCCCATCTGGGGAACTCCCCTTTGGTCTGTAGAAGGGTTATTCCTGACATCGCCTGTCCCCTTGTCTTCGGAAGCAAAAGAGGGAGATCAGATTTTTCCTCTCTGTCTGTCCTGGGATAGCCAGGGCTGGGTATGTGCTCCAGGTGCTGTTAGGTGCAGGAACAGTGAGCCCTGAGTGAGGGACTGATGGATGGAGGGGGATTGGAAGATTCAGCGTGGTGGCAGGAGTGTCCTGTGTGACTCCTGCTAGGAAATGCTGTTGCCAAGCTATGTGGCATTTTCGATTCCCACTTGATTTTTAGGCCTGGACCTCAGGGCTTCCAGTTGACCCTTAACAATAGATTTCTTAGGTGTTTAAAAGCCAGTTTTTGCCACTTGCAAAAAGAACCCTTCCTAGTATGTGTTGGGAAAGATTGGAAGAGGCATAGAGTATAGGAAGGTTATTGAATATATAATTTCCATGTGTTGGTAAGGGTCACATAACTGATCTCATTTCCTTCCACAGATTCTAGGAAGATAGATTGCTTATGTTGAACAGAAAAGGAGAGCCAGAGAGTTGGATGTCTTGTGTGTATCAGGTAGCACATAAAGGCTCTGTAGTATTAACCAGTCCAACTCAATAAGGTATTAGCTCCATTTTACCTTTGGGAAAACTGAGACTCAAAGGCAAACATGTTACCCAAGTTCTCACAGTCAGCCATTGTTGGAACAGTGGATTTCAAACCAGGAAGCCTGTGTGTTCCTCCGCTTCATATTATTCCAGGTGAATAGTCAGATCTAGCTCCCTCCTGTGTCCAGCAAGGCCTGAGCAAGCCTAGGAGCCCTTGGCTTCCTGCCTGTCTTCGCGTGCCCTTGTACGATGGGGCAGACTTAGTAGAGTCGAGTCAGTAGTCACAGACTTCGTTACCTCCTTTCCCTTATTCTAACATGTTGCTATTTTAAAATTCTCTTTCTGCGATACTGCTGTGGAGTTTTGCTGTGTGTTTTTTCACTGTTGGTGGTGGTTAGTAATCCCCACATAAGTAGGCCATTAGGATGAAAGGGGCGTTTAAGCCCTAGTTATCAAAGGTGCTCTGTGGCGGTGGTAATACTTCCTTGTTGAAATTTGCTCTCAGGGGAACGGAGTGTAACTGAAGAAAGCAGGATATTTTGATACAGTGTTTTGACACTTTATAACTGTTAGCTTTGTGCAGTTTTTCTCCTTGAAAACAGAGATTTCTGACCGTTGTCAGTAATGTTTGGTGAAGGCTAATGGTACCAATTTCTGTTTTTAGTACAGGGAACTAATTGGGATTTTTTTGGGAGTTCCCCCCCATCCCCCGCTGCCAAAGATAACACCTACTTTGTTATCCTAAAGAAACCTCTGAAATTTCAGCGTTTGACAGCTGCCATGGGGCGTTTGCTGCCATCGGCAATGTAAGTAATGTCTCATTTGTTTTGCTTGACAAACATTTGAAAAGTGTTTATTATGTGCCAGGTGCTGTTCTTGTATATATTTACAGTTACTGATTCTGTTAATCCTCTCAACATCCTGTTGAGTTGGGCCTGTTATGATATCTGTTTTAAAAAGGAGGAGATTGAGGTGCAAAGGAATGCCCAGATCCCACACCTCATAAGGGGCAGAGCCAGGACTCACACCTGGGCAGTTTGTTTCCCTGGCTTACACTGTTAAAATTGTCCCAGATTGCCTCTCTGATATGACAAGAAATGGAAGTAACACATGCCCCCTAGAGCTGTAGGGTTCTTTTTTTACAATACCCAAATTAACCAACCAGATCCTTCTTTTTATCTTGACTAGGATTCTCAGCTCATGTTTTCAAAGTGAGCTGAAGTGGAAAGACAATTTGAGTGAATGATCTTAGACACTGCAGGCATTCTCAAGTGTAGAACTTGATGATCTAGAGAAGTTAATTAATAAGCCCTCCAAGATGTCAGAAATGATGAGAAGTTGGTTATGACTTAAAGCAGGGCATGGAAAACTTGGTCCCTATAAACATCTTTTTCTGGTTTGGTTGTTGACTTGTCATGGTTTTGAAAGGTGAACAAAAATGTATCATCATCACCAAGTCTGTCGACTTGCACTCAAAATGGCTGGCAGGAGAATGATTGACTCCAAAAGGGGATGTGTAAAAAGTCTTGAATTTAAGAGGAATATGATGAGTTGACGGTGGACTTTGGTGGGACTGGAGCATGGATTGTGGACACAGGGGAAGAATGGCAAGAGACAAGGCTGAAGAGGTGGAGGGGAAGTAAGGGTGAATTTTAGCTTATGGGAAATGGGGAGTCACTGAAGTATCTTAGGGGAAAGAGACATCATTAAATAGCGATTTTAAGGCATCCCTTCAGAATCAGTGTTGGGGATGACTGATGGCAGAAAATCAGTTGCTCTTCTCTACTTTCTAGTTTATTTCCTGACTGTGTCAGGAATGCTCTATCCTTAAGGACCCTCTAGGTGAAGATGGTGGATCCTAATCGGCCCTGCTGTCCCCATTCCTGAAAGCCCCTGGTGATGTTCTTTGGAGGAATTCGGTATCTGAACAATGGTCAATTTTTATCGATGTGATAATTTTCTGCCATTACGAAGCAACGTGTATAGACCTTTGGGATTCACAGATGTGGTAAGTCAGATTTGTTTGGAACCCCAAAATGCCAGAAGCCTGCCAGGGAAATAATGAAGGGTCATTTATCCTGCTGAGAGTCTCCTTAAAGGGAATCAATAGCCTCATTGGAAAGAAAAATTGCATCATTTCTGTGAGGCCCCTTTCCAGGTGAGTAATGCTCTGTGAGTGTTTTAGCTGCCATTTGTAGAGTGCTCCCTCATGACAGGCCATGTGGACACATCTATCTGGCTATCCACCCACAGACACATGTGGATAGATAGGAGCTCATTTCATATAAGCTAGGGTTTATTGCTCCCATTTTTGGATGAGGATACTAAGGTCTTTACATTTAATTAATTTGCCTGCCATCATATAGTTGGTAAATAGTAAGGGATTTGAACCCAGGTTTGTTGGATACAAAAGACACTATATTGTTCTGTGTGTGTGCATACGTGTGTCTGTCTGCATGTAGTCAGGGAAGTTTTCAGAGCAAATCATGAGTCAATGCCAGATGATACTCCAGAATAGCAGATACTCCAGAAAGCAGTCATGCCCACACTCAGGAAGCTGAGTGTCCAAGCTTTTGCAGGCTTGAAGAAAGTAAATAACTTGCTTTGATTGTTTGAATTGTGATTTAGAAGTGATCATCTGGAGAATCAAATGTAATTACCTCAACTGGTCGTATGACGTGCTTTTGAAGCAGGTGAGAGTTATCGAGGCTCAACAATGACAGATAAAATTATCTCATACTTAAATGGCACTTCTTATGTGCCAGGCAATAGTCTAAGCATTTGACATTTGTTAATGAATTCTTAATCCTTATACAATATCCTGTGAGGTTAAGTGCTATTATTAACCATTCCCATTTTACTGATGAAAAAAATGAGTCAAGAGAGATTAAATAACTTGTCTCAGGTCATACAGTTAAGTGGCAGAGCTAAGATTCAAACAAGTGCAGTTTGTCCCTGAAATCCATGCTTGGTACTGCCTCTGTTTAGCATTCCCTTCAAAAAACCACCTCATGCAAGGGGCCCTTTTTTCCTCCCCAGAACAAGGTCATTTCCTTGAGCAGATCCGTGAAGACTGGTTACAGGTGACTACCTCTAAGTTAACTCTTCGGCTTTTGTCTCTAACCAGTAAGAGATTGGCCTGCAACCCCTGGAGCCCAGGACCACCTAGGCACATAGTTGCAGAGAATGCCTGACCCCAGGCGTGGGCCCATCTTTCTGTTTTCTTTGTTCTTCTACACCACCCTGCAGGGGGTTGGGTTTGACAGCTAGGCTGATGATAATAAATTTGCAGTGACTTATTGGTTATTCCTTTGCTGTGATACACGTGTTTAATGGGGCATCACTAGATGGAGAAGAAATTATTGGTCGCTAAGGTAGAGGCATACAGTGCTCTCTGGGGGTTTAAGCTGAACTTTACCCAGGCCCCAGGTAGAATTTGAAATGACCCTTGCATGCCTTATCTATGAGAACATAAGTCACTTGAGGGCAGGGATGGCATCTGCCTTGCATTTGTGTGCCCCAGTTTCAAGCATAGTGCTCAACTTAGAGGAGATGTTTTATAAATTAGGTGTTGATCCACCAGTATTTTGCTGGTCCTTCAAAATCTAGAACATCATCATTCTCTGTAGGTCTTCCTGATCCTTTACACTTTTCTTCTATCTTTGCAGAACTGATTGCCCCTTCATCTGGGTTCTTATTAGCCCGACTTTTTGCAAATTGTTTTACTTATTTTTGTCTTAGTATCCTTACTTGTGAATTGGGGGTTAAAGGTATGTCCATCTCTCATAATTGTGGACATTTTAATGAAATAATGTATATGAAAAATACTTTGTTAACTTTAGCATGATATAGAAATGATGATAATTTCATCTATTAAATAGAGAGCTTCCCTAAAGGATGGGGAACATTATTTTACATTTCTCTGTCTACATATCTTTGCCTTGAATAACTCTGAAAGAGGCTTACAGTTAAAGGTGTATGTAACTTGATTATTTAAGGGAAATAATGGCACAAAGACTTGGTGACTTGAGGGATATTTTAATTGTTTCTCCATAATCTTTCCATCAGCTGAGAAGTATGAATTGCCTAAGAGGATTCTGAAAAGGTTAATCATAAAGGAAAAGTGCTTCTATTCTCACATGGCTAAGTGAGATCAATATAAACTTTTTTCTTGGCTAATTCTGAGGGCTGGTTAATTTAGTGACACTAATGGTTTCTATGACAATTCTGAAGTTGAGGTTCCCAGACTCCCTACTGAGAAAGGCAGAGACCTAGGAAATCATTTACCACTCCAGGTGAGACCTGTAAAATTTTTGGCCATGTAATTAGGGAATTTGCATATTATTTCTCAAACTGGTGGAATATTGTAGGCTGCAGAAATGATGTCTGATCTGGAGGAAAAGGGCCAGAGGCAGGATGAAGCTGTGTGCCTGTTGCCTTTGTTGGCCCAATCTCTTAGAAATTGCCCTGAGGTTATCATGAAGAAAGAAATACAGTCTTATCCTTCATGTCTTGACCTCTTTGCCTCACATTTAAACAGCACATGCGTGCCAGTTTGGTGGAATAGCCTTTATTAATAACACCAATAATGGCTACTGTTATTTAGAACAACAACTGGGATCATTTAAAAAGGCCTGTGTTAACCCTTGGCCTTGCTCTCAGCATGGATGGCTGATCTTTTAGAATTTTGGTCTGGCTCTTCCCGTCAGGGGAAATAGCAGGAGAAAGACTGAAAATGGGAAATCACCGTCATGCTAGCTCGTATGACACAAGCCGCATAGCGTTTCTGCAGACTTTCAACTTTGGGAAGTTCTGTCAGCAATTTTATTTGGCAGTCCTTTAAGCAAATGAGCCCCAGTTTAGCAAAGTAATCAATTGCACGAGAGAAAATATTCTAATGTTTTTGAGTGCATCTGAGGTTGTAGGCCTTTGGGGTTATCTTATCCTGTCATAACTGTAAACATAGAAGGAGGTATTAATTTTCATTCACAGATGTAGAGCTGTGACTCTAAGAGGTTAGGAGATTTGTCCAAGGTCACACAGCTGGTAAACCAGACTTGAAACACAGGTCCATCTCTGGTCTTTTCCATTAGGCCGTTGTGGGAGTGGGGTGGAGTGTGGTTGGAGTTCTGGGAGCCACTTCGAACTCTTCCTCTCTCACTACTTCTTTCAACCTAGTGGATATGAAAAGATAGATGGGAAGGCCTCAGAGTGGAGAAATAGCAGAGCCATCCTCACCAGCGCCTGGTGCTTATACCAGTAAGGTTGTATCATCTGTGGGCTCGTCCACCTGTGATAATTCAAGATGACACTGAATAATAGAGGAAGGGTAGATAGTAGAGTCCAGAGTTTTTGCTCCCTCACCCTGTGTACTTTCAAGCTTAGGTCTTGTCTCTGGGTTTATAGTTACCTTCCTTTTTTCACCCCCCCCACCCCACCCCGATCACGGGAGCTGGAGTGTGTAAACACTGCAGGCATCTCTTCACTGGCATTAGCTGTTTGTTGGAGAATTAATTTATGTTCCTCTAAAGGAGTATTGATTTGAGTTAGGTGATTAAAGGCACTCGATAAAGAACCTGCTTAATCTATTCACCTGTGTTCCACTGATTATGGAAAGGGATATATCAATCTTTTCTCACCAAATAGCTGTTCCTTTGCCTCAACCCCTCTTCTGTTCTGATGCCCTGGGACTTTCAATTAGGCTAAGAGGCAGAGTTCATTGTTTTAGGGGGAGCTATGGAAAGGGGGAGCAGTAGCACACAGTGCCTTGGAGAGCAGAAAGAAGAATGACTTAACCTTTTAACTAGTTGTATAAGCTTGCAAAACAGCAGTTCCAGGCCTCCTCTTCTCCCCTTCTCTCATCTAATCACTTTCTGATTCCACATCCAAATGGTTCAGGCCATCTCTCTTTTCTTCCTTGGTTCTGGTGCTCTCCTGGTTCAGGTCCTGGCTTCAACCACTGCCATGGCCCTTTCACTGACCTCTGTGCCTCTAGAATGTACCTCACCTGCCCAGGTCTCCTCCACCCTGCCACTGAATATCTTTAAAATCAAGTTCTGGGGACGTCACTGATAGGTCTTGCTCATCTCTTTCCTTGCTGCCAGTAGGATGGATTCTGAGCTTGTTCAGATGGTCCATAAGGCTTTTCAGAACCTGAACTTAGATTATGGGACTGATTTTTCCTCAGCCACCTTGCATATACTGGGTTCCAGCCACATTATGACCTGTCATTTTTTGAAGAATCCATTTACTCAGTACTTCCACATCCTTGCTTTATCTTTTTTCTTGGAAACTCCTGCTTATCTTTAGCTTTCACGTCAGACACTCCAGTGTAAAGCCCTTGTTTATTCCCTTGGCTCAGGAAGCATTAGGTTCCCTCATTTTTCCCCCTTCCACACTGTATTTTGGGTGTGCCTTTACTTAACAGTTTTAACATTATCCTTTTAGTACTTTTCCCCCCTGAAATGTGAGTTCCATGAGGACAGGAATCATGACTTATTCATCCTTGTATTTCCAGAGCCTGCTGGAGAGTCTAATACATATTAAATGATGGATTCGAGTGTTTTTCACTAAAAATTATACCTTCATTTTTTCCTTCTTGGGTGAAGTGTATTTTTTTTTTTTTTTTTTTTTTTTTGCCCCACTGACTTTGAGCTTGGCAATATTTCTTCCCTAGCCAGTGGAATGTGAACAGACATGATGTGAACAGAGGTTTTAAGTGTGCATGGATGGCTTGTCTTGTCTCTTTGTGCTCCTGTAATCCACTAGAGCCACTGGTCCAAGGCAAGTGGGAACACACATGGAACAAAGTTGAGCCAAAATCAAAGGTTTAACCTGAGTTCAGCCAACTTGAAGATCTTTGAGAGAAATAAATGCTTGCTGCTTTAAGTCACTGAGCTCCAAGGTAGTTTGTTACACAGTATTATTATAGGAACAGCTTACTAATACAGGTACCAAAATGTTTGAACCTATACATAGGGGAGTAATACTGAGTTAAATAAGAGGATTCTGTGGTCTGAATGTTTGTGTCTTTCAAATATTTGTATGTTGAAACGAATCCCTGAAGATGATCGTATTAGAAGGTGAGGCCTTCGGGAGATGTTCAGTTATTAGGGTGGAGCCCTCTCGAGTGAGATTAATGCTTTATACAAGAGACCCCACAGAGATCACTAACCCCTTGCATATGAGAGAGCACAGTGAGAAGGTGTTGACTATGAACTGGGAAGGGAGCTCTCATCAAAACGTGACCAGGCTGATGCTTTGATCTTGGGCTTGACAACTTCTGGAACTGTTTGTTATCTAGTCTGTGGTATTTTGTCATTGGAACCCAAACAGACTAAGGCAGCTGAGAGAGAAAGAGTCAGAAATTAAGAGCTAAATCCCTATGCATTTATTTCTTGGGAAAGTATGACATCAGCACCTGGTGATAACTCATCACCCATGGAAGTTCAGGATGGGATTATGTGAAGGTATGGCAGTATCATAAACTTTAATGAAAGACTTTACATTTTAGTTCCGCAAGCCTGGGATGGAGGCTGAGGCTTATAAATTTTAAAACTCTAAGACAGAAATTAAGTTTCTCACTTGAATATTCATCATGGAAAACATAATCAGAAGGTAAATCTTCTGGGAAGAGAGTCACATAATGAATTCCGAATCCTAATAGAAATTATTATTGGATTGTAAACTATTTTGGATTAACCATGCCACTGTTCCCCTTCATTAGTGTGGATAATTAAAAGTTAACTGTGTATCATTTTCTTGATATTTATGGGTATTGCTGTACCAGTGATGGTGTGACTGGTATGGTCTATGACTGGTTATTTTTTTTTTTTACTTATGGAACTCAGTTAATGAGTTCAGTGTTATAAGAGTGAGACCTGAATGGGTTTATGAACTTTGTCTTCATAATCTTGAATGCATGGCAGGAAGACCTGGTGAGAATGTATGACTACACAAACATAACATTTGCTTTATTTACAGAAATCAGGTGTAGCTTTTAACACATGGTAGGAATTGAGTGTTTATGTGAATGGGAGATTCAGATTATATAGAAGAAGGAAAATGAAAGATGGAGAACTGAATAAGCACTTGCACGTGGGGCAGCTCCTGAGTTCATATGCCTTTGTTCCTGGATGTGAGTCTGGCAGGAGAAATTAGTTTTTTTCAGCCACTGTGGAGAATTCATGATGTAGTGAGGTGACTTATGAATCACAGACTATTCCACATTATGTTTCCTGCCTCCAAGGACCCAGAGTTCTTGAATCCTGCAGGGGTGAGTTCTTAGATTTTTCAAGTCAGGGTTAGAAATTAAGTTGCTTGAATATTAATCTTTCAAATGAAAAAAATATCAAACCAAGTTTTGGTTTGATTTGGATTAATAGGGTCATGTTTGTATTTTGAATAGAGAAAATTACAGGCTTGGAGGTGTAAATTTGTTCTTTCTGTTCTTAGCTTGTTGGAGTGTTGTGACATTTAGGGATTTGTGCTAGTATTTCATTTGACCTGTCCCTTTCCTTTTCCCAGTAGGAGGCTATTGCATCTCCCCTAGAGTTGGCCTGTTTAATTTAGGGTACAAAAGGATGTCCGATGCTACCACTATGATGTTTCCTTCATAGCAGTTACTCTTGTAGCTCTTTGTTCTCTGTCCACCTAGCACTTCTTTCCAGTGACCCGGAGTAGCAATTTGGTCACTGGAAAGAGCCATTAGAAACTTCAAGAAAGCTTTGTTGAAGTGTGGGAAAGGCGGTGCTTGTGGTAAAATAGGAATTTTCTACTTGAGAGCCTGATACTTACCCTGTTCCATCAAGGTACTCTCCGAAAGTATAATCCCCACAGAGAATTTAAATTTCCACTCCTTACCAGGTTTAGAACATGAACATTATTCACTCAGGTGTTGCACAGAACTGAATTCACATATGACTTAGTAATTATCTAAAAGTTGGCTGTAAGGCAGAGAAGATAATTGTGTGGCAGCGCAACTGGGTTTTGTAATTTGTCTGCAAGAGAAACTCTGTTCGTTGCTTGCATTCCTGGGTCACTGTAAATCAGGACAGACCTGGCACTTGTTGTAGATGATAACAATATGACCCCAATAAGGTATCACACAGCAAACATATTCAAAGGCCGGGTTGTAGAGGATGAGACTGGAGAGAGGATTCTGGGCAAAAGTTTATTTTTGTCCTTGGGAAATTAGCCAGGGCAGGAATATAGAGAAACCTGTGTCTGTGGAAGAAAGTGTTGGCCTTAAGAAGCAAATAAACCCAGTTATTTTACCAGCAAAATGAGTTTACAGTGGTCCTGCCTAATCTGCTGGGGATATATTCCAGGACCCCCAGTGGATGCCTGAAACTGCAGATACAATATATGCTGTTCCTGTACATGTTATGTGCTCTGCACACATGCATATGCAATGCAGTGTATGTCATACTCTCCAGAGTATATGGTATGGTTTTTCCTATGCATTTGTAGCTATGATAAAGTTTAATATAAATTAGGCACACTAAGAGATTAACAGCAATAACTAATAATAAAATAGAACAATTATAACAATATAGAGTAATAAAAGTTACTGTCGGTCTAGTAACTTCAGTGTATGATTCCCCCCCTACCCTTTCTTATTAAGTTGAGAACTTTCACCTTTTCACTTAAATTAAGCACTTTATAACTTCTCTTTGGCAAGTCTGAATTGCTAGCACCACTGCTTTTGGTGCTTTTGGGTCCTTATTAAATAAAATAAGGGTTACTTGCACTCAGGCATTGTACTACTGCAACAGTCGGTCTGATAACCGAGCCGTCTACTAAGTGGCCAACTGGCAAGTGGCATCTGGAGCATCTTGGCTGCACAGGTCCAAGGGATGATTCGCATCCAGGGTAGGATGGCACAGGATTTTATCACGCTACGCAGAATGATGTGCAATTTAAAACTCACGAATTGTTTGTTTCTGGGATTTTTCCATTTAATATTTTGTACTGAGGTTGATCATGGGTAACTGAAGCTGTAGAAAGCTGAACCTCAGATAAGGGGGGAGGACTGTTGTATTCAGTCAGCAGTAACAGACAAATTGCAATTTGGGGTAAGCCAGCTATGGCAAACTCTGGGCAAGTCCAGAGAACAGAGCAGAGGGACTTGCTCTTACAGGGGAAAGGAAGAAGTGGGGAGGAGCTGTTTGGCTGAGTTCTTGTTGGCTGGGCTGTTTGTGGGTCAGGAGAAATTGTTTCTTCTGCTGGGGTTGGTGAACTAGATGTCTTCCAGTTGGGGAGTGGGAGGTGGGCTTCTGTAAGCAAGTGGTAGTGTGTGAGAGCTCCCCCTTCAGGGCTTTGGGATTGCATTTAAAATGAAGGTTCCTTTATTTTCACAAAGGAGTTAGCCTCTTGCAGAAGTTCTCATTGCAGAAGTTCCTTGAATTTTTTTTTTTTTTCTTTTTGGGCAGTGTTAAGGGCTGGATACCATTCTCCTAGCACATGCAGAACATTAAAAGGGAGTAAACAGGTTTTTCATTTTTCACTTAAAAAAAAAAAAACTGGTTCAGGGTCTTTATAATAAGAGAGCTGGAAAAATGAACGAAAATAAATACCTGTGCAGTTGTTATCAATACATTAAGACCATATTTGTGTGTGTGTGTTATATTGTCAGTTTCTGCATATGTTATGGTTTGTCCAAAGCACTTTGAAGTCTACTTGTACTAACCTGTTTTATTGCTAAATGTGGTCTCCCTTGCATTTCCTTCTCCCCAACTCCAGGCTTCATAAATTTGAGAATCACTGCTTACTGGTTGGAGGAGGAGATGGGCAGTTTCCTTCTGAACCTGAGTGATAGTAGTGCTGTCATTGCCTTTGAATTACTGTTTTGATGCAGAACTCTTGCATCCACATGGTATTTATATCCTATGGGTGAGTGGTTGTTCATCATATCTGTTCTTATAGTGTGGTGGTTGAGATCATGGGCTCTAAATCAGACTCTTTGCATTTGAATTCTGCTTTTGACGTTTAATAGCAACATGATCTTGGGTAATTCATTTCTGTGCATTAGTTGTTAAATCTGTAATAAGGGAATGATAATAGAACCCTGCTCATAGGGTTGTTTTGAAGATTAAATGAGTGAATATCAATAGTATTTGACACATGTGCTGAGTGTTAGTGATGATGACGATCTGCACAATCTGATAAGAGTGCTTGATGATGGAAGAAAGAAGGATGCCCACGAACCCTCCTCTAGAGCTGTTGGCTACCTGCTTTATAGCACATTCTTTTTGGTCTGAGATTGAAGAGTTCGGTTATTCTTTTTTTTTTTTTTTTTAAATTAAGATTATTTATTTATTTATTTGACAGAGAGAGAGAGAGAAATATCACAAGTAGGCAGAGAGGCAGGCAGAGAGAGAGGGAGAAGCAGGCTCCCTCCTGAGTAGAGAGCCTGATCTGGGGCTCGATCCCAGCACCCAGAGATCATGACCTGAGCTGAAGGCAGAGGCTTAATCCACTGAGTCACCCAGGCACCCCAGTTTATGTTATTCTTGAAAGTAAAGGAATGCATGAAACGTGCTCTTATGGACCTTCGAACTTAGTAGGATCAAAATTATGAATCATATTTGTTTTACTACTATCTTTTTTATCAGTGCAAATATTATACTTAAATAGCCCATAAGTTATGATGTTTTCCCTCAATTTGTGCCTTTGTTTTCACCTTTTCCTTTCCCTCAAGGCCATTCCTAATACAGATGAAACTCCTCAATGTTGGCTCCATAAATTGTCTCAAAACAGAGTGTGCCTAGGGATTGGGATGTTAAAATTTACCATGTGCATTGAAAATTGAGGGAGAACAAGGAGACTCTGAGGTTTGGGGCATTGTTATAAATGGGGTAATTATAGTTAGTACTTGGGCAAATGTGTTGGGACCTTCAGAGAGAGCTAAAGAGATTTTTTAAATTATTTTTATTTTTTGGGGAGGGTTTTGGAAATTTGTCTGATCAGTCTCCGGAAAAATTTCAGTCTTCCAAGTAGAGACAGGTAGCAAGGCAGTTTGGTGTCTTATTCTGCTTTTATCTGAATCCAGGTCTTCACTCCATCTGTCCTGAAATCGCTTACTTTTTTCATATGGCTTCTGGAATTACTTTAAGAACATATGTCTTTACATCACAAACTTGGTTCTTGAACTTTTTTCTGTCATCTTTGGCATTATCAAAAAAAAAAAAGTCTCTAAGGGTATCAGAATGGATAAAAAACCAAAACCCATCAATATGCTGTCTACAAGAAACTCATTCTAGACTGAAAGACACCCCCAGATTTAAAGTGAGGGGGTGGAAAGCAATTTACCATGCTAATGGACATCAGAAGAAAGCCAGGTGGCAATCCTTATATGAGATAAATTAATTTTCAGTCAAAGACTATAATAAGAGATAGGAAGGACACTATATCATACTTAAAGGGTCTGTCCAACAAGAAGATCTAACAATTTAATATCTATGCCCCTATAGAGTTGGTTCCTCCAACTCTATAAACCAATTAATGACAAAATCAAAAAAACACATTGATAATAATACAATAATAGTAGGGGACTTTAACATCCCCCTCACTGAAATGGACAGACCATCCAAGCAAAAGACCAACAAGGAAATAAAGGCCTTTCATGACACACTGGACCAGATGGACATCACAGATATATTCAGAACATTCTATCCCAAAGCAACAGAATATACATTCTTCTCTAGTGCACATGGAACATTCTCCAAAATAGATCACATCCTGGGTCACAAATCAGGTCTCAACCAGTAACAAGAGATTGGGACCATTCCCTGCGTATTTTCAGACCACAATGCTCTGAAGCTAGAACTTAATCACAAGAGGAAATTTGGAAATAACCCAAATACATGGAAGCTAAAGACCATCCTACTAAAGAATGAATGGGTCAAACATGAAATTAAAGAAGAATTGAAAAAACTCATGGAAACAAATGATAATGAAAATACAATAGTTCAAAATCTGTGGGACACAGCAAAGGGAGTCCTGAGAGGAAAGTATATAGTGTTACAAGCCCTTCTCAAGAAACAAGAAAGGTCTCAAGTATACAACCTAACCCAACACCTAAAGGAGCTGGAGAAAGAACAACAAAGGAAGCCTAAACCCATCAGGAGAAAGATTAGAGGAGAAATCAATGAAATAGAAACCAAAAGAACAGTAGAACAGATTAACGAAACTAGGAGCTGGTTCTTTGAAAGAATTAATAAGATTGATAAACCCCTGGCCAGACTTATCAAAAAGGAAAGAGAAAAGGACTCAAATAAATAAAATCATGAATGAAAGAGGCAAGATCACAACCAGCACCAAAGAAATACAAACAATTATAAGAACATATTATGAATAACTATTTGCCAGCAAATTTGACAATTTGGAAGAAATGGTGGATGATTCCTAGAGATGTATAAACTACCAAAACTGAACCAAGAAGAAATAGAAAACCTGAACAGACCCATAACCAGTAAGGAGATTGAAGCAGTAATCAAATATCTCCCAACAAAGAAGAGTCCAGGGCCAAATGGCTTCCCAGAGGAATTCTACCAAACATTTAAAGAAGAATTAATACCTATTCTCCTGAAACTTCCAAAAAATAGAAACGGAAGGAAAACTTCCAAACTCAATTTATGAGGCCAGTATTACCTTCATCCCAAAGCCAGACAAAGACCCCACCAAAAAGGGGAATTACAGATCAATATTCTTCATGAATACAGATGTGAAAATCCTCACCAAAATACTAGCCAATAGGATCCAACAGTACATTAAAAGGATTATTCATCACAACCAAGTGGGATTTATTCCTGGGCTTCAAGGTTGGTTCAACATCTGCAAATCAATCAATGTGATACTATACATTGATAAAGTTGACCAAATGACTAAAATGAAAGAATAAAGAATATATGGTATGTGCCCATGATGGAATATTATGCAGCCCCCAAAAGGAAGGAATTCCTGGCACACGCTATGGCATGGGTGAACTTTGAAGTCATTAAGTAATGTAAGCCAATCACAAAACAATAGTGTCTGGTTCCACTCATATGAAATATCTAAAGTAGTGAAAATTTGTAAAGGGCCCAGCACACAGCAAATGAAGAGGAGTTGGTGTTTAATGAACATGGAGTTTCAGGTTTGCAGGATGAAAAAGTTCTAGAAATCTGTTGTGCAGCAGTGTAAATACATTTACCACTATTCAATAGAACATGGCAAAAATAGTTAAGATGGTAAATTTAATGTTACGCATTTTTTTTTTTTTTTTTACCATTAACAAAATTAGAAGTTCTAAAAAACAAAAACAAGCAGTTTCTCTCCTGATGGTACTTGAAATTCCTCTCCTTCCCTGGATTTCCACTGCATGTGACTGAGTGGGTACAGTCCTTGTTCATAATATGCTCCTGGCCCATCACCCTTTCTTCCTTCATGAATCTTATGTCATTTATTTTTTTCCAGCCTTATTGATGTCAGCTCTTCACCCCCAGGACGTTCTTCTTTCTTTTCCCATGACTTCACTGGCTGCTTTAGTCTTCCCCTGCCACACTTTCAGCCCATTTCCAGGTTATTTTACCTCAACTGAAATAATGCATTTATCATTTTAGAAAAATAAAAAAAGAAGAAAAATTGAAAAAAATTCCCAGTTCATAGGTGACCACTGTTAGCATATATATGCATCCAACAGAAATGCGATTGTACTCATCTCCTGCCTTGTAATTATATTTTTATTCAACAGCTTATCAGGATCATCTTCTTGTGTGGCTAACTTTTCTGCTGTGTCAGGTTTGGCCTTTTCCAGTGGGCTCCCTCCACCTCAGTTTGGCCACACCTTTAACCTCCTTCACATCTTATCACAGTTGGTCTCCTTTAATATTAGACAGCCTTCTGATTTTCCTTTGGTGTTGTCATCCCACTCCTGCATATTTTACTTAAGTTGACTCAAGAGAAAGAGGGCTGGGCTTGCTGACTGATCAGAGCTTCATTGGGTATGGAGTCTCCGTGGCTGCATCAGGATTGAAATGTATCTTCCCCCTCTGCATTTCCTGACATTATTATTATTATTTTATTTACTTTAGTTTGTTGAGACTGTTACCAGTTTATTACAGAGTCTTCAAACATTGGGGTATAAACATGGGATGGTACGATATCTTCTAATCATTGCCTTTGCCACTTGGCTCTGTTAAATCGTCTGTTGTTTTAACACCCTCAACAGTATCTTAGGCAGATTACATACTTTTCCAGTCACTTAAAGTTTAAAAATAACTAGACAATGAATGATGGTGCATTCCAAGACGCTAGTCTCAATCTTGATTTAAATTCCATGCCCGCCTGCTCTCTCTGAAGAATTGAGGTGGGACCCCAAATGTTGAAGGGCAGGGTGAGGTCTGCTGCTGCAGTGCCCACTCCCTTTCCTGACTCAGCATCCCCAGTTGATGAGGCAGAGGAGAGGCCCCAGAGATGGACACATGCCTGTTCCTTTAAGTGGTCAGTTGTCATGTCCTCGCCTGGGTGGTTTTGTAGCTCTCTTACATAAGCCACGCTGACTGTGAGACCTCTGAGAAGCAGCATGCAGACACTGGATCTCTTGCCACAAGTCTGAGTTCTTAGAGCGCTCTGAGGGCGCTTTCATCTCCATTCTCCACCTCCGCCTCCTGCGCAGTTCCGGAGGAACCGGCTCAGACTTGGCCTCTTTCACCCCTCCCCCATGCTCCGTATACCAGGGGCAAAATCCCACAGCCTGTGTTAAATTTTCTTTTTTAATTTTAAAAACTTGATCATCGTTGACAGTGTAACATTAGTTTCAGGTGTACAAATTAACGATTTGACAAGTTTTTACGTTATACCATGTTTACCACAAGTGTAGCTACCATCTGTCTGTCCTATAACATTGCTGTTACAACATTCAGACACACTTCTCGTTCAAACCCCGGCAGTCTGGGTAGGGGTTCTGCATGTAGACTCGGGATCAGCTACTACAGCCCGAGTTCCAGGTTTTCCACTCAGCATGCCTCTGCTCTTCATGTGGTTGATCTGAGTGACAAACATATTTATACCCAGAAAGCGCTTAAAACAGTGCCTAGCACATAGCAACCACTTAATAAAAAGTTTTAGCTCTTAATTTTTATTTAAACAGAGATTTAGAGTTGATTATTTTTTCTTTCTTTTTTTTATGATTTTACTTATTTATTAGAGAGAGAGAGTGCACATGAGCAGGGAGAGGGGAAGAGGGAGAAGCAGACACCCTGCAAAGCAGGGTGCCCAATGCGGGACTCGATCCCAGGACCCAGAGATCATGATCTAAGCCAAAGACAGACACCTACCGAACTGAGCCACTCAGGTGTTCTGTTGATTGTGATCTCGTTCTCCTTTTTTTAACGAGCAGTGCACTTTTAATTTCTTAACACCACTCAAATCTGTACGTTCCAACCTCACTGACATTATGTTAGTTCAGATGCCTTGTCCCCACAACAGTCTCATCCCTGTTCCTGTCTATTTTATGCCTCTGATTCATTCTTTATACCATAGCCAGAGAGAGTTTTCTAAAATACAAATCTAATTAGGAGGCTCCTCTGGCTGAAATCCTTCAGGGTTCACTCTGACTAGAGTGCCCTTCTTCCAGGCTGGTGACTGGCTAACTTCTACCCATTCTTCAAGAGTCAGAGGAAGTGGCCACTCTTTCCAGAAGGCCCCCCAGAGCCTCTCCCTTACCACCCAAGGTGGGACTGAGGGCCTGCCTAAGTGTCCCAGAGCATCCTGTGCTTGCCTCTACTATGGCATATTCTGCATTGTATTATGATGTTCTCATCAGTTTTCTCCACTAATTTGCAAACTTCTTGAGGACAAAAGACTGTTGTTCTCTGTCCTTAGTTTCTGGTATAGCAGCTGGACCATGATCATTTCTCAGAATTGTTTTTTTCTGGATGGCCATTTTCAGTTATTACATGTTGACTTTTGATAGTTTCTATCTCTAAGGGTGGATTTTCTTTGATTTTGTCCCCACTTTCTTCCCTCATTATATCTCTCTTCTACTACCAGTCTCTTGTCTCCATTACCTCTAGATTCGGAACCTTCCATACTTTCACTTTTTTCTCAAAATACTTTGTCTACAAAGCGCAGACTTCATTGTTCAGTTTAAAAAAAAAAAAACTTTGTCTACTTCTCTAAAATTATACTTTTTCACCCTCAGCTGAAATTAGTGAATTGCCCCAGTCTTTGCTTTCCCTTGGGACTGTGAACAATGCTTGGGTGGAACATTGCCCTTTTAGCCTTCGGTCTTTTTTTTTTTTTTTTTTTTTAAAGATTTTATTTATTTATTTGACAAACAGACATCACAAGTAGGCAGACAGGCAGGGGGAGGGGGGAAGCAGGCTCCCTGCTGAGCAGAGAGCCCTATGTGGGGTTCAATCCCAGGACCCTGGGATCATGACCTGAGCTGAAGGCAGAGGCTTTAACCCACTGAGCCACCCAGGCACCCTAGCCTTCTGTCTTTTATGTTGTTTTGGATTAAAAGGATTTTGCTAAGTAGTGGGGACATTCATCCAAAGCTTTGAGGAGGGATGTCAAAGAAATGCATTTTTAGGACACCCCTTTCTGGAAGCCCTTTTTTTTCTTTTTTTAAAGAGATTTTGTTTGTTTATTTGTTCAAGAGAGAGAGAAAGCGAGAGAGGGTGCATGAGTTGGAGGGAAAGAAGAAGGGCAGGTAGAGGGACAAGCAGACTCCACGCTGAGTACAGAGCCCAATGTGGGGCTCCATCTCATGACCTGGAGATTATGACCTGAACAGAAACCTAGAGTTGGATGCCTAAGTAACTGAGCCACCCAGATACTCCAGTAGCCTATAAATGGAGGAGTGAAATTGGCAATTCTAGGATAAATCTTATATGTAAATCTCAAATAGAGGTTGTGCCTTTGGGAAGAGCTGAAAGAGGAAACTAACTTCCCATTTAGACACCTGTTTTAATTTGAAAGCTGGTAAGTATTCCATGTGACCTTTTTGTAGAAGGGAAGGTAGAAATTGAGCTGTGTCTATAGTCTAGGTAAAGCTCAAATGTGTAATAAATGCTTAATATATATTTTTATGTGTTATATGAAGATTGGTTCTGGAGGACAGCTCCAGTCCTAGATTATTCTGTAAAATGGGTTTAATAATAGTTTCTACTACATAAGGTTGTTCTGAGAGTTAAATAAATTAATTCTTATAATGCATTTGTAAGAATGCTTAGTACATAGTTAACATTAAAAATGATAGCTATTATTATTCTGTGGCAGCTGTTTTACATATAGAATCTTATTTTATCCACATATTAACTCAAGGCATTTCCCTTCAGCTTTATGAGACTCATTGATGTGTGGTAACACATTCAAGATCATAGAGTTACAACGTGGCAGAGTCAGGATTTGAACTCAAGTTTTATTTGACTCCAAAGTCCATGCTCTTTTTACTATGCTGCCCATTTAGAAGGATGACCTGGCCAAGGCTGGCAATGATTACAACTTTAATCTTTAGGCAAAATTGTTCAGGTTTCTCTCTGGTTTCTCCCTATATATGTTTTACTTTATAATTTGCTAACCCATGTATCAGAACCTGTGGTGTTAGGAATCTGAGTCTTATCCATCCAGAGCAGTTTTACAACCTCCATACTGCTGATATTCTGGGCTGGATAATTCTTTGTTATTGGGTCTGTCCTGTGTGTCGTAGGTATTTACTTCATTGGATGCCTGTAGCGTCTTCTGTCTCCCAGGTATGAGAAAAATGTTTCCAGCCATTGTCAAATGTGCCCTGTAGGGTCAAAATTGCCCCTGGTTGAGAACCATTAACCTGGAGGATGAATCTCATATTCACTATGTCTTCTGTTTGAGAAGGGACAAACCCAAATGCAACAATCCTAAACAGCAACTTTTCCCAACTTTTACCAGTATTTTCAAGCTTAGCCATCTGCCACTGCTGCTTCCTTTGGCCCTTAGGTTACATTATCTTCTAAGTCACTAAGAAACTTTGCCATACCCACCCACCCATCCGTATCAGTTTGCTAGGGCTGCCATAATAAATTTCCACATTATGGTCAGCTTAAGCAACAGAAATAAATTTCATTACAGTTTTAGAGGCTGGAAGTCCAAGAGTAAGGTGTTAGAGTTTGTTTTCTTTGAGTCCTCTCTCTTTTGCTTGCAGATATCTGCCTTCTTGCTCCCTCTTCACATGGCTGTCCTTCTGGACATGCATTTCCCTGGTGTCTCTTTGTATGTCCAAATTTCCTTTTTTTCCTAAGGACAACAGTTAGTTTGAATTAGGACTCACCCTAATAGCCTTGTTTAAACATAATTACCTCTTAAAAGACCCTTTCTCCAAATCCGGTCACATTGTGCAGTCCTTGGGGTTAGGGCTTCAACATTATAAATTTTGGGGATACAGTTTGACCCACAACAGACCACAGCCCACCAAACCCATTTCTTTACCTTCTTTATCCACCCTTTTTTTTCTCCAGTCTCAGAGGATGAACCACATATCCTATTTATGGCAAAACTGAATCTTCACCTAAACTTCTGATCCCCTGTCTCCTTTGAGACCTTGCTCCTGAAGTTACCTCCCATTACTCTCAAACACCATGTCCCTCCAGCATCTTCATACTCTGTCTCATCACTGGATCTTTTTCTTTTTTTGTATGTTAATATTCTCAAGGGTCTTTCATTCTTGACCCCATGTTGTCCTGTGACTTTTCCTCTTCTCTCTCCTTGGCACAACTATATTTGTTTTTTTGAGAAATACAAATTCTTTCTTTCTTTCTTTCTTTCTTTCTTTCTCTCTTCTCTCTCTCTCTCTCTCTCTCTCTCTTTGGCAGGCTCCACACTCAGCATGGAGACTGATACGGGGCTCCATCTCAGGACCCTGAGATCATGACCTGAGCTAAAATCAAGAGTCAGACATTTAACCAACTGAGCCACTCAGGTGCGCTGAGAAATACAATTCCTTCCTTTCTTTCCTTCCTTCTCTTCCTTTCCTTCCCTTTCTTTACCTTCCCTTGCCTTTCCTCCCTTCCCTTCCTTCCTTTCTTTCTTTTTACTTATTTTATTTAAATTCAGTTAGTTAATTTACAGTGTATCGTTGGTTTCAGATACAGAGTTTAGTAATTTATAAGTTGAAAATAACACCCAGTGCTCATTAGTCATGTACCCCCCTTAATGCCCATCTCCTAGTACTCCATCTTTCCCACCTCCCCTCTGGCAACACTTAGTTTGTTTTCCATAGTTAAGGGTTTCTTATAGTTTGTCTCCCTTTCTAATTTCATCTTATTTTATTTTTCCCTCCCTTCTCCTATGATCCTCTGTTTTGTTTCTTCAATTCCTCATGAGTGAAACCATATGATAATTGTCTTTCTGTCATTGACTTATTTTGTTCAGTATAAATCTATAAAGGTCCTCTCAAACTGAACACCCAAAAAACAAATAATCCATTCAAGAAATGGGCAGAAGACATGAACAGACATTTCTCCAAAGAAGACATACAAATGGCCAACAGGCAGATGAAAAAATGCTTGACATCACTTAGCATCAGTGAAATATAAATCAAAACCACCATGAGATACCACCTCCCACCAGTCAGAATGGCTAAAATTTGCAAGTCAGGAAACGTTAAATATTGGTGAAGATGTGGAGAGAGGGGTGCCCTATTAAAACTGTTGGTGGGAATGTAAGCTGCTACAGCCATTCTGGAAAACAGTATAGAGATTTCTTAAGAAGTTAAAAATAGAGCTACCCTAGGATCCAGCAATCGCACTGCTATATTTACCCAAAGGATACAAACATTGTTATCCAAAGGGGCACCTGCACTCCAATGTTTAGAGAAATACAATTTCTTAAGTAATTTTAAGAAATTTGGGCCCCTCTGGATTTTTAAACTCTCAACCTTGCCGTAGTGTCCAGCATTTTGTTATTTAGAGTTTAAATTTTTCTATCTTGTTACTGGTTCCAGGAGTGATTCCTGCTCTGGTAAGCTGTGATTCTCTGTATCAGCATTTCTGTCTCCCCATTTTTGGTTTGCCCTGTGACTTCAGTTCTCTGATGGATCCAAGAAGGGTTGTTGATTTTCAGTTTTTTGAGCTTTTTTCTTGTCATGAGGACAGGAGATAGAACTTCCAGGCTTCTTACGTGCTAGACTGGACACCAGAAGTCCCTGAATGTGTATCACACATACTCTGCCTTCCCTTTTGCTTCTAGAAACTGTGTCTTTTCCTATCTAAGATCTCATCCCATTTCAGCTCCCCCAGGATCTTACTCAAGCAGGGTCCCCTCTTTCTGCACCATCCTAATGTTTCCCCCTTTTACTCAGTTATTCACATTACTATTCAGAAATGATGTAATCCTTCATAACTTAATAAAGCAACTAACAAAAGAAGCCCCATAGCCTCATTTAATCACACATTCTAATTCAGCCTCCATCCATTTATATCCTTTCTTTTGTCACGGAATTCTCCAAGAGACTTAATCTGTGCTCATGATCTCTAACCACTCCTCACCCAGGCTTTCCTCTTCCTCACTTTATTGCAGAATACTTCAGTCCCGTGGAGTGGTGACTTTCGTGTTGCTCTAGTCCAACCTCAGTTTTCGTTCCTCATCTTAAAAGCCTAACCTATATGCATTTTCTTTTTTAAAAGATTTTATTTATTTATTTGTCAGAGAGCCAGAGCACAGGCCGGTAGAGGCAGAGAGACAAGCAGGCATCCTGCTGAGCAAGGGGCCCGATGTAGGACTTGATTCCAGGACCCTGGGACCTGAGCCAAAGGCAGCTGCCTAACTAATTGAGCCTCCCGGGCGTTCCTACCCGCATTTTTAAGTGTTCTCTGTTTGTCTTGGAATATGTCTTCACTATGCTTATGAGAGCCCATACTTGCTTGTCTTCCTCCTAACTCACCTTTGTTTTTTTCAGATCTCATTTTCAGATTTCTCCTTACCTTCTTGACCTTTAAATGCTGGACTGCCTCAGGGTTCAGCCCTTAGATTCCCCTATGATCTCATGGGGTCCTCTGGTTTTAAATATCCATTTGTATGCTGATTATTTCTGCATCAGAGACTAGAGGACTGCTCTTGGAACCAGTTCCTCTTCATCCAGGGGGCACAGTTAGATTGCATTTCCTCGCCTTCTTTACATTTAGATCTAGCCATTTGAGAAGTGTGAGAAGTGATGTGTACCATTTTCAGGCCTAGCCCATAAACATCTCCCACACTTGTTCTTTGGTCTTCCCTCCCCCTCCCCCCTCATCTGCTGGCTGGATCTGCTGGCTGGATGCACAGGGCTCCAAGGATAGAGCCACAAATGTGGGGAGCAGGAATCTCTGAATAATCGGGTGAAGGCTGCCCATCAGTCAAGAACAAAATTTGGACTTTGAGTGTGTGAAGCCACTGAGGTTTGGGAACTTAGCTATTATAATAACTTGCGATAGCTTAACTAAGCTAGAAATCAGTATCTGCAATGGGTTCTGCCATAATAGAAACCCAAGATATGTGGCACTTCTTAATGGTTCGGTGGTAGACAACAAGGAAGCCGACGTCAGAAGCAGGAATGATAGTTTCTGTGTAATAAAGAGAAAACATCTGGTTAAAACATTTTCTGTGACAACTTGGAAAGCAGACTTGTTGGTAAAGAGCTTGTAGCTCCTGGGGAAAGACAAAGTAGAGCCAAAAAAGTTTGTTTGTTGTTGTTGGCTGTGTTTGATAAGGAGCTGGCAGAAAAAGGTGAGCTCCAGAAAGAGTCATCTGACTTATAAGCAGAATAAAAGACATAGAAAAAATCCAGAAATTCAGCTGGAAGATAACTATTTATAGATCCCAAATGCTAACTGATAAAATTAAAAAAGGCTTTGAGGGAGATAGGCCCATTATAATTGAGTCCTGTAGCAATGATCGGATTAAGAAAGTAAGTTTTCTCCCCACACATGTTATCCCAGCTGTTGTTTACTAGAGATGGAGTTGTAAGAGGCAAGAAAACCAAGTCAAAGGTCAGCATCAGCTTGAGAATTAAATTCAGGAAGGAGATTTGGTGTCATAACTGACAACGGTGCAGACAGGTAGCAAACAGAAGTATAGCCTACTAAGTTATAAGGAAATTGTACTGCCAAGGAAGTGTAAGCCCAGATTAAACCACCTGTAATTAATCAGGCTTTAAACACAGTCTTTGGGGACTCAAAATGGTACCAGCCACATGTGGACTGAGAATGCTGAATAGCCACGTAAAAGGGTATGGTCTGCAGCACCCAATTAAGATCTTGACATAGAGAATAACGAAGAAGATTGTTCTTCCCAGAGAGCACAATCAGCATAATCAAGGAGTTTTCTCACCTCCAGGAAAGAGGTCTCTTGCTGTGCCCCTCAGCAGGATTTCAGTGACTATAGTGTTTTTCCTAGTCTTCCCTTTTTGAGTGGGAGGCTTAACAGTGGTTATCTTGTCCCTTCTCCTCCAAAATAGGGCATGCAGAAGCGCAGTTAACTTGTTCTTTTACTCAGAGGTGGATGGATTATGAGGCGCCACATCCAGATTTAAGGTTGAGGACCGCACATACTTGGAGTGCCCAGATCTGAGCTAGATTTAGGGAATGAATGGAACCTGAGGCTGTATCCTTTGGAAATGAGGTACATGTGAATCTCTAGAAGAAAATGAAATGGCTGTTTGGCTACAGCTACAGGATTGCCTGTAGCTGGTCTCCGCCATTCATTGCGCTCTTCTGGAGCACACAGCTACTCTCCCTAACTTAGCCTTACTTACAATTAGCTGTAGTCATGGAAGCCCAAGTGGTCTATATCATTTCCTGACCTGGCCTAAAACATAAAAACATAAACACAAAACATAAAACATAAAACATAAAAACATAAACACAAAAACATAAAAACATCATATGATTGCCTGTTCTCTTTCCCCACAATCTGACTAAATGCAGAGAACTCGGAGACAGCGCAGAGTCGTAAGTGGAAGAGGTGTGAGTTCCTGAATAACCATGAGAAAGGCCACCCCCCAAATCAGGAATACACATTTGTTTTGCTTTCATATGTGAGAAAGAAACTTTTATTAAGCTGCTGTAAGTTTGGGGTTTATCTGTTAGAGCAGCCATCATTGACTAATACTACTCTACAGATTGTATAGAGAGCCCAGTCCTCCCTCCCTGGAGATAGCCAGTCCTTCTAACATCTCTACTGGGTGTCTAACAGGTATCTCTAAATTACCACTTCTCAAAATGTTACCTAAAATCTGCTCTTCACAGTCTTCTACATCACCACAAATGGCAATTATTTCTATTAGCTGTCCAGGCCCCGAGGTATGCATTCAATCTCAACTGCCCTTTCTCACACATTGCATCTAACCCATCCATAGATACTATTACCGTTAGTTACAAGATATGCTACACTCCAGCCACTTATCAGTATCCCCGCTGTCACATCTGGGCCCAGAATACTGTGCTTCTTCATGTGGCTTATTCCGGTGGACTCCTGATAGGTCTCCGCTTTGACTTTTGCTTCCTTTATAGTCTCTTTGCAGTACTGCAGCAAGAGTAGGTGTTTTTGTTGTTGCTGTTTTTTAAGGAGTAAATCAGATTTACAATTCCTTTGCTCTGATAGCTGCCCAGCCCACTTAGAGTAAGATTTACAGTACTAAGTTGCTGCTGGATCTGCCTCTACTTAGTTCTTTGACCTTGCCCTTCCCACTCTCCTCACTGGCTGTATTCTGACCACCCTGGCTTCCATGCTTTACATCAAGCATGCCAAGAACACTTCTATCTCAGGGCCTTTGCACTTGCTATTCTTTCTGCCTTTACATCTCTTTACATCTGTAAAGCTCCCTTCCAAATTTCCTTTTCATCTGTAGTTTCAGGCCATTTTATGCATAAGTTCTATACATAATAGACTCTTGATAAATGTATCTTGAATAAATGAATAAATAGATGACCTATTTTACCTCTCTAGGACTTTTTAGGATATCTTCTGATACTCTGAAATTTCACAGTGATGAATTTTAGTATGGTTATTCTTTCCTTTTTTTTTTTTTTTTAAATGTATAGTGTTTTTTGTTTGTTTGTTTTGTTTTGTTTTTAGCATAGTTGACACACAATGTTACATTAGTTTCAGGTATATACAGGTATATACAGTATGCTATGCTCACCCCAAGTGTAGCTACCATCTGTTCTGATACATTGCTATTATAGTATCTTTGACTATATTCCTTATGCTGTACCTTTAATTCCTGTGACTTTTTCACTCCATAACTGGAAGCCTGTATCTTCCACTCCCCTTCACACATTAGCAACCATCAGTTTGTTGTCTCTATTCATAGGTCTGGTTCTGCTTTTTGTTTATTTATTCTTTTTTTTTTTTTTAAGATTCCACTTATGACTGAAATCATACAGTATTTGTCTTTCTCAATCTGACTTATTTCACTTAGCATAATAGCCTCTTGGTCCATCCATGTTGTCCCAAATGGCAAAATCTCATCCTTTTCTTTTATGACTACATAATATTTCATTTTATTAATAAATTAACACCCCCCATCTTCCTTATATATTCTTCTTTAGATGTATGCTTGGGTTGCTTCTGTATCTTGGCTATTGTGAATAATGAGGGTGCATATATCTTTTTGAATTAGTTTTTTCATTTTGTTTGGGTAAATACCCAATAGTGGAATTATTGGATCATATGGTATTTTTATTTTTAATTTTTTGAGGACCTTCCTTACTGTTTTCCACAGTACCAGTTCGCACCAACAGTGCAGGAAGGTTCTTTTTTTCCCTCTACATCTTTGTTTACTAACACTTGTTTTTTTCTTGTCTTTTTGATTTTAGTCATTCTCATTGTGGTTTTGATTGGCATTTCCACGATGATTAGTGATTTCGAACATCTTTTCATGTGTCCCATTGTCCATCTGTATGTCTTCTTTGGAAAAATGTCCACTCAGGTCCTCTCCTCATGTTTAGTTGGATTGTTTGTTTTTTGGTGTTGGATTGTATGAATTCTTTATAAACTATTGATATTAATGCCTTATTGGATGTATTGTTCACATATACATTATCCCATTCAGTAGGTTGTCTTTTCATTTTTATGATGGTTTCCTTTTCATTTAATGTAGTCTCAATAGTTTATTATTGCTTTGTTTCCCTTGCCTAAGGAGACATATCTAGAATAATGTTGCTATGGCTGATGTGACAGAAATTATTGCCTGCATCTCTTCTAGAATTTTTATAGTTTCAGGTCTCACATTTAGGTCTTTAATCCCTTTTGGATTTATTTTTGTGTACGGTGTTAGAAAGTGGTCCAATTTCATTTTTTTTTTTTTTTTGCATGTGGCTGTCCAGTTTTCCCAAAACCATTGAGGAGACTGTCTTTTCCCCATTGTATATTCTTGCATCCTTTATCATAGATTAATTGATCATATGATTGTGGGTTTATCTCTGTGCTGTCTATTCTGTACTGTTGATCTATGTGTCTCTTTTTGTGCTAATACCATACTGTTTTGAATACTGTAGTTTTGTATTTTATCTTGAAGCTTGGGACTGTGATACTTCCTGCTTTGTCCTTCTTTGTCAAGATTTCTTTGACTACTAAGAATCTTTTTTGGTTCTATAAATATCAGTATTATTTGTTCTAGTTTTGTGAAAAATGATCTTAGTGTTTTGATAGGGATTGAATCTAGAGATTGTTTTGGGTAGCATGATCATTCTAATAATATTAATTATTCTAGTCTGTGAGCATGGGATATCTTTCCAGTTGTTTGTGTCATCTTCATTTTCTTCCATCAGTGTTTCATAGTTTTCAGAGTACAGGTCTTTTACCTCTTTGGTCACGTTGATTCATAGGTATTTCATTTTATTTTTTTTGTGTGCAATTATAAATGATGTTTTCTTGATTTCTTGTTCTGCTAATTTGTTACTGGAGTCTAATTTTGTATTCTGCAACTTAATTTATTTTTTTATTTTTTAAAAAGATTTTATTTATTTATTTGTCAGAGAGAGCGAGAGAGAGCGAGAGAGAGAGCGTGCACAAGTAGGCAGAGCGGCAGGCAGAGGCAGAGAGAGAAGCAGCCTCTCTCCTGAGCAAGGAGCCCAGTGTGGGACTCAATCCCAGGACCCTGGGATCATGACCTGAACCAAAGGCAGTGGCTTAACCAATTGAGCCACCCAGGTGTCCCAATCCTGCAACTTTCTGAATTCATTTGTTATTTCTTAAAGTTTTTTGGTGGCATCTTTAGGACTTTCTATGTATAAGGTCATGTCATATGCAAATAGTGAGAGTTTAACTTTTTATTTTTCTTCTTCTTTTTAACTTCTTTATCAATATGGATGCTTCATTTCTTCTTCTTGTCTGATTGCTTTAGCTAGGACTTCAAGTAGCGTGGTTGTTCCTTATCCTTTGTGCTGGGCACTTTAGGGCCCTCTGATTTTAGAAACTCATGGCCATTAAGTTCTGAAAGTTTCTTTGCATTATACCCTCGGTTATTTCTCTTGTGTTTTCTTAGTTCTCTGGGACTAGAAATTTTTACATTTTCATTTGTTTTTCTACTGTCAGGGAGATTTTATTTCATCTTCTAATCCTATCTATTGAATACATCTTAAAATTTCTGATATCCTGCATATAATTTTCAGTCACTATTTCTGTTTTGTTAATTTTCTTTTGAAAAATATATACCGTTTTTTCATCACAGGTGCAGTATTTTCTTTTATCTTATGAAGATATTATATCATTTTAAGAATCCCTTTTAAAAACATTTTATTTAGACTGTTTATCACAGTGGGTGCTTTCCTCAAATATATTGTGATTATTGACTGCACATTTCAGTTATGGCAAAGTGTTTGGAAGGGATTGGAGGCTCTTATGGATGTCAGAGCTTCTATGAAGGTTGATAGGGTGATAACTTGGGATCTTCATTGGTGCATCTTCAGTTGTCTGTATGTATAATTCTTTTCTCTTGTGGAGGTCAGTTTCCCATAGAAGAGGAGTCTGTTATATCCTGCTTGTTATGTATGTAGAGGGTAGAGGTGAGGAGGGCTATTGGCATTCTGGGAGCCGGTCAGGAGATGAAGATAGAAACCTCCTGGTTCAATACCAAAGTTCACCTGGTGGATGGATCCTCTTTTCAGTGAGCTGCCTTGCTCTCACTCTCACCCGGACCTGCTGTCCCTCAAACCAGAACATCTCTTGTTTACTTCTCCAGAAGCTCCAGGTCCAGTATTGGGTTGGGATGGGGGAGGGCAGTTACTAGCTGTGGGTTTAACTCTTTTTTATGCAAACTTACAAACTTTCTTTAAATTTTCAGCCCGGTCATACTGTAGCTACAAATGTTCTTTCTCTCCAGTTCCTGACCATGCTATAGAAATATATATATATTTGTATTTTTTAACTCTCATCCCAAAAGCTTTGTAAACCATGCTTTGGTTTTCTCCAGTCTGCTAAGTTCATGATACTTGCCTGTTTCCTTAGCAGCTTCCAAAACTTCGTAAAAATGTCCACTCTGCTGGTATCTCATATTCTGTATTCTTTGTGTGTTTATAAATAAAAAATATTTTTATTGTCCTTGTTTTTGCTTTTTTTGAGGGGAAAATGGTAAATATGTATGTTGAATTTCCTTTGTTTTCCCACAAACCCATTTTTCTTCCTGAAACACTCAACCTCCTTGGCTTCTATTCTGTCACTCTCCCCTTGATTACCTCCCTCCAGCTCTCACTGTTTCTCCTCTCTGCTTTTTATGGGATGTTCTTACCTTGCTTTTGCCTTCAACAGTGGTCTTTCCCAGCTCTACTTCACGGCTTCCTCTTCTATTCCTGTGTTACACATTTTTTTTTTACATTTCTTTTCAGCATAACAGAATTCATTGTTTTTGCACCACATCCAGTGCTCCATGCAACACATTTTGATAAAGTGACCTGCGTATTGTCTCATGGTTTTAATAACCCCTGTAGGCAAATAACTCAGACATCTGTGTCTCCTGCTCTGACCATGTCCCCTAGTTCCACATCCAGTAGCCAGTTATCATCTGGATATATCCACTGAGTTGTCCTGTAAACTTTTTTTTTTTTTTAAAAGATTTTATTTATTTATTTGAAAGAGAGAGAGAGAGAGATCTCAGGTAGGCAGAGAGGCATGCACACACAGAGAGAGGTGGGGAAGCAGAGAGCCTGATGTGGGGCTCCATCCCAGGACCCTGAGACCATGACCTGAGCCGAAGACAGAGGCTTTAACCTACTGAGCCACCCAGGCGCCCCCCGTAAACCTCTTTTAAAACACAGTATGCATGAAGTAAAACACAGTTTCTATTCTCCTCCTCACACCAACTCTTTTTCCTATAGTTGCTTTTATAGTCACAAAAGTCACAAATGTGGAAGTCATCTTAATCTCCTACCTCTTTTTCACTCCATAGATCCAGATAATCACCAAATCCTGCCAGTTTTTCCTCCCACATTATTTTTTTGAATCCAGCCCTTCCCTTTGTCTCCATGATGGCCGCTCTCATAACCTCCTTTCTGCTCTGCTGCCACAGCCTCCTAATTGCTGCCTGCTTCTGTCTTTTCCCTCTTAAATTCTTCTTCCGCTCCGGTACCACAGTGACCTATCCAAAGCATAAATCTCATCATATAGCTCCCGTGATAAATCCCCTTCCATTGCTCCCTGGTGAGAAATAAAGTCTATGTTCCTTGGCATATAGTATACAAGGCCTTCTATGACCTGGCCCTACCTTGTCTTTCTTAGTTCATCTCATTTCACTCCTGGCCTCACATGTTCAGTCTTGTAGTACAGAGCTGCCAGTTTTCCCCCACCCCCACCCTTACATTTCTTGATTCTGTACCTTTGCTTCTATGATCGCCTCTGCCTTATTATTTTCACTTGACTAAGAAGGATCTTACACATTATTCAAGAAATAACTCATGATATATATTCTTCTTTAGGAAGCAACTTCTCATTATCTTGGGTTTTGTGAAGTGTCCCTTTTCTGTGTTCTTATATATCCACGTATGCATATCACCACCCTAGCATTTAATATCTATATCATGGAAACAAATATATACCTATATTTGTTTCCATGATATATATGTATGTGTATGTGTGTATATACATATATATATACATAAGGACATATGTACATATGTATATAATTTGTTTTAGTGACTCTGGTAGATTGCAAGTTTTTCCAGAGAGGAGGAATTTTTTCCTTGTTTTAGGTGCCTGACATGTAGTTGGTATTCAATAATTAGAGGTTGAATGGAAATGAATCTGCTTATAAATTACTTCATAGTGTCTTGGAATCAGCAGGAGCTCAGTACCCAGGAAGAGTGTGGCAGGAAGTGTTGGCATTATGGCTATGATGGGAGCAGATTGTGATACAAGGGTGATCCTTTGGCCTGGGTTTCTCTTGCTATTTTGAATGTTTCGTGTGGTGAATGTCAGCAAAGGGTATTTCCTGATCTGGAGGTGTTGGATGGCAGGAAGAAGAGAAAGCTGGAGATAGTTTTCATTCCAAGTTGATTAGTTGAGCATGCAAGGAAGAGCTGGATGTGACTTGGGTCATCCCCATAGATTAAAACACAAGATTTTATTCTGTCAAGTGATTTAGAAGAGGGTTGGCAAAGGTAGGTCCTACAAGTACCTGGCAAGTGGGAGGGATTGGCAGAGAGGTAGGCAGTGTTGAAGTAAATGAAAAGTGACATTTACTTTCACCTTCCTCACATATCAAAGTTCTCCTGGTTTGTTCCCAAATGTCTCTGGGCCACGTCCAGTTTGCAGATGGCAGTGGACATCCTAATGTAGCATGTAGGCTCTTGAAGACAAGCACTCATAAATAGCTCCCATGCCCTGGGAGGCGCGCCAAAACACATTTCTGTGATGACTGCTGAGATGCTTGCTAAAAAGCAAACAGCACATTAACAGCCTTCTGAGTTCTTGTGCAAATGGAGTGTGAAATTGTGGCTTGATGCTCCAAAGCTATACCTTTTTGTCTCCCTGATGATGATTAAGAGAAGCCTGGCTTGATTTGATTGGGAGGGTGTGCATGGCTGGACGTTGGGGGAGTCAGATGGGCAGGAAAAGAATGACTGGTGAAAGGGAAGGAGAGGAATGCACACACCCCCTTCAACTCAGTGCTTCATTTGACCTTCAGGAAATTGGAATAGAGATCATGTGACTTAACGTTTGCCTGGAAATTAACTGCCTCTGTTTGTTCCAGACCCTGGGATTGATGAAAGAGCCAAGGGATACTGACCATAGAATTATAATAGGGAAATGTCTCAAGCAATTATTAAATATTTAAAGAACCATCTCACCACTAACTTGTCAGATGGAATGAATGAAATGGAAATGATTTTTAAACATTATTTCCAATGGCATGGTTAGAAATTCAGGGATAAAAATTATTCTGTGCCATAAAGAAAATATTTTCAGTTTGTTTTTGTGACACTGGTGTTTTTTCTGTATCACCTTTCATTCCAAATGTTAATTAAGGAACAGTATGCCCAGGAGGTGGATCAAATGAGGGATCCTAAAGGAAAGGACATGGTCAAGGTTTTTTCTTTTTCCTTTGAAGTATTATTAAACCAAGCTGATCAGAGGACAAGGGGACATTAATCCCCAGTGTAGTTGAGATTTTTCTCTATCAAAACAGAGGGAAGCAAGACCTTTGTGTACAGTTTTTTTCTTACCTAGACTGGGCAATGTGACATGAATAGGTGGTAAAATAAAATTATCAGAGATGCTGTAGAGGGTTTTTTTTCACTGGATATTATAAGTAAATATTCCAGTAAATACTGTGATTTATCTACCAAATCCTCATTTGTCCTTTCTTTTGATCAACACTGTGTTTTTGTTCAAGGATCCACCTCTGGCAGAGCCTTCAAGTTGCTATTCAATATCAATTTTTACCTACTCACAAAAATTTGATTGTGAGAAGTAAAAATACTCAGCTAAACAGTTGTATTTTTCAGCCTCTTTTTAAAAAGTTGAAATGTATTTGACAGTTAACATTGTGTAAATTTGAGGTACATAATATATTGATTTGATACATTAATATGTTGTAATATGATTGGCACTATAGCAATAGTTAGCATCTCTGTCAGGTCACATAGTTATCATTTATTTTTTTGTGGTGGGAATGATTGGGATCTAGTCCCTTAGCTTGTTTGATGCTTATAATATTGTTGCCTGTATTTACCATTATGTGCATTATATCTCCCAGGTTTATTTTTCTAGGAGTTGAAAGTTTGTATCCTTAATATCTCTACTGTTCCACCTGTCCCTCCCCTCCCCAGCCTCTGCTAAACAGCTGTTACTAGTCAACTTTTAATTTTTAAAAAAGATTTATTTATTTATTTATTTTAGTTGGAGGGGTGGGGCAGAGGGAAAGAAAGCCCCAAGCAGATTCTGCACTGAGCACAGAGCCCAGTGTGGCTCTTAATCCCATGACCCTGAGATCACGACCTGAGCAAAACCAACAGTCAGACACTTAACTGATAGTACCACCCAGGTGCCCCACCAGTTGACTTTTTAAAAATTTCACTTATAACTAATATCATACAGTGTTTGACTTTTCTCACTTAGCATAATGTCCTCAGGGTTCATCTATGTTGTCACAAATGGCAGGATTTCCTTTTTCATGGCTAAGTAATAGTTCTCTCTCTCTCCCTTCATTTACTCTCTCCATTCATCTACTGACAGACACTTAGGTTGTTTCCGTATTTTGGCTGTTGTGAATAAATGCTACAGTAAATGTGGGAGTGCATATATCTCTCTGATATCTTGTTTTTATTTTCTTTGGGTATGAACCCCAAGGTAGAATTGCTGGATCATATGGTAGCTTTGTTTTTTAATTTTTTTGAGAACCCTCCATACTGTTTTTTGTTTTCATAGTAGCTGAACCAATTTGCGTTCCTACCAGCAGTGTACAAGGGTTGCCTTTTATCTCCATCTTCACCAGTATTTTGCTTGACTTCTTGATGATAGCCATTCTAATAGGTATGAAGTGATGTCTAATTGTGGTTTTGATTTGATTTGAGGATTAGTGATATTGAACATCTTTTCATGTACCTTTTGGCTGTTTGGATGTCCTTTTTGCAGAAGTGTCTATTTAATTCCTGTGCCCATTTTATGAGTTCTTTGTATATGTATGAGTTCTTTGTATATTTTGGATCTTAACCCCTTATCTGATATACGGTTTGCAAGTACTCCCTCCCATTCTGGAGGTTGCCTTTCATTTAGTCAATTGTTTCTTTTTTCATGTAGAAGATTTTAAGTTTAATTTAGTCTCTTTTGTTGACTTTGCTTTTATTGTTTGTGATTTTGGTGTCATATGCAAAAAATTATTGCCCATGTTGTGGTGTTTCTTTCCCATATTTTCTTGTGGAAGTTTTATAGTTTTAGGTCTTATGTTTAATTCTTTGACCCATTTTGTGTTAAATTTTGTGAGTGGTGTAAGATAAGGATGCAGTTTCATTCTTCTTTATATCTTTATCCAGTTTTTCCAGCAATATTTGCTGATGACACTCTCCTTTCTCCATTGAGTGTTCTTGGCTCCCTTGTGAAGTATTAGTTGACCATATACGTGTAGGTTTAATTCTGGGCTCTCTTCTTGATGCCACTGGTCTCTCTCTATATATTTTATGCCAGTATCCTAATGTTTTAATTACTATAACTTGTAGTATTGGTTGAAACCAGGAAGTGTGGTACCTATCACCCCTTAGGATTATTTTGGTTCTTCAGGGTCTTTCATGATTCTATACAAATTTTAGGATTTTTTTTTTTTCTGTTTGTTATTTTCAGTGAGCTCCATTGGAATTTTGATTGTGATTACATTGACTCTCTAGATGGCTTTGAGTAGTACAGACATTTTAACAATATTTATTCTTTTGGTACATGCACATGGGGTGTCTATTTGTTTGTGTCTTTGATTTCTTTCATCAAAGTCTTGTAGTTTTCATTGTACACATTTTTCACCTCCTTGGTTGAGATTATTTCTAGGTGTTTCACAATTTTTGTTACTATGGTGAATAGAATAGTTTCCTTTATTCTTTTTCCAGATGTTCCATTATTATACAGATATGCAGCTGGTTTCTACATGTTGATTTTACATTCTATGACTTCATTCAAATTGTTGATTAATTCTGACAATTTTTTGGTTGAGTCTTTGGGATTTTCTGTATACAAAATCACATCATCTGCAAGTTACACTGGTTTTACTTCTTTCTGATTTAGATGCCTTTTATTTTTTTGTCTTGCCTAATTGTTCTAGCTAGGATTTCAAGTACTATATTAAATAAGAGTGATGAGAATGGGCATCCTTATTTTATTTCTGATCTTAGGAAAAACGCTTTCAGTTTTTCACCATTGTGTATGTTAGCTGTGGGTGTCATGTGTGGCGTGATCATGTGACATAATTCTGGTCAATAAGATGAAAGGGAAACTTGATACATGGAGCTCTAGAAAAGCTCTTGAAAAAGGGAGCAGGGTTAAGTATAGACTGAGAGAAATGCAAAAATGCCTTTTGGGCATTGTATCAGTCCTGGATTTCTTCTGGACTTCCTGTAACATGAAAGAATAATGGATCCCCCTTTAGGTGACTGTAATTTGAGTACTGTGTTACACAAAGCCAAACCCAGTCCCTAGGAAATACTCTACTTATCATAGCACATCTCCAGCTCTGTCTAGGTCATTCTTAAACTGATTAGTCTAAGCCCCAAGAAGTCCTACTTTCTTGAATGACTTGTTTAGGCATGAGCTTATGATGGCAGCTGATGAAATGTAACCAGTGAAATGTGAGGAGGAATATGCTCTCATCCAGGGAGAAAAGCTACCCCACTCCTAAAACAAAGCCTGTCAGAAGGGATGGTATCTTTTTTTGGACACTGTCTAAGTCAGAAAGTGATGCCTGGAACCACACTGTAGTTATCTTGTAGTGGGGAGCTGGTCTGGGGATAAAGCTGATACAATGAAGATGGTGGATGTTTAGAAAGAACCAGATCTTTGATAATGTCATTGAACTGTGAAATCAGCCAATCCTGGAATTGCCTGTCTTTGGATTTGTTGTTTAAACCAGAAGTTACAAACTTTTTATGTAAAGGGCCACATAGTAAAGACTCTAGGCTTTGTAGGCCAGCTCAGTCACTTTAGTGTGAAAGCAGCCATTGACAGTATGTACACAGCAAGCATGTCTGTGTTCCGGTAAAACCTTATTTACAGAAACAAGCAGCTGGCGGTATGTTTCACTCAGGTGGTAGTTTGCTGAACCCTGGTTTAGACAGTGAGTTGAGGTTTTCTGCTTCTTAGCTGATCATCTTACCTGATACAGAGTTGGAGGTTGAAATTCATATAATCCAAGGCCTATTCCAACTGAGAGATTGGATTGTTTGGAGAATGACACAAGAAAAGGCCAGAAAAGAGACAAACAGGTTAAAAGTAGAAATGATAAAAAGATAGTCATAGAAGAGCTAGTGTTAAAGCAGTTTGAATCTGTCTCAGTTGAATAGGGAAGAAGGAAATATCTAGCCCTCAGCAGAAAGACTCTAGAAGAAGAAAGTCCCAGAGAATGTAGATGCATTTATTTTTAAAATTTTCATCATTTTCTAGCACAAATTAAAGAATTAGAAATATATTTAAGAAAAAATGTGCTTATTATCCCACTGCCCAGATAAAAATCTTGTTACAAAGATGTAAATAAAGACTTTTTCTTCTTTCTTCCTTCCTTCCTTCCTTCCTTCCTTCCTTTCTTTCTTTCTTTCTTTCTTTTCAAAGATTGATTTATTAGAGCAAGCATGTATATGTGAACATGAGCATGGGGAGGGGCAGAGGGAGAGGGAGACAGGCAGACTCCCTGCTGAGCAGGACACCCCCCACCACAATGTGGGGCTCAGCCTCAGGACCCTGAGATCATGACCTGAGCTGAGATCAAGAGTTGGACACTCAACCAACTGAGTCACCCGTGTACCCTTAAAGACTGTTTCTTTTTAAAAAAGGGAGAATAGTATTGTACATTTGATTTGTAGTTGCCTTTTCCACCTTAACTGGATTCTGAAACAACTTACAAATTTGTACAACCATTATTTTGAAGGTTGCTCAGTAGCCCATTGTTCTAAAAGTAGTTTACTGAACTGGTTCCTTATTATTCTTTCATTTTGGTTGTCCCCCCTTTAGCCCCATTCCTTTTGCTCTTATATAATAATCTTCTATAAAAATTCTATAAACCTTTTACAAATAAATAAATATAAATAAATTCTATAAATCTGTAAAAATTCCTGTTAGGAAGTTCCGTCCCATTTCCTCCCTAAATCCTTCTTGTTTCAGATGAGGCCTTTTCTTCTTCTCTGATAATGCCAAGCAGCTGGTAAAGGGCAATTTAAAAATGTTTTAGTTTAGCAATCAGAGATATCATCTTCTGTTCCACTCTGAGTGAAATCCTAATGAGGTCATTTGTCCAGATGTGAAACTCCTGAGTCTTTGGGGATTTCAGCAATGGTTTCTGCTATTATGTTGAGTCTTTTGGCTGTTCTTTCCCATTTATATACAATCCTTAAATTGTAGGGTAAGGCTGACTATTGATTAGAAGTAGTAATATAATGGGCCCCAGATCTACCTCCCTGCTCTCCTCCTGTACCCCTTCTCCAGCCTCTGAAGATGTCTGAATCATTTTCAGGAGCAATTCAACCTTCATTGTTCTGGTGTGGTATTTTCTAATCAGTTTGTGTCTGTCGATTAGTGAGTACTCCTGTTCATTGACCAGACAGAACAGAAAAGCTATGTCCTTTATAATTAGAGAATACATACTATAGTTTTTCTGTATTATTAGGGGAATACTGGTAATAATAATAAAAATAGCATTCATCTTTAATTTTTGAATGGAACCTGGGACTCAGAGAAAGAAAGAAACTTGCTCAATGATGCACAGCTAGAGGTGGGACTGAGGGAGGAACCAGAGGTTCCTGGGGATTCTCCACAGCATCCCAGTGGATCAGAGCATACCAAGAGGGAAGTCTCTTTCAGGAAGTGCTTATCCAATGTCCTAGAGTTGTGTGTGGGGGGGGCGGAGGGGTGGGAAGTGGGGAGAATAAGTACAGAGCAGCAGATGTAGTATACAAAGAAGAGAGGTTCTGGGAAAAAATGAACAAATCTTATAGTAACATATTTTTTAGGGAAGCATGTATTGACCTGAAAAGATACCTGCTATATAAAGTGAAAAGTTTAGATTATAAAGTAACATGTGAAGCATAACTCCATTTTTGTTAACAAACACATTAACCTCCTTTGGGTTGGTCTCTCTGTCATCTCTCTTTCTACATACCTAAAAAGTTATATTTCCAGGTTTCTTTTTTAAAAACTTATTTTAATTCTTTTTTTTAAGATTTTATTTATTTATTTGACAGAGATCACAAGTAGGCAGAGAGGCAGGTGGGGAACAGGCTCCCCGCTGAACAGAGAGCCCAATGTGGGGCTCGATCCCAGAACCCTGGGATCATGACCTGGCCTGAAGACAAAGGCTTTAGCCCACTGAGCCATCAGGGCCCCCTATTTTAATTCTTGTTAGGTAACATACAGTGCAATATTGGTTTCAAGAGTAGAATTCAGTGATTCATCACTTACATACAATACCCAGTGCTCATCACATCAGGTACCCTCCTTATACCCATCACCCATCTAGCCCAGTCCTGCCCACCTCCCCTCCATCAACCTGCAGTTTGTTCTCTGTTGTTAAGGGTCTCTTACAGTTTCTCTCTCTTTTTTCTCTTTTTTCTTTTTCTCTTTTTTTCCCTCCCTTCCCCTGTGTTCATCTGTTTTGTTTCTTAAATTCCACATATGAATGAAATTGTATGGTATTTGTCTTTCTCTGACTTACTTCATTTACCTCTATCCATGTTGTTGCAAATAGCAAGATTTCATTCTTTTTGATGGCTGAATAATATTCTATCACATACATATATATAGATAGATCTATATCTATATCTATATCTATATCTACATTTATATCTATAGATATATATCTATATCTATCTGTCTATCTATCTCCTCTTTATCCATTCATCAGTCTCCACGTTTCAACAGTGTTATTTTGGGATATTAGAAACTGAAGCATTATTATCATTTTTTTCTTATTGATCAACAGTGTTTTCTAATTCTTTTATAATAAATATGTGTAGCCTTTCTAATAAAAAAGTTATAATTAGACAAAAAAGGCAGTTATAGATGAAATTATAGGTTGTGTCTTGAAAATGTATTTGTGTGTCATTAAGACTTGAAAGGAGCGTTTCAGCTTTTCTTTGAATGAGGAATATTCCTTCCACTGAGCACACCATTCACATGGGGACTTTTTCATACCTTGCTTTCTTTCTAGTCTTTCTTGTAGCTCTTGAGGACAAGAGTCTGCGTCTTGACTACCTGGAGGTCAGTGGCCTATTAATTGTTAATTTTTTGTTTTTGCTTTAAACGAACGAGTAAGAAACATTTAATACTTTATTTAAATGTTACGGAGGCTGAAGTTAGTCCATGAGAGGGCATCAGTGAAGGGCAACCAGTGGGACAGTATGTGGATTCTAAATCTTGGGTCTGGGAGAGGGGAAGGAAGGAGAGGAAGTAAACAATGTAATAACCCTTCCTCCATATTGTATATGAAAAGAAAGTCATCACCAGTGTGGCTGAGGACCATTGAAACGTGGTTATGCTCCAGATGCTTCTGAGATTTGTTAAGAATACCAAGTGGAAATGTGGTCGTGAGCCTGCTGCTTTCTTGGAAGGTTAGTGACTCTAGCTGATGGGAGGGTGAGAGGGAGGACCTTCCAGAGGAATGGCAAAGTGGAAATACTGGGGATACAGAAATGGTTGAAGGGAAGTTGAAAAAAATCCTTTGTCCCAGGTCATGTGTGAAGAAAAGGTTTCTGGTAAGATTCAAGGAAGTCACTGATTCAAGACTGAGTTATATTTGAAGGGAGTGTGGAGAAATCAAAGAGAAAAGGCATGCCAGAAGTATGGATGGGTTAGTAACTAAGAACAATTGCTATTCCACTGTGTAGACAGAAGACTACCACAAGCCACTGGAGGGAAGGGTGAGCTCTTACCTTCCTGAAGTCCTTTCTCCAAATAGCAGGGGTTAGTGCTGTCACCAACATAAGAGCATCTGCTAAAGCCTCATGAATTAAAACGAAAAAACCCAAACTCCAGACCCCTTCCTTTGGCCTTCCTGCAAAGCTTTATGTAATGTGTCACCACCCCATTGCCTGCCTTTTTTGTTGTTGTTGTTGTTGTTCCATACACACCACCCACAAGACACTTCTGTTTTAGGAACAGGCCAAGTTTGTCCCCATTTTGAGGCATCGCAGTAGCTGGAAAACCAGCTGAAAAACCACTGTCCTGGATCTCAGCGTGTTGGCTTCTTCCTTGTTTTCTTAAGTCACAGCTGAATGTCACCTCCTCAGACGTGAGAAGAGAGATATATTCTGTCTTATTTAATGTCTAGAATAGTTCGCAGCACATGGTAGATGCTCTGGAATATTTGTTAAATGAATGAAGAAATCTAGCGTTAGATCTTCATATCCTTGTTCTGGGAATGCTTCTGTGTCCCTTTAGGCTGAAATAAGTATCTTGATTTTACTTCTGCTGCTACCCCGTCTTTGAATGCAATATTTGGCTAAATTGCACACAGCGAAAGACCCAAAGTCTGGGACTTACCAGGAGCTGTGAGTGAGTGAGAACTGTCTGCAGATGTGGTTGAAGCATGTGGTAGAGGCAGAGCCCCATGGTAGAAAAGCACATCTTGCTGGGTAGGAAGGGAAACAAACAGGGAGAGACATTCAAAGTGATATACAAATTTCATTTGAGGCTTGTCTTGAGTCACAGTGAGAAAAATAAATGACAGAAACAAAAACAAGAGTGGAAGGGCTATGAGAAAGTAATTGAGGTCACTTCTAGAATCAGAAATTTGGAATGTTCATTTTAAAAGACTGTCAACTTAGACTTCCTCCAGTCGCCAACTTCTTTTAAATATGAAGACCATCATTCCTGTTCAGCTACCTTGGAGATCTGATTAACTATCAAATTTTTGACCAAGAGAGAAAAAAAGAACCTCGAGAGATCTCAAATGGGTTATATTTGGAATAGGAGAAGGGAGAATAATGAGAAAATATTCACCTTTAGTAAAATAGTCCTTTCTACCTTTGCATTCCAGTCTGTTTCTGGAGGTTTAAGATTTAGCTGCTACTGAGCATATTAATGGCCCATGGAAGCTGGGGGTTCACTTTTTTATGACAGTAACTTTTGAATTTCACAAGGTAGTTTCATAGAATGAAATTCCTATTAATCCATTTCTGTGAAGAGTTAAGGGATCTGGGGGCTTACTGACATGTTAGAGAGGAAGATGTCCCACATGCTCTGCTCTCTTTCAGATAACTGGTACTCTTCTCTGAGACCTAAGGCCAGGTGATTTCAATTCAACAGGTGTTTATTAATATATGGGGTGATATAGCACACCATTTATTAAAAGTGTTCTATGGAACAGTGGTCTCATGAGATGCTCCATGACCAAAGGATTCTGTAAAATAGTTTGGGGAAAACTACTTAATACATTCTTGGAGATGTACACTTCACATCAGCATGGAAGAGGCTTTGAGAATATCTGTGGTAAAGAAAACTTAAGTTTCTTGAATGTTTTGGCTGTGCAAACTTGGTTCATGTGTAGTGTGTATGAATGCTACTAACACTTAATGGGAAATATGCAGTAAAGGAAATAAAAACACTGGAGTCAGACAGATCAAGGTTCAGACTTAAATCTTGCCACCCACTGTGCTGTGACTTAGAGCAACTAGTTTAACTGAGTTCTGTTTTCTCTTTGTAAATTGGCCATAACATTTTGCCCAAATAAGATTATTAGGAATATTAAATGAGATAATGCATATCACACCATCTAACCCAGAACATGGAATATAAGTATTTAATCAGGTTGGTGACCAGTTAAGTGAACAGTTACTATACAACAGCACCATGGTAGGTATTTGTGGGATACAAAACTGAATAAAGTAATGGGCCTTATGTTAAAGAGCCTCAGTATTTGTCAGATGTTTACAAAAAAACTTCTAGATCTCTGAGCCAGCACTGTGCCAGATGCCTGGAGTACAACACTGTAAGATCTGGAGATGACCCTCATTCCCATGGAGCCAACTTGCTGGCTTTAGGTGGCTTTTGTGTTCTCATAGCCTAATTCACACTAGAACTTGTCCCCCAACCTCATGCCTAGCTGTGTTAAGCTTGACATTAAGAAATATGTATATATTTTTTTTTTTGCTAAAATTAACAACACAAGAAACACCAGGTGTTGGCAAAGATGTGGAAAAAGGGGAACCCTCTGACCTTTTGTTGGAATGCAAACTGGTGCAGCCACTCTGGAGAACAGTTTGGAAGTTCCTCAGAAAGTTGAAAATGGAACTACCCTATGATCCAGCAATTGCAATACTATGTAGTTACCCAAGGAATAATAAAATACAGATTCAGAGGGGTACAGACACTGATGTTTATACCAGCATTATCAACAATACCCAAAGTATGGAAAGAACCCAGAGGTTCAACAACTGATGAATGGATAAAGAAGATGTGTGTGTGTGTGTGTGTGTGTAATGGAATATTACTCAGCCATCAAAAAAGGAATGAAATCTTCCCATTTGCATTGACATGGATGGAGCTAGAGTATATTATGAAATAATATGTGAAATAAGTATGTGAAATAATATGTGAAATAAGTCAGCTAGAGAAAGACAAATACCATATGATTTCACTCATATATGAAATTTAAGAAACATAACAGTTGAACATGGGGGGGTGAAGAAAAAAAGGAGGGAGGAAACAGGCAATTTCTAAAGACTGAGAACAGACTGAGGGTTGATAGAGGAAGGTGGGTGGGGGAATGGGCTGCATGCGTGGTGGGTATGAAGGAGGGCAATTGTGATGAGCACTGAGTGTTATATGTAAGGGATGAATCACTGAATTCTTCTCCAGAAACCAATATTGGTTTCTGTGTTAACTAACAAAATGTAAATGAAAATATAATATTTTCCCCCATATAATCTCTTTAGGTATAGGTTCTAGAGGGGGATATTTTGCTGCCGAGTGACTCTCTTCTTAGGGTAGAGTACTTTCTCCTTGTAAATAGAATCCATAAAAACTAAGGCAAGTTTCACAGTGACAGTCATGTGCTTAGGAGCTTGTTGGGGAGAGGAATTGAATGACAGTGGGATTAGCACTTAGAGAGTGCCATGTAAACTATAAACTAGACATTAAACTTTGGTTTCTCCACCCATCAGGTAAAAAGAGAATCACTCTTCCTAAATTTTGGGGAGAGCATTTATAACAGTAGTTTTTCAAGGATAATTTCCAGGAATGCTTAGTTATTGCTAGAAAAATGATTTCAGTATATAAGTGTTATAAAGATTATGAAAATAACAGTTAACTGTCCTTCTTTGTACATTTTCCCCAGATTTGAGTGCTAGTATTTGCTTTTATGTGAAGAATAATGGCAAACGCTCAGAATCCTCGACAAAGCATTTGAGAAGATCTTTAAGGTTTTCGAATGGTTTGAAAGAGGGAATATGATTTTTTATTCCTTATGAAACCTTTTTAGTTCCTTTATGTGTATGTTTAAAAAACAGGGATGTTTTATGAATCATTTGGAATAGAGAGAGTGCTTCCCTGAGCCCCAGGCATGGAGCAGTCAGGATCTTCTACCTGCAGCACAGTCTTTGAAGGCAGAAAGATTTCACTCCAAAGACTGAAGGGACCTTGCAGGTAAAAGGAAGGAAATGCCAGTTCTGTGACTGCTGAGGGATAATTTTCTGTCCCATGAAGTGACCTTGAAATGCTTTCATAGTGCCTGTGAGGGATGTGTGGCTCATTTGGTTGGAGAACATGTGGGCTTGGAAATGAACTGCCCTCTTGGGTTGAGCCTGCCTTCTTGAACGGGGCACTAATGCATTTTAATGGTATTGCCCACACTAGGGTTACTTGATAAGGAACAGCTGTTGCTTAGCTGTTTTCAGTTTTTTTGTCTTGCAGAATTATGTATTTTTTTCAGGCTTGGGGAAAGGAAGTGGTTGAAAAAAAAAAAAGCCAAGTGAATTGGGACTGAGGTAAGAAATCATATCATCTGTATTTAAATGTGGCCATTTATTGGGGCTTCACTCCAAGCCAGGGACGGCACTAAATGCTTTCTATTAATTTCCTCATTTAATGTACACAGCAACTCTATGACAGATACATGATTATCTTCAATTTACCGAAGTTTAGAGAGGTAAAGTGACTGCCAAAGTCACAGAGCTATAAAGAAATGAAACTGGAGTTTGAATCCAAGTCTTTTTGTATTGAAACAATATTTTCCTTTCAATATGTAGCATATACATATATGACATTTATGACTATCATTAATCAGTACTACACCAAAACCAACAACTAACATTTATTGAGCTCTTACTGTGTGCCAGACATGGGCTGGATTTTCTTATTTAATCCTTAGAACTGCTTTGATTTATTATTCTGGTACAGTCTCCTTTTAGAGATGCAAAAACTGAGGTACAGAGGGACTAAGTAACATAATTCAAGTCAGGCATCTCGGTTGTAGTGGAGGCAAGCTTTGAGCCCCGGCAGTTTGACTCTTGGCTCTGTCTTCAGTTGCTGTTGTACCTGCTATGTAAGAAGTATCAGTGTGCCCATAAACCCTATAGACATGAGCTGAAGAGGGGAAGTTGGGGGCATGTGTTAATTTCCTAGGGCTGCTATAACAAAGTTCCATAGACTGGGGTACTTAAAGAAGAGAAGTTGATTGTCTCAGTTCTGGAGACTGCCAGTCCAAAATCAAGGTGTTGGCAGAGTTGGTTCTTTCCAAGGACTGTGAGGGAAGGGTCTGTTCCAGACTTCTTTTCTTGGCTTATAGAAGGCTGTCTTTATGTTCACATGGCATTCTTGCTGTATGCATGTCTGTATCCAAATTTCACTTCTTTATAAGGTTACCAGTCATATTGAAGTAGGGACCACCCTAATTGACTCCATTTTAACTGGATTACCTCTATAAAGGCCCATATCAGGGCAGGTCCAGAGTTGTAAGAAAGTTGTAGTATTTCTTAAAGTTCAAGTGATTAGAGAAGGGGAAGAGACCTGGAGGAATCTAGGAAGCCCTGCTGATGGGCAGAGATTGGGCTCGGGGAAAGGCAGTCAGGATTTCTGTCCAAGAGGTGGCCTTTCTGGCTTGAATATCTCTCCTGGTCAGGAACCCAAGGGGACATGGCAGAAATGTGTGACTATCCCCAATATATAGTGTGTGAACCATGCCCTAGATATCTTCCAAAGGGTGACAGGCTAAGATGAGATACAATGTGGGAATCCTATGAGAATACTCCCAACACAGGATGTAAGTTTTCTGTGAAAGGTCAATAATGAGTCAAGTTTAGTAGGATATAGTTATAACGGATGTATGAGAAATACATGGGGTCTAATTATATTGAGAGAGCAATAAATAATTATGGCATGAAACAAGCTTTCACCAAAAATTGGATTGGGTTTAAAATTATTTCAGGGCCATGTATGAATTACTGCAAATATCACTCAAATATTCATCCATCCATCCATCCATCCATCCATCTTTCTAAGAGTATATATTCTGCATCCTGTGGTAACAGCTGGGAGAATAATGAGATCACTGTCAATATTTCTGTCGTCAAGGCAAGCATGTTAAACAGTAGCAACCTCAAAGGAGAAAATTTGCTATTTTTAAGACTATTCACTAATTTACATGTCAGCAGCCCCTCGATATGCAGAGAAATCTTTGCGGGGCATGAATAAATAACACCATTTCTGGGACTTAATTTGTATTAGTTACTCTGTATCCATGGAGGCTATTCTTAAAAAATTTAAGATGTAGACGAGGACCCATTTTGAACTAAGAGAATGTTGGTTCTGTCCTTTTCTGGGAGGCCTCTCGGAGAGGTAAAGGCTGTGTCTATCTTCCTCTCTTCTTCTCTGTCTCTGCTCCCTGTCTACTTTCCCTGCCATGTTTTAGGATTAACGTGGACATCTCAGAGTTTGACACAAATATTCTACAGTGTTCTTTCCTCATGCAAATCTGAAGGCTCCCCCCAAAATACTTCAGGGGTTAGCTGTGGATGGGATTAGCTATCAGTAGAGGGCTCAGAATAGATACTGATTGGCAGGAGCTATTCTTTGGATGTGATATCAAGAGACAAATAAGTGAATGGATTTAAGAAGAACGTAGAGACTATTTCACTGACATAGAAAGGGCTAAAACATCATAGGGAACATCTGAGGGGAGGGCACTGAAAAAGCTAGGGTCATGGAGAGACTGCCTGGGGACATTCCATTGGAGGGAAGGAACCTTACCTCTAATGTTGGAATGTGTCCAGCTCTTCATAGAACTCACTGGGGATTAGGGCTAGAGATCTGTAACTCCCAGCGCATAGAGTTTCCTCTATAACCATGTGGATTCAGCCTTCCCAAGTGGGATCTAGTTCTATGGTGGTATACTTTTTGCCTCTCTATCCTTAGCCACATTTCCCTAACCACCACTTTTCTTTCATTTATGTTTAAATTACTACCAGCTAGTGGAGCCAAAGATCCACATACAAATCCTTGAAGGAAAGTGACATTTTTTTTTTCTTCCAGAGCTATAATGAGAATTACATAATGAGAATTTACAAAGGGTCAAAGAGGGTTTTTACATGTAAACACACAGCTTTTGGTTAACTCTGTATCTGTTGAATACAAAGAATATGCCATACCTGAAACATTGTGGTCTATTTTTATTTAATAAATTTATTTCACTCTTTTAAAAATAAACTTCAGCGGCAAGGCTGGGTTTCATTTCTTTTGAAGGCAGCTGAAAGTTATAGAGGTAGGATTTAATTTCCCTCCTTAGGGGATTGTTTGACTGACAACTGTTCAGCAATAGTGTGTGGTATGGGGTTGGAGGAAAGAGTAACACTTTTGTCTTCTCTTTGTTCACAGGCTGTTCTCTTAAGAGAAGTGACTGGCACTTTGTTTGCCATGGAGGAACAATTGTCCACAGACATAGATTTGTAGGGAAGAGCTCTCACCTATAATTTCTCACTGTTCTTGAAACCCCATTTCAGCAGGAAGGCTGAGGGTCTCTCCATTTTGCTTGTTCTGTGATTGAGGTTGGATGGCATTACACTCAGCAGGGGAGCTGGACTCTTCTGGTGTTTTTTTCCAGTGTGGCCTAGTTTGGGGGCAGGGAGGATGGTGTGCAGAACCCAGGAGCTGTCATGTTGGGGCACAGCTTGAACCTAGACACTTCTGAGGCCCCCACTTGAACTGATTGACTGCCTGCTCAAATACTGGGTAAAGTAGTCTGGCTCTTTTTGTGTTGCTTCTGTGCTAATGAGTTCTGTTTTCCATCTTGATATTACTATATACAATGGTGGTCTTAATGAGCATGGATCCTAATTTCTTGGGATCAGTCTTGACACTCTCAGTCTGGGGCTGGTGCCCTCAAATGTCATGTATTTCCTTTGTCACTATATTTATTATACTTAATGCACATTTAGAAGTTAAAATCAAATTCTTAAAAAATTGAACTCATCCACTTACTGATTTACAAAAGAAGTCCATATTTCTTTTCTTTTCTTTTTTTTTTTAAAGATTTTATTTATTTATTTGACAGAGAGAGATTACATGTAGGCATAGAGGCAGGCAGAGAGAGAGAGGAGGAAGCAGGCTCCCCGCTGAGCAGAGAGCCTGATGCAGGACTCGATCCCAGAACTCTGGGATCATGACCTGAGCCGAAGGCAGCGGCCTAACCCCCTGAGCCACCCAGGCGCCCCAAGAAGTCCATATTTCTGACTACCATCATGCCAGGCACTGTGCAAAGGGCTGAATATTCAGTGGTTGACAAAATATCCAAACAAAAAGGAAGTATATGGGGTAAAAATATAAGTTCTCTTTTTAAATCCTCCATCTCTACCTCAAGTCTCCTCTGAAAAAAGTTAATTTTAATTTAGAGTATGGGTTAGCAAATTGCAACCTGAAAACCAAGTCTGGCCTGCCCCCTGCTTTTGCAAATAAAGTTTTATTGGAACATAGACATGCTCATTTAAGTATGAAAACTCTGTGGTTGCCTTCACTCTGTCACCACGTTGAGTAGTTGCTGTAGCAACTGTATGGCCTACAAAGCTGAAAATATTCAAAAGCTGGCCTTTACAACCTCTGATTTATAGGATATCTTACTAGAACTTTTCTTGGTGTATTTTATATGTGCATATATGTCTGTATTTTTGTTTGTGTATTTTTTCTGAAACAAGATTATATTACATGTGTTATTCTTTAGTCTGCCTTACCCCCCAACCCTAATTGCTTGTATAATTGTCCTCAAACACAACAGAACACTGTTCACTGTTTCTAGTTCAGCCCTTGGCATGGTCTCAGGTACAAAGGTAGTACTCTATAAATATTTGTTAAATGACTGAATGAAAAGTGTATTATTTTAAATAAAGTTCCAAAGTTGTAAATTGTTTTCTTAAAAGATAAATTCAGAGCATATGCAAAGTCATCTATATTATAAGAAGGCTATCCATATTATAATATCCTTATCCTGTTGTGATTTCTTGAGTGAGAGAATTGTGCAAAGACATAAGTCTTACAGGTGTGAGCCACCTGTGAAATAGTTTGAAATGGAAGACTGGTTGACAACTGACCATTCTAGAGAACATAAAGCTTTCTATATCGCTCAGTAAGCTCTTTGCTGAAGTATGAACAGATATAGGCAGCCTTCTTCATTTGGTAATTTTGTGTTTTGTGGTTTGAGTATGTGAATTATACTGGTCCACTGCCCGTGGCGTTGTAACGTGTAGATGCACTGCTCATAGGTATAACTTGCTCAGATTTGGTATCTTGCACTTTCGTTGAGATATAGTCTCCATGAGACAGTATGAATCATGTATTTAGCTGTTCATAGAGCTCTTTATTTTCACTAACGGTCAGGAGGGTCTGCTTTCTTATCAGGTACCTCATTTTACATAAGTTTGGCAAATCCTTTTCTTGGATATCAAGGAAACAGTTTTAGGTGGCTTTATTCTATTTAGATGGCTTTCTTTTCCTTTTGTGCTCTTCCCCGCCATGACTCAAACCTCTCTCATCTAACCTAGGCAAAGCATGGGGTGCAAATAGGGCAGGTGTATTGCTAGGTGAGGTAAGGGATATGGGCACCTGGGAGCTTAGTTGCTGAAGCCTTTCTTGAATTTCTGTCTGGGATGCGAATGTGTGGATTTTCCACCATTTGGCCAGTACTTGGGGTTGATCTTTCTTTCTCCCAGGCATTTATTTGTTTTAGGGGGTACAAAGTCGATCTCAGGAAGGAAAGTGTGATTTCAGGCAGATTCCTCCCTAACAACTGGGACCTGGAGTGAGATTGTGGCTGCCTGGTGAAGTCAGCTGCTTCTTCCCTCTATCTACCTCCTGCTCCACCAGTCAGTGAGCACTCTAGGATTGCCACAACACAAATGAATGATTATGATTACAGGAATTGAGACCCTTTCGAATCGTCTCAGGAAAAACTTTTGATATACGAGGATACTGTTTTTTATTTATTTATTTATTTTATTTTTTTTTTTCCCAATTTATTTATTTTCAGAAGAACAGTATTCATTATTTTTTCACCACACCCAGTGCTCCATGCAAGCTGTGCCCTCTATAATACCCACCACTGAGGATACTGTTGAACTGGATTCAAAACCGGAAGGTGGGAGACACTAAGGCAATCCTAGGTATCAGTAACTTCTCTCTCCTCTTCCATATCTTCAGCTTGGCATGCCTGTCGTCCTTTCCCTACCAGCCTGTTTCATTTTCTGCCTTATAGACCTGTTTTCCATCCTATACACTGACAAATGCAACATATTCTCACTGGAAGCAGTGGTTCTTCTCTCGGTGTCTGTAAGAATAGGCTGAGAAGATCCCTTAGTTTGTTCTTATGAATTCCCTTTAGGTAGAGCACACCTCTCTGGTTGAGAATCATTACTTTTCAGTTTTGGCTATTTTTAACTTCTTCCATAGAAACTCATTAAAGTTTTCTCCTGTGTTCCTCAAACCTTAATGTGCACACCGCTCATTTTGAGATGTTGTTAAAATGGTGATTCTGATTCATGAACTATAGTTTGGGACAAAATACTGTGTTTCTGTTGAATTTCTAGGTGATGCCAATGCTGTTGGTTGGTGGAAAACCCCTTGGTCACCCACAGCTTTAGATCCATGGTGCTAGGACTAGTGTGCATCAGAATCATCAGGGAGTTTGTCCAAATGAAGACTGGTGGACATTGCCACCAGAGTCCTGATCCAGTAGGCCTGGACGGGGGGGTAGGGGGGAGGCTGAGAACCTGTATTTCTAACATGTTTCCAGGGGATGTTGATGCTACTACTTTGGGACCACACTTTGAGAGCCACTGCACCAAAGCCATGGTATTCACCCTCGGCTTTATATTAGAATCAATAGGAGAGCTTTGCAAAATATATATATCTAGTTCTTCTCCCCACCATCGTGATGTAAGTGATCCTTGATGGAACCTGGTTCACGTATGTTTTTAGGTCACCAGGTAATTCCACTTAGCAGCCTGGCCAGAGAAAACCTAGACAATTTAATTGGCCAAATCTATGAGTTAGCTGCTGTAGATCCAGTTCTTGTCTGTGGTCTAAGCATTTGATCATGTGGGTTAATTGTAGTCTCTTAGGCTAAAAAAAAATGTGAGCAGGTCAGTTCCTCTTAGAAGCAACCATAACAGGAAGATGGGTGATGTCTGCAGCTCACTGAAAATTAACAAAGCCTAATTGAGGGGATTTGCAGAGAGGGTTCAATGTAGGCAGTTTAGGCTTGGTGCAGAGGAGACATTTAAGCACTGGTAATAGTAGAAGCAGCTCTGGTCACAGAAGTTGGAGTGGTTGCTATTCTTTCCTTATGTCTTGGAGTTTATGAGAGATGCCCTGAAGAGCATTATCATTTTTTATGGCAAAACAAATATTTGCACTGCCTGACACCCCTAGACTTTGCCCTCATGAGTTACCTGACTTGATTCTGTTACTGACTTGTGAGTCTTTTGGTTCTAGGGGTTCATATCTCACTCTTCCAAGCATCCTTGCCACCATGGCCCCTCAGTTTGTGTTGAGCACATGGTAGTAACCTTCCTATCAGATGAAGGAATGAAAAGACACAAGACAGTGCCAGGTAGAATAATGTGTTGGAAATTACCTTGTGCAGCTCTAAGGTGGGCTTAGCCCCCACCTGAGCCTGAAGGAGAAGGTCTTTGAGGATTTTGCATCCTCATTTGCATTGCTCAATAATATCTAGACAGTTCCTACTGGAACTCTGAAGTCCTCTATAAGCAATTTAATACAACCGTCTCATTTTTTAGATGAAAATGCTGAGGCCCAGGGAGTAAAGAGACGTTATCCCTAGGTGGTGAATTGTATTAATTATCCAGGGACTTAATGTTAGATGGAACCAGCAGTATAATTACAGGGGACAAAAACTTGCAAATTTTGCTTCGTCTTTCATTTATAACTGCGGAGCTCCCCCAGGCAGGATAGCGATAGTTTTTCACATGTGCCAGGCCTTCTGCTAAGCAGTTTATAAGCATTATCTTTATTTTGTTGTCACAGTAACCTTAGAGGTTGGTGCTTTTATTAACCACAGTTCATGAATAAGTAAAGTGAAGCTAACAGAAGCTGTGGTTTACCCAAGATCACACTGATAGTTAAGTGTCGGAACCCAGGAAATCTGATTGCAGAGTTCATCTTCTTAACCAATGCATCTTCTCCTGTGCTTTGAGTGAGACTGGAGCATGCCCGGCAAGAGAGGCTCAATGTGTGAAAAGTGGGAAAAATCCATCCTTTAGTTTCTGGTATAGACTGGCTTCGTTGTCCCAGACTGGATGAGGATCATAAAATCCCAACAGTACCAAGACAAGATGGGATCCCTGACTGCCTAGGCCAAAGAGTGAAAGGAGCAAGCTCTTTGCACGTGGTGTCTCATTTTACCTCTCTCTTGTTTGGACATGGCTGGTCTTGGTGTTGTGCTTGGGAAAAGGTAGAAGGAGAAAGAGCTGCTTGGTGAGTTATTATAATTTTAGCACTCATAAAATATCTGTGAAAAGCTTTTCTCAGAGTCTGATTTGAAATATTTCTTAACTCCCATGGTCTGAATCACACCACAGGGCCAATAATATTTCTTGGGAGAAATAATATATCTTCCAACCCAAGTGCCTTTGTCTTAATTTGTCTTAATTGATGCTACCCTAGGATCCTGAGGGGCACGACTGCAGAGGATCTGGTTGGCTGTTAACGTGACATAATTTCAATTACTTATCAGAATCCCTGCCATTTCCTGTGGTCACTTAGAAACAAATGAACTTTGTAGCATCTGTCTTCATAATAGTGCAAATTAAATTGGAATGTTGCTGGTGGGGAAAAATCAGCTAGAGGGAGTCGCTTGGAAGGAACACAATAAGAGGAGGAAGACTACAAATATTCTAATCAACATAAATAAACTAGTCCTCCCTCTTCTCTGGATAAATTTGGGAGTTTAAGTAGAATGTAGGAAGATTTAGCCTTCAAATTGGACCTGGAGCCACGCAACAGATTTATCATTTCTCCTTTTCATATGGGAGGAAGGAGGAAAAAATGGAGGCATTCTTTCCTCTTGGTGATTAGCTGACTGCCCGGAGAGTCTGCAGAAAGGATTTCTGGTCCCGGGAGCCCCGGGAAGCTGCTTTCAATAGCTTTTATGGTCTCAGTGCTTGAGACTTTAATTTATTTGACATTTGGTTGTTGAAGATGATTTATTTTCCCTGGCTTATTTTCATTATCTCAGGCACTTGAGAAGGAAAGTTTAGAGACTGGGGAATGGGAAAGAAATTCTTCAGGTCCTGGCTACTCAAAGTGTGGTCTCTGGGCCAGAGCATCACCCAGGAGTTTGTTAGAAATGTAGACTCTCAGGGCCCCACTCAGACCTGCCGAATCAGATTCTGGATTTTAACAGGACCCCTGCGTGATTCATGTACACATGATAGTTTGAGAAACATTGCTCTATGATGTCCCCTGCCGGTCTCGGGGATGCTCAAGGAGGATTGTAGGTATATTTCTATATACCTACAATATTTGTATATTGTATTTGTATATTTGTTCAGGCTGGTGAGGCTTCTTCACACTGCAGCTAGCACAGCACCTGCCATTCCCCGCCCCCCACCCCGCCCCCCACCCCATCCTGGCGCCGTCACTTAGCAGCACTGACACCTGGGTGTCAGCTGTGTGCCCATGCACAGCTTTACCAGTGTTGTCTCATTTAACCTTCAGAAAAACTTAGAGGAGAAAAACCACTGTTATCCCTAGTTTGTTGATGGGGGAGATGGAGACAAGAAAGATAGAGCACTGTTTTTCCCTCTGGGGAATTGAAATTGAATTGCTCAGGGGAGGCAGCTTGAGGGGCAGGAAAGAGCTTGGTCTTTTTTTTTTTTTTTTAAGATTTTATTTATTTATTTGCCAGAGAGAGAGAGAGAGAGAGAGAGCAAGCACAGGCAGGCAGAGTGGCAGCAGAGGCAGAGGGAGAAGCATGCTCCCCGCCGAGCAAGGAGCCTGATGTGGGACTCGATCCCAGGACGCTGGGATCATGACCTGAGCCGAAGGCAGCCGCTTAACCAACTGAGCCACCCAGGCATCCCAAGAGCTTGGTCTTTGAGATTTGGATAGACACTAGTTTAATTTTGATTTGAGTGTAATGCTAACAAAGTAATCTTGGGGATATTGTTGGGTTCCTTATAGGTTGTTTTGAGGGTACAGAGCAATAGTATGTAGACTGTCCAGCAGAATTCCTTGAACATAGTGTTCCATAAATAGTTCTCATCTTCCTTGTCATTATAGCCTCCCTGCTCTTTGCCTTTCCTTCCCTTCCATTCCCCTGTCCTGTGGTACCCTCCTGCTAGCTTACTTTGGTCCATCATTTAAGTCCTAAACACTTCTTCCTGGAAACCCCCAGGTGTGTGGGACTGAGGGTTTATAATGCGTGTATCTTCTTAAATGTACAGCTTGGGAAGGACTGAGTGTAAAGTCCTAAATCAGTTGTCAGTTGCTTAATAAGCATTCATGATTTAAATGCTTAGCTTAGATGATTCCTTGGGTCTTAGTCAGTGTTGTGAAGGAGTTTATCTTTTTATCTGAACTGAAAGCATGTGCCTGGGGCACCTGGGTGGCTCAGTTGGTTAAGTGTCTGCCTTCCGCTCAGGTCATGATCCCAAAGTCCTTGGATAGAGCCCCGTATCGGGTTCCCTGTTCAGCAGAGAGCCTGCTTCTCCCTCCCCGCCTCTCCCTGGTTGTGTTCTCTCTTCTGTTGTGTCTCTCTGTCAAATAAATAAAATCCTTAAAAAAAAAAAAAAAGCAAAAAAAAAAAAGCATGTGCCTTTGGGTGAAATGTATGGAAACATACAGATCCAGTGCCTTACTTGGAATCTGGCTGTGTTAGAATCCATTTTCATGAACTGCTTTTTCCATGACCTCAGGCCTTTTGTCAGTGAAACAGAGCAATGGTTAAGTCTACAGACCCTAGTGCCAGATTGCCTGGATCCAATTCTTGGTTCTGGCACTGATTAGCTCTGTGAAATGGCAAAGCTGTCTAACTTCTCTCTGCCTCAGTATGTTCATCTGTAGTATTAAACCCACCTCGTAGGTTGTTACGAGGATCAAACGAGTTGATGAATGTAAAGCTCCTAGAATGAGCCTGGCTCGTATTAAAGGAATAGGGAGGTGGTAGTCTCCATCATATTAACCACCTTGAGCCCACATTTCCTCACCTGTGTAGCTGGAATAATACAGTTTTCCATAGGGCCTGAGGCTTGAATGTGGTGGAGTAGAAGGTCCAGTGCAGTTTCTGGGCATCAACGGTAAGTACTCAGCTCATGTTTTTTTCTCCTGCTGAATTAGTGAGACATGTATGATGTCCATTGTTTTGAAGAATTGACCACATACTTTTGTTCTGTATTCATGTGCATAAATTTGGGGCTTCAAGCTTGGAATTTTTCTGAGGTCCAATTTAAATTACTCATTGATTTTTATTATATGAATCTTTAATAAGAAAAGTAGACTTCTTATGAGCTGAAAAATATGTAATAAAATAATAATAATAATGATAATAATAATCATAATATGATTATGATGATGAAACAGCTGAGATGTCTCCAGAATTCTCCTTGGGGAACTCACTCTCTTCTCTAGGGGTTGGTGACAGGGCAGATGTTGACTGAAATGTCATTTAGATAAGGAGATGCATCCATGGCAACTAATGAGACTGGAAATCGGTTGGTAAGACTCAACTGGCAGCAGGTCAGGTAACAAAATGACAGAAATGGCATTTTTAAAATGCTCTCCCGCCAATCATTAGCTAAACTTGGCATTCAAACTGCCCTAGGCGAGAGGTGATCATAGTGGATCAATGTGGCTAATTTCTTCATAGTCCTGGGACACATCATGACCACATCAACTGCAACCTTGTAAGCCTTCTGAGAAGGGGGAAGGTCCAGTATGACATTGTTCGTATTTTATGGTTTGGCGGGGCTATTCTTAGGAAATACTGTGGGATGGAACTTGGTATCTCTCTTGCTGCTCAGCCTTCTGTGCTTGCAAGTCCTTGCCACCTCTTGCTCTCTCCCTGTCTCTTTCTCCCTCTCTCTTTTTCTGACACTTGTTCTTTTAGAGTCCTTCTCTTACCTGCTTATCAGGGTGAGTTCAGATATGTTATGTATTTTAAGATGTTACTTCTTACCTTTGAGAATATTTCATTTTACAGTTTCTTAAAGACTAAAAAATAATGAACAAAGCACATTGTGAGGACTTCCTGGTATGAGTTGCTTCAACATCCATAGTAGAAGCCTCTGTTCTGGTATAGAAGAAAGAACCACTTTCCTCCAAGTACATTTTATCTTCAGAGCCTGCTGGGGCTTCCAGTCGTTGTCTTGGCCTTGAGAAAAGCAGGCTCGGTTCCATGTGAACTGCTCTCTGTCCTTGTTCTCTTGCTCCAGCAGATCTTGGTTTTTAATTCAGTTTCTCCTCTCTGCTCAGTTCAGTCTGCCAGTGGCTCATGCAGGCTGCGTGGAGCCGAACAGCTGGGTCTCAACACAAAGACGTTACCAAAGTCAGCTTAAGTAAAGTGACCTTAACAAAGGCCCGATAGGGGCACCTGGGTGGCTCAGTGGGTTAAGCCTCTGCCTTCGGCTCAGGTCATGATCTCAGGGTTCTGGGATCGAGCCCCGAATTGGGCTCTCTGCTCAGTGGGGAGCCTGCTTCCTCCTCTCTCTCTCTCTGCCTGTCTCTCTGCCTACTTATGATCTCTATCTGTCAAATAAATAAATATAATCTTAAAACAAAAACAAAGGCCCGATATTACACCTGTTCTGAGAACATCTAGATAGGGCTACCAAGTCAGTTAGTTAAAAATATACTTCTGTATTTTCCATTTTTATTAAAATGTAAGTCTGTACCTTGGGTTTTTCTTTGTTTGTTTGTACCCTGGGTTGTACCTTGTTTGTTTGGACTTTCACATTTGGGACCTGAAGGTAATCTGAGCCAGTGGTTCCGAAAAAGGTTTCTTGGGAGTTTAAATAAGTCTATTCCTAGGCCTTACTAGTGAGTCAGACTCTTTGGTGGTTGGAGGCCAGTCATTCTGGGACTCTGTATTAGAACAAAAACTCTGCCTATGATGCTTCTACAGCTGATTGTCTTCCTGACCAAGGACCAGCACTTGAGACCCAGACCAACACTTTTTAGTTTATAAATGTTGAAACGTAGGCCCAAGAAACTTGGCCAGTCATAGAGCAAGGCTGGAAACAAATTGCCTTCATGACTGGCTTTATGATTATCTTTAGCTTTTCCATCACAGTGACCATGGAGAAAGCACTGATAGTCTGGCTATACTCTAAGTGAGAAGGTGCCAACATATTTCTTCTTAACCAGCCCAGGGGTAGCTTTCCCTGCCATTGTCAGTCACTAGCCTCATCCTGTCCTATCAGTAATGGCTTTTAGTTTTATAATGCCCCACTGGGCTTACTTTTTATTTACAGGGCTTTCTATTATGGTTAAAGAATATTCCATTGTTGCTTAATTTCCAAATCAAGTGTGCATAAATAATTTATTGATGCCATGTTGCTCTCAGACAATTTTTTAAAATTGCCCTGTGTAACTTTATTAAGTGCAGAACTGGGAATGCTAATCTGTCTGTTTAGGAAGGGGGAAGAAAAAGATCTATATATTATTAAACCATTCAGGTGGTAAACAGCATCCTCCCACTCCCCCCTCTACCAAAAGTCCTAATCACTGTTTTTAGTCATCAGATTTAAATTGTAAATGAAACAGGGTCAGTGCATTAGAAAAGCACATGCCATGTTTTGTTAACATAATCAGAAAAATGGAGTTGCTACAAACCCTTTCCCCATCTGCCAGTCATTGTATTAAATGCTTCTGCGATTTTATTAGAATTCTCTGTCCCTGCAGATGCCAGTCAGCTGTGAAATTGAAATTGCAAACAGAAATATTACATTTTCATCCACAGTGGAAACTGAGAAAGTCCATTTTTTTGACAGGAAAAGAAATAGCGTGACCTTTTCAGCTGGGTCATTCTCTGTTTGCGTTTGAAGGCAGTTCTGGGCTCCTCTCTTATACAAGAGAAAGGAAGGTGGCTGTGCATTTCTGTTGGCTTTCTCTGGCAATCTGATCAACAAGTATCTTCCACATTTCACAGAGAGCTTTTGAACTTTTCTGAATGCAGCCCATTTTCCATTCTGTCTTTCTCTGAGTGAATTGAGGTTGTATAGGAGAGACATTGGTGCTTGGAAGGTACGGACATTTCAACAAGATATTAGCTCTAACATTTTAAGGTTTCTAGAGGGTAGGGAGAATTACTGATAAATAGTTCTTGCTGAGCTGTTGTACCCGAGTTGGGTCTGAAGTGAATGTTAAGAACAGTGTAGGACTGTTTTTGCTTTGGACTTTTTCCTCTGTTCTTTCCCTGGGTCATCTCTGACCACTCTCTTTGTCTTACTTAAATGCCACTTTCTCTTGGAAGAGTTCCTCAATCAGCCTTATCCATTCATTCAAGACCAGGTTATTTGTACCTGCTTTGAGCTACTGTTACTTTGACCCTGGCCTCTTCCCTCCCTGGATTGGAGACTTTGTGAGGGGCGGAGACCCTTCTATCTTGCTCATTATTATATTACCAGGCTTTCAGTGATATGGGTCTCTAAGAGTCAGATAGGTCAATATTTGTTAATAGAATGAATGCCTGAATGAAAGGTACTTCCAGAAACAGCTTAAGTGAGAGGTACTAGGGAAACAGGACTTCTAGAACCACAGTAAGGGAATATAGGATGGAATGCCATAGTGTGGAAAAATAGAATGGGAACCAGAGAAATTACAGTAACCATACAATAGAAAGTCTCCAAAATAGCACTTATAAACGCTGGCCAAGGTTTTGAGGTAGAGGGAAAAAGTTGAGCTGGATCTTTCATCTTTAGTTTCAACTGTAAATATTTTATGGTTTGGAGGGACGTGATGATGAATTTTTTTTTTTTAAACAAAGGTAGTACTGCAAATATCAAATTGAGTTAAAGAGACCCGGACTAGCACTTTTTCAATTCAACATAGAGCCTAGCTCGGTATAGTTACCGTGCACTTGTGTATCATATGTCAGGCCCTCTGTTGAGTGCTTCTCGCATGTTATCTCATCTCATCTTCAGTATAATCCCGTGGTTCTAGGTACAGTTTTTATCCTCCTTTTACAGATGCGGAGGCTGAGGTGTAAAGACACCCTTGAATTGCCCATGGTCCTGTAGCTAATTCGTGGCAAAGCTGTGGTTTGAACCTGGGACTGTGGGATTCCACAGCGGAATAAACTTCTCACCGTGATGAGGGGCCGCATCTCTACACGGAGTGGAATAGATGTATGATGAATCTGTGTTTAATGACCTTGAAGAGGGGCTGTGGGCATACAGGCAGGACTGTCCACTCGATGCGCCCACTGGTTCTCACAGTGTTGCCTAGAATGGAGGTAACCGGCGGGGGTGGTCCCCCGTCCGTTGGAGGGAGTGGCTGTGCCCCCGCTTCACACAGGCTCTCTGGGTGCTGGCAGCTGGCCTTGCCAGCACTGTTGTGCAGCAGCGCCCGAGCTCACGCTGTTCGCCTAGACTGGGAAGGCTGCTTCCTTGAAAACCCTGTCCGAAGAGAAAGCAGCAGGGAAGGGGCTCATTTCCAGGAGCACAGCAGGCGGTGCCCAGCTGTGCCTGACTCCGTCCTGTTTGTAGGAGGCTGAGAGAATGGATGGACCGTGGGCACTGTCCTCCTTCAGAGCTCCTGCCCGAGAGTTCCCACCTGCCTGGTGTGGCAGGTACATGGGCTGTGTCTCTACGCCTTCCTTGCTGGGCCCCGATGAAAGGAGCAAACGTTCCGCAAATCTGAGGCTACAAAAAGTCGTAAAAGCAGCTCTGAGTGCTGCAGACTGTCTTCCCCTTTGGTGAGTTTCTGTGTGTGGTGGCCTTCAGTGTTTGCTCTTGGTAGCCATGTAGATGATTCTGCCCATTATTATTTTAAAGAAGTTAAGATTTATTGAACACTTTCCCCATGCACCATGCTATGAACCAATTGCAGATACTCATTACAGGATAACTTATTCCTTATGCTACTGCTCTGAAATATTATAATCTCTGTTCACAGATGGAAAAGCTCACAACTTCGAGAGGCTTAGGAACTTCCTGAAGACCACATACTAATATAGAGCGGGACAGCCACTGAGGTCTATCAGGTTCCACAGTGCAGCTCTAAAATCAGTATATCACGCTGCCATTCTGTACGGTGCTGAAGAATAGGCTGGACCATATTATTGGGCATTGTCTTTGAAGTCCTTTCTCTGGTGCAGCTTTGAGATACACAGTAGCTGGGAGGTATATTGATGTGGGCAGGTGGGCAGTTATTTTTGCTGCCAGGACTGCTCCATGTCTGTGACTGCCTCCTCATCAGCCAAGTCCAGGCACAGCTGAAGGGACCCCAGAGGCAATTAAATTTAGTAAGGAGGCAGTACTTCCCCAGTAGATATAAAAGCAGCCCCAGCACATTCTGGTCTCCTCTGCTGAGCTGGCTGGGTACTTAGCCTCACCAGTATTTTCATTCCCTAGGCTATCAGCCTGATGGCTTACAAAAGCCTCTCTGGCACAGGTCTCTAGGAGGCACCTGCTATTTTTGAATACCGTCTTCCTTTACTGGCATGGTTCTGGAATTTAATTATGGAACCTGGATTAGTGTAAGGCCATGTTCCATCTGCTACTGTACTTAGCTCCTTTTCCCCTCAAGAGAAGATGCCATTTCTCCCTCCCTCTTCGACTTTGTTTGGAGTCGGGCTTGTCAAAAGTCTTAACTGCTGACTGGTGGGTGCCTTCGGGTTGGTGTATCACTTCTGATACCTGCCCAAACTGGCTGCCACCAGCCTTGGGATTTGCCTTCTGCATTTTGTCAGAGCCTTACCCTGCACACACTTTTTATGAAGTCCACAGCAGACTTGATTATAAGAAAGGTCAGGGTAGACTGGCTTTTGAACACTGACAAAACACTGCCATTTCTCCTGATCAAAGGCAACCAGAGATCAGCAGCACATTTGAGAAGCTGCAGTTGGCATCATGTGTAGTTCCCTGAAGCATTCTTGGAAGTCTGCTTACACAGTGGCAGCTTGTGCCTCAAAGCCTCAGTCTGTTCAGAAGGGTGGCCTGCTTGAAAGTGCATGGGCTGGGCTTAGCCCAGCAGAGGGCTGGGCTGCTTGCTGTGCATGTGCAAGCCTTTAAATCCATGGACCAGGGCATTTTATTCATGAAGTTGTCAAGCTTTGTGAAAATTTGGGTTCTGGAAGAGTGGACTACCCCAGTGGTAGTAAAGGCCCTTTATAGGATCCTGGCACTAAATGTTTGTCAAGCAAACTTTTTTCTCTTTCTTTCTCTCTCTCTCTCTCTCTCTCATCCTCTCTTTCTTTTTTTGGTATAGGAGTGATAAGTTGAGCTTCTTCAAGTGGTGTCCCCCTGCAACAGGGAGCCATCATTGCTTGAGGTAGGCCAAAAAAAAATTGTCCACCTCTCCACCCACTCTGTCCAAAGATACCCATTTCAAACCCCTGGAACCTGTGAATTTTACCTTACTTGGGAAGAGGGTCTTGGCAGATATGACTAAATTAAAGATTTTAAAGAGATCATCTTGGATTATCAGGTGGCCCCTAACTGCCATCACAAATATTCTTATCAGAGGGAAGGAGGAGGGGGTACAGATACCACAGAGGCAGAGACTGGAGTGATGTGGCCCAAAGACAAGGGATGGCTAGAAATAGGGGAAGCTGGAAGAAAGAAAGAACAGATTCTCCTGTAGAGCTTCCAGAGGAAATGTGGCCCTAGGGACACCTGGATTTCAGACTTCTGAGATAGTGGTTTTCTGTTGTGTTAAGCCACTCAGTTTGTTTGTAGTCATTTGTTCTAGCAGCCACCAGAAACTGATACATTGCCTTCATCAGTGTAAATAAGTTCTTACTCATAGTTCCCTCCTTTGTAGAGTATACAAGTCCCCCTCAACTATGTTACAGATTCTTCTTTGTGTACATGTGTATTTATTGCTGCTCTGATACCCTTTATAGTTTTTTTTTTTTAAAGATTTTTTTTATTTATTTATTTGAGAGAGAGAGACAGTGAGAGAGAGCATGAGCGAGGAGAAGGTCAGAGAGCGAAGCAGACTCCCCTGGAGCTGGGAGCTTGATGTGGGACTCGATCCCGGGACTCCAGGATCACGCCCTGAGCCGAAGGCAGTCGTTCAACCAACTGCGCCACCCAGGCGTCCCTGATACCCTTTATAGTTTTAAAAGCTCTTTGAGCATGGGGTGCGTGGGTGGCTCAGTTGGTTAAGCATCTGCTTTTGGCTCAGGTCGTGATCCTGGAGTCCTGGGATCCAGTCCCACATCAGGCTCCCTGCTCTTCAGGGAGCCTGCTTCTCCCTGCACCCCTGCCTGCTACTCCCCCTGCTTGTTATCTCTGTCAAATAAATAAGTAAAATCTTTAAAAAGGAAGTTCATTGAGCAAAAACCTATGAAGGTAAATGTTTATTTACTTATTCATTTGTTTGCAAGTTCACTAAGGGGGTTAAATGCCTTGCTTTGGCATCTACCTGACCCTGGACTGGTGACCTAGCATAGTATTTAAGAAAGTATTCTAGCTTTTCTCTGAACATGCCTTCATTGGACTTTCTTTTTTTAATTAATTATTTTTATTAACATATAATATATTATTTGCCCCAGGGGTACAGGTCTGTGAATTGTCAGGCTTACCCACTTCACAACACTCACCATATCACATAACCTCCCCAATGTACATAACTCAACCACCCTCTCCACCTCCCTGCACAAGCAACTCTCAGTCTGTTTTGTAAGATTAAGAGTTTCTTATGGTTTGTTTCCCTCCCAATCCCATCTTGTTCCATTTTTTCCTCCCCAACCCCTCAACCGCCTCACTCTGCCTCTCAAATTCCTTATATCAGGGAGATCATGTGACGATTGTCTTTCTCTGATTGACTTATGTCTCTCAGCATAATACCCTCTAGTTCCACCCATGTCATTGCAAATGGCAAGATTTCAGGTTTTTTGTATGGCTGCATAGTATTCCATTGTGTATATATACCTCATCTTCTTTATCCATTCATCTATTGATAGACATCTAGGATCTTTCCACAGTTTGGCTATTGTGGACATGGCTGCTATAAAGAAAGGTGCACGTGCCCCTTTGAAACCCTATATTTATATCTTTAGGGTAAATACCCAGTAGTGCAATTACGGGGTCATAGAGTAACTCTATTTTTGACTTTTTGAGGAACGTCCATGCTGTTTTCCAGAGTGGCTACACCAGCTTGTATTCCCACCAACAGTGTAGGAGGGTTCCCCTTTTTCTGCATCCTCTCCAACATCTGTTGTTTCTGACTTGTTAATTTTAGCCATTTTGACTGGTATGAGGTGGCATCTCATTGTATTTTTGATTTGAAAATTTCCCTGATGCCAAGTGATGTTGAGTACTTTTTCGTGTGTCTGTTGGCCATCTGGATGTCTTTGCAGAAATGTCTGTTCATGTCCTCTGCCCATTTTTGATTGGATTCTTTGTTCTTTGGTTATTGAGTTTGATAAGTTCTTTATAGATTTTGGATACTACCCCTTTATCGGATATGTCATCTGCAAGTATCTTCTCCCATTCTGTCAGTTGTTTTTTGTTTTTTGCTGTGCACAAGGTCTTGATCTTGATGAAGTCCAAATAGTTCATTTTTGCCCTTGCTTCCCTTGCTTTTGATGATGTTTCTAGGAAGAAGTTGCTGCAGCTGCAGTTGAAGAGGTTGCTTCCTGTGTTCTCCTCAAGGATTTTGATAGATTCCTTTCTCACATTGAGGTCCTTCATCCATTTTGAATCTGTTTTCATGTGTGGTGTAAGGAAATAGTCCTGTTTCATTCTTCTGCATGTGGCTGTCCAATTTTCCCAACACCATTTGTTGAAAAGACTGTCTTTTTTCCATTGGATGTTCTTTCCTGCTTAGTCAAAGATTAGTTGATGGTAGTGTTGAGGGTCTATTCCTGGGCTCTCTATTCTGTTCCATTAATCTATGTGTCTGTTTTGGTACCAGTACCGTACTGTCTTGATTACAGGTTTGTAATAGAGCTTGAAATCTGAAATTGTGATGCTACCAACTTTGGCTTTCTTTTTCAACATTCCTCTGGCTATTTGGGGTCTTTTCTGGTTCCATATAAATTTAAGGATCATTTGTTCCATTTCTTAAAAAAAAATGGATGGTATTTTGATAAGGATTGCATTAAACATGTAGATTGCTTTAGGTAGCATACACATTTTCACAATATTTGTTCTTCCAATCCATGAGCATGGAATGTTTTCCATTTCTTTGTGTCTTCCTCAGTTTCTTTCATAAGTAACTTGTAGTTCTTTAAGTACAGATTCTTTGCATTTTTGGTTAGGTTTAGTCCTAGGTATGTCATGGTTTTGGGTGCAATTGTAAATGGGATCGACTCCTTCATTTCTCTTTCTTCTGTATTGTTGTTGGTGTATAGAAATGCAAATGATTTCTGTGAATTGATTTTATATTTTGTCACGTTACTGAGTTCCTGTATGAGTTCTATCAGTTTTGGAGTGGAGTCTTTTGGGTTATCAACATAAGGTATCTCATCAGCAAAGAGTGAGAGTTTGACTTCATCTTTGCTGATTCGGATGTGTTTTATTTCTTTTTGTTGTCTGATTGCTGAGTCTAGGACTTCTAGTACTATGTTGAATAACAGTGGTGATAGTGGACATCCCTGCTGTGTTTTTGACCTGGCAGAAAAACTCTCAGTTTTTCTTTATTGAGAATGATATTCGCCATGGGTTTTTCATAGATGGCTTTGATGATATTGAGGTATGTACCCTCCATCCCTACACTTTGAAGACTTTTGATCAAGAAAGGATGCTGTACTTTGTCAGATGCTTTTTCAGCATCTATTGAGAGTATCCTATGGTTCTTGTTCTTTCTTTTATCAATGTATTGTATCACATTGATTGATTTTCAGATGTTGAACCAACCTTACAGCCCAGGAATAAATCCCACTTGGTTGTGATGAATAATCCTTTTAATGTACTGTTGGATCCTATTGGCTAGTATTTTGGTGAGAATTTTCACATCTGTATTCATGAAGAATATTGATCTGTAATTCCCCTTTTTGGTAGGGTCTTTGTCTGGCTTTGGGATGAAGGTAATACTGCCCTCATAAATTGAGTTTGGAAGTTTTCCTTCCATTTCTATTTTTTGGAAGTTTCAGGAGAATTGGTATTAATTCTTCTTTAAAAGTTTGGTAGAAGGGATGCCTGGGTGGCTCAGTTGGTTGAGCGGCTGCCTTCGGCTCAGGTCGTGATCCCAGCGTCCTGGGATCGAGTCCCACATCGGGCTCCTTGCTCAGCAGGGAGCCTGCTTCTCCCTCTGCCTCTGCCTGCCTCTCTGTCTGCCTGTGCTCACTCGCTCTCTCTCCCTCTATCCCTGACAAATAAATAAGTAAAATCTTTAAAAGTTTGGTAGAATTCCTCTGGGAAGCCATTTGGCCCTGGGCTCTTCTTTGTTGGGAGATACTTGATTACTGCTTCAATCTCCTTACTGGTTATGGGTCTGTTCAGGTTTTCTATTTCTTCTTGGTTCAGTTTTGGTAGTTTATACATCTCTAGGAATTCATCCACCATTTCTTCCAGATTGTCAAACTTGCTGGCATATAGTTGTTCATAATATGTTCTTATAATTGTTTGTATTTCTTTGGTGCTGGTTGTGATCTCTCCTCTTTCATTCATGATTTTATTTATTTGAGTCCCTTTCTCTTTTCTTTTTGATAAGTCTGGCCAGGGGTTTATCAATCTTATTAATTCTTTCAAAGAACCAGCTCCTAGTTTCGTTAATCTGTTCTACTGTTCTTTTGGTTTCTATTTCATTGATTTCTGCTCTGATCTTTATGATTTCTCTTCTCCTGCTGGGTTTAGGCTTTCTTTGCTGTTCTTTCTCCAGTTCCTTTAGGTGTAGGGTAAGGTTGTGTGCTTGAGCCCCCTCTTGTTTCTTGAGAAAGGCTTGTCTTGCTGTATACTTTCCTCTCAGGACCACCTTTGCTGTGTTCCACAGATTTTGAACAGTTATGTTTTCATTATCATTTGTTTCCATGAATTTTTTTTCAATTCTTCTTTAATTTCCTGGTTGACCCATTCATACTTTAGTAGGATGCTCTTTAGCCTCCATGTATTTGGGTTCTTTCCAAATTTTTTCTTGTGATTGAGTTCTAGCTTCAGAGCATTGTGGTCTGAAAATATGCAGGGAATGATCCCAATCTCTTGTTACTGGTTGAGACCTGATTTGTGACCCAGGATGTGATCTATTCTGGAGAATATTCCATGTACACTAGAGAAGAATGTGTATTCTGTTGCTTTGGGATGGAATGTTCTGAATATATCTGTGATGTCCATCTGGTCCAGTGTGTCATTTAAGGCCTTTATTTCCTTGTTGATCTTTTGCTTGAATGATCTGTCCATTTCAGTGAGGGGGGATGTTAAAGTCCCCTACTACCTTGTATTATTGTCAAAGTGTTTCTTTGGTTTTGTCATTTATTGGTTTATGTAGTTGGCTCCTCCCATGTTAGGGGCATAGATATTTAAAATTGTTAGACCTTCTTGTTGCACAGACCCTTTAAGTATGGTATAGTGTCCTTCCTCATCTCTTAGTATAATCTTTGGCTTAAAATCTAATTTATCTCATAGAAGGATTGCCATTTCGGCTTTCTTTTGATGTCCATTAGCATGGAAAATTGTTTTCCACCCCCTCACTTTAAATCTGGAAGTGTCTTTGGGTCTCAAATGAGTTTCTTGTAGGCAACATATAGATGGGTTTTATTTTTTTTTATCCATTCTGATACCCTGTGTCTTTTGATTGGGGCATTTAACCCATTTACATTCAGGGTAACTATTAAAAGATAAGAATTTAGTGTCCTTGTATTGCCTGTAGGGTGACTGTTGCTGTGCATTGTCTCTGTTCCTTTCTGATCTGCTACTTTTAGGCTCTCTCTTTGCTTAGAGGACACCTTTCAATATTTCCTGTAGGGCTGGTTTGGTGTTTGCAAATTCTTTTAATTTTTGTTTGTCTTGGAAGCTTTTTATCTCTATATTTTCAGTGATAACCTAGCTGGATATAGTATTCTTGGCTGCATATTTTTCTGATTTAGTCCTCTGAATATATCATGCCAGTTCCTCCTGGCCTGCCAGGTCTCTGTGGTTAAGTTTGCTGCCAATCTAATATTTTTACCATTGTATGTTACAGACTTTTTGTCCCAAGCCGCTTTCAGGATTTTCTCTTTGTCACTAACACTTGTAAATTTTACTATTAGATGATGGGGTGTGGACTTATTTTTATTGATTTTGAGGGTGGTTCTTTGTGCCTTCTGGATTTTGATACCCATTCCCTTTGCCGTATTAGGGAAGTTCTCTACTATAATTAGATCTAATATACATTCTGCCCCCCTCTCTTTCTTCTTCTTCTGGAATCCCAATTATCTTAATGTTGTTTTGTCTTATGGTATCACTTATTTCTCAAATTCTCCCCTCGTGGTCTCGTAGTTGTTTTTCTCTCTTTTGTTCAGCTTCTTTATTGTCCATCATTTGGTCTTCTGTATCACTAATTCTCTCTTCCATGTCACTTATCCTTCTAGTAATAGCCTCTATTTTTAATTGTACCTCATTAACAGCCTTTTTTATTTCAACTTGGTTAGAATTTAGTTCTTTATTTCTTTAGGAAGGAATTTTATTTCTACAGAAAGTGTTTCTCTAATATCTTCCATGCCTTTTTTGAGCCAAGCTAGCACATTGGGAATCATCATTCTGAACTCTAGTTCTGAAATATTACCAATGTCTGTATTGATTAGGTCCCTAGCCATCAGTATTGCTTCTTGTTCTTTTTTTTTTTTTGAAGTGATATTTTTTGCCTTGTCATTTTATCCAGATAATAATATATGAACAAGAAAACAAAATACTGAAAGGGTATGAAAAACCCTAGAAAAATGTACGCTAACTAAATCAGAAGAGTCCCAAAACTGGGGGTGGGTGTGGGGAAAAATTAAAAAAATATATATATATATATTTCACCAGTCTTATATATATATATATTATATAAATGAATATAAATGAACAGAGCCACCCACTTGATTTTGGGTGTATTTTGGTCTCTTAAAAGAAATTACTTCCAAAATTTTAAGGAAGGAAAAACTTATATACATATGTAAAATAAGGATAAACATGATGAAGAAATGGAATATGACTGTAAAGGTGAAAATTTAAAAAAATTCTAAAAAGGATTTGATAAGATAAATTGGCTGGAAAAAGAAAAAAAAGGTAGGGGGGATGCGCTCAGGCTGGAGACTAGAAGAAAGCCATGTTCTAGATTAGGGTATATTTTGATATATTAGATGAAATTGAATCCCACAATTTTTTAGAAAAAAAAAGTATATGTATAGAAAAAATGAGGTTAAATACAATGAAGGGATAAAATATGAATATAACAATGAAGATTTAAAAGATTTTTTGTTTAGAAAGGTATTGTTAAGATAAACTAGTTAGAAAACGCTTAAAGGAGAAAGAGGAAAAGTAAAAAAAAAATAAGAAAAAAATAAAATAAAAAAATATTTAACTTTTCAAGACTAAAGGATCATGGGGAAAAAGCCATGAATTCCATGAGTTGCTTTCCCCTGGCTCTGGAGTTCTAATGTTCTCCTTGAATAGTGAGCTTGGTCTTGGCTGAAGGTTCTTGCTGATCTTCTGGGGGGGAGGGGCCCATTGCAGTGATTCTCAAATGTCTTTGCCTGAGGCAGAATTACACTGCTCTTGGCAGGGACCACTCTATATAATCTGCTTGGGTTCCCTCTCAGAGGTTCTGTTTCCTGAATGGTTTCTGTAGAGCTTTGGAGGATGGGATTGAAGATGGCAGCCTCCTAATAATCTCTGGCCTGGAGGCACCGAGAGCTCAGGCCCCCACTCCTCATTGCACCCTCAGAGATAAGCAGTCAATCACTCCTATCTCCGTGGTCTTTGGCCACGCTTCAAGTTTACCTGACTTGTAACCGAGCATTTCTGTCTCTGGTGCATGGCCCTGTTTGGAGTCTCCAAACCCAGCAGATTCCTGCCTCGCTGCTCCTTCTGGAACAGGAAGGTGAGTCTCCCCGCATCTGCTACTTGTGGGGTCCCTGTTTGAAGAGCAGTGGCCCAACTGTGCTTTGGATCACAGTTTAAGGTAACCCTGATCTGAAAGCTCACTCTTTGGCTCTGTCTCTGTAGTCGGCTTCCTCACTCCAGTACCTGGCAGCTCTGCCACACTCAGGCACCCCCAATCTTTCTGTGATCCCACGGGGTCTGAGACCATACAGTTCCCGTGAGGGCTCCACCCCTGCTTAGCCTCTGGAGTGATGTCCCTCAGTGGAGCCGAATTCTAAAAGTTCTGATTTTGTGCTCCACTGCTCCACAGCTTGCTGGGAGCCAGCTCCTCCCTCCACGGTCTGTCTTCCCATTGCTTCAGATTCACTTCTCCACATCCTACCTTTCAGAAAGTGGTCGATTTTCTGTTCCCAGATTTGCTGTTCTTCTCTTCTGTTTCCTGTTGAGTTTCCAGGTGTTTGGAATGGTCTGATAACTATCTAGCTGAACTCCTGGGATCGGATGTTGTTTCATTCTGCTACTCCTCCACCATTTTGCCCCTCTCTGTCCATTGGACTTTATTCTTTATGTAACAAAGGAAGTGAAGCATTACGGAGTTGTTAAGCATTATGGAGTCTGATTCACAAATCAGAATGGTTGGGTCTAAATGGTATCTCCTTTTCTTATTAGCTGTGTGACTTTGAGAAAGTTACTTAACCTCTCTGGTCTTCAGTTTTTTTAATCTATGGAGTGGGGATAATAATACCTACCTGACAGGGCTTTTGTGAAGTTTAAATGACTTAATTCATTTGACACACTTGTTTACTCGGGAGGAGGAGACCTTGAATTAGTTGTAGTAAGTTTAAGCAAAGTGAAGTTACTATTATTTTTATTAGTTTGGTGCCTGATACCAGTGGAGGACAAATAAATGGCAGGCACTGCTGTATTATTGGGGAGGAAACCAAGTTCATAAAAGTGAAAAGTGAACCCTAGCTCAGAAAAAGTATGTATGTCAGTGTTAACACAGCTAGTAAATGACAGAGCAAGGAACACCCAGGTTAGGAACAAGACAGTGTAAATTCCTGGAGTAGAAAATATTCCTAGATAAGATGTTGAATAGGGTGTGATTTTGAAGGTATGTATTTTGTAGCATCACCGGTCCCTCGGTGGAGTTGCATCCTAGGTTTGCCTTTAAATTCTTGTTCCAGATGGTTCTCATCTATTCATTAAGTTTGGATAGATGGCCAGTGTCCATCATTCCAGGGTCCTGTTTTTCTCTGGGGGGATGCTTTCTGCTCTGAGATTCTCTGGCACTAATGAGTGTGTGGGTAATAGTGTGTTGATATCAGTTTTTCCAGGTAAAATACTTACATTTTGTCAGGAATGTTTAGTTTATCATGCTTGAACATTGTTGGTGTTTGATGATAAATATTACCCCTTTTTTCTGATCATGGCATAAACCCAAGTGATCACCTTCATTCCTTGTAAGTTGTACTGTGGCATACATGTACAGACATGCAGGCTGTTACTTGAGCTTGCTAAATTTTCACTTAAGAGGACAACAGACTTATCTCCCTAGTCATTGGCATTGTAGGATACTTTTGTAGGGAGAGTATTTTTTTTTTTTTTTTAAATTTCAGAGCAGACTAGAAAACATGTTTTTGGCATGATGCTTACTGCCTAAAGAGAAGCCAGAAAGGGCTGAGCCTTGCTTTCTGTAACTGTAAATTGAGAAAGTGTAACTAGCTAGCTTGTAAATGTCTCTCCTCTTAATATTCAGTAAAATTCAATTATGAAGATGTTCTGTGTAACTTGCCCACATCCATGCCAAGTTCTGGCAGAGCTGAGGCTAGAATCTGGGGTTCTTGACCTCTTCTTTGCAGTTTCTTTTTACTCCACACTGTCCTGAACTTCCTACCCATACCCATTCTTTATGCTAGGATGAAAGTCCATTGTCACTATCCTGAAATGATATATTAAAAGATGACATGTAATATTTATAATGCTTATTGGAAATGCACAATGTTTTGCCCAGAGATAGACTTCTGATCATTAGACTGCTGTAAACAATTGTCCACTTGGGAGAAGTTTAATTACCAGCTCCAGATGTCAAGAGAAGCTGGTTCCAGGATTCCAGCAACCCGGCTCTCATGCTGTGCTTGCGGGTATCTTCCACCCCCTGATCAGGCCTGCACACCGGACACCTCACATCTCGGCAGTAAGAACAGATGTTCCAGACACTTAGAAATGAAGAGGAGATGGCTGGTGATCAAATATGCATAGGCTCCTGGCCACATGATGCTTCACAGATTTTCTCTCCCTCTTCTCTGGTTTCTGGGAAGGATCTAAATGACTGTCCTTTGTGAAATGTTGAAGATACTATGTTTTGGCACACTGCTTTATATGGCCCTCCCTTTGGGTAACATCCTTATCTTTCTCATTTTTCTTTCAAAAAGAGTAATTGTGATAAAACCTAGTGAATCTTTCACTCAGTCGCTAGACTTGTTCTATGACTAGAGCGTCGCATAAGTGTTCACTGCTCAATGGGGTTGTTGGCAGAAGCAAAGTCTGTGATTTAGATTACAGAAGCAGCCCAGGTGTCACTCATCACATAACATGTTTATGTGTACGTTTGTGACTATAGAATTATATACCATCCACCTCTACTTTAGGGAATTGAAGCTCCAGGCTTTAAACATCATCTCTGTGTTGGCAGTTTCCAAATTTATATCTCCAGCTTCAACCTCTTCCTCAAATTTCAAAATCAATTCTCAGTTGCCTACAATGTTGTACATGATCCATAACCTATTCTTTCTAGGGAGGACTCTGCTTCAGCCCCATAAACCTCGTAGCAGACACATAAACACATCCTCCCCCATAGCTGTATCCTCTCAGTTCCCATAGCTGCATGCCACATTCACTCAGTTTCTTCATGTCTTTATGAAAATGTGAGTTTTAAAAAGTAATTGCAACATTTATGATAAAGGATTAATATCTCTAATGTAAAAAGAACTCCTAAAAATAGGGGAAAATGTCCACAACCCTATAGAAAGTGAGATAAAAATATGAACAGAAAGATCATAGGAAAAGAAATGCAAATGGTTCTTCACCATATAAAAGATGCTCTGTTACACCCACAACATACCATATGGAGAGATAACCATTACTGACCAGCCTCTTGCAGAAGCTATGGGGGAAACAGTTGCTTTCATTAGCTGCTGGTGAGAATTCAGTATGGTTAAAGCACTATGGAGTGGAATTTGACAGTAGTTGGCAGAATCATACAGTTATTTATCCTTTAACTTAGAGATCCCATTGTTGGGAAGTCATCAAGACCTACTGAGGTGATAGTTGAGGGTCAGGGATTCAGTGGAGCAGGGAAGGGGAGAACTTGAATATTAATTTTGGCTCCAAGTTGCCACTAACGATGGGTTATAGTTCATCCCTGATGTCTTCCTTCTAAGTTTCCCTTTGGAAAGAGATTATCATGGAACCATAAAGCAACTGTTCCCAAAAGCTGAATGGATAAATAGTTCTGTTCATTACAAGAAATGAACTCTTTTCCCTCTGTTTTTATTTTTCTTAGAATTTATCACCACCTATTACTTTATGTAGTTATTATTCTCTCCTAACTACAACGGAAGCTTCACGAGCATAGCCCTCCCACTCCCCCCCCCATTTCCTATATCAACACTGTGGGGATGGTGCCTGGCTCGTAACAGGTATCAGTAATATTTTTACTAGATGGATTAAGAAAATGATTGAATAAATGAGGACTACTGAGACAGAGACTTTATGTTTTTCATCTCTGAGTCTGCATGTTATGTGTGACTTTTAAGAGTGAAAAAATATTTGTAGAACTGAATATTATGTATGTGATTTTTAACCGTCTGGAAAGATATTATTATTAATTACAGTTTCATAAGTTAGAGATGAATAAAATATCTATATAACAATGAATCCCTTAACAGGTAAGGTAAAAATTGTCTATGTCCACTGCCCCGATTTCTTCCTGTATATTCTTTTGTTTTGATATGTATCATTCTAGACCCATCTAGCTACATCTGTATTCAAACAACAGCTCTATCTATATCTCTGTATCATTGCAATCAATAATGATCTGTGCATTCTTACTAAATATATACCACAGTTGTGAATGTGTGTATGTGCGTGTGATGAATGGTATTAGAAAGCACATATTCTGCAACTTTCATTTTTCTTTCAAAATGTATCTTGGTGCTATATCACTCCTTATGGATAGTCTTTATTTTTAAAAACTGCATACAGTTTCATAGTTTGGATATGGCATAGCTTAATTAACCATTTTCTTATGGATAATTAGATAGTCTCTAATACTTTTGTATTACTGCAATGCTATAATAAGTGTTTTTATATGCTTCTTTTTTGATGTGGATATGAACATTTAAAATTCTAATCAGTACTGCTAAATTGCTCTCCACGGGGATTCTACAAACTCACACTTTCATGTGGAATGTGTGAGGGTACCCATTTCCCTTCCTACTCGCTAGTGCTTAATGTTACCACAGTTTAATACTTTTGCTGATCTAATAGGTAATAAATAAAAGTAATAGTATTAATAAATAAAAGTATTTCATCATCGTTTCTATTTACATTGCCCTCATCACGATTAAGATTAGATATCTTTTTCTATTTTTTTTAAACCATTCATAGTTTCTCTTCTGTGAATTTTCTTTTGTATTTTCCCCCAATTTTCTATTTAATTGTTTGTGTTATTGATTTCTAGGAGCTGTTTGGATAGCTGTTTGGATTAACCTCTTGTAGTAATGTATATTGTAAATATTTTCTCCCAGTTTATTTTGTACCTATAAACTGTAGTTATTTTGTGTTTTGTCATACAGGCATTTTAAATTTCATTGTAGTCAGATAATCAATCATTTTTTTTTCTTCCAAATTTTTATTTGAATTCTAGTTAACATGTAGTGTAATACTGGTTTCAGGAGTAGACTTTAGTAAGTAGGGCAGCATGTTTGCACCCTCGGGGTCTTTTTTCCCTGGAGAGGCCCTTGCCAAATCCCAAATGCACCCTAAGCTGGGGAATTGTTTCTCCCCATGGGACTCAGGAGATCCTCAGACCACGCTGTCGTCTCCTGAGTCTCTGCCCTCCTTCCCTACCAGAGCACCGCCAAGCCTTCCAGGCAGGACCCCTCCAAAGCTTAAGACTTTGTGCTCCGTGGCTTACAAAAACTTGCCAACAGTCAAGTTTTTATTAACTTTAACTTCCCCTCGAGCTGGGCAGGGCAACCACTCTCCTTTTCCCAGTCAGTGGTTTTGGGGAAGTTTTTCTTGGCAGTACCCTCTGCACATTTTTACTCTTTCTCTCACTCCTCTCTCTGTGATGAGGGCGACCTCCCCTTCATCACACCCACAGTCTTTTCTTTCCCCAAATCAGCTCTCAGCAGCTCCTGCCTTCCCTTGTGTGGCCATTTGGTACCCCTAGGTGTGCAGTTTGTTCTCTCAGTCCGCACATCGATTTCTTGGGTGATCAGAATGATTTGATATTTATCTGGCCTGTGTTCAAGAGACGAGGCAAGCTTAGGGTTCCCCTACTGCTCTGCCATCTTCACTCCTCCAAAAGGCTTTTTTGTCTTAAAAAGGTTTTCCCCTCAAGGACATAGTATATTAACCCATAATTTCTCTCATTGTTATTAGGATTTTTTTTTTTTTAACATTTAGGTCTTTAATCTACCTGAAGACTTTTTACCACAATTCCACATGCCACTCACTAAGTGATTTCATGTACCTCTTTTTTTCACTATTATTGTACATTTTATGTATCTCTTTTTATACAATAGACAGACTTCTGAGCAGATATGCTCAAGTCATTCCTGTCAATCAATGAACTTTTAAAATGTTTCACAGAGAATGCAGGTGGTTCATTTTCTGTCACAAGAAGGTATTCTTCAAAGTAAGTACCCCCCACTCCTAATTTCATGTGCATAAATCTCTATCTGCACATACTGTGGTTGATTTCTTTTCAGTTAGGTCTGGCTGCAAGTCTGAGTGCCTTTAATAAATATTTACTGAGTTGACTTGAGTGCTTTCTGTTTCAGGCAACATTTAAATCATTGACTCTTCTGTGTTTCTCTCTTTCTGATTTCTTCTACCCAGTTCAAATGTCTAATTTTCAAAAGGAAAAAAAAAATCAGAAAACAGGCATTGCAGGGTGATAAAACAAAGGGCTTGCCTTTCAGGGAAGCAAAATCATACGCTGTGGGATCTCAGGGTCAACTACTCATCATTCCCATTTCCAAATGTGTCTGTTGATGCCAGGAATTCCTATAACAGAGGGCAGCGTGTTACATCGCCCAGCTTGAGGGACAGTTAAAGCGCACACCAGCCTGCGGAAGCCAGTTTATCGCACTGAGTTATTACTGTGGTATTATTGTTCCTTTGCTGAAAATGCATCTGATCTAGATGTGGAAGAGAGCAATGGCAGCCTGGGAGACGGGAGACCTTGGCAGTGGGGCCAATGTCTTCGTTTCCTTATCTTTAAAATAGAGATAATTTTCAACATTTTGAGGAACCTCCATGCTGTTTTCCAGAGTGGTTGCACCAGCTTGCATTCCCACCCAGCAATTGCACTACTGGGAATTTACCCTAAAGATACAAACGTAGTGATCCAAAGGGGCACGTGCACCCGAATGTTTATAGCAGCAATGTCCACAATAGCCAAACTATGGAAAGAACCTAGATGTCCATCAACAGATGAATGGATCAAGAAGATGTGGTATATATACACAATGGAATACTATGCAGCCATCAAAAGAAACGAAATCTTGCCATTTGCGACAACATGGATGGAACTAGAGCGTATCATGCTTAGCGAAATAAGTCAAGCGGAGAAAGACAACTATCATATGATCTCCCTGATATGAGGGAGTGGTGATGCAACATGGGGGCTTAAGTGGGTAGGAGAAGAATCCATGAAACAAGATGGGATAGGGAGGGAGAGAAACCATAAGTGACTCTTAATCTCACGAAACAAACTGTGGGTTGCTGGGGGGAGGGGGGTTGGGAGAAGGGGGGTAGGGTTATGGACATTCGGGAGGGTATGTGCTTTTGGGTAAATTGGAAGGGGAGATGAACCATGAGAGACTATGGACTCTGAAAAACAATCTGAGGGGTTTGAAGTGGCGGGGGGGTGGGAGGTTGGGGTACCAGGTGGTGGGTATTATAGAGGGCACAGCTTGCATGGAGCACTGGGTGTGGTGACAAAATAATGAATACTGTTTTTCTGAAAATAAATAAATTGGAAAAAAAAATAAAATAGAGATAATTATTGAATCTACATCACAGGATGATTGTGAGGACTAAGTAGGATAATGCTTGTCCACCATTTAACACAGTGCCTGGGACATAATCATGTATAGAATAAAAGCAGACTACTATCATTTTTAAGATCTGTAGCTGATATCTTTTATGGTGTATGTATGTGTGTCCCTCATTCTGGGTAGTTCCAATGAGGCTTACCCAGGTGGACATAAATGATCTAGGCGTGGTAGAGTACTTTTCTTTAATTAGACACAGTATTGGGTCAGAGGCTCATGTTAGTCTCTTTAAAAATTTTTTTTTTTAATTTTTTATTGTGGTCAGGTTAGTCTTAAGAGACCAGCTCCAGGACTCTCACTGGGAGAGGCAGTCTCCTTGCCTGACACTGGTAATTTGGTAGAATGGAATCCTGGAGTTGCTTGCTTACCTTTGCTAAAGAAGAGCCTACTTTATAATAAACCAGCATTGGGGGAAGCAGAGCTGAAGGATGGATTTCTGCTAGCACTGTGTGAGGCCTAGACCCAGGCATGCCCAAAGCAAGAAATATCTTAGCTTCTCTGTAACAGGAGGCTTGAAATTTTCTCTCATACTTAAGATAATCTGAGTTGAATTTTTGACCTAGTCAGTGTTAAAGTTGATGTTCTTTGTTCATGTGAGAGTTAAGTCAATTGATTTGAAGGTAGTATGGACATTTTAAATGATGTCTGTATGCAGATTCTCTGGAAAATACAAACCTTATGTCTTCAATTTAAGTAAGGGTATCTTCTGTGCTTCTGGAGAGTTGGTTGAAAAAGATGTTAAATGAAACTGGACTTTTGTGGCTTTCTAATTTCTTCCTAATTGCTTTTGAAACTTAGAACATAAGAATCCTGCTTGTCAGGAAAATCACAGAGGTAGAAATGGCAGGGGTTTTCTTAAAGTAGAGTATTGTACAGTTTCCAATTAATTTACTGCCTACCCACCCACTGTCTGTTTGGAAATGCTTTTGTTAATGTACAGCACCCCAGGACTTCTTGAAGGTGTCATGGCTTCAAGAGCAATCCATGCAAAAAGAAATGAGGGGAAACTTCATTGAAAAAAAAAAAAAAGCTTTAATTTTAAGTAGCCCAAGGGTGCCCTGGGTGGCTCACTTGGTTAAGTGTCTGCCTTAGGCTCAGGTCATGATCCCTGGGCCCTGGGATAGAGCTGGCCTGGCTCTTTACTCTGCTGGGGGTGGGGAGAGGGAAGCCTGCTTCTTCCTCTGTCTCAGCCTGCTGCTCACCCTGTTTCTGTGTACATGCTCATTCTCTTTCTCTGTCAAATAAATAAATACAATCTTAAAAAAAAAAAAAAAGTAGCCACATAGTTGGTTGGCATGGAACACCCAGGTTGTACTTAGAAAGCAGCTGCCTTTAAACTGAAGTTAGCTCCTTCTCAGACTCTTATAGTAAACCATGGGAAGCCTATACTTTGAAAGAATAAGAATTGAAATCTTGACACTGCTCTGAAGAATAAATTTTGGGCTTAAGGGCATCTAATTCTAATTCCTTTTGTGGTAACAGACCCCAAATACACTAGAATTCCATTTCTTTACACTCTTCATCCTTGTCCTTAGGGCTACATGATGATTTCTGTATATCAGATGAGCAGTATTTTTCCAGGTATTGTGTGAGACAGGGAAATCAATTTTCTAGATCTCCCTCTGTCCATCCCCTTAGATGGGTAAAAATCATGCCCTCTCTTTTCCTTAATGCTTTGTGCATACCACATCATGTGGTAATTATCTCTGATATTCATTCAGTGGCTTTTGAGTGAAATTGCCCCTGGACTGTGTGCTCCATGAAGGTAGGAGTTGTATCTGTTCTTTTTAACTATGAGCCTCTAGATCTTGCTACAGTATCTGAAAGAGGGGAAGGGTTTGGGAAGTATGAGAGATAGTTGATGTGAGTCCAGGCTCCTTTGTCTGTAGGATTCCGGTCAGAATCCATGTGAGACCCTCATGTGAGACTTGAAAGGTGGAAGAGAAGAAAAGCTGCTTTTTCTCTGGTGGGCAGGTGTGTGGGCATTAGAGATGGCCAGGGTGATGTTTTGCCCATGACTTTCAAGCATCCTCTTGAGAGTCACCTACTTTGGTGTAGGTAGCACCTACTTGTGATTCCTGCACTTCAGTTTTCCTGAAAGCACCCTTCCTGCACTTTGTTCCTACAGCCTTCCAATTGTTATGCAAGTCTCTTGTTTTTTTTTCTATAGTAATGCTCTCCTACTCTAAATAACTATAGTGATTATTCTTTGCCTAATTAAACTCCGATTGATAAAGGAAGTTGACTATTGACTGCCTGACCTTAAATTTTGTGGTATGTAATTTAATCTTTTGATTTGAATTATTTATAGTGGAAAATTCATGTAATACTAGCTAGTGAGTGCACCTGTGGACAGATCTGTGTTCCCATTTAGACAGGCTTTGTTTTCACCAATGGTAGTCTTGTACACAGTAGCTCTTCCTAAGCATCTTTCTTAGAAAATGAGAGTTATGTATTTATTTTTGACTCTACAACAATCTCAAAATCTGAATGGCTTATAAAAATAAACATTTATTTTTTTGTTCATGGGTCTGCAGGTTGGCTGTATCTCTGCTGGGCTCAGGTGGGAATTGGCTGGGCTTGGCTCTAGGTTGTGAGTTGGGTTCAGGTTGGTTCCACAAGTTTCTTCATTTTCTTGGGAATAGCAGCTTTTCTAGGTTCTTTTCATGACAAATAATAGGAGCCCTATAGGGCAAAGCAAAACAGGCAGGATGTTTATGCTTCTGTTCGCATCATGTTTGCTAACATTCTGTTTGCTAAAGCATATCATATGACTGGCCACACCATCAGTAAAACAGGGTAGTTCACTCTCCCCACAGTTGGAGGCATTACACAGGTTCCCAGCCCAAACAGAGAGCTTTTGGAATAATTGCAATAGAATGCTTAATCACGTCATGGCTTCACTCTATAATGTGGACTCAGTCATCCAGTGCTTTATCAAGAAAAAAGAACAAATAACTCATGAAACTGGTTCTGGGTAAAATATACTTGTCAGGTGAGATATAACACTGTAGTGAAAGTGGTATTTGAGGAGAATCACAGAGAAATTCTCAGTAAAAATGTAATTTGGAAGGAATCCAGAAGCCAGTGATCTCCTCATCTCTGTATTCCTAGTGTGTAGACCATAGTATATATTTGATAACTATTTGTTGGGGAATGAATAACTGAACTAATGGTAGTGGTTGACCAGTAGGCTCTATTGAGAAGGGTTCTGGTGCCAGGTACAGGCTTAGGATTGATTAGTGATGTCTGCTTAGAGAGAGGTGTAGAGGATGGCTCTGTATCGTTTCTCCATTACTCTTCTTTAGATCAGCTAGATCTCTTTCAGCTTTAAAATTCTATATCTCTATGATTGAGTTTCCCTGAAGGAAGAGATTCAAATGCAGCTATGAGTCCTCTAAAGGTCATAACATAAGAAGAGGAAAGCAGAGTTTCTCAATGCTATGAGTGGTTCAGCATATGCTTTTTGAAGTCAGCTGAATCAGGAGTCAGCTCCCAGGAAAGCCCTTCTGGGCCCCATGTATATACTGTCAGCACTTTCCATTTCCTTGCACCTTATAGGATGCTTTATTAAGTGAGATAATGTATGCAAAGCTTTTAGCACAGTGCCTGGCACATCAAAATGCTTGTAATTATTGATAACTGTCTTATGAATTAATCTTATGAATTTAATTGTCTTATGAATTATAAAAATTCATTTTCTTGCTGAAAAGTTGAAATGGGCTTACAGATCTACTGACAAATAGAAAGAATAGATGAGTACTGCAGTACAATGAAATCTCAAGGGCTGCTACCAGTCCTCAGGCTTTGCCTTGGAGTCTCTGATAACAGTTATTCATGGTGGTAAAACAAAACAAAATCAGAACAGTGTATTCTTTTGAATGCCTGGTTTAGCTTGGGAACTAAGAACGGGCTCACTTAATCACTATGGTAACATTTTCTGGCCTTCTTTCTCTTTCTTGTTCCTTTTTTCCCTCTCCTCCCACTTGGAGTTGGCTGGAGAAAACAGAAGTGGAGCAATTTTCTCTCAAGTAATCAAACATGCCAATTAGAAAGGGAAGACTGCCAGATCCCAAGAGCTGGGTGGCAATTTGTAAGCTCCAGTTGTATCAAGGCACAAGTGATGTCATTGGAAGCCTGGCATCTCAGAGAGGACCAGTTTGATGTGTTAACCAATTCATATGCATGAACGCCTGGCCTGCTGAGTCTGGTTATACTCCGTAGACACTGAGGGAGAGCAAAGCACAGAAAGCTAAGTGCCTACCATGCTGCTTTTAGCCAAATGTTTGCACAGTGTTGTTTCCATTAGTGGGAAGCCAGTTGTGGCAGGAAAGGAGGTACTCAGGAATCTTCTTGGCATAAAGTATGATGCTGGGCAGGGTGAAGGACTGATAGGCCACAGTTCACCTTTTTGCCACACCAATTAATAGCTTTGTGGCATTAGTTAATATTCTGAACCGCTCTGAGTCTTTGTTATCTCACTTGTGAAATGGAGACAACACTGCCCCCCATAAGGTTATTGTAAGAATCATATTATCTTCTTGCTTATCATTCTAGTTTCTCACAGAATTTAGAAAAAAATCTTACTTCCTTCTCTTGATAGAAGTATTTTTCTGTAATCTGTCACTCTGGGACTTTCTGACATTGTTACCTACCACTCTTCCCTTGTCCTTCATCATCTGAATGTCCTACTCCTTTTTTTTTTTTTCTTCCAGCAACATGCCAAACTTCTTCCAGTTTATCAAAGACTTTGCACCCGCCTTTCCCTCTGCCTGGAGTGTACTTATCCCCAGTTCTTGCATGCTACTCTCTTGTCAGACATATCTCTCAGCTTTATTCACCCCCTACCACCATGACATCACTGTCATCATTGTTACTAACATGACCAAGTAAGTATTTATCAAGTATCCTGACCTATGTCTTAGCATTATAAGTTTACTACTCATTTCATCCTTGAATCAACCTTATGAGGTGGGCTAAATTATTACCCCCCATTTTTAAGTGAGGAAATGCAGACATTGGAAGGGTCAGTAACTTGAGCAAGGTCACCCAGCTGAGACAGAACTGAAATGTAACTCTCAACAGATATCAGAAACTAGTATCTCTGTGGCCACCAAACTTAGGAAGCCATCTAGTCCCCTTCTCTCATATCACCTAGTTTAAATTCTTTACATAGTAATCATCTCTGATATTTTTTCTTATTTAATTAACTTGATGTTTGTTTATTATTATCTATGTAGCCACAAAAATGAGTGAGACTGTTTGCTTCTGTATTTCCAGTGACTTGAAAAAACACCTGTCACTTAATTAACGTGTGTTCAGTAAATACTGGTTGAATGAATGAATAGATGAATGAATGTTATACATCGAATACCAGGTCTGAACCTGGCAAATAACAGGATTTTAATACATGTTACTTTCTGTTATGTCCATGGCCTCCATCATGGTTGAAATGGGTTCCTATTGACTATCATGGGCTTCCAAATTTCAGTAAGCTTAGTGTCCCCATTCTCTTTTCTGTGCCTTATTGAGATTCTCTATGGGTATAGGCCATGACCTTCAGCCATTGAATGCCCTCTTGGGTTCCCCCTTTTCCCACCTCAAAATTAGTAGCTGTAACGTTTAATCTGTGTTTAGATTTAGGCTCTGGAGAAATCTCAGGTAGCTCTCAATCAGGACAAATTCAGAGATACCCATGTACTTTGACAAGTTCAAACTCCTCTACCTGAATTTTAGCATCTGGTATAAAGTGATCTGAATCAGAAAATAACATTCTGATTTCTTTTGTACTGCAGCCGCAGAGGGTTGCTTTAAGCATGACCCTCACTTCATGCAACATCACTGTCACTGATCCACACAAGGAGTTTCTCATGTTTACTTAATTTATTTCTCTTCTCTTATCTCTTTTCCCCACTCTCATTTCTTTCCCTCTTCACAGACAACCATTCTTATGTTTTTAATGTATATACTTTTGTATGTGATCTTCTAAGATGTGCTTTCTTGCTTTTTATTTTTGTGTTGTTAACTTATGGAAATGGTGTTGTATGACATAAGGCTTCTATTCCTGCCTTATTTTTCCAGTGTGCATTATGTTGTAAGAGCCATCCAAGTGATGATCCCTGCGCTTAGTCCATTGCTTCTCCCTGCTGCTGCACAGGGCTCTGCAGTGAAGCAGTGCACCCCCCACATGCTAGAGACTCCTGGGGATAAACATTTGCATCTGGGATCTCCTCGCAGTGCACTGGATGATCAGAGATTCCTTCGTCTTGTCCTTACAAGTGTATTTCTCCTTTGTCTTCTGTATTCTTTTCTATTCGTTCCATCTCATCCCATCTCAGCTTGATCAGTGCCATGCCCTGCTTTGTCCACCAATTTCCAGCACCTCGGCTACAGGTTGCAACTAAATATTGATTATATGCTCATGTACTTACTCATTCAACAAATATTTATGAGTTGCATCCTATATGCCAGGGCGCTATTCTAGGAAGTGGAGATTTTGCAGCAAACAAGAGAGTCAAGTTTTCTGTTCTCATGGAGCTTAGATGTTAGAGGGGAGAGACAGGCAATAAAATGTACATTGAATTGGATTTGAGCTCCAAATGACAAACTGTGGGTCAGTCATGGAAATGTCTGGGGTCTATGGGGGTCTGGAAGCTGGAACATCAGGTGCAAATATCACATGGTGGGTAAAAGTATGCTCTACTCAAGAAGCAGCAAGAAGAATAATGTGGCTAGAGTAGAATGGATGAGAGTGAGAGTGGGAAGAGGTGAAGCTGGGGAGGCTATGCCAGGTAAGAAAAGGCAGGATGAGGAGAATGGATTTTATTCCAAGTTTAATGAGAAACTTATGGATGATTTTAAGCATGTGTTCTAGAATTTGCAATATGTGATATCTTTGTTCTCGTTTACCTTAGTCTTGGAGGTAAGAAGTGTTCTAGTTTGGTTTTTGTATGGGTACTGGGGGCTATCTAACTCTAGGCCGCCCTTCCCCTAGTGCAGATGACTGGCATAGGTCCTGAACTTTATGTGCCGCGTGTCATGACACGGGCTAGGAGCACTATATCATGCCATGTGTCACTCAAAACTAATGGTCCTGGCTCAAGTTGTCTCATATACTTCGCGTCAAGGGCCAGCCTGAAAAGCCACTCAGAGTACACTGAAGACAAAAGCTTTTGCCCTAGAATCTGGAGCTTCTCTTTATCGTTGTGGTGCATCCACCTGCCTGTCTTCAGAGGATGATGGAACCTGCCAGAGCAAGAAGATTCAGGTGGAGATGTATAGAGATCTGGTTGTTCATATTGTAGTTATCGCAGCAAGATTCCATTGTTGAGTCAGTCAAGCTGTTTAAAGTCACTGCATGATTCACTAAATATCCTAAATATGTCCTTTCAGGGATGACTCCCTATGCCCACACCTGGTTTAAGCCTTAGCATTCACCTTTAATTGGGCCCCGCATGTACCTTTAAGATGATGTTGTAAGTTGTGCAGATGTAGTAGATGTGGTGGATTCCGCCCCCCTCCCCCCAATTCCAGCCTGCTGGATGTGGTAGTTCACCGCCCCCCCCCCCGCCCCAATTCCAGCCTGCTTCCCTGCTGTCAGCTGTCCCACATCAGGGACTTGGGCCCCACACCTCCCTGGGTTCGGCCTTGGAGTAGCCAGTCCTCTAGTTTGTTTCTCTGCACCATCAAGCTCAAGTGGTTAGTGGCTCGTAAACAAGGAATGAGCTCTCAGTGCACATTTAAAGGAGCCATGGTGAGTAATCCTTTGTGTTGTGAATAATCACCCAATAATTTATCTCCTCACGAGTATAGATTTGGAGTTTTTATTAAAGGATGTCCTTGTAACAACATTAAGGGGAGTGTTTTTGGAAACTATTTGGCTAGGGGGAGAGAAATAAAACGGGTATTCAAGGTGAGCGAAGTGAGATCATGGGATGAAAAAACTGTGGGACAGTCTTTTGTTAACTTAAAGGAATGAATGTCTGGAGGGAGAGTTTTTGAGGAAGAATATTGGGGGGGTAGAATTTTAACTAGAAAAACTCAAAACCATTCACCCACTTTGTATGCTCATATAGCAGCCTCGACATTTGTGAAACAGAAACTGAGTTGTGTGGAAACAACTCATTGCAGCGTGTCAGTGTTTCCCATATAAGCACGGACAGGACCAGCTGCACTATTTGTGGGGCCCGGTGCAAAAGGAAAATGCAAGGCCTCATGTTTTCAAATTATTAAGAATTTCAGAATAGTAACAATGGAGCATGAAGCCTGTGAGTCCTCCTGTGAGTGGGGCCCTGTGTAGGTTACCCCTAAGTGGGGGGCGCCTGGGTGGCTCAGTGGGTTAAGCCGCTGCCTTCGGCTCAGGTCATGATCTCAGGGCCCTAAGTGGACCCTAAGCACAGCGGTGCTTTTTTTTGGCAGCCCACTGGAGACGCAGTTAGTGTGAAGATGTGAAAGAATATGAGTGTTGCAATGAGACAAACCTGGCATATCTGCAGTTTAATAATTTAGCAGCTGGTGGCAAGTCACATAACCTCTCTGAGCTTTAATTTCATCCTCTATAAAATGGAGATGTTACTCTTTAGTGTGCAGTATCCCTGAAAGGATTAGTAATACTTCACTTACAGTGCCTTGAGAGGAGAAAGTGTTCAATAAATAGTAGCTGTGGCAATGTATGAACAAGTGAGTTAAAAAGCTGGAACTCCTTAATGACTCTCATCTCTGTTTTCCAGGGCCTGTTCCTTCAACAGATCTTATGACATTTAGAGACATCAGGCTTCTCAAACACCAATTCTGGGAACACTGTAGAGGCAGCCCTACTTACAGGGAGTGGAAGTGGAGGGCTAAAAAGTTGAAGACGAGACTACTCTTCTTGAGATGCTTGTAATCTAGTTAATGGGATGAGACAGTGTAAGTAGCTATACTGTAATGTAGAGTAGGATAAGTGGTGCAGGAGGGCTACTTGACCAACTGCTGAAGAGATTTAAAGAAAAATGAAGTCAAATATGGTTAGAGAATAACTACCAGATTGAGGTGGTCCCTTTATTGCTGTAGAGTATGAAGTGAATCAAGCTGAAGGAACGAGGGCTGCTGTCAAGTGAAGTGGGCTCCACCGTTTTTGTGTGGATCCTTAGCCTCTGGGATGCACCGTTAGTTTGGTAGCCCCATGAACCATGCCTCATTGTATTCATGCACTCGTATAGATCACACTCTTGAATTTGGATGACTCCGTGACCTGCTTTACTCATTAAGATGAGGCAGAAGTGACACTGTGCCAGTTCGATCCCAAGCCTTAAAGAAGCCCAAGCAGCTTTTACTTTTGTGCACTTGGCCTTGAGTGACAGTTCTGGAGAGATCATGTGGAGGGACTGTAGAGACAATGTCTAAGAATACATGAAGGAGAATTAAGGAACCAAGCCAACAAAAAGAACCATGTTCCAGATGTAAGATCTTAGTCAAGCTCTCCCCAGCTAGTTCCCAGGTGTTTGAGCCATCCCAGCTGAGGTGCTAGATATGTGCATCTAGAGACCATCTAGAATGTTCCAGCCCTGGGCATGTATCCTTTGAAGCAGAGATGAGTACCTGGTCAGAGTTCCTGAACCAAAGAATTGTGAAAAATAAGAGAGTTCTTGTTCTAAGTCACTAAGTTTTGGGACAGTTTGTTTTGCAGTAATACATTGAAATAGAAATTGGTGCCTAGTAGGCTGCTGCTGTAATGAAAGGAGTAAACATGGAGCATTGGCTTTGGAAACAGAGAGTGGCAGGGGCCAGAAGGGCCTACATAAGACTAGAATGGAGGCAGAAAGAGCTGTGAGTCATTACTACTGGAGGCTAGAGAAAATGAGACTGATTTATATACTGGCAGAACAATGAGGCAAACTGTTGTGTTGGTCACATGAAAAACAGGATGAGTATCTAATGAATTTATAGATTTGGTGAGGAGCTATTCAGGCAGAATATGGAGGATGACAACTGGCCCCATTTAGCTGCCATAAAGTAAAGGGAAGATCAAAATGAACTTTCTAGTTTTCTAACAGTTTAAAGAAAATACAGGAACTTGCTGGGTTTGAAAATAAAACTTTTTCTCATTCCCAGCTTTTGCAACCTGCAAAAGATTTAGAAAAAAATTATACACACAATGTTTTGTATGTTCAATTTAAATTTATGACCACAAATCTTAGACCTCACTACTATAGCTAATCTTTACATATTTTTCCAATACACTCCTTTTTCCTGGTCAGCAGGAATTTATAACTCCTCTTCTGTCTCCAAGTCTCTAGCACCTCCTCCTTCATCATTGATGCCTTCACTTCAGACTTCATAAAGAAGGTACAACCAAATAAAAATTAATTTGCCTACCCAATGCAAACTCCATTAACTTATATCATCTGTTTCCATCTTGTGTTTCTGCCTAACAGAAGGGTAGAAGTGTCTATGTTCTCGTCCAAGTCTAATCCCTTCACTTCTGCTTTGGTTCACTCTCTTCTCATAAACTGAAGAATTTTGCTCCTGCAATGATCTCAGAAAATTTCCCCACTCTATTAAGAGTATTTTCACTGGCATCCAAGCATGTCTTGACATGGTTTTAAAACATCTTCCTTGACCCCTCATTTCTTAGAAATTTCACAGGTATTATCTCATCTATCTGTTCTTTCTTACAGAAAAACTTCTTGAATTAATTGTCAAAAATTGCTGTCTCTATTTTTAATTTTGCATTTACTCCATTGCAGTGATTCTTACCAAGGTTCCCACTGACTCACATCTTGCCCAAGCCAGCGATGATCTCCATTGTAATTTTACAGATTCTAAGCAACACTGACACTTGGAGCACTCCTTCTTTGATTAGACAATTGTTTTTTTTTAAGCCATGATAGAGCAAGATTTATCTAATTGTCCTCTCACCTGATGGTCACTCCTTATTAACCTGTTTTACTGCCTTATCCTCTTTAACCAAACCTTGGAGACCTAACTTAAGACTCTAACTGCTGTCCATAGACTCTTAAAGCTTAGATATCATTTTGCAGTGTGTATGTGTGTGTGTGTGTGGGGGGGAGCTTTTAGATTTATATTGTGGCAGCTGTCCCAGAGCTTCCACTTGGATGTCAAATAAGTACATCAAAAATATGGCCAAAATAGGAATATTGATTCTTACCTCTTCCATCTGTTCTTTTGCATATAAGACAATGGTACCACTATCTAGGAAATCAGATACTTGTTGACACATAGTAAAGTACTTATCCAGACATTTCTCATGTTGTCTTCCTGAAATGATTGAATTGCTTTTTTGATTGTCTAGGCTATGATCAATGTCAATGACTCATCATTGTCTCTAATCTCATAAGTGTCTTGACTTTCATTGTCATCCATTTGGACTAGTTCAGAATGGAAAACCAGGAGTAACTTATATCATTGAAATGACATGAATCATCTTTTGGGAGGACAGAATAGTAGTTACCCATCTGAAATCTGGTCACTAAGTAATCCTTTGAGATGATTACCAGCACCATGACTGCTTTAGTGACCACACAATGTCAGGACCTTGGTTTCCTCTCTTAGAGGCCTGAAGATAGCCAGGCTCGATCACTGCAGCGGGAGCAAGGACTCAGCTGTGGAGAGAAGTCATGATGACACTGCTGTCCATGTCCAGAGGAAGGCAGCTTAGTTCTAATCATCTTTTCTAATTCCGACAATCTGAGGACTGAAGAAGCTTGAGTGGAACAACTACATGCCCTATTTTAAAACTAGGTGTGTTTGGTAGTTAAACAGTACTTGTGATCATTTAGGATTCAGATGCCATATTCTTCCAGGGAAAAGAGGCATATGTGGGCCAATTGCATGCCGCAGTTTGGTAGAGCAGTTCACAGAAAAATGTCTCCTAGCCAGGCTAGCCTATGCTGGATCACGGATCTGTGGGTTAGAATAGAAGGTACGGATGTTTTCTTTGTTCCCAAGTTTTTAATTATACATCCCCTGTCCTTGCACTCCCACTCCCAGTCTTCCTGAACTGTGTTGGACAGTCATCTCTGGAGCAAGTGTCTAGCAGTAGGGAATTGGAAAATTATCTTACTATTTTCATTTCATATAAAAAATAATGTTTCCTTCTCAGCTGGTCATCTGGCAACTGATTAAATTCTAGGCTATTCTTGAATGGAGACTATGTGGCTTTAAGATGGAAGTCTCTAGCAACCTTTGCCCTTGGGCTTCCTGTATGGGATACCTTACCTGATGTGGACTTCTTGTCATCTGCCTTGTCTCTTGGGTCTTTTTTGATTTATTATCCATCCAGTGTCATTAGCAAGTGAGCTAACTCCTCAAAGTCAGGCTCTATACCTGCTTTTCCTTTGTGTTCCTAGTGCCTGGCACAGAGTAATGATTAATGAAGTCTGATGAAATTAATTTAAAAAAACAGAAACCAAGAAAACTAACTTATAAATGAAAATAATGTAAAGGCAGTTTTTATCTCCCTTTTGGGAGATGGCTACTCTGATACAGTAGTGTCTTGGAGATACCCTAGCTTGATCTTAATGCTATAAAATTATTATCTCATGTAAGTATCAACATGAGTTAGGTTATCTTATTCTAACTTTTTGATGAGGAAGTTAAGAGTTATTGAGATTACAGAGTTAATAAGGGATGTTGGCAATACTCAAGTATGGATCTCTCTCATAGTTTATGTTGTTTTTGTTGTTCTTTTTAACCAAACCCCACATGCAACAGGGATAATAAGTTTGTATGAAATGTATGTGTTAATGTGTTGCAACATACTTTTGCCTGTCTAGGGGGTCTCCTGCATACAAATGCGAATGGTCATGATGCCTGCTTCAGGCACTGAAGGGTGCAAAGTGTCACCTTGGCAAGGGGAGGAATCCATCTGATTCCAGTTTGGAGGCCTCTAATTATTCTCAGAATTGGTTGGAAATTTTTATGCCGATATTCCTAGCTTTACTACACTTCAGTATGGAATGATTGCTTTTAGCTGTTGGTAAAAGCTTTCTTGTTGGTTATGCTTTTCCATTGGGGGTTTGTATGAATTAGGATTTGCATTTGACTACATGTCATTACAACCCTAAATAATAGTAGTTTAATCACATAGGGGCTTATTTCCCCTGCTTATCAGATATACCTGAATCAATTCAATAATAGTTGTCAAGGACCCAGACTCCTTTTTTTCTTTACTCAACCTTATCTGTGGTGTGGTTTGATTTTCAAGATTGCTCTTTGACTTCTAAGCATCACATTCACATTCCATGCAGGGAAGAGGGGTTAGGGAAAAAGAAAAACAACAACAAAAAAAGATTGATAGAAAGAATTCAAATGACTCTGTATTCCTTTTAAAACTTAGCATCCCAGTGGCTGGGAGAGTGACATAGGGTCACCTCAATATGCCATAGAATCTGGCACATTGCTACTTCATATGAAATGGCCTTTTGTAGTTCAGGAAAAACAAGAAGCAGACACTGTATAAGTAACAATTGACATTTGCCACAGTCTACCCTTGGTTAAACAACATCCATACACATCCTTCTTTTCAGACATTGGTCAACACTCCTGAAGTCCCATTTAATTATAACATTCAACCGAAGGTCCCAAAGTATTTGCCAGGTTCTTGAGTTCCCATAATGAATAAATTTACTGACAGATTTTGTTTGTCTCCTACGTACTCCTATATACAGTTGTGGGAAGGATAACAATAATAAAACTACAATTCAGAGAAGTGGATTGGCAACACACTATTCCAGAGCGGGAAAGGTATCATCTGTAGGGTCTTCACTGCTTCCACAGTCCATTTCTTGTTAATGGAAGCTAAGAACCTGGGGATTATTTTAGAGTTATGTAGCAACAGACCACTGAGTTGCCAAAAATGGAGTTTTTTGGCAAGACTTCCTCAAATTTCTGGCTGGCATCCAGCTGATTCATTACCTACGAGAGTAACAATAGCATGCACCTTGCTCAAATGTTTTTAGGCCTGAAGGTTCTTCTTCCTTTTTACCTATTGCTCTTTCTGTTCTTAACACCACCCTTCCTCTTAGCTTAATGGCTTCTGTCTGAGGCAATTCCTAGCAGTAGGCTTTAGTGGCAGGACAGCCTCTTCACTTCAGTGCCAGCAGGTTAGCCTTCGCTTCCTTGCAGAGAGCAAAAGGAAAGGTGTTTGGGGAAGGCGTGCGCTTTTTGATTGTCCCTTTATAATCAATTTTGGTTATTGAAGAGCCTGGGTTTTTCAACTGCAGGATCTTGGGAAGCCCCCACCTAATTTAAATTACAGTCAGCTGCCAGAGAGTCTTTTCCTTAACCAATTTGGTATTTCCTTTCTTCTTTCTTCGTGATTTTACTACCTTGAGACTCATTTCATCTGTCTCTTTCAGAATGTCGCTGAATGTGGCAAGAACCCTGCACACATTCATTTTATTGGCTGCAAGTTGGGTGTTCCTGGCCTGTTCCCCCGCCCCCAGCATTCTCAGTTGCTAGCTCAACACCAGTGACCCCTGTGACCAACCAGCCACATGCCAAGAGTCTCTGGCTCCTCCTGACATTTCTGTGTTGACTTGAAATGCCACACTGTATGGTGTGGGATGTGACTTCTTGGGTGGCTGCTGAGGGGGTCATAGGATATATCCTGGAAATATGGGGGAATTAACTTTTCATGGGGTGAGTTTTGTCCAGTGAGGAACAGGTAGCAGTGGAGATAAAGGCACCTACATTCTTTATCCTCCCTCTTTCCAGTGGATGCCTCTACACCACAGTTTAGTCATATCGCCTGACTGGGGTCATCCCCATTGCTGAGTATGGATAACAGCCTGCATACAAGCTGAGTCTGTGGCTTTTTACACTGCAGTCGTAACCATGGTAATTGAGCACATTGTACTGCTCCCTGAGCTTCCCTCCCCTGCTTGTCTTTCCTTCATTCTGCATTGGGATTCTACCTCTCAAATAAATCAGCAGCACCTAATCAGTGTCCAGTTCTGCATATTTGAGGAAGACTGAACTAATACCCCACATTATGGCTTTTTCTTACCACTTCCCATAAAATATATGACTTGGGTGACAACTTGTATGCATCCTAAGGTGTATCAGCCAGAAGTCTAAGCAACTGGTTTGCCAGTTGTACCAGAAAGGATCATCGGCTTTCCATTCAGCGGAATCTGGATCCCTACTTCCCAAAGACTTGTTAAGCCCCTTCTCAGCTGGGAAGAGGTGCTGTCAAAATACTAATCTATAAAACACTTCTTTTCTTCCACTGTTTTTGTCCCATGCCATGTCAGTTTTAAATGCAACCATAAGGGCATTTAACTTGTTACATAGAATTATTGAAATTACACAGTTGTATTTCAGTGCTTGTGCATGTACACATATATTTTCTTCTTACCACAGCAGTGGAAATGCAGAACAATAATAACTCAACAATTTTACTTTTACTTCTCAGTATCTCCAAATTATATGGATACTCTGTCCCTTTGCCTTACTGTTAAGTGTGGAAGGACTAAAAGAAATAGGAGCTATGGGTTGCCCTATATTTCCTTTTCATTCTATATATTAATCAGCTTGGGTTGCCATAACAAAATACTGTAAGATTGGTGGCTTAGCAGACATTTATTTGCTCCCAGTTCTGGAGGCTGAGGAGTCTGAAATGGTTGGGGTTTGGTGAGGGCTCTCTCATTGGCTTGCAAATGGCTGCCTTCTTGCTGCATCCTCATGTGGCAGAGAGAGAGAAATTTCTCTCTCTTTTTTATAAGGCCACAATCCTGTCTGATTAGGGCTCCACCTTTATGTCCTCATTTAACTGTAATTACCTCCTAAAAACCCTAGTTCTATATATAAACACATTGAAGGTTAGAGCTTCAACATATAAATTGGAGGGTGGGGTGGTGGCACAATTTGGTCCACAATGTTTCATGTCGTCATTTTGAGCATAACTGGTAGCTGTTACAGGGAAATAACATGGGTGAGAAAGATATGATAAGGTTCCTTGGTCATTTGTTTTCCTCAGTATGCCATTGCTACCTTTCTGCTTTTAATATAAATTCTGAGAGGTGCCTGGTTGGCTCAGCGGGTTGAGCTTCTGCCTTTGGCTCAGGTCATGATCTCGGGGTCCTGCAATCAAGCCCCACATCAGGCTCTTCTGTCCACGGGGAGTCTGCTCCCCACCCCCCGACATGCCTGCCTTTCTGTCTACTTGTGATCTCTCTCTCTCTCTGTCAAATAAATAAATCTTTAAAAAAAAAAAGTAAATTCTGGTTTAAATATAAAGAGTGGTCTTTTGGGGCTATGAGTGCGTCCCTCATAGGACCTGCTTATATAATCTTATCTGTAACACACTTATCTTTTGCATCTTGTATGTCTCCTTGTGGCTCTGCGGGAATCCTCCGCTCATGGGGCATCCTGAACATTCTACGCAAATGGGTGGCAAGAAATAAGAGATCCACATATTGTGTATCTATTTTGCTTATATGCATTCTCCATTGTCTCAAATATCAGTTTATTTAAAAGTTTAAGATAAGGAGAGTAGAATGTCTTACTTCCTGCATCATATTTTTGGTACCAAGTGTGTCTGCATGCATGTAACAGAAAACTCTAATTAAAAGTTGCTTCATCACGGAGGAGTTTATTTCTAATATATAACAAGAAGTCTTAGGTGGGAAGTTCAGTCCTATTTAATGTCTCTACAAAATCATCATGAAATCAGTGTCTCATTTTGCACCATCATTTCTAAACTGTGGTTTTTCACCCTTGTGGTGGCATGATGGTTCCTCTTCATCCTTCTTCCTGGTATCACTGCATGCTAGGCTGGAAGAATGAGGAAAGGTAAAAAAAAAAAAGAAAGAAAGAAAGAAAGAAAAGTAAAAGGCCAAATATACCAGCAATTTCATCTTTCTCCTAAAAGAACTTTATTTTGTTTTGTTTTTTTATTTTTGGAGACTCTAACTAGTGACTTCATCTTGCTTCTCATTGGCTATGATTGTATCACTTGGCCATACTTTGCTATAAAGAAAGCCAGGAAATTTAATATTTTTAACAGAGCTCACCAAACAAAATCAGGGTTTTATTGCTAAGAAAAAAGGCAGAATTGATAGTGGATAGGACATAAGTTCTATCTTTCAAACCATCCCAAAATTTAGTATCATGCTGTAATAACCATTTTATAATGTTTGTGGAATCTTTGGGTCAGGAATTCAGACAGACATAATGGATCTGGCTTGCTTTGACTTCACAGTACCTGATGCCTTAACTGGAAAGACTCACATATGTGGGATTACTCAAATAGCTGGAAGCTGGATCTCTCAGGAGTTTGTGCTTGGGATGTATATTGGTTGGGGTGCAGTAAGGAAATAGAACCAATAGGGTAGGTAGTTATGTGGCTAGGTAGGTACATAGGTAGATATAAAGATAGATAGATATTTTATCTTTGTGTCTATTTTTAAAAAATATTTTATTTATTCATTTGAGAGAGAGAAAGACAGCATGAGCAGGGAGAGGTATAGAGGGAGAGGAAAAAGTCTCCCCACTGAGCAGGGATCCAGACATGGGGCTTGATCCCAGGACCCTGAGATCACTACCTAAGCCAAAGGCATATACCCAACTAACTGAGCTACCAAGGCACCCCTATTTATTTATCTGTTGAATGAAATTTGTTATAAGGAATTGGCTCATGTGATTATGGAAGCTGAGAAGTCCCACAATCTGTCACCTGCAAGATGGAGACCTAGGAAAACCAGTGGTGTAGTTTGAAGGTTTGATAGCTGGGGACCCTGTGGTGTAGATTCTAATCTAAGTATCTGAAGGCTTGAAAACCAGGAGTGCTAACGGGGGAGATGCTGTGTTCCAGCTCAAACACGCAGAGAGTGAGTTCAACCTTCCTCCACCTTTTTGTTCTGTTCAGGTCCTTGATGGGTTGGATGACAACCACCCACATTGGGGAGGGCCATCTGCTTTACTCAGTCAACAAGTTCAAATGCTTATTTATTCTGGAAATACTCAAATAATGTTTGACCATATATTTGGGCACCTTGTGATCTAGTCAAGTTGACAAAAATAACCATTATAGGATGGAATGACTCAAGGTTGGCCTCATTTGGGATTATCAACTAGATAGAAAGCCAGACTATGTGGCTTTGTGTCTTGGGTTTTCCTCACTATAAGGCTAGATTCTGAGAGAAAATGCCCTAAGAGACTTCGGGAAAAGTTGTATGGCTTTCTCTGACTTAACCTATAGGTTCATGTATATTATCAGTTATAAGTGAGTCCTTAAGCTAAGACTAAATTCAGGGGCAGAGGAACCCCACCTCTTGATGAGAGGGGCTGGCAAGGTCACATTGCAGGACAGCAGGTGGAGAGGGAGATTTTGTAATTGCCATCTGTCACAGTTGTCTATAGGGTTCAAGGATCAATGAGGTGGCTATAAAGCTACATTATTTCCTTGGCTTTCTTGTGATTCTGATCTCTGGAGGGAAAAGCAGAGCAACGATGGAAATGTGGGTTTTTACAGGATTTTTCACTTTTCAGAAAAATAAATGCTTAGTGTCTAACTCTATACTAGACTCTTTTTTGTTGACTTGTTTTCTTAGGCTTAAAAATGAGTTTTTTTTATATTTATTTATTTGACAGAGAGAGAGATCACAAGTAGGCAGAGAAGCAGGCTCCCTGCTGAGCAGAGACACCCCCCACACACACACCCAAGGTGGCGCTTGATCCCAGGATCTTGGGATTGTGACCTGAGCTGAAGGCAAAGGCTTTAACCCACTGAGCCGCCCAGGTGCCCCTAGGCTTAAAAAAATTATATCCAGTATATCCATTGTTTTGGTATGTACAGATTGATGGATTTTAACACTTGGGTAGATTCTTGTTACTACTGCCATAAAACAGGATATAGAACAATTCTAACATCCCAAAGGATACTCCTCTGTTGCCTTCTTGTCCTTAGCCCCTCTCTCACTTCTAACCCCTGATAACCTCCTAACTCCAGATAAAAATTGCTTTGCTTAGTGATCTTCAAAATATGTTGTACATATTCTAGGGGATATATAAAATGATCCAAAATAGAGGAGGGGAGAAAGAAAATAACAGAATTTTTATTTCTGTCTCATCTGTTTACACTTCAATTTTCAATTATGTTTTAAAATACACATAATACATTATCACTGTGGTATATACATTTAACTTATAAATAAACACATTAGGAGAGTTGTTTAAAAATTGACTACTGGTAAAGATAAGTGACCAAAAAGTTTTTAGACCACTGGCTTGGATTATCACCAAAACCAATTTCCTTTGGGGTGGTAAGTGGTATGGTTGTTTCCACATGGACTTTTTTCTTAGCCAAATATAATAGTGAATGAAGGAAAAGGAGGCTACGCAGGGAAATATATAGCTCTCTGAGTTGGGGCTTGGATTTCCCAAATGAGATTGTAAAATTTCTGCAATTACTTACTCAGTTTTTGACTTCCCTGATGGGTTATAGGTTCTGTAGAAACAGGGGCCATTTCTGTCACTCATTGAAATATATGCCTGGCATATTTTAAGATCTAAGGACTTAGGAGAGAACAAGACAGTCAACATCTTGGCTCTCCTGAAGTGTACTTTCTAGAGTAAGAAATAAATAGTAAATAAGTAAACAAATAACTACAAAAATTTCAGATTACGGTAAGTTCTAGGAAGAAATAAGAGAGGGTAATGGATGGAGGAATACAATGGGAGGTTAGATATCTTTGGAAGACCTATCTCTGAGAAGGTTCCATTTGAGCTGACACCTGAATGATAGGTGGGGACAGATCTTATAGAAATCATGACCAGAAATATGGGGTCACTAGAGGACAGTGAGCAGTGACACAGTGTGTCTAGACAAAGTCTGAAACTGTTATGGTAGCTTTTCTATGGCCCCTGGGTATCATGGAAAAATATCAACAGTTTTTCACACCTTTTAGAAAGGGGCCTGGAAGTAACTGGTAGATCTGGCGAGTTCTTAAGGTCTCTCCAAATTGGTGACCTGGCTGGCTTGCTCACTGGGACCAGATGGGAACCCATGTCTTGGGGGATGGCATTGTGGTCTCTATTCATTATTATTCTCTGACGACTGTGGCCCATGGATGTCCTGTTCATTCTACTGGGCACAGAGGATAAAATGGTAAATGAGTCTTAGCAGTCTTTCTGGTTTTCTCTTCACTGGAGAGGGTCACCATCTCATTGTATGTCAGTTTGGGACCTACAAGAAGCAGATACAGAGATAAAATTAAAAATGCAATGGAGTTTTTTGGTGGCCAAGCCCACAAAGGATAAAAGAGGAGAGGAGTAGGAGTTGGCAGAGAGTCTCAGACTGTGATGTGGGTCTGACAGCCGTGCAAGGAGTGGGTTTGAAGATCCTCAGACTTCTGTGCAACTCTGAGTAAGTCTCATCTAGCCACTGATTACTTGTTAGAGGAGTCCCATACTGGGTGGAAATTGCCAGTTTCTAGAACCTCAGGGAGAACGTGGCCTTGGCCTGAACACTGCAGTAGATTCCCAAGGCCCGTAGGTGGACCCTGTCTGACAAGTAATTGCACTCCCCATTGCAGGTTCTCACTTGAAGGGAGAACCAAGAGGTGCATCTCCATGGCTGCTGTGCCTTGTCCTTGGCAAGCATTCCTCTTGCCAGCTTCTGTGGGTATTTTAGTATTGAAAATGCTATTCCCTTGGGCCCCTGCTCCTGCTCCAAATTTAATGAACATTTTAGAAAGGAACCATGGAGCAGTTTTGTTCCTATTGATACTTATCTCAAGGAATACCATTAATTACTGGGACAAATTCTTGGCTGTTACATTTTATTAATTAGGATTTTTTTTCAGTGTGTGCTTAGGAATCGTGGATGGTAGGATTCTGACTATGAACTCCAATCGGCAAATGCAAATTGTGACTGATATGAGTGAGTTGGAAACTTCTGTGGTGGGAGCTAAGGGCCAGAGATGGCAAAGGGACACAGATGTAAGTGCTGTGGAGGATGGGAATGAAGGCACCTGGGATCACCTGTAGTGTTGCAACAGCATTTACATGCTGTTGAAGTTCTGAGGAGTAAATCAGATGGGCAGAGGGTTAGGGTTGGGCAAGTGCTACAGTCTCGCAGCTGGACTGAGCCTGTGGCAGGGTGCAAAGCAGCCGTGTTGTGGATCAGGAATAATGGCACGCCCCTCACCTCTCCCTAGAAACTCTCACCTGTCCTGGGGTACGATGGAAGTGCCTCTCCTATAGGGCCATATGAAACCTCTGTTGCAGATGTTCCTTATAGTTCCTGTTTACTTGAGACGCACTTCTAGTGCTCAATTACCCTGGTTTGACTTTTTTTTTTTTTTTCTTGGTCTTGTCATTTCTTTTTCCTAAAATCAATGGCCGCTTTTACTTACTCTTTTCCATTTTTCCAAATGCCATTAGTGACTCTCTGAAGCAACACATGCTTGACCCACTGGTGACCAGGAGTCTCTAATCAGCATGCTGAACTTGCTTGGGAAATGCATGGGTTTTTTCAAACAGTGGTCAATGAAAAGGGAAAGAGTGGAAAAGGGAAACAGTGGCACTGGAAAGGGAAAGAGAAGAGTGGAAAATATATTGAGTTTGAATGGTGGCCAAACAAATACCATGTTAACTCAGGTGTTCGATATATAGAAGAAGTTGTCTGATTCCTTGGAAGTTAAACTTTAACGAGAGACTTGTCCAGCCCCAAGTAAACAGACATAATGATCTTTTGTCTGCAATAAAACTGGTACATGAGATTTCTCACTGCGACTTTCAGTTTTAAGCTGTTGTTAAGTCCTGAGTAGGAAAATATGGTTTCCTTTTAATCCTTTTTATTGGGTTGGAAAGGAGTGAGAGTGGGGTGAGAGAAGGGAATTTTCATGTTTGCGGTGGAACGGGAAGGGTCTGTGCTAGGTTGAGAATCTTCTAGAAGGAAACGAAATCTTGGATTTTGAGGTGGTAATGATCTTAGTATCTACTCCAACCTGTTTTTTAGCCAATGTGGAAACAGAGACTGAGAGAGGCTAAGACGCAAAATGACCAAGCGGGAAGAAGATTGGAGTGGGAAGGGCTGAGTCAAGTACCAGCTGAGCCTGTAGTGCTCTCTGTCACTGAGCTTTGACGCCAGCACCCTTCCCCTGTGACCTGACCTTCTTGGACTCCTGGAGGCAATGTGGAACACTTAGAGGCCAAATATGACTTCTAGAATCTTCGGCAAAATTCTTGGGTACTTGTTGGCATTCTGAGTGTAAATAATCGGTTAGACCTTTGCATAGTGTGACAGTCCTTGTGGTTCCGGCTGTCTGATCCCCATAACAGCCCTCATCTCCCAACACACAGTTCTAACGAGACCCAAATTCAGTCTCTATTGCTGTTCTGAAAGTTTTTCTCTTGATGTTCTCATTTGGTAATTCTTGGATGTTAATATCCATGGGTCAATTAACATTTGAAAGCTTCCATCTGGATTCTTGGCTTTAAAATCATCGGTACTTACCCCATATCTAGCACCAGTAGGTAGGTCTGCATAACAAGTACAGGGATGGCCCCCCCCAAAATAAATAAATAAATCAGATTGGGCTATCTAAAATTATAAAAATTAGACGTTGGTATGAAAGAACAAATATATTAGAGTGATATGGTACTATTGGGAGCAAAGCAAAAGGGACACTAGACTAGTTCAGGGTCATCACAGACCTCTGCCTTGTAAGGTAGACAGTGACTCTTGTTCACCCCAATGACATTACAAATACTGGAGTTTGAAGCCTTTCCCACATATGTAACCTCTTGAAGCTGACATTTCTTCATCTCTTAAATGGCAATTGCTTTCATCTGGACTCTTAAGGCTGTTGGGAGGACCAAATTAAACAATGGCTTCATAAAACTTGAAAGTGCTATTAAAATATTAAAGGGTTTACTAGCTGGGTAGTAGGACTGGATTACAACTGGGGATTCCTGACAGCTAATTCAAGTCCTGATGGGTCGTCTTTTCATAGCTCTGGGGAGAAAATTGTGAATAAGGGTAAATTGTAGAGAAGATAGTCTGTGTTTGGAGACAAAAGGAAGACAGCACCATAGCATCTTTCTTGGAAAGACACTTAAAAATTTTAGTATACAGCATTATTCAATCATAGTTAACTGTTTAGAATACATGAGTCTATACTCTAAAAGAAAGGGACAGTACTGAAGCTGAGCTGTGCCTTTTTGGTGGATATATTCACCGATTTCAAGCACAGAGGTAATTTGCTTCTCTTTATTCTCCAGTGAAGGTGAGGCAAGGGGTGACCATGGAGGAACTTAAAGCCTGGGGATATTAAAGCATGACTCTCATAAATAAAACTCAGAGATTTCCTGACACCTAAGAGCAGGATCAACTTGGAAGAGAAAAACAAGGGTCTAGAAAATTGGTCTTTTAACTAATGCTTTTGTCCTAAGTAATATTTCTCTAACTATCATGTAGATAGCATCATATTTCATTTTTCTGCTTCAACCTCAAAATCTTTAGAGAGGACCCAGAAATCCATTTGCCATTCTGTGGGATGCAGTCCAGGACATGATCATCATCATTATTATTATCACTGAAGATAAAGAAATCTATCACTTTCAGTATTTCCTGCTGCCTGCATAATAACTCAAGCTCTGCCTCTTGGTCATCTACTTTAAGGGACAATATAATGACATTGCTGGGAATTACATATATCTACTCATTCCAAAGCCAACAGCTCTTGGTTCAGCTTTAATAGATCAAATTCTATTAAAAAAGTCACGAGAACAATTTCTTTCTTTTAAGAGCTAGGAAGCCTTATCTCTACAAAAGTGGGTCTAAAAAGTTCACTGCTCAGTGAGCATCAGTTTGCTTCTGGGAAATGGCATGTTGTTTCTGAATGGTGTTCTATCCTCTTATAAAACTTAAGCAAAGTAATTCCAGTTATTAAGCAATGACCCAAGGCATGTCAGCAATAAGTTTGCCTCACGTCTTCTTTTTTGGGAAGATTGTCAGAACATAGTTCAGAGGAACATCATGACCCTTAACTTCATCTCCGAAAGTGCATCCAGCCCATACTTATTGAACAGCCTGTGTATACAAAGCAGCAGGTCCAGTGCTGAGTGTACAAAATGAATAAGGGCTTGTCTTGGTACTTGACCACATCTAACAGATGAACAAATGTTGATTCTCCTCTTCTTTTTGTGGAACACCAGTTTCTGTGAATGATGCTAAATTCCCAGAAGTCTTGTGTAAGATTTGGCTGCTTTTTCAATGCCTTTATCTATGTGGTTTTAAGCCAAGCATTCAGACAAAATTATCTTTGATTGTGTCTGTGTACCATCTGTGTGCCATCTGAATCCAGAGGCCTACAAGTCTATGTAATGTTATATGGTAAATGCTATAAGCAGTGTAGGTACAAGGACCAGTGGAAGTATGGAGGAGAGTTCTGTAATAGAGGAAATAGTAGTTGAGCCTTGGCTCAAAAGGTGAGTTAGAATTTTTCTAGATAAAAATGTAAATAAAGGTATCCAGGAGAAAATGAGAGAATATGACATGCTGGGGCATTTTTATGGTAACTGTAACATAGAATAGTGGTAGCTTCTGACACTAGATGTGCAGGCTGGGCCAGTCTGTGAAGGGGAAGCTATCTCTATGTTAGGTTATCTTCTTACACAGTTTGTTCATATCTTCTTGGTTGATGGAGAAACTGAGGAATTACTGTCTTGTTCCTACTCCTCTTCTGGTATTGTAACTCAAGATAAGCATGTGGTTCAAAGTATCAATGTTGTTTATTTCCAGATGGAGTTCACCTTCCCAACTCCCTGCCCGTCCCCCATGCCACAGAAACCCCTTCGTTGTGCAGGTCACGGGCCATTCAAAGGTGTTTTCACTAACTCACCTATGCTGCTTTTGTCAGGAATTGTATTTCCACTTAAAAACTTATCCAATGAAGTGAAGTATCAAAGCAGGAAAAAGTTATTAAGTTTACCAAGTTCTTCTCTCACAACTTTTTCTAATTAATGATTAAATGTTGAAGTAGTAGTTGTTAAAGTGTTGATAAAAAGAAGTCTGAGGAAGCTGGTGGAAAGCAAGACTGATGAACTAGGTAGAGTCGTTCTTCAAACAGGTGTGCCATTTCCCTACCGCACTTAGTAAAGCCCTACCCTGGGGCTTGCAGGCCCCGATGCTAGAAAGTTGTTGTGTCTCTGCCATGGCTACAGTGTTTTCAGTTTTATGTATGTTTGGCTTTTTTATTCGTGTCTGTTTAGTCTTTCCCCAAACGTCAGTCATATGAGGTGGTTGATTAAAAGATTTTATTGTGTTTATATCTCTTACTTTAATTAAGCACATTTAAGCCATATATGAGTTCACGGAGATGGGCTTATGTGACACCTGTATTGCTCAGTAATAGTGGAAAAGATGAAAACCTAACTTCCAATTCTGTTTGGTCTATCTTCTGTCTGAAGACAGAAGGGCCCAAGATCGCCATCTGTGAGCCTTGCATATCACAGTCTTTGGCTGGATTTCGATACTGTAATACATAATGTGTGACACATAATGTGTAATACTTGGTACGTGCTATATAATGATATCCTATATATCATTTAATCAAATTATATATTGTCTTGCCTAGTACTATTACATAAATAATATTACTCTTTTCCTTTGCTCATCTTGTCAGTGCTATTGCTGATCCTAGAGTTGACAGCATGTGAGGTTATGGACAACCTTGGCCATGTCTGATTTTGGTCTTATTTCATAACTTCTTAAAAATGGAGGACTTGGGGTGCCTGGATGGCTCAGTAGGTTAAAAGCCTCTGCCTTCGGCTCAGGTCATGATCCCAGAGCCCTGGGATCAAGCCCTGCATCGGGCTCTCTGCTCAGGGGAGCCTGCTTCCCTTCCTCTCTCTCTCTGCCTACTTGTGATCTTTGTCTGTCAAATAAATAAATAAAATCTTAAAAAAAAATGGAGGACTTGCTACCCTTTCTTGTGCCATGCCCTATTTTATGATAATCTGAGAATGGTTAGGTGTTCTGGCTCAGAGTCCCCACAACTTGGCTATGAAATTCTATTTTGCCACCCACTTAGTGAATATATTTTGAGCAAATTACTTGTGCAGACCTCATTTTGCTTCTCCAGAAAATGAGGAATAATAGCTAATTCAGGGTGGCTTACCTATCCTCTGTTTGATTTATATAATCGTAATTCCAATCTTAAAGGATTGTTGAGAAATTTAATTGAGTCAGTATTTAGTGTTCTTGTACATGGTTGGCTTTTGATGAGGACTCTCCTTTAACTTACATATGGCTTGGCTTCTTTGCTATACCCTCCCTTGGTGTCAGATGGGGACTGGTAAATAAATACCAGCTATTATTATTATCTTTAATTATGATGTTTAGTGTGTGACTGTTATCTCATTTGCAGACCTCAGGGTTAAGACCTAATGTATTATAAAACATTAGAAAACAAAGAGGGATTGAATATAGGGCATGTAATCCCTGGGCAAGGTTAACCCACTGGGTGTGGTAATTTCTTTTATGATTTGATTTGATCATCTCTAAATTAGTAAACATGTTATTTCTAAATTCACTAGTTTAATTCCTTGTTGTAGCTATATTATCCTACTCTTGGCTTGGGTTTGGAAATCAAACCCTTATATGCCTCCTAAATTCTTCTAAGAAGTTAGCCTGTGATCCAGATGGTTGCTTACAGGTTGATGGTATGGTATGATTATGAATTCAGCCTTGAACTTAAGGAAATCTAGATGTTCAAGTACTTTCCAGGTTTTTTCAGGGACCACTGTGACTTTCTATGAATGATGCTAAATCTACAGAAGTCTCATGTTGGAATCTGGCTGCTTTTTCAGTGTTTTTTTCTCCTTATGCTTCCTAAAAGAGCACTAAGACAGAATTATCCTTGATGGTGTTTATCTGCATGAATGTAGGAGGGAGGGAGGGTAGAAGGGAGGAGAGAGAAAGAGAGGCAGAGGGGTTTGGATATAGTTGTTGAGTGATCAAACTCATTAAGTTCATAGCCTTTGGTTCTAAACCATGTGGGGGTATGCTGTTCCTAGAATACACTGGGATGTATATGAGATATGTATCATATGCTATATATGTATCTCACACACATAGCACAAGGCTTTGAGTAGAAAACCAAAGACCTTGGATGGATTTAGCATTCTTAGTCCTAGCTAGGTCACAACTTTGGAAGAGAAGAAAGGATGTAGGGTGAGTACATCTTGTGTCTTAGTTCATTTGGGCTGCTATAACAAAATAACCCAGCCTGGGTGGCTTATAAACAACAGAAATGTAGTTCTCACAATTCTGGAGGTTAGAAGTCTGAGATCCGAGTGCCAGCCTGAGTGGGTTCCATTGAGGGGCCTTCTTCCAGGCTGTAGACTGCTAGCTTTCTGTGTCTTCCCCTGGTGGACACAGACAGGGGAAACAAGTTTTCTCGTGACTTTTATAAAGACACAAATGCCATTCATGAGGGCTCTAACCTCTATCTAATCCTTATTATCTCCTAGAGGTCCTACCTCTTTTTTTTTTTTTCAATTTATTTATTTTCAGAAAAACATTATTCATTATTTTTTCACCACACCCAGTGCTCCATGCAAGCCTTGCCCTCTATAATACCCACCACCTGGTACCCCAACCTCCCACCCCCCCCGCCACTTCACACCCCTCAGATTGTTTTTCAGAGTCCATAGTCTCTCATGGTCCTACCTCTTAATATCATGACATTGAGGGATAGGATTTCAGCATTTGAATTTTGGCAGGACACAAACATTCAGTTCATCACTCCTGGAAACAGAATTTGTTTTTCTAGATTGTGATTTATAGTATCAGGTAATCTCCTTGGGGGGAAAAGTCACTTTATAGAACCAAAAGAATTTATTTATTAGAATATAAGAACTTATTATTAAGTATTTAGTGGCTTAAGGAAAGGAGGGAGACGAATACTCAGAAACCTAATAAAGAGGAGGATGATATATGAAAGAGAAAAAACAATATGATCATGTCTTATATGAAAATATCATTTCTGAAGTGTTTTTATGTGATCTCATGAGATTTTTAACAATAATACTCTGGATATTTTAGAAATGTGAAGATCTGTATTTTCCAGATGAAGAATATGAGTTCCAGAGAAATTAAGTGGTTTGTTTGAGGTCCCATAGACATTAAACCATATACCTGAGACTAGAATCTAGATTTCTTGAGTATAGTCCTATATTCCCATTATTGTAGAACATATTCATAAATTTTTTGGATAATATTTTCCCCCAAGTTTGAGCCTTGCTTGTGATTTCAGAAGTGTTCTTTCAGGCCAAAGGAATTTTAAAAATTTTCACATTTTTCTTTGTCGTTTCATTCAGCATGTTTGCTGTTAAAAGGTTTCACTGATATTTGGTGTGTTCTTGACATCCTTTTGAGGATTTCATCTCTGGAAATATGAAACAGTGAAGGGAGATTTCTAATTTTAGTCTTAGCTCTGGCCAAAATAATTGAAGTAGAAGTAAAGGACAACTTGGAAGAAAATTAACAACAGTATTTATAATAGTGATGGAAAGCAAATGGTGATCGAAGTCGGGCATTTATCTTCGGCTCTAAGAGTGGTATGTTTCAAATAGTCCAGATAAAAGATGGTTAAGAGCAACAGGGGAGTCCAGAACAGAGAAAAGGCTGGCATTGAGGTTACATGTTATTCCTTTGAAAAGAAAGTAGTGGTAGGGTTACTTCATGGGCATCTCTGTGTTTGGATTTCATTTTTCACAAAAAGAACATATATTACTGTATAAATTTCTCTTCAGCTTCTGCGCACTACACTCTGGTCATCCATTGAGAGGTAATGCAGCTAACATTTTGGTGTGTATTCTTGCAGACCTATTCTCCACACAAATACATAAATATATCCTTCTATAGCAGGGTAATCAATCATTTCAGTTTTACCAGGACTGAGTTGTTTCTGGATATGTGGGTATGACATTGTGATTTAAGATTTGAAATATATATTTGGTCTTTGACTAGTTCTTGGCAAAGAGCTGCAAAAACCTTTGGAATTTTCTGTCATAAGAGCGATAAGGTATCTTTTGTTACGTTAACTAGACGACTTATGGAAAGCCCTTAGGTTACCTGTGGGTGGGGGCTGGTTGTAGGAACCAGCCACTTGATTAGAGTGAGGGGAGAGGGACTGGAGGTTGAGCCAGTGGCTGGTGGGCAATGATTTAAATCATTTGTAATTCTCTAATGAAGACTCCATCAAAACTCAAAGGACAGGCTTTAGAGAGCTTCCTGGTTGGTAAACACGGGAAATGCTGGGAAAGTGGCAATTCTGGAGAAGCCATGCAAGCTCAGCACCCCTTCCCCATATCTTGCCTTATGCATCTCCTCCATGTGGCTGTTCCTGAGTTCTATCTTTTTATAATAAATCAGTAATCTAGTAAGTAAAATGTTTCTCTGGGTTCCGTGAACCGCTCCAGCAAAGTAGAACCTGAGGAGGGGGTCTTGGGAAGTTCTGATTTACAGTCAGTAGGTCTTCAGTATAGGTAACAACCTGAACTTGTAATTGGCATCTGAGTTGAAGGGTATTGTTGGAACCTCTGGTGTATAGCCAGTTGGTCAGAAGCACAGTAATAATTTGGGCTTGTATGGGTATCTATTTTGGTTGGGGGGAATCTTATAAGACTGAATCCTTTACCTGTGGAATCTGATGCTATCTTTGGGTAGGTAGTGCCAGAACTGAGTTGAATAGCAGGACACCCACCTGGTGTCAGAGCACTGCTTGTTGTGTGTGTGTGACCCCCATCCCTACTCATACACAGTGGGATTGAGTCCAGGAACCCAAAACAGTGGGACCTTCAGTGCTAAAACTAGGACAGTTCCAGGCAAACTGGGATGGTTGGTCACCCTCTCCAAACACAGATGGGTGAGAAGGTGTCTGCCCTCAACTTCTCTTCCACATCCTCACTAAAGTGGGATAAGAGGAGGAAAGTGGCCTAGCTGACCTCACAGGCAGGGAATGGATAAAGTCTTTCAGATGATTTTCTGGGTTTTGAATTAATGTCACTTGTCTTCCTAGTATCTAAAAATTGGTGGCATGTGTAACTCATGATCTAGTCTCTTCAGGCCAAGCAGTTACTTTGTCCAGCTCAGTGTCTTCCTGGCTGTGGAACATGCTATTGGCACTTTCACATCTCTGCCACATCCTCTGTCAAGACCCTGAGTGAAAACTTGGCTGTAGAGTTAACCTTACTCTTCATCACAGTAGGCAAGTTCATGAGACCAACCTCCATTCAGAGGGTCCTTGCATCATGAGAACTAGGGAATTTAAACTAGATTTCCCTCCCACCCTTCCTGTATCTCTTTCCCTCCCTCTTCCCTTTCTCCCACTGTATTACACCACCCTCTTGACTTATGCTGACCCCACTAGAGTGACTTAAGGTCTCCTGTACAGTAGTCTCCTCATGGAATTCAAAATGGGGAGCACAGTAAGAATCCCTTAAACTTGGTATTTCCTTTTGACTTTTAGAAGTCATCTTTTCTTTCCCAGACTCAAGCTTTCAGATGAAAACTTGAACCAAGTTGTCTGAGCTCTTAGTTCTATCAGTTCAGTGGACTTCTGGCTCTCTTCTTCTCATAATTCCCTAGTCCAGCATTGTTGGAATTGTCCTTCTCTCATCCTGTCTGGACCTTCCTTCCATGAAACACTAGTAAGTAATCCATCAAGTCTGGCTTTCAATCCTATTATTTTACTAAAGATATTAAGTACTCACCTCCAGTACTGGCAAGAGGAACCTCATGAATGACGTAGTCTTGACAGTTCAAGTCTACAAGAGGTCAGAGCTTTAAAGAAGAAATTTGAAATTTAATGATGTAATATTTTTAAAATACTTTCCTTAGTAATATAAGCTTCTCCCACTATCCCAAAGTAGAGCATTCCTATAAAATCTTCTGCAAGCCAAAAATGGTATAAAGCAAAGGAACAATTACCGTTAATTCACATGGAAGAGATTTTGAGTGCTCTCCCCAAAATAACGTCTTTCAGACTTTCCTGATAAATTGAGATAAAGCATAGATGCTCACAAACACAGTTCAGAGCAGTGGTGGCTGACAGTGAGATGCTGCATGTAGTTGCCTGGGAAGAAGCTTGGTGGTGGTGCCATTCTGGCGTGTGTGGGGTGTTTGCTGCCTCTGTAGTGGTCCACTGCAAAAACAGACACTGACTGCTATTTCACTTTCTACCTTTCTCCGTAAAAGTGAATGCTCTTCTGATTCCTTTCATTCAGCAAACACAGTTCTAATATAGGTTTTTTGTAAAAGCCAAATGACATAACACAAGCTTTTGAAAAGTAGAGGATAATTGTAGATCTTTAAAAAAAAAAAAAACTCAAACAGGATTGCGCATGTATTGTTTAATGACTTGTTTCCTCATCCAACAAAATATCGTAGATATTTTGCCATGTCAGAACAGTGAGTTATTTCATTTTTTTTAATGGTTGAAAATGATTTTATGTCATGAATGTGGCATAATTAATGGAACCACTTCCTTCTCGTAATGGACATGTAGGTTCAGACTTTGAAAAAGAGTATGTTTGTGGAAGACAGAAATAGTGATGCATTTTAAGGGTGGATACCAAAGAGTAGAACAAACTTGCAGGGATAATATTGACAAAACTATGAAGAATCAGTGCAGCTAGTGAAACGTTTGTTACAGAAAACAGAGGGTTTCATTTATCCATATTTAAAGCAAAAAGAACAAGGAAGGGATGGGATCATGGCTTGGGCAGATGGTTTATGGTTGACTGATGAAAGGCAGGTGGTGATTCAGTGTCTATTTTGCTTCTGTGTTTTACACAAAGGAAATGATCTTCAAGTTGGAAAGGGCAGGAAGGCGTGATTATCAACCGGAATTTAATATGTGCAAATATTTTAGGACAGTGCCTGCAACATAGGAAGTGCCCAAGGAATGTGTTAAAATTTCCTTTTATTATATTCTATTATTATTATTTTATTATTATTTTTGTAGACTTTCCAAATGAAAAAGGTGCTGGATGATCAAAATGGGTAAATCACCAGTTTTTTGAAAAGGCGAAAAAGATGAATTCTGAAAAGAACCCATCAATGAATGTGACATTGATCTCTAGTTGAATTCAGGAACAGAGTATTTAGAGATGGATTATGAGTGCTCTGGAAAAGAAGATAAAATTATGGAAAACAGTGAGTTCCAAATAAAGTCTAGCTAGACTAATCTGATTTCCTTTGTTCAGGCTTGTCATTGAATGATTTGATTAGGGGAATGTACTAGATGGAAAATACCCGCATTTTAGTAAGATACTGGACAAATTGCTCATAAGCTGTGCTTTCTTGTGTATTTTGCACATGCTGTACTCTCTGTTTAGCAGCTCTTTCTCTCCTCATCTGTTCATGATTGCCTACTCACCCGAGGCAGAATAATACTGGAATACTAACCAACATTTCCTTTTTTCTTTTCCAACACTGGCCCTCCTTGAGTCAGTTAGGATGTCTACAGTATCACTTTAAATAAGTGATGGGACATCAAAAAAGCAGCAGAAAAATAGTTTGTTCCAGAATTTGGGTTTGAAAAGTCTAAGTCTTTAGGGAAACAGAAAGGACTGTTGGCTAGAAAAAAAAGGTTTGGAAGAATACTTGCTATATAAAAATACAATCTTTCCTCATAGGGACTAGATACTAAAGAGTAGAGGCCTGAGATGAGGAGGCTAGAGTTACTGAGCATCCTACCACACCTACCACATTGCATTATGATTCTTGACCTTTCCATTGACCTTTATGATTTCCCTTCAGTAACACCATGGTCCACTGATAGCCTGGCATGAATGATGCCTCTCTGTGTCTTGTATGCCTCATCCTATGTAGGCAACCCCCCTGCTGGGACCTATGACACAAGCCTCAGAGCTGAAGGATGGGGAACCAAGGATCTAGAGGGGAGGTTGTTGTGCAGATGGATCTCTACTTGGGTAGACCTAAATATAATCAGTCTTCCCTTCACCACCCTTACTGTCAGGATGACAGTAAAAGGCTCTACCTTTTTACATTCTTGAAACTTAATTTAGGTAAAACTTGGAAGGGGGAAGGAAGAACGTCTCCATTTTTTTTTTTTAACCTTTCCTCAGCAGCCTCACATACCGTCCAGTACTCTTTCTTGGGCTTCTCTGGGACTCCAAGTCCACTGGTGTGATAGCACCCATGATAAGGAATGGTTGAATTGCCTGTGTGATTATTTCCCAATTAGACTGTGAACCTTTTAAGGGTAGAGAACAGACTCTATTGTGTTTGTATTTCTGGCACATAGTAGACATAGATACTACACAAGTATTTAATAGATTGAATTGAAGATGGCTAACGTATAGAATTACTTGGGTTCAGAATTAACTAAATATATATTCAAAGAATATTGGCTAATGTGTTAGTGTTGGCTTTGAATTTTTTCTCTGTGAGGTATTTCTAGGTTTAGACCTCTATGTTCTGGGTTTCTTTTTTTTTTTTAATCAGTAATTATTTTATTTTTATTTTTTTTTCAATTTATTTATTTTCAGAAAAACAGTATCCATTATTTTTTCACCACACCCAGTGCTCCATGCAATCCGTACCCTCTATAATACCCACCACCTGGTACCCCAACCTCCCACCCCCCCGCCACTTCAAACCCCTCAGATTGTTTTTCAGAGTCCATAGTCTCTCGTGATTCACCTCCCCTTCCAATTTACCCCAACTCCCTTCTCCTCTCTAACACCCCTTGTCCTCCATGATATTTGTTATGCTCCACAAATAAGTGAAACCATATGATAATTGACTCTCTCTGCTTGACTTATTTCACTCAGCATAATCTCTTCCAGTCCCGTCCATGTTGCTACAAAAGTTGGGTATTCATCCTTTCTGATGGAGGCATAATACTCCACAGTGTATATGGACCACATCTTCCTTATCCATTCGTCCGTTGAAGGGCATCTTGGTTCTTTCCATAGTTTGGCGACCGTGGCCATTGCTGCTATAAACATTGGGGTACAAATGGCCCTTCTTTTCACGACATCTGTATCTTTGGGGTAAATACCCAGGAGTGCAATTGCAGGGTCATAGGGAAGCTCTATTTTTAATTTCTTGAGGAATGTTCTGGGTTTCTATCAATGACTGGAATGAGCTATAACTCATTGATTATATTTTGGAATTATAGGAAGCCAAGGGAAAGCCAATACACTGAATGAGAGTCAGAATCCAAGGAGAGAGGACTAAGTTGAAATGATGAACCATATATAATTTATTTGGGAGTAAATATAAAATACTACAGTTAGGTTAAAAAAAATCAACTGCATTACAGATTAGGAAAAGGCATAGCCTTCTTGCTTTAAGCTTCTTGCCAAAGCTCTAGTTGATAAGCTTATTGTGAGTCAAATTATGATGTAGCTTTTACTATGTTTTATATTTAATGTGATTTCAGATATTATTTATTGAAAAAAAAGGAAGAGATACATGAAAGCAAGAGTACCACTGTATGTCTCACTGATGAGATCATGGCTTAAATATTGGGTACCATTCCATATATAATATTTAAAAAGGATGATGCTGGAGAATTTAGAAGAAAATGTTTATGAAAACTGCATTTTTATGGGAATTGGGAAGGGATTAGGGCTAGACCACAGGAGGGATGGCCTCATAAGGGAAATGATGGCTGGATTCTCTAACATGTGAATGCCTGTAATTCAGTTGACCCTTGAACAACACAGGTTTGAGTTGAGCAGGTCCACTTAAATGTGGATTTTTTTAATAAATACAGTACAGTACTATAACAGTATTTTGTCTTCCTTATGATGTTCTTTTTTAAAAATTTAATTTTCTTTCCAGTGTTCCAAAATTCATTGTTTATGCACCACACCTAGTGCTCATGCAATACGTGCCCTCCACAATACCCACCACCAGGCTCACCCATCCCCCCACCTCCTCCCCTCCAAAACCCTCAGTTTGTTTCTCAGAGTCCACAGTCTCTCATGGTTTGTTTCCCCCTGTAATTCCCCCCATCTGACTTCTCCTCTCCATCTCCCAATGTCCTCCATGTTATTCCTTATGCTTCACAAGTAAGTGAAACCATATGATATTTGACTCTCTCTGCTTGACTTATTTCACTCAGCATAATCTCTTCCAGTCCCATACATGTTGATAAAAAAGCTGGGTATTCATCCTTTCTGATGGAGGTATAATACTCCATTGTATATATGGACCATATCTTTATCCATTCATCCATTGAAGGGAATCTTGGTTCTTTCCACAGTTTGGCAACTGTGGCCATTACTGCTATGAACATTGGGGTACAGATGGTCCTTCTTTTCCCTGCATCTGTATCTTTGGGGTAAATACCAAATCAATTGCAGGGTCATAGAGTAGCTTCTATTTTTAATTTCTTAAGGAATCTCCACACTGTTTTCCAAAGTGGCTGCACCAACTTGCATTCCTACCAACAGTTTATAAGGTTCCTCTTTCTCCACATCCTCTCCAACACTTGTTTTTTGTCTTGTTAATTTTGGCCATTCTATCTGGTGTAAGGTGGTATCTCATTGTGGCTTTGATTTGAATCTCCCTGATGGCTAATGATGATGAACATTTTTTCATATTATCTGTTAGCCATTTATATATCTCCTTTGGCAAAGTGTCTGTTTATGTCTTCTGCACATTTCTTGATGTGATAATCTGTTTTTTGAGTGTTGATTTTGAGGAGTTCTTCGTAGATCTTGAATATCAGCCCTTTGTCTGTAGTGTCATTTGCGAATGTCTTCTCCCATTCTGTGGGTTGCCTCTTGGTTTTGTTGACTATTTCCTTTGCTGTGCAGAAGCTTTTGATCTTGATGAAGTCACAAAAGTTCATTTTCAGTTTTGTTTTCTTTGCTTTTGGAGACATATCTTGAAAGAAATTGCTATGGATGATGTTGAAGAGGGTTACTGCCTATGTTCTTCTCTAGGATTTTGATAGATTCTTGCCTCATATGAGGTCTTTTATCCATTTTGAGTTTATCTTTGTGTATGGTGTAAGAGAATGGTCGAGTTTCATTCCTCTACACATAGCTGCCCAATTTTTCCAGCACCATTTATTGAAGAGACTTTTTATCCAATGTATATTTTTTTGAGCTTTGACAAAGATTATTTGACCATAGAGTTGAGGATCCATATCTGGACTCTCTACTCTGTTCCACTGGTCTATGTGTCTGTTTTTGTGCCCATATCATGCTGTTTTGGTGATCATAGCTTTATAGTAAAGCTTGAAATCAGGCAACCTGACGTGCCTAGTTTTGTTTTTCTTTTTTCAACATTTCCTCAGCAATTCAGGGTCTTTTCTGGTTCCATACAAATTTTAGGATTGTTTGTTCTAGCTCTTTGAAAAATGCTGGTGGAATTTTGATCAGGATGGCATTGAAAGTATAGATTGCTCCAGATTAAAATTAACATTTTAACAATGTTTATTCTTCCAATCCATGACCATGGAATGGTCTTCCATCTTTTCCTTATCATATCCTTAATAATAATTTCTTTTCTCTAGCTTATTTTATTGTAATAATACAGTATATAATACACATAAAATACCAAGTGTATAAATCAGACTGTTTATGTTTTTGGTAAGGTTTCTATTCAAACGTAGGCTATTAGTAGTTAAGTTCTGGGGGAGTACAAAATTATACACAAATTTTTGACGGCCCAGGGAATTGGCTGATGCAATGTTGAAGGGTCAGTTTTATTAAAGGATAATTCAGCTTATGTTTCATGGCCTGATGGATGAAAGTTATAATGAAGCAGTTGCTGGGTCACTATTTGAAAATTTTTAGCAATCAACAGTTTCCATCAATGAAGTCCTAGTTTTGGGATTGTCTCTACCTCACTTCACTGTAAGAGTTTAAAGTGAGAACAGGATGACTGTCATCAGTTGGATCCCTGATATGCATATGTGCCTGGATTTGAATGAGCTCTTATGTGACTTCCAGTTCAAAGAATAGGTGCTCTTTCAACGTATGGTCTATGGGTTAGTCAGGAAGGGCTCTGTGGATGTGGAGGTACAGGAAGGACCTTTTGACCAACTGACAGAAATGATGGTGAGAATTGCTTAGCTCAGAACAAAGCTTCCTGAACTTTCTGTATCCCTTCGTCTGTATGCAGGCCACATAGATGGCAAAATATCTGGACTGTTGGACAGTACCTCATGTGAAAGAAAAGGAAATAACTCCTTGGTGGATATGAACTGTGAGGAAGAATGATGATGCTACTCTATGTTCCATGACTCTGTACCCAGAGAAATAACAGGACTTGATCAATGGAAATGTTTGGTGGGAGGAGGGGAAGGACACTGGTGATGAAGAGGTAAGCGCAGATCTCATCTGGGAGAATGATGATGTTTTAGCTCCATGGTCCATGGCTCTGAGCCCAGCAGGTGAGCCTGGGACAATTGATGGCTTCTGACACCCAGGCAGTTGGAGTATTTCTGAACTATGTGCCATGGCCAAGCAGCTCTCAGTGCCGCAGACAGCTTCATTACTATTGGCCCATCCTTCACTTAGTGGCAGACCTTCTTCCATCAGCCAAAGAAAAAATGGGAAAATCACCGAGGCTCTACATGTTTTCAGTATTACCCTCTTTCTTTTGTCCATACCAGGTTTGGTTTGTGTTCTCCTGTCTCCCCTCTGAGCTCTGGTACAGAAGCACCCTGGCATCACCCACCCCTCTAATGATATATGAAACATGGACAAGAGGATTTCCCCAAAGGACTTGGCAGATTGCAGATCTCTGCAGCAGTCAGAGAATGATAGAGTGTGCCCTGGCTTGTCCAGGAATAGGCAGAGGTTCACTGCTGCTTTAATTCATCAAAAGCAATTCCATTCCCATTTCTGAGCACAGAATGAATAGAACTTCCAAGAATCAGAGTGGGCAACTAGTAGAGTTTAATTTCCTGCCAGAAGAAGGTAAATATATCCTCATGTTACAGGCACCATGAAATGGTATAGCAGTAAGTAAAATTTAGAGTCCTCTATCTTCAAATTGCTGAGATGAGCAACCTATGAATATCCCTAAGTCACAAAATATTTTTATTGTTTTCTTCTTAGTGAATTCAAAGGAGAAGAAGTAGTAAGTGAATGTAATACATATAAGCCTTGTACACTTTTCACTCATACCCTTTTCTTCTGAAGCTGCTGATTGCCTCCCAGAGTGTGCTACAGCTCCTGCCTCTCCCAGCATCCTGGCCAAGCATCCCGTGCAGATGGGAGTCTGGCCAGAAGCCCTGAGCCTCCAAGATGTATCCATCCTGAGTTACCCCTTCACCTCTGAACAGATATAGTGCCACACCATGGGACATAGAGCCAGACTTCCTGCGCTGGCATCAAAGGATCAATTGACAGAACCCAGATATGTGGGAGAGCCAGCTCCCAGGAAGGAGACTTTTACCATGGGAGTGGTAGGTGGGAAGATCATTGACCCTTTTTTCCTCTCTTACATGACTGTTCCAGGTTAGACTTCTCTTTATCAACCTTCTGGAGAATGCCTGCATGCTGAAGAAACATGCCTGCCGAGAGATAGGCAGGGTCTCCTTGCGGCTCACTGTGAAGCAGTGGAGGGCAGTGTAGTGCACTGCTGCTCACTGTGCCCCATTTTCCCTTGTCTCACTTCCCCATGTTTCCTGACCTCCACCACTCTGGTCTCCCCATCAGGCATCAGGCCTTAGTCCTTGCCCTGGGTTTTGCTTTCATAGATGACGTGGGCTGCGGCAGAGGTTAAGAAATCAGAGAGCTGAAGTGAGCTCATTCATTCACTCTTTCACTCAGGGCTTGTTGAGTAGCTGCCGAATGTTGAGGATTTGCTGGTTTCTGAGGACATAATGATGGGTAAAATAGGATCCCTGCCTTGAAATAACTCATTGTCTAGTTCAGAGAGACTGAGATCTGATAAGCTCTTTAAGATTAGGAAAACAGATATTTATAGTAAAATACTTGAGATAAAATGTTCTTTTCTTGGAAATCTGGCTTTAAGAATGCTGCATATGACGTGGTATTGAGGCCCGAAGCTAATGGTATCTTGAATCAGTTTTTTTGCCTTTGTACCAACATTCGACTAAGGCCAAAGCTGAAATCAAGAGGCTTCAAGTGCTCTGTTTTCTAAGGAGAGCCATAAGAAACTGCCTATCACTTGGCTGAATATCTCCCTGAAGATTTTCCGAGAATTGGAAGAAATGGTTGATCTTCTCACTCCCTCAGGTATCTAAATGAGAAGGGGACTAGAGTGAAGGCTGGATCCATCAAATGGTTGACCTCGTGGTGACAGTGATATTTTATAGAGAGAAGCTTTTTTTTTTTTTTTAAACATATTATTTATTTATTTATTTATTTGGCAGAGAGATCACAAGTAGGCAAAGAGGCAGGCAGAGAGAGAGAGAGAGGAGGAAGCAGGCTCCCCGCTGAGCAGAGAGCCCAATGCGGGACTCGATCCCAGGACCCTGAGATCATGACCCGAGCCGAAGGCAGTGGCTTAACCCACTGAGCCACCCAGGTGCCCGAGAGAAGCTTTTTTTTTTCCCCTCACCTCTGGTACTGCAGGGGAGCCCAGTAAAGCAGCTCCAAGAGAATCACCCATAGAATCAAGATGCCTAAAGAAAGAGAGCCATCTGTATGATGCCTTGGTGAAATACTTGTTCAGCTGACTCTCTGGTGCTGACGCCCAAACACAGGATGACTCTTTTGAGAGTGGGCATGAGTATTAATAAACTTATGGACTGTTACCTGATTTTACTGTAGGGATCTGGGAAGTGGCAGACAATTGTATAACCTAGGTTGACAGACTTCGGAGGACTATGATGTGTTCTGTTTGAGGAGAATTTAGGGGCTATCTGTACCATATTCCATTCATTTTTGCCCTCAGAAGATTCATACCTAACAGTTCCAATGGGGCTTTCCATCGGGGAGCTCAGATGCTGGAGAAGAACTGGCAGCCAAGGACTGTTGGCTACTACGCCTTGCCAGGAGACACCTAACCTTAAGAACAGAGAGGGTGGCTTGTCCTGCAGGCAGGATTTATGAGAGCAGTAGTTGCTCCACTGAACAGAAGAGGGAGAGCCAGAGAGAAGATGAATACTTATGGTCAAGAAAATTGTGCACTTATGTGAAGACCAAAACATCAAAGGAGGTTACAAACATCAGACAAAATCTGAATGGACCAGAGTGAGGCAAGGGACGCATCCTTACAGGTTACAGGTGGACAGTGATTGAAGAAGACCCCACATCCCCACCCTTCCTCCCTGACCCCAACGTGAGCTTACCCAGAGAAGCTTGGTGGTGTGGGTGTGGGTGTGCAGCCATTCCCATGATCCTTCTCCACTCAGGGAAGCCAGAGCCACGCAGAGTGGCTTGTGTTGGGAAAGGGGGTGGGGAAAGTTTAAAATGTTGAAATTTTAATCTGGATTGGACTGTGTTTTAATAATTAAAAATGACCAGAAAGTTATAGAATCTTCCAAAAATATTACTAAGGGTGTAGGTTGGAATTTAACATATAGCAGGACAGAAAATGAGCAGCTCAAAGTTGTGAAACCATTTCCAGAAGTGATTTTAAGGGCAGGCCTGGACGTGGCATATCCTTTCTGCCTGGATCTTACTGACCAGAACCCAGTCCCATGACATCAATCTAAGTATGTGTGAGGTTCAGGAACTTGCCTTCTGTGTGTCCAGGAGGTGGAATGATTTGAACACGTAGATTTGATTTGTCTCTTGTCACAGGTGGCCACTTTGAAGTCCAGAACATCGCACAAATTAGAAGACAGGAATCTAGTGGTTTTGTAGTGATGATAATACTACAGATGAAGACCTGTCATGTGACAGACACCATTCAGGAGTTCTCACATTTTCTCAAACAACCGACAATGTTTTACAGGCTGGGTCTCCGAGAGAGTGCGCTTGACTTGCCCCAGATTAGGATCGAATATTTAATCCTGGCAATTCTGTGACATGGGTGCTGTGATTCTGATTTTCTTGAAGAAACAGAAGAACTAACAATTTAATGCCACAACTAATAGGTGGCAAATTTATTGTTAGTGTCTGGCTCTGTCCCACTTCAATTTTCCTGCTGTTTCTATTATACCCGTATCATCTGGTCATCTTGACTTCTAAAAATCCAATGCCTTTCTTCTTCTCTTTGTTTAGGATGAATTTCCCGAGACTCATTTTGATGATTCTCTGATGACCCCCTACTGATTTTCCACATGACATATATTCACTGTGCCAAGGATCATGCTGCCTACCATCAGAGTTTATTGTTCCATCTGGCTATTATTATTCCATTTGTACAAGATCCTGGTGTGTATGGCTCTTTTTTGGTATAAAGTTCCTGTTTTAATGGTTTGATGATGTGCTGAGATGCATTTGGTGTGCTGGGTAATTTCCTTAATTTGACTCTGATGTTTGTGAAGATTGAGTATTCACCAGTTCAGGCAGTTTTGATTTTTGACTCATAAAACTGGAGCAGATGGGCTTGGGACTCAATAATTCAACTACTGCTGATCAGTTTCATATCTTTGTTCATTTATTAATGGGACTGTTCCTAGTGAGTCTTTTTATAATTTTCTTTTCGTCACCTCAAACAATTGTTTGTTATTAATATACTGTCACTTTAATCTCAGATTATCCTTTCACGTTTTGTGGAAGCTCAGTAAAAACACTTTAAAATAATCTGTTTAGTTTTGCTAAGTAAGCATCACAATATCATAATTAGAGGTTGGGGGCTTTGGAATCCAAAATATAATTTCCTTTTTAATCAGTTTAAACACATTGATTTATCTTCCTAGCATGTTCTGATTTGCCAATTGGCTGGAGCCATCAAAAGCAGCTTAAATGGAGGGAGGACACATAGGGAACTTGTGGGTGTGATTCTGATTACTGGAGTGAAATTGGGAAATTAGTAAAAGCAATTTTGTCTTTACCTTGGTTGTCCTTTAATGAGTGAACATTGGCAGGGTCCCTTTAAAGTCACATACCCAATAAATACGCATTTGTAACCTGCTATTTTTATGCCAGTCTCTATGATCAAAAATGATGAATTCTTGGATCTTTTGAAGTGTTCTCAGTCTAACAGGGGTAGAGAAGATATTTATGTATCTGAACTCAGAGTGATAAATGCAGTAATATAATATATCCAGTATACAGTGATGGTACAAAAGAGAGAAGATTAATTGGAACAGAAATCAGGTTTCACAATGTTTAATTGATATTTAGTCTCTCAGAGAACTGGTTATATAACCATTCCCTCTGCTTAAATAATGTGTTAGGGCAATCAGTCATGAGTTTTGTTTCTTTGATCCCCAAGTCTTTCTCTGTGAGGTTAGAGGGCTGCATCTTCAGGCTCTGGTCTAGAGAGATTATTAGTACTTGAGAAGCTGGACTTGGCCTTGCTTTCCCTATTATACTTCTTATTTTTTTCCTACTGGATGTAAAGCATGCATATAGAATAAGTTCTCTCCAAAATATAGAACAATGCTCGTATTGAGTGTTGCTGCATGTAGATCTTCGAGTGGCGACGAAATGGGCAATAGAGTTCTCTTCAGGGTCATTTGCCACTTCATAGCTTGTTTGTCAAAATTTGCAAGTAGATCAGTCCTTGCAAATAGTGGAGTGTTTGATTTTTAATTCCTTTTTTTTTGTAATTAAGATACATTTTTTATTAAGAGCTGCTAGAAACCAACATTTTTCCACCCATAAATTTAGCATCTTCTGACATGGTGAGAATTATGATGGTAGGAAGAAAGGGGACTATGCAAACAAAACAAAGACATAAAGTGTAATGAGAGAAAAGCAGCCAGCTTGCTGCAACAGTAAAGAAGAAGAAAACTTCAGGGAGGTCTGATTTATGGGGAATAATTATTATTGGCTGATTTAGAAAACTGGGGCAGAGATAGCAAGACGCTGAAATGGCTGTTTTTGCAAACTGATGTGAAGAACTCTTCTCTTCTGTGCCATTATAAAATAATAATTCTTGGTGAATGTGTCCCCTTTCACTTAAGAATTTGCAAGGACTTTAAAAATACTGCTTGAATAGAATTATGATGCTGGAGAAGCACATTCAGACCTCTATTTTAAATGTAAAGGCAAAGACCAGGAGCAGGACAGGGATTTGTGAAAAGTTGTCTAAGGGATCAGAACAAGAGAATAGATCCAGTTAACAAATTCTGATTTCCTAAATTCAGATACAGTTGGTTACCACAGTTAAACTTTAAATTCTAATTAGGGAATTTCATCTTCACAATAGCTTTCAATCTAAGAGAGATCATTCAACCGTTCATTCATCATTCAGTTGTCCATTAGACATTTATTGAGCTCCTGCTATATGCCAGGTACAGACTTATGTGCTAAGAATACATGAGTTCTATATTTAAAGGGGTGAATTTAAATGAACACAATAAACTAAGATGTACATTTTCCCAGTTGAGGAATACCGATTAATAAAATGCTTTGACTCAGAAACCCAGATGTTATCTTTTTGTTGCTGATAATGTATTTTTCCTCCTAAAATGAAGGTTGATTTGCATGGTTATTCCTATAATTTTTATAAGGTGCCACTTTAATAGGATACATCTCGTCAGACCAGAAGACGAGAACAAGGTGAAATCAAAACATTGGATGGAGATGGCCCTTCATATTTGGAAAGAGCATTGAGGTGAACTCAGGGATCTGAGTTATAATTCTTTTTCTTTTGTTAACCTATTGTATGAATTAAGGTAAGAAATTGTACCTCTTCAGGATTTATATTCCTCATTTCTAAACATTAGCTGCAGGGCTCTTTAAGATTTTCTTTAAATTCTAAAAAATCAAATATGTATTGAGCACCTCCTATAAACCTAAATTGTCCAAGAAATTGGGGATACAGAGGTGAACAAAATAGACAGTAGGGTAAAAGGAAAATCAAACTGTGATATTCTGGAAGCCATGTGAAGAAACTGTTCTCAGGAACAGGAAGGGATTAATTTTCAAATGCTGTCGATAAATTAGATGAAATTTAGGGTGAACATTCACCACTGGCTTTAGCAAAATTAATCACTGACAGCCTTGACAAGAGCAGTTTCAAGGGAGTGATGGAATAAAGGTATGATTTTGGAGTGAGTTCTGTGTAAGAGACTGAATATATAAATGGATTATTATCAGCCAGAATATATGTAAAAATAGATTTCTGACCCACATTCGGCAGCAAACAGTCCAGGAAACCAACCCATTGTCTACACTAAGCAGCCCAGAAATCAGCCTACTACCTCCAAGTCCAAATGGTAGAAAGACCACTATTTCTAGCAAGCAGTCCAGGCAACTAAACAATAACCCTTGTGACAGTGACAAATGGCCAGAACTTAATTAATAACTGGCACCTTCCCTAATTTTTGTTTCAAACTTAGGGCTAATTAGAGAAAGCCAAATAGGCACCTCTAGCCATGACACAGGACATCCTGCTTCTAGTTAGCCTGCCTGCAGCTTCCTCACGTCAGCAGCCTCCACTCCTGGCACGCTTGAAGCCCTTGCTTTTTCCATAAAGCTTTCGCACTCACTACTCTGTCTGCCCGTGAGTCTCTGCTGAGGACTACTGGTGGTGGCTGACTCCTGTGTTACAGCAAGTTCTGAATGAATAGTCCTCGCTTGTTCTCATTTAGGTGGTTTTATTTCCACGTAAAAAACGTGTGAGAAGAACAAATTAGAAAAAGAGAATATAGACAGTTTAAAAAGAGTTCTGTTATAAAGCTGAGCAGAAAAACGAGTCAGTAACTGAAGTGAGATACATTTCTTTTGATATTGTACTGGCGAGGGCATCAAATACAGTGATTAATAGAAGCTGCAGTGGTGGGCATCCTTATTCCTTCCTGATGTTAAAAAGAAGATTTCTAAAGTTCTACCATTATGACATTTTCCGAGTCCTTCATTAGACAGAGGACATTACCTTCTATTCCTAATTTGAGAAGAGTTTTTAAATGTTTTGAATATGTATTTTTCTGTGGTTTAATCATGAATGAGTGTTGATTTTTTTTTTTTTGACAAATTCCCTTGCTGCATCTATTAAGGGAATTTTTATCCTTAATGTTTGTCATGGCCTGAATTATGCTGTTAGATTTTCTTTTGCTTATTAGCATTCTTGAATTCCTGGGTTAAATTAAGCTTGGACATGACTTAAAAAAAAAATGCTTGCTGATTTGGTTTGCTGATAGTGTTTAGTATTGTATCGTAAGTGAATTTTTATTCCCTTCACCTATGTTGTTTTATAAATCAGATTTTGATATTGATACTTTATATACTAAGCTTGTAAAGTAGGGTTTCCCTTTTTCCCCTACTCTCTGGAAAATTTTGTATAGATCAAAAGTTATTTATCTGTACTTGAATTTTGACAGCATTTACCCCTACATACATATAGGCCAAGTATCTCTGTGTATCTGGGTGTCTATTTATGGAGAGGTACTGATTTCATTTCTTTAACATAATCACTAAATACATACTTTGAATTTCTTCTGGAGTCAGTTTTAGACCATTTCTCTACACTTCCACATTTGATGGAATAATATTTTTCATAATACTTTCTTTTAAAAATTTTAAGTCAAATCATAATTGTATCATTTTTTAATGAATACACATCTCCTTTGGGCCTTTTTTCCCTTGATCTTGATATTTTCTTTTATGTTTTTGTCTTTCAATTAACTGGTTTATACTCATATTTATTATCTCCTGATGATGCTTTCAAAAACCTCTCTTCTGTTCCTCCCTGTGCTTTTCCACATCCCCCAGTAACCATGGATCTTCTTTATATCACTATAGATCAGTTTGCATTTTCTATCATTTTATATGAATATAATACCATTTGTACTGTTTTTTTTCCAGCTTATTTCACTTAGCATAGTTATTTTCATCCAGTTATTGCATGTATTAATAGTTTATTCCTTTTTGTTGCTGAGGAATTTTTGATTATATGATGATGTTATTTTTTGTCCATTCACCTCTTGATGGAAATTTGGGTTGTTGCTAATTTTTGGCTGTTCTATATAAAGCTGTTTTGAACATTTGTGTTGAACTCTTTGTGTGAACATATGATTTCAGGCTGGAGTGGATTAGCTGGGTCATAACATAGGTATATGCTTAATATTTTAAGAAATGGCCCAAATATTTTTTCAAGTGGTTGTACTATTGTATGTTCTCACAAGCAGTGTATTAGAGTTTAAGTTCCTTCATATTGTCACCAAAACTTGGTTTGGAAGAGTTTTTCCAATTGAATCATTGTTAAGAGTTGTGCAGTGCTATATTTTGTGGTTTTAGTTTGCATTTTCCTAATATTTGATGATATTGAGTATATAATAGCCTGTGATTATTTGCCTTCCCTGTTACCTTCTTTTGCCCATTTAAAAAATTGGATTGTTTTCTCATTATTGAGTTTTGAGAGTTATTTACATATTCTGAATACAAGTCCACCAGGAAAATAATTTGCAAATACTTTATCCTTATTTGTGGCTTGTCTTTTCATTTTTTTAATAACATCTTTCAAAGAGCACAAGTTTTTGACTTTGAAGAAGTCCAATTTAACAAATTTTTTTTATTTTTATTTTTTATTTATTTTTTTTTAAATTTTTTTCCAATTTATTTATTTTCAGAAAAACAGTATTCATTATTTTTTCACCACACCCAGTGCTCCATGCAAGCTGTGCCCTCTATAATACCCACCACCTGGTACCCCAACCTCCCACCCCCCCGCCACTTCAAACCCCTCAGATTGTTTTTCAGAGTCCATAGTCTCTCATGGTTCATCTCCCCTTCCAATTTACCCAAAAGCACATACCCTCCCGAATGTCCATAACCCTACCCCCCTTCTCCCAACCCCCTCCTCCCAGCAACCCACAGTTTGTTTCGTGAGATTAAGAGTCACTTATGGTTTGTCTCCCTCCCTATCCCATCTTGTTTCATGGATTCTTCTCCTACCCACTTAAGCCCCCATGTTGCATCACCACTTCCTCATATCAGGGAGATCATATGATATTTGTCTTTCTCCGCTTGACTTATTTCGCTAAGCATGATACGCTCTAGTTCCATCCATGTTGTCGCAAATGGCAAGATTTCGTTTCTTTTGATGGCTGCATAGTATTCCATTGTGTATATATACCACATCTTCTTTATCCATTCATCTGTTGATGGACATCTAGGTTCTTTCCATAGTTTGGCTATAAACATTCTGCTGCTATAAACATTCGGGTGCACGTGCCCCTTTGGATCACTACGTTTGTATCTTTAGGGTAAATTCCCAGTAGTGCAATTGCTGGGTCATAGGGCAGTTCTATTTTCAACATTTTGAGGAACCTCCATGCTGTTTTCCAGACTGGTTGCACCAGGTTGCATTCCCACCAACAGTGTAGGAGGGTTCCCCTTTCTCCGCATCCTCGCCAGCATCTGTCATTTCCTGACTTGTTGATTTTAGCCATTCTGACTGGTGTGAGGTGATATCTCATTGTGGTTTTGATTTGTATTTCCCTGATGCCGAGTGATATGGAGCACTTTTTCATGTGTCTGTTGGCCATCTGGATGTCTTCTTTGCAGAAACGTCTGTTCATGTCCTCTGCCCATTTCTTGATTGGATTATTTGTTCTTTGGGTGTTGAGTTTGTTAAGTTCTTTATAGATTTTGGACACTAGTCCTTTATCTGATATGCCGTTTGCAAATATCTTCTCCCATTCTTCAAGCTTTATTACAAAGCTGTCATCATCAAGACAGCATGGCAATTTAACAAATTTTTAACAGATTGTTCTTTGAAGTTTTATCTATTAAGTCTTTGCATAACTTAAGAAATTTCTGCCATGTTTTATTCTAGAAGTTTCATAGCTTTACATTTCATATGTAGACCTAAAATCCATTTTGAGTTGAACTTTATATATGGTGTGAGATATGTATTGAAGTTCACTTTTTTGCATAGTGATATGTGGTTATTCCAGCACTATTTGTTGAAAGATTATCCTTTTCTCATTGAATCTATGTATCATGTTAAAAATCAATTATCTATGCAGGTATAGTTTTATAGCTAGACTCTGTCTTATTCCACAGATACATTTGTCTGTATCTGTACACCAATACCATGTTGTCTGGATTAGTGTGGCTTTATAATAAGACTTCATATCAGGTAGCACAAATCTTTTAACTTTGTTCTTTTATAAAATTGTTTTGATTATTCTTAGTCCTTAGCATTTCTGTGTGACTTTTAGAATCAGCTTGTCAAATCCTACCAGAAATATTAGGAGCTTGATTGGGATTATATTGTATCTATAGATCAATTTGGACAGAACCAGCCCCTTGAAAACAAGAGTTTTTAGTCCACGGACATGTTATATCTTTCCATTTATTTAGGTCTTTTAAAATTTCAGCACTGTTTTATCAAAGGTCTTACATAATGTACTTCTGGGATTTATCTCTAATATTTCAATTTTTAATGTTATTATTAATGTTGCTTTTTAAAAAATTTCTGATCATTCATGTCTATTAAAAAGAATTACTTTTTATTTTTGTATATTAGCTTTGTATCTTGTGAGCTCGCTGAACTTAATTACTAGTTCTAATGGTTTTTTGTTATGAATTCCAGTGGGTTTTCTATGTAGATGATCATGCTGTTTTGTAGAATAGAGAGTTTTACTTCTTATTTTACAAATTGGATGTCTTTTATTTATTTTTCTGTGTTAGTGCAGGGGCTAGTACCTCCAGCTCAATGAATATAAATGTTAAGAACTGCATTCTTATCTTTTTTCCTAACTGTAGTAGGAAAACACCCAGTCTTTCATATTAAGTGTGAGGTTAGTTGTAGATTTTAATAGGTACCCTTTATCAGATTGAGGAAGTTCAATTTCTGGTGTGCTGAGATTTTTCTAAGAATGGATATTAGGTTTTCCCAAATGATTTCTCTCTCTATATATTGAATCCTCTGGTTTTATTTTTTTAGATTGTTCATATTGTAGATTATAATGATTGAATTCAAAATGCTAAATCAAGCTTACATTCCTGGAATAAATCTAAGTTGGTCATAATATATATTCATTTTTATGTTGCTGGATTCAATTTGCTAAAATTTTGTTCAGAAGTTTCACATCTGTGTTCAAGAGAGATATTGATCTTTAGTTTTCTTGTACTTTTTAGTTTCTTGTAATTTTTTGATTTAGTTTCTGGAAATTTTTTTGTGTGTGGGAAGGTTTTTAACTACAAATATGGGTTATTTAGTTTATATAGTCATGTTCAGGGTATCTGTATTACAGTTTCTTGGAAAATATCTGAAAGCTTCACAATATAGGGCCCATATTCCCATCTGTCAGGATTGGGGGGCATTCAATAGTAGCTGTCTGTAGTGTGCCATAGTCTCTGTAACTCTATATTGGCTAACATTATTTATTTATACTACCTTTTTGGCTACTATAAGCTTTTGGGTTACCATCCTTTTATTAAACTGTTCTTAATTTGCATTCATTTTTTATAGATCCCAAAGATGACCTATTTCAATTGCCTAATGTAGTAGATGATGAAAACTGTAGTCTCAATTATAAAGGTAACCCAGCAAGTTATATTAGAAGTTAAGTCTAGGTTTCTTGTCATTTGCTAAGTGCCTTCTTATTGTCCCATGAAACTTTCTTATATCTGCACATCATCTGCTTACATGGTATAATCCTTTGGGTACAGGAAATGATGTGCGCGAGTAGATGCATTCTTCATGCATATTATATTAAGGAGCATATTTTATAATCATGGTTCTTAGTAAACACTTCCAAGGCATTATTGTCTGTATAACCTTGTTCTTTCCTTTCTTTTCTTTCAATTCCCTACTCATCATAACATGGAGAAGTGGATAAATTTAGCCAACTTTGTCTCATTTCACCTTGGTATCTCTTACTCTAGTCCTTATATTCTCCATTTTTGTTTCCCTAATCCAAAAGCTTACCCTTCATGGCTGGATGTTTATAATACTACAGCAATAGAATTTCCTTCCTTCACATAATCTTCCCTCCAACACATCGTAAGAATAGTGTTAGCACAGAATATAACCTTCTATTTAAAAACTTATTTTCCTATGATCAAGTGATCCTAGCATGGACCTGAAAGAGGTTAGGAGAAGGTATCATGTAAGGACCTGTTTATTAAGTTAGGAAGAGTCTTGCTTGGGCCCCAGGGTGCTGCTTTCTTCATCAGCCCTTTTATCATATCAGTCTAGTGACTGGGGATGGCTCTTGGATCTTCCTAGTTTCAGGTACATGGCCTGACAGTACCTGCTGTGGCTCTTTTAAAGACGCCTTTAATGAAGAATTGCAAAAATATCATTGGGAAGAGGGGATTCATTCTTTGGAGTGGGATATGTAAACTTTCCTACAAGTTAGTATTCCTAATTCACCTTTTTTACAAAGTTGTGGCTCACTGCCAGTGCCTCCTAATCAGGTTATTGTGGGTGGTGAGGTGAAATTTTTGGGTATATTCTGTTCCTGCTCCTCTAGCCATGCCTTCTTCACTTCCGAGCTTCATCCTTGTCCAGAATACTCTTATTACTCACCTTTATGTTAATAACAGAGATCTATGTTTCTCTTCTCTATGTGTCTTCTAAATTCAATTCTTCATGAAGAGATGTTCTACTTCACCTAGAATTTAGCAATGTTGTTTGTATTACTTCTGTGTTTTTTAAGCTGTTTACAGATTTTTGCTCTTTGAGAACTATGGAAGCCAGAATCTCCCTCTTCTGCTTCAGAATGTCTTCTGTGATCAAGATAAGAACCAAATAATGGTTAATGCTACATCGGGGTCCCAAGACCAGATGAGTGTCTCCTTGATGTTGACAGTATTTAGGAGGCTAACTACAGAGCTATCTTAAAAAAATCATGGTGGTGTTTATAGGCATGAAACTGAACATTCAGAATTTCTTGTTATTTCTTCATGCTGTTTGATGATAGCTATGATATCCACTATTTATTTTGGTTTATGGGGCTATTTTTTAGTCTTATTTCTTTCTAGACCACTAGGCTTTCCTTTTGGATATCTCTTTGGAAAGAAAAATGTTCCTGGATCATATCTCTGTAATCTTGCCAGTGGTTCCCAAATGCTGATCTGTGAGCCACTACCAACTATACTGTATCAAAATTCTCTGAGAGAATTTATTAAAAAGTATAATCCCAGGATGCTTCCTTAGATTTTCAGATAATTTATATATGGGGTAAGACCTATATTTCTAAGGAAACTCCTAGGATATTCCTTTATGAAGCTGGGTTGAGAAATGCTGATCTAAATGGTAGATGTCTCATTTAGGTTTGATGGAGTTTTAGATTTCAACAGAATAATAATAGCTAATATAGTAGTACTTATTGGACACTTTCTATGTATCAGCCATCTTAAATGTCTTTGTAGAACATTATATCACTTTTATGAAGATTAGTGTGATCTTACAAGGTAAATACAATTATCACCCTTGTACTGGAAAACTGAGGCTTATTCAAATTCACATATGTAAGGATTGCGACTAAGACCTATGCACAAACCCATTCAGTGCTACATAGTGTGCTACTTAAATTAAAGAGGCAAGCATCGGTTCTAACCCCATCTCCAAGAAGGTGACCTTGGATAAGACATTTAAATATTCAGGAAGTATATATTTTTTTCATTTGTAAAATGAGAGGGTTAGGTTAGGTAATTTTCTAGTTCTTTTAAGCTAAAAAAAAATACGGGTTTTGTATAAAAACGGAATTATCTTTAAAGAAGCATAACAATGAACTAATCTCTAACATATGAAACATTTATATACAATTTACAGCAATATTCATGGAAGTATAAAAACTGAAGTATACAATTTGGCACCTTTCACACCAATCTTTCGTTTTATGAACACTTCATATATACAATTTCTGCTCTAAATATTGAACTGTGAGTCTCTCTTTTGCTACAGTGTAGGTATCTAGCCATTGGGCTTATCTATAGCAAAGCTTTGCCATTCCTGGAATTAAAGTACCCCTTGACTTTTCTTTGGATTTTGTTAACTGTTTTAGAGAAGAGAGTTTGCCAGAAGTATTGTTGTCTTTCAAGGTTTGAGTCTCAAGAGCAGTCCTAGTTTTGTCTTCTATTTTAATTACTGTTTTGTGGATCAGAAATTGAGTGGAATGATTTTTTTTTTAATTGAAGTTTTACTTAGCTAACATGCAGTGCGGTATTGGTTTCTGGAGTAGAATTCAGTAATTTATCCCTTCCATATAATACCCAGTGCTCATCACGAGTGACCTCTTTCATAGCCATTGCCCACCTAGCCAATGCCCATACACCTCCCTCCATCAGCCCTCAGTTCGTTCTCTGTCGTTAAGAATATCTTATGGTAATAAAGCTTGAAGTCCGGAATTGTGATGCCACCAACTTTGGCTTTGTTTTTCAATATCCCTTTGGCTATTCGAGGTCTTTTCTGGTTCCATATAAATTTTAAAATTATTTGTTCCATTTCTTTGAAAAAGATGGATGGTACTTTGATAGGAATTGCATTAAATGTGTAGATTGCTTTAGGTAGCATAGACATTTTCACAATATTTATTCTTCCAATCCAGGAGCATGGAACATTTTTCCATTTCTTTGTGTCTTCCTCAATTTCTTTCATGAGTACTTTATAGTTTTCTGAGTATAGATTCTTAGCATCTTTGGTTAGGTTTATTCCTAGGTATCTTATGGTTTGGGGTGCAATTGTAAATGGGATTGACTCCTTAATTTCTCTTTCTTCTGTCTTGTTGTTGGTGTAGAGAAGTGCAACTGATTTCTGTGCATTGATCTTATATCCTGACACTTGACTGAATTCCTGTATAAGTTCTAGCAGTTTTGGAGTGGAGTCTTTTGGGTTTTCCACATAGAGTATCATATCATCTGCGAAGAGTGATAATTTGACTTCTTCTTTGCCGATTTGGATGCCTTTAATTTCCTTTTGTTGTCTGATTGCTGAGGCTAGGACTTCTAGTACTATGTTGAATAGCAGTGGTGATAATGGACATCCCTGCCGTGTTCCTGACCTTAGTGGAAAAGCTTTCAGTTTTTCTCCATTGAGAATGATATTTGCAGTGGGTTTTTCATAGATGGCTTTGATGATATTGAGGTATGTGCCCTCTATCCCTACACTTTGAAGGGTTTTGATCAGGAAGGGATGCTGTACTTTGTCAAATGCTTTTTCAGCATCTATTGAGAGTATCATATGGTTCTTGTTCTTTCTTTTATTGATGTGTTGTATCACATTGACTGATTTGCGGATGTTGAACCAACCTTGCAGCCCTGGGATAAATCCCACTTGGTCGTGGTGAATAATCCTTTTAATGTACTGTTGAATCCTATTGGCTAGTATTTTGGTGAGAATTTTTGCATCTGTGTTCATCAAGGATATTGGTCTATAGCTCTCTTTTTTGATGGGATCCTTGTCTGGTTTTGGGATCAAGGTGATATTGGCCTCATAAAATGAGTTTGGGAGTTTTCCTTCCATTTCTATTTTTTGGAACAGTTTCAGGAGAATAGGAATTAGTTCTTCTTTAAATGTTTGGTAGAATTCCCCCGGGAAGCCATCTGGCCCTGGGCTTTTGTTTGTTTGGAGATTTTTAATGACTGTTTCAATCTCCTTACTGGTTATGGGTCTGTTCAGGCTTTCTATTTCTTCCTGGTTCAATTTTGGTAGTTTATATGTTTCTAGGAATGCATCCATTTCTTCCAGATTGTCAAATTTGTTGGCGTAGAGTTGCTCATAGTATGTTCTTATAATAGTTTGTATTTCTAAGGTGTTAGTTGTGATCTCTCCTCTTTCATTCATGATTTTATTTATTTGGGTCCTTTCTCTTTTCTTTTTGATAAGTCTGGCCAGGGGTTTATCAATTTTATTAATTCTTTCAAAGAACCAGCTCCTAGTTTCGTTGATTTGTTCTATTGTTTTTTTGGTTTCTATTTCATTGATTTCTGCTCTGATCTTTACGATTTCTCTTCTCCTGCTGGACTTAGGGTTTCTTTCTTGTTCTTTCTCCAGCTCCTTTAGGTGTAGGGTTAGGTTGTGTACCTGAGACCTTTCTTGTTTCTTGACAAAAGCTTGTACCGCTATATATTTTCCTCTCAGGACTGCCTTTGTTGTGTCCCACAGATTTTGAACCGTTGTATTTTCATTATCATTTGTTTCCATGATTTTTTTCAATTCTTCTTTAATTTCCCGGTTGACCCATTCATTCTTTAGAAGGATGCTGTTTAGTCTCCGTGTATTTGGGTTCTTTCCAAACTTCCTCTTGTGGTTGAGTTCTAGCTTCAGAGCATTGTGGTCTGAAAATATGCAGGGAATGATCCCAATCTTTTGATACCGGTTGAGTCCTGATTTAGGACCGAGGATGTGATCTATTCTGGAGAATGTTCCATGTGCACTAGAGAAGAATGTGTATTCTGTTGCTTTGGGATGAAATGTTCTGAATATATCTGTGATGTCCATCTCATCCAGTGTATCATTTAAGGCCTTTATTTCCCTGTTGATCTTTTGCTTGGATGATCTGTCCATTTCAGTGAGGGGAGTGTTAAAGTCCCCTACTATTATTGTATTATTGCTGATGTGTTTCTTTGATTTTGTTATTAATTGGTTTATATAGTTTGCTGCGCCCACGTTGGGGGCATAGATATTTAAAATTGTTAGATCTTCTTGTTGGACAGACCCTTTGAGTATGATATAGTGTCCTTCCTCATCTCTTATTATAGTCTTTGGCTTAAAATCTAATTGATCGGATATAAGGATTGCCACTCCTGCTTTTTTCTGATGTCCATTAGCATGGTAAATTCTTTTCCACCCCCTCACTTTAAGTCTGGAGGTGTCTTCGGGTTTAAAATGAGTTTCTTGGAGGCAACATATAGATGGGTTTTGTTTTTTTATCCATTCTGATACCCTATGTCTTTTGATTGGGGCATTTAGCCCATTAACATTCAGGGTAACTATTGAGAGATATGATTTTAGTGCCATTGTATTGCCTGTAAGGTGACTGTTACTGTATATTGTCTCTGTTCCTTTTGCTTCCCTCTCTCCTTTTTTTCTTTTTCCCCTTCCCATCTGTTTTCTTTCTTAAATTCCACATATGAGTGAGATCATATGGTTGGAGCGGAACGGTTGTATAATTTCTTACGCACTACACTTCTAGCATGGCAGCTTTTTTGTTGTGGTGGTGGTGGTTGTTTTACTCAGTAGAATCTTTTTTTATACTTGGCCTGCTGTTTATGCTCAGCTTCATGCCCATGAAAGGCAAGACTTGACAAAATAAAGGTACTTACCAATACTTCTTTGTTAACCTGTGACGGCTCTGTTGAAACATAGCTCTTAACTTTTTAAAGGTGACTATCCCTTTTCTCAGGATTTACATTTTAAAGCACTTCTTCAGGAAAACATCTAGTAGTTCGTAGGGTTGGCTTACATAATTTCATGTTGAATTTTGTAATATGGATTATGTAATAAAAGCAGAGGTATTATACAGCGGTTTAGGTGAGCATACTGAAATCAGACATATACACACAGATTACGTATGTGTGTATATATAAACTATACCTTATGTATAATTTATTATTTATACTGACTACTAAGATTCTTATGTTCTGATTAGGTCATGGCACAAATTGTTCAGCTGTTGTTAAGCCATCACACAAATGTTTATTGCTGCTTTTTTTTTTTTTTCCTTTTCCAGGAGACATGCTTGCTCCATGATTCTAAGAAGTAAAATGTTGCAAGACATATCTATCTGCAACAGAACATTCTGAGCATTGCTTTCCATTCAGTGCTCATGAAATGGAAGTACAATAAGTAAAGAGAGTCAAGGTAACATTTAAAATTTTGTTGTGACCTTTGACTAATTTTCTTAAAGAAGAAAACAAACCTCGGTGTACTAAAGTGTTACTTGGTCAGTAAGCAATGCCTGATTATTTTAGAAGGTTTAAGATAGAAGATTTTGCCAAATCATTCCTTTGAAATGCTACTCCCCCTAGTTAGAAGTTTTGAAGCTATATTTAAAATCATCATTAATATAAAGAGTCATTGGGACCACCAAAATTAACATTTACGTCACCAGAAAAGCTTTGTGAAAATTAATTTCTCCTCCAACCCAATAAGATAAACCTTTCCATCTGGCTAACTTGTGAACGTTATCTAATGTAATGTTATTTTTTGATTGATTAGATAGCGGACTTGAAGAGATACAATTAACATTGGAAAGAATATCTGACTTAAGATGTTATGCAAGGGTGGTTTGTTTATTTCATTCTTTGATCACAAACAAGGCTACATTTGTACCAATTTTGTGAATGTTGTATTGAGTGGCGTAGATGAGCTCAGAAAGGAAACCAGTCCCCATCCTTTAAGAAGGTTGGAGTTCGTATGTGTACAGTGGCTTCATGTTCTGAGGTTTTAAAATGTAGCTCTGATTTCAAATAGTCTGTGCCATAGTCCCTATAACAGATCAAAATATTTTAGTAACATCTATTTTCTATTCCCCAGATACTCTGAAACTTTCTTATACTGCTGACATAGACGTGAAAATTCTTTGGACAACCCATTGCAGTTTTAGGTTAAAAAATTTGTGATCAAGGGAAGTGTAAACCATAGAGTAAAGTACAAAGTTTTAAATATCTTGAAAGAGGTGCAAATGAAATACTGTTGCTTTTCAGAAGTATCTTAAGGATCAGAGAGGAACTTACAGAAGCAATGGCATTTGAGATAGACCTGAAATAGTACTGACAGTGACAGTTGGTGATTGCCTAGCAGACATTGTTTGCTTAATTGTTTATATACATTACCTTAGTTTGTTCTTCAAATTCTGTGAAGTAGCTTCAGTTATTATCCCTGTTTAAGAACTATAAAAGAGAGATATTAAAAGGATATGTCATATACCTAATTGGAGATGGAACTGAGGATTAAGGATTTGAGCTGAGGTATGTTTGGCTCTAAATTCTGTTTTTAAATTCACGATATCCATAGACTCTACTACAGTATAGTATTTGGCTCTAAATTCTGTTTTTCAATTCACTATATCTATAGTATATCTAAGTATAGTCTTAGTAGAGTTAAATATAGGAGGGTATGAGTATTGGAGATAGTGGGAGCAGCATGAGCAAAGACACAGAGAGTGGAAAGCACAGGAAATAACAGAAAGAGGTTGATTTTGTTGAAGCTATTGGTACATGGAAAATGAGAAACAAATTTGGAAATGCACATGGAACCAGTTGGTGAAGAGCCCCTGATTGCCAGGCTCAAGATGCTGACTCTTCGGTAATAAAGTTACTGGTAATTAGGGCTAATGAAGAATTGGGATAAGTATGTAAGATATTAGAGACTGAGAGATTCATCTAGGGTTAGAACTTTGATCCCAAAAGCTATAATGAGGATCTGAACTGTAGAGATAGAAGGAGGAGGCCAGGATATGGAAGGTACTATCAAGGTGCAAAGATGAGACCATGTGACTTAGGAAGAGAAGTCTGTTGAGGATGGAACATCACGATTTTGGTCACATTGATTGGGGTACCTAGGTAGACATTTTCAGGAGGCTTTTGGAATATTTTGCCCATAGACCACCACCCACCTGCCTGAATAGAAGGAGAGGAATGCAGTATATAACGAGCATTATGGGTGAATGATGAGGAGGCAGAAGTGGAGTCAACATTCTTTTTTCCTAGGGGAGACACTGTTCTGGCTGCTTTACTACAGTAATTCTGTGATAAAAAATCTATTAACTCCGGGCGCCTGGGTGGCTCAAAGCCTCTGCCTGCAGCTCAGGTCATGATCTCAGGGTCCTGGAATGGAGTCCCGCATCGGGCTCTCTGCTCTGCAGAGCAGAGAGCCTGCTTCCTCCTCCCCTCTCTCTCTCTGCCTACTTGTGATCTCTGTCTGTCAAATGGATAAATAAAATCTTTAAAAAAAATCTATTAACTCCATTTTAAAAAAAAATTTTATTTATTTATTTGATGGACAGAGATCACAAGTAGGCAGAGAGGTAGGCAGAGAGAGAGGGGGAAGCAGGCTCCCTGCTGAGCAGAGAGCCTGATGTGGGACTTGATTCCAGAACCGTGGAATCGTGACCTGAGCCAAAGGCAGAGGCTCTAACCCACTGAGCCACCCAGGTGCCCCCATTAACTCCATTTTAACGGTTAAAAAAAAAATGGCTTTAAGGAAGTTACAATTTGCTCAAAGTTAGAGTATTAGTAAATAGTAAAGCTAGGATTCAGACTTAAGTATACTTCACTGAGGAACCTGAAATCATTAGTCTTTGAAATTATTATCAAGTTATTCATTATATATTTTATTGGGCATTTATTTTGTTCAAAGCTTTGCTCAATCTCTAAGAAAAATTATGTGAAGAAAATGGCAGTCCAATATGATGCTATTTGTGTGTGTGTGTGTGTGTGTGTGTGTATACACATATATTTTAAAGATTTATTTATTTATTATTTGAGAGAGAGGGAAAGAGAGAGATAAGGGTCAGAGGGAGAGGGAGAGAGACAATCCCAAGCAGACTCCCTGCTGAGCGCAGAGCCTGATGACATGGGCTTGATCCCAGACCACGAGATCATGTGAGCTGAAACTAAGATTTGGATGCTTAACCAACTAAAACATGCAGGTGCTCCTATTCATGTGTATTTTTAAAAGAAACATCCATAGGATAATGCTACATATTTTCTGTGGATACATAAAAAAAGAGTCTGGAAAAACACAGCAAATTTAGTAATAGTGGTTACATCTGAGGAAAGAATTAAGATAAGAGAAGTTAAAGAAATTTATGTCTAATGTTTTAATTATATGGAAAATATATTCATATATTATTTGTGTAGTTAAAAATTAATTTAAAAATGAATATTTCTGCCTGCAAATGGCTTCTCATATGGACATGATTATGAAATAAGGAGTTTAAATCAAGTAAATGAGGAAATAGGATGAGTTTACAGAAATTATTTTGAACAACTTCTGTGTTAAGTGAGAGACAGGTTTTTTGGGGTTTTTTTGTTTTGTTTTGTTTCCTATGACTGGTTGCTGGTTTCTTCTGAAGAAAGAAAGCTTCTGTTAATGCCATGAGACACAGCCTGTTAGTTGGGCAGACCTCATTTTTCTGAGGAGTGTGTCAGGCTCTATAGATAGTAGCCTGAGGGGGAAATTTCCCAGCAGGAATCTGGCTGTACCTTGCTCATTCTTGTGGTTGAAATCACCCAGAGTCAGCTGAGTTCTTTTGTACGTGGGCTGAGGCTTGAGTGTGGAGCTCTCTTCTGTTGAACTTGCCCGCTGGGGGCCTCCTTTAGCCACATGCAGCCTCACTCAAAGCTCTATTGTAGGGGCGCCTGGGTGGCTCAGTGGGTTAAGCCGCTGCCTTCGGCTCAGGTCATGATCTCGGGGTCCTGGGATCGAGTCCCGCGTTGGGCTCTCTCCTCAGTGGGGAGCCTGCTTCCCTTCCACTCTCTCTGCCTGCCTCTCTGCTTACTTGTGATCTCTCTCTGTCAAATGAATAAATAAAATCTTAAAAAAAAAAAAAAGCTCCATTGTAATTAGCTTCCACTCAGTACCACTCAGTATTCCTATTTGGGCCTCAAGAGTTCTCAAATGTGCTGTTTCCTTTGCCCTGTTTTCTCTTAGTTCCCTAATCTTTCTCATCTTTCCAGTCTCAGCTTGAATTCTACTTCCACCGAAGAGTCATCTGCATCCACCTGCCACACGAGATTGGGGATTTCTTTTCCCTCCCCTCCCCCAGACTTCCCACAGTGTTGCGCTCCCCGCTCCCACCTAAGGCCTTTCTCCACTCTGGCTGGACATCAATTTACAGAGACCAATTGCATCTGGATCTTGAGGATTGTATGTAGATACTTACTTTGTAGGTAGTGTCCATCATGTAATTGCCACTAGTACTTTTTTTTTTTTTAAGATTTTATTTATCCACTTGAGAGACAGAGATCAAAAGTAGGCAGAGAATCAGGCAGAGGGAGAGGAGGAAGCAGGCTCCCTGCTGAGCAGAGAGCCCGATGCGGGGTCGATCTCAGGACCCTGGGATCATGACCCAAGCCCAAGGCAGAGGCTTTAACCCACTGAGCCACCCAGGCGCCCCACCGCTAGTACTTTTTGATATGAAGTACATTAGGAAGAGGGGTGCTGGTTATCTGCACCTACTTGCTTTATTGATACTGAAGACTGTTTTGCACACTTGTTTCTCACAGTTATTCTGGCTTTACTAGAGTCATCAGGATGATGTTTTACAGTCATTTATTTAGCTTGCTTAATTTAAAGAAAACATTTTTGACATCATGTATTATTTTTCCTGGGTCCCAGAAGTAGACAAAGGGACATCTCAGATAAGGCTCAAAAAAGTAAATCCTCACAATAGCTTATGCAAAGTCGTCTCTCAATGCAACCTCTTTCACTGCCCATTCTAGTTCAGCCTTTTCCCATCAACGTACCAACTCATATTTGATAATAGTAGTAGGATGAGGTATTACCTAGACAGAAAAAGGTATAAAATACTCAGTTTTGTCCTCTGCAATCTCATTCTTGATCTCATGGGATTTTTTTTTAAGATTTTATTTATTTATTTGACAGAGAGAAAGATCACAAATAGGCAGAGAGGCAGGCAGAGAAAGAGGGGGAAGCAGGCTCCCTGCTGAGCAGAGAGCCCGATGCGAGGCTCGATCCCAGGACCCTGAGATCATGACCTGAGCTGAAGGCAACAGCTTAACCTACTGAGCCACCCAGGCACCCTGATCTCATGGGCTTTTAATGTGCAGCATGTACCAGTCAGCATTTGATGAGATGTTCTTAGACTTAGACATTCCTGATACCTTGGGGCCCAGTATACGGCTCAAAATCTTGTGTGTCCTTTCAACACTCCACGTCCACAAATCAAAGAGAAGAGTATAATGTCTAAGAACCCAGGTTCTGGAGATGATTTGGGTTTGGAGGCCAGCTCTGCCAATTTCAGTGAGCTGTGCTCTTCCCTATGCTTCAGTGTTCCCATCTATAAAATGTGGAGAACATACTATGGTCTCTACTTCATAAATCATTAGCAGTATTAAATGGGTTAGTATACATGAATAACTTAGAAGATTATCCAGCACATTGTAAATGCTTTAAAAATATTGGCTATTTTACTCTCAAAGCTTAGGCATTCATCTGGGTTATATGAATGTTACAGAAGAGGAAGGATAAAGAATAAACTAATCATAGATAATGTAAAACCATTAAAGGTAAAATGGAGTATGAATGTCATTGTAGACATTGAAGAAGATTTAAAACAAATGCAATTTGCTAAAGAAGATCTCAACTTTCCCTGGCCCCTCACTGGGTTCTGAGACGATCCTAGCAATTTCATATTTAAAATTCTGTATTCTTTTTCTTAAAAAGTACCAGGTGGTGGGTATTGTAGAGGGCACGGCTTGCATGGAGCTCTGGGTGTGGTGAAAAAATAATGAATACTGTTTTTCTGAAAATAAATAAATTGGAAAAAAAATTCCGATAGCAATAAAAAAAAAGTCTACCTTAAATTATATAAACTTTAATATTTATAAAACCTGCATTTTCTAAGTCAAAATGAAAAACACTATTCAGGAAAATAAAGTAGTAGAGAAATTCAGGCCAAATTGGTGAGGTGGATGCATAAAAATACCCATTGCCTAATGACTTCTGCCTTTTAAGCTGGGGCTCAGAATAATCACAATTCTATTTTCATATGTCTTTTTTGAAAGCTTTTCTAACTTCCTAAAGGAATCAATTTGCCCTATGTATGGATATGTTAACTCTTATTTTTTTTTTCCTCCTTAATTGTCTTCATCTTAAAATATGAGGAAGAATTAATTAACTATCCTGATGGGGGAAGAAAAGTTAATAGCAATTTTAATGAGTGTAACCTTAGCAGGATTTGTAATAACCCTGCAAAGATGGTGAAGTCACTTCTTTCTCCACTTGACTCCCTCACCTTCTGTGAATGTCTATAAGTGCTGATTACAAGTGATTAATTACCTACTGGAAGGCTTGTCTCCAGCTCATCTTCTTATCCCCAAACCAACTGCTGTCTGAAGAGTACAGTGAGAACTCTAAATGCAAAAAAGATAAAATGGCCTTTTCTACAGTATAAAATGCTTATGAGACCGAATTTGATGAAGAACATCTGGCTAGAGCGTTTACAGTAGCATAGAAAAGGCAAATGAGTTGTTTGAGACTGGCCTTGGAAATTCCACCTAAAGACAGGAAATATGGTGGCCATGGCATAGATGAGACATTTGTGCTACCAAAAGGCAGTGAATTTTTGCCTGGAACCATTCTCCAGATTATAGTGCAGGAGGGAGGAGACCAGATAGAGCCTCGTGTTATCACTGAGTGAAGCATTCATACTTCAGAGTTTGAGGCTAAGGAGGAAATTAGAATTTGTGGGGTGGAAAAGGAACAGTGGGGACAAGAATTATATAGGGAATGAAGGTCAGAAATCTGCATAAAGGTACACTTGATTCTTTGGCCAAATACCAATCTCTGCATGTACAGAGTAAAATTCCATATGGTTCAGCAGGAATACCCACTGGAGAAAGAACAAATACTGGGGACTTGTGAGCTGGCCTAAACTTCTACAATGCTGGGAGACCAGTGTTGTTCCATCCAGTCAAAGCAGAAGGATGTTGTTGACTACCCGGCATGTGCAGTAGAGAACCCAGAAAGTCCATGCTCCAGAAGCAGGACTAAGTTAGTTCTGGAGTAAATGATATTTTGGAATCACTCTGACATATCATAACAGCAAGACTTAAAAGGATTAAGCAGGCTACATGGAAATGTGCTGCCTTCAGATCAAAATACAATATTCTTTTTTTTTTTTCTAAGGTTTTATTTATATATTAGTCAGAGAGAAAGACAATATAAGCAAGGGGAGTGGCAGGCAGAAGGAGAAGCAGGCTCCTGAGCAAGGAGCCTGATGCCGTATGGGATCCCAGAACCCTGGGACCATGACCTGAGCCCAAGACAGATGCTTAACCAACTGAGCCACTCACATGTCCCAAAAGACAGTATTCTATTGAAGAAGACAACAAAATCTAGTCACATAACAATGTAGCATCCATTATGTCTATAATATAACTAAAATATATGAGAGATATGAATAAGCAGAAGAATATGTCCCGTAACTAAATGAATAATCATTTAGTAGAAACCTATCCCTAAATTATGGATATGATGGAATGATCAGGTAAGAACTTTAAAATACTTATTATAAATATGTTCAAGGATATAGTGGTGCCTGGATGGCTTAGGCAGTTAAGCCACCGGCTCTTGGTTTTGGCTTGGGTCACGTTTTCAGGGTCCTCAGATCCAGGGCCACATTGTTCTCCTTGCTCATCAGGGAGTCTGTTTAAGATTCTCTCTCTCCTTCTGCTGCTCCCACTGTGTGTTAGCACAGGAGTACTCTCTCTAAAATAAATAAATATTTAGAAAAATATGTTCAAGGATATAAAGAAAAATAGGGAAATTAGGGAAAATTAGGGAAAAAATTGGGGTAAATAATTACAATAGAGAAATGGAAAATGTAAAAGGATTCTAATGAGCTCTCTAGATGGAAAAACAGGATATCTAAAAAAATATACTAGAGTTAACAGACTATTCACTGCGTAACAAAATACTATTAAATTAGGAGAAAAGGGAAAAATAAACTATATATACTGAAGCGAAAAGAAGAACTGAAAAAAAATGAGTAGTGCTTCAGTGACTTGTCTGTGAACTATACCTGATCATATGTAAGTGGTCCTAATGTACATGTAATTTGGAGTCACAATAGGGGTGGAAGAAGAGATTTTGGGTCAGGAAAAAAATTCTTGGAGATATTAGGACTGAAAAAATTCCAAATTTGCTTTAAAAATATAGAGCACATATTTATGAATATCAAAAAAGGCAAAAATGATGCATTCAAGTAGAACCATGTCCAGGCACATTAGGCTCAACTGCTGAAAAAATTTGGTGAAGAGAAAATATTAAAAGCAGCCTGACAAAAATAACACATAGTATATAGAGAAATAATAATAAGAATGATTCTATCTGTTCATCAGAAAAAATACAGGCCAGAAGACAATGAAATGACAATGTTAAAGTAATGAAAGAGAAAGCTGTAACCTAGAATATATAGAGTAAAAATATTCTTTAAATACGATGGTTAGGGGATGCCTGGGTGGCTCAGTTGGTTGGGCAGCTGCCTTCGGCTCTGGTCATGATCCTGGCGCCCTGGGATCGAGTCCTGCATCGGGCTTCTTGTTCGGCGGGGAGCCTGCTTCTCCCTCTGCCTCTGCCTGTCATTCTGTCTGCTTGTGCTCGCCCTCTCTCTCTGACAAATCAATCAATCAATTAATCAATCTTTAAAAAAAAAAATACGATGGTTAGGGACTCCTGTGTGGCTCAGTTAAGTGCCTGTCTTCAGTTTAGGTCATGATCTCAGGGTCTTGGGATCAAGTCTTGCATCTGCTCCCTGCTCAGGGATTCTGCTTCTCTCTCTCTGTCCCTCCCCCAACTCATGCTGACTCACTCTCTTCCTTTGTCTCAAATAAATAAATAAAATTTTAAAAATATCATGGCTAGTGAGAAGTATTAAAGGCCATTTTTTGAAAAACAAAAGTTAAAGGAATTTATTACCACAGATCTGTACTACCTGAAATGTTATAGTTCTTCAAGTTGAAGGTAAATGATACCAGATGAATTGGGATCTGTATGAAGGAAAAAACAATAATGGAAGTGGTAAGTAGGTGGGTAAATGCTTTCCCGTTATTTAAATGATACTTGACTATAAAAGAAAAAGTGATAAAAAATGTACTTCCATGCTTATAATATGAGCAGAAGTAAAACTTATAATAACAGAATAGCAGAAGAATGGGAGGGTTGAAAATGGAAGTGTATCACTTTGTAAAGTTATAACAGAAGAGGTATAATGTTAACTAAAGTGGTTTGATGTTATTTGAAGGTGGAATGTGATATAATAAAAACATATATTTTAAACCCTAGAGAAACCACTACAAAGCAATATTACAGCTAATAAAACATTCTGAGACACAGGAGATTGCTAAATGTTTCTTAATTAATAAAGAGAAAACCAGAGAAGGAAAGCTATAAGAAATTAGGAACAAAGGAATTAGGAACAATCAGGATGAAAAATTCCCCAAGATATTAGACTTAAAATCAATTATATAAATAACCATTTTAAATATCAAGGAAACATTTCAACTAAATGTTTCAACTAAAAAACAGAGATTCTCCCACCAGAGAGAAAAGCAAAACTCAAATACATGCTATACATAAGAAGTATACATGAAATATAAAGGTACAAATAGGATAAAATTAAAAGAATGAAAGAAAGTAACACTGTGCAAATACTAAGAAACATGGAGTGGCTGTGTTAATATTATAGAAAATATTCCTCAGGGTAAGAATTATAAGAGATCAAGAGGAATATTTTATCATGATAAAGGGGTTAATTTACTAAGATACAGCATTCCAATATGTGTGTGGACCTAATAACAGCTTTTCAGAATACTTGAAGCCAAACTGATGGAAAGGAAAGGATAAGTAAACAATTCCACAATTACAAATGTAGATTTAAATATTCTCCTCTCAGTAAGAGATACAGGAAAGATATAGAGGATTTGAACAGTACTATAAATCCATTCAACCTAATTGATATTTATAAAACATTATACCTGAAAACTGCAGAATATACATTGTATTCAAGCTCATAGGAACATTCATCAAGAAAGATCATATGTGAGACATAACGTGTTTAAATAAATTTAAAATTATTGAAAATTCACAGTATATTAGCTAATCACAACTAAATTAACTTGAAAATTAATAAGAGAAAGTATCTGGAAAGTCTCCAAATATTTGGAAGTGAAAACCACACTTTTAAATAACTTGTGGGCCAAGGGTGCCAGGGTGGCTCAGTTGATTAAGCATCTGCCTTCAGCTCAGGTCATGATCAAGGTTCTGGGATCAAGTCCTGCATCTGGCTCTACTTCCTCCTCTCCCTCTGGCTTGTGCTGTAAATACAGTCTTTGTTTATTTTTTTTAAATTTTATATATTTATTTGAGAGAGAGAGAGTATGAGAAGGGAGAAGGTCAAAGGGAGAAGCAGACTCCCCACGGAGCTGGGAGCCTGATGCGGGACTCAGTTTCGTTACTCTGGGATCATGACCTGAGCCAAAGGCAGTTGCTCAACCAACTGAGCCACCCAGGTGCCCTAAATACAGTCTTTAAAAAAAATAAATCATTAAATAACCTGTGGGCCAAAGAAATAGCCACAAGGAAAATTAGAAAATGTTTTTAATGAAATAAAATTTAAAACACAGCATATAAAAATTTGTGGGTTGTATTAATACAATTCCTGGAGGAAATTTATAGCTCTAAATGCCTATAGTAGGTAGGAGAAAATGTTAAAATCAGTTGTAAAAACTTTCTCCTTAAAAAACTAAAAATCAAGTAAACAAAATATAAGGAGTTAAATAATGATAAAGTAAATATTGATGAAATATAAAACAGTTACTGGAGAAAACTGAAAACACAAGTTGGTTCTTTGAATAGATTAGTAAAATTGTCAAACCTGATAAAATTAAAGCAAAAATCACACATTATAAATATTGTGAATAATAAAGGGATCATCACTAAGAATCATACAAATAATCAAGAATAATAGAGAAGGGACAACTTGGTGGCTCAGTTGGTTAAGAGACTGCCTTCGATTCAAGGGTTCTGGGATCAAGCCCTACAGTGGGCTCCCTGCTGAGCAGAGAGTGTGTGTGTCTCTCTCTCTGCCAGCTGCTCTGTTTACTTGTCCTCACTCTCTATTTCTCTGTCAAGTAAAAGGAAAAAAGAATAATAGAGGAATATCATGAACAACTTTATGCTAGTACATTAAACATTAGGAGGAAGTACACAATTTCTTGAAATTGTAAATTGCTAAAATTGACATAAGAAGTAGAAAATCTGAATAGCCCAATTTATTAAACTTCTTGAATTTATAATTCAGAATCTTTCTCAAAGATATTTCAAGTCTAGATAGTTCTGCAAATACTTAAAGAAGGAAATAGTATCAATTTTACATAAAAATTGATATTATATGAGATATTATTAATGAGATATTCTCATTGTATGATAATAGTATAGCACCAATAGCCAACCGAACAACGATATTACAAGAAAGCAATGTTATAAGCCAATATCCTTCCTACATTATAGATGCAGAGACTCTTAGCAATACATTAGCAAATCTTGCAACACATAACAAGTATAATACATAATGCTTGGATTTTTCCCAGCAGTTCAAGATTGGCTTAACATTTGAAATCAATCCATGCAATTCACCACATTAATAGACTAATGGAGATAAATCATTTGATCATTTCAATAGATGTAGTGAAATCATTTGACAACATTTTATATCCATTCATAATAAAAGCTTTCAGCAAATTAGGTTTAAGGGGAAATTCCTCAACCTCATAAAAACCATTCACCAAAATTACCTACAGATAACACCACACTTAGAGTTGAAAGTCTCAACTAGTTGAAAGTCTTTCTAGTTGAAAGTCTCAACTCCCTCCCCCCATTATAAAGAACAAATAAGTGTGTCTTCTCTTTCATAAATTCTGTGATAGCAAGTTGTTAGATTCCTTATCTGTATGTATTCTGTATCTGTAATCAAATATATTTCTATATGCTCTCATGAACAATTAGAAAATGAAAAAAATACCATTTAAAATGACCTAAAAAGCATAAATGTATTTAAGGAAAAATTTAATAAAACATGTTAAAGACCTTTACATTGGGGGTGCCTGGGTGGCTCAGTGGGTTAAGCTTCTGCCTTCAGGTCAGGTCATGGTCTCAGGGTCCTGGGATCAAGCCCCACATCGGGCTTTCTGTTCAGCAGGGAGCCTGCTTCCCCTCTCTCTCTGCCTGCTGCTCTGACCACCTGTGATCTTTTTCTCTGTCAAATAAATAAATAAATACAATCTTAAAAAAAAAAAAGACCTTTACATTGAAAACTATTAACACATTGCTGAATGAAATTAAAGGGTTTAATAAATGAAGTGATATTATATTCACAGATTGAAAACCTCAGTATTGTTATGATGTAAATCCTCCCCAAAATGATATAAATTCCAATAGGCTCTTTTTGGTTAGACATTGGCAAGCTAATTATTAAAAAATAAAGTGTATACTCTAATTTGGAGACTTTACTATGAAGTTGCAGTAATCCAGAGCATAGGTTACTGAAATGAAAATAGACAAATCAATCAGACTAGAGAAGTAAAGATATAATCAGTTCATTTTCAATCAAGTTGCCAAAGGATTTGAACTCAGAAGATCTTTACAACAAATGGTGCCAAAATAACTGGCTGTAGAAAAAGGTGTTCTTTATCCCATACCTGCCTCCACACACAGTACTTAATCCTACCTAGATGGATCATCAACTTAAATGTAAAAGGTAAAATTATAGGGGTGCATGGGTGGCTGAGTTGTTGAGTGTCTGCCTTTGGCTCAGGTCACCTGGGATCCAGCCCCAACTCAGGTTCCCTGCTCAGCGGGGAGTCTGCTTCTCCCGTTCTCACTTCCTCCTGCTTGTGTTTCCTCTCTTGCTCACTCTTTCTCTGTGTCAAATAAATAAAATTGTAAAAAAAGGTAGAATCCTAAATCTTCAAGAAGAAAATATAGGAGAATATTTTATGACCTTGGGGTTAGCAAAGACTTGTTAAATAGGAAGAATCATAAAAGGAAAAAGGGAATGACAATGATTTCAGCAAAATTAAAAACTCTGCTCATCAAAATGAATAGGCAGTTCATAGATTGGGTAATATGTTTATAATACACATGCCTGACAGAATATTTGTGCTTATAGGCTATAAACACATTATAAAAATAAGTAATAAATCAGAAATCAGATAATGAAATGAAAACATGGACCAAAAATGACCAGCAAGTGCACAAAGGAGGTTTAGAAATGGCCACTAAGTACATGAAAAGGTATTTAGCATCATCTGGAAAATGCAAATGAATTATTAGGGAAATACAACATAAAAGGAAAGTGAATTATTACTCTTGAATACTCATTGAATGGCTAAAATTAAAAAGACTGATCGTAGGGGCGCCTGGGTGGCTCAGTGGATTAAGCGGCTGCCTTCGGCTCAGGTCATGATCTCAGTGTCCTGGGATCGAGCCCCACACTGGGCTCTCTGCTCAGCAGGGAGCCTGCTTCCCTCTCTTTCTCTGCCTGCCTCTCTGCCTACTTGTGATCTCTGTCTCTGTCAAATAAAATAAATAAAATCTTAAAAAAAAAAGACTGATCATAGTAAATGTTGTTGAGAATGTGGAGCAATGAACTGTCACACATTGCTAATGGGACTGTAAAATGGGACAATCAACCTTGTGAATCGATCTGGGTATTTCTTGTGAAGTTAAATAAGCACCTACCCTATGACCTATCAGTTCCATTTTTAGATACCTAAATGTATATAAAATGAAGTAAAACATATGTATATTTACAAAAAGACTTTGTTCAATCATGTTAATAGTAGCCTTATGCATTAAAGCCCCAAACTGAAAGCAACCCAAATGGCCATCAAGAGAAAAAAAGGATAAACAAATCATGGTATATCTATATGATAGAAAGCTTCTTATTAATAAAAGGGAACAAACTAATGATATATGCAGCAACATGGATGAACACCCAAAATACCATGCTGGGTGAAAGAAGTAAGACTCAAGAGTATAAACTGTGTAATTCAGTTGGTATGAAGGTATAGAACAGGCAAAACTGATAAAACATTTTCCAAGCACATACTGTATACCAGGTGTTCCTCCCCTTTTTATCCTACTGGATCACATACGTAAAGAGTTAAGGGGAATCTTAATACTCAGTGTTTATAGTGTTTATAACTTACTCTTATCCATCTGTGCCAGATTCTTTTCTCATTTGATGTTTAATACTTGTACCCTTTATAGCTGATAGTCATTCCATTTCTCTTCCCCAATAAGTCCTTACTCTATAGTCTTTTTATATATACAGTAATTTATATAAGTGTCATATTTTCTTTTGTATGCATATTTTTCAAATTTACATAAACATTGTATTATGGATTTCATTTTTTAAAATGAATGTTACTTTCCCGCTGCTGTATAGTATTCCTTAATGTACTTTTACAATTTTTTATTCATTTCTCTGGTGATGGAGATACCCAGATTGTCTTCACCTTTTTTATAAACACTGCTGTAATGCATATTCTTGTATGTGCCCTATATTAATCTATGCTAGAATTTCTCTGGGCCATATACCCTAAATAGATCATAGGGTTTATGCATACTTATTTTCATCAGTTATTGTGAATCTGCTCTCCAGAATGACTGTAGCACTTTATATTTCCACCAGCAATGTATGATTATCCTTTTCCTCCTCCACCATACCAACAACTTGGTATTATCAACCTCTAATTCTTAACATTTTAATGGTTATAAAGTAGACAAGGCTTGTTTTAGGTTTCATTTTCCCCCCTCATTACTAGTGGGTAGGAGCATCTCTTTATACATTGTTAGTTATTGGGAATTTTTCTTATATGAATTACCTGTTATTAAATTTTGTTTTAAATCTTTTTTAAAAAATTATTTATTTGTCAGAGAGAGAGAGAGAGAGAGAGCACACAAGCAGGCAGAGGCAGAGAGAGAAGCAGGCTCCCTGCTGAGCAAGGAGCCTGATGTGGGACTAAATCCCAGGAGCCTAGGATCATGACCTGAGCTGAAGGCAGCCACTTAACCAACTGAGCCACCCAGATGTCCCATAAATTTTATTTATTTTAAAACCTGGTTTTATTGTCCTTTTTCTTGTTAGTTTGCAGTAATCCCTTATATATTTCAGTTACTAATTTTTTTCAGTTTTTGTCATTAGTAGCATAATAATCCATCATCTTGATTATCCTATAAATAACTTCATTTGTGACCAAAAGCATCAGTTTGGGTGGATTGTGCTTAAAAGGTCTTTCAAGTCACAAAGGTATTTTTAATTTTTTTTCTCTTAGCTTTGTAGTTTTCCTTTCATATTTAGGAAGTTTCTCCACTTGGAGTCCATTTTCTTATATAAGATATGGAGTAATTTCATTTTAAAAAATTTTATGTAGTTAAGACTACATTCTTAATTCTCTCCTAAAATAGTCATCATCTCTACATACAATGACACCTTTAGCATATATAAAGTCTCTTTGTGTGTTGTTCCAAAGCTAGATTTGTTGGTTTCTACATAAATACCATACTTAAAAATCTTTGCTAGAAATGTTATTTTAAATAAGATAATTTTAAACCAGAGATAGTTATAAGTCCAATAGCTTTATGGATAAATAATGCAAAATATTCAATAAACTTCCAATTCACACTGTCCAGAGGAAAACATTTGTCTCTTTTAGCTGTTTCTTTTGTTATTTATCTCCTTTCATAAATGTGTTTGCTAGTATTTCTTGCTTCTTTGTGTGTGTCAGGTACTTTTGCCATCATCCCTTCAGCTGTTAAAAGGTATGTATTTTTATTCCTCTCTTTCCCACCAACCCCCTTTAAGAAGGATGAATAAACTGAAGCTCAGAGACATAGTGTAACAAGATTAAGTTTAGAATCCAGGTCTTTTTAACTTTAAAGCTATACTCCATTAAACTAGGTATGGATAACCTTCTCTAAGGGAGAAAGTGAAGAAAAAAGTGGTAAATGTTTTAGGCTTTGTGGACTGTATAGTTTCTGTTGCAGCTACTTAGCTCTGCCATTGTAATGCAAAAGCATTTATTGATAATACATAAATGAATGGACATAGCTGTGTTCCAATAAAACCGTATTTACAGAAGCAGGTAGTGGATTGAGTTTGCCAACTCCTAATGTAAGCCACATTGCTTCTCTTTAAAAATACCGTTTTTAAAATGAGGCTATATCATTTAATTTTAACAATTTTTTAAAGTAAACTCTATATGTAGATGTAGGTTGTCTGTGAAAATAAGTTCATAATCAATAGTTTGATGTTGGTCAGATGTGTCATTGGAGAATGACTTCTTTGTGCTTTGGGTTTTGACTTGGATTTAAGATGCTGGAATAGATTAGTACTAGATACTAGAGTAGACTTGATTATCCTGTCTTTGTTTGAATGCTTTCATTTTTGTCTCTTAGATTTAACATTAATAGTTTTTTGTACCCTTCAAAAGATATGTATATACATCCCAAAGGAGATGATACTATGTATCTGTGTGGCAACCTCCCTCCCTTTTAATCTTCCTTTTCTCTTTCCTTTGTTCCTTTCTTTCTTACACTCTCCTTTTCTCTTTTTCTCTGGAATTCCTATATTCAATACCAGAAAAAAAGAGTTAAATTTAGAAGAAGATGAACGGTATTTTCTTCCTGCAAACCATCACTTAACATAAAAAGTTTAGCATCTCAAATATAATTTGGTTAAAAAAATATTTTTTAGTTGCCAACTTCAATTTGTATGCAATAAGTACACTAGTAAATTAAATTCATTTTGTTAGACATAAAAATGAGTATCATTGTCTGTATCATTCAAGCATAAGTGCAGTATAATTGTGTTTAATGCAATTAAGTACATTTTTTTACTAAAGGTGAACAACAGAGTCCATTGTTAACATTACTTGGGCAGAAGTGCCATACACTAGGGCTCTGTAGCTAAGTGAATTGTAGAAGGAACCAAGCTCATTACTAACTCATAGAAACATTCCATTATATTCAAAGTGTAGTTTGGATGCCCTTTCCCCTTTTCTTTTTCTTTGTGTGCTCATCTCTTCTGAAAATTGGTGACTAGTAGAAGGGCTGTACCATATTTTGGATCAGTATAAAACTTTATTCTTTCTTAAATATTACTATCTATTTTACAGATATCAGTCTGGAATTCTCCTTGGTATTTTTACTTAATTCTTCCTTCTGTTGGTTTCAGGTTGCAAATCCAGGGAGGAAAAAAGGCAAAACTTTTTGGCCAGAAGAAATTTTGACTTCACTGTCAGGTCATTCTTGATTATAATGTCTTGCATCTCTTTTCTTTACCCCTTTACCTCCTTTTACCCCTTTGATCAGTTCCTCCTTATCTGCCTGGTTTGTTGAATTTTTTAATACCCTAAAATATTTCACATTTAATCTACTGTGAGCATAGCTTCTTGTGTTCATTTCTTTTTCTTTCTCTGTACAACTATTCTCCTTTCTGCCTATATCCTTAATTCTCTGCCAGCTATAGTTTTGTGACTATCACTCATGATGAAGAGGTTTAAAAAATACCTCAGCAGAGTAAGTTCTAAGGTTACTGTTATATATTATTTAGTGTATATATGAATTTTCATCAGTTATCTAGATAGGTAGGTTAATTCACTGTCACTAAAGTATATGTCCATAATAGATTGATTGGCTTAAATTTCCAAATTATTTGCTACCCTGTATTCATACTTTTACCTCGCAGTTTTTAAAATTTTGAAGTCCTTTCCCACTTTGAGACTGGCCATGTGACTTGTTTTAGACAATGAGGTGTTAGTCAATGTACATGAGCACGGGCTTGAAAAGTATGCATTTCTCTTGCCTTTTTGCACAGTTGGGATAACTTGGTCTTATATCTCTTCCCTGTCATGAGAATAGGCCCAGGTTGGTCTGCTGGAGGGACCTCATAGAGGAAAACTAAGTCACCTGTCTTGAGGCAGTCCTAGGTTAACTAGCTCTAAATTGACTAACCAACTGACTGCAGATGCATGAGTGAGTTCACTAAGATCAGCCAAGCATGGCTTAGAACAGAAGAACTATCTAAATGATATGTACACAACAAAAGTAGTTCATAATTATTTTAAACCAGTAAGTTTGAGGGTGATTTATTACTCAGCAACTGACTGATACAGTGTGAATCACCTATGCACATTAGTAGGCAGTTTGTCTGTGTCTAATGTGGCCCTATTTTGAGGTACTGCTCTTCTGAGGATCCTACTTGATACTCCATGGGTAATGAAATTGGAACATAAGCCATTCTTGGCCCTTCACAAACTTAAAAACTAATCTATCTAATCCTGGGCTGATTCTTTCCAAAGCATTGCATAATTTCTTCACATATAGTTGCTGATTTTTACTCAGATGAAGACTCATTAAGTCCTCTTTGCAGATCTCTAGAGTTCTCTTTATGCAGCATAATTTTTCCTAATGTTCTGTCCTGTAAATTTTTGCTACAGTATAATTTTGGCATTCTGAACTCTGTATCTTCACCTAGGAAAGTTTGCCAGGTTTTATTAATGCCATTCAGCAAACTGGGGTAATGGTGGATGCCATGGACTGAATGCTTGTGTCCCCCCAGAGATCATATTTTGAGGCCTTAACACCTGATAGGACAGTGTCTGGAGATAGGGTCTTTGTTAGGTAATCAGGTTTCGATGTAGTCATGAAGTTGAGGCTCCCGTGATCAGATTAACATCCTTGTAATTAGAGGAAGAGACTGGACCACACTCCTGCTCTCATTCGCAGGCTCCCTCGCACTCCCTCACTCCCTCTCCCTCTCTTTTTCTGTCTGTGCCATGTGAGAGCACAGTGAGAAGGTGGCTATCCGCAAGCCACGGAATGGCCCCAACCAGGACTCAGCTGTGGGGCACCCTGACCTTTGACTTCTAGCTCCAGAGCCTGAGAAATTCCTTTTGTTTAGGCTATGCATTCTATGGTATTTTGTTATGGCAGCCCAAGCTGACCATTACAGTTGGTGTCACCTTACTTTTTAAAATCTTTTTTGGGAGGATAACTGGCCATCCTGCCTGTTGTTCGGTGGGAACACTGCTGCTGCATACATTTCTTCTGTGTTTTTTAATTGTTTAATGCAGGGAGATAAATCCGCTCCCTGTCACTCCTTCAAGGATGGAAGCAGAAATCTCTTCCAATGAGATTTTGTTGAGTAAATACAAATTTATTGTAGTAAAAACTTGTGTTGAACTCTCATATACAGAAGGCTGATATTTATGGAGAGGCCCAAGAATTTAGAAACTTTAAGGCCTAACACCTTTCTCTCAATTCTTTCCTCAACTTTTATTGATTTGAATGGCATAAACTGTTCTCTCTCTTTTTTCATATCAGCCAATTAAAATATTATTCTTGAACAAAATTCATTCTTTCTCCTATTTAGTATGCAAATTGAAAAATTTTGAAGGTTCTCAGGATCCCAGGTGATCTTGTTATGACCTACCGAGAAATTAGAGAGTAATAACAGAGCTTTCCCAGTTAAAGAGAAAAGATTGCTATCTGTGTCAGTAAGAGGCTTCTCAGACTATAATGTCTCCCATCTCCATTGTAGATACAGGTAGAGTAGTGCTTTTGACTTGAAAGGAGGGTAAAATGGTGATTAGGCACATTGGCATTATGTCACTCGTGAAATCTTTCTGAAAGCCTTTTTTTTTCTAAGTCACTCTTGGTTCAGGATACTGCTTAACTCCCATGGGATGAAGAATACTACAAAGTCAATAAATTCTATTAACATTTTGACAAAGATTCATTTGTTATTTTGTTTCTCATTGAATCCTACGGACCAGAGATCTCATATCCTAAAATAAATCTTAGCTGCAATATTAATGAAAAATAATACATTCCCATGCCAAATAGTAATGACTGTACCATTTTCTGCAATTTAAAACTATCCCTACCTCTTTTTCTTTTCCCTGATAATGGAAAAATAAGAATGGTCTTTATCATGTCTACTTTAAGCAGAGGTTCAGCAGTCAAAAATAAGGCCTCAGTGTAATCCTTCCCTGACAGATTATAGAAGAAAGAAAAAAAATGAGAAGTTTCTCTTGAAATTGCATTTTCATTTTTCACCTAGAGAGAAGACATCTTTTAGACATTCTTTAGATCTCTGTGAATGATTTTGTATTAGGTCTTCAAATGTGTTTTTTTTTTTTTTTTTTTTTAAGACTCCCCTAGAGGGGTTTGGGTGAGAGTAAGCAATCTGATAGAATTCTCATGCGTTCACATCCCAGACTTTGCCTAACTTTAGAAGCACACTGTCTTTCTGACACCTTTCACAGCCCTTAAACAACTTATGATCTGAGAGATGATGAAAAGAAGCAACTGTGCAGACAAAGACTTTGGGCTTCAGGCATTGACTGACTTCTTTCAGTGTCCCCCTTTCAATTTTGCCATCTTTCAGGGTTTTGTTTGGTATTTGATACAGCTTTTCAGAGGTTTAATAGCCTTTCAATAACAAGTATAAGAAAAGGAACATGACCACGATTGACTGTGTGTGTGCTGGCTAGACTCAAAGGCACATGAAACCTCCTGCCTTACTTCTCACTTAACCCATTGTAGTAAAAATACCATGCTCTCCTGTTATAATCAAACTAACCTTTATGACCAGTTCCCCACCCTATTAAAGATAAGGGGGGAGAAATTTTTTTTGTAGCCCATTGTGACCATTGTTGTGTTTCTCTATGAACTTTGATATTTAGAGAAAGCTGAGAGAATCCAGAGGAATTGAAAATCAATGTGTGTGGTAAATTCAGAAGGCGCTACCATTACAGGGCTTTAATTTCATCCCACCCTGCGTCCTGGAGTTCTTGATCTAGGCCTCATTTGCCTACAGTAACACTTTGCTCTTTTCTCCAGCCCTCATGTATGACATCCTTGCTGTCTTTACAGCTCTGCTAATATTTTTTTTCTCCATCTCACTTGGAGCACCAAATGATAAGTTGAGAAAGACTAGCTATTTTTTTCTCTTTCCTTTCTTCCTCAAGAAGTGAGATATCAACTACCTAGGATATATTTTGGTAGTAGTTTTTCATATGCCTTTATCTCTTCTAGATAATGAGATCTGATAGTTTGTTCTAATGTACCTGATTGGAGAAATCCATGTAGCTGTAATATATATTGTGTAACATTCCTTTGTTGGTGATGATTCCATATGGTACCCAGTAGCATCAAGCTCCTGTGCATGGAATAGGGGTCTACTGTCTCTGATTTCAGCAGTAAAGCATAAGAATGTCTTAAAAAGAAAGCCTTCATTGAGGTTTGGAAAGAAATGCAAAGCATCAGGGAAGAAGATACTATGTGAAAAGGGGAGATGAGTTTTCTTTAGTGATTGTGCTGCTGCAGTTCACGTTTCATATAAAATATGTTCTTGTGTTCAATGAGTACAGCAATGTAAGGATAATAGACTTCTTCAAGAATGCATATTAATAAAGAACACAAATTAATAACAATATAGAGTATGGAGAAAATTTATGAAAACTCAGCAACATGAAGGAGATTAAGATACAGCATTAAAACAGGCTGATAATCTTGATAGAGAATGTAATCATCATGGAGGATAGAAATAAAAATGTGAACTTATGCAAGGGCTTCTCAATGTCACCACTAAAAGAGAGCCTGACTCTCTTTCTCTCTCTCTTTATTCTAGGAAGCTTTTCTTAGTGAATGATTAACTATTTGGCTTCAAAATGTGAATATATGCTCATGAATTTGTGTTGGCATCAAGAACCTAACATTACTACTTAGGTATATGAGAATGTTTAATTTTCTTATTTTCTGAAATGAATCAAATCTTTCCTATGAAATCTATGTGTCTGTAGGGGTTTGGAGGGCTATATAGTTATGAGATAGCTGTGGGGGAGGAGAATCTGAAATTTACCAATTATTGATGGTATTTCAGTCTCTTCCAGTTTAAATAAACAGTCCCTCTTGGATTTCTCATTTTGTTGGATACAGTTATTCTTTTCGATTTCTTTTCCTTTTACTGGCTTCTCTCTAAGTTAGTGTCTAGAAATTAAAAGGTTTATGTTACTCTTTGGTGTTAGAGGAAAAGACATTCTGATATCTATTAGTCATTCCATGGATGTGTTGGTTGTTCTGGTCTCCCACTGATATTGTCTGGGCTTTTAGAACATTATGGTGGTACAGGCAAGTGAAGTCTATGGTTGTGTCCATTTGTCTCCATTTATAATGATCCTGCCCACTATGGACTCTGTTCCAACCGCAGGCTTTTGAATTTGCCTGCCTGTTCAGCACCACCGTGTTTCCTCAGTGGGACACCTGGCTATTTCTGGGTCATACTTGCATTTTATAGTTAGGCTGTGAAACCCAAGGGTATTTCCTCAAACTCATATACTTAGCCTATATGTCTCTGAAGAACTACAGCTTGTAGCATGTTTGATGTGTTTGGGACTTCTCCTAGAGACCTACAGTCTCCCCTCAGGCTAAACTGGTGAATCCTGCCATCGTCCTACAAGTGGTGAGGGTCTCCCACAAGAGCTGTGATGCGTTGTTTCTCTGGTTCTGTTCTAATGAGGAGACTATAAAGACCTGTGCGTATGTCCTCTTCACTTTCCCTCTGTATGTCCTCCCATTTCCATAGGGTCAGTAGAGATTATTTTTCTTCTTTCTGCCTGGCAAAGACTTCTTTATATTTTCTATTTCTGTCTCTTTGCCTAGGTCCCCAAGGGCAAAGAGATTTTGGAAGAGATGCTGGCTTACTAATAAAGCACGATCCAAAAATAATAGCTTTGTTATGCATAGAACTTAGGAGAAAGAAAAATCTGGATTGGAAGTCCTTTCTGAAAAAAGGCAGACAATAAGTAAATACCCAAGCAATACAGGACTCTTTCCTACAGTATAACTGACAGGTGGTTATTCAGGTTTTACCTGTATCACTCAAGTGACCAACTGTTCCCTGCTCCATGGGTCAGTCCATTCCAGAGTTGGACATTTACATTTATTTTCATACATTGTGTGACCATAATAAGTTGTAAAAGACTCAAGATCAGGGACTTTAATTAATACTACTTTGCATCCCCATAGGTCCAAAGTAGTGCTTTAAAGACAGAAGGCTCTCAGCAACTGTTTGCTGAAATAATGAATGAATTGTGTTGAGGCACATGCTACCAGTATAATTTTTATCTTTTGGTTCTGTTTCTGTTTCTTAATGCTACAACTTGACAGTCCTTCATATATCTGTAGGCAGCTGTTATGTTTTTACTTAAACATTTTTTAGGCAGGCCAAGTATTTCTATTTCCTTCGGTTGCCCTCAAGAATATTTCTACACCATTCTGGTCACTTTCATTTGAAATCTTTAAATAGAAAAGCGGAGCATAGCTCTGTGGTCATATCCAGTGGCATAATCTATTACCAGTAGAAAATGTAGCAGGGGTTAAAAGAGAAGAGGAAAAATTTTACATATATATTAAAGAAAATGGCTTGGAAAAAATGAGTTCGCTAGTAAATAAAGAAGGGCATGAAATTAATGATGAATCTAGAATGTATATTTTGAGTTTAATAAAGCATTTGATATAGCCTCTCATGAAATTTTACTTGGAAATTTGAATGAAATTGGCTTGGCTAAAAACAGAATCCCACTGTCTAAAAAAATCACTTAGAAGGTTGTGAACAAAGGGTAATGAGAAATAGTAGGGATTCCGGATTAGGGCAATATCCAGACAATACTGGATAGGTGGTAGAGAAAGGGTACAGCAAGTCCTATGCACAGTTCTGTGAATGCTTGGCAGGATGAAGTAAGAAGGGAGCAAATGCACGGGTTCTTTGCCCTTTAAAGGTTCAGAGCTGCAAGCATGAGCAGAGACTGAGGTGGAGCAGAAAGGATGCTCCCAAGACACAGTGAAAGTAGATAGCCATAAAGTCAAATGCACAAAAATGGCAATTCAGACAGCCTCAAGATTTAACTGAGTGCCAGGATTCAGCACTTCCCACTCTGGTTTGCATGTAGTTTAATAGAATATCTGCTTAATGAGGGGTATAAGTGTGAGTGTTAGAGTCTGGTTCAGGCAGATCAGAACCTACAAAGTGGTTAAAACCAGACACATTTGTTTCAACTCATTTATGGTATCTGATCTGGTGCCTCTGGTAATCGCAGGACTTCTTCTAAAAAATTAAAATCAATAGTAATAATTAAAAAAATACTAGGGTTTTCTTCATAGACCTTGATGTGTTCTTTAGAGTCTCATAAAATCTTTGCAGCCTTGATTTACTTTGGCAGTGTGGACCTAAAGCTCTGAATATTTCTTTCAGCTCTTATTTTTAATGCTTCCCAGTCTTAGCATCAAACAACAGTTGACTTCTTTATGCTTGTTTGTCCCTGGATGCACTATTGTTCTTGAACTTTTCACATTTCTTTCTCAGAGGTCCTTGCTTCCATTAACTCCTATATTGGAGAATGGTCTCTTTGCAACAGTAGTTCCATCATTTTAAAACTTTGCCTAAAAAGTTGGAAGAAAATTTAGGCATTTTGCTGGTTGGAAGATTTTTTTTTCCATGGTTGGAAGATTTGTGATGTTCTTTGTGATTGCCTATTTTGTGTTCAGAGTAGGACATGTTTAAGAACAACTGGAGATAATATCCTTGTAACACTGATAGGCCTGGGCATCAAACATAAACTGGCATTGTCCCGGGGAAGCTAAGATATATGGTCAACTACCTTTGACTAATTAAATGGATTTCTCTAGATGGTTTGGTGGTTGTCCTGTAACTATACAGGCCCTTATTTTTGAAGGAAGATAAAATTTCTGAGTCATTTGTCTCTTGCCATTCAACCAAATATATACAATGAACTGTCTTTCGTGTTTTGGAAAATTCTCCCCTAGTTTTGAACTTTCAGATATTCTTTGCTTGCAGCAGAGTTTAGCTGTTTTAAACTGCATCATGCAGACTGGCATTCAAGCAGACTTCCACAAGTGAGCTACTCAATTGAAGAAATACTGTGTGACAATGATATTTGAGAGATGGATTACTGAGATGAAGGGTTATAGAGTAGGGTACATTTTGACAAGTAAGATATAGGAAGTACAGCTTAATGTCAGGCCAGAGCTGAACTGCCTGTGTACTGGCACGAGAGGATATTGCCTTGGGAGTTTATGTACAGGAACTTGATTAGTGTAAAGAATGATTTAATTCAAATCACAATGGAAAGGCTAACGATAGCCAACCAAATATAGTGACAATACATTTTTATTTCATTTTCAAATAGATATACCTTAAAAGATGGTATTTACATTTTAATCCCTCTGAGTATGCTACTAAAAATCTTAGTATCTTTGGTCATGAAAGTCATGAAAACTAAGGCTGAGAACCATGAATTTGATGGTTTAAAAGAGTTAAACTTGTCAACAAGTGAGAGGTTGAAGGGTAAATGTTGGAGATAGGGCTTATCATGATTTTGGGGTGAAGTTAAAAGTATGTGACTTATGCCTTTTGACTATGAGAGTAACAAGGAGGATCTTGAGGGAGATACAAGTCTACCAGATGCCTTAGAGTTCCAAAGGGGACACAGTGATATTTGCTAATGTGTGAAGCGTATTGAGCATTAATTAAAGGGCCTGCTGTGTGTACTTAGGCTCATGCAGATATCCTCACACTGCAGAAGAGAACATATGCTATGCAGGGACCATGGGGACAGAGCCTGGGCCCATAGTCTCTGAAGACACACAAGGACAGTCAGTGTCTTCAGGCAGCTGCTTCCATCATAGTCAGTAGAGATATGACTCGTGCTATTATCTGGATTTTTTTTCCAATTTATTTATTTTCAGAAAAACATTATTCATTATTTTTTCACCACACCCAGTGCTCCATGCAAGCTGTACCCTCTATAATACCCACCACCTGGTACCCCAACCTCCCCCCCACCCCGCCCCGCCACTTAAAACCCCTCAGATTGTATTATCTGGATTTTTAGAAGCCCAGGGATTGATGAGAGAATCACTGAATCTCAAGTTTGGACCTTCCCCCACCTCTATGTGATGCTTGAAATCATTCCAGAACATTGATCCTGTGTCCTCTCTCTCTCTTTTTACCTTAGAGCTGTGCTTACTGAAAGAGTTTACTTTGACTATCTTTGTTTTGTCTTAGACCTTAAATCTGGATTCTATCTCCACTGATTCTTTGAAAGATCTCTTAGTGACTTTTTCAACTACTTGCATATATTTGAATTATTTCCTAGACCATAAGCTTCACGGAGGTAGAGTCTGGGTTGTCTTGCCCTTCCCACCATTTCCCCACCTAGCATAATACAAAGCACAATACTAAGCACAATATGAATATTAGTTGAATGACTGAATGAATGAATTACCTAATGGCTATAGCCAATAAGTACTGGGTAGTCCTTAATCCTTTTATGGAAACATTTTCTTTCTTTTTCAGTGGTCCTTAAATATTGGCATTTAGAGTGTTTGATTTTCTGTCTTTTTGTCTAATTCTATGTGCTTTTCTGGGTGACCTATTTTTGGCTAGATATTTGTAGATGGCTCCAAAATGTGATATCTAGCTGCAAGCTAAGACCTTTGTCTTCTGCATATTGGATCAATTTATCCAGCTATCTGCCTGACATTTCCACCTGAATAAGTGGTCCTCCAGCATGTTTGGATATATCCTGTGGCAGAGGATTCTTCCAGATTCTTCAGCCTTCTATATATTTCAGTGAACCAAATACATCTTCCAGTACCATCTGTTTTTCATCTTGGTTTTCCTTAGGACTATTCTGGATAAGTTTAATCTTCTGTCACTTTTTGCCAGCACAGTTTTCATATGTTCTAGTTATTAAATAAAGATTTAACATTTATATTTATGAAAAATTCAGAAGAGAATTTTGGAACATCTTATTAAACACGAATGCTGCAAGCTTAGTCCTTTGGCTAAATAATACTTCTAACTGAGCTCCCACTATGTGTCAAGTCATCTGCTAAGCACTTCTATACAAATCATCTTTAATCTTCATAAAAGCTCTGTAAAATAAATATTATTATCTAACCTTCATAAACAAGGAGACTAAAGCTCAGAAAAATTAAATCTCTTGTGCCAGGTCATACAGCTAAAATGTGCCAGTGCTATATAGCGAGTGGCTCAAGATAAAGCTCATAATCTACTGTATTCACATTTCCTGACTCTTCTGTGTTTAATGAAGTCAGTGATCTTGGCATTTTTCTTAGCAATATTCTTTCTTTGCTGAAGCTTTCTATACCTCTCTGACTCTACTATTCCCCCTTGCACATTAGCTCTGAATCTCTTGTTTTTTTTTCTGATACTTTCTCTTGAGATCCTAGAATGACTAATAGAACAACCCTGATCCAGAGCCAGAAAACATTTCCATTTCAGAGGCTTTTTGGTTCATCATCAAGGTAGTAAATAGAAATCCATGGGCAAGAAAATGAATTCTGGGGGTAGAAAGCAAATGGGAATCCTTGAGCAAGAACAGGAGCTCCTGTTCTGATATAATCAGGTTGTGCTTTTCTATTAGTGCTGGACTGGAAGGAAATGAAGAGCATAAGAAGAGATCTGAGAGATTGACCTCCCAAAAGGACACACATATGGGGAGAAAAGAGGATGTTCTTGAATTCATGGAAAGACACATCACTCTCCCAGTTTTTCGTTCATGGCCTGGACCACTGTCATCAAGGAGGGGGGTGACTTCGGTGAAAAGAGGCAGTCAAGAGAAGAGAAGGTTAGCACTGAGTTTGAGGGGGAAAGGCCACAGGAAGTGATTCATATGCTTCCAAATTACGGTTCATTTGAAGCTTTGTCTTAAAATGGAATCAGGCCATTTAAGAAGCAGAAGCAGTTTGAAAAATACCACTTCTAACAACAGCCAGTGCGATTAACACTGTTGTTATTTTTGTTGTTACTGAGTACTTTCATCTATGACAGCCACTGTGCTAAGACCAGGATATCCATGCCTCAATAATCCTCACAACTCCTATGCGAAGTATATAGCATACCAAATTTCAAGTTGAAGACACGAAGGCTTGGAGGGGTAAAATGCATCACACAGAGAATGTGAGAAGTGGCAGAGCTGTGGAGAACTCTACCGCTACTGTGCATCCTTGGTGTGTTCCCCACAATACTCACTGACTTGGGCTCTCATATCCTTCATGAAACCTGGAAGGATCATGTAGATGTTCTCTTGTCTTTTCTGGGTTTTGTGCTGGAATCCCGGCAGTCCTGAAGGCCGCCAGGCATACACCCATATACACATACACACACCCACGCACACCCATGCACACACACACAATGTGCACACACATGTTGCCTTGCTCTCTCTGGCCAATTAATAGTGAGGATACATTATCAGAGCTAATAGGACTCAAATGAAGAAAACTGGTCAAGTGAAACCTCGTAAATTGGTTTGTGTGTTTCCTCTGTCTCTTTTAATAGCTGATGCTGGGGATTTTCATCCTTGTCCAGCCAGGCTACAAGGGAAAGGATTAGTGTAAATAAGTCCCCGGGCAGTGATAAGAGTGCAGCCAGCTGCTTCAATGGCCCATTTGTTAGCATGACAGGAATTCAAACCTGTAACAGGGGCATCTTTCCTCTGAAAATGCCACTGGGCTTCAGAAAGTTGACCAACCCCCCCGCCCCTGCCATGTCTTGTTCTCTTCATTTAGTTTTTGTCCTTTTCTTCTGTTTCTTTCTGTCACTTTGAATTTGCCACCCCCTTCCCAGTGTGAAACACCTTTGTGCGTTGTGATGAACGAGGTGTGAAGTTCAAGGGGCAGACCTTCTTGGAATGCATGTTGCATTAATGTGTGGTGGGAACCACAAGGCCTGGGTTCTCAGCCTGGCTTCTCCACTTACTACATGTGGGATCTTGGCTTTGTTACTTAACTTCTCTGTTCCCTCTCACCCCCTGAGTAAATGGGAATTATAAAACCACACACCTTGTTAGTAAATAGAAAGAGTTGAAAGCAATGCCTGGAGCAGAGTTAAGTGGCTAATGCATGTGCACTGTTAATCTTATTGGAGAAGAGAGAATGAGCTTCTAGGAAGGAGGGGTGGGATGGGACTCTCTGTTCCATTCATCAATTCTGTGCTCTTGTTTCCCATAAGACACTGTCACAGCTCCACTGTGGGTGCAAGACCTGATTTGTACTTGAGCTGGCCCAGCTGCAGGGTCACTGAGTGACCTCAGCTGTTGTCTTCCCCTCAGGCTGTTGGTATGTGGGGCAGGCCCCACTGACAAGCCCAGGATTGTCTGTGTCTGATGTTCATATGGCCTTTGTGGAAAAGAAGCTTACATTGGAAGCTGAAGGAGAAGCTTTATGAAGGGTAGATTTTCTCTGTTTCTGGGGTTTCTAAAATAATAAACATCTGGGAATTGAATAGGGCTCACATGCCTTGGACCCCTGAGTCTTATCCTGTGTTAGTCTTGCCCTGGAGAGGTCCCCAGCAAAGGACAAAGCTGAGTAAATGCACATTGCTTATGGCAATCTCTGAAGATTTTGCATCACCCTCCATGTGGTAGTCTCATGATGTTGGATTTTAAGAGGTTTTCCTTTGTCTTGCTGAGGGTACATTTTCCTGGGCCTCACTGACCTCAGTATCGGGGGTGGGGAGCATTCCTAGGGAATGGTCTTGAAAGGAAGATCCACCTAAGGTCTTCTTAAGGGATGGTGGTGACCTAGGTGAGTAGAGGGCAGTCGTTGGCCCAACTAACTTCTTAAACGTTGTGAATGAAAATAAGAACATTTATACACACACACACACACACACACACACACACCCCAAATAAAAGCTTAAGAGGAGCAGATCCTGGCTACAAGTCAGAAGTCCTGTCAGATGTCCTTAGCCTTGACAGATCACATCATCAACCCTTCTTGGGTTTAAGTACTTCTGGGAAGGTGTAAGGCAGAGAGGAGGAGCAAGCAGGGCTTTGTAGGAGGAGAAACAGATCACCTACAGAGCAAGAAAGGATATAACAGGCAGACTCTGGGATAGAATAGTGGTTTCTCAAATTAAGGGATAAAGATGTATTCTCGGAGGTGCATGAATTCCTTTCAAGAATTATCTTATTGTATGTCTAATCCAAAAAGAGCATATAGGCAAATTCTAGATCATCTGTATAACCCTTTCAGGATTCTCATTTGCATTTGTGAGGCCTAAAGTAGTACTTTAAAAGAATTTCCAGTTATAAAGATCAAGAACAGAAGTGGACATCATACATGGGATGCTTTTGTTCCAAAGGGAGGCCAGATGATGTTATGGCAGTTTATGCAGTGGTTTGAATAAGGAAAAACATTGGAAAAATGAAAAATCCCATGTTACATATCATGTTAAAGAAATAGCAAAAAAGCAGCCAGACTTAAAAGAACCAGCTGTGGAGGAATTTGAACCGTTACTATGAGCACAGGTTTCATTTATTAAAAAATATATTAACCAACACGTGAAGTTGATATTGACTGTTTATATTAGTTGGATTTGTAGGTGAAATATGTGTGAAATTATTTTGATTCTGAAGATTTATAAGAGATACAAATATGAAGATATTTTGCCTCGTTTTTTGTATGCACATATGCAAATAACATTGTTTTGTTTTACTAACATTTAAATAGTCCTTATACTGAGCCAAATGCTATTCCAATGATTTTATGTATTGTAACTCATTTAGCTCTCCTAAGTTACCCCATGAGGTTGGGTAAACGAGAAAAATGGAGGGGGGGGTGAGAGGGGCCATGGAAAGTTGGATTTTGAACCCAGGCTTTCAGGATATAGAGCCTGTGCCTTTAATTACTACTTTATATGGCCCTTTTTAGGATGCATGTGATTGGATTGGACCCACCTAATCCTTTGCATCCTGAATAATCTCATTGCAATGTTCTTTTTCAATATAAGCTAACATATTGACAGGTTCTGAGAATGAGGGCCTGGACATCTTAAGATGGGGGTATTATTCTGCATACCATATGGTGTGACAAACAAAACCCCCAAGTTTGGCTCTATAGCAGCAGACCAACACATATGGGTGATTCTATACATAAAAAATAATAGGTTTGTCCTAATAAATTATTACTGCCAGTTAGTATTACCTCAGCAGTTACTATACAGCAGGCACTCTACTCAATACTTTGTATTTGTTAACTCCATTTAATCCTCACAACACCTCCATGATCTAGATGTGCTATTCATCACTGTAGTAATTGGAGATAAAGACCACATAGGTGATATAACTTGTTAAGTAGGTAGTGTTGGATCTGGGATTTCAATCCAAGCAGTTTGATTCCATGTTCTTAACCACTATGCCACAATCTCTCTCAAAATATTGCTCAATAGAAGTTGTATTATTGGTACCTCTATTTTTTTTTCCCACTTGCATCATCTTACTAAATTCTCATAATAACTTTTTGGAGTAGATTTATTTTTATTATCTTCATTTTTATCCACTCATACTCCTCTCAGTCTTCATTTTATTTTGTTATTTGCTGACAAATAACTAGCTTATTTTTTTATATTTTTTATTTTTTACTTTTTTTTAAGATTTTATGTATTTATTTGACAGAGAAATCACAAATAGATGGAGAGGCAGGCAGAGAGAGAGAGGGAAGCAGGCTCCCTGCTGAGCAGAGAGCCCGATGCGGGACTCAATCCCAGGACCCTGAGACCATGACCTGAGCCGAAGGCAGCGGCTTAACCCACTGAGCCACCCAGGCGCCCCACTAGCTTATTTTTTTTAAATTGGGATTGCATCTTTGACAAAGAAGGAAAGAATGTCCAATGGAAAAAAGACAGCCTCTTCAACAAATGGTGTTGGGAAAATTGGGCAGCCACATGCAGAAAAATGAAATTGGACCATTTCCTTACACCACACACAAAAATAGACTCAAAATGGATGAAGGACCTCAATGTGAGACAGGAATCCATCAAAATCCTTGAGGAGAACACAGGCAGCAACCTCTTTGAACTTCAGCCACAGCAACTTCTTCCTAGGAACGTCGCCAAAGGCAAGGGAAGCAAGGGCAAAAATGAACTATTGGGACTTCATCAAGATCAAAAACTTGTGCACAGCAAAGGAAACAGTCAACAAAACCAAAAGACAACTGACAGAATGGGAGAAGATGTTTACAGATGACATGTCAGATAAAGGGCTAGTATCTAAAATTTGTAAAGAACTTATCAAACTCAACACTCAAAGAACAAAGAATCCAATCAAGAAATGGGCAGAGGACATGAACAGACATTTCTGCAAAGAGGACATCCAGATGGCCAACAGACACATGAAAAAGTGCACCATATCACTCGGCATCAGGGAAATATAAATCAAAACCACAATGAGGTACCACCTCACACCAGTGGGAATGGCTAAAATTAACAAGTCAGTAAATGACAGATGCTGGCAATGCTGTGGAAAAAGGGGAACCCTCCTACATGGCTGGTGGGAATGCAAGCTGGTGCAGCCAGCTTGGACAACAGCATGGATGTTCCTCAGAAAGTTGAAAATAGAGCTACCTTACAACCCAGTAATTGCACTACTGGGTATTTACCCTAAAGATACAAATGTAGTGATCTGAAGGGGCACGTGCACCCGAATGTTTATAGCAGCCATGTCCACAACAGCCAAACTATGGAAAGAACCTAGATGTCCATTAACAGATGAATGGATAAAGAAGAGGTGGTATATATATACAATGGAATACTATGCAGCCATCAAAAGAAATGAAATCTTGCCATTTGTGATGACATGGATGGAACTAGAGGGTATTATGCTTAGTGAAATAAGTCGATTGGAGAAAGACAACTATCATATGATCTCCCTGACATGAGGAAGTTGAGATGCAACGTGGTGGGTTTGAGGAGTAGGAAAAGAATAAATGAAACAAATTGGGCTTGGGAGGGAGAAAAACCATAAGAGACTGTTAATGTCACAAAACAAACTGAGGGGGGCCGAGGGGAGGGGGTTAGGGAGAGGGTGGTGGGGTTATGGACATTGGGGAGGGTATGTGATATGGTGAGTGCTGTGAAGTTTGTAAACCTGGTGATTCACAGACCTGTACCCTGGGGCTAATAATACATTATATGTTTATAAAAATTTTTTTAAAAATTGGGATTGCATTGGCTGTCTAAGTGAAACTTAAATATGGGGGCCTGTTCAAATAGGGGTCTTTTTTATTCTTTTGTCAAGAAAGTCTGGAGGGAGGTCTCTCAGGAAGAGCACAGCTGGTCAAGGAGGACATCAGGAATCTAAGGTCTTTCTGATTTTCTGCCCTTAGTGGTTCCTACCCCTGTGAGCACATAGTCCACATATCAGGCAGAAAGAATTGGAAAAAGCAAAAGACAATGGGCACTGAGAACCATATTTCCTTTTCAAATTTATTTTAATAAGAAAAACACTAGGTTTCTCATAAGCCCCAGGAGTAGACATCCATATACATTTCATTGCGTAGGTATGACTGTGTATCTGCAACTGGGCTACATTAAATAGATTGGAGAATAATGTTAGCAAGGTACAAAGAGACAGTAGACAGAAGGTGTTCACAGTAGTGTCCACCAGACTACTTTTATTCTCTTTAAGGCCTTTGTATTAAAATACTTTGTCCTTCGGTAATCAGAAAGTGCAGCTCATATTGGCATAAACAGGAAGCATTAATGTCATACCAGGATATCTTGAGGTAAGTCAGATTTCATAGGTGGTTGATTCATTTGTTCAAGGGTGTCCACAAGGAATTAGGCTGTTTTCATTTCTCTCCTCTTCTGTCCTTCGTGTTTTCATTAAGATGCTGGAACCAAGCTGGCTGCTGCAGGTCGATGTGTTAGATCTATACATGGCATCATCCATGAGAAGAAGAGGGACTATCCCTCCTTCCCTCCCTCCTTCTATTCCTTTCTTCTTTACTTTTTTCTTTTTCAAGAATGAGATTGCCTCATCTAGAAACTCTTTAACAGACATCTCATGTCTTGGCCAGAATTTTATCCCATGCTCAATCCTGCACCCAATATATTCAAGCATGTTTGGCTCAGACTACGAAGATTATCTACAACTCACAGCTGGGGATGGGGAGTCAGCCACCTTTGAAGCTTTTGGGCATAAGGAGCTTGGCAGAGGCTGGAAGATAATTTATTTTGTTAAAGAAGGAAAGAAAGGATAGAAGTTGGACAGATAACCAATAATATCTGCTAAAATACAAAATCTACAGCTTGGTTTATTATTTTTTCAGCTGACTTTTGAGTTATAACTCCCTTGAAGATGAATTTGACAGGTAAATTTCTAAAGATGCTTAAACTGTTAAGATTAGTAAGAATTTGAACTTGAATCAAGTGTAATTTATAATTGATCATATTTCTGCAGCAATTCTGGTCTTGCATGGCATATTAGCCCTGGGGGTGATGACTATGGAAAGTAAAAGAATTTTAGGAACCCTTCCTAAGAGGAACAAGCCAATTTCCATGTATCTTCCTGTCCTCCTTGTAACTCAAGATTGCTGCAGTATTCTCTGCTTGTGAGTGATGTCATAAAAACAATTCATTGTTGCAGCCATCAGGCTCTCCAAGACAACTCCATATAACCTGAAATATTTTGCAGGGAAATTGATTTCCCAATTTAAACTTCATGGTTGACTGGTCGTACTGTTTATAAACAAATAGCATGAATAATTCAATAGAAGATTCACTGTGAGTTACAGATATCATTTTTTTCCCAAGTTGTCTAAATATGCTGTTACCAAGAAAAGGAGATCTTTGCAATCAGAGAAGGTGTCATTGGAGTTTTGTGCAGGTTTTGTTCAGGAGTTTGCCACATTGGTAGAAGTTTATATTAAACCTAGGTCAATTTTAAATGAAATGAAATTAACATTAAATATGTTCTGTGAGCAGGGCATTGTCCTACAGTTTTTTTTTTTTTTTAAGATTTTTAATTTATTTGTAAGAGAGATCAGGAGCAGGGGGTGGGGGCGGGGAGAGGGAGAAAGTAGACTCCCTGCTGAGCAGGGAACCCAATGCGGGACTCTATCCCAGGACGCTGGGATCATGACCCAAGCTGAAGACAGACACTTAACCGACTGACCCACTCAGGTGCCCTGTCCTAGAGTTTTTGATACATACTATTGTATAAGTCATAATACCTCATTTTATGTTAACGAGATAAAGAAACGGAGGTCCAGAGGGGTATAAGTCATTTGACCTAAGATAACGGTAACAAAAGCGGGACTCAGTAGGTCTCACCATACCTATGTACTGCAGACTGAGCTTATCCTTCCTCTCTGTGTAGGCTCGTTTCTGCTGTGTTGCTTCTTTTGCAGTTGTTTACAGTAATCTCTTTGTGGATATCTCGGTGATTGTGCTGACAAGGCAAAATTTTGGTCCATCTACTCTGTTGACCATTTCAGAGCAATCACTGAATACTCAGGGTGTGCCTGCTTGTGAAAGCTCCAGATAGTAAGAGCTAACATGTTTGTGGTGGGCAATCATGCTTCTCAGCAAACATTTCCATTTCTTCTCCTCCAGGACAGGAGGGAGGATTGCACTTGCTGGCCCCCCTGAGGCTTTGTGATTAGTTCTGGTCATGGAGTTGTGAGCTGAAGTGTCATGTCTCACTTCCAGGCCAGGCATTTAGTTGATGGCATGAGACACTCTGGAGAACTGTCAACATTTGAGTTGGTATTTGCTCAGGCAGTCTGACATGGGTGAGCAGCGTGCCCCTGCTCACATGATATAGACATGTAGTGTGATGAAGAACTGAGTTGTAATTGCTTCTAGTCCCTGCAGTTTTGGGGGTTGATGATTACAGTAGCTGAACATAGCTAGTCTTGACTAAGAGGGATAGTGAGTGCTTACTACTTATCAGGCTCAGTAAGGAAATGCTTTATGTGCATTGTCTTGACATCAGCTGTCCAGAGTGGTATAATTAACCTCATTTGACACACCGGAAAACTGGGACTTAGGGGTTTTTTGTAACTTGCACAGATCCTCAGATCATCCAAACCTGACTTGAGTCCAGCTCCTGACCTTGGATTTACTTTGTTATTGCTGGACTCAGGTGCTCTTCTGTAATAGTTTATCCTATTTGCATTCATGCAAAAGTATTTAACAATTTTTCCTCTTCTTTTTTTTTTTTTCTTAAGAATATTTATTTATTTATTTGCAGAGGGAGAGATCACAAGTAGGCAGAGAGGCAGGCAGAGAGAGAGAGGGGAAGCAGGCTCCCCACTGAGCAGAGAGCCCGATGTGAGGCTCAATCCCAGGACCCTGAGATCATGACCTGAGCCGAAGGCAGCGGTTTAACCCACTGAGCCACCCAGGTGCCCCACAATTTTTCCTTTTCTAACCTTCATCTGTATCTGCACTAGTAGACTTTTCTGGGTAAGACTTGGATTGATACCAGGGAGCAGGAGCAAAGTACTTCTTACAGGTTTATCACCATTTGCTAAATTAGGTAGAAGTTTATATCAGGCCTAAGACAATTCAAAATGAAATGAAACTTGCATCTACAAGTGTGTTCTGTGAGCTGGATGTTATCCTCCATTCTGACAAGTCATACATATCATCTCACTTTATATAGATGAGGACACTGAGGTCAGAGAAGTGTAAGTAATTTGATCTGGGAAAATGGCAACAAATTGAGATTCAAAGAGAATGCTGATGTGTAAATCTATGCTGTCTTTACAACACTGTGTAGCAGGTTTCAAATGAACAGAGAAGATTGGTCATCTTCGTCTCATCGTGGAAGGGAGGATTCCAGTGTGTTTGCATAGAATTAGGCCTACAGGAATCTTGGCTGTGTTAATCTGGGAGGTAAAGTATTCTATCCTGACAGAGCCAGCCAGGCACCCTGAAGTCACTACTATAGATACATATTAGCGTAGTACTATCTTAGAGGTGTTCTTAAGTTAAAAATGTATTTAACTTTGTATAACCAAAAGTTTCCTGAATTTAATTGGCCACTGAACTCCCCCACCATCCTAAAAAGTGAGCTTTCTTTCTTTTTTTTTTTTTTTGAATAATCTTTGAGAGATTCTAAGGTAGTAATTAAATGTAGAACTTGATTTGTCTCCCCCTCTGTTTTCCCCACCTTCAGTTTTCCCTTTCTTCCCCTAATGTCCTCCATGCTATTCCTTATGTTTCATGTACTAGTGAAACCATATGATAATTGTCCTTCTCTGCTTGACCTATTTCACTCAGCATAACCCCAAGGAACCATGAAAGACTATGGAGTCTGGGAAACAATCTGAGGGTTTCAGAGGGGAGGGGTGCTGCGGGGTTGGGGTAGCTTGGTGATGGGTATTAAGGAGGGCACATGTTGCACAAAGCACTGGGTGTTATACACAAGCAATGAATCATGGAACACTACATAAAAAAACTAATGATGTACTGTATGGTGACTAACATAATGTAATAAAAAATGTAGAACTTGATACTATGTTGGAATCAAACATAACCATTATGTCCTAGAAAAACAAATGCATATATTTCTTTCTTACTAATTTGACACAGAGAGTATTTTGACTTGACTGAAGTAGTTCCCGGTCAAGATCCATTTCCTCAGGACAGTCAGAAAGACATTATTGTGTTGCTTTGATGGCTCTTGCTTTATTATTAACTTAGGAGGCGTATGGTCTTTTTGTGTTTCACTTAACTTCTCTCCAGTGATTCTCAGTTCATGAATGGGTTGTGTGGCCAGTCTAGACCAGTGAGGACCTCCTTGGGATTTTTCCAGCAGATTTAGGTTTGGAGTGTGAGTCCTGTGCTGCCAGTGATTCTAATGCTTGTATTCATAGCTGGAGCCTAAGAGTTGATCCTCATTGACAGTGCCTGAGTCTGTGGATCCTGCTATACCTGAAGTCACGAGTTTTATCCCCAGATTTTTTGGTTGTTTGAGCAAATCTGTCCTCTCTCCATCCATCTCTCTCCTTCCTTCCTTCTTCCTTCCTTCATTCCATCCTTCCCACCTTCCTTCTTTCTCTTCCTTTTCTTCCTTCGTCTGTTTTTCTTTCTTGCTGGTAGATACAGTAGGATTCCTGCTGCTACGATGAACTGAAAGAGTGTTGATGAATATATCTACTTTCAATAAACTCATGTAAAACAGTTTTGTCCCTCAAAGCTGCAGATATTACCGAGTAGCTGAACAGCAGAGGATGTGCAAGTAAGTGCTGTGAAGTCTAGCGATCCTCTCCCAGCGCTAATAGAGCCAGGGTTTTTCAGAATATGTCAGGGTTTTCACTGCTGTGGTTCCAGCGGCTAACACAGTTCCTGGCTTTGATAAAAGATATTCAAGGAATATTTATTGACTGATTTAATGAACACATATAGCTTCATCTTTCAGGAGAGATCCACCCCTTTCCTTTCCTTTAAGTACTGATCACTAACTATGTACTAGAGATGAAAATTATGAAAGAACTCAATTTTCAAGAAAATTCTACTCTACTGGGGTGGGTATTTAGAAACAAATATGGAAACACTAAAAAATACAATTTTAGGAGAAACATATTGTCTGAGAAGGCTTTTTAGTAGGTGTGAGAGCTCAGAATACATTCATCCCAGTTACAAATCTGGAAATCTACAAGGGAGGTTTAGCTTGATAATATATTTGAAAAATTAGAAAATTTTAGGCAAAATTCCGTGTTTACATTTTATCTTTGAACACTAGAAAACTGGCAACATGGGCTTCTGTGTTGCTGTGGGAACAGTGGGCAAGACTGATAACAGCTCACTCTTTCGTGTGGTGGGAAACTTGCATACACCAGTCAGGCACAGCTTATACCATCCCTTCTTGTCCTCCACCCAGTCTGCATCACTCGTTAGTGTCACGTGCCCGTCTCATGCAGGCGTTTGTGTTTGTGACCCTGGTATCCACTGTCATCTGAGTGGCAAACAAGGGACATCGCAGGAGTTCAGGGTTCTTGTAACCCATCTGGTGATCAAAGTCCTTTCTGAAGGATATTACGTATTGGGACAGGGAACAGAGGATGATTGCCAGGATTAGGAATGCTACTCCGACAGTCAATTCAGAGGAGGCTTATTAACCCTGCATTTCCTTCCATTAGCTTCATTCAAGGCAAGGAAATGTGATTGTAAAATGCCGTGCAAGCCTTGTTCTTTGGTAAGATAGGGAATCTACTACAGTGGGAAAGTAGAATTGAGTATCTCTTATCATCATACAGACTACCCAGGCCTACTTAACATGCATCCTTCAGGATAGATGGGATTACACAGACTGGGACTCAGTGTTGTGTAGTGGGAGAGCCCTGCCCAGAAGCTAGGAAGCCCAGATTTGAATCCTGGTTTTACTATTAAAGAGTTGGGTGATTTTAGGCATGCTACTTTGCATTACTTGGTCTGTTTCCTCCTTTCTACAATGAGGAATTTAGATTAGATAATATCTAAATTTTTGCTGACTCCAAAAATAGAGATACCGTGCAACATCTTGCTGGAGAGAAATGTGGTGTATCAGTCTAACTAAGCCTCTCCAGTCAGGAGTTCAAATCCCTCTACCATGTATTCCCTGTATATCTGGGGGCATATTCCCAAGCTCTACATCTGTTGTCCAGGAAATGGGGGTCATTGTACTGTCTACACCAGAGGGTTCTTAGAAGGGAAGGTTCAGTATAAGGTGCTCAGCACAATGCCTGGCATACAGTAGGTACTGAAGTGACAACTTCTTTAAAATTACAGATTCCTGCTTTCTGCAAATAATTGTGGCCCACTCCCTTTATTTTTAATTGCTCTCTGCTTTTCTAACTTTCATGTACGTGCTTTGGTTGCTAGTACATTAGTATTGTGGAGTCGGGCACAGGAAACAAACATCCGCCATGTGAAAATGCCATCGCCACATTTGATGTTCCTGGTTAGTGAGCTTGTGGCTGGTGACAGCGAAAGTAGGTGCTTTACTTTGAGAGTAGGCCTTCAAGCATTCATGCAAAAGTGAATGAATTCCCTCTAAGCTCCAGTGTCAGCTGAGCAGTGTGAGAGAAGAGTGTCTCTCTCTTTCTCTCTTCTTGCTTTGTTCAGTAATCTTTGGTGCTTAAGACAGCTAGTGACTCATCTAGAGATGATTTTGTGATTTTGGAAATCACATGTGATTTTGGAAAATTGAGAGGAAGCAAAGACTCCTCTTATACCATCATCTAACCTTTTGTATTAAAAATATCTGGCTGGGACATGACACAGTTTTCTCCCCATTTGCATTAGCTAGTGCCACGAAGATTCCCAATATGTCTGGCCCGATTAAGGATGCCCATTAGCTTCAGAGATCACTACCTTTTCCCTCTCTTCAACTATATTTAATGAACAAGTATATCTTGTTTGTGTGACATTTAATTTTATACAATGTTAATTTAAGAAATGGATTAGTACAGTGGATATATTAATGGCTGTGTCTCTTCAATCTATTACCGAGCTGTCGGTTTATCCCTGGGAAAATATTGCGGGGCTAAGACCATTGCTCAATAAGAGTGATTTTGCATTGCCAATGGCTGTGCCCTTGTTTTGTCAAGACTACATTACAGACATTCTTTATTTTCCAGAAGTCCAGATTGTATTGTTTTGGAGTTGCAGCTGATTCAGACTAGATCAACCCCTATTCTTCCTACCTGAGTCTCTTGATCATGATCATTTTTATTGTTTGGCTAGCCTTTGGATGGAAGGCATTTGTTCTTTTTTTTTTTTTTTTTCTTTTTTCTTCTTTTGCTTTCTTTCCCAGACCTCAGTTTCAGTGGATTGAGTAATGACATGTCTCAGTTAATGGTGCCTGATCTGTATTACTCCTCGCAAGATCCGTGCTATTTTCCTTCTCTCTGCACTTCCCCCCTTATTTTGTACCTACTTTCTATACCCTACTATACTTCCTTTCTCTCCCTTCACCATGTACATGCAGTGTACTTCTTTTTGGTGTATGTCTTCCAAAATGTGCATTGCTCTCTTGCATGTACTTTAAAATTAGATAAATGGTCAGAGGTCATATGTGTTACCTACTCACTTTTTAAAATCAATTTTGTGCTTTGAAGATCTGCCTTTGTTGGTATGTGGACATCTCATCCTTTGCCCATAACTGTTTGCTCCCTTCTTCCTGAGACCTTGAAGTGAATCGTCAGCGTCTGGGACGCTGACCCACTCAGATCATTCAGTTTGTTTGTACTAGGTTGACATCAGAGTCAAGCGATGATTGATGATCCCAAAGGAGCTCCTATGCAGTTTATGTAGGCCCTGATCTCATGACGGGAGGCATGGATATTTGAAAAATTGTCTGTCAGTTCCTGAAGGTATATTGATTTTGTGTGTTTGTGGGGGGGTGGTTTGACAGCACAATCCTACTCTGTCACAAAGGCAACAGGAAAAACCTTATTTTGAGGGCAAGCCTCATTTTCTTGATTAGTGATATAGACACAATAATATTACTTATATCATGAAGTTGGTGAGGTTAATAGGACATAATTTATGCAATCTGTATAGTACTGCACCTGACACATTGATAAATGGCTGGCAATTAGTGTTTGAAGTCCAGTGTTCTATTCACAGTACAGTGTGCTTGCTTATCGCAAGATTTGTTCTTTTATTAGTACCGACATTATATGGATTATCTGAAAAATGTGAGCGAATACTAGGGATGGGGACTGGTGCTCTGTGTCATGAGATTTAATTGTGAACAGACACGCTCATGCTTCATGGGCAACAAACTGTGAAAGCCCAGAGCATGAACACAGCTCATTCTTGTAATCAAATACAACTTAAAACAAAGTTCCTACCTTCCAATCAATATTCATAATTGTTACTGTGTTGCATCGTCATTATGCATAAATGGTACAAGGTGTTTATATACACACATCCCCTCTTATTACCCTTACTAGCAGATCATGTATGAATTTTTCCAGTTCTTCCTATCTTGTTTTCTATTTCTCGTGTCACTAGCTTTCTTCCACATGAAGGAGAGGTATACAGGGAGAAGGGGAGCCTGACCTGGGTCGTCTGGTAAAAGGTCCAGAAGGCATTTTAGAAGGGGGATAATGAATGGGAAGGCTTGAAGCTCTTTGTTAATGGCACAGGGACTCAGCAGAAACTGATGAGTCTGTTTTCTCTCTTCTCAGTAAAGAAGACACATGGGCTGGGCTCCCCTCCATCATGCCCTTAGGAGAGCAGAAGCCTGTGGTTGTGAAGTAGTGGGTGCAGAGTAGAAGGGAAGACTGTGCCCCCTGGGGCATGTCCTCTAGAAACTCCAAACATCTGAGGCAGCAGGTTCACCTTCAGGTCAAGCCTGACAGCCTTTATCTGTTTGGCTTGACATTCCTCTAACTCAGGAGTTTGCAACCACGGTCCATAGGCCAAGTCTGTCCCATTGCCTGTTTCTGTCAACACGGTTTTATGGGAACACAGCCACCACACCCACTTGTTTTCCCATGGCCTGTGGCTGCTTTCACACAGCAGCAGCAGAGCCCTGTCATCATGACAGAGACCTTCTAGTTGGTAAAGTCTAAAATATTTACTATGTAGACCTATACAAAGTTTGCCAGCAACTGCTCCAACCCAGTGTAACAGCTGCTGTTAGGAGACAGTGCAGTAGAGGGGTGAAGAGCATGTGCTCCGAGGTCAGAGCAAAGGCTGCAGCTTCCTTGCTGCATATCTTGAGGTCCTCGTTTCCTCTTCTGTAGAGCAGTAAAAATATGCTGTGTCATAATGTTCTTATGAAGTATCAGTATGATAATGCATGCAAGGTGTTTTATGGTGCCTGGAATTTAGCAAGACTTGTGTGCACAGTAGCTCTTTGTAAAAGTCAAAAGGTTGATAATGTAACTGAACATGAAAAGTGGAACACTCTGGGTAAGACATAAAATCACTCTGGGTATTTGTGTGTTGGGAAAGTATCTTGCAGTTGATCACAAGGGATGGGTTGAAGGGAGGCCTGGGTCACTGGAAGTGAATTATGCCAAAAGTGGAGGTTCTTTGCCATCAACCATGGAGTCCTTTCACCCATGCAGGAAGCTGGAGGGCATAAGGATTTGTTTCCATCAACAGGGTATCTTTTGCCCTTGTGCTTTTGTGGGGCACAGGACAGATTAGGCACCCGGGAGTGCAACAGCCATTCGCTTGGAACCAGGAGGGGTGCGAACTGCTGCTTCATTTCAGATTAATGGGTGTTCAGGGTATTTTCCCGCAGGTTCTGGAAGTCTGATCTGGGAAGCATTCCACAAGATAGAGAACAAAAAAATCAAAACTCCAAATTAGAAAATCTCCCTACAGTTGAGTGGCAGTGATCATTTTCTGTTGGTCTTGCTTCAAGAGCCATGCTACCTCTACAGCTGCTCTTGAGCAGATAAGACCAGATAGGTTATCTCAAAAGTAAGGATTTAACTACTTCCTTCCCGTTACACTTTCATCCTGTTGATAGAATAGGCTGCTGCTATTATTATATGAAGTATTATTTTTAACACGTTTGTCCTTTACGACTTGCTAGTGCACCTGTCATTTACAATAGACTTTATTTGTTTTTTTATTATGTTATGCTAGTCCCCATACAGTACATCATTAGTTTTTGATGTAGTGTTCTGTGATTCATTGTTTAAAAGTGAGTCACTGATCTTAGCTGATGATGCTGCTGAACTAAATGTTGTTAAGTATGCCCTGTTCTAAACATTGGGTTAGGCACTGTGTCATCATTTGGGGCTAATGTAGAGCCTGGCATATCTTAAGTGCTCAATAATTATTTTTTGAGCAAAGGTTGAATGATGATAAAGCAATAAATGTGTTAGATATAATTCCTGTCTTTATGGATTTCAAGGTATAAGTGGGAAAGGTAGACATCAATCAGTCCTATTATGTGTATGATGATAAACTCTATGAAGTAGGTGTTCACAGATTAAGTTGAAGCTCTGATAGGCTGAGTGACCTACTTAATGTCGTACACCAACCAATAGAAATCCAGAATTTGGTCCCGAGTCTAGCCTTGCCGCAACCCTTCGTCTTTAAACTCTAATGCACCTCACAGATAAGTAGTTGCTCAGAGATAATGTGTTTCTGGTGAGCAAAAAAATTTGAAGAATATGATGAGCACACTTCCAAGTAGGAATAAACTTTGTTTTGGTCACTGGGTTGCGGAGGGTGCTGCTTACTTGATTTGGGTATCAGAATATTTTCCAGTAAAAGAGGTTGAGTCTACAGGACTCAGGGGTCCTCACCTATATATTAAAGCAGTGTTTCCTAGTGAGGACCTGGGCTACCTGCATCAGAGTCACCTGGAATAATTGCTGAAAATACAGCTTTCTGGGCTCATTCCAGTACTGCTGAATCTGAATTTTTACACAATCCTCCAAGTTATTTCTGTGTACATTCAGGTTGGAAAACCGCTATTTAAAAAGTGCTATTCAGGATTCAGTCAAGACAATAGAAGCCGCCTTAGGTATTTTGAATAGGAAACCATTTAACTCAGGGGATGAAAGAGTTTCCCACTACTGAAAAAGCTAGAGAGCAAAGCATGGCCATTGAACATGGCTACTGCAAGCTTTCATAAATCCCCAAAGTGCAAAAATTGCAGGTCAGCTGCTGTTGGTTATCTCAGACAGCTGTACCTTCTAAGTGGGCGACCCCCAGGAAGGTCATGGGAAGCCTCCAGTACAACCCATGTCTGCCATATGTCAACCCCTGCATGACAGCCTACCTCTACTGTCATTGGCTCCACCTTCTCTTCTTCCTCTGGGTCTTCCAGAAGGGTCTCTCCCCCACAACCACTAACCCCAAGGAGGGTCTCTTACTGGCTGAGTCTTAGTGGAACAGTGCTAGCACAAAATTCTGAGAAAAATAGTTTCCAAGCTCTTTCACCTATTTCATACAGGTGAGGGGATGGTATAGAGAGTTACCAAATAATATCTGGTATAGGGAATATTTAAACTCAGGGCCCTATTAAATAGACCTAAAGAATTAGTTGAGAATGAAGTCTGTGAAAAAAAAAATCCCCAGAGGTGGTCTGTTAAGAGATACTAACAATTTACCAAAAAGAAAACCAACCAAACAAGAACCCCTAAAATAATAATTATACCATGTAAAAGACAGCACTTGTTCTGGTATGTTCTCTCTCCAGCACTTGGGACAGAGGTACATACCTCATTTGCTGCTGGTCCAGACCCACTTCTTTCCCCATTTTTGAGCATCCTGTCCATGTCTCCATCTTATCCTTGTAAGTTTTTCTCCCCTAATCTATGCTGGTTCTCTTTTCCTTCCTTCCAGTGGATTCATTTGGGGGTGGAAGCTGGGAGAAGTGTGCTCTTTCCTGGGAAACTGAAAGCAAAACACAGAGGTTGATGCAGTCAGATTGAATTGGGCCTATACTTGAGTGTCCTTTAGAGTTGTGGCTTGAAGACCTGACAACCCCAACCTTCCAGCCACGAGTCAAAGGGAAGCAGCACTTCTTTAAATGAAAGTCACTTGGAAGTCTCCCACTCAGAAAGACACAATCTGACCCTTGTACTGTGGCATAATGCCTTTTCATCATTTGGAATTTTTATTTTCTGCTTATTGAAAGAACTCTTTTTTAGATTTTTTAGTCATAGTGTCCTTTGCTCATATATTATGCTTTTGAATTTTCTTATTTGTAGTAAACAGGAAAATATAAGTAAAATCAACAGTTAGGATGTTCATAAAACTTTATGTTCAGAGTCCATCTCTTTGGAATCACTTTTTCTGCCCTGTTCCATCTGCTGTGCCCCACTATGGTGCCCAAATTTCTCTCTGAGGTAGTGATAGCATTCTTAAGTCTGGGTGCTGTGCTCTTCCACCTGAGTAAGCTCATGGCCCCAGCTGCATCATATGTCACTGGAAGTTAAACATTTTATGGGGTTTAGAGATATTAAAGGTGGGAAAATGTGAATTATAGGGAACACACGAGTGTGGTTTGCCCTGGAGGGGGAGATTAGCTTCTGAGAGGTCAGAGGGCTGAAGTTCCAGGGTGAGGCAGATAGGAAAACACAGAAGCCTGCGGTAAGAGAGACTGAAGGTTTCCCACTTCTAGTGACTGCTCTCTGTCCTCCACCAGTCATGGCCTATAGGATACGGGTGCAGCTTAATATAAGTTGTTCATAAGCTTTTTTTCTTTCTTTCTTTTTTTTTTTTTGAGTGGGATCCCCCCCTCAACCTTATAATTAAACAATCCATAACTAAGGTATCCTGGTGAAGTTTGGGCCTAGCAGGGAATGTGAACGTGTAAACAGAAACAATTACAGCAGGGCATGGTTTACGTTGTGAAGATTATGTACAAAGCCCCGTGGGAGACCACAGGGCCAGCAGATTGTTATTTACCTTCCCATCATTTCTGAGCTGGGGACTAGGCTCATTCAAACGTTTTACAAATGATGCTCATTAAGATACAGTGTTGCAGAAGTGAATGGATGATGGAACGGATGATGTTCCACTGTAGAATTATAAACAGGTTATCAACTAAGGCATATACAGGCAGGTCATTGCTGTTTTGGAAACTGAGCTCAGGCTCCCATTTAGTGATTATATTGTTGCTTTTCAAGGTCTTACATTGTTCCGGCCATATGCGGTCTCTCTTTACTGTGTTTCTCTCTTGATTGAACTTACCCTCCACCCTGTGGAGCTCTTTCTTTCCTGTTAGACAAAGCTCTGAACTTTCCTTCCTCCTGTCTTTATTCCTGCCTTCCACCTATTCTTTCTCTGTGCACTTCAAAGTCACCCTTTAAGGCCCAGTTCATTCTTGACTTTTTCAAGGAGCCCTCCCTCATTATACCAGTCCAACCCACAGCTACTTCTCTTAACAATTGTATCAAAACCATTCTTTTTTTTTAAAGATTTTATTTATTGAATTTTTGAGAGAGAGAGAGATTGTATGTGGGTGGGGAAAGGAGCAGAGGGGAGGGACAGAGAGTGGGAGAGAATCTTTAGCAGATTCCATGCTGAGCATAGAGCCCACCGTGAGGCTCATTCTCACAACCCTGAGATCATGACCTGAGCAGAAACCAAGAGTTGGATGCTTAACTGACTGAGCCACTCAGGGACCCCCAAACCATTCTTAATCATTTTAATGTGGTTGGTAGTATTTCTCCCAATTAGGTTGTACATTCTTGAAGGATAGGGACCATATCTTAATACTTTTGTTCAGCAAATGTATGCAGACTTACATGTTCAGTTGCTAGATGTTGAGCTCAGTGATGTGGTGAAATTAGTTTAAGAGATGAGAAAAGATATTTTATAAAAATACATACATGTAAAAATGGTAGAAAATGGAGAAGATATTAAGAGAAATAGGAGTCAAGATCTGTGGAGAAGGAGACGAGGAAGAGCTGACTTCCGTTTGGGAGTAGAAGCAGCAGCTTCCCTGCTGCAGGAACCATTGTACTGGGGCTTGAAGGATGGTTAGGATGTAGGCACACAGAAAATGGCATGGAGGTAGGAACCCCACTGCACCTCACAGTAAGAACATTCAGTGATCATTTATCTAGGGTTGGGGTTGATAAACTTGTTTTGCAAAGATTTTGAAATAACTATTTTAGGTTTTCCAGACCATACAGTCTCTGTTTGATTACTCAGCTTTTGCTGTTGTAGTGCAGAAGCAAACATAGACACTGGGACAATGAGTAAGCATGGGTGTGTTGTAGTAAACTTTTATTTAGGAGAACAGGCAGTGGTCCAGATTTGGCCTGCAGGGTCTAGTTTTCCAACTTGTCTTTTAGGGTGTAATGTGATTGAACATATAATGGGGTGTATAATCACAGCTTCACTAATTCTGAAAATTTAATGAAAACTGAAAAGAATTTACTGAAATGTTGACAATCATCTTTGATTACTGGGACTACGAATAACATTTCTTCTACTTTTTAATTATTTCCAGACATTTTATAAGGACCATGAATTAATTATATAGTGAGAAACAACAAACAAACTTAATTTACAAAATTACAGTATACAAAGCAGGCAGTATACATAGCCCAGAACTTGGCTCATAGATGTGTAGGGCATATCCAAGCTTGGCTGATTGGCACCATTTCCACCAGTATTGCTCCTAGTGCTACGGAAACTGTTGTCCTTGGAATGCCAGCTAAGATGCAACAGACAAGCTTGCATCAAAACTGGGCTGTTTCTTCTGTTGCCCTCTGTCATCAGCTCCACAGAGCCATTATGTTGTTCAAGAAACCTTATAGCAAAAGGCTGCCTAGACGGAAACTAAATTGATTTTCTGATTCCACCCTTAACCTTCTTTTTGTGTGGTCTCTAAAGGAAGCCTAGGGTTTTTAAAGCATTCTAGGTGACATGCTGCCAAGTCAGATAGGAGATGGAATAATTGTAGACTTAGCCTTCACCCCAGATCACAGCAATGTCGGTGAAATGTGGCCAAACAACAGCAGTTGCCTGATTATAAGTGAGCTTAGGAAATAGACATTAGGCTTTAAATTCTAAGGTGGAAGGACTGCCAGTGATAAGTGCTATGACTTCTTAAATACCACCTCTGTACTTCTGTCTTGTGTTTTCCTTGATTTTTAGAACAATACTTCAAGACAGGTATAGCTGTCCGCACTTTACAGGTAGGAAAAGTGAGGTTCAAAGACTTCAGGCAGTTTGTTCAACATTGTAAAGCGAATCTGGAAATGAGTCCATATCTGCCTGATTTCAAACCCTGCTCTTTCCACTTTGCTCTCCTGCTTTCTGTCAGCTCTACTCCTCTCACTGCAAGGGACACATACCCACAATAGAATCTCAAAGTGGCTTGGAAATCCTAGAGCAGTCTTCTCTGTAGTCTCCCTGCATGGGGAAGAGGGTATATGATAAGCTAAATAACTACAAATAGTAAAATTTAACACTGAGTGATAACAAATCACATAGGTTGGGGGGAAGGATCCAAAGACACTTGATTGAGCTTAGTTAGACTGTGGGCAAGAGAAATTCCTTAGAAGAAAGTAGTAGAAGAAAGTAGTAGAATACTTCTCATCCTTTTTTTTTCAGACCAGTGGTGCTGCCAGTTTTCAGAGACACTAGGGTCATGGCCCCATAAAGAATAAGAATGGCTGAAGAAAGTTTTATGAGTTCAAAAAAGGTTGGTGTGGATTCTAGAGTAAGGTTGTTTCAGTTTAACTCCAAACTTTTCCCGTTACTGTATATGTGTATTAGTTGGGGTTTTCCAGAGAAACAGGACCAGTAAGATGTATATCTGCATGAGAGACTGAGACACAGAGAGACAGAGAGATCTTCAGGAACTGTCTTCTGTGAATGTGGAGTCTGGCAAGTCTGAATTCTACAGAGCAGGCCCTGAGGCTGGAGAACTCAGGAAGGGTTGGTAGTGCAGCTCAAGTCTTAAGGCAGTCCAGAGGCAGAATTCTTTCTTCGTCAGGGGATCTTAGTGTTTCTTTTGAGACCTTTAGCTGATTAGAAGAGGCCTCCCATATTTTGGTGGGTCATTCACTCAAGGCTTATTGAATGAAATGTTACTTTCATCTAAATAATAGTTTCACAGCAACCTCTAGACTGATGCTTGATGAAACATTTGGGCACTATAGCCAAGCCAAGTTGATACATGAAATTAATCATCACAGTATGTAAACTTCTGCAAGCAAATAATTTGACCCCCCCAATCTTGTTTCCTCACCTGTTGAATGGGAATAATACTAATATCTACAGTGTAAGGTTTTATGAGGCTGAAATGACCAATGCATACCCATTGTGGGGTGATGGGATGTGATAAGGACTCAAGAGATTTTGGCTAATATTACAGCAATGAAATGACATATTTCCTTTACATTTAAGTCTAGCTCCTGTCTTCAAAGAAGTGTGGAGAATATTATGCATTGCCATAATTTGCTTTAAAAATGTCCTCTTCCTTGTTGTGAGGGGACAATGAAATGATCATTTCTTAAATGAGAAGTAAACAGAGCCCAGAGAGGCCAAGGGTAGAGTGATTGGCTGTAGGTCAAACCACAAGTCAAGCAGAAATAGTTCAGGGTTTTCAGCCTCTGTAAGGCACTTCCCATTAGACTGTCATCATTTATCATGTTCCATTTACTTACAGATGGAGCTGTTTCCTCTGGGTGTTTTCCATGAAATATTTTCCACATGTAAATCTGAGTAGTGAATGGGGCTCCTTTCACTAAGATCTGAAATGTCAAAGCAATTGGAATGTTCAAAAGGTCAAACATTCTTAAAGTTGAGAGTAATTTTGGTCTCTACTTCTTAATTTAGAAGTGTGGTTAACAAATCAGTTGACAAACTTGTCCTGGTGTGGAAGGTGTGGAAGGTTTAGAGTGTGGGTTCTGGAGCCCATGTGCTTGGTTCAAATTCTGACTCAGTGACCTTTTAGTTCTGCCATCTTGGGCAAGTGACCTTACATCTATGTGCCTCAGTTTCCTCATCTGTAAAAATGGAGATAATATAATGGTACCTATATCACCGATATGGTGGTGGTGCTAAAAGAGTGCCTGGGATATAGTCAGTGTTTGCGGGAGTTGGTTGACTACCGTCATTATCTTCATCATTGCCACTATGACCATCATTATTCAGGTACTATATTCCATATATAATGTCTCTGAAGCCTGGTTTTTACCCTCCCAGAGTTTACAGTTTAAAGCAGCAAGAATTAGCAAGAGTCTCTTGTTTGGAAGTAGAAAAATTCCACTTTGATCCAATTCAAAACTCTTTAAGCCAAAGAAGGGGGAATCCATGGGCTTGCCTGTAATCCCTGTAATCAGAAACCAAAATCCCTTCAGAACTCTTACCTTCCTCAATTTCCATAAACAAAAATAAAGCACTGGCTTTATTTTCTTAGCCTGGCTTATCCCTGGAGTGGGGGATGTGCCCTCTGGAAACTTTAGTTTCATATAGTTCCTCTTTCATGACCAAAGTAGAAGAAGCACTTTCATGCCAGCTTCACTTGGAAAAGTCTCAGAAGGGCTTCAGTTGGTAAGTCTCATGCCTGCCTGCCAGACCAGAGGGGTCATTGGTCTAAACTGGGTCATATGCCAATTCCCATAGCATGGGACAGGCACTATTCCCACTAAAGTATTATACAAATTGTCAAAGGGAAAAGGACCTTAGAAGCCATGTTTTCTCAGTGTTGTCCAAAACTCAAATTTCATACAATCATTCAGTTAGGTCAGATATCTGTGATGTATAGTGGTATAGTTGTTACCTTATTTTATGTTCTGTCCCATGTGCATGTCCATTATAGTCTTTAAGGATGTGTGGTGATTTTCCACTAGGAGATAGTTGAAGGCTTTGCTGAGGTTTTGGAGACAGAGCTGTATGTCTATAATTTAAAAAGACCTATTTGGGTTTCTGATTCACGCCTGGGTTGGGAGTTGGGTAGACAGTAGGCATACAGGTGGGCTGCATCCTTCCTCAACATTCCCGGATTGAGAACCACTGAGTAGACTTCCCTCATGCAGTGAGTTTAATGCAAATGCACTGGGAAAAGACAAATGAGGCTCAGTGCCAAGTGTAAACTATGGACTGTATTCTAAGATAAGCCACTTTGCAGCTTAAGTATATAATTTAAAAAATTAATATCAAGTATAGTATTTCCAGGTAGACCTTCTGAAGAATCAGCACTAACACAGCTATAAACCTTTACAAATATTATAAAAGTTGTTTGTAAAGAGTGCTGTTAAATGATTAAAACACTTATTTTCTTTAGCAGGTTAAACATTCCCTCTGAGATTTTGTTTAAACTTGAAATTTGCCGAGCAAAAGAAATTCAAAGAAAGTAATGCTGAGTGAAGCCATGGACCAAGCTGGAAAGAACTTGAGACTTTAGCATTTTTAGAAGTGAGTGGGAAAGGGGGCCAAGGACTTGATGATTCAGTATCCAGATTCCACATAATCCACATTTTCAGGGTGGTACTCTAAGCTCACAAGTGTCTAGTGACAAATCCAGAGGCTTTCTGAATCAGCTTCTCCAGAGAGTAAATCCCTAGTTTTCTATAGGAATGATAGTGGGGTCTGAGAATTATCCTGGATTTAAATGCTTTGTTATAAGGATATTCAAACAATTTTGCTTTCTGAACTATAGGCACTTCCTCTGTCAGAATTAGGTGCTGTTTCTTACTCTTGAGCATTTCTGGGGTTTTGTACCATGCTTCATCCCCTTCTGGAACTTCCTGGGGCCAGTTTAAATTTCAGATTCATTTAGGGTACAAGAGAGCTACCATGTGTTCATTTACTTTTCATCTTCCACAATTCTGTGTTTTCGCCTATTATCTTTGCCTCATTGGGTATTTGATTTGAAAATCACTTCATTGTCATTTTAGTGAAAATAACTAGAAATTGTAACCAGCTTCTTTCATTTAGCAGTATATCTTGAAAATATTTTCATGTATTTTGGTATTTTAAGATAACATTTTTTAATTGCTATACAGATTATAATTAGGACAAACTAATTCAGTTACTATGTATTTATATATATTTAGATTCTCATTTATTGATTATGAAAAATAATGTGCATCTGATTATGTCGTTGGGGTAAAATATGACACCTGAAAACATACGGTATATGTGTGGGAGAGAGTATATTCCTCTGTGTCTTGGATCACCCAGGGATGCTCAGTCATTCTCTATCAGACCATCATGAAATCACTTTAGGCTTGTATGTACTTATATATATATATTTTTTTAAATTTAATTTTATTTTTTCTGTGTTCCAAGAGTCATTGTTTATGCACCACACCCACTTCTCCGTGCAGTGCGTGCCTTCCTTAATACCCACCACCATGCTTACCCATCCCCCACCCTCCTCCCCTCCAAAACCCTCAGATTGTTTCTCAGAGTTCACAGTCTCTCATGCGTTATCTCCAATTTCCCCCAATTCACTTTTCCTTTCCTTCTCCTAATGTCCTCCATGTTATTCTTTATGCTCCACAAGTAAGTGAAACCATATGATAATTGACTTTCTCTGCTTGACTTATTTCACTCAGCATAATCTCCTCCAGTCCTGTCCATGTTGATACAAAAGTTGGCTATTCATCCTTTCTGATGGAGGCATAATACTCCTTTGTATATATATGGACCATATCTTCTTAATCCATTGTCTGTTGAAGGGCATCTTCGCTCTTTCCACAGTTTGGTGATGGTGGCCATTACTGCTATGAACATTGGAGTACATATGGCCCTTCTTTTCACTACATCTGCATCTTTGGGGTAAATACCTAGTAGTGTAATTGCAGGGTAATAGGGAAGTTCTATTTTTAATTTCTTAAGGAATCTCCACACTCTTTTCCAAAGTGACTGCACCAACTTGCATTCCTACCAAGAGTGTATGAGGTTTCCCCTTTCTCCACATCCTCTCCAACACTTGCTGTTTCTTGTATTGTTAATTTTGGCCATTCTAACTGGTATAAGGTTTATATCTCAATGTGGTTTTGATTTGAATCTCCCTGATGGCTAATGATGATGAACACTTTTTCAAGAGTCTGTTAGCCATTTGTATGTCTTCTTGGGCGAAGTGTCTGTACATGTCTTCAGTGCATTTCTTGATATGATGATCTGTTTTTTGAGTGTTGAGTTTGAGGAATTCTTCATAGATCTTGGATATCACCCTTTGTCTACAGTGTCATTTGTGAATATCTTCCCCTATTCCATGGGTTGCCTCTTTGTTTTATTAACTGTTCTTCATAGATCTTGGATATCAGCCCTTTGTCTGTAGTGTCATTTGTGAATATCTTCTCCCATTCCATGGGTTTTGGTGATGACAGCTTTATAATAAAGCTTGAAAACAGGCAATGTGATGGGATTTTTTGTTTGTTTTGGCACTTTGAAAAATGCCGGTAGAATTTTGATCAGAATGGCACTGAAAGTATAGATTGCTCTGGGCAGTATAGACATTTTAACAATGTTTGTTCTAATCCATGATCATGGGATGCTTTTTCATCTTTTTGTGTCTTTTTCCTATTCTTTCACAAGTGTTCTGTAGTTCTTTGAGTACAGATCCTTTACCTCTTTGGTTAGGTTTATTCCAAGGTATCTTATGGTTCTTGGTGCTATAGTAAATGGAATTAATTCTCCAATTTCCCTTTCTATATTTTCATTGTTAGTGTATAAGAAAGCAACTAATTTCTGTGCACTAATTTTGTATCCTGCCATATTACTGAATTGCTTTATGTGTTCTAATAGTTTAGGGGTGGAGTCTTTTGGGTTTTCCATGTAAAGTATCATGTCATCTGTGACGAGAGAAAGTTTGACTTCTTCTTTGCCAATTTGAATACCTTTTATTTATTTTTGTTGTCTGATTGCTGTTGCTAGGACTTTTAATACTTTGTTGAACAATAGTGGTGAGAGTGGGCATCCTTGTCGTGTTCCTGATCTCAAAGGGAAGGCTGTCAGCTTTTCCCCACTGAGAATGATACTTGCTGTGGGTTTTTCATGGATAGATTGTACGAAGTTGAGGAATATTCTCTCTGTCCCTATACTTTGAAGAGTTTTAATCAGGAACAGATACTGTATTTTGTCAAATGCTTTTTCTGCATCAATTGAGAGGACCATGTAGTTCTTCTCTCTTCTCTTACTGATTTCTTCTGTCACATTGATTAGTTCACGATTGTTGAACCATGCTTGCATCCCAGGGATAAATCCCATCTGCTCATGGTGGATAATCTTTTTAATGTATTGTTGGATCCTATTAACTAGGATCTTGTTGAGAATCTTGGCATCCATATTCATCAGGGATATATTGGTTCATCAGACCCATCATCATTGTTCTGAAATTCTCCTTTTTGATGGGGTCTTTGCCTGGTTTAGGGATCAGGGTACTGCTGTCTCCATAGAAAGAGTCTGGAAATTTTTCTTCTGTTTATATTTTTTGAAACAGCTTCTTTGAGTGTTTGGTAGAATTCCCATGGGAATTGGTCAGGTCCTGGGGTCTTGTTTTTTGGGAGGTTTTGATCACTGCTTCAATCTCATTACTTCAGGTTGTCAATTTCTTCCTGTTTCAGTCTTGGAAGTTTATAGGTTTCTAGGAATGCATTCATTTCTTTTATGTTGCTTAACTTATTGGAATAAATCTGTTATAATAATTTCTGATGATTGTTTCTGTTTCCTTGGTGTTAGTCATGATCTCTCCCCTTTCATTCATAATTTTATTTATTTGGGTCTTCTCTTTTTTCTTTTGGATTAGTTTGGCCAGTGGTTTATAGATCTTATTGATTCTTTCAAAGAACCAGCTTCTAGTTTTGTTGATGTGTTCTACTGTATCTCTAGTTTATAACTCATTGATCTCTGCTCTAATCTTATTTCTCTTCTTGTGCGTGGGGTTGGCTTAATTTGTTGTTGATTTTCCAGTTCTTTAAGGTCTAAAGAGAGTTGGTGTATTCTGGATTTTTCAATTTATTTTGAGTGAGGCTTAGATGGCTATGTATTTCCCCTTAGGACCGCCTTTGCCATATCCCATAGGTTTTGGACCAATGTGTCTTCATTCTCATTGGTTTCCATGAATTGTTTAAGTTCTTCTTTGATTTACTGGTTGATCCAAACATTCTTGAGCAGGACACTTTAGCTTCCAAGTGTTTGAATTCCTTCCAAAATTTTCTTGTGGTTGAGTTCCAGTTTCAAAGCACTGTGGTCTGAGAATATGCAGGGAATAATCTCAGTCTTTTGGTATTCGTTGAGCCTTGATTTGTGACCCAGTATGTGGTCTATTCTGAAGAAAGTTCCATGTGCAATCAAGTAGAATGAATATTCTGTTGTTCTAGGGTGGAATGTTCTGTATATATCTATGAGATCCATCTGGTCTAATGTGTCATTCAAAGCTTTTGTTTCTTTACTGATTTTCTGCTTGGATGATCTGTCTTTTACTGAGAGTGGGATGTTAAGATCCCCTACAATTAATGTATTCATAACAATATGACTCTTTATTTTGGTTAACAGTTGGCTTATGTAGTTGGCTGCTCCCATATTGGGGGAATAAATACTTAAAATTGTTAGATCTTCTTGGTGGATAGAACCTTTAAGAATGATGTAGTATCCTTCTGTATTTCTGACTACAGTAGTCTTTAGCTTAAAATCTAATTTATCTGATATGAGAATCATTACCCCAGCTTTCTTTTGAGGCCCATTGACATGAAAGATAGTTCTCCATCCCTTCACTTTCAGTCTGGATGGATCTTCAGGTTCCAAATGTGTCTCTTGTAGACAGCATATAGACGGGTCCTGTTGTATTATCCAGTCTGCAACCCTATGCCGTTTTATGGGAGCATTTAGGCTGTTCATGTTGAGAGTGATTATTGAAAGATAAGTTTTTATTGACATCATGCTGCCTGTGAAGTCCTTGTTTCTATGATCGTCTCTGTTAGTTTCTGTTGTGTGTCACTCTTGGGTTCTGTCTTCTTTCATAGAACCCCCCTTAATATTTCTTGTAGTGCTGGCTTGGTGGTCACATACTCTTTTAAACCTTGCTGGTCTTGGAAGCTCTTTATCTCTCCATGCATTTTGAAGGTCCTCCTTGTTGGATAAAGTATTCTTGGCTGCATGTTCTTCTCATTTAGTGCCCTGAATATGTCTTGTCAGCCCTTTCTGGCTTGCCAGGTTTCTTTGGACAGGTCTGACATTATTCTGATGGTCCTTCCTCTGTACTTCCCCCCAGCTGCCCTTAAAACCTTCTGTCTGAAATTATGATTCGTGAATTTCACAGGTAAGTGTCTAGAGGTTGTTCTACCCTTGCTGATCTTGGGGAGTGTCCTTTCTGCCTCTAGGACACGAACACTTGTTCTGTTCTCCAGATGAGGGAAATTTTCATCCAGAACTTGGTCATCTATATCTTCTAGTCTTCTCTCTTTCTCCACCCCCTCAGGGATCCCAATAATTCTGATGTTGGAATGTTTTATGTTGTCATTTATTTCTCTAATTCTGTTTTCATGGCTTCTAGGCTATTTGTTCCAGGCCTCCTCCTGATCCTTCTTTTCTAGCAGTTTGTCTTCTAGGTCACAAATTCTGTCTTATACCTTGGTTACCCTAGCTGTTAGAGTATTTAGATTAGATTGGATCTTCTTATAGCATTTTTAACTTCTGCCAGATTTACTCTCATTTCCACTCTTAGAGATTCTATGTGGTCACTGATGGTTTTCTCCAACCTAGCCATTGCCTGGAGAACTGTAACCCTGAATTCCCTTTCTGACATACTGTTTATGACTATATCCAATAGTTCTCTAGTAGAGAGCATAGTCTCCGAATTTTTCTCTATTGAATGTTCTTCCTAGTCATTTTGGTGAGAGGTGGTTGAGGAGATACATAGCTGAATATATCAGTCATGATCCAGGCAAGGTGCACTTTCTCAGGCAACCCAGGAGATGAGAAGGAATGAAGACTGTTGAGCTTATTAGATTATACAGATGGGACCATGTAACTGTATGGCTGAGAAGATGCAGTCTTCTGATCAGTGGTTGAATATAAAAGGATATAACTCAGGAACAGCCAAATGGAAGAGTTAGGTAGGGTGGGGTCTGGAGAAAGAGCAGACAGTTTCCCTGCTCTCTCCAGGCTGCCAGTTTCCCTTTATATATACTTATATTTTAAAAATAAACCATTTTTTGGGGGGTGAGAGAATTCACAAGTTTTCAGAAAATCATGCTATTTACATTTAGAGATGTAACCCCAAAGTCTTTTTTTCCATTATTTTTGAGGTAAAATTGACATATGAAAAATGCACATGTTTAAAGTATATAATTTGATGAGTTTGGACACATGCATACACATGGGCATGTCACCACATTAAAGTAATGAATATATCTGTTAGCTCAAGAAGTTTCCTTGGGGTCTCACTTTTTTTAAGGTAAGAAAGTTTTATTGAGATCTGCCTTCTGAAAAAGTTTTAAGTGCACAATACCATGTTGTTAAGTATAGGTACTATGTTGTCTGAAACCTTCATATGCTGAATCCTGATATACTTTAAAAAATTGAAAAGCCTTAATTAAGGAGTTTTGTAATGGTCTTATAAATAGAGTAGTTAGGATTCATTTATCCTCAGTGTTACTCAGTCTTATTCAACTGCCTTCAGTCATATTCAGACTTTGTTGGCATGAATTCAAAGAGGTATGTATTCATTCTTCCATCCATTATTTAATCAGCAGTTTCTTCCTGAGTGTTTACCATGTGATAGACACTGTTCTAGGAGCAAGATCTATAATGTTGAATTAAACAGAGCTGATCCTCGTTTGCATGGAGTGTAGTGTTTAATCAGAAAAAAGCTGGGAAGTGGAAAGAATTCTAGGAGATATGTAAGAATTCATCCCAAATGGTTAATATTCCAAAACAAGTTGCCTCATTATGTTACAGCATTCATTTGTTGAATGCTGCTGTGAGCAAAATCTAGTGTAAACCTTAAAAGAAAACTTTGATCCAGGTATCATTGTCATCTACTTGTTTGGAAGGAAAAGCAAATTTTGAGAGTTGAAGAAAATTTTCTGAAGCCTTTGATTAACAAATGGCATAGTCAGGTTCACTCTAATTGACTCCAGGACTATGCTTGAACCAACTGTCCTTTCCCCTACCAAATCCTAGGGTGTAGAAATTAGAAAGGGTCCTTATGTATGAAATCCACTGGAATAGTCACGCCTCACATAAATCTATTATGCATCACCAGAAGTTACCTTGATTGTGGTGAGATTTTATAATAGGGACATAGCCTTTCGAATGAGACAAAGAAAGAAGGCCATCTTTTTACTGAATTTATACTCTAACTAAGGCGTGTTGCTAGTTCTTGAAACAATGTTAAAAGTTAAGAATTCTGTCCCTTTTACAGATGAGGAAATAGGCTAAGGGCAAAAAACCAAAAACACCCTCCCCCCCCAAAAAAAACCTTTTCTTTCCTCTCTTTTCTTTTTTCCCAAAGTCCCACAGAGTGACAGAGGCAGGATTTAGTCCCAGGTGTGTTTGGCCCCAGTCTCATACTGGCACCAGCCAATTAGGATTTTTTGACTCAGGAAACACTTAAACATTCAGGGACCTTAGAAATAATAGAAAAAGTCTGAATGATTAGGTTTACTACCTGATAGAGTTGCTGTTCTTTATTTTGTCAGGTAAGGGTAAATGGATGTGTCTCAACCCTTTATTATGCCTCCAGAAGCTTTTAAAATCCAGTCCCATATGTCATATTCATCAAGAAACAGAAAATAGAGTTTAGCTCATTTCACTGTTAAGTATACAGCTGGCTCAAATTGAAAGTATTTTTCAATGGGTCATTGTGACTTGAAGGTAGGAAGAGAAGACACTCTTGAGCATTGTTGTCCTGCAGTACTTAGAAACTTCATTAATGTCTTGGATAGTGGAATGAGTATGCTTATTAAATATCCCATTGACAGCAAGTTGGATGTGTTGGCTAATGCCTTGGAAACAGGACTGAAATTGAAAATGACCTTTGTAATTGGGAGAATTGAAAAGATAGGGAAAGGGTGAAATTCAATAGCTAGTAAAATTGGTGGTGGAGAGAAACATCAATATGCTCCACTGTTTCATTCAGTTTATCAAGTGGAAGACTATCGAGGCTGTTGACCCGTGGTGATACAGCCAGTGATGATAATTGATGATAATTATGTTTTAAGTTACATCCTGGGTTTTTCAGGAGATAACAGGAGAAATCAATGGAGGAATAATTGATTTTCATGCTTTTTGAAAGACTAGGTGATTTAAACAATGGTATCGGTTTAAATGGTATAGGTTTGCCTTGGATGATGGCAACATGTGACTGAGTCATGTTTAACCAAGTGCTTCTAGCTGTGATACTTAAGTTGAGTTCTCTATTCTTTCTTCCCAAGAGAGTCGTGTTTCTAAAAACCTAGTAGTGGGAGAATCCATTTTAAGACTGAACTTCAGGGACACATAAGGTTGGGGTCCAAGGTAATGAACTTGAAGAGTTCTTTAGAAGTATAAACCTCTTCTACAATGTTGGATGGCACATAATCTTAGTGTGATAATTAGGCAAGAAACTGGTGGTTCATGTAGTACAAAGATGAGCAAGGAGGGGTATCAGGGCACATCTAAAAGGCTAAGTATTACTCCTCTTTCATGACTATTTTCCCCCTCTGTCTGTTTCTATCTATGGAGATGTATATCAGGTTCTGTTCTGTAACTGATCTGGGTGGGAGAATGTTTGCTTTGGGGAGGGGTTCAGGTTGATAATAGAAGAGGACAGAATGATGTTTCATTGTCTGTTTTGGGTCAGGATGACTGGGTCGACTCTGAAATTCTGTAGTTAGGACAAGTAGGGCCAGAATGCAAAAAGATTTTCAGAAGACCCTAAACATAGGCAGAACTTTATCAAGGCCCAATGACTACCAGGCCATGGAGTTTAGAAGGAAGCCCCTCTTCTAAAGGGGCTTGAAGTCCAGAGAGTCTCTGATATTCCAAAGATGCAAAGCAGTATCATTTAGAATGCTTTCAGTGTGAATACAATAAAATTCAGCCCAAACCAATTAAAGCAAAAAGGACATCTATTAACCCTTTAATAGAAATATTCTGGGCAAGGTCTTCTACATTCAGCCATAGCTGGTTACAGTGGCTCACAGTAGATCATTACCACTTGGTATCTATCTATCCATTCAACCTGCCTTTCCTCTGTATTGCCTTCTTACTCAAAGGTCCTAGTTTGACTTTTTTGTGATGTCAGGGTGGCTGCTAACAATTCTATGTTTTCATTTTAACCCCTTGAACAGCAGCTGTAACAAAAACCTTGGGCCTGGCTTACTAGTTCGAATGTGGTCACATGCTAGTGTTGGAGTAAAGGTCACCCCATTGCCCAGAGTGGCAGTGATGGAGGCATAGTTCACCAAGAAGACTGTGAGGTAGTATAACTGGAGGCAGAAAACAACATCAACAAATAAATGTTCATCCATGAAGTTAGGGGGCTGCTGCTTCCAGAAATTAATCATTAAAAGAAAATGTGGCCTTAGTTTGTAGTTACAGCCTGATGAGGCACATAGAACTTGGATTATAATAGTTATTTTTATGGGATTTAGTGTAGAATAAATTGGTCATATATGGATTATTCATTTGAAGGAGAGTAGAAATGAGAGAGACCCAGAAAGCAATTTCCCCTTAAGAATTGTTGGTGAGACAACTTGATGGCTATAGGAATTGGTGCTAATTTTGACACTCAAACCTAGGATGATTTGCAATTTCCTCATACTCAATCTGAAATTATTGCGATAATAATAGCTCAAAATTTATTGCTACATGTTAGGTGCTGTTCTAAGCACTTCCCATGAATTATCTCAATCCAGTTCTCAGGGTAACTAGAGGTATGTAATATTGTTATTACCATTTTATGATAGAGAAACTGGCGTACAGACAGGTTAAATCCTGTGTAGGACCAAGACCTCCATGCCTGGTAAATGACAGACCCAAGATATGAACTCTGGGCAGTCTGACTCTAGCCCCAGGCTCTTGGCCAGCCATGTATTATCTTTGAGAGAACAGTTGCAGTTTGTAGACATAATTCTACTTATGCTAGAATGAGACAGTGTTTCTCCCTTCCTCCCTCCTTCCCTCCCCTCTTCTTCCTTTCCTCTCCTCCTCTCTCATCCCCTTGTTCCCTCCCCTCCTCTCTCATCCCCTTCCTTCCCTCCCCTCCATCCTCCCCTCTTCTCTTCTCCCCACCTTCCCCTCTTCTCCTCTCTCATCCCCTCCTCTCCCCTTCCCTCCCTCCCTCCCTTCCTTCCTTCCTTCCTTCCTTCCTTCCTTCCTTCCTTCCTCTCATTCTCTCTCCCTTATCATTGGCCTAAAAACTCTGGAGTATTTCCAAAATTGCCAGCACATTCTATCCCCCCCATTTATGAAATAGATTTACTTGCTTGGATACCTACATATTTCAGAATTCTGGATGGGAAGTGTGAAGGCTCATTCCTATATGAAATTAGAGTGACGTATTAATGTAGCATGAAATGGGATCATCTTGTTCAACTCCTGCCTTTTGAACTCTTGATGTATTTTGCTATTTTTCATTTGAAGTAGTACGTGTTTTTCACTGTAACTCATTTTGGGGGGCATTTCAGGTTTGAAGACTAATGGGCACTTATAAAAGCTTGTCTGTGTGTGTTCCAAACACAGATGCCTTTGGGAAATTGCTTGTGGAAAGAGGGGTCGGTGTATTTAAAGGCTTTAAACTAGCACAGTGTGACAAGTTGAATGGAAACTTTAACCTCTTTAAAGTGTCAAAGTTTCTTGGAAGGCATGAACAGGAGTCCTTTTACAACTGCCTGGTCTTCTGGAGTTTCAGAAGTACAGAAAACCTATGTTTGCATTTGGGAGCAGAGGGGACTATGAGAAGAGTGAGGAGAGCAGACTAGGGGTTTCTTTGTGTGTTTGAAAGCATAAGTGGTACAGTGGTAACAGTGAAACTATGGTCACAAAATCTGTAAGAATAGTACATTCATATACTCTTAACCTAGATTTACTAGTTGTAGTCATTCTCTGCTTTGCCTTCCTCCTTCTCTCCCTCCCTTTCCCTTCCTCCCTCCCCTCCCCTCTCTCTTTTTTTCTCTCCACATACGGTGTACGCATATAGTGTGTGTGCGCGTGCTGAACCATTTGAGGGTAAGTTACAGTACCATACACTTTGTCAATAAATGCTTCAGCCACTGTGTCCTGAGGACAGAGATGTTCTCCTACATAATCCCATCCCGGTGATCATACTCAGGAAATTTAACAGTGATGAAGTACTATTTCTAATTCATAGACCATTTTAAGATTTCTCCAGTTGTCTTCATACTTACTGTCTTTTATATTTTTCCTCCAATCTACAATCCAGTCAAGGGTCATATATAGCATTTACTTATCGTGTCTATTTAATTTTTTTCAATTGAGAACTATTCTCTCATCTTTTATTATCTTCTGTGATTATGACTTCTTGAAGAGCCAAGCCAGAGCTGGTTGTTGGTAGAATGTCTTTTGATTTGAAGATATCCAATTGTTTTCTTATGAGCTAATTGTGGTTAAACAATTTCGACTGGAGTAGTCCATGGGTGACTATCTCCTCTGTGTCTGACATCTGAAGTCTTACAAGGTCTGTTGGCCCTGTTATTGGTCATATTAAATTTGACAACTTGGTTAAGGTGGTGTCTGTCATATTTCTCCATTAAAATGTACCTTTTACTAGGAGCTCAGCTGATGTATGAGGTACCCAATTTTCCATTTTTAGCTCTGCCATTCACTAGTCATATAAGAGATGTCAAATTATGCCATCACTTGTCAGTCTGCTCTTTGTCTACATACTGGGGATAATCACAATCTCTTCTAGGGCCATCGTAAGGATGAGGCAGTATGATACAGGTATGTACTCAACAAATAGCAGTTATTGTCATTTTGCTGAGTGTACAGTGTCAGTTTTGGAGTTATGCAGGTCTGAGTTCAAATCCTCTCTCTGAGTTACTTTGGTTTTTAAAACTTTGGTTTTGTAATTAATATCAGGGAACTAGTACTAGTGTCTACTTCAGAGGTCAGTAAACCCTCCATAAAGGGCTAGATAGTACAAACTTTAGGCTTTGTAGGCTATATGGCCCATGCTGCAATTATTCAGTTCTCCTGTAGTATGAAAACAGGCAGAGATGATATGTTAACAAATGGGCATGACTGTGTTCCATTAAACTTTATTTATGGACACTGGAATTTGAATTTTATGTAATTTTTATGTGTTATAAAATGTTATTTTTCCTTTGAATTTCCCCCCAACCATTTAAAAGTGTAAAAACATTCTTAGCTTGTGGGCTCTAACAAACCTGGGTGCAGGCAACAGGCTGGATTTGGTCCACAGGCCATAATTTGCCAATCCCTTATCTATTTCACTGGGTAAGATGAAATACTATGTATTATGTAAAGTGTTTAAGAAATTATAATAGTTATTTGCTATTTTAAAACCATTTTTAGTTATGGTTAGAGCTTGGGATTTTTAAAAATTAAAATGTATAATAAATTGCAAAAAATAACCACCAATTATTTGCATTTCCTCCTACTAAGAGGTTGAGTCTGCTTTTTCCACCTCTTGAATGTGGATTATCCTAGTGACTTCTTTTAAGCAATAAAATGGCAGAAGGGGGGTGAGGAAATTTTCAAGGAGGTTTTGCAGTGCTCAATTTATCAGAAGTCCTGTGATCCTGTTTATTAGCTTGGGCTACCCTGGTGGACATGAAACTATGTGGAGGGAGGCCCCAGATGTCCCAGCCATCCCAGCATTCCCACCTGAGGTTCTTATGTATTTGAGTGAGCCTAACTGACATCATAAGAAGCAGAGAAGAGTTGTACCAGCTGAGCCCTACTCAACCCATTAAATCATAAGCAATTAAATAATTATTATTTTAAACCATTTTAAAATTATTATTTTAAATTTAAAATTATTATTTTAAGTTTTGGAGTGCTTTGTTATGTAGCAAAAGCTAACTGATACAAGATGCTAAAATAAATGTATCATAAAGGAAGGTATTGAGAGTTGCAATAAAGTCAGACACTTGAGGTGAGTCTTTTCCTACTTGACTTATTTCAGAGAAAGTGTCCTGAAAAGCACAAGGAATAAGAGAAAGGTATACAGAGGGGGAAGAATGCTATCCAGGGCATGAAAGGCAGATAGAGGTATATTGTGGCTAAAGTGAACCAGAGAAACAGACTTTGTCACAAGTGTTTTTAAACTATAGGACTAATTGTGTGGTCAGCTAGTTAAAAAAGTATGGGTAAGAACTGGCCATACATTTCAAGTTGTGAAAGACATTGATAACCCAAATAGTCATCTCTCACTTCATAAATTGTGAATATTATGTGCATATGGATTTTTTCCATTTGTAGCATTGCATTATAATTTAAAAAAATCGAAGTGTACAATATATGGCGACTGTGGCTGATTGTGAAAAGCTGAGGATATGGTGAAAGTGGAGACATCAGAGGTACAGTCTCAGACTTGGAGTATACTCATGTGGAGAATAAGAAGGCATTGCTTTTCACCAATTTTCAGCAGAGAGCTCAAGTCAAAGAACTGCAGCTCTAGGGAGCATGATCTGTAGTAAGGTCATGGTCCAACACTGCTAACTCATGTTTGCATGCATGGTATGACTCCAGGCTAGAAGTCAGAGTCCTTGACTTTTCTCCTGAAGTTGAAGCCAACTCCACATGGCCATCTCACTCTTAAATATGTCTGCCACCATCTTGTTTATTCCCATTGTTGGATCCTAGGTTTTCTGTTTCTTTCTTTTTACTGATTTATTATTTAGAATTATCCAAACCAGTTCATTTATTTTACCTTGATCCCTTGTGAAATGTCAATAAAATATTGTTTGTCACCTTTTAGAATCAGATTCAGGGCTGATTGGAATCTATATAATACTAGTGAATAATAAAACATATTGCTGTTTATATTATCTGTTTATGAAATAAATAATTCTTTCATACTTACGAGGTACTAGGCACCCTTCTGGTTGTAAGAGAGAGCAGTGATCACAGATTTCAAGGACTTTATAGTTTGCTACTCATTCCTTTAACAAATATTTATTAAGTAACTTAGTACTAAGTTTCAGTTCATGAACTGGGATTTCAAAATAGGTTAGATAGTTGGCAAAGGGTATAATGTGTTAGGTTTCACCAGAAATTTTTATCTTTTTTCATTAAGTAACAAGTAGTGATTTCTCCAACCAAGGCCTAATTTAGAATCAGCCACATGGGTCTAACTACCAAAACTGTCTCAAAGTTTTTCTGTTTTGCTATTTTATCTTTTTTCTCCCTCATCCTTTACAAGTCCCTTTGGACAACTCTCCTCCTGCTCTGTCTGAAATGTCTCAGAGAAAGCCGCTCCAGCCCTAGCTCTAACGTCATTTCCCTGCATTCCCCTCAGACGTTATGCAGCAATATAAATCTCCTGTAACGTGTCCAGGTTAGAAGAGTTACTTAAAAGAGCGGACAGTCAGGGTGGCACATTTATTAACATCATATATAACAAGGCTGTAACTGTACAGTAACTTCTGTTTAGTCAAAAAGGTGGGGAAAAAGTGCTGCAGAGCTTTATGGGGCTGGCTCTGGACCAGTGAGGTGAGTTATGTACCCAAATAGCTCTTGTGTATCATAAGCTGGAAACTAATAAACCATCCTTAAACTGTACGCTGTCTCTCCATTAGAGGAAATGGATCCATTATTTCCTGTCTTAGGAATGGCATAACAATGATGCTACCGAAACACACACACACACACACACACACACACACACACACACACACATGCTGCTTTCAAAAAACAGAATATGGACTCTGAAAAACAGTCTGAGGGGTTTGAAGTGGCGGGGTGGGGGTGGGAGGTTGGGTTACCAGGTGGTGGGTATTATAGAGGGCACGGCTTGCATGGAACACTGGGTGTGGTGAAAAAATAATGAATACTGTTTTATGAAAATAAATAAATTGGAAAAAAAAACCAGAAAGCTTTTCTGCCCACATGTGACACGAGACAGGAACTTAGGGAACAGGTAGGGAAGAGGAAATGGTTTTTCTGTTGGACAGGAGCTGGTGAGTTGTCTGCAACAAGTTGTGGATCATGAATTATCATTTCCACTCCACAACAGTCAGAGCCCTTGGCTGGGGAACTTGAACTTGTTCATTGAGGCTGTGGGTTTCAGTGAGGCAGTTAGCACTTAACCACAAACACAGCACTGTACTGTAATTACCTATTTGCATATCTGCCTCCCTCCCTGGACTAGGAAGCTTTTGAGGGCAGGCATTATGTTTTACTCATCATTGTGTTCTCAGTGACTCAAAACAGTTACATATTTAAAAAAAATTCATCGTAACTTATTCTAGGTCTGCTTTTAGTTTTTTTCTTTCTTTTTTTCCCCCATGTGGTGACAGCTACTGTATCTGTCTAATGCACTGCAAAATCCTAATTCTAACATTGAATATCTTGCCTGTAGAAGGGGAAATATAGTTTATGCTTTGACTGAAATGAAATGTATATATATATTGGTAAATTTTTGCAAAGAGAAGGGCCAGTATTAAGAGGGAAGCTGACTTTTTTTTTCTAAGAACAATATTAAGTACCAGTAATAAAAGCATCCCTACAAGTTGACTTCTGCATGCCTTAGTTACATTAGTAACTTAGTAGTTGACATTAGGAGAGGAAACTCATGGACCATCTGAATTTTAAAACTTTCAGACACATAGACCTGTTCCTTGAGTCTTCCCCTTCTCCCTGGTTACAAATTTTAGACACCCTGTTTCCTTCATTGCGCTCAGTTGCACCAGTGAGCACATGCCATGAAATTCTGATAGATGAAATAGCAAAGCTTACAATGTAATAAAATAGGATCATTTATATCAAAGATGGATTCTTTGTCCTATAAAAATATTTCTAGGAAATCTCTATAAATAATTCCTACAGCATGTTTACAGTATTTTTTAATTTAACAGTTAAATTTACTTATAATTATTCCCAACTTATCGAGCAGCTTTTAATATGTTCTATAGTATAATACTAAGATAAGTCAAAACCATTTTTTTTCAAATAATGAAAAGATAAAGCTGTAATTTAGGATATGCCCACTGATCCCATTGATTCAGTACCGTGGCCTGTGACCTCTAGTTGAAGAATGTACATCATGTTGGAACTCAGTATCCTTCAGTGAATGCTGCTCTATTTTTTGTTCATGCTTATATACATGTCTAAGATAGTTCATATACATGATGATATTGTGCATTCTCTGTCATGTCCCCCAAATCATGAAAATGTGACTGGTACTTCTCCTAAAATATGCTAAAGTAGAAAGACATATTTGAACATCATTTATGAAGCCTTAAAGGAGGGATGTGTGAGAGCAACAGCCAGAAGAGTATCTACTTCCGGCGTAATTTGAGGTAGTTACTGAGGCGGTATTTGTTAAAGAAAAAAACAGCAACAAACGATTGAGTCATTTACTCAGAAGTTTTTTGTGCTGAAATTTTCATTCCACTTTACACTTCTTTGCCTGATGCCCTATTTTTTCCCCTTTTCCTTTTAAACATTTGTTAACAAGTTACTAAACAGCCGATAGGTAGGCGTGTTACTTTCTAGGAACATGGTGAAAACACAGTGAGGGTATCATGTTCAAGAATTATAGCTAAGCTTTCTACATTCTGATTACAGAAAGGGGGCTTCCATAAATATGACTTATTAAAGCCTTACTTAAAAATCTCCAGAGGAGGCTGAGGATTTTTCTGGGGGTGTGTGTGTTATAAAATGGTTTCATGCTTTGAAGAGGAGGTTATGCCAGATAAAGTCTCAAGACCTGTCACACTTGGACTTCTGACTTCATTCAGTCTCAGATGCTAGACAGGTTAGCCCTGAAATAAACATCTGGGTGGTTTCTCCCTGTTAACTTACAAATGCGGCCAGAGCTGACTCTTTAGTACATTATGGGAAACACTGTCTTCTCTAATCAGGGAAGGCAAGAGTCAGTGCAGCAGATAGGAAAGGAAGAAATACAAATTAGAGTTCATTTGGGGAACTCTTTCTGAGACCTGGGAAAGGATACAAAGAGGCAGATTTGGTGGGAGGGATGGCTGGGAAATGACATTCTGTATTCTTGTAATACCCAGGGACAATAGATGTGTTTACCTAAGGAGGTTTGTGATGGACTTAAGGAGGATGGCATTATGGCTCTCAGCTTCCTGGCTTTGACAGTGACCTCTGTGTCCAAGTTTGAAGCAAGAGCACAGACATCACCCACTTACAGGAATGGTGCAGGCATGGGCAGACAGCATGCTGGCAGTGGTTAATGTGGATTGAAGGCCACAGGCTCTTTCCATGGTCTTTATGATATAAGAATTTCAGATTCTTGTCTGTCTAGGAAGATAAAGGATTCTTCCAGCACCCCTTCTTCCCCATTGGAAATTGAATTTTCCTCCAGTGAAGCAGATTTAACTAATTTAAGAGACATAAAGGGGACATCTCTCACCCTAGTATTATAAAGTAAAATTTATGCCTACTACAAATGCATTGTAAAACATAGAGTACAGTGTCTAAAAAAAGAGTATTAAATAGAATGGCTTTGTTATTCTTAATTAATAACTAGGCTCTAATGAGTTCAACTCCTTGGTAAAATTAAGATAAAAATACTACTTACAAAGTTGTTATAAGAATCCAAAGAAGACTGAATCACTGTATTGTATACCTGAGTCTAATATAACACTGTATTTATGTTAACTAAGTAGAATTGAAATAAAAACTTATTTAAAAAAATAATTCATAGAAGTTTAGAAATGCCTGTAAAGGTGATTAATACTATGCTGACATATAAATAGTACTCCGTGAACTGGAGCTACTCTTACATCTTGATTTGTTTTTTTTTTTAAAGATTTTATTTATTTATTTGACAAACAGAGTTCACAAGTAGGCAGAGAGTCAGGCAGATAGAGAGGGAGCAGCAGGCTCCCCGCCGAGCAGAAAACCTGATGCGGGACTCGATCCCAGGACTTTGAGCCGAAGGCAGAGGCTTAACCCACTGAGCCACCCAGGTGCCCCTTGATGTGTTTTTATTATATTTTTTATTTACAAGTTGATATTTAAAGTTCTGGAAGAAAACCCTGCGAGAAATTGTCCTGTAGCTTATTTTGCTTAAAAAATTATCAGTATGAAAATCCAGTTGAACAAAGGGATGTGAGCTTTCTTTTTCAGCCGGGTGATTCAGATGTGTTCTCTTCACAGCTGTCCGTACTGTCTCTTAGTTAGGGTTTCTTTCTGTATTTGTGGTGAAATAGGCTCTTGGCTCTTCCCTTTTTCTTAAGGACCCTCATGAAGATGTCATGACTATTATAATAATGCCTCACAAAAACACGAAGTCCTTTTTCTCAGTCCGAAGCTCTGGGCTCCTGTTTCTGTAGGCTACGTTGATCACACTTGGATTTGGGGCCTGCCAAAATGAGAGGTTGAGAGTGGGAGCTTCTGAGTTTCATAACACTCTGATCCTGTGTCTTCAGGAGCTGATTGGATATGGTGTTAACTCCTTCCCAAAAGCATCCACAGTCTGGGATGCTATGCTCCTTGGACTATTGCTGCTCCTAAGTCCTTATTCCTGGAACATGGTTGTGTGTGGCGGAGGCTGGAGTCTGTGAGAGGCTGTGTGATTGTGCCTGGCAAAGTTCACGAAAGCACTTTTGGTGACCTCAGTTTGAGTCAAGATATTCATTAAAGATCTTAGGGGAAATCCTACAGCCTGTGCAAAGGAAGTCATCCAAATTGATAACCAACTTTAAACATTTTAAAGTAAACTGGTAATTTATGTTTTACTATCTGGTAAAAAGAGATGCAAACCATACCAATTAAGCGAGGTTTTTTTAAAAATTAATTAATTAATTAATTTTCAGCATAAGAGTATTCATTGTTTTTGCACCACACCCAGTGCTCCATGCAATCTGTGCCCTCCATAATACCCACCACGGTTCCCCCAACTTCCCACCCCTCACCGCTTCAAACCCCTCAAATTGTTTTTCAGAGTCCATAGTCTCTCATGAGTTATTTTTGAATATCACTGGAAACCTCAGGCTCCTCCCCTAAGGCAAGTATTATTATTATTTTGTTACATGCCATTACGATATTTTATTCTTATTGTGTGTGTTTAAGGAACATGTTTTATTTTGTGATGTTTCCCCCCTAAAAATAAGTCATACTTTATTATTTTATTTTACAGATTTTAATTTCGTTTAACACATTTAAAATTCTTATGCTCCATAGTTCACATGTTCTGTAGTTTAATTATGCTCTTATTGGTGAACATTTAGACTCTAATATTTTGCCATTATGGGCATGAAGATGCGGCTGTGTAGCTGTTGAGAACAGAGACCATAGAGCCAACTCTACTGCTTACTGGCTGAGTTACTTTGGGCAAGTTATTTAGCATTGTGCTTCTGTTTCTTGATAACAGACAAATGAGCTAAGTGAGGGTTTTTGATTTATTTGTTTGTTTTTGTTTTTTTAATGTGAAATAAGTTAATATTTTATGGTGCTTATAATTGTACTAGCCACACGAGTTTTAGTTGCTATTTTTCATGCTGCAGTAACTGTGTCAGTATGTTCTACCTGTTACACTGTGTGGTTGTCTTTCTCTCTTCCTTTGCTGCCTCCCCACGCTCCCTGTCTCCCTCCCTCCCTTCCTGCTTTCCTGGCTGTATACCAAGAAATAGCATAATTGTGTCCAAGTGTATGGTTACTTAATTTTTAAAATAGATATTGCTAAAATGTACTCCCCAAAATACCATACCAATTTATATTACTGGCAGAAGAGTATTATAGTAAATGCTTCCTTTTCTTTCTCTAACACTTGTTACGATCAACCTTTATAATTTCTGCCATCTGTTTTGATTAAAAATGCTCTCAATATAGTTTTAATTTATGCATCCCCAGGTACTGGGGAATTGTGTGTTGTGTGTTTTAAATTACACTTTAACTTTGAGATTATTTTAGATTTCCAAGCAGTTATTAAGAAATAATAGAGTATCTATTTATCTATCTTTTATCCAGTTTTCCTCAGTGTTAACATCTTGCAAGACCACAGTACAGTTTCACAAAACAAGGATATTGCCATTAATTCAGTCAAAGTACAGAACTGTTATATTACTTCAAGGGTCCTTCATGTTACCTTTTTATAATCGCTTTCAATCCTAGCTCTCCACCCCCAATTTAGACCCTGGAAACCACTAATTTGTTCTCTTGTTTCCATAATTTTGTTATTTTAAGATTGTTATATAGATGGAATCATACAGTATGGAAGCTTTTGGGATTTTCTTTTTTCATCTGGCATAATTCTCTGGAGATTTGTGTGTCTTTTTAATAATCTTTTTATTTCTTCAAGTTGTTTATAGTTTTTATATATTTTTCCTCCTTATTTGTTTGTATTTTACTTATTTTTTATTTTATATCTTATAAAATATTATTATTTTATTATTATTATTTTTATTTTATTGCTTATTTATTTTTGAAGCTACTTATGTATTTTGGATATTGATCCACATAATCCTTGGTTTTCTAGAAATACTATACATATTTCTCAGTTGTGTCTATCATTTAATTCTATTTGTAGTCTTTTGTGTTTAGAAAATTTAAATGTTGAGGGGGGGGGACAAGATGGCGGGGTACTAGGAAGAGGCGTCTTTTCAGCTGGTACCCCAAAGTGAGCTGATTACCTACCAAAGAACTCTGATCACCCATGAAATCAGCCTGAGATCAGAATTATACACGTCTGGATCTCTACAGGGGCAGAAGACGCCAGTGAGCAGGTAAAGCGGAATGGGAACAGCGGACTGATATCGGAAGATAAACAAAAGAGGGAGGGAGCCACCAGAGGCGACCGGTGCAAAAGTAATACCCCGATACGAGCGAGAGTGCCCTGCGTCTGGGGACCAGCATTAACTCGGAGACTGGTTGAAAGCACTCCAAAAGAGCAAAGGATCGCGGGGGCAAACTGTGGGAATCGGGGCGGCTAGGGACAGGGGCTTGAGTCCCCGGTCCCAGACGGCCTCCCCGGCGCGGAGGCAGAGAGAGTGCGGCGGAGAAACCGGCTCCTGGTCCCTAAGCCGCCAGCGTGCCCCAGAGCGCGGGGTTCCGGCTCCTGTGAGGGGATGGGAGCCGGTCTGCAGAACGCGCGCTAGCCCTACCACAAAGCTTGAGATGCGCGTGCACGTCGCTCCAGCTCTCCTGGGTTTCTAAGGCCCTGGGGCGCTTCTTGACCCGGGCCATTGTTTCAAAGTCTAAGCCTCGCGCCCGCGAAACTCTTCCCCGGACAGAGGCGCGCAAAAGCCCAGACTGCGGCTTACGGACCAGCGCCCCGTTCTCAGTGCCCCAGACGCGCGCCCGACCCACAGCCGCCTCTGAAAAGAGGTGCGCGCAAGCCGGGCACTCCCAGCCCGGGCCGGCGGCAAAATCTCAGTGTGCGATCGCTGCTTGGAACCTCTCTGGCGGTCAGGAGCTCCCAGACAGCCGCCACTGCCTTGGCTTTGGGGACGAGCAAAAGATCCTGCGCCCCCAGGGTCTTTAACTTGGAACCTGCACTGCCAGCGTCCAAGGGGGAATTTATTCAGCTTCTGCACCCAGACTGAGGCTTCTGAGAAGGAGATCAGGAAGTGTTCCAGGGTGCACCTTGACTGCACCAGAGTTGATACATCCAGCTACATCTGTTCAGTCTTCTCCCACCAAAATGACTAGGAGGAGGAATGCCCAACAGAAGAAAAATACAGAGGATGGACCTTCCGCAACAGAGCTAACGGCTATCAACATAGACAATATGTCGGAAAGAGAATTCAGGCTAACAATTATCCAGGCAATAGCTAGGTTGGAGAAAGCCATGGATGACCAAACAGAATTGATTAGAGCCGAACTGAAAGCGACCAGACAGGATGTTCACAATGTTAGGGCGGAGCTTAAAGCTACCAGGGAGGAGGTCCACAATGCTCTCAATGAGTTCCAATCCAATCTAAACTCTCTCAAAGCTAGGGTAACTGAGACAGAAGATAGAATTAGTGATCTGGAAGACAAACAGATAGAGAGAAAGGATCAGGAGGAAGCCTGGAACAAACAGCTTAGATCCCACGAAAGCAGAATTAGGGAAATAAGTGATGCCATGAAGCGTTCCAACGTCAGAATTATTGGAATTCCTGAAGGGGAGGAGAAAGAAAGAAGTCTAGAAGATGTCGTGGAACAAGTCCTTCATGAAAACTTTCCGAATCTCGCGAATGAAACCAGCGTTCATGTACTAGAGGCTGAACGGTCTCCACCCAAGATTATACACTCCAAAAAAACATCACGACACCTGATAGTCAAATTGAGAAATTATAATTGTAGGTATAATCTCTTGAAAGCTGCCAGGGCAAAGAGGCTCCTTACTTACAGAGGGAAGCCCATCAGAATAACGTCAGACCTGTCCACAGAGACCTGGCAAGCCAGAAGAGGCTGGCAAGATATATTCAGGGCACTAAATGAGAAGAACATGCGGCCAAGAATACTTTATCCAGCAAGACTGACATTCAAAATGGATGGAGAGATAAAGAGTTTCCAAGACCGGCAAGACTTAAAAGACTATGCAACCACCAAGCCGATACTGCAGGAAATATTAAGGGGGGTTCTATAAAAGAGGAAAAATCCCAAGAATAGCATTGAACAGAAATATAGAGACAGTCTACAGAAAGAAAGACTTCAAAGGTAACTCGATGTCAATAAAAACGTATCTATCAATAATCACTCTCAATGTGAATGGCCTCAATGCACCCATAAAACGGCACAGGGTTGCAGATTGGATAAAACGACAGGACCCATCCATATGCTGTCTACAAGAGACCCATTTTGAACCTAAAGATACACGCAGACTGAAAGTGAAGGGGTGGAGAAGCATCTTCCATGCCAATGGGACTCAAAAGAAGGCTGGGGTAGCGATTCTCATATCAGATAAATTAGACTTCAAACTAAAGACTGTAGTCAGAGATACAGAAGGACACTACATAATCCTTAAAGGGACTATCCACCAAGATGATCTAACAATTGTAAATATCTATGCTCCCAATATGGGAGCAGCCAATTACTTAAGAAAACTGTTAATCAAGATAAAGAGTCATATTGATATGAATACACTAATCGTAGGTGATCTTAACACGCCTCTTTCAGAATTAGACAGATCATCGAAGCAGAAAATCAATAAAGAAACAAGAGCATTGAACGACACATTGGACCAGATGGACCTCATAGATATATACAGAACATTCCACCCTAAAACAGCAGAATACTCATTCTTCTCAAGTGCACACGGAACCTTCTCCAGAATAGACCACATACTGGGTCACAAATCAGGACTCAGCCGATACCAAAAGACTGAGATTATTCCCTGCATATTCTCAGATCACAATGCTTTGAAACTGGAGCTCAATCACAAGGAAAAGTTCCGAAGGAACTCAAACACCTGGAAGCTAAAGACCACCTTGCTTAAGAATGCTTGGATCAACCAGGAGATCAAAGAAGAACTGAAACAATTCATGGAAACCAATGAGAATGAAGACACTTCGGTCCAAAACCTATGGGATACAGCAAAGGTGGTCCTAAGGGGAAAATATATAGCCATCCAAGCCTTGCTCAAAAAAATTGAAAAATCCAGAACACACCAGCTGTCTCTACACCTTAAAGAACTGGAGGATCAACAACAAATCAAACCAACTCCACACATAAGAAGGGAAATCATCAAGATTAGAGCTGAGATCAATGAGGGAGAAACCAGAGATACAGTAGAACGTATCAATGAAACTAGAAGCTGGTTTTTTGAAAGAATCAATAAGATCGATAAGCCACTGGCTACACTAATCCAAAAGAAAAGAGAGAAATCCCAAATTCATAAAATTATGAATGAAAGGGGAGAGATCACAACTAACACCAAGGAAGTAGAAACAATCATCAGAAGTTACTACGAACAGTTATATGCCAATAAGCTTAGCAACCTTGATGAAATGGATGCATTCCTGGAAAAATATAAACTACCAAAATTGAACCAGGAAGAAATCGACAACCTGAATAGACCGATATCTAATAACGAGATTGAAGCAGTGATCAAAAATCTCCCAAAAAACAAGAGCCCAGGACCTGACGGATTCCCTGGGGAATTCTACCAAACCTTCCAAGAAGAAATAACACCTATTCTCCTGAAGCTGTTTCAAAAAATTGAAGCAGAAGGAAAACTTCCAGACTCTTTCTATGAAGCCAGCATTACCCTGATCCCCAAACCAGGCAAGGACCATACCAAAAAGGAGAATTTCAGACCAATATCACTGATGAATATGGATGCTAAGATTCTCAACAAGATCCTAGCCAACAGGATCCAACAACACATTAAAAAGATTATCCACCATGATCAGGTGGGATTCATCCCTGGGCTACAAGGATGGTTCAACATTCGTAAATCAATCAATGTGATACAACAAATTAATAGGAGAAGAGAGAAAAACCACATGGTCCTCTCAATTGATGCAGAAAAAGCATTTGACAAAATCCAACATCCGTTCCTGATTAAAACGCTTCAAAGTATAGGGATAGAGGGAACATTCCTGAACCTCATCAAATCTATCTATGAAAGACCCACAGCAAATATCATCCTCAATGGGAAAAAGCTTGCAGCCTTCCCGTTGAGATCAGGAACAAGACAAGGATGCCCACTTTCACCACTCTTGTTCAACATAGTATTAGAAGTCCTAGCAACAGCAATCAGACAACAGAGAGAAATAAAAGGTATCCAAATTGGTAATGAAGAAGTCAAACTCTCTCTCTTCGCAGATGACATGATTCTTTATATGGAAAACCCAAAAGACTCCACCCCCAAACTACTAGAACTCATACAGCAATTCAGCAGCGTGGCAGGATACAAAGTCAATGTGCAGAAATCAGTGGCTTTCTTATACACTAACAAGGAAAATACAGAAAGGGAAATTAGAGAATCGATTCCATTTACTATAGCACCAAGAACCATAAGATACCTGGGAATAAACCTAACTAAAGAGGTAAAGGATCTATACTTGAGGAACTATAGAACACTCATGAAAGAAATTGAAGAAGACACAAAAAGATGGAAGACCATTCCATGCTCTTGGATCGGAAGAATAAACATCGTTAAAATGTCTATACTGCCTAGAGCAATCTATACTTTTAATGCCATTCCGATCAAAATTCCACCGGCATTCTTCAAAGAGCTGGAGCAAATAATCCAAAAATTTGTATGGAATCAGAAGAGACCCCGAATCGCTAAGGAAACGTTGAAAAACAAAGATAAAGCTGGCGGCATCACCTTACCTGATTTCAAGCTTTATTACAAAGCTGTGATCACCAAGACAGCATGGTACTGGCATAAAAACAGACACATAGACCAGTGGAACAGAGTTGAGAGCCCTGATATGGACCCTCAACTCTATGGTCAATTAATCTTCGACAAAACAGGAAAAAATATACAGTGGAAAAAAGACAGTCTCTTCAATAAATGGTGCTGGGAAAACTGGACAGCTATATGTAGAAGAATGAAACTCGACCATTCTCTTACACCGTACACAAAGATCAACTCAAAATCGATAAAAGACCTCAACGTGAGACAGGAATCTATCAGAATCTTAGAGGAGAACATAGGCAGTAATCTCTTCGATATCAGCCACAGCAACTTCTTTCAAGATACGTCTCCAAAGGCAAAGGAAACAAAAGCGAAAATAGACTTCTGGGACTTCATCAAAATCAAAAGCTTCTGCACAGCAAAGGAAACAGTCAAAAAAACAAAGAGGCAACCCACGGAATGGGAGAAGATATTTGCAAATGACAGTACAGACAAAAGGTTGATATCCAGGATCTATAATGAACTCCTCAAACTCAACCCACACGAAACAGACAAACACATCAAAAAATGGGCAGAAGATATGAACAGACACTTCTCCAATCAAGAAATACAAATGGCTATCAGACACATGAAAAAATGCTCATCATCATTAGCCCTCAGGGAGATTCAAATTAAAACCACATTGAGATATCACCTTACACCAGTTAGAATGGCCAAAATTAACAAAACAGGAAACAACATGTGTTGGAGAGGATGTGGAGAAAGGGGAACCCTCTTACACTGTTGGTGGGAATGCAAGTTGGTGCAGCCTCTTTGGAGAACAGTGTGGAGATTCCTCAAGAAATTAAAAATAGAGCTTCCCTACGACCCTGCAATTGCACTCCTGGGTATTTACCCCAAAGATACAGATGTCGTGAAAAGAAGGGCCATCTGTACCCCAATGTTTATAGCAGCAATGGCCACAGTCGCCAAACTATGGAAAGAACCAAGATGCCCTTCAACGGATGAATGGATAAGGAAGATGTGGTCCATATACACTATGGAGTATTATGCCTCCATCAGAAAGGACGAATATCCAACTTTTGTAGCAACATGGACGGGACTGGAAGAGATTATGCTGAGTGAAATCAGTCAAGCAGAGAGAGTCAATTATCATATGGTTTCACTCATTTGTGGAGCATAACCAATAGCATGGAGGACAAGGGGCGTTAGAGAGTAGTAGGGAATTTGGGTAAATTGGAAGGGGAGGTGAACCATGAGAGACTATGGACTCTGAAAAACAGTCTGAGGGGTTTGAAGTGGCGGGGGGGTGGGAGGTTGGGGTACCAGGTGGTGGGTATTATAGAGGGCACAGCTTGCATGGAGCACTGGGTGTGGTGAAAAAATAATGAATACTGTTTTTCTGAAAATAAATAAATTGGGAAAAAAAAAAAAAAGAAAATTTAAATGTTGAGAGTTAAGTTTGTTAATATATCCTTTTTTGACATTTTCTTTTTTTTTTTTTTTAAAGATTTTATTTATTTATTTGACAGAGAGAAATCACAAGTAGACGGAGAGGCAGGCAGAGAGAGAGAGAGGGAAGCAGGCTCCCTGCTGAGCAGAGAGCCCGATGCGGGACTCGATCCCAGGACCCTGAGATCATGACCTGAGCCGAAGGCAGCGGCTTAACCCACTGAGCCACCCAGGCACCCCTTTTTTGACATTTTCTATCTGTCAAATCATCTTATCTCTTAAGACAAGACTTTTCCTAATTGAATTTAAATGTAAAAAGGGAAGATAAGCCTTTCCTACCCTGAGGTTGAATGTGTGTGTGTATGTGTGTGTATACATGGTACACATGCATAAATAGGAATAAATAAATATGTATATATATAGTTCACCTATGTTTTATTCTAATGCATGTATACTTCATTTCAGAGATCATGGAACATTTGCTTATGGTATATTTTCTGGTACTATAAATTACTTTAAAAGGCATTGTAACAATGGAATTAGACAGTTACCATGCTCAAGTGTAATATAAGCACTTTAGCACTTTTTTTTTTAGCACTTTTTTTTAATATGAGGCTAATATCTTAGGTCTATGTGAAAGTCATATGCCTTGCAAGCATTTGAGTTTGAACCTCTATTATTTTTAATAGTTAGCTTTTAATCTACCTCTAATGTATTTATTTCCCAAAAAGATAGCCCATTTTCCCAACACAATTTAAAGTATTTAGTATCTTTTAACTTTAGGAAATTAAAGCTTAAGTAGCTCCTGCTGTGTTTGAACTATTTCTTTCTGTTTTGGTGTCAGCTCATATTGGAATACTTGAAATAAATTACATTTCTCCTTACAATCCTTCTTAGGTGTGAGAATATGGAGAGCTAGTCGTTAGTTATAGTGGGACTGTTGAGAGAATCCATGCCAGCTAGAGAAGGTTAGATTTACATGTGTCTTGTAGATAATTTTGTGGAAAGTTCGGCCCCTGCAATGTGGGCTTTTATGAGAAAATCAGACCTACTTAGAGGCAAGATTAGACCTTCACTCTTCTATTTTCAAATCCACTGTATTTCTTCCCAAGGTCCTCAGCCGGAGCTGGTCAGAATTGTTACATAGTACTCTTATGGCTCCTGGTCACTTTTAGGAATGTATATTGCAACTCTAGAGGAACAAGGAGTAAAGTTGAGTCTGACTCATGGAAAGATGGGAAAAGATAGAAGAACGATATATCCTCTTAAATGATTAAAACATCCACGATTTCCAAAGGAATCTTGGAATCTGGATGTCTAATATCAGTAGTGTTCTTTAGAATAATATGGCATAGTGGTTAACAGCATGGACCTTGTGCTTGAATTCTGACACTTATGGACTCTGTGATATCAAAGCATTTGCATTTTCTGCTTTAGCTTTTTCCTATTTAAAATGGGGACAATAGCAGTAGCTATCTCTGAAGGTGAATGTGGAGACCAAATGAGTTACCCTCTATGGAACACTTAGAATGCTGCCTGTAGAACACATGGTAAGCCATGAAGTAGCAGCATCAGCTGTTTATCTTTTCTGTGTACTGCTTGATAATTAGCAATGCAGAACTCTCTGGGTTCTGAATGCAGTGTATTCCACACTTACACATACTGCTGTAGTCCTTGAGTTGATGTTACGAAGGCCTCAAGAGTTGAGTGGTGCCTGGAGTGGGAACGGTTTTGCAGGAGGTTTGGGCTGCAGAGCAAGAAGCCATGCCACTTGGGCCATCTTTCCAGCAGATTCCGTGGATTTGGAGGTATTGGTAAGAAGAGAAGTAATGTGGAGTTTATGGCAGATCTTATAGGAGAATCATAATGCAGGCCCTGGGAGACAAGCAAGCTGATGACATTCTCAGCGTAGAATGATGTGTCCTTCTAGGAGCAGTTTCCTACTAAAGGGCCTCGTAACACTTGGCCTTGGGGCATGGCACAGGTGACCACATGCCTGGAGCTGAGTTCGATTGTGTTGCATATGCCAGGTCATAAGTCAGAAGCAGTAACAGCAGTCCCTCATGAGAAGGAATGGTGCGTGTTTCCAGTGTCGAGCTGAAGCAGGACCAGAGAGAGGGCATAAGTAATTCATAGCAGTGCCTCATTCTCGACTCACACCCATGACCATATGGGGTATCTTATAAAATCCACTGAAGGAGGATGAAAATCCCTGTGTTTGCTATATGGATAAGATGTCTCCGTATTTGGTTGCAAGCTGAAAATAGATGGCAGCTACATAATAGCCATATTCAGGAATTAGAATTAGATAGGAACCCTCCTGCAGACCTATGGCCACATGTTTTCTAGTTCTCTGGTCTCTGGAACTAATTCCGCCCAAATTACAGCTGTTGAATCTACTCCAAATTCTGATTCCTGCTTCCTCAGCTCAGTGAGAAACCCATGCTCTGCTTTGTTTCTGCCTCAAGCACTCTGATTCTGAAAGTGCCCCAAACAAGAACTGGGGGACACTCTTGCCTCCTGTATTTCTTTCTCTCAGTGGTTACAGTACTATTCTGACTATAGCTCAATTCCTAAAAACACTTACCCTATAGCATTTTCTGTTTGCTTGTTTGTTTTTGTTTCATAACTATTATGGTGGAGAGGCAAGCTCCAAACTGGTCACTCCATCATTGTGGGGTCTGGAAGCCCTGTTCTTCTGTGTGTCAAACTGAGTCAATACAGAGACATAGGTCAATAATCTGAAACCGTTCATGCCAGTCATGTCTCAAATTCAGATCTAATTCATAATTCATTGTTATGTCCAGTACATCTAGGATAGCAAATTTTTATATCTGATATAATAATTCTATTTGATTATAGATACATTTTGGGCTTGTTGGGCTTACCTGGCCTTGGGGAAAAAGTGAGACATCTTTAGGTTTTGATATGGTCCTGAGAAGGGTATATCATGGTCTGCATGATTTATGCTCTGGGCTCTTTATTAAACCAGGTTTTTTGTTTGTTTGTTTGTTTGTTTGTTTGAGTAATCAGTGGAGAAGTGGTGCATTCTGGTGCAATCAGAATGAGAAGTCAGCAAGTGATTTGGGATCCCATGGAGAGTTTCATTTCCTGTCTTTCTAGTTTTAAACAAGTGGACATCTCTTAGATGAAGATGGTTTGAATTAAAGGAGCATGGTTTGGGTGGATGTGGGTCCATTTATTATGCTGGTACATTTTTGATTGCCACGTCCCCCCAGTCTTATCCTTGGCAACTGGTTCAGAAGCAAGACAATGTGGGCATTCTAATTCTAGACTGTGTGGGTGACAAATGATTGCAGTTTTCTGTGAATCTATTTTACTGAGGGCTGCTGTCCTGAAGAGGAGAACTGAAGACCCCAAATGGCTCAATTAGCAATTGTTTTAAGCATTTGTTTTGGACCTAAGGATGTTTGGCTAATTTTACAGTTGGCTTTATCTGAAGTCATTACTGAATGTCTCCCGTATAAATTACGCCATATTCAAAATGTGAAAATTCTCATTTCGGCAGCAGCAACTCAAGTGGAAAACTGAAAATCCCCAAACAGAAAATGAGCAAACATTTGTACTGTCACAGCTCAAGCACGTGGTGCTCTTTTCTGCCCCTGAACAAAATTGTATTGGCCTCCTAGCCAATCCATCCCCAGGGAAAGATACCCCATGGTTACCAAGGAGCTGATGATTTCATCATGAAGGGTTTGAATAAGAGAGATTAAAATGTCTTCAGGAGAGTCACGGGGGACACCAAGACTTAGCTGTGTGCAGAACTCAGCCCCGGTCAGTATTCAGAACATGACTGATTCTGGAATGGCGGAGTGGAGGGGCCCATATGAGTCCAGCGTGGCCGAGACTCTGTGTACGCGGACCGTCTTCCCATCTCTGCATCACGTCTTGTTTAGGGCTCTGATATTCTGCAAGTTGAACCCGGGTATGGACCAGCGGAAACTTTGAAACAGCAGACCAGTTTTGTTATTCTCCTTTTTTTACTGCTTGATTTTTATTGCATGATTGATAATATTTCACTATAATATGAACCCCCCACACACTCCTTTTTTTAAACAAGTACCTCTTAATGCCCTTCCCTCCCCCTCACTTGCCCTCTGGGTGGGGTTAATGCTTAATGTAGGGAGAAAGAAATGAGTTAATGCTGGTCTTTGAATTTAAAAACTGACTTTTGGGGGCACCTGGGTGGCTCAGTGGGTTAAGCCACTGCCTTTGGCTCAGGTCATGATCTCAGGGTCCTGGGATCGAGTCCCACATCAGGCTCTCTGCTCAGCAGGGAGCCTGCTTCCTCCTCTCTCTCTGCCTGCCTCTCTGCCTGCTTGTCATCTCTCTCTGTCAAATAAATAAATAAAATCTCTAAAAAAATAAAATAAATAAAAACTGACTTTTGAAACCTAGGACAAAGATAGTATATTTCAGAGTACAGAGTGTGTGTGTGTTGGGGGGCGGGGTGTTGCCAGGACACACTTTTTTGTGTGTTATTTCTTTTTCTCTCTCCTCTTTCTTTCTTTCCTTCTTCTTCTTTTTCTTTCTTTCTTTCTTTTTTTAAAGCACAAAACCCCCCAAACCCATGTTCTAAATAACAGATTTGTGGGCTAGTCCAGGAGAAGAAAATAAATAAGACTATCTTATTTCTGGCAGGTAGCTAAGGGCTGGGGCTGGGCCTGGGAGGGTATACTCAGAAGAAATACGACCACTGCTTAGGCTCTAGTGGGTCCCTGTTTTCTCCCTACTGTGGAGTGCTCACTTATGGCCAGGGATCAATAGAAATCCCAGTGAAGTTTGGGAAGGAAATCTGTGGGCAGAGTGGACCTATGCTCAGTCCCTCAGGGAGGCCTAGGAGAGTGACCCAATTCCTAGGCTTTGTCTAGTCGGAGATAGCGGCCATTTGTGGGAAGGACAGTGTGCCATATCTGGGGATTGGAGAGACTGGTGAAGTCATGTCTAAATACTCCAGTGGGCCAGAGGCAAGAAGGTAACCAGGAGAGGGCTGGCAGCCCTGAAGAAGCCTGAACCTGGAAGCGGCAGAGTGACCTCCAGCAGGGACCTGATGACAGGACTGAGGACATCAGTACTGGTTGCAGCAGGGTCTGCAGATCATGCGGACAAGTTACCTATTAGTGGAACGCTATGGAAACCCAAGGATGGCTATGGATCTGCTACCTTGTGGTTCCACTGCTTGATGCTGCCTAAGCTCCTCCCCCGGCCCAGCAATTTGAAAGCCTAAAAATCCTGAATTACCCCATCTTAAACCTATGTCGGTTGGATTTATCTAGAAAAGACTGAATATACCTGGAATACTTAGTTAAAATTTCAATTACTAGGCAGAATAGATATTTGAGACTGAACCTAAGTTCAGTGGTAAGAAAAATATAAGAAAATTGAATATTTTATATTTGTATTTGTGGCTTTTGAAATTCATAATCATTTCAACTGGGTTTAACATCCAGATTTTTCCCATGGAAAACTCCAGCCTTATTCACGTAACTGAAATGGCTCCTCTAAAAGCCTTCCTCTGGTCTCTGCCCCAGGGAGGCAGTATAATTTCTTCCTCACACCGAAGTCCCCCAAGATTCAATTTATCCTTTTTATGGTGCTTATCACTTTTCACCTTTTACTATGGTTATTTATATGTACTGTAAATGCATTATTTATATGTTATAGCAGGATACTTAGAGAAGTTATTGATAAGTAGTGAACTCTGATTTGTGTCTTCAGGCTTTCCTGGTTTCTGATACTCTTCATTTGTTGCTTCCTTTCAGTGGTTCTCAGTCCTGCTCTTGAACCAGGGCCACCTAGATTGTTACAGAAATTACCAAATGGTCTGGCCCGATCTGGAACCAAGTCAGCCAGCAGCCCAGGAAATTAATTCTGCCCTCCTTCCCCCTGGCCTCCCTCCCTTCTTCATTCTTGGTGCCCCCATCCCCCTCTCCTATGCAGCTAGAGCTGAGGACAGTGGCTTAGACTCAGCTCTTTCCCTTTGTTCCTGTGACTGACAATACAGCAAGTCTCTCTCATCAGCGGCTCAGATACATCAGTGACAATAGATAGCCAGCAAATAATCCACTTGAAGCCACTATCAATATCGGGTCCCATTTGATGCAAGAACTTCTGGGATAATTGATTTTCAGCTCTTTTGTTCCTTTATTCCATGAGGAAACCGAAGGCAGAGTGAGAAGTGTTTCTGCCTAATGAATACAAATATTGGATGAGGGGGTAATTAGGCTGCAAGTGTATAATGATTGTCACCCTGGAGGCCTCAAGGAAGGGGGGCTGCTGTTTGTTTGTATTGACCCCAGTTGATGTACCAGAGAACTGCATTCCCCCAACATCCTGTCTGGCAGTCGATAATTAATAAACTTAATCATCACAACCATGACTCCTGCAGGGATTGTTCTATAGTCTGCCTGTATGTCTAGTGAAAGGGTCAAGAGCTGTATGGATGGAACATCAGCAAGCCCTGTTTTTCTCTCTGAGCAGGCAGGAAGCGGGCTCTGGACTAGCTGGGTCTTCCTGCACCATGAGCTTTCATTTAGTCTTTACTAGAAGTTACTGTTTGTAACTTCTGCAGTTGACATCCAAGTGTGTGGCGGGGGGCAGCACCTCTGGGATGAGAAGGTGGCTGCAGAGCAGCAAAGGAAGGAGGGAATGACAGCAGACAGATGGTCATTGTGTAACAATGAGCTTTATCCCCCTTGTCTGTTTGCTTTGATTTCAGCCATTGCTTTTCCTACTGTCTGTGAACTCTGTAGCTTGGCAGTATAAAGCTAATTTGTTAACATTTTGTGAACAGTCTCTTTCCTGGACCCTGAGCCTAGGTTTGCTCTTCTAGGAGTAGTGGGTCGAGGTGTTGTTGCTTGATTTAGAGTCAGCTTTGTGCCTAGGACTAATGAGTTGCTGGGAATAAATACATGGGTGGATATTGTTCCTACTTTCAGGGAGTTTAGAGCCTGCTTCCTTTGTTAAGTGGCTTTAGATCCCCTTTTGGTTACATGCCTGCCTGTAGGGACAATCTCTTTATTGCTTAGAGCAGTGTCGGGTGGCAAGTAGCCTGGCCTGAGCTTGAATTAGACTCTGTCTTAGCTTGCTGTCCTCTAAGCCACACCCATCCTGTCCCAGCACGTTGATGCCCCAGACTGTTACCCGCCTTGTCAGCCACAATATAGCAGCATGTCTCAAAAACTAGGTTCCTTACAGCCTCTCTTCCTGTAACATTTCCCAATTAAAATTCACATACTGAAATCAGTAGCTTTAAGTAATGAGAAAATAATCTTCTTGAACAAATTCACCTTAAGAATGTTACTGAAGGGGCAGGAGGGGGAGATTACCCAAATTCTTTATTTACTTCTTTCTTCACTAGGTTATTCAACAATCATTTATTGGTCCTGACAATAGGGCTACAGAATAAAGAAGACATAGTATTCTTAGTTTCAAGGAATTTATAAACATACTACATACCTACATTATTTATTTATTTGTTTGTTTAGCTCTTTAATTATTTATTTTGAAAGATTTATTTACTTTAGGGGGAGAGAGTGCAAGCAGGGGAAGGGGCAGAGGGAAAGGGAGAAGGAGAAAGACAATGCCAAGCAGACTTCCCCTGAGGGTGGAGACTGATGGGGGCCTAATCCCACAGTGCTGGGATCATAACCTGAGCCAAATGGATGCCAGCACACTGAGTTACCCATGCACCCCATCAAGGAATTTACATTTTCAACTTTGAAAACCTTTTGAGCTAAGTCAAACAACAACAAAATTATTACTTTCATCTCGACTTAAGGCAGGTCATCTGTGGCTATTCCAAATATGGTAATTTTATGAATAAACCAAGCTATATATTTCATGTGTGTATCCTAACAAAGTGACCTTAAATCCATAAAGGATGTAAAAATAAGTACTACATATATTTATATTCACCTTAAACATCCATATAAAAGACCTCCTTCTTTTCTGTGCCTTAAAAATCCTTAGAAGTTCTTTATCTTGAAGTGTGAACTACTCAGTTATATGTGGAATTAAAAATAATCCATGTTAACTAAAAACACCAACATTTCAGGTAGAGGAAGGCAAATATGCTTGAGTTCTCATATGGGAGAATGATGGAAATAGAAGAAATTTTAGAGGAAGATCATGTTTAAGAGCTCAAGCTTTGGAGTCACAGGTGAGGATTATATCCTACCTAAGTCTTTGTGTGATCTCAGACAATTGGCCTGACCTCTTTGAAGTTCAGACTTGTAAAAAGGGACTGTAAACCTAAAAAGTGTCATCATAAGTATTAGATGTGAAATGTTTGTAAAACATTTAGTACAATGTTCAGTGTGTGGAAAGTGCCCAATAAATGTTTACTATCCCATTTTATGGATGAGGATATCAAGAATAAGAGAGAGACTGTTTAGTGGCCTGAGGTCATGCAGCAGGCCAGGGGCTTGACATCCAAACTCCTTCCATTCTGTGTTGTTGCACACTGAGGCAGCTTTACTGTATTTCTTTTCTTTTCTTTTTCTTTCTTTCTTTTTTTTTTTTTAAGATTTTATTTATTTATTTGACAGAGATCACAAGTAGGCAGAGAGGCAGGCAGAGAGAGAGAGGACAGAAAGCAGGCTTCCTGCTGAGCAGAGAGCCCGATGTGGGGCTCCATCCCAGGGCTCTGGGATCATGACCTGAGTGGAAGGCAGAGGCTTTAACCCACTGAGCCACCCAGGTGCCCCTTCACTGTATTTCTTAAGTGAAGCACTACCATGGGGCTCTTGATCCTACCCAAGGATCCTTTGGATTTTTAAGCCTGCCTTGAACCTAGGCAGAATTTCCTCGAAGCTGATGTATTTGGGTGTTTGTACGCATCTGCGTGTCTTAGTGTCTGTGTTCACAGATTTCCATGACTCCGGCTTCACCTCTTTAAGCCCTTCTCTGGGAACACAAGGGGTCCTTTGTTCTGCATGGGCCTTTTGAGGGAAATACAAACTTTATGTTTAAGGAAAAGAACAGTCCAACAAATTTAGATTTGGCACTTTCTTAGTTATTTGAATTCAGAGGCTTACTTCTGTGTAGATTTTAGAGAAACACCTCTCAGGGTCCAAGAGACTTATGGGTATACCTATGGCAATTATTCCTGTAAGTCAGTGATTCTCAAACTTACTATGGCACAGAACCACACAAAGATCTTCTTAAATCACAGATAGCAGACGACTGGGCTGCACCTCGAGAGTTTTTGATCTGGCAGGTCTGCAGCAAATCTGCATTTCTGTTGCGTTCCCAGGTGACGCTGATGCTGCTTGACTGGTGACCACACTTCCAGAACCATCGCTTAGACCAAGGATTCTTCAAGAATGATGACACTGGGCAAGGAAAGCCCAGCAGACGGAGTGTTTCAGAATGAGTTCAGCTGTCCAGAAAGTGCCAGCAAACCCAGAAATACTTCCTTGTAGATGGGTTTATGTACCAGCACAAATCATAGGATGATGATGCACTCTCTGTGACTACTGACACCGTTGCTGAAAAGAGAAGAGTCATTTATCAGTTTTAGGAAGTTCCCATCCTGTTTTCAAAGGATAGATTTTCTTTAGATGGATGAGAAGATCATGAACGTTAGCCTTCTGGGCTCAAATTGTGGTCTACCATTTATTTGCTCCAAAACCTTGAACAAAGTTAGCTGATTTATCTAAGCTTGACTATAAAATGAAGATATTAATACCTAATCTTGAAAGGCTGTTGTGAGGGCTTAAGATAGTACTTGACTGAAAGTACGAACTGAATAGAAAGCAGATGTTTATGTTACTGTTCAAGGAAGTGGTTGCTTTCCTGTTTTTTGATTTTAGAGTGCTAAATTAGAGAACGTAAGTCCATAAATGTCTCTGAACTCCCGATCTGTTCCCATTAGTTAACCATTGCAACTAAAATTCATATGATTCAGTTTAAATCTTCATTGGTTTAATGTTAAGTAGGATTAGTGGTTCTATACTTCATTCTGTTCATATTGTAGGCAAACACATCTGAGAAAGTAGAAAAGTGTTTTTGATTATTCGAAGATATGAAAAGCACTTATTGACCAACTGACATTTTTCAGGGCTGCAACAATAAAACAAAACAAAAAATTTACTGAGAGTTAGAAAATTTAATGAAAACAATTATAAGATTATATACAAATATTTCTTAAACTTTATAGACAATTTATAGAATTTTCAAGAGCAGCTTTGCCTACCTAGTAGATCATAGATTTATTGTTTAATATGGTAACTTCAGGGCCTAATGCCTATGAAGGAGGCAACTCTAGTCAACTTTACTGGCTTCCCAGTTTGTAATTTCAAACTGATTTTCCTGAACTGCCTGGAAAATGTATATAGATAACTTTCTTGATTGGGTAAGTGCACACATGATTCAAATGGTCACTTCTGTCTCTGATTTCTAAGACTTTATTATTCTTGCTGTAGTGCAGGGTCAGTGTCAAGGAATGGCATTGAACTTAGTTTTGTATTCCTCCTAATTAGTAGCCCCTTGTGGATGATTATAACTTCATTGGTTAATTGATTCTATTTGACAGCCAGACAACATGACTCTACTCTCAAGGAGATTATCTGTGGACTGAGTAGGTTGCAGCAGTAGTCATGGCATCAGAGTTGGAAAAGAATATTATCACTCTAACTTCTGTACAGAGCTCAAGACATCACTTTACCTCCTCCATTCATAGATAAGCAAGTTGCAAGTAAAGAAGGAATAAAAGGAATTCTCAGGGACACATGATTGAACATGAGGTTTAGGAGAAGAGCTGTAGGTGGGACGCAATAGGATTTTATCTGAAACATGAAAGTGGCTCTTTATTTTCCTGGTTTGCTGTAGTTGGGTAGTTCAGCATTTTCTTCAGTAGGACAGGATAGAGATTGAGTCTCTTAGGCGCATCTGTTTGAGGTCTACCTGACTTTCTTATTTAGATTTGTTGTGTATACTCCTTTCACTGTCTTGAGTGTTGAGATTTTAGAAGACCAAACCAGTGGGTGATTATAGAGGAGGGGAGATAAGGAGAAGGCAACACATGATACAACATAAGATAAGTAGAACACCAGCTGGTGATTTGGGTCCAAGTTTCATCTAATAATAATAGGCATCCATTTGGGCATATAGCACTTGGCTTCTATGGTTGCTGGTAAAATGACAGGGATTCCATAGCCCAACAATATCTGCCATTTTCTTTGTCTTATATGAAGTAGGGCTCATCAATAAAAATATCACCTCACTGTTACCTGGTGCATTTGTCAGCTTTAAAAAGTGTTTTAAAATACATTTAGATGACTCATAAAATACAATGATGTATATATAATGTGTACCTGCATGGTAAAATTTTGGAAGGCTAAATGAGAAATTGTTGATATTTGTTGCCACTCAGTCACTCTGGGTTCTGGTTATGCCAGGACTCTTGGGCAAAAGAAAGGCTTATTGTTCATGTACTGTGTGTGTTTGTGTGTGTCTGTATACTATGTGATTCTTGTATTCATTTTCAATAAATATTACACACTGAAGTGGCCCTAGTTATTATTTCTTTGTTGTAGGGATAGGAATGATTTCTTTCTTTCTCTGTTTGTACTTTTTATTTTCTATTTTGCAGAGATCATCTGTTACTTTAAAACGAAGCAAAAATAATTGGAAGAGAGCTTTCATTTAATCCTTAAAACAGCTCTATAATATGAATGATATTAATCTCTCAGTGTTTAAGTTTCTAATAGGATTAAATGATGTGTCTAGGATCTTATCTAGCTAAACACTAAGACTCTAATCTGATTTTCGGACTCATTCTAGCACATTGAATAATGCCTAATTGTGATAAGGAGAGCAAAGACTTACATTTTCCTAATATCCACTTCCTACTTCCTGTAGGGACTCCATCAGTCACACCACCATTCCATGATATTTTCTTCTAATGCCTTATCAAGATGAATTCATCTAGACTTTGTGGATGGTTCTGAGTCAAAGACTGGGGAGAGAGTGCCTAAAATAAGGGGGAGCCTGTACCATAGGGACTTCCAAAGGACTGACCTTCTCCCTGTCTTGTTCAAGGGGTTATATTCTTTATCTTTTTCTGTTTCTTTGGGCACGCTCACAGAGACCAGGAGAGCTTATTAGAATTCAGTCCCCACTGTCTGCAGAAAGGCAATTTACATGTGGCACCAGCTCAGACATGCTTCTTCTCATTCATCTGAAGGGCAGTGAAGGAGAGCAGCACAGTTTAATATTCGCCTCTGGCCTCACTGGCACTCATTACGGTGGCTTTATGGTCTTATTTTGACCTGGCTACTTTCCAGAAGGATTTACCAGAGTTCTTATAGAGAGACCACTGTGAGGCTGAAGTGATGGTGAGCCCACGGCCCAGAGCTGAATTTATGCTGGTCAAAGGATGTACCTGAGCAGCCAGGAATAGCCAGCACCTAGGATAAATGCCACCACCCCTGCCCCCCCCACCCTCCAAACCACCCACAACCCCCATTATACCCCGCCTGTGGCAGTCACTTCTGATTGATTTCTTGGCTGAGATTGTATATCTACTGCCCTTGTCACATTGCTCTAGGAAGTCACAACCAACTGACCAAACTTCTTGTTGAAAAGAAAATAAAGTGAGCATGAAAGATAAAGTGGGGATAAAGTGGGCATGGAAGAGGAAGGTGCCTAGCTGAGATGTTCCGTGCATACCTGCTTCAAGATCACCACTGCCAGAGTTATTGCATTTCATGGTTTCAAATTTACAACAATCCTAGTTGCTTTTCTTTGATTGTGCTCCAGTTTGTCTTGATCTCTTTAGCTTGTCCTAGGAGGAGCTGAACCCAGCACATGATTCTGAGAACATTCTGATTAGCATAGAGGAGGAAGAGCAGGATGCTTATCTTCCTCCACTTCAGAAGGTTCTGTATCTCTTGATGCTGCTACATTTATCATCTTGTAGAACATGTGTTACTGTTGATCTGTGTCCACCCCATCCTGTGGAAGAGTGTTTAGAATTTAAAAAACATTTTTTTTGAACTCACATGTAGGCTTATACATTGATTCCTTTTCAATTTTATTGTAAGATTGGATCCATTGTTCAATGTCCCGTGGCTACTGGGTGGAGAATTCTATTATGAAACACATGTGTTTTCCTCAAAGCTTTTCTTGCCCACAGGTTTGATGAGCAGTGTCCTCTGTCTTCATTTATGAACAATCCGTGTTATTTACTGTCTCCACATCTTTACACAAGAAGAGAGCACAATGGGTCATTCTCTGATAATTTCCATATATTCTTCAGTTCTCAGCTATTACCTTTTTCCTGGGAGATAAAACTTTCTTAATCCCCAGTTCTGTTATTCTTCCCTTGATAGATCAAGTGGCTTATCTGGGAATTGAAGTATTGAACATTAAACTCTATCTAAAGTCTCAAGATGCTACCTTGTCATTTGCAAACATCTTGGGTACATACCTGTATCATCCTCTCTGTTTTAGTTCAAGGTGTTATTTTGGCTTGTCAGAACTTTTCCTTTCAAATTACTACAAAAAGCATAGAACTACTCTGATCTTAAAAAGCAAACCAAAACAAACATCCCCCTCCCGGTCCCTAAGTACTAGTATTCTTTACTGCTTAAGTCCAAAGCAGATTTAATAATAACTGAGATGAGGGAGTTGTTTATGGAAATGATTTGCCACTTATGGCAAATTGAACTCCAATTATTTTCCCCACCCTTTTTCCTTCTTGCCTTCATTGACTTTGGTGACTGTTAAATAATTATGTATCTATATATCCATATCTGTATCTATGTAATCGGCTTAGCTACTAAATCAAGAGAGAGGAGATCAGTACTTTCCTTCCCAGGGGATGTATCAACCATCATTAAAGATGCAGACAGTAAAATAGCAATTTGAGCCTCAGAGAACATGTTGGAAAAGAATAATTTACAGTTGTGTTTTTGCTGCTGGCATTACACTAAATCACACCAAGTCCCTTCATTTGTTAGGCATGCTTTCAGTCTGGGATCAGAACAAGTCTGTTAGGATTGATTCTACCCACCCACACCCCACCACCCCGCCTTTTTTTTTTTTTTTTTGCAAATAACACTTTATTTTTCAGAAATCTCAGCTAAGAAAAAGAGACACTTGCCTGCATCCATAGAAATACCGTATCTGTACTTGTACCTCAGACAGAGGAAGGCAGGTAAGGTCTGATGTGAGAGCATGAGTTATGGCAGTTGGGGGGAGAACAAAAGTCTTTTTCCCTTTTTGTTTCACAAAGTATCAGTCAATATCCCACTTACAGCTGCACCAAAGGACACAGGAGCAGAGAATCCAATACAAAGGCATTGAAACCTTTTAAATTTGTAACAGTGCAAAGGCAGAACTGTTCTTGACATTGAATTTCTTGCATCAGGACAGTCCTTTCAAATCACCTGGGCAAGAGAACTTTTGAGATAGAAGGGGTTTGTGTTAATTTAGCATCACTCTTCCTCATCCTAGAATTTTAAGGCATTTAAAAAATTAGTATCTCAGGATTTGGTTGAAATTATCATTGTTACTTTGAAAGTTCTGTGACTCACGAAGATGCAAAGGACTTGGAAATCAATTAGACTAATATTATGTTTAAAAATGAGGAATGGGAGGTTTAGACAGGAGAGTACCTCAACAGTTAGTAACTTTGCTGGGTCCAGCGAAGTTCTGCTGAATCTCTATCCAGATTGAGCCTCAGGATAATTCCTTTTCAGTCTGACCATGTTTGTGTGGGTCATCAGCTGGATGGCACTGCTCTCATGGGTAGTCCACAGTTAGAGGGGTAAGAGCTCTGGAGGGCTGGGTGAGCTGTCCTAAGCAGGAAATGGTAGCATTCACAGTTCAGACCTTCTTGATTCATGGGTCTAGTTGGAATTTAACACTTTTTAGACAAAAACCCTCATGGCTGAAGAAAGCTAGGAAAGGAAAAATAAAAAAATTAAAAATTAAAAAAAAAACAGGCTTATAATGAAGAGCAACACATAGAAATAATGAGTGAGCATTTTGCTTTGGTGACATCAAGGTCACTTTTAAGTGTGCAGACAAAGTTCATTTATTGTGAAAAATTGGATATTTTTCTTTTGACATTTTGCTAGTCCCATCTCTTCCTTTTTGGTGATGTGGATTGATTGTTAGTTTGTGATCCAGTGCAAGCATGAGTAAATGAGATCACTTGCCAGCCATAAGATTAACAGATGATTCTTTTCAAAGAAGAAAGTGAATTTTCAATGATCAGTTCTCTTTAATTCATTTCTCTCTCTTCCTAACACTGTTCCTCTTTGCCAGATATATGTGTGTGTGTGTGTGTGCGTGCGTGTGTGTGTGTATATATATGCACATATATATGTATACACACACACACGCACGCACACACACATATGAAATATGTAATATGTAAAACATATATAATATGTAAAATGTAATGCTGGTTTCCCTAATATATTAAGATTTTGTTCTTCTTTGACCTAGTTTGGGGCTCAAGTCCATGACCTTTGCATCAGCAGCACTATCTACAAACCAACCAAGCCATCCTACTTGTTTTCCTTTTCCTGTTTTCCATTTTGAGTGACCATGCTTGGTGTCTGGTTGCCAATTGGGAAGAATGGCTGGCATGTCAGGGCGGACAGAACAAACCGAAAGAGATTCCCAGCCACCCACTCTGAGTCAGATGTGGCTTCCAAGATAAAAGTTGAGGCAGTTAAGAGCAGACTCACCGCTTTGTTGTTGACTGCTCCCTTCATGGACAGAGCGTACTGCGGATCAGTGAACTTCTTCCTCTGTTACCACAGTCTTCACATCCTTCCCCTGCTCCCCTGTAGACTTGAGTGCTATGAAGCAAAGTTTTCCTAACAACAGGGAACTGCCTTACTCCTCTGAAGCTAGAATCCAAAGGAAGGAGAGGCTCAAACTGAGTCCCGCAGAACCCCTCACAGTGGCATCTGCCCCTCTGTGCTGTCCTTTTTTGGTATTCAAAGGGAGAGCGCCCCTCTGTTGAAGTTAAGTACAGGGAGTTGCTGAGGAGTGAGTTTCTGCCACACTCCCCTTTTAGGGTTCTATGGATTCCAGGGCAGAGTCCCAGGGCTATCTAAAGACATAGTCACATCTGCTACCTGCATTTGGAAAATCATGCCGCCTTCTTTCGGACTCTTCCATCATCCATTCACACTTCCATGATTGTAGTTAATGATCATCTTATTGACAGGAAGAGCAAATGACTTACCCTGCTGGAGTTGTTTTGGGAGCTCCAGGATTGCCAAGACACCCTAAAAATACAGTTTCCTTCTCAAAGGTCAGGAATTTTTTTTTTTTTTTGGTATGTGAAATTACTTTGTAAATTCTCCCCTGGCAATTTTCATGAAAAGAAAGAGTCATTTTGTAGGAAAATGAGTGAAGTTCTTGTGCAAAGTTATCTTTTAAATGTCAGGGTTTAAAAAATATCAGGATAAGTTGTTTGAGGGAAGGAGAAACTTATGCAATTGACAAAGACTGCAGAATGTTGAAATGGCTTCATTGCAAGTTAGAATTTTGTTTTTGTAAGCCTTGCTGTTGAGAGTCTGGTTTTGGAAATAAGGACTGCTGTCACTGACAGACACATTGGAACATACGATATTTACTGAAATTCATTCTATCTACGCCCTTAGGATCACAGACAGCAGTTCTTTTCGATCATACTTAGAAATAAATCAAACTATTTAGTCCCAACTTATTTGTCTCTGCATGGGCATGGACACACACACACACACATGCACACACACCCTGTGCATTCCAAACACATTTCAAGGAGAATATGACCTTGAAATGAATAAAAAGAAAAATTGACAAATTGCAAATGTGATATTGAATCTAGAAGAAAACAAGACTAGACAATAGATAGTATTCCCCAGAGTATATTATCAGTTCATTCTCTTCTATGGTTATTCATTTCACAACTAAAGCAAACAACAAAAACAAAACCATAATGTCATGTCAGCATCAAACAAACAAATCTAATGAAACTTTTTTTTTTTTTAATGAAACATTTTTTTATGGTGAAGAGCTATGATCCATAGTGGCACTTGCTGCCCATATTTAGCAAAATTATATTATTCAATATATATTATACCCCAAAGGAGCAGATATGTGATAAAATGAATCCTTTATCTAGTTCTTCCTTTCTTTGAAGTTGCTGTGATTTTTAAGAAAAGATTTTATGTATTTATTTGACAGAGCGAGAGAGAGCCTGAGCAGGGGGTGAAGAGCAAGGGGAAAGGGAGAGGCAGACTCCCCTCTGAGCAGGCAGCCTGATGAGGCCAGAACCCTAGGATCATGACCTGAGCTGAAGGCAGAGACTTAACCCACTGAGCCACCCAGGCGCCCTGAAGTTGCTGTTAAATGGGTGGGGGGGGGTTAGTAAGCAGAGAGAGAGTAAAGACAAATACATTTGGGAGTATGCTAAAACAACTTTGTGAGGTTCAGTAATACATAATACAGTACAGGTGATTCTGGCCATGTTGGAAGTATCTTGAAGGTAAAGTATCTTGATAGGAAGGATACATTTCTAGGAAATAATGAATCTTAAGTCTCTATGATAAAGTAAAAGTAGACCTCAAAGTCAGATATACCAGCCATTCAAATGCGTTGACTCATAACTCCTGTGGCTCCATAGGTGCATAGTAACCAGAATTATCCATATTACAGAAGTTCTGAGCAACGTTTATTCACCACTTAGTTTGACATGGGCCTGCAGGTGTTGTTTCTCAGTTCCTGCCTCATTGGCCTGGGCAATAGAGCCTCACTTCTGCCCGTGAATACTTCATACCTATGCCCAGCACAGTATCATAAGATGACCTGATTTTGTACAATCAGAACCCCTGAGCATATCTCAGATTACTCTCCTATTCCCCACTTAAAATTATATTTTTCTTTAGAACAACTTCTCTTCTAAGACTCTACGCTAGAATTATCTAGTCCTTATTTGGCATCTTCTCAGTTTCCTTCTATACTTTCCAACTCTTAAGGCTTTCCTTATAGAATTCTAGCTTTTGTACTTCCTGCATGTATAATCTCAATTAACTTCTCTAAAACTCTGTAGGCTCATTAGACAGATGAGTAGAACAATACTTGCTTCATCACTGTTGTGAATATGAAATAAGCATTGTGTTTGGCAAAGAGTAGATGTTAAATAAATCTTAGTCTTACGCCTTTTTTCTCCCCATCCTCTGATCCTAAAATATCAGGATATCAGAGGATTTGTAAGAGAAAAGGACCTAAGACACCTCCTGTTGATCAGTCCCAGGAAGATCCTTTCTCAGAATATTGCCATAATTCAGAATCATAGATATTCTTTTACAATACTGATTTTTGCATTTAAATTGTATCATTGTATACAGAAAACAGTAGACTAGGGGCTATAAATAAAGGTGATTTATGCCGTGAAGTAATTTACCACCAGGAAACGATAAACACACAAACACAATTATAAGAAAGATTAAATTAAAAGTGCAGCATTACCCTAAAGATTCCATGAAAAATCCTGTTATGCCAATAAATAAATTTAGCAGTGTTCCCAGATATAAAACTAGTGCAGACAAATCAGTTGTATTTCTATACAACAAACAAAGTGAAATCCCAAAAAAGGAAATTTGAGAAAATGATTCCATTTACAATAACATAAAAAATTTACTTAAGAATGAACTTAACCAAGGAGGCTAAAGATTTGTACAACATAAACTACAAAATATTACTGAAAGAAATTAAAGATGACACAGATAATTTGAAAGGTATCTCCTGTTCATGAATTGGATGCCTTAATATTATTAAGATGTCAGTTCCACCCAATCTACATTTTAATGCAATTCCTGTCAAAATTCTAATAATAGTTTTTTGCAGAAATAGAAAAATACATTTTAAAATGCATATGGAACCTTAAAAGACCCAAAATAACCAAAGCAATCTTAAAAAAGGACTAAATGGGAAGATTTGCATATCTTGATTTCAAAACTTAATACAAAACTATGATAATCAAAACACTATGGTACTAGCACCAATACAAGCAAGTAGTCCAATGGAATAGAATTGAGAGTCCAGAGGTAAACCCTCATGGATATCGTTAAGTGACTTTTCAACAAAGGTGTCAAGACCATTCCATGAAGAAAGGAATCTGCAACAGATTGTGCTTAGAAACGTGGATAGTCACATATCAAAGAATGGAGTGAACCCTTATCTTATACCATGTACAAAAACAAACTGAAAATGGATTAAAGGTCTAAATATAAGAGACAAAGCTAAAAAACCAAACCAAACAAAAAAAAACACTCTTAGAAAAAAAAAATGTAGGGAGAAAAGCTTCATGACATTGGATTTGGTACTGATTTCTTGGATGTGATATCAAAAACAAGAAAACAAAAAAAAGTAGATAAATTGAACTTAGTCAAAATAAAAAAAAGTTTATTAAGGGACACCATCAACAGAGTGAAAAGATAAGCCACAGAATGGATGAAAATATTTGCAAATAATATGCCTGATAAGAGGTTAAGAGGCACCTGGGAGGCTCAGTCAGTTAAGCATCTGTCTTCAGCTCAGGTCATGATCTCAGGGTCCTGGGATTGAGCCCCAGTTCAGGTTCCCTGCTCAACGGAAAGTCTGCTTCTCCCTCTCCCTCTGGCCCTACCCTCTGTGCTTGCTCTGTCTCCTTCTCTCTCTCAAATACATAAAATCTCTTAAAAAGAAAGAGATTAATATCCAGAATATACAGATAATTCTTGCAACTCAACTCTAAGAAAACAATCCAGTTAAAAATGAACAAAAGACTTGAATAGACAGTTCTCCAAAGAAGATACACAGATGGTCAATAAGCAATGAAGTGGCACCTGGGTGGCTCAGTCGGTTGAGCATCCAGTTCTTGGTTTTGGCTCCTGGGGTGATCTTGGGGTCATGATATGGAGCATGGGTTGGGCTCTGCATTCAGTGGGGTGTCTGCTTGATATCCTCTCACCTTCTTCCTCTGCTGCCCCACTTGCATATGCATTCTCTCACAACTAATTAAATAAATCTTTAAAAAAATAAGCACGTGATATGGACCCTCAACTCTATGGTCAAATAATCTTGGACAAAGCAGGAAAAAATATACAGTGGAAAAAAGACAGTCTCTTCAATAAATGGTGCTGGGAAAATTAGACAGCTACATGTAGAAGAATGAAACTCGTCCATTCTCTTATACCATACACAAAAACAAACTTGAAATGGATAAAAGACTTCAATGTGAGGCAGGAATCTATCAAAATCCTAGAGGAGAACACAGGTAGTAATCTCTTCGACATCAGATATAGCAACTTCTTTCAAGACATGTCTCCAAAGGCAAAGGAAACAAAAGCAAAAGTGAACTTTTGGAACTTCATCAAGATCAAAAGCTTCTACACAGCAAAGGAAACAGTAGCAAAACAAAGAGACAACCCACAGAATGGGAAAAGATATTTGCAAATGACACTACAGACAAAGGTCTGATATCTAAGATCTATAGAGAACCTCTCAAACTCAACACACACAAAACAGATAATCATGTCAAAAAATGGGCAGAAGACATGAACAGACACTTCTCCAAAGAAGACATACAAATGGCTAACAGACACATTAAAAAGTGTTCATCATCATTAGCCATCAGGAAGATGCAGATTAAAACCACATTGAGATACCACTTTACACCAGTTAGAATGGCCAAAATTAACAAGGCAGTAAACAATAGGTGTTAGAGAGGATGTGGAGAAAGGGGAACCACCCTCTTACATTGTTGATGGAAGTATACGTTGGTGCAGCCACTTTGGAAAACAGTGTGGAGATTCCTTTTTCTTTTTTTTTTTTCAAAGATTATTTATTTATTTGAGAGAGTGAAAGAGAGAGCATGAGAAGGGAGAAGGTCAGAGGGAGAAGCAGACTCCGCTTGGAGCTGGGAGCCTGATGTGGGACTGAATCCCGGGACTCCAGGATCATGACCTGAGCTGAAGGCAGTCGCTTAACCAACTGAGCCACCCAGGTGCCCCAGTGTAGAGATTTCTTAAAGAAATTAAAATAGAGCTACCTTATGACCCTGCCATTGCACTCCTGGGTATTTACCCCAAAGATACAGATTTAGTGAAAATAAGGGCCACCTGTACCCCAATGTTCATAGAAGCAATGGCTATAGTCACCAAACTGTGGAAGGAACCAAGATTACCTTCAGGGGACAAATGGATACAGAAGATATGGCCCATATATACGATGGAGTATTATGCCTCCATCAGAAAGGATGAATAGCCAACTTTTGTATCCACGTGGAGGGGCCTAGAAGAGATTATTCTGAGTGAAATAAGTCAAGTAAAGAAAGTCAGTTATCATATGGTTTCACTTACTTGTGGAGCATAAGGAATAACATGGAGGACATTAGGAAATGGTGCAGAGAAGTGAGTTGGGGAAAATTGGAGGGGGAGACAAACCATGAGAGACTGTGAACTCTGAGAAACAGACTGAGGGTTTTGGAGGGGAGGGAGGTGGGGGGTTGGGTGAGCCTGGTGGTAGGTATTATGAAGGTCATGTATCGCATGGAGCACTGGGTGTGGTGTATAAACAATAAATGCTGGAACACTGAAAATAAAATGAAATAAAATGGTAAAAAATCACAAATTAAAAAAAGGAAAAAAACTGTCTTAAAAAAATAAGTACATGAAAAATGCTCAGCATCACTAATCATTAGAGAAATGCAAATCAGAATGATACTGGAGTAGCACGCACACCCATTAGCCTGGCTGTTATCAAAACAAACAAACAAAAGCAGAAAATAACATGTGTTGTTGAGAGTGTGGATAGATTGGAACCCTTGTGCATTACTGGTGAGTTAGGTAAGATGGGGCAGCTGCTGTGGAAAACAATATGATGATGTCTTAAATAATTAAATATAGAATTACCATGTGATCCAGTAATTCCACTTCTGGGTATATTTCCAAAAGTATTGAAAGTGGGGATTTGAATAGATTTCTGTATGCCCACATTCATAATAGCATTATTTATAATAACCAAAGGGCGGAAGCAACCCAAATGTTCATTGATGTGTGAATGGATAAACAAAATGTTGTATAACGTACAATGGAATATTCTGACACATGCTGCAACATGGATGAACCTTGAGGACATTATGTCAAACTAGACATGAAGAACAAATATTGTGTGATTCCACTGATATGTAGTACCCATAGCCGTCAAATTCATAGAGACAGAAAGTAGAATGCTAGTTACCAGGGGCTGGAGCCATGCGGAAATGGGAATATTGTATTTAATGGGTATAGAATTTCAGTTTGGGGTAATGAAAAGTTCTGGGAATGACAATCATGATGGTCACACAATAGTCTGACACACTTAAAACACTGAAGTGTACACTTAAAATGCAAATTTTATATTTTGTGTATTTTGCCCCAATAAAAAATGTGTAGTATTAAAAAAAAAACAAGCAATGTTCTGTGGGAACAAATGAGGTAATAATAATAAATAATTTTGGATGAGAGCATCAGCAGTATTTCTCAGAGGAGGCATTGGTTGAAGAGAATTTTGAAGGATAGCTGGGATTTTTTTGATTGGTATAATTAGAGTTCAGAACTTTAAGAAGTTGGTGCAATAGCACCATGGCTGGTTCAGTAAAAGTTGAAAGTAGACCATATTCATTCCTACATTCGACAAATATTTACTGAGCATCATCTAAGTGTCAGACATTGTGTTAAGCATTGGAGATCCTGTAAAGAACAAAGTAGCCCCAGATCTCTGTTATAGATCATTTATCTTATGTGCTCTGGCATGAGCAATTGAGTGGGAATTAAGCTTGGGTAAAGGGGGTTAGATTGGAGATGGCTTTGAATGCAAGCCTAAAGAATTTGGACTTCAGGGAAATACTAGAACTTTGTTTGAGGCTGTAATATAAAATATGAATTGGCCAGGTTGGATAAGGAGATGGGGAAGACCAGTTAGAAATCAGAGTTACACTAAGAAGTGATGAAGCTGTGAACTAAGGAAATAGCAGTGGGGAATGGAAAGGAGGGATTTCAGAGGTGGAGCCAACCAGGAACATCACATGGATAGAGAGGAGGGTGGGTTAAAGATGAAAATGACTCTGATATATATATATATACATTATATATATAATATATATATATATTATATATATATATACATACATATATATTACATATATGTATGTATATATATATAATAAATATAAATATTTATATTTATATTTATATTTTAGCTTGAATGCCTGGGGAGAATCAACACTCTAACTTGTATGGATATCCTCTTCTTTGGAAGGCCAGTAAGGTCCTGCAAGAAAACATGGCCGTTTATCATTGACAGAGAGGAAGCACTATGAAATCCTTTCTGTAAGGTTCAGTCTAGGCTAAAATGAAGATCTCCAGAATTTTGTTTATGGGGTTCTGTCATTTGACTGTTGTTTATTGTGGTAAGAAGTAATTTCCTTGACCCTCTCCACATGTCCTTTTACTTTCTTATTATATTGTTTAAAATGTCTTGAGAGTTTAAATACAAAGTTTTATTTGATGAAGATGGGTTTTGTTTCATTTAGGATATTTGATGACTGACTTGACCCATGTAGTGAGATCATATTCTCACCAAGATGACAGATCAGTCAGAGAATTGTGTCTGACTCTTGTATGATAATTAGGTAATTTCTTTAATCCAACTCTGGGAAAATGTTTTAGATAAGCAAATAGTGCATTCTGATCCATTCTGTTTATTATATCACACAGTGTGCTTGCTTAATGATTTAACAGCCATGCTAAACAATTGAGGCTTTTAAAGATGCTGTGTAAGATGAATGTTAATATAGTCTTATAATTGCCTTTCAAATGTTAGGGAAAATGCTGATTGAAGTTTATATTATGGTTCCTGGTAGAGATGGGTGGAAATTAAATATATATTTATAAATATTTTAATATCATAAACCACATCCCAGCAATCAATTTGAGCAGCAGAATAAATATGGCCTCTATTACTTTAAAGGTTCATTATTTATTTAAAAATGTCCTTGGAATGTCACCTGCTCAAATCCATTTCTCCTGCTCTTTTATAGTGGGTTTCTATGGACAATGGCTGACAATGGTGCCATGAGGAGCAAATGTTAATTGCTGGGAGTTGTTGCTTATGCAGGTTCTGACTCAGAAAAAAATGAATGATGATGTGGGAGCCAAGAGACCAGATTTTAATCTTGGTTTTGCCTCTTTTTGAGTTGGAGAAGTTATAAAATCCCTCTGGGCCTCAGTTTTCCCATTTGCAAAGTGGGAGGGTAGGTGAACTCTCCAACAAGGCACTATGAGTACTGGGACTACATGATCTGGCTGAGGATGGGGGTAGGGGCGGCGCCAATGAAAATTAACCCTTTATGACCAACTTCACCTCCAATGGACTTGGCTTCAAAGTTTCACATTTAAGCCGTTAGACTGCAGGCTCCCTGATTTCAGGGACTGAACTTCTTTTTCATCCTTGTATTTCCAGTGCCTGACTTATAATATCTACTTAACTGATTTTTGTTCGCTGGTAATTTATTGAGAGTCCTCTTTGTGCTCAGTAATTTAGCCAGTGGTTAAGATTTCAGGCTCTGGAATAGAACTGTGTGGTTGCCTGATGTTGAATGCTGGTTTGTCACCTACTTGATGTGTGATATTGGGCAGCTTAACTTCTCCGTGCCCTTGTTTCTTCATGTATGAAATGGAAGTAATACAATACCTCTTATTATGAGGTTGTTGTGAGGATCAAGTGGCAGTATCATGTAAAGCTTTGGATAAAATATCTGGTACAGAGTAATTGCTTAGTTTTTTTTTTGTTGTTGTGATGAGAAAGAGGTGGACAAGGAGGGAAAAGAGGAGGAGGAGGAGACCCCCCCTCCCCACTGGGGACACAGTAAATATTTATTGAATAAATAAAAGCCTTGACTCTTTAAGGGCAGCATACCCCAGATCTGCCCTAGTGTTACCAGTGACTTCCCCCTGAACCACCTGAGTTAGTGCTTTCTTGGTTTGTTATGTGGGCCGGAGAGTGCCCTTCCTGGTCTCTGTTGTCTCCCTTGGTTTTTATTTCTATTTCCTTTTTTTAAAACAGAATTATACTTGCAAGTGTTTTAAAGAGAAAGTAGTCTTAAGGCATTTTTTTAAAAGCGCAAACAGCAATACCTTCAACCCTTCTTGGATCTCCTATTCTGCAGAGGCGACCAATTTCAACTCTCTCAGCTGCTTCTTTGGACATCTACCTTCATATCTTTAAATTCTTTGATTGCAATTACTTGATATTCAAGTTTGGGGCATATTCTATTGATTTCTCTCAGTGGAAGTGGGATTTGGCACCCTCTGGCCGCTGCCACTCCATATGACACACACGTCTTACCTCCGCACCCTCCTCCTAGCCACTCTTCTAGTGGAACTCGGGTCACTCTTCAGTGTTTACACTGCTGTGAATATGTGAATACTAGTCATAGCCCAGCCAGGTTCTGTGCCTGTTTTCCTCTCCTTTCATACCCAACATTTTGTTTTTCCCCTGGACTCAGTAATTGTTATTTTTTGTTTATGTTGTTTCCTGATTGGCTTATTTTTCCACGACTCCCTGCTTCACTCATCCCTACACTCTTCCATTGAGTAAATTTCCTCTGAATATGGTCAGATACATTAGGAATTACTTTTAGTCTTATTTCTTGAAGTAATTTTCCCTGACCTTTCTGACCAGTCTGCTCCCCCGTTGGTTGCAGTAGGAATCTCCCTTCACCATTAGCCTGTTACTCCTTTGCCCTCTCTTTTTATTAATTTGGCATGTTCCTTTTTCTTGGTTTACTTTCTCATTTTGGCAGAGTGTGACTTTCAGTAGTGTCCTGGAGGAGAGCCTGGGAAGCAAACTGCTAAGACCTTGCATGTCTAAAAGTATCTTCATAATGTCTTCACACTTAATTGATATTTTGGCTAGATATCCAATCCTAGGTTGGAAATTCCCTCTTCCTCAGAATTTGAAGGATTACTCTTTTCTTTCTTTTAGCTTCCAGTGTTGCCGTTGAGAAGTCTAGTGTCATTCTGATTCTAAAATCTTTGTAGGAAGGCATTCTTCTTCCCTCTCTGTAGAAGATTTTAGGATATTTTCTTTATTCTCAGTGTTCTCAGACTTGATGATGATGTGTCCTGGAATAGGTCTATTTACATTTTACTGTGTTGGTTGTATGATGGCCCATTTATTTGTAAATTTATTTCCTTCAGTTCTGGAAAATTGTCTTTATTCTTTAATTTTAATTATTCTTTAATTATTCCTTTGATTATCTCCCTTTCCCATCTCTTTCTCTCTCTTCCCTTTTCTTTCTTTCTATGTCATCTATTACTCTGACATTGAACCTACTGGATAGGTTCTCTAGTTTTTAAAAATTGTTCTTTCTATTTTCAATGCCCTTGTCCTCCTGCTCCCTTTTAAAAAACCTTCCATTATTTTATTATTATTATTGCTATAATATTTTTATTTCTGAAGACTGTATTTTTCCCTCACTTTTAAAATATTCTTATCTTATATACCACATTTTCTTGATTTACCCATGCAGTATCTGCTTTTATGAACTCGTGATTTAAGTGCTAGATTTTGGCTCAGTTGTTTTTTTTTTCTTTCCTTTTTTCCTGTCTTGTTTGATTTGGTTTCTGTCTGTTATTTTGGAGGCATGCCATTAATAGCTGGTTATATTTAAGAGTGATATATTCAGAAGGTAGCTGGAAACTCTGTAGGTATAACTGAAGCTTGACATCTCTGGGTTTTAGTAGATGGCTATCTGGCTGGGTATTTCTGTAAAAAACCTTCTGTGTCCCTATCATAAGTTCTTTCCTTTTGAGCTGGTCAGATTTCTCAGAAAAGAGTCTTCCAGTTTTTTGCTTAGTGGGGATAGAGGTGGCTTCCAGCATTATAGAAGAGGCAGATGCGGGAAAAGGCTGGTGTATCATTAGTATGGATGCTTTTACTTTTAATGGACCCATTTCACTATGGTAGTCCTGACTTAACTATACCTAAGGGCTCTGAGTCCGTCTCCCCTCATGAGCACCCCCATGTTTTAGTATTTTCAGAATAAACCTCACCTTCATGTTGAGATTGAACTGCTGTTTGGATACTTTGAACCAAATCATCTTCTTCTTCTTCTTCTTTTTTTTTCTTATCCTATCTTTACTTTAAATTTCCAAAGATACCTAGTGCCTGCTAATTGCTGAGCCTTTTGGAGGATCACGAGATATAAAATAACTTATCTTTTCCTGTTGCTGACCTCCCCATTTTGTTAAATCAGATATCCCTTATCCATTTTCCAGTTTGTAAAAGTATGAAATTGTGTTGCTGTTGTCTCTTCTTCCACATTATTTGTCCTTGTGGGCTATGTGTTTTAAACATCTCTTTGTTTGTGTTTTAATAGGGTTTAAAGAGTGAGTGGAGACTATTGCTTGAGTTCAGTCTGTTCCTGTAAGTGGAATATCAAGTATGTATTCTTTCCTTATTGTGGAATTTAACCCATGAATCTCTTGAGAGCAGCCTCTGTTTGCATCGTTCTCTTCTAAGACATCAGGTTCTTAGAAACTACGCCTTACAGGTCCCTTTCAGTTTTATACATCATAACATTATAATTTTCTTTTTTAAAAAAAGATTTTATTTATTTACTTGTCAGAGAGAGAGAGCACACAGGCATCCACAAACGGGGAGAGGCAGAGGCAGAGAGAGAAACAGGCTCCCCGCTGAGCAGGAGCCTGAACTGGGGCAGGATCCCAGGACTCTGGGTTCATGACCTGAGCTGAAGGCAGAGGCTGAGCCCGCTGATCCACCCAGGCTTTGCAGCATTACAATTTTCTTAACATCTAATGTGGGCCCCAGACCAGATATTAACATAGCATCTGTCTCCATTCATCACATTCATCTGCTTCAGACTTTTCTCCAGCTGGTGAATGTAAGTGACAGGGTCTATATTTCAATACTGGCTAAAAGGAAAACCATGATTGGATTGTGTTTTATTTTAATTGATTTTACTCAATTGGAGAGTAACTGCTTATTTGACTGAACTCAGTTCTATCAATTTGGACTCTTTCTGGGCTTTAAGAGAGAGAATATTCAACTTCAACTTCTGTAATTGTTTATTGGTTCACAGCCTTGAAATGTTTATGGTGGTTCTGGCATTAGTCTTGGTTTGGTTCATGGTCTCAGATGATATCAGAATATGATTTTTTTTAATTACTCTTGTTTGAATGGGTTTTGAAATGACTGATTCCTCAGACAGAAATCCGTAAGATCAAATAATGATAATCTTAAAAATGTATGCTCTGTGTTGATGTTACATGTTCAAAAAGTAAGTGCAATACCTAACACATCGTATGCATTCAGTAAATGATCGTTTTTATTGTTGTGCTAATCATTGTTACTGCATTTCATCTTTTCAACAACCCTATATGGTATTGCTACTATTATACCCATTTTATAGTTCAGAAAACATAGGTACAGAGAGTTTAATAAGCTTGTCCCTAATCACAGACCAATAAAATAACAAAACTGAAATTCGAGCTGAGGTAAACTGTTTTCAATGCTGAATGCCTAGTGTCAATGCATCAATGGCTTTAAGAATAGCAATCTTTTGATGCACACTACATCTGAGAAACAGGCTCCCTTCATCTCATTTGACTGTCCTAATGTGTGCAGGCTGGTAGTATTGTCTCTCTCTTGAGATAACAAGACTGATTTTTCCAAGTTATTTAGCTTCCCCATGGGAGAGCTAGGAGTTGGACCCAAGTTGCATTTTTTCCTGCCCTACACTGGGCTATCCTTATGCTTGGTGAATATTTTTAACTTTTGGATGGGCATCTAATTGGTATAGCATTTGGAACATTTTTGATCCTTAGCAATAGATAAACTCTGAACTGCATACTTTATTGTTATTTGCTTGATGAAATTAAGCAAATGGGGAAGTGAGATCACAGAACATGAATTGGCTTTCCAGCCTTTGTGACATGTTATACCTGGCTGTGGCAGAAGACCCAAGGCAGAGAAAGGCAGGACTGATGGGGTGGTGAGTAAGAGAGTTTACCTAATTCTAGGATACTTGGTGTCAAGAACAGAGACACTGGCATCCTGCAGCACCTCTCTTATATACAAATTAGAAATGAAAGAGACCAAGAGTGGAGAAGTTATGTTATGAGTGAGCTTACATAATAGATAGGCTTGGATTTGAATCCCGGTTTGCCATTTGTTAACTGTGTGACCTTGAACTTGTTTTTAACAAGCCTGAGCTTTATTTTTCTTGTTATAAAATGAAGATTAAAAAGTGTGCCGAGGGGCGCCTGGGTGGCTCAGTTGGTTAAGCGACTGCCTTTGGCTCAGGTCATGATCCCAGAGTCCTGGGATCGAGTCCCACATCAGGCTCCCTGCTCCTTGGAGAGTCTGCTTCTCCCTCTGACTTTCTCCCCTCTCATGCTTTCTTTCACTATCTCTCTCTCAAATAAATAAATAGAATCTTAAAAAACAAACAAACAAACAAAAGTATGCCAAGATCACAGGATTAAAAACGCACTTAAAAAGGTCAATAAAAGTTAGCTATTAATAATAATATTGAGAGGGTGTGCCTGGGTGGCTCTGTGGGTTAAACTTCTGCCTTCCGCTCAGGTCATAATCTCAGGGTCCTGGGATCAAGCCTTGTATCAGGCTTTCTGCTCAGCGGGAAGCCCTCTACCCCACCCCACACCGCCTGTCTCTCTGCCTACTTGTGATCTCTCTCTCTGGCAAATAAATAAAATCCTAAAATAATAATAATAATATTCAGGTACAAACAATATGGATCTTGTTGAGCCTTAGAGTCTCATGCCACAGATATTTTCTAGAAAACTGATCCCACTTTGCAAACTGAAGAAGGGCTTATTCTTTTTCATGTTTCTCTTTCTCCCCCACCCAACTTCATGTCCATTCTTAGTCATACTACATGCATATCTTAGCACGAAGTTCTCTGCTTTGACATTTTCTTAGTAAGGTAATTTTATTCTTTGACATTAGCCTTGGGTGTATGCTGACACTTGGTCTGAAATGAAAGTTTGCAGCCTTCGTCAATATAACCTAAATCACTTTTGAGCAATTACACACCCAGGAACCCAATTGATTACTTTTTAGCTTTGCTGAAGTTTTTTTTTTTTTTTAAAGATTTTTTAAAAATTTATTTATTTGACAGACAGAAATCATAAGTAGGCAGAGAGGCAGGCAGAGAGAGAGGAGGAAGCAGGCTCCCTGAGCAGAGAGCCCGAGGCAGGGCTCGATCCCAGGACCCTCCGATCATGACCTGAGCCAAAGGCAGAGACCTTAACCCATTGAGCCACCCAGGCGCCCAGCTTTGCTGAAGTTTATTGAAAGACTTAAGACTGGACAGAAATTGCTTTTCTTTTACAGGCCCATGATGTCTGGTAGGAGGGAATGAATGGAACCTCAGCTTGAAGACTATCTTTTTATACCCGTGCTCCAGGTCAAAGTCCATCTTTCCTACATGAGGCAAGGGTCGGTGTCTCTGAGGCTTTAGCATAAAATTTTGCTTAGTGTTGGATGTCACAGAGTCATAGAATGTGAGAGCTGGGACGAGGACCACTTAGGGTCATTGTTTCTGGCATCATAGTGCTCTGTGGAGGTGCCATGAGGGCAAGGCGTGGCTGAGAGTTCTGAGGTTTTTGCTTTTACCCTCCACCTTTTCTGTTTAATATTTTGAAATTCAGCATAAGGGTTTTAAAAAAACAATGAGGTTAGCTGCTAAATAAAGTGTTGCAAAACATTTTAGCTACAATGTTTTTAAGTTAAGAAAATTAAAGTCAGAGAGATAAAGTTGGCTGGGTTTTTAAAATGTAATAAATTTTTAACTGACATCTTCTGAATGCCAGATATTGGTCCAGCATCTGGTAACACAGTGACACACTAAAAGTAGAACAGATTCTTATTAAAGGTCAGCTCTTAGAGGTACTGGTGACCTTGTCTATCCACTCTAGACAGCAAGATTTTATAAAATCATACATATTTCATCAAAATATAAATCATGTCTTTTTGTTCCCTTTTCTTGTCATCTTTCTAAGAGTATTCATTGAGACTTGATATAATCAAGGACTATCCAGATTTCTTGTTTGTGTTTACTTTTATTCCATTCCCTTAGCTTCGCAGGGAATGGTATGTGAGGGGAGGTGGAACTAATAGTCTGGGAAATTTGAATTTTAAATTTGTAGGAGGAAGTGATCTAGCAGAGCATGAAGGCAGTCTTCTGGGAAAGAGATTAAGTCTATGGGTGACCTAACCTTTGGGAGGATTTTTATACCCACCAAAACTATTCTTAATGATAATACATTATAGAATAAACTTTTTAAAGTTAATTTAAGAACTTGTAGGAACCTCTGGAATTATTCATAATCCTAAGTGTGATTTTGCATTCAACTGGATTTGCTGGCCTCTGATGTAATCTTTAGCCAGGTGTAGATAAGAGGAACTCTTTGTCCTACTTCTAAACTAAATGCTTTTCTTTCACTACCCTGATAAGAGATCCTTTTTTGTGCTTGTTCTGTATCTTACCCAGATTAGTGAAAATCCTCATTGGGCTTGATTATTTTATTTTTAAAGGAGTAGTTACTATAGTTGAAGAGGGTTATTGGTCTCTTTCTGTAATCATTCAAAGTTTAGATTTTAAAAATATGACACCTTTGTTTACTGACTCTATTTATTTTTTTCCCCCATCTTGTGTGATGTCAAATCTCTACGGAAACAGCCTGCCTCCAGTTAAGTGAGCATTCTGGCTGGAGCAGGCCCATCAAAAGAGGCCTGAGGACTGCCACAAAGTTTGTTTGATTTTTTTTTTTTAATTATTAAAACATGTAACCACACTGCGATTATTTCTTGTGTTCTACTCTGAGATTCCACCCCTGTGGGAAGCAGCCTGGGTATTGTAGTTTGGCTGCTGTATGCACACTAATGTGCAGGCTACAGAAAGAGAACTTAGATTTTTCTTAAAGAGAGGTGAAGGTCTAACTAGGTGTTACTTCATTTGTAGTCTGAAAAGTCTCCAGTCTCCCCTATTAGATCCCAGATAAAAATCAAGGTAGCTAGAAGGTTTGTCACATTATATATACAGTTTAAGGCCACACACTATTATAGTCTTTCATATTTCAGGTATGATTGACCTTCATTTATACAAAGGAAAAAGTCACAGTGACAGCTGGACATTAAAGAAGTTTCCAGACATTGTGATGTGGAGAGTCAAAAGGAGACATATGGGAGGCAGAATCTGTGGGTGACCGATAATAGCACTGAGGTCCCGGAGACTGACTATGCAAAGTAATTCTACAGGTACAGGGTTGCTTATATCTGAACAGTCTGATCAATCAGTTGAAAGTCTGTAATTGCCCAGGTTCAGAGGAGTGGGAGATTGGTGCTCATACTCCACTTCTTTGTAAAGGGGCATGTGTTTTCCCTCTCTTCTTCTTTTCCAAAGTATTGATAAAGATGTAATTTCTGTTTTTATCCATTATATCAAAGGTGAATGACTACATGATGTTCAAAAAATGGAGAGCTGAAATTTGATATCCTCTGATACATTGGGTGGTCTATGTCTATATCTATGTGTATCACCATCTCTATTTATATCTATCTATATTCATATACTTATATACCCACATCTTCTGTCTATATCACCTGTAACTGTATATGTATTTATACCTATACCTGTATCTATATGTGTATTTATATTTCCTATCCATAACTCTATATCTCCTTTCTGTATTGTTTGTAACTCTGTACATATCTCTACTTTTATCTGTATGTGTATCTATATATCTCTTATTTATATCATCTGTATCTACATCATCTAAAACTCTGTGTATGTTCATACTTATACCTATGTCTGTATCAGTATCTATTTTTTTTTAATCTATATCTAAAACTCAAGGCAAAGAAGGAATAAGATGATCCAGCTTTATCATTTCAGTTGGGACTTTCAATCTTGCCATTTTAATAGTTGGAAAGAAATGAAAGTAGCTTTTGTCACAAAAATTCTTTTATTTATTTATTTATTTGACAGACAGAGATCACAAGCAGACAGAGAGGCAGGCAGAGAGAGGGAGAGGAGGAAGCAGGCTCCCTGCAGAGCAGAGAGCCCGATGTGGGACTCGATCCCAGGACCCTGAGATCATGACCTGAGCCGAAGGCAGCGGCTTAACCCACTGAGCCACCCAGGCGCCCTGTCACAAAAATTCTTGATCATTGAGTTGAATGCTTTCCACGGATTATGTAAATATTAGCATGTTCATCTTAATTTGGGAGGCACTGCAGTAGAGCAAAATAGGACCTCATCATTAGGATCATCTGTATGTGGTTGGTTCGGTCCTGTGTTATTCCCCTCACTGGCTGTATAACCTTCAAAAGGCATTTTCCTGAGTCTCAGATTTCTGTGAAATGAGGATGATGCTGACATTGTAATGTTGTTGTAAGCTTCAGAGGGAAGTAAGAATGTTCCAGAAGAGAGCAAGGAAGCTTATAGAACAGAGTTAAATGGCCCCTAGGGGGCTGATGCCTGAGTCTGGTGTTCAGGTAAAAGGCTCAGGTGTTGCTTTCTCTTGTTTTATCCAAATTGGTTTTCCTATTCTTTATTATTGCTGCCTTCCCAGCCACCTGTCCAGCATCACCACCACATTACTATCACTGTGTCTTTGCGTTTTAGAACATGCTATCTTTTTATAGACGGTTGGAGTTAATTTAAGACAAAACAGGTTCAACAGCTCAGCAAATTACAGGCTGCTGAAGGAGACAATGTAGTTAGAAAGTAAACATTAAGAGGCAAGAAAACAGACCCTAGAAATTTTCAGCCTGAATCAAAGCTTAGGCAGAGAGGACAACTATGAAAATAAACCAGATGATAAGCAGAATGCAAAGCTGCTGTAGTTGCTGGTCAGAATATTTTAGGTATTTGTCTAGAAATTTAATTAAATGGAAGGCAAGACTGTCCTTTGTGTCAACATTTGAAAACTTAAAATCTGCTTCCTCCTTCCCTTTTTTGGAACAATGCCTGCCCATTTTATATTCAATTAATTCAATCATTATTAAAATGCTGTCCCATCTGGAACAAATCCATTGCTCTCATAGGCTGAGAGTGAGAAAATAAGCAGGAAAATGGTCTTCATTTGGAAGAGGGTAGTGATGTGTTCTTACTCTTTGAGAGAGGAGATCTGGTTGCTGTTCACCCATGGAGTTAACATTCAGAACAACTCTCTTAAGAGGGCAGGTCAAGTAAAAATCCAACTTTTAAAATTCTTTCCAGTACAAGTAGACCTGAACTTTGCCTTTATAGGTAACATCTTTCACAAAAGACTGTTGGTCATTTCATTTGTTTCCCCAAAATTCATTGTGGAAAGAAAGGCAACTGTGTGTCTTTAAAAGTAGACCACTGATTGCCAAAACATCTGTGGCTACTGTAGTTTCTTCAGTGATAACCAAATAGCTCTATACCCACTTTTGTGCCTGTCATCATGTCTGTCACAAGAACATTAATTTGGTACCACTCTCTATTTTCATTATAATCTGTCCTGTGGACAGATTCATATAAACCATTTTTAGTTCCTATTTACTATGTTTGTCAAAAATTGGAGATTGAACAATGAGGGTACAAAATGAAACTTTCATTAGGAGTCCATGAAAATTTACTGGTTTCTATGACAACTGTGATATGACATATTGTAAGAAGGGACCAGGGCTCAGCCGTGGTGCACAAGTTTGTGTGAGTGGGCATATGGGTGGGTGCCTGGGGACTGGGGAGCAGTGTCATGGGGGAGAAGAGTGGAGATAAGAGTGCAGAGGGCATCTGCAAGTTTTCTCATGAATGGAGCTTGTCAATTATGTCCCAGTTCCTAGAACTAGCACCTGCTTCCACTCATTAAAATTAATAAATTTCCTCTCAGAGATATTGATATATACTGTTAAGTATACAGGATGCTTTTACTTGGAACACCAGCTCTGACTTTACCACTGTGTGCCTCAGTTTCTTTATATATAAGGAATGAGGATAATATGATAATATTAGAATCTCATTCACTGGCTTTTTTTTTTTTTTTTTTTTAAGATTTTAACACAAATGGTGGGGATGGGCAGGGGAAGAAGGAGAAAGAAGCAGATTCCCTAGTGAGTGGGGAGCCCAGTGCAGCTAAAGCCAGAGGCTTACCCAACTGAGCCACCCAGCCGCCCCTTCCTTTATTGGCTTACTGTAAGGACTGAGTTATGAATGGAAAGCATTTGGAAGGTATCAGGAACACAGTATGCATTTATACTGTGCAAGTTGTTTGGAATCTTTAATCCTAAGTTTTAGATAGTAACTGCTTTCCAGGCACTTGTTGTAAAGATGAGCGATAATACCTAGAGAAGACTGGGTAAATGTAGGTGTCAGCTTCTCACTGGGTACACTGTTTATGTATCACCTCCACCATCAGTTGGTTGACTATCTTCAACCCCATAGGGATATCCTTCAGGGATAACCAAGGCACTCTACTGCTAAGCCCCCTTGGCCATTTCTCAGTTTTAGGCTGTCTTCTATGCTTCTCTTTCTTATCTTTGTGACGGCTCCTAGACAACCATTTTTGACTCATCTACTACTGACTTGGTCATCTACTACTTCCTTGGTCTTTTCTTCTGCAAGCCTGACACTGCAGGTAGATAGCCATACATAGTTCATGAGTTCCAACTTGGCTGAAAGTCCCAAGATCCCTGTTTTATTGCTTCAAGACCCTTGCTGGCCTTCTGCTTCTTTGTTCTGCTATGGCAGATTAGCCTACTGGACCTCTTGATGCCAAGCCCTGGGGATGGGCAATTAAGGCACCCATTTAAGTGAGTGCATGTCCTCTCTGGGGTGCTTGGGCTCAGGAGACCATTTGCATTTGTGAGACCTAGGAAACAATGGGAACAATGATGGTTTCTTAAGTTCCTCTGCTCTCCACATCACTGATGATTCTTCCTTTGATTCTTACTCTTTTTCCATTTTGGGAACTTCTTTTTCCTTCTCTCCTCTCCATCTGTTTGGAGGCAAAGCATTCCTCTGTGTTCAAGCAGTGATAATGCTGCTCCTTAACATGTTGTTTTATCAGTAAATATGGTATACATCAGACATGGTACCTATCCTGATCACCCCTTTTGCCAAACCCCAGCTCCAAAATCCTATGGGATTTAGCATTTGTTCATCATGGTTAATTTTATAATAGTGAATCATTACATTGTGTAGTACTTTTATCTTTCTCAAAACTCTCTCCCATCCATGAGTTTTTCTTCTTAGCAATCTTATCAAATGGGTAGGAAAGTTATTTTAATTTCTGTTTGACACATAAAGAAACCAAGCTCTAAGTAATGTGTGTCTCTCTCTCTCTGTGTGTGTGTGTGTGTGTGTGTGTGTAGTGAAAAAATAACTTGGATAAGATCCCTGTAGCTAATCTGTGGTCAAGTCAGGACTGGAATGCAAGACTTCTTCACACCTGCACTTTACCCCTGAGATCATCCTGCCTTCTTATACTCTATTGTACCCTTCTCACCCTATTGTACCCTTTATGTTTCATCTGGAAATATGATTATTTCCAGATTCCACCCCTCACACTCACACACACCTGCAGGTGAAAGCTCTTACCAAAGATCTTTCAGTTCTCATTATAATTAATATAAAAACTGTTGTATCTTATTCATGAAAAACATGTTCAATATTAAACTGGTAATATCAGTAATATGCATGCATAATTATATGCAGTGGATAAATATAAGATTTGTCATTAACCTCACGAAATACACACTTTCCTGAAGTAGATGGAACTTGCTGGAACTGCAGTAGCGGCTCTTGCCAGTTGATTAGAGACTGCAAATCAGGACAGACTAGCTGAAGCATTCCAAGCATCTAGGAGCTGCATCTGCACAAAGTTTTTGAGAGGAACTACTGAAATTTTTGCTGAAATACAATATTTAAATGAGGAAGTATGAAGAACTAAGAGTATCAGCACCACGGACCAAGACCAGGAACATCAGCCTCATGGAAAAACTGTCATTCCCTTCCTTTGTGAGAGCTTAACCAGGCTCCTCCATCCTGTTGCTCAAATAGTAGTATGTATGTCGGTGTATACACTTTAAGGGCAAATTAAAAGTCCCCTCTTTTGACTGTGCTGAGTATTTTACAGTCTGTCACCAAGTTGTACATCTTAAAAATATACCATTTTTACATTGTCATTTGTAACTCAAAGAAGTTGGAAAAAGAAGGTTCTTCCTATAGCAAATCAGGAACTGACCCCACCTCCCTTTTCTTAGATGATTAACTTTAGGAAATTTGCAATTGCAAGTTCTTTCTCTGTCTCTTTTAAGTATGTGTAAATCTTTTTAAAAATTAAATAAGCCTGGCATTCCTGGGTGGCTCAGTCTGTTAAGCCTCTTCCTTCAGTTTAGGTCATGATCCCAGGGTCCTGGGATTGGGTCCCTATCAGGCTCCCCAGCAGGAAGCCTGCTTTTCCCTCTGCTTTCCCCTTCCCCTGCTTGTGTGCGGTCGTGCTCTCTCTCTCTCTCTCTCTCTCTGTCTGGCAAATAAATAAATAAAATCTTAAAAAAAGTCGAATAAGACTCTTGTCAGCCTCACAACCCAAGAATGTCTTTCTCAAGGACCTGGGATCAATTTCTTTGAAATAGAATCATCAAGGAAGATAGTACCCCTATTTCTCAGTTTCTGTAGGAGGGTGGAAACCTAATTTGGAGCAGATGCCTCAGTCCAAGTTGCAAAACTACTCTTGTCATAAACATATGAGTTTATATTTCCTTTGGATAAATCCAACTAGCTAACACAGATGGTCACCACAATTACCCAATGAATTTAGGATAAACTATGTATGACAAATGGCGCTGTCAAGTTTTCTTACTTAAGGACAAGTTATTGTTTATCTTGTGAGCATGTAATGAGTTGTATCTGTGTGGCTATAGAAAAGGGTGAGATTTCTTTCTGTTTATGCAATATCTGAGCAGATTGTCTGCTATCGTATTTGGTTTTAGCTTATTCAATAATAAGATTGTTTTCTTTCGCCTAAATGTGGACTTGTTTTCTGAGTTGGGAAGAGATTTAAAAATATACATATTTTCAATAATGTGTAAACTTTGCTTGAGCAGAAACTTGTAAGGGAAACACTTTCTGACTCGACCCTACCTACGTATTAGTTCTGTAGGAATTGTTTCTGTGTCTTCGATCCATATTTTTGTATGCTACACACCATATCTTGATGTGGTACCCTTAGCTAAACCTTGCGTGGTTACTTCTGTGGTGTGACCACCAGAAGGCCTTGGACAAATATTGCGTCTAATCTGTTATGTGATCAGTTTGCTGCGTGTACTTAAAGGACAGAGTTATGCTACAAGGAGAACATGGGAACGTGGAAATTGTTGCTGGCATTTAAAGCTGATGCTGGCATGCTCCTGAGGGCTGAGAACTTGAAACAGTATAGTCAAACCTGGCCACTTCAACCTGTGTTGATACAACTCGAAGAAGGCTCATTTGGGTTCAACAATCCTCAGAGTTTTCAGACCCATTCTACAATCTCTTACATACCTTCAGTTATACATTGATTTCTCTGTAGGGAAGAGAGAAGGCCAGGCAACCAACTTGAGTTTTCTTTTTCCCAGTATCGTCATGTTATCTTCTTCTATACACAAACATTGGTGTTTCTTCTGTGGGTATTTTTCTTGGTATTGGGGTACTTTCAACCGTCCTTAGAGTTCTTTACCCCTTAGTAGACCCACAGAATCCATCTTCATCACTAAATACCGAAAAGGGTGGCAGAGAAAGGTTAAGCTGTGCACCTTTTTGAGTTGTTGGCCAATTTTCTAATGGGTAGCGGAAAAACATACCAGATAAAGCTAAAACTATATCCACATCTGAGGGTCAAGGCTAATGTCCCCAAGCTCTGGTATTAAGAACACAGGACTTACATAGACTAAATTGGGGAAGTGAGTCTTCTGGAGGATAAGAAGTGTTGAAAAAGAACGTCAGCAGTGGTTGCTCTAACTAACTTCTCAGGAATAGTAAACTGGGGGCTTGAAAATGCCTTGCACATCTACTCTATACTTTGTTCAGGCCATAAAATGTGAGCTTAATTGAATTTCACAACCAAGGGAAAAATGAAATCAAATGTAATAGAACACATGCAGGTCAACACATTGACTTCAGGACAACTGGGCTAATATGGGGTCAAGCCCATGTGGAGAATTTGCAAATGAGATGACACTGGTGAAATCTGGACACAATAACACTCTGATTAGTGAGCACAGCTGCTCAGCATCCAGAATCTTTCTGTGTCAGTCTCCATTTCAAGCATATTGTTGCCTTCCTGAAGTTTGGTGTCTCATCACTGAGCAACTCCATCCTGTTCAAAAGTAGCAAAGGGGCAGAGCTAACATCTATATGTTCTCAAGTGATCAGCTCAAATTTGAGATTTTTTTTTGAAAGGCTTAAGCAGCATTTCATCAGTTTTCTGATTATGCTGATTTCTCTTCGCCCCTTTGCCTCTGCTGCTTTCTCAATGATACTGTGAATACTGAAATGAGTTCCTAGGAGTAGCTGCATCCATGTTTACTTCTTGGAAGCAGAGAAAGCAGGACTACCAGAGGGTCCACTAGGCTTAGAATTAGACAGGTGTAGCTCTAACTCTCAGTTACAGCCCTTAGCAGCTATGTGAGTTTGGGCAAGTCATTCAAGCTTTCTATGTCGTTTCCTTACTAGTGATACAAAGTTTGTGTTTTGTACCACAGGATTCTCTGTACAAGTGTTAGGCACATTTGATTCTGAAAACAGAAGTGTAGGAATGACATCAAAAATATTTTTTAGATGGACTGGACTTTGTACTTGTCAAAGCAGTGGTCCCCCATTGTGGAAATGCTCCCTGGGGATATATCCAAATATAGGGAGAAGGGGGTCTTTGTACTTTTTTCTTTTCTTTTTTTTTAAGATTCTATTTATTTATCTAAGATACAGAGCGAAAGAGAGAAAATGAGCAGGGGGTAAGGATAGAGGGAGAAACAGACTGCCCACTGAGTAGGGAGCCCGATGTGGGACTCGATCCCAGGACCCCGGGATCATGACCTGAGCTAAAGGCAGATTCTTAACCTACTGAGCCACCCAAGAAACCTGTACTTCTTTAAACATGTTTAATGTCTTGTTATTCAAACAAATAAAACACTAGGGAAAACAGTTATACAAGATCTTAACTATTGGAAGATACTGAGATGATAAAAAAGACAAAGTTGGAAAGGAACAGAAGAAGAAAAAAATAACCACAGAAAAAGAAAAATAGAGAGCACAAGACAAGATGACATAAATAGGTCAAAATATAAAGTACATAATTGTAAATGGACTTGCCAGTTAAAGACAAAGTTTGTTTTATTTATTTAAAATAGGAGTTTAGTAATTCGCTTCTTATAAGAGACAGACCCAAATTATTAGTCTTAAAATTGAAAAGTTTTGGAAGTGAAAAGTTGGGAAAAGACACATCAAATGTTAACCTGGAGAAAACTTTGGTGTATATCATATATATATATTAAATAAAATATACATACCATATGATATACATACATATTATAAAAATAGGTTTGAAAATTTAAACAGAATTATTGTAAACAATTCATGGATGGGAGAATCAGAAAATAGGGCATAGAAGACATCAAAAGAATACTTAAAATTGTATTAAAATTATGTGTAAAATGGAAAATAATGCACCTCAAACAACTAAGTCAATAAAGGTAAATTCTCAATGTTTATATTGGAAAAGAAGAAAGAATGAAAATTAAGGAGCTAAATTTGCAACTCGAAGTTAGAAAAGCAGAGTAAACTCTAGGAGTGTGGAATAGTCTAGTGAATATAGTGAGTAGTGATATTAGATATTAATAGTAAATAGTGAATAACAGATATTAATGATTAAGAAAACAGAGCACAATAAAAAACTCAAGATCAAAATAAAGTTATTTGGAAATTATAATAAAATTAATATCTTTTTGTAAGTGATCAAGAACAAAAGGGAGAAAGCTCATAATAAAAATATTAGAAATAAAAAATGGAACATACAACAATTGTAGTAGAAATTTAAAAATAATGTGAACTGTTAAGAACTCTATAGTAATAAATTTGAAGGTAGGCAAATTTCTTATAAAGTTGTATCTTGCTAACACTCAAAAAGAAATAGAAAACTGGGATATTTACATTTATATTTTAAAAAAGCAAGTGAGTGGTTAAAAATTTAAAAAATATAAAAAGGTGAAATTATATTGCCCAGATGACTTTTTACGAGAAAGTTCTGTCAAGCATTTATGCGAACTCTTCTAGAGATGAAGAGAAAATGCTTCTCAGCTAATTTAATGATCAAGTATAATTTTGATATTGAAACCATGTGTGGGAGAGGAAAATTAGAGACCAAGCTCACTGATAAATCAAGATTAAGTAGTCCTAATTAAGAAAAAAAGGCAAGATGAATGCAGGTATGTTTAAAAAATAATGCATTATGAGCCATTTGAGTTTATTTGAAGAATTTATTGGAAAATTTATTAATGTAATTTACCTCATTAACAGATGAAAGGAGATAAAATACATTAGATGTAGGCAAATCAAAAGCAACAACTCCAAACTTCTTCTAAACTAGTAACAATAATAGGAACTTCTTTAACCATGTGAAAGTAATAACAAAGCAGAGAACAAATATGATGGCTGAGGGGAAGATACTAAATGTATTTCTTCTAACCACCAGGGTTCACCAATGATGCATCTATCACAACTTCTATTTTATATTGTATGGTAGGATCTCACTTGTATAATAAGATGCAAAAACAAAGTAAAAAATACAGAAGGAGCAAAACTATCAATACTTTTAGATTCTGTTATTGTCTACATAGAAAATTCAAGAGAAGCTTTAGATGAACAATAGAATTAATGAGCTTAGTACAGTGACTGGGTACATTATCAAAGATAAAAATTTTTAGTTTCTTTATATCAGCCACAAACAGCAAATGTAATATAAAGAAAAGATGATTAATGTCAAAATAAAAAGGTATAATATTTTTATGGAGAAAAATCTTAAATCTCTGTTAAAAGATGTTAAGGACCCAAATAAATGGGGAAATATGGTGTGATTGTGGATGAGAAGTCTTAAATCATAAAGATCCTCATTCTCTAAAGATTAATTCATAAATATTTCCATCCAAAGTCCGAATAGGACAAAAAGAATGGACCAGGAAAGCTCATTCTAAAGTCTATATATAGAAAACCAAGGGAACAAAACTTGTCAGGGCAGTTTGTTTTTGTTTTTGTTTTTTTAAAGATTTTATTTATTTATTTGAGAGAGAGAGAGTGAGAGAGCATGAGAAGGGAGAAGGTCAGAGGGAGAAGCAGACTCCCCATGGAGCTTGGAGCCCAAATCAGGACTCGATCCTGGGAGTCCGGGATCATGACCCGAGTCAAAGGCAGTCGCTTAACCAACGAGCCACCCAGGTGGCCATGAGCAACTTTGAAGTGGATCAGAATAGGGGGATTCAAAGTTAGTCGGTATTAAGAATCCTTATCCAGTTTTATTAAAACAGTGTGCTGTTAACACAGAAATGGGGATATTGAACATAGTAGGAAGATTATACAGATATGTAAACATATACAAACTTGATATATGACAGAGGTAATATTGCAGGTCAGGGAGGAAAGGGCAATATTTAAGAAATGATTTTGGGACAATTAGTTAATCCTTATGAAAAAAGTGAAGTTGGATCCAATCCTTGTATTTTAAGATCAATTATATTTGGATTAAGAATCTGTGTGAAGAACAAAAGTTAACTGTTTTTAGAACACATGTTGCATGTTGGAAAATACCAGTAAGACTTTGATATAGAGAAGGATTTCTTTAGAAAATGAAAGCAAAACTATAAAGGCAAAGATTGATAAACTATATTAAATATTTAAATCTTTCTGTATCAAAAGATATAAAAAACAGAGAGAGAAGGCATTTGTCACAGAATAAGACATTTTTAAACAAGAATAACAGATATACTTAGAGGACGCTTAGAAGACAGGAAGATACAAACAATTCAATTTAATAATACACCAAGAATATGATCAGATAAATCACCAAGTTAAAAACTCTAAAGGGCAACATATGTGAAAAAAATGTATAATATCGATACTATTCATGAAAATGTAGATTAGAAGTACAGTGAGCTATCACTTTAATACCAATGAGACTTACAAAAGTAAAACAGTGATTTCAGTTGTTGGAAGGAAGTGGAATGATGGGCACTTTCATACACCACTGGGAGAAGTATAAATTGATCTAATGACTTGGGAGAGCTATTGACAGTAACTGGCAAAGGAACACCTGCCCTGTGACCTGGGTATTGGGATGTAATGCTCATTGGAGCATTGCTTGTAATGCAAAAAAATTGGAGACAACATAAATGTCTATTAAAAGGAGGAAGGATAAATCAGTTCTATATTCATACAGCAGAATTCTTGACAATGTTTAAAATTAATGAACTAGAGGTAAATGTATCCATGTGAATAAATCACAAAAACATGCTAAATGAAGAAAGCAGATTGTGGGGTGCCTGGGTGGCTCAGTGGGTTAAAGCCTCTACTTTCGGCTCAGGTCATGAGCGTTTTCCAGGGTCCTGGGATCGAGCCCCACATCGGGCTCTCTGCTCAGCAGGGAGCCTGCTTCTTCCTCTCTCTCTGCCTACCTCTCTATCTACTTGTGATCTCTGTCTGTCAAATAAACAACAACAAGAACAAAACCCACAAAACAGATTGTGAAAGAATACTATGTTAGTTCAGGTCCTCTAAAATCCAAGTGCCAGGACAAAACTGAATGTGAAAGTAACTTATTGGGGAAAACACTTAAGAGGGAAGAAGGGAGGGAACTGAAAAAGGTGGGGAGAGGTTTCAGACCATGACACAAGTCTGAGTCCTGTAAAGGAACAATATCCACAGAATTCAAGAGCTAAAGCGGCCTATTAAAGGAGTCCTGCGTTTTTTCAGGAATGGGCCAGCATTAGCAATCCTCTAGATCCCAGTTCTTGCCTAGGGTTAACCTGTGGGAAGCATGGAACAAAGTGGAGTAGATGCAGAGATAGCAGCTGTGGCACTCAGACATTTCCTCTGTAGTAGAGCAAGCAAATCTGAATGACGCATTTTCAGGACTATCACAAACACGTACAAGATGATTCAGGCTATACAATGCTAAAATCTGCAAAACAACCCTATATATTGTTTGTACATGCGTAGATATACAAGAAAGATTTTCAAACATGCCATGGAGTAATGGCCAAATCCAGGATAATGATTAACTACCAGAACTGGGATTAGAGAAAAATGGGAATAGGCAGGGCCCACAGGGTACTTCATTTCATAAATTTTTATTGTTAAAAATATAAGTGGTGGTTACACTGGTATTTACCATAATCAACTCTTATGTTTCTATTATCCTAATGTATCTTGCCATAATACATTAAAGCTAATTTCTTAAATAATATAGGGGGTATGGGTTACAAAAAATAGTTGGAGCATCTTGTTTTCATGGAAAAGAGAAGGCACGGAGATATGCACAAAACTCCAAGTTTTCCTTTAAGACCACTGATGTGAATCAAGTGACATGAAACAAAGTAATCATTGAATGAAGAACAGCTTTACTACAACTATTGATTGACATGTATTCCACAAGTTTTGATGTATTATATTTTCATGTTAATTTAGTTCAAAATATTTTCTCATTTCCCTACTGATTTTTCCTTTGACTCATGGGTTATTTAAAGATCTGCTTTTTTGGGGGTGCCTGGGTGGCTCAGTGGGTTAAGCCGCTGCCTTCGACTCAGGTCATGATCCCAGGGTCCTGGGATCGAGTCCCGCATCGGGCTCTCTGCTCAGCAGGGAGCCTGCTTCCCTCTCTCTCTCTCTGCCTGCCTCTCTGTCTACTTGTAATCTCTGTCTTTTAAATAAACAAATAAAATCTTTAAAAAAAAAAAAGATCTGCTTTTTTGTTTATAAAGATGTAGGGTTTTCTAAAAATATTTTTGGTTTTGACTTTTACTTGTACTATATTCCAAGAACATACTTTGTATTATTTGAGCTATTGCAAACATAATTATTTTATGATTCAGAATATAGTCTATCATGGTAAGTGTTTTATGTGCATTTGAAAATTATGTGTATTCACATGTTTCTGGGTGGAGTGTTCTGTAAATGTCATTTAGGTCAGTTGATGTTTGCTTGATAGTGTTATTCAAGTCTTTTATATCCTTACTGATTTGCTGCCCACTTGTATCAATTACAGAGAGAAGGGTATTAAAATCTCCCACTGTAACTATAGATTTGTTTATTTCTTCTACTAGTCCTATCAGTTTTTGCTTTGTGCATTTTGAAACGCTGTTGTTAGAGGCATAAATATTTAGGATTGTTATATCTTCTTGCTGAATTGATTTCTTTACCTTTAGAAAGTGGCATTCTTTATACTGCTCATACATAGTCTTTGTTTCAAAATATGCTTTGTCTGAAATGTTGACCCTTCAGCTTTCCTTTTATTAGTGTTAGTGTCATATATGTTTCTACTTTTTGCTTGTTTGTTTCTTATAGGAAGCAGACAATTTGTTATTATTCTTTTTAAAATCCAACCTGACAGTCTCTGTCTTTTAATTGGGAGGTTCAGACAATTTACGTTCAACATGTTTATTGATAGGTTGAGCTTAAGTCACTATCTTACTATTTGATTCTATTTTTCCCATCTGCTCTTGGTTCTCTTTTTCCTTTTTTTTTTGGACTTATTTTGAATTAAATTGAGTAATTTTTATTATCCCCCTTTATCCTTAGCTGGTTCATTTAGGTGTTGCTTTGAGGTATATAGCTTTAACTTATTAAACTGTATTTTTTTTCAAGATTTTATTTATTTATTTGACAGACAGAGATCATAAGTAGGGAGAGAGACAGGCAGAGAGAGAGAGGGGAAGCAGGCTCCCCGCCAAGCAGAGAGTCCAATGTGGGGCTGGATTCAGGACCCTGACTGAAATCATGGCCCAAGCCGAAGGCAGAGACCCAAACCACTGAGCCACCCAGGTGCCCCTAAACTGTATTTTTGAGTAATATACTGCTTCATATATAGTATGACTTTTGTAACAGTGTACTCCCATTTTTCCTCTCAAAATGTGCCATTTTGATCATACATTTTACTTCTATATGTGTTGTAAACCCCTAATATATTATTTTTTTCTCTAATGAGCTGTTGTAAAGAGATTTTTAAAAATAAGAGGAAAAACTCTAATATTTACCTACATTTTTATCATTTCTAGTGCTTTTTGTGCCTATATGGATTTCTGTCTGCTAGCATTTTCCTTGTGTCCTAAGAACTTCTTGAAAACATTTAATCACATAGTACAAGTGTGTTGGTGATTAATTCATCTAGCTTTTGTATGGCTAAACATTCCTTATTTCCTTTGTTTATGGGAGATTTTTTGTTGTTGTGATATAATTAACAGTTGGTATTTTTTTCTTTCAAGAATTTAAAGATTTTTTTCTTACTTTCTCGTTATGGGTTGTATTTTCCTCCTTCTTTGTACACCTGCTAACTTTTTGATTGGATGATAGGCATTGTGACTTTAACTTGTTAAGTGCTAAATATTTTTGTATTCCTGTAAATATTTTTGAGTTTTGTTTTGACGTGTATTTAAATGACCATCAAATAGTTTGGTTCCTTCAAGGCTTTCCGTTAAGTTTTGATGGGTGGGAGCAGAACGGTGTTTATTCCTGAACCACGAGGACTGAGGACTGAAAACTCTCTCAAGGCAATAAACTGGGTGGTCACAGGGCACACCTCATTTCCTCTCTCAGGGATCACTTTTCCCTGCTATCCCTGTTACCTAACATTCAGTGTCTGAAAATAATTGTTTGGTTTCTTAATTACTTCAGACCACAGGTAGAACTGGTCTTTGCTACTCCATCTTTATCAGAATAAGAAGTAGTTACTAGGCTAGTTCTTGTTCATAACTTCAGTCCCTGGTTTGATCTCTTTCTGGTGGGTATGCCCTTCCTGATCAATGTAGGTAAGGTAGGCTCCCCTATTCTCATAGTATTTTGTTACCTTCCTTCAGAATCCTTAGACAGTTTGAAAATTTATGGTCGTTTGTAGGTTGGTTTGTTCACAGTCTATGTCCACTACTAAACAGAGCCATGAGAGAACAATTCTGTCAGAATCACCTTTTTATCCTTACTTTCTGACACATTGCCAGGTGTAAGGTGTAATTTTAAATATTTATTGAACAAATAAATGGCTGTAGCAGAGGAACAATGCACTTCTTGTGTCACATCTGTGTCAAAGTATTCTTGTTTGCATTTCACTTAAAGTTATTTTGCTGGAATGAAAGTAATATTGGAAATACAGATTGGTTATCTCAAGAGTATTTTCATCTATTTATCTAACAAAGAACAACTTTCATGTAAGTAGGCATATGAGGCTATTAACATTTTCTTCTTCAAATATGCTAACTTATCATCATAATTGTGTGTGTGTGCGTGTGTTGTGGAGTGTCTCACTTGGAATTCGTATCATCAAACCCAGTCCCCTCATCTTTGTCATAGATGTAGACGCTATTATGAGTACAGTAGGTAGATTTCTATATTTTTCTGATATTGTGTGTGTGTGTGTGTCTATACACATACACATACATGTATATATATGTATATAAAATTTGGCTTTGTATATTTCAAAATTCTGTTGCTAGGAAAATACACTTTTATGTTTCTTATGACTTGTAAAATTGTTGTTTTAACAATATGAAGTACCCATAATATTAGTATTGTTATAGGATTTATTTTGAGGGGATCTGCCTGATATATCTGTTTGTAGTTCATTTGTTTTCAATCTTGTGATTCTTTAATTTTTCTCATCATTTAGTAGATGAGTTTAACTCTTTTTATATTTACTGTGATTTCTGATATGTTTGGACTTGTTCTGCCATCTAATTTTGAATTTTTATTTTCTCTGCTTTTATGAGTTATCTGTTGCTATATATCTAATTACTCCCAAACTTAGTGGCTTAGAACAGTAATAATTGTTTTATTATCTCTCATAGTTTCTGTGGGTAAAGAATTCAGATAGAGCAGAGCAGAAATGGGATTTCTTTGTCCTTTGATGTTCTCAGGTGGAATCATTTGGAAGCTCATTCATTTGTATGTCTAGTAGTTACTAGTTTTGGCAAGGAATGTAGCTGGAGCTTTTTTTTTTTTTTTTTTAAAGATTTTATTTATTATTTATTTGACAGAGAGAGATCACAAGCAGGAGAGAGAGAGGCAGGCAGAGAGAGAGGAGGAAGCAGGCTCCCTGCTGAGCAGAGAGCCCGATGCGGGACTCGATCCCAGGACCCTGAGATCATGACCTGGGCCGAAGGCAGCAACTTAACCCACTGAGCCACCCAGGCGCCCTAGCTGGAGCTTTTTGATGGAACCTCCTCACAGTCTCTTCATATGTTAGACTTACAATGTAGTGCCTAGGTTTGAAGGGCAAGGGTACTGAAAGAGCCAGGTAGAAACCATTTTGTCTTTTATGACCTAATTTAGAAGTTATGAAACATTACATCCCTGAATTTTGTTATTTGAGGTGTTCATGAATTTCTGCCTAGGTTCAGGGGAAGGGAACATTAGACTCCATCTGTCAATGGATATGTGTCAACTGCACATTTTAAGAACATATGGGATGATATATTTTGTGGTGTGACCACCTTTGGAAAATATAATCTGCTACATCTGCTTTATATTTTTATTTTGTTTTTCTATACTTTATTGAATTGATATAGTTTGCTTTGTTCTATCTTCTCTTACTACTGGCTTCAAAGTTATACATTTTACTTTTAGTTTACCAGTGCTTGACTAAAGTTTTATAATAAATGTGTATAAAATTATATTTTGCTAACAAACTTTAGATTTATTCATATCCGTTTCTATCACACAAGGCAAACATAGCACACTTTTCCTTCCCTCTGCCTACTAGTACTCTGCCAAAGTACATGTTGCAATTGAATGGAATTTTAGTTTGTTTGTTATTAAAATCAAATTCTAAAATAACCAGTGTTTAATTTATTTTCTAATTTCCTTTTGCTTGCTGAGAGAGGATAGAATGAAATGCTCAGTTTCACTGAGGTATCAGTCTGAGTTTGTTAGAATCTTGGCTCCCTCACTTACTAGTTGTGTGACTGGACAATTAATTTATTTGAGCTGGAGATATTTTGTCTTTCAAAGGGGAGATGGGTCTAAATATTACCCACCTTAGAGGTAGATCAAATAAATAAGGTGATATGGATATAGCAGTTAGCATAACGCCTGGTACTTAGTAAGCTTTCAATATTGTTTAAAATATTACCAATAGTTTCTAAATATTTAAATATAAAAACTTCTTTTTTTCCCCCAAAGATTTATTTATTTGAAGTGGGAGGGGTTGGGAGGTAAGCAGAAGGAGTGGGAAAGAGAGAATCTCCAGCAGACTCCTGTTGAGCAAGGAGCCCTAGGTGAAGCTCAGTCCCAGGACCTGAGATCATGACCTGAGCCAAAATTAAGAGTTGGGTGCTTAACTGGCTGAGCCACAGGCACCCCAAATATAAAAACTTCATATATGTTCTACTGTTAATATCTTCTACTGCTAAAGATCCTACAGTTTTTTTCTTAGTTACTCTTGTCTTTATCTCTAGGTATTATATAACAAGCACATAGGTACATGGCTTGAGTTTGTTGTGTGAATATTAACATTATTAAATATCAATTCATACTTTGATTATTCCTATTCAGTTAAACAAGGACATTCTCAATAAAAGTAGAAGGGAACTTTTATTTTTTTATTAACATATAATGTATTATTTGTTTCAGGGGTACAGGTCTGTGATTCATCAGTCTTATACAGTTCACAGCACTCACCGTAGCACATACCCTCCCCAATGTCGGTAACCCAACCACCCTCTCCATGCCCCTCTCCCCCCAGCAACCCTGTGTTTGTTTTGTGAAATTAAGAGTCTTTTATGGTTTGTCTCCCTCCTGATCCCATCTTGTTTCATTTTTTCCTTCCCTACCCCCTAACCCCCCAATTTGCCTCTCAAATTCCTCATATCAGGGATATCATATGATAATTGTCTTTCTCTGATTGACTTATTCCATTCAGCATAATACCCTCTAGTTCCATGTCGTTGCAAATGGCAAGACTTCATTTCTTGTGATGGCTGCATAGTATTCCATTGTATATATATACCACCTCTTCTTTATCCATTTATCTGTTGATGGACATCTTGGTTCTTTCCATAGTTTGGCTATTGTGGACATTGCTGCTATAAACATTCAGATGCATGTGCCGCTTCGGATCACTACATTTGTATCTTTAGGGTAAATACCCAGTAGTGTGATTGCTAGGTCATAGCTCTATTTTCAACTTTCTGAGAAACCTCCATGCTGTTGTCCAGAGTGGCTGCACCACCTTACATTCCCACCAGCCATGTAGGAGGGTTCCCCTTTCTCTGCATGCTGTCCAACATCTGACTTGTTAATTTTAGCCTGACTTGTTAATTTTAGCCATTCCCACTGGTGTGAGGTGGTATCTCACTGTGGTTTTGGTTTGTATTTCCCTGATGCCAAGTGATGTGGAGCCCTTTTTCATGTGTCTGTTGGCCATCTGGATGTCTTTGCAGAAATGTCTGTTCATGTCCTCTGCCCATTTCTTGATTGGATTCTTTGTTCTTTGGGTGTTGAGTTTGATAAGTTCTTTACAGATTTTAGATACTAGCCCTTTATCTGGTATGTCATTCACAAATATCTTCTCCCATTTGGTCAGTTGTCTTTTGGTTTTGTTGACTGTTTCCTTTGCTGTGCACAAGCTTTTGATCTTGATGAAGTCCCAATAGTTCGTTTTTGCCCTTTCTCCCCTTGCCTTTGACAATGTTTCTAGGAAGAAGTTACTGCACCTGAGGTCAGAGAAGTTGTTGCCTGTGTTCTCCTCAGGGATTTTGATGGATTCCTATCTCACATTGAGGGCTCTCGTCCATCTTGAGTCTATTTTTGTGTGTGGTGTAAGGAAATAGTCCAGTTTCATTCTTCTGCATGTGGCTGTCCAATTTTCCCAACACCATTTGTTGAAGAGACTGTCTTTTTTCCACTGGCCATTCTTTCCTGCTTAGTCGAAGATTATTTGACCATAGAGTTGAGGGTCTATTTCTGGGCTCTCTAATCTGGTCCATTGATCTGTGTCTGTTTTTGTGCCAGTGCCATACTGTCTTGATGATTACAGCTTTGTAATAGAGCTTGAAGTCTGGAATTGTGATGCCACCAACCTTGGCTTTCTTTTTCAACATTCCTCTGGCTATTTGGGGTCTTTTCTGGTTCTATACAAATTTTAGGATTATTTGTTACATTTCTTTGAAAAACATTGATGGTATTTTGATAGGAATTGCATTAAATGTGTAGCAATTTCTTTTATGAGTACTCCGTAGTTTTCTGAGTACAGATTCTTTGCCTTTTTGGTTAGATTTATTCCTGGGTATCTTACGGTTTGGGGTGCAGTTGTAAATGGGATCGACTCCTTAATTTCTCTTTCTTCTGTCTTGTTGTTGGTGTAAAGAAAGGCAGCTGATTTCTGTGCATTGACTTTATATCCTGACAGTTTACTGAATTCCTGCATGAGTTCTACCAGTTTTGGAGTGGAGTCTTTTGGGTTTTCCACATAAGGTATCCTATCATCTATAGAGACTGAGGTTTGACTTCTTCTTTGCCATTTGGATGCCTTTAATTTCTCTTTGTTGTCTAATGGCTGAGGCTAGGACTTCTCGTACTATGGTAAATAGTGGGGATAGTGGACAGTGTGCCATGTTCCTGACCTTAGGGGAAAGGCTCTCAGTTTTTCTCCATTGAGAATGATATTTGCTGTGGGGTTTTCATAGATGGCTTTGATGATATTGAGGTATCCCTACACTTTGAAGAGTTTTGATCATGAAAGGGTGCTGTATTTTGTCAAATGCTTTTTTGGCATCTATTGAGAGTAACTTATGGTTCCTGTTCTTTCTTTTATTAATGTATTGTATCATATTAATTTGCAGATGTTTATGTTGAACCAACCAATCAGCCCAGGAATAAATCCCACTTTGGTCATGGTGAATAATCCTTTTAATGTACTGTTGGAGTCTGCTGGCTAGTATTTTGGTGAAAATTCTTGCATCCGTGTTCATCAGGAATGTAGTTCTCCTTTTTGATGGGGTCTTCACCATCCAAGGGCCTTTGCCTGGTTTTGGGTCAAGGTAATGCTGGCATCATAATGTGAGTTTTGAAATTTTCCTTCCATGTTTATTTTTTGGAACATTTTCAGGAGAGGAGGTATTAATTCTTTTTTAAATGGTCGGTAGAATTCCCCGGGGAAGCCATCTGTCCCTAGCTCTTGTTTTTGGAGAGATATTCGATGACTGTAATAGGAGTCTGGGAAATGCAGTTTCCTCTCTCGTTTCTTTTTCATTCTTTTTCCTCTTTCTTCTCTTCTTTCTCTTCTTCCTCTTCTTCCTCCTCTTGCTCCTCCTCCTCCTTATATGTAAGCATATTATGGCTCCAAGAAAATTTGGGTATTGGATAGGCAACCAGTAGTCTCCATCATACCTGGATCAATTAAAAAAAATCTTTAATCATTGTACTTTTCCCATTGTTAGCTTCAGTTTCTTTCTTGGCAGTTGTAATTATCCAAAAGTAATATCAATGTAAATTTTCCTTTTGTTCTCCCTGAAATTATTATCTTTTTACTGTGAATTGTTATCTAAGGAAATTGTCCCTCTTACTTCTGTTTTAATCTCTAGCTCTTTCCTCTTTCTGATGTTTCTGATGACCCAGAATCAATTTGGGTGATGTCAGTTCTTTATCTCTGTTAAGAATGCTTGGACAAAGCTAGATAACAGTCATTAGAAGTTCAGGTTTAAAAGATTCAGAAACCCTACGAGGTACAGTGATGATTCAGTGCCACTTGCTTGGTAGGAATGGAAGTGAGAAGGTAAAGGATGGTGGGTATAGCAGTAGGTGGCTGGGTGGTGGCACTGCAATATAGATACACTAATGCAAAGGGGCATCGTGCTTTACCATTATAGCTCTGAAAATAAATCTGGAGGTAATTACATAGAAATCCTTTGCACCTGAGTACAAAATCTTTTGATATTTTCTCCATTTTCAAAATAACTTATGGGTCAAATGAAATTGTTTTCTCTAGCTGGTGACTCATCTGGTTGGTTATGATGGGGATAGAAGTTTACAATTAGGGAGAGAGTTCTCTTAGAAAATCTCCTTGATTGTGGATCTTGGAAGATTTGAAGATACCCTGAGAAGACTGTGTGGGTCATCTAGAAGTCTCACTGGTATCTTGAGGCATGTGGGAAAAGAGGAGCACACCACATATCATATGCAAATACATGTATGTCAAATGTATATACAAATACATACACACACACAAATATGTTTATAAAAATGTTTATGTTTCTATATATACACCAAAAAACCTGGTTTGGGGCACAAAGCCCAATTTTTGTGACACATCTATTCGAAAGAAATCTCTGGGGCAAAAAAAAAAAAAAAGAATTAGCATTGCAGTTAAACAAGTAAGTCCTTGGATGAAGACTGTCTTTATATGTAATCTGGCTCTAAAACCTAATTATTTCTGTATGGGCAAGTTATTTAACTTTTCTTTGCCTCACTTTTCTCATCCATAAAATGGAATTAATACCAGCTACCTCACAGTGCTGTGGTGAGGATTAAAGGGGTAATGCACTCATTTAAGTGTAAGACACTAGGACACTACTCTTCACATTCTAGGCACTCAATAAATATTGATGGTTATTTGTAACACTTGAGAGAGTGAGAGCGGGGACATGGAGAGTAAGTGTAGAGTATCTGGAATATGTTCTCATAGTTGTGATGACTTTTTACCTACTCCTTCCTCGGGATGTCCTTGAGGAGAGCCGGTGGGTACACAGGTTGTTAAAGGAGTTGGCCTGATGCAGTTGAAAGACCAGAGCTCAAGGCTTTCAGAGTTTTGCCTCTGGGCTTGGAGAAGTCACCTTAGTCTTTTCAGCCTCAGTGTCCTTTTTGTTCCTGACAGGTCTATTTAATCTCTGGTCTTCCTGCTTCACAGTATTGTCATAAGATAGAATGCTTTATAAATTATAAAGTGCTGTGGCTGTCTCATATTCTTTTTGGGAGCAGCTGTGTATAAATTATAAATGCAAAGAACCATGGAAATATAAGGAATTATTACTATTATATATTCTGGATGTGCCATTATGATATATACATTCACTTAATATTAGCATGTGTTTGCCAGTATAGAAAGGCATTTAGTTCCAAAAGAGTGTGTATGTACTTATGTGTGTGTGTGTGTGTGTGTGTGTGTGTGTGTGTTTTGGGGAGAATGAAACATGTATATGTTGAAAAATGCGATGCCTATGATAAATTGATTATTTTGTAGAAGGGAAAGGGAAAGAAAAGTCTTAATTTCTGAAAATCAAACCAGTCCTCAGTCCCATTCCAGCAGAATGCCCAAGCACAGCGAGCTGAAAACACAGCTGCTACTCACCAATGAGTCCTGGGAGTTGATGGCCACTGTGCAGGAGCTGGCTGCTAGGAAGTGTGACTCTTTGAACACAGAACGATCTTGGAAAATTTTTCTCAGGTTTATGTTTATCATTTAAGCTGAAATGCTCTTTCTAGGTAAACTGTAGTAACATCCTTGTGCACCAGTCTTGAATGTTTGGGGATTACATTCTAGTTGTCTTCTATTTTAGTTTGGGTTTTAGAGGAAAAGAGATGTTGACATATATTTAGTTCGATTTGATGAGAAGATGAGCTTGTGAGGTCTCCATATTTTTATAATGAAGCCTATACTCTTAGCCTTGGGTCAGGGGTGGGAGGGGGAAGTCTATCCTGTTGGGTCTTTGCTTATTTCCCCAGAATTATTTCTTTGTGCTCCGCTTAGCCATTTGTACCCCAGCCCCACAGTGAACAATTTGTGGTAATCTGAAAAATCACGTTTTCTCCTCCTTTGAACTCGCTGTTTCTCCTGTCTGCAACTTTCCTACCTGAAAACCCACCGCTTCACTCTCCTCCACCGAGTATTCTCTCATTTCCCACTGCTGGATCAGAGTTCCTCTTCTGTGGTCTCTCAAGACAACTGTTATGTTGCCTGCTATCTGGGTCATGGTTTCTTGCTTATTTGTCTCTCTTCTACTAGGCTATATGCAGTTTGAGGGCAGGGAATTAGAGTAATTAAATTTTAGCTTAACTGTGTTACAGTCAATATGATTTTGATCTAAACTGCCTTTTTAAAGCTTATTTCTTTCATCTGTAAAATTATTAGACTGATACTTGCCACTTTATCATTCATTTGCAGATATAATGAGTATAAAAAGTAAATAAAAATGTGAAAGCAGATTGGAAGCAAAGCCAACATACACAATTTTTTTTTTTTTAAATGAATCCTGGAACACTGAAAAAATAAAATTAAGTTAAAAAAAAGAAAAAGTGTGGAAATAGGCATTTACAGTCTTTTACATCTTTTTGATATAAAAGTTATACACTGATGTTCCACCTCAGAAGAAGGTTTAACAAGGAAGTTGGGGGAACTGGACCTTGGGTTGAACTTGCTGGAAATTAGTGCCACTTCTGTCATAAAGGGCCTAACAACTGTAGCAGACACTAAGTTACTCTTTTAAAAAAAATTGTGAAGTCTGTTCCGGGGGAGTCACTGTAATTAGGAACTTGGAAATGGTTTTAGTGTAGAAAATGGGTGTGGCAATGAAGTTTTATTTGTTGAGAACATTGTTGGTGTTTGAGAGGACTGCCTCTTTCTGGTCTAAGTATGCTGTCAGTTGAGAATGAAGAAAAGAGAGCAAGTCAGATGAGAAACAAAAATACCTCCTTCGTTATTCATAAAGCAAGTGGAGATTGTGGTATATAACTGTATGCAAGTGAGCTTGTTAATAGTGAACTCTAGATTTATGTAGTTTTGTTTTGTTTTTGCCCAGTCACAGGTGGTATTGGATCCCTGTGAAACTCTCAAAAACATAGAGAGGCAGAGCTGTACACACATTCTTTTTTTGGGAGAGCTAGCACCTAATGGACAGAGGAGAAGAAGAGAGTGGTCTACAGATGTCCACTTATATTTTCCCAACTCACTAATCAGATGAAGCACTTTGCTTTTTCTAAAGAAGACAGAATGTGGGATGATGGTAGGAGTTTTATTCCAGTCAAGCATCCTCCTCACGTGAGGAAAAACAAGCAAGAAAACAGAACGGGAGTGGGAGAAAAAGATTTATCCACTTAACATGAATCAGCCAATTTGTTCTTCCTAGTGAGTGCCATTTCTAAAGGATTATGTAATTACAAGCCTTGGCTGAGAGAATGGCTTAACCAGGGAGCTACCTCGTGAGGCCATCCCCCTATCTTGGACCTCAAGACCTGGTATAGTGGGAATGAAGTAGCCTCTAGACTTGTTGGTGCCCCTAGATTCAACTTTCTATAATAGAAAACCAAGCTCACAGTTGTTAAAGCCATCTGATGATTGGTAATTCTGCACACTGAGTTTGTGTCATGAATTTTGCATACATCACAACAGGGAGATAGTTGGTATTATTCCCATTTTTTGGATATAGGAACCAAGACTCAGAGTGGGAAAGTAACTTGCTCAAAATCATAACAACAGTATATAGGATTTGCAGTTAGGTTTGTCTACATCCAAAGCTCATTCTATTTCGTACTTCTTGTGAAAATGAAACAAAATATAGTCAAAATGGAGAGCTCAGTTTCCTCCTACATCTGTTGTTTGACCCTGAATAGGTATGGATAGTGTGATTTTATATTAAAGCTGGGTCCATATTAGAGCTTTATTCTTGGGTCCTATTTTGCTTCTCTTCACCAGTCTATGTGAGACAGATGGCAGAATGGGCATGTAGATAAAGCTGATGGTGGCTAGAATGGTAAAACATTGGTAGCCAGAATTGTTTTACAGCTTTAATTTTGCCACTCTTTGCTGCTCAAATAATAACAAATGAAATGCAAAACAAACAAAAAAACTGAAAAACAAAAAATTGATAAGTAAAACAAAAAACAAAATAACAAATGAAATGTATCTTTTAGAAAGGAAGTGAAAGGAACTCCAACCCAGTTGGAGATCACTTAGAAAATTTGTATTCTGATGCATTCATTCATCTTTCAGCAGGCTGAATTTGAGTAACTTTTTGAAGAAGAATCCAGGGTACATTTGTGAATTAAAGTATAAACAGTTGCTTTGTAGTTCTCTATAGGGCCCCGGTATATCCTGACCTAAATGGCATCTTTTCTCCCATGATGCTAGATATACCCAGCTGCAAAAGAAGAACTCACCATTTTCCTGTGTGTTTCTCTTTTAGTTTTAGATTACCACTACCCTCACAGTGCTTCACTTCTGAGTCTTCTATATGAAGGGTTTTTTTTTCCCCCACGACAAGCAGTTCTTTGTGACAGCAGCCAGGTGTCCTATAATTTAATTCATTTCTGACACCTTCAACCTGAAGATAGTGTCAGATCCCACAGGTTAAGGGCTCAGTCCCTGAAGACTGCTCCAACCCCACTTCAGATGCCAACTACAGTAGTAAGTCCCCAGGTTACCCACAACTTCCATCTGATTTGGCTGCAGATCAAAGGTTTCTGTGATGCCCCTCCTTAGGTTTGATCAGTTTTCTAGAATAGCTCCAAACCTGGAGAAATGTTTATGTTTATCAGTTTATTAAAGGGTGTGATAAAGGGTATAGGAGAATACCCAGGTGAAGAGATACATATGGTGAGGTCTGGGAGGGTCTGGAACACAGGAGCTCCTGTCCCTATGGAGTTGGGTGTGTCACCCTCTCAGTGTTGGATGTATTTGCCAGTTTGGAAGCTCTGCAAACTTCATACTATTGGGATTTTTATGGAAGCTTTATCATGTAGACATGATTGATCATGAACTCCATTTATAGCCTTTCTTTTTTTCTCAGGGGAGGTGGGGTGGGGCTGAAACCTCCAGCCTTCTAATCATGGTTTGTTCTTTCCAGTGCCTGGCACTTATCCAGGAGCCCACCCAAAGTCACCTCATTAGGACAAAAGACACCCCTACCACCCAGGAAATACAAGGGTCTCAAGAGCTCTGTGCCAGGAACCAGGGGCAGAGATCAATATATATTTTCTCTGTTACTCACACAAGCTTAAAGGAAACCATTCCTGTATCGTTACTTAAATACTTCATGCTTCAAAGTGATTCTTAGCTACTATTCTTGACTGTTCCTTAGCAATAAAGACATAAAGATGGCAACCTGGTAAAATAGAAAACTTTAGGGATTTGGTGTCAAATATGGATTTGAATCATGGCTTTCTACTTACTGACAGAGTAATTTTGAAAGGCTCAGTTTCCTTATTTGTGAAGTGAGAATTCTAACATGTACTGTTGGCTATGTCTCTGGAGTATTAATAAGACAGATGTAAGCACAGCACTAATATTTATTGACCCACCATCTCTGTGAGTGGATATCACTCAATATTCACAACAAGGCAGCCAGAAGTTGGCCACATAAACTATAATTTAAACTGTAGAACACATTCAGGATTTTTCTTCCCTCTTTCTACCTGAAAAGGTAAGGAAGAGTTCTAATATGGGTCAAGGGTGAAATGGATTTTAAGATGAGCCAGAACTTGTAAATACATAATCTACTTCTTCATCAATAATAACTGGTGCCATCTTTCAATGCTATTGTCACTCACTTCCTTAAAGGACATGAGTAGGGAAGGAATTCCAGGGAAATGAATACTAATAATTCTTAGCTAGGAATTTGCTATATAACCTCCCATGCTTTTGAATATGAATATGAATGTAAACAGGAATATAACACCAAGACTCGGTTTGCCTTTGTGACTCAAGGTCCAGAATCATAGTAGCCATAAGGTACTTGAATCCCCCATGGAGAGAGAGCCTACCCAACATGGGAAGACAGTAACATAAAGCACAGCCTGGGAAAGATGACATCGAGAGGAGAGAAAGGACTTAAGCATAATGAAATGATTCACCTTGTGAATGCAGCCATAGATGAAGACATAATTTTTCTGGAGTTTTCAGTTGATGAGCCAGCAAGTTTCTTTTATTGCTTCAGCCAGTTTGAGCCTATCTCTGCCACTTGTAATCAAAGATTTCGGCATGGACAAAGGCAATAGACCTGGCTATCCGGAGATGGATGTGATGGAAATGGGAGAGAGAAAGCTGACATGATTTCATAACCGAGTTAAAATGGAGTTTTGGAGAGGAAAACTGGAACATGGCTATGGGGTTGATGTCCAGAGTGGTAGAATAATCATAATAGACTGTTCCCAACTGTGCTAGATTTCTGCCTTTGTCCCTCTAGATGTAGTCTCCTCTCTTTTTTACCTTACTTCTTGCTCTAGAATTCTGACCTGTGTGAGTTACGTAAACAAAAGCTCTTATGTCTCCTGGCTGCTGAAAGGGTATAGCCCATGGGGAGAAATCAGATTTCATCCGTTTGGTTCCCTTACCATGAGGTCATCTAGGGCTGGCTATGTCAGTGGAAGAAGATCTTCATTCTTTTCAAGGTAGCCAGATCTTCATGAGTCTGTCATTCTAGGTTCTCTCAGTAATCTTTCCCACTGGACATCCTTTCTGGCTTAGATCAAATCACCAGTCATGATAGATCAAATTAGATAGATCATGATTAGATCAAAATATCAGCCATGATACTGGTATTCTTGAGTTCCTGCACTATTCCTTTATAAAAGGAATTTTTATATTGTGGTTTGTGGTTTCTCTATTCCCACCTACATTTGTGCTTAGTCCCTTGATAAATCACCCTCTGACCCCTGGAATTATCCTAATTTGAGTGTGCCATCTGTTTCTGCTTGGAATACCAAACAGATGCACTCCTGCTTGACAATTCATAAAAGGATAGGTTTATGTTGAAACAGTTTTCTCATCTATATAGAGTGCTTTACAATTTTGAAATTTTCATTCTCATAATAACCACGAGATAGGCGGGTTGGGTAGTAGTATTCTGGTTTTATAAAGGAAACCAAGACTTGGGTAAGAAATAGGATCCTTGGTCACACGACCAATAGGCTACCCTGGAACCTATGTCTTCTGAGTCCAATTGCTCTGCATTTATCCTGTCACAGTTTGATTTATCTGAAATGAATTAATTTGATTAATGAATTAATTAAATTGTATTCTTTCTCTTTTATCTCAAATCAAATATCTAGGTCTAATACAAATAAGCATAAACAAATGTAGTTCTCCATTAAATAGAGGCAGCAGACTATTGCTTACACAGAGAAAAAATTGTGTGAGGAAATAATGAGTCTAAGATCTGCCTATGAAGAGCCACCTAAGATATACTGGGAAAATGGGGGGCAAAAATGAGTATAGATATGTTTGTACACCTTGAAACAACAAGCAGTTCAATATGATTTATGTAGTTGAGATAAGCTAAAGCCTCACTAGTATAATAGCTGAGTCATTTGTCTTAGCAAGTATCTTGTTATTGGCAATCAATAATGCAGCCGAGATGAATGATGGCTTTGTTTTCTTGTGGTGCCTCAGCTGGTCTAAATTATTTATTTGACATATTGCCTCCTGGCAGATGTAAGGAAACCGATGATAATATGTTTGCATTGCTTGGATGTATATCTGAGAGGGGGAAAAATGGGTATTTTCTTCTTATCCCTGATCTTTGGACATATTATATAGGTAGTGATATGTTTTGTAGAATTGTCTTGTTGTCTGCTACATGTATTGGGGGTGAGGGTATGAGGTTTTTAAAGTGCTATTCCTGGTTGTCCTAAAATGTGATAAACTTCATTACTGTCATGAGTATAGTACATTGGCAAATATCTGACTTCTTCCCGGCCACAATGAATATTTGTGGGCTCAGGGCCCAAGGCTCTATATACCACACTCTGTTGTGATTTATATGCTAAGACGTCTTTCTTTCCCCCCTAGATAGGCAGGTCCTTGAGGACAGGAACTATGTCTTATTTATCTTTGTAATCCCAGTATCTGGCACAGAGTCTGACACACAGTAGTCAGTTAAAAAATGTGTCTCGATGAATGAAAGATAGGAATGAATAATCACCCAGAAAATTTATAGTTTTTGCCTTAGGTTTACAAGTTATTAACCTTATTCAATAAAGTGCTGCTTTGGAAAGAGGCATAAAGTAGGAGTCAGGTCTCCCCCTCCCCTCAATCTCACTTATTTAACCACGGTAAGCTTCAGGTTTCTTTATACAAAATGGGGAACACAGTACTTTCTTCACAGCGTTTTCATGCGAATTTAAGTGTAATAATGGACTTGAAAAAGTTGGTAAACTCTAAATGACTATATAAATAAGAAATTTATGTGAGGTAGCGGTTTACTAGTAAACTGGTTTACCAAAAAAAAAACAAACTAGCTCTGATTTGTAGCATTTGCCAATTTCTGTGGTATGAGTACCCCCACCATGGCTGATTTCAAACAAACATTTTGTGAAAAACACTTCACAAATTTCCTGAATATTTAAGAAGTAGCTCTTATGAGCTGGCTTTTAGATGCTCCTGGGTGAGAGGAAGGGCTTTGGCTTAGGTGAGCCAGAAAAGTGATGCTGTTAATGTTCGGTTGGCATGTGGAAGAAAATTCTGTATTTGAGAGGGAAAGACTACTGAAATATTCTGGTAGATTGAGACTTCAGATCTATTGTAAGTTGAGCAATATGACATCATTATAGTGGTTCTCATAGTGGCAGAGAGGTGCCCAGAAATTCTTTTATCCTTAACTTAAATTTTGGAGCACTAAGACTGAATGATTCATTCAGCAAATATTTATTTATTTTGGGTGGGTGAGGGTCATTGCTGGAAAAGCACTAAAAATGGGGACTATATTCACTAGATGATTTGTGATTCAAGGATTAGATTCACATTAGCCTTTTTTTGGGGGGAAAGGGAGATTAATGGTAAGATACCCTAGACCTGACCAGGAGATATCAGAATCTGGGATGGCTTTACAGATGTCTTTTCCCTTGGTCTTCACGATCTCTTATAGTATCTTTGTTTCCCTCTACTAGTTTCCTTCATGTTTTCCACAGTTTGGTAATGCAGCAGACGTGGTTATGGGTTATATATAGTTCACAGTTCTGACTGATGGACTTTGCTGAGCGTAAACTTTATTCACAGGGACATATCAAAACATTGGGGAGGGTATGTGCTATGGTGAGTGCTGTGAAATGTGTAAGCGTGACGATTCAAAGACCTGTACCCCTGGGGCAAATAATACATTATATGTTAATAAAAAATTTTTTTAAAAAAAGTTCAGTGTGACTAAGTTAATGGGCATATCAGAAAGCGATGCTCAATTTTCAGCATGCACTAGAGTCATCTGGAGAGTTATTGAAAATTAGATTCTGGGAATGTAGCTACAGTTGCCATAACTCAACATCTTGTGGTGGAGCCCAGGAAAATAAGCAACGTTGATTACTCTGATGCAGGTGCTTGGAAAAAGGCATTTGCGAACAATAACAACAGCAACAAAAAATCCCTGTTAATTTTTTAAGTAATTTACCTTTCATGATTGGATTTGATCTTCTAAGGCAGTGGTTCTTCAGTTTGGCTGGACCCTGGGATCACTTGAGAACTTAAAAAAAAAATAGTGGTCCTTGGCACCCCTAAAATTCTGATTGAGTTCATCTGGGATGTGGTCTGGCATTGGGATTTTTGAAAAGCTCCACAAGTGACTCTAGTATGTAACCAAGTTTGAAAATCAGTGTGCTATGAGGAGCCTGCGGAGGGATTTAAGCAAGGAAGCTGTTCAATTTTGCATTTGAATTACTCTCTGTGGAGAAAGGAACTGAGAGCTTAATATTTGTAGTCTCAAACAGGAATGAAAGGAGCTTGGTACCAGAAAGTAGGAAACTCAAATTTAAGATTTCAGAGGTGGATACAGGTTCCACGTGAGTGTAAGAATTAGAATGTGGCCATGAAATTGAGTAGTAGAATTATTAAGTAAGTGGAGCTCATTGGAATTAAGAAGGTCAGTGAGCAGAGAAGCTGGGGATATATGGCTAAGAAGGGGTAGAGTCATATGTAAGAACCTCAAAGAAAGATGTTTGTTACACAAGAAAGGGAGAATAATGGTCTGGAGGTAGGGTATCACAAAACAAGAAGTATTCTGACCCTAGAAGTAGGTCACTGTGTGGATGAGAGAGAAGGGAAGAAGGAAGAAGTAAGGAAACATTTGGACAGGAGTACAGGCTGGGGATGCTTATCTAAGAGAGAGACAGGTTGTTGTTGAGGCAGGAGGTAGAGAGAATATTCTGGGAGCAGATATACTTTTTAATGACCAAGAAAGAGTTTTGGAGGGTACGTGTGGAATGTCAGATTGGAGGTTGTGTTTGGGGTGGGGCTTGTTGCATGGAGTTAGGAGTCACTGGGACTGACCACGAATATTGTAGTTGTCTCTTCTTCAGGGCACATGACAGGATTGTACTTTTCCTTCATCCTGTTTTCAAGGGTGGCCTATGGCTTGCTTGGACCAATGTGACAAGTGAGCAGAAGTGATACAGGTTTCTTCTACGTGGAGGCTTTAAGAGCTAGTTAGGAATTTACTATATCTACTTCCCTCTGTCTTGACAATCACTGAATTTAAAATACTGAAGTCTCTATCAGCCTGGGGTCCCGGACTAGAGTCTTCCTACTGATCTAGGATCATGAAGCAGGAACAGGGATGGAACCTTCGTGTTTTTTAAGCCACAGAAATTTATATTTGCTTTGCTTCCAAGCTAGGCATAACCTAGCTTGTTCTAACCAATACAGAGCTAGAGGCTCAAAATGGTGCTGCCATAAAGAAAAAAATTCAGTACATTGCACTGCTAAGGGACTTGGGGTGGGGGGGGGGTAAAAAAAAAAAAAAGGAAAACGTCAGAGGCTGGAAAACTGACAATATGCTATTCTGTGCTAAAACATTTGGTCACTTGAGGTGACTTGGGGGGCAAACCATGTACATATGAATGTTTAGATCCAGGGCAAAAGCTCAGAGAACAAACCATTAGTATCAGGTGTTAGTTGCAGATGGCTATATTTGGGAGGGAAAAAAAGGGCAGACTTGCAAGCAGGAATGAAAGGAAATAAATTGCATACACAAAAAATACTTCACAGTTGGAAGAGGAAACTACTTCCCAATTCCAAACAGAAAAAGACATACTTCAAAAAACTTTTGAATCATAAGGAACAAGTAAAACTTAGCGTTGGAGCAAGCATCAGATTAAGAGCATGGACATCATTATCCACTGTAGATGGAGTTACCTCAAAGTCCAACTAAGCATATGCTGCCTGAGGAAATAGTACAATATGCTAGCAGAGCTCTCTTGTGGCTAGGGTGACCACCTCCCTAGTCTTCTAGGATTTCAGTGCAAAAGCTGTGAAAGTCTGAGGCAAATTGGGAAGAGTTAGTCGCCCCACCTGTGGATCCCATGATGGTCATTTTGCCTGAATGAGTAACAAAACCTCTGTGGTTTTTAAGCTACTGAACATTCTGGTGTGGTGACGGCAACATAACCTGGCCTATTTTGACTACTATGGGAGTGGAGGAATCACAGTATGAGGAGAAAATGGATATGGGGAGCTGACTAGAGCATTCTGTTTGGCTTCCTCATGAAGTTAAGAGGTAGTGAGGCCAATGGGGTTAGCTAACCTCAGACTTCTAAATGACCCTTTGATGCTAGAGGTATGTGAAGGCATAGAACATATTTTACTTGGACATTTTTTTTTGGTTTTCTTTTCCAGTGAATTCCACAAGGACCCTTAAAATAACTTACCTCTCAAATCCTCACACAAACATTTGGACGCACATCTACTGCATGGTATGTGGTATTATTTCTGAGAATGTTTTTTAGGTCTTGGCAATGTATATGGGCAGATAGAGGTTTCTAGACCAGTTTGAACTGATGGGAAAAGCATTAGTTGTTGCATTGCTATCCTCCCTTAAGAGGATAACCTTAGGCTTGGAATTGCAGTGATTGAATATGAATGAGATCTGGGACTCTTTATTTTTATTTACTTTTCCTGTTCAAATAAAATGAATATGCATTGTAATGGGAAGGCGGACAGGGCTATTACCAGTGCAGCTGAGAACAATTAGTTCTTATTTGCTTAACACCATTTCTTAATGTGCAATTGTAAAACTTTTCACAGGATGTTTTAAATGTAATCAATTTTTCATTGCTGTTTCTAATAATTCAAAGAGCCTGACATTTGCAATCAAGCCAACTGTGGTCGATACCCATTTTCTCTTAGTTAAATAGGAATTTAACTCAGTGACACAAGTGGTGGCTTCTGGAACTGATTCTGTGTGTTTACTCTTTTGTGAGGGCTCCATCAGATTTGTGAGTTTTCAGGAGAGACTGTCAAGGATCACAGGGCCTATTGGACTTCCTGCAGAGATTGGGTCATCCGCCCCATCAGACCACACAACCTGGGCTCCTGTTTCTGAGAAGTGGGCACTTTGGCCACTTGCTTTTCTGTACCTCAGTTCCCTGAAATGAGAGTTTCTTTTACAGAGTTGTATTGGGACGAGATGAAATAATGCATTAGTCAGGATATATGACTCACTATTAGTGGCAAGTGAAAAATCCAACCCAATCCCTCAAAGGGAATTTAGGGACTTGATAGGGTTCAGGGCACGCTACCCCAAATGGTGGCACCTTGGCTTACTGACTATTTTAAATAGAAGGAATTTGAGAAACAGCAGGTACAGGATGGACGACTTTCAGACATTTTTCTTGAAGCAGGTCCTAAGGTCCTCATATGGAAGGTGTCCTCCCTCTATGTTGGGAAAAGGAGCAGCCTATCTCCGAAGATGCAGACATGCTTAAAAGAATTTGAATGAACAGGTTTTGCTAAGTTAACCCACCAGTTTACTACTTTTAGCTCATACTCCTTTGTCGTATCACATTTTTTTCCATGACTTTCTGCGTTTCATCAAACCTGATATAAAATACTCAGGTCGAAATGTTTCTTTGGGTCTTCGTTTCTTTAAGAAGGCTCTTATGTCATGTAAAATTTATATTAAATAAATTTATATCCTTTTCTCTTGTTCATCGTTCTTCTGTTACAGAGACCCAGCTGAGAACCTAAGAAAGAATGGGAAAGTATGTCCCTTTGGGTTTATATAGGTATATCTAGATATTTTCTGATTTCAGGGATAAATGGATCTAGGAGCTGAGATGATGTCAGGATCCTCTTTATGCCGCTTGTATCAATATGTGTTGATCCTGTTCTCTCCTTTTCAGATCCGGGTTCTTAATCATGGGCAGCAGGTCTGTAGCTATGAGGAAGAAAAGAGTTTGGGGGAGAATAAACCCAGAAAAAAATTGGCAGCTTTCATGACTTTTTCAGTAGTCCTCCTGAGCTTACCTCCACACTACTTCCTTGAACATCTCTTTGTCATATTCTTTTTTTTTTTTTAAAAGATTTTTTATTTTATTTATTTGACAGAGAGAGATCACAAGCAGGCAGAGAGGCAGGCAGAGAGAGAGAGAAGGAAGCAGGCTCCCAGCTGAGCAGAGAGCCTGATGCGGGACTCGATCCCAGGACCCTGAGATCATGACCTGAGCCGAAGGCAGCGGCTTAACTCACTGAGGCACCCAGGCGCCCCTCTTTGTCATATTCTAAGCCAAGGATTAGTGAATTACAGCCAGCTGGTAAGTAGAGCCATATCTGGCCTGCTGCCTGTTTTTGTAAATGGAGTTTTGCGGGATTGCAACCACACTTACTCATTTTTGAGTTGTGTGTAGCTGCTTTCAGGCTGCAGTGGCCTTGTTGATAAGCTGTGACACAGACCACATGGCCCGAAAAGGTCAAAATGTTGACCTTGTGGCTATTTACAGATAAAGTTTGCTGATCCTTTACAGAAAAAGTTGAAACTAGTAGATTCAGAGTGGCTTGTTTGCCAGGTCGTACGTAAGCTATAACTAAAATAGATTTAATATAATATATAACATTTATATTTAAAGTTACAGAATATTAAATATAAAGATAGGTACAATATTTATATTACACATATATATTTATAATATATTTATGTTGAATATATAAACTATACTGAATCTATAAATCTATTTACAATATATTTTTGTATTTAATATAATATACAAAATATACATTAGAAAGAGAGACAGAACTCAGAATTTTGTACTGCTGGTTCATCACTTTAGGACAATATACTGTACTTAACTCTACTTTCCTTCCCATCCCAGCTGGCTATGTGTATCAGTGTACATCTTTGTTTCTTATCCCTGCATGATGAGGATGGTATGCTAAATCTAACTGTTCATTTAGAGATAGAGGTAAAATAATAAAAATATAGCAGAAGGGAGCGCCAGGCTGCACCTATGATTATTGAAGCCAGGCACATTGTAGAAGCATCAAAAGAATAAGCAATCAGATCTGTCTTATTTCTGAATTTTAAAAGAGAATGTATTTCTATTCATCATTTATCTTACCCAAGATTTGAACAAATACAGGATTTCTGGCAGCAATTATTGATTTTTCAATATTTATAGAAAATGACACATGTTCTGCCAAATGTGATATTTAGTAAGTGAGGTGAGTTCTGTAAATCCAGAGGATTGGCGATTGTGCTAACAGGACAATTTGTAAAATATGTTAAAGCTGATTAATAAGAAATAGATATGTCAATGACTTTTTAAAGTGAAACAATAAAGGGGTATTGGAACCCAGTGGGACTGTCTTTGGCTTGATTCCATAAGTACTGCCTGGGCTCAGAGCATGAAAGCCTGGATCGACCTTTCTTAACTCCTGGAAGAATTTGGTTATGGGACAAAAAAAACCTTTTCCAAGGAACAGTAGGTATGTGAGAAATGAGAGAGGAGGAGGTGTTTTCCCATGTTCTATCAATTTGTCCCCCACCCCCTTCTTTTTCTATGTGGTTTGCTACTTGGATCTGTTGGATTTCTCCCTCACTTCACACATACACACATACACGCGCGCACACGCACGCGTGCGCACGCGAGTAAAAAGTTACTATTATGTGGACGCATTTCCATAAGGATTTGGGAGAAAGGTTGGTGATTCTAAATCTTCATTCTTATATGGGAGGCTTCTGGAATCTCTTGAGGTGAGTAAGCTGGGTTAGCCCTGACTAAATTCCCAGGGCAGGCAGCCCCCCAAGGCTTCCCATTATAATATCTCCCTAGAGAAAAGAGATGGGGCAGGCAAACTGGCTCCTGCACTGAAGCCATTAAAAGAGGAAAGAAGACTTGAGTTGATGTCTTTGACAAAATGATGGTCCATGTTCTTCCCTCTCCCTGTTCACCTTCTTATGGCAAATCTGTGCCCTTGAAAAAAAGAGAGAGAAACTTGTTTCAGGGTTGTGATACTGGAAACTTGGGTCAGTTTGGGTGTGGAATAGGCATGACAGGTATACAGGGAGAAAATTTTCTTTCTTATGCTTTGAAGAACATTTACACTCTTGGCAAGGAGTTGTCCAAGTATCAGGGAACAGAACAGGAGATCTGGCCTCAAACTCATTGCTTCAGATGAGATGGTCGGCCTGGAACAATTAGCTGATGACTCTTCTCCAAGCACCCTATTTTCTAGTTATGGTGGGATGTGCCAGACACAAAGAGGCACTACTGAGCTGTGGGTCCTGTACTGAGACAAAGAAATTAGCCTTTTTGTGATGGAGATTATGGGACAAGTAGGATAAATGCTACATAAAGACTAGATTTCTTGCTTATGTGGTAGATGGAGGGCATGAATTGAAGCCATACTTGGAAGCTCTCGTTTCCACCCCATTTGTAGAGTGGGGTGCTTGAATTACACTTACATTACTCCTCGCTGTGTGCCTTTCTGTGTCGTGCTAGCTTTTAAGGACATGGAGGTTGAATTAGATAGGTGTGGTGAAAGGCTTACTGAAGTGAGGCAGTGAGAACTGAGGAGTGTATAATCTCAGGCCCTGGTCAAAAAAGTCTCCCTGGACTAGAATGATAGAACTGATTCTTAGCAGGAAGTGAAGGGCTTGGGTTTGTGTCTAGAGGAAAAGTCCACTTGTGAGAAATAGTAGAGGGATAGTGAAGCACTGTAATTTGGTAGAGGCAGTCTGCTGTGACTGGGAGGAGGGGTTCAAGGGCAGAGTAGCACTCAACTGGAGTCCTTATGAGGTAAAAAAAAAAAATTCAGGTCACAGATGAAAGACCTTGAATGTCAAGGTAGGAAGTTTGGGTTTTACACAAAATGCAGCGAGGAACCGTTAGAAGATTTTGTAAAAGGGTCACAGCATTGTGTTTTTATTTTACAAAGTTAATTTTGTTACAAGTTAAGATCTATTGAAGATCTAGAGGTGGGATAACTCTGTGGGTGAGAATTGTAGCAATGAGGGTTTATCATCAAACCATGCACACCCTCTGTAGTACTCATTATGTGATCTGGAATCTGGACAGATGATATGCTTGCATTTGTGATGAGGGAACAGAAGGCTGACTGAGCACCAAGCAAAAGCCAACACCCTCCAACCTTCCCCACCCCCACTTCTGGGTGGGACATGTGTGACATTCTTTAAGAATCTCCCACCCATCTTAATGTTAATACCTTGCTAGAGGGCTCTTTAGCATATGAACGTTCTATTGAAACCTCCCTTTTCCTTACTTCCCACACCCCCATGGTCTATAACCTGCCACCCCTCACAACCCAGGGGCAGCATCTCTTCCTGCCCACTGGTCCTGTCCCCATGCCTTAATAAACCACCATTTTGCACCAAAGATGTCTCAAGAGTTCGTTCTTGGTCATTGGCTCTGGACCTCACCCCATCGAACCTCACCTATATTCTAGAACTTCATCATTTGTAGATAACTTTCAGGGATCAATCTCAGACCAGATACTTTAGATGTGAAATTGAGTGTCTTTAGTTTTTTGACCTGTTCAGCCTTAACAGATCATCCTTTTTCTTCTCAGCTACTCATATGTCTACTTTTGTCCATTTAAGTGTTTGCTTGAATATTGATCTTTCAGTGTTTGTGCTGTTTGGGTTCCAGGATTCAGGTTAAGTCCCAGTTATACATGTGCAGTAAACAGTGTTATCTTCTATTCAGTGTATAACACGATTTCTCCTTTTATGCTCAATGAGACTGTAATTGCAAGTCTTATTTCTAACCTGGTGTGGCCATTTCTTTCTGGCCAGTCTCTGAAAAGCCATTTTATGTAGTTCAGGCCAGGAGAATGACAGTACATACTTAAGGTATGCTAAAGGCTCTGAGAAGTCCTGCAAGAGGGAACCTGCCTTAGCTCTTTAATTCTGGATTTCTCAAACTTATTGAGTCACAGAATCTCTTATGTAAGCAATCTACTATAGTGTGCAAAACAAATGTTTTAGATAAAGCAGTTTGGGACTTTCTGTCTTACATGACCAGACTTATAATAAAGATATTAACATAAGTGCTAGATACCCAAGGGTCAAGCAGACCTTTTTTTGGGGGGTTGAACCTCTTAGTTATTCAATAATTCTTTCAGACTCTTGAGTAACATTTAGCTCTCTGACACCTAGGAATCAGACAAATGATATTCTGAGTAACTGAAGTGAGCCTCTGTATTATAGAAATATAAGTATTTATTTGACAGAGAGAAATCACAAGTAGATGGAGAGGCAGGCAGAGAGAGAGAGAGGGAAGCAGGCTCCCTGCTGAGCAGAGAGCCCGATGCGGGACTCGATCCCAGGACCCTGAGATCATGACCTGAGCCAAAGGCAGCATCCTAACCCACTGAGCCACCCAGGTGCCCCATGTATTATAGAAATATAAGTAATAACATCAAGCATTCATGAAAAAAGCCTGAGAGTTGATGACAAAAATGAATGCTGGTTTGTTGATGGAGATGGGGAAGAGGCACAGAGTGTGAGAGTTACATTTTGTTTTTGACTTGAACACTCTGGACCAGGCTTATGCTTTGGCTATATGTACCCTGGATAGGGTACCTGCTTTGTAGAAGCAAAGCTGAGAAATACTGCTGAGCTGGAAGGGGTAAATACTTAACCTATAGACATTTATTGATTTGAAAGGCAGAGTAATATAGGCGTAAATGTAGGAGTTTGCACAGACTCTGGACCCAGACTGCATAGGGCCTCCACTTATGAGCTCTGTGACCCTGGACATGTTGATTAGCTTTTGTGTGTCTCAGTTTTCTGCTATATAAAGTGGGGCAAATTATAGCATCACCACAATTGAGTTGTTGAGAGGACAGACTGAATTTTCATAAAGTTCTGGAAATAATGCCTGACACAGAAAGTGCTCTGTAAGTGTTTGCTGCTACATTGTGTTTGGTACCATGTGAGGTGGGAGGGATAATAAGATAGCATTCTCGCCCTGAAGCCTACAGACTACTATGAATAAATTACAGTGGTTTAGGGTGAGAAATAGGTCTATAAAGGCATGCAGGAGAGAGAGTGTTGGTTGGGAGAACGACTTCCAGGGTCAAAAGATTGGATTTTTACATGTGCTACTAGCAAGAGCTTAGACCTGTGACAAAATTTAATCCTATTTAATCCATGTCTAATCATGTGAAAACTGACCTAATGCTACAGTGAAGGTAGAAATGCCAGTTGTTATTATTATTACTAAGCTGGCACAGAGGAGGGAAGAAGTAGAGCTTTGTGGAGGAGATGCTGTCTGATTTGGTTAACCTACCTACTCTGGGGGTTCTTTCCAGCAGACCTTGAATCTCTACCTGTCTCTGTTCTTAACAGTGAAGAGGATGAGTTTGGTTTGGGGTTTGTGCCAGAATGGCCTTCCATTCTAAGACTCTAAGAAAGGAGAGCAGAAGATGCTTTCTGGGCCTGCTAAACCATTTCCTCTAGGTTCTATATTTTTCAGGCATTCAGGACTGAATTCAGCCCAGGAATTCACTTAATGAATGACCTAATAGTCTCCTTTCCATCTCTCCGAGTCCTGCAACCCTCCCCTTGTCACAAGACGGGCAGAAGTGCTGTAACTCAGGATGAGAATTTTGCCTGAGATGTCAAGGACTTGTTTCCTGGTCTTTGTGAGTCTCCCAGTGGCAGACCCTCAACATCTGGATTCTTTAGCTTGGCATTTTGAGGTCTTGCCAGGGGGGTGCCATCTGATCGAGCTCTTGCAAGGGCACATCTGGATGGGCATCCTGCAGCTTAGAAGTGGGGCAGGATGTGGTAAGCAATTTTTTAGCCTTTCAAGTGTGGTATAGGGATAAATGGATCTCTGGCTGCTGGTCTCTGGCTCCTCCCTTCTCTCATTGCGTGAGAGGGACCCAGCCTTGCTTTTAGTGCTGAAGATTGGGCAATGCCTTAGTTGATGATGCTTCTGAAATGAAACACTGCCCCAGGCTGCTGACCATAGCAGAAATGTCACCTGAGGGGAAGCGAGGACTGGTGTGGGCAGAGCTGTCTTCTGGACTTTTTCAACTCATTCCTCCCTTTCACCCTGCACTGTGGGCCTGGAGTTCTTCTGGTCCTTACACATGAGGGAGGGAATTAAGACAGAAGCTGTAAATGCAGGGATGCAGGAAGGAAGGAAAATGAAAGCATCTTTTTGTTAAAGATGGTCACTGCCTCCCTTTGGAAAGAGAACGCTTTCATCTAGCCAGTCATTTTCAGCTCTTTCTTCTCTTCATGCTCTGAGGAAAATAGTCACTCTCTCTAGATTGCTGTTGACCCCCAGCTCATGTTAGAGTTCATCTCAGGAACATTAGGGATTCCCTGTGATATTACTGACACCTCTATCACTCCTGTCTTTGGCTTTCCATCTCCATATAGCAGGACAGCATTTCTTCTTTCATCTAATAATTCTATTAATTGAGTATGTATTTTGAGCAAGTTCTTGGGTTAAATGTTGGGGGGAAACGTATGATAGAGTCTGTATTAGTTTTGCATTGTGTTGTGTTTTTTTTTAAGATTTTATTTATTTATCTGACAGACAGAGATCACAAGTTGGCAGAGAGAGAGAGAGAGAGAGAGAGAGGAAGCAGGCTCCCTGCTGAGCAGAGAGCCCGATGTAGGGCTCGACCCCAGGACCTTGGGATCATGACCTGAGCCAATGGCAGAGGTTTTAACCCACTGAGCCACCCAGGCGCCCCAGTTACTCATTGTTTCTATAAGAAATTACCATCAACTTGGTAGGTTAAAGCAATACAGATTTATTATTTTACAGTTTTGGAGGTCAGAATTCCAAAATCACCTCTCCTGGGCTAAAATCAAGGAATCAGCAGGCTGTGTTCCTTCTGGGGACTTTAGCGGAGCATCTGTTTCCTTACCTTTTACTGCTTCCAGAGGTTACCTGCATTCTTTGGATTCATGGCTCTTCCTCAGTCTTCAAAGCCAGCAACTTAGTATCTTTTCTCTTCTTGACCTCTGCTTCTGTTTTTACATCTTCTTTACATTCGTCTGACTCTAATCCTCCTATCAACCTCTTATAACTACTCTTGTGATTACACTGGGCTCATCTGGACATTGCAAGATCATCTCCCTGTCTTAAGATCTTTAACTTAATTAAATCTGCAAAGTCCCTTTTACTATATAAGATAATATATTGATAGGTTCCAGGGCTTAGGGCATGGGCATCTTTGGGAGGATAATTATTCAGCCTACTGTAGAATCCTCACCCTTAAGCCATCCACAGTCTAGTGGGGGGCACCAACCAACAGGTTGATAGATAATTATTATAGAGTGATGAATGCCCTGACCAGGGAAGTACAGGACAAAGAAGGACACTTAATCTAGTCTAGAGTTAGAGGTGGCTCCCCAGAGTTATGTTCAAGAGAAGTATAAGCTACCACGGTATGGCTGTATGAAGATAAGTGGGCACCATGTGCAGAGACCTAGAGGCAAGAGTGAGAATTAGCAAAATTAAAGCCAACCTACTTCTTGCAATCTCTGTTCACCTCCCTGTTTCATCACACTGCCTTTGTTTATCTTCTTATTCTTATTTGTAATGCCTTCCTCACCACTCCACTTAACCAATCGGCTTTCCTTCAGACCCTATAGTCATACTCTACAATTAACATGATCACACCAAAGAATTTCCATAACTTTTTATCTCTACCCTGGTTACACTCATTTTTAATTTAGCCATATAGGTTATAGGCCCTCAAGCACTTGTTAAAAGTGTTTTCTGTATGTATCTTTTTTTGCCTTTTGAACTTGAGAGGAGACTGTAAATTCTTTCTCCCCACACCTCCTTCCCCATCCTAACTGTTTAGACCAAGAACACAACAGATAATCAGCAAATACTGAATGATTAAATGAGCATCAGCACACCTAAGCTCAATTGTATATCAGTTTCTGTGACTCCAGCTAGACTTGTCATACCAGGAGAAACACATGTTTTTTTTATATTGAGGAGGTTTTTAATTGGACTTTTAAAGATATAGTGAAGGTACAATGAGTGAAATAAACCATCTGTTCATTTAAAGTGACCATTACAATATGCGTGTAAATTCAAAATAATATCCTTTGTTGATAATGAGTACTTGTACTAAAGGTTGACTTAATATGAATCTGAAGAAGTAGTAATGGAATGTGTATATTCACTGTTTTGGTATAGAGATAAACTGGGAATAAATGGTGGAGAATTGGATGGGTGGAAGAAGACAAACTCATGGTTATCATTATTTATCATTGCATAGCTATGATTTTTTTTAAAAGATTATTTATTTATTTGTCAGAGAGAGAGAGAGAGAGAGAGAGAGCGAGCGTGCACAAAAGGGTAAAGTGGCAGGCAGAGGCAGGCTCCCCGCTGTGCAAGGAGCCCAACACGGGACTTGATCCCAGTACCCTGGGATCATGACCTGAGCTGAAAGCTGCCGCTTAACCAACTGAGCCACCCAGGCGTCCCTGAATAGCTATGATTTTGATATAAGATTTAAATACAAGAAAGGGTCATTGAAAATATCTTGTGTGAAAAAAACTCAGAATCTCCAATGACTACACCACGACTTAATTCCTACCTATATGAGATCATACTTTCATCCTCTAGAGAATAAATGTGTATCTGTTTCAGTCTTCCAAAAACATCTTTCTTGAGCAACATAGCAATATAAAGTGAATTTAAAATATATAAATCTGATCATGAAAGTATCCTTCCTAAAAATATTCAGTGACTTTCCATTGCTTTTACGATTAAACAAAATGCCGCCATGACTATCAGTGATTTGCCTGGTCTGGTCACTTCATACCTCACATGATTCAGAATCTGCACTCAGCCCATCACCATCTTCTTGGTCTAGCCACGCACTTTTTAGTTCTTCTACGTACCATTCTCTACACCCTGGTTTTCCACCAAAGTATATCACACTTTCTATATTCTCTGCAAGCCATACCCTTGCCTTTCCTCTTAACTAGTTTTATTGTTCTTCCACTTTCATCACTCAAGGAAATCCCTGTGGACATGGAGTGGGTGAAACCTTCCTATATGGACTGGCAGAGCACAATTTCTTTCTAACACTTCTCAGTATTGAAATTTTGCGTTTTCCTGTCTAAATATTTAACTCATGTCAGTTTTCCTATTAAATTATAAGTTCCACGGGGTGCCTGGGTGGCTGAGTAGGTTAAGCCTCTGCCTTCGGCTCAGGTCTTAATCCCAGGGTCCTGGGATCCAGCCCTCATCGGGCTCTCTGCTCCGTGGGAGCCTGCTTTCCCCTCCTCTGCCTCTGCCTGCCTCTCTGCCTGCTTGTGATCTCTGTCTGTCAAATAAACAAATAAAATCTTAAAAAAAAATATATATATATATATATATATATATATATATATATATATATATATATATATATTCATTCCATGGGGGTAGGGCCATGTTTCATTATTGCTTTCCACAGAGTTTGGTAAAGAGGAGGAGCTGAAGAAATATTTGCTAAATGAATGACTTAAAGTCTCTTATTCACAGCCAACTCCAAATAACTGTTGTCTAAAATAAATAGAATTTACTTGTGAAAGTGGCAAAAGTGCCTGCATATTTTAAAAGAACAGAGTGACATATAAGTCTACAAATGGGTAGAGAAAGAGAAGCTAAAGTGGCTTAATTCAAAATGCATTTCTGAGGGTAGCTGAAACAGTCTGGTTTGGTCAGAAAAACAGAACCACTGCAAAAAACATAGAAGTAAGTGTTTTAATGTGGGAATTAGCATTTATGTAAATGTGGAAGGAGCCAGGGAGTAAAGGCTATCGCAAGAGGACTGGAGAAACCCTACATCAGTCCAAAGGACTAGGAGGAGACTTTGAGGAGACTCATGGGACCTTCTGAGGAAGTTTGAGAAATGCCTCAAGTCTGTGTATTACAAAGAGGGAGCTCATGGCAAGTGTAGCTAAGCTGCTGTGATTAGAGAGTGGGGGGCTTCTGGAGAGATCTGGAAAACTGCCAAATCAGTGGAAGCTGCCTTGCCTGGACTATATGGCGTCTTGAGATTGATGACTTCAGCTTTATTTCTACTTCCAAATCTCATGTGAGTTCCTCTCGCTGGAAAACTCTGACTTAAAACCATAATAAAAGGATTCTAGGAAGTACTTGAAAATGATGGTGGCACTGACAGTTTGGCAGTAGATCACATTGCCCAGGAAAGTGATCACTTGATTTTATTTGAGGGCTTTCTTTGAGCACATCATTTTGAACCAGAACTAGTGAAGGAAAACTCAGTTCTGAGGTCTGATCCAGAATTTGACTTTTTTTTTTAGGTCTCAAGGTTGTGGATAAAAATAAAAATAAGTTTTAATGTACACCGATTGATCTTTATGTGGAATCCAGTTTTACTGGCTTTTGGAATGGTTTTCAAAAGAGCAATTAATAAATATGTAATCTGAGTCTAACGGGTCATTAGACAGCACATGAGCCTGACTGGTCTTATAATATATGCAACCATTTCTCCTCTTTGGTTGGGACTTTCTCATCTGTAGAAGAAGTGAAATCCCCCTTCTCCATGGTAAGAATAACTATAGTGTTTGCTTACACAATGCTTATTATATATATCATGCTCAGTGATTTCGGTATACAGCTCTTATCCATACAGTTGCCCAGAAGCAATAATGCATCTTTGGGTTGTTATGAGGTTAAAATGAGATATTTGTAATGCACCTAGAATATTGCCTAATAGAGAATTGGCATTCAACTGACCTGCTCTACTGTCCTACTTCTGGTAAATGACAGTGTAAAGATTCAATACTTTGTGTATTATACAGACTTTTTTGAAGTTAGACATTATTATTATATAATCCTCATAAATAAAAGTGGTTGAGTAGGAAAAAAATACAGATGCTTTCTTTAATCTTTAGTTCTCGTCTATTCTCAGCATATCATCTATCGTCAACATCTCCATACCTGTCCGTAATGAGTAATATGGATAATATACTACCCTAATCTTCATGGTTAATTTTCCCTTTTCGAAGTGTTTTTACATATATAATCTCATTTTATCCCCTCAGCAGCCCTTCAAGATAGGCTGGCCAATAATTATTATGTCCTTTTTACAGATGTGGAAACTAAAACCCTTGGCTGGTTAATAAAGAAACAAATTCTATTCATTGGATTCTTACAATGTCCAGGGAATTTTTAGTCACTATTACAGTCATTAAAGTGAATGTCCCCTTTTGCAGATACATAATAGACTCATAATTTAAATTACTAAACTTATACAACTGGTGAAGACATTCCACTCTGATAATTCAAACCCAGGGCTGTGTTGCTTCAAAGCTGCTAATTCTTTTCCTATTGGCATTTGAAGCCTAAACTTGGACTGCTGACTCTGGACCCTTTTCCAAACTGGTGAGCTAATCAATAATGTATTTTTCCACCAAAAACTCTAGTTATGATGTATATTATAAAATTAACCATTAAAGAAAGAGTTGGAACTGTACTGGTATTTTATTTAATACAATGTTACAGAAAGGATGTTTCTCAAACAATCAGACGTATTCCTTTTTCTTAGGGTAAATTTTAGATATATAATTTTAGTTCTTTTATGTTTGTATTTATTTACTTTTTTGTTTCTTTTTAACAAGATTTTGTTTTGTATGTGTTTGTATTTGTGTATGCACACAAACATATATGTGTACCACATATATACACATCTAATTGGTCTCCATCTACACAAAGAATTTCTATTTTGTAAGCTGAGAATTCTAGCCACAGTAGACTGAAAGGGATTAATATAGTGATTGCCCCTGCTTTCCATGTGGGAACTGAGACCATTTAAAAAAATCCCAGCCTCTGGACTGGACTCTGCAATTTCTCTTTACCTTAAAGGTTACTCATTAACACCTTTAAACTTGCTGAGCAATTTACTTCAATAATACCCCTTGGTTCAGAGCTCCATAGATTAATTTTACATTTGTAGAGATAACTTTCCTTTGATATAAACACTGTCATAGTTTTGTATTATGAGATAAGGTTAATTGTATCACACCATTAGTTATATATGTATATATAGCAATCTCATTATTTCATATATCTTTATCTCATCTCTTCCTATTTTTCCCCTTTTCAAAGTCTCTTAAATCATATGGCACATGCAGAATGTATTTTAGAAGTTCTCTTTCTGAATTTAGAAATCAGTATAAACACTATTTATAACAGCTTCTCCATGCCATCAAGAAGTCTACCTTAAATGGGCACACACATGACAAAAAGAGCTAAAAGTCACAGGATTGTAGTTAGAAATGATCTCAGAAGGCTGCTTTCTATGAGAGTGGATTCAAAAATGCTTTTGCGTTTGGAAATTAGAGTCTTTTTGGTATCTAGTGAGAACAGGTTTTGTAGAATAATGGAGCTGAAGGCAGATTCCCATGTACTGAAGAGGTTCAGTGGAAATAAAGGTAGAGCAGGATGCTAGCCTATGTTCTCAAAGTATCGAATAGAGAAGACTGGCAGGTTGTAGAGTTAGGGTTGACAGAAGGACCTTGAAGGCATTAGAAGATAAATATGCTAATTTTGAATAGATTGATGTTTTTTCATCAATGAAATGTTTTCAGTATGGGTATTTGGTTATTTATTGATTCACCTAAACAAACTACTGAATACTTTTAAAATACCATGCCTGCTCAAATCCCTCCCTTCCTCCCTTCCTTCCTTTCTCCCTCCTTCTTTCCTTCCTTCAATTCCTCCTTCCCTTCCTCCCTTCTGTCCTTCCTTCCTTTCTTTGTTCTTCCCTTGTTTCCTTCTTTGTCTCCCTCCCCTTCTCTCATTAACAATATTGTTGAGCACCTACTAGGTCGCAGAGTATCAGTTTAGTACATGATGCAGTTGACCTAAGTCATTTCCGCAGGGCGTAGAAAAAGTGCAACAGAACCATGCTTTATCAACTTAAACTCACCTGTCTAAAGAACAGAGGAAGGGGAATCATGACATGGTTTTTGTTAGTTCAGTGGGTTCTGAATGATCACTAGTCATTTTTAAAAATGCTTCAAGCCATATCTTTAATAACCTGTTCCAAAACAGGTTGGAATAAATACCAGGATTATAGGTTTGTAGTTTTCAAATCACAGTGGGGTGGGAGACGGGATTTCCCTGTCAGTAATCTGGCATCTCTTCAGTTTGCTCTGAATTTTCAGAGGTTCAATCAGTGAATCTTTGAATGTATCCAGGTTTCAGTATTCTTTTGTCTAGTTCATTCTGGCCCAGAGACTCTTACTATTTTTTCATTTGTCTTACCCTGTATTTTTCAATTCACTTTAGAGACCATTTTCTACAAAAACGAAAACAACAACTGGAAGCAAAATAAATTTATAAGAGTATAATAATTGGCCCCCCCATTTTTTTTAAAATGCTTTCAGATTTTTAGAAAGGTTGCAAAAGTAGTTCAATGAATTTTTTTTCCTGAACCATTTGAGAGGAAGCTACACTCATGATGCTTCAACCCTTGAGTACTGCAGTGTATAAACCCGGCAAACAAGGAATTTCTCTTATGTAATTTCAATACAACTATCAAAATCAGGAAGTTGACACAAGTAATTACTACCACTTTACTCACAGAACTCACTGAAGTTTTGCCATTTATCCCAATAATATTCTTTAGGATCCATTCCAAAATCATTTGTTTTACTTCTCATAGTTCTTTCAATAGTCTCTCTCTCTTTTTTTTTTTTTAAAGATTTTATTTATTTATTTGACAGAGAGAGATCACAAGTAGGCAGAGAGAGAGAGAGAGAGAGGAGGAAGCAGGCTCCCTGCTGAGCAGAGAGCCCGATGTGGGACTCGATCCCAGGACCCTGAGATCATGACCTGAGCCGAAGGCAGTGGCTTAACCCACTGAGCCACCCAGGCGCCCTCAATAGTCTCTTTTATTGGAAAAAAATCTTTAGTATTTTTCTTAGCTCTAATTACCCTGATGTTTTGAAAAATTACAAACCAGTTATTTTGTATATTTCTCAATTTGGGTTTTTCTGATGCTTCCTCACGATTAGATCGTGGTTATTCAATTTTGGCATGGATATCCATGTGATTTTTTTTCATTGCATCCTATCAGGTTGCATGAAACTTCAGTTTATCTGGTTATTAGTAATGTTAACTTTGATCACTTCCACCATTCTAAAGTGACTCTTACCTTTATATGAATAAGTACTTTTGGAAGTAAATATCCAAAGTTTTACTTATAAGTCATAGCATCTATTGGTGCTTTTGGCTAAATTATTACTATGTTGGTTACCAAGTGGTGACTTTTAAATGTCATTCCTACAACATTTATTAGTTGCCATTCAGTGTAAATAAATAATTTCTCTACTCATACTTTAATTTGCTTATTTACATCCATTTTGACCCATGTAGTTCTACTTTATTCAATTGGTTATCATCTACTGTTATTGTTACCGAAAACCTTGGCATCATTCTTGAGTTGTTTTTTTTTCTTCTCCTCATATCCCGTAATATGATCTATCATTTAGACCTGATGGAGATACCTTCAAATCACACTAGAATCTTTTGACATTTTTCATTTTTGCTACTAGCAAGATAGTTTAAATTGTCTTTATCTTCTGATTTATTTTAGTGCCTTCTTGACTTGGTCCCATTGCTCCATCTTCCTTGCCCCTGTACAGCCTGTTTTTCATGCAGCAGTGGAATGATCTCTCCAAAGTGAAAATCATATCATGTCACTCACTTTCTTGCTTGAAGTCACCTAGTGACTTCCCATGTCTTTGAAATAAATTCCAAATTCTTTACTTTGGACAGTTCCATAGGAGCTGTCTCTGTCTAACTCTCGGACTTTATTTCATTCATGTCTGCCCTTTACTTATCATGGTATTTTATGGTATTATGTTTATGGTATTAAACTGTTTCTGATACATCCCCCATTTATAACTTCCCTAGGCTTTGTATTAGTTGATCACACTTCTTCCTATGATTTCCTCATTTAGGCAGCAGTTTAAACTTCACTCATCAGAAAGGTGTGCCTTGACCATCTATCTTGAAATAGCTCCTCTTGCTAGATTGTAACACTCTGCAGTTTCTGTATCCCCTGTTGCCATATTCCCAGAGCCTACCAAAATGTCTGGCACAAAGCAGGTGTGAATTTTTTTTTTTTATATTTTCTGTTACCATTACACCACCTTCCTCAAGTAGATGAGTGATTGTTATATTATTTATGTTATATATATTATGTTATATATATTATATTATTTATATTACATATATTTATGTAATATTATTTATAAATTATGTTATATAATTTATATATATAATTATTTATATATATTTATTATATAATATAATTATTTATTATTATTTATGTTATATTTATTGTGTTATATTATTTATATACATATATAAATGTAAAATAAATAATAAAGATCAATTAGAAGTACTGTCTGTTGGCTTCAGCATTTTAATAGGCTTATATTTTTGAAAGCTATGTACGAAGATGATAGGACAGTCCCGTTTTAATGATGTCAAAAAGATAGGCGTAAAGCTTTATGTGCAAGACTAAAGCATATTGTATGCTATAGATAGGACAATAAAAGGTTCAAGGAACATTCTTGGGCTTTGACTTAAGCAAGTGACACTTCATGTGATCATCACCAGAATCACTGTCTAGTTCTGAGATTATCAAAGACTTCCCTCTATACCCATAACTACTGCAGAGCTAGATGTTCATTTTATATATATGAGAAATTTTTTCTTTGAAAAAGATTTCTGACCCTAGGATCATATATTTTTCCCTTGAAACTTCAGAAATATAACTTCTTAATTCTGGGAAGTATCTGATAATGTCATATCTTCCACTTCTTTGTTTGTGGAATAATTTAACTTATGAAATTACATAATGACCTACTATCTTTCTGAATTCCTATGATTTACATATCACCAGAAGTTTCCCCATGGTCCAATCCAGATAGTCTTATTGCGTCCTCTATTTTCCAAAAGATGAATGGCAAGAAAGAAGGGAAATGTGTATTAAGGCATTGCTTCTAGAAGAATGACATTTGCAGATGTCAGGAGAATTAATTAATTAATTAATTAATTTATTATTTACTTGACAGACAGAGATCACAAGTAGGCAGAGAGGCAGGCAGAGAGAGAGAGGAAGGGAAGCAGGCTCACCGCCAAGCAGAAGCCCGAAGTGGGGCTTGATCCCAGGACTCTGGGATCATGACTTGAGCCGAAGGCAGTGGCTTTAACCCACTGAGCCACCCAGGCACCCCCAAATTGTATCTTATGCATTTGTAAACTGTGCCTATTGTTAAGGACTCTGTAATCAGAAATGCATGCAAATATACCATAAAATTATTTTCCAGTTCTTTCTTAGTGAGTAAACTTTGCAGATTGATGAGAATCCCAGATATGTGCTATGTCTTTGTAGGTTTCAGTTTTCCCAATTTGCAACACATTAGTGGCTTTGCCCAATTAATATTAGGTTGTGCATTCATTTTGTAGATTTTTCTCCATTTCCCTTCATTTATAGTATTTTTTTAAAAAAATTTGCATGGACACACATGCAGACTCACAAACCATTCCATTCTGTAAGATTTTTTAATGAATGTCTTATTTATTTTTATATGAACTGTGCTAGGCACAGGAATAAATAGACAAATAACCTGTTTTAAAAGCATTATGCCTTTTTCCTATTGTGCATGCTGGGCAGAATATAACTTCACTTCTTAACTGAATTTTGAAGTGATTTCTTGACATAAGTGCATAGTGCCCTTTGAATTAGAATAACAAAATATCCCTGAGGGAAAGCTTTGAAAAGACTGGCTGTTGGGTGAAGACTGAATTGTAGAGGAGAGAAAGTGGAGCAAAGAGGTCAGTTAGGAAGTTATTGCAATCATCTTGGTGAAAGATGATGGTGACTTGAACAGGATGGTAGTCATGGAGGTGGAGAATAGTGGAAAATTTCAAAATATACTTTTGAAGTGCTACCAGTAGGTCTTGTTCATGGATTGAATTTGGGTGCTGAAGACAAAGAGAACACGCTTAAAGAAATTGTTAAAAATCATTTGCAGGGTGCCTGGGTGGCTCAGTGGGTTAAGCTGCTGCCTTCGGCTCAGGTCATGATCTCAGGGTCCTGGGATCGAGTCCCGCATCCGGCTCTCTGCTCAGCAGGGAGCCTGCTTCCCTTCCTCTCTCTCTGCCTGCCTCTCTGCCTGCTTGTGATCTCTCTCTGTCAAGTAAATAAATAAAATATTTTTAAAAAATAAAAATAAAAATAAAAATCATTTGCAAAACAAAACAGATACTTTTTTCCCCCTTCTCTGAATATCATTCTAAGTGGAACTATCATTTTGCTCAGACATTTTATTTAGACATATGATAAACCATTTTTAGTAATCAGTTCTCTTGGACGATTTAGGAGGCCAATGAATACTCTGAAATTGCACACAAAATTTTAAATTTATGCATATGCTTTTCCTTGGAGGAAGGTCACAGCTTTCCACATATTCTCAAAGAGATCTTTGAACAAAAACAAGTTAAGTGTCTATTAGTCCGTTATTGTACAAAATGCAATATAGCAAGCTACTCTAAAACTTAGTAGCTTAAACCACCATAATTTGTTCTCACTCACATGCCTGTGCCAGCCAGGGTCATTCTGCTGATGTTGGTTGGGGCTACCTGGACTCTGCTCCAGGTCATGGCTTCAGATCAGATCCGCTCCTTGTGTCATTTGTCCTTCTAGGTCTGGTGACCCACCTGGGACATGTTGTTTTCCTGGCAGTGGCAGAGGCATGAGAGTGAAAACATAGCCCTCCAAGCACATTTTAAGCCTCTGCTTGTGTAGCATCTGGTAACTTTCCATTGGTTAAGGCAAATTACATGACACATCCCAAAGACAAGTGGTGAGGAAGATTGCGGCGCCTGTAAGCGGGAAGGGACTGCAAAGTCAAATGGCAGAGGGACATGCAAAAGTCACAAGGCAAATGAATATCTAGTTTGTTTATTCCTTATTTTTTATTTCCCTTTCCACACTTGTACTACTGAAAAAGTCAAGTTGGCATTTTGTGGAGAATGAATATACCAGTTTCTCCTACTCTTGAAGTATCTCCTGCCTGGGTTTTAAAACTGAAGTTTTTCTCAACTAAAGTCCTGATCTTCGGGATGTGGCTTGATGGGGACTAATGTGAGATTCTGAAAGTTTATCTTTCTAAATGAGCTTAACTCTGTGTCCAGCCTCAGGACTTGCTCACATGAAAGGTTTTTGCCCTCGTTGACTTTATGCTTCATTCTGACAGTGTGTAGTCAGATCCAAAAGAAATAAAAATTCAGTGAAACTAACACACACACACAATGTGTAAAGAGATGTTTTTACTCCTTTGTGATACCATTTTAGTTTTCCAACAGCTTGGTATTCCCTGGAGCTATTAATAAAGGGTCTCAGAACTCAGAATACCTTCTCTTTTCCTCCAACTTCAACTTGTTCCAAAAAAGAAATAACTCATTCTGTATCTTTTAAATGAAAAAGCAAGCAGTGAGATGATCTACATACAAAATCAGCAAATGTATGCCCCTGCCTCCCTTGGCCAACAGGATTAAAACTCATCTGTGGAATCAGAAACTCCCTGTAATCACACCCAACCAGACTTCAGTCAGAGCTCTTGGTTTCAGATGTATTTTAAAAACATTTCCTTTTATTCTCTAGATCTTTCTTAAAGAATAAACTTTGCATTTTCTTGAAAGCACCTCCTCTGTGTGCCCATGTGGTTTTTAATCTTTTCCTCTCACCAGGGCAAAGATTGAAAGGATCTGTAATTAATGACTTGAAAAATATTAAGCTGGATTTAAAGAAAGAGACCCAAACAGTGGAAAAGCTCTACGTAACTACTCGTTTCCTTTACTTGAAGAAATGCTGGAGTGCTCTGCAAAAATTGCTAAGATACTGAGGCAGTTCCCCCATTAATTCAGGTAAGGGATATGGAGGCGGCCTGTGTATCAGTGTTACTGCCCCTCTTGACACTGGTTATAGAGTCAAAATAGTCTAAAGATGATCAATAATTGATCTTGGATATTTAAGGTATGTTTTTGTTTGGTGGCAGGGGACTCACCTAGATGACGTCTTTGCATCTTTTCCCAATTTAGACCAAACCAAGTCGTCTTCATTAAATAGGATTCTCTTTCTCCTTCAAAGTTATCTGTGTTTAGGGAGAAAGGATATAAGTCTATCTCAGCTTATTGATTTCTTTCCTTGTAGAATGTGTGAAGGAGAAACATCTTGTAAGATCTTTCTTTGGCACAGGAATAAGTAGACAATCTAATTTTAAAGGCTGTAGAACATAAAGGAATACATGCAAGCTTCTGGAGTCCCATGGTTCACACTTGAATCCCGACTCCATGGCCTACTTTATGGCCTTTGGTTGTGGGTAAACTGGTTTAAGTTCAGTTTTCCTCAAAGATTTTTGTGGGGATCATGAAAAATAAAGCATGTGTAGTCCTCAGTCCAATTCTGGACAAAGTAAGCACTTTAAAACATTGGTTAGTAATAAATGCTATGTCTATAGGCTTTGTTTGAACCCTCAGAAATAAGTGGTGGTATGGGCTATGCAAATGAGTGAAATATTAGTTTAATTTGTTGATTAAATATAACTTTTGACTGTACCATGCACAAAGGCTCATTCTTCCTTTTAGGTGACTTGGAACATTCCTAATAAATGACTTTCTAATGAAATGACATTCTCTAACTTGTCAATAAGTGCTTATCACCAGGGTCTAACCAAAATATGAAAATGGGACACCACGCCCCAGCTTGGGATCGGGGCCTTGCCAGCTGCACCACCATCCTTTCTTGGAGTCTTTTAACATGGGTGTTATCATTAATTTTCTTTAAACTTTTTTTTTTTAATTTTTAAACAAAGATTTATTTGTTTACTTGTTTGTGAGAGAGCATGTTTACCGGGAAGAGGGAGAAGGAGAGAGAGTCCATAAGCAGAGTCCCTCCTGAGCGTTTGGGTCGGGGGACCGGGCTGGGAGCTCAATCTCAGGACTCTGAGATAATGACCTGAAGGAAACCAAGAGTCCCAGGCTTAATGGAGAGAGCCACCCAGGTGCCCCTGGGTATTAGCATTTCAAAAAGAACCCTTGGGATTTCTGTCTGCTAACTGCCCCCTCCCCAGCTGGGACCTGTTGGCAGGACTGTCACTAGTAATGTTTGTATAACTGAAGACTATTTTCTGGTTTCAGAAGAATAAAGTTGACTATGTTTTACCTCAAAAAAAAAAAAAAAGAATAAAGAAAAAAGGAAATGGGGGCCTGACCATTAAAAGATGATGAATTAGGGGCGCCTGGGTGGCTCAGTGGGTTGAGCCGCTGCCTTCGGCTCAGGTCATGATCTCAGGGTCCTGGGATCGAGTCCCGCATCGGGCTCTCTGCACGGCAGGGAGCCTGCTTCTCTCTCTCTCTCTGCCTGCCTCTCCATCTACTTGTGATTTCTCTCTGTCAAATAAATAAATAAAATCTTAAAAAAAAAAAAGATAATGAATTAGGTGGCCTTGTTGAATTTTAACTAAGTAAAAAGGAACTTGGAGGTATTCACTTCCTTTATCACTTATCTTTTATTTACCTTTTCTGTACTAGGCCCTGTGCAGGGTGTAATGAGGCAATCAGTGGAGAAAAGACAGAGTCCCTGGGCAAAGTAGAGCTCTGGCCTGTTGCGGGTTTGCGCCAGAACTCAGTGCTCTGTGGCAACGTCTGAATATGGACCCTCTCTCCTGGTAGAGGGTGTTGGAATGGGGGAATAAAAAATGATCTGGGACACCTGGGTGGCTCAGTGGGTTAAGCCGCTGCCTTCGGCTCAGGTCATGATCTCAGGGTTCTGGGATCGAGTCCCGCATCGGGCTCTCTGCTCAGCAGGGAGCCTGCTTCCTCCTCTCTCTCTGTCTGCCTGCCTCTATGCCTACTTGTGATCTCTCTCTCTCTGTCAAATAAATAAATAAAATCTTAAAAAAAATGATCTGGTGTTCTGGGTGGAAGCATTTGGGGAAAGATTTCAGAGGACAGCCTAAGAAATCTGAGAAAAATTTAGTAGGAAAAAAACAAGAGAGGGCCTTAATAGGTTATAGGTTCTTGATTTGTTTTTGTAGTAAGAAGTGGAATGATCTAAATGGCATTGGAAAATGCTTTGGTAGTGATAAGTGCAATTGGTTAGATAAGGGAGAAGATGGGGTTAAATATTTATACTTATATATAAATAGTTATAAATGCATATATCTGTTCTCTGAGGAATAGAATCATTCCCCATCCTTGGAGTATAAGGAGGAATTATGGAGTGAAGGAGACCTAGAAGAACTACCAGCTCACTCAGTAGGCTGCTAGGGAAGCTAGTTGTGATAATCTTGTTTGTATGTTCCCAGCATGTGAACTCATTACTGAGAGTCTCTCTGTTCTTTAGTTCTTAGTTTAGTGGCAGGGCATTACAAAAGGGAACCCTGACTTCAGTAAGAGAAGCTCTGGTCAGCTTACCTTTTTGCTGGGATACTTCCCAGTCAGAGTCAGTCAGAGAAGCTGACATCCATGTGTCTCAGAAACTAAAAGTTGAAGCTTACTTTGGAGAAGTAGAGATTAGGTGGGAGCAAAAAATGCCTTATTATTTTTCAGAGACAAACTACATTTGATTTTTAATTTTAAAGTGGTATTTAGAATATTATATCAAACAGTATAATATCTCTCTTATGGACTCAACTGTGCCCCACAAATCTATATGTTGAAGCTGTAACCCCAACATAGATTTACTTAGAGATGGAATCTTGAAGGAGGTAATTAAGGTTAAATGAGGTACCAAGTATGGGACCCAAATCCGCTAAGCCTGGTGATTTTTACATGAAGAGAAAGACACCAGGCCTGCTTATGCAGAAAGGGAAGGCCATGTGAGGACACAGCCAGAAGGCAGCATCTGCCAGCCCAGGAGAGAGGCCTCAGGGGAAACCAAACCTTCCAGCAGCTTGATCTCGAATGTCCAGCCTCCAGAACTGGGAGAAAATGAGTTTCCGTTAAGCCAGTGGTCTGTGTGTGGTATGTTGTTATGGGAGACCCAGCAGACTAGTACAATCTCTAGATATTAAACATAAACTATGATATTTAAACATAATACTATAATGTCCATTTCACATGTTTCTCCACCATACAGCCTCTATTGAGCAGGTACTGGCTGGTGTCCACATATGCATTATTTTATTTAAGTGGCACAGTTTTGCTATGTGATAGTTATTGTTGCCTAAGGTTGAATATCTGAGAAGCAATGAAGTTGGAATCCGATCCCAAGTCTCAGTTTATGAGTATAATTATTTTTACATTATTCTCTACTAGATTCCACTGCATGGAATCAAAAACTCACTGCATTTTTATTCATCGTGATTATTGTGTGACCTCTGAAGAAGGACTCACCACACTGTCCCTTTTATTCTCTTTTTTTGATTTTAGACATTGAACTACACCTCACAGCAACACAGACCAGCTGAAAACAGAGAGCATCTGGTTTTGCTGCAGGCAACAAGCACATCACTTTCCATGAATACACATACTGTGAACTCATGGTTAGGAAGAGCTTGCATCATGTTTCAATTTAATGGCTATTACTTCTTCTTCAAAGGTCTTGCTGTATGTTCCATTTTCCCTCCAAATGTCAGAGGGGAATGGGAAATTGAAGTGTCATAAAAACACTTGAAGGCTTCATTTATTGCAGACTAATTAGAGAATCAAAGAAGAATAAGGAGCTGGTTTTCTCTTTCCAAACTCTAGGGAACTAGTGTGTAGCAGAATGTACCAAAAAGACATTAGGTATTGCGATTTTTTTTTCATATGCCAAGTTCATAGGAGCAGGACTGATCGTGTGTGAAACTTAAAGTATCACTTATAATGTAGATAGGATAATGTAAAAACAAGGATTTGTTGACTAAATCCTGAACCTCTAGGATGAGGATTTTATGAAACTCTCCAAACTGTAGGCAGCTGATTTGAGAGTTGAAACATTAGGGAAACAGCCTCATTATAATGACTGATGATTTTTGTCTAAAAGATACCCCTCATTTCCAGATGATCAACACTCCAGTTGACCCAGTCCCTGACTACAAGATTATGCCCTTCCCTTTAACACTATTCCATTTCTTCTCTCTTTCTCTTTATTTATCCAACACAACAATGACAGTGTGTCTGTAACAGGAGGTATACGTAAATAGAGGGGAGCTGTTTTTTCATACCGTTCCCTTTCTTGACCACTGGATCATAACTCAAAAAACCTGGGCACCCATTACTAAGGGAAGAGGCCAGGTGCATTACATGTGCAATTGCTTCTGTACCACTGAACCTTTCACAAAATTATCAATGCACTGATGCGTTCCTAATGAACTCAGGACTTCTTAGCTTCTTGTTTATTTGGAAGGCTTAGCCTGTGCTGGATGAGGAGTTGGAATCATAGACTCCCAGACACTGCTTCTTTGGCGGCCTTAAAGAAAACATTTGGAGAGATGGCAGGAGTATGTGATGTTAGGGAATGTGCCAGAAAGGGTGAGTTACAAAATCCTCTAGGTCTATCATCATTTGCCTTTATGCTCTGCCTGCTGTGAGATTAAGTGGACATCCCAGTGACTCATTTTCAGGACATACTGGTTTTTTGTCTTTTGTTTTTTCTTCTCTGTTCTGTCTCCATGGACATCATGGTTGAGAACCTGACAAATGATTGCCTTTTGGATTCATGAAAGAAAATTCTATCCAGAGAAGGGCCAAAAAGCAATCTATAAAGGGTGGTAAGTTATTGTCTTGGGATGATTTGTTGGAAGGATGAATAGCATTTTCACTTCCAATGAGATGGATCTTCACAACTCCAGGAAGTGTGTTTGTGTTTGTGTGTGTATGTGTGTGTGTGTGTGTGTGAATCTGTACTTATAAAAGGCTTTTGATCAAGTATTTGTATAGGAATATAAGTCTGAAGTTTATGCAGTGCTTTTCATGTAGATTATATAATTTGACTATCATAACATCCCAAAGATATACATATTACCCTAAGTTAGCAAATGAAGAGGCTGAATCTGAAAGGTTAAGTGCTTGGCCCAGCTAGTAGGTGGCAAAAATATGAATGTATTTTTAGGCAAACATCCTGCTCCAACAATGGGGCTACACTGAACATTTATATAGGGTCTGATCTAGGCTGCTACATAAGCCATAGAAGATAGGGATTTACTTTAAAAAATAAAAGTAGTTAATTTTCTCCCCCAAAGAGTAGTTAAAATTGAGCCTAGTGGTTTTTTAAACCAATGGTTGCAATGAAATTTTTTTTCCTTTTTTTTTTTTAACTGTTTGTTTTTTTGTTTTTATAAAAGCAATGTATGGATATCTGCCTTCAGCTCTTACATGTAAAGATCTTGGAAGTCATCACTCTTGTCTTTACAACAAGAAAGAAACTTAACAAACAGAAAATCAGTGACACCTATTGGACCCATCAGAGAATCAAGATAGTAAGGCAGACCATCCCCCTGCATTCTAGAGAGACAGGTAAATACAGGAAGTTAAGAGCTAAGTTCTGTTTATCTGGAGTAGAAGGCACTAGAGCCATAGCTGATAGGAACACTTCAAAGATTTTGAAAAGCTGCCTCCAGTGAGAGGTACACTTCTGTTGGCTTTACCTCTAGGAACTCAATCAAGTTCTCTTGACAAGATCTGAGATAGATCCTTCCATGGCATACCAAAGAACTGTCTCCAAGGGAAAGGACTTTAAAGAGTCTTATCCCAGCTGGGGGAAGAGCATTCTTCCTTTATAACCCTCTAACTTTTCTGTCTCAGCTGAGGTTGTTGTGGGGAACAGGAAACTATACCCTGGATCAACACTTATGAAGGTCACAACCCTGAACACAGGCCCCCTGAAGACCAAGATTTAATCATAAGATTATAAAATGCTTCTTTTCTGCAAAACCTCCCCACTGTATTAACAGGTTTCTAGTGTAGTAACAATGGATTCCAGCTGAAAGCGCTGCAAGACACAAACTCTGAGGAAGCATACCTAGGGAAGGCCAAAATAAGAAGGAGAGACAAAAACAAGGACATTAGAAGAATTTGAAGTTTCTGGCACTTACAGCTTCAGAAAACATTAAGCCCAGCCCACCTCTTAGCAAGATTTATATATATCATCACCCATAAGATGATTTAAATAAATCCTTTGTATAAAATCATCACACCTGTTTACTTCATTTCTTATTGCCTAGTTTAACATTGGATCCAACTTCTATGAAAAAATTATAGAGCAGAATGCCCCACAGTTTGAAGAAGCAAAGCAAGCATAAGAACCAGACTCAAATAAGATAAAAATAGTGGAGTCATTAGGGAATTTACAGTAACTGTGGTGAATATTTTAAGGGCTCTAATGGGAAAAGAAGATAACATGCAAGAAGAGATGGGTAATGCACACAAAGAAATGGAAATTCAAAAGAAACAACTAAACAGAAATGGTAGAAATCAGAAAGAAATGCAGGCCTTTGATGGTCTCATCAGTAGACTAGACATAGCCAAGGAAACTATTAGTTTGCTTGAAGGTAGGTCAACAGAATCTTCTCAAAACTGAAATGGAAATGGAAATGGAAAATACAAAATTGAAAAAAGAAATGCAGAGTAGAACATACAAGACCTGTAGGACAGTTCAAAGGTGTGTATACCAAAAGATGAAGAGGGAATGAAGCAGAGGAAATATTTAAATAATGGCTGCAAAGATTTCAAAACCACCAAAGCATACATTTAGGAAGCTCATAGAGCACTGAGTGAAATAAATATCAAGACAAAACAAACCAACACCTAGCATATCATATTGAACTTCAGAAAACCAAAGAGAAAAAGAGTATCTTAACGGATGCTGGAGGAAAAGAATACCTATAGAGAAACAAGGATAAGAATTATAATGGACTTCTTATCAGAACATATGCAAGCAGGAAGAGAATGTATTTTAAGTGCTGAGAACAAACCCCACCAACCTAGAATTCTATATCCAGTGAAATGATCCTTTGAGAGTAAAGGAGGAACAAGGGATTTCACAGACAGATGAGAACTGAGCGAGTTCATCTGTAGACCTGCCCTGTAAGAAATGTTAATTACTGCTCTGCAAGAGGAAAGAAAATTATATAGGTCAGAATCATTTGCCTACATAAACAAAGAACAAGTATCAGAGAAGTAATAAATGAAGATAAAATTAAATGTTTTATTTTTCTTAGTCTTAATCTAAAACATAACTTTAAAGTAATAATAGTTACAATGAACCAGGCAATTATAGTATATGAATAATTGACAACAATGTCATAAAGACTGAGAGGGAGGAATTAGAAATATTCTGTTTTAAAATATCTGCACTATGTGTGAAGTGGTACAGTGTTATTTCAAAGTGGAATCAGATTAGTTTGAAAGGTACATTGGAAACTATAGTAACCAGTAAAAACTTTGAGAAATTTAAGTGATATGATAAAAGAAGAGATATTATGGAATCCTCTAAAGTACTTTATTAGAATCAGAGAAAATGAAATAAGAGGGCATGGAGAAAGGAAAAAAAAACAGAATAAATAGAAAACAGCTAAAAATGTGGTGGATATTAAACCAACTATATCAGTAATCACTGTAATATGAATGGCCTAAATATTCCAATTTAAAGACAGAAATTGTTACAGTGGTTAAAATGGCTAGTGCAGAAAGTACGTGAAATGAATCTGGGGCATCTTTTAGGACCAGAAAGTAAAGGACTGCTCTAAAAAACAAAATGAAATACCCAAAATAATGTAATATGTTAGAGACGCAGGAGATAACTAAAGAGCTCCAGGTGGCCAAAGCTGGAACAACTTCAGCAATAAAATTAAGTAATATTGGATTACATATCCTGAGAGTATAGTGGATAAATATCCATGAACATATACGGGTACAAATATTTGATTAAATAAAGGAATTAATGATGAAAAACAGATAAATTTCTCATGCAGAATTCCACATAGTTTCTATAGATACTCAGTCCTCAAGGAAGTGGAACATAACTTTCCGCTCAGGAAGTACAGGCTCAGGGTGACTTCCTTTCAAAGGGACCTGTGTAGAAAAAGGAAAGAAAGAATAACTTAAGAGTGGAGAGATCTGCCAAATGCTATCTCAAAATCAGCAGTAGTGTTATGTTGGTAGTATGTTCCCTTAATATGATGTGATAAAAGTTGTACTTTTCTTTAAGGGTCCTCCTCCCCAAAACACATATCCCCTGCTTATCATGAGAAAACATCAGACAGATCTCCACCAGGGGACATCCTACAAAATACTTGAACAGTGCTGAAAGCCATTAATGATCCTTAATGATCATTAAAAAACCAGGAAAGTCTGAGAAACCATTACAGCCAAGAGGAGCCTAAGGATACATAACTGCTAAATGTAATGTGATAGGATAGGTAGGATGCTAGGACAGGAAAGACAGGTTAAAACTGAAGAAATCTGATGAATGTATGAACTTCAGTGGATTAAAAAAGTAATTCATAATTATTTAAATTTACAGAAAACATTGAAAATATGAAGGGGACTAATTTTTTTCCTACAAAATAAACATTTTGGTATATTTTATCCTGGTCTTTTATATGTATGACTATGTACATATCTAAGTGCATACTATAAGATGTATCTTTTTCCCGAGGTAATGTCTGATGCATATCAGACAAATTAATGAATACACATATGATTGTGTACAACATATCTATGTATATGTATACATACATAATACACGCGAGTGAGTCCTACTTTTTAAAAGTTGTATGTGCTGCTTTTCACTTAATACTCTTCCTATGAGTATGGAAAGGATGACTGTTAAGTTCTTCATAGTGCTTGACTGATCATGCTTCACTGCTGTATTCTCCTTGCTAGCTCCATGTGTGTTTCAGGTGAGCAGGCTCGCTATGCCAGGGCGCATATCCTCTGCACGTAAGCTAACCTTGCAGGGGCCATGTGGATCGTACTAGATGACCCTGCAGTCTGTGAGGTCAGGGCTTTCATCTCCACTCCCTAATTGTATATTCTTAGGCAAGCCCCTTAACTTTTCAGAGCAGTAATTGTCTCCTTCACAGAGTTTTTATAAGAATAAGACAATGAGCGTGGAGGTTCTTATTACAGTATCTGGTACATAGAGATGCTCAGTGAATAAAGGTCCTTTTTCACACTTCTTAAATTAGGCTGAAAAGGCCTCTCCTGTGTCCTAGGGTGGGCCCTACTTTAATAGATATCTGGTACCTGGTGACTACTGTTTAGGCAGAAAATCCCAGCTTGTGCATTCTCAGCATAGTCCCTTTGCTTGGGATGTTATTGGGAAGGGGCTGAGAGATCTCAGTTACAATGTGCTAGCTGCTATATTCAGCCCTCCATATTCAATAAATGTTGGATATGCTCTCAGATTGCCCAAGGTATTGCTTGTCTGAGCTAGCATTGCTCCTGTGTGAATCAGCTCCGGCTGCCATAACAAGAAACTAGAGACTGGGTATCTTAAAGAGCAGACATTTATTTTCTTAACAGTTCTGGAGGCTGGAAGTCCAAGATCAATGTACCAGAGGGTTGAGCTCTGGAGAGTCTTCTCTTCTTGGGTTGCAGATGGCCATCACCTTTCTGTGTCCTCACATGGCCTTTCTTCTGTGTTCATGTGGAGAGAAAAAGATCTCCAGTGCATCTTCCCTTTTCCTGTAATGACACCAGTTATGCCAGATTAGAGCCCCATTCGTAGGACCTCATTTAACCTAAATACAGCATAAGAGGCCCTGTCTCTAAATATAGTCACATTGGGGGTTAGGTCAATGACATACTGATTTTGGGGGAATGCAGTTCAGACCATAATAGCTCATAAGTGGTAGAGTCAGTGGTTGAGACACATTTTCATGTACAATTTTAAAGCCACATCTGCCAAGTGGCATTGCCCATAATGGGAATGAAAACGTGTCATTGGTCAGCTTCATGGATTGTCATTATCATACTCATCATTGTTATTCAGAACAATAAACTGCTCTGTATCTACAGCCATCATATTTTTCAAAGTCTCTTTCCTTTCTTTGGGCTGTGATTAGAACCCTTCCCTGAAATGATGTCAAATGAATGTCAGAAGGAGCTAATGAATTGTGACAACAGACTGAAAGGCGCTGCCTGAGAGTGGGAGGGTTTTGTCAGCCCCAGCTGTGCTCATCTCTCCTAATGACACTAAACCTTTGATCCCAGAAACTTCCATACAGTCTGTTAGGATCCATGAATTCAGTCTTGTGAATGGTCGAGGTCATTTGGGAGCTGTTCTGAAGTCTAGATTTTATTTCTTCTTATCTTCATATGGCCTTTGGTCAGTCTAGGTCTCTGTCTACTCTTTCCCTTGGTTTTACATCATAATCCCCTCCCTGTCTTTTTCAGTATCAGGTGCAATTTGTACTCTTGTCTGAAGCCACTAGCTCACTTCACAGATGGCGAATTGCAGTTGAGAGTAATGGGCCTATTCGGTTCAGCCCAGAGAGTATATTAGTGTCTGATAGCCTCTAACTGCCGAACATTAGACATCATTCATGCTGCCCCAAGGTCATCTGTAGGGCCGCCTCTCACGCTTCTCCATTCCTCTCTCTACCTCCGTCATATATGAATTACACAAAAGTGGTGAAGCCATTAGGAACTAGTTCTGGGACTGTGGAACAATGAGTCTTTGTTACCAGATGAGCTCAGGCTTGCTCCAACTAACTGGGAAGACTGGCTGAGCGCTTGAAAGAATGCAACGAAGCAGTACAGCTAAATTTAACCGCTGAGAATATATGGGTCTTCTTAGAGGAAATATCAGCCCCATACTCTAGGAGGCGCCATTTCAAATAGAAAATCAGAAATCAAGCAGTGTGATGGAGTGTGTTAATGGGCCATTTGAAATATTAGTTACTATATGTAAGTATGGTGCTGGAAATTTCGATGCTAAATTCTGGGTTTGATCTTAATGAAATTAAATCAGGCAGGGTGTGTGAAGGTGCCTAGTATAAACATCTTGCAGGAGTACAAGCTCAACAGATACGTGTAAATCATCTAGTTAAGAGATTGAGGTAAATTTTACTTCATTTAGTCTCATTTATTTCTAGTAGAGGCAAAAATGACAAATACTGAGTTTACAACTCAGGTTTTCTAGTTCCTAGTCTCGAGTTTTTTGTTTTTTGTCTCTGTTTTTTGGTTTTGTTTTGTTTTGTTTTTGTTTTTGTTTTGTTTTGTAGGAAATATCCTACCTGGGCTCTGTTGAGTTGCCACTCTTTGGTTCTAGTTCACAATTGTTACAAACTTTTTCTTTCATCTTTCCACCTGCCCCAAGCCAGTATCCTGTAAAATGGTAGATTTTGAGGGTGCTGGATAGGTACTACTTTTTTGAATTTTAAGCTAAATGAGAAATAAGACAAAAGGATAGCCAGCGGAAACCGCTTTCAATTTTATCATTAATAAAGTTGATATTGAAGAATAAGGTGTGTGACATGGCGTTGATCTTTCTAATATTGAATCTCTCCTCCAGAAATCTTACCAAGTATCTCTCTCTCTATTTCTAAGGAAGGAGCAAGGGAATTTGAAAAGAAGCCAAGAACATTTAGGAAAAATCTTTTTCATGGAAACTGGAAGACTGAGGAGGAATAGTTATCCTCCTGCATATTCTCTTCTCCCTTCCAAATACTTAGATAACAATTGAACTCCAGGCCAGGTATATTATCTGATTACAGAATGTGATATTTAAAACCTGGCTGAACCTTAAAAATTCAGAGTAGCCAGTATGTTTTCCTTTTGAAAGTTGCTGATCCTTACGCAAATCCCAGAGCAGAATCTGTTCTTTATAAAATGAAAATAAATATGAAAAAATTTGCTATGTGCTAATGATCAAATTGGAGACGATGAAGAGAAAAATACATGGTTATCAAGGGCTCACACTCCCCTTGAGTAACCTTAACAAATAATAGCTTTCTGAAATAATATCTCTGCCTTCAGTTGTCTGTCTCCAAAGGTCATCATACTGTATTATGGATGGCTTTAATTGGAATTGGTAAACTTTTTCAACTCTTAGATAACAGTGGCCTGGACTCAAAGTTTAATATTACTGCCTTATGTTCTTCAGATATCTGTATTTCTTCATTAAATAGTCACTGTTGGGAAAATCTAGTACCTTCTGTCATAGAATCCTTTGTTCCTTTTCTCTGGTTGATTTGGTGCATCTGCTTTCTTTCTTTGCCCCCCTCAGTTTTTTGCCCTCAGTTTTCCCCACAGTGGGAAAGTTGCCATGCACAAAGATGGCAAGCTGAATAGCACAGGATACTGAGAGCTTCTCACAAAGAGAACCTGGGAAAAGACTTCCCAACACAAACATCTCCAAATCAGGGTGAAGCTCCAAGGGGCAAAGAGCGGGAAGGAAGTGTTTCTTTCTGAAACAGGATTTGTTCACAATGTCCATTTAAGAGGTGAGTGGGATCATGTGTGATCAATAACACTTTCTCAGGCTCTGTTAATCACATTGATATATTTGTATTTATTAAGTTTTAGTAAGTTAATAAGGTATTAGGTATATAGTAAGTTAAATTAGTACATCAAAGAATCATAGAAAAGGAGTTAACAAGAGAGGAAGACTTCATAATCATAACAAAATAATGATAATTTGGGTTCTGGTCAGAGGAAAGACAAGGCATTTGATAAGATCTTGTTTCTGCAGAGGAGGAAATATACACAGAGAAGAACCATAGAACTCTACATCTTTGGGTCATCTGTCTTCATCAGTGTCAGGTCCTCTTATAGTCTAAAATCCAGTTTCTTCAACAAATTCCTAGTTCCTGAGTTTGATGGTCAGCTCAGCTCCATGAAGCTTTCACTTGCAGGTTCTGCTTGGACTCGGTGACTCACCCTAGCAGGATGGATGGTGGGTCTAGAGAGCTGGGGCCCAGCTTCTTGCCCCAGCTTCTTACCATTTTGCTTATTCTATTCTACCTTGCTTTTCATTTCCAGTAATGCTGCATGAGGCAAGCTGTCTTGTTGTTTCCTTTTTCTTCCTTATTCTACACCTGAGTCAGTGGCCTTGCTTAATCCAGTTCATTCATTCCCAAGGCTATCACTTTCTCCTTCTTGTCTCTCAGGGACTGAAATCTGATTGTCTTTAGTCTCATCCTCTGTTAGTCTGCTGGACCTGAGGCCACTCAGGAACCTGCATATTTATTTAACATTTCTCCTCTTTTCTTAGGAAGTCATCTACTGACCATGGACTCACATATATTGGCTTCATGTGACTCTGGAGGTGATACAGTCACTGGTGAGGTTTTCAGAGAAAACTCTGATTTGGTGAGCTGTATGCAGTAAGTTTATTAGAGAAGTCCTAGGGGCATGAAGGAAGCGGATCTAGGACTGATGTGCACTCCATTCTCAACAAAGGCCTCAGCTAATGCTACAGAAGTGTTGATTCTAGGAGTGCTTTTTGAGTTGCATTGAAAGGAGGCAATGGAACCAGGCCTTTCTGTGTTTGCATTTGCCAGTCACTGGACTGTGGCTTCTCCAGGAAGGGTGTATGATCTTGGGGGAAGAGACCCCTTTCAGATGAGAGCCTTCCCTGCTTGCTGTCTGCCAACATAGTGACAGTGGGGGAATGAGTCTGAATGACTGCACAGTACATGCACCCTACAGTGTAACATGAGGTTGGAGATAAAGACGAGGGAAGCCCATCATGTGCATTTTGAGCACTTTTCTTAGGTTATCTTATTCAGTACTTAAAATGACCCTGTAAAGTAGATATCATCATCATCATCATCATCATCAGTGGAACTATTTTATTGTGCTAAGAGCACATGAGATCTACTCACTTAACAAAATTTTAAGTGTGCAGTATGTTCTTGTTGACTTATACATATCATGTTTTAGATCATGTAAAACTCTTCATTTTGCTAAAGAGAAGCTTTATACCCATTAATTAAGAACTCCCCAGCCACTCCTCCAAGCTCCTGACAGCCACCATTCCACTCTTTACTTCTATGATTTGACTATTTTGTGTACCTCAGAGAAGTGGGATCATGTAGCATTTGTCTTTCATTTATATATTTCATTTAGCATTAGACATTTCCTGAAAGTTCACTCATGTTGTACCATTATTATCTCTATTTTGGTAATGAAAAGACTTAGGGAGTTTACAACATGAGGGACTCTTTCTGTAGCCCTTACCCTGTGAGGATGGTTTGGGACTCAGTGATTTTTGTAGACTCTATAAAACTTTTAGGAACTCTTCATAATACTGTGTGTATGGTTCACACTGCCTAAAAGATTAACCTCATTTATTAGAAAACCCGAATGCTCTTGTTTAGCTTAGAAGTAAAAACCTGATGGCCTCTTTTTTTTTTTTTAAATTTATTTGACAGAGAGAGAAGTCACAAGTAGGCAGAGAGGCAGACAGACAGAGAGAGAAAGAGGGGGGGTGGTAAGCAGGCTCCCTGCTGAGCAGAGAGCCCAACTCCGAGCTTAATCCCAGGACCCTGAGATCATGACCTGTGCTGAAGGCAGAGGCTTAATCCATTGAGCCACCCAGGCGCCCCGGCCTTCTCCCCACCCCACCCCCCCGTGGCATGATTGCAGTCTTCACTCTATACTAGACCATACTTTTAATAAAACTGCTCAGATTCAAGTACAAATTAGGATGGGTTCACAGCGTTTGTCACTTCTCTTGCCATTATCCAGACAGAACAAACGGAATCATCTTCAGTTGATGTTGTATGACCTATGGGAAGTGGTCAAGTTGGAAGGATCTAGAATCTTTTGATGTTTTCACACCCAGCTGATACAAGTCTGAAATTTCCTGTTATGTAGGTAACGGAATGAATCTTTTAGGGACCTTAGCTTGTGTTTTGGTGAGGCCTATAACTCTCTGCCTCTTTGTTCTGCTTCTTTTTTCTTTCTGTCACTCCTCCCTTTCATTTCTTTTCCTTTCTCCTGCCCCCTCTTTTTTTTTCTTTTCCCCGCTCACAAGAGAGACCTCAAGTTGTTCCAGCTATAAGCTTACTGGAATTGATAGGGACATTTAAATAGTAGTAAGGTCTGAGAAGAATTTGCCTCTTGATGCTGCCTGTCAGCTGAATAGTACCTAGAAGGTAACCATGTAAAATGCCCTCTTTCTGCAGAGGAGAGTCAGAGAGGGTCATTATTTCTCTCATTAAGGTTTTTCCCAATCAGCTTCAATTAAGTTGAAGTTGCAGCAAGTTTATTTCATTTGTCTATGTAAGTTTTGCTTGTGCAGCAGAGAGTAGAAACAGGAGGTCAGGGCTCAGTCACAGAGTTCAGACCACTATGATGGGCTGTCTTTATAGGGCCTGGCACTAAGAAGGGGCCTGTACTTGCTTTAATACTCTGCTATTGGTATCTTGTAATTCTTAATGATATTTGAACAAAAGGCCCACATTTTCAGTTGGCAGTAAGCTGTACAAAATATGAAGCTGGTCCTGTTTCAGTAACTCTGACTCATTCATTCACCCTGAATTCAGGACTTTTTGCATATAGTTTCAAATCCTAGGAATATAATTCTCTTTGAGAGTAGGATAATTTTTTCTTCTATCTTTATTGAGATATAGTTGACATGTAACCTTGTGTAAGTTTAATGTATACAATGTGATGATTTGATACACATGTATATTGTGGCATGTTTACAACAATGAGATCAGTTAACATATCCTTCACATAATTACTTTTTTGTTGTTATGATGAACACATTTAAGATCTACTTTACTGGCAAGTTTCAAGTATGCAATATAGTATTATTCATTGTCATCACCATGCCATACATTAGATCCCCAGACTCGTACATGAAATCTAAAAAAGAGCTCAACTCATAGAAGCAGAGCGTAAAAGAGTGGTTGCCAGAGGCTGGAAAATGGGGGAAATGAGGAGAAGTTGGTCAAAGGGTAAAAAACTAAGAAGGATGAATAAATGAGATCATATGGCATAATGGCCTGAAGGTCCATCCGTTTTATCACAGATGGCAGGATTTCCTACTTCTTATGTCTAAATAATTTTCCATTATATATATCTGTACCACATTTTCTTTATCCATTGAGCCATCAGTGGACTCTTAGGTTGTTTCCATATCTTGTCTGCTGTGAATAATGCTGCAATGAATGTGGGAGTATAGATACTTTGTTGAGATAACGATTTTATTTTCTTTGGATATACATGCAGAAGTGTATTCTGCAGCCAAATGCTCTACCACTGAGCTCTACCCCCCAGAAGTGTATTCTGAATCACATGAAGTTTTTGAGGAATCTTTGTACTGTTTTCATAATGGCTGTGCCAATTTACATTGCCATGAACAGTGCACAAGGATTCACTTCTCTTCAAATCCTTTACCAGCATTTGTTCTCTTGTGTTTTGATAATAGCCATTCAAACAGGTGTGAGGTGATATATCATTGTAGTTTACTTTGTATTTCCCAGATGATTAATGATGTTGAACTTCTTTTCATATACTTACTGTCCATTTGTATCACTTCTTTGGAAAAATGTCTGTTCAGGCTGTTTGCCCATTTTTTTAGTTAGATTATTTGTATTTTTGTTTATTGTTTTTTGTTTTTGCTGTTGAAGGATATATAATTTCCTAATATGTTTTGGATATTAATCTCTTATCAGATATATGGTTTGCAGATACATTCTTCCATTCCATAGGTTGCCCTTTCATTTTGTTGACTGTTTTTTATTTGTTTTGCAGTAATACAGAAGATGTAATTTGTTGTGGTCTTACATATTTACTTTTGCTTTTGGTGTCATATCCAGAATATCATTGCCAAGACTAATGTTAAGGAGCTTTTTCTTATGTTTTCTCCTAGGAGTTTTAAAGTTTTGGGGTCTTATATTTATTCTTTGGTCCATTAATTTAATTTGGAGGAGTATGTAAGATAGGGGTCTAGTTTGTTTCTTTCTCATGTAAATATACAGTTTTCCTAACATTATTTATTGAAGAGAAAATCCTTTCCCCATTGAGTGTCCTTGGCAGCTTTGTCAAAAATCAGTTGACTATTAGGCACCTGGTGGCTTAGTTAAGCAGCCGACTCTTGGTTTCTGCTCAGATCATGGTCTCAGGGTTGTGGGATTGAGCCCCACATGGAGCTCTGTGTCTGGCTCCATGCTCGGCAGGGAGTCTGCTCCGAGATTCTCTCTCTCCTTCCCTCTCTGCCCCTCTACTGCTTGCACTCTCTTTTTCACTAAAATAAATAAATCTTTAAAAATATTAATTGGCCACATATGCATGGATTTATTCCTGGGTTCTCAGTTCTTTCCATTGGTCTATGTATCTGTTTTTATGCCAGTATCATACTGTTTTCACACTTATAGCTTTGTAATATTGTTTGAAATCAGGAAGTATGATGTCTTCAGCTTCTTTCAAAATATTGCTTCAGCAAAATCCCATTTGATCATGTTGAATGATCGTTTTAATGTGCTGTTGAATTCAGTTTGCTAATAGTTTGTTGGGGATTTTTGCATGTATACTCATCAAAGATATTGGCCTGATATATAAGGCATTGTTATCAGGGTGACAGGGACCTTGTAAATAAGTTTGGGAATGTTCTCTCCTCTTCAATTTTTTGGGAAGAGTTTTAAAAGGCTGATTGGCATTAATTCTTTTTAAAATGTTTGTTCTAATTCACCAGTGAAGCCATTTTGGCCCTGGGGTTTTCTTTGTTGGGAGGTTTTTGATTACTGATTCAATCTCCTTATTTATTACTGGTCTCTTTAGATTTTCTATTTATTCTTGATTCAGTCTTGGTAGATTTTATGTTTCTAGGAATTTGTCCATTTTTTCTAGGTTGTTCAACTTATTTTGGGTATAATTATTCATAGTAGTCTCTAACGAACCTTCCTGTTTCTTTGGTATCAGTAACAGTGTCTTCTTTTACATTTTTCATTTTATTTATTTGAGGTCTCTCTCTCTCTTTTTCTTGAAAAGTCACTGGGAACTGCCTTTGCTCCCACTGAGTGGCTGATACCGGTTGTCCTTTATCTTCTTCCTTATTCTTAGCCATCTCTCTGCATCTCAGCTTTGCTGCCCTCTGAGGTGAAACCAAGGTGGGCACTTACATAGTGCCCCAAGAAGTTGAGGAACCTTGTTGCTCACTTGTCTGCACCTTCCCAGTGAGGGGAATTTTTTCTAGCTGGGGCATTCCTTCTTGGCACTGAACAGTGCCCATCTGGGGAATGGGATAATGCAGGCAAAATGAAGCTGTTTTTCCTTTCCTTTTTGTGTAGTTATTCTCAGATTTTTTTGTTCTTCTGTGTTGCTGAAGTTTCTTAAATGAACTCTTGAGCTCTCTCAGAGCTGGTTTGTTCATGGATAGGTGTCAAATAGTTGATCTTTGTGGGGATATGGAAACTGGGGTCTCCTGCTTCTCCATCTTGGTGACATCACTCCTGAAAATAGTTAGTATAATTAGTTAATTTCTCATTGCTTTGTGGGAAGATGGTAAGGGAAAAGATGGTGGGATTTGACTGGATTCTATGTGGCAAAAATCTTAATTAACAACTTGAAGGAAAATTCTGGATCAAGGCAAGAGACCCTAATATTTGTTGAGCCTCTACTAGGTACCTGGCATTTGTAACTATTATGTCATTTAATCATCCCAGTAATTCTCCAGGGCAGGCATTTTACCAGTGAGAGTCAGTGAGGCTAAGTAGCTTACCTAGGATCACACCAATAAATGACAGAGCCTGAAATTGATCTTAGGTCATTAGCTAGCTATTAAGATTGTGCTTAAGAGAGATGAAATGATTGGATGGAAAAGTCCCATGGCGAACTGGGGAAAGAGCATGATTTTTAATTTTTTTTTAAAGATTTTTTATTTATTTGACAGAGATCACAAGTAGGCAGAGAGGCAGGCAGAGAGAAAGAGAGAGGAGAAAGTAGGCTCCCTGCTAAGCAGAGAACCTGATTCAGGGCTTGATCCCAGGACCCTGGGGTTATGACCTGAGCCGAAGGCAGAGGCTTTAAACCACTGAGCCACCCAGGTGCCCCAAGAGCACGATTTTTAGAATGTCAACTTTGAGAGAGAGAGCTGAAGAGATCAAACCTGGAACTAAAACTGGCTGTGACAGTGGGTGAAGTGCTGCGGGAGTGCTGAGATACAGAGGGCATGATGCTCAAAGTGCAAGATGCTAATGCACTTTCGAAAGATTTAGCCAAGGAGCTGATTAAAGAACTCTTGGGGTAGAGGATTATGCACATTAGAGCTTATAAAAACAAGACCAACAAAGTGAAAATGGAGAGAAACTTTGTAAAGAGGAACTCTGGAGAAACATTTATAGTGCTCTGAATCCCATCACTCACCTCTAGCAAGCTACAAGGTCCCTGACTTAGATCCCATACCTAATGACTTCAGTGGTTTCAATTGTCAGTACCTAATAGGTGCCTTCTTTGGTTTGGAGGACACAGCGGCCTGTTTCTAAAAACTGCTTGAGAAATCCAAAAAGACAAGAGTGTGACCAGCCACCTGCTTTGAAATGGACTAAAGGAGTATTATCATAGCATAGGGAACATCCTATGTTCTTGTGGTTTAGAGGAAATAATGAGTGTGTGTTTTCCATGGGCCAGATGCCAGAGAGAGCCGGGATTTGATTCCCATTAAGGCTGACATTGCCACCAGATTCCTAAGGACTGACAAAGGAGTAAGTGAGCAGCTGAAATAAGATGTATTTGTCAAGGTCAAGAAAATTGCAGTTAAGAAAATTTCCATGGTGAATGGCATGTTTTTGGAAAAAAAAAACAAAAAAAACCTTGAAAGTACCTCTCAGAGAAAAAGGCAGCTTTTATATACAGTCAGCTTAGAGAGTACAAAGAAACCCACTAGAGTACCAGCCAAGTAAGAACATTTTTGCCTTACCTTCTTACCTTCCCTCCCTCCTTAGCATCAACATGTAAAGAGAAACCAACCACATCCCATTCCCCAAATTCAGGGAAAAAAATGGAGGGAAGGAAAAATCTTGAACTATAGAGCAAATTTGTAATTTTGACTGTTGGATTGGATATTTAAATTTCTATTATGCTTAACAAAGGTGAGAAAAATCTTAGAGTCCACCTGAGTTTGCACTTAGAAGCAATTAAAAAGGTCTCCATACCGAGCAAATTTAAAGGGGAGAGGGCTACAAAATAAATAAATAAATAAATGTATATATTTTTTGTGTGTGTGATGACATCTCATGACTCATACCTAGGCACTCTTCTGGTTGATGAGACATGTTCTCTGATTGTGGCAGAGTCTAAAGATGGTTGATACAGAGCAGTACCAGATAGCACAATGAGTGGGTGATATTTGGGAAGTATGGTGAAGGTGGCATGTGGCAGTCTAGGCTGGTAGCCAGCAGAGTAGTGATTACTTGACCCAAGGGTAGAGTCAATGGAACTCTTGTTTTCTGCAGTAGACTCTTGGTAGCCCATCCAGATATCCTTTACTAAGCTAGTGGACTTATTTTCCAGTTGCTGAGGATTTTGGCTAGTAAAGGCTCACACCTATATACAAGTATATGGTCCCTCAAAAGAGGACAACTTTGTAGGTGTATGTAAGTTCTGGAGCTCACCAAGGGATCAATCTGATGATTAGATTTCAGCACAGTCACATCTCTGCTGAGCTTCTTGCCCTGCTGTGTCTTCCTGTTCTTTCTTACAGTTTTCTTTTGAGAATATTCTCTCAGTAAATCATATACACAAAACCCCATCTCAGACTCTGCTTCTAGAGAATCTGATGTAAGGCCAGGAGCGATCCTCGAAAGCTAACTTTAAAGACTGGGATTCTGGAGTTGGATGGTTTGCTGACCGAATGGCAGGGAGGACCCCATCCCAGGTGGTAGGTGGATTATTGATGGGCCCTGGCATAGTGCTGCAGCTGTAAAATTGCTTAGTTTTCCACCTGTGAGAAATGGGGACAGGATACATGTAGAAGGGCATACATTAGTTTTGGCACCCTCACTGGAATTTCATGGGAACAATAACCATAGAAATTGTGGAATTGGGTGGTGGCGAAAATCACCACTGATACACTGAAGAAAGAAAATTACAACTGCTTATCTGTGAATCACCAATTTGAACCGATGTGTGGAGATTCAGATGGCCTCCTTGGCAACTTTTAAAGAGCTATAATCTTGGTTCTTTCCATAGTTTGGCGACTGTGGCCATTGCTGCTATAAACATTGGGGTACAGATGGCCCTTCTTTTCACGACATCTGTATCTTTGGGGTAAATACCAAGGAGGTAAATTGGAAGGGGAGGTGAACCATGAGAGACTATAGACTCTGAAAAACAGTCTGAGGGGTTTGAAGTGGCGGGGTGGTGGGAGGTTGGGGTACCAGGTGGTGGGTATTATAGAGGGCACGGCTTGCATGGAGCACTGGGTGTGGTGAAAAAATAATGAATACTGTTTTTCTGAAAATAAATAAATTGGAAAAAAAAAAAAAAAGAGCTATAATCTCCTGAAACCTAGAGATCAATCTGAGTGAATGACCAGGATTCTTCGGGTTTTAGAAGGAGCACATTCTTCAGTTGTGAATACTGTTTTCAGCCATTTATTAGGTGATGTTGAAGGCTAATTATTTTGAATGAGGCTCAGAGTAGGAAAATCCTTTGTAGCAGGTCCAGGCTGTTGCTTTGTCACTTGAGCCATATGGCTCAGAGAATTCCACGTTACCAAAGGTATTTGTGCTGAGCAAAGATGCTTTCTGGTATCTCTGCCAAGCCCCAATAGGAAAGTTACAGCATAGACCCCTAAGGTTCTGGAGTAAGGCCATACCATCTGCAAAAAACAACTCTACCCTATTCAAAAAGTAGCTGCTAGAATGATACTGGGCTCTGGTAGAAACCAGTTATGTGACTATTGGGAATCAAGTGAGTGTGACACCAGCTGTGTTCATCACAAACTGTATGCTGTTAGACCTACCAAGCCTAAGATTTAGTGGGTCTGGGTCCAAGGTTTAGTGTACCCAGCAAGAATCCATTCCAAGATGGTATAGTACTTCTAGAATTGGTTTCAGAGGTGACAGGTAAGCTGCATCAAGAGGTGGTCCTGACTCCCATGTCACTCATTATTGTTGCACTGATGACCCTAACTTTGGTTCATGCCTGTGGCCCCCCTAGGGAGTTTATGATCAGCTAATAGAGGAGGATACAAACAAACAAATTGCTTGGTTTATGCAGAAGTTGGCCCTCATATTTTAGTGTAAACCAAAAATAGAATGTTGTTGCGGGATAGCCCTACTCATGAGTGGCCCTCTAAAATAGTAGTGAGTAGAAATCCTCCCAAAGGGAAGAGTGGAAGAACTTTAGTGTGCTTGGCCATCCACTCTGTATAAATGAAGAAGTTCACAGACTGAGGTGCTGTGATGAACTGCTTTCCTGGTTGATTAGGAACCTGAAAGAGAAGTTTGGAAGATCTGTGACAAGGAGGTCCAGGAGAATGTCATGTGGCCAAACTTATGAGAGCAAATAAAAATTATGGGGATCTTTTTATTCCACATTAATGCTTGCCACAGAAGTATCTATTGCAGAATTTTTTAAAAAACTGAATATGTATAAGATGACTTACCACAGATGTTAGCTGGTCTCTGTCACCCCTTGATTACACAGTGGACTAGTGAAAGAAGAAGCCACAGTGATGGATATGGAGGCTTTGCCTAGGTCACAACCTGGGCTTCTTCTTACCAAAACTTATCTAGTTAATGGCATTGCTGAGTATCAACTTTCCAGTCCCAGAGTCTTTAATACTGACACCGAGTCTTTAATACCGTATCTTCCCTGGAGAAGACCAGTTACCCACTTGGTATGTAAAGTTGAACTAAAGGATCCACGTTACAGTAATGAAGATATATGACAGGGTTCAGACTGACTGGACCTGTAACACTACACCATCTAGAAACTATTGGCCTGATAGAGGAGTGGTATGGTCCTTGAAGATATAGCTGCAGGGCAGCGTGGAGAGAGCACATGTAATATGTTCCCTCAAACCAACAACCATTGTATCACTCCCAGTGATCTACTTCGGGAATTTGTTTTTCCCATCTTAACAACTCTAGATACAGAGTACTTACGCCTAGGAGGGAGCTGCTTCCAACACGAGGCCTACTGAGAGTCTCAGTAAACTTTAAGTTATGGCTGTTGTCTGGTCACATTGGGCTTCTCAAGCCAATAAATCAGCAGGGAGAGATGCAGTTACCAATTTTGAAGAGGAAATTGACCCTGATCACCATGAGGAAGTAAGGCTGCTACCACTGCATGGGAGCGTGGAGGCATAAATGTGGCATATTCTTGGCATTACCAGGCCAAATTTTAGCTATAAATGGTAAGTGTAGTAACTGCAGTCTGAGAAGGACACGATAAACAAGAGCTCAGAACACTCAGGGATGAGTGATCCAGAGGGAAGACCCAGAGGTCTTCCACCCAGATAAGCCACCAGCAGAGGTGAAAGGGATCTCTGTGTGATAAAACATGATGGGTATCAATGACTACCTCAGGATCTAGTTTCTGCGTGTAAGTTTATCCAGAAATTTTGACCAGCCAGAATCCTAGATAATCTGTGTCTGGATGGAATAAACTTAATACAAGGTGAAAGTGACTCTGAGCAGTAAAAGAGATAGAATGTATGGGTACTCTTGGTGTCCTACATAGATCCCCTTTCCTGAGCCAGTATGGCCATCTCCTGGCTGTTGAAATATTGGCTGCTAATGGACCACACAGGCATCCTTCTTTGGAGAGCTGCCCTTTGCCGACATGAATTACTTTGTCTGTAAATACCTAGGAAATTGTACATAGGACCTGGATGACAGTTGTCGCCCTCGACCCGCAAGGACGACAAGAAGCCCAGGTTCAGATGTATCTTCTCTCTCTTTATTTCCGCAAGTCTACACACTTATATACGTTTGCATGACCAATCAGCGAGCAAGGTGACCAATAAGGGGCCAAGCAATGGGGAGAGCCAATGAGAGTCCTGTTACTATGCTGATTAAATTTGAAACAGTCAATGACTATGTCCTCCTTTAGGCAAGCTTCACCAGAAAGTTCGGTGTTCACTTGCAGCGTATTTTGCTGGCAGTGAGCCAAGCACCATCATGTAATGGTGGGGACTTTCCCGGCCGGAGGCGGTCCCCGACATCTCCCCCTTTTTTGTTTTATGGCAGAGATCGTGCCTGTCTTAGGTCGTCAGTAGCAGAAAACATCCTTACCCGTCATCAGACACAAGATATCGATGATCTCTGTCCTGTCTTAGGTTGGTATGTTTCTCTACTGATCTTACCCGTCTTTGACTACCGATCTAGCATACTTAGTCATATCTGGGGAGATGTCCCAGCCTCTATTGACATAAGGGCTTGTACTATAGCTTGGCTCTGCTCTCGCTGCTGTGTTCTCCATTGGCGAACTTTTCTGAATAGAAGCAGAATGCCAGTAAGAAGGAGGACAAGAAGACCAATTGTGCCAGCCCATTGTTTGGTAAACTGGAACATATTGCTGAATGTTTGAAATAGCTCTGGGAGGGAAGTTGGTTGCACACGCGTACTCGTGTGAAATTTTGAAAATCGTCAGACCAAGCACCCTGCAAATACTGGGAGAGCTGTCGGGAAACATTCTGTATAGGCTATGGGAGTTACACAAATTGCCGGGAAGGGTGCTATACATCCCAGTCCCAATAGGGCCCCCAATATGTCCACTTGTTCTTGAACCAAATCCACTCTCTGGTTGACTATCAGGATTCCTGCTTGCAGATGTGCATTGATAGGAGTCTGTGTTTGAAGGGCAGCTGCCGTTCCTTCTGCAAGGGTGTTCACAGCTTCCGCAGTGGGTCTAGTTGCAGCAAGCGAGACTGCTGCTGCCATGGCAGCTGCTGTAGATATAGCCAATGCTGTCACAATGGCGGCTGTGATACCAAAATCTCTCTTATTTCTGGATAGCACCACCGGTAACTTGTCCTCTGGAATGAAAACTGGGATAGGAACATGGGTAGGGATACACATAATCACAGCCAGCTTGAAGGCCGTGACATTCCAGCACTGGGAAAGATAGCAATTCTTAGTGCAATTCAACGTATCATTCAGCTTGCTAGCATTTGTTACGAGGAAAAGGAATGGTGGTGAACGCATATGGAAGTGGGCTGATAAGTAATATTATTGGGACAAGACACATTAACTGTTGTCTCAAAGGTACTAGAGTCATTTTGTTTATAAGAACAGTTGAGGAATTTGCCACCATTTAACATGGGACACTGCTGAGATATCAGTACATGCTCCTAACAAGTTACAGACCTGCCATGCATCAAAGGGAGAGGAGGGAATAGGAGAGAAGAGTTAGTCACTGGTAAAGGATATAGCCATGCTTTAACCACTGCTCACAGCTCTCTGGCTTGAGTCTGCCGCAGGAGGTGTAGCATCCCCAGCGTTATCATCAGCATCTTCAGCATCATGACTGGTGTTCAGAGGCAAGGCTGCACGCACCAGCCGCTCTGGGATCCAAATTGGAGCCTCTTTTTCCTGTGGAAAAACACATACAGACCCCCTACTCCATACTAACACTGGATCTGGTCCATTCCACTTTCCTGTGAGGATGTCCTTCCAAAGTACTAAAGGCTTAGGGGGAGCAGCAACAGCACTTGCATGTCTGTCTGCAGCTGATTTACCTGTTTTGTCCAACGTTAAAAAATTCAAAATAAAGAGAATGGTGTTGAGCTTATCTTTAGGGGACCTGAAGGTGTACCCTATTCCCCCTTTTTGTTTATAAAGCGCATTTTTTATTGTAAGATGCGCGCGCTCCACAACACTCTGTCCTTGTGGGTTATAGGGTATTCCATGTATCAGGTGAATGTCAAGTTGTTGTAGGAAGGCTTTAAAGGGTTGTGAGGTGTAGGCTGGACCATTATCTGTCTTTAACTGGCATGGCTTTTCCCATGCCGCGAAAGCCTGTAGGCAATGGGCAATAACATCTCTGGATTTTTCCCCTGTATGCACTGAGGCGAAAATTATTCCAGAGCAGGTACATGAACATATCTTAACTTTCCAAATTCTGAAACATGTGTGACATCCATTTGCCATATATGACTAGGTAACAGACCCTTACGATTAACCCCCAAGGATGGTGCAGGTAGTAAAGTCAAGCAGTTTCTGCAGGAGACTACTATGTCCCGTGCCTGTGCTTTTGTTATGTTAAATTTGAGGCGAAGAGTTAAAGCATTCACATGGAACAGCTTATGATAATGTCTCGCCTGTGGCACCGGGTCCTCAATGGCAAAGGTTGATATGGCCCCGAGGCATTAATAGGTTTTACAGGGGCCAAACCCTGGATCACAGGTGGTCCCATTGAGGTATGTTTAGCAAGCCTTCATCTAGGAACCATGGAGCCGCCTTTTCCACTGTATTCAAAAAGGCCCGAGCAGTTTTTGCTTTTAGTGGAGTTCCATTGGCTTACAGCAGGTCTTTTAAAGACCCTTCTAACCGCACTTTAGATACTTCAGATCCCATTATGAACACACAGACAACAGACGCGGACGTTAAAGACACTAACTAACACACTGACTTTTTACGCACATATACTTCAGTCGACCTTTATTCCCCGCTTTACCGCGGAATAAAATCCCGGCTCTATGGCCGCCCCGTTTCTTATTGCGGTCTTGTACAAGATTGCCACCACTTTAATCGTGGTCCCTTAAGAAAATCCCGGCTCTATGGCCGCCCGCTTCTTATTGCGGTCTTGTACAAGATTGCCACCACTTTAATCGTGGTCCCATAAGAAAATCCCGGCTCTATGGCCGCCCGCTTCTTATTGCGGTCTTGTACAAGATTGCCACCACTTTAATCGTGGTCCCATCCCCGCTTACCTGCAGTTTTTCTCCTTGCAAGGTTTACTTACTCATTAACAATTCCCGGGTTTCGGCACCATTTGTCGCCCTCGACCCGCAAGGACGACAAGAAGCCCAGGTTCAGATGTATCTTCTCTCTCTTTATTTCCACAAGTCTACACACTTATATATGTTTGCATGACCAATCAGCGAGCAAGGTGACCAATAAGGGGCCAAGCAATGGGGAGAGCCAATGAGAGTCCTGTTACTATGCTGATTAAATTTGAAACAGTCAATGACTATGTCCTCCTTTAGGCAAGCTTCACCAGAAAGTTCAGTGTTCACTTGCAGCGTATTTTGCTGGCAGTGAGCCAAGCACCATCATGTAATGGTGGGGACTTTCCCGGCTGGAGGTGGTCCCCGACAACAGTGACACAGAGCATCTGGAGGCAAAAAATAAAGGAGATACTCATTCTAGAGGTTGTATACGTTCAGAAGCAGCTTCTGAGAGTGAGTACCTTCTTAAATTTTGCATTCTGTATCCCTTGATTGACTCATTCTAGTTGTGGTGCTCCTTGTATTCTGTCCCAGGGAATGTCCTGTGTCCATGGACTTACTGATACAGTGGCAAAAATTTGGCCCCCTTCCTTCAAAGTGAGCCAACTATAGGGGACATTCATGCTTCAGATCTCCTATAAAACCAGACCGAGGCCAGATTTCACCTGAAACCATGTCTTTATATGGCTGCCTCTTCTGCTATATTCTCATTTACCTCATTTCCTTACAGGTTTCTCTTGGGATGACTCGCCCCCAAAAATCACTTAACAGAATATATATTTAAGACACTGTGGCTAATAATCATGACACATGACCCTTCAGATATGACAACATCAACAGTCTTCTGGGACAAGATAAACTTCATAATACCATTGGACAATAGCATTGCATAGAGAGCTGTGTACCCCTGAGTGAAATCCCATCTCTGAGTATATCTCTGAGTGTCAGTTTTGTGTTCTGAAAAACAGGGCTAGTAATTAGTAATAGCTTTCCTGGAAGAATGCATGTGTGTGTGTGTATGTAAAATTCTTAGCACTGGTCTGGCATATAATAAGTGTTCAATAAATGTTAGATGCTTTTATTAGTTGTAGTATAGTCTATCCTCAGCATTTTCCCTGGACTTCTCTGTGTTTGTTCACTCCTTAGAGTAGTTTATTCAGTTTTGGGGAATAAAATCTCAGCTTTATTACGGTTAGAGCTAATTTGGTGAATGGAGCTTAGGTATAGATCTATAATCAAGCTTTCTATGACTTTCCCATCATTTTAATGTAGTCACAATTAATGGGTAATATTGAGCAATCACAGGACTTTGAGGCCTAGAACTTATTCATAATAAGCGATGACTTTTCCAAGACCCAAAGTCCTGTCTCTCTCCAACTATGTCTTCAGTGATATGATTTCTGCTTCTTTCCTGTATGCTAGTTGTGTCTTCTAATTAGGATGCTTGAAAACTAGAGACCTATCTCTTATATTGATTATATGTTTAGCCTAGTGCCTGGCACTGAGTGTATACCAAAAAAGCTTGAAGAGTAAGTAATAAATATAATAATATTAAACCAATTCTTGCTGCTACTCATCAGGGAGTAATCTATACAGAATTTTCTTTGTGAGAAGTAACTCAATCACAAATCACTGCCTGCAGTTTACAGTATTTATCTTTAACTTTGAACTAATGTTTGAAACCAGTCCTTGTTTACTCTGTCTCTGACAATCTCTTCCTCTTTCTCTCGCTTCTCTCATCTACCTAAACTTTTTTTTTCTAGTCCTCATTCACAATGACATTTTTCTGTGCTTTTATGTTAGTTACCATGGACAGTAAATTGCTGCCCCATTTGAACCATCCCCATGTGATTTTATGTGGCCCTATGATCTATCAGACTATTCTAAACAGACTCTAACTCTTGTTAAATCCGTTGAACCACTTTTGTAAGATGTTGTCACAGACTTGCTCAAGATCTCACAGCTGGCAATAGGAAGTCAAAATTCTAGTCCTGTTTTGGGTAGCCCCAAAGCCTGCAATAAGCTATTTAATAGTTGTATTCTACATTAGAATAATGGTTTGCTTTTGTCATCAACTTTCTCGTCTTATTCCAAGTTTTCTATGGTAAGATGAAACATGGGAAACACTTTCCTTATTTTGCATGTTTCTAAAAAGGAGATTTTGCTTCACTTTATAATTGAATGGTGTTTTAAATCAGTATTTTAGTTGGAATACCAGCCCGTTTACATGCCATATAATTAGTGATGCATTTGTGTTTATAAATATCATTTTACCATTTGTCTTCTATATATCTCATACTTTATATGATTCCTTTCTTCTATCTTTTCTTTTGTTACATTTATAGATTATTTTGTTTTAATTATTCTCCTCAATTGGCTTGTTAATACAGTCTTTTGTATTTCTTTTAATGTTTGTCTTAGATTATGACATACATTCTTGAGTCATTATAATTTAACATAAATTAGTACTTTCATTATTTCTTCTGGCTGTATCTTACAAACCTTTAATTACATTTACTCTCTTCTATTTTATGTGCTATTGTCATCCTGCATTTTAATTCTATGTATATAATAAATCCCACGTAACTTTGCTATTATTGTGCATTGTAAAGATATTACATATGTTTATCTACATATTAATATTTAATGCTACTTTAATTTCTTATTGTATTTCCTTACTTACATTTGAGATAATTTTCCTTCTTGAAAAATTACTGTTTTCTTAGTATTGCTGTTAGCGAGGAACTGCTGCTAAGTAATTCACTCTATCTTTGTTTTTCTGGAAATGTTTGATTCTGTTCTTACTTTTGAAGGATTTTCAGTGGGTGTAGAATTCTAAGTTGACACTTTTAATATTTTAATAATGTTATTCCATTGTCTTCTTAATCTTACCATTTCTGTTCAGAAGTCATCTGTAATTCTTAGTGTTGCTTCTGTGTAATTACCATTTTTATCTCTGATTGCTTTTAAGATTTTCTTTTTTGTTTTTACTTCTTGGCAATTATGATATGTCCAAGTGTGGTTTTATTTATATTTATTCTGCTTGGGTTTCATTATGGTTCTTCGAACCATGAGTTGATTTTATTTTATTTTTTTTTCTTTTAAGATTTATGTTTTTATTTGAGAGAGAGCACATACATGGTGGGGAGGGGCAATGGGAGAGGGAGAGAGGGAATCTCAAGCAGACTCTATCTGAGTGTGGAGCCTGACTTAGGGCTTAATTGTAGGACCCTGAGATCATGACCTGAGTTGAAACCAAGAGTCAGATGCTTAACTGACTGCTCCACCTAGGTGCCCCATGAGTTGATGTTTTTCAGGGATTTCACAAAATTCTTGACCATCATCTCTTTAACAATCACTTCTTGCCCTCTTTTACAGTCCACTGCTTATCATTCTCCAGTTACATGTGTGTTAAAGTTTTTTTGCTGTATCCATATGTTTCTTTTTTCCCTTTATGATTATTTTTTCTATGTTTAAATCTGGACCTTTTCTATGGACTTATAAGAAGCGTAATTAATCCACACTTCAACTGTGCCAAGCTATTCTGATCTCCTACTTTTAATGATAGTGTATCTCTGCCAAAACTCTCCACTCTTTTTTAAAATATATTAATAAAAAAATCTGAGAGGCAGTTTTGATTAGTTCTAATATTGAATCATCTGCAAGTTTATATTTGTCTTGATCCTTTTTTTTTTTTTTTTTTGGTATGAATGTGTGGATGCCAGAAAACTCCATAGAAAAGTATAAAAAAAAATAATTCTGAGTGAAAGAAGCCAGACTAAAAAGAGAGTACCTATTGTTTGATTCTATCTATATAAAATTCTAGAAAATGCAAACTAATCCATAGCAACAGAAGACTGTTGATTGGCTGGAAATGAGGCAGAAATCAGTCTAAACATTTGAAACAACTTCACAAAATCTGATAAATGGTAGGATAGGGGAAGGAGAGTTAAGATATTGTCAGGAAAGGATTTTTGGGTAGGTTAAATTTAATCTGAAACCTAAAGTTAAAGAATATATTAAATACGAAAAGTAGAAGAAAGGAAATATGTTCCAGGTGGTAGGAGAAATATGAGTAATGATCTGGCATGATAGAGCAGAATATGCAGGTTAGAGTAACACTGGATCACGGGAGATAAAGAGGTAATTGTAAGAGATAAGGTGGGAGACATAGGTAGAGGCCAGATCATAGAAATTGGAATTGGAATGAAGGTAATTGGAAATCTACCAAAGAGTTTTAAGTATTTGGGAGTGAGTGACATGATTAGTTGTGCTTCTCAGAAATTAAGCTAGTGTATAGTTGTAGATGGTGATACAACTAGAGGCATGAAGGTTAATTAAATTTTCTGCTGCAGTGCATATGAGTTCTGTTACTGGCTTGGGACAGGACAGTGGGATAGATGTCACAAAGAATTTTGGCTGATTTGGTGACAGATTGAATGTGAGGAGTGAAGGAAAGAAACCAGAAGTGATACTGAGGTTTCTTTTCTTTGGTAATTATCTTGGGTTTGATGCCATTTACTGAGGTAACAAAGGACTGGGAATGGAATTTTTGTAGAGGAAATTTTGGAAATATTTTCAGACATTTAGTGTTTGAGGTGTTTATGTTACATTTAAGTGAATATTTCCATTATATGGTTGTGTTTGTCAATTTGGAGCTCAAGAGAGAGACCTGGGAGATATATACAAGGCAGTGAAAGCCAAGGCAGTGTGTAGAGAAAAATACAGAAGGCTGAGGACAGAGCCCTTAGGAATACTGAGAGTCAAGCTGAGAAAGAGGACACTAACGAGGTGCCATGGAAACCAAAAATAAGGAAGTATCAATAAGGTAGTGTGTCATCAGAGGTAAAGAGATAGGTCAAACTGTATGTAGCTTTTCAAATACTCCATCCCATTTATATAATATTCCGTCTGCTTCCTGTGCTTTTCCCTATTTCATTCCTTGTTAACTCCTGTTCATCCCTCAAGTCAGTTCAAGGGCCACCTCTTTTGAGAAGATCCCCGTGAGCCCCGCAGACAGACTTTAGAGCATACTTCTATGGGTTCCATTTGTTTTGATTCTGCTCATCACAGTGCATTTTAATTACCAGTCTGTAAACCTATCTCCTTGCCAAACCATGACTTTTGATTTTACATTCCCAGCATCATTACATTTCAACCTTGGCTGAATCCCTAGTGCCTAGTGTAGTAATTTTATGGAAGACACTCAAAAGTTATTTGTTGAATGAATAAAAAGCTATTTAAATGAGGAAATCTGAATTGCTAATGATGAAAAAAGGCAAATGATATTTCAGTGCGTATCTTCCATAGGGATTGTGCCACAGACTAGTTTCGGCAAGTTGCTACGATCCCTAGGAAATCAGCTTCCTCATTAGTAAAATCAAGATGTTGGCTAATGGTGGCATTCTATGTTCTATGACCAGCTCTGTTTCAGTAATTATTTCTGGATTCAAATACACATTTTGGTTGAAAAAGTATCTTCGCTTGTCTTAGCTCTTCTTCTGGTTTTTAAATGGGTGTCATCTGAGCCTAAAAAGTGTTGGATTTCAGTCTATTATATGCCTTTGTTTCTTTTATTTTCCATGAGAATTTCTGAACACAGTATGCTTAAGACTCACAGACCCAGCCATGTCCTAAATACATGTCAGCAGGTGTTGAAAGGCTGTGGATGAGAAAGTGCCATCGCTTCCTGGGTAATTGGAACAAGGAGGAGGACACCATGCACCGGGATGTGACAAAGGATTAACCTGTCTCCTCTGCTGTAGAGCAGTGATAGGCTCATTTGTTACTCAGGGTACTGCTTGTCAGCACGGGCGGTGCAGCTTAGTTTCTAGCACACGTGTCCAGGATCCCTGACCAAATAGCAGAAAACAGAGGTATAAAGATGGGCCCTAGACATCAGTTTATCCGTAGCACACGCTTCACAGCTCCCCGGGGGTGTTTTGCTATAGTTGTGGATATGAGTGCCAGCCCATGTGCCTAGTGCCTCATTAAACTCTAAGTACTTAAAGGAGATTGGATGGCAGGCCTGAGAGTCATGCTTCTCTTTTTATATCCCTTTTTTGGGGGGAGGTATGATTTGCATGATAATTCATGATTAGGGAAACCCTGAGGATATTTGCTTATAGGGTATTGGGGAAATGGGGCTATTCATAGAGCCAAATTGAATATATGCTAAGTTTGTAGTACAGTATCTGAGACCATGAAAATATAATCAGGACCTTATTGTAATAGGTATTAATACACAAATGGTGACTGATTAAAAAAGAAAGAGTATTTTTGTATATTGGTAAGAAAATGAACATTTTGTAGATTATAAATTCTCTTTTGCATCATGTTAAGTTGAACATGTTTAACATGACAAACATCGAACTGAAAATATATTTGGAATAAGGTATAAGAAGATGTTTATTATGGAATTATTTATAATAGTGAACAGTTTGAAATAAATAAAATACCTTTTTTTATGGAGTTGGCTAAATAACTTCTGGCATGACAGTCCAAAGCAATATTATAAAACCATTAAAGAAATGGTAATAATACCACCTAGCAAAGTTGTTACATGTGTATGGTGACCATAAAACCATATGCATATGAAGAAAAGCCAATATAAATAACTGTGTAAGGATAGTGGTCTTTAGGTAGATATTTTTCTTTTATCAGAATTCCAAACTTTAAAGGGTTAAATATGTCACACATTTAAAAAATCAATTTAAAGATTTCCAATTAAGTCAAATGCTGACATTTTACAGAGGTAATACATGTGGGTAAATTTTTCTTGTGGGTGGGATCCAGGAGAATCAGAGGATCCTGAACAAAAACAGTACTTTAACACATTGAAAGATAAAAAAAATCACAATGATGTATTTGCATGGTTTTCATCCCCTGGAAACTCCTTGAGGGTGGGATTTGGGTAGTTGTCTTAGGATTTAGAGAGGCTTGAATCCTAGTGCTGGTCTCTGAGGAAATTATATATCCTCTCTGAGTCTTGATATCTCTCACCTGGAGATAATAATAGCTCTTTCACAGGGTTTTGCAAAGAATGGGTGAAGTGGGCTTATATATATGAAATATTAGCCCAGTGCTGAATTCCTAATAAATGCTTGGAAAATTACAGCTATTTATGCTGCTTGATGTAATGCACTCCTCATTTCTTTCAGTGTTCTTTTGAGATAGAAAGGGACAACTAGTCATTATATTCACTTTGTAAATGGAGAATTGAAATCCCTAGGGTGGGATGCACTAGTCCAGGGACAGCACCAAGCCAGGTAACAATGACAGCAACAACAACAAAACAGTGAAAAAATAAATCCACAGCTCTAGCTTCTCTACTTATAACAAGTAGGGCAGGGCCTAGGATACATTCAAGAGCCACCTGATTTGTTTTTCTTACAACAGAGCTAAGTATATTGAAATAAGATGTTCTGTCTTCAAGTTTGCAATTAGAATACTGTCTAAGGATAGTGGCCCAAACAGAAAACTCAAACCCTACCCACTTGGTTGTAACCAAGTCTAGTTATTTCCATAAATTCTGTTTTTCTGTTAAAAAAATAATCTTTCAGAGGCTCACTCATGTGCAAAGAATCATTATTGCTTCCTAATCTCTGATACAGCCTTGATACTAGAGAACTCTTCTGCTATTCCATGAAAGTAGCACCTTGAGAGTAACATCCTGTATCTTTATTTATGTTACCAAATCCAGACACCTGGGGTCCCAGCAGAGGTTCTATAACAGGCCCCAGAAAACATGTCTCTAATTGATGTTGTCATCTGTTACATGTAAAGCCAAGTTCCTGAAGCCGAGCCTCTTCCTCCATCTATTTCTAACACTGCCTTTGCTTTATTGATAATTTAAGGCACAGGAGAAAGTCTTTATCTTGCCTCATTCAGCTAAGTGTGCCCCATTCCAAAATTAACATGGATTCTCAATGATAAAGCTGATTAGCTGAAGTAACAGCATCAGTCCTGGAGAGTAGAAGTTGATGACTAGGATGGGCTTCTGCAGGCCATGTTCTGGTGTCTGACTTCTCATGAAGCCAGAACTATTATTCTCTTCCATACCAACCTGCCTCCAGTGCCACCATTTTCTTCCTTCACACCGATTCTTCATATCAGGATATAGATTGCCCTTTTGTGTTTTTGGGTTTAGATCATGGTCAAGTCAACACACTTAGATAAATTTTAATGACTTTGAATCTTGGGAAGAAGAATGGTTTAGGATCTTCTTAAACTTTTCCCCTGGGAAGATCTCTGATTACAGAGTTTCTCATTTCCCTCCCAAGAAACAAAACCCTGCATATTTATAATTTTTCTCATGCTCTCCCCCACAAAACCCAAACTACTACCGCAGACGAGACCCTACCATTCATAAACTTTGTTCTGTAGAGCCTACTTCATTTGAAGCATTACAGCCCATCACATTTATTATTTTTAATTTATTTTTTTACATTTATAAGTAATTTGGCTATGTAATTTTAAAATGCCAAATAGTAATCATAAAAGTTAATATTTATTGATTCTTTACTATGTACTAAATATCATTCGGGGCATTTTACATATATTATTTTATTTAATCCTCACATTTACTTTTATAGAATGCATAGTCTTGCAATTTGCATTATAAAGTTGAAGAAACTGAGGCTGAGAGCGTTTAACTATTCAAGCAATGTGATGCCAGACTCCATGCTCTTAACCCCAGCATCACACACACTGTTGACAAAGCTTCCACAGAGTAAAATAGCAGCCTCTCTCACTTCTTTTATCCTTTGAGAGGCAATCTCTCAAGTTACTTCAATTGTTCCTTCTTCTTTATTTCTACCTTTAGAGGCTATATATTGTGTTTCAACTATGGAGGATAATACTGGCATCACCACCCTCGCCAGTGTTTCTACCTAGTACAGTAATATCACACATGGTTGAAATAACTACTCATTGTTTACTAAATAAGTATTGTTCACTGACTACATTTCTTTTTTTGTGCACAGTTATTCATGTTACCTGGCATTAATAATTTCTTCATTCACTCACTCTATTAATTTTCTACCTCTATCATTAGTTCTTTTATCCGAAACCCAATTTTTCCCCAGGCTATATCTATTAAGCACCAAAATATTGGTTCCTTTCAATATTTTCTTCAAGCGCTACTTCCTGGGGTCTCTTACTTCCTGCTTTATTCTAGATTCGGTCTTTAGATCTGCTGCACAGCTCTTTTCTTAGGACTTCCCATCACTTTCAACCAGAGATAAAGTCACTGTTTTCAGGATTCTCTTTCATCTTGCTAGAGCAAATGTCCGAGGATCTTCCTGGGAAAAAGTATATAAACTATACATTTTGTGCTTTATGGATATCATTTAGGGATTCTGTCATCTGTATTAACAGATTGTTTGCATTTCTTTTTTTTTTTAAGTTTATTTATTTATTTATTTATTTTTAAGTAATCTCTGCTCCCAACGTGGGGCTCAAACTCACATTCCCAAGATCAAGAGTTGCATGCTCTTCCAACTAAGCCACCCAAACACTTTGTGTACATTTCTTTTTAAGTCTGCAGTCAATGACATTACATTAGTAACTTAAACTTGACCACAGAATATTTGCATCTTGGAAATCAGCAAATGGTGCAAGTCAGTGCTTTTGTTTGTTTTTACAGGAGAGCTAGTTGCTTAACACTTACCAGCATGCCACTGCTCTTACCTGTTACTCATGAGCTTCCAGGGGTGTTTGTAGTACAGATAGCCGAATTGATTGGTTTCTCATCAGCATTCTTCTCTGTTGGCACTGACTGATTGGCTCTTTGTGATCTGCTTGTTTTTCCAACATGTTTCCATCATGTAGAAGTCTGATTTCCTTCTCATACATCTTTTCTTTCATTTCTCAGTTACAATGGCCTATGTATTTTTAAATTCCACCCTGCCTATCTGGAAATCCCACATTTAAATAAAACACCCTAAGTTCATTATTGAGAACAGTAGCCCAGGCAAGAGATGATGTTGGCTTGGATCAGAGAGGCAGTAGAAAATAGAGAGCAGTAGATTCACTCGTGAAATTTCTAAGAATGAGAATAAAGGAAGTCTCAAGATTGTCTCTGAAGTTTATGAATAGGTGGGTTCATAAAGTGCTATTTGTCATTTAATGAGATGATGAAATTCGAAGGAGAAGCAGAGCAGGAAGGGAAAGTCAAGAATTTGTATTTGGACATGATAAGTTTGAGATGCCTTTGGGACATACAACTAAAGACATCAAGTTAGTAATTGGTGATATGAGAATGGAGCACAGTAGACATGCCTATTGCATTTTCAACCCTCCAACATGAATTTACTTTTCTTCTAGACAAGTTGCTGGTTTAGTGTAGATGCATACATGTGTTCTCATGGCCAAATGTAACTTGGCCATGTAACTTACTATACTGTCCTGGGAATCGTTGGTACATTTCATGGAGATGTTCTTTAATCCATCTGGTCATTGGGCATCCCAGTGGCATCTGGTGTTGAGGTCTGCTACTAACGAAACAACCAGTCTTTTGTCATGACATTGTCAGGGTCCATACCTCTCCCCTTGGCCCTATCTCTGGCTGGCAAAGCAGATATTCTAGAGCTTGGCAACATCTTCTGTCTTCTGCGTAGATACAGTTACCACCTTTCAATTTCCACTAGCAGATACTTCTTAAGGTAGTTCTGTTATAGGCCCTGCACTTGACTCAGCTATCTTTGGCTTGCTTCAATGAGAGCACATAGGAATTTCTAGATACCGTCCATGCCTGTGGATAGAAAGGAGGAATCTAGTGGCACTCTCTTTGATCATTTCTCTTAGAATTATCCCTCAACTATCTGTTAGCCTACCACCTACAAAGCAGCTTATTGAACCCAGTACTTCTTTAAAGGAAACTGAAATTTTCCCAATCTGTGACCAGAGAAGTAAAAAACAAGGTTTAATCTGTTCTTTATCCAAATTTTATGGCTATTTTAAACAGCATTATTTATCTATGGTTTTGACCCTAAATGGAGGTCTGGAACACATGTATTTACTGTTTCACCTGCTCCCTCACTTCTTTCGCTGTCCTATCCAGAACCTGCTGGATTGGCTTTCATCTTTCACTTCCTGTCAGGTGGGGAGATAAAAACTTGCCCACATAATATCTTCTATCTTTCTAACCCATGGTTCCTGGTAAGACTTCATTTTCAGATCAAAAGCTTTATTTTCTATAGAGATAGTTTCTGGAATTTGAAAATTCAATTTCTTTCTTGACCAATTCTGCCCTTCAAAACTAATTGCATGTTTATATACTCTAAAAATGTTAGCTTTGAGAATTGATACAAACAGCGGTTTCTTTCTCTTGGATTTTTTGCTTTAACAATAGGAATCCTTCTCAAAGCAAAATCTGACTTTAAAAAAATGAGGGGAATGTCATAATGTAAAAAAAGAAGCAGTAAAACACATCCATCCATCCATCCATCCGTCCATCCATCCATCCATCCATCCATATGTTATGTGAATGGTAATTGAAGCAGTGGATAGTGTGTGTGTGTGTGTGTGTGTGTGTGTGTGTGTGTATGCATGCACTCACTTGCACAATTTTTTTTAAGATTAACAGAAATATCAGTACTTAGTGGGGGGCAGTATGGGCTGACTCAGTGGATAGTGTTTTAAGTAATAAAAGGGTAGAGAATGTTTATTGCTGGTGGGAATGATTCCACAGTGGGAGTGGGGGGGAGAGACAAGATGTAAGAAAGGGAATAATTTAAGAAATGACATTACTGGAAAAGTCAAGGGAGAAGGGGACCCAAGACTTCTCATAGGAGGTTTGAGGAACTTCTTTTTTTAGAAAGGAAAGGTGATGGTGCTAACATGTTTATGTGGGAGTTCATGATTAATAATTTCTACTTTCTCATGAAGTGTATGGTAAAGTCATTCATATGAAAGAGGATAGAAGGTGGTGGAAAATGTAAAGAGGATGGAGAAGGTGTGAAATCATAATTGCAGATAATAAGAGATGAGAGAGAGGCACCTGGGTGGCTCAGTGGGAGGGGTTTGAATTGGCGGGTGGGTGGGAGGTTGGGGTACCAGGTGGTAGGTATTATAGAGGGCACGGATTGCATGGAGCACTGGGTGTGGTGAAAAAAATAATGAATACTGTTATGCCGAAAATAAATAAAAAATAAATTAAAAAAAAAAAAGCCTCTGCCTTCGGCTTGGGTCATGATTCCAGGGTCCTGGGATTGAGCCCCACATCGGGCTCTCTGCTCAGCAGGGAACCTGCTTCCTCCTCTCTCTGTCTCTCTGCCTGCCTCTCTGTTTACTTGTGATCTCTATCTGTCAAATAAATAAATAAAATATTAAAAAAAAAAAAAACAAAAACAAAAAAAGAGATGAGAGAAACACCAAATAGAAGATCCGGATTTGGTGATTTTTGGGGTCTTGTTGAGTTCTAGATCCTCATAATTATTGTACTTCTCCATTGGATATTGAGTGCTTTCCTGATCAGTAAGAGTGGAAACAAGTATCTTCAGCATTTCTTGTAGATAATGAAATTGCATGTGCTTTGCAATTTCTGAAGTCTTGTGATTAGAAGCCATGAGTCACTCTGCTTCTGGTCTTCCTGACTCAGTGGCAGAGGAAATGGATTCCTCTCCAAGATTCCATCAGTGCACAATTCACTGTTCTGTTCTATTCTGATCCCTGTGTCCTCTTCAGATTTGCCTGTTCCCTTAAAATGTGTGTACAGAAAATTGGAAAAAAAATAATATAGTGATGTTTAATTTGTTTATTATCAGAATCTTTGCCTGTTATAAAAAATATGCATGGAACCCAAAACTTAAAGCAGATGAGAGAAAACCTATTGTGGTTCAATGATGGAATGAGGTCCTGAAAACACAAAAAATAAGTTTCCACCTTGTCCCTCCAATTATTGACATGATATTTAAGGCTTTGAAGTATACTACAAAGGTATGGATCACTACTTCAGAATTTTCTTAAATCATTTAAGAAGTTTAAATTCTAGCTTCTTAGAGCTTTAAAACGATCTGTGAATGAACCCCCTATTTTACATATGAGAAAACTGAGGCCCAGAGAAGTGATATGATTTGCCTGAGGTCATTTAGATGGCCTCAGAGCCAGAACTGGAACTCTCCTCCCCTAATACCTAAATTAATGCATTTTCCACTACACTGACATGCTCTGAAGCTCAGGGGGTCCTTTGCAGAAGATCTGTTCTTTGTGATCATGCAGAGGAGGCTATGTTTAGACTCTAAAGGAGGCATATTTGTGCCAGCTTGTCCCGTCACTTGCACTGACACGTTGTTCGTTTAATTTGTTCAGTCTACTACTCCATTAGCCTTATCCTATGGTGGGACTGGCCCATTTTTCCGTGCTTAAAATTTAATCAGACATTTCACTGCTCATCAACGCCTTAACAGGGCCATTTAGAGCACTGAAACTCGACACATCTCTGCTTAATTACTGTTAGCCGACAGATGTCACTTTCACTGTCCTCTCTTCTCTTCTCCTCCAGTGGCACAGACCTGGGGAAGAAGGTTTTTCTTTATATAAACCTTAAAGCAGAAGCACAATCAGAGATTACTGGAAGGACACCAACCCCATGTTTTCTGCCTGATTGGAATCTAGTCATTTGGGGAAGTTAAAGGCTGTATTGGGTACCTCATCAGGACTTGAAGCCCACTTTCAATTTTTTTGTTGTAATAAGTGAAAGGGCTAGGGGAAGGAGTAAGGAAGCAGGATAAATGACTAGACCTCCCCATCTGCCAGGCTTGTCATGCCTTTCTTAGGCTACTCTCTGCTCATGCTTGTTCCTTATTCAACTGTGAAATTGAAATCACAAGAGGAATGTTGCATTTCTATTGCCAAAACTCCTCTCGTGATGGAGCACAAGGAAGAGGGGCTGCTTTTGGAGCTGTAGGAAGAAATGTGGCAGGTGACTGGCACTCTTGGCATGTAACAATGCCCCAATTTATTTGATATTATCAAGGCCTGGTTCTCTCCAGCTATGCTATGTGTTCCCTCCTCCTTAACACATATAAATGTTGTTTTCAGGGACACTGTAAATATTATTGAAGGAAGCCTCTGAATATGAAAAATTCATTTAAACTGAGACATTAATAGCTCATGCCCTTTTCTCTGAAACATTTGCAGAAAGAACAGGGGTGTAGTTGATGCTTTGAGAATATGGAAGAAATTCTGATGACTGTTGGTATTCTTAAATCAAATGGGATTGTCGCAAGCCGATTCTAATCCACTGTGTCAGTTAACTAGTGGCACAGTAATGTTGCATAACAAACAAATATAAAATTTCAGTGGCAGAATAAATGTATTTGCAAGCTCTAGCAGCTCTGACACGGCTCAGATAGCCTTATATGGGCTTGCTCAGAAACCTAAAGTCAAATGGAGCTTGACTCAGTGGTTTGGCTGTTTTTGGCTGGGCTCGTTCATATGTCTGGAGGTCACTGGATGATGGTATATAATAGATGTGGCTAGGATGCTCAGGTCAACTTGGTTCTATTTCACAGGTCTTTCCTTACTAGAAGTCTGAGACATATTTTTACTGAAATAAGAGAAAGGGCAAGAGAGTAAGTGGAAATGTATAAATACTTTTCCCAACTTCACTTTGACCAGCAGGATTTAAATTAATATGATTTAAGAAAAGTCACATTGTTAGGTCCAGAGTTAGAGTGGTAGGATACTTTAAGATTCTATTGGACAGGTTGTAGATAGAGGGAAAGATTCTATTGGAAAGCTTGTAGGTAGATTGGAAAGGTTGTAGATAGGGCAAAGAATGCAATAAGTCTACTCTGCCTAAGGATGTAAGACTGAATGCTTCCTACCTAATGTCAGGAATAAGAGGAAGAGATTCACTCTTACTTCTTTTACTTAACATTGACCTGGAAAACCATGCCAGTACAATAAAGAAAGGGGAGAAAGAGGTACACATATTGGAAAGGAAAAAGTAAATATACCTTTCTTCAAGGTATATTTAGGTGACATAGTCAAATTTATCTTGAGAACCTTCAGGAATAGAACTGATAATGGATTTGGCAAGGTCACAGAGTACTAGATTAATATGCAAAAATGTATTTTATTTGTAGGTGTAGCAACTAAAAATTGAAAAATTACATCAAACAGAAAATACTTAGGAATAAATTTTGATGTGTAAGATCTTATCACTCCAAACTATAAGATTTTGCTGAGATAAACTAAAGATCTAAACAGATGGCGAATTACATGATATTCTTGGTTTGAAAAACATCAGTGTTATTAATAACAATTTCCCTAAAATTTGTCTCTAGATTTAATACAATCTCTATCACAATCCCACTAATTGTTTTTGTAACTTGATGTATTGATCGCAAAATTTATATGAAATCTCAAAATACCTAGAATACACAAAACAGCTTTGAAAAAAAGAAAGTTGGGGACTTATGCTAAGTGACTTTAAAGCAAATTATGAAGCTATACTAATCAAAACCATATAGTTTTGACAGAAAGATAGACATAGATCCATGAAACAGAACTGAGAATTAAGTAATGGATCTATACTCATATAGTCCATTGATTTCTGAGAAAGATGTTTTGCGGTGAAATGACAGAAGGTGAATGGACCATCTCCCAATTAATAGGTGGATTATGAGGACACTATAGGTGCTAAGAGGATTTGAGGGAAAAGCTATTAGTTACACAAGGGACTAGGGAGAGCAGGTCAGGCACAAGCAAGTCCAGGTTGGCTGGAGGGAGGTCTAGAGAGTGCCTGGGACTTTAGAGTGACTGAGGTTGCCCTTGGGAAAAGTGTCTACATGCTGGCTGGAGCTTTGGAAGGTCTGAATTTCCTGCTGATACCTGCCCCACTATGGGGCAGCGTGGGAAGAGTCAAGTGTGGCTGCTTGAAAGTTGTCAGCATTGAAACCTCCAAAATGGAGTTAAACTCTTAATGACAGGTGCAGAGGTAATTTAGCATTGAAAGAATCATATTTTTAATAAATAGAACTAGAAGAACTGGATATCCACATGGAAAGAAGTAGACCGTGATCCTTTTACCACACCTTACAGAAAAGTTAGTTAAAAATGGGTCATAGATTAAGCATAAAAGTTGAAGCCATAAAAATTCTAGAAGAAAACAGGATAAAATCTTTTTTACCCTGAGTTAGGCAAAGCTTTCTTAGTTTGGACACAAAAAGCACAAATCCTAGAAGGAACAAAATAAGATGAAATAGATTCATCAAAATTAAAACTTGCGTGTTGAAAACTACTGCTAAGAAAATGAAAAATCAAACCACAAATTTGGAGAAGACATTTGCAGAAAATGTGTCTGACCAGGAAATTGTATCAAGGATATATAGAGAAGTCCTCTTGCTCAATAATAAGTCGTATAGCTGCATTTTAAAGATGAACAAAAGATGTGAACAGACAGTTCATGCACATTCAAAAGAATGCACATAGCAAGAGGCAATGTGAAGACGCTTAGGGTAATTGGTCACTAGGGCAATACAGACTAAAACTGCAATGCAGCCCATCAGACACCCACTAGGAAAACTGAAATTAAGAGGACTGAAAATTATGAGTCTTGTCAAGGCTGTGGAATGACTGGAACTTTCATACCCTTACTACTGGTGGGGATGAAGAACACTATGGCCACTTTGGAAAGCAGTGTGACAGTTTTTACAAAGTTAAATGTACACTTACCAAATGACACAGACCCTCCTTTTTTTATTCTTTGACATCTACCCATGAGAATGAAAACATACGTCTGCATACAGAATTTTATAAGTTTTTCAGAGCCACATGACTCATGAAAGCCCCAAATTAGAAATAAATCAAGTGTCCATTTGTTGGCAAATAGCCATAGTAGCCATATGTATGAAATTATGGCATAGCCATAGTATGAAGTTGTTGTAGCCATAGTATGAAATTATGTAGTGATAAAAGAGATAAAAATATTAATATTCATAATATGGATTAATCTCAAAACATGCTACATGAAAGAAGATGGATATAAAATTAAATGCTATATGATGACTCCATTTAAAGGAAATTCTAGAAAGGACAAAATGGTTGTGACATGGGTCCTGTTTTTCTGGGGTTGGAGGGTGATGATTGTCTTCAAAAGGACATAAAGGAAACTTTGGGGGTAATGGAAGTGTCCCAAACTTGACTGCAGTGGTGTTTGCACTATGAGTATATATTGTCAATATGTATCTGTCTACATCCATACGATCAGCCAATTTTGTGGCTTGTCCATTATACTTCAGTAAAACTAGATAGCTTTTTTAATTGATAAAATTACTTTCAGCCATGGAGCCAGAGGATCCAAAATCTTTTGTATGCCTTCTTACAGATCTCAGTGTACCAGGAAATATTGCTGCTATGATATCCTTATCCTTAGACCTATGGGAGGGGGCCTCATGAGGTTGGTAAACATTGCCATCATCGTATAATGCACAGGAGTTGTTTCTTCCCTGAAGAGAGGAATTAATCAGGACACTTTGCCTCTTGCTCAGGGCTTGTGTTTGGGCCACATTTGTCTTATTGCAGGAATATCTAATCAGAATGGAGTATAATCCTCTGGTGTTCTAGTGTCAGGCAAAACCATCTAGTGCTGTGAATGGATCTCTCAGAAAATGGAAAGGGCCAGGAATTGTGCAGGCCAGAACAGTAAGAATTAGAGTAACAGTAACTTGAGAAATGATGTATCCTCTTTCCTTGCTCAGCTTTTCCTTGCTCTTCAGTGCCTTTTCTCTCTGAGTCAAGGATAAACATATTTGTCTATTGATAAGCTTGTCTCTGATGATTTGTTTGCAGAAAAATCTAATTGACACTTAAATACTTTTACCCATGGTTTGGCAGTGCTGATCACATTAGAATCTGTACTTGGAGATTCAGGGTAGTGATTGCATCTCAACACTTACATTGTGGGCAGGAAAAAAAATAAAAAGAGAAATCTGTTTATTTTTGCCAAAGGTCTGGTTATTTTATCCAGCAATTACGAGAATAGCCCTATGGTAACTGTTCATTTGACTGAATTTAAGTGGCTACTGGTAAAGTCACATTTTGTCATAGTTAAAACTTTATGTTATCAAATGGATGTTACTCGGTTGATATGTGTTGCTTTGGAGAGTGCTCACTGAAGCACACGTAGAGGCAGCCCCTAATGTACATTACTCAATTGTGGATATGGTGTGGAGAGGCAGGCTGGTGCCTGACATTTGCATTTGTTGGTAAATACAGACTTAAGTAATATGGAGCCTAAATAAAAGGATCTTGGAGGGTGTTTCATCTACACTCTTATTATTTGCATAAGGAAAATGAGAAGTTAAGTGACTTGTCCAAGTTAACAAAATATGTTAACAATGGACCTGGGACTACAACGGAGGTTGTGTAGCTCATTCTAATAGCCTTTGTACTGTACCATGTTGTATAGTTTAAGGTAACAGAACTGCACATATTCAGTAGAGGAGACTCTCCCTAAATGAGAGCCATATGACGGCCTGTGTTCTAATGCTATGTGTTGATTCTAGCCAATACCTGTTGTTCCAAGGAACTCATATTTGGAGGCTCACAGCATTATTTTAGATGGTAAGAGGCAGAAAGTAACTGGGTGGAGATTTTAATAGCTCCTCATAGTAAAACATAGTGACAGCCTCATAGAATTTGATTCTGTTTTCAATATTTTATAGCAAGCTCACTTTACTCCAAATGAATGGTAGGTCATGTGCTTCCAGGATGAATTTCTTTTATAAGGGTTCTTACTCTTTAAGAAATATAGACACGGACATAAAAACAATTCAGTCTTTTACCTCATTGCCTCCTTTTTCAACTGGTAATAAATTGTTGGCTGAGTCTAGATAGGCACATAATAGGCAGTGTGAAAACCTTCCATCAATGAAGAGATTTATCTCTGAATAGTCTGAGAAACATTCTTTTATGCAATAAATACTAGAGGTGGGGGATATGGGCCAACAAGGAATGAATAGACTGTAAAGAAGCATTTATCAGGATGATGGTAAATACCAACCTTCAAAAAAGGAGAATTCTATAAACCACAGTCAGTACCTACATTTTTTATGTGCTGTTTTTGACAGGATCTGCCTTAAGCACATTGCCTTAAACAAATTTATTCTAAACTTCCACAGAGATTTTGTCCATACACTTTTCTGAATCCTGTACTGAAGACTTATTGCTGTGTAACATTAGCTACATTTTTTGATAATTCGATTTTATTGGTGCAACAGATTTCAGTTTATTCCATTTCTTATACCTGATACCTATTCAGGTCATTACCCACATGGACAGAGAATTTCCAAGGTTATTCTTAGATAAACTTTCGGAAAATGCTGAATGCTTAGAAAGTACTCAATAATTAGTTATTGATTGCTTGTTGGAACTGATTATTTTTCTTCCCCAAGACTGTTGGTTTAGTTTTTTCCAAATGATTGTTTTTAAGATGTTATAATTTTTGTGAACTTTTTGTTATGAATTTGTATGATTCTCCTTTTCCTGAAGTTATTATTTTTATACTTTTATAGTTCCTTTTGTCATGAAGGTGATGCCTGGTGGAGAAGTACCCTGTGTCCTTTGTATTGTATCTTTAAAAGTGTGCCCATTTTACTGTAAGGACAAGGACTGCAGCTGGCCATGAATAATGGAAGATGCAATTTGAAGCACCAAGAATATTCTGATTCGACATTCATGTTATATTTTCTTTAGCCAGAAATTAGAACTATGGATTATAAACAGATTTGCAGACTGCTTGTTGACCCTCATCTTAACTTTATATGAATAGAAATAGCTTGAGTCTGGTGTTAATGAGAGAGATTTGGACTGCAGTACACAAGTTATGCACTCATCCCCCTCCCCCCATTTATCTCCAATACCCGTTTAACTTGCCTAACTTAGGGTGGAAATCCTCAATTCGATATCTGATGTCCTGTCATCTGATCACATTGGGTATAGAATATTTGGACTGACTTTAAGTCAGCAGACATTTATTGGGAACTTTCTATTTTTAGCCTTGTGGGTTAATGTAAATGAGGGAGGATCCAAGTACATCTTAGAGTTAAAACTCATTGAGGTCTTACTCTATGCCTGACATTCTGGTTAGCATTTTACCTTCAGTATTTCATTTAATGTTTACAAAAATCTTGAGGGAGGTACTGCTAGTACCTACATTTTACAGATAGATCTGAAACTCAGGTCAGGTGATTTGGCTGAGCTCACTTACTTTTTAGCAAAACCAGGACTTAAACTCAAACTTTTGTGATTCTAGAGTCCTTGGTTGAAACCTAAATGCTATATACCATCACAATGGAGGCTTTGGTGGGCCTCATTCCCCTCTGCAGTTTCACCCAGCTTTAGCATCTGGACACTTGTGTTTTGTTCTCTTTATCCCCAGTAATTGACAACCTACTTGACATTTTGTTTGTGTTCAGTGTTTGTTGAATGAATGCATGCATAGGAAGGAATGCTCTACCTCAGGGTTTTTGTATTGACCTTGGATGGCTACTCATTTCTTTTGTTAAAATACAGAGGTAATGCAGAAGCATTAAGAAGGACAGAGAAAATCAAATAACCAAGTTAAAATGTTTTATTCTAAACACTAGTAATAGAACATTGGAATCAAAGTGCTGAACATAACAGATTTTCCCCCCTCCAAAGAGTATGATTATTCATGAAGTGAAGGACAAAGACATCTTGTAGTGTTTTTATGGAAGAGAAACATATATCAGAGGGCATAATGAAATTTTTGATAATAGAGTTTTGCCTTTCTTTACCAAGCCTTTCTTGCAACATATATTCTTAATGAAGGCAAAGATCAACAAGCCACAAACAGATCTTTTCTGTTAAAAATAAAGCAATTAAGAAATACAAAAGAAAGGAAAGAAAAAAGCTCCAATGAACTGGAACAATTACAAACATTATAAGAAAATCAATAAAATCAAATCTACTCTTAAGGCAACAAGTCTATTCAAGCATTGTTACAGACTGTCTGATCATTAGAGAGAAATCTCAGTTTGGAAGATTACAGTGGAATTAAATGAAACCAAAAATGTCAAGGCCAAGGCAGTATGTGAGAGGCAGCCTTTATGCTTTACAAGAATGTGCATGAACTGTGTCCTCATGCAGAAGGAGATCTTCAGAGGTCCTCGAATTAATCGAATCAGGGTGGAATATACAAAAATTGGGATTCACTTCATTTCAACCAAGTTACTGGGTTAGTCATCTTACTTTTATTCATCAGTCAATAACACAATTGGAACCTTAGGCTTGTGCTAGATAATATAGGAAGAAACTGCTTTTCATATGCTCTGTCCTCCCTGTTGGTTTCAAAAACTTACTAATCCCTCAAGAATCATGCCAAATGCTGCCCTCCTCTAGGGTACTATTCCTGATTCCATTAGGCAGAGAGAATCACTTCCTTTTCTGGGTGGGGAGCAGTTTATTTGCTCCTAAGCTCTCCCCTGCATATCTCCTATAGCCCTTAGTCATAGCATCATTATGATTTGCTTCTAGCTGCCCCCTCAGGTTAAGACCCATTTTACCAACAAACTCAATGTAGAGCAGGTGGTCAGAGAGTATGTTCTGAAGGATGAATAGAGGAACTGATCTAGAAAACAAAACAATTTCTTAGCCTATGCCCATTAACTAATTCTCAATGGTTTATATCATTCATTCATTCAGCAATCAATAACCCATCATATTCCAGGTACCTTGTTAGGCATGAGGGATATAGGAATAACATGATACCTCAAATCCAGGAGATTTCAGTTTTGGAAATTGGTGAAAACATTAAAAATGCTTTCCCCTATGGTGAATTTGATGTTATACATTTTTACCACACACACACACACACACACACACAAAATCCACAAAAAATAAAATAGAAACAAAGCTGGTCTCCTACCTTCAAAAGTGCCATTGAGAAGAAAAGACTAAGGAACTGTTCCAGAGTGAAGGAGATGAAAGAGCCATGACAACAAAATGATTCTGCAACCACATCCTTTCGCTAGAAAAGGATTTGCTATGACAGCAGGCTTGAGTGGGGTCTGAGGATTAGATGGTAGTAATGTATCAGTGCTAATATCCTGATTTTGAGACTTTTACAGTGGCAATGTAAGATAACGTTCCTCTCATAAGAAATCTTTTGAGCAGAAAGGAAATCTTACCAGAATAGAAATCTGAATCTTCATAAAGAAATAAAGAGCACTGGAAATGATACATATTAGAGCACACGTAGACACACACACACACACACATGCTTGCGCACACACTTCTGTAGATTCTCACAGAGACATTTTGAATTTCAGCAATTTCAGTGACATGATGTTGCTGGTGGAGGGAAGAACTGTATATGTGTATATATATGTATATATATCTAATATGTATTTATTACTTATAGTAATACTAAACAGATATAACTACTTTACTGCTTCAGTGTAGCCTTAACCTTTGCACATAGGCATATGAATTTTGTCCTACTACTGTATGGACAGAGGCATGACACATTTTTGTTTTCCAAGTCATATTAAATGAGTCTTTGCATCCTTTTTGCTGTCCTGCTTTTCTAGTGTCCCACAAGAAATCTGAGGATTTACGTGGTACCCCTGAAATGAGGGGCCATGAATCTTTAAACCTTCACAGTCCCAGCTGAGATGTTCACTGATGAGGCTGTCTTGATCCCTCTTCTCTATCCCACTGTACTAGGGAGTTTTATCTATGGCCTCAAAATCACAGCTCTCACCCCTGTGGCTCAGTGTTGGGGTTTCTAACATCTGCAAAATGCCTGGTCAAAGATCCTGTCTCTCTGGCATCCTTGTAAGTCTCTCCCAAAACCCTAACTTGCTTGATCAGCCTTAGGACACTTCCTTTTAGCTGTGTCTTCCATTCATGTATCTCAGGGCTGTATCTTGCACATAATGCATAGACTGTAGCTCTTTATCTCTGTAGGCCTTGGCTTTTGAAAAAAAATCAGCATAATTCTCTTGTGAGGGTCTCTGGATTTCAGGATACAAAGCCTAATATCTTCTCCCTAGGGATGGGTGTCATGTATACCTATACACATACATTACATACATCTACACTGCTGGTTCTTCTGCAGTAGGGAAAAATACATCATAGATGATTAAATTATCCTGCACACATTTCATAATTTTATATTTATAGTAGTTCACCCTTACAACTCAGTTGAAAAAATATTTGTTGTGTGTCTACTATATGGGACATAGCAGTGAGGAAGACATTTTCTATGAAAAACTCATAGTTTGTGAGGAGTATTGGTCCCCAAATGGTTATTGATTCTCTTATTCTAGAATTTTGGTGTAAGTGACTTCCGTGAACAGGTCTCTTTTTCCCTTGATGTTCTTGTTTCTCTGTTGTCCCCACCCCACCCCCACCCCCCACTCCTTTTTCACACCTACGAACAGGTGCAAGTTCGTAGCATCTGTGCTGCCTCATAAGGAAGCAATTCAGCCCTTCTTTAGGCTCAGTAGTGCCAAGAACCACGGGTGTTTCTGCCACCTTCCTTTTCACTTGATTTCAACTCTTCACTCCTCTCTCTTATGGTAGGAATGGGAGTCATTGGTGTCCACAGACACCCGCTGGGTGCAGAGATTAGCTCCAGATGCTGCTATAATGTGTAGTTCGCCCAGGCAGAAATACCCCTCATTAAGACAAAATTCTGCCAGCAGAGATGCTTACCTGGCTTTTCCTACTGTGCGGTACCTGAATGTGAACCGTGATTCTTCCATTGGGTCCACCCAATCCTAACACTGTAACATCCTGGGAGCAGTTGTTTAATTGGATCTTAATGAAGGCAAAAAAGTAATTTGCTTAAAGTGCCAACATTTGGAATGCAATTTCTATCAATATAATACAAATAGAGGGCATTTTAAAACTTGTCATATATATGTTGAATTAACCCATTTGATTTTCATCACTCCATAAGGTAGATATTATTCTGGGTTTTTTTTTTATTTGTTTGTTTGCTTGTTTGTTTTTGTTGTTGTTGCTGTTTTTTTTAATGGATAAGGAAATGCAGCTTGTGTGGCAAAAAGGCCCCAGAATCTTTGAGAAGACTAGCCCAACGTAGCCCACTCTAATACAAATAGGCTTTATTATCTCCAACTTCAACGGATGAGACTTAGGAGTAGGCTGGAGGTAGATGGCTTGTGATTAACAGAGCAGAGATGTGCAGGGGGGAAGGTGTCAGCCAGAAGGGGCAATGCTTTTGAGGAAGGGTCTGCACATCTGTATAGCTGAGTCTAGTGTCTTTGGGGTCTTTTTAACTCTGAGTCCTGAGAACTTCCTCTTTCCTTTTACTCCCCTGCTCCTTTATCATGAGCCCGTGCCCTCAAATAACTTCAAACACTTAAAAAAATTAACCAGGGTTTTTAGTTTCCCCTCCACACTTGAGGATATTTTGCACGTGCCCTTGAATGATTTTCAACTTTAAATAAGTCCTCCATCTGCGCCCCCTCTCTGGAGTCCCTGAGAAGTGTGTCTGCTTCCATCCCTTTCCTGGAAGGAAGCACTTTGTTCTAAGCAAACAACAAACAAACACAGAGAGAAGTAAGCCTGTGTGGGAAAGGCAGGGAACAAAGAGAGTGCTGAGCGGAGACAGGGAGCTGTGCAGACCTGTCGGTTAAGCTCCATGAAGAAAAAAAGGCAGCAACAACAGGGTACCTGGCGAGTCTGTCTTTTCAGACTTGCTTTCCCAGGGGCGCCCACTTGAGCTGCCTTTCACCCTTGAGGCTGGGGAAGCTGTGGGGAGGAAGGAGGTCACTCTCTGCCTTTGACTTTGTCCCAGAGAATGACGGTGGCTGAGAAGAGTTAATTGTTGGAAAACAGGTTTGGCTGTGTTCCTCTGCAGCCTGTCCCTTCTGCTTCTAAACCCAGAGATAGCAGCTTTGCATGGGGCTTATGGGGCCCACAAGATGGAGCGGCTTCAGTCATTGAGATTTTATATGTGTTTGTGTGTGTGTGTATACATATATGTGTATGACTATGTATACATATATATGAATATATACATATGTGTATGAATATATACGTATGTGTATGAATATATACATACATGTGTATGAATATATACACATGTGTAATACATGTATTTATATATATATATTTTTTTAAGATTTTATTTACCTGACAGAGTGAGAGATCACAAGTAGGCAGAGAAGTAGACAGGCAGAGAGAGAGAGAGAGAGGGGAAAGCAGGCTCCCCACTGTGCAGAGAACCTGATGCGGGGCTTGATCCCAGGACCCTGAGATCATGACCTGAGCTGAAGGCAGAGGCTTAACCCACTGAGCCACCCAGGTGCCCCTACATATGTTTATAGTTGTATTTATATGTATTTTTAAGTGATTTTAAAGATTTTATTTATTTGACAGAGATGACAAGTAGACCGAGAGGCAGGCAGAGAGAGAGGAAGGAAAGGCTTCCCGCTGAGCGGAGAGTCCGATGCGGGGCTCGATCCCAGGACCCTGAGATCATGACCTGAGCCGAAGGCAGAGGCTTTAGCCCACAGAGCCACCCAGGCTACCGTTAAGTGATTTTAAATGTTCAGTGGAAGAAGGGGATTTTGGCCATTAGAGAAGACACAAAGTAAGAGATGACTAGAATTTTCAGTCCCCAATCTCCCCTAAAAAGAGGAGTCTTGGAAAAGGTATGAATGCTAAAAGGGATAACGTACAGTGTTGGGAGCCAGATTTTGTATGGCCCACCAAAGCAGAATTAAACAAAGGCTATTCCTAGTAGACTTACAATAAAGGGAAAGTATCACAAGGTACTAAGCTTCCCCTAATTGGAATGAGTTTAAAGAAGAGAGGGAACATCTTAAGAGGGACTCAGGCGACTGACAGGCAGTTTCCAAAATTGTGCCCTGGAGCTGACCTCCTACAGAACCAGCCAGGAAGCTTGTTAAAAATGCATATTTCCAGGCTTCACCTCAGCCAGCATTTGAGAATGCCTTCAGCTGGGATTGGAGTCTAGATCCCTCAGACAAATCTTTATACTCTGTGGAACACTCTTAGATAATTATGCGGGACTCTCTGGGGTACTTTTAACTCTGAGGATTTGTGACTCGGGTTCTGGAACTGCTTTTGCTGCTGACGAGATAGGCAACTTTCAACAAATCATTTAATCCATCTATTTCCTTTCCTCATCTCTTCAGATGATTCCAGATGCATTTGGGGACTTAAAAATTAATATGTATTCCTGGCTCCTGCCCCTGAAAATCCTGATTCAGTGAGTCTAGGGTAATCCTTATGGTCAGCCAGTTTGGGAACCAATGAAGTATAAATGATCTTTAAAGATTTTCTAGCATCAAAATGTCATGAATCTACATTATTGAAACTTATCAAAAATGTCTTATGCCCCATCTTATCTATATCCTATCCAACCAGGATGTTTTAGGAGGACGCTTCCTTTTCTGGACCAAGTGTTGATCATTTATTTATTTTCCAAAAATTATTTAAAAAGTAGACGCTTACCAGGAATATGCTCTTTTCTTCTGACCTTTTTAATGTCCTCGCCCAGAACAGAAATCATGGGTCGCATGCATTTTGATCACGATACTCCCTTCCTGCCTTGTACCATAGAGCAAAAATTTCCCCAGTCTTTATAGAAGCACCCAAGTCAGGTGAGCATAGCTTCTCACTAGAGGGGAACTTTAAGGGAGGAATTTCTTAGATTACACATTTTTCTGAGTATTATATATATGTAGCTTATATTTTAGGAAGAGTTCAGAGACTATAGCATATGTTACATAAAAAAATAACTACAGTTATTCAACACATCTATTCTTGGAAAAAGGGAAAAAAAATCATTATTTGGTACTTCCAGGGCTGTCAGGCCCCCTAAAGGGAAATTTCCCAAGGGTTTCCAATCACACAGAGTTGGAAGGTTTCTGACAGGCTAGTCTCACTGATATTTAAGTGAATTATCAAGTGTAAACCTGTGCTGGTGGCTCTCTCCTAAACAAAGAGGAGAGAGATGTCCAAAAATAACCCTTGTGTTCTGAGCCTATAATTGAAACTGAGATTTCTTTTATTATCCTTAAAATAATTTTGGAAAAGATTTCCAGGCCTGATGTTGGGACATTAAACAGCTTGTGACTTCACCTCTAGACTTCAGCTCCAGAATGGAATGTTTCTTTGTAGTAATGCCTTTGATGGTCCAAAATAATTTTTCTTGTTTAAGAGTTTTCCTGTCTTAGGAGAAGTAGGTACTTAGAACAGCTAGCTTTATCTCTGCTACCACAGTGAGTCCTTTGAAATCAGGGTGGCGTTTTGTTTCCCTCTGTTTCTCAAGTCAAAGAAATTCATAGTGATCCTCATTCTAAGGAGCATAAATTGCTCCTGGGGATGATTGGAAAAAGGGGAGCCTGCTTCTCCCTTTCTCTCTACTGTCCCTCCTGCTTGTGCACTCTAGCTCTCTTTCTGTCAAGTAAATAGATTTTAAAAAATCTGGGGAGAAAAAAACAAACCCCCAAAACAAAGAAGGCTCATGGCAGCACCAAGCTTATATTTCTTCAGTGCCATTATTTCAATAGGAGAGTGTGTGTTTTCCTCATATTTCCAGCAAATATGGAAAAGGAGCTAACAAATATGAATAGCTTTGTTGTTGTGTGCCTCAGTCTACTTGAAAACATAAATGCATTTTAATAAATACATGTTTGGCTGCATACAACACTCCCCAGATAAAATCTCACAGCACTCTAAGATGTGGCAAGAAAGATACAAGAATGATAACTGATTTTGTCAGATTAACAGAAAAGAACTTGCACACCCTAAATTTCTGTGATTGTTAGGGCAAGTGTCTGCCTTTTATATTTCTTCTGTATTCGTACAAACCACAGAAACTCAATTATACAAGGTAAAACTGGCACACATTGTCTTTCTATTCTTATTTACAGCAGGCAAAGATTATTTACTATGTGGGAAAATGAAATACTGTTAAGGGAACGTTGTAATAATTAGTGTCTAAGGTGTATGTGCACAGGAACAGGGAAGGAAGTAATTACAAGTAAATTCTCCTTTTGTCATCCAATAAATTTGCTTTAGGGTATATATATTTATTTTAAAAATTCCACTGAAAATATATAAAAGCTATATTTGCTGTTGGAATTGGGTCTACCAGGCTTGTCCCTAAGATATTTCATGGGATCTGCTCACCATCCAGTGACTTTCAGGGTATTATATTATTTAAAACTTAGTTCAAGGACCAAAATTGAGGTGGTGAATTTGGAAAAGGGAAGAAAACTCTTAATAACTTAAGGAGTTTGAAAGAGAATTGATAATCTTGTAGGTCGAGAATAACTGGAAATATTCTCCATCTATTTTCTTGTCTCCTAATGGTGATGTCCTTCAGATTTCTTTTGTGAATGGCCGGCCACATGAAATGTCCGACTGTAGGTTTGGATGTAAGCAAGTACAGAGTCACATCCTATTTTACCACCAACTGGCCAAGTAACTGTGCTACATTCTTAGTTTTCTTATTCATGTAATGGAATTCAGATAGGTACTTCATAGTATCAGTAAGAGTGTTAATTGAGATAATGTTCTTAAAGTGCTAGCTTAAGTACCTGGCAAAACATAAACTCTCAGTAAATGTTTGTTCCCTCTGCTAAACTTCTAGAAACACCAAGATTTACACCAGAGAGGATCTGAGACATGCATGAGATTTAGATTTCTCTAGTACATTGTACAACTTCTTCTCTGAAATGCTTCCTTTCTTAGATGAAGTACTTAATGGTCATCAGGGAACATCTCAGGAAAGGGGTAGGATTTCAAAATGATTTTGGCTTTATTCTTTCTTGTTTGTTCTTGCAAGTCATGAACGTAGAAATTCTCGACCACCCCTGTTCTGGGAGAAAGCTGTGCCTGTAGGACCCTAATAAAAAGCAAATTTGTTTTTTTATAAAAGTACAAAGGTAATTCAATGGAGAAAGTAAAATATTTTCAATGAACCTGCTGAAACCACTGGTGAACTATATAGAAAAGCAAAACAAATTATTAAACTCAATCCTTTCTTCATACCATATACAAAAATTAATTTGAAATGAATAGTATACCTAAAGGAAAGCATAGCATAATATATTTGCAATCTTGGGGTAGACAAAGATCTCTTACAACTGAAAAAGCACTACCTAAAAAAGAAAAAAAAAACATGATATGCTGAATCTCATAAGAATAAAAATAAATAAAAAAAAACCCTGCTTCTTACAAAATACCATTACAAAATGGTAAGCCACTGTCTGGAGCAAATATTTGCAATGCGTATTTTTGACAAATGGTTTGTATTTAGTACATAAAAAAATCCCCACAATTTCTCAATAAAAAGACAAACAATCCAGTAAAGGTAGATGATAAAAATACTTGAATGGACATTTCGCAGAAGAAGATGTTCAAATGGCCAAATGACCAATGGTCAGTATCATACGATACACCTTTTCACCTAAGTACAATGGCTAAAATTTAAGAAGACTAACAATACCGATGCTTGTAAAAATGTAGAGCAACTTGGAATTTTTCTGCGTTTCTGGTGGGAGTATAGAGGAGTATATAATCTTTTTGGAAAACAGTTGGGCAATTTCTTTAAAAGTTTAACATCTATCTACCCCTCATGACATAGCAATCTCATTTCTAAGTATTTACTGAAAAGAAATGAAGACATATGTCCGCAAAAGGACAGGTACACAATTTTCTAGCAGTGTTGTTTTTTTTTTTTTAAATCCCAATAGGTCACACTGTAAAGTGTGCAAATAGCCACCAACAGACAGACAAATTGTGATACATTCAATTCAAATTGTGATATATTGAATTGTGATATATTGCTGATCAGCAATAAAGCAACAAACTATTATTCATACATGCAACAGCATGGATACATCCCCAAAACATTATGCTGAGCAAAACAATCTAGGCAAAGAAAGAATACATACTTTGCATTTACATTTATACAAAGGTCTTTAACAGGCAGCATAAACTGGGAGATAGATGTTAACTGCAGGGATTTCCTAGGGGAGTATTGTATTGCCTGAAAGGAACACAAAAGAACTTTCTGGGTGATGGAAATGTTCTATACCCTGATTGTAGTCATGTTTATTCAGGTGTATACACTTGTCAAAACTCATCTAAGCGTTAAGGGTGCACTTTGTTCACAAATTGTACTTTAAAAGGTAGAAAAGGGAATGCAAAGAAGTGTGTATAATTATACAATTATTAGGGAAGTCCCTTCTTAAGAAAATAACACTCTGTTTCTTCAGAATGATCTGAGATAGTCTTTAAAGTAGCTCCAAAGGCACAGAGTATCCATCTTTCCCATTCTGTGCACTTGACACGGAGGTGTAGAATGTAGGGTTCCAGCTGGGACCAGCCAGGCTCTTGCTCCTGCTCAAGGAGTCACTGCAAGTTCCATCACTTTCTCCTTGCCCCCACCCTGCTCTCCCATCCACACTTCACCCCCTCCTTCTTCCCCTTTCTTTTCTGTTTTTTCCTTTTCTCCGCACACCCCCTACCCCCCGCTTTTATGTTCATTGTAACAATTTTGGAAAACACGAACGCGCACACTTGAAAAGCAATAGGGAACAAACTCATTTATACCTCACCACTTACACATCCAGATATTTCCATCATTCAGTTAATTTTTTTCCTACTTGAGTTAATTTTCTTCTGTTTGAGATGCTGATTGTACAGTTTTGAAGCCTGCTACTCTATATTAACTTGAACATATATCTCCTAAAACTCATTCTAAAGATTATTTCATTTGTAGTATATTCCATTATATAGCATATAGTAATTTAGTTATTCATTTTGTGAGTATGAATATTTAGTGTTAATTTTCTTATTTTTACAAGCAACTTTATGAGGGGAATCTTTGTGTATACATTTTAATTATTTTATTATTTATTTTATATCAACATTTATTAAATTTTATTATTTAATGTTTATAATTAAAATTATATTAATTTTAAAACGTTGATCAGTTATACATACACATATTTTAAAGAACCATGTACATATGTGGATAAGGCATATTAAAAAGAACACTATACCATACCCCTTTTCCTCATCACTGTTTTCTCTCTCTAGAGGCAACCACTTTCTATTACTGTGTTTCTTTTGATATTTACTTCTGTATTTCTAATCCATGTGCTTATGTTGGCACTTGTTAATTTTAAATTTTGAGCATGTCTGTTGAATTTACACTATGGAAGGTGAGATGGAATTATCTTTTATACCTCTTACCATGCATCACACAGACACCCCTCTTTGCATCATCTCAATAGAATTGTGAAGGTCTGTAATCCATTAAATGTTACTTTGTTTCACTTTGAAAAGGTGGCATGTAGGCTAAGAGTAGGATTTGAACATTCCTTGTTTCTCTGATGAAATATTGTCATCATATAATCTTAATGATGCCTCAGTTTCATTATGGCTTTTGACATGTATGGACATACTTAAAACTATTACCTATTGTCAGATAAATTAGTTTTTTATGGTCTCATATGACCTCAGGCTGTCTAATTGGTTTTCTGGAAAAAAGAATAGACTGTCATGAGGGTTTCTCATTGTCTAGGCTTTAGTGTTGATAATAACACATGTCACTTAGGCTTCAATCAGAGAAGAATCATGACCAGAAATATATATACATTGGTCTCCTGGGTCTCCAGCTTGCTGACTACAGATCTTGGGATTTCTTAGCCTCTGTAATCATGTGAACTTATTCCTTATAATAAATATTTATTTACTATTAAAAATAATTATATATTATATAATTATAAATAAATATATATTCTTATTATAAAGAATATAATCAGGTGTTTTTATTTCTGTGAGCACACTGTTCTTTATGAGACACTTTGCATTGTTTGCTCTAAGAGCACATGCTGGGCTTGGCAGATACACACAAGCTTAGAGTCTGCACATAGAGAATCATTTTCAGTTTCTCATAATGTGTGTGGGTGACACTCTAGGACCTCACAATCTTACTCCTAAGCTTTAAACGTACGGACGTGTGAGGTCTACAAGAGCCCATGCAAAGGCTTGCTGCCTCTGAAACAACAAGGTTAACAAAATACATTCAGAAATTCTTTTGAAACTCCTTTGACAAGTGATAACATATACCATTGCACTTTGCCAATTAATACGCTTGTTTAGAGACCCTAATTACAAGCTAACCTTGGTTGAAAACTTAAATGTCCGCTACTGTGCAAGGCACTTTATGTATAACATCATTCAGTCTTCAAAGCACATGATAGATAGGTGGCATTAATTCCCTTAAAATGGATAAATTGAGGTCTGTCATGGCTAAAACCCATTCCTAATATCTATATCTAATATCTAATAAGTATTGGAACCAGGATTTGAATAGTCTACCAGATTTTGCTCCCTGGGATGAATACAGGTTTTGTCCATGCAAATAAACAGATAAATATTTTAATGAAAGAAGAATTAAATTTATTATGTAATTTTTCAAAATTGCTTTTTAAGATCATTAATTTAGCCAATTCTAGCTGGCAGGAGACTTTAAAGGATTGCATGCAGATATTTTTTGTTTATGAACCAGAAGAGAATGTACATTTGCTTTAAGAGTTTCATTAAATCCAAATTTTCCTTCTAAAGGAAAATATTAGCCAGTATTGGAATCAGAAATAGAGGCTGCTATTGTAAGTTTCATAACATTTAATTTTGCTATGCCTAGACCAGATGGATGACTTAAAATGAATTATGGCAGTCATTTCTGTTCTTGTCATTTATGGAGAGAAGCCTTGCCCTTACAACCTAAAAGACTTCAAAACAGGGATCATCTGGGTCCTTCTAAATGCTTCTTCTTCTTACTGACCATCATCAGGACCACCAGAGAAGACTACATCTCTGGATGGGGCCAAGTACAACCGAGGCAGAGACTTGAGGGAGGCAGTATAGGGTAGAAGCCAAAATCTCGGGTTCTGGAGTTAGGCAGATCTTAGTTCATAACCAGATTCTTGAGACTGATTAGCTATATGAACTCTTTCATACTGCTAAATCTTGCTAGGTCTTGTGTTTGTTTATAAGAAAGGATTAAGAATAAAAATTGTGGGAATTAAATGATACAATGCATAAGAAAATCTCAGTACAATGACTAATGAATAGTAAACACTTAATAAATGTTAGCTAGTGCAGTCACGTCATCATCATTATTATTGATGTAAAATGGCATGAAAGCTGACTTGAAGAGAATAGGACGGCCCTGTAGGTCTGATGGAGCTGCAGATTATGAAACAGCCCTTTGTGGGGTCTGTGGAGACTCATTCACGGACAGCACCCAGAGTGAGAAATGGGATATCAGTCTACCTCAGACCTTACCTTGTTATCTGAGAGAGAGAGGCATTGGACTAGATGATTTTGAAGACTGTGGCACCCTATAGTTGTTTGGTCCTCAGTCATTAAGAAAATATTTTAGGGGCGCCTGGGTGGCTCAGTGGGTTGAGCCACTGCCTTCGGCTCGGGTCGTGATCTCAGGGTCCTGGGATCGAGCCCCGCATCGGGCTCTCTGCTCAGCGGGGAGCCTGCTTCCCTCTCTCTCTCTCTGCCTGCCTCTCCGTCTACTTGTGGTTTCTCTCTGTTAAATAAATAAATAAAATCTTTAAAAAAAATATTTTATGTTACTAAATATGAAGGGCATAAGTATGGAATTCACTCATTCCTCCATTCTGTCATTCGGTCAAAATATATATTGGGTGCCTGTTTTGGATCTGACACATACTGTTTGAGGGACTGGGGGACAGCCTTGACTTAAAGAGATAAAAATCCCTGACTTCATGGAATTTGCATACATGGGAAGGGACAGACAATATATCAACAAGGATACAATGTATAGTATGCCAGATAGTGACAAGTTTAGGAAGAAAAATGAAGCGGCACAGAAGAGGGATAGGCAGTTCTGGGACGGTGTTACAGTTTAAGATGGTATAGTCAGAGAGGGTCTCACAAAGAAGGTGACATTTTAATCAGAGAACCGAAGGAGGTAAGGGAGGAAGAAAAGAACATTTTAGGCAAAGGAAGAGCAAGTGCAAAGCTTTGAAGCGGGGCCCGACTGCCGTGTTCAGTGAGACAGGGCCATTGTGACAAGGCGCCATTGTGCCAGAGTGGAGTGAGCGGTGAGAGAATCACAGGGGATGAGGTCAGAGAGGCGGGTTGGGAGGGACACATATTGTTGAAAGCCTTCTAAGCCATTGTAAGGACTTTGGCTTTTCCTTTGAGTGAGACAGAGGACGGTGAGCAGGTGTTGAATAGAAGTCTAACATAACTTGACTTACTTTTAAAAGGTATCTCTCTAGTTATGGTGAGAATAGAATATGAGGGAACAAAACCAAAAATAGGGAGGTGTGTGAGGCTAATCTAGGTAAGCAGGTTACTTGTTTGGATCCTTAGGTGAGAGGAGTAAAAAGTGGTAAGTCTTTGGATATCCTTTAAAGGGCAGTCCATTGAGATTTATTGCTGGGTTGAATTTGGAGTGTGAGAGAACGTGACGAAACACATTTATAGGTATAGAGAGATAGAGAAGTTGATCTACATTTGACCCTTGAACAATAGGGAGTGAGGAGCAATGACCCCCACACAGTTGAGAATCTGTGCATAATTCCCCAGAGTTGAACTACTAATAACCTGCTATTGACCAGAAGCCTCACCAATAATAGAAACAGTTGATTAACACATATTTTGTAAGTTATATGCATTATATACTATATTCTTATAATAATACCTGACTTTTTCTTAGTTTTTTTGGTTATTTCTAGGTTCTTTGGTTCATCTGTGAGTTTTATTTGAATTGTCGTAAAACTCCAAAAGTTTTCCAATATATTTGGAAAAATATATTATTGAATAATATATATAATAAACATATTATTGAAAAAAACTAATATATAATAAACATATTATTGAAAAAAACTACATATAAGTGGACCCACACAGTTCAAACCCATGTAGTTTAAGGGTCAGCTGTGTATGTGTGTGTGTGTATGTGTGCGTGTGTGTGTACTTTATATATTTAACACACATTTCTGTGGGTGTGTGTGTATATGTGTACTTTATATATTTAACACACATGTATGTGTGTATGTGTGTTTTTATAAATTTAATATGCCATACAAATGAAGATGTTGCATAGGCAGTAGACTGAGTCTGGAATTCAGGAAATATTAGATCTGAACCTGAGAAATACATTTGTAAGTGTATTTAAATGACACTTAAGACCATGAGATTAGATGAGATCACTAAGGGAGTGAAGGCAGGTAGAAGAGATAGGAAGCTTAACAGATGAGACCTAAAATACTCCAAAACTTAGAAGGCAGGTTGATGAGGAGGGAACAGTAAAGAATTTTGAGAGACAGAGTGGCAGGAGGAAAACCAAAGAAGTTTGGGATCCTGGATGTCAAGTGAGAAATGTGTTTTAAGGACCAGAAACTGTCCATTGGATTTTAAAACATGAAAATCATTGGTGATCTTGACATTAAATGAATAGGAAGCTGTTATGATTTGGAAATTAAGCTGAGCTTGCCCCTGTTCAGTAATAGAACTCCGGGTGGACACACTGAACTAAATGCTTGGCCACAGACAGATATAGGACATGGCCTCAGAAAAAGTACCCAGCCATATTAGGTAAAGTAATGAGAAATTAGCCCAGGAGAGCTCACTGATGAACAGTAGCTAAGAGAACCACAGTGCTCATACTGAATTCCTGATCACAACCTGGAGAGGCAATGACAGCTAAAAATAAGCTCATTCCCACTTGGCTGATACTGAGGGATTTTTTAAACATTACCTATTCGTATTCTTTTATTTAAAGGTATGACCTATATGTGTTATTCTATATAGGATGCTTTTGAGTCTCATTTAAGGTTTTAAGATATCTCCCTTATGTCTTCTCAAAGCAGTTCCTTTTAGTACTCGCAGCATTAGACTGCTATCTTGGTTATTAGGTTTATTAAATAAATTAGTAAGTGGAGAAAAGTATGGTTCTTTATTTTTCCACTGGGGCAGTCTTAAACTTCAGTTTATTCTGCATGTTCAGCTTTGTTCAGCCTTATAATTTGGGGGTTTTCAACAAACAAAAGATCAAGATTTCATCTTAAAATGCATTCTGTGATGCTGTCCAAGTTGCTGGGAGGTGCTTATGGAAAGGAAGGGTCAGCCCTCTTACTATGCAGATTATACCTGAGATACAGCTTCTTCCATTTCCTATTATGGCAAATGTCTGTGCTTAGTAATTACCTAGGGCTATTAAAATATTTCCTCTTAGCCTACTCCAGGGTCCCTGGCAATTTACAGCTGTGATGTGTGGCTTTCATTATTAGTGGAACTAGAGCTAGAATTTCACCTTGGGTGTTCTCTGGAATTGGGTTATCTGTGGGGGTGGTGCTGGATCAGACACCAAAGCAGAAGGGTGTAATCATATTATTAGCAAAGGAGTGGGGATTCCAAGGTATTGGCAGAGCTGTTCTGCTTATAGCATGCAGGCTCATCAGAGTTTTCTGAACAGCTCTGTGTCCTTTTCTCTTCCTTCAGGCAATATGATCACATCTCAGTAAAAAAATTAATTTGCTATTAAAAATACATATTTTGCCCCCACCATAGAACAGTCTTACCTTACTATCTACAAAGGCATCACCATGCACTTTAAAAAAAATAATGTCTCTACTGCTCATTTATTCTTCAGAAGCAATTTATTAACCAAATAAGAATAATGTCACAGTATGTTTTGCAAGCCCAGTTGAAGGTGAGAGTCTGAGATTTTACTGGTAGTGTGACCCTCAGTTAGACATCTGTTCTTTCAGAGACTCAGGTTACTTATAAAACAGGAACAACAACTTTTATTTTACTTTTATTTTTTATGTATTTTTAATTTTTATTTTTAATTTTTTAAATTTATTTTCAGCGTAACAGTATTCATTGTTTTTGCACCGCACCCAGTGCTCCATGCAATCCGTGCCCTCTCCAATACCCACCACCTGGTTCTCCCATCCTCCCACCCCCCCACCCCTTCAAAACCCTCAGATTGTTTTTCAGAGTCCGTAGTCTCTCATGGTTCACTTCCCCTTCCAATTTCCCTCAACTCCCTTCTCCTCTCTATTGCCCCTTGTCCTCCATGCTATTTATTATGCTCCACAAATAAGTGAAACCACATGATAATTGAATCTGTCTGCTTGACTTATTTCACTCAGCATAATCTCTTCCAGTCCTGTCCATGTTGATACAAAAGTTGGGTATTCATCCTTTCTGATGGAGGCATAATACTTTATAGTGTATATGGATCACATCTTCCTTATCCATTTGTTCATTGAAGGGCATCTTGGTTTGGCGACCATGGCCATTGCTGCTATAAACATTCTTTTCACTACATCTGTATCTTTGGGATAAATACCCAGTAGTGCAATTGCAGGGTCATAGGGAAGCTCTATTTTTTTAATTTCTTGAGGAATCTCCACACTGTTCTCCAAAGTGACTGCACCAACCTGCATTCCCACCAACAGTGTAAGAGGGTTCCCCTTTCTCCACATCCCCTCCAATACATGTAGTTTCCTGTCTTGCTAATTTTGGCCATTCTAAGTGGTGTAAGGTGGTATCTCAATGTGGTTTTAATTTGAATCTCCCTGATGGCTAGTGATGATGAACATTTTTTCATGTGTCTGATAGCCATTTGTATGTCTTGATTGGAGAAGTTTCTGTTCATATCTTCTGCCCATTTTTTGATATCATTGTCTGTTTTGTGTGTGTTGAGTTTGAGGAGTGCTTTATATATCCTGGATATCAACCTTTTGTCTGTACTGTCATTTGCAAGTATCTTCTCCCATTTTGTGTGTTGCCTCTTTGTTTTGTTGACTGTTTCCTTTGCTGTGCAGAAGCTTTTGATTTTGATGAAGTCCCAAAGTTCATTTTCACTTTTGTTTCCTTTGTTTTTAGAGACATAACTTGAAAGAAGTTGCTGTGGCTGATATCGAAGAGGTTACCGCCTATATTCTCCTCTAGGATTCTGATGGATTCCTGTCTCACATTGAGGTCTTTTATCCATTTTGAGTTTATCTTTGTGTATGGTGTAAGAGAATGGTCGTGTTTCTTTCTTCTACATATAGCTGTCCAGTTTTCCCAGCATCATTTATTGAAGAGACTGTCTTTTTTTCCACTGTATATTTTTTTCCTGTTTTGTTGAAGATTATTTGACCATAGAGTTGAGGGTCCATATCTGGGCTCTCTACTCTGTTCCACTGGTCTCTGTGTCTGTTTTTATGCCAGTACCATGCTGTCTTGGTGATCACAGCTTTGTAGTAAAGCTTGAAATCAGGTAACATGATGCCCCCAGTTTTATTTTTGTTTTTCAACACATCCTTAGCAATTCGGGTCTCTTCTGATTCCATACAAATTTTTGGATTATTTGCTCCAGCTCTTTGAAAAATACCAGTGGAATTTTGATCAGAATGGCATTAAAAGTATAGATTGCTCGAGGCAGTATAGACATTTTAACAATGTTTATTCTTCTGATCCAAGAGCATGGAATGATCTTCCATCTTTTTGTGTCTTCTTCAGTTTCTTTCATGAGTGTTCTGTAGTTCCTCGAGTACAGATCCTTTACCTCTTTGGTTAGGTTTATTCCCAGTTATCTTATGGTTCTTGGTGCTATAAATGTAAATGGAATCAATTCTCTAATTTCCCTTTCTGTATTTTCATTGATAGTGTGTAAGAAAGCCACTGATTTCTGTACATTGACTTTGTATCCTGCCACGTTGCTGAATTGCTGTATGAGTTCTAGTAGTTTGCGGGTGGAGTCTTTTGGGTTTTCCATATAAAGAATCATGTCATCTGTGAAGAGAGAGAGTTTGACTTCTTCACTGCCAGTTTGGAACCTTTTATTTCTCTTTGTTGTCTGATTGCTGTTGCTAAGACTTCTAATACTGTGTTGAACAAGAGTGGTGAGAGTGGGCATCCTTGTCGTAGAAACAACAACTTTTACCTCCCATGAGGTAGACTAACAGTGCCTTGCACTCAATAGACCTTCTAATAAATGGTAGGATTCTCCCATAAAATAATTTATTTATTCTTAATCCTACCTCAAGTATCAACCTCAACTGTAAATCATAATATTTTCTCTAAAATAAAATCGTGTTTCAAAGGAATTTTTAAGTGAGCAATTGTATAAAAAAGTATGTGCCATGAGCCCCTAATCTGTATTAATACTCGCTTATGTAACAGAGAATCCACTTGGCAGACAAGGTTGTTGACTGCAATCCCTTCAAATATGGGTAGTGAAGTTTTCCCCTTTATCCTTACTCTTTGGTCTTATAATTGTCCATGGAGCACTGCAGGGAGGCTTGTTTAAGGGGCATCTAGAGTTATCTTCCATATTACTCATGGTGGCGGCTTGTTGTGGCCAGAATTTGTTCTTACCCACATGATGTGTGCACACAGGTGCATTCCTATCAGGTTCACCATTAAGGATACAGAGTAGCACTAGGGCAGTTATAATGAGCCCTTTTGTGGAAACCCACAGTCATATATTTATCAGATTTCCCTCTCTGTGATTACTTTTCTGATCTCCTGGGATTTTTCTCTGTTGTCTGTCTCCTTCAAACTTTCTCAGGTTTCTAACTTTCCATCTTTTTTTTCCATCCGACCTTCTCTTAATCTCTTACACACTCTTTTCCTCTCAGAGTAGACCTCAGTGGCCAATCAGGGAGTTTTCAACTTGAATCATTAACTAACTGAAACTATCAGCCACAGAATAAATGGTTCCTTTTTACCCTGGGTCAGATTTGAAATAAACACAGTGCTACCTCACTATTTTCCTATTTTGTGAGAAGAGGGAGTATTTTCATCCCATCCAGGAGAAGGTGGCCTTCTTCAGTAGATTGTATCTGACGATGTCCTGTGCTGTATCGTAGACAAGCATGACCTTGGAGTTCTCATGTCAGAAAATAAGTTGAACTTTCATATCCTACCGCATTTACTGTGATTGAGTGGCTGCAACAGGACAAAAAACAAACAAACAACCTTCTGCAGAATAAAATAGCTCTTACGTGTTACTCTGCCTCCCTTTTCTACAGCAAAGTGTTTGAGTCAGCTTATTCTTTAGCTTTAGTCTTACTTGAAGAATAAGACAATTAAGGATATTCTTTCAATATTAGGTGAATAAATTCTGGAAGCAATAGGCTTACCCACAGGGAAATACCATTTGTGTCTTTGGATGTCTGACACAAACACTGTAAAATAATGCAAGATAGAAAATGGCCCCTTGTCCTGATTTGGAGGTTCATAAATCAGAGTCATGCCTACATTCTTTCTATTTCAGTTTTATTCAGATATAATTCACACACCTTAAAATTCTATATGGCTCTAACTCAATTCACAGAATTGTGCATCTATTACATGATCAATTTTTTTTTTTTTATTTGACAGACAGAGATCACAAGTAGGCAAGTAGAGAGGCAGGCAGAGACAGAGAGAGCGGGAAGCAGATTCCCCGCTGAGCAGAGAGCCCAATGTGGGGCTCGATCCCAGGACCCTGGGATCATGACCTGAGCCGAAGGCAGAGGCTTTAACCCACTGAGCCACCCAGGCGCCCCTACATGATCAATTTTAAAATATTTTCCTCACCCCAAAGAGAAAATTCTTACTCATTAGAGTCACTTCTCATTTTTTCCTTTTTCTAAACCCTAGGCAACTACTAATCTACTTTCTGTCTTTATGTATTTGCCTATTCTTATATTTTATATAAATGGAATCATACATATGTGATATGACTGTCTTATTTCAGTTTCAATACTGTTTTAAAGGTTTATCCATGTTATAGTATATACTAATACTTTCTTTTTATTGCTGAGTAATATATTATTATATGGCTATATGGATATACCATGTTTTATTTATCCATTCATCAGTTTACAAACACTGGGTCATTTCTAATTTTTGGCTGTTGTAACTAATGCTCCTTTGGACAAGTTTTAGTGTGGACATGCATTTTCATTTATGTTAGATATATATCTGGGAGTTGAATTGATGGATCATATGGATACTCTGTGTTTAATCTTTTGAAGAACTGCTAGATTATTTTACAAAGTGGTTGCACCATTTTATAGTACCCCTACCAGGGTACAAAGTTCACATTTCTCTACATCCTCAACAACAGTTGTTACTATTTGTCTTTTTGATTATAGCCATCCTAGTGGGTGTGGACTGATTATGTCATTGTGGTTTTTATTTACATTACCTGACAGCTAATGATGCTGAGTGTCTTTTCATGTATTTATTGGCAATTTATGTTTCTTTGGAGAAATGTCCATTCAGATCCTTTGCCCATTTTAAAATTAGGTTGTCTTTTGTTGTTGACAAGTGGGAGTTCCTTATGTATTATAGATATATGTTCCTTAGCAGATATGTGATTTGTGAATATTTTCTCCCATTCTCTGAGTTAGCTTTTTATTTTTACCTTTTTACTTTTATGTATTTATTGGAGGTGTCCTTTGAAGTATAAATTTTCTTATCTTTGGAGAATCCATTTACTCATTTTTTCTTTTGTCACTTGTGGTTTTGGTGTCACCTTTATGAAGGTGTTGACTAAACTAAGGTCATGAAGATTTATTCCTGTATTTATTCTAAGAGTTTTATAGTTTTAGCTATTACTTACCTAGGTGTTTGATGCATTTTAAAAATTTTTATTATTATTATTTTTTATATTTTAACTCCAGTATAACTGATATACAGTATTATATTAGTTTCAGGTGTACAGTATAGTGATTCACAATTGTGTACATTATTCAGTGCTCTTTGATGCATTTTTTTAGTTAATTTTTGTATATGCTATGGAGTAGGGTTCTAGTTCTATGGTTTTTCATAAGGATAGATATATAGTTGTCCCAGAGCCATTTTTTTAAAAGACTCTTCTTGCACCATTGGATTATGTTGGAACCCTTATCAAAAATTAATTGACTATATAATTGTGAGGATCTATTTCTGGACTCTTGGTTCTATTCTGTTGATCTATATGTCTACCCTTATGCCAATACCACTTTGTCTTTATTGCTATATACTTCTAGTAAGTTTTGAAAGTACATGGCCCCAACATGTTTTTCCCCAAAAATTGCTTTGGCCATTCTGGGTCTCTTGCATTTCCATTTGAATTTTAGGATCAACTTGTCAGTTCTGGGGACAAAAAAAGTCAGCTGAGTTTTGGTAGGCATTACGTGGAATCTGTAGATCCATATGGGGAATACTGGCATCTTAACAATAATAAGTCCTTGGATTCATAAAAACCAATATCTTCTTATTTATTTAAGTCCTTTTTAATGTCTTTCAACAGTGTTTTATAGTTTTTAGAACATAGGTTTTACAGTTCTTTTGTGAAGTTTATTCCTAAGTATTTTCTTCTTTTTGATGGTATGTAGGTGGAATTGTTTCCTTAATTTCATTTTGGGGTTGTTAGTACATAGCTATATTATTTATTTATTTATTTATTTCTTTAATGAGAGAGAGAGCGAGTGCAGAGGAAGGGGTAGAAGGGGAGGGATAAGCAGACTTCTTTATTTGTGGGGAGAGCCTGATGTGGAGCTGAGTCTCACAACCTTGAGATGATGACCTTCACCAAAACCAAGAGTCAGGTACCCAACTGACTGAGTCATGCGCCTGATGTATAATTGATTTTTATTTTTATATATGGATCTATGCCTTGCAGAATGTACTTTTTTATTTGTTTTAATAGCTTTTTAATAGCTTTCTTAGGAGTCTCTTTATATAAAATCATGTCATTTGTGAATAAAGATAGCTTTACTTCTTCCTTTCCAATCTGGATGCCTTTTTATTTCATTGTCTATCCTGATTGTCCTGACTAAGACTTCCAGTACCATGTTGAATAGAAGTGGTAAGAACAGGCATTTTTGCCTTGGTCCTAAAGTTTAGGGGAAATAATTTTTCATCAACAAATATGATGCAGTTGTGGGTTTTCCATAGGTGCTCCTTACTGGGTTGTAGGAGTGTTCTCGAGTCCTACTTACCAATTTATTTTAAGGAGGCATAGAGTTTTTTAAAAGTTTTTTCTGCATTTATTGATATGATTGTGTGTGTTTTGTCCAATAATCTATTGATATACTTTATTTTTTCAGATGTGAAAGCAACCTTGCATTATTGGTATAAATCCCATTTCATCACTTATTTAATTCCTTTTTTATATTGCTTGCTGGACTTAGTTTGCTTATATGTTATTGAGGACTGCTTAAAGTTTAATATTAAAAAAATAGAAATAAAAGTACTCACCTTTCAATATTTTTTCATCTTTTTGTCAGGAAGGAAATAAATGAGTGTGGGTTTGCATGCTCATGCACACACACACACACACACACACATACACACTGTTAGCAAAACACATTCTTGGTGTTTTTTTTCAATTCTATGAAAATAATAATTTTTCCTTTCCTGTTTGATGGTCTTGTCTCCATTATAAATAAGGCATCTTTGTGATATTATCACTTTCTTCTTCCAGAGTGTAGTGATATGGAGTAAGTGAGCAGAATTGGTTCCAGGAGCCAGAAATTGACAGAGAGAAGAATACAAATGCTGAACTCATGCCCAAGCAACCTTTCAAAAAAGGTATGTAATGAAAGTATATGGGTAAGTATCCTAAATGATTCCCACTTCCTTAGGCCTTTTCAATTTTTAAGGCGTAGTTCCTATTTGATTCAGTGATTCAGGAACATGGGAAAGAACAGAAGAAGGAGGTGCATTGTAAAGTAGTGGCAGTGCTGAGAGTGTTAGGGTACGGAGTCGACCACCCCTCACTTAGACAGAGAACACTCTCGATAATGCAAGTCACACAGCGGAGTTTATTTCCAGCTAGCTGGGGTCCAAGTATCTGCCCGGTGCAGTGGGTTTCAACAAGGACCCCGAGTACTCAAAGCCAAGGGTTTATATAGCATTTTTTTTAAACATCCAACTCACAGTAGCTTTCCATCACTTCAGAGACCATACATACTTTTGGCTTGCACCCCCCTGGTGATTTAGTAAGATAAGCTCTTCTCTAACATCTGGTCCCCGTGGTGCAACTGCCCAGACTTCCTGGTGGTTTAAGCTGATTAGCTGCAGCCAGGGGTGTTGCAGGGTGGGGTACTTTCTTGGAACTAAAGCAGGGAGGGGGTTCCCTGGAACTAAAGCAGGGAGGGTGTCTCTGGAACTAAAGTAAAGTAGGGCAAAGTTCAGCCCTTGGGCCTGAGATGGCTGCCCAAGCTAAGATGGCTATACTTATGCTCACCCATTCTTACAAGAGTAGTTGGCTGGTTTTGTGTTCGATGAGTTTTCCCACTGCTATGTCTTAGACTCCTTGGTGTTGCAGCAGGGAGGATCGGCAACTCCCTTCTGTGCCATGGAATGAAACGTAAGCCACATTGTTAATTTTAGCAAAAGTCTGGTATAATAAATCACATCTGTCCTATGATAGAGTTACTGTTTCCTCTCCATCAAATAAAATTGCTTTCATGTCCCTCGAAACTAAACACTGAGTTGTAACTTCCCTGGATGCTCTCTTCTTCATGAATTGTAGGTAAGGTTCATGTGTTTGGATTAACACTATTTTATTTAATCCTTCATAACACGATGAGATATCTTGTAAGATATCATTATCCCAATTTTATAAATGATGAAACTGAAGCTTAATAGGCACTTTGTGTAGAGTCATCTACCTAATAAGGCAGAACCTGACCCTGTCTGGTTCCAGTGGCAGTGTTCTTACTGCTCTGCTATCAGGGTCAGCTATTTGAATCCTTTGTGCCTGGGAAGCTGATAACCTGCATTAGTCAAATCCATTTTTTTGTGGAGAGCTGAGAGGGTTGGATGACTTATCTTTTTAAACCAAGCCACATTTCATCTTGAACCCATCAGTCAGACTGGAGAAGATGGAAATTACATCTCTTCTTGATAATATCCAACATGTAAATAAGCCTCTTCTTTCTCAGATGGCACTTGTTCATCCTTGAGTGGAATTTGTTTATATTCCCCTTTTGTTTCATCATGTGTCATGACTGGGGGAGAAGAAGCAATTCTCATTTGAGCTCTACAAAATCCCTCACTGAAGGCTTGAACTTCCATTTGCTGTATGAACACTGGAGATGATATTCTATAATTTAGTTAGATGCTCACATGTTCAAGCTTAGTATTTATTCTACCACCTTACAGTCACTATACTGTAAGGAACTTCTTGTCCTCAGTTTATTGTCACAGAATCTAAATCCTTACTACAGAGTAGTGTCTCTCTGGCATATGTTCTGAGTCTGATATTGGCTGCTAAGCTTATATTTGCAGTGACTTGGGTTTGTCCTTCCCCCATCTCACCTAAGGACCAAAAGGAAGCCACAAACTGTGTTTCTAAGACCAGTTGGGAATGGGCATTCAAAAACTCTTGTGTGGTGATGCTTTACTCTTTAAAACTTAAGTGAGGTTAGGAATGACTATAAAGAAGGTCCCACAGTGTGGTGGAGGTCATGTTGGACCTGAAGCCAGGAACTGCAAGATGCAGAGTATTACAGCCAGACTTGATTCTGAGAAGTGACAGAACATGGAGGTAATGCAGGGAAGGAGGGACACATGTCCTTTGGAGCAGAAAACCTATGCTGATTGTAGGACTTGCCTCCAAAGGGGTTGCCAAGAAGTTTAAATAATACTTTAAAATACCAAGTGAGGGGGCTCCTGGGCGGCTCAGTGGGTTGAGCCTCTGCTTTCAGCTCGGGTCATGATCCCAGGGTCCTGGGATCAAGCCCCGAGTCGGGCTCTCTGCTCAGTGGGGAGCCTGCTTCCCTTCCTCTCTCTCTGCCTGCCTCTCTGCCTACTTGTGATCTCTGTCTGTCAAATAAATAAATAAAATCTTAAAAAAAAAAACAACAACAAGTGAGTTATCATGGAAATGGACACTCATCTATTATTGACACAAGTACCAATTCATACCTTCCTGGAGCACAATTTGGCAGTATTAATCAAGAGTTGCTTATTTTTCACTGTCTTTTCACTGGCTTATTCACATATCATTTTATTTTCTAAAATATTATTTCCAATAGCTGCATTATATTCTGTTCTTTGTACCATAATTTTTAAAAATCACATATCCTATTAGGTTGTTTCTAGTTTTTTATTACTGTAAATAAGCATGTTAGTAAGAGATGGTAAAACAAAGTTTGTAATTTTTGTAAAATATATACTAACATATAAACAGAATAAAATTTAGAAAACATGGTTCATCTCTGACAGGTGACTTAAGTGTCCTTTTAATTTTTGTACTAATTTTTTTAACTTCTCAATTTTCCAAAAATGAACATATAATATTTTCAAATAACTTTTTAAATTGTTAAAATGAATTTTGTAGGGACGCCTGGGTGGCTCAGTGGGTTGGGCCTCTGCCTTCGGCTCAGGTCAAGTCCGGTGTCCGGCTCCCTGCTTGGCGGGGAGCCTGCTTCTTCCTCTCTCTCTTTCGACCTGCCTCTCTGCCTACTTGTGATCTCTGTCTGTCAGATAAATCAATAAAATCTTAAAAAAAATGTATTTTGTCTCTTTCAAGCATATAATACAGTATTATTAACTAAAATCACAATGCTGTACGATATATTCCCAGAACTTATTAATTTTCTAACTGTTTGTGTCCTTTTACCAACCTCTCTATTTTTCCTACTCCCAAGTCCTTGGCAACCAATTTTCTGTTCTGTTTGTATGAGTTTGACATTTTTTTCCCTAAAGATTCTACATATAGGAGATGCTATGCAGTGTTTGTCTTATTCCACATAGCTTATTTTAGTTAGTATAATACCCTTAAGATCCATTCATGTTGTTCACAAATAGCAAGACTTGCTTCCTTCTCGTGGCTAAATGATATTCTGTAGTTATGTATAGATCACATTTTCTTTATCCATTCATCCATTGATAGACACTTAGATTGTTTTCATATCATGGCTGTTGTGAGTAATGCTGCAATAACATGGGATGCAGATATCTTTTAGGTTTCTTGTTTTCATTCCTTTTGGATATATACTGAGAAGTAGGATTGTTGGACTATAAAGTAGTCTGTTTTTAATAGGAACCTCCATACTGTTTTCCACAGTGGTGCGACCAAGTTACGTTCTCACCAGTAATGCACAGGGTTCCCTCTTCTCCACATCCTTGCCAACACCTGTTATTTCTTGTCTTTTTAGATCTCAAATGTTTTCACCATGAAAAAGAAATGGTAATTATGTCATGTGATGGAGGTGTTAGCTAATGCTATAGTAGTAATCATATTATAATATGTAAGTGTAGCAAATCAACATGTTGTACAACTTAAACTTACACAGTATATGAATTATATCTCAATAAAAATTTTAAAAAATATTAAATTAAAAATGCATCTTATATAGAAAATAAGAAAGCTACTAAAGACTTCTAGGGTCATATCAAAAGAACTCAGGAATCAACTTGAAGAGGCTCCCATGGGCTAAATCTAGGATAGTCTGAACATTAATAATTATCACAGATATAGACTGTAGAAAACAAATATATTTAAATCCATGAATTCATAATGATAAGATAAATGAAAACCTCATTCACCACCTTTGGAGGATTTTAGGAAATCAAATTATTATTTTGAAAATTAATGAATTAGATAAAAGAATTAAGCATTTATCCTCATTTTTCTTTAGTGACCATACATAAGAGTAACCGGATAGTTACTGAAACATTTTTATTGAAACATTCTCGCTAATAAAGGAAGAGATTATAGGATGAAGATACTACAATTTTGTAATCTAAGATGAAAAAATGGATATGGCAATGATTATCCATGCTGCTAACATTACAAAAAGGAAGACGGCCTACAGTATTTATCTTCTGGTAGAAATACACATGGTCTATAATATATTTTTGAAAAATATCACCTGATTCTGGTTGAATTCCTAGATCCAGTTACCAGTTTGGAAAGAAAATACAGGGGAAGAGGAACATGTTAAATGACATCACTTTGATTTATTCAGACAATGGAAATCTCTAGAGCACCTATAATTTAGCTTCTTCATTAAAGGAAATAAAAGGGGGGAGGAACTGTAGGTTAAAAGTGACTTGATATATCAAGTATTTAGACTTTATGTGAATCCCAATTTGAACAAAATAATTGTAGATTTACTCTCTGAAACAGTCAATTAACTTTTAACATGGACTGCCTATTTGATGATAGTGAGAAATAATTTTTAAATTTTATTAGACATAGATGTGGGAAACAAAGGCAAAAGAAAAATTAAATTTCCTAATTACTTACAGCCCGTTGACAAGTCCTTAAAATAGAGTGACTTTCCTCTAGGAACTGAGCTGCCTCAGCTGCTTAAGACTTTGCTAAGGGCAAAAGACAATCTTAGCCTTATCCCCAGTATCCTGTAAATCTATTTTAACATATAAAAATTCCTTTGGAAACTTCCTTTATCCCAACCCCATCTCCCCACCCCAGATACCTGTTGGCAGTCATCCCTCTAGTACGTGATCCACCAATATATATCCAAAAGGTCTCATTGAGTAAGGGACAGGTAAGGTTAGGTGGGAGAGATAGGTAGGGGGCTATGTGATCAGGCTCACCAAAAAAACCTAGAGATGCTGAGGCATAATGAAACCAGAGGTAAGGGAATTAACCTTATCTGGATGTCAGAAGTAGGGTCTTTTTATGGTAGTCACATTGTGACCAACAAAAAATAACCAGACTCCAAAGAAGAAGTAAGCCTTTAAAGGTATTATCACTATTCCTCCTCAAACCAAGATACCACAAGAATGATAAGGCCACAAACTCCCTGGTCAGTTCTAAATAAAGGACTGTCAGTGGAGGCTCATGTTGGCGACCCTGTTGAGACCCCTCTCAGTCCTGAGAGCTTTTTCTGTATCCTTGCTTAATAAAACTCTATTGATTTAAAAACAAGAATGATTTCACTAATACAGTTTAAAAAATGCAAGCTCTATTGCTTTAGTCTCTTCCCTTTGTCTGAGAGATTCATTCTTCAACTCTGTGAGACGAGAACCTCTCGTGCTTCAACATGATAATGGTGTCATAGTCAATTTTTAAGAAAAAGTCTTTAACAGACATATATACATGCCGAAATATTTCTTTATGATAGGATATGATGTCTGGATTTGTTTCACAGCCAAACAGCAGGAGAGGGAGAGTGGGTTGGGGGTGTCAATGAGGTAAGAGTAGTCCAAAGGGGTAATTGTTAAACCTGGAAATTAGGTACATAGAAATTTACTAGTGAGTCCTTCTATGTTTTTGTATTTTTGAAATTTGTTACTATAACTTTAAAATAATCAGATTTGATTAGTGGTTAGCTTATATAAATTGGGAAGGGAGAGGAAGAATTCTGGTTGTAGGGCTCAGAATCAAATGTCACCAGGCTATAGAAACACTCAGGTGATGTTGGTACCATACGGTGAAAGAACTGGTTTCTTCACTGTAACTGGCTTTGGGAATTAGCTCCTTAGCAGCCCAGAACTCAGAAGAAGCTGATCTCAGACACATCCCTAAGACTACTGACTCTGATAGACCAGGTGTCCTGGTATAGAATGTCGTGTTCTTACCTAGGCCAGCCTGAGCCTCAGTGTCTGTTGTTATTCCCAAGACTGGTCTGCTAAGGGATCTTAGCCCTGAGCTGCTTGATTTCCAGACTTCTAGTTCGTACTTGCTGCTCTTCCTTTGTCTTGGAGGTCGAAATTTCAGTAAGTTGCTGTTAGTCCTCTCAAGGGCTGAGCTCACACCCAGGAAATCAAACCATATTGGGTATTAAACTAATTGAAAACAAGTCCCTGAGGTCTTGGTGAATTAACAACAGCTCCTTGGCTGGCACATGTGGCCTCTCTTTGTGCAAGAGGTTGTCCCTCTGAAACTGTGTGCTAATTGAGCTTATAGAAATCTAATGATGTGTTAATAGTTCTTTGAAAGAACTTAAACTTAACCAAACTTAAAGTTAACCAACTTCTAGCCCATTTTTAACACAATGAATCACATCACCCACATTTTATTCCTTTGTAAATCCAGATGTGGGGTAAGGCATATTAGGAATGTGCAGATAGAATTGGCTTTTTGAGAACAATACCAACAATATCAAGCCATCTCCACCTGGACTTCTGTGGCTCTTAAGAGTGAACTACAAGCATCATCTTGGCTTTTAGGTAAAGTCTGAGGAGATAAGTGATACAGTAAATGATAGTAGGTACTCTGGAGACAGAAAGATTTGGGTCTGAATTCCTTATTTGTCCTCTATCACCTACGTAAATTTAGAGGCTAAGTAACTCCTTTTAATACGAAAACAACTGGATCCCAGTGTTGTTGTCTGTAAAGGTATAATACTACTTACCTTGGAAACTTGTGATGATTGCTAAGAACATCCTAAGTAGGTGGTGTCTGATAACTGGTAGACCTTATGGTCCTTTGATATTTTGAGAGTTTTTAGAAAAATAAATTGATAATGTAATTGTTAATATAATGATAAATTGTTGTCAGTAATTGTTAGATCTGAGTAGAGAACTCAGAGCTCATGTGGTTCAATTCTCTGAGTTTGCTTTGAAGTTGATGTTGTTTAAAAAAAAAGAAAGAAAGAAAGAAAAAGGCTTCCAAGACTCAGTTTTGAGAAAAGAGCAAGTAGGACAAGTCATATATTCGCTTCTGGACAAGAGTAGGTGAAAAGAGAGGTTCCCATTTTGGACGTCTGGAAAGATCATTCAAGATGGAACCAATAGGGGCACCTGGGTGGCTCAGTGGGTTAAAGCCTCTGCCTTTGGCTCAGGTCATGATCCCAGGGTCATGGGATCGAGCCCCACTTCGGGCTCTCTGCTTAGCAGGGAGCCCGCTTCCTCCTCTTTCTCTCTGCCTGCTTCTCTGCCTACTTGTGATCTCTGTCAAATAAATAAATGAAATCTTTAAAAAAAAGAAAGATGAAACCAATAAGAAGAGTTTTCAAACTGGATTAGATACTACTAGACAAAATAACTGAAGATTCCTTCATAGACAAGAAGGCAGATCTGTACTTTAGTCTGGGCTAAGCAGTTAGAAAAGCTCAAATAGCTCTGCCATCCACCCCTCTGAGCTTCGACATCCTCATCTGTTACTGTTTAGAGCTGTGGGCCCATTTATGGACTGTCTCCCACCACCATGGATTCTTTTAAGGTAACTTTCTTGTATTATTCTCAGGACAACAAAAGATGTTATGATTATCCCCAATTCTAGATGGGAGAGGATGCTTAACCTACTGAAAGTCACAAATGGATGTGAAGAGTAAAAGTACCCAGAACAGGCCCAGGCCGGCAGGCCCCAGAAGATGGAAAATTACTAGCAATAGAAAGAGAGAACCAGAAGCCCCACTGGGGGCAGGAGATAACCAGCCGTTTTTGTTTCTGTAAATAGGCTTCCCACCACAAACCTCCTACACTACCCTAACCCCTGTTCCCTTCTAAAGAACCCCCCCCCCACACACACACACCAATTTAAACTCACCTACAGCAGTGAGCACAGTGCTTGGAATCTGACCTCCTGCACTGCCCTATAACATCTCTATAACCCCAGTGCCCGGGGCCCAGGATTTTGAGCGTGAGATGGGTTTGCTAGTGTGAAATAAGCCCAAGTTCTTCTACTTCTCTGAGTGTCCCTTGGTTTCTCACTGGTCTGATTATTTTCTGCAACAGATGAACTGAATGATTTCATACCAGTCTTGTCCAGCAGATAATATGCCTTGTCCTACTTGGTGTTTCCTTGAAACAGTCTGGGAGGAGTCTTTTTTTTTTTTTTTAAACAACTTTACTCACATAATTTAGATACCATTAAATCTATCCTTCACCTGGTTTAGTGAGAGAAGTCAATAGAGTTTAGTGTATATACAAAATTATACAACTATTACCATTATCTGACTTTAGAACATTTCCATCAAGCTTGAAAGAAACCTCTTGCTCATTTATAGTCTGTTCCCATTTCCATTCCCAGACCTAAACTACTACATTTCTGTCTGTGTAGATTTGCCTTTTCTGGACATTTTATATATGTAGATCCTATAACATGTGTTCTTTAATGTCTTGCCCTCTTTTTTTAGTATGTATCAGTATTTCCATTCCTTTTATTACTGAATAGGGGCACCTGGGTGGCTCAGTGGGTTGGGCCTCTGCCTTCAGCTCAGGTCATGATCTCAGGTCATGATTTCGGGGTCCTGGGATCGAGCCCCGGATTGGGCTCTCTGCTCAGCAAGGAGCCTGCTTCCCCCTCCCCTCTCTGCCTGCCTCTCTGTCTACTTGTGATCTCTCTCTTTCTGTCAAATAAATAAATGGAATCTTTTTAAAAAAAAAAGTCTCCCTTTTATTACTGAATAGCATTCTACTGAGTAGATACACATTCTCTTTATTCATTTACCAATTGATGGACATTCAGGTTACTTCTACTTTTTGGCTATTATGAAGTGCTTGAACATTTGTGTATAGATCTTTGTGTAAACGTATCTTTTATTTGTTCTGGGTAGGTCCTAGGAGTGGAATTTTTGTGTCACATGATAATTCTGTATTTGCCTTTTTAAGAAACTGCCAAGCACTTTTCCAAATGGCATCATTTTACACTTTCACCAGTGATATATGATGGTTTCAATTTTTCCGTGTCATTGCTGACTCTACTATTGTCTGGTTCTATAGCCATTTCAGTGGGTAATGGTGGGATGGGCATTTTTACAAAGGCTCTGATCTAAGCCAGAATATAGATAGTGTTATCATTTTTATTTATTCATTGTAACCTTTTTCCTGCTTTAGACATATATGAAGGTTCAGGACCCACCTGGACCAGTCAATCCTGTTTTTAAGCAGAATTCTAATAATACACTTGTAAGTGTGTCCAGTCTTGTATGTATCCATGGTAAGTGTTTTTCAGTTGGAGGACAGTGTTTTTCCTCTTTTGTTTTATAGAATATTTAACTAAGTTCTCTAGTAAAGTCAAGTAAAGCATCAATTTTAGCTTATGGAACTCAGTTTCATACTTTTTAATACCTGACTTGGATGCTCACTGGCAAAGAACCATGAAATTAGTGGACAAATGAAAGTCTATGTGATTTGTGCAGTTCTTACTTATAAAAACTGAGGTGAGGAATGGGATTTTGGATCAGTTGATTGGCTCTTCAGAATGAGTTTACACTTTCGGAGTCTCACCAAAAGACAATGGGAGTTTTGTTTTGTTTTACTAAGAATTGCAAATTAAATGATCCAGTTTCTCTCTTTATATTGTGTGTGCCTATGCCTCCCTACCCTCAGGAGGTCTCCTAACCCTTTCATCAATTCATCAGAGCTGCTCAGTGCTAGGACCCAGAAGACAAGTAAATTTTGTGGCCCTACCCTTAAGGCATGAACACTTCAGGTGGGAAGATGAGAGTAAGGGCAGGAAATCACAGTGATTTAAAATCAGTTGCCAAACTGAACATATTCTAGGAGCACAATGGTAGGCTCTAGGAGGTGATGGTCAGATTTCTCCAGGACAGCTTCATGGTCTAAATAGGAGATAATGCTGGGCACCTGGGTGGCTCAGTGGGTTAAACCGCTGCCTTCAGCTCAGGTCATGATCTCGGGGTCCTGGGATAGAGCCCCGCATCGGGCTCTCTGCTCAGCAGGGAGTCTGCTTCCTCCTCTCTCTCTGCCTGCCTCTCTGCCTGCTTGTCATCTCTCTCTGTCAAATAAATAAATAAAATCTTTAAAATAAATAAATAAATAAATAAATAGGAGATAATGCAGACTTTTAAATATTCTAGAATCCCTACTAATGTAGAATTGGAAGAAGCCTAAGATACCCTGATACCTCATTGAGCAGACATCAGATCTTCTGCCAGAGGTTTGAAAATTGTAAATCTGTCAATGGTGGGAGGAAAAGAAAATTTGGGTAGAGGAAGTAGGTAGGCATTATTATCTCTATCTCTGTTATCTCTGTTTTTTCCTCTTGATGCCAGTCTGATGCAGGGGAGATGAGGGAGGCAAAAGTCTCATTCCAGGACACCTGCAGTTATGAGTGCTTCTCTCTGTGGCTGATTATTGGCTCTTAAATGGGTCGTTCAACATATTTCCCTGACTACCTACAACCCAGTCTCTGCTCTACTTAAACCAAATAAATATATCATTTTGGGACTATGACAGAAGTTGTAAGAAATCCTGAAAATCACATAACTTCATACTAAAATCAATCAAATAACAAACATAAAAAATTAGCCTCTTATTTCTGTAACATGAATCTTTCAATGATGAAAAATTCACAGACACAGACATGTTCTTTTTTTTTTTTTTTTAAAGGCTTGATTACTGGTTGGTTTCAGTTCAGTTATACCTGAATGTTTTAGGAGAGGGTGAGAAACTTCTGCAGTAGTTTAATCTAACATATCCTATGCTGTCATTTTGTTTAAGTATGAAGTTATTTAAAATACATTTTTTTTTTCTCATTGACGTTTTAGGTGGAAGCATGTACTTTGAAACTCTATCCACAGAATTGACATAAACTCACCATAAAATTTGAGACAGACATTCATTAATTTCATAAAATAGAAAAAAGTATATATTCTTTTAGACATTGGTAATAACTAGATCATATATAGAACCTTAACTAAATTTGAAGATGAAAAAAACTGAATTTTAGAGAGCGAGAAGTAAATTCACCCAAGATCAGCTGGTTAGAGGCATAGTTTAGATTCAAAATGAGATCTGTCTGCTTCAGATCATAATATTTATGCCTCATTTATTCCAAAATTAAGATATTCTCTTAAACTGAAAATTTGGCTATATACCTATATATATGTATGCATATAAAAAATAAAAAACTAGCAAAAAATTTTTTCTAAATTTATTACCTATTCTCATAGAAAGCCCATCATTTATGGTTGATTAATACTTTTTTTTAACCTTAGGTGAAGTTATTATTGTTCAAATGAATCAAAGCAAGGAATCTTATAAAAATATTAAAACTGGTTATAAATGGCTGGTAGGGTTATAGGTTTTAAAAACATCCTTTTTGGGGTGTCTGGGTGGCTCAGTGGGGTAAGCCTCTGCCTTTGGCTCAGGTCATGATCTGAGGGTCCTGGTATCTCTGCTCACCGGGGAGCCTACCTCTCTGTCTGTCTGCCTGCCTCTTTGCCTACTTGTGATCTCTCTCTCTCTCTGTCAAGTAAATAAATAAAATCTTAAAAAAGAAAAAAGACAGGTGGGAGGAAGTTGGCAGACACCTTCCTCTTCCTTTAAAAAAAAAATCCTTTTTTTTTCCTATTTCCCAATTTTCTGCAGTTGTTTCTTAAAAAATAAATGCTGTAAATTAGTTACCTATTATAACCTGGTATACCATGTTTCTTTTCCCCACTATGCTATTGGTACAGCACTAAGATGGTACCCAGTGAGCACATGTTGACAAAATGAATGGAGAAAATAGTGAACACACTGAGCTAAATGTAAACTTCTTTTAAAAAATTCTTTTTTTCTTTTTTTTCAAAGATTTTATTTATTTATTTGACAGAGAGTGAGAGATCACAAGTAGGCAGAGAGGTAGGCAGAAAGAGAGGGGGAAGCAGGCTCCCTGCTGAGCAGAGAGCCTGATGTGGGGTTCGATACCAGCACCCTGAGATCATGACCCTAGCTGAAAGCAGAGGCTTTAACCCAGTGAGCCACCCAGGTGCCCCCAAAATTCTTTCTTTCTTTAATTGCTTTTTAACATGAAAAAACTATTATTATCACCATTTAACATGAAGAAACTGCAGTTCAGAATGGTTAAGTAATCTGTCTGAAATCCAATGGCTAGGTAGTAAAGAGATGACATTTAAAACATTGTATTGTGTTATGATGATGCTGGAGGTATTTATGTTTACATCAGAAAATTAATGTACCTGAAAGTTTACCATGAACTCTTCAGATAGGTAGATAATATTGATAGCAACCAAATTGTGAGGGTGTTGGGTAAACTCTGAGGAATAGCTTAGATTTTAATGCAGTGTGTGCCCAGATCCAGGCCTGTCTTTCTTCCTACCATGAGAACCACCTGTCAGATGGAAGGGGAGTGATCTGGAAACGTCTGTGCAACTGGGAAGCATGTACCTAGATGAGTCCTAATTTCTTGGCTTACTTTGTTAGCTACCAAAATATATCCTGGTGCTCTTGAAAATTAAAAAAAGAAGAAGAAAATAACTGACAAGTTTTTCCTTTCTCCAAGCCTTCATTTTTCTATACCAGGGAAAGGCTGGCAGAGCAGCAGGCCTCCAGCTACTGCCTTTCTAATTGACTGTGCTGTGTTCTGGGCTCTCACTGCTTTTTCACTAAGGCATAAGAACAAGCCCCAGATGGTTCTTGAAAACTAACCTTTGTGCTCCAGGCCTTGGCCAGTCCATCTGGCCTTACGTGCCTATTAATAGATTTTTCACCTGAGCCCTACAAATCAGGAATGGAAATTTGCTCCTTTCATTGGTTTCTGTGTTGCCAAGAGATAAATTATTGAAGACCAATGGAAAGATTTAAACCAAGATGTATCTTTTCCCAAAGAAAGCAATTCCTGGCTGTTTAGGATTGTCCTAATTCCTTTAATCTTGCAGTGCTAAGCAGGACTTCAGAGAAACATTCAACCATATTTTAAATTCTTTCATTCTCGTCATTCACTCAGGCATCTCTTCTTTTCCTCCACTATGTCCTCCTTCCCTAACCTTATTTTCACTATGATAATGCTAAGTCTTTTGAGTTATTTGTTCTTCAGGATGCTTTTCAGATGTTATAGGAAATAAATATCATTTTATAATATTCATAATCATAGTTTCCTTTTATCAAGTACCACCAATCTCGTAAAGGTATGTGTAAAGTATTTCCATTTTATAGATGATTCTACTGTGTGAAAGAGAGAGTAGCTGACTCTTGCACTTAACACACTGACATATATGTGGCAGATCTGGAATATGAACCTGTTCCCATTATCAAACCCAGATTTTTTTTAATATATTAAATTTTGTTATTAAAATTCATAGTCATGACTCTTTCTCTAGCCATGGACATGACTGTTAGTATTTGATTAATCTTTTGAACCGCACTATGTCTTGCAGCAAGGAGAATCACCTCATGTACTGGAAAGAGCAAGATAAGGGGACATGGTGGCTGTATGCATTTTAACCCTTCCAGATGTCCATTAGAATACCAGTGGAATGAAAACTATAAGAAAAAAATACATGTATCAGCACAGGAGTCACGGAAGGATTACATTTAAAGGAAGAGCAAACAAACAGAAGCCAACCAACCAAACACAGAACACATGTACCAGCCAAATGAAACGATTTGGAAATTTGCTATTTTTCCATGCTCTACAGCATTTTATTATAGAAGAGTTATCTATTTCTTACATACTTGGGCTTTTTCTTAGAGTGTTAAACAAAGAATTTTGTACTATTAATTCAGCAATCTCTAAACTTTTTGATCCCACATTTATAGTAAGGAATTTTGGGGTTTATCTCAAAATATGAATCTGCAGCATATGACTTTGAATCAAGTCCTCAGCTGTTGATCTGCTAGTCATAGGAGCACCCTCACTAGTACACATTATTAGTGAAGGACACTTTATTCCCTGTCTGAGTATATATTATTAGTGAAGGACACTTTATTCCCTGTCATTTTTTACATATGATTAAATATAACAACAGTTCTAATTTTTTTTCCCCACATCCTATTGACTTACCTTGTGCACCTTTTTTGTTTGTATACTAATACTACCCTTAGGCTTAGGTAATCTGATTAATCTGATTTTCCCCCCACCAATGGTCATATTCCTGCCTGACCATTACCTAATTACAGCAAAGCCTGAGCCACATCAAGGAAGTTGAGTAGCCCTCCTCTGAGAGTCCTGATGTTTTCAGAGGGTATGATTCTGGGAAACGGTTTATGTAAAGTAACATTAACCTCTTCTTGGGGCTTTTCCATTGCCTTATAAGGACCAGTTATTAAAGGCCTTTTCCTTTCTCTCTGAGTTTCTTAAGGCTACACCAGGACCACCGATTTGAACAGTAATCATCTGGTTTCCAAGTTCGTCTCAGGAATTTGTCGTAAACGATGCAATGAATAAACACACTAAAGAAAAGCATGATTTTTTTTGTAGGTTCATATAGCAGACCATAAAAAGTATATATACTTGGCTGGCAGTAAAATCTATCAAAGTTTTTCAACAGCCTCATATTTTTTACATTCCTCCGCTGCCACCAGCAGCTGCCTCTACATATGTTCCATGATTTTATGGGTGCATTACAACAGCATCAAAGCTGCTGTAACATTGCAGGCACGTTTTTATGGGGAGTGATTTCAACACCATGCCGTCCGGCTGGCCCACCCCAGCCTTCTGTTGCTGGAACAGAATGGCAAAGGCATTGAATAAAGGGGATAAAGAGTAAGACAGAGAGTGGTCCAAAATGAATATTGCTTTTTCTCCATGCAAAAGTTACCTTCCTTTATCAGCTCATCAGGGCAACTCACTTCCCTAGAGATGGCAGGAGGACAAAGTGTCAGAACATCTATGTTTCTATGAGGAAATAGCCCATGTAGAAGCAATTTATAACCTCAGTAATGACAGCGTGATATGTTTATGTGGCTAAATGAGGGTGCTTATGTTCCCCTAGGGTGGTCAGAATAATTATATTATTATTATCATTACATGTAATATCTACATAATTATGTCATTAATATTGAACGTCTATGCTGCATCTCCAGGAGGGATGTATCCCAAAGAATATTGCATCTGCCGGCCTATTTTTCTTCTTTCTTATATCTACATAGCAAATGAGCAGATGGCGTGTGGGCGGCCTTGTGTTCATGTCCTTAAGGCCCCCAGACACCAACCATCCTCTTCCCTCAGACTTGCTTCTGCTTTCTGCACAGGGCACAAACTTGAATGTATCTAGCCTATGCCTCATGATAAAGAAGTGCCAGGCGCTGAGACTAAGGGAGGAAAGATGCGGGCATGTGTGTGAAAGAGATGGAGACTTTCCTCTTGGCTTAGAAGATAGTGGCTCTTGTTACCACTTCTTAGATTCTTTTCAAAGAAAGAGAACTCTTATAAAGGAAGAATTGAGGGAGACACTGATATTCTTGGAGAAGTTACACTTTGAGGGAGGAGATTCTGGATCTGGGTTTCAGGCTGAACTGGTTCCAACAAGTGAAAGCCAGTGTCCTCAAAGTGCTGTCATGTTTCTTTCCTTCCTTCCTTCCCTCCCTCCTTCCTTCCTTCCTTCTGTCTTTCTTTCTTTCTTTCTTTCTTAAGATTTTATCTATTTCAGGATTTTATCTATTTATTTCAAGATTTTATCTATTTATTTGTCAGAGAGAGCAAGCATAAGCAGGGGGAGCAGTGCAGAGGGAGAAGCAGGCTCTGCTGAGCAAGAAGCCTGATGCAGGACTTTATCCCATGACCCTGGATCATGACCTGAGTGGAAGGTAGACACCTAACCTACTGAGCCACCAAGGCATCCCTGATCTCATTTCAGTTAACTGGAAGTTAGCTAACTAGTTTGGGCATTAACTAGACATTCACTGATGGATTTTAATTTTGAAGCTGTACATATCTAGGTATATTTCCTTATTCAACTTCTGCTGTTCCAGGCTCCATGCTAAGTGCTGCCTGGCAATTTGCTGACTTCTTGATGTTAATCAGTCTTGAATACCTTTGATGGGAAAAATGCACAGCATTTGTTGGTGCTGAAAGGGACCTCCGAAATCAGCCATTGCACTCTTTATATTATATCTTCTGCTCAGGTGGAGAGACAGGGAAAAGTGATTTGTTCAGGGTACAAAGTAGAGTGGGGAACAGGTCAGAAGTGAAATCTTCTGATACTTTTTCCACTATATGTTTTCAGAGTTGCTTTTAAATTTGGGCTTGGAAGTCATAGTGTCTTTATCCTGCAGGTTGTCATTTCTGATTTGCCTTTCATGCGCTCAGACAGTCCTTCTTGAAACGATGTGTGTTTTAGGCATATTTTTCCAGGGGGCAAGATGAATTGGCACTGAGCCCACTGTAATCATCTTTCTATTACATCTCTTGAGCAAGACTGTACTTCTTGAAAGGTGTGCCCTTGGATAGAATCTATACGCTCTTTCTTTTTTTGCACCTTCTAGAATGTTCGACATTCTTCTCAACATTCCCCACACTTACTGTCTGGCTCCATCCCTGTAAGTATCTCAGCCAGCATTTTAAACTCAAAAACCACATGCACATGTTGTGACTCTTTTTGGTCTCTTGTTCAACATTAGCATGTAAAAAAAATCTGATGTATATTGTTTTGGAATAATTGTTAATTATTTTTTTGTAAATTCTTTATGGGGCAATATTCTGGATTATTTTTATATTTTATAAATTCATGTTAGGCATTTTCTTTTCATAACACTCATCCCACTCACTACCATCTTGGTAAAAACCCCAGAATAGCAGATTATACTGATTTGCATCTTCTAATGAGAGTCCATGGAAGTGAAAAGAAAAAGAAACTTCTTTTGAATTAGTAAAACTAAGGATAACTCAAGAAACAGGCTCTATGCTGTGTACTTCACAAATAAAACTTCTAACATTTACAATAAATTCTCAAATTCAGTGGCATTTGACAAACGAGGAAAATGAGGCCCAGAACACCTGAGTTACTGGTGCAAACTCTCACGGAGCAGCAGTGGGACAGACAGGATTCCAACTCCTCCGTCTGGTTTCAAAGCACATGTTCTTTTTACAGAACCTTGTAGCCAGGCTCTACACTAAGCACATTCATATCCTTTTCCTCACTGAATCCTCACAATAACCATTTTTCAGATAAGGAAACTGAAGCTGAGAGAGGTTAAGTAATCTGTCCAGGGTCGCTCAGCCAATAAGCAGCAGGTAAGCAGAAGAGACTCAAATTTAAGTTGGTCTGGTTTCAGAGCTCATGTTCTTCCTGCTGAACCATCTTCTTTTTAAGAAATCAATGTGTTCACGGACTCTGTTTGATCACGCTGCCAACTCTCAATTATTTGTTTAGGAATTAAGCCATACCTATTATTATTATTTTTAATGTCAAAGGCATTTAGCTATTTAGATACTTTTCAAGTTATTTCTCTGATCTTCCTGAGTGGTGGGAAATCCAAGAAGAACTGAGAAATGATATAGAGTTGTCTAGTCAGAAGAAAGGGCAACAATAAGAAGATGTGACTGAGGTTTCCAGTTTTTTTCCAGGGTTGCCATATGGAGAAAAGATTCACTTCTATTCTAGATGACTTAATAGATTAGAATTATGGCAAATGATAAATGTAAGCTAGAGGGAAAATATTTTAGATGAAAATAAAGAAAAGCTTTCTAAAAGTCAGAGCTGTCTAAATACAGAATAAGCTGTCTTGTAATGTGGCAATGTACAGGAGAAGCGGGTGACCACTGGGCAAGGTTGCTGTAGCAGGGATCTGATGACATTTAAGGTCCTTGAGATTGGAAGATCGTCTGACACAGCTTTGCATTCCTGTGTATTCATCACTGGATGCTTGCCTGCTAATTCTGCTGAATCTGGGATGTGTTCCCTAACAACTTGGCACTAGTGGCTTAGAAAAATGGAGAGCCAGGAGGGATGGATCTCTGTGTCTGTCTTCATCAAGCCTGGGTGTGTCAGTCCACAAACCAAAGGAATGAGATGCATTAATGCCAAGTATCATCAGTGGGCCTCTGTCAAAGTTCCAGACAGAGGGAGAAGGGGATACAATTTGCAGTGCTCCTTTTCATTGGAGTTTTTCATGTCCTGGTGTCACAATAATCAGAAGAAAAAAAAAACCACACACATTCTCTGGGGGTTATTTTGAAAGGGCACAGAGTAGCTAAAATCTTAAAGTTTTGGGTAACGTTACCATTTGCAGCACTGATAGTTTTCTTTTCGTTTGAATGGCAGTCACAAAATTATTAGATATAAAAATGATAATAATGATAAGATTATAATGACAGTTTATTGGGAAGTCACTATATTTTAGGTATTATTCTTGCTATCTTATAGATGAGTAAAATAAGGTATAAAGAGCTTATACAACAAACTCACACAGCTACAAAATGGTAAAACTAGAGTTCAAACCCAGGTCTATTTAATATCAGAGAATTTGTTCTTATTTGTTGCAAATATTTCCATAACCTCTGATATTTCTTACTCTTTACAAGTAGGAATCACTATTATTTCTCTTTTGCTAGATAAATTTTTTTGGATGAGATGCTGGAAGGAAACGTAGTCATTCTCTTCTGGGCACGTTTGGCAACCATATAGACTGTCCATCTGTAAATAGAGCAGTAGGAAGTACACTACCTTTGGTCTAGTTACATTGTTTTCTTCTCATCTTAATTTCTTTGTCTTTAAACAGAAAAGGTATCTTAGTTTGTGCTCCCTGAAAGCAGAGCCCAAGACAGGTAGTTGGGTGTAAACTTCCCGCCCCTTTTTTTGAGTTAAACTTAGGAAGCAGATGTCAAGGAGTGAGGACTGAAGACAAGCTGATATAAGGGAACATTATCGAGGTCATGCAGGCCCCAGGGATCAGTTCTTCTGAGTGGTGTACCAGATATGGCCTGGAATCATCCCCCTGAAAGACAGGAGACTAGGGCACTTATCCATCCGTTCCTGTCCCCTGTTTGTTGAGGGTTCTGTCCAGGGACTCTCCTTGCATGATGTTTAGTGAGCTGACCCTAGAACAGAAAGTGGAAAGGCAGGGCATATGATTGAGGGGGAAAACTGGCAGTTATTTTTTTTTTAACATTTAAAAAAAAATTATTTATTTATTTGACAGAGAGAGAGAGAGAGAGAGAGCACTAGCAGGGGGAGTGGCAGGCAGAGGGAGAGGGAGAAGCAGATCCCTCCCACAGAGAATGGAGCCCAACCTGAGGCTGAATTCCAGGACCCTGGGATCATGACCTCAGTTGAAGGAGGACACTTAACCCTGCTGAGCCACCCAGGTGCCCCCAAAATTGGCAGTTCAAAAGAAGCATAAACTTTCACAGAACTGTCCACTATGGTTGCAGCTAAAATCACTTGGTGGGTTTAGGAGATGTGATATCTGCTACACAAAATTATAGTAGGTGCTCTTTAAAATGTTTTTATAAATTCATGCAACTTATATATTTTAAAATTTTTATTTATTTATTTATTTATGAGAGAGAGAGAGAATGAGTGCATGCATATGCGAGAGTTTGTGAGGGGCAGAAAAAGAGAAGAGAATCTTAATCAGGCTCACACTCAGTGCAGAGCCCCATGCAGGGCTCTGTCTCAAGACCCTGAGATCATGAGCTAAGCCAAACCTGAGAGTCAGACACTTAACCCTCTGAGCCACCCCGGCACTCCCGTACTATTTATAAATTCATACAATTCTTGATCTAGAGTTATGTGAAAGCAACTCATTGAATTCCCATTTTTCAGTGGTGGAAGCTGTGGTCCAAAGAGAGAAATGATTTATTCAAGTTACCCCCACCCCGAGTTAGTGGATGAACTGAGCCTCAAGTTCACATCCCATGAACATGGCCACTGTACTTGTTGGAGAACTTCCTAGCTGATACTAATTAATGCCTAATTAATGACTGCTTTCTTGCTGTGGTCTTGAAGTCCTAAATATGGTTATCCCCACTGGCTTTGTTGAAGTTATTCTTTTTTAGAAGTTATCCAAACAGGATTGCCTTATCCATGTTGGCTAATTGCTCCTGAGACTCCAGGGTAAGAGGGAACAGGATGACAGTTAGGGAGAGGGAGGCAGCTCCTCCTCAAGAACTGTGCATCTCTCATATTGCTCATTAGTAGCCCTTGTAATCCTCTCCTGCCTTCATTGCTGGTTGTATTTGCATATATCTGTTGTGCACAGCAGAGGCTCAGGGAGTGATGAAGAGGGATGCCAGGACATGAAACCCAATAAGGATACTGAGTTCCATCTTCTGAACTAAGGAGCATGGTAATTAAAGCAGTATTTACAATGCAATAAAGGCAAAGCTAATTACTGGCAAATGAGATCGAGATGATGCTCTTTCCCAGTGAAACTAGACTGGGATCAGTCTTCACTATAAATCCTCCAACTGTCTCCTTTCTTAATTATGATCTTCATAATTCCCTTCTTGGCAATATTTCCCTAATTTATTGCTACTCAATGGCAAAGAATTAATGGAAACTGAGGTAGGCATGATAGAGAGCACTCAGGACAGTTGTTAGGGCCCCTGGATCACTAACATGGATATAAAGACCTGGAGAAGAGGGCTATTGGTAATAATGGCAAAATGAGGGCATTCTTCCAAATAAGCAGCAAGTACATGATCCTTTGCTAAGGTGCATGGGGCCTCATATTTGAAAACTCTTTCCAGCCCACATGTAGCTATGGCATGTTAGCATTTGTCCATCTTCATTATTAAAAATACATCTTGAGTTGGGGCCTTTTGGCATGGTGCTGTGACTAATCAGTGCTATCTAAGCAGAATCAGAGTCACCATCCCTATTCTAAGAGTGTTTAAAGTACAGATTACTAATACATCCATTTTCTTACGTGAGCAAACTTTTTATGTAAAGACCCATAGTAAATATTTTAGGCTTTGTGAGGCCACATACAAACTGTCACAATTACCTCCTCTTTCTCCTTTTTATTCTTTGTAACAACTCTTTAAGGTGTAAAAAACATTCCTAGCTCCCAGGTCCTACAAAAAACAAGGACATGGCTGAATGTGATCTGCAAGCCATCGTGTGGTGATCCAATAATACATTACATACTCTTATCCTCAGCCAAAAATTCCTATTGATAAGAACCAGGTAATCAAGTAGTTGATATCCTATCCATCTGTTCCTGTCAAGGATTGAATTTGGGGATGAAATAAGATGCAGAATTAGGGGAGGGTGAAAGAGATAACTCTAGGACATTGGTGAATAATACTATTTTTTGTACGATGTTCCTTTGTAGGTTGACCCTTACTTTTTTTTAAAAAGCTGTATTTAAAATGAAGAAGTACAATGTTTGCACCTTTGATTAATAATTCTCATATTATTTCCCTCATTCATTTTCTTTACCCTCATTACTTATTATTTATGGCTAAGTTTTTAGAAAATACCAAATTAATATTTATTTCACTATCTGAGGCAATGCTGGTTTTCTATAACAACTTCTATGTGAAAGGAGCATGATGGTTTGAAGGATTGAGGAGCAAGGAAAGAATCTGGATAATCTGGAGTTTAACCACAAGCTTGGGACCAAATGACAGTTCTCTGGCAGAATCTACCAGTCAAGAAGTTGGCATCTATATTTTTTGTAGGGTGATCTCTTGAACCACATTTTGATTTCTGATCCCTTCCCAGTAAAGGCAGAACTCCATTCTATGTCACAGTAGCAACACCTGTCACACCATACACACATATCCAAATCCCATCACTAGTCCTACTGCCTGGTGATAAGCATTGGGCAGTATCTACCATGGGTTGAGAACCAATGTGTTATCCAGTTCCAAGATACTGGCGATGCTATGCGAAGGGGTGTCTCGTAGGTCATTGAGAATATGGCTGCAGTGAGAAGACTTGGAAATGGTGGATACAAAGCTCTATGTTAATGATTATTCCCCTTCTTTAATATCACTCTGTATTCTAGCTAGAAGAGAATATTCTTTTTGGTTTTTTTTTTAATTTTAAAACATTTTATTTATTTATTTGATGGACAGAAATCACAAGTAAACAGGCAGGCAGGGGGTGGGGGGAAGCAGGCTCACAGCTGAGCAGAGAGCCCGATGCAGGGCTCAATCCCAGGACCCTGAGATCATGACCAGAGTCGAAGGCGGAGGCTTTAACCCAGGTGCCCCTAGAAGAGAATATCTTGCTGCAGTTCCTCAGGAGAAGAGTAGCATCCATCTTCTTGTGTCTGGATGCCCTGTCACCCATGCTGTCATATACTAAGTAAGCAAGGTTTGAAAAGTCACATCATGGGTGGCCTGTCCATAGCTTAGTCCAGTATAGCTCCAGTGGTGTATAGGTGAGAGAACTGCCGGAATCAATGGATGACTTGAGACTAGGTGTGGGTGAGGAATAAGTAGATGATGATATGCTGATTTACATATTTTTGGTTTTGTATTTCTGAAATGGGATTGCATTCTCAGAGCTAGGTGAGTCCCAGGTGGCTATTCTAGGGCATTAGGAATTGTCTCTGTGCTTTTGTGTCTCTTATTCATAGGGAGTGAGCAAATGTGGCATGGGCAATGAGTCTTTTATTCTCCATCAATTATGGTTCAAGGGTAAGTGCTGTGAATAAGAGATGGCCGTTATGATTCAATGTCAACAATAGTTCCTTATTTGAAAATGTTACAGCATGACATGTGGAAAGAGCATGTGTTTTAGAGTTAGATTATTGTATGTTTAAATTCCTTATCCCCCCACTTGCTAGCAGAGTAACCGAACCCTGGAGAAGTTACTCAACTTCTCTTAATCTCAGAGATTATAATGCTTGCCTTGCAGGGTAAGGAGAAGACAATTTACTATAAGGGAAGTGTTTGGTGCAAGGCCCAGGCTGTAGTAGTTCCCCAACTTTCCACTGCTACTGATAACAGTAAGAATAAATCACTCGACCTTGTGTGTAAGAGCATGGCCTACTGATTGATTATTCATGATTGACTGGTGCTAATCAGTGATAACATGGGTGTTATGGACATACCTAGGAGTGCACTATGAGGGTCACTCTTGTTTTCAGTTTAGCATCTTTTCGCATGTGGCTATAAGCACAGAGCTGTGTGAGGTGGTGTGGTATGGTAGGTGGGGGAAACAGCTCTCTGTTCTAATGCTCAGTTTACCTGTTCCCAATTCTGGCTTTGGGGGAAGTTTTTCTATCTTAAATAAAAACTTTCCTCCTTCTCTGTCAAATAAAGATGTATAACTAATTAATTAAGTGTGACAACACATCACCAGCTGCAGCATCTAATTCATACTGTATACTAGTTTCTTAGTATAAGTAGATTGTCTTTTAGGGTTTGTCCTTGGCAAGATTTGCAATAGACGCTCTTGTCTTTGACTTGATCTCCTTTCCTCTCTGCAGTTTTTCATTCAGTGCATTTAATTTTCTGTTCTCTGAGGCAGCTAGCAACAGTGCATTCACATTAAGGTGAGGGTAATTTCTTAACTTTGCTGTCTCTTTCCATTTGGTGCACAGAGTGTGAACCCTGTCTCTGTTGCTATTAAAGAGGTATTATATAGTTTATGATCACCCAAACAGTGACAGTATATCAGGGTCAAGTGTGATCAGGACCTTTGGTCAATTTGAGCCAATATTGGGCCCCTGGATAGGTCAGCCCCCAATTGGGGTTAGACTGGAGTCGACAATGTACATGAGGTGATAATAATCCAGGACCATCATGAGACAACACATCAGCCTGCACTGAAGCTGGCATAGACAGACCTGGAACAACAGGCCAGAAGGAGGTAATGAAGCAAAGGTTGATAGGATCTATAAATTTTATCAGGTTTATTCTATTATTAGAATTATATTATTTGACAAGTCTGTAGTTTTTAATCTAAAACTCCTGGGGACAACAGTGTTTTGAAATTTAAAACTGGATTTTAAAAAGGTGCTACAGTAGTACTTGTAGTACATATTATACAAAACCCTTAGTGAGGTCTGGGGCAGCACCCCATTATCAAACACACTATTACTTTCACAACAGAGTAGATACATATTCACAATAATTAGAGTAAATAAAGATTAAAAATAGCCTTATGCCAGTCCAGGTCAAGTCTTTCCACTAAATGAGATCAAGTCGGGCTATATTTTGACACCAAATGAATTAGGAAAACACTTCTGATTTTCAGAAATTTTTGTGTTATGGCATTGCTACTAATGGATGATGAATCCAAAGTAGAAAGTAGACAGAAAATTATGGTTAATTATGAGTCAAGGTAACAAAATTTCTCACATTCTGTTATCCTTGTAGTGGAGTCCATCTATCTGTCCAATAAATATTTATCGAGTGATAGAAACAGTATGGCAGGTGGTGGATAAAATGGTGAACAAGATGGACAAAATCCCTGCTTCTGTGCCTGTTCTACCATACGCGCAGGCACAAGTGTGCTTCTCTTCCTCTTACTTTTCCTTTCTCTGAGGTGAAGGAACTGATATCCTTCATCTACTTGAACTCTCTCTGTGAGATTTCCCAAGCTTATCCAGGAAGAAAAAGTAGTTCCTTCCTCTATGAGTCTATGGTAATTGCTACATATCTTTATTGTAGCATGTAGCATAGTATGATGTATTCCTTTCCCATATGACTCCCGTTAAAATGTGAGGTTTGGGGAAAAGGAGGTTTTGAGCCTGGATGCCTAATCCAGAGCCCTGCACATAGTAGGTGCTCAGCAAATATTTGGTGTATAAACACCTGTTCCTCTGGATGGTTGAAACACCTTGATACTCAATTTTATTGAATTATATGGAGGAAAAAAAGAGAATATAGTCACTTCTCTTTTTTTTTTCCTGTCTCTCTGATTGATTGGATATTTTTTTCTTCCTAATTGTTAAGTTAGAACCAAATGAAAAAACTTATTTTTATGATCACTCACCACCAGCAGTGAATCACCAGTAGTGATGATAATTTTACCTCTTTCTACTGTCTTAGTTCTACAACATTATTACCCTTTTGCACTATCAGATATTAAAATCATATTAATAATCAGGAACTATATTAAACTGTCTGAAAGTTAAATAATATGGTAGCACATTTGAAGGTTAGTGGCACCCTTTGGGAGTAATTCACCAAGAGCAAACGTAGCCCTTGCTTCTTTGAAGATACAACAGACTGTTGTTTTCCAGGAGATTAATTACCCTTATGATATCTTGGAATATGCAATAAAATCAATGTCATTTGGCTGACTAGGCTTTTTAAGTTACAGATTAGATACTAAAATGATGGAATTACCTGAGGCCAGGTATAGGGACTGCTTACTTTGGAGGGAATCTCTTGCTTTGTACACTTTCCTGGTGTTTTCTTTGATGTGGTTAGGAATAAGAGTCTGAGAAGGAGCTCAGATGCTAAGTCTTGAGGTCTCATCTGTATCTGTCTGGCTGGGCATCTTTGAGCACTTAACCTGTACAGGACTTGGTTTTTCTATTTCTAGTGGAAGAGAGATGTCTTTCCTCCCTTTTCTTTCCTGGTAATATTGTGAAATTAAATGTGGTTATTTCCTGAGAATTTCTTTTCAACTCGTGAAAAGATAGGTATGTCCATTCAGCTGTAGAGTGGAGCGAATTTGGAGTCTGTTCTGATGCTCATTGGTTATGCTGTATTAGGGGAAAGTCTTGATTTCTCCTTCTCCAGTTTAGTTGGCATTAATAAAGGAATAACATTTTTTATCCTCTGTTTTGAGGGACTGTTATAACACCCAACTATCTTCAGAAGCTCTTCATAAAATCATTTACTAAGTACAATGGTAGCTTTATTTTTTTACTGATAAGGATAGGGGGGATTTGCTCTTAATACTGCTATTCATGGTTTCACACTAACAGACTCATATACTGAGTCTGAGTCCGTGTTGAGTGGTAGAAGTTGACTTTTTCACAAGTGGGGTGACTCTCTGAGTGACCTTTAAACCTGAAAACCACATGAAGACCACCTGGCCCCTGTGAGATTTCTGATGGGCTTTAGGGGCTCAGGATACACCAGTCACACATCTGCTTGAACAAAGACCTGGTTAGCATACTTTCTGAGTCTGCTTCCTGTAACATAAATTATAATACAAGACACTGGGAATTGATGATCTAACCTTGCTCTTTTTGAGCTCAGAAGCGATTTTCCCTTTAGGAGACAGGGGCAGGATTGGCCTATGAGTCTGAGGAAGGAACTACTCTAAATTTCTGAGATTTTGAAGTCAGTATAATGGGTTGACTCAATAAAAAAAAAATAATAAACATTTTTGGCATCAAAGAAAGCCAAAAGAAATAAATAAAGAAAAAAGTTTTAGAGGAGAATTAAAAGATTCTTTTCAAAGGTTTAATACTGCAAGTGCTTAAAATTATCGTGACTCTCTCCCTAAAGGCCTGACATACAGAGTTTGATAAATTATTGTGCACTGTGTCAGAGAGGAGTCTCGTTGCCCGTCAAGATCAAGGTGGATTAGCTGAAATCTTCTGTGGTTTGCAGAAGCCCAAAACTCTTCGAAATGTTGGAGAATCTGGAGGCTGGTGTTCTGTTTTAAGGATTTTCTCTGCCTATTGTCTCTTTCACACAGGCTCTTCTGTGCTGCCTTAGTTCACTCAAAGAAACTGTTTGTGAGCCTGGACCTTATCAAAGATTTGGAGTTCCTTTTGCATATTTTATAGGCTCTACTGGAATATGTTGTGTCCACTGGCTGAGGCTGGGAACTCTAGAGTTAGGGAACTCTAGCCATGATTGGCTCAAGAAAAGGCAAAACAAAACAAAACAAAACAAAAAATACCTTTTTTGTTATTTAGTGAAACAAAGTAGCTGGAAATAAGATTGTGTCAAAAGAAAAATTGCATGGGATTTAGAAGATGGAAATGGAAACCTCTGTTCTCAGAAGGTTATTGTGGTTTGACAGTGACAGGGAGATAAAGGGGGTGTCTTGTGTATCCCAGCTTGTCTTTCTAACTGTTGGCTCTGTTGGTAACTGTGGCCCCTGGCCCATCACCAGGCCACTGTCTGTGGGCCCGCCGAGGGACCAAGGGCTTCCCCCGGAAGTGGTAGTGTTCACAGAGCTCTACACAAGCTCCATCTTACCGGTCCCTCCTCAGGGGCCCCACATGCTTTGCTCTCACTGTCAAGACTTTAGACAGACCAGTTTATTAAGATTTCTCTGATATTCCTACTCATCTATTCTAGCCAGTCACTCTCTCAGCTTCTGTCACAATTGTCTAAAATTGAATTCCTGTGCTAAATCTTCGTTCTTGTATTCTTTAGAGTATCTTGACGGAAACACAGCCTTTACTCTAATCTTGGCTTTTCTCTCTCCCCTAACCTCACTCATCTGTCACTCCTCTCTCATCTTCCATTCCTTGTCTAGAGCATCAAATACAATGTTTCCTTTTTGTTATGCCTAAAGAGATTGTTGTTGTACCATACCTTCAGGGACTCTATTTTTACTCCAAACTCATAGCAGAGTATTGCTAGAATTCAATTAATTTCCTTCTTTAGAGGAATACAAGCATTAAATATTTCTATTTCAGCATTGTACTTGTGGTTCCGTGTATTTGGGGACATGACAGACCTTATGATTTTTCTCCATTTGTTTGCCTACAGATACTCCTGTTAGATTAGCATACAAGGCATTTCATAAGACTTATATGGTAGGTTAAAAATGGCCCCCTAATGATATGTCCACATTCTATTCCCTTGAACCTGTAAACGCTACTGCATTTGGGAGTGAAAAAGGGTCTTTACAGATGTGCTTAAGTGAGGATTTTGAGGTGAGGAGATCATCCTGGAATATTCAGGTGGGCCTTAAATACCATCCTATATATCCTTGTAAGAAGGAGCAGAGTGAAATTGGGCCACCAGATGAAGAGGAGGCCACGGGACGACCGAGGCCAGACTGAAGTGATGCAGACACAGGACCAGAAGTGCCAACCACCACCAGAATCTGGAAGAATCAAGGAACAGATAGATTCTCCCCTAGGACCTTAAAAGGGAATATGGCCCGGCTGACACTAGCTGATTTCCAACTTCTGGCTTCCAGAATTGTGAGAAAATAAATTTATGCTGTTTTAAGGCACCAAATTTATAGCAATTTGTTACAAAAGCCATAAGAAACTAACCTACGCTAGTGTTGTTTTCTGTGAGTCAACTGATTGCAAATCCTAGAGCCCCTCCTGCTCACTGGTGCCCTTATGCTCTCACAGACGTATGCAGTTCTCCCCAGACGTCTGCTTCCTCCAAACTTTTTCATTTATATAACTTTTGTCTTTCCTTAACAATTCAGCTGAGATACTGCTGTCTTGGTGAAATCGTCACTGAATTTTGATTTGGCTTAGGTACTCCTCCTTTGCCTTCCAAGGCCACCCGTATTTCTCTGTTAGACACCTCGTCATACTCTACTGTAATCACGATAGTTGACCTTTTCAATCATCTCCACTGAAAGCCCTTGAAGGCAGGAACTGTGTTCTCTACAGTTCTAAAATCTAGCATTAGGCCTAGAATACATTAAAAACACAGTAAATGTGAGCTGAATGAAAGAATATAAGAATAAATGAGACTGTATAGATTGAAAGAAGTAACTCATATTGAATTTTTCGCTACTTGTAAATTGCTTCAGGAAAAAAAAAAGATTTGCTAGAGTCGTATATACTGTGGAGTTGTTGTTTTTTGTTTTTTGAGATTGTAATCATCTCTGCTTAACCAAATCTTTCTTTCACATGGATTATGAGAGATGACTGTGAATGAGCTTGCTCCAAGGACTGATTCACTCTTCAGTGTATTATTCCATTTACCAAACATACAGAGTACATTTAATGTGTGAAAGGCACTGCTGGCAAAAAAAAAAAAAGAAAGAAAGAAAGAAAAAAGAAAAAAAGATAAAAGTGAATGAAAAAAATGATTCTCATCATCCAGTTTGTATGGCAAGGAAATACAGTCTCTTTTTAGGTAACTATGATAAAATGCTACATGTTACAAGTGATGTACTAGTTCATTAAAAAAAAAGGAGAATTCATTGTAGTAAGGCATTAGGGAAATTTTTTATAAAGGAAAAAGTTTTATAGCTGGGTTTTGCAGAATGGATTAACAAAGAGGTAGAAACCAACTAGTAGGCAAAACACATGTGTAGGGGCATGCAAATAAAAAATGTCAAACGTTTTCAGGAAATGGCAAGTAGCACAGTCTCCTAGATTGTATAATTCAGAAAGGGAGACTGGGGGCAATTCTGGAAAGATGACTCGGGTTAGATTATGGGAGACATTGAATATTAAATTAAGGAATTTGGATTTTACTTTATAAGATTATAGGACTTATCAAAAGCCTTTGGTGAAAGAAGCAACATTAGCAGAATCATGTTTTAAGGGCTTTTGATCTATTACAAGGGACAAGAATATGTGTCAGAGTGTTGGAGTTGGGAGGCTAGGAGGTCTTTAAAGAGATCTTTACAGGGAAGTATAGGTAAAAGGATAAAAAAAAGGATAAGGACTAAGGGAAAAGAATGGAGAAAAGTTACAGGATTTGGTGCTTTGACAGTTAGCATGAGGGAGATGCTGAAGCAGAGATGAACCTGGTATTTTGATTCTGCGAGATCGGTGATTATTCAAGTTCTCAGGAGAAAAAAGATAGAGTATAAAAGATAATGATTGTATGCAGGATTGATAAAAGATCAATCAAACCCAATAAAATTCAATGCAGTAGACCAGAAGTGACAATTAGAGCTACAGTTTCAGAATTACTCTTGATGTTAACTGGAGCAACTTCCCAAATCTTCCACTGGCTCACACTTAGTTAACTGCCCTGTGCAGTCTGTGCTGCACAAAACCTGTGCATTATTTGACTTATGATATGTTATAATTTGGATCCTCTAGTGCTCTTGGACCAGAGTTAGGTTTTTGCAGTTGACCATTGTTTCTTTTATTGCATTCCTCTCTGACTATAGTCTCTTTTTGAATGGTTCTTCTATATTCTTCTATATTCAGTATCCAGTTTCCAATTGTATTGTGACAATCAACAGAGAAACAAAAGCTAAAAACACAAGGTGGCTAAATTGCTTAAGAAGGGAGAGTCAATACATTTATTTTGCATGCTAGCTCTGGTAAAATGGAAGTGGCATTTTGGAGCATTGGGTTGAGAAGCATTTTTGTACCCTATGGAAAAGAGTACCATAATTGATTAACCATGTGTTTCCTTGTGAACATGAAGACAGAGAGATAACATTTGTGCAGAAACATGCCATTCTTGTCCTAGAGAGCTAAGGGTAGAAGTCTGAAAAACCTTAGGAGGTTTTTTTGTTAATAGGTGTGATGGTTAAATTGTATGTCAACTTCACCAGGCTGTGGTGTCTGGTTAATTTGGTCAAAACCTTGTGCAGATACTGGTGTGAAAGTGGTTCTATAGGTGTCATTAACATCTATAATCAGTTAACTTTAAGTAGATTACTATTAATAATGTGAGTAGGTTTCATCCAATCAGTTGAATACCGGAAAGGCAAAAATTAGGGTCTCTCGAGAAGAAATTTTGTGTTAAAACAGAACATAAAAAATCCTGCCTGAGTTTCCAACCTGACCTACAAATTTCAGACTCAAGAATTACAACATAAATTTCTTGTCTGAATTTTTAGCTTGCTGGCCTACCCTGCAGGTTTCATATTTGCCAGTTTCCACAACTACATGAGCCAGTTCCTAAATGTTTTTATATCTTACACGCACATAGAGATATACCCTGTTGGTTCTGTTTCTCTGGAGAGCTCTGACAAATTCAACAGGGGTTCATCCTTAAAGAGGAAATCAGTCTAATACCAATTATTCCTTTAATACAGTAAATGGTTATATAAGCTAGTAGTTTGGACAACACAGGAAGATTAGCATTTACTGTCTAAGAAGCAGCTACATTAAGGGATCAAAGTTCTCCTTCAGATCCCTTGAAGCTAAGGTGATAACATGTTATAGGGACATAGAATTTATTGAGCCAGAGTGGACCCTGGTTCTGCAAAGTACTTCTTTTGGCTGTTGTCCATGCATCCTGCACCAGTAACATTGGTGATGAAGTTCAGAGGTGTTGATTAGATGAAATATGACAGATGGCAGACTTCCTTTCCCTCCACATAATGCATTCCAAAAGACTTATATGTCACTTGGATTCCCCAGCAAAGTTTGCCAGTTTCTGTTACTCAGTCATATTGTTTCCATGTGACCTGCAACAGCTGTTCTTTCACCAATTATACCATTTCTTCCTGATAAATTAAAAACAGTTCTAATTAAATGGTATAATGAAACCATCAATCTATGTTACTGAGGCAGAACTGTAATGTAATTAGTTATCGATACCACAAAGCAGAGCTCTGTTAGGATGAGCGTAGGATGGGTGGCTGGCTCTATGATTCACACAAGGCACGTGGTCATTGTTGGAGATACACAAGTGATTCATTTGGTTGTTTTCCCAAAGGACACTTGGTAGGTTCATATGGTCCATGGGAGCAGTATAATATCACTTTTAAATATAACACAGCAGTTGTCAACCCTACCAGTGAAGCCTACAGGGCCAGAACAGGTTATTTTCCTTAGGTAGTCTTAGTAATAAATAATTTTCAGGGAAAGAACAATTGATTTGAAGGATGAATAGAAATTATGGAAGTATAATGAGAACTTCTAGTTTGGATGCCAATTTTCCCCCCATGAAAACTGTGATAGTGAGAGCTGCTTGATAACTGGAATTATCTCCATTTATTTATTTTGGCATTTTATCTTTTCTACTCACTGTACATGGAGAAAAGTCAGTAGTTGCTCACAGAATATATGCCTTTAGGACTTAGATTCATTTTATTAGGGAGTCCCATTTCATCTTTCATAGAACTATATTAAAAAAATAGATGTAAATACTCATTCATTTTAACAGGTCAAAAATAGAGTCACCAAAAGTATAAACATGAAAAAAAGAAGTGAAACATCTATTAGCCAACAATGATCAGGTCACCATGTTGCCTGGACTATGTAGCAAATGCCTAGTGTTTTAAATACTTGCTTCTTTTTCCTCCTTAGAATCATAGCAACAGTGTTAACATGTCAACATACATGAGATATTTTTTATGTACACATATAATACCATATGATTATTTTATTTGTTCTTCAGTAATTATAAAAGTGTTTTGTGCTGCAAACAGCCTCTAGTTTAACCAGAAGAGGAATTTATGAAAGATTACAGTAATTTAGGACTTTCCAGGAGGGCATGAGACTAGATTCCTGAATCACCAGTCCAGTGACAATTCTTAGTCCCACTACACGACCTTCAGGAGGGAAAAATGTCACCCTATCACACTGAGCCTACAATCCTTTATGGTTAGATGCCAGGAGCTCCACCATTGCTACCTATATGGAACCAGGTATCTCTATCACAATTGCCAGAATATTAATTCCTACATCCTTGGAAGTGTCTGTCACATCTTTCAGACCCCAGGTGTGCTGAGGTATATATAAGTGGTAAAATCCATGTCATGTATCTGTACCTTAGTAGCAGAGATGTTTGATGATGCAAGTTGTCTAGCTCTACCTTGGAATGGCGAGATTCCTAAAAGTAGAAAATGACGCAAATATAAGGAAGGTGTGCAAGGCATGGTTGTAGATGCATAAATGATGCATGATCACTGCACAGAGGCAGTCCAGATGGATGATTTGTACACACTATTAAAGGCTGATGGGCTGTTGAAATGTTTGAAATTCTTTCAAATAAAAGGGAACATTCACTAATCGATAAATCATAGCCTTATCAAGCTGTTTATAGTCCTTCCAGATGAGTGCAAGTGTGGATTTTTATTGTAATGAATGTGGGACAAAATGACCAAATGAATAATAAATTTCTGATATTGCATGATACAAGAGAACGTAGACATCATCTGACTTTTAGTGACACTTTCTTTGTGAAGGAATTTATAAACTCTAAAGAAAAATAGATGAATACAGGACATTGGTTTGGAAGGGATTAATTGATTAAGGAGTTTGAAAAGAACTTATCTGTATGATTTAGAAAGACTTCCAAGGTCAAGGCCAGGATGACCATTTGTTGATCTTGGATATATTTCATAGAGGGGCGAGTTCAATTTCTAATAGTGAGATCTACTGAAGAAAACAAAGATTTATCCCTAGAGATGTTTCAAGGTGTACCATGAATTCTACAGAAGAATATGTTATAGAAAAGAATGTCTTTGTTACAAGTTTATCTATTTGAAAGAGATTCAAAGTTCAGTTCTATAGGATTGCTTGGAGGCAAAGAGATCAGCAAAATCAGAGTACTTTATTCTAATTTATGCTAATTTCTTCCACCTATCCTCAACTTTATGCTAATTTTCTTCCATATAACCTCGTAGACATTTTTCCTATTTCCTGGGAAAGTTTGAAATATTAAACAATTTTTTTTCCTTCCCCTTCTGATAATTCCATCCTTCTGAACTTTCTTCTTATTCAAACAGCTAGGGCATCCTGGGCCATTGCCTCAGGAGAAGGATGTAGCAACCCAGAAAGGAAAAAAAAAAAAACAAAAAAAACAAAAAAAAAAAACCTGCCAATCTCTTCTTGGCATTGGTTTACAGCCTAAAGCACTTAAGAGAATTGAGAGGGCTCCAAGCCCAGAAAAAATATTTGGTGAAATATAATGAGACAGAGGAAGAGTGTTTCACCTCTCCTGCTGACTCTGAACATTCCACAGCTCCATCCCTTCTATTATGGTGACCATCTTTTCTAGAGCAGAAACTTTTCTGGAATAGAAACTGCACTGAACTCTGGGAAACAGCAGTATGCCCAGAAATGGCTGCTTGTTGAGTCAAACACAATGAGGTCTTTCCAGAGCATCAGAGAGTGCCTCAGAGTGAACTAGAAGCTGAATCATTCATCTAACACTAAGCATTGCACAAAGCAGTGAAAAGAGTGTACCTGTAGGGTTCATGTAAATGAAAGTGAGGCATATCTCTGTCACCTACTTCAGTGGGTCTATGACCAAAGACAAAGTGGAATGATGACTTTACCCATCATTGCCTACATGGAGAAATGGCATTAAGGAACAGAATCCCCACTTGGACTCACACAGCCTATATAAATCATATCTGGAACTTAGAAGCTTCCCCGCGCAGAAAAAAGAAGAAACGTCAAGTTGGCTGAGGATTTCAGGATATATCCAGATCTTGAAAGATAAATTATATTAATGTGGAAAAAGAGTTTCTTTTGTATGCCTGGACTGTGGACTGTGATACCATCTACACAGAGAAATGGGAGAAAGAGTTTTGTTGCTTGTTTTTTTTTTTTTAATAGAATGAATTAAAATGCAATTATCTTATTGAACACAAATGTATTTACCTGTAATTTATAGAATTAAGGATTCTACTTGGATAATGCCATATACTTTTTCTTTATTTTTTATATTTTACTGTGGGGATATATGATTTTGTAATATTTATATGAATGGGAGCATACTCAAAAGAAAGTGTTGGGTTTTTTTTTTCCTTGAAGATTTTATTTATTTATTTGACAGAGAGAGATGCAGAGAGAGAGGGAACAGAAGCAGGGGGAGTGGGAGAGGGAGAAGCAGGCTTCCTGCCAAACAGGGAGCCCCATATGGACCTCGATTCCAGAACCCTGGGATCATGACCTGAGCCAAAGCCAGACGCTTAACAACTGAGCCATCCAGACACCCAAAAGTGTTTTTTGTAAACAAGACAATTATATTAGAGAAACTCCCAAACATTTACATACAGATTTTTTTTCAGCTATTGTGAGGTATTAATGACAAGAAGAGTTCTTTATAACTAACTACTCATTGACTAACATTTAGGATCTCTTATTTATCTAGCACTGCTACTGGCCTCTTGTTTTATACTTTATTTGAATAATATCATTATACCTGGATCTAATAACTTCTTTGTGAATGTGAACAGGGCAAAGTAATAATACTGTCACATTTTCCAGGGGAAAACTGTAGGCTTTGAAGATACCAATGTATTAAACTATTTATGTATTTTAGAGCTAGTTTTGAATGAAACCAATGAACAAGATACAGCATGGTTCTCATTTCTCACTAAGTTTGACTATTTTTAATCCAGGTACTAGACGTGGAGGAATACTTCTTTTGTTCACATGGTGTCTTTTTATCCCACCTCAGGAGACTTTTCAGGACTCACTCATAATTCTGTCTCTTGTTCTTTGGAAACGTAGAGAAGTTTTATATAATCTTTCTTTCTTCTTTCTCTCTTATCTTTTCTTTGCTTTCTCTCCCTCTTTTAGGCATTTTTAATTTCAATTTTCCTGCCACAAAAACAAACAAACAAGAAACTCTTCGATTTCCTTCTTATAACTTGCTGGGGGAAAAGCCATTTTTAATTTGAAAATTCTCTTCTCTTTATCATCTTACCTTTCTCTTATGTCCTAATTAAGCAAAAAGTGTGATAAATTCTGTGATATCACTGATTGAATAAAATACTATAATTTGGGAATATGGAGCAATATTCCATCTTTCCATAGAAATGACTTGGTCTGGTGTTCCTACTCTTTTTAATTTTATCAGTAGCTTTTATAGATACCAGTTGTGTTAATGAATGAGGTTATACATGTAAGTTAATGATTGAGTTTCTATGAAGAACCAATTTCTCCACTGCAGTTTGAGTACAACTCCTTATCTACTTTCACAAGTTCCTTCTAACCCAGTCTTTAACAAGTGAAAAAAAGCTTTATGTTTCCATCCAGGTTTACCCTACTTTTAAAAAACACACTTAAACACTTTTTTTTTCCTAATATTTTTAGAAGGCCCAGTATCTGTAAGCAACTGTGTTATGTCATGTCTGAGATACAAGGATAAACAAAATCGCTCCCTCAAGAAGTCTGCATTCTTATAGAAAAGATAAGGCTTATACACATGTAATGATAATAAAAGTGGCAAATGATAAATTCCACAAGAGAGGTACAGATAAATTGCTATGGGTGTGACAGGCTATGGAGATTACAGAACATAACAAGGTTTTAAAAATAGATATAAAGAGTTCCCTTCAAAAGGAAAATACTGTATAACAGTGTGTATATTTGTTCAGTATACCTCTTGAATGTATCTGATTACATTATTATTATTTTTTGCTCTAGTTTTCAAAGATAGTCTGCTGCTTTCTTTGATACAAAGTTTGTTTGTTTGTTTTAAATTTGGGAAAGGCTTTGCCCTATTTGCTTGTGGCAATGATGCCTGGAGTTATTACTGTACTCTATCTGGGGGTGGGAGTACCATTTTAATGTGCTGGGGGGTCTGATCCTCACCAGAACACAGAATGCAGTAATAAAAGAGGGTATTTTATGTGTAAGGTATACATTAAGGTTGATGAGGACAGGTGGGGAAGTAACTTTTTATTGTATTGAACCACAAATCTCTTTTCCAAGTACAACTACCTCATGAGGGAAGTTGTATAATCTGGCTTTAAGATTTTCTTTCCTGATGTTCACCAAAATTTTAGTTTCTATTTGCTTGTTGAATTGGAGTAATTAGAACAACTTTTGGCATTTAGAAATCCCTGGCACAGAAGGGTATTTGAAACATGCAAAAAGAAAGGTGTTTCTAGCATGAAATAGATAGGATGATTCATTGTAATAGGCCACGTGTTCCTGGCTGGCCTAAGTCTGAGTATGCTGACTCATTTTGGTTTATACTGGAAGAGAATTTCTTCTCAAGCAAAAGAGACAAAGGGGGAGGGGGTGGGGTTGGTACACTGGGACTGAAACTGAAGTTTGGGTTCTAAGATTTGTGTCTGTGGTCGTTGAGATAATTTCTATTGCCCAGAAGTAAAACTTTGCTCACATCAGCTACATTTAAGAACAGGAATTTATTTCCTTATGTAATTGAGGAGGCCAGAGTTCAAACTTGCTCACATATTGATCTAGGGGCTCAGAAAGTACCATCAGCTCTTGGGATTTTCATCATCTGTCCTCGTAACTGCACTTCTGTTAGTTTCTTTTGTGCATGCTCAACATGGTGGCCTTGGGTCCAACAGTGAAAGGAGAACTCTTTAACTAGTCCTGAGATGCACTCTGACTAGACTTAATGGGTCATATGTCCACTGTTTTTGACTCGGTCATGGTAGCAAGGAATTCCTTTTGCTGATTGGCCAGGACTGGCTGATGTGCTCCCAGTCTGGAGACAGGAGTGGTAAGAATGGAGAAAGGTCAGTGAGTGCTCCAAAAAATAAATGTTCCCTATAGTCTTGTAAAAGCCTTGCTACTTTTTATTCCAGATTGGATGCTTACCAATAGCAAAGAGGTCTAAGGACCTATATATACAAATGTTATTAAGAATTACAAAAACATGCCACCCTAGGGTATGTAGATATGTTTGTGTATCTATATGTATACAAAGAGGGAAGAGAGAAATATGCATGCATATTTGATAGGAAAATTCCAAATATATAAATTTATTAAATATCTTTTAATACATTTATTTTTTATATATAAAATTATGGATAAATATATAAATATATTAAATATATATGTATATATAGTTGCCCTAAATGACTCAAATATTAGTTCAGTAATACTAAATGGTAACTGACTACAAATAGTTTAGTAATACTAAATGCTAAATAGTGATACCAAACTATATACAAATCTTCCTTGACCTAATGATGAGGTTATATTCCAAAAAACTCATCATAAGTTGAAAATCCATTTAATACACCTAACCTACCAGACACCATGGCTTAGCCTAACCTACTTTATATGTGCTCAGAGTATTTGTATTAGCAGTCAGTCAAGCAGAATCATCTAACACAAAGCCTATTTTATAATGAAGTGTTGACTATCTCATGTAATCTATTAAATACTCTACTGAAAGTGAAAAACAGAATGGTTGTTTGGGTACAGAATGGTTGTGAGTGCGTTGTTTGTTTACCATCATGATTGAGTGGTTGACAAGGATCCTACCACTTATTGCAAGCCTGGGAAAAGATGGAAATTCAAAATGTGAAGTATGCTTTCTGCTGACTGCATATCACTTCACACCATTATGGAGGTGAAAAATCACAAGTTGAACCATTGTAAGTTGGGGACCGTCTGTATATATGTATGTGCATATATATGTGTGTATATATATATATGCATACACATATGAAAACATTGTCCTTCACATGTAATTTTAATTTTGTAATTTTCATTTTATCTGAATTTTCTAGTTTCTGTAATCATCTACTGTAACTAAAATGATGACTAGGTATTTTAGAACTTTTAAACCAAGTAACAGTTTACTAGACTACTATTTGAAGTAAATCACTCTTTTCTCAATTGATTCACAGGTATAAAACCAGTCTAAACATGATAATGAGTCTTGGTCACAGTGGGAGTCACTGAATTGCAGATATGCCATGTTAAATTGTAGTCATCCCCTCTGAACTCTGCTGGCCACCCTATTAGCCGGGAGGAAAATGATTTCCCCTTTTCTTTTCTGTGAGTTCTTTCCAGTAACCAGTGTTACTTTTGGGGCTTTACTCTGTATCTGTACCTTTTTTTCTGTCCCTTAATAAACAGCAATAACAGAACCAAAAATGATGTGATAACAATGAAAACAGTAGCACAGCAGCTGCTATTTATTGAGCAGGCTCTGTATTTTAGGTACAGAACTAAGTGCTTTGTAGGTTTATCTAATTTGATCCATTTGACAACTCTAGCATTCATTTAATACTTGAGATGTTTATTGAGCAAATACCACCTTGTAACAAATGACGTACAAGGTGGATATTTTATTACAAAACCAAATTGGTCAAAAGGGGAAGTCAGTAAGTAATGGAGGGTGGTCCATTCCCAGAAAAAGATGGATACAGCTGCTGAGAATGGTGGAGACCCATATTCAACTGCTCGGAGCCCCTTAGAGGTCAGTAGCTGGAATTTCTGATTAAGGAGAGTAGGTGTCCATGTTGAGGGGCAGAAACTTAATTCCATGCCAGACTTTGTCCATAAGGGACATAAAGAGGGATTGATACTTGCTTCTGAGAGCAAGGCCATGCTGTCTTTTATCTAAAGCTTTGATCTGAGTTTTGGGCCTTTTTGTCTCTTGGGTTTCTCTCTGTGTATCTTGTGGGTTATGATACTTGCTTAATATTTGAGAGTGAAAGCCCTGGTGTTTAAGAGGCAAGAGTTCAAAATACAGATCTGCCACTCACTATCCAAGTGACCTTGGTGAAATAGCCTAACCCTTCCAAGGTCATTTTCCTAGATTGTAAAATTAGTTTAGTATAATTATTAATAACACTGGTACAATGACTAGCAGAGTACTGTATAGAAGCAATACATACGGTTCAGTGATAAATTGCAGAGAGTGGAGTCTGATTTCTTGGTTCAAACCCTGGATCCATTTCTTACTAACTGTATGACCTTGGACAATCTACTTAAATTTTCACTGGCTCAGTTTCCTCATCTGTAAAATGAGGATAATAAAATAAACTGTTTCTTTCTGGAAGTATTATTGTGAGAATTACCTGAGTGCTTAGAGTGGCTCTGGACTCAACCATATTCATGTTTATTCCTTTTTTTTTTTGCTCTTCTTTGGGAATTTATTTATTTATTTATTTTTAGTAACACATAATGTAATACTTGTTTTAGTGGTACAGGTCTGTGAATCAACAGTCTTCCACAATTCACAGCACTCAGCATAGCACATAACTTCCCCAGTGTCCATCACCCAACCATCGTATCCCTCCTACTCCTCTCCTCTCCAGCAACCCGCAGTTTGTTTCCTGAGATTAAGAGTCTCTTATGGTTTGTCTCCCTCACCAGTCCCATCTTGTTTCATTTTCCCCTTCCTTCTCCCCACGACTCCCCACCCTGCCTCTCAAATTCCTCGTATCAGAGAGATCATTATTCATGTTTATTCTTAATATGTTAGCACTTTTTTGTAGGCTGGTTGAGAGGACTCAAAGAGTGACTTTTGGTTAAAAAGCACTTAGCAGAATAGACACTAAGTGCTGTGTTTTATATTGAGGTTAAGGAACCATAATATTAAACAGGTTGATATAAACATTGCATGCTAACAAGCACACTACAGGATTCACCCTCATTTCTGTTTTCAAATTAAGGATTTGATAATTCTTTTAAGATAGTATTGTTTCAATGATAAGATCCTGCCTAAACACTCTCTTAATAACTTCCTTAAATTTGGTAATTTATGGGCGCCTGGGTGGCTCAGTGGGTTAAGCCACTGCCTTCGGCTCAGGTCATGATCTCAGGGTCCTGGGATCGAGTCCCGCATCGGGCTCTCTGCTCAGCAGGGAGCCTGCTTCCCTCTCTCTCTCTCTGCCTGCCTCTCCATCTACTTGTGATTTCTCTCTGTCAAATAAATAAATAAAATCTTAAAAAAAAATTTGGTAATTTATTCTGGGGCATCCCAATCTTCCTATGAAGTATTTGTTTCGGCTGCCTTGCCATTCTTTCTCAGTATTCATTGCTGGTTATTCTCCATCTTCCTCTATTTTGTGGGATGAAAATTGCATGACTTGGGAAATGATAGTCATCAGAATCCCTGCCTCTACTGCACTTCGTCTATATGTGAACAATATGAGTCCAGAACAAACTGTTCTCCTTTGAAAGAGCTTTCCTTTCCTATGAAGGCAGTTTGCTTGCCAGTTATAAGTAAGCACTTAAATACCCAACTGCCTTGACTCAGGTTCCCCTCTACCATTTCATAGCTAAGTGACTTTGTAGAGCTTCCTGAACTTCATGCCTCAGTTTATCATTTGTAAAATACATTCCCTGTGCAGTTCTGAGAATTTTATGACTTAACATACCTAAAGAACTTAGAACAGAGCTTGGCACTTAATAAATACTATGTATGTTAAGTCTCTTCATGTGTTAAAAGAAATGGGTTCTGCTTCCTCTTGATATATAGGGGATCCTTTGGGAAACTTGGCTACTCAGGGAGAGCTCCCTGATGATAATAATTCATTGTAGAAAATAGTGAGCTGGGATTGTGATGGTATTTGCATGTATGCCAAACATCATCATAACAACAGTAGCAAGATGATAATGATGATGGTGGTGGTGGTGGTGGTGGATTTATCAATGTAACAGTGTCCCTTCAAATTCTTTTGAATGCAGGACTTAGGTGAGCAAATGGCATTCCAGCTCTCATAGTATCAGCTTGAGTCAGGTAACTAAATACACAGAAAAGTGAGTTTTGAGTTGAAAGCCTTGCATGCCCATCTGCCATTACATCCACAGGGCTGTGCAGTGCTACCTCCTCCTTTGCCCCCTCTGGTCTCACCTTCTTCAGGTATAATTCCTTTTCCTTCTCTGCCTCTTGGCAGATGGTAAAAATCAATAGGAAATAATAGGTGGGAAATGGTTGTGTTCCTTGGAGGAATTTCTGAGATAAGCAGGAGGCCATGTAGTTATTATATGACTAATGAATGCAGTTTTCCCTCACTGCACTCAGATGTGGGCAGTATTATTGAACCTGGCCTTGGTCAACTGTGGTATCGATTTTCTTTTGTGATTTCAGATTCTCTTCTTAAGTAACCTTAACTAAAAACTTGAAATAGGAAAACCAATTCAAATTAGACAAAGTGTGTATTGAACTTCAGACCTAAATTTTAACTGGTAATTTTTTATAAAATCTTAGGTTGACTTTTCTCATTTATTTATGTATTTACCTATTTTTATTTTAATTAATTATTTATTTTTTACTTAAATTCAATGAACCAACATATAGTACATCATTAGTTTCAGATACAGCATTCAATAATTCATCAGTTGCATAGAACACTCAGTGCACATCATATCACATGACCTTCTTAATGCTTATCACCCAATTACCCCATTCCTCCACCCACCTCCTATTCTGCAGTCCTCAGTTTGTTTCCTATAGTTTAGAGTCTCTCATGGTTTGTCTCCCTCTCTGATTTCTTCCCATTCAGCTTTCCCTCCCTTGCCCTATGATTCTTTGTGCTCTTTCTTATATTCCACATATGAGTGAAGCCATATGATAATTATCTTTCTCTGACTTATTTCACTCAGCGCAATACCCTCCAGTTCTATCCATATTGATGTAATTGTTAAGTACTCATCCTTTGTGTGTGTGCACACACACATATGCCCAATCTTCTTTTATCCATTTATCTATTGATGGATATCTGGTCTCTTTCCATAGCTCATTGTTCATAGGGTATTGTGAACATTGCTGCTATAAACATTGGGGTGCAAGTGCCCCTTCAGATCACTACATTTGTATCTTTGGGGTAAATCCTGGTAATTGCTGTGTCATAGGATAGCTCTGTTTTTAACTTCTTGACGGACCTCCATACTGTTTTCCAGAGTGGCTGTATCAGTTTGCATTCCTACCAGCAATATAAGAGGATTCCACTTTCTCCACAGCCATGCCAACATTTATTGTTTCCTGTCTTACTAATTTTAGCCTTTCTGATGGGTGTGAGGTGGTATCTCATTGTGGTTTTGATTTGTATTTCCCTGATGCCAAGTGATGTTGAGCATTTTTTCATGTGTCTGTTAGTCATTTATATGTCTTCTTTGGAGAAATGTCCGTTCATGTCTTCTGCCCATTTCTTGACTGGATTACTTGTTTTTTGGGTGTTGAGTTTGAGAAGTTCTCTATAGATCTTGGATACTAGCCCTTTATCCAATATGTCATTTGCACATACCTTCTCCTATTCTGTAGATTGCCTTTTAGTTTTGTTGACTGTTTTCTTTTGCTGTGCAGAAGCTTTTGATCTTGATAAAGTCCCAGAAGTTCATTTTTGTTTTTATATCCCTTATCACTTGGAGATGTGTCTAGCAAGAAGTTGCTGCAGTTGAGGTCAAAGAGGTTGCTGCCTATGTTCTCCTCTAGAATTTTAATGGACTCCTGTCTCACATTTAGGCCTTTCATCCATTTTGAGTTTATTTTTGTGTTGGTATAAGAAAATGGTCCAGTTTCATTCTTCTGCATGTGGATGTCCAATTTTCCCAGCACCATTTATTGAAGAGACTGTCCTTTTTCCATTGGACATTCTTTCCTGCTTAGTTGACCATAGAGTTGAAGGTCCATGTCTGGGCTCTGTTCTGTTCCATTGATTTATGTATGTTTTTATGCCAGTACCATACTGTCTTTATGATTACAGCTTTGTAATAGAACTTGAAGTCTGGAATTGTGAAGCCACCAGCTTCGGTTTTCCTTTTCAACATTCCTTTGGGTATTTGGGATATTTTCTGGTTCTGTACAAATTTTAGGATTATTTGTTCCATCTCTGTGAAAAACGGCAATGGTATTTTGATGGGGATTGCATTGAATGTATATATTGCTCTGGGCAGCATAGACATTTTCACAATATTTATTTTTCTAGTCCATGAGCATGGAATGTTTTTCCATTTCTTTGTGCCTTCCTCAGTTTCTTTCATAAGTGGTCTGTAGTTTTTTAGAGTACAGATCCTTTGTATCTTTGGTTAGGTTTATTCCTAGTTTTATCTTATAGTTTTTTGTGCAGTTGTAAATGGGACTAATTCCTTAATTTCTCTTTCTTCTGTCTCACTTTTAGTGTATAGAAATGCAACTGATTTCTGTGCATTGGTTTTATGTCCTGCCACATTGCTGAAATTCCTGTATGTGTTCTAGCAATTTGGGGTGGCATCTTCTGGGTTTTCCACATAAAGCATCATGTCATCTGTGAAGAGTGAGAGTTTGACTTCTTCTTTGCCAATTTGAATGCCTTTTTTTCTTTTTGTTTTCTGATTGCTAAGGCTTGGATTTATAGTAAGTACTATGTTGAAACAACAGTGGTGAGAGTAGGCATTGCTGTCATGTTCCTGACCCTGGGAAAAAGCTCTCAGTTTTTTTTTTTCCCATTGAGAATGATATTCTCTGTGGGCTTTTCATAGCTGGCTTTTATGATATTGAGGTATTTCCCTTCTATTCCTAAACTGTGGAGAGTTTTAATCAAGAAGGATTATGTATTTTGTCAAACGCTCTTTCTGCATTGAGAATATCATATGGTTCTTGTCCTTTCTTTTATTAATGTGATATATCACGTTCATTGATTTGCAAATGTTGATCCACCCTTGAAGCCCAGGAGTAAATCCTGTTTAGTTCTGGTAGATAATCCTTTTAACGTACTGTTGGATTCTGCTGGCTAGTATCTTGGTGAGAATTTTTTTCATACGTCTGCATCAGGGATATTGGTCTGTAATTCTCCTTTTTTGTTGGGGTCTTTGTCTCATTTTGGGACCAAGGAAGTGCTGGCCTTATACAGAGAGTTTGGAAGTTTTCCTTCTATTTCTGTTTTTTGAAACAGCTTCAGAAGAATAGGTATTAATTCTTTAAATGATTGGTAGAATTTCCCTGGGAGACCATCCAGCCCTGAACTTTTGTTTGTTGAGAGAGTTTAATTACTGCTTCAATTTCCTTGCTAGTTATGGGTCAATTCAAGTTTTCTATTTCTTCCTGGTTCACTTTTGGTAATTTATAAGTTTCTAAGAAAGCATACATTTCTTCCAGATTGTCTAATTTGTTGGCATATAGTTGCTCATAATATGTTTTTAAAATTGTTTTCCCTTGGTTTTGGTCATGATATTTCCTCTTTTGTTCATAATTTTATTAATTTGAGTCCTTTCTCTTTTATTTTTGATAAGTCTGGCTAGAGATTTATCAGTCTTAATATTTCTTTCAAAGAACCACCTTCTAGTTTCATTAATCTGTTCTACTGTTCTTTTGGTTTCTATTTAATTGATTTCTGCTCTAATCTTTATTAATTCTCTTCTCCTGCTGAGTTTAGGCTCTGCTGTTCTTTCTCCAGCTCCTTTAGGTATAAGGTTAGCTTGCGTATTTGAGACTTTTCTATTTTCTTAAGAAAGGCTTGTATTGCAATGTACTTCGGTCTTTGGATGGCCTTTGCTGCATCCCAAAGTTTTCGAACAGTTGTGTTTTCATTTTCATTTGTTACCATGATTTTTAAAAATTCTTCTTTAATTTCCTGCTTGACCTATTCATTTTCTAGTAGGATGCTCTTTAACCTCCATATATTTGAGTTTTTTCCAAATTTCCTCTTGTGATTGAGATTAAGGTTTAAACCACTGTGGTCCAAAAATATGTGGAGAATGCGCCAAATCTTTCAGTACCAGTTGAGACCTGATTTGTGACCCAGTATGTGATCTGTTCTGGAGAATGTTCCATGTGCATTCAAGAAGAATGTGTATTCTATTGCTTTAGGATGGAATGCTGTGTATATATCTTGAAGTCCATCTGATCCAGTGTGTCATTCAAAGCCCTTGTTTCCATGTTGATCTTCTGTTTAGATGATCTGTCTGTTGCTGTGAGTGGGGTGTTAAAATCCCCTACTATTATTATATTATTATCAATGTGTTTCTTTAATTTTGTTATTAATTGGTTTATGTAATTGGCTGCTTCCAAGTTAGGAGCTAAATATTTATAACTGTTAGATCTTCTTACTGAATAGACATGTTAAGTATGATATAGTGTCCCTTTTCATCCCTTACTATGGTCTTTGGTTTAAAATCTAATTTTTTTGATAAAAGGATTATTACCCCAGTTTTCTTTTGCTGTCCTTTAGCATGAGAAATTGTTCTCCACCCCCTCACTTTCAGTCTGGAGGTGTCTTTGGGTCTAAAATGAGTCTGTTGTAGACAGTGTATCAATGGGTCTTGCCTTTTTATCCATTCTGATACCCTGTTTCTTTTGACTGGAAAATTTAGCCCATTTACATTCAGGGTAACTATTGAAAGATATGAATTTAGTGCCATTGTAGTACCTGTAGAATCACTGTTTTTGTGTATTGTCTCTGTTTCTTTCTAGTCTATGTTACTTTGGGATTCTTTCTTTGTTTACAGGATCCCCTTTGATATTTCTTGCAGGGCTGGTTTAGTTACCACCAATTCTTTTAGTTTCTCTTTGTCCTGGAAGCTCTTTATCTCTCCTTTCATTCTGGATGACAGCCTTGCTGGATTAAGTATTCTTGGCTGCATGTTTTTCTCATTAGTATCCTGAATATATCATGCCAGACCTTTCTGGCCTGCCAGATCTCTGTGGATAGGCCTGCTGCCAGTCAAATGCTCCCATCCTTGTAGGTTAATGACCTCTTGCTTCGAGCTGCTCTCAAGATTTTTCTGTTTATCTCTGACATTTACATGCTTCACTATTGTATGTCAGGGTATTGATCTATTTTTATTGATTTTGAGGGGAGTTCTCTTGTGCCTCCCAGACTTGAATGCCTATTTCCTTCCCCAGATTAGGGACGTTCTCAACTTTAATTTGCTCAAATATATGGAACTAGTTCCCTAGTTCTCTCTCATTCTTCTTCTGGAAATAATCCTAATATTGTTTTGCTTATGGTATTGCTGATCTCTCGAATCTCCCCTCATGTTCCAGTAATTGTTTATCTCTCTCTCATTTATTTTCTTTGTTTCCATAATTTTATCTTCTGTATCACTTAGTCTCTCTTCTGCCTCATTTATGCCAGCAGTAAGAGCCTCATTGTTAATTGCATCTCAATAATACCCTTTTTTATTTCATCTGATTAGATCTTAGTTCTTTTATTTCTCCAGAAAGGGATTCTGTGGTGTCCTGATTGCTTTTTTCAAGCCCAGCTAGTATCTTATATTTGTTATTTTGAATTTTAGTTCTGACATTTTACCAATATCCATTTTTATTAAATGTCTGGCATTTATTACTGTCTCCTGCCCTATTTCCTGGGAATTTTTCCTTTTGGTCATTTTGCCTAGAGAAGAATAAATGAACCAGAGAACAAAAAAAGAAATAAAAAAATAAAAATACTAACCACAACCCCAGTGAAATATACACTAGGCAAATCAGAAGAGATCAGAAACCAAAAAAAGAAGGAAAAAGAGGAAGAAAGAGAGACTATACAGAATATGGTACTACATTTGGTCATGGGTGTATTTTGGTCTGTTTGTTAGATGACACCTGATCTCAAAGTTGTAAAGAAAGAAAACCTTATATATATTCTAAAATAAAATTGAATACAGTGAAAGGAAACCAAAAATGAAGAATATATCTATGAAATGAAAAGTCAAAAAAGAAAATCAAAGAAAAAGAGTTGATAAAATAAAAAGGGAATTGAAAAGGAAAAAGAGAATATTTTAAACTGAAAGACTAAAGAATCATGAGATAAACCCTCAAAATCTATATACTGTTTTCCCCTAGCACAGGAGATTTTTTTAGTTCCATGTGATCCATAGAGTTGTCATTAGCCCCATGTTCTTGCTGGTCTTTTGGGGGAGGGACCTGTTGCACTGGTTCTTGGGTACTTTGCCTAGGTGGAGTTGCACAGCCCCTTGCTAGGGGGCAAGGCTTAGTGTAAGCTGTTTCAGGTTGCTCTATGTAGCTTGTGTTCCTTGAAGCCTTTCTACACTGCTTTAGAGGATGAAAATGAAACAAAAATGATGTCTCCCCAATCTCTAGCCGAAGGCCCCACTCATTAGTGCATCCTCAGGGAGAAGCGGTCAGGCACCTTTGTATGTGCCAAACTCTGCAGACTCCTGTGGTGCACACCTACACCAATTCTCCCAGGAGAGGGAGGGGCAACTCACAGTGCCTTGCTGCTTTCTGGTCCATTCTCTGGGCAGTGGTTGCCTGATCATGTGTGCACCCACACCACTTCTCCCCCGGTGGAAGGAACAGGGCATAGCAATGGTTTTGCTATGTCCTGGGCCCCTGCTCCATCAGTGGTTGCCCAGTCATGCCTGCATCTGTGGCTGCTCCTCCTGAGGGAAGGGGAGGGGGTGTCTTGCAGTGGTTTAGCTGTTTACTGGGCTGTTGCTTGGAGAGTGGTCACCCCATTGTGCCATGGTTCTGGGTTTATGGCAATACCTACCAGGGAGCCCACTCCTGGGCTTGCTGATTGTAGCTGGTTTCCCTGTTCCTATGCTTGGGAACCCTTTCACACTCAGGCACCCTGCTCTTTCTGTGACCCCCGGGATCCTGAGACGATAGTGTCCCACCTTGGATTCTGCCCCACTTGGCCACCTGAGCACCTTTCAGGCAGGAAGTAGTGATACTCCTTACAGCAGCACATTACAGTACCTTACAGGAGCAGTCTAAAAGTTTTGATTTGCACTCTTCTGCTATATCACTTCCCTGTGCCCGCAGCTTATGGAGGTTCCCTCCCCCTGTTGTTTATCTTCCAATATACCCCCTCAGATTCACTCTCCACAACTCCTAGCTTGCAAAAAGTGACCAATTTTCTATTTGTAGAGTTACAGCAATTCTTTTCATAAATCTCAGGTTGAATTCACAGGTGTTCTGAATGATTTGATATCTATCTAGCTGCGTTCAAGGGACCAGATGAAATGAGGGTCTCCTACTCTTCCACCATCTTCCCTCCTCCTTACCTATTTTTATTTTTTAAGCTTTTGATTATTCTTTCTACTGTAAAGTGTCCTTTACTGATGCTTCAACAATATGTTGCAAATCATCTTTTCCTTTTTAACAGCTTTTATCGGGATATAATTTACACACCATAAAATTCACCTATTTAAAATGTACAGTTTGATGCTTTGAGTATTTATAAGGAATTGTACAGGCATCACCTTTATTTATTTATTTATTATCTCTCTATTTGTTTTAGAGTGTTTTGATACCTTAAAAGAAAGCTTGTACCCCTTATCCCCCACCAAGCCCTAGGAAAGCATTAATCTACTTTATGGCTCTACAGATTTGCTTATTCTGGACATTTTCTATAAATGGAGTGATGTGTATGTAGTCTTTTGTGTTTATGAGCCTATCATAAGTCAGCTTTATTAAGATCTCAGCTTTTGAATTGATTGTGACAAAACCCGGAAATCATGACTAATTTTCCATTTCATTTGGTTCACCTGCACTTTGAATTGCTGTTTAAAGTCACTTTTCTGAGGCCTCATCCTGGTGAGTGTTAGAAGAGGCTATTTTATAAGAATATTATTTCCCCTAGATCTCTTCTCAGGTGCTAGTGGAGGTTAATATGTATTTGTAGTCATTCAGAGGAGTTATATTTGGGTCTCAGAGACTCTGGTAACCTGGTGATGGGTTCCATAGGTATTAAAGGCATTGCCTTTAACTTTCCCTTTTTCATCTGCCCTCTTCTACAAAACTTTCACAGATGCTTATGAGTCTCATAATAGTTCTATACAATGACAATCAACTTCCTTGTGAATCTTGGGGCCTTTCTAGGGAGCCAGGGATCTCTGTTAAAGACGGCCAAATAGACTTAAATAGGAAGGATATGGATCATTAAAATCTGGTTTATTGCTAAAAGCAGAGAGCCCTTTGACTTTTGACATTAATTTACCTACATAGCAGTTAGTGTAAACAATATCTCATGACTTGTATAGATTGTAAGGATGTTTGAACATTCCCATATGACTTTTCTGAGCTCTTTGTTTTCTCACCAAGGAGACGAGCATGAGACAGAGTGGAGGGGATATAGGCTCAGGGAACAAAAGACCATGAATCCTGGCATGGCCACTTAGCCAACTGATTTTTGTTAAGTTTTCCTGGCTTCATTTTCCATGTGGAAAAATCAGGTAGTAATAAATATTAGAGTTGCTATAAACATTCAGTTAGGTAATATATGTAAAGAACTTTATACTTTGTAGGAAATGAATAACCATTTAGTATTTCAAAAGGCAGTGTGATCTAGGAAAGAGAACTCAGGTCGAGGAACTAGATCACTAGCATTTGAACGTTAGCTTTCAGCTTACCAGCTATGTGATCATGAGCGAGTTTTTTGTTTGTCTATTTTTGTTATCCTCTGCTTACTTATCTATAAAAGAGGAATAATATGTCTTTGGAAGAGTTGACATAAGAATTAAAGAGAATTTTCTCATTCCTCTACCTGCCATTATAGAAACTGGTCCATAATTGGTAACTATGATATTGTTGTTGTTGTTGTTATCAAGCTGGCCTTGGCCAGTAAGTATTTCTCTATGTCAGTGTTATAAAATACCTTCAATAATATGCCTTCCTGGGGCACCTGGGTGGCTCAGTGGGTTAAGCCTCTGCCTTTAGCTCAGGTCATTATCTCAGGGTCCTGGGATTGAGTTCCCCATTGGGCTCTCTGCTCAGTGGGGAGCCTGCTTCTCCCCACTCTCTCTGCCTGCCTCTCTGCCTAATTGTGATCTATCTCTCTGTCAAATAAATAAATAAAATCTTAAAAAAATAATATGCCTTCCTACGTTGAGACGATATTAGTAATTATAGCAAACCCATTCATCCTTTAGGGTTGGGATGCCACTCACCCCTCCACTGCTCTGACATTCTGGCCAATGCCAAAGATGCCAGGGATGTACAGAGATGTACAAGGATGCCAAAGAGAAAAGTATGGGAATAAAAAAATCTAACTCCATCATGGGACTTTCTGGGAAAAGCTGGCGAAAAAAAGATGATGGACCCAGTGCCAAAGTGGGGCTGCTTATCTCCCATTTTGAATATACATTTAGGGATCTGCAAATTTGGGCATGCTCAGGAAGAGAGTGAGAACAAGAATGAGAGTGAGACTGATTCGGTGATGAAGCTGAGACAGAGGCATGTGAGTGAATGTGAGCGTGCACTGCAGCCTGAGTCCCCTTACCCACCTAATTGCATGGAGAAGTGAGTATTGGGCCGTCATCCCCGTTAGAAGCATAATCAGGAAAAAATGGCAAAGTAGGCCCAGCCCTGCATGCTTGCTGCATGGGAACAGAATATAAAGCAGAGTTGGCCATACCTGAGCCCAGAAAGGAAAAACTGGGAGTTAATGGGAACCAGCAAGTTTGCCTGTTGATGACCATGTACACGGGCTGACTGGTGTGGGTGGTAAAGTCTTGGCCCACTTCCCCTCATTTGGAACAATGCTGAAGGGCTCTCCCAGTTCCAGAGTTCCCCATGAGGTTTGCTGAAGCCACTTATTATGTCTACAAGTGGGTTCAACATCACCTCTTCCCAGTCCTGCCTCTTCAATTCCCGCAAAGTGTTAATCCTGAGAACATCCTTATTAAGGCACCTGCATGCAAACTTCCATCTCAGTGTCTGCTTCCCAGAGAATGAGACCTAGAAACCTCCTTCACAAAGCCTTTCCTTATCCATTCCCAGTGGACCTGGGTTTTCCTTTGTTTGAAATCCTCTGAGGCCTTTTAGATAACCCTCTTATGGTGTTGGTATACTTCTTTCTTGAAATTTCTGTCCAACTTTTGTCTTCATCATTAGACCAGTGGCTTTCCAATGATGGGTTTTATGTCTGATTTATTCCTATATATCCTCCATACCAGCCTTTTACCTTGTGTATATAACAAATATTTGCTGAAATAATTAGTTAAGTCTAGATTGTAATACAAGTTGTCATACCAGGTTTATATCAATAACTAAATTTTAAAGTGTGGTTAGGAAGCACGTGGAGAAAAGCTACCTATTTAAGGTAGGATGTCTTCCCAGATTAAAACTAAGGTTCAAGCTTGATTACTTCCAAGGGTGAGCAGATAAAGCAAATAGGACAAGCCTAGCAAGTGTAGGATAAGAAGTCAGTGGTGAAACCAGTATCCCTGAGGAGAGAGCTCTAACAAGTGCCATAAGGAATATGGGCTCAACATTGTCAAATCCCTTGTCTTTCAAGAGAAGATGGAAGCCCAGAGTTTACATGAAGTTTTTTAATTTTTCAAACGTGTGCAGGCCAAGCAAACAACACCTGTGAATTGGATTCAGTCCTGAGGGGCTACAAGCCTGAAACTCCTGGGAAGGGCCTCTTAGGTTTTTTACACCTTTAGCTTTCTGAATTGTGTGTATCTGTCCAAAACAGTTGTACTTCATGAGAGAATGATGAACTGTATTTATTGGAGGCTCATTTTTATCCACTCTGACGTACTGTATTTCTTACTGAGAGGACCAGAGGAGGATGGTTATGTGCTGAGCACAGTTTTTGGACCATAATTTCCAGAATGTTTTAAGAGTCTCAAAGGAAAGCTGCAGTACAGCTGTAAGATAATTGTTGTTATGTTTTTTAATGCCTCTTTTTTTTTTTTTTTCACCTTTAGGTAGGCTTATGAAATGGGCTGGCTCACAGTCTTGCTGTTTATTGAAAAAGGCAGCCAGGTCATTTTGTGCCAGCATAATTGCATTTGTATTGCAAGGATACATAAATAGAAAATCCAGTCCCAAATCTAAATCTTTTCTTTTGGAATACATAGAAATGTAATTCCTTTTTCTTCCATCTGATCATTTCTGACATCTGTGCAGTAAATATGGATTAGATAGGGACACAAGTACTAAATTTCTTTTGTTGCTTTTAACTCATAAAATAGGATTATTAGTGTGGGTAAGAAAAGAGTCTTGTCTGGGAACGCATGGCTCCTTAAGGATGATATTGTCAGTGAAGTAGATGTGTGTGTGTGTGCGTGTGTGTGTGTGTGTGTGTGTGTGTGTGTGCATGTACATGTGTATGTGCATGTGTGTGAAGGATCCAAGCTGAGAATATGGGGGGTGGGAGGATACAGTACTCTTTCATGCCATTGGTGGGAAATCCAATAGCCTGTTGTGCAAAAAGCCCAGGAAATCCTTGAATCTCACTGGTGGGAAATTCAGCTCAAAGAGTTACATTGTGTTTGCTAAGGAGAGAATTATTGGGTTAGAATTGATTTACTTAATTTGAGACATTAGAGTGGGGCTATGGAAAAAACCCTAAGGAAATATATAAATATCAACCTTTATGATTTACTGTACTAAAATGGTCCATGGAAAATGCACAGGAAAGTCCTTCCTTATTTAAGGTACAGTGTTATTTTGGGCAGGTAAATAAATGGTAAATAAATGACACCCACAACACAGCTGTTGCCATTTATACTGAGTTAGAGTCTAGCTTATGAACATCAGTTTTAGATATAGCATAAAGATCAGAGGTAAAGGACAAGTTTGCCTTTTTTTAATTGATTGTAATCATATACTTATTTGGATTAAGACATCTTATTTTCAGTAATTCAAGATTCAATAAACAAAGTAATTTAAAATATTATTATCCAAAGGTGTTCTTAAGTTTTACATTCTGCTTTACAACATGGGGATTTGGTCTCAGTCAATAGTTTTAAAAATCATTCTTTATAAATAAAGGCATTAATTCAAGTAACAGAATTTTAACTTGCATGGCAAAGCTATTGATTTGACTCTGGTGAACATGCTAAATGCCCTTACTTGTTTCATTCACAACTTTATTGATTTTGAGGAAGAGATATATAGATGCCTATGAAATACATCTATGAATGTTATTTTAAAATTGTCTTTTGGAAAGCACCAAACATTTTATCTCAATGGGGTTTTGTTGAGTCATTGTCTCTATTTTAGTAAGTGGGGGAGCAGGCACAAAGAAAGAAGGAAAGTGGTATTTTAGAGTTGAGATGAGAACCCCTCAGATTTCAGTGATCCTTGGTGGACACTGGTCAACATCCCTTCTTCCTGTATGATGTTTCCTAGCATCATTTCTAACTGAGTAGTATTCTCATGGAAGGAAAAGCGTGTCTCTATAATATATAGATATATAAAAAATATATATATATATAAAAAATATATATATATATTTTTTTTTCAGCCAGTCAGAGGTGAAGAGTGGGCTGGAACTAGGTCAGACCCCTCATCCTGTCCTCAAGAATTGTGTTTTGTTTTTTTAAAAAAAATTTTTAAAAAATTTTATTTTTTTATTTATTTGACAGAAATCGCAAGTAGGCAGAGAGGCAGGCAGTGAGAGAGAGAGGAGGAAGCAGGATCCTTGCTGAGCAGAGAGTAGATGCAGGGCTTGATCCCAGGACCCTGAGATCATGACCTGAGCCAAAGGCAGAGGCTTTAACCCACTGAGCCATACAGGCACCCCACAGTCCCCACGAGTTTTGTAGCTAGGAAAGTCAAGGCATTTGATTTCAGTTCTCCAGGTCCTTTGCATTTTTCTAGACTAGGCTGTTGCCCTAAAGATGTGACTCTGACAGGACACCCTGACAATAAGCTACACTGACTGGAGACCAACAGAAGCCTTTCAACCTCTGAAGGGCTTGCCCAGTTTTGTCTAGACTTTATATATTAGATGTCAATAGAAGCATAGGGGAAGCAATTACTGCCTCAGATCTTTGTTCAGAGTTTCCTGAACTCAAGGATCTTTGAAGCATGACTACTTACTTAGTCCCATCCTCATGGCTCCCTTAAACAACCTGGACATTCATTCAGACCTTCCCATGAGGAGCTATAGCTCTTAGCTCTCACCTGCTAAGAACACATCTGACTGATGGTAGTAACCATGATTTATCCTGATCTCAATGCTGAAACACCTTTCCCTAGGATCAGTACCTCTAACATAATCCTCCTTAAACTTTCTCACCAAGTACTCTTCGATAAAGAAGAGACTGAATACATATTTTTAAGTAGATTGGGGGGACTGAAGAAATTATGAGCCTGACAAAAAAGGTGATGCTAATGAGATCTTACGGTACATCCAAGGGGTGATTTTTCCAAGGGGTGATTTTTTAGTAATTGTTACAGTTTGTCTTACAAATTCCTGCCACAATTTAACATTCCATCCCCCAATACACAATGCCAAACTATAAAATAGAGTATATAATTTTAATGTTTGACACTATTTAACAATGTGTTAAAATAATGATTCATAGTTGTTTGACATAAAATATTTCCTCTGACTATGTGAGTAAAACTGATGATTCAGGATGGTGGGTTAACTTCATCCAGGGCTTTCTCCTCCTTTTACTGCAGATTCCTCCCCAGCCTCATACCCAGCACTACCCAGAGGTGTAAGGGATACATGATTGGAAACAGTGTTTCTTCGGTTGTGCTGGAGAGTTAGTTCAATATTGCCTTAAATATTTCCTCAGAAGCCTGGGACTTTACACTTTTTTTGCAGTTTTTTTTTTTTTTTTTGCAGTTTTTAATTTAATGTAGCACATCCTCTTTAAAAATGTCCATAAGGAACACCAAAGTAGAGTCATAATTAGATTGTTGTCAAAGGTAATTTCCCCAGAACTGGCAGCCAGAAAAACAGCAGAGAAGGACCTCAGAAAGGGGCTTTGGAAGAGAGCTACCTTATCTTGTTATAAACTGCACTGAGATTAGAACTTCATGCAAAATAAGAAAGTAAATCTAAAAAATAATAGGATATAGTTAAATCAATATCGATATTTAGTGCGAAAATGCTTTATGGGAGGCAGTAAAATCTTTTAGGATCCTGGGGGAAAAATATGGGTGTAAGAATGGAATAAATTACTACAGTTTAATCACTTAGTAAATAACTAAAATACTATTTCTGGATTTATGGTGTCAGAGTGTAACCGCCTATTAAGTAGAGACCGTGTTAGTCATTCAGTTGAGCTCGATTTTAGAGAAATCATGTAGGGGCCATGGCTGTCTTTATGACTTTCCTTTAGTATTTCTCTTCATTATTCTTTCCTGCATATGGGCCCATTTTAAACTGTCCTGTGTTGGTAAAACCATAAATTCTTATTTAAAGGGAGTCTGTCAGATTCTGAAACATTCATTTAAGAGCCTTCTTACCTGTTTATGACACCAGTTTCCTTTTCTCCATTCGAGCCAGGGTTATCCTTTTGCCTTCAACCCCATGGTATATATTTGACTCCAAAGTGTTTGGAGGTGTCTGCTGGAGTGAAAATTTCATGCAGGGTGACAAAAATAATGGGTCGTCAGATATTTAACATTTTCTGGTTTTCATTAGCATTAGAATGGTAAAGCACTAATGAGAAGAAGTATAGAAAGTGGGATAGTAATAGGGCCTTTTATCAAAACTATGTGTTTTTGGGGGGTTGGGAAGGGCACCTGGGTGGCTTAGTCAGTTGAGCCTCCGATTCTCGATTTTGGCTCAGGTCGTGATCTCAGGGTCATGAGAGCAAGCCCTATGTCAGGCTCTATGCTCAATGGGGAGTCTGCTTAGGATTCTCTCTCCGTCTCCCTGTGCCCCTCCCTGCCATGTGCTTGCTCTTTCTCCTTCTCTTTCTCTAAAATAAGTAAATCTTTAAAAAAAGAAATCAAAAAACCCATGTGTTTGGTAAAAGCTAGAGTTTGCCTCCAAGAAGAAAGGCAACATGTCTCCTTTATTCTTCTCACCAAAGTACTTTGCCAGTATCTCTCTTTCCTGAGCAATTCTGAAATTGCAAAAACTTTTTCTCAGCCTTTTATCAAAATTAATGCCTCCTTCATCCCATTTTTTTAAGCAATTGACTAGAAAATAGTGACATGTTAAGTCTCACTGAATAGTTAGTAATAAGATAATGACATTTTAATTATGCTTTATATTACACATATTCAGGTATTTATAGCAAAATAACAAATACAAGAAAGTGCACAATGTTAATATAATGTACAGAGGAGGTATATTCAAATACAATATAGCTGCTTTCTCATATACATCTTAAAATTTTATCATTTTTAGTAAACTATATATTTTTCTTATATATATTTCTTTTGGCAAAAGACCTTATATCACATTGACCCACAAGAGATTAATGAAATTTGAGTGCACCAGTTGGGGTGCAACCCCAAGAGAATCAAAGAGGAGACACAAGTTAAGAGATTTACTGCACAAAATTGGCTGATAGGATTGTGGGGGCTGGCTAGGAAAGTTCCAGATCCTAAGGCAGGCAACCAGGAAAGGCAGTGTGGAACCCCCTGCCCAGGCTAAGCTGTTCCAGAGACAAAATTTCTTCATCAGGGAAGCCTCAGACTTCTTCTTAAGGCCTTGCAACTGACCGAATGAGGCCACCTTGATCATCTAGGATTATCTCCCTGTTCACATATACCAAATATCTTCACAGCAACACCTACATTACCATTTGATGAAATTAGTAACGTTGCCAAGTCGACACATCAAAGGACCTCTACGTGGACCCTCTTTGACTACAGAAAAGGCATCTAAATGTGGTTTGACCTAAGACGTAGTTAAGCAGATTTTCCCAGGTTCTTTCTGTATCTACATGGCTTACCTATTTTAGGACTTCAGGAAATTACTCTAAAATTGCATTGAGCTCATTAAGGGGAAGACATTTGATACCTGCTTAGATACTCTTCAGGCCCCCTGAATTGATTATATTACAATGTTAGTATTATCCACATGAAAACCCTTTTGTTATTTAAAGGCCTACTTTTAGTTATTCTTTTCTCCTAGAAATGACCAGCTTCATTAATAGGGCTTTCATTTTTTTTTTCTATTTTATTCACAATAAAATAATGAAACAGTATCTGTTAAATGCTTTGCAGAAAGTTCAGTGCATTTTTAGCATAGAATTTCTTTGTATTCAATGTAGGAACATGACAATGAACAAAGTAATAGTTCCAGTTATTTTCTAATCTTGAACCAACCAAATATCATACTCTGTTCACATACACTGAAGGGCCTGGGATTTTTTTTTTTTTCCTTTTTAAATAAACACTGTGCTGACTTGGCAGTACTCACAAAAAGAAACTGCAAACCAAATCTTTGACCCAACTTCTGAGCACTAGCCTTCCCAACAGGACAGCTCCCTACTTCTTAAGGGAGGGTGGGAAATAAGAGTATTGTATATTTCTCTCTGTGCTATGCCCAGAAACTTTGAAGACCTAGCTGTGCCTTTTGGATTAAATAAGCCAAGGTACCAGTTTAGCTAAGGAGAGCTTGGTGAAAATGTCAGTATGGTCAGTGCAAAATAGCTGTTTTAAGCTTCAAACTCTTAAAAATAGATGTTAGAAAAATGTCAACCCTGTCAACGGTTGATTGCCAGGATAGAGTTTTGCCCAATACACTTGAGTCAGTTATGTTTCCAGCGTTGCTGTAGTTAGGAAATTTGCAGGTAGTGAATTTGCGTTATTTATGGCAAAGGGCACTGTATATCCTCAGTTTTTTATTCTCTCTTTGTTTCAGTCTCTTGGTGACTTCTACTAATTGCATAAAATGAAGTTAGATGAACATATAAATTAGTTTGTTAATGATGTTGAACCACAGACCACTGACCAGAGTGAAGAATTCTCTTCACTTTTCCATTTCAACTTCCAGCAAAGGCTTTCATATTGGTGGCTGTGTATGCTTCTTACCACTAACCTTTCCCCTTTCTTGGGGCTTCCCCTGATAACTCAGCATGAACATACAACCCTGATGAATCCGTGTGTCAAATCAAACATCTTCACCCTGTATAAACTTGGTTACCTTTATTAATCAGTTTATTACTCCAATCAAACGTACTAATGCTGCCACCCTTGCTTCCACTGTCAGTTGAGCCTGCAAAGTCCTGGATGGGGCTCCATGGAACCTTGGAACATTTGCTAAGTGAAAATCTTTAGCCAGAATTTTTCAGTGGATACTATGTTATGAAACATCAGATGGCAGTAGCTATTATATCTTATCCCTCTCTTTTTAACGTAATGCCTTGTTTTAGATTTTTATTGCTATTTACCTGATTGGGAATTGTTCTTGGAGTCAAGGATGCTCATCATGAAATTTCATGATAAACAGAAAAAAAAATACCTGTACTTTATAAACACACAAATACATAACATAAATGAAACAGGTTAACTTAAACGTTCATTTAGTGATTTAGTGATATTTACAAACTGCATGTAAGATTTTTTCCCTGCGATTGACAGAACACTTTCATGCAATCTGGTATTTCTTTCCCAGCATTCAGGGAGTGTTCAGGTGTTCATTGTGTGATTACCATACTGAAGAGCAGGGAACAACATCTGGAGTGAGGAAAGGGGCAATTGTGAACAGAAATAGAAGCTCATTTATTTTCAAGCTGAAAGGTGGAAAAAGGAAAATACACCCTTCACACCTGGGTGTGTAAATCAATATCTATTACATTCCATGAAAAATGCTAGAAGCCCCTCTTGTAAGTCTGGTTTGTACATATAAGGAAACTATATTCTAAGCTTTTGGAGTTGTCCAAACAGCTCTGTGATGGAACACCTAGTATCTGGAGCTGGTAGAACGTGGGTACAGTGAGACATTCTTAACAGGATTTTACTATATATATTTTGAGCTGACTAATAAAATACAATTTTGTATCATCCAATCAACATTTCTGCTACTGAAAGAGTAACTTCTGCCACAGGAAACATGTTCCTAGGATCTGCTTCCGGCCTGGTATTTAGGGACCAATGATTGAATTGGGCTTGTATTACAGGTAACTATAATTTAGGTAACTAGATAAAAGTGTAAGTAATGATGCTCCTTTGGGACACAAGGTGCTAAAGGTCGGGGGCTTCTGCTAGGAAAAGGAACTACCAAGCTGCTTGTCTGGTTTTATTAAAAAGTAGTTGTCAAACCCTGAAGGACACCTTTCCTTCCTTTTGTCAAAATAAGGCTGGATTCTTTCATGATCAGTGTTCTGCTGTGTCTCTGGAGTTGGTTGTTGTTTAATTATGTATTACCTAAATATTATCTTGACAGCATAAATAATACATAGGCAATTGGTCTGGGATATTTGTAAAGTCTGGAAAGATAATATTGATTAGCGTTTCCTAGACATGACTGAGTCCACATGGTTCAGAGCTGGGCAACACAGCACCAGTTTTATTACTTGACGAATTCCAGAATAGGAATTGGCTTCCTTCTTTCTGCTTTCTTGCTAGACTCCAAGAATATGTATGTATGCATATGTGTGTCTATATCTAGATCTATCTATCTCTGTCTATATGTATCTTGATTAAAAGCAAATATATTTATTGGAAAAAACAGAAAATATGGAAAGTAACATAAAGAAATGAAAACCACCCATGAACTCACTACCCAAATATTAACATTTTATATCTATCACTCAACATCCCTTCATTCATCAAATATTTACTAAGTCATCATACTGCACATAGGCAGTCTTCTAGGTGCTAGGAATACATTAGTGGCCAAAACAGACAAAAAAATCCCTGTCCTCTCAGAAATTATATTTTTGTGGAGGGAGTCAGTGTATAGATAAGTAAGTAAACTTTGCAGTTGTTAGATACTTTCCACCTGGGTCTTTCCACACTGTTCTGTGAGAGAATGGATTTTAAGGACCACATCAAGCATTTCCTTTGGTCCTCTGCACTCTGGTTGACTTCAGAATGTGTACATTATGGGCCTTCCATTAAGAAAGGTCCATAGAGTATATGGACCACATCTTCCTTATCCATTTGTCCGTTGAAGGGCATCTTGGTGGAAGATGTGGTCCATATACACTATGGAGTATTATGCCTCCATCAGAAAGGATGAATACCCAACTTTTGTAGCAACATGAATGGGACTGGAAGAGATTATGCTGAGTGCAATAAGTCAAGCAGAGAGAGTCAATTATCATATGGTTTCACTTATTTGTGGAGTATCACAAATAGCATGGAGGACATGGGGAGTTAGAGAGGAGAAGAGAGTTGGGGGAAATTGGAAGGGGAAGTGAACCATGAGAGACTATGGACTCTGAAAAACAATCTGAAGGGTTTGAATTGGCGGGGCCGGGGGAGGTTGGGGGATCCAGGGGGTGGGTATTAGAGAGGGCACGGATTGCATGGAGCACTGGGTGTGGTGCAAAAATAGTGAATACTGTTATGCTGAAAATAAATAAAAGAAAAGAAAGGCCTGTAGACTACACATAAATAAAGTCTGTCTAGTCCAACCGAGGAATGATCTCAGAAAAACAAATGAAAATATGTTTTCCATTCAGAACTCCACTGTATATGTTTTATACACATGTCTTTATGTATGTGGAATCTCATGGGAGGTACTGGCAGGAGATCAGAAGGTGGAAGGCTAGCAAGGCTGGGCCATGGTTCACAGTGGCTTTGTTCCCTCGTGCAGACCACAGCTCCTGTCTGGAAGCCCTCTTCTGCAGTGAGTACTCTCTCTCCAGGTTCTGATAATTGCACTCTCCTCTTGCCCCTTCATTTCCAAGGTTGGCATTGCCCCTGCCCCAGTTGTTACTCATCTTGGGGTATTTTGCATTATCTTGCTGATTTTCCTTCACTCTGCTTATACCCTTATAAATACTCCCTGCACTATTTTCTTTTCTCCCTGCCCCCTCCCACAACCAATTACTATACTCTGTGTGCCATCTGTTTCCTTCTGGGACCTTAACAAATACATGTAGAATGCTACAGAATTGCAAATACTAAGGAGGAAAAATAAACAAGGGAATAGGGATTGAAGTACTTAAGAAGAGCTTGAGATTTTAGGTGTAGTGGGCAGGGAAGCCTTCCCTGAGGAAGTGAGTTTGGAGTGAAATCTGTAAGAAAAGAGTAAGTACCTTCTACCAGCACACAGAGAAAGAGAGAAGGGAGGAAGCAGAGAGAGAAATTTCTGGGAATATACACAGTACTATATTGCAAGAATAGAATCATTAGAATCATATTGTTGCACATAGTGTTCTGGAACTAACACTGCAGGAGCAGGTCCCCATGCCATCAAAAATGCTTTTATTATTCAATTGTAATGACTATATGGAACTCCATTTTAAAGTTATAGCATACTTTATTTAATTGATCCCCTGCTTTTAGACAATTAGGTTGATTTTACAACTCCATTACTATAAATGAAACTTGTTGACAGTCCTTACTTTTTGAAAGCATTTAAACTGATTTCCAGGGCCTACTGGGTCATCTTTCAGGAATCACTGTTTTATGCTTTCATAGAATGGCAGAATGGGCTCAGTTCTGGGAGCTGTTAGTGTCAGTCTTTGGGAGAGATCCATCATTGGTGTGCAAGAGTAATTTTGCAAATGGGTGTGGGATGTGTAATTACCATCTTGAACAACAAGAAGAAACATCTGGAATGAGGAAGAAGATTGAAAAGGGGGTGATGGTTCTTCTCCCCTGCTAAACCAGAAGCTTGTGTAGTGAAAAAAAGTACAACATTCGTAACTGTAGTTCTCTCTAACCGGAAGAGACTTCTCACCCACATGGTCCCTCTTCCTCCAGCAGAAATCCCAGAAGTGCTAAATAGGTTGTTTGGTTGGCTGAGCTTCTCTCTCTGGCTAAGCTCAGGATTGGGTCTGTATGCATGCACGCTAATTTGATTGAGTTTGGGGACAGGAGGGTTTTACTGCTGGCTATGTCCAGAGTCTTTAGTGAGAGATGAGATGAGTCTTTAGTTAAGGATGAGCTCAAGTGAAAGATGCCTTGGTGGTGCCCTTGGTTAAGCATCTGACTCTTGGTTTTGGCTCAGGCCCTGATAGCAGGGTTATGGGCTTGAGCCTCATGTTGTGCTCCACGCTATGTGCCAGCAAAGAAGAGTCTGCCTAAGACTCTCTCTCTCTCTCTCTTTCTCTCTGCTCCTCCACTTGCCTACTCTCTCCCCCAAATAAATAAATCTTTTTTTTTTTTTTTTTTAAGAAATATGAGAATGGTGCTTTGATTTGCTCTATCACACATCACACTAGCTTTGGTGTGCTGCCCCCTGTTCTCAAAGGACATAGGTCATCTACAGAATCAGGTTCTCATAAAACATAGTTTTCAAGACCCTGATTTTTTTGCCTCTAATTTTGTCCTTGGATAAATTTTACTCTGCACTGATCTATTTATTTTTAAAAATTTATTTATTTGTCAGAGAGAGTGAAAGCAAAAGCAGGAGGAGCAGCAGAGGGAGAGGGGGAAGCAGGCTCCCCGCTGAACAAGGAGCAGATGCAGGACTTGATCTCAGAACCCTAGGACCAAGCGCCAAAGGCAGGCACTTAAGGGACTGAGGCCCCCAGGGGTCGCAGCACTGATCTGTTTCTGAAAAATAAAATAATAGGTTAAGAAAGTAACTCTTTGTATATATTTCATATTCATTGAAATTATATCTGAATATACTTTATGTTCTTTAAATTTTTTTCTTCCTCTCTCTCTCTCTTTCTCTCTCAGCGCCAAGATCCCTCTTAGTGAGATTATATAGAAAGACACCTCAAAAAGTTATTTAGAAGTCAACCCAGAGAGAAAAGACAAACTCCAGCACTTGTTCTGGCTTTTAAAAGTTCTGTTTTCTCTTGTCTTATTTCATATCTCAATCCCACCTCCTGAGACTCCAAATGCCAGCATAAATACCAACACAAGTCACTAAGTTTCTCAGGTGCTGACACAAAATGAATCAACAATGGCAGCCATGCACTACTCTAACTGACGGAGCCTTCAGTGTGAAGCCAAAGTTTGGATCAGAGGCTTTGCTCTCTGAGGAGATTTGTTGTCTCTTTCCAACTTTGGAGTGGGTTATAATGACAGCTCTGAGGTGTGGAACGCAGGAAGAATTGATGTAATCAAAGAAATCCCATATTCTCATAAGTGATATCTCTGCAAATATTATTTTTGCCTATTCACAAGTGAAGAAACTGGGGCTCTAAGAAGCCCAGGACTACAGGGCTCTTAAGTATTAGACCTAAACCATAAATCTGAGCACAACAGAGCCTTCACCATAAAGACTAATATGTTGTAGGTGTTCCATGTTGTTTTGTAATGACTTCAGAGAAAATGGAAGAATTAAACTCATCTTAAACGTTACATAGGAGATCCAGCAGACATGTGTTAGGACTCCTAATTGATCTTGAAAGGATTCCAGAATGTTTCCAACTTAATATCTTTGGGCCCGCCTTTTGTACACCCTAAAACTGGGAAAAAAATGCCTTTCTGAATATACAATTTACTTTAGCCGTAATACTGGATGTCTTATGCTTTTCATGTTATTTTAGTTAGAGTAGATCTTCAGAGATGAAAATCACAGACATATTCTCTCATCGCACTAAATTATTGAAATAGTTTTGGTTTCCTAAATATTCTGATTCTTTGCTATTGGACATTTCCAGGTGCTTTCTCTTTTTGAACCAATCTACATGCTCCTCATTGCTTTTCCATAACACCCGTCTCTGTATTTAAGTTTATACCTTTAGCTTGACTAATTCCTGCTCATCTTTCAGTCCTCAGTTCAGGTTACCATATTGAAGTGGAACAGATATTTCTCCATGGCATTCGCACCACTCCCCAAATTTTATGCATTGTAGTGTCTATTACTTACTGATATATAGTTCTCTGTATTTTCCTATATATCCCATACAATGGGATAGGCAGGGATATCATATGTTATGTGTACTACTCTATCCCTTGCGCCCAACAACAGATGCTCAATACATCTCTAAGAATGAAGTGATGGGGCGCCTGGGTGGCTTAGTGGGTTAAAGCCTCTGCCTTTGGCTTGGGTCATGATCCCAGGGTCCTGGGATCAAGCCCCACATCGGGCTCTCTGCTCAGCGGGGAGCCTGCTTCTTCCCTTCTCTCTCTCTGCCTGCCTCTCTGCCTACTCTCTGTGATCTGTCTGTCAAATAAATAAATAAAATCTTTAAAAAAAAAGAATGAAGGGATAGGTGGAATCATGTATGAGTGAACAGAATAAGTAGATTAACACTTCTAGTGGTTAAAAAAGTTCACTTAAACTCTTTGCACTTAGAACCACTACAGGTCACTCAGTGCTTGAAATATTTATTTGATACAGTCAAATAGCCATCCTTTAGAAAGCTTTAGATCCCTATTTATATTACCAGTAACCAGTTTTGCTGTTCTGACTTCAGGGTATTCCCCATGCTACCTCCTTGGGAGAAATCCCGTTATAGCCACCACACAGAATGGAATGGACCTCCACCCAAAATTTGGTTCAGATGTCATGACCAATGACACACATACACCATAGTCCAAGAGAGTATGAAAATGTTTATTACTCACAAAATGAGGCCTTCTGGGGGAGGCTAAGGTGGATCCTGAGAAGGAAATAGCTTGAGGTTCTTATGGTGTTTGGGGTGGGGGGGCCTTCCTGTGTATGGCCTGTGGCTTGTGTGGTTTGAACATACTGCCAGGGTCAAGGGAGGGGATAGGCTTTCCTATCACCTTGCATAGATATGGGGCAAAAGGGAAAGAGGAAGGCTTACATGTTGTTAGCAAACTTTAAGAAATGGCGTCAGACTCTTTAATACGCACAACCTTGTACAATCTCATCACCTTGAGTACAGGTGGGATTTGTGACTTATTTCTAACCAAAATAATGTGGCAAATAGAATGAATAGTAATGGATGGTCTCCTTTAGAATCATTCCTGTGATTATATTAGATTGAATAAGACCCCATTTAAGATATTTCATCTAGAGGCTTAATGAAATAAGTGACCATATTGGAGAAACCCTCATGGCAAGGAACTGTTGTTGGCCTCTAGGAACCACAGGTGACCTCCACAGTCTGATGCTGTCCTCCAGCCTGCAGCCAACAAGGAGGCAGGTTCTGAATCCTCTGGTCACAAGGAAATGAATTCTGCCAGCATCCTGAATAAGCATACAAATGGATCCTTTCTCAGTCAAGTCTTCGTATGAGAACATAGCCCAAACTGGACCTTGATTAAGGTCTTAGAACACTGAGCAGAGGATTTAGCCAAGCCATGCCCAGACTCACGTCCCATAAAAAGTGTGAGAGAGTAAATGTATATGTTGTTCTAAGTTGCTACATTTGTAGTCATTGTGATCTTTTGTTGTGCAGCAATAGAAAATTAATATATATTCCAACCAAGTAATCTGTCACAGTTTCTCCAGAATTGTTTTTTTCAGCTAATGTCATATCACCATCAATCCTTTCTAGCTGGATTAATCACTCAGTGATTCTACTACTCTGGTGATTTGTTATATCACGTACATTTTTAGGTTTTTCCAAGTCACCAAGGCTGATCCAAGATCAAACAACAAGGTAAACGACACTTTAATAATGCCTCATAATTATTGAGAGCTTCTTATGGTCATTAGTTCCCAGAATATCTGTCATGAAATATTCCATTTAACCCCCACAATAAAACATGTGTAATATCTTTTCCCCCATCGTACAGATAAGGTTAATGGGGATTCACAGACTTTAGGAACTTGTGAAAAGTAACCCAGCTAGTCAACTTTATATCTAGAATTCAAGCCTAGACTTGTGCCTAGGATCAACACTTTTTCTTTTCTGTAGGAGGGTTTTGGCAACTGGTGTCTCCTGGTGACATTGCAATATAAAATAAACCTTAAAATTTTGTTTTCAGAACCAGTGATCTTTGCCATAAATTTAGGCTTCCCACATTCAAATAATCCACTGCCTGGACTAAAGCTCCAAAAATCAAGAGCATGGACTTTTATTTTCTCAAAGCAGGGTTAGATATGTCTTCATTAAGATATACTAGGGTTTCTGAGATTTTGCTTTGGAAAAATCTACATGTGTCCATCTGCTTGCTTTTTACTGACTGATGTATTCTCGTGACTTTACGATATAGCAAGTCCTGCTCAAAGAAAAATATGAAGCAGAAGCAAGCAAGCAAAAAAAATTATTATTATTATTTTTTTTAACGAGAGTTATTAAAGGAAACTGACTGAAGCCAGAAAATCTGGGGGCAAATTAATTTTTTCCAAGGGAAGCCTAATGCTAAGTTATGCCTGGGCTGGAGATCTATTTGTTAAGTAGCGTTAATGCAGGAAGGTAATCTAGATTTCCTTTTGAGTATCTTGGAAGCAGTACATCTCTTTGTTTATCCCTCATATAATTTATTCAGGCCTTAATTGTATTAGGTAAAGGGTGGAGAATTTAAAAATAAAAAGGTTTCAATGATTCTGGGAATGTGCATTTATTACTGTGATAAAAGAGGGAGCTCTCCCAGTCTCTATTTGCTACATTGTTTCAGTGCTTCTTATCCCCAATAAATCAGGGGCTGGCATCTGGTTCCTTGGCTGAGATCAGTGCCTGAAATGGATGCTGTAGGTTGCCTAATAAAGCTTTCCACTTAGGGCTTCCATTTTTTTATCAGGATCTGGAATGTATGTCTTCCTGTGAACTGAAAGCCCTTTCCTGACCTTGGCCTGACTTCTACCTTGGACTCAAGAAGAATACATACTTTTTTTTTTTTTTTCCTAGTATCCTGGAAATGAGGCACATAAAAGAAGGACACTGTTCCCATTCTAATAAAAGATAGTAATAATAATGATAATGAAAATAACAAGAAGAAGAAGAATGCCAACCTGGCAGTTACTGCCTAGAATCGCCTTCTATTTGTTCATACATTCACTCCCCCTAACTCCCCTCCTGCCCCCTCATCTTGTCATGTTACTCTGCCCTTAAGGTACTCTAGCTGCCTTACCTGCTGCTGTGTATAGAGCCAAAAGGTCCTATGATTTTGCATCCCATCTTCCCTCACCATCTGACCACCAGTTTTTCTTAACGACTGGATGGTGCACTCCATCACACCTCTCTGCGAAGAAGGAAGAGGACACAGTAAAATCCGAGGTATAAATTTCTACTCTAGTCTTCTCATGGAGGATTAGACTAGAGCTGGGACTTTCCCTGAAAGTGTACCTTTGTCTGACTCTTTTCCCTTCCCTGTCTTGTGTCTCCCACCCCCTACTGACTTTTCTCTTGGGAACATACATCTTCATTTCACAGTCTTGCTTCTCAAGAGCCCCTCCTACAGCAGTCACCAACTTTTACTGAACATTTACCATCACATTAAGTTTTCTCACAAATCCCTTTGGAGTAAATGTCACTAACCCTCCACTACAGAAGCACATATTAACCAACTTTCCTGAGTAGCTAATAAGTGCAGCAGTCCAGATCTGAACACAGATTCACGCAACCCCAAGACCTATTCATTGAACGTGTGGTGTGTGCCTCTCAGTAGAAGTCTTATATGAAGTGTCTGTCATTTCATCATAAAGTAGTAGCTGAGGAATGGCTTTATCAGTCAGAAAATCCGGATTCCTGTTATCCTTTAACTTGATGTGTGAACTTAGGCAACTTGCTGCATTTTTCTAAGCATTAGTTTCTTCTTTTGTGAAAAGGGAGGAACCAGTATCTGTCTTATCTTTTAAAAATGAGGTCTTAATGATATGAGGGTGAGCATTGCTTTGGAATTGTAAAGTTTTGGAAGAAGGAACATAATCTTTGGGTCTGGATTTGATGCTTGATTTCACAACTAACCAGCAGTGTAGTCTTGGACAAAATGCTCGCCTCTGTATGCAATGTCTGCTTCTGTGAAATGGGGCGGGATGGGGGTCGGTAATCACGCCTTCTTCATGGAGGTGCTTCGAGGATCAAAGCTGGTTTGGCTTTGTCCAATATCTGGCACAGGGTAGTTCCTTGATAAATGGTAGCCATGCCTACCCTTTTTAAAAAAAATCTCACTTCTTCAAGAGTGTGCTAGGACTCAGAAATAATCTAGAAATGTCACTTTTCCCCAGCCACTTGCTCATACAGGGAGCATATCTTTGTGTGTGTGTGTGTGTGTGTGTGTGTGTGTGTGTGTGTGTACACAGAGACACATATTTTGATTAAGCTCTTCTTTTCTTTTATGCGTTGGTATACTCTCACTTTTGCTGTCTTTTCATGTATATTTTATTCCCAATCAGTGTCAGAAACCTTATGCAAATTCCTTGTTTGTTTTTATATTATTCCTTTACCCAGCTCTGCACTTTTATGAAACTTATTTTTCTCTCACTGACTTCTTTTAATTTCCCTGTGTTTTAAATCAGCCTCTATGAAAAGAAGACGTTGTGTTGAGTGACGCTTGTATGTGTGTGTGGGCATGCATGCCTCCTCGTGTCAGGGTCATTCTCACAGTAGAAGACTGCGTGCTTGGCTGTCGGTCCCCAGGGACCAAGAGTTGCTTCATGGAAAGTATCATAGACATTCAGAGAGAATGACCCGAAAGACTATCTGAGTTTCTCATTTACAAACAGAAGACTTGAGAGGAGGTGAATGGCATGTCCAAGACTAGAGTCCAGAACATTTTACTTCACACCCAAAGTTTTTTTTGCCACACTTTCCTTTGAGACAAATAAGCAGTGTAAATTACCTATGGAAAAATGTCTAGAAAATATTGGTGGTTGGTATATTTGTAAAATTTGTTCCTTCTCTTCTCTTGCCAGCTGTTCAAGCGTTTTGACAGTACAGTTTGGGTTCAGTTAAAATTCAGTCCTTTTGTAGTTCTGACATCACCAACTTTGTCAAGGATCAGGCCAACCCAGAAGAGATTGGATTGGCTTTGAGCTGTAAGTCTCCCTGTTATTGGTTGCACAAACTTGGCAGCTTGTTTCCTCTCCCAGTTTCTTCATCAGTAAATTCAGGATGATAATATATGTGTTGAAGGGTTGTTGAGAGGCTGAGATTTTATAACATAGTCACATTGTCTAATTTAGAGCCACACACATTGATTACTCATAAAAGGGTCTTAGAATACTAAGAATAGCAGATGCGCCTCTGAATTACAGAATAGATTTGGTTCTCTGTAGAAGTAAGGATGCATGTGATACATTTCAGAGTAAGAGGCATTGTGTGGGGGAACTTTTAAAGAGTTTCAGTACCAGAAACAGATGCCAAAGTGCTGTTTACCTCTTTCTTAGGTAAATAAAGAACATTGAAATGGTCTGATTTAACTGTAGTGGTGGTATCAAGATAATGGAAAACCCCTTCCTGATCTCGTTCTCCGCAGGACATTGAGATTGTTCCTATTTTATTCCTTTTTTTCTTTTAGCCTAGGACCCGCACTTGGGCAACATTGTTCCTTGGAAGGTGTTCCTCTTGTGTATGTCACATTGCATTTGTGTGTCCTGAGCCTCTGCACTCCAGCCACCCACACACACCCCAGTACAAAGTAACTGGAGAAAAGGAACCACTCCTTAGTGAGGATGGATTTCATCTTTGGATTTTCCCTGGATGCTATTTATGCACTACTTTCTTCAGTTATCCCCACGGTTAATTACCTACCTTTACAGATGAAGAAACTGAAGATCCATGATATTTTCTGCAAAAGGCTAGATGATCGAGATTTATGGCTTTGTAGGCCATATGTGTCCTACTTAGCCCTGCCTTCGTAGTAAGTAGTGGCAGTAGATAGTATGTAAACAAGCACGAGTGGCCATGTTCCAATACAGCTTTATTTTCAAAAACAGAGAGCAGGATGGATGGAGTCCATAGGTTGAAAGGTGCCGACCTTTGTGATTATGAGGTAAAACCAGTATTTGAAATGAATTTGGTTTGCCTTCAGAGGCTGTGTACTTCACACTCATCTCTGCTCTCTCCTAACTGGTTTTGCGATTAGAAAGGAACTCAAACATATCCTATTAGAAGTGGTGCTTGGTTTACAAGCTCTAGGGAGAGTCCTTGGCTTGTAAACTGGCACTACAGCTTACTCAGGGGAAGTTCCTTGAATTAGAGGCTTTGTATGTGGCAGGAAATAGCTATGTCTCTCAGGTAGGCCTTGCGTGTTTGGCCCTACTGAGTGAGGACAAGCATGACACCAGTAGGCCTGATGTACTCTGATTGTGTCTTGATATTGTCTAGTCTGGGCAATTGATGATGTCAATGCTTGGGATTTATGCTGACGTTTCCAGAAGGGTTTCTGTCTGAATTATTCTAAATTTACCTCTAAATAGGCAAAGAGCCTGACATTATCCAGAGGTCAAAGAAGAACCTAAAACAACACCCACAGCAAGTACAGAAGAATTTGGATGTGGCCAACACCTCTCAATAAAGTCACACTCCATTGACTTTGAAAAATAGCCCAATTATCCTCAATTTTGGCATGCAGAAAAATAGTGCAGCAGTGTGACCTCATACCATACATCCCGCATATACAAACACTCCTATGCAATGAGTTGTTGCTCTAAATTGCTCTCCTCTGAGGGAAAGGAATTGTCCATTCTGTCTGTCACCCAGGGGAGACTTCAATGAAACAGTCACAGAGTAAGGCCATTTCCTGCTGTCTCAGTTGTCAAAGAAGAGAAAGGTTGGATTTCTAATTTAGTGAGTGTGCTAGCTCTCAGGGCACTGTTAAGAAAGCACAGCTTAGTCATAGAAAGAACCCACCGATTTGTAGTTCATCAGCATGCTTTTGCAGACAGAAAGGGTGAATCAGGAAACCTGGTTTCTGGTTTCATGTGGACTTGGGAAATTGTAGAGGGAAGAGCTCTGGATCCAGAGACAGAACTTGACGTGCTTTAAAGTCCTAGCTCTCACTGTTATCAGCTGGTGGGCCGGGGCAGAGACTCTTCATGTGGCTCAGATGGCTCATTGTTCAGGCAAAGTCATTGTGTGCTCTCCCTAAGCACACACTTAGACTGCATTCCCCAGGCTCCTTGCAGTTGCTTTGGCCATGTGGCTGAATTCTGGTTCATAGGATGTGGGTGGACAGAATTAAGGCCAATTCTAGGCCTAGACCCTAAAATCCCTCCATCATTCCTTTCCTCATGTGTAGGTCAGGTATAGGGTATTGTTCCAGGGACTCCAAAATCCTAGAGGGTGATGGAAGATCCTGCTTCCTAAGTGGAGCAAAGCTCGTATCTAGCTCCCTACTTCCCCTACCAACTGGACTTTATATAAGTGGGTTAAACCTCTGAACTTCTAGAACTATGTATTACAGTAGTTAGTGTTAACCTCATCGTAACAGTGGCGACAATAACTTTTTTTTTTTTTTTTAAGGTTTTATTTATTTGAGAGAGAGAAAGTGAGCACTAGCAGGGGGTGGGTAGTGGTTGGGGGGTAGAGGGAGAAACAAACTCCCTACTGAGCAGGGAACCTGATGTGTTGCTCAGTCCAGGCCTCTGAGCTGATGGCAGATACTTAACCGGCTGAGCCACCCAGATGCCCCACAGCTAATCTTTTTGAGCCTTTACATTAGCATAGGCCTTGGGCACCCATGAATATCTTTCGGGATCCTCAAAACAGTGACTTTGTAAGTTCTGTGAATACATTGTCTTCTCTCACATGGTTCATAGGTGGTGGAGCTCATTCCTCTGCAGGATAAACACAGTAATATCTGCCCATCCACCCAAAATTTTGTCATATGTGTCATGTGCATTAGGACTTAGAAAGGCACTTGGTGGACTCAGAACATCATGTAAGTTCTCGATGTTTTCATGATCCCTGCTCCTTGGTTCTTATAATTACAACATTTGTTCTACTTAATGACTAGTTTAAAGACAGTAACATGAAACATTTTTGTATCCCACAGAGGCAGGTGATGTTGACAATCTAACATTCCTTGCCTTGTGAATGGCATTTAGTGGCAGTGAGTGCAAGACAGAGCAGGAGTGTGAGAATGAGTGGAAAGATAAAATAGGAAGAAACACTAATACAAAGATTGTTTTCTTACTGTGTTCTCTTCTCCTCTGTTCCCTCCAACTAAATATTTCCTCTGGTCTGCAGTTAGTCATGCTATTACTAACTGCGGGATGGCATCCTAAATGATCCTCAGTGACCTCATCACTTACCAGTGGCTTATAGAATACTCAGGGAAGGAAGGCCAGGTCTCAGGATCTAAGGAAATGGGAAAAATTACCTTTTGTTGGTTTTCTTTTAAAGAAAAGATAGAAAATTATTATAACATGTGCTATTTGATACTGATGTTCAGTTTTGATGTAATTCTCAATCCAGACCAGATCTTAGGACATAAAGAAATGGGGAAAATCAGGCTTTATGGCTTTTCCTTTAGAAAGATAAATTATTATGCCATATACCAATTTCTTCTCAAGTTTAATTCGAACTGAGAAGAGAAAAACGCATGACAGATTATTGAGGCACATTTTTAGCATGTCTGTCATCCAAGTTTTAATTCAGAGATCACAAGCTATAGGACTCTGGTAAGTCTCTGACTTGCAAGAATGTTTTGTTGAATCCAAAGAGTGACATTCAGGGAGTGTTAAATTGATATCAGGAAATTTCTTACATGCACACAATCTGGGTCTGCTTGACAATAAGAAAGACCTAGACATTTTGAGGCTGTGTTGTTGCATGACAATTGTTGGGAACAGCAGAGTGCTATCCATCGAGATGGACCCTGTACCACAGTCTTCAGCACCCTGTTGCTTTCAACAGAGGAGCCAAGTGGCAGTTCCCATTTAAGCCCTTCCATTCTTGCCTGCTTGCCTCTTTTACACTGATTTTCTGCTCTGTGTACTGAATGCTTCCTCTGCTTCGGAAGATAGCTTCTCTGGGAAGACAATATTTAGTGTTAATAAAATCAGACCCATCTCCTCCCCATTGCTTCTGGAGCAGAGAGGATGTATCACTCTCTCTGATTATTAAGTCAGGGTTGCCAGTGTCTGTTCAGGTACTGTGCATTCTGCATAGACATGCTCCCTCACCATCTCTTCTCTGTTGGAATATCCTGTTTACCATTCACACTCACCTTTGGTGTTACCTCCACCAGCGGTCTTGCATAACTTCAACCACTTTAACAGGCTGGGTTGGTTTTCCATATATGTTTTTACCGAGCACCATATGCTCATTTCTGTCAAAGGATTTATCATTGCAATTGTTGATTTTCTTGTTTACCTGTCCCACTGAAACATAAACTTGGAGGAATCACCACCCCTTCTGTCCAGTCACCACGACTCCGCATATGTGGTTTCTTCTTCCTAGAATGCTTGCTCCTATCTGCAGCGCTCCCCTTGGCCCAAGTAAATGCCACTCACCTTTGGGGGCTTCTCAAGCATTGCCTTTATCAGGGAAACTTACTGTGGAGCCTTTACAGTAGCTTGGTTCCCCAACCTATGTTCCTGTAATGCACCTCTAGACCATTGTAGCACCTATCACAATGAACTCCACCTCTCAGTCAGACCTCCATCACCTCACCATGAGAGGGATCCTTGAAGGAAAGAGAGAGGTTTTATTCTTCATAAGTCTAGCATTAAGTAGTCTGCCTAGGACATAATAAGTTATCTGTACAAATACATGGAAAGAAAGGAGGGAAGGAGTAAAGGAGTGAGGAAGGAAGAAAAGAATTTCTTTGTGACATAGTGGGTTCTTAACCACGTTCCCAGTGTTGTCCTCTATTCTCTTCCACTCCAGTTCTGGCTAGGCTGCTCCTTGTTGCTCACCGAATACCACTGAGATGACCTGGCCCAGTTTCCTTCCTCTCTTATCTAGTAATTTCTCATGAAACTATTTTGCAGTATCTGATCTGGTCAGACAGCCTCCCAGTCGCTTCCTTACTGTTTGAGTCCCCCGGCCTTGCATTTGGAAAGGTTCCAGGGAAATGTCTATAGTTTTGTTGTGTAATTTAGTGTTTTGTATTCCTCCTTGTTCTATAGGGTCTGTCATCTCCTGTGTCTTTTACCAGAATGGTCTTTGCAATCATTAAGGCTCTTTTGGGTGTAAGTGACAAAGATCTATTTTGAACGAGGTTAAGAAAAAAAAAAAATTATTAGTTTTTCAATGAGGTGTCACACAGCACAATATGTCAGAGGAAGGACAGGGACAGTTTTGCAGCCTAACCTAAGAGACAATTGCACTCAAAAACTTTGGGGTCACCATGACTATCCATTTACCTTACTTTCTTCATCTAATGGTACTAGCTATGATTCACTGTGTTCTAAGGCCTGAAGTCCTAGGAAGGAGCTTTGATTAGCAGCTTGATTACGATTTCTTTCCCTTGGACCCATCAACTCCAGTTAGGAGCAAGTCACACATCTTTTAAAGTGGCAACTTCTGCAGTTGCCATGTGGGAAGTGGAGAAAGGGCCAGAAAAGAAGGGACAGGTCAGGCAAAGCCTGAGTATGTCCATTACTGTCCTTGGCTAAATATTTGGGAACTGGTACCCATTTAATGGACAGCCACTTACTGAATATCTACCATGTCTACAGACAAAAAAGGGCAGCAATGAATAAATTAGATAAGCCCAGTCCTGTTATGAAATTGACAATTTTTCCATTCACCAGCAAATATTTACTGGGATCCTACTCTGTACACTGACTATAATGGGAACGATGGCAAGGTGAAAATGAAAGATGCAACGATATATATGTCACTAAATGGGAAATAGGATGTTTGAACAAGTAAATGTTACACAAGACTAGTCACTCCCTTCATTTTAGCAGACATTCACTGAGCACACTGTATGCAACATTGTTAGACACTGAGGATATAAAGATGAATGAGAAACTGGTGTGGTTATTAAGATGTTCATTGACTAGAACAGGACTCTGACAGATAAACAGTTAATTCCAACCCAGGATAATTTTCTGATGAAGCCATCTAAAAAAAAGAGAAACCTATATGAAGCAAACTATTTCAGAAGAGTCCAGGAAAGAGACATAGTATAGTTGGCAGAAAAGCCTACACGGAAATAATAAGCCTAATCCTGATTGAAAATAGCTGGACTTGGGGCACCTGGGTGGCTCAGTGGGTTAAAGCCTCTGCCTTCGGCTCAGGTCATGATCCCAGGGTCCTGGGATCGAGCTCCGCAACGGGCTCTCTGCTCAGTGGGGAGCCTGCTTCCTCCTCTCTCTGCCTGCGTCTCTGTCTACTTGTGATCTCTGTCTGTCAAATAAATAAATAAAATCTTTAAAAAAAAAAAAAAAGAAAATAGCTGGACAAAACTGCAGAAGCAGGAAGGCAGGTGACACCCAGTTAGGAAATCCTAGAGATATAGAAGATACATCTGGAAATGTAGGTGGGCCCAGGTTATAACATACTAATAAAGTCAGAGGTTTTTGTTTAATAAGGAGAAGTCACTAAATGTTTCTGGTCAGGGGGTACCTTGATCAAAATACGTTTTTAAGGGGTGCCTGGGTGGCTTAGTTGGTTAAGCTTCTGACTCTTGGTTTCAACGCAGGTCATGATCTCAGGGTCATGACTCAGGGTCATGACATCAAGCCTGGCATTGGGCTCTGTGCACAGGAGGGAGTCGGCTTGATCTTCTCTCTCTCCCTCTGCCCCTCCCTTCACTCATTTTCTCTCTCTGTCCCTCTCAAATAAATAAATAAATCTTTAAAAAATACATTCTTAAGTGATTAACTAAAAGCTGGGCTACTTTTTAGCATTCCTGCTGGTGGAGAGGGTGGGGTACTATTTGGGGGATGGAAAAAGGCAAAAGGAACTGCCTAAAAACTCCTATAATAGACATTCTTTTCTCCTTTAATTTCTAATACATTTCATAGCCCTTGAGGGACTCAACTTATTACAGCTCTCTGTGTTATCATCTTTCCAAATAAACCAAACACTCTTTGGAAATAAGGGATGTTGTTCATTTTCACATCCCCTGGAGCCTTACACAGAGCTCTGTTTAAAACAGGTTCTAAATAAATACTTATTGAATGGATGTAAAAATGGATGGATGAATGAATGAGTTAGAAAAAAAGAATGACTCTAATAGAGGAATTTAAATATCATGTATCCTGAGTGTCCCTAGCATTTGTCCAAATCTTGAGCAGCAGATCATGTTGCAAATCTTGACTGTTACTTTCTAAATGTGTGAACTTTTGTAAGTTTCTCGACTTCCTGAGCCTCTAGTTATTATTATTTTTTTTTACTGCTGAAATGAGGCTAATAATTCTTACTATTTCGCAGTGATAGTGTGAAGATGAAAAGGAACATTGTGTGTAAGGCACTTAGCTTGTTACTAGCACAAAGCGGGAACTCATTAAATAGCATGGCTTAATATGTTTTCAGCAGCCTCCTAGTGATCGACAGAGCCCAAAATGGCCCCTTGCCTTTTCTTATTCCTTCATTTATTCATTCATGCATTTGGCTTTCTGTCAAAAATATTAATAAGTACCTATTATTAAGGACCAAAGGGAGTCTACTTGGTAGATGTAGATTTCGAGTCAACCTGTGTGAGCAGGCATGGCTAGTCCAAGGAACTGTGAGTACAGTTGTTCCCCTTGACCTGCAGTTTCACTTTCTGCTTTCTATGGTTTCAATTACCAGCACTCAACCACAGTCTGGGGGCTGATGCGCCTTCTGATGAATTAGCAGGTCAATAGTAGCTCACTTCACTCACTGACGCAGCTCACTTAGGCATTTTATCATCTCAGAGCATCACAGGAAGAAGAAGGGTGAGTGTAATACAACAGTTTGAGAGACCACATTCATGTAACTTTCATTACAATAACTGTATCAACCTAAAATTGTCAGAAAGCAACAATTAAGCAAAAGGGTTTATTTGGGATCAAAGAAGTGTAATTCAGGGCACACAGATTTGGGCAGACCCCCCAAATAGGGTCTCACAAGGGAGCAGAAGTCAGGCATTTTTAAAGCAAAAGGGAATGCCTGTATAGGTTGTTTACAAAGAATTTTGATTGGTGTTGGCAGCAAAAAACTGATCTTTGCTAAACATAATTGGTTGCTAAGGCTGTCACTAACCTAAAGTCTGTTACCGTAACAGGTTGCAGGTGTTCTTGCAGAATCCTTTGAATTTTTGCAGTTTGGCCCAGTTCAGAAGTGCATGGTTCCACCTGGTGAGAATTGAAGACATGCCTAAGGCTCACCTTCTTAATAGACTCTAGTCTGTTAAGCTCTATCTTAAAACCCCGTGAGATAAGTGACTCCATTTTGTTTCAGCTTTCACAATAGTTATAATTGTTCTGTTTTATTATTGTGTCAATCTCTTACTGTACCTAATTTATAAATTAAGCTTTATCATCGTTATGCATGTATAGGAAAAAAATAGAGAGAGAGTGCCATATTATCCGAAATGCAGTTCCAGACATTCAGCTGGGGCTCTTGGACCATATCCTCCCGTGGACAGAAGGGACTATTGTAATCTGTTGGGCTGGAGCTTTAAGGGTAAGAAAGTGTAGTTATGAGGCTGGAGAAGTGAGCTAAGTCAAGTCATGGCTTTTGTGTTAAAGACTTGTGCATTTTTCACAGCTTTGAGAAGGAAGTCCTAAATTCCCTACTGTTCATCCACTTCAACCCCAAATGTCTTCTTACTTGGGTCTAGCTCTCTAGATCCCTTTCTGACTGCAGAGTAACCCATTTCTTAGGAGGTACAGAGGATTTCCAGGGAGTTATGGCTGCGCTGGGCGGTAGATTGTCTTTGCTGGAATCCAGCTGCTCTTTGGACCTGCATTCTCAGCCTGAGAAAGGATCCAGCTGGGACTGACTTGACTCAACTTGCAGAACTCATTCTACACACATGTGTTCTTTGAGAGCTGACTAAGGGTCCTTAGCTGGGGGTGTTAAAAATCAATATTTGTCAATGTGTTTGAATATGAAAGGTCTGGTGCTGGCTGTGCAGGGAGAATCTGAATAGAGCAAAAGAATCAGAGGCATCAGTTGGTTTCACTGAGCACTGAGAGTCTAAAAACAAAAGTTGTGTTTTCTCCCCTCCCTGCCCCCACTGGGGTTTTTAGTTCCCTGAACAAAACCATCATCTGATGCAGAGAAAGTGGGGTTGCAATGCTGTGTTTTACCATCCGCCCATTTACCCTCCCAGATGTTACAGTATCACCCATTTGGCATTCCAGGGCTCTTCTGTTCATGCTTTCCTCCTTTGGAGTGCTAGCTAGGAAATTGATTTTTTTTTTTTTTTTCTTTTTCAGAGTGAGTGAGGCAAGCAAAACAGGATTGGACGGCGGGGTGGGAGGGTGGGGGGAAAAATTACCTCACCAGACTCACCTTCCAACTCTGAGAAAGAGGAGAAATGAAGTCCAAATTAGGATATATCCAATCTAATACTCTGAGATATAGGCTCCTTCCTCTGGTTGGTCATGCTGATTCTGCTCTGTCCGCGTTAGTGGTCTTTGCCAAGAGACATTTATTTTCAGAATGGATGCTGTCACTAGCCTATGGCCACCCAGATTTTATAATTTGGAATATGCCTGCAATAAGGTTGGGTAAACAAAAGCTCAGGGTTTTGTTTTTGCTTTTTTTTTTTTTTTTTAAATCTTTGATTATCTACAGCCAAGAGGACAGCTCCTCCTGGCAGCCATGATCTCGGATGTGCCAAATGTGTATCTTCCAAGATGGGCTAATCTGATAAGAGCCACTGATGGGTGTGTTTGGTACTTGACCTGTTCCAGGGTCTTTACCTGTGCTCTTCAAGGCCCTTTAATCCTCCCCACCATCAATGAAGCGTGTAGTATTATTATTCTGTTACCAAATGATAAAAATAGCTCAGAGGGGCCAATAATCTGTCAACAAGGATGAGTCAGTCCTTGGAGAGTTTGAGTTAAACCTGAATTTATCTGATCCTCAACTTGCATTTATTCCCCTGCACCCTTAGCGCAAAAGGTAGAGAATTTGGTTTGCATTCTTACTGGTATGTTTTTGAGATGATTGCCCCTCTTCTTTGTGGGTCTGTAGGACTAAAAATGTCAATCTTTAAGAGAAATGCAACATGCGGGTAGGCTGCTGAGCGGGGAACATTGCTCTAACCAGAAACCAAGGCCACTCTTTGTTGACATTTCCTCTTGTACTCACAAACATTTTTGGAAAGAGTCCAGGTTCATATAAACCAATAATTTCTCCTCGGTGTTCACATACACAGTATGAAGGTTCTGGAATCTAAGAGCGGCTTGAGAGAATTGAAACTAGAATTTTGGATATAAGAATGAGCATTTGGGGGCGCCTGGGTGGCTCAGTGGGTTAAGCCGCTGCCTTCGGCTCAGGTCATGATCTCGGGGTCCTGGGATTGAGTCCCACATCGGGCTCTCTGCTCAGCGGGGAACCTGCTTCCTTCTCTCTCTCTCTGCCTCTCTGCCAGCTTGTGATCTCTCTCTGTCAAATAAATAAATAAAATCCTTAAAAAAAAAAAAAAAGAATGAGCATTTGGGCACCCACTTAGGCTCCACTTCTGGATAAATATTTTACTTGCTGCATTTTCCTGGGTGAGTTACTGCATGTCTCGGAGATCCCCAATTCCTTACCTATAAAATGGTGCTATCATATTACTTTCTTCTCAGTTATTTTGATGATTTAATGTGATAATTAATGTCGGTACTTAGCACATAATAGGTTGTTCATAAATGATAAGTGTAAGTATTAGCCTGAAGTCAGAATATTTGGATCTGAGTCTAGTTCTTCTGGAGAAGGAATACTTGGTAGTGAAAACTCACTGTTAAGCCTTTGCTTAGTTACTTAATATTTATGCGGCCAATGTATTGCAGAACCAGTGCAAACAAACAAACAAACAAACCAGACAAAATAAGAAAACCCAAAAGACAAAACAACAAATAAAAATACCCCATAAAATAAGGGGTTTGAATTAGTTCCCAGTGTTTTCACTACCAAGTATTCCTTCTCTTAATCATCATCTAGTACTTGAACTGCATTTATTACTACTTAATTTGTTTTCCTATCTTTAATTAATCAAAAGTTTATATATATCTGAGCATGCAGCATGAACAGTAACTATTAAGCCAATAATAAGAAGATTAAAGAGAAACAAAGAGATAGTAGATCTTATTAATGAGTCCATGTTTTCATTAGCAAATGAATCCTTGCCATGTGCAAATATTCAGTTTCTAGTAGGTATTTTTTGAATATCTAAAAACTGGATTCAGAGATCCCCGCCGATGCTTTCTTCGATCCTTGGAGATAGGAGAACTCCAGATTTGGCTCTACTGGACTTGTCTGACATCTCATTAGCTGCAGCAGGTCTTCAAAATTCTGGTCCTGTCCATAAATTTCCCTAATCTAATACTTGTTTTTTGTTTTAATTTTTGCTAAATTAACTCACCATTGCTAGCATTCACGTACTCTGTTCCCTCTTAATTGACATTGGGCTCTCTCAGAGCAATGTTGTCATTTTGGATCCTTGAACCACAAAGCGAAGTCCGTGGACCAGCTTCATCAGTATCACCTGGCAGCCTGTCAGAAATGCTCAGTCTCAGACCCTACCTGGGACTCACTAAACCCGAATCTGTTACTGAATAGATCCCTGGGTGGCTGATGAATATATTACGTTTGAGAAGCAGTGGATTCGAATCTGGATTAGAACTCCACATGGAACTGTTCTCTGGTATCGTCCAGTTCCTGACCTGTTGCCTCACACAAGCCTCCTACCTGGAAGTTTTGTTGTTAAGCTTAAGAAAATCACCAATAATAACATATTTCACAAGCCTATTAACTGATCTATAAACTCAAAGTGCATATTGTTTTTGAATTATTATATAACATTTTTTTTTCTGAGAATCAGGATAACAAGCACACCTTAAAATTTTTTTTTTTATAATTCAGACAATTCTTCAGAATTACATCACCACCCCTTGTATTTCTTTTGGAGATTATGTACCTCCTTGTCAGCTCTGTCTGGGTGTGATGAAGTTATCCATCTACGCTTCTGCCTCTTCTTGAGATTTATTAAGTCCTCGAAAACGTTGATATGGAGACCATATTTGACTCACCCCTGCCCTCTCTCTTTCCTTCTCTGTGCTCCTCTGCCTCCTGCCTGTGCCTAAACAGAGTTGGCCCTTCATACATGCTTGCTGAATGAACAATAGATACAGTGCTACTTGACTCCGTCTCTCTGAAGATCCAAAATGGTGGCCAGTGCCCAGGGTACCTGTGCCACCTGTTTAATAGGGTCGTTAAGACAATCAAATGAGACTGGGCATGAAAGGGCCCTTGTGAGCTGTAAAACACTGGGTAAAATGAGAGAGGATTATTAGGCATATGTGGTCTGGCAGGGTCTTACAGATGGCAGTCACCTGTCATTACGAAAACTGTCTTTAACCAAAGCTGAAATGGTAGTGACTTCTGAGGCTCTCGAGGCAGTGAATTATAAGCTGTTGCCTCTGCTCCATCTTGAGCCAGAGATTCCATTTGCCATATGCATTTGCTTCTGGGCTGTGTGTCTGCTGGTGTACCGGGATAGCATGGCTACCTTGTCAAGCTGTTGTGCACACCGTGCTTTTGGGAGCTGTGGGTGGCCTTCTGGGGTGCTGCTCTTGGTTGACAAGGGCTCTCTCCTGTGCCACAGGCTTGCTGTGTTTATGTGGTGTGTGGCTTCATTAAGGGAGACTTGTTCAGACTGTTTCACTGGGACAGAGCAGAGTAGAGTAGATGTTTATCTTTTTACAGGGCAAATCAATGAGTAATTTTCTGGTTTGAATGCTATATTTAATACTCGGGGGGAATTCTGTCAACCGTGTCCTGTTCCAAGGTGGCTTTATTAAAGAGATTATTAAAAAAAAAAATCTTACTTAAGATTCCTAGAATATGCTTTTTTTTTCTTCAACATTTCCAGGGAGTAGTTGCTTTCCCTATCCTGATCCTGTGTGCATTTCACTTAGAAGTAGGCCATGTACTGACAGCATGCATGTGTACGGGTAAGCTTTCTCTGAAGGCCGTAAAGTAGGAAGGCAGACAGACTCTTCACTCCATCAAATCCCAAACCCAAGCTCTCTCCTCTACCGCATGTCAAAAGCAAGGATGGAAAGACACTTCTACCTGTCAGTAATTGGCCAACTGCCCAAGCAAAGGAGAGAAGTGGGTTGGGGGGCTGGTCGGTGGATGACCAGTGCCTTGTGTGATCATAAAGAGGAGAGTAGTCTAGTTGTGGCTTAAATCCCTTTCAGTAATTGAATCACTTCCACTTTGTGACCCGAGTGGCTTCAAGCTTCAGTGCCTTTTTAAAATTATCAGCTTCTAGTCCCATATCCCAAAGCTGGATCCTTTGACCTAACCTCATCAGTGTACAGAGAACAAAAACAAAAAGGAGGTTTAGAGAGTTCAAGTGACTTGTTCAAAGGCGTACAACTAACATAAAGCTGGGACAACATCCTCTGCTGGTAAATTAGCCCCATTATCTTCACAGAGGAATAGCAAAGTTCATAGAGGCGGGGAGGACACAGTTCTTTTCACTGATAGAACAAAAGTTTGAAAGTAACTTTAGCTGTGGGCGAGCCACTTAGACACTCTCGAAGATCTTTCATATGAATTATTCTAATCCATAACATGAGATACCAGTAGTACCTACTACAGGTTTTGTAGGTATTAAATAAGCTTATGTTTCTAAATTTGTATGACACTGCAGGAATATCAGAGATATATGAGACTCCAAACAGACCCTTCCATTTCTGACATATGAGAATTTGGGACTGTACAAACACAGAGTTATCATTCATCATGTACTAGAAAGTATGCAGATGGGGGTACCTGGGTGGCTCAGTTGGTTGAGATTCTGCCTTAGACTCAGGTCCTGGGATCCAGCCCTGCATTGGGCTCTCTGCTCAGCAGCCAGTTGGTTTCTTTCTCTCCCTCTCCCTTTGTGATCTTTCTGGCTGTCTCTCTCTCTCAAATAAATAAATAAAATCTTAAAAAAAAAAAGGAAATAAAGTATGCAGATGTTACACATACAACTTAGAGAATGTGATCCTATAACAAAACCGAGATTTCCTTACATCGAGGATGGCAACATAAAGAGATTTTAGCACTGATTTTAGATAACTCTTCAAGACTGTTTTCAAAGCAAGGTCCAGCGCAGTGCAGAAACCTTCTCTGACTGGGTAAATTTCAAATATGGGGACTGGTTGCTTTTTCTCTAGGGAAAAAGAGGTCATTCGTAAGATTTCGTGGGAATCCATTCTTTGAGGCATATTCACATTGGTACTGCCTTAGCCTTATGCAGGACGACGTGCTGTATGACTAGACACCAAGGAAGGTAGTCCTGTGCCACGGAAACCGATGCTGTCCTACCTCCCTGGCCAGTGCATCCATTTCCTAAAGCCCCTGGATTTGCAAGTGAGATCACTTGGAAGTGAGGCACTTTGTGGTGCTCAGTGCCTCTGTCAGAGCAGTTCTCACAGTCAGCTGTAGATGGCGATGTTGCACCAAGAACTTCCTCCAAAGTGGCCGTGGCAGGCGGAGGAGCATCCCGCAGTGGCCTGCTGAGGCTCAGCTCTGAATCCTGCTTCAAGTTCCTGTGGTTGGCCATAACGCAGCGGTTCTCCTCCTGAGCCCCTGCTCACCCATCATTCTCACCCCCTCTCCCAGCCAGGAAGGAAAGCTCCGTCTCCCCCCACCTCCTCGCCTACTTTCCTGTCCTTTACGCAAGTCGGTGATTAATGGCCGTGCCAGTGAACAGTTGAGAGGGAGAAGGTACTTGCGTAATGGAACAGCAGACAGATTAAATGCAACCGGGTGCCGAACCTCTTTAGCGAGAGCATCCTTGCAAATTTGTTTTCCCTTCCCTCCCACCGCGGCCCCCTTCTCAGAGCAGAGGCAGGCGCAGCCACTTCATTAATCAAGGAGCTTTGCAGGGGCAGATGAATTTGAACAGCAAATTGTCACTTACAATCCTTCGCTGTTTCATGTATCCCTGAGCACTGGTTATTTCATCGTCACCAATTAATCACGGCAGCCACAGAAGCCACCTTGGAGTTTATTAGCAGAAAGCAGGTTGTATCTTCCCCCAGGGACAAGCTTTTTTTTCTGTTATTTCAAACGTGAAGAGTACTTTTGCTTTTAGGGTTTTGTTTTTTTTTTTTTTTTTTTTTTTTTGGTTGAAAGACACACCCCAGTTGCTTCCTATCTTCTTATCTTTCTATGTTGATCATTTATTAGGCTTTTCCCAAATCTTACTGCATTTCCTTGCTGTAAGGACTGGAGCACCTTCAATTGAAGGTTGACAGAAACAAACCTGAGGCAAGAAACCTTTTTATCTCCAGCCAGGCCACCGATAAGAATTATTTAAAGAGATTCTCAAAAATACTCAGGCTCTTAGGCCACATCAAAGTCAAATTACCGCCAAATTTCTGGAGCCCAGATCTGGGAATGGTTATTTTTAAATCATCTCATGTGATTGGTAGCCTGGATTGACAACTGCTTCAACCTTCCATTCCTTGCTCACCTGTAATAGGTGTGTTCATTTATGAAATGAGGGATTTAGATAAGTGATGTTCATAGTAATCGCATAATCCTCTTTAATTTCCAAAATAAACATTTTGAGGCTCTCCCCTGGCTGAATCACTAATGTGCGTGCGGTTTCAGGACTGCTTTGGTGACATCTTGTGTCTCTATTTCCTCATCACCTTTCCCCAAGACAGACAGCTTTTCTGGCCATGTATTTGCATAATGCATTTCTTCTGTTCATTCATTCATTTGTTTCAGCGAACATCTGTTGAACATTTTCCTCTGAGCCAGATCGAATCTCTGCCATCGTGGATCTTAAAACTCAACAAATACACAAATGACATTTCATTACAGTTACAATAAGTGCAACGAAGTAAAAATGCAGAGTGCTGTGACAGCATTTGATGGAGAGACTGACGGTAGCATGTGAGTCAGAGAAGGCTCCCCCAGGAAGTGACATTTACAGGGAGATCTGAGGGTTGACAGGAATTAGGCTGGTGGGGGTTGAGTGAAGAGAGGAATAGTGTTAGAGGGGAAGGAATGATCTATGCGAAAGGCCAGTGGGAAGGTGGTATATTAATGCTAACAGGGAGGGACCAGATTACATAGAATTTTTTAGGTCATTTTGGGGACTTTATCTGAAAATTAAAGGGAAGCTATTGCGTAATTTTAAGAAGAGGAGTTTAAATGCTTAAGACTCATGCTTTTAAAAATACACTTTAAGAGAAGAATTTCCAGAATAATGGCTAAGAAAGAACCTCAAAAACTCTCGCCTTCATCAAAGCAACAGTGGTGAGAATTGTTAACACCAACTTCTTCAGAACTCTGGAAATTAAGCAAAGGCTTGCAAAGATTTGTGGACTGTTAACTTAAGAAAAATGGTTGAAGCTCAGAACCATGAGCTTGTCATGTTTTAGCTTGCCCTATTTCAATGTTCTATTTCCCAACTCTGAGTGTCTTAAAAAGTAGTAGCTTTGCAAGCATGCTGGCTATGCAGTGAGGAAGCCTGACAGCCATGGAGGGGGCATAGAGTTGGAGGCTCTCCAAAGCCCTATCCCAGGAGAATTTTAGCTATTTGACCTGCCAGGCAGCTTCCCAGAAGAAACCCCAACCACCAAGCTACTTTTTATTTCATCTGATTCAGAGACCATTCAGTGGGATGAGCTCTTTCTCCAGGGTTATTTGCTGACAATCAATTGGCAATTGTTTAATATCATGACTGCGTAAGGCTGTGACAACCAGTTGGGTCAAACAGGAGACTGACCAAAAAACTCAAAAAGGAAAATCGATGGTCCACGCATATGTGCAGGGCTGTTCATGTACTCAGAAAAGACCAGGAAGGCCCCGCCTTTCCATCGCTGGCTGACCTTCAGAGTCTGTGCAAGCAGGCCATAAAGGTTGAGGCATGTTTGTAAACATTTGGAGTGCTGAAGATGTGACGGACTACACACAGAACCCCACAGCAAAGGATGGGAGACTTACTAGTTCAAGGTATTTAAGATAACCTGTCCAATCATTAGCCACTGGGAAATGCAAGCAGTTATTCCAGTCAGTAGTTAGAGTTAACAAAGAATATAGACATTGCAGAATTAGACCAAGAAATTCACCAAAAAAACAGCAGGGGTAGGGGTTTGGGCGGGGGGAGGGATTCTGATTTTCAGAGTCACCACAGCATATTATTTAAAATGTTCAGGTTAAAAAAATAAACTAAGAGACATGCAAGGAAACAGGAAAATGTGGCTACACACAGTAAAAAAATGCAGTCAACAAAAGGCCCTGAGGAAGTCCAAAAGTTAGCCTTAACTCTGAAAACTTTAAATTAGCTATTTATGTGTTTGTTCAAAGAATCAAAGGAAACTATGTCTAAGAAGTTAAAGAAAAGGGTAAAAACAGTGCCTTTCCAAATAGAGAATATCAGTAAGATGATAAAAAATTTTAAAAAGAATTGACTAGAAATTCTGGAGTTGAAAACTACAATAACTGAAGTGAAAAAAAGTGATTGAAGGATTTCAATAGCAGATTTGACCTGGTAGGAAGAAGGATCATTAACTTAAAGAAAGGTTAATTGAGATTATACATTCTGGATCAGAGGGAAAAAAGGAATGGAGAAAGACAAATACAACCTCAGAGACATGTGAGACAGTGAAACAAAGAAACACTTAATAGTGGAAGGAGAGAAGAGTGACAAAGGAGTGGGTGCAAAGAATATTTGAAGAAATAATGGGCAGAAACTTCCTAAATTTAATAAAAAATTCAATTTACACATCCCAGAAATTCAATGCTGTCCAAGCAGGATACACTCAAAGAGTTCCTCACCTAGGCACATCGTACTCAAATTGTTAAGAGTCAAAGACAAGTAGAGAATCTTGAAGCAGCAAACAGAAGAATAACTTATTGCATACAAAGGATACTCAGTGACATTAATGATTGGCTTCTTATCAGAAACCACCAAGATCAAAAAAGCAGTAGAATGATACCTTCAAAGTACTGAAAGAAAATATTATCAACCAAAAATTCCACATCCAGAAAAATATACTTCATGTGAAATGTGAAGTGAATGTGAAGACAGCCCAGATAAACAAAAAGAGAATTCGATGTCAGCATTTACGCCCTAGAAGAAATACAAAAGAGAGTCCTTCAGGCTACAATGAAAAGATATTAGGCAATAATTCAAATCCACATGAAAAAATATAGTATGCTGATAATGGTGACTATAGAGGTAAATATAAATAATAGTAAAAGTATTTTTTAAAAAATATTTTCTCTTCATATTTAATGTAAATGATAATGTCATAAAGCAATAATTGATACTCTAACAACAGAAATACAGAAGAAGGCAGTGAAGGAGTTGAGGAATAAAAAAATACATAAGACATACAGAAAATAATTAGCAAAATGGTAGACATAAGTTTTACATCATCAGTAATTGCGCTAGATGAAAATCAAGTACATAATCCAACCAAAAGGCAGAGATTGAAAGGTAATTTAAAGAATTATCCAGCTCTGTGGTTTCTACAGGAGACACATTTTGAATTTGGAGACATGATAGGTTGAAAGAAACATGATGGAAAAAGTTACATCATTACAGTGACCAAGAGAGCTAAGTGCAATAATAATATTAGACAAAATAGACGAATGTTTTTACTAGAGACAAAGGACATTTTATATGGTAAAAAGTTCAATCCATGAGAAAAACATAAACATGGTAAACTTGTTTCTAAAAGCAGAGCTCCAAAATACATGAAGCAAAAAGGACAGAATTGAAAGACAAAAATTGTTATTTGTAAAAGATCAACAAAGTTGGCAAAAACTTTAGCTAAACTGACAAGGAAAAAATGAGGAAGTAATAATTGGAGACTTAAATGCACACTCTTAATAATGGATATAACAAATAGGTGAAAGATGAACAAGGAAATAGAAGACTTATACTACCTGTAACCTGTCTATACATAACAGATTATAGAACATTGCACCCAGGAACAGTAGAATATATATTCTTCTGAAGTGCATAAGTGAAATTCTCCAGGACACATGATATATTAGAATATAATACAAGTAGTAGTAAATTTAAAAGGACTGAAAGTATACAAAGTATGTTCTAAAACCACAGAGGAATGAAATCAAATATAAACAGAAATTTGGAAAAGCCAAAGCATATGGAAATTTTAAAACATACTTCTAAATAATCAATGCGAGAAGAAATCACAGGGAAAATTAGAATCTTGAGATGAGTGAAAATGAAGACACAACATACCAAAATCTAGAGAATACAGCTAAGGCAGTGCTTAGAGAAAAATTTATACCTGTAAATGATGATTTTTTTTAAAAAGATCTCAAATCAATAACCCACATTTCCAGATACCATTAAGAAAGTGAGAAGACAACCCACAAAATGGTAGAAAATATTTACAAATAATATATCTGTTAAGGAACACTGATCTAGAATATATATAGAATATTTACAACTCAACAATAAAAACTAACATAATTACAAAAAATGGGCAATGATTTTTAAATAGACATTTCTCTAAAGGAGATAAATGATCAATAAATTAATAAAAAGATGGTTGATATCAATAGTTATTAAGGAGCTGGAATTCAAATCCATTATGAAATATCACTTCACACCCATTGAGGTGGCTAAAATCAAACCTAGTTATTATAAGAGTTGACAAAAATGTGGGAAAATTAGAATGCTCATACATTTTTGATGGGATTAGAAAATGGTGGTGCCACATTGGAAACCAGTTTGACAGCTCCTGAAAATGTTTAACAGAAGTATATCACTGTGAAATTCTCCCTTTAGCTATATACCTAAGATAAATGAAAACATATGCCCACACAAAAACTTACAGATGAATGTCAAAGCATCATTATACATACTAGCCAAAAAAGTGGAAACAACCTACATAACTCTCAACTGATGAATAATAGATAAATAACAGATAAAATAGATGTGGTTTATCCATACAAGAGAGTTTTATTCCAACAGTAAAAGGGACTGCAGTACTGATACACACTAAAATTTGGATGAACCTTGAAAACAGTATTTTAAATAAAGAAGTCAGTCAGAAAAGCACACATATTGTATGATCCCATTTGATCTGGAATAACCAAGTCTATAGTGATAAAAAGTGGGTTACTGGTCGCCAGGGGCTGCCTGGAGGGGCAATGGGAGTGACTGCTAATTGGTATGAGGTTTCTTTTTGGGGTGATAAAAATGCCCTATTATTGTATAATGGTGATAGTTGTATTTAGTGAATATATTAAAAGCTGGTGAATTATATGATTTAAAACAGTACATTTTATGATTTTTGGATTATATCTCACAGATGTTATAAAAATACTACTTTATATGCTTCATGGATATGTATGGAAAGGCAAGACTGTATATACACAGAGCCTATTCAGAGACAATGAGAGCAATTCAGGTGAATGATAGTGGTGGCTGGGATTAGGGTGATAGCATAGTTGATAGAATTGGAAAAGTAGCAGATTTGAACACTATTTTGGTGGCATATGTAATATAAATTATACTAACATTTATTTAATTTTCTGGTTCTATGGTACATTCTCTGTGAATACCAATTAATAATCCTTCCAACCACACTTACTGGTAGGTGCTATTTTAACTAACATTTTCCTAATGGGGAAACTGATACAGAGAGATGAAGTCAGTCTGTTCTCAGTATCTCTGTGTAAGGAGCTTAATAAAATGTTAGTATTATTTCTTTTCTTTCTTTTTTTTTTTTTAAGATTTTATTTATTTATGTGACAGAGAGAGATCACAAGTAGGCAGAGAGGCAGGCGGGGAGGAGGAGGGGGCGGTGGAAGCAGACTCCCTGCTGAGCAGAGAGCCGGATGTGGGGCTCTGACATCATGACCTGAGATCATGGACCCTGAGATCATGACTTGAGCCGAAGGCAGAGGCTTAACCCACTGAGCCACCCAGGTGCCCCTGTTACTATTATTTCTTAAAGGAGCATGTTTTGGGAAATGTCAGATGATCCTGATTCCAGTTTGGAGGCTGCTTTTCTCATTAATTTCATATTGTTTCACCTTGGTACTTTTGCACCTCTAGATATATACTCCTGGATTATTTCTTTCCTAGATTTATGTCCCTTCCTCCATGATTACAGATGAGTAGTAAACCCAGTCTGAGCCCAGGCCTCCTCTTCCTCATGGAAAGGATTACGAGAAAACTCCACAGAGACACCCACAATTTTGCCCTCACTGTGCTTACAACCTTAACACCACCATCTGCTTTCAGTTGATCAGCACTTGGGTCATTATACACCTTATCCCTCGTTATGTCAGTAATACAAAGAAGCCATAGGCAACCTGGTTCTCCTTACCTGTTCTTTATACCATCAGGTTCTGCACATCCTCTGATCTCCTTTCTCTCCTCCTTCCCCAACTGCCAAATCTTTCCCCTCTGCCTTCTGAAATTATTGTCTATTATCAGCAAAAGTCTAAATTTCTTTTTAGAATCTCCTCTTTGAACATTTTCCTCTTGAATTTCATTCTTGAGTTGAATGAAGTATTGCTTCTCATTTCTTCCCTATTTTCTTCCACCTCCTCCTTCTCCTTCTCTTCCTTCTTCATTCTCCCTCTTCTCTCTTTTTAATGATTTTATCTGGATTTATAACAACAATTCTATACTCGTGACTCCCAAAATTATTTACCTAGGAACTGTCTTCCAAAGTCTCTCTGTCCCTATCTTTGTTTTTCTCTCTTGTTTTTTTCCTCTGCTTCCAGCATCCTCTGAAATTATTATCTCTCTGTTGCATACTAGTAGTATCATTACATCTTTGCCATGTCATCTGTAGGCTATTTCCATGACAGCCAGAGAGATCTTTTAAAAACCCAAGTGAAGGGGCACCTGGGTGGTTCAGAGGGCTAAGCCTCTACTTTCAGCTCGGGTCATGGTCTTAGGGTTCTGGGATCGAGCCCCGCATCAGGCCCTCTGCTCAGTGGGGAGCCTGCTTCCTCTCTCTGTCTGCCTGCCTCTCTGCCTACTTGTGATCTCGCTCTCTCTGTCAAATAAATAAAAAATATTAAAAACAACAACAACAAAACAACAACAACAACAACAAAAAAGTGAAATCTTGTCACCCCTGTGCTCCAAAGTCCTGCATTGACTCTCCATTTCTTTTCTTTTCTTTTTTTTTAAAGATTTTATTTATTTATTTGACAGAGAGAGATCACAAGTAGGTGGAGAGGCAGGCAGAGAGAGGAGGAAGCAGGCTCCCCCCTGAGCAGGAAGCCCAATGTGGGCCCTGCTCTCAGGACCTTGAGATCATGACCTGAGCTGAAGGCAGAGGCTTAACCCACTGAACCACCCAGGCGCCCCTTGACTCTCCATTTCAACTGAAGCAGAGGACAAGGTACTTCTAATGGGTATCTACCCACCTGTTACCTTTCTGACTTCATTACCTGTCACTCTTCTTCTAAGTCACTCATTCCCCTCTGTGTCAAATCTCCAAGAACAACGCCGATGCCAGGACACATACTCCCTAGAACTGTCTTTTCTTAGATATCTGCATGGCTCATTCATTTACTTTCTTCAGGGCTTGCCTCAACTGCCACTATCTCAATGAGGTCCACTCTAACCACCTTCTTTAAAATTGAACCTTCCCTGGCTCCACATATCTGATTCTTGATTCTCCTTACTTTTTTCAACTTTTTCTATTTTCAGTGTGCTTATAATTATTAAACATGCTATTTGCTTCCATCATATACTATGTTCAGATTATAAGGTCCCTTGGGGAAGACATTTTTTTTTAAGGTATGGCTTATTCTCCAGTGTATTCCAAGTAATAACAAGAACCGTATGTGACACAGAGCAGGTGCTTAATATTTTTTGAGTGGGTATATAAGTAATTCTATGTTCAAGCATTATTATTTATCGGAGAGTACAATGAAATGTTTTTCATCCCTTTGAAAACATACAATTAAACCTTGACTCCAACACACTGCAGATAAAGAAGGAAAGTGTTGGACTTTTTTTCCCCCGACACACAAGAAACAGCATCTATAAAACTCGCCAAGTACAGCTGAGGAGAGATTCTGTCAGACCCACCATAATCAAACTCTTCAAAATCTTTGCCTTCCTTATGCTTTATTAAATTAGGCCACCTTGCTGAAAGGTTCTGTTTTAAACCACTATGTTTTAAACATTCGTCTTTTTTGTTTTTGTGTGGAGTATCAAGTTTTCTTGTTGAAATTTTTTTCTTTGTGTTAAAGATTCTCTTCTTTTTTTTTTTTTTTCCTTCAATCCTCCTGTTCTTTTAAGTTTAATATTGAAATTTATCTGCCCACTGTCCGGGTTCCTTCCTCTGATAGTATTAGGTCTTTTGGACTCTACCTTTCTCCCCGCCCATCACAGAATAATCTAGGTTAATATTTGTTAGATATTTAAGGTTTAGATACCTTTTGTGTATCTAATTGTGTCTTAGGTTCTGGGGGACATGCCAAAGGAAATTAAGTATGTGATTCATATTTGATAGGACTTTCTTAATTACAAGTGGTAATAACCCAGTTTATGTTGATCATCAAACCCAAAGGAAGGTTGAATAATGTATCAATTGCATTAGGAAGTGCTAGGCCACAGAAACATCTTAACCAGGGACTCAAGTATCATTAGGGTCCTCTGCCCCTCCTTTACCTTTCTTGAGAATATTGCTTTATTCTCTTTCCCTGCAATTATGCTCTGTTCACATGGTAGGAAACCCAATTTTTGACAACTCACAAATTTCATGGTTTACGGTTTGATCACAGAATGGGGACTGTTCTGAGATTCTCTCTGGCCCAAATACTATATACCTGGAGGAAGGGTCTCATCATCCTAGTCAGGATCTGCTGCTTACCTCTGTGAAAAATGTGATAGGTTGATATTTTACGAAAATTGCTACTTCTGTGAAGCCAGTGGCTGTGAGCTTGCATCTCCCATAAAAACAGTGCTGTTTAGATGAATCAGTTTATCTTCTACCTGAAACCTATAATCGCAGAGTTTGTGTTTTCAGAGAAAGACTGAACAATAATTGAGAGAAGTATGCATTTAGAGGAAAGTTTATAATCAGTCAAACTGCATAGAAGGTTATTGAAAAAAATGGAGCAACTATAAGGCGATGGCATCCATGTGAAGAATTTTGAGAGGTTAATATTAAACCAGTATCATGTAAAGTTGAATTTTATAAAGAGAAGGGGACACCATAATATTTACTCCAGTGATTCCTACACTAGAGAGTGCCTGGGCCCTTGAGGATCCTGGAAACAGAGAGAGTTTTCTATGAATGATTTTTTTTCTTTTTTTTAAACACATTTTTATTCTATTAAATTTCTCTTTCACAATACAAAAAACAGCAACAATGTCAACAACAAACCTCTATTTACTGAAGCTGTAGCATAACACTGTAAATAAACAAATTTCATAATCTTCTCACACTCCATTTTCATTGCTTTCCTTGATCTTAGAAAGATATTACACATACAGACTCATGGGAGTTATTTCTTTTCACAAAACAGTGTCATATTTTACATATGACTTCTAAATTTGAGTTTATTCCTTAGTAGTATGGCTTGGCTATCCCTTCAAGTCAGTAACTCTACCTCTGAAACATTAAGTAACTACCTGATTTTTTCACAGAAATGAAGTACTACACTTTATTTAATCATTCATTTATTGATTTTGTTCAGATTCTTTACCTCTTTTCACCTTTTCAAACAATGCTCCAATAAAACTTCCCTTAATACTCTGGCGTGGCAACTTCTATTTTAATAAGATAGAGTCCTAAAACAGTTACTTCTCAATCAGAGGTTATATCTCTTTTAAATTTTAATAGATATTACTAGATACTTTACAAAGAGCTTGTAAGAATTCATTTTCATACCAGCAGTATATATAAGAATAGTCATTTCCCCATATCTTCAAAGATGTGGTATTGTGTTTTATTTTAAATGTGGCAATATCATTTCATTATTGACTTAATTTGTTCTGATGACTACTGAAGTTGAGTATATTCTTATATGTTTATTGTCAGTTGAAAGTTTTTCTTTCGTGATTTTCAAATTCACATTTTTTAATCACATGTTCATTAATTTGTCTTTTTTTTCAGGTCCATTTGGAAGAGTTATTTGTATTTTATAGAATAATTATCTCTGTTATATCTGTTGCTAATTTTCTCTAGCCTATTATATGTGGATATGACTTTTTGTTATTTTTTATACACACATGCACACAGTTATTTTACTATTATATATATATAATTTTCCTTTATAACATTTGAGATTTTTTTATTTTGAAAAATTAAGCAAGAAGAGAACCCCATGTGGCTTATTAGAAGCTTTCATTTTGAGAGTACAATTTTGATGAATAAAAATGGTTGAGTGAGATAATTGCTTAGTAAATGGAATTTTCTTAGTAATTTTCATATTTTAAATATGGAGATTGTGGTGACTTGAACAAAAGTTGACCCTGGTTGGAAAGTGTTTATAGAGGTTTCTGGTCATTTTATCGTAGAAGCAAAAAAGGCAGTATACTGAAATGGCTTATATCTGTCTCTACTTTTGAAGATGAGCAAATTTAATGAATCTGTGAAGTAAAATGTTATCTGAAAATACATTTAATGAGAACAAGATGAAACTGGCTGCATATTTTTTCCCCACTGACTCCTGTTGTGCTACATGCTTCTTTCCACTGACTCCCAACTTTATAGAAAAGAGCTAGTCCCACAAAGTAGTAGAGGAAAGGGTTAACCCTTTACAGGTTTTTAAGGGAACACTTGGGGATAAAATATCTAACCAGATATGGCCAACCTTAAGAACAGATAAGATTTCTCTTAATCTATACTATTTACTCTTGGCACCACAACAATATAGCCCCATGGTAAGACAATGGCATTACAATGGAGAGAAGGATTGCTTATAGTAAACTGATGAGCTAACTTGAAAACACATGCAAGATTTCTGGCAATTGGATGGTCCAGAAAAGAGAAGATGACTTAGGAACAGTAAGAGTCAGGAGGGAGGGACTACAACAAATCCCAGTCCTTAAAGACCATGGTGCTTAGGTATATGAAGTCATAAATTAACAGCACAATAGTGCTAAGAAACAGAATATTTTTAAATTTTTATTTTTTTAAAGATTTTATTTATTTGTTTGACAGGAATCACAAGTAGGCAGAGAGGCAGGCAGAGAGAGAGAGGGGGAAGCAGGCTCCCCGCAGAGCAGAGAGCTCAATGCAGGGCTCCATCCCAGGACCCTGGGATCATGACCTAAGCTAAAGGTAGAGGCTTTAACCCACTGAGCCACCCAGCCTCCCCTAAACAGAATATTTTTAAAACTTTATTGCTCCTGTCATTTTTGATAAGGCATATCGCTATGAGAAAATCAACAGGGCCTATTCCCTTGCCAGCATCCTGAATGTTTGAATCAGGCTTCTATGAGTTCCTTATCTACCAGTTGCAAATGTAGGGACAACTCTGCATGTCCCAGTGGAACAGTCTAGGTTTTGAGGTCAGTAGGAAGCACAGCTTGAAATAGGATCTAAAAAATCTCAAATATCAGTTCAACACTGATGTCCAAACTCAAAAGTATTTGGAGCCTGCTGAAAATTTTACCTGAATTATGATTTAGTTTTCTATAATACATCCCTTCCTTGACGTTATCTATTTGATGTATTCATATAATCTTCAGAGACTCCCTTTTCAAAAGTGGTCCATGGGGTTCAGTATTTTGCATTTTGAGGGGCCCTTTCATCTTAAGCTACTTATTGAACTTGCTTTGGTTGTTTTGTCAGAATCCAAACCAGTTACGATGTTGAGGAAATAAAACTAATAATATAATTTTCCTCACTAAAGACAATCTGTCTGTTAGGTTTGTCATTATATCTCCATAGTATTTCCTCAGAGCCTCCTAGAATCTGTGTTTTGGAGCTTCCATTCTCTCTCAGGTCACTGCAATACTCAAAATGTCATCCTTATCTTCTGTCTCATCCCGATGTTACTTTCTCCAATGTAAGGCCACATTAATATTTCTGAAATACAAATCTCATCATGCTTAAAATACTTTAAGAATATCCTGTCCACACTTTTTATATAGTTTGAACACTTTGGGCGTGGCATTCTGTAATACAGTCTGATTTCATTTTTTGATGTTTGACTACTGACAAGTTTTATGCCTCATCTCTCCTTCCCCTTTTGTCCATATGTGGGCTTGTAAGAAAGCTGGGGTGCTACCTCCTTCAGCAATGTGAGATCCAATCCATGTAAGCCCCTATCCATGTCCAATCCTTATCCTAGCCCCATGTCCTAATGACAATATAGACCTCAAATTCATCTCTTTACCTTAGTTTCTCAAGCCAGTTTTTGGACAAGCTTGGAATGCATTCCCTGTTCTTCCCCCAAAAGTCTTATTATATAATTAATAAACATTTTCATGTCCACTTGGTGTGTACATGGTGTGTGGCATCATTAATCTTGGCATATGAACCACATTTTGATGGGAGGTGGGAGTTGGTGCATCCTTTTTATCAGCATAGCTATAACATATACCAAGCTTTTCTTTCTAGTATTGCCTACCTCTACATTCTTATTCAGCCAGCAAATACTTATTGAGGACCTTCCATATGCCATGTATTTTCTAGGCCTTTGGGAATTGGTGGGAAACAACATAGATAAGACCCTATCTTCTAGTGCAGTAAAACAATAAGTAAGCTAATAAATGAACTTGTGTGGTGATAATTGCCATTAAAAAAGAAGAAGAAGAAAAAGATGATATGATATGGTATCCATGGCAGATAGGATTAGACTGGATCATTAGAGAAGGAGTCATTGAGAAGACGATTGAATATTATAAGCAAGAAGAAAGTAAGGACTGGAGGGACAGGCAAGGGCCAGATCATAGGCTCTAGTATGTCATGTCAAGGAATATGAATTTTATTCTAAGTTCGCTGGAAAACCAATGAAGTGTTTAAGCATGATCTGATTTGCTCTTTAACCAATAATCCTTGCTTCTAGGAGAATGAATTGCAATAAGCAAGAATGGAAACATAGGGAACAATTAGTATGCTAAGGAAAATAATTCAAGTTAGAGAAGATGGAGGCTTGAGCAACAGTGGTAGTATTGGGGAAGAGAAGTAGATAGGTTTTGAGTATATTTAGAGAGTCAACTAAAGAAGGTTGACTAATTTTTTTGGCTAAGGGTGGCAGGCACGCTTTCTCTGGGCATATGAAACAACATACAGTTCTTGCATACTCCTCTTTGATTTATACTTGATATACCCTGTAAGTGTCACAGTTCTTGCTGAGAATCCTTTCCTGCCTAGCCCTATCATGTTGGGCTCACAGAGAGTCCCTTCAATACTTTTATCACAGCACTTATCAGAGCACAACGTAATTGTTGTTTTTCTCCCTAAGTAGGAACTTCACCCAATGATGAACATAGGGCTTGACAGTGTTGGCATTTAATAAATCTCTGTCGAATGAGTTAAGTGAAAGCATGCTTTATGGCACCCTGCAGTAGACGGTGTAAATAAGGCTTTTGAGCCTTGCAACACTTTTCGCATTTGACGAGTACTGCCAAGGGTCAGGGACCCATCCGGAGGATTTCTTTTAATTACTTCAGGAACTCTCAAGAAGAATGATCAGAACATCTTAAATGGTAATGATCTGGAAAATGGAAAGGGGCTTACAAATTGGAAAATGAAAATAGGTAACCTTAGATGCTACAAAATTAGCTTAAAAGGCAAGCTAACTGGAGGGAGGAAAGCAAGTCATCCCAAGAGAGAAAATTAAATTCACCTGAGTATAGGTCAAGTCCTGTTATCTAATACATTAATCTTGCAGGTTTTTCCTCCCATTTCCAAAAATTACTTTTTAAGCTCTGACTGATGTCCTGTTATTTTAAGGTTTATTTTGTACAGTAAGAGTCCCATAGGGGTAAAACAAAAACAAAAACACCCCAGATTTTTGATAGTATAGTAGTGGAAAGTTACATAAAACTGGGATTTCTGATTAAGGTCTTGCTTCTACCTAGCCCTATTGAGTAAGTGGGTCTTTGGGACTTTATACATTCAAGAAAAATATAGAAGTAGTATTCCACGTTCTTTCCAACTCTAATATTCCCTAAGTTCTGTGGCATTCATTGCTTTAGCATTTGTTTTACTGGTTCAGCAATGATGTGCTAAGAAGAGAACCATAATTCCACTTAAAAATGTAGAAAGTGTTGGTGTACATTTAGTAAGTATATGGATATAACAATTGAAATTCTGCTGAGAACACAGACACTGAACTGTGTGTCAGCTGAATAGTCTCTATGCTTTGCTTGAAGAAGCTACTTTGAATTTACAGTTAACACTTTTCTGGCTTACAAAGTGCTTCCACATTCATCCTTTAAGAATAGTATCAGAACCATCAACTACTGAACAAAGTTGGTGCTGTCAGTTGCATTTTAAAGATGAGTACACTGAAGCAAACCAATGTCATATTATGAAACAAAATAACTTGCAGGAAGCATAACCAAGGCTTGAACCCTGATCTTCTGGCGCCTAGTCTAGAGGTCTTTTCTTAACTCCAGAAAATTTCTATCGCCAAGGTTTTTTTGTTTTTGTTTTTGTTTTTTCTTTTTACGGCCAAGGTTTTACATGTGGCACATTATGATATCCCTGAGCAGTCCTATGATGTAAGTCTTAGTAGGTCCTATTGTCAAATGAGAAAACCATAAACCTGAGAAGTAACTTGCTCAAGATTGCAGAGATATAAAGTGACTGAGTTGAGATTCCATCCAAGATCTAATTTTAAAGACCACCATAGAAAACTGTCTTCCCCACTGCTGTGGGAAATGCATGCTAAACTCTTTTAAGGAATTATAAAAAAACAAAACAAAACAAAACAAAACAAAACAACCAAAACACTGAATTGGCCAGGTAGGGGCAGTAGAGTGAAAAATCATAACATAAATTGTAAACTTGTGATTTTTCAAGGGATGGTTTAGATGAGGCCATTTGGGCTTGAATTTGACATGGAATCCCATCTATGTATCTCTGCATGTCTGTAGAGCAGAGAGATCTAAGCCTAATTTAGTGATACATAAAAGTAATGGCTGTGACATAAGGATCCATAATATTTTATAGTTAGAGAATGCATCATTCCTCCCAGGACAAATATGTAGGTATGTATGATTATGAAATATGATGTTCTTCAGTCTAATGTTTCTTATATTCTATTGCTTCTCTGCTAATGGTCTATCTTATTCTTATGAATAGTCCATGAACTGTATCCCTCCACTATGTGGGTGGTGGTGTTATATCCCACTTCCTCCTTTTGCTGTATCAAAGTACCTTCTTACAATTAATTGCTGGTGCTTTGCTAAATTCATTAAGTTCCTAAAAACTCAGGATCATCTCCTCCCAACCCAGTGGCTTCAATTGACATACACAAGCCTACTCTTTATCAGTATTAACACTTGCACTTAAAGGTTTATTATTCCATAATATCTGTACCATTGTTGTTTTCTGAATGTGCTTTTAAAGAAAGCAGTTTAGAAACAGCTTTTATCTTTTAGTAACCTTTCCTTTGTTGGGGGGTGGCAGGGACTTCTTTACCTTTTTTTTTTAATTCCTTCTTCAGCCCTTCCAATCGTGTTGTCCCTTTTTGCTGCTTTCTAGACCTTTCATCTTCCTTTTAGTCTCTAATGGATTCAGGTTACAGAGTCATTTTCCTTGTATACTTACTAACCTCTTTCATCATATCTCAGAATATCCTAGAACAACAACATTGCATAGAGTGAAAAATAATTATCTTCTTTTGCTTTTGGGTTATTTATACAATTATTTTATACCTGAAGAGATCATTTAAAGGGTACATGGCATGGATCAATCAAATATTATATACCTTGAACTTTATTGTTTATTTATTTATTTATTTATTTAAGAGATTTTATTTATTTATTTGGCAGAGAGAGACACAGTGAGAGAAGGAACACAAGCAGGGGAAGAGGCAGGCGGAGGGAGAAGCAGGCTTCCCACTATGCAGGGAGCCTCATGTGGGGCTCAATCCCAGGATCCTGAGATCATGACCTGCGCTGAAGGCAGATGCTTAACAACTGAGCCACCCAGGTTCTTCTATTTATTTTTGAAAATATTTTATTTATTTGATAGAGAGAAGGGAGAGAGGGAGAGCACAAGCAGGGGAGTGGAAAGGCAGAGGGAGAGGGAGAAGCAGGTTCCCCACCGAGTAGAGAGCCTGATGTGGGGCTCAGTCGCAGGACCCTGGGGTCATGACCTGAGCCAAAGGCAAACCTAACTGACTGAGCCGCCTAGGTGTCTGTACCCTGAACTTTAGATAATCAGGAAGATAACTTCTTAGAGTAGCTTTTTCTTGCTTTTAAGAAATGAAAAATCTAATAAAAAGAAATATGGGTCACATATATGGGACTTAAGAAACACACCTCACTTTGTGGAATTTGGGGAAGATTATAGGTTTTGGAGTCAGGCTTACCTGGATTCACATCAGAAGTTGATCAGATGCTCTCTCTGTAACCTTGGACAAATACCTCCTCCATATCATGTTAATCACAAAGGGTTGCAGTGAGGATGAAATGAAGTATGAATGTAAAAAATGTGAGCTACCATTGTTCTTTCAAAAGATAGTTGATGTTTTTGTTTTTTGACTGTTCAGTATCTAAACCTTGGTCTATGAGCTAGCTACCTTATCTCCCTTCTGGAGGGCTTTCTCTTAATGTGCTTTCTTGGCGGGAAGGGACTTTCTAGTCCCTGCCTTCTCCTGATAACTCATTCTGTAGAAATGGTGGGAAGCTTAATCTTTCTGCTGCATATTCTACATATTCTACCCAGGGAATAAGCAAGGGACCTAAGCTTGGCCAAACAGACTCTTGCTTAAAGGATTAAACACTGAGTTAGTGAACTTAATGGGGAAAATGTTTGGAGTGTACATTCAGTACAGAGGTCATAATGCTCTGTCAAAATTTCTCTATGACATGGTGGCAGTTGTGTCTCATTCTAGAAAAAAATCATTCTTATTATTCTAGAAAAAAAAAATCAGTCTTAGAGAAATTTCCTGGTGGATGGAAGTTGAAGGTCTTCCAGAAGCTTGAATTTAAAAGTCTAGTTTATAATTTGCAAAAAAGACTAGTATAGCAAGCAGTGGTTCTGATACCTTGGCAAGTCACTTCACTTCTATTTTCTCTTTGAAAGGCAAAATAATAATACATGTCATGCTGGTGTTCTAAAATTCAAATAAGAAAACAGGGATGAATGTGTTCTGAATAGGCCTGACAGAGTGTGACTTTGTGCTTATTTTGGTGGTATGGAAATGTGGGTCTAAGAGTTGAAAGGAGTAATAGAGTTTGTCCTGTACAGTTGGAGGAAGTTTATTGAACATGGCAAACCTAAACATAAGGATCTTACCTGAAATAATGGAAAGGAGTACCTGCTATTTTGTCTTGGGATGTAAGAAATATATGTAGAAAGAGAAAAAGCATAATGATTTTTTTCCCCCAATCCAAGTATAAATAACAGATGCACTAGAAGAAAAGGTAGGTTCTGGATTTTGATGACATCAGTTGGTACCGTGTGGTTAGCATGTTTAATTTCAATACTTCTCCTTTCCTCCTTGTTGAAGAACCAGAGATCTCCTTTCCAATGCCTTAGCTCATCTTCCCAAGCCAAACTCAGTGCCTTATTCCTAATGAATTCTTCACAACACACATTTTATGCATACTGATTATTGCTATGTTCTGTTCTCTCTCACTGGTAAATTCATTTATCAGTGAAATACCACATTCACACCAAATTAGAAAGAAACAACAACAAAAAAATTCCCACCTGGTCTTCTTCTCGGGAATTAGGAACAACACTAATGAGATATTTTTTAAGGGAAACAATGAGCTGACCAAAAAATTGGCTCTGTGTCTCTCTGGGCACAGTGTAGCTACCTGTCCTAAGAAGAATGGCCTTCAATTTTGTGTAGATGGTGGAGTCTGAAATCACAACTCTTGATAAGTTTGGGGGAAATTAGAAGCTTCTAAGCACATTTCACTTTGCAGTTCCCGAAGGTAAGCCAGATGGAAGATGGTGAATAACATCTTCCAAAGATGGAAGATGGTGAATAACATCATGGTAACATTGTGCCATAAACTTTTCATCTATAGTCTCAAATATATGTGCAAAAAAACAATTATATTCCAGTGGTAGTCAGCAGTGGCATTCACAAATTTAACCAGCTCCTGTGGCTGTTCTAGAGGAGTCGGGTGTATGTCCTTGAGTGCATGTACATGTGTGTGGGTACACACATACACACACACACAACACACATTATGTATGGGAATATGTGGGTTTTTTGGTGAGAAGATTCATAGCTTCTATTAGAATAGAAACTTTCTCAAAAAGTTGTCACTTATATAAAGTTAAGAGTTGTTACTCTTCCTTGTCTTTTTCACACTTCATAAAATTTATGAAGATTCAAGTGAATGATAGTTTGCATGATGAATGGAATAGGTCTGATTAAATATAAATATTTTACTCATATGGTACTTTAACTATTCCTAATAAAAGACTTTAAAACTGATTGTTAGTTAGTGGCACAAGCTAGCAAGATTGAAATTTGCTGTTCTACTAAGCTATACGTGTAGAATCAGAGAAGTACAGACTTTCAGATTTGGTTTTGAGTGTTCCCTAGAACAGATGATTTCCAAAACTAATTTGTGTAAAAAACACAATGGAACCCTTTTCTGAAAGTGTTATGCAAAAATCCCAGTATATAAGACACACGTGCACAAAAACTGCTGTGATCCAAGTTGTCTGTGACCTTGGATGGTTCCTGCTTGACCTCTTTCTCACTTAGCCCACAGCACACAGAGAGAGACACAGAGTTTTATCTCTTTTATAATCAGTTATTTTCTGCATTATTTGTTGTAGTTTCAGTATTTTATTAGTGAATTTCCAAAGTATGAATTATGTCGCAGAGCTTCTTATGAGAGAATTAGAAACTAAAGTTCTCGTTTGACTTCCTGTTAAGTTTTGCTCATGTTGATCTGAATGCTCTCACTATTGATCTTTGAGTCAGATTTGAGATGGAATCATGGCTCTGTCATTATGAGTTGTGTGATCTTAGACAAGTCCCAGAACTGCTTTATGCTTCAGTTTCCTTATCTGGGAATTGGGATAAAAATTAAAGTAATTATGGTGATGATGGTAATAATAGCAATGATGGTGGTAATGATAATAATAATAATAATGATAATGATAATACAGGCCCACAGGCTTGCTATGAGGTTTAAATGAAAGAGTACTCATGACAGGTCATTTTCTTAATAACCTCAATTCATTTTTGATAACCCTGCCTCTAGCTAAAAACTATTAAATATAAATATGCTTCTATTAATTTTAATGGGAAAATTATGATGCTGTTGATTCCAATCTGAGGCATAGATTTTCAAATTGTCAAAGATAGAAAAAAAGCATGTCAATTGCATAATGAAAAAAGTTCATTTAAGTAATGAGTGAATATCTGAAAATAAATTAACATTATTTGTGAAATTTAATGTAACTGAAGGAGTAAGGGAAGGTGGATAAGGGAGAGTTGTAAAGAGGGGTGCATACAGCTGTTCTTTAGAAGTGCATTTTATTTCTTTATCCATTTATTTGTCAACTTTACTGAGGTATAATTGGCATGCAATATTGTAAGATATTTAAAGTGTACATTATAATAATTTGATATACATATGCATCGTGAAAGGAGTCCGCCATCTAGTTAATTACCCATCCATCACCTCACATATTTGCCTTTTTAATTTTTTGTCAAGTACCTTGAAGTTGTATTCTCTCATCTAATTTCAATTATATAGTACAGTGTTATCGACTGTACTCACCCTATCATACATTAGATCCTCAGATCTTCCTCATCTTTTAGCTGATAGGTTATGCCCTTTTACCAAACCTCTCCTTATTTCCCCCAGCACCCCCAGCACTCTGGAAATCACTTATCTACTCTCTATTGCTATGAGTTTGACTTTTTTTAAAAGATTCACAAATAAGAGATACCATGTAGTATTTGTCTTTCTCTGACTTCACTCAGCATAATGCTCTTAAGAGTTCATCTATATTGTTGCAAATAACAGAATGCACACACACACACGTTACAAATGACAGGATGTATATGTGTGTATGTATACATACACACATGTTGCAAATGGCAGGATGTATACACACACATATAATTTCTGTGTTATGATATATGTATGTGTGTGTGTGGTTGTGTATGAAATCTCACATCTTCTTAATCCATTCATCATTGATGCACACTTAGATTGTTTCCATATCTTGGCCATTATGAATAATGCTACAATGAACATGGAAGTCCAGATATCTCTTCTAATCCTATTTTCATTTCTCTTAGATATACCTTTATATCCAAGTGCATTATTTTCAAACTATTTTCTTCAATAAATCTTCAGCCTTTTGGGACCGCTGGTGATCTTACCTTCAAACTACACTTAATAATTTTGTACCACAGGGGCACCTGGGTGGCTCAGATGGTTAAGCATCTCCCTTTGGCTCAGGTCATGATCCCAGGGTCCTGGAATCAAGCCCAGCATCAGGCTCCCTGCTCCGTGCAGAGCCTGCCTCTCCCTCTCCTCCACCATTCCCTCTGCTGTTGCTCTCTGGCTCTGTCTGTCTCTCTGTCATATAAATAAATAAAATCTTAAAAAATAATAATTTTGTAGTGCAGAAAAAATTCTTTATATACTACAATAAAAGCTACAACTATGGGACTCTGAAACACATGGAAACAAAATACATGCAAAGCAAACCCGAGAGTCTTAGTGCTGCTCTGTCATCACGCTTGCTTGGCATCTATATGCAAAGCAAACTCATTTAAATTCATTCAAAATGTAACTCATTCAAATTTATTCTTGATATTTTCTAACTGGAAACTTTGGTGTCAAGTAAATTGGTGAATAGGTCATTGCCTGAAGCCATAATGTTGAAGTATTACCTTCTATACCATATTTATTGAATGTGTTTTAAGAAGAAAAAAGTCATCATACTGAAAACAAGGGAGTCAATGTCCCAAAAGCAGGATGGTACTTATTCTTTAATTGAACAGCCAGCATTTGTGGTTAAGTGTATTCTGCATAGTTACCGACACCAGAGTAAGAGATTAGCAAACGTAATTATCTCCCTTCTTTGAACACCTATTCCCTTCCTCCTTTTCTTCCCATATTTTTACCATCTCTGGATGGTACACTTAAAACTCCAACTTCACAGAGTAACTCAAAAAGGGCTCACAATTTCTGTGAACTGCAGAACAGTGCCTCAAAACCATACAAAACAATGTCTCTCCTTTATCTCTGCAAAAAGTCAAACTGACTTCAAATCTGCATGGAGGCTGTGTCTTTTTCCTACAAATATTGAAATATTTCGTAGGCATGTCATGTTGTTTCCTAACATCCCTGTGAGGTATAGTGATAAATATGTACTGTTATTCAGATGAAGAAACTCAGCGAGGCAAAATGAGCTGTCCAGGTTTACAAAAACCGGATTCCAACAATGTCACTGACTGTCTGTATTACCTTGTTTGCTCATTTATGCTTTTCTCAGTTGTGAGCACATGGAAGAGAGACAGCAGAGGTTCAAACAAACATCTCTTTCCCCATTGGTATTCCCAGCCTTAAAAGTTAAAATTACTAGAAGCAGCTGTTTGATATTCTCCCATTAGAAACTCACAATTTATTGCTCATTCTGCATTCTAGTCATTGCGTACTCACAGACTCATGTAAGCAAGTATCTACACCCAGGGACCTTCTACTTTTTGCCAACCCTGTACATTTGAGAGCACACCCATCTCTAATAGTGGCTCGTTGCTGTTGCTGTATTGGATATCGTGCATGGAGGAGTCCTAAAAGGCTAGGGAGTTATAGTTGCAGTCGTTATGAGGATGTGCTTTGTACACTTCAACTTCAGGGAGCATAATTGACTCATAAGGGTCCCAGCTGTGCATGCCGAAATCAATTAATATGTTTGAACATGCTTCCCCTGGGCTACTGCTAACCAGTGATGGGACACAGCATGGTTCCTAAAGCATGGTTGTCCCTGAGAGGCATGGCCTGATGGCAGACTTTCTTTGGACTGGAGAGAATCCTAGCATACATCTATCCATCCTTCTTTCCTTCCCTCCTCCCCTCTCTTCTTCACTTTGGCACAGTCTTCCATCTGGTGTGATGGCTTTCACAGTCTTACTTGTGTCAAATAAGAAATAAATCCAGATTTAGGTAAGGAGAGACTTTATTGAAAAAGATTATCACAATGAGGGAGAAGACTAATGAATTAAGGAGAACTCTCTATGAGAGTTGAAAGATGAGGCAGAAAAAGGCTTCCCTTTTACGTGGAGGAGTAAACCAGCTTGAAGAAAACCAGGTGTGGCTAAGTTGGATGAGTGACTGGTGTGATCAGACAGTCAGGGAACATTATCCTCTGAGGTTAGCTGATTCTTGGGGGGGCTGTTAAGAGGGGATTGTTCTCTGTTCCTGTTCTCAGGAGTGGGCCAAATTTCAGGGGACTAGGAATAAGTAGTGAAGCCTGACTCGAGTTTGATGAAATTCAGTTAATGGGCATTTTACCCAATTGGACAGTGGTGACAAACAGTTCAGCCATTAATTTATGACACAAAAATGAGAATATGTAGTCTGTGTCTGGCTTTGTCACAGATAAATGAGGGTTTCATTCACCAGCTCTAGGCCAAAGGGGAAGGGTAGTTCTTTGTTGTAAGCCATTTCTTGGAACACAAAATTGGGGTGGGTTTCCTGACTATCACTGTTTTCCCAAAGCATAGAGCTCAGGTGAAGTTCAGCATCGTCATCTGGCTTTCTCCCTGTTTTGTCCCATAGGCTTTTCCCTGGGTAAAAACTTTTGTTCACTTAAGCCTTTCTTACTATCTGCTTCTTGGAGAATCTGAACTAACACATGTTTCTTATATGCCTTTTCCAGCCTTCCCCACTAGAATAACACTGTGCCAGTGGTCCTCAAATTTTATTATGCACAGAAGTGGGATCAGTTTGAAGATTTCGGAGATCTGGGGTAGAGTCAGGAAGTAAGCATTCAAGTCAGTTGTGAGAGGTCTTCAAACCGCCCATTGACGAATACAGCTGAAATGAGTCTATGCAATGTAGGAAAGGTTTATATAACTGTATGTGAATGTATATGTTGATAAAGCTTTATAGCAATTTTCATCTCTCATAGGAAAGTCTGACGTAAAAATCCTGATTTTCCTTGCCTGGCTATTTTGGCTCTTTCCTTGACTGGCTGCTACTAGTAGTATAGTGGGATATTTTGGAGCCCTGGCTCTGGACTTTGAGCATCAGGATTTGAATTCTACTCCATCCTTCCCGATTTTGTAACCTTGGACACATTGTTTAACTTCTTGGTAAAATAACTATGCCAAAGAATTTTTATGAAGGTTCAATTAGTATATGCAAAGTACTTACTGTTCTGTCTAGCCCTGTTAGGAGGTCTCAATGAAGGTTCGTCATATTGGCTACAATTATTAATCGTGAATTTCACTAGCTAGCATTTATTCATTACTCTATGGGTCAGGCACTATGCCAAGTAATTTGTATGGTTGACTCATTTAATTCTCTCGCTCTAGGACATAGTTTTGGTATGTAACAAAGATGCTCTGCAACCAAAACTCTTCCTTACCTTACCCTAGTGATTATGCACTGTATTCATTTGTATACAAGATCTGTTTCTTTCACTGGTAATGAGGGGATGAGGCTAGGAAGTAGGTCCAGTGTATTGTTAATATTCACAGATTGGTCTATGTCAGTCAACCTAAAAGTTCTAGTTCTTAAATTGATAAAAAAGAATACTCCAGTTCACTAAGAATGTGAAAACCTTAGAGAAGAATTTATTCCTCCTCCATCTCCCTGCTCTCTCCAGGCCTTAAATGCTCCTCAGTATACTCTTTGGAACTCATAGTCCCTCCTCAGCCTGAACCTTATCCAAAACTTATTTCTAAGACCATATTTTAATGGCTATTTATCTGAACAATACAGGATCATTCACTTTTCATTTTTCTATTATATACATTTAACTTAGATGTCAAAGAGCTAAGAACTTATTTTTTCTTTTCTTAAGATTTTGTTTATTCATTTGACAGACAGAGCACAAGTAGGCAGAGAGGCAGGCAGAGAGAGAGGAGGAAGCAGGCTCCTGATGAGCAGAGAGCCCAATGCAGGGCTCTATCCTAGGACCCTGATATCATAACCTGAGCTGAAGGCAAAGGCTTTAACCCATTGAGCCACCCAGGTGCCCCAATTTTTCTTTTTCTTTTCCTTCCTTCCTCCCTCCCTCTTTCTCCCCCTTTCCTTCCTATCTGCCTTCCTTCCATTTTTAAATTTTTTTTTTTAGAAATAAGAAATGTTTTAGTTTATGTGTCAGCTTGCAGCAACATATAAAACTAGAAAAATAGAAGCATAACTCCCTTTTTGGTTTTTGCAGAAATGTTGTTGCAACTATAAGCCATGATTCAGCATGTACATTTCGAGACTCCAGAGGAGAAATCTGATCCAGCAAAACTCAGGAGAGCTAAAAAGAAGAGACAAGGAAGCAAAGACCACTGCTTTGCCTGAGGGACATAATTGTTTTTAATCCGTAAGATTTTTCAATTAATAATATTTTATTTATGTATTTTCCTGGTAAGAAACTTAAGACCAAATTTGTAGCCCTCATCTTCCTACAAATATGATTTGTTTCCTTTGTTTTTCTGGATCTTCTACCTGAGAAGGTTCTCACTTCACTTTAACAAAGGTCTTGTGTTTCATGCAGGGAAATTCCTTTCTTTTTTGGCTCTATTAATACCGTGGTTACAATGTAGCATCTAACTAGCTTTGAGGTTACTGTGTTCTAATTCAGGGGGAGAATTTCATTAGTGAAAAGTTTTTCAAACCTATGGTAATCATTATATGAATTGCACAGATTACTTCTTGCACTTCTGAGAATATTTCAATAAGATTAATGAAGAATCACACTCTACAATTCTGTGTTTTAGAAATTTATATTTTGGTTAGTTTAGCTCACGGTGATGGGGAATTTAGTAGTTATATACCAAATTTAATGAATTTGTTGAGTAGAAATGTTTCTCTTTCTGAGTTAGGTAAATCTCTTAGATGCTAATTCAAGAAATCCACAGATTCAGATTAAAATCTAAATCTCAGGAGCAAAATGAATTGAGCACATACTAATCATAAACTTGGGAAGCATTAGATTAAGAGGCAAAAACATTAAATCTACAAGGGGTAGCTGCTTCACACACACACACACACACACACACACACACAGTCAAATAAGGAAAGTAATAATTACAATTTATGAGTAAATGTAGTTATGCTATTTAGCACTTACCGTCGATCCTGGAATGACATAAATAGTGCCTGGAGATTATCAAAAACTTTTGCCTGTCCAGGCTGTGGCCTAGGACACTTAAGGAAAAAGTGCAATGTGAAAATAAAACAAAATTAAATATAAATAATTAAATAAATATACATGTATACCTTTACATAATACATAAAATCATTATCCTGAATCCTCATTAAAATTATGGAGAAATTAATTAATGATGATTTATTTCTCATTGCTCCTCCTATCAAAATTCACCTCTGATATAATTGTATATATTAAATAATACCCAGAGGCATGTAAACATGCTCAAATACATTCACTTGAAAATCAGAAAGAATGAAGTGGGGTTTTAGTTAAAATAGGGCAATTGTGTCTTCTCTTGAGTTCCTCTGACAACCTGGAGTTTACCACAAGTGACAACTAGCTATCAGGGAAGCTCTTCATTTACAACTTGACTAAAAGACTAGTTCAAAATAAATTCCTAGGTACATCTTTTATTTCAGGTTGGTCACCTCTGAGGTTCTTCCCTCTCATTGGGGGTATCCATCTGAATAAGAGTGGTAGGTTTAGGATTTCCTGACTTTGGTTATTTCTTCTCAAATGTTTGACCCATCCTGGCCCAAAGTCACATAACAATCCCATGCTCTTGACATAAAATTAAAGAGAATAGAGTAGATGATAGCCATTCCTGGATGGGATTGAGGAATTGACTTCCTTTCAGATTCTCAGCCATTTTTGGAATGCCACTGAATCTATTACAAGAGTTTAGGAATGATATAGAGATATATCTCACATCCCCATTGAAACTCCCGGAAATAGATTTTTTTGTTTTGTTTTGTTTTTTTGGATAGTCTCATCTGACATTTGTGAATATGGTAATTATTCCAGTTTTATATTTATTTTCCTTATCTCCCCAACATTATCTTGATACCTTTTATCTGTATTTAAACTGGAAAAAAAAAAAGTAACTGATGGTTGATTCACAAGTGAGAATCTTGCCCTTTGTCTTAGAATGATTTTGAAATCCTTACTTGTCATGGAAGGAGCCACTGGCTGCCTAACATTCAATCTTGAGTTTCATTCCACATAAGTCTTTCCTGACACCAGACTATCACCATTGTTCCCAAATCACCTCATTTCCCTTCTTCTTAAAACTCCTGGGTAGGAATGTTGTTTTAAGTTTTTCTCCTTTGAAATCTTGACCTTTTGGGGGAATGCATGCACGGGCCTGCATACAGTGTTAGGGGATTGTTATCTGAAAATCTTAATGTTAACTATAGTTTTAATTTTGTGAAAAGAATAATGAGTAATTCCTACTCCTAGGAATTCCTCCTTTATTAAAATCATCTTCCTTGACATATAAATTTATCTCAGGAATTACATGCAACGCAGAGTGATTATATTGTTTCAGCTTTGTCTCTACTGATGTCCTTAACCATTTTGGGATCACCCAAGACCACTTTATCTCATCTCATTTAAGTTTCATTAGAGAAATAGGTAATATTTTACTCTGAAGATGACTTCCTTTTTTTTTTTTTTTTAAGATTTTATTTATTTATTTGACAGAGAACGTAAGTAGGCAGAGAGGCAGGCAGAGAGAGAAGGTAAGCTGACTCCCTGCTGAGCAGAGAGCCTGCTGCGGGGCTCAATCCCAGGACCCTGGGATCATGACCTGAGCCAAAGGCAGGAGCTTTAACCCACTGAGCCACCCAGGCACCCCTGAAGATGACTTCCTGATTTAAGTTTTCTCCTGTGAGATCCTTGCCCATTATGGAAGTGACCATCCACCCTATAACCCATAAAGGTCATTCTATTTTAATCTCATTGAAGGAAGAGTTGTGAGAGGATGTAACCAGTTTTTATGACTTATTTCCTAATTTGTAAAGTTATCAAATGAGGTTTATAAAATACAGTGATCACAGCTGCATGCCGACTTCATGTTCGAAAGGACAAAGGATGGAACAGCTGAAAGTCAAATTGAGGGAGGAGTAAAAATACATACTCAGTGCAAAAACTAGCCCATAGCTCTTCTCTTTTTAATCTTGATGTGAATTTTATTTTAGGGACCTTATTTCTTCCCCTGCATTATTATTTTGACCATGTCCATTCCCCTTAAGTTCTCAATAATTTGAACTCAAAGGGAGCTAGGCTGATATCTCTGTTTCTTAATTTCCACCCATGTTCTAGACTCCATACTTGATTTTGATTGCCTTCCTTTGCATGCTTCTAGTGCTGCATCTTCAACATTTTTCTCAGCTCAGCCAAAATAAGATTTCTTCATGCCCTTACTTTGGATTCATATTACCATCTTTTTAAAAAGAACATCAGGAACACATAGGACACTAGAGATGTATTCTTCATGGTACTGAGGAAGGAACCTGAAGGAAAAAACTAATTGTTTTTAGGAGTTTTCAACTTTTCTACTTTTATCAGTTCATGTTATGTAAAAGTGAATAAATGGCACTTTAATTATGCTTTCAGATGTTACTAAATTGGGAATGTTGCAAACTACAGGAAAGAGAGAGGAATGGCACTACAGGGACTAATGAGGTTCAGCTCTGTGGGTGGATAAAACCAAGGGAACAAAATCACCCCAGAAAAAGTTCTAAGCAATTCAAAACCATGCTGTACTTATGTACCTATGTATATATGTTAGTTTCTCTGTGCATCTTTTTATTACACTACTGAAGTTTAAACACACAAAATTGCATGGGGGAAAAGAAAGCCAGGACTGGCCATAATAATCTAAGGTACCTAGTTCTTCCTCTTTCATTGGTTTGACCTTCAAATTGGCCTTTATCAAATAAGAAGTTCTCTTTTCTCATTTATAAAATGGAGGGACTACATAAAATTTATGAGCCCACCAGTCTTTAATAATACATGAATAAATATTTGAGTTATGGTTTTTATGGCAAGTACAGAATAGGACATGTAGCCATTTGAAAATAACTAGAAAATTAATAAAATTTTCTCTGCTGATGCTCTTATTCTTCAAGTGAGTGTCCCTTATGACTTCTCTATGTCGTCCCACTTTTCATCAGAAATTAGCTTTGTTCAGGCTCAAGCTATACTGATGACTTCAGCCAAAAGGTTCACATATATTTTGGCCTCATGTTACCTATGGGATGGAAGGCATTCTTGGGCATTATGTAGGGAAAAAAAGAAAAAAAAAAGGGGGGCACCAAAACTAATACCCACAAGTTGACCTAAGGATGATCTGCCTAATTATACAAAATTTAGTTGAACCCTGGGGAAATTTAATCATTTTAAATGTAGGAAATAGGAAATACCAAGAGACCAATTACTTGAAACTGATGAGAGCCAAGTGTTTAGAAATAAGCAGAGTTTCTAGGACAGTAAGTTCACTGATAGACTCATTCACCTGCCCCGGGAAGGTGCCACCCACAATATAGTCTGTCTCTGAATTACAGTCTGATGAGGTTAGGACAGATTAGGTTAGGTATCCTAAAGTTCCAATCCCAAACCTGTAGTTACAAACAACACCATAGAAAGTCCCTCCTTCTGATCACCCCCCCTTACCCTAAATTTCAGCTTCCCATTTAAACGAAAACAAGTTAGTCTAGAGTAGTAGTAAGCTGTAGCCTCCAAGGGCCCAAGGTGTTATAGGAAGGGACCTTAAAATTAAATTCTTATGTTAATGAAGATGCTTGAGGGTTTGCTCTTGGGTGAGTAGAAGAGTAGCTGTGCCTTTAATAGATTTAGGGCAGTGAGGAGGAGGAGTGAGTTTCAGGCTTAAGAGTGGTAGAGGAAAGAGTACTCAGTTAGGAAAGAGTACCTGAGTTTTCATACTTACGTAGTCTTTACCACTTACTAGCATTGTGATGCATTTGAACCAATGTTTTCTCAACTGTTACGTAAGAATTTTACTATTAATTTTGTTATAAAGATGGGATTGAAAAAAAAAAAGCCATCAGACATCCAGGTGTTACAGTCCAGGCCGTTTGAAAATATTGTTGCAGTGTCTAATAGTACAGAAGTAAAAGAAGAAGGTGTTTAAGGAAAGGCCATTAGAATGGGTGCTTAGGAAAAAAAAAGGAATGGGTGCTTAGAAGATCATCGGCAACTTTCAGATATACTTGTGTGTGTGTGTGTGTTTAATGCCTCAGAATCTCAGCTGACTTTAGTGCAGTATTATATATGACGGCATTATCTTTTCTTTAAAGAGACCATTTTTTGAGCAATTTATGTTTACAGAAAAGTTCAGCATATAGTTTTAATATACCTCTTCAACCCTCTCCCCAATTTCTCCTGTCCCTAAAATCTTCCATTATGTAGTTTAAATTAGGTAACATCATTTAGATTTAAGAAAGTGAGCAGTGAGAGTGGGTACAAAAAGATACAATAGAGAAAAATAGAATGCTCTTTAAAGATTATTGGTGTTAGGGGTGCTTAGGTGGCTCAGTCGGTTAAGCTTCTACCTTTGTCTCAGGTCATGATCTCAGAGTCCTGGGACTGAACCCACATTGGGCTCCTTGCTCAGTGGGGAGCCTGCTTCCTCCTCTCCCCACCCCCAACTCAAGCTCTCTCTAGCTCTCTCTCTCTCACTCTTTCTCTCTCTCTCAAATAAACAAAATCTTTAAAAATATATTACTGGTAGTTATTAGAAGAGCAGAGAGGAAATGGTAGTCAAATGGAATATCGAGCCCCAAAGACTTACTGTTATTGGTAGCAAGTGCTTTGACTTCTTTCCTCCTTTTTTGGTCTGGTTGTGAGTTAGGAGATTTGAAATCTGAAGAGAAATAGTCCAGGAATGGGGACAGAGCAAAGAAAGAGGAGAAAATGAGAAAGAACACTGAAGAGATGAGAGGAATTGATATTGGAATTATGGGAGAATTTTTCTTGAAACTGCACAACATCTTTGGAGACTTCCACTGACACTGGATAGAAAGAGCAGAAGTGGAAAAAAGTGTATGGTTGGGGAAATGAGGAGAGTTGAGGGTGTTTTACTCTGTTGGCCTTGATTTTTCAGTATCCTGCAATTAAGGAGGTGAGACTGAAGGTCAGTGTGGTTACATAGGAGTGCTTGGCTGAGGAGAAGGAGCAAAGGGGGTATGCAGGTCGAAGGCAAGGGGAGAGGTGAGAGATTCTAATATACCACAAAATGGAAGCTTTCTGCCAGAGCTGTGTGTTTAGATGGGTTCTTGTCTGCCAAAGCTACCAGGGTCTTTTGGAAAGAAATAGTTTGGTTGGCCTTTGTCTTTCTAAGTGGTCTAGAGGAAAGCTTACTCAGAAGGAGCTACCAATTTCCTCTAGCGCAGGAGATGACATATGGTTATTGCTGCCTCCTTGAAGCTGAAGAACTTTGACATCCATCATTCAGGGCTGGTGGGGATCTTCAGGATTGATGACTCTGCAGGTCTCCAAGCCTGTTGCTTTCATTAGGTGGCATTTTGTCTTTCTCATGGGCTAAGAGTTTGAGAAAGGGAACAAGTCAGAAGCAGACTTCTCTTTGTATGTTTTTAACCTTTCTCCCACCAGTGGGCTCTTGTTGTTAGCTCTCTGTGGGTTGAGTCAAGATCATCTCAGGAATTACTGGTTCTTTTAATCCCTTCACATTCTATCACCCAAGTAGCCATTTTGAGGCTGGTATAACTTCCAAAGTTTTGGGGGGAGTATCAGTCCTCTCTGTTCCCATTTTCTTACCATACTTTTGAACATTGCTCTAGAATTCCACCACACCCTATATCTATCTATCACTAATAGAGACACAAATGAAAAACATGTGTTTGGATTGATTTATTAGTCTGTGACATTTTTCAAAGCAGGTATAAAATAGGAGCTTGTGGTGATGATCATGATGCCCAATAGTTCTTAGTGGCCTTGTATTATGTGTGAGGCATGTCCTCATTTATGCCCATGATAGCAACACACATAAATATTATTCTTGTAATACTATTCTTGCTTCCATGTTCACAGATCAGGAAACTAATTTGATTCAAATAAGGTAGTCAAATTTTCCAAGATCACACTTTCTATTTGCAAGTGGTGATGCCCATCTCAAATAAACCTAAGTACATGGGAGTATGTTGGCTCACATTACTAAAATGCCTATTGGTGGTCCTGTCTACAGCCCAGGAGGGACTCAGAACCTTAGTGAGTGTAATCGGAACATACTTCCCCACTATGTCTGGATTTTATTTCCTCTCTGTTGGCTTCATTTTAACATAGACTCCTCCAGGATGTTGTCCATAATGGGAAGTTTAGCTCTAAGGTTTTCCTGCTCTGCTTCAGTATGCAATTGCGAGAAAAGTGAGAGTGCCTCAATCACTACAGCTTCAGAAAAGGCCTTGGGAAGAGCCCTGATTGGCCAGGCTTTGGTTGTATGCCCATCCATGATCCAGTCACAGTGGCACAAGTGGAGTAGGATTTTGATTTAGTAGGCCACAGATAATATATACATGCCTTTGAAGTTCAAGGTGAACCTTACACAAACTACATGGGATATATTGCCCCCTACAAAAAGGACATTCATGGAGGAAGGGAAGGAGGGAGAGAGTTCATGTAGGCAGTCAAAATTTATATGTTTCAAAGGCATCTACTTTCAGTCAAATGTTGTAAGATCCAGGATTTGGACACTGTCTGGACACATCTAACACATTTGGACACATCTAACACTATTGTGAGCAGTCCTGTGCTAGTCGATTTGTAGAACTTATCTAATACTTATCTAATATTCTTATGTAATAACCCTGGAGGAAAATATTATTAGTTCCATGTTGTAGGTAAGGAGCTAGAGCTCTAGAGCCACACTGAGTGACTTGCCTGATTCTATAGAATTTCAACGTGACCAAGCCAGGAACAAGACTTAAGACTATTTGGCTTTGTTTTTGGATTCCTTGCACCCAATTATGGACAGCATAACAAGGATTATCTGAAAGGTTTTGAATGTCAGCAGGTGACTGGGGATGTAGTCCATATTAATTGATTTTGCTATTTAGCAAACAACCACAATATCTCAGTGGCCTTCGACATAAATATTTATTTTTATTATTCATGGTCTGCTGGTCAGCTGGGGCAGCTATGCTTCAGGCTAGGGGTGGAGTTCAAGTCTGCTCCATCTGTTGCATTCTTGAGCCCAAGCCAGAGCAGCGGAAGCTATCCAGGGGAAGCTCTTTTTCATGGTAGATCCTTGAAATATCAGAAAGCATCCCCTGCATCTTGCAAGCAGGTTCAAGTTTCTGCTCGCATCCTACCAACTAACATTCTATTGGTTAAAGCAAGATATGAGGTGTAGCTATGTAACAATGAATTGGAGAAGTGTACTCTATCCACAGTGGGAGGAAGGGAGTAAATAGTCTCTGAATGATCTGTACCACTATAGGACACGTTGAAGAAGCTAGAATGAGGGTCCTTAATTCAGACTATGCTATTTGTTGTTGTTTTTTTCAAAATGCAACTTACTGGAAAAGCACTGTCAACTAGTAAGTCTAGAAACATGGAGGTCACAATTTAAATTTAGAACGTGTTTGTAGTGAAATTGGTACCGTATAATGATAAACTCACGAAATGGTGTTATTTCTATCTGTCTTTGAAACTCGGCTGCAACATCTTTACATATTACTGACCAGCATGGATATGATAATCACAATACTCTTTTGTGTAATTGGGGGACAATATATTAAGCTTTGGGGCACTATTTTAAGCTGAAATTGAAGGAGACATGCAGCTCTGGAGTGCAAAATGACTGTGACCATTGGCAGCTGGGAAGCTAAATGCAACAGTTTGTTGAGGTGTAAAATAATAGCTATCATTTAAAGCAATGTTCAGGGCATTGGAACTTCACAGATAAATGATATGCTACTAGTTTTATTCATACTGAATGGTTTAAATAGAGAAATAGCTTAAATTTATCCCATTCCAAAGTTCTCTCTCCTCATGAAGGACTACAAACTGATTTTCCTACCAGCAGTAAGGAAATACTGCTGGTAGGAAAATCAGCAAAGCCAAATCTACCCCAAAGCCAGAGAAAGCCAGCAGGGGTAGTTCTGACATTATTTGTACTCAAGAAAAGGCAATATTGTTTCTATAATTGAAACTGCAGACGCTATTATTAAGGAAAAGGGTCAGAATTTCAACCAGAATTAATACTGGTGAGCCAGTTTTATTATCAAGGGTGAGAGACATTGAATATTTTGATTGTTTGTTCAACTGGAAGTAAACATTTCAGTGTACGTGGTATGGATATAGGTACTATGGAGGAGAAAAACTAGACAAAATACAAGGTATGATTTCTAACCACAGCAGAGAGAATGATCAAAAGGGAAAAGGTTTGGCACTGGGAATCAGAAATCCTTTATTTTACCACTAACTAGCTTTTGGATTTAGAAGGAATAATAAAACCTCTCTAGGATTTTATTTCCTTATCTTGAAAATAAGGTTTGTTTAGCTTCATTCCAGTGACATATTTGATTCAAATATTATAGAATGTCAAGGAATGTGCTACCCCATTGGAAAGGCAGAAAATATGTGAACATTTCATATGTTTAATAATTATGTGTTGATTGCCTACTACTTTGTGGTAGGTTTTGCTTTTAGTGGTAGGAATGTAGTCATGGTTGGGGGCACAGAGAGCACAATAAAACCCTGGCTCTAGACAGCTTACATTCTAGTGGGAAACAAATAATTACATGATTTAATTTTAGGTATTAATAAATGTGGCAAAAAATTAAAACAGATTAAAAAGAGAGAGTGACAGCAGGAGAATTTGTTTTAGATAATTAGGAAAGTTCTGTCTGGGATAATAACCCTGGAGACTTGAATTAAATTATTGGATTAGTAATTATTTGGGGGAAAAATGACCTCTCTACCAAATGCAATGTGCCTGAGGTCAGAAGGTGTTTGGTATGTTTAAGAAATAGCAAAGACTCTAGCCTAACTATACAGCAAGATCTATATAAGACAAAATAAGAGTATAAACTGTATTCTGTAGCATGACATAAAGGTATGTTGAACTAATCAAAAGGGGAGATTAGTTGAATAATTCCTGCGATCAGGTCTTTGCTTCATTTCTCTTATTTCATTGGTCCCCAGTTCAGAATTTTTATCTTCTTACATCTGTTCCTCATTTTCATTCCAGTACCCCGACTCAGATGCCGGTGGACAGTTGCAAAGACCATTGGCTTTGAGGCATGCTCTACCAAAAAGTAAGCCTGATTATATAACTCACTTCTAAAACTTTTTTTTATATGCTTTGCTATCAACTTCTTTAAAAAAGTAAATTCAGACTACTTAGCACAAGAGGACTTTTGTGACTTGTCCCTACTAGCTTCTCTAGCCTCTTCAATTTCCAGACTTCCTTTCTTAACCCAAATTCTGTAGCCATGCTAAATTACTTATTATTGTCTAGAGTGCTATGCTGCCCCATGTCTTCATCTGTGACCTCTGTCTACCCTTTATTTAATAACTTCCTTCAAGTGTTAGTGTGTATCTGTGCTGGAAATTTTCCCTTAACCTCAGTCTGTTTCTACTATAGCATGTTATAGTAGAATTGTCTTCTTCATTACCTCTTTGCCCACTGGACTATGAGTTCCCTGGGGGGGTCTAGACAATGTTATTAATCTCTGTATTTCTGGCATTGAGTTCAATGTCTGACTCCCAGCTCAATAAATGTTTCTAAAAATAATGGATGTGGACATAATATATGGATTATTTAATTTTAAGAGCCAGGCTGCATCTTTTCACCCATTATTTTGCCCCATTTTCTTTTCTTTTCTTTCTGCATTACATATCTATGTTCAAGTTTATGCATTAATCTTAGTGACTGTTCCAAAAATTGGCATTTCATGCTAAAGGGAGAGAATAGCATATCATGTGAAAGACTGGTCTTTGCTAAGTAAGGACTGATAACAAATGATTTTTTATTTAAACTCTACTCATGGGTGTCCCATTGGTCTTTATTACTGAATTAATGGTTCTTTAGTTATTCCCACTTCATTTGCTTCCAAGAACAATGAAGCATGTTCAGTTGCTTTCGCATGTCCATCTGCAGTCCGGGTCTCATGTGATGCAGCAGGATTATTTTTCTCCCCAGTCTTACATTAAGTTAGATTAAGAAACATCTTATTTACCGGTAGTCTTTTTAGATTGGTTCCCCTGTCCTTTAGCAGTGAATGTTGATTATTCCTTTCTAGGAAGTGAGGAAGAAGGGAGTTGAGAGATAAGATTGTAGGTCTTTTCTCTTGCTTTCACAACCAGTGAGGTAGATGGCATTATTTCCATTTTTGAACTAGTAAGCCTGAGATTAAAAAAATTCAGTGATTTGTGTGGACAGCTAATTGGTAGAAGAGGTAGAACTGAACCTAAAACAATTCTTTTTATTCTACCATATCCCCTCATTAAGGGATGAGCTAAGCAAAAGATCTGTATGTTCTGATGGACAGTACTTCCTAAAAATGAGCACACACACAGACACACAAAAATTAACCATACTTCCTAAATGGCAGAAATCGCCTTTTGGAAAATTTGGAAGACGATTAAGTAGACTTTCTAGTATAAGAATGCAGGTAGAGGCTCTGAGAACTTGTTCATAGACATACTTGATTCTTCTAACCCAAGTACAAATTCATATTTATCACAGAAGGCAGGTTTAGAAGCATGATGTGTGCAATATCTACTACTGGAAGGATGGAATTAATGACATTTTATTTAAAATTTTTATTTATTTCAGAGGAAGAGTGAGAGAGAGAGATTGAAAGAACGAATGCGGGTGATAGGGAGAGGGAGAAGCAGGCTCCCCACAGGGCAGGGAGCCCAACATGGGACTGGATCCCAGGATCCTAGGATCACAACCTGAGCCGAAGGACTGGATCCCAGGATCCTAGGATCATGACCAGAGCCGAAGGCAGATGCTTAACCGACTGAGCCACCCAGGCACCTCAATTAATGAATTATTTGGAAATGATCTTTCCCGATTCATTACTTGTAATTAGAAAAAATACGGCGATCCTTGTTTCTGGCTGATCAGTGACATCATTGTCAAGATTCATTCTTGAATATGACATTGTTAATTAATATTCTAATATCTAACATTTATTGAGTCTTTCAATGTTACAGGCAATGTGTTAGGGTCTTTATTTCCAGTTATTATCAGCATAGTCCTTAACTATGGCCATTTTCCAACAAGATAACTGACGGTTAAAAAAGTTAAATAACTAGTCCAAGGTTGTACCTACCGGAAAATGGCTACCAGAAGATTTGTATCCAGTTCATCTAACTAGGAGGGTTGTGCTTTCATTTTGCATTGTGTTATTGTTACTGAGAATGCATTTGGCCTGGAGTCAGGAAAACTAGCTTTTGTCCCAGGTTGAGTACTGACAAGCTGTGTAAGTTTAGGCAAGTTACTTTTTTTCTCTGAATCTATTTTCTCATTTGTTAAGAGGAATGGATGATGAGAACAGTGATTTCTGGTTTATCTTGCAACTGAGAAATAAAATGATTGAAATGCCCAAAAGGGAAACTGATTAACTTGCAGCAAGATCTAGTAATTTCCTAAGATCATCCTGATGTAATATGTCAGTTACTTGCTACACCACAATACTTTTTAAATTAAATTTATTTTTGTTTGGTATTTAGGCTATGCCCTTTATCATCATTTCCCATGGGTACCATCAGAGTGCTGATGATATTATATAAACTCCAAAGTAGGATACACAGCGTAGGAGGTAGAATTGTATTTATGGAAAACACAAGAAAGGGATGTTCAAAATGAGAACCATCCTTGTGAAGTAGGCTTTGTATTCCATATTTGCTAGTGAAGAAACTACATTTTCAAAAGATCAAAAGGTGACATATGACATCTACCACTGGCTAATTTGATGACTAACAGTGATTCCCCCATTTCTGTACTTGGCATGTTCTGGGAATGTGTTTATTTCTCTATAATCCCAGGTTTGGCTGCCCCTTATTTTGTGATTTAGGAGATAGATTAGTATTTTGTGACGTTTTGTATATCCAAGAAGATGAAGTTCAGCAATGACTGTAAGGCTTGGATGTGCTGAGGTATGGTAATCTTTTTAAAAATGCCAAAATCCCTAGATACCGTTCCAGTTTCTTGAACCTTATTTTTGTTCAATTCTGTCTAAGTCTATTCATGCTGTACTGCATTTGTTACCAATGTGATTAGTGTCTGTTTCCAGCTTGGACCAAATTAATGAAGACATGAAAAGGAGTTTCAGAGGGTGTGGGTACAGAAGAGGGTTTCTTTAGTAACGTAGAGTTCACCTGATTACATGGTTAGACGAACTGAACACCCGCAGCCTCTCATCCTTCTTCTCCTCTTCCTCTCCATCATCTTAACAACAGTGTGAAAAAGCGTTGCTTACAGAGTCATTGACTGTACTTGTCTTTACTGAGTCCCTCAATGGGTATCATTTCATTAACTCTTCACCTAGCACAGAAAGGTAATTAGGATTTTCTCCATCTCCCTGATGAGGAAGCTGATTCTGAGAGAGATTAAGGAATTACCTAAGAACAGAGAGCCAGTTAGGCAATAAAAAACACACAGTTCCTTTTGACTTATAAACTTACAGTCTTTCTCTGATGCTGTATTATCTGAGAGCTGCAACTTTTGGCATCAACATAATAACCTTGCTCTCTTAGGAAAGTGTGTCTTCATAGGCATTCCCAGATCATATGTCTATCGCATATTTTAAACGTCTATTGAAGTAATAGCTGTCTACCTACCCACCTAACTATCTCTCATGTGTCATAATGTATACCAACTATATCTACGGCTCATTAAAATTGTATAAAGTCAACATCTACATGTAACTAACATTCACATCCATATGTAGAAACTGACTGACATCCCTCACAGTTGTTACCCTCCCCAGAGGTAACCAAGTACTTCACTTCTGTCACCAAAGTTTAGTGTGCTACCTGTTTTTATACTTAAAATATGTGGAAATGTGTCTGTTCATATCTTCTGCCCATTTTTTGATGTGTTTGTCTGTTTCGTGTGGGTTGAGTTTGAGGAGTTCATTATAGATCCTGGATATCAACCTTTTGTCTGTACTGTCATTTGCAAATATCTTCTCCCATTCCGTGGGTTGCCTCTTTGTTTTTTTGACTGTTTCCTTTGCTGTGCAGAAGCTTTTGATTTTGATGAAGTCCCAGAAGTTTATTTTCGCTTTTGTTTCCTTTGCCTTTGGAGACGTATCTTGAAAGAAGTTGCTGTGGCTGATATCGAAGAGATTACTGCCTATGTTCTCCTCTAAGATTCTGATAGATTCCTGTCTCACGTTGAGGTCTTTTATCCATTTTGAGTTGATCTTTGTGTACGGTGTAAGAGAATGGTCGAGTTTCATTCTTCTACATATAGCTGTCCAGTTTTCCCAGCACCATTTATTGAAGAGACTGTCTTTTTTCCACTGTATATTTTTTCCTGTTTTGTCGAAGATTAATTGACCATAGAGTTGAGGGTCCATATCAGGGCTCTCTACTCTGTTCCACTGGTCTATGTGTCTGTTTTTATGCCAGTACCATGCTGTCTTGGTGATCACAGCTTTGTAATAAAGCTTGAAATCAGGTAAGGTGATGCCGCCAGCTTTATTTTTGTTTTTCAACATTTCCTTAGCGATTCGGGGTCTCTTCTGATTCCATACAAATTTTAGGATTATTTGCTCCAGCTCTTTGAAGAATGCCGGTGGAATTTTGATTGGAATGGCATTAAAAGTATAGATTGCTCTAGGCAGTATAGACATTTTAACAATGTTTATTCTTCCGATCCAAGAGCATGGAATGGTCTTCCATCTTTTTGTGTCTTCTTCAATTTCTTTCATGAGTGTTCTATAGTTCCTCAAGTATAGATCCTTTACCTCTTTAGTTAGGTTTATTCCCAGGTATCTTATGGTTCTTGGTGCTATAGTAAATGGAATCGATTCTCTAATTTCCCTTTCTGTATTTTCTCCAATCAAGAAATACAAATGGCTATCAGACACATGAAAAAATGCTCATCATCATTAGCCCTCAGGGAGATTCAAATTAAAACCACATTGAGATATCACCTTACACCAGTTAGAATGGCCAAAATTAACAAAACAGGAAACAACATGTGTTGGAGAGGATGTGGAGAAAGGGGAACCCTCTTCCACTGTTGGTGGGAATGCAAGTTGGTGCAGCCTCTTTGGAGAACAGTGGAATCTCCTCTTTGTTCTCTTTGGAGAACAGTGGAATCTCCTCTTTGGAGATTCCTCAAGAAATTAAAAATAGAGCTTCCCTACGACCCTGCAATTGCACTCCTGGGTATTTACCCCAAAGATACAGATGTCGTGAAAAGAAGGGCCATCTGTACCCCAATGTTTATAGCAGCAATGGCCACAGTCGCCAAACTATGGAAAGAACCAAGATGCCCTTCAACGGATGAATGGATAAGGAAGATGTGGTCCATATACACTATGGAGTATTATGCCTCCATCAGAAAGGACGAATATCCAGCTTTTGTAGCAACATGGACGGGACTGGAAGAGATTATGCTGAGTGAAATCAGTCAAGCAGAGAGAGTCAACTATCATATGGTTTCACTCATTTGTGGAGCATAACCTATAGCATGGAGGACAAGGGGCGTTAGAGAGGAGTAGGGAATTTGGGTAAATTGGAAGGGGAGGTGAACCATGAGAGACTATGGACTCTGAAAAACAGTCTGAGGGGTTTGAGGTGGCGGGGGGGTGGGAGGTTGGGGTACCAGGTGGTGGGTATTATAGAGGGCACAGCTTGCATGGAGCACTGGGTGTGGTGAAAAAATAATGAATACTGTTTTTCAGAAAATAAATAAATTGGGGAAAAAATATGTGGAAATATGTACTCTTGTCTACATGACTTCCTTGTTTATTTCTTTTAGATAGGTTTTTGGTTTCCTTCTGATATCACATTCTACTTGCTTAGAGAAATCTCTTCTCTCTATGTAGATTTTATGGCACAGGTGTGTTGAGGGGTCAGCAAGACCACTCACAATTTTAATGATGTGCTAGAAAAACTCACAGAACTCAGAAAAACTGTTGGAAAATACTTATGGTTACAGTTTACAGTGAAAAGATGTAGATTAAAATCAACAAAGGTGAAAAAATATCAATAAAGGTAAAAGGCACCAGCACAAAGTCTAAGGGAGACCAACTGCAAGTTTCCAGTTGTCCTACTGACAGTGATGAATTCTCCAGCAATGATATGGGGGACATTATCTACGAAATGCTGCCAACCAAGGAAGCTCACCCAATCCTTAGTGGCCTAGGGTTTTTACTGGGGATGAGTCACTAGGAATGGAGCACTCATGGGACTGACCTCAGTTACTCAATCTCCAGCCTTGCCAGAGGCCAAACTAATATAGTGTGGCCCAAAGCCCCCCACCATAAATAATATTGTTACAATAAACTGTCTGGCATGGCTCAAGACCCTGGGTATACCAAGATACTCCAGTCAGAGGATTGCAAGGATTGTTGTTTTCTAGACCACAGACCTTTCTTTGAGACATTTAGGGTTTGAACACCCAGGTGCACTGAATTAACTCTTCACTGCACAATGAGCATTCCAGACCTGCTAAGTTAACCCTTTCCTACATATCAGGCCACCTAAAAGTGAATTTTCTCAGTTTTTATGTACCTGAGATGTCCTACTCTACCTTTATTTTTTTTGAAGTATCTTTTCACTGGATACAGAATTCTGGGCTGACAGTGTTTTTCTCTTTGTACTCCAAGTACATCACACACACATGCATTTATGCTCTTTATCCTGCTTGGATTTTTTTGAAATTCTGAAGTAATATTTCCATCCCCAACTTCCACACTTTCTTGGTTGCTTTTGAGATTTTTCTCTTTGTTTTTGTTTTTCAGTGATTTTACTATGCTATGTCTAGATGTCTTTTGATACGTATTTATACTGCTTCTGGTACACAGTACATCTTAACACCTGTGATTTTATCACTACCCAGGCATAGTTCAAAGATGTTGCGAGTCTGGTTCTAGACCACTGCAGTAAAGCAAATACTGCAATTAAGTGAGTCAAATGAAATTTTTGGTTTCTCCAGGCATAACAAAATTATGTTTATATTATACTATAGACTATTAAGTGTGCAGTAGCATTATATATAAAAAAGTACATACTTTAAAAAATACTTCTTTGCTAAAGAAATGCTGACCATAATGATGAATAAATTTGAAATATTACAAGAATTACAAGAATTTCAGGAACATAAATTTCAGGAATAAATTTCAGAAATAAATTTCAGGAACATAAATTTCAGGAACATTTTTCTTTCTGCTATTTTTAAAACATCCCAGGTTTGCTTTAGACATGGGTCTTTATTCTTGCTTCTCCCCTGCCTAGAATACTGTTCAATTTGCTTGTAAATTGTTCAATTTGCTTGTAATACCTGTACCCTCATTTTAAGATTTGTTTGTGTCACCTCTTCAGACAGTACTTCCTTGACTACCATTTTAAGAATAGATACCTTTTAATTTCCCCCACCTAACCACACTTTTCCTACCTTACTTATGATTTCTACACAGTTATGATCTGATAGAATAACTTCATTTACTGAAGGAGTGCACTCTGACTATAGTATACACTCCTGAATTTTGTCTTTTTCATAAGCTTTTCAAGCGACTCACAGAAGCCTGGCACATTAAAAAAATATTTGTTGAATGAGTTAATAAATGTTTCCTGGTTCCTTATACTTTAGATAATTATGATAATGCCTGTCCTGGAAATCTCATGTTTTTTTTCCTGAGTGTTAAACAAAATATTATCTGTGTTGTACAGATATGTTATTTTTTTAAAATGTGCTTACTCTATTTAGGGAAATCTTTGATTTACACATCTTTGGGGTATACAAGGACCTACTTACTGCTCTTCAGTGAAAGAATCAGATGTTTGTTTTCCCAGCTCCCTTAGATGGGGTGATCACTGTTTAGGTTTGTTTGGGACTAAAGTTTTCTCTGAGTTATGGGATTTTAGTGCATGTTTCCTATATTTGGCAAATCATATGCTGCTACCTTAGAGTTTGACTGTGTGTTCAGTGATGTAAAGAAGTCAGTGAAGAATTCATTCCAGCCACAGCAGGGATAACCAGGGTTCAAGTGCTGTTGTGGCAGCAGCCAGGTGTCTGCTATTCAGACAAAACTCATCCTATATCACATTCTCTTTTTATGAATTAATCCATCCATCCTCCTAATATTCCTCTGCAAACCTTTGTTTTTGGTTAATTCAGTAAAAGGGAGTTTCTCTGGCTTGTAGATGAGAAACCTGGCTGGTACACTATTGAAACAATTTAGAAGAGGGCAAATTATTTTAGACTATAAAAGCATTCTTTGTCATTTTTTATTAGTATAGCACATAGCCCAGCTAAACATCTAGATAGTCAGTCTAAAACACATGCAGATATAAAAGGTTTCGCTGAAATGGGTATTGTATGTGTTTTAAGGAGTTTGATTATAGGGAATCTCAGGCTGAGTAGGAAAGTCATTTTATTTTCTAGTTTTTATACCTGTAATGTTGTATTCAGACACACTTCCATGGTACAATAGGTGGAAATGAATTTCATTCCCTTAATACATGGAGGTGTTTAGTTCCCTTAGACCCATCTAGTAGTAGCTGATCATATAATAAACAGTTGAGAAGAAAATCACTATATCTTACATGGCAAAGTAGCCAGGAACATGATAGAGCTGACTTATAAGGTAGCTGTGTCTACAGAGAAAATAAAAACTCATCACAGAATCTCCTGTAGCTTGGGGGAATCTTCCTATTATGCAGTTTTCTTGTTACTGCTTTGTCATAAAGGAAAACTTGAAGAACATTTTAGAGGGAATTTTAAAGTTTTTTCAATTTCCTTTTGATGTATAGTGAGCAACCATATAAGCTCAATGATATATAATAGAAAGTGTTTATTGTACATGTATATGTGTTCAGCCTGGGTTGAATAGGTTTTCCTGCTGATTTTGGCTGGTTTCTGCTGGAATGACTTAGGTGACTCAGTTCTGTTCCATGTGTCTCTCATCCTCCAACAATAGGCTAGCCTAGGGATAGTCTCATGGTGATGGCAGAAAGCTAGGAAAGCAAACAGAAACTGGCGTGTCTTCTTGAAGCCCAGATTTAACCCACTGAGCCACCCAGGCGCCCCTGAAGCCCAGGTTTGAAACTGGCACATTGTGAATAATTCTGCTGTTAACATGGGTATACAAATATCTCTTTGCGACACTGCTTTCAGTTCTGTTGGATATATACCCAGAAGCTTATAGAGTTATTATGGTAACTCTATTTACTAAAGCATGGAATTATCTAAATGGAATTACTAAAGTTTGGAATTCTCCATAATTGTATTCTTGTGTAGGATAGCAATCACTTTGCTAATCTTGAAAAACTATGACCAAAATGGCAGAGGAATTATTCTAGAGAGTTTAGTGTATTAGGAGGATGTTTGATTCTAAAAGCATCCATGAAAATAAATGAGGCTATACTTGGGATTAACTTAAAGTGCACATGCTTCATATAGATGTTTAAAAAAAGAGAAATGGTATTTTTTTAATTAAAAAATTTTTTTTACTTACATATAATGTATTATTTGCCCGAGGGGTACAGGTCTTGTGAATCGTCAGGCTTACATACTTCACAGCATTCACCATAGCACATACCCTCCCAGTGTCCATAACCCAACCGCCCTCTCCATAGCCCCCTTCCCCAGCAACCCTCAGTTTGTTTTGTGAGATTAAGAGTCTCTCATGTTTGTCTCCCTCCCAATCCCATCTTGTTTCATTTTTTCCTTCCCTATCCCCTCGAACTCCCCATTCTGCCTCTCAAATTCCTCATATCAGAGAGATCATATGCTATTTCTCTTTCTCTGATTGACTTATTTTGCTCAGCATAATACCCTCTAGTTCCATCCACATTGTTGCAAATGGCAAGATTTCATTTCTTTTGACAGCTGCATTGTATTCCAGTGTGTGTGTGTGTGTGTGTATACATATCTATATCTATATATCTATATCTATATCTATATCTATATCTATATCTATTTCTATATCTATATATATCTCCCATCATCTTTATCCATTCATCTGTTGACGGACATCTAGGTTCTTTCCACAGTTTGGCTATTGTGTACATGGCTGCTATAAACATTCGGGTGCACGTGCCCCTTCGGATCACTACATTTGTATCTTTTTGGTAAATACCCAGTAGTGTGATTGCTGGGTAATAAGGTAGTTCTACTGAACTTTTTAAGGAACCTCCATGCTGTTTTCCAGAAGAAAGATGCTTATTTTTAATTATGAGAGTAATAAATGTGTATTTTAGACTCTTCAGAAAATTTGGCTTATTTCTTCACATTAATGATTCAAAGCCCTGATATAAAATGGTCAACTCTGCTTAGCAAAGTAGCAATGTCAAGAGTGGCTTGGATGGGGGTTAGTTCCCCATAATCTTCAGAGCTGTTCATCCACCCACTATGTGAAAATGTTTTCTCCATTGTATGATGCTAGACAAAAAGAGCAGCAAGGGTCCCTTACCAATCATATCATCCCTTCTATATCCCCCTGTTTTGTATATATGTCAGTAGATTTTAGTTGTAATTAGAAGGAGGAATTGGGAAAAGTGTATATATTCTCTATTGTGTTGGAAATAGAAGTTATAGAATTGTTTTTTTTAAGTTTTTAATGGTTACCAATCTATTGTATAATTTGCCACAACCGGATAAACCATTCATTTGCCATACATTGTGGTTTTTTCTAGTTCTCTCCTATTCTGGAAGACCTTCCTTTGATAGATACTGATGGAAAAACATCTATTTCTGAGGGCTGTCAGTAACTACTTTTTAATGTAAGTGGTAGTTTTCCTTAGTTTAATTAAGCAATGCCTAAATAGTGCTGTTTATGGGGTCCTAGAAATATCTGAAAATAGTTTACTTAAATGCTTTGAATTTCACTGAGCTTCATGGCATTGGTACCTATTAAGAAGTGCATATCTTCATGAGGGTTAAATCTCAGAACCTTATTAGCATTTTCCTCCTTTTTAAAAAATTAGCTTATAATGTATTATTTGCTTCAGGGGTACAGGTGTATGAATCATCTGTCTTACACAATTCACAACACTCACCATAGCATATACCCTCCCCAATGTCCGAAACCCAGCCACCCTATCCATTACCCCACCACCCAGCAACCCTTAGTTTGCTTTCTGAGATTAAGAGTCTCTTATGGTTTGTCTCTTTCCCTGGTCCCATATTGTTTTAGTTTATTTCTTCCCTTCCCCCCACGAACCCCTGCCCTGACCCTCAATTTCCTCATATCAGAGAGATCATATGATGATTGTCCTTCTCTGATTGATTTATTTCACTTAGCATAATGCCCTCTAGTTCCATGCACATTGTTACAAATGGCAAGATTGCAGATTTTTTGATGGCTACATAGTATTCCATAGTATATCTGTACCACATCTACATTATCAATTCATCAGCTGATGGACATCTAGGTTCTTTCCATAGTTTATTGTGGACATTGCTGCTATAAACATTTGGGTGTATGTGCCCCTTCAGATCACTACATTTGTACTTTTGGGGGAAATACCCAGTAGTACAATTGCTGGGTCATAGGGTAGCTCTGTTTTCAACTTTCTGGGGAAACTCCATACTGTTTTCTAGAGTGGCTGCACCAGCTTGAAATGGAAACGGTGTAGGAGGGTTGCCCTTTCTCCACATCCTGGCCAACATCTGTCATTTTCTGACCTGTTAATTTTAGCTATTCTGACTAGTGTGAGGTGGTGTCTCATTGAGATTTTGATTTGTATGTCCCTGATGCTGAGTGATGTTGAGCACTTTTTCATTTGTCTATTGGCCATTTGAATGTCTTCTTTGCAGAAATGTCTGTTCATGTCTTCTGACTGTTTCTTGATTGGATTATTCTTTGGTGTTCAGTTTGGTAAGTTCTTTATATTTGGATATTAGCCCTTTATCTGGTATGTCATTTGCAAATATCTTCTCCTATTCTGTCAGTTGTCTTTTGGTTTTGTTGACTGTTTCCTTTGCTGTGCACAAGCTTTTCATCTTGATGAAGTCCTAGTAGTTCATTTTTGCCCTTGCTTCCCTTGCCTTTGGCAATATTTCTAGGAAGAAGTTGCTGTGGCTGAGGTCGAAGAGGTTGCTGCCTGTATTCTCCTTAAGGGTTTTGATGGATTCCTGTTTCACATTGAAGTCTTTTATCCATTTTGAGTCTATTTTTGTGTGTGGTGTAAGGAAATGGTCCTGTTTCATTCTTCTGCATGTGACTGTCCAATTTTCCCAACACCAATTTATTAAAGAGACTGTTTTTTTTCCATTGGATGTTCATTCCTGCTTAGTCAGAAATTAGGTGACCATAGAGTTGAGTCCATTTCTGGGCTATTCTGTTCCATTGATCTACGTGTCTGTCTTTTTGCCAGTACCATACTCTCTTGGCGATGACAGTTTTGTAATAGAGCTTGAAGTCTGGAATTGTGATGCCACCAACTTTGGCTTTCCTTTTCAACATTCCTCTGGCTATTTGGGGTCGTTTCTGGTTCCATATAAATTTTAGGGTTATTTGGTCCATTTCCTTGAAAAAAGTTGATGATATTTTGATAGGGACTGCAATAAATGTAGATTTCTCTGGGCACCATAGACATTTTCACAATATTTTTCTTCCAATCTGTGAGCATGGAACATTTTTCCATTTCTTTGCATCTTCGCCAATTTCTTTCATGAATACTTTTAGCCTAGCTGGATATAGTATTCTTGGCTGCTTATTTTTCTCATTTAGTGCTCTGAATATACCATGCCAGTCCTTTCTGGCCTGCCAGGCCTCTGTGGATATATCTGTTTCCAATCTAATATTTCTACGGTTATATGTTATAGACTTCTTGTCCCGAGCTGCTTTCAGGATTTTCTCTTTGTCACTGAGACTTGTATGTTTAGCTATTAGAGGATGGCATGTGGACCTATTTTTATTGATTTTGAAGAGGGTTCTCTGTGCCTCCTGGATTTTGATGCTTGTTCCCTTTGCCATAGTAGGGAAATTCTATGCTGTAATTCACTCCAATATACATTCTGCCCTTCTTTCTCTTTCTTCTTCTTCTGGGAACCCAGTTATTCTCACAGTGTTTCATCTTATGGTATTACTTTTCTCTCGAATTTTCCCCTCGTGGTCCAGAAGTTTGTCATTCTTGCTCAACTTCTTTATTCTCTGTCATTTATTCTTCTATATCACTAATTCTGTCTTCCGTCTCATTTATCCTAGCCATAAGAGCCTCCATTTTTTACTGGACCTCATTAATAACTTTTTTCATTTCAACTTGGTTAGATTTTAATTCTTTCATTTATCCAGAAAGGGATTCTCTAATATCTTCCATGCCTTTTTTGAGCTCAGCTAGCACCTTGAGAATGATCATTCTGAACTCTAGTTTGACATCTTACTAATGTCTGTATTGATTAGGTCCCTAGCCATTGGTATCGCCTCTTGTTCTTTTTTTTTCTTTTTTTTTTTTTTTGAGGTGAGTTTTTCTATCTTTTCGTTTTATCCAGATAAGACTAGATGAATGAGAGAACAAAATATTAAAAGGATAGCAATGACTTCAGAAAAATATACACTAACCAAATTGGAAGAGACCTGAAACTGGGGGGGAGATGAAAGAAGAAAAAAAAAAAAAAGGAAAAAAATAGACATATATATTAGACTGCTGAGTAGAACAGAGCTACTCACTTGGTTTTGGGTATATTTTGGTCTGTTAGAAGAAACTTGTATCCCAAATATTAAAGAGAGGAATATATATATATATATATATATACACACAAAAATAAAGGTAAACACAATGAAGGGATGGAATATGGCTCCAACAATGAAAATTAAAAAAGGATTCTGAAAAAGGAATTGATAAGTAAGAAGTTGGTTGAAAAAAAGAAAGAGGAAAGAATGTGATAAGGGTGGAGATTAGGACAAGGCCATGTGCTAGATTTAGAGTATGTTTTGATTTGTTAGAAGAAACTGTATCACAAAATTTTGAAGAAAGAAAACCTATATGTAAACAAAAAATAAGGTTAAATATAATGAAGGGATAGAATAGGACTCTAACAATGAAAATTTAAAAAGAATATTTAAAAGGGTATTGAGAAGGTAAAATGGTTAAAAAAAAGGTTAAAATAGGAAAGAGGAAAAATTTTTAAAAAGTAGAAGAAAAAAATAAATTTAGCTTCATAAAACTAAAGAATCATGGGGGGAAAAACATGAATTCTGTGTTGTTTTTCCCTAGCTCTGGTGTTCCATGGTTCTCGTTGATCAGCGAACTTGGTCTTGGCTGGATGTTCTTGCTGATTTTCTGGAATAGGGGCTTGTTGCAGTGATTCTCAAATGTTTTTGCCCAAGTCAGAATTATACCACCCTTGCCAGGGGCAAGGCTAACTAATCTGCTAGGTTTTGGTCTTGGGAGCTTTTGTTCCCTGAATGCTTTCTGTACAGCTTTGGAGGATGGGAATGAAGATGGAGGCCTCCCAATCACCTCCCTCGGAGGAACCCAGAGCTCAGGGCCCCACTCCTCAGTGTGCCCTCAGAGAAAAGCAGTCAATCCCTCCCATCTCCCCGTCCTCTGACTGCACTCCATGCTCACCCAGCCTATGACCGAGCATTTCTGTCTCTGGTACATGGCCCTGTTTGGAGTCTCCAAACACAAGCAGATTCCTGCAGCATGCTCCCATGCTGTTCTTCCTGGAGGAGAAGGGGGGGTGTTCTCCCTGGATCTGGCACTTGTGGGGACCCTGCTCAAAGAGCAGTGGCCCGACTGTGGCTCACATCATGGTTTGTGGTAACCCTGAGGTGAGAGCCCATTTCTTGGCTCCACCTCTTTAGCCAGCTTCTCTGCTCTGATACGTGGGAGCTCTGCTGTACTCAGGCACCCCCATCTTTCAGTGACACTGAGGGACCTGAGACAACACTGTCCCTGTGAGGGTTCCAGGCCTTGCTTAGACTCTGGAGCAATGTCTCTCAGTGGAGCAGATTTCTAAAAGTTCTGATTTTGTGCTCTGCTGCTCTACTGCTTCGTTGAAGCCAGCCCATACTCCCACAGTCTATCTTCCCGTATATTGCCTCAGCTTCATTTTTCCGTACATCCTACCTTCAAGAAAGTAGTTGCTTTTCTGTTTGTAGAATTGCTGCTGTTCTTCTCTTCCTTCTCTTGTTGAGTTTGTAGGTATTCAGAATGGTTTGATAACTATCTGGCTCAATTCCTGGGACCCAGGGATATTTAGGTCTCCCACTCCTCCACCATCTTGCTTCCCCCCACCCCTGCATTTTCCTTTTAATGCAAGGAGGTTTTGGTATGTCTAAACCAGCTCTGCCCAAGAGAACTTTTCCTTTCTTTCTTTCTTTCTTTTTTTTAGATTTATTTATTTATTTGAGAGAGTGTGAGCATGTGTGAGAGTGGGGGAAGGAAGGGGCAGAAGGAGAGAATCTTCAAGCAGATTTTTCCACTGGGTAAAGAATCTCATGCAGGGCTCTTCCCCACAATCCATGAGACCATGATCTGAGCCAAACCAAGGGTCAGATACTTAACCCCCTCAGCCACCCAGGTGCCCCAAAGAGAACTTTGCATAATGGGAATATTTTTCTGCTTTGTCTAATACAGTAGCCATTAGTGACATGTGGCTATTTACCACTTGAAAAATAGCTAATGAGAACCGAGAAGCTAAATTTTGAATTTTTTTTTTTTAGTTTATTTAAATTCAAATAAGCACTAATAGCCTATGGCTATCATATTGGACAGCAGAGGCATAATATACAAGGACACCAGACATCTGAGAAACAGAAAGCTTGAGATGGAGGGGAGGCTGCTGTCCTTTTTCATGAATTTGACTTTGGTATACCTCAGATATCTACTTTTCTTTCTGCAGATGGCCCTGTCCCATTAAGGAATGTTCAAACCAATGGAGATATTAAGAAATCATCCTTCTGATCTAGTGTTTTAAAAGAAGTTTCAGTTTAAATCCTAAAATTACTTTCAGGCCTCAGAAACCACTCTTGCTGTGCATTGAAAGCATCTTTTCTTCACAGAGCCCAAGTCCTATAGAATCTCAGTAGGAGTTTCATTATCACCATTATATTAATAATAACAGGCACCACAAAATGAGTAATTATAGCATAAACATTTATTTAGTGAGAGCCATGTGCCACATTCTCTCTCATTTTCCTGTTTAATGCAAGAATCTTTTGAGGTTGGTGCCGGTATTACCTTGAGAGTATATGAAATAAAGATGGAAAGTAATTAAGCCACTTAACTAGGTTCATGTAGCCATTAAAAGTGTGGGGGCACCAGGCAACTGGGCTCCCTTTCTTACTCCTAAACACTCCTGCTTCTATGGACTTACCCATCAGAGAGGTACCACATCATCATTCAGACTCTGTCAAAAGGGAAAAATCAAAGCAGAGGGCCCAGGGATGATCTGAATAAGCCTGCTTTTTAGAGACAGGCAAACTTTGGCCTCCCATTGTGATTGTATTACTATCTAAGTTTGCATTTACTATTTAATTTCCCTGGGTCTCAACTGCATTATCTCTACAATAGGCATAGTAATTCCTACCTGGCAGTATATTTGGATGGGCTGCACAAGACATTGAATAAGATCTCATAAGTAGTTTGTGCTAAAGGAAAATGCATACTTTGTCTTTGCAATCACCACTGTTGTTAGATTTAATACATAGGCAGATGCACAGATTATGTAATTATCTACACTGTCATTGCCCAGCCTAACACCTTAGGTTTTGCTGGTTTATTTTTAACTTTAATCTGTTTATGGTACTCACTAGATACAGAGCTAACAATCTAGTTTGGTTTCTCTGGTGCCTCCGCCTCCAGGTTTCATTCACACTATACTCTGTGGAATGTCCACCTTCCAGTTCATGTTGTCTCACTCTCTTATCCTCTGGAGGCAGAAGATGGGCAATCAGGGATGACTAGAGATCAGAAAATTGAGAATATATTTAAATCAGGGCAGTATGAGTCAGTAACATGGGATGGAGGGCTCTGGTTGGGGTTAAGAGTTAAAAAAAAAAAAGTGGTTAGCATTGAAGATGTGCTGGGCAGGAAAACTAAAGAGGCGGGGAGTATGGGAGCTAAGGAAGCAGGAAGATATACAGCAGAATACAAGGTGGTCCTACCAGGGTAGTAGGCAGTAAAGGACAGTTGGCCACCATGGGAGTTGCATCCCCTTTTCAGTGGGTGGTGTCTGGTACCAGGATAGAAGGATTATACTTTGGGTGGCTTTAAATGGATTTTGCTGGGCTTGACTGGTTCCTAATAGCAGCTTAAAAAGGGCATTTGGATTTTAAGAGAAAACAAGCCTCAAGGTAAGACAATGAAGTCTGAGGATTTCACTTCAGCTAGAGGAAGCACTTATCACTAGGGACTGTCTTTACAACAGTCCTAAAATCTCAGTCCTGGTTTAGCTTCCCTGCTTGTGGGTGCCAGCTCTTAGCATGCAGGGGCTTTGTGAAGTTCTGAGTAAACTCTGAGTGTACCTGGATGCTCAGACAGAAAATTGAAATACCCCTGGGTCCAGTTAGAACCATTCCTACTTTCAGCTCTTATTTTTGCTAAAACAAATTCAGGGTCTTAGATAGCTTGCCCATCTGCTTAGTTGTATTCAAACGAAAGACCTTTGAGTCTGATTCCTGAAGAAGCTGAACTTATTCTCCCAGATCAGCTAGGGTGTGAGAGTTGAAAGCATCCTGGAATGCAAATAGCTTCCTCACTTTTGTTACGTTCATTAGAAGGTACTTTAAGTCACTGGGGCATCCAAATTAGCTTTTAATGATGAACTTCAGCAAAAACCAAAACAAAACAAAAACCTTAAAAGAATGGGTAGAAGGGGAATGGAATGAAACCATGGGATTCCTGTTTGACATCTCCACGTAGTCAGTCATTTCCTGGGGCTTGAAGCAGGAAGAGATCTGTGTGGGAACCAAGTGGAGGGTAGGTGGGTAGAGTTGGGAGTAAATGTGCTGAGGTCAGATGACTCAGCTTGCATCCTGTGTACAATCTGTGACCCTGGGCAAGTACTTAACTTTCTTTGACCCTGTTTCTTTAGGTATAAAATCAGAATTATAATATGATAGCAAGTTTGAAACTATTAGCTGTGCTAAATGTAAAAAGTATTAGCACATTTTCTAACATTTAAGATATATTCAATACATATTATTGATTATTATTATTTCTGGCTTCTAGGTTTTTTATTTTTTTCAAGTTTATACTAAATTATCAACTTTATTCTTCCTCCTCCCCTCCTGTTCTTCTCCACTACCATATCATATGTAATCATAGCAAATGGAAACTGGATCCTTATCAATCCCAAGAGAAATATAAGTACTTGGGGGTCAAATCAGTATATTTTAGGATATAATAGAAATCTTAGCTAATTCCTCACTCTGATTAAGATTCATATTTTGGGGCTATATCTTAGGACAATATGTCTGATGTATATCTGTGAAATGTGAATTACAGCTTTCAGCAGTGGAAGACATTTGTATAAACCACGCTAGTTAAAAGATTCCTTATTACTGAACTGCATGATGATACACCTCCTTCTTTTCTCTAGACATGGTCTTTGAGAAATTAAGGTAAACATTTTTTATTAAATTTTTGTTTCTTCCTTTTCAGTGGCAACTGTATTTTCTGACTATCATTATTTTACTTCTGCCCTTTGGTTAATATAAGATGAAACTGTCAAAAAGACAAAAACCATCTTCACATTTTTTTCCAAGGTGGTCCACAAAAGGCTTAAAAGACAACAGCCATTCAAAAATATCTGCCCTCTCTCTTTCTCCTTGGGGAGGCACTGGGGGACTCATGAGGATTTGAAGTCAGAACTAGGTTTCATTTGTTGTGGAGGAAGAATTTCCTTGCCCTTCAAGGTCCTTCTAGCAAGACTAGGAATCATATTGACATGAGACAGCTGAGCAGGAGAAAAGCAAATGTAACAGCATATTTACAGGAATTAACACAGACATGGAAATTCCAAAAGACAATGAGGCAACATGAGGCTTATGTGTACTAAGGAGAGTGTAAGGGTCTGAGTAAACAAAGAGGAGAACTACTATTGAAGTGGGGGAGGGAGCGAAAGGAAATATTTGAAAAATAAAGGTTGCTTTATTGTGTAGGTAAGTTTCTTAGTTAAAGAGGAATCTCTGTTAATAGTTCTCTTCCTGGGGTGTCTGGGTGGGCAGTTGGGGTTAAGCATCTGCCTTTGGCTCAGGTCAGATCCCAGGGCCTGGAATGGAGCCCCATGTTAGGCTCCTTGCTCAGAAGGGAGCCTGCTTTTCCCTCTACCTCTGCCTGCCATTCCCCATGTTTGTGAACTATCTGTCTCTCTCTCTCTCCCTCTCTCTGTCTCTCAAATAAGATCTTTAAAAAAACACAGTTCTCTTTCTGATAACAAGGGCAGTTAAGGTGGAGGTAAAGAGCTTTTTCTGAATCTTCCAGGTTTTGTTTTCTTTTAACTGAAAATAATATTCATGCCAAAGTGGCCCATCTTCCTTGGCCCCTGCACAGTCTTACCACTCCTCATAAGTCATGTGACCTAGAACAAATTGTGTAAACTTTCGTTTAGTGTTCTCATCTGTAAATGTACAATAATAAGCCTATGACTAAGAGTTGAGCTGAGGAGAGCCCGGCACAGAGTTAAACCATGATTCTCATTTTTCATGAGCTTAAGTGTTTCCTTTAAGTTCTGTAGGTAGATTTGTTGTTTACTGAGGATTGAGAAACTGTGTATTAGATGTAAATAACATTAATTCCTTTTATTTTACTTCCATGTAGGCTAAAAAATCTAATATTGCATTTCACGCTAAGAGATAATTTATATAAATAACATCATATAATTTCAGAATTAGAATATGCCTTAAAGGTCATATTTTGAGCCTCCTTGATTTATGATTTGTTTTTATAACCTTCCTGACAAGTGGTCTTTAAACTTTTCTTTAAATGCCTTCAGTGATTAAAAAATCTGTTAGAATTATCTTTATTCTTTTTGTTTTGTAATTTGGTCAGAACTCCCTTTTCAGCTACTCAGAAAAAGGTGAGTCTTATTTTTATAAGGAAACTTTTGTGTATTTGAAGATGGCCATAATGTCCCTTTGAGTCATTTCTTGCCCATTGTTAGAAGCCAAAGAGTGATTTCCAAACTGGGTGATGATGAGACCTCTATGGAACTTTTAAAATAATACAGCTTTCTGTTCTTGTTGAATCAGAATAACCATGGTGGATCCCTGTTGTCAGCTATTTTAAACAAGTTCTTCAGGAGGTTCTGTGAGTGCAGGAATCTTACTTCCAGGGATTTTCAGTGGGGGGCATTTTTGCAACTCCAGGGGACATTTGACTGTATCTGGAGACGTTTTTGGTTGTTACAACTAGTGTGTGCTACTGGCAAGGAGTAGAGGCCCAGGATGCTGCTAAACATTCAAAAAGGACACAGGACAGTAAGGAATTATCCAGCCCCAAATGGCATGGTACTAATGTAAATAAATTGTTATTCCATTCTAACATGATGTAGATTTGACTTTCCTCAATATTGTGGCTGACCTCCTAACTATTGTGTAAATGTCCTTTAAATCTACTGCATGGCAAAGACCAGACATAATAAAGTTGTGAAGTTTAAAAAAAAGGATGTGAGGGGGCAATGCATTCCATTCTAGGATGACTCATTAAAAGTAGAATTTCATATATTCTTGGGAATGATACTAGAAACTGAGATTCCTCTAGTATATAACTACACTGAATATCATGGGATTTCAGTTTGGCAAATATGTTCATGACCCTAGGATGCCCATGGAAACTGGAGCAGCTCATTGACTCATCTTGGCACAAGGCTGTCTCCCTGCTGCCACCACTGCCACTGCTGCCACTGGCTCCTCCTCCTCCTTGTCCTCATCTTTCTCTTCCGTCTTCTCTTCCTCCTTCACTTGTCCTGGAGAATACTGCAAAAGGACTTTTCACCCTTGGGCATGAGAATTTCCTTGACCTAAGTAATTTGGGATCACAATATGATATGAAGAAGTCTTTTGGAATGTAGATACCATTTTTTAAAAATCTCTTTGTGAAAGGTGGAATCTAGAGACTGTTGTCTCGTAGTGGACTTACAAGAACAAGGTAATTTAAAGACAAAAGTTCAACAATAGCCTCATTATTCCAGCTTGTATCCATCTACTCCCTAAAACATTGAAATGGACTGTGAAAGTTGGTGGAGGTGGTCTAGGTAATCATTTATTTATTTATTTTTAAAGATTTTATTTATTTGTTTGACAGAGAGAGAGAGATCACAAGTAGGCAGAGAGACAGGCAGACAGAGGGGGAAGCAGTCTCCCTGCTGAGCAGAGAGCCCTATGCGGGGCTTGATCCCAGGACCCTGAGATCATGACCTGAGCCAAAGGCAGAGGCTTTAACCCAGTGAGCCACCCAGGCACCCCAAGGTAATCATTTGTTTAAGAAAAATGAAAACTATAGAAAACTGTAAACTGAATGGCCAGACCATATATAAAAATAGAACACTGACTCACAGTGAGCAACTAGCCCAGGAAATTAATCCATTATATACTGTAACCAGCCTAGGAAGCCAGCCTGCTATATGTCAGATTTTTAGTATCTAGTAATAAGCCCAGAAAACCAACCAATAACCTCTATAACAATTGGCCTAAAATGGCTAGGACTTGATTAATAACTGACAGCTTCCCTGACTTTTGTCCCTGCTTCCAACTTGGGAGCAACCTGAAATAGCCATATATGCATCCCTAACTCATCATATAGGGTACCTACTTCTACTTAGCCTGCCTGTAGCTTCCCCATGTCAACAGCTGCCAGTCATGGCATACCTAAAGCCTTCCTTTTTTCCCCATAAAGCTTTCTTCGGCCTGCTGTTGAATTTCCTCCAAATGCAAGTGATGGTAGCTGGTTCCCTTGATAGAGCAAGCTCTAAATAAATAGCTTGTGCTTATTCTCATTTGGCTGGTCTTCATTTATTTCTATAGCAGTTTAATATTGTAAACAATAGTCTCCTCAGTAGGTACCCATTATTTTATTTAATGCTTATGATGATGTTAGAGGAAGCTAAGATTGAACACAGTTAAATGATGAAGAAATGGAGACCTATAATAGTTAGGAAAATTACCTGAAGTCATCTAGTTGGTTAGTAGCTGTGCTGAGATTTGAACCCCAAACGTATGACCATCTCCCTCCCCCCAATATCTTTTTCACAGACTTGATTTCCTAGCTTGTAACCTTTGGTTCTGTATCATGTTTGTGACACCATATTTATGCCTGAGATTTTAGGCTTGCTTTATTTTCTCTCTAGTGATCTTGGACTCTGTACCTCAACTCAGTTCCCACCATGCCAAAATTACATTATAACCCAAGTTTGCTTCATACAATAAGAACAGCCTGGATCATAATAGTCTGTCCTCTAGGACAGGTGGGGCAGGGGAGAGATGGGACATGTGTGTGAGGCCATCTAGGAAGAGGTAAAACTGTTACCATGTAAAACTATTACCACGTTGCCTGAAGTTACAGCAGAAGCCATGCAGAACACGCTTCACAATTCCACTTTAGTCACTCTCCATCCACAACAGTTTTGTTGAGTTCTTTTTCCTGTCACATTAGGATTCCTAAATGAAATGTACACTTGGGGAGCTTGATCTGGGACAGAGAGGAGATGAGCAGAACTGAGTTCAGAAAGTGTGAGAGACTTTGACAGCCAGCAGTGAGAATGAATCTCGGTGGAAGTCAAAACTGAGAAGTGTCCTGTAGTGTCTAAGAAGGAGGCATTGGGGCCCAAAAAGATGGACAAGACTTCAACAGAAGGACTCTAGATGATGGCTTTTGAGAGAAAATTTCCTTTTCATGCTCTATAGTGATATGGAAATAGATATGTTGAGTTAGGTTCATTCTGGGGAAGAGAAAAGAAATGGGGAACTTTCTGAAAGATTACAAATCCTTCCACTTACAGTCAGCCTGAAGGTGCTCCCCCAAACTCATTACCATGCAGCAATCTTGCCCTTTAAGATTTTTTTCAGTGCTGATGGCTAAACCTGACCTTTCATGTAAGTGTATGTGAAACTGCCAGGACTCTGCCGCTGTTGACTACAGGAATGACAGAGATGGGATTAAAAAAAATAGATGTACCTTTAATCATTTTGCATTTTACAAGCTCACACAATAAAAACTGTGATCAATCTTCAGAGAAAGCACACCCTGGAAAGAGGAACTGCATTAAGGAGTAAATATCACTGGTTTTATTGGACTCCAACTCTTGTTACAACCAGGTTCTAGCATCAGCCACAAAGACAAGACTTTGTGAAGTCCCAGCTAGTAGTGGCTGCAAAAGAAACTCAGCTGCTCTGAAGGAATTCAGATGCTGTGGTGCTGTCTGAACGAATTTTCTTTTACACTGGATCAGCGGAATTGAGAGGGAAAGGCAACCTTGGGGCATTTAAGAGAGAAATTCAGAGACACATCAGCTGCTCTGCTGTTGAAGATTTGCGTTCTCTGTTTTCACCCTGGATCCATATTTCTTACCATTTAATGAATGGGTCTGTCAAGGCTTCCTGCCATACAGAAGGTTATGGAGTTGAGATTCCATCCAGAAGAGTTTTTTGAGACACCTGAGTACTTGCTTTGAATACTGCACATGATTATTGGAACATAAGGCAGAGGAAGAAACAACTTAGAAATAATGGAGGGCTTTGCATGGTATTCAGCATAGTAACACTTGCCATTTATTTATTTATTTGTTTGTTTGTTTGTTTTTATACTTGCCATTTATTGACTACTCACTGAAAGCCAGGGACTAGGCCAAACACTGATACATTATTAGATTGATGTGTCTGTGAGTTTATCTTGTAAATCATCATTTAGGAGTATATGTCTACTTCGAAATCTCAGTCATGAGCAGGGAGTAGAGAGCTGGCTGCTATAACCAAGAAAATAAGCTGTATAACCAGACGCAGAGAGAAAAGAATACAATTTAAAAACTGGAAACCCGAGTTCTGAACAGTTCTGACAGTTCCAACAGATCACGATTTCCTTGCTCACCTGGTTTACTTTAGAGAGGTAAGGAGAGAATATGAATGAGCACATGTAAAAGTGCTTTGAAAGCTAAGAGGCTAAACAAATACAAGATTGAATATTAAGTTATAAGATATTTATTTAACCTGGATGGCAACTTATTCTTTTCTCTATTAATTATTGCTGAGTTTTATGTCTCCAACCATGACTATGGGTTTCTTATTTTCTTCCTGAATTTCTATCAGTGTTTGATTAATGTATTTTGAAGTTATAGCATTCATGCCTGATGATTCCTGATTTCTGTATCCTTGTACTTATTGATTTTTAATTCTAATATTTATAGGTAAACCCCACTGGTTGTGCCAATTTCTATATCTGCTAGGGGTTTTGGTTTTGTTTTGAAAATATAGAAACCTGTGGCTATTTTAAGCAGCATTAACAACAGCAACAAAAATGGAATGACTCAAAGTAGCTCACAGAATCAAAGGAAAGCCCTAAGGGACCATGTTTGAGAAAGCTAATAATAAAGATGGTTGAGAAGACTGAGTGTTGCAGGATACCAACATTAGGAGGTGTGAAGACCAAATAATTCTCATCTCTGTGTCATTCTTCTCATTTAAATTCTAGGGGAAAGCATTTCATGGTCTTAGATCAAGTGAAATATCTACCTGTTGGTAGGGTCTTTGGTCGACAGTCCCAGAATATTGCATCCAGAGGGAGGAAGGTGAGTTCTTAAAGAATGATCAGTTTACTATTAACAGAAGAAGGAGAAATGAATACTGAAGAGGCTAAAAGCGACAGAACTCCTCAACTATGACACGTGATTTACCTGCCAAAAATTACAATGTTATCATGTAAATCATATAAAATCCCAAACATGATATATCAGTGAGCTTGGGCTGCTGTAAGAAAACACTGAAGACTGGAAAGATTAAAAAATAGAAATTCATTTTCTCACAATTCTGAGTCCAAGATCAAGGTGGCAGCTAATTTGGTTTCTAGTAAGCCTCTCTTCCTTGTCCTCGTATGGTCTTTCCTCTGTGGGTGCAGAGAGAACAATCTGTCTCTTCCTCTTAAAAGGCCTCTAGTTCTATGGGATTAGGACTCCACCCTTAATGACCTCATTTAAACATTACCTCCTCAAGATTCTATTTCTGAATACAGTCCCGTAAGGAGTTAAGGCTTCATGTGAGTTTTGAGAGGTCCATAACACATGAACTTTAGTTTTTTGAGGGAAAAACAGCAGGCAGCCATACTAAGCAAAATCTTTATTAAGATTTTCCCTGAATGTCTTTGCATTTTAAATCATCTGGTTTTATTGTTAGCTTGGATAGAAGCGGTAGAATTGAGATAGAAGCAAATTCTTGCTACTCCCCACTTGTGAGAGAGTATCTTCCCCTCTCCTTGAATCTGGCTGACCATAAGAAATTGTTTGAAAATAGAATTTGGGAGAAGGGACATCCTGGAACTTCTGTGATGCCCCTTCTACCAGTCTTCCGGAACACCTGTTCTTGGAATTTCTACGAAAGAAGTTTTTTCACATGGAAGCCGTCATGCTCTGAAAAGTCCAAACCACATGAAAAGACTCTGAAGGACGAGTCATTGTGTGAACTAAGACAAGATGAATAGAACTAAGTTGCCAGATGTGTGTAGGAAGAGGCCCTTGCAGAAGTGGATCCTTACACTCCGGCTGCCTCCACTTTGCCACAAATGATCCAGTCAAGCCTTCCCCCAGATTCTTACAATATTATGAGTGAAAACAATGCTTTATTTTTTAACCTAATCAGTTTTGGAGTAGTTTACTATGTGACAATTAGTAAACAAAATAGGCACCAAAGACTTATGTGGAGAAAAAAATACTTAAAATTGTTAGTATTCTATTTCTAACCTTTTTTAAATAAAGAAAAATGAGATTAATGTAGAAGAGCTCTTAAAACAATAGTTTTGGGGCACCTGGGTCACTCAGTGGGTTAAGCCTCTGCTTTGGGCTCAGGTCATGATCTCAGTGATCGAGCCCCGCATCAGGCTCTCGGCTCAGCAGGGAGCAGAACCCCCTCTCTCTCTGCCTGCCTCTCTGCCTACTTGTGATCTCTTTCTCTATCTGTCAAATAAATAAATAAATAAACAAACAAACAAATAAATAAATATTTTTTTTTTAAAAGAAAGTAGTGTCATGTTAAACTCTCATTGGAGAATTATTGAATCTTCATGATTTTTAAAGTTCCCTATGTTTATGACTGAGCAAAAATTGGGGGGAAATTTCCCAAGGATATCCAATGACACAGTGGATTGAAAAACCAATAGCCTATAGCTGATGAGGTAATTCCCTCAAGGGAGAGTTTAACTTTCACATGAGTAGAAGAACAATGGAAAGGAGTTGGAGGAAAAAAACAGAACTATTCTATATTCTCTTGATTAAAGGCAGCTTCCTTCCTTTTTTGATGAATTTCTTCGGAGAGGCAAAATAAATGATGCCTCTTAGCATTCATTAATGAAGGCTCTACCTGCCATTCAGACAGAAAAGACTCTTCCTTGGAACTCTAGCTCCCCATACATTTACATTCAGCACCACAATAGATCTAAAAGTTAACAGATTCATTTTGTTAAGAAGTAAGGAGGAATTACCACTACCCTCCAAAAAGGATAACAAAAAAAACTCCTCAAACTGCAGAAAAATACAGGGGCTATAAATGTTCTCTTTATTAGGCCTTTCAAATGGAATATTTTGAAGAAAACAAACAGCAATTGTAAGATTGTAAAGAGAAATTAGCATTTTGCTTGAAAGAAATGGCAATTAACAATGATGACAATGTGATTTATACTAATTGAGATTAAGTCAGACAAAATGGCAACATTAGTAATCATTTGAAGTGCTGTATTACTCATTATACTGTGCTTTGTAAACATCTCTCTTGAAATTAAAAAGTAATTAGTAGCATTTTAGTCATTTAATTCAGTCTAATTAGGATTTTCAAAAATCTACAGACCTGCTGTTGAAATCTTTTCCCATTTTGAATGGAGAAAACACATTCCTTTTTAAAAAAATCAACTTCTAGTGCTCTTTCTTGATCTGTAGTCTTCATAAAAAAATAATATAAGAGGAAAATGGTATAATTAGAAGCAATAGGTAGGAATTTACTAGAATTGGGCTAAATTTAAAAATTCAACTTATAATTCATGGAAGATGCATTTTAATCTTTTTTTTTTTTTTTTTTTTTTCCCTGTGAGTGGAAAGCATGTTTTGTCAGTTGCTAAAAGGGAAGAAGTATTTATTATTCTTTTACTGGTCTAGTTCAGTCACATCTTCAGAATATGTCTTTAAAGAAGAAAAATAACTTTAGCCAGAGTTGTTATTTGGATGGCATTGGAATATAAAAAATTAAGTTTATTACCAGGACTTTATGACTGGTGATAACATTTGCTCTATGTACTTGATGAAAGGAGGAACTCTAACTCACCCTGCGGGGGAAATGAAGTTGAATGGCAGGGCCAAGAATAATTGCCTTTGTCTCTATCAGAAGTTGTAGCAGGACTGTGCAATTTCAGGCTGGATTTTCTTTTGTACCTTGATGGTGGTGCTAATGATGGAGGTGTTTTGTTAGAAGGTATTAAGTGTATTAGTTTCTTATTGCCACTCTCACAAATTACCCATCAAACTGGTGGTATGAAGCAACACAGATTTATTATCGTACATATCTGGTGTTCAGAAGTCTGAAATGAGTCTCACTGGGCTAAAGTCAAGACATGAGCAGGGCTGTGTTCTTCCAGAGGCTCTAGGCGAGATTCTGTTTTCTGGTCTCAAAGCTGATGAGGCCACTTGGAGTCCTTCACTCATGGTCTCTTTCTTTCATTAAGACTAGTGTATGCATTACTCTGATCTCTACTTCCAGAGCTTTATCTCTTTCTCTGATTCTGACCTGTCCTTCCGTTGTGATGTCTCCTTCTCTGCCTCTGATGCACCTCCTTTCCTCTCACTTAAAAGGATTCTTATAATAACATTGAACCTGCCTGGATTAATCCAAGACAGCCTCTCACATCTCAAGTAAATTAGGAGTCTTAATTCCATCTGTAATCTGAATTTCTCCTTGCCATATATCACAACATATTCACAGGTTTCAAGAATTAAGATGTGGCCATTTTAGGGGACCACCATTCTGTCTACAACAGTAGCATATGAAGACTGTTAGATCTCATTAAGGGTAGGGAAAGTGGGAATTCCTGGATCCTGCCCAGATCAAATCTATACCTTTCTGTCTCAGAGTTCTCTAAGGATGTGGCAGACATTCTTGGAAAAAAAAAAAAAAAAAGTCAAATGGGAAGCAAAGAACTATTTTTATTAGGTAGACTTGAGTTTCAGTAACCATTGCTGAAGTAAAGTGGACTGAGCCATAGGGAAACATCCCCCCACCTTTTTTATTTTATTTTATTTTATTTATTTTATTTTATTTTTGCTGACTTGTACAAAATAGCTTTAAAATGTTCTTAACGTACTCAGTTACCACCTAAGCTGTGTTTAACTGTGCATGTAGTATCACTATACTCACATATTCATTCATTCCCTCTACAAATACTCACTGACCACCTGTGTTGTATCAGGCACTGCTCTAGGTTCTAGAGATGTAACATTGAATAAAACAGACCAAAAAATAAATCTCGTTCTCAAAAACTTACATCTAGTGTGTACATAGGGTTAGCAGGAGATACAGAATATACAAATAGAGAATATAAATACAGAATTTGTTGTTTGGTGGTAAATGAAGTAGGGGATGGGGATAGAAACTGCAGAGATAGGGCATTTATGGTTTTAACTCAGTGTTCAAGGAAAGATATCCTGAGAAGCTGACTTATGAGCAAAGACAGTAAGGAAGCATGAAAGTTGGTTTTGTGAATATATAGCATCCCTAGCAGAGAGAAAATATAAACACTCTGTTGATGGCTCTTGTGTGGTATATATAAAAGAGAAGTTAGCATGGGTACAGTACAGTGAAGTAGGGAGAGACATAAAGGAGATGAGATCAAAGAGATGCCCAGATTACATCAGACATTGGAAGGACTTTGGCTTCTACTCCAAATGAAATGGAAATTAGAAGGTATAGGAATGATGACACCATCTGACCTAAGTTTCATAAGGCTTACTCTGGCTGGTAGGTTGAGAAAAGTCTATGGGTTATGAGAACAAAAGCAGGGAGGTGGATTAGGGGCTATTATCTAATCCAGGAGAGAGATGATGGGGCTTAGACCAGTCTGATAGAAGAGGATATGATGAGAAGTGGTCACAAAGAAAGGACCACAGAAGAGAACAGAAGGTGAGGACAGCCTCATGGGCTGAAGACAAAATACTGAGCTGGAGCTCTAGGTAGTTATTTATGTACTCATGAGGAGAGTCCATTCAATGCTCTGGAATCCGACCATTTTTGATTCGTATTTTTCCTTCCTGAGGGTTGATGAAAAGAGGAGATAGTATGGAAGGCATGGGGAAGGAAGAAGACCAACACAGGAAATTTCCATTGCAAGTTTGTCTGATTTATTTGGATGCTTTCCCAGTGCAATGTGTTTGCCCTCAGTTGTATCCCTACAGGGCCAAGTCTTCAGATGTACCTGCCAGTGAATGTGCAAGATTAATTGACATTGTTTACAAATGAGAGAGGTCTGGGAGGACAGTGAAAGAACAGAAATTTACAATTGAAAAGCTGTGCATTTCTATTCTAGTGTATTCACTTTTTAAGTTTTGTGGAGGTGCAGAGGAAGAGGGAGAGAGAGAATCTCAAGCAGGGTCCACACCCAGCATGGAGGCTGACTTAGTGCTCAATCTCACATCCCTGAGATCATGACCTGAGCTGAAATCAAGAGTCAGATGCTTAACTGCCCAAGCCACCCGGGTGCCCCATATTCACTTAATTTTTGTGAAAGTTTTGGCAAATCCTCTCTTTCTATGTGTAGCATCTTGCATCTTCCAAAGATCGTTGCAACAATATTTGTCATCCCCCCCTGTTTTTCCAAAAACCTCTACTTCTCCATCATCAAGTAGGGTCTAATTTCCCTCTCCTTGAATCTGGGCAGTCTTGCAACTTGTTACAACCAATAGAATGTGTCTGGAACAATGCTGTGTGACTTCCAAGAACAGGCCATAAAAGGAGATGCAGCTTCTATTGGATCTTTGACACGGTGAGCTGCTGTGTGAGAAGTCCAGTATCCTATAGCTGTCCTAGTGCAGTGGAAGCCAAAGCCATGGAGAGAGAGGACATATACAGGTGTTCCAGCCCACAGCTCAGCTCAGGTCCCACCTGGTAGCCAGCATCAACCCCCAGACAGTGAATGAAGGTACCACCGAGATCCTATTCTCCACCTTTGTGAGTCTCCCCAGGTGAGGCTGTAGACCATGTGAAAAAAAGACAAGGCTTCTCTGCTGTGCCTTGTCCCAAATCCTTATCCAAACAATCTGATTACATCAGATCATAATCAAATGGCTTTTATTATGTATATACCACTACTTTTTGCGGTTGGTTAATGCAGAAATAGTAACCTGCATCTTAATTTTCTCATGTATAAAATGAAGATAATTTCACTCATTTCCTTACAAGCAGTAAAGCTTATATGAGTATGTTAAATTTTTACTTTATACCAGGAAAGCTTAAAAAAAGAAACTTAAGGTTTATTGAGTGTTCATAAGGAACACAGTAGACGTGTTTTCAAACATTTTGCATGTATTTGCTCCTAATCCTCACCACTTCTTTAGGAGAAAAGTAGTATTATTAAACCCACTTTACAGATGAACAGACTGAGACACAAAGAAGATAAGTAACTTACCTGAGTTCTGGTACCTAGCAAATGGGTATGCTTGATTTGAACCTAGGCAATGTGGGTCCAGAGTTTGTACCATTAATGCCTAGATTATGTCATTTTTCAAGGAGAAATAGGAATGACTTTTTTTTTAAAGATTTAATTTATTTATTTGACAGACAGAAATCACAAGTAGGAAGAGAGGCAGGGAGAGAAAGCATGCTCCCTGCTGAGCAGAGAGCCCAATGCAGGGCTTGATCCCAGGACCCTGAGATCATGACCTGAGCCGAAGGCAGAGGCTTTAACCCACCGAGCCACCCAGGTGCCCCAGGGATGACTTTTAAGAGTAGTAAATTGAGTTATAGTTTTACCTAAACCCTTAGCATGTGACCTGGAGTCACTATACTCTGAGGCTTAGTTTCTGCATTCTTTGAATTGGGAAGATGGTTGCTTGAACCTCTGATCTCACTGGGTTTTAGTACGAATCATATGAGACAATGCATGTGAGAGCTCTCTGAAGTCAGGAAAACTATAAGATGGTAGCTATCCTTATCACTCCTATTAGAGAACCTGGCATTTGATGTACCTAGAAATAGAACTTGGATCTTTGAAATATAGCTTTTAATCTGAATCAATGCTAATACTACTCTTCTGAAGAATCAACTTTGTCTTGATGAAAATCCAGGATCTCACCATTGCTTTTAGATTTTTCTTTTTCTTTCTTTCTTTGTACCAGAAATGGCTTTGGCAACATGCCTTCCTAGATATCCAGAGAAGAGGTGGTCCTCTTCTGATTCTTTCTCACACTTAGGGTCTTTGTTTCTAAGTTCTCATGTAACACTTCTCACACAAGCCAAGATATCCATTCAACACTTAGGCTATGAGAAAGAGACCTCAGCAACACACACCTGCTCATAGCAAATAATTCTCATAATTCTTCTCACCCACTACTCAAAGCTTATTCCACAAATTCTGTTTGGTTTTTACATTTCTCTCCCTCTTGTTCCCTAATGTCACCTCTTTTACTAAGGCTCCTCCCTTATTTTTTGATACTGACAATAGACCCAGCTTCTTTGGTTTAATCCTAAGTATCAAAGTATTCTCATAACACCTTTTCAGATGGTCACTCAGTTTTAACCATTTGATGAAGTTTCAGGTTTCTTTCCTGGCCCTGGGTACTGACTTGGTTGGCACCGCCCATCTGTTCAGATCAGGATCCTCATGCAGGGGCACTGAGTGATAGTCTGGGTAGAACTAGTCATTCTCGGAAGAGTGTGTAGGATGGGTAATGCAATCTTCATGGCTTTCTTTGTTGTTTTAGTTTAATAAGACCATGCTTGTTAGTTGTAATTAGGTGTCAATTTTATTAACTTCACTGTTGTAACAGCATAGCAAAAAGTGAATATATTCTATAAATGCTAACTTCTTTGGCGTGTTGTTTAGATTCCCAAAATAAATTAAGGCTAATATATTGACTTCAATTAGTGAACAGTAGAAATGAGGGAAGGGACAGAGTCTGAGTGGGAGAATTAGAGGGATCTGCAATTATGGAGGAGTGGAGAAGTATAAAAAATTTAACCCAGTTAAATTGGATTTTAAGGATCATAAGGAGACATACTGGGGCCTTGGGAAACAAAGGAATATAGTCATTGCAACAGTGAAGAACATGGGCACTCTTGGTACACAAGGAAACAGGCTTGGAGGTGCTGTGGCAAGGGAGTGATATAATCTGAATGGTAAACACTGGGCATGGAAATAGAGATACTCCCTAAAGGTAGAGATAACTCATCTGAGTCTTGATGATTGAATAAAAGTTAATGATACATTCCAAAAAAAAAAAAAAAGTTAATGATACATTCAAATAAGTCATGATTATTTATATTAGTCAACATTCCTGAAGAATTGGGAACTTGGATATATTTACTGAATCTTCTGCTTATGCCACATTGCTTTAATATTTTTATATTACTTGCTTTTAGGACAAGTGAAGGCATTGTTTCCAATTCACCCATAAATTTCACAAATGTAATGAGAGGCTGATATTGTCACTGTGATCTTGAAAAGGGGACATGGGTCTAGAGGGGTGAGAAGATGTCTCTGGGTCACCCAAAACTCTTTAGTTGTGGTGGCCAACACTGTTGAGAATGGACTTTAGGACAATATTTATGATCACATTCTTGTATTTTCTGGTTTTGAATGATACTGTAAAATAAAAATAAAATGATATGCTGTAAAAGTATATAAATATATTGTAAAAATTTATGGTGGAATCCCATCACAATTCCACTTTCAGAGCTAACTACTAATGATAGATTTCTATAGAGGTTTTCAGAGCATTAATTTTTTATATTTAATATTATTTAAAATATTGTTATAAATACTGCCCCATAACTTGCTCACATGCTCTTGCTTTGGTTTTATTTGTATTTTTCATTGATTTTAGAAAAACGTACATGTTTCTAACAAAAAGTTTGAACAAAAATTACCCTAAAATGCAGAAAGTGAAAGAGTGCTTCCATCCTATGCCCCCACCTATGCCCCAAGGTGACCACCAGTAACATTTTGGTTTATATCTTTTCAAATATTTTAAAATTATATGTATACGTGTGCCACATGCACAGATACACATATTATGTTGGTGTGCATTTTTTTTTCAAAAATGGGATTCAACTTGCTTATTTCACATTTTCAAGTCACTTGTGCAGATACATCTCTGCATCATTTCTAACAGATAATGATAAACATTAAAGAGACTTCCAGTTTTCTTTACTACCGACGTTGCTTCAATAAGTAACTTTCCCCAATTCATATATATTTGTGTAGTTATATTTTTGGAGAGGAGCACTAGAATTTAAGATGCTATCTGAAAGGATGGTATACTAGTATATTAGTTTATATCCCTACCAACTTTATATGAATACCTTTTGCCCTATACTTTTATTAATACTCTTCAAAAATGACACCTTGATTTTTTTCTTTTTCTTAATCCTTCATTTTATTTATTTTTAAAATTATTTTTATTAACATATAATGTATTATTTGCCCCAGGGGTACAGGTCTCTGAATCATCAGGCTTACACATTTCATAGCACTCACCATAGCATATGCCCTCCCCAGTGTCCATAACCCAGTCACCCTATCCCTACCCCCCAGCCCTCAGCAACCCTCAGTTTGTTTTGTGAGATTAAGGTCTCTTATGATTTGTTGCCCCCCCCGATCCCATCTCGTTTCATTTTTCCCTTCCCTGCCCCCCCAAACCCCCAATACTGCCTCTCAAGTTCCTTATATCAGAGAGATCATATTATAATTCTCTTTCTCTGAATGACTTACTTCATTCAGCCTAATATCCTCTAGTTCCATCCACATCATTGCAAATGTCAAGATTTAACGTCTTTTGATGGCTGCATAGTATTTCATTATATATATATATATATATATATATATATATATATATATATATATCTCCCATCTTCTTTATCCATCCATCTGTTGATGGACATCTAGGTTCTTTCCATAGTTTGGCTATTGTGGGCATGGCTGCTATAAACATTCAGGTGCATGTGCCCCTTCAGATCCCTGCATTTGTATCTTTAGGGTAAATACCCAGTAGTGCGACTGCTGGGTCATAGAGTAGCTCTATTTTCAACTTTTTGAAGAAACTCCATGCTGTTTTCCATAGTGGCTGCACCAGCTTACATTCCCACCAACACTGTAGGAGGGTTTCCCTTTCTCCACATCCTCACCAAAGTCTCTTGTTTCCTGTCTTCTTAATTTTAGCCATTTTAACTGGTGTGAGGTGGTATCTCACTGTGGTTTTGATTTGTATTTCCCTGATGCAAAGTGATGTTGAACATTTTTTCATGTGTCTGTTGGCCATTTGGATGTCTTCTTTACAGAAATGTTTGTTCATGTCTTCTGCCCATTGCTTGATTGGATTATTTCTTCTTCAGGTGTTGCGTTTGATAAGTTCTTTATAGATTTTAGATACTAGCCCTTTATCTGATGTTTCATTTGCAAATATCTTCTCCCATTCTGTCAGTTGTCTTTGGTTTTGTTGACTGTTTCCTTTGATGTGCACAAGTTTTTGATCTTGATGAAGTCTCAGTAGTTCATTTTGGCCCTTGCTTCCCTTGACTTTGGTGATGTGTCTAGGTAGAAGTTGCTGCGGCTGAGATCGAAGAGGTTGCTGTCTGTATTCTCCTCAAGGATCTGGATGGATTCCTGTCTCACATTGAGGTCTTTCATCCATTTTGGGTCTCTATTTTTGTGTGTGGTGTAAGTAAATGGTCCTGTTTCATTCTTCTGCATGTGGCTGTCCAATTTTCCCAACACCAATTTATTAAAGAGACTGTCTTCTTTCCATTGGACGTTCATTCCTGCTTAGTCAGAGATTAGTTGACCATAGAGTTGAGGGTCCATTTCTGGGCTCTCTATTCTGTTCCATTGATCTACGTGTCTGTTTTTGTGCCAGTGCCATACATTCTTGATGATTACAGTTTTGTAATAGAGCTTAAGGTCTGAAATTGTGATGCCACCAACTTTGGCTTTCTTTTTCCATATTCCTCTGGCTATTTGGGGTCTTTTCTTTTTTTTTTTTAAAGATTTTATTTATTTTATTTGACAGATAGAGATCACAAGTAGGCAGAAAGGCAGGCAGAGAGAGAGGGAGGAGGAAGCAGACTCCCTGCTGGGCAGAGAGCCCGATGTGGGGCTCGATCCCAGGACCCTGGGATCATGACCTGAGCCGAAGGCAGAGGCTTTAACCCACTGAGCCACCCAGGCGCCCCCGTTTTTGGGGTCTTTTCTGGTTCCACATAAATTTAAGGATTATTTATTCCTTGAAAAAAATTGATGGCATTTTGATAGGGATTGCATTAAATGTATAGATTGCTTTAGGTAGCATAGACATTTATACAATATTTACACATATTCCATGTACATGGAACGTTTTTCCATTTCTTTGTGTCTTCCTGAATTTCTTTCATGAGTACTTTATAGTTTTCTGAGTACAAATTCTTTGCCTCTTTGGTTAGGTTAATTCCTAAGTATCTCCTGGTTTGGGGTGCAATTGTAAATAGTATCTACTCCTTAATTTCTCTTTCTTCTGTTTTTGTTGGTGTTTAGAAATGGAACTGATTTATGTGCATTGATTTTATATCCTGAAACTTCATTGAATTCCTGTATGAGTTATAACAGTTTGGAGTGGAGTCTTTTGGGTTTTCCACATAAAGTATCATGTAATCTGCAAAGAGTGAGGGTTTTACTTCTTCTTTGCCAATTTGGATGTTTTTTATTTCTTTTTTCTTGTCTGATTGCTGAGGCTAAGTCTTCTAGTACTATGTTGACTAGAAATGGTAATAGTGGGCAGCCCTGCCTTGTTCCTGACCTTAGAGGAAAAGCTCTCAGTTTTTCCCCATTGAGAGTGATATTCACTGTGGGTTTTCATAGATGGCTTTGATGGTATTGAGGTATGTACCCTCTATCCCTACACTTTGAAGAGTTTTTATCAAAGAAGGATGCTATACTTTGTTAAATGCTTTTTTGGCATCTATTGAGAGTATCCTATGGTTTTTATTCTTTCTTTTATTAATGAATTATATCACATTGATTGATTTGCGGATGTTGAACCAACCTGCCATGCAGAAATAAATCCCACTTGATTGTGGTGAATTATCCTTTTAAGGTACTGTTGGATCCTATTGGCTAGTATTTTGATATTTTTGCATCTGTGTTCATCAATGTTATTGTTCTGTAATTCTCCTTTTTGATGAGGTCTTGTCTGGTTTTGGGACCCAGCTAATGCTGGCCTCATAAAATGAGTTTAGAAGTTTTCCTTCCATTTATATTTTTGGAAAGGTTTCAGGAGAATAGGTATTAATTCTTCTTTTAAATGTTTGGTAGAATTCCCCTGGGAAGCCATCTGGCCCTGGGCTCTTGTTTGTTGGGAGATTTTTGTTGACTATTTCAAGCTCCTTACTGGTTATGGGTCTGTTCAGGTTTTCTATTTATTTCAGGTTCAGGTTTGGTAGTTTATATGTCTCTAAGAGTGCATCCATTTTGTCCAGATTGTCTAATTTGCTGGCATATACTTTCTCATAATATGTTCTCAAAACATATTATTTGTATTTCTTTGGTATTGGTTGTGATCTCTACTCTTTCATTCATGCTTTTATTAATTTGGGTCTTTTCTCTTTTCTTTTTGATAAGTCTGGCCAAGGATTTATCAATCCTTTAATTATTACAAAGAACCAGCTCCTAGTTTCGTTACTTTGTTCTACTGGTTTTTTTGTTTTTGTTTTTGTTTTTGTTTGCCTTTCATTGATCTCTGCTCTGATTATTATTTCTCTTCTGCTGTTGGGTTTAGGCTTTCTTTGCTGTTCTTTCTCCAGCTCTTTTAGATGTAGGGTTAGTTGTGTACTTGAGACCTTTCTTGTTTCTTGAGAAAGTCTTGTATCATTATATACTTTCCTCTCAGGACTGCCTTTGCTGTGTCACAAAGATCTGGAACAGTTGTGTTTTCATTTTCATTTGTTTCCATGAATTTTTAAAATATTTTCTTTAATTTCCTGTTGAGCCATTCATTCTTTAGTAGGATGCTCTTTAACCTCCATGTATTTGAGTTCTTTTCAGCTTTCCATTGAGTTCTAGCTTCAGAGCATTGTGGTCTATAAATATGCAGGGAATTATCCCAATCTTTTGGTACAAGTTGAGACTGATTTGTGACCCAGGATGTGATCTATTCTGGAGAATGTTCCATGTGCACTACAGAAGAATGTGTATTCTCCTGTCTCCCTATCTCTGCAGTTCTGAATGTATCTGTGATGTCCATCTGGTCCAATGTGTCAATTTAAGACTTTATTTCCTTGTTGATCTTTTGCTTAGATGATCTGTCAAGTTAGTGAGGGAAGTGTTAAAGTCCCCTACTTTATTGTATTATTGTTGCTGTTTTTCTTTGATGTTGTTATTAATTAGTTTATGTAGTTGGCTGCTCCCATGTTAGGGGCATAGATAATTAAATTGTTAGATCTTGTTGGACTCACCCTTTAAGTATGTTATCGTGTCCCTCCTCATCTCTTATTATAGTCTTTAGCATAAAATCTAATTTATTTGATATAATGATTGCCACCCCAGTGTTCTTTTGATTTCCATTAGCGTGGTAAACTGTTTTCTACTGACTCACTTTATTTTTCTTTAAATATTTTATTTATTTATTTGACACACAGAGAGATCACAAGTAGGCAGAGAGGCAGGCCAAGAGAGAGGGGGAAGCAGGCTCCCTGCTGAGCAGAGAGCCCAATGCAGGGCTCGATCCCCAATGCAGATCATGACCTGAGCTGAAGGCAGAGGCTTAGCCCACTAAGCCACCCAGGCACCCTTACTGACTAACTAAATCTGGAAGTGTCTTTGGGTCTAAAATGAGTTTCTTGCAGACAGTGTATTGATGGGTCTTGTTTTTTGTTTGTTTGTTTGTTTTTATCTATTCTGATACCCTCTGTCTTTTGATTGGGGCATGTAGCCCATTTACATTCAGAGTAACTGTTGAAAGATAGGAATTTAGTGCCATTGTATTGCCTGTAAGGTGACTGTTACTTTATATTGTCTCTGTTCCTTTCTGGTCTACTACATTTAGGCTCTCTCTTTGCTTAGAGGACCTCTTTCAATATTTCCTGTAGGGCTGTTTTGGTGTTTGCCAGTTCTTTTAATTTTTGTTTGTCCTGGAAGCTTTTTATCTTGTTCTATTTTCAATGAGAGCCTAGCTTGATATAGTATTATTGGTTGCATATTTTTGTCATTTAGTGCTCTGTATATATCATGCCAGTCTTTTCTGGCTTGCTAGGTCTCTGTGGATAAATGTTCTGTCAATCTAATATTTCTAGCATTGTATGCTGCAGACCTCTTGTCCTGAGCTGCTTTCAGGATTTTTCCTTTGTCACTGAGACTTGTAAGTTTTACTATTAAATAATGGGGTGTGGACCTATTTTTATTGATTATGAGGGGGTTCTCTGTGCCTCCTGGATTTTGATGCTTGTTCCCTTTGCCATATTAGGGAAATTCTCTGCTATAATTTACTCCAATATACATTCTGTCCTTCTTTCTCTTTCTTCTTCTTCTGGGAACCCAGTTATTCTAACATTGTTTCGTCTTATGGTATCACTTATCTCTCACATTCTCTCTGTATGGTCCTGTAGTTGTTTTTCTCTCTTTTGCTCAACTTCTTTATTCTCCACCATTTGGTCTTCTATATCACCAATTCTGTCTTCTGCCTCATTTATCCTAGCAGTAAGAGTCTTCATTTTTTAGTGGACCTCATTAATAGCTTTTTTTATTTCAACTTGGTTATATTTTAATTCTTTTATTTCTCCAAAAAGGAATTTTATTTCTCCTGAAAGGGATTCTCTAATATATTCCATGCCTTTTTTTTTGAGCCCAGCTAGCACCTTGATAATCGTCATTCTGCACTCTGGTTCTTACGTATTACAAATGTCCATATTGATTAGGTCATTAGACATTGGTACTGCCTCTTGTTCTTTCTTTTTGTGGTAAGTTCTTCCACCTTGTCATTTTATCCAAATAAGTATATATGAATAGGAGAGTAAAATATTAAAAGGGTGGCAAAGACACCAGAAAAATACACACTAACCAAATCAGAAGAGACCCGAAACAAGGGACAATAAAGGAGGAAAAATTTAAAAATAAAAAATAAAAATATTTTTTACTGGTGAATTGAATGGAGCCACCCACTTGATTTTGGGTGTATTCTGGTCTCTTAGAAAAAAATATCTCCCAAAAATTTAAAGAAAGAAAAACTTACAAATATACAAAAATAAGTGTAAACATGATGAAGTGATGGAATAAGTGTAAACATGATGAAAATTTAAAAAGATTCTAAAAAAGGATGTGGTAAGTAGGAATTTGGTTGGAAAAAGAAAAAGAGGAAAGAATTTGATCAGGTTGGAGACTAGAAAAAAGCCATGTACTAGATTTAGGGTGTGTTTTAATCTGTTAGAAGAAACTGTATCCCAAAATTTTAAAGAAAGAATAACTTATATGTATACAAAAAATAAGGTTAAATACAATAAAGGGATAGAATATGAGTATAACAATGAAAATTTAAAAAGATATTTTAAAACAGTTTTGAGAAGATAAAATAGTTTAAAAAAGATTAAAATAGGAAAGGAGAAAAATTTTAAAAAAATAGAGTAAGAAAAAAATAAAATAAAAATATTTTTCTTTGAAGAACCATGGGGAAAAAACCATGAATTCTATGTGTCACTTTCCCCTAGCTCTGGAGTTCCACAGTTCTTATTGGTCAATGAACCTATTCTTGCCTGGATGTTCTTGCTTTTCTTCTGGGGGAGGGACTTTTTGCAGTGATTCTCAAATGTCTTTGCCCGAGGTGGAATTGCACTGCCCTTGCCATGGGCCAGGCTAAGTAATCTGCTCAAGTTCATTCTTGGTACCTTTTGTTCCCTGAATGCTTTCTGAGAGCTTTGGAGGATGGGAATGAAAATGGCAGCCTCCCAGTCTCTGACTTGGAGGAGCTGAGAGGTTGGGGCCCCATTCCTAAGTGAATCTTCAGAGACATCTCCTCAGAGAAAAACAGTCAATCCCTCCTATCTCCCTGTCTCCTTGGTCTCTGGTCGTGCTCTGTGGTCACCCAGCCTGTGACAGAGTGTTTTTATCTATGGCATACAGTCCTGTTTGGAGTCTTCAAACCCAGCAGATTCCTGCTGCTCACTCCTGCGCCACTCTTCCCAGAGGAGAGGTGGAGGGTGTCTCTCTAGATCTGCTGCTTGCATGGTCCCTGCTCAAAGAGCAGTGGCCCCACTGTGCCTTGGATCACAGTTTAAGGTAACCCTGAGCTGAGAGCCCACTGCTCGGCTCCATCTCCATAGCTGTCTTCCCCGTTCTGATTCCTTGGAGCTCTGCCATGCTCAGACACCCCTGGTGTCTCAGACTCAGACTCTGTGGGTCCTGAGATCACACTGTTCCCTTGAAGGCTCCACTCCCACCTATCCTCTGTAGCGATGTCCCTCCGTGGAGCAGACTTCTGTGAGTTCTGATTTTGTGCTCCACTGCACCACCATTTGCCAGGAGCCGCCCCTTCTGACATGCTCTATTTTCCTGTGGTTTCGGATTCACTTCCCTGCATGTCCTACCTTCCATAAAGTGGAAGATTTTCTGTTCCTAGAATTGCTGCTCTTCTTCTCTTCTATCTCCAGTTGAGTTTGTAGGTGTTTGGAATGGTTTGATAACTATCTAGCTGACTCCTGGGACCTAATGCTAATTTAGTCTGTTACTCCTCTGCCATCTTGCTTCCTCCCTGACACTTTGTTGTTTTAATTTACACAGTTTATTAGTAATGTGAAGGATCTTGTATTTATATTACATTTCATCTTCTGCAAATCTATTCTACCTCTCTTTTGTCTATTTTTTCCTTCGGTTTTTATAATTTTTCTTGTTATCTTATAAGCATGTTTTACCTCTAATGATGGTACCCATTTATTTTTCATTTAAATTACAAAAATTTTCTGTCATTTATTTCTCACTTTACCCCATTTTGATGGGCTCTCATTTTATCGTGTCCTCTAATAATATTAAAAAATTGCACATTGTCCTTAGATTTAGTATCAGACTAAAATTAACCGTATGTACCCTGAGAGCATACAATAATTCTCTAATATTTTATTCTAGGATTTTTAAATCTTCATTTTTTTTTTCCTTTCAAATCTTATATCTCCGTGGACTTGTTTTTAGTGTAGTTTATCAGGTAAATATCATATTTTTTCCTCAAATATTGTCATGCCCAAATATAATCTACACAACCCCATTTGTTGTTTTTTTCCCATTTGTTTTTTCCAAACTTTTAAAATTACTATTCTTTAATAGATTGTTTTTTTAAAGTAGTAGAGATAGTATTAATTAATTCACTATGTTTCTTTTCAACATTTTGAGTTTATTTTTTTTAACTTCTTTGTGGTGTAGGTATGAGAAGACAGGTTTAATGAGGTGGGTGGAATCAGGAGCCTAAAGTTAAAACTTCACTATTTTTCTTAAAATGACTCTTTTGACTATACAAGATAGAATACATCTGGCTGCAAACATTTGGCTTACTCCCACTTGATATTTATGGAGTGATTTGAATCATATGTTATATGTGATGCTGTGTATGATGGTTGATAGTAGAATCCCTAACTGTAGGTCACAAAGCAAAGAGGCCCAGTGTAAATCAGTAATTCAGTGCCTGATCTGAACCTTCCTACAGTAATTGAGTATCAGTGAGCAGTCCCAAAGAGTCACCTGATGGAGAGTCAAATTCCAGAGCCATGCCTTCAGGCTGAAATGAAGATAGGAAGTGAGGCCAAGGTTTGGATAAGATCCTTTATATTAGATAAAGCAGATTTAGTGTTCAGAGTTCAACCAGAACTAAGTGAACTGTCCATATAGGGCAGCTTGGGTTCAAGGCTAATGTGCTTTAGATTGGTTTCTGAAATAACACTGTGCTGTAGAAGGATTTACTTTAAGGACTAGGGGAATGTTTGCATATTTGCAGACCCTTTTTTTTCTTTTTTTTAATTTGGGTTTTCTTAAAGGCACAACTTGTTTTATGGAGGATTGACTTTAAATACACAACTACAAGAATATGGATGAGGAAACCAAAAGGAATTCCATATTGAACCAAACTTCATCTTTGTTTAGTCTCAAATTTGACCTAGTTTCTCTCATTGACTTCAGATTTTTCCACATAATTTTGAGTGTCTGAACCAATGTCTGTCTCCTGCTGGGCTCAATGAACAGACCGTTAAGTACTTGATATCTTGAAGCACCCTTTGAGCCATTTTCAGTGCTTTTTATGCCTCCAGTAGAACCAGTGGGTTTAGATCACTAGAGGCTCTGAAGAATCAATGGCTGTGTATGTAGTGACTGCTTCATCTCAGCTGCTATTGAATGATTCTTGTTTGCGCTTCAAGTTTTCCAAACCATTTCAGGATCCCTCTGGGCTGAGAAGGGCTAGAGTAATATAAGATACCACTAACAATGGTAATAACCTTTTATTTATCAAACACCTTGATTCCAAGGAGCTCAGAGGGCCTTATGGATGTTACCTCATGAATCCTCCTGACATCTCCGTGAGGCCAGAAGCAAATACTTTGCTATTGTGGAGTGGAAGGAGAGAAAATGGTGAATTGGGAAAGTAGAACACACAGCAGTCATCAGTGAGGGATGAGGGTAATTCCTAATTGAGCAGTGATATGCAACAGGTATATCTTGATAGGTAAGGCAAAAAACTCTCTTCCTAGCAGTTTATTTCTATGAATGATGGTGATGATAGCTAATACTGATGGAGTGGTTATTACATCCCAACTAATTCCTTAAGCACTTGCTTATGCTTGTGCTTAAAAACAAATTGAATCCTCCCAACATTCCAGTGAGATTGTTACCATTATTATGCCCATTTTTCAGATGAGGAAGTTTAAAGAGAAGATAAGTGACTTGTCTGGGGTCACAGAACGAGGCTGTTTGAGCCAATATTTGAATCAAGGTAGATTAGCATGAAATCTCAAACTCTTAGCTGTTCATTGTACTATGGTAAATATATTCTATTAAGATCTGAGGTAAATATAGTTAGAGATGGATTCTTTTGTTTTATGTATGTTCTCTTATGTATGTATAAATCTTCTTTCAAAATATAGATAATCTCAAGATAGTGGGATTTTCAGTAAACATTGACATTACTTATTGAAACCTGTTCCTCTCCGAATACTCAAATAGAAAAGACACTAGCTATGATTTTGAATACCTTCTACATTAAGTGGTAGGATTTGCAGCAGATTTTCCAGGTATGAGAAGAGGAGGGAACTAAAATATTTTGTGTACTTGATATGTTTAAGCACAGTGTTAGTCACTCCATATAGATTTTGTCATTTAATAGTTCCAACAAATCTTTGAATCCTGATTGTGCTAATGAAGAAATGGTGAGTAGGCTGTTGGAGTAAGTAGCAGACATCAGGCCATGATCCAGGACTCCCTGGCTATGAAATCTCTGCTCTTATCTCTCTGTATCTGTCTCATGAGGGAGAGGTATAAATACAAGAGAGCCCAGGCTGGATCTAAGCAAAGTCAGCACTGAGCACATGAAACGAAGAAAGAGGAGAAACTGGAAGGGAAGCAGTGGATAAAGTAGAAGGCATAGTGTAAGCCTTGGAAGAAGAGGAAAGACTTTCAGCATGGGAGTGATCAGTGGTGGTAAATGTAAAGTCCAAAAGCCTGAAGACTAAGTAATGTCTTTTTGTCAGGTAACTAGTCTCTATGACCTTAAACAGAGCAGTGGAATCATGGGGAAAAGTCACATTGCAATGATATCATACAGAATTGGAACAGAGAAAGTAGATCAAGCAATTCAAGATAAAACATAAAATAGATTGAACAGTTCTGTGGATTAGACACTGCTTTACATACATTGTCTCTGAATTTTTTAGTTTGTTGAGACTATTATTATCACTGTACTTCTGATGAGGAAACATAGGGCTAAAAATTAGAAATAATTAGTCTGACATATGTACTGTGCAGTAAAGGCAGAATCAAAATCTAGGTCTTGCTTATTCCAGAGCCCATGTCTTTTTTCAACTTCTCCCTCTAGAATGTATAGACTGGTCCTTGGTGAAGCCTGCCTGCACCATACTCTTTTACATCTCACAGATGTTTATTTACTATGCCTCCCTGTAAAAGGAGGCATGTTCCCTGCTCCAATGATGTCAGTCCTGCTCATGTAATTTGTTTTGGCCAATTAATGTGAATGAGAGTAACATGTGATTAGGATCACAAAGTTCTGAGTAACACAGAAGTCATTGGGTCAAGTCATAGATCATTTCACTCTCTTTCCCTCTGCCGCAAGACCACAAATATTCCAGATGAAGGCTGCTTAGATTCCAGAGTCAAGATAATGGAAAAGGAGTGAGAAATATAACCCACTTATATTTTGGGGTTATTTGTTACTACAGCATAACCTTGCCTATCCTGGCTGGTTTACTGTCCATGACTGGAAAGAAGGGGAAGAGTAGAAGCCAGAGGTGAAGGCAATTGTAATGCAAAATGTAATGTAATACACTTGTCACCTAATCATTGTCAGATCAACCAGACAGAATATCAGGGGATCAAATCTAACATCCCAAGAAAAAAAAAATCACTACCTTGATAAAATACCCAACAAGAGGAGAATGTAGCTGAGAACACCCTTAGGATAATTACAGACTTTAAAAAGAAAAATATTACTCTGATGAGTAAGACAGATACCCTCATCTCATATTAAATATGCTGTTGAAAGTGATTTATTCTGAAAAGAAATAGTCCCTAAGCAATCTCAGAAATTCAACAGCAAATGCATATTTAATGCGGCCATTTTTAAAACAGTAAACTTGCAGAGAAGGCTCTTGCAGTCCAAAACTTGGAGGTTGGTCATAGGGAGAAAGCATTTCATTCTGATCATAAAATAAAACAAAATGAAAAAATAAAATAAAACCATAATCTGTGTGTGTGTGTGTGTGTGTGTGTGTGTTTATGCACACACATGTGCTTGCATGTATGTGGAAGAAAGGAAGGAGGCAAAGATTCTAAGATGTTAACTTGTGCATTGTAAAACCTCTTCTGGGATTACTTTTAATGAAAAGCTCACTAATTATTTTGGGAAAAATTCTCTAGAGCCCTTAATGAGCCAAAATTCTCTCCAAACAGACTGAGCCACCTCTTCAGAGGATTGTGCCAGTTCTCATGCCTTGTTATCTATTTGCTGTCTGCTTGGGATTATTGATGAAGAGGTAATTGTGACTCTAATCACTTTCATGTATTGAGCACTCCTTATGTGCCAGCCCCTCCCCAAAGTGGTTTCACATATATTTTCTGTTAACTTTCATGATAACTTGAGCAGGCAGCCCACAAAGTTCTATATACTTGTGTCCGTATTTCTCCAAGCTTCTGCTTCAGTCTCTCATACTCATTGCAATCTTCTTTCATCTCCCTGAATTTTTGTTCCAGTCTCAAGACATTTGCCTACATTCATTTCCTTTGCTTAGAATTCTTTGTCCTGTAAGATCCTTCCAACTTTAGGTCTCAGTTTCAGGTTACATTCACCAGAGCTGTTTTTCTTCACCACTCTGTCTGATGCAGGTACCCCCAGCGAGGCTTTATCTCAGCCCCTTTATGTGTGTGCTTCATAGTGCTTATCATAATTGCATTTGTCTGTTTACTTGTGTCTTGTCTGTTTCCCCAGTGAGGATATAAGTTCAATGAATATATGAGTTATTTCTAAATTTTAACCACTGAATTCCCAGCTCAGCATGTAATACTAGGAATGTAGACATACTGAATTGTTATTTATTGTGTAAATAGATCAGTTATTATTATTTGCTCTTTATGGATGAAGAAATCAAGGCTTAGAGAAAAAAAGTGAGTTGTCCAAGGATACTTAGCAGAGAAAGGATCCTAATTCAGATCTGTCCAACTCAAAACCACACACCTCTGATCTACCATTTGTTGATGAATTTTTTTATTCCTTTACCACTTACCAGGTATTTGTTCATTGCCAGACACTGCTGTTAGGCATTAAGAGTATAATAATCAGGAAAAACAGTCAAACACAGAAATAAAGTTCCTGCCTTCAGAGAGCTTATATAGTTGACCTTTGAGCAATACAGGGGTTAGCGGCACTGAACCTTGCACAGCTGAAAATCTGCAATTAATTTTTGACTCCCCAAAACCTTAACTACTAATAACCAACTTGTTGACCAGAAGTCTTACTGATAAACATAAACAGTCAATTAAAAAACATATTTTATATGTTACATGTATTATATACTTATTCTTACAATAAAGTAAGGTAAGGTAAAGAAAATGCTATTAAGAAAAACATAAGGAAGAGAAAATACATTTATAGTACTATACTGATTTGAAAAAATTGTGTAAAAGTGGATCCACCCAGTTTAAGCCCATGATGCTCAAGGGTCAGCTGTTTCCTAGTGGTGCAGACAGATATTAACCAGTGAATCAGGGAAATAAATTAAAAACTACAATTGAAATAAATACAATGAAGGGGAAGAATGTGGTAGAGCAGTTGAGAGATTTGACCTGGTTTGAAGAAGGGGGTCAAGAAACTGTACCCTAAGAATAACAACTAAAGATTTGTAGGAAAAGTAGGTGTTGAAGACATGAAGGGCATGAAGGGAAGGAAGAATATTCAGGATAAAAGGAAGAAAATGTATTAAAGCCCCTTGATGAGAAGCAGCCTGCTTCCAAATAATGAAAATAAGACAACATTGTTGGAACCAAGAAAGCAAAGCTAGAGAAGTAAGTAGGTGCCAGTTATGCCCTGTCTTGTGAGCCTTATTAAGAATTAAGGTCATCTGCTGAAGGGGCTTGAGAAGAGAGGGTGTCATGATAAGATTTACTAAAAGAATGTTCTAGTGGTTCTGTGGGAAAATGGATTGATGGCAGGCAGGAGGGTATACAGGCGTATACAGGTAGAGCAGCTGGTTGCTTAGGGTAATAAAAGTTGGTAGTTTGGGCAAGGAATGGGTCTCCTTTATTTTTCCATCAAAGCTGGAAAGCTGTTGCCTTTTGTATTTTAGTTGTATAAACTGGTGTCATTGCTTCTACTATCATAATGGCTTAGTAAACAGGAGCTTTAGGTAGAGGAGTCTTATGCAGAATGTGACCCTTAAGCTGCGAGTGGAAACCGTTCTAATTTTTCTGGGCTTAGCATCTAAGGTGGTGGTTCTCTCAGAGTGATCCAGGAATCCCTGGAGTTCCTGAAACATTTGTATGTGTTTGTGTGTATATGTGTGGAGTGGGTGGAGAACCACAAGATCAATGAGATTTTAATAATAATACTGAGATGTTATTTACTGTTTCACTCTCATTCTCTCACAAGTGCACGGAGGAATTTTCCAGGGTAATATGATAAGTGATATGCAACAGATTGAATGAAGAAGCAGAGAAGAGAATCTAATTGGCTTCTATTAATCTAGACAATAAAGGAATATGCAAGACTAAACAAAAATATCCCCTTTTTTTTTTTCTTTAAGAGAGGGAAAGAGAAGGTTAGGGCAAGGGAGAGAGAGAGAATCCCAGATAGGCTCCATGCCTGGTGCGGAGCTCCATGTGGGGGTTGATCTTGGGACACTGAGATCATAACCTGAGCAGAAATCAAAAGTTGGACACTTAACTGACTGAACCACCCAGGAGCCCCTACTAATTGCTTATTTTTGTTTTAGAAATGCATTTTTCATAAATATAGTATTTATATTGACATACGATGAGTTTCTTTTTGGTATTTTAAGTGAATTTATAAATAAATATTTTTAAAATGACCTAACTTGAGATTTTAGTATAGATGTAATTCACACAATTGAAAGCGTTTTGGGGGTCCTAGTAATTTTTAGGAATATAACAGAGTCCTGAGGCCAAAAGCTTCAGAATAGTAGACATAAAAAATTACTGCTGACACAAGAGACCGTATGAAATACCTAACTTGATGGAGGAACTTTACTAACAACTAGAAGAATAGTTAATATTTAATCTTCTGTCACTAAGAGCTAGTCAAGGGCGTTTGATTAATTCAGGGCATGTCTCTAGCCAAAGGGGATTCTTGCAGAAGCAAAGAATATATTGTAGTGACTAAATGAATATATTTATTTGTACCCTGTTTTAATATCCATAAGATGAGTTGGAGATCTGAATGCATTTTTGGTGCACGAAATTGTACCAGAGGCAGTGCCTAAATTCATAACTTAACATGGAAAATGATCTGAAGACATATTTCTTGAATGAATAAAATAACTTCATGAATACTATAAAGGAGGGGATTTACACAGCTATGATATTAGGTTAGTCTGAAAGAATATGTGAAGCATGATGATGGGAGGCTTTGTAAATTTACCAGAGTGGTATCAGAGCCTCTTCTCTTTCTATAGTGTAAATAAGAGCTAATTCAAAGCTCAACCTTTAAAAACAAATTGTATATCACGATCTTTTTAATATTTTCAATCAAGGCAGGGGTTTATCTTGACTTTAGCTTCTAGGTAATTTTTTAGAAGAAGAAAATACTCATATTTATACATAAATATATACAAGCATACCCCTTCAGGGCTATTTATTTTTCTTCTCCAAGCTTCTGGAATTATTGAGATACTATTATGTTTAGTTTTAACTAGTAGTTTTGGAGTTAAGTAGGGTTCCTTGGTCTTAGTTTTCATATTCCGTAAGCCAGAGAGAAATAAAGAAAAAATGACAATTCATGGACGAAGTATGGGGAAAATAGATATCTAAGACCCAAAGAAAAATTCTCTGAAGTTTACGGGCAGGATCATAGTATTATGGAAAAGTGCTAGCCTGTCCTAGAAAAAAAAATTACTTGTCTTTCATTCATTGTGTGTCCTTATAGACCCTCCATGAATGGCTGATGGTTTCATATATGATCTCCATGCTTCTCCCCACCGTCTGCTCTTGTCTTTAGGGCCATCATTCATTTGCAGCCCAGCCTACTCATATTTCAAGACCTGGGTCTTGTATCTCATCTATTCTGGGAAAGCTTTTTACTTTTAATTTTCCAACTTCTACCAGGTAGAATCGACCGTTTGTTGTTTAGGGTTTTTGCTCTTCTCTGTACTTGTTCATGTGTCCATTGCTTCCAATATTCTTTAATTCTGTTATACACATGATGTATTATAACATACTGTATTAAGCCATTCTCAACATTTTGATTTTAATGCTATCCTTTTTTCCACTCTAGAAATTATATCAGAATATAAATTGATATAAACCATGTAATTTAGATATAAGCCTATATCTCCAGTACTGAAGTGGTAGCAAGAAGTTTATTAAATAAATGAACACATGAATATGTTGAGGAGATATTCACTTGAATTCTGGCTTTGTTACTTGGTTGCTTTATGGCTTAAGTACGTAAAGTATTTCTCCCTATATTTCAGTTTCTACAGCCATAAAATGGATACAATATCTTTCTTCTTAATCTATATCTCAGGGTCCTTTATACATTTAATAACCCTGAAAGATCCTTGAATTTTCAAATACTAAAGTACAATGTGATTTTAAGACTTTTTAAAAAGGTTTCTTCCTCCTTATTTTTAAGTAAACAGTGAATAACCAGGTACTTTCCTTTTAAGAATTGATTACTGCTTGAACACTTTTCCACTCTAGGGACTCTGTTGAGAGAACTGATTCTCTGAGCCATTCTGCAGGGATATGGAAATAGCTGCATTATCCAGAAACTTTTATAATAAGGGTGCTTTGTCTGTAACAGACTGTAGCTTTCCTTTCCCCAAAGAAGTAAGTACCTCAGATGAGATGAGATGTCCTTTGCTGCTGCGTCAGTGACCAAGAGAGATTTTGTTGACTTGCCACTGGCCTTGTACTGAAGCAATGGGACATGATTATAGGGAGGTTATTTCCATAAAGTGCCTCTGCGAGCGTTTTAAGACACAGACTGGTAAGGGAGGTGCTGGTATTCTTTCTTCTTTCTTTATGTAATAATGATTAAAATAATGGGAAGAGCTCCTGGGCATAGCCCCTGCAGACTGTGGGCATTCAGGCCATCCAGGACATAGTGCCATCCAGTAAGAGAGATGAGGAGTGCAAATGGGGTAAAATGGCATCTAGCATTGTTTTATGGGAAGCAGGTTCCTCTCTCCTTCTTCCCTTTCCTCTCATTTTCTTAGATTTGTCAGGCTTTGTAAGATCCTGATTAACTAGCTCTCCACAAACTTTCACTGTCACCCATGATAATATGTATGTCACAAACTGATTCATTTGCTCCTTCTTGCTTGAATTAATCATTTCTTATTCTCTGTGGCAGTGTTGTCAGATATTGTTTTTGTTTTATCTTATGCATTTTGCATCTGTTTCTGCACTTTTTCTGAGACATTTCTTGCATGTATAGGCTCTCATACTTTCCTGTATAACCATTTCAGAGTCTCAACTGGGAGTGCTTTCTCTTGAGATGTATGTTGAGTGTATAATTTCAGGTAACGATACGGTCAGTACTTGATCAAGCAGGTTAATGTGTGCAGCATAGATGAGGTGGTTACCAATATCCCAAAGCCATGATCTATTAGTTAGAAATCATTTGTTGTGAGAGATGGAAACACAATTGAAACTGCATTAGGAATTAAGGGGGATTTATTGGTTCACATATCTAGAAAGTCCACTGGCACATAAGCTTCAGCTAGGATTGGACCAGGGACTTAAATGATATTATCAGGGCACTTTCTTTCCCACTGCAAGCTCTCTCACAAGTAATAGGCAAGATGGCTCTAGATGCCTCAGACCCCTATCTTACCAGGTTAGTAACCCAGTGGAAATGGACAATCTTCCTCAGTAAATACTGTGGAGAACTCCTATAGAGAACTCACTTGGCATGAGTTGAATCATATATCTACTCCTGAACCAATTAGGGGTATGGGATATTCTGATCAGCCAAGCCTGGGTTTTGTGCTCACTCATATGGAGTTCATCTCTGCTCCAGCATTACGGAATGAATTTCCCACTGGAAGTAGAGGGGATAGGAAACAGGATGAATGCTGAATCAAGAAAAATAACAGGTGTTCTTAACATATGGTTAGCAAAAGATAGTGTGAACATATGTGGTAATTATATCTAATATTTAAAAACACATTTACAGGTCTTCAGTCAGATAGTTTATAAAAATGCCATCATGTCAGAATAATAATTTAGGAATACAAAACATCACATAAACTTATTGCAGAAATTATGGTAAAAGAGTATATCTTTAAAATAGTCTTCTTCTGAGTTAGGTGATTTTTCACTTCCCTCCTTGAGAATGGGAGGTGTATAGAGCAGGAATCAGCCACTGTTGCACCAGGACTTTCCCTCTCGCTTCTCTTTTCCCAGTGCCTTCCCTCTGGCAGCCCTGACATCCTGATGTCATTATCTGTAGCTAAAAATCTTGTCCCTCTTAAAAGACCATTGGCAGAGGAAATGACAGGTTCAGGATGGTTTGGCTGAGTTAACTTTTCTGTACTCTACCTTTCTTTCTTTCTTTCTTTTTTTTTTTTTCTGTAGTCTACCTTTTTTTCTTTTTTTCTTTTTTTTTTTTTTTTTTTTTTGCCAGTTCCAGGTGAGGCATGGGGCAGGACAGAGAGTGGAGCTATGCAGTGCCTCTTGAGGCCTGTCTTGCACTGCCACATTTTCATTTTATCATATCTTACTGGCTAAAGCAAGCTGTAAACCCAACCCAGATTAAGAGACAGAGAAATGTAATCAAAATTTTTAGGAGAGAAGCTTCAAGGTCTTCTTAAAGAATAAGGATACACTGAGTGGTACATAATTACCACACATTTTCCAAAATAGATGATTTCCCCTTGTGGTTTGTTCATGATGGTTTCTGCAAATAAGCCATTATATGTTTTTTATTAAGAGTGCATTATTGGGGGTGCCTGGGTGGCTCAGTGGGTTAACACCTCTGCCTTAGGCTCAGATCATGATCCCAGGGTTCTGGGATCGAGCCCCGCATCGGGCTCTCTGCTCAGTGGGGAGCCTGCTTCCTCCCCCCTCTCTCTCTCTCTGCCTGCCTCTCTGCCTACTTGTGATCTCTATCTGTCAAATAAATAAATAAAATCTTTTTAAAAAAAAAAGGGTGCATTATTGGAGGGACTTCTGGTTTCTGCCTGTAAGTCACCTCTCCATCCAAATAAGAAATAAAAAGCTCAGGGCAACTGGGTGGCTCAGTCGTTGGGCATCTGCCTTTGGCTCAGGTCTTCATCCCGGGATCCTGGTATCCAGCCTTGCATCTGGCTCCCTGCTCGGTGGGAAGCCTGCTTCTCCCTCTCCCTCTGCCCGTGGTTGTGTTCCCTCTCTCGCTGTTTCTCTGTCAAATAAATAAATAAAATCTTTAAAAAAATAAATAAAAAGCTGAACGGACTTAAAAGTCAGTTCCTCCTTTTGGACCCATAAGAGAGGGGAAGACACAGGGCAGATTATTGCTATCAAAACTGGAGACACCTATGTGTATAGGGAGTCACTGCTTTTTACAGCATAGTCTCAGAGGCAGAAATTGCTGCAGAAATCACCATGGGATCCAGTGCCATGACAGGGAAACCAAACTAGTAATTGGTGAATTGCTAGAAGGCCAGTGTGAACAACTTTGAGAGTTAAAAACACAGTCATAGGAAGGTCCCCCCAATATCATGTGATTTGCCTCTGGGAGTTCAACCTGAGTCCTACAATAAATATCTCAGAAAAATCCCCTTGTGTTTGGGCAGAAGGAGAGGGAAAGGAATCATTCTGAAATAAACCAGAACCTTTTGTTCTTAACAAGGCCTGCCCTCAAGGAAAACTAGTTAACCAGGTCTAATTGACCTAGAGAAGGGAAATACCCAACTTCAACCCACTATAGCCATCTTGTCTCACTTAAGTGGGGAGAAAAATGCCTGAGAAACACTTGTGAATTTCACAAACTAGGGACAGGGCTTATTAAAAGACTGAGACTACTCATATAGAACACTTCCTTTTTTCTTATCTCTCACTACCACATTACTGAAGCCCTTTTGCAGAAGTTCCTTTTACTCAGTACATTGTATTTAGCTAGAAAGAAAAATTTACAGGGTGTACCAAAGGCAAAAGACACAATTTGAAGAGAGCAGGCATCAGTACTGAACATGGTAGGGATGTTAGAATTATCAGAGAATTTTAAACAACTATGTTTATAAGTTAGGCATTCTAATGGATAAAATAGACACCATGCAAGAATAGATGGCCAATGCAAGCAGAGAGAGAGAAATCCTAAGAAAGAATGAAAAGAAGTTATAGGGATTAAAGAAAAATGAATGCAACAGAAATGAAGAATGTCTTTGTTGGGCTTATTAGGAGACTGGACATGGTTGAGGAAAGAAACTCTGAGCTAGAGATAAATTGATAGAATCTTCAACCACACAAAAGTGAAGAGAAAAGAAAAAAAAGACAAAATATGAAACAACATCCCAGAACAACTACAAAAGGTGTATTATACACATAATAGGAATATCAGAAAAGAAAATGAAACAGAAGAAATATTTCACACAATAATGATGGAGAATTTCTCCCAGATAAATGTCAGGCACCAGACAACAGATTCAAGAAAACTGAGAGAACGCCAAGCAGGATAAAGGCCGAAACAAAATAAAACAAGAACCCAACTATGCCTAGGTATATCACTTTTAAACTACAGAAAATCAAAGATAAAGAAAAATCTGAAAGATGCCAGAGGAAAAATTACCTTACCTATAGAGGAACAAAGTTAAGAATTACATTCAACATCTTCTCAGAAACAGTGCAAGCAAGAAGACAGTGGAGTGAAATATTGAAAGTTTTGGGAGAAAAACCCCAAAGTTTTGTAATCTGCAAAATTAGCCTTCAAAAGTGAAGGAGAAATGAAGACTTTCTCAGACAAACAAAAATTGAGGGACTTTGTTGCCAGTAGACTTGCCTTGCAAGAAATGTTAAAAGTTCTTTAGAGAAAGGAAAAATGTAGATCTGAAACTCAGATCTATATAAAGAAAGGAAGAGTACTGAAGAAGGAACAAGTGAGGGTAAAAAACAAAACAGAGCAGAACTTTTGTTCTTATCCTGATCTTTCAGATAAAACACTATTTCAAAATAATAATGGCAATAGTGTGTCCTATTATATGTACTATACATATACACATATGTACACAATTATATATATATGTACTTATGCATGCTTATATATAAGCAAAATGAATAATAGCAATGATACAAAGGATATGAGGAAAGAATTAGGATTATTTTGTTATTATGAGGTTCTCACACTACTTGATGTAGTGTTCTTTGACAGTGATTATGGATTAGTTATGAAAGTGTATGGCAAACTCTAGATCAACAACTAAAAAAAGCTAAAAAATTAAGCATAACTGATATGTTAAGAAAGGGGAGAAAAAAGATTCATATAAAATGCTCACTTGAAATCACAAGAGACAGAAAATTAGTGGAAGAAAAAATTGGAACAAAGAATAAGGGCAGAAAATATAAAACAGTACTGAATATGGTAGTTATTAATCTATATCAAGTATGACTTTTAATATCATTGTATAAATGCATGAAATAAAAGACAGAGATTGTCAGAGGGGATCAGAAAACATGACCTAACTATATGCTGTCTACATGAAACATACTTTAAATATAAAGATACATAGATTAAAAGTAAATGGATGGAGGAAAATATACCATATAGACACTGATCAAAAGAAAACAGCTATTGCTTTATTAATTTTAGAAACAGCAGACATACATAAGAGAATTACATAATGATGGAGGGGTCACTTCTCCGAAAAGATGTAACAATCCTTAATATGTATGTACTTAACAATAGAGCATCAAACTGCGTGAGGCAAAAGCTGAAAGAAATACAAGGGCAAATAGATGAATTTACTATCATAGTTGGAAACTTCAACACCTCCCTCTGAGAAGTGGACATATTCAACAGGCAGAAAACCAACAAGGACATATTTGAACTCCGTACCATCATACTGGACATAATTGACATCTATTGAGTACTTCATCCAACAACAGCTCAGTCCATATCTTTCTCAAGTTAGGGAGATAGGCCATATTTTGGGCCATAAAATGCACCTTAACACCATTTAAAAGGATAAAAATCATGTATCTGCTCTCAGATCACAATGGAATTAATAACAGAAAGAACTAGAAAAATCTCAAAATATGTAGATATTAAAAAACACACTTCTAAATAATACACAAGTCAAAGAAGAAATCTCAAGAGAAATAAAAATATTTTGAATGAAATGAAAATGAAAACACACCTTATAGAAATATGTGGGATACAGCAAAAATAGGACTTAAAGGGAAATTTATAGGATTAAATGCATATATTAGAAAAGAGGAAAGATCTAAAGTCAATAATTTAAATTTCCACCATAATAAACTAGCAAAAAAAAAAAGTAAATTGGAAGTAAGCAGAAGAAAAATAATTATAGTCAGAGAAGACAATGAAATTGAAAACAAAAAATCATTAGACAAAATCAGAGAACCCAAAGCTAGTTTACTGAATAAAGCAACAAAGTTGATAGGCCTTTACTGTGGCTAAGAATAAAAGAGAGAATATGTGAATTATTAATATCAGAAAAAAAGAGGGGACATCATTATAAATCTTACTGACATTAAAATGATAATAAAGGAATACTGTGAACATCTTCACATCTATAAATTTGATAACCTAGAGGAAATGGGTTGAAAGACACAAGCTTCTAAAACTCATGCAAGAAGAAGTAGAGAATCTGAATAGGCCCGTATCTATTAAAGAAACTGAATAATAATTAATAACCTTCCCAAACAGAAAGCAACAGGCTTAGATATGTTTGCCAGTGGGTTCTACCAAATATTTAAGGAAAAAATTAAAATAATTTTTTACAATTTCTTTCAGAATATAAAAGCAGAGGGAGTACTTCCTAACTCATTCTCTGAGGTCAGCCTTACCTTAATAGCAAAACTGATGTTGAATGTAATTCTTAACTTTGTTCCTCTATAGGTAAGGTAATATTTCCTCTGGCATCTTTCAGATTTTTCTTTATCTTTGATTTTCTGTAGTTTAAAAGTGATATACCTAGGCATAGTTGGGTTCTTGTTTTGTTTTGTTTCGGCCTTTATCCTGCTTGGTGTTCTCTCAGTTTCTTGAATCTGTTCTCTGGTGCCTGACATTTATTTGGGAGAAATTCTCCATCATTATTGTGTGAAATATTTCTTCTGTTTCATTTTCTTTTCTGATATTCCTATTATGTGTAGGAAAAAAAAAAAAACACTTGAAAAAAGAAAAAAACTGAAGACCAATTTGTCTCATGAACATTGATGCAAAAATCCTCAAGAGAATTTTAGTGAATTTAATCCAGCAGTGTATAAAAAGAGTTATACACCATAATCTAGTGGTATATATTTCAAGTATATCAGGCTAGTTCAACATTTAGAAATTGTGGCGACTGGGTGGCTCAATTGGTTAGACATCGGACTCTTGATTTCAGTTCCAGTCATGATTTCAGTGTTGTGGGATCAAGCCCAACAATTGGGCTCCCTGCTCAGTGTGGAGACTGCTTGTTCCTATCCCTCTTCTCCTTCCCCATAAATAAATAAATAAATGAACTCTTCAAAAAACAAACAAAAAACATTTGAAAATCGATTAATGTACTCCATCACATTAATAGGATAAAAATGATAAAATTATATGAATAGATTAAAAAAATTGACAAAATCCAGTACCATTCATGATTAAAAACTTGCAGACTACAAATAAAGGGGAACTTCCTCAAATTGGTAAAGAATATTAACAAAAAATCTACTGTGATTATCATATGTAATGGTGAAAAATTTAAAGGTTTCCTATTAAGATCAGGTAGAAGATAAGAATTTCGCCTCTCACCACCCCTTTGCAATATTGTACTAGAAGTTCTAACTTATGCAGTAAAACAAGAAAATGAAAAGGTATACAGATTGGTAATGGAAGAAATAAAACTGTCTTTGTTCACAGATGATGTGATCACCCATGTAGAAAACCCAAAATAATTGACAAAAAACTCCTGGAACTAGCAAATGATTATAGCCACATGACAAGATACAGGGTTAATATACAAGAGTGAATTGCTTTCCTATATACCAGCAATGAATAAATTGAATTTGAGTTAAATACACACAATACCATTTTTACATTAAGCACTCCAAAAGAGGAAATACCTTGGTATAGATCTAATAAATACATAGAAGATCTATATGAGGAAAACTACAAAACTTTAATGAATAAAGGCAAACAAGAAATAGATGGAGAGATGTTCCGTCTTCATGAATAGGAAGACTCAATATTGTCAAGATATCAGTTCTTCTCAACTTGATTTATAAATTCAATGCAGTCTCAAATAGGAAATTATTTTATGGATATCAAAAAATTGATTCTAAAGTTTATATGGAGAAGCAAAATAGACTAGTCAACATAAAATATTGAAAGACGAGAACAGGGGGTGCCTGGGTGGCTCAGTGGGTTAAGGGCTCTGCCTTCAGCTCGGGTCGTGATCTCCGGGTCCTGGGATCAAGCCCCACATCGGGCTGTCTGCTCAGCAGGGAGACTGCTTCCTCCTCTCTCTCTGCCTGTCTCTCTGCCTACTTGTGATGTCTGTCAAATAAATAAATAAAATCTTTCAAAAAAAGAAAAGAAGAAAGAAGAGAAAAAAGTTGGAGGATGGGTACTACTCAACTTCAAGACTCACTGTAGAGCTACAGCAATGAAGACAGAGTGATATTAGTGAAAGGACACATAAACTCATTAACGGGAAGAACAGAGAGCACTGAAAGAGAGGCACATAAATATAGTCAGCTGATCTTTGACAGAGGAACAAAGACAATACAAGGGAGCAAGGTCAGTTTTTTTCAACAAATGGTGCTGGAACAAGTGGACATCTATACACATAAAAAAGAATCTAGACACAGATCTTACACTCTTCACCTAAGTTAACTAAAATGAATCACAGACCTAACTATAATATGCAAAACTATGAAAACCCTAGAAAATAACATAAGAGAAAACCTAAATCCCCTTAGATATAGAGATGAGCTTTTTGATATAAAACGAAAGGCATGATATATGAGAGAAATAAATGATAAACTGGACTTCATTAAAATACTTAACGATTTGCAAAAGGCAATAACAAGAGACTGAGAAGACGAACTACAGACTGGGAGAAAATATTTGTAAACAACACACCTGATAAATGACTGTTTTCTAAAATAGATAAAGAACTCTTAAAACTCAACAATAGGTGAAACAACCTGGTTTAAAAATGGGCGAAAGACCTTATCAGATATCTCTCATCGAAGATAAACAGATGGCACAAGTCATGTGAAAAGATGTTCCATATCATATGTGATCAGGGAAATACAAATTAGAATAAATAAAGTACCAGGACACATTATGGCCCAAACCCATGATATGATCCATGACGACACTAAAGGCTGTTGAGGATGTGGAACAACGGGAACTCTGATACCTGGCTAGGAGAAATGCAAAATGACACAGCCACTTTGGTACAGTTTGGAGACCTCTTATAAAGCTGAACATACTCTTAACATTAGATACAGCAATCATGCACCTTGGTATTTACCCACAATGATTGAAAACTTATATACATACAACCAACACATGGGTGTATATAGCAGCTTTATTTATAATTGCCAATATTTGGAAGCAACCAAGAGGTCCTTTAGTAGATTAATGGATAAATTGTGGTACATCCAGACAATAGAATATTATTTAATATAAATAGAAATAAGCTGTCAAGCCATGAGAAACATGGAGGGAACATACGTGCATATTGCTAAGAGAGAGTTAGATCTGAAAATGTCAGGTACTGTATGATTTCGACTATATGAGTTTCCAAAAAAGGCAAAATTATGGGGATCATAAAAAGATCAGCTGCCAGGATTGTGTTGGGGTTGGGGTTGGTTTGGGAGAGATGGATAGGCAGAGTAAGGAGGGTTTTTAGGGTAGCGAAAATACTCTGTATGATAGTGTAATGATAAATACATGTCATTATACATTTTCCAAACACAGAGAATGTACAATACTAAGAGTGAAACTTAAGCTATGGACTCAGGGTGATCATGATGTGTCAATGTTGGTTCATCCTTAATAAAAATGCACCATTCTGGTAAGTGATGTTGATAATAGGAAAAGCTATATACATGTTTTGAGACAGGAGATATCTGAGAAAATCTCTGTATCTTCCTTTCAAGTTTGTTGCAAACCCAAAATTGCTCTAAAAAAATAAAATCTTTACTTAAAAAAAAAACAAAAAACAAAAAACCTTGTTGCATTAGTGATTTTACCCTAGTTATATACAAATGAGGGGTGGAAAAAAATAATCAAGATAGACTCTATTCTAGTTTTTCCTAACATAACTGCTTTAAGAAATCAATTATTCAATATTCAGTTATTCATTTGTGAGGAACTGATTTTTCAATGGCTAATTTGAATTTCTGCAATGCAAGTATTTATAAAATTATTATAGTCACTGAAGTTTAGTCTTCAATTAGATTGCTTTGTGAAAACATATTTTTAATCTATCTCATGTCAGTGTCTTTGCCTGACATTCTTCCACTGCACTGTCATGGGGAAACCGTAATTAGTCCAATGCAGCTGTATCATTTCAGTGCCTACCTACCTCGGACTAACCAAGCACTTTGGAAAAAACTAAGTCAGGCAGATAGATAACCATTGAGAAATGAAGGCCTCTGGTTTCTTCGGGCCATCAGTGTGGCCAGGGGGTCCCTCTAGTTTTCTTTAATCATGCACTCAACGGGTATTTCTCAGGGCCTCCTCTCTCAAATGAACTCTGCTAGAATGCTGTGGGGAACACAGAGATTCACAAAAATGGAATAGTCTTTGCTTCCACAGAGACTGTCATCTAGTCTGTTGGGTGAGAAAGTTGTAAAAGAAATAATTGCACAGATCCATGTAAAGTTACACCTAGGCACACATACTGTGAAGGAATGGGAGCAGATGATATGACCTATGAAAAGAGGACTTGTCATAGGCATGGAGATCAGGGAAGATTCCCCCGAAGAAACACCACCCTTGTTTCCATTTCTCCATAGAGGTTGCCTTCTTCTCTAATTTCCATGATCTTGGTCTTTACTGAGAAAATGCAAAACACAAGAAGGAAACTCTACTGGTTATTCACTGCAAACCCCACAAACTTGGGTTTGGTGTATTCTCCTTTCTTCCTGTGATACTGGGGGGAAAAAAAGTGTTCTCTTTAATCTAAATCTAGTTTTGTCCAACTCCGTATCACCCATATCGTATTTTTCTTATGATTTTTTCCTCCATTTAAAAAGTAAGCTCAACTGGCATATGATCTCGTGAACTTTTAAAGAGTACAGTTTGATGTTTTGACCTGTGAAGTATTTCCCACAGTCAAGGCAGAGAACACGTCTATCCCTGGCAATTGGTTCCTTGAACTCCTTTGTCATCTCTTCTTTCCTCCGCTCCCAGGAATGCACCTCCTCTGTGCTGTAGGCACCCCCAGCCTACCATTAATATGCTTTCTATTGCTTTAGATTAGCTTCCATTTTCTTGCATTTTATGTAAATTGAAACACACAATTTTAATTCTTCTTAGTTGACAGAAATCAGCATCATTAATTGAAGATTCATCGATGTTACTAGGAAAATCTGTGTACAAGTTTTGTGTAATTATATATTTTTTCTCTTGGGAAAATACCCAGGTTTGGAATAGCTAGATTATATAAATAGGTGTATGTTTAATTTTGTAAGGAAACTACCAAAGACTTTTCCTAAGTAGTCATGCAATTTCATATTCCGACCAGTAATATGTTAGAGTTCTCATAGCTACATCCTTGTCAACACTTGGTATAGTCATGTTTTCAACATCAGTTTTTCTCATGATAATTTTTATTTTAATTTTTTTAATGATTAATGACATTGTGCATCTTTTCTTGAACTTATTTGTCATCTCTGCATCTTCTTGAAGTTTTTGTTCAAATATTTTTGCAATTTTTTTATTGAGTTGTTTTATTTCTTATTGAATTTTGAGATTATATATATGTATTTATTGTATTTGCAACTATTTTCTCCCAATCTATACCTTGAATTTTTATTCACTTAGTAGTGTGTTCTATACAGTAAGAGTTTTCAGTTTTGATGAATACCAATTGGTCATTTTTTCTTTTGGGCTGTGTGTTTGGTGCTATGGACTAGAAATCTTTATTTAACACAAGGTAATAAAGATTCTTGCTTATTGCTCTTATCTAGAATCTTTGCACTTTTAGGTACTATGTTTAACTCAAGTTCATTTCAGTTTATTTTTGCATGATGTATGAGGTATGCGTAGACTTCTTCCCTTCCTTCAATCCTTCTTCCCTCCCTCCTTTCTTTTATTTCTCTTTACTCTTTTTTTTAAATTTTTTTCCCCAATTTATTTATTTTCAGAAAAACAGTATTCATTATTTTTTCACCACACCCAGTGCTCCATGCAAGCTGTGCCCTCTATAATACCCACCACCTGGTACCCCAACCTCCCACCCCCCCCCCGCCACTTCAAACCCCTCAGACTGTTTCTCTTTACTCTTACCATTTTCTTTCTTTCCTTCACATGGATTTCCAATTGCTTAAGCACAGTTTGCTGCAAAAGCTGGCCTTTCTCCATTGAATTGCTTTTGCATTAAATTTTAGAGATGCTTAGTTTGTAATGCCAGTCCCCAGAGTTACAAATTATATAGATTTATTTACATAACCGTCTTAAAATGTGAACTTTTTGGAACTGGAAACAGATTAGTGGTTGCCAGGGGTTAGGAAGTGAGTAGGGATGGGGGAAAGTGGGTATGGCTATAAAAGGACAGCATTTAAAAAAAAAAAAAAAAAGAAAGAAAAAGAAAAGAAAAAAGGACAGCATTAAGGTTCTGTACACTGATGGAAGTGTACTATATCAATATCCACATTCTGCTTGTGATACTGTACTATAGATCATAAGATATTATTATTGGCAGAGACTGGATAAAAGGTACATGACATCTCCAGATCATTATTTAGGACTGTATGGCATCTACAATTATCCCAACATACAAAGTTTAACTAAAACGTAGGAAAAAAGTCCCTATTGTTTATCTAACACATAACAAATAAATTGCAAGTTGAAAATAATTAAGCTTTTTTTTTTTTTAATAGAAACTTTATTTTCCCTCAACCTTACTTCCATTTTGTTTGCTATTGTGGAAGAGCAGCTTAAGGCCTCTCAGTGGTGGTTCCTATCCATTCAAAAGATTAAGCTTTCTTAATTCCCTGTCCTTCCTCTCTGAGAAGACTCAGTTCTTCCCTCTTCTTTTCTCACTGCAAATATTCCTCTTTGAGTATGTCATTTGTTCTCACATATGCGATTATCATTTATATAATAAAGTCACCCACACATGTACTCTCTTTTCTCTTGAAACTGACTGGTCTTGTCTCTTGAATATCCTATAGGCATTACAAATACTTTTTCAAATTTTTATGCTACTTATAATATATTGTATATAGATAAGACAAAATGTAAGTTTAATTTTTGTTAATAAAATTTTCTGTCATTTAAATATAGGCAACTAACTAAATGATACCTCATGCTCTGATTTGTAGCATTTGATAATCTTCACGATGTAAACACTCCTCTGTGGCCTATTTCAAGCCAAAATTTGAGCTTGCTGGACATGGAGTTGGGAAGAGATACTCAGTAGCACACATTAGGTAGTGTTTCCACCATATAAATGCAATAGACAACTTTAAGAGCATAGATGATCGTCCAGTACAGTAAGATGGTTAGGAAGTGATTATTTTGAGCATTTGTTGTCTTTACTTAACTATAAGTTTACATAATTTATTTTTTAAAAGATTTATTTATTTATTTGAGAGAGAAAGAGCATGTGAGAGAGAAAGAGAGCAAGTGTACATGAACAGGGGGAAGGGCAGAGATGGAAGCAGGCTCCACCACCCTCTGCTGAGCAGAGAGCCTGCGAGGACACGGGGCTCGATCTCAGGACCCCAAGATCATGACCTGAGCCAAAGGCAGATGCTTAACTGACTGAGCCACCTAGGTACCCCTGTACAATCTAATTTTTAATAATGGCTGTGCTTTACACACAATTTTGCCAAGTTACAAAAAATGTTTAGCAATCAGCTCTCAAAAACTGGTATGTATTGGCTTCAGAAAACCACTTACTGTTTTTCTTCTTTTGGGCCTCACTATTTTCTTTCATATTTTCTGCGTGTTCTAGTCCAATTACCTAAATATACTGTACTTAATTTTCACCAGCTTAGATCTTAAAATGGTCTACTTCTCTTATTACCTTCCTTAGGTAATAATTTTATTGGGAACTGTTTCTTTTAAAATATTATAATGTTTGTTATTTTCTTTTCTTGGGTATATGACTAATGCATATTCACTATAGGAAACTTGGAAATATGAAGAAGAATATAAATATCACCAATAATTTTATCACCTCTCTAATAATAATTTCTAAAGTACATTAGAATTTCATTCTATGTCCAGTTATAGCTACAGAGAACTAAATAACGATTTGATCTTTGATCATTTCTTTCTTAGCCTAAAACTCTATTCTCCATGTTTTCTTTCTAACAGTACTGGGATTAAATATTCTGCAGCAACTTGCCTGTCTTTAGGTATTAGAATACTGAGTCTCAACAAGTTATGACCATTCTGGTCTCTTATTTTCTCAGTCTCCTTTGTGACTGGTGATGGCCGAGTGACCCAAATCAGGCCAATGAGTCAGTGGGCAGGCACGGAGATGTTATTCTGGGAAACTTCTTCCTTTCCTGATAGAAGCTGATTGATATATACAATAAATGCAATTTCTCCATTTTCCTGTCTTAAACATGAGTGCCCCAGATGCCTAGAATGGGTGAAGGGACAAACACACAGGACAAGGCAAAGAGCATTTCAGAAATGCCAACTCTGACAGCTTCAAACTACTGAGCTGAAGCAGGAAGCTTCTTGCTTCTGGAATTCTTTTTAGGGGAGGAGGAAAAAGCCTCCTACATTTAATCCACTATTGATAAGATACTCCTACCTGCTAGTCTGACCTCCCTTGTTGTCTGCTTTTTCTTTCGTAGCCTGAACTCCAGTCTTACTGAGCTACACCCTTTTATGCTTTCGTTGACATCTCTGACTAGGATGTGCTTTTTCTTCCCTGATTACTTAGCATTCAGAGTAAGATAAAGTATCGTTTTCTACATAACTGTTTTGACTCTGCACTCAATCCTGTCCCAGTAGGATTAAAAATGCTTTCTCTTTTGGTCTTTATTGTACCTTGTATATTTCACTATCACAGTGCCTATTGTACTCCTATTTGTATCTACATCTCCAAATTTCCTTTAACACAGTGTTTCTCCACTTTTTTTCAATTATTGACTCCTTTAGAAGCCTTTTGAGATAGATTTCCCTCCTTAATTATCCCCATCCCCCTATGAAATTATAATACCACCAATAAATATACTTTGTATCTGTTTATACATTGTACACATATCTGTTTTTACATTAAAAAAAAGAATAAAATTTTTTCATCCCCAGAAGAACCAATTTTTGTCTTTTTTGGGGCAATATCACCATTGTTGAGAATGTATGCCATAATATAATACCTGATTCTGTTAGGCATTTTGTAGACATTTGTTGAACTAATTAAATACGTAATCTTGACTTTTAGAAACTTAACACAAACGCCCTATCCACACAGGGCAAATAGATGAAAGCAAAAGGAAATTTCTTAATTTATTCCCACACCACTGCTCCCTTTCATCTGCATGAAACTGTTGTTTCAGGTAGAATTTCAGGTAGCCAGATTCCAAATGGCTCAAGCAAAAGGGATATTATGTGATAGCAAAGATTGGATATAATTTTAACTTCCAGACATAGTTTGACCCAGAGCCTCAAAAAGTGTTACCAGCCCCCTATTCTCTCAGTCTTTTGGGTCTACTCTGTTGTCCAACTTTATTTGACTTATTCTCAGACTTGTCCCTCTTGGCTGTAAAATGACTCCTCCTAGCCCACTGGGTTATATTATTCTAGAATTCTCTTCAAGAAGCAAGAGTAGAAGACTTTGTTCTACCAGGGAAATTATACTGCTTGTTATTTTATTGCTTGGGGCATATGTTAGTCAATGGACAAGCCCCTGTAGCCTGGAAACACAAGGCAGCACTGGAGTCATGGCTATATTCTGGGGCAGGATTGGGGTTGGAGCTTAGAAGAAGGACCGTTGAATGGCAAGAATAGGCTGTTGAGTAAGAACTGAAATTTTTGGAGGCCCTGGGATAGAAAAATACTAAATGGGGATCATTTCATTTGGGCTATGTTCTGGGCTGAAGTGTATCCTTCACCAAACTCACGTATTGAAGTGCTAACTTTCGGTACCTTAGAATATGACTGCATTTGGAGATAGGAACTTTAAAGAGATAATTAAGATAAAAATGAAGTCATATGGATGGACCCTACCTCTAGATGACTGGTGACCTTCTAAAACAAGAAGATTAGGGCATAGACGTACTCAGAGGAGAGACCATACAAGGACACAGGGAGGAGACAATCATCTACAAGCCAAGGAGAAAAAGGCCTTAGGGGAAATCAACCCTACTAATACCTTGATCTCAGACTTCTAGCCTCCAGGATTGTGAGAAAATAAAATTGTGTTGTTGGAACCACCCAGTCCTTGGCACTTGGTTTTGGTGCCCTAGCAAACTGATACAGGCTGAATATCTTCAGAAAGGGAGGTAGTGTGCTCACCGACTACAGAATTAATTTTGCTTTTTAGTACCTGTGAAATGAGACATTAACAGTGGTTCAGAGGTGCTCTTGGCTAAGGGAGGTTATTATACTGGGATATGTTCTCAGTTTTTGCTCCAAGGTACTCTTCATTGCAAAGGTAAATTGACATTTAAAGCTTTTTCTGAGGTAAATTGTAATGATGAATTTTGACACCTCAATCCACTTAAATTGGGTCCCATTAATGCTGCCAGAGTGGAGATTATTTTTGGTCAGCTTTTCTTCTATAATCCTCCAAGGGTCAAACCTGGTGCTTTGAAGAGTAGGAAGAACTACCAGGTTTAAGGGCAAGGCCGGCAGTCTAACGGCTAAGAAGGGATGAAGGCATTCTCTTTTCCTTGAAACTCCGAGCAGAGGCAGAACATAGGGCACGCTCCAAAATGCCATGTTATCTTTTATGGCAGCTTTCTGTATTTTGCATGTTTAATTGAACTCTGCATTTGTAGTCTTCTTTTTTGAATACAGTTTTCTTTAGGCATTGTGTCTCGTGGTTAAAGGGACTGTCTTTGGCATGAAATAGGCCTTGGTTTATGGCTTCATTTGACACTGTTCAGTTGTTCAAGTGGTTAAGAAAGTTGTTTAAACTTTGTATTCCTCTTATTTCTAAAATCGAGATCCTAATAGGACTCACCTCATGGAGCTTCCGTCAGGATTAAATGTGATAATGCTTGCGAAGAATCAGCATAATATTGGGTTTATATGAAAGGTTCTATGGTACTTCTGTGCTGGGCTAGTATTAAATGGTAATGAATAAAAGTAGCCCAGACCATTTTGATCATAGCGGTGAAAGAGAATGACTTTTTTTTTTTTTCTTCCCCATTTAGCAAGCACCATACAAGGAATACAGAGAAGGATGCTCATCGAGCATTATCTGTAGTCAGGAGTACGTCAAACTCTTTTAAGTGTAAAACAATCAGCTCTTACCTATTTTAAGGATGGAGACCAATGATGCTGAAATAGGCCCATACTTGATGTATCTTTGATTGGTTTGGATTTGTTTGCTCTCTTTATTAGTAGATGATCATGTTTTTCTGAAATACCAGTTTCTTAATCAGTCTCCCTGTAATTCAGAGTAGATTCTAGGCTCTTTGACCTTCCCACCATCCCTTCAGTCTCTTCTGCAGTGGAGTCTTTGTTGAAGGTTTCAGCCTTCTTTCCTACCAGTTTCAAGGTCTGCAGCAACTTGCTACTGTACTATATGGCCCTTTTTTTGGCTTATTAAAGCTCACAGGGAAACCCAATTTAATTTTATTGTCTTTTGGTCCTGAATAATAAATAAAGCAAGGTAAGAAATTGACTGTAGTAATTGTAGTCTAAGTAAGCAAAACTTTGGGGTACATAAGAGATGATTGAGTTGGATGGATGCATCAATTCTCATTGTCATAAATATTTTATATCAGCTCTTTCAAATTAAGGCTTTTTACATATTGATTTTGTGTAGCAATTTTAAATAAAGGGACCATATGACATGATATGGGCATATGAAGAGATATATTTGGATTTCTTACTTGAGTATTAGATAGGTATAGATCTCTATGTGTAGATGTTTATATACATACATGTACATAGGTATATATATATATATATATATCCATATACATGTATATATTATAGAGATACAGCCAGTACTCAGTGCATGTTTAGAAAATGTAGTATAAATCCTGAGGAACGTATCACTTCTGTGTGGTTGGTAGCTAACAGATACTGAATGATGTTAAATCCAGAGCCAGGAAATGTAATCAAGAATACTGAAGAGTATAGAGAGACAGCATGGCAGATTAAAGACAACACTGAGTTTGCAGTCATTAGATCTGAGGTTTTAATGATCTTTAATTAGAAAAAAAATAAGCATAATATGTTTCTCATGAGTCTTTTTGAGCATTCAATATGAAAATTGAAGGTACGGGATTATCCATGTATGATCCAGTACATGTCCTTGGTGATAAATGGTTTATTACATATAAAAGTGAATGTCTAGGGTAATCTAATAGGAGAAGAAGTGAGCTTCCAGTTAGCTACATATAGACATGAGTTTGTGAAAACTGTTTTGCTTTTCTAGGCTCCAGTCTTCTCATCTATATAAAACAAGTCTGGAGAACAAAGGGTTTTCTAGGTCATATCTAAGAACACTGTTCCTCTAAGGTTCTAAGATTCTGTATTTGCTCTGTAAGGGTGAGCTTGTTGATGTCCAGTGACAGGCTGTGTGGCCAGGAGATAGATGGCAGGTGAATGGAGCAGAGGAAGGAAGCATTAAAATCAAGTGTATAAGTTAGTGTGGCTATAGAGAAAGCACATAGGTCTGAGAATTTAGAGTATCTAGGTTCTAATCCTAGCTATGCAGATTAGAAGGAATCACGTGATTTCTTCAGCCTCACTTTTCTTATCTGTAAATAGACCATTTCCAGTGACACGATTCTCACCTCCTTCCAAACTCAGTAGTCCTTGCCTCCCTCAGTAATTAAAGTAGCCAGGTAATGTGGTAAAGACAGAGACCAAACTGGCTCGCGGATACACTGTGGATATTTGTTGTCTATCTTAAATACTTTTTTCTATAGTTTTGTAGTATTGTTTAAATATTTATTTACTTATTTGAGAGAGAGAGAGAGCACTAGTAGAGGGAAGAAGAAGAGGGAGAGGGGGAAGCAGACTCCCTACTCAGCAGGCATCTCTGACACAGGGCTCTATCCCAGGTACCTGAGATCAAGACCTGAGCTGAAGGCAGACACTTAACGAACTAAGCCACCCAGGCGCCCCTGTAGTTTTGTAGTTTTATTTCCAAAGCCTTCCATAGTTTCATTACCTTGTCTAAAATAGTGTGGTGGTGCAGAGTGAGGGGTCTGGAAACAGTCTGCGTGGGTTTGAATTTCAGCTTCATTACTTCTGAGTGTGTGGTGTGACTGAACATTTTACTTAAGCAATCTTTGCTTCCTTTCCCTCATGTTTAAAGTGGCCATGATTATAATATCACTTTTCAGGATTGTCTTGAGGAGTAAATGAGTTAAAACATGAAGAGCTTGGAAGGGTGCCTGGTACATCGTAAGAACTTAATAAATGTTAGCTATTACTATCTCCATTTCTATATCCATTCTGTGTCCATACTATGTCAATTTCTTGAGAGCCTAATTGTTAAACTGAGATGGTTCAGTGTTTCCTTTTTAGCTGTGAGAACATCATTCAATGCTGCCTTTCTCCCCTTTCTTTCTCTCTCTCTCCCTCCCTATTTTTTCCTTCCTTCCTTCCTTCCTTCCTTCCTTCCTTCCTTCCTTCCCTGTCTTGCTTGCTTCCTTCCTTCCTGGGTCTGAGACTACTGTGTCTTTTCTTCTCGTGGTGAAAAGCTGATGGGTATTTTTCAGGCCTTTGCTAAGAAGATTATTCTGTGTAGTATCAGAACTTAAACCAATAGCTAGCTAATTTGGTTACTGCCATGATGTTGCCTCAGATTCCCCAAACATTTCTAACCTGTTAGTGTATGGTCTTTATGCCTCCATTACCCAAAAGGAGACTAAAATATTTGAAAAGGCATACGTGCCATTGTCTTCTGTCTTGAGCTGGGACACAGGTACTTCACACATTTCTGGGTTTCTCTTTAATGTCTCCCAAGATTTCTGATCCAGGTGAGGAAAGAGGAGGGTAAAGCACTATGAGATAGAGAAAGAGATTGAGAAGATAGAAGGCCAAGATGGATAGTCTCTAAAACTGCCTGGAGGAAAACCAGAACAGTAAGAATGAAATAATGGGAACCGCACTGATCATATGGCTGATTTTATATTACTTGGCAATTCCATTATGTTTCTGGCAATCACTAATTTTTCCTGAGGAAGATAAGAATGTATGGGCTTGCTTCTCCCATCGTCCCTTCTCTTGATGCTACCGTTCTTTAATTGATCACATCATCTTTTGTAGTGTGGATATGTAGGACGCATGTTATATAATATAATTTACACATGCCTTAGGGAAGGTCAAATGTGCATCTCATTCATCTTTATGTTTAAAAATCCCTAGCATACTGACATGTATATAAAGATGTTCAGTACTTATTTATTGAGTAATCCATTGGATAAAGATTATGTACAGGGCTCGTGAAACCCTATCTAAGCATATTTTTTAAGCCAGATTAAGGAGAGATTATTTTTCATTTTTATTATTTCCACAGTGTCAAACATTCAGAAATTTGTTTTAAGTGGATTTTTTTTTTGCATTCATACAACAGACATAATAGTTTGACTGCTTCTGTTCTCGACACAGAAATTTTCAAAGCATTCTAATAATAAATCCTGTGAAAGGTTTTGACTGTAATGGTTTTTCAAAGCTTACACACAAAGAAACTCAGTTAAGACCGGGCCATAAATAAGACCTCAGTGCTGAAGCAGGGGAAGGCCCTGTATATCTAAACCCATTAAACGAATCATTTATTTTGCAACTCGTCCGTCATGTTTTGAAGGTCACATAACAATGCTTATTTCTTATGGCCCATCAGCAAGCTGTAGAATTAGAGGCTGAACTGAGTCCTTGAGTCAAATACTTGAGATGGGTAATTGTATTTCCAGGACTAATACCTGCTGTGGGGAAGATCAAATCCCATGTCCTGGGTGGGGGGCACAGCATGCCACTAGGACAGGAAAAGGATTTCTCCATATTGCTGGCAACTTCTGAATAGTTATGTCACATTGAAATATTTTTGGAACATGCTCAGCTTTTTCTCCCCCCGCCCTTCCAACCGCCAGTCCATGACCAGGAAATTTTTACAGGTTGAGATGGCAGAATAGTTTTGAAAGGATGTATCTATAAAACAGATGGATCTGAGTTTGAAACTCTGTTTGGCCACTCGCATATTCTCTATGATGAGACAAGTTACTTAACCTCTCCGGGCCTCCTTTTCCTCCCATAAATCGAGGCTAATGCTGTCTATCTTAGAAGACTGCCATGAGGATTTAATGATTTAGTATATGGAAAGTGATTTCCACAGTCCCTGACACATAGTAGATGCTGAGTGTATGTTAATATTCATGATGGCCCTGTTCTTTTTTACAGCTGGAGTCACTTCTGGTTGGAATCCTCCCCAGAACTGTGCACTAGAGCCTTGGGCGATTCTGGTAAGATCACTCCTCATGTGGCTTTAGGTTCTATTTACTCTTTCATGTTTTTGTTAAAGTTTAATTTATTAAGTTGTAGCTTACATGCAGTAAAGTTCACGAATCTTTTGTGTATAGCTCAGTGGATTTTAACATACACATGTATCTGTGTAACTACCACCCTGATCAAGACAGAGAATGTTTCCAGCACCCACGAGGCTTCCTCATGCCTTTTTCTAGTCAAGTGCACCAAGGGCCAGCTACATAATACAGAGCTCGAAGTCCAAATGAAAATGTACGGCCCTTTGTTCAAAATATATTAAGAATTTCAAGACAGAACAGAGCATGAAACCAAGCACAGGACCTTTCTGAGTGCGGAGCATCATGAGATGTACACCCATGAAGCCTGCCCTGATTACGTTCCCCTCCAGCAGGACACCCCCTGTCTCTATTAGTGATGGTTGTAAGCTTTATATAAATGGAATTGTAGAGTACATGCTCATTTCTGCCTGTTTTTTATTTAATCCTGCGACATAATATCTGTGAGATTCATCCATGATTTTGTATGTTTTAGTAGTTTCTGTTTTTCTTGCTATGTTTATTCCGTTATAAATATACAACTGCAATTTACTTATCTCTACTCCTGTTGATGGATATTTAGGTTATTTTTAGCTTTTGTCTGTTAAAAATAAATCTGCATATATATGTCTTCTGGTGGACGGATGCACTCTTGGGCATATGCTTAGGAATGAATTTGATGAGTTACAGGCAAAACAATGTAATAGGTACTTCATGTGAAATGATTATGATTTTGGAAATGCAAAATTAAAACCACATGAGATCCCACTAAACACTCACTGGAATGGCTAAAATGAAAAAAAGAAAAAAACACCAAAAAAATGAGACGTCCATATCATAATGACGATGTGGAAGAAATTGGAACACTCATGTGTGCTGGAGGGAGTATAACTTGGTTCTGTTGCTTTGGGAAACTTTTGGGTGGTGTTTGCCTAAGCTAAACATATACCTGACTTATGACCCAGAAGTTCTATTCCTGGATATATTTATTTTTTACAGTGTTGAATTCACTTTGAAACTTCTGAAATAAATTTCAACCTGATTCTTGTTTTATTAATATGCTGCAGTGGCCATTTGCAGTGGAAGTCAGTCATACCTAAGTTGCTGGTCATGATAACTGGGTGTTTTTATATCTGCTGAAAAGCTCCTGCTGTATTCTGTTTTCCCCCTCATAGGCAAGAGATGGGTCAAGACAGAGGCGGCCTGGTGGGATAGCAGAAGAAGGTCATGATTAAGAACCATCTTTTATTTCCCTTTTTCTTATTAGTGGAGGAAAGCAGGAATAGGACATACAGGCATTTAGTGTTTTATGAAGTGAATGTTAATGGGCCTCAGAGGCATTCCTCTAAAGACATGAGTGCGAGCTGGCTTGTGGACTGTATTCAGAAAGGTCCTCATCGCAATGGGACATCTCCAGGGGCTTGGTCTCACCCACTTGCTTAGTCCATGGGTTTCCAAACTCTAGCCCACACAATATGTCCTGGTGTCCGGAGGAGGTTTTAGAAAACCCATATTCACTGGTATTAACTTGGAGATTTTGATTTGGCAGGTCTGGATCAGGAGCCAGAATCTGCATTTTTGAGATGTTCTTCCTGATTCGGCAGCCAGTGCTGGTGAAGGCAGGGCATGTAGCAACAGCCTGTAAAACTGAAGGCCTTTGCTAAACTCTGCCTGTTCAACCGCAGGGCAGATACTTAGCTGCTCTCACTAACTCCCATCCCAGGTGGCTGCACCAATTTCTTAATCTCTGTGAAAGTAAAAATTCAAAGCCCTAAGAAGAGACTGATGTCACCACTCATCTAACAAGAGTATAATCCATTTCCTTTGGCAGAACCTACTTGTTGGATGGATCCTTCTTGAGCTAATTCCTAAGCTCATCACTTTTTTCTTGGTGCTCTCAGGTGTCTCTGAGAGAGCCGGCCTCTGTAGCTAAGGCAGGTAACAATTCTGACCATCTATTGGACATTCACTCTGGCCTAGTCTCTTTGGACATAATAGTATTTCATTTAATCCTTACAACAACTTTCGCAAGCTTGACACTATGATTATGCTAACTTCATAAGTAAAAAAAAAAACAACTCAGAACAGTGAGATGGAATTTCCTAATTAATGCTCCAATAAATAGCTGGAAGAGCTGTAGCCCTATAAACTTGCAGGCTAGGTTGGGTGTTTGGGGGTTACTAACAAGAAACCAGGGTTTGGATGCAAGTCTTCTTGATTTTATAGATGATATTTAGTGTCTAGGCCCAGCCTCCATTGCCTCTCTGCCCAAACATACTGTTTACGTAACAACACACATTGCATTAGAAAATACTTTTGACATATTAACAAATGTTTGGCTTGGAATTCTGGGACTCCAAGGAAAAAGTTCTTCCCTCTCTGTTGTAGAGCTGATAGGTTTTCTATCAGACATGCGGAAGTATAGGGATCAGGGGTTGTTTCATAATGAGGCCCCACTGCAGGCTGTGTATAAATCGGATTGCTCTTCTTAGTTATGTTTTCCTGATGCCCACAGTAGTTTGACCTAAATGAATAGATAATTACTCAGGCTGTTACAAACATTCCGATCCATTTGGTGATCCCTTTATTAAATGAAACAGGCCCTTTTATTCCTTTTCTGATACTGCCTGTTAATAGAATAATCTCAAAGCTATTAGCATTTAAAGAGGAATTAGACAAAGATGTCCGGAATTGTCCCTTCTCTGGGCTCGTGGTTGCTCATGGGACCCTTGCTTTAGCTAATTAGCCTGAAATGAATATTAAGTGCATTGGTCTCTATCAAACACATCCTGGAAGGAAGGCTTTTGTCATTTCAGTTGCAGACTTAGGTTGCCCATACCTAAGGATCTAAACTCAAAACAGTAGGCACTGGGAACATTCCAGAATTCAAACAAAACAAAACAAAGTGCACAGAAGATAATACAAGAAGGGCTTTTACACTTCTTGAAACACCCTTGTCTAAGTCCCAAAGCCACATTGTACTTTATTTTCATAGGAACCAACTAGAGGAAAAAGAGATATAATATCTCTTCCGTTTACTTTATCACCCCCAGGAAAGCTAATAAGACCTTTCCCTCGAGCGTGGCATAGAGAGTAGGTGTTCTGCTCTGGGAACACATAGGCCTGCAGTCACATCCTGCCTAAGACTTACATGAGCTATGGGACCTTGGGGAGATAATCTCCTTAAGTCCAAATTTGTACATCATTAATATGAATAAAAACCTTTAATATATTTCTTATGCGATAGGGTGTGAAATGGACATCATAAATTTTATTTAACAAATATCGGATATTAATAATAAAGACTGGGTTAAGAGCCCTGGAACATGGCATCGGAAAGCAGTAAGATTCTAGCTCTTGCCAGTTAAATGTTAAAATTACCAGAGGAAAGAAGACACTTGTGTTTTCTTCTTTTTGGGGAACGTTGTGATACGGCACTATAGTATGGGAAAAAGAAAAGAAACAAAACAAAATAAAAACCTTGAAGTTAGGTGACAATAAAGACCTAAATATGAATCCCATGTTCTGTTTCCAATGTAGGGCATACTTCTTTAAGCTCTTGGAAGTCCACTATCTGTAAAATGGAGATGGTTACACTTACCTCTGAGTGCTACTTGGGCTGAATTTAATGAGGAATGTTTATCACACACCTAGCACACTAATTATGCTCAGTATCCTGTGGTTCTGTTTTCCTTTCTCCTTTTCTGGGATATGTATGAACTCCTCCCATTAATAAGAGTGTTCCTCCCATTGATAGAGCTGGAGAGAGAGGATCGAGTTGGGAAGGTGAGGGGTGAGCAGATCCGTAGCCAAGTGTGCGGGAGAGCTGCTGGGAAGCCATCAGTGGTAGAATGCAAAAGTGGGGGTGCTGTTTAACCCCCCTGCAAATCGCCCTGAAACCCAAATGAAATGATAACTCCTCAATACTTCAGAAACCCTAACCTAATTTTCAAAGAAGACACTCGAAAGAGTTGTTGTTTCAGAGAAACACTTGAAAACATGCTTGCTAATTTTCGAGCTGTTTCCCTGTGTCTTGGCATGTCACCTTGATGTCAGAAAGCAAGACTGTGCGAATTGGGTTCTGCCTCCTAGCCCGCTCCTGGGCTTCTGCTGCAAAAGGAAGAGTTGGTAGGCCAGTAAGGGAGAGATTAGAACATCTGTGCTTCTGAGGATGGGAGAGCCTCTTTTCTAATCAGTGACAAATACAAGACCCACACTTACAGACTGAGTCTCTCTAAGCATCCATCCAGGCAAAGCCATGTGGGGTGGGGGTGGGACCCCCTCTCAGGCCTGCCTTGGGCCCCTGTACTTCCTCAGTCTTCTCAATTCTCTACCGGCTGCTTGGAGCACCACGGGATTCAGAGCCCTCCTGCTGGAGCTGCAGAGCCGGCTGCAGATCCTCTTGAATTCTTCCCATCATTTGAGTCGCACGTGTCTCTGTCACAATAAGGCACCTGCACGCATTGCCCTTGTCACCATGACAACCAGCACTGGAGGGGGATGAGGCAGGCACCACAGAAGGAGGTCTGTGTTCCTGCTTTCCTGCTGGTGGTGCTGGTGACATACAGTCCTTCCCATAGCCAGTGTGATGCTATCTTGGTGGCCTTTCACCTCCACTTCTGGGGCCAAGGGACAGGTGGGGCAGGGCTGAAAGCTGAATTCCAGAAGCAACTTAGGAAGGAGGTGTTGGAAGGAGATGTTTTCAGGCTCCAGGGAATAGAGAGCTGCCTTTTTCCTCTTGTCAGTACTGTCTGAGCTACAGTCTTTTAACAGATGAGGTGCTTTCCTCTTGAACAGGAAAAAAAGAGGGGAAAAAAAGGAATTCAGTCAATTACTTATGGAGGCTTCCTGATGCTTAACAAGCCACTGGTCTCATTGGCCTCACCTTCCACCACCGCCATCAAATGGCTTGGTCTCAGCAGTGAAGCAAAATAAAAAATACTGAATCTCTGGAATAAGAAGGACAGGCTTGAACCTGCCTTTGGGCTTTGTAGTTATGTATGCTCCATCAACTCCTGACCTCTCTGAGGCTCTGAAATCGAGCAATGACTGATCAATAGATCCATTATTGATTCATTCTGAGAGCGAAAAGACTGTGATAAATGTAATATGCCAGCACACCTATGGCCAGAAAGACAAATAACTGTGGTTTTTCCTATATTACCATGAACATAGAGGTATCAATAGATTAAGATTATGGTTTTGAACCTCCTTTTTGGAAATAGTGGGAATTAACAAAAAGTATTTCCCCAGGATCCCAATACAGCCAGTATTTGAAGGTATTTTTGAAGTGTGCTCCTGGGATCTGTATCACCTGGGGGCTTTAGATGCACATTTTTTGGCACCACCCCCAGATCTACAGAAGCAGAATTCTGGAGGTGGGACTCAGCATCCTGTGTTTTAACAAGCTCCTGTTTAAGTTGGAGAATCAATTACTCTAGCGGAAGTAGAGAGTACTTGACACAGAGCTTCTTGGGGACAAAGAGGGTATCTTGCCTATTTTTCGGTTTCTGGTGCTTAGTACAATGACTGACACTATTTGCTCTCTGCAAACATTTGCTGAGTGAATGGATCTCCTGCTGTACTGTTGGTATGGGTCCAGCATTGACCCACTGTGACTTTGTTGTCTTTGTTTTCCATCCCCCATGCAACCAGGAACAGTAGGAGAAATTTGCTGCCCATTTACAGTCTTTTAACTGTCTTGATAGTCCCATTCTAGCGTCAAAGACATAAGGAATGCTATTAAATACAGTTAAACAGAAATCATTTCCTCTGACTTGACCTCTCAGCGCTTTTACTTTTTAATAAGCTTCCGTACTGTGGCCCTCCAGAAGGATGTGGACTCTGGCTCAGGCATCATGCTGCCTCCAGCACTCCTTAGTCATGTGATGGGCAGATTTAAGACTTCTCAGCCTCAATTTTTTTTTTATATCATTATACATTTTTCATGTTCACAGCACCATACCCTTTGGTATGCAAATTATAAAAATTTAATGAAAATATGCTAATAATAAACATTCAACAACTTGATTCTCTCTTATTATTATATAAAGTAAATATTTTATAGGACTCGAGGTTTTATAATTTTAAAAAATCGGCCCAAGATTCTTGAATGGCATAATCCCTGAACCTGGGATGAAGAGAGGTTCTTCCTCAATTTATTTATTTTCCAGTAGAGGAGCAGTGTGATGGGGCAGCATTTGGGAAATAGATAGACCTGGATATAGAGGAGGGTCTCAGTAAGTATGTGCTCTTGTTAGTTTTATTAGTATGTGGAAAATAACATTTTTAAAATCTTCATTTTCCTGGTTGTTGTGACTGGATTGTCTAGCGACTGTAGTGAAAGAGTTGATTATTTTGGGGAAGGGGCAGTACAGCCTGGAACCTGGCCCTGAACTTTTGATTCTAGTTTCTAAGTTTCACATGGAGACTGAAAAATTGCTTTTGGTGTGGATAAAAGAACAACAAAAAATGGCAAATTTTCTTTGGTGAGAGAGAAAAGGATTTTTCTGGGAAGCCCCATAGCTGGGTTTACATGTTAATCACCAAGGCTAAAAGAAAAGGGTATAAAGATGTTATGAAAAGGAAGCAATAAGAAGGATAGGGAGGAGAAAGGGGGTGTCTGGGGAGGGGAAAAGGGTGAAAAAAAGAGAAAAGAAACAGCATGAGAGAATGATGCTGGAAATTTTGAAAACATTGGGTAAACACTCTTCTTTGAGCTTAAACAGAAGATTGGGAGACTCAGTAACATGGCATAGAGTTGCAGTGTCCAAGGGAGGTCCTTAAGCCAATGGACTTGAGGTTAGCTCTATATTGTCCCATACATTGTAGCCAGATTTGGAGAGAGCAGTCAAGATTTCCTTGTTGCCTTTGGGGATAGAGAAGTGCTCAGAACACTAAGGAGAAAAGGCAGCAGCCGACCCATTGTCGTTGTCACCATCATCACCACAAATGTTAGCGTCTGTCCAAAAGGCCAAACAGAGCTGGCCGCACTTCAGTAAATACCATTGCAGAATGCTGTTCACCAAGTTGACCAAGCATACACAAGGATGACAGCCAGACAGGACAGAGACCTACACCCGGGAAAACAAGTTCCACAATTTCCCCAAATGAAGGTCATTTAGAACCAGAGATGATTTTCTCAGATGAGGACAACGTGAAAAGTATCTGGGAACATAGGTCTCTTTCTTACAGTTCATCCTTGACTCATTTTACTGAGAGATGAACAAGGGGATGAAAGGGAGAAAGAAATACTGAAAACCAGAGTAAGCAGGTAGTAAATGAAAGAATAATGCTTGAGTTTGGTGAAAACAAAAAAAGAAGAAGCAAACTGTATGCTTCAGGTAACTTAAGTAACTTAAGTGGGGGGAAGGTAGAATAATTTGTCCTCTCTAAGCAGATGGTTGAGTTTGGTCAGAATTACAGCTAGAAACCAGTAAGATTTCCTTTTTTCACACATGAATCATAGGATATAAATGTCACTGTCTGTACCATTACTTGCACATGGCATGTTTGACTGAACTTTGTGGGAGGAAGGATAAGACCCTCTGTTACATGGAAAGGCTCATATAAGAGAGGTTTTCCCAAATAGGAAGGAATTCTGAATGCTGGGCTGTCAAAGGATGACAAGATACTACTCATTTCTGTATGTCCATCTCCTACAAGAGCAGTGATGTTAGGTCACTGTGGTCAAATGAATGCGTGAATGTGTTAGAAGGGCCGTGGGGAGGCCACTTCTTTGAGATGGGAGTATCAGGCGTGGCTTTCTAGAAGACACAGGACTTCACTCTTCAGTCCCTGTACCCAGAGTCATCCTTTTAACATATGTCAGATAATGTAGCTCCTCTGCCCCAAACTCTTCATTAAGGCCTTTGCACTGGTTGTTTTCTTGGCTCAACAATTCTTATGCCAAGCACCTGCAATTCTAATATATTATTTATGTATTTTTACCCCTTTTCTTTACTTTCTGTTTCTTTCTGGAGTGAATGCTTCACAAAGGCAGGGACTATTTTTGGCTGTTTTGTTTAAAAATGTTTTGATTCATTAGAATAGTACCTGGCACATAATAGACAATCAGTAAATATATGCATAGTGAATGAATGAATGAATGAATGAATAAGTGAGTGAATGAATGAAGGGTGAATAGGATAACCACTCAACAAATCTTTTTTTAGGCATCTTTTTTTTTTTTTAAAGATTTATTTATTTATTTATTTGACAGAGATCACAAGTAGGCAGAGAGGCAGGCAGAGAGAGAGGGAGAAGCAGGCTCCCTGCCAAGCAGAGAGCCCGATGAGAGGCTCGATCCCATGACCCTGGGATCATGACCTGAGCCGAAGGCAGAGGCTTTGACCCACTGAGCCACCCAGGCGCCCCTTAGGCATCTTTTAAAATAGATTTAATAATTAGTTCATAGAGGACTGTGCCATATTTTTTAAATGAGTTCTTCATTGCAGATAGGTAACTCAGAATGTGAATGATTTGACCTATTCTTCCCAAAGAAAAGATGAAATTCCCATTATGGAAGAACAGTTTTCTATTACTAGCCATAGATCTTGAGTGGAGGAAATTATCTGATTTACATTCATATTCCCTTCTCAAAGATGTTGCAGGCTCTCATGGGGATTCAGGGAAAGATTTACCCATAAAAGCCATCTAGTAAATAAATTTCCCAGTGAAATTCTTGCTGGAGACCAAAGTCTCCAAGATCTCATTAAATTGTTATGCACACAAAATGCTTCTTCACTGCCTGGGTCACTTTGCTGTCAAGGTACATTGTCAAGGAAAGGTGATGAATCTCATGGGTTTTTCCTCTGTCTCACCCAGTTTCAAGTCAGAAAGATTGTCCTCCGCCCAACACGAATCCAAAAGGGCTGAGAGGCAACAATGAAATGTTCAAAAGAAACTACAGTGGCTTTGCTCACATGGAGTCTTTCTGAGATGTGAACACTGAGGACCTTGGGTCCTTGGGATACTTTTGTTGCAAAGAAACTGAATTCCTTTCAAGTGTTGTTACATTGAAAAGAGGAACAACGTTGCAGAGCCATTGTTATGTCTTCCTAGAGCAAATGTGCACAGCTTTCAAGTTAAAACTGAACATTTGAAAATCTAAAAACTGTCTCTGTGGACTTTTATATTAGAATCTCTCTATAATATGTGGATCAGTGGGATCCTTTGGAACCTACGTTCATTGTGCCCACATGAAATAGGCCAGACCCTACTGGGAATTAAAAAAAAAAAAAAAAAGGAGTAAACTGCTCATTCATTTAATGGAACTGGGTGGGGATGGGGAGGGGGAAGATTTTACTTTCAGGAGACTGAGTATAGAAGCAGACATAGGTGTGAGATATGAGATGGGAAGAGAAGAGTTGTGAATAGTATGTCAGCTCTTCAGGTATTTTATTTCTGTAAAACAGTGATACACTTGATGTAATTTTTCAGTGCTTCTCTTCAAATGTAGATATGGACATAGTTTAATTTTATGAAAGCATTTTTCTTGCAATAACCTTGTGTACTTCAAAATTCAAAATACCTGAAAGAAAATAGGAAAAAAAATTGCCTTAAAAATATGTTATGTTGCTAAGATCCATAATAGAATAGTTTTATCAGATATATTCTTGATAGGCTTTGGTTTTTATTTTTTATTTAGACCTTCTGATAAATTAAAAAGACTTACTGGATAATATTTTTGCAATCTAAAAATGGTTGCTGCCACAAGATGAAAATCAAAGACAAAACAAAACTCTTGTTTCTTGAACACTTACTCATTATAGACCAGAAACTTCGTTAAGTGATAAAGACTTTATTTCACTGAGTCCTCATAGGTATGAGAAATGACAATTTCCACCTTACATAAGAGGAAACTGGCACTCAGAGAGTATAAATTATTTTTCCAAGGTCTCAAAACTTTCAAGGGAGAGGGATCCACAAACTCAGCTACTCTACTGACTTTTAAACTGTTGACCTCAATGTCTACTTACACATCCTCTACACTGAAAAAAAAAATTCTATTTTCTGTCTATAGAACCTGGCTTACTCTATTTTTTCCCCCATTTTATTTGGGAAAATAACATAATGTTAAAAAATAAGCATTCCTCATGCAAGTTGCTTAAAATAATTAAAGGACATTATGTTTACACAAACATTTAGGCAAGTATATTTTTGCATGATTGTACTCAGTATGAACATAGAATTTTATATTTGATATTTTAATTTTATGTCATATACATTTGACATGTTGAAGTTTTAAAACTGTTTAAAAATATTTGTGTAACATTTCAATGAGTGGACACACAATAATATTGGACATTTTTGTTATTTTTCATCTTTAGGCATATGGTTAATATCACAGTCAACATCTTAATTATAAGGAATAAAAAAAGCTAAATAAATGGTTTCTCCAGAATGATTTCAGAATGGGATTACTGAAACATCTTTATTTCTGTTGATATGCAATCATATTTTGCTTTTCAAAATGATAGACGCCCATCACAGTTGTACCCCAAATTCTTTGTGCTTATAAAGACATCTTCACTATCTTTGGCAATTGTGATTTATTTTAAAAGTTCATCTGTGCAGTAGCCATGAAATATAGCTTCATTGTTTTAATTTGCATTAATTTGATTATTTGTAAGATAGAACTCCTGCCTATATTCATTTAGAATGTTTATTTTCCCATTTTATCGTGCATATGAATGGTATTACTGAAATACATTATTTTATCATTTTTCATAGTCACAAAGAATACATACATATCTCTTAATCTCTTAATCTAAGTAAATATATAGTATATATACCTGTAGAAATATAAGTATGTATGTATATTTCACCTTAGTTAGATGAAATCATTGCAGGATACAAAATAGCAAATGATTAATTTCTCTGAGAGGATATCAGAAACTCTAGTTATCTTTATCATGTACTACGGAGAACTTGAGTTATTTACTTTAAAGAGATAATCCATATTGCCTTTCTTTGACTCTTAAGCTTGTAGTAACTCAATAAAATAGTCATCCCAGGCTAATTAAGGAATTGTCATTAGAGCCCCATCATATGCAGGCTGGTGACCTTACTGGATATGAAGCTTGTGGCCCAAGAGTGCAGATGACAGATGCAAGGTTTTGAGCCCCAGTGGTGCCTGCACTCTGTGCCATGCTTTGGCCCCTGAGAAGGGTCCGTAGGAGAAAGCCCAAGATTTCAGTGCAGGCTTTTGACCAATGCACAGGAATAAGTTCTGAGTGTCTCGCACAGCAGCTGCCATCTAGAGACCCACTACTTAAGTTGTAGGCATTTTTTGGTCTTGTAAATGTTCATGAAACTGTGGCTATACAAAGGATTTAGAATTATGAAACTTACCCTTGAAGTAGAAGCAAGAGTCTGTCTACTTGTTTGACATGTGTCAGCCACAGAAGCAAGTCTGGATGACTCCAGAGAGGGTAAAGGGCTTGCACCAAGACAGACAAAACTTCTTTCATATTGCTTGGTAAGCACAATCATGGTGGGCCATATTTCAGAGATTCTTTGACCCCACAAATGGACAGTGAAAGGCTGTGACTTTGAGTGAAGAGTCATGAGAGCGTGTGTCTCTCATTCTTCCTTTTTTCCATCCTGGTTAAAGCCCTCTCTGAAATTAATCAGGAGCAGAGCACCTACACAGCACCAGGCATTCCCAAAAATTTATATGGCCTGAGAAGTGGCATCATTTATTTTAAAAAATAAGTTTATCTACCTTATCATTCACTCCCCAGTCAGGGAGTCAGTGTGCAGCAGGGGCACAACAGAAAATTTAAACTTCAGCGTTTTGACTTGTAAGTTCTCTGCCAGTTACTTAGCAATGCCCTGAGCTAGAGAGATGGCATACCTGAGACGAAGTTTCTGGTTTCTGAAATGACAGACTGGGCCGGCTTCGTGAGTTTTCTTCCTGCTGTCACATTTTGTGATTCTTGAGTAACATATGCATCGAGCATCTACTTCTGGCACAAGCCCTTCTGGCTTAGAAGAAAAGTCTTGAAAGAAATATAAGCTATATTCCCTGCAGTTCCAGAAGTTTTAATCTTGTGATCTTCCACAAACATAGCTGCACCCAAAGTGACAAAGGCATGCACCCGAAGAAGTGGTACCTACAAGAGTCATGCTTTGGGGGTGCCTTGATGATCAATGATACAGTACCAAGTGTGTGGAGGATGGAGAGGTAACACATCCTGGACTCAAAGCTCTGCAGACCTGTGTTCCCACTTCGACTACAGCACCTGTTTTCTGTGCTGTGTGGTTTAAGTGATTAGACTTCTTAAGATTTAGTTTGCTTATCCATCCCCATCAAATGAGAAGGTAATAATGGCCTTGACTAGTTTACTATTCAAAGAGTTAGAGATGGAATGTGTAGTGTGTCCCCTCGTACATTGCAGGCACCTAGAAAATGGCAGACAAGAGATGGAGAAGGGAGGAGATACAGGAAGTGGAGAAATGTGAGTGGTACAAACAAAGCCTTTGGGTTGGGTCTTCCAGTATTTTGTTGCTGTTGGACTTTCAGTTGAATAAAGAAATTTGCACAATGTGGCATGCATGTTATCATTTACATCATGGAGCTTCATGTTTTAGTGGGACAAACCCCCCCCCAAAAGAATGGAAATATAGTATTACTGTGATGTATGCTTTTAATATCTGGTGCACATTGAGAACTTATAGCAAGATGGCCTGATTTAATCTGATGTGTTAGAAAGATGGTTCCCTAAGGGAGTGACCTCTGCTGAAATCTGAAGGATGCTCAATAGGAACTGATGAAGTGAGGGGTGGTATACACAGAAAACCCTGACGTGGGAAGGAGGGTGGCACATCCTCCTTAATAGTTAATGGTTAGTAGAACTAGAGCATGGAATCAAGCAGGAGTGGTGCCATAGGGTCCAATGGGTGGAAAATCATGAAGGGAAAACTTCAGGGTTGAGAGGGGATCCTTGCTAAACACATCTGTCAGGGTTCTTGCTTATGGCAAGGTCCAGGGTGATCAAATATCAGCTGGGGGATGAGGAAGGATCAGCAAGTCAATGAGATAATGGGGTGGAGATGGCTTGGGCGGGGAGTCTCGCTAAACTAAGACATAGCAAGAGTCGTGCTACAATAGACATCACAGTGTGGACTTAGAGAGCTTAGAGGAGCCTGGCTAGAGTCTGGAAAGGGAGACAATCTTTGTCAGCTGTAACTGCAATTTATTTTCAGTTAATATATTTGATTAATAAGGAAAAACTGAATAATATCTTCCTAAAAGTATATACTACTTTTGTACATCAAGTCATAACACCTTCTAAAATATTTTTTCTATTATTCACATACTGTGCTAAGTTCAAAATAATCAACATCTATAAGGATATTATTCACATACTGTGCTAAGTTCAAGTTTTCTATTATGCACATACTGTGCTAAGTTCAAAATGATCAACATCTATAAAGAAGTTTCCTTAAAGTGTAGGGCTGTTTTCTGTGTGCTAAACCATTAAGGATAAACATTTACAGGGCTTAGTCTTGCAATAGGTGTTGTCACAGGAGCTCTTTCCTTTGATGGACTTTGGGTCCTGTGCCATCCTTTCAACAAAACTTATAATAAGACAGCATTATGCTTATGGAACTTGGGATGGAGCAGTGGACAAAAGAAATGTCTTATGTTCTCTAATGGAGCTCTTTATTTTCTTCTTCAAATCACTACCAAGGGGCACCTGGGTGGCTCAGTGGGTTAAAGCCTCTGCCTTTGGCTTGGGTCATGATCCCAGGGTCCTGGGATGGAGCCCCGCGTCAGGCTCTCTGCTCAGCAGAGAGCCTGCTTCCTCCTCTCTCTTTGCCTGCCTCTCTGCCTACTTGTGATCTCTGTCTGTCAAATAAATAAATAAAATCTTAAAAAAAAACATCACTACCAAAAGCCTTTAGTTCTGACTGTAAAGTCCTGGATCTATCTTGGCAGATTCCAAACTTTATATTTATATTGTCCTTCATAGGCTTATTCTTATATTCATATGTGATCTTTGTGACAGTTCTCTGTGAAGTTGGGGCAAAAGAGGATAAGGATTAAGAATTTGAATTTTGTAGAGCACCTGGGTGATATGGTCGGTTAAATGTCTGACTCAGGGTTTTGGTTCAGGTTGTGATCTCAGGGTCACGGAATTGAGCCCCACGTCGGGCTCTGTGCTCAGCATTACAGTCTGCTTGGGACTCTCTCCTCTTTCTCCTGCCAACACCCCTTTCGCCCCCCTCTCTTTCTTTCTCAAATACATAAATAAATCTTTATTAAAAAAAAAAAAAAGAAGAAGAACTTGAGTTTTTTAGCAGACCAGCTGGGGTTCAAATTGTGGCTCTGCTATTCATTAGTGCTTTTTTGGTAAGTACTTCACATGGATCATTTTAAACTCAAATATACCTCTAAGTGAGAAGTGTTATTTTCATCCGTGGAGGAGAAAATTGATGTGTAGAGAGGTAAAGATGTTTTACCAAGGGCACACACCTAGCTTTAAAATGTAAGGCAATGCTGTTTCTTAAGGTTAGCAACTTTTTCTTCTATAACAATTAAAAAATGTTTCATATTTTCCTGACTCTGAAATTCTACAAACCTCTTGAGGTGGACCAATCTCTGGGCCCCTAAATACTCTGCCTTATTAAAAACCAACAAAGTCTCCTGTTGAAAGAGTTGCCTGGCCAGGGAAAACATTTTTCCTTGTTTCTTAATGGAAAATCAAGCCTCCTGATTAAAACAGAGTAATAGTTTCGAAAGCTTCCTCTTGACAGAGCATTTGCTTTCTCATTTCCTAATGAATTACTCCCCAAAGAAACTCATTATATTTCAAGGCACAAGCCTCTCCAGAGACCTCCCCACCTCCACCATTCACTTGCAAAAATGTTCATCATTTAGAAACCCCTAGGCCTTGCCAAATTCACTGAGTCCTCTCCTCAGCTTATCGATAACGCTTTGTTCTAAGTTACGATCAAGAGCAGCTTTGCCCTCAGATAAACAGGAAAGGAAACCTTCTCTTCCAGAAAGGGAACATTTTGCCGATGCGATGAAAGGATGCAACTATTAATATGATTATGTTATTGTTTTATGATTATTATTAACATTATAATTACAGTGTAGTTAAAAGTCTTGGGGTGTACACATAAAAGGCTTTATTGTTTCTAACAAGAATTCCCGATAAGGCTCAATTGATCCCTCTCTTTCCCACATGGGAGCTGGTACCCTTCGTGATATCTAATTTCATAACATTTTAGGCTCTTTTTAGGTTATTGAAGGAATTTTATTTTCGTTCTTAAGGTTCAGACCTTTTAATTATATAACTTCAAATCCAAATCCCAAAGAAAGCTCTCCTCTTCCTTTCCTCCTCAGCACCAGCCTCTCCGCCCCCTGCAGGCTGTTGCATGTAAACAACTCATGGAAGCTGTTGGGGTTGAAGTATGGGGGTCTGTTCTCTTTTACACATCCCTCCCTTCACCATAAGAACCTCTTGGGTGTTGGCATGAGAAGAAAGAGTGGGGAGGATATGTAAGTTGGGTTTTTGTTTTTCCCTGGACAGCTTTGGACTACTTTCCTGCCTTGTTGATTCTGTGGGGGAAGTGAACTACTGTTTTGTTTTTTTTTTTTAAATAAGCTTTTATTTATTTGTATATATATATATTTGTTTATTTGTTTATTTGAGAGAGAGTGAGTGGGGGTGGGGGTGAAGAGCAGAAGGAGAGGGACACGCAGACTCCATTCTGAGGATGGAGCCCGACTCAGGTCTTGATCTCACAATCCTAAGGTCATGACCTCACAATCCTAAGGTCATGACCAAGGCCCAAATCAGGAGTTGAACACTTAACTGACTGAGCCACCCAGGTGCCTTAGACTACTGCTGGTTTTAAGAGCCATCATGCTGATGGTGGCTCAAATCCAAGCAGCCCCACTGGACACTGATTCTCAGCTCCTGAGTCATTGCTAGTGTCATACCACCTTCCTTTGCTGTGCATTTTTTCTTGTACCACTTCTAAAACACTGGGGCCCAATCTCACCTACTCAGTGTGGTCTCACCTGTGACATCTGCAGACACCATGAGGATCCATCTTCTACACCTGTCCATCTCACCATGCTATTTCTCCTCAAGTCTGTTTGCCCTACCCTGGAAGCATTGGCCAGGTTAGTCTGACTGGTAACCATTGAGACATGTACTCATCTTCCCTTGCAGTAGTTCCTTAGGGCTAGCCTAACAGATACCACAAATTGGTTGGCTTAAAGCAACAGAAATTTATTCTCTCACTGTTCTTAAGGCTGGAAGTCCAAAATCAAGGTGTTGCCAGGGCCACACTCCCTTTGAGACTCTGAATAGAATCCTTCTCTGCCTTGTCCTAACCTCTAATGGTGACCATTGGCATTTTTTGTCTTGGATCACTCCAATCTCTGCTTCTGTTGTCACATGGCATTCTGCATGTCCCCACAACATCTTCTTATAGGGACTTACTGGATTTTGGCAGCCAACTTCAGTATAATTTTATCAAACTTAACTAATTACACCTATTACTCTTACCTCTAAATCTGATCACATTCTGAGGTCCTCAGGGTTAGGACTTCAAAATACCTTTTTTGAGGACACGATTATACCCAAAACACTCCTTTATCCAGGCAAATTTGGCAAATGAATACCTTGGCTTTGAGAATCAGAAATAGTCACACGATTTCTTTCTGCCCCAACTGGAACATAAAGAAAGGATGTAGAATTTCGCCATGAATGAATATTGCATTATACAAAACCAATAAACTCGTCTCCCCCTCCCATTATTTTTAAAACCATCTTGGGGTAAGGGGAGGGGGTATAACTAGGTCTTCTGAAATGCTGCTTTTCAGCAAGACATGAGAAGAAATGGTTGGTCCAAGAGCTAGCAGGTCTGAACTTAGAATGTTGTAAGCTTATCGCCTTTATCCTCACCTATGGGCTTTTGTTGTCAACCTGGGTAAACAACAAAAAAATTATATGTAGTATCCCACATCATCTTTTTATATTAATAATACTGATGCTGCTGCTGATGATGATGATAGTGGTATTCACAAAATTTGTGTGTGTGTAGTTATACCTGGTACTGCCATATATACTCATATTTAATTTTTGTACCATTTGCATATACTGTCATAGTTCATTTTTTATTGAGATACTTGTTTTTTTTTCTTTTCTTAATTTTTAATTTTAAATGAATGTTAGCCTTACAGAAAAGTCACAAAAATAGAGAGTTTCCATCTGTTGCTTATCTCACTTCCCCTAATATTGAGTTATGTGATTTTAGTACAATTATCAAGATCAAGAAATCAACCCTGTACAACACTATTAACTAAATTAAAAATTTATGTGTATTTCACCAGTTTTCCCACTGGTATCCTTTTTCTAGTCCAGAGTCTTATCTAGAATCCCAAATTGCATTTAATTTTTTATATTTTAACTTCTTGTAGTCTGTAATATTTGTTAGTCTTTCCTTGGTTTCTACAGCCTTAACGCTTCTTGAGGAATATTGGTCAGTTGTTATATCAAATGTCCCTCAATCTTGGCTTTTCTCTTTCATTTTCTCCTGATTGGGCAGTCTGCACATAGGCGTTTTTGGAAAAAATACTGCTGAAATGCTTCTCCATCGTTTTTGGTGCTTGCTATCATGGGGTTCATGATATTGTTATGGATTATTATTGGTGATACTGAGAGCTTTGTCAGTCCATAAAAGTGGTTCTGGTAGGTTTCTCCATTGTAAGGTTAGGATCTTTTCCCTCTGCAGGAAGAAGTACTGTGAGGCAGATAGTTTGAGGCTGTGCATATCCTATTTCTCTTCAAAATTGTACCTATTAATTTTAGCATCCATCATGGCTCTTGTCTGCAGCAAGTATTAACTATAGTGTAATGTTTATTTTCTACTCCCCTCTTCTTTTACATGTATTAATTGGAGGTCAATTGTAAGACTGTGCCGGCCTTTCTTCCCATTTATTTATTAATTTGTTTAGTCAGGATAGACTCAGGAAAAATAGTTATCTTTAAATTATGAGTTATAATTCAGTGTTGTCATGATTTGTTGTAGTTCAAATCATTCCTTCTCTGATATTAATGCGTGTGTATATGTGACTTAGTAAATATACATATATTTCCTAACTATTTCCATTGAGAGGAACTGGACTCAGTGTAACCCCAGTACCAAAGAGTACATTTAGCTCCTAATTCTTGGTTTCTAAACACAGTTTTACAATACAAGGAATTAAGAATCTTTGGAGAAGTCATAGTTAACAAGGTTAAGACAAAGAAAAGAGAAGAGAAGTCTGAGTAGGAAGTGTTAAAAAAGAAGTTTGGGGCTTATTGAAAGAACACACAAACCAACTCTGAAGGAACTCCTAATGGTCACATTTAATTTTTTAACTAAGTTGTAAGGTAGACTTAATTATCCCCTTTATACAGATGAAGAATGACATACAGAAACATTAAGTAACTTTCTTGAGGTCACACAGTTAATAAGCAGCAGAAAAAACACTAATATGTAAGAATTTTTGTTGCTGTTGTTTTTACCCCAAGGCTTATCCTTTTAACTGAACTATGGTACTTTCTCTCCCAAGCAGGCTTAGATCAGTGCCAATTAGCCTTGATACGGTGTGTTGATAATTTTTCTCTCAGGGCAAAGAAAACTTTCTGCCTCCATTGACAAGGCTGAATTTTAAATTAATTGTCCAGGTCAGTTTGTAGAGAATTCCAATGAGTTCAATGCTGGTTTTAGAATAGAAATATGTGTAGCATAACCAATTTTTTTTTTTTTTTGTAAAATTGAAGCCACACTCCTGATCAGTGACCACAGATTTGAAGCAGATTCTTCCTTTAGCTTTGATTTCATCTTCAAAATTACTTCCTGTAGCTGTGAGAATTGAACAGATGAGCATGCTATAGTATCTTTGGTTTGCACTTTTTAAAAATTACTAATTGTCTTTATACATTTTATTTTAAATCTGGTATCAGTTTAATTCTGTTGCTGTGTTTCTTCTCCTCCTTCTCTTCCTCCTTCTAAGTCATGAGGACTTTTTCTTCTACTTTTAAAAATCTAACTATGGACTCTGAAAAACAATCTGAGGGGTTTGAAGTGGCAGAGGGGTGGGAGGTTGGGGTACCAGGTGGTGGGTATTATAGAGGGCATGGAGCACTGGGTGTGGTGAAAAAATAATGAATACTGTTTTTCTGAAAATAAATAAATTGGAAAAAAAATGTAAAAAAAAATCTAACAGTTTTAATGGGTAATGTTTCAGAACTGATCATTCTGAGTCATTTTTACCCAGTTTATAGTAAACCCTTTTTAATGAGTAGATACAGGTCTTGTTTTATTTTCAGAAAGTTTTCTTGGGTTATAGTTTTAAGCATTAGTTTTGTTTTATTGTTCTGATGTTTGGCCTTATGTCATCAATTATATGTATTTTGGACTTCCTTTGCTTGTCATTTATTTCAGCCACTTTCTCTCTGACCAGTTTTACATGTTTATCTAATGTTCATTCTTGGTTGGTTGTCTGGTTTGCTTGAATTTTCCAAATTAAGTATTTTTCATTATTTATATCAACTTTATTTTTTTTACAAGTTTTAATGTATGGAGAAATGGAGAACATTGTACAGAGATCTCATACACTGCAATCCAGTTTTCCCTATGATTAATATCTTACATTAGTTTGGCATGTGTATTGTAATTAATGAGTCAGTACTGAAAGACAACTCATATTTGTACTTCATTCAGATCTCCTAAGTTTTTGCCTAGTCCCCTTTTTCTGTTCCAGGATCCCAAACAAGGTACTACATTGGATTTAGTTGTCATGTTTCCTAGGCATCTCTGGACTATGAGAATTTCTCATGTTTTTACTGTTTTTGATGATGATAGTTTTGTAGGTCAGGTGTTTTGTAGAATGACACTCTATTTGTCTGGTGTTTTGTTTTGCTTTTTTTCCAAGGGAAGATTGGGGCTATGAGTTTTTTGGGGAGGAAGACCATGGAAGTAAAATGCCATTTTCATGAAATCATTTTAAGGTTACATATAACAAACATGTTTTCTCAGCTGATTTTGACCTTGAACACTGAGATAGTGTTTGCCAGATTTTTCTACCATGAAGCTGGTAGAAAAATCCAGCCATTCATACTGTAGACTCTAGGAGGAAATCACTGTACTTCCCACACTTAAGTTTGTCATTTGATTACAGTCCTGGAGGATAGAGTAAGTCCACAAATTATTTGGAATTCTAACACACACATTCATCTCTTCCATTCATTTAATAATACCATTGTTTATTTATATCAGTATGATCTCATGGGTATTTATTTTATACTATGGGTATACTTTATGCTCCTTTATACTATTGGCTATAGTACATTTCTTCTTTTTTTTTTTTTTAAGATTTTATTTATTTGACAGGCAGAGATCACAAGTAGGCAGAGAGGCAGGCAGAGAGAGAGGAAGAAGCAGGCTCCCTGCTGAGCAGATAGCCCGATGCGGGGCTCTATCCCAGGACCCCGGGATCATGACCTGAGCCAAAGGCAGCGGCTTTAACCCACTGAGCCACCCAGGAGCCCCAGTACATTGCTTCTTTACTTTTTTGCTCAAATTTTTTTAGCTTTGGCCATTGGGAACTCTTTCTGTTGTCTCCTCTGTGCCTTTGACATACCACCATTTGTTTGTGGGAGATCTACTAAAGCACTTACTTAGGGACATTACCACATGCTCCAGACTAATCTAATGTATTTTTACCCCAGTCCTTGGATCAATCATTTCTTTGGCCATTAGGAACTCTTTCTGTTGTCTCCTCTGTGCCTTTGACATACCACCATTTGTTTGTGGGAGATCTACTAAAGCACTTACTTAGGGACATTACCACATGCTCCAGACTAACCTAATGTGTTTTTACCCCAGTATTTGGATCAATCATTTCTTCAAGTAGCTCTGGTCCCTTTTACTGAGAACAATATTGGAAACCAAAATCATGGTACTAGGTGTCCTTGTTGCTACTGGAGTATCATTGATTCTAGGCCATTTCAACTGACAAAAGGAATATATATCCGTATATACACATATCTATAATTTTTTTATGTAACCTATCTTCACTCTATTAAGCTACACATGAGTTGTTACTGATGTTTCTTGCTCTTATCAATTATCAGCAGGCTCCCCTTGCATATGAGTAAACACTTATTCTAACTCTTATGTCCAAGGAATCTGGATTTCACTATCTGCCATCCATTTACTTAACTGTTCAGTTATACATGTGCAGTTCTAGTATACATGTGCAGCACTCTGAAGATTGCTAATACATACCCCATGGGAAAGAACTTTGCCAGCCAGAACACAGTACTTACGTGCAGTGACAGGTTGTCCTCACTTCCACAGTTACTTAGGGCAGCAGCTTCCTCATCCACTCCCAACACTAAAGTTGTTTCATATATTTGTAATATGGTTAAATTCTTATGCACCATGCTACATTTCATTCAGTGATCCTGAGATGTCCTAATTTTTTTTTAAAAAAAACTAATAAAGTTTCAATCTTTGGGCTGTAAATTTTATGGGTTTTGACAAACACATAATGACATATATCTACCATTACATTATCACACAGAGTAGTTTCTCCATTATATGAATACACCCTGTGTTTGATCTATTAAATCTTCCTTCTCGTGGACATCTGGCAACTGTTGGAGGAAGTCATCAAGAGGACATGACCCCCAGTTGAACCACAAGCTCATCCTCACCCATATCCTTGGAATGTGTTCCACCTACTTCCACAGCTGGAGCTGTTTCAAGGATGCAGCCTTGAGAGAGTAAGGTATTGAGACAATCTGGACTGGATATGAGCCTGAACCCAATTAAGGTCTCTATATAAACTTTTAAGATTCTAGCAGGTAGCTGGGTAGATTTGCTCATCTTGGAGCTGCTCAAGACAAGCCTCAAATATAAGTCCCCTTGCTTACTAAACCTGCCACCTACCAATCTGGCATGCCCTGCCTCTTTCTTCTTCTGTCTCTTGCCTTCTGTGAACTGGCCTCAGTTTCAGATTTCACCTGGGAAGATCCCAAGGTTCCAGCCCACCAGCAAGTGATCTTTTTATTGTTTTCATAGTTGCACCTTTTTCAGAATGTCATATACTTGGAATTATAAAATAGATAGCCTTTTCAGACTGAACTTCCTCAGGCATGTGCGTTTAAGCTTAATCAATGTCTTTTGTAGCTTGATAGCTCATTTCTTTTTATCAATGGATACTATTATTTATATATTATTATTATTATTATTCATATTTAATAATATATATTCATATATTATTATTATTCATATGTTATTCATATATTATTTGGATATACCAATTCATTAATTCATTCACTTATTGAAGGATATCTTGGATGCTTCCAATCAGAGCATTATGAATAGTTATCACAAATATTCACATGCAGGTTTTTACATAGACATAAGCTTTAAAATAAGTTGGGTAGATACCTAGAAGGAAGATTGTTGGGTAATAAGGTAAGACTGATTTAACTTGGCAATAAATTGCCAGATTGTCTTCTTCGCTAGCTGTGCCATTTTACAATCCCACCAGCAATGAACGAGAGTTCCTACTGCCCCACATATTTTCCAGAATTGGTATTTAGCCATTTTATTAGGTGTATCATGGTATGTTAAATATTGTTTTAATTTGTACTCTCTAGTGACAAATGAGGTTGAGCATCTTTTGATATGTTTATTTGCTATCTTTTGATCTTCTTTGGTGAGACATCTGTTCAGATAATTGCCATGTTTTTAATAAATTTCAATTTTTAGAGTAATTTTAGGTTTATCCAAAAATTAGGTGGAAAGTGTAGAAGGTTCTTATATATGCCCTCTTCTTCTCACAGGTTTCCCCTATTTTTAACATGCGGTGTTATTGTGGAACATTTGTTAAAATTGATGAACCAGTATTGACACATTATTAACTACAGTCCTAGATTACATTTAGGTTCACTCTTTGTGTTATACAATTCTGCGAGTTTTGATAAATGAGTAATGTCATGTATCTACCATTATAACATCATGGAGAGTGGTTTCACTGCCCTAAATATACCTAAATATCCACCTATTACTCCCCCACCTCACTTTCTGAAAAACAGGTAACCACTGATATTGTGACTGTCTCCATAGTTTTGCATCTTCCAGAATTTCACATAGATGGGATTGTATATTATGAAACCTTTTCAGACTAGCTTCTTTCAACTAAGCAGTTGTGTGTAAGGTTCTCCTCCATGTATTTTTGTGACTTGATAGTTCATTTGTTTTTATTGCTCAAAAATATTCTATTTTAGGGATTCCCATTGAAAGGAACCTTGAATACTTACAAATTTAGGCAATTTTGAATCAAACTGCTATAAACATTCTAGTTAAGGATTTTGTGTCGACATAAATTTTTAGCTCCTTTGGGTAAATAGCTGAGTGTGATGGTTGAATTGTACAGTAAGTCTAACTTTGAGTGTTCAGTTTTGGAAGAAACCTCTAAACTGTCTTCCAAAGTAGCTGTGCTATTTTGCATTTCCACCAGCAACAAATGAAGGTGACTGCTGCCCCACATCCTTGCCAGTACTTGGTGTTCATGTATTTCCAACTCCGGGTTTTTGTCCTCACATTTCCAAGTGTTTATTTGAAGATTTTTAATTCATTTTTGAGTGTAGTGTTACAGTTTTCTCAGCTTCAAGGTTGTCTTTTTGGAAGGAAGAGAAAATTTTGCCAGCTGAAATGCTTTGATTCATCTTTTCTATTTTTATTTCTGTAGCTTTTTATGAATACAGTCAGATTTTTTGCTATTTCTATTCATTTTTTGTTGATTTTTATTTTTTTAAACATTGTTCCTAGCTCAAGAATTCTATTTTCTTTTGTCCTCTTCTGTGCAGCTCCTTCTATGAATGGGGCTGGCGTGGTAGTACAAAGGAGGGGATGATGAGCCCTATTTTTCTTTTGTTTGTACAATCCTTAACTTCCCCCTTCTTTTTTTCTTTATTTTCTTTTGCTGCCTCATTCCTAAGCAGTACCACCCATCCTCCATATATCTGAATCTCCCCCCAAAGCAATTTTCCTACATGATGGCCACTACCTGCCATGTCCCTTTGCTGTAGCCAGTGCTGTGAGCCATCAAGTTCTGACCTGTGTTCACTATACTGGTATTTAATATTGGACTTTCACTTTCTCAGGTGATTTGACTGTGCTTTTTCTGCGTCCTTCATACTCTTCTTTTCTTCATTAAATTCCTTAAGCCTCTTCTATTCTGTTCTCCACATCTACAGGCTTATAGTAATGGGCGGGAAGCCTGTCAGAATTTTTAAATCTACTTACAATTAATTTGAAGGTGGTGCTACTTTTTATCTTGTGTTAATGGTAAATGCATATTATTTTCATTGTTGTTAAGAGTTTCATGGGGAGGGTGTTGGGAAGATTTGAAATCTGGCGTTACCATTGTCTTTAAACCACTAGTTTTGAATTGAAAGTGGAAATTTCAAAACTCCAGGAATGATTTGTCCTAGATACAGTTTTATAAGAAGGTTATGTCCTGAGCTTTCAGACTGAGGCTGGGAGCCCTATATTGCAGTACAACAAATGGAAAAGTGAAATATTTGAAATGAAATGAAGAAAAGAGGCACGGTCAGATGGATGGATGGGTAAAGAGAAACATTTGGTTAGATAGATACATTGTTAGGATATATATTAGAGGCAGAGGGGTGGTGGAGAACTTTTCCTCTTTGTGAGGGATTAGCTGGTCCCATCCATTAACTGTACAGTGGGGGATTAAAAAGGAGGAAATTTCCTATCAGAGAGAGACTGATTCATGGTGTCTCTCTGTCTGCTAGTTGCAGTTAAGCCAAATTAGATTGGCAATTACTGCGAACAAAAGGGTGAAAACAATTAGCAAAAAGTCAAAGAAAGAAGTTATTTTCTTAGAGAAAGGAAAACATTTTGGAGCATTCATCCCTCTGCATGGGTGGTATATATTAAGTAAAGTGGTAGAGGTATTAGATCTGACCGGTGTGTCAGCTCTGAGGAGATTCATATCCTTGTCCAAAAGTTTCTGGACCACTAAATTGGTAGACTTTCCTGGCATTGCCAGTGAGTGGTGATAAGTGCTTTTGTGCTGGGTGGAGGTGGACGTAGAGGGAGGGAAAAGTACAAATAAGGCAAAGGGGACCTGGGGCAGTCTGCATTCCCTCTACTCGGAAGACAGGAATTTTCCATGTGTGGGAAGGACACCATGAAAGGCAGCAGAGCTGAAAATACCTTGTGAGTTCCCTAAATGAACAGCCATACCAGAGCAAGGGAATTTAGGCAGAAAATAGAGTAGCCCCTCTGTGGCATGGAGAAAAGGAGGAGTCATTCCTCTGCAGGGATCTAAGTTTAGGGATCTATTCCAAGAGGAGCTTCCATGAACCCCTACATAACCCAAATATGTGTTCCAGAAGATTCCAGCATTTTTTCCCAGCAGCTTAGGGTCAGAAGCCATCTAATGCTACATGAGGAATTGGGGGTGAGTACAATGGAGAAGCAGACAACAAGTCTGCTTGTCAATTAGCCTGAGTAGTTAACCTCAGAAACAGATGTTGTCTTCCACAGGGAGTGGGGAAGGAAAGTGTTCAGGGCCATTCCCTCCATTTGCCATCTCCATAACACAAACACACACGCTTCTGCTGGCAAGTCTTCGGAAATTTCTGGTAGTGGACAATTGATGTGTAAAAGATAACAATGATAGTCCAGGGCAGACCACTTCAAGCAAGAAGTGAAGAGTTTGGGATTGAGAATTATCTGAAGAGAACAATATTGAATCAGTTGCTTTTCTTCCCCACTCATGTAGTTTGTAGACAGCAGAAGCAAAACAGAGTTAATGCCTATTATTCATAGTTAAATAAATGAAATCTTCCATGTACATTACATTCCAGAATTGACTCTCTCATTCCTTGTTGCTAAGCCTAAAATTCTGCCACCAAAGATTCATTTCCTTTAAATTGGAAAAATGACTAAAATCTGTCCTGTGGACCCTCCCATGTTTGTTGAAAAGGATGAAAACAATGTATATGATTACCACTGTAAGTTGTTAAAAACTGGTAACACTATCAAATACTAATAATAGAAATAAATTATAATCTATAATTACCAACTAAACCCTGATGTCTTCGTTAAGAGGGGTCTTCTATATGTTTTGCTAAGACACTTTACTTTTTGTTTTAGCTACTTTGTTTCTCACCTCTCTGACAAATGTGAACTAATGTGGAGGATTCAAAGAACCAGGAGAAGAGGAGACAAAGGGAGGTTGATTAAGGGTAGGTTATAGGTAGAACACTATTTCAAAGCATGTATGGTGGGTAACAAAAGAAAAACTCTGTAACAGTTAAAAAAGAAAGCAAAAACAACAAACTGATATCTTTTCCTCTTAATTCGGCAATAATAATTCTTTATTGCCTCATCTACTTATAGCTATGATCCCTCCTGAATCTAGGTTGCCTCCTTATCTATGTTAGGTATCTTTGAGAGGTCCTTAAACTTTGCACTAGATTTTTGTGGGTTTTTTTTTAATACTTAATGTGTGATAGGCACTATTTTAAGAACTTTACATGTGACATATTATTTTAATGCCTACAATGAATGAATAGGTAGGTTGTTTTTTTTTAACTTTAGGGAAGAGAAATTGAGGCACAGAGTGATTAAATAACTTGCTTGGTCACAGCTATTAAGCAGTACACATAAAATTGAAAGTCAAGAAGAGGTCCAGCTCCAGGCAATTCTCAGTTATGAACTTAAACTGGTAACTTTTGTGGTCCATTTTCCTGTTTCTGGCCAGAGGTATTTGTAAGCCCTTATTTTTAGGTGATAATCCAATTGCCTCTAAAATGAAAATTTGTTTCTGCTCTTACTTACCTGTTCTCTCTCACACACACTCAAGCATTACCAGCTTTTGATTTTGGAAAAGATGACTAGGACTTTTGGTCCTTTAATCCTTCTGTGCTCAATGAATTATGTGTGCTTTAACCCTGGATTTATTTTAACTTTACAAATGACACAACTTAAAGACTCTGATTGCCATCCATTTGAGAACACTGTGAAGAATTATTCCAGGCAAGGCCACCATTTATTAGCTCTGTGTGTCCTTGGTTTAGTATAAAATTTCTAAGCTTCAATTTCCTTTTCCTTAAGGAGAGAGAATTCTACCCACTTCACAGGTGTTTGTGAAGATTATATAAGATGCTGTATATAAATTCTAAGGAATTTTGTAAATGGATGGTGCATCTGATAACTAATTTGTCTTCTATTCCCCATATGATCTCTTCATTTCTTCTTTAAAAATGAAATTTCCCTTGGTGTTTCATCCCGTCACCACTCTAGAGTTTAAGTAGATAACCAAAGTTCCTCACATAGTAATTTCAACAGAGAAGTAAGAAATATGTATTTGAAAGTAGAGAAAAATGAGGCCAAAGAGTCACAGGGGAATTGGAACCAGAGGCAGTTCTAACTCATAGTCTAAATCCATTTTCTTTAGATTATAGTGTTCACTTTTTCTCATCTCTGTTTTTTCTTTCATTTCATCATACAGTATTTTCATCTCTCTTCAGAGCTAAAGAAGGAAGGAAATGGAAACAAAAATTAATTCAAATCTTAGTTGAACAGAGTCTTTTTTCATCAATTTTCAGAGTTCCAAGTTCTGTGTTTATATACAGAGTGTGAATTGGTAAGAATCTAAGTTTGTGTAGGACTTCACTGTTATGTGTCTTTACATCATTAGGTGTTATGTGTTTTAGAACACTCCTTACATTCACTATTCAGTATAATTCCTCCCAATAATTTGTTTTAAGACATATCAAGTTGATGGAATCATTCCTATTTTACAGATAAAGATACAGAGGCTCCAGGAAATTGGACAGGATACACTGCTGGCTGAGTGTTCACAGATGGTTTAAGAAGGAGACAAGTGAGAGGAAAAAGATCCTTAAAGATAAATCAGAATTCTACTCCTTTTCACCTCAAGTATGACTATTTACTGCTTAATCGAAACTATTCAATTAAGAGTATCCAGCCTTTGACCAGGGAATTTGTAACACATGATACCTGATTGTTGCACTGAAGTATATAGCACTCACGTGGCCAGTGATTTCTCACCTTGTCCAGGATTTTAAGACCAGTTTGAGATGATCCTTTGTTTGGTCAGTGGTAGGTGTCAGCCCATGTATCTGCTGGAAATACCCTGGGGAGAAGAGAATTCGATAGAAAGGAAGTGATTCTCAGTGTGTGATAGATAATCATCACATTCACATACATTTGAGCATTTGCATATATTATTTAGTAATTAGCATATCTAATTGCCTTATGACATTAGGAATCAGCTTGCCTGTTTGCTTTGCTTTGCTGCTTAGTGCCATTACCAAATGTGTCACTGGAGTCCACATGTCCCCACAGAGCTTTGCCTGTGCTCTGGGTCTCCCTTAACTCACAAAGGGTTCATTGTATAAAAGAGGTGAATTCAGGATTTCAGAATCATCTCCAACCTGTGAAATCCTTGACGGGGGAGCACATTCCATTTTGGTAATTTCCAGAGAGATTATAAATCATGGTGATTATAGTGCATGGTAATAGAAAATAATTAGATTTTATACTTAATGAATATGTATGCCTTGTGGCTATTACATAATCCTAAAAATGATCATCATTACCTGACAACAAATCACATTCTTTGCTGGTATATGCAATGTTCTAGCCCCCAAAGGTGATGAGCCACGAAATAAGGTACATGTCGGGTAGACTAGGTCAGTCACAAAGAATTTCAGGGAGAGTGATGAATGTTAAATACTTCTGATAGAAGGATAATCTAGTGGTTGAGGTGTTGGATTATTTCCAGGGAAAGTTGCTTAAATGGCCTTCATGCAATCTGATAGGCAGATATTACCTTAGAAGTAGAAATCTTAAGCCTTCTATTTCATAATTTTGTGAATTATAAGAAGCCTCTCTAAGGTGGTGATTAATTAATGTGGCAACTTGAATGTCCCACAGGATGCCCAGATAGCTGATTAAATATTATTTCTGGGTATGTCTGTGAGGATGTTTCTAGAAGAGATTAACATTTGAATTGTTGGGCTGAGGAGAGCATATTGTCCTTTCCAGTGTGAGTGAACATCATTGAATCCACTGAGGGCCTCAATAGAATCAAAAGGCAGAAGAAGGTCAAAACTGCTCTCTGCCTATCTCCTGGAGCAGAAACATCAGTCTTCTCCTGCCCTGGTTCCCAAGCCTTCAGATTCTGACTGGAATCTTTACCATTGGCTCGCCAGCCTCGGGCCTCTAAACTACACCACCAGCTTCCCTGGGTTTCTAACTTGTACATGGCAGTTCATAGGACTTACCAGAAGCTATAATCATGTGAGCCAATCTCTCATAATAAATCTCTTTCAAGATGTTTTTATAGTTAGATAGATATAGGTACATAGATCTAAGGAGTTAGATGGGAGATTATCTCCTTCTGAATTCTATTGTTTCTGTTTCTCTGGAAACCTTGGATAATGCACTAATATACCAAGGTTCCTCAGCTTTGCACATTAAGAAACTTGGACTTATCAGTACAGCTGAGTTGAGTTGTTTCATGAAGACTTATTCATGCTGAATGAGCTCACTAGAGAGTAATGAATATATACCAAAATGAAGTTGATTAGTTAGTCTTTTGGATAAACAAGACATGGTCACCTTGTTGGAAAATAATAATCAGAAGCTAGCTTGATGATTATAGATTCATAATAAAAATTAATTATAAGAATGGGCAATTGAATGTTATAATTGTTTTCGGTGCTATACTGTCCCTGAGGAGTAAGATATTGAGAACCCTTCCTTTTGATCAGAATTTGAGTCCATATTTATAAAACACGGCTAAGAATTTATTTTCAAATGTGTGACATTTTATATATAGTTAACAACTTTGGTTTGAGTAGCATCAAGTCTTGATTTGGCCTGGGAATTTTTCTATTTAAAATAATTGTGTGTCACTGCTGTGATGCTTCTTGTGTTGGTTTTATAGATTCCCTCTGAAAAGTTAAAAATATTTTAGGAGACTCTCATTACTGTGTCATTCCAATGCCCAGAAATCTTTAGGAACAGTTGTAATCAACAGAAGTAGATGGAAAAGTTGAGAATGTCACCATTGTAAGTCCCTAGCAAGCTCGAGAGTAAGGACTTGTAGGTAATAATGAATCATGTGGGTGAAGAATTTCAGAGCAGTGTGGTCTGAACAAATTAAAATACAGTCAAGAGTTATGAGATCAATTGGATAGATTTTGGAGGTAGCCAGTCGTACATTCTAGAACGTAATAGTAAGGTAAAATTCAATTTGGAAAGTAGAAGTGTTGGTAAAGCCTGGCATAGGGAGGAAGGAGGCATTCTCAGGTAAGTCATGGAACATTGACTGACTGAATGCCACTTTCTGTCTTCAGTCCTCTGCTGGGTCCTGGGGACATAGAACTGAACAGAGGAAGGAAGCTCCCTGCTAGATGACGTAGAGGGGAAGGTGGACATTGAGCAACTACTTAAAAAACCCATCAAATAATCATCACTGTGAAGTGCTATAAAATAAAAGTTTAGAATTCCATGACAGGGTATCACAGTGAGAGTCTGTGGGGGTCTGGGTTCTGAAGATACATTCTGGTATAATAGAATAATAGATTCATTTGCTTATAATTATGAATCTGCAATTACCAGTGGGGGGTTAGAATCTCTAAAAGATGAAGTAAGATACTGTTACTTACTGTGTTACTTACTGCAGACTCAGAGGATCGGAGAATCTTCTTTCATTTTCTAATATTAGTCGCATAAGCTGGTGTCCTTGGGTAAATGTTTGAGACTCAATGAATGTTCCGAGGTGTCTGGGTGATGACTGGCCTCCCTGGGATTCCAAGCTGTATCTGACTTGAGTGCAGTTACTTAATGACCCGATGCATATGACAAATTCCAAATGCCTATTTTGAGACTTATTTACTTTTATTAGTGTAGATGTGTGTCCTAGGCAGGCATGTGGAAGATTGAACATTAATGAACTGTACCTGGAAACTGAGTAAAATTGAGGGGGGACTCAGAGTATTTTGGTCCTCATTCACTCATTCTGTAAATTGTCATCTGTGCCAAAATGTGTGGCCAAGGTTGCAGTGGGATTCCAGAGACTGCAATGTTAATAAACCATTTTCTCTCTTCTCCTGGGTTTGAAATGTCACCAGAGCCCTGAGATACAATAGAGGATTTTAATGTACATTCAGGTGTATGATTCTTTCTATTATCATTCTGATTATTATTATCATTATTCACATCCTATTTAGCTTTTCAACTTGAGCTAATGTGACATTTCAGTGCTATGGAAAATCAATGAGGCAAAAATTTCTCATGCTACCACAAACAATTACTGTTGATTTAAGTACAAAGACTAAATACCACGTGGACAATATGGATAAAGAGATTAAAATGCACACACATACATACCATCCATTATTGAGAATCTTTTAAGTGGCTTTCAAAGTTAGTGTTTTCTGCTAGGAAGAAAAGATTCCCTTATTGAATGACTATAGCCTGAACTGAAACTTGCTTTCAGTGTAATTAGCTATGTCCTCACTTCTGATAATGATACAAAACTTCGGGTTTAATTAGACTCTAATTGCTGTTTTAAATTGTCTCCTGCCTCACACTTTGCTTTCTGTGCCATCTCATTCCAGTTTTGTGTGTGTGTGTGTGTGTGTGTGTGTGTGTGTGTGTGCGTGTGTTTAAATTTTTCCCCCCCATTTTCTATTTTTGTTCCTGTGTCAACAACACAGTACTTAACAAGTGAGTCACAAAACTTCGAACAAACAGGGTGGTCCTACCAAGGATACATTGTGTTTTTCAAGAAGCTTCTCTGACAAAGATTTTGTGTGACAGAGAGTGGCTGTCCAACACATTTTCAGTTTCTCCTGGGGAACAACCAGCTCATGTTTCCTTCCAGGTAGGGATGACCACGTGACCAAGTCCCGGCCAGTGGAATGTGTATAGAAGTGATCCTGGCTCATCAAACCTTTCACATGATCTTCCATTTTCTTTCTTCACCAGTCTCCTGGATGGATGTTGATGTCCAGGTCACTGTGAGAGTCATGTAGTCTCCAAGCTCTGCTATGCTACGTGGGGGCTCTCTCCTCTGCCCCTACCTACTGAGTTTCATTAGTCGAGTGAGAAACGGTTTTCTAATGAGCTAAGCTGCAGAGATTCACGATATACCAGTTTTATCAGCTGGTGTTACCTTCATTTGATAATGCCTCCCATCAACCTCTGGCTCATGTTTTTCTTTACCCTCTATCAGTGAAGGTTTTCCAGAGTTGGGGGAGGCTAGCAAGACTTAGGTCCATTGTCCATTCATGTAGGCTGGAGACATGGGCAGAATTTCTTCTTCTTCAGGAAAACCTATTTTGCTGTTAAGGCCTTTTCATCAATTGCATGAGGCCTTCCTATGCAATTGAGATAATCTTCTTTACTTCAAGCCAACTGCAGGTGTCAACCACATCTACAAACCACATCTCCTTCCACAGAAACACTCAGATTAGTGTCTCTAACTCTATCAAACTAAGGGAGGAAAACTTTGCTTAAATCCAGAAGTCTAAACTCTTAGAAATTATATAAGAGCTTCTTCTTACTGTAATAGAAATGCTAAATAGAAAACTTTATTGCAAGTACAGAGTTTTTCTATCACAAAAGGCATCTACATAGTAGGAGTCACTAAATAAAATCAACGCTAGTCAGCCAGATGTATGCTGTGACTGAAGCTGAGCATAAGACTAGTAATGGTGTATGAAAAATTGGAGGAGGTCATTGAATTGAAAGGTTTACCCCATTGCGGGGAGTGGGGGTGGGTAAGGAACAAAACCATATGTGGGTTGGTTACAGTATTTTCTGACCTCTAAATAGTAACATTTCTTTTTTTTTCCCCCTAAAAATATTCAAACTCTTGGAATTGGATGATTCCATTGGGATTGGTGACTTAGGAAATCCACAGGGGTTTTGACCTGGAAACATGGAAAATATGGAGAAGTGGGAGATAGGCAGAATCTACTGTCCATGCAAATGTAATTCAGGTGGGGATAAAATGCAGTGTGAGCTGGTGGTATGAGGGAACGTGGGTGAAACTTCCATGTCTCAGTCTTATAAGATGGTGCTTTCAAATCATGTGAACAACGGACAAACATTGTTTGACGAGAGTCATGGAATGAGGAACAATGTAACCTTCAAGTACCTGCCCTGCCCCTCACAGCCTTTGTAACCTTGAACAGTAACATTTTAAGCCTCAGTTTCCTCACTTGTCAATTAAGGGGATTGTGTACCATGATCCCCAAAGTACCCTCAGCTATAACATTTGTTAATTCTCAAACTATCTCCTCTGAGGAGAGGTGTATGCTTCCACTCACTTCCTGGTTGTAGCAAAGTATTGAAAAGTCATTTAGAACTTAGCCACCCTTTAAAAATACCTATCGGGGGGGTGCCTGGATGGTTCAGTTGGTTAAGCAACTGCCTCCAGCTCAGGTCATGATCCTGCGGTCCTGGGATCAAGCCCCATGTCAGGCTCCTTACTCAGCAGGGAATCTGCTTCTCCCTCTCCGTCTGCCTGCTACTTCGCCTGCTTGTGCTCTCTCTCTCCCTGTCAGGTAACTAAATTAAAAAAAATAAAATAAAAAGTACCTATCATGAATAGCAATAGCATCTACTAATATTTACCAAGTGCACTTAGGTGCCTGGCGCTTTATATGCAGAATCGTGTCATCATCACACTATTCCAATAAGGTGTGGAAGATTAAAGTCAAGATGCAACTGCTTATATGGATGGCTGAGGTCAGACCGCTGGATAGTGGCAGAGCAGGCGTCCACTCTCAGGCTTCCCCATGCCAGGGGACTTAACCATGCCGGGTCATCCTCTCAGCCTTTACCCTGATTTCGTGCCAGATGTGGCCGAAGCACTGCTGTCTGCCTTTCTTTCTGCTCCTCTTGGCTCCCTCCTCAAGAAGCCATGTTCACACCTGCTCCTTATTTTGTCCACCTGTCTCCTTATTTCCCTCCCCATCCCCTTGCCTGAGGACCACCTGCCTGGGCTTCCAGTTAATAACGACAGCTGGAGGGCGCCTGGGTGGCTCAGTGGGTTAGGCCTCTGCCTTCGGCTCAGGTCATGATCTCAGGGTCCTGGTATCGAGTCCCACATCCCTGCTGAGCAGGGAGCCTGCTTCCTCCTCTCTCTCTGCCTGACTCTCTGCCTACTTATGATCTCTCTCTGTCAAATAAATAAATAAAATCTTTAAAAAAAAAAATAACGACAGCTGGAAGCTTCCTGCTTGCAGATAGCTTTTCTCTCTGGCTGTTTCCCAGCTGCTCAATGTGCAGCTTGTAGTTTGTTGAGAGGAGCAGAGGGGCAGCTCACGGATGGAAACTTGAGAACCGGCTGGCATCCATTCTCCCCTTTCCTTGAGACATGTTTGCAATTGGCTACACAATTTAGAGAAAAAGAGAAAAGTTGAAATGAAACACAGTAAAATAGAAAAGCAGAGAGATTGCTTCTGAAAGGTGGTTAAATTGCCTGGGTCAGTGTCCCCTCTGAAAAAGCTAATGGCATCTTCCCTGAAAAAGGCTCTTCCCTGTCTTGCAATAAGAAAAGCTCTTTCAGGACCATAAACAACCCTCTTCTGCTCACCCAGGGTCACTCCTCCTCACTGCGTTCCTCATTTATTGTCAGATGCTCTACCCTACCAGGGATCCTGTGGCTATGGGCTATACTGACGGAGTGATGCCTTCGTCTGTTTTCTTTCATCAAATGCTTTTACAAATGGACTCTTCAGGCTGGTTCTTAGGGCTAAGATCTCCATTCTGGAACTCCAGTGCTTGCCACCTGATGAACTCTTGTCTGAGAGGCCCACTGTGAATTCCAAGTGTAAAAGGTTATAATAGGAATGCCTGTGTGGCTTAAATGGTACAGTATCTGTCTTTGGCTGAGGTCCTGAACTCAGGGTCCTGGGATTGAGACCCACATCAGGCTCCTTGCTCAGTGGGGAGCCTGCTTCTCTCTCTGCCCTCCCCCTGCTCATGCTCTCTCTCTCTCTTTCTGTCTCTTTCTCTGAAAATTAAATAAATAAATTCTTTAAAAAACAAATGTTACTAATAAGACCCATATATCTAAATTTTACAAGTCTGCATGGTAATTCTTTTTTCTCCAATTCATAATAGTCTAAGCCTGTATCTTAATTGATTATGAGGCATAACATTTCTTTAACAAGTTTCCCTCTTCAAGTATGTCTGAGAATTCAGGAGAGTGTCTAAATATTGCAACAATCTGTCCCGATTGTCACTATTTTGCTAGTCACCTCAGCCACCTTAGGGCTTGTACGTTATTGTCTCTGCAGTCTGAAATATGTGTCCCCTTGTCTTTGCATGCAGATTCCTTTTCTATTATTGCTATAACAAAGTACCCCAACCTCCTGGCAGTAAAACAACACATATTTATTACAGTTCTGCAGGTCAGAAGTCAAGTACAAATCTTACTGAACTAGCATCAAGTTATCAGTGGGGCTGTCCTCTTTTTCGGAGACTCAACAGGGATCCACTTCCTGCTCATTAGTGTTGCGGACAGAATCCAGTTCCTCGTGACTGTAGGGCTGAGGGCCCTGCTTTCCTCCTGGGTGTTAGCTGAGGCCATTCTCAGCTCCTAGAAGCTGTTACATCCCTTGGCTTATGGCCTCTTTCCTCTATCTTCAAAACCAGCAACAGTGGATCCAGTCCTCACCTCAGATCCATCTGACCCACTTTTCTGCCTTCCTCTTCCATGTTTAAACTCAATGACACCATTGGGTCCACGTGGATCATCCAGGATAATCTCCCCACATCAACTTCCTTAACCCTAACAACTTCTGCAAATTCTCCTTTTCCGTGTAAGGTCACATAGTCACAGATTCTGAGCATTATGATGTGGACCGTTGGCGCCATTGTTATGCCTCTTCCTATTACTGAGACATCAGCTCCAATGTCACTCTCAGAGGGGCCTTCCTTGATCATAGGAAATAATGTTTACACAGCAGTGATCATTACCTGCATTTATTTTGCTTATTGTTTTTAATTGTTTACTGTCCATGTCTCTAACTAGAGTGAAAGCTCCTTAAGAGGGGTCTTGGTCACTGCTATAGTCCAAACACCTGAATAGTTATTGGTACATAATCACTATTCAGTAAATGTTTACTGAGTGGACAAAAGCGTACATAAATGGAAATGCTCTTGAACCCTATGGTGGAGAGGATTCTGGTTTTGAGTCTTCATACTCTTCCTAAGTATTTCCTTGTTCAAGATGGTTGACAAAATGTCCACCGTCTTCATCAAACAACTCCTTCTGTCCAGGGCATTAGAACATTATTTTCCCAGGGCAGGACATTTCCCAAAGTCCAAGTTTTTCATTCCAGGAATATTACTCGTAGACAACTTCAGTAAACAATACAGATAGGACTTCAGTCTTCTCTACCAGATTCTCTGTACATCATGAGGTAAAGATGTCCTCTCAGCACTTCCTCTTTCAGTGGGTAACAATAGCTAGCTCTTGCGTATCCCTCAATAATTTACATTTTTTGTGTAATTTTTTTGTGGGGAAATTATTTGTGGGGAAAGTACAGTTTTACCCTTATTTAGTAAAGATACCTTTTCTTTCTTTCCCAAAAAAAGAAATACACTATGCAGTATAGTTTAGCTCTCCATTATCTCTTTTTATTTTTCCTGAAAAAAGAAACATACTGTGTAGTATAGTATAGCTACCCATTATCTCAAGACTTCTTCTTTTCCTTTACATTTGCTTTGCTTTATTACTGCATAAACAAATAAAATATTTTTTAGAAAAGAGAAAGGAAGTATTGCCCCAAAGTTGAAATGAAAAAAATATATTTTTTTGTAAAAAATCAGGAGAGATATTTCTAGCAATAAAATGGAAGTCTGTCTCTAAACACACACAGATACACACACACACACACACACACACACACACTTCTAACAAAAATGAAAAAATCTTGAGCCCAGTCTTACTAGGACATGTCTTTATGGTAACATTTATGGATCACAAGTAAAATATGTATACACATATATATTATCCTATTTAATAATTTTTAAGCCTTCTTGGGTAGGTTCTGTTACCCAATGTTATACACAAGGACATTTTGGAGAGAGAATTTCCAGAAGATATTTTGCACTCCAAAACTGATTGCTTGATACCAGAAATCCATGTTCTTTTCAGGATTTTTCATTGCCCTAACCCTATCATCCCTTCTGCTTTGTTTTAGGTCACTCCAGTTCCCTTCTTCATATCAGTACACATACTACCCTTATACTGTCCATGGATGCATCCTTTTCTGAGTCTGTCCTTCTAGGGGAATATTCCAGTGCTCAAAAAAACACTTAATTTTTGTTGTCACAAAACATGATTTCCTTCCAAAGCTTGATCTCACCAAAGAATCTCTGGGATGAATGCTAAGTAGAAAACAATAGCCTGATCAGAAAGATGTAGAACTTGAATTTGACCCAAGGATCTGCAAATTTTGGTAGTAAGGTTTTGGTCCAGGAACGTTGGAGTAAAGCCCTTGGGAAACGGTGATGTCTTCCTGAGGCTAACAATTACCACACCTCTCCTCTGAGCTCTGGATCTGGGTCAGCACTCTTCCATTTGGTTATCTCATTTTGTTTTATTAGCATTCCCCAAGACTCAGTTTCTCTACCTCTGAAATAGCATCCAGAACTTTAGTACCTTTCCCACTGGGGATAGTGACATTAATGTTATATGTTATAAAATGAAAACCATTTTCTAAATTCAAATCCTCGTACAAGCGATTACAAAATCCAAAGTGAAATGATAAAAAGGAAACTTGACCTGTTTTAAGTAACAAGAACATTTAAATCTTGCATAAATGCAAGTCCAGCAGGGCAGACTCCGAGTATTGAATGGAATAGAGGCTTTATAGAGTGTCATCAAAGAGCCTGGTTCTTATTGTCTTTCCAATATTCTGTCCTCAGTATTGGCTTCATCTAAAGCTGATTCTTTTATGATGTTGAAATACTTTGCAGATGAAATCATGACCAAAGAGATTCTTTTTCCTGTCCAGCAGGGGCAAAAGAGAGAGACCTCCTGCCAAGAATTTTATGTAGTATGCACTTTCCTTTAGTTTGATTGGGCCAACTTATGTCTCAAACTACCACTAGATAGGAAAGAGTTACCATAAGAAGCCTATTCACTGATTAACACAGACTAAATAGAGGCGAGGTCACGTCTGTCAGTCTCATGGGAATAGGGGGTCATTTGCATAAAATTGGAGCAATGTGTGAAAGAACACAGTTGAGTCTGTGGCTAGGCTGGAGGCAAATCTGTGCCTTCTGTGTTTCCTCTTTATTTATTTATTTATTAAAAGATTTTATTTATTTATTTGACAGACAGAGATCAGAAGTAGGCAGAGAGGCAGGCAGAGAGAGAGGAAGGGAAGCAGGCTCCCTGCTGAGCAGAGTACCGACATGGGGCTAGATCCCAGGACCCTGGGATCATGACCTGAGCCAAAGGCAGAGGCCTCAACCCACTGAGCCACCCAGACACCCCTGTGTTTCCTCCTTAAAAAGGCAGACTGGTTGCTAATATGACTGACTAGAGCCCAGGATGTTTATTGCTTGAGCTGCTAATGGAGTCTTTGTTACACCCTCAGACGTAAGGAAAGGTCAGGTCTTGAGAACAGATCAGTCATGACAGTTTCTTCCTATTATTACAGGCATGTTCCATACAATGTACCTTTGCCACTCCTTCTGTCAAGAAGTAAAATTTATTTCTCTACCTTATGAATCTAGACTTGTCTTGGAAGTTGCTGGAACCAAACAAACAAACAAAAATCCCCCAGAACTGTAGTGGATATTGTAAAGGTTTTCAGTCTAAGTGTTAAAAGGTGTGATAGCTTCTGATCTTACTTGTGACCCTAAGACTGCTGTGTATAAAAGCCTGGGTTAACTTCTTTGAGGATGAGACATCACATGGGAAGAAAGGTCAGGCTAACAACAGACATGAACAGATACATGATGGCTATTTCAAGCCTCTGTATTTGGGGTGGTTTGTTATACAGTAATAGATCACTGGTGTACGATCTATTGGTCTGGTTATTTAAGAAAGAGGGGTATTATATGTATATTTTTAATAAAGTATAAAGCATATTATTCTTAATATGTAGGTTTATATTTAAAACAGGATAAGCCATAATCTATTTTAAGTGTTTATTTGTAGGGGAAGAAAGAATAGAATGAAGGGTAAGGGTATAGAATTCTTTGTTGGTTTGAATTTGTAATCATGTAAATATCATACATAGTTTTTTTTTTTCAATTTATTTATTTTCAGAAAAACATTATTCATTATTTTTTCACCACACCCAGTGCTCCATGCAAGCCGTGCCCTCTATAATATTAGAATGTTGTAAGCTTATCGCCTTTATCCTCACCTATGGGCTTTTGTTGTCAACCTGGGTAAACAACAAAAAAATTATATGTAGTATCTCACATCATCTTTTTATATTAATAATACTGATGCTGCTGCTGCTGATGATGATAGTGGTATTCACAAAATTTGTGTGTGTGTAGTTATACCTGGTACTGCCATATATACTCATATTTAATTTTTGTACCATTTGCATATACTGTCATAGTTCATTTTTTTATTGAGATACTTGTTTTTTTTTCTTTTCTTAATTTTTAATTTTTTTTCCAATTTATTTATTTTCAGAAAAACATTATTCATTATTTTTTCACCACACCCAGTGCTCCATGCAAGCCGTGCCCTCTATAATACCCACCACCTGGTACCCCAACCTCCCCCCCCGCCACTTCAAACCCCTCAGATTGTTTTTCAGAGTCCATAGTCTCTCATGGTTCAAAATAAAAATTTAAATACAATCCTAAAAATCAAAAGCTCAAATTAACTTAAATTTCTATCTAGTGATAGAACTTTTCATAGTAACTTAAAAACACAGTTATTTGTCTATCTATCCCTGTAGGAGAAAGATAATTACAAAAAAAAAACAAAACAAACAACAACAACAAAACACCAAAACCCCCAAACAAGGACAATGAACAAAAACTACTTTAAACTTTGTTATTCCAGGGGAACTATCCATCCTTATTTACTATTGGGGTTCATTGTACCATTTTTCAATCTTTATAATTTCATGTTATTTTACCAAAAAGTAAAAGAGTTCATATGGACCTATATGGTAATTGCAAGACAAAATTAATTTTATTCTACTTTTTAAAGTAAATTTTCTCTTTAATATTTTTCTGCAGTAAATTATTCTGAGAAACCTGTTGATTGAATGAATTCCTGGATGAGCAATAAAAATCTGTGTCTTTATTCCTGCATTTAACATCTATTTTCCTCTTTGTTTACAATTAACTGTATTTTACAAAGGGGGGCTTTGGCAAAGAGAAATATGATAAGGAATTCAAATGTTCAGCAAAGGACTTTTTTGCAGACTGTGCATCTACCTTCAAACCAGAATGACTTCAGGGAAGCAGTCAGAACCCTAAATATTAAGTGTTCTATCTTGAATGCTCTCAATAATTGCCTTTAAGAAAAAAATGTAACCTTCCCCCTTATGAAGAAGGTGAATTAAGAACTCCAAGTTCTCTTTCCTTTTATTCAGGCACTGAGGCAGTGCAACTATATATTTAGCAGTGACAGACTCAGCTTTATGGAACTAATTACGAAAACCAATTATTTATTTTTTTTCTCCATTAAAAAGCACAGATATATGTGAATATCCTCCCTGAAGAGTGGAGAGTTCCTAGGAACCTTTTTTTTTTTTTTTCTCGATGAGAAGAGGTAGCATTTAATTTCTTAGAGCAGCTACTCCAGATTGGTTTTGTGTTTAATGGAATGAGCTGATCGAATGCACGTGGAGAACTGAATATTTCCAGCCCAAGAGCCATTATGGACATATTGGAGTGGAGACCTTGGTAAATTAGGTATCAAGCTAAAAGCAAACTTAAAATGAATTCTAATCCCATTCAACATAGAAGGTACACTCATGTTTAGCCAGGCACTGATGCAGGGAAAAACAAAAAACAAAACAAAAAACAAACAAACAAAAAACAACCCTAACAAGCAAACCATAAAACAAAAATCTCTTCCCTTAAGAGATGACTTTCCCGTGAGGAGAAGAAACATTTATGAAAATAAAATTGACCTGTTGTGATAGTGAGTGATGTGTCCACCGAATACTATGGTATTCCAAGTGTTAAATGAATCAGCTTGAATAGGTGAATATATATGAATAGAGCGTGGATTCAGAGGTGATCTCTGTGCTGGGATTGTAAGGGTGGGATATAGTTGGGTGGGGACACCAAAGCATTTCTAGACAGAAGAAATGGCAGTATAGAAAGGTTTGAAAGTGCAACATGCATTTGGGTAAAGGTAGGAAGTCCAGAATGGTTTAAGCATGAGGTGTGTGAGACAAATGGGACCATTTAATGGAGGCAAGAGTTATCTGTGCCTTGTATCCATTCTCCACAACTATTCTGGGCCAATGTATTTTTGGAGAGGGGTAAGTAGCTGGAGGGTGAAATTGGCAGATGTTGTTGTGAATTGGGAGTTTGGAAGAACAGAGGGCCTGATGGTAGAGAGCATTAATAGCTTCCAGGTAGCACCCATTCCAGTATTTGGAAAGGGACCCCACCACTTCTTGTTTTGGTTGCTCTTTCACATGCAAAATAATGATTGAGTCATTCTAAAAAGTTTCTAATTACTAATAAGATATCTAAGGGAGTAATGACAGAAGGACGTCTTGGACAAGCTTGGCACTGCCTGAAATCCTCATAAAGATTAGAATGAACATAGGGGAGAATGGTGCCCTCTTACCGAGGGAGCCAGGCACCCATGTAAACCTGTGGAATTGAAATAGGAGAACGAAGGCTCAAAAGCATGGTCCCAACATGGATTTGCCAGACACCCAGAAGTGTAAGATTAAGACTTTTTTGTTTATTTATTTGTTTGTTTAATTTAAGGGATGTCAATAATGTTAATAGCAGGAAAGGAGGGAGCTATAATTACTGCCATTATCCTATATGTATCTTGCCAAAGTTGAAGTCTGGCCTCTTGGGTCTTGGTTATTAAGAGTTTACTTGCTGACTGATGATGTCTGACTACAACTGGAGATAAAGCATCAAGTTGGTAATGCATATTTCTATGTATTTTGTATTGTGATTAACTACTATGGTTTGGTGTATCCTAACCACTCACTGCCCTATTCTCAATACATCTGTGTTGAATGAGTGAATTGTGTACCTTATATTAAACAGGATGATATACCTATATATACTAGACTGTATGTTCTATGAAGTGCAGATTTTTTTGTAGTAGATTACAAAAAATGGCTTCAGATCCAACCCTGGATGTGCACCCCTTTTGAAATGTGATTTTGAAAAATGTTTCTGCTGTTCCTTCCAAGAAAAGATGGAATACGTTTCTTTAGCAGTTTGGATCTCAGCTAGACTTCTGACTCACTTTGACTAGTAGAATGAAGTAGACGTAACATTTAAAAAGTTCTGAGCGTAGGCCTCAGGACCTTATAGTTTCTGCTGTCACTCTCTTGAAACTAAGGCCAACATACAAAGAAGCTACACTGGTTTTCTTGGAGTTGAATAACCTTATGGAGAGAGAGGTCAGCCCCAGCATCCAGCATGTGGATGTCTTGGAGTCTGAGAGACTCAGCTGGTAGCTGGACTAAAACATATTCTTAGTCCAGCTACTAGCTCACTGCCCTCACAATGAGGAATTACAGATGGAGTCAGCTAAAAATCGTCCAGGTGTTTCAAGCTCAAATTATTGGCCCACAGATTCATGAGTAAGTAAAATGGTTATTTCAAGCTGTGGAATTTGGGGGATGGTTTGTTTCATGACAATAAACAACTGACATGCTTTACCTATATTATTCACTGCTGGATTTCTAAAGCTTAGCCAATCTTTCGGCACATAAATAGCCTTTGTTAATTTTTTATCAACTACAAATTTTGATTCTTACAAGAATCATACAAGGTAAATCAGTATGTTATTAGACTCATTTTATAAATGAGGAAAAAGAAGTTCAGAGAGATAAAGTAACTGGTTTCTATTAGTCAAAATGCCAACAGGAAACATAGCACCCACACCATAGATTAAATTGAGAAGAATTTGGTATTAGCGCAATTTAGAGAGGCATGAATAGGGAGTTCAATCGTCTGAGATCATAACATGGAAACTTGTTGTTACTACCCCAGACCTGAAGGGCAGAGAAGAAAGAGCTGTTATCAGAACCCAGAAAAGGAGTGGCCCTTAGTCAATGGCTGCTTGACCGGAACTAAAAGCTTTGGTGGAATGATGCCTATGGGAAGGAAGATGCAAAATAAGTGCCCTAATATCACTATCCTCCTATCCTCTGGTTTGTTGCTGATGCTTCATTGGACAAACCTCAACAGAAGCAGAGGTCTGAAGAACCTGTTGAGGCATCCATGTGGACAGCTTCCCAGGCATGGAGGGGAGAGAAGTATGGTAAGTGGATTTGGAGAGGCGAGTAAGTGGCAGACTTACAGCACGGTGCCTAAGACCAGTGTCTGTCAGGAATCCAGGTCTGATGACTCTCAGGACTCTATGGAACATGCATTTTACTGTTTCGGGTCAGACACCAGATTCTTAGAATATGAGAACTGACCTCTAACATCTCTTTCCTAAATATTTTACAGAAATAATTGCCTAAAACCTGTCTGCATGGCGCAGAGGTCTTTCCTTGCTTATTAGCAATTTAATTAGTCCCAGAGTGGGGCAGGAGGGTGGAGGATGTTTGTCAAGAAAAAGAAGCCATCCTATTTATATACACATTTTTAATGGTATTTGTACTCCTGGTACCATTAAGAAGGCTGTTTCTTGTGGTTGGAGAATATTGTCCTTGATAACTTGATCTTATTTTAAGTCTTAAAAAAGGGTGGGAAGGTAGTTACTGTAAGATTGCAGAGGAAAGTAAGGGGAGAGGATAATTCTGACACTATATACTTCCCCCTTGATTGTAAGTTCCATTTCATAAAATGGAATTGGATGAAGGGGCACCTGAGTAGCTAAGTCAGTTAAATGTCTGCCTTCAGCTCAGTTCATGATTACAGGGTTCTGAGATCAAGCCCCACATCAGGCTCCCAGGCGGGCGGGAAGTCTGCTTATACCTCTCCCTCTGCCTCTTCCTTCTACCTCTTCTGCTCTCTCTTGCTTTTTCTGTCTCTCTCAAATAAATAAATAAAACCTGGAAGGAAGGAAGGAAAGAGGGAAGGAAAGAAGGAAAAAGAATGGGTTTCAGCTAAGAAAACTTAGTCATGTAAACACAAAGAAAATTTCCGAATTCCTGGTAGATAATGTGGGCAGTGAAATATAGTGAATAGAGCTCTGATTTGGGGATTCCAGACCTAGCCTCCCTATTGAAAGGTGTAACACTGTGATTCAATTATTTCAACTCTTAGTGATTCCATTTTCTAATCTATCAAAATATCAAAATTCTGTCTGACCTATCTACAACAGAGGGTAGGTACAGTAACAAAGGAACATTTTTTTTTCTATAGCACCCTGAAGAATACAGAACTCTGTTTGTAAGGTATTCTCAGAAAATGCAAATATATTGCAACCCCCTCGAAAAATCAAACAAGCAAACATGTGGCTGTGTTTCCCTGAACAAATTCAGTTACCCTAGATGGCCTCCCTCCTGAACTGTGTCTTTGAAAGCTGTGCTTCGTAGGTAAAGGCGATGAGTTGGCCACAAAGAGCCTTGACCTTATGTGGCCTTCCTTTGTGTTTGCTGCCCTGGAAAGCAAAAGGCTTAGCTGTGGGTAGCCCTCAGGGATCCAACCCTGAGCAAGTGATGTTTGATTCATAGAGTTCTTGAAAAATCAGAGGAGACAATTGAAGCCTGCCTGGATTACAAGATTTATGAAATGCAAAACTCACCAGCAGTCTCTGTCTCCTCTTTCCTTTTTGGTGATGGGTGAAGAGCTGAGGTTAGAGCAAATAGAGAGAGAAAAAAGCAGTAGGCAAATAAGTCAGTGATTCATCATTCTTCTGGCCTGAATCCAGATGGATGTTCTTATACAGCTCCATGTTTGCACAGAGAAGAGAAGCCATATGGGGGTAGGATAAGTGCTAAAGCAGGGCCAGCTGGTGTGGTAGGGACTGCACAATGGACTCTTCCAAGATCCATTTTGGAGGGAAGGAAGTGACTCTGTTTTCGTTTCTCTTAATACTTCTTATACTATTGAGATAGATGGATAAAGGTACACTATCTCTATCAGAGGGTCTTGTTCTCATTAAAGAGGGTCAAAGGAAGAAGATTTTTTTCTGTAGAGGTTTGAGATCAGATATATTAAGGAAATCCTTTTTATTTTGCTTTTATTCTGGCCAAATGAGCTGTACTAAACTTAGTACACATGCCTCACCCAGTGAAACAAGTTGTAGCACTTACATTCCTGGCATACCTTATGTTATTTGCTGATTACCTATTTCCACCCACCCCCCCATAATCTTGTCCCTTCCCAGTTCTAAACTTGGCACTATAATAGATATAGATAGATACAGATACAGATATAGATGTAGATATAGACATAGACATAGATATAGACACGGATATATAGAGAGATGGGTGTCTATATCTCTGTGTGTGTGCATGTATACATGTGTGTATGTGGCTTTTGGCATGTGGTTTCTGGTGTTTCAAGGCTGGCTCCCTCGTAGGAACATTAGATTGTCTCATCCTCCCACCTTTGGCTTCCTGTGCAGCCTCAGGGTAGATTCCCCACTTTCACTCTGATTCCACGGATGCCAACCTCAGACCAAAGCTAATTCAGTGGCCTGACACTATTCTGACTCCACTTGGGCAGTAGGAAGGAGGCACATTCAATTTCTGAAACTATGATGACCTGTTTTCTTATGGATGGTTCTATATTTATTTATCTTATTTGGGAAAACAGTTCAAAGCACATAAGCATCACTTTTGTAAGAAAAATATAATGTAGCTGTGATATACTTTCTTGGGATATTGCTGTAATACAGTTTCAACAAATTGACCCTCTGGTTACCTTGCTTAAGACTTCATAGATCTCAGCCTTAGGAAGATGTTTGCTCTTTCTTCAGTGAATGGATTATAGAGGGATAACAGAAGAATAATAACAACAGCAACTTGTTCAATCACACCGACAAAGTAGGCCAGGCACTTAGTGTGTGTGTGTGTGTGTGTAATATATATATATAAATTATAATATGGTATATATTATTCTAGCATGTGTGTATAATATGCTTAAGTATATATAATATGTACATACATAAATAATGTATGTGCATGTGTAGTTCTCCCAAAAGAATACTCCAAGACATTTATTTAGAGCATAGCAAAAAATTGATGGCCAGAGGAGGGAGATCAGTTATGTATAGATTGTCTCCATAGTCAAAAGCAAAAGCAAAGGTAGGACTTAAAAATATTTCAACTCTAAGTGTGCATGATGTATCTGTATCTGTGCAATAGTAATGAATAGATAAGCCAGGCTTTGTACCAGTTCCTCCACTATGATTTTTGTTCTCTCTTTGGTCAACTTAGCCAGCAGAGGAACCTATTTATCAAGAAGTCTTCCATCTTTTCTTGATACAGTAGTATCAGCTGAATGTTGGCTCTGGGTAATGACTAGCTAAGAAGGCTCCATATGCCATTTCCCATCTCAGTTGGAGTGGCTCCTTTGTATTAATCAATTAAAAAATATGGGTTAATTGTCAACCAAATGTAGACTGTGCAAGGTGATTCAAGAAGCACACAAGAAAAAAAATCTTCCTTCGAAGATCATATAGGAAGACACTATTGGGATTATGAGTTAGTCTCAGTTAAGTGCCAGTAATGTGTAAGTAGCTTTTTGTTCTAGCTGCCAATATGGAATATTAGCATTTTTTTCTCATCAAAGTAGGTTTATCCCTGATATCCCACTTGTATTGTATCCATACTGTAGTCTGAGAAACAGTATTTAGGAAGAACGAGGGAGAGAGAGAAAGGAAGGAGTCCAAAGGAATAAAGGAATAGATGATACATTATCACATTTATGTTCTATCACTTTTCAAATGAATCCATATCATATTAACCATTTACTAAATTGTCATCATGGAACTGTGCTTTAGTAGCATATTCTTGGGCTATTCTTGTGGGTCTTTACTATTAAAAGCCATATCCTATCATGTCCATATATTTTTATAAATCATCCCCTATGTAAAAAAAAACAAAAACATATGAGACATAACATTTAAAATTTATGGGGGGGCACTCAGGTGGTTCAGTGAGTTAAGTGTCTGACTCTTAGTCTCTGGTCAGGTCATGATCTCGAGATTGTGAGGTGGAGCCCTGTATCGGGCTCTGTACTCAGTGCGGAGTCTCCTAAAGTTTCTATGTCCCTCTGCAGCGCCCCCTCTTCCCCATGTGCCCACACAGTCTCTCTCTCTATATATATATAAATAAATCTTTAAGAAAATAAAATTTTAATTGGGAATTTTCTTTTTCTGTCCCAGAAATTATACTTCGGTATTTTCCATATCAGGAAATCAAGGTGTGAGTGATGATACTACCTTGGTCTTCATGCTTGGCACGCTTATTTTCTTGTTCTGTCTACGATTTTTGTTTTTGTGTTACCATTACAATTTTTTAAAACCCTACATTTTCTGTGTTATGAGCTACCTCTGTTTATTTTTGTCAAGATGTGAAGGATAGATTGATTTGATAGGTAGGTAGATGGATAGGTAGTTAGAATCCTGACTACTGTCATCAGTAGTCTGTCCCAGAAAACTCTGACATTCTTCATACAAACAGGAACTGGGAGCCAATTTCCCTTTATTTAAAATGAATCAATTATAATGTGTTATACATCAATCCAAAATCTGCGTCAAACTTCCCAAAATGTAAGTAGAACAAACTACCTATATAAGGCTCAAATTGTGTTTGTTTGGACAGAAGATGTTTAAAACATCAATTCCTGATCACCAAGGTGTTTATTGTGTTAAGATTTGCATTTTGTGCATTAGCCATGTCTTCATCTATTATAATTATTTTTCTCCTTTAGTTTCTTTTTTCTTTAGCAAAATGTTAATTTTGTGGGGACGGGGTAGTCATTGAACAGCATTAGTCAGAACAAGTGCTATGGGGTGCCTCGGTGGTTCAGTGGGTTAAGCCTCTGCTTTCAGCTCAGGTCATGATCTCAGGGTCCTGGGATCAAGTCCCGCATTGGGCTCTCTGCTCAGCAGGGAGCCTGCTTCCTCCTCTCTCTCTCTCTCTCTCTGCCTGCTTGTGATCTCTCTGTGTCAAATAAAATCTAAAAAAAAAAAAAGTACTATGCATAAAATACTGTGGAAATCTACTCAGTACAAGCTTAGGATAGCAGAAAAATGGCTCACACTGAGTATGAATCACACTGTGATGACTCTCTTAGTACCAGCAAGTTTGAGACCCACATCCCCTTTGTTGATCCCCAGAATACTTTTCAAAAGACCCGCTGTGTTTCTGATTTTCCATCAATTGTATCTGAAATGTAATTCATAGCTGTTACTGCACATTGTCTTTTCACTGCACATTGTAACTGTTGCATTTAGAATTGGGAATATATATGTCAATTTTTCCTAGGTATATTGGCTGAAAAATGTTATATCAAGAAATAAGTGCATTCTATCAAGTTAGGTATCAAAAACTAACAAATGGTTTCAAAGGAAATAGTTCAATGGAGAGAGTTTCACAGACTATCCCTTTATAACGTAATGCTGTTTTCAGAACTGTGGTAACCATGATTTTAATCGCATGCTGCGTTGTGGTGATGAGAGGGTAAATGAATGTTGTCCTCAGTTTTGAGCAGCTCAGCTGAAGCAAAACAGAAGCTGGGGGTGGGGCACAACTAATACCCAAAGCAAGAAGGAAAGCCTTTTAGAATTACTTCATGTCGTTAGAGAGTAGATGTCATTAGCCATTAGATGTGTCAGAGATACATTTTCTTATTATAGACACTTTTATGGTTGTTCTCTATAGCTAGGGTTTGGGGTTTTACATTTACTGTGTATATGTTTATTTGAATTGGGAAACCTAATCTAAGTGGCATGTAAAGGAAGCAAAACTTAAGAAGCCGTTATGTGAAGAATTAAGATTTGTAATCATTATAGAACTGCCTACCACTAACTACTATGTGATCTTGGTCAGGTTCTTTAGCTTTTTTGAGTCTTATTTACCTATCCATAAAATGTGAGTAATTACACTCAGCTTGTGATAGCTTTTAAAGATAAGTATATTGATTAAGGTTTATGCAGATACAGACCACAGGACAAGGATTTGGGTGTGATCATTAAGCATACAAGTGAAGAAGTGTAAAAGTAAGCCAGGGAACTAAAAACAAGTGAAGTGTGTATTTTACACTATGGGCAACTGGAGTACAATTGCTCAGGGACTCTTGACATACCTCAGAAAGGTCCCAACAGAGAATGGAGGCCAGGGTACTTATATACATCCTCCTCTTCCCCAGGAACTTAACTCTCCCTCTGCTTTGAATTTGTACCTTCATACAGCTGAGCACCCTCCTCATGATGCTATTGAACACTCAGGCAAAAGATCCATACAGAGTTATGCACATAGATAGGGCACTGTCAATATTTTAGAAATCATTTCTTACAGAGGCAAGAAAACCCAGAGGCGAGCCAGGAGGATGGGTTAGTGTATCAATAGTGTATGATACAGATACTTCTCTCTCAGATATTCTTATGCACTATAGCAAGTCCACTCTTTCAACGAATCTTCAGTGTGGTGGCCAGACACAAAATCTAAAAGAAATTTTAAGTATGGATAACTTCCATAAAGGCTACACTCCTCACCCCTGCACCTGGTCCTAAGGGCCATTATTATGTTCATCAGCTCTCTCTATTATTACCTATTCTAGAATTGCCTCACCTATGGCCAGTGTTTCTATTAGTCTGACCTGCTTTTCTTGGTGGGGGTGGTCTATCCATCAACTGTGAAGACCTGAACTCCTGCTGACAGTGCTTTTTTCAGGCTATGGTCGCTACATTCCTATTTACAATTATCACACAGATAATCAAGAAGCACTCCAGAGAATGCTCTTAATTCCAATCATACTCTTCCATGCCCTCATTATGTATCAGATACTTGAATTATTCATGATAATGAAGTTTGGTTATCTCTTGCAAGTGTATTAACTCCTTTCTTTTCTGGTCTATTTACATGAGTAGTTCAAAACAACCAGGAGGTGGTAGTAATTTTTGCTTCAGTAAGCTCTTCATGTATCTCCTGATGGAAGTATCCCTGGCCTGGGTTAACAACCTCTAATCCAACAAAGACTACTGCTGTGCGTGTATTACTGTTCTAGAGCTGCCATGACAAAGTACCACAAATTGGATACCTTTCAATGCTCTGCCCACTGGAAGTGTTTCCCTCTCATCAGAGCCCCTGCTGTCCATTTTTGCTTACATCAGTGTTTTGACCTATTCATTCCATGAACCAAGCCTGATTTTCTTCCTCATATGCCAGCTGGTCTTAGGAGACTACCAGAGGGGGCGCCTGGGTGGCTCAGTGGGTTAAAGCCTCTGCCTTTGGCTCAGGTCATGATCCCAGGGTCATGATCCCAGGGTCATGGGATCAAGCCCCGCATCAGGCTCTCTGCTCAGCAGGGAGCCTGCTTCCTCCTCTCTCTCTGCCTGTCTCTCTGCCTACTTGTGATCTCTCTCTCTGTCAAATAAATAAATTTAAAAAAAATTAAAAAAAAAAAAAAAGGAGACTACCAGAAGTCCATATTGTGAGCTGAGGGTGAAGTGTTGATATGCCATAGATAGTGATATCGGGCTGTAGAGTATCTGGTATGTAATTTCCTTTTGCCTTTCAGACCTTCTCCGCGTGAATGCCAGATATGCTGTTAATCATATGATGGATTGCTTCTGCACCTAACGGGGTGAGTCTTAGAATACTGACCACATTGTAGGCAGCTACATTTTTATAGCTATTTTATTTCCTATAGCGTAGCATTTAGTCTCTCCTGAGGCCCAGTAGCAGATTTTCAAATGATGAGTAATGCAGAAGACATGGTTTTGCCCTGGAACACCTGGGAACTTCATTGTAATTTTTCTATCATACTCACTAGAGACTCCACATGCCGTCCTTATCTTCCATAGATGCTCTAGCATCAATGGATCTGATGTGGCCTGACCTGAAGGACAAGCTGTATTATAGTTGATATCTAATGCAGAATCCTTTTCTGCTTTGAAAATCACTCTCTGCCTCCAAAATGCAGTGTGGGTCACCAAACACTGTGCATCTTTCTTAATGGCGAGGATATAAAATACAGTAATGTTTGCATTGCTTTAGAAGTAGTGTGCCAGCATATCTTAGAATGTGGCAGTCCTTTGAATTTCTGTAAGATTTATATTCTACACTCCCACATGCATGTGTTTTGATGGGGCATCCAAACTATTTGCCATTTTTTTTTCTTTACTATATTCAAATACTATTATGTTTCAGGTTGAATACTATTGTGTTCAATACTACTGAATATAATACAACTATTATACAATACTATTATGTTTCAGTTTCTAAAGAAGAAGATTTTGAGACTTAAATTAGTGTGCAGGTGGTTTATTAGGAAGGGCTATTAGAAAAGATGGTAAATGAGAGAGGCTGACTGGTCAGAAGGCGATGAAATTATGATGCAGTTTTAATAGAAACTCTGAAGCTGGAATGAAATTTCTTCTTTAGAGTTTTCCCTAGGTAGGGTGTGTCAGTGGGGCCTTCATATCCCCACACAGATCAGTCATTGGAATTATGCCACTCCAGGAAGAGAACACAGAACAGGTTAAGGTAGCTCTCTCCAGCAGGGGCAATTCCCAAGGGGACTGAGAGCTGAGGGCTCTTTCTTGGCAGTATTCACAGGAGCTAGAAGTCCTTTACTCCTCTATGGAGATTTGGCCCATTCTTCACGTTATCCCCTTTATTAATATGGAGGACCCAGGATGATATTCTTCAGACTACCAAGGAAGTCTTTGTCCCCTGGACATTACTGTGTGTGAGAGCTAGAACGTTCACAACGCCATTATGCAAGTGAGTAAACGTGAAATGCTGTCTTTTCCAAGTGAATGAAAGCTGCTTTGATTCTTTTTCCTGTTGGAGATTGAAAAGAACACATTTGTCAGATCCATGACCCCATATATACTTCCAAGTCTATGTTGATCTCTTCTCTGAAAAATATATTCAGTAGAGTAGATGTGATTGGGACTATTTAGTTATGTTTCAATGACAGTAGCCTTAATCTGGCACGATTCGTCTGTTTCTTGCAGAGGCCATTCCAATGAATCAAATGTAGGGATATGTTGAGTATACCAATCCCTATTCAAATATTTTAAAGTAGCACTTAAGTTCACCTGGGATGTGTATTGTTTCTGTTATATTCACTTGGCCAGTGGGGCAGTTTTAGAGGATTTCCACCAACTTATAAATCTAAATGGAAGATAAAAAAGTAAGACACAGGACAGTTCAGTGGGCCCATTGGGCTCACTGTGATATAGAGCTGACCTAGTATTTTATTTGTCATCTGGAATCTATATAATCTCACTATGCCAACAGGGAGTCATCCCAGCATTTCAGGTCTCCTGGTTATCAGATCAATCGCTTTTCTGACAACTCTAAAATGCCAAAAAATATTTCCTTTACCCTAGTGTACATTTATACTGAAGAATGGCCACAGAACCTTTTGGGGAATGTTTTGGAGAATATTTTATATATGTGCTTGTGCACTGTAATATTTTTCTTCAAGAAAATGCAACCTCTCCTTCAACAGATGGGCCCTGGGTTTCAAAATGGCACAAATCTGGAAGCTAGGTGGGAGATCATGATTTTCCATTGCTGTGACTAAATTCACTGGCTTTCAATATAATTTAAGTAGTTCTTTTTTGGCTGTCCATCTTTTTCATCTCCAGGAATACCATGGCTTATCAACTATTTCAATAATTTCTTGAATTTCAAGGCCCTCTTGTTTCCATTCCAGCCTATTGCCTATGATAGTAATCTATCCACCTTGCCACCATCTTGCCTCTGTTCTCTGAGTTGTACCACCCTCACTGATACCAGGGAACCCAGCTCCATTGCAGCATCTTTTATTCTATTACACTTCATCTATAGAGGACAGACACCATTACACTTTTTTTTTCCAATTTATTTATTTTCAGAAAAACATTATTCATTATTTTTTCACCACACCCAGTGCTCCATGCAAGCTGTGCCCTCTATAATACCCACCACCTGGTACCCCCAACCTCCCACACCCCCGCCACTTCAAACCCCTCAGATTGTTTTTCAGAGTCCATAGTCTCTCATGGTTCACCTCCCCTTCCAATTTACCCAAATTCCCTTCTCCTCTCTAACACCCCTTGTCCTCCATGCTATTTGTTATGCTCCACAAATAAGTGAAACCATATGATAATTGACTCTCTCTGCTTGACTTATTTCACTCAGCATAATCTCTTCCAGTCCCATGTTGCTACAAAAGTTGGGTATTCATCCTTTCTGATGGAGGCATAATACTCCATAGTGTATATGGACCACATCTTCCTTATCCATTCATCCGTTGAAGGGCATCTTGGTTCTTTCCAGAGTTTGGCGACCGTGGCCATTGCTGCTATAAACATTGGGGTACAGATGGCCCTTCTTTTCACGACATCTGTGTCTTTGGGGTAAATACCCAGGAGTGCAATTGCAGGGTCATAGTGAAGCTCTATTTTTGATTTCTTGAGGAATCTCCACATTGTTCTCCAAAGAGGCTGCACCAACCTGCATTCCCACCAACAGTGTAAGAGGGTTCCCCTTTCTCCACATCCTCTCCAACACATGTTGTTTCCTGTTTTGTTAATTTTGGCCATTCTAACTGGTGTAAGGTGATATCTCAATGTGGTTTTAATTTGAATCTCCCTGAGGGCTAATGATGATGAACATTTTTTCATGTGTCTGATAGCCATTTGCATATCTTCATTGGAGAAGTGTCTGTTCATATCTTCTGCCCATTTTTTGATGTGTTTGCCTGTTTTGTGTGGGTTGAGTTTGAGGAGTTCATTATAGATCCTGGATATCAACCTTTTGTCTGTACTGTCATTTGCAAATATCTTCTCCCATTCCGTGGGTTGCCTCTTTGTTTTTTTGACTGTTTCCTTTGCTGTGCAGAAGCTTTTGATTTTGATGAAGTCCCAAAAGTTTATTTTCACTTTTGTTTCCTTTGCCTTTGGAGACGTATCTTGAAAGAAGTTGCTGTGGCTGATATCGAAGAGATTACTGCCTATGTTCTCCTCTAGGATTCTGATGGATTCCTGTCTCACGTTGAGGTCTTTTATCCATTTTGAGTTTATCTTTGTGTACGGTGTAAGAGAATGGTCGAGTTTCATTCTTCTACATATAACTGTCCAGTTTTCCCAGCACCATTTATTGAAGAGACTGTCTTTTTTCCACTGTATATTTTTTCCTGTTTTGTCGAAGATTAATTGACCATAGAGTAGAGGGTCCATATCTGGGCTCTCTACTCTGTTCCACTGGTCTATGTGTCTGTTTTTATGCCAGTACCATGCTGTCTTGGTGATCACAGCTTTGTAATAAAGCTTGAAATCAGGTAACGTGATGCCGCCAGCTTTATTTTTGTTTTTCAACATTTCCTTAGCAATTCGGGGTCTCTTCTGACACCATTACACTTTATAGTGAAGCCATTGTCCTCCCTTAATGGTGGTCTTACTGCTTTCATAAATGTAGTTAATTCTGGACCCTCTTAGGGAATAATCAGCTGGTGGGTTTGCTGGTTTCACATAATAAGTATATTCTAATGTTCACCACTTGATACTTTCTTACCTTTTAATAGCAAGGCATTTCTGGTGGGAAAACCTCATTTATTGTAGGTCACTGTCCTGTTCAAACTGTGGGAGCAATACCCTCTTAATTTTTGGACCATGTCCAAACATCCTTGTCAGGATATAAAGTTCTAGTCATTGGAGAGAGCTGCTATGTCAGTGAATTCCTTCATGCAACCTCATATTCCATATTTCCTAGTCTAACCCAGTATTGTCTTACTAGTCCCTATTCATACAAATTAACCATTTCTGTAGTTCTTGGATAAATAAGTAAATTTCTATCAATTTAAGACTGTACTTCTCTGTCTAAATCTGAGATCTGATTTGAGTTGTTAGTCTAGAGGCAGTGAGGGGAAACAGGAGGAGATATTAAGGAAGACAAGCATAATTTTGTAAGACATACGGTTCATATGAGGCTATGAAATGTCCCTCATAAGGCTTTCACTTCAGATAGGAAAGCTGCCAGTGTATTAAGTCTTTATAACTCTACTACCTTTATGCTCAAATACTTGACTTGACATTCCTGCTGCAGGGAATGGAGTTTTCCTTAAAATCTGATAGGAATGCTTCCTGTTTTTCACAAAATACTTAGAGTAAATAGCTGATTGACTTATGCTTGCCATTATTTCTTTTCAAGGCTTCTAGGATAGTCAATGAAAGCCAATTTACTCCACTATATATGCCATTTTTCCATTATTATTCAAGAATTAGAATCATTGTGTAGTCAATATATCCCTTTTTACTTGTATCTAACCCATAATCAACCTTAAAATGACTTTTAGTAATCATGACATCACAGCTTTCCAGATATCATCACACTGCTTAGCACCAGAAATGAGATCCAGTGACCAGTGAGTGATCCAATCCCAATACCTCAAGCCAAGAGTTTGCTTTCAAGAGCCTTTTTTGTACCAAGAGTCAAAGTTTGAACTACCCTAAAATCAGATCCTAAAATAAGGAAATGGGCATATATAGTTTACACTTGAGATGATTCTATAAAGCATACATGTGAGAGTGAGAAAAATGAGACAGAAAGGAGTAAAGCCAATGAAATGTTTATTAGTGTTTGGATACATTAGTTATCTACTGCTGTGTAACAAACTACCCCAACACTAGGTGAATTAAAACAATAATAAATGTTTATTATGTCACAAAAGTTTCTTTTTTATTATTTATATTTTTAAGGTTTTATTTATTTGACAGAGAGAGGAAACACAAACAGAACGAGTGAGAGAGGGAGAAGCAGGCTCCCTGCTGGGCAGGGATCCTGATGTGGAGCTCCATCCCAGGACCCAGGGATCATGACCTGAGCTGAAGGTAGATGCTTAACTACTGAGCCACCTAGGGGCCCCCGTTTCTTTCTTTAAAAAAAAAAATAAGATTTTACTTATTTATTTGAGAGAAGAACATAAGTGTAGGGGAGGGGCAAAGGGAGGAGCAGACTCCCAGCTGAGCAGGGAACCTGATGCAGTGCTCAGTCCCAGGATGCTGAGATCATGACTTGAGCCAAAGGCAGCCGCTTAATTGATTGAGTCACCCAGGTGCCCCATGTCATGTAAGTTTCTGATAGTCAGAAATTTGAATAGCTTAGCTGGGTAATTCTGCCTCAGAAGTTCTCCTGAGTTTGAATCAAGATGTTTGTTAGCGATGCAGTCCTTCTTCTTCTTTATTTTTCTCTTTCTTTCTTTCTTTCTTTCTTTCTTTCTTTCTTTCTTTCTTTCTATATCTTTCTTTTTTTTTTGACATTTGACTTGATTTCATTTTATTTTTTTACCTGCTTTATTACTTATTTATATTTATTATATATTTATATATATTTAATTAATGTATAATGTATTATTTGTTTCAGGGGTACAGGTCTGTGATTCATCAGTCTTACACAATTCATAGCACTCACCATAGCACATGCCCTTCCCAGTGTCCATCACCCAGCCACTCCATCCTCCCACCCCCATGCCCTCCAGCAACCCTCAGTTTGCTTCCTGAGATTAAGAGTCTCTTAAGGTTTTGGTTTTGTCTTGCTCTCTGGCTCTCTGGCTTTGTCTTGGCTTTGTCTTATTTCATTTTTGCTTCCCTTCCCCTATGATCCTCTCTCTTGTTTCTCCAATTCCTCATATGAGATCATATGATAATTGTCTTTCTCTGATTGACTTATTTTGCTTAGCATAATACCCTCTAGTTCCATGTGCGTCATTTCAAATGGCAAGATTTTGTGCTTTTTGATGGCTGCATGCTATTCCATCATATATCTATACCACATCTTCTTTATCCATTCATCTGTGGATGGACATCTAGTTTCTTTCCATGGTTTGACTATTGTGGACATTGCTGCTGTAAATATTGAGGTACATGTGTTCCTTCTAGATCACTATATTTGTATCTTAAGGGTAAATACCCAATAGTGCAATTGTTGGGTTTATAGGGTAGCTCTATTTTCACCTCTTTGAAGAACCTCCATACTATTTTCCAGAGAGGTTGTAACAGCTTGTATTCCCACCAACAGTGTAGGAGGGTTCCCATTTCTTCAAGGGATACAGTCCATTTGAAGGATTGACTGGGACTGGTGGATCTGTTTCCATGATGGCTTGCCCATATGGCTAGTATGTTGCTGCTGGCAAAGTATGAGGTCTCAGTTCCTCATAACATGTACCTCCGTAGAGAGCTGCTTGAATATTTTTAATACATGGCAACTATCTTCCCCAGAGCAAGTGATCAAAGAAAGACAAAAGCTGAAGCCCAGTATATTTCATAACATATCCTCAAAAGTCAGACAATGTAACTTCCTTAACATCCTGCTGTTTACACAGATTATCCCTAATCAATATGGAAAGGGAATACAGAGGGCAGGTTTTCCTCTAAGCAAAGACCACTGTGGTCTATCTTGGAGGCTGGCCTCCATGACTCATCATCCTTACAGGAATCTTCCTAAATTCCACTGAGAAATTCTGAGATATAATATACTTCAGAATTGGGATTTTGCAGTATATTAGGATAGGATTTCTGGGATGCTGGAGTATCTACCTCCAATCCTCCATTCCTCATTCCTTAGATGCCCCAGGACTTCTTTTCTTCTCAGAAACTTGTTCACGTTTCTGAGTTGCACTCATGTGCAGCCAAGAGACCTCACTGGCAAAGTCAGAGAGATTCGTATTCTTGAGGCCGAAAGCTATCAGCATACTAAAAAGTATATGCCACCATTTCAGCCAAATGTAGCAGTGGACTGAGTATTTGAGATGGGGCAGCAACAGCCCCATGAGAATAAATGCGAAATACCTAGGACTCAAGAAATAGTATAATATTGTTATTGTTATTATTTTATTATTGTTGTTATGTTATTACCATTATAATTGATTCTTATTTGTGGTAGTTATGTTCTATAAAGGCACCATGAACACTGAATTAGTGAATACAGTCTTCCTGGGGGAAATACAGATTTAGAGTCCTGTGAGCTTTTGCTTATGATGTTTTTGTCTGCCAATCAGTACATAGCTTTGCTTTATGTGTGTATCTGCTGAAGACACCTTAATTAATATTACTATTGATTCATTAACATTGGACTAAGAGCCAACAGCACTGTAACCCATGCCTGAATGAAGCTTATCTAACACACATATTTTGTTTATGAGGCATAGCACAGCCTTCTTGCACTTAGGAACATTAGACAGCATTTCAGCACTACAATTAGGGGCCATTTTAAAATGGCAAAATCGCTAACAAAAAGCCCAAAAATGTGGAAAAAGGATACTGGTTACTTGATGAGAGCTGAAACCAGAGAGCAGAGTATCACCTTTTTGAGCCTTACCTGGGAATATGTACATTCAGTTTATTCTGTGCCTTTTTTCTTACTCTGTACATGTCCTTGAAAAACCATGGAAAAATATAATTTAGCATAAAGATGAATTTTCAAATATGGAATCTACAAATAAATGAAGACTGACAGTATTATTAGATACTTTACCATGTTAACCATATATAGAAAGCCTTGATTATAAAAATTAATTGTGACTGATATTTATTAATTGCTTACTAAACCTAGTCGCTGTTCTAATTGTCTGATCTGTATTTTATTTTTGAAACAAAAATGTGAAGTAGGCACGTTACTATCTTCATTTTCACACTAGTAACTGAGGCAGAGAGCAGTGATATGTGAGAGAACAGAGAAAAGTGATATAAACTGTCACATAGACAGTGAATTAAAAGCTGAATTTTAAATATGTACAGTAAAACATCCCATTGGCATTGTGAATGCTGTAATGTGCCACCTGCATTGCCAACTATTGGCCCGTAGCTGGAAAGTAGGTTTCCAGGAAGTACTGTACAACGAAGGGAGATACCTTGCACAAGGCATGCACCCTTTCCAGAGGTCATTTGCATTAAGTGACTAGTCAAATTGGGGATACCAAGGCCCAACCCCCTTCCCTCAGTAAAGGACATTTCTGGAGGTTCCAGAACTTCCAGTGGGGTCAGTTGAGGCTTCTCTTGCAAACTTATCACAGTCCACCTTCTCCCTCACCTGAATTCCGCTTCCCTTGTAGGTGCCATTCCTAAGAATACTCCTGAAGGAATAACCTGTACATACAGATCTCCATTTCAGTGTTTGTTTTCTGGAAAACCAACCTATGGTAATTCAAATGGTTAGGACTTTCCATTTCCATGGAAATGGACCCCTTTCCATGGAAATGGACCCCTTTCCATTTATCACATGAATGGGTAGATTATTTGCTAGTTTTATAACAAGAAAGCTTAAAACAATTCTGGAAATTGGCATGTACATTTCTGTCCAGAAGCAGTCAAATGGTTTTGTACATCTGTAGAACTCAAACAGTGCTCTGGGACTCTTCAAATAGTCCAGCCACTATTATTATTCTATGTTTCAGATCTCCAAAGCCTAGCATATTACCATCACATGATCAGGCATTTGAGGTTTGACCAATGGGAGCTGACTTTAGTTAGCTGTTCAGCCGGAGTATCAGTGCAAAGTTATCTCTTCTTATTTTCTTTACCTAGCCAAGAGACAGTGAGTTTTTGAACTTTAGCCTGTTTCTCATTATTCAGTATATTTCCTTGATTCAAGGAACCTTCATACTTTGTCTTGAGAGACAGTTCTTCACTGGACTTCTCCACCATGGTTTCAGGTGTGAAAACTAAACTCAATATCCCAAGCAAAAACTCTTTGAATGAAGAAGCTTCCCCTTCTCTGTTACTGATAAGAACTGACCCAGCATTGAGAGAATTTAGTCAGGACCTGAGAAATGATTTATATGTGTACATTTAAAAGAAATATTAGCCCAGAAAGGTCCGTGACTACCATAGTCTTGATTTGTGCAACCCCCAACAGGATGATGTCCCAGAAAACAATCTTACTCTCTTCCTGAAGGCCTGATCTGGGGACATTATCTGATCATTTTCTCAGCTCCTTTCCCCAGGGGGTTAGGCTTCTCCATCATAATCTAACTGATGAAGACTTTCTTATTCCCCCTTTCCACCCCTGAAGAATGAAGATTGTTCTTGCCTAGAGGTAAGTTGAAACTTCAAAATGTCGGCTTCTTCTACAGGAAGATTCCTGTTCACTGCCTCCTTCCCCTTTTGGTCATTAAATAGCAGTTTCTCTCTTGAGCAAGTCTTCCCATTTCACATACCCTAATGTACCTTTATTAGTTTAAGCAAGTGCTGCTTTATTATTCCAATTTTATGACACACCAAAAGTATTTCTTTTTAATGATCTAGCTCTATTAGCAGCTACTGCTTTAGGAAGATCTCTGTTTAATATAGGCAGCTATTTTTAGAGATAAACTCTTCCCAAGCTCTATGAACAATTTCTCTCTTTCATCTATATTTCATTTACTACCTCTTTTAGCCTTTTGTGCTTCATTGTTCTGGGATAATATCCAGACCCACCAAAGGGAAAACAAATCAGGACAAGTTTTATTTTCATGCATGCCACTCACATGCATGCTAAACATTTTAGGAAATCATTGAAAACCCAATGGGAAAATCGATAGTATATTCATATTAATTTTTTACAAGAACATAAAATTTGATGTCTCTTTAGGTTATATCTCTTTAGGATATCAAGCAGTAGGAGAACAAGGTGGGCTAACAAGGAACCACTGAAGGGTTTGATATTTTACTTATTTGCATTTTATTTGTGTGTGCAAATGTTTTTTTTTTTTTCACTGTCTAGGATTTTTTGTTTGACTCTGCAATACTTGATAAACATTCTCCAGATGAAATTTTTTTTAGGATTTTATTTATTTTTTTGTGCATGAGAGAGAGAGAGCGAGCACACGCAAGCATGAGCAGGGAGAGGGGCAGAGGGAGAGGAGAAAACAAATACCCTGCTGAGCAGGGAGCTTGATGCAGAGCTCCATCCCAGGACCCTGAAATCCCGACCTGAGCCAAAGGTAGATGCTTAACTGACTGAGCCACCCAGGCACGCCAGATGAATTCTGAATTTTCCATTATGATTGTTGTTGACACATAACAAAGATACGGACTTAAGAGTCTTAGATGTGAAAGGGACTTAATAAATTCACCTTAATATCTTAAAAGTGTACAAAACTTAGTTTCAGAAACGATGTACAGAATGTTACACAATGGCAGAGCCAGGACTGAAAACAAGTTTTTAGTTCCCAGTCAAGAGTTTATACTCCTGTATCACCATTTTATGTAAAGAGAAACAGAGAGTACCAACCCTTCCATTTTATGAGGTCTCTAAAACTCACACTGGAAAAAGATAATTCTAGAAGAAAATAACCTAGCATAATCATAAATTTGTTTCTGAATTGTCCAACCTGTAGTTCTTGCAATGTAGTACTGGTTTCACTCAGGGTTCTCTTAGGTAGCTTATCTGATAGGTTTTTTTTTTTTTTTCATGATTATATCTGTACTTTTCCTGGCATATGTAGCATATTAATTAAACCCAAGCCTGGGAGTAGGAAAATGGTAATATAGCACAAATTTTCCCTAGTTATTTTTCGGTTAAAATCATCTTGAACTATCTGTCATGCATTACTTAATGGAAGTTAAATTGAGAGAAGTATTATAAGAAGTTGAATAATGCCTCAATAAGGTAACTTGCATACCTGGGGCACACTGTTTTTCTCTTTACCTTGCTATCCTGAAATTAATTCATGTATTTTATTCGATAATATTTATTGAGCACTTTCTATATCCCTGTGCTATAATTAGGTGTGGGAAATATGTATAAAGCATTAAGTATAATTGTTACACCTGGGGAATTTTTAGGAAGAGGGCAAGATAGACCCCAGTGAAATAACAGCACAAATAAATTTAAATCATATATATAAGCAGGAAATCATGCATCTTACAAAGGAAATGAACACTGTGCCATGGTAGTATAAAAAAGGGTATTTGACCTAGTCTGATATGTCAGCAAAGGCTTTCCTGGGAAAGTAGCATTTCATTTGAGAGCAAAAGTGGTAAGAAAGAATTGTGAAAAATGGTTGGTTCTAAGAGGTGGTATTTTTAAAATGGAGCAGCATGTGTAAAGCCCTGTGGTGAGGGAGAGCGTCTTTTGTTTGAAGATTAAAAAGAAGGTCAGTGTAGCTAGAGCTTTGGAAGCTGTTGAGATGAGACTGGGACAGGATTTGGGACCTAGACCATGCTGATCCATGTTAATCATTTTAATTGTACCCCAGGAGCAAAGAACAGAAAAGAATCCATTGAAGGATTTTATACATGTGATAGATTACAGATTTGCATTTAGGAACCACTACTATAATTGCAGGGAAGACACCTGATTACTTGGGGTTAAGTTGGGGTGGGGGTGCAGGTTAAAAAGCAGGAAAGAGGAAGGGGAGTGTTTTGATAGTCCAGAAAGATGGGAGGTTATTTGGGCGAGGGTGGTGGTAATGGAAAGAGAAATATTCAAGGTGTGTTTAGATTTGGCATTCAGAATTTGTTAAGAGAGGTGGAAAAGGAGAGGGAGTTGTCAGAGATGACTCCCAGGTACTTGACATGCAGAGGAGGATGAACAGTAGTACCATTCTTTGAGAGAAGGAAAAATAGAAAAAGACTTTAGTATAGAATAGCCAGTGATTCCAGTTTTGGATGTGTTCAGTTCAACCTATATGTAAATTGTCAAGAAGGTATCTGCAGATAATGTATATCAAAACTCAGAAGAGAATTAGCAGTCATTAACATAAAGACAGAGATTGAAACAATGGCTATAAATGAGAACATTTAATTTATTTACTCTATTTTCAGATACGGCAGATAAGAATTTAATGCTGTTGAGAAAAGTGCAGTATTAATGGTTAGATAAATAACATATGGGGAGGAATAGATTCATTTCTACAAAGTCAGATGAGAATGGACATGGGAACATAGGTGAATTGTCCACTAGAGAAAGCACACCTCTTCAGTTATAAGAGAGAGGTGAAGGGGCTCAGGGAAAGGAGGTAGTCTTATGAACTGGTGGTGAGATATGAAGGATTTTTGTCTTACACCAGACGTTTCTCTTTGTGTCAGGCAATGGGAATGAGGTGAGGATATACATAGAGTTTCATGTGGAGCACAAAAGCTTAATATAATTGTTGTGGAAAGTGGAAAAGATTTTTTGCTTAGAGAAACATCTGATTTCAAGCACACATTGGGGCCTCTTTTAATTTGAAGATCATGGAAAAATTGCAGCATCAGTTTGTTCCTGTGTAGTTTTCTTAAGCAGTGTTCAGTTACTTGGGTGAAAGCAGAAGGAAAGGGAATGTTTGGTGTCATTTAGGGTTGGTATTTTTCAAAGTGGGTTTATAATAGAGAAGAAAAGGTGTTTAGCAAGACTGTTTTTAAAATGAACCAAAGAACCTAAACTGGATAATGAGAGAATTAGTATAAGGGGAAGGTTATTAGATTGGGGATAAAGTAAAGGGAGTTAATAGTCTAGGTATGAAGAGGTCAACTGACGAAGTAAACTGGAATAATAGGGAGCTGTGAGTATAGAGACTGGATTAAAGGGTTAAGAGTGGGTTTTTTAAAAGATTTATTTATTTCTTTTAGAGAGAAGAGGGATGGAGTGAACCTTTATGTGGGGGAGAGGCTGAGGGAGAGAGAATCTCAAGCAGACTCCTGCTGAGCACAGAGCCTGACTCAGGTCTCGATCCCATGACCTCAAGATCATGACCTGAGCCAGAATAAAGAGTTGGCCGCTTAGCCAATTAAGATGCCCAGGCACCCCAAGAAAATCAAGAGTTGGCTGCTTACCAACTGCAGCATCTAGGCTGCTTAACTGACAGCCATCCAGGGAGTGAACCACTCAGGTACCCCAAAGTTCCTTACTAAATTAGGAAGAAGGTTTTGTATTAAGAAATATAAAGATGATGTTGTTTAGACACAGTGTTAGGTGGGATGGGAGGTAGAAGTGAAGTTATAGATTCTGGAAATGGAGCTGTTTCAGGTGATGATAAGCTCTAGTACATGACTTTGAAAGTAGGTGGTTGAGGTGTCATGTTGCAGAAAATCATCAGAGTTGAGGAACCCAAGAATGTTGAGGCTGGTGATCTGAGTAGGTTGACCACATGAATGACAATAAAGATAGGAAGAATTTTCAAAATCTCAAGGTCTGTGTTACAAGAGAGAGAAGAGCAGGGCTATCAAGAATGGTGGTACTAAGAGAGAGGAAATGTTAGAACCCAATGGCTATCACAGTCAAGAAGCAGGCTCTTTATAAGACATAGGTGAAGAGTTTCAGAGACTAACTAGCCAATCCCATTTCTTCTTCTTGGTCACATAGAGGAACAATGGTCCTCCTCCCATGAAGTTAGATGGGGCCATGTGACTGAGTTCTGCCCACTGGTGGACAAAAAGAAGTGATGTTGTCAGTCTTTTAACAGGATGAGTAAGTAGTCAGTATGTCTTCCCTTTGATTTCTTCCCTCTATCTGCCTCAGTTGTATATCTTCAGAATTAACTTATACTGGTAGAAGGACCAAAAGATGGAAACAGACTGATTTTTGAGTCACTTCTCAGAAAAGAAGTTGGACAGGGCAGTGATGTGGTTAAGAATAAAAAGCCTCCCAAAGGGAGGATCCCAAGGTCTGTGGAGAGCCACGGGCAAGAGGTTATGTCCCAGAGAGCAAGAATCATAAAACCTAGAGTGGAGAGTTTCACTGTGTCTGTCTAGCCACACTGAAGAATTGTTCAGACCAGTGAGAGTGGTGAATTTTTCGTTCTTCATCTTTCCAAATGAGAGTATTTACTGCTGATATCCTGTCTCCAGTTTACTACCATATGTGATGTGTTCATTTATATGGGTGGTGAGAAGATAACTTATCCTTTTAGTCCAAAGTTTATAGGACCATCATAAACCACATCCAAAGATGACAGAGATGGCTGGGCCTCAGGCACTTATTCCAGAAATTTAGTCAGAGTCTCTGGCTAAGTGGAGACTGGGTTCTGTTATACTGAGGGAGTGAGAATTTTCAAATGTATGGAAGGAATATTGAGACATATTTATTAACTAGAAGGTTTGACTGTGACAGACACTGGCTGAATCTCTCATCAATTTTACGTGCTTTTCCTAGGCATGGAGAAAGCTAGATTTCCCAATTTTCTTTGTTGTTAGTTAGGAGCAAGATAGTTAGGAATAAGCATTAGTTATGGTCAAGTGAATGTGGACAGAAATGATCTAGGCTATTTCTAGGTATGAATTCTCAGAGCATTGAAAACTCTTTGGCCCATTGTCTCTCCTCCCAGTTTTGTGGATGGAAAAAGGATTCTGAGATGACAAAGACATCTGATAAAAGGCAACAGGATCTGAGTCACCACTTAGAGGAAAGCTTCTAGGAAACCTTAACTTTCACAACTGAATATGGCAGGAGAGAGAACAAAACTTCTATTATGTTAAGTCACAGAGAGTGTCAGTATTTGTTCAGCAGCTAGTTATCTTTGAGATATCAGTATCTTGGTATTTTAGAAAATACTAGGTATCTTGAGAGGAATTGAATCAATATCACAAACAAATTTTCACAAATATATGGCACTAGGTTAGTAGTAGAAAGAAAACAAGGAAGACATGATATTGGAAGAGGGTACCTCATGTGCTGGGAGAAACATTTGGAAGATTGTTACTTTTGGTAATACTTTGGAGACAGATGATTTACCTAACTAACCTGGCACATCTAGTGGAAAAGATTTGAAAAGTTCATATAATTTGTGTTAGTTGGTTGTTATGGACAACATTTGACAGTGTTATAAAAAATAGCTGACATGATGAAAATTTGACTAGTTTTCTAGAAGAAATGAAATGGGATAGATGAAATAAAAAAAAATGGGGGACTTGTGTCAGCAAAGCTTCTTTATAGATTCCAAGTAGTAACAAATGGGATTACGTTTGTGTGTGTGTCAAAATCTAGTTCAGTTTTTTGTTTTACCAAAATGGCTCAGGTTGAAGATGAAATAGAGTATATGGCCTGTATTTGTATATATTTCAAGGGAGCATCAAAGTAATAGTCATTAAACATAGAGAAAATCACAGCTCAAGAATTATATCTAGAAAGAAACTTATTGGACTATTGGACAATTAAATTAACTAAAAAAAGACAGACCCCAAGCCTAATAAGTTTTTTGGGGAAAATGTATTGCCAGGAAAACGTAAGGACCAGACTGAAAATGTCTGATGTTGTTACAGCTATTAAAACAATTTCCAATTTCCCCAGCACCGTTTGTTGAAGAGCCAGTCTTTTTTCCATTGGACATTCTTTCCTGCTGTATCAAAAATTAATTAACCATAGAGTTGAGAGTCCATTTCTGGGCTCTCTATTCTATTCCATTGATCTATATGTCTGGTTTTGTGCCAGTACTATACTGTCTTGATGATTACAGCTTTGTAATAGAGCTTGAAGTCTAGAATTGTGATGCCACCAATTTGGATTTCTTTTTCAACATTCCTCTGGCTATTGGGGATCTTTTCTGGTTCCATATAAATTTTAGGATTGTTTGTTCCATTCCCTTGAAAAAGGTTGGTGGTATTTTGATAAGGATTGCATTAAATTTATAGATTGCTTTAGGTAGCATAGACATTTTCACAATATTTGTTCTTCTAATCTATGAGTGTGGAATGTTTTTGCATTTCTTTATGTCTTCCTCAATGTCTTTCATGATTACTTTATAGTTTTCTGAGTACTGATTCCTTGCCTCTTTGGTTAGGTTTATTCCTAGGTTTCTTATGGTTTTAGATGCAATTGTAAATGGGATCTACTCCTTAATTTCTTTTTCTTCTGTGTTGTTGGTATATAGAAATGCAGCTGATTTCTGTGCTTTTATTTTATATCCTGACACTTGACTGAATTCCTGTATGAGTTCTACCAGTTTTGGAGTGGAGTATTTTGTGTTTTCCACATAAGGTATCATATCATCTACAGAGAGTGAGAGCTTGACTTCTGTGCCGATTTGGATGCCTTTAATTTCTTTTTGTTGTCTGATTGCCGAGGCTAGGACTTTTAGTACTATGTTGAATAGCAATGGTGATAGTGGACATCTCCCCCATGTTCCTGGCCTTAGGGAAAAAACTCTCAGTTTTTCCTCATTGAGAATGATATTCACTGTGGGTTTTTCATAGATGGCTTTGATGGTATTGAGGTAAGATCAAAAGCTTTTGCACAGCAAAGTAAACAGTCAATAAAGCCAAAAGACAACTGACAGACTGGGAGAAGATATTTGCGAATGGCATAGCAGATAAAGGGCTAGTATCTAAAATCTATAAAGGATCAAACTCAACAACCAGAGAACAAATAATCCAATCAAGAAATGGGCAGAAGACATGAACAGACATTTTGGCAAAGAAGACATCCAAAGGCCAACAGACATATTAAAAAATGCTCAACATCACTCAGCATCATAGAAATACATATCAAAACCACAAAGAGATACCACCTCATACCAGTCAGAATGGCTAAAATTAACATGTCAGGAAATGACAGATGTTGGCGAAGATGTCGAGAAAGGGGAACCCTCCTACACTGTTGATGGGAATGCAAGCTCTGGAAAACAGTATGGGTGTTCCTCAAAAAGTTGAAAATAGAGCTACCCTATGACCCAGCAATTGCACTACTAGGTATTTACCCTAAAGATACAAATGTAGGGTTCCAAAGGGACACGTGCACCCAAATATTTATAGCAGCCTTGTCCACAATAGCCAAACTATGGAAAGAACCTAAATGTCCATCAACAGATGAATGGATAAAGAAGATGGGGTATACACACACACACACACACACACACACACACACACAATGGAATACTATGCAGCCATCAAACCCCTCCCCCAAATCTTGCCATTTGCAGTGACAAGGGTGGAACTAAAGGGTATTACGCTAAGCAAAATAAGTCAGTCAGTCAGGGAAAGGCAATTATCATATTATTTCTCTGATGTGAGGAATTTGAGTGGTAGAACGGGGGGTTATGGAAGGTAGGGAGAGAAAAAATTAAACAAGATGCCATCGGGAGAGAGAGACAAACCATAAAATACCCTTAATCTCAGGAAACAAACTTAAGGTTGCTGGAGGGTGCGGGGAGAGGGATGGGATGGCAGGGTGATAGACATTGGGGAAGTTATGTGCTATGGTGAGTGCTGTGAAATGTGTAAGCCTGATGATTCACAGACCTGTACCCCGGGGGCAAATAATGCATTATATGGTAATTAAAAATTAAAAAAACAAATTCCAGTCTCCTAATTTCCCACAGTCAAGAGGCAGCCTTCAAGCCTGAATTGCTGCAAGGAGGTCATACTAATCCTATATACGATGTGGCCGCATAAGGTAATGGGAAGGCAAATACTTTCCAAGAGAAAAGTTGAGGTCATGGGGAGCTATGAACAAAATAGATCTTTTAAGAATAGAACCAGTTTGTGGAATCTCCACTACCTCCCAGAAAAGGACAGTTCCTAGGGTCTTATTCCCTAAATTTCAAAATTACTATGAATCTGTGACTACTGTGTGTTTCTTTTGTCTCCCTGTGCCTTTCTTTTTGAATGGAATTGTCTGATGTGGATAGCCTTTCCATACTCCAACACTGTGTATTAAAGTGAGACATACATTTTATCTTCATGGAAAAGACTTACTTGTGGATTTGATATGGAGGAGTGGGAATCACATGGAGAACCTGATTTTGAGGTAAATGCAGTGATCAGACAGTAATTTAGCCAGTCTCTTTTAGGAATAAAGAGTATATTCTGTGTGTTGGAGAAAAGATAAAATTGGGTATTTGTGTAACCAGAATGTTGAGCTTTGGTAGATACTGGTCAGTATTATTTTCTCTTGTTGGGAACCCTAGGAGTCTGTATTTTAGAACCACCATTTCAGTTAAGTTGGTGTGATATGATTGAGTATGACTATTATAGTATAAGCAGAAATAACATGTCATGTGGTGACTGGTGTGAGTAGGGTATAGTGCATAGTCCCTCGGTTTTTATCTGTCCTTGTTGGCTGAATGATACCCAGAAGACCTCAGCGTCAAAAGGATGTGGAACAACAACAAAAAAGCAGCTGATTTGGGGGAAGTTACTTGACCTTCTCATCAAACTATGTTTTGAATGAGGAATAAACTTTTGTGTCACACTGTGGCATTTCAGGATTTCTTTGTAACTGTGGCTTATTCTAGCCTCTCCTGACTCCTACAAGGGATTAACAGTCTATGAATATCAAGGCTTAATGAAAAGGAAAACAACTCTCTCCTCAGACTGGTAATACAGAACTTTGAGAGAAGATCTAATCATCATGGGGAATTATATGTTTAGGAAAAAGCAATGTTTTCATTAAAGCAAGAAGTAAGGAAAAAGCTAAGGAAAAGATTAAAGATAAAAATGAGTTTATTTCTTATAGAGTAGTGTTTCAAGATAGAGTGAAAAATTTAGACAGGTAAACATAGGGTATAGCTAGTTAGAATCAAGGAAATATAGAGCATCTTGATAGAGGAACTCTGAAGACCAGGGTACCAGGGTGATGGGGGAGTACTTACACAACAGGGATGAAACGCTGAATAGGCCCAGTTTATACTGTTGGTCTAATTAAACTGTGGCTACCAGGCCTAATTGCTGGAGGAATTGGGTAACTTCATCTGGGGCGGATGGCTGCCAGCCCTTTCTTTCTCAGTGCCCCTGAAGCCCAGAGTGGTGACAGGCCATGCAGCTGTCATGCTTGGATGGCATGATGACAGCAATAATGATTTTGATTCCTATATTTTTTTCCCCTTGATTCTTGGATTGACTGCCTTAACCCTTCTCTGGAGGCTATTCAAAGGTCAGTGTGTCCTTGAGATGTTCAGTGGTTTCCTGAAGCATCTTCAGGTCAATTATCAACTTTGTTATGATGCCATTAGAAATCCCTGGTTATGACAACTGTTTCCTGAAGGTATTGTTTTTGATAATCTGAAGTTGGAGAATAGTTTTCAAAGGGGATATGTTTCCTTTCCGGCTTCTTTTCCTTTTCTTTTTTTTTTTTTTTTAAAGATTTTATTTTATTTATTTGTCATAGAGAAGCGAGAGCAAGCATAGGCAGACAGAGTGGCAGGCAGAGGCAGAGGGAGAAGCAGGCTCCCCGCCAAGCAAGGAGCCCGATGTGGGACTCGATCCCAGGATGCTGGGATCATGACCTGAGCTGAAGGCAGCGCTTAACCAACTGAGCCACCCGGGCGTCCCGCCAGCTTCTTTTTCTCTTGAGGCCTTAACTTTGGTTTCCTTCTAGCTTTACGCATCTTCTATTTCTCTAGAAAGTTTGAGAATGACATTGTTTACCACATTGCATAGTGTTCTCTTTATTGAGGGCTTGGTGTAGAAAATCTCTGTAATCTTGGTATTAGTAAAAAGTGCTTTCCCTGGAAAACTGGACTGTTTTATTCTGCTATAGATAATGTGAATCATATAATGTTTACCGATGGTGATAGTGGCCAGTTTTCATATGAATCTATGGTTTTTCCCTTGCATGGAAAATATTTTGGGTACTAATCCCACCTTGGGTCCATCATTTTTTTTAACCTTAATTTTTCCTGTTGCCTGTTGTCTAAATTTCTTCAGTTTTAATGTTTTTCTTTTTTAAAGATTTTATTTATTTATTTGACAGACAGAGATCACAAGTAGGCAGAGAGGCAGGCAGAGAGAGAGAGAGGAGGAAGCAGGCTCCCTGCTGAGCAGAGAGCCCGATGCGGGACTTGATCCCAGGACCCTGAGATCATGACCTGAGCCGAAGGCAGAGGCTTAACCCACTGAGCCACCCAGGTGCCCCAGTTTTAATGTTTTTAAAAAATGGATCCGTGGATATATATAAGGCAAACTTAAAGGTGAACTTTTACTTATTTATTTATTTATTTATATTTATTTTATTTGGGGAGGTTGTAGAAGAGGGGAGAGGGAAGAACAGGAGAGAGAGAATCTCAAGCAGACTCCCTGCTGAGCATGGAGTCCAGCACGGGGCTCCATCTCATGACCTTGGGATCATGACCTGATCTAAAATCAAGAGTCAGATGCTTAACTGACTGAGCCACCCCAGCACTCCATTAAGGTGAGGTTGAAGCCTTTTGTGGTGGTTGTGGTGTCAGAAAGAATGAAAGAGATATAAGAAAGTAAGAGAAAGTTAGGACTAGAGTAAGAAGGAAAGAATAATTACTGTCAGCATTTTGTTTATATGTCTTCAAATCCTGCTATTTTAGTGGGGCTTGGCTGAGTTCCTACTGCTAGTATCTCTATCTGTGCTGAGGTCACTTTCTGGAACTGCAGAAGGCCATGAGGCATATGTGTGGGAAGGCTAGAAATGTCAGAGCTTCCCCTGTACAAGTGTCTATCAGTGATTCTCAGTTCAGGATATAAATAACCCCACCTCCCTCATTCCTTAGTGGGGATATATATTAATTGTTTTGCATCATTTTCCAGTTTGCCCACTGGATGAGCTTTGGTCGCTCTCTGTGTTATTAAGCTGCTTTTTCTTCCAAGTGTCTCTTCTCCATTCTCCTATCACTCTACCCCTCACTTCTCAAAGACATCCTTGCATGCAAATTCTTGCATCAGGTCTACTTCTAGGGAGACCGAACAAACACAGAGAGAGAGGAAGAGGGAAAGAGGGAAAAAAGGAGAGGGGAATGGAAAGAAGAAAATAGACATGGGGGAGGAGGAAGAAGGGAGGCAGGAAGACAGAGGGAGAAACAGAGAAAATGCATATTTTATAAATAATACATGTTCATTTTGCTACTTGAAGGATCCTCTCTTTAGATGAAGTGTTTTTAAACCTACAAGTATGTTATTTTCTCTGTTAATGAAGGAATATAACTAAAACAAGTTGACTCACTTGCTTAGAGGTTTAAGGTAGTGAATAAATACTTATACAAGAAGTTTCTCTGTTTTGTTAATTAATATGTAACTCTAAAGGCTTATCTGATTGTTTTTCTTGTTTTTATTTGTACTCTTTTTCAGAACCTTAATAACTAATTCCATACCCAGTCCCTCCCTTGTTCTTCCACTCCCTAAAAACCTCATTCACACTTAACTCTTTCTTTGGTACAGGTACAATTAGAACCATATTCTTTTAGGATTTAACAAATTCTAGGTAATAAAAGGTCTTCACATATGACATACACCTTCAAGTTTTTATAAATGTATATGTTTTATATGTAAATTTTATTTTTGTTATGCATTTATTTTGAACCCAGCATTGATGCATCAGGATGCAAAAATGCATAGCTCATGGGCAACTTAAAATCAATTTAAGAAAAAGAATATATCACATACCACATATTTTTATTCATTTGTTCATTTTTTAAAAACAGAGCATTGAATTAGATGCTGTGAAGAATACAAAAATATGTCAGACCCTAGCCAGTAGAAATGCATTATATACGTGCAACTGAAGACTGACGGAAGAAAGCAACACTATTTGTAATATCCCGCAACTGGAAACAAGGCAGTTATACATTTACAGAAAAAAATGGATAAAGAAAGTAGGATACATTCATGCAATGAAATATGATACAGTAATAAGACTATATAAACTATAAGAACATGAAATGACATGGATGAATCTTATAAGTGTAAATTAGAGCCAAAAAATAGGATGCAAAATAGTACATTGATTTTATCCTATTGATACAAAGTTTAAAATTTCATGTAGAATATTATTTGCAAAATTACCCCACATTTCTTCTTATCTCTCTTCCACTTAGGCCCTAACACTCTCCACACACATGGCAACCCCTGTTTATCCTTCCAGGCTAATCTCAAAATGTACTTATTACTTCCTTTAAGTATTTCTGATTCTTTGTAGGCCAAAGATCAAAGTCGACAGGTTGATTATAATTCTAGGACCTTTTACTATATTACATTTGTGGGTTATGAAATTAAAGGTATATGTTTATATACCACATCTTCCCTAGAAAATGTAAGCTCAAAGCAAAAAATATGTCTGATAACACATTAAATTTATGTATTGAAGACCTAATCAGTTGCCCAGACCCAAAGAAATTAGAATGATAAAATAGCCTGGCTTCAAAGTAACATATCTGGGTTATTTGGGTTATTTGGTTATTTGGGTTATCTGGGTTATTTGGTCTCTGGTATTTACATAAGTTTGGGGAAGCTTGTTAACATCTGAGCCTTAATAAAATCATCAGTAAGATAATGATAATAATACCTATCTCATAGGCTTGTTGAAAAATTAAATGAGTATATGAAATTTTTCATACCTGTGGGGTAATTGCAAACTAGAAAGTAAAATAATATAAAGAATCAGACTCACATAAATCAGGAATCTTATACAATGTAGAGTTTTATGAATGATTTCAAGGGCGAAGTTAATCATAATGCGTAGGAGAAACCAGAAAAATCTCTAGGAACACAGTTTGCCAGGTTCCTGTTTGTTCTTTCAGAGGCAGAGTAACCCAGATTAATGTGAGATTTTTAAGTAATAGGTATGGTTTGCATCACTTACTCAGAAGAGGGCTGTCAGACATGAAACATTCCTGTTATACTCAGTTAAATATCTTACGTGACATTTTCCAGGAAGACATGTTTTCTTTCATAGTCGTGAAAGAAAAGTTGGTAAGTTAAAATTTATTAAAATTAAAAACTTCTGGAAAGGACACTGTTAAGAGAATTAAGACAAGCTACAGACTGGGAGAAAGTGTTTTCAGAACATATATGTGATACAAGACTATAGTTTCACTTACTTGTGGAGCATAAGGATTAACACAGAGGACATTGGGAGATGGAGAGGAGAAGTGAGTTGAGGTAAATTGGAGGGGAAGGCAAAGTATGAGAGACTGTGGACTCAGAAACAAACAGAGGGTTTTGGAGGGAAGAGGGTGAAGGGTTGGGTGAGCCTTGTGGGGGGTATTATGGAGGGCATGTATTGCGTGGAGCAATATTGAGTGTGGTGCATAAACAATGAATTTTGGAACACTGAAAAACAATTAAATTTAAACAAAACAAAAGACTAGTATCAAAAATATACAAAGAATTCTTAAAACTTAACAATAAGAAAACAACCCAGTTGAATATGGGCCAAAGATCTGAGCAGACATATCACAAAAGATGAAGTGTCAAATGTGCATATGACAAGATGTTCAACATCATTTGTCCCCGGGCAATCACAAATTTAAGCAATAAAGACATATCACTATTTATCTATTAGAATACCTAAATCCAAAGCACTGAAAACAACAAATGCTGATGAGGATGTGAAGCAACAGGAACTCTCATTTATTATTGGTGAGAATGCAGAATGATACATCCACTTTGAAAGACATTTTGATGGTTTCTTACAAAGCTAAACATGTTATTATCATATGGGTTAACATTTGTGCTCTTAGGTATTCACCTACTTGAACCAAAAACTTATTTTCAGAAAAAAAATGTGCTTGTGAATGTTTATAGCAGCTTTTTATATACTTGCCCCAAACTGGACACAACCATGGTGTCCTTCAATAGGTGAATTAATGTATAAACTGTGGTATATGCATAGAATGGAATATTATTCAATAATAAAAAGAAATAAGCTATCAAGCCAAAAAGATATGTAGGAACATTAAGTACATATTTCTCCATGAAAGAAGCCAGTCTTAAAAGGCTACATATGATATGATTCTAATTAAATGGCATTCTAGAAAAAGCAAAAATGTGGGACCATGAAAAGATCTGTGGTTTCCAGGGAGTTAAGGTTCAGGAGACAGTTGAATGGGTGAAACATAGGGATTTTTATGGTGGCAAAACTATTCTTATGATACTGTAATATATCATACATGACAGCATACATTTCGAAAAATGCAGAACTATACCACATAAATAATGTACCTTAATGTATACAAATATTTAAAAAATCATTTAGGAGCTTGGGATATCACAGACAAGAATGTAGGGTGAGTCAAAAATATCTATCTATATTACAAATGTAGGAAAAAAATCTCCCTGGAGAGGGTCGGGGTGAGGGGAGGGAATGCTGACCTAAGTAACTAGAAAAGAGTGGATTCTGCAATACTGAAGACAAAGGAACTGCCTATGCTCACTGTATTTTGGTTGAAAAAGTTGTTTCCCTTGAGGAAAGGGGTAACAATTCTGATAGTTCTATGCATCTATACTGGAATTGAGCAGTTAAATAAATGGATGGTGGGAGCCTAGTTTGTTATTATTGGAGTAGGAGTTTGCAGATAAGTAAAAGAAGGAGGGTAAAAAAAATCCATGTGGCAATGGCTTAGAGCTGGAGATACTGGTAAGATCTCATGTTTAACACTCTCTCTCTCTCTCTCTCTCTATATATATATATATATATATATATATGTATATGTATATATACATATATTTTTTTTCCATGTGGAAGTATTTATGAGTATGTGTTTATACACAAGTTAGTATACATATTTATTTCTTTTTTCTGTCTGCTGAGAGGACCTAAAAGAAGTGATACACATAGTAATAATGAGCACACTCAAGACCCAGATCTTGGCTTCTATAAAACCATGTACTAGTAAAAAGAACCAGCACTCCCTGGTGAAATGACTGATTCTAGGGAATATATGAGATGAGCCTGAAGCATCTTATAGTGTCAGAAAATATACAAATGCTAAAACAAAGAAAACTGTATTGATTATGTCAAAGGGGTACAGCACCCAACTGAAAGAGCTCCTAATGCAAAGCTTTAACAATTTGAACAACAAAAAACATGAAGTAATATTAGATTATAACCCAAAGTACAAAATGAATATCCATGAGCCATGCTGATATAAATAAAACTCAACTAAATTGGTAAGTGGGAGAAGAGACAAATCTGTATGGAAGGATTCTAAATAAAGTAGATTCTCTGCCCTCAAACAGAGAGAGCATAAATCCCCACTGGGGACTGTGCACAGCATTTTCCTTCCAAAGAATACAGAATGGAAAAGGGGGAAGCTAGAATAATTCGTAGTGCCAAAATCTGGCAAACACTGCTTCAGCCATATAGTCAAGGTCAACACCAATAGTTACAAAACATGTTCATAGGATGTACCTTTCATTTGGTAAGAATGAATGAATGAAAATGTATACAGTATTTTGGTCCCTGATAGTGCTAGAGAACCAGTAAATTTGCCTTCATTTGTGTACCACAAAAAAAAAAAATTTTTTTTTTGGACTTAAGAAGAAACACTGCTTTGTATTATGTCACTTTTCATTAAGTTTTCTTTTAGTTGCATCTTCTCACCAAAGTAAGAAAATGTCCATCATTTTCCTGTTCTTTTATAAGCATGGCTATGTAAAGTATAAACTATAAATGGGCATTTTTGAAGAGTTTTTAGAAACACAGATCTAATTACGGTCTTCACCTGACATAAAGAAAGTATCCCTTACCCTCCTTTTTTGTTTTGTTTTTAACTAAAAATTCATCTTTGCTGATTAAGAGGATCATTTCCCCCTTATCACTAGAAAGAAGGTTCTGTGAGGACATGGGTTTCTGTCTGTTTTTGCTGCTGCAGTATTTCCATCTAGAGAAGCACCTATCAAAGAGAAGATGGTCAATAAATATTTGATAAACCAGTGATCATTGCACTGTCTACATTTGCCTTTTAAATACTTTACCTGGGAAGATGCTAATTGAAGCTGTGGAGGTACCTGGGATTGTTATGTTAAAACAAGTTCTTGGCATTGTCTATACTTTGGGTTTAATGAGGAAGAAATAATGACAAAACAGACAGAGACAGTATCAAAGAGATACAGGAGAACTCATGATGAGTGTCATGGCATCCAAGGGAGGTCAGTATTTCCAAAATGAGGTGAGGTTCTCAATAATAAATATTTCAGAGTAATGAAGACCAAGCATTAGATTTGTTGAGTTACACAATAATGACTAATTTTGAAAGAGCTCTTGAGTGATGGGAATAAACCAAATAAATTCCAAGGTGTTAATATGTAAGAACAATTGGAAATTGAGGCATTAGTAAAGTTTCTTATTAATTTTATGGTTGTGCATGAATGTGTAAGGTCATATGTGTTATGTTTCAAGTATCTCTTTGTACACAATAAATATTGCTATCCTTTATGTAATAATTACTATTTCAAAATGTCTTTCTCATAGTTTAAGTTTAAAAGTGAGAAAATGTATGTTGTATATTGTTCAAATAGTCTTTGCAACCCTTCACAGCCTTAAGCATAATACTGAATGCACAACCAACAAACTTCTAATAAATGCCATTTCACTTGTCATATTAATAGTTCTGTATTCCGTTTTCCTTTTTCTTAAAATCCATGAGTCTTCTATTGAAAAATAATTGATAAATTATATTTAATATGTAAAAAAATACCAAGTTGATACCTCTAGCTGGTAAAGAGTTAGGCAAAAATGTTACTATAGCTTAGGAATAGTATACAATAATGCAAAATTTATTTGTGAATTCTTGAGTAATTTGTTGAGTAATTGTTCCAGTGAATTTTATAACAGCCCTGTGAGGACGCAGTATATGATGTTACCATTATTTTGAGAAAAGATAATAAAGTTTGTGATTAGGTTTAGGTAACTAAACCTAACTGCAAAGCCACTTACCATTTATAATCGTTGTCAATCACTTAACATTTCTAGCTTCAGTTTCTTCTCCTGTAACACAGTCCTCTCTATAGACCGATTGAGACAATTCAATCAGATAGTCAGGTGCATTTGATTGCCATGCCACATACAAACAGATACAGAAATAAACCAATTTCTGATTGGTTTAAGAGGAATATAAAAACAAATAGAATATATCCTTGGCAAATATAATAGCTGAATTAATCTCGGTCCTTTGGGTTCCCAAAAGCTTTTTCTTATACCTTGAGTCACACTGGTATTTGGAGTGCTAGCATTTAGTATATTCTTTTCAGACATTACATTTGATTTTTAGGTCCCAGAATTTATTCAGGAATATTTTAATAATCATTCTGCTGAAAATCTAATGCAAAGATTGTCTCTCCAAAGGTAGATTTCCACTCTCTTAATAAAAGCATAGACAAATTACTCAGAAGTTCCTTTTATTCCACAATATCTCAGAAATTGAGAGCAGATAATGAGAATGTATTTGCAGTCTTAATGTTGTAATTCCCAGTGGAGATCTTCACATTTTTAATTATTTAACGATGTCATTTAAATATTATCTGTCCTCCATGAATATTTCATGTTCATCAAAAATTCCCTGAAAAAGTAAAAATACCCTGTACATTTGTTAAAGCAGACAGTATCAATAATAGCATCCAAATGGTATTTCAGTGCCTTTGGCTTAGGGAATAGTTTTCAATCCAGTGGTTCCAATCAATCATCTAAATTTTTGTAAGAGTACACAAACTGAGGGCATGTTAACAAAAGGAATCTTGGAAATAGGGTTTGAATAATAAAGTAGAACTAGAAATAAGCTCTGTCTCAAGATCAGGTATTCTTCAGGGACATGTAGAAAGTCTCTATAAGTGAAAGCTAAGCCACTTCCATTAATTTGATCATTTTTAATGCATGTGTTACGGACTGAATTGTATTCACCCAAAATCTGTATGTTGAAACCTAGCCTGCCATGTAATTGTATTTGGAGGTAGGGAATTTAAAGAGGTACTTTAGTTTAAATGAGGTCGGACCCTTAATCCAATATGACGGGTGTCCCTGTAAGAAAAAGGAGAGAGAGTAGGGATGTGTACACTCAGAGAAAAGGCCATGTGAGGACACGGCAAGAAGGTGGCTATCTGCAAGCCAAGGAGGCAAGGCTCAGAAGAGGCTGGCATCCTGATCTTGAACGTTTAGCCTTCAGAACTATGAGCAAGTAAATTTCCATTGTTTAAGCCCCTCAGTCTGTGGGATTTTGTTATGGGAGCCCCAGCAGACTAACAACATACTTCCTTTAGAAGGTACCATGGCCTGTGGAATATTAAAAGCAGAGGTGTGAAGTTAAGTAATTACAGGAAGCATAGTTAGATAATATGAGTTACCATATGTAGAACATCTAGCTTGTTTTGAGTAATTACAACAGATACATTTTATTTCCAACTAAAACCTATAATGTTGGCATAATTATTCTCAGTATACAAGTGGAGAAAACTGAGGATTGGAAGAATTTTTTTAAAAACGTTTTATTTATTTATTTGAGAGAGAGATTGAGAGAATGAGAGGGCACACAAGTGGGGTAGGGGTAGGGGGAGAGGAAGAAGCAAGCTCCCCAACAAGCAGGGATCCCCTATTTGGGACTTGATCCTGATCCTGTGACTCTGGGATCATGACCTGAGCTGAAGGCAGACACTCAACTGATGAGCCAAACAGGCACCCCAAGCATTGGAAAGCTTAACTAACTTCCTCAAATCAAAGAGATGAAAAGTAATTGATAGAAGATTAGAACCTAGATTATTTTTCAATTTAAAGTGATGACCTTGTCATTATGCCTAATGCCCCCATCTCTGCATCTTTCTGTGACTCTGGCTTTCACTTTATATTCTTGTACTTTTCTCAGTGCACCCCCCCACCTGTGCATGCATGTACACACATTCTCTCTTTTGTCTCTTCTTTTCCGCTATAGTTCTGGCCCATACATTGATGATGCTTAGGAAATACGGTGTCCTACTCTAAATATGTCCTTCAGGTTACAGAGTATGAGAAACCAAGAGGTGGAGAATAAAGTCAGGAAGGACTCTGTTGTGGTTTTTCTGATTATTTACTGAGGACCACTTGCCATCAGTTCAACCTTCAACCTGTTTTGCCTGCTTCTCTAACCATTTTGTTTTCAATTACTATTTTACCTTGGCAACAAAGTCAGAAACTTTAAATGCACTAGTTTCATTGTTATTTAATTAAAATACAGCTTCTAATTACATCCTCTCTGATGAACTAAGAAGCAAGTTAGAAACCATTGAAAAGTAGACTATTGGAGAGCTTTTGAAGGGTATCAGAAAAGTTAAGAGATTGGGAAACTCTGCTTTATGAACAGAAAAAAAAATAATTAGTAGTAGGCATGTTGGTCTTCTCTCTTTCTAATCTATTCTCTCCTCTGTCAACTTTTACCCCCTTCCTTCTGCCTTTCTCCCCCCTCACCTTCTCTCCCACAGTGGGTATTCTTTCTTTGGAAACGTGTTTAATTTTTTTTTTTCTGAAGAGTCTGTCAGTAATTAATGAAATAAGAGAATTGCATGTGTTCAATATTGGGAAATTTTCTAGTTTCATGTTGCTTTGAACTAGGAAATTTTGATGTGATTCAGGATGTTAATACATTTATTAATACAGTGCTTGAATGTATTATCTCCTTACTATTGGTAACAACCCAAAAGAATGTTGCTTGGACTGATCCCATTTGTCAGATGTAGAAATTGTGTCATAAAGATGTTTAGTTACTTGTCAGAGGCATATACCCTATAAGGGTGGAATTTAGTAGCCTAAGTCTATAGCTTATACTCGTACAGATTACATAACACATTTAGTATTCCATATATTACACAATTTATAATGCCTATTCAGATATCTGGGCAGCTCAGTTGGTTAAGCATTCAACTCTTGATTTCATCTCAGGTCATGATCTCAGGTTTGTGAGATCAAGCCCCATGTTGCACTCTGCTGAGTATGGAGCCTGTTTAAGATTCCCTCTTCCTTTGCCTTTCCCTCTTCTCTCTCCCTCTCTCAAAACAAAACTAAACTAAACTTAGAACTTTCTTCTTAAATTTACAATAAACAATATATTTTTACATGTTGAGTCACTCAAAATGGAATTTATCTTTTGCTTTTATTTGTTTTTGAGAGGGAGAGAGAGAGAGAGAGAGGGAGAGAACAAGCAGGGGGAGGGGCATCAGGAGAAATAGACTCCCTGCTGAGGAGGAAACCTGATGCAGGACTCCCAGGACCCTGGGATCATGACCCGAGCTGAAGGCAGATGCTTAACCAACGAAGCCACGCAGGTGTCCTATCTTTTGCTTCTTAAATCTGAGAATCCAAACTTTTTATATGTGTGTAAATGAATTTCCTACTAAATCCAGATATCCAGAAGCCATATGCATAGACTATCAGATCTAAAACCGAGAATATGGTGAATTCACTCCTCTTAATTAATGCTTGACTCATATTTTATAGTCAGGTTGCATGTACATATGTATCTCTTTTTTTGAGAGTTGGAGTAGGAAGAGATTATAACTAACAGTTAAGTCCATAGATTTTGGAATAAAAATGTCTGAGTTAATCCGGTAGTAAACATTTCCTCTTAAATAGCCTACTTATGCATATAGGTCTCAAGTTCTTAATTTGAAAATGGGGAGAATGATAGGACATGCCATACCGAGCTCTATGAAATTAAATGATAAGATACATGTAAAACATTTAATACTTGTCACATAATAATTACTCATTAACAGCTAGCTATTTTTCTTCCCATAACACTTTGTTTCTGGATTAGTTATTCTGTGAGGAGGATGGATAACAAGATAAGTTCTTGTGGCAGTAAGAAATTGTCATGTTTAAGGTTTATATATTCTTCAGATGCACTGAAAATAATAATGTTAGTGATAACTTCAATTGTCAGCAACTCTTTGCCAGAAATTAGCAGTTCTAAGCAAAGGACATTTCAAATCTTTGATGTCAAAAGTTGGAAGATAATCAAAGTTTTGGTTTTTGGTTCTTGAGTTAGAAAGAAAACTACAAAGTGATACATGCAGCACTTCTAGGTGGTTTCTGCTAGGGTAAGGTTATATTCTAATTGAGGATCCATAATACACAGTCTATCCAAGCCTTTCACCCAAATGTCTCCTGAACTGCCACCCCCTGTCTAACTACACACACATATATCCAGAGCATATGAACATGGCAGTGTAAAGGTATATTACCTCTACCTGGCTAGATAACATTTACATTTCCTGATTATGGAAGTTTAACTCACTAGAATATATGTAATATACAGAAAAAAATTTTTAAATCATCAATAAACCCACCCCATTATGGAATAAAGACCACTCAAAAGACAACAAAGTCTGTTTTTTTCAGAACTTGCGATAGTAATGGAGAGAACTATTATCACTTGCAGACAGAGAAGAGTGGGAAGGCTTAATAGTTAAAAATGAGTGAGGCTTTAGGTATGCTGTGAATGGAGGCTTTCTATGGAAAAATTGTAGGTGGGCTAACTAGAAGTGGGGCATCCTATGGGATTAGTAAGAGGTAATCAAATACTGGCTTTGGGGGGCTGATTGTTACAGAAGTTATTGTTATTTGTTATTTGTTTGGTTTCCTGAGATAATGGTCTTTCCTTACAAGTTTGACTTGTAGATAGTAATCTGGTTTCCTAGGATGGTTGCTGCCAATTGTGAGCTAGAGTTCTGTTTTCATATATGGTTTGACTATTGTCCTTTTTTAAAAAATATATTTATTATATTTATTTATATTTATAAATTCAGTCTCTAACTATATTTAATACAGTGTGTTTTATCCCAGATCTCCCCATCCCATTACTAAGACATATAGTTTATTGTAGAGTGATTAATTTAATTTTTACAGGTAAAATAATGTGTATTAACCACTAAGCATTCCATTCCCCAAAAAATAATGTCAGTGGTCACATTTATTGCATATACAGAGCACCTATTAGGTGGCAGGTTTTAATGGTCTAATAAGTTAATGATGACATGGTTGCCTACCTCAGAGAGCCTAGAATTTTCTAGAATTTGCAGGTGTAGACATGATATGGGTCTAGATGTCCTGTGCATCAACATTTTCCATGAATGACATCATGCATTTATGACTGAAGTAATCATGTTAATTCATTTGTCTTTGACCCATAAAATTATAGAGGGCCATTATGGAAATGAAGAAATATCAAAGTGTAAAATGTGTAATGCTCAAAGTTAGACAAGTGTTTAAAAAAATGAAACTAATTCTGTATTTTAAAGTAATTAGCTGTCTGAAAAGTCTTTAATTAGTGTATCATTTGAATTTAGAATTAATATCTTAGATATTAAATTGCTGCTTATTTCAGATAATTTTAGTGGCTAAATCAAATGTGGCTGAATGCAATTGGATGTTCTCAATGCTCTATGTTGTTTTTATTAATGAAAATTAATTTAAACTTAGATTGCATAATTTGAATGTGTATACAAAGTTAAATTTATAATTGCTATTAAATACCAACTCAAGATACATCATGAATGCAAAATTTTTAAATGAATTTCATTTACATAGTCCCCAGTAAAATTCTCACATGTTAAATATGTACACATATTTTTAGCAATTATGATTTTTATATGTGGAGATTATTCAGATTTATTTTGAGTGATTGATGACAACCAGTTCCCTGAAACTTGATTATTCTAGCATAAAACTCTCTGAACTGAGAAGTCAATGGATCTTGAATTGACTTGTTTTTTGATTTTTGTAATGTTAAAGTGAATTTTTCTCCCATTAGATACTATGTTAAAACTAAATTGTACATGTCTATGTGTGGATGCACACTGACACAAATGGTTATACATATTTAGTTTATATTTTATGCTGGTGTGATCTTTTATCACCCATAGAAGATATATTAACAAGGCTATTTCTTAACTTGGGTCTTGGGATATATTAACAAAGGCTATTTCTTAACTTTGGATTCAGGCCATTCTGGAAACCAAGACTTTGAGTACAAATTTTGCTGGATTTTCTAACCTTAACAAACTAAAAGGATTTTTTAAAAATTTTGATCCTCTCAAAGATATAAAAATTTGTTGAGAAAAATCTAAGTATATATAATAAAAACTCAATCCATTAAATAGTTTAGTTATGACTATACTGTTTTTTTCCTCAACAAACTAATACTAATATTCATATAGAATATTATTGCCAAGACCTTTTTATTAGGACAATGTAGTGAACCTCTTAGCCTGGAATGTCTTATGATGATGAGTTTGACCTTGTCCTAATTTCCCATTCCTTTCTGAATTCTGTCCTAGTTTTCAAACATGTTTTACTCCCTCTTTAGGCAATCCTTTCCCAGTCCCAAATACCCCCTTCCTTATATCAACATAAAAATGTTAATTCCAAGTTATTCTTCGTGTCCACCAATAATCTTTCAGAATTGAGACATTCTGGTACAGAACTCATTACCTACATTGTTATTAGTTAGTTTACTGTTTCTAATATTATTTGTTATTACACTGAGTCACATAACTGTTAAAAATTTCTCCAGTTGTTAGTATTTGCTTTCTATAGCTTTTGCTACTGCTTAGGGATTCTTTGTTTCTCTGAGCTACTGCAGTAAATGGCCATCACACTGTAGCCACTCACTTTCTAAAAACAAATTCTGATCTGAATGGTAGTAAAATATTTATTACTAATTTTTTATTACCCTTACAAGTTACAGATTATTTTTTGTATCATCAGATCATTGCCAACCCTAGGGTTGACATCTGGAGTTTACTTTTCTTGGAATTACCTCACTAAGCTTTGTGGTATAACTATTTCATACATATATTTATGCATATTCTTAAACTCATACATATTAAATGGCCATTTTCTACTGAAATACAACTTGTGGAATGATCTGATTTTATGAAGAGTTAAGTTAGAAGTAAAGGGGCTAATATTTGTTGAGCGTTTATTTTTCTTCAGACACTGCATTAACCTACACATTTCCATATTTTCTTGGAATAAATGTATAAGGTTACTTTCATCAGACCCAATTTGCAAATGAGAAAACTGAAGCTCAGAGAGGTTAAAATTGATCAAGATTACCAAGCTATACATTATAGAGCTTAAATTAGGATCTCAAACTGTCTTCAAAACTTATGATTTTTTCAAAATATTACATTTTGTATAAGGTCCAGATTTCCAATCTTCTTGTGCCATGAATACCTTGAAAAGAAGGGACATGGCTGTTTAGGAAGACAGATCCCAGAGGTGTTAAGTCATAAGCTTAGAAGGGATTTTTTTTAGATTGTTCCTTTCACTTGAAGTAGGATCACACTAATTCATCTCAACTGGCTGAAGTTGAATCCTATTTATAAACATCTCTTTGAAAGAGGATTTGATGGCATCCTCTTGGCAACATATTACATTATTGGAAAGTCCCCATTTTATCAATCTGCAATTAATCTGTCAACAGGATTTTGTTAAGTGCTTGCTGAATGTCAGGCTCCATAATATGCAACATCTGTAAGAAGCAGTATCTTCCTACAGAGATAATTTAGTGCAGTTGGGGTGAGAAGGCAGAAAATGAAGTGAGAAAGAGTTATTCAGAATAAATGTTGATTCTCAAATAAGCAATAAAGGAGTTCAGAAGATGAGGAAGTATCTATGGATTATGTAGGTCCCACAGGATTCTAGAAATGATAGTTTAAAATGGAATTTGAAAGCAAAGTGACTCCCTTACTTCAAATTCAAAAGTAATTCCCCTGGATATGAGACACAGCTAGCCATAGCACTACCTTAGTTGCTTATATAGTAATCATTGGGTACTGGAATGTATTTTCCAAGAACGTGGGCTCTGGCACCTGGGTTCAACTCCAGGCTTTGCTATTACTTTACCAGAAATGTAGACAAATTATGCAAGTCCTCTACACTTCAGTTTCCTCTGTAAAATAGGGTCTTTATAATACCTTTCCATATGGCTGGTTTGACAATTAAGTGAGTTATTACATTCAAATTGTTTACAGTAGTTTCAGGCACATGGTAAAATCTCAATATATGTTGTTGTTGCTGCTGCTGATCAGAATGAGGAGGAAGGGGGAGGAAGAGTGGAAGGAGAAGGAAGAGAGAAGAACAAGAAAACAAAGAGGAGGAGGGAGGAAAGAGAAGAAGGAAGTAGAGGAGGAGGAAGCAGAAGCATGTGTTGATGCTCATCCTAGTACCCATTAGAATTACATACAGCTGGGTCCTGCCACCCCCCACTTCATAAGCAGTGAGATCTATAAGTATTATCAAACCTCTCTATCCCTAATACCTCTTACCTGGATGAAAGCAGAGAGTTCACTATACCAACCACTAACACAGAGTAGTGTTACTACAGTCTGTTGACTAACTTTTTAAAAAAAATATTTTTATTAACATATAATGTATTATTTGCTTCAGGGGTACATGTCTCCAAATCATCAGGCTTACACATTTCACAGCACTCGCCACAGCACATACCCTCCCCAGTGTCCATAACCCAACCACCCTATCCCTACCCTGCCACCGCCCCCCAGCAGCCCTCAGTTTGTTTCATGAAACTAAGAGTCTCTTGTGGTTTGTCTACCTCCCAATCCCATCTTGCTTCATTTTTTTCTCTCCCTGCCCCCCACGACTCCCCACCCTGCCTCTCAAATTCCTCATGTCAGAGATATCATATGATAATTGTCTTTCTCTGACTTATTTCACGTAGCATAATACCCTCTAGTTCCATCCACGTTGTTGCAAATGGCAAGATTTCATTTCTTTTGATGGCTGCGTAGTATTCCATTATAGATAGATAGATAGATATCTATATCTATATCTATATCTATATATCATCTTCTTTATCCATTCATCTGTGGATGGACATCTAGGTTCTTTCCATAGTTGGGCTATTGTGGACATTGCTGCTATAAACATTCAGGTGCATGTGCCCCTTCAGATCCCTACATTTGTATCTTTAGGGTAAATATCCAGTAGTGCAATTGCTGGGTCATAGGGTATCTCTCTTATTGACTTTTTGAGGAACATCCATACTGTTTTCCAGAGTGGCTGCACCAGCTTACATTCCCACCAACAGTATAGGAAGGTTCCCCTTTCTGCATATCCTGGCCAACATCTGTCATTTCCTGACATGTTAATTTTAGCCATTCTGACTGGCGTGAAGTAGTATCTCTTTGTGATTTTGATTTGTATTTCCCTGATGCTGAGTGATGTTGAGGACTTATTCACGCGTCTGTTGGCCATCTGGATGTCTTCTTTATAGAAATATCTCATGTCTTCTGCCCATTTCTTGATTGGATTCTTTGTGTTTTGGGTGTTGAGTTTGATAAGTTCCTTATAGATTTTAGATACTAGCCCTTTATCTGCTATGTCATTTGCAAATAACTTCTCCCAGTCTGTCAGTTGTCTTTTGGTTTTATTGACTGTTTCCTTTGTTCTGCACAAGCTTTTGATCTTGACGACGTCCCAATAGTTCATTTTTGCCCTTACTTCCCTTGCCTTTGGTGATGTTTCTAGGAAGAAGTTGTTGCAGCTGAGGTTGAAGAAGTTACTGCCTGTATTTTCCTCAAGGATTTTGATGAATTCCTCTCTCATATTGAGGCCTTTCATCCATTTTGAGTCTACTTTTGTGTGTTGTATAAGGAAATGGTTCAGTTTCATTCTTCTGCATGTGGCTGTCCAATTTTTCCAACACTATTTATTGAAGAGACTGTCTTTTTTCCATTGGACATCGTTCCTTACTTCCTTTTTACTTCATATTTTCCTTTCCAAATTGATGGTATTTTGATAGGGATTGTATTAAATGTGTAGTTTGCTTTAGGTAGCAAAGACATTTTCACAATATTTGTTCTTCCAATCCATGAGCATGGAACGTTTTTCCATTTCTCTGTGTCTTCCTCAATTTCGTTTATGAGTACTTTATAGTTTTCTGAGTACTGATTCTTTGCCTCTTTGGTTAGGTTTATTCCTAGGTATCTTATGGTTTTGGGTGCAGTTGTAAATGGGATCAACTTCTTTTCTCTTTCTTCTGTGTTGTTGTTGGTGTATAGAAATGCAACTGATTTCTGTATATTGATTTTATATCCTGACACTTTACTGAATTCCTCTATGAGTTCCATCAGTTTGGAGTGAAGTCTTCTGGGATTTCCACATAAAGTATCTTGTCATCTGCAAAAAGTGAGAGTTTTACTTCTTCTGTGCCAATTTGAATGCCTTTTATTTCTTTTTGTTGTCTGATTGTTGAGATTAGGACTTCTAGTACTATGTTGAACAACTGTGGTGATAGTGGACATCACTGCCATGTTCCTGACCTTAGAGGAAAAGCTTGTAGTTTTTCCGCATTGAGGATGATATTCGCTTTGGGTTTTGCATAGATGACTTTGATGGTATTGAGGTATGTACCCTCTATCCCTACACTTTGAAGAGTTTTGAACAAGAAAGGATGCTGTACTTTGTCAAATACTTTTTCAGCACCTATTGAAGAGTACCTATGGTTCTTGTTCTTTCTTTTATTAATATATGGTATCGTGTTGATTGATTTGCAGATGTTGAACCATCCTTGCAGCCCAGGAATAAATCCCACTTTGTCATGATGAATAATTCTTTTCCTGTGCTGTTGGATCTTATTGGCTAGTATTTTGGTGAGAATTTTTGCATCCATGTTCATCAAGGATATTGGTCTATAATTCTCCTTTTTGATGGGGGTAGGTCTAGTTTTGGGACCAAGGTAATGCTGACCTCATAAAATGAGTTTGGAAGTTTTCCTTCCTTTTCTATTTTTTGGGTGTTTCAGGAGAATAGGTATTAAATCTTCTTTTAAATGTTTAGTAGAATTCCCCTGAGAAGCCATCTGGCCCTGGGCTCTTGTTTGTTGGGAGATTTTTTGATGACTGCTTCAATCTTCTTACTGGTTATGGGTCTGTTCAGGTTTTCTGTTTCTTCCTGGTTCAGTTGTGGTAGTTTATTTGTCTCTAGGAATGCATCCATTTCTTCCAGATTGTCAAATTTGCTGGTGTATAGTTGCTCATAATTTGTTCATAAAATTGTTTGTATTTCTTTAGTGTTGGTTGTGATCTCTCCTCTTTCATTCATGATTTTATTAATTTTGGTCCTTTCTCTTTTCTTTTTGATAATTCTGGGGTTTATTAGTCTTATTAATTCTTTCAAAGAACAAGCTCCTAGTTTGGTTGATCTGTTCTACTGTTCTTTTGGTTTCTATTTCATTGATTTCTGCTCTGATCCCTATGATTTCTCGTCTTTTGCTGTGTTTAAGCTTTCTTTGCTGTTCTTTCTCCAGCTCTTTAGGTGTAGGGTTAGGTTATGTATTTGAGACCTTTCTTATTTCATGAGAATTCTTGTATGGCTATATACTTCCCTCTCAGGACCGCCTTTGCTGTGTCCCAAAGGTTTTGTTTTTATTTTCATTTGTTTCCATGACTTTTTTTCAACTCTTCTTTAATTTCCTGGTTGACCCATTCATTCTTTAGTAGGATGCTCTTTATCCTCCATGTGTTTGAGGTCTTTCCAAATCTCCTCTCATGATTGAGCTTCAGAGCATTGTGTTCTGAAAATATGCAGGGAAAGATCCCAATCTTTTGCTACTGGTTGAGATCTGATTGGTGACTCAGGATGTGATCTATTCTGGAGAATGTTCCATGTGCACTAGAGAAGAATGTGTATTCTGTTGCTTTGGGATGATATATATATATATATTATATATCTTTTTTGTGGATGTCCATCTGGTCCAGAGTGTCATTTAAAGCCTTTATTTCCTTGTTATTTTGCTTAGATGATCTGTCCTTTTCAGTGAGGAGGTGTTAAAGTCCCCTACTATTATTGTATTATTGTCGATGTGTTTCTTTGATTTTGTTAATTGGGGTCGTGATCGTATAGTGGTTAGTACTCTGCGTTGTGATTTTGTTAATTGGTTTATATATTTGGCTGCTCCATGTTAGGGGCATAGATATTTAAAATTGTTAGCTCTTCTTGTTAGACAGTCCCTTTAAGTATGCCCTTCCTTATCTCATATTATATAGTCTTTGGCTTAAAATCTAATTTATCTGATATAAGGATTGCTACTTGGGCTTTCTTTTGACGTCCATTAACATGGTAACTTGTTTTCCATTCCCTCACTTTAAGTCTGGAGGTGTCTTTGGGTCTTAAATGAGTTTCTTATAGATAGCATATTGATGGGTCTTGTTTTTTTATCTATTCTGACACTCTGTGTCTTTTGATTGGGGCATTTAGCCCATTTACATTCAGGATAACTATTGAAAGATATGAATTTAATGCCATTGTATTGCCTGTAAGGTGACTGTTACTGTATATTGTCTCTACCTTTCTATTCTATTATTTTTAGGGTCTCTCTTTACTTAGAGGACCCCTGTCAGTATTTCCTGTAGGGTTTGTTTGGTGTTTGCAAATTCTTTTAATTTTTATTTGTCCTGGAAACTTTCTCTCTCATTCTATTTTCAAGGACAGCCTAGCTGGATACAGTATTCTTGGCTGCATATTTTTCTCAGTTGGTGCTCTGAGTGTATCATGCCAGTCCTTTCTGGCCTGTGAGGTCTCTGTGGATAAGTGTGCTGCCAGTCTAATATTTCTACCATTGTATGTTACTGACCTTGTCCCAAGCTGCTTTCAGGATTTTCTCTTTGTTACTGAGGCTTGTAAGTTTTACTGTTAAAGGACAGGACGTGGACCTATTTTTATTGATTTTGAGGGGGGTTCTCTGTGCCTCCTGGATTTTGATGCTTGTTTCCTTTGCCATATTAGGGAAATTCTGTATTATAATTTGCTCCAGTATACCTTCTGCCCCTCTCTGTCTTTCTTCTTCTGGGATCCGAATTATTTTAATATTGTTTCATTTTATGGTATCACTTATCTCTTGAATTCTCACCTTGTGGTTCAGTAGTTATTTTTCTCTCTTTTGCTCAACTTCTTTATTCTCCATCATTTGTTTTTCTATATCACCAATTCTCTTTTCTGTCTCATTTATCCTAGCAGAAAGAGCCTCCATTTTTTGTTGGACTTCTTTAATAGCTTTTTAAAAGTTCAACTTGAATCTTATGATTGCCTGTTAATAGGATGCTTACTTCTCTTTCTCAATAAAGTTGTTGATGATACCCTTTGCCTTAGGATTAGTTCGTAAGAAGCAGATCTTGAGATGAAGACTTACAGACAGTTGATTTATTCAAGCTGTGTACCTAGGAAAAGACTTTATGATAGTGTGGAAAATAGGGCAAGAAAGAAGATCTCAAGTCTTGGACTCAGGTGGATCCTGAAGGAAACCCTGGAATGTATATTACAGTTAATAATTTGTCCCAATTCTAAGAGGGGAGCTGAGCTTTTATAACCCTGTGTCTTCAGTCATGAGCTGAGTCACCCAAGGGAAACATAATCTCCAAGCCACTTTTGGCAAATAGCTCAGTATTGCAAAGGCACACTTCTGTTGCAAAGTGTCACAGGGGTGTGGCAATAGGTGCAAAGCATGCATGAGCCAGGGAAAGGAAGTCTGTAGAGAGTAAAGGTGACTGAGGGAGCCACATTATCTGAGAAGGTACTAATGCAACAGTAAATGAAAGTTTAGGTATAGGAAAGATTCTAGGCTCTGTGCTGTCTCATTACTTTGTGGTATTGCCATCTATTGGTTTAGGAGACTGCAATTGATAAACACAACATCAGGAAAGAAGAACATTCTTTTGTCTCAGTAGGTAAAAAAGTACTCAGGCTCAACAATCTTCCTGCAAAAATTATTAATAATTTATTACAAAAAAATGAGGCTTGTGAAAATTACATAAAGAAGTGAATTATGAGAGCTATTATTAATAATAACATAATTATTATTTAAAGATTTTACTTATTTATCTGACAGAGAGAGACAAAGCAAGGGAGAGAACACAAGCAAGGGGAGTGGGGGAGGGAGAAGCAGGCTTCCCACTGAGCAGGGAGCCCTATACAAGGCTGGATTCCAGGACCCTGGGATCACTACCTGAGTGGAAGGCAGACACTTAATGACAGAGCTACCTGGGTGCCCCTAATAATAGTATTATTAACAGTAAACATGCATTTAAATTATGGCAGTACTAATATTTTATGTAGATCCGGCGTAATTTAATTCCAGTGCATCAAGGGGTGGGGGTGGGGCTTATCCCCTTTTTGGTTACTATACCAACAAATCAGTTGTTTATTTGGAAGTGTTTCTCTTCTTTGCTGATAGTCCTTGGGCTTCAGTGAGAGATTTTAGCTGACATTGAAATAGCCAAGAAGTGCAGTCCAAAAGGATTATGACAACTTCTGACTTCCAGTTAAAGAAAGCTGTCAGGAAGGATGATCAAGAGTGCAGTCACAGAGACATCAAATAATTTGGGAATTCTTGGAACTGTGTCTCCAAGTCTCAGTGTGATGATTGGGTCACAGTCTTCACATGTTAGCAATTTCACTTTCATTTGTGATGATCATTCCATTCAGCTTTGAAATGAAATTTGTTCCAGTATATAAGGCCATAAAAACAATAATTTTCTTCAGTTGGAGGTTATGGGTATAGTAGTAAAGGAAAGAGTAGAGACAGGGAAGGGAAATTAGAAAGGATACTATTTGACACATAACATAGGGCTGTTTTCATCTAATAAACATCAGGTGCATATTACATCAACCTGAATGGCTGATCCTTTCCAGAGAGTTCCACAGTGGCTGCCTGCATCTCCATTATTATCTGCCAAGGAAGGCAGCATAACCTGGACTGATGCTGATTGAGTAAATATTTTTCTATTTTTTTCTGCAAAAATCTGAAGTCATCAGGATTGTCTTCTTTGTTCAATATGTTATGCTACTATTCATCTCTCTGGTTGTCTTCTTTCAGCCCATAAATTAGCCCACACTCCTTTAAAATGCCATTCCCCTCATCCTCTGTCATTTCTCACCACTCCTCTTGTCTCTGATACTCAAACCACATCTGGCTTTTTACAGCCTCTAAATATAACATAAATTAACACTTGTGAAATATATACATGTTGTTCCTTTTTTACTGGAAAGTTTCCTTCCTTATTTCCCACTTTTCAAAATGAACGCCACCCTTGTATTTTGAAAATCTCTTTCTTCCCTTGTCTCCCTCCATTGTGCCCCAATAACTTTGAGTCCACATCATTTTGGTAGGGCGTCTGCCATTTTATTGCTGCTTGCTATATATAGACAGTGTCTCTCCTCCTTAAACTGTGACTTCCACTAGAGCAGGAACTATTTTATACACATGTTTATCTGTAGTGTCTGTGACCTGGCATTCTGCCCACTGGATAATATGCCTAGTGAGTGAATTACTTGAATTTAGAAACAACTGTACTGTGTATGGTCTGGCCCCATTATGCAGCCTTTCTTCTAGTCTGTTGTTATGTGTTTTTCATGTATCTACTGCTGTATAACAGAGCACCCCAAAACTCAGTGGCTTGAAACAACAGTGGTCATTTCTTTATTTCTCATCAGGATAGGCTGAGCTCACTCAGATGGTTCTTAATCAGTTTTATGTAATTACTATTTGAGATGAGGACTCAGTCTGGAATCACCATGAAAACTTTACTCACATACTTAGCTGTTAGTTGTTGCTGGCTGTAAGGCTGAGACCTCAGGACTCTTGCTGGAACACCTATAGAGAATTGTTTTTATAGGTACTGTAGGGAGTTAGTAAAAACTAGATGGAAATTACCTACTCATTCTTCTTTTTAATTAACATATAGTGTATTAGGGCACCTGGTTGGCTCAGTGGGTTAAAGCCTCTACCTTCGGTTCAGGTCATGATCCCAGGGTCCTGGGATTGAGCCCTGCATTGGGCTCTCTGCTCAGTGGGGAGCCTGCTTCCTCCTCTCTCTCTCTGCCTACTTGTAATCTCTGTCTGTCAAATAAATAAATAAAAATCTTAAAAAAAATAAATAAAATGTTAAAAAAACATATAATGTATTATTTGTTTCAGGGATACATGTCTGTGATTCATCAGTCTTACACAATTCACAGCACTTAACACAGCATATACCCTCACCAATGTCACCCAGCCACCCCATGCCCCCATCCCCAGCAACCTTCAGTTTGTTTCCAGAGATTAAGAGTCTCTTACGGTTTTCTCCCTCTCTGGTTTCATCTTGTTTCATTTTTGCCTCCCTTCCCCTATGATCCTCTGTCTTATTTGTTAAGTTCCCTATATCAGTGAGATCATATGGTAATTGTCTTTCTCTGATTGATGTATTTGCTTAGCATAATATCCTCTAGCTCCATGCACATTGTTGCAAATGGCAAGATCTTGTTTTTCTTGATGGCTGCATAATATTAATACACACACACACACACACACACATATATATATATATACCACATCTTCTTCATCTGTTCACCTGTTGGTGGATATCTAGACTCTTTCCATAGTTTGGCTATTGTGTACATTGCTGCTATAAACATTGGGGTGCATGTGTCCCTCAGGTCCCTACATTTGTTTCTTTAGGGAAAATACCCAGTAGAGCGATTGTTGGGTCATAGAGTAGCTCGATTTTCAAGTTTTTGTGAAACTTCCATACTGTTTCCAGGAGTGGCTGCACCAGCTTGCATTCCCACCAATAGTATATTACCTACCCATTCTATTTTTTTTTTAAAGATTTTATTTCTGGGGCGGCTGGGTGGCTCAGTGGGTTAAGCCACTGCCTTCGGCTCAGGTCATGATCTCAGGATCCTGGGATAGAGTCCCGCGTCGGGCTCTCTGCTCAGCAGGAAGCCTGCTTCCTCCTCTCTCTCTCTGCCTGCCTCTCTGCCTGCTTGTGATCTCTCTCTGTCAAATAAATAAATAAAATCTTTTAAAAAAAAAAAAAAACTCTTTCCTCTCTTTAAAAAAAAAAAAAGATTTTATTTCTTTATTCAACAGAGATCACAAGTAGGCAGAGAGAGAGAAGGGAAGCAGGCTCCCCACTGAGCAGAGGGTCCAAAGGGGGGTTCGATCCCAGGACCCTAGGATTATAACCTGAGCCAAAGGCAGAGGCTTTAACCCACTGAGCCAGCCACTTACCTACGCATTCTTAAATCATGCTTACATTTCCTATGGGGTTGCTTCTTCTACATGAATATACATTCCTATTTTTCTTCTTTCTTTCTTTCTTTCTTTTTTTTTTTAAGATTTTATTTATTTGAAAGAGACAGTGGGAGAGAGCATGAGAGAGGAGAAGTTCAGAGGGAGGAGCAGACTCCCTGTGGAGCTGGGAGCCGGATGCGGGACTCTATCCAGGTACTCTGGGATCAGTACCTGAGCCGAAGTCAGTTGCTTAACCAACTGAGCCACCCAGGTGCCTTCTTCTACCTTTATAAATATAAATCCATCCATCTTCCAAAGTTAGCTTTCCTGGTCAATCCAGCCATTAGTTACCTTTACCGTCTCTAATCGCTCATGACTCTTTCAATCAACTCTTCTTTTCTGCCCAAAATCTTATTCATGAGAAAAAGCACTTGATAAAAACCAACACATTTCATGATGAAATCTGTAAAAAAATTGGGGAACTTCTTCAACCTGATAAACAGCACTGACGAAAAACCCAAAGGTACCCTCATACTCAATTGTGAAAGAATGAAAACTTTTCTTCAAGATCAGGAACAATAAAAGAATACCCACTTTATCACTTCTATTGAACATTGTACTGGAAGTTTTAGGCAGAAAAATTAGGTGATTATAAATAAATAATTTAAATAAATAGGATCTAAATTAGAAAGGTGGGAGGGGTGCCTGGGTGGCTCAGTGGGTTAAAGCCTCTACCTTCGGTTCAGGTCATGATCCCAAGGTCCCGGGATGGAGCCCCGAATCAGGCTCAGCAGGGAGCCTGCTTCCCTTCCTCTCTCTCTCTGCCTGCCTCTGCCTACTTGTGATCTCTGTCTATCAAATAAATAAATACAATCTTTAAAAAAAAAGTTTAAAAAATAATAAATAAATTAGAAAGGAAGAAAAAACTTACCTCTCTTCTTTGATGACATGATCCCATGTATAAAAAATCTGTTTGAGGTACCACTGCACATGTACTAGGCTGTAATAAAAAAAAAAATTGAAAATAACTGTTGATGAGAATAGGGAGGAATTGTAACTCTCATATATTGTTCATGGGAATGTAAAATGGTGCATCCATTGTGGAACATACTTCGGCAGTATCTCTGATCTAGCGATTCTACTCCTATGTATATGCCCCCAATCTAAAAAACACTATTCAAAGAAATACTTGGACATGAATGTTCATAGTAGCACTCGTCACAATAGCTACAAGGTGGAAACAACTCAAATGTCCACCATGGGTGAATGGATAAATAAAATGTGTTATATACATAAATGGAATATTTTTCAAAATAGAAAGGAAAGAAGTACTGTAAGGAACAAGATAAGTCAGACATAAAAGATCACATATGTTTCCATTTATATGAAATATCAAGAATAGGTAAATCCATATAAACAGAAAACAGATTAATAGTTGCCAGGGATGGTAGCGGGGGAGTAAGGGGTGACTGCTTAATAGGTACTCATCTACTTTATGGGTGATAAAATATTTTGGAATTACATAGATGCTATGGTTGGCACAGTAATGTGAATATATAAAATGCCACTGATCACACACTTTAAAATGGTTAATTTTATGTTACTTGAATTTCACCTCAATAAAAAAAAATTATGATAGTTATATGACCCCAAGTAGTAGTGTAATTGCTTTACTAACTCAAATTAGTTTGTCACTTTTCTGAATGTGATAATGTGATAGAAAGCACAAAAGAATTGGAATCAAAGCTTACTTGAGTCTTTTTAAGCTTATATTTGGGACCTGTTGGGGTCCTCTTGTTGATGGTTGGCTGTAAGGAGTGTGGGCACCACAATATCTCTGAGATACAGAATTTCAGAAGAACAATAGACCTATTAGCTTGGATTTTTGTTTTCAGAGGATAGGAATTGTCCACCTGTTCCCAAGATACCTCACTTTCACCGCAGCAGGTAGGCCATTTAATTGGAAAAATTCCTAAACATTACAAGGTTCTGTTTTTTGAGAGAAATGGTTCTAGTAGATGACAGTGACATAAAATAGGGAAGGTTGTTTTCTCCTGGAGTCCTTCCCCTCTGGCATTTAACTAATAATCCCATAAGCCTCACCAGGTGAGAAGCTAGGTCAACTCTGTAGTACCACAACAACCTGCCATGCTTACGTTGTCTCTTTTTAAAGAGCAGGAGCATGGAACTTATTGCAACAACACAGTTTTGAGAGGGAAAGGGGACTGTACCATGAATTATGCTGGGGCAACAGTCATAAACCTGCACTGTCTAGGCAAACCAGGACTTGTGATCTCCTGATTATGAGGATATGAACAAGTACAGGGACATGGACTCTGGTGATTAGATTTTACAGAAGTCAGTATCCTAAATTCGTGATTCCCACATAGAGGCAGCATTGTGTAGGTTTTGACACTTGAATCCTAGGCTTTGATGTAAAAGGCTTTTGGTTCCTTCTCCATTGTCAGGAGTATGTGCTAGTTTGTAGGTTTGCCATTGGTCAAAACTAGGTGTAGTGGCTGCAGGAGCAAAGGGCCCCCTGGGGTAGTGTTATGTATTGAATACAGATGCCCCTTTTTCCTTCCTGGGATAATCATATCCAGTTTGCCTACTTTTTTTTTTTTTTAATTTGAGAGATTGAGAGAGTACTCACTGGGGAGGGGTAGAGGGAGAGAGAGAATCTCAAGCAGACTCCCCACTGAGCATGGAGCCTGATATGGGTTTGATGCCACGACCCTGAGATCATGACCTGAGCTGAAATCAAAAGTCGGATACCTAACAGACTGAGCCACCTAGGCACCCCCAATTTGCCTACTTTTATGTTCAAAAGTAGGCTGATTTTCCTGAGGTACCCAGGCCTTTCATGATGGGGATAAAAGGTAAAATGTCAGTATAGTCAGTGAAAAGGCACGTACTGATTTGGGGATGAGGGGCCTATAAAAGCGTATGTAATTCATGGAGGCTTATATTGTATAAAAATAATGTTCCTATCAAATGATATTCATGGTCTTGGCCAAATTAGCTCCCCTTCCCCTAGTCTCATTTCCTCATCTCTAGGAATTGAAAACCCTAGCTGCCAGTCTTTGGATAAGTGATGAGTATGAGCATATCAGAGGGGACTGTGTGGAGGCAGGATGAGATGATGCTAAGTGTTTTGCAGTCAGATCAGGCTGAGAACAAATGCTCCCTTTGCCATTTATAAACCATTCGTCTCCTATTTTGTGCATATTACATAACCAATATGAGACTAAATTCTTCTTTAAATAGCAAGGGCTGCTGAAGATGGTTGGATGAAAATTTCTTAAAGCTTCTATAGTAGAGTAAATGTCTGAGAATAGGTAAGAAAAAGGACTGGGGGAAAATGGATGATCCACAAGGGGTTCTATTTAATGAATGGTGATGACATGATGGGGTAAAAATAAAATTTAACTTTTATTTTAGTATATGAAGAACAAATTTCAAATGGAGGAAGGTCTTGCAAGAAAATCTAGCAGAACTTAACCAAATTTGGATATCCTGAAGCCATAAAGTAGACAATAAAAGTAAAAATTAAGATAACTGTGAGAAAAAATTATCATCTATGAAGTCAGCAGACAAATATTTGGAAAATATGTGTTTCTGGTGACCAAAATGTTGTGTCCGTTATATACACATGACTTTTAAAAAAAAGACAAAAATAGGTAACCAAACAGAAAAATAGGCAAGATAAATGAATAGAGAAATTTGACATAAATCCTAATGACTTACAAACATATGGAAAGGTGTTAAAAATCACTGATATGCTGGGAAATGCAAAGTAACAATGATTTATTTAAGATATCGTTGACTTCAATAAAGAATAATAATATATTTCTTTCATGATTGTAGGAGAAAGAATATTCTTGGGCATTGCTAAGTTAGAATTGTCTTGTGCCTTTAGGAAAGCAAACTAGCACTATCTATTAAATTTTATACATAAAATAAATAATATTAACCTAGGAATTCCACTTCTTGAAATTCATCCCAAATAGGGATATCTATTAGTATATGTGAAGGCATTTATAAGGATAATAATTATAACATTAAAACAAAACAATAATAAAATGAATGCCTATCAATAAAGGAATAAAGGAGTGAATTCACAGTGGACTATCATTTAGCCAATAAGATAAATGATTTGAAATATCCCTCTTGGATTTGGTGGAATTTCAACAAGATGTCACTGAGATAAACTGTATAAAATATGGCTGTACATTCATAAAAAAATTAAAAACTTTGTAAATATGTATATCTTTAAATACAATGCTTTATTGAACCTAAAATACCATTGATTATAAAACACACCATCATTTCATATAAAGGAAAAAATGCTGAGATTAAACTATGATAGAAGGCTTTTTTATCATTAAAAAATTTAACTTTCATTTAAAGAGCTCTTTTAGATTTAACTACATATCAGTATTTGCCTTATATAAGTTTTTTTCATACATGAAAAGGACCATGTAAGCAAAATAAACTGGTTGAGATTTTATTAAATCTTTTTCATATCCACAGTGGGACTTTTTATGAGTCCTTTTTTGAATTGAGGTCAGATATTTTGGGTTTCCACAAAATGTCTTCCTTTGCAATCAAGATCATTAACATTTATAATATGAGAATTCCAGCATTGTCTATAGACGTTTTTCCCCAGGCCCCAAACTTCCATTCTTTAGATACTGATATGCCTGCATAGATAATAGCAATTAAGTTACCACTCGGGTGTTTCACAGCAATTATTATTGTATCTTAATTTCAGAGGCCTTAAACTGTGACCAAGATGCAATTTAGAATCGATGAAATCTAAAGATGCCTGTGTAAGTAATTATATGATGATAGAGAAAGCTATGGGAGAAAACATACCAGGCTCTTAACTTGGGGTATCTTGGTGGAGCTGGCACATGGTATGGATAGAAAGGATTAAGAGGGAAGGAAGTGACACCAGAAAGGGGGAAAAAAATTCCTGTGCTAAAAACACAGTCAACTGACACAATATTGAAGAATGAAGTTGGAGGACTGATATTACCTGAACTCAAGAGTTACTATAAAGCTATAGTAATCAAGGCGCTGTATTGGCAAAATAGTAAACAAAAAGAATAATAGAACAGAAGAAAGACCTTAAAACAGACTCAAATAAATACAGTCAACTGATGGCTGAAAAAGGAGCAAAGGCAATACGAAGAAGCAAAGACAGTCTTTTTAACAAATTGTACTGGAACAAGCAGACATCCAAAAAAAAAAAAAAAAAAAGAATCTAAATATCTTGACACCTTTCACAAAAATTAACTCAGAATGGATCATAGACCTAGCTGTAAAACCTAAAACTACAAAACTCCTAGAAGATAACACAGTAGGGAAAAATGGGTATGGTGATGTCTTTTTAGACACAACCTCAAAGCACAATCCATGAAATAAATAATTGATAAGCAGGATTTTGTTAAAATTAAAACTTACAGTTTGTGAAACAGAAGAGAATGGTAAGACAAGCCATACACTTAGAGAAAATACTTGTGAAAGACATATCTGATCAAGCACTGTTGTCTAAAATATGCAAAGACCACTTAAAACTCAGCAATAAGAAAACAAACAACCTCACATAAAACATGGGCCAAAAACCTTAACAGATACTTTACCAAGGAAGATGTAGAGATGGCAAATAAGCATATGAACAGATGTTCATGGATATTTATAGCAGTTTTATTCATAACTGCCAAAACTCTGAAGCATCAAGATTTTCTTTGGTAGGTGAATGGATGAATAACGGTGGTACATCCCAACAATAGAATATTATAGGCATGGGGTTGGGGGAAGAGCTATCAAGCCATGAAAAGACATGGAGGAAACTTGCATGCATATTACTAAGTGAAGCCAGTCTGGAAAGGTTGCATACTGTATGATTCCAACTACATGACATTCTGGAAAAGGCAAAACTATGGACACAGTGAAACGATAAGCCATTTCCAGGAGTTAGGAGGTGGAGTGGGGCAAACGGGCAGAACACAGGGGATTTTTAGGGCAGTGAAACTATTCTATATGATACTATAATGATGGATGTTATAATGATGGATAACAATGTCATTGTACATTTTTCAAAACACACAGAATATACAATACCGAAAGTGAAGCCTAATGTAAAGTACAGACTCTGGGTGGTTATGATGTGTCAATATAGGTTTGTCAGTTATGAAAAATATTCCTTGCTAATGGGAGATGTTAGTAATGGGGGGAAGCTTTATTTATTTTTTTTTTAAAGATTTTATTTATTCATTTGACAGAGATCACAAGTAGGCAGAGAGGCAGGCAGAGAGAGAGAGAGGAGGAAGCAGGCTCCCCGCTGAGCAGAGAGCCCGATGCGGGACTTGATCCCAGGACCCTGAGATCATGACCTGAGCCGAAGGCAGCGGCTTAACCCACTGAGCCACCCAGGCGCCCCGGGGGGAAGCTTTAAATGTGTGGGAACTAGGGCTGCAGGAGAAGTCTCGATTCCTTCTTCTCAATTTTTCTGTGTATCTAAAACTGCTATAAAAGAAATAGTCTGAAAAAATATAAATACATACATACATGCATAAGTAAGTTTTACAACACACCAGTATAATTATACTTTTGCATTACTATATTACGTTTGCATGTTCATAGGTCAAAATTATTAAAACTTCTTTTTAAAGGCAAGGAAAGAGTTGGTGAAGAACTTCACAAGGTGCTATGTGCTGTATACAGTTGTAGGAGTTAGGAAATATTTGATGGGATTAGATGAGCAAGCATATGAGATAGTTATCAAAGTTATACAAGTTATATCATTGGGTGTGGCAAGTAAGAAAATGTTACTTACTTTTTTTTTTTCCCTTTAAGTCCTAGACAGTTCTCCATTCCCACCCTATTTCCTCGAGGAGTGCTGGGAACATTGCTGAAATTCAACAATATTTCTTAGAATGATCAATAATAGAAGTTGGCTGGAACCAGCATTTTCTATGGTGAGTCTTGTAGGATGTCAGGCATTTAAGATATTCTGTGGAAACACAGCTCTGTGATTTTAGCTTGAGGAAAAGTCTTTACACTCTATTGTTTTTTGGCAGATTCACAGTTGCTTTGTAGAACTTGTATCAAGTTATTTTATTGTGCTGGTAATTTTCAGAAACACCTAATTATAGAAACTGTTTAGCATGTGTAAAACATCACTATCTGGAATTTGTGTTCTATGAAGTGGAAAGAAATTGGTTTCTAGAAACTGGTCTAGGTAATTGGAACTGGAAAGGTATGGCATGTCACTTCACACATTTGTAAGGACAGAGAACTATAATTTCCCTTGATATTTTAAAGCAATGATTTAGGAATGAATTGGTATACATTCTTAGAAATACATTCTTAGAACATAGCTTTTTCAACTATATGTCATTGTGATATTGGGAGCATGGTAATTGAAAAAAAATAACAGTAATGATGTCAGTCATGAGGAATGTGTATACAGCTGACCCTTGGACAACATGGGTTTGAACCGTGGGCATCCACTTGTCCATGGGTTTGGGTTTTTTGTTTTTTTTTTCCCAGTAAATATATTGGAAAATTTTGTAGGTAATTTGGACAATTTGGAAAAACTCATAGATGAACTCTAGCCTAGAAATACCAAAAAAAAAAAAAATTAAGAAAAATATATTATGATAAGAAGACAGTTATACTTTATATATGTATATAGCATATAATGCATATAACATACAAAATATGTGTGAATCAACTGTTTATGTTATTAGTAAGGTGTCCAGTCAACAATAGACTATTAATAATTAAGGTTTGGGGTAGTCAAAAGTTTTTTGTGGATTTGCAGTTGTGCAGGGAAGGGGTATCAGTGTCCCAAAGCCTCATTATTCAGGGATCAGCTGTTTGTAACAAGGTTGTAGAGCTCTAGCATGAATTTCTGTTTCAGTTTTGCTGTGTTTAACAAGACTCAGAGGTTCTTTTGGTGGTCCGAGGAAGAGGGAATTGTGTTTGAGACTCTGAATGACTACTTCTCCCAGGGCACAGGATTTTTTGTTTGTCTGTTTTTGTTTTAGAAGTCGTGGCTTAGGGCACCTGGGTGGCTGAGTGGGTAAAAGCATCTGCCTTTAGCTCAGGTCATGATCCCAGGTACCTGGGATTGAGCCCTGCAAGGGGCTCTCTGCTCTGCAGGGAGCCTGCTTCTTCCTCTCTCTGCCTGCTTCTCTGCCTACTTGTGATCTCTGTCAAATAAATAAATAAAATCTTAAAAAAAAAAAAAAAAAAAAAAAAGAAGAGAGAGAGAGAGAAAGAAGTCTTGGCTTGGGAGAAAAAAAAAAAAAAGCCAGTCAAACTCTATTGGCAAAGGGGAGGGGTGTATAATCAGCATTTTGTGGTAAGGATAAAGAGTGAAAAGTTTCCAGAGAGAGCATAGAGTAGAGAAACTAGAAATTTCTCACAGATATGTCTTTCTTAGTTCAAGATTTTCTGACACATTGGAAGTAGTCAAGCTCTCTTCCCTGAGAAGAGGAGTAGAGATGTTTGTTTGTTTGTTTTGCTTTGGAATGGAATAAACTTCTGGGGAGTTTTAGTTGGTGAATTAAAATTAAAGTCAAAGCATGGGGCACCTGGGTGGCTTAGTGGATTGGGCCGCTGCCTTCGGCTCAGGTCATGATCTCCGGGTCCTGGAATCAGACCCTGCATCGGGCTCTCTGCTCAGCGGGGAGCCTGCTTCTCCCCCCATTCTCTGACTGACTCTCTGCCTAGTTGTGATTTCTCTCTCTGTCAAATAAATAAATGAAATCTAGAAAAAAAATGATGATATTAAAAAAAAATTAAAGTCAAAGTGGAGCAGACATCTGTGAGCTTAGTATCATGTGACTGAAGTCACCTTTCCTCAGTGGTTCAGGAGGTCTTATGTTAAACAAACCATTTCCAATGGAAACTGTGTCAGAGAGAGAAAAAGAGCAATGGCCTGGGTGAACCAATTATAGTCTAGAACTCTCCCTAGTTGGTTCTATAGTAGAATCAGTTTGCATAAGCCTTTGTTTGTTTTTTCAACAGTGGTTGTGGGGAGTCTACTCCCCTCTTCAATGAGGTACAGGACTTACTACAATTCTGGATGAGGTTTTCATCTTTTAATAATTCTGGGATTAGCAGTAAAAACTATGAGATGTGAGATTATGCTACTCCAACTGTAGTGGAGTATTTCATACCTATAAGAGTAGATCCCATACTTATTTTGGACGCAAATGACCTAGAAAAATGGTTTAAAATGTAGATTTCCCAAGGTAGGTTCCCACGCCTCACATAGAGATCCTGATTCAATAAAAGTGTGGAATCTGTATTTTTTAACAAGCTTCCCAGGTGATGGTAAAGTAGTGGACCAGAGTACTGAAATTTGGAAAGGACAGTTTGGAGCCATTTATCATGTGAAATGGGGATGTAAATGGAACACGTTCTTTCCTCGTAATTACTTTTGTCAGCCTAATGGTAATATGGCTAAATATTGTGAAAATTTAGATGGAGCCCTGTGGTTTGTGAAAACCCCACTCACTCTTAGGTTCAATGAGTAATTACCATTACCATATGTAGGTTATAATATATTCAAAATTAAAGTCATCATCAATTTGCCAGAGTGTAAAACTCTCCATGAAAGCAGTCTATGCTGAAAAAAAAAATAAATAAATAAAACGAGGTACAATTAGTGAACTGATTATTTCTGTGCCATCCATATACCTGGGGTAGAAGGTAGCCCATTGTAGTGAAAAGGACTGGATTTTGGATTCAAAAGAATTGACTTTAGATTCCGACTCCAATACTTCTGACCTATAGGCAAGTCACATCACCTCTCTGACACTTGGGTTTGCACATTTATAAAATGGAGGTGACAAGACCTACCCAAAATTGCTGCTGTGCGAACGATGGTTTGCCTAGACAGTGCAAGTGATGTGAGAACGAATTCCAAGAGATTGAATGAATCTTTCCTGTTTCACCACCCCGCCCCCAACACCGCAAACACCAAGCCAGGCACATAGTAGGGGCTGAAAGCACTAACTTTTATTAGCATGGTTGTTATATTTAGAGAGAATATTGTACTCTCAGCTGTCAAAACAGCACCAGTAATTAAATGCTTTCCCCTTCTCTGGTTTTAATGTGCCATAGCATTTTTTTTAATCCTATATGTATTCTGTTAACCATGCACCCATTCATCCGTAGAGCTATAAACACAGCCAAGTAAGTGTTAAACTGTGAACCCCCGTAGCACTAATGAGAATCCTGTCACTCATTTTCTTAGCTCAGTGTGAGCATTTAACACTAAAGAGTCAAAAGGGAATTGAAATAAAAATCACCAAAACACAATGCTTCCCAATGTTCTCCTTTCCCACTCCCTCTAAAACCACCCCAAATTAAAATTTATATATATGAATAAATAAATACTTCATAGTAATGCCAAGCCTTGGGAATTGGGATTAGGAAAATTAAAGGAAAAAAATGAAAAACCATGGCTAGCCTTGCCCCTGCCTTAGAAATGGGCACATCAGTATGATAGAAACACTGCAAAAATCCCAGTGTAGGAAGAGAAGACCTATACCTTCCAGATGGATACCTAGATCTGTGTGTATGTCTATAGCTATATCTAAGGTTGATATTTGTTGATATATTTCAAGATAGAGGTCAAAAGAGTTTGATGATAATAATACCTAGTAACACACACCTAATATTGAAGGTATTAAAGACAATTGTGAGCCCTGAAATCTATGTAAATCAGTATTTTTGTGTGTATGTGGAATAGCAATATTAAAAAGTAAAGTTTTCCTAGATTCCTTAACCTTTACTTAAGTTAGAGCTTTAATTTTCACCTCTCCTTCAACCACTGACACATAATTAACGGTCTGAAACCAAAATTTTTTAAGTATGGGGGAAAAGGAAGTTAATTGCTACATTTTGGATTTAATGGGTCTCAAGAAAATTGTTCATCATGGACCAATAGAAACACAGAAGGTATGAGAAGGGCTGTCACTTTTAATATAAGTTCCAAAATAGAAAGGCAGAAAATATCCCCTTTTTTTTTTCCTGGTTCTGATATCATGAAACTGTATCTCTCAATCTCTCAATTTCTCAGTCTCTCTCTGTCTCCCTCTCTCTGTCTCTCTCTCTCTCTCATACACACACACGGTTTTAAGATTTTGATGTGTAGAGTATTTCTTATCCACGTATTTTTTCTCACAGTTTTAATGCTTAACACAAATTCAAGGTCAATTAAAAATTGATTTTAGGTGAACTAGTTACTATTAAGTAACACAGTTATTATTAAATATAAGTATAAATAGAAAAAAGAACTAAGTCCTGAAGAGATTAAGTGATTAGATGACTTCCCCAAATGACACAGCGTGGGGAGATGTGCAGGGAAGGGATGTAGAGGGTAGAGTGAAGGTAGAGTTATCTTTACCTGAAATTTAGTTGGAAGGGAGGAGATAGTCATAATCTCCCTCCACTTTATACCTTGAGATATCTTTCACTTATTTGTATTTGGTTTTTAAATAATAGTAATATAGTAGCTAGTAAAAATCTCCATTTGCCATCAGAAGTCTAGTGAACTGTGAAGGGGTCATATATACACCTAAAGGTTCCAATGAGGTTATATAAATAAACCATTATTTTATACACACACACACACACACACACCCCATTGTCACTTTTCTGAATGATCGCTTATTCTTTCTAATGTAAAATAAACACAACCATTTCATTTTGATATAATCTCTTCTAAAATTTTGACATAAATTCATAGGGAGTATTTACCTGCCCATGGTACCACTACTTATGGCTAGAATAATAGCTATCACTGATGGATTTTTTTTTTAATTTTTTTTTTTTAAGATTTTATTTATTTATTTGGTAGAGAGAGATCACAAGCAGGCAGAGAGGCAGGCAGAGAGAGAGAGAAGGAAGCAGGCTCCCGGCTGAGCAGAGAGCCCGATGCGGGGCTCAATCCCAGGACCCTGGGATCATGACCCGAGCCTAAGGCAGCGGCTTAACCCACTGAGCCACCCAGGCGCCCCGGATGTGCAAAGGCTTTATGTCAGTTTATTCTCAACTAAAATGTAGTTACTATTATTTACCCTATTTGGGGGTAAATATGATGTTTGAGGTTGTTGAGGTTAAGTTAACCACCGGTCAGATGACTACTGAATTGGGGGACAACCCTCTCAAGGTGGACCTTCCAGATTTATGTGGTGGGCCCCTGAGGGGGGCTTTTTCTTAGAAAAGAGGCCCTGACTTTCAGAGCAAGGAGCTTGGGTTCTAGAGCCAATTAAACCTGGGCCCTATGCCTAATAGCAACACTATCTGTAGAATATTATGTGAGTATCTTAGCCAGATTGATTCGTAGATTTCCCCATCTGGAAAATGGTGATAACAATACCTTACAGGTTTGTTGGGCAGATTAATGAACTAATGAATGTGCTTTTCTATTTTCCTGGAACTTAGGTATGCGGAAACAAAGACAAAAACAAAACCAAGACATTTCTAAATTTAAAATTCTTGAGGCTTAACTAAATCATACCATTTACTAACAAACAACAAATTATTCCAATTGGGCTCATTGAGAAGTCTAAAGCTGGGGTGCCAGAGACCATCTATCCCGAAAGAGAAAAGTGTTTCCATCTCCAACGGATAGGCAATTCTTTCTTCCCAAGCATCTGTCTAATTGCCCATTTTCTCCCATGAAGAGACCCTGGGGGTCTGAGGCTATCTGATCTTTTCTGTTTCATTGCTGTTCATGCCCATGATTCCCAAAGTGTGTTCTGAGGCATACTGGAGTGCTGCCCCAAATTCAAAGGGGGCCACTGGGATGTTTTCAATAGATAGGAAAACAGTGATAATTTAACTTTTGTGAGAGACTGTAGGTATTACTAGCTGCAACTAGTTCACATTTCCCAAAATCACGTTACATTCCTGTCGATGGTGTCATATCTTCAGGGAGCTGGGTTTTCAGCAGTTGCTGTGATAAAAAAGCAAGCCCCATATGAAAATCAGTAAGAACGGAAAGTGAGGGTGGCAGTGTCTGACCTGATTCCACACTTTGAGAAGTTGTACAGTGCCCAACAGGTATGCACAGCCCATTAGCACCACTTGTGGTGATTTAAGAAGGGAGGAAGTTAATTTTTCTTTCAATTGATATGCATTGCTTTTTCAAAGAACTACTAAGTTGTCAGGACATAAGTAGTTCTTAAATTGCTTGGCTCTACCTACCTAACAAATGGAACTGTTAGGTGTTTAAAAGTGATTCTTCAAGTATGAATTGTAACCCACCTGCACCGGCATGATCTGGGGAAACTTGTAACAGATACCCCTGAAACAGGATTTCTGGAATCTGCATTCCCAACTAGTTCTTCTGGTTAATTTTTATACATGCTGAAGCCTAAAAACCATTCACCCAAATTCACTCCCCCTCCCTAAGCTTCTTTTCCTTGAAACATCTGTTTGCATCTTCAGGCCTCCCTACCACCTACAGCTCAAGAAAACCATCCAACCCGTTTTCACCTTTCTGTCTTTAAAGCCCCAGAAAAATAACCCGGAGGCTTTGGGCTGGAAGGCTCAGTTCTCCCTGTTATCATTGTTTATGGGAACAGCCAGGTAGTATTGATTTGTCACCCGGTGATGTTAATTACCAGCCAAGCTTACAGATTGTTTCTTTTTTCTCAGCTCTCAGCTTGATCCCTGAAGTTTCAGCATGGAGTCAGGAGGCACTTAATGGAAAGTTAATCAGCCAAATCCTCCCAGTTCAGAAGTTACTCCATGGCCCTGGCCCATGTTTGGAACACCAGGGTATCTATGTAATGTGGGGAAGCAATTATTTACCCAGTGCTTCCCAGAGGGCCTGAAAGAGGTAATGACCCTCAACAGGGGCCTCCTGGAGTCCCTTCAAGCCACTTATATACCACAGAGAGAATGGCCTGACTCATTATATTTTTAAAGATTTGTTTATTCTTGTCAAAGAAAGAAGCAAATTAAGCAAAGGGGTGCTTGCTTCTGGGATGCCAACAAGGAGGTTTTTGTTTTTTTTTTTTTTTTTTTTTTCTTTTTAAACAGTAGCATCTTATCTACATCAGTGAAAGACAATGTTATGTGTGTTAGAGACACAGGTAATCTAGATTTGATTTGCATGTGAAATTTTCTGCTTTCAATCAATAACTGCTTAACAAAGTTTCTGGCTAAACATCCTGAAATTGATTTTCAAAGATAATTGCATTTGATAATTTGAAGTGTTTTATGCAACAGCTGGTACTTGGGAAAAGAAACAGAAGATGGTATGAAAACTGTCTAAAGAGGACTTGAGTTTCTGGGTCTCTAACGGAGACCACAGCTTTAAATGTCTGAGACATCATGCTTTCGGGAGATGGTTTCATGTGAACAGGGTAAGACTGTGGGCCCATCTGATCTGGAGTTCCTGCTCTGCCCTTGGACAGCTTATTTTCCCTCTGTTAACCTTAGGATCCTTCATCTGTAAATTAGACACAGTGGTACTGATGAAGTTCTAAGAACATAGGTGAGGTTCGGTGGGGTGAGGTCCAGAGCTGATGACCAAGAAAGAATTCTTGAGACATCTTTAATGCAAAATGGTGGTTTATTAAAGCACGGGGACAGGACCCGTGGGCAGGAAGAGCTGCTGCCCCAGGGATGTGAGGAGTGGTCTTATATACTTGAAAGTTAGCGAAAGGATTAGGGATCGCATAAGTCTCTAAGGAATTTTGGAAGCAAGGTTTCCAGGACCTTGAGGGGCTAGCTATTGTCTGGAGAAAATGTTATTCATTACTAGTAATAAAACCTTCTCATGAGACCCTTTAGATGTATATCAGTGGGCCATATGCTTGGTAATGATTGTCGACACTATCTTGGAGGTTTAGAGATAAAGTTTCCTAAAGGAATTGTTAAAGTACTTTAAAGTAGACTTACAGGATCCTGGTTGGGGATAGGGGGTTGGTCAGGCTAGGATTGTCCTTTGCCCTTAGCAAAGCCTTAAGGTGGAGGTCACTCTGCCTGTTTTAAAGGCTTGTCAGTAGGTAAGGAAATTTAATAATCATTCTTCTGCCTCTGTGTCTCACATCAGTACCAACCACAGAAGATGTTGATTCTCTCCTGCGTATCTCAAAATGCATCTGTTTTCTCCCTCCCAAACTTCATGCACCTTCTTTAACACAGGCCACTACAGTCCCTTGCTACCTGGCCCTCTCACCCCCTCTTCCAGGTGTGCCCTGCCCCAATCCATTTTCTGGACTGTAACTGAATTCTGTGGGGGAAAAAAAATCCCTACGTCTCCAGTGACTTAAAGACATACGGTGGTTCCTCTGGCATCAGGTTAACGGGACTGTTGCTCTTCCAGTCCCCATTCTCCCTAGTTCTCATCTCTCACAGCCCCGCCACCCAAGCCTACCATGCAGCCATCCCGTATTCTGTGGCTTCCTCAGCTGTGCCAACTACACATTTTTTTAAATTTTTTTTTTTTAATTTGACAGAGAGAGAGAGAGAGATCATAAGTAGGCAGAGAGGCAGACAGAGAGACGGGCGGGGGGAGGGCGCGGGGAAGCAGGCTCTCCGCTGAGCAGAGAGCCCAATGCGGGACTTGATCCCAGGACCCTGAGATCATGACCTGAGCCGAAGGCAGAGGCTTAACCCACTAAGCCACCCAGGTGCCCCCAAGTACACATTTATAATAAGAATTTTTATTTGCTATTTCCATTGCTCATTGTCTGGGTCTCTGCTTCTCCTTCCTTCAGTATCAGAAGAAAGTCACTTATTTTCTAAAATTTTCCCTGGTCTAAAGATTTTAAGTGTCCTTTCATGTGCTTCTCAGTCACTTCCTATATAGAATTTCTAGATACACATTGTACATTAGAACTTACCATGCAGTCCTGTGATTGCGTTTCTTACTCCAGAGTCAGCTCTGCAAGATCCTGCACAAGCTCTGTGCTGTGTTTCATAAAAGGTAGATTTTCTCAACATCATCTGTAAACAGAGGGCACTTATCCATAAGATTATTATAAGAATTAAATAAGGTAATGAAATGAAATTTTGGAACACTCAAAAATTCTGTTTCCTGTATATAGTTGCAGTATGGGTTACCAGCTTATGTGTGAGTGATCTATCCATCCATCCGTCCATCCATCCATCCATTCTGGAAATGTATACATTACTACTATGTACTGGATACTCCTTCAGACACTGGAAATACAGAAACAATAGAACACAGTCCTTCTTCAGTGGAAAGTTTACACAGCATGGGTATGACTCTTCCCAGTTGATTTTGTCAAATAAATTCTGTGAAGTACCTTTTCACATCTGGGAAGCAAAGTTTAACTTTTAATACAGCTTGAAATTCAAATGCCTCCTTGAGAATGTATCCATATTATCAAACACATTGAAAGGTCCTGGAAGTCCTTTTTTTTTTAAATTTTTAATTGTATTATGATTTTATTAAATGTCAGGGCTATGTTGGGATGGTTGGTGCAATTATGTCACCCAATGTCTTTTTTTTTAATTATTATTATTTTTTTTCAATTTATTTATTTTCAGAAAAACAGTATTCATTATTTTTTCACCACACCCAGTGCTCCATGCAAGCTGTGCCCTCTATAATACCCACCACCTGTTACCCCAACCTCCCACCCCCCGCCACTTCAAACCCCAGACTGTCCTGGAAGTCCTTTTGACATGTTTTTACCAAATCAATGAGCCCAATCAAAATTTGAGCTGAGAAAACTTGGGTACTCTAAGGGAAAGCTGGCCTATGTCCAAAGGGCTCAGAGATTGTCCCTGCATCCCATTGGACTCTCTCCTGCTTTGCATGTATGTTTCGGGAGTGTAGAAAAAAAGAAAAGGACAGTAACGAAGTTGCTGCCTTTGTAGGGAGACTGTAACCACTTATCTGGACCCAAATGATGTTTCCTGTTGGCTTTATAGACATTCTACTTTCAGTTGGGTACTTCTCACTGCTTCTCTTCCTACAAACCACCACAGGGAATGGAAATATAATCCATACAGATTTATTGAGTAACTCCTGGGTACAGTTACTGTGGCCAGAGGCTGGAGGTAATTGGTGAACAATACAGTAAGTTTTTTTTCTTCATAAAGCTTTCAGTTCTATGCTGGAGACTAACATTTCAAAAGACAGTTTGTAAAAAATATATTTAACCATAGCTGTAATAAATGCAGTGGGTAGATAACTGTAAGGTGTTAAGAAAAACAAAACAAAACAAAACACACCTGTGAAACCTCATCTGTTTTGTGGATAAAGACAAACTAATGAGCTTGTTTGACAAATCCCGTTTAAAAGGTGAAACCTTGATGTTGGAGGGTGGGAGAGCCTTCCAGGCAATAGAAACATTACAAAGGACCAGAGATGAGGGATTTGAGAAACTAAAATGAGGTCAGGAAGTGAGGAGGGTGGATGTAGACTATCAGACTGCCCCAAAATGAAGCCAGCAAGAAAGGCCAGTTGGGGTAGGTCTTGTGCATTTAAAGATACTACCCAATTTAATTGTCATAACACTTTGTACACATTAATGTCATCTTTCGACAGTTGAAGGAACCAAAGTTCAGGCAGCTAATGTGACTGGTCTGAGGTCCTTTAGCTGGGAAGTGGTACTAGGATTCGAATCAAAGTCTGTCTGAGGGCAACTTACATCGTCATCGTCATCATCATTGCCATCTTGTAACTATAATGCATTGCCTTATTCATAGAAAAATCAATAGTTTTCACTTGTTCTCAGTTTTAACTCCTAGGACCAAGGAAAGAAAATCTCCCTCCATTTACCAATCTCACATCTGATTCCTCTTCCTTTGCTTTATGTGGCCCATCAGAATGGCACTCCTTCAGAAACATACAGAGAAGTATGCATTCTGTGCCAGGCAGAGATGCCCTTGGGGCTCCTGGACTGCGTGGGGGTGTCCAGGAACAGAATGGGCACTCTGCGAGGACAGCAGACTCTTCCATCCCCAGAGACCTCACCACCACTTGGGGATTGTGGATTCATATGTTATGTCTCCCTGAAATGGAATGACTGTGTTTTAATACCCCACTCAAGACATTTTATATGCATTCCTTTCATATATTCAAATGTAGTTTTTCTTTCTCAGAGTCCAAGACTCTGGCAGAAAAAAAAAATCACCTCATTAAAGAAAAATTGTGCCTTATCCCACCATTCTGTGCCACACCCGTTCCCCCAGCACAGCCACTTTTTTCTTTTCTTCTGTAAGTACAGGATCCAACATTTACACAAATTAAAAAAGCTGTGCCTAGAATAATAATTTCTGTAGGCTCAGCAATGCTATTCTTCACTTCATTTGTGTTTGAAATTGCAGTCAAACTGAGTGAACTTCCTCCTTCCCTCTGACACAGCCACTGCAGATTGTGAATTATAGCTAAATACCAAAGTGTTATTTAATGCAGCCGGGAAGGAGTGATGTGAATGATAGCCCATTACCATTTTACACCCAGAGATCAGTCTCCAAGTTCAAGGCTATTCTCTTAGCCATGCCAGAAAAATTACACAAGCCGCTACTAGTTTTTATAACCCCCTTAGGCAATGCTGGAGCGATAAACATGATGGGAATGAAGTCTTACCATGTGTATCTAACAGCACCAAAGAGAGTGGCTAGTTCAGTGCTGACACAGCACTCAGCTTATATTACAGGTTTAACACATTACCTAGCTCTCTCTTTGGGCATCTCATTACGAGCAGGAGCAGACTGTGTGTATATGGTCCCTAGTCTCCATACATGTTCTGTTATACAACTGAGCTCATGCTCATGTATAACAAATGAGCATGAGGGAAGGAAAGCTTTGTAGGAAGCTCAAACTAGAGCAATGCGGGGCTGATTTCCATGGTCTTGGAGCAAGTGGGTACCCCGTATAGGCCAAGATGTAACATCTACTCTCCCAAATCCACATTCTTGAAGTTCCCACATTCCAACTCCTTACTAATATTTCTCAACCATATTTGATGACCAGCTAGTTCTGTGTGAGCCCAACATCCATAGGTGATTGGTTCATTAGTGGACATTTGTCCCAAAGGAACTCAATATGCAAGTCCAGCAGGTGAACTGTAATTAAGAACTTTGCTGACCAGGTCCGGTGGAGGCACACTGGATTGATGAGATCTTCCCAGAAAAATTATAAAGCAAATTGGAAGACTGGTAGAAAACCAAAAGTAGAAATGGCAAGATAGGCAGTGGATGACTTACTTAGGATAATGACAGAGAACCAGGTGGAGACTAATGCGCTCTTGCTATGGAGATATGGAAGAGTCATTGGGGTCAGAAGATATAAATTAACTATGGACCAACCTTTCAGTTGCTAATCTAGGTTTCCAACTCTATACAGCTTTTCCTATATTTTTATACTTCTGATTATGCATCATTTCTTACAGTCTCCCAAGCTTATAGATCTGTGTGCTTATCCTTGGTTTTTATGGGGGCTGGAGGTACAGCTAAGGTTGTATCTTAATTTTTTCTGCTGGATGCCTACAATAATTTTGCTGTAAAGTATTTGTTGCCATTCAATAAATATCCATTGCTTGAGTAGCTAGAATAACTCCTAGGTTTTTGCAACCAAAACCATCTTTTAAACCCAGGAAAAAAATTTGTGAGAGCATATAGTTCAACGTAACATACCTAGCACAGTAGTTCCTCCAGAGGGCCTATAGTTTAGAGTTTCAGTTGCCATCTAGGATCCTGTTGTTTTTTGGGTAACAGCACTCCATTTCTGGAGAGGGAGGTAGTAACTCTCTACTATGAAATGGTAAATAACCCTATGGACAAATGGGGTTTCTCTACTTTCATATATTTCTGATGAGTTGGCACAGTGAACAAAACCTCAAACTGAGAACAAACATCCACGTATTAGGGTTCTCCAGAGAAAAAGAACTGATAAGATAGAGGTATATATGAGGAGATTTATAATAGGAGTTGGCTCAAGCAGTAATAGAGGCTGAACAGGACCACAATCTGCTGTCCACAAGCTGGTGAACCTGGAAAGTTGGTGGGAGTCCAAAGTCCTGAGAACTGGGAGCTACAGGTGTAAGAATCATAGTCTGACTGCTTGAGAATCAGAAACTCTCATATCCAGGGGCTAGAAAAGATGAATGTCCCAACTCAAAAAGAAAGAGAGGGAATGATGTGTCCCTCCTTTGCCTTTTTTTTCCTGTAAGAATTCCCAGTGGATTGGATGATACCCAACCACATTGGTGAGGGCAAGTCTTTATCCAGTCTACTGAATCAAATGGTAACTTCTTCTAGAAACTCCTACACTCAGAAATAATGTTTCCACTATCTGGGCACCCCTTAGACCAGTTAAGTTGACACATAAAATTAACCATCGCAATGCACCTGTAAGAAAATCATTATGTGTCAATAAAGATTATGGCAGAATGGGCCATGACTTACAAGTAGGACCTGGTGGTGGAGGGATTTGAGATTCTGGAACAGCTTGATCCTACCTAACTCTGCAACTGACCTTGCAGAACTCTAGCATAAAGGAAAAAGCTCTCTAATTAGGAGTCTAGCATCTCTTCCATGGGAACCCCTTATAAAAAAAATGGAAGTGAGAAGCAAAATCATTTCCTAATAATGGGGAATGAGAGGAGCTCCAAAGGCCTAACAAGATCAGACACCTAGAGATTTTTGCAATATGCAGTCATGAACTTAGATCTCTGGGCTGCAGTGCAGTAGACCAGTGTGGGAGGAGGCACACAGAAAAATGTCCCCCTCCCCCCAAATGTCAGGTCTAACTGCTAGAAATTGAAAATACTGTCTTATATATAAAACAAGATTTTGAGATGGAGATACTATTCTGGATTGTCTGAGTGACCCTAAAATGGAGTCACAAGTATACTTATAAGAGAGTCAGAGAGAGAGATGACACAAAAAAAGAGAAGGCAACTTGGCCACAAGATAGAGATTGGAGTTATGTAGCCACAGTCAAGGAGTGACAGCAGCCACTAGAAACTGAAAAGAACCAATTCTCCTAGAGATGAGGGCTCAGGGCACTGCCTACACCTCGATTTGTCCCAGGGAAACTGATTTTAGGCTTCTGGCCTCCAGGACTATAAGAGAAGAAATTCCTGTTGTTTTAGGCCACTGAGTTTGTGGTAATTCCTTAGTGAAGTCACAGGAAACTAAAACAGAGGGGAACCACCTGAAAGAGAGATCGGAATTTGTAGTAGACACTGAAGCAGAGGGACGGCAGCTGTCCACCCAGGGGACTCTAAGAAAAAGGACCTTACCTCTGATGGCCAGGCTGGTATATACCTCATAATTCTTGGTAGTACTTGGGAAGAAAAATCTGAGGAAAGCTTGGACTTTTTATTAATCAAGCAAATAGAGCTTCAAGTGTAGTATTTGGGGAGTCTCTGTGTAAGTTAGCAGATAAAGCAGTTTGAGCATTAGTGAACATTGGGCTGACATTACTCTTACCTTTCCTTCATAGATTTGCTGTGAAAACTACTTTTATTTTTATTTCCTTCTTCCCCCTTCTTTCTTCCTTTTAAAAATTAGTTAATGGGTACACAAAAGCTTTTTAAATCAAGAAACAGTTGAAAAAAAATTTTTACTTAAGTCTTCCTTAGTGGTACTTGGCATTTCCCAAGTCAGGTAAATGGGATTCTGGAGGTGGAGCCATCTCAGCTGTGTCATGTTCTCTCATGCCGTGGCTTCTTCCACCCACGTTCTTCTTCAGGCTTGGCAGTCCCTTCTCCCAACTCTCAAGTGGACTCCTCACTCCTTAAAACAGCTTAAAGCTAGTTCTTCAGATCCACTGCCCAATTTCAATTCTGTCATCCCTGTTCAACTCTCTCACTGCACCTGCTGTCGTCCTTCAAAGCATGTGGAGCAGTCATGCCATGTGCATCTGTAGATCCTGCTCTCAATCCTCTCTCTACACTGTATGTTTTATGCCACTATCCCTCTCTGGTGCATAGCAGCATCATGGATGTCACGATGGAAACTCCAGTGCCTTGGAATCCCAAAGATGTATAAAGGAAGTACATTCATACACTCGGAAGTAAGCCTTCACATCTTTATTGATTATCTTTCAAAATAACTCATCTATAGTCTTGCTGATAATGGAAATTATGGAAGGCAGGGACTATAATTTTCACTCACTTTATAGAACTTTATAGAACCTCAGTCTGCTTGCTGGTTGTCGTAGCCAGCTCATGATCCCCATGATAGGTAGGACTCCTACAACTTGTCCTTTTAACCCTCACCCCAAGTCAAAACACCCCAAAATTTCTGCTTTGGCCATAAAAGATAGTGGGGGGAAAGCGCTATTCAATCACAGGATCTGTAGAAACATTCTCTTCCCACAATGAAGACTGACTTCTACATTGTTAAGCAAAGTACTTAGCATTCTTGGTGCCTGGGGTAATGGCTGGAGAGAGCTAGGAGGTTTGTGAATGTTTGTAAAAAAAAAAATCAGATCTCACATTTATTTAGAACTCCCTAGTTTTCAAAGGACTTCTGAAACTCTTTTCTCATAAATCTCAGAAGAAATAGCACACAAGCATTATTCTTGGAGTTGGAAAGGAGCCTAGAAATTAGTGCAATTCCATCTTTTTACACAAAAGAAGATAAGTGCCTTGAAGAACAATGATTTAGTTAATAGAAACACCTGGGGCCTTGTTCCTGTGATCTTATGCTGGCTCTGTAAGATCTTCCTTTTCTCTCCATAATAATATCTGATGACTGCTTTTCACTAAATATTGGTAGAGATGATGATACCTTCTATCCACCTGGGTCCCAGACCTCTCAAGAGATTATCAAGTTTGTATCCTTTCTACCTGATCACGCCATCTCTCCAATCTATTATCTTAAATGTCTTTATCTGCCTTCTTATCCACTCCTCTCCTCAGTAACTTGAATTCTTTGAGGTTGTACCCTTAATTAAAGAATGTTTTTCCCCATCATGTCCAGAGAATGAGTCCATAGGGACATGTAAGTTGTGGTTAGGGAGGAAAAGGACACAGCCTCAGCAGTATGACCAGAAGAATGAACTGTGACAAGCACTGGCATGACCAATGTCACAATCATATCACTTACATTCTGCTTGTGGTGAGGAGCCTTAATTAAAATCTATGGAACCATGTTGAAAAATACCTTCCAATTTACAAAACAAATGGCTTTCCCTTACCGTTTTAAAAGTAGGACCTATTATGCTATATCTCCCTGAACCTCAGCTTTCTGAGCTGGAAACCCTTGAAAAAAATGTAGCAGAGGTTACATAAGCCTAGAAAGGAATTAACACACAAGATGATTATTAGGTATCAGAGAGCATACCTGAGCAAGGCTAGGGTAAACCATATTACTGAGTCTTGAGGCCAAAAACTAGGATCAAAATAAAAAATAAAATGTTGTCATGTGATTTCCCTACATATCTTGTTTTCTTTATCTGCAAAATGGACTTGATCATGATTATCTTGGAGGTTTGCTAGGAGCATTGAGAGAGATGAACAAAGACTGTAGCATGAATTATGGAATATAATGAATGATTAAGAAAAGTTATTCACACATACACACACACACACACACACACACACCTTTGGTATATTTCCTTTGCTTCCCCTCTCTCCCTTCTGTGAATTTGATCAAATGGTCTGGAAAACAGTAATGCATCTGCCTGGGGAGGACTCCAGGCATGACTGCTGGGATGCAGGAAGAATCAGAATCACCAAACTGCCACATGCATAGCAGAGGGAGGAAAAGGCCACGGGGAACGTTATACAGCCTTTTGGCTTCTGATTAAAGTTGCAAACACATCTGCTCCCTAGTGAGCCCAAGAGCAATGTTTGCTAAAGTGAGTTTCTCTTTATGCCCACTCTAATTTACTGAGAGCTCCTTAATACCTCGAATACATATTCTCAGCAGGTAAATGAAGATTTTCCTTCATTTCAATAACAGAAGCAGATAGATAACCCAAACTCGCTTATGTGTGAGGAAGACCAGTATACAAAGAAGAAAAGACACACAACAATCAGAAAAAGCAGTGTTCAGGGAAACAATTAAGAGAACAATGGAACACTTTTTTATTTAATTAAATTTAACAATGGAACACTTTTTATTTAATTAATTTTTTTTTAATCCTTATATTCAAGGGCATATGAAACAAGAGCAGGCTGTTATGAATAAGAAATAGTAGAAATACTATAAATTAAAAATAAGATTGTCATATCTGATTGAGAACAGTTTTAAAGGGGTGCCTGGGTGGCTCAGTGGGTTAAAGCCTCTGCCTTCAGCTCAGGTCATGATCCAGGGTCCTGGGATCGAGCCCCGCATCAGGCTCTCTGCTTGGTCGGGAGCCTGCTTCCCTTCCTCTCTCTGCCTGCCTCTCTGCCTACTTGTGATCTCTGTCTGTCAAATAAATATATAAACTCTTTATTAAAAAAAGAACAGTTTTAAAAACAAGAACTCTTAAAACGTAACAATAAGAAAACAACCTAATTCAAATATTAGGCAAAGGTCTTAATAGATACATACCAACAAAGATATACAGATGGCAAATAAGCATCAGAAGAGATGCTCTGTATCATATGTCATAAGGAAAATGCAGATTCAAACAACACTGAGATACAACAAACCACCTAGTAGAAGGACCAAGATCTGAACGCCGACAACACCAAATGCTAGAAAGGATGTGGAGCAACAGGAAGTTCTATTTATTGCTGGTGGGAATGAAAAATGGTACAGCCCCTTCGTAAGATAGTCTCACAGTTTCTTACAAAGCTAAACATACTCTTACCATGCAATCCAGCAATCAAGCTCATTGATATTAGAAGAGTTGAAAAGTTATGTCCACACAAAAACCTGCATGTGGATGTTTATAATGGCTTCATTCATAATTGCCAAGAGTTGGAAGCAATCAAGATGTCCTTTAGTAGGTGAACGGATAAATAAATTGTGGTACCTCCAGACAGTGGAATACTATTCAGCACTAAAAAGAAATGAGCTGGGCACCTGGGTGGCTCATTTGGTTAAGGGTCTGCCTTCAGCTCAGGTCATGATCTCAGGGTCCTGAAGTCAAGTCCCACGTCAGGTTCCCCACTCACTGGGGAGTCTGCTTCTCCCTTTCCTTCTGCTGCTCCCTCTGCTTGTGCTCCTTCTCTCTGTGTCAAATAAATAAGTAAAATCCTTTAAAAAAAAAAAAAGAAAGAAAAGAAATGAGCTATCAAGCCACAAAAAGATACAGGGGCACCTTACATACGTATTACTAAGTGAAAGAAACCAATCTGAAAAGGCTATATACCATGTGTTTCCAACTACATGACATTCTGGAAAGGGCAAAACTTGGGGAGACAGTAAGAAGATCAGTGGTTACTAGGAGTGGGGAGGTGTGTGGGGCATGAATAGGCAGAACACTGAGGATTTTTCGGGCAGTGAAACTACTCTGTATGATACTATAATGGTGCATACATGTCCTTATGAATTTGTCTAAACCCATAGGACATACAGTATTAAGAGTGAACCCTAATGTAAGGTGTGGATTCTTACAGATGATAAGGTGTGTCAGTGTAGACTCATCGATTATAACCCATCTGCCACTCCTTTGAGGAATGTGGATAATGGGAGAGGCTATGTATATGTGCAGGTAGGGGATATATGGAAAATTTATCTTCCTATCATTTTTGCTGCTCTAAAAAAGTAAAGTCCACTAAAAAAAAAGAAGTTTGTCAAGCTTAAAAAGAAAAATACTAAATAGGTAGATAGCAGAATGAGCACAACTGAGGAACACTAGAAAATGATAAATTGTAGGTCAACCATTTGATAAACGCTCAGAACAGAAAGAAAGAATCGGACTAATGGAGAAACCAGTGTAAAGAAGCCACATCTGATCTCATCTATGGAGAGAGAAAAGCATCTTTTTTCTAAGTAACTTCTTGAGAACCGAGGTAGCACTTAATCTCAAGTTTAAAAAGAGAGACTAGCTTTCTAAGCAGAATGAAAGGCTCTTCAGTGGATTGTTCCTAAAGTGAGTGTTGGGTCTGAAGAGAAAGAGTGCCCAGCCTGAGTAAAGCCCTGGACGCTCTCATAACGGAGCCAACAAAGGAAGGAAAATGGAAGTGGACAGCTTGACTAGTCCACCTTAGTTAAGTGTCTCTAATGTGAGAATTCTAACCAACTTCAGGATAGATTTAGGTAGATGTTTCCACTAACAGTCAACAAACTCCGTATCTTAACACATTTTCAGTACTCTCCTTAAAATAACTGGGCATCGATAAGGCCACAGATAGAAATAAATGTAAATAAATAATGAAATCACAGTTAGTTACATGAGTCATATGCTCTCATTGGAAATTTATGAAATAAAATCGCCAAAAATTCTACCAATTTGGGAATAACTTGGTTGCAATATAAATGACTAAGGCTATTATTTTCAAGATCAACAGAAAAGATAATATACATGAAATCAAAGATATGTGCAAAGGATATGCCTTACAGGATTACTGCATTCTATTTGAATACAATCTATTAATCATCATTAGAGAATACTTGACGTGAAAATAAACAAGGAGCCAAGCAGTGGTGGCATTGCCCTTTAGGACTGTGGGGAAATTTTCACTTAGTTAAAGTCAGATACATCTTGATCAGGGAATAACATTCTATATTTTTTCCCTTATTCCCCACTCCAAGATGTACAAGTTTTCCACCCTACCATTCATGGAGACACAATTGTCCAGAATTTTTGGAAGCTTGTTCACAGGTGAGGAGTTATAAGAAGTTCACAACTCATTTTGTTTCTAGTCATCTGAGTCTTTCTGCCTGTTTTTTTGGCTCTGTGGCCTCTTGAATCTTTTTCTTGGCTGATACAAGTGGAGAAGAAAAGGGGCCCTCAGATAACCACTGAAAAATCAGGAGGAGGGAAGTTACACAGAAAATGCACAGACCAATCTTTCAATGTATAGTATAGCTCAACTATGACACTAAATGCAGGTATAAGAAGATGGTAATTGTCTATTTTATTTTCAAGGAATCATTGCTTATATCTGCAAATGCACAGAAGTTTATACATGTATCCTCTATCCAGACACTTTAGTGAATTGCTTTTAACTGGAAGTTTCTCGGATTTGGATATACATCCATTTCATCTGAAAATACAACTTTATCCATTTATTCCTTTCCAACTCCCTTCAGTTGTGGTCATTCTTCTATGTGATTTAAAATCCCTATAGTTTTGGGGCACCTGGGTGGCTCAGAGGGTTAAAGCCTCTGCCTTCAGCTCAGGTCATGATCCCAGGGTCCTGGGATCAAGCCCTGCATTGGGCTCTCTGCTCAGCAGGGAGCCTGTTTCTTCCTCTCTCTCTGCCTTGCCTCTCGGCCTACTTGTGATCTCTGTCTGTCAAATAAATAAAATCTTAAAAAAAAAAATAAGCTTTAAAATCCCTATAGTTTCACAATGCAGTGTGGTTTTTAGATTTTAGTTTGTAACCTTTCCTTCCTCCTCAAAGTTATCACAGACCCTTTTCCTTTATTCCCTGATGACCTCTTTTCATACTTCTTTAAGAAAATACTGACCATCTGACTGATATTCTCTCATTTTACCTCCACCAAGTCTATAAATGTACGAACATCTGTACCAATATTTTCTCATTACAATAGACCTCCATTTCTAACAAAGGTCAATGCCTCTTCTAATGCATTGAATCCCATTTTTTTTTTTTTTTGGCTTAAGTTTTTGTCCGTATAGCAAATTTATTTATTCATATTGTCTTGTACTTTCTTCTCCTTGCCTTCCTCTTCCTTGCCACTGTCAGCAAAAGAACATGATCTGGAATTACTCATCTTAAAAACAAAGCAAAACATTCTTAGAAAATATACCTGCCCCTAATCATTGCCTTTTTTCTGCCCTTCACAGTAAAACGTCTTGGAACACTTGCATAATCTGTGAGCTGTCCCCACTCCTTCCCCTCTTGTTTACTCAGCCCATTCTGTTTCAGCCCCTTATCTAATCACTATGCTGAAATTTTTCATGTCATGCTCACTGAGGACTTTGATATTAACAAAACCAAGCAACAACGCTTGTCAGACCTCCATTTACTTATAAATCCATCAGCATATTCATCATGGTGGACTTTGTTTTTAAAGAACCTCCAGTCTGGTTTTTAATAACTCTTTGCTTTCAACTCTGACTTTACTTTCTCCTACTTTCTCCAAACCATCTACTCAGTCTCTTAAATGTTTGAGTACAGCAGGGCCAAGTTTGGGATCCTCTCCTACTTTTTCTCTATATTATCTGAGTATTCAGATCTTCTCCCATGGTTTTAAATATGACTTTTTTTTTAAAAAAAGATTTTTAAATATTTTATTTATTTTTTGACAGAGAGAGAGCACAAGCAGGGGAGGTGGGAGAGGGAGAAGCAGGTTCCCCAGTCCAGGTCTGGATCCCAGAACCCTGGGATCGTGACCTGAACTAAAGGCAGATGCTTAACCAGCTGAGCCATCCAGGTGCCCCTATATACCACTTTTTGTTGGTGACACCCAAATACATTTTCTCAAGTTATGATTTCTCCTGGAGCCATAAATCCATGTTCATGTATCCAACTGTCTCCTTGCCATTATTGAAACCTTGATCTCTGACTCCTACTTCTCCCCAAAAACACACCCAATCCTCCCCAGTCTTCTGCATATCAGCAAATGATATAATGTGACTATTTCCCCAGTTGCTTAAGCCAAAAATATAAAAGACAGCCCTGTTTTTTCTTCCCATAGTGGCCTCATCTGCATGATAGCCAAATTCTATTAGTTTTACCTTCAAAATGTCTTAAATTCCCCTAATTCCATCACCTCTATTCAGTTCCATTTGCTGTGCAGCAAAGGGATGTTTTCAAAATGCAAGTCATAGTGCACCGTCGTCCTTCTTAAAACCTTACTGCTGCTTTCCAATGCATGTAGAATAAAATCCCAACTCTTCACCAAGACCTGGTCTCTGTTTGTTCCTCTAGGCTCTCTGTGTTTTTTCTTTCTTTTGTTCACACACTTAACCATCCTGATTTCCATTGTTGTTCTGTGATCTTTTCAACTTGAATTTTTCAGCTTTTTTTTTTTTTTTTTTTTTTTTTTTTGTGGCTAGTGTTTTTTTATTCCTCAGATCTTAGCTAAAATGCCACCTCATCTCAAGACTTATTCTTGACCACTCTATCTAAGGCAGCTTTCCTTACGCTCACATTTTTTTTTTAAGATTTTATTTATTTATTTGACAGAGAGAGATCACAAGTAGGCAGAGAGGCAGGCAGAGAGAGAGAGAGGGAAGCAGGCTCCCCGCTGAGCAGAGAGCCAGATGCAGGACTCAATCCCAGGACCCTGAGATCGTGACCCGAGCTGCAGCGGCTCAACCCACTGAGCCACCCAGGTGCCCTTACGCTCACATTTTTAAGCATCTTATGTATTTGTTTGTTTTCTTTTACTCACTCCATTTAACACATCTAGAATGAAAGCTCCTTCAAAGTAGAGGCTTTTATGGTCACTAAATCTCACTATATTTGCAACACTTATAATTAGCACATAAAATAGTCTAGTCATTTAATATTGATTAATATGTATATCAAAATGGATAATTTTAACATGTTTAAAATATATCCTAGTATTTCCTATTTTCTTTATATTTGTATGTTTTTCATTAGTAATAATTTTTTATCTTAAATGCCTTTCTGGAATGAATTGAGATTTATTGAGTCCTTTTACTTTTTATATAGTCTACCAAACACTTCCTGTCTTATAAAAACAGATCTCTTGATATTAAAGCACCCTTCTTTTTTAGTGGTCCACTCTAGTTGTTTCAGGTTTTGGTAATGTTTTAATGCCTTGGTGTATCCTACTTAGTGCTGTTTTATATAAGGTTTTCATATAGAGAGCATTAGATTAACTATAGCCAATAATTTACAGTCCCTCACGATTTATTTTTATTGCTCACTAAGCCATTTCTTACAGCACTAGAGCAGTGGTTCTCAAATGAGTGACATTGTGTCTCTCAAGTGACATTTGACAATATCTGGAGAAATTGTTTGCTCTCTTAACTGGGGGAAAGAGGCACTACTGAAAGCTACAGTGTAGAGACCAGAGATGCTGCTAAATATCTCACAATTCACAGGACAGACCCCCACAAAGAAGAATTATCCGGACCAAGTGTCAGTAGTACTACAGTTGAGTTATCTTGCTCAGGATTAATTCCCTCTTCTTTCTTCTGTAGGTCTGTGTGTGGTATAAATGCCTCTAGCCCAGGTGGACACCCAACCTCAGGCCCCAAGGAGTCTGCTTGTGTAATAGAGTTCTTGACAGAAATTTTAATTGCGATAAATAGCCTTAATTGGGACAGATGAAATAAAGCCCATCAAGTGAATTGAGAGTGTTTCAAATTGCTGTGACTTCAGGTCTCTAGATTTGCATTTGGGCTGGCTGACTACAGTCTACATGTTCATACCCAGATTATACATTTCTTTGTAATACTTGGTGTCTTGTTGAAATAAGGTAGGATTGATACAACTGAAGGCTGCAGCCTCTGGCTACTCCCTCCTTTCTTCCCAACTTTTCCTACTTAAAGATCTCAGTTTTTCTTGGGCAATGCAACACTGAAAATCCTAATCCTGTTCTAGAATATCAATTTCATCATATTCATTTGTTGTGGTTGGTTATCTTATGACTAGGCTCTGTTGTAAATTCTTCAAGAATACTAATTAGTTATTAAAAACTCCTATGAAGAGATACTACCATAATCTTTAACTGTGAGGAACCCAAAACAAAGAAGGGTTGGGTGACTTGTCCAAGGTTAAAAGGTCATAAAACTGATACACCACCAAGGCAGTTTGACTCAAAATTCCATACTTCTCAACACTGATCGCGTGCCTTTTCTAGCAAAAACATAATTAAATTAATAAGATTAAAAACCCCTAAAAACCCCATTAATGTGAATGTTGAGGAGAAGAAATTGCTTGGATTATGATTTCTTTGCCGTGTTCATTTTTGTATTTTTTATCATATTCTAACACTCACTTGTACAAAGAGATAGCAGGCATTTAATGTTTGAGGAAAATAAACAAAATAATCAGTGATAAGAAGCTTAAAACTTAGAAAATGTATTTACTTAATTTTTTTAATGTGAAAAATAAATACTGTCTTTTTTAAGCTGCAAACAGCTCAGTTGCAGAGCCAACACCATAAGTAATAATAATGACAATAATAACTATTTTATTATTTTAAAGACCCTACTATGTGTCGGCTGTTATGTCTTCCAGCCATATTATATACATTCACTTACATTGCACATTCAGAGCTAAATATATAAATAGAAACCATTATTTTCTCTATTTTAGAGATGAGGAATCTAAGATTACTTTTGTTTGTTTTTTCAAAGATTTTATTTATTTGAGACTGAGTGAGAGAGAAGGAGAGAAAGAAAGAGAACACAGGGGGCTGGGGGAGGTGGTGGGAGGAGCAGAGGGAGAGAGAGAGAGAGAGGGAAAAGGAGAGGGACAAGCAGCTGCTGTGCTGAGCAGCTAAGCCCAGCTCAGGTTCCATTGCAGGACTTGAGCCAAAACCCAGAGTCAGATGCTTAACTGACTGAACCACCCAGGCACCCTGAGGAATCTCAGATTGACCTGCCTAAGCTTGTCCAGCTTGTAAATGGTGAAGCAGGATTTTTTCAATGTGTTCCCCCTTCCCATACAAAGCCTCTGATACTTTTGATAACAGCAGCCTTCATCAAAATTTTGCATTCTAAACATGGTTTGTGATATCTAAATTAACTTTACTAAGTTAAGAAATTCCTTGCCCTTGTACCCAGAACCCTTGACTAGCCAGAAGAGATAATTAGAAAGATGGCAATGCTAAGTGATGGTATTCTCCAACAGAATTTAAAGGGATTTAAAGGGAGAAGGTGATGGTTTTGTCAGAGGAAGACCATATTCTGAAGGCATCCTCTCCTGGAGTAATTGCAAGAGCTTTATTTCTATATACATTCCTAGGGTTGAATGGAGCCTATATAAAATCCTTATTTTATATAATTGCTGTCTGTATGTATTAAGCATCCTAGCATGGGGAAATAATTCATTGCTGAATACCAACAGACCTGTCAAAAAAGGAAAACAAGGGCTAACATCTTCCTCCAATGTTGCTTACTATTAGTTTATAAGCCTTGATTTGATTTCAGATGTCCTGATTTCTGTTAATGACCATTGGTGAAAACACATACTAAAAAATAGATAAGCATTCACAAATTTGAATGCTGAACTTTTGGGACTTTGTGACTTGCTATGAAATCAGGTGAGATTTACAAGGAAAAAAAAAGGAGTGGCCTCTTCTATAGAAATTTATTCAATTTTGCTGGTTTATTTCTGGTCCCCATCTTTTGGATGGTCAGAAAATCCTAGAGGAGATTCAGATTCATACCCAAAGTGAGATCTTAGAAGTTGGGGGATTGCTATATAGGGCTAGATGGCCAAGTTCAAAGGGTAACTTCTAAAATGGAGAAATGAAAGAGTAGTGAGGAAGAAAGGTAAACTCGAAATATGAGGAACCAGGGTATTTGCCAGCAACAGAGGTGGGATAAGCAAATATTCTTCCTTTGGAAGTTGGGGGCAGGTGAACAACTTGGCTGCAATGCTATACAGAATTGAGCAGGCACTTTAAAACTTTTTTTATATCTTTTTTTCATTTAAAATAAACTAATAAACATATAGTATAGTATTAGTTTCAGAGGTAGAATTTAGGAATTCATCAGTTGCATGTAACACTCAGTGCTCACTACATCAAGTGCCCTCCTTAATGCCCATCACCCAGCTACCTCATCTCCCCCACCCACGTCCCCTCCAGCAACCCTCAGTGTGTTTCCTAGAGTTAAGAGTCTTTTATGGGGGGTGCCTGGGTGGCTCAGTGGGTTAAGCCGCTGCCTTCGGCTCAGGTCATGATCCCAGGGTCCTGGGATCGAGTCCCGCATCGGGCTCTCTGCTCAGCGGGGAGCCGGTTTCCCTCTCTCTCTCTCCCTGCCTCTCTGTCTACTTGGGATCTTTGTCTGTCAAATAAATAAAATCTTTAAAAAAAAAAAAAGAGTCTTTTATGGTTTGTCTCCCTCTCTGATTTCATTGTGTTATTTTTCCTTCCCTTCCCCTATGTTCATCTGTTTTGCTTCTTAAATTGCACATATGAGTGAAATCACATGTCTTTCTCTGACTGACTTATTTTGCTTAGCATAATATACCCTAATTCCATCCACATCATTGCAAATGGCAAGATTTCATTCTTTTTGATGGCTGAGTAATATCATATCTATCTATCTAATTTTCTTTATCTATTCATCTATTGACAGACATCTGGCTCTTCCCATAGTTTGGCTATTGTGGACATTGCCACTATAAACATTGGAGTGGCACATGCCCCTTCAAATCACTGTATTTGTATTCTTTGGTTAAATATCTAGTTGTGCAATTGCTTGGTCATAGGGTAGTTGAAAAACAGTATGGAGGTTCCTCAAAAAGTTAAAAATAGATACAGGCACTTTTTAAAGAGGTCCAATTTAAGAATAAGATTTTCAAATTCCAACTCCAGTAAAATACAACCACCCCTAAATCCAATCTCATCTACTACCACCCCTCATAAAAAATAATAATCTTTATAAGGAAACATTAGCCTTGGAAGGGACTTAATCTTGCAAATGAAAGCAACAAAATTGTTAAGTGTAGACAGACACTAAGCTGCTTGCAACAATATTTGCTCACATTATCCACATCTAGTATAAGATCTTATTTTCTTGTTGTTTATTAGGTACTTCATACTCTTGAAAGATTAGTTTTGGATTTTTTTCTTAACTTTTGTGCCTTAAATTTGGAAATGTAACTTTGCATTAAAAGAGGCTTTTCATTTAATTAAAGAATGCATTCTAGAGCTTGACTGCTAATTAAAATCCAACATTTGCTTAACGTGGATGGGTTAATAATTATAGAGAAATCTTATTTTTTTTGTACTTCATGATTTAGCTGCTGTTTAATTTTATACTCAATATTGTAATTAATGTATGTTGCTATATTTGATTTTGTTTCATTTTTTAAAGTAAGAGAGTAAAAAGAGTTCCAATGTTTTTTAAGAAAATTTGCCAACATCACTGTAATACTCTGCTTGATCAATCATGACATAGTTCTCCACCAAACTGATGTTTGTGTCTGAAATTTTATCTGCTCTTTTTCTAAGCTGTCTCACATTGTTGTTATAGATCAGTGTTAAATTTATTTTATAGAATTAAATTTATCAAGTGTCTTTTTGATTTTTAGGCTAAATCATGCAGATGCAGAAGTAACAAAATATATATATTGTCCTGAATAAGCTTACTATCTACTAAGAGAGACAGACAAGTGAAAAAGGCTTTAGAAAAGCATGTAGTGAGTACAATAAAAGCATGAGTTATGTATTTAAGGAATAGAGGAGTGGTGGGTTTAGAAATTACCTATTAGAAATTAAAGTTCTATCACAACCAAGTTTTCTCAGTTTGCATCCTACCCTTTCATGCGACTTATTAGCCTTTTACTTTAGATTAATAAAACAATCTCTACTCCCATTTCTTACAATGTCTCTCCTACTTACCAGTCAATTATATTATAGAAGTAAAACTGGTTAACAATATGTATATTTATAATTTTAATGGAATGAAATACCAAGACATGTGGCTTTTAAGTAATCCAGCATAAAGTCAGCTGCTCTGTGCCTTTGATTTGAGGTTCAGATGTCAAGCCAATGTTTAGCTAAAGATCAAGTAGTCATAGTAACAGACGCTGCCTAGAAAGCCTCTGTGTTACATGATCAGTTTATAATGTAAAGAGATCGTTCTACAGTGGACAGTGGTTATTGTGGGCAGTAAAAATCTGGGATTTAGTAAGAATAACTTTTTCAGATATTTTTTGAAGAAAGCACATCTTTTGAAGCATTAGTTGGACTAGGGTGCTATCTAGCATTTATTCCTCATTTAGCAAATTAACACTGTTGCACATATAAAATATGCCAGCTGGAATAATGCCTGATTCTGCCTTCTTTCTCATTTGGTCAAGTAATTTTCTCTCTGAAAGTCAGCTGGGCATATGCGAAAAGCTATTTTTCCAAGTTTAACCTTATGGCAGCATCCAGAGCATGTAAATGGCCTCTGAACATTATTATGTAATATAGTGTGTAATGTGTTAATAATGCAAAAACAGTAGAACATTTTCCTCCAAACACACAAACATAAAAATAAATAAAATAAAATGTTTCTTGGGGCAACATCCAAGCCTTCAGTATTTTTCCACCAAAAGAAAACTTTGAAAATTTCGGGACAAGGTCTTGTAGGTAGGTTGTGAAGAATATATATGAGGGGAAAAAATAAGTCCTCAATATCATATTAACTATGATACTTGTTATGAATGAATATATTCCTAATAGTGCTATTTATAATAAGAAATAATGGAAAGCATCCTCAAAGACTAAAGGGAGAATACTGGTGAGCTAAAATGATCAATCCTTCAATAGAATATTGTATAACTACTTAAACTCATATTTTTAAGAATATACAACCACATATTAATTTTTCTTTTAATGAATGAAGCAATAGTATATACATAGTATAGTTGCAACTACATAAAAAAATTAAAAATAAAAGGAAACCAACATTATGCAGAAAACATAGTGTGGAAAAAAATTCACCAAAATATTAACTCATTCATTAATAACTCATTGATCATTTTACTCACTTATCCATTTACTTACATGATATTTATAAGGGGCCTTTATGCTATAGCAAGTAGATATTGAGAGTATAATAAAGAGAATGAGACAAACCTTGTAAATGTGGAACATACTTTTAGCTGATTCTAACTATAAAGGTTTAACACTTTGAATTTGCTATCCTTTCTATAAAACATGTAGATTTTTTTAATAATGGAAAAACTACTAATGCAAAAACAAAAAGAGAGATATTAGCAGTGTATCATGGATTTTTCTAAACCTGGATTTTGAGCCTGGCTAACTGATACTCTATAGATACAGCTGAGTTTCATTAGCCTTGGAAGGGACAATAAATTTTGTTGTCAGGTGAAATCCCAGAGGAAATTCCTTGGCAACATCTAATGACCTAAGCTGAAATGGGTCCAAGATGATTTGCAAGTCTATAGCTTAGCTCTTATGAAAAATATATTAGAAACTTTAAAAACTCAAAGTGGTAACTATTTAGCCACACAGACTGCACTGACTTAGATTTTGTCTCAATGATACCAAACCTCAAAAAAAAAAAAAAAAAACCACAAAACCAAAACCAAAAAAAAAAAACCTTAAAAAAAAAAAGCCTCAGCCACTCAACATCAAAACACTGTCTTACCAATTTACCAATTTGCTGTGCTGAACCCACATAATTTTCTACCATTTGATGAATGACATTCACCATTTCTTTTATCATACCATAATCTCCTGTCTTCGTCTTATTCTATCTCAATTCCAGTCATTTACAAAGAGTACACAGACATCTGCTGACTACTGTGGTACCTGCTCATCCACCTTTTCCATGAATATTTCCAGTCTAGGACAAGTGAATCCCCTCTTAGAATATCCATTGCCTTTACCCCATTTACCAAAGAGGTTTGAAAACTGCCTTTCTCACCTCGCAGACCACGGTGGCAGATACAGAGCACCGTCAGTCTCCCCAAACACCTCCCTACTATTCTCTTTTCTTGCTGCTCGGGAATCTGGCATTCCTTCTGTCCTACCTCATGTTCTGGGAGTTCAAGCCCCAGTTCTTTAAGATGCTGTTATTCTCAGGCTGCAGTCTTAAATCACAGGCTCTAATACTAATTCCTCAAAAAGATATGGGCCAGGGGTGCCTGGGTGGCTCAGAGGGCTAAGCCTCTGCCTTTGGCTCAGGTCATGATCCCAGGGTCCTGGGATGGAGCCCCGAATTGGGCTCTCTGCTCAGCAGGGAGCCTGCTTCTTTCTATCTGCCTGCCTCTCCGCCTACTTGTGATCTGTCAAATAAATAAATAAAATCTTTAAAAAAAAAAAAAAAAAGATCGTTTCTTTAAAAAAAAAAAAAGATATGGGCCAGAGGTGTGTTTTTATCTTTACCTAAAACTTCTCTATGCATTGCTTCTCTCTTTTTCTGGAACCTTTTGTCTATTTGAATTTCCCTCTTGATAAGTTCTTTTGAAGTTTACATTATATATGTGTTAAGCCAGCTGCCAACCTCCCAGCTCAGATCAAATAAATAAAGAACGAACCCATAGCTTTCTATTCCCGTAAGGAATTGACTTTTGCTCCACATTCTGCAGTATGGCAGTGGGGATAGGATTTTTTTCCCCACTGAGTGAGCCTCAAGTCAGGTCAAATAATGGCAATGCCTTATGCATGAAGCTCTATCAGGAAGCTGTGAGATGCACCAAATACTAACAGTGCTCTGGAGATGGAGCTTTTTTAAAAAAAAAAATTATTTATTTGAGAGAGAGAGAGAGCATGAGCGGGTGGAGGGCCAGAAGGAGAGGGAGAAGCAGACTCCCCACTGAGTGGGGAGCCCAATGTGGGGCTTGATCCCAGGACCCTGAGATCAGGACCTGAACTGAAGACAGATGCTTAACTGACAGCCACCCATGGGCCCTGAGATGGAGTTTTCTGAGGCTATCCAAACCCCAAGTCTGCCCTTCTGTGGTTGTAAGACTCCTGGTTTTCAAGACTACCATGGAGCTGGGGAGAGGGGAATGGGAGTAAGTCAAATTAAAATGTCCCAGGCATCCACTGTTCTTGCTGAGGTTTAGAAAGTTTTCTTAGATAAATGCTCTTTGTTCTGTTATAATCTTTTCATTCATTTCTAGAGTTCTGAAGAAGTTCATTTGGACAATTTTACCAACATTTTTGTTGCTTCTGTGGAGGAGCAGATGTACAGACGTTCTCAGTCCATCATTTCCAAAATGCACCCCTCCCGCCCCCAGTAATAAAAGATTTCTGGGTTCTGAAAACAAGGAACAAAACTGGGAATTAAGTCTGCTCTTGCTCCCATACAAGTAACCAATCAGTTTCCTAGATTTTATACTTCTTCTTTTTTTTTTTTAATTTTTACATTTTTAAATAAACATATAATGTATTTTTATCCCAGGGGTACACATGTTTACACATTTCACAGCACTCATCATAGCACACACCCTCCCCAATGCCCATATCCCCACCACCCTCTCCCGTCCCCACTCCCCCCAGCAACCCACTCCCCCCAACAACCCTCAGTCTGTTTTTTGAGATTGAGACTTTAATGATTTGTCTCCCTCCCGATCCCATCTTCTTTCACTTTTTTCTTTTCCTACCGCCAAACCCCCCACATTGCATCTCCACTTCCTCATATCAGGGATATCATATGATAGTTGTCTTTCTCCAATTGACTTATTTCGCTAAGCAAATACCCTCTAGTTCCATCCACATCATCGCAAGTGGCAAGATTTCACTTCTTTTGATGGCTGCATAGTATTCCATTATATATATATGTGTATATATATATATATATATATATATATATACACATACCACTTCTTCTTTATCCATTCATCTGTTGATGGACAGCTAGGTTCTTTCCGTAGTTTGGCTCTTGTGGACATTGCTGCTAAAACATTCAGGTGCATGTGCCCCTTTGGAGCACCACGTTTATATCCTTAGGATATATACCCAGTAGTGCAATCACTGGGTCATAGGGTAGCTCTATTTTCAGTTTTTTTAAGGAACCTCCACACTGTTTTCCAGAGTGGTTGCACCAGCTTGCATTCCCACCAACACTGTAGGAGGGTTCCCCTCTCTCCGCATCCTCACCAGCATCTGTCATTTCCTGACTTGTTAATTTTAGCCATTCTGATTGGTGTGAGGTGGTATCTCATTGTGGTTTTGATTTGTATTTCCCTGATGCCAAGTGATGTGGGTGGAGCATTTTTTCATGTGTCTGTTGGCCATCTGGATGTCTTCTTTGTAGAAATCTCTATTCATGTCCTCTGCCCATTTCTTGATTGGATTATTTGTTCTTTGGGTGTTGAGTTTGCTAAGCTCTTTATAGATTTTGGATACTAGCCCTTTATCTGATATGTCATTTGCAAATATCTTCTCCCATTCTGTCAGTTGTCTTTTGGTTTTGTTAACTATTTCCTTTGCTGTGCGAAACCTTTTGACCTTGATGAAATCTCAATAGTTCATTTTTGCCCTTGCTTTTGGTGATGTTCCTAGGAAGAAGTTGTTCCGGCTGAGGTCGAAGAGGTTGCTGCCTGTGTTCTCTTCAAGGCTTTTGATGGATTCCTTTCTCACATTGAGGTCCTTCATCCATTTTGAGTCTATTTTCACGTGTGGTATAAGGAAATAGTCCAATTTCATTTCTCTGTATGTGGCTGTCCAATTTTCCCAACACCATTTGTTGAGGAGGCTGTCTATTTTCCATTGGACATTCCTTCCTGCTTTGTCAAAGATTAGTTGACAATAGAGTTGAGGATCTAATTTCTGGGCTCTCTATTCTGTTCCATTGATCTATGTGTCTGTTTTTGTGCCAGTGCCATACATTCTTGATGATGACACCTTGGTAATAGAGCTTGAAGTCTGGAATTGTGATGTCACCCACTTTAGCTGTCTTTTTCAATATTCCTTTGGCTATTCGAGGTCTTTTCTGGTTCCATATAAATTTTAGGATTGTTTGTTCTATTTCTTTGAAAAAAAATTGATGGTATTTTGATAGGGATTGCATTAAATGTGTATATTGCTTTAGGTAGAATAGACATTTTCACAATATTTGTTCTTCCAATCCATGAGCATGGAACATTTTTCCATTTCTTTGTGTCTTCCTCAATTTCTTTCATGAGTACTTTATAGTTTTCTGAGTATAGATTCTTTGCCTCTTTGGTTATGTTTATTCTTAGGTGTCTTATGGTTTTGGGTGCAATTATAAATGGGATTGACTCCTTAATTTCTTTCTTCTGTCTTGTTGTTAGTGTAAAGAAATGCAACTGATTTCTGTGCATTGACTTTATATCCTGACACTTTATTGAATTCCTGTACAAGTTCTAGCAGTTTTGGAGTGGAGACTTTTGGGTTTTCCACATATAGTATCATATCATCTGTGAAGAGGGATAGTTTGACTTCTGTGCCGATTTGGATGCCTTTAATTTCTTTTTATTTTCTAATTGCTGAGGCTAGGACTACTAGTACTATGTTGAATAGCAGTGGTGATAATGGACATCCCTGCCGTGTTCCTGACCTTAGCAGAAAAGCTTTCAGTTTTTCTCCATTGAGAATGATATTTGCAGTGGGTTTTTCATAGGTGGCTTCGATAATATTGAGGTATGTGCTATCCCTACACTTTGAAGAGTTTTGATCAGGAAGGGATGCTGCACTTTGTCAAATGCTTTTTCAGCATCTATTGAGAGTATCATATGGTTCTTGTTCTTTCTTTTATTAATGTGTTGTATCACGTTGATTTGCGGATGTTGAACCAACCTTGCAGCCCTGGAATAAATCCCACTTGGTTGTGGTGAATAATCCTTTTAATGTACTGCTGAATCCTACTGGCTAGTATTTTGATGAAAATTTTCACATCTGTGTTCATTAAGGATATTGGTCTGTAGTTCTCTTTTTTGATGGGATCCTTGTCTGGTTTTGGGATCAAGGTGATGCTGGCCTCATAAAATGAGTTTGGAAGTTTTCCTTCCATTTCTATTTTTTGGAACAGTTTCAGGAGAATAGGAATTAGTTCTTCTTTAAATGTTTGGTAGAATTCCCTTGGGAAGCCGTCTGGCCCTGGGCTCTTGTTTGTTGGGAGATTTTTGATGACCGTTTCAATCTCCTAATTGGTTATGGATCTGTTCAGGTTCTCTATTTCTTCCTGGTTCAGTTGTGGTAGTTTATATGTCTCTAGAAATGTATCCATTTCTTCCAGATTGTCGAATTTGCTGGTGTAGAGAATTGTATCCATTTCTTCCAGATTGTCGAATTTGTTGGTGTAGAGTTGCTCATAGTATGCTCTTATTATTGTTTGTATTTTTCTTTGGTGTTGGTTATGATCTCTCCTCCTCTTTCTTCATGATTTTCTTTATTTGCGTCCTTTCTCTTTTCTTTTTGATAGTTCTGGCCAGGGGTTTGTCAATCTTATTAATTCTTTCAAAGAACCAGCTCCTTGTTTCATCGATTTGTTCTATTGTTTTTTTGTTTCTATTTCATTGATTTCTGCTCTGATCTTTATGATTTCTCTTCTCCTGCTGGGTTTAGGCTTTCTTTGTTGTTCTTTCTCCAACTCTTTTAGGTGCAGGGTTAGGTTGTGTATTTGAGACCTTTCTTGTTTCTTGAGAAAGGCTTGTACTGCTATAGATTTTCCTCTCAGGTCTGCCTTTGTTGTGTTCCACAGATTTTGAACTGTTGTGTTTTCCTTATCATTTGTTTCCATGAATTTTTTCAATTCTTCCTTAATTTCCTGGTTGACCCATTAATTTTTTAGAAGGATGCTGTTTAGTCTCCATGTATTTGGGTACTTTCCAAATTTCCTCTTGTGATTGAGTTCTAGCTTCAGAGCATTCTGGTCTGAAAATATGCAGGGAATGATCCCAATCTTTTCTGGTTGAGACCTGATTTATGACCCAGGATGTGGTCTAATCTGGAGAATGTTCCATGTACACTAGAGAAGAATGTGTATTCTGTTATTTTAGGATGGGATGTTCTGAATATATCTGTGATGTCCATCTGGTCCAGTGTGTCATTTAAGGCCTTTATTTCCTTGTTGACCTTTTGCTTAGATGATCCGTCCATTTCAGTGAGGGGGATGTTCAAGTCCCCTACTATTATTGTATTATTGTCGATGTATTTCTTTGATTTTGTTATTAATTGGTTTATATAGTTGGCTGCTCCCATGTTAGGGGCATAGATATTTAAAATTGTTATGTCTTCTTGTTGGACAGACCCTTTGAGTATGATATAGTGTCCTTTCTCATCTCTTATTATAGTCTTTGGCTTAAAATCTAATTGATCTGATATAAGGATTGCCACCCCAGCTTTCTTCTGATGTCCATTAGCATGGTACATTGTTTTCCACCCCTTCACTTTAAATCTGGAGGTGTCTTTGGGTCTAAAATGAGTTTCTTGTAGGCAGCATATTGATGGTTTTTTTTTTTTTTTAATACATTCTGATACCCTGTGTCTTTTGATTGGGGCATTTAGCCCATTAACATTCAGGGTAACTATTGAGAGATATGAATTTAGTGCCATTGTATTGCCTGTAAGGTGACTGTTACTGTATATTGTCTCTGTTTCTTTCTGATCTACTGCTTTTAGGGTCTCTCTTTGCTTAGAGGACCCCTTTCAGTATTTCCTGTGGAGCTGGTTTGGTGTTTTCAAATTCCTTCAGTTTTTGTCTGTCCTGGAAGCTTTTTATCTCTCCTTCTATTTTCAATGATAGCCTAGCTGGATATCGTATTCATGTTTTTCTCGTTTAGTGCTCTGAATATAACATGCCAGTTATATTTCTGGCCTGCCAGGTCTCTGTGGATAAGTCTGCTGCCAATCTAATGTTTTTACCCTTGTATGTTACAGGCTTCTTTTCCCAAGCTGCTTTCAGGATTTTCTCTTTGTCGCTAAGACTTACTTTTACTATCAAGTGTTGGGGTGTGGACCTATTTTTATTGATTTTGAGGGGTGTTCTTTGCATCTCCTGGATTTTGATGTTTGTTGCCTTTGCCATATTAGGGAAATTCTCTACAATAATTCTCCCCAATATACCTTCTGCTCCCCTCTCTCTTTCTTCTTCTTCTGGAATCCCAGTTATTCTAATGTTGTGTCATCTTATGGTGTCACTTATCTCTCTAATTCTCTCCTCATGGTCCAGTATTTGTTTGTCTCTCTTTTGCTCAGCTTCTTTATTCTCTGTCATTTGGTCTTCTATGTCACTAATTCTTTCTTCCGCCTCATTTATCCTAGCAGTAAGAGCTTCCATTTTTTATTGCACCTCATTAATAGCTTTTTTGATTTCAACTTGGTTAGATTTTATTTCTTTTATTTCTCCAGAAAGGGCTTTTACCTCTCTGGAGAGGGTTTCTCTAATATCTCCTATGCCTTTTTCGAGCTCGGCCAGAACCTTGAGAATCGTCATTCTGAAGTCTGGACTGTCATATTACCAATTTCCGTACTGATTAGGTCCCCAGCCTTTGGTACTGCCTCTTGTTCTTTTCTTTTTTTTTGTGGTGAGTTTTTCCACCTTGTCATTTTGTCCAGATAAGATTTGGTTTCTCCTCCTCTGGAATTTCGCTGTTCTCCTTGGTGAGTGAAGTTGGTCTTGGTTGGGTTTCTTGTTGATCTTCTGGGGTAGGGGCCTGTTGTAGTGATTCTCAAGTGTCTTTGCCCCAGGGGGAATTGCACCACCTTACCAGGCGCCGGGCTAAGTAATCTGCTCGGGTTTGCTTTCGGGAGCTTTTGTTCCCTGAGCACTTTCCATAGAGTTTCAGAGGGCTTCCCAATCTCCGGCCTGGAGGAGCCGAGAGCTCGGGGTCCCGCTCCTCAGTGCACCCTCAGAGAAAAGCGCTCAACTTCCCCTGTCTCCCTGGCCTCTGGTCCCGCTTGGAGAAAAGCACTCAATTGATCACGCTTGGAGAAGAGCGCTCGATCTCGTCCATCTCCCTGGCCTCCAGCCATGCGCTTGGAGAAAAGTGTTCAGTCACTCCATCTCCCTGGCTTCTGCCCACACTCCAAGCTCACCCAGCCTGTGCCCGGTTCAAGGTAACCCCAAGCTGAGAGCTCACTCCTCGGCTTTGTCACTGTAGCCGGCTTCCCCACTCTAATACCTGCGAGCTCTGCAACACTCAGACAACCCTGATCGTTCTGTGAACCTGTGGGACCTGAGGCCACACTGACCCTGCATGGGCTTCACCCCGGTTTAGCCTCTGGAGCAATGTCCCTCAGTGGAGCAGACTTTTAAAGGTCCTGATTTTGTGCTCCATTGCTCCGCCGCTTGCCGGGAGCTGGCCCCTCCCCCCCACAGTCTATCTTCCCATCACTTTGGATTCACTTCTCCACAGGTCCTACCTTTCAGAAAGTGATCGATTTTATGTTTCTAGAATTGTTGATCTTCTTCTCTTCGATTTCTCATTGGATTTGTAGGTGTTTGCAATGGTTAGATACGCTATCTAGCTGATCTCCTACTACCTGATGTTGTCTCTGCCTGCTACTTCTCTGCCATCTTGACTCCTCCCCCAGATTTTATACTTCTCATTTCTACTGAATTGTTTTAAGCTCACTCAAATCCTTGTCTTTCATAGACATTTGATTCCAAATAACTACAGGTGAATACTTCAAATGACTGTTTTTCCACCACTTGCTATGAACTACCAGCACCCCATTTACTCCCAGCCCCCATGATTTTAGTGCCTTTAAAATTTAACCCATCAGAGAACCAATTATGGATTCCCATCCTTAAGGTTTTGTTCTTCTTGCTCCAGTTCTAGAATCAATATGAGTATCTATCAGAGAAACAGAGGCACTATAAGTGTTATGGAACAAAATATTTTTAAAGGAATTAGAAATTATACGATTTTGGGAAAAAATAGGAAAATGGAAGTCTAGAAATGAGACTTGAAAGACCACAGAAATGTTCCCTAAGTATTCCTCTTAAAGCATAGGTATGGTTGAATGGAGCTTGCAGGAAGTCTAAGACATCAGGTGTATCCAACAAGCAGGTAGGCTCACCAAGGGAAGGTTCATGGAGGTGTCGATGGGAGTCACTACCTATCTCTGTGGTGGTAGCCCAGGGATGCTGTTCATACACAAGGCCATCAATGAGGAGAATAGCAGGACTTGGAGAGAAAAAGTAGGGCAGATACCTTCTATATGTGTCCATTACACTTCGTGGGATGACCTTCAGAGTGTCATGGTAGCTGCTTTGCTTCTGCCATTGAAACCTCAAACATGTTCCTTTTAGCCAGTAGTAGCTCAGAATGACATAGGGAAGGGGTTTTAGGAAACAACGTTCCTAGATTAACCATGCTGACAATACAAAACATAAGCATCGGTTTCTAGTACAGAGGTGCAGGCTTTGAGCTGGGCTGGGATTGTAGACTTGCCATAGCTAGTTTCTGGTTAGACTTTGTTTTGCATGTCTTCAGTAAGTGTTTTATTAAAGGGTGCATCTCAACTTGCACTTCTTTACAGTGGTTTTCCATGACCAGCCAGTCAATAAGAACCTTAGCACCCAGCCCAGTACTGTCTACCCAAAACATCTAACTTAATTATATTTTTTTCCACAGAATCTTTTAGTACATACAATAATTTATTTTTTGCTTTTTAAATTTCTTTATTTTGTTGTATGCTTCCCTAATGGGAATGTTAAGTTTCTCAAAGCAAATAACCTTATCAATTTCATTTACTGTTGTATCCCTAGCATTTTTTAAAAAAAATTCTATTTATCTATCTATCTATCTATCTATTTATTTTTTAACTGTGTTATGTTAGTCACCATATAGTACATCATTAGTTTTTGATGTAGTGTTCCATGATTCATTGTTTGCGTATAACACCCAGGGCTCCCTGCAATACATGCCCTTTTAATACCCATCAAATGGCCAGCCCATCCCCCCCATATCCCTCCCTTCCAAAACCCTCAGTTTGTTTTCTCAGAGTCCACTGTCTCTCATGGTTCATCTCCCCCTCTGATTTGTCCCCTTCACTTATCTTCTCCTTCTCCTAAAGCCCTCCATGTTATTCCTTATGTTCCACAAGTAAGTGAAACCATATGATAATTGACTTTCTCTGCTTGACTTATTTTAGTCAGCATAATCTCCTCCAGTCCCATCTGTGTTGATGCAAAAGTTGGGTATTCATCCTTTCTGATGGTTGAGTAATCTTCCCTTGTATATATGGACCACATCTTCTTTATCCGTTCATCTGTTGAAGGGCATCTCAGCTCTTTCCACAGTTTGGCTATTGTGGGCATTGCTGCTATTATCCCTAGCATTTTTAACAGTAAATGGGAACAATGTGGGAACATTGTGAATATCTGTTAAATGAAATAAATCAGAATATCATGTCAAGAAAAAGAAAACTTTTCTTTTAATATAGTTTTTGAGGGCACCTGGGTGGCTCAGTCATTAAGCATCTGTCTTTGGCTCAGGGCATGATCCCAGGGTCCTGGGATGGAGCTCCACATTGGGCTCCCTGCTTGGCAGGAAGCCTGCTTCTCCCTCTCTCACTCCTCTGGCTTGTGTGTCTCTCTTGCTGTGTCTCTCTCTGTCGAATAAATAAATAAAATCTTTAAAAATATATACATATATAGTTTTTGAATAATTAAGTATGAATAACAACTACAACTGATCATGTAGTTGATTTCATGACTGGATTCCCAATGAATATTTGTTGAAGTAATGAATGAATAATGAGTAAGTGTTTTCACTGCTTTGTGAACAAAAATAAAGTAAGACTCTAAATGCATACTTGGTACAAAGTAGTTAAGTATCCTCTTACTACAAAATGGCAGCAGCATAAATTTGAAGGTGGACAATGGTCTGGGAACATTGGAAACAAATCATTCATTGCCAGGTGAAGTGGGGGCCGTGGCAGTGCAATTAGTGAGTAGAAGTTTAAGCTGTGACCTGAATTCAGAAAGAGGGACCATGAGACTAAAACTGAAACTCCTCTCCCTTCCCCCAATATACCAGATTTTAGAGTCTAGATAATTGGAAGAGAGGTCTAGCTATCATACCAGGAGACATTTGGTTTATTACATAGTTATTGGGTTGTTTGCTTCCATTCAGATTAACCCCTGGAAGTTAATCAAGGTTGATGTCCTATTCAACTTTGTTATAGATTGGGCATGTAGCATACAGTACCTTCCCAATAGATATCCTAATATATATTCACTGAATAACAACTGCACACTCCTTTCAGGTAAAGTCCAGGGAGATCTAACCACCTGCAAGGCAGGGCCCTTTCATAGAGCCTGTATTTTGGCTTCAAGTATCAGGAGATCTTCTCTGCCTGAGCCACATGTTGCAGTGCTGGGAGTGAAGGCTGTTTCCCTCTGGTGTCATGTCACTTCCACTTATACACCACTCCAGAGCTAACCCATCTTGCTTGGACTTTAATTAAATAACCTTCAAGGATGAAGTACTGCAGGGGGCAAGGTCGCAGGGATAGCTACAATTATTTCCTGCAGCTATTGATTTTACACTAATGATCTTAAATGATGCATAGCTCTGGATCCAGCAATCTCACTCAGAATGGCAGGTGGGGACTTGTACTTTGGCTCCCACAAGAGACCAGAGCAATTTGGACAGATTTAAACTTGTTGATGCTATTTCTAAGTGTGAAGGAGGATGAAACTTTGAAATATGGAGGTTATGCAAAAAAATATAAAAGAGGGCATAGTACTAAGATGAGAGGCTTTGGAGCCAGAAAGAATGGAATTCAAAAGGTAGTTTTTCCAGAACTGTGTGAGGGCTTGGAGCAAGTAGCTCAACACCTCTGAGTTTTGGTTTTCTGATCATTTAAATAAGATAATAATGTATATTTATATTTTTTAAAGTATAGAATGTGGCAACTTAAAATCATTACCCATTATGCTACAGTAATTGCTCTTTTCTTTTCTGCCTTTACTTAAGGCATTAGATACATAATTCTCTCCTAGGGATATTTATCTTTTAATATCTGTAGCACCAAAAGCCTTTAAGTATAAAATAAATATGTATCTAATGATGGGATTAAAGATGACCTGTTAAGGCTCTCATCCCCGCTATGCTAAAATAGGAAGAACAGGTGAGTTAGACTTTAAAGAACTGGGTCTGGAACCAAGTTTTACACTGCTCTGTGACCTGAAGCAAATTTTCGGCCTCTCTGAGCCTTTTGTACTTCCTAAAAAAATACGGACACTGGTAGATCCCACAATGGTTGTTTTAATGATAAAAGAGATTGAAAACGTAAAAGCATTAGACTGAAACATAAGTAGTATAAAATATCAACAGATGTTATCCCATAAATAAGCCTTAGTCATCAGAATGCCCAAAGGACCAGAAATGGAGGCATTTTCACAGCTTGACAAAGAGTTTTGGTTTAAAATCCCCCGTTGATAATTTAGGAAATGATGTACATACGCACAAAGGCAGTGGTTTTTCTCCTTTTCTTTCACTTCTGAAGCCAAAAATAACCAACAATCAAGGGGTTTAAGAAATCAGACCTTAAGAGTAAAAGATTACACTAAGAAACAAAGCTATAAAAACAATCATGAGTCATAGACTCACAGACAGCTTACTTCCTCTGTCTCTCTCTCCCCCCACCCCCGCCCGGGATCTGGAAGGCAGCTGTATTCTTTCGCTTTAGGGCAGAGCATTGCACAAAGGCTAACTCCTGTGTCAAACTGGCATTTCATCATACCAGTTCTTCATGGTATTTTTTTTTAATCTCCTCATTGTTCAAGACTATTTCCCCAGTCCTTTGGGTTGATATACTCACACTCTCATTTACATCTCTGAAATTCACATATTTACTTATCTTTTTTATCCAACAAATATACATTCAGTATCTACTATATGTACTCCCTATAGGCAAGGTAATGGAAGTCCCATTAAACAGCTTCAAATCATTTAGAGTTGGAAGGGGAGTCGGAGGCATGAAGAAAGAATGACTGATGTCCCAATAGTGGGCATGTGTAAGGAACGTAACCCACACTCAAATGCCATGGAAGGCATTTGGAAAGACGTGATGGCTAAGTGGAGAATATGGGGCTGAATGGACCAGGGTACTGGTGTTGGGGATAGAGAATATACTTTCAGGGAAAGTCTGAGAATCTGTAAATAGTTTCAAACAGGTGGAACTGAGTTGGGATAAGGAAGGGAGAATAGTGCATAAATGAGCTGGACGGGTAATATGACAAATCATGTGCTACCTTGTGGTGGACAGTGTGATGTCCACCCACACCTCCCACCAAGCATTTCCTTTTCTGTCTGTTGGGAGTGCTGTTGGCCAACAGACTTCATTTTTAGGGCAGCAAACACCTTGCTATTCAAGGATTGAATAACCTGTAGAGCCACCTTGCTCAGCGTTATAACCCTTCTCGGGCTAGCCCATCTATAATGGCTGGTCAATGAGAAAGAGGATGAACATCTGGCCATCTCCACCCAATTTGGGATTACTCTGAAAGGGGATTCTAGTGCCAGAGCATCCCATGAAGTGGCCATATCTTCCCTTGGCCCCGCATCACAGCTCAACTACTCCTGCCCACTCTTGCTCCCTTCATCTCCCCTCCAAAGGTTTTGATATTGAAGGCAGTACTTAATCGCTCTGTCTCAAAATCCCCTCCCCAGAGATTTCAGCCTGCTGTTCATACCATCACTTCTCTAGGATCAGCAACCCTCAGCTTACAAATAGAAAACTGAGACCCAGAAAAGGAAAGTAATTTTGTCCAAGAACCACTGTTAGTCATTGGCTGAACAGGTTCACACTGTATTGGCCTGTAACTTCTGTGAACTGGAGAGAGGACTTTGCAAGTTGACCATATCTCTCCTCACCAGTGTCCTCCCTCATTACTGTCTCCTCACCTTCTTTACTATATCTGTAAGAACCTATTTTCAATTCTCCCAGTGTGGGGGATGAGTTACTTTAGTCTTCATTATCTGTGAATAATTTTTCAGCCAGAGGCCCAGGCTCCTGCCCATTGGCTGCCTGGCTGCACATCTAGAGCAAGAGTTTATCCATGGAGCCTCTTGCCTCCCCTGGAGGGAGTTAGACAAATTTGCCAACTCCTTTGTAACCTCATAATATACATAACTCTTACAGAACATGCTCTATGCTTTCTTACACTTTCCCATTCTAGGCTTAAAGTTCCTTAAAACCTTGACAATTACCCCCTCATTTTTATATCTGCATCACTTAGGATAATGAATAGGAAAAAAATAAATAGAAGAAATTATAAGTTTACAGAGACTTCTGGGTATATGAGCTCCTTCAAAATAAATAATGATTGTGCTGATAATAGTAGCAGTTAAAGTAATCATGAATATTTGAAAGAGCATAATAACATTAAAGAACTTTTGTTCTGTTTTGTGCTATTAAGAAATATCATCCAAAATGTGGAAAAAGTATGGAAAAGGATGACTCTGTGTCTTTTCAAAATTATACCAGAATATTATCTAACAGGTCCATCTAAGAATCATTTACTTCTCCTAAGTGAATGCACATTTGATTGACATGCTATTTAGTATTTATTAGAACTATGAGTCGGTAAAATTACACATTTTGAGATGTGTTTTCTGATGTAAAAGATATCTCTAAAACTTATGGATGTATTGCTCTATAGTAATCTTTATCCAGCGTTATTTCTTCCAGTGCCTGTTTTTATTCGGTTTCTCTAATTCTCCTTTGAACTAGCTTTACCATCTTTCTGTTTATTTCATTAATGAGTTAAACCTTTGACTTGTTGCTCACTATATGTTTGTTGAAGAGGCATGTTTTTCACTTTTTGAAAATTACATTTTGACCATCCTTGATGTGAGATGAGCAAAATGGAGGTACCTAACCTAATTATACAGATGAGAAACTAAGACTTAATGTGTTCAATTATCTGGTGCAAGATTTTGTTAGTATGTAATGGTGGCAGGTTTCAAACCTAATTCTCTTGACTACAGCTAGAAGTGTGTGTGTGTGTGTGTGTGTGTGTGTGTGCGCATATGAAAATCTTGGGTATAGTTGGGAATGTGTCAGATGGCAGGAAGCTAGTTCTCAGAAGAAAGGTAGGTATTAGAGTGTTGAAAATATATGGTCCTGAGTATGTGGTTTTGCCAGTCATTGGCCCTGATAAATGACCTAAGAAACATATCAAGACCACATTCTCTCCATTGTCTTTAAATTTCAAGTCTTAAGCTTCTGCCTTGGTGCTGAAAATTTAACAATTTTTCTACATCCATTTTAACAAGTAGTCCTGGCATGTATGAACGTTAGTGGGAGGGTAAGGAAAGGAAGGGAAAAAAAGAGAGAAGAAATCTGTGATTTGTCTTGTATAATAACACTGTATATTTATTGTTCTGTTTTCCCTGAGGGACATTTCTATGAATGACACAGAAAACAAGGTAGGGTTTTGTAAGTGAGATTTGTGGGTGATGGGCTGACAGATAGATCCTAAATCAATTAACCATCATTTTTCATGAGAAATGATGTCTTTATGAGATTTTCCTTGTCCCTTGAGAAGAAAAACAAATCTTTGTAGTTTTTTATTAGATCTTTGATCTGACTAAAGAGATTTATGTTTATTCAACCTGTTCCCCAGGGATAAAGGTCGGAGTAGGATGAAGGTCTATGACATTCATGTAATTAATACTAGATAAATGTCATGTGTCTTTAGAAATGTGGAAATGGCTTTACAGCCCAAGTAGCTCAACATCACTTCTCAAGCATTTAATTAATACCTACCATGCAAAAAGGTGCTGCAGGGAACATCAACTCCATGCCATGTGCCTTTTTTTTTTTTAATACTTATTTATTTTATAAAGGTGGGGAGGGGCAGAAGGAGAGATAGAGTCTCAAGGAGATGCCCACTGAGTGCAAAGCTCCAGGTGGGGCTGGATCACAAAATCCTGAGATCATGACCCAACCCCAAATCAGGAGTTGGATACTTAGCCAACTGAGCCACTCAGGCTCCCCCCCTGCATTGTGCCCTGTGAAGTATCTTGAACATGTATTCCATTTAACTGTAGAGTGATATCATGATGTAGTGGGAGTAATTCCATTTGAGCAATGATGGAACTGCGGCTCAGTGTTTAAGCACCTTATGCATAATTATAAAACTAGGAGGTGATTACACTAATGTATATACGTATACATACATATATATATGTATACATACATATAGAGAAATGGGCTTTCATATATGTGTGTGTGTGTGTGTGTGTGTATATATATTTGCTACTGAGCTCAGGAAAGCCCATTTCTTCCTCTGCTGAGAATTGAGAGGGGAACCATGGAGAGGTGAAGAAAGAAGACATCATCCTAACAAGTCATTCCAGCTGAAGTCACCTAATTCCTCAACATGGTAAAAGGTGTATATTCTTATATCCTAATCTCTCTTAAACCAAACTTGATTCTTCTGTGTGTTAACAGACAACCACATAATTATCATGTATTTCTTTTCTCATCATGCATGGTTCAAATGCTCAATATGTACCAGGCAATGTGAAATAATATTGTGTCAAATAAATTCTATGAAATCGTATGAGAGTAATTTAGAAGAACACACTAGAAACAATGTAATCCAAATGTATTAAAAATAAAAATTTAGAGAAAAATATGCCAGGAAAATTAAAACCAAAACTAATATTATAGCAATGTTAATAACACATAAAATACCAGATAAAAATCTAAGGGAAATTAATCATGCACAAGGAAGAATGTTTTATATCAGTAAAAATAATGAATAAGCCACCATCAAAATAATCATGTGTATCTATGAACTTAACAGGATAGGATAAAATAAACAAACAAATAATGAACATTTAGGGGTACATTGACAGATACAAGGAGGCATTAAACACACAGTCTTTGGAAACTTCATTAAGCAGAAAACAATATTATTAAACATACACATGATTTGAAATACATAATTAATTATTTGATATGACATATAGAATGTGCCTCCAACCAAAAACAATTCCTGATATATGTGAAATAAGTCAATATAGTACTGATACAGCAGTAGAAGTCTGTTGGAGCTGAGGAAAGAAGCGTGCATACATGGAAACTTGTAGTGATATAGCAAATCAGTGGTGAACAGATAGATTTAAATTCTGGAAAATTTGACTTTCTATTTAAGAAAAATAAGTAAATGGGTACTTATTTCACATACAATCCAAATATACATTCCAGATGGATTAAAAACTAAATCATGGAAAGTGAACCAAACAAAAAAAGCCAGAACCTTAAAAGTTCTAGAAAGATTTAGAACAGAACATCTGTCTGACCTCAATATAGAAGTATTTATAAAATTATGCAAAAAAAGCATGAACCATGAAGGAAAGGGTTGACAAATTTTGAATACTTAATTTTTAAAGACACATTTACAATCCTTTAGCAGAAGCAGACAAAATAGTATCTTCTAGAATATGCAAGCAAGTAGATAATGACAAACAGCTCAACAGAAAAGTTCAAGGTATTGAACAAGACATTCACAGAGGGAATAAAAAAATATTCAATAGATGCACTGTCAGAAAATGCCTTTATCCTATTCCCCAGAACCTGTTAATGTTGCCTTATATGGCACATGGGACTTGTACAAGTGATTAGTTGAAGGATTTTGAGATGGAGAAATTATTCTGGATTATCCAAGTCAGCCCACTATTATCATGCTATAATCCTATAAATTTTCTTATGACTCCTATAGTAATTAGTAGGAAAAAAATCCTTTAAATTTTTCAGTTTTTTAAATTTATTTCCTTAAAGTTCTAGAGGCCAGAAGTCCAAAATCAGTTTCACTGGGCTAAAGTGTCAGCAAGGTTGATTCCTTTTCTGGAGTCTCTGTGGGAATCTGTTTCCTTGCCTTTTCTAGCTTCTGTAAGTCACCTGCATTCCTTGGCTCATGGTCCTTTCTTCAGAACATTCCAACCTCTTGCTTCCATTGTCATTTCTCCTACTTTCTCCTTTGATCCTCTTACCTCCTCCTTACTGAGAAAATCAAGGAGATGATACATGTAATCTATCTTTGTCACATAGTGGGAAACTATGTGACATATATTGCCATTAGTATTGCTGTTAGCATTTCCACTATGATCAAGGATTGGTGAAAAACAATTGCTCATAAATATACTAAAAGGGATAGAAATGAAGGATATGGTAGGAGGAAATTCTGTATCTGAAGGGAGCGAACTTATTTTTTTTTTAAATTTTTATTTATTTATTTATTGGACAGACAGATCACAAGTAGGCAGAGAGGCAGGCAGAGAGAGAGAGAGGAGGAAGCAGGCTCCCTGCTGAGCAGAGAGCCTGATGTGGGACTTGATCCCAGGACCCTGAGATCATGACCTGAGCTGAAGGCAGAGGCTTTAACCCACTGAGCCACCCAGGCGCCCTGAATTGAGTGAACTTTAATGGAATTTAAAAATTGTAGATGTATGTCAGAATAGGCAAAGGAGGTGGAGGTTATTAAGTATTTCTCTCTCCCCTTTGTTACCCATTCCAAGAATACTTTATAATCTAGTCAAATCTTGGATACGTTTATTGGCCAGAAGGGTGATTGTCTGTGCTAAAATCTTCTGTGTTTTTTCTCCTCTTCCATGCACGTGTCCTGAGTATTAAGATGATCTACGAATAGAGTATCTCTATAGGTACCATCTAAATCAGGGCACCTTTAAAAAGGAAAGAAGCATTATTAAAAATTATATTGGGCCAACAGTTTACATTTGGATTGTCTCAAGCATAACAGAGTGTGTAGCCACATGTATGGAGATATTTATCTTTTCTTGCATGTGTCCAACTTGTACTGTATGCGGTATTCTCTGTGCTACATTTTTCACCAAAGCTATAAAAGTAATAAAAAAGAACCAGAACCTGACCTCGTCATTTTTTTCTTCATTCCAGTCTTATGTAGCTGACACTCTGTATTACTCAAAGTCTGCAGTAAGTCTGGCCAGCTTTCTTTCTCTTTTCTGACTTGCGTTCACCTTGACTGTTCTGATCTACTGAGATCTGTGTATGCACACAGAGGGAAGGACAGAACCCCTAGGCCTGGACTCTAGCCAAGCTAACCAAATTGTTCTGTGCAGGGCAATGTAGCTAATGATAGAGTGTTTCTTTTGCCTCTTTCCCTGTGTCTTCCTATTCAGGGGACACTATAGGGGTAGAAAGAATTTATACTCTACTGCATATAGTAAATGCAAACATCTCTTGTTCCCCTGGCCACAAATACCATCTTAATACTATTAAAAACATTCATTTCAAGTGCTCAAGTTAAATACTAAGATTTTCCACTAAATATCAGGACATCTCACTTAAGATCAGATGTTGTTCCATGTCTCTCCGGTCTCTCCTTTCTTATGTGCATGGGTGTGTGTGTGTGTGTGTGTGTGTGTGTGTATACATATTATTTTATATATAAGACTTATATGTAATGTTAAAATATTATGTTTACAACACATTATTTATATTTGAATATGTTCTATATTCTATATGTAAATTATATGTAGAATATTATGCATTTGTATATATCCATGTGTGTATGTGTGTATATACATATGTATGTATATACATATAAATTAATGTTTGTATCATCTATCTATTTATTGTAGGTGGGGTTTTTCCTTTATGCTGCCAGCACTATTCTCACTGGTTCCTTTATCCATCTATCTACACATCCATCCATTTTTTTGTATAAGCAGATGTTATCTTTTTTCCCTGTACTCTAACAGGGATGATATTTTTAATACCCTTTCTACAGACTTTCTCACTTAGAATGATATTAAATTGTGATCACTTTAGAAAAATGGTACAACAGAAACAACAAAGTTGAGCCAATAACTGCTCAAGAACTCTGACTGAATTTTTGACATCTAAGAATCTGATCTATGATGTCTGATTCCCTTTCTAGGATGCTAACAGTAATCTTGTTGTTTTCTTGTTTTGGGTTGTTTTTGATAGGAATGTGTATCTCTCTAAGAGCATCCTGTTTTGCTCTGATCAATAACATAGTGAAATTGCACATATAAGGACTTTAAGTCTGGTACTTCTTTCCAGCAGATTCCTATCAGCTATTAATTCTTCCAGCATCTTACCGAATGCTTTATGTTTGCCAGACAGGTACTGTGGTAACAATGGGAACTGAATAGATTCAACTTGTGTCCTGTGTTCTCAATGATCTAGCAGTCTAGTGGAGAGGAGAGAAGACAGATTAATAGAAAAAAAAAGTTACCAAATCCAGAATGGGTTGGAAATGGAGGCCAGGAAAAGTTTTCTTGATAATTTGCTGCCCCCCACCCCGCCTTATTTTGTAGGCAAGGTACCTGTTACTTGGTAGACAAGAATACAAAAGGCATTCTGTGGATATGACATTTGATATCTTGCCTTCACCAAAGGGCTGGAAAATCAGCCAGATAATATGTGTTTTCCCTTACTAAATCTTTTATCCTTTGACTGAAATTACCCTATTAAAATCAGGGTGGGATCACAGGTCCCTGCATTATACTTTTCTCCAGGGGAGACCCCAAAGACACAGCTGTAGCCTCATAGTCTTTTTGTTCATTTCTTTTCAAGCACCAGAATGCTCTGGAAGGGATGGAAGGTTAAATTATTCCATGGTTATTAGTCCATTTTCCTGGGGAGGGAGGGGAACAGGTTTTGGTTTTTATTTTCAGATCTGTTCAGATGTTTGATCTCTAAGGGGTAATGTACAATTGGATTTTCCTACACAAATCTTGGGCCTGGTCTTGCCCCAGGCTATTTTAGAGTAAGCTGAAGATCCTTCCTTATGTCCCTGATAGGACTAGAACTTACTGGTATGAACTCTAGAAAACAATTATGGAGAAATTAATTTCCAAGCAGTGGAGGGACTCAAAATACCCTCTGGTTTTCTGCACAGATTTTTATTATTGATATTATATATGTGCGTGTATATATATAATTGTTCTATATACTATACCATAGTAATATTTTACACTCTAATTTACAATGTACCTGAGCTTTCACCTAAGTTTTCTCATGTTATAATCATTCATAGCAAACCTAGGAGTATGTGTTACCCCATCTCTAAATGAGTAGACTGCAGTTTGTGGAAAATAATCCAATTAGCTCATAGCCACATAGCAAATTTGTGTTTTAACATCTTGAATCTAAAACCTGGATTTCTTTAGGTGCATATCCCTCTGTAGTCATATATTTATTTAAAGTAATTTATGCAAAGCTGAATAATGAGAATTTAATTTAACCTTGAGAGATACTCAAATAAATTTCAGAAAAGTATCATTTTTTTCCTTATGATTTCTGTTGTGTAAACATGGTCACTGATAGCACATCTTCTTCAGTATTTGCAAAAAGCTCATAGGAAGGCATAATCTGTTTTGCTTTATTATTTTGGCATATCTTGTCCCAGCACCAAAGCTCCCATACAGTTGGTATATATACATATAGACAGTGATGTTATTGTCTGTGCAGCAGTAAGATTCTCAATGAGAAAGGAAATTAAAAAGCAACAGGTGATGAAAACAGAATGATTACATCTTCTCTGGGTATAAACACTGGCAACACCTGATAATCTTGAAAGACATTTAGTTCTGTCCAATAAATATTTGTATCTGTCCAATGGAACCATTTTTCATTATTTCTGAAGTAGTCGTGACCAGATTTTACATGTAAGTTTAATGCTTGTTAAGAAAATGAATATGAAAGCTTTGGAAATATTGCAGAAAAATCCCTTAAGTGGCTTTGTTTAAACTCTTCTTAAAGCTGTAAAGCACTGTTTTGCAGCTTCCCTTTGAAAATGTGGCCATTGCAAAACTTAAAACTACTGCCTCATACCCCAGAGAAACACTAACCACTTGGCTCCATGAAAAGAAGCCTTTAGCCACTGAAAATATGACTTGGTGTGTTATTTGAGCAGATGGAAATCCTTATGGATATCCAACAGACTAGTACTTGGGTCCTCCAGTCCTCAGAAGCAATCAGTTCAGTTTCCTTATATAGAATGTTTTTGTTAATCTCTCTAGATGAGCAAGGGGTCTGGTCCCAGTGCCAAAGGTCCTAAAATATAAGTTCTTTGCTTTGTCTTTTTATATCATACCCCTCCACTGGTTCTAGCGAGATAGTATCTCTCTTTCTTTCTCTGTGACTTGCCAGTAGGAGATGGTGGAAGTTCATGAAGCAGAACACATCACTAGGTCATATTAGTCCCTGAAGCAAGAACTCCATGATTAAGGCCTCTTAATCACAATTAGCTGTAGAAAATTAGCTCATAGAAAAAAAAAGTTACCAAATCCAGAATGGGTTGGAAATGGAGGCCAGGAAAAATAGAGACCTATCATGTTCCAGTTCTTTCTGTATTTCACTTACTAGTCGTAGCATGAGTTAATTTAGGTGTAATTATTCCCATTTTAGAGAGAAGGACCCTGAAGTTTAGAAAGGTTAGGTTACATGACTCATGTCTCTCAGCTTGAGATGAGGCTGGACTTGGAACTCCAGTCTTTCTGATTCTTAAATCCATTGCTCCCCCTGATGCAGGAATCAAATGTACTGAAGGTTTGTTTGTACAGTGAATCATTCTGGCAAATGTCTACTTTGGTGCAGTTCAGATTGGTAATGCATATGTCCCCTGGATCAGTTGTTTCTCTTGGGAGAGGGGGTAAATGTAATCAGTTGGACTGTTAGAATGAAATTCAAGTAGCCAGGAAAACCAAGACTTCATCAGTAGCAGGAGAAAAAACAAAAAACAAGCAAACAAAAAGAAGGGAAATAAAAATCATTTGTGTGTGTAGTTGTAGCCTCAGTTTCCGTCACTTACGTTTATATTGAAAAGGCTTTCTAAACTTCCCACTATACTTGGAATAAAACCTGAAGTTCTTCCTGATGCCCATTAGGCCTGGCTTCTCTAGTCAATTTCATTCTCAGCCCCTCACACTATCCCTCCTTTCTCTTGTGCTCCAAGCTCACAACCTTCTGATGGCTTCTAGAATACACAAGGAGCCTTCTTGACTACTTGCCTATATTCCTTCCTTCCTTCTCTGCTTTTTCTTTTCCTTCCTTTCCTCCTTCCTTTCCCTCTCTTTTCCTCCCTTTCTTCCTCTCTCCCTTCCTTCTCTGCCTTTTCTTTACCTTCCTTCTCTCCTTCTTTATCCCAATCTTCCTCCCTTCCTTTCCTCTCTCCTTCCCTTTCTTCCTTCGTTCTCTGCCTTTTCTTTATCTTCCTTAGCTTCTTTCTTACCCCTCTTTTCTTCCCTTCTTTCCTTCCTCCCTTCCTCCTTCCATTATCCTTCCTCATCTCCTTCTTTCAACAAATGTTTAATGTGAACTTTTATGTTCCAGACAGAGATGCTAAAAATTCCAGAGTTGAGAAAATAGCAAATGCTGTCTTTATATATCTTACATTCTAGTGCAAAGGAGAGAATAGTCTTAGTATGTTTAGAGAATAGCAAGAAGTCAGAGTCAACAGAGCAAAGTAAGAGAGAAAGAGAGTGGCAGATGTAAAGGGAACAAGGGTCTGCCAATGGTAAGGATTTTGAATTTTATTCTAAGTGACTTAGGGAAGCAATGGATATTTTGAGCAGAAAATAGATGGAAACTCTCTGGCTGCCGTGCAGAGAATAAAATGTAGGGATGCGACAGAAACAGAAAGATCAAATTTAATGTTGTCCAGGTGGGAGATGATGATAGCGTGGTTTGATAGAGATCAAGATAATAAGTAGTTATATCTGGGAAATATTTTGAAGGTAAAGATAATAAGATTTTTTCCCTCTACCTTAAAAAATAAGGATTCAAACTTTTTAGCTAAAGCAGGTATGTGACCATGTCCTATTTGCCAATACTTGGTGGAGGGGGGAAACATGTTTTGGGGGAAATTCAAGAATTTATTAAAGTTGAACTTTTTAATAGCCATCCAAGTGCTGATGTCAATATGCCATCTGGAATTCAGGGGGAATTGAGAGCTGCAGTTATATATGGAACTTGTCAGACTCTGACAGAATCTGACCTTCCCACCTTGAAGTACCTCCCTCTGCCTGGAATGTTCTTCTGTTTTTTATCTATTCGGCAATTCCCATCATTCAGCTGTTAGCTTAAATGTGTTCTCTGACCACACTGTCAGAAGCAGATCTTTTGTCTCTCACATACCCTGCTTAGGTCTGTCTATCTATGTATAATTTTATTGTGGTGTTGCTTTTGTCATTGGTGTTGATTTCTCTTTAAAGAATTACTTCAAACTTAACAACATTTATTTGTTTTAATAGTTTGCTTCTTGATTTATTATCTCTCTTTTCCTCATAATATAAACTCTGTAAAGTCACAAACCATGCCTATCTTATTTATTGTTGTGTCCCCAGCACCTAACACAGCTCATGTAGTAGATGCACAGATATATGTGCAGTAAGTGAACATTGTTTTGTGTTCTTCTCACATCTCAGTCTTTAAGGCTTTCACTGCCAGTTGTGCTCATACCCTGAGCCTATTCACGAAGGTAGGTACTTGTACAAGCAGCCTGACACTGACTTCCTGCCAAAATCTGGGATGGTCCGTTTACTGTGAGGCTAATATCCTTTTTGTCTGGCCAGAGGCAAGGGCACCTCTGTGCAAAACCTAGCCTTCAAAGGCTGATCAGAGCCACTTTGTTTGCCTATGCTTACTTCACAGGATCTGCACTCTGTCTATGAAAGTCATGTATAAACACAGTTATAGTAGAATGTGCTATGAAAAAGGTCGCTGTTACTCAGTGGTCTTTGAGAATAGAATAGAGAACACACCTACCTCTAAAAGGGTGTCTGCAGTGCTTCACAAGACAGATAGATCATCCTTTAACTGAGCCTAGGATATGGAGAAGTTTAGTACATTGCTGTGGTCTAATGTAGTTGAAAACATCTGAGTCCTGTGCATGAAAGATTAAATTCCAAATCCCAGATCTTCCATTTAGAGTTTGTAGCCTAGTTCAAGTCACTTGAATTCTTTAAGTCTCAGTTTCCCCATCTATAACACAAGGGTAAAAAGATGAACTTTTCAGGATTTATGTAAGCATTAAGATGCTAGATTATAGTCTCTAAATACAGTATTGGTGTGGTTATTGTCCATGAAAAAATACAAATAAAATGGAAAGAAATGCAGAGGTGCAGAGGGAAGGAAATCATACCATGTGAGGAGAACAGTGTTACTTGTGCTTTGTTTTTAAGTATAGAGTCCTAAGAAAATATATGTGTTGCTTTTGCATATATGTTAATTATCTAATAAAACGGTAAGTTCTTTAAGGGAGAGAGATGCTTCATGCTTCTGCTTAGCCCGTGGACATTTTATCTAATTTACTTTACTTTCTTATTTCCAGCTGGTTCTCTAGGTTTCGAGAAAGCAGTATTTCATGATGAAAATAGCAAATGCTTTGAAGGTGAACAAAGTATCTATCACTTCTTATCTGTGGGACCTTGAAGAAGGTGCTAAAGTTTCTGAGCTTCAGGTTTCTTATTTATGCACAGGGAGCAATAATACTTACTTCACAGAGTTATTTTTATGGCATTAGATATATAAAAGTTGCTTAAATATTCTTGGCACATAATTCATGCTCCCTGTGTGGTATAATAGTAATATAACAATAGTGGTAGTAGGGTTAGTTGCACTGCATTAGAACAGTCAGTAGTACCTAATCATCTTATATCATTCTCTGTAAAGCAGGATGTCTGTACAGATTCATTGTGGTAGAGACTTCTAGTGCATACCCATGTCTTGTTCCTTTTTCCTCTTTTTCTCCTGGAGTAGTAGTACGTATCCTCAGCCTCTTGCAATTTAGGCAGGGCAAAATGCTAATTTGGCCAAGGAACTACACACAGAATCGACGTGTTTCACATCTAGGCAAAAGTTAGAAAGAGCCAGCAGGTGAACCAGTAATTCCCTGCCCTTGCTCTAGTTATCAGGAAGGCCTTTTTCTTGATGGAACAACTACAATATGATGGAACCTCCCTCGGCTTAGATCCTGAGTGGAACAGAACCCTAGACAATCTGTGTGGATAGTACATAAGAAACAAATACATTTGTAATGTGATAAGCCAATGGGACTTGGGAATGTTTATCACTGCAGCATTACCTAATTTATACTGACTAATACACTTCAGTAATAGTTAAGACTGACATTCAGAACAAGAACAATTTTAATCATTTCTTCTCTTAAAAGATCTTTATGGACAATAATTCCCTGGTGACTAACATAAAAATAAGGCAATAATTTATTTCAAAGCAATGAAAATGAAATATTTCTTGTTTGTGAGTCCTAGAAGCATAAGACAGGCAATATAATTTTTAAGACCTGATAAAGAGTTTAGGTGTTTTGAATGGATTATTATAGATAAAATTGAGTTCCAGTTGTCTTTTATTGAAAGAAGGCTTCATATTCAAAGGAATTTATTTTTTTCCTTGGTGCTTGGTAATGAAAGCAGTGTCTCAGTTGGCCTTTCTGAATGGTGATCGCAAATGAATAAGTAAATAAACAAAAAAATCCCAACAACCTCGGGAAGGTTGGAATAGAAGTTTCCTTTCTTTTTAATGGACAGTTAAATACATAGTGGGGTGGGTGTGATGTTACTGTCTATTGCTCTGCATCTGGTGTACTTGCTTCTAACCCCTCATTTGTCACTACCCTCTTGATGGGTGTCCTTAGATAAGTAATCTTTGTTAAAAGATAGTATCACCTAGTGGGTAAAAGCCTGAATCTTGGAGCCAGACTGCCTAATTCACATTATATCTCTGTGGCTTATTAGCTGTGTGACCTTAGGCAAATGACTTAAAAATCTTTATCCCTTAATTCCGTTATTCGTAAAATGGAGGTACTAATAGTAAATATGCTATAGACTTTTTGTGCAAATTAAATGAATTAAAACATCTGAGGCACTTATAAAAGTACCAGGCATGTGCATAATAACATTTCAATAACTATTAGCTTTTTATATTATCTATGTCTCTCTGGGACTCTGCTTTATTATCTATAAAATAAAATGATTAGACTAAATGATCCATTAAAGTTCTATTATTTTTTCTTTTCTTCTAAGAATGAAGGTTCCATGAGTTTAGGGCCTATGATTGTATTTGTCCCATTATAGTGAAAATAACCTAATGAATTCCAACACAAATGATACTCAATAACTATTTATTAAATACATGTATCAGTGAATTTATTGTAACAGCTACCACTTGTTAGGGATTTAAACATGCCACGCACTATTTTAGGTGCTATTATCTTAAATTTTTGCAGTGAGCCAATTGAGTAAGTATTATTATCACCTCATACTACAGATGAAGGAATGATGTAAAAATATGTTAGATGACTACTTCAAGGTCGCATGGTTTAATGAGTGGAGAACAGCGGAAGAGTGAGACTTGGATTTTAGATCTGTCTGATTTGTAAGTTCTTAAGTGAAACCATTTTCTCTTTAAGTACGCTTATGAAGACAATTTATAATACAGCTGTGGAGTTGATCGAGAAAGCCAAAGTCAATTCTTGAAATACTGCTTCCATTACTCACTGCTCTACAAAATGGCAGCGACCTGTGTACTTGTCTGTGCCACCCATTAAGGAACAAATTTTTTTGAGAATGAAGAATGTGTTTATCTTGTCTTAGTACAATGCCTGACACATTACAGATACTCAGTATGTGTTAGAATAAAGAAGTGAATAGTAATTAGAAACCTGGTGTTTGCTAAGGGAGGCTTTGATAGGTTAATACATTTCAAATGTTGTTTTATATCAAATTACTAATGTCATGATTAGATTTGACTCTATGCCAGATGTCTTATCTATTTTATTTGCTCAATCATCACACAAATATGTAAGGTAGGGACTATTAACTTAGTTTTACAGATAAGAGTATCAGTACTGAGAAAATAACTCACCAAGAGCCCAACCATGATGCTAAGTTTTATTTAAAGGAGTATTTAGGGTAGCTTTGTGTTTCCCCATTATTATAGCTCTCTTGAGGGTTGTATACTTCTCAAGGAGGTAAGGGCACAGAAAGCTATAGTACTAAGAGTAAGCAACAGCCAACATATACCTTCATATTATTTTTATTTCCCCCATTCTGTTGTTGAGCAAGTCTTAGATTAATAATTTTTGAGAAATGTCTCTCTCTTTGAAGTGGGCACACAGTTAAGTGCCTTAATTTACTAGCTTCTTGGAGCCATTAACATTTTGGGGGAAGCAAAGAATTTCTAGTTCTCTCATAGAGCAATTGATAAGAGACTGTGCAAGTTGTGTGAAAGATTTGGGGTGCCTTGCAAAAGCCATTCAAGGTTACCTATCAGGTGGGTAAGGTGATGGTACCCATAATCTGTGATGACTTCTGCATTTTGCCCTAGCAGTTCAGCTCAGCCTGGTGACAGCTGGCAGGAGTTCAATATCTTATTGTTATAGACAGGCTGTTCTAAATTGAATGGATCAATGCCTTGATTAAAAGCTAGAGATGCAAGCCAGTCAGGGTGGTCAAAAATGTTTGGTCCGTTGACATTTTCCTGTAAACCATTGAATCATTTAGTCAATAGACCAGACTTCTGGATTAAAGAATATTAATAATGGCTGGCCAGTTGGTAATGCACTCTCTCAACCAACTGCCTGGGAACTTGTGGCACTGTTTTAAAGCAGCACAATTGGAAAGCTCCACTCCAGTGCTTCACAAAATCATTCTTGGAGTGTGAGACAATTTGGCTTAGCATCAAACAGAAATGGCACATTAATGTGGAACCATTCTCTTGGCACTGAATGCACTTTGCTGGAAAAAATGGCAAACTGATTTTGAGAAAAGATTTACAGACCTATAGGTGAGTAACTGTCTTGATTTCTTTTCAAACAAAACACTGAGTAATTAAGGGAGAGTATAAATATTGGATTGCATTTTAAAATAGTTTTGCTACACTATTCCTTTCCTTATAATCTGTTGAAAGGAAATAGCATTTCTCCTTCTTGAGATGATATGTTTCTAAACAAATCATAAAGCCAGTACTTGGTTAATGTATAAAGCTAACAAATGGCAGCACCAAGTCCCATTGAGTAGATGTCAGTGTAATGTATGTTCCTACAGGGATTTTTAGTTTCTTAAATGATACCCTCTTCCTTGTTTAAGTGGAAAACATTCTCTAAAAGCTGAATACCAGTTCTTTAATATGATTTGAGAATATTTCTGACAGAGGCATAAAGGGCTCCTCTTCTCTCCCTATCTGGCCATGCAAGAATAGAAAGATGTTACTCAGATTCTGTATTTCTTCATATCAATCTCTTTTTAATCTCAAAATATCTTTCCATTACCTAATACTTCCAAAGAATAAGTGAGCTTTTATATGAAATGATACACTAGGCACATGAACCAGGTTATCAACCTTAGCATCATGCATAGTAGGAAGACCTTATCATTCATGTCTCCTCACATGATGCAAAAAGAAGTAATCAACATCTCTATGTGACATTTCTACCACTGTTTAACTAGACTCTAATGATGAGGGAACATAAATTCAGAATGTGACAAGATCTGATTTCTTAGTTGTAAGTACCCCTATGTCAGAAGAACAATTTCTGTTAGGTTTCATTCTACCCACGACAAATGCTTATGATTCGGTAGTTTTATTTTATTTTATTTTAAGATTTTATTTATTTATTTGACAGAGAGAGAGAGAGAGACAGAGACAGCGAGAGAGGGAACATAAGCAGGGGGAGTGGGAGAGGGAGAAGCAGAGCAGGGAGCAGGGAGCCCAATGTGGGGCTCGATTCCAGGACCCTGGGACTATGACCTGAGCTGAAGGCAGACGCTTAACCGACTGAGCCACCCAGACACCGCATGATTCAGTAGTTTTAAACCAAACTTCAAGGGTACCTGTTACTTTGCATTATCTTTATTCCTGGATGCTTGTTCCTTCCCTAATCTATAAAAGTCACCTCTTTTGTCTATTCAGTTGATAAGTACACAGACTGCCATAAGGTAGGAAATTTGCTTGCTTTATTTTTTTTTCTTAAATGATTAATGGGTTTCAATGTAAATTTGGGAGTTAACATGGGAATCACCAGTGTCCATGTAGCATTACTCAAGAAAAACTGATATGTCTCAGGAATCCATAGGAGTGTGTTATTGGGATATATCCCAAGAGCATGTCTGCTATAGAAAATATGAAATCTTATGAGAATGGATTATGTCAATTCTGAATGTTCATAGAGCTGAACGATGTCTCCTGGTGGTTATTTTTGTGACCTGACCTTATTTTCCCCAAATGGGCAATTCCTTGCGTCAGAAATTTCCTAACTTTTTTTGTACCTCCATTTCCATAAAAAGGGCCGCTAAATAGTCTTGTTGAATTAATGGCTTAAGGGGTGGGGGTAGGGGGAATGAGACAATGAACGTAGCCAGGGGCATATTCACAGTTTTCCTGTCACTATTTGTTGAAAAGTTTCCATGACTTTAATCAGATTTCTTTATTTGGTAGGGATCATTTGCAAGAGACACCAAATAAAAAACATTAGATTTCCCCTGGGGAGACAATTTTGGAAGTTGTAATTTTCCACTCTAAGTATGAACAGCTTCACCATGGAAAGAAGGCTTCACATGGATAATGACAATAATGCAGTTTAATTTTTAAGGCACCCGGCCTGAAGGCCTCCGAAATGGGAAACAGATGTGCTTTGCATCTTCCTTTTTCTCCAGCAGTACACCAATTTGTAGACATGTAGGGCATCAGACGAGGTTAGAAGAAGACCCTTGTCTAATGACCTGGGCCACAATATCCAGCAGAGAAAAAAATTATCTTCAGTAATGTTTACCAAATACTTAGATGCACCAAGCACTTCATGGACATTGCTTTACTCAGATCTCACATCAACACCACAAATTTGGTCCTGTTGTTCCCCTCATTTTGTAGTTAAGAAAAATGGGTCTTAGATTAAGAGAATCATCTGATGTCACGAATGTTAAATGTATAACAAGCAGTCTCACCTAGAGACCATGTACTTAAGTGAAGGAATCCACCAAATCGTATGAGGGTTTATTGAGTGTCACAGGATGATTTTCATACATTAGTCTAAGCCTTTATGACAGCCCTCAAGGTAAACATTATAATCATTGTAGACAGCTGGAAGCTGAGATTCAGAGACATGAGGTAGCTTACCCACAGTTATTGTTCTGGTAATTGGCTATGCTTGCACACTCAGTGTCACTTCCAAACAGTGTCCTTTAAAGTTTATCAGGCTGCCTCTCTCTGTTGCTTATTGAGCAACAAACTTTGTTTGGCTTCTTCTTATGCTTCTAATTTATATAAAATGGCACATAATTATCTATTATACAAATTTAGGATCAGAAAGTATGACCAAAGTGATGGAATTTTTGTCAAACTTGGGAGAAAAAATAATCCCAGGTACCAGTAATAATTACAACAAATTGACCTCATCTTAAGGTTTTAAATCAGAATATTGCACAAGCAGCATGGACTGTGTCTTACATCATTCTCTGTCTAAAGTATTGTTGTAAACCACTGTGGCAGAGATTACTTTTCCCTCAATATATAATCTCTCTTTCTTCCTTTTAGTGCTGGAAGTCCTCAATCACCACACATGGAGTTGTTTACATGGCAGGTCACATGATGCCCCAATAGATACATTTCTGAGCTCCTCTTGCAAATGGTATGATCATGTGAGCAAGTTGATATCATGGAATGAAAGCAGAAGTGAAAGGCTTAATTCCACTGCCACATCCAAAATACAAAACTGCTTTTTCTGCATTTCTTCTCTGCCTCTTTCTTTGTTATGCTAAAAGAGAAAGTTGTTTTGGGAACCCAGGTTCAACTAAACTGATGTGAGAAAACCACCTCTCAGTAGAATGGGGGAGTGACAAGATGGAAGGGAACGGGATTCCTGGACAAACTCATGGAGCAGAACTGCCCACTGCCTATCTGTTGTACTCTCTATTTTTGGGCTGAGAGAGAAATAAATACTTATAATGCTTAAGGTAATGTATTCTGAGGTCTCTTTGTTATATGAGCTTAGTATATATACTATTACATATGTGTTTACTGAAGTAAAAACAAATCAAAATCCATTGTCTGAATCAAGAAAGTTTTAAGAATTATATGTTGTTTTATATAGTAGTCTCTATATTTCCTAGAAGACTCATGAGTACATATTACATGATATTGGGGGTGAACTGTGTCCCTCCAGAGTTCATATGTTGAGATATTTACCTTAGAATATGACTATATTTGGAAATAGGATCTTGAAAGAGATAAGGTTAAGTAGAATCATTAGAGTCTAATCTAATATGACTGATATTCCAATAAGAAGAGACTGGAACACAGAAACACACACATACTCACAGAGAGAGACCTTACAGTGACAGAGAGAGAAGAGAGTCATCTACAAGCCAAAGAGAGAGGCCTCCGAAGAAACTAACCTGCCGACACCTTGATCTCAGGCTTCTATCCTTTAGAATTGTGCAAAAGTAAATTTCTGGTGTTTAAGCCACTTAGTCTGTGGCACTTTGTTATGGCAGACATAGGAAGCTCAAAAGAGGTTTGGAGACTCCCAAGAACTCCGAAAATATGGGCAATAAAGTATCCTTGTGAAAGTTACATTAAAAATATCAATATATAAGGGATGAGAGATGAGAAATCAATCATGTAAGAATGTTTAAATCAGGGCTCCTGAGTGGCTCAGTCGTTAAGCATCTGCCTTCATGACTCAGGTCATGATCCCAGGGTCCTGGGATTGAGCCCCGCATCAGGCTCCCTGCTCTGCAGGAAGCCTGCTTCTCCCTCTCCCATTCCCCCTGCTTGTGTTCCCTCTCTTGCTGTGTCTCTGTCAAAGAAATAAATAAAATCTTAAAAAAAAAAAAAAAGAAAGAAAGAAAGAAAATTTAAATCATGTAAGGACCTACTCTATACTGGGACAATTCTATGATTTGGAACTAAAGCAATGTACAGGACAGGTTGAATCCAGCAACCCACTATTTCCTGGTGCTCAAATTTTTATTTAAAAAGAAAAACAATCAGGGTGAAGAGGGATATGTTGGGGAAGAGTAATCTACTTCATTTGGGGGCGCAGGTCTCATTGGGCAGGAGTCTTATGTTGAGACCTAAATGAACCCCCCCCCCCAAAAAAAAGTGCCAACCATGCAGACTGGGTGGGGGTGGCTGAGACTTTCAGACATATACAAAAGTATCAAGACAGAACTGAGATTGGCCTGTCTATTGAACAGGCTCTGAATAACCCCATTCCCAAGGCTTAGGGGAGAAACTATGTGGTTTTCACACTGAGGCAATGTGCATCCCCAGACTTTTGGAACCAAGGAGGTAACCCTAATGATCTGTAAGTCTGATTCAAGGTCATTAGTACTTAGTGTGAATTCTTGAAGAATTTTGCATTTTCACAGCCAAATAACTCTATTGGTCCAGTCCTGTAAACTCTAAGAAGTCTGAGAGCCTTTCTTCATCTTATTCTGTCTTCATCCCCTTCCGCCCAAGTTGGCAGTGTCCCCACTGGGCTAGCTGATTAGGTTCACACATGCACTAACCATCCTTATCAAATTACTGGTCCACCATTCCCTTATTGTTCTCTTCAGAACATGTTTTTCTCATTTTTTGTAATGTGGAGGTTGAGAGTTTTCTAAATCTTTAAGTTCTGCTTCTCTTTTGCTTAACAATTTTTTCTTCAATTTATTTCTCTGTTCTCACATTTTACTATAAGCAGTTAGGAGGAACCAAGCATGACTTCAACACTTTGCACAGAAATGTTCTCAGCTGAATAACCAATTTCATTGCTTAGAAGTTCTGTTTTCCACAAAACGCTAGAACACGAACACAGTTCAGCCAAGTTCTTTGCCATCTCCTAACAAAGATCACCTTTTTTCCATTGTTCAATACCATGTTTCCCATTTATGTCTGAGACCTCGCCAAAATGGCCTTTACCATCTATATTTCCACCAACATCCTGTTCATGATTATGTATATGTTCTCTAAGATAGAAGCTCTCTGTAAGGCTCTGCCTAATGGTGATTAGAGTCACCTTTAAAATTCTGTTCAGGGAAATCGAGGGTTTTATTTTTTTTTCTAACATGCTCCTCAAAATTCCTCAAACCTCTACCATTTTCCAGCTCCAAAGCCACTTTTACATTTTTAGATATTTGTTATAGCAGCACCCCACTTCTTGGAAGCAATTTCTATCTTGGTCTACTTCCATGAAGACCTAGTCTACTCAGGAACAAATATGCCATAGACTGGGTGGCTCAAATAACAAACATTTATTTCTGAAACTTGTGGAGTCTGTCATCATGAATGCCAGCAGATTTGGTGTTTTGTAAGGGTCCTCCTCCTGGATTACAGACAGCCACTTCTTGCTATGTCTTCACGTGGAAGAGGGTTTCTCTTGTGTCTCTTTTTTTAGGACACTGATTTCATCATGGAGACTCTGCTTTCATGACTTTATCTAAACCTGCTTGCTTGCCTTCCAAAGGCCCCATCTCTTAGTACCACCCCATTGGTGATTAAGGCTTCAAGAAACATTCAGCCCATAGTACCACTATTCTTCTTTTTCAGTTCTCAGCTAAATGTTAAACATCCACCTCCGGATGTTTCCTTGAAGTCACAGGCAAAACTTAATTGCTGCTTCCTTTGGGATTGCTCAGCATGTGGTTGTATCTTTAATATGACATTGGTGAATTGACATTATATCTTTCTGCTCTGGAATCTTCCTCCCCCAAAGAACAAAGAAGATTAGTGAATTTGTAACTATGTCTTATTTGTGTAGTCTCCATGCCTAACATAGTCTCTGACATTTAGTAGGTTCTCTGGCATCTTGTAGGTCAATGTTGGTAGAGTGAATAAACATAAGGACTATTTGTATTTGTTAAATTGTATGGCATCTGTGTTCAAAGATATGTTCACAGCAAGAGATAGAGAGGACAGGATTAGAAGGGTTTCAGATACCACCGTAAGAGAAGATGTCCTAGTGTAATTCTGTAGACAATCAGGAAATTAAAATATTTCCCTGCTCATTTCCAATTGCCTTTTGCAAAAGGAAAGCTCCTGCCAAAACACTTTCTGAAGCAGAGGCTTTGTTTCTGCTTCTTTTAAAATAAAAACCAGGCTGCCCTTGTTTATGATGTTTGTCATATGTCCTTCCAGCTTTCCCTAGCTACGGAGGCTGTGATCATGCTACTAAATACTGTCTGCAATGATGCCAGCACCTCTGGCATCTCGTTAAGCAAAACTTGGTGTTGTACTTGAGGGAATAACTCGTCAAAGTCAACAAATTGTGCTGAAGGGCAGATTCAGTTGCCTCTAATGTATGAAATCAGTCCTTTGGGAATCTGCAGAGAAGAAGCTGAAGTCACATCTGAGACTTAATTGTCTGACTCTGAAGCACAAATTCTTAAAACACAGAATGAAATTCATTAACCATTATGATTCAGCAAATATTTAATCAGAAACTAATATGTGCCAGACATTGTGCTAGGCATTGTAGGTTTGATGATGAATGATACACCTTCTGTTTTTATGGTATGCATGATATATTCAGGTGAGACAAATAGTTTAAAAAAAAAAAAAAGACACTATTTTGGCAAAACCACTAGGGTGGAGACTGTGTATGACTTTTTACTCTTTAAGAGCCTGGAATAGGTCCTAAGACAATTCTACAAATTGTGTTAAGCATATTAAAAACAATATTGGATAGTATACTACAAATGGGAATATATTCAAGGCATCACACACTAATCAAGTCTGTTGTGAAATAGCAAACCGGCCAGGGGAAGACTTCACAGAGAGACTTTTTGTAGGAAGAGTCAGTATTTGGAAGGGTAAAGAGATATCATGTGGGAGAGTGTGGAATGGAAAACAGGGGTTGGGATTGGGCAAATGAAACCTTCCAGACACAGGGGTGATGTGTGCTAATGCTTGGGAACGTGGAACAGGATGGTAGGTGTTGAAAAGTGACTTACAGAAAATGTAGGAATGTGATGTAAAAGCAACCTACCTTAAAAGGGTAGTGGGTTAGTGGGGAGGCACCATAACAGTAAAGGAGAATGACTTGTGTTGCAGGGAACTAGTGAAAATGGCAGCTCCTTCAGCTTTAAAGATCAGATCCAGCAAGTACAAAGTACGATCTTATGTCAGAGGGCTCCACAACTGGTTGCCACCACTCTTTGAACGAAGAATTCAGAGACCTGGCGTATCCATAAAATGGAGGAATTGTGTTTTACCACTCTTGAGACCTAAAACATCTCATTTAAAGTGGGAAGTGGACCAAGAACTACAGCTTAGAAGTCTCTTTTGCTTTTGGACATTGCAGAGTTTCTTTCTCCGCTGAGCGAATTTAGACTTACTGAGTTTGTAGTTCAGGGAACACACCTGAGTTATATTGGTGCTGCATAGAGAAGTACTCCTTTGCTTTTATCCTCTAGTGAAACCATAGACAGATAATAGATTCATCTTCTTTACTATGCCAGAGACTTTAAATAAAACCCCAAATCAGAAGTGACACAGGGTGATGGAAAGAGTAAGGCTATTGACATGAGAAAGCCCAAGGTCAAGATCCTATTCTCTAGCTTCTACCTAAGTGAGTCTTTAGTTTCTCTGAGTCTCAGTTTCCTAATACATATGATAGGGTTCATAAAATCTGCTAAAACTACCAAAAAGTTAATCTTAATGTACAAAATAAAAATTAATAAAAGTTAATCCTAACATATAGTAATAGCAATAAAAATGAACCTTTACTGTTTGCCACATCTCCACCCTGCCAAGTTTCTTTTATATTCGTTATATCGTGTAATCATCTTAATTACCCCATAGATTGAGTTCTCTAATTTGCAAATAATGAAACTACATTTCAAAGAGATTAACTCTTAATAACTCACACAAATGTAAATGATAGTAATATTTGTATTTATTACCAAATTTTGTTTTTTTTATCATGTTTCATAGGTTTTTTATTCATAGGAATAAATCATCAACTTGGAGGAAATTTTGATTTAGTTTACATAAGATTCTGAATATAGTTATTGATACCTAGCATTCTTAAAGTCCTACATGAAGTAATGATGATCATATTCACAATTTTTTGAGAGCTTACTGCCTGTATCAAAGAGTTGCTAGTCCTTTCCATGCGTTATAACATTAGTTCCTCATGCCAAAATGTATATTTTATATTTGATATCATACTGCTATATGAATAATGTCATCAGCATTTTCACCATAAGAAAACTGAGGCTCACAAGGACAAAAGAATTTCCCAATTTTTCAAGCAGAAAGTGGAGGAGCCAGAATTCCCTGGAGCCTAACCTCAGCTGAATAGCAATGTTATGCTGATCAGAGATTTTCAATTGTGCATTTCTGCATATTGTTGACACAGCAAAATGGCACTGACCAAAATGCCATATTCAACCCAACTCTTTGTTCTTATGTATATCACCATTCATCACATAGTAATTGTCAATTTCTATTACACACTTTGATTGCACCCTTCTTCAGTACTGCATGCACAGTGGGTGGAGTAGTTTGCACTAGAAATATGGAAATCTGGAGATATGTGGTCTGCAACAGTCATTTTGTGGCCATTCCTGAACCACTTCCCAATTTACCAATCACAGTGTCTACTAAGAACAGAAGTAGTTTCCTATGTTGGCATCAACAATTATTTTTCTATCTGGTTAACACGCATTATACCACTTACTTTCTATACTTGATCAGAAAACAAAAAAATTTGACAGATCTGTTTTATGCTTCATTAAATATATTTCTGTTTTATTTCTAAAATTTTATTTGCTAGCATATTTCATAATACATTTATAAACCTAGATTTGTAGGGCATCAAGAGTTTCCCCAAATATCCTTCCCTCTAAAATCTGAAGTTCTGTCATTCCTTTTGAGTAAAAAGGGGCTATTATTTTCAGTCACTTTATTACCATGGTTATTCACTCAGTGAATATTTACTGAGACAGGAACACTATGAATAAATGAATATTATCTTTCTTACCAGATGATCTGGCAGGAGAGAGAAAAATAAGAAATTAGTAATATAATGTTCTATGAAGATCATTCTATGAGAGGACCATAAAATGGAATAATGGCTTAAAAAATAAAAGAAGAGTGAGGGGGCATGAGATGGTCTCAGTTAAAAGGTGACATTTGGGCTGAGACTTGAATGAAGAAGGAATCAGCCTTTGAATTTGAGGAAAAGAATTTCGAGTAGAGGTAGCTGCAAATGTAACATCCCCGAGGAGAAAACAAATTTAATATGTTTCAGAAACTTGGGTATTTTCAGTGAAGCCGCCTGTAGAGCAATGCAATGTAGAGAGAGGGGCACATCCCGGTACGAACTGAGATCATGAAGGAGGGGACCAGATTTAGAGGGGTTTTCTGAGCCATCGTAAGATCTTTGCACTTTATCTGAGAGTATGTTCATTTTAATAATAATAAAGCACAAAAGCAACTAAGTGAAAATTGAAACAATTTTCAAACACAAAATGTTTTTAAGTGGAAGCAGGGATCTAATGATGGCACCCTAGTTGTGCACAGATCCCAGAAGTGAAAGGAAAATGAAAGGTCAGTTTAAGACCTGGGTAAAAAGGATAGGGTGAGCTACCACAGAGGACAAAACAACTTTCTTTTCCCCCCAGACTCAGCCTTCATGTCAATTACATGAATTCATTTTCTTTGTGCATTCATGATTTGTAATCACCAGTATCCTCTTTCTCTTCCTCTGTAAACAGTACTCAGAAAATAATCTTGGGAGCCATTGCTTTCAGTGGAGGAACATTGACTGCTATTGACTCCACCCTATTCCAGGGGCATAGGGAGGATGGCATTTGGGATTTTTGTCTGACTGGATAATCTCATTGTTCTGGCCACAAAATTTGGGGCATATGGCCCAACTTTGGCTAATGAGTGCTACTTCAAGATTTCTGTTCAAATATCTGAGAGAGAAAACTTTTTTTAATGAACTGCAACATGGAAGGTTGGGCATAAGCTGGAGTTATTAATAACCCTCCTGCTACCACATGAAACATAAAAATGAACCAAGAAGAAGGAGGATAAAATTAAGAAAGAAAAAGAGTAGGTCTTAATAACACGGTTTGAGCTCTAGATTGAGCAGCCCTTAGCTTGTGCCAGTCAGGTACTAGGAGGAAGCAGAATTCACTCCAGATGGTTTATATGAAAACAATTTAATGAAACAACTATTTACAGAGGAGTAAGCAAAATTATGGGAATAAGTAAGGAAGGATGAGGCACTCAACATCTAGGAAAAGTAGAAAGTTGTTACCATCTCCAGAGCTGAAGAGACAAGGGGAAGGCATAGTGTTATTTCAGCTCAGTAAAATCTGAAACAGTCAATGCCTTATGGTGGTGTTTGTAGTAGAGGGATGAAACTCATCCTTGAAGGACAGAGTGAGTAGGACAGAAATGATTTGGTATTTTTCTCAGCTAGCCCTCCAGTCTTTGCCTAGTAAATCCCTTGTCATCGTCCAACTAAAAGAGCTAGCCAGAAAGTCAGCGAGATAATTAACAGAAATCAGCCTCCAATGTCATAGAAAAGGCTGAAGACAGGTGGATAATGCATGGAAAGTGGGGTACAAAGAGAATAATTTCCACAAAGTCAAACTGAATATCATGTAACTTTTCATGTATCTGAGCTAAAACATTTTGTGCATCTCCACTTTTTCTTTTAACACAATTGGAAATTGGTATTTTGTCTCTTGCAATTAAGATCTTAACTAATAAATCCTTTGTATCATGAAAGATTACAGTAGCCTCTGCCACACAGAAATCTTTTACTGTAGCATATCTTTCTCTGCAGAGGGTCAGAGTGATCTTGAAACATCGAGTTATGCAATTAGTAAGTGAAATGTATGTATGTACACACTGTTCCAGTTCTTTCTGCAGAGACCAGCAGGGAAAGTGATCACGACTCAGTGCTTCTTCCATATCTATTAGACCAAAATATTAATAGAATGAGTAGAGTAGTTGGAATATTTTCATGTCTAGTTTAATGTGGTTGAGTAAATATTCATATGACGGCAGCTTCTTTTCACACAGAGCTCAGTGGGAATGCTCCTTCAAATTAAATGAGTCCAGTGGGGCATTTAAAGTTGGAAAAAGAGAGATAGGAATGTTTCTGCAAGACATAGGTGAATGATTGCATGAGCCTTAGGTCTCTAGACCCCAGAAAGTGTTTCTTCTGCTTATTCAAATTGGAATTCTATGCCATAAGGTAGAGGTAATGAAAAGGTAGCAAATGAATCTTAAACTCTATCATCTGGAAGGGAGGTCACAAAGTCCATCTCCTTCATTTTACAGGTGAGGAAAATGTGAGCCAGAGAGGTGAAGTGATTTGTTGAATGTCACCCAGCTCATCAGTGACAGAGCAAGAATTAGATGAATTTCCTAAATCTTAGTCTTATGCATTTCATTCTACTATGTCATATTATATTGTTTAGAATGCAAAAATCAGAGATGGGCTTGAATTCTAACTCTGGAGCTTTGTTGCTCCATCTGTAAGCAAGGTACTTAACCTTCTCCACAATGAGATATGTCTATTAGATTTCAATCATTATCCCTTCCCTGGAGTTCAGGCCATCATTTTATTGACAAATATGTACTTTCCTTTTCACAAACTACATATACTCTTACCTAACTCAATCAGTTCTTTTATAACCACAAAATGATGATGTTCATCATGGCACTCCCTGTATGTGAAAGTGTTAGAACTCAGAAGTCCCCCTACTAGTCAAATCACTGTCAAGGTCAATGTCACTCCTTTCTGTGCTGTCTGAAAATGTCAGCATGCAAGAGTTAAGTATGACAGAGGCCACATTTGCTAATTATTGAACTTTTGTGTTTAAGGTAACTAGACTCTGAGTGTTATGGCAAACACTTTAAACTTCTTTGTCCGGAGTTAATAAGCAGACATTGATTTTTCTCTTTGTTAACTACAAACTGTCCTGGGTAATCCAGTTGAAAAGCTAGCAGTATCTAGGGCCTCCCACTTCTAAGAAGAGCTTTCAGAATGGCTTAGTTCAGCCTTTTTTCTCTGGTTTACCCCAAAGAAGCAGTAAGGTTTTGACTGCATTTACCATTTTTAGTGGTTTGGTCTCTCCTGATGTGACAGCAACTTTGGGCCAGCGGGTTAGGTTTGATTTACTCTGTAATGAGGCTTTAGGGACAGTTTTCTCTACTAATCTCATACTCCACTTAAGTAACAATAAGTGTGGCTTATAAATGTTGCCATTCTGTAGCTCCCTTGAAAGACTTGCTGATCAGTGTGAAATGTCAATGTCACTGTTATTTCTTTGAACTTGAGTTATTTTAGTCTTGTACCTCAAGCCCTAAATGAAGTTCCTAAACCATAAATAAATGTAGTAATTGGCCCAAACCACAGTGACACTGGCAAGTCTTTGATATATTACTAAACAGTCATATGCTCCTCTTGGAATCAAAGCATTTCAGAGTTGGATGAGGCCTAAAAGGTCATTTGTTCCTACTCTTTATTCTACCCTCTAGTTATACTGCAACCAGGGTATCAAAGGTCATGCAGGCCTTTGATATTTAAAGAAAATTGGTTTGAACTGCTTTACCCTCATCCTGTGAAAGTAGTGCTCTCCAAAAAGACTTTTGCAAATTTTTCACATGCTTGTATTCACTCATTGCCTCTCTTTTCAATGAGACACTTAATTCCAGTGTTTCTTCCTCTTCTTTCTGGTATTCTGTGAAACATGGTATTCTTCTGCCCCATCCTCTTGATTTTCTCCAGCTCTTACCTGAAGAGGACATTTGTGAATATATGAAACTTTACTGAAGGCCCCATACAACTTGCGTAACAGCACAGCAAACAATTTAAAATTGAAAGTAAAGTTGCTTCGGGGCGCCTGGGTGGCTCAGTGCGTTAAAGCCTCTGCCTTCAACTCAGGTCATGATCTCAGGGTCCTGGGATCGAGCCCCGTGTCAAGCTCCCAGCTCAGCAGTAAGTCTGCTTCCCCTTCTCTCTCTCTCTGCCTGCCTCTCTGCCTACTTGCAATCTCTGTCTGTCCAATAAATAAATAAAATCTAAAAAAAAAAAAAAGAAGAAAAGAAAGTAAGGTTGCTTCAACTTTAAAATTCCTTGTGACTGAGATGCCAGTAGGCATTTCTCCACAGGATTTCTGCTCAGCCCCTCAGCCTTCTTTGTAATGTCTCAGCTATGCTTCTTACTTGATTCGGCTTCATCATGAGTATTTAACTTCTTTTAGTGTAACTAAGTCTTTCCTAGTCCTGGCTGATGAAAGACATCACAAGCACCTCCATCTGAACGAATAAATATACCCATTAAAGTGGGTTCCTAAATATGTACCATTTTTTCCCTGACAAGAAGTCTGCTCTTGACCAATTTTCACCTCCCAGTCTGCTCCTTTCCCTTTTCCTTCCTCTCACTTTCTTCACCTTCCCTACCTCTCACCCCCTCACCTGGCCTCTCCTCTTCTCTCTTCCTCTCTGTCTTTCTCTCTCTCTCTCCTTGTAACTAGGGTGCAGGGGTGCTAGAGTACCTGGCTCCAGGGGGACCAAATAAACCAGGTTCAGCCACTCACTGCTAACAAAATCTGAAGGCAGAGAGATGAGTGGTGGTGAAACAAGAAAAGAATTTATTGCAGTGAAACTAACACCAGAAAGACAGTAGTCTAACATCTCAAGGACTGTCTCCAAACTGCTGAAGATGCTTCAAGGTTTATATAAGGAAAATGTGGGACAAAGGTCAGTGGGTGCGTGCAGGTGAGCAGTAAAGGTCAGGCTGATCATTGTCTTGGGCTCAATTATGTGGGGTTTTGCTGGTACAGGACAGTCCTTATTGCTTAAGGGATAATTCAGTCTTCATCATGGGATGCTTTGCCTGCCAGGTCTTTTGCCTGATTTAAGAGATAAGTTGGAAAGAAGAACTTAATTAGAAAGGAAAGACTAACTGAAGTCCTCTTTTAGCTCTGCCTCTCTCATATTCCCATCTCCCTTTCTCTTGTCTTTCTTTTTCAAGACTTTGGAGAGGTGGAAAATAATTTTCCCTCTACCCTTCTAGGTTCTTGGCTGAGACTCCCCTGTAATGAAAGACAGATTAACAGGAGAAAAGCAAACAGAAGTTTAATAACATGTATAGGCTTTCTATACATGGGATACAACCAGAAAATTGAATAGCAGCCCAAAATGGTCCAAGGCAACATATTAAATATCATCTTTAGCTACTGACAAAATAAAAATCTGGGGAAGCATGAGAGGGAGAAACTGTTCATGGGAGGTTACCAGAAAAAGCAGTACCAAGTAACAACAGTAAGTTGTTACACAAACCTAAGTCCATTGCCTTCTCCACTGATAAGGGTTTCTGGAGATTTAATCATTCTTCTCTTCCTGGTACAGAGAGGAAGACGTAATTACAAATGGGAGATTTTTCTTATAAATATAAATTCCTCTGACCAAAAAAAATAACTTCTGCTGGGTTTTCAGAGCTTTTGTGTCTGGTGTTTCTTAAAAATAACCAGCTCAAGATTATCCTTATAGAGACATATTTTGGGGTGGCAAATTCTATTCCCCTTCAACTACAAAGCTATTAAAACTAGGAGGTACAACACAAAAACTTTCTTTTCTTTTCTTTTTTTTTTGTAATTTTATTTTTTTCAGTGTTCCAGGATTCATTGTTTATGCACCACACCCAGTGCTCCATATGCTCTTTCTTTTGAAATTTTAATTAGACAAGAATATTAACCTTAAAGGATACTGCTCAAGGACATACACATTATTTTACTGTTAAAAATCATACAAATGTTGGGGTGCCTGGGTGGCTCAGTGGGTTAAAGCCTCTGCCTTTGGCTCAGGTCATGATCCCAGGGACCTGGGATGGAGCCCCACATTGGGCTCTCTGCTCAGTGGGGAGCCTGCTTCCTCCTCTCTCTCTGCCTGCTTCTCTGCCTACCTGTGATCTCTGTCAAATAAATAAATAAAATCTTTTTAAAAAATCATACAAATGTTAATATATTGAAACTAAAAAAGTATTTAAGAGCAGTTTTAGGTTCACAGCAATGTTGAAAAGAAAATGAAGAGATTTCCCATATACTCCTTGCCCCCATACATGCATAGCTTCCCTAACTATCCACATGCCCTATCAGGGTGGAACATTTATTACAATTGATAAACCTATATTGCCACATAATTATTACCCAGACTCCATAATTTATATAAGATTATATTCACTCTTGGTGTTGTACATTCTATGAGATTGGACAAATATATATGGATATGTATTCATCATTATACTATCATAAAGAGTAGTTTCATTACCCTAAAAATCCTCTGTGGTCTGTTTATTCATCTCTCCCTACCTCAACCCTAATCGTAGCAACCACTGATCTTTTTACTGTCTCCACAGTCTTGCCTTTTCCTGAATGTCTTGTAGTTGGAGTCATACAGGATGTAGTCTTTTCAGATTGGCTTATTTCACTTGGGAATATTCCTGTAAAGTCCTATAGTTTTCCATGGCTTAGCCTATTTCTTTATAGGACTGAATAACATTCCATTGTCTGGATGTACCACAGTTTATATATTTCCATTTACCTCCAAAAGAATATCCTGGTTGCTTGCAACTTTTGACAATTATGAATAAGGATGCTGCAAACAATCATATGCAGGTTTTTGTGTAGACAATAAGTTTCAACACTGTTGGGTAAATGCCAAAGAGCATGATTGTTGCATTATATGGTAAAAGTATGTCTAGTTTTGTAAGAAACCATCAAACTATCCCAGATTGGCTGTACCATTTTGTATCCGCAGCAGTGAATGAGGGTTCCTCTTGCTCCAGATCCTCATCAACATTTTGTGTTGAAAATGTTCTAGATTTTAGCATCTAATAGGTGTTTCATGGTATTTTATTGTTGTTTTAATTTGCATTTTCCTGATAACATATGATGTGGAGCATCTTTCCATATACTTATTTACCATCAGTGTATCTTCTTTGATGAAGTATCTGTTAAGATCTTTGCCCCATATTTTAATCAAGTTGTTTGTTTTCTTACTGTTGAGTTTTAAGAGTTCTTTGTGTATTTTGGATAACAGATGTTATCCAAATCCTTTATCAGATGTGCCTTTTGCAAATATTTTCCTCTAGTCTGTGGCTTGTTCTGTCATTTCTTTGACATTGTCTTTTGCAGAACAGAAGTTTTAAATTTTAATGAAGTCTATCTTATCAATTATTTCTTTCATGGATTGTGCCTTTGGTGTTGCTAAAACTCTTCTCATTCCCATTTTCTGAGTTTCAATCTTGGACCACTTAGTCAAGGTGCCATTTTCCATGTTATATTAATAATGGTATATGTAATAAATGTGGATTCTGAGAGATTTAAATTAAATGTGAATACTTAAGTTTTCTTAGTAGTTATAGATTAAAAAAATAAGAACAACTTTATTTGAATTTTTACCAATTGTTTTTATACTTTATCACTCTTTTAAAGAGCTTCCAGGCATATTTCATGACATATTTCATCCTCTCATTTATGCTCTTTTCCATATGGAATGAATTTTTGTGTATGTTGTGAAGTAAGGCCAATGTTTATTTTTTAATATGATATCCAATTAAGTAAGCAGCATTTATTAAACAACTACTCTTTTTGTGCTGAATTTTAGTGGCAACTTGGTTGAAAATAAGTGTTTATATATGCCTGTCTGTTTCTGGGCTATATATTCTGTTCCATTGGATACTTTTTCTATAAGAATAGACAAAGAATATAGATATCACACTGTCCTAATACTTCAGCTTCATAGTAATTCTTGATGTTTAGTCCTGTAAGTCATATAGCTTTGCTCTTTTTAACAAGATTATGTTGGCTTTTATAGGTAATATTCATTGCCATTTAATTTTTTTAAATAAGCTCGCAAATTTATTCTCAAAATCATTGTAGATTTTATTGGGATTGCATTACATTTTTAAATAAAGTTGGGGAAATTGATTCTTCATCATATTGGTCCTTTAAATCATGGACATGGTATATTCCTTCATTTATTTAGGTATTCTGTAATGTTTCTCAAAATGCTTGTAGTTTTCTATGTATATGTTGTACACATCTTTCTTTTGGTTTCTCCTAAAGTTTTTGATGTCTTAAATATTATTGTGAATAATGCCTATAAAATTTATTTACAGTTGTCTTGTACTAACCTCTAGATATACAATTAATTTCTACACATATTGAAATTTTATTTAGAATTCTTGATAAATTATTTTGTTATTTCTATTTTTTCAGAATCATTTTGATTTTTTAAGTATATAATTATCACCTGTAAATAAAGAGTTTTAATCTCTTTTTTTCTGTTTTTTATGGCAATTATTTTACTTTATTGCCTTATTGCACTAACCTTGACTGCCTTATCACTGTATTATGTTTAATAGAATTGGAAGTAATCAATATTTCTTGGCTTATTTTGAGCCTCCAAAGAAAAATATTCAGTGTTTCACTGCATTTTTTTGACACCTTTTATTTTCTGTTTGTCTGTTGATTGCTTTTCCGTAGATAGCTTTTAGTAGGCTAAGGAATATCTCTTCTATTCCCGATTTCCTGGGAGTATTTTTGTTGTTAGTTAATGTCCAGATATTGAAATTTATCAAGTGAGTTTTCTGCATTTATTGAGATACTGATTTTATTCTGCTTATGTGATACACTGCATTGATGGGTTTTCAGATTATAATTAAAATTTTATGTACCTGGAATAAACCCCATTTGTTAGGACAAAATATCATTTTTCCTTAACACTAGGTCATATAGCTTAAATAGTGCTTGGATTTTTTTGTTGTGTATTTGTTGATGGGAGATATTGGCATGTAAATTTTCTCTTGCATACTATTCTTCTCAGGTTTTAAATACCAAAGTTATACTAGTTCATAAAATGGGTTTTGAGGTATCTTAACTTTTTTCTATTCTCTGAAAAAGTGTTTGTCCTTAAACATTTGAAAAAAATTACCGGTGAAACCATCTTCTCCTGTAGTTTTCTCAATGGGAAGGTTTTAACTTATATAATTAATTTATTAGTAAAAAGTAGAGGTTTCTCTATTTCAAATTTTTTATATCAATTTTGATTACTTGATTTTCAAGTTGTCAAATTTATAATGTAGACATGTAATTATGTACCTTTGTAACTCTCTTAAAATATGTAGAATCTGAAATAATGTCAACATTTTCATCCTTGATATTATCTATTTGTCTTTTCCCTAATTTTTTCTAATTAGCTTAACTAGGTGTTTATCAGTTCAATCAATGTTTAAGAGAGTTATCCTCTTTTCTATTGAATATATGTTTTCTGTTCTTGATTACATTCTTCTTTTACTCTCTTTGAATTAAACTGGATATTTGTTTGCTAGTTTCTTAAAAAGAAAGTTTAGTTCACTGACTTTTTTTTTTATTTTCCTTTTTAAAGTTTTTTTTTTCCAATTTATTTATTTTCAGAAAAACAGTATTCATTATTTTTCACCACACCCAGTGCTCCATGCAAGCCATGCCCTCTATAATACCCACCACCTGGTACCCCCAACTTCCCACCTGCCCCGCCACTTCAAACCCCTCAGATTGTTTTTCAGAGTCCATAGTCTCTCATGATTCACCTCCCCTCCTCAATTTTCTTCTTTTCTAGTACATATGTTGTCTTCTGAACACTGAAATAACTAAATTTCACACATTTTTGTCTTGCCATAACATTATGGTAACTCAGTGGAAAATATTGATATTTTTCTTTGACTCATTGGGGTACTTGGAAGTGTGTTTCTTCATGTCCAGACATTCAGGGTTTATCAACTTATACTGAGTATATTGAGTTCCATTGTAATTGAAATGTTCATAGAACATACACTATTGATTCATTCTCAGATGATTATCGAATGTTAATATTTGACCCAATGTATGTAATGGTTAATGTTGCTTATTCACTTAAAAAATGTTACTGTGAAATTTTACAGATCTCTTTCTTGATAATTCTAAGTAAACTTTTTCTATCAACTTCTCATAAATGTATGTTAAAATATCCAAATATAATTGTAGATCATTATATTCTCACTTTTAGCTCTGTTGACTTGACATCATAAAATTTCAATCATATTATAACACCAGTAAATTTAGGATTGTTATGGTTCTCTGTTTAATTGACCCTTTAGTTCTTATGGAATTTTTTTGTTTATCTCTACTAATAGTTCTCACCTTAAAATATTCTTAACTTATATGAATATACCTAGATGAGTATGCCTTTAATTAGTGTTTACATTGTATTTTCTTATTCTCTCTTACTTTCAAGATATTTTGTTTCTTATTTTAACCTGTGTACTGTATAATAAATATAGTTTATTTTACATTTTTGTATTTTTAAAAGTATTTTAATAAGCTTATTGAGGGATGGACAAATATATATCTATATATTATATGAATATATAGACATATATATATTTAAAATACAGAATTTGTTGAGTTTTGTCATTTGTGTACACCCATGAAACCAACACCATAGTCAGAAGATGAATATAGTGATTATACCCCCCCCCAGATTTCCTTGTGGCATTTTGAATTCCTTTTCCCTTTTCTATTCCAAGAAATTTTATTAAGCTGCATTCTGTCATTGGATACTAGGTTGCATTTTCTAGAAATTAATATGGAAATTAAATCATAAAAGCTCTACTTTTTATGGTCTGGCTTCTTTCACTCAGCATAATTATTCTGAGATTCATCCATAATGAGTGTATCAGTAGTTCATTCTTTTCATTGCTAAGTAGTATTTTATTTTACAGATGCAATAAACTTAGGGGTGAGTTTATCTTTCCAATTAGTGTTTTCATATTCTTTGGGTAAATCCCCAGTAGTAGATTACTGAATCATAGGATAATTCTATTTTTAATTTTTTGAGGAAACCTCCATACTATTTTCCACAGTGGTTGCACCACTTCATGTTCTTAGGAAAACACAAAAGGGTTTTTCTCTATATCCTGACACTTGTTTCTTGTTTTTGATTTTAGCCATTCTGACAGGTGTGAGATGATATCTCCTTGTAGTTTTAATTTGCATTTACCTGATGATGAGTGACTTTTTGAATATTGTTTACATGTGTCTTTTGGCCATCTGGATGCTCCTTTGGGGAAATGTCTTTTCAAGTCTCCTGCTTATTTTTAATTGGATTATTTGGTTTTTGAGGTTGGGCTGTATTAATTCTTTATATATTTTGGGTACTTAACTAACCCTTTATCAGATTATGTTACTTGCAAATATCTTCTCCCATTTAGTAGGTTGTCTTTTAGTTTTGTTGATTGTTTCCTTTGCTGTGCAAAAACTTGTCATTTTGATGTAGTACTAGTAATAGTTTTTCTTTTTGTTTCCCTTGCTTTAGGACACAGATCTAGAACAATGTTTCTAAGGCTGATGTCAGAGAGATTACTGCCTGTGTTCTCTTCTATGATTTTTATGGCTTCAGGTCTCACATTTAGGTCTTTAATCCATTTTGAGTTTATTTTTGTGTATGGCGTGGAAAGTGAGTTTCATTCTTTGCATGTAGCTGTTCAGTTTTCCAATACCATTTGTTGAAGAGACTGTCCTTTTCCCATTGCATATTCTTGCCTCTGTTGTCAAAGATTAATTGACCAAAAAAATCATAGATTTGTTTCTGGCTTTTTATTCTGTTCTGATGGTTTATGTGTCTATTTTTGTACCAGTACCATACTATTTTGATTACTTGTAGTATAATTTTATATTTATATATTACTTGTAGTATAATTTGATATCTGGAATTGTGATATCTCCAGCTTTATTCCTTTTCAAGACACCTTTGACTCTTTGGGATTTTTTGTGATTTCATACAAATTTTTAGATTATCTATTCTGGTTCTATGAAAAATGCTATTGGTATTTTGATGGAGATTGCATTAAATCTGTGTATAATTACTACTCTTAAATCCTGTAGTCAAAGATCATTTGTATACCAAAAGTGGGGAAAATAGGAATGTTGAAGGATAGTTTAATAGAAATTAAAGAAAGGAAAGAAATTTCTTTAGGGACAAAAAGGTCATTTAAATCTAATTCCTTAAATCTCCAAAATTATTGGTAACAAAATAAATCTATTTGAATGAAAAGCATTTATCATGTAATACTCTCAAACTTTTGTAAATCAGTCAGAGAGTTTGTCAGGTCCTTGGCTTGATCCAGTGGCCAACATTAAAGACTCTACTGCTCAGCATAAAAATACATTTTACTTTGTAAGCTATTGAAAAGTCCATGGAAAAAATATTTGTCTTTTATCCCTTTAAAGCCTAAAGATATTTATCCAAGTATTTGCTTAAGATAAATCCTTCCAATCTTTAATCTAAATATAAGTAAAAATCTACTTTTTAAAAAATATTTTACTTCATTCACTTCTTTCATAGTATTTGCATATTTTAACATTATTAGATTTTTTTGAATTACTATACATCCAGCTTGTAGCCTGAAGCCTCCCAGAACAAAATACCATGATTTTTCCTTTGCTATATTTCATTCTCCAACTATTGTGCTTGGCTCCCAATATTGAATGAATAAGTGCATAAATTGCTGAAAGCTATTTTCTAATAAATATCTGGTTAGCAGAAATTCTTACAAAGAATATTATTAAGAAATAAGCATCAATGAATTAAAACATAAACATGATTTTGAGTGAAAATAATTAGACTGAAACAAAATGCTACTGCATGACTCCATTTAAAATAGTTCATGAAAGGCAAACTCATGATATCAGAAGTCAGAATGTTGCTAATTCTTGGGGGTAGGGGGTGGGCAACAGTTACAGAAGGAGCACTGTGAGGCTTCTGGGATACTGGAAATGCTCTGTTCCTTAGTCTGTTGCTAGCTATCCAGGTGTCTTCAGTTTTATGTAAAATCCATTGGGCCTGACCTGTGTACTTCTTTATATGTATGCTACCCTTTAATAAAAATGTGTTCAGAAATAATATCTAATTGCCTGAAGCAAAAATAGATTGGATCATTTGGCTGTCCTTTTTTATTCTAATGGCAAATATTAAAATGAATTTTCTGTCAGAAGTCTTAAAGATGCTTCATATCCTCTCCTTCACTTAGCTTTTAAGAGACATTTGCAAGAAAAGAGGCAAGCCACCAATGATTATCAAATCAAAGATCTTATAGATGTGCATTTGAGCATGACAACCTTCACAGCAGACTAATTTTCTATTTCCCCAGCACCCACTTCTTTCCTCACACTCCTGTTATGCTACCAACTTTAAACTGGATTTCTCTCTCTTCTCCCAGCTACATACTATGAGTCATATCAGATCTTTTTTTCCACAGTATTTCATGCCCAAAAGATATTCAGTGTATTCCCAGATACAGGAAAAGTGGAAATATTATCCAGTAATCAAAATGAACAGACTGATCTATGATTCTTTCTCAAGTTTTCTTCTTACGGTTGAGAACCATGTTGGTTTATTCAGAGACTGGATGTTGCTTTTTTTATCTCCAGTCAAAACACAATCTTGGGGGGCGCCTGGGTGGCTCAGTGGGTTAAGCTGCTGCCTTCGGCTCAGGTCATGATCTCGGGGTCCTGGGATTGAGTCCCGCATCAGGCTGTCTGCTCAGCAGGGAGCCTGCTTCCCTCTCTCTCTCTCTCTCTGCCTGCCTCTCCATCTACTTGTGATTTCTCTCTGTCAAATAAATAAATAAAATCTTTAAAAAAAAAAAAAAACACAATCTTGGATCCTCTTCATTGCTGGTAAAACATTTATATCTTTGGCATTCAAACCAGCGAGGAAAAAATTGTTTTTCCTAAAGATAGATGTCCTATAAAAGTGCTCTGGGATCAATCCCATGATGAAAGGCTTGTTGCTTCCACATGGAGAGGCTAGGAAATCCATAGTTAGGTATGTGTGACTTGAATTAGGAATACACAAAAATCACAAAATAAACATCATGGTTTTGCATCTACTTGCTAGACAGAAACACAGGCATTAATAATGTGACTGTGAAAGTCCAGTCTCCCTATTTTCATATGTGTATATGCAACTCTTTTTGTTGTACTATATATCATACTTACCAGATACTGTTTACCCCCACATTTTACTTGTCATCTGCCCAACCTTACCCTAATAAAACTTGAAACTGCTAAAGAGAGACAACTGGTAAGACTGTCTGGCAAAACCACAGCATGCTTTGAAAGGGAGGAAAGTTGTTTAAGAAGGTTATGGAGTTGCAACTTATTTCCTCGAAGGTTTTAAACAACAACAACAAAAATTGTATATTGAATAGTTAAGTTTAAGGCGAGGTCAGTCTTCATTCTAATACTCCTTACATGTCATGCACCCTTTGTAAATGTTAGTTTCCTCCATATGAAGCGAGACACGATAATGATAACAGGTTGTTATTAAGCAAACTTTTTCATGGATGTTGTGAAAAACAGATAAAGTTATTGGAAGTATACTGAAGACATAATAAATATGAGTAAATACTGAATGACGTATTTGATACTCTCTAATAAAAGGGGATGTGTAATGTCCCTTTAGCCTGGGGTCTTTGGATATTCTTTGGATATTCTTCCAAAATAAAAAGTCATCATTTTTCATTTTTTATCAGGTGCCTTTAAATTCCATTCCCCCATTTTTCATTTTTATTTAGTTAATTCACATAATTGAGAGCAGAGTTATAGAAAGATTGCTAGGACTTAACAACAGCAACAAAAAGTTGCTTGGGGAAAAGGTCTGGAACTTCAGAGGAAAGGAATGCAATTCATACAGTACTAAGAAGGGGAGATGTTTCATAATTAGATGCTTGCCCTGCCATACATATGGGTCACTCAGATAAAATTTATCTTTGCTAATAACCCTTATTCTGGGAAAGATCCCTAGTTTAGATTATTCTACGTAGTTAAGAGAGGCGGAAAGGTTTCTCTTGAGCCCACAATGTCCTGATTGTTTTCAGCTCAAAATAATCTTCACGCAAAAGTGGCCCATCTTGGTGTGGTGTGCCCTTGGTCCCTACAGTGTTATTAATGTTCAACAAGAAGTTGTTATTGGACTATATACATACATATTTAGGGGAATAAAATAAAATTTATTATGAAAAAAATCAGAGATTTATTTTTGAATAGCCTTTTTAGATGGGCTCCTCCTTTAGAATCAATAGTTCTAAAAATTGGCAATAGAGGTCATGATCCATGAAGCAACATCAACTTTAGTTTCACCCAATTAAACCCAAGTGGGCCAATAGATTATTTTTTGATCTGTGATGATTAAATAGGTATTGTTGCTCAATAAAACATGGGACCTGTGCCTTGACCTCTCTTTTGGTTCACCAGCTATTATTTGAAGATACCACAATGCTTGGATTTCTTTCTGCAATGGAGTATAATGTTTCTGGATTGGTTTTTTGTTTGTTTGTTTGTTTCATTTTGTTTTGTTTTCCCATCATACAAGTTCCCCTGTAGGAAGATAGAGACAACTTCTGTCTTAGGTAATTAATTTTTAGTATTTCAGATCTTTTGATAAGCTCTATAGTAAAGATTATTTCTTTTTCTGAATCATTCCCAGGAGGGTTAAATGTAGAAGCAATGTGCCATTTAAGAATTAGAAACATTAGTAGAATGCTACGTGTACCCCACCCCACCAGCTCCCTGATAGTCCCATCACCAACCCTGTTGTAGTATCCATTCCCTAGCTGCCGGGAAGCTTTCACTGATGGCTCCCACTGTCATGTTTTCCCTGAAGGCTGTCCTTTAGAGACTAAAACTTCCTTACCCAGAGAGGCTTGGCAGTTATATGTCACTCTACTCCCCTTGCTTCAAGAAGGGACAGCCTCTGACGCGATGTAGACTCGGGGCATTCCTAAGGGATCATGTTGAATTTAAACTTCTTCTGAACTCACATTCCTGTCTTGTTTCTCTTATCTGTAATAGCTTATCCTGAGAAATTTCTCACAGTAAATCACATGCATACAAATGTCAACATTAGGCTCTTTCTAGAGAAGCTACCCTAAGATGGAAGTCAAATATGATATAGTGAGGAGTGGAGGGGCAGACAAGCAACCCCAAAATTTATCTAGGAATTTAGGAACCAAAGAAAATCTGATACTGTAGTTTTGTAGCATGAACAAACAAAAAAATGAACAGAAGTGAGATTCACCAGATTCTTGTAAGTCATTAGTAAATGCATCAGACTAGAGACTAGACTGAACTATTAACTAAAAGCAAATGGGAGCAGTTGAGAGAACAGTCTAGGAGTGGATAAAAAGAGTTCCGTTTCAAGTTTGGATATAAAAGGCTTTTCATACCAAAAAAAAAAAAAAATCCAATTTAATTAAAATCGTATGTGAGACTCATAAAGAATGGTAAATTCATGAGAGTCCAGAAGAATTCATTTCAGAAGAAGGGAGCCCTTTACAAGAGAGGATAGAGTTCTGGTTCTTTCCTGTGGGGGAAATGCCAGGACTAGATGTGGGCAAGAGAAAAATGCCTTCTAGGTAATTTACAGAGTTGAGGAGAGACCAGTTAAGTTCAAGCTATTGGCAATGATAAGGAAGGTAAGGAGATTCGGAGGTATAGGTCTAATAAAAGTAAAAGTAATAATTTCAGCTTGGCAATTCATAATTACACCCAATTTGTCAAAGTAAGTGACAGTGAAGGCAGGGCTAAAAAGTATAATTTCTGCAGTCTTGAGCATTTTCACTGTGCTTGGAAAAACTGATCCCTATTGCTGATTCTGAAGGTGAAAGCATGAGTGAACTGCCTCTTGGATCAAACCTAATAAAATAAAAGAGATTAGCCCCTCATAAGACGAACCACAGTAACACACTGACTGTTTGGTGTGCTAACCAAAAATGTATTAATCTTATTAAAACTAAAGCTCAGTCGTAGATCAACTTGGCACTTAATCTCAGTTGCCAGACATTGGAAAAAAGCTCAGTATTTCTAAGAAAACCAGATGGAAATAGTATACTTTAGACTCCACTGTTCTTCTACATGTAATATCTTGTTTACAATTAAAAATGTGAAATATTCAACAACTGTGTGTATATAAACCCCCATTGGGCTTCCTGCTCAATGGTCAAGGAGTCTGCCTGTCCCTCTCCTTCTGCCTCTTCCCTCCCCAGCTGTGCTCTCTCATTCTCTTTCTCAAATAAATAAGTAAAATCTTAATTTAAAAAAAAAAAAAGAAAAGAAAAGAAAAAAATAAACTCCCCTGAAAACATATAAACATTTAGAATTTTCTTTGTGGAAGGGTGCTAGATTATGAATTTTGCTTCTTTCTTATGTATAAACCCATTCAGATCTGTTTATTCTTGTGTCAGTTTTAGAAAATTCTTTTTTTCAGTTATTTGGTCCATCCCTTCTAAATTGTTAAGTTTTTTGGCATACTTTTATGTTATAATATACTATATTTTTATTATTTGTGTGATGTCTAGTAATAGCCCTTTTTGTTTCTTAACAATCTATGAGTTTTATTCATCTGTTTAAAGAATCAGCTTTTAGCATTAAATATTTTGTTTCTAATTTATACATTTTTTAAAGATTTTGTTTATGTATTTGACAGAGATCACAAGTAGGCAGAGAGGCAGGCAGAGAGATGTATGTCTGGCATATGACTCAATAAATATGTGCCAAATACATAAGCAAATAAATATGAAGTCATCAGTAAATATATGAGTGTATGAGTGAATCCATCTGGTTTTGGATATATTGCTTTCTTGCTTCCTTAGGCTCCTAAGAATCTTCTCTGGTGTCCTACCTTCCTTTCAACTTAAAAGTAGAGACATCTCACATTTAAGTAAGTGGAAACTAGGTGGTCTGATAAGTTGTCCTTCTCAGCCTTTCCTTTTATTTCCTTTCAAATCTCCTATGGTAGATAGTCTTGCTCAAAAAATACTGTTTTAGAGAATACATAAATATACAAGTACGCCTTCTCTAGCAAAGACAAAATACTTTGTGGGCAACTACAAAATATTTTCTCTTCACAATGGGTAGGAATCTAATTTTGTTTCTAAAGATCTGTGTAGATGTAAATACAGAAGCAACCTCTATTTGTTGAGTTACTGCTAGTTAAAGCAACATACTAACCACAAGGGAATAAAGAGGGAAGATTATAGGGGTTCGTCCCACTAGAAGTTTAAATTGGCTGTCATGTGGCATAAGAGAGATTCAGAATCCTCTAAGAATTATACAATATTTAATCATAGAGATTATTAAATAAGAAAAATGACAGGTTGCTTTTTAGTGAAACTGACCTCTTTGTAGAAATTAGAATGAAATGCTTAATGAGTAGGCAGTTACTAAGGTGGTTATACTATATTATAATAAAGAAGGTGTTTTAACTAATACAGGACTGGCCCTGAATTCCATCTAACCCTGTCACTTACTATTTAACACATCTCAAACCCAGCTGCATCTTATAAACATTTAAAAAATATTTATCTTACAAAATTTTCCTCATAATCAAATGAGATATATAAGTCTATGTCAATTGATACTCAGTAATTAATAAGTTTTGTTAATATTATTATATCATAAACATTAAATTGGCTACCATGATACACTACAATAGCTTTATTTATTTATTTTTTTAAGATTTCATTTACTTATTTCAGAAAACAGAGAGGGCACACATGAGCACAAGTTGTGGGAGGGGCAGAGGGAGAAATTTCTCAAGTAGACTCCCTGCTGAGTGTAGAGCCTGATGCAGTGATGTAGGACTCCATCTCGTGACCCAGGAGATCATAACCTGAGGGTGAACCAAGAGTCAGACACTTAACAGACTGAGCCACACACACACACCCCAATAGCTTTTTTTAAAAATCAATTTTAGGAAGTAAAATGCTTTCCTTTTCTGCATATCCATATTATTTCTACAGTCCTAACATGTCTATCATGTGTATCAATGTATCCCTCAGAACTCTGCTACCATAGAATCTATTTTATCAAAGTTTTGATGTCATAGGAGAATAAGGGACCCTTCCTAAAGCCATAAATTCATTACATAGATTGCTATTTATTTTTTTTTATTTCATGACATGGATTACTATTTCATTTTCATTTACTGTGTCATAGCCAAGTTCAAGTCACTGAATATTTGTTAGCCAGTATTTTTTTTGTCTTTTTTTTTTTTTAAGATTTATTTATTTGACAGAGAGAGATCACAAGTAGGCAGAGAGGCAGGCAGAGAGAGAGGAGGAGGCAGGCTCCCCACTGAGCAGAGAGCCCAATGTGGGGCTCCATCCCAGGACCCTGGGATCATGACCTGAGCCAAAGGCAGAGGCTCAACCCACTGAACCACCCAGGTGTCCCCAGGTTTTCAGTCTTTAGAAGAGGGATCATATCAGTGTTATTATTATTATTTTTTTTTAAAGATTTATTTACTTATTGATTTCACAGACAGAGACCGCAAGTAGGCAGAGAGGCAGGCAGAGAGAGAGAGGAGGAAGCAGGCTCCCTGCTGAGCAGACAGCCCGATGTGGGGCTCGATCCCAGGACACTGGGACCATGACCTGAGCCGAAGGCAGAGGCTTTAACCCATTGAGCCACCCAGGCGCCCCTGTTATTATTTTTAAAAGTTTACGTATACACCAAGAAAATGAAAGGTGGATGTGAAAAGGTCATTCATTCACTTGTCAACACATATTCACTAAGGTCTATTATGTGCCACTTTGCTAAGATCCACCATCGTTACTCCTATATGGGCCACAGAGAACTGCTGCTAAATTGATGTGTGTACTTCCCTGAGTTATGGGAAATACTGCCTACTAGATTCACATTTCTCAAGAGGAAAACGGCGAAAATTCTAGGCGATCAGTAAGTAGTGTTGCTGAGGCCAGCTGAACATCGGGGAGATGTCTTGTTCATGACAAGGGCATCACTGATCCTTCATGGCTTTTGAGTAATGTCCTGAGGGACTTACTAATTGTCATGTATAGAGATAGCTTAGCAACTTAGTGGTGGTATTAACAGAAGAATAGAGTAATGCATTTATTTTTAAAACAGAGATGATATAGAAACAACACACTTAAATCTAAATGAGAAATAGTAACTCGACACTATTTTGCCTATCGACATTTCAATAGCAACATATTAAAACTGGGTTCATTAGAGCCTGGCAGCACATCTTAGACATAACAACAACACTCAGCCACCCACTGGAACCTTGAACCAGACGCCTCATTTATCTTGTGGTCAAGCTCAACCATACCATTTGATGTACTAACACTTCTTTCCCTCCAAAGATACTTGCTACACAAAATCCATTATGGCAGAAACCTGCCACAAAGCTCATTTGAATAATATTTCAGGGCTTGAGGTCATCTAGTCTGACCCATTGCTTTTAAAATGAGATAACTGGGGTGCCTGGGTGGCTCAGTGGGTTAGAGCCTCTACCTTCAGCTCCGGTCTTGATCCGAAGGTCCTGGGATCGAGCCCTGCATCGGGCTCTGTGCTCAGGGAGCCTGCTTCCTCCTCTCTCTCTGCCTGCCTCTCTGCCTATATATATATATATACACACACATATATACACATATATATGTATATACTCAAATATATATATATATATATACATGCACACACACATATATACATATATTTATTCACATATAATGTATTATTGGCTTCAGGCATGCAAGTCTATGAATCATCAGTCTCACAAAATTCACAGCACTCACCATAGCACATATACTTCCCAATGTCCATAACCAACCACCCTATCCCCACCTCCCACCCCCCCAGCAACCCTCAGTTTGTTTCATGAGATTAATAGTCTTTTCTGGTTTGTCCCCCTCCCTGGCCCCATCTTGTTTTATTTTTTCCCTCCCTGCCCCCCACGAGCCCCCACCCTGCCTCTCAAATTCCTCATATCAGAGAGATCATATAATAATTGTCTCTCTCTGATTGGATTATTTCGCTTAGCATTATACTCTCTAGTTCCATGTCATTGCAAGTGGCCAGATTTCAGTTTTTTTAATGGCTGCATAGTATTCCATTATGGTTATAAATGCCACACATTCTTATCCATTCATCTGTTAATGGACATCTAGGTTCCTTCCATAGTTTGGCTATTGTGGACATTGATGCTATAAACATTCAGGTGCAAGTGCCCCTTCGGATCACTGCATTTGTATCTTTAGGGTAAATAGGCAGTAATGTGACTACTGGGTCATAGGATAGCTCTATTTTCAACTTTTTGAGGAAACCCCATACTGTTTTCCAGAGTGGCTGAACCAGCTTGCATTCCCACCAACAGTGTAGGAGAGTTCCCCTTTCTCCACATCCTCGTCAATACTTGCCATTTCCTGACTTGTTAATTTTAGCTATTCTGACTGGTGTGAGGTAGTATCTCATTGTGGTTTTGATTTGTATTTCCCTGATGCTGAGTGATGAGCATTTTTTCATGTGTCCGTTGGCCATTTGGATGCCTTCTTTACGGAAATGTCTGTTCATGTCTTCCCATTTCTTGGTTGGATTCTTTTTTCTTTGGGTGTTGAGTTTGATAAATTCTTTATAGATTTTGGATACTAGCCCTTTATCTGATGTGTCATTTGCAAATATCTTCTCCCATCTGTCAGTTGTCTTTTGGTTTTATTGACTGTTTCTTGTTGTGCTGTGTAAAAGCTTTTGATATTGATAAAGTCCCAGTAGTTCATTTTTACCCTTGCTTTCCTTGCCTTTGGCAGTGTTTCTAGGAAGAAGTTGCTGCAGCTGAGATCAAAGAGGTTGCTGCCTATGTTCTCCTCAAGGATTTTGATGGATTCCTGTCTCACATCGAGGCCTTTCATCCATTTTGAATCTATTTTTGTGTGTGATGTAAGGAAATGGTCCCGTTTCATTCTTCTGCATGTAGCTGTCCAATTTTCCCAACATCATTTGTTGAAGAGACAAATTTCCCATTGGACATTATTTATTTGTCGAAGATTAATTGACCATAGAGTTAAGGTCCATTTCTGGGCTCTCTATTCTGTTCCATTGATCTGTGTGTCTGTTTTTATGTACCATACTGTCTTGATGATTACAGCTTTGTAATAGAACTTGAAATCTGGAATTGTGATGCTGCCAACTTTGGTTTTCTTTTTTAATATTCCTCTGGCTATTTAGGGTCTTTTCTGTTTCCATATAAATTTTAGGATTATTTGTTCCATTTCTTTGAAAAAAAAGTTGGTGGTACTTTGATAGGGATTGCATTAAATGTGTAAATTGCTTTAGGTAGCATAGACATTTTCACAATATTTGTTCTTCCAATCCATGAGCATGGAACGTTATTCCATTTCTTTGTGACTTCCTCAATTTCTTTCATGAGTCCTTTATAGTTTTCTGAGTATAGATTCTTTGCCTCTTTGGTTAGGTTTATTCCTAGGTATCTCATGGTTTTGGGTGCAATTGTAAATGGGATCAACTCCTTAATTTCTATTTCTCTTTCTCTGTCTTGCTTTTGGTGTATAGAAATGCAACTGATTTCTGTGCATTGATTTTATATCCTGACACTTTATTGAATTCCTGTATGAATTCTGGCAGTTTTGAAGTGGAGTCTTTGGGTTTTCTGCATAAAGTATTATATCATCTGCAAAGAGTGAGAGTTTGACTTCTTCTTTACTAATTTGGATGCCTTTTATTTCTTTTTGTTGTCTGGTTGCTGAGGCTAGGACCCCTAGTACTATATTGAATGCAGTGGTGATAGTGGACATTCCTGCTGTGTTCCTGACTTTAAGGGAAAAGCTCTCAGTTTTTCCCATGAGAATGATATCCACTGTGGGTTTTTCGTAGATGGCTTTTATGATATTGAGGTACGTACCCCATCCCAACACAGTGAAGAGCTTTCATCAAGAAAGAATGCTGTACTTTGTCAAAAGCTTTTTCAGCATCTATTGAGAGTATCTTATGGTTCTTGTTCTTCCTTTTATTAATGTATTTTGTCATGTTGATTGATTTGTGGATGTTGAACCATCCTTGCAGCCCAGGAGTCAGTCCCACTTGGTAGTGAACAATCCTTTTAATGTATTGTTTGATCCTATTGGCTAGTATTTAGGTGAGAATTTTTGCATCCATGTTCATCAAAGATATTGGTCTGTGATTGTCCTTTTTGATGGGGTTTTTGTCTGGTTTGGGGATCTAATGCTGGCCTCATAAAATGTCTTTGGAAGTTTTCCTTCCATTTCCATTTTTAGAAAAGTTTCAGGAGAATAGGTATTAATTCTTCTTTAAATGTCGGTAGAATTTCCCTGGGAAACCATCTGGCCCTGGGCTCTTGTTTGTTGGGAGATTTTTGATGACTGCTTCAATCTCCTTACTTGTTATGGGTATGTTCAGGTTTTCTATTTCTATTTCTTCCTGGTTTGATTTTGGTAATTTATATGTCTCTAGGAATGCATCCATTTCTTCTAGATTGTCAAATTTGCTGCTGTATAGTTGCCATAATATATTCATAAAATTGTATTTCTTTGGTATTAGTTGTGAGCTCTCATCTTTCATTCATGGTTTTATTAATTTGGTCCTTTATCTTTTCTTTTTGATATGTCTGGAGAGGGGTTTATAAATCTTATTAATTCTTTCAAAGAACCAGCTCCTAGTTTCATGGACCTGTTCTAATGTTCTTTTGGTTTCTATTTCATTCCAATCTGCTCTGATCTTTATGATTTCTCTTCTCCTGCTGTGTTTAGGCTTTCTTTGTTGTTCTTTCTCTAGCTCCTTTAGGTGTATGGTTAGGTTGTATACTTTGAGACCTTTCTTATTTCTTGAGAAAGGCTTGTAGTGCTATATACTTTCCTCTCATGACCACTTTTGCTGTGTCCCAAAGATTTTGAACAGTTGTGTCTTCAATTTTATTTCTTTCCATGAATTTTTCCAATTCTTTAATTTCCTGGTTGACCCATTCATTCTTTAGTAGGATGCTCTTTAGTCCCCATGTATTTGAGTTTTTCCCAACTTTCCTCTTGTGGTTAAATTCTAGTTTCAAAGCACTGTGGTCTGGAAATATGCAGGGAATGATCCCAGTCTTTTGGTACTGGTTGATACCTGATTAGTGACCCAGGATATGATCTCTTCTGGAGAATTTCCTTGTGCGCTAGAGAAGAATGTGTATTCTGTTGCTTTCGGATAGAATGTTTTGAATATATGTGTGGTGTCCATATGGTCCAGTGTGTCATTTAAAGTCTTTATTTCCTTGTTGATCTTTTGGTTATATGATCTGTCCATTTCAGTGGGGGGGGGGCTGTTAAAGTTCCCTACTATTATTGTGTTATTGTTATTGTATTTCTTTGAGTTTGTTATTAATTGGTTTATATAGTTGGCTGCTTTCATATTAGGGGCATAGATATTAAAAAGTGTTAAATCTTCTTGTTAGACAGACCCTTTAAGTATGATATAATGTCCTTCCTCATCTCTTATAGTCTTTGGCTTAAAATCTAATTTGTCTGTTATAAATATTGCCACCCCTGCTTTCTTTTGATGTCCATTAGCAAGATAAATTGTTTTTCCACCCCCTCACTTTAAATCTGGAGGTCGTTTTGGTCTAAAGTGAGTTTCTTGCAGACAGCGTGTGTTGTTTTTCTTAATCCATTCTGATACCCTATGTCCTTTTTTAAAAAGATTTTATTTATTTATTTATTTGAGAGACAGCATGGTGTTGTTTTTTTAATTCATTCTGATATCCTGTGTCTTTTTTTTAAAAGATTTTATTTATTTATTTGAGAGAGAGAGAGAGAACAAGTGGGACAAGGGGCAGAGGGAGCAGTGGACTCCCTGCTGAGCAGGGAACCCAATGCGGGACTCGATCCCAAGACCCTGGGATCATGACCTGAGCTGAAGGCAGATGCCTAACAACTGAGCCACCCAGGCACCCCACTCTATGTCTTTTGATTGGGGTATTTAGCCCATTTACATTCTGGGTAACTATTGAAATATATGAATTTAGTGCCATTGTATTTCCCGCAAGGTGACTGTTACTGTATATTGTCTCTGTTCCTTTCTGGTCTATTACTTTTAGGCTCTCTTTTTGCTTAGAGGACCCTTTTCAATATTTCCTGTAGGGCTGGTTTGGTGTTTGCCAATTCTTTTAGTGTTTGTTTGTCCTGGAAGCTTTTTATCTGTCCTATTTTCAATGACAACTTAGCTGGATATGTTTTCAGGTAATGCTCTGAATATATCACGCCAGTCCTTTCTGGCCTGCCAGGTGTCTGTGTATAGGTCTGCTACTGGTCTAATATTTCTACCATTGTATATTACAGATCTCTTGTCCCAAGCTGTTTTCAGGATTTTCTCTTTGTCTCTGAGAGTTGTTAAGTTTTACTACTAGATGATGGGTGTGGACCTTTATTTGTTAATTTTGAGAGGGGTTCTCTGTGTCTCCTGGATTTTGATGCTTGTTCCCTTTGCCATATTGGGAAAATTCTGTATATAATTTGCTCCAATATATCTTCTGCTCACTCTGTCTTTCTTCTTCTTCTGGGATCCCAATTATTCTAACATTGTTTCATCTTATGGTATCACTTATCTCTTGAATTCTCCCCTCATCGTCCAGAAGTTGTTTGTCTCTCTTTTGCTCAGCTTCTTTATTCTCCATCATTTGGTCTTCTATATCACTAATTCTCTCTTTTGCCTCATTTATCCTAGCAGTAAGAGCCTCCATTTTTGATTGCACCTCGTTAATAACTTTTTCGATTTCAACTTGGTTAGATTTCTCCAGAAAGAGATTCTCTAATATCTTTCATGCTTTTTTTGAGCCCAGCTAGCACCTTGATAATCATCTTTCTGAACTCTAGTTCTGACACTTACTAATATCTGTATAGATTAGGCCCCTAGCTGTTGGTACTGCCTCTTTTTCTTTTCTTTTGAGGTGAGTTTTTCTGCCTTGTCATTTTATCCAGATTAGAATCAATGAATGAGAGGGTAGCAATAACCCCAGAAAAAGATTCACTAACCAAATTGGAAGAAATCCGAAACCGGGTTGCGGGGGGAGAATGGAGAAAAAATATATATACATATCTCTATATTTTTTGTATATATATATTTCCCCTTTCTTTCCCCACCCTAGTAATATATAATATATAATACATAAAATATATATGTATATAAAATATACATATATAGTATTAAAATATATAATAAAATATATTTATGAAATATATAATAAAGTATATTTATAAAATTATATAAATCATTAAAAATATATATTATATAATGTATATACGATATAAAGATATATAAAATAAAGATAGATTTATATAGATATATATATTTATAGATATATATTTTTTCTCCTTTCTCCCCCCCCATCACCATTATATATATATTAGACTGGTGAATAGAACAGAGCCACACACTTGATTTTGGGTGTATTTTGGTCTGTTAGAAAAAACTGCCTCCCAAAATTTTAAAGAAAGAAAAACATATATATACAAAAATAAGGGTACTAAAATAAAGGTACCCTTACAAAATAAGGGTAAACACAATGAAGGGATAGGATATTACTGTAAAGATGAAAATTTAAAAAGATTCTAAAAAGGAATTGGTACAAAGTTGGTTGAAAAAAGAAGGGAAAAAAAAAGGAGAGAATGTGATCAGGTTGGAGATTAGAACAAAGCCATACAGTAGATTTAGTGTATATTTTGATCTGTTGGAAGAACCTGTATCACAAGATTTTAAAGAAAAAAGGAAACCTGTATGTATACAAAAAATAAAACTAAATACAATGAAGGGATATCATATGACTATAAAAATGAAAATTTAGGGGTGCCTGGGTGGCTCAGTGGGTTAAAGCCTCTGCCTTTGGCTCAGGTCATGATCCCAGGGTCCTGGGATCGAGCCGCACATTGGGGTCTCTGCTCAGTGGGATGTCTGCTTCCTCCTCTCTCTCTCTCTGCCTGCCTCTCTGCCTGCTTGTGATCTCTATCTGTCAAATAAATAAATGAAATCTTTAAAAAAAATGAAAATTTAAAAGAATTTTTTTAAAAGTATTGGTAAGATAAAATAGTTTAAAAACATTAAAATAAGAGAGAGGAAATTTTTAAAAGAATAGAATAAGAAAAAAGATTTTAAAAATTTTACTTTGAAAGAAAGGAATCATGGAGAAAAAAGCCATGAATTCAATATGTTGCATTTCCCCTAGCTCTGGAGTTCCACAGCTCTCTTTGATCAGTTAACTTGTTCTAGGCTCTATGTTCTTGCTGATCGTCTTGGGGAAGGGCCCATTGCAGTGACTCTCAAATGTCTTTGCCTGAGTCAGAATTGCACTGCCCTTGCCAGGGTCCAGGCTAAGTAATCTTCTCAGGTTTGCTCTCAGGAGCTTTTGTTCCCTGAACACTTTCCATAGAGCTCTGGAGGATGAGAATGAAAATGGCAGCCTCCCAGTATCCACCCCAGAAGAGCTGAGAGCTCAGGACTCCACTCCTCATTGTGCCCTCAGAAAAATGCAGTCAGTCCCTCCTGTCTCCCTCATCTCTAGCCGCACTCTGTGCTCACCCAGCCTGTGACTGTTTCTATCTCTGGTGCACAGCCCCGTTTGGAGTCTCTAAACCCAGCAGATTCCTGCAGTGCACTTCCATGCTGCTCCTTTCAGAGGAAGGAGGAGGTGTCTCCCAGATCCGTCACTTGTTGGGTCCCTGATCAAAGAGCAGAGGCCCAACTGTGCCTCAGATCATGGTTTAACATAACCCTGAGCTGAGAGCCCACTGCTTGGCTCCGTCTCTGTAGCTGGCTTCCCCGCTCTGATACCTGGTAACTCTGTCACATTCAGGCACCCCTGGTCTTTTTGTGACCCCACAGGTCCTGAGACCACACTGTCCCTGCAAGGGCTCCACCCTTTTCTTAGCTTCTGGAGTGACATCCCTCAGTGGAGCAGCCTTCTAAAAGTTCTGATTCTATGGTCTATTGCTCTACTGCTTGCTAGCTGCTGCCCCCTTTTCCCATGGTCTCTCTTCCCATATATCGCCTTGGATTCACTTCTCCACATATCCTATTTTCCTTAAAGTAGTCACTTTTCTGTTCCTAGAATTGCTACTCTTCTCTTCAATCTCCTGTTGAGTTTGTAGGTGTTCAGAATGGTTTGATGACTATCTAGCTGAACTCCTGGAACCTGTTGATATTAAGTGTATTCCTCCACCATCTTGCTCTTCCCTCTAGCCAGTATCTTTAATTGAATATATTATTTTCCCTTTTAGCACATTCCTAAAATATAGTGCCTGAAAAATCTGAACTTGAAATATGGAAAGTGTAGTTATTGACTGTAAAAATAAATAAATGCTAATTATAAGTGTAGTGCTTTTGTCTCCTGCAAGGAGACAAAATCGGTGGAGTTCCTGTGCTTCCAATAATCTGAAACCTGTTGGGATATCACCTGCAAAGTCTAGAACATTGCCTCACCCCATACTAAGAAATATACCCAATAATTGCTGTTCATCTTTGAGTTTTGAGAGCAAAATAAATCACATTTTCTTATGCTGCTTTGACCAATTTGTCAGATCACCTAAGATGCCTCTGGTTTGGGGGTGGAAAATGGGGATATGAGAAGATAATACAGTAGGTACATGAACAAGTAACACCATGAATTGGTTCTTATGGATGGAGAGACCCAAAAGTGCTTGGAATATCTGGGGAATATGGAGATGTTATATCATACCTGTGATGCTCCAGTAGTGAATTTATAGGGGAAGCCTTTAGATTTTGGGACAAAACTATACATCTTCAAAATTTAACTTACCATCATTTAACAAAATAGCTTTTCTCTCCTATGAGAAACTAAGATAGAATAAATACCTTTTTATGAAATACCAATGGCCATGTAGCTTAAGCTCCCAATCATAAAATATTTATTACTTGATCCATTGATTCTTTAATTGTGCCCAGCAATGTTTAATAATCACATGAAAGTAATAGATCTAAATAGGGAAGGTATTGAAGATATAGCATACACTTATTTTTAATGGGTCACTTCTTTTTTTTAATTTTGTTAATTTTTAATTTTGTTTATTTTTTGTTAAAATTAATTAATTAATTGTTAATTTATTAATTAACAAATTAATTGTTAATTTTTATAGATGAATATATAAAACCAGCACACATATTTATTCACTCTTCTTTTTCAAGTGCATGTTAGTGAACTTCAAATTCATTTAAAAGGAGATGCAAGCACTGTTGTTTGGTGCCTGACATGTTTTCTGCCCTTCTTTTTTTTTTTTTTTTCATTTATTTATTTTCAGCATAACAGTATCATTATTTTTTCACCACACCCAGTGCTCCATGCAATCCATGCCCTCTATAATACCCACCACCTGGAACCCCGACCTCCCACCCCCCCCACCACTTCAAACCCCTCAGATTGTTTACTTCTAATTCAATATCATTCCACCTTTAACCTGGAATTATAGACTCATGCGTAGTTACCTGTGACCAGTTGTCTAAGGAGGAAAAAAAAAAAAAAAGCCAGGGGCAACTGGGTGGCTCAGTAGATTAAACCTCTGCCTTTGGCTCAGGTCATGATCTCAGGGTCCTGTGATTGAGCCCCACATCAGGCTCTCTGCCTGCTTCCTTCTCTCTGCCTGCCTCTCTGCCTACTTGTGATCTCTGTCTGTCAAATAAATAAATAAACTCTTAAGAAAAAAAAAAAGCCAACAAAATTCTAGGCATATATCTGCATGATAAATTGACATTCAGTAGAAAATGACTGATACATTCTAAGCCAGTCAGATGTTGAGAAACAGTGGGGGCAACATTCTCTCATTGAGTTATGAATGGTGAGATAATTATTTCCATGGATGGTCAAGGTCTTGGAAAGACCTACAGTTCACAGCAAAGATACCTATGGAAGACTTATAGGATAGAATTTTTAAATGGCCCAAGATTTAATAGTACTGGTTTCTCAAGTGGAATTTTACTAAATACCCTTTCTGTGAAGAAGGTTTTTAAGAAGTAGAACAGGTAACAGCTTTCTTCCTCAGCTCTCTAAAGATTTCTCAATAGGTTCATGAACTAAGTAGTCATGAACATAATGCATGTGCTCAGTAGTATGGACTTCCCTCCACAATGCTGATTTCTCTCCCTCTACTCTGCAGCTTGCAAACAATAGAAACTACACCTGGGCCCTCAAGTGATATGACTTAATAGAAGAAAGAAGCCACACAGCAACAGGTTGATTGTGGTGAACACCCATCCATCAAGTAGGAAATAGTAATTTATGCTAACTTGAAAAACATCTGAGTTGGTGTTTGCTTCCTGTCACTAATCACTCTTTTTTTTTGCCCAAAATGTCACCTGAAACTTACTGTCTTACCATGTTATCCCACACAAAGTGAACTCATTTTTCAGGGAACGAATGATATCTGTAGAAATCAGTGGTCTCACCCTATCCATATCACCAAAGGAAGCAGACTTGTATTATAATGGTAGAATGGCTAGGGAGACTCATGTAAGCTTTAGCTGGGAGGTATGCTTTATAATGTTGGGATGCTCTGAAACAGGACGTGTAGAATGCAGTGAAGTATGCATACATGGCTCTAGGAACCAAAGTAAAAGAATAGATGTCATTCCATTTATTATTACTCCTAATTACCCATTAATGACATTTTAGTTTTTAGAATCTGTGACTCTGGGTCCTGTAAACACAGACATCTTATTGCTCGAAATATGAGTACTTTTACCAGAGAACCCAACACCATTGTAGAACACAGATTCTATGAATTTGAAGCTAAGTATTCTACTTGGTCATATCAGTCTTCTCTTGTCAGTGGGTAAACAGAGAATAGGAAGTTACGAGGTATTCTGGCTTATATAGTAAGGGAAAATAAGGCTGCTGATAAGCAAAGGGGCATGAAGTAGTCTGGAAATAATCCAGATGATACTTATTGGTGTTACCTTATGCTACTCCATTTGACATTAAAGTTAATATAAGGGTGCAGCAAGCATTTATAGACAGCATCAACATAGGCTTAGTTAGATCACCATAAATCAAATTGTGGTCCCTCAACCAGTTAATAAAATCTAAGTGATTACATTATTTTAAAATTAGCAATTGTGTAAGGTTGCTTGGCTATTTCTTCTTTACTGGGGTGATGTGGCTAAATGGGGTGTGTGGCTTTGTGCATAAATGGGCCAAGTAGGCACTGTCCATCCGTGAAATTGCACTTGTTCAGGGCAGATAGCTCTGTTGGAAACCCTTGGCCATTCTCAGTTCTTGGAAATAATAACAGGGTCATTTCTTACCTGCCTCTTTGACATGGTATATTCCAGAGAGAGAGGCAGGCTTTGACACCAGAGACATTCTCCCACACTTTCTTTTACATGACTTGTCAAAAGGCTAAGGTAAAGTAAAAAATAGACAAGCCAGCAATGGGATGGAAAATGAGGTTGGGGGTTATGAGTTTCAGTGGACTCTGATGATATCCAGGAGACATTTTCATTATGTGATAGCTGAATGGGGGGAAAGTGGGTGCCTTTTCTTTTTGAAAAAATAAGTGGCTTATAATATTTCTTTTCTATTCTTTGGATAAGAATCTAAGACTCTTTCAATATTTTGGCACTAACTTTGAAAATTCTGGGGATTATTATTACTCCTGGGAGATAGATCAGAGGGAAGTTTATCCTGTGGTGTCTCCAGCAGTAAAAAAAATCTTAGGGTTCCACTCAACATTTAGTGTTGGGTAAAGCAAAAACCCAGTTTTAAGTCAATCTGTACCTTCTACTGGATGCCAAGAAGAAACGAAATCTTTACAAATAGCTAGTTTATCCAACTATCCTCTGTTACTCCATCCATCCATCTAGATAACCATTCAGCTGGCCAGTATAATGAAATACACTTATTAAGAATTACAGTACATCCATAATTATATGAACCTTTGTTGGAAATTTGAGAAACACAATCATAAATCATGAAAATCTGAGATGTCAGAGAAAATAGATTCATCTACTCCAACACTATCTTTGTAAAAGTGGAAAATGAAGATTCCAAGTAATAGGAAATGATTTTTTTCCAAGGCAGAGATGCATATAATTTTATGTCAGCCTTGAGTAAACCTCAAAGTGGGTTAACATCAAAGCCAGGGCTAAGAACCAAGCCATCCAACCCTTAGAGAACATACCTGCTCTTTCTGAAATTATAATCCAACTGTGGAGGAAGAACCAACATGTGTGAGACAATTCTAAACAATGAAGTGATAAAGTGTATATATAATCAGTAACACAGAGAGTGTCACTTGTTTTGAATTATATGTACTTATACAATTATAGTTATATGAATTATATATGTGTAAAATAAGAGAGAATTGGGTGTGGAATATGCTTTGGAATAATCCAGAAAGCTTCTAAGGAGGTATGAATGTGGAAATAGGTAGTTTGAACCATGGTGGTAAGTAGGATTTAGATAATGGAGAGACAGATGGAGGGATGTTAGGTGGAAGACCTTTGATAAAATGAGTGAGACATTGTGCTGGTGGAGCTATCAGAGGGGTGGGTGAATGGACTTCTCTTGCTGCATCAGAAAGCCAGAATGGGTAACAGTGATAAAGGTATATTCATTCATTCAATTTGACAAACTTCACAACATTGATCCTTGGGTAACTATTAGGTGTTTTTCCTTCCCTTCCCTTTCCTTCCCTTCCCTTCCCTTTCCTTTTCCTCTTTCTTTTCTTTTTCTCTTTTTTTTATCTAGTTGTTTTCTTTTGGTTTGAATCTCCCTTTTTTTTGTTCATTTGCTTTCTTTTGGTTTGAACTTCCTTTTATTTTCCTGAGCTGCAGGAAATAAGGCATCCTTGCTCTTACTTTCCACCTTAAGTCCTTCCTTGAAGAGAACACAGTAGGATCCCAGGGTAGTGCAGGAAGAGTTCAAACTTTGAATGGAAAACAGACTCAGTTCATCCAGTGTTAAGTATATAGTTCCTTCCAGTGGAATTGGCTTGCCATTTCTCACTCAGCTTTCTTAAAAATGTATTGGCAAATCTTAACAGCTTTTATCCTTGTTGGTCTGCATGACAAACCTCTACTAATTCCTAAACTGCAAATTAAATGCTTGAGGATGAACAGAGATCAGATTAAAAACTTCACACTTCACAGAGACCAGCTCAGCAGGAGTAGTCAGATTCTTTAAGCCATCATGAAGGAATGGAAACAGGCTGCTCTTGTCTGGAAGCCCATTAAAGTAGGAACTAGAATAATTGTAATGTGATATTAAAGCTAATTTCCTACAGGCTGAGAGGTGCCTTGGACACAATAAATAATACTAATAATATTATACTGTCTTGTCAAAACATGCTTTATACACACATTGATATGATTTACTATTTAAAAAGAATAGTATTGGCTATAATCTCCTCGACATCTACCAGAGCTTTAGGAAATGAATTAATATTACAATAGGATCACTTCCTAAGGGGTTTTAATGTAACAAGAGACTGTTTGTGCCAGAGTATAAATTGTCTTGAGATACAATTACTCATAATGCACTTCTGAGCTTTTCTTGTGATACATCTTTTAGTGAAATCATCTGTATTAGAAAATATAAAACAGGTGAAAATTAGGAACTAGAGAATCCAAAAATTAACTTTTTAAAAAAATTACTGATTTCTTGGGGTGCCTGGGTGGCTTAGTTGGTTAAATGGTCAGCCCTTCATTTCAGCTCAAGTCATGATCTCAGGATCTTGGGATGGAGCCCAGGAGCACAAGGCTCTGCTGCTCAGTGGGGAGTTGGCTTGAGATTTTCTCTCTTCCTCTCCCTCTGTCCCTCCTCCCGCTTGTGTGTGCTCTCTCTCCCTTTCTCTCTAAAATAAAACAAATAATCTTTAAAAACATTTAAATAAATTTACTGATTTCTTTTAAATAAGGCATTTTTAAAAGAAGGCACAAAATAGTGTAGGTATTTTAATTGGCCATGTATGGAGTTGGGAGCTCCTATTCTCTAAGCCTCACAGACCTTCCCAGCAGATATTGAAATAAGATAAAATGTGATAGTAGTTAGAATTGGTTAATAATATCAGTAAAAATGAAGATACATGAGTGAAATGAGTAGTATTTTAGTAGGCGAAAGCAGAAGGACTTGGTATATAACCAAAGGTTAGCAATGAAAAAGAAGGAAGTTGCACAAATTGATAAGATTACTCAAGGGAGGAGTATCTAGGTGGCTCAGTGGGTTAAGTCTCTGCCTTCAGGTCATGATCAGGTCATGATCTCAAGGTCCTGGGATCAAGCTCCACATCCGGCTCTCTGCTCAGCACATCCTCTCTCTCTGCCTCTGCTCTGCCTTCTTATGATCTCTCTCTCTCTCTCTGTCAAATAAATAAATAAAAATCTTAAAAAAAAAAAAGATTACTCAAAGGAATAGTGTAAAAAAGAGAAAAAAATGAATTTTGTAAATAACCCTGAATAACTACAATTTATTGTTTAGGTAGAGAAGGAAGAAACCATAAAAGGATTGATGAGTATCTGGAGAAGGCCACAGTAAATTATGTAGTAGGTGTTGGCGCAAAATTAAGGGAAGATATTGTTTCAAGTGGATGAGAATTCTCAACACTAATAAATGTTCAGAAAATTTCAAGAGATACAATTTTTAAGACAGCCTAAAAGATTCAGTAATAAAGAGGTTTTTGCTGTCCTTTGTAAGAATACAAGGCTCTGGTCCTTAGAGCTATGAGAAACGTGGAGGGCCAAATCTCTTCTTTGCAGATATCCTCCAATTTTCTATGGCTAGTCAACCAAAAAGGAGGGTCCATTCAAAATACTGGATGCCAGCAGTGATATTATGGTTTGTCCTAGGAACATGGATTCAGCCTGTGAAGCAGGAAATGCTGGTATTCCTTGATAGTGAATAGACATAGAACTGAGATCAGAACTGAGATGTTCAGTGGTCATGGGCTGAAGAAAAGCCACAGGCTTGATGTCTAATGGCAATTTAGAATAGATGTTTTTCAGAATCAAAAACAACAGTGGGGTTTGGGGAATCAGGCACATGTTTGCAACAATAGCTTTTCATTTTTTTTCCTTGATCCTTTTCTTGGATCATTTCATCATCTATGTGATTTTAATGACTGTTTATGGTTATGACTCCCAGGCTTATTCATCCCACCTATATATCTAGTTGGCCAGACAAGACTAAAGGTCGTATCTAGTTGCCCAGGTACATACTAAAGATCGTGTGTCTTTTTCTTGTTTTACCGATTTCTAATCATGTACCAAGTCTTGTTGATTTTATTTCCCGAATAGCACTCAACTCTGTTCACTAATTTTCAACTTCCTTGGACATTATCCCATTCGAGGCCACCGTTACCTACTGTCTGGTATTTCCAACAACAAGTTGTTGTCTGCCTATTGCCAAACCTGGTTCTTGACAATTCACTCTGCCTAACATAAGCAGAATGGTAATTTTAACATGCATAATTAATTTTGTCATTCTCCTTATTAAACCTCTTCAAAGTCTTCATAATGCTTTTAAAATGAAGTCCACTTGTATTAATCCAATTTGAGGATTTATAATCTGGACTTTGCTTATCACTGCAGTATTATTTCATACTGTTCTTTCCCTTGCTTCTCACTCCAGCCTCATTAGCCTTCTTTAAGTTCCTCAAACTTACTGTGTTCCTTCCTACCTTGGGTTCTTTGAGTATACGTTCCCCTCTGTCTAGGGCATTCTTACCTATTTTTCTAAATTTTTATTTATTTTTTAAATTTCTTTTCAGTATTCCAGAGTTCATTGTATATGCACCACACCCACTACTCCATGCAATATGTGCCCTCCACAATACCCACCACCAGGCTTACCCAACCTCCCACCCCCCTCCCCTCCAGAACCCTCAGTTAGTTCCTTTGAGTCCACAGTCTCTCATGGTTTATCTCCCCCTCCAGTTTCCCCCAACTCCCTTCTACTCTCCATCTCCCCATGTCTTCTGTGCTATTCCTTATGCTCCACAAATAAGCAAAACCACATGATAATTGACTCTCTCTGCTTGACTTGTTTCACTCAGGATAATCTCTTCCAGTCCTGTCCATGTTGATACAAAAGTTGGGTATTCATCCTTTCTGATGGAGCATAATACTCCATTGTATATATGGACCACATCTTTATCCATTCATCCCTTGAAAGGCATCTTGGTTCTTTCCACAATTTGGTGACTGTGGCCATTGCTACTATGAACATTGGGGTACAGGTGGCCCTTCTTTTCACTACATCTGTATCTTTGGGGTAAATACCCAGTAGTGCAATTGGAGGGTCATAGGGAAGCTCTATTTTTAATTTCTTAAGGAATCTCCACACTATTTTCCAAAGTGGCTTCACCAACTTGCATTCCCACCAACAGTGTAAGAGGGTTATTTTGAACCATGTTCTTATCTTTTTCTTGGGTAACTTCTATTCGTAATTTATTTTCTAGCTCAGGAGTTCCTTTTTTTGGTACACCTTGTCAAGTTTTCTTGATAGCTAGGAATGACATACCAGATAAAAGGAATTGCTATAAATAGCCCTTTAGTAATGTGGTGATGAGATGCAAGGGGAGAGGTAGCATTCTATGGTCCTATGATTAGGGTTAAGTCTTTTAGGGAGACTATGCCTCTGAACTATGAATTTCACAAGTTTTTTCTTGTTCTTCTTCCTGCTTTGGTGGAACAGGATGGTTAGAGTAGGTTGACATTGGGTATTTCCCTTCCTTGAGGTATATTAGGGTATATTAGGCTTTGATAATACATAGCTTGTTAGGTTCTGGTTAACTAGTTTTCCCTTAGGACAGCCTTTGTTAAAGAACAATGCTCTGACATCTTGCAAAATGGTTCCTTCTCCTCTTCCTATCCGGGAGCCATGAGAGGATTACCTCGGATATTTACTGTAAGAACCTAGTTGAGCTTCTGGAGGTACCTCACAATATTGAGGGGTTCCCTCTGGAGTTTTTATTGTTTTTTTTTAAAGATTTTATTTATTTATCTGTCAGAGAGAGAGAGAGAGCGTGAGCACAGGCAGAGTGGCAGACACAGAGAGAGAGAGAGAGAGAGAGAGAGAAGCAGGCTCCCTGGCAAGCAAGGAACCCTATGTGGGACTTGATCCCAGGATACAGGGATCATGACCTGAGTCGAAGGCAGCCGCTTAACCAACTGAGCCACCCAGGCGTCCCCCACTCTGGAGTTTTTAACCCTAGAAATTGTTCACACGGAACTTGCAGCCTTCAGGTTTCCCACCCTAGCACTGGTTCCTATTATAGTTTCTGTTCCAATAAGCCATAACTCCCTGTGTTTGCCTATTTCTCTAATCTTTGGGGCAGTGATTTCCCTGAGTTCTCCTCTCTCTGACATATCCAAGAAGAATTGATGATCTTTTAGTTATGTTCAGCTAATTTTTATTTCTTGGGACAGAGTGTAACTTCCAAGCTCCTTCTGTGTAGAATGGAATGCTAGAAGTTACTTATTCTTTGTTTCCCCCAAGTTTGATTTAGGTGCCCCATTATATGTATTTCTGTTGTACCTTAAACTTTCCCTAAGACGTTTCCCTCATGTTGTATTATAATTAGACTTATTTGCTTTTCTTCCATAGACTGTAAGAGGACATGAAGAGTCCAGACTCATTCATCAATGTGTTTTCAGTATATACCACTATAATCAGAGAAGTTCTTAATAAATAGTACTGAATAACTGAGTAACTGAAATATAACATACATAGTTGGATTTAGCCAAAGTCTAACAATACCTTAATCCATATTTGGCGTTTCACAGTAGGCATTCTGCCATCCATCACAACCAATCCAAGGTGGACCTCCCTAACTCATGATGCTACTCTTTCATTCTGAATCCAACTAAGATGTTACAATCCATTTATATATGTAGCTACCAACCACCAAAAGTTGCTGTGTAGAATAAAACTTATTTTTCTTCCATGCTCTGGACTCTACAGACTAAATCTAAATGGGTGACAATGTTCTTAAACTTGTAGGTTCATGGTTTTTGTGCTATGTTGACATCTTCATACTATTTTTGAAAACATAAAAAGGCTGCTGCTTACAAAAGCGTAATCTAGATTCTAAAAAAATAATTCTAAAAAAGGCCAAAGTGCTTCTAATGAGGTTGGATGGCAGATCTTGGTAACCAGGCTTCATCTTGGTTACTGAGGATGTTGGCAAAAATTGGAGTGGAAACAGGTTATTAAAAACATTTGTTCTTCCAACATGTTCATGCCAAAGAGATTTATTAGTTATTCACTGTGTGTTTAAAGCTGTGATTTGGTTACTTTGGTGAATCAAGCATTATCCTTGCCTTTGAAGAGCTCATAGTCTACCCAAGAGAAGGTCACATGACAGAGTGATTACAATAACACATGTACATGCTATAAAAGAGTGATGTGCAAAGTCCTATGGGACTAAACAGAAAGAGCCAGTTAAGTGTCACGAGTCATGCCTCCAAGAATGAGATCTTAAGGCTTTTCTGCAGTCCTCTACAACACCCTGGCCATTCACTCAGGCTTGTCCTCCCTCCAAAAGCTACTTTCCTCCTGCCCCTTTTCTAAAGTCTCTAAAACTTCATTCTGCTCCCCACTTTCAAGTGACTTTATTTTTTTTTTATTAAACTAAGAAAATAAAAGTAGGCAGAAAATAACTTCCAGAAGTTTTATCTACCTACTGCTCTAATGTCCTATGCTCCCCTGAGATCTGTCTGATCCCATTCTCTGCCACTGCCCCTGCCATGCTCAATCCACTGTAGTGACACTGGCCTCCTCAGTACTCCTCCAACTAACTAGGCTTGTATTCCTGCCTCAGGGCTTTTGCACTTGCTGTTTTCTCTGTCTGAATCTCTCCCTAAACAGCTGAAGAACTTGCTCTTTCAAATTGCCAGGGTCACAGATACCTTATGTCTGAAGTCGGTCCTGTTTACTCTGTATAATACTGCCTGCATTATCTCCCCATTCCTCAATGCTGCTTTATTTTTCTCCATTTCACTTACCCCTAAACATAGCTTACATTATCTACTTTGTTTATTGTCTCTGTCCCTTCACGAAAAATAACTTCACAAGGACAGAAACATTAACATTCTTGTTCACTGATACCTTCCCAAGCATAAATGGTTTCCTTTACTGATATTTTCTCATTGCTGAGAATGGGGTCTTTCATATATTATACACTCAATAAATATTTTAGAGTAAAATAATGTGTTGAAAGAGTGGAGGTTAGAACATAAATTATGTTCGACAAATATTATTTACTGGAGAAATTAATATTAGTTAAAGAAACAAATTAACACAAGATAATTCTATAAAGTAAAGAGAGAATATCCAAAGGTCATAATATGACCTTTTTTTTTTTAAGGTTTTTATTTATTAGAGAGAGAGCACAAGTAGGCAGAGTGGCAGGAGGAGGGAGAGGGAGAAGCAGGCTCTCTGCCAAGCAGGGGGCCCGATGTGGGGCTTGATCTCCGGACCCTGGGATCATGACCTGAACCAAAGGCAGCTGCTTAACTGACTTAGCCACCCAGGCACCCCTAATATGACCTTTAAGACTAGATCTGATGCCTTATAATCTTTGTAGCTCTAGTATCTACCATAGTGTCTGGTAAATAACAAATATGTGCTGAACAAACAAATGAAAAATAAATACTAGCCATTAAATCAACTGAATCCATTAAAATCTGTTGAATCATGCTTGAATATTTAGTGGCATTGGGCAATGTTTTAATAAATATTCTGTGAAAGAGACATGTTATTGAACTTTCTGCATAGTATGATTCCCACATGTAAAAGACTATATTTACAGTAACTTTAGGCATAAAGACTAGACTAGATGGATAAATTTCAGAAACTATTCCAGTGATTATCTGTAGGTTATGACATAGGATGAGCCATCTTATATTTTGTGCATTTCACATTTCCTCTAATTATTGTTTTTAAATCAAAGTAAAAAATGTTATAAAATCACATGGTGTTACTAAAATAGGTATGGGAAGGTAAGGGAAAAGGCAGTAATTAGTTACCTGGTGTCTAAGATTACCTTTTCATATTAGTGCAGTTTTATGAGCCATTCAAAGGGTTGGTATTTATGTGTGGTGCACAAAGGCTGAGCTGCCATCAGCAGTTTTCAGAATGTCACTTGAACTTCTGTCAGGTAACAGGATATTCATTCATCTTCATCAGCTATAAATTTGGAATCCCAATTCAATTTAAAAATATTTATTGAGCTCTTAATATGTGCCAGGCACTCTGCCAAGGCATTGAAGCCACAAAGGCAAACAAGGCACTGTCCATGACCTCAAGGTTTTCCATTTAGACAGAAGAGAGACATGTTTAAAAACAATGGCAAAACAAACACTTGCAAACAAACAAAACCCACCAAATTCAGAGTAGTTATTATAAAGAGATCTCTATGAGGACAGGGACCATATCTGTTTCATCCACTTTGTATCCTTTGTGCCATACACAGTAACCCAAAGGAGAAGGCAACCAACAGCTATATGTTTGATTTTAAGTTTAGGAATTAAACTCGAGAAGTATGCTCAAGGTATGTGGTATTGGAATCAGAATGCCTTCTTCAAAGGACATACTGGTTTCTAGTCTTTCTTAGAAGCAATTGCATGAATGTTAAAAATTAGGTCTGGCTTAAATTAGCTGTTCTTATATTTGAAAAGTAAAAGCTCACTAAATGTGTGCCTTGATATTCAGCAAGAATGGGAGAGGAATATACGTGGAAAACTTCTTTGAAGACCTGCAGGTAGCCTAGATATGGCCTTCTTTTCCATCCTGTTTCATTACCCATTGCATCATGGCACCAGTGGGCTAAAGGTATAAGCATGCAGGTGAGACAACATGTAAAGGGAAAGGAGCATTGAAGAAAAACCACGTTGCCCTGGATTTGAACCACAGCATCTAACCCTTAGCTGGATGACCTAGACTGAATGACTTAATCTCTCTGAGTCTCTTTATCTTTAAAAATGAAGATGGTAGAAGCATCTCAGGATAATTATGGAAATGAAATAATTTATGAAATTTTCAGTGAAAATGAGACATAAAAATATGGTGTATGGCTTTGTTGGGGCTACTATAACAAAGTACCACAGATTGGGTGGCTTGAACAAAGAGAAATTTATTTTCTCACAGCTCTGAGGATACAAGTCTGAAATCAAGGTGTTGGCAGGGTTATTTTATTTTGAGTTCTTGCTCCTTGGCTTGTAGACAGCTGTCTTCTCCCCCATGTCTTTGCCTAATCTTCCCTCTGTGTGTGTTTCTGTGTCCTAATCTTTTTCTGTTATAAGGATACCAGTCGTTTTGGATTAGGGCTGACTCTCATGATCTCATTTTAACTTAAGTACCTCTTTAAAAACCCTAAGTCCTAGTAGAGTTGCAATCTGAGATACCAGGAGTATCTTCTACATATGAAATTTAGTAGGAACATGGTTCAGCCCATAACATATGAATTTCCTTTTTTTTTCCCTCCCATCACTGTTTTTAGGTAGAGTTTCGATATTCTAATTTATTAAAAGCTTCTGATAAATGAATCCCCTCCCATACCGCTACCAAACATTAGCAAAAGTTACAGGCATGGCCTCGCAGGATGAAGGTTCTTCTTTGGGGTCAGTGTTTACTCTCAGATGTAACCTGGGTTTAATGTAGATACATGACATTTCAGACCTGATGGGGAATGGGAAACTTTGTGAGCTACTGAAAAATATTTTGTATGTTTATAGACAAACTTTTAAATGAAAAGAATTGGAGTTCACAGGCGAGTTTAAGCTCATTTGACTACTCTTAAAACTTGATGCCCACTAACATGGTGTATAAACCAGAAACAGATGTAATAAAACTAAGTATATAGATGCTCTGTGTCTCAGGACATACTGATTGTCCTGGCCAAGCTCAGATAGGTGCAATATTACCAGCGTCATTTTCTCTGCATAGTAAAATTGATATAAAGAACAGCTCAATAGAAGAGATACAGTCTGCAGTGAAGAGTTTATAACACTTGTCATAATGGATCTGTCAGAAGAAAAAAATGTTTACAGTTCATTGCAGAATATAAAATGTTTGCTAAATCAGCAGTAAAAGTCGAAGCTCAGATAAATTTGCAGCAAGGGTAGCAACACTACACAGCATAACATAAATACACCCAGCAGGAGAGAAGGAGAAAAAAAACAAAAAGCAACAACTTAGTTCTGAGCAGGATTTGATTTATGTCATAAATAAATATAAGGGGTATTAGGAAGATTAGTGCATTAGAATGTTAACACAAATCAAGATGTCCTGTGCCAACCGGGATTGCTTGCACAACAATCATCTGTGCCAATGCCAGGTAAGTTGCCGCAGCTTCTTACTGAGCTTTTCTTTTCAAGCTGGGAAGTTTCTGTAGGTGGGGTAGCAGTGTAATTATGGATAGTGGTGTTAGGATGTCCAGCTGGAACTCAACCATGTGGGCCATTGCTTGACCATTGACTCAGCTTTTCCTAGATAAGCAAAGAATTGGCTGGTTTTGAATTTTGAAAAGGGGGAAAAAAGGCCTATAAAAGAAAGGTAATGTTATTTTAGGGAGCGAAACTTCTTTAGTAGAAAGAAGTTAGGAAATATATTTAAGAGTTCTGTCTCTATCTACAAGGTAGCAGGGGAAGGCCTGGTAGCCAGGTTAGTCCCTCATGACTGCCTTCCAGTGATAGCTATGTCACTATGTCACTATGATCAGGAGTCATCAATAAACCCAAGTTGGACAAATAAAACTCTTTCTGCCAGAATTTGGAATTGCTTATGAATGAGGCAGTCTCTGTGCCATTAAATCTGTAACATGCATTCTTCCTGTGATACTGCATACTCTGCAGCCTACCTTTGGGCTGGAACAAGGGTATGTACTCTTTCTCTGTTTCCAATTGCTGCTTTCTGATCATTCTTCCTCCTACCTTCATAGAAATAATCATTACTGAGCCTCATTATCCTCACTTACATATTTTTGGGTCATTATCGAAGTCCTTGAAGATTTTAGCTTTTGGTTCACTGTTTTATTCTCCAACATTACCTCCATCATAACTATTGGTGATTTAGTGCCAATCTAGATGAGAGTTCCATTAGGTTGGACTTTAAATTCTTAGCCTTTTCTTATCCTCTAATTGTGTCCTCCATCCTGCATTAACTACTCTTTGCCAGAGTCATATCCTGGGTATAGCTATGAGCTGTAAATGCGTTCCCTCTGTATTCTAAATTTTAGGAAATCCACATTTAGACCGTCACCTCTTAATCTTTCCAAGTCACTTCTTGTAGCACCTGACTGTAACAAATATTCCGTCTTGCCAGGACCTTCAGACTTTTAAGTTTTATCTCCTTTTTAGTGTCCTTCATTTCCCTTCTCTTCTGTATCTTCACTTGGGGTTCTTGAACAGATTGAGTTTCATGGCCTGTCATTGTAACAACTCCCTTGCCTATACACATTTTCAGTTATTTTGCTAATTTCTCATGTTATATACTCACCTGACAAAAATCTACCCTTGACTGTCTCTAATAATCTTCCCACACCTTGACTAAACCTCACCGCTGAATTGAACATGGTTGGAGAAAAATGTATGACCATCCTACTTTGTCTTGCTGTAAAACAGGCAAGCCTAACTATCTTTCTCTCCTTTAACTCTCCCACACAACTCGTTTGCACCCTCTCTATTTTATCTAAACATCCAGCACCTCCTCTTCCCTCCTCCTTCTCATATACTTGCTTGGTGTTCTGTTTCTCTGAGAAAAGACAAACTGAAGAAAGAATTTCCAGTTTCCACCCACTGACCTGCATCTTTGTCTATGTATTTCTTTCTTTTCTCCTGTTAACATGGAAGAACCGTTTGTACTCCCTTCTGGATACACCCCTCCACTTGTCCATTAGTCCCATCCCCTGTTGCCCACTTATGAACAATATTCCATTCATTATCCTTCTCTCCTTCGTTATTAGGATCATTCTGTATCTACCAAATCATTCCCCCAAGCCCACATAGCTTGCAGCTTCGACAACATCAGTAGCAAAACCATCTCTCCTGTTGCTATTGCTGCCATTCTGTGATCGTGCTCTCCTCCTCCTCCTCCTCCTCCTCCTCCTCCCCCTCCTCCTCCTCCTCCTCCTCCTTCTCCTCCTTCTCCTTTTCTTTCTTACAGCTGCCATTCTGTGATCCTGCTCTTCTTACAGAATAACTGTTATTCTTTATTCCTCCCATTTTCTCTTGCATCATCTCTAATCAGTTTTTCCACACCACTCCACAAAACTGCTTCTGTAAAGGTCAGCATTGACCTTATGACTAACTCCACCAGCCCTCATTCTAATGACCTGGTTATCAGAATTTGATGCAGTTGATTTCTACATCCTTAATCTTTAAATCTTTCTTCCATTGGCTTATGAAGCATCAGATACTCTTGATTCTCTCTTACATTACTGGCCTTGATCAACAACTAAAATTCTCAATTTTTATACTTCTCTATCTATATTCACTCTCGCTGGATCTTGTCTCATCTAGACTCATGGCTTTGAATATTATTTATTTGATATTTACCCTTAAATATATATCTCTATCCCAAACCTTCTCTTCTGAAATTCGGGATTATATCAAATTTCCTACTTATCTTCTCTACCTGGATGTATAAAGCATATCTCAAATTTAATGTGTCAAAAATAGAATTCTTGACATTCTTCTTCCTATGCCTTCCAACACCACTGCTCCCATAGGATGGCAACTCCATCCTTCCAGTTGCTGAGACCAAAACATTTATGGAAAGAAAGTGCCAATGGCTGATTATTCTCAGGGGCAGCTGATGGATCAAATCTTGATCAAATCTTCCCCTACTACACTAACTCAAGAAATTTGGGAGAGTATAGCAGATCCAAGCTGGGTGAGATTCTGGCCAAGGTTATTATGCACAGGACCAAGCACCTGTACCTCATTGTTGAGACTGTTTATCAAGTAATGACTAACCAATATTTATGAGATACAGCTGCAGCAGTAAATGGGCACAGAGTATTAGAGCTGAAGGGACCACATATCTAATGGTTTCACTGAGCTGATGTCAACCTTTCTCACTCAGCTTATCTTATGAGCTTGTGCATCCCAAAAATAAAGAAATTGCATGGGAAGCACAAGATCTGTTATGCAATTGTCTGTTATGCCATTGAATGCCATATACTATGCTACATGGATTCCTATGCTGCATCCTTTCTTAAAGCTAAGTAAACATGATGCTTAGTGAAACACTATATCACGTGAGTTTGGCCATTAGTCTGAAACCAAGACCAATGCAGCTGGTCAGTTGTTATGAGTGTTGCAGTTTAGAATTGCATTCATTTTGCTTCCTGTTCTCATTCCACATGTTCAGTCAACAGTCTGTGGTTGTATTTTCAAAATATATTCAGAATCTGAAAAAAATTATCTCACCTGCACTGCTCTAATCCTGATCCTAGCCACAGATTGCTCCTTTCTAAATACTGTGATAGCCTTCCAATGGGTGTCTGTGTTCCATCTCTTTTCAAAACTGCAGGTGAAGTGTTTGTTTGTTTCTTTTTTTTTTTTTTTACTTCATAAGACAATTTTTATTATTAATTCGATCTCACTATTCTGGCTCATTTTTTTATATAGTTAATTTTTTATTATTATATAGATAATTTTTAACCTATTTAATGTCACAGTGAGATGTCCAGTACATCAAATTCCATAATAAGCTTCTAACCTGAACTTTTTGATACATACACCTGTGTTTTCCTTTTGCATTTCTATTTTTAAATTTCTTTTTTTTTATTTTAGTTTAGTTTAGTCTAGTTTATTCCTTTTTCTAATTTTTATTTTCTAATATTCATATAGAGTTAAACTTCAAGGTAATCCCCTTTCCCCAATCAATGCCACCGCTATAGGTAAACCAATTCCTAATCCTCCCCTTATCTGAAGTGTTTCTTTTAAGATGTGAGTCAGGGAGCACCTGGATGGCTAAGTGGGTTAAGCTTCTGCCTTTGGCTCAGGTCATGTTCTCAGGGTCCTGGGATCGAGCCCCACATAAGGCTCTCTGCTCTGCTCTAATCAGCGGGGAGCCTGCTTCCCGCCCCCCATGCCTGCCTCTCTGCCTACTTGTGATCTCTGTCAAATAAATAACTAAAATCTTTGGGGGGGGGGGATGTGAGTCAGATCATGTCACTTTTCCAAGAGTTCTCCTAATGATTTTTTACCATACTCAAAGTAAAAGTCAAGTATGTTCAGTGACCTGTAAGTTCCTACCTAACCTTGCCACTGTTCTCTCCCAGATCCTGTCTTTTTTGCTCTCCCCATAGATCTCTCTATTCCATTCACACTAAAATCTGTGTCTTTTGCAAATGCCAGCACTCCAACTTTGAGGAATTTGCACCTATAGTTCTTCTTACTAGAAGGTTCTTCTCAGAATATCTGCATGACTTGTTTGTTCACTTCCCCTAGGTCCTTGCTCCTACATCATCTTCTCAATGAAGCTTGCTTTCATCATCCTATCTAAAATTCTATCCCCTCCTCTTCTCTCTTTTTCTTCATACTTCTTAAAATGTCAGAGTACATTTTATTTATTTGTTTTAAAGATTTATTTATTTATTTGACAGAGAGAGAGAGAGAGAAAGACAGAGAGAGCACAAGGAAGAACAACAGAGGGAGAGGGAGAAGCAGGCTCCCTGCTGAGGGGGAAACCCAAAGTGGGGCTGAATCCCAGGACCCTGAGATCATGACCTGAGTAGAAGGTACATACTCAACCAACTGAGCCACCCAGGAATCCCATCTCTAACATTTTAAATAATTTCTTTATTACCTATCTATTACCTACTTGCCTCTCTATAACCTCTCTCTGTTAGAATGTAAACTGCAATAGAACAAGATTTTTTTCTTTATTTCCTTCTGTATTTCTAGTGCCTAAGATGAGCCCAGGACTTGGTAGCTGATCAGTAAATACTAACTGAATAAAGTAGATGATGGTTTATTAAAAATACCTAATGTAATGAATACTCTGGTGCTTTTCACATGTCCCCTGTTTTGGGCGTATGCACTTTTCTCCTGTTGCTGTGAGTTCACTGTTAATAGCATGCAGGTCTTCCTCCTCTGAAGATTGACCTCTGCCTACCAAGGGCTACTTGGTTGGTTTTACCTATCCTTATGGAGGTAGCTCATAGCTAATGTCTGGTTACACGGTGGTATAAAAGGCTGCAACCTAGCCCCAAGGAAGGACTGATTCTGTGGTGTGTTAGTTGTCCAGACACGGAGATCAGATTGCAGGTAGTCTACAAGAAAACATAATCTGGCTTAGCATTTTCCTTTTCCCTACCTGGTTTCTTCACTTCCCTTTCCTCAGTTTTCTCTTCTAATAAATCACTTAAATGAGAGTTCTCATCTCAAGTTCTACTTCTAGAGAACCCAAACTAAGAGTCCCCAAAAGAGGATGAGAATTTTTAAGAAATAAATTTAGAAATTTTCTCTTCAACCTACTTTTTGAAGAAGGCTAGAGAAGGCCATGGAATGGAGAAGGTTACTTCTATAGAACATTTCTTTTTATTTCTCTCTCTCTCTCTCTCTCTCTTTTTTTTCCTACAGAACTTTTCAATGAGAACCTACTAAAAGAGTCATAATATGCAAGCCCATGGTCTCTTGGCATGTAGGAAGGATAACATAAAATCTCTCAGACTTCCAATTTAGTTCCTGCCTTTCTTATATTACTTGGGGATCAAGGGAAATTTAACTACTGGCTTCAAGATGAGCTGTAAGATCTTAGACAATTTTGTTAGACTCTCTAAGCCACACATATAAAACTGGGAATTAAAACAAAAATCCTAGTTTTCAAGGCTAATGTGAAAATGATATAAGATCATGTAGGTGAAACTATGTAATATGGTTTGTGGCATGTGATCTATAAATCAGTATAGATTCCCACTGGAGGTTTAAGGATATAGGTATGACACTAAAACAAATTCATAAAACTTTTGCTTAAATGTGTTTCTTTAAACTTGCTGCAGGTTGAGTTATTTTGGAACTAGACTCTAAGACATAGGTTAACTTGAAATATATTTATCAAGGAGTTTCCTTGGGATAAACACTGGTAGAAGGTAATAAAACAGGACTGGGCAGGGGGACAGGTTGTACTGATATATAGCTATAATCCAGCCTTCACCAACCCTAAGGGAACTCTGGAGCTTGAATGACTCCTCACATCTATTCCCTATTTGGGGAATACCGTGGCCAAGCCTTTATAGTCCCATATTGATCAGTCATTGAAAAGACTCACCATGAGAGTGGAGGAGACCTTGAGCTAAGCAGCTGAGTCAATCCCTGAAGGTATTGAAGCCAAAGGCAAGCTGCTGACAACATTCCCAGGAGATGGGATAAAAGATTGAAGCTAGCACATAACATTGGTCCCCACAAATCCTAATACATTAGAAAATAAAAAGGGAGATTTCTCTTCTTTAATCACTCCCTCAAGAAATCTCTGTTGAGCTCTTATTATATATATGGCACTGTGCTAGGTACTAGAGAGATAATGAGGAACAAGACTTATCCTTGACCTTGAACAGTTGATGGTCAAATGTGGCAGAAGATTTGTATGTAAATAAATATGTACAAGCTGGTGAGTGCTATTTCAGAAATAAGAAAAAAGTGCTGAGAAACATAAAGGACAGAACAAACAACTCAGCATGGGAATTTGGGGAACACTTCACCTTGGCTTCACCACTCATTTATGTCTAAGTAGCTGAGCTGTTTTTATACATAACTACAAAGAAATTGCTTTCATAATATATCACGTTCAATAGGTGCTCACCGAAACATTTTAAATTGTTGTTAAGAGCAAGGCTTTGTCTCCAGACAAATGTGTGCCCCAAACTATCCATTTAGCTTATGGCATATAGCAAATCAAGTTCTTGCTCAAAAATTACAAAGATTTAGGTGTCTGTGTCAAGGGATGTGTATTCTTTAACTTGGGAGAAATTTTAAATGGCTGAAGGTAGGTATTCTTAGAAAAAAATAAAAGATTTATTTAGGGAAAGAAAAGGAACCTGCACAACTTCCTGCCGGATGGATTCAACATGGTGTTCAGACATTAAGTACTCAACTGGCTGTTATTCAGTAATACAAATTACTGATTCACTTAATAATCAAATGCATATTGAAGACCTACAATAATCAGGAATTGATAAAATTATATATCTTTATGCTCATTAAAAGCATAAGTCAGACACTAATGATGTGAGCCTTGAGATTATGATTTGATCACTCTCTGAACAACATATACTTTATTTTTTTTGAACAGCACCTATTTTAATCACTAATACCAATATATTTCTCAACTTTCGGAGATGCCCTAAAATAAAAACCTAAAGAATATGCCAGCTGAAAGTTCAAAGGAACAAAAGAAAACTAGAGCCTGTTTGGACACTGGCCACCGAAAAGCACTATGAGGTACCATAAAGCAGGCTTTTGAATCACAGGGACCTGCAACTTGTTTCTTAACCTCTCTGAGCCTTGATTTTTTTTTTTTTTTCATTTTCTAGAAAACATTCTCCCCAAAATTCATTGTAGTGTTTAAATAAGATAATACATGTTAAATGCTTGGCTCAGAATAAGTACTCACAAATATCAGTCCTTTTGCTTTTCCATCCCCTGAAAATACTTTCTAAGAAAATTACAATGGGAGATTACAGCGTTTAATAGGACCAGCTCCATCAGTGAAATGAAAATAGAACTTTCATTTCAGGGTTCAGAAAGGTTAATGTCAATAGTTATTATAAATAATGATTTCACCAATAATGACCCATACTGTCATTTACATAAATGCATCAGAGTAAAAATGCCTTGTGTACATAGAAAACTTTGGGAGGCCTTATAAAACATTAGAAAGACAATGGGCATTGCTGTGTGTAGACTTGAATTTTAATTTCAGCATCCCTGCAAACAAGCTGTGTGACCTTGTAGCAGCGGTTACTTAACCTCTCTGAGGCTCCATCATTCACATAAAATTGGGGATTAAATATTGTAACTACATAGGACTTTAGTAAGGATTACCTAAAATAATATGCATTAACTATTGGGTGTAGTCATAGGTTTTAATCAGTCAGTAAATGAGCACAGAATCTTGTGGAACCTTCAAGAATTTCATACCTGTCCTACCTTTTGGGCTCCCCTATTCCACCCCAGATTTCTATATTTGTCTGGCTCCTTTCTACTTCATGTTATAAAAGTTTTTAAAATAATTTCTCCAATGGCACCGACCTCCTTCACAGTTGGCTGTAAGCCCTTCCATTGAATTTTATTCCAGTTTCTCAAACAGCACCCAGTACTGTGGCTAATAATATAGAGAAGGAGTTTCAGAACATAAACATTCATAGGATTGCAGATTGTTAGAGCAGGAAGGGACCTTAGAGATATCAATTCTCCTAACCTCATTTTACAAATGAAGAGATTGTACTGATAGAGTTCCTCTCTCCTGGGATTTAGAATGTCCTTCAGGCAAGTCATTGGCCATAGACAAGGTACAACTGACATTAGCTCATGGTGACTTTATAATCACCTTCAGCCTTTAAGGTAATGCTTATTTTTTCTTTGATTATTAATTACTTTAATGTTACAAGAGTTTCCTGTAATCTGTGACTTCAGATACATCTGCATTTGGACATTTGAATTCAACTGTGTGATCCTGATCACATTTTTCCACTTTTCTGACCTTTATTGCAAACTGGGTGCAATAATGACTATTTTGAACTGTTACATAGTACTCACTTGACACTGTAAACCAACTTCACAATTTCTCCCTCCTTTATTTATTGCATATAGTAATTTCTTTGATGTTAGAGGCCATGATTATTTATTATTGATGGCCCAGATAACTTTGTAAATGTTGGTAGATTTAAGTTTTAACAGTTGGCAAAATTTTATTAACTGGTTGCCATAATGATTACTGGTAGCAACTGGCATTTGTTGACTATGAATGTCTTGCTCAACTGTGTTCTTTGTACTTCACATTTACTAATTCTTTTCTTTTCCTATCAGTCTCTGAAGTGGGAACTCTTTTTATGGCCATTTTACAGGTAAGGTAACTCAATCACAGACATTAAGTCATTTGCCAAAATTCACATATGCAACAAGTGGGAATATGATGATTTCAACTCAGGCAGACTGAGTGCCTTCTAAACTAAATGAATGTTCTACTCACAAGACTGATTTTTGAAGATGAGGCATTAAATATCTGGATGTGTTCTGTTAAATGTTGTTGTTTCTAACCCTTCCTCATTCTCAGATCTCTGTTTTATATGCCACATTATTGGAAATTATAGTGATGTAAATAGATTACATCATCTGACTTGTGTGCAGGGTTCAAAGGAAAAGTTCCTGCCCTGAACTCAGCTAAATCTCATAATATTTTACTCAGAGTCCTTCCTGCCCTTGTCAGCAGCAGAATCAGCAGCTGTAGCCAGGAGTGTCAGTAAAGAGCCTTGATTAAATATAAATACATCTATGGAGTCATATTTAAGGCAAACTTTTTAGGTCACTGCAGTTGGGAATAGAAAATGATTGTGGATTTTGAGTGTGAGATTAATTTCTAAATAAACAAGGCTGAAAAATACAGTACATTGCACCTATGGGTACCCTGAATCCAGTGACTGAGGAAGAACTTTAAGAATAGTGTTAAAAACCATGTGGAGTAGGCTGTAATATCTTTTGTTTATCTTCACACATTAAAAAAAAAAAAATCCAGTGAGGAAGATTGCAAGTGATAAATGTATAATAACTTGCACTAATGGCATCACATAAATGAAACAGCAATTTCTTTTTCCACTCACCTAACTCTTGAACTATAGAGCAAAATGAATATTTACGCCTGAAGTTTTCTGTAGGCATTTGGGCTTTAAAGATAATTTGGGGAGATTTCTGGTTCCGACCGAAATGAGGGTGCCTGTTCCTCCTAGGTCCTCTCCTCCTTTCATGTAAAAAACTCTGGACATAGCCCAACAAATAAGCACAGAAACAGGAACGGTGGAAAGAAGTTGGGTTGCCTAGAAACTTGGGAACTTGAGCAGTAACACAGCCCTTAGTTTCCTGTTTCCTCATTGGCTCCCATATATTCCAGGCAGGGCACTATAGAAGCCTTCAATTCAGTACCGTCAACAGATCAAGAAAGCTTTGAGAAAGTCCATTATCTGTAGTCAACAGACGGGGGGCGGGGGGAATGGTGAACTAAGAGAGCAAAGAACCTTCTTGGCAATATCCATCCTACTCAAACCAAACACCCATGCAGAAACTGCTGCCCACTCCCCCATAGTTCTGGAAGGATTGAGTTGTTAATGTTCTCCTCCACCAAACCAATCCTAGGAAGCGGATTCACCCACCTTGTGAGGATATGGTGCCTAGCAATGAGCTGATCTTCCATCCCAGCTCAATGGATGCAGACAGTATTCAGTTTCTCTATCCAGCCAAGGGAGTGTATATGGGTCTGAGCTGGGAGTTGCTCTTCATCCCACACCCAGCAGAAGCAGGCTGTGGATGTTGTCAGTAGGATCCAGGGACTAGCTGAATCTCCACCCCCACCCCACAGCAATGAGACTCCAGTTAATGGTGAAAGTAACTTTCCTCCATCCCTGCGGTCAGTGGGTCCTGGTGGGGACTGACCTCCAAAACCACCTCTCGGCACCAAGGCAGTGTGAGGCAGGACCACTTATGATACCATTCCTGGCCATACATCACTCCTCATCTCTGTGGCAGGGGTGCAGTGGGGAAACTGAGTCTCCACGCCTGTCTGGCCATGATGAGGCAAAATGCCCAGTGGCCCTAGTTGAGACTCTTGATATCATACCCTCTATTAACTGCATTTTCCCCAGCTTTTCAATTCCCCACTGCTCTGCAGATAATTTTTTCAGCTCCCAAGTAACATACTTATCCTAACTCCTTGCCTCAGGGTCAACTTCAAGATAAGACATCATTCAGCTAATATTTACTGAGCATTTTCCAAGTTAAGAGCACTGTAGGAGTTGTTGCATTTCTGAAAAAGCAGTATAAAGTAAATTGCCTCTATTGTCATGGAGTCAACATTTCAGTGGAGACAGATTCATCATGTTAGAAAGAAATTAAAGTAGCTTAAGTGCTATGAGGAGAAATGAGATGACATAGGGAAAAACCTAACGCTAATGAAATATATCAGCCCCATTGAGTTCACCATAATCCCGTGTCATTATCCAGGTTTGACCCTGCCTTGCAAACTCCTCCACCACTCCACCTCTTTCTAGAAGGCTTATCAAATAGAGTGAAAGCAACATACACTTATTCATTCATCAGACAAATAAAACTTTATTACGAATTAAAGTGGGTCAGGCACTGTATTACACAGCTGACATTATGCTGGTACCATGAAGTATTAGATCAAATAGAACATAACATCAGAGAGTGAAGTGATGACTTTAATGGAAGAGAAAAGAAGAAGAGAGAAAACTTCATAGCTAGAGGAATAGGAGGTTTTAACATTGAAAGAGGCACAACCCCTCTCCCTGGCCCCCAGAAAAAGACAGAAAATATCAAGATGCAAAGATAGTTTATTCTACTCTAAATCTTCAATACTAGATTTGAAAAAGTTGAAAGGTTCATAGGGGGAAGAAAGGATAAAAGCTATAAAAATGTACTTAGAAAGTACATTTCAATTTATTTCAGTTCATTATTCTTTATCTACCTCATCTAAATAGTTCCTTTAAGTTAAAAGGATAGAATGGTGAAGTAGTCAATAGGGACCACAGAAGCGGGGACCTTGTTCGATGATGGAATCAAATGTCTCTGCCATTGTATATGTATATGTATATTGTATATGTATATGCCCTGTTCTAACCTTCAAGTGTCAGCATCCAGAGATTTCTGCTGTGATTAGCAAATGCCAGATCAATTAAAGAATCATTGCACTGGACCACAAGGGGTTAAATCATCCCTTGGAGATTGAGAATAGATTCTGATATTGGTTTTATTGAATCACTTAATTCTATTTAAGGATAGAGAGAAGTGTCACTATGAGAAATGTCTGGAAGCCAGTAGAACCATTTTACACATTTTACGCCTCCCCTTCTTGGGTTTATCATCTATGAAAGGTCATCCTCTGGGTTATATTAGCATCAGATGAGTATTTTATTTGCTTTTCGTTTGGGTTTTTTTGTGGCTTTTATATAATATTTTGTCGTTTTTTCATTTATATCATCATAATGCCAAGATATACCAGACATTGATTTCTTCATCATATGTTTTCAAACACCTCAAAATATTCCTGTGCCTATTTTAAAAAATTATTAAATTTAATTTACTTAACATATAGTATATTACTAGTTTCAGGGATAGAATTTAGTGATTCACCAGTGCTCATTACATCAAATGCCCTCCTTGATACCCATCACCCAATTAACTCATCCCCCTACCCACCACCTCTCCAGCAACCCTGTTTGTTTCCTATAGTTAAGAGTCTCTTATGGTTTGTCTCCCTCTCTGGATTCATCTTGTTTCATTTTTCCTTCCCTTCCCCTATGTTCATCTGTTTTGTTTCTTAAATTCCACATATGAGTGAAATCATGGTATTTGTCTTTCTCTAAATTACCTATTTCACTTAGCACAACACCCTCTAGTTCCACCCATGTTGTTGCAAACAGAACAATATCATTTTTGATGGCTGAGTAATATTCCAATATATATATTCATATATATATATATGAGCCTCACATCTTTTTTATCCTTTCATCTGTCAGTGGGCATCTGGGTTCTTTCCATATTTTGACTATTGTGGACATTGCTTCTGTAAATATTGGGGTGCAGGTGCCTCTTCAAATCACTATGTTTGTATCCTTTGGATAAATACCTATTGCAATTGCTGGGTCATAAGGTAGTTCTATTTTTAACTTTTTTTTTTTTTAAAGATTTTATTTATTTTATTTGACAGATAGAGATCACAAGTAGGCAGAGAGGCAGGCAGAGAGAGAGGGAGGAGGAAGCAGGCTTCCCGCCGAGCAGAGAGCCCGATGCAGGGCTCGATCCCAGGACCCTGGGATCATGACCCGAGCCGAAGGCAGAGGCTTTAACCCACTGAGCCACCCAGGCGCCCCCTATTTTTAACTTTCTGATGAACCTCCATACTGTTTTCCAGAGTGCCTGCACCAGTTTGCATTCCCACCAACAGTTTTAACAAGGTTTCTCTTTCTCTACATCCTTGCCAATATCTGTTATCTCCTGAGTTGTTAATTTTAGCCATTCTGATAGGTATGAAGTGATACCTCATTGTAGTTTTGATTTGTATTTCCCTGATGCTCAGTGATTTGGAGCATTTTTTAATGTGTCTGTTGGCCATTCGTATGTCTTCTTTGCAGAAATGTCTTTTCATGTCTTCTGCCCATTTCTTGACAGGAATTTTTGTTTTTTGGGTGTTGAGTTTGATAAGTTCTTATAGATTTTGGATACTAGTCTTTTATCTGAAAAGACCATTTCAAATATCTTCTCTCATTCTGTAGGTTTCCTTTTAGTTTTGTGGATTGTTTCCTTTGCTGTACAAAAGTTTTTTTATCCCAATAAAGTCCCAATAGTTCATTTTTACTTTTGTTTCCCTTGCCCTTGGAGATGTCTAGCAAGAAGTTGCTGCATCTGAGGTCAAACAAATTGCTGCCCATGTTCTCTTCTAGGATTTTGATGGATTCCTGCCTCACATTTAGGTCTTACATCCATATTGAGTTTATTTTTGTGTTCCTGTATCTGTTTTTAATATATTGACCACAATTCAGTGAAGAAATTATTGTTTAATGTTTTTCTTCACTGATAAATTTACTCAGTTTCTTAATGGCAGAACCACATTGTCTTGCTCATCACTAAATGTCCAGTTTTCAGAAAAGTGCTTTGCACAAAGTAAATACTAACTGGATGAATAGTTGAATGCTAAGAAAGCAATTTTGATATGGATGCATTTTAAACCTTAGCACATTTCAAAAGTCTGATCTCTCTCCCATGCACTCCCCCGCTCATTTTGATTCATTAAATTTGGTCAGGGCTTATGCTTTTAATCTCTAACAACCTCAAGAGTGGTGGTCAGGCTGCTGGTTTGGGCACGACACTTTGGACAGCACTTATCCACATGATGTTGGATCACTGTATGGCCTAGGTAAATAAACCAGTGGTAAATTCACATTTAAATTGCATATCTGCATTTAAACCACTGTGGCCAGGGCACCTGGGTGGTTCAGTTGGTTAAGCCTCTGACTCCTGGATTAAGCTCAGATCATGAGCTCATGATCAGGAGATCCAGCCCTGCATTAGGCTTTATGTTCAGCACGGAGCCTGCTTGAGAATCTCTCTCTCCATTGGTCCCTCCCCACTCCCTCTCTCTAAAATAAATAAATAAATCTTTAAAAAAAAATCATTGTGGCCTCTGCAGCCCATTTTAGATACTCAGCACAGAGAGCAGGGATTTCTGGTGTTCCCATATAAAGGATGAAACTCTGTAGAAGATCACTTTCTCCTATGTTATGATCATTATCTACTTAGGCCAAGAGAAGAATTAGATAGCCCAGGGATTATGAATTCCCTGGATATTGACACCCTGGACTATCCACAGCACATATCTCACTCACTCTGTATCCCTAGAATAAGGGTACACTCATTGTGATTTCATATTTCTTACTTTTGCACCAGTTTTAATCAAGCTACTGGCCAACATGGTCTTCCTCCATTCTAGCCACTGATATGTTTTTCTGAGTTTTGGAGTACAGTTTTTAAAGAACATAAAGTTCATATTCACTATTTCCTACCATCCACAGATTTGATTGTGGTATTTGATTGCCAAATACCACATGTTAATTCATATCTAAAAGAGTACATGCAGTGCCATGTTGTATGGACATGTCAACTGGCCCATAATGTCCAGTTTCGATGAAATGTAAATTCAACTCAACTGTGGTATTTCTACAGTGACTAACATGTTAGTAGCTGTTTGGAACTGAATGAACTGCAAGTTATTTTACCCACTACTGTGTTGAGGAATGGTTAAGTTTTGAGGGAGAAAAAACAGTTAATCAAAGAAGTTAAGGGGAAAAAGGTTATAATGCATATACAGAGAACCCTTACAATTGCTATATGTTCCTGATCCTATTTTTTGGAGGCAAAAGTAGACTGCAGTTCCTGTACTTTTAACCTTAAAGAATCTCTTCTGTATCCTTATCATAAATATCCCTTTTCTGGAGCTGGACTATGAATTGCTATCTGTTTCAGAAATCAAGGAAGACAATGGAATAACAATCTTTTCTCACACTAATCTTCAGGTCTTTGGCTTCTCTGATTTGGAGCTCTATAATCTGCTATTATTTCACATATGGACTAGGGCCTTATGGTGAGTGTGGTTCTTCCTAGTCATCAGCTGATTTCCCTGGTCCATACAGGGCACATTTCCTGCAAAGCATCTCCAATTTTTCAACTTCCTTTAAAAGCAAGCAAGCAAGCAAGCAAGCATACTTTTAGCCAGTTTGATACTTGGCAAATAGACTACTGTCTATGCAAATGTACTAATCTTGGTCTATACAGAAATACAAATCTACTGTGAGAAAGTAGATTTGGACTTTTCCTCCAAGGTTCTAGTTTGTCTCTTGGTACCTTTGTACCTCTTGGTACACTTTGTTCTTAGAAATCACAAATTTCTCATTCTTTCAATGGAACTAAAGAAGTCTCTACATATGAAAGACTGTCCTGAATCCCAAATTCATGTCATTGGTAATTTATCACCCAGAGTTCTGAACTGAGAATATACCTCCTTTCTCCTGTTTAGACTTCATACTGGAAGTGATTGTCTTTCCTTGTTAATCCTCTAGCTCATTTCATTCATTCAATTTCCAGACTGCTGTCTATCAGTAGATCTCATTTGCTCTTTATACAGACTTTTTAAGTTGGATTTTCCTACATCAATCTTAACTTCACCTCCTACATTAATCTTCTTACTTCTTTCTCTTTTGGACATTGACAAAGTGATGTCTCCCCAACCCTTAGTTCTTTTAAATACACACACCCACCTTCTTCAGCTAAATTGAGCCAGAATATCACAAGCTCTAAACCACAGAACTTGAAATGAATGACCCTGACTTCCTAGTGGCTTTGTATTGAATAAACAGCTTAGATTTCTATTTTCCTCATGTAATTCACTGTCTCTGAGAAGCGTTTCAGAAAGTAGGCATAAATAAGAAGAGCGGTAACAACTGTACTTGGAATCTGTAAAGAGTCCTTGCTAACCAGCACCATTACCAATGTAAAGCTTTTGAATATATTTTTCAGTAAACATTTCTTAGTCAAGGTACGTAAGTGTTCTTATCTAGCAAAAAGCAGCCTGTGATGCAGAATAGAAAAGGCCTTAGTTGAAAAAACACTGGAATAGAGAATGTTACATCACATTCTCAGATGCTCAGAAAATATTTATTGAATTGGATAACACAGCAAGTAAGTTAACTCCTTAGAAAAGTTCATGGAGATAGAGCTCATGTTTCTATCCAAAATTTCCCATTCATATATGCATGTAGCACAAAGTACAGTCGTAGCAAGTGGGGTGCTGAGATGCCTTTACTTCTTCACCTTCACTCTGCATAAGCAAGGACACCTCCTTTGTCTAATACAGTTATATGATACTTTGGAAAATAATACAAAGAAGGTTGCTCCTTGAGGCAAGAGAATATGTCATATTGAACTCTATGACCACAGTGCCTAGCGATATGTCCGGACTATAGTAGGTATATATGGATCCTCGCTGGATAGGAGGAAGACTGGAGGGAAAATAAAAAAGCAAAGCCGTGAAAGAACTCTCCAGATCACACCCTCTCCATTCAAATATTCATGAACTGATGAGGCGGAGAAATTGTTCTGCTCTGTTACAATATCTGTCCCCGTTCCCTCTTCCACACATGTAAGCAGCAAGCACTTACTGTCAGATTGTGACCCTGGGGAAGTCATTCATTTCCACTTGAACCAGCTGTTTCAAATAACTTGTGCATGTTGCGTTTACCAAAGGAAAATTATACCTTTTTTTTCCTTTGATTTACTGAGGGATTTTTATTTGGAAAACATTTACTTGTATCTTTCAGCAGCTGTGATAGATTTCACAGCAGGCTTCTCACTATGAAAGAACCCCTACAAACTCCTAACCTTCTTCAGGGCCTCTTGGGGTGCAGGCAAAGGGGAACATGAAGGGCTGTAATAAGGGGAGCACACAGTTCTCCTGGAATCAGACCTCATGAGGGGCCCCTTCTGAGAATATGTATTGAAAAGCAGCTTGTAGGAAGGGAAGCAGTCAAGGTAGGTTTCAAATATTCAAAAATCTTAAGTTACTGGGTCTTTCTCTTCCACCTCTGTGAGAACAAATGAGAATAAGGTATACCTCTGTAGAGTGTATACAGTCTTTCTAGTACATAAGAGGTACTCCAAAATGGTAGCTACTATTTTAATCATTCAGGAAAAAAACAAACAAACCCTGTCCTTTTAAATAAAGAAACAACAAAACTTGTGTATCACTAGGGACATCACTAGGGAGCACTTCCGATTATATTTCCAACAGAGGTGATGGGATTGCACCAAGACAGTAATATTCCACACTCCACATTCTCTACCTAGATCCAACTTGTAACAAATAATTTGCATTTCTAGGGGACAAGTTCTTTGTCTGTGGTACCAAAAAAGTCACAGTATATGGTACATGTTCAATAAGCCTGTGTTTAATAAAAAAAAAAGAAAGAAAGAAAGAAAGAAAAAAAAAGTGCGTAGGTTAGGAGAATGGACTGTGATGATGATAAGCAATAGTGTAACTTTCATAAGAACTGACTAGATGAAGAGCTTTAGGTTCTATAGAACATAAAAATGAATTATGGAGACACTGCCTTTGCCCTCCAGCATGATTTGGTAGTCGGGGCGTGTAGGACGTGTTCCAGGAAAAGTGAGTCATCTTGTTATTGGAGCATCAGATTTGGGGAGATTTGAGATTTAAGGTTAAACATATTTGGAAGTGTGGAATGATATGATATAATAAATGACTTTGAATTCTCAGAAACCCAGCAAGAATGTTTGATCCAAAGGAAAAGGCTTATCAGATGGGAGCACTTAGGAGAATGTTAAAATAATCTGGTTTGCTAGTTTTCCAACTATAAAGTACAGGAAATACAAAGAGATGAGTAACAGTGCTCTGGGATCCATACCCTTCCTTTGACCAGTCTGTCTACTTTCAAAGTAGTTACATATTGAACAATATGTAGTCTTGGGAAGAAGGGAGGAGATGACCAGCTCTGACTTAACATGTCAGGAGAAAACATAGGTTAGTTTGGCAGTTATTGAACAATTTCAGTTCAAAGTTAGGTGAGTGATTTTAAGGTGAAAAAGAAGGAAAACCAAAAGATTGTCATGAGAAGCCCATGCTGGAATAGAGGTGCAATTAATCCAGGGGAAATATGCAAGAGGAAAACAAACTGGCTTAGATGAAAAGATGAACCATTCTAGGCATAGACCCAAGTGAAGCCAATGAACTTGCCAGGAGTAGAACAAGTGACCTCACAAGCGAACTACTGCAACACGGGGATGCCCCAAAAGTCACCCACAGACTTCTGCCAAATTCAATTGATCAGAATTGGCTTGATACCTTTAAACATTGCAGATTCTTGGGCCTTTGCCTTTTGAGATTCTAATTCAGTAGATCTAACTCAGTAGGCAGGGAAAGCCATGTTTTTTCCTAAAGGTGCTGCTGTTTTTTGATGGGCAGCCATTGGGCAGAATCGCTGTTTGACTTCAGTGTCCTGGGATGTCCCTATGATTTGGGTCTAATTTGGGGCCTGGGAATAACCACTAAACAACTAAAGGAAGAAACTGTGAAAATGACCACCAGCTTTTTTTGTTTTTGTTTTTACCATCAACACTTTTTTGTTATTTACTCCTAATGATTAAAAAAGAAGAAAAAAAAAAGATTCCATCCCTGACAAACTGGTTTTGTTTGATTTATGAGGTTCTTTTTGTTTGATTCATGAGGTCCTTTTAAGGAGGGAAGCAATATTCCATTTCCTTCATGAAAAACTTCCCCTCCACCACTGAAGCCAAGATACCAATTTCTTCTTATAAAGGAAATTTAAATGTGAAAACTAAGGGCACTCACCATTTAGAATATCACATGGTCCAACTATCTCATTCAAGGAAACTGAAAATGTCCAAGGAATTCTCTGATTTGTCTTCTAGTTTAAAAGCTACTTAGAGGCCAGAATGATTTCTTCTTTTCTTTTCTATTCTTTATACCTGCTGCATTTCAGTTTCATCATAAGTGTATGTTCATTTTATGTGCCGTACTGGCTTACCCAAGATGTTTATTTCTTCTTTCCTTCTCTCTCCTACACATGCACATATAGGCATACCTTTGCCTACACACAGCTATATCACATATCAATTACTGGCTACAGTTTAGTTGTAGTCGACCTAATGTCAGGATTCATCACCTTCCAAAACGTGGCTTCCCTGGAGAGAGCAAGCATCTATTTTTTTTTTTTTTTCAATAGACTACTTTAAAAAAATTTGTCACATGGAGAGATAATGAGGAGTTTTGCATTAATTTGCCATTTTCAGAGAATGTTTTCATATTTTCAATTCTTTCTCAATATAGGATGAGATGAAAACTCAAAGCTGTAGAGTTTCACACAATGTTGTCTATGAAGTTATGTTAATGGCCATGTGAAATTACAACTTAAATAATGATCAGGACAATAGTTGAGCAGTTTTATACCCCAAGTGGAATTACAAGAAGAAAAGGATCAAAGGAGATTCAAAAAGAGTGGAAAATGTTTCAGATTTTTCCTTCAAACTTTGAAGATATTTGCAGGGTTTGATTGAGTGATGGTGAGCAATATAATAATCCACACATTTATATAGAAATTTCCAGTTTTCAAAGCACCCTCACAAATATTATCTTATTTAATTTACAAAACAACACAATGTGGTGATTCCAGTGTATATTGGTTTCTTCCGTTGGTAGATGAGGAAATTGAAGCTCAAAGAATTAATCAGAGAAAATTTGGACTGAGTTACTTTTCTTGCTTTTTCAGAAGTTTTTATATTCCCCTTGGTTACATAGAAATCAGTGAGGGACGAAGACAGAAGGGATGCTTTGCCACTTTTTTAAATGGCCAGGAAAGACCATCTTTGAGAATAGACCATGTGATGGTATTACAAGCAACACACTGAGCCGTGCCATTGAAAGTGATTCTGGATGGGCTAATAAATGACTTCAAGCAACTCCATTTTGCTTTTGAACTACGTTTTTATCTTGGTGAAGACCAAGAACACAGCATTTTTTGGTCTGCCTTAGCAGCTCTTAGATCCATAATAGCCCAATCCAATTAAAGGTCTATTCACTTCCACCATTACCATTACACTAGGTTGCTCTGCAAAGATAAAAGTAAGTTGAGCAAGGCAAATCCCATCTGAAGATGGGCAGTTCTGCCCATTTATTGACATCATCCTTGTCTTTTGTAGATTGGCTTGGCATGTGTTTCATGGGGCTTTCAGGAGTGATTGTTTGCTAAGTGAATGAAAGAAAAATTGAAAGCATCAGTGTTTACCTGACCTAAGACTGACACGGCAAAAGCTATGACCAAACAACAAATAAATGGATACATTGGTCACAAACCATAGAGACAAATATTTGGAATGTCTTAAAAGTTTAACACATATTTTACACTCCATTGGGGATATTTAAAAGCTTTGACCTTAGCCCATAACAATCTGGGATGAAAGGAAGGAAAATTAAATCTTACCTACACACCTAACAAACTGAATTTATGTCCGCTGATGTGAAATATTTATTTAAGCCAGCACAGCAAAATATGCTCATCTGCGAGGTAGAAGTGGGGGACATGAGTTCTATTACCAGTAGTTATTAGTATGTTCATCCTAAATCATTTGAGCACCATTTGGTTTGATATGGAAGACCAAGGCAAAAGAATTGTTCTGTACTCAGAAAACCTAGAATAGGATTTTAAATCCGTGAGGAACCCCTCACCCTGCTGAATATAGCTAAATTATGCACAGATCCAAACATTGATATTATGCCTGTGACCTAAAGCTGAAACCACAAACTTATTTATTAGCCCTTTTTCTGGAGACTTCCTAACCAAGCTAATTCCTAATTGAGAGATAAGCTTAAATCTCATTTATCATAGACATTCTGGCAACATGTGAAACCCAGGTTCTCAGGGAGGCCAGGAAAAATGCAAATTCCAACTGACAAAATCCTTCATCATGTCAAAGTTCTGGCCTCAGTGCATTCCCTTGTTCTTAATCTTAACCCGCCCTCTGGAGACAAATGAAGAGGGAGTAGAAGTAGGGTAGAATGCATGTGAAAGGGATTATTGAAATTTTACAAAAATATCTGAGAAAATGGCAGGTACATAAAAACATTAAAAAAAGTTTAGTTAGTAGTATTATTATTGTTATCACTATTATCGTTATCATCACCAGCAGCAGCAGGCCCAGCAAAACCATCTTAAAGGCTAAAGGTAATTTTATCAACTGAGCTGGCAATTTTGAATGTAGACTCTGTTCTCAAATGACCCAGTATGAACTTTGCATCTATGGACATAAATTAAAGGCACAGTGTCTTCAACTGGATAATCCAGGGCATATGATCTCATCAAACAAGACCTGCACCTCCTCCATGTGAAATATCTATCATAACACCAAGCTAGCTGCACATCCCCGTTCCTATAACTGATACACAGTCTTTCTGAAGCACAGATGAATGACACCCAGGCACTGGTGTGAACAAACAGAATAGGCTAACCTGGCTGCCCTCAATTCCCTCGAAAAGAAAGATGAGACTCAATTATTCAAACTGGTTTAGATACCCTATGGCCACCAGTCAGCTTGGAAGCACTATCAAACTATACTTTGCAACTCATATAGGTCCCCCTTGGGGAGAGGGCAACAATGGTGAAAACACAAAACATGGGGGCACCATGTGAACCCTTGAGTATGCAATTTTTTTGTGGAAGTCAGACATCAGCTTGCCTTTCTCCTAAAATATGGTAACTGCCCTGTAGGGGTCAGAGAATCCCTCGAGTATTTAAGGAAACAGCACCAGGAGGTCATGTAGCCCTCAGATGACTATCCAGATCTCTTTAAGGTAAGACTACCCTGGTTTATTAAGGGAGCTTCTTGGAGGGAAAACCGAAGGTATTGTTATTTTTGTGTACCTAGCAGTTATCTTGATGGTAGGGGCCATCCTTTTAGAAAAACTGGTCAAAATGTATCCCTGAAATGCATGAAAGTCAGATGCAATAACTGGCCAGGGTTGTGTGGGTGATCAAATTACCCTAGAATTTTTCCTTGCAAGCCAATTTAACACAATCATGAAGACATTTTTCTCTGTCTGGATTAATGCCATGGGCCAAATGAAAAGTCAATACGGACTCTTAAGGAGAAAATCACCTGACTTTCTAAATAAAATAGTAGTAATTTGGGGTTTGTTCAACTTGTTAGGTCCAGGACCCAAGGACAATGATTAAGGTTCCCAATGCAGGTTGACCTCATCCTAATGCCTGGAGTTCTGTTGATAGAAGACTTTTTTCAAAGCCACATGTGAAAGATTGAACTGATTTATTTCTAGACAAGTTTTTTATATTAATTGGTGTGAGAGTGGATTATCATATTCACGGGAACATTTTCTAGAAGCCAAGACAATGTAAGAATGAAGTATAAATACCTTGGGGAGATAATTTTCCATGTGTTCCTCATATTTCCACATGTCTTACAAGCAGAGCTACTGACTCCTTTTGTTCTCTACTATCTTTTGAAGGATGTTTATAGAGCAAACAGCCTTAGAAGATAGAGAGAATATCTCCCTCTAGAGAAAAGTAAAGATTTGTTTGCTGTACCATATAATAAAGGTTGTATCTCTGTCCTGGGCAAAAATCAAGTAGCTTCACTGCCCATTATCAAAGATTTGGGTTCTCCAAATGGGGATTCCTGTGCATATGTAGATGTCACATGGCTTTCTGTATGCCTTTCTATGGTATTTGAGGTTCTGAGAACTGCACGAATGCTGATACTCTAGATACTGCTACTGCTGTGAGTAATTAAGTTCTTCTCTGATCCAGCAATCTTCTGTCTTTTGCCACCTTCCATGAAATTGCGACAGACTAAATTTTTGGTTTGCAAGTGATATAAAGTCTCGGACTCTCTAGAGTTCTTGACAGAGGGTGGGAAGGTGGTAGAATTATGGTGATAAATGTTCTTGTTTTTTTTAGATTTTTGCATTTTGTTTCATTTTGTTATAGCTAATTGTTTGTAATGATAATTACCAGATACTCTTAAAAGATTCAGTCTCCAGGGGTGCCTGGGTGGCTCAGTGGGTTAAGCCGCTGCCTTCGGCTCAGGTCATGATCTCAGGGTCCTGGGATCGAGTCCCACATCGGGCTCCCTGCTCGGCAGGGAGCCTGCTTCCCCCTCTCTCTGCCTGCCTCTCCATCTACTTGTGATTTCTCTCTGTCAAATAAATAAATAAATAAATAAATAAATAAATAAATAAATAAAAGATTCAGTCTCCAGTGTGGAGGCTGATTTACCCTGAGATCACCAAGTGCAGCTTTTCTTTCTTATTAGGAAAAATAGCTACATTAGCAAATTGTGACTATTTTCTATTAGTCTTTAATAAATTAACTCAGAATCATGTGCCACTTTTTAGAGACAGATTCATAAGAAAACATGTAATATCTGTAAATATTCTACTGAAACTCCTTTGTTTATAAAACATGTATACTTATAAGGATGGAGGAGGTTTATGCTGAGACCACAAATAACCCTTAAAATATAAGTGGCTTAAGACATAAAATTTATTTCTCACTCACACAAATTTTGCTGGCAATTTCCCAAGCAGATTCCCTTATGCAGTGAGCTTAGCCATCCAGGTTGCTAGGTCTAGGCTCTCCATTTCTGCCTCCACACTTACTTCAGAGGGGAAGAGAGTGTTGGAATATTGCAGAGGGGTTTTTCACTGCCTCAACACAAAAGTAACACATGGCAATTCCACTCACAATCCTTTGGCTACAATTAGTCATATGACCCAGCCAAACAAATGGGAAACTGAAAAGTGTAATATTGCATATGTTTAAGACAGATAGTGCTTTCTAACTTTCTGTACAAAGTTTTTTAAAAATTACTTTTGTATCCCATTAGCAAAGGAAAGTCACAATTTGGTCTTTATTGGTCGCCACTGTCTACACAGGGAAAATATACATACATAGCCAAAAGAATGCCTTCCCTATAGCTGGTTGTCCCTGAAGGGGATGAGCTTCAGGCATTGTATAAACTCCTCTTACATCTTTCTATGAGATAATCTAACAAATAACGCCAACTCTCAGCCTTGAAAATATTTGGATAAACATTTCAGAAACTGTTTTAAGTGTGTTTCATATACATTATTTTATTAAGTCCTCATAAAACCCGACAAGTAAAGTTTTATTATGATTTTCATTTTGAAAATGAGGGAGAGTAGTTAAGGAGAGGTCAAGTACCTTGCCCATGGATTTAAAGTCAGTGGCGGATACTTAGCAGTTTAGTTCTTGAGTCCAGATTCTTTGCCACCTCTAATATCAACGTATTATTAAGAAATGCATTTGAGGGGCACCTGGGAGGCTCAGTGGGTTAAAGCCTCTGCCTTTGGCTCGGGTCATGATCCCAGGGTCCTGGGATCGAGCCCCACATTGGGCTCTCTGCTCGAGCAGGGAGCCTGCTTCCTCCTCTTTCTCTCTGCCTGCCTCTCTGCCTACTTGTGATCTCGGTCTGTCAAATAAATAAAATCTTTTTAAAAAAAATGCATTTGAGGGGTTCCTGGGTGGCTCGGTGTGTTAAAGCCGATTGGTTCAGGTCGTGATCCCAGGGTCCTGGGATCGAGCCCCGCATCAGGTTCTCTGTTCAGTTGGGAGCCTGCTTCCCCCTCTCTCTCTCTGCCTGCCTCTCTGCCTACTTGTGATCTCTGTCTGTCAAATAAATAAATAAATAATCTTTAAAAGAAAAAAGAAAGAAAGAAAGAAAGAAAGAAAGAAAGAAAGAAAGAAAGAAAGACAGGAACTACCAAGTGGTCACTATCTTTTAGAATCCTACAGGGTCTGCCTCACTGTTAAAAAAGAATGAATGACAATTGGGTCTGGTTCCAAGTGTATGGACAGAACAAATTTTAGCAAATGCACATGCTAGAATATGAGGGTAATTTTTAAAAAGATTTTATTTATTTATTTGCCAAAGAGAGAGAGAGAGCACAAGCAGAGGGAGAAGCAGACTCTGTAATGAGTACGGAGCATGATGTGGGACTTGATCCCAGAACAAAGGCACATGTTTAAATGACTGAACCACCCTAGCATCCTGAATATGAGGGTAATTTGAGAATGAAGGGAGCAAAAGACTTCGTGGTCAATCTGGGTTAGTTTTTTGTTCCATTTTACTTCAAAATTTGCATCATAAAGACTGATGATACACTTTGGGGTTTGGTTATTGGCTGATATTTGCCTTATTTCCAGAATACATAAGAAACCTATCCATATTTTAAAACCATCTTTCAAAATATAATTTTGTCAGGCATGGTTATATTTTGGGTTGTATTCATAAACTAGTGAATTATATTGGCAACAATGTTTAAATTTTATTAATTTTAAAAAGACAGGTAATAAAAGAAGACAAGGCAATATATTGGCCATATATTAAATAATAATGATTTTTTTATAGCACATCATGTATTTTCAAAGGAGTTTTATGTCTATTATCTGACTTAAGGTTTCAAACATCTGGTTAATGAGGTAAAATATATATTGTTATCACTGTAATAGGAATGGAAAAATTATGACAGAAGTTAAATGCCTTTATTTATTTTTAACACAAATTAACCATATGCCTTATATGTCAGGTTAGGTGACAAAGAATGAAATGAGATCTTTCTAAGATTTCAAAGAATTTACAGTCTCCAAAAGGTAGAATAGTAAGTCAGTGATGGGACTAAACTGAATCAAATATAATTTGATTAAGGTCCCATTAGGATAATATTCTGATGCTCTGGTTCTAGCCTAGTTCAATTAAATATGAATACAGAGAGAAGTTACAATTCAAACTGGCTTGGTTCATGGTTTGATTAATCATTAATATCTTTAGACAATTAAGTACATTCATGATTTTTCTCCAGTTTTAGACGCTTGGCTTGGTTGTAAGCAAGTTGCTAAATCGGAGCACATTTAGGAAGGAAATGGAAGGAAATAGTAGTTGTTTTTTAAAATGTTATTATGTGTATGCTTCTATATCACATCATCTTGATTAGTTCTGTGAAATACCTGTCATTATTACCGTCTACAGATAAAAAACTTAAAACACTAAGTTGGTTAAGTTATCCAGTTAGAATTGGTGAAAATTAGAATTGTTCTAATTTTTTCATAATTTTATGACTCTGATGCTTATATGACTTTATTGTACAGTGTATGGCTTTTGTGTGTCTGAGAGTGTGCCCATTCTTTATGCGCAACTATTTCTGATTAACTTTCTATTTGTTTTCACTTAATGAGAGTATTGTCTATGCAGAACTTTATGTCATGTTTCAGACACACAAATAAGACAGAGTGAAGACTTTGTCAAGAAACTTCTTTAAAAACATATAATTTAGTTTATGATTTTAATAGCACACTCAACTGTTTTCTGCTTTTTTGTTTTTTCTTCTTCTGACAATGTTCACATCTGTATACTCTGGTAAACTCTTTCCAATCATATCTGTTTACTATCATACAAATATGCCCCAGATATTATGGAAGATGCCTGAAGTCCCTAGAGAAAATCAATTCAAACTCATGGAAAAGTGATTTAGAATAAGAAAGGAATATAGAATTCATAATTCTACATCTGGATTTGGGAGAATTACCATTTAGATTCAGTGCTGACCCTGACTCCGGAGATTTGTCTTGATATTAAGAAAGCTTTTTTGTATTACCGTCATCTCTTCAAGCTAGGGCATTATTGCATCTTTCAAAAAATTGCAAACTAATACAATCTGGGGGAATTCATCAGGTTTCTAGAGAGTTTGAATTCCACACGTGCAAACTGTCAGCTTTAAGTAAGTCATGCAAAACTCCATTTAAATGATTCAGCCTTCCCCTGAATGTGGGAAGTGGGAAATGTTATTCGGTAGTTAGAATAAAATGGTTTGAGTGGTGAGGAATAGATTAAACCTGCTCACAGTCACTGAGCAGAGATAATAAGAGATGATTTGAAAGTGGAAATAGTCATTTGTGATGGGCCTTGCTGTTAACACACTAGCATGTGTGAAAGCATTAGAGAGCATGGGTGAAACCAGTGAGCGTTCCTCCATCTCCGTAAATCAAGCATTCATCAGAGGTTTCTTCCTGCTAGAATTTCTCATACGTGCCCCAAGTTCCATTCCCTAGCCAGCCCACAGAGGGCACAGAGTGGAAAGAACAGAATTACATCAGTGAATGCAAACTAAGAAACTGTATGGAAAAGGTGCCCTGAAGAGATCTTAGCGGGTTGATTCCTAACTGACAACCAAAATTCAGGCAAGAGAATACTAAAGGGATGTTACTTTAAATATGTGTGGCTGAGAGGTTGGGATTTACAGCTGAATTACAGTCCTCCTTCTCTCTTCTTCTATCCTTTGAGTTAGCCTGATTAGACAAGTTACTTAATTTCTTGGAGTCAGTTTTCTCATTTGTGATTAAATGATAATAAGGGTAGTATATATCTCATCATGAACTGAACTGGGCCATATACACAAACATGTAGCATACTGCCTGGTCTATAGCAAGCACTCAATAAATGTTATTTGAAATTCAAGATCAAAAAACTCTATCAATCTTGAATACTTTGGGGACTATTTGAATACAGAAGCAATGTGTTTATCACTATTGTAAATAGTTCATTAATCAGTATTTGTTAAAATCTTACCTAGTTCTTTCCTTCTATAGCTGAAGCCCAAAAGTCCCCAGACAATGAAGATAAGATAAACTTCCCTAGAAAACATCTATTTTTCCCCATGCCATAATACCAATGAACTTTCCACACCAGGAGGCTTTTATATCTTACCATTTGTGAAATATGGGGCTTCTCTGACAGTTCTCATGCCACAAGCCCCTCCCTCTGCTCTACCCAGGGGGAAAATTTTTTTGCAATTGCCTTTTTGCAATTCTCCTTGCCTCTTTTAGACTACCTTTTAGTATAAAATGCTTCCTGTGACTGATAAATTGCTCTTGTCTGTATGTGCTAGTTAATTACTTTCCAAAGCATCTGTTGCTTGTCAGGCAAATATGTTCCATGTTTTTGTAAAAATGGCTTTCCTTTCTGGAAAATTCATTTAAAACAGTCTGTAATTTGGGGCACCTGGGTGGCTCAGTGGGTTAAAGCTTCTGCCTTCGGCTCACGTCATGATCCCAGGGTTGTGGGATCGAGTCCCACATCAGGCTCTCTGCTCTGCAGGGAGCCTGCTTCCTCCTCTCTCTCTCTGCCTGCCTCTCTGCCTACTTGTGACCTCTGTCAAATTAAAAAAAAAAAAAAAAAAAATCTTAAAAAAAAAAAAAAGTCTGTAATTCCAGGAATAAGTAGATAAAGTCCCTCCCACTTGTTAGGCATAGGTTACCTGTCAGTCACTTGTCTAATAATTTCTTCTGATCCTCTTAGAAAAGGTGAAACAAGTAGTATTATACCCATTTTAAAAGCAAAAGAAAAAATTGTAGAAATGAAATAATTTACCATATAAACTGAACTAGAGTCTTGATCTGTATTGTTCTAAAGTTCTTGGGGCACTGTTTTCTGATTTCATATTTGGATTGTGGGAATCGTATAATGGAGACATATTGTTCCCTTGTATAAAATGACAATGATAGCCATGAGCACAATCACTATCACAGCCACCACTTAAAATCCACAATACTTTTATATTACAGAAAATCACTCTAAAGCAAAAGGTTCTATATGTAAGAAGAATGTATAGGGGTTTAAGAGGTGGGTAGGTGAAAATCAGTGGTCTCCAGGATTCTCATGTCCCTTGTATGATTCCCTCACCTTGCGTATGCATAAGACTTGTAAATATAATGAATCATCACACCAGTGACTATAATACATAATATATCAGAAGGACTATTTCAGTTGTAACTTAGGTTCCCTAACAATAGACATTGAGTTCATAAAAAGAGGTTATCCTGACTAGAGGGTATTATGCTAAGTGAAATAAGTCAATCAGAGAAGGACAATTGTATGATTTTACTCATATGTGGATTTTAAGAAACAAAACAGAGGATCATAGGGAAAGAGAGGGAAAAATAAAACAAGATGAAATCAGAGAGGGAGAAAAACCATAAATGACTCTTAATCATAAGAAACAAACAGGGCTGCTGGAAGAGAAGGGAGTCAGGGGGATAGGGTAACTGCATCCTGGGCATTAAGGTGAGCACATGATGTAATAAGCACTGGGTGTTATATACAACTGATGAATCACTGAACTCTACTTCTGAAACTAATAATATACTACATGTTACTTAATTGAATTTAAATTAAAAAAATAATTTTTTTTTAAGAAGAGGTTGTCCTGGATGGGCTTGAGTTAACCAGATGAGTCTTTAGAAGAAATCAGATAAATTCAAAGTGTCAGAGACTGCTCCTGCTTGCAGTGAAAAAGAAAACAACCATATTGTGAAGTGAACTTGAAGACAGCCATGTGGAAAGGACAAAAGGTCAGCCTCTAGGAGCTAAAGGCATTCACTGGCCAATAGCCAACAAGAAAATGGAGACTTTATTCCAGTAAATGTGAGAAACTAAATTCTGCTAATATTCACTCACTATGGAAGAGAACCCTGAACCATAGGGGAGGTTACAGTCCTGGCTAATACTTTGATTTCAGCCTGATGAAACTCTGAGCAGAGGACCCAGCTAACCTATACCTAGACGTTTAATCTACAGAAATTGTTAAGATGTATCTATATAGCTAAACCTATCTATCAGTATTGAGCTATAGATAGATAGAAAGATAAAGATATAGAGCTATTTAAACTGCTAAGTTTTTTGCAATTTGTTACACTTTTAACTTAGAGATATTATATATCTATTGACAGATAGATATAGATATATAGATATAGATAGAAAGAAAGAAAAGATCTATCTAAATAAATGATAGATAGATGATAGATAGATTTAAACTGTTAAGTTTTTGGTAATTTGTTACACAATAATAGAAAACTAATACATTAAATTGAATGCTGAATGAATGATAGATGGTAGGTACTACAGATGGTAAGTTCAATAAAGTAGAAATAAATCAGTTTCTAGGGGAGAGATGATAATATTGCTGCAGAAAAATCTTCAACTCACTGGGGATCGATGCTGTATACCAAACGTTTCCCTTCTATTTTTCTCTGTAATATATCATTTTCTTAGGTGGTTTCCCCAGAGATAGACTCTAAGACAAAAAAATTATGTGCTCAAGATTCCCAGGCATTGCTGGTTCACTACAAGTATGAGCAAAAACAAAAGAAACTCCAGTAATTCAAGGAGAGTCCTTGAAAGAGAGACATAAAGGAGAATAGTTAGAGAAAAACAGAAGGACATAGACTTCTGGCTTCCAGTTCAGCATGTAAGAAGCTTGGAAGTCACCATTCTGTCTTAACAAGAAGTAAAATCTGAAAAATCTGAACAAATGGAAAAATCAGCAACTCTTCTTGCATGCGTAAGAGATGTGAGGTCATGAGGTAAACCAATTTTCAAAATGAAAGAGAATGAGAAATACAGACAGTCACAATTTACCAGAGCAGAAACTTCTGTGGGGACTACTAATGTCAGAGTAAGAAATTTCTGGCTATATTTCTTAAAGAAATTGAATCAGTAATAAATAATCTTCCAAAATAGAAAGCACCAGGTCCAGATGGATTACCTAGTGAATTCAGGGAATCAAAATATATAAGGAAAAAATTACACCAATTTTCCACAATAGGTCCAAACACATTAAAATGCATATATTAAATATGTGCATTTTTTGGTATATCAATTACAATTAAACAAAGCTTTGAAATGATTGTATACTAGTTACATTTTAAAGAAGAAGCACAAGGAATATTTCCTCACTTATTTTATGAAGAAAGCATTATCATAATACCAAAACCAGACAAAGATATTGCAAGAAATGAAAACTGTAGACCTACATCTCTCATCAACATTTATGTAGAAGTCCTTAGCAAAATACTAGCAAATCAAATCCAGTGGTGCATAGAAAGAATGAACACAAGCAAATGGATTATATCCCAGTTATGCAAGGCTAGTCCAACTTTAGAAATTGATTAATGTAATACATTAGATCAGAAGGCTAAAGAAGAAAAATCACATGATCATATCAATAGACGCTGAAAAGCATTTAACAAAATCCAACATCCATTAATGATTTAAAAAAATCCAACACCTGCATATTATAAAAGTTCATAGAAAACTAGGAACATAGGGGAAATTCTTCAACTTGACAAAGAATATTTACAAAATTCCCACAGTTGATATCAGACTTACTGATAAGAAACTCAAAAGTTTTCTACCAAGATTAAGAATGAGGCAATGTTGCAGGATACAAGGTTAATAATAAGAGTCAATCATTACCTTATATACTAACAAAGAACAAATGGGATTTGAAATTAAAAACACAATACCATTTACATTAGCACTGCCCCCAAAAGAGCAATACTTAGGTACAAATCTATCAAAATATGTATAAAATCTATGATAAAAACTATAAAACCCTGATGAAAGAAATCAAAAGAACACTAAACAAATGGACAGGTATTCCATGTTCATGGATATGAAGACTCAATATTGCTAAAATATCATTTCTTCCCAACTCCATTAATAGATTCAGTGCAATCCCAATCAAAATCCCTGTAAATTGTTTTGTGAATATCATGAAATTGATTCTAGAGTTTATATGGAAAACAAAGATAGCCAGAATAGCCACCACGATACTAAAGAACAAAGTTGAAGGACTTTCAAGACTTACTGTAATGCCACAACAATCAATACAGTGTGGGAGTGACAAAAACATAGACAAATGGATTGATACAATAAAGTAGAAAGCCAACAAATAAACTCACATAAATATAGTCAACTTATCTTTGACAAAGGAACAGGGGCAATACAATAGAGAAAAATTGGTGCTGGAATAACTGGTTATCCACATTAAAAAAAAATCTAAAAACAATCTTACATTCTTCCCAAAAATTAACTTCAAATAGATTAAAGATCTAAACATAAAACACAAAACAATAAAGTTCCTAGAAGATAACATAGTAGAAAATCTAGGTGATCTTGGATCTGTCAATGACTTTTTAATACAACATCGAAGACATTTTTCATGAAAACATAAATGACAAGCTGGAATTCATTAAAATTAAAAACTTCTGTTTTGTGTAAGACAATGTCAGGAGAATTAAAAGATAAGCCACAGAGTGGGAGAAAATTTTACAGGAAGCATATGTGATAAAGAAGTCTTAAAACTCAACAGTAAGAAGATAATCAAGCTAATTAAAAATTGGGCCAAAGACCTTAACCTCACCAAAGAAAATACACAGATGGCAAATAAGCATATGAAAAGATGTTCTACATCATATGTCATGCCAATTAAAACTCTACCACTAAACACCTATTAAAATGGTCAAAATCTAGAACTCTGAGTATACCAAATCCTAGTGAGAATGTGGAAAAAGACCTTTCATTCATTGCTAGTGGGAATGAAATACAGTTCAGCCACTTTTGAAGACAGGTTGACAGTTCCTTACAAAGCTAAACATACTCTTATCATATGATCCAATAATCATGTTCCTTGGTATTTACCCAAAGGTGCTAAAAGCTTATGTACACATAAACATTTGCATATGGATGTTTGTAGCAGCTTTATTCAGAATTGCCAAAAATTGGAAGCAAACAAGATGCCTTTCAGTAGGAGAATAAATAAACTGTGGTATATACAAACAGTGGAATATTACTCAGTGCTGAAAAGAAATATATAAATTATAAAACCGTGAAAAAAACATAGAGAAGAATACATAGGACTAAGTGAAATAAGCCAATCTAAGAAAGCTACAAACTGTACGACTCCAACTATATGACATTCAAATTTATGGACAGTAAAAAAGATCAGTAGTTGCTAGGCATTGGAAAAGGGAAGGATAAATAGGCTGAGCACAGAAGAGTTTTAGGGAAGTAAAACTCTTCTGTGTGGTACTATAGTGGTGGATATATGTTATCGTAAGTTCATCCAAATATACAGAATGTACAAGAATGAACCTTCATGTAAACTATGGGCTTTAAAGGATAATGATCGGGGCACCTGGGTGGCTCAGTGGGTTAAGCCACTGCCTTGGCTCAGATCATGATCCCAGGGTCCTGGAAAGCCACCCTGGGCTTTCTGCTCAGCAGGGAGTCTGCTTCCCCTCCTTCTCTCTTTGCCTGCCTCTCTGCCTACTTCTGATCTCTGTCTGTCAAATAAATAGATTAAATCTTTAAAAAAAATAAAGGATAATGATCTGTCAGTGTAGATTCATCAGTTGTAACAAATGTACTAGTCTGGTGGGTTGATAATGGGATGTGAGTAATTAGGAACACTGTGCCTATAAGGGGGCAGGGGTATATGGAAAATTTCTGTACCTTTTTCTAAATTTTGCTGTGAACCTAAAACTGTTATTTTTTTTTTAAAGTCTCTTAAAAAATGAAAAACAGGGTGCTTGAGTGGCTCAGTGGGTTAAGCCTCTGCCTTTGGCTCAGGTCATGATCTCAGGTTCCTGGGATCAAGCCCCGCATCGGGCTTTCTGCTCAGTGGGGAGCCTGCTTCCCCACCTCTCCCTCTGCCTGTCTCTCCCCCTACTTGTGATCTCTCTCTCTCTCTCTGTGTGTCAAAATCTTTAAAGAAAAAAAAACGAAAAACAGAGGGGAGCATGGTAATTCACTGGAAATTTGCCAAAGGATTCAAGTGAATCATGGGTGATGTACAGCAATGCCTATTACAATTATGAACTATTGAAAAGATTACAATTAAGAGCTTAATAGCTCTAGAGTATTGCTTATAAATTTTTTTAAAAGTCCAGTAAATTAAGAAAATGTGTCTTAATTCTACTACAACGTCCATTCATCAAATGTCTATCATATTCTAGATACTATTTCATTTAATAATTAGCACAACCTTATGACATTAGTTCTGTTATAACTCTCATTTTACGCATGAAGAAATTTTGGTTACAAGAGATAAAATAATCTGGCTAAGTGTGCCTTATATGTGGGTGATCTGAGATTTGAATTCTCTGAGTGAAATTGTGTGCCTATTCCAGCAGACCAAGCCACTACCACATCCAGTAATTTTGATGTAAGATGTTGCAAACTGTCTGAAGTAATAACCATACAAAGTGTTAATACATGCCAGTGGGTCTTTATATAGATTAACACACTTAACACACACTTCAAAAAGTATACTTGTCTTTATCATTTTGGGGGATGAAGTGTGTCACTATGGTCTGCCAATACAACACAATAAGAAATGTTTTAATACATTGGAAACATGGTATTTATAATTTCTCTTTCTCCCTTTCATTTGCCTTTCCTTACTTTCTCTTTGTTCCTCTATTTATTCTTTTTTTTGTTTTAAGATTTTATTTATTTGACATAGAAAGAGAGCAAGAGCAGAAACACAACAGGGGGAATGGGAGAGGGAGAAGCAGCTTCTTGGTGAGCAGGGAACCCAACACAGATTTCAGTTCCAAGACCCTGGAATCATGACCTGAGCAAAAGGCAGACACTTAATGACTGAACCACCCACGCACCCCTTCCTCTATTCATTCTTTAACAAACTTGCATTGGATGTGATATTTATGCAAATATCATTGTGGTATTAGTGAGTTGCAAAAGATTAATTAAGTATGAAACTTGCCCTCTAGAAACTTATTATCTGTTATTAAAAAATCAGATGAATACATTAATGCTTGCATCCTAAACTTGAAAGGGGGAGGCTCAAAGAAACTATTTCATAGATATTTAAAGAAGGGAGAAGTTGAATTCATTTGGAAGACTTGACAGTTAAAACTAAATGGGATTCCAATTTATTGCCGTGGAAAGACAAGCCACCATAGGTGGAAGGAACAGTATGAACAAAGTCATTAAGAGGAAGGAGCAGCTTTTCTGGTATCCAGGTAGTTGAATTTGGTTGTAATAAAGAAGTTGGGGGAGGGTAGTATGCAGGTCAGGGCCAGAGTGTGTACTCCAAATGCCAAGTTAAGGAGTTTAGGCTTTGATTTTTCCTCAGAGTTCAAAGCTCCAATTTCTAAAACCCAGTTGGCTGAGAAAACTATCCAATTTTAGACAAGCTTAAATGTGTATTTTTACTCAAGATAATTGTCCATTCCTTGATGTAAAACCAAAGGGATCTTTTAAGAGTTTGTTTATTTTGCTGTTTTATAGATACCAAAGAAGATAATGTGAGTTAAAGCTTCTTTAAAATATTTTCTTAGGACCAACAAACACCTGCTGTGAGATTGTGTTTATTTTTTTATGTCTTTTCAATGTGTTTACCAGTTTGCAGTTAGAAAACAAAGCAGCTAAAGCTATGTTAAGTCTGGAAGCACAATAATCCTCAACACACCCCCCCCACCAACCCACCCATCTTTTAGATCAGCATTACTTCTATTGAATACACTTATTTGGTTTTGTTTCTGTTTTGTTGTTGTTGCTTTTTCTCATTCAAGAAGGAGACAAAACCTTATTTATAAAACTTTCATTAATTATCTGAAATACCACTACAGAGACAGTGGTGGGTTTTTTTGTTTGTTTGTTTTTTACATTTATTTAGACAATCAATTACTGAATTAGAATATAGGTATGTGGAATTGAGCATAGAAAATAATATATGAGTGTTGGGGCACCTGGGTGGCTTAGTTGGTTAAGTGGCTGACTCTTGATTTCAGCTCAGGTCATGATCTCAGGGTCATGAAATCAAGGCCCACATTGGACTCTGGGCTCAGAGCAAAGTCTGCTTGATATTCTCTCTTTCCCACTCTCCCTCCCCTCCACTTAAATGCATGCTCTCTCTCTCTCTTTCAAATAAATAAATCTTTTTAAAAAATGAAAATAAACGACAAGTACTATTAACAGTTTCATTGTAAGTCAGTAGATGTGAAATCTCAAACTGAATCTCATCATATTGAACTACAAAGCACCCAAAAGGGCAGATTTTTTACTGACTTTCAGAACTTAAATAACCCAAAGTAAAATTTATTCATTGAGAAGTTCTAACACTAGAGAGTGCTATCCACTCTCTGCCTGCATGCTTATTTACAGAATGAGGATGTAATTTATTATCCAAAGAAGGATGGTTTGGACAGGAAAAGAAGGGGTATTAATTATGGGGGGATAACCAACATATGCATGAACCAGGCAAACTGGCATACACTGTCACCTGGTATATATAGAAATCCAAAGAAGCTAGGGGATTAAGTGTTTATACCTGACCCATTGTCAGCCATAGCAGTGGATGTGACTTCTAACTTCTTCCAGTTCTCTATACTCTGAAAATATATTCTAGGTAGGGACCGTTGCTGATAAAATAGTTTGTGAGCTCCCCAAATTCTTATTCTGGTCGTAACTCAAACTGGCCTAGAGATATTTGAATTTCATGGATATATAACTTTTCCTTGGAACTTGAATTCAAGGATCATATGATATTATTGTTCAAGACAATGAAAGACTGCAAGAAAAGAAATTTTATAAAATCCCCTATCTCGAGCACTTCATTTAAGAAATATGTTGATTTTGACTTCAAATATGAGAGTGACTCATCTCAACTCCTGTTTAGTGGTACTTACATGATTATGAGAAACATGTGTTTGCTAATGATAGAGGAAAGATAGTTCTTAGGGAATGCATCAGTATTGGTTTCTCTCTGTCCCTTAACATTTAGAATTTCAGGAAGGAAGCATAGTATGATGGAAAGATGTTTCTGGATAGGTAAGTTATATTTCAATTCTAGTGCTGCACTTACTAGCCAAGCAATTTTGGATTAAATAGCCTATCTGGCCTTAATTTTTATAACACTCCTGTGCATAAAGCTTTCTGATAAGCTCTTTTATATGATTCATTCAATTCTAACTTGTTACAGCAGCTCTTTGAGGTAGGTATTTTTAATATCCCATTTGCAGGTAAATAAAACTGGCAATTCTGTAACCTCTTTCCATGCTTTATTTTCATTTATACATTTATTTTCATTTATATATTTATAAATGAAATATATATATTTCCAAGTAGTGTGTAATTTCCAAGGGACAGAAATTTTGCCATTTTTGATCTACCCAGACACACAGCTTGAATATATCATCTATCAATGATATATATCATTGATACATATATCAATGAATATATGAAGAAGGAAGGAAGGAAGGAAGGAAGGAAAGAAAGAAAGAAAGAAAGAAAGAAAGAAAGAAAGAAAGAAAGAAAAGGGAAGGGGGAAAAGGTGTAAGAAGGAAAGGGTGAAAGAAAGAAGAAAGGAAAAGGGGAGGGAAAGATAGAGGGAATAAGGGAGGAAGGAAAGAAGGAAGGGAGAAAGGAAGAAAGGTGGGAAAGAGTTAAATAAAGTTTCTATAACTATTCAGGATTTGAATTAGCAGTTGAACCCAACTAATCTGAACCCACAGTCCAGGTGCTTCACTACACTATACTGTCTTCCCAACTCATAGTGCCACTGTGAAAATTAAATGAGGAATTTCCTAAAGTAGGAGCTAAATGAATATGAATTCACTCCCTGTTCTTCATCTTGGATCTGTGACTCTTGGATGTACTGGGCAATCATGTGTTAGAAAATAGAGATGCATTGCCTTGCCCAGTTCTCAAGGGACTCATTCATACCAGAGAGCTCATTTAATGACTTAGAATGGATAAGTATCTTTTTCCTTGGCAGAAAATCTATTTGAAAAAAAACAAATTAAGATCAGTTACTTGATGCATTTATGGGACCTGATCCAGGAAAGCCCATAAAGGAATTACTTTGTCAGAGTCAGTCTCTTTCAACAGTCTAAGCTACCTTTTCAATGTTTTTGATTAGAGTAGACCCTTTATGTATATTGACACTATTATTATCATTATCATTACTATTAATGAAAATAACATTAGCACTTTCAGAGATGCATAAATGAATAATGATATATAATTTGTAACATTTCCAAAGTGAGAATTTGAATCTTGCATGACAGGAGACTGATATTCATGGTAAGAGCTTTAGCTATTAAAAACTAAGCAACATGAGGATGTGGAGAAATGGGAACCCTATACATTGCTGGTGAAGTCACTGTGTAAGCCATTTAAAAATGCCACAAAAGCAAAAGACAGAGTTAGCATTAGACCCAAAAATTCCATTCCTAGGTATATAAACAAAAGAATTAAAAACAAGGACTCTAACAGATACTTGTATGCCAATGTTCATTGAAGCATTATTCGGTGTTGTGTTACTGAGTTTCTGCTTGGGGTGATGAAGAAGTTTTGGAAATAGATAATGATGATGTTGCACAATATTTTGAATGTAATTGATTTCAGTGAATTGTATATTTAAAGTGGTTAAAGTGGCAAATTTTATGTTTTATGTATTTTTACCACAATAAAAAATAGTTAGAAAACAATAGCGTGACTTTTCACTGTCTTCTCACGCCAAATGTAGTAACTCTCATAATGTAATATAAAATATTTTTTAAAAGGAAAGAAAATTTTCAAAAAATGGAACTATAGATGAATATGAAGGCATGTTTGACTGTGGCAAAGGAAATATATGACTATCCATGAAAATCTGATATGGAGAAAGCTTGGTGAGAAATGTTTTACAACCAAGTTTTAAAATCTATAGATTTTTCAGGAGATGTCTAATGGAGTGTTAGGGGTCTACTATCCCACTTAAGTTCCCAATGTTGAACTACTGTCTCCATAATGGTATTTCCTAGCATGTAAAGAAGTCTAAAGGTAAATAATTTAGGCAATTTGGGGTTGGATTATATAGATATCATTATTACAATGCCACTTTATTTCATATGCTTATGTACAGCAAATCGCCAAGGAAAAGATCCTGTGTTCAGTAGTTCCTGGACTCAATTTATCTAGAATGTATTTAAACACATTATGGGTAAGACAAATATTTACCACAAATGGCCGTCTTGTTGGGCCTACCACACATAGTATCTATTCCCTCAACAAATGGGTGGTCGGGTATGATAAACTATGTTTTTAAATTTTAAAAAATGCTCATATTCTTCTTTGCCCATTGATTTCTCTTTCCTATTCTATTCATATCAAGCTTGCTAATGTGACTTGTTTTGGCCAATGAAATGTGAATGGATTTTCCTGGGGGAACTTCTCTCTTTCATGCTATGAGAAGTGAGTGATGGATGTGTTCTGAATATAGGAGAGGAAGAACAGTAAATAATTTTTATCAGCAAAGTTAACTGTGATAGACCATATTATTGCTTGAAAATATCTTCTACTTTTTTCCTGCAGAAGGATTGTTCCTCTCTGTTCAGTACCAGGCTTGGCCACGGACTCATCTGTCCAGTGGCATGTGAGCAGAAGTAATGTGTATCCTGTCTAGTCAGCCAGTATATGGTATTCCATGCCTCTTTATTCTAGTCATGGCACTGTAAGTATTCCATACAGAGGCTATTTAGTCAGTTTAGGTCCTGTATTAAAGATGACATAGAGTAGAGTTACAGTTAACCCAGTGGTAGACTATGGCATGTTATTATTTTTAAGTAAGTTAAATAAGTTATTATTTCAATACGTTATTATTTTTAAGCCACTGAAATTTTGAAGTTGTTTCTCTCAACATAGACTAGCCTAGGGAGACTAATAGATCAGGAAATCCAGGATATGCTAATTAATTATCCCATCTCCCTAGATACTGTAGATTGTCTAGGAATAGGCTCATAGGTGAAATCAGGCTAATTAACAACCTCTCCTAGCATTTGTCTTCTTTGAAGAGTTGCTTTCAAGTCAGTAAATATTTAATACAATTCCTTTGGGGAAAGTTGCCCTTGGAGAATTAAGCATAAAGAACTAATGATGGAAAGACAGAAATTCAATGTCATTAATGTCAGATTATATTAACAGATATAATTGTTTCAAGCCAGTTGTTCCTCCCAGATTGGGTTACATGAACCAATAAATTATCCACCCCTAAACCACCTTTTTAAAATTTTTGTTTATATTTGCATTATTTTCCATTACTAAAAAACAAACAAACCTGTGTTAGACTTTGTAGGTCAGAAAATGTGAAGCAGGTTCCTTAGCTACAGGGCTTGATAGAGCTTTATTGTATACTCATAGGCCTTTTGTTTCTTCAGGAGGGGGTTATATCATATATAGTTATTCCCTGGCTTATTTTTGTTACAGAGTCCATCTCTGATTAATGCTTTTGTAAAACACGTTTTGGGAAACTGCTCTCTTAGTAACTTGTGGCTTCTGAGTGTCTTTTGTCATGTAGGGCAGAACTACAGCTCCATGTAACCCCCCAAAAATTGACACAGGAATTCAAAATACTAATCAGAGACGTGTATTCTGACCACTCTAAGATCATGAGGATATAATTTATCAATATTCATTATCATTATTTGGAGAAATCATGAATGACCATGAAATTCTAATGGGCCCATATGAGGTTAGTGACCAGGAAGTTGAGCCGCTAGTTCCCTGAAGCTCCAGAAGAGTACCTCACCTGCTCTGTTCTTATATCCACATGAAAAATGGTATTTTCAAGGATTTGTGCTGATTGTACAAATTTATTACTATATTTAATAGTAAATTACTAAATTATTTAGGGGGAATACGTTTTATAATATGAGTCTCTAATCCACCTAGAAATTCTCTGAAGTCTTTCCTCTCTGTATAGTTCACTGTGTGAACCCAAACACCATCTCTACACTGCAGTCATAAATGGGTTCTACCTGACCCAAATTGGACCAATCAGATTATCTTTGCTTAGCAATTGTTATTAGGGTTGAGAGGCTACTTCTGAAGGCACTAGAAATGCAACATACACACTCAGGAAATAAGCACAAGCATTTTCCACTCTGTAGATGGAAAAATAGGGAAAGTAAAATCTGTAAAGACAGGGGAGATGGGAGCAGATGTTCTAGAAAGAGCTGAGTTTCAGATGGCCTTATAGTTCAACTTCTAGTTCCTTCTGAGATAAAGTTGTGCCAGTTGACAATAGAGAAAATAAAACACAATTCAGCTAGCACAGATGAGTTTCTATTATTTCAAAGCACTGGAAAACACTGGAGAAGAGTGCTAGAGAAAAAAGTTGAATTTCTGGAAAAATACAGAGGGGCAGTTGAAAATAGTGATTTTGTTGCTTTTCTTTAATCTCTTAATTATTTGATAGGCAATACATATTACTTACGAGGTATTTATACTTTGGTACATTATTGAACCTCACCTTTCATCAGTTTCTCCATCTAAATAGTTAGGGTGATAAAATTGTTTCCCACATCATAAAATTCTGAGGATTAAATGAGTGGATACATGTCCTTAAATAAGTATCAGTGATATACTAAATGTTCAGTATGTATATTATTAATATGACTTCTGCAGGTTTGTGGAAAGCTCTAGAATATCCTTTGTTTTATTCTCTGGGAGCTGTTAAAATTTTGTCATTATCAATGCTTTTAGGCAATTGTTGTGACATGGCTTGTTTGAGTGTGTGTATGTGTGCATGCTTAGGCATTATCTGTCTTGAGGTTTATTGAGGTTTTTCATTCTATGAGTTTAAAAGTTTCATTGAATTTGGGAAATCATTGGCCCTTATCACTTCAAGAATACGATCTACTTACTCTACATTATTTTTCTTCTGGGGTTTTCATTAGAGCCATGCTGTACCACTTCATATTTTCTAAAAGATACTAAGGTTCCTTTAATATATTTCAATCTTTTTCTTGTTTCATTTTGTACTTTAGTTTTGACTTTTTCTATTTTCAGGTTTACGATCCTTTTTCTGTAGTCTCTAATTTGAGGTTAATCTCATCCAATGAGTTTTTCATTTCAGGTATTGTATTTTTACTTATAGAATTTCCCTTAGTTCTATCACCATATTTATGATGTCCTCTGAATAAATTATTGAACAAATTGTTATAGCTCTTTTGATATCCTACTCTGTCAATTCTCTCACTGCTAACATTTCTAGATCTATTTTTATTAATAATTATTCTTCTGGATTAGATCACATTTTCCAGCTTCTTGAGATGGTTAGTAATTTTTTATTGAATGCAGGAATCATCATTCCATTCCAATGCCTGACATTGTTGTGCGTCTGATTTTATAGTATTGTTGTAACGAATGTTGAGCTTTGTTCTATCAGGTAGTTATTTACCTATTGGTTCCATCCTTTCTGAACTTGTTATTAAGTTTTTAAAGGCATTCCAGTACATTCTTTAAAAATAGCTTAGCCCTAGCACTAAGATATGTCATTGCTAGGCTCTCTCCGAAATGCTCTCCATATTCAACAAGGAATGGCCATTTTGACAGGTTGGAAGTCAGATATTTTCAAGCTCTATTTGAGCTCTCAGAATTGCTTGGTTTACTTTTCTTTGTTTTTTACCCAGGCTCTTGAGCTTCAAAATCAGTGCTCCAGGGGAATCCTATACAGGTTGTTTTCTGCATAGCTCCTCCTTTTCTAAACATCCTTTCTATAAATTCCAGCTAGGTCATTTTCTTTGAACTCTTTTCTCTGTCTCTTTAACTCACCGAGACTGCCATTTTCCACTTACAAGCATTCTCATGGAATCATTGTCCAGAAATTGCTTCCAGGCAAAAATCTGTTGCAAATTTAAGGCTCTTGTTTACTTTTCTCTTCTCAGGTATTTCAGTCTTGTGCTCTCAACCACTGTCTGAAAATTTTTTTGAATATATAGTATTTTCTGTATTTTAGAATTTTTTTACAGAAGATGGGTAAGTCAATGCAACTTATTCAATCAATGCTGGGAACAGAATTCCCATCATTTTTATTGCTGCTTTTACGAATGACAAGAGTGGAAATGCATTTTGTTCTTTTTTTTTTTTTTTAAGGATTTTATTTATTTATTTATTTGACAGATCACAAGTAGGCAGAGAGGGAGAGGGAAGCAGCCTCCCCGTTGAGTAGAGAGCCCAATGCAGGACTCGATCCCAGGATCCTGGGATCATGACCTGATCCCAAGGCAGAGGCTTTAACCCACTGAGCGACCCAGGCGCCCCTTGTTCTGGTTGTTTTAACAGTTAACCCCACCAATATTGTTTCTGATACTGTCCTAGCACTGCTATTATTCTTGGAATACTAAGTATTATAGTGATATCATTATTTTTTCTGGACAAGAATTTGTGTGTTTTAGTAAATTACCTTTATCATAAGTTAAATCAGAGTTTTATGGGCTCTAAATAGACTTTCTTTCATAGATTTTACATATTGTTACTAGTTACTTTGTTGGGTGCCTACTATGTGTCACATTTTATGTAACTGATGTTTAATTTACCTGATAGATTATATATAAAGTAGGTGTTTTTTTTTCACTGTAGCTATGGAAATTTTTTTTTAAGATTTTATTTATTTATTTGACAGACCGAGATCACGAGTAGGCAGAGAGAAAGAAGCAGGCTCCCTGCTGAGCAGAGAGCCCGATGTGGGGCTCAATCCCAGGACTCTGGGATCATGACCTGAGCCGAAGGCAGAGGCTTAACCTACTGAGCCACCCAGGCACCCCAGAAAATTTTTATTTAAAACTTTAGTTGATTTGTATAGCTTATATAGCTAATAAGGTTAAGGGCTATAATTTGAAGCCAATTCTTTCCTTCATCTTTAACTAATATAAGAAAAATAAGAGAAGCTAAGTTAGAAACTAAAGGTTCCATTCCTATGTCTTAAAATGATACTCAAAATGTGGTCTGTAAAAGTGCTTCTGTTTGAGACTGTTAATTCTCTGTATTGAGATTAGTTTAGCTTCCTGAACAAATTACGCCACTAAACAGAGTGTACAGTTCTACTGATGATTTCCATAGCAAAACTTCCTCAAGGAAGGAAGCTGTGAATTATAACATTTTTTTAAACATTTTGTTGCAAGCATATATCATCATAAAATAGTAGCAAACTGTTCATACACTGGCACATGGAACAGCATGGTCTTACACCCTCTGGCTTCATAACACTGTGTGACTCATGTAACTTTTCTCAATTGAAAATAAGAGATCCAAACAAGAGTAACTTGAACATCTTTTCCTGCTCTTAGCATCATTTAATGATGACAAACTATTTAGGAATAAACATACATAACAATGACAGGGTGAAGTAAGCAAATTAATAAATATGGCTTTTGTTTTTCAAATTAAGGCATTGAGAAGTATCTGAAAAAATATTTAATTTTTCTTATGGGTATTTTAAGCATTGGAAGACTATATCTCAAGATAACATGGCATTTAAAACAGGTTCTTGTGTTCGCTTCGGCAGCATATATACTAAAACACAGGTTCTTTCCTTCTTCTTTTTTTTTTTTTTTTTAAGATTTTATTCCTTTAATGAGGAGTGGCAAGTAGAGGGAGAGGGAGAAGTAGGCTTCCTGTGGTGCAAGGAGCCTGATGCAGACCTCAATCCCAGGACCCCGGGCACATGCTTAGCTGATTGAGTCACCCAAGCACCCTTAAAACACAGGTTCCTGTACCAGATCAACCTTAGTTCATATTCTATTTGCCATGTACTGTCTGTGTGGTTTTGAATAATTTCTTTAATCTCTAAATTTCAGTTTAAATTAGTAGAGATATTAATGCCCAGGTCACAGAATTTTTGTGACTATTAAGTAAGTATGTGAACCTAAAGCATTTAACTTAGTGCCTGTTATGGTAAAACTGATTCAAATGGCATTGATTATTAAATAAATTATTTGTACGTATATTCTTCTGGAATCATGTAGTCCTTTTACTTTGCCTATCTTATTTGTTCATATATCCTAAGCTTATATATTACTAGTTTAGTTATGTTTATCCATAGAATTATACTATAAACTCCTTCAGACCAGGTAATATGGCTTAGACAAAATATGCTAATTGCTCATTGTAAAGGCCTATTTAGCCAGAGGGATTCCATCTTGGGTTAAACAGTGATTTTGTTGTTTATGCAGTAAAACTTAAACTGATCCTGCCCCCACTCAGGCACTTACTTAAAAGCAAGCCCGGGAAACCAGTCCCAGGTAACAAAGCCCAAATACAAGGGTGGGTCAGGCCAGGTGGAGGTATCCAATCAGTGGGGGCGCATACCTTAGCTACCAAGGAGTATGGGCCCCGCCTTTTGGGCACCAATTCTGACCAAGGTGATAGGCTAGTACAAATAGCTACTAGGGTAAATTGTAATTCAACTGGCCACCCGTGTGTGACCTAGCATGACTGTGCAGCTTTCTCTGTGTGTTACAATCTCATTGGCCACCTGTGTGTGGCCGGGCCCAACCACATAGCCCTTGCCCTTTAAAAGTTAGTCGGTGGGGTGGGGGGTGGTCACGCTCTCTGTAAGAGGTGCGACCCCAGCTGGTTGGTTTGATTCTTTTTTTTTTGGTTATCCTTAGGATTTTTATTTTTATTTTTTTTTATTTTAAAATTTTTTTTTCCAATTTATTTATTTTCAGAAAAACAGTATTCATTATTTTTTCACCACACCCAGTGCTCCATGCAAGCTGTGCCCTCTATAATACCCACCACCTGGTACCCCAACCTCCCACCCCCCCCGCCACTTCAAACCCCTCAGATTGTTTTTCAGAGTCCATAGTCTCTCATGATTCATCTCCCCTTCCAATTTACCCAAGACAGCATGGTACTGGCACAAAAACAGACACATAGACCAATGGAACAGAATAGAGAGCCCAGAAATAGACCCTCAACTCTATGGTCAACTAATCTTCGACAAAGCAGGAAAGAATGTCCAATGGAAAAAAGACAGCCTCTTCAATAAATGGTGTTGGGAAAATTGGACAGCCACGTGCAGAAAAATGAAATTGGACCATTTCCTTACACCACACACAAAAATAGATTCAAAATGGATTAAGGACCTCAATGTGAGAAAGGAATCCATCAAAATCCTTGAGGAGAACACAGGCAGCAACCTCTTCGACCTCAGCCGCAGCAACATCTTCCTAGGAACATCGCCAAAGGCAGGGGAAGCAAGGGCAAAAATGAACTTTTGGGATTTCATCAAAATCAAAAGCTTTTGCACAGCAAAGGAAACAGTTAACAAAACCAAAAGACAACTGACAGAATGGGAGAAGATATTTGCAAACGACATATCAGATAAAGGACTAGTGTCCAAAATCTATAAAGAACTTAACAAACTCAACACCCAAAGAACAAATAATCCAATCAAGAAATGGGCAGAGGACATGAACAGACGTCTCTGCAAAGAAGACATCCAGATGGCCAACAGACACATGAAAAAGTGCTCCATATCACTCGGCATCAGGGAAATACAAATCAAAACCACAATGAGATATCACCTCACACCAGTCAGAATGGCTAAAATCAACAAGTCAGGAAATGACAGATGCTGGCGAGGATGCGGAGAAAGGGGAACCCTCCTACACTGTTGGTGGGAATGCAAGCTGGTGCAACCACTCTGGAAAACAGCATGGAGGTTCCTCAAAATGTTGAAAATAGAACTGCCCTATGACCCAGCAATTGCACTACTGGGAATTTACCCTAAAGATACAAACGTAGTGATCCAAAGGGGCACGTGCACCCGAATGTTTATAGCAGCAATGTCCACAATAGCCAAACTATGGAAAGAACCTAGATGTCCATCAACAGATGAATGGATCAAGAAGATGTGGTATATATACACAATGGAATACTATGCAGCCATCAAAAGAAACGAAATCTTGCCATTTGCGACAACATGGATGGAACTAGAGCGTATCATGCTTAGCGAAATAAGTCAAGCGGAGAAAGACAACTATCATATGATCTCCCTGATATGAGGGAGTGGTGGTTGGTTTGATTCTTGATGCTTGGCGCAAAATAAAGCTTTGCTTGACCTTCGCTTTGTATCAGTCTTGCTCCTTTAATCACGGGCCCATTATTTGGGGGACTTTTCACTCATGTACAATTATGATTCAATAAACAGATATGATTCAATAACAGATGAATTAGTTAACACCCTAAATTTATAACAGTATACTAGGTTTTGCTGAGCTACTTAATAGAGTCACTTTTGAAGGTAATTGCTTATCATCTAGGCACAGTGCCTTAGACAGTAATTGGAATGCTTGATACAAAAACCTAAGGTTTTTTCTTTACTTTTTTCCTGCCTATATTCGTTTGCTAGGGCTGCCATACAAAATACCATTGACTGGATGGCTTAGATAACAGAATTTATTTTCCCACAGTTATGGAGTCTACACGTGCAAGATCAAGGTATTGGCAGATTTGCTTTCTCCTGAGGCCTCACTCCTTGGTTTACACATGGCCACCTTCTTGTGGTGTTCTCACATAGTGTTTCCTCTCTGTGTATACACTTGCTGTCTCTCTGTATATTGAGAGTTTCTCTCCTTATAAGGATACCAGTCAGACTGGATTAGAGCCCACCCTACCAACTCATTTTAATTGCCCCTTTAATGACCTATCTTCAAATATAGCTGCATTCTGAAGTACTAGGGGTGAGGACTTCAACATACAAATTTCAGTGGGGAAGTAGAGTTCAGCTCATAACATTGCCTTTTTCCCCTCTACCTTGATTAAGTTTTTAATTAACTATAGCAATTTGAATGAGTAACTTGCTGGCCAATCTTTGTATGCTGTGTGCTTATATGTGCACCTATGTGAGTTAGCATGTTTAAAACACACACCTAAGGATAAATGACATCCAAAGTCAAAAAGTGAGGAAAATATACAAGACTTTTCATCAAGTCACCAGTATATTCCTTCAGACTTCTGACAAGCTGTTTGCATGCCTTGGGAAGAGGATTTCCACTGAAGATACTATAAAATCAGTATTCAGTGGGGGATGCTTAAAAACTTTAGGATGGCATCCATTTTACACTTGAAAATTTATATCAAGAAATTTATCTTCCCTTGGAGGGGCAAATCTCAAGTGATAGTTACAGTTAGGGTACCTTCAATCCTTTCGTTTTTTGCCTTGAGGGTGCACTGTCTTTCCAGCTGACGGACCTTTATGTCTTTTCCTTAGAATTGCATTTCACACAACCCCCTGAATCACCACAGAGAATCACCATGATTAATCAATGAAGGCCAGAGAAATGAGAGAATAACCACTTATCTGCACTCAGTTTCCTTTGGTGCAATACATAGAGTGAGCTTGAGTTTTATGAGTTTGAAAGCTGAATTGGATTATAAACTGAACTTTTTTAATATTAGGAGCTGCTTCCTCTTTGCATTTAGAGCTCTAGTCACAAAGAAATTTGTTTAAACTATATTGTAAGAACTAATCAGAATTATTGACAGAACTTTAAGAATTTAGGTTTTAGAGCGACATGTGGTATTAGTATTGATACTCACTTATATTATGGAGTTTTTAGTTAGGGGAAGTATTAACTAACATTTTGAAGGGTACCAGAATATGCTACCCCAAAATATATCCTTTTGGCAGATGGAGTATTTTGAGCTAGGCCTTTGAGAACCAGCAGATGCAGAAAAAGCTCTAAAAACAGGTCACATATTTTCCTTTTGTAAAGGAAATTTACATTTATAAAGGAAATTTCCATTTGTAAAGATGTTTCCTTCACCCACACCAGGAAGACTAGGGCTCTTAATAACTTGAATCAGTGGAGAAGGCACCAATTGAAATCTGCAGAACAAACCTTATTAAAAAAAAAAAAAAAACCTTGTTTACCAAACTTTTCTTGGTCATCTTCCCACAGTCTGCCTCCCATCCCCAGAAGCCCTAAGCTCCTCTTTCCTTTGTTTAGCCTAAGATGATATATAAGCCTAAATTCTAACCACCCTTTTGGGTTACTCATTTATGGATGTTCCAATTTATATAAGCATGGCAATCAACTTACATTTGTTTCTCCTGTTAATCTACCTTTTGTTAGTATAATTTAGTCTAATCTCCAGCTGGGGTATTTAAGAAAAAGGATTTTTTTCCCCTTTCTTACAATATTATGACCATCTCAATGACAGAAACTCAACTGTTGGTGCTTTGGGATTTTAGCAAATTAAAATAACATGCTTGCTTACTTCTGAAATGTTCAAACATATTTCTCACCCCAGTAAATGGAATCTTTATGGCATTGCAGTACTTAAAATTCCATTCCTGAATTTCCCAGAATAACTGAGAGAGCTTTCAGCAATCATAGAAGGGAAAGAGAGAGAGAGGGGTAGGTCATCTATACCACTAGAAGGGATTCAGAACTGGGCTCTACAAAATGTACTACTTTGGCATGTGAATTATTTTGAGTTGAAGACCATCAAGGCACAAAAGACTCAGGAAAACTTTCCACTTCCCCCTTAATTGCCTCTAAGGCTTTAGATAGAGGCCCTGGTCCAGGAAGAGAGCTATCACCAGAGATAAATAAATAAAATGAGTATGGTAGGCTGAGAGTAGGGGGGGCTCAGTAGAGTCTGTTTTGTGTGTATTTTGCTTTTTTTCTTTGTTTGTTTTTCAAATTTCTCTCCCTCTCCTAATTCTCTGCAGGGCATTGTAAGAATTTGTTTACCAAAAATTTGCTCTCCCCATTTTCCTGTGAATTGTCTTCCTTTCCATTGATGCCCTAGAGCCCCACTTCTTTCTCCTTAGCTCATGGTGGTATGTAAGCCTCAGTTACTTGACTATCTTTGACCTTTCAAGTCTTTGTGGGGCTCCCATATGTTTGAAATTAAATTTTTCTCTTGTTAATCTTTTTTATATCAACTTTATTGATAGACTGGCTAATAGAATTTAGGAAGGTAGAGAAAAAAATTTCCTCTTTTACATTGTACATAGGTAATCGCCTTCTTCAGTTATAATTAATGATGTTTCATTCTTAACATCATTATTTGTGATAGTCTTTATATAGTTGTTACCCATCTTTCGATGCCATCTGAATCTCTCTAGGTATGCAATAGTAGTAGCTTTTTAAAAATTAATTATTTTTATTAACATATAATGTATTAGTTGCCCCAGGGGTACATGTTTGTGAATCATCAGGCTTACACACTTCGCAACAATCACCATGTCACATTCACTCCTCAATGTCCATAACCCAACTGTTATGCCCCAGTAATGGGTCCGTGATTAAAGGAGTGAGACTGATAAAAAGAGAAGGTCAAGCAAAGCTTTATTTCATGCCAAGCATCAAGAATCTAACCGAACATTCAGGGACGCACCTCTTACAAGAGAGGGCGACCCTTCTCTGTTTCACAGTCTAGCTTTTAAGGGCAAAGGCTTTGCGGTTGGGCCTGGCCATGCACAGGTGACCAATGAGATTGTAACACACACAGGAAACTCCACAGTGATGCTAGGTGACCAATTGAGTTACAATTTACCCTAGTAGACGTTTGACCGAGCCTGTCATCTTGGTTGGGATTGGCACCCAAAAGGCTCCCAAAGGGCGGGGCCCATACTCCTTGGTGACCAGGGAGACAGTATGCATGCCCCCACTGATCGGATGTCTCCACCTGGCCTGACCCACCCTTGTATCCGGACTTTGTTACTGGAGCTGGTTTCTGGGACTTGTTTTTAAGTGAATCCCCTGAGGGATGGGAGCAGGGACAGTTTAACTTTAATGAAAGCCTCTTTCTAAGTAGGTCCTTACACCAACCACCCTCTCCACACACCCCCTTCCCCCAGCAACCCTCAGTTTGTTTTGTAAGAGTCTCTTATGGTTCTCCCTCCCGATCCCATCTTGTCATTTTTTCCTTCCCTACTCCCAAACACTCCACTCAATCAAGTTTGAGAATTTGATTATCAAATTCCTCATATCAGGGAAACAATACAATAATTGTCTTCCTCTGTTTGACTTATTTTGCTCAGCATAATACCCTCTAGTTCCATCCACGTCATTGCAAAAGGTAAGCTTTCATTTCTTTTGATGGCTGCATAGTATTCCAGTGTGTGTGTGTGTGTGTGTGTGTGTGTGTGTGTGTAGCACCTCTTCTTTATCTATTCATCTGTTGATGGGCATCTAGATTCCTTCTATAGTTTGGCTATTGTAGACATGGCTGCCAGAAACATTTGGATGCATGTGCCCCTTCGGATCTCTACATTTGTATCTTTAGGGTAAATGCCCAGTAGTGTGATTGCTGGTTTGTAGGGTAGTTCTGTTTTCAACTTTTTGAGGAAACTCCATGCTGTTCCATCCATCTATTAATTGAGTCTTCAAAGGTTTGTGTCAAGCATAGTTACAAGTAGTGGAGAAAAAACAGTAATAAAACTTTTCATGGGGTTTACCTTTGAGCATGTGTAGATAGAAATAAATAAGATAAATCAAAGTATTCTGTTGCTCTGGGATGGAATGTTCTGGATATATCTGTGATGTTCATCTGATCCAGTGTGTCACTTAAAGCCTTTATTTCCTTTTTGATCTTTTGCTTAGATGATCTGTCCATTTCAGTAAGGGGGGGGTGTTAAAATCCCCTACTATTATTGTATTATTGTTGATGTGTATTTTTGATTTTGTTATTAATTGGTTTATATAGCTGGCTGCTCCCATGTTAGGGGCATAGATATTTAAAATTGTTAGATCTTCTTGTTGGACAGATCCTTTAAGTATGATATAGTGTCTTTCCTCATCTCTTATTATAGTCTTTGGCTTAAAATCTAATTTATCTGATATAAGGATTGCCACCCCAGCTGTCTTTTGATGTCCCTTTTTTTTAGCATGGTAAATTGTTTTCCACCCCTTCACTTTAAGTCTGGAGGTATCTTTGGTCTAAAATGAGTTTCTTGCAGACAGCATACTGATGGGTATTGTTTTTTTAATCCATTCTTATACCCTGTGTCTTTTGATTGGGACATTTAGCCCATTTCCTTTCAGGGTAACTATTGAGAAATATGAAATTATCTGTGTTGCCTGTAGGGTGACTGTTACTGTATATTGTCTCTGTTCCTTTCTGGTCTACTATTTATAGGCTCTCCCTTTGCTTAGAAGACCCCTTTCAATACTTCTGTAGGGCTGGTTTGGTGTTTGCAAATTTTTTTTAATTTTTTTTTTTTTTGGGTCCTGGAAGCTTTTTATCTTGTTCTATTTTCAATGAGAGCCTAGCTGGATATAGTATTCTTGGCTGCATATTTTTCTCATTTAGTGCTCTGAATGTATCATGCCAGTTCTTTCTGGCCTGCCAGATCTCTGTAGATAAGTCTGCTGCCAATCTAATATTTTTACCATTGTTATGTTACAGCGTTCTTGTCCTGAGCTGCTTTCAGGATTTTCTCTTTGTCACTAAGACTTGTAAATTTTACTATTAGATGAAGGGGTGTGGGCCTATTTTTGTTGAATTTGAGAGGGGTTCTCTGTGCCTCCTGGATTTTGTTGCTTGTTCCCTTTACCATATTAGGGAAATTCTGTACTATAATTCACTCCAATATACTTTCTGCCCCTCTTTCTCTTTCTTCTTCTTCTGAAATCCCAATTATTCTAACGTTGTTTCATCTTATGGTATCACTAATCTCTCGAATTCTCCCCTTTTGGGCCAGTAGTTTTTTGTCTTTCTTTTGCTCAGCTTCTTTTTTCTCTGTCATTTGGTCTTCTGTATCACTAATTCTCTCTTCTGCCTCATTTTTCCTAGCAGTAAGAGCCTCCATTTTTCTCTTGAACCTCATTAATAGCTTTTATTAAATTTCAACTTGGTTAGATTTTTGCTCTTTTATTTCTCCAGACAGGGATTTTATTTCTCCAGAAAGGAATTCTCTAATATCTTCCATGTCATTTTGAGCCGAGCTAGCACCTTGAGAATCATTGTTCTGAACTCTAGTTCTGATATATTATAAATGTCCATATTGATTAGGCCCCTAGCCATAGGCACTGCCTCTTGTTCTTTTTTTTTTTTTTTTTGTGGTGAGTTTTTCTGCCTTGTCTTTTTATCCAGATACAGATATATGAACGAGACAATAAAATACTAAAAGGGTGGCAAAGACCCCAGAAAAATATATGCTAACCACATCAGAAGAGATCCAAAACCTGGGGGAGAAGAAAAGGGGAAAAAAGAAATATATATATATATTCACCCCCCAAAATTTTTTAGAAAAAGAAAAAAGAAAAAGAAAAAGAAAAAACCTGTATATATACAAAAAATAAGGTTTAATACAATGAAGAGATAAAATATGACTATAACAACAAATATTTAAAAATATTTTTTTAGAGGGCACCTGGGTGGCTCAGAGGGTTAAGCCTCTACCTTCAGCTCGGATCAGTCATGATCTCAGGGTCCTGGGATCGAGTCCCACATCGGGCTCTCTGCTCAGCAGGGAGCCTGCTTCCTCCTCTCTCTCTCTCTCTGCCTGCATCTCTGCCTGCTTGTGATCTCTGTCTGTCAAATAAATAAAATCTTAAAATATATATATATATTTTTTTAGAAAAGTATTTTTAACATGAACTAGTTTAAAAACGTTAAAAAAGGAAACAAGAAAAGTTTAAAAATAGAATAAGAAAAAAATGAAATAAAAAAATTTAACTTTGCAAGACTAAAGGATCATGGGGGAAAAGCCATGCATTCTATTTGTTACTTTCCCCTAGCTCTGGAGTTCAGTTGTTCTCCTTGATCTGTGAGCTTGGTCTTGGCTGAATGTTCTTGCTGATCTTCTGCAGGAGGGGCTATTACAGTGAGTCTCAAATGGCTTTGCCCAAGGCAGAATTACACCACCCTTGCCAGGGGCCAGACTAAGCAATCTGCTCAGTTTCACTCTTGGAGCTTTTGTTCCCTGAATGCGCTCCAAAGAGTTTTGGAGGATGGGAATGAAAATGATGGCCTCCTAATCTCTGGCCTGGAGGAGCCAAGAGCTTGGGTCCCCACTCCTCAGTGTGTCCCAGAGAATAGCTGTCCATCACTCCTGTCTCCCTGTTCTTCAGCTATACCTCGAGCTCCCCTGGCCTGTGACTAAGTGTTTCTATCTCTGGTGCATGGCCCCACCTTGAGTCTCCAGACCCAGCAGATTTCTACTGTGCTGCTCCTCCCGGAGCAGGCAGGTGAATCTCCCTGGATCGGCCACTTGTGGGGTCCCTACTCGAAGAGTAGTGGTACTGCTGTGCCTTCAATCATAGTTTAAGGTAGTCCCGATCTGAAAGCTCACTCCTGGGCTCTGTTTCTGTACTCGGCTTCCCCACTCAAATACCTGGCAGCTCTGCCAATCTCAGGCATTCCCAATCTTTCTGTGATCCCATGGGGTCTGAGACCATACTGTCCCCACAAGGACTTCTTTAGCCCCCAGAGTGATGTCCCTCAATGGAGCAGACTTCTAAAAGTTCTGATTTAGTGCTCCACTGCTCCTCCCCTTGCCAGGATCCAGCCTCTCTCCCCGTGGTCTATCTTCCCGTTGCTTCAGATTCACTTCTCCATACGTCCTAACTTTCAGAAAGTGGTTGATTTTCTGTTCTTAGAATTGCTGCTCTCTTCTATCTCCTGTTGAGTCTGTAGGTGTTCTTAATGGTTTGATACCAGCTGAACTCCTAGGATCTGATGTCATTTCAGTCTGCTACTCCTCCACCATCTTGCTTCTCTCCAGTAGTAGCTGTTATAGAATACTTATCAGAGCTTTATTATTAGATTTTGGTGAAGTTCAAGGAAGATTTTTTTTAACCTTTTACTCCATCTCAAGGGTATCCCAACATTACCAAGTTTGAGTACAGTTTGATCTATAAATTTCCAGCCGACCCCTATGGGTTAAATGTTCTTTTGTGCTTATTATTCAAGATTCTGTCCTCTGTTAACTTCTCAAATTGTGATACAATTCGATTTTGTAAAAACATCGAAATAGGAATTCTTCAGTTTTAATTGAGTGAGAAACTATTTAGAGAATCCTAAAATGCTTTTTAGCATTTTTTTAGCATTTAATGGTCTTTTCTGGGGAAATGCATATAGGTATTGACATACATGCTTTTGCTCACAAGTTCAGGGTAATGATTGTCTGATACATTTTCCATGATTTCAAGTTTAAAAAAAAAAAAACTGCTTCATAATAAATAATTTGGCCCTAAGAATTTTCTGGAATCTCTTCTTCGGTTTGGTTGTGAAATTCCAAGAAATCAATATCTCTGTTTAGTTTTTGTTAAAACATAATAACACCTACCTATAATAGTGGATAAATTAACCTATGTTTTAAGCCTAATACAAAGTATTTTTGTTTTATATAAAAGCTGTAGACTCAGATCATCAAGTCTGGTGTCATCAAGGATATTTATTTTTAAAATAAGCACATGAAAGGCTGAATACTGTCAGCGTGCACCTCAGAATAAAGTTATATAACTTCCAATTTAGATCCTTAATATTCTGGCAAGTTGTGTTCCATAAGCTAATACACCCTATGGTGTGTCATTAATGGCAATCAGATAATTATTTATCATCATTCTTCAAATGCCTATTTTATATCAAGGACTGACCCAGTTACTGAGAAAAGTAAATTAGTGTTTGACATGATCTAAGGATGTATGGATATTACATCAAGGCAAAAATCAACATGCAAATCAATTAGAGAATAATTATATATATTAAATTATAGAGTAATTAGAATAATCTCTTTCAAAAGAGAAGTCATAGGATGTTTTTGTATAGAAGAAATTTGGGTAGGTAGAGAGGAGGATGCATTTTCTGGTTTGGATTATCACAATATCTCACCGCAACAGATAAGGGGCCAAATTAAATGTGTTTTTCATTCAAAACCACCAAGCCTGGATCCCTGGCTCCTGCTGCCGTATCTGTACCCTATCTAGAATACCTTAGATTATGAGGTAGTGTTTTTTTCTATCATATAATTTGCTCACCTAAGTATTTTCAGTCACAATAATCTTGATTAAAAACAATTACTTACCTGTATTAGTCTGGTTGGCCTGCCATCCCAAGGTACCAGAGACTGGGTGGCTTAATTAATTAAGAATTTATTTTCTCACAGTTCTGGAGACCAGAAGTCCAAGATCAATGTGCCAGCAGTGTTGGTTTTGTTAAAATCCCTCCATTTGGCTTGTACCCACTTCTTTACACACGTATCTAGAACATGAGCTTTGGTATCTTTTCTTATCTAATCTTATCTAACCATAACACAGCAGGGCCCCATCCTTCAGACCTCATTTAACCTTAATTACCTCTTTAGGGATCTCGTCTCCAAATATAGCCACACTGTGAGTTAGTACTTCAATATAAGAGTTTTGCAGGGTCCAAGTACATTCAGTCCATAAAGCTGCTTTTAAGTAAGTAAGTTGAAAGAGATAGGGAGAGAAAGAGATGAAAAATGTACAAAGACATTCAAAGACATAGAGAATAGTAGATGTGTCAAACTTTTGTTTCTCCAAAAGTGAAGAAGCAAAATGCTCATTGGAGGGAGGTACTATTTGAAGAAATAATGCCTGAGAATACCCCTAAATTTTTTTTTAAACAAAACCCCAAATTTATAGAGCCTCAAAGATTATAATGCAGAATAGATTAAACAGACACCATCAAATGAGAAGGCACTAGATAAATAAAATAAAAAAAAATTTAAATATCGAAAATGATTTGAAGATTTGCAAAAAACTCAAGGAAAGAGAAGATTACAAGCCCCAAAACAAGCATCAGGTTACTATCAGTATTTATAATCAGCTACACAGTTGCAAGAAAATGAAGTAAAAATTTTAAACTATTAAAAGAAAAGACCTAAGAAATTTTAACATAGAATTATATATCTATCTACATTATCATTTAAATGTGAAAATGAAATATTACATATTATCAATCAGACAAGACCTTCACAATTTTACCCCATAGAAATGTTCTTTGAAATTATTCTTGGATGAAATAATTGAGGTATCTGTAAATGTTTTTCATAAAGTACAAGGTATTAAATATTTTTGGCTTTGTAGGTCACACAAGATCACTTGCATATTCTTTGTTTTTCACAACACTTAAATTATATAAAAAAATATCCTTGGCTCAGGTGTACCTCAAGATAGGCTACAAACTGAATTTGGCCCATGGAATAGATAATACAACCTGAAGACCTCAGAAAGAATCAGATGAAAAGAGAGAAAAAATCTAAGGAATATAAAAAATAAAGAGGATCAAATAATTTAACAAAAAAAAATTACCAAAAACTTAGAACCTCGATTAAAAGGATCCAAACTTCCTAATATTATGGTAAAAAATCATAATCGAATGACATGCAAGGAAGGATAAATGGATGAGTATTAGTTGGCTGCCCTAAGTTATCAGAACACTTTAAAATTAAACATATAACATCTGAATCATTAAATTAAAAAATAAATCTTTATAAAGAAAGATGGGGGGCGCCTGGGTGGCTCCTCTCTCTCTGCCTGCCTCTTTGCCTACTTGCCCACATGCACCAAAAGTACTAAGTATGCAGAAGTAGAAGGATATAAATTACCCTCCCTGCTTGTTCTCAGGGCTCAGACCCTTAGAGAACCGTCTCCTCTGAGCCCGCCAGTGTTATATAAACCTCCAAACCTCCAAAGTCTCCGGGTACTGCTTGGTTCTTCCACCAGGATCCATTCCAAGTTCTGTAACACATAACCTATGATCTCTGACAAAATAAAATAAGACTTGAACTAAGAGAAAAAGAAATAGTTTAAAAAACTGTATTTGGAAATGCAAAAAAAGGTAACTTGGATTAAGGAAGAAATCATAACTAAAGTATAAAACATTTAGAACTGACAAGAATTTAAAATAGTAATCAACAGTATTCAACCTCATTAGCAAACACAGAGATACAAAAAAACAGTGAGATATAACTTTATTCTTATGGTTATATAACAGGTTAAAACTAGCCAGTATGTAATTTTAAGTGTTAGTAAAAACATAGGTAATTGAAAGAGTAAAAATTGGTACAAAAATTCCGTAGATCAATTGGGTAAAACTTTATGCACCGAATGACAGGGAAATTGCCACTTTTAAAATATACCCACTCCCATAACACAGATTTCAAAAGAAATGTAGAAGCTGAAGCATCTTGGTGTTGATTTTGATGGTAAATATTGTAGGTACCTTACATATTTTTTTTGTAAAGGAAATAGGTGGAATGGGATGGATACATACCATGGGGTACTTATATAAGAGTCATGAGCAAGAAATTAAGTTTGCATTAACCAATATAGATACTTCTTTTTTTTTTCTTTTTAAAGATTTTATTTATTTATTTGACAGACAGAGATCACAAGTGGGCAGAGAGGCAGGCAGAGAGAGAAGGGGGGGAAGCAGGCTCCCGGCTGAGCAGAGAGCCCGATGTGGGTTTCGATCCCAGGAGCCTCAGATCATGACCTGAGTTGAAGGCGGAGACTTTAACCCTCTGAGCCACCCAGGCACCCCCAATAGAGATACTTCTAAAACATGAGCTATATAACATTTTTATGTAAATCAAAAACATGTTCAGAAGTAAAATAATTTATATTCTTAAAAGACACATTTAAAGCATTTTATAATCAATGTTGGTAGATAGGAGGAGGAATGAGATACAAAGGAAAATGATATAGAACAGAACAAAACAAGGAAGGGAAATTTGCAAGAACAGTGATGACAGTTTGCCCAAAACTGATCAATATAATTAATTCAGCTCTCTGAACTTTATGTCTAAGAATTTTTTAAAAAAATGAAAATATAGGCTTACAATTATTTATAGGAGAATTTAATTTGCTTCCTGGTAAATAGAAATATTAAAGATTAGCTTAAAGGAATAATCAGCTGAACTACAGAGGTGAAAAAGCAGATACCTGGGAAAGTGCCCATTATATAGTTTGAAGTTTTAGGGTGCCTGGGGGGCTCAGTTGGTTGAGAGTCTGACTCTTGATTTTGGGTCAGGTCATCATTTCAGCTTATGAAATTGAGCCCTGTTTGGACTCCATGCTGAGCATGGAGCCTGCCTAGGATTCTTATTCTCCCTCTCCCTCTGCCCCTCCCCTCCCGCCCCACACACTCTCTCTCATTCTCTCTCTAAAATAAATAAATCAATCAATAAATAGTTTGAAGTTTTGCCTTAGAGTTACTTCTGAGACTAAATTTTGGTAATCAGGGAAGAAGTGGGGGTTTTAGAATGGAAAGATAATAAACAAATGCAAAATACACCCAACAGTATATTTAATTGAACACAAAGAATGTGTTAATTAGTTAGGTATGTAAAATTCTGTGCCTTCTCCAGTACAACTCTACAACCCTATGACCGGGGCAGTAAAAGCAGATAGGTGAGATAATTCAAAGACGTAGATTAAGATTTATAAAATATTCAGAGGATCAAATGTTCTTGGTTCTAGAGAGAGAAATCATGAATGAGGAAGAGGCTCATATTGCAAAGAGTAGATTGAAAGTTATGGAGAAAAAGAAAGGAAAGAAATGATTTAAGGATTTGATAATACCTCCAATGAAATAGCTTTAAAATATCTTTCTGAAAAATCTATTTAAAAACTATTACATAGCTTAAGTGGGACTTTGGTTATGTCAGTCAGGTTTTGCTAAGTGATGCAGCAGTAACACTTTAAAAATCTCACTGGCTTACAAAAACAACAGTCTGTTTCTCATTCTTGCTACATGGTGGTGTCTCCACATCAGCAGTAGCTCTTCATTCCCGCATGAGTTGTCTTTATTGCAAGATTCAGGCTGAAGAAGCAGCCCCTATTTGAGACACTAATTTTTCTGTAACAGAAAGAAAGAGCAAGATGGCTGACTCTTAAATCTTCACGGGTTCTTAAAGCCGGTCCTCAGTTATGCCTCTCTTATATCCAGTCACATCCCAGTGCCAAAGTAAGGCGCATAGATCAAGTCCAACATTTGTAGGGTGGGGGGTGTATATTTTTCCCAGAGGAGGTCCAGTAAATCTCACAGCATCAGGGGACAGAAAGTTCTTCAAACCCAGAGCCATCTTTTATAAATAAAATGTGGGAAGAAAAAGCAAGATCTCTGATTCAACTTTTATTAAAAAGTAGTCTCTCTCCTCAGTATCTGTGATAATGTCTGTCAATTAGGAATCCTTGCTCCTTTACTCTCTGGAAATCTATTAGAAACTAGGAATGACAGACCAAGTAAGTAGCAACGTACTGGTAAGTTCACAAATTATTTATGAATGAATAAATCTAAACAGAAGAAGTAGAGCAGTGGAAAGTAGTGGGGATTGAATTGTTGTTGCAAAAGTGCAGATGTAAAAGGAATCTGTCATGTTCTTCACTAGTGGCGATTTTGGCTCTGTTAAGCAGGACACCAACCTCATTGAATTATGAAGGACTCTGCCTCAGTCTGGTAGTTGATATGATCTGGCTTTTTTTTTTTTTTTAATTTTTAGTTGGCATACAAAACATTTTATTACCCAGACTTTTCATTTCATCTTATTGCTATCAAGGATAATAATACTATTACCAACAAAAACAAAACCAATACTGGTATATTATCTCATCATTTAAAAACACTCATATCCAATTTTGTTCTCAAACAAATCCTATGTGATACAGTTATCGGCTATTCTCATTTTCCTCTTCTATTCCATCTACTATCCCCTTTCTTTTTTTAAAGATTTTATTTATTCATTTGACAGACAGAGATCTCAAGTAGGTGGAGAAGCAGGCAGAGAGAGAGAGGAGGAAGCAGGCTTCCCGCTGAGCAGAGAGCCGGATGTGGGGCTTGATCCCAGGACCCTGGGATCATGACCTGAGTCGAAGGCAGAGGCTTTAATCCACTGAGCCACCCAGGTGCCCCTACTGTTCCCCTTTCTGTGCCATTTTGTGCCTTACCTAGGATGAGGTAGGCTGATTCATATTGTTTTGCCTGGACTCCATTGTCTCAGACATACAGTTGGGTTTGGTCAAGAGAACAGGGAGGTCACATGATCATGGAAAGAAGTTTGACCTTTATCAAGGGATTTTTTTTTTTTTTAATTCCAAGAGCACTTTTCTGTACATCAAAAAAACTACCTGTAAGAAAGGAGTTAGTAATCCAACCCTCTCCTTGAGCCAAATGGGGGAAAAAGAAAAGTTATTGGGATAAATAGATACAAGGGATTCTTCTGCTGCTGCTCTTTGGAGATTATGCATTCTCTATAAAGAAAGAAAGAAGCACCTAAGCAAGTATTTTCATGAGGGCTCAAATGATAATCTCTAATCCTAGTTGCTTTGGGTAAGATTTTTTCCCCCACATCCTTGCCATGCTATCACCATAACAATCATTATCAATGCCATCGATAAATGGTATGCTCTAAAAGGATGTTGTGAATTATTTCAGTTTATTGCAACATGAAAACGTGTGAATCTGAAGGTTCAACATGTGGGTGATACAATGGTTATCCATGACCCTTTGGATATACAAAACATGGGCACGGCCACCAAAACTTCTCAACATACCCCAGTTGCCTTTTTAGCTGTCTTAGGTACCTGTGTCATAGTCACAAGGTAGGCCTGTTCAGATCAGCCAAGGTCTATGCAGATCACTGCTTGGCTTTATCTTAAGTTAATATCCTAATGGAACCCTTGCTGTGGAATTTGCAACAATCTATTTGGGGAGGGGAGGAGGCTTACTTATGACAGCCTTCTCTTTTATGCCAACCAAAGCATTGCAATATAAATTAGTCCCTCCAAACTGCTTACTCCCCATAATTAACTCTGCTCTAGGAATAGCTGTTTTATAACTGTTGCAAATCAAAGTACTATGCCACTGAAGTATTCACTTGCCAGGAGACCATGACATCTCATCCATTAAAGGGATGATGTTTGGGATGATGTTTAAAAGCAGCCTCTTCTTTTCTTTTTGAAAGAGTGTTTACTGAACAGACATTGCCTTGAGTTGTGTGGAGAGAAATGGTAGTTGAATCAGCAGCACTTGTATAGTGTAGATAACGCCTCTGTTACTCTTCTCCCAGGAGCTTTGGAATTTGCATGGCTTAGCTGAGGAGAGGCTGTACTGATAGAACTCAGAGTGGGTTGACGGCCCTAGAATGTCTAAGAATGTATGAAGTTCATAGCCTCCATTTTTCAGAATTTACCTCTAAAGAGGCAGACAGTGCTTTTGAGGACAAGGCTAATAGTCCCTAATTCCTTGGGTGTTCATTGTGAAATGCTATTATCCATGCTAAGGTAATTTGCTATTAATATGGATGTAATACACAATGCTATCAAAATTTTCACTGTAATGCAGCCTTCATAAATGTCTATTACCATTTCAGCAGCTCCTAATTCCAGAGTTTTAATGAACCCCCTTGCAGATGAGTCAAAGTTATTCTGCACAGTGCAGCAGTGTATAGGTAGTTGCAAATGGAGTGGGGGCCAAGGGAGCATCAGTTACTCAAAAAGGTCTTGCCTTCCTCCTGTGGTCATATGGTATATGCCCAGACGGTGTGTGTCACACAAAGGATGTCTCCTAATTGTGGGAAACTCAATAGCAGAATAAAACTTAAGCCCCTAAAACTGGCTCATTATTTGCTTCAAGTTAATGCTATCAATGTAATATGTTGGGTATATCTGGGGAGATAGTTCTGCTTTTTATGCATCTGATGAAAGTGACTTTGTTTTATTCCATCAGTTGTTACTATGAAGAGTTAAGACATTTTCTGTGCCTGAGACACAAGATCCAGTAAATAATAAATTAATGTTAACAAATTTGAGGGACTTTAACATGAGGATTTGGAAGAGAAGAATTAATCTTCGAATAAACACAATTTTAAAATTCAGGTAATTAGAACTTTATCTTTGATTTTGCAAATAGATTTCAAGAAACAGGAGGTCCGGGGATGCCTGGGTGGCTCAGTGGGTTAAGCCTCTGCCTTCGGCTCAGGTCATGATCTCAGGGTTCCGGGATCCCTGAGTTCCACATCAGGCTCTCTGCTCAGCGGGGAGCCTGCTTCCTCCTCTCTCTCCCTCTCTCTGCCTGCCTCTCTGCCTACTTGTGATCTTTCTCTGTCAAATAAAAAAATAAAATCTTAAAAAAAAAAAAAGAAAAGAAAGAAAGAAGAAACAGGAAGTCCATGAAAAACAGCAGTCGGTCTCAACGAATGGGTTTTTCTTACTTGGTCAAATCTTCCTGTTCTTCACATTCATCCTGCATAGTTGATTTTTGTTCTTCCTATTCAGAGGTCTGTGTTTCAACTACTTTATTGGACTGTAAACTAAAGGTAGGAGAGGAAGCTCCATTAAACTCTATAGCGCCTCCAATGCCTAACATACTTTGCAGAGTAAGTATTGAGAAGCTGTTTGTTGAATGGAGGTATGATTTAAGTGGTGGTGATTTGCATTGGCTCAATATAATCCACAGTCTTAAACCAAATAAGTAAACATATGCTGATTTTTTTCTTAACAGATCTCCTACTATATTTATATTAGATCTCTCCCAATTTCCTTAACTTGTATTTCCCCCGACCTTAGGATGCCTGCACATATTAGGTAGTTCTGGTGACTCTTTGTCTTATACTTATCTTTCTTTTTTTTTTTTTTTAAGATTTTATTTATTTGACAGAGAGAGATCACAAGTAGGTAGAGAGGCAGGCAGAGAGAGAGAGAGGAGGAAGCAGGCTCCCTGCTGAGCAGAGAGCCCTATGCGGGACTCGATCCCAGGACCCTGAGATCATGACCTGAGCCGAAGGCAGCGGCTTAACCCACTGAGCCAACCAGGTGCCCCTATACTTATCTTTCAAAAGGTTAAATAAAATTTCCTGTGGCAAGCCTGCAAAAAGTTGGTTAATAAACCAGATGATACTTTGCACACATAAACCCAATATACCAGCATTATCCAATTTTCAGTGTGCAGAATATACTCACATTCCATTAAAAAAAAAAATTCTTAGCCTGAAAAACAATGCAAATAGATGTCCTAAATTTGCAAATATTTGCCTGGCACTGACACTAGATTTATTTAATGCCATGACTTAAACATATTTTAATAGATTCCCAACATAAAAAAGACAGCAAAAGAGTTTGGCCTGCTCAAATAAAATGATGAATAAATAAATATAGCAGCTAATAATAGAAAGAAATATGACATAAATTATGGTAAGCTGGAAAGTAATTGTAGAAGTTTATGGTTATTGGGCTGAAGCTAATATGATGTTAAATTTCTACTGGCATTTCAAGAGCTGTCCTAATTAATCAATTGGTAATTGCAGCTATGATTACTGGCTGTGATTATGATTAATTGCCAATTTTGATTGATCCTCCAATAATTCTGGCATGTTCTTCAATATAGAATCTCTGCTGCATTAAGTAGGATTTTGGAGGCAGAGTTATTAAAAGCAAATAATCAAACCCTTCACTCTCATTATGGATCTGTCCTCAGGGGACAAGATTTGTGATGGTAGAATCATGGATAGATTCACAGTAGGGGAAAGCCAAGAGAGGACAACATTATGCCAGAGATTATTTTAATAAAATAGACTCATTGTGGAGATGGAGTGTACATTTTATAATGATTCATTCACTTCAGGCTTACATTCATTACACCCCCTACTAGTTGAGCCTCCTTCATTATAACAGTATGATCTCCTCAGCCCAGTCCAATCACTACTACCTTTTTCAGTCCTATGGGGAGTGGAAATAAATATCTCTGTGCTTTTCCCACTGTCATGTAAAAAATAGTTCGTTACCCAGTTCTTCAGGCAAATACCATGGATCTAAGGTCACAAACAGAGGAAATATTTCTAGGGTTACATTATAAATAAGAAAGCCTTGAAAGTCATTTTTCTAATGTGTCATTAACCTGGTGCCAGGTGGAGGTGCACAGCCGTATTAACAGGGAGCCCTACCATGGTGGCTTGTTGCCATGAGGGCTCCCCCAGACCATAAACAGAACTCTCTGAAGAGCCTCACACTTCAGGCTAACACAGTGACTTCAGGAAGGTGAGCTTATTGGAAAATCCTGAAAATCAGACTCAGAAGGGCAGAGTCCATGTCTTTTATGCTCTGCTACAGGCTGAGTACTTTAAAAGTACCCATATTGGGGTGGAGATCCTATCAGTAACTAATGAATAAATGAAAACATGAGCACTTATACATACTCTACTCCCAAGCTTTGAGACTTGGCATGTATTGAGAATTGACTCAATATACACATTTCTAGATCACATTACATGTAACTTATATGTAATATGTGTTAAAATATACATACATTACATAACATGTTATATTGTATTATATACGTTTAATCCTCCTAACAACCCTGGGAGGCAGGCATTCTTACTAACCCTCACCTAGAACTGTGACAACTTAACATTAGAAAGGTAAATAACACAGCTAAATTGAACAATTAGTTTAGTAGCTGGCAATTGAACAAAGGACCTGAGCTAAGCTCACTATAGCTCCAAAACTCATGCTTTTCACTATTAGGATATTCTGCCTAATTTTCAGAAGCGTGTAGAAGGGCAATTGTTTTGTCCCAGTCTTAAAAACGATGGACGGGTTACCAGAGTTTATGGCAGAGTTTGGACTTGAGTCCCTCAGTGTGTTGCTGAAACCCTTTCCTCCACCTCCTGCCTCTACCCCATCTTCACTTTCTGTGTATTTGCTTCCCTAAGGTGCTATGCCCGGGAGAGGCTGATCTCCCAGCTCTGCTTGATGCCACCCTCATTCCTAACTCTGTGGCCTATAGATGGACTTGTGTTAGTTTCCTATTGCTACTCTGACAGATGAGCATAAATTTAGTGGCTTAAAACAACACAGATTTATAATTTCATAGTTCTAGAGGTTGTAAGTCCCAAATCAGTCTCTATGAGGCCAAAGTAAAGATGTCAACAGGGCCATTTCTATCTGAGGCCCTTGGAGACAATCTGTTTCCTTGTCTTTGCCTTCTAGAAGCTTTGTATATTCCTTGGCTTGTGTCCCTTTGCTCTGTCTCAAAGTCAGCAAGCAGCACAGTGTTATTGTGTCTTCTTTATGGACTTGCTTCTGTTTTCGCATCATCTTCAGACTCTGACTCTCTTGCCTCCCTTTTATGAGGAAACGTGATTATGTTGAGGATACCCAGATAATCCAGGATAATCTAGGATAATCTTCCTGTCGCAAGATCTTAATTTAGTCACACCTTTCAGAGTCTCCTTTTCCATGTAGGGTAACATTTTTAGGATCTGGGGATTAGGACACAGACCTCTTTGGGGAGCAATTATTCATCTGCTGTAGACTTGCATGTGGTCTCATCAGTTTATCCGAAGCACACCCATTTTCCTGCTCTTGGGGTTGGACCAATAATATATCCATAATTTAAAAAACAATGAGCCCCATAGTTCAGATGTGTCCACAGTAGTATTGTTTCTGCTTGGCAAATTTTAGAAGCCATATCAGTATCCTTTATTAAAGCCCATTAGTTCTTGAAATAATGACAAAAATGAGGATGGAAGATGAAGACTTGATTATATTTTAAATAAAAGAATCAGGACACAAGATAGTGTCAGCCTTCTACAAGAAAATATAGGAATTTAAGTTTATTTTATGGGAAATTATTTTTATTTAACTTTCTTTTTAAAAATTTTTTAAGATTTTTAAATTTGTCAGAGAGAGAGAGAGAGAGAGAGAGATCACAAGCAGAGGGAGCAGCAGTCAGAACAGGCAGAGGGAGAAGCAGGCTCCCTGCTGCACAAGGAGCCCAATTCAGCACTTGATCCCAGGAGCCCAGGATCATGACCCAAGCTGAAGGCAGATGCCTAGCCAACTGAGCCACCCAGGCATCCCATATATTTAACTTTCTGAAGTACTGTTATCTTATTTTCAGGGTTTCATCTCCTCCATGTTACTTCCACTAAACACCAGCCTTTACTGATGTTCTATCTTTTCTAAATTATGCCTTATAAAGTACACCTGAAAATTTAGCTTACTTAGCATTGCATGCTGGAATCCTTTCTATTCAACTTGATTATATGTTATGAAATCCCAAACTACTTAGTATGTAACTGAACATTCAACAAAAGGTCTCTAAATTATATAAAATTCAACAAATGTATGTGGAATATATACTATGCACTGTCACCAGGTGTCCTACTTTGCCTGGACTAGAACATTTTTTGTCTGTCTTCCTGTAGGAATTACTAAGAGAGCCTCTTTCACTCAAAGAAGTATCCTAATTTGAATGATAAATTAAGTACTTCCCCTAGATAGATAGCAAGTATTATCAGTTGGTTTTGGTAAAGAGAGTAAGCCATGGCTCCTAATCTCAACAAATGAGCCCTCAACAATTTGAGACAATAGAGCAGGCGGAGTAATGGTTCCCACAAAATACCTACATCTTAATCCTCTGAGCCTGTGAATAGGTTGCACTAGATACATTAAGGAATTAAGGTTGCTTATGGGATTAAGGTTGCTATTCAATTGACCTTAAAATAAGGGGATTATCCTGGATTCGGGATGTGCTTAATGTAATCACTGGGGCCCTTAAATGGGGAAGAGAAGGTGGAAAAGAATAAGAGAAAGATTTGACTGTGGAAGAAAGCTACAGAGAGATGCAATTGCTGAATCTGCAGGTGGAGGGAGGGCGCTACAAGCCAAGGAATGCAGACCATCTCTAGAAACTGGAGGAGACAAGGGAATCAATTCTCCCTTTCAGCCTCTGGAGGAAATACAGCCCTGCCAACACTTCAATTTTAGCCCAGCGATACCCATAACAGACCTTTAGAACTGCAACATGATACACTTGTGCTGTTTTAAGTCACTAAATTTGTCATAATTTGTTACAGCATCCATGACAAATTAGTACATTTTTACAATTCTGCCTGGACTAGAGCACAGGGCGAAGTACAGTCGTCCTGGGAAAAGGAACCAGCCTGCATTGAGTAGTGGACTTAGGACAGCACCCATCGTGCTGAGGGTGAGCCTGGGGCGTGATGATGAAGCTGATGATGATGGAGCTGAGATGATGAAGCAGATGATGAAGCTGAGACCCAGAGAGACTGTACAAGCAGGCAGGGCCAGTGTGCCAGGTTCATGGATCAGAGGGTAGATGCCTCTTTTCTTTGCCTACTCCTTCATGGCTTTAAAACTGTCAGTTGATTTTTTAGAAATTCTCCTTATTTCCTTGCTCAGCAAGATGACTGGCAATAATGGTGACCAACCCTCCTGTTCTGCCCAGGGCTAAGGAATTCCCTGGGGTGAGGGCCTTTGAGCACTAAAATCAGGACAGTCCCAGAGTAACTAGGGTTGTTGTTCTCCTTTCATATGACACCATATTCCAGTCACCCAAGAAGAACTGGAGGTGAGAATGTTTACCGTAAAAGACAATAAAAAGAAAATAGAAATAAGCAAAAGCAATCTTCGATTATTAAAGTTTTAGAACTTTGGTTCATGACATTGAAGTATACAAGGGGTTACTCCTAGGCTTTCCCATAAAAACAGAAACTATGTAAACTCAATCTTGAGAAATAATGCCACATTTAAAATTTTGTGAGCTGCCTTAATTTAACACAAGTCACAAAAGGAAATGAGCCAAATTAGCTTTTTTTTTTTTTTTTTTTTTTAACTCATGAAGCCATGGAATTGTGTATTTGAAGGGGTTTTAGATTTCTCAAAATGTGTTTCTGGGAGACTCTAGTGGCTGTGGGATACCTCAGAGGTCATAGTCAGGAGCAGGAGGAAGACTGAGTAAGCCTTCCCCTCCACTCCTGCCTGGGCCAAAGCAATCTACAATCTCTATTTTACATTTTCATTTGCAAAAGCATTCTTTGGTTGGAATATAAGAGAGACCACTGTTTTCATACAAACGTATTTTGTCCCCAAATCCCAGAGAAATAAATTATTCGTCCAAAGTCACACAACCTAAAGCTCCTGACCAGACCTTGTTTCCTTTCTACAGGCACCTAGAATTGTCTTAGGAATACATGAAGTCATGGTTCTTTAGTGAAAATATCTTGTCTGGTAATAAAACACATACCAACTACCTAATGATCCAGAAGGTCAGAACTTGCCACCATGTTTTTTACTCTGTGAATTCATAATATGATTAAATGTTGGAGCCGGAAGGAAATCATTTTCCAATTGTCTCATTTTGGTTAAGATCCATGATCCATGGAGGATAAGTGAGATTTTCTGAGGTCACTCAACAAATGAATGGCACCATCAATGCTGAATGAATTACATTATACCACAATTTTCCCTTTTGGTGTTAATTGTTATTTTTCTTTTATTTTCTTAAAGGAACATCTGTATAATTACTTAAGTCCAGCCTTTTCTTTTGATGATAACTATAATAAATATTGCCAGGACAAAATATTCAAGTAGTAAATATTTAATTGCTGAATAATTAAGAACTGAAAAAGGGAAAATAAGGACTAAATTTACTTATCAAGTCAAGTCAATCTGCAAGAGTCCTCAAAGACATATGATAATTTCAAAAAGAACTAGTCTAATCCAAAGGCTCTTTTTACTTAGTGCAGCCATTTCTCTGGATAGAAACAGCACCAAGTTTAGTTAACGTGCCAAAGTAAATAAAAGCTATGCTATTCAGGATTCTAGCAGAGGAGATGTTATATGTGCCACATGTCTAATTAGAGTACTTAACTCGGGTACAATTGTGGCTAAAAATTGAGATTGTGCCTAAACTTGAGATTGCTGCTTCTTTTTTAAAAATTAATATATACTGTATTATTTGCTTCAGGGGTGCAGGTCTGTGAATCATCAGTCTTACACAATTCACAGCCCTCACCATAGCACATACCCTCCCCAATGTCCATAACTGGGAGATTGCTGCTTCTTGAAGTAAGAGGAGCTAAAGTGGAGAAAGTACCTCCCAGTCACTGAGTAGTCCTTTCATCTTGAACCCAGACATGCCAACAGCCTTCTTTGATCTCCATCCAGCAAGATAGGTCACCCACTCTCTCAGGGAACTTGATCAGTAGTGAAAAGGAATGAGTACTTCAAATAAGGAAAAGAAGGAGACGAACATTAGGAAGGTCTTGTGCTGGATACTTTATACATTTTATCTCAGTCAACACACAACGACACCCTAAGAGATAAATATTTGTATTAGGAATCTTTGTATTGCAAGTGACAGAGTCATAACAAAAACGATGTTCGGCATATATGGGAGTGGAATTCTCACACAGTGGAGAACTCTGGGAGTTTCAGGCCTTAGAAAATGTGAGTCTTAGATATTTTTCTTTCTCTCTCCCTCTTTTTCTTCTCTCTTTCTCTTCATTGTTAGAGCATTATTCCATATGTAGTGAGATGGTATAAGTAACTGCACCTTCTGGGCTTAAATCACTTGAGTAACTTAGAGGATGCTGGTTAGCCTGGCATGGGTCATGTCACCATCCTTGAGCCCATCTTCATAGCTAAGGAGATAGATACTAAGATTGATCAAATCTATATCACATGAACAATCTGTAACAAGAGAAGGGCTAGACGATGACTGGAAGGGAAGTCATGTTAAGCGAGGGTGGGGCAGTTTCCCAAAAAAAGACTTCTGCCAACAGAAGAGGAGGGCTACTGAACTAGCAAATGTGAACGTGTCCATTAAGTGTAATTTTCCGCGTGTAGAAACGAGTAAAAGTAGTATTAGAAAGATTTCATTGTGCTTTTAAAGTTTGTAGGACTAATGCATGCATGATGGATAAGAACTAAAGCCAGTTTATTTGATTCTGATCTATATTGTGTCTGTTATAGGCCCTATACCACTACAATATTCATAGTCCCTAAAGAAACAGATAGTTCTTTTTTTTAAAACATTAAAATTACTGTATTCAATTTAATAATAGAACTAAAAATTGTGCTATTTAAGTATATAAATTATTATTTGGGGGAAATATAAATGTTTCTCTGAAAATTATTTAACAAGGAGCTTGGCTTTCATTGTGTTTAAAAAAAAAAGTCTTAAAAGGGACATCACAGTCTCTTAAGACCATTAAAGGAGACTTTTAGTGGCTTAAAATGGTTTTTTACATGATTTGAAGACTTTTCTCATCTACACAGCTCATCATCAAAAAATTACTATCTAGGGGCACCTGGGTGGCTCAATGGGTTAAGCCGCTGCCTTCGGCTCAGGTCATGATCTCAGGGTCCTGGGATCGAGTCCCACATCGGGCTCTCTGCTCAGCAGGGAGCCTGCTTCCCTCTCTCTCTCTCTCTCTGCCTGCCTCTCTGCCTACTTGTGATCTTTCTCTGTCAAATAAATAAATAAATAATCTTAAAAAAAAATTACTATCTAAACTGTTTAAATGGTGTAAGACAAATCTTTCATTCCTCCACAATGCTAATAGGATTTAAAATTGGTCCACCTTTTTGGCATAGGGAAATTTAGCTGGAAGAATAAAATTCCTTTTTTTTTTTTTTTTTTTGTTAAAAACAGAAAAAGAAAGAACCCTGCACCTTTAGGGGATTTATCCTACAGAAATAATCAGACAGTACATAAGTTTGATTTCACAAGGGTTCTCCAAAGTGTTAAAGATAATGGAGAACACGGAAACAAACCAAACATAGAGAGGATTGGCTAAATACATTATGCAAAAATACCTAATATTTATTGAACCAAGCGATGTGATAAATATTGTGCATAATAACATTCAAGGCACTTATTTATCTCTTTTCATTCTTTCCATCAGCAGTCTACAAATTAGATTATATTATTAGTTCTATTATCTTCCTCTTAAGTTAAAAAAGAAAAAAAAAGAACAAACAAACTGATTTGGAGAGAGTAAGCCAAATATCAAGGATACTTATTTTTTAATTAGCAGAGCCTGGACTCAAATCCAGGTTTATCTGACTCCAAAACTCTTGCTCTGAACCATTATACAATATTCTTACTTACCTATTAAATGGAAAAATAAACCATGATTAAAAAATTTATATTGATCTCTATAAATATGAGAAGGTATTTATGATAATTATTAGGGTAAAAAAAACAAGTAACAACAAAGAATGCACATTGAGACCCTCATAGTTTTGTAAATTAATATTTACTTGTATATTTTTATATACACTAACTTGCTAAGCATGATTATCTTCATGTAATGAATACAGGCCATTTTTACATCCCTGATTTTATTTTTCTGTCATGAATTATTTATAATAAACATGAAATACTTTCCTAATTATAAGAGTAAATTAATGACTTCCATTTTGGAAAGGAAATAAGTATTTTGCTCATCTTTTCTCATCTCATTCCATCTACCTTGGTAATTCATCTTGTCCGATGCTCCAGTCATCGAGATTTAGTTCATTCCCTAATTGTGTTCAAACCATCCCCACAGGAAAGGTTTGATATGTAGGGTGCTAGGTACCTGGTTAACAGGATAACAAAATGGAATTCTTAGGTCAGAAAGCTTCAGCTTATAACTGAGTCTTTATGCTTCTACTTGGGAAACATCAGCAAGGGCTAAAAATAATTTTTAAAAAATGAGTTCATCAAATATTTTCAACCTCCAGAAAGATTCAGGATTCATTTGACTCTGGGAAATGATTAGGCTTTCTGCTTAATCCCCTGCTGAATTCATATCTAGCTAATCCTGTGCTGTTCTGTGAATGATTACAAAGCTCTGACTCACTAATGCTCCAATATAAAAAATAATCATTATTATTCCCTTGACCAAAAGTACTTTTGAAAAACTGCAAAATATTCCTCTGCACTTTAAAAATGGAGGAAAAAGCATAAAACTAAAATTGTTATTAAAAAAAGAAAAGGAATGGTTTTAATTGAATAACCTTCTTAGTGAAGAGACAGTTTTGAAGGATTTTCTGTCTTTCGTGTTACTGAAATTACAAACAAGTTCTGAGTTGTTTCTGGCCTCCTCCTTTAAATTGCAGTAACACTAGAAAGACCAAATAAGGGTTAGAATCACATCCAAATTCAACACCTTCCATTGACAGACAACTAATGGATGGGAAACATGTTTTTTTCATGATGTAAGAAAGCTTTCAAACAGGATGTCAAAATGAAGATGGGTCTTGGATTTTACAGTGACATTCCACAACACCGGTCCCCTATGACTTCAGTCCATTTTTCTCCCTCTGATATTACATGTCCACAGGGAGTCTTGTCCCAAATCCGTGAATAACAAAATTGCTTTTAAAATGCTCTTGAAATTTTTGGCCTAATTGTTAAATCTGCCGCCATCATATGGTGAACAGAGAAGAGAATAAAGTCATCCGTAGCTCTTAAAGCTGAGATCCTAATTATATTTATAGAGAGGCAGAAATACTCCCTCTGCTTTTTCTCTAACATTGGTGCAATTCCCCAATACCAATATACAGAATACATTTTTTTTTTTTTTACAGAAGTAAAAGAAAACCAGCAGAATACCAGAAAACCAACAGAACAAATCCTATTCTCCTTTGAGATTCATGGTCAAATTTAAGCTATTTAGAGAAAAGGTAAGAGGTAAGTTAGTCTTCTGATAAGACAGAGGTAAGAATAGAGCTTGGGATCAATATGTGACAGCTTTTAAACTTGACAGGTTTGCAGGCACTTTCTCCACATGTGATTTCCTGCCCACCAAATTTCCTCTTGACTTGTGACTTTCCCACCATAGATATTTCTTTGCTATCTAGGAATTTGCTGACCTCACACATGCAACACTGGGAAAATACTTCCTTTGCATGAGGGTATGTATAATAGAACTAGATCATAATCAAATCAGTGAATATCAAATCTCCAAGGAACTTTGGTGATTAACCCTTTTAGGGTTGTCAAAACCTATAAATACAACTACTTTCTCCCAGTCATTGATAAATTCAGCACTACAACCAGCAGCTCCTGATCTTTCCTCCTGCCACCCTCTTGTGTCTGCTCCTTGTCCAGCTGTGGCTAACAAGCAACATAATGATACACGTTATATGTCAGCTGAACAATTGAAAACCCAAACTAAATACAACTGGTAACCACTGAAGTGCAGTCTTTGCATAGAGTCAATCCAAAGGAAAAATAATCCAGCAGAAAACTATTGTCAAAACCATTTTAATGTTTACTAGCTGTCTGGAGAAAATGGCAAAGGGTGGATGGCTCCTGGGCTGGGGGTAGTGATGGTCATGAGCAGGAAAAGGGGAGAAGACATTTTTATGTAAGCAGTGGTTCTCAAATAGGGAAAATCTGGCCCCTCAGTGAATATTTAGTGTTGACTATAGACATTTTTGTTACAGCCAGAGGGCTGCTACTGGCTTCTGGTAGAAAGAGGCCAGGGATGCTTCCAAGCATCCCTACAATGCATATGACAGTCCTCCACAGCAAGGAATTATCTAGTCTGAAATGTCAATAATGCTGAATTTGAGAAAATCTGTTCTTCACTATATCTTTGAAAACTTATTTCTATCCATTTAATTAAGAAAACTTATTTCTATCAGCTCTGGGGCTCCCCCAGCTTTTCTTCCCAACACTTTGAATTTCCATCACCAATTCTTTTAATGCTGAAAAGAACTCTTTTCTCTTATTGCTCTTTCTTTTAGCTTTCTATGCACTTTAATTTAAATCTTTGCCTTCATATTTCATGTCTGCCATTTCCTTCCTTTCCCATTAGAAACCCCCCTTAACTGTGGTACAAAAAGCAGAAATCCTTTTGGAAAGACATAGATAGGATTATCGTCCATAGACAAAAGGGAGGGGAGAGAAGCTTCTGGACATTTACATATCCGTAGTAGCTTTTGCTCCATTATAGCAGCATTATTTACACACATCATATACATCTTGAATGTCCAGACAATGAGAAATCTCTGCATTTTTGTATTTTATCTCCTGATCAAGGGATTGAAATTATAGACTGATTCCAGAATTTCCCAGCATGTAGAAGAAAGGAGTTTTCTCTGTGTATATGGCAGAAACCAGAATGGGAATTGAAAGCAAGTTGAAAGAGGCAGGGAATTATAGGGAACTTCAGTCAGAATGTAAGGACGTTCCATTGGTTCATAAAGTGACCCTTCACTGAGCTAGCTCTATCCCCAGGCCCCCCTTGGATTAGAACAGAAGTTGCCATTTGTAGGAATAATAAATTCCCTGATTCTATATTCTTATATAACATGAAAATAGAGAAAGTTAATTTTATGACTTGATGCAAATGGACAACTGGAGGGAGAAACAAAACTTTATTTCTAGAAGATAGATATGTATTTTTTGCTGTTATCAGTTGCAATACAGAACACTATGAAACAACAATCTTAAAATGTTTATGAACCATATGGGCCTACCAATAGGTAAGCATTTTATGTGACCGTTTTACTATATTATGAAAAATGTGTTATAAAAAGTTTGGTTTATCCAGAAAAATTATAGTCCAGGGAGATGTATATAGATGCATCCAATATTTCTTCTTCTTCTTCTTCTTTTTAAGATTTATTTAGTTATGTATTTATTTGAGAGAGAGTAAAAGAGAGAGTGAGCAAAGATGAAGGGGAGAGAGAGTCCCGAGTCCCATTGGGGCTCTATCTCATGACCTTGAGATCACTACCAGAGCTAAAACCAAGAGTTGGTCACCTAACCAAGTGTGCCAGCCAGGCACTGCTAGATGAGTCCAATACTTTTAAACCTGCCAACTTTTTGATTTATAAAAGACTCCAAATGTATATTCGTATTATATCAATACAATTCTAGATGTCATGGCTTCTTTCTTTCTCTTCTTCTTCTTTTTTTTTTTTTTTTAAAGATTTATTTATTTGTTTGAGAGAGAGAGAGACAGAAAGGGAACGTACAGGGTTGGGAGGCAGAGGGAGAGGAGGAGAGATAATCTCAAACAGACTCCCAGCTGACTGGGGAACTGAGGCAGGGCTTAATCCCAGGACGGTGAAATCATGACCTGAGCTGAAATCAAGAGTCTGAACCAATTGAACCACCAATATGCCCCCTCCTATTATTTTTAGTAGAAATTTTGTCATCAAGAATTTTAGAATAAATTATAGATTATTTGAATATGAATATATAATAAATATATGCAGAAACTTGCTTTTGAAGAGCCCTTTGTAAATAAACTAAATATTAGGAGATTATAATAAAATGTTTAATAAGCCATTATACATCTATTTAACTGATTATTTTGCAGACACTAAAAATAATGTTTTTGAAGTATTTTAAAGAACAGGAAAAACAGCATACACAAATTATCTCATTCTTGTTTTATTAAAAATAAACTTACTTTTTTTTTAGAAAGAGAACTTTTATAAAAATTCCAAAAAGGCATTACTATCATTATTTCTATGATTATGAATAATTTTTACTTTTTTCTTTATTGCTATGCTTCCAATTTTTTTTTTTTTGCAATGAAAAGATTTTACTGTGAAATGAGGGGAAAAATGAAGGCTATTTTTAAATGGGTACTATAGAGAAATTTTTCTTTTTCTTTATCTAATGCATTGCTAAAATCATTTCCATATCAGTTCCATCTACTCTATCTTGGAAAACAGGGAGGAAAATGCATCTGTAGTAAACGAGGACAGAAAACAACAAAATGTGGCCAAATCTATAAATCCCTTTGCTTAGCAAAGCAAATTTTGTGGCTGCAACAGTTGGAATCAATTACTGTAGACTTTAATACTGTAATGTCGACAGAGTCTTAGCTTCTGGAGTTGGAACTTGGGAAGAAGTCACTTGTATTGGGCAGAGGGGCTAAGAAAAAAGACCAGCTTGATAAAAAATGACTTCATTTCAGGAATCATTATGCTATTACCCTATGCTTGAAGATAAGCAGTTTAGGTGGGGTCATGATTTAGCAGTCTCTTGACACCCTGCTGTCTAATTAGCATGGCTCTCAAAAAACTGAGCTCAGCTCATTCCTCTTTGGGCCTATAGGAAAGAAAGGCATGTTTTTCTCTACTGTCAGCATTATGCTAGTTTATTAGTCCTGTGTTAGATGTGTTACAAATGGGAATTTATTTTTGGCTCCAAAAACTCAATGGGCAGAAATTCGGGCAAGATAACATCTCCGAAAGAGTTAAGAATAGCACAACTTTTTAATGCTCAAAATCCAGGAACAGTCTTCGGTGTTTTAGTTTTGCAAACATTGATTTGCAGTGCTTTTGCAAAGCAGCATACAGAGCCTGTCAGGGAGTCCTCAGAATCCTGTCATTGAAGAGGTCACTTGGTCATTTGAATTTTGAGAAATGTTGCTTCTAATAGTGATTGTCTTATTCTCTGGATCGAGGGGAAAAAATAGGCATATAAAGCCCACAAAGAACTGCTTATAATGAACCAACCCATATATGTGAGCAGGACAGCAGTACAGAGGTTGCTTTTCATCTACAAGTTCTTAAATGGTGGCCAACTAGAAATCTCCATTTGAATGCCTCATGCACAAGTCAAATTAACATGCTAAACATTGAACTCTGTTTTTTTTTTTTTTCTGTTTGTTTCTTTCATTTTATTATGGTAAGAACACCTAACATGAGATCTACCTTCTCAACAAATTTTTAAGAGCACCCTACAGTATTGTTAACTATAAGCAGAATGTTGTAAAGCAGATCTCAAGAACTTACCCATCTTGCATAACTAAAACTTTACGCCCATTGGTTAGCAACTCCTCATTGAACACTTGCTCTCCTAATCTGGTATTTTACCCATCCCAGTGAAAGTTGTTTACTATCACTGAAGCAAGAAACTTTGAAACTCATGACAGCTTCCCTTTTGTTAGCACCTACATCCCACTTACGGGCAAATCTTTTGATCCTACCTCCTAGAGTCTACCTTCTTTGATTCTGATCTAGTGGCTGTCCACTTCCCTCTGTCTCCACCTTCATCCCTTGGTTTGTCCCACCATTATAGCCTCTCTGCCCATATGCTGGACAGTCATTCCCCCTAAGATCTACTCATTCCCCATATGCCAGCCAAGGTGCTTCTTACAAACCATGGTAGAGAGTGAAGCACTCCCTTGGCCACAACCTACCAACATGTCCTCATTACATGTAGATTAAAACTCAGTTCTTTAATACATCCCCTATGGCCTATTGTGACTGAATCTTTACCTCCTTTTTTTTTTCTTTTTTTAAGATTTTATTTATTTGAGAGTGAGAGAGGGAGACCATGAGGTAGGAGTCAGTGGGGAGGGAGAAGCAGAGCCCATGCTGAGCAGAGAGCCCGATGCAGGGCTTGATCCCAGGACACCAGGATCATGACCTGAGCCGAAGGTGGCTGCTTAACTGAGCCACCCAGGTGCCCCCAATCTTTACCTCCTTTAAAAATTTCCCTATTGCTACTTTCCTCTCGCATGTGCCACCATCAAATACAGCAACAGTTTTCCAGTAGTATGGCTCTTCTCCATGAAAAACACCACGTAGTTTTTCCTGGCTAAACGTCTGCCTGTTTTTTAAATCACAGCCAAAATGTTACTTTCTAGACACAGCCCGAGCACACAAGTGAATGCGTCCCAAATTGCAGAGGGGAGGCACCTTGGCAGGGAACTGCTCATCAGTCTGCGGGAGCAAGATCAAGAGCTGAAACTCGCACTTGAAGACTCTTGAGTCCCTGCCTACGCTCACCCTGTTTCCAGTACTGCGACACCACAGTTTTGGCCCCGGTAAGTTCTTGGACCCATTACCCTGACAGGATCGTTCCAATATGACGCCACTTGTTGTAAGTAATTTAAGACTCTTATTACACCATGAATCAAATCTGGCTGCTCAAGCCAAGTATAAACTTTGGATACAAAGTATGGGTTATTTTTATAGGGTCCTTATTTTTTCAGAATTGGGGCAGAGTGTTGTTTTAATGGCTCAGCTCCTACATTTAAGCATAGGAATAAATATAAATTGTGCTTTAGCACCTGCTGAAATCCAGGCCATGATGTTACCTAATATTTGATTCACCATCCTAAGTGGTCCTTGTTGAAGAAGCTGCTTTGAGTTATACAAGCTGCAGAGACTTACGCAGGCAATGCCTATAGACACAAACATATTTTTATAGTGTGTTTCCCTTCTGTATTATTTCAACTCCTACACTACTTACATATTTATAGAAGCCTCTGGTGATTCTTAATGATGTTGTTCAGTTTAGTTTCTTAATAATTTCCTTGGTTTTATGCTAACATTCCTGCTGTTGATTGTTCTTTTATTTTAATTATGCCGCATTCGAAGCAGTGCTTCTGGGAGTGGGTTGGAGTTTACACTGCAGTACATTACAGGTGAAAGTAACTTTTAAAATCCCATTAGAGCAAAATTCCAACCCTTAGCACTTCAGCAGGGGTAGGTGGGTAAAGCCCCATCAACACTAAAAAAAGTTATATTACTTGAGCGTAGTGGCTGGTGGCCAGCTGTAGTAAGTTAGCAAATAAAAATTATGCAGCTAGCCTGTATTGGACACACATTACTTGCAGAGCCTCGGCTAGGTGCTCTGTGTCCAATCTTTCATTTAATCCAGACCAGAGCCCTATGAGGCATTTGTTATTAATATGCCCATTTAACTCACATGGAAACAGGAGCCTAGAAGCCTAGAAAATCTCAGCTCTGTGGCCAAAGGCATGCAGAGCAAGGAGTGGTAAGAAAGGAAGCCTTATCTAACTCCACAGCCCATGCTTTCAACCACTCTGCTACTCTTCTGTTCAAGCAGAAGTAAACCTTACTCCAACATAAAAGTAGGAAGGGAAAAAAACGCACCTAGTAATTCAAACTTTCCCTTGCTTACGAGCACCAGCGATTTTTAAAAATCGTCTTGCTGTTGAGGGATTAATCACTGAAGAAGAGATAGTTGCAATGTTCAAGACTGAAGAGAAATGAAACCATTTTTATTAAAACCTGGATGAAATACCATTTTCAAAAGAACATAACATTGGAATCACAGAGTATTGATTTTGAATGATGTATTACTGTGTAGATACTGTCAATGACATAGGGCAATGACTTAAATTCTCTGACTCTTAATTCCTACCTCTTCAGGAGGAAATAATAATAATAATTGCATAGATAACTTAGAAGTGTGCTGACAACGCTGACTTCATCTTTGGCCCTCCACCTTGTTCATGTGAACAAGACGTATTCCAGGCCCCTGGGAGGTTAATGTACGCCCTGATCAGAAGGCAGGGGAGTCTGGTTCAGAACTTCCCTAAAAGTGCACCACTTTAGACAAACTAGTAGAGATGACTGTTGTCCAGATGATGTCACTTTAGATAACTAGTAGAGATGACTGTTGCCCTGATGATGTCACTTTAGATAACTAGTAGAGATGACTGGAACACAGGTGTCACCACTTTAAGTAACTGCCCTTTGACCTCACCACACTGCCTCTTGCACTATAAAAGCTGTGCGTTAAGGTCTGGCCTGAGAAGAGCTTAGCTGTGTAGCACCTTGGTTGACCATCTGCTTGATTCAGTAAGTGTTGGGGTCTGTTATCAAAGGAAAGAGACTGAGACAAAGTGAAAGTTATGCAAAGCTTTATTCTATGCCAAGCATTGGAAGCCAGACTGACCAGTCAGGGCCACCTCCGAAGAGAGTGACCCCGTCCCGATTTCACAGGCCCGTTTTATAGGGCATAACCACAGACCTTAAGGTATGTGGTTTTGGCTGATTGGATGTCTCCTACCTGTCTGGCCTTATTTAGGCGTGTGTTTTAGCGATGGTTACCCAGAACCGATACCAGTAACTGCTGAAGCGTTTATTAGACAACAGAATGGCCCCCTAGGCAACATGGAGTCACTCTGACTAAGCAGGCCTAGGCAGGCCCTAGGGGTTTAACAGGTTTTAACATGGAATTGGCCCCAACATAAGTTACCCTGAATAAATCTCTGTAAGCGGTATGGGATAGCTGGCTTGTTGTTGTCTCAAAGTGCCTTCTCCAGGTTGGAAGATCCTTTTCTTCTCTACCTTCTAACATAACTGGTGGATAGATAAATAGTACCAAGTGAGGTAATGCATTGAGTGTGCCTCACTCAGGGTGTCTCATATATTTGCCTAACCAATATTATTTTCCCTTAGTGTCTCTTTCTGTTTTATCTAGAAGGCAGTAAATAATTCCATATTTTGTGTCCTGTAGTCATCACTCGGGATGAATAGATGCCCATGGGACTGGCTGCCAATCACTTCACCAGCCCCGTCAAGCAACTTCAGTTCTATTGTCCCCTTGTTCCTTTACCACATCAGCCACTCTTCGCTGGCCCATGCTCTGGCTGTTCCTTTTGCCTGGAATGGGCTTCCCTGACATCCATCCACTTAACGTGCTCCCTCATCATCTTCAAGTCTTAGCTTAAAGATCACCTTCTCAGTAGAGGCTTTTCTGGCCATTTTATTTAAAATTGAACATATTCCACCTGGATGCCTTCTGGGCTTGATTCCCCTTAACATAGAATTTATGTGTTTGTATCTATTATATGTGTTTCCAACCCAGTGGGATGTAAACTACACGAAAATAAGAATATTTGTCTCCTCCCACCCTCACTGCTTTACTTTTATTATCCAGGACAGTATCTGGTTCATAGTCGATGCCCATTAAATACGTGCTGAATAAATGATTGAGTACATGGCTGATTCCAAATGGAGGCTTTCAATAGAAACACCAAAGAGTAAAGATCACTGTGGAATGTGTTGAACTGATCATTTCATGGGATTGGATGGAAGATTTAAACATTACTATGAGCAGAGGTATTCTATTAAGATAGCTTAGTTTTTATAATTTTATTTATTTACTTATTTGTTTATTTATTTTTTAAATTTATTTGACACAGAGAGAGAGAGATCACAAGTAGGCGGAGAGGCAGGCAGAGAGAGAGAGGGGGAAGCAGGCTCCCCGCTGAGCATAGAGCTCGATGCGGGGACTCTAAGACCATGACCTGAGCTGAAGCAAGAGGTTTAACCCACTAAGCCACCCAGGCACCCCAAGATAGCTTAGTCTTTAGATGGCAATGGGAAAACAGCACAGCATGATTTAAAAAAAAAAAATTATACCCATGATAGATAAATTAAAATTAATCTCAAAAGAAAAGGACTTGGCCATTCAGTGATGTTACCTACTCTTTGAAATGCCATAGCATTTTCTGTGAATACAATTTAAAAAGTGTAATGACTTTGGCTTTATTTTTTTCCCATTTCTGTTTGTGTCACATATAAACATATGGCATGGATTTAAGAATTTGAGCTCAGAATTCAGATGAAACTTAATTAGACTGAATTCAAATCTTGGCACCTCCACTTTCTTAAGTCTTTAAACTTGGACAAGTTAGAAAGCTTTATAGGTTCCTCTTTTATAAATAGGAATAATAGTGGTATTTACCTCATAGAGTCATTGTGAGGGATTAAAGTGGTAAAACATGTAAAGGGTTTAGAATAAGCACCTGGTCCACAGTAATAGCTCAACTGGTGAGCTGTCACAATTTTATTGTTCTTACTCCCCAGTAGACTATGAGCTGCAGGAAAATATGGGCTGTATTCCTTGCTCATTACTGTATCCCCAGAAGATGGATATATATACACACACACACATATTATATATATTAAATATATAATGTATATTCTGTATATAATATATAAGTATATAATATGTATTCATATGTAACATGTATATTTTACCTAGATATAATATATAAAATATATGTTATAGTTATATATTGATATGTAAATATACATATTTGATTCATATATAAATATATTCAAAATCTATATATTTGATTTTTCTGCTTACAGATATTTTCCTGCTGTGGTATTTGTTTGAGAGGGATTGAGAAGGGATAGAATCTACTTCCAGATTCTACTCTTAGAGGATTCATCATCTTACCACATAAAATGAAAAAAAATGGATTTCTTGGGTTTTAATAATAAGGAATATTTTTAATTTGACAGCCTTATAGGACATGAATAGAAACTGCTGTTTTAAAGTGGTTATGTTCTATGGATGAAACTAGTTTTATTGGATGCACTGATGAATGTTTTACGGGCTTACTACATATTTAATCATAAATCATATTTTATTTTATTTTTTTTTTTAAGATTTTATTTTATTTATTTGAGAGATAGAGAGACAGTGAGAGAGAGCATGAGTGAGGAGAAGGTCAGAGGGAGAAGCAGACTCCCCAGGGAGCTGGGAGCCTGATGTGGGACTCGATCCCGGGACTCCAGGATCACGCCCTGAGCCGGAGGCAGTCGTTTAACCAACTGCGCCACCCAGGCGTCCCCATAAATCATATTTTAATGAATGAGTGAAAATAGTATTTGTAAAGCCTAATAAATTTCTTGGCAAAAAATGTACTAAACAATATATATATATAATTATTAAATGAATGAGTATGTCATATGCTATGATGGAAGGTAAACCCAGAAACAAAAAGACGAAGAAATGTCAGTACTCAGGGAACTTACAATATCACACAGTGAGAGGAGAGATGTGAGAAGGTAGGGGACATCTTAGTTTGGGGGGAGTCAGTAAAAGTGGCATCATAAAACAAACAGTCATAAGACAGATTTAGATTATCAAAAAATCATCTCAGGATCATTTCCCAATCTACTTACCTATAATTTAGCATTGTGGGTATGGTGATTTTAAAATACATGCATAAATTCTTTGATATCTCCACTTCACGAAGTTGAGCCTGTTCTCTCTTAGAGCTGGTGACTTGCTTTTGATAAGCAGAATCAAGTGGAAGAGAGTGAGTGTCCAGCTACAGAGACTAGGTCATAAAAGGCATTGGGCCAAAAAAAGTATTGTTCTCAATTGAATCTTTAAAAAAAAAAAATGATCCCACTCTTCACATATTCATGTTTTGTTTCACCTCCTAAACCATCAATTCCTTGAAGGTGTAGGCCTTGCCCAGTTCTCCTGTGTGTGCCTTAGAATCTAGCACACGATATATAACCTGGCAGACAGTAAGCCCTCAATCAGGGTATATCTGATTGGTTATCATCTCCATGTTTTTATGAAGCTCTTCTGGATTAGAAGAACAACTTCATAATTTGAGATAATTATTATTATTTTTAACCATAATGCAGAATTTTACTTTGCCACAAATAGAGATTTGGAGAAGAATGCTGGAGGACCCAGATGGAATTCCAAAGGCTGCATCTCTAGACGTGACCATGTTCTGATCAACTTGACATGGAAGGACTCGTCCAGTTGATGCATGGTGGTAAGTGCATGAACATGGTGGTACAGAACCTAAGATCTGAATCTCAGCTTCTTCTGTTATGTGTGGATGATAAAAACAGGATCAGCTCAAGGAAAAAGGAAGATAATCTCTGTGGAGTACTTAATAAGTGCCAACAATATTGTTTTTATTTTTACCTTTCTCTTTTGTCCCTGGTATCTTTCACTAAAGGGTGTGCATTGATTTACACATTGCTCTAGACATTGTTTTAGTATTTTCTAACCAAGGAGATCTTTTGGTACATGGAGAGGGACTGAAATATACGCTGTGTCAGGAAGTAAAGAACAGAGATCAGCGTATTCATATCAACCTAACATAAAGTCTGTGAAACGATGCAACCAGGAAGATGATATTTAATGTGCTTTCGAAGCCATAGCCAGCGCCTAGAACACACCAAGATGAGACAAAGAGAAGAGAGATGGTAAGATATGAAGAGAAATTTCAGGGGGAGGAAAAAAAAATTCTTGCCCAGAGGTTCATATTCTTGCAAATTCGTAATCCTCTGGTCATCAACATCAGAGAGGGATACAAGTAAACATGCAGCATACTATAGGGGTATTTGCATTTTTATATGAACAATTTTTTAATGATGTCACAGAGAAATGTTAACTAATTTCATTTTTAATTAGTTTTAAGGTGTAGAAGAATTAAAAGTGGTTATATTTAGAACTTACTTAATTAAAATGGATAAACTGTATTTCAAGTGCATAATATAGATAATCTCACTAGGTTCTACTCCTGGCTATACTACTGATTTAATTAATAGGAAGAATTGCAGCATATTAATGAGAGGAAAATAGGAACCACTGCTTTCGTCCTTTATTGTGATAGCAAGCCGTTCCAAGTTCTGGATAAGTGGGTAGTTGATATTGAAGGCAGGAAATGCTTATTATTCAGTGCAGGAGGCTGCAGTGACATTTCTTATCATTTCAGCATAACTGTGCCAGAGGGTCTGTAAATAGTATTTGCCAAAGGCAATTTTACACATTCATAATATTCTTTGATGTCTGGGCTGGGCCCAATTGACAGAGCCCCCGAGGCTATCTTTCTGCTTCTCTTGCAGGCTGATAAACCAGTGTGGGGGTTTACAGAGAAACAAAACAAACTCAAGAAATTTCATTTAGTAATTTCTGAATTAAATTCCCCTTAAGGAAGCCAATGCCTACCAGATAGTGGCCATAAGTAGTTTTGGGGTGAGGAGAGGCCAACTTGCATTGAGGTTGTGGAGAATAATTTCAATAGGGAAATTTTACCTTTAGGAAACATTCTGGGTGGGTTTGACTTTCTGCTTTTTCTGTGTAGGAAAGAGAAGATGAGAAAAGTGAAACCGTCATTCTCAATAGTATGAATAATATTTAATAATGAATTAACATTTATGGAGTTCTTACTTTACTCACTGGTTAAAGGAACTTTTGTACATTTACTCATTTATCACAGTGGCAGACCTATAAGTTTGATGAGAAAACTAAGACACAGATAGATTAATCAAGAGCACACAACTAGTAAGTAGTAGGATATTAAAAAAGAAAGCACTATATAATATTCCCCATTATTTACTAGTATCACTATGTGTCCAAGCCTCAGATTACCTTTTCCGACCCAGGAACTAACCACAAAATTACTCTGTACATTTTCTTTCTAAAACATATAATTTTCTGAAATTATTATATTTATGTAATTGTGGTTTTTTTATTTATGTTTATTATTTGTCTGTCAACTAAAATATAAGTGATTTGCAGTCTTATCTTCTACAATTTATTTATTCTCTATTGCTCCACCATGTTAAGTTTTTAAAAGTCCAACATCCATGATAAGGTGTACAGCTCTGCTTTTTTTGAATGATGTCCAGTCTCTTCAGCCGGGCAGTTAAGTCATTCTTTCAGTCAGCCTCCCGCCTGTGTGGAACAGCCTCTAGATGGTATCCTCTGCCTGCTCTGTCCATGGTGTGCCTGGCCTTCTCTTTCTGACACCACCAACCCTATTCCCACCTGTGTGTTTGAACCTAATTCTGCTTTCAAAGATGCAACATATCCTGGCCCTCATTCCTGTCGATTTCATTATTATTCATCACCATCTTCTCCCTGAGCCTGTGGTTCCAAGTTTCTTTCCCTTCAGCTATCACTTTGTAGCACTGTGCCTTATTCTTTGGTAATGCCACATGGGTAAATTTAAGTCTCAAACAAAATGTCCTGTACCGGTTAGGTTTTCTTTCTACTGTTTCTCTTGCAGTGTTGGGCATAGACTATGTAATGAGTAAATAATAGATTGATAGCTACCCAAAGTGCTTCACGCAGTCCACTGCTGTGTAATGAAAAATGGTTATTCCTGTTAGTGTGAAGGATTCTGTGCTGTCCTGCCCAGACCTCCCTTCAGAAATGATGATCCTTTTCTCCTAGCTGCTGAGAGTACAGTGGACAGAGAACTTTGCCTATTGGCCCATTTCAGAGATTACCTCTACTGAAGAGACCAACTTTGCCTGAGCCTCCAGGGCCCTTCCTGGGCCACCGGTGTCTATGACTCCTTTATGTGGAAGAGAAGAGCCTGACAAGATGTACTACTCAGAACAACTCTGAAGAGTCATTCATGCTTGGGAACTCCCATAGAGTTACTTGGGGACACTGCTGAGGTTGTGTGGGAGCTGGGTTCTCCTGTCCAGTTCTGCTTCCTTCCCTTCAGCAGATTATCCCAGGCCCCCTCCTGAAAGCACCTCCTCCATTTTAAACTCCTCAAAGTCTGCTTCGCAGAGAACTCAACCAGTAATACTCACTAATAATACATTTTGTAATCACATATTTCTTTCCTAATCACAAGGATAACAGGGGATATGGATGACAAGAAATAAGAGGAGAGACAAAGATAATCAAATGGGACAATTAGGGGGAATCCGTGAACTTGCATTGCATATTGTGGGAAGCTTTCGTTTTGTTTTGCTTTACAAACAAGTTGGTTTGTTTGCCTTAGAGACTTCTGTTTATCTTTTTTAAAAATTATTATCCGTATACATGTAGAATGATGTTCATTGTCTTTCAAAAGTGATGGATAGGAATAGATGAGAGGAAGAAAATGAAACCGACAATTGAGGTTGAATTGCATAGTCACAGTGGATGAAATGAAAACACATTGGCCAGGCCCCTCAGTCTCCAGCCTCAAGGAGAGCTGATTCTGTCACTTCCTTTGTCCAGAAAAAAGTAGGGAACATATCAAAATTGCCTGAGAGAGCTCACTTATGTATTTTCTAAACCCCACACTTGAACACTCCGAATGTTCTAAAATACGAGGAATATGTCATCCCTTCATCTGAGACCTCAGTCCTGGCCGAGTGGAAGACCCCCAGTAGCATCCATCATCATATATTTACCCCCTTAGTGAAATCAGCTGTGTGCAGTCACTCTCGCTGCACTGACTAATTGGCTCAGTCCTGCCGATAAGTGCCTTTGCCTGTAGTGCCACGCTTTAATTTCATAAACATTCAAAGATACTCCGTCAAATTGGCTAGCTTCTTAGCAACCATCTTTGTAAAAATGAACAGCTTTGGTAGTGAGAACAAGTATTTCGACCCCTTAAAAATAACAGCAGAGGTGTTTTTCTTCTACTCTTCCTCCCTAATGAATATTAAGCCTCTTTTTCTTGAAAAGAAAGAACAAATCAAGCACAGAATATTTTCATTTCTGAACTTCATGTTAGTGGCAGTGGTGGTTTGGAGTGTCTTTGGGGGCAGCCTTGATGCTTGTTTTTCTTTCTGAGAAAAACTGCATTAGACCAAAAAAAAAAAAAAAAAAAAAAAAGCCCCTGAGATTTAATTATCTTTCTATATTATTTTTCACTACAAAGACACTTACTCTTTTATTGTGTTGCTCTGTTGAAAAAAAAATCTTTAGTAGATGCATTTTTTTTTCTAATGGTAAAGGCAATATAACTTCAAAGATGGACTGCTTTCCTTTCTTGTCTCTGACAAAAGGAGCTGAGTGCTTTGAATAATTTCAAGGTGACATGAAGGTTTGTGGTCAAGATGGGTATAGAAAATAAAGGGATAAGGAGTTTGGGATATTATTCTTTTGGATGCTCATACTTTTGCCTCTATTTTGGGGTCTATAATGATAGCTGGTAACACAAAGTCGATGTATTCAGGTTATTCAAAAGAGCTCTTTTCTGTAAAGAGTAGTAAATTGTTTTCATGGACCTAAAGGTTAGGGATGAAAGTGGACATCAGAAATAGACAGAAGCCAAGGACTATAATACGAGAGACCCATGGAAACCGTCTTCTGGATCTTTCATCTCTCCTTCTCTTTGCTCATATGTTGTTGCTTTCATTTCTCTTCCCTGCCAGGTGTCCCAGTGCACCCGGTGGGATATAACTGCCATCAAACATGGCAAGGTGTATGATTTTACCACTTAGCAAGACCGAGACTCTCCTATTCCTTCAACTTCAAATGTTCAGGGAAGACTTTTGCTTGACCCGGTCTAGAGTGTCCCGTGTCTCCCTGTTATCCAGAAGTTATGTCAGAGTCAGCCATGCTGGAAAATCATGGCTGCCCCCTTCTCAATCATGTGGATAGCAAGAAGGGGAGATGGGAAAAAAGATAATCAGGACAGTTACCTGAAATTAGGGGTTATATCCATATTACTATTTGCGTCATGTCATGATGGTCAACTATTCATCTGAAAATAGGTAATAAAACAGGAATATTTTAGGCATGATGTTGAATGGCTCAGTATTTTGTTTTGAGCAGTGTGTGTTTGAATTTGTCTTTAGCCTATCACCTATCAGGGGAGCATCTAGATACTTACTCAGTTTTAATGGTTTCATTTTGTGTTCCCCTGTTTAATCATTCCTTTATCTGTTCACTCATGCTGAAAGTCCTTTTGTTTATTTATTGATGGGATACAGAATTAGAAGCATATAGGACCATTTAGGTAAGAAACACACCAAGAATAAATCTCTAGGATAGTGGGTATGTTGGGCAGACTATGCTAACTACTGACAAACAGACACACACATGCACTCAGAGTGGCTCAACACAAAAACTCTTTATTCAATATGAGGAGGAATTTTCTTCATGATGATACTTAACTCCTTCTAATGACTATGCCATTCCCTGAACTGCCAGAATGTTCTGCTGGTCCTCTGCATCTGATCAGCTGATGAATGAAGAGAGGGAATGGGAGGATTTCATGAAACTCTTTAAAGACTAGGCCTAGAAATGGCATGCTTTACCACTTCCAGCATTCCTTAAATAGCCATACCTAAGTCCCAGGGGGCTATGATATGGAATCACAAGGAAGAAAAAAGATGAGTAGTGCTTTTCGAACCTGACCAAGAGAGGCCCCTGCTCTGGGCCAGGACTTTTAGATAGATATCTGAGGATTTTCTCCAGTTGTACCACTGCCTTTAGGAAATGAGACTATAGGGCCAAGGGTGCCTGGGATGCTGGAGTTCTCTGAAAATGAAGTCCTTGTAATTATTTCCAGGTGCAGCTTGTGCCCTTTCCTGGGCTCACCTTTCCAAAGGTCTTATAGATGCATCCTTATATCTCAGGCATAGCCAAGGACTGGCTGTTTGTGAGGAATTTGGACAAAGCTCACAAGGACACACCACATGTACATGATGCCCCTCGTAGTGCAGGACGAAGCTTGGATGGGCTGGAAAGGGGGAGGCAATGGTAGAGGGATGAGAGCCTGGGCCCGGTCCTTCCATGCTGTTTCTAGCATGGAACTTTGAGGAGTTCCACTAGAACTCTAAATTCAAACCTACTTGTCCATGTTTCTTTATGAAGGTATTTGATAATGCAGAAAACTAGGATATGTTTTATTTAGCAGGTTGTCAGCTTGGTTTATAACTCTCAAACACTGTGATGTGTCGGATGTGAGCCTTCACCTATGTTCTTGCCCTGAGCCTGGAAAGTATTAGGGATGGTCCTTGTGGCAAGTTGTAGCAGCCTCTGACACTGTGCATGACCAGTGTGATTTTATGCTCCACTTTGTATGCTTCTGAAAGGAAGGGGAAACTTAAAATAGTTCACTTCTATTAGACGAAAATAAAAATTTAATTGCTGTGTTTCACCAAGCCTTATTCAATGGACCATTTCTGCTTCTATTACCCTAAGCACTAATAAACTCTAGAAAGCTACTAATAAACACTCTAGTTTCACTTAATAATACCCCCCCTTTTTTTTCCCAACTCTTAGTATGTGCCAGACACTGTGCTAACAAATTAATGTATTATCCAATCCAGTTCTAACAATTCTCTTAATTACTGTCCCTGTTTGACAGATCAGGAAACATTAAGTCAAGGAAGGACAGGTTTATAATAACAGATTTAAAATTCAAATGCAGGTCTGCCTTGAACAAAAGTTTGCCTTCTCTCCAGCAATGGCACCCAAATGTGTCAGTTTGGAATGCATCGTAGGTATGAGAAAGGACAGTCCCCTCCATGCCCATTTTGATTCTTGAATCATCTCTGTCACAGTCCAGACAAATACTTGACCTGTCTGAATAGAGACATTTCCAATGACAAGTTCCTTGATGTATTAATACACTAGGGACATTAGCATATTAAAGCAATTTTTAAATTACAAATTGTGATGCATCGATGTGTTGTTTATAATAAGAAAATCGGATGACATTACAGCCAAGGGACTGGGATTTACACCTGAATCACAGTCCATCATTTTTGTATTACATATAAAATTTCGAATATTCCAATGTCAGTGGGTCAAGCGCATGAATGTCAATTTAGGGAAAATAACTGGATTTAAAATTTAAAGATCCAAACTTTCTGAGCTGTCTCTGTGTTTCTTTTGTTTCCTTTTTATTGTGTGGATAGAGAAATTAGAGGGACACTTGAGCAGAGCATGGAGATTTTTTCTCACATGTGTCCTCTCTGGAAGGGTGTTTGTGTGTGTGCATGTTCATTGTTACTGTAGGTAGCAAAATCTTCTAATTTTTTAACCAGATGGAGACACTTTGGGGAATGAAATGGGGTGCTGCTATGCATAAACTGAAACAGTCCCAACTGGAAAATGGAGTTCAGGTTCATCCTAGTCAAAGAATACTTATTTGTATGCCATTCTCAAAAAGCCCAAACATAGGGACAGACACAGATTATTAGTAACTGGCAGAGACTGTAGGGGCAGTGAAGGGCTGAGAGCAAAAGGGCGCAGGGGAATTTTTGGAGATGATGGAGCTGTTCTATATCTTGATTATGATTGTGTGTTCATAACTATATATACTCGTCAGAACTCACAGAACCAGAGCACCTGGGTGGCTCAGACGGTTGGGCCTTTGCCTTCAGCTCAAGTCATGATCCCCAGGTCTCAGGATCAAGCCCCATGGTGGGCTCCCTGCTCAGCAGGGAGCCTGCTTCTCCCTCTCCCTCCCTCTCTCTCTCTCTTTCTGTCAAATAAATAAATAAAATCTTTTTAAAAAAAAATCACAGAATCATGCACCAAAAAGTGGATTTTACTCTCTGTAAATTATACCTCAACTAAAAAAAGATAGCAGAGTCAAGTGGTCCAGTAACAAGAATGGCAGAAACATGAGTTTAGAAGGATCCATTCTTTTTTACTTTTGACTATAAAAGAAAAATAAAAAGAGCCTACACCCTCTCAAGAAGAAACAAAACAAGCAAAACAGCTATTAGATCTGCTTTATGACAGAGTTAAAGAATCAGGACCCTTCAAAATATCCTAAAGGAGTAAAATCCAAAAAAAAGGTATTTTCTTCCTCTCTCACCACACACCAGGTGACAGCTAGGGGACATCACAGATGACAGAGTCATCATGTGCTCTTATACTCTGTGTTGGGACAGAAGTGAGGAGGGGCTAGCAAAGTAGGACCGAGGCATCTGAGAGAAGGGGCAGACCTTGACAGGTGGATATGGTGAACCTCCGGAATAAAGGGTTGGGCAGAGTGCTCAGTGAACTATCTGGACAATTTCAGTTTGTTCATGAGAATCTTTGAGACAGCCCCTGAACAAGAGCATGCCTATTCAGGGGGTCGTTTTGATAGATGGCTAAGTAAGTAGGATAAAGTTTGTTAAACACAGGTTCTTTATATTGATGTGATGGTGGGGTGCCCAGGTGGCTCATTAGGTTGAGTGTCTGACTCTTGATTTTTGGCTCAGGTCATAATCTTAGGGTTGTGAGATCAGGCCCCATGTCAGGCTCCGTGCTCAGCATAGAGTCTGCTTGAGATTCTCTCTCTTCCTCTGCCTTTGTCCCTCCCCGCCATGTGTACTCTCTCTCTCTCTCAATAAATAAATAAAATTTTAAAAACATGTTTTTTATATTAATTTGATGGTATTAATATCCACAGATGGATGAGGTCAGCAAAGTTGAAGTTTCTGTAACATTTATAGTATGTCAAGTAGGAGCATCTTAATTATAGGACATCTTTCTAATACCTGATATAATTTTCATATTGGCAATAACACTGCTATTCAATTGAAATAAAAATAAGCTCCCAGATCCTCAAAAAATGCTTGTGTGTAATTAGCATTAGTTCAGTTGTAACCCATAATTGCTTTATCCTATATTTTGTTCTATTTTTCCACTTCAAAAGAACCATGTCATTAATTTCCCTAGGATGTTCTGAGATCTCTAAGACCCATTATAGCTCTAAAACTCAAAGATTCTACAACTGAATTTGTATTTAAAATCCAAACCAAGGGCGCCTGGGTGGCTCAGTGGGTTAAGCCGCTGCCTTTGGCTCAGGTCATGATCTCAGGGTCCTGGGATGGAGTCCCGCATCGGGCTCTCTGCTCAGCAGGGAGCCTGCTTCCTCCTCTCTCTCTCTTTGCCTGCCTCTCTGCCTACTTGTGATCTCTGTGGGTCAAATAAATAAATAAAATCTTAAAAAAAATAAATAAATAAAATCCAAACCAAACTTGGTGCTTCTATTGCCGTTAATGGAAGGCAACACATGTGGTATTGCAAAGAGCTGCAAGTTCTAGCCCTACCTCTTTCTATGGGAATTTAAGCACTATTTCCTCATGTGTTTAAAAAAATACCAGGAAATCCCTGGTATTTTCTTAAATGCATAGGGTAGTTGTAGAGATAAAGTGTAGAGATTAAATGAGAAATCCGTCTTAAGTACTAGCATTTAGTACATGAGAAGCATTCAATGGGGTGTTCACATTATGGTGTAAGGCCAGATTTAAAGATTCAGTATTATATGCGGCCTTGATATCTAAAACCAGGAGGATATATACAACTAATGAACTGCTGCGGGTCACATCCTTTGAGCTTCAGGTGTTGGGTGTGTGTGTGGTGAAGAAGAGGCAGTCAGAGCAAACTGGTTACAGATAAGTAACCGTAGAGACAATAGCATGACAGTGATAGATATAATTCCCTGTGGATTTGTGCATCAAAACTTCACACTTTCATGATTCCGATTTCTACCCAAGAGATTAACAAAACATAATGGTTTACACAGAACTGTTTATAACATAGGAAAAAATTCTAGCAGGTTCACTGTGGGATTTGTCGGTCATTGTCAAAGACTGTTTTGGGGAGCCTAACTTAGAACTGCAGCCCCTCCCTAGATTTTGAGGACTTAGGGAGTATGTATAAGGATTTTAGGATGTATCTGTAATCTATGTAGGGATTTTTTTTGTACATCCACAACCCAGACTAACCTGAATGGAAATTGAAACGATAATCCCTGGAGAACTATAGAGAGATCGGGGGGGGGGGATGCCCCCCCCATGACTTATAAAAAACCTAAATTTTCCCAGGCCCTGTCAGCCTCTATGATGATGATCACTAATGGATGTTTATACTCAAACACGTAAATCACAGGACATCATCATGGCCCCCACTTGACTGACTCACGTCTGGCACAAAATCCTCGGTGAAAGTGGCTTGAGGACTCTTAGGGGTTAGTTCACATTTTATTCTCTGCTATCATTTCAGAACTTTCCTTGGCCATTTAATATCCGATTGCTGCCTCTGCTATCTCTGTCATCTGTTACCTTGGTAATGTAAATTTCCAGGCTAGTAGCTTCTGATACTTCAAACCCTTATTATGTGGCATCAGCACAGCCCCGCATTCCCATCAGTCCTACTCCAGTGAGGTCATACTAACTTGTGCAGGAAAACAAGTTTGTTTGTTTTTCCTCTCCCTCACACTTTTTGCTCATGTCCATCAGGCAAACAGCACTTCGGCAGCTCTCTGAGGCCCCTATAACTGTAGACCTGGGCACCATTGTGCCCTAGCCTTCACTGTTTCTCCTCTCCAGGCAAGAATTTATAGCCATCTTCTTCTCACACTAACAAAAGTGTCCTAAGAAAACCGAATTCTAAATTTTTATCTTTTCATTTTACCAAACATACACAGACTTATCTGAAGTTTCAATTAGTCTCAGGCCAGGATCTCTAATTTATAGGATGACCAATAGGTTCATTCTAATATTCAGTTCATTTATTCACCCCATTCATTCACTTACTCATTCAATCAGTAACTATATATTGAGACCCTTCTTTTTAAGTTCTTTGTCAGGCGCTACAACAAATTGGAAAACAAAAATAGACCTTTATATAATTTACAATCTAGGACAGGGATTCTATAAATGGATGCATTAGGGTCAGGTAAATCATTGGTCAAAAATATAGACTCCTGATCCCACACTTGATGTCCTGAATCAAAATCTCTCTACTAGGGGCAGGATATGATCTGGGAAGCAGGGTTTCCTTGTTGAAGAAAGGAGACTAATTAGAAAAATATCATAATTAGAATAGTTATAGAGCTCTTGGCCAGAAAAGCCCAGAAGATTAGAATAAATAGCAGAAATGAGAAGTTACTTAAAGAGGAGATTTGAATCAGTCAAGCATGTTAACCACAGGAGGTTAATGAATAAATGAGGTAGTTCAGAAATCTCCCAAGAGCTGAATCTGAGGTACACCCTGATTTCAAGGTAGAACAGGCCTTGCTGAGGCTTGCCAGTTTTATTCCAAATAATCTGGTGCCGGCATCCTAAGAAGAGGGCTTTGGGAAGACGTCTTGAGCTCAGATAGGTTAAAGCATGGGCACCAGTCCATTGCTTGCTGTAGAGATTCTCGATCAGGTCTATGACCTTCCTGTTTAGGCCAAAGGAAAGAATAGAAGTTCTCCGGAATGTATTCTGGAACCATCACTGATGTTTCTCCCTTCACCAGCTTGAAGCCCTGACTGCCTCTCAGGCAAGACACCTGACTGATTTTTCTATCACTCTTTAATAGTTAATCCCCACCTTGTCAGTTAAAATATTTCAGTAACTCCCTTAGGCCAGATAAATCCAGGTAAGTTTAAATTAGATGCCTTAGCAACATCAGTCATTGAAAAACTTCCAGATTCAGTAACCCACACCATCTCCCTCATTACAGACAGAGGGTCTTGAATGAAAACCCTTAATGGGCCTTCTTCATGGCTCTGGGGCAGAATGGGATACATTTGTATTACACCTCAGTCAGTATTTTTTTTTCATAACCCTTAGGAAGGGTACATTTTACATTAACATGAAGCCTCAACATTTCTCAACACAGCTGTAAAATTCTGCTTTTAGCAGAATGCTGTTAGCAACGCAGAAATCTGATCATGTCACGCCTCTGCTAAAACACTTTCAAGGACTCTCACCACCTACTGAATTGTGTCCTACCTCCTCTTGCTAGAATACAGAATGTACAGTAATTTAGTCAGCCACTCCTAGGCCGGTTTCCCCTCCACTTCACACCCCAATCACTTTCACACCTCCAGCCAAACAGTTCCTGTACTACTTTCTAGGACTTGCTCTCCTGAATCCTTATCCACGCTGGGCTCAAGCCTGTCTTCTGTTCTTCCCATCTTGTTTACCCATCCTTCAGAATCTTTTTCAAGCATCACCTTCTCCATCCTGCCTTTCCTTACCTGAATATGGATATCTCCAACCTACAGATTCTCATAATATCCCTTAAATCCATTGTCTGATCCTAGGTACCCAAGTGGCAATTTAACATAGCCTTCCTTCTTGATCCTGGTCATAGTCATCTTTGTGTCGATCCACTGTATTTGGGTCAATGCCTTTCATGTACTACCTTCTCAGTAATATACATCCCATATCATTGGACATGATTTCTTTCTCTTTTTGTGACTCTAAGCCCCCTTTTTATCTTTTTTTTTTTTGTCTCTTGCATACATTGACCATTGAGTTCACTCTAGGTCCAATGAGAAGCATGATCTGTAAACAAACACCAAACCCTACTGGAAACTTAGGAGAATAAAGTTTGCTTTTCCCTAGGAGGATTAGAGACTATTTATAAAGCACTCAGGAAAGGAAAATCTCCGTGATCCTATTAATTGCTATTGGTATTCGTGATTTCTGTAGATGCAGGAAGTCTTAGAGGCTTAACTCACACTCACAAGGGAGTCTGTGTGGCACACTCAGAGACTTAGCTAGTGGAAACTGGTGATAAAATTTTATTTATTATCTTAATAAATTAATTAACACATTTTATTTATTATTAAAGATTATTTATTTATTTAAATGGCAAAGTCTCCCTGAGTTCTGAGCTTAACCCTAAAGATAATGAATTTTCATTGTAGAAATCTGGCCAATGGCAGTGACATCTGCTTTGAGAAAGACAAAAGCTTATTATTAGTTCCTATCTGGGCTCAATTTTTGCTTGCTTTCACAAATTTTAAAGCAGTTACTTAAGTTTTCTGTTAGTGGATTTTCTTCTTCCAAGCTGACCACCTTTTGGTGCTTAATAGACACTTTTTTTGTTTCCTAAAGCCAATTTTCAAAAATGCATGATGATAAATGCGTGTTGCGAAAATCTTACTTCTATCTTGAGACCTATTTGTAACTGGCCTCAGGAGGCCATTCTCTGAAATTGTGCAGTGAGTGTTGATTTGCAAACTGCATAGCCTCCTGTGTGCTTCCAAGGGAGTCGTGCTGAAATAGGGTTGAAGGCCCTTATTTATCTTCCGCAAAGACAGTTAAACAGTAGGCATTAAGATGAAGAAAATGCGATTGAAGTAAACCATCAAAACTTGCTTTCAGTTCCTTCACTCTAACTCAGGAGATTTTGACAGTTGAAAACATAGCAATGATCTTTCTCAAAATATGGTAATTCCTGTCAGCATCCGTTTTGCAGAAACTTAAGAGCAAAAACAAGTAAAACCATAATAAATACTTTGGGGACAACAAGAATTCAAATAATAGAAACAATTATAAAGAAATTCAGTTTTATTATTTTTCTAAGTACACACACTTGTATGAATGCCTACATCCAAAATATTTTTCATTCTAGATCAAACAGGGCCCAACAAATATATTTCATTTTTAGGTAGGTCCTTTTTGTATTAAGTGTCTCTAGAATGCTTGATAATTATTTATCCTTTTAAGCAGAATTTTCCCCTTCCCAATTTCTAAAACAATATGAATTTTTGTAGAATGTACTTAAAGTACAAAAATACATTTCAGATGAGAGCCAATTTAATGAGCTACATTTTATATTTAAAGAGCTCAATCTCGTTTGTATATTAACTTATATATTTAATTACACTAATCCATTAACTTATTTAGCAAATATACTATAAGGAATGTGCCGGGTATTCAGATTGCCAAAAGAAAGAAAAAAGTGCTAATCCTGATCTCAAAGGATTCATTCTACCTCTCATCTCAAATCCTTCCTCTACCCATATCCTATCATGCATAAACTATACATCACAAGTTACCACAATAAAATTCAGCATAGAATGAAGAGCAGGATACAAAGTCACACAGAGGAATGAATGTCTCATGGGAAAGAGTTTGTATATTATCCACTAAAATAGTGGAAGACTCCAGAGTGGAGTGAGCCAGCCACAGAGGTGCTCAAGATAATTCACTGGGGTACTAGAGGAGAAATAAAGAATAGCTATTTACATTTATTTTGATCTTGCGGCATTTATTTTGTGTTTGTGCCTGCATTGGTGTGATTTCTGATATACACATTATGTGTAATACAGAGATAAATAATTTATAAATAAATAGACACGTTCTGGGAGCACTTGCTAGTTTTGTTTTTGACTTATGTTGTGCACAGTATAAAAATTGCAGACTACTTGGGATTGTCAAGCCACTGGATGATTTTAAGCTGGCAAGAATATAGACTGGTTTATGTTTTAGGAAGACTACTTGGTGACAGTGTAGAGAGTACATGCAGGGGAGAGAAAACTGACAAAGATATAGGTGCAAGATGATGCATTTCTGAGCTAAAGTAGAAGACTAATATGACATATATTAGGGAGAATGAATGAGTAGGAATTAACATAATATGAGGCAAGAGGTTTTCCCTTTTCAGATGTCTAGAGAGACTTTAGAGAGGCTAGAGAGACTCTATGTCCGGGACTCTAAGTGTGGTGATAGAATAAATGATACATCGTTAATTGAGATACTTAATACAAGAAAGGATTGGGCCTGGTTAAAATAACGGGAAGCATGAGTTCAGTTTAGCATATCAACTGGAGATGTGTAGGGGACATTTTTCTAAGTAGAGATGTTCAGGTAGCAGCTGAATAATTAGGTACTTTACTGAAAAGGGACCAGATGGTGACCAGATTTATGAGTGCTTTTAAACATAGATGGTAGTAGAGTTGTTTATCTTTTATAGAAGGAGGCCAATTTTGGATTTCTTGGAAGTACTTAAAATCTTGTGCATGGATGGAATAAAGAGTTGCTTCCATACTATCATTTCCTAGCGCTAATTTTTTTTTTTTTTTCCTGAAACAAATTATTTGCTGCATAGGCTCACATTTGGAGTTCCAAAGGTAGGAATCTTGGAGTTTACATATTTCACAGAATGAACATGACTGGCCTAGCCACTAGGATGGCTGCAGAGATCAAAACAGGGCCAGATATAATTGCAAGATCGCAGCAAGGGCCAAGGATAGAACAACATTAGGAAGGGTCTGCAGGGAACTGATAAGGCCAAGAGAAATGTAAAAGGTGTATCTAAAAAATGAGAGAAAAAGGACAAGCTTTGAACTTAAGTGTCTGTACCTCTCTGTACTGCCCATGTTTTTCTATGACATGGGTTTTGATTGCTGCTGATATAATGAAAACTGAAAGAATTATACATGGGAAAATATAATACCAATGAGAAGTCAAGTTGTTCTGAATATTATTAATTGATGGTCATTGGATTTTGAATAAGGGGGTCATGTGTGTTGGATCTTCTCCCTCTTATAACTAAATGTTAAATTAAGGGAGTACTATGACAGAATCCAATAGCTTTTCTTATTTTTAATTTTTTTAATTTTTTCAGTGTTCTAAGATTCATTGTTTATGCACCATACCCAGTGCTCCATGCAATATGTTCCCTCCTTAATACTCACCACCAGGCTCACCTAATCCCCCAACCCCTCCCTTCCAAAACCCTCAGTTTGTTTCTCAGAGCTTTTTAAAAATTTTCAAACAGTTATGCTCCCAGGGCTGATGACTATCTGTATCTTTTCTATGGTACCTCCTGGGCCTATGTGTCTGTGCGTATAGTGGCGAATGTTTTGAATATAATAGATACACATCCTATATAGATATTTTTTAAGTGGGGTCATACAAAATTTAACATGTAGTCTTCATTTGCCATTCACTGATTCATTCAATATATTTCATTCAATATATTTCAATATATTCATTCAATATATTTCTCCTTTTTAAAAGCTACATGGTGGGGTGCTTGGGTGGCTCAGTTGGTTAAGTGTCTGCCTTTGGCTCAAGTCATGATCCCAGGGTCCTGGGATCGAGCCCCACATTGGCCTCCCTGCTCAGTGAGGAGTCTGCTTCTCTCTCTCCCTCTGCCTGCTGCTCCTCCTGCTTGTGTGTACTCTCTCTCTCTCTCTCTCTCTCTGCCAACAAAATAAATAAAATCTTAGAAAAATAAATAAAAGCTGCATGGTATTCCACACTAGGGTTTTTATAATTTACAAAAGCAGTGATCATTCTCATAAGTCTCCAATTCTTTCACTGGGATAAACAATGTTTCGGTGACCCAAGGAGTAGTGTTAAATTATAATTCCCCAAGAAATAAAGTCTATTATATAAAAAATACTTATTTAAATTTATAATCAACATAAAACACAGTATGAGAGGACTACACATGCTTAAGTCATCTGAGGGAACAGAAGATTACAAGTGCTATCTCGTATTCATTCTAGGGTAGGTAGAATTACCTGAACAATTCATATTTTACATACAAGATGTGTATTGTGTAAGATGTGTCTGTGGATGTGTGTATGTTAAAGTGCCAGTAATTGGATCTGTAGAAGCCAAATTCATGGATGCATGTCTGATATGATTACTAAGGCTTATCTCCTCAAAACTATGAGTTGGCATAAGATACAATCGAGTCGTCTAAACAATACCTAAGCTCAAGAAACCTAAGTTTGAAAAACACATTGTGTTTTTCAGATCTTTTCTTTGCTGCCATTAACAACTCAACAAACTATGTTAAACTATAAATAGAAATTATAGACTTCAGACATGACTGCAATGAGATCCAGATTCTCATATCTAAGTATGTTATCAGGCTTTGATTTTCTTTCAGTTTTCATCTCAGGGAGACTTTCCTTTTGTGGTATGTAGAGCTTGGCCCGTAAGAGGTGATTTGCAAGTATTCTTTGAGTGAGTGATGGTGAACAATATTATACTAAGAAATAAAAAAGATTATTCTTCCTACCCACTTAAGCCCCCATGTTGCACCACACCCAGTGCTCCATGCAAGCCGTGCCCTCTATAATACCCACCACCTGGTACCCCAACCTCCCACCCCCCCGCCACTTCAAACCTCTCAGATTGTTTTTCAGAGTCCATAGTCTCTCATGGTTCACCTCCCCTTCCAATTTACCCAAAAGCACATACCCTCCCCAATGTCCATAACCCTACCCCCCTTCTCCCAACCCCCCTCCCCCCAGCAACCCACAGTTTGTTTCATGAGATTAAGAGTCACTTATGTGGTGAAAAAATAATGAATACTGTTTTTCTGAAAATAAATAAATTGGAAAAAAAAAATAGTCTCAAACTCCAAAAAAAAAAAAAAGATTATTCTTCATGCCAACAATTCTAGCAAATTCTCATAATTAAGCCCCATAGATCCAATTTGGGTCACTGGTCTATCATTCCACCAACTTTGTGATGGAGAGCACAAAATATTGGGGCAACTGGGTGGCTCAGTTGGTTAAACTTCGGCCTTTGGCTCAGGTCATGATCTGAGGGTCCAGGGATGGAGCCCTGCACTGGGCTCCCTGCTTGGCGGGAAGCCTGCTTCTCCCTCTCCCACTACCCCTGTTGTGTTCCCTCTCTCATTGTGTCTCTCTCTGTCAAATAAAAAAATAAAATCTTAAAAAAAAAAAAAAGAGTACAAAATACACAGGGGCACCTGGGTGGCTCAGTTAAGTGTTTGCCTTTGGCTCTTGGGGTCCTTGGATCAAGCCCCGCTTTGGGCTCCCTACTTAGCAGCGAGTCTTCTCCCTCTCTCCACTCATGCTCTCTCTCTGGTTCTCGCAAATAAATAAATGAAATCTAAAAAAAAAAAATTTCTGTATTATGAAGCACAGATTCAAGTCTGATAGGCTACTAGGTATTCTGATAGATTTCAAGAAGTGTATTATATCTTCTCTATCGTAGAAAAATTCATTACCTGGTAAAGAAATTGACCACTGAGCTTATGGACTGGCAATTTGATATTCTCTATCCCTTTATTTCTGAGATTTCAAGAACCTTCTAACTTGTACACATCATGTAATGTGCAAATGAAACCATATAGCTCCGCTAAAATATTTTGTCAAATTATTATTATAAAAATAAAATTTTGGGGGGGTGCCTGGGTGGCCCAGTTGTTCAGCTTCTGCCTTCTGTTCAGGTCTTGATCCCAGTGTCCTGGGATTGAGCCCCTCGTTAGGCTCCCTGCTCGGCGGGGACCCTGCTTCTCCCTCTGCCACTCCCCCTGCTTGTGGTCCCTCTCTCACTGTCTTTCTGTCAAATAAATTTTAAAAATTTTTAAAATAAAATAAAATGTTTGGTCATGCCTGGGTGGCTCAGTGGGTTAAGCCTCTGCCTTCAGCTCGGGTCATGATCCCAGGATCCTGGGATTGAGCCCTGCACTGGGCTCTCTGCTTAGTAGGAAGCCTGTTTCCCACCCCTCCTCTGCCTGCCTCTCTGCCTACTTGTGATCTTTCTCTCTGTCCAATAAATAAACAACAATCTTTAAAAATAAAATAAAATGTTTGATATTTAGCAGTAAAGTGTTTTTTTATACAAAGGTTATATATTTTGTTTTCTAGTTTAACCATTACTACATTTCTGTAAACTTCTCCAAAGGAAAGTTATCCCCAAAATCTAATATTGTTTATTATGTCAAGAAGAAAATACAAATTTTAGAAAGTCTATTTTTTGGAGTCTGTAAAAATAACACTGCAGGGAGCTATTTGAGTCAAAGCTGTGATCATGTACAGAGCACCATGTTATAGTTTATTCTTTGTGGTGAAGCCATATGTTCTGACTTTACTAAGAGTTACAAGTTGTAACTCACTATTGAGGCCAAATGTATGCACTTATTTTGGAAAGCCAAGTGGAACTTGGTTGCTTATCCTGTCAACTTTTCCATCAGTTAAGGTCTTGGCTTAGGATGTTTTAGTGATAATGTAAGAAAAATATATCAAGAATGTAGCATGGTTTGTCACTAACTGGAATGAATGAACAGAGAAGATGTTTTGTCTATCATCAGAGCTTTTATACTGAAAAGATTAAAGCTTGTAAACTGACCCATATGAAATTTCCTTTTTTAGGTCAAAACTGCCAAATAGCAACATATGATTTCATTTAATTTGTAGGCAAATAAGAGCTCTCAATGCACATGAATAGAGAGGACATGGTAAAAATAGATTTAACTTATTTTCCCTGTGTTGTTTATATTCCTACAGAGTTTAGCCAACCCTTTCTTCACTGATAGTGCAAGGCAGAATTTACCTCAAGCACAGCTGTCATATCACAAATATTTAATTAGTGTGACTTACATTAATGAGGTTGAGGTTCTGCTATAATGCCTTGTTAAACTCACATACCTGGACTTCTTATGGGAGGGGAGCCCCACACAAGGAGTTCTCTACCTTTACCCAGTACTCCAAATTCAAATAATACTGACTTCAGCATCTCATCATGGGAAATTGACATAATTAAGCACTCTTCAAAGAAAAATAGACTCTGATGCCTCTAATGCTATTAAATATTTACTGTGCACATCATTGCAGTAAATTCCCTGACAGAAAGTGATTCTACCAAAGTAGATCAAATGAGAACATCACATCGCCTTGTAGCAACTGTATCCAGCTTTATAAATTATTAAACAGTATATATCTATATGCATAAAATATAAATGTAGTAGCAGCATAGTGTGGAGGCTGAAGAGTCTATAAAAGTATGTCCAGAATACGTTTCCCTATACTCTCAATTCTTAGCTCAGACATGAAGCTTGCTATGCTTATCTATGCGGGCAGGGATTCCCTCGTACTGCATGTTGGCCCCATGCTGCAAGTAGAATCAAAGAGAAAATAATAATAATCACAATAGCATAATTCCTTGTACAAAAGTATATATATGCATATATAAAATATACAATAATATGAATGAGTGGTTAAAGCTTACTGAATTAGAAAAGTAACCCAAATGATGTCAGGTTTAAAGCCAGCCTTTTCTGATGTGAAAATCAGGCAAGGAAGAGCAGAATACCTAGCTGAAATCTCTTAATATGTTCTCACTGTCCAGAAAGACTGGAGTCATCAGGAAGACTGACCTAACAAGAATGGCAAAGCTATCTTTTTTTAAAATGCCATTAAATTTTAACTTTTGAGTGTCTCTGAATTCTAGATAGGAAAGAAGAGGTGCTAGACATTTTTCAAAATGACTTGATTAAAAAATAATAATAATTTGAAAAATCTAAGACATTTGCTAAAGACTAAGAAGAAAAGTGTGGTAAGGTAGTTGCAACGCCTCTAAACTATATTTTGATTACTCACCTGGATGAATATTACCCCACCAGGCTCAAAGAGAACATATTGGCTATGAAGTTAACTAGTCACTGGCATCATATTTAAAAAATAATTTCATCAGAGCACCAGATATATACAGTTACATGTGGAGGGACCTCTGGGTAGCTCAGTTGGCTAAGTGTCTGACTCTTGATTTTGGCTTGGGTCCTGACATCAGGGTCCTGGGATCAAGCTCCACATTGGGCTCCTCACTCAGTAGAGGAGCCCTCTACCCCCTTTAATAAATAATAAAATCTTTAAAAATAAAAGTAAAAAAAACCAAATATATGTGGAAGGGATAATTGAAATACAATAAATAATGACCAAACTTCTACTAGATACTATGATAGCATTTTACCTGACTTATATTTTTTAATCATCAAGAGGAATTTGAAATAAGTAATAATATAATCACTTTTTAAATGAAGAATTGAGATTTATACAGGGAGAACATTTCAGGCCTTGAATTCAAATCCAGATCTGATTCAAAGATTCATATTCTATTCCCTACTTAATATTTATTCTTTAAAAATACATTGAAACTTATTTGTGGAGCATAACAAATAACATGGAGCACTTAGGGAGATGGAGAGGAGATGGGAGTTGAGGGAAATTGGAAGGGGAGGTGAACCATGAGAGACTATAGACTCTGAAAAACCACCTGAGCATTTTGAAGGGGTAGGGGGTGGGAGGTTGGGTGAGCCAGGTGGTGGGTATTAAGGAGGGCATGTATTGCATGGAGCACTGGTTGTGGTACAAAATCAATGAATTCTGTTATGCTGAAAAGAAAAAAAAAAAAAAGGCATTGAAACAGTGCATAATTAAATGGTAAAATAGATAGCATATATCAAGGTTCAGATAGGAAGATACAAAAATAAAATAATAAGCAGGGGTTTGTAGGATCTTTTTCCAAGCAATCTCATACTAGGATATCGTACTATACCTTTTCTCCCTATAGCATCAGCTCCATCATTGGAAGCAGGCAGAATTGAGGTAAAAATGAGTCAATAAAGTTAAGATTCTCTGTTTCATATCTTTGTTGTTTCCTTTTGTTTTGGTTTTTTTTTAGTTTAAGAATTCTAATCTCAAATAAGACTGAGGATTTTCTACTGATTATACCGAGATGGGCTCTGTTGTATTTTTTTCAATATAATCATGATATGATGAGTTCTATAAATTCGATTCTTTTTTTTAAAACATATGTTTTAATCACCATGGCCTTTTTTTTTTTTAAGATTTTATTTATTTATTTGACAGAGAGATCACGAGTAGGCAGAGAGGCAGGCAGAGAGAGAGAGAGAGAGGAGGAAGCAGGCTCCCTGCTGAGCAGAGAACCTGATGCGGGACTCGATCCCAGGACCCTGAGATCCTTACCTGAGCGGAAGGCAGCAGCTTAACCCACTGAGCCACCCAGGCGCCCCTATAAATTCGATTCTTAATAGAAGGCATTTATGAATAACGATGCTTAAATATTCTAAGAACTCTCCAAAGATCTGAAGAACGTTATGAAATTCTTTGTGAGATATTTTCTTCTCCAGTTTACTCTTTAACTTTTATGATAAGCACTTTCAAAAAGAAATGTTTTATAGAATTAAAATAAATTTCCTAAGTCAATTAGAAATCATTTGGCTAAACAATTATTTGCTACTTTTACTAGTTATCAAATAAATGCATGTATGCATGTATCCATATTGGACATTTTGATGAGTAAAAAGTATAAGAAAGCAGAACAAATAAACCTATAAAGAAAGTAATTATCAGCATTTTGGTATGCTTATTTCTTATTTTTTCTATATTTACTTTTGTAAGCTTCCGTATGTTGTAGGAATTTTGTTAAAATTTGTCTCCAACATCACAATAATTCTTTGTAAGCACAATAATTCAAGGTTCATTAATGTTTAAGTTCTCAAGCTATGAGTTATCACCCTAAAGTCAGGCTTTTATTTTATTTTATTTTGCCGAATGTACATAATGCTTTGATCAGTATTTTTTTGCAAAATTATTTGTCCTCGCTTTTAATGATTATTATAGCATTGCTTCCTGGAACGGAACGACTTAAACTAAATCATGTGAAATTTAAAAAGGAATCAGCCTTTCACTGTGGAACTTTTTAAATAGGTATAAGAGTAAAGAGAATAGGCATAATAAACCCTCATCTAGCCCCTCATCCACATACCACAATTATCAATACTTTCTCCCCTTAGATTTGATCTATTCCTTTTCTTTTTTTGTTATCTTTTATTCAGCTTTGCAGAAGCATTTTAAATCCCAAAATATCATTATTTTTCACCACTAAATTTTTCAGTATGCATTTCTAAAATATAAAATAGAAGAACATTCTCCATAATGGCTAAATCATACTGCACTTGAAAATTCACACCTAAATTCTGAAAATTAATGATTGCTTTATGTCATCAAGTACTCAATCCATATTCAAATTAAAAAAGAAAAAAAAAAAAGCCCTGTTACCCCGTTGGTCAGTTGAAATCATGATCTATCATTTCTCCCCTCTGCATTTGACATTCCTCTATTGTTTCTTAGCTCTCTTAATTTATGAATGTCCACTTTTCTATCTTACTTTCTGTGCCAGTCATTGTTTTGAGGAAACAAGTTGGTTTCTCAGTAGAGCTACCCACATTTAGGAATCATTTACTCATTCATGGGTTCTTCAACTTACCTCTGTATCTTTTATTTTTCTAAAGTGGAAGCCAGAAATCTTGGCAAGATTACTCTCTAAATGTTGTTTTGTCTTTCATATTACATCACATCAGAAACCATATAAGGTCCTGATTTTGGTGATAGTAAGGTGAATGATTTTCTAGTATCAGCCTAACTGTAATCTAAAGTTGGAAGTTTCTCTTATGTGATCAATAAGTCATTCAGAGAGTTATACTTCCCTCTCTGCAATAAGTTCTCTGTTTACTTTTCCTCTAGAGGCATTAGCAACTGTAGATGCACTTCACTTAAGTCAATTATTTGATTAAGAATTGCAAAATGAAAGTATAAGCTTTTAATTCATGTTGCTTAATTGTTTTCCTGAAAGATCTTTATCAAATTAAGCACTCATATCAATATACAATTATATCTTTACCAACATGCCTTTGCCTCAGTATTGTTTTAAGAAGAATATTTACTTACTTGATTAAAAAATATACATTTTGTTATATGGATTTTTCTGATATTTTTTTCTTTCCCTCTCTTCTATTATCACATCATATCACAATTTAATAAATTTAAACTAAGATGATAGCCAAAACTTACGAGAGAATTGTATTTTACATTATATACATTTCTTGATGTGTATTTGTTTTTTGCATTCAATCTTCTAACCGTGGTTAGGTTGTTTTGTTTTATTTTGTTTTCCTGCGAGAGAGCATGTGAGTGTGGAGGATGGGGTGGGGGAGTGACCGGGGCAGAGGGAGGGAGAGAATTTTAAGCAGGCTGCATGTCTGTCTGGAGCCCAACACGGTGCTCACTCTCACAACCCTGAGATCATGATCTGAGCTGAAATCAAGAGTCAGATGCTCAACCAACTGAGCCATCAGGCACCCCCATAGTTAAGAAATTTATAATAATCTGTAGGTTGATTACTGTTCTTCATGTTCTTCAAAGATTTTTATGTGATTTATAACCTTAAAATTTGAGGTGTTTTTGTTATTCTTTGCCCTCTCGATAATACCTAGGATGTTGAGAATATACTTCTTGCCATGCATCGTTCTAAGAACTTTATATTAATTACCTAGCTTAATACTCAAGGCATCTTTACTATCAGCCACATTTTTAAAAAAAATTTTTGTCGTGTTGTTAGCCACCATATAGTACATCATTAGTTTTTGATGTAGTGTTCATTGATTCATTAGTTGCATATAACACCCAGTACTCATCACAACACATGCCCTCTTTAATACCCATCACCCAACTACTCTATCCGCTACCCCCCTCCCCTCTGAAACCCTCAGATTGTTTCCCAGAGTCCATGGTCTCTCATGGTTTGTCCCCCATTCTGATTCCACCCCATCCGTTTTCCCTTCCTTCCCCTAATGTCCTCTGTGATATTCCTTATGTTCCACATATGAATGAAACCATTTGATAATTGTCTTTATCTGCTTGAGTTATTTCATTCAGCATGATCCCCTCCAGTTCACCCAAGTGGATGCAGATGGTGGATATTAATCCTTTCTGATGGCTAAGTAATACTCCATTTATAAGTGGACTGCATCTTCTCTATCCATTTATCCGTTGAAGGGCATCTCAGCTCCTTCTGCATTTTGGCTATTGTGGACATTGCTGCTATGAACATTGTGATGCATGTGCCCCTTCTTTTCACTACATCTGTATCTTTGGGGTAAATACCTAGTAGTGCAATTGCTGAATGGTAGGGTAGCTCTATTTTTAACTTTTTGAGGAACCTCCATACGGTTTTCCAAAGTGGCTGTCCCACTTGCATTCCCATCAACAGTGTAAGGGACAACAATTTTTTAAAGGTTTTTTATTTATTACTAGACAGAGAGAGAAAGAGAGCGCATGAGTCGGGGAAAGGCAGAGGGACATGGAAAAGCAGACTCCCCACTGAGCCTGGAGCCCCAACAAGGTAATTGATCCCAGGACTCCAAGATCATAACCTGAGCTGAAGTCAGATGCTTAACTGACTGAGCCTCTCAGACACCCCACTATCAGCCATGTTTTGAACATGAGGACATTGAAGTACTATAGAACTGATGGTGTAATCTATTCCTGAAACCAAACTGTCTCTAGAACCTATATATGTAATCAAGATACTGCATGGTTTCTAGCTATGATGTATCTTCAGTTTGTTTTCCTTAAGGGCTATTTAAATTAGGGACAAAATATCAAGTAATGACCTTTTGTCACCTTTACAAATAAGTGAAAACATACCTGGGTATAAATTTCTTAAATCACAACTTTTTTTCTGCTAAAAACTCTGTAGAAAAGTATTTTTAAATAATGTGCTTCTTGGAATGGCATGTATTCACATAAAATAATATATTTTATCAAATAAGGTAGGGAGTTAAATAAATTGTTATTTGCTTTCATTTTATTTAGGAGTCAGTGAACTTTTCCTGGAAAGAGCCTGATTAAATATTTCCAGAGATGTAGTCTTTGTTGAAACTGCTTTATCATAGTGCAAAAGCATTCACAGACAATCTATGAATGAATGAGTGTGGCTGTGTTCCAATAAACTTTTATTTACAAAAATAGCTAGTAGGTCATATTTGGCTTATGGGTCATAACTTGGAAATCCCTAAATTTATTTCTAACTCCTGGGTATTCAGAGTATTGAGTCTGTTATGATACATTTTTACTCTTTTATGATGTCTCCAAGAGGCCACTTTTATACACTGCATTAATGCTCTTAGTTGGAAAGAGAAATATAGGCCAACAGAAGTAATTTTTCCAATCTCCACTATCAGTTCCCTAACTGTTCAATACCTAATCGTGATGCCAATGTCACGTATTTTGGGTGTTAGTTAGTTATTTAGTTATGTATTTTTTACAGTTCCCCATATCTGTGTACAAACTTCTATTAAGTCACTTTTGCCTTGTTGACAAATGATCTCAAAAATCTCAGGAACACAGATAAAAAAATATGTAATCCTCATATTATAACACATCAGTTGAGGGTCAGTACTGAATTCACCCCTCCTCAATTCTTGCTCTTTTCCTTTGCCAAAAAAAATATCATTCTCCATATTGTTGCTGCTTCTTCAGCGCAATCTTACTGTAAAGAAAATCTTTGGAACACAGCTGAATTGAAAAGAGCTATATATGAGCCATCATCAACTTGCAACTGACATGTAGCATATGTGAGAAATAAATCTTTGTTGTTATAAACCACTGTGATTTTGTGGTTATTTGGTACTATAGCAAAGCTTATAAGTATCTAGTCTCTTAATAGATAGTGAGAAAAGGAGCCTATGGGAAATGGAAAAGGTTGCCTGGGGCAAATGGCAAAGGGCATACATCTGGTTGTTCAGTTAGTTTTTGTCCAATAGAACAATATATATGTATGGGTTGATGTGTGTGTGTGTGCATATATGCATATGTGTATCATGTGCATATCTAGAAGGATTGGGGGAAGGGAAGGGAAGGAAAAAATAAAGAATTGTTTTAGGGAAGCTTTCTGACATCAGACTTAGGAGCAGAATCGTGGGAGGAGGTCAGTGAATGAAACACTTTTTCATTTCTTGTGGCCATCTGGGCTATTCTGACTCAGAAAAAAAAAAATGAGTATGTAGTATAAAAATATTCTTTTCAGTCTATCTTTAGTGGTTGTGTTGTTACTTGAGACTTCTCTCACACCTTGCTTTATTGTCTTTTCACTTGTAGTCTGTTGTTAGTGTTTGTAAGTATTTTTAAGGAAATTTATTGGCAAACATTGAGAATGAATAGTGTTCTTCAATATTAAGCTGGTTTATTTTTCCAATATTTTTGAGCTGGGGTTTTCTCTCTCTCTCTCTCTTTTTTATTTTTAAACAATACAGATAGAACATTGCATATTTTGCCTAATGTGGTTTGCTTACTTAGAAATAGAATTAACCTCTTGGAAATAAGGAGATTGAAGGTGGGTGAGATTTGTTTGTGGCCATAATCATCTCTCTCCATTGTTGACATGTTTTGAAACTATAAAGGGAAAGATGAATTTAGTGGGGAAAATCAGAGCTTCGGTATGAGAACATTCCCTGTCTCTCCCCAGTACGTGTTCCATTCATGGTAGAGAAGTGCTTTATGTTCCCTTAGCCTGTTCTTCTACCAGAAGACAGTATCATACTGTATGTCAGGGAAGATTTATAGCCTGTTGAATTCACCTCTTTTTTTTCTTCTCTAAAAGTTAATGTAAGCAATAAAGAACACAAGCTCATGAAAAGACATAACTCTTTTTGTCAGCTATGTCACTACAATTCAATACATTCATGTTCGAGAAGACAGTAGGGTCTGCTATTGTGGTACAGCTTTACAAACTCTTCCCTTCCCCTCACCCCCACCTTCCCAAAGAAATAACAGGAAAAATCATACTTTGTCATATGAAAATTTCACCACAACAGAGGACAGACTAGCTGAGAAGCTTAATCTCTGACAAAATTCGACACTGTCATCAGTTGATTTATAGTCTCATTTCCATATTAAGCTCCTTTTCTGCAGGTTGGGGAGAAAAGTTGGACTAGCCTTTTATATTTTATTTTATTATTTTATTTTAATTTTTTTGACTAGCCTTTTTAAAATTCACTCTTTTTCACTTGTTTATATTTGCAACTCAGAACAAATGGTGATTTCAGTAGGTGAAAAGCACAGATTATTTTCTTTTTCTCCAGCAGGTGCCTAGAAAAATCAGTTAGTCACTGAGGAAGAAGTATATTTATTGCTTCCTCCTTTTTCTTCTTCTGGTAAATAGACTTTTTTCTAATAAACAGACTCTTTTTAACTATTCCTAAAAATAGTTGTTTGGGTAAGGATTTATCCCCTCATTGGTAGTGCAGGAAACATATCAATAAGGATCTGGCATTTATAGAGAAAGAAATACACAATTTCCCCAAAGTCGAACCAATTTCTTCTCTAGTAATCATTAGGCTTTTGTACATAAGATTTTACAGTAATGTATTTAAAATTAAAATTTAAAAATCTATAATAAAAATAAATATATTTTGCTGATTTTTTTTTCCTTTATGTCCCCTAGAATAAGGAGTAAGGGGTCAACTATTATTTATAGTAAAGGCTAAAATTGGGAAATTCATAGAAATACTACATACTAATGATAATGAAGAGAAAGAAAGAGAAAGAGTAATTGTATGGAAATGAAGCTGACCAAGAATTTCTGGTATTTAAAGAAGTATTTCTAAATCTCATAGTATAGAATATGGTGCATAGTAAGTGACCTATAAGTATGTGCTAAATAAATAGATAAAAACTCCCTTGGGGTGCCTGGGTGGCTCAGTGGGTTAAGCCACTGCCTTCGGCTCAGGTCATGATCTCAGGGTCCTGGGATCGAGCCCCTCATCGGGCTCTCTGCTCGACCGGGAGCCTATTTCCCCCCTCTCTCTACCTGACTCTCTGCCTACTTGTGATTTCTCTCTGTCAAGTAAATAAATAAAATCTTAAAAAACAAAAAACAAAACAAAACAAAAACCTCTCCTCCTCTGTACCTCTGAGCTGAGTGCTTAATGAAATTAAATCAAATAGCAAAATCTAATTGGTATTAGGAATATTATTCATCCCTTCAATCTGGGGCAGCAGTATCATTAGCGCTTTCTGCTTCATCATGACAGGTCCTACTGATGATGAATCATTTGTGCATCTGTTTCCCTTTTGAACCCTCATTGCCCATTGACTGTGACACACTTCTCCATGCCTTTTTTTTTTTTTTTTTTAATTTGGTGGCAATGAATGAGCCCTTGGTGTTAGCACAGTTGCTTTAGTTTTGAAATACCAAATGAGATAATGAGACCCCAAGAGTCACTGATGAGGAGGAGAATAGATCAGATGGGAGTGATGGCTTTGTCTCCAGAGAGTCTCAGCAGCTAAGAAGCTGCTTAAATGTTCATTCCATAATGAGTCTAATTGCCCCCGGGCCTAAGCTGGAACCAAGAGTGAATTTGGTACTTGCTCAGGTTTATTAAAGGCAGGGTATAAGGTTACAGTGGGAGAAACCAACTTGATCTATGTAAGTGGAAATTGGCTGACAATGAGTGTCTGGTAGGGTGACAAAAACCACAGAGAAAGAAATATACAGTTTTACCAGAGTAGAATGATCAGCCAAGATGCCGACCTGTAATTAGGTCTCTTACCAGCCACTAAATACAGAGGCCTCTTCAAAACTCAAGACCATTGCATAAATGAATAAATACCCTGGATGGCTATTAATCTGTCATATTAGAGTCTCCATTCAGTGCTCCCCTGCTCGGTTAATGCTGAAGAATCCTTGTTCTAGCACATTAAAGGTGAAAAACGTGCATTGCTAATGTCTGAAAATGCACCCAGGACCTTATTTTACACAGTTGTTTTTGGACACCTAGAAAATGTTTCTAACATGCTTTGACCTTCAGCTATTACATATGTATGAGATATGATGAATAGCTTTAACTGGGATTAGTCCTGGGATTTAGACTGACAAGAGTTACGGATTAGCCCAGGAAGTGAGTGCTTTGAGGATATCTGCAGTAAGTGTGGCCTACAATCTTGTCAAGAGATAATGTGATTTAGTATTTACATCCAACTTTGTCACTTTCAGTCATGTGGCTTTCGACTGCCACTTACCCTCTCTGAGACTCAGTCATCTTGTCTTTAATATGGGTATAATAAGATGCCAGAGGGCCCCCCCCAACTATCCTCAGGATCAAATAAGATGATACATGTGAAAGCAATTGAATTGCCAACTGTGAAGTAGTGGATATGCAAATATTAGTCTTTATGTTACATTAATTGAATCATCATTTATTAAATCTGTACAAAAGCATTGGCTTTTGTAATAAGAGCTGGTAATACAAAGCTCACTAAGACTCAATGTCTGACCTCAAGGATAAATACATAATTATTAGTAAAATACTCCAAATTCAAAGCTAGTTCTAGAAACTTCCACTTCATGGTAGCATAAACAGTGAGAAGGATGACAGTATTTTTAATCCTTTAAGATACAGGCACTTTTCAGAGATATTGCACATTTGTTTCCAGACCACTACAATAAAGTGAATATTTTAGTAAAGTGAGTCACATGAATTTTTTGGTTTTCCAGGGCATATAAAAGTTACATCTACACTGTACTATTGTATATTAAGTGTGCAATAACATTAAGCCTTAAAATACCTTAATTAAAATACTTTATTGCTAAAAAATGCTATCATCTGTGCTGTTAGTGAGTTATCATTGATCACAGATCATAGCAAATTAACAATGGTGAAAAAGTTCCAAGTATTGTGAGAATGACCAAAACATGCCAGAGACACTCAGTGAACCCTTGCTGTTGGAAAAACGGTGCCAACAGACTTGCTCAATGCAGAGTTGCCACAAACCTTCAATTTGTAAAAACCTAGTGTATGCGAATTTCAACAAAGCAAGCACAAGAAAACGAGGTGCGCCTCTATTTCTGTTTTTGATAGTATGAGTGCTCAAAAGAAGTGGCTATTACTTCCTAAGGTATTAATTTCCCCACCCTCCCGTTTCTATGTGCAGACCCCACCAGTATAGACAGAATTCCCACCATCACTGTGAAGTGGGTGGAAGCCAAAAGACACTGCTCACCCCCCTCTTCTAAAACAACAAAGAAAACTCTTAGAGTTTCAGACCACATCTCTCCACTGGTCTAAGCCTCCACTGACTGCCCACAGGGCTTGAAACAAAAGCCACTGTGTTCACTGTGACCACGCCTCAGGGCTCATCTCCAGCCCCTCACCTGTGTCCACCTGTCACACTGCCCCTCCTTGTTTCTGACCCAAGTCTGCCCCAGCCACACTCTTCTCCCTCTAACAGGGCGATGGTCCCTGAGAGATCCATCTCCACCAGGCTCTCTTCTCCTCAGGTCTCTTCAGAGAGCCCATCCCCAGGGAGGTCTTCCCTGTCACAGTACTTTTTCCTCTTTCACAGTTATATTCACTCATCAATTTTTTTTTTTTTAAGATGTATTTATTTAAGAGGAGGAGGGGAGGAGCAGAGGGAGAGAACCAGAATCCCTGCTCAGCATGGAGCTCCATGCTAGAACCCTGAGATCATGACCTGAGCCACCCAGGTTCCCCTCACTTATCAATTCTTTATATTTTACAATTTTTTCGTTTTTCCCTCCTCCATATGGTGCCCTCTACCTAGAACTTGCTGTTGCCACTTACGCAGCATTTGGGGTCTGAGCACTGAGCAGAAGTCAGATCCGGCAGAGGAGTGTTTTTCCCTCTCTAGGATCATGACTGTAGAGTCAATAAACATGACAAAAGCATGTACATTAATTAACAGTTACCTTCTGTCCCAACAGAAAACAAACTTCAGCTACAATAGTCACAACAACAGCAGGGTGAACACAGAGCTCTCTTGATGCACACAAACCAGAACTGTTTTTTCTGTTGAAGACCAGTGGAGGTCAGTACAAGTGATTAGTAAGATCACTGGAACTGGGGACGCCTGGGTGGCTCGGGTCATGATCCCAGCGTCCTGGGATCGAGTCCCACATCGGGCTTCTTGCTCAGCAGGGAGCCTGCTTCTCCCTCTGCCTCTGCCTGCCATTCTATCTGCCTGTATTCGCTCTCTCTCTCTCTGACAAATAAATAAAATCTTAAAAAAAAAAAAAAAATCACTGGAACTGCTTTCTCCAGTGAGTCTGAGGTAGGATATAGAGGCTTCAGGAATGTGCAGTCCATGGGGTCCCTCACACTGTGTGTTGTGCGTGAATGGTTCACCACCCTCTCCTGTTAGTTACCATACTTCCTAGTTTAGGACCCTATTGATTGGAAGCTGCATCACCAGTTTAATAAGAACTTTGAGAGGAGAAGATAAAAGAGAGACAGAGGAATACTAACTCATTAATTGAAAATATCGACCATCAGGTGCAGTTTGGGAAATGATTTTTTAAAAATCTCTGTGCATCTTAAAATCAAGGAAATGCTGTATCAATGCCTGATTAAAACTTCTTATGAAGATCCTTACTAAAAACTCTTGGAGAACTGACAATTGCATCTTTAATTATTCCTAAATTATAATACCTCTATGAGGAGTCCTTTCACTTTTTTTTTTTTTAAGATTTTTTAAATTTATTTGACGGAGAGAGGGATCACAAGCAGGGGGAGGGGCAGAGGGAGAGAGAGAAGCAGATTCCCCCTGAACAAGGAGCTCGATGTGGGGCTCCATCCCAGGACCCTGGGATCATGACCTAAGCCAAAGGCAAACTCAACTGACTGATCCATCCAGGTACCCCATTTTTACTTTTGATATTTATGCATATTAACCTGAAAGTTTATTGAGTATTTACTATATGTCTGATACTACACTGTATCAGACATATAGTACTGCACTGTCTGATTATATATTTAATATAATCCCTATACCAATTCTATTTGGTAAATTCTTTTATCTTCATTCTGCAGGTATAGAAACTGGGGCATAAGTAAAGAATGTGCTAAATATCAGGTGATCAGTAAATGACAGAGAAGTATGTAAGTCTAGATATGGAGATTCTGAAGTCCTCACCGCAGCTCCGCATCAGTTAAAATGTGTTGGTTGTAGGCAACAGAAACTGGCCATGTCTACTATAAGCACAAAAAGGATTCCTAGAGGGGCGCCTGGGTGGCTTAGTGGGTTAAGCCTCTGCCTTCAGCTCAGGTCATGATCTCAGGGTCCTGGGATCAAGCCTCACTTTGGGCTCTCTGCTCAGCAGGGAGCCTGCTTCCCTCTCTCTCTCTGCCTGCCTCTCTGCCTACTTGCAATATCTCTCTGTCAAATAAATAAATAAAATTAAAAAAAAATTCCTGGAAAGATGTGAGGATTAATATAAAGAAAAACTTGAGAGCCAATGAAGCTCTAGGCATCTAAGTTTTAGGGTCCATAATCAAAGGAGCAAGACTGACACAAAGCAAAGGTCAAGCAAAGCTTTATTTCGCGCCAAGCATCGAGAATCAAATTGACTGGTTGGGGCTGTCTCTTACGAGGCGACCCCTCCCAGCCTCATAGATGAACTTTTATAGAGGTGGTTGAGCCTGGCTATACTGCAGGTGGCCAATGAGATTGCAATGCACAGAGAAAACTGCACAGTCATACTAGGTCACACACGGGTGGCGAATTGAATTTCAATTTACCCTAGTAGATATATGTGTGCCCCACTGATTGGATGTCTCCACCTGGCCTGACCTGCCCTTGTATCTGGGCTTTGCAAGTAAGTTCCTCTGGGAGGGGCAGGGTCAATCTAAGTTCAGTGCATAAACACAAAATGGCTCCCTCTGGCTAAGTAGGCCCTTACGTAAGTTGCAGAAATTGTTGGACAGTGTCTTTGGTTTCAACCATTGCTATGAATCCACTCCAAACATTTTAAGTGTTTAGGTCACTGTAGACAAATTTCAGAGAAGAGCACATGGTTGTCTAATCTTGGGTTAACTTCCCACATTTTAACTATTGATGGGCAATGTGCCATTCTTAATAGTCTTTCCAAATTGAATCCAATGGTGGGATGCAAGTGATAGCCAAATCAAATAGTGTATTGAATAGTGTACTATAAGAAGGGAAAATGGATGGTAGACAGTAAAGATCAAATGACCATTAAAAATGTTTTGTTGGAAAGGATCTCTTTTATGATAACAGAATTATATTTTTTTATAATAGAAGAATACAGATTTAAATTTAAATTTAAAAAGATGAGGCACACTTTGATCCTAAGTCTTTCTATTATGTCAACTTACCAACACATCAGGAGGCCAGCCCTCTTGCCATAGCCCTAACAATTGCCCTCTTCACTTAATGTTTTGGTTCTGCCTTTTTGTTTGTACTTGGACCTCACAGCAGGGATGACAGCCTGAATAAAATATCCAAGCTGTCTTTTAGTATCTCCTTTAATTCATTTTTTTATCCACTAATTATTGATGATCCAGTAGGTGCTAAGCAATGTACTTGGTTGTGAATACATTTAATTCCTATGCTTATGGAATTTGTATTCTAAACACATTGGATAGGAAAACCCCAGGTAAACATAACTGTATTTTTATTTTATTTTTGTAAACATATAATTTTAAATTTAATTATTACATTGACTATATCAGGTGATAGCCAGATTAATATCATCAGAGTATATCATTCTGTCCTTAAAGTCATTTGAATATTAGACTTTTTTTTCTTGAATTCTACATTTCCATTTCTTTAATAACCTAATGACCTTAATTTTAACCTCTGGAGCATATTATGTATATGTATATGAATCTCTCATCCAGGTAAAGACCGGCAGATAATAAAGACAATTAGGAAACTATAGGTACTTCCAGAGTCATATTTTATAAATACACATATTTTTTTAAGCAAGCCAAATGTAGCATCAAACTTTTCCCTGAACTAAACCATTGGCATTTTATTCAGGTCCAGTGCATAAAATGTATTACCATCTCTTATGAAGTGTTTTGTCAGACTTTTGACTGGATGACCTACTGAGGGCCCCGAAATGCTAAAATCATTCTACAGATGGGAAAATCAGGATATTGAATCTGTCGACCTTTAAGATGCCTTCAAGTTTCAGAATTTCATAGTTTCATTATCATTATTTATGTAATAGAGTGACTTAGCAAACTAGGTTCCACTGAGACCACATATGCCAGCAAATTCCTTAATCTCACAAGCCAAGGCAATAGAATAGTAGAGCACTGTGAGTAAATAAATTAATCCATCTATTCGCTCAGCAGCTATTTATTGAGTCCTCACTGTTTGCATAGTTTCCCAGGACATGCAGCATGAGTGGACTCACACATAATTCCAAGAGAGGATAATTCTGAAGGAATTAAGACAATTCATTAGCCAATATCCAAATACAAGGGATCAGGAGAGATTTATATTTCACTTCGGAGTGCATATAAAGTCTGGAGGTATTTGCTCTCTATTTGTTCAAGTGATTTTAGTTAGTGTTGCTAATTGTTTTACAGCTCTTGTCTGTTGGAGGTTGTTCAGGAGGTTTTCATAGATGCCTTAGGGATGACATACCCCTCCTTTCTTTAAAAGGACACTATCACTTCAAAAAATGGTGCTGAGAAAATTGGACAGACACATGTAGAAGAATGAAACTGGACCATTTTCTTACACCATTCACAAAAATAAACTCAAAATGGATGAAAAACCTAGATGTGAGACAGCAATCCATCAGAATCCTAGGGGAGAACACAGGTAGTACCCTTTTCGACCTGGGTCACAGCAACTTCTTCTAAGACATGTCTCCAAAGGCAAGGGAAACAAAAGCAAAAGTGAACTATTGCAACTTCATCAAGATAAAAAGCTTTTGCAGAGCAAAGGAAGTAGTCAACAAAACCCAAAGACAGCCTACAGAATGGGGAAAGATATTTGCAAATGTCTTATCAGATAAAGGGTTAGTATCCAAGATCTATAAAGAACTTACCAAACTCAACACCCAAAAGAACAAAAAATCCAGTCAAGAAATAGGCAAAGACATGAACAGACATTTCTCCAAAGAAGACATACAAATGGCCAACAGACACATGAAAAAATGCTCTGCATCATTTGGCGTCAGGGAAATACAGTTCAAAACCACAATGAGATACTACCTCACACCAGTCAGAATGGCTAAAATTAATAAATCAGGGAACAACAAATGTTGTCAGGGATGCAGAGAAAGGGGAATCATCTTACATGGTTGGGAATGCAAACTGGTGCCACCACTCTACAAAATAGTACGGAGGTTCCTCAAAAGGTTGAAAACAGAGCTACCCTACAGCCCAGCAATTGCACTACTAGGTATTTACCCAAAGGATACAAACACAGTGATTTGAAGGGGCACATGCACCCCAGTGTTTATAGCAGCAATGTCCATAATAGTGAAACTATGGAAGTGCCCAAGTGTCTATTGACAGATGAATGGATAAAGAAGATGTGGTATATATAAAGAGAGAGTGGAATATTACTCAGTCATCAAAAAATTGAAATCTTACCATTTGCAATGATGTGGATAGAACTAGAGGGGATTATGCTAAGCTAAATAAGTCAATCACAGAAAGACAATTACCATATGACCTCACTGATATGTGGAATTTAAGAAACAAGACAGAAGGTCATAGGGGAAGGGAGGAAAGAGTGAAATAAGACGAAACCAGAGAGGGAGACAAACCATAAGAGACTCTTAATTCTAGGAAATAAACTGAGGGTTGCTGGAGGGGAAGAGGGTTGGGGGCAGAACAACTGGGTGTAATGAGCACTGGGTGTTATATGAAACTGATGAGACACCGAGCTCTACCTCTGAGACCGATAATATACTATATGTTAACTAATTGAATTGAAATAAAATAAAATTTAAAAAAATAAAAGAACAGTATAAAATGGAAAGATAGGACTGTAATTTTTTTTATGTCCCTGACTTAATAACCAGTGAGTTAAATACATAAACTAAGTGCAATCAATTGTTGCATAAAAGACAAATGAGAATTTCTAGTAAAGATGGCAACATCCCTTCTGAAAAAAAATAAGAGTGACTTTTCTTCTATATGAACGAGACCTGTAGCCGTAATATCCAGTTATTTTTGCAGTTCCTCTAATACACTCTAAAGTGAGGTAGCTTTTCTTTCTCTGAGAATTCAGAACAAAAACTTGCCCCCATACGCAGTATCTCTTTCTTCATGAACAAATTATTACATATCCCATTTAAAACTTCTTAGTTAATCTTAATAATTACATATTAGCTAGGATACTAATAAGCATGCTGGCCAGAAATCAGAAGCTTTATTTAGCACTGGATATTGGCCCCTGCTTCTGTTAGAATTAAGGCCAACGATGGAATCCTGGGGTCCTGGAGTCTAGCCATTCTTCCTCTTCTTGTTAAATCACACTTGGCTCTGATGTGAGTGTAAGATGTTGGGCAGATGTTATCAAATATGCTTCAATGAGAGGGGATCATAAAGCTCTTAAGTCATTTATCCTTCTAAATGTCAAGTAACTAAATTGATATTCCCATCTGCTTAAAGCCTTACTGGGAAGAAAGGAAAATGAGGAATGGAAATTCTAATTTTCTTTCAAAATGACTTCAGTGTGTTATCATGCCAGGAACATCTATTTTTGATGTTTCAAGTTTAGAAAAGAGAGATGGATAACTTTAGCGACTCTTTTAATTTTTTTTTCTTTGAAATGCCAAATAATTATGTGCATTCTCTACACCCCTGATTGAAAGCAACAGGGTTGTCCTTTAAAGAAAAAAGTGATAAAATGTTAGGTTAAAAATGGCAACCGGTCTGCCATTGTTGTGAGTTCTTTCCATGGTTGCCTTTCTTTCTTTTTCATTATCACAGCTGAGAGCTGTCTTTTTTCTTGCCTCTGCCCTCCCTACCAGCATGACCTCAATTTTCATCCCTGGGTGTGAGTTTTCTCTCAATTGTGCTCCACGTTTGTGCTATAAATAGTTTAGAAATATAGATTGTGCCCAGCATTTTATGTTTACATATTTACCTATTGCGTCTTTTGTAAATAAGATGCAATAGGTAAATGTGGGTTTATATATTTATATGCTGCATTTAATTACAAGTTTTATAGTGCATATTTACAACATTAAAAGTATAGAAACCAAATCACTGAGACTTATTGCTGGCATCCAATATATACATCTAACTAATGTAGATTAACTAATTGTCATGAGCCAAACACTACTCTGAGTGATTAAGCTGTGCATTCACACCTTTAGTCCCCTGATACTATGAGGTAGGCAGTATTACTATTCCCATTTCACAGATGAGGAAAATGAGACATGGAGTGGTTAAGAAAGCTTTCAAAGATAACAGAACTAGCCAGTGGCAGAGCAGGAATTAGAACTCAGGCCCACTGGCTCTTAGCGTTTGTATCATTTTCCTGTTGCTACTACAACAAATTTGTAAAACTTCAGTGGATTAAACAATACAGTTATATTGTCTTACAGCTCTGGAAGTCAGAAATCTGACATGGGTCATACTGGGCTAAGATCAAGGTGTAATCAAAGCTGTGTTCCTTCTCAAGGCTTTAATAGATAATCCATTGCCTTTCCAGCTTCCAAAGGCCATTTGCTTCCCTTGGCTCATTGTCCTGTTCTCCATCTTCATAGCCGGCAACAGCAGTGTCAAACTGAGTCCTTCTTATGTTGCCAACTCTCTGGTTTTATCTGCCTCTTCCTTTTTCCACCTGTAAGGATCCATGTGATTATCTTGGGTCCACACAAACAATCTAGGATAAACCACCTATTTCAAAGTCAGCTCATTAGAACCTTAATTCTATCTTCCATTTTAATTTCTCCTTGTCATGTAATATAACATATTCAGAGGTCCCGTAGATTAGGATGTGTGCTGTTTGGGGTGCCATTATTCTACCTACCACAGTGCTATAGACTGAAGATTTGTGTCCCCTCAAAACATTAGGTTGAAACCTAATCCCCAATGTGAAGGTATTTGGAGTTGGGGTCTTTTAGAGATGATAAGGGCTCTAGATTGGTGCCCATAGAAAACAAAACCCAGAGAGCTCCCTTGTTCCTGCCATGTGAGGACACAATGAAAAGACAGCTCTCTGTAAGCCAGGAAAAGGGAGCTTTCACCAGACCTTGAACTTCCCAGCCTCCCGAACTATGATACATAAATGTTGGTTATTTATAAGCTATTCAGTCTATAGCATCCTGTTATGGCAGACAAAATGAACTAAGACATAGCTTTTGCCATTATACCACACTGCCTCACTAAAGATTGTCTTAATAATATTAGCTACCTTTTATAGAACAGATTAGGTTTTATTACACATATTTGCACTCTGTCCTCACTGAAGGCAGGCAAACTAAAAACGGATGAAAAAAACAGTTTCAGAGAATTGATTTCCTTATGCATAGTAAATGTGAGAGGTGAGGTGGGGGTTTGAATCTAGGTCTATCCACTCTAAATCTCTTGTTCTTTCCTTTACTTTGAAATTTCAGCTAACTTGTCTGTCCTTGTGTTGGGATTTTTAAAGATTGATTGATTGATTGATTGATTTTAGAGAGCAAGGAGGGAAAGAGGAAGAGAAAGAGGGAGAGAATCTCAAGCAGACTCCCCATTGAGCACAGAGGCCACTGCCAATCTCCATCTCACAGCCCATGAGATCATGGAGTCGAAATCATGAGTCAGACACTTAATCTACTGATCCACCTAGGTGCCCCTATGTTAGGATTATTTTTTAAGATTTTATTTATTTATTTGTAAGAGAGTGAGCAAGACAGAGAGAGAGAGCAGTAATGGAGGGAGGAGCAAAGGGAGAGGGAGAAGAAGACTCCCCACTGAGCAGGGACCCTGATGCAAAGCTTGATCCTCGGACTCCAGGATCATGACCTGAACTGAAGTCAGATGCTTAACTGACTGAGCCACCCAGGTGCTCAGGATTTTTAGATAATAAAGTTATTTTGACCCTTTTAAAAAATAAAATTGTTGCCAATATTTCTAAAATTCAGAGCCTGTTCCTTGCTATGGTAAACATAGTTGACTGAAATTGCTATGAACTAGTACAATGCTTCGCATATTGAAAGATAAGATTGGACTTTCCCTTGATGATGCAGGAAGGTATGTCTGAAGCTACACATGTAGGGACCAATGTCATTGTCCTTAATGATCATGGTACAGTAATGTAGGAATAACTCTGAAGACTTGAATACATTAGGCCATGTGTGTCTTTGTGTGTATTTGTATGTTTTGTGTTTCCTCATCTGTGAAATGGATATAACATCTACCTTAAGGGGTTGTGAGAATTATAAATGATAGATTTAAAGGAACCCATCTGGCAAAGAATTGATTCTTTTTTTTTTTTTAAAGATTTTATTTATTTATTTGACAGAGATCACAAGCAGGCAGAGAGGCAGAGAGAGAGGAGGAAGCAGGCTCCCCGCTGAGCAGAGAGCCCCATGCGGGACTCGATCCCAGGACCCTGAGATCATGACCTGAGCCGAAGGCAGCGGCTTAACCCACTGAGCCACCCAGGCGCCCCAGAATTGATTCTTAATATTGGTAGCAGTTAATGGAATTTGAAAAAGTAGGTCTCTGGTGTCTTGGCTTCTTGTGATTGCATATTCCTCCTGACAGTGTAATATTAAAAACCCAAATGTTTGGAAAGGCTGAATTGATCAAGTTTGGGTTAAATTCTTTATGAGTAACCATCTGGAAGAATTCAGAGGAGGGATCCAGGAAAACCATGGCAGGGACAGTCTTATTCAGGGTTTGTGGGAATGACAGAGGCCAGTATTCCAGCAGACCTGTGGCTCAGGTCATGTGGACTTCTGTTTGAAGTTAAAACCCTCAAAATTATGATAGTATGGTGTCATAATTGTAAGACATTCATACCCTACTGAAGTCTAACAGCTCCTTGTTCTCTCTCTTCAAACATGGAAATACCATATTGTACCAACTAAACCTTTTATTAGATCAACTCTTCTCCATCATCCCTTACCCTAGAAAAGAATCTTTTAGGAATTAATACCTTTGGGTACTATAGCATATCTTCAGGGGTGGTATACTCACTCATACCAAAAACTTTGGCATTACCTTTGACCAATTCCCAATGTCAACTTCATCTTTTCCCTCCTCTGACTCCCTAGGCAAATCCTGAAAATTCCACCTTCAAAATACTCCAGAATTCAACTCCTTCAACTCCAGAATTCAACCACCATACCACTCTTTGGCTCTGTACTCTTTGATAGAATCAGTTTCATTCAGAAGACAATCTGAAGTCCCCTTGGACATTTACAAGTCTACACAGGATGTGGTCCCAGGTTACTGCTCTTGGGACCTCAGCTCATATTCTTTCCGCTTTCTCACCGAGCCCCAGCTACACTTGCCTCCTTACTGCTGCCTCAGGGCCTTTGCATTTGCTGGTCCATCTACTTATAATGATCTTCTCTGTGTGTCTGCATGGCCAGGTTCTTCACCTCCTCCTGGTTATTGCTCAAATATTACATTTTCAGAAAGCCCTAACCCTATTTAAATTTATCCTTTCCTGTGTTTGACCCCCATAGTACTCCATATATTATCAATTCTTTGGTATCAATGATTATGAGATGCAACTTTTGTGTACGTACTATGAGAAAAATTAAAGAAACAATTAACATGTACTTGATTGTAAGATGAGGCCTGATTTCAAAGATATTAGAAATGTGCAAAACAATGTGCATTTTAGGATTAACAAAATACAACTGTCCATTATTTCAGTTATTTATTTTGTTTGTAGTGTATCCCCTTCCACTATGAGATAGGCTTTATTAGGGTAAGGATAGGTTTATGATTTTATACTGTTGTTTTCCCCAGCATCTGAATCAGTGCCTGAAACACAGTTAATGTTAATAAATATTTGTCAAATAAATGAATAAGCATGATTTCCAGGGGCATTAGTTGTAATTTTGCCCTCTAAGAGTTCCCTGTATAGTACTAATTGACAAAACAGGATGCATGTAACAATAAAGTCTCTCTGCATATAACTTGTCATTTTTTCAAAGTAACTCAACATACATTTTCTCCTTTGCTTATTATCTCCATGTATAACATGGTGTAGAGAAAAAAAGTGCCATGCCCAGGAGTGGCTATGGTCAGAGAAGGGCTCTGTTGTGACTCAGAGATTATCTTTTTCTCCCCTATGCTATACGTGATTGAAAATTCCTATGGGGAGGGGCACCTGGGTGGCTCAGTGGGTTAAAGCCTCTGCCTTCGGCTCAGGTCATGATCCCAGGGTCCTGGGATCGAGCCCCGCATTGGGCTCTCAGCTCCACGGAGAGCCTGCTTCCTCCTCTCTCTTCCTGCCTGCCTCTCTGTCTGCTTGTGATCTGTCTGTCAAATAAATAAATAAAATGTTTAAAAAGAAAAAAAGAAAATTCCTATGGGGAAAAATTAAACTAAATGAACAATGTTGGTGAATTGATTGCTGCACTCATTTACTTGGGTCATTCTGCCAAAGTAGGCCAATACTGGTGGATTCAGGGGCATGATTGATGATGATCAGTTGTTACAAAATGTTGACTCTTGTGCCTACCACATAAAACTGGCCAGAGAACTGATGAGACTTGGTGGTCATGAAAATCATCACATGATCAACAGAAATGCTAAAGCCAGGGCATGCCTATAGGAAATGTTGGAAGCAGATTGGAAATTAAAAGATAAGAAAAATTAGATAGATGATGGATAGATAGATAGATAATGTGTCTTTAGGTGTATTTAAAACAAAAATGCAAATAAATACATGTCATGGTATAAAAGTACATATAAGAAATAATATTTTTCTATACTTAAACATTTTTAGTTCAGTTTTTTTTTTTAAGATTTTATTTATTTATTTGACAGAGAGAGAGAACACAAGCAGGGGGCGTGGCAGGCAGAGGGAGAGGGAGAAGCAGGCTCCCTGCAGGGAGCCCAGTGTGGTACTTGATCCCAGAACCGTGGGATCATGACCTAAGCCAAAGACAGATGCTTAAATGACTGAACCACCCAGGTGTCCTTATACTTAAACAGTTTTTTAAAGGATTTTATAAAGAAGAAGAAGAAGGAGAAGGAGAAGAAGAAGAAGAAGAAGAAGAAAAGAAAAGAAAAGAAAAGAGGGGAGGGAAGGGAGCACCTGGTGGTTCAGATGGTTAGGCATTTTCCTTCAGCTCTGGTCATGATCCCAGAGTCCTGGAATCAAGCCCCGCGTCAGGCTCCCTGCTCAGTACAGAGTCTGCGTCTCCCTCTCCTTAAGCCTTTCCCACTGTTTGTGCTCTCTCTGTCTCTGTCTCTCTCTCAAATAAATAAATAAAATATAAAAAAAAAAGGGGGTGGGGAAGGTGCCTGGGTGGCTCAGTTGGTTGAGCGACTGCCTTCAGCTCAGGTCATGTTCCCAGAGTCCTGGGATTGAGTCCTACATCAGGCTCCCGGCTCCATGGGGAGTCTGCTTCTCCCTTTGACCTCCCCTCTCATGCTCTCTCACTCTGTCTCTCTCTCTCTCTCAAATAAATAAATAAAATTAAAAATAAAAGGGGGGCAGTTGGGTGGCTCAGTCATTAAGCGTCTGCCTTCAGCTCAGGTCATGATCCCAGGGTCCTGGGATGGAGCCCCATGTTGGGGTCCTTGCTAAGGAGGAAGCCTGCTTCTCCCTCTCGCTCTCCTCCTGCTTGTGTTCCCTCTCTCACTGTCTCTCTCTCTCTCTCTGTGTCAAGTAAATAAATAAAAATCTTTTTAAAAATAATAAAATAAAATTTAAAAAAGAAAAAATGTTAAATAGCTAAGTTCCCTACAACTTTTCCCATACCCATATTTCCAGCAGTAACAATAATCATTAACAATTGATTGTTAATAATCATTAACAATAATAATCATTAACAAATAATCATTAACAATACACACATATTCTAAATCCACTCACTATGTGTACCCACAATGTTACACAGGTGTTTTGTGTTTAACAAAAATAATATTCTACTATACATAACTTTTCATAAATTGTCTTAATCACTCAAATGGATCTTCCAGAAGGATATATACAAACTACACTTCTTTTTAAAAGTTATATATTATTAAATAGTATGGCTATATTCTGATTAGTTTAGCTAGCCTACATTATTTCATATATGTGTGTTTCTTCCACTGTGTATAATTCACCAATGCTGCACAAGTATTCTTTAAATATATTTTTTCCTCTTTTCATTGCTTTCTTATGAAGGTCTGTTTTCATATACATTCCTTAGTTGTGCATTGTATATTTATGTCCTGAGATGGAGGATAAAAGGTACAAAAGGGAGGGGGGTCCTGGGTGGCTCAGTTGGTTAGGCATTTGACTCTTGATTTCAGCTAAGGTCGTGATCTCAGGGTCCTGGGATGGAGCCCCGCTTCAGGCTCTCTGCTCAGTTGGAGACTGCTTGAGGATTCTGTGTCTTTCTCTCCCCTTCTGCCTCTCCTCCCCAATTCATATGTGCTCTCTCTCTCTATGTAAAATAAATAAATAAATAAATCTTTAAAGATGTACGAAAGGTAAAGCAGTCAGCAGTAGTAGATCTATGTTTGACCTGAGAGCAAACTGGTTTTTTAAAGCTATCTTTTATAAACAAGCAAAACAAAAACAAAACTATCTTTTACATATTTGTTTGTTTTTACATTGATAAAGCCTATTTCAAAAAATTGTATGTGCTTTTGGGTAAATTGGAAGGGGAGGTGAACCATGAGAGACTATGGACTCTGAAAAACAATCTGAGGGGTTTGAAGTGGCGGGGGGGTGGGAGGTTGGGGTACCAGGTGGTGGGTATTATAGAGGGCATGGATTGTATGGAGCACTGGGTGTGGTGAAAAAATAATGAATACTGTTTTTCTGAAAATAAATAAATTGGGGAAAAAAAAGAAAAGAAAAGGAGACATTAAAAGCATGTTAAATTTAAAAAAATATTAGAAATGAAATATTAATTTCATTAATTAATTAATTTCATTAATTAAGAAGTGAAATATTAGATTTTATATATATGCACAGTATATATTACTTAGATTATATAAATAGAAATATATACTATTTATATGTATATATTATATATATTTATTATATATATTATATATAATTTTGTAGAATATATAATATTATATATGTTATATATATATATTCATTTTTATATATTTTACACACTGATCCTGTCTGACCTCCCACTTCATGAAGAACCCTTCCCTGTAGACCTTCATACCTTCTCATTAGCTTCATTCTCTGCCTGACAACCTTTGGCTCCTCATCTAAATAACTTCATCCTTGAAAACTCAGTTTGTGACACTGTTCCAAGAACCATTCTCTGATCATCCCAAGGAATTAAGGTGTCCCTCTAGTTCCCTGAAAGTGCCCTGTGTTTGCATTGATCAGTACATTTTCCAGTCACTGCTGTTGTGACTATGGATGTGTTTACTTGCTTTTTCTGCTAGATTATAAGTGTCCTCATTGGAGGAAATCCATCCTCTTCATTCACTTCTGTATTTCTAAATGCATGAAATGATGTCTAGAGAAGCACCAACACTTCTTTTTCTAGTAGATAAATGAATGAACACATACATTATCTTTTTTTTTTCTTTTCTTGGCTAATATGTGTATTTGATATTTTAATAAATGCATGTGGTATGTGTGTGTCAGTTCGAGGAGTAGAATGCTGGTTGGAAAGATGGCATTTAACTTTAGATAAGCTAACCAGTAAGATAATGATTGTGGAAAAAAGGGGAGAGGTGGTTGTTTTTGCAAGGCTAGCTCATTCATTTGCTTCAGTTTATTGATGGGGAGAGGTAACGCAGGTTTCATTCTGTTTGCTATTTCTATGTGAAACCATGCAGCTCATCTCTGCAGTATCTGTCTCATTAAAGAGTTATCTTAAGGAAACAACTCAGCAGCTGTCAGGGGAGTGCCAAAATGAGTCATTGATTTGCAATCAGGATGACCAGTGCTAATGGATTCACCTATTTCTCAGGTCCTCTTAGAGCTCACCCTCTTGTCACACAGCATAGCACTTTGGCTGCTAGCTTTGAAGTGAGGAATGTCACTTCACTAAGACCTAAGCTTTCTGCCCCTCTGTCACCAGGTTTCAGCCCCTAGGATAAATTTCTACCTTTCAGTCAAATATGTGTCACTAGAGCTAAGGGTGAAAAGATTCATCTCGATATTTTCTCTAGATCAACTGTGGTGGTAAAGACATTCTCATGTAAGCACCTGAAGTTTTATTTATGTGGGAAAATGAGCCCAAATTTGGAATTCCAAACTACCAAATTCCAGGTAGTTCAACATAATCCATTGTGTTAATTATTATTTTTTTATTATGAAATAGCCAAGGAACCTAAGAAACCATCTAATTTTACTTCTGTGGAAACTGAAGTCCAAAGGGCTAAAAGAGTCTCTGTGGTCTTTCCACCAGAATAGGCTAAATCAGGTTTTGAATTTGAGAATGATCCCTTTCCCACTTTACTAGAAACAGATCCTTTCTTCTTCTTCTCCACTATCGTCTGGTCCTGGAGATTAATATGACCGGTTGGTGAATAATCAGGATATTCAGTGGTTAGGGCACTTCTGTAAAAAAAGCCATCCTGGATCTTTTTTTTTTTTTTTCTTTCCTTTTCTTCTATTTTTAGAAGCAGTGTAGTACAGCCTTTATGTGTAGAGGTTCTGAAACCAGACTATACAGGTTAGAATCCAGGATTCATCTCTTAGTACCTAGAGGAGGAGCATGTGTCCTCAGTTTAAAAAAGTAGTATAGTCATAGCATCTACTTCATGTGGTCACTGAGTTTAAAAAAGTCAAAGTCTTGTATGTAGAACAGTGACTGACACAAACCAAGCTTTCCCTACATAGTGCCTGTTCTTATTCATCAGAGTTTGTGGGAATAGAATGGGAACTTCTGCATTCCTTTGTCACCCCTCATAGTTAGAGTGGGAATGAGCTCTCATTTTACTATATATTTCTCAGGTTTTCAACTCCATCTCCTTTGTTACAGTATAATCTTAGGCCATGTGTAATCTATGATTTATAAAGGAATTAATATAGAATGGTATGGAGGCTAAGAGCATGGGTTTGAGTGTCAGTCATACTGTGTTTGGAATGACTGGAATCAGCCTGTTTGTTGGCCAGAACTGCAGTCCAAAGGTTTTCAAAATGCTTTATATATCCATATGACATGCATTGTAATTTCACAGAGGACCAAGGGACCCCCTTTATAGCAAAGATGGTATAAAAGTGTATAAATGCATATGGAATCCACTTGTGCTTTCTTGCATCACACCACCCAGAAACTGCTGGCCTAATAGAGCTGCAGACTGAACTGTTGAAGAAATAGGTGGAACACCAACTTGGAGATAATACCCTGCGAGGCCGGAGTGTGGCCCTTTAGGACATCACATGCTACTTATATCAACATCCATTATGTGATGCTATGTCTCCAATAGGTAGAATATGTGGGTCCAAGAAATAATAGGTGGGGGCCAGAAGGACTGCCCTTTCCATTATTTCCATTGATCCACTTCAGGAGTTTATGATCCACACCCCCTTAACTCTGTGCTCTTCTGGATTAGAAGTTACGTTTCTCAAAGAGGGAAATGCTTCCACCAGACAACCAGCAAGAGAGCTACTGAATTTTGAACCAAGACTGCCACTCGGGCATTATGTGCTCTTCTTGCCAGGGGACCGATAGGGAAGAATAAATGCCACAATAGGGAAACTTGAGCTGGACCATGAATGAGTGCCATCACACAGTAGAAGCAGGCAGAAATATGGTAGGCATCCACTTGGATATCTCTAAGTTCTCCATAGCCCAATATCGATGATACATGGACAAGTGCTGTGTGACCAGTGCTTTAAAAATGACATGGGAAGCAGAGATACGGACTACTCAAGTGAGAGTCTTATTCACCCCACATACTGAGCCACCATGACCAGGAGATGCAAGCTTTGAGGGAGGGAATCTAGATTGGGTAGTCATGGATGAAGATAATGGTAATCGGTTGCAACTTCAGGACCAGTCATAACAGTGGGGACTGCATTTCATCCTTCTACCGCCCTTTTGTGAGTTTTTCCAACAGAACAGGCCCACCAAAGCCTTGAATTGATATGGCTCAAGTGGATTTAAGTGACATAAAAGGAAGACTGTCATAAATTCTGTGTTGTGCTGCACCAATATCTCCTTTAGGACTGGTAGAGTCACCCAAGTGGTGATTAGGTTGCTGGCTGAAAACTTTCTGTGCTCAGGTGAAGAAGGTTGGCTAACCTCAAATCATGCTGCCTTGCAGGGTATCTTATAACCAATTTCTGATTGTCATTGTGGGATAAAGCCTAGACCTCTCAACCTAACTTGTAACAACTCTAAAGGACTATCCTAGTTCCAGAGCTTCTGGTAGGGTTGGCTGAGGCCCTAGTTGATATTGTAATGAAGCCTGATTTCTCTTTCTTTTGAGTCCTCCTTGGTTTTCTTTTTGTTCCAGGCATTGATCCTAAGAGCAGTCCCTAATATAAACCCCTGCATGCAAATCTTTATCTCAGAGTTCCTGGGGACTTATGCCAATGATATGGCCTGAATATATACCTGTATAAGTAGGAAACAATATAGGCACAAGGCATACATTTCAATAGTAATTGTAAGGATAAAATCTCATTAACAAAACTGGTCTGTTCATAGAGTAAACTATGGCACCCTCAATACGGTACCACGTAACTATCAGAAAGAATAAAGATCTCTGTGAAGTATATGGGGATATTTTATATTTTAAAGAGAAAAAGAAAATAAAGGTGAAGAACAATATATATAATTCACAACCTTTCATATGGAAGAAAAGGAAATAAAAATATAAAAACCATTTACCAATTTTGGTGTAATAATTAATAAAATAATTAAAGAAGATGGCTACATATAGGGGATTGGTATGAATGAAAAAAGATAATGAGACCAGAGTTTTGCATGTATTGGATGGAGTAATGGGTGTTATACACAAACAATGAGTTATGGAACACTACATCAAAAACTAATGGTGTACTTTATGGTGACTAACATAACATGATAAAAAAAACTATAAAAAATAAAATAATAACCTTTGATACATGTAAACATTTCAGAGTCAAAAAATAGAGATAAATTTGAAAATATAACAAATCTTAAAATTGAATTCAAATACCAATATAAAAACATAAAGCATGCGTTTTATTTTTAAAATTTTTTTTTAAAGATTGCATTCATTTATTTGAGAGAGAGGGTGCACAAGCCAGGGATAGGGGGCAGAGGGAGAGGGAGAAGCAAACTCCTTGCTAAGCACGGAGCCCAACAGGACTCAGTTCCAGGACCCTAGGATTATGACCCAAGCTGAAGGTAGCTGCTTAACTGACTGAGCCATCCAGAAGCCCCTAAACATAAAGCATGTTAAATTGAAAACATAAACACATAAAGGCAGTAATTATTTCAAGGAAGTGTGGAATACAATAGTCTATCCCTCATAAGATGTATTCTAGTGGGGAAAAAAAATAATTTAGATTTTACTTAGTGGGATTATTAATAGTAATTTTGATATTGAAACCTGGACTGCTATAAAATAGAACAAATAATTAACTTCTTATATCATTAGTAACAATGGGAAAGAATGTGTGAAAATAAAAGATATTTTGAAAATTTCTTTAATGTTAACTTTGAATTAGAGATATCTGAGTTCAGAATTTAAATGTATATGAATATCAAATATATATATTTGATATATTTGAAATCTGTATATTTAAATAATATATTCTAAATAGTATATTTTAAATATGTAAAATTGGCATAAATATATAAATAATAAACATATATTAAATAATGTCTGTAGGAGTCAAACATTCCTAATTCAAAATTAACATTTAGTTAATAATAAATAATTTTTTAGAGGGGCAGAGAGAGAGAATCTTAAACAGAGAATCCATTGGGTATGAAGCTGAAAGCAGGTCTCAGTCTCACAACCCTAAGATCATGACCTGAGCTTACATCAGGAGTCAGACATTTAACTGACTGAGCCACTCAGATGCCCCAATAATAAATACTTTTAAATTAATATATTGAATTATTCAAATCATTTCAAAGTATCACCCCACAGAGTACTTATTCAGTACTAATGAGAAAGTATACCTTTACAATAGAGAGATGAGGCTGTTACCTTGTGAGGGCAGACTCAAAGGTGACCCCCATGATCCTTGCTTCTTGATATTCATGACCTTATGTAATTCCCTCTCCTTGAATGTGGGCAGAAGTTGTGACTTGTTTCCTAATAAACAGAATACAGCAAAGGTAATAGAATGTACATAATTATGTGTATGTGATTACATTACACAATACTATATAATATCTGTCTTGCTGAGAACTTCTTTTCCTTGATGGCTTTACAGTAGCAAATTTCCATGTTTTGAGCTGGCCTATGGAGAAAGCCACATGGCAAGGAACCAAAGGCTGCCTCCAGCTAAAAGCCCCCAAGACCCTAAGGATCTTTGGTCTGGCAGCCTGCAAGAAGCTTAATGCTCCCAACAACCATACGAGTGGGAATAGATCCTTCCCCAGTTGAGCCTCAGATGTGACCATATTCTTGTCCTTTGTCTTGATTGCCCCACTCGAGACTCTGAAGAAGACCAAGATAGCCATGCCCAGACTCCTGATCCAGAGAAAATATGAGATAATAAATATGCATTGTTTTAATCTACATTTGTGATAATATTGTTAAGTAGCATTACATAAGTAATCATATACCTCGACAAAGTGATAAAAGTGATAACAATTAACATCTCTAATATTAGCACATTTAAAAATTTAAAAATGTGATTTCATGTGATATCTCCAGTATCATCTATGAAGTGAATACTTTTGCCAAAAATACTTAAAACTCTTTAAGTCCTTAGATCTAATTTCTAGATTGGAGAAAATACAGATGACAGAATGACAAAGTAAGTGTAACTGTGAGGAAACAGAAGAGTCCCAGAATATTGTACATTATTTATGTCAGCAGGCCTGAAAATGGAGGTGGGGAGGTGGCAGAGAGCTAGTCTAGATTAAAATGCTGATAGAGGCAAAAGGGTCAAAATGAAATGTGTAAGGTTTGTTTTGTTCCTAGCTCAATACAGTAGAGTACAATAAAATTTAAAAAATAAACCATAGGAAAAACAACTTGACAATTGGGGAAAATGTAGACATTAATTATAGATCAGATGATATTAGGAAATGCTTGGAAATATTCTTAGTTTTGATAACATTATTGTCATTATGTGATATAGTGTTCTTATGTGAAGGAAAAAGACCTCCGATGGGTCTCCTCTACTTCCAGCACTTCACTTTGGTCACCAGTGTGTGGATTTTCCCCACACCACAAGCAATTCTGCATCACCTGCTGGGTATCCTACGATTTAACTCAATCAACTCTTATACTATCTACCTGGAAGCAGAGTCACCTCCCACAGGTTAGGGATTCCGTTCTACAAAACTGCTCCCCCACCCTTCCTCCATTTCAGATTCCAGTGACAAATTCTGGTTGTTGCCTATTCTTCTAATTGACTGGCTGTAAATCACAGTTTTCTACAACTCCCTCCTCTCAGTTTCAATTAATTTGCTAGAGCATCTCGCAGAAGTCAGGATAATAAGATATAACACAGGAAGAGCCAATGCAAGGGATGCGTTAGGGCAAGTTATATGGGAAGAGGCATGGAGTTTCTGAGCCCTCTCTGGGGATGTCCCCCTCTCAGCATTTCTAGGTGTTCACCAATGCCAGAAGCTCTCAGGATCTTTCATTCAGGACGTCTATAGAGGCTCTATTGTACAGGTACGGCTGATTAGATTATTGGCCCCTGGTGATTAATTCCAACTCTATAGTCCCTCTCCCCACACTGGAGGTTGGAGAGGCCCCTGAAAATGCCAACCCTCTTACCACGTGGATGGCTTACCTGGCAACCAGTCCTCATCCTTAGAGGCTTCCTAGAAGTCGCCTCATTAACATAAATTTAGGTGTGGTTAAAAGGAAACCATTATGAATAACAAGACACCCCTTTCCCCTTTATAGTTCCTGACTGATTTCAGGAATTAGGATGTTTTGAAAGCAAAACACCAAATATTATAACAAAAGATTCTCCCATTGCTCTAATTGCTTAGGGAATTGCAAGGGTTTTAGGAGCCTGTGAGCCTGGAATAGGGACAAAGACAAAAATAGATATTTCTTATTATACATCATAATATCACACCTTATTAGAAATTGGAAGTTAGGATGCTTGGGTGACTTAGTTGGTTGGGTGACTGCCTTAAGCTCAGATCATGGTACTGGAGTCCCAGGATTGAGTCCCACACTGGGCTCCCTGCTCAGCAGGTAACCTGCTTCTCGCTCTCCCCCCTGCTCCTGCCCTCTCTCATGATCTCTGTGTCTCTCTTTCTCCAAGGAAGAAGGAAAGAAAGAAAGAGAGAGGGAGGGAGGGAGGAAGGAAAGGAAGGAAGGAAGGGAGAGAGGGGAGAGAAAGAAAGAAAGAAAGGAAGAGGGAAAGAAAGGAAATTGGAAGGTAGTAGGCATGAAGTGTCGTGATGATTGAACTTCCTTTCAAAAGGTTCATCAAGGGCGCCTGGGTGGCTCAGTGGGTTAAGCCCCTGCCTTCGGCTCAGGTCATGATCTCGGGGTCCTGGGATCGAGCCCCGCATCGGGCTCTCTGCTCGGCAGGGAGCCTGCTTCCCTCTCTCTCTGCCTGTCTCTCCATCTACTTGTGATTTCTCTCTGTCAAATAAATAAATAAAATCTTAAAAAAAAAAAAGTTTCATCAAAATGTGCGTGTGTGTGTGGAAAGACAGAATGTTAGCAATTGTTGAATGTAGATGAGCACATATTTTGCTATACTTTCAACTTCTCTGTATATTACAAACAAAAGTGGAAGAACAAATTATTGGTGTTTAAGCATGTTGTCAGAAGTCCAGTTTGGCACAACAGCGTGTTGTTAACAAGAGGCACTCACTAAAATTATAAAACAAACCAAAAAAACGAAATAAAACAGAAGTCCAGTACACCTAGAGGTTTGGACCTGCTTCCTTCTTGTATGTAACTTATTCTCTGGGATCAGCCCACAGCCTCTGTAAAGTTATTTTACCCAACTTTTCCGGATTAGTTTTTATTGTTTTTGTTTTTAATGCCTAACAGTCATTTTGACGTCTTGATTGTATGTAATTATCAGGGTCTTATCTTGTCTGGAAGGGTGAAATACTTAAGTCTGCTTTTTTAAAGTTCCAAAAATGCAGCCCAATCTAGCAATTTCATTTATTTTTACTTTGGGCATTTGTGTACAAAGACACATAGTTGATAGGGAAGCCAAGACCACTTGTTCAGGGCACTTGTGTTGTCTGGGAAGGGTCATTTTGTAATACACCTGGAAAGGATACCTGCCAGTTTCTTCTGATTAATGGATTTATGGAAATTCACAGAGGGCAAGTGACAATATTAATAAAATATAAGAAGTTCAGGTAGATTGGAAAATGTGGCCTGGTGATCTACTAATGATTACAGAGATGTGAACATATAAAAAACTAAAAAGGTGCTGTGTAGCACTACAAGATGGAGTTTTGCCGTTCCTGCCCATGACATTAAAGTATATTCTCTGTCTCTACCTCTTGCCCTTTCTGCCTCTTCTTTTCCTTCCCTTTTTCCTTCCCTCCCCAAACTGGCCTCAAGCTGACATTCTTATCTTAACCCTTAAAGCTTTTGTCAGAAAAAGTGGGTATCTTTGGTTCTGTTTTGTTAGGGGGAGGAAACCTTACCTTCTCGCTTTATTAGATGTACTTTGCAGATGGAGAACTGATTATAAAAATCATTTAAAATCGGGCCAACTTGGGGCGCCTGGGTGGCTCAGTGGGTTGAAGCCTCTGCCTTCAGCTCACGTCATGATCCCAGAGTCCTGGGATCGAGCCCCGCATCGGGCTCTCTGCTTGGCGGGGAGCCTTTAAAAAACAAACAAAACAAAACAAAAATAAAAAAAAATAAAATAAAATCGGGCCAACAAAAGTCTTGTAAACAAAAGGAGTATTTGTTAATGATAATAAATGAAAATCAGGTACTTAAATGTAACGATTTTTCCAAAATGGACCTTCAAAATTTGACTGGCCTGGAAGGAAAATGTAAACAATTCTGAATTTTTTTCAATTTGGCATGGAAATCATTGAGGTAAGAGTATGTGACAAACTGGAGGTGGTAATATGTCCATTGGGGAAAAGGAAAATAGAAATGGACTTCCTTTAATTGGCCTAAGACAATTACTGTAGTATTTTTTAAAGATTTTATTTATTTATTATAGAAAGAGAGTGTGTGTGTGAGTGCACACGTGGGCTCATACATGTGAGGGGAGGGGCAGAGGGAGAGAGAAAGAGACAGAATCTCCATCAGGCTCCCCACTGAGTGTGGGGCTGGATCTCATGACCCTGAGATCATGACCTGAGCTGAAATCAAGAGGTCACTCTATTGAGCCACCCAGGTGCCCCAGAATTTACTATAGTATTAACTCGACTGGAATCTGGCCCCAGAGTAGTAACTTTTTCATTTCTTTAGCACCACGATACCCTCTGACTCGTACAAATGTTGGTGCTTCTGCTTTAAAGAGGCGTGTGCCTGTGCAGGCAGGCAAGCCTGAGACGCATTGATTCAAGTGCTTGGCATCTATTAATAGAATCGCAGATGGGGACAGAAGTGTTTTAACTCAATTATGCCTCAAGACCTAAGGAAGTGGCTCATATTGATTCTCCCAACTGACACTTCAGGCTTCAGCAAATGGGAAAGAAAAACAAAAACAACAACAAAAAACAACAACAAAAAAAACCCAGAACAGAACAATAACAACAAAAAACACCTTTTTTCTCCACTGCTGGCTTCTTTCCTGATTACTGCTTATTGAATGAATGTCTGCTATGTACCAAATACGTCACGCGTATTCTAATAATAATGGACAGTATTTTAGTAATGTTATAGGTAATAGATTGCTAATAATATAGGTGATATTTTTCCCATATGACACACAGGAGAAATGGAAGGTGTAATCAGTGAATTAACTCAGTACTTCAGCACAGCAAATGGTGGAGTCTATGTAAGAGCTAGGTCTGGGTGGCTCAGTCAGTTAAGTGTCTGCCTTCAGCTCAGGTCATGATCCCTGATCTCAGGATGCTGGGATCGAGTCCCGTATCAGGCTCCCGGAGAGCCTGCTTCTTTCTCTGTCTCCCTTTGCCTGCCCCTCCCCCTGCTTGTGCGCTATCTCTCTCTCTCTCTGTGTGTGTGTGTGTCAAATAAATAAATTTTAAAAATAAGATAAATAAATAAAAATTAAAAAAATATAGTGCCAGGCCCACCCCAAGGCCACCTGTCTGCCTTGAGAGAATGCTCTGAGACAATGAGAGCTTTTAACTCAATTCAGTTATGATACAGGGTTGGTAGTATGAACATGTCACAGGTGACAGAGGACATTAATGCTCTGAAGTGTAGTAGTCATGACAAGAAGCAAATAAATATTGCAAATGCTACTTGCAGTCGAGTAGATAAGGGATTTGAGTAATCTTTTTGGAACTTGGTATTTTTCCTTGCAAGGCTCTCAAAGAACTCAAGGAAAAGCAACTCAATTTGTGAAATTAATAGCATTTTAGAAGTAAAAGGACTTTGAGGGGACTCTAGGTCAGTGGTTTAGGACCTAGTAGAGTATGGTGATTCTTTGTTATAATCAACTCACCAACTTAATGGAATTTATACTTTTATCGTACAGTCCTATGACAGTGTCCAAAGGGGAGAATTGACCTAGTCTAAGAGGTCATACAAGGCTTTCCTAAGGGAAGTGTAGTTGACCTGATATCTGTAAGAATATTGAGAGGCAGCTAGCCAAAGTGAGGTCAGAGACTGGGAAGACAATTCCAGGCAGATGAACAGAAGGCCTCCGTGACAAGGGTGACTAAGGAACATCAGAACGTAGAAAGTACCAAACAGCTAATATCAGAGATGCCAGTATAAACCTGAAAGAGTAGTTTGGAGACTGAATACATGGGGCCTGTAGACTAGGTAAAGAATTTCATGCTTAATCCTAAATGCAATGACAACCCTCCAAAATGTTTTAAGTATGGATATAAGGCGTGATTTGCATTTCAAAATGATCACTCTAGTTAAGGTCAATAAGGAGTGGATGGCGGGTACACCTATGGTAACCACAAAGAGGTAAAAACATACCAATCATACTGAGGAAAATAACTGAAAATTTCAAGTTTCGAGATATAATGTATACAAACTAAAACGCACCTGTTTTGAATGCTGTGACAGTGTAGCCACTATTGCAATCAGTCAATATATAGACCATTTCCATCACTCCAGAATTTTCCTTATGATATTTGTCAATCCATTCCTGGTACCTTAGCTTTTTCAGTGTTCTTTCATCAATGCCTTATAGTTTTCAGTGAACAGATCTTTTACCTCCTCGGTTAAATTTATTCCTAAGTATTTTATCTTTCATGCTCTCATAAGTAAGATAGATGGTTTTCTTGATTTCCTTTTTGGATAGATTATTGTTGATGTAAAGCAATACAACTTATTTTTAAACATTTATTCTGTATTTTGCAATTTTACTGAATTTGTTTATTGCGTCTGATAGGTGTGTTGTGTGTAATCTTGAGGGGTTTCTACATACAGGATTATGTCATCTGCAAACACAGATAATTTTACTTCTTCCTTCCTAATTTAGATACCTTTTGCTTCTCTTCTTGTGTCTGCTTGCTCTTTCTTATACTTCAGTACTATTGAATATTGAAAAAAATCATGAGAGTGGACATCCTTTCCTTGTAGCAGATCTTAGAAGTTTTTAGTTTTTTCCCCCATTGATTACAATGCTAGCCCTGGGCTTTTCATAAGTGGCCTTTACTGTGTTATTTGATTTATTTACATTTGTTTATAATATTTTAATTTCTGAAGCACCCATTATAATGCCGTCTTTCATTTCTGATGAATTTGAGTTGTCTCTCTCTTTTTCCTTTATAGTTAAGAGTTTCTCAATTTTATATTTTTTCAAAAAAATAACTCCTAGTTTTTAAAAATTTTTTCTCTATTTTTCTATTTTCTATTTGATTATTTCTGTTCTGATCTTTATTATTTCCTTCTTTCTCCTAACTTTGGGTCTAGTTTACTATTTTTTTTCTAGTTCCTTGGGGTTGTTGAAATTTTTTTCTTCTTTAATGTAAACGTTTATTAATAGAAACCTTCCTCTTAAGGCTGCTTTTGCAGCATTCCGTAAGTTTCGGTAAGTTGTTTCTATGTTTTTGTCTTGAGATATTTTTAAAATTCCCTTTTAATTCTCTGTTTGACACAGTAGTTGTGTAGTTAAAGAGTGTATTATTTAGTTTCCAGGTATTCTTCTCAACACCATCCTTCCCCTGTTGTGTATTTGTAACATCCTGTTGATTATCAGTTGGCAGTATATGCATGGAGTTATTTCTGGGTTTTCTATTTGTTCCATTCATTTGTATGCCTGTCATCTTGCCAGTACAATACTGTTTTGATTACTGCAGCTCTGTAATATATTTTGGAAATCAGAAAATGTGATACCGCGGTTTTATTCTTTCTCAGGAATCATTTGCCTATTCATTAATGTGTGTGTGTGTTTCCATATGAATTTTAGAATTGACTTTTCTGTTTCTACAAAAAACATGCCATGGGGAGTTTAAAAGAGATTGCACTGAGTCTATAAATTGCTTTGGGTAATATGGGTATTTTAACACTATTGTCTTCTAATCCATGAACACAGGACACCTTTCCCTTTGTTTGTGTCTTGTTTAATTTTTTTATCAGTGCTGTGTAGTTTTCAATATACAAGTTTTTTCACCTCCTTAATTAAGTTCATTCCTAAATATTTTATTCTTTCTGGTGCTACTGTAAACAGGAAGGTTTTCCTAATTTCTTTTTAGGATAGTTTTTTGGTAGTGTATAGAAATGCAACTGATTTTTTACATAGATTTTGTATCCTAAAACTTTACTGAATTTATTAATTCTAATGGTTTTTTTTGTTTGTTTGTTTGTTTGTTTCAAATGGAGTCTTTAGAATTTTCTGTGTATAAGATCATGTCATCCACAAACAGGGAAAATTTTACTTATTTCTTTCCAATTTGGAGGGCTTTTGGTTCTTTTTCTAGTCTAATGTCCTGGCTAGAATTTCAAGTACTACCTTGACTAGAAGTGTCAAGAGTGGGTATCTTTGTCTTGTTTCTGAGCTTAGAGGGAAAGTTTGTAGTTTTCCACAATTGAGGATGTTTGCTCTGGGTTTGTCATACGTGGCTTTATTTTGTGCTGAGATACATTCTTTCTAAACCTAGGTTATTTCTTATTGAGAGTTTTTAATCATTAAAGGATATTGTGTTTTGCCAAATGACTTTTTTTGCATCTGTCGAGCTGATCATATATTTTCTATCCTTCATTCTGTTAATGCACCACAGCACATTAATTGATTTTTATATGTTGAATCATCCTTGTATCCCACGGTAAATTTGGCTTGATCATGGTATCTGATCCTTTTAATATCCCGTCAGATTCAGTTTGCTAGTATTTTCTTGAGGATTTCCCAACTATGTGCATTAGGGATGTTAGCCTATAGTTTTTTTGATCTGGCTTTAGTATTAGTGTCATGCTGGCCTTACAAAATGAATTTGGAAATGTTCCCTCTGTTTCAGTTTTCTCAAGGATTGAGAGGAATTAATGTTGTTAATTTTTCTTTAAATACTTGGTAAAAATAATCAGTGAACCCATTTGGTCCTGGGTTCCTCTAGGCTGAGAGTGTTTGATTACTGATTCAACCTCTGTGCTGCTTACAGGTCTGTTCGGACTTCCTATTTCATACTGGTTTAGTCTTGGTAGGTTGTATGTTTCAAGGAATTTATACATTTATAAAGTGGTGTTGTCTAGTAAGTTTTAAATCATATACAACCAGAAATTCCCCACCACTGTATATAATTTACCGAAATATTTGTCTGTAGACACCAAGGATTAAGTTCAAAAGTACTTAATTATCATCCTCTACGGTAGTCCCCAAATGGAAACTATCCAAATGTCCATCAGAAATAGAACAAATACATTGTGATATATTCATATAGTTGAATCCCAGACAGTAACTAAAATGAATAAAACAGGTCACATGACAATGTGGATGAATCTCCCAAACAACACTGATAACACTGATAAAAATTCTAACATGCAACAATTCCTACTGGACAATTTACTCAATAAAAAGCCCAATGAGGAAGGACTAACTAAAGCCTTTAAGGATACATGCACATGTGGTATAACAATACAAAGAGCAAGAGATCAATTACTTTAGACGTCAAGATAGTAGTTTTAGTTGGGTGGGTAGCCAGGAGTTCTGACTGGGATGGACTGAGAGGTAAGTTGCTGATGGAATGCTGATATTGGTTTCTTTACCGGATTTGGCAGTAAGTGCATTACATGTATAATAACACGCTGTGGTGTAGGATCTCATGTTTTTTTGTGCATATGTGGTATTTTATAATTGACATTTTTATTTCACATTAAAAAGCAAGCGAAATGTAGGAAGTACAGTTAGGAGGCTATTACCCAATTTTTCAAGGGAAGGAAGATGGTAAGTGGAAGAAGAATGGAAGTAAAAAGGTTTAAGAGATATCAAAAGGCATCTAGAAGGGGTAGGGAATAGGGGGAGTAAATCAAATTTTCGTGTTTTACAGTCCAAGTAGCTAACACTTGATCTAAATTCTTTTACTTCTGCTTTTTCTCTTTGCTGCAAAATTCTCTATCGTGGCTCAAGATGCAAATTCAGAGTGAGCTGTTACCAAGATTTCACTGTATGGTTCAGGTACAAGATATTAATATGCACAACTAGACTTTACTATTTTCTATCTCCTATTTTACTGGTTTTGTTCTATAACTCTGCTCCTTTGTCTACTTTTTTTTTCCCCACGGAATAAATACCCGGCATTCTAATAACTCGCTGATCGTAATTCTTTATCATTAAATATGTTTTACCTCCCAAGTGACGTTTTTCCTTCTGGAACTCTGACCTTTGAGACCCTGCTGAGCTCATTATTATTGCCAGTTGCAGATACTCAGCGCTCATCAGAATGCTCTGATAGACACTTCCTTTTTTACTTGACATTGGACATTTCACTTCCTGACATCTACAATTTTGTGAGAATTTCAGTGTCTGCCACAAGCCTGCATTTCATCCCCATGGATAGCATCAATCCGAAGGATGCAAGAATACCTCTGTCTGTATCATTAATGCATTAATGTATCTGTTAAATACATCTTTGTTGGCAATGTTTGATGAGCCAAATTAATTTCACATAATTACTTATGCTACAATATTAGATTGTTCTTCCTGTAATATTAGGTTACTTTTCTAAAGTGTCCGTTTATATACAGTATTTGTGTCACATATGTTCCCCTTACTTTATATCTGTTAATTCCTTTAGCAAATACTGAGTGCCCTTGTGACACAGAATGAGAAATATAAAAATGGAATTATCAACAGGAATAACACAGTAGGTGCTCTAAAAACATTTGCTGAGGGTGCCTGGGTGGCTCAGTGGGTTAAAGCCTCTGCTTTCGGCTCAGGTCATGATCCCAGGGTCCTGGGATCTGGCTGCGCATCGGGCTCTACGCTCAGTGGGGAGCCTGCTTCCCCTCCTCTCTCTGCCTGCCTCTCTGCCTACTTGTGATCTCTGTCAGTCAAATAAATAAATAAATAAATCTTTAAAAAAAAATAAGAACATTTGCTGAATGAATAAGTGAATGAAAAACACAATAATGACATAGATATTGAATAATTGCATACCTAGTCAGGAGTTTGCTTGACCTTCTCTTAGGAGAAATCTGGAAATCCATCAGTTCAGGGATATTGGTTATGCCCTGTAAGGGAATAAGTACCACTTACCCCTCGTTCTGGACTAAGGAGATAAGGGAATTTTTTTTTTAAGATTTTATTTATTTATTTTAGAGAGAATGAGCTGGAGAGAGAGGGAGAGAGAGAGAATCTGAATTAGATTCTGTGCTGAGCACACAGCCCAACATGGGGTTCAGTCTCACAACTGCAAGATCGTGGCCTGAGTCAAAACTGAAAGTTGGCTGCTTACCAACTGAGCCATCCAGGTCCCCCAGGAGCAAAGGGAATTATATATGAACCCTTGTTGAGATAGAATTTTACTGTCTAAGATAGAAGTAATGGAAAGGGAATAAGACAATGAACTACTTGAGAAATCACTAAAGTAGAACAGAAAAAAAAAAAAAAAAGGAAAAATCCCTGAAATTATCTCTTGATGGTAAGGTGTCCAGAGAGGGTGTTACTAGCTGAGTTGGTAGGAGAATAATGACTGCTAATGTTCAAACTAACAAAAACAGCAATTCTATGTCCTTTTACTTTCCCAGTATCCTTATATGACATATAACCCTCTTTCTTTGTTTTGTGTTATTACAGAGAGAGTGAGCCATTACCAAGATGGCTGAAGCTGTAAAGTTTACAATGTAATTCGAATCAAATAATGGCACACAAAGCATAGTTGCTTAGTGCACAACAAGGTGGTAGGCATTACTCATAGTTAAAGCACCAGGCATCCATTCCCATCAATGATTCTTTCCACAGGAGAGCCTAAGCATAGCAATCACTTCTGGGCAAAAGGGCCAATTGCCTGTTGGTTGATGAAAATGAAATATGGTATCTTCCCACTCTAAAATGTATTCAATAGTCTGGGAGAATATGTATTCACTATTTATGATACTTCCTCTGATTACCTTCACTTCTAAACCCACAGCATCTAGCCCTTGATCCCAACACTCTGCTGAAACAGCTCTTATAATAGGTTTCAGGAACAACCTATTTGCAAAACTCAAAGACATCATCTTAGTTCTCATTTGCTTTGGCCTCTCTGCAGTGTTTGACACAACTGACCATTTCATTTTTCTTGAAACATTTGCTGAGTTTGGCTTCCACAGCCCAATGATATTCATCATTCCTTCTGACTGTGTAACATCTGAATCTCCTTCCTCTATTTGGAGAAGTCTCACTTTTTTGAGGTAGTGCCCTTCCTCCATTTGGGAACCTGAAAATGCCAGACATTCATTTTATCAGCTTTTATGCAGCTAGAAAGCAAAAGCATGTCCAGCTCCTAAATTCTCACATATATCAGCCCTTGTCTTTGCATCAGAATCAGTGATGCAAACCAGCAAAGAATACACAGAGTCAGTCCAGGTGACCAAGGCCAGCTGAGGTAGCTTCTTTATGAGACTTTCAGATGCAGTAATTGTAGAATTTCTGGTGGTAGAATGCAGTGTCCCATGCTGAGATTTTGTTGGTGCAAGCTGGAGTGCCTGTGCTCAGTAGCCCTTTCTTTATCACATCACTGTAAGTCTAGTATAATTGTAATCATTCTTTACAGTTTTTTTCCCCCAAGTTACATGCCCTATATCATGCAAATTGTCTTACTATATTCCAGGTATTTGCTATTCTAGAATACCAAGGTATTCTAGAACATTAAAATATTTGCATCTGAGAGTCTGAACAAACAGAATGAAATTCTTCCTCCTGTCTCTCCTATTCCTCTGTCCTCCTCTCTCCTTCATTAAACATTTCAACTCTATTTTTGTTAAGAATTAGATAGTAAATGTGAAATGGTCAATTACACCTTAGTTAATGACTCATTAAAGAAAGGGTTAAGAATCCAGTTTGGGTTAAATAAATCGAATTGTAGAGTTAGAAAAAAAATCTCAAAGTAAATTTAATTCCACCTTATATTTGATGTTTAAGTCCCCTATAATACCTCCAATAAGGAGCAGTCCACCTTCAATGCAAATACCTCAATTATTACAATTGAAGTTTTAGGTCATGAAATAACCCTAAAAACCTATGCCAACATCGCAATTTTTCAGAAGAAGAAAACCAAGGCCAAGGGAGGATGAATGAGCAGCCTATGGTCACATATTCATTAGTGGTTGATCCCTGTCTTTGGGTTCAGTGGTTTCTTCATTGTACCTCTGTCCTTACTCTTGAGGCATTTCTAGCTGACCCTGACTATTAGAACATTCTTCCTTATAATGAGCCCAAATTTATCTCTGAAACCTTCTTGGTCCATTGATTGCTAAACATGTAGAGACATAAAGAATGAAGTTAATCTCTCTTTGAGAAGAGTGCTATTTACTTTCCTCAGAGTTTCTGATCAGTATTCTCCAGGGTAAGAATTTCCCTAATTCCTACAACTTGGCCCTCGCATATTGGCACCCGCCCAAGTCACCCTCACCATTCCTGGCAGACTTCCAAGCACTCTCCAGTTTACTTTATGGGGTCATAGCTAGAACTAAACATGCTATTTCTGTTGTACTTTCACCAGCTAACAATTTGTCCTATTCGTTCTCTTGAATAAGGAAACATCTGAGTCCAAAGGGACTCCTAATATCTTGGAAGGAATCTTGGTATGTCAGAGGGGGTTTGGTAAATATGGTGTTTGGAGAACTGTCTCAGAAGGTGAGTAGTGAAAGCAGACCTCTAAAATACCAGCTGCTGGAGGCATGCCAGAAATCCTTTTCTAACAATTTACTGACTTCAGGGAAGTCATTTAAACCCTTTGGGTCTGTGTTCGAACATGTGTAAAATAAGCCATATGATTTAAGTGGTCACTAAGGAGTTAGAAAACTTGCTGGAGTGGAAAGAGGAGGAAGGCTGTGATTCTGAGGGTCAGATCCATTCACGTGATTCACTAGTTGTATAAATTTGAGCTAGGAGCTCCTGTATCTGGCCTCAGTTTCTTCCTCTTGAAAATGCATATGTGAGTAGGAGAAACTGAAGGGACGAAAGTTACTGGGACTTCATGGTGCTTAGATTTTATGTCAACCAGCAGGCAGACAGAAAACACCTCTTTTCTGCTATTGCACAATCCACATCTCTTACTCAACTATGGTATTTTCAAAGTCAGAGTCTCCACCTGTGTGGAATAACTGAGGTCCTGGTTTTATGAAAAGGCATCATTTATAACATAGACATTCTGCTCTTCCTTGGTTTAATTAGTTCTTTATCAGAACTGATGGAATTGTAAATTATGTAGCATTTCAACAAGCTTGGGAAGAGATTCCCGTGAGCTGCTGTCAGAAAGAACCAGCGACCAAGACTTCTCAACATGACCTCTTCCAATAATGAGCTGTTTCTAACTTTATCCACATCATAGGCACTCAGACTATTAGCTGGTTTTGAAGAGCTGGTTGGGATACCAAAGACCATTATATGTGATTATTGATTTTTCTAAAAGCTGCATCTGGGGATTATCAACCAAGCAAGTAGCAAGCAAACCACACTGGCCGCCTTTCTTCAGTTGAACATCAAGATGACCTAGCTTGTGGCAGACTCAGTCAGCTGAAAGAGGGTGTTTTTGTATTTCTTAACAACTCAAAGCAGCCTCCTCCCAACGATCTCAAATTAACTGCAGCACAGGGGAATGGTCCATGAATTATTTACAAAAAAGCACATGCACACCACTCGTCTTTTTCTTTAGCTGTGACTTGTCGTGCTCCTTCCTAGACCAAATCAGAGGATGAACAGGTTCAACAATTTTGTGTAATATCCTCCAGGGATGACCTTATTTTTTATTTGATTATTTTTTTTCCTTTGAGAAAATTGACCAGAGAGCTAAACCTTGAGCAAATATTGCCTTAAAAACTTAGAGGTGCAAGATCTTTACCAAGGCATTTGCTTGATGGCTAGTGCAAGTATATGTTTCTTTGAGCCAAAAATTAAAATTAAAAATTAAAAAAGAAATCTCTGATGGAGATTAAGGTATGGTACATATGCCAGAGCACTGATTCTTTGGTAATCACAATTCAGAATGAGAGCTGATACTAACTCAGTGGAGACTACGTCACCATGCTAGGTGCTAGGTATGTTGCATATCACAATACATTCAGTCTTCATAACCCTGACCTCACAACCGAGCATTTTTTATTCTCACTTTAAAGATGATGGAATTATTATCAGGCTTTCCAGTATTTCAACATGGTCTGGTATTTTATAAGATACTTTGATACAAATGATAAATTATAATTCTTTTGTAGTCTGTAATGCAGGCTTAAATAAGGCCTCATTTTATAAATGAGCAAACAGACTGAAAGAAGTTTGGCCTTGGAAAGCAAGACTGCACCTACACATCTCTAATGAAACAGCTTTAATGACTGTTTATTGAGAAACTGATTCACCAAAAATTATTCTAAGGACATTACCTATCTTATTCTATTGATCTTTCAAGTAATCGTGCCAAACAGATACCTCCGTTTTATGGATGAGGCAAGGTGAAATATTTTGCTCAAGGTTATCCAACTCATGTGTGATAGAACCAGGATTCCAATCCAGGTTAGCTGAACTCATTGAAATACCCTGCACCACATTGTAGGTAATGAGGCACTTCTTGGGTTCACTCATGACTTAATCCTCTTGAACTTAATGACACATTCCTAAAAGTGGTATACCACATTCACATTCTCCTGAAGTATAAAACCAGATAATAATAATAATATGTACTTGACAGGGATGTTATGAGGATTAATTGAATTACTATTCCTTAAACACTTAGGGCAGAGCCTGGCAGATAGAATTAGAGAATGAAGGCTAGCTATTGTTTTTGCCAGTGCTTTTTTTTTTTTTTTTGTAGGGTCTTTGCCTGGTTTGGGGATCAGGGTAATACTGGCTTCATAAAAAGAGTCTGGAAGTTTTCCTCCTCTTTCTATCTTTTGAAACAGCTTCAGGAGAATAGGTATTATTTCTTCTTTTAATGTTTGGTAGAATTCTCCAGGGAATCCTTCAGGTCCTGGGCTTTTGTTTTTTGATCACTGCTTCACTCTCATTACTAAGTAACAGTCTATTCAGGTTGTCAATTTCTTCCTGATTCAGTTTTCAAAGTTTATAGGTTTCCAGGAATGCATCCATTTTGTCTAGGTTTCTTAACTTATTGGCAAATAGCTGTTGATAATAATTTCTGATGATTGTTTCTTTTTCCTTGGTGTTAGTCGTGATCTCTCCCTTTATATTCATAATTTTGTTAATTTGGGTCTTCTCTCCTTCTTTTGGATTAGTTTGGCCATGGTTTATTGATCTTATTGAATCTTTCTAAAAAACAGCTTTTAGCTTCATTGATGTGTTCTACTATATCTCTAGTTTCTATCTCATTGATCTCTGCTCTAATCTCGATTATTTCCCTTCTTGTGTGTGGGGTTGGCTTAATTTCTTGTTGATTCTCCAGTTCTTTAAGGTTTAAAGAGAGCTGGTGTATTCTGGATTTTTCAGGTTTTTTTAAGGGAGGCTTGGATGGCTATGTATTTCCCCCTTAGGACTGCCTTTGTTATATCCCATAGGTTTTGGATTGAAGTGTCTTCATTCTCATTGTTTTCTATGAATTGTTTAAGTTCTTCTTTGCTTTCCTGGTTGATCCAAACTTTCTTAAGCAGGTTGGTCTTTGGCTTCTAAGCGTTTGAATTCCTTCCAAACTTTTCTTGTGGCTGAGTTCCAGTTTCAAAGCACTGTGGTCTGAGAATATGCAGGGAATAATCTCAGTCTTTGCTTTCGGTTGAGGCCAGATTTGTGACCTAGTATGTGGTCTATTCTGGAGAAAGTTCCATGTGTGCTCAAGAAGAATGAGTATTCTGTTGTTTTAGGGTGGAATGTTCTGTATATATCTATGAAGTCCATCTGGTCCAATGTGCCATTCAATGCTTTTGTTTCTTTATTGATTTTCTGCTTGGATGCATCTATACTGAGAGTGGCATGTTAAGATCCCCTACTATTAATGTTCATATCCATATGACTCTTTATCTTGACTAACAAGTCATCTTATGTAGTTGGCTGCTCCCGTATTGGGAGCATAAATATCTACAATTGTTAGGTCTTCTTGGTGGATAGACCTTTTAAGAATGATGTCGTGTCCTTCTTTATCTCTGACTACAGGCTTTAGTTTAAAATCTAATTTATCTGATATAAGAATCGCTACCCCAGCTTTCTTTTGAGGCCCATTGGGATGAAACATACTTCTTCCATCCCTTCACTTTCAGTCTGGATGTATCCTTAAGTTCCAAATGGGTCTCTTGTAGACAACCTAAGAACAGGTCCTTTCTTTTCATTCATTCTGCAACCCTGTGCTATTTTATGGGAGAGTTTAGGCTGTTCACATTGAGAGTGATTATTGAAAGATAAGTTTTTATTGACATCATGTTGCCTGTGAAGTCCTTGTTTCTATAGATTTTCTCTGTAAATTTCTGTTCTATGACACTCTTTCTTCTTTGGTAGAATCCCCCCTTAATATTTCAATAGTGCCAGCTTGGTGGTCACATACTCTTTTAAACCTTGCCGGTCTCTTCATCCATTTTGAATGTCAACCTTGCTGGATAAAATATTCTTGGCTGCATTTTCTTCTCATTTAGTGCCCTGAATATGTCTTGCCAGCCCTTTCTGCCTTGACGGGTTTCTGTGACAGGTCTGATGTTATTCTGGTGGACCTCCTCTCTACGTAAGGAATCTCTTCCCCCTAGCTGCTCTCAAAAGCTCTTGTCTAAAATTATGATTCGTTAGTCTTACAATCAGGTGCCTCCAGGTCTTTCTAGATTCATTGATTTTGGGGGGTGTTCTTCCTACTTCTAGGGCACAAATGCTGATTCCTTCCCCAGACTGGGAAAATTTTCATGGAGAATTTGTTCAACTCTATCTTCTAGTCTTCTTTCTTTTTCCTCTCCCTCAGGGATCCCAATAATTCTGATGTTGGAACATTTCATGGAGTCATTTATTTCCCTAATTCTGTTTTCATGGCTTCTAAGCTGTTCCAAGCCTCCTCCTGATCCTTTTTCTTTATCAGTATGTCTTCTAGATCACTAATTCTATCTTCTGACTGGTTACCCTAGCTGTTAAGAGTATTTAGATTATATTGGATCTTATTGATAGCATTTTAACTTCTCTGGGTGGCTTTCACTTCTGCCCTAATGAATTCCATGTTGCCACTAATGGTTTTCTCCAACCTAGCCATTGCCTGGATAATTGTTACCCTGAATTCCCTTTGACATACTGGTTTTGTTTGTTTGTTTGTTTTTTAAAGATTTTATTTATTTATTTATTTGACAGGAGAGATCACAAGTAGGCAGAGAGGCAGGCAGAGAGAGAGAGAGAGAGGGAAGCAGGCTCCCCACTGAGCAGAGAGCCTGATGCAGGGCTTGATCTCAGGACCCCGAGATCATGACCTGAGCCGAAGGCAGCAGCTTAACCCACTGAGCCACCCAGGCGCCCCTGACATACTGTTTATGTCCATATCCAATAGCTCTGATTTTTTCCTCTGTTGGGTCCTCCTCCTCCCAGTCATTTTGGTGAGAAGTGGGAGAGGGGATGTGTAGCTGAATGTATCAACCGCGATCCAGGCAAGTGCATCCTGGAATGCTTCTGAGCAATCAGAAACTACCACCAAAAGAAAAAAGAGAGAATGAGAGAAACATAAAAAAAGAAAATATCCAGCCAGAATGGGCCTCAAAGGTAAGATTTATAAGGTATACAAACAAAAATGGACAAAAAAAAGACTGACTAAAGTAAATGACAAGGAAAAAAAAAAAGAACCCAGCCAGAATGAATCCCAAGGATGAGATTTATATAATACCAAAACAAAAACAAATACACACAAACACTGACAGAAGAAGAAGATGGGAGGGTAGTTATAAATCCTCGATGTGGGTGAGGAAGTTTATTTTGATTCTTCCTGGGTGTATCTTGATATCTTTATTAAAGGACTCAACTTTCTAGAGATAAAGGGAGATTAAAACTGGCTTGTAGGGGCACCTGGGTGGCTCAGTGGGTTAAAGCCTCTGCCTTCCGCTCAGGTCATGATCCCAGCATCCTGGGATTGAGCCCTGCATCAAGCTGTCTGCTTGGTGGGGAGCCTGCTTCCCCCCCTCTCTCTGCCTGCCTCTCTGCCTACTTGTGATCTCTGTCTATCAAAAACAAAAAACAAACAAACAAAACAACAAAAAAACCTGGTTTATATATAGGGATAGTATTGGTTAGGGAAAAAGGATTACCTTGAAACTTATATTTATATGTATATTTTTTAAAAATGGAAAAGAAAAAGAAAAACAGGTATATGTATGAAAAAAGTTCAAGTTAAAAGGTTATTATGGAATATGTTATATTAAACCTCTAGTTATAATGGTAAGTAGGTTAAATAAATTAAAAAGAACAGGAATAGTGAGAATGAATTAAAAATAAAAGTTGTATCTATGAAATATACAGGTTTTAGGGCAATACCAGGAGCTTAATATACTGTTTTCCCCTGATACGGGGGTTTTACAGTTTTATGGGGATCTTGTGGTGGTTGTCCTCTTGTTCTTTTGGCTGGCTTTCTGGGGGAGGGGCCTGCCGCCTTGTTTTTCAGTCAGTCTTGCTTGGGTTGAGTCCTCCTGCCCCCTATCAAGGGACTGGGCTCTGTGGAAACCGTTTTTCAGGCTTTGTTCTCTGGACGACTTTTTGTGGCTTTTCCGAGGTTTAGTGGAAAGCAGATTGCACCCAGACTTTTGTCTCAGAGAGAAGCCTCCCCTCTGGGTGGTCCAGAACACACAGACTCCCCCTCTGTAAACTCCACTGAACCGTGCAACCTCCCACAGGCAGTGCACATACCCAGCCACCGTCTCAGGGGTCGCCCAAATTGCCCACTTGTCTCTGCACCCCCGTGCCAAAACCACGAGTGATAATGGTCCAGGGAGCCTGCTTCCAGTGGCTGCCTTTGCCACCGGGTCTGCTCTCTGGGGTTCAGACCTCAGCATTTAACAGGTCATTGCCTGCTGAGAGATCCCAACCAGAGATCCCGTCGAGTCCTGGGTCCTAGAAACCTCTGGCTAGTGCCCGCCTGGAGCACTCTTGGCGCGGAGGGGGAGTGCGGTTCAGACCCCAGTCGTGTGGTGAGCACACAGTGCAAAAGGCTGTGATTCTAGAGTGCACCCACCAGACTCCCTCATGCGGGGCCGGGAGTGCACCCCAGTGGAGCAGTGGTGCAAGCTGTGCAGCCCTGGGGGTCTGGGACACATCTCTGGCATGGGTGGTCACTGGTGGTGGTCATCCTGGGTCCATTGGCTTAGGCCCATGCCCATGACCGCCCAATTCTACCTGTTGCCCTTTAAGATCTTTTGCTCTTTTTGAGTGCTTTCAACCAGACTCGAAGTCAATGCTGGTCCCCAATCACAGAGCACTTTCGTATTGGGGTATTACTTTCCAATAGGTCACTTCTGGTGACTCCCTTCCCCTTCTGTTTATCCCCCAATATCAGTCCACGCATTCCTACTCTGCTTTACCTCCATGGATGATCTCCTGCCCCCGTAGAGATCCAGAAGTGTATAATTCTACATCTCAGGCTGACTTCATGGGTGTTCAGAGTGCTCTGGTGGATAATTAGCTCACTTTAGAGGACCGATTGAAACAGGGTCTCCTCCTCCTCCATCGTGCCCCTCCAGGGCTATTGTTGTTGTTGTTTACTTTTTTCTAAGGCAACATGGGCTATTCTAAAAGTCTCATTTTCTAAAACCCTCCTTGACTCTGGTAAGAATTCTTATTAATGTACATGTTTCATGTGTGGGATCAAAACTCATTATATTCCTGTGGACAAATGGTAGAAATATGACCCATATCCTCCAACTTTCCTTCATGATGATATTCCCAGGTGCTCAAAACACAGAAGTTCTCAAGGTGGCCTTGTTATCTGCAGCCCTTCTTTTGCACAGCTCCTTCCTGAGTGTCCAGTTGTCACAGTGACACTGACAAGCACTGACAGGCTTGTAGGCTTCCCCTGGGAGTCTCTGTAGCCAGCCTGGCCCCACCATTAACAATCACTGTGTGAGTGCTGTGTGTTGGCTCTCGCCTGCTGGTTATAAGTCAGACAGGCCCTTGCCTCACGGCCAGAATTCCCTGGAGTCTGCAAACTGACACAAAAGAACAGAATACTGCTCTCTTGCCACAGCCTAATCAAGCCAAAGGCCCTAACTATCAAATTAAGATTCTTCAGGCCTTCAGCAGCAGAACTTATTTTTCTCTGCTCACTCTAGGGCATTAACCTGCCTGTCACATTGATCTGCATATGATATTTTCGCTTAAGTGTCAGGAAGATTTTTTGGGAAGAGCTGAGTCAAACTGAAGGGAAAGAGGAGGAGTGTTTGGGATGGTAAGAGTCAAGAGAAATCCTCATTTATCTAGAGAGGTAGCAGGTTTTGCTCTGAAAACCATGAGTATCCTGTCTAAACTGGCCATTGTTCATGCGATCTAGAACTTGATGTATTGTGATTTACGTAACGTGAAGTGTCAAATTATGTAGGTCTAAAGAGAAAATCTTATATCTTCCATAGGGATTGTAGGGAAAACTTTTTGTGACAACTTAACTTATGCTATGCAATTACTCTTTTTACCTGTATATCATATGGACAAAGTTTAAGATTTAGCATAAACCAACCTGAAGTTGAATCCTGTTTCTACCCTTCATAATACAGTAACCTTGGGTGAGATATTTTAGCCCTGTGAGCCTCAGTAAAATATGAATTACTCCTATTATCTTGGAAGGTTGTTTTGAGAATAGAAAGTGATGATGATTTCAAAGAAGTTAGAAAATGGTATATCCTCACATGACTGGCTCAGATCCCCTCTCAGTAGAGCCTTCCCTGATCCCACCTCATGTTGCCCCTTCTCTTTTACTCTGTTATTTCTGATTTCCCTGTTTATGCAGCTCATAGAAACTATCACTATCTGAAATACTCTTGTTTTACTTAGGTGTTTGTTCAAGCTTGCTGATTGTTCTCTCCACATGGCATTTCTTTTTTTCCCTGGCATTCAGAGCAACACCTGAAACTGATCAGCAATAAATAATAAATAGGAGTGGCTAAATGACTGTATTTGTTTCTAACGGCTGCTGTAACAAATTACCACAAACTTGATGGCTTACAAGAATACAATTTTTTTTTTTTTTTTACTTATTTACTCAAGGGAGAGAAAGAGAGTGCGCATGCGTGGTAGGGAGGAGCTGAGGGGGAGCAACAAGTAGACACTGCATTGAACATGGAGCCCACACAGGACTCGATCTCCTGACCTTGAGATCATGACCTGAGCCCAGACCAAAAGTCGGATGCTAAATTGATTGAGCCACTCAGGCGCCCCAACACAAATGTATTCTATCAGAGTTCTACAGGCCAGAAGACCAGAATCAATATCACTAATCCAAAATCAAAGTATAAGTGGAACTATTCTTAATCTGAGACTTTAGGGAAATATTTATTCTGTGTTCTTTTCGTGCTCTTGTGGCTGCTGACCTTCTTTGCTTGTAGCCGCATCATTCCACTCTGTCTCTATGGTCACATTACTTTCTTCTACCCCTTTGTCCCAAATTTCCCTCTATCTCCCTCTAATAAAAATACATGTAATTGCATTTCAGGCCCACCTGGATACTCTATAATAATCTCCCCATCTCGAAATCCTTAACATTATGTATTTCTGTAAAGTCCTTTTTAGCCATATAAAGCAACATTCACAGGTTCTGAGGAGTAAGATGTGGATATCTTTTAGGGAAGGATATCTTTCATTTTACCTCCTGACTCTTTTATTATTTTTTAAACAAATCCTCTTACATTTCAACCCTTACATTTGGACTTTCTGCTGTCTATCAGTACTTATCATCTCTGCTCTTCCCTAACCCTTCTTTTTTTTCCACCCCTTTGTCTCTCCTTTTTCTTTGCTTTCTTTCTTCCTCGTTTTTTTCCTTCTTTTCTAGAGGAAACACAGAAATTTAAATAATCAGTTTAAGTCCTTATTTGGTCTCAGTACTTTCCCACATGCTGTGTAAAATAAAACAGTATATAATATATCCCAATCAAAATCCTTATTAAATTTGGTGGCAGTGAGTTGGACTTAATTTTATTTGATTTGATTTTAGGGCTATGGTTACCATTTGATTTCAGCCTTTAAAGTCCTCTTCTTAATAATGCTCAGTGAATCCATAAGTAATTATCAAGGACAATCTGTGTTTTGGTGAAGAGGGCCAAAATAATTATAACACTAATCTAAGATGCCAATTGCTAGGTAATTACTCAGGTACCACCTGATAATTAACGTGTGTTACTTGTATGATCAACCAGCTAACATTTCAATTAGAATCTGATATAGGTCACTTAATGCCCTTGAAAGCTAGAGCAAAATACAAAAACCCACCTACCCCGAAGAGTCTTTATTAATATTTAATTGATTAATCATACTGGACTTAACTCATAGGACTCCAGGTCATTTGGATGACAGGCATCTCAGCTGATTTCAATTAATTTAGCATTTTTTTTAATCTTGAGTAAACACAGCAGAGAAGTAGAATGTAATCAGCATTATAAGAAATATGGTAAACTCAAGATTATCTTTTGCATTTATCATGCTGAAGCATTTTCCTCATATGGAATGGTGGCAAGGAACTCCTACATAAAACTGAGTGGTCCCAATATAAATGGTGATCACAAGTTTGTGTGTCCTCTGGCCAGGATTTCTGGGACGGTGGCATCATTTGATGGCATATGATTAAGTCCGCAAAAGTTTCTAAAAGGCAGCTTAATGTCACTCAACAAGACTAAGCTGAATTGGATTTGTCTGTCTAAACATGGGGCTTAAAATGAAAGCGCTAATCAAGCATCTTTTAGGTTAAGCACCTCTTTCTCCTGCTTATTTTTGTCTGTGGGGAAACAGAACTGCAAAAAGCAAAACCGAAGAACTGTTATTGCTTGATGAGATGTCGGGGGCCCTGAAGCTGCTCTCTTGTTAATCCAGTGTACTTATTTCCATTATAAGGGACTTACTTGGGAACAGTAGGCAGTGAGAATGGACAGCATGAAAAATAAACTTTAGCCCAAGGCGGTTGCACTGAACACAGAAGAAATGGAGGTTTTGGGTTTGCTGGAACAGAAGTCTGAGAAGGATGGGGCAGTCGTTGTTTAGCTAGCTTCGGACTGTTGCCTTTGCTCAAAGGGACAAGAAGAAATGCATCGTTAAGGTCAGAGAGGATTCTAAGGAAAACATGAGCCCAAGGTTATCATCCAGGCAATTCAGGCCAATTTTCCTCCTGAGTAATATAAATTAAAGCTGTTTAATTCTATTTCTCTCCCACCCCTCTTTTCAATAATATCTAGCATGGCAAGCAGAAGATAATAGTATCCATCGTGGTAAGCAAAAAAACAAGAAAATGGCATCAATAACCAAAATTATAAGACTATAGTTAAACCTGCCTGAATTCTAGACACAGAATCCTAGATCAAGGAAGGTGATATTGTACATTTTACGTAGCATCAGTTTCCAGGCATGGGTTCTGGAGCTGGACCACAAGTTTCAAATTCCAGCTCTGCCTCTTACCAACTCTGTGACCTCAGATAGATTATTGAACCTTATAGTTTGCTCATTTTAAAAATGTAGATGACAGTAATGCCTATCTCACCTGTTACTGTGAGGAGTAAATCAGCTAATGTGTAGAAAGTTAATACATGAGATCCAGTTAAAACAAGTGTTAGTAAAAGTGCTCAATGAATCTTAGCAGATGTTGTTGCCATCCTTATTGTTACTGTTATTATTTCATCATTGTCAAGGAGGGAGCAATTTCTACCTCCCTGAATGATGACATATATGAAATACCAATCTGAGTATCATCGAGCAAGAGCTTAATCTATGACATGCACTATATTTACTGACAAATGTACACTTTTGTCCCTCCCCAAGTATGCACCTTCCTCATGGCTTGGTTTCCTCAGTCAAAGAAGTCAATTCTCAGACATATTATGTACCATCTTACAGCCAGAAGTATATGTACGGCTGTTTATCTTTTCTAGTTCTTGTCACCTTTCTTGAAAGAATTTTTCCATAGAAACTTCCCAGATAAGGTCAGTTGATATCATGATCTGGAGTCACCTTAAAATGCCTGGAAGCCATAAGACTGTATATTACAAGATATATGTAAGGAGCATTTTAAGTTGAGGTTGAAGGAGGAGGAAGAGCTGAATAAGGATTTCTGGTTCCTCTTCCCAGTAACTGTAACTTGGAGTATACACTACAATTCCCATTTATCTGCAAAAAGAGTTGCTGATGGACTGAAGAAGCAAATCAGAGCAAAGCAAGACAGAAGTGATCTATCCCTCTCTGCTGTAGTTAAAAAAAAAAAATACAACAATAAAAACCCATGATAACTTCTCCTGTCCTCCAGTCTAGCTTAAAAATAGGCACCAAATAGCTGTGAAGACCCAGAACAGACTCCAGCTAAGTCCCTCTGGAAGAAAAATGATGATGTTTGCACTAGTCTTGAATAAATCCAAGTTAAAAAGAGAGGGAGGATATAATGTTTATTAGTGAAAACAACTTAGTCAAAGCATAGAGGGTACAATGATGCCTTCCTTTATTCCATTGTGATCTTGGAGAACTTATTATATTTTTAATTGTGAAGGAAGGACACAGACAGATGTTCCTGAAGGAAGCCCTGCTGAATTAGACATCTGCCATTGTATCATATGAGCAACTCGGAAAACAATTTCACAAGCCCCACTCCTAAGGAGCATACAGTCTAACGTTGAGTATAAATAGGCAAAAAGGGAAGAACAAGAATGGGTTATGGGTGTTAAGAGAAAGAAAATACAGCATAACAAGAGAACCAAACCTAGCCTACAAGTCAGGCAAAACCTTTCTGAAATAATTTACTTCAAGCCTTACTAAAAAGAAAAGTTAAGGAAAACCTTGGTCTCCTATTGATCAGCTTGGATGATATTTCTATGTACTTAGTCATACATTAGGCATTACTTATGAATGTCACGTCACTATAAATAAATCTACTTTTTTAAATGAGAGAAGTGAATTCCACCTGATAAATCCAGTTTGGGTGGGCAGAACTCTAAAAAGTATCCTTGGAGAGCTAAAAAACTAAAAGTGGACTTTACTAATGTGCTCATTGGAAGTAGCTGAAGAAGTCTCTGAAATTTCTTCCAATATTAAAATTCTGCAGTTCCTTAATTAGTGCATAAAATGTGACAATCATTTATAGGCATTTATATATCATCTTATAGGAAGTATCTCTCTTCTCTTTGATTATTTCTTGAAATCCTCTCACCATTAATACACATACAAATTCCTGCTAGTTGTAGGGAAGAGCCAACAATTGCTCACTTAAACAAATGCAGATGGTACAGCAGAAGACCTCAGCATCTCTCTCCAGAGTCAAGCTGTGTGATTTGAACCCAGGCTCAGATACATTGTCATAAGGCCTCCAAGCCTCCATTTCCTTATCCATATGAAGGAAATGATGAACATATAGTGAACAATAGGAACATCCGTGTAGAGCTCGTATTCTATTAGGGCATATAGGCAGCAAGTATTATTCAATCTCCCTACCAGCTCTGAGCTGGGTGTCTCTGTCTCCTGAGCAGATAAGGAAATTGAAAGTCATAGGTTATTCAAGTTCAGCGACTTGTCCAAAGTCACAAAGTACAGGACAAGGGATGCAGAATCACGCCTTCTGCATCCAAATGCATTAATGGCTCCCATCTCAGAAGAGCGGCTGTACCTATTACAGAGTTGTAATGGCATCTGATAAGATCAGGCATGCAGGAGCAGACCCAGCATAGTTCTTGGTACACATTCCTCACTCTGTAGTGCTTTAGTACACGTTCCTCACTCTGTAGTGTAGTGCCAAGTTGGATGGAAAGAAGAAGAACCTCTTGACTTCCCTTGAAACATTAAAAATCCCAAAGTACTCTGCCACATGCCATGATAGAAGAATATGCCTTGATCTACTGGGAAGTGTATCCAAATAATTTTTTATTGATAAGAGCCAGAGTAGTAAAATTTGTGACTATCGTGCATTGTTTTAAAGGAAGCAGATTCAAGGTTATCTGACCTCTCTCTCCCTCATTTGCATTCAGATATACTTTCTTGAGTAGTTGCAAAGGGTGGTGTTTGAGCTAATTTGGGAAATTGCAGATGAGTACCACATATACAGACATCATCTGTCAGGTGTGTCTGAAGGAGCAGCACCACTGCTGTAAATGGTGGTGAGCGGGGTCCCCCTCTTAGTTCTTTTTGCTACTTTACTCTTTGGGATTAGTGCCCCCCCTTTCATCTTTGCTGGGTTATGTGAACCCTCAGAAAGGCCATGGCTCGGGGCTGCTTACTCTGATCAAGCTACTGCTGCAGTCTACTAGAGTGATGTCCTTGTCAAAGTTCAGCAAGATGGGCGCTCCCTGAAGACTCTTAAGCCTGGCACCCCTCGGCTTCCTGCAAGCCTGACCTGCAGTGGCAGAAGCCTCTGAAAAAACACTGGGAGAGAGGGGCAGAAAGGGAGGAAAATAGAGTGTTATACAATATGCACCAACTCAATTCCTTGAAATCCTGCTCACAGGTTTCTAGAACGAGATTGAAGTGACAAGGAGGAGGGTGTTCTGACATGTATCCAAGAGGCGCCTTGATGGTGACTGACAACTTCTTATGCAGAGGCTTAATTGAACCCGATCGCCTCATAAATGAAAGCCAAGTGCTCCAAGCCAAAGGGAAAGGAGGTGGCTGTTGGGCTTACTGTCTTCATTTCCCCAACAGTAGCCGACAAATTGCCATTTTATAGGGGCACCTCCTGCCGACTCATTTTCTGGATTTTGCTGTTCCTGTAATTAATTCTTGACCCTGGAGCCTCTGGCATTTACTATGCAAGGTTCTCTGCAGAGGTATATTATGTTAAATAAAGCTATAAGGCCAGGGGCATTGACTGTACGTGCTTTAAGGGACTGTGTACAAAGAATAACCCGGGTCAGCAAGTCATTCCAGCTCCCTGAACCAGTCTTTCTGCAGAGGGAACTTTTTGAAATTAGAAGCCTACAGGAATGTATGGGAGTAATCCTTCCATCTCTAACAATAGCTACCCAGAATTTATTAAATAATTGCTGGAATTGTGTTATGTGATTTACATAAATGATCTTTACTCCCCATCACAAAACTGGAACTGAATCGTTCTCATGGGCATTTTAGAGATGAGGAAACTCGGACATAGCAGAGATACCAAGGATATTTACCTAAGGATAGTGAACAGTGGGATGGGGCCTTGAACCCCTCTCTGTTTGAGCTCTAATCTTTATGAAAGGAATACATTTACTTGTCTATTGATCCACTGATGTTAGGCTTGGTTATATGCCTTTGTTTACTTAATGGGATGTAATCAGGCATGCTGCAAGCTTGTGTAGTTGGTTTTTACTGCCTTGGTCTTCAGTGATTCTCCATGAGAAGAAATTCCCCCTCCTACATTCCAGGGTAGCCACTACCCCTGGAGCTGAGCCCAGAATGAACAAAAGCAGAATGAACCAATGTCTACTCTACTCTCTACTCTAAGCCAACCCTGAATTAAATCTTCACCCTAAAAGTAACACCACCTAATATGACCTATACATATATGAGCAAGAAGTGAATGCTTATTCTTGTATGCTACTGAGATTTTGTGGTTTGGTGTCACACAGCAAAAGGTAACCAAAGCCATTGGGAAATTGCAGATGAGTACCACATATACAGACATCATCTGTCAGGTGTGTCTGAAGGAGCAGCACCACTGCTGTAAATGGTGGTGAGCGGGGTCCCCCTCTTAGTTCTTTTTGCTACTTTACTCTTTGGGATTAGTGCCCCCCCTTTCATTTCAGCAGTGACCAACACTAAAGAGTGTCCAGATAATCATCTCTTCATTTTTAGTTTCTCTCTCAGGAATCAAAATTTGATAAAGTCAGCATGAGAGTGATGTTCCAATATGCTGGCATAGCTACTTATTTCTAGAGTGTGATGTACTTCATGAACTAGAAGGTAGAAGAAAAAAGTTTGACTAACCCAAAACTATATGGAAATTATATCTTCCTAAGTGAAATCCCAGAGAAAGAGAGCAAAGATATCCTCAATGAGCAATAATTGTGAGCATTAATTTCATCTAGTGGGTGGACATTTAGAATAGGAAGAATTTGGAGAGAAATGTGGGGGGAAATGTTTAAGATAGTTAAACTCCAATTTCTTTGTCTAAAAAATGCAAATAATTATAATGTCTACTTTGCAGAATGGCTCTTTATTCATTCATTTTACAAATATTTATTAAGCATTAATATTTATTGATGCACTAGTCACTGTGATACGTGTGGAAGGTACAATGGGGGGAATAAAAAAGAAAAAAAATGCTCATCTCATGGAGTATATGTCTGACAAGCAGACAATATTTATAAAACCAAATATTCACAATAATTAAATAAATGTATAATTAAAAACTTCAAAGTGTTATAAAATATTAAAAGAACATAAGCACATAGTATAGTGCTAAGTTATTAATATTTTTTACATATTAATGGTCCAAAAATGGTGGGGGTAGTTAGAGCAGTGTGGCAGTTCTAATTGTCAGAGTGAAATTCTTGCATAGGTCCAAGGTCTCAAGAAGCTTGGGATTTCTCTCTTTCTCTCTCTCTCTCTCTCTTACTTAGTTTTGCTATTGCTCTTGTTCTCTCACTGAATTTGCTTTAGGTAAACAGAATAGCACTGGCAGGTTTTTAACTGCTAGTAACTTAATGATGAACCACATGGTCTTAGCTATCTGGGTATGTCTTTACTAAGACCTCACCAAGAGTTCCTATACTGAACACAGTAATGGTCTTCATGCAAGAAGGCATCTATGAAACAAGATGGGATAGGGAGGGAGACAAACCATAAGTGACTCTTAATCTCACGAAACAAAATGTGGGTTCCTGGGGGGAGGGGGGTTGGGAGAAGGGGGAGAGGGTTATGGACATTGGGGAGGGTATGTGCTTTTGGGTAAATTGGAAGGGGAGGTGAACCATGAGAGACTATGGACTCTGAAAAACAATCTGAGGGGTTTGAAGTGGCAGGGGGGTGGGAGGTTGGGGTACCAGGTGGTGGGTATTATAGAGGGCACAGCTTGCATGGAGCACTGGGTGTGGTGAAAAAATAATGAATACTGTTTTTCTGAAAATAAATAAATTGGAAAAAAAACTGGAAAAAAAAAAAGAAGGTATCTATGTAAAAACTTCAAGCCTACCTTTTCATTTTGAGCTTAAGAATCAGTAAGGAAGGGGATCACTCTAGGAACTGTTGTCTACCATGTCTCTGACATTTCCTTGCCATTTTTGTTTATCAGAACCCAGTGGGCTCACACCAGATGCCTCAATAATCTCATGTAATATGGATTATACTCAACTATTGTAGGTCTGATAAAGTAATATATTATAATATAGGAGCACTGAAAAGAAGCAGAAGAATGCCTACATTTCAAGATACTGTTTTTATTCCTTCTTTTTGTACATAGGTCACTGTCTTTGGTTAAGTCACTTAGTATTGTTGGGGTTTTATTTTTCTCATCTATAAAATAATGAGGTTTAAGTTTAGATGAACAGTTAGGTCCCTCCTCTCTCCAACACCCCATTATTGTATGACTCTGTTTCAATGACCTCTAAACTGGCCATATACGTACCAGAGACACATACTTTAGAAAATATTTAAGATAGGCAGAAGCCTAAAGAGTCACACACAGTGTTTTCCTAATGTATTTTTGCCATGAAAGCCTTGATTTACATGATGACATTGCTCTTGAAATTTCCCAAGGGGAAGAACTTAGAGTTAACCTGCTATTTTAAGTTTAAGACTATATATACATCCATTATAGAAAGTATATTTCTGTGGCAGTTGAACTTCTAAGTCTAAAAATCAATGAGGCAAAGCTGCTTTTATTGAGTTATTCCAATAATACCTATTTGCTTTTAAAAGGGCCTTTGTCTAATGATAGAATTGTATAGCTGAGAAGAGTAATAGATTTCCATCAGATTTAAACCATTATTTCACAAATGGGAGCATTCTTATCTCCTTTTATCCTGTGCCAGCTTGGATTTGGTTTAACTTGAAATTGTCTCACTATATTACTGTCACTGTTATTACAGGATGAAGGGAATGAGCATTTATTGACCACATACTATGTTAAATACTGTGATGGACAATTGCATGTCATCACATTTGTACCTCACAATTTCAAACCACAGTAGATATTAATATCACCACTTATAGATGAGGGAATTGAGATTCAAAGTTCATGTAAGCTGAACAAGCAAACCTACTTTGTTGATAGCAGAGCCAGGGTTTGAAGCCATCCATGTTTATTTTATCTATTTATTTGATCTCCAAAACCCATGTTTATATACATGGGTTATACATATATATATACACATATATATTCCAGAGGGAATATATGTATATATTGCCTCTGGAGAGAAGAGCTTTTAGCTTTGTTCAAATTTTCAATAGGGTTCATTACCTGCACAAAATTCAAGACTCTTAAATGCTCATTCATATTATTAAAATTATTAATATCATTATTAACAATCTGCCTTATTGAAAAAATAATTTGAGAGAAATTTACTACATACATCAGTTAGGCTAGACTGGATGGATGGTGCCTCTCATATCCTAGTAACTTAAAATAGCAAAGTTTCATTTCATACTCAAGCTCCATGACCATGTGAGGAATGTGATGGCTTCTGGGTGGCCTGTGTCCAGTGAGCCAGAGTGATTGAGTCTGCTATCTGGGCTATCACAGGTCAGGAAGACAGAGAGCATGGAGAATCACTTAAGTGGCTCCCACTTGAAGCCATAATCTCTGTTCATGTTTGATTAGCCAGCATTAGTAACATGACCATACCTCACTGGGGTAGGGGGGGAAGGAGGGCTGGGCCATAGTGTTTCTGGATGCCCAAACTAGAACAGTAATGTGTGCCCCACTAGAGTTCCTACATCTAAATAAAATAAGATATAAAGAAGGAAAGAAAAAAAGGATAAAGGGAAATTAAAGAAAGAATAAAGGAATATGTATAACAAGCTTCTCTACAGTTGTTAACATTGACAAGAATATTTGACTGAGATTCCTTGCAACTAAAAGAGCCCAAGGGGTGCCTGGGTGGCTCAGTGGGTTAAAGCCTCTGCCTTCGGCTCAGGTCATGATTCCAGGGTCCTGGGATCAAGTCCCACATCAGGCTCTCTGCTCAGCAGGGAGCCTGCTTCCTCCTCTCTCTCTCTCTCTCTGTCTGCCTGCCTGTCTGCCTACTTGTGATCTCTGTCAAATAAATAAATAAAATCTTTTAAAAAATAATAAAATAAAATTAAAAAGCCCAAGGAATATGTAATCACTTTAAAATTTACATTGTCTTTAGGGGTTGACAGACTTTTTCTGTAAAAGCCCAAGGAGTAGTTTTTGGTTTGTTTGTTGTTGTTTTTTTTTTTCAGCTTTATGGGCCATTCTTCTCTGTCATAACTACTCACCTCTGCTGTTGTAGACTGAAAGCAGCCATAGATGAGAGATAAATGAATGGAAATGATAGTGTTTCCATTTAGCTTGAGGGCTACAGTTTGTGGGTTTCTCACCTACATGATCACCGTGCATTGGTTGCCTAACAATATCAAAGCTTTTTCTAGGTTAGTGTCAGAGACAAACTTCTCCATTGGTTATACAAAATGGAAACTTAGTGATAAACTGAGCATCTTTAATAAAATTCCCATAATCAATGTATTACTGCATCCTAAAACCCTTTCTAAATGCAAGCGAAGGCATATCATAATTCTATGAGGTGAAAAAAAGCGCTAAAATTCAAATGCTTCAGGTAGATGTGCTTAATCTAGGAAAAAAATGCCTGGAATAAATAGTAGATGGATAGAATATGTGTAACAGTCATTGGCACATCAATATTATTTCTTGTAATTTAGCATTTGTTTAAAAACCAAAAGTGGGAGGGAGGGGCAAGATGGTGGAGAAGTAGGAGACCGTGTTTCAACTGGTCCCCTAAAGTGAGCTAAGTATCTACCAGAACACTCTGAACACCCAGTAAATCAGCCTGAGATGTAAGACTATACACTTCTGGATCTCTATGGGGCCAGAAGACATCAGTGGAGAGGCAAAGTGGAATGGAAGTGCTCAGACTGACAGAGGATAAAAACCAAACAGGTGACATCAAGCAAGAGAATGGAATACAAATATCCCAGGGGTAACAATAACAAATTTAAAGAAAAATTGAAATTTCCTGGAAAGAGTGAGCTGATCTACTTTAAAGACCACTGAATTTCCTCTCCTAAATGTCACATGACTAAAAGGACTCAAATACTCCATTAGAAGAAAAATTGATCTGGAACCTGGGTATTCCCCCTCCCAGATTAGGCCTCTGTCTACTCAGCGTGGGAGCCTCCCCATATCTGCATGGGATTGCATGGGAGGGAGTTTCAAAACCGGGCCTCTAGACACAGGCATAGCTGCTATGCTAAGTTTTGTATTTATCATATCTCCCTCACTTTACTTGCACCTGGGCAGGGCAATTTTACGAATTTTACGAATTTTACAAATCCCAGTTTCCTTATTGGCCGAAATTAGGATAACAATACAACCTCCCACGTAGAGTTGTTCTTCGGATTCAAAATGATAAGGCATGTAAAATGCTTAGCACAAATTCTGGCATAGAGTAACTGCTCAGCAAGGTATATCTGCTATATTTTATTCTTACCATTATCATCATATTTACCCTTATAAAATAGCAGGTGTTTGAAAGCGATCAGTTTGCAAGCTCTCTGCACCTCATACAGATTGACTCTCTCACACACAAACACGCACTCCTCACTGCCTGGATTTTATTTTATTTTATTTTTTTGAGATAGTGAAGATCTACCTTTAAGTGACTTTCTATCTGGACAGAGACAGCAGAGCAACCCAAAGCATTTGCTTCAGCACTTCTCACGGATAAGCGAGCAACATGAATGTGAGCATTAACCTTTATGTTTCTCAAGTCGACATCTATTACTAGCTTCAATTTCTTTCAGAGAAAACACAGGTTTGCACCCACATGCTCACAAGAGGACTTGTACACACACACACACACACTCACACTCACATATACACACACACACACACAGCACTGAGGTCAGAAAAAAGGTCTCAAATCCTTAAGTCCACTCAGCTGCACAGTGGGACAGCCATGACTTTGCTTTAAACATCTGTAGAGCAGCTAATGGGTGCTGTCAATTTTTGCTGCCACCCAGTAGGTTAGACAGATTTTCTGTTTTTTGTGCCTTATTCTTGGCTGTGTGTGTGTGCACGCACGCACATGTGTGAATATTAAATGAAGACTGCTGGAAAGGAAACAAAGTGTTCCTGTATTTCACATAAAAATTGAAGGTCAGACTTTTCTTTTCTTTAACAGTAGTTTAATCACTTTCCCAGTGAAAAATGTAATTGTACATACAAAGCAAACTTTAAAAGTTGTCTTTGCCAAATACCATTTGGTAGGTACAAGATGAAGACAGGTTTTCTTTTTCCCCTCCTCCCCCTTTACCTCCCTCCCTCCTTTCATTCATTTTAGGAAAACAGGACAAAAGATTTAGGCTGGTCCTCCTCAGTGTTTCCAAGTCCTCTGTGATATTGCATCTGCCTGCTTTTTAAAATTATTACCCATTTCTCCTCGAGAAGTTGCCCCTCTTTCCACCCTGAGCTACTTCTTATTTCTTTATTTTGTTAATGCCTCCTCTTTGGGTACCACTCCGACCTTTGATCCTACGCACTTTAAAAAGTGGGGGGGGGGCCGCGCAGATAGTCAAATAGTCACTTAGCAACTACAAGCAGATTTATAAAAATAGGACAAATGAGTTCTCTTCTCCAGAGCATATACTTGCAGGAAAGATCACATCCGTTCACTACAAACTCCATACTTTTTCATAGAAAGTACTTAATAATTGTTAAAGGATTTAAAATAACCACCCTAAAGAGTTCAACAGGGAAATAGAGTTCCAAAATGGGACCTCTAATTTGTGCCTGAAGTTTAGGGAGCACCATTCTGGCACCTTCTGTGAGAGGTGAGAGAGGAGGAGTCATTTGGGCCAAGGAGAATAGTCACCCAAGCCACACTCCAAACTGCCCTAAACCCACCACCTCAGTGGTCTCTTTCCTAAGTTCGGCCTCCTCAGGGTGGGTTCCACTGCTGGTGTGTGTACCCTGGGCTTGAGGGCTGAGGGGGGCCGTGGGACTGCTGTTTGCAGGAGGCATGGCTGGGCCTTGAATGTGCAGGCCGTGGTGTTCACACACATATACGCGAGGCCCTTCCCCCCACAAGTCGGAACCACAGATAAGAAGAAAAGGAGCGTGAAGCTCCAGGAGTCAGTCATTTTGGTACTTGGCATATTGTGGCAAAAGTGTATTTGTCAAGGTAGAGACAACATGGTTTATTTAAATTTGTTCGACAGACATTTGTGCCTCTCCTTTCATATTCTTGCCCTCCTGCACGTGGTAGGCCTGGGAGGGATCAAATGCTCTACTCTCCAAAGGGCCTCTCTTGATCTTCTCAGCCACCTCAGGACTCCCATTTCTCTGGTTATAGGCCTAGCCCACTCCATGTGCGCCGCCTGTACTTGTGAAAAGGGGATTCTTATGGACAGACATTTCCATACCAGTTGATCAAGTTGTAAAGCAAGCTGCACATGCCAGATTCATCTTTGTGTCTTCACAGCACTCACGACAGTGTGTCTTACGAATTATAGATAATAAATATGCATTGAATTAACGGAAAAATAAATGTCTCAGGAAAAAAAGTGTCAATTTCCCTTTTCTAGAATATACGAGACCCGTGATAATTGCTCTCCTCCAGGCCATTAGGTTACAACAAATACATTCAGGTTAACACAATAAAGAATTTAAGGAGAAACCCAAGATCTCAAGGGGATGGAATAGGACTGGGACCCCTAGGCACCAAAACTGAGGGTTTAAGAATGGGAGTGGGTTTTCTGTAGGACTCGATGACTGCTCTGCTTGCTGCTGCTGGTCCAGAGACTGGTCCCCCCTGCTCACCAGTTGTCTACTCCATGTATCATAATGCGGTCCTTGGTCCTTTGGTTTGCCCCTGCCAGTCAGCATTCAACCAGAGAAATAGAACCTCTAAGACATACATATGGAGAGATGTATTGCATGGAACTGGCTGATGTGGTTGTGGGTGCTGGGTAAGCAAGTCAGAAATCTGTAGAGCAGGCCATCCAGAAGGGCAGGCTGAGGCTACAGTCCACAGTGGGCCTTTCTTCTCCTTGGGGGAGCCTCAGTGGGGCTCTGAAGGCCTTTCAACTGACTTAATCAGGCCCACCCACATCACCCAGGATAATCTCCCTTATTTAAAGTCCACTGATTTGGGACTTGAATCACATCTTCTAAATACCTTTATAGTACTAAGTGGATCAACTTGATTGAGTAATTTGGCCTGTAGTTTAGCCAAATTGATAGGTAAAGAAGACCACCACACTGCCTCTGGCCCTTAACTGGCCAGGCATTTTGCTTAGTTTCCCACATCTAGATAGTCCCATTCTTATAGCTAAAGTAATCAAAAGAAGGAATTATATTAATTTCTAGAAATTAATGGTGTCATAACAGTGACATGAAAGAGTCAAGAAAACAGAGTATTTGATCTACTCCTTTCAGATTCTGTCATGGAAGTATTTAGAAGAGCAGTATGCATGGATTAGCTAGAAGCCTGCCTCTAGAATGCCTGCCTTTCCTTGGCTTTTTCCCTAACACCATGGAAGACAGGGGCCGGACAATGGGAGGCAAGGTATAGTCACAGTTTCTGTCTTTTACAGTGAACATCTTTACCCAAAGAGGAGTTTTATATTGATGAAATAAATTTGAACCATACCCCAAAAATACATTCATGAGAAGAATTAAACATAAAGGCAAACCAATAAAATGTAGCATGGTCATAAAACTCCTAATTTGTTTCATATGTAATAATAATAACAACAACAACAACAGTAATAAAACATGTGAGTGAATCCTGGGCTATATTTTTCCCCATGTGTCACTAACGCAGCTTAAATTTGTCGGGTTTTTTGTTTTGTTTTGTTTTGTTTTGTTTGTTTTTTGTTTTTTTCATTCAGAATTACATTTATTTGCAGGGTGAATACCAACTTGGCTTCATAATGCTGCAAATATGTAACTTTGTTGGAGATGATAAAATTTTACACAGTTACCAATGGCAGCACTTTCCCTCCGTATATCCAATTAAGTTTTCATCCTAAAGCAAAGTCTTATAGATCACAGTGGAAACAAACAGTTGTCATGGGTGGTGGCTGAACTGAATGCTAATCATGTCTGGCTTCCTCCTCCATGAAATGTTGCCTTACAGTGGCATTCAGAATAGTATAAATGAGCCATAAATTGCATTTTCATTCTCTAGGCTCCATTTTGCAAATTCTGTAAATGAGTCATGCATCTATTTCGTTGGCTTTTGATGCCACAGACTGCTGTGTCCTGTGGTTTTAGATACTCAGTATCTCTTGCTGATAAGCCTCCTTGTCCTAAGTGTAAGACAGAAAGGACAGACGTACAGAGGAGAGATTCTAAAACATTCAAAGAGGATCCATAAGAGAGAATATTTAAGGAGTAGCCATTCATTTACAGTCTCATTTGTAAAGAACCCCTATTTTATAAAAGGTACTATGTTAGGTACTCTGAGTCCTATTTATAAAAGACAGCTCAAGTTCTAAAAACTCACTATCCAGCCTTAGGTGAAGACACATACAGAGAGTATCACAATATCATTTTAAGCAGCAGTAGGCATAGAAAATGCATGCAATATGTTACGGATGTCCTCTGGAGGACCAGACTGCATCCAGTGGGGAGGAAACATGTCATCATGAAGGAGTTTTGAAGGACACTGAAGATGGGCTTGCCAAAGCAGTGCAGAGCTAGGGAACAGCATGGGCGATGGCAAAATGTGAGAAAGCAGATGCATTTGGGCACAAGAAGTCAGCCTGTGTGATGGCAGCGGAGGGCACAACAAAGCAGTATAGCAGGGCCCAGACTGTGACAGATCCTGGGTTCTAGGATTAAGCTTGTTTTTCATTTTCAAGGAATGCAACAGATAATCCGTGAATAAGTATGATAAAGATTTTACAGCAGAAATACATCCAGTAGGAGACTTCCCCATAACACATAATTTTCCATCCTTGTATGGTCCATGGACCTCTGCCAGTTCCTGTTTGCTACTGGTTCATACTGAGATAGGTGCAGAAAATGAAATGAAATATTTAAGATTTTTTTTAAAAAGACAATTTCATTGAAGTATATGATTTTGTATTTTCTAATACATAATGGATTGAAAAAAGATTGATTCTTCACCAGAGATAATCTGACAAAGACCCCAGTGCTTCCCCTGCAGAGTGTTTAGCCTGCAGACATACTTACTTTACAATTGATGTCAGAATTTTGCAATATACATATTTTGTGTCTGTTTTTCTCTTGTTCCTAGTTTTCCTCATCTCACTGAACATTTTCCTTAACTGCATTTTGAGCTTGACATTTTGATATTGCATCTTAATCATGACCTGTTAAAAGGGAAACTGAGCACAGAAATTCGCCCCATGTAATCTGGAGCAGGGGTTGAAAAACTATGGCCTATAGACCCAAACTGGCTCTCTATTTTATAAATGAAATTTTATTTGTACAAAGCTATGCCCATTCATTTCCCTTTTATTTGTAAGTGTTTCTGTGTATCACAGCAGAGATGAGTAGATGCTACAAAGACTGGTAGCCTTCTAATCCTGAAATATTTACTAACCGGTCCTTTACAGTAAAAGTTTCTATGGAGAGTGGTTGAGTCTTGGAATGGAAATTATTCATCAGGTACTCCAAATTCTTATTTTCCTGAAGGACTAGTTAGGAAGAAGTTTGGGACTGTGCTGAGCTGCAGGAAGGCATTGAGGAAGTAGAAGGCTCCCAAATCACAGATTTGCACACATACCTAGGGCAGGTGTGACGGGAAGCTCAGAGGGCAGGCTGCGTTAAGTAATCTCTTATACTGATTCTTCAGTTTAACACAGATAAGGATGTGAGCTAATGAAATTTGATGGGACAGACATCACCCCTGTTACTGATTTTAAATGATCATGTCAGGTATATATCCTAGAGATGATAACCCCCACATCAATACACAGGCAAAGCTGGAGGTCTTTCAGTTAAGAATTTCTTTGGAAATGTGTTTTAGTTTTTGCTTAGGTTTCTAAAAGCATCAGGACGATCTAGAAGATTGTGGTCTGAAAGAGGTAGATTCTTGTATTTGCATTTCTGGAATTATATAAGAAGGAAAAGGTGTTAAGTAAAACCTTTTTTTTTTCTTCTCTCGGTATTTCTTGCTACATATTTGTGTAGTGGTTATCATTGTGAAACACATCCACTTGCAATATAATTTACTCCATGGCACACATTTCCATACTCAGCTATCTTCTCAGAAGCAAAATCACTCTGGATCTAAGAATAAAAGGAGGAGAACTAACTCTCTGCTTAAATCCTTTGTAAAACAAGGAAGGATGTGTTGTTAATCTGTAAGATAAACTGAAGCTGTAGCTGGTATTACCCCCACGTTACGAATAAAGACAGACTACAGAAGTTACATAACTTTGCCAATGTCACATAGGTAGGAAGTGAGGGAAACGTATTTAAATCTGATATATGTTCTTCCCACTCTCCTAGATAAAGTTTGATAAAAATAAATACCATGTCGGAATACAAATTCAGGTGGAAGAAAAGGAAAATGAGCAAGAGTGGGGTCCATAGAGGTTAAAAATTCCTCTGCTTGATATAGACAAGACGAGGTGGGAAAAGAATGGAAGGAAGCTGATTATCTACGTGTGAGGAAAAGGCAGGAGTAAAAAGAGTGATACTGGGTAGAGACAAGGTTAGAGGAATGTTGAATATGTTTTGAATAATAAAATAGTTTCCAAATTTTCAAGTCTCTGCATACATATATATTTATGAATATATTTATGAATACATATTATGAACAATGAAACAGAACATCTGCGGCCCACACCTAGAAGAATGCAGGGGGGTGGAATTGTCCTGTGGCTCACTAGGATTTGCTAGCGTGTCTAAATGCTGTGTGGCTCATAAATCCAGCTGCTGGTGAACAATGTGTGCAAATCACTAATAAGCTGGAAATGTATACTTATGCGTCAGAACCTAGACTATTCAAAGTCATTGCAAGGGTATATTTTATTTAAGTAACTTTTAGGAAAATTAATCTTTTTCTTTATTCAATTGTCTTGGGGAAAGGATTCTCTCTCCTCTTCCCCAGCCCCAGATCTTCTTTTCACACAGGTCTTTAAAAAAAACCTTGACACCCACTTCTGTAGGTGAGTAAAACAGCAGAAATTTGTGTAATGATTCTACAGCTCATGCTTTTTAGAGAAGTTTTTAACTCAGAATACCATTAAAAACTGGATTTTGTTTCCTTATTTGTTTCTGTATTGTATTAACAGCTGCTTCTTGTGATCCTAAGGCCAATTTCAATATTAAAGGAAACCGCCAAGTTCAGAGATGAGTCATCACGGAACCAATGTGCCCTTGACCACATTCCTAGGTACTAATGGAATTCAGATACCAGCACAGTATTCCATTGGAATTTGAAACTGTAAGAAATTATGAAGCCATAGAGGCCTGCAAATCATAGAAATCACTTCTAGTCCGTCTGTATAGTCCTCAGCCCTACAACACAAACATGATTAAAACCAAGGTTTTTTGTTTGTGTGTGTGTTTGTTTGTTTTTCTGAATGAAATCACCCACTATTTGTGTTCTTGTCCTGGAGGAAGAATCTCCCATCCACTCAATTTCTGAAGCTAGATACCTGGGTTTCATCCTTGCCTCCCCCATTCTTCCCCATCAACACCTAGTTGTTTGTTTATATGTTTTAACCAATTCCAAATGATGCTACCTTAGCACAGCTATATCTGTCTATTTCCAATGCCTTGGCCTTGCATGGGTGGCCAGTTTCCCAGGGGTTGCTGCAATTGTCTCAAACTGGTCTCCCTACTTCCATTTTTGTCTCTTTCCAATCCATTCTTCATCCAGCAACCAGAGTACATGTCCCCCCCAATATTAGACAATGGCATTTATTTAAAAGTCACTGTTGGCGATTTTTCTTTGAAGCAAATCCTGACTCAGGAACTTGGTCTAGAATGCTCAGCCATCTGACCGTCTCTTCTGCTCTATCTCTCAGCATGCCCATTTCTTTTCTCTATTACCTGAGCAACTTCATGTGGTTCACCGAAAGCACAACCTCATTTATTTCCAATCCTTTACTTATATTCCTTCTGCCCAGAACACAATTCCCCTCTTCTCCAAAGACTCACATACATGTATCTTTGAGGATCCAGCTCAAAATTTAATTAATTGAGAAGGATTTTTCAGAAAGAAATCCCCACACAGCCCCTGTCACACACAGATATGCACCCACATGCCTCATACTTCTGTTTGCTTAGGTACATCTCTGTATTTCTCCCTCAAAGCAATTGGCATTTATGTTAGTTTCCTCTTGCTACTCTAACAAATCACTGCACGTGCACTGGCTCAAACAGCAGACATTTATTATCCTACATTTCTGGAGGGTAAGATTCTCACATGGCTCTCATTGGACTAAAATCAAGGAGTCAACAGGGTTATATTCCTTCTGGAGGTTCTAGGGGAGAATCCATTTCCTTGCCCTTTCCAGCTTCTAGAGACTGCCATCATTCCTCAGCCATCCTCCATCTTCAGAGCCAGTGAGAGCAGGTCCAATCCTTCTCACTTCTTCTTACTCTTGTCTTTTCCTCTTCTGCCTCTCTGTTCCATAGTTAAAGATCCTTATGATTATATGTAGGCCCACCTGGACAATCTAATTCCTATTGTGAGGTCAGCTAATTAGCAACCTTAATTCCACCTACCACCTAAATTCTCCTTTTCCGTGGAAGATAAATATTCCCACATTTTGGGGATTAGGAAGGGAACTTTCATTGGTGGAAAGGAGATTATTCTTCCTACCACAATGATTGTGTTTACTTATCTGTGAACACTGTCCCCCACACAGATCATATAAGTGTAAGTTTTGGGAAGAAAAGGTGGTATTTGTCTTCTTATCAATGCTTCAGTGCTTAGCAAAATATCTGGTATGTAGTAGGTCAGTACCTGTCTTGAGAGATGAATTAATGACTGAATCAGAGGGTTTATGGGCCCTTTTGGTTCTGTACCAATTATCTTGATGAAAGACATCACTTACTTTGTATGAAAGAAAGAAGTGTATATGGGTCCCTTTAACAATGTTGTGCTCCTGGTTGTTGAAGTATTAAAGTGTTTAGCTCTAGAGGAAGCAGGGCAGGGATCTCAGTGGTAAGATAACTGTGACTTCTCTACAGAATCCTCTCCAGTTGGATGAAAAGGAATAATTCTCTTTTCCTTTGTTAAAATAGAGATGTTGATGATTAGGGTACAGCATTATTCTGTGAAGTTGTGAGGGGACACAATCTGACCAGGGCCTCTTGTCAGTGTTGGCTCTTTACCTGAGTTATGACATCTTAAGATTTCTTTCTAGTACCTATTAATGAAAGTTTGAGATTCTGATATGGTGTGATGAAATAAAACAGTGACCTATATTTCACAAATAGCTGATTTTTGTCTACTGTCATATATTGGTTGGAGCCTCAACTTTGGCACTGTTAATATTTTGAACTAGATAATTTTTTATTAGAGGGGAACTATTCTGTGCATCATAGAATGTTCATCAACATCCTTGGCTTTTATCCATTAGATGCCAATAACATCCTCCTCAGTTGTGACAGCAAGTAATATCTCCAGATATTGTCAAATGTTCCCAGGAGGTGGGAAACAAAATCACCACCAGTAGAGAAATACTGATTTAATGGGTTAGATCATATTTAAGACAGTTATTTCATTTTCCCCTTGCAGGCTCTTCCATAATATATAAGGAAGGAGAAGCTTTGAGTGAGAGAGAGAGAGAGAGAGTGTGTGTGTGTGTGTGTGTGTGTGTGTGTGTTTACATTGTGATGTGGGGTGACGGAATTCCTGAGCCTCTACTTGAGGGTACTTTGGGTGATCACAATGAACATCCAGACTGGAGAATTCTGCCTCTTATTCCTTTTTTTTTTTTTTAACTCTTTTTCAAGAATAAAAATTCCTTTATTTCTTACTAACATGTCTCAGCTCTTATAACCATTATTTGCCTGTACTTACTACCTCATGGAAGCTATTATGACGGATTTATAGATGGAGCTCTTCTCTTCTGTTCCCTTTTATACCTCTCAGTGTGAGGAAATTTTGATGGCCTCTCACATGAACACATTTATGTGTGTGTGTTATGTAAAATAACAGCTGCTTTCAAAAGCTGACCCAGAAAAGCTGGTCCTGGTCTGCATGGCTCCTCCTTATCCACATACCACGCTCCCTACACTTATAGGAGAAATAGGTGATTGATTATGGACCATATTATTTGCTTATGCTGATCATCTATCTAATGAGCAACACAACCGACCAGTAATTGGTCTTATTGGCTTTTCTGGAGTGCTGCATGAAGTGTAACCATCGGAGAGCGTCTCTTCCTGTTTCCAGTGCAAATTGTTTTTAATTTTTTTGGTTGCCTGATAAGCCAGTGAGAGAGAAGTGTTTTAAGTATATAATCCTAGAGCCCATTATTACAAGTGATTTTATTTTCTTATCTGTGAGCATCCATTTCCAAGCAGTTTGTCCCCTTTAATCAATAATTTATAATTCCATAGTGAAGAAAAATCAAGACGACTTTCATTTGTTCCTTTGTTTGGATCTGCTCTCATTTCTTTGCAAGATAAGCTTGCTGGCTTGGCCTTTGATGTTCTAATTTCTGGGAACTGCAAAGGAACTTTGACCTCATCTCACCCCCAGTATTTTTCTCATGTTGAACTTGGCAATTTATTTCTTTGGCAATAATTTTTGGGAAATTAGTCAAATCTCATGGTCTGTTTTGACTTAATATCAATTTTGTTATTTGTGTAATCAATGGGAGTAAGAAAAGAGCATAGACCAATTATTGGTAGAAACAGAGGTGAGAGTTTTGGAGAGTACTGGAGATCATCATTCCCTACTTAGCAGTTTATTCCAGCGAGTTCCAAGTATTGTGTTACCTCTCATTATGCTAAATTAACTATATGTGAATACGTAGACCTGTGGTTCTTATAGGTACAATTGAGTAGCAACCATGTACTTTTAACGGATGGGTATTGTTTACATATGAGAATTATATCTGACTACCCCTACTAGAAAATAGAAAAATTCTCCCTAAAAGTAGGTAATATGTCTTTTTGCATTATTTTATATTCAATCTATAGAGTTCTTAGCAAGTATATAATAAATGATTGAGTTAATGAGTGAACAAATGAGTGATAAGAGAAAAAGATACAACAGTTATTCCTCTTTATTCTCTTTAAATTGCTGTTACGTTTTGTAAGTCCCCTGCTAGGAGGTTTGTCCATCAAAGTCCCATTTCAGATATGCAGTGCACCCACAAGGCTTAATTGGTTTTCACAGTAGTCTCAGTACTCCAGGGATCTGTACTGTGTTTGACATCCTGGGCCTGTAGGCATAAAAGGCTGTTTGGAGAGTGGAAAGTGTATAGGCTTTTGCATCCTTTGATATTAGTCTGCATCCCACATCTACTTCTTACTGGCTTCAGGACTTGAGACTCCCTGACCCTCCATTGCTTCCTGAAAATACAGAGAACTAGCACAACCTGTGGATTCCTTCTTCCAAACAAGCTCAGAGAAACAACAGATCAGGGAAGAAGATTTGGATCTAAGGGGTTTTGTGCAAAGTCCCTGGGGATATCAACAACTTGAATGAATTAATGTGTGGCAAATGACAACCTCGCAGGATTAATGGTGGGATACCAAGAGCAGAGAGGTTGTGGAGAGTGTTGAACGTCTTTTTTGCCCGCTCACCACCTGAGGATTTCTGACTGCCCTGATACCCTGGAAAGTCAGTGGTCAGTAGCAATTGCTTGGGCTACTTGGTGTCCATGATGCTAAAGCTCAGCTCAAACTGATGAGAATACGTGGATAGTTTTACCCCCTCCAACACTCCTTCCCCTTCTAAACCTCCAGCCATGGTATATTACAATCTGAAGGGACTATTTCCTCCTTCAGCTAGCTTGATGTTCAAAGGGTTTAAAGGAGATTCCCTGATCATATATTTTTCTAATGGAAAGGCAGCAAAGCAGGTGGTGGACAAAATCTCTGAGGTAAACCCCCCTCACCTCCTTAAATCTGCAAGAAGAACACAGACTACTAAGGCCTTGGCTTCAGCTACTTCTCTAGACCCAATACACCCATATTTTTCAGAGACCTTCACCAAAATAACCAGATGCTTGAGAAATACAACCATTAAAAGAAAACATTAGATAAAGCAATATTTATTACATAAATTTGAAAAAAAGAAACCAATGATTTAAATGAGTTGAAAAGCATATGCAGGGACATAAGGGAGAATCTTCATAAGTTAAGCAAAACAATGGACAAATTAGTCAAAAAGTGTAGTAGTTATTGTCACAGCCAAGAGGATTCTAAAAGACCTGATGATTACCTGTAATAAGGTATTCTGGATGGGATCCTGCAAAAGAAAAAGGAAATCAGGTAAAAACCAAGGGGATCAAATAAAGAATGGATTTCATTTAATAATAATGTGTCAATATTGGCTCATTAATTTTGACTAGCATTCTATGTTAGTGTAAGATGTTAGTGATAGGGGAAACTGGACATGAAGTATCTGAAAACTCTATATACTATATTTGTGATAATTCTATAAATCTTAATCTACTCTAAACTTATTTATTTACTTACTTATTTTTTAAATAACTAAACTTATATAAGTTTAACTTATTTATTTACTTATTTTTTTAAAAAGTAAGCACTTAAGGTTTTAGTTCCAACACACAAGGAACTCAGAACCATCCATCCTAACAGTAAATAAAAAGCTAATAAACTGAAAAGCCAACAACTCTTCTTAGATCCTTCAGAAAAATGAGATTACATGACAAACCACTGGCTCTAAAATTGGAGAGACAAAGAGAAAAATACAGATAATCACAATTTACCAGAGCAGAAACTCAAGAACAAATGTTCGTGTGAGAACCAGTGGGAGGAGAGGAAAACATCAACTGTAGGTAACACATTGCTTGAGGCTCAGTATGGACAAGTCTGGGAGTTAAAAACTCCAGAACATCCTAATTATAGAAGGGCCTCCACACTTTTGCACATTTTATCTCCAGGAGCTTGATCAGATTATTATAGCAAATATTGGAGAAAAATCCCCTTGTGCTTTTTTCACGGAGAAGGGGAAAGTAACCATTTATAAATGTACCAGATCATTCTGTGTTTGTTTGTTTTTTAAGGGTTGGCCTCAGAGGAAATGATTTTATCATAGTCTAAACTATTGGAGTTTTATCAGAGCCTAACTGATCTGGGGGAAGGGAAATATCCAACTCCAGCCCCACTCCAGCTATCGTGGCCCATTGAAGGAAGAGAGGGGCTGAAGAGTTCTTGTCAAGGGCACACTCATTAAAAAACTAAGACCTAACTATAGGACTGTCGAATGCATCCCTTCCCCCTATTCCATACCTTCACATTACTAAGTGCCCATTGACAGCCATTCTTTAACCCAGTATGTAAAACCAAGCTATCAAGAAAGTATTACGGAGCATACAAAAGCCAAAATCACAGTTTGAAGAGACAAAACAAGCCTAAGAACCAGACACAGATATGGCAGGGAAGTTGGAATTATCAGACCATTCATTTAAAATAGCTATAATTGATATACTGAGGACTCTAATGGGTATATAGACAGCATGTAAGTAAAGATGGGCAATGTAAGCAGAGAGGTCAAAATTCTAATAAAAATTGCTGGAGATAAAAAAACACTGTAACAGACATGAAGAATACCTGTAACAATCTTATTAAACTAGAAGTGACTGAAAAAAGAATCTCTGAGCTTGAGGTAAGCCAAAAGAAACTTCTAGAAAAAAATTGCAAAGATTAAAAAGGAACAGAATGTCCCAGAAATGTGGGGCATTAATGTAATGGGAATACTAGAGGAAAAGAAAAATAAGTGAATAGAAGAACTCTTTGAAATAATAATTATTGAGAATTTTCCCAAATTAGTGTTAAACTATAGAACCAGGAAGTTCAGAGAATACCAAGCAGGGTAAGTGCCACCCCAAAAAAAACTACACCCAGACGTATCATATACAAACTACAGTAAATAAAAGATAAATATCCTGAAAGAAACTAGAGGAAAATACACGTTACCTATAGACAAAGGAAAAAATTATTTCTGACCTCTTCTCAAGAATTTATGTAAGCAGGGAGAGTGGAATGAAATATTTAAAATGTTGAGGAAAAAAAATCCAACAACCTAGAACTCTGTCTCCTATGAGATAATCCTTATAAAATAAAGGCGAAATAAAGACTTTCTCAGAGAAACAAAAATTGAGGAACTTTTTTTTGCCAGTAGACATTCCCTGTAAGAAATGTTAAAAGAAGTTCTTCAGAGAGAAGGAAAGTGATATAGGTTAGAAACTCAAATATACATTAAAAAAAAAAAAAAGAACATCAAGAGAATAAGCAAGTAAAAGTAAAATTAAAAAATCTTTTATTTTTCTTAATCTAACAAAATAGTTCAAAATAATACCAATGGTATGTTCGATTATTATACACACATTAATATACATGTATACCTGCATATATATATATATATTTATTTATTTTTGTGCATATGCCTAAGTATGTTTATTTTTAGTGAAATAATTATAACAATAATAGAAGGCAAAGAAGGGAGAAATTCAGATTATTATATTATTAAAAGATATTTACACTACTTGCAAAGTGATATGTTATTTGAAATTGAATTTGGATTAATTGTAAATGTATATTGCAAGATTTAGGGCCACCACTAAATAAAGAAGAAGCATAACTGACATACTAATAAAGGGGAGAAAATGCAATCGTATAAATGCTCAATTAAGACCAAAAAAAGGCAGAAGAAGAGTGGAAAACAAAAATGGGAACAAAGAACAAAGGGAACAAATAGAAATCATTAATAAATATGGTATATATTCAACTATATCAATAATCATTTTAAATGTCAGTGGTCTTATTTACCAATAAAACACAGAGATTGTCAAAGTGAATTGAAAACAAGACCAAAGTATATGTTGTCTACAAGAAATCCCTTTTAAATATAAAAATACATAAGATTAGATGTGAAGGGATGAAGCAAGATATACCATGCTAACACTAATCAAAAGGAAATGGGAATAGCTATGTTAATATTAGTGCAGAACAATGAAAGGTATCAGGAATAAAGAGGGGCACTATGTGGATGCAAGAGGATGGTTATGTTGCAGAAGTATTGAAGGAAAGAATGTTGATGGAGATTTTATAACAAGTCAATTTTTTTCTTAATTCTGAGGAGGTAATAAAAATATTCTTTAAATGTAAAAAAAAAAAAAAAGAGGGGCACTATGTAATGATGGAGACAGTTCTCCAAGAAGCTATAACAATTATTAATGTGTATGTGCCTAGCAGAGTGTCATAAAAAGTGAGGCATAACTGATTGAACTGGAAGGAGAGATACATGAATCCACCATTTTAATTGGAAATTCAATGCTTCTATAAGAAATGGCAGCGAACAGTAAGGATCTAGCTGAACTCTGTAACACACCATCAATCACTTGTTTGCAGTGTATATCCATAAACTACTTTATCCAACAAGAGCAGGATACACAGTTTTCTCAAGCTCACATGGGACATTTGTCAATATAGATTATATTCAAGGTGCTAAGGCATACCTTAACAAATTTAAAAGATGAAGTTATACAATGTCTGCTCTTAGATCACAGTGGAATTTAACTAGAAATCATTAACAGAAAGGTATCTGGAAGATTCCAAAATATTTGGAGATTAAAAAACACACTTCTAAATAGCATAAGGGTCCAATTAGAAATCACAAGAGAAATATTTTTAAAAAATAGAATTAAATAAACATTAAAACATTGAATTTTGTGGGATGAAGCAAAGGCAGTGCTTAGAGGGAAATTTATAGCATTGAATGCCCACACTAGGAAGAAAGAAAATCTAAAATCAATACTATAATCTTCCACTTTCAGAAATTAGAAAAAGAATCCAAAGTAAGCAGAAGAAAAGAAATAATTAGAGCAGAAATCAATATAATTGAAAACAGGAAATCAATAAAGTAAATCAATAAAACCAAAAGCTGATTTTTTAAAAATATTTACTTTTTTGTTTGTTTGTTTTAGAGAGTGAGCACACACATGTAGGGAGGAGGGACAGAGAGAGAGGGAGAGAAAAAGTCTTGAGCATACTCCCTGCTGGGCGAGGCAGCCAATGTGGGTTCTGATCTCAGGACCCTGAGATTATGACCTGAACCAAAACCAAGAGTCAAACATTCAGCTGAAGGAGCCACCAGATGCCCCTGTTTTGTTTTGTTTTGTTTTGTTTTTTTAAGATCAATGAAATTGGTAACCTTCTTGTCAGGCTAATGGATAATGAGAGAGCATACAGATTACTAGTATCAAAAAGGAAAAAAAAATGGATAAACCACTACAGATCCCATGGACACTGAAAGGATGATAAAGGTATGTTATGAACAGCTCTATGTCCACAAATGTTATAACCTAGATGGAATGGGTCATTTCCCTGAAAAATATAATCTAGCAAAACTCACAAGAGTAGACAAATTGAATAGGCTTACATCTTTTTTTTTTTTTTGGCTTACATATATTTTAAAACTTGAATCAATAATTAATAATCTTCCAAAAGAGAAAGCAGGAGACCCAGATGCATTCACTGGTGAATTCAACGAACATTTAAGGGGAAAAAAGTTATACTGATACTTTAAAATGTCTTTCACAAGTTGGAAGGAAAAGGAATACTTTTGTAACTCATTCTATAAAGCCAACAATACTCATGACCAAAACTTAGATGAAGACATATTAAAAAAAAAATACTACAGACTAGTATTCTTTCATGAACTTAGATGTAAAAAGTCTTCAACAAATTACTAGTAAATAAAACCCAGAAATCAATAAAAAAGAATTATATACCACAATTAAGTAGGATTTATCCCAAGTATGCAAAGCTGGTTCAACATTTGAAAATCAATTAATGGGATTCATCACATCAACAAACTAAAGAAGAAAAGCACATGATCATATCAAGAGATATAGAAAAAAAGTATTTGACAAAAACTAACACCCATTCCTAATAAAAGTTCCTAGAAACTAGGAAGAGAGGAGAACCTCCTCAACCAGATAAAGAACATCTACAAAAGCTCTACAGCTAACATTATGCTTAAATGGTGAAAACCTCAAAGCTTTCCTGCATAGATCAGAAACAACGCAAGGTTGCAGAATACAAGTTTAGTATTAAAGTCAGTCATTTTTCTGTATATCTGCAATGAATGATTGGGATTTGGAGTTTAAGACACAATACCATTTACAAGATAGTCTTTTCAACATGGTGCTAGAACGACTGAACATCTACACACACACACAAAAAAAATGAATCTAGACACAGACATTAATTGTCTGCAAAAAATTAGCTCAGATTGGATCATATACTTACATATAGAATACAAAACTATAAAATTCTTGGAAGGTAACAGGAGAAAACCTAGGTGGCCTTGGGTATCATGATGACTCTTCAGATAGAACATCAAAGGAACAATTTGAGTGATACAATTGACAAGCTGAACTTCATTAAAATTAAATGCTTCTGCTCTGCAAAAGTCAAGACAATGGAAAAACAAGACACAGACTGGGAGAAAATATTTGCAAAGAAAACATCTGGAAAAGGACTATTATTCAAAATATGCAAAGAACTCTTAAAACTCAACAAGAAGAAAACTAGCAACCTGGTTAAAAAATGGGTAGAAGACCTCAAGAGATAGCTCATCAAAGAAGAGATGCAGATGGCAAATAAGTATCTGAAAAGATGCTCAATATCACATGTCCTTCGGGAACTGCAAATTAGAACAATAATGAGACACCTCTACGCAGCTAGTAGGATGGCCAAAATGTAAAACAGTGGAAACAGCAAATGCTGATTAGAATGTGCAGCAAGAGCTCTCATTCACCGCTGCTGAGAATGCAAAGCAGGACAGCCACTTTTGAAAGAATATAGATATCAAAATAATAGGATTTTACTGAATAAAGACTGTAGAATATTAAAACAAATGTAATCAAGTCATATTTGTCCCAAGATTAAATTTTGTTTTGTTTTATTCATTAGAAAATGACCACATGTTTATGATCTAATGCTGGGGAAGGCTTTTTATAATAGTAATAGTACCGAGGGGAAAACCACAGCAAAATATCTTATTTGATTACACCTAAAATTAAGAATTTTGTTATGCTGGGTAAATGTGAAGAAGGTTAAAAGATCATAGATTGGGAGAAAGGATGGAATAAAACTTATAGACATTTATATCTAGAATATACTAAGAACTGTAAAAACTGCAGGAAACCCAATAGACAAATATAGTGTCTATTGATACCAATTAATGTACATAGATAGAATATGTAAAGTTTTAATTTATTTGGCAGAAGTAGCACATGGGCTTTGTTATCAGACATTGTTGATATTTTGACTCTGGGTGAATCAAATGTCTTAACCTAACTATGCTTCAGTTTTCTCACGAGTGAAGTGGTTACAATAAAATCCACCATTGCATGAGTTTGTTTATTTGTTCTGGTGAAGATTAGAGCATCTCCTCTAAAATATTGAGCCCAGTACATGCCATTTATGAAGAGCTCAATAAAAAAAAAAAAGAGCTCAATATCTTCTATTATTACATTAAAGAGTTTTGCTATGTTAAATCTTTTATCCAGAGAGTCTGTAAAATTGTCTTTGCATGTTTTAAAGCCTCTACCTATGATAGTGAGATCCTCTGATTTATCTGGTGTTGAATCATTTAACAGAAGGCATGTATTGGAGTCATAAATTTTAGAGTTGTAAATGTTCCAAGGAGGGAAAAAAAAAAAAAAGCTGTAGTTATTTTCACTTTATACACAAGGCAATTGAGATGCAAAAGGTTCTTCACAATTTCAACTCCGTAAATTAGAGGGAAATCTCGAAGTCCGATGTGTTTGCCCTCTAGTGTTGTGTTCTTTCTGTAATATTTACTGTCATTATTTCAGTTTTGTTTAGGGTTTTTTTTTTTTCATACATTCTATGCAAGGCTTTGCAGGTACATCAGACAGAATTAGACAAAGTCTCCTCCCATAAACAGCATGTTCACCATCTAGAAGGATTAAAAAGGCAAGTATACAAAGAATTCTAAAATAATAAAGACTTTAGTAAATGCCATCAGAGAGAGGTACAAAACTTGCATAGAGACTCAAGTGTTTGCTAAAGACTTATAAGGAGAGTAAATATATCAAATGGCTTTAGAATAGGGACTACTCATGGTGTTCACGGAGAAGGAGAGGAAAAGAGTGTTTTGGGTAGAGAAACGCATGCCTTGCTCATGCAAGGGCACAGAGGTTGAAAAGAATGAAATATGATTAGAGTATGATAAATGTCCAGTTGAACTTGGGAAGTGTGTTTTAGACACTAATACATATTTTACTGAGGAAGGAAAAGAGGAAAGGGAGGAGGGAGTAACAAGAAAGGAGGAAAGTATGGTGCAAGAGAGGGAGGGAAGCAATGAACAAATGAAAGCAATACCATAAAAGGTCTTCCATATCAGGCTGAAGGTTTAATATTATTTCAACAGACAGATGTATTTAATTAATGCTGTTTTCTTTTCAAGATTTTATGCTGGCTTTATTCTAGCAAACTCGGTTCAGAATTGGTGGCCATGGGTATGCACAGCATTGGCTTTCATCCCATGAATTTGATTCTTGCTCTTCCTTCCTCGGGATGATAATCTGAAAGAGCAAAAACAAAGACAGTGTGTGAGAGAGTAAATACATTACAAATCCAGCCAGAGCCCAAGCAAAATAAGCAGTGTTTCTGAAACACGGTTGTGACCAAAAAGAATGGATGAATTATTACTCTGGCATTTCCTTTGTTATTTATGTCTAGAAATCAATCAACAGCTGAAGGACCTGAGTAATTTATAAGTCAGGTGCTGTCAAATACTTGTTGGTCTCAACTGGCGTAACCTGTCCATGCATGCCTATGAAGCTTGATGACAAAAGAAAACAATCTTATTACAAACCTGACATTCATAATCTGTTGCATATTATTCTAACATGATATGAAACTCTGAATTAAAAATACAATAGCTGCTGAAAATAGAAGTGCCCACTGACTGTATAAAATCTTTCCTCCGTCCTCACCACACCTTGTTTAATAAAAATAGATGTAGGTGATGGAACATTTATTATGGAAACAAGTTAACCAAAAAGACCTGTCAATTTGATGGAGGAGGTTATTTGTTCAACAAAATATCCAAGCGCAGGAGACAATCTGGAAATCCACTAGGGAAAGCAGGGACACCCCTGTTTTTACTTTTTCCCACCTGCCTTCTCAACCAGAAATAAATGTCTGAAGAGTGCTGGCTAAAAGTAGAGACATAGTTTTATGAACATATTTTGCTTCATCAGAGTGAGAAGGACTAAGGGGTAGTTGGTCATCTCATGAGAGCAGAATTTAAGCAAGAATCTTGTTCAAGATAACCAGACAGTTTCTTTCCCTGTCCCTATCCTTCTGTCTCCCTCCCCACCTCCCTCTCTGCCTGTCTGTCTCCCTCATCTCAGAAGCAATTCTGTGGCTCCCCCGACCCATTTTAGCCAATGGGCCTCTGTTCATGTGGTCAGTCTTTCAGGGCCAGGGAGGGGGAGAGGAGAAGCAGACTTCCCACTGAGCAGGGAGCCCTGGGATCATGACCTGAGTCGAAGGCAGATACTCAACCCACTGAGCCACCAGGGCCCCCATGTACACTAACTCTTAACTGCTCCACTCTTTTTTTTTTTTTTTTAAGATTTTATTTATTTGACAGACAGAGATCACAAGTAGACAGAGAGGCAGGCAGAGAGGAGGAAGCAGGCTCCCCGCCGACCAGAGAGCCCGATGTGGGGCTCGATCCCAGGACCCTGGGATCATGACCTGAGCCGAAAGCAGAGGCTTAAACCCACTGAGCCACCCAGGCGCCCCACTGCTCCACTCTTGAAACACAAAGCCTTCTTTCAGATTTTGTTGGCTAAAGAAAGAAAAATGATCAAGCCTGACCTCAAAGCACAGGATATGCGAAACCTATTCCATACCTTAAAAAATTGAGAACCGGAATATTCTAAGTAGCCCTAATGTCTCCCAAAACACATGAACAAATTCATACTCTTTGAGTTCAGCTTTTCTAGATATATTATTTCCTCTGCATATTAAATTTTACCAGTTTTCTGTAATGTGCTTTTATATCTGATAATGATATATATTCAAATTCTCACATTTTTTTTACTTTAACTGATACGTTTGGTCGCTAAACCCAGCGATATATTCATTGTTTAGTGCAGGTTACTTGGATAGAGAACTGAACTCAATCATTATTTGTAGACTTTTTCAAGTTTTCATTCTTAGAGGGTCATCAGTCTGCTTGCTGGTATTATTCCCAAGTATAGTCACCAGGAATTATCCCCTAAACCATATTGGATTAGAAACTAGGTCGGTCCAGGTATCATTGTTCCAAAAATTGAAAATCCACTAAGATTATGTGATAACTATTTATCTGTCAGTTTTGCAAAGTTCTGGCTAATGTCCCAGAAAAAAATTATTGGCTGGCCATAGATTATATCCTGAATTTAATAAGAGGCCATATGATGTAGTAGGTGAGATCAGGGACTTTATAACCAGGCAAATCAGCTGGGGTACTTTGGGTGTTAGCCCCTCTGGACTTCTTTTTCCTCAGATACAAAATGGAACAATGATAGTCACATTGAAGGTTTTTTCTTTTTCTTCTTTTTTTTTTTTAAGATTATTTCGTTATTTATTTGACAGAGAGATCAAAGTACGCAGAGAGGCAGGCAGAGAGAGAGGGGGAAAGCAGGCTCGTTGCTGAGCAGAGAGCCTGATGTGGGACTCGATCCCAGGATCCCGGGATCATGACCTGAGCCTAAGGCAGAGGCTTAACCCACTGAGCCACCCAGGTGCCCCAGTCACCTTGAAGTTTTGTCATTAGATATGTTGCATTTGAAATGTGATCAGCACAGAAACTGGCATCATAACTACTACTTCAGTTTCAGATAATGCTTACTGTAGCAACTTTCTGAATATCATGCCAGAGGACAGAATTTGAAATAGAGATTCTTCTTCTAGGTACGTGTTCATTCACCTCTACTTCGTACAGTACCTAGCACAGTTGGCAAAGTAAATGTCAAACAGATGTTTGCCTGGAAAGCTATTCTGAATGGGAAGCCTGCACTCACCCACTTTGCCACTAGATGGTGAGTTGAGGTAAAGCAAAATATTTGCTCAGATTATTATTTTTTTTATGTTCAAACCGGGAGGAAATTACACACAAAGTGAAGTATAGGTGTTTATTGTTGTTTGTTGATTTTTGCGTGAGATGAGCAAATTAGGCAAATGAGCAGTATCAGTAAGAGGGTTTCTATAGTAAGTTCTCACCTAACAATCAACATGAACCCTGATAGTTGGAGCATAAGATCCATGTTTGTTAATGTAATTGATCACAAATTACAAGGTTTGATGTGCTGATTGAACAATCTTAGTTCTCTCCGGTTTTTGTTTGGGGGATTGTGTGTGTGTGTGTGTGTATGTGTGTGTTGTTCACTTGTCAGTAAATTGTTAATCAACTAAAATAAAACAAAAGCAAATAAACCACTCCTAGAACTTCTTTTCTTCATCATCACCACACAGTCACAAATATTTGCTTCTTTGATTGGGGGAAAGTAGGGATTTTTTTTTTTTTTTGGTCTGAGCTATTTCAGAAATTGGAGTTTTACCTGTACTTTCTTGATATGTTAAAGCTCTTCAGTTCTGCCTCTTGGGTAATAAATTTATAAAAGAAGGCAATCTTTGAATTGCTTTTTTAAAATTTAAGATCTCTTTTTTCTTTACTTCCTTTCTCCCTTTTTTTTCTCCCTCCTTTTTTTCTGGCCTTCTCTCCCTTTCTTCCTTGTTTATTTCTTGATCAAGTATTTTTTGAATGTCTTTTATACATCAGAAAGTGCTATAAGCACTAGAAATACAACACTAATATTCTGCCTTCAGAGGGATGGGAAGATAGATTATAAACGGAACATAGCAAGTGATAAGAGCTGTGAAGAGACACCAAGCAAGTGGCAAGCAGGATGTTTCAATTTTAGATCTGTTGGTCTGGGAGGCTGACATCCGAGAAGAAATCTGAGTAAAGCCACAGAGGAAGCCCTTGGAGTGTCTAAGAACATTCTAAGCAGAGGCAACAGCAAGCATTGTGACTCTGAGCAAGAACTATATATAGGCAGAAGCCCAGTTTGACAGATTATAGTGATTGAGGTAAAAAGTGATGTCCTAGGAGTGACCAAGAACCAAAAGCCAGGTTGGGTAGAAATTTGTGGATCAGACAAAATTCTGGATTTTATTATGAATGTAAAGTGAAGCCATAGAGGGCATTGAGAAGATGGGTGATATGATCTGTTTTACTCCTTAAAAGAACCACCTTAGTTGCTCTATAGAAAAAAGACATTAGTGAGACCAATCAAGACAGGAACACTTCCGTCCAGACAAGGAATGATGATGACATGGACTGGAGTGCTGGCCATGGAGGTAGTGAGGAGGCATTGGGTCATAAGATCTGCTTTTCTAGTTAAGTACAGATACTCCAGAGGATCTGAAATGGGAAGCATGGCCCTAGAGTGATTTCTTGATGTGATATCCCTTGACCAACTGAGCTGTTTAAGAACTCCACTGATCAGTGGTTGATCCAAGTGGAACCCATTGACTTTTCTTCTTCATTTCTTGCTGCTTATTGAGAATATATGTTAAGCAGGGTTTTGAGTTTTAAAGATCTGACAGTTTAATCCGGATTTCCTCAGTCATCATTGGAGATGGCATTCTCTAGCATAAAAGGTAGTTTCATCTCAAAATGGGAAAGGGTAGTAACCTCCAATACATTTCATTCACAATACACAAGTAATGATAAATATCAATTATTAGGACATCCATTGTGCAGAAACAGAGGTTTGACATATATAGCATTGCCTAGAGGCTTTGAAATTAGGGACAAATGGTAGCCCCTAGTCTAGTTAATGTGAATCTTCCCATTGCTGATTTTCCAGAGATAAAACTCCACAGTCTTGAGTGAGGTAGAAATTAAATCTTCTTATAAATTATGTACTATCTGAGATTACATTCTGCTATGATCCCACCGAGGCTGCCAATAAATAAATAGTTATAAAACAGACTCTGTCAGAGACCCAGAGTTCTATTGCCTACCTCCACTCTGTTTGCTTCTTTCCATTTTATTTTTCTCTTGAGTTCTTTAAAAGGGACCAATCCCTGTTGGGTTCTTTTTATTGCCATCTATTTCTTTTTAGAAGTTAACAATTCATGCAAAATAGGCTGTAATTTTTTCCCTGAGTATTTAGCAGGACAACTTATCTTGATTTCAAAAAGCTGTCTAGAGCCTTTTCCCCTTTCCTGTCAGTCTGGACAGATTTAATTAGTAACAATAACATAAAAATGCCAAATTTTCCTTGTCTCTAGATTGGTGTGCATATGGAAGGCATTTCCCAGCCCTCAGAATCACCTCTCAAGTCCTAAGATTGAATGGTCACTAGATTTATAAACAAAGGGTTTAAATCCCAGGTATTTTTCTAGAGACTGTCCCTCTCTTCCTCTTTGACATTGCCATCCACTGATTTCCTTCTCATTCCTGCTCTTTCTCACTTATGTAAGACGGCGATCACTGCCACAGCCATCCTTGCTGCTCTGACTCATCATCGTCCTGCGTGATTTTGCTATCTACATGTTGAATACTTCTAGCACCCTAACCTCTTATGTTTTTAAACTTTCAATACATCCTGTTGGGGGAAAAATGCTACATATGAGATGACATTGATTATACTAAGAATCCATGTGCTAGAATTCCTAAAATGGAAACATCCATGAAGCAGACATTATAAACGTTTTACAAAAAGAAACATGGAAGATTCTGATATGTTGACTAGATCACAAAACCTAATGTACATCCCCAGTGAAAATGATGATTGAGGTTCAGGTCAAGATTGCTTTGACTTCGATTTACTACTGAAGTTAGAAAGAGTACAAAGGAAATCCATGAGTTAAGGATAGGAATAGAGGTGGTCATTCCCCAGTACTTCCCTAGTTCCTCACAGAGATGCACCTGAAAATCAGTGGTCAAGGCAGCCTGCCAGAAAAGGGAAAAATGCTTCTTTAAGAGGTCAGAGCCTTGGATTCACTGTTTTTCACACCATTTTGTTGGCTTAGAGGCCACATCAGTATTCAAGAGTCCACACTAACACCATAAAATGTGTTCTTCTTGATCCACAGTTACATACATCTGCACAGGACTGGTTATAGACTTCTACATTGGGCCATAGGCTTCCAAATTTTTGAAGGTATTAGGCAATAGTCTAATGTTCATAAACCGTTAGTGTTTTGGATGCATTGTGAAAATTGTCTCCATCAAAGCCTGCTTTCATTTGTTTACCACTGAAACCATAGTATTTCGCTGTGCATTGGTAATAGGTAGTTCCTTCCAATATTTTTGATAAAATGGGAGAATTAGGCCAAAATAGAATTCATTTCCACTTCTGAAAAAAATTTCTAATTTGGTCATATAGTTATAAAGTTTTATTTTTTCACAAAGGCATTTAGAACAAACCTTCCAGATATCCATGGTGTCAGGATGGATAAATATATATCATTTAGTAGTAGGTGGATATAATCTGACATTTTCCAAAGTATATTTACAAAACATGCTGCAAAAACATGCTTCAAAAAATGAAAAAGTGGATACAGAGAAGTTTTTATTTCCTTAACAATTGTTTCAATTTTCAGTTTTTAATAGTTTTTTTGTTTTGTTTTGTTTTTGTTTGGTACTTGGGTTTTTTTTGGTTTTTTTTTTGTTTGTTTGTTTGTTTGTTTTTTGTTTTTTCATTTATTCTGTCCTCCTCCCCTCTCTGGAATATAAGCTCTGTAGGGTCAGAGGTCATATAAGATTTGTTTACTGTTTATTCCTAGTTCCTAAAACTCCATGTAGTTTATAGATGGTAGTCAATAAATAGTTGCTTAAATGGATGAATAAATTCTGGTTTAGACCAAATATGAGAGAAGGAAATTCTCAAATAATTGAATATGCTAACATGGTTTAGGAATCTAGAAAAATGGGTATAATAGGTAGAATCTGTCTGAGTGTCCATCATCTGATGTGATCCACTTATAAATGGGAAGAAGAGAGGGAAAAGATTTGTATTTTTATAATATCCAGAGACTCCATGAATGAAATTCATTATTAACATCATGAAGAAGAATTGAAAGGACTTGATGGAATTTTTCCAAAAAAAAAAAAGTGAATGGCTGCCATGATGTTCCAAGAGTCATGAAAGAGCAGAAACAAGATGGATGTATTCATTCAACAACTTCATCAAATCCCTGTTATTGCCCATATTTCTCTAGGATCTAGAGCCACCCAGGTAAAGTCCAGACTTTTTACTCTCAAGAAATTGGTATTTCAATGAGGGAAACAAATGGATAAAGTTTAAATGAGAAAATTGCTCTTTAAATAAAGGTCTCTGTAGGGGTACCTGGGTGACTCAGTGGGTTAAGCCTCTTCCTTCAGCTCAGGTCATGATCTTAATGCCCTGGGATTGAGCCCCACATTGAGCCCCACATCAGGCTTTCTGCTCGTAAGGGAGCCTGTTTCCCTCTCTCTCTCTGCCTGGTGCTCTGCCTACTTGTGATTTCTCTCTCTGTCAAATAAATAAATCTTCATAAAAAATAAACAAACAAATAAATAAATGTCTCTATAAAAATACATGAAGTTTAAAAAAATCTACAAAACCTCATTCACATATGTATCAACAGCTAAGGCCAAGAAAAAGATAGTTATGAACAAAAACTGTATGTGGAAAGTTAGAGACTTTATAAACTCTTTGAAGGAAATACAGGGTCATGAATATATATATAGGAAGAACAAGTTACACTCCTGGTCTAATTATACCATTTTAGACAAATTACTTCATCTTCTGCATCTGTAAAATTAGGCATTAGACTAAATAATTTGTCAAAATTTCTTAGATTTCCTCCCATCTTTATTATAATCTTTATTTTTATAAACCTGTTTGGAAAACCCAACTAATAAACTAAGGTCAGTTTATGCTTAATTACATTTTTTCCCCTAGAGATTTTTACCCTAATAAGCAAGAAACATCTAATCTTTCAGTTGGTTGATTTGTGTGTTTGGGAAGTTTGACAATTTAATGCAGTTACTGAATGCTTTATTATATATCAGATTGACAAATAGAAATGAAAATATAACCACCTGCCATCTCTGAGACCTCCTTTCTTAACTTCTCCTCTTGATATAGGTGGAAATGACCCTGATTTCAAAAATGAGAAAGCAAATAAAGTGGCAGAACTTCAATACCTACTGTCAGTATCCTATGAAAATCCCATAAACTATGTCAATTTTACAGGAGAAAAATTTAAGACAGGTTGAAAAGTTACATGTATCTCCACATAAAAGAATGATAGCTGCTATAATTGAATATGGACAAGGCGGATGGGCAAAGCAACCAACTTTCTGATGAAATATTTAATGGGATGATTACTTAATAGGAAGAATTGTTGATATGAAGATACAAACACCATGAGGAAGAGCAGCATGTGCTCTGGGCTGAATGAACGGGGACTTAGAAGACTTTCTCTTCTACAAATTAAGAGGGAAAATGTAATACGTAATTTAGGAGAACAAAATTTCAATTCTTCTGTCTTTTTCTATCTAGGATTATTTTGCCCCCTTTTCTGTTTTATGTTCAAGGAACTTGTTTATATTCCAACAAAAATAAAGTGGAAATCTTTCACATGTCCAGGAATCAGGATAATTTAAGTATGCTTTTAACTCTTTTTTAAACGCTGAATTATGTTCAGTGTTGATTCTAGGTGAAACTAGTCAGTGAGTTTCACTCCATTCACCTCTTGCATCACTCCTTTACTGTTTTTAAAAAAGCTCTTTGGACTTTTCTCCTCAGTGCATGGATCTATTCTGTTGCTACATATTCTGAGTCATCCCTAGCCTTGTCCTCCATCAGTTTGTTTATGCTGGGATCCATTCTCTCCAACAGAAGCCCCTGCTCAAAGGCATGTTTGCTCCCCACCCTGCACTCATCACCAGACTTGGAATTTTCAGTCATTATCACCTATAGACGTCTAGCATGAACTACCCTAAGACTGATGGCTTTTAGAATGAGTAGGATGTTACAGGTAATGGGTGGTTTTGAGTTGGACCAGGCTGCCTTGGAGATGGGGCATGACTCCTTCCAACAATATAATAATGATATGTGTGGGTGCAAGATAATAAGGTCAAAAGAGTAGAATCAATCAGATACAATGTGTTAGAGTGGAATTCGCTCAGAATTAGGCTAATGCTGTTTTTATGCTCTCTGAAGAATCAGGGAACTGCAGTGATAGGTTCTTCAAACTAAGCATATTAGTGTCTTCTATTTTACATTTTCTATATAGTTGTGTGTGTATGTGCGTGTATGTTATGAACACTTAAGATCTACTCTTTTAGCAGATTTCCATTGGTGAGAATGGAAATTGGTATAACCATTATGAAAAAGAGTATGGAAATCTACCGTATGATCCAACAATCTCACTTCTGGGTAAACACCCGAAGGAAATGAAATCAGTATCTTGCAGAGATAGCTGCAGTCCCACATTCACTGCAGCCTGATTCATGGTAGCCAAAATATGAAAATAACTTAAGTGCCCTTTGACAAATGAATGGATAAAGAAAATGTGGTATCTATTTATCTTTCGATATAGATACGTATCATGATATTATACTTTCTTTAATAATAGATTATCTAGTAGTACTATGTGTACAATATGACTCTACTACTTGTATGTAATAGAAACTTAGTCCAAACTGGTGTGCAAAAAAAGAAACTTTGAGGGGTGGCTGGGTGGCTTCCTTGGCTAAGTGTCAGACTTTAGATTTCTGCTCAGGTCATGATCCCAGGGTCGTGGGATTGAGTCCCAAGTTGGGCTCCACACAGTGCAAAGTTTGCTTGGGATTCTCTCTCTCCCTCTGCCCCTTCCCCTACCCATGCCCCTGTTCATGCTTCCTCTCTCTCTCTTTCTCTCTTAAAAAAGAAAAGAAAAGAAAAGGAACTTTAAGAAATTCCTGAAATTATGACTTTGTTCAGGGACTTGAGCTTGATTCTGATTTCCTGACTTATTTTTATTTTTAGGTACATTCCTCTAAAATGTTAGCCAAGACTCTTCACCAAGAGCCCTAGCTTCTAGTAAATGTCTTATATTGACAGCAATTTTTCCCCATTTGGATCCCATGCCAAGGAGTACAATTCACACAGATGAATCCTTGGCACGGTAGAGCTATATGCTGTTGTGTTCTGGCCCCTCACCTCTTTCGGGTCCTTCATCACGTATCAAGAGTTTAGGAAAGGCTTCCCGAACACTGTAAACTTACACCCCCCTTACCCACCTTCCTGGATGTTTTGTTCTCCATAGCATATGTCACTATGCTGTATAGTACATATGTTACATGTCCTCCTTGTTTGTCCATGATCTGCTACCCACCACTGGAATGTAAATTCCATGAGGAGACTTTTTTCCTGTCTTGTTTTTTATTGTATCCAAGTACCTAGAATAGTGCCTGACACCAATATGTTCCAAATGAATGAATTAAAAAATGGATTGAGGGGCGCCTGGGTGGCTCAGTGGGTTAAGCCTCTGCCTTTGGCTCAGGTCATAATCTCAGGGTCCTGGGATGGAGCCCCTCATTGGGCTCTCTACTCACAGGGAGCCTGCTTCCTCCTCGCTCTCTCCACCTGTCTCTGTGCCTACTTGTGATCTCTCTCTCTCTGTCAAATAAATAAATTTTCAAATCTTTTAAAAAATAATAAATGGATTGATACTTCTGAAGAGATCATTTGGGGCTATTACCAAATGAAGAAGGAATGAATGACAGGCTACAATAGTACTTATGTGCTCCAGATCTTTATTCATTTTGTCTTAGAATTTAATTAAGTGGAATACATATAATTCTAAGTACTTCTTAAACTCTTATTGCTGAATATTACATATCCTTTAGATCTCATGTGTTAAGTGTCACAAGACGTCAGTCTCTTAATAAGGAAAAAATATACATATTTCTGCATTCAGGGCAAAATTGGCAGAGGTAAGCTGATCCATCTCATCCTTTAAGATAATGCCTGTCTCTGCACAATACAATGTGGTGCTTACCATCCCATCTTAGAGGAGGACCAACATTTGAAAATAATTTTTCCATTTTTTTTGTAGTAGAAGGGGTGTGTGTGTGTGTGTGTGTGTGTGTGTGTGTGTGTATGCGCCTGCCTTTGGAATACATTTTAATTATGCCATTATCTGTGTGCCAGGTAGCTCTCTGACTTCTGTCATTATGTCAGACCACATTGATCTTTGTTTTCTTCTAAGATAAGGGGCATGAATTAGGGACATGAATGGTAGGTACATCCTGCCTCTGGGGCATCACCTGGCAAGAAATAGTCCTAACTGTTTTCCTTCTCTCCCCTCAACTCAAAGCTGATTCTGTTCCTATACTAATGCAGCCCACTTCACGCTGGTCTGGAGAATAGCTCCTCAGAAGCAGCCTCATTTGGTTCTTACTGTGGTATTTTACATACAGAGTATTTTATTCCAGCACCTACGGACTCTTGACTTGAAGATACACATTGACAACTTGTTTTCCAGTAAAAATCAGAATCAGAAAAAGAAGAATTAACTTACAATTATTTTTAAGCTATCTCCAAAGAACTGAAGTATTAATCAGTGAATAAACCACCTAACCAAATTTAGATATCTAAATGAGCCAGCCTGTGACCTTGTACTCCTCTTTGGAGATAAAGGCTGTGCTTTTCTCTTCTTCTTGGCCACATTCTGTCTCTTCACCAGTGTCTTAGAGGGAGGGAGGGTGGCGGGGAGAAAAAGAATGTAAAAATTAGAAGAGGACACAATTATTGAGAACTTGCTAAACACCTGGTACTTTTTAAATGCTTCAAACAAATAAACTCCTTTAGTCTTCATGAAAACCCTCTGCAGTAAATGCCATTATTTTTTTTTAAAGATTTTATTTATTTATTTGACAGAGAGAGAGAGAGAGATCACAAGTAGGCAGAGAGGCAGGCAGAGAGAGAGGGCGGAAGCAGGCTCCCCGATGAGCGGAGAGCCCCATGCAGGGCTTGATCCCAGGACCCTGAGATCATGACCTGAGCCGAAGGCAGAGGCTTAACCCACTGAGCCACCCAGGTGCCCCAGTAAATGCCATTATTGTTTCTACTTCACAGATTAAAAAATGGAACAACAATAATTTTTTTTTTAACAATAATGGTTTTAAATAACTCGCCACCAAAGGTTACACAGTTAGTAAGAAGAAAGGCTTATTTAATAAATATTTACTTAAACTCTGTCTGGTAACCAAATCTAATCCTCAATATCATATTCCCATTTATATTCATTCATTTATTCCTTTAACATTTATTCAGATTCTACTATATTTTATATACTCTGTTGGGGACCTGGAATCCAGCATGAATAAAACATTCTGATCCCAGTTAAAATGACATTTACTTATGGACATTATCATCTAAGGTGAAGTATTTTAGAGATTCAAAATGCCCATCTGGTTTCTCCTTATATTTAGCATTTTTGTGAAAAAACAATCACCATTTCATGATCTTTCTAAGTGCCTATGGAAGATAATCATTCTGTGCATTAAAAGGTCTCCATTCCCCCAAACTTCTTTGTATAGTAGCATATATTTATGTGGTTAGAAATCAGTGATATTGTATGTGTGTGTGTGTGTGTAATGACAGTATATGTATGTGGTTAGAAACCAATCAAGTATAAAAATATATATAATATAATTTATATTTCTCTGTCAGACTTTTCTCCTGGTCTCCCTTTCACCAAAGATACTTGCTAAACTTTCGTTCTCTTGTTACTGAAAAATATTACACATTGTCTTGTCCTAATGATTTTTTGGTACCTCTTTCTTTTCTCTAAACACATTTAACTGTGGCCTTGTTCAGTGAAGTAAGTTGATCCAAATAAGCCAGATGGAATGGGGATGTTACTTTATTTCAGAGAGGATGTGTCAGTCACTCTCAAAAATATGTGTTGTCTATTTTGCAAATGATTCACATCAACCTCCCCATTTAATACAATTATAGGGTTCTTAGACTGTAACTCTGTACACAGAAGACATCTGAATTTTGTTTGTTTCTTTTGATCTCTAGAAATTATGATTCTGATTAAATGAAAAACACCTACATGTGGATTCAAATCTCGTAATGGATCTCATGCAGCGTGAGCTCTTAACTGTGTGTCTCATATCCCTCCCCAAGACTTGGCAGTGTGTTAGGCACAAAACAGAAAACAAATACTTTTCTGAAAAGGTAATAGACAATAACCTGTGTTGGTAAGATAACACACATGTTATAAAGCATGAATGAAACAGGGAGCATATTATACTCATGCGTCACGGTACTTAAGATCGATGCTTATGAGAAACATCATTCGTTGCTGGTGGAAAATGCCAGGATGCTGGCGTCTTATTCCCCATGACAACAAATGAAGGCTACATTTTGCTCTGCAGCAGTGCAGTTGAAAGAATGAATATGAATAATCTAACCACTGGGTCCAGCAGACTTTAGGCTTGGGGTAATCCCACTGGAAGCCTGAGGAAGTGAATGCAGACTGAGATACAAAGTCCACAACAGAAGGATAGCGTGAGAGAACATTCTTCTTTTCTTTCCCTCTGTGTCTTCCTTTCTCTTCTCTTTCTTTCCCTCACTATCTTCTCCTTCCCTTTCTTCTCCATACCTTTGAAGATCCAATGGTGCTTAAGTGTTAATGGCAGATAGAGATGGTGCTTGGAGTCTTTGGAAGGCTCCTTTAGTGAATCACAGCACAGTTCTTTAGAATGTTGGGCAAGGCCCTGCCATCACCGAGAGATGACTAGTCCTTTGAGAATCAGCTCTTGGCCTGCTGCTGGGTTTTAGTAGACACTCAATGCTTACCAGGGGCCACCAAGCTACCATGTGTCCTGAGCAGCCTATCATGAACTGGGTATTATCTGTCCCACCAAACCATAACCTTGGGCGTGCACAGCAGCACACTATCATCAGATGGAAGTGATATATAATTGATTCAGCCAGAGCTTGCTCTGAAAGCACATGTTACATGAGAAACATCCTAAATGCCCATGGTCCCCACTCCTGCTACACTGTCTTCTCTCTCCCAGCCTATGACTGTGGCCTAATAGGTTTTTTTGTTTTTTGTTTTTTGTTTTTTTTTTTCTATGATCAGGAGACAGGAAGAGAGGACTCAGGCCTGGTTTAACTGATGGTTCTGCATGATATGTAGGCACCACCTCAAAGTGAACAGCTACAGCACTACAGATCCTTTCTGGGACATCCCTGGAGGATGGTAGTGAAGGGAAATTCTCCTAATGGGCATGACATCACACAGTGCCTCTAGTTGTCACTTTGCTTGGAGGGAGAAGTGGCCAGACATGGTTATCACATGAACCAACTCCTAATGATAAATCTCTTTTTATATCCCATCAGGTCTGTTTCTCTGGAGAACCCAGACTAATACACCTTCTTTTCCCATTCCCTCTTCTTTTTTGTTGGCTTTAAGAAGTATCTCCAGTATTTATCCAAGATGGAAAAATTGCTAGTTGTGACTTTTGTTGTTTTAACCAGTAATATATTCCTTATATGAAGAGTGGGGCTCCATTGCCTACTCTTTTATATATTATTAGATAGTGATAATACCTTGATTGAATAGTGTAACATTAACATGATATAAATATTATATAAATAATTTATTTTATAAATTATTTTAAAACATTATATAAATTTATAATATTAAGTTAGGATTTCTTCATACGATGTAGTGACTCCAAAACTGCTGTCCTGGTCAACTTCTCTCTGACCTCCCTTGGACAGCTTTGGATTCTAAATGCTACCTTCTCTTTCATTTTCTAATGCATACAATGGAAGCTCTGCTTCTGTTACAGGCAGAAGACCAACCAGATGTAGGACTTGAGATGGGGGTGGCAATTGTCTTTCCACTTTTCAGGAGCCAGATGGCCTTACAAAAGAGCTAGAGGGTGGTCTTCAGGCCTTAGATCAGAGTCTAGAACAAAACAGGAGGACTAGAACTCTTATTTTAACACCAATGACTAGCACAGTGCATAGCACATAATAGATGCTTAATTCATACCCAATGAGTGACTCACTGGCAGTATGACTGCTCACATTCATGATGGCACAACTGTCTGACCAAAGATATGAAGGAAGGAAGTAGTTCAGGGACTGTTTGCATTTCTTTTTTTTCCCCCTCCCTTCCAATAAGAGAACTGGAGGGGCATGGACAAGAGAATTTGTTTCACAATAAAAATAGCTTCGGGTAGACACTTATCACTGCAAATATGTCATAGTGCAAGCTCTGTGTGGCTGTTAGGTCAATACATCTTTTCAAAGAATTCTCTTCTGGGATCATCCTGAGCACAGGGCTCCTTTTATATAAATGTATTGGTATAGAGTAGGGACTATGAGTTCATAAAATCCTATATCCATAGGAAAACTAGTTTTCCTATTCTCCTTTATATGGGAACTTTTCACTGAATTGTTGATTGGAATGTGGGTAAAACTAATTGAAGATTTTTTTTGTTGTTGTTTGTTTGTTTTAGCTCACTCACTTAAAAAAAACAAATAAATAAAATCCTTCATTTTATAGCTTCTCTCCTGTCCTTTACTTCCTGGCCAGTGGTGGACTCTGGCATAAACACTGTGAAAGGAACCCTGGTTCCAAAAGGACCCCGTGAGGGAAAAACGGCATCCCCTCCATTGTCCAATATTTTATAATTTTATAATAATGTAAACAGGGTATAAGTTTTGACCGTTAAGCCACTGATATTTGCAATTGTTTGTTATTGTGTGTAACTTATTCTGACTCATGAGAATCAAAGATGAGTCTGAAAATCATCCCTACTCATAAATATGCCTCCCATCTCCTCCTGTACATATTGTTCTTAGGACCTGAGGTATTAGTTTTAGTGTCGTTTCTTGAAGACTGTGTAGCAAGTGATTGGCATGTTATCAGTGACTGGTTTAGAGTATTAGAATACTGGATAGCTGGGGCAGTTAGCACAAGGTTCATGGCCTCTGAATCGGTTAAAAGGAAGTGTAGTTAGTTAGAACAGAGAAACACTCAAGACAAGTTTTGCTATTTATGTTTGCATTTATTTACTCAAGGAATACTTTATAACCTTGCAGCCTACTCCTCCCAGATTTGCCAAGCAAGATTGCTCAGAGGTGTTGTGGTTCAGTGACTGCTGCCTGCCTTTCATTCTCCCTCTGTCCAACCAACAGTCCGTGTTGTGCCTAATCTGTTAGTGCTGAAGCTCTGTACATTGGGTATGAGGTAACAGATAACTTTTTTATTGCTGTTCAAAAATTCTCATGAACAAGAGATAAGATGTATAAATCTCAGTAGATGGTGATATCTGGACTTTAAACTTGATGCCATGATTATGTACAGATTCTAAAATACCTTCCTTGGGAGGGTCGATCAGTTTTCTGTTGCTGTATAACACCTCTAAACTTTTGCAGATTTGATAATAATAAACATATATCATCTCACACAGTTTGTATGGGTTATGGATTTGAGAGTGACGGAACTGAGTGGTTCTGGCTTGCAGTATTCATTAGGGTTGCAGTCAAGAAGTCGGCTAGGGGGCACCTGGGTGGCTCAGTCAGTTAGGTGTCTGCCTTTGGCTTGGGTCATGATCCCAGGGTCCTGGGATTGAGCCCCACATCTGGCTCCCTGCTCATCAGGGAGTCTGCTTCTCCTTCTCCTTCTGCCTCTCTCCCTGCTTGTGCTCTCTTTCTCTCGCATGCTCTCTCTCAAATAAATAAGTAAAATCTTTAAAAAAAAAAAGAAGAAGAATAAGTCGGCTAGACCTGCGGTCATCTGAAGGCTTGACTAAAGCTATAGCATCCACTTCTAAGATGGCCCACACACAGGGCTGACAAACTGATCTTGGCTTTGTCAGGAGGTCTCCATTCTCATCCCATGGGCTTCTCTGAAGGGCTTCTTAAGTGTTTTCATGATTAACATCTGGCTTCCTCTAGAACAAGTTCTTCAAGAGGAAAAAATCTGCAGTGTCTCTCATGACCTAGCCTCAGGTCCACACAGCATCGAATCTGTAGCTTCTTAATTGTTGATTCAGCTCAGCCCTATTTAGGTATGGTGGAGGGTGCTATACAAAGGAATAAATAGCAGAAAGTGGGGATCATTGAGAACCATTCTGAAGGCTGGATAAGGAGGGTTTAGGCATATTTTGTGTTTAGGAAGGAAATGTATATTTGTGGTTAAAAGGAGAGACTGATAGATTGTATTGTTTTTTTCTCCTTAAAATAACTCTTTTTCCAGACCTGTATTTACCAGCTTTGCTGTAAACAAACCCCAAACATCATATTTCTTTCTTACATTACTTCTCTGGCTGTGGGTCAGGCTGCTTTCTTCACTTTTTATGTTTTGCTCTGCCCTATATATTTCCTCACACTTCATGTGTCAACAAAGTCACATGCCCTGGCCTGACCACAGGTATGGAAAGATATTCTGCGTACAGAGCATGAAAAGGGAAGGAATACAGTCTTCCTTATTACCTGTAGTAAGCACAATTGTCTCTCCAAAGATTCCCCTGCCCTAATTCCTGGGACATGTGAGTAAGTTCTGTTACATGAAAAAGGAGAATTAAAGTTGCAAATAGAATTGATGTTTCTAATCAGTTGACTTGAAAATAGAGAGATGAACCTGAATTATCCAGGTGAGCTCACTGAAATCGAAGGGTCCTTAAAAAGTGGAAAAGGCAAGCAGAATGAGAAAGACTAGGCTCAAGTTTACTGGCTCCGAAGGTGGCAGAGGGGTGCAAAGAGCCAAAGGATGCAGGTGGCATCTTGAGACTGAAAAAAGCAAGAATATTGATTCTTCCCTAAAACCCCAAGAGGAATACAGCCCTTACAACACCTTGGTTTTAGCTCCGTAAGAGCCATTTTCCAATTTCTGACTTTCAGAACTGTTAAAGTATTTAAAAAAATAAATAAACACTGTAATTTTTTTTTTTTTTTAAAATCTGGACTGAGTAAGAGACTTTCTTCAAAAGAATTATGGCAGAAGAGGTGAAAGGAGCTACCGCAGAGAGAGGCCTATTGTGCAGGGAACACACTCCGAGCATCCCCTCCGCAAGCCTCTCAAGGGTTAGGCAAAAAGTGGGCTTGTTTGTTTGGGGTTTTTTGTCTTTATAGTAAGGAATAAACAAGGCTAAAAGGAAGTAGATGTGGGAAAGTGTGATGAAGAAGTGTGACCCGGGAGGATAGTAAATCGGAGAACATTTTACCTTGATGTCAGTCTTAGAGGGCTTTTTAAAAAGGGCCCGGTGCTGCTCAGGCTGAGGGTAGGTCAGAGTTCAGGGATGAATCTTATACATTTTTTGGTTAATAATCATTTTATTCTAATTGATTAGTGAGGACAGTTCATGTAATCATGTGTGGGGCCAAGAATGGAAATTTGCAGGGCATTTATCAGGCTTTGTCATAGGTCAACTGTTAGGTTGGCAGCTCTGGGAACGCGGGAGGAACAATAAAAATGACCGCCAAGGCCACCATCTTCCAGCCCCACCTCGCACCCCATTCCTTAACCCTTGACTCTCCTGTCAAAAGGATGTATGCCCAGGTCACGTCTCCATAGGTAACCCAATACCTATGCAGGAAACAGGAGTATCAGGAGCCCCCACCCCATACCCTCCAATCATCAAATACCTTACCATGTATGGATGTGAGCCCATGCCCTGCCTTGGCCCGATAAAAGACCCCAACAGACCCCAGCGCGACTTCCCCGACTCCCCTCTTCGGAGTCACGGAACCTCGCCCGAGAGTGCCTTTAATAAATCTTGCCTTGCACCTAGCTAGCCTGGTGTTGTGTTTACCTCGCCTGTAAAACTTTACATCAACAAGCATGGGAGGGACAGTGAGGGGGCAGACATCCCTGAGTTGTCTTATCTAAGTCTTACAGAGGAGGATGGTTCTCTGCGGTAAATCTATTACCAGAACACAAAGTAGGGTGGGTTGGGAGGGTAGTTCTACACCTTCACTCTTTCCCAGGATCACAGGGCTCAGGCAAAATTTAACATTTTCAAGAATAAATTTGTATTGTTTAAGCCATTAAGCTCATAGTAAATTTTTTGCGGCAGCAATAGGAAAGTAATATACTACCCTCTGCCATTGTCACTTCCAGTGGTTTTTTTTTGTATCACAGCCGCAGCTGACCTATAAGTACCAACGTTTAACATAAGTAGGAAATAAATCTCTATTGTTATAAACCCTGCGGATTTCTTTTTTTTATTGTAGCCTTGTGTTAAGGGCTGACAAAGCAGTATCTCACACCACAATGCCACATGCTTACACACAGATACTTGTGTGGCATATAGAACATTGCCCTAAACATAGTCATAGTAAGTGCTAAATGTCAGTAATTATTAATATTATAAAATATTCTTGCTTTCTTTCTTTATTTATTTGACAGAGAGAGATCACAAGTAGGCAGAGAGGCAGGCAGAGAGAGAGAGGAGGAAGCAGGCTCCCTGCTGAGCAGAGAGCCCGATGCGGGACTCGATCCCAGGACCCTGAGATCATGACCTGAGCCAAAGGCAGCGGCTTAACCCACTGAGCCACCCAGGCGCCCCTTAAAATATTCTTGCTTTCATTGTTATTAGAAATTCAAGCAAAGATACCAGGTCATTGGTTAGATTCATATGTTGTATTTGAGGGGTGGAAAAAATCTGAGTCCACAGCATATACTGTCCCCATGATATCACCTGAAGAATTAAGTAAATAAAGAAAATTTCTGAGGCAAAAGAAGATGATCAAAGAGTGTGAAGATAAGGACCAGTTGATTAAAACTAGAAGCAAGAGCAAACAATAACCCAGAAGCACCGCAACCCCCCCCACACACCAAAAATTCAAGGAGAGAATGATCAATTATTTCAAATGCTGCTGTTGGGCAAGAAAGACAAGAACTCAAAATGGACCATTGCCTTTAGCAAAGTGGAGATCTTTGGTGATTTTGGCAAGAGATGTTTCACTGGAATGGTAGCATCATAGTCCAGCTAGCGTGGTTATAAGAGAGAATGGCAAAAGAAGAACAAAAGAAATAATATAAAAACTCTTGTAATGATCTTTACTATAAGGAAGAGGAAAGACATGAGGTGATAGTGGGAGAAGTATGTGGAGTCAAAGAAGTCTTTTGTGTTAGTTTTGTTATTTCCTATGGAAGATATATAGAGCATATTTATATTCAGATGGAAATGATCTGGTAAAGTTGGAGATTTTGATAATGTAGAGAAAGAGTGGAGAATTGCTGGAAAAATACTCTTGAATGGGTCAGAGGGATATTTCTCCACAGTAACAAGAGGGGAAGGGGAGTATCAGAGTGTAGGTGTGAATATAGTCAAAAATTTGATTGTGGTAGCACATGGCCATTTTCTTTTTACATTTTTTTTTTAATTTGATAGAGAGAGAGAGAGCACAAGTGAGCAGAGCGACAGGGAGAAGGAGAGGGAGAGGGAGAAGTGGGCTCTCCACTGAGCAGGGAGCCAGATACAGGGCACGATCCAGGCCCCTGGGATCATGACCTGAGCCGAAGGCAGACACTTAACCAACTGAGCCACCCATTTGCTCCGTGACCATTTTCTTCTAATTTTGATTATTTTCTTAGTTGAGAATGAAGGCAGAGCAAGGAGCGCAGTTGTGCAGCAAGTCAAAGGTAGGGACTGGTCACTCAGGAAGGTGGACTTAAAAGGGAAATAGGGAACTACAGTGAGATTGCTGAGCAGCCCTAATGACCGACTTGGTGTTGGTGGCCATTAATTCCCAATGAGACCAGTCAGCTTTGTTGTTTTCCTTTTTCATCGGGGTAAATGTGTGGGCGGGGTAAGTAGAAGATTAGATATAACCAGGGTTTTATCAGGTAAGTGGTCAAAAGAAGAGAAAGGAAAGCAAGTATACACTCGTCAGTGGATACAATGGAATGCAGTATCTAAGCTGTGCATAAAGTTAGGGCTTATAGGAGAGACAGCTGAAACTTGTGAGCCATGGAGTCAGACTTCAAAAAGTATAAAGATATGTTGAATTTATACTAGGAAGAATGTATTAGAAAGAGGTGAGTGAGTGTGCAAAGTGGAATGCTTAAAAGTGAGATAATGGAGAAAGCCAGTCACTGGTAATAGCAAGGGAATGAGGGTCTAAAGCAGAGGGTGTGCAAGAATGTTGGGAAAAGAGTTAGGGCATGAGAGGCCAGGACTTTGAAAGAATCATCATTTGGACATTAAGATCTTTCAGAATTATGACAGTAGTATTATTGGAGAGAGTGATATTGAAGTGTATTTGTTGAGCTCTTACTGTACTCAATGTCTTGGGAGAGAGGAAGTTATCACAAAATGAAAGAGAAAAAAATAAACAAAGATAAAATATCTCACCTCATGGACTTCCCAGTCTTGTCCTCAGCTGATTCTTCCTGAGGAGAAGCAGACAGCTGGCTCTCAACCATGATGGGAAAAGGCTTCCTCCAAAAGGATTTCTGTTGGTGGCTCATATAACCTAAGTAACTATTGGGACTTCTTGATCCACCTCTTTGTTCTCTGCATTACTGATTTCTTATAGTTAATTAAAAATTATAGGTAACCCGCATTTTCATTTATATGGAAATTTTATTTTTGGACATCAAATCTGAAAGTAAGTCAGAGTTTTATTAGATAACCTTTTAAAAACTTAGGTGAGAGGGGAGGAAAGAAGTGGTGTGGAAAGGACTGAAATGTTTGTGCCCCCTCTCCCCTCAGATTCGTATATTGAAATCCTACCCCTCAATGTGCTGAGTGTTGGGAGGTGGGGCCTTCTGGAGGTAATTAGGTCATGAGGGTGGAGCTCTCATAAATGGAATCAGTGTCCTTAGAAAGGGACTCTCCCAACAGTGCTCTCTCCTTCTTCCATGTGAGGATATGGTGAGAAGTTTGTAGTCTACAATCCAGAAGAAGGCTTTTACCAGAACCTGATCATGTTGGTAGCCTACTCTCGGGATTCCAGCCTCCAGAACTATGAGAAATAAATTTCTGCTGTTTGCAAATCACACAACCTGTGGTACTTTGGTATAGTGGCCCAAACAAATGAAGACTTGGCCCTGGTGTCAAAATCCCACATGAATTAAGTCGGCAGTCTCTAATCCTTTGTGGGTCACAGAGTACTATAAGCAATGAATGCAGATAATACACCTACATGAGGGATTTTTAAAATGTAGACATCCCCTAAGTCTTTCATTTAGCTAAAATGTGCTCTTGGTGAAAGAGTAAGCCATAGGAAAGACTCTCACTGAGTCATGTGTGCTTAGGCATAGCTCTGGGTGATGTAAGTAACACTGAAGCACACACTGCAAGAAAGAAAAAATAATATCAGATAAAATACTTAAGGAAATAAACAAGAAACATCTGTCAAAACAAAACAAAACAAAAAAGGGATTGCCCAGGGCATATAGTCTCCATCCAACTGAGTGAAACAAAAACAAACAAAACAAGCCATTAACCTCAAATAGGTATTTCCCCAGGCAATTTCACTGTGAGTCTCTGCAAAGGACAACACCTTCCACCTCCCCCTTCCCCCAAACACACAAACACACACACACACACACACACACACACACACACACACTTTTTTTTTCCTTTAGGTTAGTCACCTAACAGTGTATCACTAGTTTTTTCTTTTTAATTTTATTTATTTATTTAACAGAGAGAGAGAGAACCGGGGGAGAGAGAGAGAGAGAGAGAAATATTGAGATCACAAGTAGGCAGAGAGGCAGGCAGAGAGAGGGGGAAGCAGGCTCATGGCCAAGCAGAGAGCCCGATGCGGGGCTTGATCCCAGGACCCTGGGATCATGACCTGAGCCAAAGGCAGAGGCTTAACCCACTGAGCCACCCAGGTGCCCCACTAGTTTTTGATGTAGTGTTCCATGGTTCACTGTTTGTATATAACACCCAGTGCTCCATGCAATATGTGCCCTCCTTAATACCCATCATTGGGCTCACCCATTTCCCCCCCCCTTCCCCTTTAAAACTCTCAGTTTATTTTCTGGAGTCCATAGTCTCTCATGGTTCATCTCCCCTTCTTATTCCCCCCGCTTTGTTTTTCCCTTCCTTCTCCTAATGTCCTCCATGCTATTCCTTATGTTCCACAAATAAGTGAAACCATATGATAATTGATGTACACTCTTAATTCAGCTCAATTAGTAGCAGCTAGAGCCCAGGGGAGGAAAATGGCAGTGGGGTTGTGTGATTTGATCTCCCTTCTGCCCCTGTTTCCTAGAAATGTGGAAAATAATGATAGGTATGCATATCACAGTATCAGTAACTTTTGAAAACTGGAAGCTTCCAGATAACCAAATGAAATAGAGTCACTCCTATCCTCTACTGGGATAGCAACCCCTCTGATATTAATTTCCAACATTATTCATGGGGTTGGATACATCATACTGTTGGGGTCCCCAGTGTTGGGCCCCCCCAATAATGGGTCCGTGATTAAAGGAGCGAGACTGATACAAAGAGAAGGTTAAGCAAAGCTTTATTTTGTGCCAAGCATCGAGAATCAAACTGACTGTCAAACAGAGCAGTTGGGGCCACCCCTTATAGAGAGGGCGACCTCTCTGTTTCACAGACTAATTTTTATAGAGCAAAGGCCATGTGGTTGGGCCTGGCCACACACAGGTGGCCAATGAAATTGTAACACACAGAGAAAGCTGCACAGTCAGGCAAGGTGACCAATTGAATTACAATTTACCCTAGTAGACATTTGAACCAGACTATCACCTTGGTCAGAATTGGTGCCCAAAATGTGCCCAAAGGGCAGGGCCCATACTCCTTGGTAACTAGGGAGATAGTATGTGCCCCCCCCCCGTCCCCCCCCATCAGATGTCTCCACCTGGCCTGACCCACCCTTGTATTTGGGCTTTCCGGGACTGGTTTCCGGGACTTATTTTTAAGTAAGTTCCCCTGGAGAGGGGGGCAGAGTCAATTTAAGTTTTACAACAAAATGGCAATTCAACCAGGGTGGGGCTGCTCTGGCTGAATAGGCCCTTACATTACCAAGAGCAATAGTGAACTAACTAAATCACACATTAACTTGCTTGATAAGAAAACCGTAAGTTACTTTCCCCTGGGAAGCTTCATGGTCTTTTGCTACAAAAGCACAGACATTAAGTGGAGTGAAGAACAAAGAGTTAAAACACTTTGAAAACACTCTTGAGAAGACCTACCTCCTCAATAATAAAATTAAAAATCATAAAAAGAAATTACATGCAAACTCACCAAAACTAATGTTCTATCCAACATAGCTGAGTTTAGCTGTGTTGGATAGAAAATTAATTTTTTAATAGTATGGAAATCCGTATCATGGTTTTGGTTGGGATGGGTCTGGGATGCATTGGAGAAAGGGGGACAGGGACCATGAGAAAGCAGAGTCACAAGGAAAGGCTTATGAGAATCACTACTTCGTGAAGTCATAGAAAACCTCATTTATTTTTCTGCCTTGCTTTATCCAAGCCATATAGATGGGTATATATGTGTGTACACATAGATATTTAGTATATATTGTGCATGTCAATCTGTGTATGTACACATGCATACACATGAATATTCACATGTGCATACATGTATATTTCTTCTGGTTGTGTGAATATTTTGTGATCCTTGGTGTTTTTTTTTAGTCAAGTGTAAAGAAAATCTCATCATATTCCCGATGAAGCCTACCATTTGCCAAAGTTAGACTTCTAACTCTGGGGCAGAGGGATGTGGTCACTCATATAGAAAGGCAGTGATTGCTACTGACATGCAACAACGAGGGCATAGACTTAGAACTGCTATCCTGAAAGATTTTGCATGCTTACACAAGCTGATACACATAGCTTAACAGTTAAAATTAAGATCAACTCCTAAGTAAACCAAGTCCACACAATAACAATAGCTAATATTTTTTTCAGACCTTACAATATTGCCATGTATTATGCTAAGTACTTCAATGTGATTATTTTATTTAATTCTCCCAAAAAACTCAGTGGAGGAACTATTATCTCAATTTTATAGACGAGAAAACTCAGGGAGCTTAAACAATTCCCTGTGATGACACACCTGTGTAGAGAGCGGCCATCTTGTTCCAGAGTCATGGCGCTCCAGATGGCCTTAAGCCAAGTGCTTACTGAGATTAACCTCCATTAAGAACCTCAGGTACATTCTGTAGCTTATTCAGATCAGGATGCATTGTTCATAAGCCTACTATTCTGACAAGAGAAAAAAAGGTTTATTATATATATATAAGCATACAGCATTCATGGCAATACAGTGACATTGCCCAGGGGGGGAAAAAAAGTGAAAAAACCTCATCAGCATTCACAGGTTTCCTAAATATAATACAAAAATATATTCCTTGTCATACTTAATGACTATCTGCTGCCACTTGGAGTGACTGGAGCTTCATTTGCCAACTTTTTTTGTTTAAAACTGCTCTCCGTCTCCCTTTTCCTTTTATCAAACCCAACAGAATCCACACACAGCACTAGATCCCAGGTCCCAATGTGAAGCCAAAGCTTGACTGAAAAGCAGTAGCAAAGACAGAGATTGCACCACCCCTGAAATAACAGGCAGGTGCACATTGGAAAGCAGGCATGTTCTCATAAGACAAAGATTTTGGAAAACCTGGCCACTGCTCCAGTAAATAAAGTGCTGTTTGAAGTCATATGTATGAATATCAATGTCCTCTAAGACACTATTTATGAATACCTTATAAAATATGGGCAAAGCTGGACAGCAATGACTTGCTCTAACATTGCATTAGAAAGCCTGGTTTTGTAATCTCTGCATCTTAAGACTATGTCTTAACTCTTTTCCTAAATCCAGTGGGTATTTCTCGGGCTACATCTGCAGTGGGCATTATTTCTTTCATAGCTACCGAACTCACATCACTTTTTTTCTGCACTATATATATTCACATATATGTATATGTATGTATATGTCTATGTTTGTGGGGAGGGGATATACATCTCTATGTGCCCAACTATCTATCTGTGAATATCAGTGCTTTATAATAAGGGACATGCGCTGACTCTTTGCCATTTTCCTTTTACATATTTAGATTGTTTGCTTGGTAACCCTGTAATCACACCTGAATCTTTTTAACTGTGACTTTATATATTTCTCAAGTCATTTCAGTTGTAATACTTTGTATCCTTAAGTAGGTAAGTTCGGGATAGGCATTCTGTCTTATTTTCTTCAGAGCGCAGGTGCATCAGCTCCAGAATTTGAGAGCATATTTTGCATGTGTATACTTTTTTAGAGAAATTATCAGATCCTCAAAGGAGTCCGTTACCTAAGGAAATTTTAAAATCCAATAAAACTCTCCAAGTTTACATCCATTATTTTATAACCTCCATTAATTAATAGCTAGGAGTGAAGGAAAGTGTTTGGTCAAGATCTATACCGTAGTATATACTGAAGTAGTTAGAACTAGACTGGACGAAATGAGGTCACATGACTGAGGCAAAATGCCATTTTTACCACATCAACCTATGGTTAGATTCTAAATATTTGCTTCAATCTTGTGTATCCTTTAGTTTGGGGGAAATATGAGATAAAAGAATGATTGAAAAAATAAATTCTCCAATTTCAAAAAGACACAAATACGAATTATTTCTTCAGAACTCTATCAGAATACAAAGATTGAATGATTCTCTTCTGGATGTGTTGATCTGGGATTGTAGAATAAATCTTCAGTAATGATGATGACAAACGTCCCAGGAAAATGATTCTAGTTTTTAGGAAGAGAGATGCAAGGGTGTACTTACTGCTAGTGTTTTGCTTAGGAATGCTTTTCTTCCTCCTCCAAGTTAACAGTGGTCAGTCCCATCCTAACTTTTTCATAAATAAAAACACAAATCAGGAAAATGAGAGTGTAGGGAAAAGAATGAGGACCGCTGTCCATTTTAGAGACCATCTGGTGCAGCCCCAGATGCCATCAAATCTGTTGACTTAGAATTTTTACTTCAAGTGTAGTTTTTTTCCCCTATAAATCTTTTCCTAAGTTCCACTTCACTCACCTTAGATTGCACGGACATTGGATTGTTCCATGTGCTAAGGCAGTATTTTCAGGAAGTAGTTCTTTTTCAGCACTTTTAAATCCCAAGATGAAATAAACTCCACTTCAATAAGCTTCAATCTTTAAGGCACCATAGAAGTTTCCTGAGAGCAGAACCTCCTTTTCGAAACTCATCCTCCCACTTAAGAAAGTAGTTTTGGTTTCACAAACCGCACCCATCTATTGTGTTTCCTTGAAAAGCACCAAGAATAAAGAGAAGTAGATGATCTCTTGAGAAAACTGTGAGTTTGTAATCTATTTCCTGCTGAAAATTACTTCAAAAGTAAATTTGAGTCGATTTTGAAAAGCAAAGAAAAATCCCTCTGTTCTTTCTCAGTCAATATTACTTGTGACTTACTATCTCTTATCTTGTGTTTTTCTTTCTTTTCTTTCTTCTTCCACACATGGCCAACCTTGGGGATCAAACTCCAATCAGTCAAAAGTTATTAGGGAAAGATATTGACAATTCCAAAAGGAAAAAATATATATATATATATATAGATAGATAGATAGATAGATAGAATAAGAATATTTAGAGGATAGAAATAAGACCCAATAAAGCATAGTTTAAAAGAACATAAAGATGGTATTTTGCATATTAGCAAAGAAAATAAAAGTTTCAAATGTATTTCATTTTAAAAAAGTAAGTTGGGAAATTTTAAAGCACTCAAGAGTTTTATAGAGTATCCGCTGTGATCACTGCTCTGTAAATATATCTGGAGGAAAACTGCAAGGAAATATAAAGTAGACTAAATCCCGCCATTAAGTCACTTACCATTTATAAGTAAGAAATAAAACATGGATTTTTGAAAGGTAAACTGACAACAAAATAGTAAGCGATTGCTATAGAAAAGAAGAATTCCAGAAACATCTCTGCTTGAAGAGTGTGCAGTATTTTTAGCATTTGTAATCAATTTTTTTCACTTATGTAACCTTTAAAATTATGGGAGATTTCATATGTATCACCTAGTGCCCCTAAATTAACATTTTAAAGTAGATAAGTGTCATTTTGTAGATGGGGTAAAATGAGGCTCAGGTGTTTGTTTTTTTAAAGATTTTATTTATTTATTTGACAGAGAGAGATCACAAGTAGGTAGAGAGGCGGGCAGTGGGTTGGGGGGGGAAGCAGGCTGCCCACTGAGCAGAGATCCCGATGAGGGGCTCCATCCCAGGACCCCAAGATCATGACCTGAGCTGAAGGCAGAGGTTTTAATCTACTGAGCCACCCAGGCGCCCCAAGGCTCAGATATTTTAAGTAAATTTCCCGGTGTCATATGTTCAAAGGATGTTAGAGCCATGACTCGAATCTTGTTTTGTGACTCACGGTCCTAAATGGATACAGGATGATCAAAGTAAGTTAAATGCTGGAACGTAAAAGAGGAATTCTATATTAATCACTTAATTTGCTGTTCATGTACAGAATGATCAGATATCTCAGCCACTTGCTAGGCATTGAGGCTATATATGTGACTAAAATAATAGCCCCTACCTAGGGGCTAGGTAAAGACAGGTAACAATGCCTATTAAATATGATACATGAAATGACTGAAGGAATAATGATCAAATAGCATTTGCTGAAACCCTTCAAAGTCTTGGATTGTTGTACTGGAGCTCCCTCAAAGTAGGCCCAGGTGTAATACGGTCATAAAAAGTGGTTCAACAACATCAAGGTTTGCTCTTTAAAGAGTCTCCATCTGAGAAGAGAGACATTGACCATTTGATAGAAAAGGAGACAGTGCCACAGTCTGGTTAGGAGTCTATCTTCAAGAGGGAAAATCTGCTTTTAAATCCCTGTGAGCAAATCTCTGTATACTAATAATAAACTATTATTATTATTAGGAACAATTAAGAAGGAAGAATTAAGAAAACAATCCCATTTGCAATAGCATCAAAAAGAATAAAATAGGGGCGCCTGGGTGGCTCAGTGGGTTAAAGTCTCTGCCTTCGGCTCAGGTCATGATCCCAGGGTTCTAGGATCAAGCCCCGCATCGGGCTCTCTGCTCAGCAGGGTGCCTGCTTCCTCCTCTCTCTCTCTCTCTGCCTGCCTCTCTGCCTACTTGTGATCTCTGTCTGTCAAATAAATAAAGAAAAAATCTTTAAAAAAAAAAAAAAAAGAATAAAATACTGGGGCACCTGGGTGGCTGTCAGGCGAGTATCCGACTCTTGATTTTGGCATGGGTCATGTTCTCAGGATCATGAGATCAAGCCCCGTGTCGGGTTCTGTGCACAGTATGGAGCCTGCTTGTGATTGTCTGTCTCCCTCTCCCTCTGCCCCACCCCTCTAAGAATAAAATAAAATATTTAGGAATAAGTCTAACAAAGGAGATGGACGATCTGTACACTGAAAAGAAGAAATTGAAGAAAGCACAAATAAATAGAAAGTCATTTCATGTTCATGGATTAGAAGAAACAATACTGTTAAAATGTCCATACCACCATAGTGATCTACAGACTCAATCCAATTCCCATAAACATATTCCAGTGGTATTTATCACAGAAATGAGAAAATCAATGAGCAAGGAACCCAAAAAAGACCTTGAATAACCAAAACAATCTAGAGAAAGAAGAGTAAAGCTGAAGGCATCATACCTCCTGATTTCAGATTGTAAAATCTGAATTTACAGATTACCATATATCCAATAAGAAGTTAATATCCAAAATATACAAGGAACTCAGAAACATAGGTAAGCTGTGCAAACAGTTGGCCCAAATCCCTATTCCATCCCCAGTGTTGCACTGTTGCTGCTCCCTCAGCTCAAACCCGTGGTTACGTGGGGGTTTGACCACCGGATAGGAGGAAGTAAAGCACTGAGCTTGGTTCATGCATGGATAGAGCTGGTGTATTGTATGAGCCTAAAATGGATGGCAGCTGCATTATAGTTCCACTCAGGAATGGCCCTCAGAGACAGCAGAGATGGGAAATCCTCCCAATAGGCAGAATTTCCTTCTTATTTGCTTTACATAGAAAAAGAAGTGGCCAAAGGTAAGAATAAATACGAATTCATGAGCAGTGCCAAATGCCTTGGCTGATGGCTGATTGGTCAGTTGTCTGAAAGGAATAATTGCAGGGACAAGAAAGTCTGGGGGAAAGGCATATAAATAGGCTACAGAAATGAGTATCAAATGGGAAGATCTTTATTTCACATATTAACATCCACTAGAGAGCATCTACCATAGAAGAAGCGTTAAATGACTAAGAAGTTCAGAAGTCAGAGTGATTCAGCAAGTTGACTGCCCTCAGTCTCTGTCATTGTCCATCCCAGTGCTGGTACAATATGCGCATTAGTGAGGTAAACCTAAAGCTGGGAATGAGAACCATCTATAGCTCCCCGTGATCAAAGCTAATGGAGCCACCTCTGCCACCGAATGTCTTACCTGTGAAATAGAAACAAACACTGAGCTCTTGATATGCATCATACTTTAACTCCATCCCACCATTTAGGGGGCAGTGGTTATCTCTATTGAAATAGATCCATACCCTGGATAGGAGCTTATCTTTCCTATTTGCAGGGCCTCAGCCAGCACTACTGCCCAAGGGCTTATAGCCATGAGCTAGGGATTAGTTAGCAAAGCCTTGATGGCTGTGCATCTTTGGCCGAGAGAAAGAATGCAGTATCAGATAAATTCTAATAGACTAGAAGCATCAGGAGCTTAAGTTGGAGTCCCTTCTTGGTGACTGTCTGTTTCCATTATGACCAATGTATTTTGGATAAATGAACAGATATCCTGTTCAAATTATTTTTGCTCTTGAAAAACTAGAAAAGGAAAAGATTAAAGTATCCTCATAATGAAAGATAGAGAATATCCAATATTGGTTTTGCCTCACTGTCTTAGCATAGGTAAAATTTGAGAGGAATGATACAATCCATTGAATAAAAATCCCACTGGGGGCACTAAGAGATAGTCACTATAATCACTTTCTGAGTCATGCTGTGGGGCATGGTGCTTAAGTATTATATATGGTTTGGACTTAAAACATAGTCATGGGTCTCATGGATGTGTTAGTTCATCAGTAATAAATAATGATAATAGCTAGAACATATATAGCATCTGCTATGTTCACTACACTATTCTGTTTCCTTTACACGTATTAACTCATTTGAGCTTTACCTATAGTAATTGAACAGTTACTAAATAAACTTTAGAGTGTGGGGAACTGAGACACAGAGAGGTTATATAGTTTATTCAACTAGAAAGGTAGACATGTAGGGCACTTGTTAGCAGTAGTCAAAAACCTTCAGAGTCCTTGCAATGACTTCAGCCAGAGAGAGGTCATCGTATCTTCTTCAGGAGTTGAGGAAAAGAAAGCATTGTCTCCTGTATAACCCAGCGAACATCAGCTTGTGTGAAGTTTTACCTCTGCAAGCCACAAGCTGAAACCCCCAATGTCACAATACTATTTAGTGTCCTGTCTCAAGCCAGGTCTTCAGAAAGGAGCTCTATATCTGCTTACTAACTCCATTCATTCCCTTCTCCATCTTGTGTCTCTACTTTTACACCTAGGATTCTTCCTCTGAGTCTGCTTCTCCTCCTTCCTCAAACTCCTAAACTCACACTTTCAATAGCTTTGGGATACGTGTGTGACAGAGCTTACAACCTTCACCAGACGTTCAAGATGCTAATGTCTTTACCACATTGGAAATCAAATTCATTTGCTGAGCCCCTGAACCCACTTCACATTTTTTTTTTTTTAGCCTTTACACTTTTACCTAAGCAAAGTCAATAAAGCAAGGATTACCTTGATTTTGGATTTGTTTTCCTTGTAAGCTTACACAAATTATACCCACCTTTCAAGATACAAGTTAAAATAGCACTTCTATAAAGTCTTCCCTCATCATTAAAGCAAAATGTGACCTCTACCTTTTCAGAAAAACTGGATAATTTATTTGGCAGTTTTAGTGTTTATCTTAATTGGTTGTGTATACATGTATGTACCTATGCGTGTGTGTGTATACACTTTCATTCAGCAATTATGTCTTAAGTTTCTCTTGAACTATACTCATACATTTGACATTTTGTGTTTCGTTTGTGCTAAATATCCAGTATCTCAGTAGTATTGTGTTATATTTGATGTTTTAATAATGCATGGACTTTGTTATTCCTCTTATATTTCTCCATTACAAAAGCCTAACAGCATATTTGGTGACTTGATTTAAAATTGAATACATGAATAATGCTTATTAGCAGGTGGACTACTCAGTACAATAGGCAGCCCTTTCTCAAGGTGAGGCACTGAGTCTCATTTGGGAAACCTAGGCCTCAGTATTTCCTGAGAAAAACTGAGTCACTTCCTCGAGTTTCTTTCAAGAAGGGAAAATCCTTGCTGTAAAGAAGAAATAATAATTTTCTAAGCAATAAGGTTATTGTACTACTTTGGCTGAATAAATACTTTTTATCTCCATGGCATATCTGGAGGAATTCTCATTCTTGTCATGGATTGGCAGGGATATTCTCTTCCTGATAAAACAACAGAAAAGGTCTATCTGGAATTTTAAGCAGTTTCCAATGTGGAAGTTTCCATCATGTTGATTTTCCCAAGACTCCTGCTGGGTAAGCTCATCTGCCTTCTTCATTGTTTGCAGGTGATGAACTATATAAAATAATTTATTTAATTCCTTTTCTCTTTTCTCATTCTACTCTGCCCTTTCACAATTTTGTTGACTTTAGAACCATCCCATCGCAAATGAAACTAAAACATTGAATTCTCTGCTGAGCCACAGTCTTGCATTTATGACTGCTCGAGGGACACGTGTAACAAGATGCCTTGTCAACACTTTTTTTTTTTTTTTAAGATTTTATTTATTTATTTGACAGATCACAAGTAGGCAGAGAGGCAGGCAGAGAGAGAGGAGGAAGCAGACTCCCCACTGAGCAGAGAGCCCGATGCGGGGCTCGATCCCAGGACCCTGAGACCACGACCTGAGCCGAAGGCAGAGGCTTTAACCCACTGAGCCACCCAGGCGCCCCTGCCTTGTCAACACTTTGACGCAGAACTCTTCATTCTCATTCCAGATTAGCGTGTTCACTTTCCTTCCATCTGCCCCTTCCTCCATGCTCTCCATCATTGACTCTTACACTGCTGGACTCTAGGATTATGGATTACTCTCTCCTACCTGGAGCATTGAAATCGTCCTCTAAGCACCTTCCTTCTTCAGTTTTCTCTTCACTCCTCTATGAAATCCCTGAACTCTTTTTCCAGATTATCACTCAATATAGAACCTCTCTCCTCATTTCATCACCACAAGAATGTGAACCTCCTAACTTTGGTCTTTTGCATCCCTTTGTCACCTGTTTCCAGGACGGTGCCTGTCACACAGCAAGCACATAATAAATACCTGTTCAAGAAATAGATGCTCCCATGCTCAAATACCATCAGTGGCTCCCTACTACTTAAAAAGTTTAAGTTGCCTTTCACATTTTTTATGATGTTTATAATTATATGCTGGCAATTGAGGGAAACTATGACCATAGCGAAATGAAGATTAGATAATACTGTAAATAACTTATCACCAAAAACTTAACAAAACAATCTATAACTGAGACACACAGAAAATATTTGTATTTATATCTTTTCATTGGGTTCCATAATCTAATTCCATACTATTGCACTATGAGGTGCTTTGAATTCTGTTAATAAAAAATTTAAAGGAACCATGGTCTGGGTGATTTGTTCGACTCTTTACAAATGTACAATCCCTTGATTTAAGTTTTCTTGGACATATTTTGCAGGGCAGGGAACAGTCTCCAATCACCTAACTTCAGTCACTGTGATCACCTAACTAATACAAGATAGAGCCAGGATTCAAAAAGTTTTTTAATTGATCATTTGTTTACTATAAGTTTTCATTTTCTTTGTAGAGAAGAGAATTAATGTGCTTCGTTATAAAGAATTAACATTTCAATAGGATTCTCTTGATAAGAACTTGCAAATAGGCAGCTTTCTCTCTTTGGGCATAAAGATTTCCATCTACCTCAGAAGATCTGAGGGACCCTGGAGGACCCGGAACAATGTCTCATCTGCGGGTGTGAATTGAAGCCTGGTGTCAGGGGCTGTGCCTGTGAACCCCAGGACAAACAAAACACAGTCCTCTGTCTCTTGGAGTCCTAGAAATGATGAAGTGTTTGATGGAGTTCAGAAATATCCAGAAATACTTCCATTTTCACATAATTGCTGCACCTACCCAGGGACCCTTTCTGAAACCAAACTGGAGCTACCAAGTTAGCAAGGAACTCCCACATACCCTGGCATTTCATCTCCTCAAATACCTTCCACCTCGTCCTGCTCCTTTAATAGACTGATCACGAAACCTGCTGGGACTCGAGGGGCCTGGAGAAGCCGCTTCCTCCTTGACCCCACTGCTCCTTTGTGCACTGCTTGATCTCTTGGAAATTGCCCACCCCAGAGAGAAGCAGTTTTGACTTCCCTTCTGGCCCGTACAAACCACAAAGGGAACTTAAGGCAAGAAATATTTTAATGTATTCTCCCCTTTCTTTCAGTCTCTATGATAGCGATGTAATCCACAGACTGAGAGCTAATGCATGTGGAAGGGGAGAGAAATCATCTCTGCGTGTGTGCTCCTCTAACATTTTGATAAGAGCACAGAGAAGGGAAAGCGGCACATTCCCCCAAGCTACCTTTTTCAAAGACACACCTTTGCAGGGCTTCTCAGGAAGCTCTGTGCCTCCCTTTCAGTGGGCAGGGAAGTTAACAAAGGTTTGTAAGAATAATCAGACCCACAGAAACGCATTTGTCTATCGTGTCATGGCTATCGTGTCTCTGTAATTTGATATATTCTTACATTTTACTTTAAAATAATCCTGTCCATTTCCATTTCTTTTTTTTTTTTAAGATTTTATTGATTGATTTGACAGAGAGAGAGCACACACAGGGGGATGGGGAGAAAGGGAGAGGCAGAAATAGACTTCCTGCTGAGCAGGGAGACGGAGATGGGGCTTGATCCCAGGACCCTGAGTTCATGATCTGAGCCAAAGGCAGATGCTTACCAACTGAGCCACCCAGGTGCCCCTGTCCATTTCCATTTAAAGAAAGTACCATGTTTTACTTTAAATACTTATTGGAAGACATTTATGTTAGTTTTTTCACTTGTTTATAGAATTAGAATTTGTCTTAGACTTGAAAATGAATCTAAGGATTATTAATATTATCATCTTGTAATTAATATTAGTAACATTACTACTACATTTAGCAGAAACCTTTCTTTGAATGGACACTTACTCAAACTTCAACATGGAAACATAAATCATCAGGATTGCTTTAGAGGAAGCATGGTCAGAGGGTCTGGTTCCTTCCCCATCTCCCTGGTGTTTGGAGGCCCCGGAAGGTGCCCTGCAGAGCCCAGATTTATCCCAACGGATCAGGAGAAATCATGGAGCAATAAAGGAGCTCGTAAGGGCATGCCACTAGTTGGTGGCAGACCTAACTCTAAACCATAAATTCTTGATTCTCATTATGGTCTTTGAGGTTGGGCTAATTCTTTTGATCTAGGGGAAAGAAAAAAAATACTTAAAATGAATCACATTGAAGAGAAAACAAAATGAAAACAAAACAAAATGAAATATAGCTGGGCTACAGATCGTTATCTTGTGACCGAAAAAGGCTTTTCATTTATGAACTGGAACATATTAAACCATTGTGGGAAAGTCTTGCCAGTGACAGACATTTTGTCTTGCCTCAGTAAATTTGTTTCTGACTTCAATATTGTCCCTATCCCAGTGAACGGCCTCATACCTGTCCTGAGAGACCCCTGAAATGCCCCGGGATGCTCAAGATGGTACCCGCTTAGCTTGCTGCTGCTGCTGCTTTGCGTCCACCCCAGCCGGGGCTTCTCCGGCTCTTGAGAGCATGTGGGGAACAGCCGGAGGGCCCCGGGCACACCCAAAGCTGGGGAAGCTTGCCTGGCCACGGGAGGTGCGCAACGCGGCCCTTCGAGCGATCAAACAAGACTTCCTCACTCTCATCCTCGGGGCTCAGTCGGGCATCCTCACCAGACGTGAGGAAATGCTTTCCTGTGTCGGAGAAGAGAAGCAGAGGGGCTCCTGCGTGGCTCAGTCCCCCAAGTCTCTTCCTTCGGCTCAGGTCACGATCCCTGCGTCCTGGGATCCAGTCCTGCAGAAGGCTCCTCTCTCAGGGGCGCATCTGCTTCTCCCTCTCCCTCTGTTGCTCCCCCTGCTTGTTCTCTTTCAATTTCTCCCTGTTAAAGAAAGAAAGAAAGAAAGAAACAAACAAACAAACAAATAATCTTAAAGGAGAGAGAGAAGCAGGAAGACAGTTTGAGTTCGTTTAGGAAAATGGTTTTTCAACATCTTTGTCTTCCTGCCACCCTCTCTGAGGCCGCGCTTCTTCTAGTCAAAATCGGTCCTCTTCTCCCTTAGGAAAAAAAAAAAATCTAAAATCCTTCCTTTTTTTTTCTTTTCTTTTTTGCCCCTTTGTCTCTTCCTCATTTTCTTGTTCTCTTTCCATCTTTAGTTTCCATTTTGTCCTTCTGCTCATCTTCCTTTTTTCCTCCCCTCTAGCCTGCTTTTCCTCTTCCTTTTCCTTTTTTTTTTTTAATTTTTTTTAAAATTTATTTGACAGACAGAGATCACAAGTAGGCAGAGAGGCAGGCAGAGAGAGAGGAGGAAGCAGGCTCCCAGCTGAGCAGAGAGCCCGATGCGGGGCTCGATTCCAGGACCCTGAGATCATGACCTGAGCCGAAGGCAGCGGATTTAACCCACTGAGCCACCCAGGCGCCCATCTTCCTTTTCCTTTCTTATTCTTCTTTCCTTCTGACTTTCCTTCCTCTCTTCCTCCTTCCCTTCTTTCTTTTCTCTATTCCTCCTTTTGCTCTGTTTCTTCCTTTTTTTCCCCCCTATTTCTTTATTTTGACTCTGTCATTCTTCCACTTCTTTCTTCCGTGGCTGTTCTTCTTCTTTCTTTTTTCTGTTCTTCCTATTGTACCTCTGTTTTTTTTTCTCCCATATTCCTTCTTGTTTCTCTCTCTCCTTCTCTTCTCTACTTCCCACGTTGACCTCTTTCCTCCTTCTACCTTCACATACCCCCGTTATCATCTTGTCTTAGTTTGGGTCCTCCGAAAGGAGACCCTGAGAAAGGAACTTAAGCACAAGTCGTCCATGTGGGAGGTGGTCCTGGGAGCACTGTGAGTGTGGGCTGGGAGCACTATGAGTGTGGCCAGTGACAGTGGACAGCCAGGAAAGCCAAAGAAACGTGTCTCAATACACGTGTTTCCAGAGTGCACAAGTGAGGCTTTTGCTCTGCAGAACCATGGGAAAACCCCCTCTAGGGGTTCTTTATCTGCAAACTTGAATTTCTTTTTTTTTTTTTTTTTTTTTAAAGATTTTATTTATTTATTTGACAGACAGAGATCACAAGTAGGCAGAGAGGCAGGCAGAGAGAGAGGGGGAAGCAGGCTCCCCGCCGAGCAGAGAGCCCGATGTGGGGCTCGATCCCAGGACCCTGGGATCATGACCCGAGCCGAAGGCAGAGTCTTTAACCCACTGAGCCACCCAGGTGCCCCTGCAAACTTGAATTTCTGATTGAGACTCCCTCTGGGACTTAAACTCTCTGGCACTTCCAACCTGCCCAGTTTGGAGAACAAACACTCCCATGTTTAAAAATGCCCGCAAACTGAGAGATACAGAGACACCATCAGCGTGATGGGACGGTCTGCACTGACCTCCTGAGCCATGCAGGTAGCCGTGGGTACTGGCAGCATTTGACGGGCCTCCTTCCTTCCATCACTGTATTTTCTTTCTTTCTTTCCCTCCCTCATTAAACAACTATTGAATATCCACGATATTTCAGGTGCGATGCTAGACCCTGCGAGGGTAAATACACTTGGCCTTTCAGCTTTCTTACAGATTATAGTCAAGTCTGTTCCAACTAAGGAAAGTAATTATTAATCAGATAGCCATCAAAGATCAGTGCTTCTTAAACCTTGCCACTTGAATTCCTCTTATCAAGAGTGAAGAGAGGGAGGAGTTACTGTTGGTTATCTAAGGGACCATACTTGAAAATTCTTTTGATGTTTCCTTTTTATGCTTTATTTTGAAATCTATACAAACTTAATGCATTGTATATTTAAAGATGCCAGATTAATTTATATCAACCTTTCTAATGATACAAATACTAGACTACATTTCGTTTTGAAATGCTGACAGGGTTAAAACTTCAGGCAGCATAACTGGTGACTATTGTGTATGAGTATACACAATATATATTGTGTATGAGTATACACAATGGTTAAAAGTTCAAGCTTTAAAGAAAATAGGAACATCGGGAACAAGTATAAGCTTTTTTTCTTACTAGTTGGATGGCCTTGAGCAGCTTTATTAAACTTTCTGTGACCTGATATATCTTTGCCAACATTTACCGAACTCACAGAGATGTTGTCAGAGTTTAATCTGAGAGTGGAACATTTGGCCCAGATTCAACCCAGGGAACACCTTTTAGATGAAACTGACTGTGGTTATTATAATGATACCATTTTTATGATTGTATGAAACATTGTTACTATGATTTTTATTATTATAATTAATTTAGGCTACAGCCGTGGCAGGGAGAAGCAACTTACAAATATTAGACTCAGAATAAGAGCATGCTAGTGGGCCACGTGGGAGAGTGAGGGCACAACTTTCCTAGAGCTCATGTTCAGACACAAGGAGACATCCTCACATTGCTTCCAACCCAGTGTCTAATGGGCCTGGACATCCATCGCCTTAGGGTCCAACAGTGCTGAAACCCAACAAAGCTGGTGCTGAGCGGACAGCGGGAAGAATTGCCTCTGGCACAGCGTGGACTATTCGGGAGCACTGGTGGGCTGAGAGGAGGGGCGGGCAGAGCGAGGATGTATTAATGATGAGCCTCCTGCAAGAAGGGGAGAGATCAGCGGAACTGCTGATTGTGCATAGGGAGGCCAGCTGCGAGAGGTTAATGGAACATGAGGAGAAGAGAGAAATCCAAAAACAGCGGGCTGCTACCTGGGATGGTGGTTTTGAGTCATCAGATTCCAAAGCAGCACACAACAGACAGCCACAGCTGGAGGGGGAGTTATGACCCCAGCCCTGCATGGTTTGCTGAGAGGACAGTTAACACAGGCGTGAGGGGACCAGACTCCAAGAGACGATGTGCTAATCTGTCAGGTGCTGGGATGCTTTACCTCTTTCCCTTTCCTGAGTGACAGGTGCTCCACCAGAGAGAAGGCAGTCCAGAGAGGACTTGCAATGAAGGAAAGGCTTTCAGGTGTTCTTCTCAGGATTGTCATATCCCCCAGTCCCAAGACCTAAAGTCTTCAACCTAGATCCAGAAGGAAAATGAGGAAGATTCTCTGGTCCCTGAAATTGGCTTATCATGGGCTTTTCAATAATTTAAAGAAGGAGTTTCTCAAACTTTTGCTTGCCTCTCTGCAACTGACTCATAGAGTCGCCTCCACCCTGGGCTGGCAAACTTCATCAGATAGAGTAAATGGACCTTTGCTGCCTTGTTGGCTTGCTGGCATCCACTTCTTCTCCCCAAGAGACCATAAGTGCCTTCTGAAGCAGTATTTCGTTGCTGTTGGATCTGCTTCAGAAAGACCATATCCGGTTTTGGCCATCACCTGGGTGAGGACCAGTGTGTGATCCAAGGTTGGCTATTTCAGGTGACTGCTTCCTGGAAATTAAAACTGAATTAGAGAGGCACAAATACTCATAATGTCTGATATTTCATTGTGTCCCAGTGGAGACCAGACTATACCTACAAATAAACCACTGTTGCATTTTCTGCTTCATTGTCTTTTTAGCTGCCTCTGTTCCTACCGGTATTAAAGCCTAGTTTTCCAGTCTCTCAGGAAACTGTGTGTTGCCAATATTCTTCCAAGGATATTTTGGCCTGCCACCAAAGACACCTAGAATAACGAATAACTCTCAAAACACTGGATACAGTTCCATATTCCTTTCTCCTCTAAGAAAATATATCTAAATATGAGTGAGTGAGAAACAATTCCGGGTACAACTTTGAACCCACTGCTAACTCTTTTTGAGAAGTAAGGCTTTCCTAAGCTTCATTGGTTGATTATCAGGACAAAATGGATTTTTACAAAACAGCTCACAATTGCTTACAATAGATCTGTGGTAGGCTGATTTCAAAGTAGGTTTTGATAATTCCACCCTGGTACAGACATGACTTTGCAATTTGGCTCTGGCACATTTCTCCTCAAGAGAAAGAATCGATTTCTCCAAACTTTGAATCTGTGCTTAGTCATGTGACCTGCTGGCCAATGTAGTATTAGCAAATGTTCCATAAACAGAGGTTTGAAAGGTGTTTGTCTATTGGGGCTTAACCTCTTTTGTTTGTAGTGGGAACACTAAGATGAAGATGGCAATGAGCCTGACCCAGCCAGCAGGAAGTTAAGAGAAAAGAGATGCCACAGATGGTTTGACAAAGACTAGGCATATAGGTGTGATCATCGTAGATTATCCAGTTGAAACTGAGTCAGCAAATAAATACAGCCTCATAAGTAACCCTGCGTGAAACCAGCCACAAAACCACCTGGCTGAACACCGCCCAAATTGCTAACCCAGAGACTTGAAAGCAAATACAATAGCTGTTGTTTCATCTTTTGCTTCTGGGGTGGTTTTTCATCTAGCAATAAATAATTGATACAGAAATTAGTACCAGAACTTTCACTGGCTTTGAGACTGGTTGGCAAGAAGAGGCTGGGGTGGAAAATTTTGCGCTATTAGCGAAGGATGGAAAAATTTTCAAATTGCTGTTGGAAGCTACAAAGCTGGCAATCCATCATTACTGCCTGTGAGCCAGTTGGTTACACTATTGCCTACGGTAATCTTGGATCGGCCTGTGAAGACAGTTTGCAAATAGGGATCCCATCCATCCCAACCAACTCTTATACCCGTGGTCTTCTTTACATCAAAAACTGGAGTCTGACTCCTTTCCCTTAGAATTTTCTAGCTCTGTGTGCTAAGCTCTGGGAAGAGAGAGAAGCAAGCTGAAGAAAGTACTATTCAATTTACAACCAGAGATTAGAGAAAATGTTAGAAGCCAGGACTTGTTGGGTTGGAAAATTAAATTTCACAAATCTATTCTCCCTAGGTAGAAAAAGGTTCTAAGAGTAAGACGCCATCTGAAGACCAAAGACCACAAAAGGGCTGTGACTACAAAATCTTTTCAGGATAAACACACTTCATTCAGGTCAATATTCTCATTCCCAGTTTGGAGATGATGAAAGCCAGATTTTGAAAGACAAAAATCTGTGGTTTTCAAACTTTGTTCCTCAGAGTTTTTCTTTCCTGGGCCCAGTGGGATACAGAGTGGTGAGTGAGACAGGATAAAAAGCAAGAACAAATGGGCTCTTCCCCTTGCTCTGAGGAGAAAATTCTACTGTTGTCTATCATAAATATTTGATTTTCCATGTAAGATTTTGGTTGGAAAGTGCTTTTCAAAGGCAACAAGAATCATGGAAAACCTTAAGTAAGGAATAGAATGAGGATTTGAACCTTGGTCTCTTGGATTTCAACGGATGTACCCTTTGTTTCATGTCTTATTGCCTAAAGTCCTGGGGGTGAGTGGTAGGTCGGGAAGACACAGCTTTCTCTATCAGTTGTATGAGGTTTATACACAGTGTTTCTATTTCTAAAGCCAGGAACTGGCTTTTTTTTTTTTCTAACTTGATGTAATAATAATATAGAGCATTCAAAATCTTTAATGTTCAGAAAAAATTAAGGTGTATAGTTGCCTTATTATCTGATTCATTAGGAAATACTAATAGAAGATCATATGTTCTAAGCAGAATTGTTCAGGAGAGATTTCAGAACATGTTAAGTCATTGATTGGTTAATTAATAAGTTAATTAATTTGTTACAATTAAGCTCATATGCTACCAACTGGAGAAAGGGAGTAAAACAACCAACCAAGCCTGGTCTTTGGCTTTCAGGAATTCACAGTTGAGAAGGAGAAGCAGAGCAAGTTTATACCCATTCAAAAGGGTGTCTGAAAGGAAAAGCCTTGAATAGAAAAAAGGGCAAAGTCCACGCTTCTCTAAAACACAGTATCTCTCAACTAACGAGTTCCTAATTGTCTATAAGGTAAGTAATGCTATATAAATTCCGTGGTTTTCTTAGATAAAAAAAGAGGATCTCTTTTCTCAACTCTAGGGAAAGGAAATTATACATTAATGAATCAATGAGGTCTCAAACAATTATTATTGCTATTATTATTTTCAAATATAAGAGAGACCAATCTCTTCTGCTCCAAATATAAGAGAGACACTTTCTTCTGCTCCAAGTATTCTGACTCATGGTTCAGTCATTGTTTTCATTTGATAAAATATCTAAAAGCTAATCTAATGTGAATGTGACAGAGCCATATGAAATGAGACCAAACATGTGACACACCCAGAGAGGGGTCCTAAACATAGGTGTCAGTGAAAGATAGCTTCTCTTTCTTTTGTCCTTCCAGTAATTCAGGTCACTTCCAGGCTTAAAAGTAATGGCAAATGAGTGTTTCAAAATGAGTACCTTTATTGTTAGCACAGTTTGATAGTTTTCCAGAAAGACGGCCACAGACGGCATTGTGTCTCCTACTGTGGTTGTGAATGCATTTGGGGCACCTGGGGTTGGCTGGTAGCAAGAAGACAAGAGTGTAGGATACTGGACAAGTAGATAGAATGTTACCCACAGAGGTACTCAACCACATTCACAATCATAGGCGTGAGCATCATTGTTTCAAAGAGGAGGAGCAGCAGATGAATTTCATCATTTGTAAGAGAATGTGGCTGTCATGACCATTGTGTAGATGGTCTGGAGTGGGGAGTGGAATAGGCAGCCATCTTTACAGGTGTATATATCTTTATGGAGAAGTAGATGAAAAATATGCAACTGCTCTCAATTTTGTTTCTTAGAACTGGTTTCTTCTTTGTCATACTGAGGAAATTGATTCTATTTGTGTGATATCTTATAGGAAACACTTTAATAGAAAACATTCCATCAGACATCAATTACCGATGATGACAGATTGGCAAACATTGATGGGTGGTTATTATAGGCACTGTTCCATGAACACTCTCTCTCCGTACTCATTTAATTTGTATAATCACATATTCATAATCCCTGTTTTATGATCAGAAAACCAAATTTCAGAAAGATTAAATAATTTGATTAAGATCACACAGTGAGAAAGGGCTTTAACCCCAGGATGCCTGGCAATATTGTTTATTGATGTGGTCTTTAGGCAAGTCATTTTTAATTTATTTTATTTTTATCATCCTCAAAGGAAAAAAAATCTCTTTGATCCTATCTTTTCTATTGATAACATCTATGGCAAAAGTTCTCATTTATCTTGAAATCATCATTTGAAAGGGAGGAAGCAGTTACAGTAGATGACATTATAATGTGGTTTGGGAATCTCATTCAGTGAAAGAAAGCACGAAAGGTGAATTTGCACTACAATCTGCTAGTCTGTTAAATAAATATATAAAATGGGGCGTAAAATATGAGCCTAAAGTCAAACACCTTATGTTGCAAACAAACTTGTCGCATCAGTGAAAACGCACAGCTGTTTTCCCTTTTTCACTCCTGACATGACCCGTCTGTTCCTTCTGGCCAGGGGTGGTTCATCTTGTTGTCTGAGGGAGCGTTTCTTCAAGACCCTGAGGTATCAATAAACCAAAGTCTGGCCAGTGATTAAAGACCTATATTGATCTTTAGGAAATATTTTTATGTTTTCTCTCTCCATTCTCTTACCCCTCATCTCCCACCACCCCCCCACTCCATATTCAGCTCTTTCCTTTAACCCTGGTTGAGTGGACAAAATATATTTAACAACAACTAAAACCATATTTAGGGTTTACTTCTTTTTTAGGTACTGTCTATACGTTAACTCACTTAATTCTCACAAAAACTTACGAGGTTCATTATATTAGTCTTGTGATCCTTTTATAGATGACAAAACTGATAGAAGAAGAGGTTAAGCTTATAGCGATGAGAAGTCAATGAACAGGGATTTGAGTGCAGCTGGTGAGACTCCAGTTTCCTTATTTCAAACCACTCTGCAATACTGCTCGGAGAAACAGGAAATCTCTTGTCTACGTAGGAAAAATTACCTACTAAGTCAAAATTTTAAAGTTTGTAAAACGATGAACATTGTTCTAATGTTATGACCATGGACTCACATGAATTTTGTCTATATGCAAAGAAATGATTTGGGAAGATATCCTGTGCTTATTTTTTGGTAATGAGAAAGACTTTTATTTGAATCTAAATTTTATTGTATTGATACCGTTTCCTTCCTTGTGAAATGTGATTCTCAATGAAGTCTGGTTTCAGTCAGTTAGCAGCCCTGTGCCAAGTTTGGCAACCCCAGCATTCAGATTCCTCTGTACATCTTGACTTCAAATATTCTGTGCAGTTACACCAAAACTGTACTCCAGTTAGACGCTGGTCATTCCAGCATCTAGTTCGTAAAGCATGTTTGCAACATTCATACTTCCCAATAATTTTGAATCACTATTACAGTGGTTCGGTTTTTCTTTTAGAAGTAGAAATCATTATTTAAGCCAGAACAAACATGTATGGCATGCATTTCATTTGTAATAAATTACTATAATGCAGGCAAAAATTAAAATTATGGTTACTACATTATCAGGAAATATATTCTACCCAGTTAGCCTGGGGCAGCAAGTCTGTGTCACATTCTGGAGTCATGATAGATACTTAGTAGTATTTGTTTACTAATTGACTAAGTTATAATGAGATAGCATCTGATTGTGCAAAACAATAAATATACATCCATTGCCTCTCTCATAAATGGTGAGACAAAGCATATTCTTACCTTATCACTCAGAGATAGGGAGATAGGGCTCAAATAATCAACTGTGTTCAGGTGCTTATACACCTGAGAATAATTATGACATGGGTTCTAACTACCCGGTAACATGTGGCAGTGGATTCATGGGGGTTATTGCGTTGCCTCTCATCAAAGCCCATGAGCCTGGGGAGGGGGAAAAAAGCCAGAAATGAGGAACATAAGTTAGAGGGTAGAAACAGTTTAGGAAAAAGTCCCCCTCCCCCATTTCCTCTGATTATAGAACTTTTTTCCTTCTTTCCTCCTTTCCTTCTACTTTGAAAATTTGAAAATAAGGCAAAAGTGGGAAGGAAAGAATGACAGTGATCTAACAAGCTTTTCTTTTGCGTTTTAAACTTGTCATTTTTGCTTGGTTTGTTTCACTTCGTTTGTTTAGTCAGACTCTTATTATCTAGGATTGTTTTGGTCGTTCCCTCTCTTTAGACTTCATAAATACTAAGTGATTATGTTATGTATAAAATAGGAAAAAAATGCTGTCTTTCATTACCAAGAATTAATTTCAGTTTAGCTTTTCTGCCCTTTGTAGGATGAATAGGGATCTGAGAAGATGGACAAAAGAAAAGGCTAATTTAGGGTGGAGATGGGGAAAGGGAGCGAGAATACTTGAAGCGTAACAGGAAGATGAGGGACAGCCCAGTTCTATTCCTCTAGAAAGACACTTGGCATTTTTCTGAGCATGCAAATAAGTGACTACCTCATATATCCCCTTTAAGATAACTAGTAAAATTTGAGCATGCAAATAAGTGACTACCTCATATATCCCCTTTAAGATAACTAGTAAAATTAATTACACAGAATTTGAAAATAAAGTAAATGGCCAAATCAGAAATTATTCATTGTTTTGGATAGAGTTTTGTGTTGACTCTGTTGAATCAACTAACAATCTCTAAACAAGTCAGTTGTTTGCTTTTTTAAGAGATTTTATTTATTCATTTGAGAGTGAGCGAGCAAGAGAGAAAGCATAAGCCAAAAGGAGGGACAGAGGGAGAAGCAGACTTTTCACTGAGTAGGGAGCCAGCCTCTGGGCTCCATCCCAGGACCCTGAGATCATGACCTGAAAGCCAGCACTTAACTGACTGAACCACCCAGACGACCAGAAATTTATTTTCTTTTTAATAGTTCAATTTTTTTTAGTTCCTAGAGGTTTTTTGTCCTGAACTTTTTGTATTCAGATGTTTGAATCATTTCACAAGGAATAGTAATTTAAAAGAGGACTTTCCTAAAACCACGATAAACATTTTTAATCAATTTTATAATTTTCTCATTTTTCCATTATGTCTGTTCATAAGATAGATTGTCTACATACGGCCCATAATTTTTGTAGCTTTCTTTAATGAAAAAAATGGGGGGAGTACAGTCTGAATTATGTGATTTCCTATCTTTAAGCCATAATATATAATATAGGTCTGCTAGTATTGCAAAAGGGAATATGGGAAAAATGAGGTAGCAATTCCATTTTCCTGTGTCATGCCATCAGCAGACAGCTCAGTTCAAAAGTCAGACTGCCTGGGTCCCTGTCTGGGCTATAATATTTACCAGTGAAGAAAACATGAACAAACAGCATCAGTTCTCTGTGCCTACCCTGGGTCACCTCTATATTTATTATAATAATTATATATTTATTAATTTATAATAATAATAATACCTATCCAATTAGGGTATTATAAATTAATGACCATAGTTCCTGGCATACGGAAGCCCTCAAGAAAAGTTAGCTTTTATTCTTTTGCATCTGATTATAATTAATTGTGATTAGATTTTATAAGCAGCAGCATAAATTATATCAGAGACTAGATGCAACTAGACTACACGGTGGTTTGGTTTTTGTTTTGTTTTGTTTTTGAATAATGATTCTCCATTTTTAAAAGTCCATTTTGTTAAGTACCAGCAACGGAAGCTGGCACTGTACTGGCTGACCTGAGGCAGCGACGGGAATTTATACCTGGTTGGGACTTCCTGATGATTTTCTGGCGCCGATGAGGAATGGAAGAATTCAGTGCTAGTGGGGGTGGTTCTGGAATCGCTGTTTCCTGATTGAGGATTTCTTTCACGGTGTTTTTGCAATAAGCAAAGGGAGCCCTATGCCTTTTTTGAATAGGTATCATTCTCCTAGCTGTGGAAAAGAAAGTTTGATCTGGAAAAAAAAAAAAAAAAATCAAGGTGATTAGGTATGGATCTGAAAGCAGAATTTTCTGATTAAACAAAGAGAAGTTATTCATGCCATTTGGAATTCATTTTCATATTTTCAGGTCTCGCTGGCCAAACCTCTGGTTCGCCTACCCACCGTCTTTCAAAGCAGTTGTTCTCATTAGCATCTGCCTCAAATTAATAGCCTTCTTGTGCTATTGTGGGCAGCTGGGGGCCCCAGTGGTCTTAAGCATTGCACAATTCAACTATGGAATCACCCACTGAATAATCTTCATGGCACTCAGTAAGCATATTAGGGGGTTTCATTTACATTATATCTAATCCTCATACCAAATTTTATTATATGCATTTTATAGATGGAGAAATCCCTGCAGTCTAAGATTAAATACACTGCATACAGCCAATTAGAATTGACGGTCTTCAGAGTTGCAAATAGCAACTTTTTGTGAGCCCCGTGGTCCATTCATGACAGCAGCAATGTCCCTGGGTATCGAAAGGAGAAGGGAAGCATGTAATGAGAGAGAGGGAAAGAGTTACCTGACCATTTGGTGATCCTGGGCCGCCTGTACTCAGCCATAAGCTTTCATTTCAGAGCACGCTAGTACTTCGTTTCTAACAGATCATGAACACAGCAATGTTTTTCAGCAATATTACAGTAAACAAGAGCATGTGTACTTTACTGCTATCTACTGGGACTCAGAGTCCTGTTGGCTCCATAGACTAAAATTTCCCGAAGCCTAGCCTCCACAATCAATACTCCATTGCAAGAATTGCCGTGAACTGCCTCGCAGTGTTTAGGATGTCAGTTTCAGGGTATTCATTCTTTGTTCACAGCCGTCCATATTCTTAAAATAAACAGTTGTGTCGCTAAAAGCCCAGGGTGTGCAGTTGCACACTTTTTTTTTTTTTTTTTTGGCAAATATATGTAAAGCCTATCTTGGTGATACCTGCTGTATAAAGTAGTTGGTGCTCAAATACGATTTGTCATACTTCTCTGAATATTGAAAATTGAGGTGTTTGGAATCCAAAAGCATAATGATTACAACTAGACCACAGGAATCTTTGGAATATTTGTTTCTCTCTTTAACAATTCCTATAGCTTCTCTCAGCTTAGTCTAAATTTACACTGGCTACCACGCCATCAAGTCTCACAGCTTGCCCTCTCTTTGTGAGGCTAGTGGATAATGTTACTGTACCTGTGGGCACAGGAGAGCAACACGATGCCATAAATTCCCGACGGCGTCGTTCGGAGAGGCCGATATTTTCAGCAGACTGTCTAATGTTGTTGGGGGAGGGGGAGGATGCAGTATTGCTCTGTCTCATGGCTCTGGTGTCACAATACCCGATGTGGGAGGTGATGACCTTGCAACTACCCATGGTTACGCTCCTACAAAAAGTAGATGATTGATTAAGTGTCTCACAATTGATTTCGGCTCAGGTCATGATCTCAGGGTCCCGGGATCGAGCCCCCTGTCCTCGGGCTCCGTGCTTAGCAGGAAGTCTGATTGAGACACACTTTCTCTCTTTCGCAAATGAGTAAATAAGTCTTTTTTTTTTTTTTTTTTTTTTTTAAGGTAACTTGTAGCTGTACCCAAGAAGGCTTTTGGGAATCATTAGATTTGTTTCCTATTCTGTGAGAGAAGGAGTTACATTTCTAATGTGTATATTAGATTCATTTTTCTGTAAGAGCCAGTAGGATTATTTTAGGGGTTGTTACACCAGGTATGCATTTCTCTGATGACATATGCTGTTCAATTCTCTCTCCAGGTGTAAGTAACTGAAAATCCAATCCAGATCAGCAGCACTAAGTAGAATTTATTGGTTCACAAAACTGAAATAGTTTAGAGATAGGGCTGGTCCCCACGAAGGCCATAGCAAGAGTTTAATATCATCCTCACCAAGTCTTGGCAGGGTCCGTTTCATCTTCAGGCTCCAGAATGTTTCCCACACCTCCCCATGCAGCACCAGGGGAAGAGAGAAGAGGGCTCTGGCAGGCTTCTGCACAAACGTTTAGATTCAGTCTCTTTTCATTGGCCCGAATCGGATTGTGCCTCCATTCCTGAACCAGTTATTATAGCCGGAGGACATGAACTTGAGCATGAGCTTAAACCAGTCAGCCCCATCCTGAAGCGAGGAGCGGGATCAGCTCCACCAAGCTAGAAGTCTGACGCAATGGCAGAGAAGTAACTCACCAAAAGGAAATTGGAATGCTGCTGGCTGAAAGAGGGGGCATAGACGCTCTGGAGGCAGGGGTAAATGCCTGCCATAGATGTAATCTTGGGTTTCCAATGGGAAGATGAAGCATTCCCCAGAAGGAGAGCACTGACAGCATCCCTCTGAAGCAGCTACCCTGCGAGACTCTTGAGACTGAAGACACAGCACCCAAATGTCCAAGAATCCCAGGTCCAGATCTAAGAAGGAGAAAGGGTCTCCATGGTTTCTGCCTCGCAGACCACCTGAGCAATATCAAAGAGCTTTGAGAATGGGGACTGTTGTATTGTTTTTATCAGGAATCCGGGACAAGTTTCTGTTTTTCTGGAAAAGGGTTCTCTTGAGCAAGGGTCAGTGAAGCTCTGATTATTTTGATTTGTGTTGTCTCTTGACCACTCCTTTTAGCTTTCCTCAGAAACCAGGACTTGCAGGCAAACTATGGAAATGGAAACACTTCCTGCCTGTTATTCTAAATGAAGGATGAACCTAGAATCTGAGTATGGGGAGTATGCCAGGGGTACACTGAAATCATCAGAGCAAATATGAAGACATTAGGGCAAGATTAAGAGTCGAAAGGCCCAGGCTCTGAGGTCAGACAGACTTGAATTCTGATGTTAGTTTCATGCATAAGTAAGGCAAGACTTTCCTCAGGCTCAGTTTCCCAATTTGTAAACTGGAATCATATTACATTCATCATGGAGGTGGAGGAGAAAATGTGATCTATAATGTGCGTAAATACGTGTGGATTAGGGCAATATCCACTGTATAAGAAAAAGGCAGTACTCATTTCTTAATTTCCCTTTGTCCTTCTCAGTTCCCAGGAAATTTTTGACAGCGTCTTCATTTATCGCTTCTGACTTAGTAACAGTAAAAATCATGCCTAATATGTGTTGAATACAGTCAGTACAATGGTTAAGAATACAAACTATGAAGCTAGACAGCCCGAGTTTAAATGTAAACTCTCTTCTTGACTCCGTGACATTGGGCAAGTTGCTTAACTTCTCTGGCTCTCAGTTTTCTCATCTATAAAATGGTGTTTAAAAAAAAAAAATCTGACCTTTATTGGAAGCTGACTCTATGTCAGACATTCCAATAAACCTTACTATCTATGAACTCAGCCATCTTCACGGTAGTCCCGTACCCTGGTGCCATTACCACGGGAGACTGAAGCACACAAAGGTTAAGTAACTGATCCAAGTGATGGATCTGGGATAAGAATCCAGTCAGGAAGGGGCGCCTGGGTGGCTCAGTAGGTTAACCCTGCCACTCTTTACTTCATCTCAGGTGGTGATCTCGGGGTACTGAGCCCACAGAGCTCTGCAGTGGATGCCTTGAGCTCTGTGGGGCTTCCAGGGGCTCTCCCCTCTGCTCTGTCAGATTCCATGGGAAGGCTGCATCAGGAGGCTCCATTGGGGGTGGGGGCTATCTCAGGAGGGTCCTGCTGTGTGTAGAGCCTGCTTAAGAGTCTCTCTCCCTCCCTCTCTGCCCCTCCTCACTGCTCATATTGAAAGCTCTCTAAGTTAAAAATAAATAAATAATCAATCTAGTCAGGCAGGCTCTGACGTCACTATGTTAACCATTAATTCTATTATTCTATAGCTTCACTTGAAAACTCTTCTCATATGTGATCTCCCTGAACTCACCCAACAGTAAGACAACCTAGGACACTGCTTCTATAGCACTTGTCATTTCAGAGAAGAGCTAAAATAAACAGGTCACCTACACAAAGCTGCTCTGTGTTCCACCTGCCTTTGAAATCTATGTGCTTAAAAACAAAGCCATAGGGCCTCTATTTTAACAATACACAGAGACTAAGAATTTTGCACAGATACACAGTCGCCTGGTCTAATCAGAGCATGTGGTGTTCAGCAGAATTCTCTCCTCTCGTGTCCAACTCCCCTAACGTGCCTTGTTATCTCCAAATGCGCTGGGGGCTTTCATTACCGGATTTTCCCTTCATGTCCCGCATCTCCACTTTCGCGGGCCCCTGGTCTCACAGGGCTATTTGCACAGCCTGACTGGAGTGATTGGCAAGGGTGGTTTATCACTAATAACTCCGAAAGTTATCCTGGGTTGGGATTTGCCTGGCAACAGGAAGTTTTAAGTGGTTGCAAGAAGAAAATATAAATAGCTGGGTTTTTTTTTCTTTTTGACTTATTCTTTTTGACTACACCTTTTGTAGTTCACCCACTCATATTTTTTATATTATTTTCACTGCCTATAAATTAATGTATATACATCATTGGAATCTTGGAACATACAGAAAGCTTCATGGAAGATATTAAACAATATTTAAACAATATTTACAGATCTTATCACCTAAAGATAGCTGTGGCTAACATTTAGTACTGGTTATTGTTTGCTCAGGCTCTTTGATATATGTGTATTCATGCATGATGTATATAAAGTAGTGTATTCTACTATAAATTCTTCTTTCCCCATCCTGAAATGAGAAAGTATGGCCCTGAAGTCATATCCTTAACAATGAAGTCTATTATTCTGTATCTCTTGACTTCTAAATTCTTTCCATGTATTATCTCATTTAAACCACTCTAAATTAAACAACATAAACTATTGCTTCCATTAGTACTTCCAAAAACCTTCCAGGTTTTTGTTTTGTTTTATTTTAAGACATTTTATTTTACATTTACCTCCTTTATACATTTTGGATTTCACAGTGTATGTGATAGGAGAGGTGAATTTCAATTTTGTTTTGTTTTGTTCTTCTAGTAGTTAATCAATTCTCCCAAAAGCTGTTACTGAAAAAGTTTTCTTTCTCCATACCAATTTTACCTTCACTAAGGTTTTATGAGCTTTGTACATTCTTTCTTTTGTCTACTTGTTTGTTCCTAAGAAATATCACATGTTTAAATTACTATAGAATATATATAGTTATTAAATACAAATAGCTCCTTTAGTTAATTTAGAATTATTTGTTGCTTCACATTAGACTTTCTTAAAAATCTAAGTAATTATTACCTTTTATTATTTTACATGTTCTTTAAGACAACTTTGCCAAGTATTTTTAAATTACATGGGAGTTTGATTATAGTTGGTATCATTCTGTAGCTTTATTAATAGGTAATTGAACATCAATTAATTCTTTAAGAGGTAACTGAAATAGTAAGGCTGCTATAGAGAAAGTGGTTAAGTTTTTCCCCATTTATTAAAACTGAAAGTTTCATCTTTCAATAAAATGTATTTTAATAATATGTACACTGTTTATTATCTATGATGTTGATGGTGGGAATCTCTGTCCAATTCCTGACTTTAAGGAAATAACACATGGGTTTTTCTCCTTCATGTGTGCTGTTGGTTCCTTGAGTGAGAATGTCTGTTTTACTCTACTTTTCATTTATAAGCAATAGCTATTTAATTATGTCAAAATATTTCATGTGTGAGAAATACATTTATTTTAATTCTAACATTTATTTTATGTTTTATATTAATTTCTGTGTTTGTTATATTGTAGATCACTTATATTTTTGAGACTTCTGTGGAGAGGCTTAGCATATGGTCTGTTGGTCAAAATTAAATTGATTGTAGGGTAAATTGTCAATACAAATAACTATCATTATTTAATGGTAGTAAGAAATAACTACCATTACTTAATGGTAGTTAAGTAATAACTACCATTATTACAAGGTAATGAGTAGTAATGATAGTAATTAAAATATATTGCACTTCTTCTATGTATCAAACTAAGCTAAACTTCTTTCTTCTGTATTGTATCGCTTAATACCACAATAGCCCAGAAATCTGTTTATTAGTTTCCGTTTTGTATACCTGAGGCCACTAAATATTCCAAAGACAAACTAACCTGACCAGGGTGCTTCTATTCAAATTTATATTTCTTAAGCTGAAACCTGGGATTTAAATGTACTTTTTGTCTACTTCTAAAGCTCATATCTTTTAGTTAGTATGTTGTTGATTCAAGCTTTGTATAATTTTAATAATATTTCTTGTCCAATAGAAAAGTTTTCCAGGACTTGGAATAACTTTCTATATGTGAAAATCTTTTTCCTTTATTTTTGTTGATACCGTATTACCAGGCAAGTTATGATTTATGAGTTTATATCTTAATTTATTTCCATTTAATGCTTTTATTTCTTTCTGAAATTCACATACGAATTTAATATTGGCTTTTCTTTTTTAAATCTGTCCAAAATTTTACTTGTTAAACTTTCTGTCTCATTTTGTTTTAGACTTATAAATAGCATTTATATGAATTGTGTTTTACTAACTGAAAAAGAATATTTCCATTTAGGGGCACCTGGGTGGCTCAGTGGGTTAAACCGCTGCCTTCGGCTCAGGTCATGATCTCAGGGTCCTGGATCGAGTCCCGCATCGGGCTCTCTGCTCAGCAGGCAGCCCTCTTCTCTCTCTCTCTCTCTCTCTCTCTCTGCCTGCCTACCTGCCTACTTGTGATCTCTCTCTCTCTGTCAAATAAATAAATAATCTTTAAAAAAGAATATTTCCATTTAAAAAGTAATCTATGATTCCTTCACAGGTGGTAAAGCTACACTTACATATTTTACATTTATGTAAAATTTTTTCCAAGTCTGACCTCATGGACTGATTATTTTTGTCTCTTAGAGTTTTACATCCTGCTTAAAATATTTACTAGTAATTACATTTGCTTTCTAAAATCATACTTAATCATATATTACCTTCTATTTTTATATTAGAAGTAATAATTATGGCATGTCCTTATTATATATGGGAGATTTAGTATGCTAGTATCCCTTCTACCCACTATGTCCCAAAGTATACTCATATATTTTAGAATTAAAGTCCCAGATGAGGAAGTTTTATTTTATTTTGTTTTCCTTTGGCACACTTCCTTGTAAGAAAAAAAAAATGTGTTTTTGTATGTTATCTAGAATTTATGTTTACCTGATATAACAATCATCACAGTCCTTTGGTGCCTCACTACTTACTCAGTTCTTACTCCCATCTCTGGCTGACTCAAGTAGCTCTTTGAATGAATGTTTCCTGAAGTGCAGATAAACAGTAAGTTTCTGGGCTCTTGTACAACTGAGAATGTCTTTACAAATGGACCTCCACTCTATATAGAATCTGTGTGGAAGCGTGTGTTTTAAAACCATCTGTTCATCGCCCCCACTGGAGGTTATCAGTTGTCCTGTGGAGTAGAACTATGTTACCCTCTTGATTGTTTGTTTGTTTGTTTGTTTGTTTATGAACTTGTCTCTCTTCTATGATCCTTAGAGAATGTTTTTTTCAATTCTTATCTGATAGGAGATGACTCACTAGGTGATATGGTCCAATGTAATAAGGTGAGTGTGGATGCTTTAGCTTACTCAGAACTCATTAATTTTATCACTTACCATAAAATTTACTAAATCTTATCATAAAACAAACTGTAGAGAAGTATGTTAGAAAAAAAAATGTCAGGACTGGAAAGCAAAGGAAAAGTAATGAAACAAAAATAAGGCACATACATTCAGCAAACAGCTATAGCCAGATATGAAATAAAGATTTAAAAAAACAACAACAACAAACTGTGTTAAAAAAACAGGTTCATCTCTCAGAAGTTAAGGGGGTCGATGTCCTAAAAGCACAAAATGAAGGAATAAAATAGCATACTAGAGGAATTTTCCACTACTTAAGAAAAAGGCACAGCAAACCCAAATGTTGCTCAGTGTGTAGAACATTCAAAAGTTGAGCAACAATGGTGTCTGAGGAGCATAAGCAGAAATGTTGATCCTTAGGAAGCCTCTCGCTGTCATAGCATCAACTGCATGTTGGGAGCTCCCTAGGAACAATTCCTTATGCTTTAACAATTACATAATAAGAGGCAAAAGCTACTGGCACAGATATAAAATGCCTACTCACTGGAGAACCTGTGGATGGTTTTACCAGTTAGAAGCCCTTCCAATTCACCACGAAGGTGCCAGAGATATGGGGACCAAAGAAAAATAGAAAACCAAGAGATTTTTAATATTCTGGATGAAAATAAATAATAGCTCAATAAGTGGCCGCCACTTTTGGAAATATTAAGAATTCATAAAATACAGTTATCTGGAAGGACATTCTACTTGAAGAGATACTATATACAGCTGCATTCTCCCCCCAGACACATAGGAAATAAGTGGAAATAACCTACTGATGGAAGAGTCTTTCCAACTGAGAATAAACTCCCAGTGGTGGTCTCCAGAGATACCTACAATATTGGCATTGTCCTATGAGGAAGGGTTTCCCTGTCTTCCGCCTCTCAGGCACCACTGAGTCACTATGATAGGCTTTGGCAACATTAAATGTTAAATGTTAAAAAGTCAAATGTTTGACTTTTGCTTTTCTTCTGTGAGTTGGAGCAACATTTTGATGACCTTGTCAGTCCTGTGATCACTTTGGACCTATAAGAGAGTTGGCATGGAATTAATCTTCTACAATCCTAAATGATTATGATATTAGAGGCTTAATTGTGTTCCCCCCAAGTTAATATGTTGACATCCTAACCCCTAATATCTCAGAATGTATACACTTAGCGATAAGGTCTTAAAGAGGTGATTAAATTAAAATAAGTCATTAGGGTAGACCCTAATCCATAAGACTGGAATTCTTATAAGAAAAGGAAATTTGGGCGCCTGGGTGGCTCAGTGGGTTAAGCCGCTGCCTTCAGCTCAGGTCATGATTGCAGGGTCCTGGGATCGAGTCCCGCATCAGGCTCTCTGCTCTGCAGGCAGCCTGCTTCCTTCTCTCTCTCTCTGCCTGCCTCTCTGCCTACTTGTGATCCCTCTGTCAAATAAAGAAATAAAAATCTGTTTAAAAAAAAAAAAGAAAGAAAAGGAAATTTGGACACATAGACATCAGGCATGTGCACAGACAGATGGACAACCATAAGAGGCACAAGAAGAAATAAAAAGGCCTCGGAAGAAATTAGACCTGCCAACACCTTGATCTTGAACTTGAAGCCACCAGGATTGTGAGAAAGTAAATTCTATTGTTTAAATCAACCAGTCCTGGGTGGCTCAGTGTGTTAGGGCTTCTGCCTTCAGCTCAGGTCATGATCTCAGGGTCCTGGGATCAAGCCCCGCTTTGGGCTCTCTGCTCAGCAGAGAGCCTGCTTCCTCGTCTCTCTTTCTCTCTGCCTGCTTCTCTGTCTACTTGTGACCTCTGTCAAATAATAAAATATTTTAAAACAAACAAACAAATAAATAAATCATCCAGTCCAGTATTTTGTTATGACAGCCCTAGCAAACTAGTTAGTATATATACCTTTTCCAGTGGAAGACAGTGACAGGACTCCACCTGGACATAAGGAAGCCATCTAGCTAAGAGAAAGCAAAATTTAAGAATTGGAATTTAAGTTTGTTGGACAATTTGACAACATTGGATTATTTTTGTGTTTTAACTTACAGAAACAAGATAATTTCCTTTGGACTTGAATTCACAACAGCAAAGAGACTTAATTTTGAATTTATTTATTCCCAGTAATTTTATTTGGGGGAGGAATTTAATCCCTACTTTGGGGTATCTCTACTTTGTTGGCATTTCATAGTAAGAATATCCTCTTTTACCAATTAATCTTACTGTATAATCCCTGAAAGCTTTTGAGATTAATGTGGCTGTACTTAATTTGGGATAGGAAGTAAATAGGGTATACATTTTCATCTTTGAGTTTAATGTCAAGTTATGGGTGATTTAATTAATATATATGGAATGATCCATTCCATAGATTTTTGGATGCAAAACTGTACTTTGCCCAGTACTTTTCCAGTAGTCCTAGAAGGATATCCAAAGGGATGGTGATCAAATAGACACACACACACACACATACACACACACACACACACACGCAAGCACACACGCACACACGCACGCACACACATTGGAAATATAACAGGATGGACATCTTAAGAATACTTTCAAATGGTTGGAAGGACTAATTTAGTAAGCCACTTATTTGGGTGCGGAGGGTGGCATTAGCAACATTCTAACTTGTCTGCTGAGAATACAGATGTGTTAAAACTTTCTTCTGAGGAGACTAGATATGGTTAGCTGTAGGTTTTTGATTGGCTAGTGAGTTTGTACCTTTGGGACCTGAGCTGAATTTCTCAGTATAATAAAAAAGAACTTGAAAGCTATGAATAATGATCCTTCTTTGCCACCTTCTTTCCTTATTCTGCACAGCATTTATCTTTCTCTATAAATAAATTCTAAAAATATTAGTGAAATATAATTTTAAAGGGATCCCAGACTACTAGCCTGCCTGGGTACCAATATGGACTGGACCTTTGCTGACAGTGAGACTGTGTCAAACCAAGAGTAGATCTGAAGGTCTTTAGATATTAAAAGGCAATTTTCCCCTTAACACATTGTAATACCATGAAGTCTAAACACAACTTATGCAGACTATTCAGAGAAGAGATAGGTAGCTAAGTTGATTGAGTTTGAATGCTGAGTGTAAGCCTTTTTCTTTTTTATTAATTTCTAGGCAGGGGATCCGGTGTAGCATAGAGTATAATGCTCTGAGTAAGAATTGCAGAGATGGAAAATAGGGAAGGTTATTTACATTCAAGAAACCCAAACCTTCTCTGACATACTAGAAAAGCTTAAAGTGTTAACGTTTGGTGACTTCCAGTCTTATCTAAAAGGTAGGTGCTTGACCGTGCGGAAGCAGTTTTCCTAACAGAAGACCCATCTTGCTTGTGTGGGATTTATGATGTCCAGCTCCCTTTCGACCATATCTGAGGATCTCCAATGAGGCTTATTGTACCAGAAACAAATCTGCCATACACAGCCAGCTTTGAGTTCAAATAACTGCCTGTTGAAGCCCTGCTTTAGTCTTCATATGAGCACCACAAGATGAACTAAGCCAATACCCAACACTATAGATGAGAAATTTGTGTTAGAGGAAGCTAAAGAACATATGTAAATTCATACAATTAATATGGGGCATAGCTTGCAAAAGGCAAAGGGGCTTGTTTGAGGTCAGGGGCAAAACTTGTCTCAAGCTTAAATGTATTACCCCTGTTTTTCTCCCTCCTTTTCTCTTCTGTATCTTATAATGCTGGTTATATTACTGAGACAGTAATGGGTTACAAGCTATTAAGGTTTGAAAACTGTCAAAATACAATCTTAAGAAGAAACCATAAATGATAGAAAATATCTTTCTGTAACATTGTTACTGCTTCAAATGGCACAAACTGGGATACTTTGCATTTAGATAATTTGTTGTCCTGATTCCATTTTTGTGCTATGTTCTACTCAAATATAAACCAACAAATTATTTTTAGAATAAGGTGCATCACAGACAGGAAGAAGAGAAGTATAATGAAAGAGTGACAGACATAAAGGAGGAAGAGAAGAGAAGAGAAGTGAAGATAAGAGAAGGAGGAAAGAAAGACACAAAAAGCAAGAACTCAACTTTCCTATCTGGTCGGCAATTGTTGTTGCTGTCACCTATTTAGAAACAAGCACATTTTCTATTTTTACGAAAGCTAAGGTTCATATATAGTCTCCTTGGGCCTCAGTTATCTCATTTTATTTTATTTTATCTTTTAAGATTTTATTTATTTATTTGACAGACAGAGATCACTAGTAGGCAGAGAGGCAGGCAGAGAGAGAGGAGGAAGCAGGCTCCCTGAGCACAGAGCCCGATGCAGGGCTCGATCCCAGGACCCTCCGATCATGACCTGAGCCGAAGGCAGAGGCTCTAACCCACTGAGCCACTCAGGCACCCCAGTTATCTCATTTTAAAAGCAATGGGTCAGACTAGATGATCTCCAGCCCTGAAATATTATTCAAATGAGCTTTGCACCAGGTTTCTGCCATAATGGATTTTGTGTAGCAAGTATCTTTGGAGGGAAAGAAGTGTTAGTACATCAAATGGTATGGTCGAGCTTGACCACAAGATAAATGAGGCGTCTGGTTCAAGGTTCCAGTGGGTGGCTGAGTGTTGTTGTTATGTCTAAGATGTGCTGCCAGGCCCTAATGAACCCATTTTTAATATGTTGCTATTGAAATGTCGATAGGCAAAGTAGTGTTGAGTTACTATTTCTCATTTAGATTTAAGTGTGTTGTTTCTATATCATCTCTGTTTTAAAAATAAATGCATTACTCTATTCTTCTGTTAATACCACCACTAAGTTGCTAAGCTATCTCTATACATGACAATTAGTAAGTCCCTCAGGACATTACTCAAAAGCCATGAAGGATCAGTGATGCCCTTGTCATGAACAAAACATCTCCCCGATGTTCAGCTGGCCTCAGCAACACTACTTACTGATCGCCTAGAATTTTCACCATTTTCCTCTTGAGAAATGTGAATCTAGTAGGCAGTATTTCCCATAACTCAGGGAAGTACACACATCAATTTAGCAGCAGTTCTCTGTGGCCCATATATGAGTAACGATGGTGGATCTTAGCAAAGTGGCACATAATAGACACTTAGTGAATATGTGTTGACAAGTGAATGAATGACCTTTTCACATCCACCTTTCATTTTCTTGGCATATACGAAACTATTAAAAATAATAATAACAGGGGCGCCTGGGTGGCTCAGTGGGTTAAAGCCTCTGCCTACGGCTCAGGTCATGGTCCCAGGGTCCTGGGATCGAGCCCCACATCAGGTTCTCTGCTCAGCAGGGAGCCTGCTTCCTCCTCTCTCTCTCTGCCTACTTGCGGTCTCTGTCTATGAAATCAATAAGTAAATAAATCCTTAAAAAAAATAATAATAATAATAACACTGATATGATCCCTCTTCTAAAGACTGAAAACCTGGGGACACCTGGGTGGTTCAGTGGGTTGAGCCTCTGCCTTCGGCTTGGGTCATGATCCCAGGGTCCTGGGATCGAGCCCCCACATAGGGCTCCTTGCTCAGCGGGGAGCCTGCTACCCCCGCCCTCTCTGCCTGCCTCTCTGCCTACTTGTGATCTCTCTCTCTGTCAAAAAAATAAATAAATAAATAAATAAGACTGAAAACCTGAAATCAGAACCTAGATCAGTTCAATGAAGGATTAGTCTCTGGCTCTATACAATACGATGTTGCCCTGTCTGGAAGTCTTTGCTGGAGGAAACGGATGTCTTACCGTGTCATTTGATAAAATTCTACTTTTTCAGAAGAAACTGCAGATTCATGAAAAAAGTTGAGCGCTTTAGTGGGTTATTCTCCAGTGATGCCATCCATCACTGTGGCTGGAATGGAGCTGCTCTGCCAGAGCACACCATTAGCAGCCTCATCCGGCCCTCGGTGTCTAATGCCTCCACAGTGCTCAGCTGCTGTGTCCACCTGGCACCAGAAATGCAACTCGAGGAAAGAAACAGCAGAAGGGAAATGAAACAAGAATGAGAAATTGGAATTGAAGCCAGATGAGGTGGAATGAGCACAGGGGTTGGGAGAAATGGAATCTAAACTCGTAATATACCCATTGACACCACCCATCTCTGAGAAAGTGTTGGCCTCCTCCGTTTCATCGGTTTCCTGCCTTTCAAGAGAGTTCTGAGATGGAGGAAAATAAAGAAAAGGAAAGATGATGTGGGTGCTGTAGAAATACCAGTTAGGCCAACTGTTAACTGCAAGGAAATAGAATTAACATGAGGAAGAGACTTGGCAGAGGAGAAAGATTGGAAGAGATCATGGCAGCAATCCTGCGACGCTCCCCCCTGCCGAGGGGGGGAATCTTTGGTGGGCAGGCAGAATTTCAGAATTTAAAAAGGAAGAGGAAATTCAGGAATTTCTTAACCTCAAACCTCCTTGTCTTGTAGCTTTTTGTGCCCAGCATCCCCTAAGGTCTCTGTGACTCTGGAACTAATAAATTTAATTATTTAGAACTAGATGCTCCACCCAGAGCCAAGCAAAGCAGAAACTAGATAGCCAGTTATCCTAAGGTTTGCTCTCTCTCTGTAAGGGAAAAGGAGAAAAAAGTACTGAATTTTCTTGAGCTAGACGATGCAGGTCAAAAAAAGCAAAAGAGAAGGGGAAAGACTCATGATGTTGTAGAAATTATCATCACCCAGATTTGTGGTGACAATTTTATGGGAATATAGATGTATGTGTGTTTAAGAAAAGGGACGCCTGGGTGGCTCAGTTGCTTAAGCAGCTGCCTTCGGCTCAGGTCATGATCCCAGCGTCCTGGGATCGAGTCCCACATGGGGCTCCTTGCTTGGCGGGGAGCCTGCTTCTCCCTCTGCCTCTGCCTGCCTCTCTGTCTGCCTGTGCTCGCTCTCTCTCCCTCTCTCTGACAAATAAATAAAATCTTTAAAAAAAAAAAAAAAAGAAAATTGTATATATATTCAAAAAACCTGTACATATAAATATATATAAATAGTATATATATTCAAAACTATTCAAAGTATGTACTTTAATGTAAGTATTTATTATTAATAAAACGTATAGATCGTAAAACCAGAGAAAAGTGTATCTCTGCATTAGAATGAGACATTTAGAAACTATTTTTAATCAACCTTATTGAAATATAATCTACATAATATAAAATTCACACAGTTTAAATATGTAGGTCATTGACTTTTGAAAATGCAGCACTCCAGTCAAGGTATGGAGAATTTTCATCTCCCAGATAGTTTTCTGTCATTGCCTTGCAATCTGCCCTCTCTTTGTCACATCCTGAGTACACAGAGAGCCACCGAGGATTTTTTTTTTAAATTTTTATTTATTTATTTGACAGACAGAGGTCACAAGCGGGCGGGTGGTGGGGGGAAGCAGGCTCCCTGCCAAGCAGAGAGCCCGATGCGGGGCTCAATCCCAGGACCTTGGGATCATGACCTGAACTGAAGGCAGAGGCTTTAACCCACTGAGTCACCCAGGTGCCCCGACTGAGGATTTTTGATCAACATAAATATTTTTCTTGGTTTTGAACTTGTTATAATTGGACTCTCTTGTGATCATCTTCTTTGTTTCAGCAAAATATCTGAGGTTTGTCCATGTTCTGTTTAGAGTGTGTTATTCATTTTTATTTTTGCATAATTTTTTCGAAGATTTTATTTGTTTGAGAAAGAGAGAGAGTCCCATGCATGTGCCCATGCACAGGGGGCACTGGGAAGAAGAGAATCTCAAGCAGACTCCTCACTGAGCTTGGAGACCCAACAGGGCTTGATCTCACCACCCTGAGATCATGACCTGATCTGAAATCAAGAGTCTGATGCTTAACTGAGCCACTCAGGCACCCCTGTATAATTTTTTACTGTATGCATATATCACAGGCTGTTTGATGGACATTTAGAAACCTGCAAACTCTCAAGAAAAAAGTTTGTATATATAATTGTACACCCCTTCTGAAAAGGTACGTGATCCACCAAAACTAGAAAAGAAATTGATAAACACAGAGATGTGGGGTCTAGCAACAGAGGAGAGGGTTAGAAATACTTCTTGAGATGGTGCTGAGGCAGGCAGTAACCTGGAGCTGCTACAGGGCTTTAGAAGGGATTCTAAAACAGTTTCTTTCCCTGTTCAATTGCTTTAGCCACTTTGTTGAAAATAAATAGAATTAACATGTGTGGGCTTTGTTAACATTTGGGGGCTCTCTTTTCTGAGACGCTGACCTGTACATCTCTCTTTGTTTTACTACCAAATGTTTTGGTTACGGTAGCTTTTTGAGAACCAGGTTGAATAAGATCTCCAAATTTGTTATTCTTTGAAGTTGCTTTATTTATTCTTTATATTTCTTTAAAGTTACTTTATTACTCTGGATTTCTTACATTCTGGATTCTTTATGAATTGTAGAGTCAGTTTAACAATTGCTGTAAAAATTCCTAATGGAATTGAGAGTAGGAGCTTTGTGGGGGGGGTGGTCTTCCAATTCATAATCATGTTGTATCTCTCCATTCAGTTAGAGCTTCTTTAGTTTCAGTAATTTTTTGTGATTTTACATGTAGCGGTCTTGGGCATCTTTTGTAGATTTATTCATAGGTATTTTACATGTTTTTAAATTTTATTTTCCAATTATTTATTGCTTGTATATAAGAACACAATGGGATTGGGAGGGAGACAAACCGTAAGAGACTCTTAATCTCACAAAACAAACTAAGGGTTGCTGGGGGCTAGTGGGGTAGGGATAGGGTAGGTGGGTTATGGACATTGGAGAGGGTGTGTGCTATGGTGAGTGATATGAAATGTGTAAGCCTGATGATTCACAGACCTGTACCCTGGGGCAAATAATACATTTTATGTTAATAAAAATAACAGAATACAATTGCTGTATATTAACTTTTGTATATTTTGTATATTAACTTTTACCTTGATACCTTGCTAAATTTACTTATTAGCTCTAACAGGTTCTTGTGTGTATGTGTCTGTGTGGGGGGGGCAGTTTTCTGGGACTTTCTATGCAAGCAATTATATTATAGTATTTGAAAATAGGGACAGTTTATCTTTCCTTTCTTTCTAACCTATATTTTGAGTGGTGAAAACAGGCATCCTCACACTGTTCATAATCTTTGGGAATTCAATGATTCCAAGGAGGAAATTCCCTATTTCCCTACTATCATTGGCTTGCACAATGTTTCTTATCATTATTTTTTTCATTTTTCCTTTTTAAAAATTCTTTTTTTTAACTAATTATTTTTATTAACATATAATGTATTATTTGCCCCAGGGGTACAGATCTGTGAATCCTCAGACTTACACACTTCACAGCACTCACCATATCACATACCCTCCCCAATGTCCATAACCCAACCACCCTCTCCATACCCCTACTCCCCCTGGCAACCCTCAGTTTATTTTGTGAGATTAAGAGTCTCTTATGTCATGTTTTTTTTTTTTTAATTTTGCCAGTAATTTTTATAAATTTATTGAAGTGATAATATGATTTTTTTCTTCTTTATTCCATCGACACAATACCTTACTGAGTTTTGAGTTCTGAACTGTCTTGCATTCCTGGAATAAATCTTACTTTGTTGTGATATAGTACCCATATGTTCTTAGATTCAATGTTAATGTTTTAAAGGATTTTTAGATGTAAAATCATGAAGAATATGGATTTGTAATTTTTAAAATGCCTTTATCATATTTTGATATTAAGATTATGACCAATAATTATTACCTCTCCTTTTTTTGAAAAAAAAGTTTATGTAATAAGATAAGTATGATCTCTTTGTGAAAAATCTGTTGGAATTCATTAGTGAAACCGGATGAGCCTATTGTTTTGAGGGGGAAGGTTTTTGATAGAAACTTCAATTTCTTTAATACATATAGCTCTATTCAAATAATTTTCTATTCATTTAAAATAAATGAGATTTTTGTTTACCTAATGAAGCAAAGTTAAAATAACTTTCAAGTTTCTAAATATCTTGGAGGTAACATTTGTTGGTTGTCTAGCCTTAGACAATTAGATCCCTAGTTCTTTGCATGCTGAGTAATATACCTGAATGATATAAATCTTCAGATTATGGACTTTATGAAGTCTGTGTTGCATAGATTCTGGGTCATATTAGTATCCTCTGGAGGAGGTGAATGTTTTTGTTTCTCAGTCTCATTAGGTTTAGACTACAAGTCATGTCTTGAACCAGTGCATATAGTTTGGATTTTATTTCTAAGCCTTTGCTGTACTGGTTTCCATCTGTCCCATAGATGGGTAGCTCAGGAGTTAGACTAAATGTAGTTCCAGTTCTATTTCTTCATCCCCTAAGTCAGAAATACAAAGTTTTATTAGACTTTTGAGATGCCAGACTCTGGACTGGGATTCATTATTAGGACAAAGCTGGAAGACAAAAACCAAACTAACAGGAAATTCAAATCATTTGGGTTGCATGTAGATTACTTCCTCAAGTTCCAATTCTCCTTCACAATTCATCCACTTGTGTTTATTTTCATGCTACCTAGTTGCTGTTGTTGCTGTTTTTGATTGTATATTTTGCTCAGAATTTTTAGTTGTATTTGGTGGGAGAGACGGGTGGTCGTGGGCTTACACTGCCATCGCAGATCTGGAATTCTCCCTCTCTTGCCACCACTGTGTTTTGAATATGGATTTTATTATACCTGGCAACCTTGGTGACAACTCACAGTACCTCTACGTGTATGTTTATCAATTTTTTAATCAGTGTATTTTCATATATTTTGAGTAGAATAACCGTTTTGTTTCTTTGGTTCCAATTCTTATAACTTTGAAGTTTACAACCCTGGATAAGACTTTCAGCACAGTGTTGACTAGAGACAGTGATAATTAGCCTCCCTGACTGATTCTGGAATGAAGAGGTGTTTTAAATTTTGCATCCATAAATAGCATGCTTTGCAATGATATAGGGTAGTTGTGAAAGTTCTTTTGCATCATTTGCTTACTAAGATTTATTTTCTTTTAAATTATAAATGAATGTTCACTTCTTTTCTGAATCTATTAACATGATCCAATGATTTGACTCTTTTAAACTGATAGTTTGATGAATAACACTAATACAATTTCTAATTGTATTAGTGTTATTCCTCTAATTTTATAATTCTAATTCTAATATTCAAAGCCATGTTTTTCTTCAGATCTAAATGCAAATGTAGATAGCAATGTAATTTTATTTCATAGCTGGATTTGGTTGGGTAATATTTATGATTTTTGCATCTATATTTTTTAGTGGATGTTGACCTATAGCTTTTCTTCATCATATAATTCTTGTCTTACATTAAAATGAAGGTTATGGTAGTATATGTGAAAGAATTTTGAGAATATTGTTTTTTTCTCAATTCTCAGAAGTCTTCATATGAAATTGAAAATACCTATTTTTTTAATGTTTGCTAGAAATTAACAATCAAGTAGTTGGGGTCTTTTATTGAATTTTTTCTTTTTCCTTTTCTCTCTAAACTGATTAAATATAACTGATTAAAAGCTACTATAGATTTCATCCAAGTTTCCAAACTTACTGGCATAAAGTTTCCTATTATAGTTCATTGCCTTTTTTTTTTTTTTTAGGTCTTTTTTTTCCCCAGTTTATTTATTTTCCGAAAAACAGTATTCATTATTTTTTCACCATGCACAGTGCTCCATGCAAGACGTGCCCTCTATAATACCCACCACCTGGTACCCCAACCTCCCACCCCCCGCCACGTCAAGCCCCTCAGATTGTTTTTCAGAGTCCATAGTCTCTCATGGTTCACCTCCCCTTCCAATTTACCCAAATTTCCTTCTCCTCTCTAACGCCCCTTGTCCTCCATGCTATTTGTTATGCTCCACAAATAAGTGAAACCATATGATAATTGACTCTCTCTGCTTGACTTATTTCACTCAGCATAATCTCTTCCAGTCCCGTCCATGTTGCTACAAAAGTCGGGTATTCATCCTTTCTGATGGAGGCATAATACTCCATAGTGTATATGGACCACATCTTCCTTATCCATTCATCTGTTGAAGGGCATCTTGGTTCTTTCCATAGTTTGGCGACCGTGGCCATTGCTGCTATAAACATTGGGGTACAGATGGCCCTTCTTTTCACGACATCTGTGTCTTTGGGGTAAACACCCAGGAGTGCAATTGCAGGATCATAGGGAAGCTCTATTTTTAATTTCTTGAGGAATCTCCACACTGTTCTCCAAAGAGGCTGCACCAACTTGCATTCCCACCAACAGTGTAAGAGGGTTCCCCTTTCTCCACATCCTCTCCAACACATGTTGTTTCCTGTTCTGTTAATTTTGCCGTTTTTTTAAAAATCATACCATGTTTGTCTATAATTCTGTCTCTTTTATCTACTCTGCATTGTCTCTTTTTCTGTTGATTAGTGTTAACAGAGATTTGTTTATTTTACCAGTCTTTCAAATAATCAACGTTCAATTTGTTACTCTCTTTTGCATCTATATTTTTGTATCTACCAGTTTCTTGTTTCTGTCTCCTTTCAGTTGTTTCTGGTTTTATTTATTTGTTTGTTTTCCTTGCTTGTGATGTTGAATGTCTGTCTCAATAATTTTAGTTGTTTTTTATTTTTTAGTATAAGCACTAAGTGCTATAAGATACCAAAAATTCAGTTTAACAGAATCTCATATTTGAAATGAAGGACTTCTTTAATTTTTCACTATAGTTTCCATGATAATCTCATTTTTAACTTACATTATTTAATAATGTATACTTTTACTTAAATTTTTTAGTTCACATTTTTTCCTCTACTTATATTTATGATGATGATATCTAAATTAAATTAATTATCATTAGAGAACATAGTGTGCAAAGTAATTCTTTAAGGGCTACAATATTCAATTTTTACTTGAGAAGAATACTTTTAAACTATTGATTGTAGGGCTCAGGATATGCCTAGAAGCTCAGCCGCTACATCCTTATAATGCTTTATACATTGCTCCAAGAAAAGTGTTTTCTCAAAGCGACAAAGGATTTAACCTTTTTTCTTATAATTTGACAGGGGTTTTTTTGCCTTATGTATTTGGTTGTTAGCCTTATGACCCTTTAGGAGATTTGAATTCTAAATTTCAAGTTGAACCTCTTTAGTTCCACAATATTCTTTGCCTTAAGGTTTACTTTTCTGATGTTAATATGGTTATCCTACATTTATTTTACCTATTAATTTCCTGCTTCTTTCTATCTTTTATTTTTTTTTCCAATTTATTTATTTTCAGAAAAACAGTATTCATTATTTTTTTCACCACACCCAGTGCTCCATGCAAGCTGTGCCCTCTATAATACCCACCACCTGGTACCCCAACCTCCCACCCCCCCGCCACTTCAAACCCCTCAGATTGTTTTTCAGAGTCCATAGTCTCTCATGGTTCATCTCCCCTTCCAAGTTACCCAAAAGCACATACCCTCCCCAATGTCCATAACCCTACCCCCCTTCTTCCAACCCCCCTCCCCCCAGCAACCCACAGTTTGTTTCGTGAGATTAAGAGTCATTTATGGTTTGTCTCCCTCCCTATCCCATCTTGTTTCATGGATTCTTCTCCTACCCACTTAAGCCCCCATGTTGCATCACCACACACTTCTTTTAGAAGTGTTAATACACTTCTATCATTGTGTTTTAAGTGTGGCTATAGTAATGGTATAGCTGGGTTCAAAAATCTAACCTGAGGATTTCTTTTAACTGAGTAATTTAATTATATACCTATATAAGTAATATATACTGTAGTAATAACTGATGAATATAATACTTATTGTGATTACTGATATATTTGGATTTATTCACAGTTATATTTTATTGTTTAATATGTCCTATTTCTAATGTTTCCTCTATCCCGACTTCTAATTTGTGTGGGGTTGAGACTTTTCATTAAGTCTTTCTCATTCTATAAATTTGAAAGTTATACCCATTTATTTTTCTTTATAATTTAATACTTTAGTCAGTAAAATGAGAGAGTAGATATTTAATTTAACAAAGTCTAAATTTATTCAACTTTATTACCCTGCTTCCAAATAAAAGTGAGGAATTTTGAATACTAAATGTTAGTCTTCGGTTCCTTTCATACCTGCAATTTTCGGTGACGACTTTAGTTTTTTAGTGTTTTGGGGTTTTTAAACCAACTTTTAAATACCTAAATTAGACTGTATTGCTATAATTTTGTACAGTCATTATCTCTCACTTCCAGGATCACGTTCCTTTTGCTTCATTTTCTAATCATATTTAGCTAGACGTTGTAATTCTAGCGAAATTCTAAATTCTGAGAGAAAACAGCTCTCAGCAATTGGATAGTTCTATTTTACTTTCAGATTTATAATTTTTCACATGAATCTGCATCGTTTTAATTGTTTGTCTTATATATAATCATCTTTTTCTCACTGCATATAAGAGTTTATCTTTGTGTTTTGAAGGTTTTTTCCCAATAAATCTTTTGTGGGGTTTTTTTTCATACTTTAGATTTTATTAAGCCTCCTGAGTTAAAAGATATCTGACTTCCTTGGATTCTGGATATTTTTTTCTTTTGATTTTATTCTCCCTCTTTTTAAAATGTTACTTATCACATTTTTTTATCTTACTGTATGCGTATCTACATTTTATGCACATTAGACCTCATATTATCCTTCTTGTCTCCATGACCTTTCTTTCATATTTCCTATTTCTGTGCCTTAGAAATCCCTAATAGAGCTTAGGTATTTAATTATGAATTCCAGGAACTTTTTTTAAACCTTAAATATGAAGAAATTTGAAACCAAAAAAACATTTTTATTTAAAGACACTACTTATTTATTTACCAGAGTGAGAGAGAGGGAGCAAGCGGGCAGAGCAAGAAGCAGACTCCCCGCTGAGCAGGAAGCCCAGTGTGGGGCTCCATCCCGGCCCCTGAGATCACGACCTGAGCCGAAGTCAAACGCTTAACCCACTGAGCCACACAGGTGTCCCAGAACGAGAAAGATTCTTGAACCAAATGTCCAGATTCAGTTACACAAACCGGGAACTCTGTTTTCACATCCTTCACAACACAGCCAAGAAGACAGAGGAAAAATTTGCCTTGATAACAATGCAGTATCATTACTAGAGGCATGGGTTGTATTCGGTGATGAGTATACAGAGAAAGGAGTATACACAAGGTGAGTGATTTGGGGTACATTATTGAATCTTACATCACAATAATTTTCTTATCTGTGTACTTGGGTAGGATGACAAAACTGCATGGGCTTTATAAAGACTGTGTAAGATGTTTTTAAAGCAGTGAGTTTTGTACCTGGCCCCTTGAAAATAGCAATAAACAGAATTTAGCTGGGGATGATAATAACAAAATTAATAGTGGAAAATATGCCTGGAGATGCAGATGAAAGCATTCTTATGAGAACGATGAGTAGGAGTTTCCCAGAGGAATAAGGGAGTCAGAGGAGGAGCCAATACCAACTGGTTGCTCATAGTCTACATTTCCTGAGTACTTAGTGTATACCAGACACTATACCAACCAAGGATCAGTGAACTGCAGCACTTGGGCTGGTTCCAGCCTGCTGGCTGTTTTAGTAAACAAGACTTTATTGCAACAGGGCCATGATCATTTGTTTACATATTGCCTAGGGCTGCTTTTGCATAGAACAGAATTCAGTAGTTTTGACTCTTTACAGTCAAAGTTTGCTGACCCCTGGAGTAGACTAACTAACAACTAAGGACTAAAGAGTGAATTGTCTCATTTAATTATCACAGTATTTAACACCAAGGGATACGGGGTCAGTTAAAGAAAAGCAAATATTCAAAATTGGCTTAAGGGTAATATCAGGTTGGGCGGGGTATGTGGTAAAGCATAGAGTTGAGGCAAGAAAGTCAGATTACAGCCATTTTGTAAATACTTCATCCACAAACATTTGAAAATAATGGCAAGGAAAGTGGGTAGCCAGCTGATCAAATAGAGTATATTTTAAGATTTTATTTATTTATTTGACAGAGAGAGAGCACAAGCAGGGGAAGCAGCAGAGGGAGAAGCAAACTCTCCACTGAGCAGGGAGCCTGATATGGGGCTTAAGTCAGGACCCTGAGGTCATGACCTGAGCCCAAGGCAGCCGCTTAACCAACCAAACCACCCAGGCGCTCCCAGTGTATATGTTTCTAAAAGTAGGTGCACCAGCTATCTGTTTAGGTGGCTGAGAATAGAACTTTACTACTTCTCCCCATCCTGAATTAGTCTCTCCTTGCCTCCTTCCTGCTTGTGTATCACACCTTTTACTCTTGGTTTCATCCGTATGTGTCTGTCATTTCTAAGAATTTAGCTACAGAAAGACGTCCTCATCTTTACCAATGTCTTCCTTAACACCCCCTCCTCGTTCTCTACCCCACCCATCTTCAGAATGTGTGTGGTCTTTTTTTTTCCCCCCCTCTGTTGCCTGATTACATCATACCTGAGTGTCTTAATTTTCAAACTACAACAGCCTACAACAGACTCTGACTTTCATTCTGATCTGTGTTGCCAAGATCTTTCCGAGCTTGTGAGTCAGTATTTAAAATAACCAGTAGGAATTGGTCTGTAATGATCTTGGGATATTTCCCTCTCAGGAGAGGGTTGCTATTTCCAAAAGTGGCAGACATATCTAAGTCATAAACATCAACTTTAATTCCCCAAAGTAACTCTGTTTGCATTGCAGTTCATTTTCAAGAAGGTACAGTGTACCTCCCTCAGGAGGCTCCCAGAAAACAATGTTTAGCATAATTGTTGAGTTCTACTGAGTGAAATGAAATCAGTATTTGAGATGTGTGGATTATGCAGATTTTCAGGAACGAAAAACAAGATGATCTGACCTGGTCGGTAAAAGCTTCTCAAATGAGAGATATCAATGTTCAAACTAAAACTGCCAGAAATACATTATTGGGGTAATAACACACATGAGGATAGGTAGCCTCCCAGACCAATGAACAATTATGAGGGCATTATATATCATCAGAATAATTCAATTAATGTTTAACCCTTCCACTCCATTCATTCATTCATTGGCTATTTATTTCATTCATCCACCTTCCATTCAGCAATCATTCCAAGCACTGAACAAGATAACAGGGATTATTATAGAGATAAAAAACTTGAGTTCAAAGCTCAGTGTGGCCAAAGCATATATAATACAAACATACTCACATATGTATGTACAGATAGAAAGTGATGCAGCATATGCGTCTACGTATACAACAATTGCACAATCGTTTATGAAACATCTTGTACTGGTTCCCATTCTTACATCATCTATAATTTGGTAATAACCTGGCAAATTTGATATTCATCTAGCCCCAGAGGTTCACAGAGTTTAACCAAATGACAGGAGGTCACATAGCTCCTAAGTGGCAGAGTTGGGAAATTTAATCCAAGGTTTTTGATCTCTAGGACCGTCTGTATGTTCTTCTCTATGTCATGCTGCCTCTCTGGGAGACATGGAAATTGGAAATTGTAACAGCAGAAACAGATTCAAGGACGTAAGTCAGCAGAGGGAAGAAGTGACCCACAATGGATGTTGCAATATTTAGGAAGGATCCCTCAAGAGCTCACAATTCTGTTGGAGAGAAAAACACTTAATGCTTGATCACTTGAAGAATGAGCCTTTCTTTCACTGCAGGACATTCTGCGTTCGTTATATAGATTTAGGGGCTCTTTAAGCAAATGTGCTTTCCACTGGTGTTCAATCCCTGGCCTGTTTCTTTTTACCATCTAAGAGAAAGCCTGCCCAGAGTGCTTTCTGGGCACGATTCTCTCGTACCTTAGATTGGGGTTAATACGAGATAACTGAATTTGCCTATATTAAATTGAAAGAGCCCGGGGTGACTTACATTTGAATGCTTTCCAATCTGAATTCCAGGCACTGAGACTTCCTCTTGTTCTGTTCAAGGAGTTCCTGCCACAAAGTTCCAAAAGTCTGCTGAGAATACGTTTAGAACGAAATGAATGGAAGTTAGGGTTTTTGGGTGTACACTGGCGTTTTTCTTTGTAAACTGAAGCCCTGACAAGATATTGGAATGACAAGGCGTGAATGTGAATTGTACCTGGTTTTCTAGCCATCTGACTTCCTTTTGTCTTGAACATGTGTTAGGGTTTTCCAAAGAAACAGAATCAGTATATATTATTATTATAACCAGTGTGTGTGTGTGTGTGTACATATGTGTGTATATATGTTTGTGTGTGTATATATATGTGTACATATATGTCTCTCTCCATATATATATATATATGTATATATATATATATATAATTTATACTGCAAGGTAGAGACCCAGGAAAGCTGGTTGTGTAATCCTATACTGAGTATCAAGGCCTGAGAAACAGGGAGGCTATGGTATAAATCCCAATCCAAGGACAGGAGACTCATGTCCCAACTCATGAGTCAGGCAGGGACAGGTGATCTACTTTAGGGAGTCCAACAATTCAAACCTTAATCTCATCCAGAAACCCCCTCACAGACACACCCAGGATTAGCGTTTAATCTGGGCCCCTCTTGCTCCAGTCAATTTGACATGTACAGTTACCTACAACAGGATATATAGGAGATAAAGTAAAAATTATACAACATATGGAAAATATCGGGCGTGAGGGTAGTAGGGTCCCAGAAACAGGGTTCCTCCTATTTCAGGCTGGTGTGAGAGAATACAAAATTGGTTAAGGGACAGTCCATCTTCTCGGTAGTGCTTTCTCATTATCACTATCTCATGATCACTCTCACTAATTTCTCACTCATCTTTTTTCTCTCGCTCTGGATCAGACCAATAGTTCATATGATACAATAAAAATGAAGAGAGACACACAACAAGAAGTTTAAAATAGCTTAAAAATTTAGATTCAAGGACATAAAATATAGGTTCCATGCCTATAAAAGTTCCCTGTGTTAACTCTGAATTTCTATAATTATTTCCTCTCAGACCATGCTGATATGCAGACCCATTTTGAACAGCATGGCTCTCGGGGTGAACAGCTCACTCGGATGCACATATGAGTGCGGTCGTCACGGGGTTGGGGCACCAATGCTGTCTGCAGGCCCTCGACACTCACCACCCTCCTGCTAAATGCTCGCTGAGGATTCTGGGTCCTTCTCAAGAGAGTTCCATGTTTTCACATTCTATATTTCCTTCCTATTCAAATTCCTTCAATTTGCTCCCTTTGGCCTCTTGTTTAAAAAAAAAAAAATGCATCTTAAACAGCCTCACTCTTGCTGAATTCAAGAAGAAATGTTAGGTGAAACACAGCCCTTCTCATGGAGGTGTAAGCAACATGGGAGTAGGAATATAATGATTTCAGTCCCTCCGTGAGGTCATGGACATGCTGTGGGAATAATTGGTCATGAGAGAGTGTGTGCCCTGCTTTCCCATATTGGAGAAATAAAAGACAAAAAGAATGTAGCCACTGCAATATGAGTGAAAGATGAGGCCACATTTTAATCTAGAACGGACAGGAAAGGTTAAATGCCATTGCTGATGCTATTACCTTATCCGCTGTGAGAGACATATAGGGAAAGTGAAGAGATTGGCTGTGTCTCGTGTTACAGCACAGAGGTCGTACTCAAACCCATTATCAAAATCAGGAGGAGGCAATGGATTAAGAGCAGTAGACTGGAGACAGTTCTTGAGAGGTCATCTTTATAAAATGTGTTAAATGGAAAAGGTGTAAACACGCCTACTGGTTTGGACGTTTGCCTCCAAAGTGCCCAACCCACTCCTTATTTCAGTGTGGAACACTTTTTTATTGTGGGCCCATTCTCCTCAGCTGAAATAAAGCCTGAAATCTTTGACTTCTTAAACTATTTAATTAATGTATAATTAGCTCTTCTTAACCTGCCCACCTGCAGTATTAATATGAGATGGGAATAAACTTTTCCTTGACCGCTGCAGAGAATTCCTGTCCACGGGCATGATTGAAACTATTGGAAACTTGGTTTTGTTTTGTTTTTTTTCACAGTCCTGTTTCATTTTCCCTCACACTTTGAGAAAAGTGAATGGGTAATGATTTAAGTAATGGCATTACACATTATGCTAAGAGGATTCTCCAGGTAACCTCTAAGATGTAAAGATTTGAAAAATCATCAAGGCACATAGACTAGCTTTAGATATTCTGTTCTTACTGAAAATGTGACCTTTTCTTTTGCATTTCTTGGTTTTCTTAGGATTTTACACTGTTGTCTGCAAGTGTTCTTTTCCAAACAGCCATCGATAAATGTCTTTGTTATTGGTTAGATGTTAAATAGTATCTATTCACTCTAGTTAATTTATTAGATAAATTTTCATTAAGCAGCTAATAGGTATTTCAGCTTTTCTTTGGCATTTTTCTCTGTACCCAATTAAGAGATGCCTGAGTACCACTCGTGGATTGCAAAGCTTGGAGTATCTGTTTTCACTAATATTTTTCCTCAGCAATACTTATTTGGGGTTCTTAAGCTCCATTAACTTATGACATGAAACTTGGAAATGGAATATGACCCATATAGCGTATACGTATAGAAAATTCAGTACGGGGACACCTGGGTGGTTCAGTGGGTTAAGCCTCTGCCTTCAGCTCAGGTCATGATCTTGGGGTCCTGGGATCAAGTCCCGCTTTGGGCTCTCTGCTCGGCGGGGAACATGCTTCCTCGTCTCTCTCTCTGCTTGCCTCTCTGCCTACTTGTGATCTCTCTCTGTCAAATAAATAAATAAAATTTAAAAAAAAAGAAAATTTAGTATGTATGCATGTATGTATATATATAGTATGTCCTTGTGCTGAATACATGTCAAGGTTAAAAGTACCAGAGTCCATCAAATTCTGGCTCCATTATTTCCTGGCCATGAGACCTAGAGTATGCTGCTTAACTTCTCTGCGCTTTAGTTCTCTCATCCTCAAAATGATTTTAACGAATGAACTTGCCTCAAAGAGTTTTCCTGAGAATGAAAACTGACAGTGTTTTTCAGATTCTTAGCACAGAATCTGGAATATAATAGACACTCAACAAATACAAGCAACTACTTCTGAACGTATCGTTAAAGATTTTGGAATTTAAAGGGAATTTCCAGAACTCCTATGAAATAGGTGGCACTAATTCTTTTTTTCACTATGAGGAGAAATAGGCTCAGAAAGGTAGTTTGTACATCACATTACAGGTTAATCTGAAGATGAAACCAAACCTATGTCATTCAATAAATAATCCATCCTTTGCAATTATGTACTTGGGTACCTTTTGTATCCAACACTATCTTTAGACCTGAATGTCACCTCTTCCTCCCATACTCATTCTAGTCATAGGACTAATGTTTGCTAATATATCTGCACAGGAAACGCTCCTGCTTTTCTCCTTTACTCTCTCCTTTACTCTCACGCTCCTGCCACACAACACTTCTAACACAGAAGTGTGGGTTTTCCACACATCAAGCAATTCTCTGATACCAGCCAAGTGTTCCACAATTCAATTTAGTTCTGACACTATCTTCCCAAAGTTAGTGTCAGAGCCCACAGGTTAAGGGCTCAGTCCCACGAGATTGCCCCCATTTCAGACACCAGTCACAAATCCCAGGTTGTCACCTGTCCTTCTGACATTTGTCCTTTCTTGGGTTTGATAATTTGTGGAAATGGCTCTCAGGACTCAGGGAGACACTTATTTACAGTCACCAGTTTATTATAAAGGATATAATAAAAGATATGAACGAGCAGTCAGATGAAGAGACCTAGAGTGTGAAAAGTTCCAGAGCACAGGTGCTTCTGTCCCTGTAGAGTTGGGCTGTGCCTCCCTCCTGGCAGGTAGATGTGTTCACCAGCACAGAAGCTTTCTTGGAGTCATGATGCATTAACAAAGATCAAATAAGAGAACTTAAGGGGACCTAATAGTGAAAATCAACATTTTCTCCAACAATTCACTGTTAAGATTAGGTTGTTGGCACCAATTAGAAATAATTGACCGTGTAGTGGGTGGAGGGCCAAACAGTGACCTCTGACTATATTGCCAAAGTTCCAATATCAACAGAAGCCTTCATGTTTGGAAATCAAGGATTGAAACAGAACTCAGAGGAGTTGTGATTTCCATTACTTAGAAATGAGCCCTTAATCTAAGTAGAAGGACATTTGTCCAATCAGCACCAGAGTAAGGCAATCCAGATAGTTCAAAAACAAAACACTAGAAAACATAAAATGTTGATTGTTATCATTAATATTATGGGAGAAAAACAAAGTATTTGAAACAAATGAGGGTATCAAGGATTGGCAGAAAAGTCAGGAGCTAGTTAGTATGAGGCGTTTGTCTCCTGAGAATTACCCATGAGAGTGAAACGTTTTCTGATATGAGTACAAGGCACTCTCACATGAAATAGGTAAATGGTACAGTGGTTCCCATTCTAAAGTGAATTTATCCTGAGAAAGATACTAAGTTATAAAAGAACCAAAAATACTCATTTTTTTTTTATCCAAAGTGAGAAATTGGCCAGATTCTGAAGCGGAGCATAAGAAGGAAGAAAACTAATGGACCTTGACCAGCAATAAGCAAAGAACCAGTTTAAAAGTTTCGTGCTAAAAATACTCTAATGAAACCATCCCATTGTCTCTAGATAATCATTTTTTGCACCAAACTTGGAAATCAAATTCTTTGGAGTTTAAGAAATGAGTGGTCTGTTGAGAGGGAATTTCATACTTTTAGTAAGACTGGGCATTCAACCTATAAATAGTTTTGTGGGAGAATGTTGTGCTGCTCAAACAATATTTCCAAAAACCTTCATTTGGGAAATTCAGTCTACAGAAATAAGAACACTGGTACATCAAGATTTATATATAAAGCAATTTATTTATTTCAGTATTGATATACTGATATATCAGTTGATATACTAATATACTGATATACTGCCAATTGATATTGGCAGCAAAATTGAGATTGTGCAAAAATAGGGAAAATGTGATTTAATTACATATTAGTGTATAATATAAAATAATAAACAAATATTAACAAGTTAGATCAGTACACATCGATAAGGGAAGCAAGACGAGACTAATGAAGGGTAAGAGAGAGGAACAAAAATTGATAGCCCTGAATTTCTAAATTTGACAAGTCAGTTAGCTCATTTCAGCAAACTGGGGAGACTATCAAAGTTTTCTCCAGAGTTTTTAAAAACTATACTGAGTTATTTGTCTCTTAGACCTCATAATATGATTTAATGCTGAGCACATACTTAATTTCCTACCCACTTTATACTGACTGGTAATTGAATGAGAAGCAACATGTTTGCCAGAGAAATGTGAAGTTTATTTCTTTAATATCAATGCTATCTCTCTCTCAAATCATTCATTGTCCCCATATTTACATCTGCAGTCCTTAGACTTTTGAAGATTGAAGGCCTCCTTTGAGAATGTGATAAAACAAAGTACATAGCTCAGTTGCACAAGTGTAACACAGAGTGAAACTGAGAGTGAGCACTGGTAATATCGTTGGATAGGCTTGTGATGAATGTCAGTTCAGTCCTCACATGTTCAGATGAATAAGCCGATGTATCTGCTTTGAACAAGATTGAGTTGGGTTTCTGAGACTTCAGATAGAAAACTTATGTATCTAATGGGAGATAAAGAAGAAAAGATAGGTGAAGATATGGTTAGATATAGATTAGGTGGCAGACAGATGAAATTATACCACTCTGGTGCCATCAATGCTCTCTATTAAAAGGTTATTTCCAAAAGAAGAAGAATGGAAGTAGAGGGATAAGAAACATGTAGATTTGAAAGGGGTGGAAGAATGAATTGAACCATAGACAGAAAAACAACATAATGTCCTACCTCTAATTAATTTCTCAAACTCTAATATTAAAAAGTACATTTTTAAAATTTCATTCAAAAAGATATAAAAAGTCTAACACCTAGCAACAATTTAAAAGAAAGTTCAAAAATATCCAATATCCTACAACCTTAAGACTATTCTCTTTTGGGTTGTTACTATTCAGTGTCTTCAGGCGTACAAAATGTTTCTGTGTTGCAGAGTCTCTCCTTTTGTGGTCTTCCTTTTTTTCACTTAACCAGAACTCTTGTCGTATTTATTTACTGTCCTAATAGGTAGATAAATTAAGAAAATAAAAGAAAAATCCTTCATGATTTCCTGATTATAATTACTATGAAAAAATGAATAATGTTTTCTTGGGTATCTCATTATCATTTTCTGAATGTATGTTTTACTTTTTTTGGCAGACACAAAAATAAACATGTTTATATACAATGATAAATAAAGAAGGAATTTCACTTGTTTTCCTTTCTCAATCTCTTAGTTACTCCAAAAATATTTTCTTCAATATATTTAGACACTTTCTTTCTAAACCACTTCTTCAAAAGATGCCACCAAAAACTTGGATTCTCTTTCCCAGTTATGTGAGTCATTCTTATATGTGTCATGAAATTATGATAATGAAGAGATGTTTGACAAGTGGGAAATCAAGTACATTTTTTAATCAGGTTCCAAAATCTTAACTTATGAAATTACAGTTACCTTAAAAACATATATGGTATTTTTAGAAAGTTTTCCTAGATTCCTGTTCCAAAAAAAGCAAAAACTGTCTATCACTTACCAGTACAATACGGCTGGGGAAGCAGTTCTAATTTTTACTTGGGTCCCTTTGTAAACACTGCTGCAAATATTGGTACATGCTGAGACAACTTATCTATAATCTCTGAATAGGATCTACTTCTTGTTCTCTGCTCTCACGGGGGAAAATGCTAACATTTATAGAGTCCCTTACAATTTCCAATATGCTGTTAACCTCAACTTTCCGTGTTCTTCCTTAGAACTGTCCTGGGAAGCAGATATGATTATTAACCTACTTCAGATGTGAAAACTGAGGTACAAGAGTTTAGCTGATATATTCAAGGTCATACAGCTAGGACGTGGCAGAATCCAAACTCTACTCTTGCTGTCACTGAGAGGTAATGAGACAGGTAATTCATATTCATGCTTATTACCTGTGAATGCTGAGCAAATTAGTATCTTTTTGCTCTTTTCTGGCATTTTACATAATATTATCTGTACTGCAGGATTTTGTATTGTCACTCTGCCAAAATCTATATAAAGTCAACTACCAAGTTATTGACAGTTTTAATGAGTGCTTTTCAACCTCTCTGCTATTTGTCACTGTTTTCTTCACCTTCCTTGTGAAGTGTTCCGTTCCTTTGATTTTTGTGCCACCTTAGGCTTTTTGCCTCAGTCTTTTTGAATATTGCTACTTTCTTCAAGGTTCCACTCTTCACTCTGCACCTGAGCAATCTACACTCACTCATAGGATCTCAGTTACTGCTCACTCAGATAGGCTTCGCCATCTGTATGTTGACACTCCGCTGTAGTTGGCTGAATTCTACCCTCCAATGCAGTATACCCCCCAAATAAGCCTCTGATTATGCTGCCCACAGTGAACCACTGCCAGCTACAAAAATGTGTGACACTCAGTTCTGAATCATGTCTGTCTGAAATGCTCTCTCTCCTCCTTAGATTGGTCATGTCTACCATCTTTTACATCTCAGCCTATAAGGTATTTTTCAGGGAGAGACTTTAGTATTCCTCCTCCAAGACTAAGTCAGGCTCACCCATTATATATTCTCCTAGCATTTTTTTCTCTCTATTTCATACAAGTCATTACAGAATAAATGTTGATTTGCATGATTATTGTATTAATATCAGTCTAATCCTCTAGAATATGGGACTGTGCTTGTCTTCTGTGTTGTATTCTCAGTGTGTCACAACAAGCCTGGTAAAAGGAGAAGTTAAATAGTTTTTCAGTGAGTGCTGTTCAATGGATATGCTAAACATCCTAGTTGGGATATGTATGCAAACATGAACACATTGGTCGCTGTCTCAGCAGTGTAGAGCTTTGGTCTATAGAGATTCTTGGAAACGCCAACTTCTCTTTCAGTACTGGAAATTAGAAGTTGATTCAGGCAAAATAAATTTGGTGCAGGGTAGCAGAATAAGGCAAACAACTCAAACTCCAGTTTGCTGTTACTCAGCCCCACTCTGCCTCACTGCAGTGGAGGGTACTGGGAAACTGAGTCTTTCCGTGGTAACACTACTGATTTATGGAACTGTTCAACACCCAAGACTGCTTGTGTATTTCTACCAGAGAGATATTTATTACTGTTGGTGAAGGGAAATGCATTAAAAACAATTATTCAAAAACCAATTTCCCTGGCCAGTTCTGTGTGACACAGTGCTGCTACTGTCACAGATATTTGTGTTTTAAATAAGAGCTTTTTCATTCATAACACCTTATACTGCTGCTCCATAATTTAAAAGCTGAGAAAACCACGGTTACCTGGCTATACTGATGAAGAGGTCCAATATGCCTTCTTGGGATCCCTTACTTCTAAGGTGGTAGAGTACCACTAGTTTATGAAAGAAAGGTCCATATTTCCAATGACGTTATATTTTCTTTCAGAAGAAAAAGAGCCATTTCATGTTGAGTAGAAGGTGAAGTTAAGCATCTGGTTAAGAGAGGTTTTAAATGTACTGTCCTAGAAAAAGAATTTTATAATTCATTCATGCCTGAAAATGAGTAAGCCAATTTCTTCATCAGGTTTTGTGGAATTATCATGATGAACAGAATTCCAATTCTGACCCTGAGTTCTAGCTCTGACAGTTTTCAGCTATCAAGTGTCGCCTCCTCTCTCTTTCTTTGGCTCCTTTTCTCTCAGGTTTCTCATGAGACAATAATCCCAAGCCTCTTTCTCCTGAGGGGGTGGAAAATCTCTGATTTGATAATAAATGTAAAGATATAGTGCAAATTATCAAACAGTATACATTCCAGTAGTTGGATTTTATTGCTGTTAGGAGATCTAGGTAAAACTCACCCTTTTATCTACCTAATTCCTATGCATACATTACATTTCCCCTAAATATTGTTTTGCCCCCCTGGGAAGATTTTCTTGTCTAAGGTCTACCCTTAACCCCATCCACAGCATCCTATTCTTCTGACATAAGATCATAAATCTTATGAAAATTTCTCCTTTTGATACTGTCTTCTCTACTAGACAGAGAGTCCCTTAAATACAGAGACCTTTCCAGTACACCTGAGTGGCTCATTCAGTTAAGTGTCTGACTCTTGGTTTAGCTCAGGTCATAATCTCATGGATTGTTAAATCAAGCCCTGCATGGGGCCCCATAATATTCGGGAGTTTGCTTGAAAATCCTCTCCCTCTGGCACTTCCCCTACTCTCTCTTTCAAATAAAATAAATAAATCTTTAAAAAAAATACAAAGACCTTTCCTATCTTACACATACTACCATCAGTGTCCAAGAGAAGACCTAGTATATATCCAGCACTCAACGCACATTTTTGGATGATGCGTAAATACATAGAACAATAGAGACTATAAGTCTGTAAAAAAACTATTTAATAGAATACTAATGAAATATGTGAAATGTGAAATTATGAAATAGTATAACCAGGAGAACTGTTTCACTTTTCATGTTCAATGTATGAAAGAGCGAGGGTTTTAATCTTGGCAAGCCATTAGCACAAATTAATGTCTAATCCTTTAATAGCTATACCTGCGGAGCTAATGATCTGTTAGTATTAAATCAGTCAGTCCTCCCTCCTATCTACATTAACTCATATGCTGTTTCTTTAAATGCATCATTTTCACCAAGGGATTCAAGGAATGTTGCCACTGTTCAACTGATAGCATGGTTAATTTGTAATCACATTTAGCATAAGGTTAAGGAACACCTTCTCATAACTTCCACATCTTGTTCCAATGCCCCCTCCCTGTAGTTTTGTAAGTAGATGTACTGGTATTTCTTCTTGATTTCAGTTGCCTGTTCCATGAGTAGAATGGAGCAGTTCTTCTCTCCAAAGTACAGAAGCCTACACCGGGGAGGACAAGCTTTACAAGAATAGCTTTGAAGTAGATAAAGCTCTGAGAGCGGCCATGGCTAAATAAGAAGTTGACTCTCAAAAAAAAAAAAAAAAAAAAAAGTAAAATTAAGTTAAATTTAATTTAATTTAAAAAAAGAAGTTGACTCTCACTCTAAGTCAGGAGTCCTTCCCTGTGGAACTAGAAGAAACTAACACAGCCATTATAGAACTTTGGTCCCTCTATCTTCTGTCTGTCCTTTCTTTCTTTCTTTCTGTCACCATATAGAATATCATTAGGTTTTGATGTGGTGTTTCATGATTCATTATTTGCATATAACACCCAGTGCTCATAATAACAATTGCCCTCCTTAATACCCATCACCAGACTAACCCATCTCCCCACCTCTCTCCCCTCTGAAACTCAGATTGTTTCCCAGAGTCCATAGTCTCTCATGGGTTTTCTCCCGCTCTGATTTCCCCCCTTTGGTTTTCCCTTCCTTCCACAATGTCTTCCATGCTATTCCTTATGTTCCACATGTGAATGAAACCATATGATAATTATCTTCCTCTGCTTGACTTATTTCACTCAGCATAATCCCCTGCAGTTCCATCCATGTCGATTCAAATGGTGGGTGTTCATCCTTTCTGATTGCTGAGTATATTCCATTGTATATATGAACCACATTTTTTTTAATCCATTAATCATTTGAAGGGCATCTCATCTCCTTCCATAGTTTGGCTATTGCGGACATTGCTTCTATAAACATTGGGGTGCATATGCCTCTTCTTTTCACTACATCTGTATCTTTGAGGTCAACACCTAGTAGTGCAATTGCAGGGTCATGGGGTAGCTCTATTAGCCATCAAGAAAATTCAAAACAAAACCACATTGAGATACCACCTTATACCAGTTAGAATGGCAAAATTAACAAGTCAGGAAACAATGAATGTTGGAGAGGATGTGCAGAAAGGGGGACCCTCTTACACTGTTGGTGGGAATACAAGTTGGTACAGCCTCTTTGGAAAACAGTATGGAAGTTCCTCAAAAAGTTAAAAGTAGAGGGGCACCTGTATGGCTCAGTGGGTTAAGCCTCTGCCATCAGCTCAGGTCATGATCTCAGGGTCCTGGGGTCAAGCCCCGCATTGGGCTCTCTGCTCACCAGGGAGCCTGCTTCCCCCCTCTCTGCCTGCCTCTCTGCCTACTTGTGACCTCTCTTTCTGTAAAACAAATAAATAAAAACTTTAAAAAAAAAAAAAAAGTTAAAAGTAGAGCTTTGGACTCTCTAAGACCAGGGGGAGTTCATTTCATTTTCTTATGAAGACTGTGCCTCATTGCTTGATACGAGAGCTCCCTGCCTTGACCTCAATGGAATCCTCATTTGATGCACTGGGAAATGTACTCCTGGAGCTGAAGCGAAGAAATGACAGAGTATTCATGGATGCCTCATCTGCAACCTTCCTTCCTTCCTTCCTTCTTGATTCTCAACCTTCTGTTCTTCCTTCCAGAAGTACTATTGAGTTCCTGCTACTTGTCAGGCACTATCCTAGGTAGAGACTTGAGAGAGAATATATTAGAGAAAGGGCCTCTTTTCTTTCTGGGTACCCATGCACTCATCTTGATGTCCAGAACTCTGTTAAATGTATGTGCTTCTTTTTTAGGTTGAATCATGGTTTCATAAAGATTTAGTATATTTTGACCTAAAAGAAACTTTGGAGAACCTTATTTAACAGATAAGGAAACTGAGATGTGCATGTGCAGTATTGTTACCAGTAACAATACTACCACTACCACCAATCCTGATGATGATGACGACATCAAACTCTATTTATTTGGTCTAGATCCAGATTTGGCATAGGCATCATTGTTTCACAATTCTTTATTAAGTAAGGTTTCCTCCTTCCAGAGGAAAATGCAGCTCTTCTGGAGTACATACCATGAGATTATACCATCTAGTAGTCCTCTTTTGTGAAATAATTTATAGACTTCATGAACATTCTTTAATCACTGAAAGCTTTAGCACTTGGTCACTATCCTTCTTGATGCTTGAACATCTATAAAGATGATCCATCCAGAAATTTAGCATCCCCATTTTTGATTGCCTCAATTCAAACTGTTTTCTCCTATGCTGCCTTAGGTATTTTTCCAGTAAATATAGACTAGACTTTATCACTATCTATAGGTATCCCACCTCCAAAATCTTTGTTTCAAGCATGAACATTTATGATAAAACTTCCAACTTCCAAGCCCCCAGTCCAGTAATTATGCAATGTCATCCTTACTCTAATTCATTAACCTTACCACTTAAAGTTACTTACCGTGAACTCCATCAGGTCCTCAGCTCTCTCATTCCACAGTTAATACTCTGTCATCCATCCTGAAAATCAACCCTTATACACACAACTCAACTCCCACACTTCAGCTTCTTTGTCTTCCTTCCCTTCCTCTCCTTCATCTTATTCTCTGGCAAAATCTAACTTTCTACCAATTCTTCTCTTATCACAAAATATAACTAGGGAAAAATACATAACCATGCCATGCAGTTGAGAGATCTCAGTACTTCCTGGAAATCCTACCAGTTTGCCTTCTTACTTTCTTCCCATGGTTGACTGATTGTCTTACCTCTTATTTCCCTGAGAAAATGGAGACAATCATAAGTGAAATATTTTATCTTCCAACCCCCAAATCTATTAATGATCCTGCACTTATACCAATGCATTTTTTAAATTATATTTTACTTTTTTCAGCTATCCAAAATTCATTGTTTATGCACAACACCCAGTGCTCCATGCAATACATGCCCTCCATAATACCCACCACCAGACTCAACCAACTCCCCGCCTCCCTCCCCTCCAAACCCTCAGTTTGTTTTTCAGAGTCCACAGTCTCTCATGGTTTGTCTCCCCCTATGATTTCCCCCCAACTCACTTCTCTCCCTTTCCCAATGTCCTCCATGTTTTCCTTATGCTCCATAAGTGAAACCATATGATAACTGACTCTCTCTGCTCGACTTACTTCCAATGCATTTTTTCTTCCTTTCTGTTACAATGAATGAACTCTACATTTTTTATCAAGAATATTCATATACTTCCTATACAAGCCTACCATAATATGTTTTATCAAAAGTAAAGCAAAACAAAGTGCCTAGAAACATTGTTCCGTGAACCATCTGATTGCGCATCTTCTGTATTTTATAGCAAAACTGCTCAGAAGTATAGCCTATGCCAACTGTCTTCTTTTCTTCACCTCACATTTTCTCATGAACCTGCCATCTGCAGGCTTTTTACCACAAAACTTCACCGAAATTATATTGTCACAAGAAACCTCCATCTTGCCAAACTCAAAGATCAAGTCTTAGTCTCTGTTGACCTTTAAATAGCATTTTTCACAGTGAATGTCCTTGAAATGTTTTCTTTTTTGGCTTTGGGCACACAAAATTCTCTTGATTTTCTTTCTACTTTATGCACACTTTCTTCTCCCTATCCTTAGCTACCCTCACTTTCTTTTCCTCAATGATAATTTTTAGATGTCTGGACCCAGTCTTGGAACCCATCTTTCCTTTATCATCATTAGTCCCTGAGGCAACCTTATCTAATTTTATGGTTTTAAATATCATCCATATACTGGATATCTAACTCTAGCTGTGTCCTCTTTCTCCAGTTTCAAGCTTCTATATACAACTGCCCACTCCCTAGCCCCTTACAAATGTAGTGGACCTCTCAAACATAGCATTTCCAAAAAAGAACACTTGACTTCCACCCCATATATATATTTTTTTTAATTCTCAATGTTTCTCATTTTAGTGATAAGCACTACCATGTACTTGAGTTACTTGGGCCAAGAACCTTGATTTCCTGTTTAATTATTCTCATTCCCTGACCATATCTAGTCACTCTGAAAATTCTGTCAACTTTATCTTCAAAATATATTCTGAATCTATTTTTTTCTGCCATGAAAAATAAGCTAACTTTATCTCTCACTGATAATGGTATGAAGGCTCTGAACTGGCCTCCCTGTCTTTTGTTTTCCTGCTACAGTTAATTATCCTCAAAGTAGCCAAAGCGAACATTTAAAATCTATGATAGTTCATGCCACTTCTCTCTTCAAAATCCTACAATGACTTTCCATTACTGTTCTGAAAATTAAATAAACATATATGATATGTTCTGTATCATCTGGCTTCTGCATGTGTCTCTTATTTCATCTCCTACTGCTTTAGACCATTGACCTTCTTGTTGTATGTCCAGGCACACCAAGTTCATTCTTGCCTCAAAGATTTTGCATTGTTGTTCCTCCTGCCTTCAACATTGTTTACTAGATAATTCTTCATAGCTCTCTTACCCCTTTCCCTTGCTTAATTCAGGTCTCTTGTCAAAAGTCATCTCCTTTAGAAACTCTATTATGACCTCCCTATCTAAAACCATGCCCCTGCCCGTAATTCTCCATTGTCTGATGAAGCTGTATTTTTCTTCAGAGTATTTATTATGACCTATCATTGTATTATAGATTTATTTGTTATTAACAGCTTTCTTACCAGAAATAAGGCCCATGATGGAGGCACTTACTTATTTATTTATACTTTATATTCATTTCTGCAACCACCTAGAATAGCACCTGGAATGTAGTATGCTCTCAACTAATTCATGAATCTTAACATTTGGTCTGTAAGTTGCACTAATTTAAGAATAACTTCTGGGGATTTGCACAGATTGAAGTGAGTTATCAGACTGTGCCCTCTTCTTAGATGCTTTCAGTACTTTAAGCTTTTTGGAGCAGGTTTTCCATATCTTAAATTTTTAAATTATGGGTTACAACCTATTTAGGGGATCATAAAAATCCATTTAGTGATTGTGACCAATGTTTTTGAAAAATGAAATAGAATAGCTAATACTATGGTAGATCATATATAGCAATGTTTCATGAGATTTTTGTTTCATGAAATACTTGTACTTTAGCTATATACATGTATATATGTGTATGGAATTATGATGTAAAAATATTTAGGGGGATGTTGCAGTCAAAAAGTTTGAGAGCTACTCTAATGATATTTCATTGCAGGAGGAAATAGAGTCTTTTCCCTTCTCCAAGGTTACAGTGAACCCAACCAGCTGGGAAACTCAATCTTTATAAGTGTGGCAGTCAGTAGCAGAGCCTCTGATGTTCAATGACTTTTTTAATTGGTGCTTTTTTTCTTTCCTGTCCAAAGACTCAAAGACTTCAAACCCAGTGAACTTGTCTTGAGACTCCTGCATGCTACCTTTAGCATATCCCCCCCACCATCACCTTTTGAACTCATCCTTCAGTCAGAAGGAAATGAGAATCTCTCCCAGTCACCTTTAGCATCATTCTCCCTGTGTTCTGAAAGATCGATAACGAGGATCCTAGTCTTGTCCAATCAGATCTTTCTGATAAGAGTTCATAGAGATCTCAAGGAAAAGCAAAACCACTCAGCCCAGCCATTGCCTCCACGTTGGAACTCTTTGATAGAGAACAAAATTGCTCTGCCAAAAATTCACTTCCTTTTTGGTGCTTTTCTTTGTTTCTTGGAAATGTGCAGAAATAGACTCCTTTCCCACATTTCTCAATCTCAACTCTCTTGAGTGTCTTTTAGTATCAGCTTCAAATTGAATGGACAGAAAAGGAAGATAACAAAGCAAGTGCAAGTGGTTTCTATTCCCAGACCTCCAGGGGAGCTCTCCAATATAAATGATGATATTTCTAACAATACCACAGAATTTTACTATTTCCTGAAAGGAAAGGAATAGTAACATTTGTTAAATAATCATTATGTGCTAAGACCTTCATATATGCACTTATTTATCTGTAGAGTTTTATCTTGTGTTTTCAATAAATTTGAATAGTTGCTAAGATTTAGAAATCAGATTTTGTTGAAAATGCAGATTTCTGACTTCTCTGGAACAATCTGAAATTGTAGTAAGAAAATACATGATAGGCCCTGTATAAGTTTTCTAGGGCTGCCATAACAAGATACCACAGACTGGGTTACTTCAACAGAAATTTCTTTTTTTCACAGTTCTGGAGGCTAGAAGTCCTAGATCAAGGTGTTAGTGGGTTTGGTTTCTTCCGAGGCCTCTCCTTGGTCTACCGATGGCCACTTTCTCACTATGTTCTCACATGGTCATCTTTCCAACTCTGTCTGTGTCCTAATCTCCTTATATTAAATATTACATATGTATATTATTATATCAGCTATATTGCATAAGGCCCACCTTAATTATTTTAACTACCTCTTTAGATGTCCTCACTCAAAATATAGTTACATCTCTTTTTTTAAATTTTTTTTTAATAATTTTTTTTCCAATTTATTTATTTTCAGAAAAACGGTATTCATTATTTTTTCACCACACCCAGTGCTCCATGCAAGCTGTGCCCTCTATAATACCCACCACCTGGTACCCCAACCTCCCACCCCTCCGCCACTTCAAACCCCTCAGATTGTTTTTCAGAGTCCATAGTCTCTCATGGTTCACCACCCCTTCCAATTTACCCAAAAGCACATACCCTCCCCAATGTCCATAACCCTACCCCCCTTCTCCCAACCCCCCTCCCCCCAGCAACCCACAGTTTGTTTCGTGAGATTAAGAGTCACTTATGGTTTGTCTCCCTCCCTATCCCATCTTGTTTCATGGATTCTTCTCCTACCCACTTAAGCCCCCATGTTGCATCACTACTTCCTCATATCAGGGAGATCATATGATAGTTGTCTTTCTCCGCTTGACTTATTTCGCTAAGCATGAAAAATATAGTTACATCTTAATGTGCTAAGGATTAGGACTTCAACATATGAAATCAGGGAGAACACAATTCAGTCTATAATAACCCCCATAATAACACTGACAGGTTCTGAGTTATACAGATTTGCCCTCAAGTTCACCATAATCTCAACTTCTCCCTCTCATCTACCTGAACCTTAGGCTGAGTATTAGTAAATATCTATCATTAAAATGGCTTATTTCTGGTATATTAAATGCTTTTAGAAAATATTTGAATTTTGCAACCCAGTTTTAGAGTCCTATTGGCTTCTTTTTGAATTCCAGTTTTACCCTTTCCTTTGAGAAAGCTTTGAGAAAGTTGTTCAATGCATCTGAACCTTAATTTGCACACCTCCAAAAACAAGACAAAAATACCTATTACTGTGAAAACAAAGTGATTCGGAGAAATTTTTCAATGTATAGTCCTCCTTTTCCTAGCTCGTATTATTTTAAAATGCTTAAATATGCTTAAATGTTTTAATATGCTTAACAGGATGATTTAGGATAATTGTTTTCATTGTGAGATTCCCCTAAGCAGCAACATCAACAACACCTGGGAATCTTCTAGAAATGCAAATTCTAAGGCCCTATCCCAAATCTACTGAATCAGAAACTGGGCATGGGACTCAGGGATCTATGTTTTAACAAGCCCCTCAGGTGATTTTGAGGCATATCAAATTTTGAGATCTAAGGATTTAGAATGTAAATTCCTGTAGTAAAGTCTCTATGATTTCTTATTGGTTTCTACATTCATTTGGCAATCAAGAAATAATAGGTGCAAACACCCAGAAATTTTATTTCCCCATCTGTAAAATGGTTTCATCATAATGACCTATATCATAAATATTTTTCTAAATACTCATCATCATGTTTATTTTGTTGATATTAATAAACATTAACCAAAATTAGTGATGAAAGACAACACAAATGAACATTGTAATGAAAATGATTATTTATACATATTTTAAGATTGGAAGTGAAAGAACATTTATTCTCTCTACTTGGTTTTCCTTGTTAAATGGTTCATCAAGTATCCAAGCAGCTGCCATGCCTTGGAGAGAGAGAGTTTCCATCTAAATGACTTATCAAAATTGACAGCAAATGGCATTTTCATTTACATTTGAAAATAGAACAATTCCAGAAACACAGCCAAATTTAATCTCTGTCCATTATTGGGGCAGAGGGGAGAAATTTTTAACAAAAGGTAATGAAATGATTTGGAAATTTCAGTAGATAAAGGCAAAGCCTTGTTCTGAAGGATTTGCACTAGGACCAAGTATAGAAAATGTTCTTCTGAGCTCACTTTCTGTTGCAAAGAAGAGGTGAATCTGACGAGGGGAAGACCTAGTCCAGATTGCTGTCACTTTTTGTAATCCCAGCGATGCAGCCTCACTTGGTAGCTCAGTGACAAGAACAAGGACTTGAAGCAACTACTTCCCAACTTTTTTTACTTTAAAAACAACTGTAGGGGGGCGCCTGGGTGGCTCAGTGGGTTAAGCCTCTACCTTGGGCTCAGGTCATGATCTCTGGGTCCTGGGATTGAGTCCCTCATCGAGCTCTCTGCTCAGCAGGGAGCTTGCTTCCTCCTCTCTTTCTGTCTGCCTCTCTGCCTACTTGTGATCTCTGTCTGTCAAATAAATAAATAAAATCTTAAAAAAAAAATAAAAACAACTGTAGGTTCTAAATGTATTAAATATTTCCTTTCAGAAAGACTCTAAGAGAATTTCTGTGTATCACTTTGTTTATTCTTAAAATATCCTTTAATGAACATTATAGATAATGAAACAAATTGAGGGAGATTATGTCCAAGGCCACCTAACTCATTCCTGATGGACTCAGAATTCCTCTTCTGATTTCAAATCCTGTAATCTTTCTACCATATCTACTATATTTCCACATTTTTAGAGTTTTATAGTATATAAGGGCAACCTCCTGACATCACTTCACCTAAATTCATAAGATATATAGATATATCTCATAGAATATATAAATACATCTATGTCTATGAGACACAGTTTCTTTAGTAAACAGACTATAAATATTTATATACTGTGCTTAGGGGACAGGGTCATCCAGGTGGTAAATGGTGAGGCTAAGACCTGAAACTAAATTTGTCTAACTATAGGAAATGTGTCTATGGCCTTACCACCCCCAGTTCATGAAAGGAACATTTTTAAATGTACACTGAATTTTCTAAAAATTTTTAATTCTAAAAATTCTTACTAGATTGGGTTTTTACGAACAAATGTACTCACTCCTTTTCATTCAGTCACAGCTTTGTTATTATTTTAATGATGATGATGACTTGGTATACTCTACCTTTAAGACCTTGGCTTCCAAAGTGGGCAAAATTTCAGCACTGGTTTCAACCAGGACTCGGACATTTCCTCCCCTGGTAATGAAATTCCAGGGTCTGGCACCTCAATCATGCAAGCTACTTTCCCTGAAAGGAAGCCAGTTTAAAATATGACAGCAGGCAGGAAGTGACTAGTATTAAAACCTAACAGGAGGATGGAGTCATAATTGGGACCGGAGTTATCCAGTGGTGGCAGAATAGGGGATTTTATTTGGATATATTCATGAATAGGGGGTCTGACTTACTTCATAGATCCCACCCAAGCAGGTAGAACCCTGGATCATTATCTTAGTCAGACACTGACATGTATAGACTTTGTCAGATATCAGCCTTAAGAATATGAATATTTGAAACTGCCTAATGGGGAAATAAAGGGGTCTTATATATATTTACAGTTATATGATGTTTTTGCTGTGAGTCACGTGGAAATTATAACTACCTCGAGAGATGAGCCACACCTGCCTTTTAAGAGTCTTAGGCTCTGGGTCTCTGACACTACCTAACCGTGGACAAGTAAGTTTCTTTTTCTGTGACTCATTTTGGGTATCTATACAATTACATTTAAAATAATAATTACTACTGCCACATGTATTGTGTTTAAAATTGTGTGGGCACTATGCTGAGTATTCGATATAGAGCATCTCCTTTACATCCCATGGTCTCCCTTAACTAGATGTTAGAGTGTTCATTTTATATAGGAGGAACGGCTCAGAGAAATCAGATGGTTTGGCCCAGAGTCCTGCAGATTTCACAGGACAGTTAGGGATTCGGACAAACTATGATTAAATCTCCAAACTGTCCTTTTAACCATGATGTACTACTACCAGCCTTGGCAAGAAACTAAATGAGGGACCCTATCATGTCTTTGGAGTGTGATGGCTCTTGGATAAAGTCCCTATTTGTTAGTTAACATATCTATGCATCCATTTCTTCTTCTGTCAAATGAGGGCACATATAGCATCTCTGACAGGATTATTTATAAAATGGAATAATTTATGCCTTAAGTTCTTTAGAACAGTTCCTGTGTTTCATAAATATTATTATCATTGTGGTTTTATTATCAATGTTAAGTTTCCATCCAGCCCTTAACATCTATGCTCTGAAGAAAAAAGTGAACCTTATAGTAATGACCCTGAAGATAGTATCTTGGATTAGATCACAAATGATGGCTTTGAAGAATTCTTTATAGTGACTTTCTAGCTACCAAGATGGGAATTAAATCCAGGAAGTCAGGAGCTCTGTCTTAACCATCTCTATAACCACAGAATCTTGCAAAGATTCTATTTGGTAGTGGGCACTTAAAAAACAAAAAAAGTTACCTGAGTTTTATTGAATCCAGTGCTTTAACTGCAAAGAAATGACTGAATTTTACAAAAATGTTCAGCATGCACTTTTGATTAAAAAATACAACCACAAATAAAAAAATAAAAATTAAAAAAAAATACAACCACAAAATACAAGAGCACTTGGTCTTAACAAAAATACAAGCTTACAGTTCCATACAAAAGCAATATTTTTTTTTAAAGATTTTATTTATTTATTTGACAGAGAGAAATCACAAGTAGACAGAGAGGCAGGCAGAGAGAGAGAGAGGGAAGCAGGCTCCCTGCTGAGCAGAGAGCCCGATGCAGGACTTGATCCCAGGACCCTGAGATCATGACCTGAGCCGAAGGCAGCGACTTAACCCACTGAGCCACCCAGGCGCCCCCAAAAGCAATATTGAAGTGAAAATCACTCAGTGTATAATTTTTTCTTTCTTTTCTAAAATACCATCTGCCTTCATTAATATTCAAATGTAGATAAAGAATATTTTTCATAGACTCCTTGAAATCTCAAGTATCCATAACTACTCCAGTGAAGGAATCAAAATCCCCGGTCTTGAAGTGTTGGCTTTTTTAATGTTTCATGTAAATGTTTTTACTGGACTTGGTCTAAAACATGATTTAAATGCTGTTAAAAGTCTGTGGTTTTCAGTTGATGCCAAATTTTGCTTGTCTTCAAATATCCACCCTATTTGTACAAGAATTCTCTCATTAAGTATCTAAGCCATCTTCCACTGTCATTAAACGAATGGAAATGGCAAATAAAATATGACTTTCCCAGTTATCACTCAAACCTCAAGGCAAAACTGGAGCTTTTAAGAGGTCGAGAAGAGTTCAATGATATTATTTCATCAGAAAAAGAGAATCACAACTTTAAATATCCATTGTTATTTTGGGTACCAAATTACATTCTTGGATTGTCTGACTAAAATAATTTTATTTTTTAATTACAAAGTTATATTTTTATTATCAATAATTGAAATCTACAAATGTGTAATTTAAAAAGTACAAGCTCCGTATAGTTGTACTCCCACAGATGCTGTTGTTTGTTCAAAATATATTGGTAAAGATCTTGTACTGCCTGAACATTTAAGTCTTTCAATTTATTAATTTTATGGATATATTTTAATCATGTGTATATGTATATAGTCAAACATACCCATCTTTGTACAATTTGTAATTTTAGAATCATTTCTCCCAGATATGAAAAATATTCTTCCTTTTAGATTGTGTTTTTCTATTATTTGATCAATTTAATTCTTTCATGTATTCTGATTTTATTTGGATATGATATATGCTTAAATTTTCCTTAATTGCTACCCTTTTATAGTTTCACGAATTATTTGATGATTTTTTAACATGACTTTTAAAACCCGTTTTATGACACACCTATACCTTATCGAAGACCATCTAATTCTGAACAAAGAAAAGGGAAAAAAAAATCACGGATGATTCTTTCTAAATGGGGGTAAATGTCAAAAACAGCACCTCTTAAAAAAGCAAAATATTGTATGTGCTTTGGTGAGTGCTGTGAAGTGTGTAAACCTGGCGATTCACAGACCTGTACCCCTGGGGATAAAAATATATGTTTATAAAAAATTAAAAAATTTATTTTAAAAAAAAGCAAAATATTATTTCTGTTAAGAGCATCACAAATAATTTAGTGATTTTTTTCCCTTCAAACAGCATAGAAATTCATAATAACTGAACTAAAAGTCAGGCAATCTGGCTGTAGTTAGGAGGTACAAACATGTTTTCTGACAGACCTTATCTGAGTTAAGGAGAAGAATATGCCAACTTCTCAGGCAACCTGACTTCTCCGTATTAAAGCCAGCACCACAACGAACGCATTGATTTAAAGAAGAAAAATTAAAAGAACCATGACCAACTTAAATCAGTAATGGAATCTAGACAATAGTTTAAACAGAACTTTTCCATCCAAAATATAAAAAATATAAAGACCGCAATATATCTTAAATTGAAAAGTCATATTTCAGGCAGCAGTTTTACTGTTTTAAGCGAAATCTGAACTTCTTTCCCTGGATGGACTTTGATGTCTTGTAGGTCTGAGCATCTGGAATTTATAACTTGACGCTATCCATGCATATGGATGGCTTCTGTGGTTTCAGGAGCACCTTAGTTCTCCATCCCCACATGCTGGTTTCCTATGGTGCAAATGTCAGCCAGACATCCCTTCTCTTCTGACCTTTGAGATTTGATGCCAAGGAGCAAGTATGAATGAGAGGAACAGTCTGATGGGAAAGAAACCAGAAATGGAATTAATAAGCTTCCTCTACTCTCTGATTAACTGGTGGTCTTGGGATAGCCTCAGTCTTCCCAAAAAGGGACAAAGTGACTATTTCTTGACTTTAGAAATGCTTTGATAGGTAATGACCCAAATTAGTCCTTGCCCATGGTTTCCCAATTTCAACCACATTGCTGACTTGAACTAAGCAAGCAAGATATCCAACACAGCATTAACTCTATTAAGGAGTCAAACTTTTCCAACTCCCCCTCCTTCACCCCCCGCAGAGGTGTTAAGATCAGTTGGAATTCTAGGCAGATTAAGGATGCTTGAGAATAAATTTGAGAACATTTCAGAAAAAAAATTCAAAGCATATTCTACCTGACTTTCTTAGAAGAATGTCTCCAATTTCCTTGCCTTTTATTGTTTTTCTTGAAAAACCATTTTATTTTTGTGATATGATTGACATAAAAAAACTGTACGTTTTTGATATATACAAGTTGATGTGTTTAGAGATATGAATACATCCATGAAACTATTGTTCAGTGGAGATGTGCCACGTGTATATAGGAAGTGGAAATATTTTGAATCATGTCTCTTTTCAACCTAGGCACTGAAGCAGCTTCCATTTTTATAGGGTTTCTAAGTTTCATATGTGAATCAATACAGGAGAGTGTTTTTGTTTATCTTGAAATCTGTTCCTAATTCCTGTTTCGCCAAGACCATAGAGATGTTTTCAAACAGGGAGTCCCTTTGCATATGTTGTTTTTAGATAAACATCAATAATCAAATCTGGTTTATAGTAAATTAACATTGATCATAGTAATCACAGATGTGCAATTAACAGTTGGTCTCTACCTTTGCCCATAAATGCAGAGAACTTTAAAACAGTAAGGAATTCACACTTTGCTTGTTCAGTTGTTGGGGGAGGGGGGTGGGAAGCTGATATGCATTTGAAGTAAAATCCTGGCCTTTATATAAACATCAGTGTTTTGGTTTCTAGTCATCACTTTTTCAATCTGTGGTTAATATGTAAATTCATAATCTTAGCTGCTTGGGGAGGTACTCTGGTATCAGGAAATGTCAGGAGAGGTTTCTGAGCTTATCCTGAACTTACACTGATTTTACTTCAAGGTAAATGTGAGCCATAGGTCAAGATTCTGTGGACAAGCATTTATTCACATTGTTTCATTTAATTTTTAACAATTCTGTGACAATTGTTATTTTATTTATAATGAGGAAATCAGGATCCAGAAACATTCAATAAGTTGTCTGAGGCTACCAGTAAATGGCAGAGTCACGATTTGAATTTCAGAGGCTGTAGATGTCTCATTGCATCCAAGATGACTCTTTTCTTAAGCTTCTGTTAAAGAATTGAGTTGGCTAGGATTTGGGGCCTGACCACCCCCGTGGTCTCCTTGACCTAGATAGCCTTACACTTACTGTATGGGGTTGGATCTCATTTGCAGTGATGTCAGGTGAGATAATGTGAGTTATATTTTCCTGATGAAACCGTATGGTTCACCTCTCTTGTTTGTTCTCCATGAACTACAACATGCAAGTCAGATCCTAACTCTCCTTTGTGTAAAAGCCCCTAATATTTCAGATAACAAACAGAGAAACATCCTAGGACCCTTCTCCTTGGGAAATCCATCATTACCCTGGAGAAATAAAAGTGGAGACCCAAATTCAACCGGGAAGAATAGATCTCAAACCTTCATTCCCTTGATGGCCACCATTCCCTTGATGGGCCTAACACAATGGACACTCTGAGCTGGTGGAACTGGTTTTCCACATGAGATCCAGGGATCCATGAGGACTGGCCTCTAGACAGAGCCTCTGGGTTAAAGAAACAAATACCTTGTGCTCCTTCTACAATCACTAGAGACATTTGGGTTACTGTCATGACTGTTCAGATCTGTGATCAAGTTACTCCTTCTACTCTTTCCAAGTAAACTTGAGATGCTAAAGTAGACTTATGTTCTAGGTTATTTGTGACTTCAAAAATATACATATGTGCTATCCTACAGGGCTAGGCTGGAGGTCTGAAAAACTCTGCAGGCTGTCTTCTTAGCACTGATCACTACTCCTCCCACCTCCCTGTATTCACAGCCTTTTGCTGGTGAGGCCACTACATTTGCTTCCTCCTAAGACCCAGGGAACCCAAGAGTGTTGATTTAGATACTACTCTCATGTTCTCTTTCTCAAAGAAGCCAACTTCATGATTTTCACAGTGACCTCCCGTTTTCTTAGCTGCAACTTCCTGCTCAAAACATGTTTCAACTTGCAAAGCCACACACAACATTCCCATATTAGCAAGACTGGTATCATGCAAGCTGAACACCTGGACATCTCTTAGAGCACTGAAAGACTGGTCAAACATGACGGTCCTGTCTTCCTGGTTGTTGTTGGTGACATCTGATTTAAGGTTGTCTACAATTTTCAGAGATTCTGGTGAAAAGATATCCCATCTGAAGTCTTTAATGCTGGCCTCATGAGCTACAAATGACTTCCCACTCAGCCAGAAAAACATCTATGACTCAGTTGTGTTAGCTTTTGAAATTGTTTGCTCTACTGCTGTCTGGTTATTCTCCCACTGCCTTGGGTAGTTTCTGATGCTTATACAAATTAGTACCCAGCTGAAGACTGAAGGGACCCAAGGAAGCTCTACAGGCTTCCCTCTTGGTCTTCCTTATCTCCAATCCTCTGTCCCTAAGATCTAGCCAACTTGTCCTCTACATTTTCCACCCTCTGTGTCCACAGTGCAGCAAACTGTCTTGGTCTGTTTGAATTCTTCCGATTTATACCATGGCCCTAGAAACTACTCCCATACATTAGGTTTAACAAAACATAGGACTAACCTTGTTAACTTTCTCTCAGGTATCACAGTTTTATGCTACTTGTTTTCCAATGTGTGAAAACTCTTGCTTCAAATATTTTGCTGCCTGACTTTCTGGGGATTTTTGTTTTTGTTGTTGTTGTTTGCTTACTTGTTTGTTTCTTAGTAGAAAGAAAAATCCAGTCTCTGTTACTTCATCATGGCCTGAAATAGAAATCTCTAATTTAGTTATTTTCTATATTGTTTATCTTATAGTGAAGTGTAATTTTTATAAAGGAACAGACTTCTCAGATATCTATGGCTGATACCTGTTCACGAAGGTACATCAACCAGCTAGAATAGTTCTGGCATATAGTAAATGTTTATAAGTATTTGTTGAATGAATGAGTAAGGCAATATTCTTTCACAGTCTGTATTCTTTTAGAGTACAGTATTTTTGTTTTTCAGAAGAATCACTGATCCAATTGGAAGTTTTGACTACTTGACCGGTTTCTCTATTACAGCTCACAGTTTGTCACTGTTGTTTAGCAAAAATCACATAAATTATACCTAGAAGTTTCTAAAAATTGTTACACTTTGATGGTATTTATGAAGGGGAGGAGAGAAGACAGTCCAAAGCCTTCAAATGTTTCATAATATCCACAACTAGGAAACGTGACATTCAAGGTCAATTTTCTAGTAGGAAGTGGTGGATTTGAATATTTATGCTCATATAAATTTGAAAGCTCCCCTCCCTTCACTCCCTGCTTCCCACATCCACTTACAGTGGGTACTCTGCAGTCAAGAATCTCTATTAATATGAAAACTCAGTTGGAAGAAACTTAATCAAACAGTCAGTCAATTTTTAAATTAAAAAAATAATAAAACACCTCTAGCCTTAAAAATTACTGTCATTAATCAGTACTAGGAACAGCAGCAAATAATAAATGAATTCAGAGAACCAACTGCAAAGAAAAAACTTTATGACCCTGGAAAAGATTTGTCCTGGAAAAGACTCAACTAATAGAAGAAGAATGTGCCATTTGCCTCAGGACTTGAAAAGAAAAAAAGAAAAGAAAAGCAACAGAGAGCATGAGGGGGATGGGGAATTACCATCTTAAATACATTCCTACACGTCAGAAATGAACTGACTTTCGAAAGCTATTACCTGTTAATTGGAAAATCACAGAGCAGATGGAACCAATTAATCTACAATTACAGAATCACTACAATCCAAACAAAAATAATTAACTCATTTGCAAGATATGATTTTTTAGGAAACTCTTCCTAATATCTCTGAAATTAGGCAAAGACGCACAGCATTTTATTGTCATAGGGGAGGTTAAACCATTTCCGGGGGCTAAATTTCCCTTCAGAATAAAAAGTCTTACTGTGAAATGCGCAGTTCTCACTTCTAAAGAAAGAATACAGAGGTGAGGAGTACTAAGACCACTCATTTAAGAATGCTTATTTGACATCTGCTATACATGAGGAACTGTGTTAGTTGTTGATTATAAAGTAGTGACGGACAACAGGTAAGAATTCTATCATCATGGAGCTAGTCTAGTGTGTGACAAATACCAAATCACTACTCAGGTACCAGAATGAAATCATGATTAATGCTGTGAAGAGGGGCTACACGGCATAGTATGTGCTACAGACTGAATGTGGGTGTCCCAAAATTCATGCGTTGAAGCCTAGTCTCCAGTTCAATGGTATTTGGAGGCCTTTGATGCATGATTAGCTCATGAGGGTAGGGCCCACATGAATGGTATTAGTGTCCTTATAAAAGAGACCGCAGAGGGCTCCCTTTCTCCTTCTGCCATGTGAGGACAATGTAATACAGTCAGTAGATGAAAGAAATCAGATTAAAACATTTTTTTACTGAACAAATATTTGTTGATTGCCCAGTACATTCTAATGACTATTCTAGGTTTTAAGAGTGAATCAGTAACGGCTAAAATTAACAAGTCAGGAAATGACAGATGCTGGTGAGGATGCAGAGAAAGGGGAACCCTCCTACACTGTTGGTGGAAATGCAAGCTGGTACAACCACTCTGGAAAAGAGCATGGGGGTTCCTCAAAAAGTTGAAAATAGAACTACCTTATGACCCAGCAATTGCACTACTGGGTATTTACCCTAAAGATATAAACTTAGTGATCCGATGGGGCACGTGCACCAGAATATTTATGGCAGCAATGTCCACAATAGCCAAACTATGGAAATAACCTAGACGTCCATCAACAGATGAATGGATAAGGAAGAGGTGGTATGTATGTATATATATATATGTGTATATATATATATATATATATATATATATATATATACAATGGAATACTATGCAGCCATCAAAAGAAATGAAATCTTGGCGTTTGCAACTATGTGGCTGGAACTAGAGGGTATTATGCTTAGTGAAATAAGTTAATCAGAGAAAGACAACTATCATATGATCTCCCTGATATGAGGAAGTAGAGATGCAACATGGGGGGTTTGGGAAATAGGAAAAGAATAAATGAAACAAGATGGGATTGGGAGGGAGACAAGCCATAAGAGACTTTTAATGTCACAAAACAAACTGAGGGGGGCCTGGGGAAGGGGGATAGGGAGAGGCTGGTGGGGTTATGGAAATTGGGGAGGGTATGTGATATGGTGAGTGCTGTGAAGTGTGTAAACCTGGCGATTCACAGACCTGTACCCCTGGGGCTAATAATACATTATATGTTTATAAAAAATAAAAAAAAAATTAAAAAGAGTGAATCAATAAATAATAGAAAAGACAAAATATAATTCCTGACCTGTTGGAACTCATCTGTCGAATGGAGAACACTTGATTTTATTACTGTCTTCTATGGCTTCTCTCTCAAACATGGTTGAAACTTTCCCTTTCTAATTTCCCACTGAACATGCCTTAAGGGTATGTTTAAGATATTTCTTAAGCAAAATTGTTCTCAACGAACAATAATGAACAATACTTTAAGAAAGACTACTAGAATCCTGAGAAGCCATGTGGTCACAGAATGAAAATGGGGCCTGGCCTGCCAGCACAACGAGTGAGCATTTGTATGACACATGTTAGCATTTGTATGACACTTGTTAACATTTGTATGACACTTGTTGGTATATCCAATGCTTGTTATCACTCCTGGGAAAAAGAATTCTGAAATTCTACCACAGAGTAAATTTAGTATTTATTTTTTTTCTTCATTGATTTTTTTTTCTTTGTTAATAACTCATCATTGATGATTTCCATGTAGTAAAATGGGATAGCCCTGGAAGATTGTATAACTAAACCAAAATGAGGAAAATGAGCTCGGGAAGGGGAAGTTGAAGGTACTGTGAAAATACTGAATCTGTGTGTTGATGACTCTCTTGTGAGTATAACCCAACCGGCAGTCCAATTCAAATTATTTCAGAAAAAAAAATTTAACATTTCAGGTAAGGTGTGTTTCAGGTACCCTTACGATGTCAATCACATCTTGTCCTGCATTTATCCTGGGTCAGCTTTCTTCTCTGAGATTTTATTTTGCATTTAACTCTTTCCATTTGATAAGATATGACCATTGCTAACCTAGGCTTATGTAGTAGTTACAGCTTTTACTCTCCAGGAAGAGCATGCTAAAATTTAGATTTTATAAAGGAAAATTGAACTGATTATAATTATATACCTTGTTATTAATGTAAATATAGAAGTAGAGTTGAAAATCTTAAACACATTATAAAGTAGTTCTTAAAGAGATTTTTTTCCTTATTTTTACTGTTCTTTCATTTGATTGTCCTTTTATTTATTTATATGTTTACTTACTTACTTAATACTAGTATATTAGAGGCAGTGATACTTGGTATGTGATTGGTGAAAAAATAATGAATACTGTTTTTCTGAAAATAAATAAATTGGAAAAAAAATAAATAAAATAAAATGTAAGTAAATTGAGTCTTAAAGGATTATGCAAGTATATGTATCTAATAAGCTACGACCCCAGAAACATCTTCTCTTAGATACTATGCTACTTGGTCTTTCTGAGAATAGATTGGGGAAAATTAAGTAACATTACAATGCTCCCTCAAAATTGAATCCTTAGATCTTTCATTCTTATAACAACCGTATTTTAAGAAATGATGTGGTGTAATGGGAAACGCTAAATCCTAATAGTAACATATGAATTGAAATCCCCAATTCCACCACTGACTAGCAGTAAAAATTTAGGCCCTCAGCTCAACTTTTATATACATGAGTTTCCTCGAATGTGAAAAACAGAATAATAATAACTAGAGCAGTATATTTTTGTGACGATTAAGTGAAATTGCCTATTGCTATACAGTAACCAATAACAGGAGAGCCAGGTCAAATATAAAAAGTGTTCATTTAAAGGTATTAGAGGGTTTCTGAACCAAGAAAGAACTCTTGCACCCTACTGGGATATAAAGCATATAACCACTTAGGAAAACTCAGTGATTTCTTGAAAAAGGAACCCAGAGATTCTACTTCTATGTCTTTACTTAAAAGAAATGAACATATGTTCATTCAAAGAGTTGCATATGAATATTTATAATAACTTGTCTATGGTATCCCCCAAGTAGAAACAACCAGCGTTCTTTTTTTTTAATTTATTTTTTATTTATTTTCGGCATTATTTTTTCACCACACCCAGTGCTCCATGCAATCCGTGCCCTCTCTAATACCCACCACCTGGTCCCCCAACCTCCCACCCCCCCCTTCAAAACCCTCCGATTGTTTTTTAGAGTCCATAGTCTCTCATGGTTCACTTCCCTTTCCAATTTCCCCCAACTCCCTTCTCCTCTCTAACTCACCATGTCCTCCATGCTATTTGTGATGCTCCACAAATAAGTGAAACCATAGGATAATTGACTCTCTCTGCTTGACTGATCTCACTCCGCATCATCTCTTCCAGTCCTGTCCCTGTTGCTACACAAGTTACAACCAGGGTTCTTATTAACAGGTGAATGGATAAAGAAATGGTTAAATCCATATAATGGCATATGATGGAGTAATGCACATCAGTATAAGGGAACTAACTATTGATACCTATAACGTGGATGAATCTCAAAACCACTATCCTGAGTAAAAGCATTTGTGCACAAAGGAGTACCTAAGGTGTGATCCCGTTTATTTAAAATCATGACAAATTCACCATAATTTTTCATGATGAGAAAGAAGTCAGTTACTTCCTGAGGCTGAACGTAGAGGCAGGCATAGACTGCAAGGAGATGTGAGGCTCTTTAGAAAAAGACCAGATTTTACACTTCTCAATTGGGATGGTGGCTTCATGGGTACATTCATCTGTCAAATGTAGCGAGCTGTACACTTCACATGGGTGCAGGTTACTATATGAAGTCATACTACAGTGAAGTTGACTTAGACATGGGAAGATTGTCCATATGCCTGGAATAGAAGATGCAATATTTTATAGATATAATTTTTCTCCAACTGATCTATAGATTAAATATATTTCAAGTAAAACAACGAGTAGGGTGTGTGTGTGTGTGTGTGTGTGTGTGTGTAGAAGTAATTTAGAACTAATTTAATGCACTTTATAAAAACTAAAAAACTAAAGCTTCCACAGAAATGCCAAGAACACGGAATAACTATGACACTATTGAAGAATAATAAACAGGTTAGATGACTATCATATCAAGGCCTGTTATACATGACACTATAGAATTAAAACAATGCCAAACTGGCATAAAGGTAGGCACTCTGACCAGTTGAAGTATAGAAAAAACCCAGGCATAGACCTCCACATGATGTAAACTTGTAATTTTTACAAAGGAAACACTATAATTCAGTGGGAAAAAGATAGTCTTTTTGGTAAAAGTGTAGGATTGACTAGATATTCAGAGGGAAAAATAATAAGCGTTACCCTGTGTTTTGCAGTGTGTATGACAATCTATTCTGGATGATATGAAGATCTAAATGGGTAAGAAAATCAATAAAACTCTGAGAAAAAAAGAAGATTGAAAGTATCTGTATTACCTTAAGGTACCCAAAGATTTCTGAAACAAGAACAGAAATTTGTATTTATTTTACGAGAAAACTTGGTATGGAATTTGATATAGACATTAAGATTAATTTGAAGATATGACTAAGGGTGTGAAAAGCAAATTCATAAGGGAGAAAATATTTCTCATGCACATATCTATCAAAATAATATTGTGAATGAATAAAGGGCTTTATAAATAAATAAGAAAAAAGAGAAATCAGTAGAAAAAATGGGCACCATTCTTGAACAGACATTTTTGTTTGTTTAATTTTATTTTATTGTGGTAAGAAGACTTCACATGAGATTTCCCCTCTTAACAAATTTTTAAGCACACAATACAACATTGTCGGTATAGGTGCTATGTTTTACAGCAGATCTCCAGAGTTTCCTCATTTTGCTTAAATGAAACAATGCTCACTGATTAGTGACTGCATTTATCCTTTCCCTTAGCCCTGGCAACCACCATTCCCCTCTGACTCTGTGAATTTGACTGTCACAGATCACCTCATGAAGGCGGAGTAGTGCAGCATTTATCTTTCTGTGACTGACTTATTTCCCTTAACACTGTGTCCTCAAGATTCATTCATTTTGTCAAATATTACATAATTTTGTTATTTTTAAAGGCTGAGTAGTATACCATTGTATCTGTAGATGGACATTAAGGTTGTTTCCACATGTGGGCCATTGTTAATAGTGCTGCGATGAACACAGGAGTGCTAATATTTAATTTCCATTATTTTTGGTAAATACACAGAAGAGGGATTGCTAGGCCATGTGGTAGTTCTATTTTTAATTTTTAGGGGAACATTCATACTGTTTTCCATAGCAGCTGCACCATTTTGCATTCTCACCAACAGTGCAAAAAACTTTGAATAGACATTTCATTTTAAAAAATCCAAATGGCCAATAAACTTAGGAAAATGTGCTTAACTTTATATGCCATCATGGAAATGTAAATTAAAACCACCATAATGACTGAAATGAATAAAAAAGTTTTATAATTACAAATCTTAAGTAAGGATGTGAAGCAAATGGGGTGTTCGTACTTTTCTGGTGAGAATATACGTTGAGATAGCCACTTTGGAAAACACTTTGTCAGTATATACTAAAACAAAACTAGCTCATAACTGAGGACCCAGGAACTCCATTCCCTAGCATACACTCAACAGAACTGCCTACTTCCATTCACAGAAAGTATTATACCAGTATGTTCAAAGCACCATTGTTTGTAATAGACTGGTAATGGACACAAAAATAATACATACCGGGGCACCTGGGTGGCTCAGTGGGTTAAAGCTTCTGCTTTTGGCTCAGGTCATGGTCCCAGGGTCCTGGGATCGAGCCCCGCATCGTGCTCTCTGCTCAGCAGGGAGCCTGCTTCCCTTCCTCTCTCTGCCTGCCTCTCTGCCTACTTGTGATCTATCTGTCAAATAAATAAATAAAATCTTAAAAAAAATACATATCAAGGGATTGCATTCACATAAAATTTTAAAATGGGAACGTTATTCTATGGTGTTGAAGTAGGATAACAGTTCCTCTGTGTGGCTAGTAACAGAGATGGTCCTGAAAGTGACTCTTGGCATACAGCTGATTCTCTTTTTCTTGATTTAGGCTCTGGTTACATGAATGTGTTCCCTTTGTGAAAATACACTGTGCTGCGTGTATTAGGATAGACATCCTTTCCATTATGTATGTTAAATTTCAGTAAAAGTGGTGTGGAGAGGGGGGTACTAAAAAAGCAGTACACATATGTCAGGAATCCACTTTATTTTTTTAAAAAATCAAGTGCTGCGATGAACACGGGGGTGCTAATATTTAATTTCACTCACTATTTCATGAATGATTTAAGCTCATTGCTAGAAATTATTTGTGGAAATTAGGAAAACTCAGAGAACTTAAAACTATTCTATATTTGAGTATTTAAGCAAGACAAGACACTGAGGAAGGAGGAGAAAGTCAGAGAGTGGGTAGAAAGAAATACCCACATAAAAAAAGAAGCATTTCTACCTTCCAGTTCTTTAGAAGTTGTTTAGAACTAACTTAGTGCCACATTCAAGAGTGATACCAACATAACTTTCTATCTTGGAGGAAGATAAATTGGGAGCACAGAAGAGAAATACAGAATTTCATTTTTGTGGTCGTAGGTATAAATTCCCATGTGTGTCCTTATACATGCTTAAACATTTTTTCTTCACTCATTTGCTTCCTTCTTTGTTCCTTCCTACCCCTTTCCCCTTCTTTCCCTCCTTTCTCTCTCCTCCCTGCCTTCTTTCCTTCTTTTTTCTTTTCTCTGATTATACAAATCCAGCAACACCATAGTTGAGTGCCAATTTACCTTGTTCATAGGAACATCGTTATCTTTTAGCTATCAGCCTCATTTCCCACAGGTCAAGTCAACCTTATTTTCACTGTTGTTTGTTGTCCATTAAGTGTTTGTTGTCATCCTGGATTCTGATCATCTCCATGGTATTAGTGACACCAGTTACATGGCAGCATCTTTTATTATAAATGGCAGCCTTCAGAGGATGGTCAACGCCAAGCTTCCCAAGCACGTTGGTGCCCCACTCACCACTCTATTTCTTGAAGACTTAATAAAGAGAGTGTCTGTTAAATCCTTGATACTACACATGTAGTTCTCACACCAGCAGCTCAATCTCATGCCCCAACTCAGATACATAGAATTAGAATTTACATTTCAACAAAATCCCCCAGAACTTTAGATGCACCAGTCATTCCCTGGGGAACATGTTTAATTGGTAGGTTCTCATATCTTATATGCATTTAAAAACATCATTAAAAACAGCGTCACCTTCTTGAACTTCTTGCCCTCTTCCATACTTCCTTGCTAAGGTGTTGGTACTTCCACCTTATTGACTATAAAACATTGTCATTTTCAAGTTTAAAAGAACTCTTCTAGGAAACATTAAAAGCAGCTCTAGTTCTTGACATAAATTCTAAATCCAAATTTTGATTTAAGTGGTTTCAATAAATGTCCCCCCATCCATCATCCAACCCTCCCCACAATACCCCTGAAAATATATCTTGGTTCATTCTGTAGACATAAGTCAGGTCCTATAAGTCCTTTAGTAGCAGGCAATTTCTATCTAGCAACAAAGTTCATATTTCCTTGCTTAGGTTGTATTAACACTGACTCTGGTTTTGGTTCTAGAGGCAATGGGGTATATTGAAAGAAGAACTTGAGGAAGGCAGACATTATTTTGAGAAGCACCTACTCCAGATATAGGATTGCTGGACAAAATACAGGCCACCCAGTTAAATTTGAAATTTAGATTAAAAACCAAATTTGTTTTAGTCTAAGTGTGCTCTAAATATTGCATGGGCCATACTCAGACTAAAAGCATTTGTTGTTTATCTGAAATTCAAATTTAACTAGGTATCCCGTTTGATTTTATTTTAAATAAACTTTAATTTTAGAATAGTTCTAGATTTAGAGAAAAATTGCAAAGATAACATGAAGTTTCCATAAGCTTTATTCAGTTTCCCTTCTTATCATCTTATATTAGTATAGTGCATTTGTTAAAATCAATGAATTAATATTGAGACATCATCATTAACTGAAGTCATACTTTATTCAGATTTCCTTAGTTTTTGCCAAAAATCCTTTTTCTGATCCAGCATGCCATTCAGGATACTATATTACATTTAACTGTTTTATCTTTTTAGGCCCTCTTTAGCTGTGAGAGTTTCTCAGACTTCCCTTGTATTGGTTAGGTATTTTGTAAACTGTCTCAGTTGGGATTTATCAAATGTTGTTATCTGGTTAAGTTGGGGATATGTGTTTTTAGGAGGAAGACCACAGGGTCAAAGGATTGTTTTTATCACATCATCTCAAAGATAATACTGTATCAGCATGGCTCAACTTTGAACCTTATTTTTTGTGAGGTATATTTGGAGTCACTGCTTCCTGAAAACACCAAAAAAACAAACAAAAAACAAACAAAAAAACGTACTTAGATCTCCTCCTATTAGAACCAAAATACCTCATTCATCTCAGTCTAGCCCAGAACTTTAAATCTAGTAGGTACATGTGGTCTGTTTGGGAAATGGATCATCAGTGAACTATCTCTGAATAATACTATAGAAAGTAGACATCTGAGAATACATTATTTATTCAGCTAATACTCATTAATATTTCATTCAATAGAAACACAGAAAAAGTGAATTTTCTATGAACTTTCTATTCATGGATTTATCTAAGTGTTATGACAATTTTTTTCTTTCTTTTTTTCACAGCTAAGGAATGGAGAAAGAACAGGTGGCTCTGGACATTGGCTGGCTGATTTTCCATGTAATATCAAGCAATAAACATCTATAAAATCATGATTATAGGGAATATCCATAGTGAGTTTCCCAGACCAAGTAAAATCTACTTTGTGCAGCTTGCAGTCAAGGTCAGAGCCTAACTGGGTCTCTTTGAGAAATTACTGGGTCTGGGGAGATACCTCTTGCCATTTTGCCATCCAGTGAGTGCAACTATATCCTTTATCAGTTTAGCAAATAAGTATTTTCATAAATATCATTATTATCCAAGGGCAGAAAATCCATAATATTTTATGTGTATAATTTGCCAATCATTTAGAAGACATGGTATTTTTTTACTCTGAGAAAATGGTATCTTCTCTCAGTTTGCCACAACTTTTCAGAGATTTTCATGTGTTTTCCTTATGTTTTTGTGATCTCTAACTTTCTGCTGTTGTCATCATTAAGACACTCTTTGCCCACTGTTCAAAGAGGAATTATTTTTTTTTAAACTCAAAGTATTTAAAACAATTTTGTTAAAACCCTACAACATGCTAGTCACAATGTGGGCTCTTGGATAACAAAAATAAGAAGGAATAAACAGTAAAATTTACAAAAATGTGAAAGAAGATCATGGTGTACCTCAGGAATGACAAGAAGTTTAATTAATGGGAACGTAATGTACAGAGTTGGAAAGGTAAAAGATAAAGCTGTAAACTTAATATCAGGTTAGATCGTAAAAGGCCTTGTTCACCTACTAAATGTCATGAACTTTATTTTAAGCACCAGTGTCCTAAGATTGAATCCGAGCATTTTTTGAAGACTTCGCTGGTGGCTATATAAAGAAGAAAGAAAGAAAAGGTAAATGGCCTACCCTGGGATAGAGGAAAATCTACTTGAGAAGGCAAGACTTAAGAACATGGGGTAAGGAATAATTCAAAATGGAGTATGGTCAAGTGGAGAACCCTGATCTAGAAAATATATGATCCATAACCATCAATATTCCTTTAATCCATTTCCTCATTCCACCAGGTTATCTTGTTGAAACATCAATCCAGTCCAATCATTTCAATCTCCTTTTTCCATGGCCCTGAAAGTCTTCAAAGATTTTCTAGTGCTTATAAAAAAATTAAATTTCCTTAAAAAGTCTGAAACATCTCTAGCCCAAATTTATAATCGGGTTTCCTCTTCCTTTACATTTCAACCACACTGGCTATTGTAGTTCTGCTGCAGCAGAATTTACTCTCAATACAAGGCTGCACAGTCTGCTCCTTATGTCTGGACTGCCCTTCCCATCCTGACCCCCTTCCCCCTAATTCTAAGCACTTCACCTCAAGAAGTATACTCAGGAAAGCTTTCATTGGCCTCCCTAACATGTGCAAATCTCCATTATTCAGTTTTATACTGCATTAGTCAGTGTTCTGCAGAGACACAGAACCAGTAGGATACAGAGAGATGTATAGGAAAGAGCTTTACTGTGAGGGACTGGCTCACATAATTATGGAGGCTGAGGAGTCCCATGATTTGCTGTCTACAAACTGGAGGCCAAGGAAAGCCAGTGGAATAATTCCAGTCCAAACCCAAAGGCCTCGAAACGAGGTGCATCTATGTCTCTAAGGGTAGAAGAAGATGAATGTTTGCCCCTCCTCAACTTTTTGTTCCATTTAGGCCCTCAGTGGATTAGAGGATACCCACCACACCGGTGAGGATGATCTTCTTTCTCAGTCTCCTCACTAAAATTCTAATCTCTTCTGGAAATACCTTCACAGACACACCCAGAAATTATGTTTTACCATCTATCTGCACATCTTGTAGCCCAGGAAAGTTGATACATAAGATTAACCAGCACACTTCATTTGTTTCCTAGCTTTCAAGGATCAATACCCTTTAAGCTATTCATTCTTTCTTCTACCATCCATTTTTTTTTTCTTTCTCATTTTTTAAGTTCACATGAAAAAGTGTATTTTCTCAATTAAAAAAACTAATAAACTTCTCTTGGGCTTATATTATCTTACAATAAGACGCCCATTTTTCTACTTTCTTTTACAGAAAAATTCCTCAGAGCAGTTTTCTGCTACCCATTGTCTGTAGTTTTCTTCTTCTCATTCTTTGTTGAATCCACTTCAGCCAGGATGTAACCCTGAACAATTATCAAATGGCTCTCATTAAGGCAACCACTGACAGATACATTCCTAAACACATGGACAAATCTCGGTCATTATCTGTACTTGACGTGTCACCAGCAACTGGGATGTGGTACCCATTCTTTCCTCCATGACAGCTTCTTCACTTGATTTTCAGAGGACTAGACTTGAATAGTTTTTTGTTTCACTGGAGGCAGTCTTCTCAGTCTTGTTTGCTGGCCCCCTTCCTCCCTCTGAACTAATGTGGAACTGCCCGAGGACTTGGTCCTTAAACTTCTCCTGAATTCCATCTATATTCCCTCCCCTGGCGATTTCATCAAAACCCATTCCCTAAATACTCCGTATATGCTTATCACTCCAAGTTTTATACTCCAAGTCCAAAAGGGACCTGAACTCTTAGACGTGTATCTAACTCAAAATTCAATATACTTACTTGTATTTCCAATAGAAATCTCAAACTGAAAACTGAGTTTCTGATCTCTCAACTCATAATCTTCTTTTCTAGCTACCCTATGACCCCAGCAATTGCACTACTAGGTATTTGCCCCAAAGATACAAATGTAGTGATCCGAAGGGGCACCTGCACCCCAATGTTTAGAGCAGCAATGTCCACAGTAGCCAAACTATGGGAAGACCCTAGATGTCCACTGACAGATGAATGGATAACACAACACTGGAATACTACTCACCCATCAAAAAATTGAAATCTTGTCATTTGCAAGGACATGAATGGAACAGGAAGGTATTATGCTAAAGGAAATAAGTCAATCAGAGAAAGACAATGATCATATATGATCACACTCATGTGGAATTTAAGAAACAAAACAGAGGAACATAAGGAAAAGGAAGGGAGGGAAAAATAAAACAAGATAAAATCAGAGAGAGAGACAAACCATAAGACTCTTAATCATAGGAAACAAACTGAGAGTTGCTGGAGGGGAGAGGGTGGGAGTGATGGGCATTAAGAAGGGCACTTGATGGAATGAGCACTAGATGTTATATGCAACTGATAAATTACTGAACTCTACCTTTGAAACTAATAATACACTACACGTAATTAATTGAATTTAAATTAAACTTAAAAATAAAAGTGACCTTCTCTTCTTCTAGTCTTTCCTATTAACTATAGAATAGTCCCCTCAGTTACATGGTCCTGAAACTTTGAGGACATGCAGAACTCTTCTCTCTTATACTGTTATGCCCCACCTTCACTCAATTAGCAGAGTTGGCTAACATTACTCTTAAAAAAACTTCCAGAATCTAACCAATTTAAATCATGCCCCTTGTTATCACTTTCGGCAAACCCACCATCATCTTCTTGTTCAAATTGTTGTTATTGCTTTCTAACTGATCTCTATGTTTAATTCTTTTTTTTTTTTAAAGATTTTATTTATTTATTTGACAGAGAGAAATCACAAGTAGACGGAGAGGCAGGCAGAGAGAGAGAGAGAGGGAAGCAGGCTCCCCGCTGAGCAGAGAGCCCGATGCGGGACTCGATCCCAGGACCTCGAGATCATGACCTGAGCCGAAGGCAGCGGCTCAATGTTTAATTCTTTGCCCAATTTAGTCTTCTGGACAAAACAGATCCTATTAAAAATAAGACGAAGTTATGTTCGTAGAGAAAGTCCTTCAATGGTGTCTCATCCCTCTCAGAGTAAAGATGAAGTTTTTAATCACCTGTGAGGCCCTACACAATCTGGCCCTCCTCTGACTCTTTGATCTGATTTCTTGATTTTTCTTGTTCTTTGATTCTGCTTCAGTCACACTGTTCATCTTGCTGTGAATTTTTTTTTTTCTTTTAAACTAGGCACTCTCTCAGTGTGGGAGTTTTTGGCACAAACAAAATAAGCTGCCAGGAACCAGTTAATTAACTGAAAGAAGGGCTTCTATTCTGGTTGGTATCTGAATTGTTAAGGGTTTGGGAAGGGGTGCCTATAAGCCTGTGCTTAAAGTAGACCAATTTAAAAGAAGGCAGGTTAATGGGCACAAAAATTCCCATTAACTATTCTACTGCCTTGCTGATGCATCCCCAGAATGAAGATAAGATCCCTTAAGCTGACTGATCTGAAATTGATGATTTACCAATATCTGTGCTTAAGAATGATGCAGGGACTGGGGAGAGCTGGTAGGTAGAAGTTACTGTATTGAATTTGGGAAAATACTGATCCCGTACCTTGCTCCAATCTTATAGAAAATGTCTAGGTGATGGAGCTAATGAATCAGTGTTTTCATGAAGTTAGACATCACTATGTAATTTTTAGGTTTATCAAGGTACATTCCTAGCTGCAAAAAAAAATTCCCTAGTGATCTTTAAAAAAAAATGCTAATAGGCTTAGCCCAGAAATATGCTTTAATAGGCAGCAGGGATGAGAATCCATGGTCAAACAGTTAGAGATCAGTATTTGTTGAATGAATAAAATGAGTGAATGATTAAAATGTGAATTATTATATACTTGACAATTCAGATAAGTTTTTATTCTCCCTTTTACTGTCTTGAGCGTCTCACTGTGAAGGAAAGATTAAAAAATAAATTCCTTGCTTCTGCATCATGGTTAGGACAGTTCTCATTATCTCTTGCCTAAAGTTTCTGCCCTTGTTTTGCCTTCCTCCATACTAAAGCCAGAGCTACCTGGAAAGAATCCAGTCAATCCTATTATGTGCATATATAAAAACTTGTAAGTGGTTGTAAGTGACAGAAACTCAACACAAACCAGTTTAAAGGGGGGGAAAAACCATTTCTCAGCTGATTAAACAGGACAGAGTTGAATCTAGGATTCCATAGGATTCCACCCATTTCCCTTTTTTAGCCTAATTGTTCCCTTTGGCTTAATTCACCATCACACTTGGCAGGCACAACGTATCTCTGCCTAACATACTGTCATCCCCAGCAGTTCAAAGAGACTCACAAGGGGAACTTGCTTCCTCTCCATATGATTTGGGCTTCTCTTGGCCTGGCAACTAGTCTCCAGGGGGAAACGGTGAAAGCTGCCTGTCCTCTGAAGGCTTCCAACAACACTGCTGCATTCTCTTCCTCAAAAACACACACACGGCCAAGTCAGATTCACAGGTGGGGGAAATAAACTCTCTTCTTCATATGAAGAGTATGTGAGAATTGACATGCACATTTAAGAGGCAGTGGCAGTGCGATGGGGGAGTTATATAGGATATAGGATATATAGGATACCACCTACTGCAGCATAAGTCCAGTTGAATTATTTCCATTGTCTAGTAGATTGTCACAACATCTGAACACAACATCTGAACCACCCCAGGTAAACTTAATAATATTCTTGTCTCAACACAAGAGATTTCCTGGTAATAGGTGTTACAGATTTGCTGGGAAGCAGGAAGGCCTTCTATGGAAAATAGAAAAAAGAAAAAAGAATTTTCTTTAGACAAATGAATTTGTGAAGGATTAAGCTAGCTAATGTTCTCATTGCAGGGATTCTTAGAGTTTGTAATAAGCTACTGTACATTGTAAACCTCTCAAACCTGTCAAGAAGTTGGGGGGTTACATATATGACTTGAAATTCTTTATATGGAGGAATTTCTAGGACAGATATCCCATAAGATAAGTTTCAGAAAACTCTGCCTCAGCATTTTTTACATACTTCTAACAGTTCATTTGTCATGCTTTATTGTAATTATTTGATGGTTAATTCATACATGACACGATGAGTTCTTTAATCTTGGGAATTTTGTTGTCCTGTTATTTTAACTCCAGCACTCTCAGGGGCTAGGACATCATAGACATTTATAAAACATTTCAGGAAGAAGAGATTTTTTTTTTTAAGATTTTACCTATTTATTTGACAGAGAGAAATCACAAGTAGACGGAGAGGCAGGCAGAGAGAGAGGGAGGGAAGCAGGCTCCCTGCTGAGCAGAGACCCCGATGCGGGACTCGATCCCAGGACCCTGAGGTCATGACCTGAGCCGAAGGCAGCGGCTTAACCCACTGAGCCACCCAGGTGCCCTGGAAGAAGAGATTTTTAAAAAGAGAGAAAGGAAGGCAGAGGGGGGTGGGGACTTTAAAACTTTCCATTTTGTAAGCCCAGCCTTGATATATGTGATCTGGTCATTTATGTCATGCCCAATTCAGCTGTTAGAATTCAGTTCTTCTGTGAAGATTTTTGTGGAAGATTTATCATGATTTCATGTCAGCTAAAACCATGTTGCTCCTGCATATTTCCATTAGAACAGGAAGAGGAATGATTCCCTGAATGATGTTCACATCCTAATACGTACAACCTGCAATAGTTAGGATACCTGGCTAAGAAAATTAAGTTGGCACATGGAATTAATTGCTATTCTGTGGATGGACCCAGTGTAATCACATGAGTCCTAAAAGTGGAAGAAGGAAGCAGAAAGAGAACCAGGGCAATGGAGTGTGAGAAGAACTCAGCCAGATGTTGCTGGCTTTGAAGATAGAGGAAGGAGGCAATGAATCAAGGAATGGGCTGATTTCTAGAAGCTAGAAAAGGCATGGAAATGGATTTTCCCCCTAGATCCTACAGGAGGAACACAGCTCTACTGATACTTTAATGTAAACCTGAGACCCATTTTGGATTTCTGACCTCCGGAACTGTAAGATAATAATTATCTGTGTTGCTTTAAGCTACTAAGTTTGTAGCAATTCGTTACAGCAGCCATGGATGATTGCCATATTTTCTGGTTGACTAATAAATAAAAAGAAATTATATAGAAGCAAGAATAGTGCAGCCCTGGTTGCACTTAATTTATTTTAATAGATTTAGTTTTAATTACCTCGATGCCACTCCGTAGTATGTTAGTAAATACACCATAGTCCATTTTGTAAAATTGACTAATCTATATTAATAGATGCTCTCAGTATGGTGTTTGGTCCCAGGCTAATTCGACTATAGCAAAGTATGTGTGAGTATTTGTAGAATATGGAAATGGTTCTTCTGTAGGTTATATAGTTTTGAGAAACATTGTATTTTGAGGACAATTTGCAGTTTACAGAGGGAAAACAGACATTTTGTAAGGGGAAAAACAACACAAGCATTTCAAAAGAAGAGAATTTTAATAAAATATAAATAATTTACCCAAAGGATGTTCAGTTATTTAAACTCCCTTTCCTCAAGTAGCCAATAAGGATCTCCTCTGTATCTGTTTGGTCAGGTAGTAGGGCTACACTGGTAAATTAAACCATGGACACTTAAGGATCATATCTTTCATTGGAGGAAACTGACAAATACAAATTTGAGATTGAATCAGTGTAGAGTAATGCTGTAATGATATGTACAAAATACTATGGAAATTCAGATTGAGAATTTATCCAAATTAAACAAACAAAAGACAACTTTATGAAGCCAATAATATTGCACTGTACCCTTAAGATATTCAAAAGAACAAGTTGGAAAAATAGATTCCAGGAAAGAGTGAAGACACATTTAAAAGCCTTTATATCTCAAAAAATGAATTTGGTTTATAATAAAAGTAATCTATGGCACTGGGATAAAGACTGTGTTTGGCGGGTGAGGGCACGTTGGAAAGGGAGGACCATGTTGAAAACTTTTCCTATAAAAACATGCAGGGACTAAAAATATGAGGTTCTTCATAAGCATACCAAGAATGTTGGATTTCATCCAACATGATGGAAACTACTAAAGATGTTGTTGTTTTGTTGTTTTGCTGTTTTTTAAGCAAACCTACAACACTACAAATTTGCTTCAGAGAAATCTAAGGACTTGAGGACAATGTATCGGTGAGATGTTATTCAAGTGAATCAGAACATGACGAAAACTGAAACCTGGAAGGTAGTGGTTAGGATTATCTGGAAATTAGGGAATTGGGAGACACCTAAAGGGCAGATTCTGTAGGATTTGTTGATTGAGGAGTGGAATAGAAGTCAACTCTAATGGTTATAGTGTAGGCAACTAGTGAAAGTTCAGATGTCGGTGACTCATGATGGTTCAACTTACAATTTTTCAACTTTGTAATGGTACGAAAGCGATACATATCCAGTAAAAACCAACATTTTTCATTTTGATCTTTTCCTGTTCTGACAATATGCAGTAGGATGCTTTCTCATGGTACCGGGCAGGAGAGCAGCCACAGCTCCCTGTCAGCCACTCCATCATGAGGGTCAATGACCAATACACTCACAACCATTCTGTGCCCCGCCAACCATTCTGTTTTTCACATTCATTATAGGATTCAGTTAATTACATGAAATATTTAATACTCGTGATCTGGGATGGAGCCCTGTGTCGGGCTCCCTGCTCCGCGAGGAATCTGTGTCTCCCTCTGCTTCCTCTCTCCAGTCATGAGCTCTCTCTGTCAAATAAATAAATAAAATATTTTTTAAAAAAGGATAAGGAAATGTAGTCTCACCTATCTGAAACAGGAGTAAGAACTTTGAATTAGCTTGATATACTGAGTCACATAAATGATTCCAAAACATTTTATATCTCCTTTCTACTCTGCTTTTATTGTCTTTTTGCCTATAGTCAGAATGCTGGCTTCAACTAATGTTTTTATATGACAACGCTTATTAAAAATGTGTCTCAGTGATTGTTTCGAATATCTCACTAGGTTTATTTTACTTTTTTGTTTCACTAGATTTAGATGATAAAAATGAAGGGTATTCTCAATTCCATTCCTTTTCAGAAACAGAAAAATAAGGGATTCTAATTAAAAGTAAGAGTTCCCTGAATATATGCCTTCTAAAGTTGAAATATTATAAAATTAACAATAGAATTTTGATATTATGCTGCATTCTATTCTCTCACAATTTGCTCAAAGGCCCAAAAATTACTTTTGTGGGAATAATTTCAATGTTTCCCTGTTTGCAAGCTTTATTGTTAATAATTACAATTCATTAAATCTTAGGAAGCTGAAAGTTTCTATTTTTTCCATTTCCTGAATAATTTGAAGTTTTCAATTGATTTCTAACAGAATGCAACCAAGATTTAAAGATACTGTTTTCCAGAAAAGTCCAGAAATACTCTAGAAATGCTTAAGTTGAATTTTCAAAGTAATTCTTAGTATCTTAAAACATTGCTCAAATCCAGCTGATGATGGGCAGAAAAAATAAAGCACAAACTCATACTGAAATGTTTTTTAATGCAACATAAACTGAATTATACACACACCAAATTAAGTTATCTTAATCTCTGTACATCAGGTAGTTATAAATTTTGACTAATTTATTTCAATACAACCATTAACTTGTGTGCCACAAGAAATTCCAAGTATGTTTCTGGTCAGTGGTTTTGTGTTTTGTTTTTTTCAGTAAGACCATTCTTTTTACCACAATACTGTATTCTAACAAATTAGTTTTTCATATTTTTTATTCCTATAAAAACTAAATATTTTATCTTTAATATTGAGTATCTTAATAGCATTCACACTGCTGTTATATATTTCAAGAAAATGAATTTGTACAACTTTCCTTTAATCCTGTGAATTAGATGATAAAATTGATCCATTACTGTAATTAACGGATTTTCTCCTGACACATCTGATGATGTTGATATTACTACCTGCATCATTTATCTGTGAAGTTCTTCTGCTAATGGGATCAAAAGTGCCATCTCTTCCTTCATGTTTCTTATCTGCTTAAGAAAACTTCAATTCACTTAGGAAAAGTCAGTAGATCTAAATGAAAAGTCATGTATTTTTTTTAAAGATTTTATTTATTTATTTGAGATAGAACGAGAGAGGGAGAGTGCAAGCTCGGGGAGCAGCAGGCTGAAGAGAAAGCAGACTCCCCCCCACCCCAAGCAGGGAGCAGGATGTGGGGCTCAGTTCCAGGACTCTGCGATTATGACCTGAGGCAAAGGCAGACACTTAACCACCTCAGCCACTCAGATGCCCCTGAAAAGTCATATTTTATGGTATGTTACATTAATGTGCCTTCTGAAGCTGGACATGTGTGCCATTTGTGGTTCCCTTTAAGTGGATAACATTTTTAAATAAATACTGATGCTTCTTCCACAGAAGAATCTTTCCTTTCCTGATAGTAGATGGTAAGGAATACCAAACCAGTGTTTTAGTCAAGTTAAACACTTACCAACTTTTTCAGAAATAGAAATCCTGAAAGTAATCTTTTAATTGTCTAGCTTGTAACTGCCAGAAGGGTTTATTTCAATAATGAAATAAAATACAATACCTGCCAAACAACAGATTAGATAAGTATCTATAGATTTACAACATTCAGTAAGTATCAAAACCACTTAGCAGGAATGTTAAGACTATTCCACAATTATTTATAAGACTAGGCAGTTACTGTTTCTTGTACATTTCTCAAATACACACCAACCTATAATTTCATATTTACTTGACTAACTTGAAGGTCTCATGGGTTCCATCAAAGGTCATGGCACATTCTGTCCTAAGTGACTAGTATTTCAAGTGACCAGCAGGAGGCAGCTGATCAAAGACTTCTCCAACTCCCATTCTAGACCTGCAAAATAGAACTCCTAAATGTCCTATCACGATCATTTTACCTTATCAGAAAATAAGAATTCTGCTTTTGAAAGGGAGATGCTATATTATCTGGGGAAGGAGAGTGAAAAAAGACATAATCTGATAGCCATGTGTTAAAGTTAGGACTGTGATCAGTGCACATGAATTTCATCCAGTATTGTACAAGATCATGGCAGGCGCTGGCAGTAAAATTTTTATGCAACTATTATTAATAATGTATTACTGAAAAAATGAAAAACCTAAGACAAATGTCGACCTGAATAGGACTTGAAACAATAGGCATATATTTCAGACAAACTTGGATATATGTTCACCTATATCTCATATTTGCTGTGATTATGAATTCAGATTATGTAAAATATATTGTAAAGGTTAAAAAGAAAAACTTGTTTAAAGTCACTAAGCACTAAATCTCACATTTATGTTGACAATGTCTACTTTTGCTATTTCTACTGTGCGAACACAGTTCAGATTTCAAACTGTGTAATGGCAAGAGCATGTGTTATGGAATGGGATCAAAATCTGCCTCTGCCAACCTCTAGCTCTGTGACCATTGTCACAGAGACTGTTTCCCGGAAATGCGGTATATTTTAATGTGGAGATAATAATGCCTCCATTAAAGGGTTTTTATAATCATAACATTAGTGAATGTAACAAAATTCTAATATTATTATATTAGTTTAATAAGTTTCCCGCTGTATGCCCCTCTTCCTTCACTTCCCTTTATGTCAAGACTGTGATACTACCCATCCAGCCGCATTCGGAAGACTAATCAGAGGTAGTGGCTATCTATGTAAAATCTCCCTTCTCTGATTTTCACTGGAATGGGAGCCCATTGAAGTGCTGGCAAATGTATTTATAATCAGTCAGTACTAAACCTAACAGTGGAATCGAGGAAGAAATGAAATTGTTTAAAGGCCTAATGATCCATTTTAGATTCTGGGACTCCCAGCAACCTCAGTCTTGGCACAAAGAGTCAGAAGGCCAGTTTAGGGAAGGAAAATAGTGTGTGTCTGAATATCATACTGTGATCCTTTGAAGAAAGTAGCAATCAAGAAAGAGCAAAATAGCAGTTCCTTTATGTTTCTGTAGAGGTTGACTTTTGTTGAATCTAAATGACCTTCTAACATACACAAAAAGTGAATTACCAGATACAGAAATATTCCATAAAAATCATTAAATAAAATAACTTGAATGAAAAAACAAGGATTATAGATATGTCATTCGTATAAGAGGAACCCTGAAATGCCATTGAGTATATGAAAATTTTCTCAACCTCACTGATCTAGGAATTGCAAACATGAGGCAAACAAAAATGAAATACACAAATATGACACACCATTTCTCACCCATCAGAGAAGTAAAAATAAAGTTTAACAGTAGCAAGTGTTGGCAAAGATGTGGGAAAATGGAATCACAAAGTGATGTTAACACTTTGGAAAGCGATTTGACAATGCTTAGTAAAATTGATAATGTGCAAACCCTGTGAGTAGCAGTTGTATTTCATGGTTTATATCCCATAGAAATTCTCTAACGTGTATAATAGAAGATCTGTGGAAGAATATTTATGGCATCATTGTTAATAATAGCAGAACACTAGAACAGACCAAAATCTATACTGAAAGAATGAAAAAATGAAATGTGGTAGTTCGCACAATTCAATACTTGACATCAATTAAAAGGAATGAATTAGACTTTATAACATATGTTGTCTCGAAAACAAGTTTTGAGAAAATAGCAGTTTGAAGAATGATAAATAAAATAAGCGTATTTGCAAATTTAAAACCATGTATAATCCTATAAATGAACTCATATAAATGGGTGTTGCCTATCTATTTACCTGTCTATATCCATCAGGAATCTTTATGCATTCATGACTCTATCCATCTTTCTATCAGTCCATAGATATATATCCATCTATATTTTTCAATAGACTAGAACAATAACCATTAAATTTATAAACATAGTTACCCGGGGATGAAAGGGTCGTTGCCTGGAATGGAACGAAACTATAGATAAAGCAAAACTTACTTTAAATTTATTCATAATATATAGCTTCTTACAATTAGAAAAACAGACAAAGCAAATTTCACAAAATATAACTAGTGTCTATTTTAGGAAGTGTGTACATTTATAAGTTACACCATTCTTCTTTTTATTTTAATCTTCTGTTTTGTTATCTAAAAATAATGCTCCAAATGAAAGATATTAATATGTGGAATGCTGGATTTTTGGCCCTTGAAATCTGAATATATTTTTATGGACTAGAGAAGGCAAATATGGTCAGCTGAGTCCATCATCTGTAATGTGCTAATGTTACAATGCATAAGGGAATGGAATTTGGCCTTTGTCCAGATCTACACAAATCTTGTCCTGTTAATTCTGTCTTCAGGGAGAAAAGTGACTCTAAGAAATAAAGTAATTATAACAGATCAGAGGTAGAGGAGAACTCAAGAAAACAACCTGACAGGATGATCCTGTCATTTGCGTGATGAAGAAACGGAGGTGAAGACAGCGGAAGCAACTTGGCAAAAATTACCTCTCCTCATCGTTGGCAATCAGGTCTCTGGATGTCTAGGTGAGCACAGCACACACACAGAGTTGTATATGCTCCTGGGAACCCAAATCACTTGCTCCTATTCCAATGACTTTTGCTTCTGGGCAAAAGCAATGAAGTCAGTATCAATACTAATTAGCCATTCCTGTATTCTGCCCAGACCCAAATAGCAGGTGTGGGTACATCTGCAGGGACCTACCTCAAGGTCTGGGCTTCCATCTTTCAGCTGCCAGGGCAGCTCCTGGAAACGCCCTCCTCCCCAACCTGCACCCCCCTGTCTCTACAGCTCCCCATGCCAGCTGTGTCTCCTGTGGCTTTGGCTTTACTCTCATTGATTTTGGGAAAGCGCAAAGGGCAAAGTTTCTTTCTGAGAGATGCAATTTTGCATGGCTTAGGGAGACTTGAAATGGGCTTATTAATAAAGGCCGGAATTAATTAAGAGAAGGTCAAGGGGGTTTCAAACACCTCTTGCTCTGGAAGGACAACATGGCTCCAAATGAGTGACTGTTATTGATTAAGCATTTTGATTGCCTGCTTGGATAGTCAGTCAATACTAAAGAGTCAGATTCTTCAAAATATTAAACAGATGAAGACAAGGGTTTTAGCTTGGGGCCTGAATTCCTAATGTTTCAGTAAAAAGTCCAGAAGAAAACTCCTTGCATGATGGTGAATTGCAGGAGAGTAAGGGTAAAGGCGGAGTGACGGATTCTTGAGCTACTGGAAGAGCAATAGTTGCCGCCTGGGGCTCGTGTAATTCACTCTGGAAACATGTGTCTTGAGGCTTGTGGTAGGAGTACATCAGAGGTAATGGGTATTTTTTTAGCATCAGAATGTGAGGGATATTTTTCTTTCAATTAAGGATAAGAAAGCAGCTCCTCATTGAAGAATCTATGTCCAATGCTAAATAAGGTAGTAACAATTTATTGTTTTCATTTTATAATCGAAAATAGCCCAACAATCCTAAAAATAGGACTTCTAAGTTCTAAAAGAGAGGCTGCATCAGGGCTGAAGGACCATTTCTACTTCTGGAGGTAAGAGCTTGCCTTTATATGGTGCTTAGTTGGGACCAGGCAATGTTGACTCATTTGTTTCTGACAAAAAACCTCTGAGGCAGGTATTCACATTATCTTCATTTTATAGATGAGAAAACAGTCATATAAAGATTATTTTGCTTAATGTCACTCAGCTGTCCATTATAGTGCCATAGTTTGAATTGAGGAAGTCAGTATTCCAACTCCTCGACGAGTGGTTTTTTTAAATTTTAACTCACATCAGAATCACCCTGATGGCTTGTTAAAACACAAAATATTGGACTCCATTCCCAGACTCAATAGGTCTGGGTGGGACCCAAGAATTGAATTTCCAGCAGGATCCAAATTAATGCCAATACTGTAAGATTTAGGCTTCGAGCACCACGGCGCTAGACTCTATATGCCATTTCATCACTCCCTAGGATTCTACAGTATTCACACTACAAATGGTATATATGTGTCACTCTTAAATGGTCAGTTCCTTTCAGGTGTGGGATCATAATTAAATCATCCAAACATAACACCATGGATATTTAAAACCTTCTGATCAGTAGAACACGTCAAAAAAAAAAAAAAAAAAAAAGTACACAAGCATCAATTAAAGGGTAAGTGTACCATGTATCTTATTACATTTGAGGTCTAGACATGACATTTGTTGTGGCCAAGGCATGTCATTTGTAAATTGAGTTGTGAACATAGGTAGGTGTCATTTCCTGTCATTCAATGATAATTCCCTATACTCAAGTATTCGCAGATGGCCCCCAATGTATGTGTTTATACCCTCAGGTTGTTTCCTTTGACTGAAACGCTCCTTCACTTCTCACTGACAGACAGACACCCTGTCTACACTTCAAGGCCCTACTCAGCCTCCTTTGAGAACTGTGAAGTTTCTCATGGTTAACAATGACCTGAAATGGTAATTGTTCTCCAGTAGTTTGTGGCAAAAACTGCTGAACAAGTCAGTAGCTTGAGATCACCAGAATCTTCTTTTTTTAATCCTTTCCTGTTGGCTGCCATATCAAGATGTCCTTATCTCAATCATTGCCTTTTTCCTGTTTACTCGCTTTTCCTTGGCCTTGGGTACTGGGTGCCTCCAGTTCAAATACCAGCAAAATGTAAAGAATATGTGACTGAGGACTTAACTTTGTTTAACTTTGTCCACTGTGAGGTCCCAGGAAACAGCTACATCAGCTCATCAAACAATTCTAAATTTCCATGAACTTCTCTAGAAAGTTCAACTAATGATGGGAGGTCTCAATTACCTTTGAAGTTCAAAAACCTTCAAATGTCTGGCAAAATCAAAGCCATTGAAATGCATAGAACCCCCTAATAGAGCTTGCTTTATCCTGGAATCTTCCATGGCCCCATTTTTATGGCCTTACAGAAATACTATCTAGCTTTGGAAGCTGATATCAAAAGAACACGAAGATAACTCCTAAATCTTCTGCAAAAAGAAGGAAGGTTGACAGTGTTGCTGTTTGACTCTGTTTCAGACAATGGTTAGAGAAAAATGAATCTCTCAAGATTGTGGGGAGGAAAACTTTTCCCTTTTTCCCTTTTAGGTTCTTTGGCTGGTCTAATAGTTAAATTGACATAAAACAGCTTAACAGTAATAAAAAAATTAATATTGTTCATATGGGTACACCAAAGATACAAGGCTTTCCAATAATCAGGCAGTTGAGACTTATATGCCATCCTGAGCTAAGGAGAAGGGGTAAGGGGTATGGGTCTTTAAAGGGAAGACAATTCATAGGAAGGTAAGAGAAGCAAGTGTTTGGTAAAAAAATGTTCGCCATGCCATGCAGGTAAGTCTTTCTGGTGCAAAAAGTAACTTCGGGTAATAGCTTTCTTCCTGGTACAGGCCTCCCATCTAAATTATTTTAGGAAATTAAGGGAGAAGTAGAAAGCTCTTCTTCTTAAGTCAGTTGGGCATTGATTGTCTTCTCAAAATAATACACATGCCAAAGTAGTACATTCCAGGATGGCATACCCTGAACCCCCATCAAAATCTACCACTCTCTTGGGGCACCTGGGTGGTTCAGTGGGTTAAAGCCTCTGCCTTTCACTCGGGTCATGGTCTCAGGGTCCTGGGATCAAGCCCCACATCGGGCTCTCTGTTCAGCGGGGAGCCTGCTTCCCCCCTCCCTCTCTCTCTGCCTGCCTCTCTGCCTACTTGTGATCTCTGTCTGTCAAAAAAAAAAAAAAAATCTTAAAAAAAAAAAAAAATCTACCACTCTCCTTCCTAACGTGCATATGCTGCTTTGGATCTGATAGAATTTAAGGTTCAAGTCAGAAGGAAATTAGCCACCTCCACATCCCCGGGATGGAAGCCAGGCTTCATTGTGTAATCTGCAAGTAATTAGGAAACTAGTAATACATTACCCTGGAATTCAGAGGCAGGAAATTTCATAGAAGGAGGATGTCCTGTTAAGCATCTTCCATGGGCAACCCCCGTGTAGGTTTTATAGATTCGGACATCTAACGCGTCAAGGGGCTAAGAGAGCAGAGAAGTGGTAGAGCCAGGATTCCAGGTTAGGCACTTCAGATCCCAGACCCTGCATGCTGTTTCCATTGGAAACCAAACCAAACCAAACAATAGCAAAAACCCTTACAGCGCAAGTCATGCAGATTGTTCTGAAACACTGCATTAACTTAGAGGATTACCTAGCCTTTTGAAGATGGCCCTTGTACCTAGATGATTTCTTGGCAAAATTACAGGACCTCCAGGGACTTCTTTCTCAAACCCTTGCTAATCCTTTTAAGAAAAGCCCATCTCGAAATTCCTCTTTCACTTTGGCCTTACAGACATGACTGTGTGACTTCCGTAAGTCCTACACTGTGGCAGGTTTAGAAGACGGTGAAGTGAAAATAACGGGGCTATGGGGCTACACAGCCCTGTTTCTGTCCTCCACCTGCTCCTCTGAGCAACCTTGCACGACATGCTTCCTCTCTCGGTTCCTTAATCTTCTCTGCTGGTGTTGTGATGTTGACACGAGATAACATACATGAAAGTATTTCACAGACTATTAAAAAAAAAAAAAAGTGAATTCTACTTCATAAGGGCAACTGCTATTACTATCCCTAATGGAAAGAGAGAAACCTCTTTCACATTAGGCATTTGGTTTGACGATGTAACTAGAGTATTAACAGAGGGGGAAGTGAGCAACTTCTTTAGGCCAGCTCCCTAAAGGGTGCAATTATGGAGAACAATTAAGCAGAGCTTTTACCCCAGTGGCCAGGGAGCTCTGACTCACAGCTGTTCACCATCTCCGACATGGATTCCGCTGACAGGCTTTGGAGAGAGGAGGATTACCTGACAGAGTCTCCGCCAGGGACCGGGATATCAAAGCTGCAGCTTCTGCAGTAGTGCTATTAAAACCTTGAGCCACATGCTCTCTCTGACCTGTGCTGAGCTTAGACATTTGGCTTTATCTGCTTCTCACGAATAATGAGACTCTGCATGTTTTGGGTGCCATTAACATTCTTAGTGAGCTGAGAAACTCTTACCGCTCCCTTCATGGGATAGACAACGCAGAGAGTTCAGTTCCTAAATACAACTTCTAGGAACTGAGAATCTGTTTTGTGCTACACATGACATACCACACTTGACTTCTGGAATTTTTCTAACCTCTTAAGGGTATAGTCCCAAGTTGATTTATTGTTTATGACTTCCCAGTGTGAAAAACTTGGTGAACACATAGCCCACCACTAGAGAAACAAAGAGGCACAAATACTCCTTTTTCCCATTCCCTCTTGGTACAGTGCAGGCACATGAGCTAGGCTTGGCCACTTGGATATTTCTTTCTGTCACTTCGAAGTGAAGTCAGTGATAACAACGAAATATGTTTAGTACTAGCAGCAAAGATGTACCCAGCATCTGTGGTGCCTCTGACAGCTGGACTGGTGGTGTGTCCTAGTATTGGCCATGTTGTTGCTTTGCTGGTGTGACCATAGCCACAGTACTAATCCCTTTAGCCTCCTCACACTCTGCCCATTTTTGACTTTCTAACAACCAAGGAGCTCTCCTCGATTCCTGGCCATTCTTGGCTTTATGACCTATCCAGTTTGCTTTCAATGGATTATCTTTCTGCCCATGTAAAGCAGATTTGTTCTTGTTATTTACAGCCAAGACTGACACAAATAGAGTGATATCGAAATAAGAATTCCAACTTAAAAACAAAAAAGAAAATAATGTGAAGGGAAATTAAGGGATGTTCCCATGGATATAAGCCTGACAAATGAAATATAAAGGTGCTTTCTCTTCTACTAATTGATTCTGTATTTTCAACAAAAAAATATCTCAGAGGTTCGTAGAATTTATAGAGCAGAAGGAAAAGGTCATCTTGCTCAAATGGCCCATTTTAGGGGAAGGGTGTTCTGTCCTGGAGAGGGTGACAATAGTAAATCTATAGCAAAGCCAACTCTAGAAAACAAGAACCTCCTTTTTCCTAACTGTGTGCTTCTTCCGATGCAAACCTAGCTTCTTGAATCTCAGAGTGAAGACACACATTTTAATAGAACGAAATGTTGCTATGGAATGGTACCTTTTTCCCTGATTGTATAAAACTCAGTCTCACTACAGGATAATGGGATAAACATTGAGATTATAAATAGAAACAATCTGGAAAATTGGACTTTAGCGTGCAGGCCGTGGTGATTCATGGAGAAACGGGTGCGTGAATGATCTCTTAATCATGTCATTCCACTTTACATGTATATGGTGCCTTACAGCTTATTAACAGTAGTACTAGGAAGAACAAAAAATCTACTTGACTGCCTCCATTTCCCTTTTCTGACTCTCCATTACTAGGTTGTGAGCCCCTCTTCTCTTCTCCCACCGCCCCATGTACCTAAGAGAACACACCGCAATGTGTTGTACTCTTCCAGTAATTGAGGTGCTGAGAGCTCCTGGCCTCCACAGCTCTGCTCCCCTTGTTTCAGAAGCTCCCCCCACCCACGCCCAGTGATCTCCAAAAAATATTTCACAGCCACAAGATGTGCCTGTGTTAGCTGTGTTCAATGAATGAATAAAGGGTAAGTGAATGTTAGGGGACAGATGGTCAGTCAAGTTGACACATAAATTAATCATCATAGTCATTGACCAGCAAACATGCAAATTTCTGATCACGGTGATAACATCTGGCTGTCTCTCAATCCTGATTCTTTCTCCTTTTATTTATTCCCCTCCAAAGTCCAGGTCTGTTCGCATTGTCCTTGGTATCTAAGATCACACCCTTCATGTTCCAGCCTCCTGCCCCTTCCCGGCCCAGACAATCTTCATTTACCTTTCCCGTACATAATTAATCCTTTTACTTTCTTTATTAGCCTATTAACAATGTTAGTCTATTGTTAAGATAGGTACTCTGTAGCTTGCTTCCAGTAGAAATTTCCTTTTTGTTTCTCAATAGATTTTCTAGGTGTTTTCTCAGAAACACCTGCCTCATGCAAATCAATTCCTTTGACTTTCAAAGCTCTTGTTTCTATAGGGCCTTTGACAGCCTCTATTAAAAATCAAAAACTGAATCTATTTCCACTTGCTTTACTGACAGAGTACTCTAACTTTCCTTGACTTTTATCGCAGTGTCTAGTACATAGATAAATTTCCAGCAAGCATTAGCTATAATAAAGTCTCATTATTATTATTACTAGTATTACTAGTATTACTGAGGATGTCACAAGTATTTAAGAATAGAGGAAAAATGTAAATTCAGATTTCTTGGTGCTGGAGTCTAGCAGTCATTCAAAGAGAAAGAACTTATTTTGAAGGGATTAATTTGTCAAAGGGATGCTACATGGACAAGAGGAAATAAAGAGTGTGAGAAGCATCTTCATATGGTATCTGACAGGTACGAGATGCTCAGTAAATGTGCAATGAATAGACCAATTTGTGCTGATGGAACAGAAACACTAAAATAATGCCCAGTGCGCGTGCTTGTGAGGTATGAGAAGAGTATAAATATTTTACACTTGTTTAAAGAGAAAAGGCAAATTTCTCTTACAGATATGCGAAGATGTACACATTAACACACACATGAAAAATGTCCTTATGACAGGCATAGTAGCTCTTGTGCTCAAAAATAGATAAACAAAAAATGAAGAATGGGAGATTGGAACTATTGAAGGGTAGGAGAAAAAAAAGTAAGAGGCAGGGAAGAGGGAAAGGAGAGACAGTAATGGAAAGAACTAGATAAAGTAATGGGATTAAAGGGCTGCTTAGGAAAGTCTCACAGAAATAAAATCTCAGTTCTGGATATTGGAACTTTCTAAATCGCACCAATGACCTAGTCATAGGAGCGTCTCCTCCTCTCTCCTAAACTATAAGCTCCTTAAAGGCAAGTGGTATCTTTGTAGGCTGATCTTTGCCGCTTCCTGAATGTGTTGCCTAGATCGTGCACTTTATGCGTCGAGTGAGAGAATGAATATAGGAATTATTGATTAATAAATGAATGCATGAAAAGAAGCAACCGGCTAGAAAATAGAAGGAATCAATTTTTTAAAAAGAACCTATTACCAAGCAGGAATAACTACACGAGCAGGACCAGAGGCCTTTTAGGTGTGATCTGACTGCCTACCGCAAAGTTCTCTAGCTCAAAAAATAACTACTCCTCTGCCTATCAAAAAGCCTGAAGTTTTCTAATAGAATTCATTGCTTTGGCCTCAAGGGCTTTTCTGCCTTTAAGGGTTGTCTGTTAAATTACAGATATCTCTGGGATATATAAAATGTGAAGCTATTATCAGCTTGAACCTCAGGGGGGATTAGTTGATGGCTGGTTGTTGGGAAGGTATGTGCTTAGGAAGAAAAAGAAGAGAGAAGGAAGGGACGGAGATCACCTGCACGTTTAATATGTCCGTTGTTTTACATATACCATCTCCTTTCATCCTACAAACCAAAACAACATCCAAACAAAACAGGGCATAGTAGCTATTATTATATCCATTTTTACAGAGAGGAGTCAAGTTCATAGAGGGTGACTCGCCAGCCTGAGATAACTCTGCCAGTAGGGAGCAGAGTTGGAATTCGAATGGAGATTGGTCAGCCTCCTTCCTTCCACTAGGCAGAGTCTACTCCCAAAGGCTAGGCAGAAATTCCAGGTCCTGAAACACAATAATTTTTTTTAATCCTGAAAATACTGTGACATTTCCTAGCTTCCTTTTCAGAAAAACATCCAGCCACTTGTGCTAGTTTCCTAGGGCTGCTGTGTAACAAAATACCACAAACCCAGTGGCTTCGAAGAACTCATATTTATTGGTTCTTTCTTATGGAGGCTGGAAGTCTAAAATCCAGGTGTGGGCAGGGTCATGCTCCCTCTGAGGTCCCCAGGGGAGGACTCTTCCTTGTATCTCCCAGCTTTTAATAGCACTGAGGACTCCTTGATTTGTGGTAAGAATTATTCCAATCTATTCTATCTTCACGTGGTTATCATCTTTCTATGTCTATCATCTTTCTATGTTTGTCTTCACATGGTGTTCTCTTCTTGGTGTCTCTGTTTTCTCTTCTTACAAGGAAACCAGACAGATTAGATTAGAACCCATCCTATGAAATATGACCTCATTTTAACCAGATTACATCTGCAATGAACCTCTTTCCAAATAAGACCGAATTCACAGGTGTGGAGGCTAGGACTTGAGCGTATCTCCTGGGGTATACAATTCAACCCATAACATTTATTTCACTTGATTTGTCCTGCAATTAAAAAAATATAGGGGTGCCTGGGTGGCTCATTCTGTTAAGTGTCAGACTCTTAACTCAGGTCTTGACAGGGTCCTGAGTTCAAGCCCTGTGTTGGGCTTCATGCCCTGCATAGAGCCCACTTAAAACAAAAACCAAAAAAATACTTCTGAAACTACTGAGGTACTCTATGTTGGCTAATTGAATTTAAATAATAATTAAAAAACAAAACAATGTGTATGTATCTATATATATAGATACATCTTTTCACGAAGTGAATCTGTTTCAATGGAAGGTAGAGAAAGAAAGAAACAAAGCAGAAAAAGAAATTGGGGTTTGTTTCTTTAAAGAAAGTAATTTTTTTTTTTTTTCCATGCTGAAGGCAAGGGTCTCTTACATTTGCATTCACTCTAGGAAAAGAACTCCAGAGGGATTAGTGCCTCTAAAAAGCTTGACTGTATGAATAAAATCTAGAGCAAAGCCTTCCTGGCCATATTTCCAAGCAAAACAACTCAATATGTTGCCATTTTGGAAATGAAAATGCTTTAAATGAGATTACCTTTGCATTGAATCTGGGTTGCAGCTGGAGGTGATTTATCCTTTCAGATGGCCAATGGATTTGCAAGACCTTCTGGAGTGACTGACTTTCTATTGCACTTTTGCTGTTTTCTTATTTATGCTAAGCAAAGACTTTAATGATCAGAGCTGGAGCAAAAACACTTTCAGTTTTGCAAAAGATAATCTTAAGGAGGACTAAGACTCCTTGAATTTGTTTATTTGTTTAGCTTCTTTTTTGTTTATTTTTGCACTGGTGATGCACAGATTTTAGAGTCTCTAACTACCAATCATGGCAAATCATTTATATCCAGTAGCTTTGGGATGTAAACTAGAGGGGAAAAGCAATGTAGGAGTATTTCCTAAGTAGTCCTTTAGACAATAGTCACAGCAAACAAAAGAGTAGATTCATAACTGTAGGGACTTATCTGTAGGCTCAGCACGCGGTCTCTGCCCTATACACATTTCCCTGTGAAGGTCTGATTTCTAAGTCTGACATTTGAGAAGATGGTGGAAGGTCTGTCTCCTGATCGAATTCACTCTTAGTATTGCTATCCAGATCTTCTGGCATTACTTCCTCTTTTGACAGAGCCTTTCTGTGAGAGAATGGCACCTACTTCCAGAGAAATGTTAGCAAAATAGGCAATTAATATTAGTTGTCAACACATCTCGGTGGCAGAGAATTTGGGTGAGTTCTTCAAGCATTATTAGAATTCTATCTTTAACACTGCTGATGATAGAGGGCAAATGAGTTCCTCAAAAGGGAAAGTAATAGGATGAATTTAGACCAAATCCTTATACCAACACACACACACACACACACACACACATTATCATTGCATAGTATTTATTTTGATTTAATATCTACTTTATTATTACATTTTAAATACAATGACCCTTGCAAGACACATAAACAGCCGCAATCAGAATTCAGGTCCTCACAAAGCTCAAAATGCAGTATATGGAATGACAGATGTGCAAATGGTTCTGAACAGAAGAGAACACGGACCAAGATGGCCTTAATGTTTCCCTCAGCTTGCCTAAATGTCAGATAGCTTCTCTGGGTATCCATGCCCCAAACTGCCCTCTGTCCTGGCCTTTATAGAATTCAGAGGGCCTAATCACAGACCTCTTTTTTGTTTTTTCTGTGTGTGTTTTTTTTTTCCTCTTAGAGCTTTACTTAGTAAATCTATAATTGTAAATTCTTTTTCTACTCCTTTGAGATGTAACTTTTTTTAGAATTCTCTCACCAGTTTATAACCCATGACTCTTTCAAGGACTTGGGAGCCATTGCTTTGAAATAAAATCATCAGAGTGCCTGGGTGGCTCAGTCATTAAGCATCTGCCTTCCGCTGGGATCATGATCCCAGGGTCCCGGGATGGGGCCCTTCATTGGGCTCCCTGCTCAGCAGGAAGCCTGCTTCTCTCTCTCCCACTCCCCTTGTTTGTGTTGCCTCTGTCTCTGTGTGTGTGTGTTTGTGTGTGTGTGTCAAATAATTAAATCAAATCTTTAAAAAAAAAAAAAAAAACGAAAATCATCAAGGGAGGTAATATCCCTATTTCAAAATCTCTGTGGGACGACTGGAGCCTAACTTCTGTTCCATTTTGTAAAATCCCTCCTGTCATACGGATGAACATTTACTTTTCTTTTGGGTAAGGCCAATTAACAAACGCAGATAGCCTGTGATCTGCCCCCTCGACTCATTCTCAAAGAGCTCCCTCTCCTTTGTTTCAGTGAAGTTGAGTTCCAGCTGCATTCTGGGTTCTTTCTCCAATTGCAGTAAACTTCAGCTACATCTGCCAAGATGTGTCACTTTGTCCAGTGGGTTTTTTGTTTTGATAGCTAAGCTACATGCCTTACAAAGTTTGACATTAGAAAAGCGTACGTCTTGTTGGGAGAAATCACCAAAGAGTTCAAAACACTAGAGGAACTCAAACCAAATCTTTGATTTTCAATGAATGGCGTTTTCAGAAGGAAAAAAAAAAGGGAAAGCCAAATAATTAAACATATGAAAAAAAAATCATCACTTGCTCAAACACCAGTCCAACAAAGGATTTTTGCCAAATGAAAAAATAAAGCATATTTTTGGAGGTTTTTAGCCATTCACAATGGATGGGTGCATGATGGAGGCTTGCTACAAGGTTTTGGGGTTCTCTGCTCTCTTCATGACTCTTTTCTAACTCTCAGTCTTTCTCCTAACCCTTCCCCATCTCCATCTCTCTGCATTATTCTCTTTCTCTTTCTTCAACAACTCTCCCCTCTCTCTCTGCCAAAGAAGGTAAAAAATACTGAACAGAAAAGAAGTGGGAAACTGAAGGGTGCTGTGTAAAAATACTCAAGGAGAATATTCAGCAGAGAGAAAAGATGGCATTTCCAAATGAGAATAATTCAAAAAGACTTATAAAGAAGGACTATTTCAAAGGTGTTGATAGAGTGTGGGGGAAACCACAAAGAAGAGTGTAGTATCCCAGGACTTGTCCCCCAAGCATAGAGCCACCCTCGTTGTGAAAGTTAAAGGAGAGGGAGAAATTTCTGGAATTTATAGATGCAAGAGCTGTGTGGAGGGCCGTCTGACAGGAGCTGTGACTTTTGGTCTGTGGATAGTGCCAGCTGTAGCTATCACTGAGGAATACATATTTCAACCTCCTTCATTTTCTTTTACTTTCTTGCTAGTGGTTCCCCATTGGCCGGATCCTTCTGAAAGCCAGGGGATGAGAGAGCCCATTAGTGCCATCCTTACAGGTCAGTCTTAGAGCAGAGAGGGGAATGAGAAGAAACTTGGTATGGAAGGAAAATGTTTGACACAGATAAAAAGTAGGAACACAGAGGCAATCGAGAAATAAGACCTAAGAGACTGAAAACCCATAGAAGGCAGGGAACACACAGGAACTAAGAAAAGAGGGATAAAGGATAGAGAAAAGGAAAACTGATGTGTGGAACTAAGAAAAACAGGTAGAGGTTCTGAGTACAACCTAACTCTGCAGGACTCCTAGAATCAAATCATTAAATAAAAATTCTCATAAACCTTATTATTAATAGAAACAAAGAAGAAGCAAGTCTTCAGAAAGTAAGTATCTTTTGGTGAATTTGGCATATTGTCATTGACAAATTGATCTTCTGGCAAATGGAGCAGGCTTTCAGTAAATTGATTTTCCTCCCATTGGATTGCTTCCAAGTTGTATAACTAGAGAAATCTGGGATAGTAGGTTTTGACTGAATATTTAGTATCTGACAGGAAATGTCAGCGAGATGGGGGCCCATGTCAGTCAAGAGGCTATCAGCTCTTGGAAATACCTAACCCATGCTCACCCTTACTACGTTGATCACGGCTGATTGCATCCAAAGTAAGTATAGAATTTAAACAAAGCAATGTTATTAATAGTAATAACTAATATGTATCGAGTGTGTACGTGGGCCAGGCACTATGCTAAATAATTTACATGGATTTCTTCTCCATTTAACTCTCATGATAACCTGTGCTTATTATTTTCAGTTGGCCTCCCCCATCTGCACTCACCCTCCACCCTGCTCTGTTACCCCGATGACTGACTTCCACAGATTTTGGGTTTTGTCCTAATTCTGGTTGGGTTCGACCAGTGAGAATCACTGGTAGGAGATGGAACGATGGAAGAAGAGTTCAGAGGGGTAGGTTCCAGGGACCCTTGTTCCCTGTTGACCTTGCTGGTGGTGCTGGGGCTCTGTCAGTTCTTATAATGTGGCCTCTCATCTAAGCCTCCAAACTCGCAACCTAACTCACTCTGGTTAGAACATCCCCTTAAAGTTACAATAGGAAATGGAGTGGTAAAATAAAGCCTTCTCCTCTCTAGTCCCATTCTTTACTGATGTCCTTTAAGTATTCACTTTATAAGCCTTTTTTTTGAGTGTACAGTTTACTTCCTTCCAAGACCGTTAAAGATATATAACTCAATTAGGAATATATTATACAGACCCTATTTTACATATTTGGAAACCAACAGTTACAAGTTTATGGTGGTTTTTTTCCCCCCCAAGACTTTACTGCTAGTAAGTGATAGGGCTCAAATGTAATGATAAGTATGTTAGCCTTCAGAATCTTCTGTATTAATCATCTGGCCCTTTGTCCAGACTCCTAAGAGATAATCTCTGATCCCTTGGTACATCCTGTCTGGTAAGAAGGTCCTTGTTTAACTGAGGGCTATACCAGTTAAATATGTGTAACAATGTATTTTATGTAACACTGTACAATATCTTCTATATTAATCATTATCTTATATTTCTTTATAACAACTAGGTTTTGAAAGTTTGGGATTCATCACTATTCCACCTGACTTTGAACTATCCACCAGGTGTAGGTGGCTAGGAAGTAGCTAGTATCACTTGTAAATGATAACACTTTAGATATAATAGTATATCTGTTTCTTTTCCTTCTTTCAAAAATAAGGCTACTGAAAATTTTAAGTCACACATGTGGCTTGCATTATATTTCTATTGGACAGCAATGAAAAGGCCACCTACACCTTTATAGTGGTTGGGCTTAAGGACTATCCTTGCAAGTGTGAATAGTCCAAATTAGAAATTTCATCAACTAAATCCTCAGAGAGTTTTGTACGCACGATATACAGAACATTAACGAAATTATGTAGCAGAAGTTAAAGTCAAAAGACGCACAGAGAGAAGACAATGAGCAAGTGTGAGAGTAATTATGAATTACTAGATGCATGAAGAAATACCATCCAATCAGTAGAGGGAGCAAAGAGAGCTTCGTTGGTAGTGTGTAATTAGTAGGAACAGATATGGAGATGAGTTACTCACTATAAATGATGAGAACAGTATTGGAATGGAATGATTGCCCAAGGAAAAGAAAAGATAATGTTTTGTTAATAAAATCAACTGCATTTTTTTTTAACTGACTCATATTCTGATTCTCTATGAAGCCTGGCCTTTCAGGAAGCCAACACTGTTTTCTATCATCTTTTACTTCCTACACATTCTTACAATTAAGCCCTAGTGATTAAGGGTCCCTCATCATCTGTCTCTGTATTCTGGGAGAGCCTAAACAACCTAGAATCATATTGAATGCAGTAACCTATTATGACGATACAAGTTTGAGGGTCTTAAGACCACCCTTATTCTGACACCAATTGCCAGTTGAGTGTTCTACAAGATCACTGTCCTGTTTGGTAATTTGCTAGAAGGACTCACAGAACTCAATGAAAGCCAACAGTGCTTTCTTCTTCAAGCAACAGTGTGAAACAGTATGTGTGGAGTATTACCAACCAGGGAGGTTCAACCAGGCTGTGGTGTTTAGAATTTGAGGTGACAAGCATGGTCCAAACCACCCTTGCCCCTGCCATAAATTACATTGTTACATAAATGTACAGTGTTACATAAAATACATTGTTACACATACTTAACTGGTATAGCCCCCCCAAGTTAAACAAGGACCTTCTTACCAGGCAGGATGTACCAAGGGCTCAGAGATTATCTCTTAGGAGTCTGGACAAAGGGCCAAACATTTCTCTGGGAGAAGTTAATCCTTCACGGCATAGAGGACCTTGAGTGTGATAACTTCTCTTTGCACCCACTGGGAGAAGTGGTGGGGGAATCATTGATAGCCATAAAAGAATGCTTTCAACCTACTGTGTTTTCCTCCATGTATTTTATTTTCCCTTTGATTTTATCCCTATTTTAATTGCCCCTCCTCTTATCTCTATTTCCCTTTTGTTGATACTGTATCCCTTCAGTAACCTTGAACTCTTTGTGGTGACCCAGTAATTGACGCAGAGTAAAGACCAAGCTTTGTCTTCCTTGCAGAATCTTTAAAAATGCTTCTGTCTTGTGTTTTTGACCAATATTATAAGAAGAGGGAAAACAGCCTTTCAGCTGCAGCTCAAAGACATACATTTTCCCATTTGTATTCATTGATTCCTTTTCTAAGAATGATTTCTCTTCCCTAAAGATTCATGATATCTGAAGAGATGGACAAATCCTTCTTTCCATTTTCACATTTGATCAAGGAAATCATCCAGTGATATAAAACAGTTAATTAACATTAGATACTCTTTGAATCAAAGTCCTTTGGATTTTTAGACTCCAGATATTTTGCTTTGAGTTGCAAGTATCCGCCACCTACCGCCCACCCTCCACCAAACTTCAGGAGAAATAGAGAACATGACCACCAAAGAAGTCTCCTGTACTCTACATGGCAAATAAAAGGAAAATAAAAGAGTCAGCCATGAAAACCATCACCCATGGAGCCTATAAGATATTCCTAGTTTAAAGGCAATGCAGAGTGTCACTGGGAATGTTAGATAATGAAAAGGGGAATTAAGTGAAACAAAGGAGTCTGGAATAATGGGAGCCCTACAACACTACACTGCATCTTATTCAATGGTAGGACCACCATTTTGAAGTTGTCTCATCTCTTTATCCTTCCTTCTTTTTGAAGTTATAAGCCTCATGCAATGTAGTTATTAATGCTGCTTATTAACCATTTCTCTCTTGTCACTTCGCAGCCACTAGATTGAATTGTTTCTTGTACCCTCCTGTTTGTGTGGGTGAATGGCAGTCCTAACCAATGTGTGCTGAGCAAAGGTCATATGTATCACTTTCGATGGGAGAATTTAATCACTTGTGCGAAGGGTCTCCAGAGGTTTCTTTTTCCCTCTTACCATAAGCTTTGATTTCCAGACAGTGGTTCCTCCACCAGCATGGAGAAAATGACAATGAGCAGAATGAGTGCCCAACCAACCAGAGATTGACAGGTGTGTTAGTAAGCTATATTCCATTGTTGCTTCAAACCAGTGATATCTGTGGGTTTGGTGTGTGGGTTTGTTTGGGTTTTTTTTTTAACATTTTATTTATTTATTTAACAGAGATCACAAGTAGAGAGGCAGGCGGGTTGGGGGGGAGTGGGGGATGGGGGAGGAAGGCTTCCTGCTGAGCAGAGAGCCTGATGCGGGGCTCCATCCCAGACACTGAGACCATGACCTGAGCCAAAGGCAGAGGCTTAACCCACTGAGCCACCCAGGTGTCCAATATTTGGTGTTTTTACAGCAGCATTATCTAGCCCACTTTCACTGATATGCTCAGCTATGAGAACCGATAAACAAAGAAAACCCAGCAATCATGAATGAAATTCACTCTTTTTTCCCCCCTAAACTTTAACCCCATCTAATATGAAGTTGGACCCTGTCGGCATTACAGATTTAGAACTCTGGAATTGACTGTTCAGATTGTGCTGACTGTACTTCGTAATGAAGAAATGTGAATCCCATCTCATTCCAGTGGACTCCAAAAGCTACTGTGGCTCTAATGTGACCCAGTTCTGTATATTGGTAGGGATCACTAAAAGGTATAGATGGGGCACCTGGATGGCTCCCTCTGTTAAGCATTTGCTTCTCGATTTCAGCTCAGGTTATGATCTCAGGGTCCTGAGATCAAGCCCCACATCATGTTCCATACTCAGTGTAGAGTCTGCTTGTCCCTCTCCCTCCACTGACTTGTGCTCTCTCTCTCTCTCTCTCAGATAGATAGATAAATAAATAAATAAATAAATAAAATCTTTTTAAAAACTAAGGTGTGGAGATATTATCAGTCTATCTAACTGAAGCATTTCAAGCATCCAGGAGTGAGGGTTTCTGAGGGTGAATGAAAGTGTTATAGAATGTTTATGTTTATGGCAGAATAAGCGTGGATGGGTTCCTAGCACTACCCATCTTCCATCGGCTTCTGAATGCCATCTTAGGACTTTATTTTACATATTTTTCTACAAATTCCCTTACAATATAATTTTTCAACATATTTTAAACTGCTCTGATATTTAACTTGTTTATACATTTAACCTATAATAAATAATGAGTTAAGGTATCTAGGAGCCATTCTTTTCCTTCTTCAGTGGTTAGTCTTTGATGGGAGGATCCTTAGAGAGACAGCCCTAAAATCTGGGATATAAACATGGTGAGGTAGACTAAGAGAAGAGTGATAATATAACTAGTAAGGGCTCACATTTCTTAACTCCAGAAATGTTTAGAGCACTAGCATATCTTTGTGCAGGAAGGAGTATGCTTGTGCCCTTTTTTTTTTTTTTTTTTGATGTGCCCTTTAACATGAGTCGATCAGCAAGATAAAATTTATGAAGCTCCTGTGCTATTTGACCTCAGATAATGGGAGTTCCCTTTTAATTTGTGTAGTCACCTAGTGAAATATTTAAATAGCTATATATATATACATATTTATTTATTTATTTATTTTGCTGTCAAACTTAGAAGGCATCTGTTACCACAGTTTTATATTTGTAGATGCCAAGGGGGAAATCTGCATATGCATTACTGCAGAAACAGGTCTCTTTTAAGGCTCCCAAGGCTTCAATATTATGACCCAAATCAGGCATTTAATGAGTAATAATGACAAACTGTAGATTTAGCAGGTGAGCTTTGGAACGTGCTACATGATTAACGACAGAATTCCTGGGATTGGTGGAAAACATCTATATTAAGGGACTGTCAAACAGCCCAGAGACCATATGTATACTATCACATCTGTTTACAACACCATCTAAAAACCCATCTTGCAAAGTTAAAGTGATTGTTAGAAGTAAATGAGCAAAACAACAATAGATTAATTATTATGGTAAATTTTCCCATCTCAGGCAGAGGTCCCGATCTCAGTGCTGCCATTTTCTAGCACTAAGGCATGAAAGTAGTTCATTCATTTAACAAATATTTATTAAGCACCTACTATGTATGACTTTTTTTTTTCACCTCAGGCTCTGGGAATACTTTGTGGAACTCTGGGAATATTTTGGGAATACTTGTTTATTTGTCTGGAACCAAACAGAAAAATATGTAAGAGGCACGGTTTCTGCTCTCACTAAGCTTACAAACAGGGGAGACAATAGCAATCAAAGAATCCACATATAAATGGACAGTCTCGACTGTGATAAACATCACCAAGGATAATATATGATGGGAGAAACTGACCTAATTTGACTTTTCTCTGTAAAAAAGAAATGACACTGACACCTGTCTCCCAACACTATTATAAACCTAGGGAAATATTATATTTATTTATTTTTTAAGATTTTCTTTATTTATTTGTCAGAGAGAGAGGGAGAGAGAGCGAGCACAGGCAGACAGAGAGGCAGGCAGAGGCAGAGGGAGAAGCAGGCTCCCTGCCGAGCAAGGAGCCTGATGTGGGACTCGATCCCAGGACGCTGGGATCATGACCTGAGCCGAAGGCAGCTGTTTAACCAACTGAGCCACCCAGGCATCCCAGGAAATATTATATTTAAACAGTGGATGTAAAATAATGATGGCATACATTTATTTCCTCCTTATTATTTCCGTTAGACTTCTAAGTACATCTTAATGCAGGGCATTAATTTTCAGATAATTTTTTCTGCTTACTGCTGTATCTGAAGTATCATGAACAGTCTTTATTGGAAGGAAATGCTAACAGACATGTTTGCTCTACACACTGCCCTACCTACTCTTCACTGGTCACAATACTGGCAGCTGTCTCCTCCCCTTTCCCCCAAACTGTGTTTTTTCCAGAAGGCTGCCATCGGGCAAATTCCTTTCCCCATCTTCCCCATAAAGCACCATTCAAATCTTGCCTGAATACACATATTGTAACATCAAGGAAACTGCCAATGAAATTTGTCATAAATACCTTTTACAAATAAAATATCCAAAAGAGTACAGAAACCATATAATAAAATTCAGTATAAAAGAGGGAAGTTGCAAGTGTGTGGAAAACGGAAGAAATAAAATTGGGAAAGATGAACGGAAACAGTGGTGGGCACAGAATTCTCATTTAGGCCTCACCGAGATTCTCTTTGAGGTGAATGAATAATGAAACACAAGCAAATGAAGAAGTTTAATAACTCCCTTCTTATGCATTCACAGATGTTCCTTGGGAAGGTGCCAGAATAGAAAAACTTGCCTTTTCAAAGCTTCTTCACACTTATAATTTTGAAATAGCATAGGACCCCTGTCATGTTGGTCTAACAGTTACAATATGGAAACGCAGATAAGATGCTGATGCCACCCACCAAGTAGAGCTTGGAAAGATGAGGCCATTGGGTGTTCTTCGGTGTGTTAAGAACTGAGGTGAAATCATGCTCCTTGTTATTGACCCTTCCTATTTAGGAACTGTGCTTCTACTTTTATACCTTATACTTCCAATGGAGACATACCATCTGAAGGGGCATGCATTTTTTTATTTGTTTTTAAAGATTTATTGATTTGAGAGAGACAGCGCACATGCAAAGGGAAGGAAGGTAAGAGGGGGAGAGAGAGAATCCTGAAGCAGACTCCCAGCTGAGCACATTGCCTGAAGACTTAAGGCTCAACCTCAGGACCCTGAGATCATGACCTGATCCAAAGCAACTGAGTGAGCCACCCAGCTGCCCCTGAGGGGCCATGCATTTAGAAGACACCTGGTTGGGGAAGTGGAAGCAACCCTGGGTTCCTATACATCATAACGTCCTCCCCCTCACATGGTGTATAGAAATCGAAACTGCAACTTAGCTGTCATGTACATGCATGGGAATACATCATATATATTCATGACATCATAGACATATATGGTGATTACCATGGATATAGGAATCAAACCTACAATCTAAACAACATCCATATTTCTGTCTTGCTCAGGCTAATTGAAGTAAGCAGATTCTAAAGTTTAAGGTCCAAGGAAAAATATTGTAAACTTCTGGTCAAGTGAGGCCCTTGGGAAAATAAGTGAGCCTTTAAGCTGCTGTCTCTGCTTCTGCTAGTGGGGAAGCATAGTACTGAACCCAAAAGAGCTGTAGATAAAGATTTCTCTTTTCTGTGGCTATGTCTCCAAAGTGGGTTATGCCTTAGGGAAGGAATGTGAGACATAAAGCCAGAGAGAATGACTTTTTATGACTCTATGGTTTATAATGCTCAAAATCCTAAGAGACTCTAACTGTTGGCATAGAGAGAAAACTTGGGGAGAAATGATATGAGAAGTTCAAGTTTACTTGCTTGCTAACGTTTACTCATCACTCTATATCCTTCACTAGGAAAGAATTTTCTAGGATCAGAGAAAAATGAAATTGAGGGGAGGAGAGTGGAACTGGAGGTAAGTCCTGAAGAAAAGGGTTCTGTATCCACTCCCTGGGCCAAGTCCTAGGAAGTGGTGAGCTGTGGGATACATTTATAGGATTAGGAGGCAGGGAGGCTGTGCTCCACAGTGGGTAGCAAAGGTCCTTGTGGGAGGAGGAGGGAGCCAGGCATGCCCTGGGCACAGGCAGTAAAGGGGTTCATTGACAAGAATTCAACAGCAACAATAAAATCAATACAAGTCTGCTTTTTATTATCCCCATGGGCAGGCTATTGTAAACAATGTCAGTAATAAAATGCTTCTCCCAGATAAAGATATTTTCTTAGTCTACGTTCTAAATAATTTTTGCTGTTAATGTTGAGTTTTAATGATCTATGTAAGCTTAAAATTAGTTCATGCTTTTTAAAAAAAGTTATCCTTTAATAAATATCATATTCTACATAAAATTTATTTAGAGAGCTGCCTGTATTTCACTTGACCTCTGTAGAGAATTAATAATGCTCCCCCGCCCTCCAAAAAAATATATGCCCATATCCTCATTCTCAGAACCTGTGTGAATCTTGAAAACTGGCCTCTGAAGATGTAATTAGCATTCTTGAAATGGGACCATCCTGGATTATTGAGGAAAGGGGACCCTAAGTCCAATAATAAGAAGACTTTTAGGAGACACACCGGAGAGAGAGATACAGAGGAGAGGCCATTCTTAGACAGAGGCAGAGATGACAGTGATGCAGCCATTAACCCAGGACTGTGATGATCACTGAAGCCGGAAGACAAGGGACAGAATCTTCCCTAGGGTCTCTGAGGGAGCATGGCCCTGCCACCACCCTGGTTTTGGATGTCTGGCCTTTAGAACTATGAAAGAACACTTTTCTGTTGTTTTAAACTACCAAGTAATTTGACACAGGAGCCGGAGGAAATGAAAAGAGCCTTCATCCACATGCTCCACTGTAAGCAAACTCATTCCTAGAGTAACTGTGTTGAAGGTTCAGAGTCCTCCCAGCTTCCTTCTGCAGAGTTAATGCCTCTATACACTGCATTTAAGTAGAATATTTGAAATAACAATGATGATGCAATAACTGTAAAGACAGGGGAACAAAATTTGAATTATTTCGCTTCTGTCGCAATGTGTGGCTAATGAAATTTTTCTTTGTGCTTAAAATTTTAGAATGTTAAGCAGAGCGTGAACTGTGAGGTATAATATTTTTGCTAGTTGCATATATATTTCAGTTTATGCATGAAATATTTTACCGAATGTAACTATCTTTAACATGGAATATTTGTCGTTGTATTATAATTATTAAAGTATAATATTATCACAGCAATAGAGCACTACTTATTTTAAATTTCCTCCAAGGAAACATTAATGCAATTAAAGTGTATACATTCATTTCATTCCCCCCCCTTTTTTGTATTGTTATATTTACTATTTTGTAATGATATATGTACAAGTTTAATAAAAGATAATTTTCACTGAAAGCAATTTTTTTCTGACCATAGTTATTATTCGTGTCATTGTATGATTATTTCTGACAATAATTCTGGGGAATCTTAGGGAAATTTCTTTACATCTCGATATATTTTATTCTCACCTCTTATATGAGGAGAGAAATAACTCAGAGAAATGCAGAGATTAGAAATAGTAAATATAAAACATCTGGATCCTAATAGGGCATTACAAAATGAAGATATCCTATATGTTTGATGTATGAGGGATGAATTTTGAAAATAAGTTCTCTGGGATTCAGATATGCTAGGCATGCCCACTGCTGGCTTGTAGTCTTATTACAGCCCAGTGGAAGGGCAAGATTGTACAGGAGGAATGACAAGTATTCTACTGGGATGACGAGGTTGTAGTGCAGAGGATCTCTTGTCTCAGCATCTTTGGGAATCAGAAGAACAATTTCTATGTGCCCCGTAGAGGTAATAATACCTCTGTGTACCTTTCTAGATGGCTCTATGGTGACTTCCAGGAACCTAAGTCTAATCACAACACAAGATGATGCTGACCTCAGTGGATGCTGGCACAGACAGATATTTGGATATTCCTTTTTACTGTTCACCACTGACACCTTTGTAAGCCTTCTCAGATTACATAAGGAAGGGAGAGGGATGGGGCAAATAACTGAGATGTGTTTCTACCTACTTTGCGGAATGAAAGCTAAAAACAGGAACAACTGAGTGGAGAAAACAAAAGTCATATTCTTGCTCACTTTTTTTTTTTTTTTTTTTTACTGTGAACTGATTTCATATCTGTGATACACATTTCACAGAAGAGTAAACTGAGGTTAGGTCTTGTGACTTTGGTAAGATCTTACAGGTAATTGGAGAACTAAGGTTCTAACACAGATCCATCTCAATCCAAGAATTCCATCTTTTCTACCATGGTAGGCTATGTCTCCAGGAACTACTGAGGCTCCTCACCCATGGAAAAAGAACAATCTGGACTATTCCAGGGTTGGGAAAAAGTGCTGGACCCTAAGCTTTAGCATTCTGTCATCCTAAACTTAAGTCTGGCTTACCTTGGAGGAGGAGGATGACTCAATGACAGCTGGATTCATACGCAAATGGCTATGAGTCACAGCTTCCCCTCTCATCAGCTGTGGGACTGTGGGACAGTGGGACAGTTTCTCTACCTGCAGTATCTTTTATTCTCATCTTTTATATGAAAATAAAAATGACTGAAAGAAATGGGGAGATTAGAAATGTAAATATAAAACACCTGAACCCTAGTAATGCTTTACAAACTGGAGCTATTTTATATTACCTTTTTGAAGAAATAACATTCCAGAATAGTCGTAAATGTCCCTACCATTCTACACACAGCCTCTGATAACTAGGGTTTAAAAAGGTGTCTTATAGCTGAGGATGACTCTTTTTTATTTATCCTTTGATTTATTGTTTATTTTTGCTGACAATGTTGAGTATCTAGGCCTGCTTGGTGGAAACAGAGAAGAAAGGTTCAAACTAGATAGGGCATTAATTTCCTTAAAATTCTCTTTCTGTTATAACTTGCTGATCCTCTCAGCATGAAATTGATTAAGAAATTCACATCACTTAATTCTTTTCATAATCACCTAGTGCAAAACTTGCAAGGAAGAACTTTTTTTAAAATGGGTAATGAGCCAAGTGAGGCATGGAGGGGAGATAGAGTTGGCTATTCAAATGCAAGTTTCTCCTTTCCTATGAAATGCCCAGATAAGCAGTATTCCCTGCTGAGCTTCACAGATTGGAATTTTAGAAGTCCAGTAATTCCTAGAGACAGAGAAAAAGGGGTAAGAAGTGAAATAAGAAGACAGGTTGTGAGAAAGGTAAAAATGAGCAAAATACGAAAATTAATAATGAGAAGCCTCGCTAAAATGGAGTCTAGATATTGGATGGAGGGAGATCCCACGTCACGCCACTCTTTGTCCTTGTCCTACAAATCCGACTGGTAGAGAGGGGACCTCGCAGGTACAAGAAAGGCTTTCCTCTGCCCTGGTAACAGCCCAGCCAATGGGAGACAGTCACAGTTCAGCCAATGAGAAGCCACTATACTTCCAACTCCCAGTTTGCTCCAATGGCCTTTTTGTTTACAACAGCCTTTCCTACGCCACCCTCTTCCCGCCCTATAAAAGAGCTGGTCTCCGCTTTGGCTCCGGCGATTGTGCTTATGGTTTTTCTTGCTGTTTGTCTTTGCCGGGTTGTGATTCTGCGTCACTCCCGATAAACTGATCTTTTGCTGGTAAAATAACTAGCAGTTTTATTTTATTTTATTTTATTTTAAAGATTATTTATTTATTTGACAGACACAGAATACAAGTAACCAGAGAGGCAGGCAGAGAAAGAGGAGGAAGCAGGCTCCCGGCTGAGCAGACAGCCCGATGTGGGGCTCGATCCCAGGATCTGGGATCATGACCCGAGCCGATGGCAGGGGCTTTAACCCACTGAGCCACCCAGGTGCCCCCTAGCAGTTTTATTTTTAAGGCGAACAAAAACTAAAACAAATCATCCTGATGGTGTTTGAAAGGAACCGGTGGAAAGAAAGTAAAGCGTGCATGTGAGGGACAGCTGTCTCTTAGAAAGATGCTGTTTAAAATATTTCTGCAGAAAAAAAAAAAAAAAAAAAGTAAAAAAAAAAAAAAAAAAAAAAAAAGCCAGCAGAGCTCTCTGTTCGAACTTCAAACCTCTAAAGAGAATTTCCAAGAAGCAGACGAAATCTGTGTTTTGGTGATGGACAGACCCAGGACTGAGTCTCTCCCAGCTTCTGTAAGTGTGACTTTTGGCTAGTTACTTAACTTCTCTAAGTCAGTGGCTCCGCGTCTGTCGTTATGTATGTTATTTCTCCATTTACTCATTTTAGGGATTCACTTGACTGTGCTCACTATTTTATGCCTTTGGTCACTATTAAATTTGTTTGGGATTTCCTTTTCCTATGCTTAAGTACTCTGGTTAACTGTGCGCTTTGAGGGTCTGGTGACATCTTAAATTTCTGCTCAATCAGTATCATTACCCCTCCATTTCCACAAGAAGCTGAAGGCAGTTATGTGATGACTTTCAGGGTGAACAGTTAATGGATATTTTTGATTTTCTGCTTGGAGTTTATAGGGAGGGCGGTACCTCTCTTAGACCTGGACAAGAAGGGCTCAAGCCTTTTGTCCTACTCCTTAAAGGGTCTGTTCTGACTTTCCTTCAGTCACACCCTTTCCCACTTAAGCAGTAGTTCCTCAGGGCCCCAGAAATGTGCCCATACTTGTATCTTGCCCTTTTCTAGATGATACAGTAGATATCAGAACACAAGAATTCCCTGCCTCCATTGATCCTAATACACCTTCTGAGGCTGGATCTGCCCCAGAAGCTCTACTTCGCTGGTAATATGTTGACTTCTAGGCCTCAAGGGAGGTTGTTTAAGAGGGAGTATGTGTATAGGGCCAGGGACTATAGGCTGATCTGTCTTGCCTAAATGCAGCAGAGATCCTCAAATGGCATACAGCAAGGTATGGAGAAGGAAGATAGCTGAGTCCGGGACAGGCCTCCTGTGTAGCCAGGTTCTGGCACAGAATTCTGAGGAGTCTGAGAATTCTAAATTCAAACCTGACCTTCAAGGTCATTATAAGGGTCATAAATAGAACATTTTAAAAACAGTTTGATTTCCATTTCTTAAATATTTAGACATATGGCAAACAACTCTCCCTTTGCTTTCTTGCCAGTGTTAGCGATATTCCTGGAGAAAACCATTCCTGCCACCCTCCTTTTAGAGACAAAGGTAGGAAGCTGCATTATATAACATTGGGTGATAATTTCCGAATCACTCTGATAATCTTTTTGGAGGCATCCTCTCACTTCAAAGAGGTTCTTCCCCTGTGTTTTGATCCGGTGTGTTTACTTTGGGCCTTTCTCTTTAGTGTGGCTTTTATGTTTCCTAAGAAATGCTTGGCAGCACTTTCAAAGATAGCCAGTGAAACACCATGGTCTTCTCCATAGGTCAAAACTTTGTAGCTAGCACTAAAATAAGGAAGTGTCAAAGAGTGGAGAAAGCCACGCAAAGTCCGGAGATCTCCACCTCTCCATATAACCCTCCTATGAATGTTCAAAAGAATGAGTAATTAGGACTCAGGATAGTAAGTCTCCTAAAGAGTCATTCACTAAGAAGGCCAGAACCTTAAAATCAGAATATTATTGATGCAGTTTGGAGGCTGGTGTTAAGGTGGAGGGCTTGAGTAGGGAAAGATGATTTGTCTTCATGTTCTTTATACCTGGCATGGTACAGAGAGAAAACCCACCTCTGGGAATTTCAGCTTGTACCAGACCAGGACAGAATGCCAGGGACTTGAACTAGGCATTGAACTTAGTCTCAACCTTGTTCAATGAAAAGACCTTCCCGTGGAAGTCCAGGAGAATAAGAAAATGTGCATTCTGTGTTTAGTCTGTGCAAATACTGTTGTTATCTGGAATCAGAAGACTTGTTACTTTAAGGACATGGGCAAATCTTTGCCACTTCTCTTAGCCTTAGCTTTCGACCTTATAGAAGTGCTGGGAGAATTGCTCTCAGATGGTGACTTTGGCAGCCTTCGAATACTTAATAGTTGGTGGCCACATGAATAACAGAATGGGTTACTGGTGAAAAGTTAGTAATTAAGAATAGTCTTTTAAAGCCTTACAGCTCCTAGATTGGTGCTTGTCCATCTACTAGTTAGTTTTACTCTGGGATTTAAATTGTCCTAACAAGAGGTGTTGCTCATGTGCTGCATATTTTTCTTGTCAAATTCATCCTAAGAAAATTCAGTATTCTGAGGTTCTTTAACAAAATGCATTTGCTAATTCTACATTTGGGTTTCTAAAACTTTTTAAAACAAGTTTGAAGACCACATATCCTAACTCCTCCCAAATTATTTAGATTGAACATACTTCTGGGTGGAGGAGAGTTTTTCTGCTGACTCAGAATAAGGGCAGGTCATGGTTAACAGCTGTGGGGGCAGCTGTGCTGTGGTGGGAAAAGGCCTGATAGTGAATTCAGAAGGCCAGGAATTCAATCATGTTTTTGGCATTTGGTAATTGTGTGTCTCCCAAGAAGACATTCAGATTGTAAGAATTTTTTTAAAGATTTATTGTTTTAGAGAGTGTGTGAGTATGGGGTGGGGGGAAGCAGGGGGAGTGGGAGAGAGAATCTCAAGCAGACTCTACACTGAAACCAAGCCCTCACGACCCTGAGATCATGACCAGAGCCAAAACCAAGAGTTGGAGGCTTAACAGACTGCACCACCCAGGGTCTCCTGATTGTGATCTTTCTTATTTTAAAACAGGGATAGTAACTCTACTGTATAAGTCAATCAACCAGGTAGTTTTGAGAAATATTAAAAACAAAACAAAACTTATTGATGTGCTTTTTTTTTTTCAATTTATTTATTTTCAGAAAAACAGTATTCATTATTTTTTCACCACACCCAGTGCTCCATGCAAGCTGTGCCCTCTATAATACCCACCACCTGGTACCCCAACCTCCCACCCCCCTGCCACTTCAAACCCCCCAGATTGTTTTTCAGAGTCCATAGTCTCTCATGGTTCACCTCCCCTTCCAATTTACCCAAAAGCACATACCCTCCCCAATGTCCATAACCCTACCCCCCTTCTCCCAACCCCCTCCCCCCAACAACCCACAGTTTGTTTCGTGAGATTAAGAGTCACTTATGGTTTGTCTCCCTCCCTATCCCATCTTGTTTCATGGATTCTTCTCCTACCCACTTAAGCCCCCATGTTGCATCACCACTCCCTCATATCAGGGAGATCATATGATAGTTGTCTTTCTCCGCTTGACTTATTTCGCTAAGCATGATACGCTCTAGTTCCATCCATGTTGTCGCAAATGGCAAGATTTCGTTTCTTTTGATGGCTGCATAGTATTCCATTGTGTATATATACCACCTCTTCTTGATCCATTCATCTGTTGATGGACATCTAGGTTCTTTCCATAGTTTGGCTATTGTGGACATTGCTGCTATAAACATTCGGGTGCACGTGCCCCTTTGGATCACTACGTTTGTATCTTTAGGGTAAATTCCCAGTAGTGCAATTGCTGGGTCATAGGGCAGTTCTATTTTCAACATTTTGAGGAACCTCCATGCTGTTTTCCAGAGTGGTTGCACCAGCTTGCATTCCCACCAACAGTGTAGGAGGGTTCCCCTTTCTCTGCATCCTCGCCAGCATCTGTCATTTCCTGACTTGTTGATTTTCCTGACTGGTGTGAGGTGATATCTCATTGTGGTTTTGATTTGTATTTCCCTGATGCCGAGTGATATGGAGCACTTTTTCATGTGTCTGTTGGCCATCTGGATGTCTTCTTTGCAGAAACGTCTGTTCATGTCCTCTGCCCATTTCTTGATTGGATTATTTGTTCTTTGGGTGTTGAGTTTGTTAAGTTCTCTATAGATTTTGGACACTAGTCCTTTATCTGATATGTCGTTTGCAAATATCTTCTCCCATTCAGTCAGTTGTCTTTTGATTTTGTTAACTGTTTCCTTTGCTGTGCAAAAGCTTTTGATTTTGATGAAATCCCAAAAGTTCATTTTTGCCCTTGCTTCCCTTGCCTTTGGTGATGTTCCTAGGAAGATGTTGCTGCGGCTGAGGTCGAAGAGGTTGCTGCCTGTGTTCTCCTCAAGGATTTTGATGGATTCCTTTCTCACATTGAGGTCCTTAATCCATTTTGAATCTATTTTTGTGTGTGGTGTAAGGAAATGGTCCAATTTCATTTTTCTGCACGTGGCTGTCCAATTTTCCCAACACCATTTATTGAAGAGGCTGTCTTTTTTCCATTGGACATTCTTTCCTGCTTTGTCGAAGATTAGTTGACCATAGAGTTGAGGGTCTATTTCTGGGCTCTCTATTCTGTTCCATTGGTCTATGTGTCTGTTTTTGTGCCAGTACCATGCTGTCTTGATGATGTGCTTTAAAGTCAGGTTCGAAGGGGGACCACAAACCAAAGGAAGAGAGGAGCCTACTTGTAAGCACATTATTATTTAGGAGATATTTACCGGTTTGCTTGAAGTGTTATACATGAAGGAATTTCTGTGGGATGTAATCCACAAATTAGTGCAAAGATGTTTCCACGGGTATACAGAATTAGTGTAGATATGTGAAATGAGAATATGTGAAAGTAGAAGAGAATATGTGAAAGTAAGATTTGATTCCTCAGATTCAAGTGGTTCCTTTACATACCATACTTTGCTACCAGGGTGTTTTCCATGAGCGCAATGGTGATCATGTCACCCTATTACTAAAAAAGTTCAGAATTTTTGCACTGATAACCTAGTAAATCAGTGCTTCAAAGAATAGATCAAATTCCTTTTACTGGCTTGGGGGAAATAAATAGGAATTGTCCATGGACCCAGAAAATGCCCTAAAATTGATTGTGTTGATGGTTAAACAACTCTATAAATATGGTAGAAAAGTAAACAAAACCCCCCCAAATACCCCACATTAAAATATATATTTTTAGATATGTTAATTTTATGGTACTGAATTATATGTCAGTATAATTCTTATTTCAAAACACATCTCCTTTTTACCCCACATTAAATATATATTTTAGATGGGTTAATTTTATGGTACTGAATTATATCTCAGTATCTCAGTACAATTCTTATTTTTTTTAAAAATCTCCTTTTTCATATATTCTTTTTTCTTAAAAATCATTTACCAATCCTTATCCCAATATACATAGTGTACTATGTATTAGCACAGAGGACTACTTATTTCTCTCTGAAGATCCATTTCCCCTTACTCATTTTTGCTTTTATTGTGTTGTTTACTCTCTGACAGTTGAGCTACCTCTGGTTCCTGAAGTCCTCCTGTATTTGTCCCCAAGGTAGCATTGATTGCTCTCTTCCAAAGAACCTCTTTCACTACCACATACCATAAAATTAGTATCTTCTTCCATCAGCTCATTATAGCACATTTTCCAAAACGTTCTTATTTACAAATAAAAAAAAAGTATCTGATTTCAATTTTTGTTGCATTTTCCAGTATCCATCTAGCCTGTACTATTAATATAACATTCGTACAATAATGTTTATTAGGTTAAATTTAAATTTATATATATAAAGAGAAGTTACCTAAGGAAAATAGAGAAGTTACCTAAGAAAAATAGATATTCTCATTGCTACATTGGCCTAGAGAATATAGGTCAGATGTTGAACATGTGAAATACTCTTCTCCTGTAGCTTCATTTACAGCCATTAATGCTGAAGGATGACAATCTCACTAAATACTGAAGAATGTACTTTTATTGTTTTTTTTAAAATTTTTAAAGACTTTATTTAACAGGGAGACACACAGCAGGAGAGGGACAAACAGCAAGCAGGGGGAGTGGGAGAGGGAGAAGCAGGCTTCCTGCTGAGCAGGGAGCCTGATGCGGGGCTAGATCACTGGATCCCAGGACCCTGGGATCATGACCTGAGCCGAAGGCAGATGCTTAGTGACTGAGCCACCTAGGCGCCCCAAGAAGGTACTTTTAAAAAAACACATGCTAACATTTGGATTTGTCAAGCTTTACCGCTAAGTCCCAGGTTCCTTGTTCTTTCCTGCTGTCTCCAATTTTAAAAATTCCTGTTATCCTTTAAGGGTTTTTGACATTTTATCTAGGGCAGATTTTGAATAACATTCTATATTCATTTAAAAGTGAATTTATTTTGAAAGAGAAATAGAAGACAGGGTGTATCTTATACTTTTTCTTTTAGTAGGTTTATTCTAAAACATTCCTGTAAGAGGGCTCCAGGGTAGTATTGATTTTGTATCAGACTGCACTTCCTAAAATGAAGTTATTATTTTCAATTTTCAGTCTCTGATCTTATTAAAGATTATTACTTTCTCACTAAATTAAAAGTTCATTACATTTTGTATTTCTATGTAGTGTTCTCGTCCTACTTCGACACATTGCTCTCAAGGTAGAGTTGGAATCTTCTACCTTTTGAATCCTGATGTACTTAGTAGAGTTCCTGATTGTAGGGGCTTAGCTGCCAACAAAATGTCAGAAAAGGGAGGAAAAGTTGCTCTGAGAGAAGCAAACTTTCTCTAGGAAGTATATATTATAACTTGATACCTGGTTACTTATTTTTATGTGTGTATAAATTGACCTAATAGTCAACAATACGCCTAATTCATGTAAGGTAGATATTATTATTAGTAGTAGTAGTATAAAGAAAAGAAAAGAAACGCATGGAAGTAAAATGACTTTCTTGGAGTAACAGCTTATAAGCGACAGAATTGGGGCTTAAAATCCCAGCTATATCTGTTTCCAAAGCTTGTGCATTTCTAACATGCTCAAACCTTGAGTTTGAATTTGGATTTGAAATTTGTCCTCAACATATGCTGGATACTCTCCATTTGCTTCTTTTTCTCTACCCTTCTGTTCTGCAGTATAAAGCTGGGAGGCTATACTCTGGATTGTATCTACTAACATCTCTTTCCATCTGGCTTCTGATTGGCTTTATCCAATAGAAGGTACCACCAGGAGATGAGAGAGCAGAAGAGATGGGTTTGTGGTGTTCATTTAGCCTTCTCTCTCTGTCAGGCTGTGGGTTGTCAGTAACTACATTTCTCTATTGAAGGCTTCAACTTTTGGAGGAAAGTGTTCTTTTTAGCTGATTTCTCTTCAGGTTCCATTAACAAATCCCTTTCTTGCCCTTAGATAGTAGATTCCCGCTATTACTAGCAACTGATTTCTCTTTCTTTTTTTTTTTTAAAGATTTTTTATTTTTTTTTTATTTTTTTTTTTTTAAAGATTTTATTTATTTATTTGAGAGAGAGACAGTGAGAGAGAGCATGAGCGAGGAGAAGGTCAGAGAGCGAAGCAGACTCCCCATGGAGCTGGGAGCCTGATGTGGGACTCGATCCCGGGACTCCAGGATCACGCCCTGAGCCGAAGGCAGTCGTCCAACCAACTGAGCCACCCAGGCGTCCCCTGATTTCTCTTTCTTTCTTTCTTTCTTTCTTTCTTTCTTTCTTTCTTTCTTTCTCTCTCTCTTTCTAGAGCGAGAGCATGTGAGAGAGCAGGAGGGAAGGGCATAGAGAAGGAAAGAGAGAATCCTAAGCAGGCTCCACACTCAGCACAGAGCCTGATATGCGGCTCAGTCTTACGACCCTGAAATCATGACCTGAGCCGAAATCAAGAGTTGGGCACTTAACCAACTGATCCACCCAGGTGCCCCCTTTTAATTTCTGTAACACTTTTGTTAATATTCTTTCATTAAACTCTGTTTACCCATCCCTCTGGGTACCATCTGCAGATCTTCTCTAACATATGTGAGTAAGGGCAGGGAAAAATTGAGACACACATACCATATGACTAAATATTTAGAAGATTTAAATCATTCTATCAGATTGCTTAAAGATTGTTCCATTCTCCTATCTTGACAGTGTTTCATTACAAATAACCAGAAAGACCAAGTTTGAATACAGGATTATTAGAACCTTAGAGTTCCAAGATGAAGCATAGAGATGTCATCTGTTCCATGTGGACACTATGTTGCACCTTGAGGGGCCTCATTTGCATATATAGATATCCCAGCCCATGTATTTCCAGCTCCATTTGTAGACATATAGCCTCTCATTGAATGAGCTTATGGGTTTGTATACTGGTGGTGTACTTTGGCAAGTTGAATCTTTTGAAGAGGTCCTTGCAGAACTTCCAAGTGGATACAAGCCATATGGGTAGGAAATTTCAGGAGTATCAGATACCTGAATTATGATCTCGAAGTGAGACATGGTTCCTGGAGGGCATAACTCCTTGGACTACAAAGTTTTTTTCATATGGGGGGAGAGATGGGCTGGAAAAGGACTAAGCAGAATTCTCTAAAACATGGGGCCCCTGTTTGATAGTCTTTGAAAGAATAGGTCATCCCTTCCCTTTCAGTACCCTGGCTAATGTATTACATCTCATTTAGTGGGTTTTATACCCCAAGAATGCAATTAATATTTATTGGAGAAGTCATGGTTGATGTGACATCCAGATCTTCTGGGAAGAAAGTTTAAGACTTAAATGTTGGTATAGACACAGAAATTTTCCTTTTATTCTCTTTGAGTTTGGGAGTTTAGCTAATAGCTATCACCACAGATGTCTTGGATAATGCACCAGTTGCTGCAATAGTAATCTTGAGCCAGACAGTTAATTCTAATCTATTCCAGATGAGTAGGTCTCCCTGAGATAGAAAAATTCTGCCAGAAACTTTGCCAGGATTCCAGGTGACAAAGAGAGAACATCTACTCAACTGGCTGGTAACTCGCTTTGGTTTCAGAGAAACCCTGATAAACAGAGCAAGGTTAGAAAAAAATATATATATATGACTATTCCTAAGATACACAGTCTGAAGTTTTGAAAAACTGTCATATAGTTTATTAGTAATTTGAAATGTTGGCTGATAAAGGACTCCCTGTTTAAAGAGTTTGGTGTGTATCTAGTTTGATTTTCTAGTTAGATATCTTCCTGAAAAAAGACTACCAGCTGTTACTCTTGGGTTACCAATTGGTACCTTTGACAAGCTGGGAGACAGGTCATCTATTGTCAGCACTTTGAGAAAGAGAGTACTTCTTTTAACTCATGAGACTGAGCAGACAAGAATTAAGAGCTAAGTTCATCAGCATGCAAGATCTCTACTCTAGGCTTACTTTATGGTTGAGGTAGTCCCACTTAAAAAAGGCCATGGAAAGAGTGGGTAAAGCTAGCAGTTATCTCTAAACAGTGTTCACTGTTCAAGTTACAGTGTTCTAGGCAAATGGATAAGTTAAATAACAGCACTTTAGTGTACGCTTTTACTTTGAAAAATCAGTTATTTAAGTCCCTTTTCCTACAAAGAGGCCAGTGTGATTCCAAAATCTCAGAATGAGTGATCCAACTAGAGAAGATGTACAGATCATTGCTACTCAAAGTGTGGTCCTTGTACCGGCGCCAGTCACCAAATGGTTGATCATTGGCTTCTGATGACATGAGTATAGCTTTCTATTTCACAAAAGATTGAGAAAAATCAACTAATCTATTGCCATAGAGAGTTTTAAGGAAAACAGCTCTTGATTACATCTGATTCATTTAATCATGTATTCTTCAAATCAAAAAACTACTTTGAACATTCATGATACACCAGGCATTTTACTAGAAACTAGAGATAGATTGATGAATAAAGCCAGCCATTATTCCTTGCTCTCAATAAAGCTCAGTCTAATTGAAGGGGTAGATATTAATCACATTTTTCATTCAGATAGAAAATTGTAATTTTGGAGAGGAAACATGTTGGGGAAGGATTTCCTTTTTTAAAAAAAAAAGAATCTGAGAACACATATAAGGATACTAGGTAAAAGAAGGAAGAAAAGAACATTCCAGACAGAAGGAGCAGTTTATAAGAGAGTCCTGGGGAAAGAGGGAACATGACAGACAATAAGAAGAGAAAAAATATACATATTTTCCTTCATAGAAGCAGAGTAATGGAGGATGGAAATACAGAGAGGAAAAGAGAAGATAGCTTAGGACTGAATCCTTGAGGAATATAAACCATTAATGATTACATGCAAAAGTATCTATATGTCATCCAAACTCTGCTAAATCTGCAGGAAAAAGCTTGACCATATAATACACATACACACATTTCAAACTTCTACCATAGATAGTTCAACTGTCTAGCCACATCATGTAGTTTAGAGATATATATACATATATATATATATATATATATATATATATGGATTTATTACTGTGAAAGTTGAAGGCTGAGGGGTTTTTCCTATTGCAGGAAGGTGTGCAGAAATAAATAAAATCAGCCACATGAGAAAGGCCAAAGCTATTTCTTAAGAACTTGCTTTAGTAAGAGAGTCAGCCACTGTACTTGGGTTTTGGCAGAGACTCAAAAGTAGGCAGAGGAGTGGGAAAACTTTATAGTGGAAAAGAGAAGCCTTCAAGTGTGCCCCGACTGGAAGCTGTGAACATGGGAAAGCCAGAAGCAGGCTAACCCCAATTGGAGCATCCCACGTGATAGGTTAGGGGAGTATGTTTAATTTTTTTCTGGCTGTTTCTAAGTTGGAACAAAAATAGGGAATCTGTCGGTTATTAATCAAGTCCTGGCCATTTTGGGCCAATTGTTACAGAAGTTCCTGTTTACCTTGAATTGTCCCTAGAGATATCAGCTTGGCCTCCTGAGAGTCTGACCTATAATAGGCTGGTTCCTGGGTTCTTAATTATAGATAATGGATTGGTTTCCTGGGAAGATTGTTGCAAGCTGTGAGTCAGAGTTCTTATTTTATAGAAGATATAGCCATTATCTATATATTCAGTCTCTCAGGTGATATTCAGGGAGGCAGGACACCTCTTGAGGGCGCTGTCTAGAGTAAAATCCTGAACACCCGCTAGTGTGGACTCCTGAAACACATCCATATAGCCAAGGTAGTGGGTCATGAGAATTGACAAAAAATCATTGCTATAACCTAGGGAAGGATCTGGTGGAATTTCTGCTGCAGCCTAGAGGAATGTATTTAGAAGTGCGCAGGGAGTTTCCGGGAGTTTCCATAAAAATTCAAGAGGAATTTCTTGGGTTGGGGATATTGCACTTGATCTGATGCCTAGTCCCATCATAGACTTAATTTCTTCCCTCGCTTCCTCTTAGCTCAGTCTTTGCACAAGGACATCCTTGCTGCTTCTATAACATGCCAGGTATGTTCCTCTATCAGGGCTTTGCAGTTTCTGCTTGGAAACCCTTTTCCCTATTTAAGGGCTGACTCAGAACTTTGTTCAAATGCTGCATCATCAGAAAGGTCTTCCCTACCCACATATGTAAAATCATATTCTGCCTCCTTATCCATTTCTATCCCAATTATTTCCTGCTCTGTTATTTCCATAGTACCTCCTACCATTGTAGTATAAATGCATTTTTATTGCCTGTCCCCCACAGTAGAATGCAGGCTCCATCAAGGGAAAGACTTTGTCCATAGTGGTAGCTCCAGAGCCTAAAATAATGCCCGTTCATAGCAAGTTGGAAGCAAATAGTTAATGAATGAACGAGAAAGTCCAGGAGTTCTCTCAGCTCTGTAGATGAGTTTGTATTTAGAGAAATACTATTTTGTTACTATTACTTTGGCATGTTCGCTTTCCAGTCTGTTATGGCTTGGGGAAATTTGTGCAAGGATGGTAAAGACAGTGGTAACTAGGAAGAAGAAAAGTAGCCGACAAGTTAGTAATATTCTACCCATGGTAACTCCTTCTTACCCTGGTAGTGTGATTGTGCAAAATGCTATCATTTGAAAGAGCTGGATGAGGGATATATGAAAACTCTTCCAACTGTTTTTGTAATTTTTCTGTAAGTTGAAAATTACTTCAGAATGAAAACTTAAAAAAAATGTTCATAGTGGATATTTATAGTAGGAGATTCTTTAGGATTTTATTGATTTACATGTATTTCTCTGTATTTTCCAAATTTTCTTCAGTCACCATTTACTTGTTTTGAAAGAGATGTTCAAAGTCAAGATAAAAAAAGTTCCACCCAGACATAGGCATTTTGTGCACTCACTCTATGATTTTCCAAATAATTGCCTGGTCAAATGATTAATCAAGTTTGATTTGAGGTTTATGGAACAGGAAATACAAATTTTAAAACCTTGATTAATTAAAAAATGTGATCATTCTTGAAAAATTTACCACGATATTCCTTGAATAATAATTGTATCTGTTCCCAAGTGATAAAAGAAGGGATTTTTATGGAATGACTGCATTGTGATAAACCAAAACCCACATATCAAACTAGACCATAAACTGCATAATGCAGAATATTTGGGAAGTGATAATAGTTTAACAATTTAAAAAAGACAAAAGAAAAACACTTGATGACTCTGGGATTTAGAAACAGGTGTATAATCAGCAGTAACCCTGTAGTAGTGTTGATCAGGACATTATTAGAACACTATATACTATTATGGAAATTGCATTTTTGAAAGCAAGTAGTTGAAATTCAACCGGGAATTGTACCCAAAATAAGGTGAATATGGAAGGTTTAAAAGAATTAGGATTCAATATGACTTAGAATCTTTCTGGAATGTGCTGGTTATGTGGCATGGGAGACCTATGGGAAACATAAGGCATAATCCCTGACTTTTAAGAATTTAACAGATGTGTTAATAAGGCAATATGCACACGAGACCGAGGAGAAACTGTGATGCAGAAATAAATTAAGTATGCTAACATATTCTGTACAATTAACACCATGGGAAGTCAACAAAGTGAGAAATTAGAGTTAAATAGAGTTATCAGGAAAGGTTTCATAGGGAAGTAGATACTAATGTGTCCACACATGTGTCCATTTGTTTTAGCTAGGAAAAGGGGGAAGATAGAAGTCCAAGAATGGGTCTTTGAGCCTTGGTCTGTGCCATTTCAGATCAAAACATTTGTGGGAAGTTTGAATGTTATGCTAAAAATATTCTGCCCCAATTTCAGGGCTTTGGAATCTATGTGATTATGTACCATATTTAAGATTTTTTCCTCTCTGTATGATAATAATAGTAATAATTCACATTATGGAGTACTATTTTATATTAAATGCTATGCAAATGATGTTACACACATTTTCTCCCTCCTGACAATATCCTTCAAAGTAGGTACTATTATTATTTCCATTATAGAGTTAATTTTTTCTGAGTTTCAAAGAAATTACTTGTTCAAGTTAATAAACTCATGAGTGGTCAGAGATCACATTTACCCTCTACTGACATTTGAACTCTAATATTTTTACATTGCCTTTCTACTTTTTTGAGACTTTCATGAAGATGGGGACAGGAAATCAATCCTCTATTAGATCAGGAGAAGGTAGGAGGGAGGAGAGTCACATGATCCAGATGTTCTGCTTGTCTCTACCCCAAATCTGACTCTTTCAGTCAACCTGGCTTAATCATAGATAAGCTAACGGGTTGAGATCAGATTTCTGTGCTGGATACTGTTTGATGTTGTAATCTAAGACTCCTCACGCCCACCCCACCTTGCTGTCTTCCTTCCTTGAGCCCTTAAGATGTGATCCTCGTATGAGCTCTCTATGGTATGAATAAGTTGTGTTTATCATGGAGCTTTTATTCTGGCTTGTCATGATGGTTGGCTTCTGAAACTCTATATAGGAAACACTGAGTGATATTCTGGTCAGTGGGTATGTTGGAGGGAACAGGGATTAGAGGTTCTAGATTAAATCTACATTTATGGGGTATCTGGGTGGCTCAGTCATTAAGTATGCCTTCAGCTCAGGTCACGTTCCCAGGGACCTGGGATCAAGTCCTGCATCGGGCTCTCTGCTTTGCTTCTGCCTCTCCCCCTGCTCGTGTTCCTTCTCTTGCTGTCTCTCTCTCTGTCAAATAAATAAAATCTTAAAAAAGAAAGAAAGAAAAAGAAAAAGAAAAAGAAAAAATCTGCATTTACACAGCATGTGCATTTGCATAGAGTGAAAGTAACTTTAGACTTTTTAAAAGTACACATTACATAAAATTTCACAAATGTTCACATCGAAACTTATTGTTATTCTTTTATGTTAGGTTACAATGGAGAAGACTGATGGTTTCACAATTATAAATTGTCCCCGACACTGACTCTCTTTTGAGTCCCAGTACCCTTCTTCCCACATATGACTATCCATATCCTGTCGATGATTCCTCAGAACCCAACATAGTACTGGGCCAGGGCTCTTACCAACGAGCCACTATTAATCAACACAAAGTGCTTTAAGCCTCAGCAACTAAAAAAGCACCGTGTAGGAGGCACTTGTACCCTGAAAAACATTATTAAAACTGTATTTTGCTAGGGAAAGTTATTAATGCATTCATGAATTCTAGACTTGTATCTAAATATGTGTATCTAAGGATATTATTTGTTGAAAGTTCTTTCTGTAGTGAAAAAGAACTTGCTGAACTGGGATCTTTGATATGGAATATAAAATTGGTGGAGATGCAAATACATTTTCATGTACCAGTGGCCCTTTGATGGTCTAAGAACCAACCTAGGGGCGATTCTTAGGCTCATGATATGCTTAGCTCTGGATAGAATACCTTCTTTGGCCACATGAAAACAATGTTCTATAACCATTTTTTTTCCTGTTGAATATCAAAATTAATTTGAAGTTATATCAAATATTTATTGATAAACATTGTATTTTGTGTAAGATGTGAATTGAAATGTTTAAGCTCTGTTGACATGTTTGTCTTCACTTTAAGGACAAGGTAAAATATATTGAAATGTGTACATGTGGGTGGAGGATTTATGGACAGAGAAATGAGACGGAGACAGAGAGAGGGAGACAGAGAAAGAGGTGGGGGGGGAGAAAGATGATAGACAAATATATTTCAGATTAAAAAAGGATTTTCCATAAAATTTTATATTTGATGTCTATCTAAACTCTCTAGAAGCAGTAATTTTCCATTTCAAAAGTAAGGAAATTATAGTCCAGATAAATTAGTCACATTACCCAGTTCACAGAACTGGAATTTGCCACCAGAAGTAAGGCTCGTTTCTTCTCTCACACTACTGACTGCTCTATCCCATCTTAATACCAGATATTATGTCAGGATAGGAGGAGACGGGCTTGATGAGACAAACGAGACTGAGCTGACGCCCAGGGTTACACACGAAAAGGTAAAAGATGTAAGGACCTTGGTTTCACAACTCTAAGAGGGGACACTAGAAAGTGAAGGTGACTTATGGGGAAAAGTGGATCTAAGTATTATCAAAATTGTCCAGGAAAGTCTAGGGTGAATGTTTATCTGTAGTTATAATGAGACATAAAATGTGTATTGTATCACCAAAGTACAGCATATTCTAGTGTACTCTATCATGTTATATTATGTTATAGTGTTGTGCTACAATGCAGTGTTCAGCCCTATTGCTTATAAAATGTTTGCCTACTTCTTCCCATTTTTTTCCTCTACTCCCACCCCTAGAATTGCTTCTCTTAAAAACCAGTTTCCCTTTAGTGAGGATTTATGATCATTGCTCTAAAGTGGTCCAGAGGGGAGCCCTGGAAGCTCATTTTCCCTGACACATCGAATATGTACATGCCACAAAATCAGCTACCTAGTGAGTTAAAACCCCATAATTGCAATAGTGAAAGGAAAATTACTCAAGCAGATTTGGTTAGCCACAGTAACAAGACTTATAACCTTTATGAAGGCCTTTGGGCCCTAATTATTCAGCAGCTGCTGCCAGGGCAAAAACACCCACGTCTACAGTAGTTAATTTGCATTTTCCTTCCCTTTAAGCACTGCCGTCTCGTACTTGTCCTATTTTCGAAGCCCTCATCCCCTATCAATAGCAAAAATACCTCTCTTGTTCTCCAACTTGAAGAAAAATTGCAATTAATAAATTTAGCAAATCCAAGGGACTTTTAAAAATAAGATTTAAAAAATCATGGAGAACGATCAACTCTGGCTATTTTCTAGCTGAGTAGTAAATACATTATGTCATCAAGCAATTCTTTAATGTGCCAGGTTTTTAGGGGACTCCAAAGAAGTCACTGTCATCCGAGGAGCTGCCATGATACATGATTTGTCAAAGATGATTATCCAAACATTTGGGTTACAATCGTGACCATCTGTTAGTTACTTCTTACTATGGGAATGTCAGAGAGAAATGAGTTATCTGGCTGTTGTTGTCACCTTGATTAAACATCAGAGAATGAAGTTTTAAATTGAGCTATTCTATAACCATTTCTTTTTATTTTCTTGGTGGTGGGGGGTTGTAGGGTGGGGTAAGGGGACTAGATCATTATTCAGATCATTGCACAGATGTTTTCTTGAATGATGGTAAACTCCCATGGTTAAATGTTTCTTAACACCCACTGTCTCTAAAATAATGATCAGTATATTTTGAACCATTAAAAGGTGTCCCTAGTCAGGAGACAATTGCAGTACAAGTCTGGCACATCTCTTCCTTCTCAGATATTTCCTCAAACACATGTTCTGTTTCTACTCACTAACACCACTTTCTTTTCTATGTGACTAGAGAAAAGAGAGGGAGAATGAATTTGTTTGCTGTTTGTTTTTGTTTCCTTTTGGGGAGCTGTATCAGTAAGTCTGAGTGTGGATGTATTCACTGATACACATGTAATATATACATAATAATATACATATATATGTGATATATAGAAATAGTGTATAGTCTACATATGTCCACTCGACGTACATTATAGATACATTATCTGCATAATAATGACATACACATATTAGAGATTATATTACCACTTTATGTATCTACTGACAGGACTTACTGCATCATTTGTGAGGCCCAAGAGAAAATTAAAATGCAAGGCCTCTTGTTAAAGAATTAAGAATTTAACATGGTGACAGCGGAGCTTTGAGCTAAGCACCATGCCCTGTGTGCGACTGCACTGGATACATGTCCACGGCCAGCCCTGTCTGTCGGGCTCTCAGTAGAGACTAGTTAGAAATACTGGTTCAGGGCAACCCTGACCTCTGCTTCAGCTTGCTGCAATAAATGATAGGAGGTTAAACAAAAGTGAGATCTCTTAGCAGTCCAGCTCATTACCAACATTCAACTAGGGCATTTGGAGATAGGGAGGAAAAAAAAAAAAATAAAGGTCCTTTTCTAATTCACAGGGAGAATCTTTTTGTTTGGTGATTGTTAGCAGAATGTAAGAAGAGGGAAAATAAGGCTGGTGCCATCTTGTCAGTGATTTAATTATTTTCCCATCTACACTTGTTTTTGAAGCTTATCAGAGCAAAGTACTGTGGGCAGCCCAGCTGTCACTGTTATCATTGTGGCTCCGAGTGCTGTCGTCCTGATTCCCATTGTAATGCAATTAATCTTTTGCTTTGCACTAATGGATGAACAAGCATATTTACTGCAGCATAAAATCCTAATTATTTTTTGAACAGATGCATAAAGGGAATGTAAATTAATGGCAAGTGACAATTGTGATAAATGTGTTCTATATCTTTAAATGTCAGGGTTCCTGTCGTGTGGAGGCTGAGCCTAGCTTGGATACGAAGGCTGCCCCACTTGCATTTACCTGTGTGAGGAAGCACACTCATCATACTCAGAATCTATTCTTAGAGGGCGACTTGTACTTTTAGACCACACTGATTAGAAGTTACAGTATGTTGGCGGGGCTGTCCTCAGTAGCCTGGCGTTCTTCACAAGTTCTGTTGAGCTACTGTTACTACTGCAATTCTAAAAAATTATTGCATTTATTATTACTTGTGATAATCTAATACCTGTAGCAATAGCAATAACTTTTAATTCAGCTTTTTTTCCCCTCCATACCAAGCATTGCCCTATTTTCTCATTCCTTTATTAAAAATCTTCACAACTGTGACAATTGGAGACATTTGCTAAACATAATTTGAGCCAAAGAAACCAAATAAAAAACCAGCACATAATGTGTGATTCCATTTACATAAAGTTCAATTAGAGTAAAAACTAGTTTTTTTTGTTTTGTTTTTCTTTTTCTGTGAGAAGTCCGTAAAAGGATTTTCTTTGGACTGGGGGCAGGTTGAAAGGTGCTTCTAGGGTGCTGGTAGCTGTCTGTGTCTCGAACTGGATGCTGGTTACAGAGATGTTGTCAGTTTGTAAATATTTGTTGAGTGGCACAGTTGAATATGTGCGCTTTTCCTCACTAATCTTGGACTCCAATAACATCTTTAAAGAAGAACCTTTCTTCTTTTCATGATTTATCAGTGGTATTGATTTTATGACTGAGATGCAGAACTGTTAAATGGAGCAAGGTGGGAAATAGAAAAAGGAGCCGAGGAATGCTTTGAATCAACACCGGGTTTGATTTTCAGGAGTGCCCCCCCCACACCTAGACCGTAGGGCGGACCTCCCACTTGTTTGGTTTGTCCACACTCTGTGACCGGCAATGCTGAGGGAGAGTCGCACAGCGGTCTGTGTTTTGCCATGGAAAATAGTATTTTATCATACAACTGTAGGAGAGTTGAGTCTGCAACTTTCCCCTCCCCAAAACCTCACCTTTTACATTCTGCGTACAATATTATTTCCAATGCAGAAAAAAACCAAATTAATTTGTGAGGGAGAAAACCGCTAATGTTCACAAGATTGCTTTGTTGGTTCATCATTACCAGGGTGAAATGCTTTCCATCCATTATCGCTCTGTCTTCTGTAGATGGTAGTTTGTGTGCTAAACAGTCATGAAGTTACTACTTCTGTGATACACCAGTAGGGTTGTAAACTATTGGTTGGGAACAACCCAATTAAAGTGTTATTCCCTTATGTGCATTTTTACTACATCAGATTTCTGTAACGTGCCTCAAATTCTGTTTCATTTTGATGTGTTCTGATTTCTGCCAGATTTAGTCAGCTCATCTCTTTCTGGTCTCTTTGTCCTTTTAAATGCCTCCTTTGCCTTGTGAAGACCGTTCTTAGTCAAGGTTTAGTCTAGGAGTGATGATAGAGACAATCCACAGATTATTTGAGGGCTCTTCTTGTTAACATGTTGGTAGCTCCCTGGGTATGATGCCAAAGCCCCAAGGAACTATGGACAAACCTGCCTTGATTAATTTCCCTAAGGTTCCAGAAAATCCTCCTGGCCTCCTTTCCTTCTACCTGCCTGTACCCAAGCCCTGCACTTTCTACCCTTAGTCTCTGGCTCCTTAGTGTCCCATTTCTTCTGTTGATGTTGTTTCATTGGAAACACACCAGCAAATGAGATAACACAACCCACAGTGTTTGGCATGACAAAGGGGACAGATTTTTCCCATGTTTTCCTCCATTTGTGATGATCTTTTTACAATTTCAGAGACTCTAGTAAGATAAAGGTGGGAACTTCCAAGAGATACTGGATCCTACACATGCCTCAGTAAAATCCTTGATAACTGACTGCTTCTTTTGTTTGGATATTCCATTCCATTCGGAGAAATGAGCAAGGCAGAGACAAACGAATTGCAAAAATGCCTAATAATTCCCTGGTAAAATGTACAAAAGGAAGTACTACATTGGGATGGAAGTCATTTCCCAAAGAAGATGGCTGTATTACTTTTCAGGGAGTTCTTGACTTCTCAGCCTTTCAGCTGAGCACTCATCAGAGTGAAAATACATTATTGTATCTGCTACCTTTTAACAACATTTAAATTCATTTCAGATGAATTTAGGATTGCTGAAGAAAAATGAGAAATTCTCTTAGACAGAAAACCCCTGCATTGCATATATTTGGTCAGTTATAGTCATAAAAACACAACTAATATACATTCCATATATTTTATATTCTTTGATACATTGTATTTTGATAGCGTGATTTTAAAATGTAAAATCACTGACATTTTAACAATGTAAATTGGTATGTAACAAGATACTAGAATACTAAAATAGTACTGGATTAAAAAAAAGAAACACTTGGGACGCCTGGGTGGCTCAGTTGGTTGGACAACTGCCTTCAGCTGAGATCATGATCCCGGAGTCCCAAGATCGAGTCCCACATCGGGCTCCCAGCTCCACGGGGAATCTGCTTCTCTCTCTGACCTTCTCCTAACTCATGCTCCCTCTCACTGTCTCTCTCTCAAATAAATAAAATCTTTTTTAAAAAATAAAAATAAATTAAAAATTAAAAAAATAAAAAATAAAAAAAGGAAACACTTGAAATGATGTTTATATAGAGTCTTCAAAAACAAGGCAAATACTAAAAATAAAATGTTGAATGAAAAATGCAGGACAAAATGTATATACAATTTGAGCATATGTAAAGCATATGTACAGTGGAATAGGCTGAAGGAGACACACCAAATGTTAACTTGTGTGGTGTGATTGTAGAGGGAAATTTTTTTTTTCAGCAACTTTTGGCTTTTCTGTACTTTCTAAATTTCTATGATAAGCATGGATTACAATGATAATAAAAACAAGGGGAACCAGTGAAAAATCATTGCTTTTAATGTGTAGGAATAAAAATGTTTATTGCCAGTTCCTCTGCTACCACGGAGAAAGATCAGATTGTGTTTTGATACTAAACTAGGTAAAATATTTTAGGTTTCTTAAATAACTCCTGGGTACACATTTAAGAGCTAATGCCCTGATTTGCACTGTCCTCCTTTAAGATAGAAGTGACTGTAATAAATTAACCCTTTGTAAGTCACATCTAGACAGAGGACTGTCTTGGTACCCAGTTAGAGAGCCAGGACTCAAGAGCAACTACAGAACTTCTCTCAAAAATAGTTACATAAATATTCTATGTATTTTAGAAGCATAAATCACTGCTCTAGGACTTAAGTGGTTGTCAGCCCTGTGTAGCTGGAGTCCAGCCTGTACCCTAGGTGAGAAAGAAGGAACTGAGAAATGAATGTCATCTAATTCTGGACAAAAATCTCGGCTGAATTTCCTCCATTTCTTAAGAACTTAGGCAAAAATATTTTGAGGGGGTGATTGTGTTTTGGTGACTACACTTTTTTTTTGCTTTGTCTTTGTTTTGTTTTGTTTTAGAGAGGGGGTTGCAGAGGGGATGGGAGAGAGAAACTCTCAAGCAGGCCCCATGTCCAGCACCAAGCATGATGTGGGGCTTGATCTCACCACCCTAAGATTGTGACCTGAGCTGAAATCAAGAGTCAGATACTTAACCAACTGAGGCACCCCTGGTGGTAATCCTTTGAGAAAAACATCCTGAGAACCTCCCCTGAAGGAATCCTGTGCTTCTCTAGTTAGGCATCTCGCTGAAATAGAGACTTTGCATTGATGAGATGTAAGTGAAATCCCAAGGAGGAATTTTGGTTGTGCTGGTGAGGGCTAAACCACATGCACCTCCACGGAAGTGTCTTCTACCAGTGGTTGAATTCAGATAGTCCCAATGTAACTGGCTGTTTTCATGTTCTCTTCAGTTCTGTCTGAGTGAGGTGCTCAGTTTTTAATAGAAGAGGATGAGTATTAGAAAGTTCTGTAAGAATGAATCTCATTGAACAGACATTGTTAGATCATTCTGTTCCAGTTTTCTTTTGTGGAACAGAGTCCTTTGCTGTGGTAAGAATTAATTATGACATAGATTTTTTTTTTTTTTTGGATATAGATTTTTTTCATGTTGGTGGCTCACAGATTTAGTTATTGCCAGGCTTAGTTTTGAGGCCTCAATGCTTCCCTTTTTGGCAGTGAACACTTAAATAATTGGTTCATTCCTTAAGCAATAAAAGGCATCTTTTCTTTCCAAGTACACTATATCTAAAATAATGACTGAGATGATATAGCATGAACAGTGGTCTTTCTGAAACATTTTCTTGTAGGGGGAAGTGAGTCAGATGATTTTTACTGCATAGTTTCTACATTAGAGACTGTGTACTTAGCCATGAGAGTCTAATCACTGAAAAATCAAGAGGAAGCTAAGAAATGATGGTCCCTAGGTAATTAAAAAAAAAAAAAACAGAAAATAAGGCTTTTAATATAATCAGAAAGAATTTGCAATTTAGAGTAGAGAAGTGAATAGTAAGTGGAAAAAAGTAGTTTCAATAGGTTTTGTGATTGATGGGGCGATACTAAGGTTTTATTTTTTTTTTTCTAGTTAATGCCTATCATTCAACTTGAAACTACCAGAGTGTGGTGGTATGATGACTGGGAAGAGCATTGCATAAATGGATCTACTGGGTGGCGGTTACTCATTTTATACCTAGGTCTCAGCTGTTACACAAAGAGCTAGTTTTCCAAGTGACTCCTCAAATGTATGATAAGATAACAGATTTGCTGACCACTGTGATCATTTACCAGATAAGGCAGAAAATTTCCTTCAGAAACACAGCAAGGGAAGTGGAGACAAGACATTCTCTATGAATTGAGTGAAAAGATATTTTGTTGAATTGTGGATATTTTTTTAATTTTGCAGATGGCTTTGTAGGCCCATGTCAGATTTGGAGAGCCATATGTGGCAATCTGGTTAACTAAACAGATCTTTCTCATTGAGCACCACCTTTTCAGTTGGTTCTGAATCAGAAGACAGGGATTCTATGAATGAGTAAAGTAGGGTTCTTGATCCCAGGGAGCTTAGGGTGTGGTGTGGGGCCAGTACCTTTACCAGAGTATGTACCTGATTGCTCCTGACTTAACTTTTGCTACATTCTCAAAATAGTAAACATGCAATGAATATATTTAAGCCACTCATGAGTATTCAGTGTACTTATTTGCAGAAAAGCACAGCTACCTTCAAATGGGTGGTTATCAATAGATATGGCCATGTTATAATATGAATCATATAAAGAGTATTTGTTACACCTTTAGGGCTTCTTAGCAACTAGTCAGTAGTTTCAAGTAGGTGCAATTGTGATCCAATTAAAAAGAAGTGATTGGGGGACGCCTGGGTGGCTCAGTTGGTTGGACGACTGCCTTCGGCTCAGCTCATGATCCTGGAGTCCCGGGATCGAGTCCCACATCGGACTCCCAGCTCCACGGGGAGTCTGCTTCTCACTCTGACCTTCTCCTCGCTCATGCTCTCTCTCACTGTCTCTCTCTCAAATAAATAAATAAAATCTTTAAAAAAAAATAAAATAAAAAAGAAGTGATTGGCATGAAAATTTTGTCTGAAGATAAGTTGTTACTATTTGGTCACATTTTCTTAATTATCTAATACAAGCTATGCCCATAATGTCTGATTGTTAAATGCTTAAGAGTCTTCATTAATTCTTTTACAAATCAGTCCTCATAAAATACAAATTTTAAACTAATTCCTGTTTTTTTGCTCCTTTCCCTACTATTTTTCTCTATTTGGTGTAGAGTGTTACATCTGTATAAATGAGTCTTTAGGGGAATGTCATCTGTATTTTATCACATACGAGTCATATGTTCCAACTTCATGGAACCCCATAGGATGTCTACTTTATAAAGATTATGGCAGTTTCAAAACATCTATATTTCTCCCATCCTATGAGTTTAAGATTGAGCTTTTAAAATATAACCTCCAGAGCAGATGTCAAACACCAAGTCCTAACCTCAATTTCATATAATGGAATGACTGTCAATGGATTATGTTAGGGGAACAGAATCTGTCTCTATTTTTTTGACATTGTGATTTCAGAGGAATATTTTTCTTCTCCTGTAACATTTTGTCATCCACTGCCTCTCCTTAGAGCTGTGTGTAGAGAAGAAATACTCTTGCCTTATCGCTCTTTTCGTTTAACTCACTCTCAGCAACACTTAACAAACTGGCATGCAGAGAAGAGGTTAAATAATTTAACTGTGCTAGATGAGTGTTCATGTGGGGATATTCCAACACTTAAAATAACTCTTCCAGAAGAGTTTTACTGATGTGGGTTTTGGAGATTTAGGTATGAATTTTAGACTTGGAAATAAAATACAAAGAAATCATTTACAAAGCATTATTGAGTTACTAAGGGAATAACAGTAGGTTTGGCCATTTATGAGACTAGTAAGTGAAGCCGTGTATCTCGATTGGCCTCCAACAGAGCCATTCAGGTGTAGTTTACTAACGCTGATCACATGAAAAAGCTATTTCCCTTTCCATTTCTTGCTGTCTCATCAGCTGTTGCAGGTATACAATAAAGTTCATTAAGGCATTTGTGGAAAAACCCACGTGGTAACTCACAAACAAGTTTATCATTTAGTTTCTGAAATGGTTCTGATTAAAGAAGCTTATGTAACAAGTTACATTAATATAATTAGAAACATATGTAACTCATAGTGTTGAGCTCCAAAGAGACAAATTGGACATTTCTTGGAAGGAAAATTGGTTAGCTTTTTCATGTAATATATTTAATAGATACATGGAGTCATTCATAATGAGTCAAGTTCCTATTATCTTTTCATCCATTTTTTAAATTTTATTCATTCAACAAATTTTGTGCACATCTCCTATGTACTTAAGGAGTGTGGTAAGTTCTGGAATATCTGTTGGCCATAAGCCAAGACCAAAATGGTCCCTGATTTCTTACAATTTATAGAGTCTTCACTAAAACCTTAAAAAAGAAAGTCATGTATATGGTCCTCTCTGTGTAGCAGGGGAAGCAAAAACAATAATGATCATGTGATGCAGTATTAGAGGGATATAAGAGATCATGTGAGAGTTATCATAGGACACATATTCAGTTTGGATTTCTGAAGGATCTCTGGAAGACGTGGTCTGTATCTTGAAAAAATCTTAAGAGACTATACCCTACTTTCACCTTTTCATTAATAAACATTGGCTGCTATGTTCAAACTATTGTGTAGTCTCAGGTGAACATAGGAGAGAATAAAGCAAAGCATGTACCCTCAGGGGTTTCATAGCTTAATATGCCTAGTTTATGGAGACAGTCATGAGAGGAAAATAAATTACAATAAAAGTGCCTGGAAACCTACAGAGAAAAGAGTATCACATCAAGGGAAATGTAGTGTTTGGGAAGATTTACAAAGGAAGGGTCCTTATATTTGAGTCTTAAAGGATAAAGAAAACAGAGTTTTCATTCTGGAAAGATGAAAGGATGGAGTAAATGTCTTCTTCTATATTTATCCTCTTATGTACTGTCAAAAACCTTGCACATGATATATAAAACAAACATACACTGAAAGTAGAGAAAAATGCAGACAGGCTAGGGACCTCAGGCTCTGAGAAATGACATGGTGGTGAAATCCTTGAGTTTTCTTACTTCCTCATGCATCCCGTACTTGGGGCTAAAGAAAGTGGCAACTCAGAAATATCAATGGTATTGGTTAAATATAATAATAATAAATTTAAAATAAAATTTAAAAAACCTTATAAAAGCATATTAGTAAGACCAGAGTCTTTTTGACAATAAGTGCTTTATTCCAGCCGAACACCCCAGAAGAAACTGTTATGCTCCCTACACCACCAGTGAAGTGTGAGAATGGAGCAAGCCAAGAGCTCCACACTCCTTAGGTCCTAACAAGGTGCTCTCACCCCCACAAACCAAGGTAGTGTCTGAGGAGGCTAAATAGAAAACTGAGACATTTAACCCTACTCTCCCTGCTGGATGATGTCAAAGGAAGCCTAATGTAGAGTCAGGTCTTTTACCACCACCCAGCAATAACAAGGCCACTTCTATTGTGTCAGTAAAGACCAAAGGGTAACAGTAATGAAGCACTCATGCCCCTCACAAGCCCTGTCCTCTAAGCAGAGGAAACAGAACTCTGTTTCCATCCAGCAATAAGAAAGATCTAGCCTTTGAACATCAACAGAAGTTGAGTGGAGAATCTTGGCTTTGACCTCCCGCTAGCTGTGACTCTTCCTTCCTCTGCCAGAACAATATTAGAAGAAGCCAATGGTACAATTTCATGGAGTATGCAATGCAGGTAGGCTCTAAATGGCTAACAGTCTGCTTATTGGGGCTATATTTTAAATAATTAAATGTTTAAATATTTAAGATTGGTGCTGGCAGATTTTCAAGTGAACAGGACCCAGACTGCTCTGAAGAAGTAAACAACATTGGACGAATTTATAGAGGTGATCTTTAACCCTTTATAAGCCGACTGCATCAATGAGTAATAATAAATATTCTTGAAGAAAATGAAAAGAAAGTTTCAGCAAAGAAAGAGAAGATATAAAGAAGATGGAATGCAAAATTTAGAACTGAAAGATAATAACCACAATAAATATCTATGGATGGGGATGAAAGAATGGATGGAACAGGGGAAAAACAGATCAGTCAACTTGAAGATAAAACACTTGAAAGTCAGGGAGAAAATAAACAAAAAGAAATAGACCATAAAGGACACATGGGACTATGACAAAAGATCTAATGGTCATGTCGTTGGAATTCTCGAAGGAGATGAGAAAGAGAGTTGGTCTGATAAATAAATAAACAAACCTAAAGATTCAAACATTGCCTGGGTGGTTCAGTTGGTTAAGCATCTAACTCTTGGTTTCAGCTCAGGTCATAATCTCATGGGTCCTGAGATTGGGCCCCATGCTCGGTGGGGAGTCTACTTAACCATGCATGCACAAGTGCTCTCTCACTCTCTTAAATAAATAAATCTTTTAAAAAATTATAAAGAATCTGAGCTTATGCTTAAAATGTAAATGTAAAAAAGTTCATGCCACAACACAACATAGATAGACTTCTGACTATTAAAGCAGAAGTCTTAAAAGCAGTAAGAGAAAAATGACATTTTAATTATGGGGAAAAATTTTTGAATAACAGTGGATTTCTCACCATAAACTACAGAGGCCAGAAGGAAGCAGCACATTTTTCAAGTATCCAATGAAAAGAACTACCAACCCAGAATTCTATAGCTAGCAAAAATATCTTTCAGGAATGCAGAAGAAATTAAGATTTTCTCAGATGAAGAAAAACTAAGTGACTCTATCATTAGCAGGCTTACATTAAGGAATGACTGTAGAAAGTTTTTCTAAGCAGAAAGGAAAGAAAGAAGCTTGGGATAGCAAAATAGAAGAATAACAAAAAGGGCTAAAAATGTAACTACATCGTGTTTCTTCTCTTGAGTTTTCTAAATTATGTTTGGTACTTGAAGCAAAAATTATAACACTTTTTATTGTGATTCTCAATGTGGTGAAAATATTTAAGAATCTTATAAATGGGAGATATAAGGTACATAAAAGGAGATAAGGTTTCACTACTTCTCTTTGGTAAAGCATCAACACAAGAAGACTGACAAGTTTTATGTTTACAATGTAATAGTATAACACTAATAGATTTATATAAAAACATACAGTCAAAAACACTATAGAAAAGCAATATGCAGTTCAAGTAATCTGCAAGAAGATAGGAGAAAAGATAAACATAAAAGCAGATTAAAAAATAGGAAAAACAATCAAATGGAAGTCTAAAACTAATCTATTAATAATTGCATTACATGTAAAAGGTCTAAATGCAGTAAATGAGAAACAGGGATTGGCAAAGTGATTAAAGTATTTAACCCAACTATATAAAGACTATAAGAATTTTTTTTCAAATAAAACAATGTAGAAAAATTGAAAGAAGAAGATGGGAGAAGATGTTTCATGCAACCATTAATTAAAAGGAATGAAAAGTAGCACTATTGATGTAAGATAAAAGAGAGCAAATGAAAATTTTATTAGAGTCAGATAAGGCCATTCCTTAGTACTAAAAGTGTCAATCTGACACAAAAGACATGTTCTAAATATGCATGCACTGAACAAAAGAGCTACAAAATATACAAAGCAAAAATTGATGAAACTCAAAGGAGAAATAGACAAACCTACACTTATGGGTGAAAGCTCTAATATTTCATGATAATTGATAGAAAAATTAAGAAATCAATAAGAATATGCAAAATCCTTCAAACCATTGAATCAAATTGCACTTATAGAAAACTCCCCTAACAACAGGAGAATATACATTCTTGTTAAGCCCCCATACAACATATACCAAGATAGACTATCTAATGGGCCATAAAACAAAGTTTGACAAGTTAAAAATTGTGAGCTCATACAGAGTATATTCTCTGACCACAGTGGAATTAAACCAAAAAGCAATGACAGAAAATAACAGAAAAATCTCCTATTACTTGGAAGCTTCCCAATAACTTTTAAATAATTTATGAGTCAAACAGGGAGTCTCAAGGAAAAGTAAAAATAAAACAGACATTAAACCATATGAAAATGAAAATACAGCATAACCAAATTTGTGGGACAGAGCTAATCAGTGCAGACAGGAAAATATGCAGCACTGAATGCTTACATTATTGATTCAAATCTGTATTTAAGTTCCCATTTCCAAAACCTAGAAAAAGAGGACAACAAGAAGTAAGCAGAAGGAAATAATGCAGATAAGAGCAGAAATCAAGAAGGCTGAAAATTGGGGCACCTGGGTGGCTCAGTGGGTTAAAACCCCTGCCTTCGGCTCAGGTCATGATCTAGGGTCCTGAGATAGAGCCCTGCATTGAGCTCTCTGCTCAGCAGGGAGCTTCCTTCCACCTCTCTCTCTCTGTCTGCCTCTCTGCCTACTTGTGATCTCTGTCTGTCAAATAAATAAATAAAATTAAAAAAAAAAAAAGAAGGCTGAAAATTACGGCACATACTAACAATAAGAATGAACATTGAAGATGCTATGCTAAGTGAAGTAAGCCAATTACAAAAGGATAAATAGTGTATGTTTCAATTGTATGAGATACCTACAGTAGTCAGATTCATAGCAAGGAAAGTAATATGGTGATTATCAGAGGCTGGTGGAGGAAGAATGGGGAGTTACTGTTGAACAGGTATGGAGTTTCAGGTTAGGAAGATGAAAAAATAGCCTTTAAAGAAGGAAGAAAGGGAACAAAATGGTTATTCTATAAAAGGCAACATGAGGGATCCTTATGGTGGTGGAAATGGGATGTTTTGCAGTATGATGCTGTTGGGAGAAGTTGGTAAAAGGTACATGGTATCTCATTGCATTGTTTCATACAACTGCTTGTAAAGCTACTGCTATGTCAAAATATAAAGATTAATTTGAACAAGTTTTTTAAAAAGGATAAACACGTCTGGCAGAGGACCTTTCAACAGAGGTAAAACAAAAGTTAACAGTTTAGAAAGGGTTTGAAAGTCATGGTGGAATAAACAGTGAGATCATTGCTTAGTGTATGTTATGGGAGAGTGATTTCAGATGAAAATTGGGAAGGTGCAGCATGGTTTCTTCTCTGAAATTATACAGCAGCTAGCAGTGGGCAGAATAGCAGAACTAGGAGAAGTAACTTTGATATCCAAGTTAGTTTTGTTTAGAAGTTACAAACCTAAAAATTAAAATAAGGCCAATAAAGTCTTCTGGCATTATCTTGATAGCCTTCAAATGGATTAATCTTCAAATGATTGACTGTTGATATACTCTGCTGTGCTAAAATCATTATTTAGTCTTCTTTGTTTATTATTGAAAGCTACACAAGTTATATACCATTTTGATATCATTCTGAACCATGAGATAGTGTATGAACCAATTATCTAACCTTCTGATGACAACAGTTAAATTAATGGTGCATAAGAAGGATGGACTAATTTGTTTAGACTAAATTGTGATTAAAAAAAAAAAAGATGGTGACTGATGACTTCTTAAAATGTTGCTTTTAAATGCATTTTCTGGCTTTACAAGTCCAAGTTAAAATGATGATGTTGGGGCGCCTGGGTGGCTCAGTGGGTTAAGCCGCTGCCTTCGGCTCAGGTCATGATCTCAGAGTCCTGGGATCGAGTCCTGCATCAGGCTCTCTGCTCAGCAGGGAGCCTGCTTCCCTCTCTCTCTCTGCCTGCCTCTCCGTCTACTTGTGATTTCTCTCTGTCAAATAAATAAATAAAATCTTAAAAAAAAAAAATGATGATGTTGACTCTTGTCTATATCTAAATAGAATCATTCCATCCACCCTTAATGAGCTGGGTTTGCAGTACAAAAATTCATCTTCCTAAGCCACACGGCTCCTTACTTCACGGAGAAGCTGGCCAGTGAGGTACCTCTGGTCAGATGGCAGAGATGCCGCCATCAGAACTGTGCTGACAATTCTAATGCAGAGCTGAATTTGGTGCAGCCAGCCCATTGCTCTTTAGAATTTGCAATGCTAGCAGGAGCACATTGTATTTTTGTAGGTAAAGTCAGCAATTGCAGCACTAAACTGCACTTTGGAACAATAGGAGAGTGGCACTTCTGAGACCATAACTGCATTTTAATGACATAACTTTCTGCTCTCTAAGCATAGGTCAAATCGGAGAATCAAAACCGGAGGGAAATATTAGGAGAAAAGATGGCGGCATCCATAAATCTCATGCTTACCTGACAATAAACTTTAAATTAAATGTTATTTATCTATGAGAGAGGACCTTTGGAATCGCATACATATACATCTCTCTGTGTGTGTATATATATATATTCAGTTGTATTTATAATAAACGTAAAATATAAACTAGGGTCTAAGAAAGTAATAGTAAAATAGTAGATAATTATTACTTTAATGGAAAGTTATGGTATGTGTAAATTAGTGAACTAAATGGTGACTTGCTGTGGGGTACAGTTGGTCTATATGATCAAAATACCTGGATATGATTTGTGGATCCCCGTCTTACTATATATTACATTCAAATTGTTGTCCATGGACCAGCAGCCTCAATGTGTCTGGCAGTGTGTTAGAAATGCAAATTCTCAGACCCAGCCTCCGACCTACTGAATCAGAATCTGCAAGATCTCCAGGTGGTTAGCCTGCCCGTGAAGTTGAAGGGCCCTGCTTTGAGTTGCATATACTTTTTTTTTTTTAATCTTTTTTTTAAATTTTATTTATTTATTTGACAGACAGTGATCACAAGTAGACAGAGAGGCAGGCAGAGAGAAAAGGGAGGAAGCAGGCTCCCCGCTGAGCAGAGAGCCTGATACCCAGGCTTAATCCCAGGACCCTGAGATCATGACCTGAGCTGAAGGCAGAGGCTTTAATGCACTGAGCCACCCAGGCGCCCCTGAGTTGCGTATTCTTGAGCCTTATGCTGGAGATAATATCTTTATTGTAGGATGCTTATGAGTGACAGTATGGTCAAATATGTGAAAGTGCCTTTTCAATTTAAGGAGGGGAAATGCCAGAATTGAAATTAGCAATGGAGGGCAAAGTAAAGGTAAACTAAGTTTGTCTCCATTAAAAAAGAAGAGAAAAGCTAGAGCGGGGATGAGCTTAAGGTAGTCCACTGTCCTCTTTCAGCTCTGAATCTCTGTGATGCTGGGGCTCTTCCTTTGCCAGCTGTCTTGTTCTTTGTTCCTGCCATTTGGGAGCACTAGTAGGAAATTGGAAGGCAGAAAGGGCAGAAGAGACTGATTTGTTCTTTTTTTTTTTTTTCCTGTCAGCATCTTCTCAGCATCTCAGAGATACCCTTCACCTGAATATCAGCCGTTGTTTCAGACTCCAGCTTCTTCTTCTTCTTCTTTTATTTTTCATTGCCTTTCCATTCTCATAACTCTGGCCCCTACCCTTCATTTCCCAGACTTAACGGATGTTAGATTATTTCCTTCAGTTACCATTGCTGGTTAATTTCACGCTTTTTTTGGTTTGTCAGTCCTCTGACATATGCATAAGAAATTACCTATATTAAATTATATCTATTGAAATGCATTGCATGGTTTCAGTTTTCTTGAATGGATCCTAACTGATACAAAGGTCGGTGGAACTGAGTAGCTAATTATAATGCCTAGTGCTTAAACGTGTATCTTTTTTTTTTCCCCCAAAATCCCTTTGAATGTATTAAGATTCTGCACTTTCATAGGATCTATAGTTTTTATTTTAGGCTTGTAAATTTTCTTCATTGTATCTCATCATATTTTAAAATACTTTTATATCTCCTAATAGACTCTCTGCTTTCCACTCTCTGAGAGAGTAATGATAATAACAAGGATCAGAAGAATACTGATTGACATTTATTATGTGCTAATCTTATTCCAGGCACTTTCAGTAGATTTCACATTTAATCCTCACTCCAGTCCTATAATGTAGATTCTTCTAGAATCCTAATTTGACAGATGAGGATACTGAGGTTCCCTCAGATAAAGTAACTTGTCCAAATCACATAGCAAAATAGTTGGGAAATTGAAATTCCATCTTTTTGTCCGACTACAAAGCCATAAGAACCTGCAGCCGGCTTTTCCAAATCTGTCATCTTGTTTTATTTGTTTCTCTCTGCTGTTAATCTCCATTTGTTTGTTACTTTTTTGTTACTCCCCATTCATTCTTCAACATGCCACCCAGCTAATACTGAAGCAGTGCCTATTGTGTTTCAGGCGCCAGACATACAGAGGTAAATTAAATATGGTCTCTGCCCTTAAGAATCTGCTGTTGATTTTAACATAAAAGATTTTAACATAAAGAAAGGAGTGAAAGAGTAGCAGAATTGCTTATATACGTTTCCACTGGGTGTACAGTGGAGACAGGGCTGTGTGAATCATGCTCTGGGAGAAGGTCAGTGTTGCTGGGGAATGGATTCTCATGAGGATAAAAAGACAGGGGCAGAAATATTCTTCAGAAACACTGGGAAATGGACTCTCTTTGTCCTTCTGGAGACAGATATGTCCTTGCTAAGAGGATGTTTTTGGTTCACAAACCAGGAGAACCCAATGTTAGTAAATTTTTTCTTAGATGGAAATTTATAGATTTTTTTGGTATAATTATCCTGTAAATGTTAATAGCAGACTTTATTATAGTCCAGGTGTTACTCTAAGTTTTTCTGTGTACACATTCATACTTTTAAAATGATTTTTAAATGACAAATGCTGCCTTCCTTATTCTCTGGACGGTGAAACTGAGGCACATGTAAATAACAGTTGTTCAGCTAATAAGGGCTACTATAGCTTGTGCTCTTAATCACTACGTATTTTCCAGACTGTGATATCATCCCTTGGTGTAAAAGAACAGGGCCACAGAAAGTATTGACTCGTTCCGGAATGACAAGGTCTTACCTTTCCTGGATGGTGTCACTGGCAGCTACTTCTCCATTTGGAACTTGAAAATGAGGGAAGCTTTCCTGAGATTTATCAAATTCTGCCCAGGCATTTGTAGACCCTGCTTCCAACAATATTGTATGTTTGGCTAATTCAACTCAGCACTAAATCTAACCTTAATAGATACCGCTTGAATGTGTGTGTGAACAGAGCAGAAATACTGCATTCCTACGGGCTGCTTAGGCTGAGCTGGACTCTGTCCTTCTTTTTGAGTTAGACGTCTCCTTCCTGTACAGAAAGCAACCACCTATTTTAGCCGTCTTATGAAAAAGGGGTTAATTGGATGGATTCAGTTCAACGTCTGGTAAAATGGAAAAGCCACTATTCATCAAACCTCCTTCATCTCTACTTCTCTTTTGTTCCCCGTTTCCACTGCTATTCTCCCTCTGTTTTGGTACATTCTTGTGTATTTTCTATACTAGTTCTCAGGGGGAGCCAGAGACATATGCAAATTCTTCTTTCTGTCATCCCAATTTGGAGGACCCTTTTTAAACAGGCCATCTCGTGGGTCACCTAAATGCCTACTGATAAGCCTTTGAGGTGGGGGTCCAGGACTCATGGGTTCTACAAGCTCTGGGAAGCTGCTGATGACCCCAGAGTGCGACCCCTCCCCGTTCTCTAACCGGGGTTTACTCAAGGAACTAGAGAAAAATTGAAACCCTCCTTGAACATCTGTCTTTTCTTCCAGCTTCTAGTATTGGCCAGACCTTGTCATTTAGTTCTTAGGCCTGTCGATTCTAGTATTTAGCAGGGAAGCATCCGCCTCCTATGGAAGGCCAGCATCATAACTGGTATGAGGAGTGCAACCTGGACAGGCCTCCCAGCTCACATATAGGAACCTCATGGCTCCCATACGACTCCACTCCCGTGCCGCCTCTGCCGGAAGATGAGGACACAGTGCATCATCTTTCTCTTCCACGGAAGAGGACTGTACGCAGTGCAAGGTAGCATGGTCTGCATTCTCAGAGTCTTGGGACAAGGACCAGAATAGCTTAGGAACTGAAAAAAAAAAAAAAAAGTGTGGATAGAAATAATTGAGTGAGTGCAACATCTTGATTTGGTTTGGTTAATTTATCTTAATGTGTTTTGTTAGGATTTAGAGAGCATCGTCTCATCTTCTATTACCTGATTAGAAAACCTAACTTTGGTATTCTTCTTATTTAAATGTTAAAGTGGAAGGAAAACAACATTTGTTTGATAGTTTGTGTCCTAGTGAATGCATACTGACCTTTAATGATTATTATTTTCCACAGTTGCATGCAAACTGTGGCACTTGTAATCCATTCCAGGGACTAATACCAGACTGTCATTTGTGCAGGATTATCTGAAGTTTTTCCCATCATGGAACATCACAGTAATACCCATAAGGCACACTGGGGTATACAGAAAAATGTGTTGATGGTAGTCACCCCTGGGGATGAGACAAACATTATATCAGTGCACTGACCACCCACTGTCCAAGCATGCTGAGCTTCCAGTTGGGGACATTTAATTATGCTAGGGATAATTTAGAATCCTGTCTTCTCAATTTTTTGTTTAGCCACCTTTAAAGAATATCAAGTCCCATAATTCAGACAAATCCTTTCCTACTAATAGTGAGTTTCCAAAAAACAAGAGCAGTGGAGGAGCCAAAATGTTAGAGGAAGACAAATTTCTGAATGGTGCCCAAAGTCTAGCAAAAATCTTTATAGACAATGGATGCTCAATAAATACTGGTTGACTTAAAGTACACCATTTGCCCTAGTGATTTCCTGTCTTTTTCTTTTCCCCTTTCTGTAAGGGTAGAATGGTAAATACCCTTCACATTGGCCCTGGCACATTACAGATGTCTGCAGGTATGGACCACATATCTGTATTGTACGGTGTTTCCCCCCTTGCCATTTTCAAGTTGTTGTGTACATACATGACTCTTCTTTGGTTTACTAAAGTCTGTGACCAGTACTAATTTCATATCACTCAAAAATCTCCCTTCTGTCTTCTTCTTTTAAAACAATATCCTGCTATTTTTTCTCAAAAGAGATTGGCTTAGTTATTGGTCTTATCTAAAGATAGGAATATAGCCATTGTAACCAGTGAGACATACTAACTGTCTAATGGGGAGTGCCTTAGGAAGAACTTAAAGAAAGTGAGAGGAAGGAGGTGACTCTGTCTATATTTTGAACATTCTCTACATTCTGACTTTGAATACTGTATGCGAACAGAATGTTCAGATGATGCTATTCTTATCATCTTGCTATCAAGAGGGAAACTTGATGACCCAATGGAACCTCACAAACAATTGTCAACATCCAAATGTTTTGTTAGATGAGAAAAAGAAAACACTATTTTTAAGCCATCTTGGTGATACTTTATGTTACTGAGAGCCAGACCACACGATGGTAAATGGATGAAGTGTGGTTAGTTATACAGTCATTACGCTGTTTCCTTACCATCTCCCATGACTCTTGTGATATTTTCCATTTTAGAATTCTTCAGATTGAGGTTTCCTGATGGGCATTGACCGCCCATTTTAAAATTTAATTCAACGAATGTTTGCTATCTCACTTCTCCATTAGACTGTGAGTTATTCAAGAATGATGCTTTATTTATCTTTGCATGTGCAGTATTTTTATGAAACCTATAATAAATATTCAATGAATTCTTCTTGAATGAAGAATTCTTGAATTAACTTAAATTTTTCTTAGTGTGTGCCAGACATTGTGTTAAATTCCAGACACAGTATGATTATAACATGCTGGTGTATTTCATGGTTTAGACTATATCTGCACTTTTTTGCCTTTCCAAAATATTACAAAAAAAAAAAAAAAAACTTTGAGGTTTTATGTCTGTTTTATTTATTTATTTTTTAAATTTTAGATCATAGAATTCTTAACAAATGGTCTTCTATCTCTAAGGTCTTAAAATTCCATGAAATTCAAAAAATGTCAAATACATATTTTTATAACTTCCCAACACTATTATTATATCTGTGGTAATTACCTTGGGAAATTGTCCTTATGATCTATTTGGGTTACTTTTATTATACTTCCCAATATTTTATTTTCATATTTTCTCTCCTTTAAAATCCACTTACAAGCTTGCCACTGTTTTCCATACATAGTTTCAATTTCTCTGTCTCCTTATCTCCCTTCCTCTCTCTGTCTCTCTCTCCTTCCCTTCCTGTCTCTCATTTCTAGGCATAGTATAAGCCTTTCTTTAAAGTCTTGGCAATTTTATGTATTTGTCTTATAACCTTTCACAAGTACCCTTCTATAGTTATCCTTTGAAATCAGTATAGAAAAATTTGAGAGCATGATTTTGTTTCCAACTCTCTTCCTTGGGTTTTCACTTGAACACCTTTTTTCACATTTTTTGTTCTTTTGCCAAACCGATTGCCCTTTTCAGCTGGTAAGAAGTGAGGCTAGAAGTTGTCAGTCATATGCTGGAGAATGACCAGAAGTGGTTTCAGATGACATTTGATTATACTTATCTATGATAATAAGAAAGAAAATAAGTTGTTCTTACCAAAAGATGATTGTACCTGACAAGCAAAGCTTGTGGTTTATTAATAATTAAAAATATTGCTGTGTTCTGCTACAGATGGAATAGTTAATCGCTTGTTCAGTCAATACCAATGTAGCATTTATTATTCATTAAAGATAAATGTGGTGAAATGGCCTTGAATTGCAATGTGTTACAATGAGATTACTAAGGGCACAAAAAGTTGATTTATTATTTAAGAATTGATTAAACTTCTCTACTGATCTCAATGACTAGGATAACCCACCAGATCCCGCAGTGTCACAGAGTTTTAATTTAAAAAAAAAAAAAACAAAACAGCTATTTAACTAGCTGGGGGCTAGTTTTTGTTTTGTTTTGTTTTGTTTGTTTTGTTTTTGTTTTTAACATTTTTAAATTGAAGTGTAGTTGACATGATTAGCGAGGGATAGGATGCCTCAGATAATGAAAAAAGTAAAGGTTCTGCTTCCAGGGTTAATATGAATTTCTTAGAGAAATTCTATGTGATACCGAGAAAGGACTCACACATTTTCCAGGAACACTTTCTTGATTTTGAGTGTGAAACCATATTAGTCTCTTGCTTTCCGCATGCTGTGCTGGGTCATTATACTCAGCCAAGTTTTATTCAAGAGCTTTATGTTCAGGTGACATTTTCCCCCCTATCAGGTAGAGTTGGCTGAATTTTTTAAGGGCTTTATGAATGATTTATTCTCCTTCTCTCTAGTTCTTCTGAATCTTCATACTCAGATTAGGGCCAAATATCAGGAAAGGATGGGCTTTTCTCCAGTTCTTGTTCTAAGTTTTTTTGACCTGTTCGCAGTGCTACAGAAGTGGGAACTCTCAGCTGAGGCATCACCTCTTTCTTCCTTTCAGGACCTAAACCGTCTTTTCATTATAGACTATGCTACCTGCATAATTTAGAGCCCTTTAATTTCTTTCTAATGAGGTGATGGCAGAAAAAGTAGGGAGAGAGAGGGGAAAAAAATGGCTATTCTAAGTAAGGATGGTCTCCATACTTTCTCCAATGGATTTGTGTCCTGTGTATGGCTCATCTAATAAGACTGGGTTTTGATTTAGGTCAGGTTGCTACTGTCTTTGAGAACAGATGGACTTGAGCTTGGTATGCAATAAAGAGGACTTCTTAGTATCCCAGGGTATTTGAAATTCATAGTAACAGCTGCAATCAAGAAGCTTATGTTCTGGTGCATAAATAGTCATATGCTTGTTCCTTGGTATAGAGTATCATTTGTGTGTCTTTGGGAAAAAGTCCAAATAGCATCCTGATATATAAAGATGATATTATGGAAGGGGATTAGTGTGCACATCCCCAAACTGCCCCCAAACTATAGCAGTGATATATCAGATCCAACGGTGGATAAGGAATTTCCGATTTTAGAACCATTTATTGAGTAACTACTATGTACCAGTCACAATCTTAGACTTCAAGTTTTGTGATAAAAAACAATATGATATGATGGGAATAAGGAAGAAAGGGAAATAAAGGAATAATTTCATTAAAATGGGACAGACTCCTTATGACGGTTCTTCAGTGTTAGAATATAAACTATTCCAAAATGAGACCGTATTTGAAGATGTTGATATTTGCTGGATTTTTATTTTGTGAGATTTAGGAAATCATAGGTAATCTTACCCTACACTACCTAAGCCTTGGATAATATGAGAGGGAAATGCTTCTTGGAATGCCTTAAGCTCTTACTGTGATTCCCTGAAAGTGATCAAATGCTTAGGTTAGTTTCACAACCATTTATTTAATATTCCCAGGCATGAATCAAGATGCATTTAATGGATTCCGAGAGCTTTAATACGTGATATTTGAAGCTACTTCTCCTGCATCCTGCATTCATTTTTCCACTTTAGTTTAAAGAGTTAATTAACGTGTTTGGTTAGTCTTCTCTTGTGAAGATTACCACCTGGATACCCCATCTGATGACTCAAGTTCCCGCAGCCATTTTTTAAAACTTTGTTTTTTAGGTTCCAGATATTCTCTGAACACTTGTTGGGGGAGAATTGATTTAGGTCTACTATCACCTGTGCCCACCTCAGAAATACTGGGTCTGCTTTCCAAAGATAACCTTTATCTGCGACCTATTTTATATTCTTTGACTACAATCCTCACAACTTCTAGTGAAGCAGGATTTCAAATCACACCCCCTCCCTTGGTTTGGATTTATACTTCTTCTTTAAGCTATATGTGCTTCCTTCTTTTAGGTGCCAGATACGGGTCTAGGCACAGGGAAGCATCAGTAAGCATGGAGGAGAAGGGTTCCATTCTTATGGAGATTATAATCCACTGGGAGTTGGCTAGAAGCTCAGGGGAAAGAGAGATAACAAACACAGCAATCAGACACAGCAATTAGAATTATTCATAGAGTTATAAATGGTATGAAAATAATTAAAGCAGAAAGTGTAGTGCGGCGTGCGAAGGCTTTTGTTCAGATTTAGCAGAAGGGGAAGCTCTTCTGGGGTACTGATACATCATGCCGAAGTCTGAATGATGGGAAAGAGCCATTAATACAGAGACCTGGGAGCAGATAGAAGAGCAAGTGCAGATGCCCTGGGGTAGGCACAAACCTGCAAGGTTCAGTTATAAGCAACAGGGCAGTGTGGCTGGCACAATATGAGTGAGATGGAGGCCCTCGTCTCTGTCCCCAGGTATCAGGCCCTAGGCCAAGGGCTGTGAACATGCCTCTGGTAGAAAGTGAAAACCCAGGGAAAAGTGAGGCACAGGGGGAGTGGACCTAGAAGGCAGGAGAGCCAATATGAGGATGCATTTTTTTTTTTTAATTTATCTTTTAAAGATTTTATTTATTCATTTGACAGAGAGGACACAAGGAGGGGAAGTGGCAGGCAGAGGGAGAGGGAGAAGTAAACTCCCCGCCAAGCAGGGAGCCCAATGTGGGACTCGATCCCAAGACCCTGGGATCATGACCTGAGCTGAAGGAGATCACTTAACTGACTGAGCCACCCAGGCACCCTGAGGATGCATATTCAAACTTGTGCTAGGAGTTGACTGTTTGCTTCCCCTTAAAAGCCATCCTCTGAAAAGTCACTTGAAAAACTGGAACTTGGGGAGAGAAAGGGAGAATTTTCTACCAACTACCCTTGCCAATTGATGAAGGGTTTGTACCACACAGTATGACTCCCTAGATTTCTGGGATGTACGTGCTTCAAGAAGGGAATCCTGTTTTTTCACACTTCAGCATCACTAAAGAAACCATGGGGCAGGAGGTGTGAGACACACCATGGGGCCTGATGGAAGTTGCTGTCAAGTTGTAGCTGCGTGAGTTCAGTCAGGGCCTGCCAAGAGCTGGTTTCGACAATGGTTGCCAGAACTAGATCCAAAAGGAGCAGAAATGGTGTATAAACCATTCATTGCAGAGTGACTTAACAATAACTTAAGGAAATTCATCAAGGGCCAGCAACCTAGGGGGCATGGTACAAAGTCTTGGAGGTCTCAGAAGTCCTGGTACAAAGTGTAGAGTTTATCCTAAGTATGTTGGAAAGACACTGGACGTTACTAATCGGGGTTACGACATACTCTGTTTTATATTTTAACTAGATGACTCTGGCTTGCATGTGGAGAATTTCCTGTCAAGGGGGAAGATTGAACTGGAGCCGTAGTCAGCAAACTTGACCCATGGGTTAAATCCTGCCCATCTCCTCTTTTTGGAAATAAAGTGTTACTGGAACACAGCCATACGTATTCATTTCCATATTGTCTGTGGCTCTTTCGCTCATCTGTAACAGATTTTAGTAATTACGACAGACACCATATGTCCTGCAAAACCTTAAATATTTACTATTTGACCATTCACAGGAAAAGTTCGCTGAACACTCTTATTAAAGAGATCTTCCTACAGCTTAGTCTGACAATGCCACTCTCCTACCCACCGTCCTGCAGTGGTTATCTGCCCCCTTAAGATGTGTTATTACAATGACATTGACTAGTATATAATAAAATTTTGTTTGGAAAGCAGATCTTTCTGCTTTCAAAATACATGTTATTATTTATAGCCGTGTTGTTTATCTTACCCAAAGTTCAACAATATGGTGGGCTGTACAACCAACACTTTATATATGTTAAGTATATTAGCCCACTTTTTTGCAGTTAAAAAAAAAATAAGAAGAAGAAACAAAAATCTCAGTTGCTTCTAAGAATAAAAATTTTTTTCTCTCACATTACTTGTCAGCAGTTGTGGGTGAGATGCTGAAACTCTGACCCATGAATTTACTCATTTGAGGATCTAAATAGAAGAAACAGTCACTATTGGAGGTGTATTATTTTTCTGGCAGATAAAGAGAATAATGACTTGCGGAAACTCAGGAGGCTTCTGAAAGCTTTTGCGCTAATCATGCATACATTACATCTACTTGTGTTTCATTGGCCAGTGCAAGTCACATGACCAAGCCCAGCAACAGTGGGAGGAGATGTGCACTATTGGCATCTTGGCAAATTACATCTAAACAGTTGAGGTTGTTACACACCTTTAACAGGTTGTGGGCGAGGAATTATTAATGTTTCTATTATCAGTGCATTGACTTAGTTCCATCTGCATTTTATTGACTGACTTACGATACTGCCGCTGAGCCCTGTAAACAAACATCTATTTGGCCAATGAACTCAACCTTAGGCTTTGTCAATAGAGGGTGCTGGAAGGATATTGCAAAGCCCTAGCAGGGGCAAAAGATTTTCTTTCTTAGTTACTGTGGCCAGATTCAGCCAAGAAAATAAAGGATGTCAGGTAAACTTGAATTTCAGATGAATAATGAATTTTTTGTAGCATAAGGATATACCACAGATTGCAAGAGAAATGTGTATTTTATCTGACAACCCTATTTTGGGTACTGTTTTTTGACACAGCAGACAGAGGATCCGGTATGTGGGAGACAGGGCAGCAGTCACATCAGAGGCCCACAGGTCGGCTACAGCCTTTATCCTCCAGCAAGTTTCTCTGCATAGTGGCTGCAGATCAGACCTCCAGACAGGCGTCTGCACCACAGCTAAGATGCCTGTTCCTGTGCTGCCAGCCACCCACTCTCCAAAGCATTTGAATCTCAGCCTTGAGGTGGGGGGCGGGTTGCCTCTACACAGTTTGATCACTCTCCCCCAACCTAAAAGGTAGCAAATTCTCCCTGTGCTCGCTGTGGTATGCCCCTAAGAGTCCCTGTTGATCCTCTTTCAGACCTAACCACCTTTTACTAGTTTTTAGTTATTTATACTCAAATTCTTAATTATTGGGGTGATTTCTCGGCCCTCGTAAGACAGACTCACAGACTAGAGGCAATAATACAGGCTGTCACATAAAATAATTTAATGGTCCTATCCTGTGAGGAGAGATTTTTATCCCATTTTACAGATAAAGAATCCGAGCCTAAAGGAGTTCACATAATAAGTGAAAAGGCACAGACCTAGTGAGTAATAGAGGCTTGATGCAAAAATTTGACCCATGCTTCTGATTTCATTGACCCAACTATCTTTCCAGCCACTAAACGGGAAAAAATTTCAACATTTTCTCCAAGTAATTAATAAACTTTGAAATTATCAGCTGGTGGAGTGATGCCCCTTCTCTGTCCATGCCTATTGAATGTGATTAGTTCATTATTTCAGTAGAACAATTTCCCCCTTTTACAGGTGGAAGAGTTGGGCAGAAAGAAACAACTGTTGGGGGGAATATACTGTTATGGGTTGGATTGTGTCCACCTCAAATTTTATATGATAAAGTCCGATCCCTCAAAATGTAGCCGTATTTGGTGATAGTATCTTTAGAGAGGTGATCAAATTAATGTGAGGTCGTTAGAACAGGCCATAGCCTCATACTACTGGTGTCTTTAATAAAAGAGGACATTGAGGAACAAAAATTTTACATAAAGGAAAGTGATGTGAGGAAACAACCAGTTACAAGCCATAGCGACAGGCCTGGGAAATTCTTCCCTTATAACCCGCAGAAGGAATCAACCTTGCAACACCTTAGTTTTGGATATCTAGCCTCATAGAACTGAAAGATAATAAGTTTCTAGCGTTTGAGCTCCCTAGTCTGTGATACTTTGTTATGGCAGCAAACTAATATAATTACTATCAAGTATTGTCATTTTATAAGAAGATGCTATTGAATTTTCTCTTCTGATGTGTTTCTCATAATGCAGAAAGACAGCAAAGTTGCCTTACTTTTCTGTTCTTCTTGTAAAAATGGTACAGATTACAGTTGGACTGGCTGGAAATATGCAGGAAGCAAGAGGTTGTAACACCAAGTAAACTCAGAGTCTGGTGTAAGGATTGAATTTTTACCTCTTCCTCCTCTCTGTGCCTTTGCTATTGTAAATGTGGTCCGTAAACCTGTGGCATCCACTTCACCTGGAGCTGGTTACAGAGGCAGAATTTCAGTCCTTGTTCCACATTTACTGATTCCGAATCTCCATTTTAATACAGTCCGTAGGTGACTAATATGCACATTAACATTCAGAACCCCGGACACAAGATAACATCATTGTCTACTAGGTAAAACAGGCAAACAAAGAAACAAAACCCTGGTCGAGCTTATCTTTCCTTTTATTTTCGGAAACGCCTGAAGTGGTTTTAGATTGCTGAGCTAGATTTTTGGAGGCAGGAGAAATGTTTAGCAGGTCACAAGTATATCTGTTTGATTCACAGCTGGTTTGAAATCAATTACCTGAAGCTGAAATGCCTCTCAAAACTCAATAATGTGATAATTGCTCTTAATTATTTCACTGTGACTCTTTCCTGCCTACTTGTTACTTGGATGCTAATAAATGGGCTCTCAAAAGTAAGAAGAGCCTTTTGTCTTACCATTGCCAGCTGCAGGAAGACATATGTGACATAAATTCAGCTTGTTGCTATAAAATATGGGTATTGTGACATTCTCAATAGAGAAATGGAAACTATTAAAAATGATGCCAATGAAACAAAAACAAAACAAAGGAACTTCTAGCTACATGAATCTACCTTTGTCACCCACAGATTCACCTTAAATAAGGTTGGTTATCAGCAGAATTCTCACACAGTGAAAGATTAACACATATTTTTTTGCTGGAAGTAGAATTTTGACTTCATTTTATCTGTGTCTTTATTTGAAATTATCTTTTTTCCTAATAGAAGATGAAACTTACTCTATTTTTGTTATTGAAGTTGTATGTTTTTGTTTTAATTGGGAACCTGGGAGAGCTGTCCTTTATCTTCTGGCTAAGAAACAAACACATTTAGATAAAGAATGAAAACCTCACCGTTTTACCCGTTGGTTTGGAGACCCAAATGTTGGGAAAAAGACAATCTCACTCCCTCCTAGTTGACATGCAAATTTGTACCCCCAAAAATGGACTCAATTTGAAAATACTTACTAAATTTATAATTGCAAGTATCTTTCGACATGACACTTAGTCTTCTTCTTTTTTTTTTTTTTTTAAGGTTCTATTTGTTGAGAGACTAGCAAGAGAGAGAGACAGCAAGAGAGGGAACACAAGCAGGGGGGTGGGAGAGGGAGAAGCAGTCTTCCCGCTGAGCAGGGAGCCCAATGAGGGGCCCGATGTGGGTCTCAATCCGGGGCTCAATCCCAGGACCCTGGGATCATGACCTGAGCTGAAGGCAGCCACTTAACAACTGAGCCACCCAGGCACCCCAACACTCAGACTTCTTAAATCGATCCTAGAGTTGTTCTTAAATAGGTTCAAATTACATGTGAAAAAGTTATTCCTTAGAGTGCTTTTTTGTAAAGACAAAGATGTAGAAACATCCTAAATGACTATAAATAAGAACTGGTTAAATAAATTTTAGTATGCTAAAATAATAGTGTCCAGCCATATTCAATAATAAGCTTCATTATGTACAGCTGCCTCTTTTTTTTTTGCCTGTTTCTATATTCAAGTAAAAAATAATAAGGTTTCAAAAAGTATATTTTGCTTACCACTATTTTTCTAAAAAGAGGAAAGTGTGTCATTTTAGATACATATATATATACACACACATGTATATGTGTGTGTATTTATACATGTACACACACACACACTACTTGTATGCCCCATATATAGATGCAGATATGTGATACCTGGAAGGATACATGAGAAACAAAAGCATGTGGGGAAAAAATAGGGATGAAGATGAAAATCTTTATCTTATATTCTAATTTGCTTTCTGGTCTTAGAAACATTCAAAGAGAGATTTGGTTTAAAAGTAAGGTTGGGGTACCAGGTGGTGGGTATTATAGAGGGCACAGCTTGCATGGAGCACTGGGTGTGGTGAAAAAATAATGAATACTGTTTTTCTGAAAATAAATAAATTGGGGAAAAAAAATAAAATAAAATAAAAGTAATAGCAACAAAAGGATGATGTCTCACAGCAATAACAAGAAAACCATTGTAACATTCAATGATATTGGATCGGTATGGAAAAGTTCTAGAATAATATTCTGGTTGCCACTGTGTAGTCTGCTAAAGCCAATGCCATAATTCCTTTAAGTTTAATGTTGAAACTATGCAAGGTATTTGTTTTAATCTTGTGTATTCAGTAGGTACACATTGCAAAAATGTTCTGGGATGACTTTACACTTGTTCTGAATTGTAATGAACATAGCTGTCTTAATCTGTTTTGCTTGTTTGGTTCTTCCACTGTTCAGTGTTTGAACTACCAAGCTGTGCTGGGCAAATTCTGGTGGAATAAACTGCATGAATAATGAGAGACTCCCACTGTCCCAAAGAACCTAAACATGGTTCCATCTATTTTGTGCCTCAGGGCTTCTTGGCCCCTCCCTTCCCTCTAGTAATTAACGTTCCAGCTTGGTCACTGCTCAGTACGGCAAGCTGCAGGGGTGGGCCACCCACAGAATACCCTCCTGCTGGTGATTAGCCATCACTGGTTTCCCATAAGAATATTCTGCGTAAAGAATGCAGGTTGTTAATCCAGACAGAGATATTAGAGTCTCACTGGAGAAAAAAATTGGCTTCCTAATCATTTCGGAGGATTTGGAGAAACAAATCGAAACACAGAGCAGAGATGATATAATAAATAGGCCTTTGTGAAGATGCTGTATAGAGTCTTGGGTTTATTCACTTACAGAACTATGTAAACCCCCACCTTCCCTCTCACATTTATCAAGATGTGCATTTACACAGAGCAGCTCTTCTCTCAGTGAGTCTTACCATGTTATTTTACCTTTCTGAGCCTTTGAGCATTATATTTTCTCTGACAGGCAAGGCTTCCTCCCCATATCTGCCTTCTGAACTCCTAACTTCTCCTTCAAAATAGATGGGGCCTTCTCAGTGACACCTCACAGGGCTGGGTCTCCGTGTCTCCCGTATGATTTAATTCCTCCTTCATCAGTGCTCTTGCTTTCTGGACATACCCGCATTCCTGCAGTGATGACCAACTGTTGAAATTATTTGTTCACATACCTAGAGAAGGCATTTTCTTAAATCTCTGTATGTGTTCTTTTTTTCTTTTATTTAAATTCAGTTAGCCAACATACGGTACACCATCAGTTTCTGATTTGGTGGTCAGTGATTCATCAGTTTCGTGTAGCGCCCAGTGCTCAACATGTCACATGCCTTCCTTAATGCCCATCACCAAGTTGCCCCATCCCCCCACCTACTTCCCCTTCTGCTTAATTTGTTTCCCAGAGTCGAGAATCTCTCATGCCAACAGAGTATTGGACTTGGGCAAGTCCAGACAGGTTTGGGGGCTTCCCAGGATATAAAGGATCACCAGAGGAGGGAGCAAACCCAGAAAAGGGCAAGATACCCTCTTGATTCCCCGAGCCTATCAATAGCCTTTCGGGTAGATGCAAACCATGCTTTGTTTCCCTCTCTGATTTCTTCCCGGTCAGTTTTCCCTCCCTTCCCCTGTGATCCTCTCCACTATTTCTTATATTCCACATATGAGTAAAACCATATGATAATTGTCTTTCTCTGAATGACTTATTTCACTTAGCACAATAACCTCCATTTCCACCCATGTTGATGTAAATGGTAGGTATTCATCCTTTCTGATGGCTGAGTAATATTCCACATTGTCTTTTCTCATTCATCTGTTGAAGGACATCTTGGCTCCTTCCAGTCTGGCTTTTGTGGACATTGCTGCTATTAACATAGGGGTGCAGGTGCCCCTTCATTTCACTACATCTGTATCTTTACGGTAAATACCCAGTAGTACAATTGCCGGGTTGTAGGGTAGTTCTATTTTTAACCCCTTGAAGAACGTCCATACTGTTTTCCAGAGTCGCTGCACCAATTTGCATTCCCACCAACAGTGTAAGAAGATTCCCCTTTCTCCACATACTCGCCAACATTTGTTGTTTTCTGTCTAGTTAATTTTAGCCATTTTAACTGGTCAAACTCATTCTATGAGGTCAGCATTACCTTGATCCCAAAACCAGACAAAGATTCCGTCAAAAAGAGTTATAAACCAATATCCCTGATGAGCATGAATGCCAAAATACTAACCGAGAGACTAGCCAATAGGATCCAACGGTACATAGAAAGGGTTATTCACTAAGTGAGATTTATTCCTGGGATGCAAGGGTGGTTCAACATTTGTAAATCAGTCAGCATGATAGGTCACATTACTAAAAGAAAAGACAAAAACCATATGATCTTCTTAATTGATGCAGGAAAAGCATTTGACAAAACATAGCATCCTTTCTTGATTAAAACTCTTCAAAGTGTAGGAGTAGAGGGAACATACATCAATATCATAAAAGCCATCTACAAAAGCCCCCAGCGAGTATCATTCTCAATGGGGGAAAACTGAGGGCTTTTCCCCTAAGGTCTATATGTGTTCTAACAAAAGACACATTGTTTTTAGATTTGCACATTTGATTCCTTGAAAAAGGTATAGGCTATAAATATGAAATCACATTATTACCCATTTCATGATTCATTCTTATTAAAAAGTATACTTGCATGATATTGGGATTGTCTCATAAAATATGGATGATGTATTACTGTAGCTTAGAGGGTTTATGAAGTGGTGTTTGCATCTAAGAAAGGGCATGCTTTCCAGACCTTATGTGTATGCTCCTGTCTTCACTTCTCTCCAAGTTGAGGAAGCGCTGTTTTGATTGGGGATACTCAGAATATTGATCGGGCCGTGTTTATGAAAGGGTGGAACCCCTGGGCTGCAAAGGGTCAGCACATAGCAGTGGATTTATGTTTCTGCCTCTTTCTCTGTTGGAGCTGGCAGGCAGTGTGCAGCTAGATTCTAATTTAGATTTTAGATTTATCCCCTAGACTCATTTATTTTGTCTGATCTGGCTCACCTGAGATTTTTGTTGATTCTTGAGGTTCAATAACACAATTGACATTAATTTGGTCTAATTTGCGGGCACCTGAGTGGCTCAGTTGTTTAGGCGTCTGACTCTTGATTTTGGCTCAGGTCATGAGCTCTGAGTTCAGTGGAGATACTGCTTGAGATTCTCTCTCTCTCCCTCTCCCTCTGCTCCTCCCCCTGCTCAGGCATATGCACTTTCTCTCTGTCTCAAATAAATAAATAAAACTTTTTAAAAATTTCTTTTGCTCTCTTTTCCATGCATTCTGTTTTTTGAGAACCTTGTGAGGCTGAGGAGCAAAACAGCCTAAGGCAAGAATCTAGAACTTCTGGCTTCCTTACCGTAGTATACTCCAACAGTATCCCAGTCTCAACTTTCCTTCTGAAATAAGGATAACCCTCCTATGCCCTAAGTAAATGTTACAGTGGAGTCCTATTATTTTGCTTCTTCTTTAAAATACTTTCATCAGGGAACCTGGGTTGTTTAGTTGGTTAAAGCCTCTGCCTTCAGCTCAGGTCATGATGGGATCGAGCCCCGCATCAGGCTTTCTGCTCAGCGGGGAGCCGGCTTCCCTCTCTCTCTCTGCCTGCCTCTCTGCGTACTTGTGATCTCTGTCTGTCAAATAAATAAATAAAATCTTTTATAAATAAATATATAAATGAATAAAATACTTCCATGTCATCTATGTGTATATATATTTTATTTTTAAAATTTTTTTTTTTTATTTTTAAAGATTTTATTTATTTATTTGACAGACAGAGATCACAAGTAGACAGAGAAGCAGGCAGAGAGAGAGGGGAAAGCAGCCTCCTCATTGAGCAGAGAGCCCGATGCGGGGCTCGATCCCAGGACCCTGATACCATGACCTGAGCCAAAGGTAGAGGCTCAACCCACAGAGCTACCCAGGCAGCCCATATTTCAAAACTTCTAAAAAGTTTCTGGCACCATCAGGCTGGGATTGTTAATGGAGCCTATCACCATCCATAGGTCGATGGGTGGAATCCAAGTATTTATAAGAGTTTTGAGTCAGAGCATTAGTATGGTCAGCACACTGATTTCTACAGTAAGAATGAGAGTGGGTGGGTGTAGAGACCCCTGACATATGTATCATCCGCTAAGGAAATTCTAAAGCCCCTTTTCAAGGGTTCGAGAGAGTTAAAAACAAAAATGTTATCTTTGATCCTAGCACAAGCTGACCACAGATTAATCACTCATTAAAAACCTTGTTGATGGATCGCAGAATTGAATGCTTTGTCTTTTTAACACCTGGCACAAGGATTAGAGGGTACCCTAATTTCTAAAGTTTTGTTTTCTCCTTCACTTCTTCAGGGAACTTAAAATAGTACCTAGCACTTTCCCAAAGACTCTAAGGAATTTTATTGCAAGATTTTGGAGGCGGTTTATACCACCAAAATTGAGGTTGACTAATCTTCAAAGGAAAATATATCAATGAGACCCTGAATAGAATTTGTAACTTGGTAGGATGTGAAAGGAAGACTTATTTATGACTTTGGTCTTGTGCTCAGTCCCAGCGGCTTGACAATAGCATTGTTTCACCAAACCTATATATAAAGTGTAAAAAAAAAAAAAAAAAACCCTCAGAGTCACTTTAACAGCACCCAGACTGATCCATATACCTCATTTTAATATCAAACCACAGTTGTGAAAGAAAAGTCTTAAGCAAACATCTAACAACAAGGCACTTATAAACAAATCACAATGAAAGATCGGATAATAAAAATATTCCTTTGGCAAGAAACAGCCTGTTATGCAGAACTCAGGAAGACACATGCTGCAGGTTTTCTTAAAGACAAGGATGTGATTGTCTCCTTGACATGCATGTGCCTGGATTTATAATTAGAATTGTATTTTTTTTCCCAAAAACATGTATCCATGAGTATTAACTTACACGTGGGTATTCAGAGTATATATATTGAATTTAACCCATACAGTTTTTCCTTGGTCTGCACAGGATTCATCTGCTCAATGATTATTAAAAAAATAGAAAGGATTTCTAATTAGTTGACAATATTTTAGAATTGAGAATTATCACATTATTTATAAAACAAAAACAATGTTTTGAGTTAGTACTATTAAATTATTACCACACGCCACATAGTTTCACATTTAATCTTCACCTAAATGTTGGCATGTCATTATACCCAGCTTAGAGGCAGAAACTGAAGCTTTAAAAACTTGAAGGCTGGTCTAAGGTAGAATCTTTGGAAAATTAGTTTATCTCTTCATGACTCATTTTCCTTTATAAGAGGAAGATAACAGTACTAAGCTACCTTATAGGTAAGCTTAAATAGGTAAGAATTAAATAGGCTAATTTTTGTAAAGTACTTAGAACACTGTGAGCTAATGAGGGCTATATGTTAGACATTATTAAATTTTCAAATATGTCTGACTACAAAACATTTTAATCATTATACTACACAATGTTATCTTTTTAGAATTTTCCATGAAGAGGAACAAATAATATTGATTCATAATGGACCTTTGCCCTCATTTTCTGACAGAAAGTTATGGAAAATACCATTGCAGTAACAGAGTCAACGTTAGGTACATTTTTTTAAAATTTCTTTTCAGTGTACCAGAATTCATTGTTTGTGCACCAAACCCAGTGCTCCATGCAATACATGCCCTCCATAATACCCACCACCAGGCTCATCCAACCTCCCACCCCCCCACCTCTCAAAACACTCAGATTGTTTTTCAGAGTTCATAGTCTCTCATGGTTCATCTCCCCCTCCAATTTCCCCCAACTCCTTTCTCCTCTCCATCTCCCCATGTCCTCTGTGCTATTTCTTATGCTCCACAAATAAGTGAGACCATATGATGATTGACTCTCTCTGCTTGACTTATTTCACTCAGCATAATCTCTTTTAATCCTGTCCATGTTGAATAAAAGTTGGGTATTCATGCTTTCTGATGGAGGCATAATACTCCATAGTGTATGTGGACCACATCTTCCTTATCCATTCATCCGTTGAAGGGCATCTTGGTTCTTTCCACAGTTTGGCAACCATGGCCATTGCTGCTATGAACATTGGGGTACAGATGGCCCTTCTTTTCACTACATCTGTATCTTTGGGGTAAATACCCAGTAGTGTAATTTCAGGGTCATAGGGACACTTAAGGAATCTCCACACTGTTTTCCAAAGTGGCTGCACCAACGTACATTCCCACCAACAATGTAAGAGGGTTCCGCTTTCTCCACATCCTCTCCAACGCACGTTGTTTACTGTCTTGTTAATTTTGGCCATTCAAACTGGTGTAAGGTGGTATCTCAATGTGGTTTTGATTTGAATCTCCCTGATGGCTAGTGATGAACATTTTTTTATGTGTCTGTTAGCCATTTTATTTTTAAAGATTTTTTGTTTATTTATTTGACAGAGAGAGAGATCACAAGTAGGCAGAGAGAGAGAGGAGGAAGCAGGCTCCCTGCTGAGCAGAGAGCCCGATGTGGGACTCGATCCCAGGACCCCGAGATCATGACCTGAGCCGAAGGCAGCAGCTTAAACCACTGAGCCACCCAGGCGCCCCCTGTTAACCATTTTTAAGTCTTCAGTGGAGAAATGTCTATTCATGTCTTCTGCCCATTTTTTGTCAACATTAGGTACATTTATAGCTTTCATCACATTATACTTCTCAGGACAATAAAATAGGCACTATAATCTCCATTTAATCTACAACAAGGCTCATATAATTAAGTAAATTTTCTAACGCTCGTAATGAGTAAAACTGGTTCTCAAAACAAGGTCTGCTCATTTTGAGTCCAGTGATTTTTTTTTTTCCACTCTAACCCAGTTGCCTCAGCTTTTGTGCTTTAAACTTGGGTGTGCACAGACGTGTGTGTGTGCCCACAAAAACTCACACTACAGAGTTTGTGAGTGTGATTTAAATGTGCCATGTTTTAGGGGTGCCTGGCAGTGGAACATGCGACTTTTGATCTTGGGATTGAATTTGAGTCCCATGTTGGTGGTAGTGTTTACTTAATAAAAAAAATATCGGATTTTAGACATAACTCTATTGTAGCAATTTTAAGGCAACCAGTATCTAAATTACCTCCATTAAAATTTCTGCAACGATAAAATTGCTTTGGATTTTGAATTCATGTTGTCAATATCCTGAGGACTCTAGTTACAATTCAAAATTCTTTTACAATGCCAAATATCCTATATCACCCCATCATTTTAAATTTCTATTTATCTTGTTTTGCCTTTAGTGTATGTAAGCAATTGCTTTACCAATAGGACATATCACACAGTGATATGCACTCCCATTTTTTTTTTCTAGTCAAGCTGTATAGCTTATATGAGAAATATCAGTTTCTGGTTTAGAAAACTAGGATGTTATAATTTTTCAAGAATGGACCCAGAATTTGCTGTAGTCTCATCAACATGTATCAGTGCTTGTGTCACAGATAAGAAACCATGCAGAAAAGAATGCCTTTTCACTCATAACCACTGCTTTTCCCAAAAGACCATGTGGGTGTTTTGGTTTTTTTTTTTTTCCCTAGCGGGGAGGCCAAGGACGAACTTAAATTTCAGTGTCAGCATGACCTTGTTGAGTCCTCTGAAATTTCACTGGCAAATAACTTTCCATTTGTAATTGGAGTGAGATCTAGATGTCATTGCTCTATAGGCAAGATCCACAGAGAATTGCTATTCACATTGGTGAGGAGTTTCCACTCATTAAAAGCAAAAGAAACCAACTGGAAATGGTATGGCTGTTAGGAACAACCACAGGACATCAACTCTGTGAATCCCAAGGCTTGTTCTTCAGTTCCAGGGTGGGTAGGGGTTGGGACAGGAAGAGCCTCTCTTTTCTTTGACTATTAATATCCAGTTCACAGGGTCCCTAACGATGCAAGTCTCAAAACAGAGGTCATTGATGACAAGGAGAGAATACATTGGTATGAAAAATACTTGGCTAAGATAATATGGGAACTAACTACATCAGTAGTCACTTTGCTTTAAAATAACTCTTGGGGTGCCTGGCTGGCTCAGTCGAAGGAGCACGACCTCAGGTTGTGCATTAAGCCCTACATTGGGTGTGGAGATTACTTAAAAAAAATAAAATCTTGGGAAAAAAAATTCTTCAGTCATCCTATATTTTCCTGTGTTTGAAGATTATTACCCTAAATCATAAATACAACTATTAATTGAGAACCTTTTGTGTTCCTGTGATGTTATAGGCACTATCCCATTTAATCACAGGCATAGCAGGTGAGGAATATGTTAAAATATCATTTAAGATCTTGGGCATTAGAAGTAAACTTCTGAGATTCTGTTATCTGCAAGGTATTGGCCACTACTTATTTATCCGCCTTAATCTTTATTTTCATTGTTAGCAAAATCGGTGTACTAATGGGAGTATCTTATACCTTATAAGGCCATGATGAGATTTAAATGGTATAATCCATGTAAAATATATAGAGTAGTGCCTGGAATAGATTAATCACTTAAACATTAGATTATTGTCATTATTCCCATTTTACAAAAGAAATTGTACAGAGGAATATACGAGGCCCATTACCTTCCCAAAATGAGACTGGTGAGGTGTGCTAGATGGGGATTTAAACACAGTCACTCTTAGCTATTTTAAATTCTATTTTAAATTTTCATAGGATTTTTGTGAGATTTAAAAGCAGCATTGTATATTCTACTGCTCAGTAGAATGTGATTTTATTATGTATCCAGTTAAATTCAGAATAGACTCTCTCCTCTAGGTTTAAATAATATTTTTCATCTCAAAAGTTCATGTTTTCATATTCATCTCCATTACATTAGTAATAGATGGCAAATACAACTTTTCTTGTGGTTTCAGCAGATACACCAAAGGTCAATAAAACAATAGGCACCAAGTTTCTCCACATTCCATAGTGATATGCTGTGACTTCCATTGAGTACTTGCAAAGGAGAGTCAGAGCTAGATCTATCAGCCTTAGTCATTTATACATTTCCAGTGCCTATGCCAAAGTAAAGGGGAGATTCATTTATTAGCTCAGCACCAGAAAGGCTTTGGGACACTCAGGTATTTCATTCCCTAGAAAAAAAATAAATAAATAGTCCACTGAATGAATGTATAGGAACAGTGAGTGAAAGACTGAAGCTGTTCTCTGTTAAAATTCTTCTGAGGCCAGCCATGTGAAAAACAAGTAACACAATCACAGTCTTTGGTTTTTGTTTTTTAAAGATTTTATTTATTTATTTGAGAGAACAAGCAAGCATGGCGGGGGTGGGCAGATGGAGAAGGAGAAGCAGAATCCTCCCTGAGCAGGGAGTCCAACTCGGGCCTCCATTCAAGGACCCTGAGATCATGACCTGAGCTGAAGGCAGATATTTAACTGACTGAGCCACCCAGGTGCCCCTCACAGGTGTTTTGCCTTATGTTCATCATCTCCACTGAGGTATATGCTTTTTGGGGTCAAGATCATGCCTCCTCTTCCTACTGATCCTCCAAGTTTATGCCAGAATCCGTGCTCCCTCAGCTTTGCCATCAGACTGGAGATGTGATTCATTATTCAGAGTTGTCTTAACAATAATAAACTCATTAAATTGGTCTATTATGGTGATCACTGAACAGAAAGACTGCTGTGGTGTATAAACCAACGTGTACATACCGTGATACCTGCTTCAGCTCTCGGGACCAACTGCATATATTCACACGCAACTCCCACTGATTGCAAATATGTGCATAAAACTAATTGAGGGCAGAGTCTTGCTTTCGGTATCATTAACTTGGTATTATGCATTCCATGTGTTTCATCCTTAGATATTTATTATAGCACTTAATTATATAAGCTTGTAATTGCCTTTGATATGGGTAGAAGCGAAATGGTGTTGGTAACATTGGTATATTTAATGGGGGACACTGCACACTCTGGAGAGAAAGCTCATCAGTAGCAGCTTGTCATTCAGTGATTGTGCAGCCAACATGGTGAGAAAACTAATAAAATAGTGTGCATAAAAATTAGTCAATGTTTAAAAGTAGGAAGTTTCACTTAAAAATTGAGATATTCAGGGATGCCTGGATGGCTCAGTTGGTTAAGCCACTGCCTTCAGCTCAGGTCATGATCCTGGTGTTCTGGGATCAAGTCCCACATCAGGCTCTCAGCCCCATGGAGTCTACTTCTCCCTCTGACCTTCTCCCCTCTCATGCTTACTCTCTCTCTCTCTCCCCCCCTCTCTCTAATAAATAAATAAAATCTTTTAAAAAATTGACATATTCAGCTTCTATTGAAGCACTGGTAGATTTGGAAACACTGGTTTATTGTCTTCCATAGCCACCATTTTTCTTTAGTGTCAGAACTTCTGAGTCCTTTAGACTAGGACATGAGCCCTCCAGACTGGGACAGTTTGGTGTAGTCACAATCTGTCACATAATCTGTGCATCGGAACTCACATGTAGCCTGTTTCACCCCTGTCCTTTCCTGATCTTGCACTTTACAACCTTTTGCCTATAGCAGTGATCTTGGGTATAAGAGTGTGTGTGGGGAACATTTCACTTGTTTTTTCTAATATCACAGAGTGTGAATTAGAGTAGATGGATTAGAAGTGTCAGGTATACTCCTTCTCATAAATGTGTGCTCACTGAAAACATTGCTAGTACTTTATGGCACTTATCCTTGTTGAGACCAAATGTGGCTTCAGAATCCTTCTAATTGTCCAAAGTTGGTTTATGCTATTTATTAGTGTGTAACCATATTTTCACAAAATTAATGACCTAAAACAATGCTCATTTATTATCTCAAAGTTTTTTTCTTTTATGTCAGGAGCCTGAGTATAACTTAGCTGAGTCTATGCTTCAGGACCTTACAAGGCTCAAATAAGATGTTGGCTGAGACTGGGTTCTCATTAGAGCCTTCATTGAAGAAGGATTTGCTTTCAAGATCAAGTGTTTGTTGGTAGCTGTCTATTTCTTTTGGATTTCTGGACTCAGATCCTCAATTTTTTGCTAACTTTTTGTCTGAGGCCACTGTCAGTTTTTTTGCCATATGGACATTCCTCATATGGTAGGTTATTTTCTCAAAAGCCAGCAAAGGAGAGAGACTCTCCTCCTATGATGGAGTAATGTGTGAAGTAATGTAAGTAATGCAATTATGTACACATAATCATGGATATTCTGTCACTTTTGCCATATTCTGTTGGTTAGAACCAACTCACAGTCCCCATGATGCTTAAGGAAAGGCGATTACACACAGGAGTAAATATAAGGAGACAGAAACATAGGGACCACTCATAATCTTTCCACCACACAAGATGAAACCAGTTACTCTTCCTGACGAGGGCTCATTAATGACAGTTATAAAGACACAGCTATGGACTTGGGTTAAGGCAAACATTTTAAACAATCCGAGCCACTTTTGAGCTAAACATGCAGTGAAGTGACCGTTCAAATGGAAACATGAAACAAGGAGATCCAAGCATTTAATGAATATAATGGGGCTGAGAGTTGGCTACTGGAAGTTCCAGTCAAGACTTAAATTATCTGCAACTTATGAGCATTAGAAAAGTTATACATATTTTGAGTTTAGCATAGGAAAAGAAGAGAATATGTTGTAGACATAGACCATGTAGACTATGTCTACATAGGACTCATAGTGTTGTGTTCATTCTTCCATGATACTGACACTAAATAAATGCATTTGATAAAATGCACATAATTATAGAATCCTAAGAACTGCCAAATGGAAAAAATTACTTTCTAGAAGTATTTAATGGCTATTGACAATATGACTGGGAATGTTTTTACAATGAATAGAAGAATTACAGAAGGAAATTTTTCTTGCTTTCATGGAGTTACAATCAGAATTACAGAAATGGGTCTCACAAGCGACATTAAAATAAAATGTAAGAGAAAATTAAATCAAATGTCACATTGTAATAGAGGCACACTGTTCTCGGCTTTTCCTTTCTGACTAGGAAAGTCAAAGAATATTTAGAAAGCAAACACCAAATCTGTGAATATTCTGCACGACTGCTAATGCCTTAAACAGGGAGTCACTAAAATAGTTGGGAGAGATGCCTTCAAAACTTTACTTCAGGAGGACAGCATTCCACTGATGGCTGATGGAAGATACCAGGAAAAAGAAAAAGATGTTACTAATTCCCCTTAGCCCATTATCTTGGTTGTAACACATACAACTTTTGAGATCCTAGGAAAGGGGAGGGGAGGGAAGGAAGAGGGGGAAGAAGAAAAAGGAAGGAAGGGGAAAAAAAGGGAAAGAAAGAAAGAGAAGAAAGATGGGAGGGAGGAGAAAAGGAAGAAAGGATGAAAGAAAGAAAAAGAAAAGAAACAAAGGTGGAAGGGGGGAGGGAGGGAGGAAGAGGTATTGGGCTTTTCCAACATAAAAACATTTTGATCCTTATGCATTGTGATTTCAGTTAAAAATCCAACTAGCCACAAATAAATGCCATCCAAAATTAGAAAAATAAAAGAATAATCAGTGAAGATTTTTAGTAGGACATAAGCATCATAACAGAGAAACATATATCTGCCTTTTTTTTTTTTTTTTTTTCCCTTCTGTTGTATTCTAAGAACCCAGAATAGGGCCTGGCACTTCACTTTGCTTTGCTCAGTAAATATTTGTTGACAAAAGGCTGGAATTCTCTGACTTCTCTTTCTCAGCTATAGGCAATACTAACCTCTGTGCGGGGAGGGGGAGGGGTGGGGGAGGGGGGGACGCGGAGCGGGAGCCATAATCAGTGAAATGGAGAACCTAGAGTGGTTTTACTCTCAGAGTATTGCCCTAACTGTGATTTAGGATCTATATTTGTGTTGCCAGGTGAGTGAAGTGCGATTTGCTCCCTCACAGAATGTACTGAAACCTGTGTTCCCGAGTCTATAATTAAATGTGCCACTTATCTTAATGAGCACATGCCACTCCTCTCTGTGCAGAGCCACTTAACAACTGAAATAGCCCAGTGATTGCAAAGAGCACACTGCAGAATCCTAGAGCTTCCCTGGATATAATTAGTTTCTGTGACAGGATAAAATTGTTTTAACTGTGCATTTATCTTCAGGATGCAGACAGTGGCACTGACAGGTGACTCTGTGACACAGAGGATGGTTCCCATCCAGGATGTCATTTGGAGAGGAATCCGTGGTCACAAAGAGGTTAAATCTTATATGAAACTAAGGAATACCAGATTAATCTTACAGATCCCCTGGACTTCTCGTCAGAACAGCCCCAAACCTAGGCACCCATCTTTGCCCTGAAATTCAAATGGTGCCTTGTGTGGATCAACAGTGCTCCCCAAAAAGATATATTCAAGTCCCGACTCCTGGCGCCTGTGATTGTGACCTCGTTTGGAAAAAGAGTCTTTGTAGACATAATCAAGTTTAAATGAGGTCATGCAGGATTAGGGTGGGCCCTAAATTCAGTGACCTGACTGATAACCTTGTAAGGGAGAGATTGAAGACACAGAGGGGAGTAGGCCATGTGCTGAGAAGGGCAGAGATTGGACTGATGCAGCTGCAAGCGAAGAAATGCCACAGATTGCTGGCTGCCACCGAAGGCTAGCAAGTGGCCAGAAAGGATTCTTCCCCAGAGCCTTCAGAAGGAGTGTGACCCTGCCAACATGTTGATTTTGGATATATGATCTCCAGACCCATAAGACAAGAACTTTCTCTTGTTTTTAGGCACCTAGTTTGTGGTAAATTTTTGCACCTCTTAAACTAATACAGTGCCTTATTTGGTAAATGAACTCTATACTTAGAGGTGCCTTTTCTGCCTAATCTCTCTCCTCTCAATGCTTCAAACTGACTTCCTTTCAGTGAGAACAAACTCTGACTTAGGGTGGGATATTACAAGCCTGCGTGCAGGACCAGTGCTTTTATTCCACCTAAAAATAAGAGCAGGGAGGCTAAGTTGGTTAAGCATCTGCCTTTGGCTCTGGTCATGACCCCAGGGTCCTGGGATTGAGTCTTGTGTCAGGCTTCCTGCTCAGTGGGGAGCCTACTTCTTTCTCTCCCTCTGCCTCTTCCTCTCCTCTTCATGCTTGCTCTTTCTCTCTCTCTCAAATAAATAAATAAAATCTTTTTAAAAAATAATTTGGAATAAAACAACTCCATCTTTTTGTTTTTTAAGATTTTATTTATTTATTTATTTATTTGACAGAGATCACAAGTAGGCAGAGACGCAGGCAGAGAGAGAGGAAGGGAAGCAGGCTCCCTGCTGAGCAGAGAGCCGGAGGCAGGGCTCGATCCCAGGACCCTGGGATCATGACCTGAGCTGAAGGCAGAGACCTTAACCCACTGAGCCACCCAGGTACCCCAAAACAATTCCATCTTGAGACATGATATTCCAACATGAAGGCCAGTTAGCATTAAAGTACGCAGTATAAAACTGAAAAGACTATTAATTGGGACAATTTTTTTTGGAGAATGCAATTGGGCAGAATGTTCTAATGTACTTAAGTACTTAAAAACCATCTTCATGGGGGTGGTTCTGGGTGGTTCAGTGGGTCAAGCATCTGACTCTTGATTTTGGCTTAGGTCATGATCACAGGGTTGTGAGATGGAGCCCTTCACTAGGCTCCAGCTGAGCAAGGTGTCTGCTTGAGATTGTCTCTTTCCCTCTCCCTCTGCCCCACCTCTGCTCATGCTGTCTCTCTTTCTATAAAAATAAATAACATCTTAAAACAAAGCAAAACACAGTACCTTTCCTGGGTTCAGTCTGTTGAGTGTCAGACTCTTGGTTTTGGCTCAGGTCATGATCTCATGGGTCATGGCATTGAGCCCCACAATGGACTCTGTGCTCAGTGGGGAATCCACTTGAAAGATTCTCTCCCTCTGCCCTTTCCCCCTCTTGCACACATGTTCTTCCTTCTCAAATAAATAATAAATCTTTAAAAAAATAACTTAAAAAATGTAAAAATCATTTTTAAGAAAATATCACTAAAGGAGTGATCAATAATGGACCCAAAATCTTAGCTACAGTTGTTTAACCCCACATTGTTTGTAATAGTGAAAAGTATAAAAAATTGAAAAAAAAAGTGTAGGGCACCTGGGTAGCTCAGTTGTTAAATGTCTATCTTCGGCTAATGTCATGATCCTAGCATCCTGGGATCTAGCCCCACATTGGGCTCCCTGCTCAGCAGGAAGCATGCTTCTCCCTCTCCCTCTCCCTCTACTTCCATTCCCTCTCTCATTGTGTCTCTCTTTGTCAAATAAAGAAATAAAATCTTTAACCAAGAAGAAAAGAAAAAAAAAGTGTAAGAGATTGAAATGTTTGTATCAGATTACTAAAATAAGTTATTGCTTTCTTATACAGCTACCGTATAGCTTACCATATAGCTATTAAAAAATGGGACTGTCCAATAGCGCTTTTTAAACTATGCTTTGAGGAGAATGCACATGTCTTGGGGGGATTTCACCTGCTGTTTGAGAAGCTGAAGTCAGGGTTGACTATCCCTTTCTCCTACCATCACTTCATCAGATCTGTTCAATTTTATCTGTTTCATATATTGAGTGTCTGAGTAAGATGCAATTTGAAAAAACAAAAACCAAAAAAAAACAAAACAAAACAAACACACACACACACACAAAAAAAAAAAACAAAAAAAGCACAGTTCTTCTTATGGGTTGAGTCGTGTGCCCCCCAAAAGATGTTGAAGTCCTAACTCTCTAACACCTGTGAAGGTAACCTTATTTGGTTATAGGGTCTTTGCAGGTGATCGAGTTAAGCTAAGTCATTAGGGTAACCCCTAATCCAATACAATTGTGTCCTATTAAAAGTGAGAAATTTGAACTCCGAGAAAGATAAGCAAATAGGGAGAAAGCTGTGTGACGATGAAGGCAGAGTTTGGGGTGACATGTCTACAAGCCAAGGAATCCAGAAGATTGTCATCAAACCACCAGGAGCTAGGAGACAGGCATAGGGTAGTTCCTGTCTATCAACTTGAAGAAGGGGTCAATGATGTCAGCACTTTGGTCTTGGACTTCTAGCCTCCAAAACTTTGAGAGATAAATTTATGTTGTTTAAGATCTCTAGTTTCTGGACTTTGCCATGGTAACCCTAGGAAATCAATATAGTCCTGCTGCTAAAAGAGTTTGAGACTCATTACTGGAAGCAATACATACATTTAATAGTCCCTGCCTTAGGGTAACTTTATAAAGCTCCTTGGCTCCTAAGACTCAAGGATATGCTACATTGATAAGCCAGGTCATCTCTAGCCATGAGGTTCACAAAGAGGGCAACTTGGGGAATCAAGAGGCTTCTTTTGTGCTGCCCAGAAAGGGGATTTTAACTGTCTTTTCCTATAATACCAACCATTCCATCCCTGAGGAAACTACTACCTCATAAAGTATGACAACAACCAGATGTACCCAAATGAGCCAGTGATGAAAGATGTTGATATTTCTTTAGAGTAACAACCAAAGCAGAGGAGTAGAATAGAAAAAGTGAAATAGAAGTGCTAGACAAGAGAAATGAAAAATGAGCCAATAAAAGACAGAGATATAACTTCTGAAAAGGAAACCATGATTTCCAATGATACACTCATGCAAAGGTGAAATGGAAGAAATATCTTAATATAAAAAGCAAAATTTCATAAAGACATAAAATATGAGAGAAAATGAGAGGCTTGCAGGATAGATCTAGGGGGGGTCTCAGCCGAGCAAGCATGTGAGTTTAAGGATATCCGGTAGGAAAAGTCTTCCCACAAAGGAAGAGATGAGAAGAAGCAGTTGAAATACATAAAAATATACCCTATGTTGAAATTATTAAAAATTATCCAAAGTTAGATACGATTTGTCGGAATAAAAGAGCGCCCGTGGCAGGTTGAGTTGGTGATAAAAAAAAAAAGATCCATCTAATCATAGCTTCATACAGTTCCTGAACTATAAAGATAAAGAGAAACTCTTGAAAGTGCCAAGAACACTGAAAAGACCAACTCCCATAAGGCATATAGGCAGATGTTGAAGTGAAAAAATAATGTAGCTCAAAGAGAGAACAGGAAAAGATTTCTAAGAATATAACTTTCAGAATTATAAGAAAGTTCTAGTTTTTCCTTGTAATGTACAGGCTCCTTTCCACACCTCACCAACACGCATGCACATTCACATACACAGAGACATATTACACATACTCTCTATTATACAGGGGCTGAGGTGTTTCTAAAATGTTGCATGTAAAAGGTATTTGTACTCATGCAAGATCTAGACAAAAGTATTCTGCTTTTTGATAAGCTTGGGACGCAACATTGTTGTACACATGTTAATTTCACAAGGATGGCAAATTCATTTAAGTTCCACTTGCTGATGATGGACATGATCATAACGACACCTGTTGACTGCAGGGTCAAAACTTCCAAAAGGGAGTTTTGGTATAAGTAAGAAATATCTCAGCCAACAGGCTCTTTCTCATGCTGAAACTTTCCTTAAAGATTTTATTTATTTGAGAGAAAGAGAGAGAGACAGAGACAGAGACAGTGAGAGATAGCATGAGTGGGAAGGAGAGGAAGAAGTAGGCTTCCCACTGAGCATGGAACCTGCTGTGAGGCTCGATCCTGGGACCCTTGGATCATGACCTGACCTTGACCTGAACCCAAGGCCGACACTTAACCAACTGAGCCACCCAGGTGTACCCCGATTCTGAAATTTTAAAATATTTTTTTCAAGTACAAATCTAGGATGTTTATGTGTATTCCTATTGACCTTGATGTCTTGGTTGGGTTGTTTTATTAATTGAAGTCTTGATTTGGGCTTCTTCAAAGCTTGGTATCATGCAAAGCATGGTTTATTATTTTGTATGTAATTCTTACTTCATTTCAGAATATTTTAAACAGAATGAGTCAAGGATAAAAACTGAAGCGTAAATCACAAGAAACCTTCCTTTGATTGACATTTGCTAAATGATGCCAGTTATCAAACTTTATTGCTCAAAAGTTTCAGACAGAATATTGCTAATGCCAGAGCTTCCCAGTTCAACATCAGACCATCTAATTTTAAGCAGGCCTTGGAAACACACGTTTTTAAACAACTAAGTAATTCCCAGTAGGTGGTTCTTGTACCCAACTTTGTGATTTATTCCCAGAAAGGGAAACGCATTGGACTGAATATAAAAATCGAAAGAGGCAGACATCCCTCTTCCCCTCGCGTCATCATACTCCACTACCACACTATTCACTACCCACATTTTTGGCAAAGATTTTTCTATTTCCACTTTTCCTTTGGGCTCTCATTGTTATTTTTCTTGTTCTTAGCTTGCTTTCTTACGTGAAGTTTTCCTAAAATTCATCTACCTACTAGAATAAACTGGTGGTTGAGAAGCACTTAAGCTGTCACAACAAAATATCACAAACCAGGTGGCTTCGATAACAGAAATTAATTTTCTCAGTGATGGAGGCTGGAAGTCCTAGGTCTGGCCCCAGAGCAGAATCATCTTTTGGCAAGGACCTTCCTCCTGGCTGGTAGATGGATCCCTTCCTGCTATGTCCTCAAATGACCTTCCCTCAGTCTGTGTGAGCAAAAAGAGCAAGTTCTCTGGTGTTTCTTCTTATATGGACACACATCCCATCAGACCTGGGCTCCCAACCATATGACTTCATTTAACCTTAACTACTTCCTTAGATGCTACATCTCCAAATATAGCCAGATTGAGGATCAGGGCTTCAGCAGGTGCATTTTAGGTGACACAAGCATTCAGTCCACACCCATGCTGTTCATCTTTCCCTCCATTAACTTCTAGCATGGAGTCTCTTTGGATCCATGGAGATCACAATAAAGCCAGGAAGTAAGCCTATCACACACCACATAAGCTCTCAGCACTTTCCTATAGAATGCACTTTCCTGGTCTAAAACTTTTGGACATTCAGTGAATATTTATTATGCATTTAATGTCTTGAAAAATGTCAACATCTGTCACTATTCTAACAATTACTTTGATTTGCTTCTGGACACTTGAAAAGTATTTTAATTTCAGGAAACACACCTGATCTTTAATATTCCTATCACTTTTCAGTGGCCTACAAACCCTCGGCACATCCCCAGCAACTATATTTATTCTACCAGGTGTGAGTTTTAATAAGGGAGTTCCTAATTAATTAAATATTAAATTGACTAAATATATACCTCAGCTGCTCCATTTAACTGAATGTGATCTTTGTTTGCATATATGTATGATTATTTATAAACACCAATATTTTGTTTTTATTTTTCACAAGCATTGTCATGCCAAATCCCAAAAAAGTACCAACCAACAAAATTAATAACACATAGGGGGGGCAATCTTTTATATACACACATACACAGACGCACACTGGTTGGCAAAAAAAAAAAAAGAAATCAAAGCTTAGACTTTTTAGTACAAGAATCTGAGAGCATTCAGTGCCAAGTTAAATTATTTTCAAAAAATATTTCTGACACCACAATCATCCCGGAGACCTTCATTCCCCTCCCTATGATGTTGGTCACTAGAAGAATCATCTCGGACAAAGAAAAAATTTCATTCTTAACTTTCCTCACCTATAAAATAAGGGTGTTGCATTAGATAGCCTCTAAGTACTTTTAGGTTTCATTTCTATGCTTCTGTGATTTTATTTTATGAACTACGTATCTATTCTAACTGACCAGAGAGCAACCCATAGAATGGAATTCTATGTACCCAACCTGCCTTATACCATAAAAGGAGTAAAAAGGCAAAATTAATCTCTCTAGAAATTTTTATAACACTATAGAAAGGGTATAAGCAAAATGCTGCAGCAACTTTAGGCTTCTTTTTTGAGAGAATAAAATGCAGTCTGTTTTCTACTTGGGGGAGGGGGAGGAAATCCAAGAGCCAATAGTTTCTAATGAATTATTACTCAAGTTTGTTCCTATAAGGAAGTGGATATGGCCAGCTCTTGCATAGTGTGGTTTTAGGAATGTTCCTGAGAAATTACCTTCTGTGGACCAAATTAGGTTTTGATTATTACTGGCCTTGAAAATTTACAGCCATCCCTCTAATTGCCTCCCCTGTTTATAAATAATCATACATATATGCGAACAAAGATCACAATTCAGTTAAATGGAGTAGCTGGGTATATATTTAGTCAATTTAATATTTAGTTAATTAGGAACTCCCTTATTAATGACTCCTTTATTAATGACTCTGATCTCTACTCTGGTCCTTCTAAAGCAAAGTTTCAATCAGCTTAAAAGCTGCAGAGAAAACCCCATTGTTTGATTGAGAAGATAGGAAGTCCAAACTACCCAAACAATTGATATTTGTCTCCCAAATACACTTTATTAATCAATTCATGAAATTTTTATTAAGTGCCTGATATATTTGGCTGGACATACACTAAATTTCTAGCCACAATAAAATGCCTTGATTATATTTAATATAATTTATATTTTATAACTTTTCTGTCTTTCCTAGCACGCTTCCTCATTTTTTTTAAGATTATTTATGTATTTATTTTACAGAGAGAGAGAGAGCGAGCACAAGCAGGCAGAGTGGCAGGCAGAGGGAGAGAGAGAAGCAGGCTCTCAGGCTCCCCGCCGAGCAAGGAGCCCAATGTGGGACTTGATCCCAGCGCTCTGGGACCATGATCTGAGCCGAAGGCAGCCACTTAACCAACTGAGCCACCCAGGCGTCCCACTCTTCCTCTTTTTGAAAAGTTTTCTTTTACTGCTTTCTTTCGCCACCTTAATACTAGATATATACACACTCATTTGCAAAACTTAATATGAATGTAATCTCTGTGTATTTGAATCAATTTCTTCGCTTCACCCAAGAATAAATAACATGGTCTTTTTAATTCTGTTTTTAAATTATAAGGTAATCACACATTTTTTGCAACAAAAGGAGAGGTAGCATGTTAAAAGAAAAATAGAATGTGCACCTTCATTAATCTTCTCACAGCAGTTTTAATGTGCATTTTGTTTATGAATAGCACACATACAGAAAAAACATAAATCATGAGTTTGAAACGTAGTGAATTTCCACAAAATGAACACACCCCGAAATCAGCTCCCAGATCAAGAAACAGTGCATTAGCAGCAAACCGACAGTCCTATTTCTCCTACCAGCACTTCCCTCAAGGGTAATTGCTATCCCAGTTTCTATGACCTTAGATTAGCTCTGCGTCTTTTGAGCTTTTTGGAACTGTATGTTACCCATAGTCTTGGGTCTGGTTTCTTTTGCTCAACGGTATTCTTGTGAGATTCATCGTGGTCTTGCATGCATTTGAGTATATATGCATCGATGCATGCATGCATATGCATTACTTTGAAGTCTATACCAAGAAATAGAAAGAGTAGGTGTATGTATGGTGAATTTCAGTGAATATTGCCACTCAACGGTGGTTGAACAGTTTATAATCAAAGCATCATTTTTGAGTTTCCAGTCGTTGAATGTTGGTTGGATCCAGGTCTGTTATATTTATTTCTTATCCTTATTAGATCAGTGGACTACCTGGAACATCTTCTTCTTGTGACAGTGGATGAAGGAAAGAGGAATGAGTACAAAAATACATTGTTTTTCAGCCGTGGTTGAGAACTAGCATACTGTTGCTTGTATCCTTATTGTATTGGCCACATGAAGTCAAATGGCCAAACTCAAAATCAATATATATGCCCCATTTTTTTAGGGGAAGGAGCTACAAAATCACATAACAGTTATGTGGATATTGAGAAGAGTGAAACATTGAAACAAATATCAGTGTAGTTTATCTCAGTTTGCTCTCTTGATGGTATTTATTTATATTCCTCCCCAAATGTATTCACTCCCTATGATACTCCAGAAGTCTTATCTGATCCTGTTCTTAGGATCAAAACCAGATTTTTATACTTTATATCAGGTCAGTATTTTCCTCCTCCTGTTGTAAATCTTTGGGGAAAAAATACAATTCAGCCCTGTACATGTTAACACAGAGATAGAATAAATCACTTAGAAGGGTGGTGAAAAGAGAACACATAACTATATATGTATCTTAGAAATTTGAGAATCTCAGTGGACAAAATGGACAAAAGTTGCTGCATCTGACTATTCTTGGGGCTTCAGTATTTTTTTATTAGGTTCTGGATCTGTACATGGGGATGGTTCCCAAGACTATTGGTCTCCATGACTCTTTAGATTCACCTCTGGGAGATCCTTTCTTCCTCACCATTTCTGTTGGCCATCTCTTAAGAGACATTATAAAATATATCATTTTTAGAAACAGATTTTTTTTTAAGATTATTTATTTTTTTGACAGACAGAGATCACAAGTACACAGAAAGGCAGGCAGAGAGAGTGGGGGAGGCAGGCTCTCTGCTGAGCAGGGAGCCTTTTGCAGGGTTCAATCCCAGGACACTTAGATCATGATCTGAGCCAAAGACAGAGGCTTTAACACACTGAGCCACCCAGGCGCCCTGAGACTGAGATGGTTTCTTAGGCTGTTTCCTGGCTACAGAAATTACTTTATTTTTTATTTTTTAAGTAGTCTCCCTGCCTGGCAGGGAGCCCAGTGCTCAACTTGAACTCATGACTTCTATATCAAGACCTGAGCTGAGATCAAAAGTCAGGTGCTTAACTGACTGAGCCGCCCTGGTGCCTCTGGCTACAGAAATTTTTAAGCCAGAGTTGTTGTTTGAATTTAAAATGCTTTTAGTTGGGGTGCTTGGGTGGCTCAGTGGGTTAAGCCACTGCCTTCAGCTCAGGTCATGATCCCAGGGCCCTGGGATCGAGCCCCACATCGGGCTCTCTGCTCAGCAGGGAGCCTGCTTCCTCCTCTCTCTGCCTGCCTCTCTGCCTACTTGTAATCTCTGTCTGTCAAATAAATAAATAAATAAATCTTTACCAAAAAAAAAAAAAAAAAAAAAAAGCTTTTAGTCTTTCAATCCAAACTAGGGATGGTTTCTCCAATATAACTTTTCAAAATCTTTGTAGGTTTTGTATACACTGAATTCAGTACACTCTATGTGATAAACCACATCTACAGATATTATCAAAACATGACACTCTCTTTAGATGAATTTGTGACTTGTTTTTATTTTCTTAAGTCTTTATGATCCTTGCTGAGAAGTCAACCATCAGTTTCATTCTTATTCCTTTGATGGTAATTTATCATTTTTGTTTTGTTTTGATTTGTTTTTTCTAGCAGCTTTTATGATTTACTCTTTGTCTTGAGTTTTTAGTAGTTCTGCTATGAGGAGCCAGTGGTTTAGTTTTTGTTTTATTTTTGGTTTTTGTTTGTTGCTTTTGTATTTATTCACTTTGGGATTTTCAAAACTTGTAGAATTTGTACATTGACATATGTCATAAGTTTTGGAATCATTTCTTTATCTATTTCTTCCATCACTTACTTGATTTTTTTAAGTGTATGATTTTAAAGGTGTTTTCAATGAACTCCAATATCTCAGTCACCTATGGGTCTACTTTTATAGCTTCTTTTTTCTCCTTGTTTCAGTCCTGAGTTTCTTTTTGTTGGTTGAAAATTGTAGAGGTTGCAGATAATATTCTCTCTCTCAAGAGTGAGTTCACCCATTCCTACACTAGGCACACAGGATGGTGACTGGTTATGTTAATCATATCTTGAGTGGTGCTAGTCAAGACTAAACTGAAGTCCTGTTAAGAATAAGTCAACTTTGGTTTTTACCCTGTCTTTCTAGGATTTTTGACTAACCTATTCAATTTGATGGGACCCTGTCCTCTGACAGATCACAAACCCTAACCTTTCTCTTCTCTGGTTTTTATTTGATTTCTGCTTAGGTTGTGTCCTTCTTCCTACTAAGCAGAATTGGAATTCAGCAAATCTACTAAGAGGATAATTAGTTCTGTGTTTCTCATCCCTTTAATATATGTGAAAGCTCTATTGTTTCTCTGTTGCTGTTCTGGCTTCTAACTCAGATTCTTGGCCCCCTGCTCATAGCCAGAGTCATTAAATGTTCCCACTTTCAAAGGAGTAGTTTCTTTTTCTGGAGTTTTTTCTCTAATAAATCTTTGTCATTCTTTTTCAGATGGCTGCCTTTTCATTGTATTCAAACAAATGATTTATGCATTTTGTTCAACTTTTTTTTTGTTATAGGTGTATGTATTGGTTTGATACCAGCCATTACATTCCATACACAAGTAGAAGCTTTCCTTCTACAACATTTATTAAAAAAATCTATTTTATGGGGCACCTGGGTGGCTCAGTGTGTTAAAGCCTCTGCCTTCGGCTCAGGTCATGATCCCAGGGTCCTGGGATCGAGCCCCGCATCGGGCTCTCTGCTTGGCGGGGAGCCTGCTTCCTCTTCTCTCTCTCTGCCTGCCTTTCTGCCTACTTGTGATCTCTGTCTGTCAGATAAATAAATGAAATCTTAAAAAAAAAAAAAATCTATTTTATCATATTGTGTGGTAATCTTTCTATATGTACCATTTCTTTGAAGAGACTATGACGACATGAACTTCTTGATGGCAGAAATTATCACTAATTGAATATTTTATGGTATACATGATTCACAATAAATTAGATATTTTACATATTTGGGGATGAATTAAAGCACAGTTTCCCTTGGGAATTTAATAAGTCATGTGAATTTCAACCAGAAAAAAAAATTCACATGCAAACACGTCCTCAGATATTTAGATGCAACTGTTGCTGGTTCAACAACCTCTCAGCCCTGTTCATGGGCTTTAGAGATCACAGGTTAAAAACTTCTTCAAATGAAGTTACTAATAAATGAGTCAGTGACTTCCCTAGTTCCTTTTATTACACTGTTAAAGACCTGTATCACTACGTGAAAACATTGTGTTTCTTCTACAGCTATTATTTTAAAAAGAAAATCCAATGACTGGTAAGATAATACATTTAATGAACATTTGTGGGTTTTGGTTGCCCAATATTCATTTTTCCATGGTAAAATCAGCTTACTATACTTTGGAGAAACTTTATCTTTCTTTTTTTTAAAGATTTCATTTATTTATTAGAGAGAGCAAGAGCGAGATAGAAAGGGAGAGCATGAGTGAGGTGAGAGGTGGGAGGGGAGGGGAAGCAGCCTCCCCCCTGAGCGGGGAGCCCAACACAGTACTAGATTCCAGGAGTCTAGGCTCATGAACCAGCTGAAGGTAGACACCCAGTCAACTGAGCCAGCCAGGTGCCCCAAGAAATTTTATCTTTATTAAATTTAGAGTAAATAAAGATGCCCAAAGATTACCATTACGGAAGTCAGCAGTATCCTGGAGATGCTTTCTGCCAAATCCTTTGTCCAATTAGTACTGTTAAGAGGTTAGACTATAACCTTTGTTTCATCAGTTGGATCCTCTCTTCCAGAACTCGATACTTTACCTGAACAAGGCAAGAATATGATTAATAGGGGCGCCTGGGTGGCTCAGTGTGTTAAAGCTCTGCCTTTGGCTCAGGTCATGATCCCAGAGTCCTGGGATCAAGCCCCTTATCAGGCTCTCAGCTCAGAGGGAGCCTGCTTCCTGCTCTCTCTCTGCCTGCTTCTCTGCCTACTTGTGATCTCTGTCAAATAAATAAATAAAATCTTTTAAAAAAAAAAAGAATATGATTAATGGTCAGAGTTTGTTCATTCTGTATCATTGCCAGGAAGAGAAGAACAATTCTTGTTAGTAAGGCTTTCTAGAGTTTGCTGGTAGAACTCATTCCATGGCTTTTCCTCTATACTGAAAAGTACCCCTTTGTATCTTCTTTTTTTTTTTTTTTCTTCAATTTATTTACTTTCAGAAAAACATTATTCATTATTTTTTCACCTCACCCAGTGCTCCATGCAAGCCGTGCCCTCTATAATACCCACCACCTGGTACCCCAACCTCCCACCCCACCGCTACTTCAAACCCCTCAGATTGTTTTTCAGAGTCCATAGTCTCTCATGGTTCACCTCCCCTTCCAATTTACCCAAATTCCCTTCTCCTCTCTAACGCCCCTTGTCCTCCATGCTATTTGTTATGCTCCACAAATAAGTGAAACCATATGATATCTTCTTAATAAATGAGTTCTCCTTTTTGCTTGGGTCAACTAACATGCCCAGATACACTGTTACCACGTTATCATTCATTAAGCTCCATCTAACCATAATCACGATTCCTCTTCCTTTTCTAGGAAGGAAGATAATCTGTTTCCTTCCAGATCAAGCAGAAAGAATCCTAGAACACACATAATAGGATAGGAATATTTTAACTGGTAGATGGGGAGACGAACACCAGAGAGGACAGTCATATAGCACACCACATGGGGGCAGCAGATACTGCTGTGAATTTAAGTGATTGCCAAATTCTATAAGCTTAACATTTACCCCATAGTTAATTTTGAGGCTGATCAAGAACATCATCATCTTTGTCATCTCCGTCCTTCGTATCTGAATAAAGCATAATTGTTTCAAGACAATTTATTGTACGTTAACATGATGCTTCTATCCGTGGTAATAGAAATCATTATTTATAATAAAGAGATGTTAAGACATAAATTTTACTGTCCAACAGCCATGTAAAATTTGAGAGTCCTTGTGATTTTTTTTCAAAACTTTGATTTTTTATCTTTGAGAAGAGAATACTTACATAGTATTATAAAGACAAATTAAATTGTATATTTTACAACCCATCATGTGTTAAGGACTCAAAAATTCTCAGTATTACCATTTTAAAAAATTTCTCTCCATTGGAAAATTAAATAAGCCAAACCTTTAAAATGTGAAAGACCATCAACATTCACAAATAAGGTATGTAAAAGAATAAGGCTATTTTTTTTTTTTTTGACTCTGTGTTCAGAATTTCACCACTCTTCTTTAATATACATATCAGTTGACTGGCCATCTTCAGTGCATGAGTAGAAGCAGCAAAACTGTACTCAAGGATAGACTATTGTCCCATGAGAATTATGCTATTATTCTTTTGTGGGAAGTAATCTAAGAGAAATGAATCTGTATGAGAGACATTGGTCTTTACAACTTTACTCTAAATATTCTGTAAGGAAAAGACATGATTGAGTGTTGCTGAGTATATCTGGAAATCCCTGCAAATGAAACCAAAGCCTTCTAGAATAACTGTATATTCTTGGAAATATGAAACAAGCCAGAACAGTCCCACTCTGAATGAATGGTTTTTAAATGCTTGAGAGACCACAAAACATGAAAGGATTTCTTAATATGAGGAGGAAGATGTGTCTAGTGCATGAAAAACCATACACTCAATTTACTGTAAAGAAGAACATTTTAAAGATGCTAACCCTGTGATTTGAATTGACTTTATTTATTCATTTCAAAGAAGCCATTCAAAAAGCAATAGGCCCCTATAATGAAAATAGAAGAACAGCATGAACAGATGAGGTGTAGACTGTTGGTAAGGAAAAGGGAAAGAATAGGCTTTGAGTTTGTGGAAAATGAGTAATATTTTCATGAAATTTTAGAGGTAGAGATAATTTTAGAGGTGTTAGTGACTTATTTTCCTTTAAGAGATGAGGAAATGGGTAATCAGAGAGGTTCATGACATTTTCAAGCTTATACACAAAACTGAGTTCAGACCTCCTTATTCCTGTATCATTATTTTCCATTTTCAGCAGTGGTTCCTCTTTTAAACTACTTATCTGTTAACTTTGAATACTAGATATTAAAAACCCAATAGCTTTTTACTAGCTCCTTCATGCATTTTTAGAAGCTTAGTGAATATTTGTTCAAATCTGGTCCAAATATGAAAAGACATGCATTACATGTCCAGATGTTATATGTTTTCAACAAATGAAAACCATTGTAATAGAAGATTCAAGTGTATTAGGAAACACATACACAATATGTAGGAGAGCAAGAGTGTGGTCTAGCGAAGTATAAAGCACAGAATTAAAAATTCCAAGAGGGTCAGGAAAGTGGCACCACTGGTAACAGCTAATTTCCATTACTGCTTGAATCCATTTATTGTCTCCAATTGTGGACAATGTAAGAGTAGACTTACTGAAAGATCTGTTTCTTAACTTTGTCTGTATGTTCCCACTGATGAGCCTAAAAAATAGATGCTAGGCGAATTGAAGAGTAAATCTCTCACACCACCTCCGGAGTCTAAGCCACCATATTTCATCTGACCTTCTGGTTCCCCTTCCCCTGTCCTCCCATTATGTCTCTTTAGCTAGTTATCATTTAATTATCCAATTTGACCTTTTTTTTTTGGTCAAAACAAAACAAAACCAACAAAAAAGCACAATTAAAGACTCCTGTTGTTTTTCAGATATTTGTGTTCTTACTGCCTAGAACTTTGTATCATTTGTTTGATCCACTGCTAGATTTTTCTATTCAGCTCTCAACTCAGGAGTCTGATTAGTATTTGCTTAAAGAGAACTTCATCTCCATGGGCACCTATATATTTTGTGAGGAAATTGAGAAAGCAATGTGGTTTGACTACCTCATGTAATCTCCCTGATTATATAAGTACCAACTCTTTGGGTTTTTCATTCTGTTAAATTTATTTCCTTTGAACATCTACTGGCAGTTGGACTGGAGGACATTTTTAATTAAGATAGTATTTCTGAGGAAATACAGAAAATAGGGAAGAGTAAATGGGCTTTGATTTCTGTTGCTTAATCTTTAGTTAGATCATCCATATGTCTGTCTGTCTGTAAAAATTCAGGAGTCAGAGTGCATTAGTTTCTGTGGCTGCTATATCAAATTATCACAAGCTGGGTGAGTTAGACCAACAAAAATGTATTCTTTCATATGAGGCCAGAAACCCAAAATCAAGGTGCAAGCAGGGTTTTGCTTCTTCTGGGGAGAATCTGTTTCTGGGTTCTTCCAGCTTCTGGTACCTGGTGGCTGTTAACATTCTCTGACTTATGGCTGCTCTGTGTGCTTGGTCTTCACATGTATCTTCTCTTCTCTGTGTATCTTCTATGTTGTGTCTTCTTCTCATAAGGATACCTGTGATAGTATTTAGGGCCTACTCAGATAATATAGGATAATCTCCTCATCTCAAGATCTTAATTTTATCTGCAGAATTTACCAGATAATAGTCACAGATTTTATAAAATAAGATCTGGTATAGTTGAAGGCAACCATTCAGCTCACTACACAGAGTAAGAAGATACTACTAGAAGTCTGCTTGAACTCCTTCCTATATGAATGTTTGCAGTGGCCTCCTAAGGAGGAGGCAGGTTGAGAGTTTAAGCTGCTCCATGGTATCACTGCCTTGGCATCCATTTTGTTGGCCAAGTGACCTGTGAGGGCCTTGTATTAACCCCAGCTTCCCAGTGCAAGTACTTGCCCTCGGTAACAGCCTGCAGAGTCACAAGAAAACGTACATTCCTAATATAAGTTCCCCAGTAGCCCTTGTGATCAACAGTCTCCCCTCTGTCCTAGGGCTTTCTCCTAATGCACCCTGTAAGACCCCATGGAGCTTACCAAAATACCATGCTTTTGATTTGAATTGATCAATCTGAACTTAACCTGGGATCCCCAAAGCACTCCCCCCTAGACCCTAATAAAGTTACATGCCCCCGGTCTGTTGTTCTGTCTGCTTTCTACCTTGACCTCCTTATGTGGCCTCTCGAGGTGTGCTTATTTATTTCAGTTTCTCTTGTCATCCTTTTTTGAATCATGGCTCACCATTCTACACCCTGTGCTCTACTTAACAAATATTCATTTTACGAAGTCGTAACATGGCCTTTCAAACTTCTGTGTGAGATTTCCAGGAACACAGTGCTTACTACCTCCCTGAAACTTGCTCTGTTCATTCTTATTGTTAAAAACATAATGAAACAAGTGGGATTGGGGGGGAGACAAACCATAAGTGACTCTTAATCTCAGAAAACAAACTGAGGGTTGCTGGGGGGAGGGGGGTTGGGAGAGGGGGTGGGGTGATGGACATTGGGGAGGGTATGTGTACCCCTGATACATTATATGTTAATTAAAAAACAAAAACAAAAAACACATAAGTCCTTAGCACTGGGTTGGGTCTGCCTTGGGTCTTTCTACCAGTTCAGCCACACTTACAGATAACCTTCAACATCTATATTCTACTACCCAAATCTGGTAGACCATTTAGTTAGGGCTAGGAGAACATGAAGAGCCTCAGTACCACATGAAGATACAGTCTAAAAAGTATCTGTAATTTCCTGAAACCCAGTATATGGCAGGTGAGTCTGTCCTGACAATCCTGTATTAGGCCAAGACATGTGGTGGGGTTTCTTCTGTGGTTCTTCAGCTGGGACTAGAGTCCAACCTGAACTAGCTTACCTAGCTTACCTCAAGGAAATCTTCATATCTTTCTGATCTTGTATCCTTAATCTCTCTTCAACAAATTGAATCTTACTCCCCATGTATGCCTCCCACATGCTTCTTAGCTACTGACTTGGTTCTTGGTCTGAATAGACAAATCAGTTGAAAATACCCATTTCTGCTGTCTTGCATGTTTAAACTATTGGACTGACCACTTTGGGTGCCAGACTTATCCTGGAACAAATACGAATTAGCACCCTGCCCTTTTTTTCATACCAGGAGCCAGCCCCATACCAGAGTTAATTTTCCCAGCCTTAGTCCATTCATTTATGTTACTAAATAAGATAACTAGTCTTTGAAATATTTTGGAGTAGATTCTGTCATTATTGTCATTTACAGAAGATACATTTTAAAGCACAATGATGTGTAGTATGGTAGTCCATCTTTGAAGTTATGTTCTTATTTCTTCTCTTTTCTAGGCTTAATAACAATTTAACAGCTCTTCGTCTTAGCATGTTTTCTGTCTCTTTCCTTCCCTCCACTCCTCTCTTCTCTCCTTCCTCCCCTCTCACTGCTTCCTGTCTTCCTTCTACCCTTGTTTCATTACCCACAACACAAATTATCCTTCTCTGACACGGTCTTTTCCTTTGTCTCAGCCTCTCTTTCTCTCCCTCTGTCTCTGTCTTTCCCTCCTCATCCCCTCAAAGGGTCTTGTCTCTTAAGTCTGATGCCTCCACTCCATCTTAACACAGAACCAGATTCTATCCAAGATTTTCTTGCATCTCTGTCACTTATTCAGGGCCTGAGCAGGGCCACCTTTCTTCCCTTTGGAAAGGTGTAACATTTAATGACCATTCTTTTTTCTGCTGTTTAAAGTCACCTTTGGACTGCTTTGGTTTCTTTCTAAAAGTATGATAGCATCATTGCCCAGTAGACCCTGTCAAACTGAGCATCTCTTAGGTTGACTGAATTTTGAGGCAGGATTCACAGTAAATTTTTATCCTCTTCTCTAGCAATATTTCTCATTTCTGATAGAAACACGTTCTTCTTTCTTCATAGATCTTCCTATATCTTTTCCAGCCAGCGTAAGTTCATTGTAATCACTCCAACAAAGTTGCAGATTTCATATTTGCCTATCTGTTTGTCTGATTGAGAAAGGCTCTTCACTTTGTTTGATTTCCTAAAATGCTATGGTGGCACTTCCTTCACCACTTCCCGAAGGAACCCAATATACTTAGGTAAGTGAAAGTCAATATTCCTGAGATAAGAGGGATTGAGAAGAAAAGGAAGGTTAGAGAAAGATGGAGAGAGTGTCTAGCTCAATTTGTCTGCATTCATATATTTTGTGTCTCTGGCCTGAACTCTCGATGTCATGTCCAATGAGATTTAGAAGACCAGTAGGCATCTCAGGCATAACTAGACTCTTGATTCTCCCCACGTAACTATTACTCCAGTTTTTGTTTTGTTTTTACTTTTCAGTAATGGAGAATTCCTTTTTCTGGCTGCCTAAACAAAAATCTTGAAGTAGGCTTGATTCCTCTCTTTCTTTCACACCACACATACAATTTGTCCATAAATTTTGCACACTCTATCTTTAAATACATCCTAGTTATAAGCATTCCTCATCACCTCCACTGCTACAACCCTGGTGCCTTCTAACATAATCTCTTACCTAGATTATTTCACGTGTCTCCCAATTGATGTTTCTGATTTTCACCCTTGAACCTTTTGTGTTTTACTCTCTATATCATAGCAGTAAACAAAGTCATACTGTATCACTTCTCTGTTTAAAACCAGTAGCCTGTCATACTAAAAGTAATTTTCAACTCTTGGTTTAGAAGGTCCTACTTTATTTGACCCCAGATATCTCTTTGTCTTAAATTTTACTGCTTTTCCTTCCCTTACTGTGAATCAGATTCAGTAGCCCATTTGTTCTTCCTAAAACAGATCAAACTCAGACATTTGACATATACTCTCTCTTCGGGTCTTTGCATTTGCTGCTTCTTGTCCATAAAATGCTTTTTCATCATGCTCAAATTGGCATGGCTTGTGTATACTTCTAGAAGTGCATTCTTCAACTTCTGTGCTCAATGCTACCCTATCAGGGGTCTTCATGACAGTCTTACTGAAAATACAATGCTCTGCCATACTCTATGCACCAAAGTTTCCTTTATTTTTCTTCATAACACTGATCACCACTTAATTATAAGCCATTTTGTTTTGTTTCCCACCCTCTCTATGAGGATAATGAACATGTCTGTTTTATACTCAGTTGAAGTCCAGCTTCTAGAATAGTGATGGCACATATTACGTACACTTTGTCCAATAAGCTTTTATGAAGGCTGTTGTTTGAGATCAGAGTGAAGCAGGAAGAAAACAAGCTATAGTCAAGGAGAACTTGAGTCTGAATCTTCGTCTGCTACTGCCTGCCTTAACTTTGGTTAAAGTTCTTCTTTGGGCCTAATTTTTCTCTGGGCCTTCTTCTCTGGACATAATTTTTCTCAAGAGTAAAACTGATTATATATATTATATGATAGTTTATATATATAATATAAAATATATATGACATATTTTATATATATATGCACACATCTACCATCACAGCTGCTCAGCGGTCTGTGGCTTGTGTTCTTGGGACCCCAGGGATCAGTCACAGTTCTTTACTGCATTCCTTTAGAGTAATGGGTAAATTGCAATGTGGTATATAGGAAAATGCCATACCTTGAAATTTTCGTATATTCTAGGAAATTTTAAAAAGATTGTTTATTCATCTATTATATATAATTTATATATATAATATATAATATATATATTATACACACATGTGTATTAGAGAGACATTTTAAAAACTAACACATATAAACCACTTGACACAGTACATAATTCCTGGAACTCAGTAAAGTTTACTTTTGGGTCTGCACTTTTGGCCTTCCTTCTCTGTGCATCCCACTCACCTTGTTTAGATGATGTCTCACAGAAGAACTTCTTTACTATCAGACAGAACCAGTGGAGACCCAGAAGGCCCCCACCACCAAGGCGATTGGGGTATCTGTGCCCCATGCTTGTTTGTCAGCTTGGCTTGTTACAATCTGTACACATGTTTTTCAGCAGATGTTTGACATCATTTGTCTCCCAGCACAGACGGTATCTACCTTGATTTGCGGTGAGATGCACATTTGGGCTGGGAACTGCCATTCCAATCAATGCTGCAGGAGGCAGTTTACTGGCAGCCTCCCGCCGCTGCTCCCAAAGGATGGCTCGGATCCTCATGCTCTGCGTGGGAGGGAACATGACAGTTTAATTTAAATACCTCTGCCAGTGCACCAAGTTCTGCAAGACACGTTCTCTGCTGTGCATTCATGTTCCTGTGCTGTTGCTCTACCCGTGCGGTCTCCGCTGAGGTCCCACAGAGAAGGGAAGAGATGGCTTGGCTTCTGGAAGTGGCCGGAGTTCAAATGCTGCCTCTACTATGATAGCTGTGTGGCCAGGGACCATTGACTTAACCTCTCGGAACCTAGGTTTCCTCATCTCGGATATTGGGATGACCCCTGATAGTATCTATTTCCTTGAATCTTTGTGAGAATTAAATTATATCTTTTAAGCAGAACACTTAGAGCACTCCCTAGAATGCAGGAAGTTTTAGTAGGTAAAAGTGATTGTTAACAGGCATATAATTAAGGGTAAGTGGAGCAAGAGTTCGAAGAGCAATCGGAAAAGACCATTTAGAAACTGGGGATGCCTGATGAAGACGTAAATCCCATTCATACAGCGCAAGATGGTATCAGACCCAACCTGCCTCGGCAAACACATGGGCTCCTGGGGAAGGAATAATTTTCTGGAGGGTGAGGATGTAGGTAAATAATGTCTGATCCAGGAGGAGCTGATTTCATTAAGACCTAGAACCGAGTCAAATTTAAATAGAAGGAAGTAGTAGTTGACAGTGTTATAAAAGACTGAGATGCTGTTAAAAGTCTTTTTCTTAATATGAGAAACCCTGAGTTTGAAGCTTTTGCTTCATTTGAAGGGTCTGTCAGGCTTCTAAGTGAGAAAATTACATTCACTGATAGCCCTGGTCTTAGTGAGCAAAGGGATGAAAATAGTATTTGCCAAGTACTTACTACACACTGAGTAATTAGTTCCAAACAATTGGTTTTTAACCCTACAGTAAGTTTCTTGAAAGGAGGAGTTGCTGTATCCATTTTACAGATGAGAAAACAAACTCAGAAGGGTTAGATAAACCAAACTTCTCTTAACTGGTAGAACCTAGAACATAAATCCAGATTTAAAAGCATTTTCTTTCTACATGGTCTTACTACCTGCTGTTAGATACTGAGATTCATCCTTTCTGGATGGATGTACATTCCTGATTCCCTGCTACTAATTAGTTCTGTGTCACATCATTTTTCATTTCCTGGCATGCAGAAGACTTAGCGATATTCATTGGGCACACCAGGAAAACCAGTGAGAATATTTCCAGTCTCTGACTTCCATAAACCCTGCCTGGGCTGAATAAATGTGTATCAAAGATCGCTTTTGACCTTGGGACGCTTGCATATTACAATTCTGGGATAGAGGAGGAAAAGGCATTAAATGGATCCCTTTAGTTGCTTCTGGCCCTGTAGCTTTTAGATTTTGCTTAACCAATGGAGAACAGGAGGCACTAGGACCTCAGTGGCAGGAAGAGCCCCAGCATGAGTCCTGCTCAGGAAGCCACCTGCCGTTAGCCTTTGCCGCACATGAGTGACAGCTCTGTGCAGAATGCATTTCAGAAAACGAGCATTCTCTGCAACACCATTCCACATTCTGAACTGTGCCATGAAACACCATATGTATTTATATTACACCAGTGGTAATGTTTAAAAAAAAAAAAAACCTTTTAAGTCAGTTTTCACATTATTCCAAATGATAGAAAAAGATCATTTTGTTTCTCTCTTAGGGCTAGGAAGGCAGTCTTGTTATTCCTCACCAGTCATCAAAGGGACCTGGGGTTTCTGCACTTCTGACAAGTATCCTTTAGAATGTGCAAAGGGAGGGCACCTGGGTGGCTCAGTGGGTTAAGCCGCTGCCTTCGGCTCAGGTCATGATCTCAGGGTCCTGGGATCGAGTCCCACATCGGGCTCTCTGCTCAGCCGGGAGCCTGCTTCCTCTTCTCTCTCTCTGCCTGCCTCTCTGCCTACTCGTGATCTCTCTCTGCCAAATAAATAAATAAAATCCTTTTAAAAAAAATAGAATGTGCAAAGGGTCTGGGACACATCTGGTTATATTGACAGTCCCGTGTAACTGGATTCAGATTGGTGTGGCTTTCTCCTTCCTAGCTGAGCAAACTGAGCATCCTTCCCGCCTTTGGGCATATTTATACCCCTGTGTGCAGTTGTGTTTGGGAGTTTTTTCATGCTCTGCTCACTGATGGTGTTGACTTCATCAGGCCTGTTCTGCAGGGCCAGCCCCTTTCTTTCAATCCAGTTATTATTAGTCTTTGATACATACTTGTGCTGAGAATGGACTCGTGTTCTGGACCTTCTTTCATCCCAGACTTGAAATCTTGTTCTGTTTCATGAGTTTTAGACATACATGGACCCATACTAACATACACACGTATGTGCCTAGCATGTTGCCTTGAAATACAGTCTAGACAGAACTCCAGGTCCCCTGATGACCTGGATGACAGACACTGGAAGAAATGGGGCATTTTTTTTTTTAAGATTTTTTTTTTTTATTGGACAGAGAGAGATCACAAGCAGGCAGAGAGGCAGGCAGAGAGAGGAGGAAACAGGCTCCCTGCTGATCAGAAAGCCTGATGCGGGGCTTGATCCCAGGACCCTGAGATCATGACCTGAGCCAAAGGCTGCGTCTTAACCCGCTGAGCCACCCAGGTGCCCCGAAATGGGGCATTTTTAACTCTGTCTCTAACACACACACACACACACACACACACATTATGTTTATATATAATCAGTTTTGCTCTTGAGAAAAATGAGACTCAGGAAAGTTAGCAAACTTGCTAAAGGTAAGGATAGAGAGGACGAGAACCATTTCAGTTTTGGCAGCTGGGTAGAAATTGTGGGAGGTAAGTGGGAGGATTCCCTGTATGTCATAGTTTCTGACTCAGAAAAGAAAAGATAATTTAACTTTTATACAACATCTTAAAATTTGTACAGTGTGCCTCATATCCTACTATCTCTCTCTTTCAAACATGAAGAAGTGAGTTTATATCTGTATCTTAGAGATTCAAGGAGAGCACTTTCTCTACTCTACTGATTCTGCAAATTTTAAGTACCCACCAAAAGCTACAATCTTTTAAGAGGTCAAAATTCTGAAAGCATTTGTGTTGTCTCATACTGTATCATGAGCTTCTAGGAAGGGGGGTTATTTAAGCTAAAAGAGTTTAGACAATTTCTAGGGTTGTTGTATGGCAAATTCAAGTTACAGAAGAGAAGAATAGAAAGGGTATTCCAGTGACAGCTGAGAATCCAAAGGGATTATAAAAGAAGTTGGAAGTGCAGTTCATTTGGATGTTGAATGGGGAAGTGAAGCAAATTCTTTGGTGTATTTGTCAAGAAAATTGACAATGAGGGGTGCCTGGGTGGCTCAGTCGCTAAGCCTCTGCCTTTGGCTCAGGTCATGATCTCAGGGTCCTGGGATCAAGCCCCGCATTGGTCTCCCTGCTGGGCGGAAAGCCTGCTTCTCCCTCTCCCATTCCCCGAGCTTGTGTTCCCGCTCTCACTGTGTCTTTCTCTGTCAAATAAATAAATAAATCTTAAAAAAAAAAAAAAAAGAAAGAAAGAAAATTGACAAGGGATAAATGTCATCTATGTATTAATAAAGGATACATAAAGAGATCAAATATCTGTGATTATAGTCTCTTATACATCAGGGTATGGAATTACAAATAATATTCAGTACCCAGAATTAACTAAGGATTTGGAAAGTGACAGAATTCTAACTAGAGGAAAGAAATACCATGTTGTTGTTTTTGTTTGTTTGTTTTTTGTTTTTTTAAAGATTTTATTTATTTATTTGGCAGACAGAGATCACAAGTAGGCAGAGAGGCAGGCAGAGAGAGAGGAGGAAGCAGGCTCCCTGCTGAGCAGAGAGCCCGATGTGGGGCTTGATTCCAAGACCCTGGGATCATGACCTGAACCAAAGGCAGAGGCTTTAACCCACTGAGCCACCCAGGAACCCCAAGAAATACCATGTTTGAGGGCTATTCTTCCACTCCCCTTCTGAGTGAGAAGAAGAAATAAGAAATAAGTTTCTAAGAACATACGCCATTGCTAGCAGCATCCTGTTCATCCCAGGAGGCTCTGCAGAGTATCAAAGTCTGGTGTCGGGGTGGGGGAAAGATTCATTATCATCAGCTATTTTTGGCTAGAAGCCTCAAAACTGTTAGCTTTTAGTCTTATTGGAGAAAGTCTCTCCTTTCATGCAATTCTTCACCTAGGAAATAGGAAGATAGTCTTTGGGGAATATATTTTCTGGTTTCCCTTTCTCAGTGAATCCACACACCAATGCAGCAACCCCCCACACCCCCCCACACCCCCCCACCCACACACTCTTCTTGTTCACATAGACCTCTATAGATTCCCTCCAATTTCTAGAGAGAGAATTTCCAATCCTTAGGCCCTCTAACCTAACCTCTCAGTAGCCTGGAGTTAAGGTGAGAGAAAAAGGGACCTGCATAGCCCCGATTCTTAGATTTGTTAGAATGGGGAGAATATGTCAAAAGGTAGATGCTATTTCAAATTACAAGACCTCACCCATTTTAGACATCATAAATGTATAACCCTCCTACCCCAGGGCCAATATCAGGAGGTGAGAGGAGTTATGAGCTCTCAGAAGAACTGGAAGAAACCCCAGTCTTTTTCTCTCAAGCTTTACATCTCCATAAACTTGGCAGATTCCTTTTTATTCTGTGGTGTTCGCTCCAAGCTCAAATTTCATGGTCAGTCATTATAATCACTTTGTTTTTGTATTCCTCTTCAATTCCCTTGACTCTTTCTCAATTATTAATAGTGTTTCAAGACAGACACTTTGGCTAAATCCATCCGCTCCCCTCCCTGGGGCTGTACCCACGTAGCTGAATGTGTCTGGTATGAAACTTTTTGATCATACCGGTTGGTCCCATTTTAAATTCATGACCACATATTTTAAGTGTGTCCTGAAAGGTACTCAGCAGCCATACTGTATAATGTTAGTGACACACTCTTACTTTCTTACCTCTGTTTTCTGTGGGTGACTTTGCTTCTGACTTCGCTGAGAAAATTGAAGCAATCAGAAGATAATTTTCCACCCACATCCACCCTACCTGTGTGGACTCAACCAAAATATGAATCTTGTTGCTGTAGTTCAGCTATCCACATCCCTAACTAAAAATCAGTCCCTATTTGCTCACCAGATTCTATCCCCTTTTGCTTACTCAAAAGGTATCACTCAAGCAATTACGCCCTCAACAACGTGGGGGATTTTTCCCTCTCTCCTGGACCATTTCTATCAGTAGTCAAACATGATGCTATTTTTCCCCTTTTGAAGAAAAAAAAAATATCTTAGGCTCTTTCCCCCATCACTCTTTAGATACCAAGTCTTCCCTTCCCTTTCAGTCTGTCCTTAAAACCATTTTCTGTTCTGTCTGCTTCTGATTCTTCTCTTTTTCTCTTAAATTCACTCCCTCAGCCTTTCTGTCCCCTCAATGACAGTGTTCTTTTCAAGATCATTCTTATGCTAAAGAAAATGGATTCTCCTTAGTCTTCGTTATTCTTGACTTAAAGAGGCACTTGTTACTCCAGGGGTGATGGTGTCCCTACTCCTGGATATACTCTCATCATTTAGTTTTTAAAAAATTATTTTCTTTGCTTTCCTCCTGTCTCACTAGTCATTCCTCATCAACCCTCCGTGGCTGGTTCATCCTCTTTTCCTGAAGATGCTTCCTGAACCTCTTCACAGTTCTTTTGTCCCAGAGATCAGCCCTTAGTCCTCTTGTTTTCTTCATCCCCATTCACTTTCTTGGTGATCCCATCTGGTCTCCAATCTAGTGCCATAGTCTGCCAGATTTACACTGTCCTGAGCACTCTACAAAGGCACACACCCGAGTTGTGTCTCTCTACAATGCCAGCTTTATTCAATCATAAAGCAAAGTTAAATCACAACTATAAAGCAGGTTCAAGATTCCAAACTCTGACAGTTCACTATGGGATGAACCTTGGCTTCTTAGATGGCACACGGAGCAGGACGGAAGACAAGCCACATGACAAAGATGTCAGGAAGGTGCAGAAAGTGAAGGAACCAAACACAAAATCAGTCTGCGGGCGCGCAGTTGAGATAAGGCATCAGTCTGGTCCGGGTGAGCTCTGGATCAGGCATTCACTGCTTGTGATGCTCAAGCAGGGAAGAATCTCAGTTCTGTTCCGGGATCCATCAGGCAGAGCCTTCGGCAGCAGCTGCCTTTTTTAAATGGTCAGACGTAGAGGGGTCAGACTCTGAAGAGTCTGACAGTTTGCTGCCAAAATCCTTCCCTTTTTAAAGGGATTTAATCAGTTTTAGATTTCCACAGACCTCTTCTGCTTCTGCTTGTTATCTGTTCTAGGGTGTCAGCTGACATTGGTCCCGGTGATATCTCGTAGCCACAGTACTTTACCTGCTTGTGTCATTGGTTGACACAGGCTCCCGCTTGACATGAGAGACTCCATTTTGCTTTCTACATACGCCTCCAGACCAGACCAAGATCCTCACCTCTAGGCTGATAGGTACAATGGCCTGTTCAGCAGCACCAATTGGATGTGTAATGGACATCTCAAGCTTCATGTTTCCAAAGCTGAACCTCTGACCTTCCTCCCAAAATCTGTTCCATGTCTAGGCTTTACCAACTCAGTCATGAAAACTCTAGCCTTGTAGTTTCTGAGGCAAAAATTTTAGGTGATCCTGGATTTCACCTTTTTTCTCTCAAACTCTGCATCTGATCTCAGTGGAAATTCTGTTTGCTCTACCTTTACAATATATTCAGAATTTATCGCTTGCTATCACCTTGTGTAAGCCTTCTCACAGGTTGTCTCTATTTCCATTTTTTTCCCCTACGCTCTGATCTCAATATAGTAGCCAGAATGACTCTTTCTAGAAATAAGTCAGATAATGTCATTTATTTGCCCCAAACCTTCCAACGGTTCCTGTCTTTGGCAGAATAAAAGTCAGGTTCTATCCATTAGCCCACATCACTTCTCCAAGATCAACTCCAGAATTCCCAACTTCACTCATTCTCCTCCAAACATATCTGCCTCCTTGCTATTCTTGTTTTTCAAATATTGCATATCCCACCTTACTGTCTTTGCATGGTTTGTTCCCTTTTTGCAAGCACTTCTCCTACAATTTCCATTGATTCAACTTCCTTACCTTCTTCAAATATTTGAGGTTCCCTTTAAGGTCTGTCCTGATCACTCAACTTAAATTGTGTCCAGCCCCCACCAATCACACACACACCACACATACCCCATCCTCCTTACTTGGTTTTTATCCCCCTCATAACACTTACAACTTTCTAACATGCTACGTATTAGTATTTTTTTAAGTATGTAGGTGTAGCTGTTTTTTCCTCTTTATGTCTTTTCTCTATAATGTGGGCATCATAATAGCAGAGGTTTTTCCGTGATATAGCCTGATTTTCTGGAGTAATTTTTGGTGTACATGATGGGTTCCATAAATATCTGTGGAATACATGAAAGATTAAATAGGTACATTAGATGTGGGAAACAAAGACAGAAGGAAATGTAGAGAAAATTAAATATCCACATAACCCACAGCCCATTGACAAATACTTGAGAAGGCAGAGTATTCAGTTCCTCCAGGAATCTCTTAGCTGTCTTAATGATAATGACTTGTTCGAGGGAAAAACAACCTTAGTTTGACAAGAGAAGGCCAACCGCCTAGTGAGTCTTCTTTAGCATATGAAAATCTTTTTGGAATTTCCCTTATCTTTACTTTTTCCACCCCAAAATCTATAATCCGTTGCTCCTCCAAATCCTGGGGCGGGGGTAGCAGCTGGGAGCCGCAGGTCTTTCTGCCTGTGGGTCTCGTGCCCTTTAACAAAACCACAGTTTTGCACTGAAGACATCTCAAGAGTTCTTTCTTGGCCATAGACTCTGGTCCCCACCAACTTCAGTTATATTCAAAAACCACATGACATGGACTGGCTATTTTTAGCTTATTCTAAGCACTCTCCTATGTAGAAAGAGGATCTCGTTGTTGTCATCTAAAAAGACTAGCTTTGAGTCCCTCTGCTACCATTTCATTTTTCATAGTGTGAACTCGTGTAAGTTATTTAACTTGAAGAAAGTCGGCATTATAGTATACACCTCTTAGGTTTGTTCTAAGGAGGAAAAAAATAAGTCAGGCACCTTTCACAGTACCAGATATGTAATAAGTGCTCAGTAAATGTTGGCAATTACTGTGTACTTTGTAAAAAGTAGCTGCTTTTCCTTTTTGCTTCAGAGAGAAGTAGATAGGAACTGTGTACCTTTGAGACACGAGTCAGCATTTCTGAGGCATCTGCAGCTAAGAACAGCTTCTTATCAGATTGTGTCAATAGTGCACCTGAATTTAATGGGTGAGCACATTGTTTGCACAGAAAAAAAAAAGCAATTGTCTCTGTGTGATATTTGTGTCTGATTAGCAGCAACAATTGCTTCTCCATTTTCAAGCACTGGTTCATATCGGAGTAATGTTTCTGCTGTGTATATTAGATGAAAATGAGATTGCGTTTTCTTTCTCTGACAGGCTGAGTACAAGCCTTTTAAAGGCAAGAGCAAAATACTCCTACACAGGACATGAGTTCCATTTCTTTTAAAAAGATTGAAGAACATAAAGCAACTCCAGTAAACAAAGATTGTTTCTTACAATGGCATATGGGATAGCTGGAAGTGAAGAAAAGTTCCCAAAATGGAAAAGGGGCCAAACTGAGGAACCTCTGGTAGGATTTCAAGTAGGAACAGTGGAAATAGCTGGAGTTGAACTTGGAGGAGGCTTACACAAGGTGATAGCAAGTGCTGCTTCTAAGGTCTCTCTAATTCTCTTTCCCTTCTAAAATTTCTAAATCAGAGAGATGAATTGAAAAAGAAGAGATGATAAGGGTTGTTTTTTGTTGTTTTGTTTTTGTTTTTGAAAATTATACAAACAAGGAATCTCAAGTATTAGGTTTGGGTCATGTTACTGTGTAAAAACAAATGACAAATGCAATGAGAATCTAATGGAGATTCATATATATATATATAATTTTTTTTTTTTTTCCTGAGTTTGGCATAGAGTTGGGTAACAAATGGCTGACTGCAGAGGACAGAAAGTACTTTACAATTGAAGAGTATGTCCCTAGAACAAAAATTTTTAAAAATTGAAAAGTAAAACCAAAAATAAAAAAGGACTTAAAGGAAAAGAAAGATACATTCTTTAGTGAAACCATAACATATTAATATATTAGAATGGAGAGGATATCTTGAATCATTATTATTATTTAAATATTTTATTTATTTCTTTGAGAGAGGGAGCACAAGGAGGGAGGTGGGGAGAGGGGCCAGGGGTAGGGTTGGGGGACAGAAGCAGATTCCCTACTGAGCAGAGAGCCTGATGCACTGCTCTGTCCCAGGACCCTGGGATCATGACCTGAGCCCAAGGCAGATGCTTAACTGACTGAGCCATCCAGGCATCCCTCACGTGGGAGGTATGCTAAGCACTACTCTCTCTGGACATCAGGTTCAGCACACTGGATTCCACTCCTGCTTCCTTCCACGGTGCATCACAAGATAGGTGGTGACATGACTCCATGACTTCTGAAGCAGACCAAACAACGTTCAAAGGGAAAAGTGCTCCTGGGTGGGGATGAACTCCTTAAGCATTGGTCATGGTATATCTATGTTAAAGCTTAAAAGGAAAGAAGGAAATTATATTCTGGAGGATTTTTGTCCAAGCTAGACTAGACTCCAATCCCTTAGATGTATGGCAGTGTGACGGTAGAACACATATCATGAAATGGACAATAAGTGTCTAGGTCAGATGATTAACGATGGGTTCGTGCCAAATCATTTAACCATGCACCTAATACATAAGAGGTGCTCAACAGATGCTCTGTGACCTTCACTTACATGCTCTTTCAACTATACCATTCAATAAGGACCCGACCTGAGAGCTCAAGGCCAAGCCAGGTGAAAAGCTTAATTACATTTATATCATTCAGAATCTTGGAAGGAAACAGATGAAGTAATGCTTTAAAAAAAAAAGTATTAATAACAAAGGTGGGGGCAGGGTTAAAGGAAATTAACAAGTAATGGTATAGAATGTCCCAGACCAACAATTGCATGGAATTGTTACCAGCTATGGGCCTCAAGGGGCAAGTGGAATCAACAGTTATTGTAACCCAGACAAAGAGGAACTATAGCAATGAAGTAGACCTGGCTAAGAGGAGATGTACCTTTTTATTTTTTAATTAAACTGTTTGAGATAATTGCAGATACACATGCAGTTGTAAATAATACATAGAAAAAAAAATAATACATAGAAATCCTATGTGCCTTTTACCCAGTTTCCTCCAATGGTAATATCTTATAAAACTAGTAAAATATCACAACCAGGGTATTGACATTGATACCATCAAGATACAGGACATTTCCATCATTATAAGGAACCCTCATGTTGACCTTAAGAGCTATACTCACTTTCTTCTTCTCTTCTCTGTACCTAAGCACAGACAATTACTAATCTGTTCTATAATTTCTCTAATTTCATCATTCCAGGAATGCTGTTTGAATGGATTATTTAAACTTTTGGGATTTACATTTTTTTAACTAAATAATTCTCTAGAAATTCATCTAAATAGTTAGGTACACGGTAATTTGTTCTGTTTTATCACTGAGTAGTGTTCTATGATACGGATATACCAAAGTTTGTTCATTCATCTGCTGAAAGACATTTCTGTCTTTCTAGGTTTTGGCTATTATGAATAAACATAATGTTTGAACATTCATGCATAAGATTTTTCCCCCCCTAGGGATTTTATTTATTTATTTGACAGAGCGAGTGAAAAATCACAAGCAGGGAAAGAGAGAATTAGGCTCCCCACTGAGCAGAGAGCCCTGTGCAGGACTCAGTCCCAGGACCCCGGAATCATAACATGAGCCCAAGGCAGATGCTTAACCTGCTGAGCCACCCTGGCACCCCCATGGGTAAGTTTTGTGAACGTAATGTGGTATGTCTCTGGGATAAATTCCCAGGAATGCAAATGCATAAGTAGTTGTATGTTTAGTTTTTAAGGAAATTCAATCTGTTTTTCAGATTGGCTATACCAGATTATTTCCCAATAATCCTTGCCAGCATTTGGTAGTGTTACTTTCTAAAAAAAAATAGCCATCTTATAGGTGTGTATTGATGTGTCATTGTAGTTTTTCTATGTATTCCTTGAATACCTAATGAGGTCGAATAACTTTTAGTGTGTTTGTCATCTTTACTTCCTTCTCATGAACTGTTTCTCCATATACATTTGCTTGTTTTGTAATTAGGTTATTTGTTTGTTTAATGGAATCTGCAGATATTTGTACACTAAATCCCCATGTCAACTGGAACCAGATCCATATCACTTCATAGCTGTGTCAGACGCCAACCCAAAATCTGAGTTGTTTTTGTTTTTGTTTTTGTTTTTTTTAACCTGCGGGTCCTTACACTCTTATTTTCTGAAATACTCAACTTGGCATTTCTCATAGTTGTAACATGAATCAAGCTCTATTCAATGCCAAGGGAATACCAGTACAATTTGCAGAAAGGGAGGTGTTCCCAGAAATGAAGCACCTGGGAAATTAGAGCTCTTTTTTAATTTAGTTCTTCAGTGAGAGTCTTACAAATGGAATATGAGTTTCAAAATGTCCCTGCTGGAAAAAAGAATGTTCCTTGCTATTGTTTAAGTCTATTTCAGATGTTGCTTACTCTTTCTTGATTGAGAGAGATGGAAAGAACCTGTCAAACCTCCTAATTAGCTTTCCATTGCATTAAGGAAAGACTTGGAATATTGCATCCAGTGAAACATGTACTTAATCATGCAGAGCCCTTGCCTAATTCCTAGGATTCTTCAGGAAAGCTGTGTAGGGACTTAATTACAGTTTATTTTTGTAGGTGCCACAAAGAATATTGGGCACTTAAAATGAGGTCATGGCTCTTTCTCTATAAATATGCAGGTCTCCCTTGATTTACAGTGGGGTTATGTCCTGGTAAACCCATCATAAATTGAAAATATAAGCTGAAATGCATTTAGTACATCTTAATCTGCAAAACCTCACAGCCTAGCCAAGACTACAAGCAATGTGCTCAGAAGACTTATATTAGCCTGCAGTTGGGCAAGATCATTAAATACAAAGCCCGTTTTATTTATTTATTTTTCTTTACAAAGCCTATTTTATAATGACGTATTGGATATCTCATGTAATCTATTGACTACCACGTTGAAAGTGAAACGGAGAATGGCTGTATGGGTACAGGGCGCTTGTGAGTGTTGGCGTGTTTACCCTCCGGATCACATCGCTGTCTGGGAGCTGCAGCTGCCCTGCCCGGCATCAGGAGAGAGGATCATAGGGCCTATCACCGGCTCAGGAAAAGTTCAGAATTCAAAATTATAAGTTCGGCGTCTACTGAATCTATATCACCCTTGCACCATCATAAAGTTGAAAGATCCTAAGTCAAACCTTTGTTAAGTTGGGGATCATCTGCATTTATAAAAGGAGCCCCAAGAGATTTCTCCGATCTCACAGGAAGGAAGAATAACACTGGAAGAGATTTTGTGTGCTCCCTGCTCAATCCTTCCTTAGTACAATGATTCAGGTGGTATTCTAAGTCCTAAAACAAGGGGGAGCATCAGGCAGTACCCCTGCTCAGAGACTTCCGAGATTGTCTCTTCCCTACGGGTGAAACCAATGCTCCCTCTCAAGGCATACAGAGACTGCAGTTCGGGTCCATCCTCCCTTGCAGGTATCAGCTCAGACTGTATTTCTGTGTTCCCCTGTCTGAGCACAGAATCACACTTCTTACCTACACCTGTGTACACTTGGTCTCTGGCTCTGTAGATGCTTCTCAGCAGCACCCTGAGGACCTAGGGGGACCGTGGCCACAAAGGCAGAGCCTGCAAGTTTTTCCTTTCTGGTCCCATTGTTAAATAAGATGGACTTTGCATGCATAGATTATCTTATCTATCTATCCATATTTTACAAATGCCTGAACTCAATCTTAAATGAAGTAAAATCAGGGCCAAAAAGTTAACTACACTCCCTTCTTCTTTGTCACTGCCTCAATTCTTAACTGTCGTCAAGGATCAAGGGTGTTATTTCTTCCACCCTGGAATCTTTATCCATAGGGAAGTGAGCTCAGATTCTAAGAGAGAATTTAAAATATTTTCCTTCTTTGTCAGCTAATACTTTCCTTGATAAGGTTTATACATCTGAATTCTTGTTTGAATTGCCACCTAGAGATCAACACTTTAATGAGAAAATATCTAGCAAGGGGGGGCGCCTGGGTGGCTCAGTGGGTTAAGCCGCTGCCTTCGGCTCAGGTCATGATCTCAGGATCCTGGGATCGAGTCCCGCATCGGGCTGTCTGCTCAGCAGGGAGCCTGCTTCCTCCTCTCTCTCTCTGCCTGCCTCTCTGCCTACTTGTGATCTCTCTCTGTCAAAAAAAAAAAAAAAAGAAAATATCTAGCAAGGATCTAGCAAAGGATGCATTGTGATTAAGGTTGATTTATAGGCAAAGTCTTTTTCCTCCTAAATTAGTTATTTTCTTGAATCTCCTTGAAGAAAAGATGTTATGTATTATAGTATGTTGTACAGTAATTAAAGGCATGTTAAAAAGCTTATGTATATGTCATATATATATGATTTACATGGGAAAGAAAATTAGGGCAGTTACTCTGGATAAACACTGGGATATTCTATTATACTATAAAATATCATATTTTAGACGGGGGTAAAATCTTCTGCCCTTAACACCCCTAACTGAAGGCTTCAACATGGAAGAGTAAAAAAGACGATCAGCTTTTTTTTTTTCTTTTAATTCCAAAGATTTATTTATTTATTTTGGAGAGAAAGAGAGCTTGAGAGAGGAAGCTCTCTTCTTCTCGGTGGGGAAGAGCAGAGGGAGAGCGAATCTAAGTAGACCCTGCCCTGAGCGGGGAGCTGGACGTCGGGCTCAGTCTCACAACCCTGGGATCACAGCCTGAGCTGAAACCAAGAGTTGGACACTTAACCAACTGTCCCACCCAGGTCCCCCAAAGATGATCAGCTTTTGAGTGAGATCAATTTGAGTTCAGATTCCTTCTCTGTCACTGACTTTGAGCAAGTATTTTAACCACCCTAAACTATTCTCGTTTATAGAACAGAGGGCATTCTTAGAACGCTAGCTTGGGGGCGGGGGAAGCTAGAATATCTTTTGAGCAATTGGTGTCCCCAGTCCTGCCATGTTTTAAGGAAGCCCAAGCAAGCCCTAACAGAGGCCAAGTGGACAGAGATGTCTGAGTAGATTCCAGCCATGCTCGCTGCCCAGCCTAGCTGTCACATGTGAGTGAAGAAGCCATCCGGTGATTTCTCCAGTTGCCACGACCTGCAACCATAGGAAAAGCCTCAAACAAGAATTGTCCCCTGAACCCCGCTAGCTCATGACTGAGGAAAATAATATTTTTTTAATTTTTAAAAAAGGACTAAAGATAGGTTATAAGAAGTCTAAGACTAAAATAGCTCAATCAATGGTAATTGCTCAAATGATGCTTAAAATACAAATATCTATTTAGATGGTATATAAGTTAAGAGACAATGAAAATAAAAAGAAAAAAAACCCTTTCTATAGAAGTGCTCTATATTTAATATTAGAACCTTAGCAAAGTGACGAAATCTTTTTCCAGTCCCAAAATTGGCTCCAGGATTTAAAACCACAAGGTAACTACTCTGTGCCTTTGTTTTCTCATTTGTAAATTGGGAACATAATAGTGCATAGCCAGTAAGTGTTACTGTGATTATTAAATGAGTCAATACAGAACAATGCCTGGTGTACAGAAATACTCCATAAGGGATTAATATGATTAGTATTAGTATTATTAAACACCTTTCTGATCTCTTTAGGCACATTTACCAACTCCAGAAACTCCAATAAACAATACTTCTTTTTTCTTTTACTGTAAGTATTTCAAGTGTTGCATAGTATATTACCTGAAATTTGAGTGTAACTCGGAGTGCTGAATTATTATTTGATAAATCCAGCAATTCTAGACCTAATGACCACTTCCTCATCTATAAAGTGCAAAGATAACACTGCCTTCACAGAGTAGTGTTGTATTTAGGGTGCATGGCACAAAATAGCTATTCATTTTCTCTAGGTCTTCGCTCAAATGCTATCTTCTTGGCTTACCCCCCATTAGCTAAAATTTTAATAATCCTCCCATGTCCTCATATCCCCCTTTTCTCCTTTTTTTTTTCTCCTTAATTCTTGTACTGTCTAACATGCTATGTGTTTTACTTCTTTCTCTGTATATTATCCGTCCACCCCACTAGACTGTAGCTCCGTGGGGCCAGAGACTACTGTCTGTTTTGTTCACTGTTGCCTCCTTAGTGCCCAAGAAGTTGCCTGGCACTTATAGGCATCCAGTAAGTCATTGTTGCTTGAATGAATGGATAAATATATCAACTAATCGGTGTTCATTTTGCTGCTCTAACCTTTCTATGCCACACAGCAAAGAATGCAGAGTACTTGCCTCAGGGAATGTTTTGGTCCTAGGAGCCATGGAAGGTTTATGGGCAGGAAAGTAATGAGGGGATAGACTTGCCATAGATAGATCTCACAACCCTGGGATCACAGCCTGAGCTGAAACCTAGGCACAGTAGCATGGTAGCCTAGGCACAGTAGCATGGTTGGGGGGTGTGGGGCTGGGGGTGGGGAGAAACCAGAATGGCAGCTAAGGGAAGTAAAGGGATATAGATGTAATTTAGGAAATGTAGAACTGAAATTACCATGGGCAAAACTAGCTACGATTTTAGATGTGGTCAGTCATATAGCTCCTCTTTCCTCCATGGTGAAGTGTTCTTTAGGAGACATTTGTAAAATGCACAAACAATTTTTCAACTGAACAAAATGAGGGTAAGACTGAAATAAAAGATTGAAGTTCACAACTACGCAGACTCCAAGTCCACTCTTCTTCCGGCTACAGCACAGCTGCTTAAGCCCTATGGAGCTCTGAGACAAATTCACCTCTCACCTTGGGCAGATTTCCAAGTCAGACATTCTATAGAATGCTGATCCGTAAAATGGGATAACGCCACAATCTGCCTCCGAGGGGCTATTAGAGAGATTTAGTGGTTGGGTTTGCTAAGTACTTTGAGGAGGGAAAGGATAGTACTGCTTAGGCATGAGTTGTCATTTTGCATACCCTAAAGCCTGAAATCCTCAGGTTTCGGTCAAGTCTTTTATGCTTGTTTGACCAATGAGCAGTGAGCTCCATTCTTTCTCCCTGTCTTCTGGCAAAATCACATCTGAGAAACTCAGAATTATTTATATCTGAAACTTACCTTTTCTGTGTCCCTCAGTGGCATGAATCATTGTGACGTATACGTGATGTTATATGTTTATATATCCAACATACAGTAATTTCTTTGAATTCTCAATTTGATTTATAATCTTCAGACAGTTTTATAAATGCCACTGTCACTTTTCTGGAATGGATAGCCTCCTTGGGATCATTCCTTGTTGCTGAGTTTCCCACTGACTCAGGCCTTCCTTGTTTCCACGTATGCCTGACCATGTTAATGTTCGATATTTAATCAGAGTGAAATTTCTTTCATACATAGGGCTCCTAGAAGCTGTGCTTCCTTAACGGAATGAAGAGGCAGAAAGAGAGTGAAAAGCCAATGCTATATGGCCGGCCATGGGAACGCTGGCTACATTTTCATACTTACAGATATTACGATTAAGAAAGAAAGAAGGATTTTTATTGTGTCTCCATTTGCCAGGATTATTTTGTCTTTCTCTTTCTTTTCCTCTTTTTATTTATTTTTCTCCTTCATTCAATACACAGAAATGTGGGCTCTGCTTTGGAGAGGAAATAAATGGTAGGCTTGCCTCCCAAGGATAGTTGTTCCCATTCACACGAAATAAATGTCAGGGAACTTAACCCTTTCCATGTCATAATTTACTGAAGAAATCAGTTGCTAGGAAATTGTACAGCATAGACTCTTGTAAGGAAGGGGATGTATTTACCCTGAGTGAATTTTATATGTATCAGATAAACAAGCTTGGTAAACATTAATGTTATTAGATAACATTTAGGTGGTGTGACCTGTATATCAGACAATGCCCTAAGTACTTTCATTCATTAAATCATTTAATCCACTGAACAACCACATAAGGTACAGTTGCTTCCATTTTACAGATGAGAAAACTAGCACAGAGCAGTTAAGAAACTTTCCAAAGTTGTATGTTTGGTAAAAGATACAGCTCAGGTTTGAACTCAGGCAAGCTGACTCTCATTCACTGTGTTATATTGGTTAAGCCATAAACATACTAGTAGGTAAATTCCTTATTGCCCTACTAAAGGTCAGTCCAAAGATATTAGGATATATTTCATGAGACCTTTACTCCCAGTGGCCTTCACCAGGTGAAATTCTGAATTTTGGGTAGCAACTTCCTGCTTTGATCAGCCTTATATTTCTTTCTTTCTTTCTTTCTTTCCTTCTTTCTTTCTTTCTTTTTTAATGTCCTTTTTTTTTTTTTAAAGATTTTATTCATTTATTTGACAGAGAGAGAGATCACAAGCAGGCAGAGAGGCAGGCAGAGGTGGGGGGAAACAGGCTCTCCGCTGAGCACAGAGACCAATGTGGGGCTCCATCCCAGGACCCTGAGATCATGACCTGAGCCAAAGGCGGAGACTTAACCCACTGAGCCACCCAGGCGCCCCAGTCTTATATTTATTTCTAAGGGAAATAAACTACAAATGAAATTAAGTCAATCTATTTGATTTGGCTTTATTTGCTTTTTATAATACAGCAGAGGAGTAATTTTGTTAAATCACTACTCTAGGTCAGATAATTCACTCAGCATCTTCATAAGAGTATTGAATAGACTTGTCATAAAAGACTTCAAAGTAACGTACATACAGTTTAATTAACTTGCCCAAAGTCACACACCAATTAAGTGACAGAATTGGACTTAGAATTATGTCTTTCTGGCTCTAGGCCACGTTACTTACAATGCATGAAGCTATTAGTCATAAACTACAAAGAGCTACGTATATGTGTATGTTCATGAGTATATATTTATGCAATAGAAACTAAACATAGAAATCTTGAAAATCATGAAAATATTTATGTTTTCCAATTACTTTAACTCGAACCTATGCATTCCTGTGGTTTATATTCATAGGAACTTGTCAGGGACGAGGGACGAGTGACTACTGCTTGGCTCTGTTATGAATTCTTTTTCATTTACGATAACTATGGAAGAGAATAAAAATGGAGAGTCACAAAATATAACCATTCTAATATCCCCACTAGGGCAGTCTATTCAGATTGGAATATCTCTCACAATTATGGGGGTGGATTTTGCATTTTCTATGTTAAGCTTTCTTATGCCCATGCCTGCTCATTCTTAACCATGTTAATCAGTGATTGGTATATGCCTGCTTGAAATGATCGCTCATCGTATTTGTTCACTTGCATTTTTCCTAAAACCTCCTTAAAAGGTTTTTAAAACTTGTACCTCTTTTCTACTAAATATTTGAAATAACAGCCGATGAAAAAATATTTTAACTCATTACGTAGTGATTTTTTTTTCCACCCGATGATCTTTCTTTGAATATCCGTGCCACCACCCCCCAGCCCCATCCTCTGCTTTTTTTCCTAGGATATAATGTGTGGTAGGATTCTGCTAGAGATCTCTGGATTCATCATCTTCAGAAAAGCTATTATTGGTGGTCCAATTTGCTTGGAATGTGTTGTGCTGAAAGGATAAGGGAGTTTCACAAATGTGCTTTATTATATCAAAGGGAAGCATATTTAATCATAAAATGCTGAATGCCAGTATCTATATCTGAAAGTTCAGAGACTTCTTTGCAGGCCCGACATAGTGATGGCCAAGTTTTAGCCTCCCGTGTCTACTCTGATCTATTAGTAATATACCATTGAAGCACAACATTGAGAGTAATTCTATGGCCATGTCTGGGCTCAGTAGGATTTCTGAGCTCAGTTAGTGATGTCTGTCGTGATTAGGGAACTGGGGAAGGACGGCACCTAGACCAGATAGTTACCCTATTCAGGCCTGACGCTTTCTACACAGTGATTTTCTGTCTCTGTATTCCTAAAGATGACCTGGGTAATCCTATACCGTCATAACCTAGATCCCCGTCCAACAAGAGTTTTTATTATTTGCGAGTCCTTACTAACATCCAACCTGCATAGATTTGGTGTAATTTAGAGTTATTTCCTCCTGTTCATCTCTATTCAGAAGTAGATTTGCCATACAATAGCTCTTCTTATATGTGAAGGCTGTCATTACAGAATGGCTCAGGGAGTTGTCCAGAGAGGGATGGTGGCTGCAAATTGGGACATCGGCCATTGTGTTGTATCTCCAGGCTGAGAAGCCAGTCTGTTTTCATGGAAAACAGACCTTCCTGTTTTATCACAGCAGGAACAAGGGGAGCTTTGTGAACAGGACAGAGAAGTACGATATGACTGACTGACTTACACAATGCAGACTCATAATGGAAAACAAATTTGACCCATTTTATAACAAAGAACCCACTCTCCTTGGTGCTTCCCTGGTCCCATTAGCTGTCTCTGGGCTCACAGAAATTAACTACACCATATCGCCTGATTGTTCCTCACCCTTTTTTCATCCAGGCCTGTTCAAGAGTGGTGAGAGTTGGCAAAACCTCATTATCAGGTGGGCCCAGATTATGTAGATGGACGGAGAGATTTGAAAAAGAACATTCAAGGAGTTTGCCAGAGATAACTAATGTGTTATTTTAACCTGGTGACATGAAATATAATAGAAGGAGTGGAGAAGAGTTTGATTTTTATCCGGTTGAACAGTCTTTAAATCATATGCAAGGGGGCGGGGAGTGTGGAAAAAAAATGGTCTTTGAGTCTGGGTGATAAATGTTTCAGCTTAAAATGGGAGACAGATTTATTAATTGCCTGCCCCATGCCAGACACTGTCACATATTTTCTCTACATTCCTGTTGGGGTTGAAGGGGATTGATAAACAATACCCCCTCTTTTTTCCATTTGAGTTCAGATGCAACTGGGGGACAGACACAGGGGATTGACAGTGGGAGGTGACAGTGTCGGCTTTATGACTGATGAAGCTGTTGGAGAATGTGATTTAGACACAGCCGAGTGTACCTGCAAATACAGTCCACCTAAATGGGAGGTAAACTACAGGTCCATTCCATGGTGAAAAGAGATAGGAAAGTCGAATACACAATGAGAGAAAAGACAGTGAGGGAAGGAGCCAATCTCTTCTGGCCCAGCTGATCCTTACCAACCTAGCAATCAGACAAGGAACCAGCCTTCAAGTGGGAAAATAAGTAAGGAAATCATTGGTGTTATGCTAACGGGAGCCCCAAGAAGAGAAGGGAGAAGTCTTTCCTGCTAACATTTTCCTTTACTTTATTGTTACAATATTATGAATATTTGTTAGAGGCAAAAATTCTATTTCCCAAGAGCCAGATTTTCATGCATGGATGTGATTTTCTACCCCGCATCCTGAGATGGCAAATGAAGAATATTTCTCTTGTCTCTTTATTCCTTCCTTATTCCCAGTTCTATCCCAAAGAAGGAGAGGCAACTGATCTGACTGATAAATATAAGAGCAAGCACCTAGCAAATTTAATTTCACTTCCTCTGACTTTTTCATCGGGGTCTGGTTGCCTTCAGAGGTGTCCTTCTTGGCAACAAATCTGTGTATATGCTCTTCCTTTTGGGGAGGACTGAGCCTCTTCTCTGTGCTAAGGACCAGGTGAGTTAAACTCAGCTGTTCTAGGGTGAATATAAAAAGTGCATCATGACCGTGAATCAGAGCACACGTCCCTTGTGCTTAATCAGTAATCAGACTGGCATTTTTAGTGTTTCAGCATATTAACCAGACGGCTTAACTCATAATCAGTTTTTAGGAAGAACAGAAAGGAGTATTTATGTATTTACTTACATCTTAGCCCTTAGTCTGCAGCCTTGAGAAGCTGACATCCGGGGAGGAAATTGGCATAGATTTGAAGGCTGCTGATATGGCCTGGAATGGTGACTTTAGTCTTAGCATTTAGGCCTGGGTAACACAAAACCACCCACCTGCATGAGAAACATGGACTAATTACATCCAGTTTTTATAGATGCAGAGATAATGTTTAGCGGGAAGCCAGGCCTCTTGGGCTTCATTCAGTGAGAAGCAACAAGGTGTCGGCCATTAAGGTGCTGTGTATAGTCCTGAGGAGCAGATCGTACCTGAGCAAAGGAAATGCAAGGTTGGAATGAAGATTTATTATTATTACTTGCCTCAGTTATTTCAAACTGGCATAATTTTCATATATAGGCCTCTTAGTTTGGCCTCTTGGAATGGGAAGACTGAGCAACATTTTGCTGCTTTTCTTTGGTGATTCAGCTGTGTCTGAAAGCCAAGATATGACACCGAGCTTCCACAGAGCACTAGAATGTGGTTTCTGCCAGGCATCATAGACTAAACTAAATCCCGTGTCCCAAGTGCTCTACCTTTTTGATGTTATTCTGAACAGCATTTAGAGCCAGCAGAAAAAACTGTGGGTGGGGGGGAGGGCGGGGGAGAGCTAAGCTCTTTGGCTCACAGACTTTGTCATACCTCAAGATTGAAACCCTTACCAAATGGTCTCACATTGGCTCCAGATAGGTTAATTACATGGACTTTGAATATGATTTAAAATATCAGTGTTTTGCACTGTTGTCTTACTTGTTGGAGGGTGGAACATTTTATAAAAAATAAATGAAGGCCCTTATTTTAAATAGGCTGTTGGCCTTTTTTTTTTTTTCCAACTTAGAAAAGCAACTTCATATATTTTTATTCCAATCCCAATGGCTAATAAGCCAATAAAGCTCAGAAAAGTTTGTAGTTAGAACACACTCTCAAAGAATCCATCTTGCTCTGGAAATCAGGGAGGGATTGGATTGCTTAGGGAAAAAAAAAATCTCAATTTCACGCTAAGTACCAAGATGAGAGAGATGAGGTGATAATATGAAGGGGGTGGGGAGGACCCATAGCATAATTAAGCTGAAAGAAGAGAGATTTTTCACAGGAAAAAGATTGATATGTAGACTAGATAGGTTTATACAGGAAATTAGATATTGGAAGACAGGCTCAATACCCTTAGAAGGGAAAAGAATGAGCCCAGGCTGAACCGCTTTTAATAGCGGACTAGAAAAAGGGCAGACATTTTAATTGTCCTTAGAGAAGAAAGGGTGGCTAGAACCAAAACCAATCTAACAGTACGGGAGAGATAGTACCTCCCCTCCCATGAGTCCTAGAGGAGCCATTCAGAGGTATCCTCTTAACATTGTAGATAGAGGCTGTACGAGCTACTGGAACCATTCTCTGAAGAATCCTTTAAAAATAAAAAAGAAGGAAATGGAGAGATTTGAGAGGGGAGGAATGTAGATGAGCTCAAGCTCTACGAGATGATCTCTAGGTTGACATAGATATCATTAGGGAAAGATAAAGTACTCTCCGTGGCCTGAGGAAGTAAGTTTAAGAAATTTATGGAGTTAAAACTCTAGGGAAATGTGCAAAGATGAAACATGGGAAAGAATAGACCAAGCTAAGACCTGAGTGACTTCTTGTTCTGCAGGGAAACTTCCTGAGTTTTTCCGTCTCAAAGGGTTGAGCTTGGATGATACTTGTTTAAACAGTGAATTCTTTTGGCAGATCCCAAATTATTGATAGGTCATCTCTTCAAAATGGAGAATGAAGCAGAATGAACTATAAAGAAATAAGCTCCTAAAAATAAAAATAATTTTAAAGTGGAAGCTGGAAAGCAATGCAAAAAGCAAGAAAGAACAGAAGTCCTCAGATTCAGCAATTCTTACTGTGGGAAAGAAGGAAAGAGATAGGATAATGTGTGAAAATCCCCACTAAAGTTCTCCCAAAGGGAGAGAGTCCACAGAGGAGAGCATTAGAAGTCTATCCATATTTCACTCACTGTGGGCAAAAATGTTGAAAATATTTTGGTAGCCGTTGAAGTAGCATAAGTTAGTCAAGTCCAGAAAATTTACAAGTCGGGGAAGGGCAGGGTACTAGAAAGGAAAACATGGCAAAGGCATTTGTTGTCATGGTGCCACTTGAAACATCAGAAGTAGCAGCAGAATCTGTTGAGAATGATCTTTCACCAAAACCTCAGGCAAGAAGGAGGTTGGAAACATTTCCCATGAGGGGGGCTTTCTAAGCTCAGGAAAGGTCATAGCAGGAACAGGGGGCACTTTAGCACCGGCCTGAGACTGTCTACTTGAAAGCGATAGAGCCAACCTTGGCCCCGTGTTCAATGCTAGAGGGGCAGAATCTTAACGGCTTGCAGGAAAATGGGACATGAGAGAGCTGTGGATATCCTGCATCAGGAAGAATGACTCTGAGATCAGATATCTGTGAGTACTAGTGTCCCAAGTCTTTAAGATGCATAAGGAGAGAGTGGACAGTGCGTACAAGTAGACTGCTGTTTTGGGTGTGGTTTTCCCCTTACAGAGCACATGTAGGAACCACTATTCATCTCCTGCATAGAAGTGTCTGTAGATTAAGTTTACACTCACAAATCAGGGATGGGGGACACAGCTTGATTAGCACCTTAGAGAGAAAGAAAGCAAGGTTTATGTCACTTACCCAACTGCCTCAGGTAGAAGTGAATCTCTGATCTTCAGCAAAAGATGGGTTTGAATTATACAGATACCTGGGTGGTGATGACATCATGCTTAAGGGCTGAGCTAGGGGATGGGCATTTGCTTCTGTTTCTAAATATGGTAGATGGAAGCTGTTGCCGTGACAAATGTGTATTTCCTATGATCATTTCGTGCTCTTTAAAAAGTGAGGCACCCTGGTTAGAAGCACTGAGACAAATGTGACAGAACTTTGTAGGATTCCTGCCAAAAATGTATAATCAGAATCTAATTGCAAGGAAACATCATACAAACCAAAATTGAGGAAGAATCTACAAAATCACTGGCCTGTAATCTCCCAAACTGCCAAGGTCATAAAAGACCAAGAAAACGTTTGAAAGACAAGAAACATAAAAGACAAAGGGAAACTCTGCCGGGCCGAGTATGTCACTAGACAAGATAGCTAAACAGAGTGCCCAGTGTGGACCCAGTGAAGCAAATAGGATACTGGTAGGACAGTTGGTGAAGTCTGAGTAAGGTCCCGAGTTTACATAATACTATTGAATCAATATTAATTTCCTGATTCCTAATTTTCCTATACTGTGGTTATGCAAGAGAATACCGTTTCATGGAGGCAAAGAGACATCCCATTTTCAACTTATACTTATGTTATTTTTTTTTCTTGAGAGAGAGACAAAATGATGAAATAAGCATGGTAAAATGCTAACATTTGGAGAATCTGGAGTGAAGAATATACAGGTAGGGTTGTCAGATTTTGCAAATAAAAATACAGAACACCAAGTTAAGTTTGAATTTCACATAAATAACACGGTTTTATTACAGATTTGCCCTGAATATTGAATGGGATATATTCATATTTTTTTAAAAAATGGTTATATGAAACTCAAACTTATCTGGGAGTTTTGTATTTTATTTGTAATATTGGGGATATATTTATAGTGAAACAATTATTCATCATTTACATGAAATTTAAATTTAAATGGGATGCTCGGTGTTTTTTCTGGCAACCCTACATACAGCATTTCTTCTCATAGGTTCTCAGTTCTTTCAAAATAGAGTTTAAAAAAGACCGAAGACCTCTGAGACTCGAGTCAAATTCACTCTGTTGTAGTGATTTTAAGAGACTTGCATCCATTATAGTGAAAAAAACAAAAACAAACAAACAAGCAAAAAACCAACACCCCAGTTGCTACCCTAGAAGGAGCATCCCTCTGCTTTGAAATGTGAATGAGCATCTTCCCTGAAAGAGGTGGAAGAGAAGTCCAGAAGGACATAATATGTGTGAGATTTCATGTACTTGGATCTTACTATATAGTTTTTTTGTTGTTGTTTATTCTGTTTTGTTTTTTGTATCCACTCTGGAAAACAGTATGGAGCATCCTCAAAAAGTTGAAAATACAGCTACCCTATGACCCGGAAATTGCACCACTGGGTATTTACCCCAAATACACACATGTAGCAATCCGAAGGGGCACCTGCACCCCAATGTTTATAGCAACAGTGTCCACAACAGTTAAACGGTGGAAAGAGCCCAGATGTTCACTGATAGATGAATGGGTAAAAAAGATGTGGTATAGATAAGATGTATGCCTGTGTGTGTGTGTGTGTGTGTGTGTGTATACACACCAAATCACAATGGAATATTACACAGCCAACAAAATTGAAATCTTGCCATTTGTAATGGGTGGGTGGATAGAGGGTATTATGCTAAGCAAAAGAAGCCAATCAGAGAAAGACAAATATATGATCTCACTGATAATGTGGATCATGTGGATAATGAGAAATAAGGTAGAGCATCATAGGGGAAGAGAGGAAAAAATGAAACAAGATGGAACCAGAGAGCGAGACAAACCATGAGAGACTCTTAATGTTAGGACACAAACTGAGGGTTGCTAGAGGGGGTAGGAGTGGGGGGATGGGGTGGCGGGGGATGGACATCGGGGAGGGGATGTGCTGTGGTGAGGGCCGTGTGTTGTGTAAGACTGGTGAATCACAGACCTATGCCCCTGAAACAAATAATACATCATATGTTAATAATAAATTAAAATAAATACAATAAATTAAATGAAATAAATTATAAATAAATAAATATCTAGTAGAGATTTGATAAGGAGAGGGAGGCTATATTAAATCTGGAGCAGGGGCGATTTTTATTTTGTTGGCATTGTCTTGCTGGAGTTCATGCTATCCCTTCAAGTCATTGTCTAACCGCTGATAAAATACGCTGGACACCTTGACTTCACAGTTTGAGATGAGAAATGGAATCAAATGTTTATTTTCAACCTTGGAATTAAGTGATGTGCTGCTGTGCAACACTTCTGAACTTTGTAGAGGCACGTGAGGTACAAACTGATGTCCATTGCCAGAGCCAGGAGACGCACTGGGGGAGCATGAATGGGACCAGGGAGGAGGACTAACGCTGTTCAGCCTGGGCAGGGCAGGTAAGCCCGTCTCACTGCCGGAGAAATGCTAACGGGTCAGTTAGAGCTTCTTATTAGAAGCCCCCTCCAATAAACTTTATCAGTAACAGAGCACCTTCCAAATTTTATATTCTGTCTTTCATTTTAACAGCTTTATTGATGTATGACTTAATGCAGAAACAACCCCCCGCGCATGTTGAGTATACGCAGCCTAACAAGCTTGCACATACTGAATACGCCTGTGATCTTCTCTGCTCCATCAAGGTAATAAACATTTTCATCATTTCAGAAAGCTTCTTTGCCTACTGCTCTCATTTTTAAAAAAGTTTTGGGTGTAGTAAGAACACAGCATGGCTTCTATCCTTTGGACAAAATTTTAAGTGGGCTGTATGGTGTTGTGAAGTCTAGGCCAGTGTGGTATGCTAGATCTCTGCAGTGTATTCGCTTGCCATGATTGAAAGGTCATACCCCTTGAACAATACTCCCCATGTCCCCTCCTACCGGCCTCCTCAGTCACCCTTCTAGTCTCCTCTTCCATGAATTTGACTCTTGAGACTCCTCGTCCTAAGCCGAATCCTACAGCATTTGGTCTTGTAGGAGCGGCTGACTTCTCTTAGCAGTATGTCCTGCAGGGAGATAGTCTGTTTTTCCATCCTGAACTTTGCATGGGGAAGAAAAGAATGTTCTTTCTTGTCCTCTCTCCTCCCACATTCTTACCAGTGTCTATACGTGAGGTAAGAGTCAATGAGTTTAAGATCTTTCCGCAGGTTACATTTGTACAAGATTTTATAATGGCTTCTTTTTTTTTTTTAAGTTTTTTTTTTTTTTAATTGATTTGACAGACAGAGATCCCAAGTAGACAGAGAGGCAGGCAGAGAGAGAGGGGGAAGCGAGCTCCCTGCTGAGCAGAGAGCCTAATGCGGGGCTCAAACCCAGGACCCCCAAATTCATGACCTGAGCCAAAGGCAGAGGCTTAACCCACTGAGCCACCCAGGCACCCCCTGTACAAAGTTTTAAACTCAGATTTAAATCCTGGTTTTCCTAGCTCTTTTGCTCATACTTAATTCATCTCTATGATTGCCATTAGAAATATAATGACACAATCTAATATTTATGTAATAATTATAAACAGTCACATCCAGTATCAATACCCATTCTCTTTCCCTACACTGCATGGCCTCTCTTGAGTCAGTATGTGTTGGTCTCCATATATGTACGATATTTAGTGGAGAATCAATAATTGAATGAGATACTAAGTGCTTGCTATTTCAATAACTATTATTCTATTATTAGTAAAAGCTGTTAATTATTTTAAATAATTATAGTTAATCTCAACTTTACAAATTGGTAACAGAAAGGCCTTAGTTTACTGATTGGGCCCTCAGTTCACTTCATTATTCTTTGCCAAGTTATTCTAAGGTTTTCCCTTCATAAAGTTATGAACCAGAGGGCAGACTTTCTTTTGTTTTTTGTTTTTGTTTTTTTCAAGATTTTACTTATTTATCTGACAGACAGAGATCACAAATAGGCAGAGAGGCAGGCCAAGAGAGAGGAAAGGAAGCAGGCTCCCTGCCGAGCAGAGAGCTTGATGCGGGGCTCGATCCCAGGACCCCAAGATCATGACCTGAGCCAAAAGCAGAGGTTTAACCCACTGAGCCACCCAGGCGCCCCAAGGGCAGACTTTCTATTGCTTACCAAACCACTGTGCTTTCTGTGATAGAGACAAGTATCATTCAGCACAGACTCACCTACAGCCTGAAGCAAAGCCATCTTAACCAACTGGCAGTCTTTTTGAGAAGGGAAATTAAATGCTCCTTGTGAGCCACTGAGGTTTTATGGTGATTTGTTATGCAGTATTATTGCATAGCTGACTCTTACAAATTACTCCCAATTTTGTTTGAGAAGCCACTAGGGAAAAGGTCTTCTGTAGGGAGCCTGCATTAATCCGTTCTCTCTGCGGCTCTCATGTTTCTCACTGCTGTGTATTTCAGGAAGAGTGAGTGAGTAGTACTATGTTGTGTGGCAGAATGCGGGGGTGGCTACCTGCTGCTTCCGTTCTCAACTGTCTTTGGTGGAGAAAGGCATGCTGGATGGTGTTTACGTGAATGACACATTCCCATGCAGGTCCCGGGGAATTCTTGGCAAACTGACTGTAATTCTACCAACCCTTTCTGTCTAACTCAAGATAGCATATTGTAGGAAATGCAGGAGAGTGATGTTGCCTTAGAGAGACTGTACTGAATCTACTTTAAAATGTCTATGAAAATAATTGTTCAGGACCGTGAGTATTTTAATATTGATCTACTCAACAGCCAACTGTGACTTGAAGTGGGTGTGATTCCAGTAAAAACTCTCTCCCCAGACCTCATTTCTCTCTTATTCTCTACAAGTGTATTAACTTCTGCTTCAGGAATTGGAATTTTTCCCTGCTCTCTTTTCTTCTGGGGGTCTTCCAAAGGAAAGAGCATTATATTTGTTGTGCAAAACATTGATTTTGACACCCAAAATGCCCTTTTTAAAAAAAAATACAATCTTATAACCTATTAGATTTTGTGAAGGAAAGGAAACCTGTGGAACCTCACTGCCTTACCTGCTCTGAAAGATCCCTTTCCTGGTGTACAGTATGCTTGTTCATGACATCTTCCAGTATCAGGACATTGCAAGTACTTTCAGTTATTAGAACTGAAGTCTGTTTAATAATATTAAGTCTATTTTAATAACTTAAATTTTAATAACTGACTGTTTGGTAACTGCCAAACAGCAACACTATCTAGCAAAATGGTAATTCAACTGCCACGACTTAGTCGGTCTTTTGAAAGATTTTATCTTCATATGTTCCCTAAAACTCTCCTGTTCCCCCAGGGGGAGATTAAACTCATGGTTCTAGTCAAGGACTTGGAATGGAGAAGGACTATGTACATCCCATTTTCTCTTCTTGCTGTACAAAACTCACCCTCTTTTCTATGTTTATTTCCCTGAAGTCACAGTAAGGAAGAGAGAGAGAGGTAAAGGGGGAGTTACCTATTGTCAGGTTCTCTGTTTCATTCTTTCTCTGTAGTAATAGCTATGTACTTTGATGGCTCTTTGGTCTTTGAGGTTGATGCCACACTAACACTGTATGGCTATCTTATTTTTTATGGCTTACTTACTTTCTTACTTGAGAAAGTGCTCAACTTCTGATTCTTCCTGGGGCATGTATTTGTTGGTTCTTTTACATAGTTCTTGTGGTGGACTCCTTCTAAGTCCCTTGGTCCCTCTGACTGGACTCAGCTCTTCCATCCCTAATTCTCCTTAGACTTGATTCCAGTGGTTTCTTCAAAACTTTCTTGTGATCTAGTCCAGAAGATGCCCTTTGGGGAGGCAATGCAGTGTAAACCCAAGCCTCCTGCAGCCAGAGATAACGTGTCATGCCAGATGTTATTAGTGCAGGCTGCTAATTCTTGACCACTTCCTTAATTCAGCCATGTCCTTCTCATATTTTTCTGTCAGCACCAGTCATATATAGGTAGGTCCACGAACTCTGTGGCTGAAGACACTATGTCAATGAATGAAATCCTAGGTTTTCCTTCTTGTGAGATTTATCATACTTGACTCATTGGTGTCTTCAGGTCCTTCCTTCTTCAGCTTCAGAGAGTGGAAACAAATTACATGTCCTAGGGTTACATTCTTCCTCTTAAACCCATTGTTTCCCTCACTCCTAATCCCTGCCTTTAAACTTCTTTAGAATATTCAGACAAACCAATCAATGCCTTTAGCAATTGGGGCCAACCTGGAATCTCAGGCAAAAACCAAACCTTCTCCAAACACTAATGCCTGGATTATTCAGCGATTAGGTGCTCAACAGAGTAGCTTCTCAGCCATGGCAGACTGTATGACTGTTTAGCAAATACTCTACTTCCCACTTCCCATGGTAGGAGTATTCTCATCCTCACCCCACCAACCTTGAGCTTGGTCGTGTGATTTAATTTGACTACTGGAAGTTGAATAGATGTTACTCGGCAGAGGCTTTAAAGGCACTTGTATGTTTTGGCCTGTAGTCTTGCCATGGCCATGAAGAGACTATGTGCCAGACAGCTGCTCTTTCAGGTTCGGTTTCAGAACAGAAGATGGAGAGGGCACACTTGAACTCAAGCACAGGCGAGCCACCACTGACTCAATGACCAAGGAGTCAGGAATTACTATAGTTGTAAGTCACCAAGATTTTTGGTTTGTTTGCTGGCAAGGCAGAATCTGATGAGTATGTCAACTCAAATGTCTACAGTAGTCTACAATCTCTATCAGTGCCTCACACTAAATCTATTACACATTCAGGGCCAGAGTCTTTCCTGTGTGCTGTGTGATCTGTGCATTCCTGCATGACCTGACACTTGCTTTAGTGCTCCGCTGTCAGCATCTTGTAATTAGGAACAATTTTTGAACAACAGGCCCCATATTTTCATTTTTCACTGGAGCCCATCAAGTTGTGTAGCTGGTCATGTATCTGATTTAGGCATTTCAATGGGAATTTGGCTGAGAGCAAACAGCAACCCTATCTAGCAAAATGGTAACTCTGGCTTATACTTTATGGTATGATACACGCATGCATGTGCGTACGTGCACATGGCATTGGCTTTCCTGGCATAGTAGTTCTCAATTATGCAACTTAGTAGCAGTTGAACCTGGAAAAATTGCTTAGATTTTCTTAAATGTAGTTGATTTCTTTGTAAGATGGTTTTTATAGCTATATTTATATTGTGGGTCTTTGAAACAAAGCTTTACTTTAAGATTGTTGGTGGATGGATGGATAAGGCTATGTCAACAAACAAAAGGCAGAGCTGGGCCAGATGGGAGGAAAACGATTGGAGGAGAATAGAAGTGCAGTAGCTTTTACTGTTCCGATGATATAAAATGTCTCCACCTCTTCTACATGTGAAATAATTGTGTAGGGGTGCCTGGGTGGCTCAGTAGGTCAAGGGTCTGCCATCATCTCCGGTCATGATCCTAGCATTCCGGGATCAAACCCTGCATGGGGCTCCTTGCTCAGCTGGGAATCTGCTTCTCCCTCTCCACCTGCCCCTCTCTGATGCTCCCTCTAATAAATAAGTAAAGCCTTAAAAAAAAAAAAAAAAAAAAAGAATTGTCTAGTTGTCTTTGAGGGACTAACCCACTTAGTCACTGGGACATTAAGTATTATTATTATTGTGGTTTCTACATTTTTACATGTCTGTCTTTGCCAGGAGTGAGGTCCAAATTACCACGTCCCATGGATAAAGAATATTTTATGTTAGATTAGCTGGGGGGAAATATGCCCAAGATTCAGACCAGCAGCAGTCTCTTTCACCAATATAATCAAATAGACCAATTGTTTGTAAAGTAGAAAAGCGCAAAGGCATGATGTTTTAACTTTTACATTTACTCATGATTGCATTACAGACAACAAAAATGTACTAAACCATACTTAAAATGTTTTCAAAAGAATTATTCCAGTAACATCTTAATGATTCAGACAGTAATCTTTATGAGGGCATAGGGCTGAAATTTACCCAGATTCCTCCTTATTTAAGGAGCATGTTTATTTAAAAATAACACTTTTTGGGGGGGGGCAAATGATAAATTCATGCTGTAGTATCTACATTTTGCCCATGATTGGGAAAAGTGCATGCACATAAATGCCTTTGCTTGACTCAGAATTCATTTGAGCCATTTAGTGTATTTTAGAGCTGCTCAGATCATTATGAGTGAGAGAGCCGTTTCATGTCATTTCTATTGTAAGTGCCATTAACGATTGCTAGGAAGTTGTGGGCCTGTGAAAAATTCATTTAGAGCTCTGTCCATCCTCTCATACCTCCTTCAGGATCTTTGCATAAGTGGTTGGTGTGCAAGACTAAAAGAGTGAGGTGCATTGGTTAAGCATCTGCCTTTGACTCAGGTCATGATCTTGGAGTGCTGGGATCTAACCCCAGACGGGGCTCCCAGCTCAGTGGGGAATCTGCTTCTCCCTCTCCCCCTGCCCCCCACCACCTTGCTCGTTGTACTTTCACTTAAAAAAAAAAAAAAAAAAATATATATATATATATATATATAAAGGCTGAAGGAGTGAGCGATGGGCTTAGAGAAGCCAAGGAGAGAGGTCTGTGAAGACACAGTTCATCGACATATGTGTGTATATATAGATGCATGTACATACACATACCTCATACCTACATATATATATCATACTTAGAGGCATTTTGGTTTCGTCTTGTGGGTTCATTCCATCTGCAGATATTCACTTAATAGCAGGCACTGTGCTGAGCACCAGTGCTGTATGGGGAGCAAAGCAGGGCCCCTACTTTATGGAGCTTAAACTAGTAGTTAGTTTGGAAGGAAAGAGGAAGGTGGTTCTTAGCCTGGAATGTAAGAAAGAAACATGTTTATCACCTCTCAGCTGGTGAAAAAATATCTACTGCACTCCTACTATAGTAATAAATAAACTATTTGTGACATTATAGTTTACATTTCACAATATCCATTCATACACATTTGACTATGATCTTTTGCGAACCTCTTTCCACCGCTTTGATAGATGAGAAAATTGAGGCTAGGTGTGCAATAAATTAGGAGCTGTTACCTGGTAGGAAGATTTAAATTTATCTTCTTGGGCACAAGAATCAAGGTGAAGGATGCAAGCCACCCAGAAGCAGAGGGGACTGTCTTAGAATGCTGTGAGTCATCCCATCTCAGGAGGGGGTCCAAACAGAGGGTATATATTCAAATATCAGGGAAGCAGACACACTTTCAGATCCTTTCCACTCTGGGACTCTGGTCCTACATGTGTCCTTTCCACTATTCCAGTGGTTTTCAAACTTAACGTGTGTTTTACAGTGACTTCGGAAGCTTGATAAAAACAGACGTCTGGGGGCACCTGGGTGGCTCAGTGGGTTAAGCCTCCGCCTTTGGCTCAGGTCATGATCTCAGGGTCCTGGGATCAAACCCCGCATCAGGGTCTCTGCTCAGCAGGGAACCTGCCCCCCCTGCCCCCCCCGCCCTGCCTGCTTTTCTGCCTACTTGTGATCTCTCTCTCTGTCAAATAAATAAATAAAATCTTAAACAAACAAACAAAAAAACCAGATGCCTGGGCTGAGCTTCAACCTATTGAATCAGAATCTTCCAGCAGTGGGGTCTGGGACTCCTTATTTCCATCAAATTCCACATCAAATCTCTGAAGTGAACCACCATTTGAAACAACTGTACTACACACGATGTTTTTACCTGTGCTTAAGAAGCACTTTATTTATTTGTTTGTTTTTTTATAAGAGATTTTATTTTTAAGTACTCTCTACACCCAACAGGGGCCTCGAACCTACAGCCTGACATTAGGAGTTGCATAATGTCCTGAGTGAGCCGGTAGATGCCCCAATCATTTTCAAGTAGCGGATTTCAGACTTTAAAAAATTCTTTGTTCTTCTTTTTTATTGGGCTCAGAACACTTAATAGGAGAGTCTACCCTCTTCATCAATTTTTAAGTGCTCAGCACAGTGTTGTCATCTTCAGCACAATGTTGTACAGATCTCTTGTTAACTCTCTGACTAGGAAACAGTAAGAAGTGAAATCCGTGTATAAGCAAATAATAATAGAATAACAATTTCCCATAACAATACTTATCGGTACTACATATGATGAAACCTGATCTTTTCTTTTGCATTTTGCAAATGCAGATTGAGACTCAGTAAATTAATGTCACTCTCCGCTTGTGGAGCTTGACGCACGATTTGAAAAGTAGATTTTTAGAGACACAGCCTCAGGGGCGATTTGGGTTGGGCATGGGAATCAGCAGACCCATTTGAACCAGAGCATCTTTCTCGCCCTCTTTTTTCTTTCTTTGATTTTATATGCTGTTCTACCTAACATTCCATATAAAGAAAGTATTCTTTGGATTAAAAAAAAAATTTTTTTTTAAAGGATTCCTTTAGCAATAGCAAGCTGCCTAATATAGCCTTGGCCCTAAAGGAGATAAGAATGATGAGTAAAACACTGTCTCTGCCCTTAAGTTACTTATGGTATAATTGATGAGCTGTGACTAATCTGTGTGAAGCAAATAATAGATGATTAAGTGCTAGGGAGATATGGTAGAATACTGGAAAGATCTCAGGCCTGGAAGTTAAGGCATTACAAATATTTACTGAACTTTGTCAGGCTTTGTTCTAGACATTAGGAATACAATGATAAATAATATAATGTTCCTACCTTCTGGGGTGCCTGGGTGGCTCAGTGGGTTAAAGCCTCTGCCTTCGGCTCAGGTCATGATCTCAGGGTCCTGGGATCGAGCCCCGAATCGGGCTCTCTGCTCCGTGGTGAGCCTGCTTCCTCCTCTCTACCTCTCTGTCTGCCTCTCTGCCTACTTTTGATCTCTGTCAAATAAATAAATAAAATCTTAAAAAAAAAAATGTTCCTACCTTCAAGGAGCTAACAGTCTAGAGAGGAAAAGAAAGAATCTGAGAGGCTTTTGTACTCACGAATTCTCATTGCCATAAAAGAAATACACAGGAGCATGAAGGAAGGACCCTAGACCGGTCAAATGGGTGAGGAAGAAGGGGCTTTTGACCTTGACAGTGTAAACTTGAGCCACTGAAGAGGAGACACCCAAGCAAAGGAGTGAAGGACCAGGTAAAGAGGCCAGTGGTCTGCGTGCAGCTCAGGAAGGATGGAGGCCGGGGCGATGGGAGAGTACTGGTGGGGAAGGTGTTAGTAGCGTATGTAATGCGCAACACCTTGAATGTCATGTGAAATTATTTTAACTGTATACTGAGTACTTTGGGGTGGGGGTGGGGGTCCTTCAAGGGTTGCCATCAGCAAGAATGTCCAGATTGAATTTGTACTTAAGGAAAACCACGGGGACTCATGGGCGGGGAGGTGAAGGGGCAGTGAGTGGCAGGGAGTTAAGATAGGACCTTGCTGTAATATTTCAGCAAGAGGAAACCAAGACATAAACTGAGCCATGGCCAGGGTGGATAGAGCTGAAATGTGAAGTTCCAACTCTGATTTTGCTACTAACCAGAAGTAATGTCTTGGGGAAGTCATTCGACTCCATGTCCAAAATGAGACTATTAGAAAATGTGCTCGGTGTGATTTCCCTGCTTTCTTTTCTAAAAGTATAAATTGATCTCATAAATGCTTTACCCTGTTTAAAGAGAAAGATGGGTAGTCGTGAACGAGACTAGCACTAGGTCAAACGTTTGGTCCTGAAAAATACTGGCTCGTATTTTAGATCCGTGTTAAGATGGGTAGGAAACCTGAAAAAACATCAAATTTAAAATATTTGAAATTTATACTAAATAAATGACAGTGTTCCAGTTTACATACAATTATAGATAGGAAGAAGCACATCATTCTCCCCATGCCCTAGCTTCTTTTCCAGAGCTGTCTGTAGGGGCCACTATGGAAAATTCCGTACTTCCCCATACTCCCTCTCCCCCTCCTCATGGCAGTCTCTCCTTGGTCGTCCTGCCCTCTGCCCCTCGTAGTGTATTCAGTAACCTTGTATCTCCTTTGTTCTGCTTCTGCTTGAGCTGCTGGCCCCCACCCAATTGGGGCGCCCCCTACCGTCCTCATTGGAAGCTGATTGTAGCTTGAGCCTTGTACCACTGAAGTCTGATTTTCTGTGCTCTGATATTTTCCTCTAAAAACATGTGTTGTGGATGTTGGATAATTTGTAGCTTGCTGTAGATATTAACATTGCTTGTCTCTGGTAGCTGACTAATGTGCTTATTTTAGGTAGCTCATTCCTTTGATGGTAAAGATTATGTGCTGAGAGATATTGAGTGCCAATTTTGTGGAGAGATATTGCTTATGCTAATTCTTATGCCTGGGCATTTAATTTGGTGCATTTACAGTTCAGCAAAATTACTTGGTTTTTCTTTTGTGGTACAAGGGGAAATAGATTTCTATAGAGTTTTGACTATTATTAAGGGTTATAGGAGCTAGAAGCTAATAATAATAATAATCACTGCCATTCATCGAGTTCTTACTGTGTACCAGGAGCTATTCCAAGTTTTTGGGGGGGTAATTTTTTTTTTTTTCTTTTTGCTTATCCTTTTTCGTATAATCTTTCAGCCACACTGGAGGGTAGCCATATTATAATTCCCATTTTAGAGATGAGGAAACTTGAGCTTAGGAGCTCCCTTTCCAATCTAGGTTGTTCTGTTTCAGCATTTCAGAGAATTTCGTTCTCCTTTATGCCCCGCACCCTCTTCCCTCGTCTCCCCTCCCTCACCCTGCCTCATTCTCTGTTTCATCTCTTCCTCTTTCCCTCCAGCCTTTCTTCTTTCTCTCCTTCCTTCTTTATTACAATAAGCAAAACAACATACAGTGGCATGGAATAGTGATGGCCAAATAATTAAAAGACAGTAGTTAAAAATGGAAGGAATTGGATAGCCCATGCAAGTGACTTTCAGTATATCCTGTAGATGAGATTCCCCAGGGTTTCTCTCTCTCTCTCTGACCCTCTGTCTTGCTGTCTCTCTCTTGCCGTTTTTCATCACTGCTGGCTTTGTTTTCAGGAATAGCCACAGTGCCTTATCCATCACCCCATGGGCCATTGTAGAATGCCTATCCCACAGGGCATTAAATCAATTAAGCATTGAAGGAAGTTAACTATTGAAGTGAACTATTAACTACTGAAATACCCCTGAAGATAAGCAGGGATATTTTGGATACGGAACCCAGAAAGTCCAATCTAGCAGACTTTTACAAACAGCTCTGACTTTTAATTTCCAACCTCTGTTGTATCAGGTCAGAATATATCTTTACAGGCCCCTAACAGCAAACAGATGGCTCTAAGCTCTAGCTCCCACACCTGGGTCCTCTAGCAAAGATCGTCATCTCTTTTCTAGGATGGTAAAAACAAAGGCTCTGAACTCGAGATGTTTCATGGGGATCAGACTTCCGATGGTGAGAATATTTGCCCCTATGACCACCCCCGTCACCCACAACTAAAAGTCTACTGTCAGATAAATTTATTTGCCCTGTACTGCAAAGGGACTGATCTTTCTTCAAATGCTGATGTGCCAGAGATGAAGGTTATCACAAGCTGAGACTGTCAGGTCTAGGCAAGCCAGTTGGTTTAACTGAGATTTGTTTTAATAGGAGGAAACCCGGAAGGAGTAGGGAGCAGGGAGGGGGCATAGTTCGCAGCTGCTGAAGCTCTGCCCTGCCTTCCAGGTGGAAAGGAAGGAGCGCTCCATCCAGACCACACACTTGCCAGTGACCCACAGTAGGCTGTGTGTGCAGAGCTGCCTTTAAGTCGGGTTTTTTTAAATTTGCTTTTTAACCCAGTGGTTTTTTTTGTTTTGTTTTGTTTTTTTGTTTTTGTTTTTTTTTAGAAAAGAAAGGATCGGTTCATTTGCAGGACTAAGGCTGAAGCTCTAAACAGTAGAGGGTTGTACCTGGGAGCATTGGGATGGTCACAGGGTCATTGTTATGCAGACGAAGGTTTGTTAATGGATGGGGTATAGCTTTTGTAGTCAGGCTCATCCTACTTGGGCTGCTACAACCAAATGCCAGAGACTGGGTAGCCTGCAGACTTTCCTTTGTCACAGTTCCGGAGGCTGCAAGTCGGAGGAGATCAGGGTGCTGGCAAGATCTGGAGAGAGACTCTTCCTGGCTCAGAGCTGGCCAGTCCCACTGGGTGGAAAGTGCAGGGGGGCTCTGTGGAGTCTTTTACCTAAGAGGACGAATTCCATTCCCAAGGGCTCCAAACCTAATCACCAGGTAAGGGGTTCACCTACTAACACCGGCACTCTTGGGGGTTAGGATTGCAATACATGAATTTTAGGGGGACGCAAACATTCAGACCAGAGCAGCGTGCAGCTGCTGTTGTGGTTTACAGCTTTTTAACACTGAACCTGTGACTTAGCCTCTGCAAACTTTGGTTTCTTTGTAAAATGGGACTAATATTAGTACCTCACCTGTTGTATACATGTAAGCAAGATTATTAATGAAGTAGCAGATGTCGTGACTGAGTACATGTTATTTTTCTGTTTTCATTAAACTGTTGGGTTCAGAAGGAGTTTAGGAAGAGTTGGCTGAGTTGGAAGTAAAAAAAAAAAAACAAAAAAACAACCACAATTGCCCTACCCCGTAATGTGCCTCATTCTGACTGAGCTGGGATCTCTTGAAACTAGTTACTGCAGAGCACCTTCACTTTCCTTTGAAATAGGATTTCAGATCTCAATTTAAAGGAGATTTTTTTTTTTAATGCAAATATATCCTATGCGCAGCATCTTCTGCCCTCTTCTGGCTTCTTCAAGAAATTCAAGTATGTGTATAAGCTAAATAGAAAGTGCTTTTTTAAAAAAAAAAAAAAAAAGCTTTTAGTGGACATCTACCATTTGCTCTTTCTCTATTTCTGGATGAAAAAGATATATCCGTAATAGATTATAAGAAGACAGGAATTATCAGAAATCTTTGATTTTTTTTCTTCCTCAACAATTTGTTTTTGAAATGGAGATTTCATTCTGCTATTTTATTCAATCCTATCCTCCCAGGACCAGTTCTGCATATCATAACTACTAAATAAATAATTAAACCGTGCCAAAAATGATTGCGGAGACTAAAATCTGAGGTCATTATAATTCTTGAGATAATTAATCAGATGTTTAAAATAGAACCAGCATGTGAGAACCTTTGATTATAGAAAAAGCCTGGGGCTAAAAGTCCCAGTTCTATTAGAGATTATATTGGATTTTAACTTCTTATGCCCCAGCCTTCAAAAAATAAATAAAAGCATAATTTTTAAAGGTAGGGCAATTCAGGCTGACGGATGGCCCTCCATTGAGATTTTCAGATGTGGCATGGATCAAGCATTCTTTGCTAGGCCTTTGAATGACAGTATTTATAGTTATCTGCACTGTTTCACATCCAGCCAGAGATGTCATGCCATGGCAAAAGATTTCCTATTAGAATATGACTCCAAAACAGAAGTCCATGTTGGTAAATTCAAGGGAGCCAGAGGACAGCTTGCTGTGATGGGGAGGGTCACAGCCAGGAGAGGGCAACTTGTTCAAAGATCTATTGCTAAGGAAGGTCTCCTGCATCTCAGGGCTTCCTGCGGCAGGAAAGGATTCATTGAACGAACGAAAGCAGCATTGGAGGGCTAGCCCAGTGGGCATGAAAAGAGGAACAAGTAACTGAAGATGAAAGCAGCAAAGCATTTGGGATGCCAGCTGCAGTTTTTCCTTTGATGTCTTAGTCTGTGTAATTCAGGTGTCACCAAAGTTGAAGAGTCATAATCCAGACTCATTTTCCAACCAATTCTCAATTGCTAGTGTCCAGAATTAATATGGTCTCTAGATCACCTCACTCATAAAGAACTAAACGCTTTTACAGCGAAAAACCTTACTTAGTCATGAAAACACGAGTATTCAGAAGAATAAGCAGATGCAAATGAGGAGAATCACACGGGAGCATTTCCTTTACCTTATTTTAAAACACAGTAAAGGGATACAGTGCTGGACTCCTGGGTGGCTCAGTCGGTTAAGCATCTGCCCTTGGTTGAGGTCATGATCTTGGGTCCTTGGATGGAATCCTGCATGGGGCTCCTTGCTCAACGGGGAGCCTGCCTCTCTCTCTGCCCGCTGCTCCTCCTGCTTCTGTGCTCTTTCTCTGACAAATAAGTTAAATCTTTTTTAAAAAAAGGATGCAATGCTTGAAATTGTTGTATTAAGTCCAAAGGCTACAGACAGAATAATGGAATTATTATAAGACCAGGAGGCAAATGCTAGCTTTGACATATATGATGTATATCCAGGAAGTAGAAGCATTTTCAATGACTGTGATTGAGGTAACTGCTTAAATATCTGGGAGAAAATATTAAAGCTTCAAATAATTTTACATGCCAGAATACATTCCAGGAAGATTACCAGCATTAACTGTACTTAAAAAATGGATAATGAAAGAAGAAATGTCTCTTGCTGCATGTATCCGATGGCATATTTGCCCTTAAAATGACATTTTCACTAAGAATATATTGACAAAGGAATATAGTTGTGTCGCTTCGAGTTCTCAGTTACCAAAAACAAAAACCTCTTGAAGTATAAAGGGAATTTACTGAAGGATATCAGCACACAGGATCTCTAGGATAGTGAGATAATTATGACTGGAGGTCATGCAACTAAGGAAAACGTGTGATCCATGCTGTGTCATTAGTGCAGACACAGCCCCACAGTTTCTAACTGACACTGGGAAGTTTTCCCTTGACTTCCGACGCTGGATGCTACTGTTGAGCCACTACCACTGTTGTTCCTGGAAGCTCCATCCTCTTGGCCGTGCGTGCCGAGAGATGGATTCCACAGGGAGTCTCCTTCCTCCTGTCACCTTCTGCCAGATGAAAGACCCAAGGATCCCACGAAGTCTGGATGACCCAGGCTACTCCCTAACTGCTAGGGAGGGTGAAAGTTGAGTGGGCATCTGTGTGTGCCTGGTACAGGGATGGCTACAGCTACAGTTAAGATGTTGATGTTCAGAAGAGGCTGGATGTCAGTAGACATGACATACGTCCCTACATGCTCACGGTATAAATAAGCAATGTGTATAAACACCTTATACATGATCCAAACCCCCTTTTTGCAAAACAAATTATATATGCATGCAGAGAAATAAGACTCTGAAGAGTAGAACCAAAAACAATTAATAGTGGATCTAGGAGAGGCTGGCAGATAGAGTTTGGCTTGTTTTTTAAATCATATTCATATATCTGTGTTTTTTAAATTCTCTATCGTATGTATATATTAATTTTATCCAAAAATAAAGGAAATAAATGGAACTTGATACCCTCACAGCTAAGGTAACACGATGCCTGACTTAGAATTGAGAGGAATAGTAGCAAATTTAAAACTCAAGGCTCTCTTTTTTCGTGAGAAACCTGAAGACAACTGAGGACAGAGGGCATGTGTGCAGGGGATGGGGAAGCCAGGCTAGAAACCCATATTTACTGTAGTCTTTTTCGGACATTGAATCATTAGGATAAAGCACAAACACAGCCCCCACGACCACGAATTAGGCAGCTGAGTTTCTCACATTTGGGGAAATCGCAGGGGTCAGCACATCCAGATAACAATGGATAAGCCTCCCTCTGGGAAAACCACTTTCATGATCATGGCATCTCCCTGTGCGCTGGCGTGGAACTGCTTCCATGAACGCCCTTCTCTCCTCTTCCTCCATATATACTGTATTTTAAGATCCCTGATTTAATAACAACAACAAAAAAAGACCTCTGACTTTTCTGTTTCATTTTGGGTATTTGTTTTTAATTTGTGACAATTGGACAGCATGATACAGGTGATTTGTTTTTTACTTTATGGCTAGTAAATGTGTAATCCTGATTACATGAGATTTTCCAGTTATTCACGGATTTATCTTTGTCTAGAGAAGGAAATGTGGTATCCACTAACCCAGTGTCTCTCTCTCTCTCTCTCGTCAGCAAGAGAAACTTTTGGTTCCCCCTTTGATTCAGTTTTCATGGTAGTCTCACAGCACGCATGCCCCTTTGAAAAGTCCTTTGAGATATTTTTATGAAAGAACCACGAGCATGGAATTGCTCCAAATCAGGATGCTTACTTGCTTAGAAAGATGAGATTAATTTACTGTGAGAATTGCATAGAAAGAACATCTCTTTTGAGTTGCAAAACATAGCAAAATTACCATATCTTGGAAAGAGGAATCTTTTCTTAAAGGACAATGTTTGTCGGACTGAGGGAAGATGAACAAGGCAGTCACCCTGTTCTGTGCGCTAGTGGGCTTCCTAATTGGCTGGGGCCATTGTCACTTTTTAGTTCCAGCACAAGCCCAGTGTCGAAGCTATAACATATGGGACTCTGTGAAAGCTGATTCAGCAAAGACATAATGTATCTTTGTTTCATCTTTAGAGTAATTATGACCTCTTACCTACTGTCTGCTATTTGCCAGGCTTTGTATCAGGTACTTTACGTATCTTATTTCTGTTTTGAATGCTTTTTGGAGGACAGTTTGGAGACTGACTCTAAGCTCTCAGTGCATCTGTTCAGTTCAAAGTGATTCTCCTTCTGGAAAGCCCATCTCCAACCTGATCTCCAATCCCCTCAAAAGTCACTTCTGTAATATGTGAGCCTGTCCTCCGGCCACTGTAAATTGGGCCAGGATGGACATCTGACTGAAACCAGGGCGTTTAGATCCTCTCTAGAATTTGAAAATGAAGTTAAGACTCACAGACTGTTGGTCTGGAGGTGGTTGCAAGAGAAATATGCGAACTCCAGAACTGTGATTCTCTGGGAAGAGAGAATGGGGTATAAAGCAGGTGCAGAGAAGGAGGAAGAGATCAAAGATAGAGTCTTGACATTTATCCCCAGTATCTGTTTTTACTTAAAAATCCAGCTCTAAATCCCTGAATTCTAAAGCTAACCTCTCTTTGCTTTTAAAGTAGCTAGAATTGGTTTCTGAAGGTTAGAATCTAGAATCTTGGCTATTACAGGGTATAAATAAATTATATATACATGCATACCTACATCCATAGAAACATGTTATCTCAGCCTCACGGCGTATCCCAGAGCGGGTATTATAATCCCTGTCTTATTGGGGAGGATACAGGCTCAGAAGCTGGAAGCAGTCTTCCCAACACAAACGACTTAGAATAGTTAGAGCTGGTATTTGATCTGAGAATGGAATAGCTTAAAATCCTGTGATCTTACTAGTCTGGATATCGTGTCCCATGCAGATAGATTCATTCTTTTAGCATGCATTTGTGGAGATCCTTTTAAGTCCCAGGCCCTGTGTTCCCAATGGTTCCACCAAGGTTGCTGAGTAGTCATAGATATTTACATGGGTTTCCACCCATATGTGTCCAAATAGACGGCCAAAGGCCAGCTGCTCAGCTCAAGGTTGAGGAATAGTCTTTGAGACTCATTGTCTGTACACTCTGCTTTCAGTAAAGATAAAATTAAGGATACCTCTGCCAAAAGACAGAGGAGGAGCCAAAGGCTTTTGGTATCCCTAAAACCTTTCAGTGTTAAGCACTTACTGAGTGACTGTGTATGTTTTAACTGGATCACAGGCCACCTGGTGTGATTTTGTCCCTGGCCTTCAGAGAGAACGTGGTCAGGATTGTCAGTGGACTGGTAATGAACACCTGCTTTGAGAATTGTTGTTGTTGTTCTCATGGTGCCCTGAAGAAGATTTCATGATGTGGTCGTCCAATAATATCTCAAACTTATCATTAAACACAGAGAAGTCCTGTGACTTTCCCAAGGTCACAGAACGAGTTGGTTGCCGAGACGGAACATGCCAGTTGAGAACAACGGCCAACGGAAATCATTTCAAGTACTTACATTATTTTTCTTCTTATTCCTCCAAATAACAACACATGTTGATGAGATTCATGTCAGATCCATTATGCATTCTACCCTTACAATCTGTCTTTCTCTGAATTAATGAAACGTAAAATGGGAAAATTATAGGTTTTATAGTTAGAATCTGTAGTGCTTAGGGTACAGAATAAAAGCCCATTATTAATTTAATATATTCTGGCTTATTATAAAACTCTACCTTTTTGTATTAAAATTTAAAATTACTCTAAATACTGAGAACTAAAAAAAAAATCGCCATTCTCAAATGCCATTATATTCTTAACATATGACATGAGTCATACATCATAGTACCTTAGTTTTTATAAAATGGATGCCTTCTATATATGGTAACATACAACACAGACAAAATATAGACAATATGGTTGATACCTCTGGAAGTGGAGATTATTCAGGTTTGCTAATTTAGACATTTTCTTGATAATAATAATTGTAGTAATAATTAGAACAGGTAACAGCTAACCCTACAAGACATTGACTGTAACCCAGGCACTGTTCTGAATGCTTTACGTTCATCAGTTCTATCTTCACAAGCCCCCATGAGGTGAGGGCTATTAGCAGCCCATTTTACAGGTGAGGAAAATGAGGCAGAGATTACCATTTTATTTGGTCTTGACACTTCTGAGCTACTTTTAGGTAGGAGAGAGGTCTGTCCCATTCTTGATCTTAAAATTCAGCCCACATATACATAACACTAAATGGTTAAGCAAGTTTCTCCTTATCTGGCTGTAACTCTATGTGGCTTTGGTTGTTTTCTTGCTCTGTTTTCCAAGTGAACTCCTATTGAAACATCAAGGCTCATAAAAATACAACCCTTTTTAAAGTGTTTTCTAGGGCGCCTGGGTGGCTCAGTGGGTTCAAGCCTCTGCCTTCAGCTCAGGTCTTGTAAAATAAATAAAATACTTGTAAAATAAATAAAATACTTGTAAAATAAATAAAATATTTTAAAAAATAAAGTGTTTTCTAAGTGTTTCCTAATTTTTTAAGAAATTTTCATTGTTTCATCTTCTTCTTTTTTTTTTTTTTAAAGATTTTATTTATTTATGTGACAGACAGAGATTACAAGCAGGCAGAGAGGCAGGCAGAGAGAGGGGAGGAAGCAGGCTCCCCGCTGAGCAGAGAGCCTGATGCGGGGCTCAATCCGAGGATTCTGAGATCATGACCTGAGCCGAAGGCAGCGGCTCAACCCACTGAGCCACCCAGGCACCCCTTCTTCTTCTTCTTTTCATAATCTGCTACTCTACTTTGGAACATCATTGACTTCCTAACCATTCCAAAGGTCAATTTTTATTTACTAAGTTATTAATCCCTTTGTGATACTTGACACTCTTAATGATTAAGAGTCTTAATGACTCCTAAAGTTCTTGAAACTTTTCCTCTGTGGACTTTAGAAGCAGAATCCTGGGGTACCTGGGTGGCTCAGTCAGTTAAGCATCTGCCTTCAGCTCGGGTCATGATCCTGGAGTTCTGGGATCGAGTCCCACATCGGACAGAAGTCTATGGCCTAGATTCTGAAATAAGATCCACCATCCAGAATGGCATTTGGCATAACAAAGAGTCTCAATAAATGTTAGCTGAGTAATTTATCCTTATGAAATTTAACCCATCCCTATGGTTTCAACTATGACTCATGAACCAGCAAAAGTAAAAAAACAGAGCTTTTAAGCTTAGAAGTTTCTGATCCACTCTAATGTCAGGCTTACTGTTACTATACTCTTTCTCTCGCTCATTCTTTCTTATCTGGATGATTTATTCTTTTACTGGCTCTTTTTCTCTTATACACACATACACTGAGGCCAGTGGGATATTGGGCATTGGGCTAGATGCTGTGTCTGGTGTGGTGTCTTCACGACAATTACTGGGTGAGGACACCAGCTCTTTATACTGTCTCTCTGCCTTTTTTCCTTTGCCTTCCAGTTCATTTTTCACATTCGAGTTGGAGTAGTCTTTGGAGAATATCTGTCACTATTTAAAACCCTTCAATGGCTCCACACTGAATATACAACAGAGTTTCAACAGCTTTGATAGCTCAGAAGGCTCTCAGTCATTTGACTCCTTCCTATATACCTACCCCCAATTTCTCTCTTCTCCCACTGTGTCCTGTATTCAGACATGGCACGGTCTTTGGTATTCCTTAATCATGCAATGGTTTTGTTCTCTCTTTCTCTCTCTCTCTCTCTCTATATATATATATGTGTATATATATATATATTTGTCTTTATATATATCAACTTGTTGGGAGTTAATGGGGGAAAGAGGGAATCAAAAATAACACTCCTTTTACCTGCCTGGGTTCAGATTTAATTTAGGGATAAACATGGAGTAAGATAAGTAGAGAGTAAAATTTCATCTTCATCATGACAATGTCTTTTTTTTTTTTCTTTAGATTTTATTTATTTATTTGAGAGAGAGCAAGTGCATGAGCAGAGGTAGAGTGAGTAAGAAGCAGACTCCTCACTGAGCAGGGAGCCTGATGCAGAGCTTAGTTCCAGGACTCTGGGATCATGAGCTGAAGTCAGACATTAATGGACTGAGCCACCCAGGTGCCTAGCAATGTTTATATCAGAGTTGCGGTTTATACTGTTAAGCAAGCAGGACCCTCTAAATCCTAGAATAAACACCCTTATACTATGTTCCAATCCAGGATAGCACAGGCAAATATTAGACTCATCCTAAGGGCAGAGGGTCTTTCCCACTAGTTAATTGCATGGTCCAGAAGGAGAGCACCAGCCGTCTGAGGGCAGGCCAGCTCTCAAATGAAAGGAGAGTGTACATAGCCCAGTTCTCCTTCAAAATTGCCATCATTTAGCAGCTCTTCCCCTCCTGTAGCAGAGTTAGTGAAAACTGCAGAGCTCCTCCAAATATTTTTCACAGTCTAAGTATTTTTAAGTAAATAATAAATATATATCAAATATAAGCAGAAGTCATCAGGACCTTTTTCACTCAACTTTATTTTATTTTATTTTTTAATGTAGACTCCATGCCCAGCGTGGGGCTTGAACTCACAACCCTGAGATCAAGATCTGAGCTGAGATCAAGATCCAAAAGCTTAACTAACTGAGCCACCAGGTACCTCTGGACTTTTTCAATTTTAAGTGGAAAACTAAAGCATCTTACTTTGCCTTAAGCCAAAGAGTGGAGCTGATTAGCTCACAAAACTGATAAGCATGGCGACTGAATTTTTTCTATTCTTTTCTTTTCTTGAGTGTGGTTGAGTCCACTTTGTTTTACAGAACTTGATCTGTCTTCATCTTTGCTTTTTTCTCCCTTGATTCCAGTGGAAGGCAAGCTCTCTCCCTGCTATGCTGTGGTATTAAGACAGCCATCAGCATCTAGCAACTATTTTACAAGCTCATCTTATCCCAGTGAAAAGAGAACTCCACTTTCCAGATCATTCTAGCAAAAGGCCTGGAATAAATGTCCTTAGGTTACTTAAACCTGTGTAGTAAAATAATGATCATTTTTGGCTAGACATGATCATACGCCCCTCACCCCTCAGCTTCCAGAACTGTGGTTAAAGTCAGGGTTAACTGAAGGACTGAGACAAGGGAGGAATGTTTCACCAAAGGGATATAAGAGTGTGGTTTCAGAAGAAAGAGGATCTATTTGGGGCAGGCAGAAACAATAAATGTCCACATGTGAATTGTTCCAAAAGGGAGTGAGTGATGAACCAAGGTAGACGGGTAGTTTAGGGTTAGTGACACCAGGTCTAGGCAAAACAGTCTTTTCTAGATGATGCTTATCGTTAAATTATACTTCTCCTTGATTCTACTGCAGCCAGCCAGGAGACGGTACTCATTTTTTGTTAAACTGGAAATCAGACTTCCTTGAAATAGGTGAACTGGGAAATCTCTTTGCTATACAGAAAATATTGTTGCTGTGACAATTGTTGAAAAAAGAAGCCTATTGGAAATGAGTCAGGAAGTAGAAGAAATAGTAGTCCCAGTGTCTGCTCTCAAGTGGAAGGAGTGTGCTTACAGCTCTGAGTTTTTCTATTCTGGTTTCTCCTGGAATCTCACACACATGAACACACACGCACACACACACACAGACACACACACAGACACACTCTCAAAGGATAAATCATTATCTCACCCCAAAATGATAAAACATAAAATAAATATGCCAGCTTCCATCCAACAGAAATAAAACTACTTCCAAAATTTCAACTTAATGGTATGTGTCAGATTGTATTGACTCACTGTGTGAGAAAAATTGCAGTATTACTCATTCTGATTTGAAATATCATATTTAGAGATCTCCGTGATACTTGATGATCAGCGAAAACAGACCCTTTGTGCTTGGCCGCACATGGGCAAGGGGTATCTGCGTCTGCGCTTTCAGGGGTGTCAGGGGCCTGCTTGTGCTCATTCCAATATGGCCTAATTTCATTTTCCTCACTGTCTCTCTCAGTTGAGTGTGTGTGTGTGTGTGTGTGTGTGTGTTCCGCTCTCCCTTTTTTTTAATGTTTGAAAAATACAATAGAATTGTCTTCTCAGCATGGGGATATCTGCATGTGTTAAAATTACATTTTCTATTTTAAACTCACTCTCTTTTTAATTTAAAAGGACTTGTCAGAACATGCAGTCTTTCTTTTCCCCCTCCTAGAAAATGGGGGATATGGAAACCTGAGATCTCAAAAAAGGCAACAGCCAATTTGGAGGGAAAACAAACAAACAAAAACAAAGAAAACAAAACCCGGGCCATTCGAGTTGATTCTATGCGAGTTGGAATCTCTCTTGGGATTTGACATGAAGCACCTCAGTACAAAGGAATAACAGCAAGAACATGCATTTCAGAAAAAGAATCTCCTTGTGTGGAAAGAAAATTGTTAGGCAAGGCATTCACTTCCTTTTACCTCAGTTTCCTGGAAGACGCTAAATTGAAATTTCTCAATTATTAATACCTATACACAGGTATATTGTGTGAAACATAATGACAACATTTATTAAAAACCTATTCTTGTGTGAGACAATGTGTCTTACACCACACATATACCTCATGTACAAACACATACAAATGTATCTCCCAACTCAACCTCATCGTGTGGTTTATTTAGGGGCTTCTCCCCCTCAAAATTAATAAACCACTCTCCTGTCTATGAATTTGGATTGGGTTATTATTTTACAGGTAAGAAAACTCTTGTTGATTTAAGGCAGCACACTGAATGCCGTGGTACATCTCTCGGAGCCTCCTTCAGGAGCGTATGCCCATCTCCCCAGCTGTCTGAAATGTTGGCTGCCAAAGCACACAGCCCACTCCACTTGGGGAATTTCCGCTACCCAAGACACCTTACTTGCCACAGGCTACACAGGTTCCCGGGGGCAATCCTCTTTTTCTGAGGGATTGGTGGGTAGGTAGAAAGGTCCACTCTTGCCTCAATTTGGGCCATTTGTTGAGAGGATGCCTCAAGTCCAGAATGCCCTGAGGGATTGGCAAAGACTTTGGTGCAGTTTAGCTTCTCCCTCTGACCAGTCCTGTTTCTATCGCCAGGGATGGGTGTTGATCAAGAGTACTCCTTGATACGCCTCCACACAAATCTGTCTCTTGTGGTCTGTTTCTAGAAACCCCAGACTAAGGCAGGTGGCCAGAATAGGTGGGAATTAAATGATATTACATGATTTACCAGAGACACTTATGTTACCAGTCTGAATTGTTCTACAGAGTCAATTCGACAAAGGAAGAAATGTAAAGGCTTGGCTGTTTTAAGCTAATTCTTGATGCACTGCTTGATAAGTCACCGCTATGTGCACAGAATGCCTTATCAATTAATCTGTAGCCTCCCTATCTGTGAGATCTATGAATGTAACAGAAAGTCAACCCTGCCCCAAATGCTGTTGGCTCACTATAAGTAGGACCAGTGATTTTATTGGTCTTTTTTTCTGGTGTTATGCAATGTATAATAAGGGAATGTGTGGTCGTCAGTGCCTGAATGCCACTTTCAGTAATAGAAACGCCTTCTGGGGAAATAAGATTGGTGCCAGAACTAGAATATGGAAGCAAACTTGAAATTATTTCACTTCTATTTCAGAATGTTTTTTTTTTTTTTAAAAGAAAAAGGCAGCAAGACCATTTTGAGGGCTGCAGCCACACCGAGGCAGTTGAATGAGAATCCCTCTAGAGCTTTCTGTAACCTACTAAATAGAAATCCAGTGTTCTTAGGTAGGTTATCTCAGCCTCTGTTCAATCCAGTGCCACATTACCTTTGCACATTATCGCCCACGGTCCCTCTTCTTGAGCACTCTGTATTTTTTGCCGAAGTGGATGGAGGTAATCCCTGAACAAAAATAAAAACAAAAATGTAAAAGAAAAGAAAAAATAAAAGGTTCCATCCAAGCTAGAGTAAGCCCACTCTATGCCATTCTGTCTTGCAGATTACAACCCCAAATTCTAGACAAAACAAAAATAATTAAAAACAAAAACTAACTGAACTCTTTGAAAATTAAAAAATCAGGGCGCCTGGGTGGCTCAGTGGGTTAAAGCCTCTGCCTTCGGCTCAGGTCATGATCTCAGGGTCCTGGGATAGAGCCCCACAATGGGCTCTCTGCTCAGCAGGGAGCCTGCTTCCCCCTCTCTCTCTTCCTGCCTCTCTGCCTACTTGTGATCTATCTCTCTCTGTCACGTAAATAAAATCTTAAAAAAAAAAAAAATCAGGCAGGTGGGGGAGGGTGGTCAAAAACTGAAGAAACACCTTGAACAAAGATAAGCTCCCCCCCCCCCCATTTTTTCCCCTCAGTTAGAGCTGTGCTAGTGCTGGAGGAAGTGGTAAAACTTTGAAAGAACCCCATATTTTCAGCTAGAGGCAACACAAGGAGCTGGGTCTAAACCTGAACAACTTCTGGGTCTCCACGGACCTCTCTGAGCAGGAAAGATGCAAATGGGTCTAGAAAAATTTTTGAAAACTAATCAACTTTGAACTAGCACCTAGAGAAGGTAAGTAGAAGTTAAAGTTTGAAGCAAAGTATCAATACCCTGGCAAAACAACTACAATACAAGTTGATATTCTGTAGAGGATTTTAACAGGACCCAGGGTCTATGAAACCTAATTTTCAAGTATTTAGGTTACAATCCAAAATGAGTCAATTTTCAAAGAACCAGAAAAATGATACAGGTTCTCAAAGGAAAAGACTATCAATAGGTGCCACCCATGAGATGACTCACATTTTGGACTTAATCTGACAAAACCTTTAAAGAAGCTACTATAACTACGCTCCATGGTATAAAGATAAACACAATGGAAATAAATGAGAAGATAGAAAATTTCAGGAGAGAAATAGAAACAATAAAAAAGAACCAGGTGAAAATTTTAGAATTAGAAAATACAATACCTTAAATAAAAATTTCACTAAAAGGCTCAAAAGCAGAATGGAGATGATGAAGAAAGAGTTGGTAAACGTGGAGACAGAATTTTTTCAGTGTGAAGAAAAAGGAAAAAAAAAAGATTTAAAGATGAACAGAGCATCAGGATCCTATGGGATAATAGCAAAATGTCTACAATAAGTGTCACTGGAAATTTCTCCCATAAGGAGAGAACAAAAGGATGAGAGCAGAAACATATTTAAATAAATATACTTGAAAACTTCCTATATTAGGGGAAAATCACACATTTACAGATTTAAGAGCCTATGAATACCCCCAAACAAAATAAATTTAAAAGTGGGAAATCACCCAGACACATGATAATGAAATTGAAGAAAACTAAAGATACAGAAAAAAAAAAAATCTTGAAAGTATTTGGAGAAAACTAATATATTACATGTGAAGGAACGAAGGTTCACATTACCTCTTCTCAGAGACCATGAAGGCCATTAAGACAGTGCAATAACAAATTTAAATTGTTAAAAGAACTGTCAACCAAAAGTTCTATATCCAAAATATCCTCCAGGAAAGAAGATGGAATAGAAACTAAGAGAATAATTCCCAGCAAATCTACTCTAAAAGAAATGCTAAAGGAAATATTCAGGCTGAAGGAAAATGTCACTAAAGAGAAACTTGAAAGTTCAGAAATAAAGAAAACAAGAAAAATAGTAGATATGTGGGCTAATATAAAAAATAGTTTCCTCTTTCAAATTCTACAAACTATAGATGACTCTTGAAAGTGAAAATTATGGTAGTGTATGGTAACCTTGTAAATATATGTAGGTGTATGTATGATAAACATAATATAAGAGGGAAGAGTAAAGTGACATAAATGATTGTAAAACTTCTATATTTTACCTGAAGTAGTGAAATGTTAGCTCTCTATGTATTATGAAAAGTTGTAGTCTCTAGAAAAACTACTAGAAAATAATACAGTAAAATATATCCAAAATCACAATAGAGAAATAGAAATTAAGTACAGATGAAAATATATGAAAAAATATAATATCCGTGATAAAAACTCCCAGAAAGGTAGGAATAGAAAAAGTCTTCCTTAACACATTAAACGTTAGCTACAAAAAATATATGAATGCATTCCTCTGAGATCAGGGACAGGTCAAGGATGTATGCTCTTATTACTCCTATTAAATATCACACTGAAATTCCTAGCCGTTGCAATAAAAGAAGAAAAAGTTATAAAAGACATGCAGATTGAAAAGGAAGGCATAATATCATTTGTATTTGCCACTGTTGTCTACGTAGAAAATCTTAAAGGTTCTATAAACATGCTCTTAGAACTAGTAAGTAATCTTATTAAGGTTGTAGAATAAGAACAATATATTATTATCAATTGTATTTCTATATACTAGCAACAGATAACTAGAAATCATAATTTTAAAGGATTGTTATTTACCACAGCACCAAACAGCATGATACAGGTATAAATCTGAAAAAAAAAAAAAAAATCCATGCAAGATCAGAATGCTGAGGATTACAAAGCACTGATGAAAAAGATTAAAGAAGATTAAATAGAGAAATATATCATGACTCAATATTATTAAGATGTCAGTTCTCCCTAAATTGACTTATAGATTCAATGAAATCCTCCCAAAATTGTACCAGGATTTTTTTTTATAGAAGTCAAAAAGCTGATTCTTAAATGCATTTGGAAAGTCAAAGGAACTCGAATAGCCAAAAATTTCTGAAAATTATAAACAATGCTGTATGACTCACATTAACTGATTTTAAACCTTATTATAACGTCATAGTGATCGTCAGTGATGGTTTTCATGGGAGGATGTATACATGGAACAATGTGACCAACAACATGTTTTTTACAGACTTGCTAGGATAATTCAAAGGAGAAAAGAAAATCTTTTCAACAAATAGTGCTCAAAAAGTTGGACATTTATATGTGAAAAAAATCAACTTATATTTCAGATCTTATACAAAAATTAACTCAAGATGGGTAATACCTCTACCTGCAAAAACTGAAACTGTCAAATTTCTCTAAGAAAACAGGAAAAAAATCTTTGTGACCATAGATTCCACAAAGAATTCTTAGATTGGTCCCCAAAATCACTGCCTCTAAAAGAAGAGAAAAAGGATCATTCAAATGTATTAAACGAAAACTTGTGCTCTGTAAGAGATAACATTAAGAAAATGAAAAGACAAGCCACAGAGTGAAGGGGTGTTTTTAAATTATGTATCTGAACAAAGAATTTGTATCTAAAATATATAAAGAATTCTCAAAATCCAGTACTAGGAGATCAATCAACCCAATGTAAAAAATGGGCAGAGGAACTATATAAACACTTCCTTAAAGAAGATATTCTTTGACAAACAAGCATATTCAAAGATGCCCAACATCATTAGCAGAAGTGTTAGTTTCCTAGGGCTGCCATAACAAATTACCCTAAATTAGGTGATTTAAAGCAACAGAAATGTATTCTCTCAGAATTCTGTAGGAAAGAAGTCCAAAATCATGGAATCATCAGGACCATGCTTCCATTGAAGACTTAGATAAGAATGTCTTCTTGCCTCTTCCTAGTATCTTATGATTGTCAGTGTTCCTTATAATAGTAGTACTAATATTAATCTTTAAAAAAATGATATTGCCATATTTTGGTGTGGATGCCAAGAAACTCAACCTCTTACATATTCTTGGTGGTGATACAAAATGGCACAGCTATTTGGAAAAGAGTGTGATGGTGTTTCATATAGGTGAACGTATACTTCTCCATCTATCTCATTTTTGCATACCCAAGAAAAATGAAAATTGATGCTCACACAAAAACCTCTACTTAAATGTTGATAGTGGCATTATTCATAATTTCCTAAAATTGGAAACAACTCAAATGTCCTCCTTGCAGTTACTGGATAAAATCTATGATGCATCTAATAATGGAATATTATTCAGCAGTGTAATTGCTATCACAATCATATGGATGAAACTCAAATACATTATGCGAAGTGAAATACCAAATTCAAAAGACCACATCCTAACTCCATTTTTATGGTATTCTGGAGATAAAATCTTAAGAAATAACAGAAATCAAATCAGTGGTTGCCAAGGGTGTGGGTTGTGGGAGGTAGAGACCACAAAGAGGCACAGGAGAATATTGGTGTGATTCAGCAGCTGTGTATCTGGATTGTGGGGGCAGTGTCTGTAGGCATTTATTGAAATTTATGGAACTGTACATCAAAACCGGTGAATTTTATGGTATGGAAATAAATACCATCCAGCAAATACAAAGCTGGTGCCTGGCATCTTGTGGAACATGTGTTTGGGACATAATACTGTTAGATCTTCCCTTATGCATTAAGGACATCTACTCTAATTGGTATTTTGCTATTTTTTCCTAATTTTACATATATACAGTTTTCTTTTTCTTTCTTTTTTTCCTCCTTTAGAAAGTTTCCCTCCCACTCCTAGCAACTTGATCAATCATTTCTTTAGGAAATTCTTGCTGTGCCTGTTACAATCTTTTCTGCTTTGTCATATGCCTAAATCTCATCTTGTTTGGCCTTCAACAAAGTCTGCCATAATAACTGAACATCTCTTGTGACCTAGAAATTGACTGGTGACTTTCAATTCCTTGAAATTTATTTAAGAGACTCTTTTCTGTCCTAATTTCAAGTCCCATGAAACTCTAAAACCTTGTCAGTTCCCAAGGGCTTATGTCCTTGTGTTCACCAAGCTCCTACTACCATTGGAGGTGTTCTGTTTTGAGATATAAAGTTGAGCCCCTTTTTTATTTGACCTCTTCTTCGTTTTATGGTAGAAGCCACTCACACTCTTAGTCAAGCACACTTTATTAAAGATTTGTGAGAAGGAACACTCAGAACAGTAAATGGACGTTATTCATTTCTGTACTTCAGTGTTTTGGTGGCCCACATATGAGGTAAATCCACAGATAGCCTGGTTTCTATCTTTTCTGTACTTTTATTTTTTTAAAAGGTTTTATTTATTTATTGGACACACAGAGATCACAAGTAGGCAGAAAGGCAGGCAGAGAGAGAGGGGGAAGCAGGCTCCCCGCTGAGCAGAGAGCCTGATGCAGGGCTCGATCCCAGGACCCTGGGATCATGACCTGAGCTGAAGGCAGAGGCTTAACCCAGGAGCCCCCTTCTGTACTTTCAAAGCCTATCATCTCTTCTTTCCTCCCACATCTCTCAGGAATAACCAATATCTTTTCTGGTCTCATCAAATGCAGTTTCTCCACTAATTTTTGCTTTCTTGCTTCCTGTTGGTACCCACATCTTCAGCTTCTTCCCTTCTACTCTGAGAGGCTTCTCAAGATAACTTCCCAAAGTCAAGTTCTCCCTAGGAAGGAATTCCGTTGTATGGTGTTTTGATAGTAAAATGTTCTCTTTGTTACAATCTACTAATACACCCATCAGTAAATTGTAAACATTTCATCTTCATGTCCGTTTTTTTCATTGCCCATGAAACCATCAAAGGTGGATTTCATCCTCCCTCCTCTTTTGCCCCAAAGCTTACCACAGTGCTAGGTATGTAGCAAATATCCAATAAACAAATGAAAGTGTCTTAGTCCATCCAGGCTGCTGTAAGAAAAGATCATAGACTGAATGGAGTATTGTGGAATAATAGAAAAAATATATATTGGTCTCTACCTGAGGTTACTGGCACAGAGCTCCTAAGACTGTTGGGAATTTCCTAAATGATAGGAACACTGGCAGCATCTTTTGTGCTAATAGTTGGTCTTTGACTTTGGGTTCTGACACAGAGCTTCTAAATCTCTTGGAATTTCCTAGACGATAGGAGTGTCTTGTGTTCCAACAAGGCATCTTTCAGTGGGTCCGCAGATAGAAGCTGGTCACCAGGAAGTTCAAGCCATGGATATAAGCTTGGAACTTTCAGCCCCACCCATCCCATTCTCCAAAAAGAGGAGAGGGAGTAGAAATGCAGATCATCCTTACATGATGAAGCCTCCATAGGAATCCCAGTAGCTTGGGATCCCGATAAGGTCTGGATAGCTTCCAGGTTGGTGAGTAGGTGGAGGTGTTGAGAAAGTGCCATGCCCTTGGTGGGCGTGGAAGCTCCACACGCCTTCCCACATACCTTTCGCTATATACCTTTTGCCTCCGGTTATTTCTATAAACAAGTAATGTAGTAACTAAAATGTTTTTCTGAGTTCTATGAGCTGCTGTAGCAAATCCTGAGAAGGAGGTACTAGGAACCTGTGGTTTATATAGCCAGTAGGTCAGAAGCAGTGAGCTAGTGTTGCAGAATTGCCTGATATGTGGGAAATCTCCTGTGTGGGTGACCAGAAATACCAGAAGTAAAGTGTTATATGAGAGAAGTAAAGGGAAAACACACAGGAGTGTTTTTTCCTTTATGTTTATAAACAACAAACATTTATTTGTTAGGCTCTGTAGGTCAGGGAGTTCAAATCAAGGTAGCAGCAGATTTAGTGTCTGGTGATACCTCACTTCCTGGGTCACAGATGACACTTTTCTGTGAGTCTTTACATGGTGGAAGGGGTCAGGGAGCTATTTAGGGCTTCCTTTACCAGGGCACTGATTCCATTCATGAGGGCTCCACCCACATGACCTGATCATCTCCCAAAGTGCTTATCTCTGAATACTATTACATTGGAGATTAGGATTTCAACATATGAATATGAGGAATGGTGGTATTCAGCCCCTAGCAGAAGGAATAGCCAGTTGTGTTTTATTTTTGTTTTTGTTTTTTTGGTTTTTCTTTTCTTTTCTTTCTTTGTTCTTTTTCTTTTTCTTTTTATTTTTTTTTTTGGCACTATGTTCACACTAGTCTCTAAATCTGGAACATTATCCCCATTTCTATCTCATATCTTCACATCCTTGAAGCTCCTGTATCCTATACTTGTGCAACTATGGTACCTTTTTTTACCTTTCCAGATCTTGGTCCTCTGAACTCTGAGTTTTATTTTTATCTCTTTTGCTTCTTCAATGAAGGCAAAAATTGTATTTAGTGTCTTATATAAAGCTCTGCCATATATTATCCTCTGATGAGAAGTTAATAAATGCATTCATGTATTTAACCAGTATTTATTGAATGCTTATAATTTGTCAATCTCTATTCGAGAGCTGGGCATATGTAGCAGGGACTAAAATTGGGATATAAGCTATCTCCCTGCTACAAATACTTATATTATTATACTTACATTCCAATCGTGAGAATACCGGAATAAGCATAAAACAAATACATGTATAACATATAATTCAGTGATAAGTATATGAAGATAGAGTAGGCTTAGAGGTCAGAGTATATGTATGCATGGTGGGGAAGAGTCACACAGAAGGAGGAATTGTCATTTTATGTAGATTGTTGGGCAAGATCGGATAAGATAAAGGTTAAACAGAAACTGAAAAAAGACAGGGAGGGTGCCCAGTTGGTTAAGTGTCTCACTTCAGCTTCGGTCATGATCCCAGGGTCCTGAGAATGAGGCCCATGTTGGGCTCTGTGCTCAGGAGGGAGTCTGCTTGTCCATCTGCCCCTACCCTCACTCAAGTTTGTGTGTGTGTATTTGTGTGTGTGGGTGGGTGTCTCTCTCTCTCTAAAATAGATAAACAAAATCTTAGAATTTTTTTAAGTAAACATAGGAAATAACCACCTTATTTATTTATTTATTTTAAAAGATTTTATTTATTTATTTGACAGACAGACATCACAAGTAGGCAGAGAGGCAGGCAGAAAGAGAGGAAGGGAAGCAGGCTCCCTGCTGAGCAGAGAGCCCAATGCTGAAGGCAGAGACTTTAACCCGTTGAGCCACCCAGGTGCCCCTATTTATTTATTTATTTTGGAAATTGAGAAGTCTTGGTAATTTTAAATAATCAAGGACAGGATAAAGTTAACATAAAGCATGGGAACTTTTTCTTATAAGACACAGAATTTTTGCCTTTAAGGCAGATTACTTAGAAGGTAAAAGAAAACCTTTTACAATCTCTTAGAGAGACCAATACTCTAAGAAAAATGTAAACATAAACTTTTTTTGAAAATGTTATAAATAAATCCTTATATAAACTTTAGCTAGAATTGACCAGTACAAATAAAATTCCATTTTCATGAACTTTCTACAATTTTCTATATCATTCAGCTTTTTTCTTAAACTTTCCTCCATCTTATTCTGAAACAGTCATTTTACTTTAAAACAAATTTACTGTCTTTTTTTAATCTTTAAAAAAAAAACAAAAACTTAGGGTACAGTTTCTCAAAATGGCCAAAACGAACACATTCATTAACAGACACAAATATATAGAGCCTCTCTGTACCATTAAATATATCTCTTAATATTTTTGTATCTCTTAAATATAAGAGAAAAATAATTATATAAACTCAAAATTATGCTTTGTAACTAATGTTACAGTATTCTTAAAATTTATCTAGTTACTTAATGAATACTTATTAATGAGCTCAATTTGCTGCAGACCAAGATTTTAAATTACCTAAGTATTTGGGAATTATCTTCAGACTTACATGCTACAAAAAATTACTGTTTAAATAAAGTTTGTCAGAGTAATGATTCAGTTTGTTTAAAACAAGATTTAAAATTTTCATAATCATATTTCATAAGAAATAATAGTAGCTCATTTGATCAGTAAATATGTTTAAAAGAACATAGTCAAGTAGAATAAAAATGTGTACTCACATTATACTAACACTGATAACTCATATAAAATATTGTTTTTTGTATTAAACCAAAATTATTAGACTAGTTTTACTTCCTGAAGTTTTACTTAGTATGTGAATATGAATTCTTAAAATGTTTCTGAGTTTCTATAAGAATACCTCTTTTTCACATTAAAATTATTTAAGATTCAATTTCTTGATTTCTGAAATATTGGGATTGGTCAATTATATAAATATTTATTTGTCTCTTCACAAATCACACTAGAGCTCCTTTAACATAAGGGATTTGAAATTTAATTGATTTATGCTACCCAGAGAAAGGAAAATAAGACATATCCACATAATTAGAGGGAAAGACTTTCCTGAATTATAGAAGCAAAAAGTCCTAAATATACAATCAGATACAGAGAGCTTATAGTTCTAATTCCAAAATTTCAGTCATGAGTTATGGGTCAAGCATAAACGAATGCAAGACTCATAGGCCCATTTCAGAGACCTGGTCTCTTTAAATTCTTAATTTATTTAAATTCAAAATAGACAACCAGAAAAGAATAACAAACTAGATTCTTTGTCCCCTTTATCCAGCAGAAATAAAATCTCTGTATGCATGAATTTCTTTATAGAGAGATCAACAGATGGTTGATGCAAGTAGAAAAGGGAAAATCATCTGGGATGCTTATGGGAGTCATGAGGAGACATGGAGTTGAATGTGGCTTCAGAATCTAGAGGGCAGTGTGATCCTTTGGAATTAGCCATTTCCCAGAACAGGGAAGGTTGGGGGAAGCTTCTTAACCAGAAGCACAGGTTCATTATTCTCATAGCTCTTTTAAGTGCTATAATTACCCTCATATTCTAGATGAGGGTCCTAAGGCATAGAGAGGTTAAATAACTTGCCCAGACTCACACAGCTTCTATGTGGTAGAAGTAGGAATCAGACTTTGAAGTCTCCCACTAGTGTGCATGCTGTTAGCCAACTTATGTACCTACACTATGTCCTAAGAGCTTATCACAGGTTAAAGACCTTTTCTTTCTAGCCCATCACTCTTACCCAAAGACACAAGCTCAGTAAATGTTGGTGGGTGAATCAACAAAAGAGGAGTGTGTGAGCCATCAACAGTGAAAGAAAGAAAAGAGTGAGCCAGAAAATGAACACAGAGTGAAATGGAGGGGGAAAAAAAAGAGACAAAGTATTTCCTTTTTCAGCTCCCTGATAGTACATATTGTTCCTGCCTCCCCGAGGTATAAAGAGGAAAAAGTCCTCGCCTAAAACATTCTTCCCCAATTCAGTCCTAGGAAATCTTTTTTAAGTTTTTTTTTTTTTTTTTTTAAGTAATTTCTACATCCAATATGGGTTTTGAACTCATGACCCCAAGATCAAGAGTCAGATACTCTTCCAACTGAGCAAGCCAGGTGCCCTGTCCTGGGGAAATTTTTAATCATTGAAAGACATACATTAACTACCCCTGAAAATGAAGAATGTAAATAATCTGACATTGTTACTAATAAAAACTAGAGAGCATTGACCAAGCTGGAAGTTTAACCACCCATCTTCCTATCCTTAACAATTTAGTATAACGGTTTCTTTCTTGATTTGAGCTTCATTAAAGGCAGACATTCTATCATATTTCTCTTTGTATCTTCATCACTTTAAGTTGCCCCTGAGACATAGTAGGTATCTAATAAAATGTTTAATTGAATAGGAAACATAAGAATTTGTGACATTACCTCTCCTTTTCAAATAAGAAGAAAGGAGAATTAATTCCAGTTAATATGGTGTAAGTACAACCAAAATAGACTGACAAAATGATATATTTGTTATAACTTCCCAGATAAAGTTTTCAGTGACTTGCAGTTTGGAATCAGAATTTATATTTTATATTATAACCCATAAAACACACAAACACACATACATGTAGATAGAAGTTAAACTGAATAGAGCTCATAAAATATTTTGATACTGTTGAGTATCAATATTTGATACTCAACGCAACTATTTTCATATTGACAGATTGTTGTACCCTGAACAGAATTCAGAGAAAGATTTCAGCTAAGTTTTGAAAAAACAAACAATAGAACTATTAAAATATTGGGTTTATTTTTATGATTCACACATGTTAATTGAAAAAAAGTTGAAGTAACTGTTCAAATAACTATTCTTAGGTATTGTTGATATAGTGGGATGGCCTAATTATTTCAAACCCTGGCCCTTGTCCAAACTAAACACTATGGAAGTGCTTATTACTATTAGTTAGTTCCCTCAGATCCCCTCAGATTTAGTTGAAAGTACCCTAAGATTATTCTTAGAGCTTATTTCAATGTAAAAATGGTTCTCTTAATAAAATAGTTTGCATGTTATAGCTTGTCATAATACTAATGGTAAAATTTGTAATGTCTCTTGGTAGTGTTTATAATGGTATTTATAAAGCTTTGGTATACATCATTATATTTGATTTCTACCGTAAGCTGGTGATACAAATAGTTCATTATGACCATTTGGCTTTTGATGAGGAAGTGTGTGTGTGTGTGTGTGTGTGTGTGAGAGAGAGAGAGAGAGAGAGAAAGAGAGAGAGAGAGAGAGAGAGAGAGGGAGGTAGGGTTGGGATAGAGAGTGCACCTATTATCTATGTCTCATACTTACTAAGCCTTAGAGATGTGTCTCCTAGTTCAATGATCATATTAATATAATGACCCAATTGGCTTATACTCATACTTCCGAAAAGCTACAAAATTAACAAACCAGCTAGGGATTGTTCTGGCACAAAAATATGTTATTTGTGACAAACAGGGACTTAGTTGTCTATACCTTTTGGGGTGAGGGGTGGTGGCATCTTCCCTTTGATTTTCTAAAAATTAAAACCAAAATTATATGAAAACCACATAGTCTAGCCTGTGACATTTTTCCTTATTCCTCTTCAGTCTGAAATATTTCCCAGAAACAATGATGTCCTTAGAATTTCTTGGTCAGCTGTACCACAGACTATTCTGAATGCCTTAGACTCTTCTATGGAGAACTGTTAACCGATATTTTGATGAGAAAAATTTACCCTTCTGGCTCTTCAGGATCATTAGTAAGTGGTAACCACAACATCAAAGACTGACATTGAAAAATATATTTTGGCCAATAATCAGCTTTTGGGATTTAGTTTTTAAATGGATCTTTTGGAACAAGCTGAGGACAAACAGTTGCCTCGCTAATTGGGACAAAGGAAAAGCAGATAAAAGATGTTCCAAATTCTCTACCACAGCAACGCCACTGGATGAGCAAGGCAGTCAGTCATACAAAGGAGATTTTTCTCCTCATCATCACCAAAGGGCAGTTCTTTTTGTGGTGACTAAGTACAGATCATCCTCACTTTATGTAGGGTTACATCCCAATAAACCTATCAGAAGCCGAAGACACATTTAATACATTTTGAAGATTTTATTTATTTATTTGACAGACAGAGATCACAGGTAGGCAGAGAGGCAGGCAGAGAGAGGGGAAGGGAAGCAGGCTCCCTGCCGAGCAGAGAGCCCGATGCGGGGCTCGATCCCAGGACCCTGGGATCACGACCTGAGTCGAAGGCAGAGGCTTTAACCCATTGAGCCACCCAGGCGCCCCCATTTAATATATTTTAATTTACAGAACATTATAGCTTATCCTAGCCTACCTTAAGGGTACCCTAGAACCTTACCTTAGAATGCTTACATTAGTCTATAGTTGTGCAGAATCATCTAACATAAAGCCTGTTTTTAAATGGAGTGTTGAATATCTCGTGCAATTTATGAAATATACTTCAAGTGAAAAACAGAATGATAGTATGAGTACTGGATGGTTGTCAGTACCTCGATTGTTCACCCTTGTGGTCCTGTGGCTGACTGGGAGCTGTGGCTCCCTGATGCTGACCCCCATCATGAGAGAGGGTCAGGCTGCATATCACTGGCCCAGGAAAAGATCCAAATTCAAAATTCAAAGTATGGTTTCTACCGAATGTATATTGTTTTTGCACCATCATACAGTTAAAAAATCCCAAGTTGAGCCATCGTAAGTTGCGGGTGGTCTCTATAGACCTTGAGTCATTCAAGCTATCACAGGGTCTTTTCATAAGCACTAGTTTTGAAGCTGAAAGAGGTGGACAAAACATTCTAATACACCTGTTCTTCTGGGAACTGCTTTTGAAGGAGGTTGACTGAATGGGCATGACTAAAGTACTGAGGATCATTCCCTGTGGGTGGTCATGATTACAGACTAGGAGAAACAGTCTGTACTTCCATGAGTGTGTGCGAGAGTTTGGGTACGAATGTGCACAGACACAAGTCAACCTTCTTGAGTTAGAAGAAAACATTTCCTTTCTAACAGTTTTTTTTTTCTAAATCCTAAAGTTTTAGTATTAATGTCTATATTTTTATCAGCCAACATGACAATGCTGTTTAGATTAAGTAAAGAGCCAGAAGCATAATTACATTGTAAGCACTACTTTTTATGGAATATACTGAAATAGTTATAATACTAATGACCAAAAGCTTGCCCCCACCCCAGTTGCCACAATGTCAGTCTATGCTGCATTAGAATCTGTGCTGAATTAGAAGTTTAGGATAATCTCCAAGAAAATAAGACTCCCTGCTTATTATCCTTTAATGCTAAAACCCTGTGAAAAATCCCCCAAAGACTTGCTGAGTATAGTGCGAAGGGCATTCATGAGGTTTGTTACCTACTTTTGTTCCTTTGGCCAAAGGTCTAAATTCAATCAAGTTCAATGGTTTGCTTGCCCTTTTACTGATGGCAAGGAAAAGCTACAAAAAGAAATCCCAAGGAAAGGAGTACCAATAAAAGTTTGTGTTATTACCTAAGGCCTTAAAAGAACAGATTTAAGGCAACCACCCAAAGCCTGGAGTGAGGTGAGAAGAGCTATAACCATTGTCAAGTAAGAAAGGAACATCATCCCAAGAAGAATCTAAAGTGGAAAAGAAATCCAAAGATAGAAACTTATAAAAGATATTCTGTATGTATGTAAAATCTCCAAACTGTAGCATTGTAACTAGTTTCCTGGATTCAAGTACATATAATTTTTTCCCCCTTGGGGAGAATTAAAAGCAAAGACACCTGGATTCTAGTACTTGAAGGAAGTTCTTAAAACAAACAAACAAACAAAAAACTGGGACATCTGGGTGGCTCAATGGGTTAAAGCCTCTGCCTTCAGCTCAGGTCATGATCCCAGGGTCCTGGGATCAAGGGACATCATCGAGCTCTCCACTCAGCAGGGGGCCTTCTTCCCCCTCCCTCTCTGCTTGCCTCTCTGCCTGTGATCTCTATCAAATAAATAAAATCTTAAAAAAAAAAAAAAACCAAAAAATAAAACCTTTCTTTCTTTTTCTTTTTGGTCTATTTCAATCCTTAATTATGCCCTAGATGCAGTGTGTCTTTGCTCTTAGGTGTGTATTGTCATTGAAGCAGTTCAATTCACAATAGAATCCTGAAACATTCTAATATGGCCTTCTTGTAAATGCTGCCTTCTAAAGAAATGTTTTATAGGTTGAAGCTTAGAAATAGTTTTTTAAGTGTAGATATTTGTTCTCCAATCTGCAGGAACTTTTCTTATAGTAAGTCATCACCTTCATACTCTCTCTTTTGGAATAAAAGCAGTAGACCACTTTACCAATTGGAATTTGAAAGAAGCTAAGGGAGTATGGAATGTACAGGATTATATACTTAATATATGATCTTCTGCTCAGTGAATGATGCTTTCACCCTGAACACAGTGAAAGGCAAATTTCTAGTTTCACTAAGGCATGAGTAAACAGATTCCTTGGTAGAGGGTGTGGTCATCATTAGCAGCGTAACCAAATATTGCTGGCTCTCTGTGTTCCATGAATGTGGTAGAATGGTGTCTCTCTACCCCTTCAAAATTAGATGTGGTAATATGATTTGTTTTTATAAATAGAATATTAGTAGAAGTAATATGTGTCACTTCTTGGCAGTAACTTTATTTTTTATTTTTTAAATTTTTTAAAATAATTTTTTTTAAAGATTTCATTTATTTATTTGACAGCAAGAGATCACAAGTCAGCAGAGAGGTAACTAGAGAGAGAGGAGGAAGCAGGCTCCCCGCTGAGCAGAGAGCCCGATGCGGGCCTTGATCCCAGGACCCTGAGACCATGAACTGAGCTGAAGGCAGAGGCTTAACCCTCTGAGCCACCCAGGCACCCTTGGCAATAACTTTAAAAGACAGTATATTATTTGCCATATTTTCTTATCCATTCAAAAGTGGATATGAAATCACCTGTCAAGGTGAAGTTTTTGTCAGCTGAGACCTCTTGTGATTACAGTACGATGCGCCTTTCTGCCAACCTGAGAAGTATGCACAGTGCAAGGAAAGAATTTTGGAGGGCTCTTTGGTTGGATTTTGCTTGTTTTACGACAATATAACCTAATTTATCCTGACTGATTATAACAGGGAAGAATTAAAAAAATTTTCTCCATGTTTTACCACAAATAAATGATAATGTAAACTATGGACTTTGGGTGAGAATGATATGGCACTGTAGGTTCATCACTTATAACAAATGTACCACTCTGGTGAGGGATATTGATAATGCAGAGGTTATGCATGTGTGTAGGGAGAGATATATGGGAAATCTCTGTACTTTCCCCTCTATTTTGTCATGAACTTTAAGTGGGTCTAAAAAATAAAATCTTAAAACAATGTAAGTCTTCTCCAGTATCCAACATCATGTTAAGTTGGTGAAGTTCTTAGAGTAATTTTTGTAGGACAAAGAACTTGCTTTGAGCACCTGTCCATGATCAACAATAAACCATCTGAATGACTTGTCAGGTTTTGACTCTACACATCACATAGTACAGACAGAAGTGTGAAAAAGGTTAAAAGACAAACTAATAATGAGTTTTTTGTTGATGGGACCAGTCTTTCTCCTGATGTAGGTCCTTTGTTTTACACTTCACTCTGCTTGGGAGGTGTTTCTGCAAGATCTTTGCATAGCTTCATCATTCATATATTCATTCACATGTCATCCTTGAGAACAGATTTATTGACAACTTGACCAAAAATAGTTCCCTGTCCCATCACTGTCTATCATATAACATCTTTTATATTCTTCACAGCTCTTAAACCATCTAAGGTACTTCTGCATGTGTTTGTTTATGGGTTTATTGGCTATAAGATGCCAACAAAATAGAGGTTCCATGATTACAAATTTGCTCTTAGGTTCATTACTGTGTTCCCAGCTCAAAGAACAGTGATTGGTATAAAACAGATTGGGATGTAATTTTGTGTTTGAATGGATAATTAGAGACATCTACTTCTGACCAAACCAGAGTTAAGAGGGAATGGATCTTCCTTCATCCTTTAAGCAACTAAAACAATATGGACAAAATATTGGGTAGAATAGTTTCACTGGACAATAGTTATCACCAGACAGTAATCCCCAAGGGCAGGGAAATAAATGAAAGAAGTCCTAACAGTTTTTTAGCTTACTGCATAGAGTTTCTAGGCCATACCATAGGGAGGGGATCCTAGGTGGGGCCTAGGAGTCTCCCTGAGTTGAAGAAATAGAGGCTATCCCATCTAGAGTTCATGGGGCAGAGTGCCTTTTCTCATGTACTACAGCATGAGAAAGTGCTGTATATCTCCAGAAGGATATTGGTCTTCAACTGAGAAGTGATCAGAACACGTGGGTGAAGAGACTACCAATACCAAAGCCACCCAACAGGGCAAGAGGCTCAATCCCCAAGGCTCACACAGGGACAGGAACATTTTATGTTCCCACCAGTCAGAGTAGGAAAAACCCCATAAACATAGACCCCCAGTTAGAGTACACAGGTGGGCATTTCTTTGATAGTGGGGAAAAATTATCCTTAGTCTAAATGTTCCTGTTGTCCTGCCTAACAAGATGATGAAAACACTTAAGCTTCGGGTGCCTGGGTGGCTCAGTGGGTTAAGCCGCTGCCTTCCGCTCAGGTCATGATCTCAGGGTCCTGGGATCGAGTCCCACATCGGGCTCTCTGCTCAGCAGGGAGCCTGCTTCCTCCTCTCACTCTCTCTGCCTGCCTCTCTGTCTGCTTGTGATCTCTGTCTGTCAAATAAATAAATAAAATCTTTAAAAACAAAACAAAACAAAACAAAACAAAAAAACCACTTAAGCTTCTTCCAAATAACAGTATTCCAGAACAAATGCCAGGGACAGGAAAAAAAAAAATCAGCAAGATAAAATTAACAAAATAACAATAACAACAAAATCACCAAGATGAAATTAAAAATTCCTGACATACCATCAAAATTACTAGGTTGTTTCAGAAACAATAACCCACAAACTATAGTGAAGAGGAAACTCAATCAAGTAAAACCAATCTGAATTAGAAATAATTCAGATGGAAGACTAAATGGATAGGATATTAAGATATATTGTTGAATTCTATTTTATATTTTTTAATTATAAATGAACATGTTAAGGAGAGCCTTGGAAGATACAAAAAAGACTCAAAATGAATTTCCATAAATGGAAACTACAATATCTGAGATAAGAGAGTGTACTACATGGGATTAATAGCATATCTGATGCTACAGAAGAAATATTAGTGTACTTGCAGACTTAGCAATAAAAACTAAGTGAAACAAACAGGAGCACCTGGGTGGCTCAGTGGGTTAAGCCTCTGCCTTCAGCTCAGGTCATGATCTCAGGGTCCTGAGATTGAGCCCCTCATCAGGCTTTCTGCTCAGCAGAGAGCCTGCCCCCACCCCAACTCTGCCTTCCTCTCTGCCTACTTGTGATCTCTGTCAAATAGATAAATAAAATCTTAAAAAAGAAAAAACAAACAAAAAACTAAGTGAAACAAAGAAAAAAACCAAAAGACGAAGAAAAATAGGGTGTTGGTGAGGCATGGGACAACATCAAGTGCAAGCTACCTAATATTCATGTAAATTGGAATCATTAAAAGGGGTGGGGGCAGAAAAACTGTATGAAGAAATAATGCCTAAAGTTTTTCCAGTTTTGATGAAAATCAGAAATTTACAAATTCAAGAGACTTAGTGAAACCTAAGCAGGAGAAATCCCTGAAGAAAACCACCTCAAAGTGTATCATAGTCAAATTACTTAAAAAAAAAAAACCAAAAACTAAATATAGCCAGAGTAAAAAAGACCATTATGTACAGAGGGCAATAACAGCAGGCTTGTTCTGAAACAATGAAGCAAGAAAATCATGGATCAAAAATTTTTTTGAGATTTTATTTATTTACTTATTTAAGAGAGAGAGAAAATGAGAAAGCTAGTGCAAGGCAGGGAGGGGCAACAAGCAGACTAGAGCCTAAAGCAGGGCTCTGTCTTCCAGTCCCTGAGATCATGACCTGAGCTGATATCAGGAGTCCAACACTTATCCAACTGAGCCACCAAAGTGCCCCTCAAAAGGTTTTTTAGACATACAAAAGCTAAAATAATTCATCACCAGTGACTGCAAAATATGTTAAAGAAGTCCTTCCAGGAGGACAATGATACCAGATAAAAATGCATATTAAGATATATTGTTGAATTCTATTTTCTATTTTTTAATTAAAAATGAACTTGTTAAGGAGAGCCTTGGAAGATATAAAAAAGACTCAAAATGAATTTCCATAAATGGAAACTATAGTATCTGAGATAAGAGAGTGTACTACATGGGATTAATAACTGCATATCTGAATGAGAGCACTGGTCAGAATGGTAATTATGATATGTAGGTAAATATGAATGCTTTTATTTTAAAATTTTAAAGTTGTATTACAAGACTGACTGACTTTAAAGAAATATATATCTATTTATCATTGGGTTTATAACAAAGGTAAAAATAAATGTATGACAGTAATAGCCCAAAGTCCAGAAGAGTGGAAATTAATGTGTATTATTTTATATTTATAGTGTAATTATATATATATATAATTATATATATAGTGTAGTGATTATTATAAATATGAAGTGGGGCAATATTACTTGATGGTAGGCTCTAACTTAAAGGTATATAATGTAAATTCTAAAGCAACTTATCTTCAAAAAGGGGAAAAAAAAAGAAAACAAGTTTAGAAAATAAACCAATGAGATAAAATGAAATTATTAAAAATATTAAATCCAAAAAAGGTAGACAAAGAAGTAAATGGAAAGAAAGAAAAGATGAAATATGTAAAGCAGAAGTGGCAAGACAGATTTTAACCAAATCTTATTAATAATCCCCATAAACTTAAATGGTTTAAGCATCCCTAATTAAAAATCAGATATTGCCAGATTGGTAAAAATGCAAGGCACAAGTATATCTCGCCTAGAAGAAACTTGCATTAAATATAAAGACATGACTAGGTTAAATGTGAAAGGATGCAGAAGAAGATACACTGCTGGGGTGCCTGGGTGGCTCAGTGGGTTAAGGCCTCTGCTTTCTGCTCAGGTCATGATCCCAGGGTCCTGGGGTTGAGCCTCTCTGCTCAGCAGGGAGCCTGCTTCCTCCTCTCTCTGCCTACCTGTGATCTCTGTCTGTCAAATAAGTAGATAAAATCTTAAAAAAAAAAAAAAAAAGAAGATATACTGCTAACACTAGTCCAGAAAGCTGAAGCAGCTATATTAATGCTAGATAAAGTGTACTTCATAAAAAATGTAATACCACGGTTAAGGAGGGTCATTGCATAGAGATAAAGAGTTAATTCATCAGATGATACAGTAAATCTTCAACATTTATGTACCTAGGGACAGAGCTTCAAAATGCACAAAGCAAAACCAAATAAAAATTGATAAATAAATCTGCCATTGCAGTGAAGGATTTCAAAAGTAGAATAAGTAGACAGAAAATCACTAAAAGTATAGACAAACTGAGTAACATTATCAAACAACTTGTCCTAATTGACATTTACAGAGCGCTTTATCCAACAGTGGCAGGACATGCGCAGCTTTCAAGAGCATGCAAACATTTACCAAATGAGGCCATAAAACGTGTTCATAAGTTTAACAGGATTCAAATTAAACAAAAATGTTCTCTGATCACAATGGAATTAAATAGTATTAGAAATCAGTAACAGAAAGATATCTGGAAAATCTCCCAATATTCCTAATTAAGTAACACACATAAATAAACCGTGGTTTAAAAACTATTTTGAATGAAGGAAAAATGAATCACGCATACTAGATTTTGTAGAATGCAGCCTAAGAAGTTTTTAGAGGCAAATATATTGCAGTAAAAGCTTGTGTTAAAAAATAATTATCTCAAGTCAGCGGCCTAAGCTTCTATTTTAAGTAGAAATATAAGAGCAAATGAAATCCAAAGGAAATAGAAAATAAGAAATAAAGAGCAGAATTTAGTGAAGTTAAAAACAAAGGTAGAAAAGCGTTTGAACAAAGAGCTGGCTCATTGAGGTGGTTAGTAAAATTGATAAACTTCTAGCCAGACCGATTTAAAAAAAAGAGTGAATGCGTGAATTTCCAATATGAGGAATGAGAGAGGCTGGTTCACTATAGATCCTGATATGAAAAGAATCAAGGAATTATTATGAATTAGTAAATAGCCAATACAGGAGTAACTTAATTAAACCACAGTTAACAGTCAATTTACACACAGACTATTATTAATTTATTTAAGGCTGAAGTTAAAAGGAAGAGCTGTGATCAGGGATATAATATATTAAGTTTCTGAGTTGTTAATATTCAACATATTTTTGTTAATAAGAACAAAAAGTTATCTAGTACCTGGGATTCGAAGGGAACTGTGTTAGACTCTTTCCAGAGAACAAAAAGACAAAAAGAAGTCCTTTGAAGATGCACGTTATGTATATAAAATAATAAAGCACAAGTGTTCAGTGATATGGGCCAAATAATTCCCCTTTAGATTGAAGAGAGGGAGTAATTTTAAAGGTCCAGGCAGACATCTTGGAGAAATTGATCCAAATAGCTCAGCGTTTACAGTAGAGTTACCTAAGATTGCAATTTCTGAGTATAAATAAGAAGGTTAATAACTTGAGAAACACAATGATATCCAAACCTTAATGGTTAAAACACTTTAAATAAAAGAGCCAAGCTAATTTAAAGATGTCATTAATAAAAAATTAACGAGTTAAAGAGATAGAATAATAGAATGTAATCTTTTGGACTAATAAACTAATTCAGAAGTGTGTAAACCTGGCGATTCACAGACCTGTACCCCTGGGGATAAAAATATATTATATGTCTATAAAAAATTAAAAAAAAATAAACGAATTCAGAACACTTGGATTGCAGACAAACAAATTTTCCAATAAACCAAGGAGGCAACTGATACTCTATTAAGTTCCTGTTCTTATGTTATTATTTTTTTAAAGATTTTATTTATTTATTTGACAGAAAGAGAGAGAGATCACAGGTGGGCAGAGGCAGGCAGAGCGAAAGGGAGAAGCAAGCAGGCTCCCCCCTGAGCAGAGAGCCGGACTCCGGGCTTGATCCCAGGACCCTGAGATCATGACTTGAGCCGAAGGCCCAGGCATAATGACTGAGCCAGGTGCCCCTTAAGGTTTTTTTTTTAAGTGGTTTTTCTTTCTTTTTTTAAAGATTTTATCTCTTTATTTTTCAAAGAGAGACAGAGTGCAGGGTCACAAGCAGTGGGGCACACAAGGGGAGGGCGGGGCAGAGGGAGAAGCAGGCTCCCCAGTGATCAGGGAGCCCTACTGGGGACTCCATCCCAGGACCCTGAGATCATGATCCCAGCAGAAGGCAGACGCTTAACTGACTGAGCCACCCAGGCAGCCTGGAGCAAATTTAATTTTAAACAGAAATCAGATTTGAAAGAAACTTTTCATCAACTTTAGTATAACTGTCCAAGCGAATCTAGAATCTCACGATGCTGGATGAACAACAGCGGGCATGCAGGGAGCTGTTTAATTTCCCAAATCCCTCCTTCGCGATTTAACACATTTCTTCAAGAGACCCAGGAAAATGTGCCTGCAACTGATGCCCTGGGATTGTTGGAGGAGGTCATGGAGAGGACATGACCTCCAGTTGACCCGGGAGCTGAATCGAGGCAATCTGAGACTCCCCAACCCCTCCCCCATCCTTGTAATATACCATCACCCATGGTCCCCACAGCTGTGGCCATCTCAAGGGCACAGCCTCGAGACACGAGAGCACCTGCGTGGCACATGACGCATCTGAACCCAGTGAAGGCCTCTATATAAACTTTCAGGACTCCGGCCTGCCCGGTGTGGGGGTCTGCTCTTCTTGTGGTCGCTGGGACAAGCCTGGTAAGTTCCTGTTTGTGAAAACTGCTCCCTGCCTTGTTGGCGTGGTCTGCCTCAGTTCTCTGGTCTCTCCTTTTCCTCTGTGTTCATGCGTGGGGGCCAGTCTGAGCTTTTCCCCCCCGGGGAAACCCTTGCGGTTTCAAAAGAGAGGTGGTTGCATTACTGGTATCTGTTTTCAAGGCAGGAGTGTTTATTGAATACATAACAATTGGTGAAATTTGCTATCTAGACACCCATTTAAAAACAGCCATCTGAGTTAAAATGATAATCTGATGTGATCAGTTGTGGAATTGCTGAATTAGGAACATCCTCATTACCTGGGGTCTTTTCTTGCGTCTTTAAGCATTTTCATGTTGGTGCTTGGTGGTCCCGTTGGGTTCATAGCAAGGCTTGATGGGAAAGCAGTCAACTGTCATCTGGTTTTCTTTCTAATATGCTGTTCGGGTCAAAGTAATCTCAGACAATGAATCAAGGAAGCAATGTCTCTGTTTACATGAGTTTTGGAGCACATGGGTAATTGCAAAAATGTATTTGTGTGTATAATAAATTTTAAAAAGTGGTCCTGGGGCGCCTGGGTGGCTCAGTGGGTTCAAGCCTCTGCCTTTGGCTCAGGTCATGATCCGGATCCTGGGATAGAGCCAGGCATGCATCGGGCTCTCTGCTCAGCAGGGAGCCTGCTTCCCCGTCTCTCTCTGCCTGCCTCTCTGCCTACTTGTGATCTCTATCTGTCAAATAAATAATAAATAAAATCTTAAAAAAAAAAAAGTGGTACAGAGTCACTCAACTGTAGGTTTACAAAAACAAGATCAAAATAACTATTTGTAAAATAAATTTACAAATACCTCCACGTCAAAAGAACTGATTAAATGGTTCTACTTCTTTTATCCGTGGCTAACAAAAAGACCAAGCTAATATGGTAAGAAACAAACATCAACTTTATAAGACACATGCAGTAAGTACTTCTAGATCACTTATTATGTGTCAGGAAATATGCCAAGCCCATATTAAATATTAATGCATTCCAGTCCCCACAATAATCCTATTATGTATGGAATACTTTCCTGCTTCAAAAATAAGGAAGAGAACAGGAGGGAATCTGAGGGAGGCATTGTGGAGACTAACCATCTGCTATAAGGAAGACCTAAAATTTGAACTTAGGTCTGCCTGCACTCCCAATGCCCAAACTTTGAAGACATCTTTGTATTGGCATCTGGGCTAATTAAGGCTAGCATTTGGTGGGTACTCGTTAATTATATTAAAGCTAAGAGGATATGCTAGGTTTTTAAAGCCTTTCACACTGTAACATACTTGGGATTGTTGATCACTCATAATTCTTTGTGTATTTTGTCTATATGCTGTTTATTAATAATGTTCAACTTCCAAACATGAATAATTCCTTTAATATGCCTTTAATAAGATAGATCAAGATGAAACAATTGTTTTTAGATGGAAGCCTTAAACATTCTATATTGATTTTCATTACCAGATTTTTTCCCACCAATTTGTGCTGAAGTTTAATCTAGTAGTTGCTCTCTTACAAACAAGGAGATTTTTATATGCTACATTTTATAGAAAAAAAAAATCCTACCCCCTAGAAATGTTAGCAGCATATCTAATGTTAGTGGCATAGTGTATATATGTTTTCTTTCTAATATCTGTAACAGATGACATAGAGTTTGTAAACTAGTGATTTGAGAGTGACATTTGGGGGAAATGCAAGGTGTTCTCCAAATAAAATCCTTATTTTCACCTTCAAGTTTTATAAAAATTTAGTATTTCAGATTAATTGATTAAAATCTGTTAAATTAGATTAAATGTTTGCAGTTGTTGGCAAAATTCTTTCCCCTATATCCTCTCTTGTGACATCTGCTGACAATTCCTGGTATTGCAGCGCTCCATAATTCATCCTTATCTGCCTTCTCCAACTGTCCAAGACTTAAATATTCCGATAATACCAATTTAATTCACCTTAAGGAACTTAGTGCATATCCTTGACTAAAGAAGAGGTATTGTAGTATGAGGCCCAATTCTAGAAGAGAAATGAGGCCTCCAGAGGCTGAGGAATTATTCATTTAACATATTCATATATTTTCTCTCGTTGCTTGTCACTAAAAGAGATATCCTACATTTTTTCCCCCTGAAAACCCCAAACTGCTTCCGTGTAACAACATTATATGGAGTAATATTTACTATGGACCGTCATCAACCAATCCCCCTAATGACATGATGGCACTCAGATATTCTCCACAATATGACTGCTATGTGGTTAAAAAATGGCATCAGAGTAGAACTGTGAAGGGATAGAGTCTAAACCCATATTAAACATGAATGAACTGTACCTAGATCCCCGCACACATCGGTGCATGGCTATAAAACCAAATGCATGAGCAAACTTTTTATATTACCAGGAATCCATTTATCCATAGTCCCATCAGTCAAATTCAGATACTTGTTGCCAGCTCCAAGATTTATAGGCTAGAGCTGGTTTTTGAAATTGCTTTGTATTTCCATTGAACAGCCAGGGCAGCAGCATGTTAAAATTTTGCCTTGCTCTCCTTGGAGCCTATTTATAACGCTAATTTGTCTCCCTGGACATTTTTTTTCCCCCCTCTCTCATTCAAATGCTAGCTCTAGGCTTCTGAACATTAACCACCCCCCCCCCTTTTTTTTTAGCCCAAACAAAATACTGTCCTAGACAATGCCACTGCAGGACCGTGATGATTCCGATGATGATCTAGTTCTTCTAGGCAGGTTACAGACAATGTTGCCTTCTGGCTGGAGATGGATCCCCTGCCCTCCCCGCAGACACGCAGGCACACACACACAGCACGGGGAAGTACACATTTACTGTACTGCGTGCCCGCTGCCTTGAAGAACTGTAGCTAACCACCTTATTAGTATTCTTGCCTCCACCGTGTCTCACTTGCAGCATCAGAGGGCTGAGCAAAATGCAGTAGAACAGGGACAGACACAGCTCTGGCAGTCCTCTCAATGCAGGCTGCCGGGTGTTGGGGGTGGGGGTTGCCGCACATGAAGATTAATAACCTTGCCGTAATCCGGGGCACCCTGCGAGCAGATACCTCTGCTGACTGACCTGCTCCCGGCTTGATGAATCTGCCCGGGGGAGAGGGATCCGGAATCTACCTGGTCCTGGCCCCCCCCTCCCCCCGATTTTGGATGTTCTTTTGATCCTACACCGATCTGGGAAGGTAACCGTGAGCCTTACCATCTGCAGCACACAGCAGCTATTGGAGGTTACTACTGACAGTTTTCATTACACTGGGGTGTGTGTGCGTGTGTGTCAGTGTGTGTGTGTGTGTTTGAGTGTGGGCGCTTGCTTTTGCGTGAAAGAGGATGTGCGAGTGTCCGTGAGTGTGTGTGTGTGTGTGTGTGTGCGTGCGTGTGTTTGTGTGACAACCAAAGCAGGTATATCGTACAGTAGGAGATGTCAACAGCGTGAAAATATTCTCGGGGCACTTGGACTCACAGTGTGGAGCCCCCCCAGCCTTCACTATCCCTTTCCTTCCCCACTCTCCCCCTCTCTCTTTTTGCCTTTGATGAGTTTTTGGCTTACTTTTTGGCGGAGTCTCTTGGACACGTTTTTTGCTGGTGCTGGAAGATCAGATAAATGGAACCTTTGAAAACTGATTATTTTTCTCCTCTGTGACTTAAAAAACAAACAAACAAAAAACAAAGAAGAAGAAGATAGTAGTGCAAGATAAGCTAGAGGATTTTAAATTTTCCTTGCTGAACTTTGAGGATCCATAAAGAAGGTAAGTCATGGGACTCCTTAGAGCTTGGTCCTTGTTTTCTTGCAATGTTTGTGCTTTCCTGTTTGTTTTCAGAAATCCTTATGCAGTTTATAAGTGCGGTTTTTAGAGCCTGTAATGCTCAGAAGAACTCAGTGTGTGGCATTTGGGGGCTATTTTCATGCCAAAGAGATTATTTCCATTTGTATAACCATCCCCCATCCCTCTTCCTCTTATTTATCTAACATTTTCACAGTGAATTCTGCTTCAGTGAAATCTGGGGGGGAAAAAAAAATTCCAGCCTTCTCTCTCCCTGAAATACTCTCTAAATTTGAGGGGGGGGGATATCAGAAAAGCAACGGTCAGAGGCTCTGAGTAGGAGGCAAAGTGTATCTGCTTAGAGATTGAAGGTGGGGGTTGGGGGGCGTAATCTGGACTTTTATGATAACTTAATAGTAGACTTTTCCCCCCATGGCCCATACTTTTTTCTGGAATAGTTAAATCTCTGGAGAGTAACGAATGTGTGGAATACAGAAAAGCTGTTTCAACAGCTCTTAATTGGAACAAATGAGAACAAAGTGGAAATTGTTTAGTATTTTGAACCTCCTTTTTTGCACTGATTCTCTCGCGATTGTATCTCATTAACCTTTCTGCATGCTCTGTCCCCTGATTAAGACTAGTGTCTCTCATTTTGGAACATCCCCTTACCCTACGTGGTCCCTAGAGAAGGGAGTACAGTTACAGATTGCTCCTAATTGTCTACTCTTGGCTGTAAAAGCAAGCAGGCGGCATCAGAATTCAGGTGACTTGTCAAACATCTTCCCTAACTCTGTCCCTTTAGTGTTTCCTGGTGGTTAGCTGTACCTTTACTTATTTATTTTTTCCCCCACTTTCCCTTTCCTTCAAAGTAAAATGTAGATAGTGTTTCACCTATTTCCATCCTGAGGTGACTTAATTAAAGCAAAGTAGCATTTCACTGTGTTAGCATCTGTGTTCCTGGAGCTGTATTTTTATCTCTGCCCTGGCATCACTTAGCTTCTCCCAAGTAAGAATCCCTTATAAATGTATTTCTAAAATGCTGAGCCCCCCCAAGTAGAAACAATAGAGCTTCATTCAGTCTTCCTCTGTCCGTACATATGGATGGTTTATCCTAAAAGAAATGGTGAGATTTCATGGAATGTTGGCCAACTCAAACTGTTGCTGTGAACATTTTCATGGAAGAGCTGACAGGTACGTTAGCTAAAGAGGCAGAGGAGAGCACAGAGAGGTGTTTCTCCAAGTGGGGAGGTCTGTGTGTAGATAGGGAGATGATGCAAATTGTAACCTGAGCTTTCTTCGGAGACAGCGGGGTGTGTGTGGGGGGTCAGAGACCTATTGGGTCATCCAGCTCCAGAGATGCTCCTATTCAAAACATTGAGACTGTTTTCTCTAAAAGGGATTTCCCCCCAATCCTGAACTAAAAACCAAGAAAGAAAGAAAGAAAGAAAAAGACTTAAAGATGATGAGCTTATACCCTGGTCTTGCCCCTGGACTATCCCTTCTGTCTATCTGATGTTTTTGCAAAGTGGTATGAAAGAAAGCATTTAAGGAGGGCCGATGTAAGAGATAACGCCCCCCGCCCCCCGCCCCCATCCCTCCAACCCCCAGCTGGCACTTCGTCCCCTCACTGCTCCCGGTGAAGATACTCTGGGAAAACTGTCTCCCGTCAATAGTCCGTATAATGCTTGATCTGTCATTCTTGTCAACTATTTCTGCTTAGGATATTTTCATCAGTTACTCAGAGATTCCAGTTACATTTCCTTTATCAAAAGGGGCTTAAAATTTTTTTTTTTTAAATGACTTGAAACCTAGTAGAAACTCCAAATAAAATTTCATTTTCTTGGTGGAGCAAACAACCTAGGACTTGTGAAACCTAAAGGCAAATGTCCTGCATGTACCGGGAACACAGGGTACCCCTCTGAGGAGCTTGTAGAGAGCCCTGAGGCTCCAGTGCTGGGGAGGTGGTGGGGGGAGGAGACGGGGAGGGGTTTGTGTCTGGGGAGAGTGGTTCCTCACACTCTGCCTCCACCATCCCCATTCCATAGGTTGGGCAGCTCCTCAGGAACATGCAGCTTTGGGTAACCAGTACCAGGTACAAGGGACAGTATGTTACGTCTTCTATTTTGTGTGGGGACTGTTCTGCGTAAGGAGAAGCCCCTTGAAAAAAGTGTCGTTCTGGAAGTTGGCAAATGAATGCCTCTTCTTCCTGAGGCTATTTAATTCTGACTGCTTCCCCTCCCATTCATATTCTCACCCAAGATGGGTATATTTAGACTTGTGGTGTTGGTTTAAAGACAAAATTAATTGCAGATTATTCTCAACAGCGTCTTAAAAATAATAAGGATAACATCTTGGCTTTTGTGTGTTTGAGATTTAGTAATTGTAATGAGTGGATCTTCTAGCGATAGCAACACTTCCATTATCACTTATTTTCAGCTAATAATAGAAGTGGGGTACAAGCCAACTCAGGGTATGCTGATTCTCATTTCTGCAATGAGCAAAGCCTCTCCTTGGTAGGTCAAGGTTTCCTGATGATGTTTGAGCAGTTGTAACTTTGCATCTTTAATAGCTTAGGTCAGAGCAAAGGTACACAGCTTTCAATCAGAACAGGCTCCAGATCTATAACTTTCTTCTGTCTTTTCCAGATTTGTTTTGTGATAGAGCTTTTTTTTTTTTCCCCCCTCCTTGGTTTAACAGGGTTTGTTTTCTTACATAGTTCAGAAAAGAAAAGAAAGAAAAGGGCTGGAGGGAACTTTTTTTTGTTTCAGGACAGGTAAGGTATCAGAGTTGCCAAGGAAAAGGCTGGAGTTCCCTAGAAGGAAAAAAAAAATGCAGAGTTACTTATTTATTTATTTTTTTATTGTAAAAGAATTAATTAGGAAAGGGATGCCTTGAGTTTATTTGGGGGAAAATAAAGAAAATTCCAATTCCTTCTCTATTTAGTTCCAGTCAGTTGGCCAGCCTTTCTGTGGATCCTTGCTTGCTCAAGTGAGCCAACCAGGCCCAACATTCTCCAGTGTTTCTATGTTTTTAAGACCCAGGGCACTTAACACATGAATGGCTCTTTCCTTCTGTAACAAACAGAGCTGACAGCTGGAAAGTCAGCTACTGAGGATCTTTAAAGGAAGCCAGAAAGCTCACCCCGGGAAACTAAAGAGAAAAAGGGAGCTCTTGCAGCTCTAGCCCCGGAGGTGGGTGAGGACCCGGTGGACTGAACTTGAAGTTTTGATTGCTGAGTCATTACAACAGCCTGGAGCTGTGTGTTAGCTCCACCGACAGATGCTGACTTTGGGGCTAATGCTAATAGAACAGGCTCCAGCATCCGCCTACAGCAGAAAATGCACAGTCCTGGGATGAAGTAGATCTAGTCTCTGATGACCCATGCGTGCTTGTATATCTATGCTCTTGGTCTTGATCACTTAAAAACAACTTTTCATGGTTCCCCCATTGCATCGTAAAGGAAAAGATGGGTTAATTAAAGTGCAACTAGAACAGGGGCATTACGGTGGACTAAATCAATTCACATAATTATCTGAATCCCCATTTGGGACCGCTCAACAGTCACAGATAGAAGAGGGGTTGAGGGGTGAGAGTAGGGTTAGAGAAGAAAGGCCTTGATTTGAGAATTAGGGGTCAGTCAAACATGGACAGTGCTGCTTGATGGTCAGCAAGTCCCTCAAAGTCTCAGAATTCTGATATCTTCCTATACAGTTTAGAAATGAACACCCTAACTTAGAGTGTCCTCATGAGAATTATGGTGAAATAAAATGATCTGTGATTGCACATTGCTGTGGAAATGTAAGGGACTATGGTAAGGATGACTTCAGATTTGTGTTAAGACTACAAAACAATTTCTTCTATATGATTTTCAATTGATTAAAGAACCGATCTTCCTGATGGGTGGACAGTATTTGTGGCGTTAAAATTGGGGTGTTTCACAAGTGTGGTGACTATACCTCATCTCAGGAACTTCTGTGGAACACTCTTGGTTGTGGATGTGTATATGTGTGCACGCATGTGCATATGAGCTTACATACATGTGCATGTAACTGACCAACCTGTGGATGGTATAACTTCAGATTCATGAAAGATAGAAATGGGATGACCCTAATCCACTGTTGTTGAGTGTCGAAACAAGGATAAAGAAAGACTTGGGCTTTTAGCCTTTTCTCCGGGAATACACAGATCATTACAGGGTTTGTGGGTTCTAGAAAACTCTAGTCCACAGTGAGGCTGTTGGCTAGAATTTGAGTTAAACTTGGAAATTGTATCAATAGAATATTTATAATAACATAGGTCATGTTGATGATTGTCACACCAAGTTATGTTTGCGGGACAGATAGGCCAGGACTAAAGGGACTGAGCTAGAGATCATTTTGACAAGAAAACATATTGGTGATGAGCACTGGCTTTGGAATTGGACAGACTTGGGGATGGATATCTAATCTTTGAGAACCTCAGTTATCTCGTCTGTAAAACAGGGACAATCAGTCCTTCAATGAGCCTCCATGATGTATGAATAAATGAGCATATTTGCACTTAACACTTGAATAATGTGGGGATTACGAATACTACCCTCTAGGTATTAGAAAAATCTCCTATAACTTTTGACTCCCCCAAACTTAATAGCCTCCTGTTGACCAGAAACCTTGCTGATAACATAGTCAATAAACATATTTTTTAATATGCATTATATACTGCATTACAATAAAGTTAGCCAGAGAAAAGAGAATGTGTTTAAGAAAAGCCTAGGGAAGGTCTATTTACTGCACTGTATGTAAAACACCCACGTCTAAGTGGACCTGCACCTTTCAAACCTGTGTTGTTGAGGGGTCAATGGTATAGCACTTGGTAAAATCCTTAACCCAAAACTGGACCTTTATAGGTAGTTCACCTCTGTTCTCTCCCTCTTCCTTATCTGGCTTAAGAATTCGGAAGACCACTCTAATTTAGTATATTTATGTAACTTATGTGGGTAGGCAAAAGCCCCAAATGTAATCTGAGAGCTAAGTAAAATGGGAGAGAGAGAACGATATTTCTGTAAATTAGCTCATTTCATGTACCATGATTTCATCCGATCCTTTCTCAGAGCAACCAAAGTGCCCTTTCCAGATGTCACCTCACTTATGCTCAGAACTTCCAAAATGATACTGAATGTAAGTAGTGAGAATCCTGTGCATCCGTCCATATGTGGTTGCAGAAACACAATTCACATGTCAGCAAGTGGTGTTAACACTGCTCTTTATCTAACATCTCGTTTTGTTCACAGCCAATGAAAGGATGCATGTTTATTAAACACCTACCAGGTACAGGCACTGCGATCACTGCTGTGGGGAATCTAGAAGGCCTCTCCCTGCTCATGCTTCTTTGCTGCAATTCCTGCATTTGTTTGCTGGAATTGCACGCTGCAGTTTTAAGGCTGTCCCCTGGAATCGGGACTTGATAGAACAGCATTAAGATTGCCCTGCATGAAGATGACCTCTGCGGGGCTGTGACATTGTATGTGACCTTTATTTAGTTCAAGAACATAGTGCAAAAGATGTAGAAATCCTTGCTCCTGTTGGAGCTGAGCTGAGCCGAGCTGTCAGTGAGGAGTTCAGTTCTGCTTTGCTAACTCTGCACGGCTGGTACCACTTGACCCAGGTATTTCTGTTCTGCCAAGTCAGCCTTTCCCTAGGCACGAAGGGAGCAGGGTTTTGTCCTTCAGATTGTGGGTTTTTCTATCCTTATAATGAATGGGTAGAGCCTGTTTTATGGCTTGTCGAGAAGGAAGACAAGAACCATGTTCCCTGCATTTTAAGGCTCCATCTCTTAAAATCCAAATCTAGTAGAGTAAGAAAGGGACAAGGGATGTCATTTGGTCAAAATAGTAAATGCTTGAGGCTGTGAGAGAGGCCAGGAAACTTGCATCAGGATTTGTGGTTAGAGCAGGGCACCGAACTAAATCAGTTCCCTGGGTAATATACTGCAGGTGTGCACTGAGGGGATATCATAAATTATAACTCATTCTCTCATAGTCAACAAATAGTCTTTGTGCCAGACACTGTGCCGCATAAGTTATATTATTTATACTTCTCAAAGAAAAGTAAGACTGCATTCCCATAAATTTAAAAATTCCTTTGCCCCAAATTCTGACTGACTTCATTCCTTTGCCCCAAATTCTGACTGACTTCGAAGCTCTATATAGTCTTTCTATGTATACATAAGGATGCATACTCTATATATACCATATTGATTTTTTTCTTAAGTTTTTAGATTGCAAACCCAATGTTTCTTCACATAAAGCGTTGATTGGGGACAGTCGAGAAGTAAGTCTTCTTTAAATGCAAATCAAATAATCTTGCTGTCATGATAGGGCTCGTTCTATCAGTGGAAGGATGTGATCTTTGTCTCTAAGGGACCTCTGAAAGGCCACCTCCTTAACCAATGGGTTCCTGATAATAATAAATCATCAATGCTTTGAGGTAGAGCCCAACGTTGTCAATTACCTGAATCTTGTTGGAACGTTTGGTATCCTGTGCCATATTGTCCATTGGTAATGGCAAAAGTAACTAGAGTTACAGGATGTGGGACAAAGAAATGAGGGTCCCTTCTGTAACATGAGATCATAAGTAGCATTGGACAATATTTGCAGAAGGCACATTATGGGTATGTTTCTCAGTGTTTTTCTACTCATTAGTTAGGTAGCTATGTATGGACTACTTTTGTAACTTTTTCCCTCTTAGCTTGTGTGGTTGTTGTAAAAAGGACCTAGAACAGAGGCTGTAATTTAGTTGGTGTTAATAAAAAATATATCCTAATATTCACTTAAAATGATTAGTAGTAGTACGAGTTAGGAATCTCCGTTTGTGTATAAACCTTGTACTCCACAGTGCCAGAGGTTATTAAAATTGTTACCTCACATGAATGAACAGAAAAGTGAATATCCAGGTCTGTCTGACCATAAAAATATGAATGAGAGGAGGAAAATTATCTTTCAGCAGTATTGATGTCAGTGGGAAACATGCTGATGGAAAAAGTGATTTGGCTTGGAGCGTTCAAGGAGACTAGAGAAACAGAACCAAGTCAGAACTTCATGGGCTAAGGAATTTTCCCTATTGTTTGATTCTAACATGCTGTGAGCTTGGGAATGTAACTCATTGCTTGTCTATAAACAGGAAAAAGGGTCACATTTGAAAGCTTTCTTGATAAAGAAAAGTGGTAACAATCTTCCTTTGACTTTATGCTGTCAAAGAAAAAGAAAATTTCAACTCTGCCTTTTCCTTCATCTCTGCAAAATTTCTCTAGCTTTTGTGTATAGTGTAAGTATATATTTTAAACCAGTTTTTGGTGTTCTAGCTCCTCCTTTTTAATATATATGAGCAAACCAGAATTCTGTTTGGTAAGCCATTCCAAGATGGGAGATTTAAATTTTTGTTTAGAACGTCTTGATATTTTTTCTTTTTTTATAATCGTGATGTGGATAACAAGTCCCAGAGTCCCAGAAACAAGACCAAGTGAGCACACAATGGTTCAGGGTATACTTCTTTGGAAAAATATGTTTGGAATTAAAAATTTTGATCATACATGCCAGGAACCTTGTGGACCCTTAATGTGGAAGAATCATGTCAGTAATTTTTTTTTTTTTTGTACAAATGGAGACCGATGTTGGGATAACAGTAAAAAGTTTGAGTAATCACTTTAATAAAGCAGTTTGAACAATCACTGTAATAAAGGTGATATTGTACCTGAAAAGGAGTGAGTGAGTGGTGATAAAAATAGTGGGTGGATGAGCTAACTTTTTTCCTGTTGGGGACATTTCGTACAAATAGTGACAAACATGCTAAGGAGATGGATACACACAAGCAAAAAATTCCACTCACACTTCTTCTAAAGGAAAGCCATGTTTATATGTGACTTTGGCCCAGGATCTTTCTTCTACTAAAGAATCTGGACTATATTAAATATTAAACATTTTATCAGTTAACTTGCTTTGAATCCAGTGCCCCAAGTAAGAGCATATATACAAGTAATCGTAAGTTTTTCTAAGTGTCTCTTGACTGCAAATACTTTCATGAATTGGTATCTGTCTTGTTCACAGATGGCTGAGTTCTTATGTTCTTCTGGTAGATGCTTACCTCCTTTATCCTGTTCCTCTTCTTTGACTTATCTTGCCTCACTGCCGTGATTCTACTGGATGCTTGTTTGCCCCTTCAAGTTCGATTTTTATCTCTCCCATCACTAAAGGCACTGGTGCATTTTTTCCCCTAAGCTTTCACTGAATGTAATTCTATATTTCTTATCTGGTGCATGTTTTCCTTCCCCCAAGACTCATTTGACTGGAACCATATATATAATATATGTTATATATAATTATAATTATTTATTTTTTTAATAAAAGATTTTATTTATTTATTTGACAGACAGAGATTACAAGTAGGCAGAGAGGCAGGCAGAGAGCGAGGGGGAAGGAGGATCCATGCTGAGCAGAGAGCTAGATGTGGGGCTCGATCCCAGGACCCTGGGATCATGACCCGAGCTGAAGGCAGAGGCATAACCCACTGAGCCACCCAGGCGCCCCTATAATTATAATTTTTACATAAAAACTTTATATAAAAATTATATATTTTTTCCTACTCCATAATCTCAGAACTATGACCTTGATCTAGATTAAGGTCACTTTTGCATAAGTAAATCAGAGTTCTCAATGAATGTTTTTGTGGGTAATATCCTTTCACATCTGTGGTCACTTCAAGTGGTACCATTTCTTGATGTGTTTCTTGAGTGCCTGCCACGTTCACTATTATATCAGTTAGAGTGTGGAACACAAAGTTGTAAGCAAATGATTTTTCCCCTCGAATGTGTTAATATATTATTGCTAATGTTACATTAGGAAAAATGAAATTAACTTGCTAAACAAGGCAACATCGAGTTCAGAACCAAAAAATGGAGTTGATATGAATGATTTACAAAATATAGTTATCACTGGGGAGTTTGTGGTTGGGGAATTTCAAGGAGGAAAGCTGAACTTGGGTTTAACCTGAAATATATTGTGAAGTGACCATTTTTCTGAAGAAGAAATGGAAGAGATTAGGACTTCCCTGTGGAAGACTAAGGAAATGTCCTCAGTAAGTAGTTGATGGGTCCTGTAGAAGGCCTTGGGAAAAAAAAAAAAATCACAAAATTAACACAGTAGCTATCCTGCATTTTTTTTTTTTTAAAGATTTTTTTTTTTTTTTTAATTTGACAGAGAGAGATCACAAGTAGACAGAGAGGCAGGCAGAGAGAGAGGTAGAGGGAAGCAGGCTCCCTGCTGAGCAAAGAGCCCGATGCGGGACTCGATCCCAGAACACTGAGATCATGACCTGAGCCGAAGGCAGCGGCTTAACCCACTGAGCCACCCAGGCGCCCCGCTATCCTGCATTTTAACACTATGATATTTTCGGTGTGATGCTAGGAACTTCAGTTGTGAAAAGAAAGTATGAATGATTCTCAGGGTAGGGATGAGGAAACTCAACCCTGGACAACCCCTGAGGTGCTCAAGGTCATGAGACCCTACATGCAGCTCCTAATGTTTGCCGAGATGCCTCTGACTTTAGAGCCCACTTGATTCCTCCCATTCCGGTCTTTATCCTTACAAACCCTTACAGCTATACAGTATTCTCTACTTTCCCCTATTGCCTTTCAAATTGTTCTATACGCTTCTGGGTGAAAACCATTTGCTATAACTTTTTTTTTTTTTCTTACCTTAATTTTTCTGGAATCTTTTCTTCCAGTGATTGCCAAAAAAAGAGCTTGGAAACAAAGATAGATGTAAAGACTCCTCTCTGGCGTCCTCACTTTCTCTTCCTTATCGAGATCTGAGTGTGTCCCTTTTCTTTTTTCTGGAAGGGGAGCTAGTGCTTTATACAGATGGTCTGTCGGACAGACAGATGGTCCAGACTTCTCTAATGGTATGTTCGAGAGAGAAACATGTCTGCGAACTGCCAGCTCAGAATGGAATGGCACTTCACACAAGCATGAAGAGTTGATAGAAGAAAGTGTTCTCTGACCTTCCAGATTTGAGCCCCATTCCTTAGTTTGGAATTCTTAGAGATAGGAGAGAGACTTCCTGCTGTGAGTAGATGGCACTTTCTTTTCCTCTCCAGCCAGAGGGCTTATGGTTCTACCACAGTAAACTCAGAACTTTACCAGAGGGTTTCATCAGGTGCCATTTTTCTTGGTTTAGGGACTGGGTCTCAGATTAAGGATCCAGGAGAAGCCAAAGGCAAACTCTTTGAAGTTAGTCCACTGTAATTCTGACCATGTCACTGGAAAAAGAGTAACAGCAAAGGATTTTGCCTATCAGTAGAAAGCCACTAATCAAATTGATTCCTTGATCATTACTATCAATCTCTGTGGGGCTGGTATAGACCGCCTGCAGAGCTTTTGGCTAAATAACCCCTTGACTATCTCCCCTGATGAGCGCAGATCTAGGAAATTCAGAAACGGAAAAATGGCTCATTTCCTCTTCCTATCTGGGATCTGAGAACTGCTCCAGAAAAACCAGTCCTCCCCAACATCTGTTTTATACCCATGCTACCTCCCATAGTGGCTAGTGATTTGAGGGTCCATGGTAGAAGATCTTTCCTCCTTCTTACTAAGCGAAGGCCACAGAAGATGCAAGAAAGTCCTGTCCAGCAACGGCTCCCATTTCTGACATTTGCTCAGACCACCCTCCCACCTGCTGGCTTGCTAGGATTCCCCATTTCCTGCTTCCTTCTTTCCATCTTTTTCAGCTCCTTCAGCCTTCCACTCCAGATCCAAGTTTTCTAGCATCTACCCTGGGCTTACCTCCTTCTGGGAACATCTTTGCTTTCACATCTGTATCCTTTGTTCTAGTCTCCTCCTGCACACTTCTAGTTTCAAGCAACCTAGGGTTTCAGATGAAGAAACATTGCTTCCGCTTGCCCCAGCTTGCTATACTGAGGGGCATTACTCAACCCTCCAGCCCTCTTGCTGGGCACGAGGAGCACATGCTCCCTTGGCATAATGACTCCCAGTCTTCCCAGCCTGCAAACCCTCATTATGGATCTGCCAACCATCTCCTTTTTCTGTCCTTTGGTGTAAGCATCTTTTAAAAAGGACCATATTACCTGCCAAATTGGGATAATGATAACAACTAACATTTATTCAGCATTTACTCTGTGTCAAGAACTTTATATTCATTTAAAAAAAATTGACTCTTCCTCCCCTCCTTCCCCCCCAACAAAGAAAATGAAGTACATATTATGCAACTTTTAAAAAGGGAAACCTTTAAGCTCAGAGAGGTTCAATAAATTGCCAAGGTCCCATAACAGAGATCTGGATGAATCAAGGACCCCCATCTGGGAAATATTATATAGAGGGCTGCCTCTGAGTTTTAAAAAATATGTAATACTTGGGCGCCTGGGTGGCTCAGTGGGTTAAAGCCTCTGCCTTCGGCTCAGGTCATGATCCCAGTCCTGGGATCGAGCCCTGCATCGGGCTCTCTGCTCAGTGGGGAGCCTGCTTCCCCCTACCTCCCCCCCCCCCGCCTGCCTCTCTGCCTACTTGTGATCTCTTTCTGTCAAATAAATAAATAAAATCTTTAAAAAAATATATGTAATACCTTTTTTTTGGAGGGGGACTACATGGGATTTTGTTTGGGTATGTAAGAAAAAAGCTTTGGAAACTCTAAAGCTCTATGCAAATGTTAATTGTTACTATGTTCCACCCTAAAATTATTTATGGATGACACTGCATGTATTTATATAGCTCAGTATAACAAATAGCTGATTAAGGAGCAATCATTTCTCAATTTTAAAGCAGAAATATTGTGGATGCCTGTGAAATAGAGCTCTAAAAACAGATGTGTGCGGCAGCCTGGTTGGTGTGTCTGGTGAAATACAGTAGAACCTGACTAAATTACACTAATGAGTTGGAGACCCATTACAAATTATCACATTTGCCCAATTAGTGAAGGAGTAACATAGAGAAAATGACTACTAAGGGAGCAAAGCTGATACAAAGGAAAGACAAAACTTCAAGGAAGCCTGTAAGATGGTAACACACATCCCACCCACACGCAAGCACACAAGGTGCAATAGGTAAAGTTGCTCACGTTATCCTGAAATCTACAAATATGCATACAGTATGTATTCTTGTGTAGATAAGGACTGCCAGACTCTGTTGCCTCCCCCCGAATTATCTCAGTCTTATGAGAGAATAACGAATGGCAGATCCTTATTTTGGGGTTGCCTCCCAAATGTCTATGTTTCTCCTGGATTTGAATTTTGTTACATTTATAACATCACTGTAAGGTAGATTGTGGTGCTACATTTAGTTACATTTTAGTAGGTGCTCTGAGGGTTGTCTTACCAGCCTGAACACCTCAATAGGAGTTACCACCTTAGAATAATCTCTGTCATAGTACTTTAATGTGAATTTTTCCTAGAAGTCATTCTTTATGTATTCTCAGGGGGCAGGGTCCCACTTTTCAAATTCTCTTGATAAACTTATTTTGAGGGTTATCTCCCAACTTCCTTGGGATTCTAAAATCTCAATGTTTTAGAGCTCAAAGAACAATACTCTAAATCTAGATTATCTTTCACAGAGTTTTAATAGTTTCAAAATAGACTTTAATAGACTTTACAACTAGAAACCAGACAACTGGTTAGTTGCATATTTCATTTATTTCTACAACTTACTGAATATTCTTTGTCAGCACATAAATCTTGTGTAACTCTTAGTACAGACAGGTGCAGGTAATAATACTATTACGTGTTATATACAGATGGTGAAACTGAGGCTCAGAACTTAAGTAATTTGACAGTGGTGATACACAGCTAATATTGTCAGAACAAGGGTCTGAGAAAATGTGGGTCATGTTTTAAAGGCACTTACACTCTACCAAACATACAGTCCTATTCTCTGCATGTGTTATACTAAAATTATGGCTTGCAAGTCCAGATCTTCATAATTAGAATGATGGCCTACTCTACTTGCCCCCTCCCTCCCTCCATCTCTTTTCTTTTCTTTCTTTTCTTTTCTTTCAACATTTCCTTGTTACTGGGCTTTGATCATATGTTTAATGTGATGTCCTTTTTGCCTTAGTTTTATTTTCGTGGCTTTAGAATTTCTTTGCACTTTATTCTGTAGCTCGGACTTACTAAGTTTAAAACCAACCATCTCTGGTGCATGCAGTCTGGTAAAAACGTACATGTAGCCTTCTTGGTAAGGCAGAAGGCTGTAATTGTCCTTTTTTCTGTGATAAAGAGAGAAACCTGGCCACAACTTCCATGTATCCTGCTACGTACCTCCTTCTGCTCTGGGACTCTGATGAAGAAGTGGAGTCTGTTTTCTTCCTCCTCGAAATTGGACTCGCCCTGTGACTTGCTTTGATACAATTTAAGAAAAACAGCATTACAACCTCCAAGGATAGGCATCAGGAAGCCTGTAGCTTCCATTTTCTTCCCATGAAAGGAAGCCCATCTGGCTGGAGGGTCCACAGAAGAACACAGAGCCGTGATACTGTCACTTCTCCCCATATCATGTCCTCGAAGGGCAGCACCGCCTTCCGACATGTGAGTGAGGCCACCTCAGGCCTTCTAGCCCTGCCTCTTCTCTAGCTAACTGCCCCTGCCTGAGTGAATGGGGGCGGGGGGCTGGTGAGGAAGCAGAGTGAGTTGCCCATCCGATACAAAGAGTGATTAGCTCTACGAAATCTTTAAGTGTCTACGTATTGGGATGATTTATTACGTAGCTGCAGTTGACCGGAACAAGCTTACCTGTTACAGAAACATCATTCATTTCCTAAGATTTAAATTGGGATGGGAATGGATTTGTGAGTTTCCTAAATTGTTGCCTTTCTGTCTTTTTCTTAAAAAAGAGTAACCTGGTAATCTAGTGGTACAGCCATCATCTGGGAATAGCGATCTCTTCAACTGCAGAGCTGTTTATGTAAAAACTCTAGCTTTTGTGAATTGGCTTGGCTTTCATTCAGCTTCTTCTTCTTCTTCTTTTTTTTTTTTTAATGCTTTTGAGTTCTTATTCAGCAAATATTTAGAACCTACTATGTGTCCATCCTGCACAGTATAAATAATGTAATACTCATTACGAACAGCTTCAGTATAGAAGAAAAAATAAATTTCTCCCACACATCTAGGGTATTAAGTTTTACACACACACATGCACACGGAGTGAATCATTCATACTCTGGCATTATGGATTCCTTCTTCCTGCTCAGATTTTTATTTGAAGGAAGAGAGAAAGTTATCCTTCCTGGATCATGTTATAATGATTTATAGGTTTATTCACATGTTCACAGGTAATTCTCTCAGTAATCCTTTGAGAAAGGTGTTATTTTCCCATTTTACAGATGGGACTGTGAAGGATAAAAAAGATTACATGATGGGTTCGATGTCCTACAACTGATAGATGGAAAACACTAAATTCAAATGTGTGTTGTCCAACTTCTTCTCTCAGGACCTTTGCTTTGCGCCAGACCTCCTACCTCCAACCAGCACGGCGAGATGCCCTGGTGCCTCTACTTCATCTCCTCTGTTTTCTCGTCCAGTTTTGCCCTCTATCATTCCATCTTAACCTTAGCCCCTTCCCCTAATTGAATGGTACTTGGAATTTTACTGTACTATGTGTGTGTTTTTTTTGTTTGTTTGTTTTTGCAAGAACACAAGATTGTTGTCTAGATATGAAACCCACTTGTCTCAGCTAGGTGGTAGAATCCAGCTTGCTTTGGAAAGCCCTGGGTCCTGTGGGGGCATGGGTCCTGATTTGCTTTTATGATTCATTTATTAAGGATTAAGGTGTCAAGAGTATAAGCTCTGGGGAAAAGGAATTCCTCACAAAGCCTTCATGAGTTGTTTCTTGGGAGATAAGAAGTATTTTCTTTGCATAGCATCTTCTCCAGACATGCAAAGAAAGCGATATGGTGAACTGAAGTAAAAAGTCTTACTTTTTGCCAGTTCTGAGGTAGGCATAGCTTATATACCTGAGGAATAGCTAGCTCACAGGCAGATCTAAGTGGGGGCGGGGGGTAGGTTAATTTAGACTCCTTGCAGCCAGATCTAAGGGGAAAGGATAGTACTTAAGGTAGACTTCTTGCTCTATACCAACAGACTATCGCAATTTTATTTTCTTCTTTCCATTACTGGATTTAATATTTTTTCCTCTAAAATCTCACTAACTTACTTGATTGTTGTACTTAAACTTACGTAGCCAATGCCTATCTTCATAAACGATTTGGTTAACACAAGCTAACTGGTAAACACTCACTGATACTTTTAACAAAGATGATCATGGAGCTCATGTTCAACTTTATAGCAGTCTTGGTTCACTGGCTAGGAAGCTGTTGTATAAAGGCATTACTCCTTATTCCTACTTTTATTTTCTCTTCAAAGCCACTATGGTCTGTAGCTCCTGGCCTATTTTTATAAATACTAAATAGCATTAGGACTTACAAAATTCTCTCTTGTCTCTGGAATTTACTTTTGCTCGGTTCATATGACTCTACTCTGAGGTTTTCCTTCGCTTTCCTGTGTTGTTTCATGTTGTAGTTACAAATGCTCCTACTGTATACCCAGAACAAAGGAAAGGGTAACATAAAACACAGGCTGACTGTGTGAAATGTGTTTCTTTCCACTGATCAGTTTCTCCTACGCCTTTGTTAATTCTGACAATTGGTCATGCAAGTCAGAGTTGATATTGTGAAGTTTATGGAGCATCTGTACTGAAGGGGAAAAACTATATGCTAAACTAGAAAGAGCCGCTTTTATTTATTTTTTTTCCTAGTGATCTGTGTTTTAATTTTATTTTTTAATAATTATTTTATTTTTTTTATAAATATATAATGTATTATTAGTCCCAGGGGTACAGGTCTGTGAATCACCAGGTTTACACACTTCACAGCACTCACCACAGCACATACCCTCCCCCAAAGAGCCGCTTTTAAATTAGCAACTGTTGGGACGCCTGGGTGGCTCAGTTGGTTAAGCAGCTGCCTTCGGCTCAGGTTATGATCCCAGCGTCCTGGGATCAAGTCCCACATCGGGCTCCTTGCTCGGCGGGAGCCTGCTTCTCCCTCTGCCTCTGCCTGCCATTCTGTCTGCCTATGCTCGCTCCCCCCCCCCCCCCCCGATAAATAAATAAAATCTTTTAAAAAAAATGAGCAACTATTTCTTGATAATATTGGTATAAAAAAATGTGAACTGATAGGTTCATACGTTGTTGGTGGCTGTGTATGTTCATTTAATGCTTCTACAAAGCAGTTTGACTTTTGATCATAGATTTGTTCATTTGCTTTGATCCCTTTCTGGAAATTCATCCCAAAAGAAATATAGAAAATTCAGTATACACAAAACATGCTAATAAAATTATTTATAACAGTAAGAAAATGTCATCAACCAATATGTCAAACAAAAAGATATGGGTAAAATAATTATACATGGATATAAGGCAGCTACTAAAATTTATAACCTGGAAGACTTTCTATAATGAGAACTATGTAAAGGAAATAGGCATGCATATGCAAATTTGGAAGACCGAATAGCAGTTCAGACGTACCTCATTTTGTTGGGCTGTGCTTTATTGTACTTTGCAGATACTATATTTTGTTTTTAACAAATTGAAACGTTTGTGGCAACACTGTGTCGAACGCGTTGATTGGCACCATTTTTCCAGCAGGCCTTGCATACTTTATGTCTCTGTCACATTATGGTCCTTCTCAATTTCCTGACTTTTTCATTATTGTATTGTGATCTGTGATCACTGATCTTCAGTCACTCTGTTGTTTTGGGCGCCATGAACTGTGCCCATGTAAGATGGCGAACTGGATGAATGGTGTGTGTGTTCTGACTGCTCGACCCAATGGCTGTTCTCCTCGTTCTCCCTCCCCTCAGCCCTTCCTGTTTCCCGAGACACAACACTATTGAAACGAGGCCAACTAATAACCCTATAATAGCTTCTAAGTGTTCGAGTGAAAGGAAAGTCTTGCATGTTTCTCACTTTAAATCAAAAGTTAGAAAGGATTAAGCTTAGTGAGGAAGGCTTACCCAAAGCTGAGAGCGGCAGGAAGCGAGGGCTTTGGTGTCCAGTAATTCGCCAAGTTGTGAACGTAGAGGGAAAGTTTTTGAAGTAAATTACGAGTGCTGCTCCTACAGAGCCATGAACGATAAGAAAGAGAAACAGCCTTATTGCTGATGTGGAGAAAGATTTAGTGGAATGAACAGAAGCTCGGAAGAGCCCCAACATTCCCTTAAGCCAAACCTAATCCAGAGGAATGTCCCCACTCTCGGTTGGGTCTCACAAAGTCTGAAGGAGGTGAGGCAGTTGCAGAAGAAGGGTTTGAAGCTGGCAGAGGTTAGTTCGTGAGATTTGAGGAAAGAAACCATCTCTGCAACACAGAAGTGCCAGGTGAAGCAGCGAGTGCGGATGTGGGAGCGTGTAGCCAGTTCTCCAGAAGGTGTGGCTAAGAGAACCCATGAAGGTGGCAACTCGGAAGCACAGGTTTTCAGTGCAGATGAAACCGCCTTCTCTTGGAAGAAGATGCCACTTAGAACTTTGACAGAAGTCTGTGGCCGGCTTCACAGAGTCAACAGACCAGCTGACTCTCTCGTTAGGGGCTAGTGCATCTGCTGGCTTGAAACTGAAGCTGGTGCTCCTTTACCATTTTTGAAAAATCCTAGGGCTCTTAGGAGTCAGACTAAATCTACTCTACCTGTGCTGTGTAAATGGAATGGCAGAGCCTGGATGACAGCATTTGCAACATGGTTTACTGAACCTCTGAAGCCCACTGTCGAGACCCACCACTCAGGGAAAAAAAATTCCTTTCACAGTACTTGTGTTCACGAACAATGCACCTGATGACCTGATGGGAATGTGTAATGCAGTTCATGTCGTTTTCATGCCTGTTGACGCAACCTCCATTCTGTAACCCATGGATCAAGGAGTCATTTTGACTTTGAAGTCCTATTACTTAAGAGCTACATTTCATAAGGCTGTAGATGCCATAGATAGAGATTCCTCCGATGACCTGGGTAAAGTACATTGAAAACCTTCTGGAAAGGATTCATCGTTTTAAATGCCATTGAGAACATTCATAATTCATGGGAAGAGGCTAAAATATAAATATTAATAGGAGTTTGAAAGAAATTGATTCCAGCCCTCATGGATGACTTTGAGGGGTTCAAGTCTTCAGTGGAGGCAGCAACTGAAGATGTGGTGGAAATAGCAGGAGAGCTAGAATTAGGAGTGGAACCCGAAGACGGGACTGAATTACCAACCTCCTGATAAAATATCGACACATGAGGAGTTGCTTCTTAGGGGTGAGCAGAGAAAGTGGCTTCTTAAGATGGGTTCTTCTCCCACGTAGATGCTGTGAAAATTATTGAAATGACCATGAATGATTTAGATTTTTATGTAAACGTTGTTAATAAAACAGCGGCAGGGTAAGATGATGAACTCTGACTTTGAAGGAGGTCCTGCCATGGGTAAAATTCTAAGAGCATCACTTGCTAGAGAGAAATTTTTCATGAAAGGAAGGGTCAATCGATGTGGCAGACTTCACTGTTGTCTTAATTTAAGAGACTGCCACAGCTACCCCAGCCTTCAGCAATCACCACTCTGACCAGTCGGCAGCCTTCACCACTGAGGCAGGACCCTCTACTGGTGAAAAGGTGACTTGCTAAAAACTCAGATGATTAGCATTTTTAGCAATGAAATACTCAAAGATGTAAATTTTTTAGGTGTAATGCTATCACACATTTATATGTCCCAGTATAATATAAATATAAATTTTCTGTGTACTAGAAAATAAAAATTCTTTTGACTTTATTGCTATACATACTGTGGGGGTCTGGAACCACAATCTACAATGTATGTCTGTATATTGAAATACCAACAGTATGGTTGAATTCTGAAATTTTATTTTACTTTTTAAAAAATATTTTATTTATTTATTTGACAGAGAGATCACAAGTAGGCAGAGAGAAGGGCAGAGGGAGAGGGGTAAGCAGGCTCCCTGCTGAGCAGAGAGCCCACTGTGGGGATCGATCCCAGGACCCTGAGATCATGACCTGAGCTGAAGGCAGAGGCTTAACCCACTGAGCCACCTAGATGCCCCTTAAGTTTTGTTTTTGTTTGTTTTTTGGTAAGATTTTATTTATTTGACAGAGACACATACACATAGCAAGAGAGGGAATATAAAATATAAGGAGCGACCGTGGGGGAGGGAGAAGCAGTGTTCCTGCTGAGCAGGAGCCTGATGTGGGGCTCGATCCCAGGACTCTTAGATCATGACCCAAGCAGAAGGCAGACACTTAACTGACTAAGCCACCCGGCATCCCTAAGTGGTTTTTATTTCTGAGGGCTGAATGTTTGGACCAGTTTACCTAACTTTTGGCTACAAATAACAGTGATCTGACTCCAGAAGCCTAGATTACGTGGAGTTACCTTTTTCCTACTTAAGTCCAGAAATTATAGGTGATGATTCCATGACTTAATAGTGTCAGGGCCGGGGATTCTCTAGGCGTTTATCTTCTGGTTGCCCATTGAATGCTGAAGTTTTCATCTTGTCTACAATCAAGGTATAAAGATGATGGGGAAAGATACATGTTCGCTGCATCTATCTCTTTTTTAGTTGGAAGGAAAAGTCTCCCACCTTCGGTCTCTGAGTGAGGACAGAGTGTAGATGGTTGCCCTACCAGGAATGGAGGCTGAAGAAAAAACATGAGAAGTGGGAAGGAAAAATAAACTTGGAAGCAACTTTGGGGTGGCCAATAAGCCATGCCTCCCACAATGGTCACCTATGTCTCAGAGGTCCCAGTGGTCCCAGTATGAAGATTTCCCTAGGCTTCCTCTCTAGAGGAAGTTCCGGTTTCCCTACTCGTGTTTGTTTCGGCCACCTTGCCTTCTAGCGATCACTGTTCTACCTTAGTCTGTAAAACCAACACAAAGAAAATCTAAAGGCTGGGAGGGGGAGTGAGTTTGAGTCCCAATTCCTCATCCAGGATGCTTGGTTCTGCTCAAAAATCTCTGCTTTCCTTAGCACATTCAGTAGGAGGCCTGGAAAAACCTTATCCAATACAGCTGACATGAATCTCCATTCCCAAGCAGCTCCAATGTTGAGTTTCTCCAGTCACGAATATCCAATAGTCTTGACAGCAAAAGAACGAGAGCTGTTCTTCTCCCCTGCTGCCCCTGAGAAGACTGGCTTTTTAGTACTCTTTTATTATCTCAAATATTTTCATAACAAGTGAGTTAACTGGCATCTTTCCACTAGATAGCATCTTTAGGCTAAGAGATATAATATTTCATGTGTAGTGTGTCACTCTCCTGGAAGCTTTCATCTGATTTCTGAAGGCAAAGTTTACATAGTTCTTCTAACGTTGAGGAAAGGAATAAAACTTGGGAGGAGACCTAGCTAAGATCTATAAAATATATCTGGAATAGGTTTCTCTCTCCCCTGTCCCTGGTCCCCACCTGATCATCGTGGGTTGACATGGTCAGCGGTGTTTCTCCCCCCTCGTTCTTGTTTCCATTTAATCTGTTCGGTAGAGTGGGAAGAAATAAATCGCTAAAACAAAAATTTAAGAACTCGGTGCCTCTTTTTGCATTTAGAAGAAAATCGGGATCCTTACCTGTGGTCCTCGGGTGTTCATTCTATAAAGGAATGAATGATAAAATAATGAGAAAAAGGAGGTCTCTATGGCCAGAAAGATAAACTATAAAGGGTGGTGCTAAGGTTTGAAAAGTTGAGTTGGAGCCAGAATTTAAACAGCCGTGAGTGGTGTGCTAACTGATTTGAAATATGCTTGTTTCTCTACAGTTCCTCTGCTGCCATTGTCTTTCTGTGTGAGCTCCAGCAGTAACCTCCCCCGAGAATCCTGCCAGCCATTTACCTGGATAATCCTCATTGCTGGTTCCTTGTTAGTGAAGGGTCTCAAATTACCCATTTCCTTCTTCTTCTTTTTTTTTTTTTTTAAGATTTTTATTTATTTGACAGAAAGAGACACAGCGAGAGAGGGAACACAAACAGGGGGAACTGCAGACAGAGAGGGAGAAGCAGGCTTCCTGCTGAGCAGGGAGCCCAATGTGGGGCCCAATCCCAGGACCCTGGGATCATGACCGGAGCCGAAGGCAGACGCTTAATGACTGAGCCACCCAGGCGCTCCTGCCTACTTGCTTCTCAGAGAAGTTTCCCCATCTAACTACAGTAGGACTCTACACGCAGCTACTATTGCTTATATCTTCCATCTAAGTTCTTTGTTGGGTTGTTTTTGAGAATTTGTTATATATTAATTGTCTTGTATTGGGTCTGTTTATACCATGAGAATGTAAGATCTGTAAGGTCAGGGATCTTCTTCACCTAGTATCGAAGTCAGTGTTGATATATAATAGGTTTACTATAAATATCTGGGTGATTATTTATTGATATGAAGATCAAACAAACAAATTTAAGCAGGTACAGAGCCTGCTACAAGGTATTTTCTTGAGAATTGTTGATCCTTTTTTTTTTTTTTAAAGATTTTTATTTATTTATTTGACAGAGAGAGATCACAAGTAGACAGAGAAGCAGGCAGAGAGAGAGAGAGGAAGGGAAGCAGGCTCCCCACCGAGCAGAGAGCCCGATGTGGGACTCGATCCCAGGACCCTGAGATCATGACCTGAGCCGAAGGCAGCGGCTTAATCCACTGAGCCACCCAGGCGCCCTTGTTGATCCTTTTTTATCTAGTTCCCCTGCTTTGTTTCCAGGAGGCTGTGAGCTCCTCTAAGTCAGGCAACCTGTTGGAATTATCTTTTCTTCCCAGGTCCAACATACTCTTTGCCACAATAATTCAGGGGATTTTGTTAAAACAAAATGATGGAAGTAATGAAAGAAGAGACTGTTAATAAATAGACCTTGGGTTAGGGAAAGGCAGATTCTAGGGAAAAAGGGTTAGGATGGCCAATAAATTCTTGGAGGTGAGTTTACAAAAGCCTTGTAGGATCTATGAATTCTTGAATCCCTGTTGCGGAGGACAGTTTGTGGAGTGTGTGTGTATGTGTGTATGTATGTGTATGTATGTGCATATGTGTGTGAGAGAGTGAGAATGGGGGTTGGGGTGGGGGTGGGAGAGAGATACTGTGTGGTTACAAAGGAAGACCATGAAAGTTTTGGGATTAGAAAATAGTTTAGACTCCAGACAGCTAATTAGTTTGAGACTTATCTGCCATGGGTAACAATTTTTTTTTTTTTAAGATTTATTTGTTTATTTGAGGGAGAGAACATGTGAGTGGAAGGTTGGGCAGAGGGAGAGGGAGAGATCTTTCAAGCAGACTCCCTCCTGAGCACAGAGCCTGGCATGGGGTTTGATCCCAGGACGCTGAGATCATGATCTGAGCTAAAATCAAGAGTTGGATGCTTAACCAACTGAGCACTGCACCAGGTTCCCCCAGAATATTATTTTGCTGGCAGAAGTCAGTTAATTCAGGGTGCTGGGGTATGGGGGGAGGGTAAAAGTTTGTTGTCAGTTTCATAAAATCTAATCTCTTATGACCCCCATTTCTGGAACCTTCACTAATATTTACATTTGTCTTATTATATTGTGTTTGGAAATAATGTCTTTTCTGTCAGAAACTTGAAAATGTTTGAATACCTTAGATTAGAATGGAGAGACCTAAAATGTTTGCAGGTAACATGGTACCTTTTATTTGGTCATTTATCAGATCTTGAGATTTACCGGATCTGTTGGATTATATAACTGAAACCATTATAGGAAAAATACTGGGGATTGTCTCTTCCTTCTTCTTAAGTGTTGGAGATTGAAACATTGTTTCAGAAGATGAAAGCACTTGTTTTAGGGACTCCTGAAGGATGAGCAGAATTATCTTTTCAGCTCATGGGAACTATTGGTGTAGGTTGTTTGGAGATATGATGTGGTCTGCAAGGAATGATGATTTGGAGAAGTGAGAGTTTAGGACCTTAATTTAACTGGTTTTGCTTTTGAAAGTGGAAGTTCGTGTTGTAAAACAGTCTCTCTGTGATGATTATGGCCACATATAAGATTTCTGTCCAACATTAGGCAGTGGAAGCTGGTGACTCATTTCTGTAAAAGATTCTCTGCCTTTTCTGGCCAGATTCATAGATGTTATTGTCACTCTAGGACTTGGACAAGGCAAGGATTTGTTTGTTCAGGTGGTTTCAGATGGGTCTACTCCCCCATGAAAAAGATCTGACAATAGTGGAATTTGTTATATAAGAAACAAAGTCATAAGACTGTGTGTATTCTCCATCTGGAACTGACTGCTTAAAAAAAAAGTTAACAGGTTACTTTAGGTTTGTCGAAGTGTTTACCTCTCCTGCAGAGGCGGATGCCTGGGTCTGGTAGGGAGGCAGGAATTCTCACAGGCCCAGACTAAGCTCTGGGCCTCTAGCCTCTTTGACATTAATTTTCTTCCTTAGTCCTTCTTAGTCTTTCCAGAAATTCCATTTTCCCCCCTTACATGCCCATCAAAACAACAGGAAAATCAGGGATACTAAAGGAGTAATGCAAATAATGGCATAGCCCTATTGCTTTTGCCTTCTTTTAGTGGGGCATGCCTACCTTATGGAGTTACCATGAAATAGTACATGCAAAAGATTTTCAAAAAGCAAGAAACAGTATTATGTAATTGGAGAATAAACTGGTTTTAGGTTTTATGTCTTTGGGAAACATACTTTTTTTTTTTTTAACAGTATGTAAAAACTAGTATTTGGAGACTTAAGAAGTCCTGCATTAAAGAACCATGTTTGATTTTATTTTTTTTTTATTTTTTTTTCCATGTTTGATTTTATTTAACACTCTGTTTTCTAAACCTGTTTGACCATGGAGCACTATTTTTATGGAACATCTGTTAATATTTAGCAAATTACCAGTGCTCTATGAAATCCATTTGGGAATTGATGACCTATGAATAATTATAAATAGAAATGTAATTATTGACAAAGATCCATGTAACTATCATATAAAAATATGAAGATGAATAATTTTAATGGCATAAGTTTTTGAGAAACACAAGATTTAGATAGCTACTCATTTGAAATAATGTATGAGAGCATCTGGTTGAATGCTTGCCTCGTAGGCGAACATTTATGAAGTCTCTACCATTACATTTGCATTGAGAAACCAGTACCTTGTTATCCTGGTGTACGTCAACTTGTTCTCTCTTGTAATGGAATATAAGGCCTTTTGGGGTCTGATCCTTCTGTGAAAGCATGAGAGGACAATACTTTTGAGTCTGTATCCATTTTCCTTCATGCCCACTGTTTTCCATAGCAACAGTAGTAGTATCTACATCAGATATTCCTGGAGTGACATTCCATTATTCCATCACATATACAGAATAGTCTACAAAATAGTATCATCTTAGAACCAGAGTGTTGTCTTTCATCCTTCGATATTATTAGTACTTTAGGCCATGGTGATAGCAATGGGGGCGGGGGACAGCATCGCTATCCTGTCTTTGAGTGAAAATCCGGGAGCATGGACGTCCTGGCTTTCTCCCTTCCACCCCACCTCTCCGACGCTGGCTGCCTCCCTAGCAGATGGGGCCAGCCTCTCCATTACAGAGGGTGGGTGAGAGGATTCATGGGTTTATAAAATGCAGGATAACTGGGAACTGCGTTCCGATACTGCTTCTTTCCCTAACACCTCAGCCTGAAAACAAAACAAAACAAAAAGCAGGCAAGAATAGAAAGCGTATTCTTAGCTGAGCCAGCATGATATGAATGCTGTATTACCAGCTGCTCTCTGAGCCGCAGCTGAGCAGATCTCCAGACTTCAAGCTGCCCCACATCCTTCTCTTCAAACTGAAGGAAGAAAATCCCTGAGTCCCTTCCCAAGTAGGAAGTCTCACTTAGCCAAGCGGACTCTCTAAGAGAAGGAAACTGGTTCTGGGGCTCCGAAGAGTGGAGGCTACTAGGACGCAGATGGTAGGAATATCCTTAGGCGCATCAGAATAGTAATGAATTCTTCTATTTGTAGCTTTTTTAGTGCACGGACTTCTTTCCTGTGCATTGTATCATCTGGGACTTGGGACAACTCTGTGAAGATTGTTTTGCAGATAGAAAAATCAGACTGAGGGAAGCAAAGTGACCTGACCAAGGATTGGACCAGGCATTATTGATCTCAGAGTCCCAGATAAACAAATAGGAGGAAATAAATAAGTCTTCAAACTTTATTTTTTTTAATTATCTGGGAAGCCTGTTAAACAGATTTCTAATCCTTAGTTCCCCTTATCCTCCCAAAGATGAGAATTCTTCAGGTTTTGGGGTAAGGGAATAAAATAATTTAGAGGCTTATAAAGTATCCTATGGCCATGCTTTCCAAATTTTAGTATGCTTACAGAATTGTTCAGGGATCTGGAGAGCGGCCTGAGAATGTGCATTTCTAGGAAGATCCAAGGTGAGGATTGCCAGTGCTGTAGGTCTATGGACCACTATTTGAGTAAGTAGGTTCTAAGTGATTCTGATGGGGGTCCACCTGTGCAGAGAGACTATGCCAAGGATTTTTTTAATCTGTTAGTTAATTAGTAAGTTCAGTAATTGGGTCTGTTTTTGTTTTGTTTTTATTTTTATTTTTTTTGGGGGGTGCTGAGAAAGATTTTAGAAATGTAGAATTTGGGGGCACTTGACTGGACCCGTCAGTAGAGCATGGGACTCTTGATCTCAGGGTTATGAATTTGAGCCTCACATGGGGTGTGAAGTTTACTTAAGGAAATAAAAAGAAATATGTTGTAGATGAGTAGGAGCAACTTTCAGAAAACAAAACTGGAAACCCAGTTTGGAATTTGTGTTAATTTTCTTCTTATAGGTTCACTAGTTTAGGTTGAAACATATGAAAATTACATAGAAATCAAGAGTGGCAAAGCATGATTAAAATTATTGAGGGGGAGGGAAGAGTCCCATTTACAGTGGTACTGACATTTTGTTTTTGTTTTTGTTTTTTGTAAAATATTGGATAAGCTTTATACTGTTGAGCAAATCATACCAGGATAGAAATTTCACAACAGTTAATTTTATGAACTTTTGTACTTTGTGTTCCAGTGTTTTCTGAACGTTTCTATTATTCCCCTCTTCTGAGGTATTGGGCTCTCCCCTGGGGACATCAGGACACGTTACTGGAGCACTGAGATGGAAGACACGATGAGCCCTCCTGCAGAATCTCTCCTTGCTCCCGTACCACCCTTCCTTCTTTGCTTTGTAATCTCCATTCTTACAAAGCAACTGAGATATATACTTGATTTTCCACTGCTTCTAATTTGTAAACTCAAAGAGTTTTAGGTAGAGGTGGACAACCCCCCACAAATTAGAAAGTGCTATGGAGAATATTTATGAACATCATTGGGTTTTATTATAATTCCTTCTCCTTTGTCATAGGCAAAAGAAAATGGACAGCAATTTGGACTTTGGTCTCATTACAGTAGGTTTAGGTTTTAATGAAACAGCAGCAGTGAATTTTAAAACTCCCCAAAATGTTAATCATGAAGATGGTGTTGTAGACAAGTTCCGTGTTTGTGCGTATATTGAGTTTTAGTGTACGTTTTTTCCCCCATCTCTTTCCTTAGTTTTATCTTTCTCTGGCAAATTTTCCCCTTTCAGAATTAGGGAATAGTCTCTGTATCACTTGGTTTTTCAAAATGTTGATATCCACAACATTCTTTTAGTAATCAAAATCAGATCATATCTGATGTCATTATAGCTTAATGATAGCCATGTCCCTTCTCCTACTCAGAGAAGTGTTACTTTAATTGTTCTGTCCTACAATTGTCAACTTCTACTCTTATTCACTCGTAGACTTTGACCAACTGATTCACACTGAAGTGTCAATGACTGATACAACTCACAGTTTCACTTCTCCTGGGGACACTTGTGCTTGATTTTGAAATAAGAACTTATGCCCAAGTTTTCACTGCCTACAATGGCATTTCTTAATTAAAATTGTTTAGGTGGTTTGTCTCCTTTTGAATAAAGCAGGAATCATGAAATCCTACCATCAATAGTGACTCACTTAATTCATCTTGGTTTTTGTTTTTATTTGGTTATTAACTATGTCCTTTATTTTCATCTCAAAGTTTTCTAAGCTCTAAAAACAAAAGTTAAAACCATTAAACATAATGGGCCATTTCAGCCTAACTTTCCCTGTTGGCTCTTACCCTTTTACTGGCACACAGCCAATGGCCTCTTTGGGAGAAATGAGTACATTTTTTGCATTGTTCTTCTAGACTTCTTACTCCTGGACCCAACCACTAGATGTCTCTGTAATTACATGCTGGACCAAATCAGAGGACATGGTTGCCACAGAAACAAAGGTGGGCCTTAAGGACTTACCCAAACTTCAAAAACTGATTGTCATTGAAGCAAAATGCTCAATGTGTAGTGCTCCTAAGCAATGAGTTACTTGGTTATCTGCATGGGACTTAATGTGAACGGAGCGAGGTTCATGAATCCTAAAGAGAAGCTGTAGGTAGAAATCCTGTGTTTCAACTGGGTCTATGTGCATGTGAACATTCATGTGTGTGAGTCTAGTACAGACAGAGGCTGATCCTCTCAGAAATGGTTTCTTGCAGATAGATGGAGGACAAAATAATCAGTCTTAGAGTCTTACAGTCAAGTGCTTTATATAAGAACAATTATATTACCAGTTTAACTTTTAGAATGGAATGGGTGAGAACTGAAGGTGAAGTTGACTACAGATCGCTGTATCCAGCTTTCCTCCTCATTATACCTTTGGTGCTAGACCACCTAAACTCATAGAGTCCCCTTCTTTCTTCCCTCCCTCCTTCCATCCCTTCTTTCTTCTTCCTCCTCCTCAGCTCCTCCTCCTCTCTGTCACCGTCTCTGTCACAATTAAGCTTATTTTAGGAAGTGCCCAAGATGATGAGACTATTGAAATTTTTTCCTATCCTATGTTATGCTGGAGACTGTAAGTGAACGCAAGATTCTATGTTGGTCTTTTTTTTTTTTTTTTTTTTCCCCCTTTAACTTGAGTTCTTAAATAGTGCCTCACACAGATCTCAAACAAATAGTGCATGGTGAATAGATGAAGAGAAAAATCTATTTATGCGACGTGAAAATTAAGGTTATCTGTACAATGATATGGATAAGTGATTTCATCTCTATATAACAATATATAAGTACATAAATATTTTTAGTATTTGGTAAGAATGATTTTTTTCTTTAAGTTTGAGTAATTCAGATTTGACAATGCATGTTCTGTTCAGCTAAGATATGTGCCGTGACAAATTCATTAAACTTCAAAAAAATATTATGTATGAATCTGCCTAGGAGAATATATTACACACGTGAAGTCCATGCATCGTTTCTGTGGTGATGGGGAGAATAACTAGTAAGCAAATGCCCTTAATGACTCCCTCTCATGAGTAAATAACAATTTATGTACAAATATAAGTACACTCAAAGTATTTGAAAACTGTCTTTAAATCGGAGTAATCCATTCCCATTAAGATCACTTTATAGTTATTTATGAACAAGTCTTCTTCTCCAGAAGAACATAAAAACAAAATTGAGCCTATTCGTGTCCGGCTTAAATGATTACAGCTTCCACAAGGGGGAGGGAGATAAAACCTCTCCTGTTTATCCCTGGTCTTTTGTATTGACGGTTCCCTGTGCATCTAGTCACTGGCTCAGTATGTCACCGTGAACTCCTTGGAATTCCTGAAATATAGCCATTTGCTGAGGGCAAGTACACTAGTTATCTAGGAACTGACACTCAGCCGTTGGAGTTCATTCTTTAGCTATTTGAAAATCGCTAAAATTTCTGAAAGTCCATTTTCTTTAATTTCCATCCTAGTATAAAAATAAAAAAGGGTAAATATGGTAATATGGTATTTTTAATTCCAGAGAGTACAAAAATGGCTATAATTGCGAACAATTATAAGTCACTTAGCATGAGAGTAAACTATTATGTATTTTTTGAAAAATAGCATTTATTGAGTGCCTTTTCTATAACAGCTGGTGTTCTTTGAGGTTTGCAATAATTGCAATATTTAATCATCAAAACTAACCATATTCCTGTTATTGGAAACTGAGGCACATAAAGGTGAAGGAACTTGTTAATTAGTATAGAAATTGGACTTGAACCTGGACACTTTAGTTCAGTGGCTGTCCTCTATGCCCTAAACAACACTTCCTTACGTACAGCCCAGACGTTGTGTTGTATGTTGGTGTGGTTGCTTCTGTTGGTATGATTGATCTTCTCTCACTTCTCACCATCATCTGCCCAACTTAGCCGAACGCCATTGGCCTCATTCTGAGGCCTCTCCTCCCCTCAGATCTCCCTACATCAGGGGCTCATTCCCATAAAAGGTCAGATTTCAAACCACTAGGCAGCTAGGGTGTGAGAGTCTCTTAATACACCACTGCAGCTGTTTTGCCATTCTGCAGAGTGTAACCTTTCATAGTTTTGCTTATTTATTGTTGTGGCCATGTTCTTGCTCTTTCCCAGGGGAGCAAAAGTGATCAAACCCTTGCATTTGACCTTCACATACTCGGTTACTGATTGCAGAAAGCAAGATCTGTCTCTGAGCTTTTTTTAGACTCAAGGACAAGTTACACGTGCCAGTCTTCTTTAATAAACCTGTTGCAGTCCCAAGTTCACATTCCATTAATCGCCACTGGTACATTTCCTCTCTTGCTTTCAACTTTGGTCAAGACGACTCAGTCCTATCAAAAGTGTTCACTTTTTTTTTTTTTCATATTAAAAGATTTTATTTATTTTATTTGACAGAGATCACAAGTAGGCAGAGAGGCAGGCAGAGAGAGAGGAGGAAGCAGGCTCCCTGCTGAGCAGAAAGCCTGATGCGGGTCTCAATCCCAGGACCCTGGGATCATGACCTGAGCCAAAGACAGAGGCTTTAACCCACTGAGCCACCCAGGCGCCTGTGTTTATGGTTTAAACCACTAAAGGCTATGTCCAGCTTCAGTCCCCCTCCTCCAGGGAGACTCAACCATAGTCTTTACAGATAGTTTAACTTCTCTGGATAGGCCTTTATACCAATAATAGAAGTGGCCTTTGGTAAGTCACCTACATCTCAAGGTTGTGGCCTTTTGGGAGTCTTCAATGACATCTGCTTTGTCAGTGATGCTGCAGTCTGCTATACTCGATGTCTGGATCAACATCTGGTATAAAATAGGCAACTAAATATTTATGCTAGTAGGGAGAGGAAGGAAGCATGCTGGCCCTCTCCTGGTATGCTAGTTCTGTTCTTTCCCAGGGAAGAATGTGATCCACGAGGAGAGGGTGACCACTTGGCTCACATTTCCTTACCTCTGAGAAGCTATTTGAACCTGTGACTTTCATGGATATCCAAGGCAATGTTTGTTCTAATAATAACTTCACCTTAGAGATTTCATTATTGTTAGGCAGCAAGCTGAAACTCACAAGGGTGTTAATAAACATCAGAAACTTTATGCCATATGCTGTACTTTCCCCAATCACTCAAATGCAGTAAATAGTGCCACCATCTACTTCGTTGTTCAAGGAAGAGTCTGAGCATGAACCTTAATACCTTTCTTTCTCACCTCCCACCATCTAAACCTTAGCTAGCTCTCTGAGTTGACCTCAGAAACACAAATTGGGAACATGCGTAAAAATTCTCTGATAGCTTCTACCAAACTTAGAATTAAAAGTAAACTCTTGACAACTGCCTGTTAGGCCCTCTGTATGTGGTATGTCTATACTGCTTTTCAAATCACAGTATAAAATGTATTTCCCTTTTCCTTTAGTTCAATCTGACTTGCCCTTACAGTTGCCTTGAACCAAACAAATGCGCTAGAACTTTCTGGGACTTTCCAGCTCAGTCCTAAGGCTGGGAAGTTCTCCTTCTCTCTTGGGCTGGACTCTCACTGCTAGGCACCATGTGGAGAGATGCCCAGGAGGATGACAGACCACCATGGGTGCTCCAGCCCGATAGGAGCTCCCAGCTGACTCCTGATGAGTAATTCCAGTCCATATAATATGAAGCAAAGAATGTTCTGGATGGGTTCTGCCAGGATTCCTGACCCAAAGAGTCTTGGGAAATTATTCTAAGCCACTGTATTTCAATGCAGTTTGTTATATAACAATAGACAACTGACATGCCTAGCTAATACAAAAACCTGCATCAGAAAGAAGTTCTAGGAACAGAAGCAGTGAACTTGTTTGTTCGTAGAGGAAGAGCACTCTTGCCTAGTTACAAGGTCTTTGCAAACACAGTGTGGGCTGCATGTCAAAGGAAACCTGAATGTGGGCTCTGCATTGCTGTCCTATGCTGCCAAGGCCATAAAATATATGGCTTCTTTGGGAACCATTTGCATGGTGGTGTTTTAGAACAAAACTGAGCTGGCAGAATAAATTCCAGGTGTGGACAGTGTCAACTCCAGAAAGCAGTAAGCAAGTTTAGAATACCAGCTCCTGGAAGCAGCCTGAGAAATCACCAGGGAACACGAGGCATTCAAAGCTATAGTTTGTCAGGCACCAAAGAACAAGAAGTAGAAGAAGAAGTCAAGGTAATGAAGAGAAGGGGATTTGGAAAGAAGTCACCGATGTGTTTTGCATTTTGCCTAGTGCTGTCTTCCTGGCATGGTTCCCTTAGTTGTCCTGAAGGAACTATCTGGAGCTTAGCTCTTGCTGTTAAGGTACACATTTCCCAAAATGTGACCCCATGTTCCCAAATTACAGAGCAACACATCTATGCAGGTATAGTTAAAACAACGTTCAGATTTAGAATAGTATTTCCAATTTGGAAGCTTCTTCAAAAATGTGACTGTATTCTCTGAAGGTTTGAAAAGCTAGAAGTGGAAAGATAATGGTCTCTACCTGAATGACAACCTCTCCCTTCCCCACTGCTCACTCATGGTTCCACCCAAGGGAGCAGCCTCTTTGAAACCCAGTTACCAATTCATTCTAGATTGACTTTTTGACTTGAGCATGTCACCTCTCCTGAGAGCTCAGCTCCCCCACTTATAAAACTGAAGTAGAAATCCCTTCATCAGAATGCTAGAATGCAAATTAAATAATTAGTAATTTGTTAAACACTTTGAAAATGAAAATGCTACGTATTGTTGTTGTTTCAAGGGCAATTTACTTCTTCTGATTCATTTGTAATTATTTCATCAAAACAACGTTCAGTAAGAACTGTTTGATGTGTAAAATGCCTTGTGGGCCTTCCCTATAAGACTTTCGTTAATCAGAATTAGTTGATGTTCTTGCCCGCTGGAACTCGCTTGTACCCGAAAGGTTTGCAATACTGTGTAAGTCTGAAATCACTCCCTTTACTGGGCCGGAGCCTATTGGAAAATTAACAAAGTTCAGAGCAGTGACTGTACCATCTCTGTACTTGTCTATAATAGTCTCTTCCTGCAAAATCAAATCTGGACCAAGGCCAGGCCCAGGTAGCAACTGTGAACCTGATCAGGTTTGGTTTTGGCCCCTTTCCCTGATCTTTACACCATTCTAAGAAGTCCTGCTTTTTTTCAGTTTTGGATGTCTAAGGGTGTCTTTCTGGAATTTACATACAACTCTATGTCTTATTGGAAGATTGATGTGATACACTGAGTCTCTTAATAAAATGAATCATGATGATCCCCGAATGCTACATTTTTCAACACTTCTGAAGTCCTTCTTAAAGCAGAGGGGCCTAAATAGTTAGTCTTTGGTAGGTATGAATCATAACAGGAAACAGCCAATGATAAATCTCTTTGAAATCTAGTCTTACATCTTAAAAAATGTTGACTTTTCTCTACACTATTCCTGTTCAGTATAAAATTAATGTTTAAAATGTATTGGCTATGTTACATAATTCCCACTTCTACTTTCAATTACTGGTTTTAGGCCTTTAGCAACTGTCTTTATAAATCTCCAAACATACCGGTAGTATCAAGACCCCAGGTGGGGAATCATGATGTTTAAAGTGTCATCAATCTGAAAGGACTTTTTAAGATGCATGGGTACCTTCCTTCAGTGTTGAAGACTGATTAAAAAACATGTATACTGTATTACCAGCTGTCTGTTCTATAAGCATCTAAAATGAATATATCCAAAACCCAAATTGGTATTTTCTCTCAACTCCCCTATTTGCTCTCATATATCTTAGCTTTGTACATGGTCATTGCCCCTAAACCACAAATTGGGAGCCATCCATCCTGAGATCTGCTCTTACTCTCATGCCAGATAGTCACTCAGTGCCATTGAACTGTTGACCTTTCCTCTTACCTTATTTAATTTAATTTATTTATTTTTAAAAAAGATTTTATTTATTTATTTGACAGACAGAGATCACAAAGAGGCAGAGAGGCAGGCAGAGAGAGAGAGAGAGAGAGAGAGAGAGAAGCAGGCTCCCTGCTAGGCAGCCCAATGCGGGGCTCGATCCCAGGACCCTGGGATCATGACCTGAGCCAAAGGCAGAGTCTTTAACCCACTGAGCCATCCAGGCGCCCCCTCTTACCTTATTTTAAATTGATTTTCTAAAAACTCTTTACTCTTCTTCAGTTACTTTTAGTTGTAAGAAAGAGAAAGCTCTACCCAAAATGCAGTAAATACAAATGCAAACTAGTGGTTCAAATAAATGAAAAATTTGGATGTTGTAAGCATTTCAAATAAGGCACGTTACAATAGCTTAATAATACTGTCAACACCCAGCTTATTTAGGTGTATACTTTCCTCCTCCTATGATCTTTTATTTTCAGTCTGTCTCCTGTCTTAATTGTGAGATGGCCTGCTTCAGCATCTAGCGTCATGTGGTTCTATGTTTTTATCCTACGGGAAGGACATCACTTTTGCTCATAGCTTTGAATAAAGTGAGTTAAGTCTTTCCTCCAAGAAAACTTTCCAGCAAACAATTTGTGGCTCATCTTGTATTGTAGGAGTACTCTGAAACCAGTTATTGGGTAAAGGGATACAATTTTCTGATTAGCTTAGGTTACTCCGATCTTACCTGGGGCTGACATTGGCATGGATCACAGAGGGAGAGGGCAATCTTACTTCCTGTGCTCCCCCCCCCCCACTTTTTGAAATAGGATTATCATAAAGGATCGAAGTGGAAATTTGTAGCAAGGCATATGCTGATTCACTGTCACAGTCTTCGTTTGGGCATTTGATATCTTCTACATGGAGTAATTGAGAGTTTCGCGTTATTTTGCTAGCCAGTATGCATTTCTCTGGGGCTGATTTTCAACCAGCTGTCCTCTATGCTGTCCTCAGAATAATCTTTCAGAGACCTCATTATTTTTTTTTTTTTTGAGTTTTTATTTTAATCACCGGGTGCTCAGCACAACAAATGCACTCCTTAATCCCCATCACCTATTTCACCCATGACCCCACCCACCTTCCCTCTGGTCACCATCACTTTGTTCTCTTTTTTTTTTTTTTTTAAAGATTTTATTTATTTATTTGACCGACAGAGATCACAAGTAGGCAGAGAGGCAGACAGAGAGAGAGAGAGGGAAGCAGGCTCCCCGCTAAGCAGAGAGCCCGATGCGGGACTCGATCCCAGAACCCTGAGATCATGACCCGAGCCAAAGGCAGCGGCTTAATCCACTGAGCCACCCAGGCGCCCCACCATCACTTTGTTCTCTTATAGCAAGAGTCTGTTTCTTGGTTTGCTGAAACCTCATTTTTTTTTTTTTTTTAAATGACAGAGGCAGTAGTTTAGTTAAGACTCTAAGGAATTGACCCCAAGCATCCAGGGTTGGCAACACCTGCTGTGACTGTATTGAGGGTACTGGAGATGGGGGTACCAGTGGTAAAACCTCCTATGCTCTTGGCCTCCACATTCCCCCTTAGCTCCTCTTTGTGCTCCAACCTTCCTGTTGATTCTGTCAGTTGTCCTGAAATAAGTCCTTTGGGCTTGAACTTAATCTGTTGCTTGGAACCAAGAACCCTGCCTGGTGCACTCAACTTCTCTGGAGCTCAACTTCCTTATGTGAGATATAGGGACAATTCTTACTTCCTGAGTTGATGTCAGAGATAAAGGACATAGAGTGTTCATAGCAGAGACCTCATTATTTTTATGTGACTTCCGTGGTTAACCATTAGGTGACCCCCCTCCCCACGTCATACCCAAAGAATGGCTTTTAAAATGTGTTCTGTGGGTTCAGCCAGTAAACTGTTTTCATCTGCTTTAATAGTTTAGATACAATTTTGTTTGAAAAAGTTTGAAGATAAAGGAAAGTATAAAAGCTAGTGACCCACAGAATAAAGTTCAAGTTCTTTAGCTTGTGTTTCCATGATCTGGACTAGAACTTGTACGCTCCGTGTTACATCTGCTGGTAATAGCTAATGACCTGTGGCTCTACAAAAATTCTGTTCCCTGTACCCATCTTTCCTTTTCTCCACCAACTCTATCCAATCTCCCTGAAACCTTTGTGTTCTTCAAAATCTCAGCCACTATCACCTGATGCTCTAAACAGTGTCGGCCACTGGTGTTAGGTATCCTCACACTGCATTAATTGTTGACAGACAGGGATTACTATTTTTATAATATTTGCGTCTCTAACATTTAATATATTTTCTGTCTTTGATTAACTGCTAAGTCTAATAAAATAGTAACTAATGTATTTCCAGTGATGAAACTGGCAGCCCGGCCTAGTACAGAGAATGCAGGCTTTTAGCTGTTCACCTATGGGCATTCATTCCAGCTGTGCTAGTTACTCAATGGGTCACTGTTGTAAGATCATTTATTTCCCTTGAGCCACAGGCTGGTTGGTTGGTTGTAAAAAGGGAAAAATACCTACTTGAGAAAGTTGTGCATATAAATTAATTGAATGGGATTTTCTTTTACTTTGAGCAGAATATTGGTTAGGTGATTTAGCACTGATTAATAGAAACCTGAATAGAATTACTACAAAATGAGAAGATGGCCAGGGAGGGAGTAGTTCTAGGTTTGGTTATTCAGGGGATAGACCTGATGCCATTTATGTTTTGTCCTGCCATTTTTAGTATTTTGACTTTGGACCCAAAGGATGTACTTCCCTGGCCACAAGATGGCTACAGTAAATTCCAAGTATCCCCTCTCCACACAAGAATTTCTCTCCTTCAGTTTTGAAAAATCAGGACACTTTTACCAGATGTGCCCCTGACGAATCACCCCACAAGTCTCAGGGATAACAACTGTGTCACAGACCTTTCCTAAACCAGGCACCGGCCAAAAGTACATATTCTCACAGTTGGCTTAGGTCAATCATGATTGCCCGTGGATCTCAGAAGAGCTTAGCCTCCTCCGAAGACAACGTCCACCTGATTATCTGAACACAGTAAGTTCAATTAGCGTGAAAGAAGCAGGGCAATGACAATAGGGCAGACAGATGACCAGGACCTCTTTTTCCAAATTTGTAGTTATTTCTCTAATAGCTGCTGTCTAGGGAAGGGAATACCTTCTCATGAAGGCAGCTTTCTTTTCATTGTCTCACTATATTCAATTACAGTTGATCTCATTATCTTCCCTTAAGTATCCTTATGGGGTCCTATAATTTGGAATATTTATTTCATGAACAACGTGATGCTCAAGATACAAAGAGGGAAAGGGATCTCCTGCGTGGGGGCTAGTTATCAGTCTCACTCTGCCATCTCGTGCCCTTGAACCCCTTCCTGCTTAATTAACACGGCAGGAGGACAGCATCACTGTGAGTCCGTTCAGCTTCCCGGATAGACCATGATGCTGATTCCACATTCATAATTAATTCTCCCCAGTGTTAAGAATGGAGATGTGGCTGATTAAGGATTCTTGGTGGATTTTTGCAGATGTCTGAATTGCTGAAACATCGGGCAGCCATGCAGTGTCTTTTTGATCTACATAAACGTGGGATGTGGAAGAAGGAAAGAGGCATTTTTCTTTCTCTACCAGAAATCTCACTTGACATTTAGCAAGGGACATTTGTTAGAATGTCAGTTTGATAAAACTGTTTTCAGGAGTCACCCAGCGTTTGCTACTGAGCTATAACAATTGTTAAGAGCCGTAATTACTCTGGGCAGGTTTAAAGAAAAAAAAAAAAAAATGTTATCAGAAGATTTGGGGAAAATACCTCCAAGCAAGTGGCCATGCTTCTTCGAGCTTCCTGTTGAATTCTAGTTTTTCTGATCTACTCCCATGGACTCTGAACTCTAGATTGGTTGCCAACTTACCGACAGTTGTCACGGCAGATGGGAGTGTAGTAGTGTATATCAGCGGTATGTATAGGAGACATAAAGCCTGGGAGTTGGATTTTATATCTGGAGATCATTACATTAAGTAATAATACCAGTGATAGCTAAAACTTGTACTGAACTTTCTATGAACTACTTTTTTTTTTTTTTTTTAAAGATTTTATTTATTTATTTATTTGAGAGATTGAAAGAGAAAGCATGAGAGGAGAGAGGGTCAGAGGGAGCAGCAGACTCCCCGCTGAGCAAGGAGCCCGATGCAGGACTCAATCCTGGGATTCCAGGATCACGACCTGAGCTGAAAGCGGTCGCTTAACCAACTGAGCCAACCAGGCACCCCAAACTACTTACTCTTCAAAGAGCTTTTCATATAGGAGGTCATTCCATAATTTCAATGCTGTGAAACCTGGAGTATTATCTCTGTTTTACTGATGAGGAAACTTGGCACAGAGAGTAAAGAAACTTACACAAAGTTCTGAAAACGAATTTGAACCCTATAAGATTCCAGAACTTCACTCTGACTATTACATTATCTCCTGATACATCCCATTCATTCATGTGGTTTATGGTGTTCCTCTAGGGAGGGGTCTTCTTCTGTTTCCGTATCTATTAATTAGTTCTAACCAAAAGGCAAATATTGCTCGAGAGCTTACTATGTGCTGGGCACTAGGGGGCGCTTGTTTCAGTCTTGGTTAACCCTCACAGTGTCCTTAATGGTGCAGGTGTCTCTGAAGTCTCTTAATCTGGGAAGATGAGGAAGAGAAATGTTAAATAGGTTGCTTAGTAATTAGTGAGGCCAACGTGAAAATCCAAGAAATGTAGCTCAGGAGCTAAGATGTTAATGCTGCCCATCTTGCTGAATAATTAAATAATATATATACACACATGCATTTTTGGATAAGATGAAAGAACCAACCAAATTAAAAAAAAAATGCTCGTATGTTTTAGGAAGGAGGCGATACTGTTAGCAATATACTTTGTTTATTCCTTCATTTGTTGCAAGCCATTTTTAAAATGTTTTTTCCATGTGCAGTGTCTTTACTGGGCACTGCTTGTTGAAAGGTAAAACTGACCCAGTCCTTCCTCTCTGAAAACCTTATAGTTAAAAGGAAACAGTCTTGGAATCACACAACCTATAATACTGTAGCTACTGAGTGTAACAGCATCTATTATCCCCCCAGAGGTCTTTTGAGCAAACCACTTTGGGTCACGTTTTTCCCTCTGTTTCCCTCTGTTTGAGGAGGGGATGGTTGTGTAGCCCCTAGATCTCTTTGGAGAAATGATGTAGACGTTTATAAGAGGATTCCTGTGGAGTACTTAGAAGATTTTAAGAAACGTTGCTTCATGACTATTTCAAGGTTCTATTATCCCCAAATGCCACTTCAACAACTATCAAAGGCTGATCTTCAGAAAATCTGTCCTGCTCTGTACACAAAGCAGGATGTTCTCTGAGACAAAAAGGCAGTTCTCCTGCTGCATTGAAGGCCTATAGTATTGCTGACCTCCCACATCCTTTGTTTGAAGCAGAGTCCCTGTCATATACAAAGATGCTGTGTTTAGTTTCTTGCTTGTTGAGTGAATTAAAGACTCATTTAGACCACTTTAAGAGAGGTGACACACTCACACACAGACAATAAAAAAAGACATAAGCAAGAACAAACAAACAAAAAATGAGATAGAGGAGGTTTCATTGGAGTACAAAGGGGCAGCGTTACAGTATGACCATTAGCAACATAGGGTCTGTAGCCATAAAGCTTGGGTTTGAGGCCAGACTCCAATGTGCGGTAGTCTTGAAACTCACATAAGATGGTTTACCTCTTTGTATCTCAGTTTTCACATGTGTTAAATGAAAAGAATAGTGGTATGAGCTCATGGAGGAGCTTTTTTTTAAAAAGATTTTATTTAACAGATCACAAGTAGGCAGAGAGGCAGGAAGAGAGAGAGGGGAAGCAGGGTCCCCGCTGAGCAGAGAGCCCGATGCAGGGCTTGATCCCAGGACCCTGAGATCATGACCTGAGCCGGAGGCGGAGGCTTAACACTTTGAGCCACCCAGTCGCCCCTGGAGAGAGCTTTTTAATGATTACATGAGTTTGTTGTATATATAAAGTGCTATAAGAGTAATTAGAATTGAATCAATACTCCAGAAGAGGTAGATTTTATTATTGTTCCAGGAATGTGAAGCTCTTGACATTAGTTATAACCTCAGACTCTCTTAACCACAAGTCATTTATGATTTTCCCTGCATATTTCTGCTTAGCCTTTTGTCTTGTATCTTGTAATTTCAGGATCAGCGTGGCCCCTCACAGTCTCAGCCCTACCTCATGAGTCCTCCCATTTGAAGCTTCTATTGCCAATGCACCAATCTCTCCTCGTCTCTTAGTCCAACTTCTTGAGAAAGAGAATCTCCTGGCTCAGCTTGTTTCTTAAGGAAGGACCTTTCCCTTGGACATAGCCCGCATTGTAGATCTGGTGCTTGGTCTAATGGGCTGTGTGTTGGGTTGGTGTCTTGGTCCTGCTGGGATGCTGCAATAAAATACCACAGACTGTGAGATTTAATAAACAACAGAAATGTTGTTTATTAAATTTCTCACACTTTTGAAGGTTGAAAGTCCAAGATCAGGATGCCAGCGTTGTTGGGTTCTGGTGAAGGTCCTCTTCTGGACTGCAGACTGCTAGCTTTTTGCTGTATCCTCACAGCAAAGTCTCTCCTGGAGAGACTAAGGAGACCTAAAGGGCCTCTTTCATAAGAATAGGAATCTCATTCATGAGGGCTCCATCCTCATGACCTAAGCACCTTCCAAAGGTTCCACCTCCTAACCCATCACATTGGAGGTTAGGATTTCATCGTATAAATTTGGGGGGACATACTCATTCAGTCTATAGTAATGAGAATTATTTGGGCCTGCTTGTCCATCAGGTGTTTTATGGGTCAGTGTCCCACATGAGGGGACCTTCTGAGGCATGACCTGTCTAATGCAAATAGAGACTCATAGAAGAGTGGAGTATGGCCAGGAAGGATGTGCTTAATAATACCCTACAGGGAATTGTCACAGCATCTGAATTTCCTTTTTCTTTGCTACATACCTTCAATCCTACTTTTAGACTAGAACTAGTTCATCTTTGTACCTCCTGAACCAGGCATAACACTGGATACTGGGTGTTTGAATACTCATGTTATCTTTTAAATAGTTAATGAATGAATGAAGGAATAAATATTGGGTATTTCCTCTATGTGAAGATAATGTTTAAAATTAATACACTACTTACAACTAAGTTATTCTAATTTCGTTCTGGACTCTATGGCCTTAATTTATGCTATTCAATGAACCCCATAGGATAAAATTTATTGTCCCCATTTAAATATGAAAGGGGAGCTCTTGAAAAAAATTTATCTGGACCCACATAGGTATTAAATGGTAGAACAGTTATTGAAGTCCTTATCTGTTTTACTCCAAGAGCTTATGTTCTTCAAGTGGTTGTGATATTTTATGTTTTTTTTTTAATATTTTATTTATTTATCTGACAGACAGAGATCACAAGTAGGCGGAGAGGCAGGCAGAGAGAGAGGAGGAAGCAGGCTCCCCGCTGAGCAGAGAGCCCGATGTGGGGCTCGATCCCAGGACACCGGGATCATGACCTGAGCCGAAGGCAGAGGCCTTAACCCACTGAGCCACCCAGGCGCCCCTATGTTGTTTTTTTGACCCATGTTTCTTGTCATGAAGATTTCTTTGAATAGTCTAACATTTATGTTATCTAATTCTGCACCTTTTTCTTGGACGTATTTACAGGGCACACATTCTGTATCTTTAACATTATAAGGTCAAGGATAGAACCCAATGACTCAAGTGTGGAACCCCTCCTAACAATTGATGCCAAAGTAATTTAATCTGCTTTCTCTGGGTGCAGTGTTCAGATAGTTACCAACCCATTTAATAGTACTGTCAGTCAGCTAACAGTTCTTGGTCTTGACCTGATGCCAAGAGACAATGAATTCACACTTGCACAAAAATTCCATTTCCCTACGAGCATAGTCCAGGCAATACTTGCCTCTACAGTGCTCCTGTTCCCTATCACCTTATTTTAAAGGAAGCTTCCCACCAATGGCTAATTTCATAAGAAGGACAAAAATGGAAGAGCACCTTTAAAATAATCTCATCATTGGAAATTTTGCATTTTTTCATGCTCTGAGCATAGTATTTATTCATTGAGAGATGCAGCTTTGTAGGAAAAAGAGTAGAAGGGGGGGCCTAACTTGAGATTCATGCCCCATTTCTGAGAGCATATATGTCTGGTTCCTGTATTTTACCATTTGAAAAGTGCTAGACTGATTGGACCCAGGCTCTAACCCCACATGATAGCAAGGCAAGACTAAGGGAATATTGTTTTGGCTTCTGAGACTCTTTGAAATCACTGTGGAGGTGAGGAACATGAATGGCAGGCTTCTAAAACAATATTATTGATCAGATGGTATTTGGAGGAGTGTATTTTGGCCTATTTAAGTATTTCTTGTCTTTAGAAAGAAGAATATGGATTGGGCTACCATGTAGAGAAAGAATAATGACACATTTTATTTTATGGAGTATAAAGACTGAGTAATCATAGGTTAAATAATAAATGGTTTATCAGTGGTTTATAACCTTTTGGGAAGTCATGATGACATAATGAAAACCGAGAACTTAATTCAAACAATTATCTTCTCCCCAGAAATTCCCCATAAATAAACACACACAGAAATCTAATTTCAGAGGTTCTTAAGGATGGATGAATCCTGCTCTTGGAAACCAGGTCAAGAGCCCTTAGGTCAAATAATATTTAAGAAGAGAGGTAAAGTTGAATTCCTCCCCCCAAATCAGTGAAATAAAAAAACTACAGAACTGTGTAATAAAAAGTAAATATTCTAGAACTCTTAATTTCATCGAATATCTTGGAATCACAGTTTATTTTCAAAACAGCTATGAAGCGTGTGTGTGTGTGTTTTTTCAGATTTTGTTGCTCAAAATAATAGACTGAAAAGATTGGCACGCTTCCCCACATTTCTGAAGAAGTTGATAGGTGTGTCTTAGGAGCACAGATCGGATTTTAGAGATGCCTGTATAAGTCTGTTGATTCTTGGGAAAGGTGTATTCCTTAACATGGCAGCTTTAGATTTTCAACTTAGAACAGGAATGAAACTTGTATTTAGAGGAACATTTAAACTAGCCAGATTAAAGCATATCAGTAAGAGCTATGAACCAGCAAATGCGTATAGTTCTTTTTTTTTTTAAGATTTTTTAAGATTTTATTTAATTTTTTGATAGAGATCACAAGTAGGCAGAGAGGCAGGCAGAGAGAGGAGGAAGCAGGCTCCCTGCTGAGCAGAGAGCCCAATGTGGGGCTCGATCTTAGGACCCTGGGGTCACAACCTGAGCCGAATGTAGAGGCTTTAACCCACTGAGCCACTCAGATGCTCCTGCATATAGTTCTTGTTGAGAAAGAAAATGTTAGAGGTGCTGTAGGAGTGAAAAGGACAAGGTAGGTATTAAGCCATATAAATAGATTTCTATACAATATATAGAAAATTGGCCTTTGGAGCACTTTATTTTGGGCAAATAAAAAATTTATTTGTGGAGGTGAGGATTGAGGGAAAGGGCTGAAGGTAATCACAAGGTTAAAAACTTCCAGTTATAAGATAACTAAGTTCTGGGGATATAATACACAACATGGTAACCTTGGTTAACTACACCTTATTGTATATTTTAAGGTTGTTAAGACAATCTATCTTGAAACTTATCACAAGGAAAGACATTTGCATCTCCGTGAGGTAATTAATGTTAACTAAACTTATTGTGGTAAATTTACATTTTTTGCATATATCAAATGCTGTACACCTTGGACTAATTCAATGCTGTGTGTCAGTATTTCAGCAAAACTGAAAAAAATTCAACCTCCTATTGACTTGCCTGATTGGTATTTGATAGTACAGCTAGATGGAGAATGAGGACACTGGATGCTGGTAAAACCAAAACAGCACATTTCATTAAGAATAAGCTTGGAGTCCTGTTAGGTCAGGGTTTATTAATTTAAGCTCCTGAACTGGAAGACCTGTGCTAATTTGCTGATTTGCAGATCTGTGTTATTGCCAGCGACAATTGAGAAAGTAAGCCTCAAGGTAGGCTAAAATCTTGTGCAGTGTTTTTTAGTAAGCAATTTGCTCTTTCAGGAGTCACTAGATAGAATCAGAGGTCTGAAATTCATTGTCATACCCTGCCTTTAAGCACCTTTCTGCTACCGAGTTCAGGCTTACTGAAGAAAGGGAGCTGTTTACAATCAGCAGTTAACTTTTGCTTAGGTCAACTAGTTTAAACTTGTGCCATGAGTTGACTCTCACAGATCTATGGCTGCTTGTTAGACCACTTTTTTTCCTAGTCATTACTGGAAACTTCTCTAATATCCTGCAGCTATAACTTGCTATTTTTCTTTTATGGCCCATATAGAGGCATTAAGGTTGTCACTGAGTATTCCCTGGGACTGTTGGCATTGCAAACAAAACAAAACAAACAACTGACCCCCCCAAAACCCCAAACAACAGCAACAACAAAACCCCACAGTCAATAGTATTGGTGACTTTTCCTCACAATTTTCCAGATAATTGTGCTATTTTAATTAGAGTGTGGATAGGTCTATGAACGAGTTGCTAGACTTTTACTCAGTAAGGAGCATCTATTTCTGTTTCAATTCACTACTGATATTCTCTAAGGAAATGCCAAAATGCTTTCCATCTGGAATTAGGAATCCTTTATTTTCATTGGGGAAATCTGTGCTTCTGGGAAGCTCTTTAGTTTGGCTCATTACTCAGTTGCCATCCTGCAAGAGATGGAAAACCTCAGAAACTAAAACATCTTAAATGACACCGGGAGTAGATAGAACAGTTTAAAGCAATTTTGATGCATTCCCACAAATGGTATGTTAAAATCTTCTAAATGCACTATGAGGTAATTGGGTAGGTATTAATATTTGTACTCTTCAATATAAAAAAAAAATCATTTAACACAGTTAAGACTCTGACCTTAGTGAAGTCACTTGACAGGTTAATTTCAAAGCCAGAGGCCCTGACTTCAAACCCATACTCCTCCAGAGGGGCACACTTACCTCCAGCCTGGAGAATCTGAAGAGAAAGGAGAGGAAAGGGGAGGAGGCAGCAAGTTCAGGAAGCAAAACGTACCTTGCTCTGTTTGGGCTGGGAGGTATTGGTTTGTTACATCAATAAGGAAGCACTTGAGTGATGTGAGAAACTCAAGGGGTGAAATTCAGAGAGGTCCATTTTTTGCCTTTCCACCCAATCTTTGGGATTTTGCACACTTACCCTTTTAGCCTTAGGTTCTTCATTGTGTAATTAACAATATTATTTGGGGGGATAAATGAGGTGTTCTACTAACAGGCCAGTTTGCCAGAGTTTACTGTCAGGGAGGGTTTGGTTCCTAAAATCTGCCTGGATTCCAGGACAAATGTGGGGTAGGGGGCAGTGTTAGTAACTGTTTGCTTGAATCCTTCCATTTATTCTTCTTCTCCAGAGCTCTGGATCATAGGGTAGGTACACTCATGAATAAGAAGATGAGACTACCAGCTTTATGTAAGTCTATTTGAAAATGTCAGGACGGGACAATGTAATGATGCTCCCTGTCGTTCCCCAACCTAAATTTGAGGCTTAGATGATTAGAACCAGCTAGCTGAGGGCAAGTAGAGAAACTGGAACAGACGGAGCAGAGACCTTTGTGTGTGTGTGGGGGGGGTGTCTCTAGAACACCTGCCTTACCAGACAAATTGAGGAAAAATAACTCTGACTTCCAGGGACTTAACTCCAAGTAAGAGAGACCTCGAGCACTGACTTGATCTTTCACTCTTCTCTGGTCTTAGCAAGTTAAGCTAATATAATGAACATTTCCACTGAAACATATCCTCTGTGCTATGGGGTTGAGAAACATCCAGAAAACCACAGAATACCAGAATTGCAAGAGAATTTAGAGATCATCCATCCCAGCGATGTTTCTTACTCAATTAGACATGGAGCTCTTCATAGTTCATAAAAATCCAACATCTAAAATGAATTAAAATGTTGCTGCTCTTCCTGAACCAGAGAGGCTCAAAGCTTTTACCTACCCCCTGCCCCCCACCATTGGACACCCACAGTACCTTCAGTACATACTTTTGAAAACCCTGGCTCCAATCAAACAGCTCGTTCCACATTTGGAGACCGAAGCCGTAAACAAATACAGTTATTGTCCCAAGTCACATGATAAATTAGTGGTTAAACCTAACAAGGGCTTAAATCTCCTTACTCCTGGTTTAGAACACTTTTTAATTCAATACACGATGCCTATTTGCTCAGTAATTCCAGGACACCTGTTTGGGAGTTAATTTACCAGGAAGAGGTAAACCTAAGATCTTCTGCCCATTTATTCCCTGGACTAGTCACCTTTGTTATCTGCTGTTATCATCCATCTAGAACTGCCTGTGGCTCTAAGAAAGTATTTAACTACACAGAGTTTGTGGTGGGGAAGAATCAGGGTGTGGGAAATCTACTGGTTCCAGTGCCTTTAATGCTTCTAGACCCAGATCCTTCTGAGATGAAGTTCCCAAGTTATTTATGGGTATCTTTTTTTCCTGAGAGCATCTTTTGCTTTGAAAACAAGGCATGAGAGTCATTTCCAAGCAGATGCCCTGTATGTGGAAAGAAGATTGTGTCTAAATAGGCTACTTTTTAAGTTTTAATTGGCCTAATTACTTCATGTTTGTAAAGTGCTTTGAAGAGGAAAGGTGCTGTATTAGTGCTGCTTGTTATTATTTTAGCTCCCCCAGCGGCATTTGCTAGTTTCTTAAATTGCCTCTCTTGAAGTGACCTAATAGTCAAATTGCCAGGGAAGATTTCTTCTTTTTAATTTTTTCCTCTTTTTTTCTGTTTTCAGAGTACTACTCTTCAAACATAAGAGACACTGGGAGACTAATGTTGTATAGCACAATCTTCTCTTTTGACTAATTCAACTTTCCTAGTATCTTTCTAGAACTGAGGATGACTGGGACCTTTACTCTCTGCTCCTCTCCCAGATTCTGTCTTTGTGTTAGAGATGGCTTTTCCAGAAGCAACATCTTCCAGTAAAATGTGATACTGGGAACCTCTCTAAAGACCCTCAGGAAATCCTCCCATTTCCCATGACTTGGATGGAATTAGAGGGTTTTATGCTAAGTGAAATAAGTCAGTCAGAAAAAGACATTTATCATATGATTTCACTCATGTGTCGAATTTAAGAAACAAAAACAGAGATCATAGGGGAATAAGAGAGGGAAAGATAAAACAAAACAAAACAAAATCAGAAAGGGAGACCATAAGAGACTCTTAACTCTAGGAAACAAACTGAGGGTTGCTGGAGGAGAGGTTGGGGGGAATCGGATGGTGGGCAAAGGAGGGCATGTGATGTCCTGAGCACTGGGTGTTATACACAACTGATGAATCCCTGGCCTTCACCTCTGAAACTAATATATTGTATGTTAAATTTTATTTTATTTAAATTCAATTAATTAACAAAATAGAGTAATTATAAAATGGATTCTACGGTAATGGTCTTTGTGGAAGAGAAAAATCCCTTGGAAGATGTCCAGACCCTATTTCCAGATTCTTATATAAATGATTGTATTTTAGGATTTGAGGTTTTGCAGTAAATCAAACAATTTCATTCTCTTCATTCTGTACAGCTTCCACTCTCGCCAATTGGGTAAGACTGAACAGCAATGGAACCAATAAAAATAAAAGAAAACTAACATAGGAAAGAGCAACAAAATCTGAAAGGTGGTATTAACAAGAAGGAAGGGGGATAGTAAAGGTAGATTGTGCAGACCTGCTCTCAAAGAGAGCTGAGAGTTCAGTCCTCCTTTTTTTTTTTTTTTTTTTAAGATTATTTACTTATTTGTTTTTAGAGAGAGAGATTTTGGGGGAAGAGAAAAGGAGAAAATTTCCAGCAGACTCCATGCTGAGCAGGGAGCCCAACGCAGAGCTCGATCTCATGACCGGAGCCCTTGAGATCATGACCTGAGCCCAAGCTGAGTCAAACACTTAACCAACTGAGTCACACAGGAACTCGAGAGTTTGGTCCTTTTTGAGAATTAGTTGCCCCAGGCGATCTTCCCAGCTCTAGTCCTTTTATCTTTGGGTCTCTGTTGGATTTCTTATTGTTATAGAAGTTTAGGGCTCCTGGTACAGAGACAGGAGTTTATAAAACTAAATAGCTCCATCTTTTCCCCTCTTAGGCTGACTCAGGAAGGCAGGTAGCCTTGGGTAGTTTTCCAATACAAATACGTAGCTTATATACCTTTTATCAACTTGTGAGCAAGTCCTAGAGGACATTTAACAGTTTAATGAAAAGAGAGAAAACTGTTATGTTTTTGTTTAATTTTCCCCAATTAACCAACATACATTTGGAGTGGAAGATAATTCAAATCATTGTACTTTAATTTATACACCAGATTTCATTAAAGTTTCATGCAAATTAGGTTTTAAATTGGAATTTTGTTTTCATTTGACTTAATTTTAAAGTTCAGTACATCTTCCTTTATCACATAGAAAATTAGGTTCCTTATTTCAAGTTGATTTCCACTGGTTTTGTCTTCAACCTCTTTTGCCAAATTGGGTACCGTTCAAATTTGTGATCTTTGGAAAAAGTGCATATACCTTTTCAATGGAGAAACTATTTAGTTAAAGATCTCTGGTTGGTCTTTTTGCATACATGGTTAGTACTTCTTTAGGTGGCACATGATGTCTTTCTTTGAGGATGTTAAGACTGATCAGTGGGTTTAGATAGTCCTCAGGCATCACCATCTTTTGAAAGAGTTCCCATCAGCCACTCACCTACAGATTTCATGTGATCATTGTCTTGATCTGTTCTTTTTTTAGAAGTTGAAAAATTACGGTTTTCTTATTCTGTCAACCATTTAGCACTGATTAGCTGATAGTCTTCTGTGAAGAGGATCTGGCCTGGTAAGAAAAGGCATTTTTAGAACTAAAAGGGACTGATAGATTCGTGGCTTCTACTCATTTGGCCGCTAAGGAAAACGGAGTGATAGAATGGTGTCAGAAGAAATGTGGTACTTGCTCAAGGCCACACAGATACCTGCCTTCTGGCTAGAACAAGGATCTAGTACATCAGTACATGGCAAGAAGCTTACCCTAGACTAGACTGTGCATCTCCTGTGCCTCTGCCTGTAGGGGAATGCATCAGGGCTGTGTAATACTCTGGAAGTGATGAGGCTTGTCACTGAAGTAGGGTTCTTGTGAAAGCACTTAAATTCTCAAACTTTAATACACTGTGCCAGGTAAAACCATTCTGAGTAGATGTTTCCTAGGCAGTACAAATGGACAGATCTCATTAGAGTGATAGAGAATGGAAAACCCGAGAACTAATGGCTGACATAACACATAATGATAACACACGGGCTGTAGGGCAAGTGACTACATATAGGAATATTCTTTTCCTCAGATATTAAAGTTATTAAAGAGCATAGTCCTGTCTACCAAAATCAGCTTTCATAGACATGCATATTATGAACATGATAAAGATAAAAATTAACAGACCCTGAGAAAAATGGAACAGTCTTGAATTTCTTTCCATCTTTGTTGCCATCCGTCTTGAGTGCTTCTTTTTCTCATTGTAGAATCTTTCAACATTGGCATTCCACTCTCCTCCATTTCTTCTCTTACACAGTGTTAATTCCAAGTCTTGGAAAGCACTTTTCCAAGATTTAGATAGTGTGTGTTACTTGCTCAGGATTATCTATTTATTTATTTATTGGCCTGGCAAATATAAACTACATTTTAATTGGTAGCAGAGATGTTTTTCCAACCTCAAAAACAAATATTTAAGGACCCAGCAGTTGTGTTACTTGGAAGAGTAGTATGAATCCCCAACATACAATAAGATTTTGCCCCTGCATGTCTCCTAGAAAGTAAAAGTAGGGATCCAGGGCCCAAAGAGAAGGCAGGAGTACCTCCTGTGCTCGCCGTGTGACCCTGGAGTGTGAACCAGTTGTTCTGAGGGTGCCCAAGAGGATGATGCATTGCCTTTAGTTATACTCAGCTCGCTTGTGATTATAAGGCAGTTGATCTACCTAAGAAATCCTTCAATGCCTTTCAGATTGAGTTAGGCCCATGTATGCATGTGCAAACACACACACACACACACACACACACACACACCCTCACATTTCCTGGTTGAATAGACTGATACTGGGAAAGTGTTACTATCTAAAAATACCTTTACCATGCTGTGACTATAGGATTCTTTTCCCTTCTGTAAACAATCTTTCCTCCCTAGAAATTATTATTATTATTATTATTATTTAACATGCCACCAAAAAACTGAACATTCGAAGTTACCACTCAGAGTATAGATTAATCAGGAGGGCTTTTCTTAGAATTGTCACCTTTAATATTTATGGAAAGAAGAATGTTGCATCAAATACCTTTAAATCTAGGTACCACTGTACTAAATGTTGGAGTTACTTTTTTTTTTTTTTTAAGATTTTTATTTTTATTGACAGAGATCACAAGTAGGCAGAGCAATAGACAGAGAGAGAGAGGAAGGGAAGCAGAGATCCCTGCCAAGCAGAGAGCCCGATGCAGGGCTCGATCCCAGGACCCCGGGATCATGGCCTGAGCCGAAGGCAGAGGCTTTACCCCATTGGGCCACCCAGGTGCCCCGTGGAGTTAACTTTCTTTAAATATGTACGTGTGTGGACTGGAAGGGTAGAGGTGAAGGAGGGAGGAAAGAAGAATACTTTGTAGTTTGGTGGAAGGTATGCCTGATCAGGTCCTAGCAATATTGCATAATCTGAGACGGCTGAACTCTTCCAGCCAGAGAGTAGTATCCCTAGGGAGTGGATCATATTTGGGGGGTTGGAAAGACACAGAATTCCTTCATACTGTAAATCCCCTGAGTTACAAGGTCCCGTTTTAGTCTGTTTGGGCTGCTGTAACAAAACATCTTCGGCTGGTTGGCTTATAAACAACAAAAATTTATTTCTCACAGTTCTGGGGGCTGGGAAGTACAAGATGCCTATAAGATTCAGTGTCTGGTGAGGTCACGTTTCTGCAGAGACACTATCTTCTCATGGCTGTAATCTCACGTGTTTAGGGAAAGGAGCTCTTTGGGCCCCCTTTCATGAGGGGCTAATCCCATTCATGAGAGCTCCTCCCCCAAGAGCTGTAGTTCCAATACAGGAATGTTGCAGGGACTCTAACATCAATCAACAGCAGGCCTCTATTTTACTTCCTTTTTTTTTTTTTTTAAAGATTTTATTTATTTATTTGACAGACAGATTACAAGTAGGCAGAGAGGCAGGCGGGGAGAGAGGAAGGGAAGCAGGCTCCCTGCTGAGCAGAGAGCCTGATGTGGGGCTCGATCTCAGGACCCTGGGATCATGACCCAGGTGGAAGGCAGAGGCTTTAACCCACTGAGCCACCCAGGCACCCCTTACTTCTTTTTAATACTTAAGACCAAGCACATACATGATCCTAAAGCAATGTTAGGGGAACTGAAGTGAAAATAACCTTTGTGGAGATTTCCTAGAGTAGAGGAAAAGTTCTGAATCAAATGACTCAAGAGATGAAATTCTACCCTTTCTAGAGAAGGGATTTCTCCATGTCAGAGTTTAAAACTGTCATTACAGATTTCCCTCCCTGATTGATGCCAGACGTTTTAGCTTTCCTGGGTCCACTTAGTTGTCCGTATGTCGTCTCTTTTAGTATTTATACTGTCAACATATTTATAGACTATCTAGTATGTCCTCACTTACGCAAACAATGCTTGTGTAGCTTCTTACTCTGTCCTCCGAAGTCTGTCTCTCGGCCTCCATCATGTTCACTGCTCATCTCTGGACCATTTCCAACTTTACTACATCAAGTCATCATAAAAGCTGCCAAAATGGAGCTTAGGATTCCTGAGCTGGGGGACAGCTGTCCTGTGAATGAGATGCAGTATCTATGTTTGTATCCGAAAAGCACCACTTAGAGCCTCGTATCCTTAGTTTTCCTCTTGTATTAACATATTTCCTTTTATATTTATTTATCTTACTAGACTGAGTGCTCTTTCAGGGCAGGGTCAAGACTCCTTTTTATAAGCTCAGACTGATAGTGCTCGATAAAAATTAACTGAGTACAGTGATCTAAACTATCACCGACTCCTCTACCCTCTTCCCCATGTTACTTACATGGAAATGATTGGATTTGGTCTTAAATGACATGATTCTTCCTTTTTCTTGTTTCTGGTTTGTCTATGACTTAAAATAGAACAAAGCGAGGGGTATGCGATGAAGAAAAAATGCCCCCTTCTAGGGTAAGGTAAACTTTGTTTTTATATCTTTAGTTTCTTCTTCTTTTCCTATCCAATATTTAAATTATTTAGATAGCAATTGCTTTGAAAATAGTTCTTGTTTACTTTTATTTTCCCAACAGCCTGAGAGAGTCTGTAGAAATTGATACAGTAAGCTAGTAAGATTCAATAGTAATCTATTTATACTTCAGTCCCCTTTATTCTGTATTCTTTGATTTTTTTGTTTGTTTGTTTCCTGCTGTGACACAGAGAAAAAACATTTTGGACAATGTTTAAACAAGACACTTATCCTAGTTGTGCTTTTCTAGCTTTTTACTGTCATTATTTTGTGAATGTACTACATTTATGAAATATACATTCTGAGATTGTTATCAAGACTTCCAGGAGTGATGACAGAATATTTTAAATGACATATTCTTGGATATGGACCCCTGAAAACATTTATTATGTGTCTACTCAATTATGAATTTATTTTGTTTGAAAACCTCAATCTTTCCAAAGAGCTTCATGTACATTTTCACTTACCCTTTCATACTTTAGGTGATACTGAATCAGATTTCTGGACTATATCTAGTCCATATTGCTGATCTGTGCTACTGCTGGAGATATTCAGACCCCAGAGCTTTACATATAATATAATAAAATGGTGGTGGCATGTTCTTAGCCCTTTCTGAGTGAAGACGTAAAACATGTTTTGTTTTCTGAATGGACACTCAGTAGTGACAATAAGAACATCCTCCTAATATTTCAAGCCATGGTGAAACTGCCAGCTTTATATTTGCTTTCTTAACTCATGACCACTAACTTACCAGTAACATTGCTTGTATGTCTTTTGATTCTATGTGGTCTGAAAGATTCTATGAATATATGTCTAACATAAGTGTGACAAGCACGTGCACTTTTCTTAGTACAATTTTCCAGCCGGTGTCTGGACTAACAAAATAGCTGTTTTCACTGTTGTTAAAACCACATCCTTCTCTGATGACATGAGTCCTGATTTAGTTTCAAATGCATCCTGGGTAGTAGATAGATGGATGGAATGGATGGAAGGGATGGTGGATAGGTGGATGGCACCTGCGGACCACATTTCTGTGAGCTCCTTATACACATCTCCATTGCTTTCCAAGATACCTCCCATTCTGCCTGGACTAACTCTGGAGACACTTCAGTTGTCTCTACCAATTCCATAATTAGTCACATTTGAAAGGTATTTTGTTTGGGTGACAGCTTGTTAGAAATCAACCAGCACCATTATAGATCTCCACTCCATTAAGTACAATTAACAAGTTCTTGTCATAGTCATGAGCTCTTTCTTGGGGAAATTTGGGGATCTTGTTAGAAAGGAACAGAAGAAGATGAGATGCCAGGAAAGGAGAGGAAGGTTGGCATCCATCAGTCAGTAGCCTAAGTGAATGACAGGGGTGGGTTCCTGTTAACTTTCTGGTTGTCGGATATTGAAACAAATGACTGTGCTACTGTTGGCATCACCAAAACATGTTTTCTGATACCTTGGGCAGTTTACCACTCAGCTGTGTTCCATTTGTCATTTTCAGGGTACATCAGGGACCCCTTCATTCTGTCATGGGGTTATTGCCAATGTGTTTATGGGTATGCTGTCTGTATGTGAGTGTTGTGTGTGGTTCTTGCTTTTTTGAAACGACAAGTTGCACAATAAGGACAGACTTGAATCCTAATTGCTCTCTCTTGGAAGCCTGCATGTAATGTGAACTGAAGAGCTAATGAAGACGGTAAGAACACACTCAATGGTGAGTGACAGTTATGCTCTTCTCAAGGGAGGCAGGAGCATGGGAGAAGACAAAAGTCAACCCTTGTGCTATGTGTTAATTTCCACGTTGTAGAAATGCAATGTGTCCTGGCAACTGCACCCTTAGAAAAGAGCCAAGTTTGGGTCGGCATCCCACACTAGCCAATTTGGTCTTTATCAGTTGTTTGTCACCACCTGGCACCACAGCTCACATAGTTTTATACATTTATTCCTCTTTATTGGGATGTCTCGTGGCACCTTTGCTGCCATTACAGGACACCTGAATTTCATGAAAGGAGGTCCTTTGTCCAACCATAGTGTTTTAAGCCTATGCATTTACTGTGGTTGTAGAACATGACCTTTCCATTTAAAAATAAACATCTCTACATTTACAGTTACCTGTAGGTATTTGAACTCAGTAAGTGATTTTTCCATCTCTTTCTTCTACCTCCTAACAAAAGTTAGGTTTTTGCTACAGGCCAAGACAATTGAGAAGTCCGGTTGACCCTTGAACAACAGGGTTTGACCTGTATGATTCCACTTAGATGTGGAAGTTTTTTGTAGATAAAATAAAGTACTATAAATGTATTTAAGCTTCCTTGAGATCTTAGTGACATTATCTTTTCTTTAGCTTGCTTTATTGTAAGAACATAGTATACAATACGTATACTAAATATGTGTTAAGTGACTGTTATTGGTGAAGCTTCCATTCAGTGGTAGGCAGTTGGTAGTCAAGTTTTAGGGGTATCAGAAATTACACAGAGATTTTCAATTCTGTGGAGGATAACTGACCCTAACCCTTGAGTTGTTCAACAGTATATATAACTGTATACACACACACACACACACACACACAATAGTATATATATAACTGTATATATTTGGCACATATAATTTTGTGTATATATATTTGTATATTTATCATTATATATACACATTCTATATACACATATGTAAAATACACAAAAACAATGGCACAGTGTTTTATTATTTCAGATCTCCTAAGTCTAACTTATGAAGTATGGTTGAACTAAATTCAAGATATACTTACATAATTTTTCATGTTTTTAGTTTCTTTGAAATAATTAATTGCAATATTTAGATGGATCAGGCATTTTTAGCACAGTCTTTAAGGCTGTCAATTATCTGGCTTGAGTAGAATTTCCAATCATGTTTTTCAGTATCCTCTTCAGGTAACCAGCTGGACTATATTTATTATGCTTAAGTGAAAAGACTTTAAGGTCACTGTGTTTTGAGTTTGAACCATAGCTTCGACATGTATTAACATTGTGATCTCAGATAACATCTATTTAAAATTCCTTGGGTCCTAGATTCTTCCTCTTCAAAATGGTATAATAATACCATGGTTTTACTGTGAAAATGAAATAAAGCATTATGCTTAAAATACATAGCTTTGTATCAGGCATATAGTGCCTAACTAATAAAATACCAATCAGATCTTGTATTTCTCTTCTGAGCTTTCCTTCTTGAGATTTCTTCTCTCTGGAGTGATTCTTCTCCACTTTTCATATTTAAATTCTACCTTCCTATCCCACCAGATTTTTTTTTTTTTTTTTTTTTTTAAAGATCTGTTTATTTGTTTGAGAGAGAGAATGAGTGGGAGGGGTAGGCGGAGAAGGGAGAGAGAAACTCAACCAGAGACTGCACCCAGCATGGAGCCCAACATGAGACCCAGTCTCACAACTTGATCAAAAACCAGGTTCCTTCATAGTTAAATATTACTTGTGATTCCCTCTTCACTGTTTTCTTCACCTTTCTTATGCCCAGTGATTAGTTATTGCATTGCTACTATTTCTGATTTTCATCCATTTCCCAAATGGGACTGGAAACTCTGAGAACCAAAGCTTACATTGGTCACCCCTCTACAATTCAGCACCCAGAGGAATAAATGATGTTGAGCACTTGAAATATGACTAGTGTGAATAAGAAACTGAATTTTAAATGTTGCCTTATTTTTATTTAAATTTAGAAAGCCATGTGTGGTTACCTTATTAGACAGCGTAGTGTTATGCAACACTTATATTTTTTTGCTACCTCAGATTGTCTTCACAATGATAACCTGAATTCTCTTTCCTTCTATTATCACATTATCAACACAAAATGAAACTCGCTCCTCTAGAGCCATTTCTGCCTTTACTATTTCACAATATTTGGCTTTTCCCACTTATTCTCAGTGTGAAGCCTAATAGTCTCAACTCCAGAGTATTTCTTTACTCAGTTATGGACACCATTAGAGGCAGTGCTTTTCATAATTGTCTCCTGTTTCTCTTCTTTCCTTTCGTTTTCCTGGAGTCTTTTTACCTCCTGATATGCATAGGGTTGTTGGGATTCTTAACGCTGAAATGGAGAGTTAGGGTCATAAGAAGATGACCAAAAGAATTGTCCTCAAAACCTGTGTTACTGATTAGACAGAAAATAATGAAGGGGGTGCAAACTGTTGAGATTCATCAGAGGGTAGAAGAGAAGACACTGTGAAGGGGGACATTAAGTACCTGGTGAGGACTTCTGTGAATTAACACGAGTGGTTAAAGTGTCAGGGACTGAGCTCAACACATTAAATATACTTTTAAATTTAACAGGGTGTCTTTTTATGAGATTAATTTCTACTTGCATTCTACTTTGGCTGAAACTAACACCCAGCTAACAGTCTCAGGTTATCCAGAGTCCACATGGCTATTTAAAGATTTGAACTAATGTCTACCAGTTTCATCTCTTAGCCTATGAACTTTTTGTAGTTCTTGCATGAGATTTTCTTCAGAATGGACCCTGGATAGTGAGTACTGGATTATACTTCATCGCCCCCCTGCCTTTTCCCCAGAATTCTACCTCATGGTTAGCTGGTAAGTCCTAGTGCACTGTTACCTTTCCAGATCCTTCTGAACCTGATCTTTGTGATTTGTCAGTGAAAGCTCTTTCTTTTCTTTTTTGGTTGTGTAGCCCAACTCCATTAAAAAAGAAAATTGTTATTCTGTGCAGTTTGCATCAAATAACAAATCCTCAGTTGATGCAAAAAATTAGTCATTAAGTATCAGCCATCTGCTTCTCTAATCTCCTTAAAGTGCCATATCAAATTGGCAGATACCATTGAATTTTAAGGAAAAAATCTTTAGTGTGAAAAAGTGACATTAAAGGTTTATGTCCTCTTCTTGCGCCCAATAAACAATATTAATGGCAAAGCATGCAAAGGATTAATAGGTCCTGCCTGCAAGAGGCTCAGTTATAGCAATCCTGAGGAATTCTGCAGGCTAAAATATGAGCCCAATAGTACCTCCACAGGCATAAATTATTTGGTTTTTCTTCTCCTTGAAGGAGAGCCTGTCACTCTAAAGGCAATTTTTCTCTTTGATCCTTTGTACTGTAATTTCATGTACTCATTGCAAAGCACCCTCCCACATAGAGTGTTCTCCCTACCCTTAGCCTTGCACACCACCTTTCCCCACCAGCCAGTCTCAAAGATGAACATACTTCTTGGAGAGGTAGCAATTCCACCCCCCTCCCTTGTGTGTTCAGGATATGTTCGGGAACATTTTATGAGAATAGAGAGGAAAATTGAAGCAATATTTGAGTGAAGAAGTTCCTTAAGTGCCAACAGAAACTTGGCATCCTTAAACTCCATCTCTAGGAGGAATATTAGCATTCACTGACCCTGCTCTCCCGCTTTTTATAAATAAGGAGACTGAGCGTAACCTAATAAGGAAATGCAACTATCGATGGCGTTTGAATTTGCAATTTCAGATGGTTTATTCAACTTTTTCTAGAATGTTCTAGATGGTCTATTATATTATCTTACTTTTAGGAGAGTGGTCTTTCAACCACTCTCCTAAGAGAGAGAGGGATGTTCAACCTCTGCCTTTGGCTAGATATGAAGAGGTTTGATGATAGTCATCAAACCTTTTAAGATAAACAGACAAATAAATGGCAACTGATTCTTTTTGGGGAAGGGTCAGTAAGACTCTCCTATATAATTTTCCTACCATGATATCCTAAATATTACCCCTAGAAATTCAGTCATTTAGGGCTGAGAAATCAGTGTTTACCCTAGTGAAATTAGGCTTCTGTGTTGTTTTTATTAGTAACCATCATTTCATTAATGTTATTGTTGGCAAATTATTTAATATCTTTAAATCTCAACTTTCTTATTTCCAAAATGGGCATCATAATAGCAACTGTGGAGAACTTATATAAAGATTAAGCCAGAGAGCTCAAGTGTCTAGCAAGTGTCTAGTATAGAGTGTTTGATTACCAGCCCTCACCACCAACAAAGGAAAGCCATTAATGTTTTCATTCCTGGAAATGAATGCAGTGTTTACCAGGACAGTAATGAAATATTTTAATGCACTCTAGGTTTTCTATTCTTAAAATGATTCTACTAAATGAATAAGTTATAATGAAGATATGTTATTCACATCTGAAGGAGCTGCTGAGAATCTGCCCAGAGAAGACCTGTAGGCTACAGAGAGTTTGATAGAGGACTTCCATATTTGCCATATGCTTGTTGTTGGGGCTGCATTCATACACACATTAAGGCAGAGCAATGTGAGTAAATGGAAATGAAAAAAACTGGGCAAAACATCACTTGGTTGGCTTTAGGGACTTAGTTTAGTGGCTCTTAAGCAAGTGTAGTGTTAGCCCTGGGAGAATTTGAAAAAGGGTGGAAATATTTGTGTTGTCCTTTCACATTTTTTGCCTACATGCAGGAATTCTGGAAGTTGTATATTGCATGAGACATTCATACACACACACACTGAAGAATTACCCAGCCCCACAAATCAAAAAGCGCATCCCCATTGAATATAATATTGTGATGGTGAATGGAGACAGTATGGATAAATGAGTGTGAACAGGCAACTAGATGAGGCTGAGATCAGGGTTCTTTTTCTAAGCCACAAATACATGAAAACTTAAAATGAAGAGAGAATGAGCTATAAGGCCATTTGTATAAAATATAGGAGTTTTCAGTCTTCTGTCCTTGTTCAGAAGGCTCTGGAATGAGGCAGCCTGGTTTGTATCCAGACCCACTGCCTGTTTCTATGATCCTGATAACAACTTACTCTTCTTGTGCCTTAATTTTCTTTAAAAAAAAAAAATCATTATTTATATCTTTACAGGATTAATAAGAGAATTAAATACATTAATACATATGAAGTGATTATAATAGTTCCTACCATAAAGTTGAGTGTTCAGTACATGTTTCCTATTGTTGTTATTAGTGAATAAGAGGAGAAAACTATTAATAGCATTTGAGGAACATCTGCAGGATGATATTGCAGACATCAGAATATGGAGGAAAAACCCCGAGAGAAAACAGAGGAAGAGCCTGTGAAAAGTCAAAGATTTAGATATCCTCCAACCATGACGAAAGCTTGAAATTCATGTTTTCATTCAGTGTTGGAAATTAGGCAGCATTTAATAATTTATTTTAATTTCTATCTTAATTTTATAGGCTTTAGTTTCATGCAGAGACTGGGCCATACCTGTTTCCAAAAATGGCATCATAACTTCTTTCTTGGAGTGCTTTAGGCCTCCATGCTTCTCCCAATTTTTTTTTTTTTTGAAGATTTTATTTATTTATTTGACACACAGAGAGAGATCACAAGTATGCAGAGAGGCAGGCAGAGAGAGAGGGGGAAACAGGCTCCCTGCTGAGCAGAGAGCCCGATGCGGGGGCTTGATCCCAGGACACTGACTGAGATCATGACCCTAGCTGAATGCAGAGTCTTAACCCACTGGCCACCCAGGTGCCTCTCTTCCATTTTCTCTTTCTGTTTTTATTACTTTTTTTCCCCAGCTCCTGTTTACCTTAGTTCCTTTGTTGCTATCTCTCTGTGACAGTAAGAGTAGTAAATGTAACTACTCTCTATTCACTACTGTGCCGTGCTTTTGGTTAGGTTGGTGTTTAGTGTGTTTGTGTGTGTGTGTGTGTGTGTGTGTGTGTGTGTGTAGAATATGGGCAGTGAAAGACAAGGGATGGACTTTTTTGAAAGGGAAGGATTGGAGCAGAACACGACATTTTGATTTTGCTGGATCAGAAACCAATTATTTGATCAGAGGTCTTTCGTTTTATTCTTGTTTCAGCTTTTGAGGTGAAATCAGGAAATTCGTTACCATTCCTTGACCATAATATTTTACTCTCTGCAAAATCGGTGTTAAAAATGATCATATGTTTTTAGGGACACTTTGCCAGAAGTAAAGGAGTATTGGTATGCCTCTCTGTCATTTAAGGTGCTAGTGATTTCTTACATATAATTCAATTGCAGTATACTAAATGAGACTAAATGCTAGTGATGGTCCAATCTTCATCTGAGTTGCCACAGCTGCTATTTAATGGCCTGGCTGGCATAAAAATTCTTATGTAACCCAGATGTCCCTAGACCTCATTATGTGCTGGGTGTGAATAAGGTCACGCAGCATTGCTACCAGCGTTTTGATGGCTTACTGTTCAAATCTGCTGGGACTCACGTCTGCTTCTAATGAAGCGCCTGCAGCAACCTAAGGAACCTTTCTTGGTGTCCACAGAGGTGTTCACCTCTGTTCAAGAAGTTCTCATTCTTTCTTGCTGGGTTAGAGGTGTTCTGTGACCTGCTTTTTGCTCTGAGAATCTGACCACATCATTGGTGTCCTGGTCCTGTTCCATCAGGACAGTGTTGCTCTAGCCAGGGTTTTGTGTCCTGGGCATGGAGAGATCCGAACCTGCAGTGGAGACAAATGGCACGGTATCTTCTGTCTTTCTCGGAGCCTAGTGGCTCTCTGTTCTCTGTAGAAACAGGAGGGAAGACCTCCAGAGAGGCCGTTATGAGTATGAAAGCCTTCACCAAGTGGATGCCATGTGTCTTGATCTCCTCTTCGGTTTTCTAGCTCTTTTCCTTTTTAGTAAGCAGCTGAACACAAACTTGACATTCGAAGGTTTCTCTCCTTGTCTGCAAAACATTTACGTGAAGGAGAAGTCCTCTTTCCCTTAGGTGCCAATCCATGAGTCATGGGGATAAAACATCAACAGTAGCAGTACTAATGGAAGCTGTAGTAATACTACAAAGGAAAAGGATTAGCCTAACAGCCAACAGTCGATTGCTGAGTGTGTCCTTAGCACTCTTCCGAGGTTTGTATTCATCATCCCATTCAGTTTGCACAACCCAGCTGGAGGCTTTGTTGTTTCTTACAAGGATCAAAGACTTTCTTTCTCCCCAGCCTGATTTCTGATGAGCTGAATAGAGAGCCTCGGTGCGTGGCTCAGCTAGGCTGGCTTCCTTTGATATCCTGTATGAGTTAGAAAGATGTGCGCACCCAGTGCTTGGACCAGCTAGCCGGCTTCGGATCTTCCCCTCAGGGATGACGAGGGAGGGCCATCCTGAGCCTTGCAGGGAGGCAGATCTAAAAGTGAGAGAGGAAGGAGTTCATGGAGCATGCGCCGTGCCTTCTCCCAAGTTCAGCCATTAGATAAGTCCTCTCCTTTCCAAAGTGAAATGTATGAAAGTATAAAGAGAGACAAAAGGATTTCTTCCACAGATTTCCTTCCTGAAAGCAGACTGCACACTTCCTTTCCACTGTGGAGATGTGAGGCACGTGGAATCCCTCTTTAGCACTCTACCCTGCCGTAGACCTTTTTATACCCATTTTACAGATAAGGAAACAAAGACCTTGAAAGTGAATCAAGTCTCTGAGGTCACATAGATTCAAGTGAAGGACTAGGACTTTGAACCCATGTCACTTTGACCCCAGCCAGCATCTGTGCCCTTAATACCTCGTGGAATGCCACAGCATGCATTTGATGAAGGGATTTTGGCTGATTCCCAGACTTGAGGAATTACTCTTCTTGAAATTATCACTAGGTTAAACACACTGTAATTGATAAGCATGTAAACTAAAATGGTGAGGAGTAAATATATTCAGGAAATGAGATGTTATGGAATTCCCTTGCATATGCTAGAAGCAATAATACTATTGAAAACATGGCCTGTTGCTGTTATGAATGTGTGATACCGTATTTCCTGAATACAAAATGTGGTCGGATACTCCGCAGGAGCATAAAGTGGAAACGTGGCAGTCTCTTTTGCACAAATTTTGGCAAGTCCTCAATATTTCCCTTCAAGTTCATTGCCTCTAACTGCAAAATGTAACAACCCATAAGGTATATATAAATTGTGCTGAAACTCTTCTTCGGCACTTTTATGTTTTTAAATTTAGCGTTGTTACAGGTTGCAAAATTGTGATCACCCTGGAAACAGTGGTGGTCTGTTCCTGGAAAGAAAAGAGATCTGATGGAGAGGAGCAGGTTGCTGTTGCTTACTCCGACACTGCTGACACACGTATGTGCCCACACAGTTCACACACGCACTTTCTCTCGCATACCTCACACACACTCATGCACACACTGACACAGATACCCACTCACACGCGTACGTGCGCGCACACACACGGATTTCCCTCTTCATTGAGACACTGTACGAGGGTCACTCGTTCTTCAGTGTCACCCAGCTTTAGTCAGGAACCTTCTCTCAACAGAAGAGGGCAAAACTCCCATAGCAATATCCAGAGTATACTCTCATTCCTAACCTCAGAGGGAGAGTGCATCTCTGTAGCTGTGAATCCCAATGCCATCCCAGCATCCATAGAGATATTCTTGGGCAACTTTTTTTTTTTTTTTTCTTTTTGCCAACTCTCCCAGATGGCTCCTATAAACAAGAGGAGCAGCATTAATTTTGACATTCAGATTTGGCTAATGGAAAATTATTTGTTAAAAAAAAACACTGGGAGGGGTGCCTGGGTGGTGTGGTCAGTTAAGGGTCTTGGTTTTGGCTCAGGTCATGATCTCAGGGTCATGACATTGAGTCCCATGTCAGGCTGTGCACTCCATGCAGAGTCTGTTAAGGACTCCCCCACCGCCCCTCTCTGCTGTGTGTGCGCGTGCACTCTCTTTCTCTCTCAAATAAATAAATAAATACCTAAATAACATCTCTTTCAAAAACACTTGGAGTTTCTTATAGTTTTTCTTGATAAGCTCCTGAATACCAAAGTTAGATTGCTTGGATCTACTTCAAAGTTACTGCATTAGGTGACTTGGCAATCACTGTGTCTCCGTCATTTAAAATCATGTCAGAAGAAGTTCTGTTGGGGCAATCTAAAAAGTATGGCAGTAATGTCAGTACGTTACCATAATGCCGTATGCTAGAGGGTTTCCTCTGATAAAATCCTTTGTTACTTTCCTAGGGCTGCCATAATAAATAATTAAAAACTGGTGGTTTAAAAGGACAGAAATATGTTCTTACAGTTTTGAAGGCTAGAAGTCTGAAAATAGGGTGTCCTCGGGGGCTTGGTCTCTCCGAGACCCCTGGAAGAATCCTTTCTTGACGCTCTCTGGCCCCTGTTAGCTCTAGGCAGTCCTTGACTTTCCTTGGCTAGTGGCTGCAGCATCTGCCCCTTTGCCTCTACCCTCACATGGCCTTTCCTTCCTGAGTGTGTCTTCACATAATCTTGAAAAGACACCAGTCACTGGATTGAGGGCTCACCTGAATCCAGTATGACTTCAGCTTAATTAGTTATATCTGCAAAGACTCATTTCCAGCAAGGTCCTATTCTGAAGTTCCAGTGAACATGAATCTTGGGGACCCTATTGAACGCAGGATAAATGCCAAATGCAGGAGGTATCAAAGCCTTGCTCAGAACCCTTTGGCTGCCTCCCAATGCTGGTGCCTTAAAAAGAAAGCTGCTAAATTGCCAAACCATACAGAGCCCAGTGGAAGATTGATTCTGCCGAACACATGAGAGAATTAAACAGGTTGAACACAGGCATAAGAATGGGGGAGGTAGATCCTTGCAAAATGGAGAAACCACTTGGACAACTGTGTGGCTTCTGTCATATGTGTGAAGCAGACCAAAATGGCTAAAGGCCCTTTGCAAGACTTTCTGCGAATAAAAATAGTGTCCTAGGGGTGCCTGGGTGGCTCAGTGGGTTAAAGCCTCTGCCTTCGGCTCAGGTCATGGCCCCAGAGTCCTGGGATTGAGCCCACATTGGGCTCCCTGCTCAGCAGGGAGTCTGCTTCCCCCCCACCCCGCCCCGCCTACTTCTCTGCCTACTTGTGATCTCTGTCTGTCAAATAGATAAATAAAATCTTAAAAAAATAAATGAGTGTCCTAGATGAAACTGTCTCCTTGTGAATTGCACAAGGATGTTGTGGTGCCTACCCTTGTTTTTGTAGCTTTCCCTCTCAGACGGTTTTCTCCTCCTTCTATTTTCCTTCAGGTCCAATAGCTATGTAACACCTACTGCCTTCTATGGAACCTATTTACTTACATTTATTTTCCCCTTTTATCCTGCTTGTTAACTAGGTGACCTTGAACAAAGTACTTATAAATGGTACTTGCTTCATAGGATTCCTATGACAGTTTAATGAAATGATCAATAAAAAAACATAACACTGCTTAAAAATAGCAAGAACTAAAATACTAGTTTTTTAGAGACCCAAATAACTGTTCATAAACGTATCTATTTGAAAACACATAAAAATGTTTATCCGTGCTTGATGTTTGGCAGAAAGTCAATAAATATGTGAATATTTATTTCTTTTCTGAGATATTGCAGGAGTGGAAGTAAAGAGAATGTTTATCATGTATAAGCCTTGGGCTTTAGAGGTCACGAATGGACACTTTTCTGAATATACAAATAAATGAATTTTATAGCATTGAAACTGATAGAAAATAACACTAGATTATCATTTATTTCAGTGGCTTTAGACCTAGGGCACCATCCAGTCTCGGTCATCTCATGCCATGCCTGGCACATATTAGGGGTTCAATACACATTTGCAGAGTACGTCGTTTAATACAATTCCTTGAGGTGCCTGTTTATTGCAGATTCTTAGCATCCCGCTCAGACTTAAGTGTGAAACACTTAAGGAGGGGGTGAGGCAAAGAAAAAGGTTCCATTAAACATATTTTATTAATTATACTTATACCCCCAAAGTTTGAGAGTTACTAATTTAAGGTTATTTTATTCCCTTTGGAAGATGCTATAGAACAAATGATCATTTCTTTCAACTATCTTTTTGTTCATTTCTTATGTCTTTAAATCTACAAAATGAATGCTATCATGGCCTAAGGTACTTTTTTTTTTTTTTCTTAAAGCAAATCTCAATTTTTCCTCACTGCAGTACTGTAGCATGCTAATGTTTTTCCTTAAAGTTAGGTTCATTCACTTGTGTAGTCTGTGATTACCTACTAGTAGTAACTATAGGCTGGGTACTTGGCTAAAAACACAATGATGATGAAGACATGCTTGGTCATCGGCCACATGGAGTTATGGTGTGTATCTGGGGGGCATTCATTAAACAGCTACTTACCCAGGTTAGTATATATATTTTTTAAAGATTTCACTTATTTATTTGAGTGAGAGAGAGAAAGAGAGATCACGAGAACTAGGGAAGGGTAGACGGAGAAGCAGACTCCCCACTGAGCAGGGAGCCTGATGTGGGGCTCGATCCCAGGACCCTGAGATCATGACCTGCCAAAGGCAAATGCTTAAATGACTGAGCCACCCAGGTGCCCTGCTATTATACATTTTATGGCAATAATGTGGAGGGAAAACATGCAAGCTCTGGAATTCACAGACTAGTGACTTGACCTAACTTACAGCAGACATGCAGGTTATGCCTTTCCAAGGATAGGATGATTTGGATACCTGAGGAATTTTCAGGAGGAGTTCGTCTTAGGAAGAACAGGAGCAATGTGTTCTAGGTAGAGGATTAGCAAACACAAGGGTCCTGGAACAGGACGGATGTAGGAATATTCAAGAAACTTAAAGAAGGCCAACATGTCCTAGGCAGAGTGATCCAGAAAGGGACGGGTGGGAGGTGTGGATGCTGAAAGGTGGGTGGGTACCAGATGGTGCAGGAGCTTGTGGACCTCCTGATGTGAGGGGTTGAGGATAATGGCTCTTTTCTTACATGATACGCTGAAATCATCCCCAGAACCCTGAGCCAGCCATCTGAAAGCTGAGGTCTAATCATGTCCCCTAATAATCTAACCCTCTCAGTGTCTAGAGTTCTCTTTTTCTTTAAAGGGCCTACCAACTCTGTATATAGTGGAGATGGGAGCAGATCAAGTTGTTTGAGAGCACCAGGACATATGTCCTCTATCCTGCAAATTCTCTGCAAACAAACTAACTTCAATAATGTCCTCAGGCGGTTTTATACCCATATCAGTTTTCTTAAGTGTGGGCTTTGGATAGACCTACTTAGAATAGGACAACAACAGGGCAAAGTATTTCCTCATTATCTTGGTAAATAGTGTGCATTGTGCATTCATAGTACAATTTCTTCCTTGGAGAGGTTTCTCTCATTAACATAACACAGCCCATTATAATTTCTTAAGTATGTTAATTTTTGGGTACAGTCCAAATGAATAAAATATTCATGGCCAGGGTGAGTACAATCAAAGATGTTCATAACATCGTTCAGTGCTAATTGTGGAAGGGTGGAGAAGCAGACACTAATGAGTGGAGCCCTGCTCATGTCTTCGCCGCCATGTCTATCACAGGCCAGCCGTCTTCATCACAGGCAATTACAGACAAGGGTTAGGAGTACCCCTTTTTAAAACGATCCGTTGTGACTGTTGGCTGCTGGCTCTCTTTCTACAGTAGGCTGGTGGAAGTCAAACTTGCAGAGTTGGGACATTTTCTCTTTGGTGCATTTTCTTCCTTCCTCTAGAGATACCCCTGGACCCTTGTTTTCCCATTCTCTGATACCAGTGCCCACGTGCTAGCTCTTGTCTATCTTTTCCAAGCATAGTATTGTCCCTGCCCTATAGCTCCCCCAAACTGAGCTGTTTTGTATCTTGTTCCACGTGTTTTTGCTTCTTTCCTATTGAGAGAGCCATGTTGTAAAAGATGGAGCCTTGGGACCAGGATCTGAGGCTTTGAGTACAAATTTAGACACAAGCTTTTAATTCTTGGAAACTTGAAGTTTCCTTATTTGTGAATTAGATTCCTAATAGTGCACGGTAGCATTCTGTAGTACTCGCACTGAGGTAACCGTATTTTGTGAGCTGCAAAGTTCTTTACTTCCCAGAAACCTAGCCAACCTTTTGAGAGCTGAGGTCTAGTTGTCTCTTCTAAATGATTCATCCCTCTTAACTGAGTATATGTGAGTATGGATCAAACCAGTCTTTGCTCATAAGCTGTCTTTCTTAAAATGTAGCCAAAATATCATTGCTTCAGAATCTAGGTCTTAGACTAAATGCAAATTCCCAGTCCTGCTAAAGATAAATGTGTGGGTGTGAGGCTTGACGATCTGCATTTTAACAACGCATCTAGTGAGGTTACACACTAACATTTGGGAACTGCTGCCTTTGGGTTTAGTTTTTCAGGCAGAGTAGCACATGTGTTGGCTAGAATGTGCAGGTTAAGGTGGCTTTTAACATTAAAGAAGTCCTACAGTGGGGAGCCGGGTCTGGAATTTGTGCTAATTCTGATGTGGTTTTAAAGGGGACAAAAGCAGATGATACTGAGACCTCTTTCCATAAGGCAACTTCCTGCTTCAAAGATGATGGTGGGGTCTGTGCTTATAGTAAATTATTTTTGCAGAGTTTTGCCATTTTTCAGCTTCTTGGAAATGTATCTTGGAGGAAAGGAAATAGTCCAGGACTAGAGGGTCAGTTCCTAACACGCCAGGAACTGTGATACACTACGTTATTCTGTCTATTGCTCTTCCGTTGCCAATTTAAGGTTTCTACCTCATGGCCCAAGATAGTTTTTTGAGCCCTTGACATCAGTGTTTTATTTTATCCAGCAGGAAGAAAGAAAGGCAATGCAATTTATACTCCAGTGACGGTTGCTAAAATTGCATACCTCCCCTTATATCACATTGCCCAAAATGTATTCATTTTAAATATATGTAGCTGCAAGAGAGGCTGGAAATGTAGACTTTATTACGAGCAGTGCTGTGTCAAGCTAGGAAAGGAGAGGGGGATGTATATTGAAGGACAAACAGAAATCACGGTCACGGGATATCATGATATCCCATGATATCACACTCTCTTACCACAAAGAAAATAGGTCAAATTAAATCCCTGATCGAAAAAGATAATTTCCATGGCATTTGATTGGACATACATTCATGCATATTCATATTTCCAGAGGCAATATAATCACTCATTGCTCTTTTATTTTCCAGAAGGTATATTTTGTTCCAGAAAGGTCTATTATTTTCCTGAAGATTATACATTTATAAGCCATATCTACTGATAGGCTACCTCTAATGGGCCCTTTAAAATTAATTTTTTCAGATTATAAATATTACTGATCTTAAATATTTCTAATTGTTATAGGTTTATGTCTTAGATAATTATTTATTTTTCATTAGCAAGAAACAGAGTTACTTAGGATATCCAAAGGAGTCATGGGTTAATTTTGATAACTTACATAGAAATAAGTTAGACAAGGAATCACAATTGCAGGATCTCAGTTTCAGCCCTACACTTAGGCCCCTGGAGATGGAGATGTGGTGAGAGAATCAGAAGATAGTTCAAAATTAAAGGCAGCTCTAGAGATTCCATAATCCTTAGTGATAAAATTCATTGCCACTGGGCCTTTATGTTAATTCATATCATCCCCTGATTTTTGTTTTATGTTATAATATCCGATCATTTACCTTTAGTCTTTTGAATTCTTATAGCATACATTTGTAGGATTTCTTTCTGTGGTTATTTTTTTACTGTTACACATATGACTGAATAAATTAGTATTACTGGATCTCCCTAATTCTACTACAGTGAGGGAATCCATTTTTCTCTGCTAATTTAGTGTTTCTTTTACAGAGTTTTCTATTTTTGTTTTTCTTCTCTTAATCACTGTGCCACTTTATCCATTCCTAGCCACACAATAGTTTGGTTATGTAGAAGTCGGTATGGTCTGAATTACCTGTGGAAAATTACCTGTGGATAAAGAGATCTTAAATTTAGACCTATACTTTTCAAAACTGGCTACACATCAAAATTACCTTTTAAATTAATTGTTAAGTATATTAACTTTGGATGCATGGCAAGATTTGGGAACATGATATGGTTATTGATACTTAAGGGACCACTTAAATCTACTTTCCTTCATTAAGAGACTATTGTAATGAACTTCTTACGTGTGGCATGGTTTCCATGGTTTAGGATCTTTCTATGATTGGCTGTACTTGTTTCTTGTCTCTCACCACTGATAACCAAAATGATTTGTGATTTATCGATGTTCTTCCTAGTTACCCAACCATCTTCCATCCATTTGGCTAACTCCGTGCATTCATCAAGGCACAATTCAAGCATAACCAGCTCTTCCTTAGCAAGATGGTTTTAGTGACCCTTTCTGTTTCCTGGGCTATTTATTCCATGCATACTTTTAGCATAGTACACCCCTCCCTCTACCATGATTGTTTGCATGCAGGCTTCTCTCAATATGTTCTGGACAACTCGGAGGCAGATCATCTGATCTTTTTTTTTTTTTTTATTTTTTTTTATTTTTTTTTAAAGATTTTATTTATTTATTTGACAGAGAGAGATTACAAGTAGGCAGAGAGGCAGGCAGAGAGAGAGAGGAGGAAGCAGGCCCCCTGCTGAGCAGAGAGCCCGATGCGGGACTCGATCCCAGGACCCTGAGATCATGACCTTAGCCGAAGGCAGCGGCTTAACCCACTGAGCCACCCAGGCGCCCTCATCTGATCTTTAAGTAGGAATATGTTGGTATGTATATGTTTACTCCTATAACCAAATTATCTGGCCCTAGTGGCTATATTGTCTTAGGTATCAGGCCATAACTCAAATTTTCAATCTGTCTTGACTGGAACTCATTACTTTAACTTAACCTATCACCACCTCCATGAGAAACAATCAAAACTCCTGATCTACCTCCCATTTCTTCATGTGTCATTCATTGCTTCCCTTTCAATATCTACGAAAACAAAGTGAAACAAACAAAATCATGGGCTATAGGAAGGACTAAACAAGAATCTGTGGAATGGATGTGTAAGCACATACTTTTTTCAAATAACCAGGGAAAATCTTACCTTTAAAGTACATGATATACAGTTCTGTAAACACAAGTCTATTTCAGTTCACTCTCAGCCCCCTTAACCTGATATCTTTTGATGCCTTTCAGAGCAAATTTGATGCATTGCTCTGTTGGGTTACAGAACAAGAAGATTTCAAAAAGATACCCAGGAGAAAGGGACGGGGAGAATAAAATAGACATGTCAAACCTTGGACTGTAATTGAAAAGTGATCTACTAAGATTAACCTCATCCCCAAAGAATGGTTAGGAGCTTTCCTGGTATACGCTTATCTTGGCCAACAAAGACGTTTTAGATCTTTAGCCATTGCAACTGCCAACTGTAACTGTGGGGGGTAGCAGGGGTGGGAAGGTGTCTAGGAAACAGCCTAGCAAATTTTAAAGAATTTTTTTTACTGGGGATTTTGTCTAGGGTAATATGACTACAGTCAACTGCTTCTTGGACATTTTCATTCTGAATTTTGTCAAGCACCTGCATTCAATAAATTCAAAGCAGAAGTTAATTTCTGTCTCTCCTCCAAAGGTATTCTGTATTTTTTAAAAAAAAATTTTTTTGTATGGTGTAAATAACATCTAGTCTCCTATAGCTGAAGTCTTACCATGCTTGTTTTCCACCCTGGCTTCTCTCTCCCTGCCTCACACCCTTTTAAATGGATTTTCACATTCTGTTGATTTTTCTTCAAAAAAAAAAAAACCTCTTTGTTTCAAACATTCCTCTCTAAACCCATTGCCACCGATTTACTTTAAGTGGTCCTCAGTTTCCCATGGCCAGCCTTCTAACCATATTCTCTACCCCTAATTTCTTTTTTTAAGGGATTTTATTTATTTGTGAGAGAAAAAGAGATCAAGAGAGCAAGTGACCAAGCACAAGCAGGGGCAGTAGTCGGCAGAGGGAGAAGCGATCAACAATCTTCCTGCTGAGCAAGTGTGGGACTCGATCCCAGGACTCTGGGATCATAACCTGAGCCTAAGGCAGACACTTAACTGACTGAGCCACCTAGGTGCCCTTCTACCCTAATATCTCCCCATTCTAGGCTTTCCTCCAACTGCCTTCTGAAATACCTCCCTAAAGTATTATGACAAATATATTATCCTTCTGCCTTAAAAACTTGTTATCTTATTGCCTAAGATATTGTCTAGTTTTCTATAGGGGAAAAAAAAACAACAACCCACAAATCCTTTTATCAGTCAATAAAGACAGTTAGCCCCAGGAGTCTGTTTTGCATATAGTCATAAAGTCTTTATATTCTTGAAGGAAAACAACACGATTAGCCTAATGCTGCTGTAAAGTAGTACAATGTGGACATGATACCAACTGAGAATTTGCCGGAAATGAAACAATTCTCTATAGAACTGGATGCTAGCATGTTGGATGGTTAATTTTAAAGCATGTAGTAGTTCATGAAGCTCTATCATATTGGCCATTTTCCTGCTCCACAAAAGAAGGTGGATAAAGGAATAAAGAACCACAGCATTTTGAAATACTGAGGGGATTTTTATTGCTTCCCTAGAAACTTTGTCAAGATCATGGACAATCTATTCTAATGTCTTGTGTAGTAGGTGTTCACACTGTGAGTAAGGAGATGGAGAGATCAATAGGACTATGAGGGACAACAGCTTGCTCTAGGCAGAAAAGAAAATGTACACTACAGGGAAATAAGGAGAAGCTATAGAAATGGTAGAAACTCAGGGCGCCTGGGTGGCTCAGTGAGATAAGCATCCGACTCTTGATTTTGGCTTAGGTCCTGATGTCAGGGGTATAGGATCAGCCCAGTGATAGACTCTGTGCTCAGTGGGGAATCTAGCTGAGGTTCACTTTCCCTCTCCCCACTCCACCCCCCACCCCCAGCTTGCTTGCTCCTGAATTCTCTCTCTCAAACAAATAAATACATAAATAAGGAAAGAAAAAGAAATGCAAGAAACTTCAGACTAGAGAAATACTTACAGCCCGTGGTAGGCACAATAATTACCTACTTGACATAAGGAATGAAACAGATGGTCAAATGGCAAAGGTATCTCTGTGAATATTTTAACAAATTTATTTAAAAAAATTAAAACATGAATAGGAAAATGATAGAAAGTCATAGATCAAACAATAATATTTTACCCATGATGATTTCTTAGTTTTTGATCATTATACCATGGTATATAAGTTCTTTACATGAGGGGTGCCTGGCTCGGTCATTAAGGGTCTGCCTTGGGTTGGGGTCATAATCCTAGGATTCTGGGATTGAGCCCTAAATTGGGCTTTTGCTCAGTGGGAAGCCTGCTGGTGTTTCCTTTCTCTCTGTGTTTCTCTCTGTCAAATAAATAAATAAAATATTTAATTAAAAAAAAAGTTCTTTACATCAGGGAAAGCTGTGGGAATGGGTATATGGGAATGCTCTAAATTGTTTTTGCAGTTCTTCTGTAAGTCTAAAATTATTTCAAAATCAAAGTTGAAAAAGTAAATTTTGGAAAAGGATCCATGACTTCATCCCTCTTTCTTGAATCTCTGAATACCACCTTGAGGTTGCCAGTTTGTTCTGGGTATGAGGGTCTCCTGTATTTTCCCATTTTCTCTTTTTCCTCTTGAAGTATTTAATTTCAAAGTAATTGACTGCAAAGTTCAGTGAAGAGTATCTTTTTTTTTGTTGCTGTTATATATATATATAAATATATATATATATATATATAAAAGACTAAGGGAGTATGTCACCATTTATTGAAAGCTAAATGTAGGCTATTTTTAACACTTCTAAAGAAAATTGTAAAGTCTTCCAAGGCTCAAGAGATAGCACCAAATATTAGAGCAAAAAATTTTTAATCAGTTGACTTGGATATCATTATAACTTAAAAAGGTTAGAAAATCATATAAAAGCATCTCTTTTAGTGACTTCTAAAGGCTGATTTAAGAGCTGGTGCTGGCCTTTGACAAAGATTTATTGAGCAACAGGGAAATTATCTTCCCTATTAGATGTTTGACTTTTATTTGATTAATATCTTAAGTATCCTTCTTTTAATTTTCTTTTATGTTATTTTGCTTATTTCATGACTTGCTCATTTTTTCCATTTTTTTTCATTTTTTAATGCATGTTAGACTATAAATGTCCCTCTGAATAGCATTTAACTGCATCCCATAGATTTTAATAGGTATGCTTTAATAATCATTAAGTTTTAAATATTGTCATTATAGTTCTGCTTTTATTTCTGCCTTGGCCAATGAGTTATTTATGCATGTATTTCTGAAATTCTGAACATTTTTCTAGTTCATTATTTCTACTTATAACATAATTGCACTGCGGAGAAAAAAAATCTTTTTAGTCTGTATCATAGACTGAAATTTGAAACTTGTTGAGACTTGTTCTCTGGCCCAGTAGGTCTGCAAATACCATAAATGTAACGTGTGCTTGCAAAGAAAGTATATTCTACAGTAATTGGGTGTGGCATTCCCTGAAGTCCATTAGAGTAACTTTATCATGTTCTTTACACAATCTGTCAATTACTGAAAAAGGAATGAAAGAAGCTCCCTCTTGACAGCAAATCTATTTCTCCTTCTAGATTTCCAGAATTACATGTATATAATTCATATGTATCCACACATATATGTATACATATGTGTGCATTAGATTCATAGTTTATAATTGTTAATACTTTCTAAACAACTCAATACTGATTCTTTTTGGTTCTAGTAATGCTTTTGTTTCAAAATCTGTTGTACTTGGGGCGCCTGGGTGGCTCAGTCATTGAGTGTCTGCCTTTGGCTCGGGTCTTGATCCCAGGGTCTTGGGATCGAGCCCCACACTGGGCTACCAGAAGCCTGCTTCTTCCTCTCCCATCCCCCCTGCTTGTGTTCCCTCTCTCTGTGTCTCTTTCTGTTAAATAATAAATAAAATCTTAAAAAAAAAATCTATCGTACTTAAAAAGCAACGAAAGTAAACAAAAAAAATCCATTTTGTTTGCTAATACTGTAAAGGTATAAGCTTTTTTATATTGAAATACATAGACATCTGTTTAATTATGATTCCAGGAGATAAATACTAGCATTTTGTATAATATGGGTAGGGATTTTTTTTAATCATCTAACAAATCATTCAACAAACATTAAATGCCTTCTGAACACTTAATATATGTGCAGGATATACACATTTTTTAAAAAAAGATTTATTTATTTGACAGAGAGAGCGTAGGCAGGCAGAGAGAAATGGGGGGTGGGTGGGTGGGAAGCAGGCTCCCTGCTCAGCCGAGAGCCTGATGCAGGGCTCGATCTCAGGACCCTGAGATCATGACCTGAGCTGAAGGCAGAGGCTTAACCCACTGAGCCCCCAGAATATGCACATTTTATCGCCTCTTCAGAAACTTCTCTTTAAGCATTGTAATTTAATAACAATTACAATACCACACAGAGATATTCTTGATAAAGTGTGTCCCCAATCAGGACAATGAATTAAGAAATGACAAATTTATTGATACGTTTTAGCTGTAAGAACTGAGACAAGATGAAGTTCCACTGTTCTTTTTTCTTAACATCAACTTGTCATTTTCCTAATTAAGTTTATCAGTGTATATTCTACTATTGTACGAGATAGTAAATAAGCCATGGGAAAAGATTAATATCTATTATTCACTCTATTACTCGAATGAATGAAGTAAATAAAACTATATTAAAATCAAAGGGAACATCATACTTCATATTACACTTAAGTGTGTATTTTTTTTTTTTTAAGGTTTTATTTATTTATTTGACAGAGAGAAATCACAAGTAGATGGAGAGGCAGGCAGAGAGAGAGAGAGGGAAGCAGGCTCCCTGCTGAGCAGAGAGCCCGATGCGGGACTTGATCCCAGGACCCTGAGATCATGACCTGAGCCGAAGGCAGCGGCTTAACCCACTGAGCCACCCAGGCGCCCCAAGTGTGTATTTTTTATACAGGAAAATATTTGCTACTTCCTACTGAAATACTAATACACAAATTGAATATATAGCAGTAGGATTTTAAGTGATTCAGAGCACTCAATGTCGCAGTGTCCATCATGAATGTATCACAAGAAACCTGTCTCTTTCCTCTAGCTGTATATTTAAAAATCGCTAGGTGTTTCATTTCAAATAAGGTATGTACATAGTGGCAAAACAGCAAGAGGCTCTAATGGGTAGATAAAGCAAGTGCTAGGACAGACTCCAGTTCAGCAGGCACCAAAAACCTGACCTGTCTCCACCTGTCTCACAAACTGTTCTCTTTATATTTGTTGGGATCTCTTCCCTATGTCCGTTTTCTTGTGTTTTAACTGTGTCTCTTGTAAATGACACAGAATTGGAGTTTTTTCTAGTCTAGTTGTCTTTTCTTGTGATATTGAGTCAATTTACATTTGTTGAAATTTCTTAAATGTTTGAATTTATTTCTAACTTTAAATTCTGTGCCCTCTATTTGTCCTATTTAGTGTGTGTATGTTCTCTCTCTCTTCTATTGTTTCTTTCAACTGATTTATTTTCTTTTGGTTTGATTTTTTTCAATAGTTGTGGTTCTCGTTTTCATGTATATATATATGGGATTTGACTTTATACAATTTTTTTTTAATGATTACCTTAGGAATTTTAAATTGTACACATATCAATGTGAAGAAATTCAATATCTCTATTATCTAATCTAAACAATAAAAGACTTTATAATACTTTAATTCTGGCCAACCCCATTATGATACATATTTATGGCTATATATTCTAGTTATATCATTTTTTAGTAAGTCTATAACACTCACATTTTAGTTTTATTTAATTATGTCTTGTTAGTTTTAGTTCAATGCTTGGTTACATTTCTTTATTGAAATCTCAGGTATTCCATATAAAATCATTTTCTTTCCACCTGAAGTTTATAATTAATGAATTAAAAAAAATATTTACTGAGTTTATTTCATCCCAAGAAATGTAGCTGTTATGATTGCAGCATATGAACAACAGTGAAAAATCTTTTTCCATCCTTTTTGAACTTTTTAGTGATTATCTCTTTGTGGCAAAATAGGTATGTGTCTAAAAATGTTAATTTTTCTCACGCTTGTTTTCAGAAGATATGTTTGCAAGGTCTACAATCCTAGCTTCACTTTAATTTTCTTTCAGCAAATTGAAAGTATCATTCCATTTTCCTTGGTTGTGAGAAGTTAGCTTTTCTTCTTTCCCTGGGATCTGTTTTTAATCTCTAGAAACTTTTAAAATCTTTATATGTCTTTGGTAATCTGTAGTTTCACCATAATGTGTTTATCTGTGTTTTTTTCTGCTTAGAATGTGTTAGAAATTCTGTAGGCTGTTTTTCATTTGTTATGAAAAATTATCAGTTCTTACCTATTCAAGTATATTGGGTTCTTACTCTTTCATATTATAATTTTTTCTATTCTTTACTAATTATGGAATATACCTTTACATCTTTCATTTGTACTGTTTCTCTCATTTGCTTTGTCAATTTAGCTGTGTGTGTGTGTGTGTGTGTATACATAGAGTCAGATTTTATTTTAGAAAGTTCTTAATGCCTTTTCAAATATGCATAGTCATTTCATATATAGGTATATATACCCTGGATTCTTTAAAATTTCAGTTTTTCATATTTTTAAAATTTGTATTTAGAAAAAAATAAAGTACTTGAAACGATCAATTACGCTTATAAATTTTGGGTGCCTCAGTGGGTTAAGCCGCTGCCTTCGGCTCGGGTCATGATCTCAGGGTCCTGGGATCGAGGCCCGCATCAGGCTCTCTGCTCGGCGGGGAGCCTGCTTCCTCCTCTCTCTCTGCCTGCCTCTCTGCCTGCTTGTGATCTCTCTCTGTCAAATAAATAAATAAAATTTAAAACTGCTTATTACTTCTACTTTTTCAGTATTTACTTCTTCTTTAACTGTACTAAACCTACTTAATATTTGGTTTCTGATGATTATAATAATTCAAGTCTCCACATGTATAATTTGTCTATTTTTTGATGGTTTGTTTTCAGGATGCTGTTTTTTAGGGGGGTTTTGTGAGCTTGACAGTGGGATTCTATTTCTTAAACTCGATTCATTAAAAAGTTGAAGGATTGTGTTATAAGTGGGCTCCTCCAAAAAATGTGCTTGCTTCTAGTGTATGCCTGGGGACTCTGTGCCCAGAACTACTTTCAATTACATTTGTGGCCTGAGTTTTCAGATCACAGAGGTAATATGATTTTCCATTGCAACAGTACTTGAAAACTGGCTTATGGTTATGACTTCTTAGGAAAGACATTGTTACAGACTACATATTTTTGTCCCCACCCAGAATTAATTTATTGAAACCTTACCTCCCAGTAAGATGGTATTAGGAGGTGGGGTCTCTGGAACATAACAAGGTCACAAGGGTGGTATCTCTCTTCCTCTTCTTCTAAGAACACTAATCCCGTTGTGAGGGCCTTGGCTCAAAAAGACCGATATTTCTCAGGGTGCCTAGGTGGCTCAGTTAGTTAAGTGTCCTAATCCAAATTTTGGCTCAGGTCATAATCTCAGGGCCCTGGGATTAAGCCCCAGGTCACTGGGCTCTGGGCTCAGCAGGGAGTCTGCTCAAGAATTCCCCTTTCCCTGGTCCTGTGCTTTCTAAAATAAGTGAATCGTTAAAAAAAAAAAATATATATATATATATATATATATATATTTTTTTTTTTTAACTCCATTTTTAAAAAAAGATTTTATTTATTTAATTGACAGAGAGAGACCACAAGTAGGCATAGAGGCAAGCAGAGAGAGAGCTAGAGAGGAGGAAGCAGGCTCCCCGCTGAGCAGAGAGCCTGATGTGGGACTCGATCCCAGGACCCTGAGATCATGACCTGAGCCGAAGGCAGCGGCTTAACCCACTGAGCCACCCAGGTGCCCTTTAACTCCATTTTTAACCACTAATCATACTGAAAAATTTTCATGAAATCACTAGAGAGTGGATTTGGATTTGTGTCTCATCTAAATGTTTCAGATGTAATCCTTACGTTTATGTATGTGTGCAACACATTTCTGTTGCACGCCCACTGTAATTGCAAGACTCTGTCACCTGACTTTTGCTACCTGCTTTGGTTTGAATGTTTGTATCCTCCAAAACTCATAGGTCAAAATCCTTACTCCCAGAGTGATGGTATTGAGAAGTATGGATTCTTCTTTAGGAAAGGACTAGGTCACTAGGTCTAATCAAAGGAATTAAAGTCTTTATAAAATGGGGCCACCAGAGCTCCATAGCCTGTTCTACTTGTCTGAGAACACAGCAGAAGTTGGCTGTCTGCAACCCCAGAAAAGGCCTTCAGCAGAACCAAACCATGCCGACACCGTGGTCTTGGACTTCTACTCACCTCACATCAAAGTCTCTGCTCCCTGAATTCTGGCCCTGTGCTCTCCAGCAGACCCCAGTGCAGTATGCGTCTCTGGTGGAAAAACTCCTTAGTGACAGCTGGCCCACAACATGGAAAGCTTAATTTGGGCAATGATGAGTGAAGCCTTTAGAGTGGGCTCATCCTCTTGACCCCAGGCTGGTAGAGCTACCATATTTTTGTAGCCCAAGACACCCTCAAGCCTACAGTTCCAACCCACGAAAGCTGTGAAGTCAATGGAGTCTAGCAAAGCACTGTGGATGGGGCAGACCAAAGCCATGGGGGCAGGATCCCTACCACAGTTGCTTTTAAAATTTTGAACTTGCTTCAGACCTCTTTCTCCTTTCCTATTGCTCCCTTTTGGAACAGGAATGTCTGTCCTCAGTGTGTGTCCCACCATTATATTTTGGACACATACAATTTATTTGATTCATAGGTTCATAGCTAGAGAGGAATTTGCCTTGGAATGAATCTTACCTTGAGTCTCATACATCTCTGATTTAGATGATATTTAGATAAAACTTGGGACTGAGACTTTTGAGTTGATGATGGAATGAGTTAAGACTTTCAGAGATTGCTGGGATGGAATGAATGTGTACTGCATGTGAGAAGGGCATGAACTTTGGGGCCCAAGCACGGAATGTTACAGTTCAACTTCAAGTTTTGAGATGCCCGACCCCCAAGGTTACAGTATTAAGCAGTGGGTCTTTTGAAACAAGTCTTGGAATGGGCTCAGAGTTCACAAAAGCAAGATCCTGTGGAGCTCTCTGTTAGCCCCTCTGTCACGTGAAGACACAGCCACAAAACATGGGCTGTGGAACCAGAGAGCCCCTTCAGCACTATGAGATCGTGCTGGTGTGTGTATTTTGTCTGTCCAGCCTCCAGAGATGTGAGAAGTACACTTGTTGCTTATAAGTTGCTTAGTCTGTAGTATGTTGTTACGGCAGCCCAGACAGCCCAAGATACTCCCCTTGAGGTTGTGGATCTGAGGTTCAAGTTAAATGAAACTGACAGATTCCCTCAAACAAAACACACCTTCACTGGTTTATTTTTCTTTATCGGCTCTTTCTTTCATTTAGTCTTTTTCCGGTTTCTCTTTCTGCCAGCTATTGATTCATCTTAGTGACTTTTCTATTTTATTGTATTATTCTTATAATTTACCCAGTTCTTGTTAATTTCCTTTTCTGTACTTAAGATTCCTATCCAAGTAAAAAATTTAAGACATGGAAAAATTTCCTTGGTTCACTAGAAGTTTCAGCATTCCTCAATACCTCCAGCTGAAGAAAAGTTTCTATGTTTCATATTCCCTATAAGTCTGAGAAGGAAAAATCAAAGGAGATCTAGTAGAGCAAGAATTTTTCCCTGTAATTACTCAATACACAAAACAAATTTGCACTCCAGAGAAAGTGATTCATCTCTCTCAGGTAGCTGAACTACATATATACCATGCAATTCTCCTCTTTCTCTCAATTACTGAATTATAATGTGTTGCTCTTAACCTACAAAACAAAGTACTTAGTCTCTTCTATTAAAACAGACCCAACTGAAAATGCTTCCTCTATTCACAATGATCCAATGTTAAATATTTGATTTTTTTAAACTGTCTACCCTAATGCTATGCTTCCTCAGTTGTGAACCACCTCTTGTCAATCTTGCCCCTCAGTTAACATTAAAATTTTCCAATGCACAATGGTCTTACCCTACCTTTTGAGGTGAGTGTCACTCGAGACCAATCTTCTGTGTGTGTGTGTGTGTGTGTTTCTAAATGATGGAGCATTGTGGGGTGACTGGTTTTACCTTGCACTTCACAGCTGGAAGAAAGGAAACCCAGCTGGTTTTAAACAGCAAGACTACGGAGAGAACTAAGTTTCATACTGAGAATAATTAGGAGGAAATAGATCTTATTTAATTATTTCGATAGTGTATCCATATCCCTACAGAGCATTTACTCTGCCTTTTGAATCCCCGATCCATTGTTCTTATTTCTCCAGTGATATGTATGTAGGCTGGAGACTTGAGACAGGAATAACAAGAAACAATTCCAAAGGAAGTGACCTTGCATCTTACCAGTTTTTGAGATCGACAAGAAAACTACCAACACAGACCTCAGGGTTTAAGTGTAGTGAAAGGACCTTTGAGCACTTGTGGTCACTCTCCAGGGATGCAGCTATTTTCTTTAACTTAATTTTATTCTGTATTGTTTATACAAAATGCTGATCTTTGGCCCAAAGTTAAAACCCTTCTGAGGAAAACGAAGGTAATCAATCCTCTTTAACTGCTAACTTCCTGCTAATTACCAGTACCACCACACGTCACATTGGCTTATGAAATTATATCTCTGAATTTTATTCCTACCACTTACCCTGTGATTGTACTAACAGTAAATGTGAATACAGAGCTCTACAGGAAGGATTGGTAACCATGGTGATGGGAGCGTGCTTTCTGCAATAACTCCACTGTACAAAGTAATTTATGCATGAATGTAAAATCACAGATGTTTTGAACCATATGCAGGCTATATTTAACCACAGTGCAAGTGACAAGTTACTTGGGAGTTACTAATCCAAAGGAGGTGAGACCCAGTCAGATAATAATTCTTTCTTCTCATTGTCTTGGTAGAAACCTTCTAGGTGCAGGCCCCCGGATATAGGGAGTAGTGTCTGAGTACAGTTTGTGTTAGTGTGACTGTCACTCTGCGTGTGTTTGTGTGTGTAAGACAGTGGTGTATATAGAAGGAAATGTACGAAAAGGAACGCACTGAAGAGATAATGAGGAAAGAGAAACCAAAGTCAACATAGGAAAAAAAAAATTCTTCCTGCTAGTTCTCCTTTCTTACCTTATCTCTATTTTTAAGAGTCTCGGTTACAGAGATGTTGAATTTTTACACAGGTAACTGATTTTTCAACTTGAATTTAGGAAAATCAGGATTTCTATTTTTAGCTTTTAAGCTGGGAATAATGGTTATTGGGAATAGCCCTTAGGTTAATTATGTTTGCAACTCCGTGAAATCATGTATCTTCAGAGTAATCATTTAAAAGTTTAAACTGTAGTGAGGGTAATCTCAAACCCAAGGACATGTTGAATGTTTGAAATATTTGTATGCAAAGTCTCTATTCTTTTTCAGTCTGAGTTTTTAAGCAAATAAAACATTAGTGACCCCAAGTCTTGTATTTAATGATCCCACATACGCTTTTTAAAAATCAGAGTTGGTGCCACAAATTATGCAGTCTTTAAAAAATAAATCACTCTGTAAATTCTGCTCTTCACCTGTAAAAATAAGTGCTGCTTTTAGAACAGGTTTTCAGAAAGTGAAGCCCTTAGAAATCACAAAATTAATGCAGTACTTTGTGGCATGGGGCTATTTTCGGTACCTCTGGTCATTTCATCTTCAGAAGCGAAAGGAGGGAATGTGAAATGGAAAGAGAACAATTTACATTGTAAAACTTTTCATTTCCCCAAGGCACTTTGTGTTCTTGGTTGCCTTTTTCCCTTCATTCCCATATTCTTTATCTCTTAGTAGAATGTTGCATCTGCTTCTCTTAGATTAAAGTCTTCCCAGACTTTTGCCCTTTGCCCCACCACTTTGCTTGCTGCTTTTTTTCTTAATTGCTCCCCTACTCATTGTAATAGAAATTGCCTCCCAGGTAATTAAGTACATTTCTTTGGATCCAAGGGAGACTCACCTTAAGCAGCTGTTTTCCATTCCTTGGTGCCCTCCCCATTCTGAAGTACTAATGTGCAATTAAACATTAACAGGGAGCCTCACTATTGACCCAAATTTAATAAAAGGGGTTTACTCCACAATTCAACAGGGCAGTTGGCTCTCGGCACATCCAGTTCTGCTTTGACTATTGGTGGGATGCTTCCAAATGAGAAAGAGATGAAAAGCTTTTTTTTAAGCTAAAGCTAACTGAGTGGCATTAGAGACAATAGACCTTGACTGTAGGAGATGGCTGGTTCCCAGCAGACCTTGCCAAGACACACCTAAGACACCACAATTGATTAAAAAAAAAAAAAAAGAAAAAGAAATCTATCAGTGCTTTCCATATAGTCCTGACAATTGCCTATTTCAATGTTGTGTATTTGAAGGAATCACTTAACTTTTCCACTCTATCTTGAGAAATTCTGCGTAATGACACTTATTCTTGAGATGTTTTGTCCATCCTCTTGAATGCTCCTATACCAGGCCATGGGAAGGAAGAGGAATTGGAAATACTTAGCAACAAACATGTCTGTCTTTCTTAGCAGTGAGTGTATCTGCCTCTTCTTCCTGTTCCTCTTCAGAAATGTGAAGGGATAATGGCAGGTGCTGTCTGGGGAACTGTACATGTAAACAGAGAAAAATTTTGTCCTCACTGCAGCTCAGGCTACTTATGAGGTCATTGAAATACATGTTCTTCTGGTCTTGAGGAAGATGGCCTTTTGTTAGTGGTCCAGGAGGCTGGAAGCTCCCTTGGTAGGGGGAGGATGGCTTTGTCACTCTTACCAGTTTTGGACCTTAACTAGGTGCCTGAACACACAATACTTATTTAAAAAAAAAAAAAATCTGTTGGAAGAATGGAAGAAGAAAAGTAGAACTTAATGGAAAGTTAACTGAAGAGAAATGTCATTTCGCGTATACTATCCCTGAAACTTGGATGGCAGTTGGTTTAAAGATCCAAGCAGAACCTCACTCCCTGAATAACTGCAGATAACATATGAGCATATCTTGGACTTGTGCTCCCCTAAACAAATACACTATCAAGATCACTGTTCAGAATTCAGAAAACTGAAACAGTAGATTTAACCCATTTTAGTCTTTCTAATTGAATTCATCTAGCCTTTCATCATTTTTTTCCCTTGATAATTTCCTCTGTTCTTCTATCTTCATTATCCCCTTCAGACAAGTGATTGTGTGTTTTTATCTATTAGACAAATGTATAGATCAGTATAAGGAAAATATTTAAATTATCCGTAACTCCACTACTTAAAATTAACATACATAGTTTCTTTCTCTCTCTCTCTCACTCTCTTTCTCTCTCTCTATATATATATGGCCCCCAGGAAATAATTATCTTATCTCCAACAGGAATAATAGTCCTATAGTTTTGATAATGGTTTAAGAACTGGGGATACTTAAACTGGGGATTCATATTCTTTCTCTCTCTCTCTCTATGTATATATATATATATTTGCTTGCCTCTCTTTAAAAATTAATATATATTAATTTAAATTAAAGAGAGGAATGGAGGAATTAGGGAAGAGGGAGAGGGAGAGAGACTGTCAGTCAGGTTCCCCACTCAGAGAAGAGCCCAACTGGGGGCTTGATCTTACAACTCTGAGATAACGACCTGAGCTAGAAATAAAGAATTGGATGCTTAACTGACTGAGCCACCCTGGCACCCCTAGAATTAACCAATATTTTAAATTATTTTACTAATTTTGTGTTTTTTCTGTGCATATATATATGTTTTATATTATATTATATGCACATATTTTATAATTTATAATTTTTATGTCAATAATAATACTTAACAAATATGCACTAGGGTATAGGTAATATGCTCCTTTATGGATATAGTAATTTATTTTACCATTATTTTATTGTTGATCATTTTAAGTACCCCAAGTTTTTAAACCATTATCAAAAGTATAGGACTATTATTCCTGTTGGAGATAAGAAAATTATTTCGGGGTGGGGGGTCAGCATTTATAGTCTGGTCATTAGTTAAAGAGCTGCTTATACCCAGCTGAGACGTGGATGTCATCTACTCCGGTTAAGCGATCAGCCCCATTTGCAGACATTTGGGCAATCTGTAAGGCTGCAAGGCATCTCAGGCTCGTTCTTTCTTTCTTTAGCAAGCCCCAATTTGTGCAGAGAAGCAAGGCTGGCAAAGTGACATATTCTTAGTAAATCCACTCCCCTGTGGCCAGGCAAAGAAGAAGAAATAAAGAGTGCAGTGGGTGTTTATATTGTAATTCTCCTGGGAATTCAGTCCATTTTTAGAGTTTAGAATTTGTATTTGCTTTCTCTGCAGAGTGGATTTCTTTAGGAAGAGAAAATTTTACACAAATAAAATTAGTGCCACTCTTCTTATTGTTATATTTTTACAACATCCACAGTAGTTTTGAATATTTTATTAAAATGAACTATCTAATTTCAGATGAATTCCTCAATCTGACAGATTTCACAGTCTGATCCAAATTTCCTATCCAGCATCCTCTCGCAAAGGTCTGTCCAGGGCACCTGGGTGGCTCAGTTGGTTAAGCTTCTGCCTTCAGCTCAGGTCATGATCCCAGGGTTCTGGGATCTAATCCTACATTGGCCTCCCTGCTCGGTGGGGATTCTGCTTTTCCCCTCTCCCACTTCCTCTGCTTGTGCGTGCCCTCTCTCTCTCAAATAAATCTTGGGGAAAAAAAAAATTCTGTCTAAACCCTATCCTGAATTTCTTAATATTCTTAAAATCTCTTTGCTTACCTCGAGGTATTTTTATATATTATTCTTTGGCCTAGGACATGTTCTTTCCTTCTCAGCTGATGGATTCATAGGACACTACGGACATGGGCAAAAGTGGTTACACCTTCTTCTCTGCCATCAGAGTTTTCATTTATACTTTGACTATCATACTTGTGTAGAAGTGTGATGTATCAGTTTGACTGTCTTTCTGCCTTCCCGATCTGGTGTAGGCAGTAACTGTCCTACTAATATTTATATCATGACAGATGTATGTTAAGAATGACACTCAGATATTTGTTGGATGAATAAATGAATGAAACACACAGTGAATATTGGCTGTAATGATATAATATAGTATAGTATCCTATAGTATACTTTATATATACTTTATAGTATACTAGTATACTTTATTACACTATAATATTATACACTATAATATAATATAATATAATATTACACTGTAATATACTTTATTACACAAAAAATGATTCTCCTGATGCTGTGTATGCCTTAACCTTATATCTGAGCCTCAAACAGTACTTATCTGCATTCCTAAGTACCCTGTTTCATATCTGGTTGCCGTAGTTCAGTCTGAAGATGATGCTTCTATCAAATGTGTATCTCCTCCTTTCCCTACATAATTGGCAATAGGAACATATATATTTCAATTCCTGATTTCCTATCAATAACTGGCATTAGAGTTTTCCTTATTTTTTTCTATTTGATTATGAAAATATTCTAATACAAAGAATAACAGTAGATATTGATACTTAACCCCATCACCTATGTTAGTAATTTTTGATATTTTACCATATTTGTTTTACTATCTTGTCTTGGAATAATTTAAAGTAGACTATATGTATTAAACTATTTTCTTTAATAGTTTATTTATTTGGCAGAGAGCAATCACAAGTAGGCAGAGAGACAGGCAGAGAGAGAGAGAGAGAGAGGAGGAAGCAAGTTCTCTGCTCACGGGACTCGATCCCAGGAGCCTAAGATCATGACCTGAGCCGAAGGCAGAGGCTTAACCCACTGAGCCACCCAAGCGCCCCTAAACTATTTTATTTGTAAATATTTCTATATGAATCTCTCAAAAGTAATTGTCTTAAGTAATTGTATTTTACACAAAAAATTAATAATTTCTCAAAATAGTGTAATACCCTATCCATATTCAATCCCTTCTAGGTATTTCCACAATGTATTTTACTCTTGGTTTATTTGAACTAGAATCTGGTAAATGTTTAACATTGCATTTAGTTATGTCCTATCTTTATTAATCTAGAACAGTCTTTTTTACCCCTTTATTCTTGACATTGGGGTTTTAAAGAGATCATATTAGTTGTCTTCCATCTTCTAAGTTTATGATTATTTCTTCTTAGTGTCATTAACTCATTCCTCTATCCCCTTAATGTACTATAAATTGGAAATTAAACCCGGAACATGATCATATTCATGCTAAACATGTGAAGTAAGATTTTTTTTTTCAATCCTATTAAAGAAATATCACTTTATTTTCCTCTCCTGGATATACATAGAATCAGTAGATCCTCACATCTGATCTAAGATTGTATCACATAGGCTCATCATATCATATAGTGTGATTATTCTGGTGCCTCTGGTGATATTGCAGATTGCTCAGGTAGAAGTTAAACAATAGAAGAGAACATGAGAGTAAAAATATCAAATAAAATCTTAGGGCTGTTAAGGTATTAGCTCTAAGAAATCCCATTCATTAAGGAGGACCACACAGATGGTTCAAAGCAATTCCAGTCCAAAGTCTAGAAGGTTCAAGAAAGTCTTCAAGATCACATTAGGTGAGCAAGGAATCCAGATGATGCTCTTATCATTCTACCTTGACTACTTGGGGTAAAAAAAATTGGGGGATTATGAAATTTGACTATAGGCAAAAAAAGGTTAATGCCATGATATTGACTATGGCATCTGACTGATAGAATGGGCAAAACATTGATCTAAGTACTTACATACAAGTTTATTTTTAAATTATTTTTTAAACAAATAGAAGATATGTTCAGTTTAGTATTATCCAGTGTTCAAAAAGCGTTTTACTGAATACTGGACGATAGTAAAAGCATATCAGGTAGAAATATGCTATACTTTTATTGAAGTTCTGACTGAATTTAGATGCTAATCCATAATCCTGATAAATATCTCCTACTGCTTATACATTTACATTCCTCCTATATATTTGTGGCCTGAGTTTTGCCAAAGGAGTTTTCTAAAATATTTTTCTATTTCTACCCTCTGGAACTTTACTCAGCGAAAGATCATGGGTGTTGAGATACCTGAGTTCAAGTCCTCAATTATAAACTGACAAGGGATATTCTTAGCAACATTGTTGTAATGCAGCTAAGTAGAAGCAACCCTATAAAGATGTAAAATCTTTGTTTTCTACCAATAGTGTGAGCAACAGAAAACTCCAACCCTTCCTATATCTTTAATCCTCATCCCAATATGAGGAATTTCAATTTTCTATATTAATGATTTGTTAATGATTTGGTTTTTTTAACCATTTAATATTTTTAAAAAGAATAGGCCACATTTAAATGTGTATGTATATATAAATATATTTTAGTAAATGTGTGTGTATGTGTGTAACATGCACAATTAAATTAATTGCTTTCCTTTTTAAAAAATATGGATCCAAGGGATGCCTGGGTGGCTCAGTTGGTTAAGTCTCTGCATTTGGCTCAGGTCATGATCCCAGGGATTGGGTCCTACATGGGGCTCCTTGCTCAGCAGGGTGTCTGCTTCTCCCTCTGTCTGCTGCTCCCCCTGCTTGTGCTCTCTCTCTCTGACAAATAAATAAAATCTTAAAAAATATGGAGCCAAAGGATTTTAAAATTATTAAATACCATACTTCTGTGCTATTAAAAATGCTGAAAGAAATGGTAAAATATGTAATTGGGGATTCACTGCTCAGTGTGAATCAAAGCCCAAGAGATTATATTGTGGTCTAAGTAGACTTAGTTATTTCAGATGTCTAGTATGTATCCCCTGCCCACACACAAATATGGTTGGCTCAGGGAAAAGAACTTAATAAGCTCTGAAAATATCTGTTAAATGGATAATGAGTTTGCATAATCATAAATGCAAGAAGGCAAAGGTATTTTTCCTCTAGGTTTTAAAATAAGAAGTAGAATAAGTTTTATTACTAAATAACTAGATCTGTTTAGTGATTACACTAATTTGAGGTGTAGACCGTGAAGTTACATTTTTTAAAGAATGAAAATTTTACTCTCAGTGTACTGTGATCCTTTCTGGAATATATTAGAGTTGTAAATATGTAACTCATGATGTCTTTTTAGCTGCCCTCTTTCACACAAACCACACCTGTCTTATACTCCTGTCCTTTTGGCTACCTATCCAATGCCCAAACACTAGACTAGCCCAGATTTGCCCTCGAGTTGGTTGTCAGCAGTACAGTGGGTATCGGAGACAGGGTTAGGCTCAGGAATGAGTAGGAATATGTTTTTCTATCCTCATTGTGATTAAAAAAATAATGTTTTATAGTTCATAGTCTGAGTAATATTTAAAGGTCTACTTTTCAAAATTACCCACCAAATAGGATACATCAACCATCCCTGTTTCTGGAGTGGCCTGCTGAATTAAGAAGACTGATTCAAAATGTATGAACCCGTATATGAGCTGAAACATGTTATGAAATCTCACCAACCTTCAGTTTTTTCCTATGTCAAAGGGCAAAATTGTACTGAAATAATAGTTGCTTCAGATGTTTGTGGTAGGTATAATACATTTGCAGCAAGAGCTTAATAACGATTATCCTTCTTTTCATTCACTGCTATTGGCTACCTCTCCCCCAGTATAAACCAAATACAACACTTCCAAACCCGTCCCAAGCAGGTGTACAAACTCTTGTCGGTTTCTATCTCAGTTTTTTCTGGAAATCAACGTGGCAGGAATTAAATAAATCAACGTGTTGCAAGGCTCGCTGTCTTGCCCAACAAGATCTTTCAAAGGGCTGGACTGTATAGGAGGAGTTCAGCAGAGTTCTGATAGGGTCTTGGTGCATTTTTCCTCATGAATATTTATACCTATGCTTCATTAATTTAGAAAAATCTCTTTGAAGAGGCTTTAGTTTTAGTAATCTTTAATGCCAGAAATCATCCCACTTGATAATATGGGTAATTGGGAAGGCAGGGGGATAGTGTGCTTTCTTTCCTTTAGGTTGAATTGTCTTCTCCCAACTTAGTTGAAGGTTATTATTTCAGAGTTGAGATGCAAGGTGGGTTTCCATGTATCAAATAACATAGATTTTATTTTGAACATACAAGACCTACCTCTCAACTCACCACGTTTTCAAAAGAATCAAAACCAGTTTCTCTGTGTCTGTAGACATTGGAATCTGGCCTCCAAATATAAGTGAAATCAGATTCTCAATACGTGAAGACTTTGGAAAGTTTTATTTTGTGCCTAAATCTGTCTTCCTGTAGGTCTAAGAGGGAGTTTCCAAAATAGCACAGCTGCTGAATCAAATGTAATAAATTGCTTTAGACATTTTATCAGCAACTATTCCCAAGAGTGATTGTTAATATGACAAGATCCCTGCCCAGATTTCAAGGCTTGAAAGAAGAAGATGGTGGCAGGTAAGATAAATTAAATATATCAAAGAAGCTGAGAACCTTTTGAGAAACCATATGTATATTTCAGCAGAAATAGGTTTTATTTTTAATTTTATTTATTTTTAGCCAGCAGGGGAATACTCCTCTTTCTTAGCAAAGAAAGTTTCATTAGGGCTGAGAGCAAACACAAACATTTAAGGAAATGAGTAGTAGAGCTGACATTCTTCTTACGTAACAGAAGCTAACAGAAGCGGGCGAAGCAGCGGGCGAATTGCCCAAATAAAATTTATCCCTATTTCTTATAATTTAAATAATGTAGAGTTATCTGGACAACCTTACTTAGAAATTATACCAGAGAGGTTTGAGGTTTTTAAAATGTGAATTTAAATAACTATGCCCTGTCTATCTAAATGCATGTAATTTATAGAGATGCTTTCCCATCTTAGTAACTTGTATTCAGGAATGACTAATGTTTTGGGGGAAAAAAAAAACAAATGATTTGTTGAAAAATGTAAAACATTTCTACAGATTTACCTGTCTGTTGGGGAGCGAAGTCCCCAGGAGTTTTCTCAACTCTCTGTAGAGCTTTCCTAATTAGTGCCCTCGCATCTAGTCCTTCTTTCTGTGGAAATCCATCCCCCACATTATTTGCAGAGTCCATCCACACCACAAATAGGGTTACGTCACTCTCCCGCTTTGAACTTTTATCTGAGTGCTCATCATTTTGAGGGAGAAATCTCGTCTTACACCAGTACCCTGCCCTTCCGTGGCTCAGCTTGCCCCTCTTTAACCTCGTCATCTGTTTCTCTGTTCTTGGATGAGGAGCTCCAAGACTACTGTATTTCTAGGTCCAGCATGAACCCAGCACCCACCCCAATACCTCCAGCTCATGCAACCCATCCCTTATCTCCACCCTATTGTTTTTTAATTTTTACCAAATTAACTTTGATCTCACATGTTACTTCTTCTGACATTTTCCTATACCCACCCTCTCCCACCACCGGGTTGGACTTAATATTCTTCTGCTAGACTTCTGTAACACTCTGTCATACTCTAAAACTGCTACATTATAGAAATTTTTTTCCTGTGCATCTTCTGCTCATCATAATGCAAATTCTATAAGGAAAGGCTTCATCATGTTTTATTCAGCACTTAGGTTTTTGCTTAGCATGTGATTGGTGCTCAACTCGTATTTCTTAAACAAAAATGACCTCAAGTTCTATAGGAAGGGATGTTTTACATTTAAATGACTTCTTTAGAGGAAAAAGGCATGTGGGAATAGAGAATAAGAAGGCATCCTTTAAAAAGTAGTCAACTTTCTGTGCTATTTGAAGTGAAAAGGCAGGCTTAACAGGTTTGCGTACATATGGTTTCTTACAATAGATGTTTAGCATGCGGAAAAAAAGAAAATGCATCCAGTAACAGATGATAGACAGAGGACAGCTTCCAAAGCCTGAAAGTGCTATGGAACTTTATGATCCAGCAGCCAATGTAAAATAGTCTCTAAGAGTCCCTTCCTCCTTCTCCTTCTTTGGCCTGCACAAGGAATGTTGGATGAACTATCTCTGCCCTTAGGTAGAAAGGATTTTTCCATATGTTTTACTGGCACAGCCATTCGTGATGGTTGGCAGACCAACATTAGATAATGATTCATCGTAACATAAAGTGTTCAGAGCCCCAGCTGAAAAAATCACTCTCAGAGTGTTATTTAGAGTTTTGGGGTCATTCAGTTTAGAGAAAACAGCATTACCTAATTCAGTTTGGTTGATAAGGACTCTGTTATTCTGCTCATTGATCTCTTGTCCCTTGGTGAGAATTTGTTAGGAGGGGATGCTGGATGTCTGGGCATTTAATGGGATTTTTGTCCAAACAGGTGTTCTATTCAACTCTTATGGGAATGATCAGGATGCCACAAAGCAGGGCTGAGGGAGAGGAGGGTTTTAGAAAGAGCTGAGAGGCAAACAGATTGGACTTTGATTGTTCAGGATAGAGTGACAGAAAGAATAATGGGTGACTCTCATTCTGTTCGGTTGGCAATTTATTGGAGGGTAGGATTCTCAAGCTGATTCTGGCTTTCAGCTATCTGAGACAAAGCAGAAGAAACTTGCCATGATTGGTACTTAGATATCGGCTATGATTTAAGGCCTGGGATCTGAGTACCCTGAGAAATTTCTACCAGAAATAGTTGAAATGCTAATTCAATATGAGAGTTTGGCTCATCACATTGAAAGTAATTTCCCAAGCACTTTGTAAAATGACTTGGCACATTGTGGCTGCAAACTAAGGGGAAGGAATTGCCATTGGTCCAGAAATCTGGTTCACATAAGAATCTGAATGCCCTACTGGGATAATTTTCTTCCTGAGCTGATAACCTTTTGAAGGAGGGATCATGAATCATTAAGCCAAATGGGAACCTGATGGCCTCAGTAACTGGGAATCCATATGGCAGGGAGGCCTCTGGATGTGCTTACAGCTAGAATTGCCAAGGTTCAGGGATCAAATGTGAGTCAGGTTGCTGAGAGTAGATGCCTCAGTCCGATTTCCAGAGAGCCTATACCCAGTGTTTAAAAGAAAAAAGCCTGAAGAAAAGTTCTATATGTACAATATATACACACAGATATAAGCATAAATGGACATATACAGTTGTCTGCAGCAGCTACAGTGCAATTTCCAGGTGTTGACTCTAAAACTCAGAATTGTTAAGTAAAGTATAATGCAGAGTGAAGATTTAAATTTATGTCTGTCTGGTTCAAAACTCAGCTTCCACGACATGGAACCAGAGTTCCGAAATGTTGCTTGGCTGCTGTGTTAACTGAGAACTTTCTTAAAGCAGTTCAACTTACTCTACACAGTCATCTGCCTTGTTCAAGACTGTAATTTATCAGGTCTTAGCTGAAGGTCCTGGGTATTTTTTAAACATAACCTTAAAAGTAGGGATTTATATCCACGTTTAAATACCCCAATATGACCTATGTGATAAAGACAAGGGGTGTGATAAAGGAACGGAGACAGGCAGAATCACGATTCGATGACCACAACTTGGTCGGTTGACTGTGAGCTGAGCTGAAGCACAGATCCCATGAATCCACCACCCCTATATCTGTGATTACATAAAGTGAGGTGAAAGAAACACAGACTTTCCTTAGAAACACCGATTCAAATTCTGACTCTGGAAAATTATTAAGGAAAAAAACACATTACAAATTTCTCAATCTCTATTTGCTTCACTCTTAAAATGGTCATAATCCATTGAATTGGTGTTCTAGGCTGCCTTAACAAAGAATAGTGACTTAATTTTAACTTAAACACCTCTTTAAAGACCTTATCTTAGGGGCACCTGGGTGGCTCAATTGGTTACACTTCAGCCTTTGGCTCAGGTCATGATCTCAGGGTCCTGGGGTTGAGCCCTGCATCAGGCTCCCTGCTCAGCGGGAGACCTGCTTCTCCCTCTTCCACTCCCACTGCTTGTGTTCCCTCTCTCACTGTCTCTCTCTGTGTCAAATAAATAAAATCTTTTTTAAAAAAAACAAAAAACAAAAGACCTTATCTCTAAATACAGTGACGTGCTGAGGTACCGGGGGTTAGGACTTCAACATCTGAATTTTGGAGGGACAGTATTCAGATCATAACATTCATATTCACTTTAAGTGGTTATTTTAAAGAGGTAATTAAATAACATGCATTAAGATGACTTGTAAGCTAAGAGGTGTTATGTAGAAGTTATATTTTATTTAAAAACATGCATTTTTGGCTGGATTATTAAGTTTATTTCAACTTACAGTACTAGAGCACAGATATCAAATCAATATTGCAATTGCTTTAGGTTAAAATATCATCCCCTTTTGTCAAAACAAGTTATGTTTCTATATAGTCTTTTGTCTAGAATTACAATTAGTTAGCCACCAAACATAGCTGGTGGGGTGGACTAGCAGGAATAAGTAAATGGATGTGGTAGTCTTAATTAGGGTATATGTGGACGCAAGAGTGTGTGCGTGTGTATTTGCGTGTGTGCTCACACCCCCTTTCATATAACTTACCAAACAGATTAACAGCCAAACATTTTCTAGCGGCTATTTTGAAAGCACAAATGCTAACCAGTGGAAAAAAAAATAATAGCTCTATTGAGTACTTATTTTATGAGACATCATTATCCTAAGCATTTAATATTCATGCATTATGTCAGTAAAGCCTACCTCAAACTCAGTATTTTTAATAACCATTTTAAAAAGAAAAAAAATAGCCAGAAAAATTAAATAGTTCCCTATGTTACTGATGAGTAAGTGATAGAACTTGAATCAAATTCTGCCTGATTCCTGAGCTTAATTTTTTATCAACTAAAGACATCATCCTTCACCAGATGTCCCATCGGGCTATCTCGTGTGTTAAATCCTGCATTGCTGTGTTTGAAATTATCTCCAGTGAGAACACTGGCTCTTGAGAGTCTAAGGTAATGCAGTTTTGGGGTAGCAGGTTTTCTCTTAGTTATACTCCAGAAATTGAATGCACAGGACCCGAGCATGTGATGAAAACTCAAAGCTCAGGCCCTGCTGTTCTGAACGTGATTATATAAAAGGCTTATAACACACTAGTTCACATTTATCTGTTCTTCAGAGCAGAAGAGCAATATGCTAGTAGAACACAAATATCACACACACATACATGCGCGCACGCACACACACACACACACACACACACACACACACACCCCATGTCCTTCTATACTTAAATAATACTGAAAAAAAAAATAATACTGAAAAATCTTTGAGGGGACCAAGTTCATTATATATCTACCTTAAATACCAGTCATGTCCAGGGTTTGAATTTGAGCTCTTAGTGACTTTTTATTTGGGGATTTTGATTCACCAGGTAATAATTTCTTCTCCTATCTAGGTGGGAGAAACTAAGGTAAAGGAAACAAGCTTTATTTTGCCATATTATTCAGAAGATTTCTTTAAAACAGAGCCGAATTTATTGTTTTGAACAATTTGAAGTGAAAACAAGCAATAAATTTTATTCTAGGCTCTTCTCCCTCTGGTACCTGGCTTCTGTCATAAAGCTTTATTTCATCGGAATTTTCTTATTGCTCTTGACGATCAATCATAGTCTCAAGTGTATTCTCCTGTCTTTTGTACTTTTTTTTTTTTAATATGTGGTTCCACTAATTCAGCTTTTTTCCCTTTTTGATTTTGCTTTACAATTCTTCTATTTCATTGTAGTGAATAATAGCTAAATTGTTGAGGCTGTACTATGTGGCAGGCAAGGAAAAAACACATAGGACTAATCTGAAGAGTGACGAACTTCTCATGCAATCCAGGGGAATTTTAGGGCATTTAGCTTAAATTCCATCCCTTGAACTGCCCGATCACATTCTAAAAAGGTATTTATTGGAATGGAACCCTGGTTATCAAGGCGGATATGCCTCCATCACTTTATACAACTCCTTATGGGATTTTGAATAAGATCCCTTTATACATATTTCATCTGTGTGTTTTTCCAGTCCTCAGGCTAACATTGGAGAGATCACAACCTGTTAATTGAAACTCATGTCAATCACAAGCCAGATGATTCATGCAGTAATAGATAGCATTTATACAGCCAAAGTAAAATATCTTTTTTTGTGAGGGTGGAGAGTGAAAAGCCATGAACTATGACACTGAAAAATTATTCCTAAAGAAACACCAAAAGGAAAAAAAAAACACCACCAAAAGAGGGGGGAAAATAAAGGAATAAAAATCAGTTTACTTTCCTCTTTTGCTTTACTCCCAATGTTTATGAATCTGAAATGTTCTCGAATGTATTAAAGTAATTTGAAAAAGGACACCGTCAGCCTGAGGTGGCTTTCATGCCTTGGTAACCTATGGAAGCCAACTAAAACCTCAGCCAGAGTCCGTTCTTATCGATGCACTTCTACCAAGAAAAATAAACTTAAGAACAACATGTCACAAACAGATAACTAAGCTTTCCCAGATAAGGCAGTTGCTTAACCAATAGCTAGTCTAGTAAGTTCCTTGCTTTGCTTCTGCAACTAGTCTTGGAAAGCCTTTCCCTTCCCTGTGGTCTGTGCGCACTCTAGCCACTTTGGTTTGGCTCTGCCCAGTTGAATCCGTGTTGGCTCAGATAAACTGAGAGGTACCTTCAAATTCTCAGGAGCTTATCTTCAAATAGGGGAAGCATGATTTGGATGGGAACAAAGACCGAGATTCCTGTCATGACAAAGTACCTCCTTGGTTTAATTCACACTGCAAGACAAACAGCCTATGGTGTTGATTCCTAGGAAGGCAAATGGATTCAATCTGGAGTATTCAGAGTAAGAAAACAGAAGGCAGAGTCAAGGATTAGCTGTATAAAGATTCAAGTGACATTTGACATCAGATTTCTGTAACATGTATGAAATGGGGATGTCGGTCGGAACCTCGCAGAACAGATATTTTGTTTTCAAGAACTCGATAAATATTTTGAAGAGAAACCTAACAGAAGTTAAAGAAATGGGCTACCTGACCCTAAAGTTTCTACCATACTCTCTGGTTCTGCTTAAAAAACAAACAAATAAATAAAAAAGAAGATTGCTGTACTTGAAGATGCCCCAGGATTGAGATTATGATTGGATGAATGGAGGAAAGTGTCCACACCTGTTGTGGACACGGTAAGACTCAGGCAAGAAGGTGGCCCATTTAATGCTGGCCCCTCTGAGGCAGTGAGAGGAAAAAAAAGCCCACTAGGGGCTCAGGGAAAAGAAAAATGGTATGGGGATAGTTAGAGAAGCAAAGAGATCCCTTCTTTTCCCTTTTATTATCAGTGGGCTAATATGCAGAGATGTTGAATCATGGCGGATGGGAAATGGGACAGGAAGAAGGAGAGCATCCATGTCCCTGTCTGGGGCAGGATGGATAATGTCCCCCAAGGACAGCCGGGTCCTAACCCACATACATGTTACCTTTAATGTCAAAAGAGATTTTGTAGCTGTGATCTCGAGATGGCAGGTTATACTGTGGAAGAGAAGGCCATGTGATAGAAGCAGAGTCAGAAGGAAAAACCTTACACTGCTGCTTGTGAAGACAGAAGAAGGGGCCATGAGCCAGGAAGTCTTAGGACTACAGTTCTAGAAGCTGGAAAAAGCAAGGAAATGGATTCTTCCCTAGAGTCTTCCATGAGAGTATGGCCTACTGCACCTTGGCCTTAGCTTGGTGAAACTGATTTCAGACTTCTGACCTCCAGAATTGCAAGAGGATACATTTGTGTTGTTTTAAGTTCTGAAGTTTGTAGTAATTTGATACAGTGCCAACAGGAAATTGGTATAACACATACCTATCTCCAAGAAAATTAAATAGACGGCTTTCCCTGTAGGGATTCTGAAAGATTCTGCAATACCAATCCTGACCATAGATGGGCAGGGACTTAATGTCTGGTACCTTTGAGAAAGAACGGGGGGTGGGGAGGAAAGGAGAGGAAAGAGGAGACTTTCAGTGACTTTTAGGTCCTGGAATTCTCCATTAAAATCAATTTGCACTGAAGTTATTTATAGGCTTGGCATTTAGTTCATTGTCTTTTTCTTTTCTTTCTTCTTTTAACCTCCATAAATCAAGAAAAATGTTTGTTTGGCCATAGACAAAGCAACAAAACTTGAGAAAATGCTACTGTTCCTTAGAAAAGAGATGTAATTTGTGAGCAAGCAAATTTAAAATGTGTGAGAGACCAGTCACGAAGGAGTTATGAGAGGCTGAGCTTGCAGAGAATGGCCTGCTTCCTGAACCCTCCACATTGGCGTCCGCACTGCAGGTTCCTTTTTTGTCCATATGTTCATCATTTAAATAAAAGCTCAGCTTTAATGTAAACTATGTTTCCTTGTGTTTTACAGAAACTGGTAATACAAAACATATGAAGAACTGTGTGTGTGTGTGTGTGTGTGTATGTGTTTATTGTGGATTTTACTTAGACCGAGGTGCTATCAATTAATGTATATTTGTCTGAGTTTTCAATGAAAAGTATTTCCTATAAGATTTAAAAAAATTAATTATAATGTCTTTCCTTCAGGAATTCAGATTTTGTGTGTGTGTGTGTGTATGTGTTGTGGATTTTACTTATACCATGGGTGCTATCCATTACTGTATATTTGTCTGGGTTTTCAATGAAAAGCATTTTCTATAAGATTTTATTTTTTTTAATTTAATTATAGTGCCTTCCCTTCAGGAACTCAGATTGAAAATGGACCTGAATACAAGAATTATATAATAATCAGTTGTCATGAAAATAAAGTTATGCTCATAGAAGTATATTCAAGAATCACTAGAGCTATACCATTTTTTCCAGTGATGCTAAAAATATGTTTAGTCAGTAACTTTATAGACTCAAGCATTCAAAGTAGAATACAGAGATAGAATTTAAATGATACTAACCATGACTATAGCTATATACTATAACTCAAGTATGCTTTATATCTATGAAATCACTAATAGGTCTTAAAATAAATTTTTTTTCTTTTTTATAGTTCACATATAAGCATAATTGGGATCGTTGCAGAATTAGCCTGTTACAAGGAGTTTGTGACTAGAGCTATCTGGATAATATTTTGAGAAAACAATATTAAGCAAGGTGCTCAGATTCTAGACTTCTAGTGTTCCTGGGCAAATCATGTAAAGATCCACACTTTCTAATGCACTTAAAATCAAGGCTGACTAGAGATGCTTGCGTATTTGTAGAAAAGGAGGTATAGAAAGTTGCTATGTATATTATCCGACTCCTACCAGAGGAGGGAACTGATGAGATGGGTTATGGTCTGGATTTGACCGATCTTTCTATTATAACTTTAATGAAAGTGAAACCGTGAACAAGGCGAAGCCAAGATGCCTCTTTTCCAAACACGATTCAGTGACCTGGAGAAATGCTCTGCTGTGGTGACATCACCATCCTCATAAAATGAATATCCACTCACGGCTGGTGGATGTGATAACTGTCAGGCTCTCTTCTTGTTTTAACGCCAAGGCCATGTTTCCTGGAAAACTGCCTGGTGATAATGCTGTCCAAAATTTTAACACAGACTCTTTGATTTAGACTCAAACCATTTATATCCAGCAGCAGTGTTACAATTGATTTTTAAAATTTTTAAAGATTTTATTTATTTGACAGCAAGAGAGAGCATACAGAGGGGAAGAGAGAGAGAGGGAGAGGAAGAGGGAAAAGGAGACTCCCCTCTGAGCAGGGAACCCAATACAGGTTTCGATCCCAGGACCCTGAGATCGTGACCTGACTTGAAGGTGGAGGCCTAACTGACTGAGCTACCCAGGTACCCGTTGCAATTACTATTATTTTTTTAAAGATTTTATTCATTTATTTGACAGAGATCACAAGTAGGCAGAGAGGGGGGGAAGCAGGCTCCCTACTGAGCAGAGAGCCTGATGCGGGTGATCCCAGGACTCTGAGATCACGACCTGAGCTGAAGGCTCAGCTGACTGAGCCACCCAGGTGCCCCCCATTGCAGTGAATTTTTAATATCAACACCTTTAGTGCTATTGGTGCCTAGCATTGTGGTAGTCTCCATGGAGGAGATAAGTATTTAAATTTATCTCGTTAGGAAGCAGATCATTAGAAATAAGGGTTAGGTGTATGAGGTAGAAAATAATGATGCAAAACAAAAGAGCCTCCACATAAGCTTCCCTTACCTCCTCTCTGCTCGCCTCCTAAAGTCCGTTCTAAGTCCCTCTCTACACTTCAGCAACAGAGGTCTTATTTCTTTTGTTCAATCTCCTTTGCTGCTGCTAATTATAGGTTCTTCGCATATGCTTTTCCTCTGGTTGAATACTCTTCTCTTTTTGCCAGTTCATGTAACTAACTGCTTCTCTTCATTCCGTTTCAGCTTAAGCGTGGCTTCTTCAGTGAATTCTTTCATGACTCTCCGCCTCCCCATCTCTTTTCTCTTAAAACCATGTAACTCTATGTTGTAGTTGATATTTCCCTTTGCCGTCAGATGTTTGCGGGATTTAAACCCAATTGTCAACAAAGGAAAACAAACAAAAAACCCACTTGTCTGTTTCCTTCACAAGATTGTCAAAGCCTTGCAAGTAGAGACTGAGCTCATTCCCTTTAAATCTGACTCTAAGCCCGTTGCAAACTCGGGGGCTAAATGTGGATGATTGTACATGTAGATAGAATGGTAGAAATCCAGTAGGGTTAGGGGAAGTCTCAAAGTGGAAACTCCATGTGCACGGTGGGCTTTGAGATGGTGAAAGAGGATGGGGAGGAGATGCCTCGATAGTGCCTGATTTGGGGGTTTTTAGGTTTTAGAAAACGCATGGTTGAGAAGACTTGCAGAGTTAGGAGGCTGCACGAGAAGTTAAACATACAGACTTCAGAGTCTGTAAGCCGGGGTTCAAATTCAGCTGAGCCAGTCACTGATAAGCCCCTGGTACTTTACTTTCCTTATTTAAGATTTGGTTTATCTTTAAAATTGATACACTGATGGCTTGCTTTGTGAGTTATGACAAGACTATATCTCCAAGTTTCAGTTATTTGCATTCTATGATTTTTTGAATATCTGTGTTTTGCTAGTATCATTATTATTTTCCCCCTTAATTTGGCTTTTTCTTCCATCTAAAAAAAAAAGAAAGAAAGAAAGTAAGTAAGTTCGTTCTCCAGAATTAGAATATCTGTAAAATCATGGTTTTGTTCTGCTAGCTATAGTTTTTCTGGTATGTCATTAAATTTACACTTAGCAATTTGAAATGTTCATAATATATCTGCAAACCACCCATAATTATCTCTGTGCCAACAACAATATAGAACAGGGACACTATTAGAATAGGGAGGTTAGGGAAGTAGGGAACACAGAGAAGAATCCTAAATCTCTACACTCCCAGAGTCAAGTCTTTTATGAGACTTTGTTCTCCTCTGAGCATAGGCCAAAGGTGAAACAGAGACAAGGAAACCGATGTTGAGCACACTTAAATAGAATTTTCAAGGAAAATATCCTATATTACTTATAATTCTTAAAAGGAAGGACCTGTTCATCATGCTCTAGTTCACATTTAGTCATGATCTTGCTTTTCCAGCTTGGTCATTAATTGATACTGCTGTCAACACTGCTAGCTATCCGGTACCAAAGAATTAAGGGCATGATCTACATCATAAACATTAGATAGGTTATTAGTTTTGCCAGTAATTAAAATGGAGAAAGTTAAGCTGAGAGAGATTTACATAACTTGTGCTGATTTATTACTCTTGGGATGGCTGACAATGAACTTAACGCTGTCTTAGGTTTCTTTTCTTTGATTTGCCTCAAGCCAAGGTATTTAAAGTGGCAGGGAAAATGAGTGTTGCTGTCAAATGCTTTTTGGAAATTTTGGGTTACATATGATAAACACATGACTTTTATTCAGAACTTTTTCAGAGATATTAACCTATTAATTCATATTCACCCATCTGTGGAGTTACCCTTGCAGGCTTCTCTTTGGTTGAGTGATTTGTAAAATATCCTTGGAGGGAAATGCTGACCTAATGACTTCTTTTTTATAATATCTAATCATCAAGTATATTATTCTAATAGCATAACTTTCCCACAAGAATATATGGAAACTTGGCATACTTTGGGTGCTTGGCCAAATTGTTGAAAATCTAGCAGTAGCAGATTGGCTGCTGTGTGCAATATTCAGACAAGACCAGGAGAGATTTCAAGAATGATATTGTAGCACATCGTTTAGAAATGTGAACAATCTTCATTCAAGATGTCCAGCATGCCTGATAACATCCTCTAGGGAGTCAAGGTTGGAGGACAGAAGATTAACGTCACACCAGAAACCATGCTAAAAGTCTATGTTCCAAAATGTAGAAGAAAATTTTACATAAGACTAGGATTTAAGACAGCTGGTCAGGACCACCTAAAAGTGCCACAGCTGTTCAGCTTGTACCTCACACACAGTGACACTTTTCTAAGGGGATGAATTTGGCCCCCAACCCAAGAGTCCTTGCCCTAGACTATAGTCCATCTGGACTCTGGAAGAAGACATGCCTACGTAATTTGCCCCCAAAGAAACTCCTTTCCATAATTTTCATGAAGTCCCAGTATGAGCTACCAGTAGATGGAGAATCAAGAGTTGAAATCTTGAGGGTAAATAGTTTGAGATCATACATAGTGGCTAGAACATCACTCATAATATTCAACATGCTTTCGCATGTTTTTTGATACATGTGGGAACACGTGAGTTTAATTTTCTGGAAGAGGAGTGGTCTGCAATTGCATTTAGCACCAACTGAATACACCATATAATGTTGGGAGCTATTAATGTTCTGGATATCTTTTCAGAAATAAAGCTCTATCTCAGAGTAGCAGGGCGAATGATACAAATTTATAGCAATGCCTGCAAGTTCATAGTGGAAGCCTGCTTGGTTTTAATACTACTTGTGGTCATTTAAATACTTGAATGTAGATCACATAAGTCCTCCAAATTGATTTGCATTAGTTAGGATACATTTTCAAGTCTCATATTATGATAATACTTTTGTACAAGTGTATTAGTTTGAGAGGTTTGGGGTCATTTTCTGACATGTTCATTTCTTTTTTTTTTTAAAAAAGCACATGTCACATATATTGAACCATATGAGATTGCAAATATTTAACCATATTTTACCTGAAAAATGGGTATTTCACATCCTGGATCTAATGGAAAGCGTTTGGGAGGAACATGTGTGATATTTCTGTTTTCAGTTATCACCATCCACGTGAAAAAATGGCAACACTACATTACCTTGGAAGGACAAAAATACGTCATTAGTGTACATGAACCATGTAACCTCTAACCATCTCTGGGAATGTCCTCTTAATAAGTATACACACACGACTTTTTAAAGTTTTTATTTTAATTCTAGTTAGTTAACATACAGTATTATTAGTTTTAGGTATATAATATAGTGTTTCAACAAGGTACATTCCTAACTTTGGAAGAATTGACAATATGAGCAGTCAGTGTCTTGATTCACTTTATTTTTTCTTTTTAAGATTTTATTTTTAAGTAATCTCTACACCCAACATGGGCTTAAGCTTGCAACCCTGACATCAAGAACTGTATGCTCTACCAACTGAGCCAGCCAGGCCCCCCTTGATTCACTGTTAACATAGATTCTGATCACTTTCAGGATCCTACATACTTACGCAGATAGGAAATTCAGAAGTTTGTATCTTACAAAGCGAAGCCTTATCTGTATACTCACATTTTTCGGCTTCATTTCACAGAGTACGCTTTCGGGGGTATAATTTAGACCCACATTTCTGCTCATAATGGCTCTGTGAAGGATAAGGTGCATTTATTTTCTGCCTTCTTGTTCCCAAATTATTAGTCAGAAAGATAATTATAAGGTGAAGATGAACAATAGAATCCTCATCCCTGAATCCCCCCCACTTTCTTTTTTTCTATCTCTTTGCATTATTCATGTTTCTCAGATGAGTTCAGTCAACACAGAACAAATACTAATGCTGGCTAGCTATGTCATTTGCCGTATCCGCCACCATATTCCCCGCAGGAGTTTCTCCTCAGTGGGTGCCTTTCCCCTGCCCCATAATGAAGGGATATTGGGAGTTTAGCGGTAACAGCCTTTAAATTTCATATGCCCTCTCTGCATTATGTCTAACCTGAGTGGAGTAAAAAATAAATGGGTGTCAACAGGAAAAAAAAGGTCAAGCTTATCGAACTCTGACGACTCAGAAGAGAGAAATGTTCTGTTGTTCTTTTGAGAGCAATACTCTTTCTTTCCTGTTGAGTTTATGTCATCTTAATCTTCAAAGCTCTCTGCTTTCCTGAGATGGAGTGAGGTGGGAGTTCTGGAGCATATTAAATCTCTGGTAGATGCATGATGTCGTTCTGATTGTTTATTTCATGTGGAACACCTCCCTTATCTCTGGCTTCCAGGAAAAGAGATCCACTCTCTAAAATCTCTGTTCACGTTGACTTGTGTGTTTTGGCTCTTCTTTTTTTAATAGAAGGGAATTATTTTCAAAGTGTAACTGTCATTAGAGAATAAAGGCATTAGGCCAGAAGCAGTTAAAAAAAAAAAAAAAAAGGTGTGGTATTTCTAGTCCCTGATGGGCTTTCTTTGCTGCTTCTGAGAAATCTCTCAATGACTTAGGTAGGAAGTAGTGGGAAAAACTCATAGACTTGGAATTCAAGAGCTCTGTCAGCTATAGTTTTGTTCTGCCAGTAGGAAAGATGCTATAAAGGTCCATAAAGAATCATGAAGGTGTATGCATTGACAGACAGTGATCAGGTGGATGACAGATGCCATGGCCAAATGACCTTGCAATCTAGTAAGCTACTTTTATGACCTTGGGCAAACCTCTTCATTTCTCCTGGCTTCATTTTCCTTCTCTGTAAACAATTGGAACCAGTGGTCCAAAAACATATCTGTGCAGTAGGCCCTTTGTTTTAGTCACACATAAAAATCTTATGTAATCTTTCTCATCTGAAAAATACTAAAAACTAATTCAGAGGGGCCCTCTCAGAAATCATAGCGGACTTGGCTTCTTACTGATCACTATTTGCGCTTTCTATTTTAAGACACTAGCTGCCAGAGGCTGCTCCAAGCTGCACATTTTAAAGGCCAATTTTACAAAATGTTGATGTGGCCCTTGGGCTTTCACAGTCCTGTTAGCTCATCTGTAAAATTGGAGAGTCTACACTTCCTATATGTAGTATCTTTGTAGTAATCCATTGATATGGATTGATTTCACCCATGAAGAAATGGTGTCTGTGAAGTAATCCAAGTACATGGACATTTTGTATTTTACAAAAAAAGTTAGACCCTTGAAATTCGAAAACTGAACATTTATTGCCTTTTTTATTTTTGAGGCACATATTCAATTGGTATTTGTACTATAGGGATTCAGGAGTGTCTGCGATGCGTTGTGTGTGTGTACCCCGTATGGCATCCAGTCACTGCCCTACTCTAGCTTTTGAAAACTGAAGCTTTAAAATTCTCCTCAGATGGCTATATTTATTAACTAAGTAACATTATTCCATAAGTAAACTGGGAGAAATGGAGCTTAACTGATCTATTAATGATGAGTATCTGAATAATAACGACCTTCTGCTGTAACTCTGGTCTTTTGGTCCCTTTCCTCAAAACAGGCCCTGCAGCGTCCTGTGTATGACTCTAAAATGTGGCAGATAAGGTGTAATTGATCCTTCCTTGTATAGATCTATTTGGCATCCTTTTCGTTAACTATGGACATGTGTACTTTTCAAAGTGATATCAAACTTTTTCAGTTTTCCCCAAGGTGACCATTTTGAATGTGAGGACAGAATAGTCTGCATTTTAGATATTTGCACACGTCATGATGTTACTGTCTGACATTAGTTATAAGCTCAGTATTTTACATTTGGAAGCAGATGATAAAGAATTTAGCATGAAAAATTTGACGATTATCCCATAATGCCCCTCTCAAATTCTTTAGCCTGGTTGCCTAGTCTGTCTTTCAGTTGTCGATCAGTAGAACTTGAAAAAGAGTGGCGTATTCAGCCGACTTTAGAATGCTATGTTGAATAGGATTGTCTACTGTAGGACTTTTTAGAGCCTCTTAAAATTCCAGTGTAAAATTCTAAGAGTGTATTTTGCAGTATTTTGCAAACTTTGACTACAGAGTACTGGTTTTCTTCTAGGATATCTTACACAATTGCTATTCTGAAAAAAAAACATACTTGCAATATTCTGACTTAATCATTGTCAAGGAGGATGTGTTTTAGGACATCACTATTTCTTAATTCACCCTGATCTAATTTCACTGAGGTAGAAACAGAAAGTGGAATAAGTCAGAGGTCTGTTTTTGTGTGTGTGTGTTTTGTTGGAGGAAAAAGGTAGGAACAATCATAGCAGCAGGAATTCACACGAAGAAACTTCTTTCCATGTTTGTTTAGCCATTGTTTCTTTGGGGGAGAAAAACTGCTCTGTGCAGGGTTTCTGATTGCAAGTGCAGAATGAGTAGGATGGATTTAATTTTTCATTGGAAGGGTGAGCACTCTGTGTTTTGAGGAACACCAGCTTCTACATCACATTAGATATTAATGACTAACTGCAATTCCTCTCTCTAATGTTCTTTGTTTTGGTGTTCGGTCAAGCCAGGAAGATGAAAATCCCCTTGGGGCCTGATATAAAATATAATTTGCTCTGCAGTTTTGGTGGTAAACATGGTAATAAATTAGAGGGTGTAATGAATATGCATGTGAGAACCTAGAGTCCTCCTCCTACCCTTTGTGTTCCTCAGAGAATTGGTAGGGGTGACAAATGCTATGGACTATGGCCATCCATAGTCCATAAACTTTAAGCTTGCTCACATCTCTTCGTTAAATATTTTCATGTACATATTTACTTCAAATGGTTTATTTTACAAAAAGCCTTTTGCAAATACCTAGCCATCCTGGAATCCATCAGGCAACTCTGTTTACTTTTTAATCTGGAGTACAAAATCCTCTGTGACTCTGCTTTTGTTGTTTCTGGTGCAGAGATCCTGAATGAGGTCAGAGAAATCTGCAGGGACCATATTGCGTGAACCTCCTAAGCTGTGATAAAGAATTTAGACCTAAAATAATGGCAGTGGCAAGCAAGTCCATTGGTTAGTTAAAGAAGGGAAATGGTTCTATCTGATTGGATTCTCAAAGCATCGTTCTATTTTCTTTTTTTTTTTTTTTAAAGATTTTATTTATTTATTTGACAGAGAGAAATCACAAGTAGATGGAGAGGCAGGCAGAGAGAGAGAAGGAAGCAGGCTTCCTGCTGAGCAGAGAGCCCGATGCGGGACTCGATCCCAGGACCCTGAGATCATGACCTGAGCCGAAGGCAGCGGCTTAACCCACTGAGCCACCCAGGCGCCCCTCGTTCTATTTTCTGTATGGGAAATGGCCCGAGGGGAAGCAAAAGAGGAAACCAGGAGACCAGGACAGAAGCAACTGTAGTAACTCAACCTAGAAATGGTACTAGTTTAGATTAGACCCCACCAAACTGGGATCACCGTAATGGCAAGTTTCTATTTATTAATTTCTGCATATCCAGCAACTAGAACAGACTAGATTAAACTAGAACAGAATAAATTAATTTATTTTAAAAAATGCAGTGGAAGAGGCATATAGACAAATCATGATCTTCTACCCCTGCTACATATCTTCCTCCATCTTCACCTTCCTGAGTCAGAGAAGAGTCTGTGCCACCCTCTGTTATAAGTCTAAGGATGTAGGAATTAATGAAACAGGCAACTTGCTTCTTGGATTCCCAAACTTCACTGATAAGAGCTAGGACCTAGTACAGCTCTTGGTTCAGTCTTCTTTTCATAAAATCTGAGCTCCTTTTATTATAATCTTTGCCATACTTTGCCCAACATCTCTGCTTTATTTGGAGAAATTCTATTTCTGGGTCAAGAGAGAGTCAAACCATCTGGGCCTAATAAGTCAATAGAGCTTATTAGTTGGAATTTCTGCCCAACTTTCAAAGCAACAGTGATCAGAAGCAGCAGTTAATTGTGTTTAAAGTATCCTCTCATCCCACTCCACTTGTTCTTGATTTTCAAATATATATTTTAATTTGCAGTTGACCATGTTCGAACAACCACTTATTCATGTTGGATTAAATGGTCAGTATTTACTGAGCAATTTTTATTCACTGTTGTTCAATGTGGAAACACAGAGATTTAAGATATGTTTCTAGCCTTTCACTGAGGGGATAAAAGTAAAATTCTGAAAACACTGTATTTATATTTGTACTACAGACTTCCTTGAATATAGCTGATGGTCACTGTGCTTATCTTGTATGTTTTGGTCAGAGAACATCAGTGAACACTGTAAACGTTGAGGAGAAAGGGAACTCATTAATGAGAGCAGGGGTCAAGATAGAAAAGCTTTACAGAAAAGCTGAGGGCGAATTGGTCCTAAAATAATCACTGGGATCCGGAAAGGCTAAAAATATGTGCTGTACTCTCTAAGCAGAGGAGAAATTTATGAGCTGAAGCTGGAGTTGAGGTGGTGGGGGATGAATACTGAGATTATCAAAGCTGGAACCAAAGGCATTCGTTGCATATTAGTGGAACGGGTTTTGTTTGCTCATTTAATAGAAAGCTCTGGAAAGACAAGAATATCAATTAAATGTGTGGAAAATGCAGATGTCACCTATGTGCTCTGACTAGTGGAAAGGCCTAAATTTTGTTTCAATTAAATTTAAAGTAAGTTTCAATAAGATCATAAGACCTATTGTACATGTCAAGACTGTGATAGAAGAAACCACCTGGGTTTTGCCTCATTTAAGATTATCAACCATTTAAGATTATCAACCAAGGAGCTTGAATAAGAGATGTCTTTTACATCTAATTTTAAAAGAACACAAGATAATTTCATAAGACTAAACCTGAATATTGTTCTCTAGTTGAAGTACAAATACCTCAAAACTTAATATATAATTGGTTGTTGAATAATAGTCAACTGTTATTTAAATTGAGACTTCTTAGGACATAAGACACCAAAATCCATCATAATACATGAAAAATAAACAATTTTATTAACATTTATTACATAAGTAAAAATAATATTTAAGCTTTATTGAAAGTATTCCGTTTATTTTCTTTTTTGGGGGGGTGCTGAACCAGCAAATCTTTTAAAACCCGAGACTAACATGTTTGTTTAAGACTTCATTTCCTAATTAACCTATCTATTGGAAGAAAGGGTATGTGTTATTCATTACAAGTATAAAGTAAAAAGTATATTTTAATTGTACTCAAAGTAATCTCATTGTCCTTGAAATTTTTTATTATTTGAGTATGTGCATATAGCCCAGAAGATACTGGAAAAGTAAATTTTGCTTAAGGAGGAAATGTTTCCATTTTTTTTTCTCTTTAATCATCCTTGATCTTCCATTCCAGTCAAAGAATCAGTTAATTACAACTCATTCCTCAGTTATCAAGTGACTTGATGCAAAGATGTTTGTAGTTGTTAGTCCTATGCACACATGTATTTGGTTCATCTGTGGTGTCCTGGGTTGAATTGTGGTCCCCAAAAGATATACTCAAATTCTAATCTCTGATATCTGTGAATGTGGCCTCATTAGGAACAAGGGTCTTTACAGATACAATTAAGTGAACTTGAGATGAGACCTTGTTGGATTCGTTGGGTGGGTCCTAAATCCAAGATTCCTAAGAGAAATACACAGAGAAAAAGACCATGAGAAGATGTGTCTACAGAGAACCAACAGAAGCAGGAAGAGCCAAGGAAGTGTCCCCTCACAGAGCCTTCAGAGTGACCCTCCTTGACACTTTGATTTGGACTTTGGTCTCCAGAACTGTGGGAGAATACATTTCTGTTGTTTGAAGTCACCAGATCTGTGGTAATTTGCTATGACAACCTAGGAAACAAATACAGATGGGGAGAAGCTTCTAATTTATAATAGGCTATAAAGTTTGTGAGGCAAGCTTTCAAGTTGGGGGTTATTTGTAATTAGTCCCAAGAAGAGATTAGAAAGACTTTCTGTAGGAAACAAAGGGCCTAAACTGAGTGATCACTGGGGGAGAAAAGCTTTTAATATCTAAAAGTGGTTTATGTAGTGTCTCCACATGTCTAATGACCTAATAACATTAGACCTCATTTGAACTAAAATGGGCTATGAAAGTAATAGTGGTATTGACCTGAAATAAAAACTATTAATATTTAAAGTACTGCTGTCATTCACAGAGTCCAGGGTCCATGATAGTAGAGATAACTTCTAGGATTGATGCTAAGTGTCATTATAGTGGTGGTGGCAGAAGTCATTCGGGAAGCAGTGATAATGGGTATCATTCCTCCAGATTCAAGAGTAGTCCTTAATCTTACCTCAATTTTCTTCTCTGAAAAATTAAGGAAGGATACAAAGTTTCAAAGTCTATCCTACTCAGAAATGTCTTGGGGATGGGACTTTTTTGAGAGAACCAGACATTGGTGTAAATGAAAAATATAGTTGAAGATGATCTTTTAAGTCCAAGGGAATAAAAATAGAACACCCCATCAATTCTGAACTACACGTATACCTTAGAGATATTGCAGGTTGGTTTCAGACCTCTGTGATAAAGTGGGTATCACAAGAAAGTGAGTCAAATGAATGTTTCAATTTCCTCAGCATTGAGAAGAACCTCAACCCCTACCTCACTTCATATATAGATGTTAATGTTAAATGGGACATGGATCTCAACGTAAGAGTTAAAACCATATGGTTTCTAGAAGACAACACAGGAAATCATCTTTATAACCTTCAGAAAGGCAAAGTTTTTGTACTCAGAAAATGAAAAGCACAATCATAAGAAAAATGATACATTTGTTGTATTAGAATTAAAATTTTCTGCTTATCAAAAGTCAGCATTAATAGGTGAATCACAGGTTGGAAGAAAATGTTTTCAATACACAATCTATAAAAGATTATATCTAAAACATGTTCTCAAAAGGGACGCCTGGGTGGCTCAGTTGGTTAAGCAGCTGCCTTCAGCTCAGGTCATGATCCCAATGTCCTGGGATCGAGTCCCACATCAGGCTCCTTGCTCTGCAGGGAGCCTGCTTCTCCCTCTGCTTCTCCCTGCCATTCTGTCTGCCTGTGCTCACTCTCTCTCCCTCTTCTCTCTGGCAAATAAATAAAATCTTTAAAAAAGAAAAAAATCTCATGCTTTAAAAATCTCATTGAGATTTAAAATCTCAATAATAAAAAATACAACCCAATTTTAGAAATAGGCAAAAAAATCAATGAACATTTTATAAATGAAGCTATACAGATAGCCATGAAGCTCATAAAAATGTGTTTCACATCATTAGTCATTAGAGAAATACTAATTAAAAACACAATGCAATGTCATTCTATACTCACTAGACAAGGTAAAATTAAAAAAATAAAACACTGGCAATAATAAATTCTGGCAAGAATTTGAAAAACTTGTTAACCGTGATAAATTTTAAGTGGCAATGAAAAATATACACCAATATTGGTTACCCTTTAGCAATGTCTTGTAAAGATAATCATATGTCTACTCTAGCAGTTCTCAAAGGATATGAAGACCCTGAGTTCATATTACATGATTTTAATGACGTGAAGTCCAATGTCAGACAAAACTGAGCTATGATAAAGAAATCAGAGTGGTTGCCTCTGAGTTAGGGAAAATTTGATTTCAAAGGGACAAGAGGGAACTTTCTGGCATTTATCGCATATAAAAATAGCTATTGGAAAAAAAATAGCTATTGGAATAGGTATGTATTATGGGATTTTGTCGGTTCTGTAAGGGATGCTTCTTCATAGGGCAGATAACTGAGAATTGATATTATTTTTAAAACATGGGATACTTTTAAGGCAAGTGCTTAATTAAGAAAATGCCATTCAGGCTAATAGCAATGAAAGGAGGCATGATTCTTAACCTAACAGAATTTACATTATTCTGGGGAAAAATTAGTCATCATTATTAAGATTCTTTTTTTAAAATTTATTTGTCAGACAGAGAGAGTACACACAAGCAGGCAGAGAGGCAGGCAGAGAGAGAGGAGGAAACAGGCTCCCTGCTGAGCAAGGAGCCCGATGTGGGACTTGATCCCAGGACCTCAGGATCATGACCTAAGCCGAAGGCAGCTGCTTAACAGACTGAGCCACCCAGGCATCCCTTAGTCATCATTATTAAATAACTACAAGTAGGGCAAGGGTTAAGAAGGAAATGCCCAAGATCTGGGAGAGTGCGGAGCCTTACCCAGAGAATGGACATAAGAAAAGGTGTCCTTTTATCCTTTTTAAATGAGTGTCTGATGATTAGAGATGATCTATGGTGTTTTTGATAGCCAGCCTCTCATTTTTGAGCTGTTTTTTAACATTCAGAACCATTTACTGCATATTTTAAATTTTCTTCCACAGAGCTAGGTCATTCTAAGTTCACTAAAGAGAGCTGTCAATCTCTTTCTCTGGCATTTGTGCTAATTCTTGAGTAGCACCTTCACACCTAGCCTGCCTCCTACCAGCCTTGCATAGACAACACCAGCGCTTTACATACTGGTAAAGCTGCTTTTACCTCCTTTACAAATCTTTTTCCTCTCCACTTTGTCATTTCTTTCTTTTCCCTGAGAGCATGCCTTCTAAGACATCTACTGAAAGCCAAGTGTTTAATGAAGAGAGAGACACAGTCCCAACTTCAGAGTTACTGGCTGGCTTTTATTTCTCCTGGAAACCTCAACCACTGAGTACAAACGCCAAAGTTAGCGGGCAAAATTTTCAGAATCGAAAGAGTATAGATTCCATCCAATATTAGCCAGCACTTATGGAATGCATGCTATATATTAAATACTCTCCTTAAAAAAAATCTATAAATTTTCTCACTTTTTCTGTTTTTACTTCATCTTTATTTTTTTAAAGGAGGAAACAGACTTAACAGACATCAAGGTACTTTTCTTAGGTTCCATTAGTAATAACTGGCATGCAAAGATTTTGTCCTGGGACTCTGAGTTTGTTTGGATAAAGGCTTTGAAGACAAAAATGCTGTAGCCCACTGCTTCCTTATCTAAATTAACTGTCTCTCTTACAAATCGATTATTTCATTCCAGAAGTTTAAACGTAGTCCCTTAACCAAGATTAGTGCTAAATTGAAACTAGAGCCCAAATCAGACTTTTTAAAAAGTCTTTATTTAAATTGTAGTTAGTTAACATACTGTATCATATTAGCTTCAGGTGTACAATATAGTGATTCAGCACTTCGATACAGCACACCTTGGTCATCACAAGTGCACACCTTAATCCTGGTCACCTATAACCCATGCCCCCATCCCTTTCCCTTTGGTAACTCACATTTTTCTCTATAATTAAGAGTCTTTCTCGGAAAGCAGTATGGAAATTCCTCAAAAAGTTAAAAATAGGACTATCCTATGATTCAGCAATTGCACCACTAGGTATTTACCAAAAATACTAATTGAAAGAGATACATGCCTCCTGATATTTATTGCAGCATTATCTACATAGTAGCCAAATTACAGAAACAAGCCCAGGTGGATAAAGAAGAGGCAGTGTGTGTGCGTGTGCGTGCACGCACACACATACACATCACAGAGGAGTATTACTCAGCCATCAAAAAGAATGAAATCTTGCTGTTTAGAATGACATGGATGGAGCTAGAGAGTATTATGCTAAGGAAAATGAGTCAGAAAGACAAATACCATAGGATTGCACTCGCATGTGGAATGTAAGAAACAAAATAAGCAAAGGAAAGAAGAGGCAAACCAAGAAACAGACTCTTAATTATAGACAACAAATCTGACTTTCTGTTGAGATCTTCTCACTTGTGATTAAGGGCTTGGAGATTCAAAGTAGGTCTTACACCTCATGTATTCTCTTGTGAATAATTTTCCCAACATGTTTAAAATGGTGCAAAAAGGACAATTGACTATATAGGATTTGGTTTGTGAATTCCTGTACTCTCATGATTAAATAAAGAATAGGGCTATTTTTTTTTTTTGCAAAAGCAAAAATTTATAACTATAAGAACTCTGTTTTGCCTCTAATATTTTATCTGTGTTGAGTTTGGAAAACCAGTCATTCCTTTTGTCCTCTGTGCTCCCTTTATTGCAAAAAAAGATGAGCATAAAAACTACTACATAGAATTATTTTGAGGATAGCATAAAATAATGTAGCCCATAAAATTTCTTAGTTTTATATAAGTTACCTTTGCCTTTTAGTTTTCTTCCTACTACTTATTAAATATATAGGGGATATTTCCTACAGTTCTGGGGCCATTCATTTATATATTTAGTTTTCCATCAGAACATTTTTTTTATCCTCAGCTTTAGCCTTTTGCTCAGTTAAAAGCCATTTGCTTGAACTTCGCTGGGACTAGAGACCAGCTGGTTACCTTTTAGGAAATATTACTCAATAAATAGGAAATGGCCTGCATTGTTAGATGCCCTGTGATGCTGTCTGTGAAATGCTGAGTTACATATTTTGCACTTAGAGTTTCTGTAGGGAAGAGAGCCGAGCATACTCTGGTAAAAGCACCTAAACAGTCATCACTCCAAGTACAAAGTATACTTGCATAGCTCAAACTGTTAGGGACATTGGTTGTTTAAAAAATAACTTGCTTGTGATTCCTTTATTTGCTGTAGTGGAAGGGTAGAGAGAGTGCTTTAAACAGGAGTTTGGGTCATGGTAGCATTTCATGATCTCAATCCCTAAGCTCTTTGATGTTGAACTAGGCAAGAGGAACTGATGAAAGGGTCCTTGTTAGATCGGGGGACACTGCTTTTACCTGTTAAGTTTCTAGCTTCTAAAAGATCCTTGTGTTTCATGTGGGCTCTTTCTTGCTAACATCAAAGACCCTACTTAGGAGTTTTAGGAGATGGACGTCTTGGCAGATATTGTTTATAATGTACAGTATATAATCCCAAAGGGAAGGAATTGATTAGGTCATGACCTGTGCTTTCTTGTGAATTATTTTAATCTTGTAATTTATTCAAGGACATGGCCATTTCTTTATGTAGAGTCTTTGTAAAAGTGAAGATTTATGGATGCATGATTAAGAATTTGTGTTCTGCCTCCACTATTTTACCTGTATAGGGTTGAGCAAGATCAATGAAGTGAAGATCAATGAAGTGATTTCTATTCATTTCCTTTGATAACTTTGTGAATCAAGTATTTACATACACTGTAGATACCTTTCCCATTTTAAAACATGATGCCTCACTTGAAATATGCCGGTCTATCAGAATTTTGATACTAGCCACAGTTGATTGAACATTTGCTATGTGTCATGTATTTCTTTATGTTATTTGTGTATTATTTGGCTTTGTTTTAGTGACAAGCTTTGGAAGTGGTGGTGCTCTTCCAGTTTTACAGATGAAGAATCTGTCTGAGCAGTCTAATGTTAAAACACTGTGTCTGAGGCTGTTAGCTAGATTTCAGTAGAGTTGGAATTTAAATCCAGAGCTATCTTACTACCCAAACTTTGCTTGTTTGTCTTCCTATTTTGTATTCGGAGTGCTCTGTGCAATGCCAAGTGCTTAGATGGCAGTCGATTAAGTTTTATTGCCTTTAAGATTTAATTTTAATTTTGTGTGAGATTTGCTTCTGATATCTACATTCTTCCTTTCAATACTGCACATATATAGTCATATTCTTTTTGTTTCTTAGTTTCTTTTGTCCATTCTATACCTCTGCACTTCTGTATATAACGGGGCTGTTGCATTGAATCCTTTTAAAGACCACATGAAATGATGTTAGTTTAAGGCTGAGCATGAGTCCCAACACAAAGACTTTGGTCAATACATGCTAGAAAACTTTCCTCTCTCTCTCTGGTTTGGGGCTAAGACCCTTTTGGACATCCCTATAGCCTAGAAACCTGGACCAGCCATGGCAAGGCCAAATGGGAAAGGAGGCATGAGATTAAATGCTTGGAATAATTCCCATCTTCCTTACAGAAATAAGACCTTTACATTTCTCTCCATTACTAATGATCTCTTTTTTGTAGTCTTCTGGTACCTGTGAATTAGAAACTGGATTAAAACAGAAAGTTAGAGGACCCCTGCAGAAATTCCCAACTGATGTCAAACACACATGCTTGCTTGTTGACTCTTTGGCAAAAATAACTTGTTTCTTTCTACGGTATTTAGCATTTTGGCGGAAGCTCTTGGCCTCTGATACATTTTTCTCTATGAATGTCCTTGAGGACACTGAGTTTGGAGGAAAGATTTTACATACACACTTACTTGAAACAATTTATGTGTCCTTAAAACCTGGGCAAGAGAATATATTTTATTTTGTTAAGTTGATACATATTTTGATCATACTAAAAGAATGAAAATGTATGATTCACCACGAAGCATCTTTCAGAGTAAACCTTTTAAAAACTGATTAACTTCCCTCCTTTCTATTAATTCTGAGTTTTATGCTTTGGATTTGCTTCTGGAAAGGCTACATCTAAGCTATCCGTACAATCCTGTTTGCAGGAGGCACAGATGACTGAGTGACAAAGTCTCATGGGGTTGCCAGATAGGAAAATATGTCCACCCAGGTATAAACAATAGACTAAATTCACGCTGTAACTAAGTGGGTCTGGATTTTTTCCTGGCGTGCCTGGCTATTCACTTCTCTGCTAGAGTGTTGCCTGGCTTAGATATCATGCAGAATTGCAAATATGAATGCCATGCTCCCTCTTCTCTAGGACTTGTGATTTAGTGAATGAGACATACTTGTGAAACATTAAAAAAAAAATAACACCAACAAGAAATTTGTAGATGAGAAACAAAGTTCAATGGAAGAGTAGAGGAGGGAGATTATAATGCACCTCAGGCTTCAGTCCCTTACATATTCCTTCATTTTTTCAAAAAATCAAGAACTTACTTATGACCTGTTATGAATCAAAGACTATTGTAAGCACAGATTCTGGGGACAAAGTGGGACATGCACAATAGGTACCTATTATGTGCTTGTTGAATACATGAGTGAATGAATAAAGACAGAATCTCTGTCCTTATGAATCTTGCATTTATGGAGCAATCACGCAATAAATAAGATGCCATACAACAATTTAAGACAGAGACAAGTGTTGCAAAGAGAAATAAACTCAGTAAGAAATTGGAGGTTAGGGGTGCCTGGGTGGCTCAGTGGGTTAAAGCCTCAGGTCATGATCCCAGGGTCCTGGGATCAAGTCCTGCATTGGGCTGTCCGCTCAGCAGGGAGCCTTCTTCTTCTTCTCTCTCTGCCTCCTTCTCTGCCTACTTGTGATCTCTGTCTGTCAAATAAATAAATAAAATCTTAAAAAAAAATCGGAGGCTAAAGATGGGCATTGGTAGCACTGTGACATCTTAGCATGGTTTCATGGAGTCTTCAGCTTTCAACCAGGACTTGAAAGTTGGATAAAGTTTTGTCAGCTCAAAAGGAAGGTCAAATTTCTCTCTTGTATACCCTCTTCACTTCTGTGGCTCTGGGATTTTTTTTTTTTTTTAAGATTTTTATTTATTTATTTGATAGTCAGAGAGAGATCACAAGTAGGCAGAGAGAGGGGGGGAAGCAGGCTCCCCGCTGAGCAGAGAGCCCGATGTGGGGCTCGATCCCAGGACCCTGAGACCATGATCCGAGTGAAAGGCAGAGGCTTTAACCCACTGAGCCATCCAGGCGCCCCGGCTCTGGCATTTTTAATTTGCTGGTCTGCCTGTACCGATGACAGAGAGTCCATTAGAATAGAAACCATGTTTGATTTATCTTAATATTCCAAGTGTTATGTTTAACATGTATTAGGTTCTAATAAATGTTTGTGGAATCAAACTATTCATACATAGATCATGGGATAAAATAAACAGTGATATGGTTGAGGGTACATTTGGGGATTTGAATAGATAGATATGGCTGGATTGTGGGTGTCTCAAGGGGACACTGGATGCTTGATTACCATATCATGACTGAGTAGGTTGTAGCCAGGGAGAAGGCTGATGGCCTGATAGTTAGGTTGGAGAGTTTGAATTTGAGAAGAAAGGCATTGAGTAAGATCCTTGGAGGAAGAAACTCCGTTTTATTGTTGTATTTGAGTATCAGAACATCTGATGCCTGTTAGGCATGGAGAAGTGCTGAATCAGTAAGTCACCAATTTTATAATTTGCCCATTGTTTGAAAGGTGGGAGGAGGAAAAGAGAAGGAAAATCTAAAATGGCCCCAATTTTCTATCTGGACCAACGGTGAGAATAATAAGGCATTGACTTGGATAGAGAACACAGGTGGAGACCAGTGATTGTCAGAGAAGCTGTTACAAAAGCTCCCTGGCATTAGGAGTTCAAAGTTTGAAACCTCTATGCAAAGCCAATAAACTATAAACCTTCATGAACACAGAGGCATTCAGGCTATGCTATTAGAATGGGTAAAGCATTAGGAGTTTGGAGAGCTGGAGTGGATTCTTTCAGGCTCCCTTGGCATTCTTATCTCACTTCCTCTGTATGGTAACCTCTTACTTAGTCCCATCTCTAGGCTCTATGCTTTTATGTAATAAATGATTTACTAATAAAACCTGAAAGGAGAAGATTTCCAAAGAAGGGGAAGAATGTGATAGAGCATCACACGTGAAGTGTTCTAGGAAACAACTCACTGAGAAAATTATGAAACACAGAAGTAGGAGGGGGTATCTAACTAATGAACTTTCTTCCAGAAGTTATTTTCTCTCTTGCTTATTGTCATAGATTGACAAAAGAAAGCAACGTGCCTAATTAGCATTTGTAACCAACTGCATGATGTCAACCAAATAAAAGCAGATTAATGTTGATCTGTAAAAACAAATTAGGCTGCAGAATACAACATGTAAATCGCTGCCTTTTATTTCTATGAAGAGTGGTTTTAATTTGTCTGCAAAAGCATTGTCAAATTAAAGGCCTTTTAGCTCACTTGCTTGAATGCCAATAACCGAAAAGGTAAAGCTGTTAAAAACAGCCAGCTAGTAAACAGACATTTAGCTTTTTGAATATTTCCACACATGAGTTTTAGTTGGAATATCTATTATTGCTGGTCATGTATTTCACAAATTTCATAAATAGGTGCCCAGTATTAAAATTGAGCCAGATGAAATTTACCTGAATAATAATAATTAGGGTATGCAAATATGTAAAGCAGGATGCCCATGTCATTCTTAAAACTTTATTATTGATCTTTTAATGATTTTATTGGTGTTATAATTCATTCTAGACTAAACCAATACAAGACTGGGCATTCTGTATGTTTAAGGGAGGAAAAGATGTAGGCCTCTTCAGTATTTTGCTCAAAAATTTATTTTGATCAATACTTTAAAAATCAGTAGAAGCCAGACTATGCCTGGAGTCATTAATTATAAAGCATTTAGAGAATATATTTTTCTTTTAATAACACAGTTCTCCTTTTCTTAGCTTGGCCTTTTCCTATTAAAATGGTATATCTTAATTTACAAGTACATAGTAATAGTTTGTCCTTTCAACTACAATTTCCACTTCAGAAACAGAATAAGATGTCTACTTTTTTTTTATTGAAAAACCTGTTTACCTTTGTTTTTCTTTCTCCTGAATCCAGAAACTTTTATAAGAGAAGCCTTTGCTTTGTTGAAATCAAATACAGTTTCATAGACTGCAATGTAATTCTCAGGGCTCAAACTAAAGATCATTTTCCCTTCTTTCCTTCCATGGGCATGGTACTATGAGTCCTACCATCACATACTATGCTCCCCTTCCCAGCAAATCCCCCACACCCAAATCTAGTTACTTTAGAAGTAAGAAATGAGAAAATCCATTTTCTCGATTTTATTTCTGCTCTATGTTTTAGCAAAAGGGAGGAGAATCTGAGAGTCCCATTATCTTGGACTTATCCAGAAAATGGAACAAACTTTAAAATTACCCTTTATCACGTTTATAATGACACCATGACATCTTAATTTTTATCTAGAGTAGGGCAATCTAAGACAAGTATTCTACATAATCCGGTCCTCATGTGTGTGATTGTGCCACTGGACCAACTCCCCACCTGGCCCTTTGGTGGGGGTTGATTGGTTCTTTTAACAGTATAGAGGCCAAGACCAAGACCCAAGTGTGTTTCATAGCCACCCTGATTTACGTCCTGTAGCGCATAGGCAATACTGTGAGGCACACAGATTTCTGTAATGTAAGAGAGTCATTCAACCATTAAGAAGCAGAGTTGAGATTTCTATTCATTCTGCCTTACAAATTAGAAGAATCAAGATTTCATCTCTTATTGGCCTGACAAAATATTTCGAGGGTCATTGCTAACTATGTAGCAGTGAATAAACCCCAAATTGCTAAAAGAACTTTGAATTCAAGAACAAACCCATCCATCATTGGAAGAATTGACAGAGCTTAAAATTATTAATTTTGAAAGGAAGGCTAATTTTATTCCTTGTGGGGTAAAACAACCTATGGAACAAGATTTCTTAATAGAGTTTTACTAGAAATACCATATCTTTTTTATACTGGAAAATATCGTAAGCAAAAAAAAAAAAGTTCAGTGTATTGTAGTCTGAAACATAAAAACACTCCAAGCCATACTGGAGGCGAAGTTCTCAGGAATTTATATGCTTTGGTAGTTTCCTTTGCTGCAGAATGTGTTGGTTTGGTCAGCTGATATCATACAATTAAGAGAATTAAAGAAGCAGAGGTAAGCAGCCTAGTGATTTGACAGAATAACTTGCACATACATATTTGGCTTTTGTAATGCTGGTAGCTGGAAAATTATAGAGAAGTTATTTCCAAAAAGAACCCCATGAAGCTAAAGCACTATATTATTTAAGTTTGCAGTGCCGGGAAGGAATGGTCTCATAACCGAAATACTTTGTTCAGGGCTTGAGTCTGAAATGAATGAAATCCAATTTTTTTCAGATTTTTGTTTGTTTTTACACTCTCCGCCTTCAGCTCAGGATTTGAAGACAATAATTTTCAATAGGCCTAGGTTGGATCTTGAGCTTATTTCTTTAGCTAGTGTAGTACCAAGCTCCTGACTCCAATCCCAGCAGACTTTATCCAAGGAGGAATAATGCTGCTGTTAGGAAGGAGAATGGAGGTTGGCTAGCCAAGTTCAGAAATATTTATTGTAATTTGTCAAGGAGAACACTAAGCATATAAAATACATCCATGCATGCTTTACTTTCTGCCAAGAACAGGCTTATGGTAAGTTTGGGGAGAGGAAAAAAAAAAAAGTAATGCCATTTAAACAGAAAGAAAAAAAAAATCTACATTTGAGCAGAAACTCCAGGTGTTTTGGGTGAGTAGAAAGGATGAGAGAAATAAAGAGGGACTAAATGTTGATGGTCTCTGAGTCTATCTTATATCAACTTTAGGTAAATTGTTCTCAACAAAAGGAGACTCAACAATTCTATTTTTATAAAATATTTTGCAACACCGTTTAATAACTTGGGAGTTAAAATTCATAAATAAATTATCAACACAGGTAATTAAAATGAAAAATCAAAACTGTGCTTTTAATGATAATGAAAAAGGGGAATAATTTATCATAAAATACCTATATTTTAGTCTATAGATCCTTATGCACAATTACAGAGGGAATTTAATAGTCAGATGCTCTCACCAGTAATCAAGAATGCCACAGCTACAAATGGAAACTGATAAAGGTGTATGGCGTCCGTGTGTCCATCAGTATGACCTACGTGGCTGTACAGATGTAGTTTCCAAAGTGGAGAAGTGTTCTTTTTTAGTTCCAAACTTCCATTTTCTCTCCATTTCCATCAGGTAGTAGGCTTTCTGGAAAATTCCGTATATAATATTGACTTCAATGTGGGTTTTTTGTAAAATGGAATGAACGTCTCGTGTGTGTGTTTTAACCTACTCAGTGTCCAGTGGGGTTTCTGAAGTTGGCACAATTCCTCCTCCTGTGGATCTGTCCAGACATCGCAAGGTTTGTCAGCTCTATTAATATGTCCTTATGGTCTCTCATCCCTGTAATGACAAAGCAACCCCACATTTCTGAACTCATCCTGATGGGTGGGATTACACTCTGAGAACTCTGAAGTGGACATAGTGAGGGAATGGGCATAACTAAGTAGGCTTTATTATTAATGTCAATTTGGAAAAGAGATTGCAAGGAATAAGGAATCAGGGCAGTAAAAATAAATATAAAGAAAAGGAGATGTATGTGAAAAACATTACAACCTGGGGACTGATTGGAATTGAAAGATAAGGAAAAAGAAGAGTTGTAGATGTTTGGGTCATGGTTCTCTTTTGCTATGGGGTGACTGGGTAAAGTTAACCAAAACTGTTATGGGAGGCACATATTGCAGGAAGAATCGTAAGCTTAGTCCTCCTTGACCTATGAGATTTGATGTGAATCTGGGTTTCTACGTGGATATGTCAATTAGGTGGCTGGGAATTTTGGTCTGGGGTTCAGGAGGAAGATCTTAGCTGAGATTATAGACTTGAGAGTCTTCAGAGTATGAGCAGAATGGAAGGCTATACAGCTGGTAAGGGAGGGGCAGAGACGCAGAACCAGTTAGAGTGAAGAGCATATAGAGCAGAACACGCCAACTTTATAAATTATATCATGAGTTACCAGCATGTAGTCTTGAAGAAAGCACCCAGAAGTTAAAAAGGCCGATGACATTTAAACAAGAGAGTAACATTTGTTTGCTTTAGTCATGCGTGAAACACCTCTTCTTCAGTTGCACAAGGTGGGGCCTGGTATTCAAAGTGCATCCAGGCTTAGATGCAAACCTCTGTTGACATCTTATTTACCCAGTTTTATTTGGATAAATCACCTGAATCTTATTGGTCTCAGTGTTTCCAGCTTTAAAATGAGGATAAAAGTATCCATAGCGCAAGATAGTTCAGAAGATCAGAAGGGAAAGTACTCATGAGAGGAAGGGCCTGCCCAGAGTATCAGAGGTACTCAAATATCTAACACCCAGGGAAAGGACACTATCTGACAAAACCTCTTCATGTCATGTCTGAGAAGTGCCTGTGGAACACCGCAGCTGGGAGAGCCTGCTGGTGGCTAGGAACTGCGCATCATCTGAAAGACTGTTGGCATGGGTGCCACAGAAGGCTACCTGTAGGAGAGCCCACATGCCACGTTTAAGAAGAGAACCAGCTAAAGCCACCTCACCAAAAGGGATGGGAAAGGCAAACAGGACTTATAAAGAGCTATCGTTGGCAAAGGGAATTGCTACATGGAGGTATAGTACAGTGGCTTTACCTTGAGTCTGTCCTTAACCCTAACCCATTCTAGGGACACACACACATGTATGAAGTAAGGAAAGGGAGAAAGGGCTCAAAGTAAAATTCAAAAGAGCTATTCTACAAATAAACAGGCCTAAAGAGCCTTATTTTGGGGGCATATCTCCAAGAAGTAGTAGGAAGGGGAGAGCTTCCCCAGCAGGCAGGGACCAAAGGGACTCCTGCTATTCTTGCAAGGGAAAGAGCTGTCCCCTTCCTGTCCCCAAGGAGGGGCAGGAAGGAAGGGAACTGAGGGACTCAGGTAGCCTGTGGGAGAAGTCAATACAGTTCATGGCAGCAATGGTACCAGCAGGAATATGTTTGCTTCTGGTCACAGAAGAGACACTCCTGGGCGTTTCCAAAACACAGGGCGACCCACTTGTCGAATGGTGGGCATGAGACCCATAGGGATGAAACATGAAAAATAAGACTTTATGCACACTAACTCCTACTGAATACACTTTTATAAACTAAAGCATATAAACATTAGCTCAGGCCCTAATACATAGTAAGTAATTTAAAGTATTAGAAGCCGATTTATGATGAAAAATCCATTTTTTCCTATATTCATTGATGAAGACCCAAGTGGTAAATGATAAAACAACAACAAAAGATCATGTATTTTGACACTAACATATCAAGGAGAGATAGAAGGCAGTGTCTTGTATTTGTCTGAAGGACTATGGCTGTCCCACCAAGAAGCTTCTAGCTGCTCCTCCATGGCTCAGACTACATATTCTGAGAGACCATGGTGCACCAACTACACTGTAGTTGAAAAATCAAGGAAGATTAGCCCTAACTTCTCTTAATTAAAATACTAATTATAATACCCAGACCATGGAGAAGGCAGGTCGCTTCTCCCCAGAATATGTTAACATATAAAGAGAATGGGCTTTAATGAGGCCCTACTGCGTTTGACCCAATTACATCCTCCGTCTCCTGTAGCTCAGCCTTAACTTGGTCTCTGCAGCTCATAAATAGTTCCTGGGATCTGCTCCTTGACAAGGCCACAGTAAGGAATGGGAGTTTTTTGCCCTCTCTGCATATTATAATTGACAGCACAATCTGCAAGGATGTCATGGTGTCAGGAATGCCATGATGTATGTGAGATTTCTATATTGTCAACCAGCTTCTCTTAATTGTGATAGAGTGGGGAGTTCACATGCAAACTGCAGGGTATCAGGAGGCACTGCGCCTTGAAAGGTGAAAGTTTTGTTCCAGGTGCATGTGTGTGTGCACATGTGTCCTCATGTGTTGGGTCACAATGCAAAGTCTGTATCCTGCTGTGTATCGTGGCCAAGAAAATAGGAAAACGCTACAACACTCTATCTACATTACTCATCCTCACATTTAGGTGTCATAAAGCTTTTAAAAAAAATCTAAAATGGAACTGCTTCTGGAGAAAAAAAATATATATACTCAGAATTTTGCATACAATCTCACTTAGGGTCTGGACCCCTCAATAAACGTCCAGAAGGCAGGCTAACTTTTTCAACATTTCTCTAAGAGGTATGTGTGCACACGTGCATAGGTGTATACACACACTCTAAAGACAAGAATTCTGTAAGTAAAATGTCATCTTAGAGAATAGTTGCTATTACTTTTATAGGGGAGTATGTTAGGACGAAACAATTCCAAGAACATGGCAGTTGATCAATAAATAATAAATTTTGAACTTAATTTAGACATGAAAATCAGAATCTCTTCGCATCTTCAGTGTAGTTAGTATTATCATGGCAAAAACTGTAGTCTGGTACAAGTGACATTCAGTTTTCAGTGAACAGGGAGAGAGTGTTGCTTCTGTAGAAAATCCATTCACAAAAGTAACTGAGTGTGTTTTGTATAAAGCATAGTGTTTTATTTTCCTCCATTTCTTTTCTCACATATTCCCTCACTTTTCTCCCATTTTTTTTTTTTAAGGATTTATTTATTTTAGAGAGAGAGAGTGTGCACGCAAGCAGAGGGGAGAAGGAGAGGGAGTATTAAGCAGACTTCCTGCTGAGCATGGAGCCTGAGGCAGGGCTTGATCCCAGGACCCTGAGATCATGACCTGAGACAAAACCAAGAGTCCAATGCTGAACTGACTGAGTCACCCTGGTTCCTCTCCCCATTATTTTAAAAGGATTGTAAAACACTCTTCTTAGACAGAAGTGATTTCTTTTGGGCAGTGTTTGGACGTAGTGTACATGATGGATTTCAAATTTGTAACTGGGCATGACACAATCCTGGCTTTACTTACATAACATATTGTGTTATAGTTTTTATATAGCTTTCAGTCAACATAAATGTAAGACATCACCATTAACATAATTCCACCTGAGCTCCAAAAATGAATTTGGCAAAGTCTTTCAAATTATGCACTATGCATGTGTTTTCAAATATAGAAATTAAGCTTGTGAGTTAAATTCGTGATACAGGTGTAAAATTCCAAGATGTTACTAAAATACCTTTCCAAGAAAAAAAGAATACACAGCAAGATGAAGGGGAGATTTGAGAAGAGATGGGTTGATGGACATAAAAAGCTTACTGCCTTCTAAATGTATTCTTCACAGTTCATTTTTATTTTCTCCACATCCCTGACTATACTGATAAAATATCGGCTCCCTGAGTCTCTTCACCCCATCGACATTTGGCTTTATGACAACTTTGGGTCTTGCAACAGAATACCAGTTCTTATTTTTTGGAGGACATTTTAGAATGCACTAACATTTATTGAGCCTGTGCGGTGCTGTGGTAAGTTCTTTACAGATAGCATGTCATTTAAACCTCACAGAAATTCTCTAAAGTATTATCCGTCTGATACGCATGTCTTTAAGAATCTTTCTGTGATTTCCACTCACTTTACTCCTAAAATAGTATTTCTAACATTAGCATGAAGACCTCTTTCCTGGGGATGTGGAAATTTGAAGACGGGACCATGGTGTCTGCATTTTAAACTCTTCAGGTAATTTTGGTAACAGTGGTCTACAGACCACAATTTAAGGAACTGTATTTTAATGGATACTTTTCTTAAGTTTTTTTTTTTTTTTTTTTTTTAGAGTGGGAGAGAGAGTAAAGGAGGGAGAGATAGAGAGAAACTGTGGGGGGAGAGCAGAGGAAGAGGAGAGAGTGAGTCTTAGGTAGGCTCCACACCCAGCAAGAAACCCCAGATGGGGCTCCATCTCAAGACTCTGAGGTGATGACCTGAGCTGAAATCCAGACTCAGATGTTTAACCCACTAAGCCACCCAGGCGCCCCCTTAAGTACTTTTGCTATCTGTCAAAATGAAGATACATTTGATTTGCTTTCTACATTGTGACTGGTTCAGGACTTTGTTTACAGTGAGGCTGTCCCCTGCTTTAAAATGCATTAGCGTGCTTGTTAATGAAATTTGCCTTTAAATATAAAGTAAACTGCAGAGGTTTTATTTCAATTCCTTCACTGGAAAGTTAGACGTTCTTTTAAATCTTTTCCTTGGAGTCATTCACCAGGTTCCAGTTGTAGTAATCCTTTCATGAGGAGTGTGCTTCAGTCATGGTGAGGAGGCAGGGCTGTGAGGAAAGCTCATTGATCCCTTTCGATTTTAGTGAGGTATATTGCTGGCAGGGAGCCAGCTCGTGGGAGCTGGATGAGTAACGTTAAGCAAATCCATTCTCCTTTAAGCGGACAGTGCTGTATACTTCACAGCTGGAGGAGGAGAACTGGCATTCCCATAAAGTGTGTTTTTCTCTTCATTTAATGTTGATCACAAAGTGAAATGGCAGGTGAAGTGTGACCATATATGATGTCTTCATCTTATTCCCCTTTCCCCCATTACTTGATTATTTTGATCAGAAAACGTGGGTAGATTTAGTTTATCCCATGATGCCCTCTCGGAAAAATGTAGGGAGTAGCACAGCAGCCTGCAAAGACATCGTTGCTTGGAATCTGTCAGCTGGTGGCTTCAGGGGAATATGGCGGCATGACTGTCTTCAGCACTGACTCAGTTTGGGCTGTGTAGATGCAAGGTTGGCATCAGATCCCCAGAGAGCAATGGCTCAAAGAAAATAAGAGATTATGTAGGTTATTTTTCAGGAGAAGAACATTTTACCCATTCTGGCATTAAGAGTCATTAAGTGGTATTTTTATCGTAGCATAGCCTGACTTTTATACTGATGATACTCTTTCATTTTCTTTATTTCCCTATTCTGCTTTTCTTCTTCTTGGGTGTTATGATAGGACTGTGCTTGTGTTTAGACTCTTGTTGAAGTCTGGCAGGGCCATATTACTTGCTTTGACTGATGAATTTGGACCAAAAAAATAGCTGTGTGTGTGTGAGTGTGTGTACACATAGGTGCATTTGAGATTGTATATATGTGTGTCATTGACACGGAGGAAATTTTAAGTGCCGGTGCAAGACTCTGCTGCTGCTTTTTCTCCCTGCCCCCTTGATGGTGGAAGTAGATGTTCAACTGGAAACTCTTTTGTCTCTTCACTGAGTGATGATTATGAGAATCCCTTCCAGCTCACACTGGGTATAGAAGACAATTAAATACATTTTTTTGTATTAAGTGACTGAGATTGGCTGGGGTGGTTATATTATAGCATAACGGGACATTCCATGACTGACATCCATGTGTTCTTTAAAATCATTAGGAAAATTTGCATTTTGGGTTGCATTGGACAGAACACAGGTAAAGCCATTCAAGAATTAGTTAGACAACATTTAGATTAGTAAAGGTTTTAGAGCCTGTACCACACAGGGAACTAACTGAAGTAACGAGGGATATTTAGCCTGGAGAAAAGACCTAAGGGAGTCTTGATAAGTGATTGAAAATCTTCATGACCCACCAGATTACGAAAAAAAAAAGACATTAAAATGTATTTTATATTTTTGCAGAAGGTAGACCTAGACAAATGAGTAGTATTTCTAAAAAAAAAAAAAAAATTTAGAGAGTCAAAGTAAATGCAAATAAATTTTCTAATACTTACAGATGCCAGAAGTCACAGTAGTCTCTTGTGATGCCTTGAGCTTTTCATCAGAAGTGGAATTTAAGGAATAACGGTATGACTATGATTCAAAGAAATAGTTTCAAGTAAAGATGAGTTTTGTAGGCTCTAGAATGCCCAAGTATAGTCGTGGGCTGAACCATATACTACTAGGTGGGTGATTGTGGGGAAATACTTGGCCTTTTTTTTAAACACTTAACTCTTTCTGTGCCTAAATTTCCTCACATATAAAATAGTGTTGATGATAACAGGGGTGTCTATCTTAGTTTCACTGTGGGGATTTTGAGTGAAATCAAGCCAAATACTGAAAACAGGGCCTGGCACCAGGTAAATCATAAAGAGCTGTTTTGATGATGATGATGATGTTGCCTCAGAGGGAATTTCTAGATCATAGATTGGTTAAGATCATTGGATAAATTCAGTGGATGGTATATTAGTTGTAGAAACTAAAGTTTCTCATAGATCTATCATGTGGGCCATCACTAAAAAAAAAAAAAAAAAAAAGTTGCTCTGTGCCTTAGAATTGTGTAAAACTGAAAGGATTATCTTTAAAAATAGAATTCAGTTGGCTTTTCATTCTTTATTGTGATGGGCAGTGTTCTGAAATGACTCCTCCACCTTAATTTTAGAGCCCGTGATATACTCTCTGCCTCGCTCGTTACTCTACAATTATTATTGTGAAGTTACATGACAAAAGGATCTTGCAGACTTATCAAAGCTATTAATTAGTTGACCTTAAGAGAGGGAGATTATTAGGGTGAGCCTACACTAATGATAGGAGCCCTGAAAACAAAGGGGTTTTCTCTGGCCAGTTGTGGTAGAGGAAGGCAGGGTTTGGAAGTGTGGGGAAGGTTTCCATGAGGGATCTTGCTGCTGGTTGTAACGGTGACAAGTGCCTGAAAGAATTCCCACCTCAGGGCACTAGGAGCGCCCTCTAGGACCGGAGAGTTGCTCAACAGAAGAGAGGTCCTCATTCCTACAACCATCAGGAACTGAATTCTAGCAACCTGCAAGTGTTGGGAAGCAAATTTTTCCTCAAAGTCTCAAATGTGAACACTGTCAGCGGACAGTTTGAGTGGGAGAGTCTGAGCAGAGAGATCCTGAGCAGAGTTCAGCCGTCCTGGACATTTGGCATCAGGAAAGAAAGTTGGGCGGGGGGTGGGGGGGTGGGCAATAAATGAGTGTTGTTTGAAGCCCCTGACTTTGTCTGCATTTGTGCTGCAAGGGAAAACTAACGCAGTTACCATGAAAGGATATCTGGAAGTTGAACGGATTTGGGAAAAGAGTCATTTTTCATACAACAAAAGTTAACTGGAGCGCTTGTTTTGGCAAATACGTGTGTAGAGCTGATGAAAAGGACTAGTATAATATACTCGAGATGTCTAATTAGACAGAGATGGAAATCACCATTCTATTGAAAGCAATTTTCACAGAATCAAGAGTGATTCACTATCTGAAAAGACCTTGACCTTTTGACTGTGAACTGCTAAACCATTTTCCACAAGATTTGTTGCCTCATTGCTGCTTTTCTTTCTTCTGCGTCTTTCATCATAGAAGGATGGATTACCATCCCCCAAAGTGTAATTAAGGTCAGTTGTGTATCTAAAGTTTGAGGAAGCTTTCACATGAAACACGTTTGATTTAAAACAGAACTACGATGTAAAACTATGGAGGTGCACAAATGCCTTTTTTTCTTGAGAATATTTGCCAAAAATAACTATGCACATTGGATTTTGTTTGTATTGTCGATGCCTATAGTAAATGATTGGATAAAAGTAAAAAGTAAAAAAATTAAATATAAAAGTAAAAAAGTTAACATAGTATGCAATCTTTTCACCTTTTTTTTAAAGAGTATGTGATAGGCTTTTTTTTTTTTTAAGTGAAAAGATTGTATACTATAGTCAATATTACATACTTTTCAACTATTAAGTCTTGGAAAATCAAAGTTTCAAATCAAAATTTAGTTGGGACTAATGGTATATGGGTATATTTTAATTTATCCAGCTTGTGTTAAAATATGGATTGTGCCAATGAAATGTGGTTTCCTCATTCTGGAAAGACCAGTTACTTTCTACCTACAAGGCCCCTTAGAAATCTACCTACATACTTGAATGCCTAATTTGACAGAGAAATTAATGCCCACAAGTATGACTTGATTTATCATAGTTACTATGTGGCAGATTTAAATCTAGAATTTTATTTTTTTCTTTCAGTGTTTTGTTTCTATTATGTAGTATTTCATGTCTTTTTGACGCAAATGTTATTGTAATGCTAATGAGTTAAAAGTATTTCTTATTCAATAACAGTTATTTAGCCTGGCTTATAGATAATCTCATTTGGCATCATGTGACATTGGGGTCTCCTTTGTATGCTGCTTATCACTCAGCTTCAAGACTCCACAGAAGGTGTGAGACCTAAAACAGATGCCTAACTACATCTTCTGATTATTTTGGTTCTCGAAATCTTTGAGAGAGTATATGAACTTAGTCTAAAATTCAGAGTCAGTGACAGTCAGACCCTAAAGAGATCTGCTTGGTGAAATACTGATGCTCAGAAAGAAATCTACTGTTAGTGAATTCAGGTAGAGTATGAAAGAATTGGCAGCAGAATCTGGGTGTTCAGTGTCGGTGAGCTACAGTGTGAGGTTGTGTGTGACAGTCCCTAAACTAAGGTTCTTTCCAGATTTTCTAACCCTCAGAAAGGAGAAGCTAGTGAAATAAAACACACACACACACACACACACACACACACACACTCACACAGAGTACATAACCACAAACACACTGGAAAAACTGCCTGAAAGAGCTAATTAGGAATAGGTGAAGGGAGAAAGGTTATCTGATGTTTATTTTTTGAGAGAAAGTCACCAGCAGCTTGAGAAGCAATATATAGGCTTGAGAACAAAAGTATGTAACGACATGGAGGGATGGTGAGAAAAGCAGACAGCAGAGTATAAGGACATCGTGCTACAAATAGCAGCCCTGATTGTATTTGAAAATCGGCACCCAAATCTTTTAGGAGAAGAAGGAACAATTAGGAAGCCAGATCTTGAGGGAGTACTGAAATCACTGATAATTAAGTCTAAGAGAGCGGAGTTTGTTGTATTTCTTTTAATGTGAATCATTTTGTACTAGCCGGTGAGGCCAGGGAATCTATGGTATGGCAGGAAAGTCTATGCTTGCTCTTTCTAGAAAACTCCAGAAAGTATAGATAAATCATTAGAGGAAGAGAGTTACAAAAGATTTACACCTAAAAATATATACTGTTAGTATATTAGTATATAATCTTTATTACTGAATACTATTTTTCAGTGATCATCCTTCATTGGTAAATATCCAAAAAGGGGTTATGCTCTCTATATTGTTTTTTTCCAACAATATAAAATGAGCTTCTCTTCATGTTGTAATTACTTTTATAGGATTACTTTAATATCTGCATTGTATTCTGTTGAGTGCATGTCCTTTTCTTCAAGGAGTCAATCCTTTATTATTGGATATGCATTCCCCCCCTTCAAGTATTTTTTGGATTCTATGGACCATTTCATGCTACATAAATTTATAGCCAAATCTTTGAATATGCATGTAATTATTTGTTTGGGATAAATTCCTGGAAATGGACATACCATTTTAAAATACTGTTATTTCAGGGCTTTTGACAGGTGAATACCTAATTTATCAGCAAGATTGTTATCAGTTGACAATTTGAGAGTCCTGGACACTAAAAATTAGGGGCACCTGAGTGGCTCAGCTGGTTAAGCATCCAATTCTGGCTCTCAGCTCAGTTCTTGATCCCAGGCCCAGATCTCTTGATCTGGACGTGGATGCTACTTAAAATAACAACAACATGAAGTAGTGTCTTACTCTCCGTATTTTTCCAATGTGTATAAAAACCCCACTGCCCCTTGTGTTGCCTAGTCTTATTTTCCTTCATGTGTCCTGTGCTTGGCAACTCAGGGGGTATTTATTCTCTCTCTACTATAAAGGTATTTGCAGCACGGTAATAACAAAAGAAATACAAATAAAACAAATGCATTATTATAATTTTAGGGGAAAAGTCTGGAAGAATATGCACAGAGCCCTTATTAAGTTTCATTTGGATGTGGACGGGGGTGTGAATAGAGGAGTGGAGGTGTAAAAGTAGTGTGATATTTTAAATTTCTTCTTAAGCCATTTTTTGTATTGGCTGCATTTTTTTCTATAGTTATTCTTGGGGCAGTATTATGGAAATAGAAAAGAAGGGGAAGGAACTCTTACCTACTATACGTAAGACTTGCCAGTTCTTGTTAACATGTATAATCTTATTTTAATTTCCACTAACTATTTGAAATAGACTGTATCCTTCCTCATTTGAAGATGAGACCGCAGTGGCTTAGCTGGATTAAATGACTTTCCCCAAGCCAAAGAGCCATGCAGCAAGGAAACTGGAGGTGAACTCAGGTTTGCCTGATCTAGACTAATTTGCACTGGATCTGGGAGTTTGATACAGAAACCTATGTTCTTTCCCGTGTGCTAAGCTGTCTATCAGGAGGGCTGTGAGCTGACTTCTGAGATCAAGATGTCTGTGTACAGAAAAGGGAACTGTTGGCTCCTTTGCAGAATCCCAGTTCTGAAGTTAATGAGTTCGAGTGTCTGGGAGAACTGGCTTCCCACAAGGTCACACAACGGGAGTCAGTGTTTTCTGACTCTCTGCATATCCAGTGCAGTTCCTTGCCAGTTCTCTTGGAACCAGCCTTGTGGTTTCATTTCATGCTGACAAGGACAAATTCCAGAATCTGATTTCAAGTGAATGAACGGTATTAAAAAAAAAAAAAAGTGGTGATGAATTCTCATATACAGGGGCTGCTGCCTTTCAAGTATTAAAGTAACTGTCTGCTTTCTTTTCTGAATAGCAATAGCTTTTTTTGCTACAATAAATGGCAGAGATACAGTGAAGGAGATTTTACAAAGGATAATTATGATGGAAAGGCAAGGGAGTAGGAAACAATAGCTCTAAATATGAGGAGTCCTCCAAAATGAACCATTATGTAAAATCTATCATTCACAATCCAGGGGAACGGAGGTTCCAATAAATGAGACTTGCAATCCTTAAAATAAACCCTTTTTGATTCCTAAAGATAATATATCAAGATAGAGGTAATAAAAAGATAGAAATTGCACAAATTATCCTTACATCCTGCTTTTTAGTGAAATATTTGAATCTGTTACTATTGCATTGGACAATGAAAAGGAGTGGCCCGGCTATCATAGTCGGAAAGCCCTGAGGTAGGGTGGGCTTCATGTCTAACTGATTCAATCTAACAAAACTCTAAAATTTCTGCCTATTTTTGGTGCCATTCAGAGACCCTTCATCATCCAATGACTGTCTCCTCTCATGGCTAAAGACTTTCTATTAGCCACAGTATGTGATACACATTTCTGCATTCAGTTACAGACAAAGAGCACACCATACCAACATTCAAAGAAATACTAGAGTTTTCTCCATCACTTGCGTACTCCTGAGCTGATTGCTATTGCCAGAAACACTTTTCTGGACCTGAAAATGCTGTCCATTATCCCGGAAAATCCTGGACTCTGAAATGTATCCAGTATACCCTTGAAATCCCAGGATATTGAGGGAAAAGAAAGGAATTCTTTCTGGGTAGGCATTAAAAAAAATTATAGTTCATAATAAATACCTTAAAGTGAATACTGTATCTTGGTGTGGTGTACAACGATGGTCCAACTCCATACAATACCTCTTTATTGAGCTCTTACTGTATGTATAGACACTGTGTAAATGTGTATAGAGAAACTTTCTCTAAAACAATTACTCTCCTAAGTTTTTCCATGTTGGTAATCTCTGTCTAATTAACAAATAAACTCAAAATTAACAAATTAACTCAAAATTAACAAATTAAATCAAAATTAACAAATTAACAAATTAACTCAAAACCGTGATTTAACCCAATAATAAGCAACTTTTATCTCTCATAGTTTCTGTGTGTAAGGAATTAAGGGAAGCTGATATGGGTAGTTCTGGTTAGGGGTTTCTCATGAAGTTGCAGTCAAGAAGTTGACAAGGGTTGCATTCGTCTGCAATCATGACTAGGGTTAGAGGATCTATTTCTGACGAGATCGGGCACGTTCAGGGTGGTATGGCCGTAGACAGAGGATCTATTTCTAAGGTGCTTTACCTCCATGGCTGGTGAGTTGGTGTTGGTGGTTGGCAGTACATATCAGTTCCTCTTCACCCCTTAGAGCTGCTTAATTGTCCTCCTGACGTGGCAGCTGGCTTCCCTCAAAGCAAGCAGTTCAAGCAAAATGGAGTCTGCAGTGTCTTATGACCTAACCTCTGAATTCACCCCCGGTCACTTTTGCAATATTCTACTGATTCCGCTGGTAAATCCTATTTAACGTGGGAGAGATCTACGTCCTCAAGGTTGCAAGGATCCTTGGTGATCATCGTGGAGATTGGTAACCAAATGTAAGCGTTGCTCTTTCTATATTAGATGTTTTAAAAAAACAATAAACAGGCTCAGATGGTTTGAGATCATAGGTTCAGTTCAACCACTGAACTAATGGAGCTGGGCTAATTGCTCCAAAGATGATTCTTCTATTAGAAATTCTCAGGGCTCCTGGGTGGCTCAGTGGGTTAAAGCCTCTGCCTTCAGCTCAGGTCATGATCCCAGAGTCCTGGGATCGAGCCCTACATTGGGCTCTCTGCTCAGCAGGGAGTCTGCCTGCCCCCCTCTCTCTGCCTGCCTCTCTGCCTACTTGTGATCTCTGTCTATGAAATAAATAAATAAAATCTTAAAAAAAAAGAAATTCTCATTTCACCTTTCACAAACTATAAGATATGTGGAGATGTGGAGTGGCTGTAATTGTTCTTATTTTGTAGATAGTGAAATCTCATTGGTGAGACATCAATTACTTGCTCAAGGTCACTCACACTTTGGCAAACTGCTGACACAGGTGACCATCAGCACACTAAATACTTTAAAATGTTTTTGAGATGAATTTTCCAGGAAAGTTAAAATTCATCTAGTTTTATACTACACTGGGGTTTTCTCTTTTTGTCATATTTTTTATTCAAAGAGCTCAAAAGCATCTTTCAAGCTTAGTTGTAGTCTTGAGTCTTTTTACAACAGTACCAAAGAGTACCATCTTAAGCACTTAATCATATGTGAACCTAACATCATAACTTCAACCTAGAGATGTGAGTATAAACTTTAGATAGCATGTATGCATATAACTATATATTATTATCTAATTCTTTAACTTTCTCAATGCTGTGCCTAGAACATATTAGGTATTCAAGAAATGTTATTATAGCCATTATTTTACTTTACCTAATAGGCTAAATTTAGTTTTATAATATATACAATGAAACTGAAGTTTAGGCATTTAAGAGGTGTTTTAGAAACTTGGTTCTAGATTCGATGGGATAAGTTCAACATTTAATCTATATCTTTCTTTTCTCTTTATTGTATGTTTTAAACATTACTCCACCATTTACTGCTCCCCATCCCCAACCATATCCCAAGGGCTTTGGGCTTCAAAGAAAAAAATAATATCTATCAAGGCATTAGTGTGTCTATAGGTCAATTTCCCTAAACATATTCATATAGTTGAAATATAATAAAGGAGAGAATTATTTATATGAAGAAATGAATAGATAATATGACAATTTCTGGCTAATGATAACATTGCAAGAAAAGAAATCACAGCAGGTATTTAGAAATAGGAGAAGCTTCCTCATATTTTCAGACCATTGAACAGCTAATCAAATTTTTAGGCCTATGGTAAGGACTGTTTGGATTGCAGAATGAATCACAGATACACTATTTCCTAAATGAGATGATTTGCATTCTTTAACCATACTAGAGTATTAAGTCCTTCTATTAGTAGAAATATTAATGGGACCAAGCAAAGCCTCTTTAACAATGCTTTAAACATATTTGAGTGTGTCCTAAGTAGTATCTCTACAGAGAATTGCTCTACAGAGAATTTCTACAGAAATTCTGAGTTGAATAAATCCTAGAATTGGCTTGCTGCCAATTGGATGAACTGAAGGACAAGACATCTGTGTATCTGTGATTCCTGAAACATAGTTCTCCAGAATCCTTATACTTATCCAGAGCTTGCTACACTGCTAAAGCCCTATAAGCTCAGAAAGGGAGTAAAGCTAATTACCGCCTTTATCATAGTATATTGGTTCAAAACCATTGTAAAATGGCCCCAAGATGAGCCTGGCATGTGGAAAGCCAGAGAACTTGAGATGGTTGACATGAGCTGTGATCCATGGAATTATTCTATATATGATGTTAAAAACAGACAAACCCAAATCTATTCTCTTTCTTTGAGAAATATGAATGTAGGGCTGAAGCCTGCTATATCTAAGGAAACCAAGTGTTTTCTGTCCTTGCTACCTGAAAACTTGCTTCCCATCCCACATTCAGGAAGACAGGGGCCCAGGGGGACTCTGGAGTTCATGAAATTGTGTCCTATTCTATTGCATGTTTCCATTTGTATATCCTTTACCATTTCCTTGGGACTCTGAGGATCATAAACTATAGTACAACAAAGAAAACCCATCTAGATGTAATAATAAGGTTGCATTATGCTGGGCACAAGTCTCATCAATTCATATGTATTTAACTCTGAAAATCCTCAGAGACCTAGGGACAGACGTGTTAAGCAAATTTCTCAAGGTCACTGCTGCAGACTGAACGTATATGTCTCTCACAATTTCAAGTGTTGAAACCTAATTTCCAGTGCGATCATATTTAGAGGTAGGGCCTTTGGAAGGGGATTTGGGATTAGTGTCCTAAAAAAGAGACCCCAGAGAGGTCCTTTCTCCTTTCACCAGGTGAGAGCATACTGAGCAGATTGTCATCTATGAACTACGCTCTCACCAGATAATGAATCTGTTGGCTCATTGATCTTGGACTTAGCAGAATCCAGAACTGTAAGAAATTGTTTTTGTTTTTTATAAGCTATCTAATTTATGTGTTCTATGCTGTTCTCCGCCTATCATTAACAAGTATTATGATTGCACCAGCCCTTGGGGTTCTTACATGATTACAAGGTGCCCTCAGTGAATCACCGTCAGGGAATTTTTGACAAAATAAATGTATTGTTTACAGAACCTAGAAATTATGCAGGATACCTAGGGCTACACAGCAATGTCATGAGTAGAGAGCACACGGGCCTGGGGTTCTGCTTTTACTGAGGCTGTGAATGGGGGCTCAGGGTTTTTCTTGGACTCACTCTTCATTGGTGAATTTAATATTCCCCCCACAAGAGGGGAATTTAAAGAGAAAAAACAAGTGACCCAAATGGTCAGTTATCAAAATCAAACAAGATCTCTAAAAGAAGAGCCTCGGGGTGGGGAGGTAACCTGTCTCAGTATTTTGTGGCTGGCATTGTGTTTATTGTGTTGTGTGGCTGGCAATGTGTTTATTCAAGATCCGCCATCTCTGTTTGAAGAGTATGCTTGTCCATCATTGTTGAAGTCAGGCACTTATATTACAAAAAAAAAACACAAAAAAACTGCTAAGGTTTCTACTACACCACAGTATTCTGTTAATAGCAGCTCTAATGGACTACGATGATGACACACTGAATAAGTAGCACATTGGGACTGGAAGGCGGGTTGCTCCATAATCTGAATTCCAGTTACTGTAGGCTGGTGTATATGCCATAGCACTGGCCACCATACAGATATGAAACTATCCTCCTAGCAGAACCCATGCCACTGGTTCAACCCTTTTCATTTTTAGACTGTGTCATGGAAAGGTATTTTTGAAAGTCTCAGGAGATGTGAAAGCTATAAATGAATGATGGAGTTTTGAAGGACTTAGAGATACATTGGACTTAAGAAATTACAGGATCTAAAAACTGAGGCAGAGGATCAGGGAAATATAGAAAACCCAAGGAAGAAAAATCATTAGATTTTGGATAGTTTGTGGGTTTGGTAGTTGTTTTCTGTTGTTGTGTTTGTTTGTTTGTTTTGGTTTTTTTTTTTTTTTTTTTGGTTTTTGCTTTTGTTTTTTGTTTTTGTTTTGTTTTGTTTTGGCTTAAACTTAATAAAAAGCCAGGAGACAGTTCTTCTGTATCGATAGGGTGGTATGACATCAACTAGTATTAATATTACCTGACATTAAAGCTTCAGTTATCTTAAAAAGTGTGTCAATCTAAGTTGTTCCTGCCTCGGTAGAGAGCTGCCTTCTAATTCCAATATCTGCTTGAGACAGTAAAGATGGTGTGGGATAATATCCACGGACTTAACACTATAATTAAGAAATGGAAACCCATATTTCCATTGACTGTCACGAAACAGGAGATGTAGGGGATGGGCAGAGCGTCAGATCTATGGGATATGGTGGAGAGAATTAGTGTCTGAAAGCCCATTGTAGGATAACTCTTACAGTCTTATATGGTCTACGTTTGCTAATACAATTTAACATCATTTAGTAAATGATTTATTGTACTTGGTAAAATAATGAATAAGAATTGGATCACTGCCTCTACAAAGAATTTCTCTGAGTTTAGACAACCCATTTAACTCTTAAATGCCAAAATATATTCCCTGGATAAGTCACCACAAAACGGCTGACTTTACGCATGAGTTGTTAATAATGCTTAGAAAGAACATGGAACATGTGTTTTGTGCCATAATTGAAAAATACCGTAAAGAAGGTAGATGTACCTTTATGAAAAGTTAATGTGACCTAACTAAAGCATGTTAACTACCAAGCAATCATAAAACAGTATTTTGACTTTTCTCCCTCTTTTTAATCTGTTCTCATTTGTTTCCATAAAATGTTGAAGAAGCCTGAGTACATTTCCTTTTTTTGGTTTCTGCAAGAAGTGTGACACATCAAACACAGAATGGATAAGATATGCAGAATGAGTATGCAACTGTAAGCCCCATCAGCACTGAGAACTGATTCTTTAATTGATCGTGCTTTCAGGAGCCTTCAGAATCACCGTCCAAACTGAATATAGAAGATGGAAATCCAAGGCATGGCATAGCTTTCCTGCCTGATACCATAAGCAGATCTCTAAGTTGAACTGGAGAGAGCTGCTAATTCCAGAGTTATTTTAAACATGAGGTCCTCAAATAAACTCCAGGACTGAGTTCTTTTTGCCTTCTCACTAAAAAGACTGGCTGGAATCAAAATGCCTAGTCACTTGACTACCATTAGGAACAAGGTTCCTGGAGACTATTGGTTACCGTGTTCCATTGTCTCCTAAATTTATCTATACCCCATAGCCAAAAGTGGGGGGTGGGTGGGATACTAGAACCCGTGTACTAATGGGTTTTAGAAGATAGGTACAAAATTGCTTGGATAGTATACAGAGTTATATTTCAAATTCTATCTCTATCTTAAAATGGAAAACATTTTAGATCCTTGTCAATATATATATATAAAGCATAAATACAATGTTGATTTTTTTTTTTTTTGGATAGTGGGTTTTTCCTCAATTCTTACTCCTTTTTAGACTGATTTCTGTGACTACTTTCATAAAAAATTCTAACTAATTTAATTTTCACATTAACCCTGGGGAACATACACTATAATATGCTTGGCTGATGGTTGTGCAAACTGAACCAAAGAACTTGTTTAGAACTTAAATTGATCCAGATCCTTTAGGAAATTTGAACTCAGGAAGCTTAGCTCTTAAGTCCAGTCTCCAGCCTTATTTGCACAACTTCTACGCAGAGAGAGAAGTTGAGAGTCTGAGACATTTATTCAGTATATCTTATGTGTCATAATGTACCAGATCTAAGTGATTGTATTAGTCCTAATTCTCAAAGTACTTACTCTCTGGTTGTGGTCTCTTTAGCTTGTGGTGTGCTCTGAAAACAATTAAGATGAGACATGTAACCTGGCCAGTGCCAAGTAGAACCTAATGATCTCTCTTATACTAGACACCGCGCCTCTACTAATACAGCTTAAACTTGCTTTAGACTTTTTGCAACATTAGTATTTCAGATTAAGACTATGGTCATTCAGGGACGTCTGGGTGGCTCAATGGATTAAGCCTCTGCCTTCAGCTCAGGTCATGATCTCAGGGTCCTAGGATTGAGCCCTGCATCGGGCTCTCTCCTCAGCAGGGAGCCTGCTTCCCCCTGTCTTTCTCTGCCTGCCTCTCTCCCTACTTGTGATCTCTCTCTCTCTGTTTCTCTGTCAAATAAATAAATCTTAAAAAAAAAAAAGACTGTGGTCATTCAAAATTATGAAGTCTTCCCCATTAAGAGAAAATGAGAGAGGAAGCTCATTGAGAAGGAGGGACGAAAGAAGCTATAGAGACAAAATAGTAAGGTTTTGAAGGGTAGGCAAGAAATTAACAACTCACAGTTGGCACGACAATGAAGAGGAGCAATCTGAGGTGGCAAGAAGGATACGGTGTGATGGTCAAAAAGAGACAAAAACTGAGCTCGCTAGGCCTGTTATTTTCCTCTATGCTTTCCCTCCTGAGCTCAGAGTGAAACTAGGTGTTTTGAAGTGTGTATGATTTTTTTTTAAACTGCTATGAAAAATTATAATGAGACAGTAACATACTGGTCTTTATAGTTTCTGTATGTTTCAGTGAAGTTGCCGCAGAAACCCTGTTACCTTGCACCACACCTCAATTCAGATTTGACAGGAGTATGGGGGAGAGAGTGTTGTGTGCATGTGAGTTTTAATGAATCTCATGGTTGATGGATGTCAAGTGGGAATATTCCATGTGTCAGCCATGTTTCTCGGGTTCTTACCACAGTTAAATATTTTTTAAAGTGCCCTGTGTTCTCATAAAGGAATGAGTCAGAGACCATAGAGCATCTTGCCTTCACCTCTTCCAGCCACCTTTGGGAATAGCCATTGCTGCTTGCTTTGATCACTGAGCCCTTCTTCTCAGTGGACATTGATCTCCATTACCGTCCATTGGACTGTGTAGCCTAGGGAGCTTCAGGGAACACCACTCCCAAGAGTGCCATCGTCACTATAGGCTGCCCAATTCTCCCACTGCATTTTAATCACACCCACCTCTATGAGGCTATCGTGTCCACCAGATACCACGGCTACGCATCAGCACAGGGGAATCATGCAACAGTTGGGGTCTGGGAGCCCAAGTTTGTGTCACACAGTTAGAGATAGTGTGTGTCTAAAATATCTATGGGTTTCCTCTGTTGTTTGCATTTGCCCAATGTCCTCCGTGAAACAGCTTTTCTCAGGTTTTTGCCTTAACAGTCCTTTGCTCTTCAGAAAATTGAAGTCAGAATACAAAGGGATTTGGACTACGAGATAAATCCAAGTGACTGTTGTATGCTCAGAATCTCTCTTTTGCTCCTGTAGCTTTTAGGACACTGTTCTGCTTCTCTTAGGACCTACTGGCTTTCGTTTTGTGTTTCATGCTGATAGACATCCTGAGGGCTCGGCTCACCCAGTTAGACCTGTCATAAGTACCTCAGTAGGCTCTGCGCAAGCTCAGCCCAGGACTCCTGCTACAAGACGTCATAGTTTACTGGTTTGCTTTTGTGCTTAGAAAAAGATGTGCAATAAATGAAAGGTTGGGCCCTTGTTATTCTGCTAGTGCACAGTATTGTTGCTTAATCTATCCCCGTGTATATATAAGCCCCCTGAATATATCTGCTTTTCTCCATAGAGGAAAAAGCTCCCCCCCAGAGTTTTGAACTGGGAAATTACTCCTGTCATTTGAGCTTACTTGAAAGAGGAACAAAGTGTCAACAGGCGCTTGGTCTGTATCAGTACCACTTATCCAGGGCCAGTGCTGTGGGAAGTTCTTTATTGCCTACTTATCTCCTGGGAATGGTAGCTGAACACTCATGTTGGTCTCCGACAGGTTGTGAGGATTACACAAGTCTTCTAGAAAGGCCTGTGTGTGGGCAGTAGGCACAGGGCTCTGCCTGTTTTAGCATGTCCATTAGCACTGCGAGGACTGTCAGGTTACAAAAAAAAACTTGTTTGCTGTACTCTCCCCGCCAAAAAATATTTATACTTTCATTTAGTCTTTTCAATTCCCATGAGAAAGGTACAGTAGCCGAACTCCCGAATTAGAATGTGTTTGAAATAATGGGAAGAAGAGGGAACGAAAAAAGACATTTTTCCTCTAAAGAATTTCAAATTGTGCATCCTATTGTTGCTGATCTTTAAGATGCACATGGGAAAAGACGGAGGGCTTGTGGAAGGGTGGCTACTCTCCCAGACGTGGAGGCCATGCACAAAGTCATTGGTAATGAGATTCTCCACAGCAGCAAACTGCACTGTCCATTCATATTTCTTTTCCACCTGTCCCCACAATGGTGTCTGTTTGCTCAGCCCGCATGCAACAAGGCTGTGTTTGTAAGTGAGGGCCCATTCATTGGCTGTCTATTTAGAAGTCTTGACAGAAAATCCCATGAAAAACTCCTCAATTCAAATTCCTCTTTAATGACTTGATCCATTCACCAGAGATGGCCGGGGGAGGGTGTTTGGGGCTTGACTTCTTCCACTATGGGAGACAAGAAAGCATTTTTTATAAAGCTCCTGACGTGCTAAGGGTATTAAACAATAAGTCATGATAGATGATTGAATCTGAGGGAGAAATCTCTCTCTCTCTCTGTCTCACTTTTTGATAAAACCTTTATCTGGTTCACAAAATAGGTAATCTCTAACTATCAATGGTGTTTTCAGTTTGAAAAATTTAGTTGCTCTGTATGCTTGCCTTGTGACTCCCCGTCTCTCTAGTGGTTGTTGTTTGCCTGGTTGGTTCTCTCTGGATGTGTTTCAGTATCACATTGGGAGAATTACATTTGCAGTTACTCTGGTTAACCGAACGAAAGGACAGTTGTAATTATCCCAAGTTTTTGGCTTAGGTTGTCATTTAGTTAGTTGAGGTATATGGAGCATGAGAAAATTCCTCTTTGTGTATTTGATTCTCTCTGTATTTCTTCTTAGTTTGTAGAAGAAATCCATTTGGTACTAGGAAATCAACTACTCAAACATTCCCTAATCGGATGATATATGAGGACATCACAGTAGAACAAAACATGAGGGCTTCCCAGCCTCATACTGGCAGGTATTCCCTTTCTTGAGTAACTTTGTTCAAACTGTCACAACTCATTGCTTTGGCTTTTTTTTTTTTTTTTTTTAATATTTTTTATTAACATATAATGTATTATTAGCCCCGGGGGTACAGGTCTCTGAATCACTGGGTTTACACACTTCACAGCACTCACCATAGCATATACCCTTCCCAATGTCCATAACCCCACCCCCTCTCCCGAACCCCCTCCCTCCAGCAACCCTCAGTTTGTTTTGTGAGATTAAGAGTCTCTTATGGTTTGTCTCCCTATTAATCCCATCTTGTTTCATTTATTCTTTTCCTACCCCACAATTCCCCCATGTTGCATCTCCACTTCCTCGTATCAGGGAGATCATATGATAGTTGTCTTTCTCTGACTGACTTATTTTGCTAAGTGTAGTACCCTCTAGTTCCATCCATGTTGTCGCAAATGGCAAGATTTCATTTCTTTTGATGGCTGCATAGTATTCCATTGTATATATACACTACATCTTCTTTATCCATTCATCTGTTGATGGGCATCTAGGTTCTTTCCATAGTTTGGCTATTGTGGACATGGCTGCTATAAATATTTGGGTGTGTATGAGTTCCATGTCTTATCACTCATCTCAGTCAGGAATAACATTTAATTCTTGACTTTTTCCCCTTTACAATGTGTCATCCGTGAGTTTAGGGACTTTGTCTGACACATTTATTTCTGGATACTTTCTACTCAAAACAGCACATGGTATGTCATGTATGCCCAGTTAGTATTTCTTGAGTGAAGAAATGAGAAATGATTGATTCATAGTCTGCCATTCTTTATTTTTCTAAAGAGCCATTATAGGCCTTTTCCCAAGTAGAGTACAAATCGAGGAACACTCAGCAAATTCTTGATTGGCCATTAAATATTTTGTTTCATGTGTTTGTTTTTCAACATTAAATCTGTATTGGAGATTACTCAATAATGAAGGTAAAAATATCAGTAGCTTTCTGTCCTCAATGAACTTCGATACTATGGTGATGACAGAAAAACAGAACAAAAACTATTCAGAGTTGTAAAAGAGAGAAACTCAGTGTGCTGGGATTTAAGACAAGAGAAAGTTGTCTTAAAGGGAGTTTTCATGAGGAAGCTTCCAGGGTGAAGCAAATGTGGTTTGTGCCTCAACCTTAAGAGGTTGTCCACAATCCCAGTAATCAAGATTAATCCTTTGTAATGCAATATGTTACAAAATCAATATTGATACCAAAAAACATCATGATGAATAAAATACTATGATTTAAATAAAGCATTACTGTTTTTCCTTTTACCTTAAGCTCCATTACAACAGGGCATGGTCCATGTTTTGTATACAGAGGCTCAGGAGGGTTGACCAGCAGCATGGAAAAGGAAAAGAGAAAATGTTTTGGGCAGTCATGAGTGACTGATTTGACCAAACAGAGTGACATATAGTATATTGGGTGTTAATAAGATTCTAAGTCACAAGTCAAAGATTTAGGTCACAAGTGAATATATGACTAAATTACAAGCAATCTAGATTCTCTGGCTCAAAAATTGGCATTATTGGGAGCTGTTGAAGATTTTTAAGTGGAAAAAGTGAGATCATATTTAAAGTAATAATAACAAATGCACTTTTATTTTTTAATTAAAAATCTTATTGTGTTATGTTAGTCACCATACAGTACATCATTAGTTTTTGATGTAGTGTTCCATGATTCGCTGTTTGCGTGTAAGACCCAGTACTCCATGAAATCTGTGACTTCCTTAATACCCATCACCAGGTTCACCAAGCCCCCCCACCCCCCATTCTAAAACTCTGTTTCCCAGAGTCCATAGTCTGTCATGGTTCATCTCCTACTCCGATTTCTCCCCCTTCATTTTTCCTTTCTCCTAATATCCTCCATGTTATTCGTTATGTTCCACAAATAAGTGAACCCATATGATAATTGACTTTCTCTGTTTGACTTATTTCACTTAGCACAAATATACTTTTAAACGTCCTTTAGGGAGTTAGATCTGACAACAGGATGAAAATCTCTTCCCTTGTTTTTGTATCTTGTTTAAAAGGCAATATATTAGAAAGTTGCACCAATTTGTGCCCTTTGATGAGCATCAACTTCTAAAACAGAGTTTACTATTTGATCTGAATATTTTCTGACTTGGCTTAGTCCACTTTACTGTATAATAAAAATTCCCCTGAAAACCATATCCTCACGGAGAGATCATTACCTAATTAGACCATGCTCAAACTGCTCTGTTGGAAGATTCTGTCTTTTACATTTGCTCTTCTTTTTCTTTTTAAAGATTTTATTTATTTATTTATTTGACAGAGAGAACACAAGTAGGCAGAGAGACAGGCAGAGAGAGAGGAGGAAGCAGGCTCCCCGCTGAGCAGAGAGCCCGATGTGGGGCTTGATTCCAGGATCCTGAGCTGAAGGCAAAGGCTTAATCCACTGAGCCACCCAGGTGCCCCTACTTTTGCTCTACTAAGACTGAGCAGCTTCTCTTCCTTCACTTCTAAGTGACATATTTATTTTCCAGAACATATTAATGGTTTCAATAAGATTACAGTTTCATATTCCTCTCTTCATAACATTTGTCTGCTTTTGGTGACATCCTATTTCTGTTTATCTATCGCGTGTTTGTTTCAAAGTTTAACTCTGAGAAAGCGGACATTTTTTCCTGATCTCTAGTATTTAGTATTTCAAGTATTTGACACCTTTGTCAAACCCTATTTAAATAGATTTTGATTGAACTTAATGGTGTTTTCCTAAATGTGTTTATGAACTATACACAACTATGATAGGATGGGATCCAGGCTGTTTTCTGAATTTCGTAGGAAGAAAAGGGCATGATGTCTGCCATTTAATCTAAAATAGTTTGACCAAAAGAAATAGACGCAGATAACATAGAGTAGATAATATAGAGTAAAAAGCATTAGAAGTGAACAGTGTGTAGTGGAAAATTGGGAAAGTTGAATTGGCAAATGCCAACAACTGGTAAATCTAGATGAAGGGTATAGAGGAGTATACACTTGTCTTGTTTTTCAAATTACCTGTAAATAACTAAAGACTGAGAACTAGACTGTCCAGAGAGATTTATGGTAAAATATTTTGGCACTTGTAGTAAATATTCAGTTGAATAAAAAAATTGGTTAGAGGAGGGAATTATAGAAAAAATGGTTTAGAGGTGCCTGGGTCGCTCAGTGGGTTGGGCCTCTGCCTTCAGCTAAGGTCATGATTTCAGGGTCTGGGGATGGAACCCTGCATCAGGCTCTCTGCTCAGCAGGGAGTCTGCTTCCCCTCTCTCTCTGCCTCTCTGCCTACTTGTGGTCTCTGTCTGTCAAATAAATAAATAAAATCATAAAAAGAAAAGAAAAGAAAAGAAAAAATGGTTCAGCACCCTTCTCTAATCTGTTGTTCTAGGACCGTGATTTTTTTTGGAGTTTCTTTACACCATTGAGTTCCAAGTCCTCATGCTTACATGAATCACCCCTGGAACACAATACCTAATCCCCTTTCCGGTTTCGCTAAACCATAGGTAGCATTTTTAAGATGAAAAATTTGCAAAGCATTCAAATGCACAATTCATCTGTTTATTTTTTTATGATTATTTTTCTCTCCATTTTTTAGGATTTTCCCACCCATGTGTATTTGAGAACCAGGCTTTTATTGGTTCTTTTACTGGTTCTTTACTGGTTCTTTTCACTGATACCAAGTCTTTTTTTTTTTTTTTTTTTTAAGATTTATTTATTTGAGAGAGAAAGAGCACAAGTGGGAGGAACAGGGAGAGGGAGAGAGAATCTCAAGGGGACTGCACTAAGCGCAGAATCCAACACAAGGCTCCATCACAGGACCCTGAGCCGAAGCCAAGAGTCAGACGCTTAACTGACTGTGCCACCCAGGTGTTCAAGCCAGGATCAAGTCTTAACAAGCATTCAGTTTGGTTTCATACAGAAGTAATTCTTTTATCTTTCACGTACATTTTATCAGTTTATATAATTAAAATACTATAATTAATATTTAATTGCAGTTAAATATAATTACAATAACAAGTATATGAGTTTAGGATACAATAGCACAGGCACTTGGCAGGCTCACATTGCGACTCATGGGAGCTGAGGGCCTATGCTTGCTACATCACATCAGCAAACATTGTGTGCTACTGGCATGGGTCATACATTGTAGAGAGAATTGAGAATACCAGCTAAGCCAGCAGTTCCATTAAATGGAGAACAGTCAGGAAGGTTTCCATTATGTTCTAATTTTGTGTAAATTATTGAAAAAATTTTTTAAATCAAAGTTTTAAGTTAAACTATGGCTTTTTCAAATACATTTCGCTCTCTCGTCACTCTCTGCCTCTCTTCTGCTCCCCACCCTTCCAAAAATTTATAGAACAAGATTGGGAAATTGAATTTTCCTTTGAGGGGTACCAGTGGTATCTTTTTATGAACATTGAAAGGAGAAAAAAGTACTGATGTTCTTTGAGATTTCTAGGGCAAGTGTGCTCCCCAAATTTGTTAATATGGTGCGTGATATCTTACCTCTTGTACCAGTTCAGACTGTTGAGAAATTCTGACCAGATACGGGTAACTGGTAATACTGAGGAGGATTGTGGTGATTGGGGCAGGGAATAGAGAGATTCCTTGCCCCTAGGCCAGTCTCTTCCTAGGAGATATGTAGACTCAGAAAAGGGAAGGCAAGAGAAACAGAACTCAAGAACTATGCATCAAGAATGAAGTGCCATTCCAGCATTACTGAACAGGATTCCAGAGACCAAGGAAAAAAATCTGTGATTCAGGGACTGTGAGAAATGTTTTGGTTCCTTGATTTTGAGAGGGACATAGGAGTTGTAGAGGGAAAAAAATGATACCAGTTCTCTAAGGATGTGTGTGAACATGGACTGATCCCATCGGAAGAAGTCTAATACGTTAATATAAGCATAAACTAAAATCTCAACATATTAAGAGTTGGGCAAGTTGAATCATTAAGTTTTATATTGGATGCTCCAAATAAAGTTCTTGAATAAATAAAAGTATCCTTCCAAATTTTAATGGTATTAATACGCAAAGTATTAGTAGATGATTTCTCTCATAACTCTTCAAATTCCAAATGTGAAATTCTAATTCATTACTTTACCCCATCTCCCACTGTGGTTTCAGTTATCCATGTTACCTCGTTTTTTTCAATGGTTCCCATTATTTCAGGCAAACATTTTTTTTAATTCCATGTAAGTATAAAAACTACAGTAACTATGCACTCAGTATGTCCTTCAGAAATTTATTCCATTTTTAAGTAAATTCAGTCAAATATTGTTCTTACATAAGTGAACCAGAATCTGCTTTCTTGTATTTATCAACCATCAGGCCTGATTTCCTTGGTCCAATAAAATTTGCTTGTTTATTTTACTTGTTAGTCTCTTGAATATGTGAAGAGTTATAAAGTTTCCATAAACATGTTGTTGTTGTCTTTGAAAGAAATAATGAATTTATTTCTGGAAAGCTTCAATCCCTTAACAAATACCATTAAGTTATTTGAAAAATATAATGTTTATTGTTTGAAGTAAAGATTTTTCTTTTAGCCTGTCTGCATATTTTAAATGCTTTTATATTTCTTGATTTATGAACGACCAAGAATTGACTTTATTTTTTAAATGCTTTCTCTCCTAATCTTAGTGCAGTCAAATGCTCTACCACTGAGCTATACCCCCTCTCCTAATCTTAGTGATTCCTTTTCTTTTTATTTATATATGACAGATCAAAGGAACCAATGACCTTTTTATAGTAGCCTATAGAATAACTGGATATAGCAGTTACTAGAAAGTGTCTAAGATGCTGTGACATTTTGAGGCAGTTCAGGTGGCTGAGAAAATTAAGAACAATGAAATGGATTCTAATTGCAATTGTTGAAAAAATCGATGATCAAAAGTTATTCACGGTTTGATACACTATAACTTTAATGGAAATAACTGTACTTAGAATTTTAAGAAAATATTACTATTTTTATCTTTTTATTTATCTTATTACCTATTTTTATTTCATTGCTTTTAAGATCTTATCTTTTTATGTCTAAGTAATATTCCATTACAGATATATACCACATCTTTATCCTTTCATCTAACAATGGACACTTAGGTTGCTTCCTTATCTTGACTATTATAAATAATGCTGCTGTAAATAAAAGGGTGCATAATTTTTTTCAAATTAGTGTTTTTGCTTTATTTGGGTACATAGTAGTGGAATTACCAGATCATATGGTATTCCTTTTTTAAAAATTTTTTCAAGGCACCTCCTACTCTTTTCCATAGTGGCTGTACCAATTTATATTCCCACCAATAGGGCTTGATAGCTCCCTTTTCTCTACATCTTCACTGAAATTGCTATTTCTTGTATTTGATACTAGAGATTTTGACTGGCATGAAGTGATATCTCATTATGGTTTTGACTTACATTTCCCTGTTGATGAATGATGTTGAACACCTTTTCATGTATCTTGGCTATCTGTATGACTTCTTTAGAAAAATATTTAGGTCCTCTACCCATTTTTAATTGGATTATTTGTGTGAGTGTGTGTGTGTGTGTGTGTGTGTGTGTTTCATTTTTTGTTTTTTGTTTTTTTGTTGTTGTTGTTGTTGATTTGTGTAAGTTCTTTCTATACCTTGGCTATTAACCCCTTATTGGGTGTGTCACTTATGAATATTTTCTCCTTTTCAGTAGGTTGCCTTTTTCTTTTGATAATGGTTTCCATTGCTGTGTAGAAGCTTTTATTTTGGTGTAGTCCCAATAGGTTATTTTTGCTTTTGCTTCCCTTGTCTGAGGAAGCATATCCATATATACATTTCTAAAGCTGATTTTTTTTTTTTAAGAGTTTTATGGTCTCAGGTCTCACATTCGGGTCTTTGAGCCATTTTGAGTTTATTCTTGTGTCTGGTGAAAGAGAGTGGTCCTCTTTCATTCTTTTGTATGTAGCTGTTCAGTTTTCTCAACACCATTTATGGAAAAGACGGTCTTTTCCCCTTTGTAAATTCTTGCCTCATTTGTCATAGATTGACCATATAATTATGGTCTTATTTATGAGCTCTCTCTGCTGTTCCATTGATCTATGTGTCTATTTGTATACCAGTGCCATACTGTTTTTTTTTTTTTTAAAGATTTTATTTATTTATTTGACAGAGACAGATCACAAGTAGGCAGAGAGGCAGGCAGAGAGAGAGAGGAGGAAGCAGGCTCCCTGCTGAGCAGAGAGCCCGATGCGGGTCGATCCCAGGACCCTGAGATCATGACCTGAGCCGAAGGCAGCGGCTTAACCCACTGAGCCACCCAGGCGCCCCCATACTGTTTTGATTACTACAATTTTGTAGTATATCTTGAAATCTGGGATTGTGATACGTCCAGTTTTGTTTTTCTAAAGATTTTTTTGGCTATTTGGGGCCTTCTGCAGTTCCATAAAAATGTTAGGATTATTTGTTCTAGTTCTGTGAGAAATGTCATTGGTAGTTGGATGGGGATTGCATTGAATCTGTAGATTACTCAGGGTAATATAGACATTTTAACAATATTAATTCTTCCAGTTGATGACCCTGAAATATCTTCCCAGTTTTTTCATTTTCAATTTATTTCATCAGTGTTCTAAGGTTTTCAGAATATTGGTCTTTCACCTACTTAGTAAAATTTATTCCTAGGTATTTTACTCCTTTTAGTGCAATTATAAGTACGGTTGTTTTCTTAATTTCTCTTTTGCTACTTTGTTATTTGTGTGTAGAAATGCAACAGACTTCTGTATATCAATTTTGTATCCTGCCACTTTACTGAATTCATTTATTCTAATAGTTGTCTAGTGAGATCTCTAGAGTTTTCTATATAAAATATCATGTCATCTCCGGATTTGTTTCTTTTTTACCAATTCAGATACTTTTTCTTTATCTTGTCTGATTGCTACAGCCTGAACTTCCAGAACTATCATGAATAAAACCGCCAGTAAAAGTGGACATCCTCGTCTTGTCTTGTTCCTGATCTTAGAGGAAAATCTTTCAGCTTTTCCCTAATGAGTCTGGTATTAGCTGTGGGTGTGTCATATACATGTTCAGTATATACTTTTTATTGTTCATTTGTAAAATTTAACCTCTTTTCAGATATCAAAACATAACTTTTTCTATTAATATCATGACATACATAGCAACCATGCAGAGAATGCTTTTCATTTATCTCTGAATTTTGGGTATTATCATGCAGTATAAATTTGGTTAATATATTTTGGCAAAGGTAAAAACATCATATTTTCCCACAAATGTTCATTTCCAATTAGTTAAAAAAAAGAAAATCTATAAGTTTTTATTCAATAGAAAGTGGAGTACCTCTTGATCCATATTCTTCAAAAAGCACATTTTTTTTATCCTTTGCAGATGAATCAAATTTTGTTAAAACATCATTGGCATAGTCACACGTATGTCATGTAATTCCCATTAACTAATATCACTGAAAGAGTAAGAAGAAAAATAAAAATACCACAAGACTTACTACCCTGATGTCTTCAGTAATTTTTTTGAGAGGTAGGCCCAGAGTTTGAGAGGGTAGCTGTATTTGTGTGAGGGTTTAAGAAATAAAAAAGAAAAAAGACTATACCAAAGAATTTATTTTCTCTTGTTTTTTTGGCTGAAGTCCCAAACTGAAAGAAGTTGTTTTGGACTTGATCCTACTTCTTATTTGTAGGCCTCAAAAAAAACAAAACAAACAAACAAAACCCAAAAAACAAAAAACCAAAACCAAAAAAACCACACACACACACACACATTATAATTTGTCACTAAGGATAACACACATAGTATAAGAAATGGGAGCATGGAAAAACCACCAGGGCCTTTTTTGAAAAGCAGAGATCTCTGCTGAGGTAAGGCTGCTTCTGCAGTGCAAAATCAGCCTCTTAGAACCTGAGCACTGCATTTCTTTCCCTCTGAAACTTTTAAAAACATTTGCCACTTAAAGACTTATTCATTTACTTGAGAGAGAGAGAGCACAAGAAAGAGAGCGGGAGTGAGCAGGGGGCGGGGCAGCAGAGAGAGGGAGAGAAATCTTCACGCAGACTCCCTGCTGGGCGTGAAGCCCCACACTGGGCTTGATCTCACAACCCTGAGATCATGACCTGGGCCAAAACTGAGAGTCAGAGGCTCAACCGACTAAGCCTCTCAAGTGCCACAGTCCTTGCCATTTAATATAAATGTGTAGGACACAGTGATCATCATTTAATTTTCCGTTTCTCATAGATTTTTTCCCCATACCACGCCCTGAAACAGAGTGATCCACAATCTTACAGGAACTATGGGGCTTTGAATTGTTTATTGATTTTGGGGGGGAATATCTAGAAAACATTAGAGTAAGGTTTGGCAGGTACAGCTACACCTGGCTCAGGTGTTTTCTTACACGTTACCTCTCTGGTTACCCACTTGAACAGGACTTAAAAAAAATAGCATTCCACTTTGTAGTTAATCTAATTGAAATCATTCAACCCAGTCAATCACAAGCCCTTCCCTCCCAGAATCACTGGACTTAACAGAAAAATTGATTAAACACTAGGTAAATAGGTATAATAAAAATACAGCTTGAAACTAATAGTTGATACAATGTGATCTTTGATACTATGTCACCCTACAGTAAGTGCTGGCTTGAAAGTCATGGAGAACAAAGTTCCCAGGGTCAAGGTTACACACTTCGTCCTTTCATCTTTTTTCTTTGTTTGAGTATGTCTCTTGATCTGAACATAGACTTGAAAATAGGAGCGGAATTTTTTTTCTTTGGGTCCAGTTTTTTATAATGGCAAAAATAAAAAGAGAATACTATGTATTCTCTGAAAGGAAAATAAACCATCTAAAACCCTACCAACTAACACAACTGTGATTCCCTTTCTCATCTTTGCACACATGCATCGGTGTTCTGCATCGCTGAATTGCAACAAATATTTTATGTTCTCTCTTGTTTCATCTCACATTGTATGATCTGTGTTAGACACTAAAATATCAGGATGGATCATATATGTTCTCCGGTGTAAATATTAATATTTATAACTTTATTTTAAAGGTCACAAAGTGTACATAAAATGTGGTAATCACAGTATAATTTTTAACAGTATCCCTATATTTTTGATATTTATCTCAGCTCCAAGTTTCTACTATTTTAGATAATGCTACAATGCTTTTTTCCCCCCTTCTTCAAGTTCTTGACAAATCACAGGGTGAAAGAATGTGGTTTTTTCATGGCCTTGAATACATATGACTCACATGTAGGATGCAAGTTGCAATGTTGTACCATAAGAAACTAGACTTTATATTTTTATGTTTTTGTAATCACTGATACTACAGGGAAAATTTTAGGTCATAAGAGGGATTGTTATAGTCAGACTTTAACCTACTCAGAACCTTGAAGAATTATACTCCTTTAAGTCATTGCTACATTAATGATTAAAAACATTTTTAACTTCATAGACTGTGTATTATGACTCAATTACCCTTATCCTTGTTAATTCTCTTCCTCTGCTATAATAGTTTTATTGGGATACATTATGAAACTTGTAGAACCATAAATAGTCATGATCATATTGCGTTCTGAAAAGAGTGAATTCTGTTGGAATATAAATCCAAATGAAAAAAGAAATATGCATGTTTTAACAATAAGGAAAGGGGACAATATTACATAATATTTTTTCCCTCTGAAAATCCTTCAGCTTTGTACATTCTTACAGATAGAATAGATTATGCTTTAATAATCAAATGGAAAACATCTTTCTTTGGGATATATCATTTCATTAGTCAGTTACTCACATCTTCTTGAGCAATCTTTGCTTTCCTGAATTTGAAGAGGGAAAATGTACCTTGCATAGAGATGAATGAAATTAAGGGTCAGAGTTGGCTGATCTGAAATCACAGGCAGAGCGAGGCATTGAGAAGCCCCAGCCTTACCTCTTTTTCTCTGTGTGAAGTTGTTTTCTCTCACGCTCTGTGGCCTGGATTCTCGAGACAAGGTCCTTTGTTTTTTCCTCAAGTGATTTTTGTTTTTGAGGCTTACACATTGGACCAAAGCCTGGGAAATGTGGGTGTAACCAGTACATTCTCTTTTTGGAAATAAATGGGTAGATTACTTCAGCATAATACCAGAGCTAAGAATAACTCCAAAGAGCCTATAGAAGTTGGCCTGGGTTTTAGTCTTTTACTCCACCTTGAAGGCTTTGAAAACTGAATAACGGTGTCCCTGTTCTATTCAGAGAGGCTATCTGGCTGTGACAGTGAAGACACCATGTTCAATTACAAGGCCCCAAATATGTGTGTGTGTGTGTGTGTGCATGTGTATGTGTGCTCATGTGTTTGTATGTTTAATAACATTGGTGAAGTTTTAAAATTATAAATTAATATATGCTTATTATAAAAAGTGTATGATATTGAACTGTATAGGGAATAAAGTGAAAGTTGTCTTCTCATTTGCTTTCCACAACTATTTTAAAAATTAATCAATATTCATAATTCTGTACATGTTGTCCTAGAGATGTACTATGTATATATTTCAGTACAGTTTTGGTGTGTTGTACCAGTCATGTGGGTTTTCTTTTTCTCTTCAGTAATATACCATAGAACATTATTAATTACCTCATAATAATTCAAAGTTGTAGATAATATTGAAAACATAGATAAGCATAAAGGGAAAAAAGTGCCTCTTTTTACATTACCAGAATTTTGTTCATTTATTTAATTTGGATGACATTTGGATCACACCATATATATTGTGTTATAATATGATTTTTTCCCTCAGTGTATTTTGAGCATTTCCCACAGGTTTACATGTTCCTCTATGATATGACATATTCTGTTTATTTAAAAAATATACCAAAATTCATTTAGCTCACTCTGTATTGTTGGATATTCAGGTTGTCAATATTTTTTTCAATATTAGAAGAAAAGCTTGCATAAAAAGTCTTATGCATATGTTTACTGATTTCATAGTTTCCAAAAAATGAAATTGCTGACTTAAAGCATTTGAAACTTGTTGAGATATTGTTAAATGGTACAAAGGATCAATGGTGATGGTACATATACCATGGGGTCAGCTGTGATATTACTGAGCGACCAACATAAGATTAAATGGTTACAAACGATCAACTGCCATAACTCTAGTTAACAATCAATTCCCTGTCAAAATGACTTAAGTCCCTAATACAAGAATATTAAGTATGTAACATGCTGAAATATTATATCCTATATAAAATATAATATTGAGTATAAAATAGCATTCTTATACATTTCTACCGTCTTTTCTGTCATTCTGTGTATCCTCAGGATAGGCTGGAGTATGCTGTAGTGATAACCTGCAAATCTCAATGACTTAAAAACAGGAATTCTTATTTGTCTGTTTATGTGACTATTTGCTGTGGTGTCTATGGCATTGCTTTTCTTTATATTCACTCCAGGACCCAGGCTGCAGAAGCAGCCCTCATTTTGGCTTTAGCTGGTCTTGTGGCATAGGGAAAAGAGGTGGTGGAATCAAAGATCGTCTTGAACTTGTGCTCAGGAGAGACACACATTGCTTCTTCACAATTCATTAGGCAAAGTGAGTCAAATTGCCATTGCTCCCATCAGTCGGGGAGAGAAATATAATTGTCCCTCTATGAGAGGCCATGCAAGCTGCATGGCGAAGCTTTCTGTGAATATGGCAGGAATGTTCAGTTCTCTCTCATGGAGTAGGAGCAAATGTTTTAGACCAGAATAAAATCTACCCACATCCTGATTCTGGGTTTTCAAATTGGGAAGGACTTTGACATGATCCAACACTATATTGTAGTGTGAGTGCAAGCTTCCATTTGTTCAAAAGCCTTCCAAGCTCTTGCTCTAGAGGTTAATATATAAAATGAATGATTTCATAGGATGAGCTCTCTACAGTATCCATTATTTAAAGTATGCAAAACTGTCTTACCCACAGAGACTTTTATAAATTATAATCTCCCCCCTCCATCTTTTTTTCCCTCATAGCTGTTCTATAAGAAAACGATCACATTGCAAGAAACTTAACTTTCCTCATATATAAGGTCTGTACAAAGTCTCCTCTGCGTGTGTATGTATATCTAGAAATGCTCTTTGCAGTTTAGGGAAGAGTAGGGAGAACTTTTTTATAGCCCTCTGCAGCTTTTTATGATAAAAATCCTTCCAGTACTTGTGTTGATTACAAAACCATCTCTTTCTACAAAATCCATTCTCTCTGTTTCCTCTCTCATTATCAGAAGCAGCTTCAAATAAAACTCTCCGATACAATGTTACAACAGTGAATTTAGTAGTTTAAATGTTTCATCTTATATCAAGGGATTCAATATAACCCAATATTAAGTGGGCAGAAGCACTGAGATTCCTGGCATATCTTGGGAGGTAAAATGGTTAGGTTACCTGAGAACAAAAGTAGAATATCTAAGGTCCTACGTTTGTATGGCATGATTGCTGACTCTCAGTTTCTATTTTTCACCCTTGTATGCCTCATATAAAACAGTAATCTATCCAATTCCAGTGTCTGAAGTCAGTTATACCTCACATTCTAATCCTCTCTCCTTCCTAGGTGGTAAATCTTATTTCTTGACTCTTAATGTGTGGTGTGAATGCAGGAAAATCTAAAAGGCTTTAAATCCCATTTTTAATGTGCTCATATCTTGCTATTGCTGTCCATAGAATTGTCCTTTGCTCCTGCACATGGACATGTTTTCATGGAGGTAAATTCATTTTAATTTTAGCTTCATTTCACACTGAGCTAGTGGAGAATAGCATTGTAGCTTACTGTCTTTGCTAGAGTTTTTGCAAAGTTGACCTTCAGGACTTTCTGTATCACTTGTCACTTAAGATAATGGATGCCTGGTTGATTGGTGGTGCTGGCCCATATTCTTCTCAGGGTCTGGGAAAACTAAATTCAGGAACCTTAGTTCCAGAGTCTCCCTATCATCTAGGTCTGAGGTTGCTGATGATGCTTCTTTTTTCATTGAATTATAGTAAGGCCTTTGCACATTTTAAGCTCTCTCCATAAACAGCTCTCTGGTCGTGGAAGATTGAATATAGCTATGGTAATATAGTTTCCTCCAGGGAAGGAATCTAATGGGGTAGAAAGGGGGAGAAATGAAAAATGTCTCATTAAGCTTGTTCTGCAGACTAACGTAGACAGTCGTAATAGGAACTTCATTTCTGGCACTGGGGTGTGTTTCAGTGGTTTTCAAGCTCTCTGCTCAGGAATATGAATGAACTTGGAACATGCGTTCATGAGGTTGCCTCCATGTGAATAGTATATATTCAGGAGCAAGCACAGTGATGATCAGTGCTCTACAGTAAGAAAGGAGGCATTTTGTGTATTTCCAGGATGCAGATGTCTTAGATCACTTCCCTGCATCACTGCTATCTCTCAGGAACTTATTTAACTTATTGCTTATTTCTCTTTGGCTCCTCAAAGTGCTTATTCTTATAACTGCCCAGTACCACAAATTTGTACAGAAGAGCTAGAAGTACTTATACTTTTCTCCATTTACAGTTTTTGAACCATTACTCTTTTATCATTACATTAAAAATAAAATTTCCTCTGAAGCTCATACTACATTGTTAAGTTAATATCTTGTCCCTTATTTAGGAAATCTTGTTAACTTATTTATTTACTGAGGTTTTGGGTATTTGATCCATTGTCTCCCTCCCCCACTAGACACCATCCACCATCCTGAACAAATTCATAGGATGTTTGTGAAAAACACAGCACTGTAGCTGTACTGTTACTTGACATCCATTAGTATGGTAAAGGAGCTACCAATATACTTTGGTGACTCATTCTCACGAAACATGGTAAAATATGTACATAGCTTCACTCATGAAATCTTAATATGTGAATTTATAAGAACAATTTGTCTCATTGACAAATTGACGTTGAGAGACAAAGTGAGAGAGGGAACACAAGCACGGAGAGTGGGAAAGGGCGAGGGAGAGGGAGAAGCAGGCTTCCCGCTGTGCAAGGAGCCCAATGCTGGGCTCGATCCCAGTACCCTGGGATCATGTCCTGAGCCAGAGGCAGGTGCTTAATGACTGAGCCACCCAGGCGCCCCAGTACACCTGATTTTTAAATGCCATTTCTACCCATTTGCTTGTCTTTATTTCTGTATTTCTGTTGTCCACATTTTGCTTCTTAAAAATACCTATTTCCGTGACTTCTGTGATGTGATTTACATGCATCTATTCAGGTGGTCATAACCAAATACCACAGACTGGGAGATTTCAACAAACCTTTATTTTTTCACTACTGCAGAAGCTGGAAGTCCAAGACCAAGGTGCCCTGAGGGCTGGTTTCTGGTAAAGGTTGTCTTCCCAGCCTGGAGATGGCCATCTTGCAAGATCTCTTTTATATTTGTGTGGGAAAAAAGAGAAAGCATGCACAGTCTCTGGTATCTCTCTTTCTTTTAAAAGATTTGCTTATTTATTTTAGGGAGAGAGTGGGAGGGTCCGAGGGGGAGGGAAAGAGAATTTCAAGCAGACTCTGTGGTGAGTGGGGAGCCTGATATGGGGCCTGATCTCACAACCCTGAGATCATGAACTGAGTGGAAAACCAAGAGTCAAATGCTTGACCGACTGGGCAGCCAGGCAATCCTGATGTGTCTCTTCTTAATGAGTATACCACTCCCATCAGATCAGGACCCCACACTTTTGATCACATTTAATCTTAATCACCTCTGTAGAGATCCTGTGTCCAAACAGTTGCATTGAGAGTTAATGCTTAAGAATAAGGATTGGCGAGTGGGGGCTGGGGAAGGAGGAGCACAATTCAGTTCAAAGGGCTATTCTTTACAGGTTACAATACAAATTTCTTAACTTCCTGTAAGAGCTACAGTTCATTATGCTTATTTTAAAGGTAGGAAAATTGATTACATAAAGGCTATGACTTAAAGATTGTTCTTCCATCTGTAAGAGATTATATGCATAGTATCTTAACAAAATAAGGGGTTTAGTTTTCTCAAGTCATAGGGATTCCAAAAATAAGTCCAGACCTGATACAGCGACTAATAAAATCACCAAGAACATAAACTCCTGTGCATCTGCCCAAACAATTATGGTAGTGGTATGGTGTTTATTTTCATATGGGATGAAATTTAGTATGGGATACAATATTACTTTTATACCAATAGATTACTGTTACACTATTATATCATCCTTTATTTCTTCCATTCTGACCTGTATGCCTCTTATTTCTTTTTCTTGCTATATTGCACTGGCTAAGATTCAAAGTACTATATGAGATCAGAGGAACAAGAATACCTTCCCTGTTATTTGAAACAAGCAGAAACTAATTTTGAATCTGTTATTTTGATTCTTATATTACCATTACTAAGTTATTCTCTTTCCCTTTGGGATCTAAATATATGAAATTTGGATTATTGAATCAAAAACTTATGAAACTCCCCATTTCTGCATTACTGCCATGTATTTACTCCCCTAGGAATCGCTGAGTGAGGGGCTCCTGGGTGGCTTAGTCAGTTAAGAATATGCCTTTGGCTCAGGTCATAATCTCTGGGTCCTGGGATTGAGCCCTGCAAGGCGCTCTCTGTTCAGTGGGGAGTCTGCTTATTCTTCTCCCTCTGCCTCTACCCCCACTCATACTTTTTCTTGATCTCTCTCAAATAAATAAACAAAATCTTAAAAAAAAAAGGTATCTCTGGGTGAAAAGGCAGTGTTTTCCCCTGGCACTGAGGTCACAGTAGTGAGACAGATAAATTAAAAACAACAACTAAAAAAAACAGAACCTCCAAAATAGTGGTGAGACGGCACATCCTTGCTTGTGCCCAATTTTAAGGGAAACATTTAGTGTTTCACCATTAGATATGATATTAAATGTAGGAATTTTTTTTATACAGATTAATCCTATCAAGTTGAGAAAGCTCTCCTCCATTCCTTACTGAGAGTTTGTTTTTTTTTAAAGATTTTATTTATTTATTTGACAGAGAGAGATCACAAGCAGGCAGAGAGGCAGGCAGAGAGAGAGAGAAGGAAGCAGGCTTCCGGCTGAGCAGAGAGCCCGATGCAGGGCTCGATCCCAGGACCCTGGGATCATGACCTAAGCTGAAGGCAGCGGCCCAACCCACTGAGCCACCCAGGCGCCCCGCCTTACTGAGATTTTTAATCACGAATAACTAGTGAATTTTGTCAAACACAGTTTTCTAAAGTAATTAATATGATTATGTGGTTGTTTTGCCTTGACCTGTTAATATGGTAGATTACACTAATTGTTTTTTCTTGGAATATTAAGCCATTCTTAGATCCCTAGAATATACCCCACTTTGTCATAGCATGAAATTATTTTTATATATTGCTGAATTCTGTTAATATTTTGTTAAGGATTTTTATACTTATATTAATGACAGATACTGGTCTGTAGTTTTGATTTCTAACTGTTTTTGTCAGGTATCAGAGTAATACTAGCTTCAGAAAATGATGTGAGAAGTATCCTATTCTCTTCCACTTTTTACAAGAGTTTGTGTAGAATAAATTGCAATTTTCTTTAATGTTTTGTTAGAATTCTCTACTGAAACTAGCTCAAGGATTTATTTTTTCATTTTAAGCATTTTTTTAAATTATGAATTCAATGTCTTCAGCAGTTATGATGCTACTCAGATATTCTATTTCATAATTGGTGATTTGTTTTGGATTGTGCATTTGAGGAAATTTATCCATTTTATTTAAGTAGTCAAATATTTATATGTGTAGAATTATTTATTCTCTCTTGCTTTTTTTAAACAGTATTCTCTTAATATCCCTATCATGTCTATATACTCTGCAGTGATATTCATAGTTTATTGCTGACATTGGCAATTTTTCAGTTTGGCTAGACGTCTGCCAATTTTACCAGTCTTTAAAAGAAAACAGTTTTGATTTCATTGGTGTTCTGTATTTTCCTGGGTTTTTAAAAAATTGTATTCGAGAGAGAGGACGAGTGAGCACAGGGTAGGGGATGGTACAGAGGAGAGAGAGAAACAGGCTCCCAGCTGAGAAGGGAGCCCAATGGCAGGCTCCATCCCAGGAGCTTGAGATCCTGAGCGGAGCTTAGCCAGACATTCAACTGACTGAGTGACTCAGGTGCCCTGTATTTTTCCATTTTTAAGATAATTCATTCATGTTGTTATTATGTCCTACCTTCTGATTTCTTTTGGTTTTTCTCTTTTTCTTCTAATTTCTCAAGTGGGAACTCCGATTATTGATATGAATTTTTCTCTTTCCTACTAAAGGCATGTAGTGTTATAAATTTCCCTCTTAGCCTTGTTTTAGCTATGTTTTATGAATTTTGATATTTTGTATTCTCATTGTCATGTAGTTAAATGTACTTTTGGTCTCCTTTGAGGAAGACATTTCTTTGCCACTTGTATTTAGAAGTGTGTTGTATAATTTTTAAGTATTTGGAGATTTATCTGTTATCTTTCTATTATCAATTTTTAGTTTGATTCCATTGCAATCAGAGAATACACTGTGTAACTTCAGTATCTTTTAATTTTTCACAGTTTATTTCATGGTCCAGAACGTGACCTATTTTGGTAAATGTTTCATGTAAAGTTTAAGAAATGTATATTCCGCTGTTATTGAAGAGAGTGTACTATAAATGCTGATTAGATCCAGTCCAAAGGTGGTATTGAGTTCTTCTGTAACATTACTGATTTTATATCTAGTTATTCTATCAACTGTTGAGAAAAGATATAGAAATCTTTAACTATAACATTGTATTTATCTCTTTCTCCTCTCTGTTCTATCGGTGCTTCTTCACGTATTTCAGAGCTCTTATGTTTGATGCATACATATTTAGGATTTCAATGTCTTCTTTGTAGATTGATCTTGAAAATCCACTTAAATTCTTTTTAGTTCCGGCTTCCTCTTCAAATGAGAGAACAGTGATGGAAAGAAACGCAAATGACAGGGTTATTGAAAGAATCAAATATGTGAAAATATTGTCTGAACCAGAAGGTGTCAGATTGGTGTATAGAGGTATTATTATCAAATGGGGAGGGGAGGAAATATTATTAATAACAAAATAATATCTTTATCTCCTTTAGGCAAAATAAGGTTTGTGCCCTATTATTTCCTGGCCCAGACATATAGCACATTTTTATCAATTTATTGGTAGTGCAAAATATGTATTAAAATATTATTGAATGTTCTTTTGCCATATTAGGTGCAAAAGGAGATTAATAGAAGAAAGTTCCTATACTTAGAACTCAAAACATTTGGGGATTTGAGATGTTATAGGACAGAGACAGTATTTCCACTGTAATATTTTAATTGAGCACAGACTAGAATTGCAAACTCAAATACTTGCTAAGCTGAGTATTTATCAGAAATGAGTAAAGTCGGTCATATGTATATAGGAATGATTGAATGGATTATTAAATGAAAATAGCAATGGCTTCAGGGCATTATAGATAGTAATTGACGTTCATCCCCTCTTTTTAGCATTCAATAATGACTTCAGAGAACCATATGGAACATTAAAAGGGGTACTCTTAGTACTTGATTCAGCAACCATACTGTACTGCTTTCAGGGAGAAAATGCAGGTCCAGTACGAGAGGCAGAATTGTCAACTTTCCTCCAGGGTTCCCATCTTTTGATACAGCTTTCCCTGTGTCTTCTGGAGTATGGGTGGGAACTTTGAACTAAGATGGGATTTTTACCCTATGATTAGATTATTTCATACAACAAAGGTGATGGGAGTTGGTAGGTGCAGTTAAGTTCCCTGATCAGTTGCCTTGGAGCTCACCAATAGGGAGATTATCCTGGGTGTGTTTCATCTCCTCAAGTGAACTGTAAAAGATTGATGCAGTCCTTGTAAACAGATTCAAAGTAGGAGACGCTCTCCTGCTGACCTTAAAGAAAAAAACCAGCACGAGGGTTTTTTTGTTTTTTTTTTTGCCACAAGTGAACGAATTCTGCCAACAGCCCCGTAACTTTAGAAGAATGCCCTGAGTCGTGGGTAAGACCCTTATGTCTAGCTAACATTTTGGTTTCAGTCTTGTAAAACCCTCAAAAGAGAACCCATCTAAATTAGGCCCAGATCTGACATCCAGAATTTGTGATACTGTCCAGACACCTGACTGGAGATGACGATTTCTTCATGGAACTTCAACCACTTATGAGGATGAAATATCTTGAAACAACTTGTTTGCTAACTGGTGATATAATCTGGAGAAAGGATTATTTTGCAGTAATCCTAGTTTCCTTCTCTATCTTCCTTCATCTACTCTCTGAACCCGTTAACCTTCTTTGGTGAACTCCCAAATGTTCCACTGTAGGAGGCTCATGTACTCTAGATCCCTAATTCTTCAATCAACTCTTACCTATCCAGGCAGTCTGAAAACTTCATTTCCAGCCTCTGTTATGGAGGTTGTATAGGGACACTAGTTCATTTTCCTCTAGCGCATCAGAGTTTTGAATTAGAATCCTATAAAATGCCTTGACACAAATCAAAGCAAAAATGGAAAATAGATACTGTCAAGCCTAGGTTCTTACTCTCCACCCTTGAATTTAATGCATTTACTTTAGAGTACTGTGACAAGTTGTAGTCCTTTCTTTGCCTGCATGTTTATTGGCTATGCCTCCCCATAGCCGGTCATGTCCATGGAGACAAGGAGTGTGTCTGTTTTGTTCTGGCAATAACTAGAGCCTAGTAAAGAACTTGGCACAGGGTAGCTAAATAAATATTTTTTAATGAATACCCTATCGTCTAATGTGTTCTGGACCTCTTTCCTCTGTTGCGTTTCTCCCCCGTGTAATCAAAAGGTTGCTGAACAAGTACAAATCATAGCTTGAGGCTTAAGATATTTATAATTTAGTTGAAATGAAAGGGAAGTCATTAATAAGAATGATTCAAAAAAAAGAAAGAAAAAAAGTTACATACAGCCCAGAGAATGAGTACTAATGAGCCAGGAGAAGGAATTACTCACATGGGTTGAAGAAATCAGGGACAGCTTCATAAAGTAGGGAGTTAAAAATGGACTCAGAATATCAGGCAAAGGTTTAGGAGGAAAGAAATATCTGGAGCAGAAGACATGGTTTTATCAGTTGATTCACACATGGTTTACAGTGGGTAAGCTTCCATTAGCTGCCCTATTCATGCAGGCTTTGTTGTTGTTACTGTTGTAGAGAGTTTCTAGGTAGTTGTGGCTACATAAAAATCTAGTCATGCATTCATGAAAATAATGTCCTACTTAAAACAACAACAACAAAACCTAAATGTTTCTATAGTTTTCATATGTTATTCAATTTCTAGACTCTCATTTTTCATCTTTGGTGTAAGACCCTACCCTACACACATGTGTGTGTGCATACAACACATACACACATACACACCCCCCCTCCATTGTTTTGTGTTTTGGTCTGACTTGAGGATGGTATCCTTTCTAAAAAACACAGACATGACACACTAAGTACCAATTTGATTTTCCTTGATGTCATTCTGTTTTTGTAATAACTAGACCATGACCAGTTTTTTAATGAGATCCATTGGCTTATTTTAGGCTTATCAGAAACAATGATGCCTTATATTAATGAGAAGTATTAGAAGATTTTATCCCCTGTCACTAATTGAATTCTTATTTTGTTATTACCATTGTTCATAGAACAAAGGAAAATCCATCAAAATATCAATTATCAATGTTTCCAGGCTCTACTGATATTTAGTGAATAAAATGTGTAAGTTTTATTTTACTTTGTTCTAATTCCTTTTCCTACCAAAACTTGGGTATGGATTTTTCTGTCTGGTGTGATCATCTTCACTCTTTCTTTGTAAGAAATAGGATGCTTTTCTAATTTCTGGAGCCATATTATTTTATTTTATACCAGGAGATACACACACACACACACACACATATACACACACACATACACATACACATTCTTATACATATTAACTTGTTAATAGTGGAGAAGAGTAATGACAATTATAAAAGCAAAGTAGGATTAACCCATGAGGCCAAATGGCAGCCAATCTTTACTTGTACCAATCCTATTAGAAGCTCTCATTGGAAGATGAAAAATATAACCTCGGGATTCCCTAAGAAGGATCATCCTTGTAAGCCTGAAGATTTCTCTGCTGGGTTCTCTGTGCCGGCTCAATATCTACTGCTCAATTGTCTTATCTTCAAGTATAAAAATAAATATATTTCTACATCCATTAAAAGGTACTCTTTATCTTGTGGTGATTTGACTGAATTTCAAATTTAACAGTTGCATCAAAACAGAGCAAATTATATTAAGGAATATTTCTTTATTCTTTGCACAGTATACATTTTTAAGAAACAGCTCCTTAAATTAAGAAAAAAAGAGAAATAGTATGAGATGAGAGAAAGTGAAGCAAATGTGTATTTGGTCACATGAGGTCAACCCACCTTTCCCTTGTAACTGTGCCTCTTGCTGTTCAAAAGAGGTTGACCAGGTGGTGACTGAGTTGTATAGGGTTAGTTACGTGGCTTATTCCCTCTCCCAACAAACTGCAAATATGCATGAAAATTCATCAGCAGAGTCAGAAATAACAGGGGAGAATCTCAGGAAACTCAACATCCCCCACTCTCCCTCTCCAACTCCTCCCCACAGAATATGTCACTTCATCCCCTGGAACTCAGGTGTGCTATTAACGTGCCATCTTGTGTTCAATGTGCATATCTATCTGTCTGTGTTCCCTATTGGACTGTTACCTCATTGAAGAATAGGTAGATTCTGATTTTTTTTTTTTACGAGTGTCTTTCTTAGAATCAGCTTCAGTAGTAGACATTCCTAAATAAATCATGCTTGTTGAGAGGTGACACTACTGATGTACTTCCAAGAGGCTATGAATTTAAATTTTTGTTTTACCCAGTTTCATATGTGACGATATGCGTGTATAGATCAATGAATGGTTGGACGGATGGGTGGATGGATGGATGTATGCAAAGACAGAGAATCCAGATGAGGTTCATTGTGTGATGTCTGCATGCCAGACATTGTGCTAGGTATTAACGTTACACTACACAATCTGATTGTTTTTCCTGGGACCTCTTGCATTTTTTCAACATAAACCCTCAAGTGTAACCTGACATTTAGGCAGGAATATCCTCCCAGTTAGGTGGCACTACATGTCTTATTTAAAGTTCAAATCCTCTGTGTTGGCCATGAATTCACACTAACAGAAATGACTTGCCCAGACATTCACAACTTTGTATCTTAGTGCTATTTTCAGGTGCAGTAGAAAATAAGAAATGAAATATGTAAATTGCTGTTTCCAACAACATAGTATTGGGGGGAAATCAGTGGTTTTAATAAATCATGCCTAAGGGTTGGTTAACTAACATATATCCATACTCCTTCCCCAGGAATTCAGTCGCACACCCTGATCTGACCTGAAAGCTCTCTGTTGTACTGAAAGATTGGCTGTAAGAATGAGGAGAATTTAATACAGAATAAAAATGCAACTGTCTATGGGGAGGGCTGCTGGAGACAAGTGCCTGGAGCAGAGAGGCTGGGGAATGAATTTTTCAATGTGGATAATGAAGTGTGGTGTCAGTGGAAGTCATTGGTAATTAGCAATGTGTATAATAGGATGAACTTGGGTAAACTTGTCACCTCACACTTCCAAGTGACCAGCAGTACAGGTGAAAGGTGAACTGCATAAATGTCACTCTTACCCTTTGGTAAGAAAAAAATATATAATTGTGAAAGATGCGGTGAGACTCTATGAAGCAGCAGAAGGAGAACTGTTGGAACACAGAATATTCATTACTTACAATTGTATATTTATTCCTCGTGTAAAACGTGCTTTCATAGAACTGTCTCCATAGTTATAGCAATTTCCATCTTTTTTATTTTCATGATTGTTTTATCATTATATAGGTAATTTGAGTATATAGAGTATACTTGGAAAGAACAGAAAAGAAAGTAAAAATCCATCCAGTTAAAGATGGATAATCATTGTTAATATTTTGGCACATTTCCTACCAGACAGTTTTTATGTGAAGATTTTACTAACAGTTGTAGTCATACAATTTTACAATTTTATCTGATTTTCCATCTAACACTTGAGTAGTTTTGAGCAGTTCAAATAAATACAATAACGTTAGCTAACTTTCACTGTGTTTACTCGGGTCTAAGCACTGAATACATTATGACACAATTACTACAACAACCATAACAGGTAAGTACTGTTATTATCTTCATCTCACAAGTAGGGAAGTTGAGGCACAGAGAGGGTATCTTTCCTAGGGTCGCAGGGATAATACAGAGTTTGTACTTAATACTAAGCAATCTAATTCCAGAATCCATAATCTTTTATCTTGATATCCGATCAGGGGTCAGGAGGATTTTTCCATAAGTATTTGAGACTTGGTAGGTCTTATGGTGTCTGTCTGAACTTATGTTATTGACTATAGATGAGATATAATGAATATACACTAGATATATATGATTGAGCATTTCTGTGCTCTAATAACATTTTATGGGTGCTGTAAATTTGAATTTGCTCTAGTTTTCATGGGTCACAAAATATTTTTAAGTGTTTTTTTCTACCATTTAAAAACATAAAAACTATTTTTAACTTAAGACTAAACAAAACCAGGCTGCTGAAAGTAGTTCATAGATACTTCCATTAGATTAATTTTTGTTATTCACCATCAGGAGCATCTCCAATACTTAATATTTAGGTTGTTTCAAATGTAAAATATTTGTTTCAAAGAAAAATAGATCAAGATAGATGGTGTTATGGTGAATATCTTTGTGCATAAAACTTTTACTATTTTTTACTATTTTTATAATATTTTCTTAGGTACTTAATCACCCAGTGCTCAACATAGCAACTGTACTCCTTAATCTCCATCATCTGTTTCATCCATTTTCCCCAGCCCACCTCCCCACTGGTAACCATCACTCTGTTTTCTATAGTTCAGAGTCTGTTTCTTGGTTTCTCTCTCTCTATTTCCCTTTGCTCATTTGTTTTGTCTTTTAAATACCACATATGCATGGATTCCTATGATATTTGTCTTTCTCTGACTGATTCCTTGGCATTATACTTTCTAGCTCCAGCCATGTTGTTGCAAATGGCAAGATTTCATTTTTTGTGGCTAGATAATATTCCATTCTACACACACACACACACACACACACACACACGCGTGCGTGAACATTATCTACCTATCATCCATCCATCTATCTATTTCACTTCATTATCTATTCATCAGTATTCATCAATCCATGGACACATAGGTTGCTTCCATATCTTGGTTATATAAATAATACAGCTATAAACATAGGGGTTCATGTATCTGTTTGAATTAGAGTTTTTGTATTCTTTGGGTAAATACCCAATAGCGCAATTGCTAGATCTTTGGGTAGTTCTATTTTTAACTTTCCGAGGAACCTCCATACTGCTTCCCACAGCGGCTGCACCAGTTCGCATTCCTACCAACAGTACCCAAGTGTTCCCTTTTCTCCATGTCCTTGTCAATACTTGTTTTTTGTGTTATTGATTTTAGCCATTCTGACAGGGGTGAAGTGATATCTCATTGTACTTTTGATTTGCATTTCCCCAATAATCAATGATGATGAGCATCTTTTCATGTGTCTGTTGGCCAGCTGGACATCTTCTTTGGAGAAATATCTGTTCATGTCTGCCCATTTTTGATTGGGTTATTTGTTTTTTGGATGTTAAGTGGTATAAATTCTTCATATGTTTTTGATATTAACCCTTTATCAGATGTCATTTGGATATAACTTCTCTAATTCCATAGGTTGCGTTTTAGTTCTGTTGATTTTTTCCTTCACTGTGCAGAAGCTTTTTATTTTGATGTAGTCCCAATAGCTTATTTTTGATTTTGTTTACCTGTTTCTTTAAAACTTTAGTAAAATCTGCCTGTGAATGCATCGGTCTTGGACTTTTATTTATTGGGAGTTTTTTTGATTACTTACTCAATTTCATTCTTGGTAAATGGTGTATTCAAATTTTCTTTTTTTTCCTGCTTCAGTTTTGGTAGTTCATGAGTTTCTAGCAATTTATCCATTTCTTCTAGGTTGTTTAATTTATTGGCATAGAGTTTTTCATAGCATTTTCTTATTGTATTTTTGTGGTGTTATTTCTCCTCTCTCATTAGTGATTTTATGTATTTGGGTCCTTTCTCTTTTTTTCTTGATAAGTTGTGCTAGAGATTATCAATTTTATTGACATGTTTTAGGGAACCAGATCCTGGTTCATTGACATACTATATTCTCTCTCTCTCTCTCTCTCTCTCTCATTTCTTTATCATTTATTTCTGCTGTAGTCTTTATTATTTCCTTCCTTCTCCTGGCTTTAGGTTTTGTTTGTTCTTTTTTCTAGGTTTTAAGTGTATAGTTAAGTTGTTTATTTGAGATTTTTCCTACTCCTTGAGGTAGATCTCTATTGCTATAAACATCCCTCTTAGAACCACTTTTGCTGCATCCCAAGCTTTTGAACTGTTATGTTTTCATTTTCATTTGTTCTGTGTACTTTTTTATTTCTTCTTTTTTTTTAGCTGACCTATTCATTGTTTAGTAGCATGTTTTTAATGTCAATGTGATTGTGGTCTTTCTGGATTTTTTCCTCATGGTTGACTTCTAATTTTATGGCTTTGTGGTAGAAAAGATACTTGGTATGATTTGATATTTTCAGATTTGTTGAGGCTTGTTTTTATGGCCTGAAATGATCTGTTTTGGAGAATGTTCCATGTACACTTGAAAAGAATGTGTATTCTGCTGTTTTAGGATATTATGCTCTGAATATATCTTAAATTTATCTGGTCCAGTATGTCCTTTAAAGCCATTGTCTCCTTGTTGATTTTCTGTTCAGATGATCTGTCCATTGATGTAAGCAGTGTGTTAAAGTCTACTATTTATTATTATCATCAGTTCTTTCATGTATGTTATAAACTGTTTTATGTATTTGGGTGCTGTCATGTTGGGTGCATAAATACTTATAATTGTTATATCTTGTTGGATTTACCCCTTTATTACTATATAGTATCACCCTTTGTTTCTTGTTACAGTCTGTTTTCAAATCTATTTTGTTCAATTTAAGTTTTGCTACTCAGGCTTTCTTTTGACATCCATTTGCCTGATAGATGTGTTCCCATCCCTCAGTTTCAATCTGCAGCTGTCTTCTAGGCAGCATATGGGTGGGTCTTGCTTTTTTATCCATTCTGCCACCCTATGTCTTTTGATTGGAGCATTTAGTCCATTTATATTCAAAGTAATTATTGATAGTTATGTATTTATTGCCATTTTATTACTTGTTCTGTGGTGGTTACTAAAGATTTTGTCTGATCCTTTCTTGTTTTTCTCTCATATTTTGCTGATTTTCTTTAGTGATATATTTGGATTTCTTGATCTCCATTCTTTGAATAGTTATTAGTGATTTTTGATTTGTAGTTACCATTAAGTTTGTATATAACATTGTCTGCATGTAGCAGTGTGTATTAAGTTGATGGCTAAGTTTGAACCCATTACCCCTCTCCTGCCCCTAACCTAAATTTTTGGTTTATGATGTCATATTTTAATCCTTTTATTTTGTGAGTTCCTCGACTAAATTTTTAAAGAAATATTCATTTTTGCTGATTGTGTACATTCTACCTTCATATGTTATTTTTGGTCTTTGCTTTCCACTCAAAGAGTCCCTTTCATATTTTTTGCAGGGCTGGTTTAGTGGTCATGAACTCCTTTAGTTTTTGTCTGGAAAATTATTTTTCTCCTTCTGTTTTTTTTTTCTTCTTCTGTTTTGAATGATAACCTTGCTGAGTATAATATTCATGGCTGCAAGTTTTTCCCACTCTGCACTTTGAATAGATCATGCTCTTATTTCTGGCTTGGAGAGTTTCCTCTGAAAAATGCTTTGAAAACTTTAGGGGGGTTTCCTTTGTAAGTAACTTCTTCTTTTGTCTTGATACTTTAAAATTTCTTTCTTAGTATGTCTTGGTGTGGATCTGCTTTTGTTGATTTTGTTGGGGGTTCTCTGTGCCTGCTGGATCTGGCTATCTCTTTCCTTTCCCAAATCAGGGACATTTTCAGCTCTTAGTTCTATAAATAAATTTTGTGTCCCTTTTTCTATCTTGTCTTGGACTTCTGTAAATGTATCATGGAGTCCCTGAGTTCCCTGAGTCCATTCTTGTTTTAGTTCTTTCTTCTCTCTTTTATTCAGGTTGATTACTTTCCATTACTCTGTCTTCTAGGTCACTAATTCATTATTCTGCTTCTTCCATCTTGTTGTTTATTCCATAAAGTATGTTTCTTATTTCATTTATTGAGCCCTTTATCTTTGCTGTGTGTTACTTATCTTAATGGTCTTTCTGATATTCTTGACTCTTTTCTCAAGTCTGGTGAGTATCCTTATGAACATCACTTTAAATTTTCCATTAGGAATGTCACTTCTGTTGTGCTTGGACCTCTGGCTATGGCCTTGTCCTCTTCTTTGATTTGGGACAAATTCCTCTGTCTTCTCATTTTGTCTAAGTCTCTGCACCTGTTTCTCTGTGTTAGAAAAGTCAGGTACATCCTCTGTCCTTAAGGGAATTGGCCTTATGAAAAAGAGGTCCTGAAGTGTCCTGCAGTATAGTGTCTGCTGTTCTCCAGGGTCTGGAGATTCTGGGATTGTCTCCATTGTTTGCTGTATGCACTCTGCTCTTGTGTCTTGATTGCTTTCTCTTTCAGGCTGTCAATTATAGAGGTTCTCTTTGCTTGGTCACTATTTTGTCTCTGACCTAAATGTGGCCTGTTTGAAAGAGGTGTGCTCTGGTCTGCTTATGACATGAGACCTGTCACTGTTGCAGCTAGAACGAAGGCCTCACAAAACTTCCGGGTCAGAGATGTGGTTCACAGGGGCTTGGGCTGGTCATCTGGGGGATGGGCCCACTATACTGGGATTAAGGCAAGTGTGACTGGGAAGGTATCTTCTTCCAGCGGTGGGGGCGGGTGGTTTCCTTGGTGTAACCAAGTTAAGTAGGGAAAGTAGGTGCTGGTTCCCACATGTGGCTCTGTGTTTATGCTGAAGGCTGAGGGGGGTAAATGGTACCTTCTAGTTTCTTTGTTCCCAGTGGAGTTTCTCCATGAACTCTGCCTGTCGTGGACTCACTCCGAGATGAATCACCTCCCCACTGTGTATCCCAGGTATTCTTCAAATTGCTGTTATCACGCCATATGTCCAAAGGCTGTTTCCCTTAACTTTTCTCCAAGAGCCATTCCAGTGTCCTCAGAGCTCTACCATAACCAAGCACACTGACCTTTAAACCTCTAGGTTTCAAGGCCCACTAATGGCATGAACTCACAAAATCTGAGCTCTCTCACTTCCTAAGCCAGTTGCTATTGGGATTCATTTTTCCCATGTGCTCCTGTATGTGCTTGTTTGTGTCTTGACCTTCTCCATGACCACAGCTCCCTTCCTAGCACAGCAGCCAAGAGCTGTTTCTCTCCCAAGCTATATCTCCACATTTTCTACCTTCTTCGATATGGCCTCTTCTTTACCTTTATTTTTTTTTTAAATTTAACATAATTTTATTTAAGTTCAGTTAATTAACATATAGTGTATTATTAGTTTCAGAGGTAGAGTTCAGTGATTCATCAGTTGTATATAACACCCACTGCTCATTTCATCACTTGCCCTTCCTTTTTTTTTTTTTTTTAAAGCTTTTATTTATTTATTTGACAGACAGAGATCACAAGTAGGCAGAGAGGCAGGCAGAGAGAGCAGGAAGCAGGCTCCCTGCTGAGCAGAGAGCCCGATGTGGGTGGGGCTCGATCCCAGGATTCTAAGATCATGACCTGAGTGGAAGGCAGAGGCTTAACCCACTGAGCCACCCAGGTGCCCCCTCACTTGCCCCCTCAAAACCTGTCACCCAGTTACCCCATTCCCCCATCCCCCTCTCTTCTCTACCTTTAATGGTGGAGTTTGGCCATCTCCTAATTGATTTCTGCGGCATTTAGGATGATTTGATAGTTATCTAGTTGTATTCATGGGAGAAGGCAAGCCTAGGGTCCTCTTATTCTGCTACCATCTTCCCCTCCTCTTAGGTATATACTTTCTTAGGCTATCTTCCTGGGCTTGATCTGCTCAAAGGGTATGTATGCCTCTATACTCTTAAATTTGACTACAAAACAACTTGTTATCAAGGATCTACCAACATATACTCTTATAGCTATTCTAAAAGAACAGCATATTTTGTGGTTGCTGTAGTTCAGCAGATACTGAAGTAACGTATTTGGCATCATGGGAAGCAAAATATATATTTTTAATATAAGGTAACCACATTTAAAGATGAGTTAAGGCAGCCCTGTGTTTTCCTTAATAATATTTAAGAAAATTCATTTGAGAAATTTTCTAAAATTTCTGTTATCTCAGAGTGCTCTATCCATTTTGCATCTGAATATGACAAACCACTGGAGAGAAAGAAAAAAATTAAAACTGCAAATTTAATTGAGTGTTTTTTAATTTTATCCATACCAAACACCTTTCCCCCTGTTGGCTTTGATTTGATTTTTCTCAGAAACTGGTTTTATAGAGGATGTCTGTTTTCTTGAATATAGATTTTTTAAAGCATTAAATAAGTGGTATTTTATTCTTTTTATTATAATAACATAGGCTTGAAGTCAGAGGTTGTTAAAATTTCTTCTAAAGTCCTGAAGTGAGGGGTGCCTGGGTGGCTGAGTTGATTAGCATCTGAGTTCAGCTTAGGTCATGATCTCGGGGTCCTGAGATTGAGCCCCATGTCAGACTCCCTGCTCCAGGGGAGTCCGGCGGTTGTCCCTCTGCCCCTCCTCCAGTTTGTGCTCTCTCTCTCAAATAAATAAATAGAATTAAAAAAAAAAAAAAAAGGCTAGAAGTGGAGTTGTTTTCCAGGTGGCAATTGATATGTGTGCCACTAGATGGCGATGTGGCAAGCGGCCATTTTGCCCCCCCCTTTTTTAAATTGAATTTTCTTGACGATATAATTGACCTATAACATTATATTCATTAGTATTGCTTTTAAAAGCTTTACAAATTAGAGAAAATGAAAAGATGGATGGAATGCTGCCTGGATGGACAGTGGTTGTCGCTGTTTGAGAAGGTAGACTATTGTCAGGTTGGCTGGCCCCAGTGGAAGCCTGGGGTTCAGAGACCCACATCTATAGCTCCATGTCTTAGCAGCCGCGTGTATTTGCTCAGCATCAAGCCCTAAGTGGCCTCATTAGTCCCCTGGTCACTGCTGCTAAAGGGAAGTAGAAGTCAGGAACCAAGTGTGGCAAACTACAGAATAAACATCCCAAAGCTTCCATACAGCTGTTGGGAGTATTGTCTCCACATAAAGGGTCAGATTTGGGAAGTAATACGGCTGTTTGTTGGGAGTCTTCCAAAAGCTGTCCCTTCCCCTACTGGAATTGGTGGGTGCAGGCAGCATAATGAAGCCACAAGAGACTTTAAATCATAAGTGCAGTTCTGATGTGTAAAGGGGGTATTTAAACATCACAGGTGTTTTCCCTCTACATTCTCCAGTACCTCAGTGGTGAATTTAATAGGCTGAGGTTTTTTGAACCAACTTCCTTTCTTCTTTGTAACCATATAATTCCACATGGACTATTAATCTCCTTGTATCTCCAAAGAACTCTGATTTTTTTCTACTTTTCTTTTTTTTTTTTTCTACTTTTCATAGTGTACTTAAAAATCTCAGTCTAGTGGCTAGAGTTGTGCATTTTACAAAATTACCAAGGGAAAGAGCTGGGTAGTCACTTGCTCTAACCAGGTTGGTCTACTTATATTACAGTCTCTTTTAGGTCAACACGTCTTTTTGAACACGCTATTTTCTTGGCTGGAAATTTCCTTTTCCATGACCACTCTACCCCTTCTCCAGCCACCTGTTAAACATCCAAGTCCTCTGGGAAGATTTTTGAGACCCCCATTCCATCTTTGTGAAATAGAATGATCTAGTCCCCCAGTCCCTTTTTAGGTGTTCTCCTGTATCCTAGAAAATGTTCTGTTGTAATATTTATATTACATTGATTGCAGGGTTTGTTTCCTGTATTTTCATCCTGTTTCTTGTACTTTGTAATTCCCACAAACTAAAGTCTGTTGGAGTGGCTTATTCATGCTGACATTAACTGAGTTAGTGGTTCTTGACCCAGGCTAAATGGGAGAATCACTTAGAAAATTGTTTAACATGTCAGATGCTGGGTGACTCTGATGTGTAGCAGGTTTGAGGACCTCAGATCCTAAGCCATTGTCAAGAGACCTGCTTATAGATCCAGCTGTGAAATGCTTCTCTGACATAATCACGCCATTCTTTTTTCTCCTCCATTGACAAGCCGAGTGTATCATTTCTGAGACTCATCTCCAGCCCTATTTGACGTTCTGCCCATTTCTAACGGAAGACTGAGCACTGCGCAGTCTATTTCCAGAGCTGCCATGAATATTTATACGTTGCCTGCATCTTTACAAATTAGAGAACAGCAAGATGAATGAGAGTAGTGAATCAGAGAAGACACACAGTGTGATGCGGGCAGAAATTTACTATCTCATTTCTATTTAAAACCTGATGACTCAGAGAAGGAGGCAGTCCGCTTCCATTTCAGTAAATTCCTTAATGCTCTCCAGCATGGCACTTTGGATTTTTGCACTACTGAGGGTGATTTGATTTGTTCCCAAGAAGAATATGCCTGTAAGAGTGTGTGTGTGTGTGTGTGTGTGTTTATGAGCACACACGTGCATGAGAGTTTGTAGTTAAGTTTGATTATTTTAAAATACAATAGAAAAAAAAAAGAGATCACCAAGCTAATTGTTAATTATTTTTGTTAAGCCTCATTATCTATGTTGCCTTGGTGATGGGGATGTACCTCCGACCCCTAATGAGTAATTCTTAAGTCTGACAAAATGCTATTTGTTTCTAAATTGACTTTTAATGCCTTTGGTTTGCATTTTCTTCACTTAGTTAGCTTCCCAACAATTATTCATTAGACTTTCTTGCCTTTCCATCTTTCTCATGCTCAAGTTCAAAACAGATTTTCACAGGAGACAAGTGTCAAGATTTATTGTGGCAATGTAATGATGTGACACTTCTGTACTAGAAGGGGACAGAGACAACAATATGCATCCTTTGATCTTAGCTTTTGACTGTCTAGCAAATGCAGAACCATTTAAAAATTGCACATTATAGCATAAAGGAAAATTTGTCCATAAAGATATTCACATGCCTGTATCATAAACACGATGGTGAAGGCAGCATAATTTCATCAGGCAGAAGGCACAGAGTGGGTTGAGCATGGCCGGTATAAAGTCACAGTTCGATATTATTAATTTCAGACTTAAACTTCGAAACATAAACAAGAATCATGAGGACAGGGTTGCAAATTAGTCTTCTGGGTTAATAGACACTTAATTTCAAAACGTCTAATTTCTCCCCTCACTTTTGACTACTTGGACAGTTAAATGTTTCTTCTGCATCGCCTAAGAGCTGAGGTTGTACTTCTTCACACTTGTCTGTGCTGTAGGTCTTTGCCACACTCACTAGATGGCGAAAACTTGAAAGTTTGCCGCCTTTCAAAACTAGCCATTTCGGGCGCCTGGGTGGCTCAGTGGGTTAAAGCCTCTGCCTTCGGCTCAGGTCATGATCCCAGGGTCCTGGGATCGAGTCCCGCATCGGGCTCTCTGCTCGGCAGGGAGCCTGCTTCCCTTCCTCTCCCTCTGCCTGTCTCTCTGCCTACTTGTGATCTCTGTCTTTCAAATAAATAAAATCTTTTAAAAAAAAAAAAAACTAGCCATTTCATTAGGCATTTATTCATTAACCGAGATAGTTCATACTATACACTATTGTTATAGTACATATTATATTGTTATACTTTATATTATATTATATAATTGTTATACTTTACATTAAGCCCTGTACTAAGCCTCGAAGTGAAGTCATTTCTTTATTTAGAACTCACAGTCTTTACAGGGAGACAGACACTAAATTAAAACATATTATCAAACATTCACTGAAAACCGTGATAAGTGCTATGCTGTTGAGGCATCAGAAATTATGACAACCTTAAACAAAGAAATCAGTATTAAGCTGAGGGGTCAGACAGAAATGAATATTCTCTGAAGAAATCATGTTTGAGTTCAGATTTGAAGGATTTTAGTACACATGTTTTTGTCAGAATGGATGAGGAGGTTAAGAAATTATTACAGCCAGTTGTAGTTTCTATATCAATAGTCCCCATGTTCAATAAGGGACATTTCATTCATCTTATGTTTGTCATTAAAGATGTTTATTGTAAATCTGGTGTCCAAGGAGGCAGCTGGTCATTACTATATTGAGCCAAGCAGCCATAGGACCACAAGGGAAATGACAGAGTTCAGGTTGTGTGGAAGCAAAGGCTGAGATGAGCATTCTTGAGCTCATCTTACTGAAGACACACTCTCAGGGGAAGGGGAGTGAAGGAAGCAGAACGAGGCAGGGAAAAAGGAGCTAAAAGTGTGGAGCTTTAGACCTGTGGAAAGTCTTGGGGCTTGAACTGCACCACAAAAAAGGTAGAGGGCACAGAAGCTGCTCTGTGGTATCCATCACCTGTGTGTGTTTGTGTGTGTGCGCGTGTGTGTGCGCACACATACTCAAGCGTGTGGTGGTGGTGATGTGTGTAGGGGGTTGAGTGAAAGGGGTAGTATTCCTGTAACTTCCCAAGAAGGTGGATTCCTTTAGCTATGGAATTCTTTTGGATTAAAACAAAACAAAACAAAACAAAACAAACACCTCCCCCCCGAAAATAGAGCTGCTATCACACAGCTGATAAAGGAGATCTGGATGGGACCCCAAGAGCTTCCATTGAACACTGATTCCCTGGGACCAGTAGCAGCATCACCTGGAGTCTTGGAATGAGATTTCCAGATCCCCGCTGAAACCTGCTGAATCAAACTCAGGGGATGTAGCCTGGCAATCTGCCGTCTAACAAGCCTTTCAGGTGATTCTGGTATATGCTCAATGTTGAGAACCATGGCACCATGGGAAGCATTTAAAATATCTGGCAATAAAATAAAATAAAATAAAATAAGTCTGGTAGAAAGTTCAAGCTCTTCACTAAACCTGCACAAAAATCAACAAAGGGAGACAATCATAGCCAAATTTCCAGTTCTAAAAAACAAACAAACAAACAACAAAAAAAGACAGTGCTCTTGGCATCATCTTCAACTTAACAAATGAATTTATAGGTATTGCATTGTCCCTCACACTTTCTGTGACATTTGATATTCCCCCGAAGCTTGGCTCAGTCATCAGTATCTGGGCTTACACTGTGGACCTTCTCTACTGTGCTGTTGGTGAACTGACCTGGTAAGTCGATGAAAGCAGCCACAAAGGTTATTAGCATGGGATGAAAATGGCAGTGTTAAGGGGTAATTAATCTTGTAACTTTTCTTTTGACTGCCAGTGTGAAAACTGTGCTCGCTTCGGCAGCACATATACTAAAATAATATATCATTTTCTAATACTGCATTCTTCTGAAAAGTTCTAGAGGATCTTTGGAACCCAGATACTGACTGGTTCTTAAAGTTGTGTGTACATTTTGGGGTCAATTTTTTTTTTTTAATTGAGTGTAAAACTACAGGTGGCTTTCAATTTATATAAGATCAGTCATGCATGGAAAAGTCACTGAAGTGATTTAATGATTGCAGAGAGCATGCATTTTTTTAAGTGTTTTGTAATTTACCACTTTCACATTTATCTCTATTTTTATTTGGGAAAAGTGTTTCCTGCTTAATTCATTCAAACATTCATTCATTCAAGTATTTATAAATTGCTGGCCACGTGCAAGACCCCTTCTTAGATACTGTGAATGATTAAAATGGATAAAGTCGCTGCTTCTGAAGGCGTGTACCATCTGCGTTAGTATCCTGTTGCTGTCGCAAACTGCCACCAACTGGTTGTAGTGACCCAGTTCTTTATCTTGAATTTCTGGAGGTCACATATCTGAAATGGATCATTTGACTAAAATCAAGATGTCGGCGGGGTTGTGTTCCTTCAGGAGTCTCTAGAGGAGAACCCATTTCCCTGCTGCTAGAGAAGCCTGCATTCCTCGGCTTGCAGCCCTACACCACTCCATTCTCTTCTATTTCCTGCTTCCCTCTTTCCCATATCCATATTATTGTGATTACATCGGGTCCATCCAGATAATCCATGATCACCTTCTACCACGTAGAAGGTCCTTCACGAAATCACATCTGCAGAAAACTCTTTTGCCACTAAAGGAGCATATTCTTAGGTACCAGAGGTTAAGATACAGATACACTTTGTGGGGAGGGGTGTTATTTTACTTACCTCACCATTTCATGGAGGAGATTTCAAAACTATCCTGCAAATAACTCTACAGTTATGAATTTTGATACGTGCTAAGAAGGAATCATAGGTCAGTCATTTATTATAGGGGAAACAAAGTAATTATTTTGTGATAAAGTGAAATTTAGACTGAGGTGAAGGGAAGTAAGTGTTCATCAGCTGAGTAGTATAGGGAAGGGTACTGAGACAAGAACCTGTGCCAGTAACCGGAGATGAAAACAAGATTGGCTGATGCAAGGGCTTACGACCAGGATGACTTGCCCATGGGTGGGTTAGTTGGGAAGAGAGGGCCCTGGAGAGTCTCTGGAGTTACGGGCACCAGGTCAGGGAGGGGAGGGGTGTCAGTCTTACGCTTTTCATCCTAATGATAGTAACTTGTATTTCTGGATATTGTGAATTTTGTAATAAAGTAGTCTCTTAGTGTCAGCTGCTACTGAATTATAGTGCCACCTGTACCAGGTGGGTAGAATATCCTGATGATCATATATTTAGCCTTAACAGCTTTCCCTCACACGCACTTTTTTTTTTCCTTAATTCCTTTACCTCTCCACTTTAAAAATAACATTTTGTCATGGAGCAGTTACATTTCTTTTTCCTTCTTTTTTTTTTTTTAAGATTTTATTTATTTATTTGACACAGAGAGAGAGAGAGATCATAAGTAGGGAGAGAGGCAGGCAGAGAGAGAGGAGGAAGCAGGCTCCCTACTGAGCAGAGCCCTATGTGGGGCTCGATCCCAGGACCCTGAGATCATGACCTGAGCCAAAGGCAGAGGCTTTAACCTACTGAGCCCCTCAGGTGCCCCTACACTTTTTTTTTTCTTATAAATTCATACATACATTTTCTAAAAAGTTATTCTACCATTTTCCTAACCCAGGATAATCACCTTTAGTGACTTGGTGTGTAGGCTCACAGATAGTTTTCCTAGGCAGATGGGTATTTATAGGGAGAATGATGTCCTCCACACTCTTCAGTAACCTGAATTTTTCCTCTTCACGGTATATGGTGACAACTTCCTCTATCAATCGCATGTAATATTAGTATTTCTGATTGGATTGTAGTGATTTTAATGATATACAATGACTAATTTGACTGTGTCATTTCCTGTAACAAACAATGTAGCAGTGAGACTTCTTGTGTCTTTCCTCACACAATACATTATGTCTACCCTTGGGATAAATTCCTAAGAGTGGAACTGTAGGGCCAAAGGCCATTTTTGTTTTATTTCTGATTTATGTCATCTTGACATATTTTATATTCCCAGAGAGTGGCCTTAAAATCATTCTGAGCAATATAGGATAATTAATTTAAAGAAAACAACATAAAAGAGAATATGTCCCATTGTTCTGCTTCTGTATGTGAAGGGACAATAATGGTGGGGAGAAAGCTTCATGCACTTAATTTTTTTTCTTTATTTTTGTTTTAATGGAGTGGCAAATATTTCCATTTCAGAAAATGGCATCGTCTTTCAGTCGGTTATTCAGACCAAAGATCTGGACATCTTCCTTGTTCTCTCTCTTTTTTCTTGCTCCCTCCCTCCCTCTCTCCACATCCAGTCCATTAGCAAACCATGTCTAATTTGGCTGCTTCCCACCATTACCTTCGTTGCTCCCATCCTTGCCCAAGTCACTATCACTGGACCATAACAATGACCATTCTGTTCTTTTGTCTTTCACTCTTGATCCTTTCCAGTTTATTTTCAGCACAGAAGCTATAGCTGTGCTTTCAAAACGTCACTCCATTTAAAACCATCCATTGGGTTTCCTTCAGAGATGGGAGGAAATTCTAGGCCCCTCTTCTGCCCATCTGATCCTTACCTGTGCCAAGGCACGCTGCCTCTCCAACTCCTGTCCTCTCTCTTCTCTTCCTCTCCCTTATTCCTCTGCCTCCATCCCAGCGCCCCACCATTGCCGGACCTGCCAAACATGCTGCCACGTTAGGGAGTGTCTATTTCCCATTTCCCCCCCTTCCGTCCCTCAGTAGTCTGTGGGCTTTGCTCCCTCACTTTTCCACATCTCTGCCCAAATATCCTTTGGCCCCTCACCATCACTCTCTATCTCCTTAATTGCTACTTTTTCTTGATAGCATCAACTCCTATCTGGAATTGTGTCTTCTGTTTACTTATATGTGTCTTTATTATCTGTCTACTTTAATAAATATCAGCTGTACATTGTTTAATAAATATCAGGTACATTGTTTGTATCTGGCCAGTTATTGGTTCATGCAAAGTCTTCTAAGTATTTGTTGAATGGAGGCATATATGCATAACCCAAGTGTGAGGCTCAGAATCAGGGCTAGCCATGTTCTGCCCTTAGTTCCTTTATTCATCTAGTCATAGCTATACTTGGGAATTGAGTAATCTAGCTCATGCTTCTGATTTTTAAATAATGGTTTAAGAAGCAAATGCCCTGCCCATTGTTACCATTGCTGATTAAGCGTGGTGTAAGTGCTCAAAAATCAGGTAGGAGGAGAGGAGGGAAAGTGGTAATAAGCATGTCTTCTTTCCAGAAACAGGACTACAGAAAACATCTATTTTCTCAAGTGTATAGTTTCATTCTAATTCTTTAAAACATTGTTTCAGAATTATTTTTTTTTCCTTTTTATAAGTGCGACGAAGTATGTGTGTGTGTTTCATTTACAAACCATAGCAGCTTAATGTGGTTTGAAAAGACTTTTCAAGTCTATTGTTGTCATCCTATGTACTGGGAAGTGATAGTTTTTAACCACAGATTATAGACATGAGGAAAGACTTTACTCTGTTCATCTTAAATTTAACTTCCTTCTCTATGCTGGTTCAACATTCTCCTGACTGGGGCACCTGAGACCCAATTTCCTGTGAGTGTGATGGAGATCAAAGGCATGTTTTGAGAAATGCTAAATGGAGCCCTGGATAAATTTGTATAGCTGCCAGAGGAGGTCTGCATCAGTTCTTAGCCACCCACAAGGCTAATTAAATTTACCCATGTGAAAAGCAAACACCCACCCCAGTTATTTTGAGCTAGCTTGCTGAAACACTGGTTAGATTTTAATGCACCCCACACTTCCCCCACCCCAAATCCGCAGGAGCCCATAGCTTCACCAAGAGTTCAGTGTAGACCACAGTTTCTTTTAGAAACACTTCAGAAGAGCTTGACTAAAAAGCTATGGCATTTTTATCACCAAGCTACCTCTACAGTATGTTTTGATGCTGTCTGAAGACTTACTTTTCTATCTTTCCTCTGTGGAGTAGAATTAGTTGAAAGACCTGGAGTCCTGGAGTCAGGTGGATCTAGGTTGGGTGAAATCTTCATTTTAATCTTTATGTGACTTTAGGAAAGTCATTTAGCCTCTCTGCATCACATGCAGGTAAAATAATAGAACCTACATCACAGAATCAGTGGGAAAAAAGATAATTAAGCATATTATAGTTGAGTATTACTTCCTTCCTCTCTGCCTCTCTTTCCTTTAAGACACAATGATGTTGTTCTTTCATTCATTAAATAGTTGGGTTTTGAGCACCTAGAGTGTTTCACACACTGGATTTTCAGTCCCTGCTATCATGGCCCTTCTGTTCCAGTGAGATACACCAGATATGCAAGCTAAAAGAGAAGGTGATATTGGATTGTGACCCATCTTGAAGGATATGAAGGCTCTTCTGGGACAAAGAGTGATTATGAGGAGTAGGAGTGAGTTTGGGTAGCTTGGTCAGGGACAGCTTCTTTATGGGAGTGACATCTGAACCAAAATGTATGTAGTATGAACCAGCCCATGATAAGAAAGAACCACCTGTTGCCAATATGGGAGAAGAGAAGTCCATGAACAGAGAGTACAGAACATTTTGATGTCTCTGTGGAACAGAGATAATGTGAGTGAGGAAGAAAGACAGTTGTAGAAGGTGGGGAGTGAAACAGTGAGCTGAGATCCCATAGACCTTAGTTTATAGAACAGGAGTTTTGGCATTATCCTGATCTTCAGTGGAAAGCTTTCAAGGTGGTTTGAGCAGAAATGTGATAGGATCATATAAATATGATTGATTTTACAGAGCAAGTGAGAGAGAAAGAGAGCGAGAGAATGTGGCGGGAAGAGCAGAGAGAGAAGAAGAGAGAATCTAAAGCAGATTCCACAATGAGTGTGGAGCCTGATGTGGAGCTCGATCTCATGACCCTGAAACCAAGAGTTTGATGCTTAACCGACTGTGCCACCCAGGTGTCAGGATCACATTTATATTTCTAAAGATTTTTAGGTTAGACTCTCTAAGAATGGACTGTGAAGAACATGAATTAAGGAGGCTGGTGTGAGTACATGAGGCAAGTATGGTAGGTTCAACAGTGTCCCCAGAATGACATGTCCTATGCCTAATCCCTGACCTGTGAGTGTGACCTTATTTAGCAGTAGGGTCTTTGCAGACGTAAATAAGAATCTCAGAATGAAATCCTTTTGGATTTAAGATGGGATGTAACTCCACTGATGGAATTTAAAAGGGAAGAGAGGGGGAGGGTTGAAATGCAGAGACATACAGAAGGGAAATCCATCTGGTGATGGAGGCAGAGATGAAGCGATAGGTCTACCAGCCACGGAACACCAAAGATTTCCAGCAGTCACCGGAAGTTAGGAGGGCGGCATGGAATGAATCACTCCAAAAGAGCCAATCTTGCCAACACCTTGATTTTCAAATTCTGTCCTCCCTAATTATACAGGAATCAATTTCTGATGTTTTTAAGCCACCACTTTTGTAGTAATTGTGAAGGTAGCTCTAGAAAACTAATAAGTGATTGAGAGATTGTTTATAGGAAGAGAATGCAGAATTCCTGTTAGATGACCAAAGAGGGGTGAGCTAAAGAAAAAGAAACTGTCTTCCATAAGCTATGCTGGAAAGGTGTGTTTTTATTTGGTAGGAATGTCAATCTCCTCTCCGGGGTGAGGGACATCTGAAAAGCAGTCTGCATGAATAGACTCTGCTGCTTTGGTTGGTCCGTTCTATCCACAATGGAACCCCCTTATCTCCCCCCTGCCCCCTTGCTCTGTGAGGGTTGACCAGAAGTTGCAGCCAAGTTGCTCACTTATGTGTGACATAGTTATTTCCAATACTACTTTATCATTAATTTACAGTATAATATTACTAGCAGTAGTTGCTAATGAATATCCTGAAGGAGGGCGACTTTAATACAAAGAACTTACCCTAGTTATCTGTAAAACACCAGCAGGCAAGGAGATACCAGTGGGATGTGAACAGAGGCATCTTTTGTAATTAAGTAGGGTGAAGGCAATTTGAGGATAGGGCCATTATTTGCCCTTGACATTTTGCGGGTGATTATAGAGAGTTAGCACTGACTTTTCTAATGTCTGTAAGTCCTACACTCTAGCCGTTGCCTCAGACAAGCCCAGTTCTTACCACAGTCCCCAAAGACACCGATTCTTACAATACTCCTCAAAGAGAAATATTAATAATTTCATTTTAGAGACAAAAGAGCTAAGGCTTTGAGAGATCTAGCCAATCACATACTATTTATCATTACATAAAGCAGGTTTGCATATTTGGCCATCCAGTTAGTAGCGGGGGAAGCTAGGATTTGAATGCAGTGCTGTCTGATTCCAAGCTTTTTACATCTAGGGTAATCACAGCTCTTCCAGAATTATTGGGCCATAGTCCTCCTTGATGGGCACAAAGCTATGGTTTTAAATTTGGGTGATAAATGTCATGCAGGTCATGGAGAATGATGCTGAGGCCTCTCAAGAGCCTGTGTGCATTGAGGCCACGGTTGTTATAGAGCAAGATGGCAAGGAATGGAGGGAAAGCCAAGGTTTTCATTTTTCAGTGATTTCTAAAGGAAAATCAGCATGAGTCTCTAACTCCTACAACTAGCTCAAGAGAGACAGACCAAGACAACAAACCGTATCATCTCCCTTCATCATTTTCCCTTCTTGTAAGTAGCCTTCGCCCCAGTTGGCCAGAGTTGACATTCGGACTTGAATCCAGTCATTCAACACTAATTAGATTGGCACTTTGCTCTCTTTCTATTTCATTTTAATAAGCTGTTCTCTTCTCCCTCTTTTTTTTTTTCTTGAAATTCAGACAGGGTCATCTCTTTCTCTTCTCTATGGCTTGACCTCTCAACCCAGATATGTTCTGGTTGTGGGCATGCAATTAGATGAAGGGTGAAAAGAGCCAAAACACCTGGAATAATGAACCCATTTCCTAAAAGAAAAAAAAAAAAAAAAGAGCCAGACCCACTTCCCTGACATTACCCACTTATTTTTCATGCAGCACTTTGGATCTTATGCGATGTAGTTTGGTCTTTAAAAAAATCAGCAGCATGGTCTCTGGGCTCAATTAATTTGAAAGTACTTCTGGATGAATCACTTAGATATTGCTTTATCTTTTGCCTCCAAGATATCATCAGGCTTCAACCTCTACCAGTTGCCTAGTACTATTAGCCTATCCTACTAATTTGGTCCCAAAGCATGTTTTCTTTGGATTAAAAGAGAACAAATTTAAGACCCGCACCTTTGCCAAAATTAACCCTGCCAAGACCATAGTTAGTAGACAGGAGATAAAGATTTCTTTTGTAAGGCTATTGCATTAAATAATATATTTTCTGCATGCCTGGCTATGAGCTTTTCTTTCTTTCCTTTTTTTTTTTCTTTCTTTCTATGGGTCTTATTAGACAGTTGTAATTATATCAAAACAAATGTCAGATGAGCGTTTTAATATTCTTTCAAAGAGCAGATGAATCTTACTGTCATCTTTACCAGGCCCTGAGGAATTAGGGATACCCATGTTGCATTTGCATATCATCAAGTCCATCAGTAACCCAAATTCTGAATCAATTATTACTAACCAGGTGTGATTTGTTGGTGTATATTGGAAGTGGCATTGTATGCCCAAATTATTTATTACTAGTAAACAACTATGTGGATAAAGGGATTATGAGAGTCAAAGACCAATTTTTAGTCCAGAAAAAAAAAAAAAAGAAAGAAAAAAGCACTACTATGCTTTGAGTACTCTCCAAAGTGATGTGGAAAGGAAGAGCCTGATCGATTTAAGTGAATATATAAGTATTATCCCAAGGGCATTCCGTGGTATTTTGTTAATTACGTATTGCTTCACAACAATATTACTACTGCTCTGGTGGCTTAAACAACCCATTAGTGACCTCATAGTTTCTGTAGATCCTAAACCCAGGCAAAGCTAAGCGGGGTCGGTTTCATGGCCTCACAGAAGGCAGCAGTCAAGGTGTCTGCCCTGACAGGTCTCCTGTAAGGTTCAGTTGGGGAATCATCTACTTCCAAGGAGGGACCAAGACCAACGCGCATCGTGAAGAAGGCGGAAACGATGACTCCAACACATGGCAGGCCCCTAGCAAGCTTGGGGCTCTTGAAGGGAATGCTATTAACCTCATCTAATACCAAATCACTGCACAGACCTAGGAAACCTGACCTGCTGGGATGCAGCTCGGTACTTAGCATTAGCATAGTACAAGTACAAAAACCAAACATTTGTCTGCACAGCCACAGTGAAAGGAGCAGGAAGCAATCTTAGAATGAGGTAGTGGGTGCAAGCAGGGTGGGGGAAATGTGTTCAAAACACAATCTGTGGCAGGGGAATATTTGAAGATGATTTATGTTGCTTCTCTTCTTCCTCGTGCTAATGAAAATAACTAAAATTATTAAGTAATTACAGCATTTCAGGCATTTAATTATTCTCTTATTTTATCCTGATAAGGCCTAATTATAGGGGTACTATTATTATCCTTCTTTCATAGACTGAGGTAGTTATGCAACTGTCTTAAGATCACACAGTGAGCAAGGGTAGATCTGGGATTCATAATCTATTGCAAATCTGCACCTGTGTCAGGATTTAAAAAAAATTGGTGTAGTTTGGGGAAAAAAAAAAAAAAAAGCTGTATATTCCAGAAGATTTTTTGGCAGACTGTAAAAGAAGAGCTGTCGGTAGCAGTAGGTCTTTCAAGGTAATATTATTGTTGGACTCTACGTCTATTGATGGTATGTATCTTAATGGGATTCCCATTTTTTGGTGAGCAAACTGAGGTTTGAGAGACTGTCACTTTCCTAAGGTCTCAGAGCACATTTAAAAGTTATCTGCATTTTTTTTACACCTGATCGGGCTACCCTTTCTAATTATTAGCAGAGGAAAAGAAATGCCAACAAACCTGTGGGCATCGTGGCTTCTAGTAACAGGTCCCCTCCTGGGTTCCCGTTCAGAACAGTTATGAGTGTCCTTTGGAATTATTAGGCTTATCAACATGTCCTGCTAAATTATAGCGATTTTAGTGCAAGTCTTTTTCTTTCCTTCTCTTTCATATTGCTCTGCGCAGAAGTACTATCTGCTAGCAGCTAGATGTTACCATTTTGAGTGCTGAAGGAAATGCAGAATGAAAGCCAAAAACAAATGGAATTTTGGGCCCGGCCCACTTACTGATGAGTGGATTAGCCTCTGCATTGTTTACTGGACTGTTTCTGTATTGCTTTGTACGGTACTTACACTGTGGAGCAGAAATGGTAATCCACTTTCTTTCCCAAGAGGTGAAATTCTCCTTGAACCAATACAACAACTTGCATATATTTCATATCAATCATTTTTCATTTCGTTGTGCACTTGCCTAAATTAGATCATTATTAAGCACAGGGAAAACAAGAGAAAGGAGACTTGTGCCTATAAGCCACTGAAGGGGAGGCCGATTCTGGCACTAAAAGAAGCCAGTCGTTTGCATTTTGCCATGTGGGGCTTAAAGCAAGAGGTTCAAATTACATTAAGAGGATTTTAAAATCAAGATAAAGCTTTTCTTATGCACCTCTGTCTCTAGCAATAAATCATGAGAGAACCAATAGAATATTAAAAGGACACCTAATCACATTTCATTTTTAATTTTGTCAGTGTTCCTCCCATTTCAATTGTTCTGTCAAGTTCATTCTTTGTGAATAATTAAAATAAATAGAAGTTTCAAATTTTTCTATTTTCTTTTTCCTTTGAACAAATACTGCCCCCCCCACCACCAAATAAAAATGGGAAAATCAGGATTATATACCTTGTTAGGTTTATGTTTATAGGAATTGCTGATATTGATAAGCTTTGTAAAGTGTTGATCAGCCAAACCCTGTGCCACAGGTTATTTGTCCTCAGCTAATTAAAATAATCATTGCATTTGATCATTTTCCCATATGTTAAGTCTATTGATATCATTTCCTTCTTCACTGTAGATTATGGGGGTGAAATCACGAGACGTGGAGAGGATTAGATAAAGAAACCTGAACAAACTTGGTCCCCAAGGAGATAATATTACTTATGTTGGAGTTCATGGGTAATAGACTTTATTATCATTTTTCTTTTCTTTTTAAGATTTTATTTATTTACTTGATAGAGATCACAAGTAGGCAGAGAGGCAGGCAGAGAGAGAGGAGGAAGCAGGCTCCCTGCTGAGCAGAGCACCCGATGTGGGACTTGATCCCAGGACCCTGGGATCATGACCTGAGCCGAAGGCAGTGGCTTAACCCACTGAGCCACCCAGGTGCCCTATTATCATTTTTCTTAACTCTTTCTCCCAGCCACTCTGTGATAGAAACTAAGCCATAGGAAAGTAATTGATTTTCTCAGGTATAGTACCTCCTTCCCCAAACAATCAACTATTGAAGAGCGGAATGATTTAAAAAAAAAAAAAAAAATGCTATGCCTGCTTCATCTCTGCTTCCAGAAACAGTAATGACATGGTGTTTTCAGGAGGGCTGATGATGCCAGAAGCCAGTGGGGAGTTTCTGCCCTGTCCCCAGCTGGAACTGTAACTCGTTGGGGATATATGAGTAAGAGGCTTGCCACGGTTCTGTGCGCCAGGACAGACCTAATCTAGATTCCAGGACATTACTTAAAGGTTGAACGCCCTCCATATTCCATTATGCTGATGAAAAAATATCAAGTTGCTATTTATTTTCTGACAACTAGATTTTTTTCTCCCTTTCTGTTTTTATTTTTCCTCTTTTTTTTTCTCTCAGTAAAGCTAGGGAACATTGTCTGAGTTGAGTTGGAAATTTGGTGAGATTTGGCCTCATGTATTATTCCATGAATTTACACAAGGATTACCCATGTCTTTAAAGGCTCATTTTAGAGTGTGTGCATGAGTGCAGGGGCGCGGGGGGGGAGAGCCAGTGAGAGAGACTCTCAGGCAGAGTCCCCACTGAGCATGGAGCCCTTGTTGGGGGGCTCCATCTCACCACCTGAGATCATGACCTGAGCAGAAATCAGGAGTCTGTAGCTCAGCTGATTGAGCTACCCAGCTGTCCCAAGGGCAGAATTCTTGATTTGACTTGAAGTTTCCCTATAGTGAGTGGTGCTGCTGCTTTCCATTAGCTCAGTATTCTCTGCTGCAGAGTTTGCTTTAAATATTGGCTCTCTGAGAAAGAAAGAATATGGCCCCGTTTTCATGATTAGTAAATTAAAACAATGTCATTCATTCTTTCTTATAAGATATTTGGTCATATTTTGACTATCCTGTCCATTCATTAAAATCATAGAACTTTACATTCTGTAGGTCCCTGTATTCAATGCAGGGGAATAGTAGACTGAAAACAAAGTTATGTCCCCACTTTCACAATATTTACCTACTTTTTGACCTAGTAGCAGGAAGAAAACAGACCACTGTGGGTGACAGGAGACTTGCATTGGCATCCCTGTTTTGACACCTCTCTGTGACCTTGAACTCCCCACATGTGGGAAGTTAGGTGTTACTTCACATCATCTCACTGTTCACAATCTTACGCCTTGTCTGTGTACGCGTACCCTAATTTGAATTTGTGGCTCATTCTAAAAATGGATCTTTTTTTTCCTCTGCCCAATTAGATTATAAGCTCCTTGAGAGTAGAAGATAAGTCTTCGAATAATGTAAGGCCCTTGCCCATCCCTCAAGCCCTACTGGGATGTCTCGCCCAATCTCTGACCCAGAGTAAATATTTCTTGCTTGATTATTGCTCATCTCTATTCTCAATTCATATACTATTCTTTCCGGTTTGGGGATATTATTCTAAGCATTCTTGTTAAGCCATTACCACAGAGATTGAGTGTGAGGATGTGGGTCTATATGTACACATTGTATGTACATGATTTTTTTCTCGTTCTCTCTGAGAGCAATCTCCCTTGCCATTAATCTTGATATATCAACGCTGTGAGCCATTGACACCATTCTCGGCTCCTGTTATGAAGTTGCGGCTTGTCTTCAGAGAGCAATTTGTACGCATCTGAAACTATTTACTTTTAATTTTTAATTGACGTATCATTGATATAAAATGTCTTGTTTTTTCAAGTGTGCAGAATAGTGATTGGATATTTTGTGGATGACAACATCACCTCCAAGGAAGCAGTTATGTGTCACCAAAGTTGTCACAGATTATTGGCCACATTCCCATACTATACATTACCTCCCTTATGATTGATTTATTTTGTCACTAAAAGTTTGTACCTCTTAATCCCCTTTCTCTATTTCTCCCGCCCCTTAACCTCTTCCTCCTCTGGTAACCAGCAGCTTGTTTTCTTTATCAATTAGTCTTTTTCTGTTTTATTTTGTTTGCTCATTTGTCTTGCTTTTTAGATTCCACTGAGAAGTGAAATCATCAGGTGTTATCCTTCTCCTTCTGACTTACTTCACTCAGCATAATACCCTCTAGGTTTATCCCAAATGGTGAGATCTCATTCTTTCTTCTGGCTGAATAGTGTCCCATTACGTGTGTGCACTTGTGCGTGTTACACATTCTTCTTGCGTTCATCGATGGACACTTAGGCTGCTTTTGTGTCTTGGCTATGATGGATCATGGTGTAGTGAACACAGGGATGCGCGTATCTCTTCCAACTGGCATTTTTATGAAACTTTAAAAATAAAGTGCTATCTTTGTATTATTATACTAATTCATTAAATATTATCACATAGGTAGATTCTGGGGATAGAGAAAACACAAAGATTATGCGCGTTGTTGCATCTTTCTAACTCCTGGGCTCCTTTCACGCTTGCTGACCTTAGGTCACCCTCCAGTTTGTTGCATTTCTTCATTTTATCTGTTCAGTCCTTCTTGTGGACACTGGTCTAGTCCTTCATTCATTCATGAATTCACATTTATTAAGTCCCTACTATGTGTTAGTCACTGTGGTTGGTTTCAATCAATAAGTACTTTTAAATACCCTTTGAGAAAACAGTTGACTAACCTGGATGGACAGTCTTCTGTTGATTCACCTAGCCCCAGTCATCTCCTTTTTCTTGTATTTAAGCTTCATTCCTCTCCACATGCTAGCAGAGAATAATTATTTCAGTAGATTCAGAATAATAAAAAGGCTCAAGCTAAGAGGCATTTTGCTTTGTTTTGTTTTACTTTATGTAAAACAACCTCTTACTATACCTCCAAAGAGTGATTTTTCTCTGGCTAATACCAGACTTGGTTCTCAGAAAAGGAATACTGCATTTTTAGACTGTTTTTGTTGGGGGAGTACTCATGTGTGTTTCTTCACCTACGGCTGTGATGTTATGCTGCTGAAGGGATAGACACTAATTCTTGAGCAAGTTCTTTTTCAATTAAAGAATCAATAATAAACGTTGACATGGAAGGGCATAATTTTTCCCAAGAATTTAGGTTTCATGTACTCCGAAAAAATTATTTTCAAACTTGATAAGTTTTGATGAGTAAATTTCACTTCTTCCACAACTGATGTTTGAAACTTTAGGTAGAGGTGAGGAATGGAAATCTGTTGACCTCTTAAGGAGCTACCTTCTGTGTGACCAAAGAAACCGCCCCCCCCAACCCCAGGAAATATATTTTTTTCTATCTTTTAACCAAGGCAGTTCGTTAGGAACATTTTAAGAAACATGACACTAAAAGACAATGTAATATGTTAAGATAATGTGTTGTAAAAGCAATTGGACAAGAAAGGTGCTGATAAAATACCATGCAGCATTTTTCTCCAAGGAAGACCCTTAAATTCTCAGGCTCAGAAGTGAGCCCTGGTCTCTGTCACTGTGTTCCTCTGACAGCCACCCTTCCTGGAAGGCTTTTACCTCCTATTTCATTCTCGCTAAGAGAACTTAAGAGTGGGTGCACAGATGCTGTTCCTAATAAAACATTTTAAGAAAATCTATACTCCCTCGGCCTTCGGCTTAAAGCCTCTGCCTTCGGCTCGGGTTATGATCCCAGAGTTCTGGGATCGAGCCCCGCATTGGGCTCTCTGCTCGGCGGGGAGCCTGCTTCCTCCTCTCTCTCTGACTGCCTCTCTGCCTACTTGTGATCTCTGTCTGTCAAATAAATAAAGAAAATCTTAAAAAAAAGAAAAAAGAAAATCTATACTGTATATTTGGAACCAAATAGACAACTGGGCAAATAGGTATTTTAATAGGTGAAGTGAAATAATAATAAGAATAAGCATTTGCTCAATTTGAAACACGGAACAGCCACTGTCTTGGATATACCAACTCTTTCATCATCCTGGCTTCAAATAGGGTAATTCACAGTGATGCAGAAGAAGAAAATGTGCCAGTGCAGAGCTCCAAGAGAAGCCCTGAATTCTGCTCAACTCATCATTTTAGGGCACAGAGCCCTTCATTATTTAGAATGTATTCACCACTATGTTTCTAATTTTTTTTTTTTAAATCAGCTATGCATGATCAAAGTTTATAGTAGCGGTCAGGATTTTTTTTTTTCTGTAGTGCTAGATAATAAATACATTAGGCTAGGCTGGCCATATGTTCTCTATTGCAGCTATCCAATGCTGCAGTTGTAATGTGTCAGCAGCCACAGAATTATATAAATAAATGGGTGTGTCTGTGTCCCTAGAAAACTTTCTTTTCTATAAGGGAAAAGAGGCTGCCAGGCAGCCTGGGCAGCCTGCTGTAGTTGGCCAACCTGTAAGTTGGAAGATCAAATGGTTGTTATAAAAAATAGTAGCCCTAGAGTCCCTTATTTCACTTATTTTAGTATCATTTTTTAATTTTTTAATTTTTATTTTTTATTTTTTAAAAGATTATATTTATTTATTTGACAGACAGAGATCACAAGTTTGCAGAGAGGCAGACAGAGAGAGAGAGAGAGAGAGAGGAGGAAGCAGGCTCCCCACTGAGCAGAGAGCCCGATGCAGGACTTGATCCCAGGACCCTGGGACCATGGCCTGAGCCGAAGGCAGAGGCTTTAACCCACTGAGCCACGCAGGCGCACCTTAGTATCATTTTTTAAAACTTACCTCTGTATTTTGAAATAGTATGCTTATTTCCCGAGTTTTTATCTTTAATTTTTAGGTATCTATTGACTTCTCTCTCTTTTATCACATTATCATATATATACACATATATATATCATATACACATATATCATACATCAGTATGGCATATATATGATACGTATATTTATCTCATGGTGGTGTGTGTGTGTGTGTGTGTATCATACTGTCCTTAGTAGTGCTCATAGTGGGTTTGGGGAGGAAGCAGAGGATTAATGCCCACGCTCTACCCAACAAACTTACCTGGAAAATCATACAGTTGCCCTTTATTATACTGCTTGTCTTCCATCTTCATGAGTAGAAGGAGATGATCATCATTCCATCCCCCTATCTTTAGCTCCAAAAAGACATTTTCAATCCCTCCCTTCCTTGCCTACTATTTCAAATAACCCAGTTCTTTTCAATTTCCTTCACACATACTATTTTCCAAGCCAATAACTTTGTGATTCTTGTGAACTTTCCAGAGTTCTCTTTAGTTTTGAAGTTGTAATATCTAGAACAAGGTAAGGTATCTTTGCCTCATGCATTTTGGGGAAGAAGAGCAATCCAAGAAAAACATAGGGCAATAGTTAATGACAGATGGATAACCATCAACTGAAAGGTATTGTATCCCCCACTATGATCAAAGTGCTCTTTGGGGGGGCAGTTTACAAAATTTGCCCAAACTTACATAACTCTGGAGGAGTAAGCCTGAGGTTAGAGCCCAGGTGTATTAGTTATACATATCAAAGTATCCAGTCTTGGGGCGCCTGATGGCTCAGTGGGTTGAGCTTCCGCCTTTGGCTCAGGTCATGGTCTCAGGGTCCTGGGATCAAGCCTCACACTGGGCTCTCTGCTCAGAAGGGGGTCTGCTTTCCCCTCCCCTCTGCCTGCTTCTCTGCCTACTTATGATCTCTCTTTGTCAAATAGATGGATAAAATCTTAAAAAAAAAATATCACTCTTTTTACTGCACATTGGATTCTACCATCAGTAGACTGCATGTTAATAAATGGAGATGATGAGACTCATGGAGACCTGTAGGATTATAACTGAAAAATACACTTAACCAGTTAAACAGCATATATATTATTGAAGTCATTTGAATTTTTCAAAACACCATGCATGACACAGGAGACTTATTACACTTTGCAAAAAGAACAGTGAACTTTACACATGGGTGACTAGTTCAAGAAGACACAGTCAGTATGTTTCAGAGACCAGTCTGGAGCCAGCTTTTTTGACGAGCTCCCTGAAAACATTCTGCTAATCTCAAAATAGGCTTTACTTCATAAATCATAAAATATCATGTCCATTGGTATGGAATAGAATGATGCATCTTACACAGTCTGGACTGCACTTGGGCATACATGGGCAACCAAAACTTTCCTCTTGTATATCCCAGACTGTCAGACCTAAGGTACAAAATTTGAAGGGGTGGGGGGAATGAATCCAGGCTTTCCTTGGGGTCAAAGTTCCAGATAGAATTATTAAGCAAAAGTCACCTGGAGATCAGAATAAATTAGTCTGGTTATGCACATATTTCCAAAACCTTTAGGGAAGTAAATGTTATGAGAATAATGTAATTGCTAGGTAGTGGAACAACCCAACTATGCCCACGAGGAAATAACAAAAGTTAAGTTACATGTACTGGTGCTTTTTTTTAATAGAGAAAAATAATACTAGAAATGAGGTTTTGAAATAATCTTTATATGGGAAAGATAAGATGGATTTGTAACCAGCAAAGGGTCTCTGAGTTATGTCTATTTGAGAAATTAGAACTCCTCAGATTTCAAGATTATTTTTGTATAAAGTTTCAGTACCCTCAACATCATCGGTTGTTTGCTACTGGTCAATTTTGTGCTGAGTGTATGACTGAGAGATTAGAAAGGCTGTATCTCACTCCTGTGGATGCTTCTTGGAAAATTAATGACTTTAGTATCACTTCTCTATATATAAATGGTGAGCTTGCAAATTCTGGGTCATATTGCTGTATTTACAACCCCCAGGAAGTGGGAGATAAGCTCATTTCTAGATTATTTACACTAGAAGCAATGGGAGTATTTATAATAGAGCCAGCCCCAGTACAACTTAGATCTATGAACCAAAGGCTAGCATAGGGCATTCTAATTTCAAGTAATATGACATTTTCCGCTATACTGACAGGCAAACTTGAAAGTTGCCATTCATTAGCTCAAACTTGTTTTACTTAATCACAGTGAAGTTAGTTGATGTTTATGTCAGTTCCATCTTTACGTTGTTTTACTTAATTCAGTTTGGCCAACATTTGTTGAGCTCCTTCCTTCTATAAGGAGCATTTTATAGTTGGGCTCTGAAAATGTTCTTGCCCTCAATGGCTATATATTCTAGCAGGTTTGATATTATAAATGACTAATAAAAAATTAAAATAGAGTAAGATAAAAGATTAGTTAAAGATGTATCAGGATATCCTCTTTGGTAGCTTCCTCATGTTGCTAGATAGTACAGATATTAAAACATTTTAAAGGTCTGTCAGACCTTGTTTATTCATCTGTTAGCCCAGCCTACCCAAGAAAGAAGGCTGAGTGAAAAGTCATAGGTTGCCAAGCTCTTAAAGACCTGTGGAGTCTAACATATCCTGGTGTCTCCTTCTCTTGCCGATATAATAAGCTTCATTCAGGCCCTTCTTCTTATTTTTTTTTTAAGCTATTAAAAAAAATTTTAATAAACATATAACGTATTTTTATCCCCAGGGGTACAGGTCTGTGATTCACCAGGTTTACACATTTCACAGCACTCACCATAGCACATACCCTCCCCAATGTCCATATCCCCACTACCCTCTCCCAACCCCCTCCCCCCAACAACCCTCAGTCTGTTTCTTGAGAATGAGTCTTTTATGGTTTATCTCCCTTCCAATCCCATCTTCTTTCATTTTTTTCTTTTCCTACCCCCCCACCCCACCCCCACATTGCATCTCCTTTTCCTCATATCAGGGAGATCATATGATAGTTGTCTTTCTCTGATTGGCTTATTTCGCTAAGCATGATACCCTCTAGTTCCATCCACGTCATCGCAAATGGCAAGATTTCATTTCTTTTGATGGCTGCATAGTATTCCATTGTGTATATATACCACCTCTTCTTTATCCATTCATCTGTTGATGGACATCTAGGTTCTTTCCATAGTTTGGCTATTGTAGACATTGCTGCTATAAACATTCGGGTGCACGTGCCCCTTCGGATCACTACGTTTGTATCTTCAGGGTAAATACCCAGGAGTGCAATTGCTGGGTCATACGGTAGTTCTATTTTCAACATTTTGAGGAACCTCCATGCTGTTTTCCAGAGTGGTTGCACCAGCTTGCATTCCCACCAACAGTGTAGGAGGGTTCCCCTCTCTCTGCATCCTCGCCAGCATCTGTCATTTCCTGACTTGTTAATTTTAGCCATTCTGACTGGTGTGAGGTGATATCTCATTGTGGTTTTGATTTGTATATCCCTGATGCCGAGTGATGTGGAGCACTTTTTCATGTGTCTGTTGGCCATCTGGATGTCTTCTTGCAGAAATGTCTGTTCATGTCCTCTGCCCATTGGATTATTTGTTCTCTGGGTGTTGAGTTTGCTAAGCTCTTTATAGATTTTGGATACTAGCCCTTTGTCTGATATGTCATTTGCAAATATCTTCTCCCATTCTGTCAGTTGTCTTTTGGTTTTGTTAACTGTTTCCTTTGCTGTGCAAAACCTTTTGATCTTGATGAAATCCCAATAGTTCATTTGTACCCTTGCTTCTGTTGTCTTTGGCGATGTTCCTAGGAAGAAGTTGCTGCAGTTGAGGTCAAAGAGGTTGCTGCCTGTGTTCTTCTCAAGGATTTTGATGGATTCCTTTCTCACATTGAGGTCCTTCATTCATTTTGAGTCTATTTTTGTGTGTGGTGTAAGGAAATAGTCCAATTCCATTTTTCTGCATGTGGCTGTCCAATCAGGCCCTTCTTACAACTAAAATACTAACACAACCCAAAATGTATTTTTTTTGAAAATACACTGATTTTTCAAATACTTAATTATATTTTAAATAGTTGCCTATGACAGCAAGGATCTATATATTCAGGTTAAAGTCACCACCAAAACTTAGATATTTCAGGATCATGTGCTGAAATACACATTTTGTTGTTCATTTTCAGATATTGACTGCTACCTTGTTTGGTCCCCCTTTCAGCCTTTCTTTACAATCCAGAAGTTTTGTTTTATAACTGTGTATTCTAACCTAGCCCATAAGCATTTTCCTTCTTTTTCTAAATAATACAATTTTCAATCACACAAACCAACCACAAACAAATTAGTTTACAGATGGAAGAAAGGAAATACACATATAACACACTCCCCATAGGGCGTGTCTTGGCTAGTTAATTTCATAAGGAGAGAAATCAGTAAGGTTTCATGGCAAAGGTGAAAGCTGAGATGGGTACAGGGAGGTGGCAAGAGTAAATATTTGGTGCAAGCAAAGTTAAGGATGCAGCAGCAGAAAGAAGTTTGGACATAAGTGCTTAGTACATGTGCAAAATGTCTTTTTGTCCTCCAGATCCATTTTCCTCCTTCTGGCTTCTGTGTCCTCTGGCATTTTGTTGGGTTTTCCAAGTACAAAGCCCCATTAGTAGGGAATAGAAGGAAAGGAGGAGAGCAAGATGGGGCTAAACCAGTGCTTACCAAGTCAGAGAATTCTACTGAAGACAACTTGTAATCTTCTTTATTAGCCTGGGTACTAGACCGTACCTTGTGGCTTCCCTGTACCTGGCTATGCCTTTGTAAACAGTCCCTTTATTAAACACTCCTCAGATTTGCCTCTGATATTTCCTGTGGGAAATGTGGTTGAGTCTCAGCATCATGGGGACACTGAGGTTTGAACTTTGTTATTTTGTTGCCAACCATCACACCAATTTTTTACTAGTATACTTATCTTCTTTCAGAATCTCCATATTTCTGACTTCTTTTCTACGGATTTCCCTGCAGGATGATTGGACTTTATTATACATACACTATTCTGTTCTTTGATGTTTGGGGGTTTGTTGATTGTTTGAGCTGTCTTAGAAACTCTATGCACATTGAGACTATGTTCTCCACAGCACCACCAATGTGAGCACAAGGCCTGAACATGTCACAGGTGTTCATGGTTACTAGGCTATTTGATATTTAATAACCAGTGTCTCTTGTAGATTGGTCTCTACCTCTATTTGTTTTTGAAGAATCTATCACTCTATTCAGCTTCTTAATGGAAAATTTAAGACGCCAGTAACCCATGCAATTTTGAAATTTTGGGGTATTATGAAGAGTGATTTTTTCTAACGATCTCTGGAGATATGTATATACTCTTTCTGAACTAGCTACATGACTATTTAAAGTCACCTTTAGACTTCAATTTCTTGATCTATTACATAAAGAAGTTTTCCATCCTGTATAATTTTATGGTCTATAGGCTTAAATTGTGGTGGATTTTCAGGGTGATCTAAACAGACTTCTGCCAGTTCCTCTCAATGTAAAACAAGGCATGCCACTCTGAGAGGTGATTTTTCTTCCAAGTTTTTGTTTAGTTGCCAGTTAACATACAGTGTCATAGTAGATTCAGGTGCAGAATTTAGTGATTCATGACTTACATACAACATGCTCGTCACGACAAGGGCCCTCCTTAGTATCTATCACCCATTGAATCCATGCCCCAGCTACCTCCTTTCTGGTAACTATCAGTTTGTTCTCTATAGTTATTCTGTTTCCTGGTTTGCCTCTCTTCCTCCTGGCTCCCACCTTCATTCACCTGTTTTGTTTCTTAAATTCCACATGAGTGAAATCATATGGTAATTGTCTTTCTCTGGCTGATTTATTTCACTTAGCATGATACTCTCATGGTCCATCCTAACCCAGTTAAAATATGGGCAGACAGCCTGAATAGACATTTTTGCAATGAAGACTACAGGTGGCTATCAGACACATGAAAAGATGCTCCCTATCTCTCATCACGAGGACAATACAAATCAAAATCTTCATGAGATAACACATCATACCTATCAGATTGGCTATTTTTTTTAAGATTTTACTTATTTGAAAGAGACAGTATATATATATATATATATATATGCACATACATATATATATCTGAGTATATATATCTCTGTATCAAGGGAGAGCATAAGCGGGAGGAGAGGGAGAAGCAGGCTACCACTGAGCAGGGAACCTGATGTGGGGCTCGATCGCAGGACCTTCAGATCATGACTTGAGCCAACCACAGACTCTTAACTGACTGAGCCACCCAGGAAACAACAGGTGTTGGTGAGGATATGGAGAAGGCGGAACCCTCTTACACCATGATGGGAATGCAAATGGGTGCAACCAGTTTGGAGAACAGTATGGAGGCCCCTCAGATACTTAAAAATAGAACTACTCTACAACCCAGCAATTGCTGGGTCAAAAACACTGATTCGAAGGGACACATGCACGGTGATGCTTATAGTAGCGTCATCAATAGTGCACAAACTCTAGGAAGAAAGCTGTTATTCTTTAATGTTAGTGAAATACTTCTCTATTGTCTGGAACTAGATAAGCCTCATTTGTATTTATGGATTAATTTACATGGATAAATGCTAATTATGTTATTAATATCATTTTCTGATTTCTACTAATCTTTGGGTTTGCTGGACTCATTTTCCTTTTTTGGGGGGTTTTTAACTCAGTGCAACAGAGCAGATGGGGGCCTTGCATAATGTGCTAGGTCTGGATGCCACTTAATGGTTGGAATGGTTGACTAAACAATGCAATTATTCTTTAATCTACCCACACTGGTAGTCGAATAGAGTAACTGATTGGTTTACTGATTTGGAAGAGTTTGATAGAGTAAAAACAATAGTGTGTTACTTTCCCTAGGGTGGGAGCCTGCCGGGTGAGACTTGTTCATTTTCTTGGATTGAGTGATTGATTGATTACTCTGTACATAGTGTTTAGTTATGTTTTTGCCCAGGATGCCTGAGCTATGCAGGAGTGTTGGTAATGACATTGTGTTCCTGTGGAAGCTGAGAATGGTCTAGAAAAAGAAACAAACACACAGGAGTCAGGCTTTTTAGAAATCCAGCCACTTTCTACTAACCTACCATTTGGGATTTCTTGTTTTAAAATATATTTTATCAAGTTCAGAGCATTAGACTTTTAAGTTTCTCCTCTGCTCCTTGCTACAAGTACTCCAAAGGGCTGCCTGTTTTTTCCTCCTAAAATCAGCCTTCAATTTGGTATCTTTGATATTATCAAGCTGCTCTGCTTCCTGAAGCAGAGAGAGAAATTATATTGGCTGCCTCTAGTCAGGTTGCTAATGTCAACTGATTGCTTGGAATAACCCAGTCTTTACCAAGTTAGTGACATACTGGGATTGAACAGAGCTGTTGAATCTGTGTTCTAGAATTCGTTCTCACCACACCTATGGTTTTCCAGGGTGTCAGGGGGAATGAAGAAGTACCAGTGGTGAGAAAATAATTGTTGTGCTCCTAGTATTCTCTTTTACAATCTCACATTTGGCTAAAACAACAATTTTGCCTGGTATGTGATGTGCTGCCTGGCCCAAAAAGATGAATGCAGAAAAGGATCCAAGAGATTAAAAGGTCAATGGATTATCCATTAAGCAATCAAGTCTCAATATACCGCAATTTGTCTGGGTCGTGATTTATTGCCTGGGATAAATGGACCAAGATCTGTTAGTTTTCCCCTGGGACTGTTCTCTTTCGAATAGCTACTACAGCCATTTCTTTGAGCCCTGGTCACTATTGTGTACATTTTGACTAGTTGACAGTATTTTAAAATTACTTTTAAGGATCACCCAGCTCAGATTATTTTAGCTGATAAGGGCACAAAGCTTTTTGAAGGTCAAAGGCAAATAACTAGGGGAATTGAATTCCGTAAACAAGCGAAGAAGATCTATCTATATTGTGTTCCATGCGCATGGCAGGTATCCAGATTGCCTGGGCATTGGAACACTTTTGGGAAGAAAAGGCCAAGCTTTGCTGAACTTGCAGGAAATAGTATGGTATGTTAATTTGCATTGCATTTGCATATTTAGTTTCTAATGGGTTAATTCCACCCTGGCATCAACCTCAGGAAAATAAGCAGCTTCCTGTGCATACTAAACACAAAGTAGCTTTACTCCAACTGTTTTAACATTCTGAAATGTTCCCAGGCTCAGATGTCCTACAACCTTGGTTTTCCACTTGGGGAATGGGGAGCGTGATACAATCAGTTGCTTCGTACATTTTATCTGGCAGCTTTGGATGGTAAAAGCTTTATTGGATAACCAACAGTATGCTGAAGCAAAGCCAGAATGGTTAAAAGCAATTCTAGGGAAAGAGGCCGTGCCATTCTCAAAGAGCCTGCATTTTGAGGAAAATTCTAGGCCCTGAAGCATGTGGAAGGGTCAGTGTTTTCGCTAGCAGGTCTCAGTCGTGGCTGTTTCAAACAGTCTTACACCAGAATTCTTAGGCACTATTTCTTAGGAGTAGACAGTCTTACAGTAACAAGAGGATTAAAAATGATGAATTACAGATTCTGTTAACTATATACCATGAATACTTGTAACTATCAGTTCCTTCCTTCATCTCCACAGACACTAAGTGGCTAGTTACACACGTTTCTAAAGGGAAATGTTATTATCTGCTCGGGGAACCAGCTAAGAGCACGACTTAAAAATGTGATTTTAGTCATTGGAACAGTTTTGACTCTTGGGTAAATCACAAAGGATTTCTTTCTTTTGTTTTTTTGTTTTTGTTTTTCCAAGATGTTATTTAAATTCAAGTGAGTTAACATACAGTGTAGTAGTATTAGTTTCCGGAGTACGATCTGGTGATTTATCACTTCAGTACAACACCCAGTGCTCATCACAACAAGTACCTCCTTTAATGCCCATCACCCATTTCACCCATCGCTCTCACCTCCCTCCAGCAACCCTCAATCTGTCCTCTATAGTTAAGAGTCTCTTATGACTTGCCTCCCTTTCAGCTTTTATCTTATTTCTCCTTCTCTTCCCCTACATTCATCTGTTTTGTTTTTTAAATTCCATAAATGAGTGAAATCATATGGTCTTTGATCTTTTTTCTGACTGACTTACTTGGCTTAGTACAACACACTAAAGTTCTATCTACATTGTTGCAAATAGCAAGACTTCATTCTTTTTGACGGCTGAATAATATTCCTGTGTATGTGTGTGTGTGTGTGTGTGTGTTCCACATCTTTATCCTTTCATCAGCTGATAGACATTTGGGCTCTTTCCATACTTTGGTTATTGTTGATGGTGCTTCTATGAACATTGGGGTACATGTACCCCTTCAAATCAGTACTTTAGAATCCTTTGGATGAATGCCTAGTAGTGAAATTCCTGGGTTAAAGGTAGCTCTACTTTTAACTTTTTGAGAAACCTCCATACTCTTTTCCAGAGTGGCTATCCCAGTCTGCATTCCCCAGCAGTGTAAGAAGGGTCCACAAAGGATTTATTTCTTTTTAGATGAATGATCCCTTTTATTCTGCTCTGGCCGCCACTTTTATACTTATCCAGATTTCAAGTGATCTAAGCTACATAGTATTTTATGAGTCTGAAAACTTGCCCCCACCCAAGAAAGTCAAACTCAGGGTTGACCAAGGTACGTAGACCAGTTACTCACAACTTTGGAAAATATTAGAATTGGGGATGGTTGTGGATTTATTGTAAACAGGTTCTTCATTGTATTCAAACCAGGTATTAGATACAACCTAAATAAGTCATATGCTTCCTATGCATTTCATATCTGTGAAGATGTTATCACAATGCATAAAATATTGCTATAAAGCATTAATAAATTCATAGTATCTTCTGTCATTGTGTATTTTTGCAATAGATGGATATTGGTGAGTATTTTATGAGGTTGTAGGGGTTTTGTTTTTAAATATCGTGGAGATTGTGTGGTCCTTATAGAAACAAATTAAATCGACACTTAAAAACTCAGCTGTTAGTGTAAGAGTTGAGAGTTGGTTACATGATCATTTTTAGAAACTACCCATAGAAGGGGTTTAGGAAAGTTACAATTACCTCATAGCTGGTTCTTTGCTGAATGCTTTTTCCGGGATGGTAGCTCTTTGTTCTAAAACTGCCTGCTAACATTATTCTTTTGTTTCTTGTGGGGTGCAGAGTTGTAGACTTCTCCAAAAATTTGAACACACATAAACTAACTTCCGTTTCACAGTGGCCTTGTGAGATAGTAGAATCAGAATCATGAAATTAGTGATAAAGGAGATCTTAGCAATTTTGGAGTTTCACATTACAGTGTTACTGATTTGTACCAATGATGTTGGCCAGGGGCATGACAAGACTTGGTCAGTGCTAGATACTTATTCCATAGTGAAGCTGGGGCAGGACCCAGCCCTCTTTATTCCTTGGTCAAGACTTTTAGGCTGTTATCACATTAGTTCATGGAAGATGAAATACAGATTAGCTTAAATGATCCTGGGCAAATGTGATAACTCTACAATACTGCCCGACACAGTTTGGGTAAGCTTGAGAAGTACATATTTAAATATTCAAAGTTAACTTAGGGTGAGAGCAGCTATTTGGAGGAGTTTGTTCAATAAAAATTGAAATTTTAGTAGGAGAGATAATTGAAGGAAGTAAAAAAGAACTAGCTAAGAGATTTCTGTGGTCCCTTGCCTGATTTTAATGATCACCATACCTCAGAGCCATCCAGCAATCTGATACTTTACATCCTGAGGAAAGAGAAAACTAGAAGTGGCGGCAGTGGAAATACTCAGGTTTGTTTCATTGGAGCCTCGAAAGCTGGTCTCCGCTAGGGACTGTTCTCTTCTTCTGAGAAAGAGGCACATGGGTGATAGGCTTGACTCTTTTGGCCCAAAGGAACATTTTGGTGGGCTCAGAATTTATTTGATGAGGCCATTTGTGTGGCTTTTTAGACTTTAATTATGAAAGTAATGTTACAAAATATAAAAGCAGTAGAAACTATCCAACATAATCCTTGACCATGAACGCTTTCATGCTCCCCCTAGCTGGACTAAATTTTAAGCAGTTTTCCTGCTGACCACAGGCCCCTGACTCCCTTTTCTTAGAGCATTTGCTTCAGCAAACTTGAAATTCTCATCTTTTTCTGTGCCCCTTTGGGATATAAATCTTCTCATAGCCTCTTGCCGGTTTTATGGCCCCGAAATATCTTTTCAAGGACCTGGGGGCCATCCCTTTGAAATATAATCACCAAGAAAGATAATGTCCCAATTTCCCAGTGTCTGTGGGATGGGTGAGGTAAGAGGAACTTATCTTGCCTAAGTGCCGTATGAGCAAACATGTGTTCTAATCACACAGCCTCTCCACTAATGGCATAAGGATGATAATAAGGATAACATGAAGTTTAAAGTTTGATGACACAGATACCTTTATCCTTTGGTTATCGTAAACAAAAAAGAAAGCAGAGAATCTAAACCACCACTGTCTTTAGGTTTGGCAGTGAAGGAGGTAAACTAAACCAGGAATGCTAATTTATACTTTATTAAAATATTTTGAATTGAAAAACAAAAAACCCCTCCAACCTCTCCATGAATTGCCTCCATTACTTTTCCACTAGCTCACCCAAGTGCTTAAAAACTTTCCCGCCTGTTGTTTCAGCGGAGCTGAGGTCAGTCTCTTGGACCCATGACAATAGTCTGTCTCTGTTGCAAGAGTCTTCAATAGTCTTCCCTGCCTGTTCATCTGCACCCAGTGCATTTTTTTCTTTGCTATCCCACAACCCTAAAAGAAACATTGTTTTTATTTCTTCATATCCTTGTTCAGTCTTTTTTCCATAAACATATGGCATGCATACACTCAAAGCAAGTCTACATCTTTATTTTTATTTATCCTAAGTGTTCTCTCTGTTGCTCTGTAATGGTCATCATTATCACAGAATACTCTTTACTATAAAGCTTATATTATGTTACTTTTTTCTACTTGAGACAAATGTCAGCTAAACAGGCTAACAGCACACAATTACAGTGTTTGTTCAAATGCTCAGCCTTTATCATCATACGGTGAGGCCACAAGAGTGTATTCATTTCTGTGTTATTTTGGTAATATTAAGGCCATGAAAATTAAACTCAGCTGTAAGGAGGCAGGGTATGGTAATTAATGTTCATTTTTGTTAGTCAATTCTGGTAGGTTAGCTCTAAATTAATCCAGGCTGTTTCACAGTCCTTAATTGCGCCCTACAAAATGTGATCATGCACATTTGGCTATATATTATTGAGGATATTGTTTCCAAAAATACTTGTATTAGGCAGTGAGTGCTAAATGAGTTGGAATAATACAAAAGGAGAAGTAAGTGATAAACAAGGGGAAATGGGACAGATATTTCACTATTAATGAGCATACACTATTCATACAAGGACATATTAGGACATGACAAATAGAAAGACAAAGAATGGTAACTTGTGGGAGAAAGAATGTAGAATAATCTGGGTCTCAGGTGGTAGGTGCAGGCAGTGAGCTGTATAAAACAAAATTAAATGTTAGTGATGAGGTTTAGAGGGGAGTTCATGTTGTGACATATTCCGTTTGTGTCCTTATTTGTTACATCTCATGAAATGAAACCACTTTCTTAACGGTGGAGCTGAAATATTCCCTTAAGACATCTTGAATTCAAAGGTGGTGATATGTCAACGTGCTATTCAAAGGGTAACCAGAATGCTTTTGTGAAATGAATACTAAATGATCTTGAGGTGTTTTTTTTTTTTTTAATTTTTAAAAAAATCATTTGGTTTTTTTGGGGAGTGGGATAAATCTAAGGTGAAGGTGAAGACTAATAGGTATAATAGAGGTGAGTAAAATTTGGCACTTTTTTTTTTTCAACTTTATCCTGTTTAAAAAAAAAATCAAAGAAAATTCTGTATAAGTGTAGAGGTAATATAGGAAATGCTGCAGGGTATTTAAAAGAATTTGCTGAACTGTGAAGACTGACATTTGAGTCATAAAATCAGATGTTGTTTAACAAAGTTAATACATTTTAAGCTTCTTCTGTCTCTAGAATTAATAAAATGACAGTGATTTGTGATTGTGGAATTGAAAACAGATTGGCTTGCATTTTGAACCATGTCAAGTTTAATTTAGCAGAGATATTAATTTGAGGCGGTTTTATGTTAATAGTTATGGAGAAACATTATTGGGACCAGAACACTCAGCCAGATGTACTGAGCATGTGCCCTATGGATTCACACAAGCTAAAGATGAATTCAAGGAAGATAAAAAGATGCCAAGTCATCATAAGCTGTGATTCTTGGCTCTCTTGTCCTTGTATCTCAGAAAGCCTGAGCCATCGGATTTCCCAAATCAATATTTCCTAATTATTATACCAGAGCTCATTTTATATTATGTCAAGAAAAATTTTATTTCAAACATGCATGACCTTTACAAAGTGTCACAAGGTGTGATTGGTGTGACCCTGTTCTCTCTGCTGAGATTGCCTCACAAATTTTATATATTAGAAAGTTAAGAGTTTTGAAATTTTGTCACTCTTAATGACTTTTTATGTATTCTTCTAAATCAGGTGAGTACCAACCCATGTTGTTGATTCTACTCATTGCTGTGAAGTAATTATTCGAGGAATTCTGGAACTTACTAAAAAAACATTTTATGTGCCAGGAACTGTTTTAATCACTCGAGATACAGAAGTAAACAAAAGAAAGTCACATGATGTTCAAGATTAATGAGGAAAGAGAGCTAGTGATAAATAAACTCAAAATATATTATAATGAAAAGTAAAACAGGACAAAGGGATTAGTAGCGAGGAGCCCAGGTTGGTATTTTATCTGAATCATGGAAATCTTTTCTGATAAAAAAAAAAAAAAAAACAAACATTTGGACACAGCCCCAGTGCAATCATGAGAAGAAGTGTCCTGGGGACAGAACACGTTATGCGGTGGGAGCAGTGAGTGCAAAGGCTCTGAGAAGGGTCCATGCTAGGGGATGAGGAACAGTTAGGAGCGAGGTATAGATCTCATAAGGGTGTGTAGGAGGTGGTAGAAGCAGAGTCAGTGAAAGACATAGTAGGGTGCTGTAAATTATGACAGGTTACCAGGATTTCATTCAGAATAAAATGAGAAGGCATAGATGGGTTGTGAATAGAGAGAAGATGTGATCTGACTCAAATGTTTAAGAAATTACTCTGATATTTGGATGTTGAATAAAACCCAGGATGCAAATAGGGAGAATGGTTAGAGGTCTCTTGTAAGAATCCAGACATGAGAAGATGGTGCCTTGGACCAGGGAGGTAACACCGTTAGTAGCACAAAGTGGGCAGGTTCAGGGTATATTTGAATGTAAAAGAGTAGTATTTGCTGATGGATGGGAAGTGGAACCTGGGAAAGGGAAGTAAAGGCTAAAACAAGGTTTTGGTCTGACAGGATAGAATTATCCCTTATTGAAGTGGAAAAGACAATATCTGGGATTGAAAACAAGTAGGTAGTAAGTGTATGTTTGGGAAGCTTTCATGGTAGGATACTTATTAGATTTTTGTTTGCAGTTATTGAATAAAAAGTCTGGATTTCAGGTGACATATTGAGACTGGAGATGCAAATCTGGTCATTGGCAATATGGGTGGAAGTTAAAAGCCTTATTATTGGATGGAAAGTTCCAGTGAGTAGCTATGGGTGGGCCCTGGAATGCTCCATCAGATACAGATGGGGACAACGAGGCCGACAGACCTACTGATGGCTTGTGGTGGGATGAACATCAATAGGAAGGACTATCCTACAAGCCAAGTGAAGACCATCTTCTAAGAAAGCAGGAAAAATTGATAATCTCCAATGTTTCTAATAGGCCAAGGAATCCAAGGACTAAGTGATCATTAGGCATTTCAAAATGAAGATCAGTGGTGATTTTGTTAAGAATTATTTGTATGTAAGGCACCTGGGTGGCTCAGGTGGTTAAGCATCTGCCTTCTGCTCAGGTCATGATCCCAGGGTCCTGGGATCGAGTTCCTGTATCCAGCTCCCTGCTCAGTGGAGAGCTTGCTTCTCCCTCTGCCTCTGACTCCTCTCTCTCTCTCTCTCTCTCTCTCTGTCTCTCATGAATAAATAAATAAAATTTAAAAAGTTATTTTTATGTAATCAGAGGGCAAATGTTTGTTAGGGGTGGGCTCTACAGAATAAGAGAAGGGTCATACAAACTTAGGATAGATGATTCTTTCCCAGTATTTGTAGTTAGGAGGAAAAGCGGGTACTATGGATATTGTTGGTGAAGGTGATGCAAGAGAGATCATTTAAGATATTGGTATGAAAAGTATTATCAGAGATAAACCTAGTTAGTTTAGGAAACACTTGAAAATCTAATTCTAGACCCTATTATTGCGGGCACTACCTCCTTTCCATTTCTCCTTGGGTAAATGGTTCTTGGTGTCGTATATCCGTCTTGAATGAAGTTCATCCTAGCTGCACACCTTCCTAGGGTTTGCAGACATCTTTTGACACTGAGTTGGGCAACAAGAATCCAAAGGGCCTTCTGCCAAACAGAAAAAATATGTGTCACACATTGTGATGCAATGTCCCTCAGCCTCCAAATGGGCCAGCTTGGAACTTCAAGTTGATTAAATTGGAATCAAATGGACTCATAATTCTGCACAGCAGTTTTCTGCACAATGGAGTTAAATTTACTACAACTCAGCCAAGGGTAGCTCATGCCATATAATTTCACCACTCATACCTCTTTGGGTTTTGATTTACTAGGAAGTGGCTTGCTGTTGACTAGAATGCAAACAAATGTTCCCTTCTAAAGAGCGAGTCTAATGATGGCACTTTTCCCTCCTTCTTACGTATGCACTCTCTTTCTCAAACTTTAGTACCACTTCTGAGACAATTAAGATAATTCGGTCATTTAAGTACTAACAGCCACAGCGGTCTTAGAACCACTTACTTTTTTAGTACTAAAATGCAGTAAAAGGACATTATTGCTTATTGGAATTTTAATGTCTTTTTATTGGGCTTGAACTACAAAGAGCATTGAAGTTGACTTTGTATTTGTTCTTAAGTAGACATTGAAAAGTAGAAAGAAAAGAAAGAAGTTTATTAAAATTAACCTTACATGACTCTAAGTTTGAAAACCACCTTGATGGTATCTTTGGAAAACAGTTTTGACTTGAACTTGAGAGGACTGTGGACAGCTTGGGAGGGATTTTTTTTTTTTTTTTTTTTCCTGGAGGAAGAAAGAGATTGAAGCAAAGAAAAAAACAGGGGTCTCTAGTCCTTTCAACCCAAGAGCTTTCTTTCCAAAGATGAAAAACCAATTGTATTCATTTTGTGGTTCTCATGAAGCCACTAATAACTCAGATCCACATCATACAGCCATTCATAATGTAGTTAGGCTGCTGGAAGTCAGCTGTGCCTTGTATTCTAGTTGTAATGAAGGCTATGATGAGAAGGTGAAGGGGGTCCACTTCCTTTCACCCTTGGGGTGGGCAAATGTCCACATTTGCAATGAAGGGCATTTTCAGGGATGAGTTTTGGGGAATGAATATTCTGAAAAGTTGCTTCTGCACATGGGACATGATTACTTATCAGAAGGAGGCATGACAGGGTATCTTGGAGTGATGACTGACTTTAGAGATAGCAACCCTGGGTGTTAATACTACCTCTGCCACTTATTAATTGGATGGAGTCCCTGAACGTCAGTTTTCTTCTCAACACAGTGGGGATGAGAATCACAGCAAGAACAGGAACAGTAACAGCAAATACTTGTAGGACTAGGACTACAATAGTCAAGCAATATTCTAAATCCTTTTTATTTATTAGCTAACTTAATTATCAATAATGTAGATAAGTGGGTATAATTTTATCCTTGTTTTGTAGATTAAGAAACTGAAGCACAGGACTAATATACAGCCTTTATAAGATCTTAGAACTAGTAAGTGGCACAGACTAGGTTTTAAACCAGGCAGTGGGATTCAAAAGTCTTGTTCCTTTAACCACACTCTGATACTAATAGGGACAATGAAAAGTAAAGGAGACAATGTAGGCAAACTTCCTGGCATGTCATATGTCTTTAACAGATGCTGAGTATTATTGATGGAGTTCAGAGATCCCATTGTCTTCTATTTTCAATCAAAATGTGGGAGGCTGGTATGGTAAGAAATAGAACTGGTTCGACCTAGGAAAGCAAAAATAAAGAATTTAAGGCAATTATCTAATAATTTCAGTTGAAAAAAATAACCAAATCCAAAGCAGAAAGAGGAGCACTGGATGTTACATGAAAATGTTGAATCACTATATTGTATATAGTGTAGTATATAAAGCACACTTTATATAAATATATATATATTTATATACATACACACACACACACACACACACATATATACCAACTTTCTTAAAGCTTTTATTTAGATTCCAGTTAACATACAGTGTACAATACACTGTATGTTAACTGGAATCTAAATAAAAGCTTTAAAAAATTGGTAATTCAAACAGGATAAGACTCTTTCCACTGTGGTTATCGTGTCCTTGATAAAATTGTTACCTTCATTCTTTATTATCGCCCTTTGTCTTCATAATCATTCAAAGCCTTCACTGTCATTTCAGATCAGTGGCTCCGTCAGCCTCCTCACTGGCTTCCATCTCATCTTGGTTTCACGTCCTTTGACTTTGTCTGATGTAGCTGTTACTTGCTAAACTCTTAGAAGGATGCCCCCCCCCACAACTGATAAAATGGGATTCTACTTCCATTACTCTTGGATTAAAGGGTATCGTCATATCGTTGTCAGTTTGTTTATAGCCAGGTTTACAAATTTCCAGGTAGCTAAGGAGACCAACTTCTGGACATTTAAAAGGGTTGTTTCTTTTTCTCCTTTTCCCTCTTTTTCTTCTTGTAACAGAATAGAAAGAAGAGTTTCTTGAAAATAACGTTGACATTAAACGAAGGCCACTAAACTCTGACAATTCCCCAATCTGGCCTTGTTAGTGGCATTATCCATTGTCTTCTCCTAACCTGGCTATAAACTTAGTGCTTAATTAAATGGTGTTCCCTTTAGCTTGGTAAATAGGCCAATTTATAGGAGCTATTATTTAATAGAAGGCAATCCGGAGCTGTACTAGGAAATGTGATTGAAAATCTTTGGTTATATTCTTCTGTCAATCACTTAATATCCCTGAAACTTAATATCCCTCTTTGTAAAATTCAGGTATCAATGCCTACCTCACAGTGCTGTTATGAGTCTGAAGCATTATATATGCAAATTACCAAAATTTTGAGTCTGTATGTCAGCATCCCAATGCTCATAAAGCAGCTCCAAGTTCTTTCCGAACCTGTCTCTTTCTAGCTCGCTGCTCCTGCATGTCTAGGTTGTGCTGCCAATCCTTGTGGGTCCGTATGCTTGCTCAGACTCTAGCCATCACATCCCATTCTAGGCACTATGATACAGAAAAGGGTTAAAAAAAGATGGGTTCCCACTAACTTTCAAGACTTTCACAGAAGTCAGTGCATCTGGAGACTTAGTCATATGGGCCACACAGAGCTGGGAGGAGGAGTAAGTGGGACCATCATTTACGTGGGCAGTAAAAGACCTAGCTAAAAATTGGGCTACTTAATTCTAAAAGAGAAGAGAATATTTTTTGGTTGGCAGCAGGAGTGTCTGCCAGCGAAGGCAATGGTAACTATGATTTTATCCTTTAAACTGATCAACAACAAAAGTGAAAATCTTTACTGAAGTGTGTTTCTATTCTGATGCTTTATCTTTTAGCTTAAACAATATAATGGATGTGGAAACTATTAAAAGGAGTAAAATGACTAAGTCATTGTAAAGGGAAATGTTTGTTTCCTTTTACGGTGAGTGGATTTATAACTGGATGTATATTATAAGTGCTTGTATATTAAAGAATCATGAGCGAAGGGATAACTTAAGCATCAGAGATATTTACAAAACACAGCTAAGTGAAACATCAAAGGAATTGGACATCAACTTTGGTTGAAAGCGGCACATTTTGAGGCTAGCATAGGGTCAAAATCTTTGATAGAATATGACTTTATTTTATGAAAACATGAACAGATCTATTTTGTTCTTACAAGGGCCTTATTGTTAAACTCATTCATATAGTATATATAAAAAAAGAAAAAAACAATTAACAAAATGGCAATAAGTACATACCTATAAATACTTCAAATGCCAATGGACTAAATACTCCAATAGAAAGACGTAATGTGGCTGAATGGATAAAAATAAGACCCTTCTCTATACTACCTACCAGATACTCATTTCAGACCTGAAAGTGAGGGGATAGAAAAGGTTAATTATGTAAAGTGAACTGAAAAGAGCTGGTATAGCTCTACTTATATCAGACAAAACAGACTTTAAAGCAAAGACTGTAATAAAAGCAAGAGATTATATAATTACAAAAGGGTCAACCAAACAAAAGTATATAATATTTGTAAATATTTATATTTATTCACCCAACATGGGAGTACCTAAATATATAAAGCAAATACTAATAGGCCTAAAGGGAGAAATTGACAGCAATAGTAGTAGGGGACTTTATTACCAGACACACATCAACAGGTAGATCATAGACAAAAAGTCAGTAAGGAAACATTGGTTCACATTAGACAACATTGACTTAATAGATATATACAGAACATTCCATCCAAAAGCAGCAACGTACGCATTTTTTTCAAGTGCACATGGAATATTCTCTTCAGGACAGATTACATGCTATGGCACAAAACAGCACTGGGTGTGGTGCAAAAATAATGAATACTGTTAAGCTGAAAATAAATTTAAAAAATAAATAAATAAAAAAGAAAACTGAAATAACATCACACATCTTCTTTGACCACAGTGATATGAAACTGGAAATCAGTTACAGGAGGAAAACTGGAAAAAATCACAAATATGGAGAAATGAGACAACATGCTACTGAACAACCAATAGGTCAATGAAAAAATCAAAGGGGTGGGGAGGAGAGAGGGGAGGGAAAAAAAAAACACCCTGAGAGAAAGAAAAATATAAATCCAATGTCTGTGGGATGTAGCAAAGTAGACAACGCAGGCCTAAGAGAGAAGTTTGAAATAATGTAAGACTACCTCAAGAAAGAAGAAAAATCTCAAACAATCTAACTTTGTATCTGGAGGAAATAGAAAACGAACAAAGCCTGAGGTTAGTAGAAGAAAGAAAACATTAAAGATCAGAATATAAAAAAATGAAATAGAGACTAAAGGAAAAAAAAAACAAATAGAAAAGATAAATGAAACTATAAGAGCTGGTTCTTTGAAAAGATAAAATTGACACACCTTTACCTAAACCCAGCTAGGAAAAGAAATAGGATCAAATCAGAAAGGAAAGAGAAGTTGCAATTGATCTGATACCATAAAAACACAAAGTATCATGAGACTACCATGAACAATTTATTAGACCCCCAAAATTAGACAACATAGTATAAATGGATAAATTCCTGGAAACATACATTCTTCCAAGAAGAAATAAAAATCTGAATGGATTGATTACTGCTAAGGACATTGAACTGGTAATAGAAAAGCCTCCCAAGAAAGGAAAGTACGGGACCAGACGGTTTCACTGGTGTATTCTACCAAACAGTCAAAAAAAAGTTAAGATCATCTTCAAACGCTTCCAAAAATTTGGAGAGAGGGGAATAATTCCAAACTCTTAGAGCCCACCATTACTCTGATACCAAAATTAGGCAAGGACACCACAAAAAGAGAAAAATTACAGGCCAATATGCCTCATGAACATGCAAAAATTTTCAACAAAATATTAGCAAACCAAATTCAAGAATACAAAAGAATCATACAACATAATCAAATGGGATTTATTTCAAGATGTTTCAAGATCCACAAATCAACATGAAACACTACATTAAAGGATTAAAAATAAGATATGATCAACTCAACAGATTCAGAAAAATCATTGATAAAATTCAGCATTCATTCATGATGAAAATTCTCAATGAAGTGGGTACAGATGGAACATACTTCAGTATAATAAAGTCATGTATGACAAACCCATTGCTAACCTCACACGCAACAGTGAAAAGTTGAAAACTTTTCCTCTAAGGTCAGCTACAAGACAAGAATGCCCATTCTTGTCACTTTTATTCAACTTAGTATTGAAAGTTCTATTCACTGCAATTAGACAAGAAAAGAAATAAAAGACATCCACATGAGAAAGGAAGAAGTACAGCTGTCGATATTTGCAGATGACATGCTACTATATATAGAAAACCCTAGAGACACCATCAAAAAACTACTAGAACAAATGAGTTCAGTAAAGTGGGAGGATACAAAAATCAAATTATAGAAATCCATTGTATTTCTATACACTAATAAACAACAGAGAGATAATCCGATTTACAATTGTATCAAAAGAATGGAATACCTAGGAATAAATTTAACCAAGGAGGTAGAAGACCTTTTACATTGAAAACTATAAGGCATTGAGGAAGGAAGTTGAGCAAGTCACAAATAAATGGAAAGATCATTGTGCTTATGGATTGAAGGAATTAATAGTTAAAAACATTCATATTACCCAAAGCAGTCTACTGATTAAGTGCAATCCCTATTAAAATTTCAATGGAACTTTTTTTTTTTTTTTTTTGGGTACAGAACTGGAACAACTCTAACATTTGTTGGAACTACAAAAGACTCTGAATAGACAAAATAATCTGCCTTCGGCTCAGGTCATGATCTCAGGGTCCTGGGATCGAGCCCCTCATCGAGCTCTCTGCTCAGCAGGGAGCCTGCTTCCCTTCCTCTCTCTCTGCCTGCCTCTCTGCCTGCTTGTGATCTGTCTTTCAAATAAATAAATAAAATCTTATTAAAAAAATAAGAACAAAACTGGAGGTATCATGCTTCCTGATATCAAACTGTACTATAAAGCTGTAGTAATCAATACAGTATGGTATTTGCATAAAACAGACACATAGATCCATGGAACAGGATAGAAACCCAGAAATAAGCCCAGACATACATGGTCAATTTGCCACAAAGAAACCAAAAACATACAATGGGAAAAAGACCATCTTCTCTTAAGTAAATACCGGCTAAACTGGACAGTCACATGCAAAAAAACAATTAAACTAAAACACCATTTTATGCCATTCACAAATATTAACTCAAAATGGATGAAAGACATGCATGAAAGACCTGAAACCACAAAATTCCTAGTAGAAAATATAGAAGGAAAGTCTCTTTACATTGCTCTTGGTGCTGAATTTTTGTATCGAGCTCCAAAGGCAAAAATAAAAAAAGTGGACTACATCGAACTAAAAAGTTTCCACACAGCTAAGGAAACCATCAACAAAATGAAAAGACAACTTGCTGACTGGGTGAAAATATTTTCAAATTATATATCTAATATGTGGTTAATATCCAAAAAATATGAAGACTCCAAACATTTCAATATAAAAAAAATCTGGTTAAAAAATTAGCAGAGGATCTAAATGGACAGTTTTCTCAAGAAGACATACAGAGGACCAACAGACACATGAAAAGATATTCAACATCACTAACCATCAGAGAAATATAAATCAAAACCACAAAGAGATATCACCTTACCCCTGCAAAAATGGGTATTATCAACAGGATAAGAACTATCGAGTGTTGGCCTGGATATGGAGAAAGGGAACCCCAAACACTGTTGGTGGAAATGCAAATTGGAGCAGCTACTATGGAAACAGTAAGGACATGCCTGAAAAAGATTAAAAATAGAACCACCATATGATCCAGCTGTTCCATTTTGGAGTATTTATTCAAAGAAATTAAAACACTAATTTGAGAAAAGATAAATGCACCCTATGTCTACTGCATTATTTATGATAGCATGACATGGAAACAAACCTTCGTGTCAACAGATGGATGACTGGATAGGGAAGATGTCACACACAAACACACACACACACACACACACACACACACACACGCTGAACACTCTTCAGCTATGAAAAAGTAAATCTTGCCATTTGCAACAACATAGATGGACCCCAAACGTACCATATCAAGGAAATGAGTCATACTGAGAAACACTACATGATTTCAATTATATGTAGAATCTAAAAATTAAAAGAAAACAAAACTCATAGATACAGAGAACATATTGGTAGCTATCAGTGGGAGGTTGGCTGAAAGAGGTCAATGTATAGTGGTGAAGGAGAACTAGACTTACTGTAATCACTTGTAGTATATACAAATATCGAATTATGTTGTACACCTGCAATGAACATTCTACACTAACGTTACCTCAGTGTAAAGAAAAAAAGAGAAAAACCAAGATAGATAGTTGTGTGTATAATGAAAAATATCATTAAATAAATATAATGCATTAGCATTTTACAAATATATATCAGGATTCCCAAAATAGCATGTTACTTAACTAGGTATAGCTTGTTCTCATAATTGGAACTGGCATCCTGTATAGTAGGATGCCAATACTTCATCTGTAAAATAGGATTGATAGTAAGTTACTAACTCAGCAATAGCAAATTTCTACCTTTACAGTCAAGGGTAAAGCAATAAAGACAAGGTAGGTAGTGTTAGCATTGTGTGTGTGTGTGTGTGTGTGTGTGTGTATTTAAAGATTTTATTTATTTGACAGAGATCACAAGTAGGCATAGAGGCAGGCAGAGAGAGAGGGGGAAGCAGGCTCCCCGCCAAGCAGAGAGCCTGATGCGGAGCTCCATCCCAGGACCCTGAGATCATGACGCGAGCCTAAGGCAGAGGCTTAACTCTCTGAGCCATCCAGGGACCCCTACACTTTGTATATGTTTGAGGATAGAATTTATATGACATTTAATAGTTGATAATTTCTCTTATTTCACTTTGTCTCTCTATACTGGACAAACAAGTGTACAGGGTATCTGACTTAACAGATGCAATATCCGACCCTTCAGATTTTTTTGCACTATATAGGTGCTATTTTTTGCAATTTGTGGACTTTTCTACACAGCTAGGTCAGCAGACCCAGTGCATGCCTGTAGAAAAAATAGGTGTGACTCTTAAGAAGAAAATACGTGGAGATAAAACTAGAATAAGTTAGAAAGTACATGAAAAATTTAGAGTTGCTCTAGAAAAGTGGTTGTACCCTGGAAATAATAATTCAGTATCTAAGGTTATAGGTATGGCTAGGAAAAAAAAAATCAAATCTGAAAAATTAAAGTGGTGTCTTTATTTTCATTATATTATTGTTTCAACCTAGAAGTGCTATAATATTATGTGAGATAATTTGAAAATAGCAAAATACTACAACTTAGAGAGTTAAATCAGAATGGCTTCTCCTGGTGCACCTGGGTGGCTCAGTCATCTAAGCATCTGCCTTCTGCTCAGGTTGTGATCTCAGTGTCCTCGGATCCAGTCCTGCATCAGGCTCCTTTCTCGGTGAGGAGTCTGCTTCTCCCTCTTCCTCTGCCTGCTGCTCCCTCTGCTTGTGCTCTCTCTGTCAAATAAATGAATAAGATCTTAGGGGAAAAAAAAAACAAAGCATCTCCTTAGAATGATTTTGAAAGAGGGAATGATTATGCTCAGGACTAAACAGTTCAGGAGAAATGTAGCCAAAGAAAATGATAAGGTTGAGGCAAATTTAACAACTCTTTTCCTCATTAGCCAAATGTGGGCACTGATGTGACAGAATCAAAATAAAAGTCAGAAGTCAATAGGGGTGTTAATCTGGAATAGTTGAGGAATCCCTACTGCTAGTGCAGAGGCTCACTCTCTGTTTCATTTCCCATGCCCTCACTAAGCACAAATGAGAAAATGGGCCATTCTTCCTTTGGAAAGGTCTTCTCTACAGACCACCTACAAGAAGGGAAGGAGAAAACACAGTTGGGATCAAACCCATCTGAGTTCTGCCAAAAGAAAAATGATGCCTACAAAGCTTTCCTGGAAAGTCTGATCAACCCTATCACCATTGTCATGTTCATTTTCTGGAGTAATTAAGCAGGTGTTGGCCAAATTTGTTGGCATTACCCAGAGCTATTCAACTTTTATGTCCTATTCCCCATACCCTTTGATAATATTTTGTCCTTAAATCCCTGGCTTCCCACTGCCTTGCTGGTAATACCTCTGTATTATATCAGTCTTGGCTTCCTTCTGCTCTCTCGTATACATTTCCTTTTGACCCAGCCATACCTTTAGACCCAATCTTTCTTTATCCACATTTCTCCTATTTATCATCCTGTATACTTACATTTAAGAACAGCCCTTATTGGAACATGTTCCTGCTTCTTAAAAAAAAAAAAAAAAAAAAACCAAAACCAAAACCAAAATGGGTGGCTCAGTGGGTTAAGCCGCTGCCTTCGGCTCAGGTCATGATCTCGGGGTCCTGGGATCGAGTCCCACATCGGGCTCTCTGCTCTGCAGGGAGCCTGCTTCCTCCTCTCTCTGCCTGCCTCTCTGCCTACTTGTAATCTTTCTCTGTCAAATAAATAAATAAAATCTTTAAAACAAACAAACAAACAAACAAAAAACTTCCAAGATTTTTGGAAGATTTGAATCCTAGGATATGACAGGTCCCAGAGAATCAGCTATTCCTCCTGAGTAGCTGTAGAAATCTATAATTAAAAAGGCATTTGATTAATGCTTTACTTTGGAGAAAAATGGGTTCTCTCATGTGCTTTCTCGTTTTTAGAGAGACAGCATTCAATACCATCAACACTAAGGTACTTAGGATAACCATTAACCCCATTTAATAGCTTAGAATACAGAACTTCACAACTTACCAGAACTTGACAAACAACGTGATTATACAACCTGGGCAAAGACACAGTTCTCTTGACTTCTAGTCCATGGCTCTCCACAGCAACATGATGGTTCCTTTTAGCTTCTCAGCCAAGAGTGAAGGAACAGAGAGCATGGATCTCTTTGGATGTATTTTGGAGATTGTGTTCAATCTAAAGAGAACAAAGTCCCAGATTTTATGTTGGTATTTCATAGACTTGAACACTTTTTGGTTTGTTTTCCTCCTAGTTTAATGAAAGTGCTCCTTTACAACAATCATACGTGCATATCCAGAGAGTTACTGAGTCTTTCCAATAAAAACAAAATGCCGTGTGTGTGTGTGTGTGTGTGTGTGTGTGTGTATGTGATTATATATATATATATATATATATATATAATAGATATAGATATAGATATATAATTTTTTTCCCCCAGTTACGTGACAGTGAGATCATGTCTATGCAGGGTCCTTCATGATCTCTACCAGTCCACATGTGCAGAACAGTGGCTTGGAGAAATCCTTTTTGGCTTCTAATGCTGGTTTTCCCTAGAAGTAAAAAGATAGTCTTGTTTAATGCAGATTTTCGTATATATGAGACCACAGTGCCTTTAAAAACAGTATTCCATTACGTAATCAGAATAATTGCCTCTTCCTCTTTGTTGCTCTCCTTTAATACTTGCAGAGAAGAAACCTCCCCTTCAGTGATCTGTGGTTTTTTGGGCTCTATGTTTCTAATTTGATTGATCTTTCTCACAGTCTGGTGTACTCATGCATTTTATCATTGTGATAGGAGCTCTCTGCATTTCTCTGATTTCTTTATATTTTTCCCAAAGCATGGCATCAGGAATTAGATTCGGTAATGCTTGGGGATAGCTGCAGTTACCTAAGACATCCTTCAGGCAACCGGAGCTAATTTAGCCTAATAGCCTGCAAATCTCATGATATACAAAACCCTAAATTTTTCCATTTTTCTTTGTTGTTTGTGCCAACACAAGACTGATTTCAAGGACACACTTTAAAGGCTGGGGTAAATGTTCATAGTCTAAGTTTCAACCCTTGATTTTTTTTTAACTAACAACCTGCTTTTTATTAATTTAAAATATTAATCATTTTTCTATGGACACTTCTTTAGGGGCCAGAATGGGTATAATTGTGTGAGGTTTTGGGGTTTGAAAATTTGTTAAGAAGATTTCAACCACTAGAATTATGCCTAGCAGTCATTAGTTAATAAAGTTATTTGGATGAACGGATGAAAAGAAGAATAGATGAATAATTTTTCATTAATTCAGTCAACGAATATTGAGGGCTCATCCTGTACGAAGTACTGCTCTAGGTGCTGGGGATATATTGAGGTATGAAACACAAAAGATCCTCATTTTGGAGCTCATGTTGTTATGAGATGAAAAGGAAAAAAGTTAATTATGTTAAATGTTCTAAAGAAAAAAATGGAGTTAACAGGATGGAGTAAGGGTGCAATTTTAAATAGGATGGCCAGGGTAAGTCTCAGTAAGAAGGTAACATTTGAAGGGGGTGTGAAACAGAGCCCTGGTTTTACGTGGAAGGAGAGATTCCAGGTAGAATGAATAGCTAGTTCAAAGGCTCTGACTTGAAAGCATAGCAGCAAGGGCACTGCAGTTGGAATGAAGTATGAAAAAGGGAAGACAGATGGGAAGTACGGCTGAATTTTGTGAACCATTAGTGTTTTAGCAATTGCTCTAAGCAAAATAGAGCATGGGAAGATTTTGATGGGCAGGGAATACTTTTCTAGGACAGTGCACCAGGTTGGGGAGACATGGCCTCTCTAGACCTAAAAGTATGTAAGGGAGGAAGAGGCATTCTGAAGCCTAGAATTCTATCCATGTAAGCAGTCTTTTAGGTTAAGATCATGCGGTTGAAGTATCCTTTTTTGTAGGTAGAGGAAATGGATTAGGGAAAGATTTGGTTTGTGCAAGAAAATATAGTTGAGTGCTAATTGTTTTGTTTTTACACCCAATCCTGGATCTTTATATGATGATTGGAAAGAGGCATGAAGAGAAAGTTCTGAATGTTGATTTCATTTCAGGCTAAACCTTTGTGGCATATCTATATTCTTTCAAATCTCTATTCTGACTAATGTCCGTAGGAAAGAATTAGTTATATGTTATTAATTCGTGCTCTCTTAAGTAAAAGGGGCATTATAACTAGTGGCTAAGGTTTGGATTCCTATCGCAGCCCAATTTTTAAATCTTAATCTGTAATTTATGAGTTGTGCATCGAAGGCAGGTGGCTTGACCTGTCCAAGGCTGTATCTCCCCAACTGGAAAATAGAAGTATTAATAGTAACTACTTCATAATTCTTGTGAAGTTGAAATGAGTTACAGCTCAAAAATCTTATGTAAGTTTCTGATATGTTATTTTAAGTATTATTAAATATAGGCCAATTAAATGAACATTTGTTGACATCTATATGGTTTCAGGCACTTGACACATTAATGAATAAGCATTGTCTCTATCCTCAGACTAGTCTAACCAGTGAAAGAGATGTCCTGATTTCAGTATTTTTTTAAAAGATTTTATTTATTAATTTATTTTAGAGAGAAAGGGTGCATGCATGAGAGGTGGGAGAGTGGTAGGAGGGGAAGGAGAGGGGCAAGCAGACTTTGTGTTGAGCAGGAAAGCACAGAGCCCCGACAGAGCTCAATACCATGATCATGAGATGGTGACCTGGGCCAAAATCCAGAGTTGGGGCTTAACAGACTGAGCCGCCCAGGCACCCTTAATCTTAGTGTTTTAACACCCTAGGTAAATTGTAATATAAAGCTACATGAAATTCAGTGGGAGGGTAAAGAGATACAGTATCCCTAATATGTATATTAATGAATCAAATACACTGTTTAAAATAATGTAGGAATAAGAAAAATTATAGAAGTAAAAGTGTGGTAGAGTTTGTAATTTGTTAGTGAGAAATCCTTTTCTCTCTCTCTCTCTCTCTCTCTCTATTTTTTTGAAAGAGTGACAGTTAACATGAGCCATGAGTTGCTTGTGGTATTCATACGCTTGGATTTAAGGAGGGGTGTTCAAGCTAAGGAACCTTGTTAGCAAAGAAGCAGAAGTAAGAAAATAAAGGTCTTATATAAAGAACACATCACTAATTTAAGTTACCAAAAATGCAGATTTCCCCAAATATTCTGACTCAGTTGGTCTGGGTTGGAACTAAACATTTTACCTTCTCCCCCACTCTAATAGGCTCCATGCCCAGCAAGGAGCCAAACATGGGGCTTGAACTCAGGACCCTGAGATCAAGACCTGAACTGAAATCAAGAGTCAGAAACTTAATTGACTGAGTTACGCAGGTGCCCCAGTTTACATTTTTAGCAAAACATCACAGTAGTTGATGCTAGTGATCTATGAAATACCATTTAAGAAAAATGGTATTAGATTTAGAGTCCTTGAAGGGATTTGTGTGAAGGTAGGTTGGAGTTTGATTGTGTGAGGCTTTCTAGAGCTTTAACTGAAAGCTAACAGTTAGGTAATTAACATTAAAAAATATATATATAAGACAGTGAAGCAATAAATAAGAGAAAAAAAAACATTGAAAGTGCTGTTGACACTCTAGTAGAATGTAGAAATTTAAAAAAAAAAATCACAGTGAATCAGGGCTAACACCTTTCCTTCATACTATCAGTGTTCCTTAAAATGGTAATGTTCCTTTGAGATATTGATGGTGCTTTTGTTTCTCGCAGAAGATGTTCTCTGTCTTGGAGGCTGATGTGTCATGTGGTAGTTGCTACGGTAACTAGTTTAAGGAATGCCATCTAGTTACCAAGTAAATAGTCTTGTAAGGCAGATATTATAGCTGACATGTAAATTAAGGCTGCCCTATCTCTGTCAGCTTTTCTATTCTGAATTCCCTTGCTTTCCATATTTAAGAAAGAACTCCTTTCCCTTGCAAAAATCTTCCTTTCTTAACTAGCAGAGCGTCATTTGAATGCACAGTTGACATTCCCTTGTTTCTTATTTTAGTATTCCATACCTGGCCATTGACTCCCCAGGACTACTCTGAGCTGACAATAGTAGATAATTAAGTTGATCTACATAAGACCAATAAAAATTAAGTTTGGTGATCAAGATTCGCACGTAGAATTATGTAGTCCAAAGTCTTCTCTATGCTTTATGGTGCTAATCTCGATGGCTTTCATTTAAGTATTTGTTAAAGCATTTGGGTAAATGCCAAACTTACTAAATGTCTCTGTCTTACCTCCAGAAACTGGCTTCCCACTGGGATAGTCCTCTTTCTAAGCAAGCACTTTAATTTTATAACTGAGTGGTCACAGTTGTTACTTCACTCCCAAATTAGTGCATGTGTGATCACGTATATTTACTAAAATCATGCTAGTGTTTCAGGTACTTCACAAAAATGTTAATGTCAAAATTATTGATATTTAGCTCAGGGCACAGGGAGGCTTGATTGATTAATTTTGGAAGACCAAGATTCATTCAAAGTGTTCTTTCTTTCATATTCTTTAATTTCTTCTTCTAAATCATGTCACACATTTAGAAAATGATGTCTTCCCAGTCCTATAAAATTTAACATTTTTTTTTTGTCAAAGGTCACTGTAAGAAATAAACAGATGAAGATTAATTTCTATCTTCAAAAACCTATAAAATATACAAATCAAGATATCATGGACTCCCCCTACATAAAACCCCACTGAATGGTTCTTTTGGATTCTAATGACCGGAATAAATTTAGTGGTATATAGACTTGGACTCTGCTTTTTTATTAATTCATAAGAACTTTATAATCTTTCTTATTTCCTTGTGTTCCTTTTGCATGTCTGTTGGAAAGTTATCAGCTTACTTATATGTACCTGAAATAGATTGCTTTTGACTCTTCTAATTATTTGGGATAACCATCTTACCTCTCTCTTTCTGCTTGACCAGGAGAGGCAGAGATTCATGAAGTGGTTAAACAGAAAGTAGCCAGGCTCCACTTATAGAGGAATCAAGAGGTGGCAGTTCAGACGGATGTGGCACTGCCTTGATATCAGAGAGCCAGGCTCTTCCTCTCTTTTTGCTCTGATATTCTTAGTTCAGAGCCTCCATATTTGAGGTCAATCCATAGTTAGTGGATGGATGATAAGACTCCCACTGGGCAGCCTATGTTCCAGGAAGAGGGTAGGAGAAAGCTGAGAGGTAAAAATCATATTTAAGTTGAGCCAGTTCCCATTTTCCAATGCTTTCCCAGAAGTTACATCTAGTCCATTCCACGTGTAGTCCATTGACTAAAATGTAATTAAATAACCACGTCTACCTGTAGGGGAGCCTGAGAAATAGAGCTAGGTATGGTACCCCATACCAATTCTAGATTCCATTAGAAAGACATAAGGAGAAATGGATACAGGATAGACAACTAGATTATCTACCTCATCACCCTTCACTCCTCGACTCAGAGTTTCTATCCTGTTTTTACTCATCTCAAATTTTTATTTTCTTCAAATCTGTTTTTGAAGCAGGTGGTATCTAAAAAATAATAATTTACTAAATAATAGCACTAATAGCTCACATCTGTTCAGGAACTGTGCTAAATATATTGCCTAAATGTTCTCATTTTATTATTTCAGAAGCGTGATGAGGTGAGTTCTAATTTTATCTTCATTTTACCAATGAATTCATTGATATATGAGAGTTTAAATACTTGCTGATGTCACCTAGCTAATATATGAAAATACGGGTTTCTAACTCCTACATTTCTTTACTGACAGGCTCATCTGCTCATTAATTCATATATTCTCTCATCTTACATATGAATGAGTTGATCTATATCCCTTTTCATCCTTAGCTGGGGGAAGGAGGTTTTTTTGTTTGTTTGTTTATCCCCCACCATGGCTGAGATAGACAAAAACTCAATAATTCTTCTACCTTCCTCTCTGCCTGTACCTTCATTTCATGTGTCAGATTTCTGGGGGGTAAGACAGACTGAACTGAAGATACCAGACTGCCATTTAACATGTTTGAATCGATTCTTGTTAAACTCCTCCTCTTCGTCATTATTTAATATTTAACCTCCAGCCATATTGGGAACTCTCTGGGAGTAATGGTGGTGTCGTGTGTGTCCCATGTGTTTGTGGTTCCTGTTATAGGTACACAGCTAGCCTTTCTTTCATGCTTTCATTCATTCAACGAATTGTCATTAAATAGCTCTTCGGTTCTCCTGCTCTAGGAGCTGGTGTTGGAGTGGTGAAGAACGTCTCGTGCTCGTGGAGCTTATTGCCTACTGGGTGCACAGGGGAAATGTAAACTGAAAAAAATGTGTACTATGGCAGATGATTATAATGATAAGCATAAAAAGAAGGGAAGGGAAGATAGAGAAGGCATTGGGATGGAGGACAGAAGAGATGGCGAAGTTTTCTCATTATTAAAGTGGTCTTGGATGAGAGACCACAAGGGTAAGAAGAAGCAAACCACATCGATTTCTGAGAAGAACATTCTAAGAAAAGGAAGCAGCAAGCGCAAAGGTTTTGGCCGAGGTGGCAGTGTGTGGTGGCGGGGCGGGGGGGGGGGAGTATGTGGGGGTGTTTCAGGAACAGCAGATAGAGAGCCTATTGTCAAGAACTCATTAATAAGCCCAGCTAACAGGTGTAGAGCTTTCAAGGTTAAAGAAGAAATCCAGTTGTGAGGTTATTTCCAGTTCAAGTCTTCACATAGACTCTAAATCTCATCTTAGAAATAATGTAAATGGTGCAGAAGCTAAAGAGCAAATGGAAAAAACAAAACAAGAAAACAAAACAGAAAAACCTGTGCCTGTGCATCTCCTCTTTAGTCTCACGTTCTCAGTCAATCATTGCCTTCCTCACTGCAATGGCCATCTTTGGCCACGAAGGGCAACATTTCCTGCATGATTACAACATAGCAAATGAGAATCGCAGGGCTAGGGGCTTTGTGGGAAACCACTCTCAAAAAATCCTTTGAACCAACCTTGACAGTAACCCATCTCTTTTACATATGGGTTGCAGGGAAATTGTTGCTTAAGGTTCCAAGAAACTAATAGTCTGCGACCTTAGACCTTTGAGCACGGACCTGAGTAAATATAGAGACAAGCTAGGCACTAATCAGGGAATACTGTTCCTGCAGAGAACAGCAATTACATTGGTCTCAAGGCAGGGGCATGTTAGGCATGATGGGGGTTTGTAAAGGTTGGAGTCCAACTAAGCAAAAATAACTTTTTCTTTCAGCCAAAGCCTTTGGGAAAATTTCTTGGGAAAGTCTAAATCATGGAGAAGGAAATAAAATCAAGTCTGTAGCATGTGGCTATAGTTATAACTTCAAATTACGCTGAGACCACAAAATTTATTTTATTGCCTTTTATTGTTTGGTTATTTCTGTAACCAGTTTTCTTTCTCTGTAAATACATTTTTTCAAATATTTATTAAAAAGCTACCGTTTGTGAGGCAGTGGATGTTTGCACATTTGTTAATTTCTTGAGGTTACATAGTCTCTTATCATGCATTCAACTCAAGGGGATTGAATCAAAAGAATAAATGATTCCATCTGAATGCTTAAGACACTCCACTGGGAGGCAGGTCATTTATACATGTAACTGCCGTATAAGAAAGAGTTGATATGAATCCTCCTAATAAAGGTGATATCAATATAGACCCCAGTGATTCCAAAATATTTTTGGAAGAGGAGGAATGTGAGCTTTTGTGTATTTGGTCTCCTTTCTACCATTTTTGTTCAATCTGCTAACATAATTTATAATCAGCTTTCCAAGATATATTGGTTGGTACATAGATAAGTTTGTTCTTTTTAAGAAGTAAAATTTGAAGGGTAGGGGGTGAGGCTATGATAACTTTAACACAGAACATTTCAAATTTATTATTGATTTCACTTACTAAGTTACCATCTGTTACCATTTTGCAAAGTATAGAAACAAAATTTGACAAAATTGGTCTTTTTTTCCCCTTGTATATGAAACTTCTGTCAGAATTATATGAATACCTGGTAAATTTAATAAAGGAAAGTCGTGGGGCACCTGGGTGGCTCAGTGGATTAAAGCCTCTGCTTTTGGCTCAGATCATGATCCCAGGGTCCTAGGATCCAGCTCCGCATTGGGTTCTCTGCTCAGCGGGGAGCCTGCTTCCTCCTCTCTCTGCCTGCCTCTGCCTAGTTGTGATCTCTCTGTCAAATAAATAAATAAAGTCTTTAAAAAAATTAAAAAAAGAAAGGCTTTCTGTATTCTGAAATCTGCATAGAGTCACAGAACAAAACCTTTTTTTTACCTTACCATTTATGCATATATATAATAATATATAGCTATTGAGGATAAATTTAAAATACTGAGGTCTCTAAAGAAGAGGTCATATTGTCCTTGTCAGTACTGCAATCCAGAAATAATCGTTAGCATTGTGATATATTTTCTTCCGGCTTTGATCTTTATGTAATGCATTTTACACATCAGTCTCCCATAACTCAAACTGAATGCAGGATTCTGATTCCTAATGTTATTATTCAAATATAGAACTCATAACTTTGCATATTATTGTAGATTTCAGGACTAAAGTGTTTGAATGGAGGTGATTATTCAGCTGATATTTACTGTTAAGGCTTTTCCAGATTTTTGTGCAATATTATAAATAAGTCTATCTAACAACCTTTTTTTCCCCCTTAAGGCTGAAATTCCATGACATCTTTTATATGATTCTTTGATTTTTTTTCCAAATGAAAAGAATACCTTTTCACTTGGACATTCTTAACCTTTTGATTCCACTTCCTTACGTTACTTACAATACAGAAATTATTTCTTTAAGTAGGAGTAAAAAGATTTTGAAAATATTTTTTTTTACTTCAAATATTTAGCACATTCTGAATATACTCTAGGTATTAGTTAAAGTCTAAAGGAAGAACAGTTAAGAAGTATGATTTTTCTTTTCTTTAGCTTTTATTTCCAGGACTTATTGTCAACAGTCTCTTGTTTTGACAATTGCCCAGGAGATTATATTTGCTTCAGGTTAAATGCAGAGTTGCTGAAATTCAAACACAAGCTCCTGCAATGAAGGCTCTTATAATTGGCAGAAATTGACTTAACTAAACATTAGCCTTGGCAAAATAAATTTGAACTGGCAGCCAATTCACAAAATTGCTAATTGTTCTTACTTGACTGTGTATCTTAGTTGGCATTTGGGCCTTCACTGTGACATACATACATATAGTCAATCTCATGTCCTTTTAATATTATTTAAACTTGAGCTCTCTGAATTACCAAAAAGGATAATTCACAAGTAAATATTTTATATGTTTTAGCTAAAGTATAACTTACACTAACATAGGGAATGAGAAGATCTCAAGTGTCTCTCTCTACATATGCACGTGCTATCTTTGTGCATGTGGATACATACATCCACACACACTGTTGATAACAATCTTCTTTATTACTTATGCACTCATTCAGTCAGCTAATATTTCCAGAATGCAGGTGGTGGCCTTGGTCCTAGGACTTTTGAAATACAGTTCCTATCTTAAAGCAGTGGTTCTCAGCCAGCGATGACTGTGTGTCCCCACCTCCTGGTGACGTTTGACAATACTGGGAAACATTTTTGGTTGTCATTTCTGATGAGGCGTGGGTTGGACTAATAACTGCTGTTTATAGGTCAGGGAAGCTACCTGATACCCTGCACGGCACAGGACGGCCCACACAACAAACAGTTATCTGGTCTAATACTTCAATATTGCTGAGGTTGCTGTCTTAAAAGATCTCATAATCTCAGAGTAGGAGGCAGGCATGTTATTCTATCAATGGAACTAAGATTGTAAGTACCAAGAATAACTATTCACGGCAGAGGTACAAAGGGGGATGTTGTCAACTTTCCCTGGAAAAGACTAAAAGGCTTGAGAAAATGATCTTGAACTGAAGGAGGTGAGAGGGGGCCAGGAGCAATCATTTCAGGGGGAGAAATAGCTTGAGCAAAGTCATGGCAATGAAACATTACAAATGCCTTAGTGAAGCTGGAATTCAAAGTAGTGTAATGGAGTCCCATGAGGACTAAGTTTAGACCTGCAGTCAAAGCCTCAATGATCAGGATTCAGCTTTGCAAGCTGAAGAGTTTAGATGTTATCCTATAGGCAAAAGAAATTTACTGGAAAGATGCACAGGATAAAAGTCTGTTGATTAGTTTTGGTTGTTCATTTGTTTTATTTTAATTTTTTAAAAGATTTTATTTATTTATTTGACAGAGATCACAAGTAGGCAGAGAGGCAGGCAGAGAGAGAGAGGAGGAAGCAGGTTCCCCGCTGAGCAGAATGCCCCATGCGGGGCTTGATCCCAGGACCCTGAGATCGTGATCTGAGCCGAAGGCAGAGGCTTTAACCCACTGAGCCACCCAGGTGCCCCTGTTCATTTGTTTTAAATAGAGGAAAAATACCTCTGGAAGCTGAGAGAAAGCTATATGAAAACAATAATGGTTAGAGGCTTGGATGTCAATTAATTGTAGTGCAAGTTAAAAGTTCTGAGAGGTTGGTCTATCTCACTAGGAGTGGGGTTGATGGCAGCTGCTGTGTCACGCTGATGCTAAGGAAGAATGAATGGAATGTGTCTCTCCACTGAATGTGGGAGTTGAGCTATCAAATCAGAATATTTTTTTAAAAGAGTTATTTGTAACACTAGCGTAGACTAGTTTGCTCAAGGAGATCATCAGAAGAGAAGACTGATCCTCTGAAAATGGCAATACTTAATTATCAAGCAGAGAAAGAGAAAAGAACTTTTGCATGCCGTAATAAGTGGTCAGAGGTATCATGGGGACAAACAAGGTGGTGTAATGAGGTAGGAAGAACATAAGGATATTGGGTGAGTATGTAAAAATTAAGCTGATGCAGAAGAATTCCCTTTCCACTCCAAATCAACTAAATCATAAAGGAAGTAGTGTTGAGATACTTAGAGTAAAAAAATCAAGAAAGAGGAGTACTTAGATTCCAGAGGGAAGACAGAAATTCAAGGTGATAGCAATAATCAGAGGTCCACGTTCTCACAGAGTTACCAGAACTGGGAAACAAACCTTAAGTGATGGGTCTGGCACTTTAAGTCCCTCAGAGTGGAGCCCAGGATTCAGGGTCCATACACAAGGACCCTCAAAAACTTGGAGGCAAGAAGTTATTCTGCTACATCCTTGAAAGTAGGACTATGAAAATTCTGACCACTAGCCATAGTTAAAATGAGTCATTTGGGGGAAACTGACGATATGATAGAGCTCTAGGCAAACTCAGAGTTCCAAATGTCTATTGCTCATGCGGTGTCAGAACGGCAAGTTGAGAAACTAACAAAAATCCTAATCTAAACTCTGTGAAGCCAAGGACCAAACAAAGGAGGGCACTTAGTGGGGGTTGCTGCAAACTGGGGCTCCTGACTGACGGCTGTGTCCGTCTGCGCAGGCTTCCATAACAAAATGCCACAGCCTCAGTGGCCTAAACCATATTTGTTTTCTAGCACTTCTGGGGGCTGGCAGCCCAGATCAAGGAGTTGGCAGAGCTGGTTTCTCTAAGGCCTCTCTTCTTGGCTTACAGATGACCAGCTTTTCTCTGTGGCCTCACGCGAGGTTTCCACTGCACACTTATTCTTGGTATCTCTTCCTATAAGGACACCAGTTCCATTGGATTAGAGCCCCAACTCTGTGACCCCATTTAACCTTAATTATCTCTTTAAAGATCCCATCTCCAAATACTGTCATATCATGGGTTTGGGGTTTCAGCATATGGAGGTCGAGGAGACAACGCAGTTCATAAAACCTCCAGGAAGATGACTTCAGAGCAAAATATTAAAGTCCCCTTTGGAAACTCAAAATAGAGACAGAGAATACAACAAGCAGAATTCACAACCTAGAACTAGAGATAATGGAACTATCCAGAAGAGACATGAAAATGCATGTGTAAAAGCTTCAATAGAGAAAAAGAAAAAAACAAGCCCAGACATCAGACCCAGAAAAGGACCCCAATCTTGAGCTGTGGAACATTTGAGCTGCATGATTTGCAGACTGTGAGCAAACACATTGGTAAAGATGTAGGTAAGTGTAAATAAGCATTAGTAACTTTGAAACAGATTTGATTAAATTAGTGAGACATGCACATAGGTGCAAAGATGAGAAGAAAATAAGATAGCACGCTGTGGAAAACAGACAAGGGAATTTCCAGAAGAGGAGAGTAGAAATGAAAGATGTGATGGCTTGGTATTTTCCTGGACTGAAAGAAAAAAAAAAAAAAAGGATACCAATCTTCAGAATGATGGAGCATCCACACCCTAGACAGGATAATTAAAAACAAATGATTAAAATTAAATACACCTAGATGTATCACAATGAAACCTCAGAACGAACACAAACAAAAAATCTTGGAGGCAATCAAAGATGAAATATCTATTTCAGTCAAAGGGATGAAGATTAGAATTACAGAAGCTGTTCCACAGTCATGTGGGGTCAAAAAAATAAAAAAAGCAGAAGGATAACCTCAAAGGGTAGATGAAAAGTAATTGTTAGGAGAGAATTCTATACTCAACCAAACTATAATTGAGTGGATTTAAATTAAAAAAAAATGCTTATAAAAATACTGTGAGAATTAAGAACTTAGTCTCACTGAAAAGAAAAAAACAAACTATTACAGAATGAAAATCAGTAAGAAGCAATTAAATCCCCTCTACCAGAAGTAAGGATGGGATGGTAAGGAAATACTTGCATAAACATGTAGGTGAATGGAAGCAAACTTGGACTGTAAAAATAATGTGGATGGTTGGATAGATGGATGAGTGGATGATATTATTACTAATTTCTTGGTCATTTAAGACAAGGTATTTTACCAGGCACAAACAAGACAATGGTGATAGGTTAGACGAAGAAGGTTAGTGTGAATCCTATCCCAGAGGCGATTAGACATACTGATTATCAGTAAACTCATGCATCTATGTTTAAGTTTTATGAGGAACATCAACAGAAAAGAAAAAGAATATGTAACATCTAGATAAAAGGAGGAGGGATGGAATAAAGAAAACTATATGAATCGAATAGGATTAAAAATGTGGACATAAAGGATACAGATGAACCAGAGGATAATGTTTTTCTTTGGAAGGAAAGAGTAAAATTGGGGAGGATTGCAAAGTGGGCTTCTATTTTACCTAATGGAGTATATGGGTTCTGGAAAAAAATTAATCCTATAAAGCAAAATAATGTTAGATGAGATTTGTTGGTTGTACCTATCTTGTGCATTTCTTTATTATCGTTTTTTACTTAGTTACCTAATTAACAGGTGTTTTAAAAAAAATGTTCATGGGTGTTGGATAAAACTTAATGACGTAATTATATCAACAAATTTTTAAAAAAATGTACATGGGTGTTGGATAAAACTGTTCTTGCCCCATGTTACTTACTGTGTAACTTTGGTGAAGTTACTCCATTTCCTTAGGTTTCACTTGCTGAATTTTTAAATGTGTACAATAATACAATATTCTGTACCTTCTGGGGTTGTTTCAACAATGTAAAGTGCGTGGCACCATACCTGGAGAAAATACGCATCCAATGTATGGTAACTCGTGGGACTAAAGAGGCAATGACAGCATGAAACCAAAGGAGAGGAGAGTTTTTAAATAGAGGAAGAAGTATCGTCTGTTTCACACCTAAAGCCAAATGTCCAAATAACTGATACTGACCATTGGGATTAACTCTTACAAGGTCGTTGGTGACGCTTACCTGAGCAGTTTGTGGGGATTAGTAAGAACAGAAGACTGTGGGCGTGAGTTGAAGAGGGGAGAGGACAGAGAAGAAAATGCTTGCAGCATATTGTTTAAAACAAGGAAGCAAGGAAAACTCATGTACTCATTTGTAGAAGCAAGAGAAAAAACAGGTTTAAAAATGGGAGACTGCAAATGTGAATTATCTTAAGTAGTTTGGTTGTAGAGGAAAATAGGTCAGTGACGAGAGGTAGATAGAGGGTGGGGTGTGTGTGTGTGTGTGTGTGTGTGTGTGTGTGTGTGTGAGATAGTGGTAAGGATTTTGGCCTGTGAACAGCCTGAAAGGGGAGATCCAGTGGAAGGGGGCAAGGTGAGAAAAGAGGAACAAAGGTAGGACACTGATGGGTCAAGGTCTTAGAAGGGGCAGGAGGAGTTGGGATTCAAGAACACAGATGGTCTTCCATCTTGGCTTTAAGCAAGAGAGCAGTACCTGTTCCGAGATGAGAAGGTAGTTAGTTGAGTGTGAGTGCTACTAATGGTGTTCAAATGTGAGTGCAGAGCACGGAGGGAGTTTAGAACTCTTTAAATTTGTCTGTGAAAGGTATGACACAGCGCCCTCCACTGAGAAAGAATGTATAATTTTTGTTATTTTGTTGTGTGCTTCTTGCCTATCAAGGGTGAGGACTCAGGCCTTGAAATACTCCACGAGGGCTGTTTTGTGTGATGGAAAAATTGGATTCAGGCCCAAGCCTTCTCTCAAGAAGCGTTTTTTGTATGTGAACGATCACTGCTAGAAACTTCAAATCACCACTCATTTCAGAAAGTCACGAAAGTTCCACAGAAGGGATGATGTGTGGAAGTTACTGGCTAATCCTTCTGGGAAATAAACAGGAACCAAGACTCCACATTTTCATGTCCTCTACAAAATCACCTTTCCCAGAATAGATTCATACAAGCTGTAGTCACAGTTGAATGTCATGTTTCTATTATTGTGATGACATAAAATCATTAAACCACTGCTAGTAGTAAAAACAGTCATGTCTGGTAATAGAACTGCTCTGTGCCCATTCGAAGGGAATTGCATTTTAAATGACACATGGAGAACAATGTCCTCTGACGGGGAGTGGCTTGGACAGAGGTTTTTACTTCCACAGTGGTTTATTAAATGTTCTCCTCTGCTGTTGCTGTAATACTTAAGCTCTTGGTTCAAAATGGTGGTGTCAAAATTTGAAAGAAGTTTTCAAAAAATATTTTTAGTCCTCTGCTAAATTTTTATAATATTTCCTGTATTTAAAGTAACCGAAAAAAAAAAATGAAGTTTCCAATATCAAGACTCAACCCCCGCCCCATCCCTTAATCTTTCAAGGTTCTTTGTCTAGACTTCTCTTTGTATCTTCTCTTTACTCCTATCACACAAGCAGAATTAGGACTACTTATTGTAAGTCACCTCAGTTAATGCTTACACAACCCAATGAGAGAGATATGGCCTTGGGGTAAGGAGTACAGCTGACACTTCAAGATTGAATTCAATCTTCCTACTATCAACTAGGATTCAAATTCAGGTATGAATTTTTTAAAATAAATGAAATTTAAAAGAGACATTGAATTAAATGTCTCTTTCAAGTTCTTACCTGTTGAAAGGTGGACAAGGAAGTTTTGACTTCTTCAGACATTCAGGTATCAATGTCGTTATCCGTAAAGCTGTACCGAGAAATACACTTTGTATAAAAGGCCAGAACAGAGTTCTGTCATCCCCCCTAAAACTGGCCCCTGAGGTACATGGTGAGAATGTATAGTTACAGAGCCAGTTAATTACATGTAGGAATAGAAACTGCCTCTTACCTTTCAAGAGTGGATGGTACAGGTGCACGAATCTTAGCCAAGAGAGGCATTCTCCTTCTCGTGGGGAGGGAAGTGATCTGAGATTTAGGATTGGCTTCTCTCCAGCCCTTCCAAGAGAGCTGAATGTATCAGTTAAGGAAATGGATGATCTCCCCTTGACATGGCATGTACTTTTCCCCCATAGCCTCTCATTCTATTAATTTTATTAGTTTAATAATACACTTAGGAGTCTCATTCTCTTTTACATGATGAGTTTCTTAAGAATAACAAGTATGGGGGTGCCTGGATGGCTCGGTGGGTTAAGCCTCTGCCTTCGGCTCAGGTCATGATCTCAGAGTCCTGAGATCGAACCCCGCATCAGGCTCTCTGCTCAGTGGGGCGCCTGCTTCCTCCTTCCTCTCTCTCTCTCTCTGCCTGCCTCTCTGCCTACTTGTGATCTCTGTCTGTCAAATAAATAAAATATTTTAAAGAATAACAAGTGTGTTGATCAAACCGGGACAAAACACCAGGAAGCTCACACGGTGGGACTGGTAGAAGAACATGGAATTGGAGGCATTCACAATGGTGGGAGTCTGTGCTCTCCAGTTTCCCCCTGTACTTTGGGGGTGGTGTACAAGGACCTCGCAAATCCAAACCATCGCACTTCAGGAGGCTTTTGTGAAACTAATTAGGGAAGTAGTAGCCCCTCCCGTGGCATGATTAAGAGCTAGAATCCATCAACTGTGTTAGCACAGTCCTAGATCCAAGTCCTTCTCTGCCAAATTGGACAGCCATAGTTGTGAGAACATAAGCCTTTTCTCTGACAGGATCAGTATGCTGGTGTGTAAGCCTTCGAGTTCCAGCTCTTTGACATATTTGACCATGACCGAATTTGCTACCTCGGCGTTTTACCAGAATTGATTGCTTAATTGCTTAAACACTCTGCTCTAGCTGACTTGCATGTGCTCTGCAGGGGGCCAGAGCCTCCTTTGGAGACTGGCATGCGTGGCATAAGTTTTAGACAAGTGAATTCCTCTCAGCGTTTGCCTGATTTGTCCTCTTACTTCACCATGGTGCTTAGCACCGTGTATCGTAATATGGAACCGCTGAATAAGGAGATGGTGCTTAGATGAGTGAATAAATGAATAATTTGTAGAAGGCCGAGCCGTCACTGGGCTCTCTTTCCTTCACACCCCGCCTCTGCATTCTCCTTTTTTGAAAGGTGTCTAGGGACTAAGCAGGAGTCTGCTTTGTGTCTTCTACATGATAAATATCCCTGACCTGGAACTCAGACCTAACTCCGTCATCAAATAATTCTATCATCTTGGCAACAGAGTCACTGATTACAGAATGAGGGCTCTCTATGTCTCTTCTTAAAAGCTCTCAAGTTGATTTTGTAGTTCCTTTTAAGATGTGATACCATCTCCTTATTTGTACTAAAAATCCCCTGGAATTAAATCCTACATTTTAATAATAGCTAGCATTTTTGGATGATCACTGTGTGCGGGTGCGGTGATAAACACTTGACATAGATTATCTCATTTAATCCTTACAGAAACCAAATGAAGTGTTTACTGTCATTATCCCTATTTGATGAAGAGGATACTGAGGCTCACAGAGAATTAACTTGTCCAAAATCATCTAATATCGAGTAATCACAAGTGAATGAGCTGAAAGCACACACGGAAGCCGGGACCAGACTTTCATTGAGGGGAAAACTTACAGAGACAGAGCAGTAGCAGGTGAGCGATCTTCTCCATGCCAGTTGCCCAGGGAACTGGAACGCCCGACGTAAGACGCGGAAGGGGTCCCCGTGTTGAATTGTGGTGCTCATTAGCTGCATGGTGGGGGGAAAACCAGCCCTTCCTCTAGACTGATTTGGAACTGAGGTCCCAAACTTTGGATCCAGTTCTATAATGTAGCAAAATTGTAGCTTCCAGCCCAAATCTGCTATGTCCGCATTTGTAACTGAGAGTTCACCAGGCAGGGTTAGGAAAATTAATCCTTAGCTTTGACCCAGCCATGAAGTAGTAGAACTTTTATTCAAGAGTTTTCCCAGTCTTAAATAATGTGTGAGAAGAACTTGATATAACTATCTATATGTGTGTTTCAAGCAACATCACCGTTGACAGTGTATACGTTTCCGACCATATATTTTTGTCTCCTGTTTCTAGAGGACCATGTGAAATATTATGTAGTATTCATCTATGTCTAGCCCTTCTAACTCACCATTCTGGTACTTTACACTCAATTAGAATGTGAAATTTAATTTGGCTGTGAGTCACTTTAAGAGGATATGTTGTTGAGGGGCGCCTGGGTGGCTTAGTGGGTTAAGCCACTGCCTTCGGCTCAGGTCATGATCCCAGGGTTCTGGGATCAAGTCCTGCATTGGGCTCTCTGCTCAGCGGGGAGCCTTCCTCCTCTCTCTCTCTGCCTGCCTCTCTGACTACTTGTGATCTCTCTCTGTCAAATAAATAAATAAATTCGTAAAAAAAAAAAAAAAAAAAGGATATGTTGTTGACCATGAACTTAATAGGCTCGGTCCCTGGAATTTGTGTGAGGATGAATGAGGACAGGAGAGTTTCTTAGAGGAGATGATGAGTCCAGATACAAAGTTTGTGACTTCTGTGCTATGAGTGGGTATGTTTAGGAGATTTTAAACTAGAGTTAATGATATTAAGGGCTTAGATCTGTGTCATTTAGGTTATATAGTTACAGAGTTATTTGTTACATTGAATTTTATTGGTGTATGTCTCTGTATCTAATTTCATTCCAGTATTCCTCAGTTTAACTTTATACATTTATAAACTTGATAAATATGAAATGCCTTGAGCTACAAGAAATTGTCAGCAGTTCAATAGTGAAAACATCTTTACTACCAAATAAGAGGTTCATGAAGTCAGGGCTGTGATCTGTTTTGTTAATTGCTGTATATACCCCATACATAGATACTAGTTAGAGCAAAGTTGTCACTCCATGAATATTTATTCTTGGAGTAGGAAAGGAATGATGACTCTTTGCTATGAAAATTATTAAATCATCTGCATTTTCTTGGGTTATGAAGGTATTGCTTTTAGTTATATATATGAAAATAGGTAGAGGTGAGGGCGCCTGGGTGGCTCAGTGGATTAAGCCACTGCCTTCGACTCAGGTCATGATCTCAGGGTCCTGGGATCGAGTCCCACATTGGGCTCTCTGCTCAGCAGGGAGCCTGCTTCCATCTCTCTCTCTCTCTACCTGCCTCTCCATCTGCTTGTGATCTCTCTCTATCAAATAAATAAATAAAATCTTTAAAAAAATAGGTAGAGGTGAAGGGAAGGATTTTTCATACCAAGACTTCTTTATGTGTGAATATAATGAGATGGAAAGTGATCATCTTTCCTTATTTACCACATCCAAATCATTTGGTTTTCAGTGGGAAGGGTCAATATTACCAAAGTCACTTAAAAAAAAAAATCTTGTTATTACATGTACTTTCAGATTTACAGAAGTGTGTGGGGGAGCGTGGTTCATGTTTTGGAAAGTTTACTCTTTTCCGGTGATCATCCATTTTTTGGTCTATATAACCTCCTCCCCTGCACAAAAACAAAACCAAACAGGAACACTCAACAGGGAGGAACTGAATCTCATAGCTCTACATGTAATCCCAAGTCAGCAGGGTATGGAATGGACAAAGTGAGGGCAGCCATCTGATGTTTTCCCCTGCCAACATTCCCCGTCTAATCTCAGAGGCAGAATATTAAGCCATGATATGTGATGTTTCTGCTGGGCAACAATACTATGGCAAAGAGAAACTCCTTCAGGCAATGAAAAATGTCATGGTTCTAAATCTGGCTACACCTTTACGTCAAAGCACACATATACCCAACTGAGATTCAAGATGTAAAGTTTTCTTAAGTATTAGTTGAAGGCAATTTTCTGTTTTGACTTCTGTAAATTTGCTTTGGTGTTTTGTTTTTTTTTTTTCTTTTCCTGGCCCTTATCCATTTAACTTTGTTCCTGATGACCCTTTCTCTGACTTTCTCTAGATAATTTGAAAATACTGACTGTAGAGATGCCAAGGGTGAAAGGGATCTTCATCCCCAGTGAACTCCAAATAGTAACTTTCTTTTCTAATTCCCAGAAGAATTTTTGTAATCTTGTTGGAAGCATTTCTGCTCTACTGTAATGTCTACAGAAAAGAATAATGAACAAATCCTCTCATTAACTACATTTTAATGGGCTTTGTTAAAAGCTCACCCCAGTCTCAAAGTGAAAACAAAAACAAAAATCTTGACTTAACAAATGAAATTCAGCAAAACAATATGGCAAAAACAATGTAGAATCTACCCTTGAAATTTAAACTTTTTAGATCTAGTGGTCTTTTTGTAAAAAATGCTAAAGACCTCTATCCTCATAAAATAGATATATACACAAAATCTACAAAAAAATTTTAAAGCTACTTTAGAGAGATGTATTTGGAAAAATCTTTTAATGTATCCTATAGAAGTGTGTTCATATCACATTAAAACCCCCACATTGTCTCAGTTTATTGTCAGACTATTGTGGTCAGGGCATGGCTAGACCATGCCATGAAGTGAATGGGTTACAAGTGTGCAGAGATTGTAATCCCTTTCTGCTTTCAGACAGCAAGATAAGGTCAAGGGCAACTCAACTTCAGGTTCTTTCTCCTCTCGTAAGTAAGCATGACAGTTTTCCCTAGCAAGCCATCCAAGCCTTATTTTGTATCCGATCCTTAACATGGGATAGGTTGGACACACTGCTGAAGCATCACTCATGTATTCTTTCAGTGAATGTTTATTGACTTCCTCCTATTAATTGTGAATCAGTGAATTAGATATGAGGGGGATAATAATAAAGGTGTAAACTCTTTCTGTGACCTTGAGGAAGTCATAACCTATAAGGAGAGACAGATACCCAGATAAGTCAGCATACTACCATTCACCATATGCATAGACTTACTGGAACACAGAAGAGAGTCAGCCTAATATTATTTGGAATAAGAAACGGGCTGAAGGCACACTCCACCGAGGAAGTAATACCTAACTGAATTCTGCAGGTTAAGTGGAATTTACCAAGAAGAGTATATGTTATCTTACTCTTTTTCCAATAAATAATTTTCTGTTACAAATTTTTTAATGGTTGCATACTATTCCAGGATGTGGATAGAACACAGTTTAACTGAGCCCTTTTTAGGCTACTAACATTTTTTGGCAACTGTAAACACCACTGATACAAAGACTTAGGACTAAATCATAGTATACACCCTTGATTTTCTTAGGATACAGTCCTAGATGTGAAATCACTGGTTCAAAGTAACAACACCTTTTTAAAGCTAAACTGCATTTTCTCAAGCACATTATAAAAGTGTGGGGCTTTGAGATCAAACTTACATTTGAACCATGAGCATTTCTTCTGTTGGTTAGTTGACCTGGCTAACCTTTCCTACTATTACTTTCTTGCTTCAAAAGATGAGGATCATAATATTTAACTTAAGGCACTGTAGTAAAAACTATAGTAGAGGTTAAGAAATGCTTATTAAATCTCCCTTGTATTTTTGACAATGGTTATGCTGGTAATAAATTTCAAATGTTCTAAATATTGTAGGTTAGCATCATTAACATATTTCCAGCAAGAAGTGTGCATGGCCATAAAACTGTGTGGTGTGGTCACACACAATTCATCATCGGGCCCAAACTCCAAAAAAATCTGACTCATTGTCCACATAAATAACTTGAGAATTGCTGGACTGTGCCCAGAAATTCGTTCTGAAAGACAAAAAAGTTCTAGAATTAGATGAAAATACAGAAGCCTGGAATAAAAAATCCTTTTTCTTTTACTCATTTCCTGTGCCACTTAATTTCTTAGACTCTGTTTTATCACTTGGGGGGGGGAGCACAAGGTTACATTTTCTTTCTGCTTCAAAGACTTAAATGAGCAATATAAATATCAAAGGTAGATAATAGATATATCCGTAAATTGCTATTCTGATATAACCTCTTATTCTTACTGGTTTTTAAATCTACCATGAATCTTATTTCTTGAAAAAGAGGAGGCAGCAGGCAGAATGTACCCTTCCCTGAAGCCTGTCAGTGGGTTACGCATTTCTCATATTATATTGATATGGGGCATTGACTGGAAGGGTTGGGATTTATTTTTGAACTTCTGTCAGCACTCCATAATTAACATTGCCCAGAAGAGAAATGCTATTTTGCCTCCTGCATCATCAACACAACTGTCAGCAAATAAGGAAGGCATCGTCTTTGCCATTATTACTGCTAATGTACGAAGTAGAAAAGAACAGCTGGATTTTCACACACTGGGCTGTTGGAAGCACTGGCATTTAGTGAAATTTGTTTCCAATTTCTACCTGCTTCTATTTGCGCAAAGAATGTCTTTAAAGGGAAAAATAGCATTTTTTAATCCCAAAACCTATTTTTCACCTCCTAATTTGGGAGTTTACTGATTTTAATTTACTGATCTCCAAGTTGTTTATCTCAGTGTCATTTTTTTCTCCTTGATATAAAAAAGCAAAGTTAATTTTGATTGCTTACTGGGTAGTTTACTTATCTACCTTTACTACTCTATTTTCTCTGCATCCTGAATTGTCTGTAATGTTTTAATTCTCTCTCTGGTCTCCAGGTTTGCTTAAATTCATAATGGCAATGAATAGAGATAATCTTTTAGAATGAAAAATCGCAAGGACTAAATCTTGCTGCAGTAAGATGGCAGTAGTATAGATCAGAACTTTAAAAAGGCAAAAAAAAAAAAAATTCTGTAGCCTCCATAGTTACAGTGTGCTAAAATTAAGTAGTCTAAAGTTATTTTGTTTGAGTTTTTTTGGTTTTTGTTTTTTCAATGACATAATGGGAATGTGAAATAGTACTGCCTTTGTAAAGCAGTTTTATGTTAAAATGCTAAACATAGTTCAATGTTAAATGTTAAAATAGTTGCCATATAATCCAGAAATTCTTAAGAAATTCTTAAAGGTATATACCTAAGACAATTGAACATGTGTCAACCAAAAACTTGAACATGAATGCTCATAGTAATATTATTCGTGATAACCCTAAAATGGAAACAACCCAAATATATATCAACTGATAATAAATTTTAAAAAAGGGGCGCCTGGGTGGCTCAGTGGGTTAAGCCTCTGCCTTTGGCTGGGGTCATGATCTCAGGGTCCTGGGATCGAGACCCGCATCGGGCTCTCTGTGCAGCAGGGAGCCTGCTTCCTCCTCTCTCTCTCTCTCTCTCTCTGCCTGCCTGTCTGCCTACTTGTGATCTCTATCTGTCAAATAAATAAATAAAAATTAAAAAACAACAACAACAACAAAGCATAGTACTTTGTACAATAGAGAATTATTTGTCACTGGAAAAGAACCAAGTATAGATATGCGCCTCAACCATTTGTGAACTGTGAACACATTATGGCAGTAAAATGGTAGACACAGATTGCCATGTATCCTATTACTCCTTTTACCTGATATGTCCAAAACAGGTAAATCTACAGAAACAAAAAAGTAGATTACTGGTGGCCATGGCTGGAGGCAAGAGACACTGATAGTTGATTGCTAATGGGATGGGATTTCTTTTCGAAGTGATGAAATGTTCTAAAATTAGATATTAATAATTATTGCCCATCTATTGATTATACTAAAAACCACTGGATTGTGCACTTTTTTTTTCTACCCCTAAGGATCTAAAAATAAAAAAGGAAGAGGTAGGTGAATTATGCACTTTAAATGAGCAACTTTTTGTATGGGAATTACATCTCAATAAGGCTTTTATAGCAAAAGTAACACCTTCATTAATTAAAAAATCCAGGAACTGGGAGTGGTGGAAATGAAAGCGAAATCATGACTAAACAATTTATCATCATAGGCTTTTCATGTTAAACGTCCTTTGTAACCTGTTTTATTTTTAGTAACTTCAGAATATATTTTAACAAAATGAACCACCATTAAATATATATATTTTTCAATTGTAGGTGATTGCCAGCTATTCACTAGTATAAGATTTTATATTTTATTTTTATTGAGAACCAAGCAGAGTGTCTGTGGTCCCGGACACACGCCTGGTATCGTGGTCTTTCTTCTAGGACCTGGACATGTACTCCAGGAAGTAATGTACCAGCTGGCAGCCTGGTAACCTAGAGCTTCTCCTCCTCTTACCTGGGTCATTGCTGTCACTACAACTCAGAGTAGGAGTAGACACCTATGATGATATGGCCAACACTGACTGAAGATGTCCTTCATATACTCCTTACTTGGAGGAAAGTAGGGAGGTCCCTTTTTTTCTCATCAAAAACAGATTTCAAGGCTTCACCTAGCTAAATGCGGCAGGCAGCTCATTCACAAACTAGTCGACCACAAACTGGCAGCCCAGGACAGAGAATGGGACAAGAGGTTAGTGTAAAAGCTTCATGTGTCTTTCTACTAATGCAAGATTTAGTACATTTAAGGATATTTTAATGAGATCAAATCAAATTTATCCCAGAATAAACAAATGAGAGGAAGAAATGGAGGTCAAAATGTGCTTTCACAGTGCTATATGCACAGTTAGATCTCCAGGAAAGGAGTTAATGGAAGTTGATGTGTGATTGTTCCAGTTTTAAAAGAATGTAATTCAGTTTATGCCTAGTTTCATTAAGGCTCTTGGGAGAGCACTTGAGTAATTCAAAGAGAAGAGAAATGTGAAAGGTACCGAGCATATGCACAGAAGTGTGTATTCATCCTATACTTTATTGCTATAACGTGCATGGGTCTGTCAACCCTAACATATAAAGCCTGGTATGATTTCATGCTATATCACTGAGAGCTAGCAACTTTGCCGCTCAAAGAAGTAATGTGATCATTCCAAATTTGTAGCACTAAACCTTTGTAGTTTGTGACACATTGACTACGTGGCAGAGAAGATTCAGGGAGTAGGCATAAACAGACAGTCCTATGACCTGTTGGTTAGTGATGGATGCTTAAAGTAAATTAAAATGAATGGGCTAGCACTTTCTCTGTCAGTTTTCATCTCTTCAGCCTCACAGCTATTTATGAAAGGGAGATATCTGTATGAGGAAAGATCCCAGTTGGGGATTAATGCCCAAATCTCTACATAATTTTACGTAATATAAACAAATGCTGTCATAGGACTTGGTATGTTACCAAGCCATTTTATGGAGTATTTAATACATATCCTGACATAATCCTATGCAAATGTTTTTCCCCTATTTTTTTTTATTTGAGTGTAATTGACACATGATGTTACGTTAGTTTAAGGTGTACAACATAGTGATTGAGCAACTCTATATGTTAGGCAATGCTCACCCCAAGTGTAGTGGCCATCAGTCACCATAAAACGTTATTTACAATGTATAGAAACTGAGCATCAGAGTGATTTTAACTTGTCAATAACCAAAGGATAGAAACGAGAATCAGGAAAGGAAGTAAGAAAATCAAGTAACATCTCTGAAGCCCCTATCCTAGCACTATTTGAGAAGATTCGAGAATGTTAACACATTCACTTCTCCAGAAATCATAGGAGGTTGACTTTGTTTTCTCTATTTCATAGAGAAGAAAGCTAAGGTTTCCAGGCTTAAGCCTAGTTCTTAGCAGATTTTTTCAATTCAGTGCAATACATCTGAGAGCTTACATTTTTATTTTAGACCGCACGTTCTAAGCACAGTCATGATCCTGGAAGATACTCAGCTGTAGCATTTGTTGTGAAAATTGTATCCTCACTGTCTGGCAGCCCTTGATTAATTTCTTAATACTGTAGTCACCTTCACATTTTATTTAATCCACAAATGCTTTTTTAAAAAGGTTGCAATTCACTCTTTCGTCAAGGCACTGGAAAAAGCCCCAGATCAAAAGTAATCTTGATTAGAAAACTTTGCTGTGGATAGACTATGCTCTGTCTTCAAATGTTCCAAAACTGTTCAGGGTACAGGACCAGTTATAAGTCTCCTTCACTCTCCCTCCACATACATCGGTCCTATCTTAAAGTATACACAAACACAAAGTAAAGAGTAGTTGGTCTCCGAATAATTGGAGAGATGCAGGGACTCCATAGCATCTAGTAGGGGGTAATAGGGAAGAGCACAGTCTGCCCTTACCCTGCAATGGAGAAAGAAGTAAGAATATTGTAAGACTCATTCTTAGAGTTCCATCCCGTCTTTTCTTAATAGTGCTCCTTCCCAGTGATGTAGGTTTTGGAATGTTGGTAGGTTTGGTGGCAACCAGAGTCAACAGCCAAGAAAGAATTCCTGAGACATCTTTGGTGCAAAATGATGATCTTATTAAAGCACAGGGACAGGACCTGTGGCAGAAAGAGCTCCTGTACTGGGGTTAGGGCGGCGGGGATGGGGGGGGCGGGTAGGGTGGGGAGAGGCTGATTACATACTTGAGAGTTGGGGGTAAGGAAAAAGGGACGTTTAAAAAAAACTTTCCTAAGTTAAAAAGGACCTACAAGGTACTGGAGGCCTTGCCATTGTCAAGTTAAGATTTTTCCCTCCAGTAAAGCATTAACTTTAAGAGAGTTAGGAGTTTTTTTCTGGAAGTTAGTTTATTGATAAGAATGCTTTTTTCCTATAAATCACTAAGACTTTTGTAGACTGAGGGAGACTCTTTTCTTGTGGGATAGTGATCTCTAGAAGTTAACCATTTGTTTTTCCTTCCCTTAGCTTGAGGGCAGCCAGAAGTGCCTGAGGAATGTGGTAATATCCCACCTGGGAGAGAGAGAGAGAGAGAGTGTGTATGTGTCTTGTCCTCAGCTTGCCTCTACTCCCTCCTCACCACTGTTGAACACTATACAAATAACAAACTGTGAGGCGTTCCTTTCCAGTATTTGAAGCTCCTTCCCTCTATATTCACTCCATTCCTAGCCTGGCCTCCATAAGGGCAAGAGGGATGAATGCCCCTGGCTGCAGGCCCTAGAGCCTTTCTATTCACATTCAGATGCTAGACCCCCTGCCCAGGCCTGCAGCAATCACTTGTATTAGTCAACTCAGGCTGCCATAACACAACAGACTAGGCTTGAAGAATAGAAATCTATTTTCTCACAGTTCTGGAGATTGGGAAGTCCAAGTTTAAGATCAAGGTGCCACGGCTGGATTTTGGTGAGGCCTTTCTCTTTGGCTTGCCAATGGCCACTTTCTTGCTGTGTCCTCACATGATCTCTTCAACCTGTGCACACACTACTGGTGTTTTTTTCTCTTTTTATTTATTTATTTAAAGATTTTATTTATTTATTTGACAGACAGAGATCCCAAGTAGGCAGAGAGGCAGGCAGAGGGAAAGAGAGGGGAAAGCAGGCTCCCTGTTGAGCAGAGAGCCCGACGTGGGGCTTGATCTGAGGACTCCGGGATCATGACCTGAGCCGAAGGCAGAGGCTTTAACTCACTGAGCCACCCAGGCGCCCCTCTTTTTCTCTTTTTAAAAAAGACACCAGTCCTATCAGATGAGGGCCCCACCCTTTTGACCTCTTTTTCTTAACCTTAATTATGTCCTTAAAGTGCCTATGTCCAAACACAGTCATATTGAGGGTTAGAGCTTTAATATATGAATTTTGGGGAGACAATTCAGGCTGTACAAGTAGGGTTACATTAATTTGCTCAGAGCAATTATATTCAAATCCCACCCTGAAATCTTTATAATCACCAGAGGGATGAATAGAGGAAATTTAGAGACTGAGGAAGAGCAGTTAAACCAGAATCCTCCAGGCCAGGAAAGGACATAATCAGCACTTTTTAAAAAATCTCCCAGGGTGATTATAAATTTACATATAGGATTGAAAACCAGAGACTAAGCTGTGTAGAGTCTATTGGCCCAATCCACATTGCATGGCATGTTGTGAATCCCATTGGGGAAAAAGAGGGGGGAATTAGTGCTGGCATCTTAAGCGTATTACAGTATGGTTAGGAATATATACTCTGTATTTTAATCTATACACCATATTAATTAGTACTTCAGAAAATAGACATTTAATACTATATATCCTATACTATATACTTAGGAATATACGAGATAATAGATAAATGTCTAGAGTCAGATACCCAGGGTTCTAATTCTGATTAAGGGACCTTAACATCCTAAGAAAAGTAAGAATGACAATATTGTCCTCCTTTGTTATGAGATTCAATGAGACTATACATGCAAAGTCTCAAGTAATCCCTAATTATTATTAGCGATAGTTAATAATAAGTCAGATGAGGAGGACCTCAAGTGTCTGTTGTTTGTCTTCTCTCTGAAACACTAAGATCCTCAGTTGGAGCAAGAGATTCAGCTGTGTATCCCTGCAAAGCCTACATTAGCTAAATTTTACATATTAAGGTGGTGAGATCTGGGGCAGTCAAGGGGCCTGTGGAAATGGCAGAGTAATTCTACAGCAAGTGGTTAAGGTCATGGTGGAGATGGGCCGTGGGAACTGTGAGCAATGTTCTAGCTGTTCAAGTTGGTTTTTGAGCTTTGTGGGATACTCCTGGGGCCCTAGCAGAGAATGAAGGCAGCCCATTTTATGTCATTCCTCTTCTGTTGGGATATGAGATTGTTTTGTGATTAATTTTAAGAATCTACAAACCCAACTTGTTGCAAATTTGCAGAAGATATCGAACAAACGTGTTTTGAGTTCAGGCTGCTTATGAGAGACCGCTTTTTCCAAAACACTGAGCAGTTCCATTTGGCATTTCAATCTGTCTCCTACATTGATATGAGAAAAAGCAGACCTGGTAGAAATGTTGATTCTGAGACTTGAGAGCCGTTAAAAGACAAATCTTTTGTTCGCTTTCTTTTAGAGATGTTCTCTTATTCTCATGTGAGGTGTGTGGGAAGCCCTGCCTGTCTAATCTTTAGCATTTTGATGAAATTGCCACAAAAAGCTTTTCTATGTTTTGTGTAAATCCTTATCTTAATTGCAATTTGAAAAGGGGGTAATGGTGGCTATTTTCCTGGGTATGTTTAAAGGATACCACTTGATGTGGAAACACTGGCCAGCAGAGGACAATTATTCTTAAATTGCTTAGTGGTTAAATGCATGGCTTCAGAGCTCACCTACCTGGTTTGAAGTTTTGCCTTTGACATTTACTAGTTTAACTTCTCTAAGACGCAAATTGCTTCTCTGCAAAATGAGGGTGCTAACAGTTTGAACTTCACATAATTGTTGGGGAAATCAAGTTTGCCAATGCATGGGAAACTCTTAGATCACTGCTGGTTCAGAGCAAGCATCGCTGAGTGTTAGGGATCCCTGAAGCTTACTTTAAGTTCCTTTGCCAAACCTCCTAAAGAGGTATAAATCCAAAGTCTACGAGAATGGAAACTTGCCTTTGAGCCACACTGATCTGGGTTTGGGTCTTGACTCTGTCACTGAGAAGCTGAGTGATTTTAGGCAGCAGTCACTAGGAGCTTTTGTTAACTCATCCCTGAAAAGGTGAAGGCATAGGTCCCCTTTGTATTTTTGGTGTAATAGTTAAATGGGATGAACTTTCATGGCTTATGCTTATGCCAGTTTAACCCATTACTCCTACCTCTCTCAGGATTGCAGCCATCCATGTAGAAGCTTCCATTCTTACCCATTTACAACGCAATCGCCATGCAGCAGTTTAAATAATTGAAACTATGAATTAAACCATGGCACAACCCTTTCTCGTTACTTTTTTATATTTTGGCACTCCCGTTTTTAATATGTGGATTTGTTTTCTATTATTTTGATAATAAATGGTCTTACAACCCAGGTCTCTATGGCCCTGGACAATCTATCCATACCTGTATCTCCAAGTTTATCTCAGACACGCCCTTGTTAATATGTTTCAGTCACATTTGCTTCTTTTTTTTTTTTAAATGTTCCTGGAACATATCAAAGTCTTTCCTACCTCACGGCCTTTGTACATGTTCATGTTCCCCCAAAAACCCTTGGATGTAAGAAGGGCTGGTCCTCTTTTTCAACCGCACATCTCTACTCAACGCCGTCTCCTCAAAAAGTCCTTTTCTTGCCATCTACTCTAAAGTGGGCAGCCCTCCCGGGTGAACCATGTCATATCTCATCTTTTTAGTATAGATTGTTGTACTTTATGATTATCTTATTTGTTTACTTGTGGATTTTTTTTTCTCCTCTTCAATACCTACAGGCAAGGATCTTGTCTGAATTGATCATTATATTCCCTAGCACCTAGCACACAGTGATTTCAATGAATATTGTTGAAAGGAAGGGAAGAAGAAAGAATGAAAACACATGCAATGTGCTCAGTGTATTTTTGCACTATTAAAACGTGTTGTACATCTTAAATATATATACTTTTTGTCAATCATGTCACAATAAAGCTGGAAAAGTAAAAAAAAAAAAAAAAGAAAAGAAAAAAGTATAAAAAACCAAAAATTACTCAGTGAGTGGAAACATTTTACTGACCATTAGATAATGCCATTCAGCATAGAGTCTTGACTCTGGGAGTAGGCTTCTGAGGAGGGCAAATAGAGTAGCTCTATTAAAACCGTGAGTCTGAGAATGTTCTCTTCCCCGTGAGGAAAGCAGTGGCAGTCTCTAGACTTGTCCTCTAGGTTAATGCTGGGCTTGTTGGAGGTTGTCCTCTGTGTAAGGATTTGGGCTGTTTCTGCTATAATCCTGCCACACCCGAGATGGTCAGTGTTCACCGCAGGCTACGGTGCCCCGTCAGGCCTGTATTGGTTTCAGCAGGCTAGCTGGCCAAGATGAAATTGGCCTTATACCTTCCATCATTTCTTCTTTTAGTCAGCAGCAGAAGGCCTCTGTGGATAATCTTCATTCCTTGCAGTCTGCATCATGGCACTTCTATTTCTAGAAGGCCAAGATAATACTTTCTCTCCAAATCTGTTCTTGAAGGCTCTTGTCTCACTGAAATTGCTTTTCCTGTCTCTACCAGCTGGACACTCAAAAACATTATCTCAAGAGGACCTATTTTAGTTTTGCCATCCATCATCTGAAGGGAAAAAAAAATGTGAAGACTTATTCTGATCCAACAATTGTGTGTTGCTGCCTCAAAGAGAAAGAGATTGAGGGAGAGAAAAGGAAAAAAAAAAATTGGTGAAATGCCTCCTCCTTCTCATAAATATCACCTGTCAGTAACTTCTCTAGAAGACATTCGCCACAGCCTGTAGACTGTGAAGTGAAATGCACAGAGATCTATTCCCAGCACTTCTGGTCCTTACCTTACAATTTGGATTATTTTCCTTACTCCAGGCTCCATTTTAAGAGCTTTCCATATATTATAAAGAAACTGAGGCACCAAGAGATCAATCGTGGTGTCTGACGTGACTCATGAAGTTGTAGAGCTGACATTTAAACTACTAATCCAGCTTCAGAGGACTTACATTTAACCACTACAATCTGTTCCCTCCATGGCAGTAGCTTTGTTGTCTCTGTGTTTCTGAGCCTACGTCTGTGGGATACAGGGACTCTCACACATATCAAAATAAAGTTTGCAATTTCATTTAAAATATATTAATCATATAAAATCAATAGCTTCAGGGGGGAAAAAATGCTTCCTGTTTGCTTTCAAGCGGAATTTCAGTCTTATAATTCTAATTCTATATCTATGGCCGCCCATAGTGTTTGAATCCTGGTTACTAAAGAAACCATCTTTTCCTTAGCATCATAGATGAGGTTTGCAAAAATAAAGGGTTTATTTCAAAACCATTTAGATTTTTGTTATGGGGTTTTTAAGTATGTGTGATGGTCTGAATGAAAGCCATAGAGAATAAGCCATCCATTTTGTCTGTCCGAGTGTCAGTCTGAGTTGCATCAAGGAGGCAGGAGCGACAGAAGAGGAAGAAGTGGATGGGGACCGAGTTTAAGGGCCACCTCCCCACCCCACCCCACCCCACCCCCCACCCCGAAGAAATCAGGCCTTCCATGGTGAGCACAGCCCAAGAAGCTGTTAAAAGAGATCAGTGTTCAAAGCAAGAGTTTCCAGTGACTTAGGATCAAAGTATTATAACTTCATATTCCTTTAATGCATTATCAACTCTGTGTGCATATGTTTACAGAAGTCTCTGAGAGACTTCATTTATTGTTAAGCAATTGTTTGGGGGAGAAACTGTTGTTATACTACAAAGTTTCCATTTCCAACTCCCAAGCATTTAAAGAGTACAAAAAAAGTGTATTGGAGACAAAAGCATCTCTCAGCACTGTTATTTACAAGCAGAAAGACATTAAATCACTAAGCCTCAGTTGTCAAAGATCTAAAATGGGGGGAAAAACCCAGCTCTATTTGAAGGCTCATTTGAGGATTTATAAAAAAAAAACATGTGAAATGGTTTTCGTGCCATGTCTGATACATAGAAGGCACTCAGTAAATTATGGTTAATAAAATGAAATCCTTGCATAGAAATTACAAAAATCTTTAGTTTCAGGCTCATAGTTAACTTGAGAGGGTGCAGCAGAATTAACTCCCTAATACCTGAGAAGCCAGTGCTAAGTCTATGTGGATGGTCGATACAGAGATGGTGGGGAAGCTGAATCATCCCCTACAGTTGTCCCCAGGGTCGCTGTAGGCATCACACAGAAAAAGTTGAGTCAGTGTTAGCAGATGGCCAGTTTGGGCAAGCCCAGTTCACCTCTAAACTTAGTGTTGGAGGTCTTCTTATCAGTTTGTTAGTGCTGACGCAATCAGATTAGTTAAGAGGGTAGACAGGGATTGAAGCATCAGGCTCTGTCCATTCAGAGAAGAGTTGGAGAACCCAAGAGGACATCGACAAATTCTAGGGGTAGCCCAAGATGATAGGCAGCCACTGATGGAGCAGGGAGGCTTCTCAAAGGCAGAGTACCAAAGCTACTTCCCCCCACTTTGGCCAAAAACTGTGCTACATTTGCTGGTGTGTGTGTGTGTGTGTGTGTGTGTGTGTGTGTGTTTGTGTGTTGCAAACAAAAACATCTCCAGTGCTTGAAGAAACTCAGTTTAGAATTAAAAAAAAAAAAAAGAAAGAAAAAAAGAAAAGAAACCCCAAACGAAAAACAAATGCCCATATGCAAACAAAACCAACATGCCTCCTATAAACACTTTGGAATAATTAACATTTTTTAAAGAAAATTTGTCCGTGCTAAAATCTTTCAACGGAAACCAATGCATCATCTCCTTCTGAGATATTTGTCCATTTGTAAAGTAGAAAAATTATTAGAATACCAGGGACACGGCTTCAGTTCTTTGAATCTGTAAGTAGGCCAAGGTTTGTGCAGGTGGGGAAGACTCATAGTTTCTCAAGAAGAGGTAATTCATACATCAGGGGGGAAAAAAAAAAAAGATTGGATGCCCTCTTCAAAATGACACTTGAACATTTTCTTCTAAAGAATTTTTTCTAATTAATCTTTTTCCAGTGAAATAAATAAGTTTTCCTCCCACATAAGTGAAGTTAGAGCCCCCAGGAACAAATTTTGAATACCACGGAGACTGGGTATTTCCGTCAGGCCCTGAAGGGGTAAACCCGGAGCCGCCACTAGATGTCACGTTGAGATCGCTTTTGGGAACAGAAGCTCCCTAACTGGCTCCAAACAAGAGGCACCTTCTTGGTTAATTTCAGCTACTGTTCAGTTTCTTTAAATAGAGACTTACTCTACACATGTCAAATCTTTGGAATCTTTTGCTTTGTCTTACAGGTATTTACAACCATTTAAACTTTTCACCCCACCACGCAGGCCTAGCGGGAGGTAGATTTTGAAATAGGGAAGGTTTGATTTAATGGGGCTGGGTTGTAGAAAGGGAGAGAGGGCTTTTTAGTCTTGTCTCCCCCATAATTTCCTCCACTTCCCTCCTCCTAGGACACCTGAAATTAACATACAAATTGAGAGATAACCTTCCTCTTCCTATACAAACTGCAGCAGGGATGCAACTGATTGCCACCCTAAATAAATCCCATATAGGGACATTCTGGAGTTCCCACTGGTTTTCATGATCACGTCTCCTCATCCTCAACCCCCCACCCCCTCTTTTGTGCACCCCCGACCCAGCTGAAGTCTCCAGCATTCTTCTTCCTGAGTCATTTGGTTAACTTAGGAAGGAATTTACAAATACAAGTGTACAAATTAAGAGTGTTAATCATGCAACAATTTGCTAATTCCAGAAATGATGTGTTTTAAAAGAAGATAACTTAGGAGGACAGCATTGTGACTACAGAGAATGGAAATTCAGCACAATTAAGCTAGGTAATGCTGGAGGAAAGAGGATTGTTTGGAGCCCAAGGGATGGCCATTGCCCTCTGTTCTGGAAATCTTTCATATCTACCTATTCTGATACAGGTAAAGCAAGCCGGCAGATATTAGTATTATAAATATCCTTTTTTAAAGGTTTAGGTAGGTTAACTCCACCTAAAAAAAAGTAAAATAAAAAAGAGAAATTGTGTTTAAAAAAACACACACATACCATATTTCTGCAGAAGAACATATCTCTGTCTAAACCTACAAAAGCAAATCATAAGGGAAATAGAGAAGCAGATTAAATCCCAGGGTAGTCAGGTGTAACAAGCAGGCACAAATTGCTAGGATTTGAACACCTGTAGAAAACCTCATTATGCCATAAAAAGACTGTCTTTTCCCTCCCTGGGAATTTTCCGATTTTTGACACACTTCAGAATAATTCACTGATACATATCTTTCTTCAAAAAGTATTTAGAATACTTATAATTATTCTAGAAACTAAAGGTACAACAGTAAACAAGATCAAGATGGACAGTGTCCCTACTACCATGAAGCTTACATACTAACTGGCAAAGTAGGTGTCAAAGGACGGAACAGATGACTTATTTCACAAGTGAAAAGCCAAGGAAGAGTGTGAAGTAGAATTAGGAGCTGGAGACTTACAAGAGGCAGCATGGTTTTCTATACAGACTTTCATAGAAGTAAACAGGACAATGAAAATAAGACAGTTTAGGCTTATTGACCGTACCATCTTGAGTTGATCCCAGAGGCTTGGTTTACTCATCTTTAAAATGGTCACGGTGTTAAAGCAAAATGTTCAGAAAGCCAAAGTGAATGTTCACCAAACCTATCCCCAAGGTCACTACACTAACTAGACTCAAATTCAAACTCCTTAACATAGCCTGCCAGTCCTAAGGATTTTTACATCCTATGATACAGTCTTGCACATGGAAATGCCCAGAAAGGTTCAGTTCAGGTAGTTTGCGAGCCTTGTCCAGAAGAAGAATCCTAGGATAAAGCCTGTTAGTGGCCACCCAGCCTTTTCCAGCCCCCTCTGTTCTGAGCAGAGCCTGCTTCCCAGTGTGGTTCTGAAAATTGTCAACTCTCCAGTCAGCTCTCTATTCCCTTGCTGCCAGACGTTGGCAGGTAACCTAGTTCTAGCCTATGAGACACGAGAGACTATCTGAGAACATTTTTGCCCTGATAAAGGGACACACTAGAGGCGTGCCAGTCCCTTCCTGCTTTTGAAGAGGGTGGGTGAGGATGAAATGCTCAGAGCCGCTACATTCCCTGCCTGATAATTAAGGGAGAAACTGTCAAAAGCTGAGCACTGTAGGACTGTGGAAAAACCCTAGATCTTTGCAGGCATAATTTAACCATTGAATGATTCGGGAATAACCATCTATTAACTTCCTGTTTTGGTAATTACTAAGTGCTTTAGTATTCAAACCTGACTTTATTTACTATTTTTTGAGAATTCTCATACTTTTACAAAATGGATCGTAGTGGGGTGTGCTGTCTTTGATGTTGCTATGTAGTCAGTGCCGTGGAAGGACATACAACCCAGACTAGTAAACATTTGTTTGTCAAATGAGCTGCTTAAGACTTAATTCTTTAATAAAGAAAGGCACCTAGTACCTTACACGTTTAGAGTAATTTTGATCTAGGAATGAAATGTCTAAAACAGTAGTTAAAACACCTGGGTTTTAGATTTTCCTCCATACTGAACTGACGGCTGGGAAGAGGGGGGGAAAACAAAAACAACAACAAAAAAACTGAAAAACCAAAAACTAACAGTTGAGTAAATACGGAGTTCCCAGGAGACTTGCTTCTATTCTTTGTACTTAGATGAAGTTTGTACAATATGTTTGTTTCCTGATTGTTTTCTTGAGGCTTTTATTGCTTTAATGAAATCACACTCCTCACCGATGTATCAGCAGCAGTGAAAACTGACCATCCTTCCAGCAGACCAAACGTGGACATTTTATTTCCCATGACTCCGCTTTGTAGCTTTTGTTTAAATGCTCTTTTCAGAATGGCTCATCTGGCAGAGAGGAGGTACTTTCTTTGTTTGAATTCCAATTTGTAGTTAGATTCTCAAACGCTTGCATTACCTTTTCCTTGAAGCAGGTGCTTCACTGCGTCCAGAGCGTATTGGCATTATTGACATTTTATGAATCCCGAAAATGTGGCTGTTCATAATAGATATTTAAATATTTTCTTATTTCTCACTTCCTGAAAGATTAAAAGATTATTTTCAGTTATACCTATAATTACGCTTCAAACCTGGGTAACCTTCCATATTTACAACAATATTAATTTTTATATTTTAAATGGAAGACAATCTTAGAACAATATATATGAACATATTCCATTGCTACGAATCAGACAGCGGTTATAATACAATGAGAGAATAGTATACATTGAATAATTCAAATACCTGTAGACTTAATTATTGCTAAAAATTGTTACCATTCTTTTATTATTTCTGTCAGAAATTCCCAAAAGTAAATGACATATTTTTAAATTAATGACTATTTTAAATCCTGCCCAACTTTTTTTCACAGGAAGTTTTTACCTCTAAGTAAGAAAAAAAAAAAGAATAATTTTGAACTCCATGTTACTGATATCAACTCTTCTTTATTGAGCATTTAATATATAATGCCAGACATTGGTGTATATCATCATATATGGCATATATCATCATCTAATGAGCTGTTTCCTTGTAATGTATCACTGTTATTCCATGAAGTGAGTATTGTTACCTCCGTCTTATTCATGCAAACTGTGACCTAGAATGACTAAGTCATTTCCTTACGTGGTCTGATGAGAATAAACCCAGAGAAGTAAGTTAGAGGAGGCTAGGAACAGTGAGCATCTTGTGATGACTTGAGAATTTGGCACCTATCAGGACAAATGATACAAAAGGAAGTGTTCCATGTCATGCAAAGAAATTCCATCTCTATCTGGAGGGAAACAAAACAAAACAAAACAAAACTCTATATTTTGCAAGTAAGGAGTTTGGGGGAGCCCTACAGATTTCCTTCAAAACAGGTGCTGTCCAATGTTCTTTGAGTATTTCTGGGAAATAATATCACACCTGCAAACCCCTTAGAGAAGCAGAACACAATGATGTGTAGGACAAGCAAACAGATTTTCCTTTCTTGTTAACTTCCAGAAAAATTTTTTTTTTTTTTTTTTAAAAGCATGGTACCATCTGGGTTGCGGAGCCCAATAAAATGATAAGACTGTCTTCCCAAATGTCAAGATAGACGTCAGGATCCACCACCCCAGGCATTTTTTTAGAAATAGAAAGATTGACTCTGGGCTTTATCAGCTAAGGGCTTATTTTCTAAAATAGTGTTGTCTTATGTTGTATCCATGAAGAATGCTGGTGTATACAGAGATCTATAGATGAACCCACTGCCAAATGACAACAACAAAAAAATCCTTACTTTATTGCACCACTTGAAATTCAGTATAACTGTAAGTTGTTTGCTGTCCCAGCAAAACGATACTTCATGCACAGAACTTCCTTGCTTTAGATGAGGGGCTTAGCTTCGTACCCTTAGGGTCTAGTCTAGGGAAACTACGGAAGGAATTTCAAAGTGAAGAACAAAAATCAGTTTTCAGACTAATGTGCATCTTCTTTTCAGTCCCCTGTGCTTGACACAAGCGTATGAAGGTCTTTTAGAAGATATTTAATATTCTACCGACAGAAATCTGGGGGATAGGAGTTAATAAAAATTTTTATCACTGAATGACTAATTAGATCCTGGCCTTAAATGAAGTGTCGGTCCCTGCTTAGGCAGAGTTGGAGTCTTAAAATCTTCAGACATGTTGGAGAATTATCACCCTTCCTGCTAGCCATCTACTTATCCTTGTACTAAGTTATACATTCATTCACTCATTATACAACTGCCCCAAACTGAGACCTTCTAATAAGTGCTAGGTCATTATTGGTGAACAGGTATTGATTTCCCCTCTACTTAACAATGTGGTTTTAACCTTTAAATCTTCCCCCACAATGGCCTAAGAGTGGAGTTCAATGAACTCGACTTGGAAATTGCAGATTGTCCCTGTGTTAAGTTCATGGGATGGATTGTCATCATTGTGCTACCCTTACCTTCCTAAGTAGCAGATGAGACCTTTAACGTTTCCTCATCTAGAAAATCAAAGAGCCTGTCTTTTTAGTTTTCAATAACTGGTTTTATTTATTTTTTTTTTAAGATTTTATTTATTTATTTGACAGACCGAGATCACAAGTAGGCAGAGAGGCAGGCAGAGGGAGAGGTGGGGAAGCAGGGTCCCTGCTGAGCAGAGAGCCCGATGTGGGGCTCGATCCCACGACCCTGAGATCATGACCTGAGCCAAAGGCAGCGGCTTAACCCACTGAGCTACCCAGACACCCCCTGGTTTTATTTTTAAATGTTGTTGTTCCTGCCCTTCCCTCAAAAGTTAGCTGCTAATCTCAGGTGTGTTTCTGTCTTTGAACAGAATGTCCCAGGTCATCAAGGAACACATGCCCTTCCCTTGAGAGACTCCTGTCTTTAAGCTTCGTGTGGACTTCAGATACACCGAGAGCAGTACATTTTGAAAATGTTCAAATCAGCATTTACAAATGTCATGCAGTTAATATTACTGGAGTGTAGAGCAGATGCAACAGATATTACTTTAAAAGCTCAGAAAAAAAAAAAAAAACAACAACTCAGTATAAGTGAGCCAATCAGAATATCTAGGAGAATTCAAATAAGAAAACAACAATCTGTGGTAGAAAAACAAATACAGGTACAGATATATCATTTGCTGATGTCCATGGAAAGGGACTTATTCCTATGGTCCATTTTATGAATAAGTAACAGATGAAGAGGAAGTGGCATAAGCTTGAGAAGAGAGAAATTTCCCCCCTCTTTATGCCCTTGACCTCCACCTAAGTTCTAAGGCCCAGCTGAAATTCTTACTCCCACAAAAAATATCTTGGGAACATGACCCCTAAAGGAAATATCTGTGTCTAACATTCATCTGTTGAATTTTTAGTTTATATTAGTGCTGTTTTGCTCTTTCAATAAGATATTTTACCCTCTTAATAGAGAAAGTGTTTGCATGTGTCTTATTTCTACCACTATACTCAGGATGGTGCTTTGCCCATTGTAGATAATTAGTAAAAAATTGACTTGTTGTCCTAGTTACATTATTGCTAGAATTGCAACCCCCATAAGAGTTTGCTTATAATGATAAAATTATTTATCAGTGATTTTCCATGTATATCATTGTGTCTCTGTGGATTTTTTATTCAAAGATTTTTTTTAATGGACAGCTTGAGGTGCCTGTTTCATGTCTGTATTTAATGGGAATCTGTATGAGATTTATTGTCTGAACTTTGCCTTTCTTTTTGTGGTTATTCTGCTTGATTTGGAAACTCCAAATCTTTGGTGTGCTCACCAAAGATTCGAGTTAACCAGTCCATAGTAGAGATGGTTGGTGGAAATGCTTGCTTAGCTTACAACTGTTTTTCAGACCTTCTTGAGTCTTACTGGCCGTGTGACTCATTCCCACTAATAGAATTTAAGCAGAACTGATGTGTATCACACTTTGATTGAAATGATTAAAAAGTGCAAGGGACTTCCTCTCCTTATCTGCTGGCTCTCAGTGGAGGACTTGAGGCCCTAGAAGATGGTAGAAATACAAAATGAGAGGAACTTAACCAACCACGTGTACAAATGGATCAACTAAACTCCCTAATAAACTACTAGGTGAGCAAAAAACACACTCATTTTGTGAAGCTGGTAAGAGTCTTAGGAAACTTCTGTTATAGAAGTTAGATGATCTTACCTAATTTAAGGATTTCCATGAAAAGGTTAGGAAGCTGAGCCTTGCAGACGTTAGCAGGGTTAGATAAATTACAAGGTGCTAGCAAAACTGGGGTTAGAACTCGGAACTGCTGGAATTGCCCTTTAAGGAACTTGGATAAGCAAAGAAAGCAGCAGATTAGGAGAAATTTCAAAAGATGTCAAGGGATGAAAGAAGGGTCCAAGAATTATCAATGTTTTTTTATCTAGAAGTAGTCCCTGAACAGAAAATAGATGGGGCTGTCTTCCCCTCTCTTTCTCCTTGAAGGAATGACTTGTATGTTGGTTAAGTTAGGTTTGATGCAGAGGACCACCTTCATATCTAGTACATGGGATGACACGTGATGCATTTCCTACTCTAGCTCTGTGTATACTTTAACTTAAAGGAAGACACAAGAAACGAGGCTTGCAAGGAGTTATTGATTTAAAAACCAAACAAAGCCTTGCTCCTTTCACACCCCTAGACAACTTGCTTAGTTCATTGTCCTTCTAAGGCTCCCTGTCATTCCATATCATGTAAGCCCTCTTTCTGATGCTATTCTATTTTTCTTCTATTATTCTGTTATTCTGACTTCATGGAAATAGAGGCATAAGTCTCTAATCCTGTACATACCTCTATCACCTTGCTATTGTGAAGTTTTATGTGTTTTATTTTTTGGGAAAAAAAAATATCCTTATCCAGAGAAGTTTCCTAACGTCAAAGACAGAAAGACACTGCAAGTCTTCTGGCTGCATGTCGCCTCCCTGTGCTTTGGGTTTCTGAAGCCTATCCTCTTTGATAACCATAGAGAGAATTGACATGCGCACAATAATTCTGATTTTTTTAATGGCTTCATCTTTGGGACTAATTAATGGCACCTTTCTCGATGGCTAGATTCTGATTACTTACTGGTTTATATTTTGTCAAGCCAGCATTTGTGAAAAGACCAGGCCAAGTTCTAGCAAGGCTAATTTAAATAGTGTTTACATTGTGGAGCAGTTTGCAAAGGGCATATTCACACAAGGTGATTTGTTTTGCTAACCCGAAGAGGAAAAAATTGATGGAGGACTGGTATCTGGGGAAATGAAGTTGTGAGGGGAGGGATGGAGGGGACTGTAAGGAGAAAAAAAAAAAAGTAGAGAAAGAGAAAGTATGTCAGAAATACATTCTTGCCCATTCTGTGGTAGTCAGGTGGGGGAAATGTAGCCAAGGGAAGCATTGGTTATTTCTCTGTGTGTCTTCAGGAAGCTTCCTTCTTCGGGGATCTGAATGGAAAACCCTGAGTGCAGAGGCAGAAGGAACCCCTTCTCTTCACTGAAGAACATATTTTGTATCTGTGTCCATTATCTATCATTGCCTGACTACATTACTGCAAATGTAGTGAGTTCAAACAACTCACATTTATTATGTATAGATCTTGTGAGCTAGAAGTCCAGCGTGACTTAACTGGACCTCATTCTTCAGGATCTTTTCTTACAAGTCTGCAGTCAAAGTCTTGGTTGAATGGGCTTTGAGGTTTCAGATGAGGGTCATTTGGGGGGAAGAGCCACTTCCATCTCACATGGTTGATTGCATTATCCAGTTCCCTGTGGGCCGTGGGATGGGCTTATTCCTTGCTAGCCGAGGGTCTGAAGGCAGCTCTGAATTTCTTGTCCTATGAGCCTCCCCAATGTGTCCATTCGTTTTCTTAAAGCCACCAAGTGAGAGTCTCATGGCAAGACGGCTACTATAACCTCTTGTGGAGTAGCTGTGTACATTCTCTCACCTTTGTTATATGCCAGGAGGTAGAGGCAAATCAGAGGTTTGACCACTTTTAAGGGGATTGCACAGGACATGAAAACCAGAAGGCAAGGATAATGGGATTTACTTCTGTATAATCATAATCCTTAGCACCCGAATTCCCTTGATATGAATATGTCCAAACAGGTCCGGAGAGATGAACTGATTAGACAAATGTTGTTACGCAGCATGCTAATAGTGACAACAGTACTAGAATCCAGGACTCCTCAAGATCCTGAAAACCCCCTTTACCCTCTGCTTTTAAATTTATTTGGTAATAAACCCCTCATAAGATTTTTGGAATAGGAGATGCTCATTCAGTCATTTAATAAATATGTACTGAATGTCTATTATGTGCCAGGCACTATTCCAGTCCTGGAATAAATCAATAGGAAGGACAAATCCCTGACCTCCCGGAGCTCACATGAAAATGCGAGAAGACAACAGTGAACCGATAACAAATATTAATGTGCAACAAGTCAGGTACAATGGGGGTCAATAAATCAAAGTAAATGACTAGAGTCTCATGGGGTCATGCTGTTTCAGATGAATGTTCGTGTAAGGCCTCTGATAAATTCATACTGTGCTGAAAATGTGATTGAAGTGAATGAAACTCCATGTGGCTCTCCGAGGTCCAAGGGAATAATGACTCTAAAGAATCTGAGTCATATATATAAATATAAGTACATATTTATATTCATATTTTTATGTTACCTACCTTCTTAGACTTCAGTATGCCATTGGGGGTTAACATCTCCCTTTGACACTGAAGTTGGATGTTGTTTCCAAAATCAGACCACAAAAAGCTGCCATGGAAGGTTTGAACTTGAGTACTTGATTCCAAAATCAGGGTTTAATGCCCCGGAGTAGTGACTACTTATTTTAAGCTGCAGAACCCTTTATAAAATATATTTTATGTATCAAGAAATAGGATGGAAAGAGGCGGAGCTTCTCTGCTTAAGGCAGAAAGTAGGTGGGAAAAGTTCAGGGCTCTTCGACTAGCCATTCTGAAGCTCCCCGGACCCAGGGCAGCAGCCCCTTCAAGGTTTAAAATGCAGAGCCCAATTTATAAACCACCGTGTTAGACCTCCTCGGGACCACCCTCTAGTGAGCTTGACTGAGAGTTTTTGCCAGGTTCTTTCAAAGGCTGACTTATTCAACAGTTTGACAGGATCATTACATAGTTTGGGGGGTCAGGATACGGATTGGTGTTCTCTTTTGCTTTTCGCTCCATTGAGGGATGACCAACAGGCTGGAAGACAGATGGACTTAGGTAACTTTGTAGCAGGGTGGAAAGGACTGTGTTTTTTGAGGCCACACGACTTCTACTACAGTTGGTCAACTCTCAGGCCAGTGCAAGAGCAGGGGGGAAGTCTTTCACGGCATAAATAAGATGAGGCGTCCACAAGAGGCTCTTGACACTCAATGCCAGTTCCAGAAAATTCCAGGCAAACTGTGGGTCTAAGGAACTGTGGCTTAGCTCTATCTGCCCTAATTTAAAATAAAAATAATGTGTGAGACCAAGTGCAAACCAATATTCTTGAAATGAATAAGGCACCATTAAGATAAATTTCTGCAGATTGCAGAATAAAAAGCATTCTACCCTCCAGGAGAACGTAGCTGGAGAAGAGGAGGCCAGGGAGGGGTTAAGACAGATTACAATGATCAATTATTAAGACAGATGAGCCAAGGCCAGCTGATGCTATCACACTTCATCATTCAAATTCTCATTATTGGAATATACACCCGTAAGTTACCGCCGCGGTCCTTTTTTCACTGTGGCAAGAGGCGTTAATTTCTGAGGAACTGCACCAGTGACAGTGAGCTTTAGAAGGGGCTCGGTGCTAAATGATTGGATTGTAATTATTCTGAAAGGGCTTTCATCATCATTACCCAACATTCTGCAGATGCAGCATGTTTGAAAATAAACTACAGCCGAACTGGTGCCACATCATTTCAGATTTTAAACATCGAGCCTCTGGTTTGCTGATATATTTTTGTGTATGCAAGTGTAGACAAACACAAATGTACTCAGTCAAGCATACATCATTTTAAAGTTGTTTAGCCAATGCATCTACATCGGGGCCGACTGGGAAATCTATCTGCATGGTTCTTAAGCCGTGATAAATGCAGCGGAGGAGGACATTCATTCATTCCTTGCTTCATTCATTCCCGCAAACTTAGTATGGGAAGCACCTGGCACTGGGCTCTTCAAGCAATGAACAAGCTGAAGAAAACCCTGCCCAAAGGCATTCTCTCTCTACTGAGTTCTCCCAGTAAATGTTTGGATATTCCTCTTGTTTACACCCCAAAAGGACAAGCTAATTGTCTGTTTACTTTAGCAGTTTGCCTTAATTATAAGGCTTCCAAGGCCATTAGCAGATGAAGCTGTTTACATTTCACAAGGGAGTTTGAGTTGTCAGGTCTCTTGCCCTCCACCTGGGGCTCCAGAGGGGGGTAGGGGACAAGTGGTCAGGGCCAGAGGATCGATATCTTTCTCCACGTTTATGTAAAAAGAAATACATAAAGCAAGTGCTCTTGGGAAAGCGTCAGCGGCGCTGAATCAGACCACACAGATCGTTCTAAATGTCAGTTTTTGCAAGTAAACGTAACATATGCTCGTGCATGATTGTGAGGTCCCCGCTTTCTGTTGTTTGCAGTCTAATTATAGGACAGCAGCCTCCAAAACTGATTAGCAGCACGGGAAACTGTCACGACGAGGCCCTGCGTGAGGCCGTCATTAAATATTAGAGCCGCTCAGAGAAGGAGCAGGGCAGTGTGGAGCCCTAGAGCTTTGGGACGCTGGAGCCCTGAGATGTGAGCTAGCGAGGTACAACTGAAAGCGATCTCAGGTTGGGGGGGAAAAAAAGTTCTTCTGGGAGTTTATTTCCTAATTACCCGTTTCGGCTTTGTCTTCATTATCACCCCCTCCTTCTGTCCTCTTCTGGTTCAAATTTCAGAATCCACCTCGTGTCTCTGTGACTCTCTTCATCCCTTTACCACCTGGGTGCAGGTCATTATCTTAATTATAATAGCTTCCTAGAGGGCTTCCTTTCCTTGATTTTTTTGGTCTAAGTTTTCCGCTGCAATCTTAATACTGCAGTCAAATTTAAGAAATGTAAATGAGATCACATCATTCTTCCATTTAAACCTTGCCTTTGCACTTAAATCTAATCTGCTTATCAGACTGGCAGATGTCACATGATCTGGTACTCTACCCTGCTCTCCGAACCTAGTTCCTGTCCATCTTTTCTCCATGCATTCACGTTGCGCTAGCCTTCTCTTGGTTCTTCTAACTCACAAGATCTTTTCCACATTGGCACTGATGTCCTTGCTGGAAAACAGGAAATTTGAAATGTTATATATGTAATGAGACTTAAATAACTCATGGGAATTAGTGTTGCTGAACATGTTTTGAACTTATTAGATGGTAGAAAATTATATCTACATTGTACACAACAAGGACGTTTTGAAGGCGTAATAAATGACCCCACTAACTTACTCAACTTCTGACTAAAAGCTCTAGGGATCGTTAGAGGATAGCTTCACTTGCATAATATTTTCAACAATGAAGTAGGCTATTGTTATCAATAACATATAGATGAAGACACAATGGTTCAGAAAGATGAAGTTGCTTATTTAAGGTCACGCACATTAGTGGCTAGAGTCAGACTTGAAACCTGGATTTTCTGACTTGAAGATAAGGTCTTTCCTCGCTTGGGTGCATACGACATGTATTAGAAAGAAAAAGGGAGAGTTTTTATATGACAGAGAAATTACAGAGATTCAACTTTCTATGTCTCTAATGAAACTTCGCCTCTAAAATCTCATGGTTTCAGGTCTTTTTAGTATAGCGTAAGATTGGGTGAATGAACAGAACCAGACATTCTTTTCATATTTACTTTTACAATATAATTGTGATAGCTGTGAGTTAGCTGGATGACATGAATGGTATCACTTGGCCTCTTATTCTCCATCAGATGCTGGTTCAGTCTCTGTGGTCTATGAGTATCATTGCTTTAAACATGGGTTTTTCAATATGACTTAGTAAGTGGCTGTTTTATTTTAAAATACTTAATATATCAGAGGTAAGTAAGGGCCCTGGGATCGAGCCCCACATCGTGCTCTCTGCTCAGCGGGGAGCCTGCTTCCTTTCTCTCTCTCTGCCTGCTTCTGCCTACTTGTGATCTCTGTCAAATAAATAAACAAAATCTTAAAACAAACAAAACAAAACAAAACACAAACAATCGAATAGAACTAAACTTGCTTTGGAGCATCAGCAAAGAAGCTAAGTGATAGTGATTGGCTAGTGTTACATAGTATTTACCTCATTAGTGGAAGATGGTCTTGGAGGGTGAGGGAAGGGGGTCAGATCGCCATAGGATGTTTGTGAGTCATGCTCAAGCAGAACTGTAGTACTAAACAGATTCTCCTTTGTTCTGCTACCGATTTACTGTAATACTCTGAAGTATCCGTTAGTAAGGCCAGACATCGATCCTCAGCATTTAAGTGATAAGCTCAATGTTTGTCTTTCCACCTTACTAGGTTAACAGCAAGAATGCTTTCCCGAAGTGATCCCACAGAGCCTGGAGATTCTACGTGGCAGCAGTTGGTTCCTAAGTGCAGGGAAATCTATTCTCTGTGGATTGCTTAATGAGAACAATAGTAGTTCAGGGAAACAGATGAACATTGAGAGTATAGTTTTTTGTGCCTTTGATTGTCTTTCTGAGGGACTGGTTCTTTCAGGGATCATTCTTTCAATACACATCAGATTCCTTTCCTCCAAATTCAGTGCTTATTTAAAAAAAAAAAAAAAAGTCCCTGGGGCGCCTTCGTGGCTCAGTGGGTTAAAGCCTCTGCCTTCTGCTTGGGTCATGGTCGCAGGATCCTGGGATGGAGCCCCGCATCGGGCTCTCTGCTCAGCGGGGAGCCTGCTTCCTCCTCTCTATCTCTCTGCCTGCTTCTCTGCCTTCTTGTGATCTCTGTCAAATAAATAAATAAAATCTTAATAAATAAATAAATAAATAATCTTTTAAAAAAAAAAATCCCTGAAAAAATCTAATGCTTGTTTTGGCAAGGTTGTTTGTATGTGGCTGCAGGGAAGAAGGTAAGGGTAGAAATCTGAAGAATCATGCTGATGGACAATAAGAAAACATAATGTCTTGCTTTTCGTGTGGCCAACGCAGAAAACATTTTGAATGAGAAGGGGAAGTTACTTCACTCACTGAGTGGGGAAACAGTTCATTCTCTAGCTATTCATATTTTGTATATTATGAATAACCAATGTTCTTTTTTACATTTTTTTAAATTTTTTATTAACATATAATGTATTTTTAGCCTCACGGGTACAGGTCTGTGAATCACTAGGTTTACACACTTCACGTCACTCACCGTAGCACATACCCTCCCCAATGTCCATAACCCCACCCCCCTCTCCCTACCCGCCCTGAGCAACCCTCAGTTTGTTTTGTGAGATTAAGAGGAGTGACCAACATTCTTAAAAGTTCTTGCAAAGAGGAAGACTGACAGCTGAGTCTGAGGGAGAACGTGACTTGTGGCTGATGACCGGCTCAGGAGGATACTGAGTTGAGGTCTAACCATTATTTTTTCTCATTGCCTCTTAATTGATCAAACTGGAAGGTGGTTGATGTACCCCTTTGTTGACTCTCGTGGCAGACATTTTCTGTTAGCAAAAGCTGTATCCTGATAAGGATAATAATTAGCCGTTGGGTCAGGGATCTGTGCCTGGGCAGTGTTCCCGTGGAAAATATGAATATTAGGATATTACAAGATGCCAGCTCAGACCTTGGGTGATTTCAGTCAGGTCATCAGTGCCGTGCAGTCCTTTTGAAGAGACTAGAGTAGGTGGCATAGTAGATCAAGCACTCACACATACAAACCACACATATACACACCCACATTCAAATTTTGTTCCTGACTGAAAAGAGAAAGATGGGAGCAAATGGTCTCTCATCTTAATTTGTTTTAAATGGAAATTCTTTTTTCCTGTTGGAGACATTTGGGTTCCAAGTTCCTTCCTCTTGACATGAAGAGAAAGCAGCAGGTTTACGCATGAAACACTGATTTTTTTAAAATAAATGCCTTTTGGGTCATGATCCCAGGATCAGCCCTGGGATCAAGTTCCATGTAGGGCTCCCTGATCAGCAGTAAGCCTTCTTCTCACTCTGTCCTCTGCTTGTTCTCTCTCACTCTCTCAAATAAATAAATAAAATCTTTAAAAACTGCTTTTTGTTTTGATAGCTATTCAAATTACTTTGGCTTCTCTTAAATTCTTTTCTCAAAAGTTCTCCCACTTGATGCCAACAGCAACGTGGTGGCAAGTTGTATTGTGTCCGTTTTACTCAGTGACACCTACAGTCTCGTGACTTGGCCATTCCCTTCTTTTTGGGGTTCCTGCTCTTCTTGCTCAAGCTGTAGTCATTCTAACCTTTGAATGCATTTCCCATCTCAGGAAGTTTGCATGTGCCACAGCAGTCCTTGCTTTTTTTATATGTCTCTTATCACAGCTGTTAACTCATTGTTTAATGTCTGTCATTTTCATTGACTATGATGTTCAGGAGAGAAGAAAACATAGCTGTGCTATTAGCAGTACCTAGCAATGCCATGAGTATAGTAGATGCTCATTAAATAATTGTTCAATGAATGAATGAATAGTGTCCATGCCATAAAGTTAATTCATATCACACTTGTGACTGGAGCTTAGTTCCCTAGATTTCAGAAGTCATATTCCTTGTATTACAGAACATCATTGCATGTCTGTTACCTGGCAATGACTTCCTATGTTGGTGGAAACAAGCGAATGAAAAAAATGTTCTGCAGTTGTTGCTCAAAATGATGTTAAGTGAAGCAGGGGCCAAGTATATCGGTTTTAAGTGAATGTGAGTGGAGAGAGGCAGAAGAAAAAGGAATCAAATGTTAGGAAAGTAAAGAGGTAGAAGACCGTTCTTGGGGTGAACTAGATAGTTAATGAGAAGGAAATGAGAAAATTACTGAAAGCAGCCACAGTCCAGTTGGCATTTGCAGATCAGGTCCTCAGGCCAGGAATGAATTGCTTTAGTGGAAAGGCCATTGTAATGTATCTAAAACTCCTGTTATGGACTTAGCCAAATCATGTGACCTCTTTGTCCTCAGTTTCCAATTCTGCAAGTCAAATGTTATCTCACACAAACTCTTAAAATCTTCTTCACCTGTGGACTGAATTTACACACTGAATGGTTTTGTAGTTCAGAGAGAACTAGACTTCAAAGCTTTAGCCACAGCTATCCAAGGAAAAAGGGCCTTGGGAATTGCTTCTTCTCCTAAATGCCCATGTTTTCATGATCCCTTTCATCCCTCACTGTGCATGTTCAATGGCCCTGAATTCAGTTCTCCATCCTAGTTTGACCAGTGGTGTCCAAAACTGTTAGTCCCTGTATAAGTGGATTATGTAGGAAGCATATGAAAAAACAGACAAGGGGTGCCTGGGTGGCTCAATTGGTTAGGCAACTGCCTTCGGCTCGGGTCATGATCCCAGGGTCCTAGGATCAAACCCCATGTCAGGCTCCTTGCTTGGCAGGGTGCCTGCTTCTCCCTCTCCCTCTGCCTGCTGCTCTGTCAAATAGATAAATAAATTAAAAAACAAAAAAAAACAAAAAAAAACAGACAACTGGGCCTTCCTCTTGAACAATTTGTCTTAAAAAATCGGATCTAGGTCCCCTGAATCAGAACATTTACTAAATTCTCTGGTGAACCCAAGGCAGCTATCTTATGGGCCAGGTTCAGTGGTTCAATGGTCTGGACGACCCAAGAGGAGTTAAGACTGAACACTTGCACTAAATGAGAGAGGGTGTGTTCTTCAGAAATGCAAGCTTTAAACCAAGATATCCTGACTTATTCCCAATTTGAGGTACATCTGGCTCTTTAATCTACCCTCTTTCCCACCCCTCACATTTAGCAATGGCATTTGCTAAACTGTTTTTCCTTATTTCTTGCTATGTTGCTGTTTGTTATTAAACAGTGACTACGTTTTCCCCCTAGACATTGACTATGTTTTAGTGATGGGCGATGTGATTGCCTATATATAATTATTAAGGCACTTTGGAATACTTCTGAAGAAATGTGTCTATATAAATGGAAGTCATTATCATTGTGCTCAAATTGGAATTTCTAGTTTGAGTTTGAGGGCTTGGGATGGAGCTTACTTTTGATTACAGAGAAATCAACATTTCATATCATTAGTGAATTGACTCATCCAAATTAAGGCCCTGATTCTGTACATTGCTCACTTAAGTATCAAAATATCTATCCAGTGGTGAAGACCAGGAAGGGGGGAGCACACACGCAGACAGATGACAGTAGAGAACATTGAGTTCCACCATGTTTACTGGTGTGCCGGGCGTGACCATACAAAGACCTCACCAGGTCAGTTGGAGTTGCATTGTTGTCTTCTAAAGAGATGCTAAATCAAATTCTCAATTAGACTACTCAGGACTCGTAAGCATGGAAAGCAAGCTCTCCTTCCTTTTTCAATGGAGCACGTTTTGATTTTGACTTAGATTAGTCAACAAAATATTTCCTTCGGGCCTGGGGCCTGATTCTCTTACTTAAAACTGCCCTCCCATTGCCCCACCTCCAGCTTCTCCCTATCCCTTTCCCACCCATTTAATCTTTATAGCATTCATCACTATTATATACAGTATAAGCATTACCTATTTATTGTTTTTTTTTTTTTTTAATCAATTTCCTATGTAAAACATAAGAACAGCATTTTGGTCTTTATTGACTCACTCCTTTATGCTCAGTATCTAGAAGCATTCCTAGTGTTTTGTAGTCACTCAATAAATGTGCTGAGTGGATGGGTGCATGATAGATGAACCAAACTTTGCATGCAAAGTAACTGACAAGGACTGATCAGAAATAAGAGAAAAGAACCTGTTTCATTGACCTTAACTTTTAATTTTGATTTTTATTTGAAGATACTTTAGATGATTCTTTCTGTTATCTTCTCATAAAGAAGACCTAAGAAAAGACCAAGACCTAAGAAAAGCTCCTTTTGGGTCTAGATATTCCCCAAATCTTGCCTTAAGATATCTTTTGACTCCGCCACAGATCTACTTCTGAAATTACCCATATTAACAAAAACCTAAACAGGGATGCCTGGGTGGGCTCAGTTAGTTAAACACCTGCCTTCAGCTCAGGTCATGATCCCAGGGTCCTGGATCAAGCCCAGGGTTTTGCTCCCTGCTCAGTGGGGAGTCTGCTTCTTCCTCTCCCTCTGCCCTCCCCCTGCCCTGCTCCCCACCAGGTTCATGCTCTTCCTCCCTCTCTCTCTATCTCAAATAAAACAAAATCTTAAAAATAAAAACTGGATAGGAAATCATTCCAAAATTGTTCAATAAATGCCCACTTTGTCTCATATGGGCAGGCTATGAGAATATATTGGAACCTAGTTATGCATGTACAATCCCTGCTATTGTGACTTTAACCTTTAGTTGGGTAAGATGGACGATTAAAGAAGCAGTCAATGTGAAAAGGAAATTCCAGGCTATTCTGGGGATGCACAGAATGAGTATTTCTTATAATGAAACTAGAATGGGTAGTGAGAGCTCGACAAGGTAAGACTGAAAAAGGGATCCAGGCAGAAGGAGAAATATGGGATGGTGATGGTTATGTATTCAAGAGAAGTGAATGTATCTGTGAGAGTGTCAGGTAAGAAGACAAAATGGCAGGGAAAGTGGCTACAGAGGAACGTCTGAGCCTTGAGAACTATGCCGAAGTGTTTGGATTCCAAACCAACAGTAATACAAAGCAAGTCCTTAATGCACACATAAATATTCTTTCTTTAACACTTGACAGTTGCCCTTCCCTACCCCATTTGAAATTAGGGGCGGCTATTGACTTGCTCTAGTCAATTAAAAAGTGATTGGAAGTGCCATGCTTCACATCCAGGCAGAAGCCTTATTTACCAGCTAGTACAGTTGCCCTTTGAACAAAATGTGTTTGAACTGTGCAGGCACACTGATAGGTGGATTTTTTTTTTTTTTTCAGTGTAGTATAGCCCATAAATGTATTCTCTTTTACTTATGATTTTCTTGATAACATTTTCTTTTCTTCATCCTACTTTATTATAAGGATGCAGTATATCACATATATGGTACACAGGATATGTAAACTGACAGTCGTTATCAACAAGGATTTAAGTTAATAATGGTTTCTTTTTTTTTTTAAAGATTTTATTTATTTATTTGACAGAGAGAGATCACAAGTAGGCAGAGAGGCAGGCAGAGAGAGAGGGAGGAAGGAGGTTCCCTACTGAGCAGAGAGTCCGATGCGGGGCTTGATCCCAGGACCCTGAGATCATGACCTAAGCCAAAGGCAGAGGCTTTAACCCACTGAGCCACCCAGGCACCCCAATAATGGTTTCTTAGTAGTTAAGTTTTTGAGGGATCAAAGGTGATATGTGGATTTTTGATGGGGTGGGCGGTCAGTGCTTCTAACCCCCACATTGTTATAGAGTCTGCTGGACTTACAATCTTCTCTGCTGCAGGAGTATGGTAATCACCGAAGCCCCGTCAACTTAGATCCTTGAGTGCCAATGATAAGCGGAACTTCCCTGCTGACCCACAACAGACATGTAGTTTGCAAGCAAAATATGTCTTATTTTGTTAAGCCACTGACATTTGGGAATTGTTCTTCTAGAATAATCTAAACTCTTGGGAATGCTAAAAGAACCACTAACAGTTGGGTGATATTGTGACATGGGTTTTTGCAAGATTATTACTTCAGCTGCCATGAGGGAAGAGGGTTCGGAATAAGAAAAACCAGAGACCTGGAGACCAGTTTTGAGGTTGTTGTGGTAATCTAAGTGAGAGAAGTTGTCGGAATCAGAAGTCTGTTACAAATATTGAGAAGGGGGATGGTGGCTAGGAGCAGGATTTCAGGTATCTGTAATAGCAACAGAGAAAAATGGGCAGATTCAAAATCTATTTGGGTAGTAGAACCAACAGAATTTGGTGACTGTTAGGATAGAAGTATGTGAAAGAAAAAGGCCTTAATGAGATTCTCAAATTTCTGGCCTGTGTAACTGCATAAATTCAACAGGATACAGAACATTGAAAAGAGAATGTAGTCTTTGAGACTCTGAGGGATAATTAGTTCAGTTTTAGACATGTTGGATTTGAGACAAGTCTCCAAAATCCAAGTCCAGGTATAGGTAGGCAAGTGTTCTAAAATTGGAGCCCAAGAGAGAGGCTTAAGCCAAAAGTAGCAGATCTGTGAAGCATTAGGATATAGATATAGGATACAGATGACAATTTAGTCCATAGCTATGGATGAGATCACCCTGGAAGTGTGTATTCTATGACAAAATGCAATTGGGCATATCTGTGAATGGCCTTGTTTAGTTGGTAAGAAAATGCATTATGACAGAAAATGTCATGACCGCATAATTCCGAAAAACAAACCAGATAAAATTACAAAGCAGATTTGATTCCAGACAGCCAACCCGGAATCGGGGAATCCAGAACAATACCTACATTTTGATTTATTATTCTTCATATACCAAAGACTGGACCCGTTATAAGAGAAATTATATATTCATTCTCCAAGGATAGAAAACTTAATGATCTACTATTCCGACTTCTATGAGGAAATGTGTTTGCATCTTTATTTTATTCTGTCATTGAATCAGTAGCCAGGAAATCAAATGTAGAATTTTCACTGGAAACAAACTGTTCTTCCCATTTAATTATTTTGAAGGAATCTGAAGTGATAAGCTTATCCATATTGCATAGTTCATATGTAAATAACTTGATAAATTCAGCCAACAAAATGAACTCAATTATGATGTTGCTGTTATGATATGTTTATTTGCCTCTTCATTCAAAAAAACACTTTTTTTTTTTGGTTCCTACCATAAGCACAGCAAAATAGTCCATTTAGTTTTGCTTGACATCTTTGGAGAATAAATGATACTGATGTGATGTTTAGGTATTTTATAGTTTATAAATCAATGGTTGGTTATGATACACTACTTATGTGTATTTGAGGCATGTGAAAGCTTGTGATCTCAAATATTTATTTCAAAAATTATGAATTTTACAATTTGGACCCTTTCTAAGAATAGACTTTTCTTTAATCACCTGACGTTAGAGCCACTAATTTTGTCTAGACAAAGCAGGAGGTTCTTCACAGTAAAGTGATTTTCAACTTGAGTTTTGAAGGATGAGTGTGAGCTACCAAGACAAACAAGGGAACACAGTTATTTCAGGTAGACATTTCAGGTATTGTAGCATGTGCAAAAGGTCTCAAATCGAACGTGGCTGGTCCTTTTCGAGGACTGCAGAGTACTGGATGCAGCGGGTGTGGTAGAGGGCTGGACAACAAGACTGGAGCTCCTCCGGCCAGAGAAGGGACTGTGGCAGTGATAGTTTTGAAACCCATAGCTTTTAAATTTCAAATTAATCATGTTTCCTAGTCTTAATAGAGCTGGGAATCAGCCTAATACAATCATTGCATAGTAAAGAAGATGACTTTTTATGATCCTACATTCATTTTCAGTTTCAACATTTCTCCTAAAGGAGCTGATTCTCCCAGTTGGTTCCACCAGGTCATTTAAAATCAATTTAAAATGGTCCCCAGGAGTCTGTGTCCCTCTGGAGAAGTTGTAGGAACTACATGTATTTCACATGTGTCAGAGAGCAGAATCCCATCCTAGAAAATCCCCTCGAATGGAATCCTAATTGTCTAGCTTCTGCCACTAAGTAGCTGGGAGAATTTGGGTGTCTGGACCGATCTCAGCATTTCAGCCTCAGTCTATTTGTTTTTATTACCTATTGTTTATATTACATTTATTTATATTATTTATACCATGAAGAACTAAAAAGAAAAACAAAACCCAGGGCCCTTTCAGCGTCTGAATTATACAGTTTTAAGTATAATCATACTATCCTGGGAACTCTAAACTCTTCTTGGACTCTGACACATAATGATAGAAACTTTATATGTTGAATCAATCAACTTTTCAGTCCGTATTTTGTGTTAGGTTCAAGAAATGTAATTGAAGAGGCACCTTGGTGGCTCAGTTGGTTAAACATCCAACTCTGGATTTCGGCTCAGGTCATGATCTCGGGGTGGTGGGATTGGCCCCACATCGGGACAGGCTCTGCACTCAGTGGGGAATCTGCTTGAGATTCTCTCCCTCTGCCTGGCTCGCACAAATAAATACATAAATCTTAAAAAAAAAAAAAAGAAAAGAAAAGAAAAGAAAAAAAGAAACGTAGTACTGGAGAAAAATAAACAGCAGAATTAATCTTTACAGGCATGAAGCTTACATCCTGGTTGTAGGGGAGAGAGTTTAATGAGATAAACATAAACCTAATCTGTGAGTGAAAAATAAATAGAGTTAAGAGCTGGAAACAAATGAAGGAAAACTGCAGGGATTATGTGAGTACGCAACAGGAGGGAACTGATGTCAGCATGGGGGCCCGGGATGGATTGCTGGCACTGAGCCTTGCAGGGAGGGCCTCTCTGGAGAAGTGACCTCTGGAGGAAAGAAATGGGCCTGAGCCTTAAAAGAACAGCTTCGTGATTGTGGTCAGTCCTGAGGCATCAGCAGCTTTCTCAGAAGCATATGGCCTTGTGGTGTATAAAGGTCCGGGGTGGCGGGGGAGGGGGGAAGGGGCAACTTACAGAGCAATATTTTACGCGTTGGCTGGAGTTGTACCATTTAAGATGTGGCAGAGATTTTATTTCAGATCGTGAAAATTGATTTGATGGCTTTCGGACATTGTTTGATTAAGAACATGAATGCAAAATTGCTTTTGTTTTTTTTTTGTGTGTGTGTGTTTTTTTTTTTTTTTTTTTTTTTTTTTTTTTGTAGCTTAGCACACTGAGTTATTTCTCTAAATGATGTTTCCAGATAGCAAGTGAGGCTGTGCACAGGGTTCACCCCTCCTTTGTTCGCACCAGGCTAATTAGAGGCATTTCTGAGTGACTGCCGTTGCTGGTGCTTGCCTCTGTTGTTGGTGTTTTCCCCATCTGCCTTTTGCCTCTGTGTAGCAGGTCTGGATGCGGTTGAGGCAGGAAGATGGCAGCCTAGTGTACCTCAAGAGGGTGTTAGTCACAGCCTCTGGTCATAATGGGGCGAGATGCTACAACTGTTTTCTCCTAGCAGCTGACCTGGTAGCGATTCATGGTTTTCACAGCGATGTGAAGGGGGACAGAAAGCAAGCAGGCAGGGGGACTTCGGCCTCCATCTAGTAACTGGAAGCATCTAGACTAGATGGGGCGTGGGGGGATGGGTAATTTTAGTTAGGTAAACCCACACCTTAAGTCTTACTAAAAATATTTTCTTGAAATTTCATTCAGCATTTTTTACTCTGTGCAGCTCGACATACTTGTAGGTCGTGCAGATAAAAAATATCTAATGTGTCAATGGGTGTGGAAATAAAGCCACAAAGCTGAGACTTGCTATCAATGAAGGAGGCAGCAGTGCATGTGGTATTTGAAGTTATGAGGATGGTTGAGATCACCCAGCGTACTCGTCATCATATTTCTTTCAGAAATGATCCCTCTTTGGGGTACATGTACCTGTTTTTCATGGGATGGCATTACCTCATACTATATTAAGAGAAAAATGTGTTCTGTTTGACCATTTATGGATGAACTGAAAAAAACATACTCAAGTCTTACTGGTGATTTATTTCCCATGAAATATCTAGTCATGTTTTCCTATATTTATTTTTTTCCTACATTCATTTTAAGATGGAATTGAAAGGTGGACATTGAAGTGTATAGTATTTGCTTGCTTTTGTCACATTAAAAAATAAGAAAGCTTACTACCTTTCAGTTGCCATCTGGGATCTCTTTAAAGCCTTGTTCTATTTACTGCTGTAACGTCAGTGCATTTGGTGTTGAATGTAATTTTTAATTAAAAAAAATCATGCCAAAGGATTTTTGTCTCACTATGCTATATAACGGATCGAATTGAATCATGGTAAATAAAATAATATGCTGCCAAATATTCTAACTGTAGAGTCTGCTTCAAATTCTCTTACCATATAATCCCTTAATATTTACTTATATTCAGTGTTCCTGTCCAGCGTATATTATAGATTTACCATGTGGGGCATATATGTGATTGAGTGATTAGATTATAATCCAAGCCCCTTGGTATTTTATGATACTGGTGGGCTCCTATGGATTGGTGTGCAATTACATGTGGATGAACTGAATGAAATTGGCTATAGTCATGGGATGTAACTCTTTGAAGTAAAGGCAGACTCTAGCAATTTTCTAGGCTCTGTTTTAATTTGAGATTTTTCTTTTTAATTGCTTGCCCTCAATGTTGGAAAGATATTAAAGAATTAAGGAGAAATTGCATAAGGAATATATTGATAAAATTTATATTCTCTTAATCTGGAGATTTTTAGGAGATTATTTATAAGTAGGGCTTGGAAACCACAATCTGTATAACTCTGAGCAAGTTAGGTAACATCTCAGAGTTCGTTTTCTTGCTTGTAAAATGGAGATAATAATATTATTTCTTAATGTCCTTGTGAGGGATGGCGATTATGTATGTAAAGTATCAGGAGAGAGGATTGTTATATGGGACAGTTACTTCTGTCTCAGATTTGCTTCAAGAGTGTCTGGCATGTGTAGTGATGAGAGAAGAGATTTAACTTCTACGATAGCCATTAGCTTTAGCCTAAACTGAGATTCTCCTGCTTTAGACAACTGCTAGAGGGCATTTCTGCTGATGGTTTCACTATGAACTACCCCACTGTATAGTAGCCAAGTGAAAAGAAATCTCAGCGATTTTCTTAGCCATTTCAATTCTGAAACGAAACAGCTTCGATGTAAATTGAACATTCCCTCAGTCTTCCAAGCACTTTAAATTTGGATTCATGTCTTTTTGGATCAAGTGACAGCCAATTGCAAGGACCTATCTTACCTTCTGTTTACATTAGTCATTTGGTTGATGATGGTTCCCAAAGCTAAAGTTGTTACGAAGTTGATATTAAAGATTAGCTACAATTCTTAAAGGTAACTTTCCTCTTGTAACTCAATGTTCACTGCATAAATTTGCCCATAAGTACTTAAAGATGGAGAATGGTAACCTAACTTAATGGTAGAGAGCCTGGATTTTAGAACCAGGCATCTTAGATCAATTCTGGAATTTACTGCTCATCAGATGTAAGCTGTTAGCCAATAGTTACTTAAACTCTCTGTCCTTTTGCCATCTTTTTTTTTTCTTTTTAAAAAAATAATATTGGATAGGTAAGATTAAACTCTGTGGACACATTAAAGGAGTGCCTATAACACGGAGGGCATTAGGAGAAAGAAAGGGAAAGTGAAAGAGTGGGAATCAGAGGGGTGGGAATCAGAGGGGTGGTTGAACCATGAGAGACTGTGGACTCTGAGAAACAAACTGAGGGTTTTGGAGGGAAGAGGAATGGGAAGTTGGGTGAGCCTGGTGGTGGGTATTAAAGAGGGCACGTATTGCATGGAACACTGGGTGTGGTCCATAAACAATGAATCTTGGAACACTGAAAAAAAAAAGTAAATAAATAAATAAAGGAGTGCCTAGGATATAGGTGGTGTTAGCTAGCACTAAAATGTAAGCTAGTTATCTACAGACTATCAGATGATCAGAGAACCATAGTGGCCTGATATCAATGTTCACTGGGCTACTGTCCTAACCACTGGACCACTGGGTTTGCATTTTTAACAGATAGTAAATCTCTGGTATATCTACAATCATAGCTGAGAAATAATCTCCTGTTGATTAGCTAGTCAAATTACTTGAATCACCTCTCCACATCCCATTCAGTACATAATTAGTGTTTATTTCCATTTTGCTGTTCATTATGCAAATTCACTGCAAAACCATCACAACTGGGGAGTGTGTGGCTCATGATTTTTTATTGGCGGTCATTGAGATGAAAGATGGGCAGGTAGTGGGAAGCTTCTGCTTAGCTTAATTTGGTGACACTATTCTGTATTTTGGCCAAAGTATCAGTACCATCACATTAGTTTTACTATTGCTGTTAATTAGATGTGGGTGTCAGAAAAGTGTTTCTAGTTGTAGAGTTGATTAGATGATGAAGAGGTTCCCCACAGTTTGGTTTCTTAAAGCCAGATAGGACAAGGGTTTGGAGTCAACACATCCCGGGGGGGAGGGGTGGGAATTAGGTGACAAAGTAAATGTTTTCCATTTCCTGTTATATTATTTGATAATGAAATGTGCTGATCTGCTGCTGCTGGAGGCAGCCTGTGTTCTCTCTGCAAATGAATGAGCTGTTCAGGTGCATCATCACAGCCATTGTCCAAAATGGAAAGCTCTGTCAGCAGCTACAGCCTGCTCAAAGGAATTAGCAGAAGAATTAACCTTCTGTGCTGGGTAATAATGCTGAGAAAGGGTTTTGTTTTCACCCAAGCATACCAACAACTTTGCACACTTGGTTATTTGAAAGATGGAGTAGAGTGTTAGATGATATAAAGTGACATCGTTACATATTTAGTTACATATTTTCTCCCAGAAAAGAAAGTCTACATATGTCTGTCTGTATATGTATGTATGCATGTTTCTGTCCATCCATCCATCCATCCATCAGAGCAAAACGTACCTCATTGGTTTTCCTGCATTCATCACATAGTGGTCAAAGTCATGGCATTGCAATAAAATATATCAGGCTCTGAGTCCAGAATTTGTTGCTAGTTTGTTGTTAACTTAGGGCAAGACACTTAACCACTTGAAGCTTTAATACCCTTTGGGGGTAGAGGGTGGGTAATATTGGGAGTCCCATGACATTGTTAAAGAAGAATTGCAATTGTGTCTGTAAAATGCCTCGCATACAGAAATAGTCCTACACGTGTTGATTTGCCCTCATTTCTCTAACATGAGGTGGACCATATTGAATCAATTCAATTTGACAAATATCGATTATATCCCCGGAACTGTGCTTGATGCTGGGGAAACAGTGCCAGACAAGGCAGATATAACCCCAGTCCCAGGAGGCCAATAAATTATGATGAACACGTAAGGACAAAAGGAAAACGTAACTGGGTGAGCAAAGAGCAAATAGGCTTGGGGTCTAGTGTTTAGGAATAACCTCCTTGAAGTATTTCCAATTTGGGAAGGGAGTTGGAGTTGGGGAATGAGCCAGGAGAAAAAGGAGCAGGGCTCAAGAAAAAAACATTTCTAGCAGAAGTCACAAACTAAAGACATCTTTGAGTAAGTGAATTTCTCAAAAATAAAAGGCTGGTATTTATTTTACAGAGGCATTCCCACCCACCAATAACAATTTCATGTACATTGTGCTGGGCCTTAAAACGTAAAGTTCGAAGATAGGATTGTAAGAGGTTCTGTGACCAGGGAATGTATGTTGCATTCGCCGGGAACATTGGACTTTGGCATGATAAATAAACTAAGTATTTTCACCATATTGACACGTACTGAAGAACAGCAATGCATCTCATTTAGGAGCTAGGGAAATAGGGCTACATACATGTAGCTTCACTAATGGACAGCCAAGCGGATTTCTTAGATGCTTTCTATGTGCCAGTCTCTGTACTGAACACCCTTATACGCAACACCTCGTTTCACATCATGAGATAAGCACTTTGTTGTTGTTGTTGTTGTTGTTTGTTTTGTTTTGTTTGTTTGCTTATTTTGGATATTAAAAAAAATGGAGACTTCAAGTTCATATATTATTTGCCCAAGGTGACAAAGCTAGAACTGTATACAAAATAAAAGAGACTTTGCAACCTTCATTATTAACTATGGAGCTATCCCAAACTACTGGGATAGCTGCAGTCTCCTACAGATCTGCACAGAGCTAAGCTGGGCGAAGCATCACAGGGAGAAAGGGTGTGTCTTTTAGTTTTCATAGAAATTCCAAGGAACAGCGGCAGATGGGAAAGAGCCAGGGCAAGGGAGCAGGGAATTCAGGAGCAGCGTGACATGGTACTGGTTATTGAAACTCTCTGAGGCTCAGGTTCTTTTGAAATGGCAATATTAATAATTTTTACCCTCATCTGTAGGTTATGAGGATGAAATAAGATACGATAACATGCTAAGGGCATTACTTGACAGAAAGGAAGTGTCATTTCCTATATCTGTCCAACTATTTGAGTTTTCAGAAAGAGAAAACTGGGAGATGCTTCATAGAGCAACATGCTTGAATCTCTACTAAAATTATGGGAATCGTTGAGGAGGTCCAGTAAAGCATATCCGTCATCTCTGTCTAGGTTTCCAAACTGAGAAATAAGTTAAAAAAAAAAAAATGAGGGAAATGTTAATGCATTTGGAAGAATAAAATCATGCCTTTACTGATGGTAAAGACCAGATTGGGGAACATAGCTTCATCTGGGAGCCAAATGAGTGTACGAACAAAACCCCATGTTGGAGAGACTTACTGTCCAAAGACATTGCAGGATGGGTAAAATGCACAGCAGAGAGGACCAGAGAAACACCTGGTCCCTGAGGACAGTTTGCTCTCAAAGGGTAAATGCTAAAAGTTTCCTTCTTCCCCAGTTTAACAATCATATCACTCTATTTCACAAGATTCTGAGTGGTTAAAGGAGGTCAAGAGAATCCATGAATATTGCCTGATTTTTATCCTGTAGCATCAGGAGTGGGGATAAAGCACTCCCCTCACTGTAAATCACAATGTGATATATTTTGTTCCTGACGAATGTCTCATTGCTGAGACCGCCCATTCCTGAGACCCATGAAGCCTCCAGAGTGGAGACCAGAACCATCGGTATAACTCTCCTTCCTGACAGGTCGGGGTCTGGTGCGGAAGCATGACATTGCGACTGCAAGTTCTTTGTCTGGCCTCTTGTCCTGTGTGCTGACCCCCTAATGAGGGACACACACACCACTTCCCTGGGAAGACCCTTGCCTCAAGCCCTGTTACCCTGAGCACCTTCATTCTGTGCCCCTTTGTCCCAGGCTGGCTGACCATCTGTGTGTTAGGCTCTCTGCCCTGTGGCTTCTCATCACCCTGAGCTGCTGACCTCTGACCGCAGATCCAAGTTCAGACAGGTGCTAGTTCAGTGACCACGTTCTTCAGATGGCAGCCAAAGTCACCAGTGTTCTGTACTGGAAGTTCCCCTTCCTTCCCCTTCTTTGTGGGCATCTTTCAGACTAAAGGGTGGACTGTGGGTCAGTGGACTGCCCCACACTGACCCCTTGTCACTTCCAGCTCAGGGACATCTTGCAGTCCTGACATGCAGGCTGCTGCAGTTCCACTGGAGGGCCTCCAGGGCCACCTATGAGGACAGGCACCATGCTGGGAGACAAAGGCCCCGCCCATGGGGTGGGTGAGTAGCCACCAGTGACTGTGGAGGTGAGTGGTCATGTCCCACCCAAGAGGCCTCTGATACACGCAATGCCTGGGACCGATGGTGACGTGAAGGCCAGTGGAGGAGGGTACAGTAAGAAAGGATCGGCCGTGGCCTGATGTCCTCACAGGGTGACAGGATAAGGATATGGAGTTTGTGGTTAACTAGTTCTCTGAAGCTCAGGCAGCCCTGTTGGGCTGAAAAAGTGAACATCGTGGCTCGAACAATCTTTCGGCTCTCTGACAGTGGAGAGACACTTGTTACTGTATCTTACGTACAAGTAAGGTGTACTCTAGTAGATGCGACGCAAATCGGGAGCTTTGACCACAGCCAGCAGTGCAATGAAAAACCAGTGTTTGACCCAGCATTTCAGCAGGGTAAACTTTCACAGCCAGAATTTTTCAGAGGTGATGCTAAGTGTTCATAGCATGATTTTAATTAGAAGGAATCTAATACCTGTAGGGTTCACTGAGATGCCTGTAGGAATCTTGTGAAGTCCGAAGAGGTACTCAATACCACTGTACCCTCAAAAGAAGATAAGGGTCCCATCAGATCCCGTATCCGGATTTAACAGTATGTGCTTTAAGATGAATATTGTAATATGTCTCAGCTTCTACTAATAACCTGTTCTACAGGATGTCACAGTACGTCGGAAAACAAAAATAAGCAGGAGACACTCTCATCAAATCAGCTTGGCAAATATCTTTAATAAGATTTCTCAATCTTTTACCATGTTAACGTTCGCCGTGAGTATGCAAGCAGGGTATATGGGGCATTTCTGTATTTATTGGTGATAGAATGCCATTTTAAAGACTCTCACCCCGCAAAACACTGGTTTACATGGAATAAGAACTCTCCTGATGGTAGTTGTCACAGGCTTTTATTTTTCTCGAATTTTTACTATGTAAGTGACGAAACACAGCTACATTATTGCTCTACAAGACAGAAACTCCATTTGGATGACCTGTAGCACATGGAAAGAATACGCTGAAAACCTAAATCATCGTTTCTTCCCACTCCTTTAAGCCAATACGGCATGCTTTTATTCTCCCCATTTCAACTGATGGAAGCAGCGAGTGGCTGTTTTGCAAGGATAGTACCTGAGAGCCGCCTTCATCTCAGCTCGGCCCCACCCCCACCCCAGACTGTGTGGTCAGCTGCCATGTTGTCCGCCATGTTGTGTTGATTTTTTTTTTTAAGATTATTTATTTATTTGAGAGAGAGAAAAAGTACAAAAGCAGGGGATAGGAACAGAGGGAGAAGCAGACTCCCTGTTGAGCAGAGAGCCCCATGCGGGGCTGAATCCCAGGACCTTGAGATCGTGACCTGAGCAGAAGGCAGATGCTCAAAAGAGGAGCCACCCAGGCACCCCCGTTGTATTGATTCTACCTCAAAAAGGAAGCTGAGCTTTTCTTTGCAAATGCAATGCTCCTTTCTTTGGTTCAGGCCCTTAATATCTCTTTTTACGATGAGGATTTCCTCCTCTGTGTTCCCATAGCAATTTGTACAAACTTTTTATGCACTTCAGAATTGTATGATAGTCACTGGAGTATCTGTTTCCTCTGCTAGACAATGAAAGCTGAAAGGGAAAAGGCTATGCATCATTATTTTTTATTTATTACTGTTGAGCCACGGGCACTATACTCAATAATGTTATTTAAGTAGATGAATAAAGACACACATGCCATTTACATCTTTTTAAGCCTTTTAAGACTAATTGGAGATAAACAAGTGAATCCCTGTTTGAACATGTGGCCATTATTCCTCAGATTGGCAACTCATATTCAGAACAGAATTTTCTGGTTCAAATTGCTAAAAATTTTGAATACATTAAAAAAAAACCTATATTGAGAAAATGTATACAAAAATCTTTGCTTCAATATATTCTGTATTTTAGATTTGTATTTTGATGAGTGCTATTTAAAAAATATCACAACAGAAATACATACAGTGAAATTTGGAATTTGAAAATTCTAGTCATGTATCGATGAAGAGAAAATTCCCTTAAATATATAGACACAATATGATTCTATGTATATAAAACAAGTGTGTGCATATGAAAACACACACACACACACACACACACACACACATACACCCACAAATGGAAGTAAAAAGACTAGAAAAGTTTGGACGCCTGGGTGGTGTCCCAGGATCGAGTCCCACATCCGGCTCCTTGCTTGGCAGGAAGCCTGCTGCTCCCTCTGCCTCTGCCTACCACTCTGTCTGCCTGTGCTTGCTCTCTCTTTCTAACAAAAACAAACAAATAAAAATCTTTAAAAAAGGGACGCCTGGGTGGCTCAGTTGGTTGGACGACTGCCTTCGGCTCAGGGCGTGATCCTGGAGTCCCGGGATCGAGTCCCACATCGGGCTCCCAGCTCCATGGGGAGTCTGCTTCGCTCTCTGACCTTATCCTCGCTCATGCTCTCTCTCACTGTCTCTCTCTCTCAAATAAATAAATAAAATCTTAAAAAAAAAAAAAATCTTTAAAAAAAAAAAAAAAGACTAGAAAAGTGTCCTATAAAAAGTGGTTACATCCAGGGAAGGAGGGCTATGAAAAGGGTGAGGGAGGTTGTGAGGAGAGACATCAGAGTCCGTTTTCCATCTCTCTCTATTTTTCTCTGATTCTCAGCACCTTGGAAAGCAGTTTTTTTCCCTTCTTCAACTCCTTGATTTGCTTACCAGCCTTGTCCATCTGTCATCCAGCCAGCCCTGTGATCTGAACTTTTAATTGCTGCAATGTTGCTTCTAATTCCAAATTCCCTGTGCCACCCCTACCTGCTTTAAAAAAAAAAAAAAAAAAAATCCATAGAAGCTAGTTTTTGTCTTATGGATATGATCAGCCTCTTAATTATTAGAAAATGCAGTTTTAGCCCTTGAAAAACCTTCCATTTGCTGCATTAACTCTGTGGTCTTGCATATCGTATTTGTTTCTGTGCATTGACTTTGATCATTTTCCTGGTGTTGTTTTTCAAGGGTTCCATAATTTGAAATTGCTTACTTCTCCTCAGATTGGAAAAGAACTGGTCTCTGATGCTCTGGTGTACTTTCTTTGCCTCTGAGAGTGTGTGATGGCCTGAACGTGGGGTGGGAAAGGAACGTATGGTACCTTTTGTTCTGCATGTGGAGGTAGCTTTCCATTCATGGTTCCTTCCCTGGCCGCAGTCACTGCTTTATTCTAGGGCAAGGATGTCCCTTGTTCCTTCCTTCATTGTGTACCTTTTAGAAATCCCTTAACATTCTTACAAATTTTCTGGCTTTTTAAACGATGTGGCGTAGCATGGTAGCCAGGACTGTGCTGACTCTGGAATGAGGCTGGCAGGGACCGAATCCTGGATTTGCTGCTCACTCATTGTGTCACCTGGAACAATTTCCCGATTTTCGTTTTGGTGTCTCAGCTTTTGTAACTGTAAAATCGGGCAGGGGAATGGGTGGATGGTAGTATCCTTTTCATAGGCTTGTGGTGGGAATAAATATGTTCACTCATGTAACTAGGAGCTGGCACATAGCAACCACTCACCCGGTCCTCTCAAAGAAATTACTTTTCTCTCATCTGAAGAGATTTTAGAATTGGGCCTCGTTTCCTGGGCTCAGTTTACCCACCTGAGGCAATTCTCTTTTAATCTAATGTTTGAAATCTCATGTGCTACATGTACAACAGAACATGCGTGTTTAAAAATCCATGTCAGGGTGCGTGGGTGGCTCAGTTGTTAAGCATCTGCCTTTGGCTCAGGTCGTAATTTCAAGGTCCTGGGATCAAGCCAGGCATGTGGCTCCCTGCTCAGCAGAAAGCCTGCTTCTCCCTCTCCCTCTGTCTGCCGCTCCCCCTGCTTGTGCTCCCTCTCTCTGTGTCAAATAAATAAAATCTTTAAAAAAATAAATAAGAAAAACATATCAAAGTCCAGTTAAGAAGTGAACAGAGCAGCGTGCTTGTTTTCCCTTGTGTTGGGATGATTTTCTTTGCCCCATAATTATAGATGTTATAAAGAGAAAGTTTTGCAAGATGTATATATAGGCTTTTGATGTAAGATTTAGGAGCCCAGATATATTTTTTATTCCTTCTGCCAACAGTAGATTAAGGAGAGCATATCCTGCTTAGGAAAAAGAAAAAAAAAATAACAGGTGCAGATACTAATGTATAAATATTTGTGTTTAATGAATTTGATGTGGCTCTTCTTTGCTATAGCGGCACAGCCTTTGTGACCTGCCCTCCTTTATTTTCCTAATGTCCTTTTCTTCTGCAATTCTCCCTCCTTCTTCAGTTCAGACTAGCCGCCGAGCCAGTCCTTGAACTTGTTGGGAATCCTTCCTTTATAAGGGCTTTGCCTCTACTCTTCCCTGGCCTGGATTCTGTACCCTAGATGTGCCTGGCTAATTATCTCGCTTCTCCCAAACTTCAACTCAAATCCTCCCCCCTCAGTAAAACACAACTTGATTACACCATTTAATACTACGGCTGTGACTCAGACAGTTTTCTTTTTCTTACAGTAGTTTTGCTTTTCTTAAAAGCAAACAAACAAACTATCCCCTTTACACCACGTAGACAATTCACTTGTTCGCTGCGTTCAATGCAACATAAGCTCCATGAAGGCCAGATATTTGCTTTTTTGTTGATGTTCTCCTAGTGCCTAAAGCACTGCCTGGCCCACAGCAAGTGTTCACAAAATGATTTGCAAATAACTGAATAAACATGTAGAATAATGAGCAACTCACTAGGACCAGGTATGATTAAAAAAAAAAAAACCTGTTTGTAGAAAAGGACAATCAAAATGTTGACAATGGTGCCAACCCTACCACCACATTCTGAGCTATTAAAGGGAACAAACCTTCTTTGTTTACTTCTAATAAGTAAAATATTTATTCAATGCCCAGGCATATTGGCAAGAAAATTAATGACGCATCATAATTAAGGGAATAGTACTTGCCATTTGTGGTCAGTTTCAAGGGATCATGTCGGGTAATCATGCCCTCCCTGAATTTAAAAAATCTCAGGAGATCTTCCATCATGAAATTGCAGGGATGCTGGGGCAGACACGCATGTGCTCTGTTCTTTCTATTGCTGTGATCTTTTCTAACAAGTCTGTTTATTTTTGCTTTGCGTAGATGGATCCGTGGGTTTTACAAAGAGTCGATTCAGATCATTAAATCCTACACAAGGCTGAATAACAAAACAGAAAAATCTGTCCACAAAATGCTAAAATCCTTCCTCTGACTCAGAATCTTGCTTTTCTCAGTCTTTGAGTCATCACGTGGAAGATGGCTTTATTTGTTTAATTCCAGATTTATGGTACCTTTATCTTGAAAAGGATGCGTGCAAGGAGGAAGCATTTATTGGGTGAGAAAGACCAGGTTTTAATTTGGAAAGCCATAAAAAGCTTAAATGGTTTTCTCAACTTAGGATGAAAAAGAGAAAAAGAGAGAGAGAGTGGGAGCAATGAGTGATAATAGGTATTCTGGTATTCTGTCTCAGAAGATTTTGTGAGTTTTTGCAAAGCCAAAAAATAGCCATAAGCAATGCTTAATATTAGAATAGGAAGAGTAGGGCAAGGGGAGGGAGCAGGTGTCCATGGTCCGCTTTCGCTAGATGAGGAACGATGTGCCTCATGTTGTACTCCTCCAGAAGCTCTGAACTGATAAGAACCCATCATTTGAGGAGGAAGACCAAGAAGCTGCTTTTAGGAATGCTATGGAATAAGGGAAGGACTTAAGCATCTCTGATATATTTAGGTCAAGGAACCCCATATATCTATATCAGCCTTTCTGGATGTCACCCCGTATGAACAGAGTTAAAAAGAGTATGCTGACTGTGACTGAAGTTTCAAGATAAATGCCGTCCCAATAAACATATAATCTGTGCAAATAGGTTCTTGATGGAGGAACAGGAAGTGGAGTTCCCTAGCCCTGTCTCTAATAAGCTTGCGATTCCTAGGTTCATGGTGAGTAGAAATTCTGGGACTATGACTTGCCTGAATGACACAGAAAGGTACATTCTACAAAGATGCTGGGAGGAATCATGCAAAGATTCTCCCCCAAGAAGTGGTTGCCAGTGGTGTAGGAGTTAGGTCTCTAGGGCTTGCAGGAGATAAAATTTATCTGCTCCAGAGCCGCCCTATTAGAATTGGTTATTACACTTTTAATACAAAGTCTAATAGAATCAAATAAAATGATGGTTGCCACCTTTTTGTACCCTACTTCATTATTCTCTTCCCAGACTAGGGAACCACACTTCTCACCCATTTTGAATCCTGGCTGAGGTGCTCATAGGTTCGCCATTAAGTGTGTAACCATGCCATTCTAGCAATCACACCTTCTAATAGAAAATTTTAGAAAATTCTTCAGGTACAGTCCTTTATATTCTGTTGTTGTTTTTTTCCCCCCAGACCTTTGGAATGCCCCCCTACAAGGGGAAAGTAGTCCCAATACAACTGAAAGCGTATCGTGCCATTGTACGATTGCATACATCTTTTTTTTAATGTTTTAAATTAAAAAATGTTTTCAAAGATTTTATGTATTTATTTGACAGACAGAGATCATAAGTAGGCAGAGAGGCAGGCAGAGAGAGGAGGAGAAGCAGGCTCTCTGCTCAGCAGAGAGCCTGATGCAGGGCTCAATCCCAGGACCCTGAGATCATGACCTGAGCCAACGGCATAGGCTTTAACACATTGAGCCACCCAGGCTCCCATGACTGCATACATCTTAAGATGATAATAGCTTATTTCCTTTTGTCAATAAGGTCATTTTTCTGGTGCATAGCTCTGAATGTCTGAGTGTTTACTAGAATGTTATTAATTTTGCTTCTTCCAGAAAAATGAAAGTATTCATTCAAAAATATTCATTTTTAATTTGCCTTTTATTATTTTGAAAAGGTATTATTGAAACATTATAATTCAATTTAATTTTAATTCACCAGGTATTTTTCCAAGCACATGGTTTCAACCAGACACTGCATAATGTCCTCGGGAAAGAGAAATTAATGAAAAATTGGTCTTCTCAAAGAATGATAGATATGAAAACAAATTTAATATATTTATAGTCATAAGGACCATAATGAAATTAAGTACAAGGCCAAGGGTTGTAACAGAATGAAAAGTAAAAATTATACCTAGTAAAGGAAGATGGACTAGGGAAGCTTTACTGAAAAGTTTGTTTCCTCTTCCATCCCCAACATCCAGAACAGTGCCTGATATACAATAAGTGCTATAGAATTATGAGTCAGTTATTTTTTTTAAAGATTTTATTTATTTGACACAGAGATAGAGAGCACACGTAGGCAGAGCAGCAGGCAGGGGGAAAGGGAGAAGCAGGCTCTCCACTGAGCAGGGAGCCCGATGCGGGACTCGATCCCAGGACCCTGAGATCATGACCTGAGCTGAAGGTAGACACTTAACCACCTGAGCCACGCTGGCGCCCCATGATTCAGTTTTGAAGTCAAGGCAAAAGTTAGCTTTCTGAGAGTACTAGTTTCCTGTGGCTGCTCTAAGTGTAAGCCACTTAGTGGCTTACAATAGCAGAAATTTATTCTTGTAGTTCTGGAAGCCTGAACTCTAAAATCAGTTTGAACTAAAAACAGTGTGTTAATAGGGCTGCGCTTGTCCACAGGCTTTAGGGGACAACCTGTTCTTTGCCTCTTCCCTCTTCTGGTGGCTGCTGGCATTTCTCAATTTGTGATCAGATTATCCTAAACTACTCCCATAATCACCTTCCTTCCTCCTCTTCTATGGGCTGTCAAATCTTCCTCTATTCCACTCTCATAAGGACACCTGTGGTGGCATTTAGGGCCCATGTGGTTAATCCAGGATGATCTCATCTCAAGATTCTTAAGCACATCTGCAAGGACTCTTTTTTCCAAATGAAGTAACATCTGTAAATTTCAGGGATTGGGATCTGATATCTTTGGGGCTACCATTCAGCCCAGTACAGTGGAAAAAGGAGGCCTTGAATACAGGCGTAAGGGATATCATGATGCGAGGCATGGTGTTAGTAAAAGAAGAGAAATACTATGCCACAAGATACCACTTCCAGTAAATTAATTTGGTCGTGATGGTGAGTAGTTAAACATAATGCTTTTCCTAGCTTCGGACAATCCTGTATTACTTGCTTCCTAGAAATTCATTCTCTATTTATGCCAAATCCTATATAGATTCAACATTGTACTTAATATTGGACATTACTCATAGTTTCTCCTTCAGTTAAGGAGAAATCTCCCTGCTCTCTGCTTCAAGCTTTTAATCTTTCATTCATAAATTTATTCTGTACACATTTATTGAGTCAACAGTGTGAGCCGTGTACTATGTTCTAGGAAGGCAAAGGTGGGGGAAAAAAATACCCAAGGAGTACCCAACTCAGATGAGACATGTCTGCAGGAATGTACAATGTGCTCTGGTAGCTCCCAGTTTGGTGTAATTTAATAGTGCTGTTGGGGAGATGACAGTTTCATCAGGCTCTTTAAGGGTGCTGGAGTTTATAAGATTGCCTGGAGTGGGGAGAGAATCCCAGGCAGTTGAAGCAGCATGAGAAAGGGGCATAGTTACTAAGAAATATGGATTTGCAGAGCTACAAGTAGCTTGATTCACCTAGAGCATAAAATGGAACTAGTGGGGAATGATTAAGGTGGAGAGGGAGGTATGAGCAGACATGGAAAACCCTATTCTTCAAAGACAGAATGAATCTTGGATATGAAAAATGTAAGACATCCCTAACCTTATCTTAGTTTCCTGGTGGACTAATGGTGTTGGTTTATTGCTGTCTGAATTGCACCCCACCCCTCTTTCTGGAAGGGAGACCAACAACCTCCAGATGAAGTAAGCTTTTAGAGACTGCCCATTCGTAGAGTTATCCTTTGACTTTGACCACTTCTCTCTAATTTAGTGCAGAATTACCTAGTTTTGAGTCCGGATGGCTCTCTGGACATCCATTAGTTTGATATTAGAATGTGAAGTCATGGAAATTTCTTGAAATAGTCTCCCTCATATTTGAAAATATTTAGTGGCACAGATGGGTGCATTTTAGAGGTAAATTACCCTGTGTACATTTGTAGATGACTTTTATGGCATTTTTTCCTAAGTTAACTAGACCTGGGTTCATAAAATTATACTTTCTCCTGTGGTGGCTGAAGATATTACTAATGCCTCCCACTGATCCAGGAGTTAAATTTCTTTCATTGCTCTGTGGGCCATCAGGCATCAAGGACTTGAAAGAAAACATGGATTGAAATTTGGATTTTATATGCTGGAAAGAGTGAGCACATGCAGCAAACTGCTGTGGGCTGCGATTTGATCTAAGCCTGGGCTTAAATCTGCGTTCTAACATATTGCTATCTTTGTGACTTTGGAAAAGTCATCTTATCTCTCTGAGTATCTGTTCCTTATCTGTAAATGAGGATAACAATGCAGTTGTTACTGTCAACAACTATTCACAGAGCTGTGGGCAGTCAACAGGGGATCCACAAGGGCTAGTGACCTCAACCCTCTTTTTTACGATCTGCAGACCCGAAGAAAGTGAGTTATATAATTGTAACCCAAATCTGAAGTTGCCAAGAACTATGTGAAGAGAACTAATCTAATTGTCCCTGGACTCAGCCAGCTGTGACCCCTGCAGGAAGGGAGCCAGGAATATACCTACATACCCAGACCTTTTCCTCCTTCCTCCCCTGATGCTAGTTTTCCCCATTGGTTGAGCTCCACTGAAAGCCACAGGACAAGGGGACTCAGTCCACACAAATTCACAGATAAGGGTAGATAAGGATGAATAGTGGATTGTCTGGGCAGACGGAAGCTGTTCCCCACACAGTACTAACTACTTTCTGGGAAATCTATGAGAAATAATGGGATAACACATGCAAAGTATTTTGCACTGGCCTTTACAGGTTAGTCATTATTAAAAAAAAAAAAAAATGAAAATACACTTCCTTTTCTTGCTAAATTTTTCATTCAAAAGGCTGTGCTGTTAGTAAAATGCCATCTTTCTAAAGATTTGTATTTATCTATTTCCATAATGACCTGTTGGAGATACTGCTCGGAGCCCCCAGGTATGACCTTCTTGTGGCAACTGTGTGCAATGGTTGTTTATAGAACATGGGGTGTGGAACCGGAGAAACCTGGATTTGAATTTGCAGTTTCATCAGTTCATGCTGATGAGACCTTTCCAAATTGATTAACTTCCTTCAGCCATGGTGTTCAGTTGTCGGGGAAGGAGGCAGATCAGCCTTCCTCGTGAGTGTGCGGCGAGATCCCTTGAGCGCATGCGTGCACCGCTCCACGCAAACTGGCCCCCGGTGTGCTCCCTGAATTGTCCATTTCCTTCCTAATGAGGCTGCCTTGTCCTGCCTACTTGATCATGACACGTAATTAATTTTTCCTGACTGTATGGAAATGGAAAATGTGCCGAATATCTTCGGCAAGAAGATACTTCTTTTATGCCTTCAATGCTGCACATTCCACCTCAAAAAGTGAAACGCCCGCTGGGCTTTATCTACTTTTTATATAATCAATAGTAATAAAGATTCTGCCATCAGAATGTAGCTGATGATTTTGCTGTGAAGAGCTACGCTGAGGAGACGGGAGAGCAGGAACTCTTTCTTGACAGGAGGGTCTCCTGTGGAGTTAATGGATCGCAGAAACTTGTTGAGTCAGTAGACAGATCTCAGACACCCAAACTACAAAGAGGTATTTTATTAGACGGTGTGTGTATGAAGCTTATTGACGGCTGTGAAACTGATTAAGTTGTACTTGCTTTGTATGTCCGTGTTGGGGGAAGGAGGGGTTCTGGAAAGATCTCCACTAACATAGGACTGGTACTTGTATCTCAGTAGTTACAATAAGGGAATACTTCTTTTCTTTTTGTTTTTCTTTATGTGGATATATTCTTTCTCTCACCTTTTTTTTTTTTCCAATTTATTTATTTTCAGAAAAACAGTATTCATTATTTTTTCACCACACCCAGTGCTCCATGCAAGCTGTGCCCTCTATAATACCCACCACCTGGTACCCCAACCTCCCACCCCCCCGCCCCTTCAAACCCCTCAGATTGTTTTTCAGAGTCCATAGTCTCTCATGGTTCATCTCCCCTTCCAATTTACCCAAAAGCACATACCCTCCCCAATGTCCATAACCCTACCCCCCTTCTCCCAACCCCCCTCCCCCCAGCAACCTACAGTTTGTTTCGTGAGATTAAGAGTCACTTATGGTTTGTCTCCCTCCCTATCCCATCTTGTTTCATGGATTCTTCTCCTACCCACTTAAGCCCCCATGTTGCATCACCACTTCCTCATATCAGGGAGATCATATGATAGTTGTCTTTCTCCGCTTGACTTATTTCACTAAGCATGATACCCTCTAGTTCCATCCATGTTGTCGCAAATGGCAAGATTTCGTTTCTTTTGATGGCTGCATAGTATTCCATTGTGTATATATACCACCTCTTCTTGATCCATTCATCTGTTGATGGTCATCTAGGTTCTTTCCATAGTTTGGCTATTGTGGACATTGCTGCTATAAACATTCGGGTGCACGTGCCCCTTTGGATCACTACGTTTGTATCTTTAGGGTAAATTCCCAGTAGTGCAATTGATGGGTCATAGGGCAGTTCTATTTTCAACATTTTGAGGAACCTCCATGCTGTTTTCCAGAGTGGTTGCACCAGCTTGCATTCCCACCAACAGTGTAGGAGGGTTCCCCTTTCTCCGCATCCTCGCCAGCATCTGTCATTTCCTGACTTGTTGATTTTAGCCATTCTGACTGGTGTGAGGTGATATCTCATTGTGGTTTTGATTTGTATTTCCCTGATGCCGAGTGATATGGAGCACTTTTTCATGTGTCTGTTGGCCGTCTGGATGTCTTCTTTGTAGAAACGTCTGTTCATGTCCTCTGCCCATTTCTTGATTGGATTATTTGTTCTTTGGGTGTTGAGTTTGTTAAGTTCTTTATAGATTTTGGACACTAGTCCTTTATCTGATATGTCGTTTGCAAATATCTTCTCCCATTCTGTCAGTTGTCTTTTGGTTTTGTTAACTGTTTCCTTTGCTGTGCAAAAGCTTTTGATTTTGATGAAATCCCAAAAGTTCATTTTTGCCTTTGCTTCCCTTGCCTTTGGCAATGTTCCTAGGAAGATGTTGCTGCGGCTGAGGTCGAAGAGTTTGCTGCCTGTGTTCTCCTCAAGGATTTTGATGGATTCCTTTCTCACATTGAGGTCCTTCATCCATTTTGAATCTATTTTTGTGTGACTCTCACCTTTATTAGCAGGAGGAAATGTAATAAAAATTATTTTATTCTAAATTATGCTTTTACAAGGAAAAAAAAAAATCAGAGGACATACTCCAGAAACAATAGGAGAGGTTTAGATTACAGTTGGAGAAAATTATCTCTAATTTTTGAAAAATAATTATTGAGTCCGATGTTCAAAATATGGGATAGCATCATTTTCTGATGAAGGTTTTTGTTTTGTTTTTGTTTATGTTTCTTGAGAACCTACTATAAGCTGGCTACTAGAGCTAAATTTAAGTAGGCGTATAGACTTGTCGACAAATATTTACATTATACTAATAGTATTTCCAACTAAGTAGACAGACATGAAAAAGAACATCATAATTCGTAATTAATTTTTCCTGACTATATGGAAATGGAAAATGGAAAATGGCATTTTTGGGGAATCTTGAAGTTCAAATCTGATTCTGGCGGCAAGAGTAGGGGAAGAGCACAGTGGCCAAAGGAAAAGCAGCAAACAATGTGTTGATTGTAGCTGAGTGGATGATGCACTTAAAATACGTATAGTCTGTAATGAAATTTAGAACTCCTGATTTATAAGACCTATATAGACAAATGTATTTTTTCAAGGATCGTTTAAATAAAGCCTTTTATGAAAGGGAGACAGGAAATTAACATCTGCTCTGTTGAAAAGAGGACACAGAGACACAGAAAAATTATATGATTTTGATAATAAATTCAGGTGACCTCATCTTAGCTAAATTAAGAACCTCTTGGTGGTAAGAGTGCTTTTCTAACTACACTCAGCTTCTCTTTCCTGATTTTTCTCTTCACTTCTGATACTCCTTTATCCACAAAGCCTCTGAAGTTACATAGTGTTAATCCCTCCAAGAAATTTCCACACCAGAATAAGGCGAACCTAGCAAAACTCTACTTTCCCTCTTTTCTACCCATCCCACAGGATGTCCCCAGGAAGACTCTTTCACCCCACAGACTGCCTGAATTAGAATCAATTTTACCTTTCCCACGGCTGCATTGAAACATCAGACATCAGATAATGGAAGTTTTGTTCATCACTTCACCACTTGTCCGTGTATTCTTTGGGGATAGGCCCAGGACATGGTTAGCAATGTCAGGGAGGAATGGAGATCTAGCTCATGTGGATGGTGTACCAGCATGGGTAATAATTACCCATGATTATCACAATCTGCTAGGCACTAGGCAACACATGTTGCATAGAAGACCTCATATAATCTTATAAGAACCCTATGAGATGAATGTCATTATTCCCATTTTTTAAATGAGGAAAAACTAGCCCAGGTCACGTACTAGTAAGTGATGGGACTAGAATTCAAACAGCAATTCAAAGAGCTCTTTCACAGTGTGCCACACCTTTTTTTGGCCAGAAAGCTTGTCAAGCACTAAGTTCTCTTATTACTTCTTGTCTAGTTTGCGGATGGTGTATAGTTCAGAAGAAAATAAAGACCATCAAGGTCATTTTTGTCTTTAACTTTGCATGCAATTTTCCAAAACAAGATTTCCTAGACAGTATTGGGTATTTTGACTATTAAGAGCTAAGTCCATACCTTATCTTCTACAGCTCCGAATCAAGTTGGGTGTTTGATTCAGTTTGCAAGTCTTTAATAATGAATGATCTTAAGCATCTTTCATGGGCTTATTTGCCATCTGTATATCTTCCTTGGTGAAGTGTCGAATTCTTGGAACATTCACATGTTTGTTATGTCTAGAGTTGTAATAGTCCAAAACCAATAGGTTTGTAAGCGTCAACACTGAAAGATCTATGATAAACATCATGTCTCTGGTGTTTCAAGGTTTGATTTTTCTAATTCTCTCCAAGACTAGGGGCGTGCAGTAGCCAAACATGAAATAGACTGATAGATCAAGCATGATATTGTTCTATCAATTTTACCAGCTAAACACTGACCCTGACCCATTCAGCTAAATGGCCTTTGCTTTTTATTTAGCCAAATGTATTCATGACTCTTCTGAAGGTATTTTTCTTAGTGAGAACCCCTGTGAGGGATCTGAATGCTAAGGATTTCATCATTACCACCTAACAAATGGTAACATCATTTAGGGAAATTACGGAAAAAAAAAAAAAAAAAGATATATTTTGAATTAAAAAAAAAAGACCTAATCAGAAGACTAGAAACACCAGAAATATAATAACACACTAATTTGTATAAACGCAAATTTATTCTCATTAGGACAATTATGAGGTAGTTGTTTAGAAGCTGAAATCGTTCACGATCTATAAAACAGAATAAAGTAAGAGTTTGGAGGGACCACACAAACTTCAATTTGAGGAATCCATTTTCAGTCATAAACTCATACAGATTTTGGAGTCAGTGAATTTGTCTCACAGAAGTGCCCTTCCACAGGTGAGAAGATTGTCCCCAGAGATCAGTTTGCTATGTGGCCTTGGGGTAATTGTGTAGTTGAGCCATACAATGCCTACATAGCTTTTTTGTTTGACTCCCCCCCCCCCAAAAGGGAGCACTCTTTCAGATGCATCACTGGGGGGTGCAGGGAAGGGAAAAAAAAAAAAAAGTCTATTTACAAGACTGGTTTGTCCACTCTGGAAGAATGAATTTTTAAAGGTGGTAGATACATTCCAGGATTTAGCACATAGCTTGTTCCAGATCAGGTCCTGATTAAATATGTAAGTGAATGGGCTGAGGAAATACAATAATCCAATTTCTTAATCATATTCTTCCTTTGCTCCTGTAAACAATGCAAGGAATCAGACTGGTGGAATTACTGGGTTCATTACTTTTCTCTTCAGCAGCAGACGCCTTGTTAAGAAGGAATTCTAGATTCAGTCAAGTCAATGTTCACCGGCGTTTAGAACGAAATGTTGCCTGCAGTGAGAAGGGAATGAGTCCTTGTCATCCACGAGCAGTCTCCTCAATTAAGCACCTGACTGCAGGGTGGACGGATGGAGTTTTTAACCTTGAGAGTTGGTAAGGAAATATTATGATTGGTAGTTAAGTTAATACAGAGGAAAGTTAAATGACCCAGGCTAAGACTAACAATGAGCATATTCTTCATTCATTCATTTAATGAATATTTAATATAAGGCCACTATTTGCTAGATGCTAGGGCTATATAAAAAATACAAAGTAAAGTATCTGATCATATATATATATATATATATATACACACACACACACACACACACACACTCTTAAGCAGGATAGAATCACTGTCAATTACAATCTATAATTTCATAATGTTGATTTTTCCAGAGTCTTGTGATATACAGGGGAGGAAACTGCTTGTCAAGGAAGCAGATTTAAAGAATACTCTCAAAAGATATGTTTTTGACTGTGGCCTTTGAGGGATGAGCAAATTTTTTTGCCAGTAAAAGGAAAAGAAGACTTTGTTCAGAATGAAACCTTCTGAAGTTTTTCAATCACTTAAATATTCTAAATTTTATGATTTTGAGTGAAACAAATGACAGCGAAATGTTCAGTGGATGCCAGTTCTGCCAAGGACTGTGCTAGGTAAAGGGCTTGCAGTGATACAAGTACTATCCCTGTGTTTATGGTCAAATGTATAGTCCAAAAGGAAGGCATGATGGACAGGAAAAATTACCATAGAATAGGGTCAACACATTTGTGTGTGTTTGTAAAGAGTTCAGGACTAGGTATTTTAGGTTTTGTGAGCCATACAGTTTTTGGAGGGACCGTTTGACTCCGTCACTGTAGCATGAAAGTTGTAGCCAATATGTAATGAATGGATGTGACTGTTTTCCAATAAAGTACCATTTATAAAAATGAACAGCAGGGAGATTTGGACCATAAACTGCAGTTTGCCAGTCCTTGAAATAGAGTGTAATAATTTCATAACAGAGGCAAGGAGGAAGGAAATTCGATTACTAATTATGAGCATTAAAAAAAAAAATAACCAGTAGATAAGAAGAACTGATCAGCTTTGTCAGCCTAAATAAAGAGGTAACCTGAGGCAAGCATAAATGATTAGAAATTGAGTTTATTAGGAAATAGCAGAGGAATTACAGTTTGGGAGATGCATGCTGTGTAGTAAGCTTCAGGCAAGTCCTTTGGGGATTTGGATGGACTATATTTATGGAAAAGGAGTGCAAAAGAAGTCCAGCCAGAGTCCAAGAAGTAAGCTCATTGGCTTGAGGATGGGGAGAGATTCTTGGTACATGTTCATTGGTTGGGAGATTACCTTCTGTCTTCTATAATTCAGACATTTAAGGGGAATCAGTGCCTCACTTCTTAGGGTCCGTTTTTCTGAGGCACATGCAGGAGATTCTCCATTTCATTACCTGTGATTCTATTTTAGATTGCAGTCCTTTCACAGCTTCACTAATAAAGAAATTCAAATGAAAACAACCTTGTGCGATGAGTTTTCACCCGCATGAGCCAAAGGTTGAAAAGTGTGTTGATGCCAGAAATTGGCAAAAGTGTCTAAATTTGTACAAAACTTCTTAAGAACCATCTGGCAAAGGTAAATAAGAGTTTAACATGCATAGAACTCTTGTTTTGATTGTACTCTTTGCTCAATACATTACTTTTTTTCCCCCTTTAGGCCTCATAATCATTATGTGGACGATGTTATTACCACTATTGCACAAAAAGAGGAAATTAAAATTCCAGCTTGCTAAATTGTTCACTTAGCAAGCATCAGAGACAGGGTTTGAACCTCAGCAATCTGCCTCTAGTTTTAGCCTTTGACACACTGTAACATACCAGCCCCCTGCTAGCAAAATTAAATGTGTGCATTCTTTAAATTGCAGTGACTCTATAGCCAGACATTTATCCAGGGAAAATATGACAAGTGCACATGATTTACATGTAAAGGATGTGAAACTCTTTAAACATCCAGTGAGGAGGAGTTGCGTAACGAAAGAATAATTCATTCACACAATTAAATATAAGATAGCTTTGAAAATGGTGATTTAGAGCTATTGTTATTGACATGAAAAGATGACTATGTTACAGGTTGAATAACAAAGCAGGCTCTGCATTAACTTGTGTTGCATGACCTCCAACATATAAAATTAATATATAGTATATTAATATATGGATACACTGGAAAAGCTTGAGAGATATGCAACAAATTCATGCTGTTGCTTATGCAGTGGCTGTGGAGTATTCATGTGACTCTATATGTATCTGGATACGTGTAAGCAAATATACATGTTTGTTTTGTTTTGTTTTTTACCAGTTTAAGATAGTTCTGTTTAAGGGGAAAAATTAGGAATAAGCTCTTTGTTTCCGATTGTGTGTTATTTCCTTGGGCTCTGAACTGGTGTCTGGAGTTTTGTCCTCTGTCAAATCACATTTCAATGCCCATTTGCTGCTTTGGGGCTACCTTGGAAAGCAATCACTGTGTACCCTTGCTTACAGCCATTCTATTCCCAGCTGAAAGCTAAAGCCGGGCAGTCTGATCATTACACTCCATCTTGAGCAGCTCTAGTTTACGGTTTCATTCACTTCTGTACAACATCATTTCCATCTTCCCTTATGCCTCAGTGGGATATAGGTGAGGTGATAGAGCTGAAATGTCCCTCGGTGTCCTCTGGTTTGAAAATAGTGATGATTGCAAGTGACATTGAGCAAGTGGCATCCTTTAGCTTTTCTGGTTCTTACAGACTCTAGAAAGTCTGCTTATGGAACTAAAAAAAAAAAAAAAGGTGCAAACAAGTTAATAATTCATTTGGCAATGCTGTAAGTGACGACTAGAAGCTAACTTTAATCAAGATATGACAGAATAGCCTGAAAAGGACACATTACATAGGAGGTACAAAGACCATTCTTGCCTCTCCACTAATGTTTCTTAACCTTGGCAGCACATTTGTAACAACTAGAAAGCTTGTAACAAATTTTGATGATTTCATACACAGAGACTTTGATTTCATTAGTCTGGGGAAGGCTCCAGACTAATGATGTTATGGCTTGAACATTTCCCAGGTAATAGTGGTGTGTAGTTGGGATTGAGAAACATCATTCAAACTCCTTTATTTGGGGGATTACCTTTTGGATGAGATATTTTAGAGAAGAAATCTCCCAACTTCCTAATGGGTTTATCTCTCATCTTCAGCAATAGAAACATCACTGGAGGTGCCTCTGTTATCAGTGTTTTGAAGCTATTCACTTTTGTTTGGATTCAATAAAATACTGAAAAAGCTTTGAATATGAGTTGATGTTAGCAGCCCTTCTTTTTAGTTGTTTTAAATTTATTTACATATTTATCAGACCGTGCTTTATTCCCTAAAGAATTGAAGGTCACATAAATACTTGTATTAGTACAAAGTAGGTAGCATTCCTGGTCCTTTAATTAAAGTTCTTATTAGTTGTGAAGAATTCATCATTTAAAAAGGATGACATCCTATTGCTTAGAAACAACATGCATTCTCTTATTTTTTGAATTTTGCTTCAATTTTATCACATTTGTCAAAGTCCAGAATCAGAGTCATTTAAACCTGTCATATTTCACACCGGCTTCAGAGGTATTATGATGGTATTTTCTTTTTCCTTTTCTTTTTTTTTTTTTTTTTAAAGATTTTATTTATTTATTTGACAGACAGAGATCACAAGTAGGCAGAGAGAGAGGGGGAAGCAGGCTCTCCACTGAGTAGAGAGCCCGATGCAGGGCTCAATCCCAGGACCCTGAGATCATGACCTGAGCCGAAGGCAGAGGCTTAACCCACTGAGCCACCCAGGCGCCCCTTATGATGGTATTTTCAATGAAACAACAAGCTTCCTTCTTTATCTCAGAATTTTCCCTCTGCCTCCCCTCTCCTGCAACCAAAAGAAAAATGCTAAGGTGGGAATAAGAAAGGAATAGGTCTTAAATTTTTTGAGACACAAGATTTAAATTATCCTTATGAAAAAGATCTGTTTTATTATTCTACCAATAATCAGAACATATTTCTTGGTTTCTGAAATAAATGACACAAACTCTGCTTTTCTGTACTATAAATGGGGAAATGCTTGTTTTTGTTAAACTATATTTGTAGAAGTCATTACCATAGTAGCTTAGCACTTTGACAAGCACATGATTTTAACACAAAACAACTCCAACCTTGCAAGTTCAATTTTAATGTCTTTTATATCAAAACAGAGCACTTTGATTGATTTTCATTTGCCAGCCATTTTTTTTGTTATCAAAGGTAATCTAGAGTTTATCAGGGATGCCCACTCAGTCTCTCTGCAGTTAGTCTTTATGATTATGCACAAGGCTCAACAGCACATTGGAAACTCATTCCAAAGAGTAGAAGTTCTCTGTCTCATTCTAACAAAGATACAGTCTGCAAGTTCCTAAGAGCATTGCATCTCTAGTAACCACTAGACTATTGGTTCCTAAGGAATGGCTCTCAGACCGGCAGTATCAGCCTCAAGTAGAAACTCCTAAGAAAAGCAAATTCTTGAGCCCAGTCCTAAACCTACTGAATCAAACACTCTGAGAGTGGGTCCCAGCACCTTAACTTTTAACGAGCCCTCCGGGTGATTTTACTATACCATAAAGTTTGAGCACTGCTCTTCTCTAGATGACAAGGTCCCTGAAGCCAGGGACCCTGCCTGACCCATCTCTCCTATATCTTCCATGTCTGGTAAAAAGAAGAAATTTATGAGTAAATGGAAGAACCTGCATGCCACAGCAGGAGTTACGAAGCTAGTAACTAACAGTAAGTACATGCTTGATGATACCTGTAAGGTTTGTGATGGCAAGAAATCAGGATGAACTTATTTGGGGCTTTCATGAATGTTAGTTCTCCAGCTAAACCAAAGAATGATATCAGGTCTATGATTTGTTATCAAATGATTTTCTCTTTTGTAAATCTTGCCTTGATAGGTATCATTTTAAGGTATGATTTGTATTGATATTGATAAGTAGACTAATCCTTAACAACTAGTATTTGACTTGATGTTGTACTTATATCATGACCAGTGCATTAATTCTCCAATAACATATCTGATTAGGTAGAGATAGATTAAAGTTATTGTCATTTAGCTGATTGATAAAAGCCTTAGGGTAATACTTTTCAAACATTCTTTTCTTTTTCTTTCTTTCTTTTTCTTTTTTTTTAAGTAGTTGGATCTTTTCTTTAAGTGAAATTTTACTCAGAAGCTTTATATATCAAATAGTTGAAATAATGGCTCTGTTCAGAGTGTGGTGAGGGTATTACTAGCAGCCTCCCTTGTTGGCTGTTTTGGAGACTTTATGTGGTCTTGGCTTGGAGTCGGGGGTCATTGAAGATGAAAGAAACACACTTTAAATGCCTTGTCCTAGGAAAACACTTTGTGACCTGTGCAGTTTCAGTAGACATTTATATAATGCTTTATACTTTGCAAAGCACTTTGCTTTGAAATCACTTTTAAGTGTTGATACCCAATGATTCATGTCAATTGTGACCCTAGTAGGCCTACTTTTAGAAATCTAGATATAATAGATAGTATTCCTGAGAATTTTCTGACTCTTCATGTCCCAGTGGTAAAAATGTGGTTTTTTTCGCCTGGATTTTCCTATCCCCTCAACAACTAATGGACAGGTGTCTTGCCTGGACATTTTGCTACCTATTTAATTCCTTAGCAATTTTTTTCTGTGTCAAATGAAATGCAAACGCTGATTTAAGTAAGGAGAGACTTTAGGGAGAGGAGGGCCATAACAAGAGGGAGAATCCTCAGACCAGGAGCTCTGCAAGCATCCCAGGGTTAAGCAGGAAAATGATTTCCCTTCACAGGAAGGAGTGAACAAGTCTATAAAGAAGCAGGTGTGGGAAATGGGATGAATGAGGTGAATGGTTGGAGGCAGCCTGATCAGACAGGACATCAAGGGAATGTGTTATCCCGAAGTGGATATTCTTGGGAGTGGTTATTAAAGAAAGCTGTGTGCTGGCTCAACTTGAAGGTGGACCAATGTTTAGGGAACTCAGGGAAGGAGGGAATCTTAACCAAAGTTTGGTTAATAAACATTTTGTTTGATCAGTGTTGACCAAACAGTTCAGCTAATCATTTATGAGGAAAAAAAAAATTGGACAGTCTGTGTCTGACTTTGTCATAGGTAAACATGGGGCATCCTTGGATCTTACCTAAGTCTTATGGGTAAGGATGCTTCCATACAGTAAGATATTTTCCCAAAACAAAACGGGTAGAAGGTGAGATTTCTAAACCAACACTCTTTTCAGGACCCTAGGGCTTGAATAAAATTTACCATTGTTATCTGTTATGTGTCTTAATTACTCTTCATTAAGTGAAATAAGTTTGTTTTTTTGTTTTGTGTTTTTTTGTGGTTTTTGTTGTTGTTGTGTTTTTTTGTTTTTTGTTTTTTGTTTTTTTGCTGTTGTATAGATAAAGAAGCTTAAACACTGTGCTTGACCTCACAATGCAAACTTCAGATCTAGAATCTCTATGTTCTCTCTGAAATTGGTGCTACTTTTGCCCCAGTGTAATGTTATGGAAAACAGTGAGATCAGGGAAAATGGCTAAGGGGTCATTGTATAAACTTGGGGCTTAAAACTTCATTAAGTCAGAAAGCACTTTCCTTGAACAAGGTCATTGGCATTATGCTTCCCTCAGTCCCAGTGTCCCATATAGCCAAAGGGGAGGCTGCTCGCCGTAACTGCACCCACTCTGGGCAAAGTCGCTTTGCTTTCACTGTTTGGCATACAGAGTTTCTAACTAAAACTTCATTTAAAGAAAGGGAGCCAACTGCTCAAAAACTTTTTGCAAAGTATTAACTAACCTAAGGCTTTGCTCTGATCCAGAACATTCCAGGATTAACTTGAGGATTCTGCTGGTGCAAGTCCTAGATTCTGGAAATTTAATGGACTTTTCAGTGCTTAGATAAGCTACTGATCAAAACTCCATTTTCTAGGTCTACTTTCATTTACTCCTAAATTTATGCTTTCTTACTTGCCTGTATTTCTCCAGTCTCCTCATTATCATTGCCATATATGGATCTCCATCTTTCCATGCTGCTTAGGCCAATTATGCCGTATAGACAACCCCTACCTGGGTCAGAAGGTTCTAGAATATTATGTCCCAGAGAACAAATGTCACCTTGTGATTACATATACAAGTAAGTGTATGATGTAAAGAAAGACACAACTTCTTGAAAATTTCATGCAAAATTTACTTTGCATGACGGGTCATGATCTTAGGGTTCTGAGAATGAGCCCCACATCAGGCTCTTTTTTTTTTTTTTTTTTAATTTAACAGAGAGAGAGATTACAAGTAGGTAGAGAGGCAGGCAGAGAGAGGGATGGGGGAGCAGACTCCCTGCTGAGCAGAGAGCCCAATGCGGGGCTGAACCCAGGACCCTGAGATCATGACCTGAGCCGAAGGCAGAGGCTTAACCCACTGAGCCACCCAGGCACCACCTCATCGGGCTCTTTGCTCGTCAGGGAGCCTACTTCCTCCTCTCTCTCTGCCTTCCTCTCTGCCTACTTGTGATCTCTGTCAGATAAATAAATAAAAATCTTTAAAAAAAAAATTTACTTTGCGTGAAAGTACCTTGCTATAAATTAGTTCTACCTTTGTAACCATTGTTCTCTCTTTGTAACCATTATAGCCATTGTTATTGTTTTTTTTAATTTAATTTTTTTATTGACATATAATGTATTATTATCCCGAGGCATAGAGGTCTGTGAATTGCCAGGTTTACACTTCATAGCACTCACCATAGCACATACTGTCCCCAGTGTCTCTGGTTGTTATTCTTAAAGATAGAGTTGATTCCAGCTATAAAATCTTGTTTATTTGTAATTATTTTCTGTTTATTTTTAGAAATAGGCTTTCAGTGCTCAACCAAAATAAGAAAGTAGCATATTGTAGATGGCTTTTAACCATGTCTGCTTTTTCAGAAGATAAATGCAGCTGTTATATACTCCTTTCTTAAAACAAAATAAACAAACCAGTCCCAGATAGCTTCTGAACATAATCAGACATAGAAGGATCCCTTTACATCTAACATGGCTTTTAGAAAGAAGCAGAGTGTTCTCAAGATTTAGAAGCTCTCTCTAAAAATGTTCTTTGTTTTGTTTTAAAAGGAAGTTTAATTACAAAGAAAAGCTCTAGTCCTCCCTTGGGGAATAGTATTTTTATAATGATAATAGTCTTTTCTTGTAGTAATTCTTTTATAGATAAAGAACGCTTGTATTTGAAGCCCATTGGAACTTATTGAAATGCATATGTCCCCAGTGGGTTTTCAGAATATCTATTTAGGGAGGAAGATTGATACAGTCATGAAAGCTGACATCTGGTACAATTGGGTATTTACAGTGTAGGCTCCACAGAGGTCTTTTTAAAATGACTTTTAGAGATTGCCTTCTATATATTTTGTTTATAGGAATATCATGAATCTCAGATGTTATTTTCATGTCCTATTTAACCACATCTCTTTTTCAATATTAAAATCAGATGATGCAGGGTTTCCCATTCTTTTATAATATAAGTCCATGTTATCAAAGTGTCCTTACCCAAGGAGTGTTAATGGGGTTACTGACTCTGCCCTCACCTGTTACCTGCTGACATCCTAGGCAGGAGGCCAGGAGAATACACTGGTTCTCACCTCTAGTGACTCAACTGCTGACCACTCACAATCTGTTTCTCCCCATGGTGTCCCACCATAATCAGTGCCTGCGCCAATTATAGCTCATGGATCCAACTCCCTCAAGACTTGGAGACTTACTTGAGCCACTGAAGGCATACTCTGTTCAGAGTAACTACTGTGAAGGCCTGGAGAGGTCAGGGTAGGCTAGTGTCCAGCATATGGATCTGACTGTTCCAGCTCCAAATTTGTAGTCCTTCCGTTGGGTTCTTGGGACTTACACCATGTCCCTCTAACACTAGAAACCACTGATAGAGTTCAGCTCAGAAAATGTGAAACAAGTTAGGTATATGAACGAAGGAAGTAAGAGAAGCCCTTTAGTATAAGGGCTTTATTTAATTAAGGATTCCATTTCATAAAACCATCTTCCAGGCGGTATGCCTAAGGCAATGGAGAGAAAAGGAGAACTGGTACCTGCACTAGCCTTTCTAGCTTCCATCTGGGTTCAAAAACCAAAGGCAGCTCCTTGCACTGCTCATAACAATTTTGCCATAATTTTGCTCCAGATTGATGGACAGACTGTCTTTAAAGTTCCTTCTTGAAACATTAAAAAAAAATTTTACCAAAATATATTTCACACTTTGAGAGAAATGTTTGAAGGCTGACAAAAATGACAAAAATCATTGGTAGATACCTTGTTTGTTTCATTTATCTTGTTTCTTCCACATGTTTCCATGAGTCAACTTTCATCTGAACAGCTCTAATTATATATTTTGGTTGTAGTTAATTTAAATCTCAAAAGGCCCTCCCACTGGCACCCTCTCTTTCAGGTTATTAACAATGGGGAATATCCTCTTTTTAGCTATTCTAGGACTCAAGTAAGGTCATTGTCTCCTTAGGGTTTTTTGTTTTGCTTTGTTTTTTTGTTTTTTGTTTTTGTTTTTTTTAAGATGAAAATGCTTTAAAAGCTTATGAGTGATCAGGGAGAAGACAGTTTTTGTGCCATGGCTGTTGTAAAAAATGATGGCCTTACAATATAAAATGTGACCATTTCCCCAAAATGCATTGTATTATGTGTGATATTAGTCTTAATTATGTGGTCATTGACCTCATCCATCCTGGGTCTGGAAGTTTTTGGAAGAAGGAATTCAATATGTGATGGTCCCTTTAAAGAGCTCTTTAAGACTGTCAAAACCTGATAGTTTCTTCCCGTTTTGACACAAAATGAGTCTAGTGAATGGAACGCTCAAAGGTAGAGCATTGGCTTCTGGCAGAGGGAGCTGGTGTTGTCGCAGTTCTTGGTAGGCATTGTGTAAATGCAGATCCTTAAGTCAGGCAGGAACTAAGCTGAGCCAATAGTTGGGTGTGGGGAACAAGAAAATATGCAAAATCAGGAACCTGAAAGGCAACATGGGTCCAAAAAGGAAACGGGCTGATGTGGGAAGAATTCAATTCCAAACCAGAAGCCAGGATAGAAAACGACTTCAGTCCGAGTAATGTCAGGAATATTTATTTGTATCTTTTCATTTCAGACTTCAGATCTGATAACTGTTGTTAGAAAGGCAACATTAAAACACAGGGCTGAAAAAATACCCTACTTAATTTTTCAAATGTGCCTCCTTTCCTTAGGATATAGTCCAGGTTCTTAACATACCACTTAACAACATGCACTTTGGAAATTGCTTATGTTCTACCCTTCTAAAACTGCATTTCTGGCATTCCTATCCCTTTTACTTACCTGTACAATCTAGACTGAGTTGCTGTCCTGATATGTAACATGAATTTTGCCTCTGGTCCTTTGCACATGATGTTTGATAGAGAGAGAGACTTTTTTTTTTTTTTTTTCTTTTTCTTTTTCTTTCCTTTCCTTTCCTTCCCTTTTCGTTCCTTTCCTTTCCTTTTACGTGGGTTTTTGTTTTGTTTTGTTTTGGGTATTTTTGGTGCCTGGAGCACTCGAGAACACTTCCACACACTCCTGTAGCCCCCACCTAGAAATGTATTTCTAGTGCTTGGTATAGAGGCCGAGAAATCACAAATTGTCTTACTTTTTTATCTGTGAACTGTAGTGGGTTTCGCTCATTAGAATGTAACTTGCTAAAAGCAGAGGAAGCGTCTGTGTTATTCTTCACTATGTACCTGCTTCCTGGAGTACTACCTGGTATGCAAACAGGCCCTTCGTAAGTACTTGTTGAATAAGTGAATGAATGGGTGAATGGCTAGATTAATGGGTGGAAAATGGATGGGTGAATGAATGGATGGTGTGTCCAACTAATGCTTATTTTTTAGATGTTAAATGAAAGCTTAAAATTGCATCAGGTGCAAAGGGCGTGCACTCATGGAATCAGATCTAATGCTCCTGGTAATCTGGTTGATATTGTAGCCAGTATGTTTCTTGGCTTTTTTTATATAAAAATGATTCTATCTCTGGAGGTTGAAGAGGCGCTAGATGTTTCTGAGTAATTAGAAGTCATTGCACAACAAGGTAAGCATTCAGGTAATGGTAGAAGGAAGGCATGCTGTTATTTTTATTGAGCATCTGTTATGTGTCAGGCACTTTTTCCAGGGATTAATAAATATTCTTATCTCCTTGTCATCACAAAGCATATATTATTAGTAACACTATTTCATATTTTATGTATAACACTTATATATGTGTGATCTATATGGGTTGGTAGTATAGTATCACTGGGATTGAAGTCATATCCCAGAAAGTCCAACTGATATAAAAATATTTCAAGTCTTTGGGGCGCCTGGGTGGCCCAGTGGTTAAAGCCTCTGCCTTCAGCTCAGGTCATGATCCCAGGGTCCTGAGATCCAGCCCCGCGCTGGGCTCTCTGCTTAGCAGGGAGCCTGCTTCCTCCTCTCTCTCTCCCTGCCTGCCTCTCTGATTACTTATAATCTCTGTCTATCAAATAGATAAATAAAATCTTTAAAAAAAATTTTCAAGTCTTTGACTTGTATACTTCATACTCATTAAAGAATAGTTAATTGGCAGCTATACTTGTTAGTGTTGCTTCCTTTTTAAAACAACAACAACAACAAAACACATACCTTGGATACTCCCAAATACCACACTCTTTCCCTTCTCTGTAATCTTGCTACTGAATTTCATTTTCTTTCTTTAGCACTTCTGTTTCTTACTGTTTTGCCCTTCTTCCACTTTTTTTTTTTTTTTAATCAAAAATACCCCAAAGAAACTGCCAGTCTAAGCAGAAAAGGGACATAGGCAAGAGTTTGCAAAATTAGTTTTTTAGCAGGTTGAAAGAAAGGAAAAGGTATTTTCTTTTCTGCCACACAGAGATAAAGCAGCTATAATTCTTATAGTCACTTGTCCATGTTAATGAGCCATGAAATATCATTAGAATCAGGAGTATGTCTGTGTGTGGGCCTATGTGCATGTGCATGTGAGATGGCAAAACTGTCTTCCATATATCTCAGTGAGTCGCTGATATATATTGATTTTCATGGTGAGATAATTTTATCTCCATGTCACTAGCTTTCAAGTAACGAGACATGCATCACTGAAAGGAATGGATTTGGGTATTCGTGGCACTTTGTTGATTTTGTTGTTACGGTTTGGATGGAGGATCTTTCTTTTTATCCAGCTGATAGGGGTTGAATTTTAGTCTCCCAGAAAGATAAGTTGAATTTCTAACCCCACTTCCTCAGAGTGTGACCTTATTTTGGAACGGATTATTGCAGATGTACTTAGTTAAGGTGAGTTCATACTGGAGTACGTCGGTGTCTCATCCAATGACTGGTGATCTTGTGAGAGTCGGCAAGGAAAACTCCTTTCCTCAAGGCGTCAGAGCCTTTGAACCCGACTTTGAACTTCTAGCCTCCAGAATTATGAGATAAAAGGTGTGTGCTGTTTTAAACCAATTAGTTGGTGGTACTTTATCATAGCAGCCCTAAAAACAAACAAACAAACAAACAAAAAAACCAGTATACCAGTTTTTAAGATATATCACTTTGGGACAATATTTGACAGTCCAAGGAGGAGATCTGAGGATGATCACTAAGCTGGAGACATTGAAGAGGACCCTTAAGTATTTCTCAAAAAAAAAAAAAAAAAAAATCAAGGAAATTTTAGCTATGTTGAACTTGGTCCTTCAACTGTGTCCTGTCTCCCTAGATGTTCTCTAAGCTGTTGGGAAAGCACTGCCCCTGCAGTGATTAGTGGTCAACCTTGGAAGGGTCTTGTGGCAATGAATGAGGGACCCCAGAGGGGAAGATACATTAGTTAAGGGTCATTAAGATGGCCTTTATTTCTTCACATTCTTTGTCCCAGGTCACATTGAAGAGATGAAAAGCCATGGTCTTTTGCTCCTATGTGTGTTTAGTTTTCTTTCTTATCTCCCAGAGACTCTGTGAGATTAAATAGCAGATACGTAAAAAATTATTTTAAGGCCTCTCACCTTCCTAAAGGGAAAAGATAGTATTGTTATCTTCTGAGGAGGTACATTAAAAATTGTGATCTTTATCACATATGTAGCTTTTCTCTTGTTGATCTAATCTTTGGATTAGAAGTTGAAAGTCAGGCACCTTTTACTTTGAAAATAAGTCATTGGCATTCTCATTTGTATTTCAGCAGCTAACAATAGTGCTGTGATTTGCACAGTGCTTCTACCCACACTCTTCTTTTTGTATTTGCTGATAGCTATTAATAGAATAATTGCTTAATAAAAGGGGATAAATTCAAGTTATGAAAATTGAGCAACTTTCTTTAAAAATATCAAGACACATGTGATCATAAAATTAAAACATACTCTTGGTATAAAATTTGAATAAAATAAACAATGAAAGAAACAAACCACCCACAGTTTTTCTACATGTTTGTCTTTTAATTTCCACTATTTTTCCACTAAAGTTTAATAGCTCTGCTTAACCTGTATTCTTAATTTTCTGTCTTGCTTTTTTTTTCACTTGTCATTACAATACATTTTTCCATTATCATACAAAATACTCCTTGCAAATAGCATTTTAAATGATTGCAAAATATCCCTTCATTAGGATATATCAGTTTATGTAAATTTTGCTATTTCAACAACTTTCTTTTAATGAAAACTTAAAATTTAAAAAACTTAGAGATCACCCATTTCAAATATACTCACCTGCAAATTACGATATCTGATGAATGAACACATAAGTTCAAATTATGTCTGCTTGTTGGGTATATTTTCTATAAGCTCTTCCATTATCCCTTCTTTCTCTAAGCCCCAGAAGCCAGTGTGCTGGCCAGGAGATATGATGATGTCATACTCATTTTGCCTTCTTCATGCCAAATTTTTTGGAGCATACCACGGTAATTCCGTAACAAAAATTGCATTCCAAGCACTTAAATAATAACATATGCAAGGCCATAATTATGATTCTAAGAAGAAAAGATTACCTTACAAAATTCATGTAGACAAACATTACTGTAGCTTGAACAGGAGAAATATTTCAGGTAGGGGCATCCAGGGACCAAACATGAAGAAGGTGGAATTTGAGTTAGAACTTTAGATTAATATGCTTAAAATACTTGAAAATTTGAGTGGGCTGGGTGGGAGAGAGGTCTGTGGAAAGCAAAGGTCAGGACTATTATTTTTAATGGAGAATAGCAAGTACAGTGTATCTCCTTCAACCAGCTTCAAGTTGCTGAATTACCAATGTCTTCCCTCATTTCTGTAAGGTCTTATTCTGATGCTCCTAGCATTTGGAACTCTTGGACTACTAAGCAAGCCTGCAACACATTTGTGTATTTCTGCTTTTACGAATTGTGTTCTTAACAGGAGTCACTTGCTTTTGTTCCTAAAACTACTCCTGCCAATGGTTCTTGTTACTGTAAAATACAGTAATTTAAAAGTATGTCAGCCAAAGAAATAAAAGCACAAAAAAGAAAGGTGGTTATTTTTTCTGTGAATGCTAATAAGTCAATGCACTGAAAAGACACAACACAGAGGAATCGCTTGAAAATGACAACAGAACTTGTGGTTGGAAAAGTCAAATGTAAGAGTTTGGAGGAACATTTTAAAATGTGAAAGGATTGTGCATTCAGACTGCTTCATAGATATCTCTAAGAACTTGCTCCATCCTAAGGAAACTAAAACTGAAAAATGTATGTAATTTACGCAGATGGTGAATCCATACTAAATTGAGGTGGGGCAGGGGAAGGGAGTGAGAGAGGAAGGAAGGAAGAGGGAAAGAAAGAGAGAGAGAGAAAGAAAAAAGGCATAAAGAAAGAAGGAAAGAAAGAGGAAGGAAGGAGGGGGAAAAGCCTAGGTTTTGCATGAAATGATTGACAATGAAGGTGTGTTTAGGCATTTTTTTTTCTTGGATCAAAATGTTTAAGAATTGTGTATTTTAATTAAACGACTTCTTAATTAATTGCCCAAAGATGAAAAGTAAATACATGCTGAGTAAAAGAAATGATTGGATCATGTAAAGATATGAATTCCAGACTAAGACCTTTGAACTTTATTTTGGGGATTTTGGGAAGATACTGACTGATGTGGGGCAAAATAGTGGCATCACAAAGGAGTGTCATCCTACAGGAAGAACCATCTGGCCATCTTGCTCTGGATGAATTTGAACTGTCAGATTAGCGGTGGGAAGAATAGTAAAGTGTTTGATAAAATTGGGCAAGTGAATCGTAACTATAACTTGAATTACTGGTAGTGAGAATAAGGACAAGAATTGACAGTTTCAGGTAGAACACAGGACTTGGCAATTGCTTAAATGTAGCATCAATGAGATGATCCCAGATCTGAGGTAAACTGGGTAGGTGAAAGTGACACGAAAAACCATAGGAAACAAAGGAGGAAGGACGAGTATTGAGGCATTAAAAGCTGAGTTTCATTTAGACCTGTTAGTGGTGAACTTGAGTTACATGCCCCATTCCCTCCCTCCAGTCGAGGACATCTTCTCTCCTATGGCTCGCCGACAAGGAGAGACAGAATCCAGAGCTTGGTAAATGCGACTCCTTGAAACTATCAGATGAGGATACAGTCACAAACCGTTTGAGCCTAGTGATCCCGTACTCACAGAAGTAAAGGCAGTTGCGAGGTTAATAGGAACAATGAGTTAAATATTATATAGAGTGGGAAAGGTCTATGATCTAAGACAGCTACGATAAGCTAAAGAATTGGTTTAGTATAATGGCAGGGTCTTCAAGTAGCTAAGGAAAGCATCTGTGGGAGGGTTGTGAAATGGAGTAATGAATGGGGTCTTAAGAAATTTGTCTTGGGGGCGCCTGGGTGGCTCAGTGGGTTAAGCCGCTGCCTTCGGCTCAGGTCATGATCTCAGGGTCCTGGGATCAAGTCCCGCATCAGGCTCTCTGCTCAGCAGGGAGCCTGCTTCCCTCTCTCTCTCTGCCTGCCTCTCTGTCTACTTGTGATTTCTCTCTGTCAAATAAATAAATAAAATCTTTAAAAAAAAAAAAAAGAAATTTGTCTTGAAAATTAAGAATAGGGACACCTGAATGGCTCAGTCGGTTAAATGGTTGCCTTCAGCGCAGGTCATGAACCCAGGGTCCTGGGATAGAACCCCACATCAGGCTCCTTGCTCAGCAGAGAGCCTGCTTCTCCCCTGCTTACCATTACCCCTGCTTGTGCTTGCTCTTTGTCTATCTCTCTCACTTACTCTGTCTAATAAATAAAATCCTTAAAAAAAAAAGAAAATTAAGAAGAAAATTATTAATTTGGAAAGGGGATTTTTTTTTTAAGAGGAGGAGAAGCCTTAGGGAAATAGCACAGTTAGGAAAATAAACCTGCAGCTGGAAGTACCTGCCTGAGTTTTGACTTGAGAATAGTATTTCATTAGTCAGTTACACTAAAACACATTTATGCATGAACTCGAACATTGAGATAGATTTGTTTAATGTCAGGGGAATAGAGATAGTCCATTGGAACAGCATCTTTGCTAAAATAACATAGCTTGAGCGAGGCTTATCAATAAATACCTAAATATGAATATTTAGGACAAAATTACAACATGAAAAGAAAAATAGGAGAAAGAACAGGTACTTCACCAGATCTGGGAAGCAATGAGTTAGAACAATGCTAATCTTCTCTGTATCGTTACAATCTTAGTTCATGTGCTGCTGAAGCAAACACTAGAGCAATGTTTTTCAAATCGCTGAGTGTGCACTATATGGTTGGTATTCAGAACAAATAAATTTAATTTTAAATAATGCTTAAATAGTAGTGGGGTACATAATTACGAAGAAATCCAATTTTCAGTTCTCCATCATTTCATCTAACTATATCAAGAACTTCCCAATTTGATGTTGTTAGGTCTTCCACTTGCTAATCTCTTATTATATGAAAAGAACATGGGGCCACTATCTCAGAGCATTTGTGATTCTATGAAATGTAGCAAAAAATTGACAATTTGCTTTAATTAAGTTAATTTCATAATTATCTTTTATGTATAGCAAATTCTATTAATTGTCCAATTGTCATAAGATATAAAGTCTTACTTAAAATAAGCTTAAATAAAACAAGTGAGGTAATTAAATCTATACTCAGTAGATGAGGGTACACATGATGGGGTTATAGCCTCACAGTAGTGAAAATGCTACCAAAAGACAGGTGCCTGGGAAAAAGTTTTATTCTGGGAATTAGAAAACATTTGACATGCCAGTGGTCAATTTGCAACTTTTGAGAAAATTATCATTTGGAGCTTTAGTGTCTTTGGTAACCAGAAACCCTCATTAAGGATGTGAGGAGGTCGCATGAGCCAATTCCTGCTAAACTAATTGCAGTATTCTCAGTATTAGATCTTTAAAATATAGTAAATATGTGCTAGCATTCCCACTTGTCATGAAAGTTGTAATTTGTCCAACAAAAATGAATTTACAGGAGAATCTCATCTATTGACTTAACTATTTAATGAGCTCTTACCATGTGACAGACACTCATATCTTTTGAGAAACACACAGACCTGTTCTCATATAGCTTACAATCTGCTATGAATAAAAACAAATAACCAGTTCTATTCAGGCATTAACATCTATAGTTGGAGGTTTTATGCAGACTCATCATATTACCAAGCTCAATTATTTCATTTTGGCTGCTAGACAAGTTTGGACTGCCAAATAGAAAGAGATTTTTCTACTGCATATATAACACACTTTAAAGGTTCTCTACTTCCAAGACGATATAATTATTCAGCTCATTTATGATAACAACATCTTGTCCTAAGGAAATTCAAATTTAAGACCAGAATGATAGCAGTAATAGTCTCCTAACTAATCATGATGGTCTTCTCAAAATTTAGAGAAAGCAAATATGGCTTTTCCTTTTAGCCATTGTAATGAGCAGTGCTATAAATAATGCAATCTGCTAGTTAGAGGACCCAACTAGAACATTCTCTTGGTAGAAGAATTGGGGATAAGGGTAACAAATTTGGGGTAAGCTAACAGTGGAATCTTGGCTTGCTAAGCAATGGTAGTACATATGAGACAGGATAGGTTAGGTAATACCATGGAGCTAAATGACCTCAGGTAATTTCACCCCTGTAATCAGTGCCTCAGCTGGGATGCTTAGAATGGTTCTCTTTCTCCATGTGTTCTTTCATCTCAACTTCTTCAGCTGGTGGTAGAAACATTCCAAGATGGCGAGCTCAGTATGCTGGCACTTATCAAACCTCCACTTGTTTCATGTTTGGATGCCTCATGGACCAAAGTGAGTTACAAACTTATGGAAGAATCAGTGTGGGAAGGGATGCACAAAGCCTTAGATACCAGGAGGTATGATTTTTGGGGGACCATTATTATAACAGTCTGGTATAGACCTTCTGCCCACATTGATTTTTTTTTCCCCCAAATGGAAAATACATTCAGACTTCCCAAGTCCCATCAGTCATGGCATCAGGCTTGATGTCCACAATGTTATAATGTGCTTGAGATTCAGATGTAGATAATGCTTCTCTGGTGCAACCTCTTTTGATCCAGAGACCTGTGAAAAGAGTTTCCTAGGTACGACCTTAACCCTTACATAGGTCTTACCAAGAGTTTTACTGTCTCATTCTTCAATTTATCCTGAAGCCATTTCTTAATTTGAGAGTCTTTTAAGGATGGTGATAGAGAGACCTAAAAAAAAATGAAACAGTGTTTTTTTATTTTATTATTAACCAAATTAGTCTTGGTTATTTCATATTTTCTCTACCTTCAGATTTTAAATGAAAGGATTTTCTGTTTAGTGCACTTGTTGTTTCTCTACCTTACCCTACATTGATCACAAAGGCAAATGGCATTTTCAATATTCTGCTTCAAAATTTCCTTAACCAAATATACAAATTCATTTGGCATATTTTTCATTATTCAAGCTACTGCAAGTGACAGGTTCATCAAGGGTTTTGTTATCACATTTTTGTTTCTCAGTGTCCAATAGTAATATCCTTATTTCACTCACCATTTCAACTAGAGTCTCCACGCTGCCGGTAATGGGTTGAATTTTGCCCTGCTATATTCTATATTGGTTTGTTATATTCTGCAGGTCAAAGCAACTCATAAGGCTGTGGCAGATTAAAGTTTAAATAAGCAGACTTCAGCTTGATGAGAGGAGTTACAAAATAGCATGCCTGAATTTTTCAGTCTACCCCAATTTTATCATGTGGTTGTTACAGAAATGAAATTAGTATGTTTGAAAAGCACTTGCTTGACATTGAAAAGCATAAAATTTTACTTTCTTTGCTCATTATATATCTCAATAATAATAGTAATAATAACACTTAGTGTTGTTTTAGATAAAAATAATTATTGCCAGGAGCTAAACTTAGAAACTCTCATTACTGCTGAGTTTACTGAGTAGTTCTTGGTTTTAATAAATGAAGAGTATCTTTGGACAATAGGGATTTTTTGAGGTCTTCCTCATGTGGTTACATCTTAAATAATTTTGTTCCATGATTAAGCATGGGCTTTTGCCAATAATTTTATAGAGATTATCCTTAAAAAATGATCTGGTTTCTTGGGTTGTCTCTCTAGATCCCAACAGGCCATGATCTAGAAATCGATGGCTTCAGATATTCCCCCTCCCCCATGCATATCTTTGTTAGTTTTGATCACTCTGGAAAAATTCTGGGCTATGGTTGTATCGTGGTGGTCTATTTTCCCTATGTTTTTGAGACAGTGGACAATTACACTGACAGTCTCTATATTCTAGCTGGAAAATATACATATAATAACCTCTTAGACCTCAAGCTAATAATGCTATCTTCTCACATGCTTTGTGTGATTCAGCCTTCGATTGTGACTCCCAAGTTTCTGTGGTACCTACTTTACTTATTATTTTAAGGACATCATGCATTTGTTTCCAGTTCTTTTTCACTAAACTTTAAAGAAAAAGTCCATCCTGGCTCCTGAGGAATGGACTTGATACAAATTGTGTAGATATGTTCTAGCTTTCATTTTCCAAATTCTTCAAAACTGTCAGGCTAAGTGAAAGGGATAATGAGTGGAAGGAGCATTTTTTCCCTTGGATTTTTAACACAGAAATGATATTTTTATTCATAAATAATCACTGCTAAAATAGAGCAGTTAGCGTTCTTGTTAATGACTAAATGTCTGTGTTCACAGATAGCAAATTAGATTTTTTAAGCATTTCCAAAGAAACAGTAGAATTTGAGAACAGAAGAGCTTGCTGTTTAGCAATCTCCCCTTCTGAGCATTTATGCCTACCTTTGGTTAAGTTCATGGTGAATTAGTAGATGCTGCAGAGTGGGGAAGAGAGTTCCCTGGCCCACTGGCACAGCTGAATGGAGCACGTTTAATAATCTTATTGGGTTTATAGGACTTGGCTTGTATTTCCTACTGAAAAGTATTTGGGATAGGAAGAAAATTTGGATTAGGGGGTGAAGTGTTCTGGACCTGTGTTTTACTTACTAGACATGTAAGTATCATAAGACAGTATCTCTAATTCTTCTGTTGCTTCCTCTCTAAATTGATCCTAGTACCTACCATCTCTATCTAGGAGATGGGGATAAAGTGAAATCCCATGTTAAAGCACTCTTTAAACTTTAGGAGGTCACTCAGTTGCGATTTATCATTTTTAATATTTGCTCATTGCCATTGTTATTATCTTAAACTCTTCTGAGGGTTATCTTAACCCTCCAAAGGAAACCAGTAGGTTGTTCCTATACACACCTGTGCAGAACCCAGTGATGGGCATTTGGATTTCACAAGTCAATTGCATAAGTATAGGAGAGAGGGGACATGCTGTGGCCATCATTCACATAAAAATGTTTGGCGTGTTGAGCTGATCTCAAGCTTAATATGAATCCTCAGTGTGATATGATGGCAAATTTCTGGCCCTATCAGGAAGACGAGTTGGTATGACATGGGAAGTTGTACTCTCATACTCCTCTGCATTGGTCTTACTGCTGTCCCCCCCACCCCCAGAATAGGGTGATTCTTAGCACCACATTTTAAAAGATTTGAGGGTCCTATGATCCCAGGTTGATAGGTTTATGAAGAAGCCTAGAAAAGATATCACATAGGAAAAAATTAAGTGAACCCAGGGAAGCTGAGAAAGCATGAGTAAATTTGTTCTGTCCTCCACTGAAAACAAGGCTAGAATCAGTGGTAGAATTTATAAAGCACCAGATAATATTTCAGTATAAGAAAACGTTTGTAGGGCGCCTGGGTGGCTCAGTGGGTTAAGCCGCTGCCTTCGGCTCAGGTCATGATCTCAGGGTCCTGGGATCGAGTCCCGCATCGGGCTCTCTGCTCTGCAGGGAGCCTGCTTCCTCCTCTCTCTCTCTCTCTGCCTGCCTCTCTGCCTACTTGTAATCTCTCTCTGTCAAATAAATAAATAAAATCTTTAAAAAAAAAAAAAAGAAAAAAGAAAACGTTTGTAAAATCTAGAGTTGCTTGAGAGCGAGAAAAGATGCCTCATGGGGTAGAGAATTTACTGTCCTTGGAAGCACTTCAAGAGAAGCTGTATATGTATTCACTAACACATATTGTGTGAGAATTTCCAGTTGTTTTGGAGTTTGTTATTGGAGGACCTAGAGGTCTTCTGACAATTCAATACATGTACCTCTGTTGTACTCCAGAACACTATAAAAGATTGAGAATAGCCAAAGCGTCATTTTCTGAAACTCACGGAATCCTGATTTCAAGAGATATCATTCTTAGTGCACCTGGGTGGCTCAGTTGTTAAGCGTCTGCCTTCGGCTCAGGTCACGATCCCAGAGTCCTGGTATAGGGCCCCATATCAGGCTCCCTGCTCACCGGGAAGCCTCCTTCTCCCTCTCCCACTTCTTATGCTTGTGTTCCCTCTCTTGCTGTGTCTCTCTCTGTTGAATAAGTAAATAAAATCTTAAAAAAGAAAAGATATCATTCCACTAAAAATATGGTCTACCCATAAAAATATGATTAGGGAGCTCTGTATATTATAACTCAGCTTAGAGAATGTCAGTACGCATTGGCAGACTGAAAACTCTTCTAACAATAAAGGTATCTATTATATATATTAGGCCAAAGTTTTTCTTTTTCTCTCTTTTTTCTTTCCTTTTTTTTTTTGATTATTTATTTATTTATTTGACAGAGAGAGAGAGAGAGAGAACATAAGCACATAAGCAGGGAAAGTAGGAGAGGGAGCAGGGAGCCCAATATGGGCCTCAATTCCAGGACTCTGGGATCATAACCTGAGCCGAAGGTAGATGCTAATGGACTGAGACACCCAGGCACCTGAGCCAAAGTTTTTCTTAACTTACTTCACCATACAATTTCACATTGTCACTGTTTCTTTCTTTATTTGCTTATTATCTCTATTTCCAACTTGTAGAACTAATTATTAGGAAAAGAAACCATATGGATATATGAGAATTCTTAATAATTTTCTAAAGATCTAAAGAATGATCTGGATCCTTTCTTAAAAATAAATATTTATTTATTTATTTATTTATTTTTTCATATTGAGGTATAGATAACATACAATGTTATATTAATTTTAAGTATACAACATAGTAATTTGACAGTTCTGTACATTACTGAATGCTCACCATGATGAGTATAGTTACCATCTCTCAACATACATTATTATAATCTTATTGACTATATTTATATGCTGTAATTTTTATCTCTATGACTTATTTATTTTATAACTGGGAGTTCGTACTTGTTAATCTCCTTTGTCGGTTTCACCTTTCTCCCAATCCTCCTCCCTGGCAACCGTCAGTTTATTTTCCATATTTATGAATCTATTTGTTTTCAGTTTTCTTGTTTTTAGATTCCAAATATAAATGAAGTCATATGGTATTTGTCTTTTTCTGGATGACTTATTTCACTTAGCATAATACCCTCTAGGTCCATCCATATTGTCATGAATGGCAAGATTTTATTCTTTTTAATGGCTGAGTAATATTCCATTACACATATACTCTGTATTATTATAATATTCCATTATATATATTACACCATATATATTCCCTTATATATATTATATGATATATTTAATATTCATATATATATATAATCTTCTCTATCCATTTATTTGTTGATGGACACTTGGGTTGCTTCCATAATTATTGGCCTATAAATAATACGGTAAACATAAAGGTGTTTATATCTTTACAAATTAGTTTTTGTTTTCTTTGCAGATTCCTCTTTTTAAATTTATATATTAATTGAAATTCAGAGTTATTTTTTGTCCTCAAACAATAAAGCAGATTGCACTATTTAGCACAATTGATCTACCTTCTTGGGGTACGAGAAGAGATGAGATAAAACAAGATACTTAGAGTATCAGCCCTTTCTGGCATCATTGCAGTTATTAGCAATGACTTCTAAGAAACTTGAGAGCGAACTTTTCAACAGAACCAATAGCACGTTGGTATTTTCCACCCTACTATATATTGAAGAGTTGAACTGTCAGCTGACTAAAACCGAAAGTCCCCGGATGAGTTCACGCGTGTTCTGATATTTTCCCGATAGTTCATCTCACGATTTAACTTCAGCACACATCCCTCAGGTACCAGAGCTTTTGTTTTTTGTTTTTTCATTCCTCCAGTTTTCTAGTGCACTGGTTCCTAGGAAGTAGGGGATTGCCACACTGTGCCACCTATCTGGCATCGTTCTCCCTTTCTTCCTCATTTAACCCAGCCTTGAATTGTGTTGTTCCCCTACACTTTGTAGGATTTTCTAGGTGAGACCATTTGCTACAGATGCTGACACCACTTATGCTATGTTTTCAGGCAGACACTTCTTAAATTTTTGACTGTTTAGAACCAGAAATCACTGACCTACTTGGACTTGATCTCTGCCTCCCGTATCTGAGTTGACAGGATTTGCTCTACGATTCTGCTAACATCTCTTTCCTCAATGTCTTCCTTTTTATTGTGCCCTCTAGCATGTGGCTAACCCCCCTAGGCTGTGTGTTCTAACCCCATTCTGTGATCTCATTCTGACAGGGCCAGATAAAATGGTGAGGTTAAAAAGATCCTCATTACCAACAGGCATCCACGTAACGCCATTGTGTTGGCTTACATCCATTTCTCCATGTGATTATACTCTGGGTTGAATTAGCTAACAGTTAGTGGTGTAGCAAGTATTTAATTGTGTAGTATAGGCTACTGGGTAATGAGAAGGGGAGGATCCAAAGGCAAATTTAAAATAAGTATTTTAAGAAAAATGTACACACGTGTTTATTGGAAATTTGTCACAGTGCCTGAATACAAAAGTTGCCATTTTCAAATTTCGTAATTGCAACATGGATGTAGAATAGGTACTACTTGTCAAGCCTGCTCCGATTCAACGTGACAGAGTTTCACAGGGCACAAAAGTCATAGCTCTGTGAAACTGTGAGTATAATAAGATTAAGGACTAAATTACTTCATGACTAATGTATCCTCTAAAGCCATGATTCCTGCAACAAACAGATGGCACTCTAAAAAAGGGCAATTACAGAAAGTTTTAAAAAGGGGATCTCTATGAAGAATCCTGGAGTAAGAGAAACCAACAGGAGATGGTAAATCACCTGTAGGCAAGGAACAGTAGGTGGCCTCTACTGTCCTTAGACCAAAAGGGCAAAGACAGTACGTGGTTATCACAATCTTGAAAGCTGTAGTTTTAGACGACACCAGGTAGCCTGATAGGATCTACCGCCTTCATAAAGGAATACAGACATGCCCAACAATGGTCTAGCAGGGGGAGGAGCCTGAGGAGTAAATACTTGGCTCTCTTTCTTCCCAAACTTCAGTCTAGCCAGGGCCTCCACTATCTAACCTGACCTAGAATCTAGGAGACAGCGGAGCCCAGATAAGGACATAAATAATGATCTGCTATCTGAGGCACGTAGTACAGTGAGAACAGCGGGGGGAAAGTCAAACAAAAAATAGCCAACCCAACTCCCAATACTCAATACCATGTCTGGAACTCAGTAGGTATTTATTGAAGACATGACTGGCTGGCTTGGATGGCTGGAAGAATAGATTGCTGAGTGAATGAAAGAAAAGAACTTTTTTTTTTCTTTTTTTTTACGAACATTTATCACTTTTTGGCAGTTAACTTTGGACCCACTTGTATGAGGAATTTATGATTGTATGAGTTTTAGTACAGGGCTGGGCTCTTCCTTCCATTGTGGAAGCTTAAGTGGCCAGACCTTTGTTACATATTGTCTATTATTAGGCAGTCCAGGCCATCAGATGCTCTGGACTGAGACTTTAAATCAGGAAGAGAAATTTTAGCATTGAGTCTAGCATTGGCAGTAGCATCCACAGTGGATGTCATGGTAGCTATACCAGCATCAGCTCTCAGTGTCCAAAGGCAGCACTAGCCATCTGTTGTTCCAGGCGCTAAACTTCCCTTGGTTTCTGCTAATTTTAGGACTTTCTTCCAGTCTCCTCTTGATTCTGTCTGTTCCTTCACCTCCTTCTAATAAATGTTTTTCCTGTTTAAGTTCACTGGAGTTTGATTCCATTGTTTGCATGGAAAAATAAAAAGAAGATCTTTTATATTGGTCCAGGACCCAAAGATACCAGAGCAAAATTTACCTTCCTCCTTTAAAACTCTGTAAAAGGATCCTGCTACTATCTTTTTGAAGGTAAACATTTCTACACATCCCTATGTAGAAGGTAGCATGGAAAATTCAGCATTGCAAAAGGAAACTAATATCCCCAGCCCACTTTCACAGAAGTTGTTTATTTCAATAGTTGGGACCTGTTAAACATAATTGTATTTCATCTGAGTGACCACTGTGAAAATCCTCACAAGAAACATAGGGTTCAGGATCCTAAAAGTCATGGAGACTGCCTTGTAGAACCTATTTCTCTAACTGGCATATTCAAAAAGCCTAAATTATGTACAGTCTAGATTCTGACCTAATCTCTTGAGATTTTAGGGGCCATAAAATGGCTTGAAATTTGGGAAATCCTCCAACAGATCATCAAACAGAACAGCAAAATTGTTCAGTCACTTAAGGTGTTAAGCACAATTTACTTATCTAAAGTAAGTAAAAAATGGGATTACCTTCATTTTACAGAAATCATCCCCATATCTTGCTCAAGTGCAGCAGACTCTCCTTGGTGACTTCTTCCAGAAAATAATTTAACTTCAAATATCTCCTCCACTCCCTGGCTGTGTGACTTTAGGGTAGTTACTCAATCTTGTTGCATCTCACTTTTTTTCTATCAGCAAAACTGGGATAATTATAGTACCTCTATCATTTATTGGAAAGGAGGATTGAAATGACTTAATTCATGCAATATACTTAAAACACTGCCAGACATAATGAGTGCTCCATAAATGTTAGCTAAATGATACATGGGTATGATCAGCAAGGAACAATAAAAAATACAGTGAAACAGTACAGAAGAACAAGAATGGAGGTGAAGAAGAACCATGGACGATAATACACTGTTTAGCGTATGATAAACTTGAGATTCCTTGAATTAACCACGTATCATATTGTTCACATGGTTCACAGTTTCCCTTATAAATAAGCAAGTAAGAAAAAAGAAAGAAACGTGGAACAAAGACTGAGGAGAAGCACAACTATTCTTTGTATAAAGACGAGACAGGGATTTCTTTCAGAAGTCTTCATAAATAGGACACTGTATGATGCAATGAATGATGTCCTTGGCAATGCCCTTACGATGAGTGATGAGTTCCACAGGGCTGTTTATTTTTTAACAACCCTCAAACTAGGTCAATGACATTACAGGAAAGTTGGTTTTACTAAATAAGACAGATCCTGCTGCTCCCCACGTGGAAGAGATTCTGGATGTGGAAGAGAGAAGGGGATTGTCTTCCCTGAGGAGGGAGAAGCTACTGAATGGCTGATGGATGGGTGTGAAGACTAGGAAAGGTGAAGCTGAGTTTATCCATTGGGATGTGAATGAACTGGCCATGGTAACAGACAATGTAAGGGCTATAGGGACACATAAATGGCTGGTAGAGAAAGGAATGGAAACAGACCAAAATCTAAATAAAGAAGAATCAGTGCTTAGCTCCTGGCTTCTGTCAGAAAGGAACAAGCCACACATTCTGCCTTGCTTTCTTTGATTTTGGTTCCCACCTCCCTGTTTTCAACTTCAGACTACAGGGCTTTTGAATGCTTAAAGTTCATTCTGCAGCATGTTGGATGTCTGACAACTTTTTGGGGGCTGAGGAAGCTGTCAAAATAAATTGCCATCATAATGCAAGAAGGAAGCCAAGCTCCGCATCCCTCTTGATGCTGCAAATATGCACACTCAGCTAGAAAAACAGCATTGTGCTTCAGTAGCCCACTGGATTAAGGAGATATATTGGTCAAGGGTGAATTTCCAAGGACATGCCTTTGGAATTTCTGTGCAGTTCTTTGGTTTTTGCGTATAAGTCAGCTTCATTTTCTTGGGGCATTGCTTTTATGATGTGCACATCTACATTTAGTAAAGGAATGAGCCATTCTAGTAGGAGTAATTTTTAGAATTATTGCTGAAATTGTTTCTTCCTTATCTTAGGTCAGTCACCTTTAACATTTAAATGCCGACTTTTAGCATATGAGTGTTTAGCTGTTATCAATATCTTTCACTATTAAAATGGGTTTTATGATCCATGGAGTATTTAAATCCCCATTTTTATTTTAAATTCTACCAGTCTGATAATGAAAGTAAAATTAGCTAATGTGAATTTCCCTTAATTCCTAACTAATAAAGAGACTTCCTTCCACTTTTGAAATACTTCTGTTGGTCCATTTTGTTCTTTTTTTTTCAATAATAATGATCATTGGGGAAAGGAGGCAAAAGACTAGGCTTGTACTTTTCATTGATTTAATAATGTCACAGTAAGATATCCTACAACTTAACAGTGTCTTTGACTTTATGTTCTACAAATATTTTCGTTAGAAAATACAATATAATTATGCTAAAGGACACAAAAATAATGACAACATGATGCTTAATCCTACCAATGTTATAAAGCAATGTCTTTTTTACATGCCACTTTTTACTTGCATGCATAAATTTGCATAATTCCAATCACAGTATACAGACTAATATTTACATTCTGCTATTTTCACTCAATATTCTATCATAAAATATTCATGATTTTACTGAGACATCATCATTGCCACGTTAAACTTGCCTACTGTCTTGTTGTGTGATGCCTAATATTTTGTTGTATTGCTAAACATTTGTATCAGGAAGCCATTCCAAAACTAAGTGCCTTAAAATAAAACCTCTTTTTTTTTTTTTTTTTTTTATTTTAAGTTCTCCATACTGTGGGTCAGCAATTTGAGCTGAGCTTAGCTGGATAGTTCTTCTGGTCTCAGCTGGGCTCTCTCATGTGTCCGTAGTCAACAGCAGATCAGCTAGATGACTTTGCTTTGGGGGAGTTGGCTTGTTTTCAGCTAGAGCAGTAAGGATGACCCTGCTATGAGTTTCATCCTCCAGCAGGCTACCCGTGGGCTCGTTCGCATGGTGGCTGTCAGGGTTCCAAAAGGGAAAAGGAACAACTTGAGTTGGAACTGGACAAACTCATTTTTATGGTTTTTTCTTGGCCAAAGCAAAGCCTGAAGCCAACCCAGCTTCCAGGAGTGAGAGAGTAAGTACAATTCATTTTCTTTCTTTTTTTTTTGTAAGTTTTTAATTTTAATTCCAGTATACTTAGCACACACTGTTATGGTAGTTTCAGTACAATTCAGTTTCTTGATGCTGGAACTGCAAAGTCCCATTGCAAAGGGCCTGACTACACAGAGGGGTAAAAACACAGGGACTTTCGGGTGTCAATAACATTGATAAAAAGTTTAAGGTAAATTCCTGGGAGTGGAATAGTAAATGAGAGGTAAGAATGTCATTATGGTACATTCAAATTAATAGAGGGGTTTGAGTCATTTTCCTCCATTTCAACAACTGTTGATGTTCTCACTTTTTGCAGTGTCTCAGCCCCTTTACCCACCAACCATTCTGCATTTTCTCCAAAAGCATATTGTATATACCTATTGATTTCCATTTACTGTGTAATTACTGTGTGACTGGACTTTGTTAAACTCTTTATGTATTAACTTAATTCTTCTGGGACCTGGTGATGGAGGTATTTTATTATCCCAATTTTATAGCTGAAACACCTGAATCTTAAGGAGGCCAAGTAGCTTGCCCAGAGTCACACAAGATACAGATGGTGGAATTGGGACTTGAATCATTTCTTTCTTTTTTTCTAAATAATTTTTATTTGAATCCAAAGCCTGCAGTATTGAATACTATGTGCTCATCTTTCCTCTTAATGATTTGCGTTCATATACATATTCCTTTAAATCTAATATGACTGAACACATATTAAGAGCTAAATAAATAGGAAGAGGACCATCCTAAAGCTTTTGGCTCAGAAACAAAAATCTCGCCTGGGATGTAGATAAACTGCATCAGTCACATGTTCATAAAAAGGAAGCAAAGCTTCAGTTAAAAAATTGTGTTTCAGGAACACAGCTCACATCAACAAGAAGGAAACTAACAAGGACAAGGGTAGGCCATGGGCTAGAAAGCCTTGGTTATCAGGCAGATAATTCAGACAAGAATTTAGAAATGGGGGCCAAGTTGAGTATTGGCTATTGGGTCTAGGACACATGTTGTTCTCAGACATGAGACATGGGTCAGAGCCAAATGGGATGAATGGTTAAAGGGAGACTAGTCTCAGTAAACCTTGGTGCTGATATCAGTGGGCCACAGTGCCTAGGGAGCGGTTCAGTCGGCTTGGTAGAAAGAAAGTTTACAGTTGAGGCATCCAAATAGTCACCTGGTCTACAGGATACCATATATATGTGTATATATACACACATATATGAATACATATGCAGTATATATGTATATATCTATGTCTATCTTTCCCCTCTTCCTCAGCCTCTAGTGACTAATTATTTTATGCTGAAACCTCCAGCAAATTTTAAAAGATGCAGAAAATCTTCCCCTTTGTGAATTGCTGAGTGGCTTTCAGAAACATTCTCTGCCTATGGTATAGTTTAGACAAAGCCGTTATCCCTCCAAATCGTGCAATAACGATGGAACACATGCTGCTTAATGTAAACTCACAGCCCAGCGCTGGGCAGACACAATTAGGCTGTCATCTTCCCCATCAGCAGCAGCAGGAGAAAAATAAAGAAGTCAAATCATCTTATCCATATTTATTAGGAGGCTTTGCAATGGACCTGATGCCCCGATGCCATTGACATTTTTCTTTTGTTCTTGGCTCCTGAGCTGACGACCAATTTAAATTAATCCATTCATAACCTACAAGAAACGCTGACTTTTATAAGCGGATAACACCCTAGTGTCCCCTTCCTTGCTATGCTTCTACCAAATACACATATTCATTAATTCTAAAATTGGTATCATGAGTAGATACCCTGTGTAAAATTCAAAAATATAATAATATGACTGAACCTATGGGCAAATAAAATCTTCAGAAAATTCACTTGTCTGTCTTTTGATTCTGTGTCTATGTACTATAACCCCACCTGTGCTAATTCCTACAACCATAGTAATGAGCACATAGTAAAAACATGCACATGTGACCATGCCTGTGTGTGCACGTGTGCGCACACACACACACACACACTCACATCTGTGTCTTTCTGGCCACTCCAATGAGAACTCATCACAACCTCAAGTACATGGAATGTGCTCTGTCTTCCTTTTAATTTGCATTTTACAAAAATCTTTATCTCTACATTAATTCTCATGTGCAACCATTGAAGGAAAAGACGGTCAGTTCCCTATATATGAAGTGACAATATGCAAAAGGCAGGAAGGAGAGAGAACAGGAGTAAAACTCTAAAATGACAGTAGTTTCCCTATGATTGCAGAGAGAAACAGATGCAGATTTGTTTATAAAATTTTATAGACACAAGGAGAAGGCTTGCTCAATGCGCGTCGCCTTGATTCAAAGCCATTACTCTGACTCCCCTGATTTAATTTGGAGTACAGCCCCAGACTGACCAGGGAGGAGATTAAAGATCTGTCACCTCCTGCAAACAAACCCCAGGCTGCCCTGCCCACCTGAGAGACAGCCCCTAAGACAAGGGAAAAACACATTCTCCTTGTTCATCCAGATCTCAGCTGTCCTGGCTGGGGCTGTCAGGGAGCTGCTGATTTCTGCCAGAGTGCCTGCTCTCCAGGAGATGCTGAGATTAGAAACGGCCCAGAAAGGCTCATGTGTCCCTCATGGAGTTATCAGTCAGGATGTTGTGAACTTACCTCATCCAACGCAGAGGTGACATCCTGAAACATTGGCTTGCCAAAGAGTCGGCGGGACCATGACAGCTCCTGGCTCTTGTCCTCCTGGATTCATTTACTTCCCAGATAGTTAATGCAGCACATTAACCTTGTCTGATGAACTTCTGCTTATGTTTGTGAGGGTCATTGGGCGTTTCTCTCTGAAAGAGACAATGAGCTAAGTGTTTCTGGTACTTTCATCATCCCCTCTCAACTTGGTTATTACCAGATCTGCTCTCCTAGAGAAATCTTGTGTTTGATGTTTGAAGGGATAGCACTGAATTTGAGTAGATTTCAAGGATCTGTAATGGACAGAACATTATTTTTCCTGTAAAGTTGATCGTGACAGCCTGCACCAAGCGTATGGGCCAGCTTTATACTTTCTCAGCATCAGGTATGGAGAATACAGACAAGGAGAGGCTGCTTTTCCTTGTGCTTCTTAAGTTAGGGTTACGTGTTTGGCATGGCAGAGGTGCTCCCTTGCTACAATGAGCGTGCTCATTCCAAGCATAGTGGCACAGAATTTAATGTTTCAGAATTTTAAGAAGAAGAGGGGAACCCCAGCTCTCACTGCTCTGCATGCATTTGTATTACCTTCTTTTTCTTTGCTTCTGCTTTGTCAAAAATGGAGAAACTCTTCAGGTTTTGATAGGATAAAATAAATCCTTGAGGAGATTGTAACAATTGGTCTCTTATCTGAAGTCCTTGAAAGTGCCCAGAGACTGGTGGTTGTGCATTCCAATCCCGATGTGTTGACAGAAAGCAGCGCTCATGAGCCCCCCTCCCTGTGCCAGGCTCATGCTGTGTGCGTCCCCCTTTTACATTCTCCTGGGCTCTCACCACGGCTCTATGAGTCAGTTAATGATGAGTTTCATTACTTACAGCTGCAAGGAGGCAGAATGGAAGAATTATCCAGTGTATGTAAGGGCTTTGGAAACAGCTTGACTGCTCAGATCATGATGTCACCCCTTAATAGCTTTGTGACTTTGGACAGGTCACTTAAATTCTCAATCCCACATTTTCTTCATTTGTGGAATATGAATAAGAATAACACCTTACTCCTATACTGGTGATGAGGATTTGAGTTAAAACATAGATCTAGTTAGGGGTGCCTGGGTGACACCGCCAGTTAAGCAGCAGACTCTTAGCTTCAGCCCAGGTCACGATCTCAGGGTCCTGAGATGGAGCCCCATGCTAGTGCTAGGATAGTGTCTGCTTGAGATTCTTTCCCTTCCCTCTATTCCTCCCCTGACTTGCTCTCTCTTCCTCTCTCTCTTTCTGTAAAATAAATAAATAAAATCTTAAAAAGTCCACAACATTATAGATCTATTAATGTAAGGTCTAGCTCAGTGGTTCTCAAAGCAGTTCCCTGACCATCAACATCGGCAGCTCCGAGAAATTTTTTAGAAGGGCACGTTCTTGGGTCTCAACACAGACCCACTGAATCAGAAACCTTGGGTATGGATCTCATTAATATGTGTTTTAATAAGTTCCCAGGTTATATCTGATGTTTGTTAACATTTAAAAAACACTGGAACAGAACAAAGCAAGTACTTAAAAGATACTAAGGAAAAAAATGCCCCCTTTTAAAAAAAGAAATCGGTTCTGACCTTGTATATGTAGTGAACATTTCCCAACGTTTCGATTAATAGAAAATGACTGAAGAGTCAAGAGGAGATGAAATATTGACATTCAGTACTATGGAAAGATATTTTAAATAATAGATTGATGAAACTTGTGATAAAGGAATAATAAAAAGTTTTGAGACAGCATTATATACATAGAAGCCTGTAGACACTTACACATGTGGACTAATTTGGTGACCTCAAGTATATCAGAGATGGTAAAAAAAAAAAAAATTAAAAAAGCTACAGTTTAGTTTAACGCTTGAGAGTGCAGCTTAGGAGTCAAATCTCAGCTCCGCTATTTATCGTATCACCCATATTGGGTAAGTTATTTACCTTCTCTTTGTCTTAGTTTATCTATTTGCAAGATAGGAGCAATTATATGTAAGTTCGTTGTGAGAATTAAATGCAATGTGTAAAAAAAAAGGGTAACAACAAATTTGTTCTCAAAAAATTAGTTATTAATAGTAAGCATGTCTTTTGTGCTTTATATTAAATCATTTAATCCTCCCAATAATCACACATAGCACCATTATTACTGTCCCTTCTGACTGGTAGGGAATCTGGGGACCAGAGAGGTTGAAACAGAGACCGTACCTAACTCAGCTGTTATGTGCCATACTGAGGATTCAAACTGGAGAGTCACATTCCAGGGCTAAACGAAGATGGGCAGATAGTTATTGATATTTCTGACTTCTTGGGTGCAATATGGACAACTAAGTGGGTTGCAAAGAACTCTCAGTTAAGTTAACTATGAGGTATTGCACTAGGTTTTCCCCAAGGAGAAGGTGGCATTTTCTTTCATCTTTGGTCTATCCTGTTGCGGTAGAGGAAGGCTTAGAGACTGTATCTCAAGAACTGATCTTGAGGAAATAAGCAATTAGAAGAGAGAAGAAAGAACACCCCAAAGGTGGGCAAGTACTCATTCTTGAGCTCATTCTTAAAGAGATGAACGAAGGGGATTCCTTTGGATTGGGCTTACGAGAAGAGCTTCAGCGAGGACAGATGGTATTGTGGGAGGGATCTGACAAGCTGTTTGACTCCTCTGGCAAATCTCCTTCCAGGCCTCAGTTTTCTTATCTTTGAAATGTGTTGGTTGAACTACATGAGTAATAAGGTCTTCTGTAGCTGTTGTATAAAATACTCTAAAGTATTTTTTTCTAGCTTTCAGGATAAAGGGGCAGTATAAAAGAGGGGATATTCTGAGAAATCAGGGAAAGAGATTTACCAATATTTGGGGTTTGCCACTTGATCAAATCATAGCTCAATGCCCTTGACCCCTCAATGTTGTGACCCTGGGAACAAAGCAGTGTGGATTTGCTTCTAGCTTCAGTTGTAGCTTTGTTTCTCTTTCTGAATAAAGCTTCTGTAATTTTTCTGCAGCCACCTCTAGCATGACAGTTTTCCTACTTCAAAATTATATAAATTACTTGATTTGGAATTATATGGACTTGCTTTAAAAAGAGCATAGTGAGTGCATAAAGCTATTTTTTAAAATCAGTTGAAATCTATTAGTAAACATTATTTTACTCTGAATCCCAGCAATCTCACCACTTTTTTTCTTTTTCTTTTCTTTTTTCTTCTTTTTAAGATTCACATATGTATTTTAGAGAGAGAGAGATGGGGGAGGGGCAGAGGGAGAGAGAGAATCCTCAAGCAGACTCCCTGCCAAACACGGAGCCTGACACAGGGCTTGATCCCAGAACCCTGAGATCATGACCCAAGCTAAAACCAAAAGTCAAACACTCAACCAACTGTGCCAGCCAGGCACGCCCCATTCTCACCATTTCCTAACACAAGTTTCTCCAATCGTGTAGTAGAAAAGTACAGGGTAACTGCATGCCTCAAACAGTATCCTATGATGAGTGGGGAGGGAATGAAGGAGGTGGGCGAAGGCATAAGAAAGATCCCATTTAGATAAATTGAGATAAAAAAAAAATCCTAAATTCTAAATTCTAAAAACTACTATATTATCCAAATAAAAGGAAGAGCTTCATGTCAAAAAATTAGTGTTGCCAAGCAAAGGCTTGGAGGCTCAATTCCTATATGTAATGGTCACCTGAATTTGAGTTTTCTGAATTTGAGTCTGGCAATGAATGTGGAAAGGCTAATTTTTCCTAGCAACTCCTCAGGCATTAAGTATACCAGACAGCCAGTAAATACATTTTCTATTACTCTTGATAGGTTGTTAATTTTTATGGAAGTCGGTCATGATAATGATCTGGGTCATTGTAGAATACAAGGAAGGTTTACTTCATATTTAAAATGTATGTTTCTAGTGGAAATAATCAGAACCTTTTAAAACAGGGACATATTCTGCCAAGAATCAATAGTTCAGACAAAAGGTAAAGCTTTCTGAATTAGCAAGATATTAATGATTTTATGAAAATGTCATTTTATACCTTCAACTGCACATACTCAAATTAATGGACAATAATACCTTTGACAAGTAGATATCCTAATGGGCCTATCTGAATAGGCCTTCTTGGAGCCCAAGTATAAATCTGACTGAAGTGCCATCAAAATATAGACTCTTTGAAAAAAAAAAATGAACAAAGATGCTTCTTGGCCTTCATATGAGATAATAACACCACAGACAGAATTCTGATCATAATCAACTAGAGAAGCTTAATTTTTAGATTAAAAATTAGTGCCTGGGGCTCCTGGGTGGCTCAGTCAATTGAGTGCCAGACTCTTGATTTGGTTCAGGTCATCATCCTGAGGCTCAAGAGACTGAGTCCCCTGTGGGGCTATACGCTCAGCAGGGGGACTGCTTAAGATTTTCTTCTTCCCTTTCTCCCTCTGCCCCTCCCCCAGCTCACACACTTTCTCTCTCTCAAATAAATAAATCTTTAAAAAACAATAGTGCTTATTCCCAGCACCAAATTTTGGTAAGGCTGTAAATGGGAGGATGGAGAAGTAGGTTAGAGCCCGGTTAGGCTGTGTCAAGCAGAGGTCAAACCCGGACTCGAAGTACTGCAAGACTAAGAGGAAAATGAGGGTGTAGGCATCTGTCTGTATATTCTAATGGCTACATGGCTTAGAGGCTGATCGTGGGGGTTGGGGACAAAAGCTTAAGGAATCATATAGCGACCCAACATTTGTTTTACTTGATAAGAATCATTTGTAACCAGCACATTAGAGTTTATCAGGAAACATTTTATTCTCAAGTGTTATGTTGAACATTTGCTCTGAAATTATGGTTGTGTTTTTAATGATCTGAGAGGACACTTTTTTGCATTTTAGCTCATCCCATAGAGATAAACTTAGGTTTCTGGTAACATAAGCAAACCTTCTCATTTAGGTGGCCTTCAAATGTTTGAGTTTAATATGTTCTCTCTTTTTTTTTTTCTATCTGTTTTGGAAGTACAACATAAATACTTCTTAAAAAACCACAAATGACCTATATTTTCCTTAGTGTAAAAATTTATATTTTAAGATGCATTGTTACAGCTAAATAGTTTATCCACCTCTATATCTGAAACACCATTCTCAGTTTTATAATAAAAATTGTATCAGAAGACAGTTCAAGAATTTGTATCAAATGCTACCAATGAAGTAACTGCATTAGAGGGTATTTATTAATAGTCTTTGATGTATTCCATGACTTTCACTATAGAAATGTAAGAACAAAAACCAAATGATGACAGGAAACATAAGCAGGAGAACCTGAATTGTAGATGGAGGTTGTTTATAACATGGTATATAACAGTATAGGCTTCTGATCATGAAGTTCTAGACACTCTTTCTTGCTAGTTAGATGATATTCAACAATTCCCTTTACTCACAGGAAGCTCAGTTTTTTTTCATAGATAAATTTTTAGGAGGCTGTGATAAGGAAAGGAAATAATGTGTATAAAATACTTAATACAGTACCTTGTGCCAAATAAACATTCAATAACACACTATAGCCATTAGCATTATTAAACATCACAACTGTACTTGGCAAGTTGCTGCCACTGCTATCCCCTATTACTCACCTCCACTTTTCTACAACACACACAGATACTTACACTACTAAGAATGGAAAGAATATAAGTAAGAGAATAATAAAAGTAGGCAGACCAAGTCCTGGACCAGGACCCAGGGATCAAGGTTCACTCTTCGATTCTGCAACTGACTTGTTGAATCAGATCGGGTAAGAAATTTTCTCTCTCTAGTTCTTCCCTTGTAGCTTGCAGTTAAGATGAAATTTGACAGCTAGATGTATTTCCTGATTAAACAGATCATAAAAAGTTAAAATGGCACATGCTACTTCCAAATAAGCATGACAAAGGACAAGAAACCCTGTAATAATTATTTTTATTTGGTGCTTTATAAAAGGAAATACAAACATTTTTTCTTTGTACTATTATTTTGTGTTTTAAAACTTTTTTTTTCTTACTAAGTTTATTTTGAACAGTGTCTTTTCTTTGCAACAGGAAGCTGCTTCTCTGTAAATTTCCAACAGCATCCCTTCAATGGAGAGAAGCTAGAGTTGCTTCTTAGGATTGCTTCTTTAGTTACCTGGATAACTCTTGTTTACTCATCCTTATTTAGTCATCCTAAACAAAGCTGTTGAGTCTCTGTGCCCTCACTTGATCTAGTTCTTACTACTTTCTTTGGATTTATCCCACCTTACCACATAAATTTTGATTCAATAAATATTTATTGAAAAGCTAATATATGTGCTGAGCACTGGGGGACAAGCGAAAGGTTCCTTTTGCCTAGGGAGCTTATAGTCTGATGAGAAGACAGAAAGATAAACATCAATTAGCACAGTAAGTTGAGTATGTGGGTAGTGCTATTTATAAGATACCACGGAAGCTTCTAGGAGGGGCATGACTTTAGAGTGGAATAAAATTTTTCTGAATGATACGATGCTCTAACTGAGTTTAGAAATGTGAACAGAAGCTATTCAGGGGAAGACTTATCAAAAGTATTTTCTGAGCAGCCTGATCATCAAGAACAAAGTTGCCAAGGACCATACTGTGTGCAGAGCTACAAGCAATATATGGGGAAAAGAAGTTCGGAAATACGTTGGAAAAATGAGGATGGGATAATGGAGAGTCTTTAATTCTATTTAATAGCTTCATTGAAATACAATTTACACATTGTAGAATTCACTTATTTTAAAGATATGGTTCAGTGGTTCTCAGTAAATGTACATAGTTAAGTAACCATTGCCACGATTTAATTTTTGTTAACATTTCCATCACAAGAATAACCACCCCCAAATCCTTGTATCCATTTGTAGACACTGTCCATTTTTACCTCCAACCCTAGGCAACCACTAGTCTGTTTCTTCCTTTACAGATTTGTCTTTTCTGAATATTTCATATACATGAAATATGTGATCTTTTTTTCTAGTTTCTTTCACTTAACATAATATTTTTGAGTTCCATTCATACTGTAGTATGAGTCAGTACTTTGTTCTTACCAAATAAGTATTCCATTGTATGGATATATTATGTTTTGTTTATACATTCATTATTTGATAGATATTTTGAATTGTTTCTACTTTTTGGCTGTTGTGAATACTACTGCTATGAACAATTATGTATAATAATTCTTTATGTAAGCATGTTTCACTTCTTGAGTAAATACTTAGGAGCAGAAATATTGGATCATAAGGTAACTCTACATTTAACAGTTTAAGAAACTGACAAACTATTTTCCAAGGTGTCTATACCATTTTATATTCTCACTTGCAATATATGAGGATTTGTTTCTCCACAACTTTGACAATATTTTTTATGATTATAGCCCTCACAGGGGGCATGAAGTTGTATCTCACTGTAGTTTTAATTTATATTTTCTAACAATCTAACAATGTTAAGACTATTTTCATGTGCTTACTGGTCATTTGTATATCTTCTTTGGTGAAATATTTATTGAAATCTGCTATCCCTTTTTTAATTGGATCATTTGACCTCTTAGTTTTCAGATTTCTTTATATATTCTGGATACAAGTCTCTTACTGGATATTTGATCTGCCTACATTTTCTCCCAATTCGTAGCCTGTCTTTTCACTGTCATGTTGGTAATTTTTTAAGTATAAAAGTTACTAATTTTGATGATGTTTGACTTACCAAATTTTTCTAATTTTTTTTTTTTTTTTGGTTCTTGATGTCAGATCTATGAAATCTTTGCCTAACCCAAAGACACAGAGATTCACTCCTATTTTCTTCAAAGAGTCTTAGGGTTTTAGGACTTATATTTATCTCTAGGATCCATTTTTACCTAATTTTTTATGTAGTTTGAATAAGTGTCTAAATTCATCTTTTGAATGTGGATATCTAATTTGTACCGTATCATTTGTGGTAAAAACTATTATTCCTCTATTAAATTGCTTTAGCACCTTTCTCAAATATCAGTTGGCCATAATGTAAAAGTTTATTTCAGAACACTTGATTCTTTGCCATTGAGCTATGTCTATCCTTAAGCAAGTACTACACTGTCTTGATGACCATAGCTTTGTAGTAAGTTTTTGTTTTGTTTTGTTTTGTTTTGTTTTTTCCAATTTATTTATTTTCAGAAAAACAGTATTCATTATTTTTTCACCACACCCAGTGCTCCATGCAAGCCGTGCCCTCTATAATACCCACCACCTGGTACCCCAACCTCCCACCCCCCCGCCACTTCAAACCCCTCAGACTGTAGTAAGTTTTAAAAGTCCTCCAACTATGTTCTTTTTAAAGATTGTTTTTGTCTATTTTTTTTTGATTTATAGATACAACGTAATTCCAGTCAAAATCCCAGCAAACTTTTTTTTTAAAATTTTTTTATTTTTTATAAACATATATTTTTATCCCCAGGGGTACAGGTCTGTGAATCGCCCGGTTTACACACTTCACAGCACTCACCAAAGCACATACCCTCCCCAATGTCCATAACCCCACCCTCCTTCTCCCAACCCCCCTCCCCCCAGCAACCCTCAGTTCGTTTTGTGAGATTAAGAGTCACTTATGGTTTGTCTCCTTCCCAATCCCATCTTGTTTCATTTATTCTTCTCCTACCCACTTAAGCCCCCATGTTGCATCACCACTTCCTCATATCAGGGAGATCATATGATAGTTGTCTTTCTCGGCTTGACTTATTTCGCTGAGCATGATATGCTCTATTGTCTATTTTTTTTATGCTGTTTTAAGAAACATTGGTTTATCCCTTAGGCAATGCTTATCACCTCTACCAGACTATAAGCTTTTTAGAGAGGGAAGTTTCTCTTACTCATTTCTATATCCATAGCAGCTGGCACGTTGTACAGATTCAAAATATGTTTGTTGAAGCTGTAATAGTCACATTACACAACATGACATTATGACTTCCCAATGCAATTATTTAATAGATGCTGATGAGATTCTATACGCTGCATTAGAAAGAGGACAGGGTCGAGAGATGGGCAACTCTGACTCTGGTCCCTGATTTATGATAGAATAGTATTCAACTTTGACAAAGTGAAGAGCTACTCATAGTCAGTTTCTGCGTCTGTAGAGGTGAAATTAGTGCTGATTGTTTTCTAGGATATCTTTTTATGCTAAGATTCATTGTTGGTATAGTATGTCTTTACCAGTATAGTAGTCTTGCCCTTAGCTGAGCTTTTGCTTTCCACAGTTTCAGTTACCTGCAGTCAACCGTGGTCTGGAAGCAAATGATCCTCATTCTGACCTATCATCAGAGAGCCAGTAGTAGCCTAATGCTATGTTACAATGCTTACGTCATTCACATTACTTTATCTTAAGATGTAGCCATTTCATCTCCTCACATCATCACAAAAAGTGTGAGCACAGTACAGTAAGATATTTTGAAAGAGAGAGAGAGAGAGACCACTTTCGTATAACTTTTATTACAATATATTATAATTGTGCTATTTTTGTTATGAGTTGTTGTTAGTCTTTTACTATACCTAACTTGTTAAGTTAAACCTTATCATAGGTATGTATGTGTGTATCAGACCATCAAAACATCATATATATATAGAGATAGATAGATATAGATATGTCTATATATATATCGATATATAGATATAGATATAGGGTTTTGGTTGCATCTACAGTTTCAAATATTCAACTGGGTGTCTTGGAGCATATCCCCAGGATAAAGGGAGACTATTGTAGTAGGAAAAACAATATTTTTTTAAATTAATTCCTATGCGCCAAGTAGTGTAATAAAAGAACAAAACAAATGTAAAGGATGGGCATGTTCTCAAGGAATTTGTAATCCAGACAAGGTTGTGGGTGGTACATATTTAAAATGATGCTTTATCTTCGACTTTCAGAAACATAATTGTTATAAAGTATTATATGTTCTTTAATGCCTTACCTTTGATATGGATGGCTTGCTTTTACATTAGCATTCAGGTCCTGAATAGAATTCTGAAGAATTCTGGTTATATTTGGCAAGTCATCAGTATCTTTGTTTTAACACACTCTGAGTTTTCTTATTACTCAAGCTTCATGCATCAAGCATCGGGGTTTAGATACATTAGCATTCTTTTTTCCTAGGTCTTAACTTATGTGGCAGAACAATTATCTCACCTTTGTATTAGAGACTTTGAAAATGAGCATGGAGTTGTTTAAATCCAGTGCATTTCCTCTGCCCTTTGGTCAGAGTGTTGCATGCAATCTAAAAATGTGAGAGGAAGAGAGAAATGAGATGAATAATCCAAATATAGTAGCTTATTTCAGAGATCATTTACTATTACAGCAACCAAAGCAACCATTTCTCAAAAATTGCAAGTAGGCAGCTCTACTTTCATGCTCTGCATTATGATTTTTTCAATGACTACAAACGGTATTTTAGCCCAAAGTCCTGTGGTTCATTAGGGTGTATTTCTATAAGAGTTTGTGCTTCCCATCAGAAATTCATTATTTTTTAATTAAGTAAAAAACAAACAAACTAAAAAAAAAAAAAAAAAAAACCTCCATGTGAGCTATTTCATTATTCTTCTTTTAAAAAAGCTACCCTTCTGCAGACATTCAGCCACAAGACAAGAACACTTGGAATGGACTGAAAAAACACAGGTTCTAGGGATGAATTAATTTATGTATTACCCGCAAAGGATATAGTGCAATAAATAGAATAAATACTTGATATCCCAAGTGATTTGGATTCAACCTTAATGATAGTAATGAATATTTCTTCTGTCTGTAAGGGAGAAAGTTCAGAGTAATACCCAAATTATCTGTTCAATGAAGAGGAATTTGGTCTGTAAAATTAATTTGTAGGTATTGCCGTAAGGGCTTTACAACAATACCAGTTCTTTCATTAAATTTACTTTCTTAGGTCACTAGGGGATGAAAATTCGGACTGTTTTATTTGTGAGTGTTATGGGCAAGGGGAGGCGGACTAGGGGAAGAGTATAGGAGTCTGCAGCTTGGTAGGCCAAAGCAAGGGGTTTGATTCTATGCAAAGAACAAAGGGAAGCCATTGAAAGATTTTATGCAGAAGAATGATGTGTTCCAGGTGAAAATCACCTGGGAAACAGCAAGAGCAATGCGTTTGATGGAGCATGACACAATTTCCAGGGAGTCTTATTCTAACTCCCCATGTCATCTTCAAAGTATGAAAATGGGATGGGTATGAAAGGATAGGTGGCTTAGAAACAAGGCAAGTCCTAAATTCCCACCCATCAAGGCATATTGCTTTTTTCCTAATGGACAGGGCAGGTGTTCAATGTCCAAGCCAGGGGCAGAACTTCTCACAGAACTGCAGAAGGCACAGAAAGCATAGAGGGGTCAAGACACTCATGCATGTGTTCCCCGAATAGGATTGCAGCTGCTTTCCCCCCTTCCTAGATATGATGAAGCAAGACATGTCTAAAAAGCCTGAAAATCACTGGGAAAAGAATAATATGGTATGCTTGAAGGAAAACTTCGTTAGAGAACTTTTTGGAGAACTTTGAGTCCTGATAGATGATTCCTCCTATGGAGCCTGTGGTTTGGATGTCTGGTGTTATCAGCCTGATGGGCTTAGTACTCAACTTAGGAAATCATGGGAATTTATGGCCTGGATCACATGCCCAGCCCTGCACATTGAAGACTTGGAATTGGAGGGAAGGGGAGAAAGCAGAGAAGCAGCCCCATGTGAGTTTGCTTGTGCTCCCTGAAGCAAGGTTCACCCTAATTTTGGCCTCCTCCTCACTTCTAAAGCCTTCTTTGCTTTCAGAAGTGTTGGGAAAACCCAAGACCATTCTAGTAGTTCATCAAAGGAAGGGATGTTTGAAGAAGTGGAGGATGCATTGTCAAAGATACGAGGAAGCAATGAGGGAGTGGGCTAGGTCAGAGATGCACAAAGCACTTTAAAGGATATAAAATTAGAAGGACTGGACAGGTAATAAGGACTCTCTTATTTCCCTTCCTCAGTCTCCCCCTCCCCCTTCTGTCTTCCTTTCCTTCCTCCCTGTCTTCTTTTTTTGTCTCTCTTAAAAAGTATTCATTATAAACGCAATAGAATACTGACTCAATTGCTGCTGGTGACACAAATGATCTTGGGGGAAAAAGCATATAGTCTTGAAGATTACCCCCAGAATGACCCTCGTTTTTCATCCCATCCATTGGTGCTGATTAAAGTCTGACTGAGGACTCGTCTCCTGGCTTCTCTGATGGGATTAATGGCTCTGAAGTGATCTTTGTATCTGCTTCTGGATTACTTCATGCTTATTTGTTACATGGGTACTTTTTTTTTCCTTTGAAAGGGAAGGACAATATCAAGATTTAATGGTGTTGAATCACATTATCATCTTTGACTTAAAAGGCCTGGGGTAATAAGGTGAAGGACCACAAGATGGGAAAGAATATAAATCATCTAATTTTGGGGGAAAAAAAAATCCTGTGCTTTGCATATTTATTCAAAGAGTATGCCCCTAGATGTATCATATGGTCAATGTGAATTAGAGCTGATTTTAGGGACCAGTAGAATTATTAATTCCTTGAGGTCAATACTGTATCTTTTTATCCCAAATATTTCATGGAGGGTGCTATACTTAGTAGGCTTTCATTAAAAAGTGAGTGAGTGTGTGACTCTCTTCAGAGTGAGAAACAATTTAGCACAGAGGGAGTTAAGATCAGTGTGTTTGAGTTTTCGGAGTAAAAATTAATCATTGCCCTCTCTTTATTCTGAGGTCTGAAATAGCCGAGAATTCAGACACAGGAATCAGACAGGTAGAAATGTAAATATCAGCTTTCTCACTAATATAACTTATTTGGAGACTCTGTCTTGACCTGCCACCAAAATCTGATTTCCTGATGCAAACCTCCATACCCTTGAATTAAAAAGACTTTATTAGTCTGTCAGAGATGGATCACATTTTTCTCTTGAACCTTCTAATCCAACTCCTGCTTCTACTCCAGGTCTGGACATAGACTCTACTTCTGTAGGAGAGAAAATCTCAGATGAACTTTTGAAGAAAAGGGGAGGTCCACATGCGTGAAACCTGAGCTCACTGGGCTGCAGGGCCACATTCCTTTTCCCAGTCTCTTCATTTCTGCTTCCAGAGAGAAGAGTTCTGGTGAAGAAGACCTTGGATTTGTTCCTTCCCATTTATAAAATACTTTCTACTTTATGCAAACATAGGCAATAGGAATTAAGTTACCCCCATTTTTCTGCTCCAAAATGTGATGAAAAGGAAATATGAAATTGCTTAATGGACTTGGAAGATACCAGAGAAAGGTCAAAGTTGTGTTTTCAGGCTATGAAATGTAACCTTTAGGCTCTGAATTATAAGTGGGAGCCACTTGTAACAAGCTCTGATTGTTTCTGCCCTATTTTAAGAAAGTTATTTATTCAATACATAAAAATTTACTGAATGTATGTACTTATTTCCATTTTAGGTCAGAGGGATGGACCTTTGAACAGAGGGGTAACTACTTTGATCTCTTATAGACTATATTTTAATGTAAAAGACAGAAAATAAAGAGCAAAAAGTACATAGTGAAGTAGTGATTAGTACAGCAAGTACTATGAAGAACTAGCTACGTAGGTGATATTTGAGCAGGAAACAGAATGAAATGAGGGAGTCAATAAGGCAAAGTTCTAGGACAGATATTCCAGCTAGGGCTGACAGAAAGTACAAAGTAACTTGTTATGGGAAAGTTGTTTATATGGAATGAAGAAGAATAGATGATGATGATGATGATTATGTTTCATATGTTAGTCACCATACAGTACACCCTTAGTCTTTGATGTAGTGTTCCATGATTTGTTGTGTGAAGTAGAAGGAAGAGAGAATAAGGTCTGGTATTCTGGCTTTTCAAATAAAACAAAAAATAAAAAATTCTTTTTCCTGAAGGTAGTAGAAAATCACTAAATGGTTGGAACATGAGAGGAACATGATCGAATGTAGTTTTAAAAATATCTCACCGGATGCTTGCAGTAAAATTGCCATAACGGTGGCAGAACAGAAGCGGTAAGATGCCATCAAGAGAGTGCTCTAGGGGAAAATGCGGTGTATGCAGTCGAGAAGCATTTGTGGACAATGTAGTCCTGGGATGTGCCATTCAAAGGACTTGGTGTTTTCAGGAGACGAAATAGACGAAACAGAGAAATAGCCCAAAAGCTGCAATAAAAAGCAAGTCGTACACACATTCTACCTCCAGGTATTTAGAGTAGAGAAGATAGAAAAAAAAAAAAAAAGAAAAAGAAAAGAAAAAGAGAGAGAGAAAAAAAAAAGGAGAACAGCCTCAAAGATAGTAAGTATTTAAGCCAATTAATCATTGAATAGTTGCTATGCTCCTACCATACATGGGATGGCATTGTGTTAGGCTCACAAGTTACTGCTGTAAGTTGGACTCATTTTCCAAATACAGTCGTCAAGTATTGGCTCTTAGAGTGACAATCAGGCATATTGCTGGTGAGGAAAAATCAGTGCAGGTATTAGATCTACCCTCGGCTACCTCTATGAGTTTGGGACAAATCTCTTAATTATCTTCTCCTTCCTGTGAAAGATGAATGGGCAAATGATTGAAGCACAGAGATTTTCAGAGTTTGATTGAGGTGAAGTAGTTTTGCAGAACTGGTATTACACACTCCAGAGGCGCTTGCATGAATAAATGATAATCACTGTTATCAAAAAATTACCCCCATGACTGTGTATATATTTCACAGAAACATAATATCACTACTAATAACTGTTTATTCAGGCACATAGCAGATTCTAGAAAGTGATGAAATACTTTCTATACATTAGTAACTGGTATGTGTATCAAAATTTCACGAGGAACTCCAGGCACACTGCTACTTATCCTTCTCTATTCTAGAATTAAAAGAACATCTTTGAAGTTATTTTCATGTTAATAAAAAATGCATTTCATCATTGCAAGCACATGCCATGAGGCATCTCAATAAGCATCATTCTGATCTGCTCTGATCCACTGCTGTCCTAATTACAGGTCTGGCTGTCAGCATGTTCAATAATTTTATAGTTAGACTACACAGCAGGATATTGTATGGTCTGAGCTATGCATAAAAACCCTGGACAGCGCTCTTGACTACAAACTTGGGGAGTAATTCAGCATTGTCCAAATGAATGGATTACAGGCAATTGCATTGTTCTCTTTTGTCTTTCAGCCGCTAGCCCCCATGAATCCCAGAGCTCATTGGCTCAAGAGAATGGCCAAGATTACGCTCTCTGGATTCAAAGAGGCCACACTATCAATTAGCCCAGATGAGATGCAGATCATTCACACTATACACATTTGTTGAGTGTTGACTACAATGAGTAGTGCCATTTTCAGCCCTTTCAATGTGTGGCAGTGATTGAGTATCTCTGGCACAAAGCACTGACTAGGCATTGTGGGGAATTAATAGAGAATAAATAATAGTAACGGGGGGTAGAAGGCTGACTCTCTTATGGGCTGCTTTATTCTTGAATAGCTCATGCCTCTAGAATAACAGAACAGCCTTTGAGGGAGCTCTGAAATATATGTATAATACACACAATTTATTGTGCACATACGATAAATGTGTCCGTAAATAGACCTATGTGTGTATCTGCGTTAAATGTGTGTGAGAATATATATTGACCACATATATGTGTATATACAACTATACATATCATATAAATATGTGCTTGTAAATAAAAGATCTTCATCAAAGTTGGGTTAAACCATACAAAAATGGCAATATCCACATATTCTGATACTGCAAATATTTATAAGATTTAACCGAACAGTAAGTACATTTTCTTTGTAGAAAAAGAGAAAATAATTGAAAGAATTGAACATGGAGATACTATTTAAAATTTATTTTAATTATGCTTTTATTATAATTATGCTTGCATAATTTATCCTAGTCTTCATTCTATGCATTTAATGAAGTTGTGATAATACTTTATAGGCAACATTGGTAAACCACTCGTTTATTACTTCTTGGTTTAAACTCTAGCTCTTTCAACTCTGAGAACTTGGGTGCATTACTAAATCCATCTGTAGATTAAGGCTCATGAATGAATGAATCTAATTTACAGGACCTCTACGATATTTAAAAGAGGTAACACACGGAAAGTGCTTAGGACATGTCTGGAACCAGGTTTGTGTTCAAAAAGAGAGTTAACTGCTAGTAATAAAAACTAGCCGTTTTAATGGCTACATGAGCTCTCTTTCTATGAATGGTTCTGTTTATTACATTCTTATTGTAGGGCATTTAGACTTTTCCCCAAGTTTTCCTCAAAGAGTAGCCAATGTACACTGTCATTTATTGGGAATGGTGTAAGACCTGTTCTGCTTTGTCTGTAAAGGAGGTGTAGCTTGTAGGGACATCTCTAAGGCATTTCACTTTTCATTCCAAAAGAATGTGAAGAATAAGAGTTTTAGTATTAGACATTTTTGGATTTGAATTTGATCTGCCCTTCCCTTGCTTGGTGTCATGAGGTAAATCGTTTAACCCTGCATGGTGTATTATTGGTAGTTAACCCATGACGTGAATGATTCTCCTTATTAATGCCAGAGGGGCATTCTTAGGCAACCCTGTCTTCCATTTAGGGGTAATGGAACATCCATAGGGCTAATCTACACCTACTGCCCATGTACTAATACTGTTGGTTCTCCTGATCTGGAAGACTGACCAGTGTGTTCTCTCAGTTTCACCATCACTAAAGGATCCTCACCAACAGAGGGCCACCCATGGTTTATTCTTTCTTGCACCACAGTGTTAGTGATTAACGTGTTTACTACTCAATGGCGGGTATCCAGGGCAGAATGACTGCCATGGTCATTGCTAGAGAAGTTTACTTGGTTAAGCTTGCCTGGAGCTGTCAGAGATATGATATTCCTCATTTATGGTTTGACAAGTGCCAAGGATGTAGAATTTTTGAGGCTAAAAATATGTTTGTGTGCTTATATAATTTAAGAGGGCAGGACATGCTCATTATAAAAAAAAAATTAGAAAGAGGTAAGCAATACAATAGAACACATAATTCCCTCCCCCAGACATGATGAACACTGCAAGATGTATACACCTTGATGTATAATTCCTCCAGATGCGATCCCTCTCTCCCTCCCTCTTTCTCCCCTCCCCTTTCATCACTCTTCCTTATCTTCCCCTCATTACTTCTCTCCCCCTTTCATATCATGCATACTCTTCGTATTTATAGGTCTCCCTATAGAAATCCTATTATGCATGTTCTTCTTACACTGGATTCTGCCTTAACAATAAATTACAGATTTCTTCCCAAACCAGTTAGCCAACATTTGCAATATCATTTTTTTAAAAGATTTTATTTATTTATTTGACAGAGAGAGCACAAGTAGAATGGTAGAAAGACGGAGAAACAGGATTCCTGCTGAGCAGAGAGCCTGATGCTGGGCTTGATCCTAGGAGCCTGCGATCATAACCTGAGCCAAAGGCAGACACTGAACCGACTGAGCCACCCAGGTGCCCCACAGTGTTCTTTAATAGCTAAATACGATTCCCTTAAATAAAGGTAGCAGAATATCTCCTATTGTCGGACATTTAGCCTGTCCATGAAAAAATCTTTGTTAGGAATAGAATAATCCATTCTTGCTATTAAATTTTCTGCCCAATCATCATACTAATTACAAATATTTGTATCTACTAGTATAATATTTATATTTCTAGGGATCACTTACAAATGCATAGTTTATTGCATAATGCATATTTCTAAAAATTAGACATATATAATTTCTTTCAATATCCTCAGTGACTTTGACAGAACATCTATTGTTTTAACATAATTTACAGTCAGTTCAGATGGTGGATGAATAAGGCATTGTAGTTTACAAGAAATAGCTAAAAATCTATGACTCAGTCTTTGTAAGTTATGTGTCAGGTGTACACTTAGGGATATTAGATGCTCTATTACAAAAAGGAACATCGAATCTACTGACTCCAAACAAACCTTCTTTGTAAAAATGCACCAATATTTTTAAATCATTATAGATTTCACAGTCTGAACTGCGCTGATGTTTGAATAGAAGATTGCTTGAGCAATGATCCTGTGAAAACTGGCCTTTGCATTACCTGGGATTAATGGTCAGTTCCTCAGTTAATGTCCTGAGTTTTCTGGACCAAGGCAAAAGTCATCTGCACTCCTACTCACCAGTCATTAACTGGAGTAATGATGGATTTTGTGGAAGCATCATTGCTGCCGTGACAATAATTGGTACTTTGAAGAGCTATCTTCTTGCTTTATTTTTCTTGATTGTTTACTTTTGGCTACTGACCAAGTGGCCATTTGAAGAAATTACTTGTTTTTAGCTCCATAATTACCAAATGCCACTTATTAGAATATAAACCTACAAACCCATATATTTAAATTCTTGTGTATAGCAAATGAACAAGAAGCCGCATAATGTATAGACTGACTGAGTCTAGGCTGTAGTTTTATTCTTTATCTCTGTGGATTCCAAGGCTATTTTTTTTTGTAGTTAATAAGCATTTATTTAACTAATATATTTTCATACATTTGTTAGAAATTTATGAGTTGAATTTATGAATTGTCTTCTATATTCTTTGCCTATTTCTCTTTGGAATAAATCTTAAAGATTTGGAAAATTATATTTCTATAGTAAAGATATCAGTGCTTTGTCATATTTTTTCAGGTGTTTACTTTTTAATTTTCATTATGGTATTTTTTTTTATTATGTTCAGTTACCCACTGTATCATCATTAGTTTTTCATCATTAGTTTTATCATCATTAGTTTTCCATGTAGTGTTCAATGATTCGTTATTTGCATATAACATCACAACACATGCCTTCCTTAACACCCATCGCCTTGTTACCCCCTTCCCCCACCCCTTCCCTTCTGAGATCCTCCTTCATGGCTGGGGTACCAACGCCATTTTCTGAGATGGTATTAAATCCTAACAGAAATGTGGGATTTCACATTCAGCATATGGAGTCTTTTTTTGTTTTTGTTTTTGTTTTTTTTAAGAAGATTTTATTTATTTGGAAGAGAGAGTGTGTGTGAGAGAGAAACAGACGCCCTGCTGAGCAGAGAGCCCAATATGGGGCTTGATCCCAGGCCTGAGATCTTGACCTGAGCTGTAAGCAGACGCTTAACTGACTGAGCCACCCAGATGTCCCCAGCATATGGATTCTTGTACAAGAGGCAGTTGTAGAACTGCTTTCAAAGATGCATGTGTGTGTGAGATTGTTTTTGGTAGGTAGCCAGATTGTAACAATTAGCTTGGGAATAGCATGAATCTTTAAAAGAGTTTTCTATATTTTCATTCTTTAAAAAAACCAAAAGAGATCAAAAGAAGTTGGTTTATTACCTGGAAATGTAATGTGCTAATGGAACCCTCAAACAAATGCTCATAGTGTTGAGATGGTCTCCCATTGGCAGACTGTCTCTTTCAGGACTGAGTAGTAGTTACACTTGTTTTTTTTTTTTTTCTTTCTCATTTTCCTTTGACCTATATAAGTTATTACATTTTTTAGACTTTGGGGGAAAATGAGGAATAAATTACCAGTGCCCTCTTCAAAGTTACTGTTTAATTTTTTTTTTTTTTTTCCTCCTCAAATTATCAACTTGGGAGCTTGGTTTTTGAACCAAATTTCCCTTTTTCTCTTTCTTCCTTCTTCCTTCCCTCCCTCCCTCCCTCCCTTTCTCTCTTTCTTCCTTTCTTTTTCTTTCTTTTTTTTTCTCTTTCTTTCTTTCAGTATAGTTAACACACAGTGTTATATTCCTTTCAGATGTACAATATAGTGATTTAACAATTCCATACATTACTCATTTGAACCAAATTTTAAATGTGAAGATAATCTTAAGGCCTCAAATCCCTGTAAACTCTTCACCCTCCTGAAGAGGGTGAAGGGGTGAAAACCTCCTGAAGAGGTGAAAACCCCACAAGAAATAGGCATCATTGCTCTACTTTTAAATGAAGAAAAATCAGAATTATTTAACAATTTGCTTTAGATTCAGACCTGAGTCAACTCATTGCTTTGATATTTACTTGTTGGGTGAGCTTAGCCAAATTACTTCTCTGGTCCTCTATTTTATTTGTTTGTATTGACAGAAGAATAAAATATATATCAGATAGGGTTTCTCTAGAAAAGAAAATAAATAATATTTCTAAGGCACACACAATAATGAATAAGTAGTTGCTATTCTTATTCCAGATCATGCAACTAGTTAGCTTATGGGAATGGACTGCAAATGAAAACTCTTTTTTTTTTTTTTTTTGAGAATTCATTACTTCCTCATGGAAGCTATATAAAGGAAAAAATTAAAGATAGTATCCGATGAGTATCCAGGAACATAATAAGATGCATAAAGGCATAGCGATTTAAATTCATGGAGATTTTCAATAATTGATGAAGTAAATGGAATTATAATCAGATTATGGGGGTAATGAAGGTAAATTCAGTATATAAATAATTGTTTCTTTCTATGGTCTTCTGCCTCTTATGTGATCAACTTTTTCCTTTTAGATAATGAAATGACGTCTCTCAATTTCTTTGTTTTTCTAGGCATGCCTAACACAGTCCTAGGGCCATTAAATGGTCGTAAAATAATTATGATCAAGAACTTTTAAAGGTATCTCTCTAAAAAAAAAGTGTCTCTCTAGACTACTGAACTTCTGTGTGTAGAGAAGGGTTAACAGAATTGAGAACTATCTTCAGAAAGTCTTACTTGTGAAGTTAACCCTTCCCTATCACCTAAACTTAGATTTCAGGAGAATTTCCACCATTCTCAGAATGGTGAAGAGCGTGTCACTGTGCCAAAACTGTTTGTACAAATAATGTGGATTATGCTGAACACCTCTTTTCTTAGAGTCTGGAATTTTAGTAGAGGGTGCCTAAGTGATCAGTCCCCCATAAAAACCCTGAACCCTGTAATGATCTTCCTTGGTGGACAGCAATTCACAAGCATTGTCAGAATTTATTGCTAAAGGATTGAAGCACATATACTGTGTGAATCTCCTAGAAGAGGACACTTGGAAATTGCCCCCCATTCCTCTTGGACTTGGTCCTATTCATCTTTTCCCTTTGCTGATTTTACTCTGTACCCTTTCCCTGTAATAAATTATAGCCATGAGTATGACTATATGCTGAGTCCCATAAGTCCTCGTAGCAAATCATCAGAACTAGGGATGGTCTTAGGGATCCCCACACACCTTGGTTCAGGGATCACCACACTTCCCAAGCATGCCACCCACCCGCAACCCCCTGCCAGACACAGAAGCTCTAGGCAATGCAATGGCAAACCTCCAGGGCATTAAAAAGGAGGATAGGCACAGACCTGTACCCCAGGGGATAAAAATATATTATATGTTTATTAAAAAAAAAAAAAGGAGGATAAGTTTAGAGGTGGGTGGCCTGAAGTGGAGTAGGTGTGAGATTGTGAGAGAGAAAAGCAAGATAGAATAGAGATACAAGAGAGGAGAAGTTATTAGTGCCTTTGAATGATTAAATAATTATCTCTTCTCCCTCTAACCTGTTTCAGAGCCAATTGAGAAATAAGGCAAAGGCAGAATGTAGAAGCCAGATTACTATCTTTATTACTTACAGTCTGTGTTCTATGTTATAAAGGCATAATTATTGAAGTCCCAATGAGTTTGCTATTAGAATTAGACAAATTTACCTATCGCATAAGATTACTTATGGCTTGTTCTGTCTTCTCCTTCAGTTATTCCTATAAAGCTCTTTGCTAACACAAGGGAACACCGGTAATAGAGAAACATTATCACTTAAGTTGGAGACGATGGCAAATGGAAGGACGAATAATTACTTCAAACGCTCTCCAATTACTAAGCAAGATAAAAGAGGTGGAGTTCAATAGTGTGGAAAGTCAATGCTAGGAATTCACAACTGATATGTGAGGGAACAGACATAGTCTCAAAATAAGTTGTTTCACAAGCTCCCAGACACTTCCAATCAGAAGTCGGAAATGTAGTCAGTTTAGAGACAAATCTGTTAGCAAACCAGAATGTTAAAGAAAGAGGCAAAGATTTTGGTATAGGTGAACCATATGGATGTCTGAAATATCCTGAATATTTTGAAGTACATCCACTTAGTGCTACTGGTACACCGTCAACCTTATTAGGGAGGGTAAATGCTGAGCTGTTGCAGTACAAATTCCAAATAACAGTAACTTAATAGAAGTCTGTGTTTGATCTCCCGTAGTGGTTTAGCCAGGCGGGGTCGGGTTAGTGATGTTAGAGACCCAGGTTCTGCCCATCTTGTTCCATCTTTTCCTAGAATACTGCCATCCACACATGGTTGGAGATGGCTTATCACTTCACACACATTCTTGCCAGCAGGAAAGGAGTAAAAATCCCTTCAATTTCAGAATATTGCCTAAAAGCTGCACATTCATTTTTCTTACATTATATTATGATCTTAGATTCATGACCATATGCAACACATTGGATCGTAGCTAAAAAGACAGGGTGAGGTGGTTTTTGTTTGTTTGTTTTTGTTTTTGTTTTCTTCCAGGAAGCCATGTATCCCACTTAAAAAAAAAAAATGAAGGTTTTATTACTATAGAAAGAAAGAATTATTATTGGAGACCATGCGGCATTTAGCTACCCACCCAGGCCTTTGACTTCTATATGGATTCACCAATGGATCCCTTTACCACTCACATGCACTTACCCACTCCTCTAATAAAAAATCCCCAGCTCTCCTTTGGGATATCTGATTTTATACCGCTCTCTTCATATTCCTGGATGTGATTTAGATTTTGGCTGTGAGGTTTGTAAGGCAAGAGGGAGGCATGGGATCAGTGGCTCGGTAGGCATGGAGGGTTCAGGTCGTGGATGTGGGCTGAAATGTGTTCACATTAGCCCCTGCACTTTGTTGAATTTTGGCAGCTTCCCTGGCTGTGGCTGTTGGAGGATCATGGGATCTTCTCAACATCAGAGGCATGCAATGATGGCAGTGATGGTATGGTTTGGGAGTGAGCAGCTGTCCTAGGAACTTCCTAATTTCACAAGCAGCATCTCGATGATTAAGGATTCAGAAACTTCCTGGAGTCTAGATGCTGTGTTCTAGCTTTAGGAATCATTTCTTAAAGCATGAGTGTGTCTCTCTCTCTCTTCTTTTTTTAAAGATTTTATTTATTTATTTGACAGAAGGAGAGAAATCACAAGTAGGCAGAGCAGCAGGCGGGGCACCCAGGCGCCCCGAGCATGTCTCTGTTTTGTACTTTTCCAATGATCCCATAAGCCTTTTATCACCTTGTAATAACTTATTTCTGCTTAAACTGGCTAGCATGAATTCTATTCTTGGCAACTGAACCCTTATGACAACTGAGTAGAGCTACCTATAAATAAGTCATTTCACTGACCTGTTCATTGATGCGAGCAGAAGATCAAATGTGCCTAAACAACTTATAGCCTCATATTAGATAGCTAATATTTATTGACAATTTTCTATGTGTCAGGCACTAAGAATTTTTCCAAAACTATGATATTTAATTTCAGTAATCACTTATGTATTAGGACTTACTGTCCTTGTTCTGTAATGAGAAAACTGAGTTTTACAGGAGTTAAACAAATCCTTGGATTAAAAAAAAAAAACAAAACAAAAACAAGCAAACAAAAAAAAACACTTGTGTACAGTTCAGACAGCATTTGAAATCAGATGATCTGGTGTAACAGTTAAAGCCCTAAGAAGGCATTTATTAAAATGATCATTGAGTATGCACTACATTAATTGACATTCTGATAAAGATGAAGTAGATGCACAAGGTATTAGGATAAGGTAGAAACATTGAGCAGGTTGATGGGCACCATTGAACATTCTAGGCTTCAGGGAGAGGGGCACTAGCTGAACCACATTTGCATTAAAAAAAAAATCATTCTCGGGGCGCCTGGGTGGCTCAGTGGATTATAAGCCTCTGCCTTTGGCTCAGGTCATGATCTTAGGGTCCTGGGCTCAAGCCCCGCATCGGGCTCTCTGCTCATTGGGGAGCCTGCTTCCCTTCCTCTCTCTCTCTCTCTCTCTGCCTCTCTGCCTACTTGTGATCTCTGTCAAATAAATAAAATCTTAAAAAAAAAAAATCATTCTAACTGCTGAGTAGAAAATGGTTTGAAGCATGAGCTTGTCTAGATGTTCAGAGACCAGTTAGGTGGCTATACATAAATTCAATGGAATGACCATAGCGTCAGCTATGGTAGCGGTGGTGGGAATGGAAAGAAATGCAAAAATGGGACTGACACTTGAAAGGAAGATTCAAGAAAGAGTGGTGATTAATTTAATACCGGAAGTGAGAGTAGAGAACTAGTGGAGAATAATGTCCAGTTTTCTGATGGAGAAAGTAGTTTGATATTGATGCCACTTATGCCCTATTCATGGACTACAGTTCTGAGACTTATCCTCTGGATCCAGAAATGATTCCTTGATGAAGGAGGAGAATTGTACTAAGAATTGTGTTACCGAGATCCCTGCCTTACAAACTGAAAACTGAATGCTGCTTTTTTTTTTTTTTTTTCTCCTGATCAAACAGTGTTGGTAAGTTCCAGAATATTGATCAAAAAAGACTGATCTGTATTTCCCTGGAGACTCACAAATCTTGCTTGGCCTTTTCCATACCTCACCAGTGATGAGCACTTAGGAAGACCCCCTCCCCCCTCTTAAAAATTTTTTAATAACACCTTGTGAAGTAACTCTTTTTTCATGGAGGGAATGGAATTTGCAATAGTAGCTTTGAACTACATTCTTTTTGTCATAAAAATAGATTCTGAACCACAGATAAAGTCAACAGGCTATTAAGAAAGCACAAAGGAAAAAAAATTAAACTCTTTTCAGAATATGTAACTATTTTTAACATTAGTTAAGCTAAATATTTTAGAGCACTAATAAGCCAATTAAAATAAAGTTGATTTTTTAAAAAATTTAAATTAAGGTAGTATACTATATGAAATGTGGCCTGAAATTTTAAAAATTCATGTTCTAGAAAACTCATATAGTAGTGCTTAACCATATTTTCTCTCTAATAAGCCCCATGCTTACAAGTGTTTGTTTTTTTAGAATAACTGCTTTTATTAGGTAGAAACAGCTTAATTTTACTGTTCTTTTATCAAATAACTCATTAGTGTCCAACAGATTGTTAATGAACATAATGATATTTTATTAGCATAGTAGTAATACAATTTCAACCAAATGAAATAACTTTGATATTTTACTTAACGAATGCAGACTTATTTTATTATGGTTCTGTTGTTCTTTAAAATACTGCGAACAGGGAGCGCCTGGGTGGTTCAGTGGGTTAAGCCACTGCCTTTGTCTCAGGTCATGATCTCAGGGTCCTGGGATCGAGTCCCACATCAGGCTCTCTGCTCAGCAGGGAGCCTGCTTCCTCCTCTCTCTCTCTGCCTGCCTCTCTGCCTACTTGTGATCTCTCTCTGTCAAATAAATAAATAAAATCTTTTTTAAAAAAAGACTGCAAACAGGGATACTTAGGTGGCTCAGTTGGTTAAGTGCCTCACTCTTCATGATCTCAACTCAAGTCTTGGTCTTACGGTCCTGAGTTCAAGGACCTGTGTGTGGAGCCTACTTAAAGAAAAGAAAAAAAAAAGTATATTGAAAATTAGGTATAAGGCCTTCGTGTGTATGTATGGTTCATTTTACGTATTGAACAGTAAATTTGGAATACTGTTTTATTCCTTTAATGTTGGAGTAAATTCCTTTAATAATGGAATTTAGAATTTGATACACAAAGATTCAGAAGCTGTAGATTTGGAAGAGAATGGGTCTTTAGTTTAAAAAAGCAGAGAAAGTTTTTAAGTTTAGAAAGTAGAGGGGAAAAATGAGTGCTGTCTTTACATTTTGTCTGGTTTGTCTTAAAATCTCTCTTCTGAAGGAAAGGATCTCCATCCGCTGAGGTTAGTTGACAAGAATGAAGCAGGAACTCAGCTTTGTACTGAGGTTGCCATCTGTCTAAATATTCTTCTCCAGAGGCTTGTCTTCACACCTCCATGTCTGGTACCAGTATGGTACAAAGGTTAAGGGGTAGGGCCTAGAATTACCATCTGTTAAGCCTAAATTTTCCTAATCATCATTGAGTTCCATAGGGAGGTGATCCTTGCTGTCCTGGAAATACTTCCCTACATTTAGAGCCTCAGGAAACTCCAGTTCTTGAAGCATTACAGGATTGGCAGTGAGTAATGATGGCTCCTTTATGTGAGGTATATGGGTGAGCACATTGCAAGGCACTGTTTGATTTGATTCTCCTAAAAACACTGTGAGCAAGTGATGTTACCCACATTTCACAGATAGCTTAGAGAGGTTATGTAACATTCCCAGAAACATGCAGCTAGTAGAGAGTAGAGCCAGATTTTGGATCTAAGGCTCTTAAAGACTATGCAACCCTTTCTCATTATAGCTTCCTTTTTCTTTTTCTTTTTCTTTTTTCTTTTCTTTTTTTAGCTTCCTTTTTCTTAACTGGAATAGTGGCACCTCTGGTAATTGACAGCTACTACTCACATTTACGAGATATATATTTTTTTAATTTATTTATTTGACAGACAGATCACAATTGGGCAGAGAGGCAGACAGAGACAGAGAGAGGGGGAAGCAGGCTCCCCGCCGAACAGAGAGCCTGACACAGGGCTCGATCCCAGAACCCTGGGATCATGACCTGAGCTGAAGGCAGAGGCTTTAACCCACTGAGCCATGCAGGCGCCCCACATTTACAAATTTTTTAATAGCAACTTGAATCTGATATTTTAGGATCTTGACATTTCACTTGGGTCTCCTCCAAAAAATTTATAAATATATATGTGTATATATTTATATTTATATTTATTTGTATATATTTTTCAGGTCCTCTTGTTTCTCTGAACTTCAGAGTTGTTACTAGTGTGTGTGTGTGTGTGTGTTTAAGATTTGGACTTTGAAACGGTTTGCTCTTGAATTAAAAATAAAGTATACACATGTTTCTATGTGTCCGTATATATAAATATGTTTTTAGCACCCTCCAGTTCTCAGTGGTTCCATAAAGGAATTATTCCATTCAAAAGCCATTGAGAAAATGGTGATTCAGCGCTGCTCCTTAACTGGTTTCTATAAAACACGTCCCCAAAGCTGAGTTTCCTTCAGCTAATTCATTCACAATGGCTATTAGAAAATACAAATTATTTACAACTTTGCATTCGTTTATGGTTAAGAGAATTATGACAAATTTGTTTCCAATTCTGTATTTAAATACATATTTTAGAAAGACAAAATTAACTTTGCCGTACCTTTTCTTTATTCAGGTACCAGTATTTTTAGTGGTCTTATTAATGTATTGAAAGTTTTTGTTGGTGGTGGTTCTTTTTGTTTGTTTGAACATGAAGTCACTCAGGACATCTGCTCTTTAATAATTTAGGTTAAGACAATACTGGCTGTGATGACTGTTGGGTTTTCTGGAAGGTGATTTCATCTCTCTCCACCCTTAGGCTCATAAATTCTACTTCAAGCAAATTTTAAGAACAAAAGAACATGATATCATAGATTTAAGAAATGACATTTAAAATGTTCCCTAAACAAAACACAAAGATGGGAGTGACTGTTTCAGGGCAACAGAACTTACTATTGACCACCATGGGTGTAGAATCCTATTCCTTAAAGTCTGGTGAAATAACTATTAAAGAAATGGTTCTCAGTATTTTGTGAGCTCTGGGTGCTCAGAGTTATGGTCAAACTTTTTGGACTCGTACACCACCAAATCCTGTGCGTGGACAGACTAAATAACACCCTGCACAGAATTACTTTGCTGCTTCTTAAATGTTTGTAGAACATGTTATTGATTTAAAATTTCAGAATGTTACTCAGTTAATACTCTATTTTAAATAAAGTAAGACACCATCATTTTAAGATGCCCTGCTACTTTTGTTACCTCTGGGAAGAGAAAATGCCAATTGTAATTTTATGATACCATTGATGGGAATATGCTTACTAATTTTAGAGATGTGTGAAAAATAACATCCATCTTAAAAAAAAAAGATAAGCCATAACAGGATTGTTTTATCTATGAATACAATGCATGTTAGAATGTCCCAAAGTTTATCTTCTATACCAAAGACTTGGAGCTACTGGGTCACTTCCTACTGTATTGATTGGCAAGACTTACCTTTCTGGTTGTGATAAGCTGACCTCATGCACTGTGGTGGAGATGATCTGAGAAAGTGCATAGAAAGCTTTTAGAAAAATGCATATGGCATACAGAAAGCTCTTACGCTGAGACCACCAAATTCATTCTTACTGTTGAAACCACCATCGCCATGACTATTTCTCCTACTACTACTTCAGGGGTGATACGCTTGTATAACAAAAGGCAGTCTAGTTATGGAATCTATATTTTTTTCAAAAGTCTCAAGGTGAATGGCTTGAGCAGCAAAGAATTGAGAGCCCAGGATGAAGATGATGTGACATTTACTTTTTTTCCTGGTCCAAATATTTATCAATGCTCAAGAGGAGTTGACAATTAAGAATGTATTTGTCGTTCTCATTCTTGAGCATTGAAGAGATACCTTGATTTACCTTTGTGCATACGGAAATACCCAAATCTTGAGCTTCACTAGCTTGAAAATTAAAAGAAAAGGGTCACTACTAGACTTGCAAGCTAAAGTCTGAGTGTTGTACATGCAAATATAATGCCCGAGTTGATCTTTGCTAATATCAAGACTTTGTCTTCTAACTACTATTCACAGTATGCTAAGCATTTTGATGTGGGATTCTAAATAACCTTTCCAAAAATTAGGTTTCAATTACTTAAATAAAGATGAAAAGAGAGGGTAAGTTTGTTTTGATTTTAAAGCTAGAAGTAAATTAGAAAAAGACTGGACTTTCAATTGTGTAACATTTAGGTAGAAGGAGGCTGGAATTATCAACAGCAGAAATAAAACAGTGATATTAAGCATGTTTATTTGCTAGGCAAGATATTTAACACTAATGTAATAGAGGATTTTTAATCCTCCCAACAACTTTAAGAGGCAAGAACTATGTGTGTCTTTAAGATACACCCAAGGGCACAAGCTCAGAGAGATTAAGTAATTTGCCTGAGATCACACAGCTAGTAATAAGAAGAGCCTGTCTTTAAAATCAGATCCCTTTGATTCCAAAATTCTTTTTCTTAATCACTATACCTGACGGTGTATTTTTAGTTCACATTTAGAAGGGGTTAATTCTCTCTTTGCTGTTCCTTGTTCCACTGCTTCTTTTTTTGATAAGATCCCTTGATAATGTTCTTTCCTTGGCAGCCCACGGAGTCCCTATAGGCATGAGCTCACATCAAGCCCTGTGTTTTCCTTTGGAAAATGTTATTCAACACATATCAGTTAATATATGAGTTATTGCATTGCATACTTGAAAGGTTTGCACAAAGAAAACATGGGCACATAATTCAGGAGTTCACAATTTTGCAAACCTCAAAAGCACATGAGAAAATGGAGTCTTGCGAATTTAGATATTCTCTACAGATTGACTGAATGAAAGTACATATTTTATTCTCTCACATTTTTTCCCCTGGCATACATCATACTGTTCCAAAGTTGGATCATCTATAATCTCTCTTGCCATCTTGTCACAATAGGCAAATACGGCTATTATCTCTGCTTTAATATGCCTGTCGAAATTCTGGTACCCTTGGGGTCTCTCCAATGTCCATAGTGTCCAATGCTTTGGAGCCTGACAGTGTAATCATTCCTTGTTAAGAAGTTACATATTGACTATCACCCATCACCACCCCAGATAAAAGTCCCATTTTGCCAACAGGGTGGTCCTGGAATAAATTAGAAATATGATAGAGGGTGCTGCTTCTTTCACAGCTGCATCATTTTAGTGACTCTGAGGACGCAGTTGAATTATCTGGATACGTGTGAATGCAAAGCACAGCTCTGGGCAGGCTGAGCAATATGCGTAAGTTAAGAAAGTCAGTACAAGGTTTATGATCTGTGCTACATTCTTTTTTTTTAAGATTTTATTTATTTATTTGACAGACAGAGATCACAAATAGGCAGAGAGACAGGCAGAGAGAGAGGAGGAAGCAGGCTTCCTGCTGAGCAGAGAGCCCAATGCCGGGGCTCCATCCCAGAACCCTGGAATCATGACCTGTGCCAACGGCAGAAGCTTTAACCCACTGATCCACCCAGGTGCCCCTGTGCTACTTTCTTAATCACCTTTCATCTATAAGCTTAGTTTAGTTTTGTTTTGTTTTATAAGAACGGTGCCAATCACAATTCCCTTGATAAGTAATTTCCCACTCACTTGCTTCTGGATGTGTAAGTTACATTTGACAACTTTCTATAAACTATTTCTCTTCATAATCTGCTTGAACGTATAGGCTGAACAATAAAGTGACTAATACAATCGGGTCAATAGCACTTTGTAGGTCACATCTTTAAGATTTTCTTCACGGGCTGCTAAATATTTATTGCATTTCAAATTTTCTTAGGGATATCTTTCTTTATATCTTGCACAACTGGTGAAAAAAGTGCCCTAACATCAGCAGGCCAATGTGACTTTTCTCTCATGCCTTGTTTGAGTCTGATGCTCTGAGACACGAGGTGTGGGCATTTTGTATTCAAAAGGGAAAACATATAATTTAGCAGCCAAACCACTCATTGGTGAAAAGGGATTTTATCTTTTGTTCCAACATATTATCACTATAATAAGCACCTAACCTAGCTATTTTTTGAGACCTCTGGTTCAAGGAGAATATTTAATGGAAGAAGGGGGTGGAGAAAATCAGCAATAGGTCAAAGGGAAAGGAAAAAAAATGACAAGAAACCATATCAGAATATGAAAACCAAAGAAGAAAGAACAAAACAGTAACCCAAAGGATAAACAGGGAAGGGATATATAACGCAGCAGGTAAGAGCACAAACTTTGGGGCAGACTCACCTGCATTCAGTTGCTTCCTGTGCCAATAGCTAGTTACGTGACCTTGGACAAATTATTTCATTTTATTTTCCTCATTGCAACAATGCTGGTGATAATCCCCATTTGTTTTTCATGTCATGGTGAGAATTCAGAGGTGTTTCATATAAAACACAGCTCAGTGCTTGGCCCCAAATCACTACTCAATCAATAGGAACTTTCTGTAAGACGTAACTCTCACTGGAAAGGGAAGGGCCTGGGAGTTACAGCCGTATTGAGAGCCGTAGATGGGACAGGCATTGTTGTCTCTCATATCACTCAGGGTCAGCCATACCAAGTGCTGCTAACCCCTGAACTAGTCTCTAACTTTGTGATAATGTTCCAACTGCATATTTAGAAACCAGCCGCGAGGATGGCCTGACCCACTGGTCAACATCCGTGTGTACCGGGCTTCTGAGATGAGTCTCCATCAGAGCTGACTTCACTGTGTGTATTTGCCTGAGCTCATGCAGCTTTGTGGCATTTCATTCTTCATGGACTTCCTGGGAGCTGATTTAAGGTACACACATCAATCAGAGCCTAATCAAGCTCAAAGCCAGCAGCTTCTCAGGGGACGAGACAAGCGACCACTGAGACCCGTTCAATCAAGGTGGCCCTTGGGTTCGGAGGCCCCCACCTGAAATAAATCTGGAGAGTGCCTTTTAAATTCAATGAACACTGATGAAACAGCTGCCCATGGGGAGACCCTGACTGTACAGAATAAATACATCTATCCCAGAGCAGCCATAAATAATACCCTTTGGTTTTTATGCATAATTACCACTGAGTAGTAGCTAGTAGCTTGGCTGAATTATAATGACATGTTCTATGGTTACTTTTGTGTGTCTCAGCTTTAGAATAAATAGTGTAAAATTATGAACACGCTATGGTGTGTGTGTGCATGCTTGTGTGTGTGTGAAAACACATTTTGTCTATTGCTTTTTTTTGTTGTTCTTCATAGGCCTATTAAGTGCAACTTTATTTCTCTGAAAAACATTGAGAATCACAATGGTTTAAAACCCTTTGGCAATTATTATTTTAGGCTGTGGTCTCCCTACAATAGTTAGATAATAAGATGAGTTGAAACCAAGATTGCTCTTCTTATCCCATGGGATGTGCTGAAGAGAGGTCCAGAAGCTCAGTGGGCAGAAAGGGCTCCTCAAATACACATGCCTTTCGAGGCCAGCAAATAATCTTCACGCTCAGATGTGGTGGTGTGAGGTGAAGGGAGCTGGGTGAGGAGGCTCTGCTGCATTCTTGAGGGACCTGTTCAGTCTGTACCTTCTTGTCTGTGTAGAATAAAAACAATTACCTTTTATATTTCCATAGCGAGGTCCATTGACTCCATTAAAATAATGCAGTTTTAAGTGCGTCCGTTTCATATGGGATTCCTTACATGCATTCTGGTTCAGAGGTCACTTTCTGCTTTCCTGTGACACATTTGAATTAATGATGCTCTTTATGGCTAATTGCACCTTCCCACTTAAAAAACCTGATTGATGGCTACAGTAATTCAGAGGTAATCATGTATCGTTTCTTATGACTCTCCAAATAAGCACAGGGTCTGATGATCTGACCTCTAGTTTCATTTTAGGAGATGATTACTACCTTCAGGAATCCTCAGAAAATGCAACGGTGTCCAAGGCACTCAGAAGAGTATTCATTTATGGCTGCCTCATGGACATTGTAAATAATGTGCTATTCAGATGAAACAATGCAGAGCTTCAGAAGTCATCACATTTTTGCCTAGGAAGGCAACTAAAATATTATTTTAGAAGCATTTGGTCATGAAAAGGGGGGTAGGGAATGAGCAGGAATGACTATCGGGAGAAATGTACCTCTAAATGCAAAGACGTTTGTCCAATCCAAAGCTCAAATAAGAATAGAGAATCAAGCAGTTCCTGTTTTAGCCTTAACTGGTGATGATAATCATTTCCTAGAAATTTTGAGGTCAAGGTATTGTTGGTAGAACAATGAAGTTTGGGTTGACATCTCGGGCCTGCAGTCCAGTCGCCTTGGACTAATCACTTACTTTCCCCCCTCTCCCTGATTTCTCTGCCTAGAAAAAAGAAGTAGAGATAGCTATAACATGTTTCTTAGAAAATTCTTAGAAAATGTTATTTATAAATGCTTCATTCAGAGGAGCACTTACAGACATAAACTCACTTTTTTTGTTTTTTATCTATTTATGATTTTAAAATCATATCATAGCTTAAAATCTTAGAATAATTTGACAGGGAAATGCTTGAAAGTGAAAAAAAAATAAATTTTTACATGAAGGTAATATAATCATTTATAATGGAATCACCAGCAATCGAACTTTTTTGCTAACATTTAGCATCACTGTGTTGTCTTTATCATAAACTCACTTTAAACTTCTAGAATCTTTTTGGATGTAGTATTAACAAAACAGAAAATTACAGTTTCAACTCTGGTCACCAGAAGTCACCATGACTTCCAATATGAGTACCATTATGTGATGATGCTGATGATGATGGTACTTATACTAGGTCAATACCTTGAAGAGAAATGGATACAAAGTCAATCTCATTTGTGGATAGTGGGAATTGAGTGACCTTCCCAATATCTCTGGAGTATTTCGGGAGAGGCGGAAATTGCATTCTTCTCGTTACTTAGGTCTGAGCTCTCTGCTTTGTGTGTTCACTGATAGAGAATAGCTCACTGGTAGAGACACACATATCTTTTCTGAACTTAACCCAGATATTGTGACATATCTCTTCCCTCTTGTATTCCATATAAACCACCCATATATAGGCATTTTGTTTTATATGCTAGATATTTGTGAAGGTTTTTTTAAAATCTGTACCCAGATAGTTGAATGATACAATTTAAAATTAAGTATTAAACATATCTATTCCTCCACACAGTTACACCTTGTATCTTCCTAAACTCTGAACTTTTGTTCAGAGTTTAGCCTCTTTCACCTTTGTATCTCTGGGAGATATCGCTTCTTCTGTTTCTTAGGAAATATACAATGGAGTCTCCTTGCAACTCCAACTTCTCCAACTGTATTAGACAAAGCAATCTGACCCTCTCTAGAAGCTATGTTCAGCTTCAGTTAGAGGACTCTCTCTACATAACCAAAATGCGGTAGGAGGAAATGAATTGCGGGAGATACCTTATGGCATGGACCTTTCAGACCATGTAAAGATGTTGGGTGTTATTTCTAGCAAGTTGAAGAGCTGGTAGTGGGTTTTGAATAGGGAGGAAGAAATGATCCCTAACATGTATTTTAGAAGTATCACCTAGGATGACAAGTGGAGAATTAACTATATGGGAGAAAAAATAGTGGGGGCAATCAAGCGAAGTAAGAGGTGACTGCATTCATGCAATTAAGATATAATGGTGGTTTGTATGCATGTGTCTATTAACAATAGAGGTGGTGAGAAATGGTCAGGTTTTGGAGATAGAGCCTGGATGTAGGATGCCCCCAGTAATATTGCTTATAGACTGTGGATAGTATGTGAAAGGAACAAAAAAAGATCTTCTCTGATGTTTTTTATGTTTTGTTTTGTTTTTGCTTCATCTGCTGGAAGGATGGCATTGCCAATGTCTCAGATGGGGGATGTTGTAGAAAGGCAGGTTGGGACAGTGGTGTGTTAGATATTGCAGTAGACACATTGAGTAAGAACTGAAAGTTCGGAATTGGAAACTTAGGCATTAGACTCAGACTGAAGAGTGAATGTTGCAGTCATAATAATATAGGTGCCATTTCCAGCCACACGTTTGGAAAGAAGGGAGGAGATCTTCAAAACTAAGCTCTACAGCCCTTCAATGTTGAGAGAGGAGGACAAGAGGATAGGAGGCTGGGATGGAGCAGCAAGTGGACCAGGGAAGCAGGAGACACTGGTGTTCCCAAACCCAAGTCAGGAAAGTGATTCTAGAAGATAAGAACTATTTACTGATTCAGAAGTTGCTAAAAGGGTTTGGTAAGATGATGACCAAGATTTAAGCATCGAGTTGGCAATCTAGTAGGCTTAACAAGAGCAAATTAGTAGACTTATAAGCTGAAAACCTGACCAAAACCATGCAAGAGAGAATGTAAGGAAACCAAAGGCAGATGAAGCATATAGACGACTCTTTGGAGTACTTTGTTATAAAGAGGGGGACAAAAGAATAGATGGCAACAGGAACAGAATGCAAAATTGTGAGAGATTTGAGATTTTTGACAATTTGGGGGTTATTAATTTGTTTGATGGATAGTTTGGAAACCATTGATAGTTTGATAGGAAATTATACAAATTTTTAAAGATTTTATTTATTTATTTATTTAAAGAGCACATGAGTTGGGAGGGTGGGCAGATGGAGAAGGAGATGGAGAATCTCAAAAAGACTTGATGCTGAGCATGGAGTCCATCACAGGGCTCAATCTCAGAACCCTGAGATCATGACCCGAGCCAAAATCCAGAGTTAGATGCTCAACCAACTGAGCCATCCAGATACCTCTGGGATATCTCGAATATTGATGATGGTTCAGGAGAGACTAAAAATTTGATTTTGTAACTAAAAGGGACAGTTGCAGGAAAGGAGCCCTTGGGTGAGTAGCTAGCGGTAGTACTTACTCTGCAGTAATGTTGTTTGTGTTACATGTAGGCAATGTCTAAAAGAAAATAAAGGGAGTGAGAGAATGATTGGCCCATTGTAGAGGTTCAATAAGGTCTGGCTGTTACCATTATCATCTGAGAAGTTGAATATATTTTTTTATTCACATTCTGGTAAATTTATTACAATAGCATTTTCTTATTGGAAATCGAAGTTGTTGAAAATATGTTGAAAAAATTTCTGAGAGCCTTTGGCCATTGTCACTCTCACCTTCACTGCTGGTATCGATTCTCTTAAGGAGGAAATGAAAAGAGAACAGCCTGCAGCAAAGTAACTCTTGAGCCTGAACCCCTCCTGCAAACTGGCTTCCCCATGGCTTCATTGAAAATTGATGGAGGTGGGAGACATATCTGGAACACTCCGCACCTTCTCTTCTCCAAGGCCAGACCTGGATTTCAATGTCTATTGAAGCCCATTTTGGGAATTGGCTTTTATTATGTCTTCTGTTTGTTGGTCTAATTTGTAGACAACCATGCCTGAAATAAGCTTAACCTGCAAGGTAGCGAGCTTGAAATCATGCTACTCCATAATGAAGGTCATTGCTGATGGACAAGCAGAGAGTTGGTTGTTAAATTGCAGAGTTTTCAAGGACTTTCTATGAACTCCAGCTGCAATTCCAGACTGGTATTTCAGTAAGTCAGAAAGGATTTAAAATGGCCTATTTCCCCTGTTCTTTTTGGCAATTTGCTCTAAGCACTGATTATTTTGTCAAGCCTTTTGAGCTCAATGCTCTGCCTATAATATCTGCATCCTCTGATGGACTGTGGTTAGGGCAGTAAGTGTTGGAAATGAAATGTCTTGTTTATTTAAGAAAAGAGTTGAAAGTGAAACAGGGTTTGCTCTGCTTTGGGGAAGACTGAGTAAATGCTAAGGAGAAGTAATTGGGAGTCTTTATTTTAATATGAACAATCAAGTACAGATAATCCCTACATGCCCAGAATGGCAAGGCAAATGATTTCATTATAGAATGAGGAGCTCCCTTAAAATGAATCAATCTCTGTTTATATTTTATTCAGGAGTTTTAAGAAGAGTCACATATTAAATATAAACCTATCATCTTCATGCCTCTGTGGTTAGGATATGTATTGACTCTTAAGGAAGAGAGGTTTTACTTATTAGCCATCTATAGTATTCTTGATCTTGTGAAATTTCTTTTTAAAATCTAAATGATACATTTTTAAGACATTGGACTGAGGTCAAAGAGAATCCTGACAATTTGTAATTAATGATAGCTGATCTGAAATAGTCTAGTAATATTTTAAACATTAATTTATTTCACAGTTATGTCTAAAGTAGTTTATTTTTGGTAGTGGTGGTTGTTGTTGTTGTTTTTAACTGGAGCCCAGTGCAGGGCTTAAACTCAGAACTCTGAGATCAAGAGTCAGGTGCTTAACAGACGGAACCACCCAGTCACCCCAGTATTTTCTTAATATTAATAATAACAAAGCCCAGAGGAGAAAGTATTCACATACCCTGCAAAACTTTAATCACCAAAACAAAGCAAGATTCCAAGGGTCTCATTCATTATGAGTATATATTTGGACGCAGGACTATTTAATCCCAAATAATAAATATCCTTACTTATTTTTATTCTTATTGTATGCTCAGTACTATACCAGGTTGACACCAAAGGAATGAAATGGTGAGAATTACAAAATAAATATGATACAATCCATTTTTCACTTAGAGATCTAGAAGCTTACAATCTATTTTTGGATAGCTAACACATATTCACCGTAGAACCAAAGGCCAATATTTCTGTAAATCAAAGCACTTAATAAAAACAGTAACAGTCTTAAGAAAATTACTGAAACAGTTACAACATGTTTGATTTCTAATCAATAAATGGGACAGGAAATCTGGGACTTTATTCTTGATGTCAAGCATGCAGGAAGGTTGAGAGTTTGAGGGCAATTTGATAGAATAGGATGAAAGGAAAAGCAAGCCTGTGCAGTTACGGAGACTAAGGAAAAATGAATAAAGACCAGGGAGGCTTACATAGTAAGCACTTCCAAGCCAGAACATGTGGTCAACTAAGCCAAGAAGAAGCAGGAGAAATAAACAGACATTTTAGCACTACTACATTCCTCCATGGCTACATTCTGCTACGCCAGTATACTCTGCCAAATACGAGCATGCCGGAAAGAATCACGTATGGACCAATATTACTTTTCCTTATATTGTTACCATCTCCCATTTATCAAACACAAACAGGCTACTTTACATTTCAAAGACACACATTGAACCCAAACAGATGGAAGATAGGAATTTAGCGAAGGCTTAATAGAGAATAGGGGTTTTTGTCCTAAGCCTAAAGAATCGAGTGTGAATAAATAGACTATCCCCATGTATCAAGAACTAATGATATTGTTCAGTACTAAACCACACCATTGTCAGCATGCATAATGAATGTTACATTACAGCATGTTAGGTGCTTCTCTGGGTGAATTAATAAAGAAACAGAACACTTTTAGGTGGTTCAAGCAACTGAGAATTATGAAACAATTTTTTTCCCCCAGAGCTTTCCTTAGGCATGGAGGGAAAGCATAACATTTAAAAATTATAACCAGCTGGGTACACATCAGATTTTTCTCTTTAACTATATAGTGTAGAGCTGCTAGTTCCACCTGCATCATCCTCCCCACCCCCCTGTACCAGTGTTCATAGTCACGACTCTAACCCAAGGCAGCGGCCACTTTCCTCCATCACATGGTTGATCTTCCCTAGATCATTCTCAACATGGCGGCCAGAACAATCTTTTGAAATGCAATTCTCATCATGTCATTCTCCTCCACATGGTCATTAATAGCATTAAAAACAAAAACAAAAACAAAACAAAACAAAACAAAACCACCAAGCTCCTTATCTTGGCTTCCAAAGCTGTTTCCTGACTAATTCTCTCACTTCATTGAAAGCTTCTTTCCTTTTATTGACTCCACTGGGCCACCCCCGCCATCTTTCTGTTTCTAAAATGTACCAAGATTATCCTCTCCTCTGGGCCTTGCCTCTCCCTTTCTTGTCTAATTGGAGCATTCCTCTGGAGCTCTTCAAAATGACAACTCCTCTTGTGCTTTAAGGGACTCATTTCGAGGGGCCATTCCTGGCCATTCTGTCTGTTGTGCCTGCTCTCTGAGCTCCAGTATGCTCTCCATCCCTCCATACTGCACTCACTGATTGGTCTCTTAGCACTTATCACTAAAAGAAAGAAACTTTGCTGTTTACTTGATGATTATGTGTCTCTTTCAGCCTCAACTAGGTCCTTAGCACAATTAAGGAGAGGACCGTATTTACTTTCTTTAACCTATGTCCCCATCCCTGAGAACAATGCCTGGAAGTATTCTTTGCTGAGTAAATAATAAAGGTATACTATCTCTCATGCAACACGGAGAAATGTTTACTTCTCAGGATTGTTGGAATTTTGTGCCTGGCATATTCCTTGCCACAGCACAATTGCTGCTCATCGAGGATGGATTCCTTTTTTCTGACCTCTTATGTATGGAAATAGATTCTGCTTTGAACTATTGCTGTGGGTTGTCTATTAGTTTTCTTGGGATTGCATAACAAATTATCATTAACTCAGATGGCTTAAAATGATAGATTTATTACCTTGTGCTTTTAGAGGCTTGAAGTCTAAAGCCAGGTGTCAGCAGGTCTTTGATCCCTCTCTGAAGACTCTGGGGGAAGATCCTTTCTTAACCTTTTCCCAACTTCTGGTGGTTGTCAACAATCCTTGGGGTTCCATGGGTTATAGCAGTATCATTCTAATCTCTGTCTGTATTCACATTTCCACGTGCCCTCTGCGTGTGTGTGTGTGTGTGTGTGTGTGTATCTCTGTTTTCTCTTATAAGAGCACGGGCCATTGGATTATGGCCCATCCAAAGCTGGCATGACTTCATCTTAATTAGTGACATGTGCAAAGACTGTCACATTCAAACCAAGTCACATTCTGAGATTCTGGTCACATAATTTTTTAAGGAAGTTGTTAAACTCAATACTGGGTGTTGCCCATAATATTATAAATTTCTTGAGGGAAGGGACCCTGGATTTCTTATACTTCTCATCCTTATACTGCCACAGTGACTAGCGGAGTGATTTCCTGGATTTGATGCAATAAATTTTTATTTATTCTTTTGGGAAAAGCTTCGGGTGTCAAGCAGTAATTAGAAAGAATGCAACAATGAATACTGTTACGCTGAAAATAAATTTAAAACATTTAAAAAAAAAAGAAAGAATGCATTTGCACAGAAATATGCAACAAACTTTCATCACATGAAAAAAATACAATAAGCCAATCAGAGCAACTAGTCACATGACAGATTAGTTTCTCCCCATAGGAAACTATAATTCAAGACTTAATTTTTGTGTAATACTTTCAAAACAGCAAAGGAATGTATTAATAACAAGAAGGCATCCTGAATCAAATCTGGGGTATTTGCAGTCGCTTTGGAAAACTGAAGCATGTTTCTCCTTCTGAATTATTATCTAAGATAGATCTATCTTATTATCAATGTTAATTTTATTTTTATGGAATTATAGAATCTTTAGGCTTGAGGGGAACTTTATCACACCTAACAAAACTTTTTCACTAACCTAATGCTTGAATCCCCTATGTCATCCCAGATCTTTATCCAGCCTGCAAGTAGCAATGGTTTCTTCTTAGAATATAAATACCTTGATCACAGGGATTAGATCTCTCTTTACATCCATTTTATCCCCAGCACCTAGCATAGTAAGAGGCATAGGGTAGGTATATACAAATTATCTGTTTAATGAATAAATGTATATGGTGCTAGATTTTTTGGAGAGTGGTTGGGAGTGGTTGGGTGCCAGATCAGATAATATACAATGGAGATTGTCTCCAGGATTTACTGTTAATACCATCACTTTTGCACTGTTTTGGCCACATACCCACAAATGTAATGTAGAGTTGCAAGTTGCAGCAGTCCCTGACCTTGACCCCATCCATCCAAGTAGGCAAGACTAAACTTTTATTCATGCTTTGTATTTGCAGTTTTCCTATCTACAGTAGTTCCTCACTCAGGTGAGGACCATTTTAATGGTCCCGTGCCTACAAGCACTGGCTGGGGTGGAAAGTGACAACAGTTAAGGAGGGGTAAAAAACCAGTTTGATTCCCCAAAGAAGGCCTGAACTGAAACATTATATTCACTCTTTGCTGATGGCATATGGGAAGTCTATTATTGGTAAACACTGGAAGTCTTCTCTTTGGGATGTTACCTACCTTGACAGCATTTTTAGTAAATGAACAAAATTCACAATTCCAACATGGGGTTTGCCTCACACATGAGAGCATGTGACATGTCCTTCCTACAGCCTCCCATATCTTGTGCTTCTCTCTTTAGAACACTTCACACTTGTGATTATTTTAATATCTGCCTTCCTTCTGAAGGGTACACTCCACAGGACAGGAATCCTGCACATCTGTCCACGGCCACATCCCTAGTGTTCACCATAGGGCCCAGCATGTAGAAGATAACCATATGTTTTGTGGAGTTAAATTTAACTTAGTCACATTGTTGATCCCAAAAGGCAGGCTTCCCTCCCAGATGAATCAATCAATCCAAAAGACAAGTTGCTTTCCAAATTACAGTAGAAAAACACCAACTCCACATTCTCTTAAAGTGGTTCTTTAATTGGGCTTCTCTGCAGCTTTTCAGTCTTCTGCAAAGTATGTTTTATGTTGCTATTCTTTACGCATCTAGACAGATAAAGAAAGTCATCTCAAATCATGTATCTTCTGAGAAGCAGTTTAGTTTGGCTTGTTGACTTATAGATTAGAAAGTAGCCTCGATTGAAACAATAAATAGTAAACCAGAAACAAAACAATAGAGATTCAAATTATCTATTTGATGGGAGATGATTGCTTATAAGTTAAACCACAAGTTATTTAAGGACTTGACTGAAAATAGAATATGTCTTCGTGACATATTTTAATCAGCAACTTTGGCCTGGTAGGCTAGTGTGGAGATGTGAGAAATAGTTACATTTAAGTATCTTCCAACACCATCACTGGATATTTAACATTTACAAAAGGCTTTGACTTATTCGTTAAGGAGCCAGGAAAAAAAAAATCACATTCCTTGAAAACTCCCTTCTCTGAATGTCTTCCTTTGGTTACGGAGCCAGTATTATACTCTCTGTTCAGTGTTCTACCTTCCCAGACATGTTCTTATAAGCTGCCTGGTAAATGTTTATCAAATTGAATTGAATCTATTTCTCTGCAGAGAATTATAATATTATTCATCTCAAAAATGTAAGAAATAATAGCTTTCCTTTCTTTTTTTTTAAGATTTTATTTATTTATTTGACAGAGGGAGATCACAAGTAGGCAGAGAAGCAGGCAGAGAGAGAGAGGAGGAAGAAGGCTCCCTGCTGAGCAGAGAACCCCATGTGGGGCTTGATCCCAGGACTCTGGGATCATGACCTGAGCCGAAGGCAGAGGCTTTAACCCACTGAGCCACCCAGGCACCCCAATAGCTTTCCTTTCTATTCCAATCGACAGTCAATATGAGGGAGTGGGTAACTGGGAGTGAATAATCAGTCATGTTCATAGGGGTTCCAAAACAAATAAGGATCAGAAAAATGCATAGGAAGCAGTTGATTCAGACCTGTGATTCAAAACTGGATTAGCAACTCACATTTATTATCACGCATTTTTGTCTGATGACTATTCTGATCTAAACTAATGAGTAGTTCCAGTCAACCAATATATGACTCAGTGAACAGTGAAAATAACTTAATGTGACAGTTAAGTTCTAGAACTCCCTAATGCTGGGGTTGCTGAAGTATTTCCCACAACATAGGAGACAAGTGGAAATTATTATGCTTATAATTGTTTCAGTTAAAATTCATTAAATATTCTTTTGAGTTAAGAATCATTACGACTGGGGTGCCTGGGTAGCTCAGTGGGTTAACCCTCTGCTTTTGGCTCAGGTCATGATCTCAGGATCCTGGGATCAATGCCCCTATCGGGCTCTCTGCTCATTAGGGAGCCTGCTTCCCCCTCTCCCGCTGCCGGCCTCTTTGCCTACTTGTGATCTCTCTCTCTCTCTCTGTCAAATAAATAAATAAAATCTTAAAAAAAAAGAATCATATGACTGACTGTGAAGACTTAAACATTTTAAATAGGAAAAAGAGGAAAAGAAACATATTAACTTCTTTAAAATCACCTCAACACAGACTTTTATTGAGTTGAGTAACCCAGTACTTTCCAGTCTAGAACTTTCTCAGAGCTCTCCAAATCAGTATAGTTCATTCAGTTTCTAGTTGCCTTAGTTATCTCTTCCTATATGACAGGATTGTCACACACTGAATGGTTTAGAAAACATATATTTATTATGTCACCATTTTTCTGGATCAAGACTCTAGGCTTGGTTTAGCTGTATCTTCTGCTTCAGAGTTTCACAAGGTTACAAGAAAAGCATCAGCTAGGTCTGGAGTTTCACACAGCTTTGACTGAGGAAGGATCCTCCTCAAAGCTCACACCATTATTGGCAGAATTCAGTTTTTTACATCTTCGAGGGCTGAATGTCTCAGTTTTGTGCTATTGGCCAGAGGCTTCCTTCAGTTTCTTCCTTGCCATGTTTCTACCTATTTCTACCTCACAGTCAGCAAAGGAGAGTGTCCTAACAAGAGGAGCATTTAATTCTGTATAATGGAATCAGGGGAGTGACGTTCTTTCACTTTTGCCATATTATATTGATTAGGAGCAAACTTTTTAGTTCTGCCCACACTCAGGGGGAGGGGGTGACACAGGGGTCTGCGTACCTGGAGGCAGGGACAACTGGGGTCATCCTACAGTCTTCTGCCACACGTGTCCATAAAGTGACAGTCAGTGGCTCTTGCCTGGTTTGTGGCCCTGAGCCAATAGAGCCAAGAAACCTGTTGCTTAATTTTCAGAGGAGCAAATTTTCAATCTAAAGTGTGTGTTTCTAGTGCTGCCTAGAATTAGGCTTCATGGATTTGTAAAATTTAGTTGAGAAGAGAGAGAGGAAAAAAAAGAAAGGAAAAATGAGGAAATGATGTAGGATTGCCAACTTTTATTTCACTAAAAATATATAAAGGTTAAAAAAAAAGCTAATACAATTCTTTAAACAGAATGATCAAATACCAACTCAACATTATAGACAAAATCTCAGAATAACAGATATCCCTTTTTAACAAATATACTTCTATTTAACAATTACAGATTTTTGTTTTCTTCTTTTCACTACAGAGCAGTGAAAAGTTCATCCCTGCTCTTCACCATTTTTCAGATGGGCATTTGAGTACTATTTTAGTGTAGAAACGAGATTTTTTTCTTTAATAATTTAAGACGTTTAACATGCTTAACTCCTAAAGAAATTAACTAGATTTATAACTTAAATATGGAGCAAAATGAAACTTTGAGATATGAAAAAGAACAGAGACCATTAAAGGAAGCAGATGGAATAGACGATAGCAGATGCCAAAAAGAAATGAGCAGAAAGTAGGGCACTGAATTTGGCTCTAAGGTCTTTGGCCATCAAGTTTCCTTATGTAGATGACATGTTTGGATAAGAGAATGTGTGACTCTAACTGAGAAGAGATTTTTTTTTTTTTTTTCCCACTTGAACTCGATCAGAATTTAGCCCCTAAGTTTTTCTGTGAAGGAATCATCTTCCTTGTACTTTTACAGAATTTTAAGCAATGCCTTTTAAACAGAGGAAGTAATATTTCTTCAGACTTCTCCCTTCTCCTTTTCACCCTTTTAATTATTGTCTTACTCACAGTAGGTGGAGTGGGTAGATGAGAGAAGAGCTGAGTAGGTGCTCAGAGACAATGTCTTGTCCCAGGTATGCCTGGTTTCTGATGATCCTCCCCAATACAAAGCAGAACCTAGAGGATTTAAATAAAGGTGTTGGGAATAGAAAGTGGCTTAATTGATTATGATTTCTTCTGTCTCTATGAAATGTGATAATTCAGAAAAACCTTACTGAGGTACAATTAATGTATGATAGTCATTTAAAGGCTAATTTACCTTCCTTTGCTTTTAATGTATTATATTGATAGGAGAGCATGTTATACTATTGGCCTAAGGAAAGAAAGAGGAGAAAGATTCAGTGATGAAGAGGCCAGTGGTTTAGAGTGAATGAGAAAGACAAGGGGAAAATGAACAAAGATGTCCTGGCAGGCAAGAGAAATACAGCTAGAAAAACTCTCCTGGGAGAAAAGAAGAGGGAGAATCATAGAATCAAAGCATCTAAAAGCCAGTCATCATAAAAGGAAGAACAGAAGAGTGGGATTCAGACAATCTTTGAAGAGCATGGTGCAGGAAGGTGTTATAGGGGTCAGTTAAAATTTTTGTTTAAAAAAACAAAATGGGTTATTAGACTCTAATTGATTTTTTTTTTTTTTTCCTGGCCCTGAGACTTTTGGAAGGGCTGACTTCCAGATGTGCTCTTTGATAAGCTGAACTCTTTGTGATAGAAATAGTTGGGTGAATCATGTGATTGCTATACCAATTTAGAAGTTAGAGTAAAAGCAGCGTTGACTTTGTTCCATTTCTATGTGAGTGGGAATTGGATTTGGTAAGGCTAATAATAATGTATAAAAGACTTGCTGTTTTATTCATTGTTCACTTCTTTGCAATCCAAACATGGAAGGAAGTACGACTAGTGGAAGATGATCTCTATCAGTAAAATCATCAACATTTACATGTTAACTGTTTCAAGAGATCTTTATGAGGTAGAACAATAAAGAACTTTTGGAACTGAGGACTTAGATTTTTAAAGTGTTTTTTTGTTTTGTTTTGTTTTGTTTTTGTTTTTTAAGATTTTATTTATTTGAGGGAGAGAGTATGAGAGGGGAGAAGTCAGAGGAAGAAGCAGACTCCCCATGGAGCTGGGAGCCGGATGCAGGACTCAGTCCTGGGACTCCAAGGATCATGACCTGAGCCAAAGGCAGTTGCTTAACCAGCTGAGCCACCCAGACACCTGAGGACTTAGATTTTTTATCAAGACCTTCAAACCATAGCCTCAAGCCTCAGGATGCATAGCACTTTGTGGGAGGTTGGAACTCTTTTTGTTGTAAAGAAGAGTCTCAATGATTCCAACTCATTTGGCTGGGAGAAGCTCTAGAGCGTAAAACTGTTACAGACTCTCAGGGTGAGTCTAATGAGTTGGAGTCAAAGGCTCACATTCTGAGAGACATTTTCTTAGAGGAAATATCACCTTAAATTAGTCTGGAGGTAAATCTTTGGTTGTCAATTTCTAGGTAGGCAAGGACTCTAGAACTCCTTTTAAGAATCATCATTTATTGAGTGTAACTATACTTGGTATTTTTCATATATTTATGAATTGGATCTCACTATATATGTTCAAGGACTGTTATAGTACATTCAATTTTCAGATGGATATACAAACTGAAAGAGGTTTAATAAATTTTTCACGGCCACAGAGATATTAAGTGATGAAATTATTATTCAAAATTATTTCTGATTCTAAATGTTCTAACCTCCCCTGTACTATCATGCCTCCCAGAATGCCTCCCTGCTACTAACTGCTGATATAGTGCATTTGGAGTTATCAGAGAAGATGGTAGAAATAAACCTGTAAATTACTGCATACTCCCAGATAATAGAGTATACCACCTGTTGGGTTAATCCCAGATCCCATCTGATGAGTTGATTGTGCTGTTATGGGTACTTGGTAGATTCTGTTTAATTCATTAAAGGCTTATTCAGTGTCAGCTGTATACTAAACCTTGTTGGGGATACTGGACAATCCAGTAAGACAAAATCCATGTCTTCTGGAATCTTCCACAATGCATTTATAGCCTCTCTGTCATTAAAAGCCACCATCCAGATCTCTGGAGTCCCAGTTTTAATATCTGCAACACTATGTGGAGCCACAGTAACATTATGTTAATGACCAGCAAAGAGCATTTTTCTATCTTAGTGATCGACGCACAAATTCTGTTACATCTAAATAAAAAATTCAGCTTGTATCTGTACACTTCTGCACTTCCACTTGGTCCAAGATGCATTATCTCTCACCTGAATTAATACAATACCATCCTACCAACCATTCTGATTCCACTTTTGCTTCTATCCAGAGTATTTCCTCCATAGAAGCATACTGAGTTAATGGAATTAACTTTCCAAAGGCTAGATGGACTCTGTGTATGCCACTTCTTCAATCCCTTCAATGCCTATTGCTCTTAGCATAGAATTTATACTTCCTACAAAGGCCTGCCAAACCGTGTGTAATCCAGCACCCAACTCTTCAAACTCATTACAGAGTGTCTCTCTAAGCTTGCAATTCTTCAGTCATTCTAGCTTCTTTATTTCTGACCCAGCAAACCAAGCACTTTTCTGTTTTTATGGATTCAGACTTATTTCCTCTGCCTGGGGTCGTCTTCCTCCAGCAGGATCCATATGCCCCATGCAGAGTTCACTGTAGTGCCCGTGGCACCCCGGACAATGTCTAAAACATACAAGGTACTTGATTAATATGTACCGTAGGAAGGAACAAAAGTTCAAAGTTTTAAATCCTTACTATAAATCTGTACTCATCACAAAATGATACTGTTAGAGCTTTCTGAGATGAATAAAAAGGCAAAATGTCTCCACGTAACTTATTAATTGTCATATGAGGAATGCTAGAAACTTTCAAAAAGAACTATTTCAAGGTGAAAAAAATAAATAAATGAAAGAGAAATTAAAGCTAAACGGAAAGTCTTAGGCAGAACATTTCTCTTTTCCCCATTCCCAGCACACTTCGTGAGTTCATTCAAATCGCGATTTATTCAGCTGCTCACTCACTTACCTTTTCATGAGTACATTTGTTTTTAGTATCTACACAGAAGAGAGAGAGAGAGACACTTAAGAAAAGTATTTATTTTGCTTTGCTGCCAAGGATTTTTTTTTTTTTTTCTTTCAATGATTTTAGCCTGAAGAAGAAAAGTTATGGCAGGGACAAAAACAAGTCTTCCACACAAAGTAGAGAGGTGAACGTACCATGAGAAAGATCTATTGATAAAATGTTTTGGGATATCAGAAAGGGGAGAAAAACCCTACAGAGGAGATGGGGTTAGTTTTATAATTTGAACCCAAAAGGCAAAGGACTCAAAGAGCAAAGGTAGATGCATCCTAAGTAGAGGGACACACAAGAAAGGAAGTCTGGGCAAGTTTGCTTTTTCTGGAACATAAGAAGTCAAGAGGAGTAGTGTAAAATAAAAATAGATAATAATTAAGTTTTATATACCATCTTGACAAAAATGATAGGGAACTGAATTTGAATTCTGTGATCAATAAACATTATTTTGAGCAAGGAGTGGGATTACCAATGCTCTGCTTGCAGGAGATAAATCTGGGTGATCTGTCTTAATTAAAAAGATTATTTTTCATGGATATATAATTCACAAAATATGGAATTCATTATTTTAATATATATAGTTTTATATATTTATATATTTTAATATATATATAGTTTGGTGGGTTTTAATATATTTACAACCATTGCCATATCTAATTTGAGAACATTTTTATCACCCCCCAAAAAACCCTAAACCCATGAAGCAGCCATTCCTTATTACTCTCATCTTCCTAGCTCCATACAGACACTAATCTACTTTCTCTCTCTATGGAGTTGCCTGTTCTCGACATTTCATGTAAATGGAATCGTATAACATATGACCTTTTAGGACTGGTGTCTTCCATGTAGCATAATATTTGAAAGTTTATTTGTGACATGTTGTGTACCAGAACTCCAATCTATTTTATGTTTAATTCTCTACTGTGTGAATTTTAATTTTGTATTCTTCTTTTTAATTTTATATTCTTCAGTTTATGGACTTTTTAAAAAAAATTTGGCCATTATGAGTAATACAGCTGTGAATATTCATGTTCAAGTTTTGTATGAACATGTGCTTTCAATTCTCTTGGGCATATACTAGGAGTATGCTGTGGTCAACATGTAGAAATGGGATGGACACCACCCACCGAAAATTTGGTTTGCATATCAAGACTGATGATAACACAACACACATACTGAGAAGGTATAAGAATTTTCATTATAATGAGGTTTTCCAGAAAGAGCAGGGCAGATCTCTCAAGCCGGTTCAAGTATTACTTCAGGAAAGAAAAGCCTTAGGGTTTGGATTGTGCTTAGGAAGTGGAGCCAAATTGATGGTTTCCATAGGAGGGAAGAAGGATGAGTAGTTTGAACCCCCCAGCAGTGCCAAAAGAGAGAATAGTCATCCCTTCTTATCCATTTACCCAGATGTGGGTACAGGTGGAAGAGGAAGGGGTTAAGACTTAAAAACTGTCTGTGAACATCAAAAAAAAAAAAAAAGAAAATGGAGTCAGACTCTATTACAGAGTAGAGTTGCTTAGTTAATATGAAATTTTTTGTTCATCTTTATAGGGAACTGTCAAACTGTTCTCTACAGTGGCTGCACCATTTCCATTAGCATGAGTAGTGTAGGACAGTTAGTTTCCCCACAGCCTTGACAACAGTCATTACCATCATTGTTATTATCATCATCGTCATCATCGTCATCTTTGTCATCCTAGTGGCATTAAGTTGTATCTCGTGGTTTTGATTTGAAATTTTTATTGACCTTTTGCCTATCTCCTTTGGAGAAATGTTCATTCAAAGCCTTTAACAATTTTGAAGTTGGATTATATGTCTTTCTATTGTTGTGTGGTAAGTGTCTTTTGTATATTATGGATAGAAGACCTGTGTCACATCTATGAGTCACAAATATTTTCTCCTATTCTGTGAGTTGTCTTTCCACTTTCTTTGTAATGCCCTTTTTGCTCAAGTCCTATTTATTTATTTATTTTTTCCTGTCATTGCTCTTGTGGTCATATCCCAAGTCATTGCCTAATCTAACATCACCGAGATTTATACCTATGTTTTATTCTAAGATTTTTATTTATAATATTCACTCTTACATGGTCTTTTATCCATTGGAATTATGTTTTATATACAATTTTTGTCAGGGGGTCCAATTTCATTATTTTGCATGTATCCAAAACCCATGTAATCTTGATATTCATGAGGATTATATCATCAGTTTGCAAACATCATTATTTCTGTGCTAGTCTCTGTAAACTGTAACGGATCCCTTAAGATCTGACAAATGGAAGTCAGTTTCAGAGAGTTTTGTTTTGTTTGCTTCCATGGCCAGGAACCGTCATGTTCTTAGGCTACTTCATCTTCTCTGTAGTACAGGAATGAGGATGGGTCAGTGGCTTTGTTTTCTAAGCTGCTTTTCAACAGGAAACTAAGTTTATCATTTCATGAGAGTTTCTGATCCCAGCAGTGACCAGTGGAGAATGACAAACTATTCTGGTGCGTCACTGGTTTCACTCCTAGCTAACTGGGTCATTGATGCACAGTGGTCAGCCTCAAGACGTGTGCAATTTAAATTCTTGTTGAAGTAAAATTAGAAATAACCATAAGCCAGGAATCTACAGAGTTGCTTTGGAGTACTCTAAACCATGACTCTTCTATCCCCATTTGCCCTCACATTTTAACGAGTGGTTTACTTTAATCTCCTCTCTTCTCTGCCCTGGAGTCAGACACTGTTTGATATCAGTAGAGCTGGTCACATAACATATACACAGCCTCTAAGCAGTGTTCTGTTTTCATCCTCCCTCTGGCGTCTAAGAATTGGAGTCAGAAAGGCATAATAAATGGTCCTTCCACTTATTAGTTGTGTGATCTAGGTTACTTAGTCTCACTAAGTCTGTGTCCTTATCTGTAAAAAAAAAAAAAAAAGAAAGAAAGAAAGAAAAAGAAAAAAAAAAAAGGCAATGATACTTTCCTTACCTAGTGGTTATGAAGAGGAAAAGAGATGAGTTATGGTATAAAGCACCTAACTCAAAATCTAACCACTAAAACCACATTGCTTAGTGTTAAGTTCATGTTGCTATAAGGATGAAACATAATTTTTTATTTTATTAGCATTTCAAAGAACAAATTAACCATTAAGGCTTTTCAAAATGAAGATGTTAACCATGAAGGTAGCCAATTCAAATATTAACTAATAAAGAAGAACTAGTTTCTCTGCTCTTTTTCTTTCTACTTGTCAGCTTGATGGTCTCTAGATTTTAGGAACCAGGATAAAAAAATAAAAGGCATATGTAGTTCTGTAAATTTTCTGTTTATTACTTCTTCTATTAAAAGCAATGGCCATAAATTGAGAAGAGTATTGTGAGTTTTCTATGTACTTAAAATTTGCCGTCTGGAAGATAACATTATTCCCTCAAGTGGAAAATACCCACAGGGTGCTCTTTGACTCACCTCATCAACGGCTCCCATCTCACTGAGCTAGGAAAATACTTTCCAGATGGAAGTCAGCACCGTGCAACAGCTGTGCCTTCCCTGCATTACATAGAGATTGCTAATCCAGTCCGTCCAGGGAATCCTTGAGCCCTCACATCACAGGAGATATTTGTTTTTGTCCCACCAAAGCTTTATGAATTCATCGTCTGCCTTCTCTAATCCATTCAACACTGAGGAAACATATATCTTTACTTGAAGTTAGCACAGACTTCTCAGAAAAAAAGGGGCATTTGGACACAGCAGATTAAAGATATCAGCATCCATACCTATCTTTGTCTCTCCACGGTCTGGATTTCTCTGTCCATTCAAGAGCAAATGTTGAGTAGTAATTTGCTTTTGGTTGACTTGCTTTCAAATGTCTAGAGAATGTGCCTATTCCCATGGGAGTGCAACAATGTGGAAAAGTATAAACAGGGGAAGGAAAGAGTGGGTCTCGTCTGATAGCAGCCATTAGCGATGCTCTGTGGGCTTGCCAGTTAACCGACCAAGCTGCCTCAGTTTCCTCACCAACAAAATGAAGGAAGTCAGGGAGAAAACGTGTATGATTTCTTCCAACTCTAAATTCTGTATGTGAGTAATTAAGAAGAAATAGCCTTTGTCTTAGCATAAAACTTACGAGATTAAATGACATCAGTATACAGTCTTGGCCAGTACATAGCAACCAAAGTGGGGGAAAAAATCAGTGATGAGTAATGGTTTTCAAGAAATGTTCATGGATGGAACTAGAGTGTATCATGCTTAGCGAAATAAGTCAAGCGGAGAAAGACAACTATCATATGATCTCCCTGATATGAGGAAGTGGTGATGCAACATGGGGGCTTAAGTGGGTAGGAGAAGAATCCATGAAACAAGATGGGATAGGGAGGGAGACAAACCATAAGTGACTCTTAATCTCACGAAACAAACTGTGGGTTGCTGGGGGGAGGGGGGTTGGGAGAAGGAGGGTAGGGTTATGGACATTGGGGAGGGTATGTGCTTTTGGGTAAATTGGAAGGGGAGGTGAACCATGAGAGACTATGGACTCTGAAAAACAATCTGAGGGGTTTGAAGTGGTGGGGGGGTGGGAGGTTGGGGTACCAGGTGGTGGGTATTATAGAGGGCACGGATTGCATGGAGCACTGGGTGTGGTGAAAAAATAATGAATACTGTTTTTCTGAAAATAAATAAATTGGAAAAAAAAAGAAAAGTTTGTTGAAATGGATGTTAATTCATTTTTCTTGAGCTTTAGCTAGATGCTTCCTATAAAGAAAGCTCAGTGCTAAATATTCAGGAGAGAAGAACAATAGGCTTTGGGTGCTTTTTCTTATTCCATATGCTGAAATGGCCCTGTAGCTTTTCTGGAACAGTCAAGATATTCCAGAAGAGACCTAGCGTAATACAAGTACACTGAGCCACAATGTAACATGAAATTCATAGGCTATTTAAATGTCTTTTAGCTGGTGGGTATGTTAATTTCAGTGGAGGCATCTTGAAGACAGTTTTTCTGTACCAATGTGTCATATAATTGCATTCCAAGTAATTTGTTATGGATTGGCTAAGTATTTACTCTGTTCTGAACTTTGGACATCTACCTAACACTGCAATAGCTGAGCATGGTTTTATTTGCATGTATTGTCACCATTGACATTTGTGAGTTCCCTGATGTCCCTTATCAAATTTGATTCTACTGTTATTCCCACTGAGAACGAGCTCCAGTCTAGTGAAAGAGATATCACTCCAAGCACTCTGACTGATTTTCTCTCATTAGTTTGGAGTCAAGAAACTAGTCAAGTTAACCAATGAACATTTGGGGAAAGACTACTCCAATTATGCTGATCTGCTGAATTCTTCTTCAATGCTAAATCATTGTTCAGATGATTTTGATGAATTCTTTGTCAAAAACATTATTGTACACTTACACCAAAGATTCCCATTGTTTTACTGATTTCCACCACTATGGCATGGTGCAGAGATATTCTTCAGTTCTTCCTTTTGTGAGTAAAATGTATATACTTCCTCTTGCACTTCTGCAGTGGACTGCCAGTAACATCATTCATCATCCTGTCTAGTTCAAATTTTCTTGAGGACATGTGCCACCTATAAATTAGCTTGTAAGGTGTCACCCACAGGAAATGACAGTTCACAGATTTTAAAAATGGGGGACTCTTCCTTCTACTGCACTATATTATGTTTACATGATGATGGGTTGGGGTGTTCATATATGTTGTAATTTTATAAGGTCTTTTGACCCATCATTTCAAGATTTTCATCCATCAAATGGGGATGATGAAAATTTAGCATTCTTGGTAGTTGTGAGGTTCGGGTGAGAAATGTGCTCAAAAGCCACGGAAACTATATAACTCTGAACAATGCCCGCTAATGATTTAGACTCTTGTTATACACAATGATTTAGTATCTATATGATTTTGCCTCTTTTATATCATGGTGGTTTAAAAAAAAAAAGATGTGAGTTTAGTGTTAGACAGCTGTGGGTGCAATGGCTTATTTTATCATTATTTGACCTTGGGTAATTTGCCCTGTTTCTCTAACCTCAGCTTTCCCATCTGTAAAATGGACATAAGAATGACTAAATATTCTGAAGGTATAACTGGGATAATGCATATAAGTCACTCAACCTGATACAGAGTAGGGGCTGAAATACTAGATATAGATTATCTATGTGATAGATGTATCTAGAAATAAAGATATCAGTAACAAAGTTGGAAAGTAAGTGGGGAGAATAAGCCTTGATACAAATTTCCTTATACAGAAGAATATGACTGACATTTAAAGTTTTCAATTAATAAAATGCTTTACTCACATCCAGCATCTTGTTGGGACAGGGAAGAACGCTTATAATACAATAACATGCTTTCTAGGCACATTGATTGTTTGGTCTAAGACCATAAAGTGCAAGAGCCAGGAGGGTTTGAGGGTCTCTTCCTAGAACTTGCCTATTCGAGAATCCAAGTCAACCTCAGAGAATCATGTCCTCCCGTGTCCATTCTAGGCACTGCTGAAACATGAGAAGGGACAGGTCAACCCTATCCAGTCAAACCCTCCAGATGAAATCCCTTCCCTCATATCCCTTGGTATCATGCCAAAAGGTTCCATTCTGTGTCATCCTTTTGGGTTTCTCTGAGGCTCGAATAAAACAAAGAAACAAAAAAACCAGGTGGCAATAGTTCATTGGAATGCAAAGGTACAGACGGGGGGATCCTTTTATCTAGTAGTTGTTTCATGGCTCACAATTACTATCCATGCCGATTAGAGCAAGATAAATGTCTTTCCATGTGGTAAGAACAGAGAGACAGCTGCTCCTTTACTACTAGTCGTTTGTGTCCGTGATTTGTCTGAGGTTTTTCATCTATTATTTCACCCAGGATAGAAACATTTAACAGAAAAAGAAGGTATCTCTGTGACTGACACAAATTAACACGTGAAATATGGGTCAGCATGCAACTCCAACTATTATTCTATTGCCCATTAGCAAACTGGAGATTTCATTACCCGGCACAGCTCCCTGAAGATCTAAGAGAAAAATGATGTGGGTGAACCACAGAGAAATATTAGAGAGAAGATGATGAAGAAGGGAGCTTCAGGGAGGTGGAGAGAGCAGAGTTGCAGCAAGGAAATGTGCATTAGACAGTGAATTATGCTTCAATTTTAATCTTTCCACCTACACTCCATATGGTCTCTCCATGTGGCTCATTTTTGCTCTGACTTTTTTTTAAAGTAACTTAAAATTATAAATTGGAGAGTTTTGCTTTCTGAAGGGACATAAAGTTAGATGCCTATGAAGGGACTGAGGGGTCAGATTTGGGTGATTGTTCATTGAATCAGATGACAGACAGACCTTTAAACAAATTCTTGTTCTCCAGGGTGCCGCACCTGCACGGTCCTCCCACTGAAGGTCTTTGCCTCTGTTTACGAGCATTTTAACTGTAGCTCAGTACTCAGGTGTATCAGAACCCTAACAGACACCCTATCCTTTGACAAAGACTTATCACCATGGAGCAAGGAACCCGCCCTTTATCAAAGAAGAGACATTCGAGACACGGAAAGGTTAAAAAATAAGCTCTCAGAATTTCAGATCTTTTAGTTGGAAATGGATTGCAGCTCTTTCCCTCCCTCTTCTTTAATTCAGGGATTTATGCTGGAGCGTAGAGGTGGGTAAATTCTTTTCAGCCTATTTTGATTTGGGAAATGAAATCTTAGTACAGTTGTAGAAAGCCAAGTACTTTGAGTCATGAGACCCCTACGAATTTCACAAGGGTACACATGTGTGCGTTTATTGCATGGGTGAGATTTCTGAATATAATACCTGCGCGTAATTATGAGCATGTGTGAATGTTGAGTGTAAACATGTATGTGAATGGTGTGCATCGACATGTTTCAGTGTGTGTGAGTTGTGTGGGTTTATGTGTGGGTATATGAGTGTGTGTGTGTATCTCATCATGGGTTATAAAACTCTTTTTTTTTTTTTAAGATTTTTATTTATTTACTTGACAGAGATCACAAGTAGGCAGAGAGGCAGGCAGAGAGAAAGGAGGAAGCAGGCTCCCCGCTGAGCAGAGAGCCCAATGCAGGGCTCCATCCCAGGACCCTGGGATCATGACCTAGGCCAAAGGCAGAGACTTTAACCCACTGAGCCACTCAGGAGCCCCCTCATCGTGGATTATAATTCAGTCACTGACTACGACTTCTCTTAGCTCGTAATGATCAGGTAGCAGGCAGAATTTATATGATAATGTTTTGTGAGATCTATAGTGCTGTACCTTTCATTATGATAGAAACCTGCTTAAAACCACAATTTTAAAGTTTTAAGAAAGGGACAGCACAAGTCTATCGCCCTACCATCTGAATGTTTGCATGTGGTTAAGTCCCACCTAGAACATTTACATATGTATTCCTATGAAATGGGACTTTTATGTACTCTGTCCTTCCTAGCTCATGAGCTTTGCTTTCTCAAATAATCTGAAGACGCTTCTTTAGTCACATTAACAATGAACTCCTTTGCCCATTAAACCCCCACCCCCAACTTGGCATCAATAACTGTAGCCATTCTCTAACCACTGAGCCACGCAGGCACGCTAACTGTAGCCATTCTTGCTAAGATTTCCCCGTTAATATTGTTCAGTTTTGGAAGAAGATACTCCTCTCTGTGCAGAAAACTGGATATATGATGGTGTTTCAAATAAGATGGTTCTCATTTCTCAAAAGATATTTGCTATAATATTCCAGGAAAGCACATCTTCTTGTTGGTGACCTCTTAAATTCTCTTAAAAGATAAAACTGAGCTCTATTAAAAATTTTAAGGATTTTTAAGCAAAAATCGATTTGAATGGTGTAGCATTCAATCTGGCAGACAGGAAGGAACTCTGAGGAGCTATGGAAAGTGAAAGACTTTTATAGGCAGAAGGGAGCAGGAACAAGGAAGTTATACTGTCAAAAAAAAAAAAAAAAGTGGGTTGGCGATCGCAAGGCTACTTTCCGACAGGGGATGGCAAATGTTCATCAGGCAGATTACCTAACTAGTACTGACCAGGCTACTCCTGATGGACTGGTTTAAGATTCCACTTCTGGGAGAACAAGAAACATAATTGGTGACATGTGGCTAAACATAGGTGACTCCATTTGGGCCTGTTGTCTTGTTTTCACAATTCTAAAATTTATTTCAATAGCAATCTTTTTAGTTGGATAAAAGTTTCTGCTAGTTTTAACAGATTTTTTTTTTAAGATTTTATTATTGGTTAGAGAGAGAGCACAGCAGGGGGAGTGGTGGGTATAGGGAGAAGCAGGCTCCCTGCTGAGCAAGGAGACTGATACAGGACTCAATCCCAGAACCCTTGGATCATGATCTGAGCCCAGGGTAGACACTTAACCAATTAAGCCATCCAGGTGTTCTATTACCAGGTGTCCCATTAACAGATTTTTTTTTTTTTTTTGATCCAAGTGATGTGAATATATCTGCACAGAACATAGATAGAGCTATGCAGCTTTCTCTAAAATATCAAAATGAACAAACAAAGAAAAAGTTTTTAAACAAAGGAGAGTCTTCAGCTTCTTAGGAAATTTCTTAGAAAATTTCATCTGGCTTCAAGGGTCATTAAATACCAAAGAAAGTTCTTGTATATTTAATCAGAAGGAATACTTTGAATTGAGTTGAGTCAATATTAAACCCTTTGATTTTCTCAAATGTCACACTTTGTATAAATTGGAAGTGTTTAGAAAGAGGATGGCAAGCAGTGTTTAGAATTTTAGTTTCAGGTTGGGAAATTTTTCATCACAAGCCTGAAGGCTTTTTCTCCCCCCCCCTCTTGTTTCTTTTTTAAATTAACATATAATGTATTATTTGCTTCAGGGGTACAGGTCTGTGAATCATTAGTCTTAACACAATGTACAGCAGTCACCATAGCACATACCCTCCCCAATGTTCATAACCCAGCCACCCTATCCCTACCCATCCCGCCCCACACCCCCCAGCCCCTCCAGGTACCCTCAATTTGTTTCCTGAGATTAAGAGTCTCTTATAGTTTGTCTCTCTCCCCGGTCCCTTCTTGTTTCATTATTTCCCTCCCTGCCCCCCAAGAACCCCTCTTTACTTGGATTCCTTTTTCTTGGCTGATGTATGGAGGCTAAGAGTCTATCAGCGACCAAGAAAATTGCTACAGTGAAATGTGTGTTGCAGTTGAGAATTGATATTGAGAGAGAACCCTGCAGTTTTAAGTACAGTGGCGAATTAAGTCAGGGTGCCTTTGAAACCTTGATTAAGCATTTGGTTTGTGTACAGACTTTGTTAAAGTCCATGTGTGCACACCTGTGTGCAAGTGTATATACACCTATATACATAATTTAAGAAACTTGGGTTTTGAAGGACCTGGGAAATCATAGGAATCTGCATAGAGTGGATGTTCCCTGAATTCTTGCTTCTTGAGTGCCTGACTCTCCCATGGTTCTTGATTATTTTTTTTTTTGAGATATGCATTCTTCAAAAAATATAATAAAACTATTTCTGAGAAAAAGCCATGTATAAACTCATACAAAATTTTACAGAAAATGGCCAGGGAATTATGGATCCACTAAGGCCTCTCTGTGATACACCGTGTGTGCTCTCCCACACTGATTCCTTTTTTCACAGAAGCAGAAACTGGGACCTAGAGATCAAATGAGTAAAGAAGGCCTGGGGTAAATAATAGGGAATAGGGAGGCCTGTGGCAAGTTGAAGAGCACATAACCATCCTAAAGGGGGTGTTGGCTCCAGCCTGTTGCTGGCAGTGGGAAAGCTGACCCAGTGCCATCAGATTTCCTGATAAGTCAAGCGAAGTCTATTAGAAACATTTGCTTGAATGTAACAGTTCTTAATTTTAAATAGCAACAAATAATTCCAGTTATTAAAAAAAAAAAAAATTGAGCTAGCCCAACCAACGAACAAATGAAAACCAAAACTATCCTAACGTTTGTTTCTAGATATAGACCAATAGTTCTTTATCTCTCTCTCAAGTACTATACTTCATATATGTACAGACAGTCCCATTCATATTATAAATAGTCATTAAGCTTTATTATATTCAAAAACCCTGGACCAAGCTCTGTAAAAAGAATAAAGATGAATACAAGAATATTTCCTGTCCCTAGAGTTAATGCAGGAATCTTAATACATAATAGACAAAAAAGGTCGTGCAGATGTTTGCGGAGAAAACATTTAGTAATACAGGAAAAGCAAACAAGCACCTACAGTGTGCTGGGTCCTCTGATGGTTTGCTGAATATCTATCATGTTAACCCACTTGACCTGGCATGAAGCAGGGTTATACATCCTGGAAAGTCCACATTTATTCTCTCTTTGTCAATTCTGAAGCCTACGTTAGACCATTTTTGATATAATGGTGGAAATGGGGAGGGTTACATGCTCCTGTGGATACAGGAAGCTCTATGGAAAGAGACCTGACCAAAAAAAGAGGAAATAATCTTCATCCTCATTTTTGATTCTTTTACCTGCCCCATAGTGTGATGGTCCCACAGCAGTTGCAAATGGAGAGATTTCCCTCCAGCCAGAATCTTTAGAATAAGAGTAGTACATGCATGGATCATTCTGGAAATGAAAATGTCCAATTCATTCATATTTTAAAACTGACAGAGTTTGTTTAAATTCAACTCTGCAGGGACGCCTGGGTGGCTCAGCGGGTTAAGGCCTCTGCCTTCGGCTTGGGTCATGGTCCCGGGGTCCTGGGATCGAGCCCTGCATCGGGCTCTCTGCTCAGTGGGGAGCCTGCTTCCCTCTCTCTCTCTGCCTGCCTCTCTGCCTACTTGTGATCTCTGTCTGTCAAATAAATAAAATTCATTAAAAAAAAATCAACTCTGTAATGCCTGCCCTACAAATTATTATTAAGACAAGTATTTGTGTGTAGACTTTCTTTATGTGGACTGAATGTATATTTGTGTGTGTGTGTGTGTGTGTGTGTGTGTTTCTTCCGTGTTTCCACTTTGGAGGAGTGAACACATAATTTCTTTTCTTGTTTTCTTGAGTTTATAAACTTGAAATTACACAAGGCCCCGCAAGACCATCACCAAATGTCCACGTGGCCAAAAGTTGACTTAGGTCCTCTCTATCATCTCTTCTTTTTCATTCCCTGTCATTAGAGGAAACCACCTCTCACCTTGTAGAGTACATGGTAGTACCAGATTTAGGAGTAGGCAGCAGTAGAAATTCTAGCTGAAATTAGAAGGCTTGGGGGAGGCAAATACAAGAGAAGAAGACTAAGGAAATATCTCATCCAGGGATTTTAGAACCTAGTGGGAAATTAGCATTGGAGATGTAAATGAGTTAGGGAAATTAAGAGGATTAACTAGCTTACAGGGATTTATATAAAAATAAAGAGAAGATAACTGAAAACCTTTGGGATCTGTCCCCCCTCAACAGAATTAAAGCTGGTTTTGTACTAGGCAGGGGTGTGTGTGTGTGTGTGTGTGTGTGTGTGTTTTGTGTGTGTTTTCTTCTTGTTTTGCCATGATTCCTGATTGGAAAGCCTTGGACCAGTAATTATAAATTGTTCTCAGAACCTGTATTGGTTCTTTCTCCCTCACTGTGCACCTATGGCCAGAGGCTGACAACCAGGGAAGCTTGTCTGCCTCCTCGCTGTATCATGACTTGTATTGTTCTTAATGGTCACTGGCTGGACTCTAAGGAAACGATGTATTTACAGCCTCCCCACCCCTTTTTTAGATTTTCTAAAATTTGAAGATCCAGACACTGCATTAGAAAGAATCATTTTTATGTACATTTCATCTGTGGTGGCCAGACAGGTCTGGCAGAGCTGGCTCTTCTTTATAGTCATGGACTAAGGGTGAAGTTGAAGCATCGATTGAGCTTTGGATTATATTGTCTAAGAAATTTTAAACTACCAAAAAAGTAGCAACACTCCTGTGAGTGACAATGTAGACAACCTTTAACATTTTCAGGGCTGACCCAAGAAAGGCTCAGCTGAACCGGGATGAGATGGTGGGTCACTCCGTTGGTTGAGCCTTGAGAATGTCATGGGTTGGACAGTTGAGTTCTATCCCAGCTCAGTCCTCTCTGTTAGCCTGACCAAATGTGGGGACTGTCTGCTCTCACACTTGCTTCTCCCTCTGCTTCTACTTTCTCTGCTTGGTGCTTACACTGACCTGAGACTACATAACTAGACTAGTTAATGCATCTTCAGGCTGGAGGCTAGTTTCCTCCTCCCATGTTCTGGATTTTCAGGCCAATATCACTATAAACTAACCTCTGAACTGACCCTAGAATTCTTCTCTCCTAGTCTTCCTCATGAACAACCTAAGCAAGTATAACAACTCAGCTAGGTGCTTGTGTGCATCTGTAGACCAGTCCTACCTCGGTTGACTGGACAACCAGAAGAATGTGGCTTTGACTGGGGATGGAGCCCAGCAGATATATGTATCAAAAATACATGCTTTTATTTTAAAAAGTGTACTGGTAACATCTTATTGTATCCAGTATGCATTTTTTTTTCTAGTCCAGAGGATGGGGCATGGGCTTTATAAAATACTACTGTTTATGGGAAATGATGCTTACCTGTATATTGAATATGGCTGAATGGTGATAATTTAATGTTCTACTTTGATGGAATTATCTTCATAAGTACTTAATTAAAACGAGTAAAGCAAATGCATTAACCATAACTAATTTAAATTATAACTCAGATGTGAAAACTTATTGCAATATATTATTTCATTTTTTTTTTCTTTCAATTACTGACATCTACAGTGTCTGTCGAAGGAGAAGAACTAGGTTTTCTTCTTGGGCTAGATATTTTCAACACTTTAATATTTGTACTGTCGAGTGGCATTGGATCTGTCAGACCTATTGATAAACTGTTTCGGGAGGAAATGATGAACTGTTTCAAGAATTCTAGTAATACCAGACAATATCGCAAATTTTGTGACACAGGTTTTATCATAATGGAAATGTTAGAACAACTTCAAGGAAACCAACCACAGTGGAAGGTTTCAAACAAATCTTTCTCTTTTGGGATTTATAAGGAATTTTCAGTTTGGATTAAGATTTTCAAGTCTGTTTTAGGGATCATATAGGTAGGTGGGTGTTAATTGCATAACAGGAGAAATAGAAGTCTAACAGATTTCACTTCTTCCCAAAATTTTGATATATATACTTCAACCTGAGGATCCAGCTCTGTAAGAATCAAGCCTGACAATTTCATCCCTTGGTAATCCAGTAGAAGTTCTGGAATTAATTCCCTGCCAAAGGGTTGAGGTTTTTAAGTCTGGAGTGAACTTCTAATACCTATAAGACCACCAAGCTGTGACTTTTCCCCAAATTCCCACTGTACCTGTCATATTTCTAGGTTATCTTTTCCTTGTGTTTTGTCCCTGGTTTCCTGCTGGAATTAAAGACCTTCCTTGAATCCCAGCCCAGCCAGGGATCTGATAACCTACCTGACCCTTGAAGGATTTTGCCACCATGGAGATTTTCTGAAATCATGGGTTTTCCTTTCACTCTGATGTACTTTACTAACCAAAGCAATAATGCTCTAACCTACCGGTACCACGTTTGCTCAGAGATGGTGATGTTTCCATAATGGAGTATTCTCCTTAGATATGGGTAACAACCCAGCTTACGCTGTTGCTTTCCTGGAACTTGGCTCCTTGGATGGCTAGTCTTCCAAATCAATGAGTATCGCTATAGTATCCGAATCCCAGTGTTGCCTGGTTCTTAGTTTTCTTTTCTCGTCCTACTGGATTCCATGACCACCCAGCATGTTCCAACACTGAACTAACCTAGGATTATCAAGATGCATTTTTAATGGTTTATTTTGCAGCTAACTGCTTTGCTGGGCATAGTACTGTGTCCAGAGAGAGCCTCAGGTATAATGTTAGATCTACGAGCTGTATAACCTTATCAAGTCATTTAAACTCTGAGCCCCTTTTTCCTCATGTTTGAATAATAATAACAATAACAATAATAATAATCCTTAGAACTTTTGTTTTACAAATTTAAAAAGTGACATACATAAATAGCCCCAATAGTCCTTTGTAATCTGCATTAGATATTTCTTTTTTATTTAGGAAATATCATAGTATAGATACTCCTCTGGTACTTGCAGTGATGGAGGGAAGTGACGTGATCACAATCCAGAGATTTTACGGTCTGGAAGGGAAGCAGAATGCTGGCAGTGTTGGTATCAGTATATAGCAGTGGCTTATGTGGTAATTGTGAGCCATTGCTTGACCTTTGGCCTCTTTGGGCACATGGTACAAGTACCTAGTAATCATTTTCAGTGATCAACTTCAGGTTGATCTTCGAGCACTTCGGCTCTAAGAAGTCTTGTGAAAAGTAAGAACATGATTTTTCTTAAAAGCTACTTGGTGTAAGCAGTATCTTAGACAAAGTTCTGCATTGATAATGTACACCAATGCATCTTAACATTTCCTTTAGTGGGCCTAATTAAAGTGAGATGAGGAAAAAGCAAAAGAAAGGCAAAGGATTTTTAAAGAAGAATTTTAGGAATACAAATGTATTTTTAAATGTTTTAAACCTAATAGCTTGCCTTGTATATAATGAGAGCTTCAGAATGTATGTATATTCTCTCTTTACCTCTCCCTACACATGCACATACATACCCATGCACTTTTCCTTTCTCTTACATTCTGAGGTTAGCCTTGGTCCAAGAGTTCTAATGCAACAGGATATAAACAAGAAATTTATCTTGAAATCATACATGATGTTAGAAAACAAGGTTATGTGTTTGAAAGGGTTCCCCAGAGGTTCATGGTTTAGTTTCACATTCCATGTTCTTTTGGTGTTCAGTGGCAAGAAAGATACTATGCCTGTCACTGTAGCATGTTCTGTGACTTCTGATTGGGAGATTTACACAGATTCTTGGTTCCCTGGGAGGCATCCTCTTGCAGTTCTGTCCAGGCTTTTGGTACAGTGAAAGAAGGTCAGTCCCGAAGGGTATCACTGAGGTTATCATCCAGGTCTGAACATGATCAAATTCAGCATTGCCACAGCCTTGAGAATTCCTTTTGAGGCTTCTGGCACTGAATGACTCTCCCATTTGCTCCCTTACGTTCAATATTTTAACTCGGTTCTCTTGAGGGATAAATAAAGGCATGCTTAGTATGGCATGCAAAAATAGGGAATTAAAAACTCACAGAAAGTGTGTTCCATTGTTTTCTGCACATCTATGTCTTTTCACTGCTATGCTTTCCATATTTCAAAATATCAGTATTAACAGCTATTTATTGCAAAATTTAATTATGCCTGTTTTTTATAGCCTTCACAATATATGGCAATTTCAAAAGGCTTATAAGTATTGAGTTGCAAAAAAAATACAAATCAAGTTGTATTTCTTGACGTTGTTTCTTTCCTCTTCTCCCTTCCAGTACCCCAGCTTTTCTTAGCTTCACAAAATCTTACTTGTCCTCAAGAATCCTCTCTCCTAGGAATCTATTTTATCCCTCTGTCCTACCAAGTATGGGTCGTATGACCTTCCTCCATGTTTCCAGAGCACCCCATCCACACTGACATTATTTATTCTTTTGTTTATTAAATTGCATAGCCTTTCCTTAAACATATATGGAATGTTTACAATGACCTAGAATTTTCTATATTGATGTTCCCTGTTTACAATCATCTCCCCCACTGTGTTGTTATCATTTAAAATGCAGAGATCAAGTCTGATTTCATCTTCTAATCCCCAGGTACCAAACCGATTCTAGAGACAGTAGATGCTTTTAATAAATGTTTGTTGTACTGAGTCACTGATAGAAGCTGAGGGTAGTTTTACCAAAGGTAATCTAATTACAAGGGTAAATGAACCAGTGTACTGTGCATTACTATTAAATCATTTGATCATTATGATTCGTAAATATATTCAAAATTGCTCTCTCCTCTTTCTCTGAATAGGAAGCATACTTACGGCAGAAAGCTAAAGCGAAAAATGGTAGCTGCCTAAATGAAAATGCAAAAAAAAAGTTGGAGATCTCCAAAGTGCAGTTCTTGAGGAATCTACAACTCAGAATATATTTTGTTTGACTGTTTGATAGGCCCACATAGTGTTTTAAAGGACATAAAAGTAGGCAGGTGCTACGCTTACATAAGCAGACACAAGGCTCACCATCCCCTGCCTTCCTTACTGCATATGCTAAATCTACATTCCCTACAGGTGTTTGAGTCTGGGCCTCTGCTCTCTGGTTTACAAAAGTGCTATCATGAGTCAAACCTGCTGCTTTGTCAGCACATCTGTCCCCATCGTGACATCGCGGACTGGTTGGGGCAACACCGTACTACCCAAAACAGGCTCCTGTGTCAATGTTACAAATCTTTTCTCAGTTAGTGTCTCTTTAGGATGAAAGATGCAGTTCACTGGTAAGAGATTTCTTCGCAGTGTTTTTCATGAGCACGTACGTGCATCCACATGCATACGTAATGTTTTCCCCATATCTGCTTTTTTGCTTTCCATGGTTTTGGTTACCCGTGGTCTCCGTTACCACAGTCAGCTTCGGTCTGGGAGCAGGTGAGTCTCCTCTGCTTCCGTACGATCAGAGGTCAGTAGTAGCCTCACTTCATCTCAGCATGTGGCTATTTTATCATTTCACATCACCACAAAAAGGGGAAGTCCAGCCCAATCAGATATTTTGAGAGAGAGATATCATCTTCACATAACTTTTATTATAGTATATTATTATAATAGGTTGATTTTATTATTTCTTACTGTTAATCTTTTACTGAGCCTAATTTATAAATTAAATTTTATCGTAGGTACATATGTAGAGGACAGAGCACGGTATAGAACACGTTCAGTACTGTCGTTAGCTGTTGGCCTCCACTGGGGGTCCTGGAATGTCTCCCCTGTGGGTAGGAGGGACTACTGTACATGAATGAACATACATATATGATCGATGCCAATTCTCAAAACATGACAAATTTACCGCATAATCGTATAATCTTGTGTCAATTCTAAATCTCTGTATCAATGGAGGATCTTTTGAATCCTGTAAATCAGTTCCTATGAAAATTATAACTTATTTAGGTTTAAAAGGTTCAGTAATGTATAGGCACAAATAGAAAAGGAAAGAGGCAGGGTGCCTGGGTGGCTCAGTCAGTTAAGTCAGTCAGTTAAGTCAGTGAAGACAAGTCAGTTAACTTGATTTTGGCTCAGGTTATGGTCTCAGAGTCCCGGGATCTAGCCCGGCGTAGGGCTTCACTGCTCAGGGGGGGGATTTTGCTTGTCCCTGTGCCCCTCCCCCAACTCATGCACGCATGCGCGCTCTCTCTCTCTCTCTCAAATTAATAAAATCTTTAAAAAAAAAAAGAAAGAAAGGAAAGAGGGAAGGAAGGAGATATTGCAGAAGAGCCTGCATGAACAAAGAAGGGTAAAACAATTTGGCCTGTGAGCAACTAGGATGTTGAAAGAAGCTGGGCTTGTTGAGGTCCTGTTAAAAAGACTCTGAATGGCATAGTAAAAAAAACGGGGCTTGGTCTGTTATATAGACATCTGAATGTGTGTTTTAAATACTAAAAATAATTTCCATTTTAGAAAGGAAGAGGACAGCATTGTGGAGGATAAAATGAAGGTGAGACTGAAGGAGACAAGTGAAAAGGAATTATAGTCATGCTGGTGTGGGTATCAGCAGTAGATGAAAAGTAAAGAGACCAAATCTGAGAGACAGCTCCTTTGTAGAGAAAATGGGAAGAATGTAGATGAAAATTAGTTTTTTTTCTAAAGTCGTTTAAAAAAAATTCAAGAGCTTGGCCCCATTTCCTCCCACATATTTGTAGATTTTTTTTTTTTTTAAGATAATTACACTGGTACTGAAGTTAGTTTCCAAGTTGGTTACAAAACATTTAAGTATTTATATCTCAAATATACAATTAGTCTTAAAAAAAAAAAAAAACCCAGATGATTCTCCCACTTTAAAAAATGGCATTCCTAAGAGGGTTTGCATTTGGTTAAAATGTGTGACTTGGTTTTATCAACAAATAGAATCTCCTTTGTGCTAGTCCAGTTCTAGTCCTTTGCCACAGAAGTGATTAGGAATTCCCACTATTAACTTCTAATATGCTTGCTTGGATTTTAAATTAATATCTTAATTTTTATACACTGTAAATAAACAACCCAACTTAATTGGTATTTGAATGTGAGAGCAACACCGAAGAAAACTAAGTAATTCAAAACTATTTCAGCTCACTCTCAAAAGTGATTGTGAATGAACAATAAAAAGCCCAAAGTCCAAATTATTAATAGAGCAAATGGCAAAAACCCATGGCCCTCAACATTACGCAAATTGAGTTATCAATATTTTAATTAATCATACTGAGTTTGCTTTATTTTTTTTTAAGATTTTATTTATTTATTTGACAAACAGATCACAAGTAGGCAGAGAGGCAGGCAGAGAGAGAGGAAGGGAAACAGGCTCCCTGCTCAGCAGAAAGCCCGATGCGGGGCTCCATCCCAGGACCCTGAGATCATGACCTGAGCTGAAGGCAGAGGCTTAACTCACTGAGCCACCCAGGTGCCCCCCCGAGTTTGCTTTAAATCTTTCTTATCCTATCTTTAGGAAAATTCTTAGAATCTTCTTACGATTATCTATTTAAATAAAATAGTTGTTTTCCAAAGAGTGACTTATACTAAATAAGCCAATTCATATTAAGTATTTGGAAAATAATGGTGTGTATGGTCATAGTGAACACATTAAAAAAACTTAACATTAAAATTATTGTGATAATTTAACGCTTCTTTCTAACCGTTCTTTGTTTGGTGACCTTATTAGTTGTCTGTGTGGTAAGACATGTGAGCGCATTATTTCATAACCTTCTGAGTGCTAAGTTTCAGATTGTTTTTTAATTAGCATTTTAATTGCTCATCAAAGTAATTGAAGACCGAGAGTCGGAAAATGGAGCATTTGCTAATCCCCTTGGTACCAGTCAATGCTAAGTTTTCTCAAGGTCAAGTGCCTTTCCGTAGTACTAATGGAAGCTTGCACCGCTTTGAGCTCCCTGACACATGATATGACAATTCTGGAGCTGGCATTTTCGAGACTAAGGGTTTTTTTTTTTTCCTTTTTCCTTTCTGAGATTTTGGCTTATTAAGAAAAAAGGTGGAGTTAGTCCCTCTACAATGAAAACACAGGAGACAAAAGGAATACTCCCTGTGGTCAAGATTAGGTCAGATTACAATAGACATTAGCTACTTTAGTTCAGATGTGAACTTGTTGGATCAATTCTGGGCTGTTTGTGAGAAAGAGATTTCACATGATTTATTCAATTCTTTTTTTTTTTTTTTTAAGAAAATACTTAATGCCTATGTTGCCAACAGTAGGCTGGCAACAAAAAAGATATACATTCTAATTACCAAAGGGAAAGAGCAATATGTTTTGTTATTTTATAGATTACACAGGGACCTGCACCCACCCCCACCAAGTGGAGTATAATAAACAAATAGAACACACACCTACAAATGAATCCTAGAAAGTTGAGCAGTGGAATGCAGTGCCTAAGTTCCACCCTCCCATGAGGCTGCTGTGATGTGAGTAACAGAACTACCATCTACTTGCTATGTGATCTCTTCGTGCCTCAGTTTCCTCATTGATGACATAGAGATACAGGGATGTGCCTCGAAAACAATTGTGAGAAATCAGGGAAGTAATATTCGTAAGGGTTTAGAATCATCCCTGGAACATTTCAGTTAACATTTTATTTTATTATTTTGACAATGAACACAAGGTCAGTCCAGTGTGATGCCCATGGCTTGAAGACCAGGATTTCATGGCAAAATGTGTGTTGCTGTTAAAAAATAACCACCTCAGTCCTGAAAACATGATCTGGGTCATTCTGCTTCGTTTCTCCTTCACTAGGGTGTGAAATTTTTCTCTCTCAATCTATACCTGTGCCTACCTTCTGTCTAGTATTCTGGCGAGTATATCTTTCCATGGAGCTTTAAGGAAACCAATATGCCAGCATCCAGACTTGGAGAATAAATAATTAAGGGATAATTTGGCTTTCTGGACAGACTGTCTATTTTACTGAAGGCTGATGATTAGGAATATAGTCACAAACAAAAAACACTGAAGTTTTAAATAATTGATCCAAACCCAAATGGAAAAAAATATTAATTGCTTATCTAATTTTAATGTCAGTTGAAGCTAGTCATTTTACAAAATTACAGGGGACAACTGTTGAATGGCCAGTTTGCTCTGAACAGCAGATCTCATTTGGAGATAACAGAATAAGCCATTCCTCCATGTTTGTATGTATGTGTGTGTGTGTGTATATATATATATATTCTAATTTGTTTTTCTGCTATTCTGCTATTCTGACCACTGATCTCCTCTCTCTACATACAATCCTAAAAATAAGTAAAATATGAATTTGTTTTAATATGGAAAAGTAATAGTCCCTTAATACTGTGTTAAGTGTGACTTAAAGTGTTTTTAGAAAACTTGACTATTTTTTTTAATTTGTAATATATAGTTTTTATTATGTCTGCTTGCTATGCAAACACAGTTTGAAAATATTCCCCTAGCTCTCTTCTCCAGCCTCATTACTATTCCTGAAATTCCTATATCTAGAAATTTTAGAGTTGTCCTGATTATAATTTTATTCTGTTGAGTTGATAAAATACCTTTAGGGATGTTTTTGAGCATGTACCTTTTTGTAGTTATATCTTTATTTAGTTTTTCATCTTTTTAATTTAAAGATAACACTCTTTATCCCACTAAGTGCTTTTACTTTGGATGTGATTTTATGTGATATTATTGCTTTTTTTTTTCTTATTTGTGTGTGTGGTTTTTTTTTTGGTTTTTTTTTTAGATCCTCACTTATCTCTGTATTCTTAATCTTAATATATTTATTTGGGTATCATATAAACTGCATATACTAGGATATTGATTTGACCGGTATGATAATCTTTGTCTTATGATAGCAGAGTTTACCCCACTTAAATTTGTTGATATAATTGATATATTTGGTTTTATATCTTTCAATTTTATATTTTTCAATTCTTTCAGTTTTTCAATTTCCATTGGCAGACTCCATCATCTTGTAAGGAGTAGAACAAGGACTTAGCATTACATCTTCTACTGATAAGAGTGGTTCTCACTCTCTTTTTTTTCCATGTATTTTATCTTTTAATAAATCAAAATGTATTTTAAGTTCTTTATTGTTAGACTATAGAGTAAGGATGTATGACTTTGTGAAAATCCCGGAGAGAGAAATCATCCAGACACAGGAGAAGAAGGCATTCCTGAGAGAAAGTGCACTAGTGTTAACCCTTGATCCAAAGATAATTTACACTTACCTGTGCCTTTTGTAGTTTATCATTTTTCCATCCTGGCAAAAGAATGCAGTTTTAATATTGAGGCATTTACGGTTTCTAAAAAGTGTTTTCCTTGGTTGTCAGGTTGACAGTGGGGAAAGAGGTGCATTTCTGTTTTTAAAGTCACTGTATGAAGTCCTTCCAGTTGTTTTGTTAAGGTACTATTATCTCTTCCCAACCTTTGACGTGTCCATTATTTTAGACCAAAGCCAGGCCAGTGTGATCATTGACAGATTACGCATACATGCAAAACACTTCTTGTCCTCTGATGGAAAGAGGATGTGTACTATTATAACTGGGATTTTTTTTTTTTCCTGGTACTAGCAAATGGCCTAATGACCTGATGTAGGCTCAATTCACATAATGATCTACCATCCGTGACCTGACAAGTGTTTTAAAATAGAGCCCATAGAACACTATGGACCTCTTTGTTGCTCTTGGAACACTGAGTCTAGTTTTCCCATAAATCTGTGCAAAGGGCAATTACCTTTGCTCACCTGTGACCCAGGTATTTCCAGAGCACTTGTAATTTTCCTCTAATTGAAGGTTTAACAACAACCCCAAACTCTTAGCACCTAATGCCAAATAATGTTCATCTCAATAGTTTGCTTCTACATGTTATAATTGTATATACATTTAAGTACTGTATATATATTCAGAAAGGTGAATTATTTTGGTTTGCTTACGCATATACTAATAAAATTCCAAGCTCATAAAATAGAAGTTAGCACAAGTGCTCAGGAAGGTATTCCTGTGGAAAGCTAAGATAACATATGGTGAATATTGATTTAGTCAACATGGATTGTCTAAGCATATACTGTGGACTCAGCCCTGTACTAGCACCATGGAGATATAAAAAAGAGAAAAAAATTTATTTTCTTTCAAAATTTTCAATGGAAAATATTGGTGCAAGCAAGTCTTTATGAATGAATATACAAAACTTTTGTTGAAAAGATTCTGTTTATGATCCGTTTATGATTTTGTCATAGAATTCATTACGTAAGAGTGCACAAGGCGCCTTCACCTGTGTGGAAGGCTGTGTTGAGAGGATCTTTTCCGAAAGAATACTCATTCCCGAGGTCGCTAAACTAGAAACAAATTATGTTTCTCAGCCATAAAACAAGGACTTTAAGGAATAGCCCTTATTATGTAAAGTGTGGGAATTTTAGTTTATTTATCTGAGTTATGGTGTTAATATCATGCCTAACATAGTGTTCCTACAGGACATGTCTTCTGATAAGAGTTCTGATATCTTCTCATATCCAGCGTGGTGTTTTTAGGATAGATTTGAGTTATAGGATAGATAATTCAGCATTTTGCGTTATCAACCGACTATCAAAAAATATTAAAATCTTTAAAATCTCTCACATTTTCTTAGGATTTGGTAGAGTATTGGAAATATTCCTATGTGACTCAGCAACCTTAAGGGAATCCAGAGTAGGATTTTGTTTTTCTTTTTGCTTTTAGTAGAACTACAAGGGGGAAGAAAGGCACTGTAGAATTGGGATAGAGTTGGCTATGAGAATTAAAGTAAGAACCTCAAGGGTCAGGCTTTCGTCATATCGTGGAGATTTTCTCTCCAGCAATAAAAGTTTGAGATTTAGGAAATACGTTTTCTTAATCAGATACACACACGTGCGTGTGCACACACACACACACACACATTCATAAACACAAGATAGGGAATAAAAGGAAATGGGTCCGGTCATCCTAGCTTACAATTTATTGTGAGGAACAATAGTAAGTAAATAAGTCAACAGATATTTAATTATAAATTGAACGCTGCAAAGGAAAAGGTCACAGAGCAATGCAAATCAGCCTAATTTATTTTAAGGGATCAAGGAATTCTCAGAGAAAATGACATTTCAGCTGAGCCTTGACAGATGAGTAGGATTTTAACCAGGCAGAGAATAGAGGAAGGAATGTTCCTGGAAAAGGAAAGAACCCGGATGAAGGCTTTGAGGTTGAAAAGATGCAGTGTGTTTGAATAGCTGAGGAAAATGGAAGTAGCCGGGGAGTAGCCTAGGAAGACCATCTAGAAGGAAGAGCAGCCTGCGAGGGGGCAAGGCAGATAGGCAGCTGTGTTAGTCTCCTGTGGAATCCATGACAAAGTACCCAAACTGGGTGGCTTAAAACAATAAAAATGTATTCTTTCCTATGTCTGGAAGCCGGAAGGCTGAAATAAAGTGTTGACTGGGCCATGGTCTGTCTCCTAGCTTCCGGTGGTTGCTGGCCAATCCTTGACATTCCTTGACTTGTGTGACGCAGATCTTGGCCTCCATCTTCCCTCTGCCTGCCTGTGTCTTCACATGGCGCTGTGTGTGTGTGTGTGTGTGTGTGTGTGTGTGTGTGTATCTTCTTTTCTTTTTTAGATTTTATTTATTTATTTGAGAGAGAGAGACAGTGAGAGAGAGCATGAGCGAGGAGAAGGTCAGAGAGCGAAGCAGACTCCCCATGGAGCTGGGAGCCTGATGTGGGACTCGATCCCGGGACTCCAGGATCACGCCCTGAGCTGAAGGCAGTCGTCCAACCAACTGCGCCACCCAGGCGTCCCTGTATCTTCTTTTCTTAAAAGGACACTGGTCGTGTTGGAGTAAGGGCCTATCCTGTTCCAATAGGACCTCATCCGAATTTACCTCTTAATTAAACTTGCAGAGATCATGTTTCCCAATAAGGTCACATTCATAGGAACCAGGGCTTGGTGCTTCCATACATCGTTTTGGGAACACAATTTAACCCCCAGTAACTATGGCGAGGAGTTGTTGTTGTAGTCAGTGGGAAGCCATTCGAAAGGTTCAAGCAAAGGGCTAGCATGACTGGATTCCTTTTATACTGTATAATGCCATTTATATAACATTTAAGAAAGGGCAAAACTGTAGGGGCAAAAAGATCAGTCCAGTCGTTGCCAGAGGTTAGGGGTCAGGTTAGGGGATCAACTCCAAAAGGACACTAGATAATATGGGGCATGGATGAAAACATTCTATATCTTGGTATGAGTTTTTTAACATTTATAGATGTGTGCACCTGGAAAGGGCAAATTGTACTGTATGTAAATAATACCTCAGCATCAACGAGAACAGACTCAGAGGGGCCTCTGCTTTGGCAGTCTAGTTGAGAAGAGGTTATTGCTTCGATGAGGGCGGTGGCCGGCTCTTGGAACTCCACTGAGGTACAGAGCCTGCCTGTGGAATCAGGTATTAATTTGTCAGCTGATTCCCATGGTGGCAACTTCGCAGACAAGAGCTTTAGGTCACAAGAGAGGTGAAGAGAGAGGGTCAGAACCCGGGAGCACCTGCCAGAGGAGGGCCTGTGCGGAGGTCAGGGGGCCTTGGTGTCAACGGAAGAGAAGACCGGGATTGCGCCGCTTTCCCAAGGGTTGTTACTGCTCAGAATAATTAAAAGGAAAGAAAACGAAGATGCCCAAGAAGGAATGTAGAGAGCTGAATGAAGTGTCTCCCTGTCCTTTGTGAGTTGAGGGTTAATCGGCTGAGGTGTGTTGAGGAGACACTGGAGACTGTGGGGAATAGGGATGCCCTCCCCCCACTCAGAGGTTGCCAAGCAGTAGCTGCAGAAACCTGTGCTCCCACAGCTGTGCTCTGCAAGCTAATTCTCCCAGAAAGAGTTGAGTGCTGATCTAGAAGTGTTTAAATGGCAATAAGAAGAAATTTACAAACACAAGAAGTGAATATAAGTAATTTTTTTTCCTTATCATAGTCACTTCTGTTATTGGCATATTTTATTTGAGGTGATGAAACATTTTCTAACTTGTTTTTGTTAAATAACAATATGCACTTTCTCTCTTTTTTTTTCCATTTGCAGTCTTGTTAATAGGAGAAATAATCAACATGTTTTCTAGCTATTTTACTGCTATTGATTTATGGAATAGCCCAAACTCTAATAAATCTTCGTGGAGAAAATGTTGTGCCCATGAAGTGGAATATCATTTTGAAGGCTATTAAGAGAAAACATACTCGAAGTACATTAAAAGTCACACTAATCCCAGATGTTGACATAATAAAAATCCAGAGTTTAATTCTAGCCCTCCGAATGAATGTTACATAATTTTGTCCAAGTTAGTACAGCTCGCTTAAATCTGATATCCTCCTCTGTAATTTATCATATGTAATATATACATATATTGTCTACTTCCTAAATTTGGATATTGAAATTATTCTATGTAGAGCACTTAGTAATGTCTGACACTTTTTTTTTTTTAAAGATTTTATTTATTTGTCAGAGAGAGAGAGAGAGAGCACAGGCAGACAGAGTGGCAGGCAGAGGCAGAGGGAGAAGCAGGCTCCCTGCAGAGCAAGGAGCCTGATGTGGGACTCGATCCCAGGATGCTGGGATCATGACCTGAGCCGAAGGCAGCTGCTTAACCAACTGAGCCACCCAGGTGTCCCTGACACTTATTTTTTTACTTCATTAATCATTGCTCTCCTTTGCTTTTCTCCATAGCATTTATGATATAGCATATATTGAAGCTTACTTGTCCTTCCTCTCTCTCCACAATAAAATGTAGGAAGCATGAAGAGAAGAGTCCATTTTATTTACTGCTATAAGCCCAGTGCCTACCCAGATCAGTGCTTGGTAGGCGACCATGAATAATTGTTCCATTCATGAACAAAGGATTATTAGTAATAATGCTATCTTCTTCCTTGGTTCAGCATTATGTAAGTTAACAAAGTGAAGTTTCTTAGCAGTGTGATTTCCTGGCTGTTTCTTGGAAACAATCAAAGGCTTTGCCTTAGGATCAAGTGAAAATAAAGCCTTCACAACCATAAATTGGATGAAAACCCTTGTTCTTGCCCAATCAGGTGAAAATAACAGAAATTCAAGGCATCAGTAGTTGGGAAGAGGGAGCAAACCCTGGGAGAGCATCTTGACCCAAATGTTTGTTCAGCTACTTTACTCTGGACATGGCCTAACCCTCCGAAATATAGAGATATTCATGAATAATGGAATGGGAACATGAGGGAGGACTTTTCTTTTTTTTTACCCTTGTTCCCCATAAGAAGCAAGTGTTCTCAGTATAAGGCAGGGTGAAAGGCTCTCTTGATTTTAAATTCTGGCTCAGATATCTACTGATCCTGTCCCTGGAGCAAAAAATAGACAGCTTATTCATTCATTCCTTTGATTGATCCAATCTAAAAATTCTCCAAGTTGCGTAAGTTTGGTATTGCTGAAAATCCTTCCTGTTCCTTCAAACGCGGCCGTATTTTACTGGCACGTTTAATTACACCGCACCTAATGATGCCATTGCTGGAGGATTTTAAGGCAAAGGTCTCCTCTGGAAGAAAGTCAATTCACAGGACAACACATGCACTTCTGGTAATTCTCTCATCATCGAATGTGCTTGAGTGAGTTGGTAAAGGGAAGCTCCGGGTTTAACACTGACTCTCCAGTCTGAAAACCTCTCTCTCTGCTCATTCGTAAGTTGAGCAAATAGAGATAGTGTGGCCTCCACCTCGTTAAGGCTGAGCTAGGCTTACCTCCTCTAGGATTACCTCCTCGACGAGTTACCCCTGGGACAGCACTGTGATAATTCCTCCTGAACATTGCTGTGTTATGGAAAGGACAGTGTAAAAGGACTCAGTGCTTGTTTTAGCAAGATCGCAAATGGGAAGACATCTGTTCTCAGGGATTTTTTTTTATTATTTACAGTTGGGAAAATGATTGGGTCCAGTTCTGCTCTTCCTTATTCTTTTTCTTTCCTAGTAGTTAGAAATGTGGAAATACATGCTTTACCCATTCCCCCAAGCACTTCTGCTCCTGGGGTCTTGATCTTCAGTAAGTCACTCTTGAAAGTCTAGACTGTCTTCCAGAAAACATCATCTCCACTCTTGTCCAGAGTGTTCGGAGATACAGAAACACATGAAGCTTTGTCTGATTTTTCCTTATTCTTTGGGGAAGGGTCCTGAGGTGAATAGTCTGAGCTCATAGTTTCTTCTTTCCTGTCCTAATGTGCAAGTGTATGTTATTATTTTAGATCTCTTTTCTGTTTATGTAAATTATATTCTATCTACTGCTACCCCCCCACTTGAAAATGTAGATTGTATTTATACCCTTTCTATAGATTCTTGAACATTTTTAAGGAGAAGGGGGTTCACAGCACTAGTTCCATTTGATTTTAACCACTTCAAGGGATTCTAGAAGGAAGAGTGCAATTTTTCTTTTCTTTTCTTTTCTTTTCTTTTCTTCTTTCTTTCTTTCTTCTTTTTTTTTTTTTCCTATGACCTTCAGTTCCCTGCCTTGCCCTAGTGTAGAAGGACAGATATTGCTATTCTGAGTTATTAGGAGCTTCTTCACGATTTCAGTGGTCAGTTTCCCTAAGGTTCACTCATTCTACTATTGACTTCAAATTTGCAGTAGGACCTCTCCCTGAATTTCATGTTATACTTTGACACCTTTGGCATTCTTTCCCCTCAAATTTAAATAACAGCAATAATATCTCAGGTCATCCTCCTAAAATATAGTTGCATGCCCTCACTAGCATTAAGCACCTAAAGACTGTATAAAAATGTCTTTCAGTAGCAAATTGTTATCAAAACATTATTTTTATTAAGTGCAGGTAAAATCATTTATGTCTTAGGGTGTAATATTGAAGACAAATGGCCTAACTCATAGAACTGGTGGTCTCCTGACATGTTCATTCTGTACTCACCATTAGAAAAAGAGAGCATAATCAAGCCTGAGCAGGAGTTAATGGTTTAAGTATTAATATTTGTTCTGGCTGAAAGCTAGATGACTCTGTTAGTCTGTTGTATCACAGGACAATGGCCGCTGAGCGCCATGTAATTTCAGATTTCTCTACCTTACTGAAATAAGTTGTTCACGAGGCAGATTGTGGTCTGGACCTGAAGTCAGAAAATGGCAGTTGAATCTTTGGCTCTCTGTGGCTCCAGCCCAGTCTTCTCATCTATAAAATGGAAATGATCCTCTTTCCAGCATCAACAACTCGTTCCAGTTTCTCCCAGAACCATCACTGGTTTGAGCCCCAAGGGTCCAGGCGAGAGGCTTGATTTTTTTCAGTCCCAGGCAAACCAGGCTGGCTGGCTAGTCACCTTGCTCTTTTATCTGCTTCACAGACCTGTGGTGGAGACAAGTATATAAGAAAGCATTTTGGGGGCGGGGGGGGGGCGGGCAAGAATAGTCTCAACGCGTGGAAGCAATTAAAATCAAAATTACAAAAGTAAAATATTTTGATGGAATTTATGGGCCTTCAAGTTCATTTTGTTACATAGGCAAGTATGTCTTCTAGGACATCATGTTATCCAAGAAAAATGGCCAGCAACTCTGGTGCTGGACAGAAGCCTGGGGTAAAGCAAACAGTTTTAGTTCTGCTCAGCCACATGCGTGTGCTGCCCTCCATGGTTTCCCATCCTGTGCAGACTCCCCTCACCGTGGAGGTGGAGATTTCTTGAAGACAGCTCTGCCTGGGTTGCGATTGCTGCCTCCCTTCCCCCCATTTCCAACTCCTAACTTTCAGAAATTTATATAAATTGTATGCATTCTAGTGTCATATTTGTAAAATTCAGGGCTCTTTAAAGTCTACCTAAAACAGTGTCTTTTAGGTACAACCCTGGAATCATGACCTGTGCCAAAGGCAGATGCTTAACCAACTGAGCCCCCCAGGTACCCCAGCTGTTCAGTTTTTATTCAGCTTTGAACAAAGCTTTGGGAATTTCAGACACATTTTTAAAATTTAACATTCTAATGAATAAAGGTGTAAACTGCCATCAGACACGTCAGAGATCCTGATGGTCATCACGATGATGACGATGATGACGGCAAGTATGTCAAACACCTTGTTACAGAGCTGATGAATCAATTTAAAATCTTTTCTTTGGGTGAACATGTATGAAATAGAACAGGTGGGTGTTCTGTTTGTGGCTTATGAAAGTAAATTTCCTGTTCCCTAGAGAGGTCAAATCACTCGTTCAAGGTGATAACAAAAGCAGAGAAACAAAATACTGGACTTTTACGTGTCTGTTCCATGCTATTTTCATGATACAGTTCCTTCTTCCTGGCTCCAACACTGTAGATCTTTCCAGCTGATGAAACAGTTGCATTCACTCATTTGGCAACTTTGTCCTTTATTCTCAAGAGTCAGCGGGCTACTGTGTTTAGAATTTGTTTGTTGGTTCTCTACAAGGTCGTGATGGCATCCACAGCCATAGCCCTGTGCTGATGGCCATAGAGCGGGGACTAAGCATTCTTAGTGGAGTGATCTCCTTTTGTCTCCTTTCTGATTTCTCTCAATAATAGAATTTTGCATGCTTTTTTTTTTTTTTTTTTTTTTTTTAGCACCCTCGTCTTAACATTGATTTGGCCATCACAGTACCTGAAAATTTTTTGGGAAGACTCTTGAGGAAATTCAGGGCATACCATTGGTTCCCAGCAAGTGCCCTTCTAGCTGCATCCTTAGCTGCCAAACCAATTCCACTTTCTTGCTCCATTTATACAAATGCATCCAAGGACCTCGCCTGTGTGGAAGCATTCTGAGTTTGGTATTTGAATGCCTGGTGCATTGTCACTACTTATTTCAAGATGCTGTTTTCTAAAGTGACTTTTCAAATCTAAATTGTGGGAAAACAGGGATTATGAAAGCAAAAAGAAGGCACACAACTCATCTAGCCTAAAGGACAAGGTACTCAAAAGACTGCAGGAGTTAGAAAGGCCACGTGCGTGATGAAGGAGCATCAAATGGGTACTGGGATGATGTTGGCTTCCTCGGGCTACTATAACAGACCCCCAAAACTTAAGGAGGCTTCCAACAACAGATACGTATTGTTCTACAGGTCTAGAGGCAAGGAGTCCTAAATCAAAGCATCAGCAGGGCCGTGCCCTCTTTGGTGGCTCCTGAGGGGAAATCCTTCTTGCTGACAATCCTTGGCATTCCTTGGCTTATAGCGGCATCACTCCTGTTACATGACTACCTTCTCCCTGTATGTCTATATTGTCCTCCGTGTTTGTGTGTCTGTCTCTATGCCAGAGATTCCCCCCTACTTGTTTTGGACCAGGGCCCACTATGGTGCATCATTTTAATTGGATTACCTTTGCTAAGATCCTTTTCCCACATACTGGTAATATATGAAGGTACTGGGAATGAAGACTTCAACCCGTCTTTGGGGAGGGATACAATTCAGACTGCAACAGAGATAAATCGGAGGGGACACGGTCTGTAAAGTCTGACAGTCCCTCACTGGCAGCCTATTGCTGTAATTCCAAACCTTATTTTTTATGGGAAACTGAAAGTCTGAATATTTTATGGAAGATACAGACAAATGATTCACTTCGTTTCGTGATAACTGAACTAAGGATGTCTTAAGATCTGATTGAGTCCTCCCTCTGCAAGCCCACAAACTCTCTGTATGTGGGAAGAGTGGTCCTGGCTGGCTGTCCGACTCGCCTGTGGCCACATAGCTCTTACCGGAGAGCACAACTCAAAATCCCCTCCTAATTGTGTTTTTTTGGACAAAACATCAGCATTTCTAATCAATTCCCATTTTTTAAGCAATCAAACAGGCTTCCTTTTTGCATTCAGTTACATCAAGTCCTCTCTATTTAGAGAAATATTTTTACAGTTTCCTTAATTTTGCCAGATAATGATACAAAAATTTTAAAAACATCTATTCAAAAAATTGTGCATATATTTATTTTATATATATATATATATAATTGTTATATCTATAATCAAAACAAAGAAGCTGTCTAGTTTTCCAAATATCTACCTGAATCAGATAGATAAAAATATTTTTGTTTTTCTTTTTGGTGTATCATTTCTCTTTCACTATCTTTTTAAGCTTGAGATCATCTGGCATATAAAGTTTTAAATTTTACTTTTTGTTGAAATTTTTTCCTTTATAAAAATGATTTAACTGAAGAAAAAACATGTGCCCAAGATAAAATGTAAAAAAGGCCAACAATAACCCAGAAAGTACTGTGGTTAAAATGAAAAGGATTTGAGAGTGATGGACATTGTGAAAGAGTTTCTGAATCTCTCCTAAGTCCTCTATAAAAAAAAAAAAAAAAAAAGAATAGGGGCAGAAAAATCCAATACTTAATAAGAAAACGTACAACTCACCTAGGTGACAAGGGGCCTCCAAATCCCACATACAAGTGGGTGAGGGAAAACCGTGATGGCCGCAAATCCTTGTGGTCTTCCATCTGAGAAGATGGAAGCTAGAGCTGAGAGGGGTTTCTACAGGATCCATGTGTGAGTGAGTGCAGGGACCAGGATGGAAAGTAGCTCTTCTGAATATCACTCTGCTCTCAGACTTCTGTGTTGGCAGTAAATTGTCTCTGCATCAGCAAGAAGGAGTTGAGACTAGAGAGACAAGCAGAGGCCAGATGAGGTAAGGCTTTGTAGGCTAAAGAGTTAGACTTTCATTCCAAATGTGATAGAAAAATATTAAAGGACTTCAGACCAGGAGTGACTTATGTGTGAAAACATCCCCCTACCTACTGTGTGCAGTAATGAAAACAAAGTGGGGGGAAAAAAAGCCTATGAGAGAACTGTCTCTGGGAGAGGCTGGTGGCTTGGATTGGAGTATTAATATAAAGAGACCAAAGAGGACTATTATTAGGTATGTTTTGGAGATTTAGGCAATAGAACTTACTTACTGATTGGAAATGGGAGAAGGATAAGATGGAGATTTGGACCTCCGTGTCCTCAACTGATGGATGGTGCTGCTAATTAATGGGAAAGTCACAGGAGTCGGTTTTGAGAAGGAGGAAAATGAAGTGTTCTATAATGACTGTATTAAGATGGCTATAGATCAAGACCGTATGTCTACATTTCAGAGTCATCATCATTTACATGGGATGGCTAAGTTGTTTTTACACAAAATGGGACCTGGTTAAATAGTTTTCTACATTTTATAAAAAAGATTTTATTTATTTATTTGACAGAGAGAGATCACAAGTAGGCAGAGAGGCAGGCAGAGAGAGAAGGGGAAGCAGGCTCCCCGCTGAGCAGTGAGCCCGATGCGGGACTCGATCCCAGGATCTTGGGATCATGACTGAGCCAAAGGCAGAGGCTTAACCCACTGAGCCACCCAGGTGCCCCAATAGTTTTCTACATTTTGTTGTGTTTTTTTTTTTAATTATTTGGAAAGATTTCCATAGCAATATTCTTATTACATGTCATCCATTTAATGACTGTGGGTTTCTATTGTAGTCTACGGATAAGCACTTAATGCTCTGCGGTGGCCGTCTTTGTATATACTTCTCTGTACACATGTGGGTGTTCATCTGTAAGAGAAATTCCTAGAAGTGGGATTGCTGCATTCCAGCATATGGGCATTTAACATTTTGATAGTTATTGCCAAGTACTCCCTACAATATATAAGAATATCTGTTTCCTCACATCCTTGCCAAACTTCATCATCTTTGCCAATCGGATAGGTTAAAAACAAGTATTTTTTGTTATTTAATTTGCATTTTACAGAATAATTAGTGAGGTTGAGCATCTATCCATATGGTTTTAAGCTACTCGAATTTCTTTTTCGGTGAGCTGAACTGCCTGTTTGCCGGTTTCACTCTTTGCCTATTTTTTCATGGAGCTGTTGTTGTTTACTTCTAGATTTTTTTTTTCCCCTTTCTCCATTGTACACAGTATAAATATTTTCCCGATTTTCACTTGTCTTTGAACTTTGGCATGTTTTTGGCAGCAGGGTTTTTGAAACATTGTTGTTTTTTAATACAAGTTTATGACTTACATGATCGTAGTCATATATTCCGAGTGACAACACTGAGATGAAGGGATGAAAGTTGTAGGAGTTAATGTATTATAGTTCTCATTCTGCTGCGGAGTTGCTGGGTGCCACTGGGACACTCATTTAATCATGTGCCTTAGTTTCCTCCTTGTAAAATGGAAATCATAGTCTCTGCCTTACCTTCAAGAACTTATTTAAGAAGAACTCTATGAATAAATATAATAACTCTCTTATGGGCCTTAAATACTCTCAACATATGAATTTATGCATGTGAAGCAGATTCAATAACATACTGAATGTGCAGCATTACAAAATACTGAGGATTTCCAGAGTGTCATGTAATCTTTAAAGCTACTTCTTTACCCAGCCCTGCTCCTTGTTTTCCTTCTTGTCCTTTTTTTTTTTTTTTTAATCCTCCTCATTTTCTTCCTTCTTTCTTTGTTACACGTGACCACATGCTTGGTTGCCATTGTGCTGGTGGAGAACTGCAGTACACATCAGTCTGGGTAAATTTGAAAAATTGTATAGGAAAGAAACGCTTAATGATCCCTAGAGGCTCTGTCCTCTGTGTCTTTTTAGTGGTATCCACTTGGTAGTTAAACATGCTGCTGAATTTGACCAGTTAATTTGGGAGTTGTCAATACAGATCAATAGAAGAAGGATGAGTTCATAACCCCCTGCCAAGTGGGGAGACTGTGTGGCAGAAAGGGCACTGACCCCAAGGGTCTGCAGATCTGAGAGTCGGTTCAGATTCTCTTACTAACTGGCTTTACAGGAGTGGTTTATGACTATGTCATCTTATAAAATAAAAACTTACAGAATTTACTTTTTTTTCAGAACTCAGAAGAAGGTGGCTGTTTCAATGAGCAAAAAAAAAAGGGGGAGGGATTAGGATTGAAAATGGTAGTCATGTTCTTATTATACACAGAAACAAAATAAGACCCCAACAGGGAAGTTTTGCAGAATCCTTAGAGCATCTTTGTGAAACATACTTTGAAGATCCCTAATCTGAATTATGGTGTCTTAATTTCTGACTAAAATATTAAATCTTGGGACTCATTTGCTACAAATAGCTATTAAAAAGAGAAGGAGGGATGAAAGGAGGGAGGGTAGGGAAGAACCAAAAGAACAAAAGTTTTCATAATCCAGTCCCTACCTTGCACCCTAAGGAGACCAGGAAATATTACCATAAGTGTTTTCTCTCTTACCTCACATGAGATAATATATCCATATGATGTTCATGTTAAGCCGTTAAACCCAAACATCATAGCAGGGGAAGACAGGTGTCAGCCAGATTCCTGGCTCTCATTTCGAATGGTTTCTTAGTTGACTATGACTCCACAATCCTGAATTCTGCAGAAAATAAGTCTTACAAAAATTTTTCAGATTCAACAGATTTCCCTAACATTTTTCCTACCTTCTTCTTTATATTTTAATATCCGTGGTCTCCAGGATTGTATGATGAAAATCACATACAGTTTTATTAAGAAGAGAGCCATTGGTAGTATGCAGTGTTAGGGCTTAATTTTGTCAAGAAATATACTAAGAATGCATATGATTGAACACTCATGTTCTGCATTCATTCACTCACTTATTGTTTATGTAGAGTATTTTAACTCTTGTGCGCTATAGGTCATTATGATATGAGAATGAATAACCGTGGTCCCTTCTCCAAATGAATATGCCCCCTGAGAGAAGAGGTAAATATGTAGTTTTTCACACTTGAGGTGATCTATCTAACATGTTGGCTGTTTGTGACTTTTTCATTGTTTAACCTGTTTTCAGAATCAATAGATGGTAGTAGGAGTCTTAACCCTTTCACGTATCTCTCTAGCATATGAGTGGGCAGAAGGTAAAAGGAACATTTTGCTGATAATGCTCCTATTTCCTACTAAACAACAAAGGAAAGATGGTCTTGTTACAGCAAAACTTCAGGAAAGACAGAGGAGGTCACAGCATGATAAGAACGAGCAGCATATAGAGGTGCCATTAAACTTGGTACTAGTAACCTTTTTGGGTAATACTTGGGAGGCCTCTGAGGCTAAGGGTAAGTGCTGAGGACACCCCAAAGAGGACATTATTAAATGTAAAGCATCCCTGCCCTATGTATCTTTTATCTAGTCTGGTGTGTCAACTTCCACAGACCTGTTGACTAAAATAGTGAGGGATAATGTCCCATGGCTCTTGATAACCATATTCTCTCCTAGACAACTTTGTATTTGGCATCCATTGTCTATTGATCTTTGTCCTTGACTCCATTCCCTGCACATAAGTACACTGTTATCTCTATTCACTAGGCTTTGAAATGTGGTCTCTTGGGTGGTCCCTCTTCCAAGGACTTGGCTCCCAGTCATCCATTGGCTCCTCCTACTTAGGAACCTCTCACATGTACTGCCCTGGTGTCGGATGTTCCTCACAGCCAGGCAGTCCTGCTTGGTCTTCAACAAAAGAAAGAAAGTGTATTTTGATTGCCAAGGGCACTTCAAATTGTGCTTAAGGTATAATATTTTTAAAGTATTTATGAAGGCATACCAGGTGACTTTAGGGTGTCTCTTACCTCCCTTGAAACTCTCCCAAAACTGAAGACGTACGATTTCCCTTTGTGTTTTGTCTGTTTTTACGCATTTAGTGAAGCATTTCAGAAGGACTGGATATGGGGAAAAATCTTGCCTTTTTATCTTGTCAATTCCTCAGCTCTGTTGGTTGACATAATCTCAAATGGATCTCAAATAACCTTCTTGTAGCCTCTCTGCCTTACTCCCCAAGGTGTCTGTGAATGTAGCATTTCCAAATGAGTCAAAGTCAAGCTCTAAGATTCTGGATGTCCTTTACCTTGCTTTCTTTATACGAATCCTATTCCGTCAGCATTTAGCATGTTATATGAAATGTAGTCATACCTGCCGACATGCCCGTTTTGTATTTTTGTCTCTCTTCCTTCAATCAAGAGCCTGCCTTCAGACAGACCTGCTTTTTGACTTTATTAAATTGAATGGTGATCATTTCCTTAAAAAAGTGTTATTTAAAATTATTTGGATGTTAAGAAAATCCTTTAAGAAACTCTAACTTATCTTTAAACTGGTTGTATGTATTGAGGTGACACTTCTCATGTTAAAAATTAGAGAACTTCACTGACCAAGGATCGCCTTTTGTGTATTATCTTGTTTTATATTTGTCACTTTTCAATTCTTTCATTGTAGAAGTAACATATCTTCATAATAAAAGTTTGCAAAAAGGATATAAATAAACACTCTTAGCTCCTTAGCATTAATGTAACATCTCAAATTAATATTTTAAAGTATCTTCTTGCATCTGTTTTCCTATGTGTATTTTAATAGTTGTAGCCATAGAATCATATCTTCTCCTGCTTCCCCCTCCCTTCCCCCCTTAATACATATCCTGAGTATTTCCCTGTGCTACTTTGTGGTCATCAAGCACACTGAATATTGAGTGTTCTCGTCCCTTCTATAATTGTAAATGACCATAAGGCTTACTTTAAACCTAAGTCACTATGGCTTCTTACCCATGTGTTGAAAAGTTAAGGTATGCTATTATTTAAACCTACTAGACTAAATTTCTCAGCATGAATGAAATAAATACCATTGTTTGCAATTCTGGCCTTAATTTGATGGTTTATAGCTCTTTCTCTCTACCTACCATGTAATGAGGAGCTTGTTGATGAAGCTGGCAGCAGAAACAGAGACACAAGTCTGTGACTCATGATGCTGTCTGATGACTACCCAGACTTACAGCTTGGTGTTTGGGACTTGGCTTTCCTTGAGATTTGTTCCAATTTTAATAATAGTTGCTCAGCTCAGGCTTAACAAAAGCAGGCAGATCCAGTGGCAAGATGGATAATGGGTGATCTGAGAGCAGCTCTTGGGGAGACCTGCAGCAACCTTGTATTAACACAGTGACCTTGAGTTTATTAGGGTAAAGAACCACCAGCAAGGTAGGGTCAACTAAATCAGTCACATCTATTTGTGGGTCTGTGTATACCTTAAGTGAATATTACTCTTTATTCCCAGGACTCTGTCTATTCAGAATCAGGTTCCGATATTGGAGTAGTTATTAGATAATAATTGTTAACTTACTTGTGTGTAATATTTAACTTCAAAAGTACAGAGAAAAATTTGAAGAAGAGTTAAGATAAAGTGCTATTACCCTTCAAAGACTTTGTCAAAGTGCTACTCAATTATGGAAAACCTGAAAAGAAGAGGGAAAGTACTGGAAGTAAATCTAAGCATTTGCTAGTGTCTGCATTTAATGCAAGCACATGTTAAATAGAAGATAATTGTATCTCAGGATCACAAATATCTATGACCTTCCTAGGAATTCTGGTTGTTCAGAAAATTCTCATAGATCATCAGAAGAGGTTTGGGCCTATTAACCAAGAGAAAGATGTGTGAAGCTGGAAAAGAACAGAGTAAGATTCAAATATGGCTTGCCTAATACACGTCAGAGGTAGAAAGTTGCCAAGCAAAGCTCTGCTAAATCATCTCTTCAATAATCAAGGTCTTTTCCAGAAATCTCATTTCATTTGATTAATACCTTGGGTCAAGTAAGGGTTGCATTTAAAACTCAGAAGGTATTTGCATTGTGGGTGCATTTTTTAATTATATAGAGTTCTCTTAGCTTGTCCGACAAAACATTAGACTAGATTAAAGGGAAGCCAGGAAGGGGATGCCATGCTGGGTAACTTTCAAATGTGGTCTCATGGGGGCTCCCTTATGTTTCTCTACGATCTGCACTTATCACCAATACACTTATTTGCATGTCTTAAGAAGAGGTTTGTCTAAAGAGTTAAAAAAAAAAAAAAAAGGAAAACAAGATAATACAGGCAAGGATTTGGTTAGAAATTGAACTGGCATATGACCATAGATTTTCTTCCTCTTCTATGTCCATAAATGAGCCATGTGGCTGACAGAAGATTCACTTCAGTGAGAAGGAAAAGCCAATATTGGAAAGGGGTAACACCTAGGTTCTGAAGGCCAGCAGATTGAGCTTAATTATAGCTCAAAAATTTACTACTTATGTGACCTTGGTCAGGGCCTACGAATGTCAGTTTTGTTAATTGCAACTTACCTTTTATTTAATCAATCAAAAATACTGAGTGGGCACCTCCTTCATGCCAGGCATTGTTCCAACTACTGTAAATTTAGCAGTAAAAGGTCTCTGCCCCTTCACAGAGTTTATCTTCTAATACTTTTAGGATTATCAAGCTGACTAAGTGAGAGCATGTATTTAAATCCCCTAGCATAATGCTTGGTACAGAGTACTCAAAGAATGTTCAGTTTTCTCCTGTTTCTCCTAATTCATGAGTAAAGCTCTCAAGCCAGCTTAGTGGAACATTGGCACATGTTGACTTAATCTTTTTCTGTCAAATGTAGTCTTATTAAACAATATACGAGATTAGTCCTGTCCATTTCAAATATAATATCCTGTGTAACCATTGATCATAAGCTCAAATGCATATAGTGGCCAGGCAAGAGACATAAATGAGTGAACTGAGTTGCAGTCAAGAGAACCAGCAGTGATGGGGATCACAGAGCCAGGAAGATACATGGCTAGAGCATAGGGATTTCCAGGCAAACATTGTCATGTTGATAAATGGGACCGGTATTGCCATTTCTCCTAGCTCTGCAAGGGAAGTAGGAAATCCGGTTTATTATGTAAATCTCCAGATTGCAAAGTATAGGAACCTCATGCCTAGACACACATACACACAGAGATCGGCAGTTCTGTGCACACCTAGTAAAACAAATCAATTAGTCACGAGTTTGCAGCATCTATTCGAAATATGTATATCTATGCATATTACATTTGTCACTTTTCAATTCTTCCATTATAGAAGTAACTCATCTACATAATAAGAGTTTGCAAAAAGGATATAAGTAAATCGCTCTTAGCTCCATAGCATTAATGTAACATTTCAAATTAATATTTTAAAGTATCCTCTTGCATCTGTTTTCTTATGCATATTGTAATATGTATATGTATTTTACTCATACGTCTACCTACAGGATTGATGATTATTAAACCCAGATTAGATTGAATCATCTCCCTTCCTTTATGTCCTTCAGAGCCTCTGTTTCCGGCATTGGATGATGTTCAGGTCTGGTGAGCATCACAATCACTGCTGGCACTCCTTAAAAATGTTAAGTTTTTAGATCTTGTCCCCCTACTTACTAATTAGAATCTCTTGAAATATAGCAAAACAATCTGTACTTTTTAAATGCTTTCCCAGATGATTCTGATGATAAGCCAGGCATGGAAAGAATGGATGTACAGAATGAAGGATGATTCTTTGAGCAGAGAAGGTCCTTCACAAACTTACCTTTTTCTTTTTTTTTTAAAGACTTTATTTATTTATTTGACAGACAGAGATCACAAGTAGGCAGAGTGGCAGGCGGGGGGGGGGAGCAGGTTCCCCACTGAGCAGAGAGGCAGATCCAGGGATCCATCCCAGGACCCTGGGATCATGACCTGAGCAGAAGACAGAGGCTTTAACCCGCTGAGCCACCCAGGCACCCCACAGACTTACCTTTTTTTTATTTCACCACTTTGTACTTTCTCATCCTCACATTCCAGCCACACCATGCTGCTTGCATTTCTGGGATGGTAAGAGCACTTTAATGCCAGGTGCATCTGTGTATAGAGATCCCACTAATCGCCCTTCTATCTTCTCTCACAGAAAACTCTTATTCAACTTTGAAGCACCAGGAATGGTGTTACGTCTTCTCCAGGGCTGCCTGTGTCCTCCTGGGCAAACTTGGGGGCTCCTTCTTTGGCACTTCCCACCCACTTTGGACTTCCTTGAATTAATGATACTTGCCATGATGTGTTTTCATCATTTATTCCCATGTGGATCTCCCCACTAACATGTGGCTGTAGTCAGCTTGAATTGCTATAACAGATACCTTAGAATGGGTAGTTTAAGCAATAAGCAATTACTTCTCACAGTCTGGAGGCTGGAATGCCCAAGATGGAGGGGCCAGCAGGTTCATTGCCTATTGAGACCAGCTTCCTGGCTTGCACAAGGTCATCTTCTCACTGTATCTTCATGCAGCCTTAAGAAAAGTTATCTTTTACATGCCTCTTCTTAAAAGGGCACTAAATGCTTTCATGGGCACTCCATCCTTGTGATCTACTTACTTCCCAAGGGCTCTATCTCTAAATACTATCACACCAGGAATTACAGCATCAACATACAAACTGGGGAGTGAGGGGAGGCACAAACATTCAGTCCACAGCATACCGTGTTCAGTGTGTGGCATTTTTCTACCCAATAGTTGATTTTAAAAAGATAAAACAAAGAAAATGTTGATCTACATTTGAGGTAGGAAGTGTAGTAAATTTGGTATATTCTTTGCTAAATTCTCATTTCATCAACTTATAGGAGATGTTCCATTAAGGACAAGAGTGAATCAGAACTGAACCATTAGGTACTTAATTTGCAGAGCTTCAATTTTTAAATTGTGTGATTTTGTATATTAATATTACGGATAGGACAAAAACAAAATTGTGTTTTATACATTTTTAAGAATTCTGCCATCATTTTAGAAATACCTGATTTTTGGAAATGCTGCAACTGACAGAGTACCTACGTATAGGTAGAAGTTTTTAAAAGTGCCTATTCCTTTGTTGGTGTTTCTGTCCTGATTTCGGTGAACCCTTCGTAAGATCTAGAAAGCTCCGTCAAGGAGAGAGCTAGACAAGGTGTCAGGGAGGTGTGCAGAGAATCCTGTTCAGCAAGACTAATACCAGCAGACATTTACAGTCTGTAAAGGTAGCCAGGGACTCAGACAGCTTTATTGATGTGTCATCAGGCTGAGAAGAGAAGGCACCACAGCAGGGGGACAAGGACATGTTCTGTGTGTTCATCGATTTGCAGTCTCCCATGGAAAACTCCACATATTTCTGAATGTCTTGAGTGGTTTTATTGATGCAGCTCCTGTCAGCTGAGCAGGGAATTGGAGTCACCACATTTATTTTTCATGCCGTGTTAGCACTGTTATTTAAGAATTTAATATATACAATGATGATGCAGGAAGGGGGGGTGGGTATTGAGTATCTTGTCCAATCGTTGGTGGGGCAGGGTGCTTTGGAAAATTACAAAACTCCAGTAAGTGAAAGGAGTGCAGAATCCACCTGAGATGCATTGCTTGTGGTTGCTGTTCTGGAATTTCTGCAATCCTTTGTAACTGAAATCCTGTGTTGCTACAGGTGATGAATCTTGACCCATGAACCAGCCAATGGAGCAAAACTGTCATCCAAGAAGATGATAGGGGTAGCAGATAGAACTGTAATACATGTCTAGTTTGTGAGTGGGTATATTCATGGGTCAGAATGATTAGGACATGTCAGTGGATCTTAAAGTCATAGGCCTAAGAAGGACTTTGAAAGGTTATGTAATCCATTTTCCTGTCTCTAAGCTAGAAAGCCCTTATATTGTATGGAGAGAAGAATAAAACAAAATAAAATCTCACAGACCTCTGAGGTGCAGTCAGTTTGGGTATTGATTTCAATTTTGAAAGCTACTTATAAGTGCTATTTGCTTATAATTTATTTTTATCATTAAATATTAAATTCATAATTAGTTTTTCATAAAAACAATAAATTCTGAAGCCTTTATTTGTTCCTTGAATCTACTTTCTGACTTCTTTTCTCTGTAGTGTCCTTGATTATTAATTTATCAGTTATCTGAGCCAACATACTACCCAGGTATGGTGCTAGGAATAATGTTCTAAAAATGTTTATCACAGTTAAATAGGGAAAAAAAGGCAATCCCTACTCAGGACACTTGGAGAAGTCAAAGGAACACCTGTCCAAGCCCAGGTTGGGGATGGGGGAGCGGGGGAAACATTAGTGAAGGTTTTTTGGAGGTTGCCGCAAGTATGTATAGTACTGTATGTGTATTTCCTCAACTAGCATGTTTCAAGAAGTCTTTAAAAACTGTTGTTCAGGGGTGCCTGGGTGGCTCAGTGGGTTAAAGCCTCTGCCTTCCACTCAGGTCATGATCCCAGAGTCCTGGGATTGAGCCCCGCATCTGGCTCTCTGCTCAGTGGGGAGCCTGCTTCCTCCTCTTCCTCTCTCTCTCTCTTTCTGTCTGCCTCTCCCCCTACTTGAGATCTTGTATCAAATAAATAAATAGAATCTTTAAAAAAATAAATAAAACCATTGTTCACAGTATAATAGCTTTCCCTATTTTTATTTAGATTTTTTTTTTTTTTTTTTTGTATCTCAAGAGTTGTACATTATTTCTTACTCTTTGTTGGGGATCTTACTCTTTTTTTTTTTTTTAAAGATTTTATTTGTTTATTTGACAGACAGAGATCACAAGTAGACAGAGAGACAGGCAGAGAGAGAGAGAGAGGGAAGCAGGCTCCCTGCTGAGCAGAGAGTCCGATGTGGGATTCGATCCCAGGACCCTGAGATCATGACCTGAGCTGAAGGCAGCGGCTTAACCCACTGAGCCACCCAGGCGCCCAGGATCTTACTCTTGTAGCTTTAAAATATATCTTTTTCTCCCCCCATCTCAAGATATAACCCAAATCATGATCTTCCCTTCATGACTAAGTTTTCTGAGATAATTATGCACATCCTGTCACTCCTTAACCTATTGATATTTGGGCTCTGTCCCTACTGCTCCTGTGAAATAGCTCTGGGGAAGATTGCTTAGGGACACCGAGAAGCTTTTGAGTCCATATCTCATTTGACTTCTGCACAGCCTATAGCCTCCCTGACTACTCTCCACTTAAGAAACCTTCTATTCCCTTGACTTTTGAAGCACCTTTGCTTATTCTTCTTCCGCGGTGCCCTGTACGGTCTCTGGTAGCTTTCTTTCTCTTCCCGTGCATCCCAATTGATGCTGATCACTATGGGTCCATTTTTATCCTTCTTTCTGCTCTTTCTGTCTCTCTCTCTCTTTTTTTTCCTTCTCACAATATGTGTTCTTATTTATTGACTTTTATCAGCTTGAGTTCTGCAACTGTCCTTAACATTCTGGTAGTTCACAAGTCTCTATCTCCCGCACAGACGACTTTGCAGAGCTGAGCCTTCACACCAGAGCCTTCACACCAGATGCATGTGCATAGCTTCATTTGCATATAGGGTAAGCATCTGCAACCCGAGGGCCCAACCCTGATATCCTCATCCTGCTCCTGGCCACCCCCTTCTCCTCTGTTTCCTGACCATCCACAGAATCACACCACTAATCACAGTCAGTCACTCATCCCTTTTTCCTCTTCTTCAGAAACCCCATTACTTTCCTACTGGTTTTACCTCTTTGATATTCACCGACAGTTGAGAAGCATCAGTGACTATTTCTAAGGCCTTGATATATTTTTTTTTCCCCATTAGTTTTAAAGAAGGCAGTGTGAAATCTTGCGGATAGTTAGAATGACTGAGACCTGCTAGACTAGGCCCATGCCTGTTGCAAGGGCAGAGAAAATTAGGGTTTGCTGCCAGCAAACGTGGAGAGTAGGTGATGGCTATTATCCGTCCTCATAACTTAGCCATGCCTTGTTCTGTCCCCCAGAATGCCTCTGATGCCAGTGGGCATAAGAAAAAAATTATCACCCACGGATTATTTTATTTTGTTGTAACAACCACCACTGTCTGCGTTTTTTAAGGAATACTTCAGAGTCATAAACACAAAGAAAATTATTCCCGCTGTGGGAATCTCAAGAACTGCGGAGTTGGGCAGTGAATTAATTTGGAAAATATAGTTCAGACTTCCAAAATACTAATACTTACAGGAACTTAGCCTTGCTTTATCAAGGCAGTATGTTTTGGACAGGAAATCCAATATGCTGTACAAATCTTAGGGAGGAGAGAGGTTGCCACAGATGAATTTAGAGATATAGACTTGGTCAGGTTGACAGAAAAGCCCGGTAGACCAAGAAATGATTTTTTTTTTTTTTTTTAAGCTGGGTGTCCTATAATTCTACCAGCTTTTTTGTTTTTTATAAGCAAAACAAAAGAACAAGGATCAACATATAATAATGTATAAAATTAGGTATTAAATAAACATGGAGAGAATCAAAAAGAAACTTAGAAATACACCTTGAAATTAGCGTTACCAAGTCTTTTGGTGGAGTTGGATGTGATTAGAAAGTATCAGGGTTCTTTGCTTGAGAAGGCGGATACCTTACCAATTTTCTGAAATGAGAAAGATGGGGAGGAATAGAGTTGGGAGAGGTATCTGGAATACTGATTCGGCTGGATTAAGTTGGAGATGACCATTTGATGGCTAAGTGAGGTAAACTGTTGTACCTATGGGTGTGGAGTTGTATTAGCTATTATATTGTATAGGAGGAATATCCTAGCTGATTCAGCTCTTCTATATAAAAAGGAACCACATATTTTCTCTAGGCTGACATAGCCCTATCAATATGGAGACCTACAAACCAGACAGTGCAGTATAGGTTGTATTGCAGGAGCCTTCTTGCTGGGCACAAACTGTACCCTGATTTCTAGTCTATCCGTTTGCATACTCTTGACCATCAATAAAGAGAAGAGGAAATAATCAATTTTCAGGAGTGTACTTAAAGTTATATTTCTAGAATATATCTGAAAGATGCTGGAATGGCATCAACAAAGATTCCTAGATCAGAGATAACCTATCAGTCCTCTATGAACTTTACCTCTGGCCATTTCTGGTGCATGGCTTGATAAAAGAGACATACTTTCTGGCTGAGCCAGGTTTTGGTCTTTTTGGTTATGTTAGAGAAATTGGCATAGAATTTTAAGGGGAAATCAAGGTGCTTAAGAGATCCCTAGGGAAGAATGGCTGGCGATGTCATAAAGGCTCTATAATGGAAAGAGAAAAGCTAAAGTGAAGGGAAGATAGTGGAAGTCTGAGTTGAGATGAAAAGTTTAGTATTTTGGCCTCTACAGTTATTTTGTCATGATTTGGTGGAAAATAGTTGCCATGAAATATGATGATTACTTCCTAAGGGATGAGGATTTATAGAGCTGCAGATGGGGGGAGGGATTCTCAATTTGAAGGAAGCTTTGGTAGCAGGGGAAATTATATACTATGCATTGCCAGGGTTTTCAACTACGGGTAGGAGCAACACCCAAGTCTAAATAGTGGACCTTCAAGCCAGAAATCCTGAAAGGCTCTCCCTCATCCTATGTTAATTGCAAATTAACATACCTCCATCAGAGGGAAGCCCTCACTTTGTCAAAGTCCCCCAGGGCTACAGTGCAGTCAGTGTTGATGCTTCTGGGTAGAGCGTTGCCAACTCTCTTCCAGAGCAATGCCTGCCTTGCCAATTGGCCGGCAATGTCACATTTCCCCTCACTGTTAGTTAATAAAAATGCTGAAGGGAAAGTTCTTTCTTTGGAGTAGAGTAACACTCTCAGCTGCATTCATGAATTTTATGGAAGAAGAAGCTTACCTGGAGGTTGGTAAGATTGCATAATTCTACAATGCACTAATTATACCAGAGTGTGCCGGTAGTTTTCCAGGAAAATTGAGTAACAATCCACTACACATTGAACTTTTTAAGAAAACAACTACTTTCCAATGTTTAGAAGAAAAAGGAGCCAAAAGCAACAGTAATATGCTTCATCCAGTTCCTGTTATCTGTAGCAGAGGGATGATAATAGCTTTTATAAATGCTGAGGGCCAGTGTTTCCCGCTACTGGGATCACTTTGAGCTTCATTCTCGAGCTTGAGCAGACTTCCTGCCCTATCATCCTCAAATTGTTATGTTCAACTGATGCTTTTACATTGTCTCACGGCTGCTCTCCTAGTTTCTAGTGTCAGATTCTTGACTTGGGATTCACAGTTAAATGAACCAAAATGTAGAGTCATTACTTTCTGCCTTTTTCTCTCCAGTGACTTGTGTAACACTGTGTTTTTCTGTTTGATGTTTGCAGTAGAAATATTAGATGTCAACAAGGAAAGAAAAAAAATACAAATGATGTTGTAAAGGTCTCCGAAGGGGGAGAAATATTCAAATCTGAAGTTTTTAACTGTAATTCCCTTTGTCAAAAGGGGAGAAGAAAAAAAGCAATCAGCAGAAAGTCTAAGAAGTTCTGATTCCGCAGCCTTTTCATTAGGAGAGGTTAAAAGATATTCTATCATAAGCAAATGATTTTAGTGGGTGCTTAAAAAAAATTAAACAGGCAGTAACTCATCTGGAACTCTCCTTAATCTCTAAATTATTGTGGTTAGGTTAGACATAATGAGTGGACAGGGTCAAATCCAAGGGCTAATAGGGACATCCAAGAGCATCTAACTCAAGATTTTATTTGGTAATTCAGCACATTTAAAACCAGGAAAAAGCAATTATATATCCCCCAAATTTCCCACTTCTCAGTGAGGGCAGGGCAGGGGGAACTTCCCTCCAAAAGTAGTGTGTCCCCTACTACATCACATAAATACATAGCACAGAATATAACTTGGACTCATAACTAGTCAACTAAAATTATTATTTTTTGTTTTGGTTGCTAAAGTCCCCTCTTAAGTATGTCAGATCTTATTCAAGCATGAATAATATGTGGACAGTTAGGACAGAACATGGTGGTACACTTACCTTATGACTTTCTTCTCTAGGGTTTCTTCATTGGCAGATTAGGAGAAAATAATTTCCATTGTATGTCAGCATCTCAGAAAGGCATCCGGTGGTCTCTTATATCCTTATGCGGAAGAGAGAGAAATAAATGTTAGGTGAGAGTACTAATTGGTAGATCCATAGTTTATTATTAAATTCATGTTATAACTGTCTTATACTTTTTAAGGTCTGTTTTAGAGACGAGGCATTAGCTTTCCTTTGTGTGATATCAAAGTGTGATCCAAGAGAAATCCATAAAAGTCAAAGATATAATTTGATTGGTTTTAAAAGGTAATGGAGTTTCTTAAGTAGTGAATTTCCTATCACTGGCAGTTCAGTATATATATATAAGTATGTATGTGTATATGTGTATACATACATTATATATTATATATGTATATGTACACAAGAAATAAAAACTTACATCTGACAGGGGTTAGAATAATCCAGTACAACATTTCTCAGGCTATTTGGTGTCAAGATCTGTTGTGCATATTTTTATAAAATGACTGGGGATTAAAGTTAAAAAAAAAAGACTTGTTGATGTGCATGATATTACCAATAAAATCAAATGGGATGTTTTATTTTATTTTCATTTATTTATTTTGAAACAAAATTTTAAAGCAGTTATGAATTCACTCAGAATATAATAAGTTTATTGCATGTTAACATAAATAACATAGTTTTATGAGATATCTATTATTCAATAAATTTTAGTGAGAGAATGGTATTGTTTCGCATTTTCTGGTTTACTAGAAAGCTGGATTTGCATATCTGTTTCTCATTCAGCTTGTTGAGATACATGGTTTCATTGGAAGTATTGAAAACAACCTGCTATCTCATGGATCTGTAGTTTGAAAGGGGGTAGTGATGGTATTTTAATCACCTTTTTAGATAATTGTGAAAAAGTGTATATATGAAAACTTAACAAGTAGTAGTCTCTTAAAGGTTAATTGCAATGCGGAATCTGAAACCATACCAATGAGCTTTTTGTATTTGTTTTATTAAAGGCATGCATCTACCTTGCACTTTGATCTTTTACCAATGCATGATTTTGTAACATTGTGCATTTGCTTACTTAAAAAATACAGGGTCACTGAGTTATACAGATCTTCTAAATATTGATGAATTTTATTATCTAATATTAAAAAAAACACATGTATTCATATCACCCATCTAATCATAAAATTCTTCAGATATTAAGAGGTTGTCACACTCACTGTGATGGACACATGTCTTTCAAATTTCAGATTTTTGCTTGAAAGAAGAAAATTTACAGTAGGTCACAATTTGCTGTCTGTTGTTTTCTTTGAAGTGCCAGGCTCACTTTGTTAATTTTGGAGAAAATAGCTACCAAGCAGACAAGTATATATAAACATAGTTTGTCTATCAGTTGTTTTATCAAATGAAAATGGAATTCTAGGAAAATCATGTAGTTCAGTTTACAACTCAGTCACATGAGTGTTTTTCCTTGAGATAGACATCATACTTCTTTATTAAGAAGAAACACTTTTCGTGTCTATTACTTCAAAGTTAACTGAGTAAAATTAGAGTTTCTACTGCTTCATAAAGGAAAATCTTAAATGAGAGGGGTATGATTTGGCTACAGCAGGGTTTGAAATATAGTAACTACTAATTTAATTTGTGTCACTGTCTTGGGTCCTCCAAGGTACAGCATTTTTACCCACCATTGTTTTTGTACCATCAGTGAAAATATCAACCCCGCAAAAAAGACAAATAATGTCTTCATATCACTATGGATATACTTTTGAATTTGTGGAGTGCCACAGATGGTCTAGGGGCCTCCCAGCATTTGGTAAACCATGCTTTGGGAATTGCAGGTCTTGTGATTAATAGAACAGGGTCTGGATTAGATACTTTGTTTTGAATTCTGGCTCCATACAATTGGGGTGACCTTAGTCAAGTTAACAAAATTTCTCAGGCTGTTTCCTCAACTGCAAAGTGGGGCTGATCACGGTTAACTCCCACATAGGGCAGTTGTGAGTAGTTAAAGAGGAAGTTTTATAAGCCAAGAAGCACATTACTTGACTCTAGCTAATATATTTTGACACAGGCCACAGCCATGGTCATAACGTCCAAGTTGTCGATTTAGGCTGTGTGACTTGGATCAGTTAGGAGTAAGAATAAAGTACCTTCAAACTACATTTAGTACTGAGATTCTCTGATTATTTTTGACCTCTAAAACTACCAGCCACTACCACCACAAAGCTTAGGATATGGCTATAGAGAGAGATGTTTTTGGGACAGAGGAATTTATCTCTCTCTCACCTCTAAACAAGATCCACCCCTCCCCCACCAAAAATGCCTAGTGAGTAAAAGTGGTAAGCATGCTACGTGAAAGCAACTTCAAGCCTACCCTTTCCAATCAGAATGATGTATAAACCCCTTCTGTATAAAGTAGTGACCTATGTTTACCTTGTTTCTAGCTTTTTGTGGTGTAACGCAGGGGTTGGTAAGGACCTGCGTGTCTGGATTTGAAATCTAGCTTAGTCTCTTTCTAGAAGTATGGCTATGGACCTTTTCCTTAAGCACACCGACCCTCTGTTTCTTCCTATGAAAAATGAGAATAACGTTTGCACCTATTTCACGGAGTAGCTCTGAAGATTCACATTTGTAGCGTGCCTAGTACCGAATAGGCACGCAAAAAAGGTTCTCAGTTTCCTTTGTCAGAAAAATACTACTCCTGACAAACTTGAGTATGTGTCAGTGCATCTATTTCGTGTTTTGTGGAATCGCCCTGGGCTTGGGATTTCAAAGACAAATGAACTCATTATCTGTCCTTTGACGCTCTTAAAGTCAAAAGGTCTAGCATTGCATGAATCGTGGGTGAGCACAGATTGCCTAACCACATGGCAGGTACGGGAGAGAGATGCGTGAATGTGATGTATTCACAGTGTTTCATAGCTAGTAAGCCATGAGTGCCCTTCCAGAAAACAGATGCCACAAAACAAAACAAAAGGAATAAAGGAAGAACCAAGTGCCAATCCTGACCAGGGGCGGGGACATGCAGCCTCAGCAGTCATTAACCCCTCATGTGCCAGATCACAGGAGATGGACCCAGTGGCAGGGCCAGGACATTTTCTGTGGGTCCAGCATAGCTGGACCTCCTGCATGTCAGCTGATTCCTTCCAAAAAGATGGTAAGCATGATTTCACTGGCTGCTGATGAGTGTGTTTCGTCCCCTCACAATGCTAGGGGAGTAGTTTTCAAGAGTGAAGTGAAGCAACTCTTAGGACTAGGCACAAGAGTTTTATCCCTAGCTTCTTATGAACTTGAACAGGTAGAGTGACTTTTAAGAACCAGTCTATAGTATCCCCAGGGCAGAGAACATACTCCCCTTTGTGAGTAACTAACCTTGATGACTTAGGGCCAGAGGACCTAGTTCATTGTAGAGCTGAGACCCGGGCAGTGAGAAGGAAAGATCATTATTGGAAATAATGACAAGCCACTATCATCAGCTCACTCTGCATAACTACAGCTGGGAGCCTTTGAGTCCTCACTGATAACTTCACTTAAAAAAAAGAAAAAAAAGAAAAAAAAAAAAGGACTGCTTTAGTCCTGTGAGCAGACACTGCAGGAGCCAACAGATCTATGGAGGAAGCAGCTGGACTGGATCCTGTCCTGCAACTCATCAAAAGCCTTGTGAGGTCAGTTACCATTTGCAAAATCTCCTAAGCATTGATCCTCACAGAGGCAGGGAGAGTTCAGCTGGGTTTTTTAATCCCACAAGGAGTCAGAGGCATTGGCACTTAGCAAATCCTCTTTTAATTTGCTCACTGAGAAAATTCAATCGAGACATCATTAAAAGAAAAGAGACCAGCATGGCACCATTGGTCTGGTCCGTCTTTGAGCTATCACTGCATTCAAGGGATGGTAGTGATGGAGAGGATTCGATTTTCTTGATTCCAGATAAGCTTCCCTAAAGGAGCCCACATTTCTTTCTTAAGCCAAAAACCAGCACAAATGATGTATGTATAAAAAATACCCATTACCCACCTGTAACTCGCTGAGCCCTTCTCTCAGCGGTAGATAATTAAGCGATACCCCAGTTTTATGCTCAGATATTAATTTGAAAACCCCTGGGGGAAATTAGAATCATGAATGAAGGAGTACAGTTAAAAAGAGATTTCTGAAAAGTGATTGGAAAACAGGCAGAGCAAAAATGATGATGAGCGTTGAAGCCAGACATATGAAGTAAATCAAAATTTAGACTTTTTGTTATTTTAGGCAAGTTATTAAACTCTCTGAATTTCTCTTCTTTCATGTATAAAATTGGAATAGTACTACTTCCCAGGTGTTTTATAATTAAATATTCAATTTATAACAAGAGTCTGGCAACTGGAAGGTATCTCCTGAGACTGTGTTCCTCTCTCTCGACATGGACATGGTCAAGTTCAGAGGTTTTTGTCACCAGGCTGCTGGGGTAAGAATTCTACCTCTGCCATATGCTTGACCCAGGAGAGGGTATTGGATATCTTCAAATCGCTGGTCAGATATAGCTTAATATAAAGAATGCATCCTAGGGGCACCTGGGTGGTCCAGTCTGTTAAGCGTTGACTTTTTGGCTCAGGTCATGGTCTCAGTGTCACAAGATGGAGCTTCCCATCAGGCTCCATTCTCAGTGGGGAGTCTGCTTGAGGTTCTCTCTCTCTCTCTTTTTCTGTCTCCCCCTGCGCCCCCACCCCCAAAATAAATTAATAAATCTTTTAAAAAAATGCAACCTATAATAGAGGGTTTTTGTGAGAACTGATTAGACAATTATGCAAAAAGGGCTTACAGAGTTCCGAGGAGAGAGCTAACCCTTTCTCTATGTTATTATAGCTTATTAATTACCTACTTAAGAAGTGAAAGGCAACCATTGGTGACATTTATGACACATTAGCAACTTTCTCAGTCTTGTATTTTTTAATTTTTTATTTTGTGTTCTTATATTTCATTACATTGGTATTTTATGATTAAGACTATTAAAAGAAATACTATTTCTCTGCAGATTATACATGTATTATTATTATTATTATTTTTAAGTTACCATTTACCTCTGTTCTCAAGGCTAATGGGAAAGACGATAACTAAACACTCACCATAGCTCTTGTTTTCTTGTGGTGGGGCATTAAAACTGAAGAGTTGTTAAAATATTTATGATTGTATATATTATTATATACCTACAGTTTGCCCAGCTGTGCCTGCATGCCTGATTCTATGTGATTTGAACTTGCTACCTTTTCAAATCATGGGTCAGGCATTTCTTTACCATTTCTTTTTCCCACCCTACCAAACATAGCTCAGCTCTTCTCACCAGGTCCACACACCCTGAACTACACTTCTTTTGCGCTACACCTCTTTTCTTTTTAATTTAAAACATTTTGAAATTTATAGAGAAGTTGCAAGGATATTTGGGGGAAACTCTCACATACCCTTTAACTACATTTACCATTTTACTCATTCTACTGCATTTAAAAAATAATCTGTGTGTATGTGTGTATATGTGTACATATTGATAGTTATATATGGTTAATTTTTTTTAAATCATTTGAGATTCGGTCACATTCATCATGCTTTTTTATCCCTTGATGCTTAATTATAGTATAGTTGTCAAGTCTGGGATGTTTAATACTGAGACAATAATGTTATATAATGTATTATGACAGGCTTGTTCAATTTTTCCAAAAATGTCATTTATAGCACTTTTTTTAAACTCCCATATTGGATACCTTCCAGGATCATGAACACATCTTGCATTTAGTCGTCATGTCTCTTGGATCTCTCATATTGATTTTTTTACGGCATTACAATTGGCATGCAATATTAGTTTAAGTGTATAAGATAATGATTCAATATTTTTATACATTACAAAATGACCAACATGATAGGTCTAGTTACCATCTGTCACCATACACAATTATTATATTATTGACTATATTCTCTTTGCTGTATATTATAACCCTGTGGCTTATTTATTTTGTAATGGAAGTTTGTTCCTCTTAATCCCCTTTACCTATTCCACCCATCCCTCCACTCCTCTCCCGTTGGGCAACCACCTGTTTTCTATGAATGGGTCTGCTTCTATTTTGTTTAGTACGTTCTTTTTTTTTTTTTTTTTAATTCCACATATAAGTAAAATTATACAGTATTTGTCATCCTCTGTCTGGCTTAATTCACTCAGCATAATTCCCTCTAAATCTACCCATGTTGTCACAAATGGCAAGATCTCGTTCTTTTTTAAGGCTGAGTAGTATTCTGTTATATGTGTGTATGTATATATGTGTTATATATGTGTATATATATATGTGTGTGTGTGTGTATTTTTATTTTTCATTTTTTTAAAGGTTTTATTTATTTGTTTGACAGAGAGAGATCACAAGTAGGCAGAGAAGCAGGCAGAGAGAGAGGAGGAAGCAGGCTCCCTGCTGAGCAGAGAGCCCCATGGGTAAATACCTCAGAGTTCAATGGCTGGGTCAGTGGGTAGTTCTATTTTTAACTTTTTGAAGAAACTCCATACCGTTTCCCACAGGAACTGTACAGTTTGCATTCCTGCCAACAGGGCAACAAGGGTTCCTTTTTCTCCACATCTTTGCCAACACCTGTTGTTTCTTGTGTTGTTGATTTTAGCCATTCTGACAGGTGTGAGGTTATATCTCACTGTTGTTTTAATTTGAATTTCCCTGATGATAACTGATTATGAACATCTTTCATGTATCTGTTGGCCATCCAGATGTCTTCTTTGGAGAAATGTCTGTCCATTTTTAAATTGTATTTTTTGTGTGTGTGTGCATTGAGTTGTATAAGTTCTTTATATATTTTGGATACTAACCCTTTATTGGATATGTCATTTACAAATATCTTCTCTCATTCAGTAGGTTGCCTTTTAGTTTTGTTGGTTGTTTCCTGTGCTGTGCAGAAGTTTTTTATTTTGATATCGTCCCACTAATTTTTTTGCTTTTGTTTCCCTTGCCTCAAGAGACATAGCTAGAAAAAAGTTGCTATGGCTGATGTTGAAGAAGTTTTGCTTATGTTCTCTTCTAGGATTTTTATGGTTTCAGGTCCCACATTTAGGTCCTTAATCTATCTTGAATTTGTTTTTGCACATACAAACATCTTCTTTATCCATTAATTTATAAATGGACATTTGGATTACTTTCATCACATTGATTTTTAATTGTATACTTTTTGGTCTTCTCTGTATGAGACTGAATCATTTTGAGGCAATTACTGTACATTTTCTATTGTAATTCTTACATTACCTAGCATGGTAAATGATATATGAATGTATTTACTATATGTTCATTATGAATGAATAAACTAATGAACCAGGTAGAATTGGAGCAAGAATTGATGTACTTATTTAAACAGATTTGACAGATGTTCACCAAAACAGCAGCAGCATCAACACAACTGTAAACAAACAAATAATACTACAGCACACACTTGGGATTCCATGACAAATCACCCAGGGACATTTGTGAATAATCATAGCTTTTATTCCTCTGTTTATCTCACTCGAACTCTGTCAGAAGATGGGAGGGTAAAACCCATGGACAGATTGAGCTGAGAATGTTCAATGAATATACTAAATGGATAACGCATGTTTGCCCCCAGCATGAGCTTTATTAGTTTTTTCTGTCATGGGCCTTGAAAGTGGCTTAGGAGAATTGAAACTGAAAATATTAAGACTATGGATGTTACAAGTATATTTTATAAATTCTAACTGGAGTAGATAGTGCAAAATACATGAGGATGTCCCAATGTATGCTGTTGGAATTATGTGGAAGGATAGCTGTGAGATCTAAGAAGAATGTATGCATTGATATTTGAGTTAGGACTAAGGGATTGACGAGAGAAAGGAAAGTATAGAGGAGAGAGAGAGAATGAGCATAACCATTTAGCTATAATTAGGAAAAGCAGGAACGTAAGTGAGGTAGAGGCATCTGTTGAATATGGTTAAGGGACCTTTTAGGTTTCATAGTAGGGTTCTAGGATTCTTGCCTTGGAATAGAAGGATTTGATTTGATAAGCAATACCTAGTTATTGAAGATTTTTAAATAGGAGTCTGTGTTTGGTAAGAGTTGTGCTATAACTAAATGAAGATGTATCTTTTATGAAGCATGCAACCCATCTCTATTTCATAAAAGGTAAGGCAACAAAAATGGTTTATTGAGCCTTAGTGTATATTACATCAACATCCACAGTTCATATATGGTCCATATGACTTCTAATGGATATTTCATAGCTATTAAAACTTAAGGAGAAAATTGTTTGGGTTTTAATGACAAATTGGTTAAGACCGTTGAGATTTGCCACATCCCAGAGCTGAGTATCTGCCAAACTACAAGAAAAGAAAAGAAAAGAAATAAAAGCGTCTTTGTTACCATAGTTACCATGAAGTACTTGTTTCCCCCATTAACTGAAAAACAATACAAAAAAAAAAAAAAAGGAGTTAAATTTATCTTCTTTTAGTCAGCAGTAATGTAGGGGGAGAAAAAGCAATGGACTCAGAACTGTGTAAATTTTAATGACTAGCTCAGTCTTTCTGAAATGTATACAAGGGGAGAAGTGTATATTTCAAAAGATGGTGGTGTGTATTTTAGAAGACAGTGGTGATGATACTGAATATTATTGTTTTTATGCCAAACTAAGCCCATTAGGAAGGAATCCTGAGGACTATTAATAAGCCACATAGTCTTCTTGTATTGTTCCCCCTCCCTGTCTTGATTTTCTCTCATTCAAAAGCAAGCACAGCTGGAGTTCCATTAATGAGTGTCAAGAGGTCAGATGGTTATTTCCAGACCACAGACCATCAGTTGTCTTGACAATTTGATACAGTTCTTTAGGTCAGATGTTGCCTATTAACCATCACACCAACTTATTTCTTCCTTGGAGTGGATAGTGTGGGGTGTCTACCAGCTTTTCCTATGAGAGTTGGTAATTCTGTTTGTTCTCCCAGGGAATTTTATCATCATCCATTGGTACAGAGATGGTCTCTTCATCTGGACCTTCTAACCAAAGGTGTAAAATTGCAGTGATATGGCAACTTAGAAATAAAGTCTTTTCCTGTATTTGGGGGGTCTCCACAACTGATCTAGAGACCTTGGCAATGTAAATTCAACCTGCCATCCTCTTCTCCTACTCATCTTGCTTTTATTGTTCCAACCATATTTATAGGCTACAAGATCCCTTGCATTTGAGCTCATAGGAAAATTGAAGACCAGCTCATTCAACTGGAACATGTTAATACATCATGTCTCTTCATTTCCTCCTCTTCCATGCTTCCATGTCATTTTGTTAATACCATTATAAAACTAGACATATCATATCCCAATAATCTATTTAGATACCTTCATCTCTATTAGTTGATGAGTTCTTTTTTATGTGAATGTACTCTCCCATAATGTAGCTACTAGGCACATGCAGCTCTTTAAATTTGAATATAATAAGATTAAATAAAATTAAAATTTCTTCAGTCATTCCAGCCACATTTCCCATGTTCAGGAGTCACATGTGGCTGCTAGGCACCATATTGGGCAGAGTTGATATAGAATGTTTCCATTGTTGCAGAAATACCGGTTGTGGGGGGTGTTTGGGTGGCCCAGTAGGTTAAGTGTCTGACCCTTAATTCTGGCTCAGGCTATGATCTCAGGGTTGTGTGATCCAGCCCCTCATGGGGCCTGCTTGGAATTCTCTCTGTCTCTCTTCCTCTGTCCCTCCTTCCACCAAGACACATAGGCATGTGTACTTTCTCTATATATATATAAAAGAAAGAGAGAAACAAAGAGAGAGAGAGAGAGAAAGAACCAGTTGGATAATTGTATCTAACTTGCTACTCAAAGGGTGGTCCATAGACCAGCAGCATTAGCCTGATCTACAAATGCAGAGTTGTGAATCCCACCCCAAACCCAGTCTTCACGGTAAAATGTTATGGGGTCATTTCTATGCATGTTAAAGGGTGTAAAGCATTGGTCTAGTTAATAAATATTTTTTGAATGAATAGACAAATGGATGAAAATGCCCTACTTTATTTTACATATGGGGGGGGGAGAATCCAGTGATTCTGTTTTAGATTAGGATCACCAGGTTCTCCTTAGCATCCTTATTTGCCTTTCAACATCACTGCATTTTTTTAAGGAGAATAAAAGAAGGATTAGGCTACGTAAAATATGTAGTTGATATATGACTGAGTAAAGTACTTTACATTTTTCAGACACTTTCAGGGTACCTTATTCATCAAAGTATATTAGCATGTCTCCATAATCTCTATCTGCCATTTCTTAGCTATTGGTTCTAGGGGTGACAGTCAGTGATGTTTCTAGGTGCCTCAAGAGAAACACTGAATGATTTATCCAGAAATATTTATGGGAAGTTAGTATTAGAGAATTTAAGTTTGATTGAATAGAAAACGGCAGGTTATATAATTTTCTCCTTCTTCTGGGGCCTCGAGGGGGAAAAAAAAGACATGTCAGAAATATTCCCTTTCTTTGGAAATATTGTAGATATTAATCTTTAATGTTTTGTTGTATAAATACTTCGCTAAGCTGAAGGACCCGTCTTGAGATAAAGATTGGTAAGAGGAAAAGCCTTGATACTATTGGATTAGTATCACCTTGGCTAATGGAATATTGTAGCTTATAGATTTTTTAAAAAATCGATTTTTGTTTTCATACCACTTGATCCATCTCCTTTCGCTTGTTGAGTATATCGAATAGATCTGTGCCATCGCTGGAGTTTCAAGGAGACTGCCCATTTCCTGTATTCCAAGGAAAGATCTTCTTGGTATGAATACCGGCACCTATGTGTATGTGACTTCTGCCCTGCCCTAAGAAACACTTCTGTCTGCATATCATCCTTGTCCCAGCCTGAGCTGGAGAGTTGAGACATACTTTTGGGGGTGCTGAGGCTCTGGAGCAGAAAGGCACAAATAATAAAACTCTCTTGCCTGGAAGCAAAGAAGGGATATAGATGCTTGCCACAAATGAGTCTCAGCTATGTGATCTCAGCTGTGTCATTCAACCTCCTTTGGCCTGTTTCCTCAAATGTAAAGTGATCGTAAGTGGGGCTTGAACCCAGGACCCTGGGATCATGACCTGAGTTGAAGGCAGATGCTTAATGCCTGAGCCACCCAGGCACCCTGGTTTTGTTTTTTTGGTTTTTGTTTGTTTGTTTGCTTTTTGTTTTTGTTTTTTAATTTGGACTGTGTTCACACTGAGTACACACTAACAGGAATTGCCTAGTTTATGTATTTACATAACCTGGAAGAGATTTGTTAACTCAGCCTCTTTTGAATATGTCACAGGAAACTATCAAGTATGAGTAACGCCTTGTTCCATAAAGTGGGCTACAAACTACTTACCATAGTTCAGCAGTTGGGAATCTATCATAAACTGTCATATACACAAAAGATGAGTTTCTCAATCTGTTTCTTCCTCACATGGGAAACTCACCATAGCTGATAACTATTCCAATAAAGGGAAATCTCTGTTCTTGATCTGTCTCAATCTAATTCTTTTTGACTCATTTTTGTTTGTTTGATGTTTACTTAAGTGTTTGGCTCAATTCTGAGTTTTGGTTTGTACACCTCGGAAATGGCTGCAAAGTGTATGTGGATACACTTTTTTTTTTGGCCAATTGAGAAGGACAAATATTATCCTGAGCCAGAAGTGTGTGTTCCTGTCAAAGGGGCATCTATACTCCTCTCTTCCTGCAGAGAAAAAGAAGGCAACTTATAGATTCAATTTAAAAGAGTCTACAACAAATTGAGCTTAGATCAGCTTCAGAGTCGGTCACATTCTGGAGCAGAATAGAAGCTGAGAGTAATTTGAACACAGTCCAAATTAAAAAAAACAACAACAGCAACATAAACTGGGGTGCCTGTATGGCTCAGGCGTTAAGCATCTGCCTTCAACTCAGGTCATGATCCCAGGGTCCTGGGTTCAAGCCCCGCATCAGGCTCCCTGCTCCTCTCTCTCCCACTTCCCCTACTAGTGTTCCCTCTCTTGCTGTGTCTCTTTGTCAAATAAATAAATAAAAATATTAAAAAAAAAAAGCAACATGTACCATCTGTGCTAGGAACTCTCAGTTTCTATTCTGCTCCAGAATGTGACCGACTCTGAAGTTGCTCTAACCTCAATTTGTTGTAGACTCTTTTGAATTGACTCTATAAGTTGCCTTCTTTTTCTCTGCAGCAAGAGAGGAGTATAGATGCCCCTTTGACAGGAACACACACTTTTGGCTCAGGACAATATTTCTCTTTCTCAATTGGCCAAGTTCCCATTTCCTGTATGGTTCCATTAAATGTCCTCTTGTTGAAAGAAACTGGTGTCATTCCCACTTCAGTATCTTTAGGCCCAATATTAATTAGTAGGGTTACAGAGTGTTATAATTGCAATGGTATAGACCCCCAAATACCTCATTGTATCATTGTCTGGGGCTTGAATGGATTGCCCCATGAGTTGAGTTTATGCCTGTGAAAACTGTAGACAGCCACTTTCCTTTCCTTTCAACCAAATAGGATTTTACTTTGTGATCAAGAAATTCAAATGTCACCTTCTCTCTATCTGGAATTTTGAGGAAACTAGAGGCTTATGGGAACAGTACAATTTTTCTGTCCCTAAGAAATTGTATAAAAGTCTTCACTGAAGCCTTTGCAATGGGAAGGTGTTATTTTTTTTTACCCGGAGAGAGGTAATAGATAAATGTAAATATGACTAGAACATCATGTCCAAGAAAGCACTGTTATGCATGCCTGGGTAGCTCAGTTGGTTGAATGTCTGCCTTTGGCTCAGGTCATGATCCCAGGGTGCTGGGATCAAACTTCACATTGGGCTCCCTGCTTAGCAAGGAGCCTGCTGCTCCCTCTCCCTCACCTGACACTGTTATTATAAAGAGATGGTGGTAGGAATGGGTGTTTTAAGATCCAGTTGTATGTAGATCTAGGCAAGAAATGGCTTTTTCTAGGTGAAACAAACATAAAATGGCATAACCATTTACTGTGATTCCAAGAGAGAAACTTCTCATCTCTCGCACAGTTCGCTACATTCTCAGTTACGGATTGTCAGAGACTTTTACTGTTACTCCGAGGTGGTAAGGATAGATTTAAGTTTTATAAACTCCCATTCACAGTGAGGGTACTTGAAATCATACTTCCAGAATATAGAAGCTGCCGAATGTTCATGGGTGTCATTAGTTAGCCTGTGGTCTACACTGGAAAAGGAGTCGTGCTAACGGCAATTATAGAACAATTGCCTCCAACACAGGCCAAATGTAATTTAAGGCAAGAGATGGTTTGCCAAAATGTTATAGTCTTAGAATTCTAATTCACTTGTTCATTCATGCATGTATGCACTTATTCATTCAGTGAGTACTCTATATATATTGAGAGATTAATAGGAGGTTCTGGAGTTCAGATTAATAAGGCTGCCATGACTTACCCTCAGGGAATATACAGTATCATAGGAAAGGCTGACAATAAAGGTATACTTATGAGAGAAGATACTGGGTGTCTGAGAATATATAGGAAAGGAAACCAATCTAGTGTGATGGTTCTAGAAAAGCTCCCCTGAATAAGTAGCTCAGCTGAGAACTAAGAATGAGGGGGAGTTAGTCAAGTCAAACATTAGGGATTAGAGGGAAGAATGTGCAGATTATTCCAGGAAGAAGGAATACCATATTGAAAAATTGAAGATGTGATTAAAGATAGTGGATTCATGGAAATGAAAGAAGTAGCAGATAGCTGAAATTAAGGGAATGAAAGGGAAGAGGTACATGAGATAAAGTGATAGCAGAGTTTATCAGCTTTAGCACTATTGACATTTTGGGCTAAGTCATTGTTGTGAGAAAGCTGTCCTAGTAAAATAGAATGTTTAACAGTATCCCTAGCCTCCATAAACTAGAAACCAATGAATATCCTTGACCGTTATGACAAAACTATCTCCAAATATTTGCAAATGTCCCCTGGGGTGCCAAAATCTATACCCAATTAAGAACCAGACAGTAGGGTCAATGAAGAATCAAAGACTGATTCTGGTCTTCCTTGTCTTCGCCTTGCTAGTAATTTAAAGGTTTATTTTTGGCCCAGTGGAAAACCAAGAAGAAGTTTTCAGTTGGAGGGTGATATAAGATTTATGCTGGAAAAAAAATTGCTCGGATTATAAGTGTAAGCCTGTGGATTGTGGAAAGATAAGAGGATTTGGGATATCAGAGAGGAGACCAGTGCAGTATAAATGGACAAAATGATGGTAGCTTGGACTAGGGAGATGGGGAGAGAGAAATGAAGAGATTTGAGGGTTCTCTCAGGGATAGAGGAGGCTGAGCTTAGTGATAGATGCAGTGTGGGCATTGGGATAGAAAAGAATTAGGTGCCCATTCCCATGTTTTATGACAGATTTCATTGTTTGTCTTTGACTTCTATACCTTTCTCCTGTACAAACTTTTTTCTGCCTTTTTGCTTTCTTACAGTCTGCTGTGAGATTTCTCACAGAGAATGCCCTCTGCATCCAACTGGGTTTCTGATTTGGGCAAAGGATACAAATATCAGCATATTATTAGTAATAGGCTCTAGAATGAAAAGAGAGAGAGAGAGAGAGAGAGAGAGAGAGAGATGTGTTTGCCAAGAGAGCAATGATGGAGTTGCGTTTGGAATTTGGTAAGCTGTGAGGGGCCTGTGAGGTGCCCCCAAAGAACTACAGAGCAGCAATAGGATACTTTCTGGCCTGGGAATATATGCACAGAGGCACTTCCTCACTGGCCCTTGATTAAATGACTAGGGAAGAGCTTGTACAGTCCCAAATACTTTGCAGTCACTGTGTCCCCTTAACAGACTGCATGCCATGTAGAAAATATTTGGTAGAAAGAGAATGGAAAGAAATCTCTTATGGGATACTGCAGATAGACTGGGAAGGCACAAATTTAGTAGTGGGTATTTGACACCAAGCTAGTGGTGTGTGCAGACCCCTGGCTTGAGTATCTGAATCAGTGCCTTCCTGATTACCGCTTATCTAGGATATATATTCATGAAGAATGATTTCCCTGACAGTTATCCAGTCCTTTTTTTCTGGAATCCTTTTCTACTCTCTTTTTTATCATGCCCTTTAATTTTATGATTGGAGGGAAAAAATACCGTCCAGTAAATCCCTACTGTTCCATTATATTTCACTGAATGTTGAGCTCTCTACCAGCTAGATTTTGAAAAACTATAGTTAGCATCACTAGTTTCATTAGTGCCTTTCTCCACATTCTGAAGCTTTTCTTTACCTTATTTTCACTGTGCACTGCTTTTGATAACCAATGGCATCATGCTGGTTACAGACATTTTGTGACTGGTGTGCACACCATGAATTTTTTGCTGACCTGTCAAATCACTGAAAATGCCCTCAAGCTAGGGTCTTGTTTTCTTTGGAACCATTGTTTGTTAATATTCAAGGCTTCTACACCTGTTTTATGAGTGATTAGAATGGAAAATCTGTCCAGACACAATTCCTCCAATAGCTAAAATAAAATTAGGAAAGTAGCAGATATAACATTAATAAGACAGTTCACCTCCTGGAATAAAATTTAAAAAAAGAAAGAAAGAAAGAAAGAGAGAGAAAAAAAATCTCTTCCCTAATCTGTTTTAGCTGCAGAACTGTGGGAAAGCAAAGTGAGAGGTGATAGCATCACTTTCATTAAACAAATGCATATGGGATGTCATGTGATAAAAGATCCGTGAAGAAATATGATCCAAGCCAAGGAGCATATTATTGGCTGGATGGCTGTGATCTTCTTTCTGAGTGAATGCATAGTGATTGTTTTCTCTGTTGCCACTCAAGTTCATGGAGGGCTTTATCGTCCCCAGAATTTTAGAATCCCTTTGAAAACCAAGAACATTCTAGATGTGACACCCTCTACCTCTTAGTAGCCATTGTGGAAACTGTGTACCATAATACCTTTGGTTCAAATCAGCAAGTATGGAAGCACCAAGCTACTCTCTGTGCTTTCAGGGAGTTTGCAATGTCAAGAGGCATAATATACGCACAGCCTCTGGAATCTGTCTGTCTGAACCCAAATCCCATCCAGCTCTGTAACCTCTTCATGCCTCACTTTCCACATCTGTAAAATGGAGATGACCATAGTACTTCTATTCCACCAAGTTGGAAGATGAAGTAAGTTCATGTGTGTGAAGAATACTTGCCACACACAAAATGCTATAGTGAGATTTGCTGTTGTCATGGGGACAGAGCTTATAGGCAGTCATAATACAGGGCAATGCCAGGAGAAGGTACACAGCAAACAAGTAACGAGAGGTGGGGCTACATTCCTCCATCATGCTAAGCAATGATGAGTTTGTGTTTTAAAGGATGGGGATCGTTTACCACGTTGGCAACTGGTAGAGAGAGCAGCCATGCATGGAATAGCATTTGCAGAGATGTAACAGATCAGGCAGCATGGCATTTCTCATGAACTATGAAAACTTTGAACAGTATTTCAAAGTTGTAGATGGTGAAGTAAGGGGACAAAATCCAGAGTTTATGGGATAAAGGGATCTGCTTACCATATTGAAGAGCTTGAACTTTTTGGTGAAGGATAAAGATTCTAGTTTGCAATTGTTCTAGACTAGGGATCATATTATAATTCATCTTGGCTTTGCTTTTAATCCAACATTCACTTCAACCTGATGTTGCAAGCATTTGGGCCCATTTTAATGGTGAAATAAGGGAGCTATGCCATGTCAGAAATGGTGGTCACCAAATGTTGAGATTCATCAGCCAGCGAAACATAATACAATGCTGGAAAGAAAAACGTACTGAACTCTGAGCCAGAAGACCAAGAAGATGTTCATCTGGTAGAGACTAAACTAAAACTCATGAAGTCAAATGATTATTCAGAAGCAAAAGTCCCCCTGAAATACTAGAATTCATGTCAAATGTTAATAATCAAGTGAATGATATTTCTTGAACTTAAGTTTCTTGAAAGAAAAGACCCAAATCAGCCTACAACATATCGATGTATTATTCTGTATTTGATGAAACAGAAAAATATGTGAACACTATAATGTGCACAAGTACAGAAATAATTTTGAGATCATTTAGAGTAGCTCAGTTGTATAATACAACTCTTCATCAGGTGTTCAAGCTCCAGCATTCCCGTGGTGGCTGGTTGACCTCCATGGTCTTGAAGATTCCTGAAAATTCTCCAACAGTAACTCAGGGGAGTCAGGACTCAAGGAGATAGGGGATAGGATTCCATGTTCCTTAATCCATTCTGAACTCAGCTTTAGGGACCACTATCTATTACATATGAGAAGGCCACCTAAATAGCTGCTTGAAGAAAGGAGATGAAGCAGGAATGGTTTTAAAACCCAACAATTGGATTGAGTTATTTCCAGATGTCTTCCAAATTTAATATAATTGTAGTTCCAGTTTTCATCTCTGCTTTAGTAACCCATGAATTCTCCCAGCACTAGCTGTAATTCTAAACTCTGATTTTTTTTTTTCCCCCAGTAGAGGTATTCACACTTATTTTTTTTTAAGATTTTATTTATTTATTTGACAGAGAGAGATCACAAGTAGGCAGAGAGGCAGGCAGAGAGAGAGAGGAGGAAGCAGGCTCCCCGCTGAGCAGAGAGCCTGATGTGGGACTCGATCCCAGGACCCTGAGATCATGACCTGAGCCGAAGGCAGCGGCTTAACCCACTGAGCCACCCAGGCACCCCACACTTATTTTTAAAATAATAAATAAACCAAACTTCTGTAATTTTGGCTCATTTAACCATATTACATATTTCAAATCCTTCCTTCAGCCAATTCCAGTGGCTTTTCTCCCTTTGCATCTTTCCTATTCCAGGTAATTCTTAGAACTTCTGCTAAGGTCCCAGAGACATTTCTGGCTGCCCTCCTGAATCATCTTGGAGCTGCTTCAAGGAAAATAGTTTACATCTCTAGACGAGGCACTGTTTTGCTTTCTCTTTTAATATATTTTTTTAATTTCTTTCTTGCCCCTAAGCTATAACTTGTCTTCTTGTCCACTTACCAAGCAGTTCCACAGCTAAAGTGAGATCAGCTTTTCCAGCAGACAACTGCAAAACCTCGGTGAGCATGCATGAACTAGCACCCATTGGTTTGGGATCAGCTGGAAGGTTCTGTTGATTCTGACCTTCTCATTCACACATGCAAGGTTGGATGAATGTTGGCTGGCGTCGGCTAGCTTCGGCTGGAGAACCCCGGGAGTTGGGTCTCTGCCCTTCCTGTCTCATTCTCCAACACCTTCACCAAGGCATGTTCTCCTGGCAGAGAGCCAGAGAAACTCTTGAGGCATAAACCTGGAACTGGCAGATAGTCACTTCTGCCTTATTCCAGACATCAAAGCAATTTTCTCGGCTAAACCTAGTCAGAGTGTGGGCAGGTCACCCCACACACAGTAAGAGGCACTGCAAAATTATAGAGCCAGGGAAGAGTCAAAGAAGCAAGTCTCTTATTTCTAAGTTTCTATACAGAATACCAAGAGGTATTATGAGCATCTCTCAGGATTATGTAGAGTGTGTAAAGGCATGTGTGTCTGTGGAAGGGTGCAGGGAAAGATGGGGAAAATCTTATTACTTTCACTCATATAGTTTTGACATCAGCCATAGAATAGAAATCAAATCTCTGTCTGCTTTGTTTAACCTTTGTGTTTATAATAACACATTGCTAGATATAGCAACAGCATATAACCTGATATATTTACTCTCCACATATAATGATTAAAGGAATATTGAACAATCAGAGGCTATGATATGCACTAGCACTATAATAACGAGGTTCCGAGTCATGTTAAATTAAGCCACTGAATCTCCTCCCGCTTGTCTGACTATGTTTATAAAAACGATGAAGCCATATTTTTTATAGTTCTATTGACAGACAACCTGTAAGTGGTTTAATATATAGGCTCTTCTCTATGACTTTGAAATGGCTAAGATACCTTGAATTTAGAGAATTTTCTTCAGTAGCAGGTAACACAAATGTAAATGTATTTGCATGTATGTATATATACATTACATATACATATATAATGCATATATGGATATACATATATGTAATGCATATAAGTGGATGCATATGCAAACACTTGTATGTGTGCACATTCATGTATACCTGTATGGATGTACATATGTATGTCATGGAGTGTATACATTATATGGCACGTATATAACATTTATATATTATAAATTAATAAGCTTCACATTGATCTCCTGAAGGATCTGCTCAGAGAGAGGACCTGCTCAGAGTAGGACCCCCAAAACTGTTGACTGAATGAATGAATCTACTCTGATATTTATTTTCAATCAACATGCATTGATTACAATATTAAGGTCAACTTCTACAGTCCGAAATATACTAGTTCTGTAAGTTGCTGCGCCACCAGGACTTTATTTTTCCATCTACAAGACGAGTATGTATTTAAGCATTCTATATGTTTACATATGTAAATTGCTCAGCACACTGTCAGGCACCAAGAGAGTCTGAAGAAAGAGATAGATAAAGAAAGAAAGAGAAAAGAAAAGAGTCACCAGTGGACAGATCGCTGGCAACAAAACCTAGAGAGAAATTGCACTGGACCATCCTTGTGTCATGAGAGTGTCAAGGGACTGTTGCAAAGTCTGAAGCATGGATGCAAAGGGCATTCGGGGAGGGCTGGATGGGCGACAGGGAGCTTGTGAAAGGAAGGCAGGATAAAGGTGCATAACTTAAAAAACAGCCACTGCAATCCGGTTTAAAATATGAGAATGGACAATAGGCCTGAGAACCATAAATAAAGCAAAAATCCATAGATTAAGCAAGACAGATAGTCATCTACAGTGACTCCTAGTGGTCCGGGGAGCAGGGGTATCATTAGGGCACATTTTGGAGGGTGGAAACCTGAACAGAAAGAAATCCTGGATTCAAATATGGATGGGGTCAGGAATCTAGTACCATTGGAGACCACAGGAAGAGTTTATTTTGTTTTGTTTTGTTTGTTTGTTTGTTTTAAAGATTATTTATTTATTTATTTATTTGACAGAGAAAAAGAGAATCCAAGTAGGAGGAGTGGCAGGCAGAGGGGGAGGGAGAAGCAGACTTTCTGCAGAGCAAGGAGCCCAACAAGGGACTAGATCCCAGGAGCCTGGGATCGTGACCGAAAGCAGATGCTTACCCGACTGAGCCACCCAGGCTGCCCCAACGGGAAGGGTATTTTAAGTTGACATACAAACTATTGAATTCATTTCTGTTGTGTTTCTTATACATTCTATAAAATTCTGGGCTAAAAGTGATTCTCCTCTGCCTCATACATTCCCAGGAGTGCTGGAAATAAAATAACCACAATGGCAAAAGAAGACCCAAGCTTCTTGTGCCAAATTCTATGTTCAGTGCCTTCTTTCCTCTTTTCCCCACAGCAGACTTGATGGATCGTTTCACAAGTGAGGGAAGTGATGCTCAAAAAGAAAATTCATCTAGATTAAGTCAGACCGCCTAATATGTAGCAAACAAGGGACTCAGCTACTCCTCATTTCACAGCCCTCAGCCCGCTTGCTGCCTTGAACTGCAAAATGAATAGAATTAGGGTAGGGATGCCATGCAAAAGAAAGGGTGACCAAAGATGCTGTGCTGAGAGAAAATACTGGAAGAATGGGGAAGGGCAGAAAGCAGAAGAGAGCTCATGAAAGTCATGCCAGGGAGAGTCTGACAAAGTGAAAGTAATTTATCCAAGGTCATACAGCCAGTACCTAAAGACTAAGTTTCATTAGTTCCAGGCCTGTGGAGCCTGGGGGGCGTCCTCAGGATCTTCTTCAGCACAGTGAGAAAGACAGGGACCCCGACAAGCTAATGTAACTTGGGCGAATTGGAGAAAGCATTATCCAGTTGAATAGTAAATTTAGCAAATACATAGTAAACAAAAATATGAGCGACAAGTGTACTTATGTCTCTGGAGAAGAGGCAAGACTTCGTTAGCTATCTGAGTCTTTTATTCCTTTACTTTGGCATTTACATGTTAATTATCTGTGGACACTTCCTAGAGGAGAAAGTCTTTAAGAAAAGTGCTTTCTTAAGCACACACCTCTCTAGAAGCTGCAGTGATTTTACTGAAGACTCTTAGACTGTAACAATTTTCTGTGCAGAGCACGATACCAAAGAGTCTTTATGTGCAATATCCTTGCTTAGATCTCTTCCATGACTGGTGAAGAAGAGGGGTGCCTGGGTGGCTCAGGGGGTTAAGCCTCTGCCTTCAGTTCAGGTCATGATCTAAGGGTCCTGGGATTGAGCCCCTCATCGAGCTCTCTGCTCAGCAGGGAGCCTGCTTCCGCCTCTCTGCCTGTCTCTCTGCCTACTTGTGATCTCTGCCTGTCAAATAAATAAATAAAATCTTGAAGGAAAAAAAAAAATAGACCGGTGTCAGAGTGAATAACACTGGTCAGAGTGTTAACTGTTTTCCTGCCTTGTCTGAAGATGGGTGACTTACAGAAACCTCTCTAGTGTATCTGTTTGGCTCCCTAACCCCCATAAAAAATAGCTCTAGATAATTAGCTGCTTATTGTACACTAGCTAATACCATACAGTATCTCACTGACTACTCAATAACTCATGGAGGAACTTTCTATTATTTTTATGTACATCAGACTGATACGGTCATTGAAACGTAGTGAAGTACTTTTTTAAATTTTTTTAAATTAAAACTTTTTTCAGTGTTCCAAAATTCATTGTTTATGCACCACACCCAGTGCTCCATGCAATACATGCTCTCCTTAATACCCACCACCAGGCTCACCCCACCCCCCCATTCCTCACTCCCAAATCCTCAGTTTGTCTCTCAGAGTCTGCAGTCTCTCATGGTTTGTCTCCCTCTCCGATTTCCCCCATCTCCCTTCTCCTCTCCTTCTCACAATGTCCTCATTGTTGTTTATGCTCCACAAGTAAGTGAAACCATATGATAATTGACTCTGTCTGCTTGACTGCTTTCACTCAGCCTAATCTCTTCCAGTTCCATCCATGTTGATACAAAAGTTGGGCATTCATCCTTTCTGATGAAGGCATAATACTCCATTGTATATATGGACCATACCTTCTTTATCCATTCATCTGTTGAAGGGCATCTTGGTTCTTTCCACAGTTTGGCGACTGGCCATTGCTGCTATGAACATTGTAGAGGTCGAGGTGGCCCTTCTTTTCACAACATCTGTATCTTTGGGGTAAATACCCAGTAGTGCAATCGCAAGGTCACAGGGTAGCTCTATTTTTAATTTCTTAAGGAATCTCCACACTGTTTTCCAAAGTGGTTGCACAAACTTACATTCCCACCAACAGTGTAAGAGGGTTCCCCTTTTTCCACATGCTCTCCAACACATGTTGTTTCCTGTCTTGTTACTTTTGGCCGTTCTAACTGGTATAAGATGGTATCTCAATGTAGTTTTGATTTGAATCTCCCTGATAGCTAGTGATGATGAACATTTTTTCATGCGTCTGTTAGCCATTTGTATGTCTTCATTGGAGAAGTGTCTGTTCATATCTTCTGCCCATTTTTTTTAATTTTTAATTTTTTATTTTTTATAAACATATAATATATTTTTATCCCCAGGTGTACAGGTCTGTGAATCACCAGGTTTACACACTTCACAGCACTCACCAAAGCACATACCCTCCCCAATGTCCATAACCCCACCCTCTTCTCCCAACCCCCCTCCCCCTAGCAACCCTCAGTTTGTTTTGTGAGATTAAGTCACTTATGGTTTGTCTCCCTCCCAATCCCATCTTGTTTCATTTATTCTTCTCCTACCCACTTAAGCCCCCATGTTGCATCACCACTTCCTCATATCAGGGAGATCATATGATAGCTGTCTTTCTCCAATTGACTTATTTCGCTAAGCACGATACGCTCTAGTTCCATCCACGTTGTCGCAAATGGCAAGATTTCATTTCTTTTGATGGCTGCATAGTATTCCATTGTGTATATATACCACCTCTTCTTTACCCATTCATCTGTTGATGGACATCTAGGTTCTTTCCATAGTTTGGCTATTGTGGACATTGCTGCTATAAACATTCGGGTGCACGTGCCCCTTCAGATCACTACGTTTGTATCTTTAGGGTAAATACCCAGGAGTGCAATTGCTGGGTCATAGGGCAGTTCTATTTTCAACATTTTGAGGAACCTCCATGCTGTTTTCCAGAGTGGTTGCACCAGCTTGCATTCCCACCAACACTGTAGGAGGGTTCCCCTTTCTCCGCATCCTCGCCAGCATCTGTCATTTCCTGACTTGTTGATTTTAGCCATTCTGACTGGTGTGAGGTGATATCTCATTGTGGTTTTGATTTGTATTTCCCCGATGCTGAGTGATATGGAGCACTTTTTCATGTGTCTGTTGGCCATCTGGATGTCTTCTTTGCAGAAATGTCTGTTCATGTCCTCTGCCCATTTCTTTTCTTTTTTTTTTTTTTTAATTTCATTTATTTATTTGACAGACAGAGATCACAGGCAGGCAGAAAGGCAGGCACAGAGAGTGGAAGGGAAGCAGGTTCCCTGCTGAGCAGAGAGCCCGATGTGGGGCTCAATCCCAGGACCCTGGGATCATGACCTGAGCCGAAGGCAGCGGCTTTAACCCACCGAGCCACCCAGGCGCCCCCCTCTGCCCATTTCTTGATTGGATTATTTGTTCTTTGGGTGTTGACTTTGCTAAGATCTTTATAGATTTTGGACACTAGTCCTTTATCTGATATGTCGTTTGCAAATATCTTCTCCCATTCTGTCAGTTGTCTTTTGGTTTTGTTAACTGTTTCCTTTGCTGTGCAAAGGCTTTTGATCTTGATAAAATTTCCAATAGTTCATTTTTGCCTTTGCTTCACTTGCCTTTGGTGATGTTCCTAGGAAGATGTTGCTGTGGCTGAGGTCGAAGAGGTTGCTGCCTGTGTTCTCCTCAAGGATTTTGATGGATTCCTTTCTCACATTGAGGTCCTTAATCCATTTCGAGTCTATTTTCATGTGTGGTGTAAGGAAATGGTCCAGTTTCATTTTTCTGCATGTGGCTCTCCAATTTTCCCAACACCATTTATTGAAAAGGTTGTCTTTTTTCCATTGGACATCCTTTACTGCTTTGTCGAAGATTAGTTGACCATAGAGTTGAAGGTCTATTTCTGGGCTTTCTATTCTGTTCCATTGATGTATGTGTCTGTTTTTGTGCCAGTACCATGCTGTCTTGATGATGATAGCTTTGTAATAGAGCTTGAAGTCCGGAATTGTGATGCCACCCACCTTGGCTTTCTTTTTCAATATTCCTTTGGCTATTCGAGGTCTTTTTTGGTTCCATATAAATTTTAGGATTATTTGTTCCATTTCTTTGAAAAAGTTGGATGGTACTTTGATAGGAATTGCATTAAATATGTAGATTGCTTTAGGTAGCATAGACATTTTCACAATATTTATTCTTCCAGTCCAGGAGCATGGAACATTTTTCCATTTCTTTGTGTCTCCTTCAATTTCTTTCATGAGTACTTTATAGTTTTCTGAGTATAGATTCTTAGCCTCTTTGGTTAGGTTTATTCCTAGGTATCTTCTACTTTTGGTTGCAATTGTAAATGGGATTGACTCCTTAATTTCTCTTTCTTCTGTCTTGTTGTTGGTGTAAAGAAATGCAACTGATTTCTGTGCATTGATTTTATATCCTGACACTTTACTGAATTCCTGTACAAGTTCTAGCAGTTTTGGAGTGGAGTCTTTTGGGTTTTCCACATATAGTATCACATTATCTGCGAAGAGTGATAGTTTGACTTCTTCTTTGCCGATTTGGAAGCCTTTAATTTCCTTTTGTTGTCTGATTGCTGAGGCTAGGACTTCTAGTACTATATTGAATAGCAGTGGTGATAATGGACATCCCTGCCGTGTTCCTGACCTTAGCAGAAAAGCTTTCAGTTTCTCTCCATTGAGAATGGTATTTGCGGTGGGTTTTTCATAAATGGCTTTGATAATATTGAGGTATGTGCCCTCTATGCCTACACTTTGAAGAGTTTTGATCAGGAAAGGATGCTGTACTTTGTCAAATGCTTTTTCAGCATCTATTGAGAGTATCATATGGTTCTTATTCTTTCTTTTATTGATGTTTTATATCACATTGATTGATTTGCGGATGTTGAACCAATCTTGCAGCCCTGGAATAAATCCCACTTGGTCATGGTGAATAATCCTTTTAATGTTTTGTTGAATCCTATTGGCTAGTAGTTTGGTGAGAATTTTCGCATCTGTGTTCATCAAGGATATTGGTCTATAGCTCTCTTTTTTGATGGGATCCTTGTCTGGTTTTGGGATCAAGGTGATGCTGGCCTCATAAAATGAGTTTGGAAGTTTTCCTTCCATTTCTATCTTTTGGAACAGTTTGAGGAGAATAGGAATTAGTTCTTCTTTAAATGTATGGTAGAATTCCCCCGGGAAGCCGTCTAGCCCTGGGTTTTTGTTTGTTTGGAGATTTTTGATGACTGTTTCAATCTCCTTACTGGTTATGGGTCTCTTCAGGCTTTCTATTTCTTCCTGGTTCAGTTGTGGTAGTTTATATGTTTCTAGGTATGCATCCATTTCTTCCAGATTGTCAAATTTGTTGGTGTAGAGTTGCTCATAGTATGTTCTTATAGTTGTTTGTATTTCTTTGGTGTTAGTTGTGATCTCTCCTTTTTCATTCATGATTTTATTTATTTGGGTCCTTTCTCTTTTCTTTTTGATAAGTCTGGCCAGGGGTTTATCAATTTTATTAATTCTTTCCAAGAACCAGCTCCTAGTTTCGTTGATTTGTTCTATTGTTTTTTTGGTTTCTATTTCATTGATTTCTGCTCTGATCTTTATGATTTCTCTTCTCCTGCTGGGTTTAGGGTTTCTTTCTTGTTCTTTCTCCAGCTCCTTTAGGTGTAGGGTTAGATTGTGTTCCTGAGACCTTTCTTATTTCTTGAGAAAGGCTTGTACTGCTATATATTTTCCTCTCAGGACTGCTTTGTTGTGTCCCACAGATTTTGAACCATTGTGTTTTTATTATCATTTGTTTCCATGATTTTTTTCAATTCTTCTTTAATTTCCTGTTTGACCCATTCATTGTTTAGAAGGATGCTGTTTAGTCTCCATGTATTTGGGTTCTTTCCAAACTTACCCTTGTGGTTGAGTTCTAGCTTCAGAGCATTGTGGTCTGAAAATGTGCAGGGAATGATCACAATCTTTTGATACTGGTTGAGTCCTGATGTAGGACTGAGGATGTGACCTATTCTGGAGAATGTTCCATGTGCACTAGAGAAGAATGTGTATTCTGTTGCTTTGGGATGACATGTTCTGAATATATCTGTGATGTCCATCTGGTCCAGTGTGTCATTTAAGGCCTTTATTTCCTTGTTTATCTTTTGCTTGGATGATCTGTCCATTTCAATGCGGGGAGTGTTAACGTCCCTTACTATTATTGTATTATTGTTGATGTGTTTCTTTGATTTTGTTATTAATTGGTTTATATAGTTGGCTGCTCCCACGTTGGGGGCATAAATATTTAAAATTGTTAGATCTTCTTGTTGGACAGACCCTTTGAGTATGATATAGTGTCCTTCCTCATCTCTTATTATAGACTTTGGCTTAAAATCTAATTGATTTGATATAAGGATTGCCACTCCTGCTTTCTTCTGATGTCCATTAGCATGGTAAATTCTTTTCCACCCCCTCACTTTAAATCTGGAGGTGTCTTCGGGCTTAAAATGAATTTCGTGGAGGCAACATATAGATGGGTTTTGTTTTTTTATCCATTCTGATACCCTGTGTCTTTTTTTTTTTTTGCATGTTTTTAGAGCCACCTAAAATGATGTTAACTTTTTTCCAATTTTTTTTTTCCAATTTATTTATTTTCAGAAAAACATCATTCATTATTTTTTCACCACACTCAGTGCTCCATGGAAGCCGTGCCCTCTATAATACCCACCACCTGGTACCCCAACCTCCCACCCCCCCCGCCACTTCAAACCCCTCAGACTGTTTTTCAGAGTCCACAGTCTCTCATGGTTCAACTCCCCTTCCAATTTACCCAAATACCCTACTCCTCTCTAACGCCCCTTGTCCTCCATGCTATTTGTTATGCTCCACAAATAAGTGAAACCATAGGATAATTGACTCTCTCTGCTTGACTTATTTCACTCAGCATAATCTCTTCCAGTCCCGTCCATGTTGCTACAAAAGTTGGGTATTCATCCTTTCTGATGGAGGCATAATACTCCATAGTGTATATGGACCACATCTTCCTTATCCATTCATCTGTTGAAGGGCATCTTGGTTCTTTCCATAGTTTGGCGACCATGGCCATTGCTCCTATAAACATTGGGGTACAGATGGCCCTTCTTTTCACGACATCTGTGTCTTTGGGGTAAATACCCAGGAGTGCAATTGCAGGGTCATAGGGAAGCTCTATTTTTAATTTCTTGAGGAATCTCCACACTGTTCTCCAAAGAGGCTGCACCAACTTGCATTCCCACCAACAGTGTAAGAGGGTTCCCCTTTCTCCAAATCCTCTCCAACACATGTTGTTTCCTGTTTTGTTAATTTTGGCCATTCTAACTGGTGTAAGGTGAATCTCAATGTGGTTTTAATTTGAATCTCCCTGAGGGCTAATGATGATGAACATTTTTTCATGTGTCTGATAGCCATTTGTATGTCTTGATTGGAGAAGTGTCTGTTCATATCTTCTGCCCATTTTTTGATGTGTTTGTCTGTTTCGTGTGGGTTGAGTTTGAGGAGTTCATTATAGATCCTGGATATCAAACTTTTGTCTGTACTGTCATTTGCAAATATCTTCTCCCATTCCGTGGGTTGCCTCTTTGTTTTTTTGACTGTTTCCTTTGCTGTGCAGAAGCTTTTGATTCACCCTGTGTCTTTTGATTGGGGCATTTAGCCCATTAACATTCAGGGTAACTATTGAGAGATATGATTTTAGTGCCATTGTATTGCCTGTAAGGTGACTGTTACTGTATATTGTCTCTGTTCCTTTCTGATCTACCACTTGTAGGCTCTCTCTTTGCTTAGAGGACCCCTTTCAATATTTCCTGTAGAGCTGGTTTGGTGTTTGCAAATTCTTTCAGTTTTTGTTTGTCCTGGAAGCTTTTAATCTCTCCTTCTATTTTCAATGATAGCCTAGCTGGATATAGTATTCTTGGCTGCATGTTTTTCTCGTTTAGTGCTCTGAATATATCATGCCAGTTCTTTCTGGCCTGCCAGGTCTCTGTGGATAAGTCTGCTGCCAATCTAATATTTTTACCATTGTATGTTACAAACTTCTTTTCCCGGGCTGCTTTCAGGATTTTCTCTTTGTCACTAAGACTTGTAAATTTTACTATTAGGTGATGGGGTGTAGGCCTATTCTTATTGATTTTGAGGGGCATTCTCTGAACCTCCTGAATTTTGATGCTTGTTCCCTTTGCCATATTGGGGAAATTCTCCCCAATAATTCTCTCCAGTATACCCTCTGCTCCCCTCTCTCTTTCTTCTTCTTCTGGAATCCCAATTATTCTAATGTTGTGTCGTCTTATGGTGTCACTTATCTCTCAAATTCTCCCCTCGTGGTCCAGTAGCTGTTTGTCCCTCTTTTGTTCAACTTCTTTATTCTCTGTCATTTGGTCTTCTATATCACTAATTCTTTCTTCTGCCTCATTTATCCTAGCAGTGAGAGCCTCCATTTTTGATTGCACCTCATTAGTAGCTTTTTTGATTTCAACTTGGTTAGATTTTATTTCTTTTATTTCTCCAGAAAGGGCTTTTATCTCTCCCGAGAGGGTTTCTCTAATATCTCCCATGCCTTTTTCGAGCCTGGCTAGAACCTTGAGAATCATCATTCTGAACTCTAGATCTGACATATTACCAATGTCTGTATTGATTAAGTCCCTAGCCTTCGGTACTGCCTCTTGTTCTTTTTCTTGTGGTGAATTTTTCCGCCTTGTCATTTTGTCCAAGTAAGAGTATATGAAGGAGCAAGTAAAATACTAAAAGGGTGGCAACAACCCCAGGAAAATATGCTTTAACTAAATCAGAGGAGATCCCAAATCGTGAGGGGGGAGAAAGGGGATAAAAAGAGGTTCAGAAAGAAAGAAAGAAAGAAAGAGAAAAAGAAAAGAAAAGAATTAAAAAAAGAAAATGAATAAAGAAAAGTATAAAAAAGAAAAAATATATATATATTAGATCACCGTTAAAAACGTTAACGTTAGTTAAAAAACGTTAAAAAAGAAAAGGGTAAAAGTTTAAAAAATTTTAGCAGAAGAAGAGAAAAGAAAATGAAAAAGAAAAAAAAATTAAATTAATTGCAAGACTAAAGAATCATAGGGAGAAAGCCATGAGTTCTGTGCTTTGCTTTCTCCTCCTCTGAAATTCTGCTGCTCTCCTTGGTACTGAAACTGCACTCCTTGGTAGGTGAACTTGGTCTTGGCTGGATTTCTTGTTGATCTTCTGGGGGAGGGGCCTGTTGTAGTGCTTCTCAAGTGTCTTTGCCCCAGGCGGAATTGCACCCCTCTTAACAGGGGCCGAGCTGAGTAATCTGCTCGGGTTTGCTTTCAGGAGCTTTTGTTCCCTGAGCGCTTTCTGTAGAGTTCCGGAGGGCAGGAATACAAATGACGGCCTTCTGGTCTCCAGCCCAGAGGAGCTGAGAGCCCGGGGCCCCACTCCTCAGTGCGCCCTCAGAGAACAGTGCCCAGTAACTCCTGTCTGCCTGACCTCTGGCCCCGCTCCTAGCTCACCAAGCCTGCGACCGGTTCAGGGTAACCCCGAGCTGTGAGCTTACTGTCGGCTCTATCTCTGTAGCCGGCTTCCCCGTTCTAATGCCTGTAACCTCTGTGACACTCAGACAACCCCATTCTTCTGTGACCCTGCGGGACCTGAGGCCACGCTAACCCCGTGTGGGCTTCACCCCGGTTTAGACTCTGGAGCGATGTCCCTCAGCGGAACAGACTTTTAAAAGTCCTGATTTTGTGCTCCGTTGCTCCGCTGCTTGCCGGGAGCCGGCCCCTCCCCCCAGGGTCTATCTTCCCTTCGCTTTGGATTCACTTCTCTGCCAGTCCTACCTTTCAGAAAGTGGTTGTTTTTTCTGTTTCTAGAATTGCTGTTTTTCTTCTCTTCGATCTGCCGATGGATTTGTAGGTGTTTGCAATCTTTAGATAAGCTATCTAGCTGATCTCCTGCTAGCTGAAGTAGTCTCAGCCTGCTACTTCTCCGCCATCTTGACTTCTCCCTCTTCTGCCCATTTTTTTTGATGTTATTATCTGTTTTGTGTGTGTTGAGTTTGAGGAGTTCTTTAAAGATCTTGGATATCATCCCTTTGTAGTGTCATTTGTGAATATCTTCTCCCATTCTGTGGGTTGCCTCTTTGTTTTCTTGACTATTTCCTTTGCTGTGCAGAAGCTTTTGATCTTGTTGAAGTCCCAAAAGTTCATTTTCAGTTTTGTTTCCTTTGCCTTTGGAGATGTATCTTGAAAGAAGTTGCTATATATATATATATATATATATATATATATATATATATATTTTTTTTTTTAAGATTTTTTGTTCATTTGAGAGAGAAAGAGAGAGTTGAGTGAGAGCAGGAGCAGGGGGAAGATCAGAGGCAGAGAGAGAAACAGACTCCCAGTGAGCAAGGTGCCCTATGTGGCCAGATCCCTGGACCCTGGGATCATGACCTGTGCCAAAGGCGGTTGCTTAACTGAATGAGCCACCCAGGTGCCCCGAGAGTGAAGTAATTTATCTAAGATCACACTGCTGGTGAGTTTCAGAGGCAGGATTGCAAGTCAACTTGTGACTCCCAGGCCTACAACCTTTATGTAAAAATTACATATTAAAAAGAAACTTTTTCCAGGGTTGTATTTCTCATTTTCTAAGCCTGTTTTTTTAGATCTTTCTACCAGTTCTTTGTCTTGCTACTTCCTGTCCCCTTGGTTCTTGCTTCCCTCTCTCTGGCTTTTCTTTCCTTCTTCTTTGCCTTTCCTTCTTTTTTTCTTAAGTATTTACCAACAATCAAGTCCCAAGTGGAGTTAGCCAACTAAATCCCAGTGACAAAATGAGTGATAAATATCTTCATTTCCCTGCCCCAATGTCACCTCTTCCATGAAGCCCTCCCAGGTTGCTCCAATCATAAGTGATATCTCTACTAAACTGTCACAGACCTCTATTCGTTTTCATAGGGCTTTCTGTTTTTAAAGTAATCTTTATGCTCAACATGGGGCTCAAACTCATGACCTTGAGATCAAGAGTTGCATGCTCTAATGACTGACCTGGCTAGCCAAGTGCCCCAACCCTCATAAGGCACTTAACACAAACATGTCATTTCTTTCCTGAAAACTATACTGTGGTCATCTGAAAGGCTGTGACAAGGTATGATTCAGATTTGCCCTCAATAGGACTGGTGTCTAGGACACGGTCTACAGAGTGAACAAACAAGATCAGTGAAAACTGCAGACCCACTGATGAGGTAGTAAGGGGAAGGGGGAGAAAAATGTAGCATGATCACAGTAGGGCATGTGGCAGGGAAAAGAAGTTGTGGTTTGGAAGGAACAATATCATGGAAGAGAAAAAACAATATCCATGGGAGAAGAAAGAAGCAGCAGTTACCTATTGTAAGGGAGAAGACAGAGTTGGAATAACAAGAAGTGGCAGGGGGTCCAGTCTTCTTCAGAGAGTACACACCAGCAGTGACACACAGATGGCCCTGATGTGCACACCTTTGTAGGAGAGAGGGTTTAAAGAAGAGAAAGAACAGAAAGGAATCGTGAAGGGCCAAAAGCAAGATTGTTCTTGAAACAGAGACCAAGTCTGACATCTTTTGTCACAAACTTTAATTGTTGATCAGTTGTGAAGCATCGCCTGTGAAGTTTCCCTGCTTTTCATCCCTTCCCTGGCAATAAGAGAATTCCAGTTGACTGGAGGTCCAGTGTGGACTTCTCCAACTCTCAACTCTTTTCCTCATTGCCGGTCTGTAAATGTAAAGAATTTTCAGATACTCTATTTTGTAAATATATATATATATATATCTGCAAACATAAAAATAGGTAAGGCATACATAAGGTTCTTTAATGAAATGTTGTCCTGTTATGCCTTTGGTTAAGGATGAACCTGTGACATAGGAGTTGCCCACATCTATTCTAGATCATCTCCCCTCACAAATACTTCCATGACACTGTAAATTCACAGACTAGCTCCTCAAAGGCAGAGTCAGTGTTCTGTGTCTGTTTTACTTTGTTGCTCTTGGTTTGTGTGTTTTTGTTGTGGTGGTGGTTGTGATTCGTTTCTACCACTCACAGCTTCTCAGCACAGCATCTGGGGTATCTTGCTTAGAGCACTCACAAAAAGAACAGCAGCCACTATAGGCTTCGTTGCGATACATCAAGTTCTGTGGTAAATGTTTTGCCCATGGGGTGGCTCTTCATCCTCACGATCTTCCTAGGAGATGGGTTCCACCAGTAGGCGAATTTTCTAGTTGATAAAGGAAATGAGATGCATTAAGGAATAGAAATAGGCACTTGTTGGGGCACCTGGGTGGCTCGGTGGGTTAAAGCCTCTGCTTTCAGCTCAGGTCATGATCCCAGAGTCCTGGGATGAGCCCCACATCAGGCTCTCTGCTCAGCGGGGGTCTGCTTCCCCCTTTCTCTCTGCCTGCCTCTCTGCCTACTTGTGATCTCTGTCTGTCAAATAAATTAAAAAAAAAATTAAAAAAAAAATAGGCACTTGTAGTCACTCTCACTGACAGATGAGAAAACTAAGGTAGGAAGAGGTCAAGTAATGAAGTCAAAGCACAGAATTAATAAATGGAGGAACTGAGATTCAAACCCAGATGTTTCACCTTTCATTGATTTCTAAGGATTTCCCAAATATTGGCACTTCTGCATTTTGCGATAGTAAGGCTGAGAAAACATTGCCTGTCAAATTCTTTACATGTAGACATTGCAAATGCCTAAGTAAGACTTAACACTTGAAAACATTATTTGTGTGTGTGGTTCTCCTCAGAATGTCCCATGTCTCTTCAGTGTTTGCTTAATGACAGAAGATGTTTTAGAGATATGTTCTTTTATGGAACTCTGCGTGTTCTTTGGTTGGAGAGCTGTGCTCTTTTAAAGGAAGACTCAATGTTAGGTAATGAATTTCCAATTATATATTAGCAATATGCCCACAAACAAATCATTATTTATATTACATGATTTACATTTTGCAAACCCCTTTCATTCTGTACCCTCTTCTGTGATGCTTAAGCTCTATTTTGAGTTAGTCAGGAAGAGGAATCATCACCAGAGTGCAAAATTCATTGCTATAGGACATTAGGAAATTGTTGAATTTCTGTGTGAGTCACAAGAATACGCACACTGGTGTCTGAAGCAATTTGTTCCATTTTGAGTTTTGTATCGTTGATGACACTTATTTGAGAAATTAAGTTCATGGGTGCAACCAGAGATCTGTACACACTCAGTCTGCCCCTGTACACCACTCACAGAATAGTGTAAAATAAAAGACCTGACAGATGTTTATTGTAGTGGCACTGCATCATTCTAAAATTAGATTAAGGTAAATCATCAAAGCTATGTGAACATGGCAGACAATTTTTTAATTTTTTGAATGTCAATTAAAAATGGTGTTAATAAAAATAATAATTGTGGACTTGGAAAATTATCTTTTCTGGAGGTCTAAAATAGCACTGTGATTATTCCCAACAACTGAGATATTAATCTTTTGCATTTGTAAAAAGTGTCTAGGTACATATTCCTTATCAGCCTCTGTATCCTGGCATAAGTCCACATAGTTTAAATTCAGAATTAAGTCTTTATAGGTTTCCTTTGCTATTCAGTTTGCTAATAAGGCATGCTATTTTCTTCTTCCTTGCCTGTTTATCTCAAATAATATTCCTGCAGAGCTGTGAGACTATTTCCAGCTTCCATCCTAGAAACGGCGAGCTAATTAATTAGAGGAAATTTAGCCTGCCCCAAAGTTCATGGTGACTTTTTAGAATTCAGCCAAGTGAGTTGTCTCCTGGTGGGATAGATGAGAACATAGGTAAATCTTCGTATCTGTTGAGCATATGACCAACACCCTATATATTTGCGGAAGGATTAAAGTCCCTTCACTTATCCAGCCTGGCTGGTGTATCTTAAATGCTTTAACATGGATTTACTTGGGTAAGTTATTTGCCCAAGACCACACAGAAAAGCAGCTTTATTGACCCTATCAGTCTTTGAATTCCTTGCCCTGGCTAAAGGTTTTTGTTAATTATTAGAGATTATTTTTCTGAATACACTAAATCCTACATCGGGGTCAGCAAATGTTTTCAGTAAAGGGTCAGGTTTTAATTCCTATTGTTGAAGTAACTCACAAACAGTGGCTTAAAGCAACACATCTGTCCTCTTACTGTTGTTCTAGAAGTCAGAAGTTCTGAGACTTCAAAGGGACATTATTTCACCTACCATAGGCCAGATAGTTAATATTTTAGAGCTGCTTAACTCAGCTGTAGCTAATTTTTGAACAAATGGACATAGCTGTGCTCCAATAAAACTTGACCGAAACAAAACAAACAAAGAAACAAAAACCTAACTGCCAGGTAGACTGTAGTCTGATAACCCCTGTCTTAGACACACATCATCTTGTATGGAAGTTCCTAAAAGATATTTCTTGTATTTTTTATAAGATTTTATTTATTTGATAGACAGAGATCATAAGTAGGCAGAGAGGCAGGCACAAAGAGAGAGGAAGGGAAACACGCTCCCTGCTGAGCAGAGAGCCCCATGCAGGGATCAAACCCAGGACCCTGGGATCATGACCTAAGCTGAAGGCAGAGGCTTTAACCCATTGAGCCACCCAGGTGCCCCTATTATGTTTTAAGAAGTAAATAGACAGATACTCAATGGTTTAGAAGTCCTTACAGATTTTTGGGTTTGCTGTTCTAAGGAAACCTCATAGAAAAGGATTTTTTTTCTTCCCACTTAACTCTTTTCACAGCTCCTACATCCTGACCTCAATATAAAATTAACTTTTATGCCATAAGTCCTTCCTCTTTCCATAGATCCTGCAGAAGTACTCTCATGCAGATGGACCCTGGGATTCACTATCGACTCCTTTTTATTATCTGCATAATATAGAGCTGTTTTGAGAATAGTAATGCCTATTGATAGACCAGTTATGCATTTTTCAGAAGTCTTGAAAGATACAGGTAGGAAAAAATTATAGACTTGATATTAAAAAGTTTACTATTGCTATTTTCCCTAAACTCAGAAACCTGAAGGAGTTTGGAGCATGGCACAGATACCATGGAAGAACCATCTGCAGCCCACTTTTTTGCCTCCTTGTATCAAAATGGAGATTCAATGTTTCAAGCAAAGTAGAACAACTCATCACTTGTGCTAATCATCTTTTGATCCTTGCCATGTGAATAGATTCATGATCTGACATTTGCTATTCTAGTCACAATAGCTCTTGTCTCAGCAATTCAATTTTCAGTGTCTCATGAATTTAATACCTGCTCTTTTATCAGAAGACTTGTAATAACTTATACAGCTGAACCTTTTCCAAATTTCCTGTTCATCTTAACCTTTCCACCCTTCTATCTGGATCTAGAGGATGGCCTTGTGAAAAGGCAGATTTATTCAACATACTTTTCTCAAGCACTACCATGTGCTAAAGTTACAGTGTGACCAAGACACAAGATATCCAATGTATCAGAGAACCGCCAGCTTCCCTTGGATTTAGGCAGAAAAATAGGAAGCAATAAGCAAACACTATGCATATCATCTAAACTCTTTGAGGACCTGCCCGGGAGGAAAGGGTTATTATCTGCTTTTCCTTTGAATCTCTGAAGCTGTTTTTCATCACAACAGCACCCTCTAAGACCTAGCAGCAAACTCTTGGTCTCTTCCCCTTTCAAAACTTGTGCTGCTTTTCGGTAAACAGCCAAGTTCAGAATCTAACCTGAGAGATAATTCCCATCTCAGCAATTTGCAGGCAAACGAGATCTGCTTTTAGCCAAGTGAATATGTGCAAATTCTCTGCTTGGGTGACCAATAGCTTTAGCTCTCCTTTTGTGCTAGAACATGTAATATAAGGGAGATAGTGCAAAGGGAAATATGGAACTTAATTTCCAGGAACAGATAATGACCGATCATCTCATGCGTCTAGAGGCCTAATTATGTTCTCAAACCAAGAAATAATCCTTTGACCTCTCCAGAGAATAGTTCCAGAAGGATTAAACAGTAATTATAGAAAGATAATAATATACCTTGTTCAAGTCAATGTCACTTTAGCTGGAGAACAGTTAAATGTGTGTGTGTATATATATATATATACACACATATATATGTAAATGTATATATGTATATATGTACACATATAAATGTGTACATTTACACACACATATATACAAAACTATAAAATAAAAAAAAAGCAATTATAGAATAAATGCCACTTGTTCAGGTCAATGTCAGTAGCTGAAAAATACTTTAAATACATATGTGTGTGTGTATATATGTATTTGTATGTCTATATGAAACTACAAAATAAAAATAAATAGAAGTAGTAATTATAGAGCAAATTCACTCATGAATTCAAGTTTATAGTTCTTCTATTAGAGAACAAAATTTGAAATCTGTGGTGAGACCTCATCATTTTTATTTTACCTTGGCTATATGTCAAAAAGGACACCTGAATTAATATAGATCAGAATTTTGGTAATAATCCTTTTAGAAATATTTTCTTTCTTTCTTTCTTTCTGAGAGAGAGAGAGAGAAAGAAGAAAGTAAGTGAGAGAGAGCACAAGGGGAAAAGGGACAGAGAGAGAGGGAGAGCGAAAAGCAGACTCCCCACCGAGCAAGGAGCCCAATGTGTGGCTCCATCCCAGGATTCTGAGATCATGATCTGAGCCCAAGACAGATGCTTACCCTACTGAGTCAGCCAATGGCCCCTAAAAAAGATTTTACAATGCAATTTTAAGATACTTTAAAAAAAAAATACTCTAATCCAAAGCAACTTGAAATAAACATTGTAAAAAAGTCAATCTTGGGCGCCTGGGTGGCTCAGTGGGTTAAGCCGCTGCCTTTGGCTCAGGTCATGATCTCAGGGTTCTGGGATCGAGTCCCACATTGGGCTCTCTGCTCGGCAGGGAGCCTGCTTCCTCCTCTCTCTCCCTGCTTGCCTCTCTGCCTACTTGTGATCTCTCTCTGTCAAATGGATGAATAAAATCTTTAAAAAAAAAAAAAAGTCAATCTCTTCCCCCCCATCTTTATTTCTTACTTTCTTTTTACTTTTGTTTATTTTACATAGCCTTGTTGATTGCCTGCTGTGCATTGGCCCTTGTTGATAATTCAAAGTAGAATTACCATCATCTAACATTTAACAGTTACCTTTGTTCCTTACTAAATTTAAAAATCAGGGAAGAAAGCACCTAAACTTGAGCAAAGCCTGAATGTCTCTAATATGATACCACTCTGTATTGTTGTGTACTGACATCCTCTCGTAACTGGCTCTGCTGCTGTTGAAAAAGCCATCACGGAACAGATGTGCTTCAACCTTCTCAACGTTTGATTGAACATGGCACACTTTTGCTAGAGTACTGAGCTCACTGATAATTTTATGAGAATAGATTTGCTCAGGAATGAAAAAAGCAAAAGTGCAGGGTAACACTCTTGCAAATTGGAAATACTTTTAAAAATACTTAAATATAGGCACAGAAATCATAGTAGTCATTTCATTATGAAGTCTGATACATACACTCAAACACAATAGGTTTAACAAAAAATTACATTGGAGGTTTCTATTGTGTTAAAATTTGGCCTGACAGATAATTGATTATGTTTGTTGATTTGCAATGCATATTAATACTGAGTATTGTAAGTGAAATAAACCTTTTTTTGTTGTTGTTGTTTGGTCATTTTTGTTTGTTTGTTTGTTTTGGCCAGGATGACCAACTGTCTTGGTTTTTCTGGGCCTGCAGGGTTTGGCAGACGTTCCAGGGACATGGAAGTTTTAGTGATAAACCTGGGAAGGTCTGGGCAAACCGGGACAAGTTGGTCACCCTTGTTATACAAGTGAACCATGTAGTTACACGAGGAACAGTGTTAGAAACCGGTGTGCTAAGTTCTGTGGCCATAATGAGGCTGTAATTATCTGCAATGAGTTCACCTGGCCCGTTGGGTTTCTGCTCTGGCTATATGCATTATAATGATCTTGTGAGGGCTTTAAAGTATTGATACTCATGCTCGCCCAAGTCCAATTACATTAGAGTCAATATGTTTTTAAAAGCTCCCAGGTGATTCCCGTGTATCACAGACTCGAGAACCCCTGCTCCTAGGTCCCCTGACTGCCAGTCTACAGTCAGGCTCCGGCTGCCTCTCCTTGGTGGGCAGAACAACAGCAGAATGAAGGGCTCATTGCTGTCCCAGGATGACTGGACCTAATCCTACTCTGTCCAATGCACTCCGTAGCTGGTGGGTGCAGGCCCTCGATTTCTTCATAAAGCCTGATGCGGTCCTTGCCTCCAGGCTCTTCTCCGTGTAGCATTCTTGTATATCAACACGAGATCTGAATTCTGTAAACTGTGCTAGAAGCTGAGAAGTCAACATTGGGAGATGTCAAGGATTGAAAGAAATGATTTAATATATTTCCGGAGAGCAAAGATTGTGACTGGCTGAGCTCTGTAACTCCCTGTGTCATGCACAGGGTCTTCAGTTATTTGTCCAGTCACAAAATTTGCACTTTTCCAATGTCCTTTAACCAAAGAAGTGACAGGGTTTATCCAAAGAGTTCATTTATTTATCCAGCATTTACCAAATTTATCAGGTGAGGTTTTATCCATAGACTTACAGGGCATATTAAAAATATAATCATATGGGGCACCTGGGTGGCACAGTCAGTAAGTGTCTGCCTTTGGCTCAGGTCATGATGTCAAAGTCGTGGGATCGAGTCCCGTGCCAGGCTCCCTCTTCAGCAGGGAGGTCGCTTGTCCCTCTGGCCTTCCCCCCACTCATGTGCTTGCTCTCTCTCAAATAACAAACACACACACACACACACACACACATAATCATACACACACACACACACATATGTATATATATAATCATACAATGATTTCAATGTGATAAAAGCCCCTATTTGTCAGAGTAGCTCTTCCTTATTATCAAATTTTATATTACATAAATTATGTGCCTGACTTCATCCAAGCATTTCTATAAATCTGTATACTCCTTGTTGCAAACTTTTGACTTAAGTAATCTTGGCTTCATTCCCGTTTTATAGTTGAGGAGAGTGGAAATATGAAGAAGCTAATTACATTGTTAAGGCCACCAAGCTGGCATCTGAGAAGACCAGATTCGAACAGAGGCAGTATTCCTCTGGAATCCATGCTCCTGATAACTTTTTTATACCATCTCCTGTCTAAATGGAAGTTGGCAGAAATCTGCCCTGGAATCCACCCTATGGCTTTGTATAATGAAAGGGGAATGTAAGATTCCAAGATTAAAGCTTATCCCTAGTATGTAGATACAGGGGATGTAAGTCAAGCCTTGGCATGCTGGCAATACACTTCTGGCACTGTCTCCTGTCATTGCCTTAAGAAAATCACAATCTGATGATTGTGGAGGGACTCTTACACACGACAGAGCCCTGATTCCTCATTTATCAGATGAGAATACAGAATTCCAAATGAATCTGGAAACAGCTCGGAAAATACAGCTAACCATGATGTCTCTGAAAAAGAGACTAAGAAAGAGGGAGAGAATGGGAGAAAGAGAGACAGAGGGATAGAGCCATAAAAGAGAGTGTCTAATGTTTATCCTGATTGGATAAACTCAGAGTTGGTTCTTACCCCCTCTCCCAGTGCTCCTGCTAAACACAGACTACTCCCCAGGGATGCTTCAGGTGTGGTACTAGCCCACCTGTTCCCCCCAATTCTCTCTCTTCATTGGGAACCAAAAACCAGCCCAAGGTATCTGTCAGCTAGCTCTTTCTTCCAGTTAAACCCTTTTCCTGTCCTCCTCAGAAAACGAAGTCTTCCATGCATAAGAAGAGATTAAAATAAAAAATCCTTTGGGGTCAGGGTGAGAATGGAGTGGAAGTAGAAAGAGTCTATAAGGATGGGTGAGCGGAAGAGAGCACCAGTCCAAAATGGCTTGCTTTAAGAGTACAGTAGGAGTAATGTAGAGAAGAGCTCAATCAGGAATTTTGCTGCTCTCGAGACAGACATATGTGGATTTATGGAAGTAAGTGTGACACAATACCCTGTTTCTTATTTTTTCAAGGTATTCCAACTTCTTCATCCAAACTCCCTAAGTATAAAAAAATAACATTATTATCTTTATGCAGACGAGCAATTTCGAACCATTTGCTAGTTGTCTTATTTAAGATCCCTTGGCAAATACATAGAGGATCTTGTATTAAACAGTGTCTTTTTTTTTTTTCTTGGTCATGAACAGAGATTCTCTATTACAGAAGTTCATATTCTCTATTGCAGATAGTGTCTACAAGCAAATTGCCGTGCTTCCTATCTAAAGCACTAAAATTCAGGCAGAACATTTGCTGATAATTTATAAGAATTCTTTCTTAAAAGACTCTGGACGGAATGTTAGTCAGCAAATAAGTACAAGAACCTACTGTAGTCTCTAGGAATGAAATGAGGAATTTAGAGGGTTCTTGAGTCCGCTGACTTTTCCCAGGGGATCAGCAGAAAGCTCTGTTCCAGGCATCCTGGTCACTCATGCTACCCTCAGGTATGAATGCTCCGTGGCACTCGGTTCAAGCGCTCTCAGCCTCCCTTTCTCATCTCCAGTCTGCCCTTCCTGAGGGAAGCACGGGAATACCATGACAGCCAAAATGATGGTTGGTTTCAGGGCTGTGTCTACAGAACCTCAAACGCTAATCTGGAGAAGATGGCATCCGAGCACGTGAATGAGAAGGGCCCCGTGTTCGCATGAGATGCGATCCACCTGTGTATGTTTTTCTACAACGAAGCAGAGATGTTAATCCAGGTTTTTTTCAAGAGAGGCACAGTAAAATGGAGAGTCTCCTGGGTTTGTGACCTCTTTTCTATACCTATCAATACATAGAAGATTTGCCAAAGCAAAGGAGAATCTTTGTGAAGTTACAGTCGTCAGTTTCCAATGTGTGTTAAGTAACTTTTTTTTTTTTAAGTAACTTTTGGAAACAGAACATTCCAGAGGTTTATAGACTCTATAGACTCAAAATAGTCTTTGACCAGCAAGCAAGACTCCTGATTCTGTATTGGTTTTAGGTTATAATCACAACCGAAGAGATCATAATTCAGAGATGATATGCTTATTTCCTATTTGACATCTTCTGAAGTACATTTTCCCCACTGTGATGAGGGAAACAATACAGTGTCACTGTAGAACATTTTGGGGGAAGAAAGTGCTAAAAAAGAAAACGGAAATTGTCTCTTTTTTTTTCCTCCTGGAAAAAAGCAACAATCAACTTTTTAAAGTTCTTATTTAAATTCCAGTTCGTTAACGTACAGCAGAATATTAGTTTTAAGTATACAATATAGTGATGCAGCACTTCCATACATTTTGTGCTCATTGTGAGAATTCAATTTTTAAAGTATTCTGTTCCAGTTTTTCATTATATCTCTCTACGTACAATCACATTCACCACCCTGTATGTGTACACTTGTTTCCTGTTTGCTTTTTAAAATTTAATCTCTCATAACCCATTTTCTATATCAGTGAAAAGTCTTCAAAAACATGACTTCACAGTGTTTTTTTAATATGAACATGACATACATTAAAACCTCACGGCACCATAACATTGGATGTAACTTTACCTGGCATTGTTTTCCGTTTCTGCACAGCCCCTGTTCTGAAAGAGGAGTGGGCTAAAAGTCTAAAAACCTGAAATTGTCAGGAAGCAATAATGAGGCAAAAGCACATATTTGGGATCACAGAACCGCAACTCATCAGCCTTTACAGATTTGCGTAGCAACCGGATCGTGTCCCACTGGGGAGCAAATTCAGGAGTTTTCAAAGACAAAATGGGAATGCTTGCATATATTGTTTATAAAGAATTTTGATTGGTGTTTGAGGCAGAAAATAAATCTTGGCTCAACAGAATTGGTTACCAAGGCTGTCACTAAGCAAAAGTTTGTTACTGTAGCAACTTGCAGGGGTTCGTGCAGAATCCTTGGCATGTTGGCTGCTGTTAGGCCTTGTTCCAAACTTCATGGTTCCTCCTTGTGAGGATATGCCTAAGGCCTATCTCTTTAATAGATTCTTAGGTCCATTTTATTATTTTTAAAAATTTCATTTACTTATCTGATAGAGAGAGAGCTCACACAAGCAGGGGGAGCAGCAGGCAGAGGGACAGGGAGAAGCAGGCTCTCCATGAGAAAGGAGCCCTATGCGGGACTTGATCCCAGAACCCTGGGATCACGATCTGAACCGAAGGCAGCCACTTAACTGACTAAACAACCCAGGCACCCCCTTTTAGCTCCATGTTAAAACCCTTTCGTATAAATGAGCTCATTTCATTTCAACTCTTAAAAGTCTTACCTTCTAGGATGGAGGGGGTGTGGAATGAGACCATGTGGGTTCCCTGCGTTGTTTTCAAGATTCTGTGAGCCCAGTCTCTGGAGATCAAACTGACAAAATAGTGACAAAAAATTCCTGCTATTGTCCAGGAAGCTCCAGGTAGTCCAGACCCCCTAATTATCCTCAGTGATATTTAAGCTGAGGAAAGAAATTGCAAATGGTAGCCTCGGGTCACGGTCAACATTTGGTCCAGGAGGGAAATGCCGAGATGGCTAGCTTTCTAGAATCCACTCTGTTATTGCCTCAGCCACATAGTAACATGACCCCCTATTTTACATGACTGAATTATTTAGACTGTCTTACTATCTTGAGACAGGGTTTACCATACTATGAAGTAGCTTCATTTTAATCAGAGAATGAATTTTGAGAAGTGATGCTTGAGTATTAACATCCTGATATTACCAGTAATCAAAGGGACCAGTGCTACCTAAAAAATAAGAGTTCTTCCAGATACTTAAGGGGGGATACATTTTGCCCTTGTGATTGGAATCATGCAACTGCCACAAGCCCAATTTATAGAGTTTCAAAATGATACTATAGAAGACAAAATAATTGTAACTTTTCAAGTCTTTCATTTATGCTAGTTTCCAAAATTATGGTACAAAATTGATTACAACCAGAAGGTCCTTGATTATATCTTGTTTTGTTTTATTCCAAGATTTATAAAACAACACCTATGTTGTTCCTGGCGTTTTAAAGATGTGAATTTTATCTAAATTTATGTATTGGTAGGTTGGTGCCCATGGGATCCAATGCATAGAAACAGTTGCTGGAAGAAAAGCAAGAATAAAGAAAAGCCCTTTGCAGTGGGTGGCCTGAAGATTTTTGCTGTCATATTATACCAATAGTATACGGACAAGGAGGAGAAATTTTGCTAGCTTCTTACCTGTGTTGTGAAGCCTCCTTATAATTAATGCCTAGCTATCTTTATATAGATCTCTAATTTTTGCATAAGATGAATTCCTAAGACTCTTGATCACATTGGAGTTAAGAATTATTCAAAGTTCACGGTACAGGGACTCCTGGGTGGCTCAGTCGGCTAAGCATCTTCCTTCGGCTCAGGTCATGAGCCCAGGGTCATGGGATCGAGTTCCACAACTGGGCTACTTGCTCAGGAGGGAGTCTGCTTCTCCCTATGCCTGCTGCCTCCTCCCCTTGTGCTCTCTGTCTCTCTCTGACAAATAAACAAATAAAGTCTTTTAAAAAAAGGTACAAGGTACAATAGCATGTTGCTTTTACTTATGACATGATGAAATAAAATAGAAAATATAAGAAGCTTAAAATTATTAAAACCATGGGTTATCCTATGTTTGGCTTTGACCGCTACTCTGGAATAGGAAAAAATAGTATTAAAAAGACCAAGACTGCTCAAAGGTTGCTGGCTGTGCCTGTGATTCTAGAAAGTTCCTTGATGTTCTCTTTTTCTCCTCTTTATGCCATATTCCCCAAACTGTTCAGGAAGATAAAGTTTTTGCAGATTCAGCCAATGGCTTGTTTTTATCTAAGGGGCATCAGTTAAGTACTTATTGTATCCAGTAACATAGGCAGGATGGTGAAAGCCTGAAGACAGGCGTGTAAGTCATAGTGATGTCTTCCAGGAGTGTAAGATCTAGTGGGGGAAATACGCCCATGAAATTGCACAGAACTTTGCATTTTTATAATGGTAACATGAATAATAATAATGGACTATACTAAGAGGTTCAGAGAAGGTGGGGATTTCCAAGGGTTGAGGAGGCCTTTCTTAAAGAGATGGTGACATACGTTTGCCCATCTTTGTAAAGGTCAGGGAAAAGGGAAAACCTGAGAGTTTTGCAATAGATTGTGAAACTCCTTGTATACAGTGGCTAGCCTCTGAAATAATTGTTTTTCTATCCTTCCTTTACTTTTCTTTTATAAAAGTTCCTATTTTCTAAAGAGGATCCCTCTAGAGAGCTTTTCTAATGAACTGTGTTAAGAAAGTGGGATACTATCTCACATCGGCAGCAAAAATCATTACAGTTTGAAGAAGAAACATCTTAGAAAAAAATTATTTCATAAATACTTTCTCATGAGTACTTTTCTATACTTACCAGTACTGTTATATGCACAGCACTATATTTACTCTGCCTCGAAGAAGTTGATTTTGCAACTTTGCTTTTATGTATACACATGAAAGCATCCGGGAGATACAGACTCGGGCGAGGCACGAACAGGTGTGAACATGTGTGTGCATGTGCATGTGCATGTGTTCGTGGTTGGGGGTAGGAAGAAAAGGTGTATTTCAGGGGCAAAAGGAGTCATGCAGAGATGCCTTAAACTGTGGACTTATATGTACGAGAAGAAATTTAACAATTAATTGTGACCTACTTCTGTATGAAGAACTATAAGAGCGTACACTGGCACTTGGGATGGTGGGTAGGTGGTGACTGTCTAGAAGCTTCTTGGAGCTCTGCCCATCTGCTCATATATGTGGCCAGTGGGTGTCATGTTAGGGCCACCTCAATAAATCATTTACATAACTTATATTTGCTTTGCTGAAGAAGTACCCCTCGGTTACAGTAAAACCTTAATTCAGAAAAAGGGAAGACAACAAGATGACAGTAATAAGAGCTTAGAGATGGAACAGGCTTAGCCAAGAGAGTGATACTATTAGAACCTCTAAGCCGGCATCTAGTTCACAGTAAATACTACTATGGAATGAAAGGGGAGGGTAGGAAAACTAAGTTTTAAAACCAGACTCCAAAAACAGCCACTGTATATGCTTTCCAAGTTCTCAGAATGAATTTGGGAATGTTTTCTCCCTGGATAAAATCTTAGGGCCTAAAGAGACAGGTCTCTGAAGACACAAAAGCTTAGGTCGATTTCCTCCTCTGTGACTTCCTAGCTATTCTATGTGTATAACTTTGTCACTCGGATTGCTAATTTTACCATTCTTAATATCAAAAAAGTAATGTCTACCTTAAAGTAGCAATGAAAGGATAAAAAGCATAGCGTGCAAAATCCTGGACCATGTATGTGTCTCACATATGAATTAAATAAATGATAGCTAACTTTTCTAGGTAATTTGGGATTAAAAAGATTAGCGTTACCTGTATGAACTCATTTAGCCTCAGAGCCAAATTTTTTTTTTAAAGACTTTATTTATTTATTTGACAGAGAGAAATCACAAGTAGATGGAGAGGCAGGCAGAGAGAGAGAGAGAGAGGGAAGCAGGCTCCCTGCTGAGCAGAGAGCCCGATGCGGGACTCGATCCCAGGATCCTGAGATCATGACCTGAGCCGAAGGCAGCGGCTTAACCCACTGAGCCACCCAGGCGCCCTCAGAGCCAAATTTAAAAGAGTTACTTTAATACCCATTTCAGAGATTGGAAAACTGAGGCCTGAAGAAATTAAGTATCTTTCCTAGGTTATAGAACCAGGAAGTAATGGAGCTAGAATCCAAACCGAGGCAGTCTACCCACAGAGACTAAACTCCCAGACCCTCTGTGCTGCTCAGTATATGCTGAGTGTAAGTAAAGTTATGACTACCTCTTCTTTCTTTTCTTACTGGGGTAGTGCCACATCTGATGCTCTTCTTAATTTTACCTTGAAAAAAGAAATCCTTAACTTAGCACCTTCTTTTAGGATTATCGCTTTTTAGTGATTATCTGTTTATAAGGGATTCGCTTATCCTAGGACCTGTCACACACAATTTTTTATATTGTCCAGACACTCAAGAGATTTAAGATCCAAGTTAAAATTATTTAAATGCTAACATATTCATTTTTCTATAACTCTAGGCAACAAAATGGATATATGCGCAATTTATGTACGTAATAAACTCTGTGTAAACACTTCCTGGTGACCTACTTTCCTCCAAGTCTGTCTCATTTTTAAAATCTGTACTCTTTTGCATCAGGAAAAATCTCTCTCTCTCTTTTTTTTTTTTCCCCTCTCCCCTGATTTCCTCCTCCTTGTCAATTGGAACTAACAAAGGCAGTAGAATGCAGTTCATGTCACACACTGTGGGTTTCAGTATTGAAGCCAATCGTGTCATTCTAGGCAATGGTCTGTATGTAATATCCATTTCTTCACCTGCGAAGAATTTTGAAAAATAAGCCCTTCTTCTTTCCGTAACCTTTTATTTGAGAGTTTAGCAGAAATAACACAAAACAATTCATGATCAAAGTTTCTAGAAAATCAATGCACAGTTTAGCTCTCCATATTTTACTAGGTATTACAATACCCTTATTTCTAAAAAGAGAGCGCTGCCTTATTTCTATTACTTTCTCTATGTTCCAGCTAATCCTCACCTTAGCAGAAGGATATTGGATGGAAGGAGCTCATCTGAGTTCACCCTGCACTAATTCATGCATTTATGCTTCTAAAATATTACACAGCCTTTAAAAAGAATGTGGTAGTTCTGTATGTTCTGACATGAAAAGATGCTCAAGATGTATTAAGTTAAAAAAAAGTTGCAAGACAATATGTTTACTAGGGTTATAATTTTTTTCAAAAGAGGTTAAAATGATTCTGTGCATATATGTATCTACAGAAAATCTCTGGAAGGGTGTATTCTAAGATGTTGACGTTAATTACCTACCTCTGAAAATATTTGTGTATAAGGACAGTGAGGGGCAGAATAAAGCAGTTTTTGTTATTCATACACTTTTGTATTGTTCAGTTTTGTATGGTTATTTAATATTACTCAGCATTACAACCATAATCAGAAATAAGCAATTTACATCATTCCTGTCATCCAGGATTCTGTACTTACACAAAGACCGATGGGACATTTCTGAACTTGGTGATAATGCAGTCTTAACACATGGGATAAGATAAGTGAAAACAGTAATCATAACACAGAAAAACATAATCAGTTCCTTAAGAGCAACACATGTGTATTTGAGATTAGGAGAAAAATACATCTTACTGTATGCATGTTAAGGAAATTTTAAAAAGAGAAATGGCATTCAGTTGACAGTGAAAGGAGTTTAGCAGGCAGGGTTGTTTAACTGGAAGGAATGTCTGTTCTCCTTTCTGTTGCTAATGTCTAGAATATAGTAGACGCTCAATAAATGTGGCTTGTAGGAAAGAGGAAAAGAGAAAGCACAAGATATGACGTTTAATAGAATAATTATGTGCTCATAGAAATATAGAGCTAGGTGATATATAGAGATAATCTCATTTCATTCTTAAATGCTCTCCAGAGGAACAGTATGATTCCAGCATCACCTGTGATGGATGGGACCTCACATAAGTTCCATTCAGAACTTTTATTTCATCTACTTTTATTACTAGAAAGTGAATGATCAGGTTCAACCCTTTCTTTAGCAATGAAATACATTTTTTAAAGATTTTATTTATTTATTTGACAGATAGAGATCACAAGTAGGCAGAGAGGCAGGCAGAGAGAGAGGAGGAAGCAGGCTCCCTGCTGAGCAGAGAGCCCAATGTGGGGCTCGATCCCAGGACCCTGAGATCATGACCTGAGCTGAAGGCAGAGGCTTTAACCCACTGAGACACCCAGGCGCCCCAATGAAATACATTTTCATGAGTGAACTCTTTTCCCTGTTACAGGGATAGGTAGTGGTACATGTACCTGAACCCAGAATTTTTGAATTCTTAGGAGTTCTTAGTTGTGTTTTTTTCAGTGAATATGAGCCCAGCTAAAATAGCTGCTCGTCCAAAGTTATGGGGCATGAAGTATACTTAAATATAAGATGAACTAAGGAATGTTGAAAAGCTCAGATTGAATGGAACACGTGATTTATACTGGGGATTCATAAGAGAAAATCCGGGTTCTACTTCAGAGCCATTTAAGAAGAGTAATGAGAAGGGCATGCATGAGGATGTTTCAGGAGGTGGGGAAGGAGTGACTTCTGCTTTTCACCAAAATGAGGAAAAGAGACCAGATCTAGCTTCCTACCTGGAACATCTCAAAATAAATAAATAAATAAATAAAATAAAGTACCAGATCTATAACACAACAATGCACAAGACAGTGAATATTGAATAACAAAGGATAATGACTATCGAAAGGCAATGAGAGAGGCGCCTGGGTGGCTCAGTCGGTTAAGCATCTGCCTTTGGCTCAGGTTATGATCCCAGGGTCCTGGGATCAAGTCCTGCACTGGGATCCCTGTTCCACGGGGAGCCTGCTTCTCCCACTGCCTGCTGTTCCCCATGCTTGTACTCTCTCTGACAAACAGATAAATAAAGTCTTTAAAAAGAGCCACAACAAAAAGACAATTATGAGACCATTGAGAGCACCAGATGTGAATCCTGCAGTTGTCTCAAGCTGCCTGCCTGCTGTGAGTTTTTAGGATCTGGTATGGAAAGGGGAAGCTGATGCAGAGAGAGCGAGGAGGAGGGAGCCAGATCAAAGAGGAAGGTGTCAGGACTCAGAGAGCTGCAGATGGGGATGGCTAAACAGGGAAAAAGAGAGCCTCATACTGTAGAAGTCTGTGGAGTTTTCGCCTCCACTTTCCAGCTGCTCAGTGAAGGTGTGTGAAGAAACACTGTGGCCGCAGGGCAACGTCCTAAAGGTTAGAGGGAATGCTGCCCAGCACCCACCGTTACTTCAGAATATAATTCCTGTTCCCACCAGTCAGAGTAGAAGACTTCATAATCCATGAGGCATATAATTCATGAGTCGGTGAAAAGGACCTGCCTCAGCAGGAACAAAATTAGCCCTACACTAGCCTCTGCTGGATTACCATTGAACAGAAATTTAAAACCTTATTCAAAAGGATCAAATTTTTTCTGAGAAACTTCACTGCCTCTCAAAACAACAACAAAACTAGAATTCATTTTAATTTTCTAAGTAGCTCTCATTTTTCCATTCTTTGTCTTAAATATTATACTGTCAATTGGTGTATTTTACAACTGAGATTTAAATAGTTTCATAAGCAGCATTAATTAGAGACCAGAAAAATTAACATAAAAATAGTAATATATGATTATAATATATTTTCTATGGCCCCAATTTCATAATTCTCCTAATTAAAAAAATTGTGCTATTTGCCTCTTTTTTCCAAATAATTGATAAAGAGCTTGCTCTGATTAAAAAAAATGCTGAGGCTGAATTTTTGAAATCTGACTCATATATATTGATTGCTGAATCTTTGGGCATCAACCAACTATCAGAACTCTTCTTTGGGGCTTATTTGGAGACGCACATGATATGGTTTTGCCTGTTTGATAAATCTACAAGACTAGTGATCTTACCCCTGATCTGTGGAGCCATTGCCTGTTTGATAAATCTATCCAGAATATACAGAAGCAATAACCTCTCTTCCTCATGGAGAGTGAACATACCCACTGTTCTGCCTTCCTTGAACATGCTGAAGTTCTAAATGCTACTGCTGATTCCACTGTAACAGTAACAGTAAGAACTCGCCCTCACTTATAAGATAATTTATATATTTATCTTCATGTTTACAACTGATACTTGCTTCACGAGTTTAAAGTTGGAGTCAGAGGAATTCCACTGCATACTATTTATTAGGGGTGGGGTTGTGTTTAAGGGCTTGTTATTTTCCTGGGTCTATATAGTCTGTTTAAAGCTTATTTGCTTTAATTCTGTGTTAAGTTCTCCAGAATCAGTTGGTATCAAATTATGGCTCATTTGGTAGAGTACAGCCAGCTGACAAGAGAGATGGCCAAGGTGATTGCCATTGAGGAGGGTATGATGATTAAAACAGATGCAATGGGGGTGCCTGGGTGGCTCAGTGGGTTAATCCGCTGCCTTCCGCTCAGGTCATGATCTCAGGGTCCTGGGATCGAGTCCCGCATCGGGCTCTCTGCTCAGCAGGGAGCCTGCTTCCTCCTCTCTCTCGCTCTCTCTGCCTGCCTCTCTGCCTACTTGTGATGTCTCTCTGTCAAATAAATAAATAAATAATCTTTAAAAAAAAACAAAACAAAACAAAAAACAGATGCAATGACCATCACTGCACAGTTCACCTTGCACGATCACACTGAAAAAATATACAAGCTGAGGTGAATAGGAAAGAGGGAGGAGTCTTTATTTTTAAAATTTGCCGTTTCTTTTTATTGAGAAGTATTAATCAAAAGCCAAGTGTTGTTTAAAGGGTAATATATGGACCAAGATTACCAAGACCAGAGAAATAGCCTTGACTGATGCTCTAAAACTATCTAAAATGATCCTTCCTGGAGCGTGATTTCAGGAAAACAATGATCAATTGATGGGATCTAACCTCTCAGGTGTTTGCAGAATCATCCAGTAACGGGGAGCCCAGTGGTTTGGAAGTCTCCCCCTGCATGGCTACACTTTCCAGAAGTACAGGAGAAAGGCAGCCACTTCAAGAGTCCATGTCACTCCCCCAAAGAGAGATTTGGGGAGACAGAGTTCCTAGCTAAACTGTCTAAAGCAGGCTTTTGTTAATGGAGTCCACAAGCTTCAAGTTATTTCAGCCTGTGAGTTTCTTAACGCCAGAGGCAATCTCTTTGCCTCCTTTCCAATGAAGCTGAAAGAAAAAAAATTGTATCTGTTTTGCAAGTCTTGCAGATTTATAAGTTTTTGTATTGAAGGTGAACCTCCTCATAAGAGAGTGCAACAAAATTATTCTTGAAAATAGAAATCTCACAGTTGATAGAGGAGGACGAAATATCATCTCCTCAAGCTGCATGGTCCAACTCTGTTGCAGAAGCATCTGTGAATGGTGAATATTTCTAGCTTTTTTTTTTTCTTAATAGGAACATTAATAATGAAAACTTCAACCCTTCTTTACCTAATAAAAGATATTCTCTTTATTTACTGATAAAATTATTTTCTGATAATCTGTTGATTTTCCAAGTCATTCTTTTCTGTTCATCCAAGGGGAGCTAGCATTTGAGAAGTAGCTAATAGGTACTAGACACAATCATGAATGTCCACAGGTAGTACTTAAGGCAACCTTAAGATAATGCTATTTTGGCTAAGGGAACTGAAGTTTAGGGAGGTTAAGCATTTTCCTTAATAAGAAATGTGGCAGAACCTGGATTAAAATCAGGCCATTCTTTTCTCTCAAAGGAAAGACGAAGAAGAGGGAGGGAGCTGCATCGACAAGGACCCTGTGCCTAAACTCTACGGACCTGGGTTTTTCTTGGGTTTTGATTACTTGTAACAAGGCTGCTCTGTGTTGGGAGTGAAGTGTATTCCTCGCTAGAATGAAGAGATTAATGTCTGTTAACATTCCAAAGATGTCCGCCTTCATCATGTTCACACCCCCTTGGTCCCCCCTCCCTCCATCACCAACTGAAGCTAGTTTCAAATGGCGGAACACAGATTATATCAGAATCTGTGTGATGTCTGTAATATCCCATTTAAATGAATTGGATAAAACCTCTCTTGGGTCTCACCAGGAAGTTTTGCTTAAATGGTCCCTAACTCTGTTTGAAAGCCTCCTAATAATACGAGGAAACCCAACCGTAGCCCACAAGTGAGTTCTTAGAATAGCATTTTCCTTGGCAGGTAGATGGTTTTGCTTCATGCTGGAATGGAGGGTAATGGAGAATTGTGGTTAAGAATATGGGTTTTGAAGCCAGGTAACTGAGAATTGTAACCCAGTACAGTCATTTGTGTGATGGTGAGCAGTTATTTAAACTCTTCAAGCGTCAGTATGCTCCTGAACACGTGGGGAGAAAATAGCCTGCCTGCGGAGATGCAGTGAGGACGGAACGTTACAAGTGTGTGCGGCTCTCCCGCAGCACCCAACACTCAGCTGCTGAGCATTTCCTCCTTGCAAGGAGTTAGCTGAGACTTTGCGCGGATTGGCTCAGAGAGAACAGCTCCAGGAGGGACGTGCAATCCTGTGGTCATTTTACATTAAAGAAAGCTGAGGTTTATAGAAGTTTATATAAAGCACACCTCTAGTCACATCATGACGTCAGGATATGAATGTAGGCTTATGTCTACTGTCGACCCCTGAACTCCTAAGCACAGTCCTCTTCATTTTATACCTGCGATCCTCATGTCACCTTGACGTAAGGAGGTGTGTAATTCCTGTTGTAGGGAATTAGTAGTAGGGGCCCTGGCTTGTTAAAGGACTTGCTTATGGTCCCATGGTTGGTAAAGAGTGGAGTCAGGATTAGAACCCAGGTCTGTTTGCTACTTCCTTGTCTTCACGACTAGTGTCTCCCTCTCCTCCACCTCCCGAAACCTCCATCAGAATACACTCCATACGTGATGGGACTCCTCCTACAACGCGGAAGCCCCCTTGTCTCTGTCCAACATTAACCCCTTCAGGGACTCTATGGAATAAAATCAAACATCTTTGTAGAACTTACCTGACTCTACCTGATTGGAATCCTGCCCCTTTTCTTCTCACCTCTTGGTGCACTGCCTCCCAACCCCCCTTAGAAGGCGTTGACCCATCCACTTTGAGATCTCGTATTCATTTTCAAAACATTTTCTGAAGTTCTGGTCCACCAGTAACACTGACGCCTCCCATGGTGGTCACCATCATGATTGATTGGCAGCCCTAACTGCTGCTTTCAGTATTTATGAACGCTCTGGCTGCTAGGCTGTGTTGCCCCTGGACTGCTCCCGTCCAAGGGTTGCTACTAGCTCAGGTCTGTTTCAGTGAAACACAGGCCTCCCATCATGGGGGACTCTAGCTCAGGGATGTCCCATTGACTTACTGGAGTCCTTCCTGAAGCTCTCCCAGACTCTTTTCATCCAAACTTCTGTTCGTCCATCCTCCTTTCCTTCTGTCAGACTTCTGCCATATTCTGGAAGCTGCCTTTTCTAGCTATTGATCATTCACTCTTTATCCTTCACAGACACTTTCCCCAATAAATTTCTTTTATGTCTATCTCCATTTTGATGTGTGCTTCTTGATGGACCCGAACTGACATAGCCATAGGGGTGCCCTTCTCTACCCTGCACATAACACCATCACAAACAAAACAATCACATTTATGACTTATTTCTCTTTCCTAATTAGATTTACTGAGGGCAGTAAAATCAGGGGAAAAAACATTTTATTACATCATGTATTTTTAGTCCTTAACACATTTCTTGGTACTTAGTGAATACTTAATAAGCGTTTGGATAAATGAGTGCTAAAAGTATGATCTCATCAAACATGAATTTATTTAGGTCAAAACAAGAAAAACTACATGTTTACTTCTCACCTAACACCACCAACCAATCTGGAGATACCTGGAAGTTAGCTTAGGGTCACTAATGCAAGGCTTGTGTCTCAGAGTATTACCATGTGGCTTCTATATGCCCAAAATATTTTCTTGAGTTCAGATGAGTTTTCATGCTTATGAACTTAATTTAACTAAACTGAAATCTTGAAATCTCACTGAATATCTCTCATCACTAAATGAAGCAGCCTTGATTAATCACTCCGAGCATTTCAAAATAATCTGTCAGTTAACCTATATTTAACATAAGCATCTGTAAAATCTATATGAGAGCATTCATTAGAAGGAAAGCATATTCTTGGAGAGCTATAAAATCAGATAGTAATTCTTAATATTTCAAGTGAGGAGTAGGGTATAGAATGTTTCTATTTATTACTAGCAAATCTATTACAAATCTGCTCCAATCCATACAATGATAAAACTTATTTTTTGTCAGGTTGGTTTATATATTTACATATATAAATAGACTTTATATATAAATTAAATAGTCTATTTATAATTGAATTTTCTCTTCCCATAAAATTAGACTGGTTTGGCAACCTAACTCTGAAATACTATGTCATTGCTTGATAGCAGCCAATTCTACTATTTATTTCTCTCCATTTTTCACATTTGGGGATCTCTGTTAGATTTTTTTTTTTTTTTTTTTATGTGTGATCTCTTAAATATGGTTTATGCTGCTCTGGCACCATGGACGATGAGAATAATAAGTATCACTTACTAAGTATCTATTATATGAACCCCAAATTATGTGTTAAATGCTATTATCCCAATCTATCAAAGGAGATACTAAGGATCAAAGAATTATAATAACTTGGAAAGCTACTGCCTTATAAGTGCTTTGAATACAGATCTGCCTGAATTTTGGACCGTCTGATTTTAATACAGTTGTTAGTGTTTTGGCTATAATGTTTAAACATCATCTATTGAATAGTTTTAATATTAAAATCATATAGTGATTTTCTGAGAACCTTGAAGTTTATTCTAGAAGCAGCAGAAACTACTTGGGTTTTAAAAAAAGGAAAATAATACAATTTGTTATGTGCTTAAGTAACGTGTGGAAAGTGGATAGTGTAAAAGATGTAAAGGATGTTCGATGAAACTAGAAAAGGAGAGGCTTGGAAGCCAGTTGTCGACAAGACGAAGCAGGAAGGGATTACGATCTAATCTGAGAATATAAGCAAGGGTGTAGACAGGCAGGGAAGATGGAAGAAATACTTCTAAACTCAGTGGTCCAACAGTGTATGAACTGTGGGCCTTTGGCCAAATTGTTTACCCACAATGAATCCATTTGCTCCTCTGTAAAATGGAGGCAATAAAATCTATTTCACAGTGTTATCGTGAGCTTTAAATAATAGCATATTAGCATGCACTTGGATGGTACATGCTATGAATCTCGGTGCTTTTATAAATAATATAAGTATCAAGAATTTTTTTCTCAAAGCTTCAGGATTGAAGTAGTATCACTATCACAGGTTTATAGAACTCAGAAAACTGAGACACAGTGAGGCAAAGGAAAAAGCAATAGAGTTGTGGCAATATCAGATTAAAATAATGGCATTTATTATATATCTGATATACAGTTGGTGCTTTATAAATGCCTGCCATTTACCACCTGGATTAATGTCCTCAAGAGGCAGAACCAAACATGACTCATTGCTGTAACAGGGTAATCCAGCACTTGGTGTGGACTAAACTGATTGGATCCTCATGGACACAGTTCAGGTCCTGTTCCTGGTGCTGGGAATAAATGCAGTGGTAAAATAAACATGCTCCTGCCTTCATGACTTTTGCTTTTCTTTTCTTTTCTTTTTTTTTTTTTTTTCTGCTTGGAACAGATGTTCTGATGACTAGGTGATTGTGTGAAGGAAGCAGAGTTGGAAAACTATTTCTAAATTATTTTCTGCAACAGATATATATATTTTTTTTTTCTGGAAACATTTGCTCAAAAAGCTGCCACAAGAAGAAGATTCTGCAACCTCTCTCTACTGCATTTTCAGTGATGACTAGGGGAGCAAATTTGTTCCAGATTCTTTCATGAGCTCTTTCCCTTTTCATAGAGATAATTTTTTTATCTTATTTCTAACAATTTTTAAATTTTTTTATTATGTTAGTTACCATACAGTACATCATTAGTTATTGATGTAGTATTCCATGACTCATTGTTTGCATATAACACCCGGTGCTCCATGCAATCCGTGCCCTCCTTAATACCCATCACCAGGCTCACCCATTCTCCACCCCCCTCCCTTCTAAAACCCTCAATTTGTTTCCCGGAGTCCATAGTCCCTCATGGTTCGTCTCCCACTCTGATTCTCACCTCGTCTTCATCTTTCCCTTCCTTCTCCTAATGTCCTCCACGCTGTTGCTTATGTTCCACAAATAAGTGAAACCATATGATAATTGACTTTCTCTGCTTGACTTACTTCACTCAGCATAATTTCCTCCAGTCCTGTCCATGTTGATGCAAAAATTGGGTACTCATCCTTTCTAATGACTAATTGATATTCCATTGTATATATGGACCACATCTTCTTTATCCATTCCTCTGTTGCAGGGCAGCTCGGCTCTTTCCACAGTTTGGTGATTGTGGCCATTGCTGCTATGAACATTGGAGTGCATATGACCCTTCTTTTCACTACATCTGTATCTTTGGGACACATACCCAGTAGTTCAATTCCTGGGCAGCTCTATTTTTTTTTTTTTAAAGATTTTATTTATTTATTTGAGAGAGACAGTGAGAGAGAGCATGAGCGAGGAGAAGGTCAGAGAGCGAAGCAGACTCCCCATGGAGCTGGGAGCCCGATGTGGGACTCGATCCCGGGACTCCAGGATCACGCCCTGAGCCGAAGGCAGTCGTCCAACCAACTGAGCCACCCAGGCGTCCCGGGCAGCTCTATTTTTAAGCTCTAGGCTGTTACAGGTCCAGTCCTAGCTACAAACTAGCTTCTTTTCTGGTAAATCCTCAGCTCTTAAAATAGTGCCTAAAACAACAAGCACTCAATTAATGTGTGTTGAATGAGTGGATAAGTGAATGAATAAATAAAGCCAATTTTTTTTCACTTTGTAGACCATTATTTCCTTACAAAGAGTAAGATATTTTCTCAGGAAAAATTGAGTATTCAAGAATTAATTACTAACTGGCATGTGTACTAGGGTTTATGGTTGTTCAGAGAAGATATTACAGTTTGAAAATTGTTCTTTAGAGTCATTTATAACAAGCATTGAGAAGATAATTTTGGCTACATTTATGTGGGCACCAAAACCACAGCATTTCTTTGAATTTAAGAATTGCCATTATGCCATCTTTGGTGGTTTTTTTTTTTAATTAAATCTCACTTTCAAGATTCATATCATAAACAATTTTGTAAAAACATTAATGCTTAGTGTAAATGTGTCCCTGAGTGTTACATCAGCCCAACAAATCATGAGAAAACTTCCCTGTGTTCTTCCACCTCATTCTTCTATGTGGACATGCATATAGCTTGTACATAATTGTAACATATATGCTAGTTAGTTCCTTTTTTCACTTGATCTTGTATCATAAGCATGTTTATACAGCACTATATAATTACATAATTATCATTTTATGTCTGGATGGTAGTCTTTCTATTTACCCCAACCCTGTGTAGCTGCCCACCCACTCACCTTCCGTAGAGTTGTGCAATTTCATCCGTTCCAAATTGTGTCTAAAAACACACATTTGTAAGATATAGTCATCATATTGTATCATTTTCTAGTTGGAGAAATTCTTGAAATTCATACAAATGAATAGTTCTTTCCATGTAAGGGTGAAGATACAAAAACTGTGAGGGGGCAGTGAGAGGCAGAGTAGCCTGTTAGGAAGAATGGTAAGAGTGCCAAGTGGGTATGAATTGGATGATCTGGGACCATCACTTAACTCCTTTGTACCTACGTTTCCTTGGGTGTGTCTCACTTAGATTGTATTTTTAGGGAAGTTGTGTTTACCAGCCTAAGATGTCCCACCTGCCCCAAACTAGCCATTGGCATTTTTAAACCAATCTACACAATACAGAATCAAAATCAATCATGTAATGCACTTCGCTTAATATCGAGCATATTGTATGTGTTTAATATATGCTCTCTGCTGCTGTGATTACAATTATAATGATGGTGATTATAGTACATCTCTCCTTGGTATGAGACAGGTGTATTCTGAAACTGCCCCTTAGTTTGTTGTCAAGTAGAGGGAATTATCTGTAGGATTTCCTCACCTTTCTCTGGAACTTCTTCCTGTGACAGTTCAGAATCATTGTCCTGTTCTCTTCCAAATGAAGAAAGGTCAGAGAAGATTAAGGTTGTTGTTATTGTTTATTTTTTCCCCCTCTGCCATTATAGCTGTTTATCAGAAGGAAGAGAACTGTCAGAACAGGAGGAGGACCCAGGCCTGCTCATTTATCTTCGCCCCCTTCTTCCAATCCAAGAGCACTACTGATAGACATTCTCAAGTGATTCTTTTTAAGTGACTCAAGCTATATCAATTAGACTGGTATTTGTCATAACTATTTTATTGGCTCTCGGTAATCATAGCATGAATTACTGCTATTGCTCTCCAACACTACAATGAATCAGTTCACAGAAGCAATTACAAAGAAGAGTGAATTACTCTTGAGAATGCTTCTCAAATACCACAAAGTAACCAGGTGTTAAAGAATGTTACGATGGTATCAGTTACTCCATTTTTTTTAACTCGTTATTAGTCTTCTACATACTCACTAAATGTCCTCAGGTATAAAAGTGACTAGATTTGGGGAACTCTAATATATTGACCTCAAATGATATATTCTGGGAATGGCAACATAATGACTGTAGTTAACAATACTGCTGTATGTGTCAGGAAGTTGCTAAGAGAGTATATTTTAAAAGTCCTATCAAAAGGAAAATAATATAACAATGTGAGGTGATGGATATTAACTAAACTTATTGAAGTAACTGTGTATGTTGTGATGCTACACACACATACATACACACACACATATACACCAGTATATACATTAAACTTATACAATGTTATATGCTAATTATATCTCACTAAACCTGGGAAAATGATTTTGAATTAAAATTGGCTTTTGTCATTGGGGAAGTTATATGCTATGGTGAGTGCTGTGAAGTGTGTAAACCTGGCAGTTCACAGACCTATACCCCTGGGGCTAATAATACATTATATGTTTATAAAAAATTAAAAAAAAAAACTAAAAAATTGGCTTTTGTAAACAAGCAAAGATAGGAGCAGACCTACTGATACAGAGAAAAAACTGGTGGTTGCCAGAGGTGAGGGACGTGGGTGGGTGGGCAAAATAGGTGAAGTGGAGTGAGAAGTACAGGCTTCTAGTTATGGAATGAAAAAGTTACTGAGATGGAAGTTACAGCATAGGGAGTGGCACCTGGGTGGCTCAGTTGGTTACACATCCCACTTGGGTTATGATTTCAGGGTCATGGGACCGAGCCTTGCGTAAGGCTCCATGCTCAGTGCAGAGTCTGCTTGAGAGTCTCCCTTTCCCTCTGACCCTCCCCCCACCTTCTCAAATGTTCTCTAAATGAATGAATGAATGAATGAATAAATGAATGAATGAATAAAATCTTAAAAAGAAAAAAAGTAATAACATGGAATATAGTCCATGTTGTGTGGTGACAGATGGTAGCTATCCTTGTGAGTACAGCACAATGTGTAGAATTGTCAAATTCCTGTATTGGTTCCCTGAAACTAGTGTAACATTGTGTGTCAACTCTACTTCAATTAAAAAAAATCGATTTTGGGGACACCTGGGTGGCTCAGTGGGTTAAAGCCTCTGTCTTTGGCTCAGGTCATGATCCCGGGGTCCTGGGATCCAGCCCCGCATTGGGCTCTCTGCTCAGCAGGGAGCCTGCTTCCTCCTCTCTCTCTGCCTGCCTCTCTGTCTACCTGTGACCTTTGTCTGTCAAATAAATAAAATAAAATCTTTTAAGAAAAAATTGATTTTTTTTGTCACAAAGCTACCTAGATATCTGTTTCACCACTTACTAGCTATGTCCCTGTACACATTACTCAATCTCTCTATACCTGTTTTCCATTTTCTGTGGAGATAATTATTGTAGCAACCTCATGGGGCTATTTGAGAATTAAATGAAATAGTATAGGTAATCACTTAGAGTAGTACCTGATGTGTAATAAGTGCTAAAAACTGTCAGTTATTTTTGCTATCATTATTAATTTTATTACTAGAATAGAACATATTTCCTAGCTCTAAAAATCAGGCAAATATAAATCACCTATTTTTTTAGATGTTAATAATAGTTATTATGGTAAAAAAAAAATGACCTACTTTAAGATAAAAAAAAACCAAACTTTGGTACTGAACCCACAGCAAATTAGCTTTATGAACTAAGTCAGATATCTGAAAATTGCTGTAAAACACAAATGTGTAGACTATAAGATGATACATGATTTGTATCAGGATTGACATAAGACTCAACTATATTGTACCTTTAAGTTGTCATGTCTTATTTAGTGCCTTTTGATACTCAAATTACATTTTTTACTGATTGTTTCATTTTATTTATTCAGCTTCCTTGGGAAACTGATTGAGCTAATGTTATTATATTAGTCTTATTGCTAAGAATCTACGATTCAGAATGAAGTTACACAAGCAAAGTATGCGCAGGAGTGGACCATATGTTTTCTCACATCAAAAGAATAAACTCCTTCAGCACAATGTATTTGGGCCCCTACCATGTCCCAGGCATAATGCAAGGCACTAGAAGTATAGCAGCACATAAATCAATGAAAATTCTCGCCCTCATGGAGTTGACTTGCTTTTAATGGGAAAAGAAGAATTATTATTTTTTTAATTTATTCTTTTAAAGATTTTATTTATTTGAGAGATGGGTGAAGGGAAGAGGGACAAACAGACTCCATGCTGAGCACAGAGCCCTATGTCTGGCTCAATCTCATGATCCTGAGCTCATGACCTGAGCAGAAATCAAGAGTCAGATGCTCAACCAACTGAGTCCCTAGGTGCTCCAAGAAGAATGATTTTTAAAGGTCTCTATGTGGTAGATGTAATTTATTAGATGGAACAATCACTTTAAAGAAAAACTGAGGTATAAACAAGGATAGGTAGTACAAGGTACAGGGTGTCCCTCTTTTAAATAGGACAGACAGGCAAGTTTTACTAAAAAAAAGTGAATGGATATCAGTCAGTATCCAATAGAGGTTTGTAAGAGGTTCACCTGGGTCAGCAGAAGAGTGTTACTTGGAGAGGGAACAGCAGAAGAGAAGCCCAAAGGATGAAACAAGCCTGGGATTTTTTTTTTTAACTTTTTAAAAAAGATTTTTATTTATTTATTTGGCAGACAGATCACAAGTAGGCAGAGAGGCAGGCAGAGAGAGAGAGGAGGAAGCAGGCTCCCTGCTGAGCAGAGAGCCCGATGTGGGGCTTGATCCCAGGAGCCTGGGATCATGACCTGAGCTGAAGGCAGGAGCCTGGGATTTTTGAACAAAAGCCAGGAGGCCATTGTGGTGTGAGCACAGTGAACACAAGGTGGTATCTGAGAGTTAACATGGGACCAGATCATGTAGGATTTTGCTAACCTTTTGGTGATTTTGGTTTTTATTAGAATGAGATGGAAGCTACTAGAAGGTTTTGAGAATAGAAGAGACTTAATCTGGTTTTTTCTTTAATAGAATTATCCTTTAATAGAATTAGAACTATTTTGAGACTAGACAAAAAGAAGAGATAATATAAAATAAGAAGACTCCATTGCCAAAAACTTAAAACTACTTATAGTGTCTTGGACCACTATTTTATTGGTAGGATGGGGAAAGTAGTCCTATTTTAGATACATTTGGGATATCTTTTGAAGTAAGCACAAGTGAGATTTGTTAACATACTTGATATGGGGTATGGAGGGAAGAGTGGAGGCAAGGTGACTCTGAGTGTTTGGGAATGGAAAAAGCAATGCCCTTACCTGAGAAGAAATTTTAAGAGGAGCAAATTGGAACTCAGTTTTATGCTAATTTGAAATCACCTATTAGCACTCTAAGTGGGTCTATCAAGTAAACAGTTAATTTAAATATGGCACTCATGCGGAAGTATGGGCTAAAACAAAAATTTGGATGTAAAGATATTTATATTTTATTTATTTGTTTGACACAGAGAGAGAGAGAGAGAGCACAAGCACGGGGAGCCCGAGAGGGAGAAGCAGGCTCCCCACTGAGAAGGGAGCCCAATGCAGGACTTGATCCCAGGATCCTGGGATCATGACCTGAGCTGAAGGTGGACGATTAACAGCTGAACCACCCAGGTGTACCTGTGTGTACAGATATTTAAAACAGTAGGCTTGGGTTAGCTCTTAAAGGGTCATAGTCTAATAAAAAATAGAGGATATTAAAGATGTGAGCCAGGAAGAGAAGCCTGCAGAGTAGACTAGGAAAGCATAACAGATTAGAAAAGGAACATGGGAAGGAATGATGATTTGGAAGCCATGCAAATACAGTATTTCAAGTGAAAAGAAATATCTTGTGGGTATAGTATAAAGTCCTGACTGTAGCATTACTAAATGTCTGATTTACACCAAACTAAAGTAAGAAGCAATTTTCCATTATATTTGAGTGCCCATTATGTGCACAGTGCAGATGGTGATTAAGGGAAAACCAACCAACCAACTTTCACAGATAAAACACTCTTCTTGCCGTTAAAGCTCAAAGGCAGGGAGGTAGAATTAAAAACACTGCTTATAAGTCTCATTATAAATGTAAAAAAAATTCTGTGGGAATGTGGATAAGAGAGAGATTAAATTTTATAGACAGCTTCAGTGGGGGAAAGATCATATTTGAGCTGGGTATTAAAGAATAACTGAATTTTGGGGGGGTCAGAATGGGAATGGATAAATAATAATGACATTGCAGGCAGACAAATCACATAAGCAATGCCACAGAGGCAGGAAAAGGCAGAACATGTTCAGGGATGCGTAATAAATTGATTGGACTAAAATAGAGTGTGCAAAGAAAGAAGGGAGTAAGTGGTAGTAGATACATGTTTTTGCCTTGAAGGAACATCTTGGTCAACAGTCCAGTAGAAAAAAAATTTTTTTGAAAAGCTGAATATTATGATTATTATCATTTTTTTCAAAAAAGCCTTTTATATTCTGCTGAACACCTATCACCCTCCAAAATACAGCAGACAGTTATTTTCCTAGTAAGAGGAATCTATTTGAGAGTAACAGAGGAATGGCAGTTCAGGGCAGGCAAACCACAAGTCTGAAGAGACAATGGGACTGTCAGCTTCAGTTAGGCTTTAGGAGGAGATCGGGGAGGATTAGTTTGAACAAAAGTTCATTAGAGAGGAACATTTTGGAGCTTCTGGTGGCTTCTCCTTGGCTGCAACTGGTGGTGAGTGTGTTGCTGCTGAGGCAGAAAGAGAATTTACTTCTTTTTCTTAAAAGTAGGAGATGAACTTCCTATGTGAAAAATGGGCCCCCTTATGGAAATTATTTTCATCTCCCTTCTTTTTGCTGGTTATGTAGGCTTCAGGGAGCAGTACCCACAGGGGAGCTCCCCCTTTAGGGCCTCCTGACTCTATTGCAAAGGAAGTTTCTTTGATTTATTCTCATAAACCTCAAGCATGACATAGAGTAGGATGAATATACAATTGGAAAATATAGAGAAATAGAAATTCTTCCGTGTGATTTCCTCTCTCTGGTAGCTTTTCATTCACCTACTTTTTGCTTGGGCTGTTTTCTAACTTCCTTAAGTGTAATGTACTTTAATTATATGTCTTCCCTAGAAATGGTTCTCGGTCCTGCAAGCCTGCCAGATCACCCAGCAAGAGTGGGACCAAGTCAACTGGAACATCCAACCCACTGAATGTACGTGAGTACCCCTTTAACAGCTTTTAAAACATGAGACAAGGTATCTTGTATGTGATTTAAAGTGCCTCGGAGTCAGCTGTGAATTGATATGTTTAATTGCTTAGTGTGGGTGAGCAAGCTCTCACTGGTGACAGCAGGATTTGCGTGTGCACCTGTGACAGAGCTTGACTTCCCCTCAAAGCACACACATTGCATTTATGCCTGGGATCACTTGGTCTCTCATAACTACACCAGACACCATGCTGAGTTTTATTTGCCTCCCTGAACCGGAAGGCAGCCAGTGTTTGGGGTTCTCTCTTACCTTTCTGTTGTCTCTCAACCTTATCCCCTGTTATACTTAAGCCAGTCGCCAGGTAATATTTACTTATGTCATTATTGGAATACTTTATGGATCCTTCATTAGATCAAATGCCCCAAGCAGGCAAGGACGCTGCCTATTTGCTGACACATCATAGTCACTCAACATTTCCATGCTGCCTGACCATGCCTGGTCCCTGGTGGGATCTGACCACTTAAAGTATTCCTACACTTTCATGGTTGTTCAAAATATCTGTGCTTCTTGGGCTCCTATCTTTCCCAGAGTTGCTCAGTCTCAGATAAAAAAGCCTCCTGCTTTCTAGAAAAGATAAGACTATCTGATGTGAACATCACTAAATATTTCTTCATTGGACCTTAAAATATCTCTGTTTCTATCTCTAGTGTATTTCTTGTTTCCCAAAATAACCTCTTAGATTAGATTTTAATCCGAAAACTTTACATTTTTTACCAACTTTATTAAATTAGCTATTCCTTCCCAATTTGCATCTCTCCATTTTCCTGGTTCCTTCCACATAGACAAAAAACAAACATACATTTGTTGCCCTTATCATGGAAAAATGCAACCAACCAAATGAAAACAAACCTCTTTTGTCTCACTGTTCTCAGTTTTTTTCCCCCAACTTAGCTGCTTTTAGCCGTTCAAACTTCTTTATAGAACTGTCATTGTTCTTTGCCAAGTCATGGTAAACTCCACAAGAGAAGGGTTTCTTTTTATTGTGCTGTGCAGTATATTTTCAGTATCTGGCACAATATCTAAGATGGTAAGGGCTCAATGATTAAATGTGTTAATTTTAGCTACCCTTTCACTTCCCACTCTCTACCTGAGTGTTAAAATTTTGCTTCAAGCACTGCTTAAATTACTCTCACCACCATAGTTCCCTTCTCTGTCATTCAAACCACGGTTATACTGCAAATACTTCTCTTATATACCATACCATAATCTGTCTTCATTCTTGTTAACTATATATGCCTCATCACTTCCTCAGCATCTGAGGAGGTCAGGACAACAATCTGGTTATTTCTTTAGCTCTCCCATCTCTTAACAAAAGGCTTGCCTGTCAATAATTATTAATGAATTGAATTAATACTTCACGCCTTAAAAGATCTTTTAACATTACGCTGACCACATTAGTATTGCTTTTGATAAAATATTGATAAAATATTTTGTCCCAGAAATACAAAGAGGATCATGAAATAGGAAAGCCTTTTAAAAACCATGAGCAAAGGACTACCCTGCCTTGTTTAGTCTACCCATCATTCAGCCATGGAGCCCAAGAAGGAATCTACCTACGCTGAGCACTTTGACATCCACTTGAATTCCTGAACAAAATCAGAATCTGTTAATAGGAAAGTACAGGAAAAGTGGCTATTATATAGACAACCAACAGTGCCTCCTACACGTTACCTTTTAATTTTGTGCTTGTCCGTGATTGATTCAAGTGTGAGAATGGGGTAAGTGACCCAGCTCTGACTCGTGAGTTAGAAGAGAGTGTTTGCTGGCGAATTCTGGGAAAGATTTTTCTTTCTGATAAAAATACATGCATGTAGGAAGAAATACCCTCCCCATTTCTTTTCTGCCCTTGGATATTGTCAAATGAAGAGATGATGTTTGGCACCATGGCAGCCATCCTATGACCATAAAGACAAAGACAAAAGTATCTCTGAGAATATAACCAAGAGTCTTAGCATTGGAGACTTAATGATTTAATTAACCTTGGAAACATGTGAGTCTAATCTTTTTGTTATTTGAAATAGTTAACCTCTAAGGTTTTTTGTTATTTGCAGGCAAAACTATATTATCTGAAATAAAAGTGATCTAATACTGTTAAAGAAAATTCAAATCATTAAAATAAGAATTTTGAAAAAATTCTGAATGAATGAATGAATCATGATATATGGGCTTTGTATTTATGATCCCTGCATTGAAAGAATTAGAATTATCTATCTATGTGTAAGTCATACCCATATAGACACACACATACATGCATAAAAATGTGGTTGTGACCACTTGATGAAAGAAAAACCATTGATTACATCATTTCTAAGATAATAAAATCATAAAATCATTTTCTGGGCCCTTTAAATGCACCCAATAAGTGCCCACGAGATAGAAAATCCTTAGAAAACTGTGTTAGGCACCTAAACAGAGACTCAGGAGTGAGTCCACACTCATCTTCTCTCTGTTTCCCTGTTTGCCTTTCCAAAAATAGGTTTCTCATGTTTTCCCCTATTTGCTTCTCTTCTTCCTCTAACTCATATGGATTATAATTGCCCGGGCCCAATCTTCTGAGACTCCTTTTTGAAACACTATTTCCAGTCTTACCTACGGGCTGTGTGCCCTGAAACCCATGGATGAAGTTTTCTCCACCATGCACCTTACTCAGGCCTTAGGAGACCTTAGGAGTCTCTGGAAAGAGATCAGGCAAAACCAAAGTGATTGTTTGGTGGCTTGTGGGCTAAACAATTTATTGTTTAATGAACGTCTCTGTTTTCTCATTAGCTGTAATTTTATGTAAAGAGAAATCATTTATTTAAGAAAAATATGGTAGATTTCATTTGTTTTTCCTGCAGCAGAAAGTGGTCCATGTGCAGACTTAAAATTCGAATGCTATTGCTTGTGTCCTGCTCACTTGTAGGATCGCTATTTATCATAGCGGGGTCTGCAAAACCTAACTAATTCCCAAAGCAAAAGCATTTTAAAAATCTAGAATCAGGGGCACTGGGTGGCTCAGTGGATTACGCCTCTGCCTTCGGTTCAGGTCATGATCTCAGGGTCCTGGGATCGAGCCCCGCATTGAGCTCTCTGCTCAGCAGGGAGCCTGCTTCCTCCTCTCTCTCTCTCTGCCTGCCTCTCTGCCTGCTTCTGATCTCTCTCTCTCTCTCTCTCTGTCAAATAAATAAATAAAATCTTTAAAAAAATCTAGAATCATTTACAATTAAGGGGGATCCATAAAGACTTAATGTGGGAGGTCCGTCCATTTCTAATTTAGTGACTTGAATGACTTTATGGTCTATACCGCTTCTGTAACTACTTGGCACATGCATTAGGCTAATTGCCACAACCCTGTATCTATAGGATATATCACAGACACTAATCTGGAGGAAACCCAGTGTCCTCTCTGAGTTTCATTTAGTTGTTCAGTTGGATATTCTTTATTTTTTTCCCTTTATGCTGCCCTCTACCCTGGAGGCTGACTTGTAGACGCTTGATCAAAGGGCTCTCGTCCCCCTCTTTGGCCAAAGAAGAGTACCAGCAAGAGATAATAAAAAGGAAAAGTGAGATCAGGGTACTCACTCCATAGGATCCCTTTCCACATGTTTATCTAAGATTGGCCAGGTTCTTCAGCCACAGGTCTGTTTCCATCAAAGCTACCTTCCATGAGTGAGACATGCAGATGCTGTTTCCATGAACAGCTCCCCCACCTACTCCTTTCTGACCTAGAGGGAGTAATAACTCCTTTTGTCTTACTACTTCAGACCCCTGCACCCCAGTTGCTCTACATCCTAGGTACCGTCCTGCAAATAGCTCCCTTAAACTTAACTTTTCATGAATTACCTTCATCTGAACGTGCCAGATATTTCCTGTGTTATATATCTCTCTTTGTGATTCTTTAATCACTATCGTATTGACTAGAAGGCTGCAAAATTGACCCCTAAGAGTAGTGAGGAACAAATTAAATGTAAATATTTAGATAATAGGCTTGGATTACATGTTAATATAAGAAGAAGTCTTGGAAAATATGAAAAATATTACCTAGGCTATGTTTGTCATTTCCTTCTATACATTGAGATTGGCCCCTAAAACACATTCTGGAATTGAATTACTGGAAGGTGGTACCAGTTCCTGTGTACTTTTTTTTTCCCCCCAGTGGAGGGATAGCATAGAATTTCTACTGAACTTACCAGGGTTATAAATCAAGCTTTCATCCATTTAGTTTTTCCTTTTAGAAGATGTCAGAAGGTAATTGACTGATATGGCCAGTAGTTGAGCTCTTTTAGGTCTTGATAAAGCCATCTGTTTGGTGGTATGGCAGCCCCTATTTACAAACAAAACAAAACAAAACAAAACTGGAAGTCAGCTATCTTGGATTGTTTGCATTCAACAAGTTAGAGATTTTTTTTTAATGTTTTGCTTTTTATCTTCTGTTTATTTATTTTTAAAGAGGAGATATCTCAAAGCAACAAAATTGGATCTTTTCCAGCTAAGAAGAATTCAAATGGAAATAATGTCTTTTCATTCAAGTACACAAATTACCCTCTGAACATTTTTTAAAGTCTGTATTAAAGCAAAGAGGCAGTTCTTAATATTAAACTTAGTTCCACATCTAATCACCAACCAAAATATTTCCACAACATATGAGTGTTTGAAATTTACTTGCTGCTTTGAAATCATAAAAGAGATTGTAGACCTACTGTGGAGAGTTTGAGAAATTGAGGAAAAAAAAGTTTATAACTCTAACCTTAGAACTATTTTAATTTTTGTACACTGATATCATTTTTAATATAGTTTTAATCTCAGTGTATAAACGTATTTGCATCCATAGGCCAGAGATTTTTCTCAATTACTATATAGTTTTATAATAATTAATTTTGGATATCTTTAAGAAAACTATTTGTCATAGAATAAGTGTTCAGCAAGAGCTTTTATTTAATAAGAGAGATATTTAGTGCAATTAAAAAAAAAGACATTTCCATTATAATGACATTCACTGATAAGCACCCACTTCCATATCGTGAATTGGTAAATTCCACAAGTTTTAAGATGCACATGTTGCTTTCAAAATTTTCCAGTTTTTAAGCTACAGCACATATTAACAATAGGGCAAAAATTTAGTTTTCGGCATGTTTTTATTTTATATTCTACATAAAATAACAAGAGGTTCATGATATTTTAATATCTCAGTTTCTGAGTTTACCAGACAGAGGGGTGTGTGTGTATGTGTGTGTGTGTGAGGTCAGATGTGGCAGTGAATTCTGAAAGATTAAACCTCATCAGTCACATGCCGTCTATTTTGGAAAGGAAGTCTTTCCTATTTTAAACCATAAAAATTGCTACAAAAAAGCCGTAAAACTTAGGTAATGAAATAAAAAGGGAAAGTCATTAATTTCACTACTCGAGTTACAGGGCTTACAAAATTTTTTTAGTGCATTTCTCTTTTAAACTTCTAAATGTTTGAAGTCATGTATGTTTTAGGTCTACTTATAAAGAAAAGAAGTATTTACCTTGATTCCTTAGAAAGAAGTATTAAAAATAAATGAAAAGATTTCCCTCTCTCTGAGAGAACATCTTTCTCTTAAAAAAAAATAAAAAAAAGTAACCTAACATACATACCTCTCCTCCCAGTAATTCAGGGAAACTCAGGTTCTGTCTGGAAGACCAGAGTAAACTATCTATCTATCTATAAATGTCAAAAGGATGTCTCTGAGTACTTCCCACTGGCAAGCAAAGTCATCATTTAGTTATAATAGAAATTACATTTTAATCAATATGCCCTTTGCTATTAATCCATTTTTGACTGCCTTAAGAGCCTTTAATAACACGTTAGGAAAAATCACTCAGCTAATGAGTAATTCCAAGGAGAAAAGGGCTGGAATTCCTTTCATTTCTAATTTACTATGTACAGAATTGACATATATATTTTGTATTCTTGATACTCCTGGTAGAACCTAACATTTCTTTGTATATGAGATGCCTTTCTCGGCAACTTAAAAGAAAAACAAAACAAAGCACTCTGTGGTCTTTATTGGTAGTGCAGATTCGATCAGCTATCAGCAAATACACATTTTCTCAGCTCTGGCAAGGACCTGATGTTTGATGATATTCTTTAGTTGTCATTGCCTGCTGTGGCTTACTTTATTTATTGATTTTTTTAAAGTGCAATAGCAATGCACATTCATTTAAGAAATATCAGAATATTTCATTAAGAAAAAAAAAGGCACTTAATGTCCTTAACACTCAGGATACTCCCTTGCTAACATTACATACATCCATTATCACTGATGCCTGTTCATCTGGGTGTTTTATGTAGTCACATTCCTATTTAAAATATATATATATTTGCAATGACTTTTTATTCAATAATTTATTGTAAATATGTTTTCTCTTTTCCCATTTTATTTTATTTCTTTTCAGCGTTCCAAGTTTCATTGTATATGCAGCACACCTAGTGCTCCATGCAATACATGCCATCCTTAATACCCACCACCAGGTTCACCGAACCCCCCATCCCTCTCCCCTCCCAAACCCTCAGTTTGTTTCTAAGTCCACAGTTTCTCATGCTTTGTCTCCCCTTCGATTTTGTTTTCTTTTTAATAGGTATGTGTACAAGATTTTTATAAAGTTTCTATGGTGTTTCTTTGTAGAAATCTATCTTGATTTATTTCACTGAGACTCTAGTGTTAAAAGCATATTGTATCCAAATTTATATTATTAGAAACAGAGCTGGAATAAACATGTTCATCACTTTGGGTGCTATCCTTTACTATTTTAGTAGAATCAATTACCCCAAATAAAATACTGGAGTAACACACATAATTTGAGTATTTTACATCCTTGCGAAATCTAGAAAGTTTTTAAATCCACAATGTAGGGGAGTGACTCAGGGATAAATATTAACGAATTTGATGAATACTGTCTTAGTCCATTTGGGCTGCTATAACAAAAGGCCATAGATGGTATGGCTTAAACAACAAACATGTATTTCTCACAGCTCTGCAAGCTATAAAGTCCAAGATCAAGGAGCCGACAGATTTGGTGTCTGGTGAACAGCCCCCTCCTGGTCCGTAGACATCTGTCTTCTTGCTGGGTCTTTACATTGTTTGAAGTGCCAGGAACCTTAAAAGTGCAGGCTCTTTTAAGGACCCTAATCCCACCATAGGGTTTCATGCTCCTGACTTAACCATCTCCCGAAAGCCCCACTTCCAAATACCATCACATTGGAAATTTGATTTCAACATAGGAATTTTGGGGGAGGGAGACACCAACATTCAGTCTATAGTAGGTGGAAATGCTGTTCTGTTCTATTATTTTGATTTTTTTCTTTACCATGAATAAGCATTCATATTTTTCACACATGTCTTGTCTTTTTTAGTTGTCCCTTTATTAGTTGCCCATTTATGTTCTTATCTGGGTCATGTTTACTGAGGACAAAGGAAGAGGAGAGAACATAATGTACAATATAGAGGTCATAGGGAAGAAGCCAAGGAGGTATTCTCCCCAGTAAGCATCACTGCCTGCTGGAAAGTAATCTCTTCCCCTGGAGACTTGTGATGAATTTGGCATTTGTACCGAATGCCAAAGCAAACATGCAATTTAGCAAAACTCTAGTCTGACTGGTTCTTGGCATTTATGTTGATTATAAGGAAAAATAAGTTAGACTCTGACTTTCTTTTTTTAACCACCTGTTAGCAGGTGGTATCAGCACCATTAACAGTAAAGTCTGGGATCCTTCTGCTTTAAAGTAAGTGGTTAAAGGAAATCAGAAATATGTATTGACTATCTACAGTGTTTTAGAATGTGGAGTAAGAATTTGCTTCTATTTTCTATTGTCAACAGACTTGGAAAATATTCAGCATCCGTTTTATCCATCCTTATTCTTCTGGAGTAATGCCTAGAATAATGCCTGGCATATAGTAGAAGTTCAATAAATGCCTAAGTATCTTCAGTTTGCTGATGTTAAAAAAGGATGATCAGAGAGATTGAATAATTTTTAACGTGGTAACACAACTAGGAAGAAATAGTCTCAGGATTCAATATTACTTTGTTCAGACCTAAACTCTATGCTCTACTTATTTCCTATAACATCTCTTCCTTACATTCCTCTTGTTATACATTTTTTTTTTTCTGGCAAAATCAGCTAGATTATACTCTGAACCAACCCAGTGACATCAGTCACTTAAAACAGGGAAGGTTCCCTGTTGTGCATAGTGGGCGACAGTTGAGAGTTGGCAGAGGGCCCTCTTGGTAGTTCATACTCCCTAGACCACTTATACTTACCAAGGCTAAGGAGCCAAGAGTTACAGGGTTTTGTTTTGGCTTATTAAAATCCCAACCAGAAGTGACATCTGCTCATATTTCTCTGGTCAAAGGAAGCCATTAAATTTCTTGAGTGTCGTGAAACTTCATGGAGACTAGAGGGTGAGAAAGTGCATTTGGGTGGACCCAAAGAAATTGCCAGCATACGTAGAAGTGAAAGAGGATGGCAGGAGAAACAGATCAGAGATGGCGATGTGAAGACAGTGCACAGGAGAAAAAAAAAAAAAAGGCTACGGAGTTGTGGTCGGTATCTCCCTCTCATCCACAAACACTTAGATGACTCTGATGGTTAATTTTACGTATCATCTGGACAGGGCTGTAATACCTAGATCGTGGATCAAATATTATTTATGTGTCTGTGAAGGTAACTTTTGGATGAAATTGACATTTAAATCTGCGTACATTGAATAAAACCTGTTACCCTCCACAATGTGGACAGGCCACATCCAAATAGTCAAAGCCATCTTCTTTTTAAGATTTTATTTATTTATTTATTTATTTATTTATTTATTTATTTTGAGAGAGAGAGAGAGAATGAACATGAGTGAGGAGTGGGAGGAACAAAGGGAGACAGAGAGAGAGAATCCCAAGCTGACTCCATGGGAAGTGGGAAGCCCACTGCAGGCTTGACCTCAGGTCAGCACCCTGAGACCATGACCTGAGCCAAAATCAAGAGTCTGACTCTTAACCAGTTGAGCTACCCAGATGCCTCAAACCAGTCAAAGCCTTAATAGGACAAGGACTGACTTCCCCTGAGCAGGAAGGAATTCTGACTGCAGTCTGTTTTTGTACTGGAACTGAAAATCTTGACTTTCTAGTCTGCTCCTTTTCTCTCTCTCTCTCTCTCTCACTCTCTCTTTCTCAACACACATATATGCACAGCAGAGCAATTTCTTCATTTAAAAGAGATCATTTTTGAATAGGTGAAAGATAATATCCACAGGCATTATTCCAGCTTCTAAGAGGCCGTGAAATCTTCAGGCAGATAAAGTACTAAGGTTAATACAGAGAGGGATAAAATTTATGTGGTCCAACACACACACACACACACACACACACACATATACACCCCTATTGGTTTGGTTTCTCAGAAGAACCCTGACTGGTACAGAGACTTACTCCCATGCAGAAGCACATTTACTCCTTCTAAAAGAGAAAACTCAGAGAAGGCAACCAGTTGCCATGTCCAGCTCAGTCTTGGATGCTGAGAGAGACCCTCTAGTTTCTTAATTGGGTCTGGCCATGGAACTTCTTGGCCTGGAGATTTGTATGCATCAAAGGGGAAATTATGTGTTCCTCTTACAGCTGAAAGGTAATGATCAAGTGCTGATGGGAATAAACACTTCCCGAGGCTTCCATAGGTTTTCTGATTGGGTATAATTCTGCTCAGTTGGAGTGGTTGGCTCCTCTGTTTATGGATTCCCAGTCCAAATTCTTTTGGTTTATCCTTTTTTTTTGGGGGGGGGAGAGTGGTCGTGGTCATCGTCGTCTTCATCTCCTCCTCCTCCTCCTCCTTCTCTTCCTCCTCTTCCTCCTCATCCTTTGTGGTCACATCTCCAATGCACCTGAGAGAGTATGCTCTTCTGGGAGAGGTGAGCAGCTTTTTAAACTCACCTTCTGCCCAAGAGTCTTTTTAAAATATTAAGTATTTAGAGTCTTTTTCTCAAAACCGTAGTTGGCTCCTTACCTGTCTGACTCTGGTAGCTTCCATGTTCTGTCAGCTGCATTAGTGGTACTCTCTATTTCGTATCTCCTAGCTTTTTCTTGTTTTCTTTGGTTTCTGACTCCAGTTGCTTCTTTCTCTTTCTAAGCTGAGTGATGGGCGCCCAGGGAGGTCCTTTTAGGTTTCATCAGGAGAACCACTCCCTTCAATCTGTGGTTCCATAGCAAATACGTCTAATCGAAATGAATTACAGGACAGCTGGATCCTGACTCTGAGACACTTTAATCCCTTTGGGGCTTTTAACAGTGGGTGTGATGGTCATACTTTTGATGACTCCACCTTGAGTTTTAGTGGACTTTGCCCCTGAAGGTATTGCTTTATATTTTATGCTGCAAGTCCCTAAATCTATGGGCTGTCTTTATTCTTTTTAATTACTAATTATACACTGGTTAATTATTTTAATTATTTTCTGAGCTCCCCTCTTTTTTTTTTTTTTTGTCCTTTTTCCTGGTGCTCTGCCAAACACAGACAACACAAAAGATTAACATTCTATATTCTAATTTTGCCCTAAAGATACACATTTATTATTTCTCTGGAGTGATTCCCAACTTAGAACAACTGACATCTTCACTAAATGCTTTGCCAGTACATAAGACAGCCTATCGTTTCCTCACTTTAATAATTTGTTCACTCTTTTGATCTGGTAAGCCAAGGTCATACATTTTGGGTCTTGATATGGTAATGTTCTACTTTTAGGTATCAAGTTCTTTAAGAATCTGACTAGAAGGTTTGGTAAAAACAACTTTAACCTATCTGTGGCTAGAATAACAAGGGCTTATTATGTTTTTAACTTACACTGTAGGTCCATGGTTGATCTCTGCTGTTCAGTGTTGTTCTGATTCATGGCGGCAGGCTAAGGGAAGTTTTATTTCTATGCTTTCATGGTTGCTGAGGAAAGATAAACAGGAACGTGAGAATTGCACACCAACTCTCAGCCATTCCTCCCAAAAGTGGCATGCATTCCTTCTCCTCATGTGTTATGGAACAAAACCAAGTATGTGGCCACGTTTAACTTAACTTAAAGGGATAGGAAAGTACAATCCCGGGGTATGTCTGCAGGAAAAACCTAGAAATATTGAGTGACTACTATTAATGGTTGCCACATTCTCGTACTCACCAATCCTTTATTTCTGAGAATGCCAGACTCAGATCTCCAGGAGGGCAATGTCCTTTTTCTCTGGAAATTAATGAACTTGAGAAATTGAATTGGTGAAATTGAATTATCTTAAGAATTAATGAACTGCCAAGAACTATCCTACGGCAGCAGCAGTAAAGATTCACCACATTCAGGACTTTCATTTTCAGTTAGCAATGTCCCTCTCCCTCTGCTGCAGACATATTTGCATGAGTTGTGAACACAGATCACACAACTCTACAAAATAGTAGCTGTGGTTGAAGAAATAGCTTATTCAGTGCTAAGACAGATGAGGAAAGCCAGTCACCTTCTGGGAGGCAAATACATTCTCTCCATATAGTACAATAAGTTTTCATTAAAATGATATTCACTATCTCTATTCCAAAAATCTGAAATCTTTATGATGTAGTGTTGGGTGTGGGGAGAAAAGGAAGGGAAGGAAAGAAAGGAACAAAAGGAGATGGAGAGAAACAAAGGAGGTTTTTACTGTTCTTAAGGTATAAAACATATATATCCAGCTTTTCTCTCCAAAATCAAGAATATGTTACTTTGTCGTATACAGAACTAGTCTGCAAAGTATCTGGTAACCAAGACTAAACTTCGAATTTGTTGTACTTAAGAAAATGTTACACCATTTGTCTTTAGCAAGCATGAAAGAGTAAGTTTATTGTAGGTTTGCATGGAATAACACAAAATAGAGGACTCCAAAAATGCAATTCTGGCTTATAAAGGATCTATAATTTCCCCCTCAGACAATTGGTACTAATTTAGGGGGTCCAGAGTGTATTCGGTTTTTCATCGCCAATGTAATAAATTAACACAAACTTAGTGGCTTAAAATAACCAAGTTGATATCTTACAATTCAGGGTGATTGAAATCTAGCACAAGTCTCCCTGACCTAAAGTCAGAGTGTTAGGAAGTGCATGTCCTCCTGGAGGGACCATTTCTTTGCTAATTAAAATTCAGTTGCTCAAAATCGTAGGACTGGGATCCCTGTTTTGTTTGCCTCCTGTCAGCTGAGGGTCACTCTCAGCTTCTATAGGCCACTTACATTCCTTAGTTCATGGCTGTCTCTATCTTCAAAGCCAGCAAAGGCAGAGGCTTGTCCTCTTCACAGTTCGAATCTCTCCAACCTATTCTTCTCTCAACTCTACTTTTAGGGACTTATTTTATTAGTTTGGGCCTATCTGGATAATCCAGGATAATCTCCTCAGCTCAAAATCCTTAACTTTAATCGTATCTTCAAAGCACCTTTTGTCATATAAAATAATATATTCACGGTTCTGGAAATTAGGACACGGACACTTTGGGGAGGGGACACATTATTCTGCCTACCACAGAGGTCTAAGCGTGAGATCCATGTGCTGAGATAAATGAGTGAATGGAATCATGAGAGTTTTCTATTAGAAGAAAACGTGAGACTAGCCACTCATACTTGGAAAATCATAAATATGGTTTACCCTATCAGCCTGGGGAAAATAATTGCATGCCTTCTTCACGAGGAAAGTATAGAAAATTTATTATGCTCAGTCCAGAAATATTTTCTAGCTGAGGCCCCATAAACAAATGCCTAAAGGAATGTGCAACCAAGATGCTATCTCGTTAGGAACGTGAAAGTCCTTTGTGGACCCATAAATAATTATAGAAATAAAATGGGTTCATTTCTTATCTTCAGTGTGTTATGATTCTGAACGTGTTGTCATATCTGCTGAATATGTCTGACAAATATGGCTACAAATATGGATGTGTGATTAAATTGACTGAGGTGGAGTTAATTAACCTCGAGAAGAGAAAAATTAAGGAATATTTGAAAGGTGTCTTTATTTTGATAAGGGGCTAATATAGGAATGATAATTAGAAATGTACATGCTTTCTGGGGGTTGAAGTGGTTCCAGTGAATTCTTGCTTTCAGGATACTGATTTCTGTTCAACACAAGGAAAGATTTCCTAATAATCTGAGAATAATCTGAGCACTTTAAAACTGGGTGTGGTGCATAAACAATGAATTCTGGAACACTGAAAAGAAATTTTTAAAAAATAAAAAATTTAAAAAATTTAAAAAATATGATATGTCCTATCTTAAGGAAAAAAAAAAAATGGATGGAACTACATCATGAGATTTTGACCTTCCTGTCATTAGAGGTCAGTTAAGCAGTGGCAGAGGAGCCCTTAGCAGGAAGATTATGAATAGATTTCAAGCACTGAAGAGATGGATTATATGCGATTTTTAGTAATGTGGCCCTCTTTTCCTAATCAGTTATCCAATTCTTAGTCTGACAATATTTTTTTCCTAGTTTTTTCTGTTTTGTGAAAATGTAAATCTTAAAATCCCAAGTTGTCTGAAGTAAATTAATGGCCATCATTGTGAACGATAACACATTAAACATGTAGATACTTATATAATAAAACTGATTATTAGGATGATAAGCATGTATTAATTGATTACTGTGCACTATTCATTGGTTACGATTTATTTCATGTGAAGGGTTATCCCAGCATTGTGCTTGGTTTTGTGACTACAGACAGACCCAGACCTCACAGAGTTTACAGATTTGTGGGAGAGACAGACAATAATGACCAAAAGAACAAAATCAGTAATCACCGATTATGTTATAAAGAACATAAGCAGGATGATAGGTTAAAAAGAAAGGTGAGGAGACCGATTTAAGTAAGGTAATCAGGGAAGAACTTTTGACATTTAAACTGAACTTGCAGCATATGAAAGGGCCACGTCCTTTATATAATCTTGTAAGTTATTAATCTGTCCAGTAACTCTGAGTAAAGAGCTGTGGTTGCCTTAATTTCAGAGAGAAAGAAACTAAGGCTCCACAAAGATTTACCTGCTCAAGTTTAAAGGCTAGAGACTGGGACCCGAATCTGTAAGATCCCAGAAGCTTATAAAGCTGGCATTTGGTTGTTTGGCTCTTTCTGACTTCACATTTCTGCGACTGATATTGATGAGCAACTTGGAAAAAGTGAGCACAAGGGGACAGGCTCTTCCCTCTTTGTGGGCTCATGACTTAATGACTAAGTTCAAGAATCCTAAATTTTAATGAAGGTACAGTACTAGGATTCAGAAACATACCCAAAAGCCGCTGGAGCTAGTTATCGTTTTTATTAGAGACATGGATTGTGGGAGACACACAGATACAGTAAAAAGACAATGAATTTCCCACTTTTCTTTGATACTACTTTGATATTGCCGAGTATTACAAGTGCATCGGTCTAATGAAAGTAATTTAGTTAATAAGGAGGGCTATTGCTGCTGAAGACAAGCCGTTCCTTCTTGGGTTTAAACTCACCATTCAGGGGGGAATTATACAAGGTGGGGGTCTGCATGAGGAAGAGCACTGCCCAGTGGTCCCAGCTCAGCTCCCTCTACCGCTGTAGACCATTCGGGGAAGCCACTTCATTTCTCTGAAGGTCAGTTTCCCTGTCATGCTCAAAGATTTTCTGACAGTGTTAGTGGCCAATCTGTTAAAGCCAATCTCTTCTTCACATTTAAAAAGTCAATGGAAGCAGTAAATGCGAGTTTAGGAGTCAAGATTCACACAGGAATGGATCTGTAGGGAGGGATACCATCTTCAAGCGAGGCTGCTTTAAGGGAACATCATGTATCTAGAAGATGTTCAGGAAGTAAGGGGACCAGAAAAACTGATACAGACAGTTCTGGACAGTATCACTGGTGTACATGTCCCCACAAAGTAGAAAATCAGCCGCATTGTTAACTTCACAAATTAGATTTTATTTCTTCATTTGAATGTTTGCTGAGATTTAAGTACATCTGTGCCTTAATGCTAGCATTATGTACAGATCTTCTTTGGCTTAAGATGAGGCTAGGTCCCAATAAACCCTTATTTTTCTAAGTTGAAAATATCATGAATTGTAAATGAATTTAATAAACCTTACCCACTGAACATTGTAGATTAGCCTCACCTACCTTAAACATGCTGAAAACACTTACATTAGCCTACAGTTGGGTGAAATCATTGAACACACAGCCATATGATGAAAAATTATTGCATATCTCATGTAACTTATGAGATTCTCTATGGAAAATGAAAAACAGAACGTGGGGACAGAATGGTTGTTAGTGTATCTATTGTGGACTCTCATGATTACCTCCTGACTGGGAGTTGTGACTACTGGCTCTGTTCAGCGTCATCAGACAGGATCATATCATATACCACCATTCTGGAAAAAGACACAAATTCAAAATTCAAAGTATGGTTTTTACTGAATGTGTTACCACTTGTGAGCCATTGTAAAGTCGAAAAATCATTAAGTCAAACTAAGTGAGGGACCATTTGTATTATTTGCCAGGCATCCTAGTCTCTCTCTCTCTCTTTTTTTTCCTCGTCTCTTTTTAAATGCAGAACACACACACACACACACACACGCCAGCATTACTTTAAGTTTTAGTAATGCTATGTATATACCCTTAATACACACATTCTCAATATAAAAATTCACAAAAGCTTATTTCGCTTTGTGGTACTAAAGAGCCGTGTCTCAGATTTCACTTGTCCTTACGTATAAGTTTATTGGGAATTCTTACTGAGGGATAAAACTTTTCAAAGGGCTCCTGATCTACCAATCATACAAGATTAATGTGATCTTTATGTATTCAACATACTGATACTGAGTTATTTCTATGAGCCAGGCATTGTCCTAGGCATGTGGAATCCAAAGCAGGCACTAACACATTGTTGCTATGTTCAGTAAACAGTTTTGATATGCAAAATATGTCAAACCCACACTGTTTTTGTTGTTGCAATGGTATTGAATAATGTAAATACTAAATATCTACTTTGTGTGTAACCCTGTGGTGAGGGCTTTGCCCTTGATACTCAAGCCTACTACTCTATTTCACACTGCCAAGGAGCCCTGAAAGTTATATAAATGGTGACTCAATTATGGAATGTGGTAGTTCTCAATTAGCTTACTTAATTATCATGAAAATCAAATGGGCAGTTTTTCCTATCCTTTTTTCTGAAATGAAAACACTGAGCCTCAAAAATGTGAGAATTACTTAACTGGTAAGTGGCAGAGCTGGGTTGAGATTTGTATCTGACTAATGCTCAAGCTTGAATAATTTTGTTCCTCCATGAAGTCTGTTGTTATAACACTATTATCTGACACAGAATTAATAATCTAAATACCCCAAGATTCCTTTATAAGTGTAAATTGTACATCAGAGGCCATTTATATCACTTATCTTGGGAGAAAAATAACACCTTGCATCTGCTCTAAATGCAAAGCTAGGGGTCCAGCCATGTTTGTTTGTTTATTTGTTTGTTTTAAATTTATGTTTTTTTTAATTGTGTTATGTTAGTCACTATACAGTGCATCATCAGTTTTTGACGTAGTGTTCCATGACTCATTGTTTGTATAACACCCAGTGCTCCACACAATCATGCCCTCCTTAATACCTACCACCAGGCTCCCCCATCCCCCACTCCCCTCCCCTCTAAAACCCTCAGTTTGTTTCTTGGAGTCTACAGTCTCTCATATTTCATCTCCCTTTCAGGTTCCCCCCTCCTTCACTTTTCCTTTCTTTCTCCTAATGTCCTCCATGTTATTCCTTATGTTGGACAAGTAGGTGATACCATATGATAATGGACTTTCTCTGGGACTAGAGGAGATTATGCTGAGTGAAATAAGTCCAGCCATGTTTTTAAAACAAGAACATTTACAAACTGAGAGGCAATGTAGAATGTTTTCTTAACCTTCTCCTTAGAGAGAGCTACCTGGGAAATCTCTCAGGAGTACTCTATCTTAGTCACAAATACACATTTATGTCTTTTTCTAGCCACATTGTGGAGATTAAAAAAAAAAAAAAAATTACCCGATAGCAGGTTTACGGCCGTCAACCCAAAATTTTAGAATTTAATAGCTGAATATTGCACCTCCTATTGAGTTTGATAAAGAGAGCTATATATCAAGGTTGATGTTTGTTTTTGTTTTTTTTTTTTGTCTGAACCATTATACTCATCAATTCTTATTGTAATGGTTTTGTTTCTAGCACAACAGAAGAGTATTTTTATGTGGCCTCAGTAAAAGTTGATGTAAATGTATATAAATGATAACACACATCATTAGAGTAGGTAGGTAGAAGTTAAAAGGAGCAAAGACACATGAAAGATTTAAAGACATGGATTTCAATGTCATGAATCACAATTTATGTTCTAGAATGGGCGATGGAGTACACTGAGCTAGTTGTGCCATCCCAACATTTGCGGACTTGCCCACCCAAGCAGTTTATGCATTTAAATATACCCAAGATAGTTCGTTAATCCTAAGTTTCTTTTAATGTTTAATATTTAATAGAGAGAAGCTGTGATATCTCAAAAAAAATAAGAAAAGTTGGTGCTCATGATGATTCTGCAAGGAAAAATCACCTTTACTTAAATACAGATTAAACTAATGAATATATCTATGAGAATGTTAATATAGGTACTTAGGAGAGCAAAAGAACATCAGCTTAGTGAGTCCAAAACTTTGTGATTCCTTTGACAGAGTTGTGTGATTTTGTTTTCATGACCCCGGCTTTGCAGTTCTGCTGCTTCCTTTCTCTACTTTTATATTCCAATGAAACTGCAAATATTCTAGTTTGTGTGAACAATCTAGACAAATAGTATTGGGAGAAACCGATTACCACTTTTGGAAAACATCTCCAAGTATGTACCATGGTGGACCAGTAGCTCTGTGATTCAATTGGTATACATTTTCACTATTAAATAAACCATATGATATAGTTCAAAAATACATTAGAAAATGTTATAGCTTTCCTCTAAAAGAAGATCTAATTGAATTTTGTCCACTACAGTTATCTACACTCATCTAAAATTGACTTTGATATACAGATTTCATATTGCTCTTAAAAACTACACTTTATAAATGCATGAATATGAGTATCAACCTATCTCCACCTTCAAATTAAGGTTGATTGAATGTTTCAAATAGTCTTTGTGTTACCAGAGGGTGTGTGTGTGTGTGTGTATGTGTGTGAGTGTGTGTGTGTATATGTTGTTTTTTCCCCTGAATTTCAATTAACCTCAAAAGATTGCTTGGCTTTTTGGACCTCAACCTCAAATGGTAGTAAGACTACATTTTCCTTGAATTGCTTCACATGTGTTAGTTGTGTATCTATAACCAGATTCCATACTTCTTAAACAAAAGCCCTAGGTCTTTTTCTTCTTTTGAAATTCTCCCTGGTTCCAAGACTCTCCCCTTTCTCTTAGGTAATGTGTTGAATAAACTAGATGCTCAATACATATATTTGCTGGATCAAATCATGTTTTTTTTTTTTACTCTCCTATAGTAACCATGACATTCTAGATCATATAGAAGGGACACAATAAATGCTTATTTATAAATGAGAGCTGTTTCCTAAAGCTATCTGTGAGACTCTTATCCTCAGTAGAATTACCTCACCATCCCTATCAGATTGTATAACAATTTCTATCCCTATCTCTATCTCTCTTTATTTTTTTTTAAAGAATGTACAAGATGGGGTGTGGGAAGGGCAGAGGAATAGGGAGAGAGAGAATCGTTAGGAGGCTTCATGCCCAGCGTAGACACTGACATGGGTCTCACAGTCTTGAGATCATGAACTGAGCTGAAGTCAAGAGTCAGACACTTAATCGACTGAGTCACCCAGCTGCCCCTACATAACCATTTTTTTTAAAGTCTTATTTTGATCTTTGATGTATGTGACCCAAAAATAATCTTGATTGCTGATTTTTAAAGTATAATTATAAAAGGAAACAAATAAAAAAAAAGGGAAATTCCCTATGGCTATTTAAAATAAAAGAGTCACAGTTGTCTATTAGATTTTCTGATCATAATCAAGGCAGCCAGAGAGAAGGAAAGAGGATTATTTTCTGAGATCTTAAAAATCTGTCATTCAAGTATTGACCTTCAATACTTTTGTGAATCCAGGCAAACCATTAACCTTTTGAATTTCAGTTGTCTCCTTCAAACAAATAGTGTAATAATTACATCTACCATGCAAAATGATTTTGAGAATTAAAAACCAAACTATCATATGTAAAAGGACCAAAAAGAATGTCTCATAAAGACAGAAGGTCAAACGGTATCAGTTCCCGGATTTCTTCTCTTTCTGCAGCGCTTGCATAATAAAACTGACTAAGAAAATAGTATACATAGGGTGGGTCTATATACTTCATTAATGGGCAAAAAATGTGCTGTGTTTGAAGTTTCTGTGAACGTGCTACCCTAAATGTATGGATTACACAATTAGAAAATTTTCATTGTGTTAACAGCTTGATTGCTGTGTTTTTATTTGCTTGCCTTTTTTTTTTTTCTTTTTTTAAGATTTTATTTAGAGAGAGAGAGTGAGAGTCAGGGAAAGAGCAGGAGAGAGAGAATCTTAGGCAGACTCTGTGCTAAGCCTGAAGCCCATGTGGGGCTCAATTCCAGGACTCCAAGATCATGATCTGAATTGAAATCAAGAGTTAGATCCTCAACCACCTGAGCCACCCAGGTGCCCCTTGTATTTTTTTGATTAGACTTCTTTTCACTGTTGTTCCATCCTTTTTAATGTACTTATTATGCCCATTATATGAAAGTAAACTGTATCTCAGCTTCACGTATTATCTGTTGAAGTCTATACCAAGGTAAATTCAGTGAAAGCGAGATATAATTCATCAACTCGGTTAAAACTGCAACCTAAAATATAAACAAATAGAATTTTACATAAAGGGGATTGATTCAAAAGTGGATAATATATAGCTGACCCAGAGTAGAGAAAATTTACTAATTTAAGCAAGCAAGAAAGAAAGCATAATAAGTTGTTTTCAACTCCCAACCCCAAAGCTACAATGGAGATGTAACAGGGAAGTCCACACTAAAAGATTGGTAATGTAAAGAAAAAAGACACCTGCAAAATGCTAGTTGTTGCACTTGTTATCTTGTTTTGCATTAGCTGCTAATGTGGTTATAATGTCAGGAGCAAAATTAGACTTTATTCTGCCTATCTCACCTCTTAGTTGTATGTTCCCTAAATGGCATAGGTAATGTTCCCGTAACACGCAGCACAGTACTTTGCGAGGAATTCAATAAATGTTTGTTGAATTGAATTACCACATTAACATGTAAATTGTCAGATTGCAGGGTTTACAGCCTGTAAATCTTATTTTAAAATCCAGGTTTACACAAATCTGCATATTATTTAGAAAATGAATAAATTAAGCCCAAATCAGTGTCTAATTTATATGCATTTCCACAAACTCAGCTTAATAGTTTGAAGTGTTACCATTGACCAACAAGTTGGATAGGACACTGAGATGACTAATTCACTTGGGAATTGACAGTGTTTAGCATATTGCCCAGAATTTTGTTTACTTACCAGTGAATATTTTTTCCAGATGAACTTTCTTTGGAGATTTTTATTTTCGGTTACTTACTTACCACTTCTTGAATTCTGTTGCTTTCTTGATTGAATGTGTTTAGTTTGATAGACCTTGCAGCATGCTTCTCCAGTAATTAAAGCTTATCATGTCTTATGGGTCAACGATGAGTAGCCAACACAGTTTCAAGAATGACCCACCTCCACATTTTTTAAGATTCACTTTCTTGCCAAGCTGTTCTACTGAACAGTCATTTTTCATTCAAAAAAGAGAACCTGCTCTTGGCTTGTGGCACGGCAACTGCATCTAACTTTTCTTTTGAGAAATTCATATAAACTTATGATAGGGATTACCCTCTTTATTTATCAAAGAAAAATTAAACTGCCTTCTTCACAATTTCCTCCACCTTCCTTCCCATTCTTTTAGTTAAGTATGGTCAGTTCTGCAAATTTTTATATAAAATCTCAGGGAGAAGCATCCAGTATGATGTTTATCAAGTTGTAGCAGCAATTCAATATGCAAAACAAGACAAAACCCAAAAAAACAAGACCAAAATCATTGTTTCCTAATGCCGTGCCTCGAAATTGAACTTCTCTGCCTGATGAGGTAAAAACAACTCCTGTGTTTTTATTTCACAGCACCTAAGCCCAGCTTCCTCTATCACTTGAGTCATTTTAAGTGGAAGATACAGGAATTATTCAACAAGATGAGATTTAGCAAGACATTGTTGACAGGGTTTCCAAGGAAACAATAAAATGAAAGGGCAGTGACTCCTGATTTTAAAACAGATTCAGCTTTTAAATAATATAGAGAAGTAACATTGATACATAGGGACTTAAAAACTTTTAAGGAAAGCCCAATCAGTCAAGACATTGAATAACATATTTCTGTTGGGAATAAAGAAAGAAGGGAACTCTATAAAAAGAAAGAGCTGTAAAGGGGAGGAATTGTATTTTGAAGGCTACAGTGTCTCGAGGTGTTCAGTTGATGAAATCTTTGTCTTGTAGTCACCAAGCTTCATTCTTTGTTTCTATAATCACAATGCAGTTTTTACACTCTGCAATTATCTTTAATTGTAAGGATACCCAACCTCTTATTAAGCTAAAAGGGAGATAGTAGTTGTGCATATTAAAGAACCTGGGAACTCCGACAGCCTATTTTGATTCCTGAATGATGCTGACCCTCTTCTGAAGAGTGGTTCATTTTGTTCCCTACCTCTGGGGAGTTTGTTAAAGGAAGAACTGTTGAGGATATCCTCTTAACAGTATCTGAAGATGATCTAGTCCTATATGACCAGCTAGAGGGAGAAGAAACTCAATACCACAGATGCTAGTTATGTTGGCTGGAAGAAAATGAAGCAAGTTCTGTAACATTTCACTCAACAGTCAAACCATGTAATTTTATCCAAAGACCGTGTACTGTCTGATAGGAGGTTTTCTTATTTTGGAAGGGATAACTAACTTGATAAGATAGGAGTAACTGATATTTTGGCATACCTCTAACTTTTCAATGTGGAAACAAACCCTTCCCCCTCAACAACAAAAACACCACCAAACATGCACACACACACAAATGCGTGCACACACACACACACACACACACATCTCCATCATCTCTTACCTGTATAGCCTAAATTTTTGCATAGCAAAGCCCTACTATTCCAGGTTTAGCAGAGAGCACTTATTGTAACAGAGTTATCTTTGTTCTCTTTGTTCCTCTACTTATTCCACAAATCAAAATTAATCGCCCCTTTCACTAGTGTTGCCTTTATATAATATTTATAACTCTATTTAGCATATATCTTGCACTGCTTGGTATCATCATGCTGAAAAGTCTGTCACCGTTTATGAATTGTAAGCTCCTTGAAAGCAAGCATTAATTGTTTTTACCCCTTTTTCCTTCCTTTCTCTGTGGGTGTTTCATATATATATATATATATATATATGGCACACATGCAAATATCTAGATATCTATCTATGACGCACAGTTATATAGAGAGTATAAATGAAATATGTACACATATATTGTATATATATTATTATATTATTATATATTTAATTTTAAAATTAAAACACACAGATTGCCTTTTCTTTTATATTAATCTATGAAAAGGCAATGAAATCATTCCACTTGCCAGCAATTGTCCCTATTTCAGTAAGAGTATTAGATCGGATTATATTGTACATTTTATATGTTTTTAAATTAACACTGTAGCACAGCAGCTAAATCCAGTCACTCCCTCAGCTCTCCCCCCCCAAAAAAAGAAAAGAAAAAAAAAAGAGAAAGAAAATAAATTACTTGATTAAATCCAGTTGATAGGATATTTCAGTATTTTTCAGTATTGTATAGGGTTCTTCTACAAGATTCTTGGGGAAGTCAGAACTGTATTGCTTCCTATCCACTTTCCTCTCTGTGCACCCCTCCCTTTCTTCAGACAATGATCTAGTCTCTCTTTTCCTCCTCCTTCTCACATTTAGGAACAATTTAGAAAGTTTACTTAGAGCTTAGAATACCCCTGAGGCAGTGATTTTTCTTTTTAAGATTTTATTTATTTATTTGACAGACAGAGATCACAAGTAGGCAGAGAGGCAGGCAGAGAGAGGAGGAAGCAGGCTCCCCACTGAGCAGAGAGCCTGATGTGAGGCTGATCCCAGGACCCTGAGACCATGACCTGAGCTGAAGGCAGAGGCTTTAACCCACTGAGCCACCCAGGTGCCCCGGCAGTGATGTTTTTAGGTTGGAGGAAACTGGTAGAGATGCACAACTATAACAAAACCTTTGAAAAATTTCCTATCAAGTAAGGACACAATTTTACTTTTGGTGTATCAAAACATCTCCTTGTATGACCTTCATGGATGTTCAGAAGTATCACATTTGCATGTCCATGCTTCCTAAGAAGGATGGAAAGCTGGAATGTCAGTTTTTGCCAGCATAGAGGCTTCATGGCTCTGAGGTTTTACTGTTAGCCTTTGGAATTACACTTCATTCTGTGGATTCCATTACTTTAAATGCTTTTTATTGCGTAGTCACTGTTAATTAAACATCGGTGTATGTCTTAGGCAAATGTGTGTTCCGTTGCCATTACTGCATTTACACTAGTGGTGGCTTCTGTATATACAGGTAGCATTATACTTTTTTATTAGAAGGGAAGATTTAGCCCGTTTGTGAAATGTGTACTATTTTTCAGTATCTTTGAGAAAGTTTTGCATAAAGAGACTACTTCTCAGAAAGATCTTATCAAAGAACTATACCACACAAAGCAATAAGCCCAGATGGTTTTATAGGGGAATGCTATGGACTCTTCAAATACCATACCACACCAAAGCTATATACATTTTTACGGAATATAGAATGACATAACTTCCTAAATCTCTTTATGATACAACTGTAACATTGAAATTAAAGCCCTATCAGGATAGGGGGAAACCTGCAAATTAACCTCATTTACAAATGTTTGTGGAAAAATCTTAAATAAAATAGTAGCAACAGAATTCAATACCATATTAAGATAATTATACAAAATGGCCCACCAAGATTTATTTCAGGAATGCAAGATGTTCAGTATCAGAACATCTGTTAATATAATTCATCACATTAATAGATCTGAAGGAAAATCACATGAATATTTCCATAAATATTGAAAAATTCTCCACAAAATTTAACACCCATTTCCCACAAACATATTCAGTAATAATATAATGGATGGATATTTAACCTAATGAAATAGAAATATCTCAGTCCTAAAGCCATTACCATCCTTATTGGGGAAACTCTAGAGGCATTCCCACTAAACTGAGGAATTAGGCAGAGATATTTCCTATTTCCACAATTATTTCACACTAGGAGATTATTGGAATTAAGATAACACATGTAAGAATGTAGAACTGAAGAAGTAAATTTTTTTCAAATGATACATAATAGTATACCTAGAAAATTCAAGAGACTGAATGTCAAAAATAACTCAAACAATATAATAAATCAATAAGACAATAAAATAGAAAATTAATGTATGTAGTTCAAGTCATCTGTATCAGTCAGCTATTACTGCATAGACAACCACCTTAAAAAATGTAGGTTTGAACAAATGGGCAGACAGATATTGTTCTTAGATAGGATTTCTCAAAAGGTTGTAAGTTCTCACTTGATTAACTATAAGTCAGCTGATTTCAATAAGAAATATCAAGTATTTTATTGGGGCCAAATGAAAAATGCACACATAGAGATATAAATAGGTATACATGGCTCAGAAAAAATGAAAGAGATGAAATAGACTCATTGTATACAATTTTTTTATGCAGTTAAAGTGGCATCTCAAAACACTGAAAGGGGGTCTTAATAAAAAGATACATTTGCATTTACACCTGATCTTGTACATAAAAATTAACACCAGGTGCATCTATGTAATATAATATTTTTTTAATCCATCACACATATACTAGAAGCAAACATACTAGAATTCATTTATAATTTGGCTGACTCAAAATATTTTAAACTGATAAATTTGTATAATATAAAGAAATGTTGTATAAGAAATATTAACAATTCAAAGTTAAAAGGCCAATGATGAACATGAAGAAAATACTTTTAAATCATGTCACAAAATAAGGGCTAAAATCTCTTAAAAATATTATTTTTTATAGGGGCATCTGGGCGGCTCAGTGGGTTAAGCCTCTGCCTTCAGCTCAGGTCATGATCCCAGGGTCCTGGGATCTAGTCCCTCATAGGGTTTTCTGCTCAGCAGGGAGCCTACTTTCCCCCTCCCCCATCTCTCTGCCTGCCTCTGCCTACTTGTGATCTCTCTCTCTCTGTGTCAAATAAATAAATAAAATCTTTTAAAAAAAAGTTTAAAATATTATTTTTATATAATAAGGAAAACCCAATGCCCATAAAACGGTCAAAAGACAAAAATAGTCATTTGACATAGTAAAAGACATACAAAAGGCTCTTAGATGAAAAAGTAGTTAACTCTGTTCATAGTGAAAAAAATGCAAATAAAAAAAAAAAAAAGAAAGTCTATCTTTCACCTTTCCAACTGGCAAAAATTTGAAAAGCTTAGCTGTCTGCTAATAGGGCCCTAAGAAAACAGGCCAACTCATACCTCTCTAGTGAGAGTGTAAAGTGGTATCATCCACATTGGAAAGAATTTGGTCAAATCTTACCACACTCTTTATTTCTCTATGCAGTTATTATTTGACCCAACAGTCCTACCTCTAGAAACTTAGCCATTATATATATATATATATATAGAGAGAGAGAGAGAGAGAGTTCTTTATCCATGCATCTGTCAATGGAACTAATATTCCATTCTATATAATATTCATATATGTATTTTTTTCTCAGACTGATTCTAAACTTAGTGTGTGTGTGTGTGTATATATATACACACACACACACACATATGTACTCAAAATGATGAGAAACATCATTTTGATGAGTTTATTCATTGCAGGATTTTGTAAACACAAAAATATTGGAATAACTTAAATACGCATTCAGTGGAGTCCTATGCAGTTGGTCCTTCCATCCCCTAAGTATGGCTAAATCTCCACTACACAGTAAATAGGGATTTCCAGTATATTTTCTTAAAAGACAAAGCAGAGTTCAAAAGCTTATGTATAGAAGATATCATTCTTGGGGCACCTGGGTGACTGAGTTGATTAGTGTCTAATTCTTGATTTCAGCTCAGGTCTTGATCTCAGGGTCATGAGTTCAAGCCCCTCACTGGGCTCCATACCGGATGTGGAGCCTACTTATAAAAATATTTTACACATACAAACACATAAATAATCATATATTTATTTAGAAAACGCATATATATATGCATGCCTATAGAGTGTGCTATCTTTATATGAGCATGTGTTATTATGAAATACAGAATTTAGAGAAGAATATGGGACTTCTCTGAGTATATTGGTTTATATAATTTTTCATTTTTCTCCATAATAATTTTTATTCATTCAAAAAATGAACAATAATGGAGTAAAGAAAACATTAAGATGGAAACAAATAAAAACCAAAGCCAAGTTTTTAATCAAATGTATTGCAAAAGACTTAGTCTAAATGTGTTTTGAATGCAGTATTCATTTGTATACTTTCAATGGGATTATAATCTAAGGATAAAAAAGAAATGCACTTTATTTAGCAGGCTTGTTTTTGGTGATGGAGTAGTTGTTTCAAAACATTTAATATATATTGTAAGATTGGTAAATATGTTATCATTTTAGGCAAGAGAAATGGGGTAAAGTAGAAAGGAAATCCATGAATTAGCATGAAATCATGATTTTAAAATATCTTCCTATTATCTATCCATTGGTTTTCCTTTGCATAAGAGTGCATCTTAAAATCAACCATACCCAGTAGCAATTAGCACATTTAGCCCCGGGTCCTGGTTCCCAAGTACTCCTTATCATTAGAAGGAATCACTGGTCTTACGAGAATTGTTTCATTTAATGGCTAAGTTGAGAAAGTGCGAATTGAACCTGGAACATCTTGCTCCACAAAGGAAGGAATCGCTGAAAATTGATGGACCAATTTCAAAACAAGACAGAAACTAACTTGAAGGTGTTTTACCTGGTCAAATTTAGGACAATTATTCATCAAAATGAATAATGGAAACACTTAATACAAAATACAGGAGTCTATATGGATCCAAAATCTTTTTAAGCCAGTCTGAAGAGGGGAAGTTGCCATTAACAGAGGAATAACATCTCATACTTTATGGACAAAAATGAAAAAAAAAATAGAAAGTCAAATTTTCACATGCATAATAGTCGCAATTAATTCAGTCAAGAATTATCAGTGGATACTAAAATCATTGGGTCAACACTTTATTTAAGGATATTCACACAATCTCTAGGTATTCCCCCATTAACATGCAATTTAATTTTTTTTTTTAAGATTTTATTTATTTTATTTGACAGAGAGAGATCACAAGTAGGCAGAGAGGCAGGCAGAGACAGAGGGGGAAGCAGGCTCCCTGCTGAGCAGAGAGCAGGATGTGGGGCTCAATTCCAGGACACTGAGATCATGACCTGAGCCGAAGGCAGCGGCTTAATCCACTGAGCCACCCAGGCACCCCTGCAATTTAATTTTTATCTACAAAGGGAAGTATCTTTAAAATGGGAAAATTTGAGAACCGTATTTAAACCTAATGATCAAGTATCATCATCCGTAATGAGACAAGCAGACATCTCATTCTTTAATCCATGAATTTTCTCCTCATCCTAAGTTGTGTTTCCATCTTTCTCCTATAGTAGTATTTTTATTCCTAAGAATAAGACTTCACGAATTAATCACTTGAGACTCTCTACAAAAACTGCTCTGTATGCAATCACTATGCAGTCTTCTTGTGCCTGTTACATATAGCTCCCCTACTCAGAAATACTTTTCATTAAGACACAGTTCTATAAAGAACACAACTCTATGTTGAGAGAAGACCAATTTTATCTATGATAATCAGAATTAGAAGTATGCTAGCTTTTGTAAAAAACAGACACAAAATTCCGTGTTCCAACAAGACAGTTTATTTTTCTCTCAAGAAATTGTCCATTATAGGTGTTCATGCTGAGAACTCCTGGAGGCATAGCTTTATCTGCTTTTCACTAGTGTCAGGGAGAGGGGCACAGAAAATTATGGAATGAAGGCTTTTATGGGTCAGATAGCTTTCCAGCTTGCATCCCATTAGAGAAAACTTAGTCATGTGGCCATTCCTAGGACAAGGGAGGGTGATGGGATGCAGTGTAAATGCATAGCCAAAGAGAAAGAAAGCAGATTTAGGGGTACATCTACCAGTCTCTGAAATATGGTCCATTCCTTCAGTTTGGGGATCTATAAATGACAGTTCTTGGAATGGGTTCTTTACCAAATAAAGTAGTTGTTTGGCTTTCAAAATGGCTCCAGCCATGTTCTATAAGGAGAATGCTATATATTTGGTTGTATGTGATTAAATGCAATAAACTGTAAAGAATACTAGAGTGTGTTCTGTTATTCATTTTCAGGAATGTATTAAAAAAGAATTCAGTTCTTAATCTTTTTAAATAGCTTTTTTATTTTTTATTTATTTTTTAATTTTTATTTATTTGACAGAGATCACAAGTAGGCAGAGAGAGAAGGGGAAGCAGGCTCCCTGCTGAGCAGAGAGCCCAATGTGGGGCTCAATCCCAGGACCCTGGGATCATGACCTGAGCTGAAGGCAGAGGCTTTAACCCACTGAGCCGCCCAGGTGCGCCTCAGTTCTTAATCTTAACACATGTATTTAAGGAAACATAAACTGGTTCTAAAACTTCTTCTTGTGCAGCAATGGCAGGTCTGTGCTTATGATGCCACTGTTTGAAGGCACTTATGGTTGAATAAAAAAAAAAAAAATCCAGTGTAACTGGGATTAAGTAGTTGTTCAAATATTTTTTAACAAATCAAATAAAACAGGGAATTATTTAAACTGATAAAATCACACTGTAAGCATCTTACGTTAATTTTGAACTCACTAATAACCATTATCTTGTCAATTTTTCAACCCAAGGACACAGTCTACCTAATGGAGTGCTAAGTTCTCTAACACTGGTAAACCAGCCTTCAGAATGTATCTACAGTTTCTACTTTGTTTTTTGTTTCTTGTTTTTTTTTTTTCAACTTTCTTTCTTTGTGTGTGAAGCCCAAACTCACAACCATTTGATATGCAATCTGACATTAGATTCCTTTTATATTTTTCTCATCTTTTATCAGTCTTAACACAGAACTAATCTTCGCCAAAAAGTTTACTAATGCTCCTTATTGAATTTTTACAAAAAAGTCAACTTACATTTTGTAGAAACAACTTTTTCTTTTTGCAGACATAATTTCATAAGTTTATAAAATATTTAATTCATTAATTATAATAATAAGGGCAAAGCTGCATAAAACTTTTGGAATCAAGCAAAATGTTATTCTTGCTAAGCATGCAACCCCCTGTGGGAGTGGAAGAGTATGGTATGCCATAGATTTGCCTGTTAGCCATGCTTGGTCGACAGACTGTGAACAGCAGTCAGTATGCTTTACAGAGAAATCAGGGAGCTTTGATTAATCTGGCCAGGTCAGTTAAGAGAGCTTAGGTTGTAATTCATGTACTTTGTATCTTCCCCAATAGTAATATCAGCATACTCCTATCATTCCAACTCTAGGGTTTCTTCTGAAAGGTAAGCTATATTATGTGATCTCTGAGCATGAAGTAAAATTTTTAGTCATTTTGTATGGGAAATATCATTTCTTACAGAAGCCTAGAAGTGAATTCTTAATTTACACAATTTCTTGGCTCTTTCTGTGAATTTTAAATTTTCTGCCTACAATGGTTGATTGGGACATTTACTGTTTAATTACTGAATCCCTGCTATCATTTGGATTACATTAGAATCTATGATGAATTAATTAATGAACCAGGCCATTATTATACTTTTCATGGCTTGCTTTCTTCCAGTCATGGTTCAATTAACACTTCATGATTTTGTCCAGGGTTTCTGAATTCCAGGGAAAACACTCCCTGTGTTTGCCAAAGTCAATGCTTAATCTTTCTGTTTTTAGACAAAATTAGAAATAAAAATGTACATGGTCCTTGGCTTTGCTTTATTACATTTTTCTTTTGAACTCGAACAACTGTTGACAGAATACTGAGCATTGTTCCTCAGCATGTCAATATATTTCAAGTATTCCTTCTAAAAACCTAGGTAGAGGGGAAACACTTATCAAACAGAATTAAAAATTCTTAAACTAGGACACTGGCTAGTCTTCCCAAATTTCCCCTTTATCATAAATATGCCTAGTGTAGACTGTCAGAAATGTTCCAAAATAGAAATTTCCTCTTACCTTTCTGGGTCCATAATCATGGTTTCTATTCCCTCTTAATTATGTTAGTACTTTACATATTCACATATATATAATATATATGTAACAACATATTATATATATCACTAAATATAATATACATATATTATATATATATATATCAGAGCATTTCCCTCCTTTTGTTTTATATATATATATATATATATATGGCGTCTGATTTATTTCTATGCTATTTAGCTAAATAAATTATTTAGCATCCCCAGACAGCAGCCTTTTTAACTTCTTTAACTTCCAGTGTGTTTTAAAACACAGTTTTAAAAATGTGGATGTTTTCTAATTGCTTGTACAGATTCTACTTTCTATCATTTGCTATAATCTTAAGCTACCTGAAATTTGTAAAAGGCCTTAAAAATACTAATGTACAATCCACTGGATTTGAGGTGAACTTTTACTCATTGGAACTAAGATTCATCAGCGAGAAGATGTGATTTTCCTCCCTCATAAAGAGCTCAAGGAAATCTTAAAATGATATATTTCAAGGTAATGCCATGAGTGTTTCCTTTCTGCTTAGAATGGCTATTTATAGTTGGTTCAATTAATTCCTAGAGTGTGCAGGGCAAAGAATCCCTTTATCCTGCCATCCTATAGCGCTAAGGGTATGGTCTGTGCTGAGCTAGAGCAAACTTTAAAGCTGATCAAACTTCTAAGCAAAATCCTATATTATGATTAGTGATGGACCCAATCCTGTGAAGTGAATAGAGGTGAAGGAATCACAAAAGGTTCCAAGGTTGGAGTTGGATGAAAGAATCCAAAGGATGAACTGTGTATCTAAGCCTTATCTAAACCCCCTTGGTGGCTGGAATTGGGGCTGAAATCTTGTTAAGACACACCTTCTCTGGAGATTTTGTGCTTTTTCTCATTTTAGTCAGGTCAGATGAGCCGAAAGCACAGTTTTTTGGTTCAAAAGCACCAAGGAAAATGTGACTGAAATTGCAGAGGCAGCTTCTAGGGTTGGGGAGCAGGGTTCAAATGTCCAGACCACTTCAAAGCTGAGGGGACTATTTGGACCTAATTATTAGCAGATAGCAATATATAAAAAATACCATTTTTTAAGCTATAAAGTCAGTTACATGTACTTGTAAGAGAGAAAGCTACAGAGAGTAGCCAATGGCCAGATGAATTTCACTTTTACACAACAGAGTAAAGAATAAAAGAAAATGAAAGACAGTTTTTACTGGTTTGGGTTCACAGTGGGGAAAAAATGCAAAGCTGAGTATTTTGCATATTTTTATTTCTAAATATCTCAAAAAATGAAAAACTAAAGCATTGATTTTGTCAAGCACAGAAAATTATTTCCCTGGAATTCAAAAGTGGTGAGACTGCTTCAGGCACTTTTTTCAAGTTTATCTAGAAGGACATTCCTCTATGAGTGAGAATGTACAACACTCAAGGTTATTGTGATGTTTCTGGTTATCAATTCAATGTATTATATCTTGTTTGCTATACTTTACATAGTCTTCAAAAAATTTAGGGAGTGATACTTTGATCCATTTTATTACATTAGCATATATGGATTATGGAAGTCTTCATAACTCAAATTTGGTCAGAAACAATGACTGACACACTCAATTCTAAAGTATAAGCATTCCTACAGTAAAATTTCATGTTTGATTAAAAATAGGGTTAGCAGTTCTCTTATGTCTTCAATTTACCATTTCCTCCTTGGATAATTACTTCCACCAAAAACTCCGCTAAGTACTTTGGAGGACACAAAGTTGATCAAGACATAATTCCTGTACCAAGGATATCAGAAAAACAGCTATCGAGGCAATCAACAAATATTTATTAAGATTCTTGCATTGTCAAAGAGACTAATATGGCCTAGAGAGACAATGGTGAACAAAATGGACAAGATATCTATTCTTAGGAGCTTACTTTCTTGATTGTTCAGATAAGAAAATACATAATGATTATGCAAAGCAGAGTATAAAACATACTAGAATTACAAAGGTCAAAAAAGGATCATATCTTAAGGGAAATAAGTGATAAAATTTAAAGGAGCCCTGCATCTTGAGGTATGGGTGGACTGTGGATGGATTCAGAGAAGGGATAGTCTCCTGAAATAGCCTTTGGCTGGCATTGTAAAGGAAGTTAACATATTTTCTTTTTTTGTTGGGTAGAGGGCTTGAATATCAATAAGGTAAAGAATTGAAGGAGTTTGTATATAATTCTGTTATTGGGAAATGCTCAAATTCTGGGATGCAGGAAGGAAGTGCCTGGATCAGAGCCAACTAATGCAAATTTTTTAACAAAATCCTAAAATTAAAGTGTTAATATTTTAAAAATTTATTTCATGTTTCCTCCATTCAGGGAAAGTAAATAATACATTGTCCCTAGTATCTCTGTAAAATAATTGTACTGCACTTGTAATAGATTTATCCAGAGTATTGACTGCCCACAGTTCTAATGAGTCTCCTGAGTAGACCTATACCATTGGATCTCTCAGAAACTGGTGAAATAAGTCTTTTCTTTGTTGTTTCTTTAAATTTGATGAATCTTTGGGGCATCTGGGTGACTCAGTTGTTTCAGCATCTGCCTTTGGCTCAAGTCATGATCCTGGAGTCCTGGGATCTAGTCCCACATCGGGCTCCTTGCTCAGCGGGGAGCCTGCTTCTCTGTCTGCCTCTGCCCCTCCATGCTGTTCATGATCTCTCTCTCATATAAATAACTTATATCTCTAAAAAATTAAAAATAAAATTGATGAATCTTTAACAATAAGATTCTAATTTGGGAGAAAATTTACAATTGAAGTAAATCAATTTATTAGGTACCAAAAGTTTTAGAAATATTTATCTAAATGTTTTCCATCTTTGGAAGAACTCTGAAGACTATAAATTGAGTTTATGGTGAAATTATGGAATGTGAATCGAAAGCATTTAACAGTTTTAACACTAGAGAAATTGGTAAGGAAAAAATTGATTTGGCAAGCATCTATGAATTCAATTAACGAATTAAACCAACTATAATTTGCAAATGATTTCATGGATGTTAGTGGGTCAGGTAATGTGCAGATTTGTGATCTTGAAGTTAACTCAAAAATACTTGTGTATCCCTTGAAAATTCATGGTACATATTTTGGTGTTATTATCCAGAAACAAGGAGGCTTGAATTCCCATGCTTAGATATAGAAGCTAGTAGGGAGAAGTGTGTGTGTGTGTTATAATATGTAACAAAAATACATTATTTTTGGTAATCCTTTCAGAATCAAGACAATGTCTTCAAATCTGAAATCATATAGATTATAGCCTTTCAATCCTGTAACATTGTGTCTTAGCCATAAATTGGTATACTTTCAATAGATTTAGCTAAAAGATTATGTAAAACCACAGTGTTATTCACCCCTAATTATATAACCAATTTAGTTAATCTAGATATCAAAGAAATATCTCTTTAAGTAATAAAAGTAATATCTCTAGGATTAAACTGAAATGTTTTCTTACATTTGTCCCCACTATGTCCCTTACTGTTGTGGCAGCTTGAGACACTAAGAAGAAAGCCTGCTGTAGAGCTGAACTGATTTAGGTTTAAATCCTGGTTCCTCTCTTCCTTATAACATTTTGTTTGATCTTGTGCATGTTTCTGAATTTCTCTGAGACTTGTTGTCCTTACTTTAAAAATTGAGACTAAGATATCTAGGGTAATTTTGAGCTTAAATATGTTGTAATAAGGAAAAAAATCTAGGGGTGCCTGGGTGCCTCAGTCATTAATCATCAGTCTTTGGCTCAGGTCATGATCCCAGGATCCTGGGATCCAGCCCTGTATTGGCTCCCTGTTTAGCAGGAAGCCTGCTTCTCCCTCTCCTGCTCCCCCTGCTTGTGTTCCCTCTGCTGCTGTGTGTGTGTCTCTCTCTGTCAAATAAATAAATAAAATTTAAAAAAAAAAAAAAAAAAGGAAGAAAGAAAGATCTAGTTTGCTTGGGAGATGTTGGACACTCCATTCTGTATTTCCACTTCATGCCAAACTATCCTACTTCATCAGGTGAATAGTCTCCTTACTAGTGGAAACACTATTCTAAATTTTTGTTCCGAGTTACTAGGACAAATTAATTACTCAAAGAATGTATGCAGCAGTGTGTGGGTTTTTTTCCCCCTTTATTATGTCACAAATGTCTGTACTTTATATCAAGCTCTTTGAAGGTTTTTTTTTTTTTTTTTTTTTTTTTTGACAGAGAGAAATCACAAGTAGATGGAGAGGCAGGCAGAGAGAGAGAGAGGGGGAAGCAGGCTCCCCACCGAGCAGAGAGACCGATGCGGGACTCGATCCCAGGACCCCGAGATCATGACCTGAGCCGAAGGCAGCGGCTTAACCCACTGAGCCACCCAGGCGCCCCTATTAAGCTCTTTGATTAGATCTTTTTAAAAATCTAAATCCTTAGGAAAACTGTGGTTTTGATGAATTTGACAGTGTAAGAATTGTATGATGTGTGGTGTTTAGAATAAGAGCCTAAATATTTAAACTCCCTACTGATTATAAATTGAGGAAAATATGGGCCATGTCATATACTATGTTCTGTTAGACCTTTTAATATACACTGATCAAAAGCCAGATAGTATATAAACACTATACTCCTTTATTCATTTGATTTATGCAACTCTGTGAAATAGATATTATTATGTCTCTTTTGCAAACAAATTTGTTGACATCCAGAAAACCTGAGTGACTTGTCTAAGGTTAAGCAAATAGAAAGTAGTGATGTTAAATCACAAACAGATTCTCTGCCCGTTCTTACTTCTGTAGTATTAATATAGGAATGCCTGAATGCAGAGCACCCAAAAAGGACAATGGACAGATTGATTCATATTAGCCTGAAGTACACTCAGAGTACATTATGTAACATTTTTAAACCTATGTATGATTCAAAATAATACATTTCATGAATGTTCATTTTTCTTACATTGTAAAATACTATGGATTTTTTCGTTCTAATTTTAGTTTCATAAGGAATACCTGTTAATGGTATTAAAAATGCTTATAAGCAACAACAACAAGACAAACAAAAAACATAGAATGTCACATATACTCACACAATGTAGAAAACAGTTGTTCGTATTTTTGTATGTATACTTGCAGATAAATACTTTCGCACAGGTGCACACACACAAGTAGGTCTGTTATTCATAAAAAGAAGCATACCCTAATACTGCTTTGCAACCTTAATTCACATTAAATAATATATAATGTATTAGAAGCCTCTTTCCTTAACAAAGACTTTGCTTTTACAAAACTGAGCTTTGTTTTAATGACAGTGTAGTTTGTATGTGGAATATCTGGAACCATAACTTACCCTTTCCTTGAACATTCAAATTTAATGCTGTAGTGAACATGCTTTTAATGAAATCTTTGGGCAAATTTTAAATTATTTCACTAGCATACATTTCTACAAGTAGAATATCTGGGTTATGAGGTATGCAAAATTTTGCCTCTGATAGGTATTACCAGGTTGCCCTTCAGGAAGGTAGTGCTCTCCATAAGCGAGTATTTGGTGGTTTTATTAATAATGGCTCACTGCCTTAAATAAAGATATTTAATATGATAGTTTAGTCCAAACTTCCTGAAGGAGAAAAAAAATAAAGACAGATAAGCATTTTGGTGCGAAATTATACTTGCTTTACAGGACCATTGCTACTTGATAAACATTTACCTTGAAAGTCATAAATGTACACACAAGGGTCTTCAAATATCTGGAGAAGATATTTTGTTATGAACATTCACCATAGCATGCCCTGAAAGTTTGAGATTTGGTTAATCAGAAGAAATTTACATATCTTAATGAAGAAATTAGCATATGGTTTTTATCACCATGAAATAAAAGCACTTTTTCCAGTTCTTTTTATGAGAAAGTTGATGTTGTGGATATGCTACTTAGTTTCCTTGAGGGAACAGCATTTCCAAATAAGTGAAAATTGTTTTTCAGCAAAGAACTGCTTCCAAGTTGGTTAAAACTGGTTCAATGTTGTACTTTAATCTTACATTGAATGCAAATCTGGAAAAATAAATTTTCATAGGTAATATTTGGATACCCACATGCAGTAGACTGAGTACTGTCATTTAGGTATAAGGTCTCCATGCTTTAAAAATATACTCTGTACTTATGGAAACAAACACGTGTCCAGAAGACAAAACGCAAATCAAGAAAGACCATACAATCCAACATAAAATTTAATTTTTTTGTAGATTATCATTGATAACCTTCACATATGTATGTGTCTATGTGTAAGAAAACAATCCTTAAAATTCATGGTCACATCTATTTTCAGAACATACGAATATATGTATTTGTAATGTTTCAGAACCATGGAATTTTTTCAAGTTGTTAGTCCTTCAAGTTAGTCAAATGACAGAACCTGGAAATGAAATGACATTTCTGTTGGTTCGAAATCCAATGGAGACTCAGCAAAGTAGATTCTGATTACTAGGACCAAGGTCTAATCTTTGTATAAATATATATTTCCTTTAAAGATAACTTCTAAATTTTAAATGTTATAATAAAGGAGAAATATGGGAAAGCAAGTTTAATAAATAATTTTCATTATAATTATAATCAATTTTCTTAATAAAGAACCATAAGGAGATAGGATGCAAACAAAGCTATAAAAATGGGCACAGCATTGTTAATATTCTTAGAGAATTGGCAAAGGTGTCGTTATTAATTCAAACTTTGCATGTACTCTGATAATGCTTATAATGTTTTGCATACAGAAAATAGATGTTATATAAAGCATACCTTAGGGAGGCAGTAGACCTATCTTTTAATTCCTATTGCGACTAAATACCAAACTCTGAGCTTACCAATGTATTAGTCATTCTAGGCTGAGTAATGCTGTAAGTAACAACTCCACTATCTCAGTGTTTTTATCAAAATCAAGTTTATTTTCTTCCTTGCTACAAGTTCGAAGTGGGTCATCTGCTCCATATCTTATTCAAACACTCAGTATTTTTTGCAAACTGAAAGATCTAAAAATTTGACTGTATTCAGGTTTAATAACTTAGCAAAAATGTTTTGTAGATGGTGCCCATTGATTCCTACTTCAATATATGAAGAAGCACATCTGCTTATCCTGTTTTAAGTTTTAAGTGACACTAAGTTTGATCAGTAGGATCAGCAAAAAGAGTCAAATATCCCTGTTTCTCCCAAGTGGATCTAGAATCCACGGGTAACTGGGGTCTCAATTATCTCATTGTGGCTTGCAAAATGGTAATTTTTCTAATTCTGTTATTCTGTAATTACTGGCTGGAGGCCTTTTGTAGAGAAGGACTTCTCCACAACTAGGGCTCCCCCTGCCAGATTTATTGAGATATAAAGGGCATACAACATGTTGTAAGTTTAAGATGTACAACATGATGACTCAAAACATGTGTGTGTGAATAGAAAAAGAAGATGTGGTCTATACAATACACACTGATATACAGACACAATGAATTATTGTTCAGCCATGAAAAAGAAATAAATTGTGCCGTTTGCAACAATATGGATAAGGACATGAGAGCATCATGCTAAGTGAAATAAGTCAGTCAGAGAAAGACAAAAGCTTTATGATCTTCCTTACATGTGGAGTATAATAAAGCCAAATTCATAGAAACAGGCAGTACCATGGTAGTTTCCAGGCGCTGGAGAATGGGGGGCAAGGGAAGATATTATTCAAAGGGTAAAACCTTCTTGCTATGAGATGAGTAAGTTTTAAGGACCTAATGTATAACATGTTGACCATCATTAACGATGCCATATTGTGCATTTGAAAGTTGCTAAGAAAGTAGATTTTAAATGTTCTACACACACATTCACACACACCCACCCACCCACCCACACACACACACACTCACACACACACCCCAAGGTAGTTATCTGAGGTGATGGAGGTGTTACTTAACCAGGACTCCTTAATTACTAAGAAAGGCAATTCATACAGTGTCAGAGAATGTTTTCTTAATTCTTTCCTTTTATTTCAGTTTTCAAAGTAAAGACTTGGTGCTGTAGTTACCTCTAATGGCGATAATTATTGTGTGTTTATACTTTGTAGCAGGAAGTCAGGGGAGAGAGAAAGGAAGATAAAACACATTAATGTTCAAGGCTATGTAGATTTTAGACTTTTTAAAAATCATTTCTTCACTTTTTAAAAATTTATTTCAGTATAGAGTTTGTAGTATTCTAATACGGATTTCTTTTTAACTTTCAGAAGTTTTCTGTACATATTTAATAAAGAGAGATTTCTACTGGCATAAATTTGAATAACAAAAGATGTTGAGTATCTCTGGTAATTAATCTGAATCAGGACAATCAGGACACAATTTTAAAAAATCAGTAGTTGAAGATTAAGCTAGCCTAAGAACTAGAAATGCATGTTGTTATAGAGCAATGAATGAAAATAATATATTAAAGAATGAGCCATATTTCCAATCTATTCATTACTATAAAATCAAATTAACATTAAAAAATGAATAGTTAGCCTAAAATCTGTCTTCTATGAACCCACAGAACAGATGTACAGAAGATTCAGAAGCTGATACATATTTTTCAAGATTGTGCTTTCTGGAGAGTCTGTCTGGACTCTGTAGGTGTTATTTCAATATGTTTGAAAATTAACATATAATACATTGGGAGTCGTAAAATTAAACTGGTTTCCATCTTTGATCCACTCCACTCCTTTTATGTAAATTAACATTCATCTATATGGATTTACAAGAATCAGAAGTACCAGTCCCGACCACCTGTCACGTAGCACACAGCTTTTAAACCAAGGCAGTCTCTTTTCAGAACGAATGCCATATTTATCAGCCTGACATAAAGATAGAGGGGTTCTTGGAAAATTGTTTTTCTATTCCCAAACAACTGCTGTTCAGTTTCTATATAGTGTCATTGTATCTAGCTTTTTACCTCTGCTGTGTAGCTACTAAAGAGAACATGAAAGCGAATGTCATGTGCAAAAGTGGACCTTTCTAGCAGTTACCTCTCGTAGGTCGATTTAAACATTTCTCTAGAACTGAGATGTGGACATTCAAATGAAATCTGGCTACTTCTTGTTCACATCCAATGCCTAATGCTATCATGCCTCCAGTTCGCATTTGAGTTGGGTGTGAGTGATGAAGCTGAGTAAGGTCGGTTAATGGTTGTATCATATTGCTGTGGTCACCTGGGTTTGCATCGCAGGTGAGAATTATGGGAAGCAAACACATAGGAAGACTGCATTATTTAATGATCAGGGTACATCCAGGGAATGACTGTACATTTGCTCCTTCATATTTTTTTTTTAGCTCCTCCCAGTCCTTTTTTATTTTTCTTTTTTTTTCCCAATTTATTTATTTTCAGAAAAACAGTATTCATTATTTTTTCACCACACCCAGTGCTCCATGCAAGCTGTGCCCTCTATAATACCCACCACCTGGTACCCCAACCTCCCACCCCCCCGCCACTTCAAATCCCTCAGATTGTTTTTCAGAGTCCATAGTCTCTCATGGTTCATCTCCCCTTCCAATTTGCTCCTTCATATTTTTTAAGGAATTTCCCTGTTCTCTGCACATCTGAACAAAAAAGAAAACTAAACATACTAATGAGTGTATTAAAAATTCCAGATGTCAAGTTTGCAGGTATAGTCAACGCTACCTCCACAGAATTACTGTAGGGCTGAGAGATATTGAGAACATGAATTTCACTACTGAAATTTCTGGCAGCAGTGTGGATTCCAACTGAAGTGAAATCAATATTTACTTCATTTATTTAGTTACTAGATATATGTGATATAATTTGGATAAATAAATGCAGTGTAATAGTCATTGGTGATCTATTAATTACCATGTGTGCTGTCTACGGCTATACCACCCTGAACGCGCTCGATCTCTTCTGATCTCGGAAGCTAAGCAGGGTTGGGCCTGGTTAGTACTTGGATGGGAGACCATGTGTGCTGAGACAGGCTTTCTGGTGTGTAGAAGGGGCAATGTGCAATTCACAGTTTCTTCCATTCTCTGCCCACATTCTAGGGTAGCATTCTCTTTATCCAGACACCATCATTTCTCTAATAATGAGTATGTGTGAGACCTATCTACCTCTTCCCAGCCAAAGCCCTATGCATTCCACATGATGTAGCTAACTAGAGGGTGATTCTGAAAGCAGTGATACCCTTGGGGAATTTCCAGTTGATGGGAAATCAATAAGGGCTTTGATAAAGAAATACTTAACATGGAACCTAGTACACAGTAGATGCCAAAATATATTTGTTGAATGAATGTGTTGTTGAGTGAGATGTACTCTGGCAAAGTAGACTCAGCCTTTTAGAATTATTCACCTTGTGAGAACTGCAGTACTTCAAGAAGCCTCCCTTTCAGCATTATTGATATCTTCTTCCTCCGTAAGATACCAGATAATAGCATGAAATCTGGAGAGTTTGCAAATGATGTTGCCTGCTTGATAGTGGAGAGGTTTCCAATTCCATTTGGAGTTTAAATGTAGCTCTAAAATAATTGCAGAGTTCATACATCGAAGGAAGCAAATAGACAATTTTTAAAATTTTTTTTTAAAGATTTTGTTTATTTGACAGAGAGAGAGAAATCACAAGTAGGCAGAGAGGCAGGCAGAAAGAGAGAGAGGAGGAAGCAGTCTCCCCGCAGAGCAGAGAGCCCAACGTGGGGCTCGATCCCAGGACCCTGGGATCATGACCTGAGCCGAAGGCAGAGGCTTTAACCCACTGAGCCACCCAGGCGCCCCACAAAGTAGCTTTTTCACACGTTCCAGGTAGAAGCCCCAGGATGCTTGGCCTTTGACGCTGAGTGTGGATCATAGGCACAGGGCTGCTATCTACCACACGGGGCATGCTCTGCGTGGTTATATAACAATGCCTCTATGCCCTACATCTTGGAACTTAAATCTTAAATTCTTTCTCCTTGTCAAGTCCACATTTACTTTCTCTAAGAAGAAGACATGAACATTCCAAAATAATCAGTGTTCCTTTTTTAACTAAATAAGTTCTGAGTGGTAACTTTATTTTTTAAAGATATTTTATTTTTTTTAAGTAATCTGTACACCCAAAGTTGGGCTCGAACTCACAACCCCAAGATCAAGATTTGCATGCTCTACCAACTGAGCCAGCCAGGTGCCCCATGAACAGTAATTTTAAATTTAACTATTACATTATTCACTAGTCAACAGTGCATTTGTGAGTTAGGAGTGAAAACTAGTAATGCATTTGTTAGAAAATAAGCCAAAATAGCAACACTTTAGTGTGTGTGTGTGTGTGTGTGTGTGTGTGTGTGTGTATTTTTTTGTTTTTTTTTAAGATTTTATTTATTTGACAGAAAGATCACAAGCAGGCAGAGAAGCAGGCAGAGGGGGAGGGAGAAGCAGGCTCCCCATTGAGCGGAGAGCCCGATATGGGACTCGATTCCAGGACCCTGGGATCATGACCTGAGCCAAAGGGAGAGGCTTAACCTAGTGAGCCACCCAGGTGCCCAACTTTAGTATATATTTAAAAGAGTTATTTGTCAGAAAATTCAGAAGCAATTCAGTTAGCATCTACAGGGTTTTTTTTCCCCCTCAGGAAACTAAAAATTGCATAGTATTGTATTCATTTTCCACATATATAGTATTAGAATCAAATTTTACCTACCAACAGAATTATTAAGTGCCTTCCAGAAGCATCTGTATAATAATAATTCTTTCTTTCTTTCTTTCTTTCTTTCTTTCTTTTTTTCTTAAGATTTTACATATTTATTTGACACAAAGAAAGAAACAGCAAGAGAGGAAACATAAGCAGGGGAAGTGGAGGGGGAGAAACAGGCTTCCCGCTAAGCAGCAAGCCCGATGCAGGGCTCGATCCCAGAACCCTGGGTTCATGACCTGAGCCGAAGGCAGACCCCCAACAACTGAGCCACACAGGCGCCCCTAGTAATAATTATTTCTAACATGCCCTCTACTCCTTCATCTTTAGAACATTTCTTTTGTAGAGTTAATTCATAGTCCACACATAAATATTAGCCTCATTATTTTGTTTTGGAGATAGACATATGATTTAAGCCCAATATTTTGAATACCATAACAAAAAGTCACTCTCTGTAGAAATCCTCCAGCAACTAACATGAGTTAATGATTCAATGTCTACAACGTATTTTTGCAAAATTTCCTATCAGGAAAGAGCTATTTTCTTTTCTTTGAAGTAGCACTTATTTAAGTAGACTTCAAGCCCATCATGGAGTCCAATATGGGGCTTGAACTCTCAACTTTGAGATCAAGACCTGAGCTAAGATAAGAGTTGGATGCATAACCAACTGAGCCATCCAGGTACCCCTCTTTAAAGTAGCTTTGAAAAACGAAAGAAAACAAATATATAGAAAAATAATGATGGCCAAAGCTCTAAAACAAATGAATATATAAAAATTATATATATGTAAAATTATATGCATATAGAATACATGTATGTAAAATTATATATATTATATATGTAAAAATATCTATAGATAAAATCATGTTAACATACATTAGTATACTTATAACTCAGAGTATAGGTCTTCTCATTGAGTGGTGAAAGGCCATTTGAGTTAATGAACTGATTTTAGACTGAACTGGCAACGCATCCATGAATTTAGAAACTGTCTATTTCAAAGTATTTATATGAATTTTCTTTATATCTGGTTATACAAATTCATATTTATAAATAAGGGATGCTATAAAACTTCCAGATGTTAGTCCAGTTTATGTCCACATTTTTCTCATTATAATCCTGACCAGTCACCTATAGGAGGGAGCCATGAAAATCATGTTCGTTCTAAAAAAAACACTGCCCGTCCCTGTTTACAGCTAGTTAAAGGAGGGCCTACACTGATTCAAGACCAAAAGTTGCATTTCTTTTTCGAAAATTTGGAGTTGCATCTCAGAGACTTTTGTTAACCTCTTCCAAGCCATTGAACTAATGATGAAGAAAAGAAAAAATGATAAGCCTGATAATCATTTGCAGTGTGGAACACAAAACAGAGAGCTAATGAGGGCATATGGGAACGGAAAGACACCAAGACATCACACAGTGAGACTGAGATTGACAACTTAGCCACCTTGGTGCCAAAGGCTTTCAGATTTGTTCCTATACCTGAAAGGCATGACTCCCAGATAAGGAAATACCTCTAATGTAACAAACTCTATTTCACTGAAGCTTGTTTCAGAGGATTTATATCCTATGCAACCAAAAGTCTCAGAAGTGTGTATTCATTAACTATTGCATATCTACTAGATTCTCCGCTAAAAAGTCAGAGAAAAAAACATGAGACAGTAGCCACACTGTCACTCCAGTGTCATCCTATTTAGAGAAGGAGGAGGAAGACAATGAGGGCAAGTGGAGGTGACGGTGTTATGTAGTTGCCTTACACTGCGTTAAGTACTGAAATAATGGTAAATAATGATAGTAGTAAATTTTATAAATGAGGACAGAGTTTGAGACCCTGGGATGGACTTCACAACTGAACAGTCTTGGATAAGATGCTTGGATTTAATCCAAGACTAAGAAGTCTTGGATTAAATGCTGATGCCTCCTTCTTTCCAAGAAGGGAGGCATCAGCATTTAAAAAGATACAGAAGTGGGGCAGGAAGGTGAAATGCATATAGGGACATAAGGCTGCAAAGATAGAACAATGTCAGATGTAAGGCCTTGAATTCTAGCCTAATGTATTTGGACTTTATCCCATAGGCCATATATAGTGTGATCACATGTCCCAGTTTGCCAAGAATGGTTCTAATTTATACTAGCCATCTTGGTATAATTAATAATAGCACTCTCTTTTACATTCTCAAAAATGTCTCTGTTTAAGCAATGCAGTTTTTGATCGCTCTTCCTATAGGGAGCTATTAAAGAGTTTGGGCTGGAAAATAACATGAGTACATTTGTGTCTTACAGCTACCACACTTGGAATTGTTTAGAGCTCCAAACTGAGGCTTGGTCTAGTCAACCCAGACTTGTGGCCTGTTTTTGTAAATAAATTTTTATTGAAACAGTCATTTCTCATTTTTACTTATTCTCTATGGCTCTTTCCATGCCTTCATGGCCGAGTTGAATGGTTGTGATAGCGATCATATGGTCTGCAAAGATGAAAATATTTACTGTCTGGCTTTTTACCAAAAATTTTTTGACCCTCACTGTAAAGATGGAGAAGTTAAAGTCAGAGCAGTAGGATAGATTGAATCATAATGTCTTTGTTTAAGAGTATATGACCTTTTCATTACCAATAATATTTCAGTTTTGGTACCAAGTGACAGATCTATTAAAATACTAAAATATTAAAAAATTTGAATAGTGACTTTTTTAAAGATGTTCTTCATATGGGCAGAGATGTTTTACTGGAAGCCTTAGCAAATGCCTATGAAAGTGCTTAAACTATTACATTTAGAAACAAAAAGAAATGCATTTTAAGATTTTTTTTGTTCCAAAGTTTCTTGCCCAGTGAGAAGATTCCAAATGCCATTAAAAATCCAAAATAACTAAACCTCAAATGTGAAAGTAATTACATAGAAGGTCACACAAAATGAGTATAAACAGTTTGGGCTGAAAGGGCCTCAGTAGCACAAATCATGGGAAGAGTAAATAATAACACCACTCCTAGCTTTTTTTTTGTGGGAAGAAACAACATTTGGCAATTCTGATTTTTTTTTTTTAATTGCTCTGACCCAAAGCACCAAAACCTGATGCATCTCGTTCTTAAATAATTTGCAAATAAAAAAAAATTTTGCATATCAGTTGCCACTTGCCTTGGAAATGAGTGAGACATGTGTCCGGGAGTTTTGTTATGTAGGATAATCAACAAGAGTGAATTTAGTAAGATTATAAATCAGAGAGAACAGTACTTTTTTACATTTATAAGAATGCTGTAAGTATTATAAAGCACTGAGATAGTATTTACTTTTTGTTCTAGCAAACCATGTGAATGAACATATACTGGACAAGATTCTTTGTATTAAGAGGTGACAATGTTATTTACAAATGGAAAGACTTAGTCTCAGAAGGATGGTGTGATTTTTTCTAAATCCTCATAACTGAAGCAAGTTTATGATCTCAGCCTTTTAGAATGTGGGAAAGCTGCTTATTTTCTGGCTCTTGTGCAAGGACCTCCCATTGTCTTGCTTCTTACTCTCTTCCTTAGTAAGTGTGATAGAATTCAGGGATTCTTGATCTTGAGATAGAAAAAAATTACATACTTTATTTGAACTAATATCTAAGTGAAGTTATCATTTCTGTTGATTATGAATGCAGTTAATAAACCATAGTCACATTAGTGGTTTTGGTGACATATTCATTAAAAAAAAAATCAGTTTATAACCCAGTTGAGTTGTGTCAGATACCACAAAATATCATTTATACTCATCACTACTTTGAAATCATGATAGTTATCAGAATTATTACTATATGTTCTTAATGCATTAATAAAGATGCACATACATTCTCTATCAATAAAATTTTAATATATTGATAACAGTTCAATAATAATTTGATTTGTTCTGTAATCCTACGTATTATATTTTTTCTGTGTTGTATTTTTTTAATTTAACCTAAGAAGGGGCCCATAGGTGTCACCAGGGGAACCATGACATCAGAAATCAAACCCCTTCCAGAGTCCACAATATCTGTTCAGTTAGCTACTCCTATGTAATGAATCATCCTAGAATTTAATAACAAAAAACGATAGCAATTATTAGTATTCTTTCTCATGTTTCTTGGGTTTGGGATTCACCATGGCTGTAATTACACAGGGTCTGTCATACTGCTGTATCCAGATGTTGATTGGAGCTGGACTCATCTCAAGCCTTGCTCATTCTCAGATCTGACAGTTGATGTCGGCAGTTGGCAAGGATTTAAGCTGGACTTGTTGGCAGTTACACCTACAGGAGGCTTTTTGGCATTCTTAAAATATGGTGCCTGGTTCCAAGAATGAACATCCCAAGAGATCCAAAGAGAAGCCATATTGCTTTTAGAATCTAGCTTCAGAAGTCACATTGCATCACTTCCTCTGTAGTCATGGGTTTGCCTGGATACAGGAAAGATGACACAGACCCCAGCTGTCTAAAAGAAAAATCACAATGTCAATCATAAGTGAACCCATGGAATAGGATATATTTGGGTGGCCTCTTTGAAAAATATAATCTATTACAATGTTCCAAGATTTTCCATGTTTCTGAATCTTTCACATAGTATGTCTTCTTCTTTAAATGCCCTTGCCTTATTTCTTTAATTTTATATTCCCATTTTTCCTCTAAATTCAAAGTGAAACAGAAATTTCATTGCAAACCTTCCCCCGCTAATTTCTTTACACCTGCATGTGCATATATATGTGTGCTACTATTTCATCTTAAATTTTCCCTTATTTGTGAGTTCACTGAAGAATCCTGGTACTTCTTTTTAAATAGGTCTTTCCCCTTACTTTACTGTGGGCTTTTTAAGGACCAGTTCAGAGATTGTCCTTGTTTCTCCTACATGACTTTATTTTTTTTTTAATTTATTTTTTATTTTCAGCATTACAGTATTCATTATTTTTGCACCACACCCAGTGCTCCATGCAATCCGTGCCCTCTATGATACCCACCACCTGGTACCCTGACCTCCCACCCCCCACCCCTTCAAACCCCTCAGATTGTTTTTCAGAGTCCATAGTCTCTTATGGTTCACCTCCCCTTCCAATTTCCCCCAACTCCCTTCTCCTCTCTATCTCCCCATGTCCTCCATGACTTTCTACTAGTATCATTCATACTCACCTAATGTTTGTGGAATCACTATTCTTTCTAATTCATCCTGCTGCTGCCTATTCGAACAAATCAGTCACCATCAAAAGAGTTAATATCCACTATATAGAAAGATGAGAGACTCACATGTGGTTATGGGGTAGTAACAACTTTATTAGCTGGCTCCTTCCACAGCTGAATAAGTGAGTTTAAGGAAACAATGCTACATCAAAATTACCAACTGGTATCACTGATTCTTACAGATTTTATGTGAATAGCATCATCCCTACCTCTAAGCCAAAGGTAGAGTCAACACAAAACATTGCTGAAAACCTGAGAAAATAATTTCTCCAAAAGACTTCAAGTGCTTGGATAAATCTATGAAATATTGAGCCATAAATTAAGGGATCAATTGTATGAGATTATTTTAAAATACAGGTACTTCAGTTGTGTGGCTTTCTGATACAACAACAAATGGCCAAAAAGTTCATAAGAGATTCATTTTAAATCCTGGCAAAGCAAGAAATATTAACCTTGGAGAGAACCAAGCCTGTTCATATTAATGTTCAATGGGAAAAAATTATATCATATTAAACACTCCTATGAAACTCTGGCCATTATACAAGCTTTAGGTTTTTGTTTGCTTGTTGGTTTTGTTGGTTTTGTTACAAGACAAAAGGTAGACAGGCTCACTGAGAAAATAATAGGAAATTCATAGCATTTGCTATGTTTAGTGATAAGAATTATGAAAGAACCTCTGTTACGAAGATATTCAGGCAGAGGTAAGCTGTCTTTGAGGTTCCATGATGAGTTGATATGCAACAAGCATCTGTGACTCCATAGAAACCATGATGCGTTTCCCAATTGAGAATGACATATTCACAGAATGGGCAGAGAAGATCAGTTTGGAAGAAGAAGTTTGACTTAAATTCATCATCAAGGAATAACAACAGATTTCAGTGAGACCAAGATGTGCTATACCACCATCCTAGAGGAAATGCCAGTGCACATGGCTCTCTTTAATTAATGCATCGAAGGAGCATGATTTTTTGTTTTGTTTTCATCAAAGGAGGGTTCTTATAAGCAGTATATATATGTGCTGCAAAGATTATTGCAATGTGCATTTCCCTCTGTTATTTGGGGGATTTTTTTGAATCTTTACCCATTGCTCCCAACAAATCAGAAGTATGAACAGGTACCAAAATGACTTCATTGGTAAGCTCTGGTAAGAAATGATGTATTGGCTTTATCTTCTTTAAAATTAGACCGGTGGGGTTGGAAACATTTTTGAACAAAATATATGCTTTGTGTGAATATCTGTCCTTGTTCTAGGAAATTTTTAGTAGATTTTTTTTTTATCATTTAATTTTATTCTTGTGAACTTAAAGGAAGAAAACCATTGTATAAATGTTGTCATTTTATACGAACAAGCCTATCTTGATTGCTTTAGTCATTAGGCTGAATGTAAAAGGTCTTCCAATCAGAGACATATGATTCAGATGACTTCCCATTGCTATTTACTTAATATGTGAGTGAGTTCTGAGAGTTACTGACCCATCCTTTCGTCCTCCACATCTTTATTCACAGAGTACATACCGAGAGCAGCATCTCCCTGCAGCCACCCCCAGCTGTCCTTCCCCACTCCCCACCCCCATCACCAGATACAGTGCCACGTTGCTGGAGGAGACAGATACTCTGGCCCCATTGCAAATCCAATGAACCTCGCTGTCTAGAGATGAGATCTGTGCATCAGTACTTGACAAAGGCTTCCCAAATGATTCCAGCGTGCAGCCAGGTCACAGCAGCTTGGAAAGCACACACAGGCCTCTTTATTTCCAAATGTTAGCACTTCCTCTACAAGAAGAGCATTTGGAGTAGACGCTCTTCAGATGAGAAAGGAGAAAATGATGTGAAGGACAACATTTTCCAAAATATGGGAGGCATGATGTGACATTGAAGCTGAGGAAATAATCCCTGAGCTTCGTTCTTCCTAGAGGAGGGGATATGTGCTCTCATTTTTCATGGCCCATTTAAACAGGGCAGCTCACAGGGGCTAAATCTGGGCCAGGTAGGCAGAGAATAATCTTCCCCTGCCTAAAATAACAAATGATGGGATGAGGAGTGTTATTGGAAAAATGCATCAAAATGCTACATGTTTGTTTAAATGAGGCTGTGGCAAAATCTATGTAGAGAAGAAACCCCTGTGCAGTTTGATTCTGAGCTGTGAGATTTATTTTGTGTTTAAAGTGTGGGGCTGTGATAATAAAAACCCAGTGTAATAAATAAATCTTTATCAACTTATACAGAGCCATCAGGAGATACTTCTTATTTCCCTGGAAAGAGCCATGTTCTCATATCGTACATTTTCTCTATGCTTTGACTTCCTGATCTTTAATCTCACAATGACCAACTGGTCTTTCCCATAGCTTGTGCTAGTCCTTCTGGAAGGAACTTAAATTCGCTAGCATGCAAAATTGTATTCTTAGATATATCACATTCTGTCCTGTCATATCAATGGCACAAAAACTGGTTATTACAGTATGGTTTTCACAAATATTCTGTTTCATGATGGGCAATTTATTGCCTTGGATTCTTACTGTAAGACACCTGAAACATGAAATAGACTTATTAGAAATGTAGAACTCTAAATGAGACTTCAGTGAATGCAAAGAAGTTCAAAGGAATTAGCATACATTTCTTTCTACTGTACAGGAAATAAAGTTAACTAAGAATGTGAACCGATAATATTGTCTGAATTGACCAGTTCATGCTGCGTAGGAGACCAGTAAGGAATCAAACAATGTACTGGAAAGTAAGAAAATCACCCACAATTTTAGAGAGAACCCAGTATTTTTTTTTTTAATTTTTTTTTTTTTAAGATTTTTATTTATTTATTTGACAGAGAGAGATCACAAGTAGGCAGAGAGGCAGGCAGAGAGGGAGGGGGAAGCAGGCTCCCCGCTGAGCAGAGAGCCCGATATGGGGCTCGATCCCAGGACCCTGAGATCATGACCTGAGCCGAAGGCAGAGGCTTAAACCACTGAGCCACCCAGGCGCCCCCAGTATTTTTTTTTTTTTAATTCCTATTTGACTTGTTCTAAAAAAATATTTCTTTTTTAAAAAGTGACTATGCTTGGTGGCTCTCCTTTTCCCCAAAGTGTACCAGATGCTCTATTCCTTGCAGTAACTGCTTGTCTCTTATGTGCAATGGGAGCTGAGGGAACAGAGTTCATTTGCAAATTGTGGGTACAGCTATTTTGTTCTGTAACTCAGAACCATCTTTAAGCTTCTAGCTACCACCTGAGAGATTCCATCTGGTGGTATGGATATTTTGGATACAGAAAGTCTGAATATCCAGATTTTAAGCTATTGTTCCAAGCTAATATACAGAGTTCTAGCCATGACTAAGGTGCTGCACTAGCAAGTTGCTTGCCTCAGTTAGTGTAATTAGCACAATATGAGGTTATGGTAGTTCTTTATGATTATGTTTGTTATTCCCATTTTGCAGAAGTACAGACTGAGGCTTATTTGGAGTAAGCAACTTTCCCAAAGACATACTGCTATTAAGTAGTAGAATTTGAACATGCATCTTTCTAAATGTAAACAGGAGGATTTCACTAGGTTTCTAAACTCTGAATTGCTTTTATTCCCAATACTCTGTTTTTTTGGAAAGTGACACTGAGATATTTTTCTTCTCATCTGCATCATTCCCATAAATAGTAAGTTTAACTTACAGTGAATAATAAACAGACCTGAAGATGAATTTTGTTTTAAAATTTGGGATTCTAGTTCTGGTTTTTAATATCTAATACACTGAAATACTAATAAAAATGTGATTCTGATTCTTATGGAGAGATGCTCAAAGAAATCAGTGATCTATGTAAATTGAATGTGTGTATATATTTTGTAGAGCATACAGGGAATGGGTTCTTCCATATGGACAACTAGGATATAAACCTCATGACATAGCATATAGGCCTCCCTTGATTTACAGCATGTCCACAAGTTCACAGAGTACTGGCATTTTGTATAGTTTCAGTATATAGTATATGGTAAAAAAAGGTATATGAACTACCAGCTCTGGAATGCCTATAGGTATACACTAAAATATTGAAGTGGTAGTCTATGAGAAGAGTCATTTTAATAGCAGGGGTCCACAGTTATTCCTATTACAAAAGGGGGTATATAGAAAAATACCTAGAATGCAATAGATGCTCAAAAATAATGAGGACAGTGTAAAATTCTTGTCATCATGGAATCTTTGCTTTTGTAAGTGAACCAAGCAAGAGCTTGCAGACTTGTCTTCCCACCATGGAGTTAAATTGTTTGCGCTAGAATATAGATTTTGATTCTCAGACAAGCAGGAAATGAAAATGTCTGTTGTGTCTTTGTAACTTTCAGCCAATGGTACAAACGCCAGAGATACAGCATTCTTTATACCATGACACCCACATATCATCAATCCACTTACCACATAGCACCCTCAAAATGGTGGCCATCGCTGTTAAGGATGTTGATTGCCAAGTAGTAGTGAGAACCAAATGAGAGATTAGATTTGAAATTATTTGGAAAGCTATAAAACACTGTAGATTAAAGAGCTATTAATTACATTTTTATATAACTTTAACATTCTCTATCTGCCTTACTGTTTTCTTTTTATTTGGCCTTATGGGCATGGGAATGGGAATGGGAACTCCCTAAGGGTGAGACTTTGTCCTGTTTTTCATTAAACAGTGCCTGGTACATGATAGGTCTTCAATAATAATAGCAGGGGACACCTGAGTGGCTCAGTGGGTTAAGTGGCCAGCTCTTGGTTCCATCTCAGGTTATGATCTCGGGGTCTTGATCTCAGGGGTGTGCTCTAAACTCAATGTAGAGTCTGCTTGAGATTCTCTCCCTCTCCTTCAGACCCTCTCTAAAATAATAAATGAATCTTTAAAAAACAATAACAATAGCAAAAAGATGCCATAGTTGAAAGCTGGTAGGATTTCAATGTATGATTTGTGAATGTGAAATTCATTGGTTTTAGCTTCATTTCCCAGAAAACAAGGGGTTGTATTTGTTTCAGGTAATCCCACCAAGTGCTCAGAGGGTATTTTTTTTTTTTTTTTAATTTCTTTCCATCTCAGTTCCCTTAATTCTAAAACGGGGATAGTCCATGATGTGGAGATTTTGGGATTCGGAATCAAGGGTCCAGAAAGAATTCTTGAGCTGTCTTTGGTGCAAAAAGGTGTTTTTATTACAGCTTGGGGACAGGGCCTGTAGGCAGAGAGGCTGCACTGGGATTGTGAGGAGCAATTGTGATAGATTTGCATGTTGGGAGAGATGAAGACAAAGGAAAGTTTCCAAAAGGACTTTCATATGCTAAGAAAGACTCACAGGATCCTAGAGGCATAGCTATTGTCAAGCTAAAATGGTTTTCCCTCTAGCAAAGTAGAAACATTAAGATTGGGAGTTCCTGGATGAATGTTATATGCTGCTTACCTCAATTATTTGTCAATGGGCTGTGGGTTATGAGGAAACTTAATTTCATCTACATTTTCTCTGCCTTTGTTCTCCACATCAGTCCGCACACCCACAGGTTTGTTTTCATGGCTGAATGAGATAATGTGTTTGAAAATGATCTTATGCTCTCAAGAGTCCATCAAATATTTTTAGTGACCCTGAGGAAGCTGAACTTACATAAGGGACAAAACAAATGTCATGTCTCTGAGACCAAAATACTTTCTTAACAGAAAGTTATTTCTTCTATATCACTTACATAAGTCCGTATAGGGAGAAGGGGACAAGATGGCCCAGAAACATAGTCTCTTAAATATCATTATGAGTATTATGAAATTTATTATGAAACATAGTTTTGGTTTTTGTCTTTAAAAAAGGTATAGAAGAAATTATTTCTAGGCTTTTTTAGTTGCAAACTTTTATTATATATTATTAAGCATAGAAGTAATCCCAAGAGATGATTTATTACTTAATATTTCAAATGCTGACTAGGCATGGGAATTAGGCAGTCCTATTTTCCTTGAACCTTGGTGGTTGTGGGTAGTCCTCTGAGGTTGGAAAATAGAAAAAAAAAAAATGGGAAGAACTACTCTTCTTGAGTGTTGATTTGGATTCAAGGCTGCAGAACTAAATCTCTTAAAGCTTTTAATGAAAATCACCATCTGAATTTTCATGCTGACTCATCTTAAAATGGTGTGTTAACAATGTGGGCATAACAGAGAATGAGGACAAAAGCATACTCTAGCAGCTTCCCCTGATATCCCTCTTCCGCCAACCTGGTCAGAAATTTTCACAGGTGAAACCTGAGCCCAGTGACCATAGCAATTAAAACCAACTTCCCTGTCGCTTTTCCAGAGTTACCGTGCTAAGACGTAGCTTAGTGGGGCTCTATTCACTCCTCTCCCACATCCGCATAATCTTCATAAACATCCCTTAGTCATGGCAGTACAAATATAGTGTAAAATAGTATGTTTGCCATACAAATGCTCTCAAGACAAGCCTCATCTTCCTTAAAGCCAGATGACTATTCCCAAGTGCTTCCATACAAATATTCTGGAGCTTTCCATGATCTCTTCTCTCTGCATTCTGAAAAACAGCCAAAAGATGCACATTTCATGAGCAAGCATGAGCTTCTCTCACTGGATCCTGCAAAATGTCACAGGCCTGTGGGTTTTCCCAAACCATCTCCCTGGTGCATTGCCAGAGTGACATTATCTAATGAGCCTGCCGGGCGGGGTGAGGCAAGCTGAGGGGTGCATCAGGTGTGCTTGTCACACATGCAGACCTCTGAAAGACTGGCTTTCAAGTCTGACTTGCAAATTGGTTATGCCCTTCACTTTGGATTAGCCTCCAATTTAAATTCAACTGTTGTCATTTCCGTCTTAGCATCATATGCATTCTGATGGAGGCCTTGGAAAAAATTTCAGTACCAGAAAATTCTCTGTTAACATAATGCTTGGAAGCAACTTTGATAGGGTAAAATGAAATATAACACCAAATGTGTTGCCTTGCCCATAGAGCCTGCCTCTTCTTTTCCAAAATTGATGTGTTTGAGACTTTGAGTCGCCTATACCACTCAGAGAACTGAATATGCCCTTTAACTCATTAAACAGTAATAGTGATATTAATAATTATAAAAGATAAGAGTTCTTATAAGTTTCTTATCCAACCCTCATAGTCACCTCCAGAGGCAATACTATTGCAAGTTATAGGTGAGGAAATGATGCCTGGAGGCATCGACTATCTTGGCCAAAGTCTTATCGGAGGGCTACCGAGATGTTAGTCAAAGTCTCATTGTCTTATGCTGAAGTCTCATCTATCAATCCTACTGAATTGCAGACATTATGGGATACAGTGACTAAAATGGCTATCAGTTCTTCAATACTTATAAAGTCATATGTTTGTGAACAAGGCAAATACAATCTCCAACCTTAGCCACCTTATAGTCTAAATGCCATTTAAGTTTTGAAAGGGAAAGGATAAGATGCTCCAGCATCCTACAACAGGGGAATCCAACATGTTCTGCGGGGAAATACGTGCAGTCAAGACTGAAAATCAAATACTAGAATTTGGCCAAGTGAAGAAGGGGTTAGGAGATGTGAGGTGAGATGGGGAGGAAGTCTGAGTGAAAGGAATGACAGAGAATCAGGTTCGAGAAAACACACAAGTTAGTGAAGAAAATTGCAGGGTTGTGAGACTGTATGGATAGTGAGGAAGATACTGATGGAATGGAGAGCTTCAGAAGGAGTCAGGGGCCATACTATAGAACTGGGTGTAGGATTATTATTGTGCTAAATGCTGTGCTGATCACATTATTTATCCTGACCTTTACAACAATGATACAAGTTACATGTCATCACACTGAAGGGTTTGGAACAAGTCTCCCCAAAATGTGCCCCTTTGGCATGTGGACTCTTTTGAGCTGAAGACAGTAGAGACCATGTAAGGTCAAAAGAAACTTTTCTACTGCTTTAACCTAGAAGAATCTAATTTGGGGGTCTTCTCCAGAGTAAAAGTTATAACCAAAAATTTTATTTGAGTGACTCAGGAGCATGAGAGAGAAAACATGTGTTCTTCTTACTTTCCTGTGAAATGCCCTCTTCCCCTTTTAAGACCCAGGAACTTATTTCATTTCTTATTTCAGGACAGCATGTACACCTCATTTTACTTTCTTGTCTTTGAACCTCTTGTGGATGTGGGGTTTCCATACAGATTAAATTAAATTTGATCTCCCACTGATCTGTCTCAAATCAACTTAATTCTTCAATCACTAGAAGAAACTGAATTATATAGAATTTTTTTTCCTTCCAGACAACACCATTTTAACAGTACAGAGGCTGGAGCTCATAGAATTAAGGTACCCACAACACTACTGGCTTAACTCCAAAGCCCTTGATCATGATGGTATCCCACATTGTTGGCATACTTTTCACTTAGCTACAGGAGAGGACAAGGATGAGGAGTCAAATTGTCTTCCTCCTTGGTCTTTTACTGCACGTGTGAAAGATGAGCCCACCCCACAAATCTAGTCAATTCATTCTGTGCTGACAAGGGGCATTGTGCAGTCTTAATTAGGGCATAATTGAAAATGTACATGATTTTTGTGAAACTTTGCAACCAAGGACATCATTAACATTTAATGCTTTACCCACATTTATCCAACTTTGTAGATTTGACATTTTATACTTTGCTGACCTTTTTGAGTTGTTAAAAGGAAATATCTTTTTTGTATTCCCTTCCCTCTGTTAGAGGAAAAGAAAGCCAACTGTATTAGTATTTATAGGAGAAAAAAAAATGAAGGGGGAAAAAGATAAAGACCACATTTCTTACTACTTTTTTTTTTCTTTTAAAGTAGAATTATCCTGGGCTTTCAACCAGAGACTTTGGGTTGCTCTGTTATTGATCTGTCTGTTCTATATAAAGATCAGACCATATGCATCTGTCCAAATTGGCAAAGATTCATTTATAGTCTTTGCCGTTCATACTTTTATTTGTTGCTTACTGCTACAGTCTCACACAGAAAATTTAATAGAATAAATCTTCATATTTCATCCAATAGATTAAAATAACTACAGTTTTTCCAAACACATATTTAACATAATGTAATTATATTGTGATCTAGATAGGTTTTGCTTCTCTGGAAAAGTGGTTATTTCTCTAATCATGTATTTTAAATTAACCCTATGAATTACTAAGATTCTGCACATGATTCCATTGTGTGTGTGTGTGTGTGTGTGTGTTGGGCTGAGCAGGGGGTTGGGAGTGGGTCTCCATACCACCAAACAATTCTCAGACAACAGCTAGATGTCCTACAATTCAGTTCAATTCTGGCACTTGACCTGGAGATAGCATCAAATTGCAACAGGTTAAGGGTTCAGTCCCACAAGACTGCCTCCCAACCCAGACTTCAGATGCCAATCACAGGTGCAGGGTGACATTTATGCTTCTGACCAGCCAGCTACTGACTGAAGTTTGAAGGACCCTCTCCTTAGGTTCAGTTAATTTCCTAGAGGGGCTCTGGAACTCAGGGAAGCATTTTACTTACTATATCACTGGTTTATTATAAAAGGATGTGACTCGAGGACAACCAGATGTCACAGATGCATAGGCCAAGGTATGGGGAGAAGGTGTGGCATTTTCATGCTTTCTTTGAGCACCACTTAGCCAAATCTCCTTGTTCTCACCAACCTGGAAGTTCTCTGAACCAGGTACTTTTGGGATTCTACGAAGATTTCATTACACAGGCATGGTTGTTCAAATTATTAGCCGATATGGTGATTGAATTCAGTCTCCAGCCCCTCTCCTTTGTGCCATACAGATGAGTCACTCAGATAAAAGACTTCAAGTAGTATCTTCTCCCATGGATGTTTTTTTCTTAAAAATAACAACTCGGGGTAAACCTTATACAAAAGAGACATATTTTGGGTGGAAAATTTTGGTTCCCCTTCAAGACCAAATATATATTTCTTAAAAGGTGACTATTGGTCTTTTAATATTCCTTCCTGTTGTTATTGCAATTTAATCTTCTATTTGCACTTTGCCCCTGAAGCTCCGTAGGGCCCCCTTCTATTTACTAGGTAGGACACTATCTGAGTCATGAATCATTTCATAAAACCAGTTAGATCTTTGGCTTTGCTCAGTCGAATTTTGGGGTTTTTTTTGTTGTTTTTGTTTTTGATGCTGGTATACGTCTTTGAGTTTTATTTCTTTGGATGAGAACCAGGGTAGTCCACCTATAGGGATTTTAGGAATGTTTTTTACTTTTCTCAAATCACTGTTTTAGGTTAAAAAGTTACTTGAGCCAGATGGTGGTTTAAAAAGCTATCTATCACATGTCCTTTTGCATAATACTGTATAATCTATCTTTTATACATGAAAAGGGTTAAATGCTGAGCAGAGAGATTTTGGAAAACTTGTTGAAAAGCCAGAATCTGAAAATATGAATCTATGAACTATCTTAGTCCAGGGAGAACAAAGATATCTCAATGCAGTACTGATTAATTATTAGTGTCTCCCTAGCATAGTAGTTAAGAATTTGTAGCCATGTATTTGCATATTTTGAACGAGTATTGTGATCCATTGGGGATGTCTGTCTTGGGCACAAAATAGGAAAAGGTAAGCCACATGTTTTTCAATTTTGCCTTGCTGCACAAAGTTGGTCTAAATCAGCAAGCTTTTTCTGTAAAGGAACAGGGAGTAAATATGTCAAGGCATATAGTGTCTGTCACAATTGCTTTGCTGCTATAGTCCCAAAGCACCCCAATAGCAATACACAGATGAATACACATTCTGTGTTCCAGTGAAATTTTACTTACAAAAAAGGTAGTGGGCCAGCTTTGGCCAATAGACTCATACAGTTTGCTGACTCGTGGTCTGAATAGTATGTAGCTTCATGTGAATGATACTCATAGCGCGATTTTTGAGAACATGAGACTATTCACCTGGCCATATATTTGGTGGCAATCTTGTATGCCTGTGCATTACTTAGCAAGAAAAAAATTCATAAAAACTCATACTTTTCCTGTTTGTACATCTCCAGAGAAATGAACTGAGGCAGCAACTCATGCATATCAGGGTATAAATTAGTACCTGTTATGTACATTTTTTTTTACGACTATTTTTTTTTCTCATTATTATAATGACCTTTCCTTAGATGGGATAATTTTGCATTTCTGTGTGATTGAAATCTAATATTCTATTTTTGATAGGAGCAGGAGAGCCTACAATGCTTGCTGGAATGTGAGGCTACTCTAGTAAAAAGTCTCTTGGTTATAAGACATAGGGACACAACTCATATAGGCTAAACAAAGAGGGAAATATTAGTTCTTGTACTGATGCCATAAAGTCTTTTAAAAGATGAAAAGTTATACCTGACTTCTCTGACCACTTTTAACCAGAGATTTCACGATTAGCCACAAGACTCATTAGCATCTGTCATGTCTACTTTTATCTGTGTATTTGCTATATTCTTTCCTCTTATTTGCCCAACTAACTTCCTTCTTATTTCTAATCCACTTGAAGAGAAATATGGCTGCCAGAAGATTCTGAAGGTGTAGTTTCAGCCTCAGAGAAAGATGGACTCTTCCTTGGTTCTACTCTAATTTCTGGGAAGGGACTCTTGGGTCAAGGACCTCTCCCGGACTGATGAGCCATGGGCAGTGGCTCTGAGGAAAGGGCTGTTATGGTGCAGTTCAGGGAACAATCCAGAACCAGCTCTGCTACAGACAGCTGGTAGAGATAACAAAAGGGCTGCACATGGATGACCCATGAGGCTATGAGATGTGTCCTCATGAAAGAGATTTTGTACAAAGGGAAGTGCTTGAGTAAGAAACACATGTCTCGTTTACTGGCTTAGAGAGAGAATGTCTTGTCTTTTAAATTTGTATTTGGCATAGCAAATTAGCCTCTCCATTTTCTTGAAAAATTTCCTAACAGTTGAGCACTCCTAAGGCAGCCAGCATCTGAGTGTTTGGAAACATCATATGTGACGTTCTTGGTAAGCAGACCATGGGTCGAAATGAATTAGACTGTGCTTTCTTGTTGGGCCAATGAGCCCTAGGCTGAAAGGTTACTCAAGTGAGGACAGTGGAATTGAATGCCAAGGATCCGATTAGCTCTGCTCGCCTTTCTGTGCTCTGTTTAAGCTACATAATAATTTCATCTTCTTTCCTGCACTGTGATGATAACTTTCAGTGCCTGAATTTCAGACGCTATTGCAAGTCACAAATGATGATCCGAAATAACGTGTTCCCTGTTGAAAGACCTCAGAACACTAACGACCATATCTCAGCAGAAATCACGTGTGTCCCAAGCAAATTAAAAATGTCCTCTGCGTGTGAAGGTAAACTGCTACTTGATAACTGCCTCTCAGCAAGGGACGGCATTTGAGGATGAGAGCATTTGCTCATAATGCAACTGCTGAGGAGGTATGGGTGGATTTTCTCCCATGCTTTTCCAGAAGCAGGACATGACCCACAGGAGACATGAAACTGTGGTTCTAGGTGATAGGATCAGGACATCAACATTCAGTGCTTTATTCACCTTCTATGTTGTTTGTTTTTTGTGTTTTGTTTTGTTTTGTTTTGTTTTGTTTTGTTTTTTTAATCCTAAGGGATTTTTGGTCTGGGGAGCTGTCCCTCAGAAGAAAACCTAGCCGAGAAATTTCTTTCTGAGTGACACCTGGAGGAGATGGGAGTTGTCAATCTTTGTGTTTTGGTTTTTTTTTTAAAGGTTTGATTTATTTGTTTGAGAAAGAGAGAGATGGAGAGAATTGAGAGAGAGCACAAGCAGGGGGAGTGGCAGAGGGAGAGGGAGAAGCAGGGAGCTTGACTTGATGTGGGACCTGATACCAGGACCCTGAGATCATGACCTGAGCCAAAAGCAGACACTTAACCCACTGACCCACTGTGGTGTTCCGACCCTTGTGTTTCTATTACCAAGTTGTTTGAGATTCCATGCAATGATAGAGAGCTTAATATTTAAGATAGTAAGATATCATGAAAACAACAAAAATATATTCAGATTTGTTTGCTTGTTTGTTTTAATTTGTTCATTTAATAAGTGATTTCCATTTTCCAGAAAATACCCTGAAACCACCTTAGCTAGCTGACACCTGAAAATTTGGTCTTCTGTAACTAAAGAGCCTAACTTACTCCGCTGTCCCATACCCAATAGGAAGTATATAGTCCTTCCCAGGACTGTTGTGCCTTCCTGGGGACATGTTCTTTCAGGACTTCTCTTCTTACGTTTCCATATTCACACTGTGCTCTTGATGGCACTCCTGGATCTTATTCCTTTAGGCTTCCTCAAGTCTCTGTTCTTTATCCTATTCACATATTGTGCCTAAACCTCAATCACAATTCAGGTCTTTGCAGTAGGATTTAACTGAATTTTGCATAATGTGGAGATGAATAATAAATTTCACACATTCCACTTCTTAATATAACTAGAACTTTCTTGGCAAGAGTTTCCTTCAGGGCTGATGTTTCTCCTCAGGCCCTAGCTTTTCCACACTATGAATCCTTTACCTTCTTCTGCATATCCAAGGATCTCAGAAGGTATTTTACTTTAAGGCAATTTAGGTTTTACTTTAAGGCAATTTAGCTTTTCTTTTTTCTATCTTCACCTATCTCAGGTATGCTCTGAGGGTGTTCTTTATGTAATTGAAATGGTCCATAAAAGTGTTTTAATATATAAAGACCTTACTTTCCCCTAAGAGTTCTTCATCCCCTTTAAAGGGGTACCTTGGCTTACATCCTACATAAAAAAAATGTTCTTATATAGTTATAATTATGAGAGACACTGCATCGAGTTGAGGTGAAATCTATGTAACACAAAATTATGGGGCATTTAGGACACTTGCCATATTGTCCACTCATTATTTTTGTTTAGCTCCAAAACATTTTCATACTCCCAAAATAAAAGTCTTAAAAGTCTACTCATTAAGCAGCTGCTGTCTGTTATGGGTTGAACTGTATTGCCCCCCCCACCCCAAAAGATACATTAAGGTTCTAAGCCCCAGTACTTCAGAAGGCAGTCTTGTTTGGATAGAGGGTTGTTGCAGATGTGATTAGTTAGGCTGAGATGAGGTCTTGCAGGAGTAGAGCGAGTGACTGATCCAATATGGCTAATGTTCTTTTAAGAAGACAGCCATGAGAAGGCCCACCCTGGAAGAATGCCTGATTACAAAGGCTAGGAAGGAATTATGCTTCTGTGAGCCAGGAGCACCAAAGATCGTGGTCATTCCAGCAGAAGTTGGGATGAATCAAAGAAGGATTCCCTTCAAGTTTCAGAAGGACCATGCCCTGCTAACACCTTGATTTCAGATCTCTCGTCTGGAGAACTGAGAAACAATATGTTTTTTATTATTATTTTTAAGATTTTATGTACATATTTGACAGAGAGAGCAACAGCAAGAGAGGGACCACACGCAGGGGGAGTGAGAGAGGGAGAAGCAGGCTTCCCGCCAAGCAGGGATCCTGATGTGGAGCTTGATCCCAGGACCCTGGGATCATGACCTGACCTGAAGGCAGACACTTAACGACTGAGCCACCCAGGTTCCCCAACAATATGTTTTTATTACATCTCCCAGTTTGTGAGTCTTTATTATGGCAGCTCTAAGAAACTGAGAACCCGTGTTCCCTGCTGCTCTCAGCACCTGGCTATCAGTCTGGTTTCTGTCTCTATGAATATACCTGTTCTGAATATTTCATGTAAAAGGAACCATAAAATTCATGGTTCTTTTTGTCTGACTTCTTACCCTTAGCAAAATATTTTTGAGGTCCGTTCACATTGCCAGTGTGTTAGTATTCCATTCCTTTTTATGGATAATAATATTCCATAGTATAGATTTATCACAATTTGTTTATCCACTCATGCACTGATGGATTTTGGATTGTCTCAACATCTGGGCTATTGTGAATAGTTTTGCTGTGGATACTTGTGTATAAGTTTTGGGGGTTGTTTGTTTTCTTTTTCAGTACCGATTTTCAATTATCTGGGACAAATACCTAAGGGACAAATTACTGGGTCATATGGTAATTTCATGCTTATATTTCTGAGGTCACATAGAATTTATTTTTTGGTAACTTTTCTCTGAACCTTATTTTATAAACAGTCTTCACATTTCATTTCCAGTCTCTTCATGAGTACAATTTTAGTAAATATCCATAAAATAATAAGGTAGCCAACCTTTACTGAATTTCTACTCTATGCTGGATGTACTAAATATAAAACCAGAAGCCTTTCCAGTATCAGTCTCGTTTCATCATTACAACAGCACAGCATATCAGTCACCACTGTTCCTCCCTTCAGATGAGAGTTTGAGGGTTAGAAAGTTTAAGTAAACTGACTTCGGTTTCTCACCAGTGCAGTGGCAGAACCAGATTCAAAACATTTGTGTTGAGCTCTAGAGCCAATGTTCTTGCCTATACTGCACCATATTCTAAATCCCCACCTTGTTGATATACCATGAGTTAAAGGATTCCCTACTGATCTTGTCCCCAATGGTTTGTTGTATCCTGTGTTCCTGCAGGAAATAGACTTTTCAAATCTATTTTGCTGCCCTCTGTCTTTTGGCCTCCAGATAGTGTATGATCCCTTTTTTGTTATCACATGCTTTGGACCAGTTCTATTCAATACAATTTTCTATAAAAATGGAAAGGTTTTATAATTTTGTACTGTCAAATACAGAATCTATTGGCCATATGGGACCATGGCCATATGAGACTACTGAGCAGTTGAAATATGGCTAAAGTTACTAAGGAATTAAATTTTTTATTTAATTTAATTTTAAATATTATCTGGCTAATAGCTAACATACTGGACAATGTAGCTTTCCCCATCCTATTAGGACTCACCTGTCCTTGTAACCTTCCTCATGGGTTCCAGCCTAGTTAGGTATGCATATTCCTAAAATAAAACTCACATTTTTGTTTTATGGATAGTAATTTCTTCGGTATCCCATCTTCATGTGGTGCCATAACCTACAATCAAATTAAAAATGTGTTCTTCTAAACAAATAATACTAGTATAAAATTTTTCATTACATTCTAAGGCTTTGTGTTTGCAACATTTGAACAAATAGATAAATTTGATGGATAACCTGAATAACAGAAAGTCTAAGTTTTAGCACCAGTTTTTTTTAGCTCCAGGAAATCACTCTTCAATCCTTTGTTTTAAGACTTATCTATAAGAACAGTTTGGTCTGGTACTTGATTAGACATCCCCAGTTTGAGTAGCCTTTTTTTCTTTGTCTCTCCTATAGTGATCATATGATGCATACCTTCAGTCTTCATCCTAAGAAACTCAGGGTCCTGGGATCGAGTCCCGCATCGGGCTCTCTGCTCAGCAGGGACCCTGCTTCCTCCTCTCTCTCTGCCTGCCTCTCTGCCTACTTGTGATCTCTCTCTGTCAAATAAATAAATAAAATCTTTAAATCTATGGTCTCTTGGGGACAACACAGACACTAAGCTAGGGCTCTCAGCTCTGGTTAATAGGACAGCTGTTTTCTGTACTCAATTCTTATGCTGAGTAAAAGGAGACAAGCTTGTCTTGATCACACACTTTACTGAACATTGCAGGATAAAACAATTTCATTGAAACATCTGAATCAATTAGGAAAAATGGTTTGTGTTTTATTTTGTTAACTCCCTTAAGCAAAATCAAAAAATATGTTGCTTCTGCAATGTCAATGCCAGAAATATTCCATCTTACACATTTTAATTCTGTTAGGAGACATGTTCAGCCAAGGCTGTAAGGAGAGAATCTTTCATAAGAAGAATTAGGTAATAAAATATATAAATCTATTAAACAATCTCAGCTAATTCCGGAAGCACAGGATACAATATATTTTTTAAAAAAATGTTTCTTCAGACAAAGGAAACATGGACAACTGGTCTCTCTTTCCCAAGAATGAATATTACATCAGATCTAGTATCTTCACAGCATATTAAATTTTCAGGATAAAGTTGTAGCCAATGCTTTAAGATGGACTATAAATTGGTATCTAGTTAGAATAATATCTACAAAAGAATTTTCTTTCATAGAACTAGATATCCAAAGTGTTTCAGAAGCAGATTGATTTCTAGACTGCTTGCATTTTCAAATAAGTTTAGAAATTCATATCCTACAGACTTCATGAAGTTCCCTTTTTAAAAAAATTTTTTAAAGTTTTTATTTATTTGATAGAAAGAGATGGTGAAAGAGGGAATGGAAACAGGAGGAGTGGGAGAGGAAGAAGCAGGTTTGCCAAGCAAGGAGCCCCGATGTGGGGCTTGATCCCTGGACCATGAGATCATGACCTGAACCAAAGGCAGATGCTTAACAACTGAACCACCTGGGAACACCATGAAGTTCCCTTTAAACCCAAGTTTTAATGTACAGAAATGGACGGCTTGTAGATATTTTAGAGACTTTAGTATAAACTAGAGATATGGAAACTCTATGCTATGGAATATTTACCAGAGAAGGCAAAGTGAAAAAATAAAGAACTCTCTTTGCTCCTATTCCTTTGTCCACCTAAGGGAAAAAATATAATGTAAATAAATAACAATATAAAATTAAAATAATACTCTAATATATTAAAGTGTACTACAGCAACATAAACTGAAGCAAATAAGGCCATCCTGGGTCTGAGTGTTAACATTGTAATCTAAGAGTCATAGCGATAGATCCTGTCATTGGTTTAAATTATGTACCAGCGTGGGATGCCTGGGTGACTCAGTCAGTTAAGCATCTGCCTTCAGCACAGGTCAGGACCCAGAGTCCTGGGATCAAGCCTAGCATCGGATAACATGCTCAGCAGGGATCTGCTTCTCCCTCTCCCTCTATCCCTACTTTCTCTTGTTCTCTTTCTTTCCTATCTTTCAAAATAAATAAACAAAGTCTTTAAATAAATAAATAAATAAATAAAGTACTATAAATTAATTTTTTTAATGATTCATTTAAGGAATTTCTCAGGAGGCAGAAAAACATATCCATGGTAGCCATAGCCAATCCACAGCTTCAGTTTTATACATAGACAGGTGTCTGTACAAGTCTTTTGAAGAACTTATAGGCTGAAACCATAGTCTATAGTTATACCCATGCAAAATTCATAAAAATGAAGGTTGGGTTAATGAACATCCCATGGAGTTTTTTAAAACATTACTTCCTTCTCATTGGTTAGTTTAATGCTGTGAAATAATCCTAAAACACACATCTCAGAAAGGCCCCAACAAGACTAGGCATAACAAGTGTGCCAAACCTCTTCTATCTACTGCATGTGAATGGTGAGTTGATTAACATGGTATTAACGTGAGAAATAAAAATTGGATTTTCACTGTGCCCTTTTGGTTACTATTTTAAAGGTAGAGAAGGCATAAGGGATGAATAATAGACCTAATGAGGAAACATTGCATTGGGTTTTTCATTATAGTAAAAACATCTCAGTGGAGAGATAAAATGCATTTACTAAATTCACCAGAAAGGAGATGTGATTGTTGGAACAGTTTAGGTACTTTATAATTCATTTTGCACTAATCTCTTTTTGGAAATCTGAGCACAAGGAAGAAAAGAAATACTTGCTTTCAAAATACAGTTGGAGGAAACAGAAAATGGTCTTTATTTCCAGACATTTTGGATTATGAGTTTTATTCTGACAGTCCTTTTAAGCAAAGAAATGGAAGTATCAGCTATTGAAAGGAAATTAACTCCCAAATTGCAATTATAACATTAACTTTAGTTAGCATGTCAATAGGGAAAAATCATTTTCTAAATATTTGTCTTTGGATGTGCCTTTTTTACATTCAGCCAATTTAGCTCTTGCCTTCCAATGTGAAAGTGATTGATGGTTGTTTTTCTTCAAGGCTGAAAAAGTCATGTGACTGAGTAGTCAATTTAAAAACACAGAAAATATGTATACTTAGTCTTGAGTTGATTAGACTTTTTCATTAACTAGTGCTGTTTGGTCACACAAAAATGTTTAGATTGTCCATAATGTTGCAGGTTTGCTGCATGTAGCAACAAAGGTATACTGGAAGCCAAGCATTATATGAAAAAGTGTATTACACCTACTTCTAGCTAAAAGGATAATAGCTGTTGGGAATGGAAAAATGACAAATGAAAATTCTCCATTATTTTGAGGAACACAGTGAACACCGGTGAAGACACACTGAAGACCTAAACGAAACTCACTTGTCCAGATGGGTTCAGTGGTTAGGAGACCAGTGGTGGGTCCTCACTTGAGAACACAGAAATGCAGCTCTGCTCTCCAGACTTGGCCCTTCTCTTTTCAACCAACACATCAACAATGCCACCGTGGAAAGTGTTGTAGGAACCTGGAATGATGGGAAAACTCCCACTCCTGTTAGAATCTATTTCACAGCCTTTCTTTGTCAGGAAGCTGGGATTCAGCATGAGTGGAGTGATTTCAAAATGTTAGTGTTTCTTGGCTCCACAAGATAAGTGCTATAAAAATTGACTGCCCTTTAATCAAATACTGATGATATTTGGGTAAAATCTGCTGCTGCCTGAGAACATTCTTTCCTTTAAGCCAGCCAGTTCCAAGAGGGTATAGTTTGAGAAGCAGAGTAGTGTAAACACGAGAGATGGTCTTTTGACACACTCAGTCAAGAGATGGCTCCATGGAAATGAGAAAAATGGCAGAGTGATGAGCAGAGGCTAATTAGCTCCAAACAGACAGGTACATCTTATTGCTGCACAAAATCATCTTAGATAGTTTTGTTTCAGTCGAGATATTCTTGATCTCTCCTCCAGGTAATGTTGAGTTGGGGCTGTAGGCATAAACTGACCTAACCAGACTTGGGCAGGATAGTCAAATCCACAAGATGTATCTTCCACACATTCCCACCACTTGCCTTTTTCCTACCCAGCTATCATGCATCTCCACATCTGGTTGTTATAATGCCCTTAGATTTTCTATCATGGCAGCTGACTCAGTTTTGTGCTCCAAAGTTAGTTTTCCTTTCCTCCACAGCACACCTCACTTTGTTGCTTCTTCTGATAATTGCTAGGAGGGCAAAATTGGTTTAATAAGCAAATTCTACATGAGTTTTGAATGCTACCTACTGCCTAATTCCTCAATGATCTCATAGATGTTCATAAATTAAAATAGGTCCATAGACAATTCAAATGATTCTTGCTTTTATCTTTTTGTTGCCCTTTGGAGCTTTCTGAATATATCTGAATGATGGTAGGACTTTAGGCAAATAATTTTCAGATAGACTAAGGTTTGTTTTCTTTTGTTTTTTTTCCCCTATAGTTCAAGTCAAAGAATATTGTAATGGCTCAATCTGTCTAAAGTAAAGATTGTAAACAAACAGAACAAAACAAGAAAACAAATGAAAATACCTTGATACATATGCAGTTGTCCCCCCAAAATGTGTTTCCATATCAGATAACATGTATTCATGTTAACACCCATTCACCCTGAATTTAGATGATGTCCTAAAATCCTTCTTAAGTCAGCCTTTTAGGCAACCACTAATGGATTATCAGCAGCTGCCACTCCTATCGAAACTGGAGTGTGTGAGTGTGTATCTGAATGGTTGAGACAAAGAAAGATACCTCTGTATGTCCACTTGCTCTTTCCTTTAACAGAGACCAAATACTACAACCACCTGCTCTATCAGTTTGAATACAGGGTTACATTTAAGACTAAGCTAAATATATGGATATGATTTCAATTTCAGGATACTACTTCCATGGGGGAATAGGATAGAGGGGATACTGATCTATGACTGAGGCAGAAAGAAATGTTATGAAATGGGCCTTTGAATGAATTGTTCACTTCTCCATCTTTAATCAACAGAATGGTGCTTAGTGTATTCGTATGCCTGACATATTAGCTCAGACCAGCTTTTCTTCAAATCCATGTCATTTAAGACACCTACATTTACTCCTTAAGCTATCCAAAATAGAAATGCAGTTAGCATATGTAGTTTTTTACATACTTCCAATTCATTATGATCTAAATTTTCAGTTGGTACCAGAAAATTTCAATTCTGGCCTCACTGTTTTTCACTGAAGACACTTAATCAAAAAACAAACAAACAAAACAATGTATGAAAATGTGAAGTTGTTTTACTCCTGTTAATTAAGCTATCATATTGGTGTTCCTGATTGATGGCTGATGAGGATGTCTATCCTTTATTTTTTTTTTTAAGATTTTCTTTATTTATTTGAGAGGGATGGAAAGAGAGAGAGAGAGAGAGAGAGAGTAGGAGCAGGAGTCGGGAGGGGTAAAGGGGTGGGAGAAGCAGAGTCCTTGTTGAGCAGGAAGCCTGATGCAGGACTGGATCCCAAGACCCTGGGATCATGACTTAAACCCAAGGCAGATGCTTAACTAACTGAGCCACCTAGGTGCCTTATCCTTTAATTTTTATCACAGATTATTTTTATTATTTTTCAGTCAAATAAGCCTTCCCTCCAGGTAGATCATATAAGCCTTAAAGTGTTAGAGCATACATGAAAAACAAAACAAAAGGAACTTAAAGGGAATCACATATATTGAGTTTCTCTTTTAGGGCAAGATGCCAAACATATTAATATTGTTTCATATTGTCTCACTTAACTTTTTTTTTTTTTTTTTAAGATTTTATTTATTTGACAGAGATCACAAGTAGGCAGAGAGGCAGGCAGAGAGAGAGGAGGAAGCAGTCTCCCCACCGAGCAGAGAGCCCGATGCGGGGCTCGATCTCAGAACCCTGGGATCATGACCTGAGCTGAAGGCAGAGGCTTTAACTCACTAAGGCACCCAGGCGCCCCAAGTCTCACTTAGCTTTTATTTTAAACATTTCTGGAGTCACATGGTCCCAGTCTACTGATAAATAATTGATGGCTTAGAGAGGCTTAAAGTTATATGTGCAAGGTCATGATCCAGAACATGGAGGGAGAGGTTTCTAACTGAGATCCGACCTGCCTTTCTCCACAGACCAATCAATAAAAACAGACCTTAGAATACATAACTTCAACTCACCTTACATAATACATTTCATCAGGTTGCATGATATGTAAGTACATTATGGTATTTAAGTACCACTTAGAAAGGGGAAGTTTTCTTAGAGATTGTCATGGATAAAGTGAATTTCTCTATTTTTTTCTCAAGATGTTACTTATTGATTTGAGAGAGAGAGAGAGAGCAAGATGAGCAGGGCAGGGCAGTAGAAGAAGAAGCAGACTTCTTGCTGAGCAGGTTGCCCAATGCAGGGCTTGATCCCAGGACCCTGAGGTCATGACCTGAACCAAAGGCAGAGGCTTAACCCACCGAGCCACCCAGGTGCCCCGAATTCCTTTTTCTTATTTGTCTGTTTGCAGCAACAGCAGAAAACTGTGATGAAAAACTAAAATTCTAGCTGTAGATCTGGTTTCAGGATTGATTGGCTCAATTGTATCAAGATCAGAACTCTTTACATCTGTCAAATCTCTTTTTCTTTGGATTGCCCTTCATACTCAGATCGGGAGCAAGATGGCTGTAGCTGTTCCAGATCTACCATTGTCTAGTGGAAAGGGAGGGACCATTTCTTTTCCTTACTTTTTTGGTGAAGATGATATGGAATGATCCCTAGCAGATAATCCCACCTTGCCTCATTATCCAAGTTATGTCACATTTCTATTCTTCTGCCAGTCATTGAAATGGAAATTAGATTACTATGTTTGATTTAGAGCAAGCAATCAAAATTTAAACAAATAAATATTGCAGAATCAACCATACAGTTACAAAGACACAGCCATCTCCATGCCACATATAAATTTTGCAAGTACCGTTTTCATCTCTCTGCAGACTGCTGGGCTATTCACTCATTGGGGAAAAAAGAGTCATAAGCATTAATGTTAAGTCTCCGTATTTATCTTGTGTTTTTCAAATTTACGGGTCCAAAAATTTATTATGCTTTGCTCTACTTATTCACTTTCACTCCTCATACTTCTTTTTTTTTTTTTTTTAAGATTTTATTTACTTATTTGACAGATAGAGATTATAACTAGGCAGAGAGGCAGGCAGAGAGAGAGAGGAGGAAGCAGGCTCCCCGCTGAGCAGAGAGCCCGACGTGGGGCTTGATCCCAGGACCCTGGGATCATGACCTGAGCCGAAGGCAGGGGCTTTAACCCACTGAGCCACCCAGGTGCCCCACACTCCTCATAATTCTAAACACTCAGTTGTCTTAGCTATCAAAAGAAGATTAAAAAATGGTATTTAAAGTGAGGCATATGAAATTGCCAATATTTTACTATATTGAACTTTCAAATATAGCAATATAAAATGGCTAATATGTGAACACCAACACTTAAGTGAGATAAACACTTGAGTGTGGTGCTTGGCAAACAACTCTTATGGAATCAAGGGTTTAAGAATCTTCATAGACTTAATTTGAATAGTTGCATGTAGCCTTACCAATGGTAAGACAGCAGATTCAGAAAAAACCTTCTGACCTTTAATTGATAGAAAAATTACAGTTCAGCCTAGAAAGAATCAAAATGCCAATTTATTAATTAACTTGGATGTTTTAGAAAATTGTTGACAATAATGATGCTTAAGGTAAGGTGAAAATAAGGTGTTATTTGTAAATGTCAATGAGTTGGGAGTAGAAGTCTGATAGTATAGGGAGTAGAAGAATGATTCCAAGGAAGGGGATTTTAGAATCCCTAGGATTCTCCCTAGGGAGTTATTCCCAAGCAATTATCTGGAAGATAGAGTTGCTGAAAGCAAAGGACTAAGAGAAAGTCCAAACTTCCAAGCAAAAAGAGCAGAAGAATAAAGTAGTCCAGAAAGGCCAATTGGCCTTCTTAATGGGGATAAGTATAAGTAGTAGCCAGCCTATGTGGCTACTCTGTGACCCTGGGGTCACTTTGCCCCAAGGCAAGTAGTGCTCCAATCACTAGAATCACCTGAAGTACATGTTAAAACCGGTTGTCAGAAAAACAAAACACCATTGCCGGATTCCATCCATATTGTTGCAGATTCAGTTGTTCTGAATGGAGTCCAAGAATTTGGGTTTCTAAGAAATTCCCATTTTATTCCAATGTTTCTGGTTGAAAACTATTCTTTTACCATTTGGTTACATTGTAGGGTAACAAGATCAAAATTTTTTGATGTGAACAAATCAGTGCATCAAGAGCTGAAGATGGTGGGATTTTATTGCTATCTATAAAGACATTCTGCAGAATATGAGGAACAGTTGCTAAGACATAAGGACATCCATATTAGGATGCAGGAGACCAAAGGGACATGCGGCTTAACTAATCCCAAAACGGAGTTGCCGTGTTCAAAGTTCAGCATTGAGATCTGGCAACTGAGTTAATTTTATTTGATTTGTAGTGTGCCCAAAGGCAAACAATGGTAACCGAAAACCAAGTAGCTCAAGAACTGTAGTCTAACCACATGATAGCCTTACATGGTGAAGCACAAGGCAGGGGTAGTGATTTACAATGTAAGTCTGAACAGGTACAAGAGACGTTATGGCTACTCACTTGACAGCAGCATATGTCCAATGCCAAACTAGGGAAATGGAGCAGGAACAGATGTGTGCCAGTAAGAGAAGATGCTATATTTGTATCTTACCCTGTGTAAGCAAGAAATGAGAAGCTAGAGTGTAGCTGCCAGAGGACTGAGTTAATTGTCTACAACTATCTAATATGGCTAAATCATTGTTTACTATGTACATGCCTTCTATTTAATAATCTTGATTGGCTTAGACTAGGAGACAATGTTTTCTCAGAATTTTATTATCCCCCATGTTTTTACTGCCTCCCAGATTGTCTTAGCCTACTCTTTGCTTGGGTTGATATAACAAAATACCCCAGACTGGGTGGCATAAGCAACAAAACTTTATTTCTTATAGTTCTGGAGGCTGCCAGTCCAAGATGAAGTTGTTGGTAAGGTAGCTTTCATTCTGAGGTCTCTTATCTCTGTTGTCCGTGGCTGCCATCTTGTTTTGTGCTAATAGGATCTCTTCTTTGGTGAGAGAAGGGAAAGAGAGTAAGCTCTCTGGTGTCTGTCTGTATAAGGACGCTAATCCTGTCAAATCAAGGGACCACGTTTATGACCTCATTTAACCTTAATTATTTCCTTAGCAGCCCCATCTCTAGAAACAACCACCCTTGGGGTTATCCATGGACCATGGATAAACATAAGAAAAGTCTTATTACACAAAGACTGGGACTGAAACTAAAAGTGATATAAACTGTACTATAAATCCCATACACAATGGGTATCCTGATCTTAAGTTAGAGATTAGGAAAATTATTCTATTTCCTTCTGTTAAAATAGACAAACTTGTTTCAAAATTCAACTAGGAAACATTTAAAAATTTAGAAATAATATTTTAAACCTATAGGGTGATACAGATATATTATTTGCTTTAAAACCATGTTGATCATTAATCTATTTTATTATTATATTTTCCAAATTCAGATGACTCCTGTACCTAATCATTACAAACAGAACAAATTATCTGTTCCTATGAAAGTGGGAATGTTGTTTGTGGCCTTTTCTTATCCATTAATTCTAATAATAAGAAGAGAATTTGATTGACAAATGGTAAATAGAAGAGATGAAAAAGTCTATTTGAATCCCAGAGCATGAATGTAAATAAAGTCACTAATATTAAGAATCTCCCCAAAACAGATCTGATTTTTTTCTTTTCCCTCACTCTTCTTTATTTATAAAGCCTTAATTTAAAGTGAGTTCTTTTCTAAAACTTTCTAATCTTTGGTTTTTAAGTCAAAACTTAGCTCAAAAGAAGAGAAATTTGATTTGACTTAAAAGAGAAATAGCAAACGATCAAAATTTATTTACCATTTCAAGGAAATCAGAAACAATGATATATCACCAGATGGTAAATGGATTAGTGTTACCTCTAATGGTGTTTATTATTCTCAATTCAATGTTATTCACAATTTTTATGTTATTTGGATTTTCAACTATTTCATTTATTACAAAAATTCATTAGGCACAACTCTAAAATTGGCTTTTTATATTCTTTTCCTTTCAAGGCAGATTTACAAGAATGCTGAAAAATTAGTTTTGTAGTTAAAGTAGGGGGAGTTGGAGTAGATTACACAATCAAATGTCTGGTAGTAAAATAAAGAAATAGAAATAACATTGGTAGGGTGAAGGCTGGTGGTTTGGGAGATGTACTGAGTAATAAATGGAAACGCAATATCAGTGCGCACCTATCTTTTGATATATATTTAAATGTTTTGCTTTTACAAGAGAGTTTGCTATCTTAATACTATTGTGTTGATTACTGTCACTGTAATATAATCTCTAGGGTTTTATCACTTTCTGCACTTTAAATGTAGATAGAGGTGATAAAGGTACATATATTTTAGGTTTTAGGCACACTTTGGAAATTCAATTTAGTTTCTGTGTAAAGTGTTTTTATACTCCCCCCATCAGTTATTTTTTATTCTTATTTTATGCCTATTACATAAAAATTTCAAAACAGCTTTTGTGGATACCAGTGACTTATACTAAATAGTAAGTTTTAACAATTTTAGATAATTTTTTAGCTATTTTCAGCTTAAATATTAATTCATTTTTTAATTATTTCAAAATCTGTTTCAAAATGTTATATTTCAATGTCTCTTAATGTGCTAGAGATAACTAGGCTCACCGAGGCTCTTGATGTAGGAGGTTAAAAGAAAGAGAAGAAAAGTTTTTGTAGATTATTACTTGTTGATGTTATTTTACCTAAGCTCCTTGAAAGAAGATAATTGCCATTTACTGGAATCAGGACTATTGGTTTGGGAGAGAGAAAAATAAATCACAGTATATTTGTTTTAGGGTATCAGGATATTTCTCTATTTCTCAACTGTGTGAGATACCAGTCATGATTTTTTTCTAGATGTTTCAAACTTCTTGATTTGGCACTGAAATAATTTTTAAGAGAATTAGAAAATAGACCACTTCAACAGAATGTCTTCTTCTTCAACAGTGGGCATATGCTTATGCTTCCCTTATTCTACTGGGGAAGGCACTAACCCTGTAAGTTACTGCTTTAGTCTTCCACAGTTTTAGAGATCAGTTAACAAGAAGGATCCTTTCTACCTTCAGACAGCTAATAGCCATAAGAGAGTCAAGAATAATGAATACCCTTCTTGGGAAATTCAATTGCTTGCTGCCTCCTGGACAGTTCGATTCATCTTAAATCATGCCATGCCTTACTTCTAGGTTCAGTGATTTTTTAAATTGGTGATGAGTGAATATAGCAAATAATGTCTTACTCTGGATGTTGGGCACACAATAGAGAAACTTTAGTAGAAAGTATGTGGAAAACAGTAAAATTTAGAGGCAGCGCCGCCCTTGTGTGTTTGGCAAGGGTAACAGAAGAAAATGGTTAAAAATCATATTACATGCAAATATAGCACAGTTGATTGGTCTCTCTTACTCATTTGCCTTTTTCTAGGAATACGTATTTGGGGGGACTATTTAAGTTAACTTATAGTACCCCCTCATTCCTATTTCCTCCCTTAAAATCCTGAGAAAAGGTAGATTTCCTTCTGATCATCAATGAAGAGATGATTGAATTAAGGAAGAAGCAGTTATTCTTTTGTAATACATACAACAGTTTATAAATGTAAATAACTTCTGGGAGTTTTCAAAGACATTATGTTCTTTCTGTATTTCCAGAGTCAAACATTTGAAATGAGAAATTCCAAAAACAACAAAACACAAAAACCTGTAAGTGTTTGGATCAGTTACTGCTACTCATATGACTTCAATTGTGTGTCTACCTTGCATAAACAAACTTCTTGAAGCAGTAGAGCAGGGCTTGTAGGTATAGCTGGTCTGGAAAAAGTAAAACATGTTCATTGCCAAGCTAGCTTACATGAAGGGAAAAATGAGAACACTGGGAATGTTTGTCTTAGCAGTGTCCAGGTGGTAACAACCTAGATGGATGAATAGATCAAATGCAATTTTGCATATACATTTTTCATGAGTTGAGTGGCCAGATCCCAGAAGGAAATATTCTGAGAGACAAAACATTTTCATCAGGGTTGAAAATATTGAGAAAATTAAAAATGCCAAGTAAATTTTCAACAGTTGTTTCAATTAGCCAAAGCCATCTGAAAGCCTTTTTGAAAACAAGAAAATAAAAACATGGGAAAATACTTCTCTCTCCCAATTCCATTTTAGAAATCTAGAACTACCGTCATTGAGAAAGATTTGAATGTCAAAGGAAGTAGAGAGTTTTTTTCCTCCTTTTTTTTCCAAGTTTTTATTTGAATTCTAGTTTGTTAACATATATGGTAAAATTGGTTTCAGGTATGGAGGTTAGTGATTCATGACTTAAATATAATACCCAGTGCTCATCACAACTACCCTCCTTAATCCCCATTATGCACTTAGCCCATCCCCCAACCAAGGAAGTGGACTTTCAGTTCATTTGGAGCCCATAGAAAGGGGACTTTGAAAATATGGGCAGGGATGTCTACCATTTAGTGCCCTTTTCACAATAAATTTTAAGAGCAGCCCATGTTTGAGGTTATTTTGGCACAGTAGATGTATTTAATTAAATGCGTCATTTTCAATAGTATTGGTTTTTTTTTTGTTCGTTTACAAGTCTAAAATACATTCTTTCCAAAAGAGCAAATGAACAAATATGTACTTGAGTGTGTGCATGTATTTAACAATCACTGGTCAATTTCTCTGCTTAAATGTTAGGGATTTCAAAAGTTACCATCATCTTCACAGTATGCTAACTTGTTTGGTTATCAAATAGGTAAAAGCATTTCTTTGACTTTGGCTATTATCTTTCCCATAATAATAAATAGAATTGCTGCAACTATGGTAGGAGTGGTTCCAACATGACTTACACCTGATATAAAATATAATCAGTAGTATCTAAATAAACATTCTAAAATATCATGAATATCATAATACAGTAAAGATTAACTTTGTATAACTATGGAAATAAAATTTGGGGCCCAAAGTAAGTCTGCAAAATAACTGGCAGATTGGTCACCTAACATTAGGTCATGCCTGCCTAGATTGAGGAGTAGGCATCAAAACAAAGGACTATGAATTCCTTAACATATGGGTGATCTGTATCAATTAAGTACAACTAAATGTATGGCTGTTAAGTAGAGGATCTCATTTTTATAGTAAAAAAATATAAATATAAACAAATCTACCTCAACTCATTTCTTTAAAATTTTAAATTTAATTTTTAGGAAATTGAAGTTAGAAAAATCAAAGTATTTATTCCAGGTCACACAGTTAGTGAGATGTCAAAACATGAAGCTATGGTTATCCTGTGAATGCCGGGAAATGGAGAGATAGAGATGACATAATAAAGATGATGTTTGGTGGATGGGATATTAACAAATAATGGCCATTTATGGAGACTTTTGAATAGTTTATCTCATGTAATCCTTACAATCACCCTATAAGGTAGGTATTATTCTGCTTATCTTAGAACAGAGGGAGGTAAAGTTCAGAGAGAATAAATAATTTGTCCTAGGATATATGGCTGGTAAACATTGGAGCTGAGAGTCCATTTTTGGTCTGAATATGAAGTCAATGATTTTGAAATATCTTCATTATTATTTTTTAATAATACACATTTCTACCCTGAAGGTTATGTTATAAAATAAGGTTTCCTAGGAATCAGAAATGGATATCTATCATATCAGGAAAATTTGACCTACAAAGGAAGATATGAAGCAGCAGTACCTTTGAGAGTCTTTGGTGTTCCCCAAATAGTGCATAGAATCAATTCTAGAACCTTTCTTTCATACATATTTTATTATTGACATATAATGTAAATTGAGAGCGTAAATTGTCCTAATATGCCTTCTGATTTATCAGAGTGGTCACAAGCTTTCTGTATGTGCTTAACCTGTTTCCACATAATGAGACAGGACTTAGGGCAAATATAATTTGTACTATAAAAGTGGATCATCTGCTCTTTCATACAAAGCTCTCCTTTCATAGGTCATGAGATTGAATCCTTTTCCTCAGTGATGAAAACAGGATGGCATGATTTCATTTACCCTCATGTAATGGAGACCTGCATTGTGGAGAAGGTTGACTGGGCTGAGAGTGCAAATGTGTGCCCCAGAAGCCATAATTCTGTGGAATCATTAAAGAACTAACTAGCAAGTCATGTGACTCTTGGTCCCTAAGTGTTCTATTTTTGTGGCAACTCTTTCTTTTTTTAGATTGTTCCACTTTTTTTCTTTTCTTTTTAAACATACAATGACTGGAATTAAATAGTAGAGACACACTTACCAATGTTGCAAATGAAATGCTATGAATATGAAATATGTTGGATGACAAATTTAAGATCCAAAAATATCTTTACCAAAGGGAGCAATGGACCGAATCTAACAAGATGAAATGTAGTAAGAATACACACTGGCAAACTTAACTGCTTTATATTTTTACTGCTTATTGCCGATATAAGGGAAAGCTATTGATGTTTTATGATTTAATCTAGCCAACATACTAATATTTCTCTTATATTTTATAGTGAATTCTTCAGTATTTTCTAAATATATAACCATGTAATCTTCAAATACTTGTATTTTTATGTCTTTATATTTTATTCCTTTCTATATCTATAACTTTCACTTACATTTCATGTTTTCTTTTGCATTTTCTGGAACTTCCAGGTTGATGGTTGGTTTTCTAATAAGTAGACTTATAAACTCAAGTGTTCTTTGTCCTTAGTAAGTTCCCTGTCTTTGTAAGGGTTTATGGCATTAAAGACAATATATATTCAGAAAGATAGTTTAGATATACATTGGTCAAAGAAGTCTGGACCATGTACCAGGGACAGTCTATGAACTTAGCATCAATCCCTAAAAATATAAGCACAGAAATTGAATGTAGGTGTTTGGAAATTTTACAGCAATTTAATCAAACAATTTCGTCTTTTGAATCGAGTAATAAAACATGTAGTCTTTTACTTTGTGTATCTTTTTTCTTATTCATTTAGTTAATTCATTTTTATAATATTTTATGTAAGTGTCAGTCTGTAATAATGGGAAAAGTAAGTTGGCCTTGATGGCTTGAGGAGCATTGTTATATCAGGGATAAGAATATTGGGATAGTGGTTGAGCTAAATGAATTTTATGCTTATGTTTCCTTTAAACTTCAGTATTTTCTATATAGAACTATTCCTACTGAAAACTGTAGTTTTACTGTTTTGAGACACCTTGTATCACATTGTAATCAAGTAATCAAAGTTTTGAGATTAGAATTAGAAAGTGCATATACTTATTCAAATTCCAGAATCCTAGGCTGTGTTACTTAGTCGTTTTTCTTGTTCTTGTTGTTGTTTTGTTTTGTTTTCCTTGCATATGTTTTGTTAGCCTCTTTCTCAGTCGAAAATCCAAATCCACAACACCCCAAATGGAATATCAATGTTAAGATAGTGTATATCAGTTGGCAAAGCTGTGGCACTGTGGTGTACTAAATATCTGAATTCACTTGATTCTCATTTCCAGGAACCTTGTTCATTTGAATGATTTTCAGGGGATGTTACAGACTGGACAGGGATGACAGCTTCATGTAGCAACCTGCATCCATTAAGCCATCTCAGAAACAAAGAAGCCTATATATAGTCATTTAAAGTTTTTGAATGCATGGCATATAAGATAAAGGGCATACATGTATGAGATATTTGTCCATGGATGAGCCCTACAATATACCTAATTTCCAGTGTGCCAATTTTAACTCCTCTTCCTTCTCATCCACTCCAGGAAGTATACAAGATTTCAAGAGGATATAGAATATATTACTTGTTAGAGTAGTATTAAGTACATTATTTGCCTGGCTTTAGATCTTTATAATTTTATCATAGATGCTTTTGAAATATATTTTTGATAATTTTGTCCTAGATTATTTTTCATCTTACACATTACTGGGATGGACAATGTGTCTCCCCATTGCAGTTGTGATCTGCTTGTGATATGTGGAGCACGCGTTTAGACGCATGGACACACACATATAACAGACAGTTTGCATAAAACACTATAAGGTAGAGAGTGACCTTGGAGTTTCCTTAGACCAACTCCTGTATGTGACAGATGAAGATATCCAGTACATATCAATAGAGATGGAATTGTTTCCATAGTCATTCATTCTGTAGTCTATGTAAAACAGCCTACGTCCGTTCTTCGCTTTCTTGGTTAGCAGTAGTTTCCCGCCTCTCTCGCATGCGCATGCACGAACACAAAACCATTCATACGTTTCAATAATTGTTTCTAGAAAGTCAATATATACACATTCATTTGGTTTAAATATTTTAAAAACATTATTATTTGAAAGGTAAATAATCATTTAAAATTGTTATATTTGGGGGGCACCTGGGTGGCTCAGTCAGTTTAGCTTCCAAATCTTGATTTCACATCAGGTCATGATCTCAGACCCCTGGGTCAAGCCCTGTGGCTGGTTCCTGCTCAGCAGGGGGTCTTCTTCTCTCACTCTCTCTCTTCCCCCCTCTCCCTCCACTCCTCCCCCCTGCTTGTGCTCTCTCTCTCTCAAATAAATAAATAAATCTTTTTTAAAAAAAAATTGTTTTATTTTCAGGAACCATAAGGGATATATGCAGTTTATAACTTTGCTGATCAGTATGAAAGCTAACACTCATATGTGGCCATTGAGTGCCTGAAATGAGGCTGTCCAATTTGGGATGTCCTGTAAGATAGATATATTCCAGAACTCAAAGTTCTTAAAAAAAAAAAAAAGAAAGAAAAAAAAAAGTTAAAATAGCTAAGTGATATTTTTACGTTGGTTTTTCTGTTGACAATATTTTAGACAGTTTTGACTAAATAAAATACATTTAAAGTAATTTCACCTGTTTCTTATCAATATTAATACTAGAAAATTTAGAATTGTGTACACATCTCCCATTATATTTTCATTAAGCAGCCCTGGTTTAGAACCTTCAATATATCTGCACATAATTCCCATTCTGCTAATAATGCCCAATATAGACTTTATCTGAGAAGACAAGTCAAAGAAAAATTCTGAGCCTGAGACTGTGGTAAATTTCCTTTACAGTGAATTTAGATAAGTATCAAGCCAAGATCTGCTATGCCTTTCTAAATATCATCTAATGTTATAACCACACCCATGAAGTGAGTTTTACACAGCTTCAATTGAAGTAAAAAGTCAATAGAATTTTAAAGATTAATGGTATATGTGAACATTTTATAAGGATACAAAATATGCCAAGGTCTATGAAGCCTTCACATACTTATGTTGAATTACATGTCATCACAATCATAGCCAAAATGTACTACCTCAAAATATGTTCAAAATATGTTCAACATGATCTTAACATAAATAATTATAGATAGTTCCTTTTTTCTATGTGATAATTGTTTTATGTCCTATGTACTGTCTGTTCCTATGTCCTTTGGTAGTTGTATTTAAATCAAATTTAATTTTTGTTTTGACATTTTCAATATTTTGGATAAAGCTTTAGCAATACTTTATAAATTAGAAATATACCCAATCAAAAAATAGTTTTTCTTTCAATATGTTGTGCCAGAAGTAAAAAAAAGTAAAAAATAAAAAATGATGGATGAGGAAACAGAAGACCCAGGTTCCAAAATTAGTTTTTACTAATATGCCTTCTGATTTATCAGAGTGGTCTTGATTGTTAACTGATATTGTAGTAGGTATCCTTAGGCTCCTCCCAATTCTGTCCATGATTGGGGGATTCTAACTGAGGTGTTTCTTAATGAAACACAGTGGTTCTGTGTTCTTCTGATTAATGGAAGTAACTGTTATATCTCCAGTGCCTGGCGTATTAAGAAGTGTTTTTAAATTTGTTTAGTTTTAATGCCCAAGCAGGAATACTACAGCAATTCTAGATACTAACATGTTACTTTTGGTATTTGAAATATATATTTTTAATAATTTAAAATCTCTACTTATATACAGTTGACCCTTAAACAATATGGATTTGAACAGCATTTGGGTCTACTACACTGGATTTTTTTCAATAAATAGAGTACAGTACTGTAAATATATTTTCTCTTCTTCTTGATTTTCTTCATAACATTTTCTTTTCACCAGCTTAGTTTATTGTAAGAATATGGTGTATAATACATACATAAAACAAAATGTGTGTTAATTGACTATTTATGTTATCAGTAAGGCTTCTGGTCAATAATGGACTATCAATAGTTAAACTTTTGGGGGAGTCAAAAGTTATACATGGATTTTTGACTGCACAGCAGTCAGTGTTCCTAACACCCATGTTGTTCAATGGTCAATTGTTTTTATGACTATAGAATTTTAGTTACATACATTTTATAATTTTAATATTAAGTTCTATATTTTATTATGAATTTAAGGTTTAAAATCAATTTACTTATTGTTATTTTATTCTAATGAAAAGGACTCTTTCAACCTGTGTGTCCTGGAGATGAGGGGCAGGAAGACAGCTGCACCAGATATGTCAGTTTGGGGAAATTTGGGTCTATTTCAAAACCTCATCTAATGCCTACTTGGTTAATGAGGGATTAGATTATAATAATATAATAATAGATTATTTGAATCTTTTTCTCTTCTATTAGAAGATTATGAGTTTCAGGACACCTGGGTGGCTCAGTGGATTAAGCCTCTGCTTTCAGTTAAGGTCATGATCCCAGGGTCCTGAGATCGAGTTCTGCCTACACTGGGCTCCTCTGCTTGGCAGGGAGCCTGCTTCCTTCTCTCTCTCTCTGCCTGCCACCCTGCCTATTTGTGATCTAACAAATAAATAAAATATTTTTAAAAATATGAGATTCAGTTTTACCTTTTATGCATTTATCAGAAAGCAGAAATAATATATTTTTAAAAGATTTATTTTAGGGAGTGAGAGAGCATGGTGGAAGGGCAGAGAAAGAGAGAGAGAGAGACACTCAAGCAGACTCCATCCTGAGCACAGACCCAGATGCATGGCTCCATCTCAGGGCCCTGACATCACAACCTGATCTGAACCCAAGAGTTGGTTGCTTAACTAACTGCACCACCCAGGTGCTCCAGACAACAGAAATAATATTATAAATAAATATTCATTTTCACACTTAGATGTTATTACTTAGAACCTAAGAAAAAGTCACTGTGTGTGAGATATAAGATTCCAGATGCAAGCTTGTTGGGTCACGCATTCCTCAGGCATGCTGCCCATTGCTTAGGATGGGGCATCTGACTTCTCGAGACCCACCAGACAAGAGAATCAGTATTTAAGTTTCCACAAACAGAGTGGCATGAAAATACCATTTGTGGCAGTATTGGTGATAGCAACAAGTTTCTTTTGATGCTTCAGTACAGACACTGTAATCTATTTCTCAACAGCCACTTCACTGCAGTCGATAAATTGATATCAATCATGATAATTTCATCCTCTTTGCCATAGACTGGTTTAGGGGTTTTGGGGTATTAGGGAAAGATATGTCCCATTCTTGGGACCCATGTGAATTTAGTTATGTCACTGAGAATAGTTAAGTTGCTATGGATGACTAGCTTACAAAGCAAGATGAATCAGCTTTGTCTTATGCCATAGGTAGGGGGCTTAAACAACATGAATTTATTTTCTCACAGTTATGGAGGCTGGAAGTCTAAAAGCAAAGTGCTGGCATTAGTGGTTTCTCCTGGGAGCTCTCTTCCTGACTTGCCAACCGCAGCCTTCTGCCTGTGTCCTTACTTGGCTGAGAATGAGCAGGAGTGAGCTCTGTAATCTCTTCTCATAAGGACACTAATCTCATCTTGGGGTCTTGCCCCATGACTTTATCTAAAACTACTCACCACCCCAAAGCCTTATCTCTAAATCCTTTCCTGTTGAAGGTTAGGGCTTCAATATATGAATTTTGAGGAAACACATTCAGTCCATTGGATGCCTCATATTTTTTACATTAATATGAAGGGTGAAGGGATACTCTTGTATCATTGTTTCTGAATCTGCTTAAGAGTCCTTCATATGTGAGTTATAATATCTCCCTTTTACTTTGTGCCAATTTAATTTGTATTTTCTCCCTCTCCTCTTCTCTCCTCTCTCCTTCCTCCCTCCCTCCCTCCATTCCTTCTCTCCTTCCTCTTTCTCAGTAAAATGCTTACTAATGAACTCAGTGTATGATCTCATTAACACTAGATGGCTACCATGCACAATTGGCCCTGGGCACTGACTCTTGATTCAGAGTGAGCAATTTCTCATCCAAGAAAACTTGGAACAGTGATAGGAGAGGGGAAATCTGCCCTTGGCAGGACTTCAGATATCAGGGGCAGTCAGGAGTTGGTGGCTTTCCCTGCAGCTTTGTTGGGCATCTAAAGCAAGTATGGGAACACAATGAGATACCAGCTGGTATCTCATGTATCAACAGAGCAACGGAAGGTTGGGAAAAAAAACTCTACGTAGCTGTCCCTAACATTTTTGAAACATTATTTTATATTCATCCACATTCAAATTCGTTACTGAATACATATACTTGTCTTTCCATGAACAGCTACTTTCAGTCTAACAAAAACAAGAGGCCATTTTCTTTCATAATACTCAAGTCACATTGTAGTTCTAAATAGCTCGTTCTTGTTTTCATACCTTAAGACCCCTAAACTTGCATTTATTCTGTTTGTCTTTCTGGAAAACTCCTGTTCATCCCTTAGGACTTTGCTCAAGCTGTTACTTCTGTCAAGTCTTCTTTGAATCAGACTTGACCCACACATTTCCAGAGGCAATAATAATTAATTTTCATTGTTTTTAAGTCATTTGTGGTTACCCTTTAAAAGCATCTTACTGTGACTGTATTATTTTATCTGTATGTCTAAGTGTAATATGGAATGATATCTTGAGCATAGAAGTTATGCCATTTTTGTTTTTTTAAGAGCCCAGAACCCAGCACAGAGGTGAATAGATCTTGGGCTCAGTGACAATGTATGTTTTTCAATTATATGAAGAATGGCTAATGATTTGTTGGCTGCATCAACGGCCAGAATGGACTTCTTTAAATTTATCTTTCTATAGCATACATTTGAATTTGGGCAATATTGTTTCAAATGGACTTAGTCTTGGCAGAAGGAATATTCCTTGAATTTTTTACACAATCTTCCAGAACGCTTGGTGTTAAATATCATCCAACAAAGTAATTTGAACAGCTTTTAGCTATATTCAGGAACAAATCTGCAGCAATAGTCTTTGAGTTTCTGTATTGCCAACGAAATTACTAATATTTCTAAGCAACTCTGTAACCGTATGTTGCTCTGCAAAAACATTCCAGAATGTTTCTGGTCTACAGTTCTAGGGGCTGCAAACCTTTCCATCTCTGAAACAAGAATAAGAATTGATCCAGAGTTTCAATTTGCTTTATGATTGTCTGTCCATACTATTTAAATATTGGTATGACTTGAGGATCTGAAGGAGTTTTCAAAACTACCTCTTCATTTGTTTTTCCACCCTCAGATCACAGTGATGCCCAAGTATGTTCTGTGTGTTTTACTGCTTTTCATTTCATTTTCTGTTGAAACCGGTATTTCCATCAAAGCAGAATTCAGGTACCTTGTTTAGGATGACATGATCATTTCTACAGAAACCTATTATGATGTAAACAGGACTGAGACTCCAGGTAGGAGAATGAATGGCAGGAAGTATTGAATTCCAATCAAGACATTTTGTCTGTGCATTATTATATTTAGAAAGCAGGTTGTGGCCAAAAAAAAAAAAATTAAAAATGTGTTGAGTAAAAAATGACTTATGTATTAGAAAATAAACAGATTTAATCACTATTCTGGTATAGTTTTGTAAATATTGAGATTTATGGAGTAGGTGCTTTTGGTGGCAGATAGTGTGGAGAATAGGAAGAATGGGGACTTTGTCATCCTAAGACTTTTAGTAATATTTCACAAGTACAGTTTTATGACCGATTGTCTAGTCTAAACCATTAATTTTACTGATGAAGAAATGCAACCCTGGAGGGTATAGATAACTTGCTGTGGGCTACATAAGTAGGTAGTGGCAGAGCCAAAACAGGAACTATGCTTTTTATGGATTTTTTTTCTATCAGCAATTTTCTAAGTTTAAAATATGGCAGCATTCATTTACATAATTTTTTTTCCTTATCCAAATCATTTAATGCTAAAAACCTGAACATTTCCATTCAGCACAGAGCTGAAAAATGTAAATCTGAGATTAAAGCACAGCTCAAAACTTCACATTTTTAAAATATATATGAAAAATTTGTTCATATAACATAGCAACGCATGTTTCCATTAGCCTAGAGACTTTTGAATATTCTTCACGTTAGCAAACTTGAACATATTCTTCATAGAAATTAGGAAAATAGTTAAGATAGTCTTTTGATTATATAGCTGCATCATTGTAGTGAAGTTCACTTATTTTCACTCCATTAGGAAAAATAATTTAAATGGCTTAATTCATATGGTCAAATCAAGAAAATGATGTTATATATATATGTATATATACATATATATATAATCTATCTACAGTTATATAGCACATATTTGATGCTTTTTTAAAAGAGGATGTGTGTTTATATGTTTGTGGGTATATACACAAAATAAACACACACATGAAAATTTGTTAAGTGTAATTTTGACTATATGTAATTTTTGTCTTAGGCACTGCTTTTAGGAGCATTTATCAATTAAAGGACTCTCTGAATATGCTATATTGGTGGACTTGTAAATTTTGGTGGTCTCTAAAAAGGGAATGTGATGCTTTCTATCTTTGATGAGCGCCAGTACATCTTCCCTGGAAAAGGTCATGCCTCTTCATCAGAGAGGTGATCTGTCTCACCTTACTTAATCCTTCATATACTGTACTTACTTTACTCATTTGATAATGAAATGTGAAAACCTATAGAGTATGTTCTCTGGAATTCGGATAATTAATAATATTATATTTAATGACATGTACATGCCCACGCACACACACACAAATGTCATTGTACCAAAAACAGAGAAAAGATGAAGAAGAAGGAGAAGGAGAAGGAGAGGAGGAGGAGGAGGAGAAAGAAAAATCCAGAGAGTTAATATTTCCAGTCTAAAATGTCCTCAGATTATTTATCAGCATTCTTTACAGTATGAATTCTCCATTCTTTCTGGGGAACCATGCACAGGAATTTACATGTAGATTTGCATTTTTAACTGTATTATGCAGATTTTACTGGTAGTAGGTTTCAGTTAACCTTAAAGAATCCATGTATGTCTATCTAGAAGATGATTACAAAGATTTTTAATCTTTGCTTCTGGCTTCAGGCTCAAGAACTTTCCATTTTCCTCTCTACTCTTTTGCATATATATATATATATATATATATATATATATGTATACCTTGTCAGAATTTCACAGGTGTGTGTAATAATGGACAACAGTCACTGTCTGGGACCTCTGAACATGTCACTCCCTTTGCTGCAAAGGCCTTCGGCCTCCTTAGGGAACATAAATTAGTACAGGCTCACTGTTTTGCAATCCAAGATGAAAAAGAAAATGCATTCATCAGCCTAGAATGGATTAAAATAAATGGGTTCAGCAACTAGTCTCCCAGACATGCTTAATTGAATATTCAAATTCCTGCAGCCTGTAAACACTTGTGTTATAGTGGAACTGTGTTTTCGTGGGGCTTCAGTAAGTCCACGCTTTTAAGATACTGCTTTTAAGTCAATCAAAGATGTTGACTTTATTGCATACATTATTACAGATTGTGTTCTTAGTGAGCTATCTCTGAATGATTTAATTATCTAAAGACATTACATAAATTTTTACTAAAATAGAGCTTTAAAGAGAGTATCAGTCTTCAGATCTCATGAAAGATTTTGTTTATGCCATAGTTTTGCCATGTGTGTGGTTTTTTTGTTTGTTTTTTGTTTTGTTTTTTAAGATTTTGTTTATTTGACAGAGAGAGAGAGAGCACAAGCAAGGGGAACAGAGGCTGAGGGAGTGGAAGAAGCAGGTCCCCACTGAACGGGGAGTCTGATGCAGGGCTCTATCCCAGGACCCTGGGACCATGACCTGAGCCAAAGGCAGACACTTAACCAACTGAGCCATATAGGCGCCCCACTGTCTTTTGTTCTTAGTAAAGGAGGATTAAACCTTCTTGAGGCTCTTGTTCTCTGTCCATACAGGAATATTTTAGCTAATGGGTTGAAATCCTCCAAGTTCAACTGTCCTGAACCTAAGCCAGCCCCTAAAAGTCTATGAGAATACATGGGAACATTTAAAATATAGGACAATTCGAGTTGTCATGTCTCTGTTCTTCCAGTTGGTATGAAAGGCAGTCCAGAGGTTAATAATCATCTCAAACATGGAAACCCCTGGAAATAAGCTTGATGTGGGATGTTCCAAGTCTTTTTAATGTCACCTTTCAGCTGGTCCGTTCAATACCATTGGACTTGGTTACCATTTGACTGATATATTTTAGATGTTTTAAAAGTAGAAGACCTGATTTTTCTATGTGGGTGTGAGTGATATTTTGCAATTTTTAAAAGAGGGGGCATCTGGCACATAGCCCTGGGCAGAATCTCTCTCATTGCAACTTTGTGTTTCTGCCTATTATCCTCCTGCTTCGAAAGTAATGGCCACTCATCAGAACTCTATTCATAGTAATTGGTGAAATCTTTTTGGAGTCCTTCAGGCTGTATAAATGTCAAATGTTGCTGTTATTGCCATTATTAATGGGGCTTTGGGTAGAGAGGGAGGAGAAAGGAATAGTTTGCCTGTATTAACATGCATTGACTACATATTGACTGCAAAGAAGAATTGTATCTGTAGGAAGAAAGTTCAGTTTCCATGATTTAGCAAGCCACTGAGAGATAGCAATCTGGCTAAATAGAAAGGAATGATTTGCTCTTTAACAAGCAGTTCGTTCTACCTGGGAGCAAGGATCACTCTCCCCTTTATCAGTCTGGTCTTGGTTTTGTGACTGTGGATACTGTAAGTAAAGTAATGCCATACAGATTGAAGTCTTCATAAACCCAGCAATTTTCTTATTTTATTCTCCTGTACCCATTGAATATATGTGAGGCCCAAAGAATTAAAAAAAAAAGAATTAAAAAAAATATTTAAAAAAGGAGATACAAGAAGTGAAAGAAAAAAAAAAAAAAGTGCTGTTTTAAATTTTTAAATTCTTTTTCTTGCAAACCTATACACCAGCACTAACAAACAAACAAAACAAACCTGTACAATTGGTTTCTTTCATTCCAGAAATCTTTTTGCTTTTCCTGGTTCCTTGGCCTTCATTCACAGGTGCCAGTGCTGAGTGGACTCTGGCGGACTCTATCACAGGGACAAGATGAGTCTTGTGTCAGGAGGGAAACGAAATACTCCTCTGTATTGATCTACTCTTCTTTAAAAGAAATAGAGGTGGGAAAAATGAAGGCCAGGTGAAAACCATCTACGTGTGGTGACATAAATTTCAGCTTTTGTGCACTTGAGGTTGAATGTACATTATACCGAACAGCACTAAATATTATCATTTTTAAAGATTTATTTATTTGAGAGAAAGAGCAAGCATGCGTGTTCCCATGCCTTGGAGCTGGTGGTGGGCGTGGGGAGGAACAGAGGTAGGGGGAAAGGGACACTCTTGAGCAGGTTCTGTGCTGAGCACAGAACCTGAGGCATTGAGCCCAGAACCTGAGGCAGGCCTGATCCCAGGACCCCAAGATCATAACCTGAGCTGAAATCTAGAGTCTGTCACTCAACCAGCTGAGCCACTCAGGCGCCCTATGAATAGCACTAATTATTTAAAGTGACTTTTACCTTATTATTATGGTCAGTGAATGATTGAGTTGTTGCTGTGCATGCCAAGTTGTGTTTCAGAAAGGAGAGAGTGAGTTTAGATGTCCGCTTGAGATGGCAGAATGTAATTTGACAAGGAGAAGGGAAATGGGCATATATTAATCATCCAGATCTTGGTGAGTTGAAATAGAGACAGGCATTTTTTTTTTTTTTCTTTCTGAGTGATATTTCCATTTATTTATTTTCCCGTTTGGCTAAGCACAGACTCCGTGGGTAATTCTAAAGAAACTGAGTCTCGGCAGTCTCCTTTAAGAGAGGAAGAGATGGAGGATTCTTTTTCAATTGCATATGAGTCATCTATATCTTGGCTTGGCATAGCAAGAGCCATTGTTTTAATAAAGGGACGTCTTCATCTGAGTGTTCTAAGAAACTACTGGGCAAATGAAGAATTTAGTTAACTTCTCTAAGTCTCATTTTTCTCTGTATATCAAAAGGCAATTGTAAATCAAGCACAGAGTTTGTATTAAGAGTAGGTCATCTGGGGGCGCCTGGGTGGCTCAGTGGGTTAAGCCTCTGCCTTCAGCTCAGGTCATGATCTCAGAGTCCTGGGACTGAGCCCCGCATCGGGCTCTCTGCTTGACAGAAAGCCTGCTTCCCCCTCTCTCTGCCTGCCTCTCTGCCTACTTGTGATTTCTGTCTGTCAAATAAATAAATAAAATCTTAAAAAAAAAAAAAAAAGCAAGTGATCTGGACATTATATGTTAATGAAAATTAAAAAAAAAAAGTAAATGATCTGGTATATGTGGAAGAGCCTATAGAATGTCTAGTCCTAGCAGGTACCAGATAAATATCAGCTTTTCTCTCTCACAACCTGAAATGCCATTATCTTCTCTGTAATAGCCCCTTGAAAACAAAGACCAACTCACTGTAAAAGAGCAGTGACCTGATCAAGCAGTGGGGCAATAGGTGATGGCAACATTTATATTAGTACCTATGCTATGGGAACTTTACTAGTTCTCTGTGGCCCAGCATATGATACTATGGGCGATTGAGTAGATAGATAGAATTAACAAGAAATAGTGAATTCAATTCAAGTTCTGACTGGGAGCAGTAGACTCTGGGTCTTCACCCATGGAGACATGTCGACATTTCTAATAACGTAATATTTTGACTGGCAGTCCCGTTTAGAAATATGTATTAGATATTTCGATTAAGAAGACTATTAGCATGATGAATGATGCCTCAAACATTCATGAATTTAGATGAGTACTAATAGAATAGTTAGAAAAACAAAACTTGGTTGGAGTGAATATTTCAATGTGGAGATTTTTAGTAGTGAAAAGATGAATCCAGAGATTTGGGATGATAGATTTTTGCAAGCTGCCTTATCTTGCTGCCTATTTTACATATGAAACAAAGTCTGTTTGGGAAGTAATCAGGGGAACTTTCTACTTTAATTTTCAATTTTCATTCTTAATTTCATTAGTCTTCATTTTACTCTGTTTTTAATTTTTAATTTTATACAAAACTATGGATTTTTAACAACTTTATTGAAATATAATGCCATAAATTCCATAAATTGGAAATGTACAGGATTTTGATTTTAAATAAAATTATAGAGCTGTAAAACAATTACCAAATTCTACTTTTAATATATATCTGTTATCCCCCCTTAAGTTTCCCTTATGCCTTTTGCATTTATTCTCCGCTCCCACCCTCAACCCTGGGCAAACACAAATCTGTGCTGTTTATAAACTTGCCTTTTCTGTGCATTTCCATATAAATAGATTCATACACTATGTAGTCTTTTGCATCCAGTTTTCTTTTACTTTTACTGTAATATTTTTAAAATCCATCCCTGTTGTGGTACACTCTCAGTTAAATTAACTTTTCTAAGACTAATATTCTAGACTCTTTCATTTTTTATTCTATTATTTCATATTGAGATTTCATGTTTGGAATGATGACTTAAAAATTCCATTTTTAATTCATTCCATTCTGTTGCTCAATTGTTTTTCGTTATGGTTATACCACATTTTGGTTATCAGTTTGGGAGGAGATAGGCTTTGGATTGTTTCTAGTTTTGGCATTTTCAATGCTGCTGCTGTGACTTTGGGGTAGCTTTTTTTGTATGAACACGTTTTCATTTCTTTTGGATGGATTCTTAAAAGTGGATTTACAGGTCACATAATCCGTTTATATTTAACACTGTAAGTGGTGGACTATTTTGTAAAGTGTCTTTACACTTTACCATCTGCATTCCTTTCAGCAATGCATTAGGATTCCAGTTTCTCCATATCCTTATCAACACTTGCTATTATCTGTCTTTTTTGTTAGAAGGTATGCTGTCATATTTTCTGAGGCTTAATTCCTAGTTCCCTAATGACTAAGTATGTTGAGAATGTTTTTAAGATTTGCCTATTAGTTTTTGACATATCTTCTTTAGTAAAGTGTCTATTCAAGCCCTTTGCCAATTTTTAATTTGTTCTTTTTCTTATTATTGTTATAACTTTTTTATTCAAATTTCTTATCAGATATGTAATTATGAAAATATATATCCCACTATCTTGCTTGTCTTTTTGTTTTCTGACTGGTCTCTTTTGAATGACAAGTTTAACTCTTTTAGAAAATTAAAACCTGCTTTCTAATCTAGTGTGTAGCCTACTGATTCAGATCTGTCTTTAATAATAATAATTACAATAGATTTTTAAGTCATCATTCCAAACATGAAATCTCAATATGAAATAATAGAATAAAAAAGGAAAGAGTCTACAATATTAGTCTTAGAAAAGTTAATTTAAAAAATGTCTTTGTATTTTTTAGAGTTAATCCTTTGTTTTTTTTTTCCTGTCATAGAACTTGAATGAGAATAAGAAGAAGGAGTTAAGCTAATTCTTAATAATGGCAATAATAATGACAATAGTGCTTAATGTTATTAAGCATCTGACAGTTAAAAAAACCAAACTGTTACATAGCTGAACTTGATTTAATCAGTAATTTAGTATAACAAGATAGAATATATCAAGTAAGATTTGTTGAGTACCTACTAACACACTGAGTCAAACATTTTGTACATAAGGGTGGAAAGAAAATACTTCACATCCCAGGACCTCATAATCCTTAGGGAGAACAGAACAATAAGTTATAGCTCAGTGAATTAAATGCCAGGAGAGAGGTTTTCATAGATGTTATGGAAATAACACAGGGAGGTCATCCTCACCTTGATTTCTTAAACAAGGTACCAAGATATAACCCACCCAGGGAAGATGGGTGAAAAAGGTAAACTAATGAGAAAAGTAATATCTGTTTTTCATTTCCTGTAAGTTAGTCATTGATAAGGTACTTTATGTAGATATTTCCATAGTCTTTTTTTTCCCAATTTATTTATTTTCAGAAAAACAGTATTCATTATTTTTTCACCACACCCAGTGCTCCATGCAAGCTGTGCCCTCTATAATACCCACCACCTGGTACCCCAACCTCCCACCCCCCTGCCACTTCAAATCCCTCAGACTGTTTTTCAGAGTCCATAGTCTCTCATGGTTCACCTCCCCTTCCAATTCCATAGTCTTAAGGAAAGCAAACAACAAAATCCTGAGGCCCATGTGGCATAATTAACTTGGCTGAGTTCTGGACATGAACAAAGATTTGCAGACAATATGCACTAGAATATGCACAATATGCATTAGAAGGGCATGGAAGTAAAGACTTGAGCCAATTATAAGGATCTTATGAATATTGTTTTAATAAAGGTGAAGAAAGTTGAAGGCCTGACTTAAGACACTAGCCGGGGGAATAGAGAGAAGGAGACGGTTCTAAGAATTTTAGAACAAGCATTGGCAAAAATTGGAGAGTTAGACTGAATTAGCGATATAAAATAAAGAGAAGAGTCAATAAGACTTCTCACGTTTCTGACTTGGACAAATTAGTGGATGGTGCTGTCATCCACTGAGCCAAAGAGTATAGGAGAAGGAGCAGAATTTGGTAGACATGAATGAATGATATCAGAGGCCAGGGACTAGAAACTAGAGCTTTTCAATAAAACACTGAAGGTCTAACTAAACTATGCAATCCTTGCATCAAAGTGTACTTCTATGAAGATGAATAGATTGAGCCTTGCCAAAATAACCCTACAGACACAGTGCATCATATCCATCAGTCAGTGAGATCCAGGTATCCTCATGAGTTGGAAGGATCTAAAAAATCATTCTCAGCTTTCCTTATATTGAAGAACCAGTCATTGGAGAATCATGGTCTCAGAAAGTCTTTTCTCCTCCCCTCTTCTTTCATTAGTGCAAAAAAGAGTAATTGAGGAGAGGGATATTTCAGATAGCTGTCACCTGGATTTCCCTTCAGTTAGACAAATATTGTGTCAGTTTTCAGCCTAGTACAGACACACTGGCAGGCAAGATTTCTGAATGAGGCAGACACTTGATCAGGTTGGCTGTTCTAGCTCTTGATCGTCATTTATTATACCACTACAATTTATCTTAGAACAGAGACAGCTGTCATTATGCTAGTCTTGGATTAAGCTAACTGTTAAAGACAAGGCTCAGAAGGAAAAAAAAGAAACAGTAGTCTATCAGGTTCTGCATTTTTGTCCACCCAGTATTCCCTACCTTTTTTAAAATAGATGTTATCAAGAAGGAACCAAGAGTATTCCACCTACTTGTGGAGAAACATTTAAAGATCTTCACAACCACCTCTGGATATAATAAATTTTGCAGTAATTTTGCTGATGAATAAATGTCAGATTGCCCTTTGGAAACTAGTTCTGATGGACTTCATAACTAAATCATTTCAAAATTATGTCCTAACCCCAGAAATCTCCCAGGTTTTGGCAATTAAATGGTCTTCTAGAACTTACCTTAACAATGAAAATTTCACATCACTAGATAATTATCCATAAACCCTTTTCTATCCATGAGTCTGATGCTAACAATGACAACTCTACATATGAATGTGGCTGAAAAACAGTAACAATTTTATTAGCATGTGCATTATAAATGAATCAGGATGTGGATCAAGTGGCTACCATTTTGAACTCTGGACTTAAATGCAACTAACACGCCCCTCTCAGATGGAAAAAAAAAGGCAAAAAATTCAGAGTATTGTGTATACAGCCTCCTGATATCCATTGCGGCTCTGTGACAAGAGAGGACATCTGGTTTTGGTTTTCACATTTGCTCTGGGGTAACTTCTGCTGTGTTTGCTGCTCTCTGATCTCAACGAAAAGCTGGGAGTGAAATCCAGGCAATCTGTTGGCACACAGATGCAGAGTGATTGTAATATTCTTGCTTTTACATTCTGGTTTATCTCTAGTGGCCCAGAGATAAAGATCTGCCATTTTCATCCCCCAAAGAAGCAGATGATAGTCAGTATGTGTAAAACTTTTAAAGTGACAGCAAGCCTCAACTTTGATCTCTTTGAGCTTTACTTCCTGCTTCACCAGATGGGCCCACGTCTCTCATCTAGTCCAAGTGGGCTACTCCTTTATCTTTGTAACAGGAGGTCAAAAAAGGTCCTCTTAGATTTTTATTTTCACTGTTACACACTTTATGAAAATGCATTACGTAGTTTTGACTACTTGTGTAGAAAGCAGCTCTATTCTAATAAGGAAGATATTTAGTTATTAGTTTTACTGCTAGGAAGTAAAAATGTAGGTCATTTCTCTATTAGAACATACATAATCAAATAGCACTGATAAAAGTGTTGCCTTTATAATAAGCCCTTTTTCTTGATGTTTATCTGACAACCAGTTGGACCAGAGTTAAAGAGGAAGGTGCAGGTCAACCCATGCACTGAGCTGATGGCATTCCCACAGAAATTGACAGAACAGTAGCAACAGGAGTCAATTCTAATGAGATTGTCATTGCTTGGGAAGGACATGGGCTATAAATGATCAGCTCTGGGAAGAGAGGCAAAAAGGAAGCTACAGAGAATTATGGGTGACAGAATATGCCCCCTTACACCCCAAGGAGAGCCATTAGGGCTCTTCTACATCATTGACCCCAAGAGATCATCAGAATTAAGCATATATCAAGAATTTTTAGGGAAATAGGGTCAGAGAGAAGGGTATGCAGTGTAATATAAGACAAAAGGAGTTGTGTTATGGATTCCAGAGTTCAGTGGGTGACCTGGGCAGTTAGATCACATCCTGACATGGTATCCTAACCATACAAGTTGACCAATCTTTATATGAGATGATGAACTTAGGGATCTTGAGAAAATGCTTTGAGAAATTTTATGGCATTTTTAAGTTCAAATGATATATTTCAAGAGGTTTGCATGAAGAAATGCAGTGTGTGTGTGAGGAGGATATAATATGATGTGCTGTATCAAATATATATTATATACAATGCATACATCCTTCCTGCCTTTCTAGAATTTATGGGTGGCTTCTACACTTTGTGTTTTCTTTCTTGCTTCATTTCCTTCTCTTTTTTTTAACCCAAACTTTCTGCAGAGAATAAGTTCCCCATATGTGTTGCAAACAAATAGGTAATTGAAAACTTCTCTTGCTCTTTGGTACCTTAATCTTTGAAAATCCTAGTTTTGGCTATTGTAGTTTCCCATTATACACAGAACCTGCTTTTATGACAAATGAAAATTAAATTGTATGCTTGGATATTTGCCATTGGAGTCTTATTCTTCCTATAGAGTACTTACCAGCTATACATTTTTGTGACTTAGATCATAGAATAAATATTTTTCCCCTTTTGGATGCTCTGGAACCCACTTTTTTAATGTTAAATTACTTGATATGGTTTTTTATTATGTTAGTCACCATACAGTGCATCATTAGTTTTTGATGTAGTATTCTATTATTCATTGTTTGCATATAACACCCAGTGCTCCATGCAGTCCATGCCCTCTCTAATACCCATCACTGGGCAAACCTATCCCCCACCCGCCTCCCTGTGAAAATCCCCAGTTTTTTTAAAGCACTAAAAATCTCACAACACTTTAAAATAGAGAACCAAATGCAATAGTTATATTGAAGATGGAGTTTCTTTGCTGAAGTCTCATTCATAAGATATTATAATAATTATTTTACTATGATTACTAATTTTACAGCTGCTACTTATTAAGAACTCAACTATTAGTATTTTCAAAAAACATATGTAACTATTTCCATTCTATAAATGAAAACTTTTAATAAGAGAGTTTAAGTCAGAGTCCTAACTCACATAACTAGTAAAGTTTGTGAATCCTGAACAGAAATCTGTTTGTATGTGATTTAAAAACCCACGCATTAAAATAAACTTTTGGGACTTCATCAAAATCAAAAGCTTCTGCACAGCAAAGGAAACAGTCAAAAAAACGAAGAGGCAACCCACGGAATGGGAGAAGATATTTGCAAATGACAGTACAGACAAAAGGTTGATATCCAGGATCTATAATGAACTCCTCAAACTCAACACACACAAAACAGGCAAACACATCAAAAAATGGGCAGAAGATATGAACAGACACTTCTCCAATCAAGACATACAAATGGCTATCAGACACATGAAAAAATGTTCATCATCATTAGCCCTCATGGAGATTCAAATTAAAACCACATTGAGATATCACCTTACACCAGTTAGAATGGCCAAAATTAACAAAACAGGAAACAACATGTGTTGGAGAGGATGTGGAGAAAGGGGAACCCTCTTACACTGTTGGTGGGAATGCAAGTTGGTGCAGCCTCTTTGGAGAACGGTGTGGAGATTCCTCAAGAAATTAAAAATAGAGCTTCCCTACGACCCTGCAATTGCACTCCTGGGTATTTACCCCAAAGATACAGATGTCGTGAAAAGAAGGGCCATCTGTACCCCAATGTTTATAGCAGCAATGGCCACGGTCGCCAAACTATGGAAAGAACCAAGATGCCCTTCAATGGATGAATGGATGAGGAAGATGTGGTCCATATACACTATGGAGTATTATGCCTCCATCAGAAAGGATGAATACCCAACTTTTGTAGCAACATGGATGGGACTGGAAGAGATTATGCTGAGTGAAATAAGTCAAGCAGAGAGAGTCAATTATATGGTTTCACTTATTTGTGGAGCATAACAAATATCATGGAGGACAAGGGGTGTTAGAGAGGAGAAGGGAGTTGGGGTAAATTGGAAGGGGAGGTGAACCACGAGAGACTATGGACTCTGAAAAACAATCTGAGGGGTTTGAAGTGGCAGGGGGGTGGGAGGTTGGGGTACCAGGTGGTGGGTATTAGGGAGGGCACGGATTGCATGGAGCACTGGGTGTGGTGAAAAAATAATGAATACTGTTTTTCTAAAAATAAATAAATTGGGAAAAAAACTTTAAAAAATTAATTAAAATAAATTACTAGAACCTAAAAAAAAAACAACACGCATTTTCCCCTACATTTTATTGCTACAAATTAGAATTAATAATGGAAGTGAGCATCTTTTCCACTACATTTGACAGTTATTGAATTTAATAGCCTTTGGGAAGTCATAACATAAGCTAACAAAAAATACAAACAATTATGTATTAAACCAGGCAATACTTAAAATGCAATAGTAAGAGAAAGGATGATAAGAAAATAAGAGAGAAAAGGTATATGGAGGTTGGAATTAAATGAGTTCTCATTTATAATTATTGTTGCATTCTGAAAGGGCCATAGCTTTTACACTGGCTTCTGTATATTTGATCTCCTTGGTATCCTAGCAAAGTGATCATTGTCCTCCCAATCTTACACAGAAGGACATGGAACCAAGGGTGAAACCCAATATGGCCATTGATATATTATTATTGTTATTATTCTTAAGATTTTATTTATTTACTCATCAGAGAAAGCACAGCAGGGGGAGTGGCAGGCAGAGGGAGAAGCAGTCTCCTCACTGAGTAAGGAACCCGATGGGGGACTCTGTCCTAGAATCCTGGGATCGTGAACTGAGCCAAAGACAACCACTTAACCAACTGAGCTGCCCAGGCATCCCATCATTGGTATATTAATTCAAAACATATTTGATAGCTTCCATATGATAATGTACTGTACTAGGCTCTGAGGAAATGTCTCTCTCTAGGATAATCAAGGTTCCTGTCCTCAAGAAACTTACATTCATGTAAAAGAGGACAGTTCAATAATTTTTTAATATAATGGGCATGAACATTTGAAAAATAAAGATATGTGTAAGGATATAGGGAAATAATTTAGGCAGCTATGGTAGCAATCCAAACAAACCATGATGGTGACTTTGGACTGGTGACTTAGGGTTGCAGTGGAATTGAAGAGAGTTGGGTGGTATATTTTTGGAAACATAACAAAAAGACATATTGATTGGTAGGGGTTGGGGATGAGGGAAGTGGGATAATGAAGAATTAATTGTAAGTGTTTGGTGTAAGACACCAGATAAGTATTGGTGCCATTTACTGAGACGAAGAAGGCAAGGGAAACAGCGGATTGCAGAAATGAAAAGTAAGAACCCGGGATTTTATTGGGATGTACTTATTTGGAAATGCTTATTAGATATCCAATGGAAAATGCTATGTTTAATAAATGAGTCTAAGCTCACTCAAGAGATCAGGGCTGGGGATAGAAATTTGGGAGTCGCATTAGCATATAGATTATTATTTAAAACCATGGGACAGAAAGAGATCATCTCGGGAGAGAGTGGGATAAAGAACTGATGAAGACCCGGCACCAACACTGGATTGCTCCCACATTCATAGCGCAAAGAGAGAAGGAGCGAAGAAAGGAGGCAGAGAGTGCTGTTGAAAAAGATGGGAAATCCATACTGACAGAGCTGAGAGAAGAAAGTATTTCTACAAGGAGAGCATTTACCTATGTGAATTGCTGCAAAAAGGTCAAAGAAGATGAGGCAGATAAGTGAATATTGGATTAGCCCACACCAAGGTCACTGGCAACCTGGACAACTGTGATTATAGTGGACTAGTTGAAATGAAAATCAGTGCTGAGTCTGGTAGGGAATAAAGAGGAGGTGAGAAAATGGAAATGATGAATAGGGAAAAAATTTTCAGAGAGGTTTGCTGTGAAGGGAAATAAACAGATGGAACAGTAGCTAGAAAGGATATGGGTTGAAGGACGAGTTGTTTCAATCTTTGTCGTGAGCAGTCTTATGACTTCAAACCATTACTTGTGTTTTAATCTCTTACAATCCTGAAGGTCATAAAAGTTTGGGAAAAAAAAATGAAGGAAAATTGTGGCCTTCCTATGTTAGGGAGAATATATTCCTATGTTAGTTGGGAACGTATCTCAACAAATTGCAGAATGGCCACCATTTACTGGTGTCATGCATTTTGTAAGATGACATGTCAGAACCTAGGGATAGGGAGGTTCATGGTGCTATCATTTTCATGGGGAAGAGGGACACATACAGTAAATTAATAACTGAATAAAATAGTTTATAGCAAAGGGTGCTATGAAGAAAAATACAGCAAGTAAGGCATGTAAGTAGGACTGGAGGGTGGGAGATATAATAAAAGTCTTAAAAGGTATAGACAAGAAAGCCACAGTAAGGAAATGACATCTGAGCAAAAACGTGAATGACAAACACTACAGAGAAATATAGATAATTATGTGAAAATTGGATCTGTCTGTAGAATCTGTGAGTCCAACACCCTGAAGGAGGACCTTCCCAGACCAAGTTTAGAAAGGATTTCAAGGAGGAGAGACAGAGAAACTATACCAGATCCTCTACTAGGTGAGCTCTGTGGAACAAGGTCATTTTGTATTTTGACAAGAACAGTTCAGCAGAATGATAGAGGAGGAAGCCTGGTTGGAGTGAGTACAAGAGAGAAAGGGAAGGAATTAATTAGAGATGGGGGATATAGAAATTCTTTCAAGCAGTTTTGATAGAAAGCAAAGCAGAGAAATGGGATGGTGGCTGGAGAGCCATGGGATCCAGAGAGGGATTTTTTAAAAGATAGAACTATAATTGTATATTGGAACACTCAGGGGAATTCTCCAGCAGAGAGAAAATTGCTGAAGCAGTGCCCCCTAAGAGTGAGAGGGAATGGGTAGTGAAAGGTTTGGCAGTGGATGCAGACCCATGTACAGAGCCACCAGAAGAAAGGTAGAGTGTATAGGCTCAGATGCCTTTGTGTCTTCATGTGAGCTTGGGAAAGTTCTTTCTGATTAATGCCCCCCCCAACCTTAGTGAAAGAGGAAGCAAGTTATAGACTGAGATTTTAGAGGTTTGCTGAGCTGGGAGAAGGCACTAAATAGTCTCTAAATTGTGAAAGGGCTAGAAAATAGGATTGCCAGGAAGCACCAGTGCCCCTGGCGGGCGGTGGGGGGGGGGGGCATTGGTGGCCGGTGCATTTTAATGAGACTAGTCAGGATGGTCCCAAGAATTTTCCAACTCTGCTCAGTTGTGCAGGGAAAAGTGCTGGGAGGCCAGAGAATATCCCTTTCTTCATAACAGCTCAGAAAAGAGGAAAAGAAAGCATAAACAGTACAACAAAAATTAGAGAATGTGCGCTCATTGCTACAATCAAATTACAGCAGATGCAGTGGGAGTTCAGGATTGAGAGCAAGAACTCCTGCTGTTTTGGGTCATGGATAAGGGAAGATTATACAAAGAAAGATTCTCAAGACAGTAATAAGTAGGTAGGGATGGGAAACACATTCCTTTTGTTTTTTTCATTTTTAAATTAATTTGTTTGTTTTAGGGAGAGCAGCGGGGAGAGGCAGAGGGAGAAGAAAAGAGAGTCCCAAGCTTACTCTGCCCTAAGCGAGGATCCCTATGCAGGGCTCAGTCTTAGGACCTTGAGATTGACCTGAGCTGAAACCAAACCAGTTGCTTAACTGGCTGAGCGACAGAGGCGCCCCAGGGAACACATGTTTCTGAAGGTGCTGATAGAGTCTCCATCTCATAATTTTTATTATAATTTTTATTAAAATCAAGATAGACCAGGAATCTGCAGTTGCCTGAATCATGACATATAAACACATTGTATAATAATCTTATAATGTAAAATATTATGATACAGTGTAACATATAACATGCTATACAATATAACTTATAGTTTTATTACTTTTATTACTGTCATTTAATAGACCATGACTTAGTGAGCACTGTGTTGAGTTTTCATTAATTACAGCCTCTTATTCTTACCAGTTGGCACAACAGCTGTTTTTCTTCCTATTTTATAAGAAAACTAACACACTTGTTATTAAGTTACTTTACCATGAACCTAGAACTAGTTATTCGCAGAAATGGGATTTAGACCCAGATGTGCCTGATGTTTGTGTTCTTCCAGATCATCAAAAACAGTGCCAATCATCGTGTTGGAGGCTGCTTGGACCCAGACAGAGTCAGGAGCAAAGGTTGTTACTGGTACCCTTGTATGTTGTATCCAGCAATATGATAATTTCTAAATTACAGCTCTCCCTAAGGTCCTATATAAACAGGATATCATTTTGTGTTTCTTGCCCTATGCTGGTTCTTAAAATTGAGACTGGGATATTGAATCACTGTGAACTTGTGATTCTGTGTCTGAAAAGCAGATTCAAAAGTAGCCATAAAACTCGGGTCAGACCTGCATTGCTTACTGGTTCAAGAGTATTTATGACTTCAGAAGACAGATCTGTTTGCTCTTCAGAAGAGATTTTAATTGTGTTACAGAAAGGGATGGCACAGTCTTCAAGGCTTCTGTTCTGTCAGAGAGAGCTAAGGAGTACACAACTTATTTGTTCATTACACAACAAGGTCAATGATAGAGTTCTTTCTTAGAGTCAATCCCATCAATACTGAGAGGGTTCTGAGAAGATGAAATAAACAAATGACAGGCTTGAAGTTTATTTTGTCCTTCTGTCTTAAAAGATAGACTTATGACCACAGGGTTTGGGGTGATGATAAAAGCCAGAAGGTGAGAGGCATCCCTTGTAACTTGTCATGGGACAAGTAGCATCGGCCTGTTACCGTGTGAAAATGAAATGTCCCCTTGTCTTCCAGACCTCTGGAAATGTATCTTTGACCATCTGTGAAATTGATTCCTGTGACAACTCATCCCTATGTTGGAGAAAGCTGTGTGGGGGGAGGGAAGTGGTTATTGAACAATGTTAAGGGAGGTTCCCAGAAAGTTCACTGGGCATTTTTAGAATTTTTATTAACATATAATGTATAATTTTCCCCAGGGGTTCAGGTCTCTGAATCATTAGGCATACACATTTCACAGCATTCACCATAACACATACCCTCCCCAATATCCATAAACCAACTACTCTATCCCTATCCCCCCACCCCCCAGCAACCCCCAGTTTGTTTTGTGAGATTAAGAGTCTCTTATAGTTTGCCTCCCTCACGATCCCATCTTATTTCATTTTTTACTTACCTACCCCCTACAACCCCCCACCATGCTCTCAAATTCCTCATATCAGAGAAAGCATATGATAATTGTCTTTCTCTGATTGACCTATATCGCTCAGCATAATACACTCTAGTTCCATCCATTTCATTGCAAATGGCAAGATTTCATTTCTTTTCATGACTGTATCATATTCCATTGTATATATATATACACCATTCTTCTTTATCCATTCATCTATTGATGGACATCTAGGTTATTTCCATAATTTGGCTATTGTGGACATCGCTGCTATAAACATTCAGGTGCACGTGCCCCTTCAGATCACTACATTTGTATCTTTAGTGTAAATATCCAGTAGGGCAATTGCTGGGTCATAGGGTAGCTCTATTTTCAATTTTTTGAGGAAACTCCTTGCTGTTTTTCACAGTGGTGGCACCAGCTTGCATTCCCACCAACAGTGTAGGAGGGTTCCCCTTTATCTGCATCTTCACTAATCTGCATTTGTCGTTTCCTGACTTATTAATTTTAGCCATTCTGACTAGTGTGAGGTGGTATCTTATCGTGGTTTTGATTTGTATTTCCCTTATGCCGAGTGATGTGTAGCACTTTTTCATGTGTCTATTGGCCATCTGGATGTCTTCTTTGCAGAAATGTCTGTTCATGTCTTCTGCCCATTTCTTGATTGGATTATTTGTTCTTTGGGTGTTGAATTTGATAAGTTCTTTATAGATTTTGGATGCTAGCCCTTTATCTGATATATCGCTTGCAAATATTTTCTTCCATTTTGTCAGTTGTCTTTTGGTTTTGTTGACTGTTTCCTTTACTGTGCAAAAGTTTTTGATCTTGACGAAGTTCCAATAGTTCATTTTTGCCCTTGATTACCTTGCCTTTGTGATGCTTCTAGGAAGAAGTTGTTATGGCTGAGATCAAAGAGGTTGCTGCCTGTGCTCTCCTCAAGGATTTTGATGGATTCCTTTCTCACATTGACATCTTTCATCCATTTGGAGTCTATTTTTGTGTGTGGTATAAGGAAATGGTCCAGTTTCATTTTTCTGCTTGTGACTGTCCAGTTTTCCCAACACCATTTGTTGAAGAGACTGTCTTTTTTCCACTGGACATTCTTTCCTGCTTTGTCAAAGATTAGTTGACCATAGAGTTGAGGGTCTATTTCTGGCTCTCTATTCTCTTCCATTGATCTATATGTCTGTTTTCGTGCCAGTACCATGCTGTCTTGATGATGACAGCTTTGTAATAGAGCTTGAAGTCTGGAATTGTGATGCCACCAACTTTAGCTTTCTTTTTCAATATTCCTTTGGCTTTTCGTGGTCTTTTCTGGTTCCATATAAATTTTAAAATCATTTGTTCCATTTCTTTGAAAAAAATTGATGGTATTTTGATAGGGATTATGTTATATGTGTAGATTTCTTTAGGTAGCATAGACATTTTCACAATATTTGTTCTTCCAAGTCATGAGCATGGAACTTTTTTCCATTTCTTTGTGTCTTCCTCAATTTCTTTCATGAGTACTTTGATTCATTGAGTACACATTTGATTCATGAGTGCAGATCCTTTGCCCTCTTTGGTTAGGTTCATTCCTAGGTATCTTATGGTTTTCTTTCCATTTATATTTTTTGGAATGGTTTCAGGAGAATAGGTATTAATTCTCCTTTAAATGTTTGGTAGAATTCCCCTGGGAAGCTGTCTGTCCCTGGACTCTTGTTTTTTAGGAGATTTTTTGATGACTGCTTCAATCCTTACTGATTATGCATTTGTTCAGGTTTTCTCTTTCTTTGTGGTTCCATTTTGGTAGTTTATATATCTCTAGGAATGCATCAATTTCTTCCAGATTGTCAAATCTGCTGGCCTATAGTTGCTCATAATATGTTCTCATAAATGTTTATATCTCTTTGGTGTTGGTTGTGATCCCTCCTCTTTCATTCATGGATTCATGAATTTATTAATTTGGGTCCTTTCTCATTTCTCATTTCTTTTTGAAACATCCGGCCAAGGGTTATCAATCTTATTTATTCTTCCAAAGAACCAGCTCCTACTTTCGTTGATTTGTTCTACTGTTCTTTTGGTTTCTATTTCATTGATTTCTGCTCTGATATTTATGGTTTCTCTTCTCCTGCTGGGTTTAGGCTTTCTTTGCTGTTCTTTCTCCAGCTCCTTTAGGTATAGGGTTAGCTTGTGGACTTGACCTTTCTTGTTTCTTGAGAAAGACTTGTATTGCTATATACTTTCCTCTCAGGACCTCCTTTGCTGTGTCCCAAAGATTTTGAACAGTTAAGTTTTCATTTTCATTTGTCTTCATGAAGTTTTTAAATTCTTCTTTAACTGTCTGGTTGACCCATTCATTCTTCAGTAGGATGCTCTTTAGCCTCCACGTATTTGAGTTCTTTCCAACTTTCCTCTTGTGATTGAGTTCTAGTTTCAGAGCATTGTGGTCTGAAAATATGCAGGGAATGGTCCCAATCTTTTGGTACCAGTTGAGACCTGATTTTTGACCCAGCATGTGATCTATTGTCAAGAATGTTCCATGTGCACTAGAGAAGAAAGTGTATTCTTTTGCTTTGGGATGGATTGTGCTGAATATATCTGTGATGTCCATTTGGTCCAGTGTATCATTTAAAGCCTTTATTTTCTTGTTGATTTTTTGCTTAGGTGATCTGTCCATTTCAGTGAGGGGAATGTTAAAGTCCCCTACTATTACTGTATTATTGTTGATGTGGTTTTTTGATTTCATTATTAATTGGTTTACATAGTTGGCTGCTCCCATATTTAAAACTGTTAGATCTTCTTGTTGGACAGACCCTTTAAGTATGATATAGTGTCCTTCCTCATCTCTTGTTATAGTCTTTGGCTTAAAATATAATTTATCTGATATAAGGATTGCCACCCTAAACTTTCTTTTGATGCCCATTAGCATGATAAATTGTTTTCCATCCCTTAACTTTAAATCTAGAGGTGTCTTTGGGTCTAAATTGAGTTTTTTGTAGACAAAATATTGATGGGTATTTTTTTTTTTTAATCCATTCTGATACCCTGTATCTTTTGATTGGGGCATTTAGCCCATTTACACTTAAGATAATTATTGAAAAACATGAATTTAGTGCCATTGTATTGCCTGTAAGGTGACTGACACTGATTGTCTCTATTCCTTTCTGGCATATTACTTTTAGGCTCTCTCTTTGCTTAGAGGACCCCATTCAATATTTCCTGTAGGGCTGCTTTGGTGTTTGCAAATTCTTTTAATTTGTATTTGTGCTAGAAGCTTTTTATCTCTCCTATTTCCAATGGCAGCCTTAGCTGTATGTAGTATTCTTGCCTGCATATCTTTCTTGTTTAGTGTTCTGAATATATCATGCCTGTCTTTTGTGACCTGCCAGGTCTCTTTGGATAAGTCTGCTGCCAATCTAATATTTCTACCATTCTATGTTAAAGACCTCTTGTCCCAAGCTGCTTTCAGCAACTCCTCTTTGTCACTGAGACATGTAAGTTTTATTATTATATGATGGGTTGTGGGCCTAATTTTTATTGATTTTGAGGGAGTTTCTCTGTGCTTCCTGGATTTTGATGCTTGTTCCCTTTGCCATATTAGGGAAATTCTCTACAATAATTTGGTCCAATATACCTTCTACCCCCCTCTCACTTTCTTCTTCTTCTGGGATCCCAATTATTCTAATATGGTTTCATGTTATGGTATCACTTATCTCTCAATTCTCTCCTTGTGGTCCAGTAGTTGTTTGTCTCTCTTTTGCTCAGCTTCTTTATCCTCCATCATTTGGTCTTCTATATCACTAATTCTCTCTTCTGCCTCATTTATCCTAGCAGTAAGAGACTCCATTTTTTTTTAATTTTACCTCATTAATAGCTTTTTAATTTCAACTTAGTTAGATTTTAGTCCTTTTATTTCTCCAGAAAGCGATTTTATTTCTCCAGAAAGGGATTTTCTAATATCCTCCATCCTTTTTTCGAGTCCAGCTAGCATCTTATAATTGTCATTCTGAACTCTGGTTCTGACATATTTCTAATGTCCATATTGAGTAGGTCCCTAGCTTTCCATACTGCCTCTTGTTCTTTATTATTATTATTATTTTGTGGTTAATTTTTCTGCCTTGTCATTTTATCCAGATAAGAATAGATGAATGAGAGAACAAAATGCTAAAAGGGTGACAAAGACCCCAGAAAAATATACACTAACCAAATCAGGAGAGACCTGAAACCAGGGGGAGAAGAATGGGGGGAAATTTTATATATACATAATATATATAAATATTATGTATATATATATATACATTATATATATATACATATATATATACACATTATATATATATATATATGGCTGGTGAATAGAATAGAGCCACCCACTTGGTTTGGTTTTGCATGTATTCTGGTCTCTTAGAAGAAACTATCTCCCAAAATTTTAAAGAAAGAAAAACTTTTGTATATACAAAATAAGGGTAAACACAATGAAGGATGGAACATGACTGTAGAGATGAAAATTTTAAAAGATTGTAAAAGAGGAATTGATAAAATGAGTTGGTTGGGGAAAAAAAGAGAGAATGTGATCAGGCTGGAGATTAAACAAAGCCATGTGCTAGATTTGGGGTATAGTTCTATCTATTAGAAGAAATTGTATCCCAAAATTTTAACTGAAAAGAACCTATATGTATACAAAAAAAAAAAAAAAAAAAGGCTAAATATAGTGAAGGGATAAAATATGACTATAACAATGAAAATTTAAAAAGATTTTTTTAAAGGTATTGATAAGAAACGTTAAAAGAGGAAAGAGGAAAAATTAAATAAACAGAATCAGAAAAAAATAAAATTAAAAAAAAATTAACTTTGAAAGACTAAAGGACCATGGGAAAAACACCATGAATTCTATGTGTTGCTTTCCCATAGCTATGGAAAACTTGGTGAACTTGGTGTTGGCTGGATTTTCTTGCTGATCTTCTGGAGGAGGTTCTGTTGCAGTGATTCTCAAATGTCTTTCCTTGAGGCAGAATTGTACCGCCCTTGCCAGTGGCCAGGCTAAGTAATCTGCTTGGGTTCACTTTCAGTAATTCTTGTTCCTTGAACACTTTCTGTAGAGCTCTGGAGGACAGGAGTGAAAATGGCGGCCTCCCAACCTCTGGCCCCAGAGGAGCAGAAAGCTCAGGCCCCCACTCCTCAGTGCACCCTCAGAAAAAACAGTCAATCCCTCCCGTCTTCCTGGTCTCCAGCCGCACTCCGAGCTCACGCAGGCTGTGACTGAGCTTTTCTATCTCTGGTGCACTGCCCATTTGGAGTCTCCAAACCCAGCAGATTTCTACTGCGTACTCCCACGCTGTTCCTCCCGGAGGAGGAAGGAGGGGGTCTCTCTGGATCTGCCACTTGTGGGGTCCCTGATCAAAGAGCAATGGTCTCACTCCACCTCAGATCATGGTTAAGGTAGCTCTGAACTGAGTGTGCACTCCTCAGTTCTGATCCCTAAGGGCTCTGCCACACTCAGACACCCCTGGTCTTTCTGTGACCCCGCGGGTCCTGAGACTACACTGTCCCTGCAAGGGCTCCACCCCCACTTAGCCTCTGGAGTGACATCCCTCAGAGGAGCAGACTTCTAAAAGTTCTAATTTTGTGTTCCACTACTCCACCACTTGCTGGAAGCCGGCACCTCCTGCTGTGGTCTATCTTCCTGTGGCTCCAAATTCACTTCTCCAGAAAGTGGTCGATTATCTGTTCCTAGAATTGCTGCTCTTTTCTTCTATCTCCTATTGAGTTTGTAGGTTTTCAGAATGGTTTGATAACTATCTAGCTGAACTCCTGGGACCTAATTTTAGTCTCCTACTCCTCCACCATCTTCTTCCCTGGGCATTTTGAAAACAACCACATCCAGTTTTCTTAAAGTGGTGGAACAAAAATTCAAAGAAAGCTGGGACGCCTGGGTGGCTCAGTTGGTTAAGCAGCTGCCTTCGGCTCAGGTCATGATCCCAGCGTCCTGGGATCGAGTCCCACATCAGGCTCCTTGCTCGGCAGGGAGCCTGCTTCTCCCTCTGCCTCTGCCTGCCTCTCTGTCTGCCTGTGCTTGCTCTCTCTCCCTCTCTGACAAATAAATAAATAAAATCTTTAAAAAAAAAAAAAATTCAAAGAAAGCATCCCCTTTGGTCATTAAAAATGTAATATTGATGAAGCTATTTTTGATGAATTTTTTTAAAAAAGCAGAGAAGTTTTTTTTATTCTACCCAACCCAAACAAATGTGGAAGGCCTTTTAAATTTTCTGTAATGTGGGTGACTGAATGACATTTTCATTTCGAGGCTGGCTTCAATCTGTCTTCTAACACTCAACTGAGGTATGCCTTTCTCCTTACCTGCATAGTGTTGTGTCTTTTAGAAATAATGACGATTCTAGTGTTAGGTATAGCAATCAGATGCAGACATTTCTGGGACTCAAACAAAGTAAGATGACCTAAGCCAGAATATGAACATGCATGTGACTCACATGTAATTGTGTACTGAGGTTTTGGTATATTTATTTTTAAAAATTTTTACAACATTATGGGTTTCACCTGTTTTTCCAGACTCGTGTAACTGCTTCATCAAGAAACAGATTGTATTTCCACACTCCTTTAAAAGGAGTAGGTCTATGTCACTGCCTCAGTTCTCAGATGGCAGTGGAGGTGATCCTGTGTGATTTCTGAGATGAAGTCAAAAAAGATGCTACAGCTTCTGCTTGCCTCTCTCTTAGAACATGTGCCATGGGATCCCTGAGCTGATATGAAAGAAGTCTAGCTTCACTGAATCTATGTGTCTAGAGAGCTCAGCAATAGAGATGATTGTTCTAGAGCTGGGGACCCAATCAAATGGAGACAGAGATGGAGAAAGAAAGAGAGAGAGAGGGAGAGAGAGAGAGAAACCCAAGGAAACCCAAGCATTCCCTCCTTCACCCCACTGCAGTTGGAGCCTTCCCAATCCCAGGTTCCAGACATATGAGCATATGACCCTTCTTCAGATGACTCCAGCTCCATTCTTCAAACCCCTCCAACTGAGACTAAGTGAAATAAAATAAGCTCTTCTTGAAATGCAGCTTCATAAGAAGAATAAATGTGTTTTTATTTTTAGACCATTATATTTTGAGGAGGCTTGTTACATAGCACCAGATAACAAGAATGGTGGAAAGTCTTTTTTTTTTTTATTAATATTGATAAGAGAAGCCCAATGTATCTAGAAATTATCACAATACAGTACTGAAGATTAATGGAAGATTAATGGTAGGATATTAGGGATGTTGTGGGGCATGGACTTTCCTAGCTTTTCAGTTTTCATTGTCAAGTAGCAAGGCCAGAGCAACAGGAAATCTGACTTCTAGGACTGTGCTCTCTCCTGGCAAAACACCATGAAACTCTTATTATTTATTAAAAGAGCAATTGCTCACTCTATTATGTACCTGAAACTAATATAACATGTTAACTGTACTGGAATCAAAATGAAAACTTAATTCAAAAAAAGAGCAATCTCAGGGCAGCTGGGTGGCTCAGTGGGTTAAGCCTCTGCCTTTGGTTTAGGTTATGATCTCAGGGTCCTTGGATTGAGCTCCAGTGGGGCTTTCTGCTCAGCAAGGAGGCTGCTTCCCCCTCTCTCTGCCTGCCGCTCTGCTACTTGTGATCTCTCTCTCTCTGTCAAATAAATAAATAAAATTTAAAAAAAATAAAATTTAATTTAAAAAAAAGAGCAATCTCAAAATAAACAATGACTCTGACTATTTAATGAACCCTATGAATTTCATATCTCTGAACTGACTTAGCAATAGTTTGACCAAACTGAAATTAAATATTGTTTCCCTGAGAATTAGAAGCATTCTAGCATATATTATATATTATAAGCATATATATTTTATTTATATATATATATATATATATATATATATGAATGCTCTCAGCATACTTTCACCCTAGAAGTCCCAAGAATCTTAAATCTGTAAGATCCCTAATCACTCTCTTCTCCCAAGTACAGAACAAAAATTCTTGCTTTGCTAGATCAAGTTAGGGAATACACATTTCACTAAACCATTTCTAGGGGGCAAATTTGGGGACTAAGGATTAGCTTAGCTCAGGCCCCAGTCTTGGATGTAAAGTAAAGGAAGTGTCCCCTAGGACATGGTCTGAACTGAGGATGGATTCTATGTACCACACTCCATTAGAGTATTATCATTATAAGTTGGGGTGTTGGATCCTGGGTAACCAAACATAGAAATGCCCACCTCTAAAAGTGATTTAGAGTATGTATTAGAAGTGTGAGTGTATTTGAATATCTAGAAAAACTAGCACTATCTAATGAGTTAACCTTGCATTTTTATGGATTACTTTATTTTTTGAACAATGAAATGCAATGCTTATTATTTATATGAGTTTTCTGCATAGGAGTGTGCACTTTTTCAGCTTTTAGAGGGAGAAAAAAATATAATTTAGAGTCATCTGTAATATCCCCAGTGTTCTCTGCTGTAAAATCTTTGGATAAAGTAAAGTAATAAGTTGGGGAGGCTTGACAATCTACTGGCTTATGATTTATCCAACTGCAAATTAGACTAGTTCAACTGGGTAATAAGAATAATAATAATACATGCTTAGGGAACGTAATACACAGTGAAGAATAAAGGGAGCATTTTCCTCTGTTTCCATGGGCTTCAGAGAATGCTTATTAGCCAAGTGACTGATACGCTCCTTTGGGTTGTGTCACAAAACACGTAAAGAATAAGGGGTAGTTATGAAACTATTTCAATTAGGTGGTGCACATCCCAGGGATGCGAGGAGCTTAAAGAATATTTGGGTCACTGGAAAAGTCAATTTCTTGTAAGCATGTTTTTAGATTAAAGCTTTAGAAACATTCTTATTCTGCTGAAATATTTCTTATTCTACTGAATATGTTTGCATTTTAATTCAGGGTAAGGATGAGCTCAGTGTATAGACACACTCATCAAATTTATAAGCAAATGGAGCCTATGAAAAGCCTAATATTTTTAATAAAATTAGAAAAAGACCATTGGGAGGGGAAAAGAAAGAAATCCATATAATAATTCAAGTGAGGTTTTGATCAATTACCTGATTTTTTTTAAGGTTTCAAGAAAAACATAGCAACCATAGAGTTGATCTATAATTATTTTTAAAGTAAGTATTTACAGATATGGAAAACATTCCCTTGAATTTATTATGAGAGGGTTTTATGTTTAACATGATAAAACCACATCCGATCGAGACAGTAGTTATTGGCTAGTAGTTTATATTTGGTTAAGGTGAGGGAGGTCAGGTTTGGGACAAATTGTAGATTTTTAATATTCTGGTTTTCCTACATAACACATTATTTTAAACTTTCTGTCACTCCATTTCCTCATAGGTAAAATAATAATAATACATATCTTTTTAGGACTGTTGAAGAATCAAATGTGTTACTGTGTGTAGTGTGTTCTCAACAGTTCCTGCCATATAGCAAAACTGGTAGTTTGGCTGGTTATAGTATTTTAGTTTGGAAACCATCTACCTGTTCCTCCTGAATTTTGAAGGCAGTTGCCCATTTTTTACCTGAGATTTAGTATGTTTTTGAATTCCATCTCTATTATAATTCTGAGTCCTTCTTTGTATTCATCGCTTTTTCTCTTAAAAAAGTTTTTTTAGACTCCCCTCCCCCACCACTGCCCAATATTTTGAAATTCACAAAGGTGTTCTTTGCCATGAGCCTTCCTTCAGCCATTGTGATGGGTACATGAGTGTCCATGAAATCTGGAAGTGTATGTGCTTTATTTCTGAGAAATTGAATTATTATTTTGATCTTTTGCTTCCCTCCATGTTTATTATTTCACGCTCTCTGCAACTTCTATTATCAGGATATTAATCTTCCAGGACTGTTTTTTAAATTTCTCATCGTTTCTTTCTCATTTTTTTATGTCTTTTCTATTCACTCTCTATTCTGAAATGCTTAGTTCACTTTATTATATGATCCTTAATATAAGCATGGGATTTAGTCCCTGGTATACAGTGAGTGCTAAAGAAATCATAGCTTTCTCCTCTTCTCTCCTTTCTCTCTCTCTTTCTCCTTTTCTTCTGTGGTTGCTTCCTTTTCTTCTACTTTATTACTGCTACTTCTCAAGCAATATGTTCAATGTCTGTGTTTTCCGTTAAACTGTGTTTCTGCAGCCTTTCTCTGCATGTAGTATATAGAGACCTCTGTCCTCTGTTCAGGGAAATATTAAACAATGTAGAAGTGAACCAGAAAGGTTTTTGTAAACTATCATTTATTAAACACCCACTCTGTGACAGAGAATCTGTTAAATTGGCTTCCTTTAAAGCATAGTAATAGTCACAAAAACCTTTACTGTAACTTTAGTCTTAAGTAATTTTAGAAATAAGGACATCAAGGTGCTGGGAGATGATCAAATTCTGCAAAAATTACAAAATGGGATTTGAATCCTGTTATTTCAGCCTCTAAAACCCATGCCTTAATTTCTACATGATGCTGCTGGGACACAAACATAAATTCCCAAAAGGGCTGTCAATACTGTGGAGGGAAACCCAGCCCATTAATGGTATCTGGGACACTAGACAAATACTAACTAAAAAGCGTGGGCAATGCACACCCTTTATGTAACCGCTGTGTACATGTCCCATAGCAAAGGCAGTCTCTTGATGTGTACAGTTGGCCTGGCTTCTGAACCCTTGTCATTTCCCAGCTTCTCTAGCACAGCTTTGACAATGGAGTGTAGCCAAATGACTTCTCCTGGCTGAAATTCTCACCAGGGAAAGAAAGACAAACAAGGATGCAAACTTGTGCTTTCACTCAGGTACAGGGATTTTTCATTTTGGTGAACACAAAGAAAATTGAATATGGTGGTTAAAAAACAAAAAAAAAACCAAAAAACAAAAAGAACAAGAAACCAAAAACCTAGTGGCTATATAGTCTATATTAGTCTTCCCTGTGGCTAATGATGTATTTGAAATGTATTTTCTTCCTTGTGGGAGAGTGACGTACTTTAATGCAAATTCTCCCCTCCTTGACCTCCCAATGGCTTTCCATCAAATGAAATAATCTTTCTGTTGTGATTTATAAGGCACACATGCCATGACTTACAACCGTGGGGAGTTTTCATTCACTTATCTATCCATCATCCCATTCACTCCATAACATTTAGGTTGAACCAAATGAAATTGCATATACTCAACTGTTCATGACCTGGGGAATGGTAATTTCATAGGGTTCAAAATAAAACTGAATTCAGAATAAAAGTAACTATGAGATATTTAGATAAACTTAGATGTAAGCATAGATAATTCTAAGAAACGATTATACGTTTCCCCATATATACAACAAATCTTTGTTGCGTTCCTACCATGCCTTGCATTCTGAGGATACAGTGCTACATAAAATAAATATAGCTATGCCTACATGGAGGTTCAAATCTTTTGGAAGAATGAAAATACACTTAAACCATTGTAGCATGAGAAAGAGGAAATTGCCCTAAAAGGATAATGGAATTTAAGGAGAATGATAGGCCTCTCTAATGGAATTTAGAATGGGTTTTATGGGAAAGGGTATTCAGCTGGCTTTTGAACATTAGATAGGATTTAGTGAGGAAGGACATACCAGTTGAAGGGAATTGTAAATATGGCTAGGTAGGTGTTCAGTTCTGAGTCTTGCACATAAATTGTTTCCAGTTGGCCAGGGAGGCAAAATAGAAAGAATTTCATCCAAAGGAGATGAATATGTGAGTTCACTGTAGGTATGTACATATTTGCTTTGATTTATGCAAAAGGAGTAATTCACTATGACTGCAGAAATCAGGAAGGACTTCTCAGTCAATGTTTCATCTGCTTTGCTTAGGAAGAAGAATATAATGTACATGTGTGGATAATGGAGGAAAGGATCTCTAAGTTGAAGAAAAGCCAATAGGGAAGGAATGGCAGTAAAGAAGTGCATGGCATATTTGGGAGATATGACCATGGTCTGACGAGCCTGGAGATCATATAAGATAGAGATGAGGCTATTCATAAATACTAGACTAAAAAAAGGAGAAGTTTGATAGCCATGTGGAGCAATTTGTGTTATATTCACTTTGGCATTGCTGAAAATATATGAAAAAAAGTTACTTTTCCCTGCAAGAGCTAAGACCAGAAGTAGAAGAAGATATACTGGCCAGATCATTATTTTCTTATATTAAAATACAATGGCATTCAGTATGAGATGGTAGAAAGAAAACTGAACTTAGAGCTAAAATATTAGTGCCTCGATTAGTGCCTCTAAGCTTCTTTTCCTCAAACCCCTCGGAAGAGCTAGTGATTCCTTTGTCTAGTTCACAAGGTCATTGTCAAGAACATATTCAAGATAATGATGACTATCTCCTTTAGATAAACGTGAAAGTCTGATTGTGATGTGGCAGTTTAAAGGAGTCCCTTTAGCAAAGCATGAATGTCATTGAAGTGAATGCCTCTTAGTAAGCAGCCAGGCCCCACCCAGGTTCAGAGAGGGTATTGATCAAGGGTGTATCATCTGTGGCCATAATCAAGTCTTCTTCAATCCATAACTTCTGTCATGGCTGAGTGTTGTCCTCAAAACTTCCCCAGTAGGAGGAGACTATAAAAACCACAACACAGTCATATTCTGCTGAGATGCCTCTTAGTTCTTTATATGGACTTTGCCAGAAGTTTTTTAGTCATTGCCCCATGTGGGGCAGACAAGGTGAAGATACCCTCACAGTCTGTGGGTGAAGACAGATATCAAAATGGAGCCTAGGAAACTTCAATTGCTTGGAAAAACATTCATCTGGAATCTAGAGGACTTGATACTTAGTCCAATCCTGACTTCAGAGCTCTGCGCTTAGAATTTGTTCTTTTACATACAAATGGCTATCAGACACATGAAAAAAATGTTCATTATCATTAGCCCTCAGAGATATTCAAATTAAAACCACATTGAGATATCACCTTACACTAGTTAGAATGGCCAAAATTAACAAAACAGGAAACAATATGTGTTGGAGAGGATGTGGAGAAAGGGGAACCCTCTTACACTGTTGGTGGGAATGCAAGTTGTACAGCCTCTTTGGAGAACAGTGTGGAGATTCCTCAAGAAATTAAAAATAGAGCTTCCCTATGACCCTGCAATTGCACTCCTGGGTATTTACCCCAAAGATACAGATGTCATGAAAAGAAGGGCCATCTGTACCCCAATGTTTATAGCAGCAATGGCCACAGTCGCCAAACTATGGAAAAAACCAAGACGCCCTTCAACAGACGAATGGATAAGGAAGATGTGGTTCATATACACTATGGAGTATTCTGCCTCCATCAGAAAGGATGAATACCCAACTTTTGTAGCAACATGAACGAGACTGGAAGAGATTATGCTGAGTGAAATAAGTCAAGCAGAGAGAGTCAATTATCATATGGTTTCACTTATTTGTGGAGCATAACAAATATCATGGAGGACAAGGGGTGTTAGAGAGGAGAAGGGAGTTGGGGTAAATTGGAAGGGGAGGTGAATCATGAGAGACTATGGACTCTGAAAAACAATCTGAGGGGTTTGAAGTGGCGGGGGTATGGGAGGTTGGGGTACCAGGTGGTGGGTATTATAGAGGGCACGGATTGCATGAAGCACTGGGTGTGGTGAAAAAATAATGAATACTGCTTTCTGAAAATAAATAAATTGAAAAAATTAAAAAAAGAAAAAGAATTTGTTCTTTTCCCTCTTCATCCTTCTCTTAGCTCTAAGTGTTGGCATGCTTACTTACACCATCTTTTAAGGAAGATAACCTCCAAGTCTTAATTGTCCAGGACTTACCATTTTGCAAAGAATAAATCTGAGGCTCATTAAGGGGTTAAGTGTTTTGCCCAAAGACACTGAGAGAAGTAAGTGACATTACTAGGATTCGAATCTGGCTTGGCCTGACTACAAAGTCAGTCTTCTAACCCTGTTGTGATGCTGCTTATATTTAAAACAAATGAATAACATCAAACTTCCCTGACTATTTTAACCCACGTGTATAATTACAAAACAATGCTAAGGTGTGCAAAACTAAACATTGCAGAATTGCTTGGGACAGGAGAATATAATTGGAAAAGAACATAATTTGAAATGCCCATTAATAGGGGATTGATGAAATAAAGTATAATAGTTTTATAAAGTGATATATTACATGGTCTTTAAAAACTGTAAAGTAAGACCACATATGTTGATATAAAGATTCTAGGATTCACTGCTAATTATAACCAAAGCAGAACAATGTTAATCATGTGATTTCATTTTATAAAAATGATATAATACTGTGTGTGTTTATTTATAAGCATATAAAAGGAAATATGTAAAAACAACCTAATACTGGAAACTTCTAGGTATAGAGAACTGAAAAAGTTACTTTTATTGTGTGTCTATTGTATATTTTATTGATTTTATTACATGCATAATGTTACTTATTTTTTTGTTTAGAATTAAAATTAGATCATATACCTTGAGAAGGAGCATATCTAAGATTACTCACAACTTCAAAATTCCATGTTTGAAGTCAGAAAACTAACTTGTTTTAAATATCTCCAGTGCCGGGCACCTGGGTGGCTCAGTGGGTTAAGCCGCTGCCTTCGGCTCAGTTCATGATCTCAGGGTCTTGGGATCGAGTCCCACATCGGGCTCTCTGCTCAGCAGGGAGCCTGCTTCCCTCTCTCTCTCTCTGCCTGCCTCTCCGTCTACCTGTGATTTCTCTCTGTCAAATAAATAAATAAATAAAATCTTTAAATATATATATATATATATCTCCAGTGCCTTTCTGAAGAAGGTTCCCCTGTGGCCAAAATTCGGGACACTTGCATGTGTGTGAAAAATGTCTGTGCGTGTGATGTTACTTGCAGAGTGACAGCTGGATAGGGGAAACTGGTCAAAGGCTGACTCACAGCAGATGGCCTCACAGGTTTCTTGATTCCTGCACACAGAGCATTCTCAGCAAGGTCAAGGGCAGGCAAGAAAGTGATTCATTAAACTTCTGTGGTTGATGTGCGCTAGATGTACACTGCAAGTCAGCATCTTGTACATGCAGACGTGTGCTGCAGCCCTTTGTTTAAAGGACAAAGATTTTTTTTTTTCAAGTAAGGAACTTGGAAAACTGCATTAGTAGGAATGAAGAGCCAATGGTACAGATTGTAGACACAATAGGAATCCCATTGTTCAGACTCAAGTTACCATTTATTTTTTGAGACATCATCATTATTAATAGTATTTCTCAGTCTGAGCTTCACTCCAATGCACTTGGAAGAATGTAGCTAAAGAACAGTGGTAATACTCTAATTTGTTATTCGTCATTTAGATGGAAGTGGTGTGGTATACTACTTTGTCTATAGCCAGCAAATACCGATCCTCTAGCCCCAAGAAGCTTATCATCATAAAAACATTTTCTTTTTCTTTTAGGCAAGCTAATGGAAATCCATCTCCAAGATTTTGTTTATGGGTCAAGTTAATATGAGCTAATGGATCAGGAGAAATTGTCAACATCCTGGAAAGGAGACACGATGGCCTCTTAGAGTAGTGTAAAGTTAGTTTTTCATTTGGTGATTTCCCCTTTACTCATTTTTTTATAGGTGAGTTAGGGAAAATTGGAAATCTATTTTGATTTTGCATCAAAGTTAACATTTTAGCCTACCTAATAAGGTATTCTTTTGTTTTTCTTTTTCTAATCTGCTAACTGTGGATAATCTCTAAGAATCATAGATCTGTTTTGTGTATCTCTTTGTTTTAATGGTTCAATTTATGGCCAAGAATCCCTATGGCTTCCGAGTCTATATTTCTAACTAGATTTCCCAATATCTTTCAGGATTTTTCCTTAATTTTCTATAGAATATCTTCTCACAGATATCTCATATAATCTGAAACATGTTTTTTCTTTACTTTTTTTAAAGATTGCTTTATTTATTTGAGAGAGAGAGAAGATGCATGAGTCTGGGGAGGGGCAGAGGGAGAGAATCTAAAACAGACTCCTCACTGAGCATGGAGCCTGACTCAGGGCTCATCTCACAAACCTGAGATCATGACCTGAGCCAAAACCAAGACATACAGATGTAGTGAAAAGAAGGGGCACATGCACCTCAGTGTTCATAGCAGCAATGTCCATAATAGCCAAATTGTGGAAGGAGCTGAGATGCCCTTCAACAGATGAATGGATAAAGATGTGGTCCAAATTTACAATAGAATGTTATTCAGCCATCAGAAAGGATGAATGCCCACCATTTGCATCAATATGGATGGAACTGGAGGGGATTATGTTAAGTGAAGTAAGTCAAGCAGAGAAGGACAATTATTACATGCTTCACTCCTATGTGGAACATAAACAGTAACATAGAGACCGTAAGGGAAGGGAGAAAATCCGAAGTGGGAGAAATCAGAGAGAGTGATGAAACATGAGAGACTATGGACCCCTGGAAACAAACTGAGGGTTTCAGAGGGAAGGGGAGCGAGGGGATGGGGTAACAAGGTGAGGGTACTAAGGAGGGTGTGTGTTATGATGAGCACTGGGTGTTATACACAACTAATGAATCACTGAACACTACATCAAAAACTAATGGTGTACTACACACTGGTTAACTGAACATAATAAAAAATTTAAAAACTAATAAAACAAAACAAAATAATAACAACAAAATTCCAAGAGTTGGATGCTCAACCAACTGAGTCACCCAGGTGCCCCAACCATTCCTTATTTTAAAAATCCACATGTCTTGGGGCACCTGGGTGGCTCAGAGGGTTAAAGCCTCTGCCTTCACCTCAGGTCATGATCCCAGAGTCCTGGGATCGAGCCCCACATCAGGCTCTCTGCTCAGCAGGGAACCTGCTTCCTCCTCTTTCTCTCTGCCTGCCTCTCTGCCTACTTGTGATCTGTCTGTCAAATAAATAAATAAAATCTTTAAAAAACAAAAATCCACATGTCTTTAGGTGAACTTCTATGAACTTAAAAATTTAGTTTGTACTATATACTTGACATGTAACTTCACAAAATGTGTAGCCATACTATTTTGAACATCTGGTATAGCTCTCTTCTTGACTTAATCTCCTCTGGTGATGAGACATTTATTCTTATTGTAATGGTTTTGCCTGCCACCATTGTCTAACTCCTCTACTCAGGGCATGCATAGTGACTAGAAAAATTTACATATTTCCTATAAAATAGATCCCTAGGCCTGGGTAAAATACCAAGGCACCCCTGTGTTCAAGTTCCATAAATACTTGAAGAAAATCATCATTTGGTGGACCTACGTATTTTCAACATACGATGATATTAAATTTTAAAGATAATATATTGGCATGTTATTATTTTATGAACACAGGAAAAAAGAACACATTTTTCTTTGAACTGCCAGTTTTTTTAATAAGGCAATTTTTACCTACTTCATTTTGCTACTTTTCTCCTAAATGAAAGTGGCAAAATTATTTCTTAAAGTGCTACAGTTCTATTTGGAAGACTTTAAATATTTTTTCTGCTATCAAATTGGCCTTTTATAACCCAAGAAGAAAATACATGACTTCTCTTTTGAAAATGTTTGCAATTACATTACATCTATTTTGATAATTAAGGATATAAGTACTGTCCCCAAATAAATGTGCTAATTTTATAAAAGGACAGATGGATTTCTTTTTTTTAAACTGCTTATGTCAAAATTTCTACCTGACACAAAATAACTGTGCTGTGACTTTCTACATAATTACTATATCTGTTTTTTCCTACCTGAGAGTAACAAATATGAATATGGAGAAGTAAAGATTCCATACCTGGAATTGCTGCCTATATTTTGCTTTCTCTGGTGCTATGTTCTAGTGAAATATAAATATATATATACACATATATCTAATATATATATACATATATATAATGTTTGTTCATATACATATACATGTATGTGTGTGTGTGTATATATATATATATATATATAATGTGTTACTGTTCTGTAGGTCTACAAGTCCTTGAGTACTACCAAGGGAAGAAGCCATTGTGAAAAACACTGATGAAGAACTACAACCTGAAATTAGGTGGGGAGGGTTGGAGTGGAGAAATTCTCTGTAGTAAAAACTGTGTTGTTTAATCAAGGATTAACGTGGTAGGGGGAAGAAAATAGGAGCTATTTCAAGAGAAATGAACCGGAAGCGTTCAGCACATTGTTCTTATGTAATTTGTTCAATACTTGGTCCCAGGACAGATGCCAAACCTCATTTACTAATATCGGCACCTGTTATGGCATTGGCAAGAACCTATGGTTACAGACTTTGGGTCAGGATCTGATTTTCCTATAGCTCTGGTTTCCCTAGATAATTTGATGGGTTTCACTAATGTTCTTATAGAACACAGTCGAATGTTCTAATAGTGTTACTGGTAGAAATAAGTGTTGCAGTTGCCTAAGAGTTCCCAAGAGTCCTTGGACATTAGTACTTGTAATGGTTGTAGTATAGAAGCCCATTATTTGGAATTCCCCAATCCCAACAGACTGATGCAATTTCTTTTCTTTCCCTCTCATTTTTATACAAAGGAAGAGGTGTTTTGTTTTGCTTTGTTTTGTTTTGTTTTGTTTTGTTTTGTGTGGTTTGGTTTGGTTTTTAATGGGCAAATCCGGTACAGAATTGTGAGCTCTTGGGGCACCTGGGTGTCTCAGGTGGTTAAGCGGCTGCCTTCAGCTCAGTTCATAATCATAGGGTCCTGGGATCAAGCCCTGTTTTTTTGGACTCCCTGTTCAGTGGAGACCCTGTTTCTCCCTGTCCTTCTGCCCCTCCCCCTCCCTTTGCCTCTCCCCCCAGCCCTTCCTCCCTCCCTCTCAACCCCAACTCCTGTATGTGCTCTTGCTCTTGCTCTACTTTCTCTCTTTCTAATAAATAAATAAAATCTTTTTTTAAAAAAGAAAAGAAAAAAAAGAATTGAGAGCCACATAATGGGTAACCAGAGACATGACAACCAGACCAGTAAGTCTCTCTGGACAGCTAACATATATTTGCCTGACCATTCTTCCATCCCCTAGTCCCTGTAGGCCACTTTTCCTGATGTTATTTTTTAATTGATATATAGTTAACATAAAATATTATATTAGTTTCAGGGATATAACATATCGATTCAATAATTCTGTACATTACTCAGTGTGTACCATGATAAATGTAGTTACCATTTGTCACTCTATGATGTTGATATTATTGCAAGATTATTGATTATATTCCCTATGCTGTACTTTTCATCTCCATGAATTCCTCGTTTTATGAATGGAAGTTTGTACCCCTTACTCCCCTTTATTTGTTTAACCCATCCCCTCCCCCGCAACCAACCTTGGCTGGCTTTTATGGCAATTGAATTCCTAACTTCACAGTGTCTGTACTTTATATGTGTTGAACATATTTCCTTGTCTTCATGTTTGCTCCCTGAAGGCCTGTGTCTATTCTCTTTAATTTGTTCATTCTGAGGCTCTTAGATTATATTGGTTGTCCTTTTCCTTATTCAACTAATGCAAGACTTCTGAATCATGTTTATGCCATCTATAGTGGACCGATTTTTAAACTCCTTCCCAGATGAAGGCTATTCCAATGCTTTGTTAGTTTAATGATGCAGGGCATTAATATAGAAAGTAGGCATATTTGAGAAAAGAAAGTTTATTTTTTAAAGTTTTTGTTTGTTTTTTGGAAGGGAAGTGAGAGGTGTAGAAACTACTAAGAATACTTTAATAGTATATTAAAGGTACTTTATTCCTAATTATAGAAGTATTTGTATTCATAATAAATGATGTGAAGAGAACATAAAAGCACAAAGAATTTGAAAATGACCAATGTTTCTACCACTTAAGTATATCCAATTCTTTAACATTTTGGTATATAACTTTTTAAATATATCCCACCCTTGCTGATTAAAATCATGGACTCTGTTTCATGGATTCTTCTCCTACCCACTTAATCCATGAAACAAGATGGGATAGGGAGGGAGACAAACCATAAGTGACTCTTAATCTCACGAAACAAACTGTGGGTTGCTGGGGGGAGGGGGGTTGGGAGAAGGGGGGTAGGGTTATGGACATTGGGGAGGGTATGTGCTTTTGGGTAAATTGGAAGGGGAGATGAACCATGAGAGACTATGGACTCTGAAAAACAATCTGAGGGGTTTGAAGTGGTGGGGGGGGTGGGAGGTTGGGGTACCAGGTGGTGGGTATTATAGAGGGCACAGCTTGCATGGAGCACTGGGTGTGGTGAAAAAATAATGAATACTGTTTTTCTGAAAATAAATAAATTGGAAAAAAAAAAATCATGGACTCTGTTTCTAGACTATCTTGGTTTGAACCTTTGCTCCGTCACTTCCTAAGATTATAATTTTAGGCAATCTACTTAACCTTTCCGTGCCTCAGCTTCCTTATTTGTAGTAAGGGCAGTAGTAGCACTTACCTATTTATTTGGTATCTTATAAGAATTAAATCGGTTAATACATACCTGGATTTTCAACTTGTGACTGGTTACATTAATGCGATTTGTTACTGTTACTGATAATGATGGTGTTACTATATAATAGACCAATGGACTTGAAAAATTATGTGCTTTTCTTCCAATTGCTTAAATAAACTCCTTTTAACAGTTAGCAGTCCATTTTTGAACTGAGTAGTTTCATTGGAAGAACAAATCTTAATGAAGAGTATTTCTTTATAATTGATCTTTTGAGCCCCTTGAACTTGAAAAAAATAACAACAAATACATTATTTCTTAAGTAATTTTGAGAAACACCTTGCTGTTGGACATGTTTGGTTGATTCCATCAAATTTGAGTGAGGTGAGACATCTAATAATTCAAATATTTTTAAACTTCTCCTTTTGGACTTAAACCACCACAACAAAAAAGGCCATTTCTTTTATTTGACCATTCAACTTCTTTTCCCACTAGCTCACACGTCTGCTCACCTTGCAGACCTAACATCATTCTTGAGAAATGAACTTCAATCATACAGAAACTTATAGCATTCTTTTACTTCTTGGAAGCATCTCTGTGGATTTTATAATTATTTAAATAGATAAAAATAATGAAAATGTCACTTTTTTCTCAGTAATCAAATTAAACATGTGCTAGAAATAGGGCTGGGACTAGAATATCTTTTGCCACATGTTGGAGAAGTAGCAAAAATGTTGCAGTTTATTACCTAATACTTGATTCTTATAGTTATGTAAGTATAAACTCTGAAAGTGTTTAGAGCTTCAGAGCTACTTGGTGGAGTAATGGGAAAATAATTCTGTTCAAAGCCACCAAAGAGAAAAAGAAAAGCCAGAACCTTTCTACCAGCTAGAACAAAACTCTTGAGAATGCACAGCTTTACTTCCATGAATTGCATCATCACATTTCATTTGAATATTAATACAAACAAGCTGGACTAGCTGGTTTAGTATCTAGGAGACCTTACTGAACCCAATTCATTCTCTGCCCCAGAAGGAAGAGAAGGGAGTCTAGCATAAGATCATTTCTCTTTATGCGGCAGCTTTATGTTCCCTTCTGTACTGTCCAGCTGTGGATCTCACTGAATTAGCGGAAAGACTTCATGAAATTCAGGTGGGTTTCAATACAAAAGGAAAATTCCCTGGATACTCACTTTTTAAATAATTTTTCAACTAGAACATAATCTTTCTGTTGGTTGTGAACCTTTTGCACAAATAAGATTTCGTCTAAGTGTTTCTGTTGGTGGTTTTATGGCAACTAGGGCAAAGTTGCATCTAGAACACATGAAATGTCTGTGGGCAGCAGATTATACATTCCAGCAGCTTTAGGTCTGGTTCATATTCTATAAGTTCAGAAGCACTTCTATTTCTCCATATTTGCAGGAGCAACGCATCTCGGACCTGCAAGAAATAAAAACACGGGGGAGAAATTAACTGATTTAATAGAATAACTTCATAATTTTTTAAATGTGAAAGACTCAGACAAAGAATTTACTATGGGATATGGCTGTAAAATTATAAGAGATTACTATCAACAGTAATGATTACTATCTTAATCCAAGGGATTTTGCCCTATTACCCCAAAGTAGCCACATACACCATATTCCCTTATAGCGGGATGTTCATGGTAGGGAAGATCTTTAAATAATCCTCTTGTGGAATAAGGAAAACAAAAGAGCTCACAGCCTTTCATCAAATAGGCCCTGAGTGACAAAATACAGCACATATTGTAGTAATTTTCCAAACAAATCAAGACCTCTGATTGAATAAGTTGGGCCTGAGGCTTCCTGCAATTTTAAAGACTATCAATAGAAGCATTGTGGCACAGTCTTATTAGACTCATTGGAGCTATAATTAACCATTGGAGAGAAACAAAAATGTTAAAAAAATCCATTATGATTAATTTTCACAGGATGTCTTGGAAACCTTACAGGAAGAATTAGTAGTCTGCCTATTTATAATTAACAGATCGCAAACACTAATGCATTTTCCCAACAGGGACTATTTAAATGGAAGGCTTTGTTGATGTGAGACTTAAATACATAGGCTTGAGTCCCTGAAGGATGTGTTTTACAGAGATTTTCAGATGATACAGTATGTTCTCCTGATTGAAGGTCTTGTCATTTCTCTTCTTTGAAGCAGTCGTAGGGGAGAATCTCCTTGGCTTTCTTTGCCTAAGGCAAGCACGTGCAAAGTGAGGACTTGGGATCTCATGTTCACTTTGGAGAGAATCCAATCCTGCAGCCAGTGCAGACAGAGCAGGAAGGATTTAGCTCTTCACTTATGTGTTAGAGTCCAATTTCTAACACGTTTATGTCTGGAATTTAGTGATCATCTCAGCCAATCAAAATTGGCAGAGAAACTAAAATCTGTATACATGGGATTAAGTAATTGTCATAGAAATCTAAGTATTTGAGCTGACAAGTATTAAGGTGTTAATGTCTCTTTAGGGCTATAAGAAAATAAAACCGTATTTTACAACAATTCTAATTTGTAAATAGTAACTTCAAAAGGGAAGTTATTGGTCAAAAACTGCTAATGGAATAAATTTGCCCTTGCCTCTCATCTTGTCCAGACCACTTGTGGAATATCTATTCTAGATAAACTCTCTGGATTTGTTCTGTATCATGAATTCTTTATCATGAATTCCTTCAGTGACAACCACTGCTCTCTTTATCATATGGTCAAGAGCCATTATACTCTAGCCACCTCTTATAGATATAGTCTTAGTCCTTTGTATTTTCTGATAGTGCTCCAATTTATAAGTTACCTAAAATTTCAGGACCTTCCTATATTGTTCCTGTCTTTTCTATTTTTGATCTGAAAAATTCTTGCTCAACCTTAAGTATTTCAGGCACATGTATAATTCTTACTTGAATCTCTTTTGGCCTCTCCTTGCCTGTTGCCACCTCTTGGGTTAATAATACATCCCATATCCATGCTAATATGACATCTAGTGTGTGGCTCTATTATCATGTCTATAAATTTGTACTGTAACACTTGGTAGACATGGATTATGTGTTCCCAACATCCATAGAATGTCTGTCCCATTTTTGTCACCACTTCTGAGGGTATCTGACTCAGTAAATGTTGAATAAAAAGACGTGTCAATGTATTTAGTTGACACATATATAGTATACTTGTTTATTTCATCTTGTGAAAACATTTGTGTGTTTTCCATGCTCCCATTTAACATGGACTCAACAAAGGATACTTTTTTTTTTTTCTGAATTGAAACTTGAGCTGACAAGTGGCAGCTAAATTCTAGAAATATTTCTGAAATACAGAGGAGCAGAGTACCTTATGTTAAAAGTCTCATTGACTTAGTGAGCATGCCAGTTAAGGGAGAGAGAGAGAGAGAAGAGAGATGAAAGATGTAATCAAGAAGTTGCTAAAGTAGGGACGCCTGGGTGGCTCAGTGGGTTAAAGCCTCTGCCTTTGGCTCAGGTCATGATCCCGGGTCCTGGGATCAAGCCCCACATTGGGCTGTCTGCTCCGCAGGGAGCCTGCTTCCTCTGCCTGCCTCTCTGCCTACTTGTGATCTCTGTCTGTCAAATACCTAAATAAAATACTTAAAAAAAAAAAAAAAAAGAAGTTGCTAAAGTAAAATTACAACCTTGCTTTTTTATTGTACTGCACTTGAAGTGTATGCAAATTAGGATAGGGAGAAGCCCAAACCACTTTAGATATTTGTGTGTAATAGACCATGTACTTTTTGGATGACACAGACTAGTCATCAATGAGGAGAGACTAACCTAATTGCTGGCTCATACCTTACCTAAAGTAAACATTGCATTTGTTACAACAGAAGTTTAATCTTTTTTTTCCTCGTCTCCTCACTAGGCTAAATTATTTATAGCTATGGATATTAAATAACGGGAGAGGATGGTCTAAGATTTCAAACTTGATTACTTTCATTTTCTTACCTGTTAACCCCATTAATCCACAAGCTTATAATTTGCTTTTTTTTCTTTTTGATTTGCATTTTCTAAAGACATGTTAGTTCCTCTCAGATTACCTTTTCCATATCTAAATAGGTATCTTATATCCCTGGTGTTTTAGAAGATTTGAGGGGAGAAACACTGTAAGTTAAGTTAATCAACTAAAAAAAAAACAACTTTTAGAGAAGCTCTCATTGTAAGCAAATGAAAAGGGCCCTTACAGGTCACAGAAAAAAATTAGAGGGGGAAAAAAAAAGAGGGGAAAAGTTATCTTTCCTCATTAATTCGATTCCTGACAGCAATGGCAATATCACTGAAGGTACCTTCTAGTAAATATGGTATCCTTGGTAGATTTTTCTCATATTTGATTGTGATGACATTGTTATTGTGTGAAAATTGTGGAGAATTTAAACATTTGCAGCAAGTTTTCAGGTTCCATTCATCTTCAGAGACAAGCAAGACTGCAGATTCTAGAGCATCAAAGTGTATCGAGATGACCCAGCAAGTCAGAGGCTAAAGACTTCATATGGGAGAAAAGAGGAGAAACAAATGTTCAGTTGCTCATTTAAAACTGAATATGCATCCAGCTACTTTGGGAAAAGTAGATCCCAGCCCCTCTTAGGGATGTGCACGGGGCAGTACCCTTTGGAATTACCTGAGGACTCTGGAATGAAGCCCATCAGTGAAGAACACAGAAATCAGATTCAAATTTGAGTGGCCATGTGAACTCCTACGAGTTCTATGACATCTCTAATTAATTTTCTCATTTGTGGGAACCTGGGTGGCTTAGTCAGTTAAGTGTCTGGCTCTTGATTTTGGCTCATGTCCTGATCTCAGGGTCCTGAGATCAAGACCCGTATCAGGCTCTGCTCTGAGCATCTGCATAGGATTCTGTTTTTCCTTCTCCCTCTATTCTTCCCTGCTTGCTCTCTCTCTCTCTCTCTCTAAAAAAAAAAAAAAAAACAAAAAAAAACAAAAAAAAACACAACTGTTTATGGGTGGGGAGAAAACCTTGCTTATCTTAATTTTTTTTTTCTCATTTGTAAAATAAAAATAGGTTTACCTGGCTCACTAGGTTGTAAGGAATAAATGAGATAACATATAAAGACAGTGTTTTTTATTTTACTAGATGAGATAGATATAGAGATAGAGAGCTCTTCCAGGGAAAGAGCTCTGTGCCCTGGGTAAAATTAGTGCCCTCAGTAAAATTACAGTAGCCATACTCTAATTTATCCTGCCTTCTTCACTCCACTTATCCCTTCTTGAAATCCCACATGTAAAAATTCATAATGTGATCATTTAGAACAAAATAAAAAACTGGTTTGACTTCGTGCTGAACTAATTTCAATCCTTGTTGCAGGGCCCTTTATGTTTTTAAGTAAAAGCTAAAGTATGTGCCTCTCATCAAATCTTTGTAAATTGCCAAATTGACTTCTGGATCAAGATGGCAGATGGAGCATGTGTTTTTTTTTTTGTTTTTTTTTTTAACCTCCTTTCCATTTATGTTGAAATGACAGTATGACAGGTAACGAAGACTAGTTCTACAACACAGATCAGCATCAGAGAGCATGCCATTAACAGTCCAGATGTTTTAAAGAATTTAGTAAGTAGGAAAGACCATGGAATCATACAGATAGATAAACCAGAACAGAGAAATTGATGCTGCAGATTGTGGTGGAGAAGAGCCATTCTTTCCCACCTAGCTGCAGAGAGCCTTCTAACTTGGTGTCAGCATGTACCAAGAGCAGGATTGGGTTGTGGTGATAGACTTACGGGTTATTCACTAAAGAACTGTGCAGTCAATAGCAAGACAAGCCAGATCCCTTCTTTCCTCCCTTTTCCCCTCTGTTTCTCCTCCTGGTCCTATTCAACAACTCTTGCAGAGCACTGTGTTGGAAAAGATTTTGTAATCCAGAGAAAATATTTAAATTTCTCTAAAGAAACAGAGAAATAGGGAAGGGTAGGGTTTTGTTTCTCAGTGTTCATGCTAACCCCTAAGGGAGAAGCCCAGCAGAGACTGAGGCATGGAAGGAAATGCTCTGAGACTCTTCAGTGCCAAGTAAAAGCCCCCTCATTCTGATATGGAGGTGAGGGTCTCATATGGCCTTTCTGCCGCTCTGCCAGCAATGATAGTACTGACATTCCTGTGTAAAAGAAACATTGGGGGAGTCATCTCAGTTCAAGGAAGGGCCCATGGATTCTTGGCTTGGACCTAGTTTTGCATAATGGGTGCACAATTTTGTCTTAGATTGTTTACTGATGACAGATGGTTTTGGGGGGAATCCTAATAGAGATTTGGGAACCTGTCCTGCAGTTGCATCTTCATAGCAAGCATGCTCTATCCTTGACATGTGTGTTTATTTGGGGTGATTAAGAACACAGTAATGAAAGTCATGGCATAGGGCAAGTAAAATAACTCCAAATTTCTCCGTTCATCTCTATTACCTAGAGAAATGCCAGGTAACAAAGATTTACTTTGCTTTCAGAGTTTGTGACCAGTTCTTCCATTCAGAGAAGAAGTCAGTTGGGGGAGATATCAACCTTTGCTAACAAACAATAAAAAAAAAAGTCAGAAAAGCATATAATATACATTCATATATCACAAATGTGCACATTGGTTGGGGTGTCTCTGATTCAGGTTCAGGGTCAGTAAGCATCAGCTGTTGTAGCTCTAAACCTCAGGTCTATTTGTGGAGCCCAAGGACTGTGGCTACTCAAGATGTTTTCTCCTCATGATGATGACATAAGCAAAGATGACAAACTCAACCACTCAGGCTATTTTAAGCATGTGCTCAAGTCATTTCCACTAACATCTCAATGGCCAAAGCAAGTCACAAAGTCAAACCAAAAGTCAACGGTTGGAAAAGTTTACTCAGGACATGATGAGGCTGTTAACAAGGGTGCACATGTAGGAAACAATTCCAAGGGAGTGAATAGTTCTAGCTAAGAATTCAATTCATCACAGCAAAAGAGACCAAACTCACATTTGACACTCAGTCCACTTTCAGAATCATTCAATTTGATCCTTCATCCTTCACAGAAGTTTGTATCCAGAGATCAACATTTTGGAAAAATTAGTAGGAAAGAAGAAGGGACACCAATATTCACATATAATTTGGTACCAATCATTGGATTCTACAGGAATGAAAACAAAACAAACCTGATTTCCTGTGGAAGTTTCTTTCTTCTTAACTCATTTTCTTTCCACCCATGCCCACTGTTCCTCTACTCTACACATGGCAGTGTGCCATGGGATGGCAATGTATGATTGAGGGATTTGCATAAAGGTTGAAGTGAAATTTGCATTGTCCTAGACATACCAGTCAATTTTAGACAGAGCACGATAAAACATTTGGGATTTAATGAAAAATATCTGAATAGAATTTGAAGCTGTTTTCCTACGAACAGTTGCAATTGTATTGTCTTGAGTCATTTGAGAAGAGCACCTTCCTCATTCCACAAGAGGATAGTGAGTAGTTGGAGCTTCCAATGAGCACTTGTTTTCTATCTCAAGTGAAGATTGCTGGATGGTATCTGTGCCCAGTGTACAAATGCATTTAAAAAAAAAAAAAGTTTTATAATGGGTGCCTGGGTGACTCAGTGGGTTAAGCCTCTGCCTTCAGCTCAAGGTCATGAGCTCAGGGTCCTGAGATTGAGTCCCGCATTGGGCTCTCTGCTCAGCAGGGAGCCTGCTTCCCCCTCTCTCTCTGCCTGCCTCTCTTCCTACTTGTGATCTCTCTCTGTCAAATAAATAAATAAAATCTTTTTAAAAGGGACGCCTGGGTGGCTCAGTTGGTTAAGCAGCTGCCTTCGGCTCAGGTCATGATCCCAGCGTCCTGGGATCGAGTCCCACATCGGGCTCCTTGCTTGGCAGGGAGCCTGCTCCTCCCTCTGCCTCTGCCTGCCATTCTGTCTGCCTGTGCTCGCTCGCTCTCCCTCTCTCTCTCTGACAAATAAATAAAATCTTTTAAAAAAAAAATCTTTTTTAAAAAAAAGCTGTACAATGACAAGAAAACATTTTAAATTGTATATTTTAGAAAAAGAGGAAATGGTAATTATGGGTCATTTCTTTTATAAACTATACCAAGAGATGCCACTTCAGAGACATCGATAAGATCACTAATAATACCCTTTAGAAATATCACTCCTCTTAAAGTAAAAGTCAAATGAACTATTAAATAATTTATGATAGTTGGAATCTAATGAAAAGGACTTGCAAATTATGAGACTGGAAGCTTAAAAGTTGAAGGACACACTGTAACTACACGAACATAATGGGGCTGGAATTCACACCCAGTTTTTGTTATTATTCATACATCTCGTCTGACATTAACAGAATTTAGCCTGTGAATCATAGAATTGTATTCATTCTTGGGCACCATCTCTTATCTTATCCAGACAGAAAGGTGTTAATTAGCATAACAACATAGAGTGTATAACTGTGTGATAATTACAAAATTGTAGCTGATTTCACTAAATTCTAAGTCTACAAATATATTATCATTGCAATTAATGGGGAGACTCCTCATTTTTAAATTTGACAGGTATTTTTTTAAATATTCTTTTTCTGCAAGGTGAATGTAATCTTTGTTTTAAAAATCTAAAATTCCACTCCTCTTTTCCTTGTTCCTTTCTACCTTCTTTCCTTCTTCCTTCCTTGCTTTGGTCTACCCTCCTGTTCTTAGTTTCTCCTTTCTAACTTGTTGTAACATCTAAAAACCATACACTATTTTATTCCCTTCTTACCCGAAATATCAGTGATACTATAGACACTGCCTATGGGTTTTTAGTTGTGAATCATTCTCTATGACTGTCCTATGGACTACACTACAGTGTGTACTATTACAGACCATACCTTTCAAGTTAATCCACTTTATTTATTCACGTAATATTCATAATATAATCCACATATATTTATGCAACAAAAATAATCTGCCAGCAATAAGAACAAGAACAAGGGAGAGACAAAATGGTAGTGGTTGTGAGACATGAGTGGGTTTTATGAAAAAAAAAAAAAAAAAAAAAAAAAACCACTTCAAAATGGTTTCCAAAAAGGTTACTATTATGGCTTGATTAATTATAGCAGAAGAAATTAGTTCTAGGTCAGTGTATCTCTATCGCATATTGACTGTTTGGTTTTTGTTTTCCCAGTCCATTATCACAGTTGGGTACCATAGCAGTCTGATAAGAAGCAGGGCAGAATTTTATTAGAGAAGGCATGTTTGCTTGGCCCCTTGACCCACTTTGTAACAGGGTTCATTCAACTCTGCAACCTTCTCTTGGGTAAACCTGGATAGTTGCTTAGTGACTGCTTGCCAGCTGCTTAAAGGTTTTAGATGATATGTGAAGGGGGTGCTTTGCTGTTTCTAAATTTCTCTGTGAGACGTGAAGGTAGACATTGTCACTGAGTAGAGACCCAAGAGAACCAAGTATTAAATAAGGATAATGCTTTGGATTTGACTTTAGTGGATATAGATCTGTTTAGGTTTATCTTTAACTGATCAGAATCTTGATACACATTTCTTCTTTGAACTAAAAGATAACATGAAATGAATCCTATGGCAATATATGCAAATCAGCTTGGTTAAAATAGCATTAGCTGTTCAATGAACATTGTGCTTGCAACTTGCTTGTAAGACCTTTCTTTTAAGAATATGTTTTATCCCATCTTAAAAAATCACTCTGGAACTCAACTTTCAGAATTACCTTTAAAATTTATTTATAAGACATATGAAAACATGGGGCGCCTGGGTGACTCAGATAAGCGTCTGCCTTTGGCTCATGTCCTGATCCCAGGGTCCTGGAATGGAACCCCTGCTTAGGGTTCCCTGCTCAGTGGGGAGTCTGCTTCTCCCTCTCCCTTTGCCCCTCCCCTCACCCAATATTCGGGTTCTCTCTCATTTGCTGTGACTTAAATAGTCTTAAAAAATAAAAATAATAATAATAAAAAAAAACAGAAAACAAGACCTGTAAAAACATATCTTATTACCCTATGATTGGAACATATTCTGAACTCAAATGAATTTACCCAATTTGGACACTTACCTTCCTCACTGATTAGTCTTAGGTTGTTGGAGTGATTCTCCAAATTCAGATTTTCCCCTAGTGTGATATTAAAGATAATACCATATATTGTTTTCACATAGAATTCCAAAAATGTTGTAACCAAAAGTAGAATTTCTAGAGAAAGAAGATAGTTTCCATAGTAACTTTATTAAGAAAAGAAAAATAAGGTAGTGCTCCTTTGGACAAGTAAAATCTTGTAAGATTATTAAACAACTTGGAAACTCATAAATTTGTTTCCGTGACACAGCATTTTGTACAATTTTGTACAATTATTTAAACTTTGGTGCCATTTAAGCAAAGATCATTGTTAATAGCAGAATTTTAAGGTATAAAATTTGATCAGCACTCCTGTTTATGATTTTGAAACAATAATGGGTCATTTGAGGATAAGCGTCTTCATTGTAACAAAATTGCTATGTTAATGTCCAAAACAATTTCTGATCAAAGTATGGGAACCTGGATGCCTCGGTTTTCTAAGCATCTGCCTTTGGTTCAAGTCATGTTCCCTGGGTCCTGGGATCAAACCCTGTGTTGGGCTCTCTGCTCAGTGGGGAACCTGTGTCTCCTTCTCCCTCTGCCGCTCCCCCTGCTGTGCTCTCTCTTTCTCTCTGTCAGATAACTAAATAAATTTTTTTAAAGTAAACCAGTAATCAAAACTAGCTAAGTGAATGTGTGTGTGCATGTGTGCGTGTAAAAGTCTTTGCTGTAATTGACAACACTGAAATCCCACCTAATGAATGGGAATAATATACCCAGCTTTATAAAAGGTGCACAAATTCTATTAATAGTCCTTGTCACAAGGACCACAGTAGCAAAGGCTCTTAATAAGTTGTTATTACAATTTCTTCACCCAAAGTCAGCCTTCTTGAACTGAATCTTGTAGCAATTACTGATTGCAGTTAGATACGCTAAAGGAAGACCGACAGTTTGAGATTGAAGTAGGTAAAGTTAGATTTACTTGGGCATGTTAGTTTTATTCAAGTCACTTTACCACTGCTAATAAAGACGCTATGTTTTAAAAACAAAAATGAAACTGGTTTGGTGGGGTGAGGTAGGAGCCAGAGAAGGACAGGAGGTCATTTCAGAATCTTTCTCTTCTGTCTGCTTTGAGGGCACCCAGAACCGAAGCTTGAAGCGGAATCCAAATCCAGATAAATGCAGTCACACACATTCAGAGCAGCACCATGAGGCAGTAGTCATTGTTCCCGGGGACTGGATCTTAAAACAGGGGACCTGACAAAATGTTACTGTGGTGTGGTAAAAGGTGTCTGCAAGGAAATATGCCAAAAATATAATTAAGGGAAAAGAAAGTGTTAATTAATGAAGCAAATTGAAAAGCTGACAGCAGGAAAAAAAGGGTTGTTGTTTGGAAGCAAAATCAGTAATGCCCATTTTAAAGAATAAAAAGTGGTTAGGCTTCCAGGCTTTTGGCTGGAATAAAGGAAAGTAAAAGATTGTAAATCAATAATGCAAGGAAAGGGGCAGAAAGCTAATGGTTCTTTTGTTTCCAATTGTAAATGGCATTTTTGTATCTCACTGTAAACCTTAAGTGATGGCTTTGTCTATGACAGTATAGAAAGCCTGCCATTTCACTTTCCTGACTATAACAGTCTCTATAAAAACTTGACTTTATTTACTCTGCATTTAGGTACATTTAGGTGTGAACTAAGAGTTACAGCTTTTTAGGCATAGGGAGAACGACTTTCTCAAGATAAAATTTTCACCTTCAATGATTAAGGTCCAGTACCTAGAGTGAAAGACATAAGGGACAGAATTTATAAAGAAGAATATTGGCAGGAGGTAAAAAACAAAATATCTTAAGATATTTTGCTCTACTGAGAAGTCATATCTATTTGGGTTTCTAGGTCTAGGGAATATTATACTGAATATGAAGCTATCCTTACGCTAAAGGTGAGGTTCTTTTATTTGGAAAACTTCCTAAATCTGAAAAGGGCCAAAAAACCAATCCCAAACTGAATTAAGGAATGCAAAATGTCATGCTTTAGTGGGCTTTTCTAAAGTGAGGTCTTAGGGTGTTTCCCAAACCCATTGTGACTTGAAGATCAATTGAAAATTGGTCGATCCTATTTTATATATATTTTTGTTATGTATATATGTATATATGTGTGTGTGTATATATGAGTATATATATTATAGCTATAATATAATCATATTTTATACATATGTATATATACACACACACACATATATTTTACAACCTCTGTCTTTCATTGTCTTCTTTTCCCCTTCTGTCCCTTTCTACTCTCTAGACCATTCTATATCCATGAAATTTCATTGGCAATCTGCATGTTCATTAGTCTTTCTTATATTAAAAATAAAAAGCCTCTAATCAGTTTTCAATTTGGTAGTGCTCTGATTTCACTGAGTGTTCTTTTACTCTATTCACATTATAAGAACTATATATAAGGGTCAATTTCAAAGAACAGTCTCTAAATGCTATTTGTTATAATGGTGTTTAGGAACAGGACTTTAGTGATGACCCTTTTTTATCTATTTTATATATTTAAAATAGGTCAAACAGAAACACTTACCCTCCTGTATGCCATTCATCACTAATGTAGCTCTATTATCTTCCTTGGTATCTTCTCCTTTTCATATTAAATAGCTCTCGTCTTCTGAAATGCTCCCGTTAGGAAATTGCTTTAAAGTAATCACATCTCTTACCCTTCTCAAGATATTTTCTATTCTTGCTTTGTCATCTTAGAAATTAGATGAGAAAAATGGAACGTGGTGTGTAAAATGAGGGCATACATTTACCATTATGTTTCTGAATTTTCTTTTTATTCCTATATATACAGGTCCACAAAGGAATCTGTGGTGCCATAAATGCATTCAAAACATTGACATTTCTAGGATGATAATAAAAAGGTATCCTATATGAGTAGCTGCTGAGAAGCAGAAAATAATTTTTGTGTAAGCACATACCACTTCTCTTGCCACAGTATAGTCGAGATACCTTTTATTTGATGGAGGTCTATGTTTTGAATGTTTTCAGAGTCAGCATGTTGGAACTGGGTATAGACCTAAGGAAGGGATCTTATGTAAGCTTTATTTTAAAGATCAAGGAATTGAGCCATTCTGCTAATAAAGATCAGTGATGGATGACTTAACTCTTAGATCCACACTCTTTCCAAATCATTCCATTGATGTCTGTTATTGCCATGATAGATTAATATATCAATCAATCTATATAACCGTTTATAATTTAGAAAGGAATATTTTCTCAGTCAAGTGTCACATAAGCAACTGACACCATTATAGCTCAAGGTAGAAGTTGGGAGGAGGTGGTGGAAAGAAAGCAAAATAGCCTTTTGCTTCTAACTAACTGTAAGTTATCATCTTGACTTTTTTCTGATTGACACATCCCATTTGATCACAACATTCTATTTGATTGACATCTCTGGATCAATCTTAAAAATTTAGAGCCCTTAGTTTTAAGGGCTTAAAGCCTTGAAGATAATTGAGTGATAAGGTTGATAATCATAATGAGTAACGCAAGTGAAATGTATAAGGCAAGTCCGTGTATTGTTGAGCCAACGTGTGATTTATTGTCCATCGGTACAAAATAACTCCACATCATTTTATCAAGTCAAAAGATTATTTTCATTCAATTCCTCAGTTCCTGAATAAAGTAGTAACAATGTTTCCTACAATTTAAGTTTTTCTTATCTCTTATGTCTTCAAAAGGTTTTTAAATTCTCCCTATGAATTTTGTACTTTTATTTATAGGTATTATTTTCTAGGTACTCTTTTATTTCAGATATTTTTAATTACATTTTAAAAATTTCATTGCCATTTCCTAAATGGTTATTCTTATACAGTTCACGTATATTTCTGTTAAATTACCTCTATGTGTACTGGTTTTCACAATTCATTCTAGGAGCCAGGGAACAGATGGAATGGGTTTAAATATAAGCAGCACTTGCTGGCTCTCACCCCTGTTGTAGAGGCACTTGGAAGGGACCCAACACTAATCAACATCTAAGTACACATAGTATACATACATCTGAAATCTCTCTGTCTTCAAATACATATATACATATGTATGTATGTATTTGTCTTCAAATACGTATATGTATATATGTATTTGTAGACAGAAATTTCAGATGGCCTTAATTTTACCAGTGCCTTCCCTTGTTTTTGAGCCAAGCCTTTTACCCTATTAAACCCCCAAAAATGTGAGATTAAGTAATATTTACCTGGGATTTAAGTCTGCCTGGAAATAAGTTCATCATCTTATCTCAAAAATGCAAAGTTTAGTAGGAGATCAGGAATAAGCCTCAAAAGAAGTTATTGTAGAAGTTCCAACCATGAGAGGAGGTAAGGGAGGTAAAACAACATAAAACATAGAGGAGATTATGCTAAGTGAAATAAGTCAAGGAGAGAGAGTCAATTATCTTATGGTTTCACTTACTTGTGGAGCATAAGGGATAAAACAGAGGACATTGGGTGAAGGAGAGAAGTGAGTTGGGGGAAATCGGAGGGGAAGATGAACCATGAGAGACTGTGGACTTTGAGAAACAAACTGAGAATTTTGGAGGGGAGGGAGTGGAGGGTTGGGAGGGTCTGGTGGTGGGTATTAAGGAAGGCACATATTGCATGGAACACTGAGTGTGGCGCATAAACAATGAATCTTGGAATACTGAAAAAATAAAATAAAGGGGAAGAAAAAAGAAAAAACAATATAAAACAAGAATGTATGCATTTTTTACAGCAAAGGAAACAGTCAAAAAAACAAAGAGGCAACCCACAGAATGGGAGAAGATATTTGCAAATGACAGTACAGATAAAAGGTTGATATCCAGGATCTATAATGAACTCCTCAAACTCAACACACACAAAACAGACAAACACATCAAAAAAATGGGCAGAAGATATGAACAGACACTTCTCCAATCAAGACATACAAATGGCTATCAGACACATGAAAAAATGTTCATCATCATTAGCCCTCAGGGAGATTCAAATTAAAACCACATTGAGATATCACCTTACACCAGTTAGAATGGCCAAAATTAACAAAACAGGAAACAACATGTGTTGGAGAGGATGTGGAGAAAGGGGAACCCTCTTACACTGTTGGTGGGAATGCAAGTTGGTGCAGCCTCTTTGGAGAACAGTGTGGAGATTCCTCAAGAAATTAAAAATAGAGCTTCCCTATGACCCTGCAATTGCACTCCTGGGTATTTACCCCAAAGACACAGATGTCGTGAAAAGAAGGGCCATCTGTACCCCAATGTTTATAGCAGCAATGGCCACGGTCGCCAAACTATGGAAAGAACCAAGATGCCCTTCAACGGACAAATGGATAAGGAAGATGTGGTCCATATACACTATGGAGTATTATGCCTCCATCAGAAAGGATGAATACCCAACTTTTGTAGCAACATGGACAGGACTGGAAGAGATTATGCTGAGTGAAATAAGTCAAGCAGAGAGAGTCAATTATCATATGGTTTCACTTATTTGTGGAGCATAACAAATAGCATGGAGGACAAGGGGCGTTAGAGAGGAGAAGGGAATTTGGGTAAATTGGAAGGGGAGGTGAACCATGAGAGACTATGGACTCTGAAAAACAATCTGAGGGGTTTGAAGTGGCGGGGGTGTGGGAGGTTGGGGGTACCAGGTGGTGGGTATTATAGAGGGCACGGCTTGCATGGAGCACTGGGTGTGGTGAAAAAATAATGAATACTGTTTTTCTGAAAATAAATAAATTGAAAAAAAAAAAAAGAATGTATGCATTTTTTATTACAGGTAACAACAGGTAGCCGTGTTATCCTAGCAAATCTTCATCTCTTATCCCCTTCTTTGGCAAAGACCGATGAGTCCTGAATGATATGTGTAATTCAAACAAATATCTCGTTTTCCTTTAAAAAAGCGTTAGACTTGTTTTAGCCATGTTTGCATATTCTCTAACAGGAGCAGACCAGAGTAAGGTGTGTAAAATCTGGATTCTCAAAACTAGTGAAGAATATTCTCATGAGCCACATTTGTGCAAGGGAGCAAGTTAACATTATGATGTCCCTTCCTTTCTTATTATAAGAATTCATAGGATCAAACTCTTGCTTGCTTGACAAACATGCATAGAGTAGAATATATCCACATACACATATACACCCAGACACATTTACCTTTTCATCTTCTAAGTGTATTATCCTAGAATAAAAATTTTTTTTTCAATTTATTTATTTTCAGAAAAACAGTATTCATTATTTTTTCACCACACCCAGTGCTCCATGCAAGCTGTGCCCTCTATAATACCCACCACCTGGTACCCCAACCTCCCCCCCCCCGCCGCCGCTGCAAACCCCTCAGATTGTTTTTCAGAGTCCATAGTCTCTCATGGTTCATCTCCCCTTCCAATTTACCCAAAAGCACATACCCTCCCCAATGTCCATAACCCTACCCCCCTTCTCCCAACCCCCCTCCCCCCAGCAACCCACAGTTTGTTTCGTGAGATTAAGAGTCACTTATGGTTTGTCTCCCTCCCTATCCCATCTTGTTTCATGGATTCTTCTCCTACCCACTTAAGCCCCCATGTTGCATCACCACTTCCTCATATCAGGGAGATCATATGATATTTGTCTTTCTCCGCTTGACTTATTTCGCTAAGCATGATACGCTCTAGTTCCATCCATGTTGTCGCAAATGGCAAGATTTCATTTCTTTTGATGGCTGCATAGTATTCCATTGTGTATATAGAACCAGATGTCCATCAACAGATGAATGGATAAAGAAGATGTGGTATATAGAATAAAATTTTTTAATTCCCAAATGAAATGTACATGTGTCTTCCATTCCATCTGTGTGGCTAAGCTGACTTTAAGAAAAATATTGAGGTTTCTGTTTCAGCCATAATGAATAACAGTCTCAATGGGGAAAAGCTGACAGCCTTCCCTTTGAGATCAGGAACATGACATGGATCTCCACTCTCGTCACTGTTGTTCAACATAGTACTGGAAGTCCTAGCAACAGCAATCAGACAACAAAAAGAAATAAAAGGTATTCAAATTGGCAAAGAGGAAGTCAAACTCTCTCTTTTTGCAGATGACATCATACTTTATATGGAAAACCCAAAAGTCTCCACCCCCAAACTACTAGAATTCATACAGCAATTCAGTAATGTGGTAGGATACAAAATCAATGTACAGAAATCAGTTGCTTTCTTATACACTAACAATGAGAATATAGAAAGAAAAAATAGAGAATCGATTCCATTTACTATAGCACCAAAAACCATAAGATACCTGAGAATAAAGCTAACCAAAGAGGTAAAGGATCTGTACTTGAGGAACTACAGAACACTCATGAAAGAAACTGAAGAAGACACAAAAAGATGGAAGACCATTCCATGCTCATGGATCAGAAGAATAAACATTATTAAAACGTCTATACTGCCTAGAGCAATCTATACCTTCAATGCCATCCCCATCAATATTCCACCAGCATTTTTCAAAAAGCTGGAACAAATAATCCTAAAAATTGTATGGAACTGGAAGAGACCCTGAATTGCTAAGGAAATGTTGGAAAAGAAAAACAAAACTGGGGGCATCATGTTGCCTGATTTCAAGCTGTATTACAAAGCTGTGATCACCAAGACAGCATGATACTGGCACAAAACCAGACACATAGACCAGTGGAATGGAGTAGAGAGCCCAGATATGGATCCACAACTCTATGGTCAACTAATCTTCGACAAAGCAGGAAAAAATATACAGTGGGAAAAAGGCGGTCTCTTCAATAAATGTTGCTGGGAAGATTGGACAGCTATGTATAGAGGAATGAAACTCAGCCATAATGAAATAATTAGAATGGATTTATCTTCCTACCATCAACAACTAGAGAATTGGACAAAAATTATAAAACAGCTGTTTACAGAGTTGCAAAACAGAAATACAGGATTGTCCATGAGCAAGGAGAATGAGATGACTCCTATGAGCAATCTGAATTCACTTTTGAGATGATATTATAAATAGAACATATCAGTCTTACTGCATTGGAAAGAAAAAAAAATGGGTATATGAGGCTGCTTGAATTAGTAGGGTGGAGAACTGGAGAGGAGAGAATTTTTCAGAGTTCTAGAAATCTGCAGCAGATTGGCTTCACATGTGTTGTGGAATTTTAAGGCTGCATGAGCAGAATGGCACTACGTGAAGCCAGGCAAAGATTGACCGGAAATTGTAAACTGAATAATTCCCAGAGCACAAACAGGACTAGAGGCCTATGTGTGACCAGAGAGGGGAGTCTCTCAGTATACCTTGTATAATCTATAAGGACGTTAGAAGATTTATCTTAGTGATAGAGCTAAACACACTCCACATACAGGATACACTAAATTTGACATGGAGATTCTTAGAAACAGACCTCCAAAGGACTTGTACCTAGCATATATAAAGAACTCTTAAAACTCAAAAATAAAGTGGCAAACAGTTCAATAAAGAAAAAAAAATGGCAAAGAATATGAACAGATACTTCATTGAATTAAATGGCCAGTAAGCCAATGGAAAAAAATGCCTGGCATCATTAATCACTGGGAATATGCAAATTAAGGGATACCTGGGTGGCTCAATTGGTTAAGCATCTAACTGTTGATTTTGGGTTAGGTCATGATCTCATGGTCCCACAATCAAGCCCTGTGTTGGGTGCTGGGCATGGAGCCTGCTTAAGATTCTGCTCTCTCTCTCTTTCTTAAAAAAAGAAAAGAAAAGGAATATGGAAATAAAATCACAAAGAGTTACTGCTGCATACCCAGTAGAATGACAAAAATTTAAAAATAAGAACTAATAATATCAAATGTTCTTGAGAATGTGGAGCAATGTTGATGTAAATATAAAGTAGTTTGACCATTTTAAAAGAAAGTGAGACAGTTTCTTGTAAAGTTAAACTTATGCTTACCATATGACCCAGAAATGTCAAACCTTGGTATTTATATAAGAAAAATGAAAGCATATGTCGACAAAAAGACTTACATAAATGTTCATAGCGACTTTCTAATAGCCTTAAATTGGGAACAGCCTAAATATCCATCAATGGGTAAATGGATAAAGAGATTGCTATACATTCTTTCAATGGAATGCTATTTATCAATAAAAGGAACAAGCTTACTACATGTACCAATATGGATGCTTCTCAAAATTACTAGCTGAATGAAAGAAACCAGGCCCCAAATATACAAAGCACATTATTTCATTTATATGGAATTAGTGAAAAGTTAAATATAATCATAGTGACAGAACCTGGAGAATCAGTAGTTGTTTGGGAGCAGGGATGAAACAGATATTCATCTGCAAAGATACAGGAGAGAACATTATGGTTATTTACATTTGGAGTAAAGAACATGTTCTGTATCTTGATTGTAGTGGCACTTACATGGATGCTTGCATTTTTCAAAACATCAAACTGTACATACAAATACAGACATGGTATATTTTAGTTTAAAATTATACTTCAAAAAGGTAAAATTTTATACCTTAATAAACCTGATTTAAAGAAAGTAAAACCTATTAAAAGTCAGACAAATTAACAGGAAAAAAAAGTTTCTTTCCCCATTAAAATAGTTTTTTCCTATTGGAGAGAAGGCATGACTTATTTTTGGTAGCCTCATCTTTTCATTAATTTTTGTTCCAAACTAGGGAAGTGATTCTTGGACAATTTTGAATGGAAATAGAACATTTCATTCTTGAGACAAGGTTCTGCTTGGCAAACACATGTTAATACTGTTAATCTTATCATATCCTAAAGAATGATTTTAGAATGAAGAAAGTATTGGAATCTGTGTAGTTGTCTTGTAATTTCTGAATGATATCTTCCTCAAGTCTATCTTGCTCATAAAAGAGCACAAAGAGAAGGATGGAAACAGTGACAACTTGATTTTACTACATGAACACCTAGTGTGTACCATCGGGGTCTTTCAAATCTTCATAAATCATAGCAATCACATTAGATACCCTTAATCAGTATAATTCTGTGGATTATGTGAGTAAATTGACTGTGTTTTGAGTCAAAATCTCCCTGGTTTGCCAGAAGAATGTGGTTGAGGAATCAATTCTATCTGAAAACCTTGCTGGAAAGAAAGAAATGTCTCACACTAAGTGATCAAGCCATAGTTAAGTTCTCATAGAAGTTGATTCCTTGAGATCATCCTGTATGCTACAAAACATGACAAGCCAAGCTGTGCAATGTGATTGTTAACATTTCTTCATGGGTCAAATTATCAGCCAATGTCGGCCTGAATTCCTAGGAGAGGTAGCCTTCCATGGCTGTCTCCTCCTTCCTTTCCCAAAACTGCAGAGCGTAACCAACCACAGGATCACTCACCACTTGGAAAATGTCTCTATATGCTCTAGAGAAGTCCTAAAATGGCGATGATTCATCATCATGAGCTTAATCACTGGACATTTGAACACCTTACTGGTAGCACATATGAAAATTTAACAAAGCTTTCAGGTGTCAAAAATCAGTAAAATGGTAAACTCTTCTAGAGTTAGTAGCAGAGCCAGAACTTCAAATAAACATGATCATAAACATATTATCCAAGTGGACTGTGGAATCGGATGAATCTCATGTCATGAAATATTCCATTATGTCTTGATAATCTGTGTTACCTCAGGAAAAAGTACATGATGCACATACTCCCAAATGATGAATGATCCAAGAATAATTTAGCCTTGAAATGCACTTTCATATGTAACACTGAACACTAATGCACATTTTTCTCCAACTAAATGAGTCTGCAAATAATTTACTCTGGCAGAATAGGTTTTTGCAGTGGGCAGCAAACTTTTTTTGGTAAAGGACCAAATAGTTATACTTTAAGCTTTGTGAGCCATCTGGTCTCTATCCCAACTACTCCGTTTTTCTTGTAGGTATAGACTGCGGTAGACACAAGCAGCCATAGACAATATGTAAATAATAAATGTTGCTATTTCCTAATAAAACTTTATTTATAGACACTGACATTTGAATATCACAATTTTTTGTGACACTAAATATAATTCTTTTGATTTTTTCAACCATTTAAAAATATAAAAACAAAAAAATAAAAATATGAAAATCATTCTTAGTTCACAAACTATGCAAAAACAAGTGGAAGGCCGGAGACATAGATTTCCAACCCTGCTCTACTGGATCACCAATTATATTCTCTCTGCCCTTAATCTAATTACAGATTAATGCCAGGAGTTGGTCAAAACTCAGTGCTCTTTTCCCTTCAGTTTCTTTTTTATCCTCTGCTTCACCTAACTGCCTTTCTTTCCTTCTTTTACTCTGAGCGTATGTATGTCTTCCACTTCCCATCTTTCAAGGAAGATAATTCCATTGGTTAGAAGTCCCCATAGTCCAACTGCTTTGGGGCAGTTAACGTATAAAAAAATGAAAAGAGGGGCACCTGGGTGGCTCAGTGGGTTGAGCCTCTGCCTTCGGCTCAGGTCATGATCTCAGGGTCTCTGCTCAGCAGGGAGCCTGCTTTCTCCTCTCTCTCTCTGCTTGCCTCTCTGCCTACTTGTGATCTCTGTCTGTCAAATACATAAATAAAATCTTTTAAAAAAAATGAAAAGAAAGTATATAAAAATGTTAATGCTTCAAACAATGAGTTGATAAATAGAATATAATAATTTCGAAAGTGGAACTCCAGGCCATGGGATTAATTTCCTTACTGATTTAGTGGACCACGGGTACAATATAGTATAGGTCATTCACCCAAATATGTACTAAATACTATGATGTATCAAGCACTGGGCTAGGCCCTGAGGATACAGCATTGAGCAAAATTCAACATAAATTATGGTCTCCTGGACCAAATTTAAATAACCATGAAAATTATCACTAAGGTAAAATTTATTGAAGGTAAAGTAAATGGTGTTGTAAGAACATGTAATAGGAATATACAGTCTAATCTGAGTACTCATGGCCGTCCTCCCTGCAGAAATGGCATCGGAGCTGAGATTGAAAGATGCAGAGAAATCAATTAGCAGAGGATGAGGCAAGAAATCACTGCATCAGGACAAACCAGCATGGATAGATAAGGCGTGTTTGAAGCTAGAAACTACTGGTGGAGGTGAAAGGTAGAAACCAAGAGGAAAAGCAGTGTGAGAAAAGATTAAATAGTTCTGAGGACCAAATCATGCAAAGCTTTGTAGGTTCTATTAAGGCACATGCATCTGGGGGAAAAATAACTCTGGTCACTAGTACGTATACACGGTGAGGTATGGGACTGTGATGGTTAATTTTATATGTCGACTTGACCTGACCATAGGATACCTAGATGTTTGGTCAGACATCATTCTGTATGTGTCTGTGAGGGCGTTTTTAGATGAGATTGACATTTGAATCAGTAGACTGAGTAAAGCAGATTTCCCTCCCTACCATGTATAACCCTCTCTCAATCAATTGAATTGAAAAAAGCAAACAAAAAAACTTAGCAAGAGGAAACTTTACTTGCCTGACTGATTAAGCTGAGACACTGGTCTTCTCCTGCCCTGGGACTGGAGCTTTTATTATTGACTCTGTGGGGTTCTCAGGCCTTTAAATGTGGATTAGAACTACATCACTGGCTCTTTTGACCTCCAGCCTGCCAACTGAGATCTTGGGACTTCTCACCCTCCATAATCACACAAGCCAATTCCTTACAATAAATCTCTTTATATACATTAGAATAATATAGGCTAAGGAAAACATATAAATATATATATGTATATATAAACATATTTGAGATATATATAAACATTTGATATATATCATATATCAAATATGTATATATCAAATATACATATCTATATATAGATATAGTATATATCAACTATAGTATATATAGTATACATAGCATATATCAAATACTATATATATATCAAACATACATATACATACAAATATGTATATATCAAATATGCATATATTTGCATATGCATATATGCATATTTGATATATACATATATCAAATGTGTGTGTATATTATATATATATATATATATAATCTGTTTAAATCTATTGCAAATAGCAAATATAGGTAATTGCGTTAATATTTCATTATGGAAATCCAGATGAGGTAATGATAACTTGGAATAATTGACCTTACCAATTGATATGGAAGATAATAGAAATATTCACTAAGTATATAGAAATTAGAATATGAACATAAATAGATGATGAAATGGATAGGGTAGGCAACAGATTAAAGAAAAGGCTAATATTGAGGATGATTCCTGGCTTATGGTTTAAAAAACTGGGTGGATGGTGTATGCTAATGTATGTGGTGAATACATACATGGACTGAGTTTTCTGAGAGATAGGTCAGCAGATCATGCTGTCATTTTGGACCAATTGAATTTAAAGTATCCTTTCTTTACCTTTCTGAACATCATCTTGGTAGATAGTTGCTTACATATGGTTTTGAATCTGATGGATCGCTTCAGGGTATAGAGATATAATGTTAAGAGTCATTGGCAAGTAAATGGTCAATTAATTGATAGGCTACAACGAGATTGCCTACAGAGAGAATATTTAACAAAAAATAAATAAAATAGAATGGCATGAGGCTGAACCTTGAGGAAATCTGATATTTAATAACTTATAAGAAGAAGAGGTACCTAGAAAAGAGATAAAGGGTGGTAGCCACAGTTAATCAGAAGCTTAATGAAGTCAATGTTTCAAGACCAGAGAGCAGTCCATAGCACCATGCTGCACTGAGACGTGAAATAAGATGATGACTAAAGAAAAATCCATAGTGGTGATATAGAGCTAATTGATGACTCTGATGAATATTTTTCTGGGTGCACAATGGGCATAGACTCAAATGCATGAAATTAGGAGATGGATATAAAGTAATAAAAATACATATAATTCTGAGAGGTTTGTTGGTGAAAGGGACTAAGAAGAAAGGCAGCAGATGAAGGAAATAATCAATAGTATGTTATAATTAAGAGGGAGACACTGAATATATAAGAGGAAGAGAGATGTTGATTAGCAGTGGAGACTGAGCCTTTATTATCTTTCCCTGATCCTGACTTGTACTGCATGATTTGTGGATTGGTTGATTATGTGGGTGAGTGTTGGTATCAGAAGAAGACAGAAGGAACTTGTTCTATACATTCAGGTTAGATTTACATAGTCAAACTGCAGAATGAAAAATAAGCAGGGCCACAGGGTTTTATTAAGAACCAGGTCAATTCTAGTGTCTATTGTACAGTATGTTCCTGAGTCCAAGTCTTTTCACCCAATCCAGTATCTCTATACCTTTTGCTTCCTTTTTCCCAAACTTTAGAAATCCATGAACTCTTCCTTTCAACATCTCACAGTGAACCCTTCTATTAAATGCACTGTTTGTGAAACATTGGTTTTTAATATAGTGATTCAAGCAAGAAAAAAAAAAAATCCCTCCTTAGGGCTCCTAAGGTCCTTAATTTGCCTATATCTGAAATCATGTCATCTATTTCTTCAGTTGAGAAGATATTAAAATTCATTGAACCCCTACAACCAGGAACCCTCTTTCTCCATCCAAATTGCCATCTAAATAGCCTGGGAATAGGAATCCAAGTCATCCCCTGAGCAAATAGCATATAAATCCAAAGACTCCTAAAGATTCAGAATCATTGATAAGGTCAACCATTGGAGCAGGCATAGTTTTTTTTTAAAGGCAGTTACTCTATAAGATATAGCTCCTCCGAGGCAAGGATCTTACATAATTTATCTGCACCTGCAGAGCACCTTAGCATAGCCTAGAATAGAAAAGATGCCCAGGAATGCTTGCTGGAAAAAAAAAAAAAAGGTGAATGATGTTTGTTCTCTCAACTCAGATTTGCAATTTGCCAGAGATATATTCCCCAACATAAACTCCCAACAATAGCACTACACTGAAGTAACTTTCAATGTCATTCTCCAGATGTCATCATCAGCACATAATGCATCCTTGCTCTTAGAGGCCTCAAATGTGAAACATTTAAGGTTTCTGAGGCACAAAATAACAAAATTGTCTTGTCAAGGAATGTTTTATCTTTGAGGCTTTGAGGAAGGCACTATTTCTGTCTCTAACTCTGTGACCTAGAGTGTTACTATCTGTCAGTGGTTTTCAACAGGTGTGCTATTATCATTTGGAGCCAGACATTTCTTCTATGTGTGGGAACCACATTGCTGATAGCAAGAAATTTAGTATCCCTTCACCCTACCTGCTTATTCCCATAACACTTGCTTCCTTAGTCATTGTGGAAGACAAAACATGTCCCTGAAACCAAAGGGAAGGTTCTAACAGAAGACTCCAGACTGCTAAGAAGGAAGTAGTAAATTTGAGGTCATTGAGCTTGCTGTAATTCAGCTAGCCAATTTGGGGAGCAGACAGAGGATGTGGGGTGTGATTAGCCCCCAAAACCCCATGAGATGCAATATATTTCTTGGGAGAAAAAGTACAAAACAACTGTGGATTCTCTGAGCAAGGTAATGTTTTGTTTTGTTTTTCCCTAGACACGCATGAACTTTCAGGCAATGAGAAAACCACAGGGACAGTTGCAAGCATCAAAATGTAAATAGGAGATAATACAGAATACTTTTCACAGCCTGTCCATGGTTGCTCCTATGCTATTGTTAGCCAGAAGTGTAATTCAGAGGAGCTAAGACACAGACTGATTTCTAGACTGTTGCATAGTCTCTTGACTGGGGTTGGCGACCTTATCTCTGCTGTAAATGATCTAAAAGTCTCAGTCTCAACAGCAAGTGGAAAGAATGAAAAGGTGACAAAAGTCATGTTGTTTGGTTGTCATGAAAAAGAAGAAGAGTGTTGGGATCCATGCTCCTCTGTGTGTGTGTGTGTGTGTGTGTGTGTGTGTTTTACTGGTTTCATCATATAAGCAAAGGATGTTGCTATACCTGTAAAGAAAGATGTTAGGGAAGTTAGATGAATGTGTACATTTGCTATTCAACCATGATGACCTCCTCTAGCAAAGCATGAGGAAGAGCTTGATGGAAGGAAACAGGCATAAAGCTAAAGCCCCCCCCAAAAAAAAAAAAAAGCTAAAGCCCAGATCTTTCTCTTGCATGAACCACACAGTCATTGGTTTTCAAACTGTTGGAATAAGACATGCTAATTTTGTTAATCAGCTTCGGAATGATATCAGGGAAAATGCAAAAAGGAAAAATGCATTGCTTAGGATGCTTCATTACATCTCATATTAGCAAAGCCAAGAGTTTGCATTTTTGAGGAGGTTTCATTTGACCAGTTTAACTTTTGAGATGAATGATTTGTCAACCTTTGAAAGACAACAGCTTTGAAAAATTAGCCAAGTTCCAATGAGTTTCTTGCTTATGGAGAGAATGCCCAGCCCCAGCCTCACACAGCAGGCTCACTAGAGCAGGACACTTAGATGCGGGCTTTGAAGACCTTTGAAGTCTCCTGCAGCCTGAAATGGGAAGCAAATGTGGATTTTGCTGCAAAAAGGAAACTAAGTTCACAAAATGCTGCATAGTAAATGAAGCTAAACACCAAGCTTACTGAAGAGTTGAATCATTTTAATTAGCATAGCAGTACACTATGTAAAAAGTACGGTAGGAGGGCTAAAGTTGTTTTTTTTTGTTTTTAAATAGTTTATAGCCCTAAGTAATATATTAGCTAGGACTACCATAACAAAGAACTACAAACTAGGGGGCTTAAACAACAGAAATTCATTTGTCACAATTCTGGAGGCTGAAAGTCCAAGATCAGGGTGTGGACATTGTTGGTTTCCCCTTGAAGATCATGAGGGAAAGACCCGTGTTGGGACTTTCTCCTCGATGTGCCCCCCACCAGCTCTTTGCTATCCCTTCTTTTGCATGCCTTCACCTCTGCACATGGCTTGCACCTTTGATGTCTCTGTGTGTCCAGATTTCCTCTTCTGGTAAGGAGACCAGTCAGACTGGATTACAGTCTACCTTCAGGGCCTCATTTTATCTTATGGTTTTAAAGGCCCTATCTCCAAATAGAGTCACGTTCTGCAGTAATGGGGGTTAAGGCTTCAATCTATCAATTTTATGGGGATACAGCACAGCCTATAACAAATCTCTTAGAGATACGTCCTAGATTCTTGTTGTTTTGGTTTTGTTTGTCCATCTGGTTAATTTTGTTTTTGCCAGTTGGCTGCCAAATTTATGAAACTGACATTATCAGTTTCCCCACCACAGTTGCCCAGCCTTGCACTATGGTTGGTTAGGCTGGGTCATTCTTTGTTGTCTGGAGTTCTTGTCTGCATTATAGAACGTTGAGCAGCATTTCTGGCCTGTACCTACCAGATAACAGTAGCACCCCCTGCAATTGTGACAACTGAAAATATCTTCAGACATTGCCAAATAATCCCGCGGTTGCAGAATTGCATGTAGCTGAGATTCATTGCCAAAGTGAAGGGAATGATGAAAAAAAGGTGGGGGGGGAAGTAACAATGAGAGTGCTGAGAACGAATGGGGCTTATTTTGACTTTTCTTTGATGAAACCCTATCCCTTTTGGTGCTAGACCAGCCAGGGTTTACATTCTGGCTCTCACAAATACTAACTGTGTGGTTCTAAGCAAGTTCCTCTTAAAACTTTTACTATCTGTAAAATTTTTTACTATCTATAAAATGGTAATGATAACAGTAATTTCCTTCTAGGATTTTTGTGATAATAAATAAAGGGCCGTCATGGTGTCTGACACATAATAATTATAATGGAAGTTTTTGTTTTGTTTTGTTTGTTTTGTTTTTGTTTTCGTTTTTGTTTTTTTAATAACAGTGATCTTAGTACTAGAAGCAGGAGTAATAGAATCTTAAAACTGTTAACAGACTGACCTCCATTCTAAAATGTGCCAAGATCCAGGTCTGAGCTGAACCTTACCTTGCAAACTCAACAGATTTGCTCTTTGGCAATACCTGAGAAGATCTATGATGAATGGATCCTTCTAACTGAAGATCCATGAATGAATGTCAGTCCTGTAAATAAACTCCCTAAAATCTGCAACTTTTAAAGAATGTGTGAGCATGTATCTCTTCCTGAAGGCAGGACCATAATTTTTCATCATGTTCACCAAGAGACCCATATACTACACAAACATAAAGAAATGCTGTTTCACAGATATTAATGAATCAAAATATAAAATTCAAAAGCTGGTCTTTGGGGGAAAAATTGTGAACATGATAAGCCATTAACTAACCTAGTCTTGAAAAAAGGGGAGTGAAATACAAATAATCAAAATAAGAAGTAAAAACAGACATTAATATAAAAGCAGAGGAAATTAGAATAACTCCTAAGAGACTGCTTTGTTCATTTCTATGCTAATAAATAGTCATTATAGATTGATATTATTACATAAGGTTATATAATAATGCTTAAGCTATGATCCCTGGCCTCTTCTTGTCCTCATCCTCAGAACTTGCATGGCCTTGGGAAAGCCAGACAGCCTCCTGGCCTGGGGCTATCACCTGGACCTCCCGACAGGTCATTGGATGGAACTCTCTCCCTGCCCTCTGGGGCCTGCATCCCAGGATAAGGGCCCAAATAGCCTACAATTCCTTGAGTACAGGTCTGAGCCACTCTGTCTAAGTAGCTGTGACATAAATTATCTGTCTGTCTGCCTATTATGTATATATTAAGATTGTATATTTAAAAGAAGGCATTTTTCTTGTTTCTTCTTAGAGACAAATAATGCTGCTTGTCAATGAAGGATGACATCATGCTTTGCAGAGCTCCCTGGTAGCATCCCCATTAAAATATTAGAGTCAGGATTAAGCCAGTGTGTCCTTTATAAACATCGATATTTAACATAGCCTTCATGTAAGAGCCAACAAAATCTGAGAAAGATATATGAATTATAAAAATTGGAAAGGAGAATATAAATGGTCACTTTTTTACAAATGATGAGATTGTTTATGTAGAAAGCCTAAGAATTATCAACTGAAAAGCTTGCAAGTGACAATTCAATTATTTAAAATCAACATGCAGGGTGTATACATATTTACATATAGATACAGAACAATCACAAAATATGGATATGGCCTGTTCCAAAGTAGCAAATAGGAAAGTATCTTTAAATTGAAGTAAAATGTCAAGAATATATATGAATATATATGGATATATGTTCTGTGTTTTATATATATATAACACATATATGTATGCACACACATATACCTATATATAAATTATCGATAGAAGGACATATTTAAAAAACCTGCTTCTAGGAGTGTGAACTGAATAGCTTAGGGTATCAGGAGGGAACTTACTTTTCATTTTATACTACTCTACAATTTTGAGTTTTGTACCATATGCATATATCACCTTTCTAAATTGCTTAACTAAAATATATTTAAAATAATAACTTATTTGATTAATAATGTCAGTGTTTATAGTACCCTGAATTAAAATCTCCTTCCAGGAGCTACAATAAGCTTAATCTACAATGACTCAAATTACACACAATGGAATGAGAACCACATATAATTTAAATGGAGTTAATGTAAGCAAAATTATATGGAATGAACATAAATGATATTTATTGTATTTCTAATGTAAACATAAATTTCCTTCCTGGTAAAAATTATGGGAACCTTTTAGTAAAAAACATTTGGGAATCGTCTTTCCTACGCTGGGTTATTTCAGCTTCCATTGTCCAAAGTGTCATCTGCTGTCTGTTCCAACCAGAAGTTGTTTCACGCTAATTCAATTCTTATTTAATCACAGCCCTTATTCATACATTTAAAATAGTATTCAATGTCTTTGAAGGTTCACTTGACATCACAATATCTATCAAAGTTATTCATAGTATACTCATACCTATACACATTATACATTTGCCTTCCAGAATATTCTTTGAATTCCAGTCTCCATCTCTCATGCTCTCTATTAAAAACTAGTCAACCCTCATTTCTTGAGAGATGGTTCACTGCTTCTCCATCCTCCCCTGCAAGCTATGGGAACAAAAGATGATCCACCCTTTTTAGAGGGAAGAGCCCTTTTCTGAGGGAAGAGCCCTTTTCTGATGGGGGTATGAGCTGAAAAGGAATAACCTGCCATACACACATACGAACACCATAACACTCACTTCCTGTTGTAATACCATTAAACTTTTATCGGGACCATAAACACATTAGCAGATTTATTCTTGATACATTCCATGTGTAATATGGTATTTGCCACAGAAATACTTTACCACTTTTCTTATTGTTTTCATGTTTATCATTTTATGCAACATCTTCTTTAAACACACTTTGAGGTGGTCGTTGATCTCACCATTTTATCAGAAGACCAAGGCTTTGAACAGGTTCCTGTAAAAAACCCAGTGGTTGGTAACATAATTTGTCTATCTATTCTAAGTCATTTTCCTCATTAAGAGAGAAAGTTGACACTAAGCATCTCCAAAAATGCTAGTAAATAATAGAGTAGAATGGTTAAGAATGTAGACTATGTTATCAGATAGTCTTAGGTTTAGGGCATGACTTTGCTATTGATTAGTTATATAACCTTGGAAAATTATCAAGTGCTATAATTCTCAGTGTCCTCCTAAATACTTTGGAGATCAAAATAACAGTCATAACATAGGGTCCTTTATCTGTTCATTCAACAAACACTTATGGGGGGGTCAACAGTGTAATCAGCTGTATGATTATTATGGTAAGTAAAAGCAGAAAGACTATCTTCTCTCAAGGTGTTTAAAGTCTAGTTGAGGAGACAGAGGTCCATCAAATGGTAACACTGAAATGTGAAATTAACACCCTTACAGTGACACTGCGTAGAATTCTGGGACTAGCATGTCAAAGGCACACCATCTCTGTCTGGGTCTTCACGCATATTGTTTCTGCTTTCTGGAATGCTCCTTCCTCAAAAATCCACAAGATTACCATATCCTTCTCCATTCCTATTGTTCTTCAACTGTCATGTCCTTCAGAATCTTTCCCTGACCTCTTTGGCTAAAGAAGCTCCCCCACTCATTTCTCTCATCTCCTAATCAGATTAAGTTTCCTTCATAGTATTTAGTCCGCCTGACATATTGAATGTTTGCTTATTGTGTATCATCTGTCTCCCACCTTTAGAACATAAGTTTCACGAAAGCCAGAGCTTTGTACATTTTGTTCCCTGCTGTATCCGCAACACTGAGAGGAGTGTTTGGCACAAGGTGAGCACAAAAGAAATTTAAGTATATAACTAAATTAATAAATAAGTTAATTAATTAACAGGAGGAAGATTTGGAGTTAGTGTAGGCTTCCCTGAGGAAGTGGTGTTTGGCATAGGCAGAAGAATAAATAGAAGTTAATTATGCAAAGCTGTGTTGGATGAACATTCCAGATGGAAGACAGCAGGTACCAAGGCTTAGAAAATAAGAATGTGTATGTTAAGACACAGGTCCAGAGCAGTGAAGGGGCCTATAGGAAAAAATGAGGGAGGGAGGAGCAAGCTCTCCTGGATCTTGAAGGTCATGTTAGAGGTTTTTGTTTTCATACCAATAACAAGGAGATTGAAAGGTTTGAAAGGGGGAAGAAATGGTGACAGGCAAAAATGTGATTTTTCTTTCTTTTTTTAGTAGGAAACTCTCACTGAGATTGGAGGTGTGGTAGGCAGGATGATACCCCTCTCAAGATGTCCAGGTCCTAATCCCAGAACCTGTAAATATCAGGTGATGTGAAAGGAGTCCACAAGCAGAGGAACACCTGTGCCCTCTAGAATCAGTTAAGCAAGTCTCGCCTAGAGCCTCCAGAAAGGAAGGCATCTCTGCCAACACCTTGATTTTAGCCCAGTGAGATACATTTTGGATCTCTGTCCTTGAGCACCGTATGATAATAAAGGTGTATTATTTTAAGCCAGTAGCTTATGATTTTTTGTTTGTTTGTTTTACAAGAGCAACAGGGAACTAAGAGGAGGTTGGAAGAGTAATTGTTTTAAGAATCATGTGAAATTACACATGTAAAACAGTGGGTAAAGTGCCTGCTCCTACTAAATGTTCATTTCGTGTGAACTTCTGTGATTGTGTTTGATGTTGTTATTTTTAAGGTTGTTGATATCCCTAAGAAATACCTATTTATTGAATAAAAGGGGCTATCCCCAGTGTATCTTTTCCTATACTGAAAATGGTAATCAAGCAATATCTTAATCTTTATGGGTTCTCATCCAAGAACCTATTGGACCCTTACTGACTTTAAGGACCATGACCCTTTCCACCTTTTACAAGTTGTAGATTCAGATGAGCAGTGTAGAACAATAAACTGTTTAAGAGTCATTTTGCATCCCCATTCCTGATGCTAATATGATATTTGCACCATTAGGCCCTGCTGCTGGCATGCAGGAGGCTCTGAGGGAGGGGGACAGGCTTCTCTGTACTCACACATTGTAAAAATTCACAATGATGATGGCTTTTATATGACCTCATTACAAAGAGACCCAAATTAAAAACAAATGGTGTTCACTCAAATGTATAACAATGTAGCACTAGTCAGTGGACAGACAACTGTCACAGGGTGTAACACGAAATTACAGATCCAAGTATTAGAACATTAAAATACTGAATTAATAGACAAACAACTGCACTTTCTTTTTACTCCAGGGATTATAAGCATCAACTGCAAAGATAATTAGACACATGTGATGGTAAATTATTGCTTTCTTAGTTTCTCTGAAGCCCTTCAACCGCCCAGTCTGTTAGGATATGCTGTATACTTGCCATTCATTCTTTCTTTTTGATGACACTGGCTTACATCTCTGTTCATTATTTAATAGGTCCTAGTGCAAAATGTGATAGAATGAAGAGCAATTTGTAGCTTTTGACAAAGGAACCTGCATTAATTGCTTAGGAAACCAAGCCTTAATTAGAAAATTGTAATGAATCTGAAGAAGAAGAAGAAGAAAAAAATATATTTCAGGACATTCTACTTGTGTTTTTCACCTCCCAAGAAATGGGAAGAACTAATCTTGTTCTCAGATGCAGAAGTCTCCTTTCTTAGGGGTCTAACTGTACTAGATGCTATCTATTTAAAAAGTCTCAATGATGTCTCAAAGATGACTTTGAAAACCACTCAGTACAGAAGCAATTCTGATATGATTTCAAAGCTAGAGAGATACATTATCATGGAAACAGGATCTTGGCTGATTTGAATTTCATCTGTTCCTGCTGCTTATCCCTTCCTTGTGAAGTGATAATGCCCCTTTATGACTTTCGTTTTTTTCTGCTTTACCAAAATGTATTGTCAGAAATAAAATATGGTGATTCTAGCTAGAAGTAACAAGGGCAGATGAAATTCTAAACTACAAAGATTCCATATTCCTAAATGAGAAGAGCTTTCTTTATTCCAGTTTTAAATTTTATCTTTGGCTATCATGAATGAAAGCTAATGAAACCAAAGTTTGTGGTGCAATGCAGAAATTCTTTGTCATTTGATCTGGTAATCAATGAAGTTTTTAAGAGAGTGATAGAAAATTCTATTTGTGCTTAGATACAAAAACCATATTATTAACAAAATCCTTTTGGAAAATCTTTGTGTGGAGCGTCAAAAGTTTAGAAATAAGAGAAGTAAAGCCAATCAGTCACCTAAGCAGTAATTAGTAAAAGTTTATTGTACATACAGTAAAGAGACAGTTTGCAAATCAGGAGTATTCAAACCAAAACAGAGAATGAGGCCCAGGGGTATATTGTTATAAAGCAGTTAATAAAGTAAGAAAGCAGTGATGGTTTGTTCTTCACAGAGGGTGGTTATAATATTAGAGTTTTCTTAAATGCTAGGGAATTGGTCAGTGGTTACTTCATATCAACCTTGGGAAACACTTCAGTTTTTGCTTATGATTTTCAGAGGCATAAGCAAGAAAGAACACAGGTCAAGTTAGCCTTGCAAAATAAGCTAAATTAAACTTTGTTTATATGACTAAACTTGTTTTGTCTGCTCAGGCAATTTTCAAGGCTAGTCTCTATTTGTGATGTTAGTAGGGAACAAACTTAAATTTTTTAAAAATTATTTTTATTAAAATATAATGTATTATTTGCTTCTGGAGTCTAGGTCTGTAGATCATCAGGCTTACACACTTCACAGCAGTCACCATAGCACATACCCTCTCCAGTGTCCATAACCTAACCACCCTATCCCTACCCCCAACCCCCAGCAACCGTCAGCTTAATCCCATCTTGTTTTTAAATTTTGATTTTTATGAGTATCATACTATATTGCGAAGGGGTGCCTGGGTGGCTCAGTCAGTTCAGCATCTGACTTGGTTTCAGCTCAGGTTGTGATCTCAAGTTTCTGGGATTGAAGCCAGCATCAGGCTCCGTACTCAATGAGGAGTCTGCTTGATATCCTCTCTCCCTCTCCATCTACCCCTTCTGCTGATGCTCTCACTCTTTATATATATATATATATAATAAGGCAGTATTTGTTTTGTGCAAAATATAAAGTCATAGGGATGTCTGGGTGGCTAAGTTGATTAAGCATCTTCCTTCAGCTCAGGTCATTATCCCAGGGTCCTGGGATTGAGTCCCACGTCAGGCTCCTTGCTTAGCAGGGAGCCTGCTTCTCCCACTGCCTGCTTCTCACTCAACCTGCCACTCCCCCTGCTTGTGCATTTTCTGTCTCTCTGACAAATAAATTAAAAAATAAAAAACATGTAAGATTATAGATTAATGAATAGCTCTATAAGACAGTGACTGCTGTCTTTGCATTGACAGAAAAGTTAGAGAGGGATAACTATGTCTACTCTACCATTTTAAATAGTTTGCACACAAAGAGCATTGAAAGTTAGGGCTTGGTTCCAGTTGGATTTATGCTAGGGTCATGCATTTTAATGTCATTCAACCATATTAAATACCGCTATTCAGGCATCCAGTATATTTCTAGGATAATGCTGTGGAATCTAGAAGATCTCAAGTCTTGGTGTGTTAAAAAAAAAAAAAGAAAAGAAAAGAAAACAAAAGAAAAAGAAAAAGAAAAGAAAAACTGGAGTAATAATGTATATTGAAGGGATGGGGAATGATCGTATATTACTGCAAATTCATTCAACTGGGTTGACAAAAGATTGATGGTATTATGTGAACACACCAACTATTCAGCATTCCAAATGTGTTTTTATAAAATCTTGGCTCTTCTCCCTTCTACTAATTGCTTAGGATTCAGTGTGTTGGATTGTTTTATTACACTTAAGATTGTATGGACAACCTATCAGAGCTCTTGGCTCTGCCTTTATTTTATCAGCTAGAAAGGTCAGCAGTAAATTGCATTTACATGGCTGTTGAATAAGAGTCAAAAGATTAGTGATAGTGGGTGCTGGTGGTGATGGCCTTAAGAAAAATGTCAGCTGATATCCACTTATCATCTAGGGAGGCATTCATTCTTTCCTTGTGAAGACAAATTTATCTTAATTTTTAAAAGACTTTTGGGTGAGGAGACTTATTAATTGTCTCATAGTTGTCCATGATTCTGTGTCTTCAAATTATATATCCCTTGCCTCTATTATGAACTGGAAGTGTTTCTTGAACCGTTTCCCCTAACCTTTCTAAGCTGAGCTTTGGCTACTGAGTGGTTGATCTTTATTGTCCGTTTTGGGGTGTCCTTGGAGATGATCAAATTGGCTTTAAGATGTTTTGTGGTGGGGCACCTGGGTGGCTCAGTGTGTTAAAGCCTCTGCCTTCAGCTCAGGTCATGATCTCAAAATCCTAAGATCAAGTCCTGCATTGGGCTCTCTGCTCAGCAGGGAGCCTGCTTCCTCTCTCTCTTTCTCTCTCTCTCTCTCTGCCTGCCTCTCTGCCTATATGTGATCTGTCAAATAAATAAATAAAATCTAAAAAAAAAAAAAGATGTTTTGTGGCTTGTGGAAGAAAGATGTTTCCTAATTTCAAGAATATTTTGGCTCCCTAGTTTTTTCTATTTAGTCATATAACATAATTCTCTTACAGAGTGACATTGGGGGCGGGAGGGGGTGATGAGTAAGTATTTAATCTCTCTAACTGATATGCCCATTGGAGTAGAGGGCAATTTTTAACAGTTTCTGTTAAATCTCTTCTACAGAAGAATACCAACCCTGTAGCTGATAGTAAGGCATATTTCTTTCCTTGAAGATGGATGTGTATTTTTGCTGACTCTTTTGTGGATCAGGACGGGAGTGGGGGGGTGGGGGGAGTGGCAGGGAGAAAGAAGAGAAAGGGAAAAAAAAAAAGCTTTAACCTCTTAGTCTCTGCAAACAATTTGAAGAATATCTGGGAGTTATATTCTAGGGATGAAGTTAGTTCAATGTCTTTTAGCATTCTATCGTTCCTTGTCACTATCAAATGTCATAGAATTTTTTTTCTCACAAAGCATTTAAGAATGATAGAATTCCTAATCCTTCAGACTCTAAAATAGAATCAGAAATTTCTTTAATTTGCACATCTTCTCATATTTTTAAGAATTATCATATTTGATGGATACTGTAACTACTTCTCTAATTTTCTTTCCATTGGTAGTGCATTCTTATAAAGGATTCAGTTTCCCTGTAATTGCAATAAGTCAATTCTAATAATATTTTCAGGAATACTATGATGTAGAATGTATGGGCCTCTTTTTACTACCAAAAGTGATACCTGTTTCCCAAGTAGCAACCTTTCTCCAAAATCGCCTGTGGTGACTCATTTCCCTTAAAATTTATTAAGGTACCCTAATGTAATTCTTGAATCTTTTTTTCTAGTATACTCCAAGAATATTGAAGCTTATCAACTGCTGAACAAGATGCAGCTGGATATATTTTAGGGGCTTGGGGGTCACTATATGTATGGGGAGTAGGTACTTGAAATAGGTAAGTCTTAATTTCTCAATGACGAGTTATCTATAAGATCAGATCTATCTTAAAGAAATAGAATACCAATAGGTCATTGGATAAGGGTAAGGTCCCAGTGTTAGAATGGAGATTAATAAAATACGGCATAAAATTTTGGGCTTTATACTCTGTGCCTGAGATATAGGAGTTGTATCTTTAGCTATTTGCTTCATGAGTGAGAACAGACAGCATATGATTCAGGGAACTCATAATTAACAAGCCAAGCTCAGTTATCTCTTTGAGTAGATGCGCAGGCCAAGTGGGTTCAATCAGTTCTATACTGATTGAAAAAGTTCAAAATAAACATTGATAGTAAATAGGATGGAGTTAATAGTATTTTATACAGTTTTGCACATGATATAGTTGTTATAAAACAGATGCTTCATAATAACATAATCTGTACCCATAACTGGTTTTAGAGCCAAACAGACCCAGGTTCAAATCTTCATGCTAATACTTAGTAGTCTTGGGCAAGGGAGATAATCATTTCAGAATTCCCACCTTTAAAATGGGAAATAGTGTTTATAGCTCATTGTCGTTGATGAGAGGATTCAAGGGAATGAGAATGCTCAACAAATGGTTAAAATAATTCATAAACAGTGGTAATAGAGCCAGATAAAGTGGTAGGTATTTTGCACAACCTCATTTAATATTTAATAAAACAAGTCTGAAAAGGTGTTTTTTAGGGGTCTTTAGGTGCCTTAAATGCCCATTTTTAATTTTCTTATAGTGAGCTTCAAAAACATCAAGTAACCTGCTAGTATTTGAAACCCAGAAACCCTTGTGGTAAAAGTGCTGGTGATGGTAAAGATGGTGGGTGGTAGTGACCGTGATGGTGGAGGTGACAGTGGAGACAGGACTGTGGACAGGACAGAAGTCAGAGTAAATCCTGTGTTATGTGTGATCTCCTTTTCCTAGCATGCCTTCTGTGACTGTATAATCCTCCCCAGATCCCAGTCTCAGCACATGGAGGGAGCAAATTCAATTATGGCTGGTTGAACTTGCACTTGGTGTCACTTTAACTCATGGGAGACCAAAACTGAATTAGCAAAGCAAATAGCAGAAAATGAACTAGAGAGACCATCATTCAGAAAGAAAGCCAGAACTGAAACCATTGCGATATTTGACAGAAGCTTGCATTTCAGAGACAAGTATTTACTCTCCAGGAGGATTTTCACCAATTATTTTAACCTTCTTGAGTAAGCTACAATGTGAGATAACAGATCATTTCTTTTCTACCAGCAAAGTGTGAGGGCCATACTTTTTTTTTTTTTTTTTTTTAATGGTTGCCTAGGCTATTTAGTATTTTTTTTTTTTTGGTGGTCTTTTTTTTTAAATTTTTTATAAACATATAATGTATTTTTATCCCCAGGGGTACAGGTCTGTGAATCACCAGGTTTACACACTTCACAGCACTCACCATCGCACATACCCTCCCCAATGTCCACAACCCAACCCCCCTTCTCCCAAACCCCCTCCCCCCAGCAACTCTCAGTTTGTTTTGTGAGATTAAGAGTCACTTATGGTTTGTCTCCCTCCCAATCCCATCTTGTTTCATTCATTCTTCTCCTACCCCCTTAACCCCCCATGTTGCATCTCCACTTCTTCATATCAGGGAGATCATATGATAGTTGTCTTTCTCCGCTTGACTTATTTCGCTAAGCATGATACCCTCTAGTTCCATCCATGTTGTCGCAAATGGCAAGATTTCGTTTCTTTTGATGGCTGCATAGTATTCCATTGTGTATATATACCACCTCTTCTTTATCCATTCATCTGTTGATGGACATCTAGATTCTTTCCATAGTTTGGCTATTGTAGACATTGCTGCTATAAACATTCGAGTGCACGTGCCCCTTCGGATCACTACATTTGTATCTTTAGGGTAAATATCCAGTAGGGCAATTGCTGGGTCGTAGGGTAGCTCTATTTTCAATTTTTTGAGGAACCTCCAAGCTGTTTTCCAGAGTGGTTGCATCAGCTTGCATTCCCACCAACAGTGTAGGAGGGTTCCCCTTTCTCCACATCCTCACCAGCATCTGTCATTTCCTGACTTGTTGATTTTAGCCATTCTGACTGGTGTGAGGTGGTATCTCATTGTGGTTTTGATTTGTATTTCCCTGATGCCGACTGATGTGGAGCATTTTTTCATGTGTCTGTTGGCTATCTGGATGTCTTCTTTGCAGAAATGTCTGTTCGTGTCCTCTGCCCATTTCTTGATTGGATTATTTGTTCTTTGGGTGTTGAGTTTGCTAAGTTCTTTATAGATTTTGGACACTAGCCCTTTATCGGATATGTCGTTTGCAAATATCTTCTCCCATTCTGTCAGTTGTCTTTTGGTTTTGTTAACTGTTTCCTTTGCTGTGCAAAAGCTTTTGATCTTGATGAAATCCCAATAGTTCATTTTTGTCCTTGCTTCCCTTGCCTTTGGTGATGTTCCTAGGAAGATGTTGCTGTGGTTGAGGTCGAAGAGGTTGCTGCCTGTGTTCTCCTCAAGGATTTTGATGGATTCCTTTCTCACACTTAGGTCCTTTATCCATTTTGAGTCTATTTTCGTGTGTGGTGTAAAGAAATGGTCCAATTTCATTTTTCTGCATGTGGCTGTCCAATTTTCGCAGCACCATTTATTGAAAAGGCTGTCTTTTTTCCATTGGACATTCTTTCCTGCTTTGTCAAAGATTAGTTCACCATAGAACTGAGGGTCTATTTCTGGGCTCTCTATTTAGTTCCATTGATCCATTTGTCTGTTTTTGTATTTAGTATTTTTGACCCTAAGTGACCTTTACTCAAACTTTAACTGTAAGAATATGTAGAATATATTATGGAATTAAAGAATAAACCCAATTATAAGAAATCCTTTTGAAAATAAGCATTCCATTTTTGTATTGTATTTTATTATTTTGCTTCCCATAGAAAAAGGGTAATCCTAGCATAGAAGATTGATTGCTTGATTTTTTAGAAGAACTTCTTCATAAAGGTCAATGCAAACAACTTGCAAGGTTTAGTGTTGAGTTGTAGTTGTCAGAAGAGGATCCACTCAAGGAGTAACTAAGTTCTTTTCATCCAACTGAAAAAAGAAAGAAAGAAAAAAGGCTCTTTACTCTGGTTTATCGTGGTCCATTAATGAGACGTTACTTTCTTCCCCAGAACTATGGTTCCTCTTCATACACTTTGATTTTAGCTTCCAAGCTGTCCTGTCACTCACACATTATAGTGGAAGAGATTTGTTTTTTGTGTGTTTTTAGTTTTGACCAGTGTATTTTCCTACATAAAGTAGATGAAAGAGACGTGTAGAAGGCAAAGGAATAAAGAAAAACATGATGTGGTAAGTGAAAAATAAACATGATATTAATCAGAAAACTATTATATTCATTTTAGGTAGAGGTTATGACAAATGTGAATGAAGGCATTTAGTCTGAAGCCAACTTTCAATTGTCTAGAGGAATTGCAAATCTTTACAATGATTCACAGCCTAAATCGATTAATTTCATCTTTCAAATATTATTACAAAGTCTGAAATCAAATAAAATCTGTGTAAGTCTGCTGTGTTACACAAAGGAAACAGTGGACTAGACATGAGGATTCTTGGGTCCTTTTGTACTATTTATTTTTGTTAATTTTCTAGGTGAATTTATTCATCATGTATTTTCTCTAGGTTTGTTTATTTATCTAAGAAGTGATGAGAATTGGTCTATATGCTTTTCACAGTCTTTTCCATTTCAAGATTCATCTAAATCTATATTTCTATGGAAATACATTCATCATTTCTTTATTCCTCAAGAATATATTTTGATACCATTTTGTGCATAATATTTGGGATTCTACAGTAGCTAAGTAACCGAAGAGAATGTGGTGGAAGGGATAGTCCTTAGGTTCTCGATGTTACAGTTTGCAACTGTAATTGAACAACAGTTTGCAAAATACTCTAAATTAAATTTCTGCTAGAGGAGCACCCGGGTGGCTCAGTAGGTTAAGTCTCTGCCTTCGGTTTGGATCATGATCTCAGGGTTCTGGGATCGAGCCCCGCATCGGGCTCTCTGCTCAGCAGGCAGCCTGCTTCCCCCTCCACCTCTGCCTGTCTCTCTGCCTAATTGTGATTTCTGTCTGTCAAATAAATACATAAAATCCTTTAAAAAATAAATTTCTGCTAGAGTAGAAAATAGACTAATTTCCAGCATCTCTCTGTCCTTGCAGTTTCTCTTTTTTCTTTATTTTACAGTGAAGTCCACAGATAACTGTAGAATCATTATTAAATTATCCATAGAGTAGGCATCTTGTAATATATCATTGTGCTTCCTTATACATGTATGTCTTGGATTGATCATAATCTCCTTCTAAAGTATTCCCATTATCCTTTGATTCATTTACAAGATAAACATTGTACCAGATGCTGAGTACATATTGTTGGAGGGGGAAAAAGACCTTGAATTTGCTTATAGTTTGGTTGGGAAGACAGGGCATAACAGAAAACAATAAATTAGTTTACATTACAAATTTAGATCTTTGTATATGTAAATGGAGTGCTATAATTATATAAATGCTAGAAATGAACTATTAGATAGAAACTTCATTAGTGCTCTTGAAACTGAGATTTAAAGGATGAGATGAAGTCCGCCATGGAAGAGTAAAGGGAAGATAGAAGAATTCAAAACCAGTAATTGCAGCAGGTGGTATGGATGGGAAGGGTAGCATAAGGGGAGTTTGGAGAAGCAGTGAGATGATAGTTGACAGGATTTTGGAGACTATAGTTGGTTTTTTTTGTTTGTTTTGTCTTTGATTTTGTTTGTTTGTTTGTTTTTTAGCACAGGGGAAGTTGTTGAAAGACAGTAAATAAGAGAAATGATATGATCTTACTCTTTTAGAAGATAGCTAAGAGCAAATCTGTAGTGTGGTGCTTGGACCAAGCTTCCAGTTTGCTGTATAACTTTGCCCATTTTACTGATAAAGAAACCAGAGTTCAAAGGAATTAAATCATCCAGAGTCTCCAAAATTGGAAAGTGGGGGAGCCAGGAAATTAACAGTTCAGTTTGACATAGAAGCCAGGGCCTTTTCTACCATGGCTCCCTGTAATGTACCAGTTGCATCGTAGGGTGAATTTATTATTCAATGGCCAAGAACATGGATTCAACTACTGATAAAGGATAAAAAATGGAGATCTAATCATACAGAGATCAGATGGTCAGGAAGAACCTCAGAGATGTTGTTTTGAAGAATGCAAGAGGTAACACAATGGCTTTGCAGAGAGGAGGGGCTATGATATTTCAGAGAGAACTTCATCAGGCCTTAACCATTGACCAGAAAAGGCAAGTAGTGGGAGGAAAAGGGTTCAGGCTTTTGAGTACAGGCTTTTTGGAATGATCATTCTGGCCTCTCATACTACATCAGGCAAGTCTGGAAACAGAAACACGGAGTTTGGGTAATATCGGGAATCTTAACCTGATGTGTTGATTAGTGGGCCAGAATAGGAGTCAGAAAAGGTCTGGACTGAGATTCTTTTTGTTTGTTTGTTTGTTTGTTTAACAGAGAAGTTGGAAAGAATAAAAATATGTCACATCTGTGTTATTCCTCTCTTGACGCCAGAAGGCCAGCTACTCAGCTTCTTCTGAATCTTCCTTAGTCCTTAATACTTCCATTTGGCCCTAATGAATCTATAAAATATTTACCCTGATTTAGATATTAAAACAAATGTCAGTTTGTGTTAAGGTACATTAAACTTAGTCAAAACTATGTCGAGAATAATTAGAATCAATTGAACATGCATTTAAAACTATTATTTTTAATTTCAGAAGTAATATGTGTATATGATTACCAAATAATACAAAAGGCACTCCATAAACAAAATGTCGAACTCAGAATTCTTCCCTGCCCACACTCACATATATACATGTATGCACTCCCTAGGAAGAGCTACTGTTAGCAATGCTTAAATATATTTGCCCGTGAATTTTCTGTAGGTGTAAAAACTTGTATAGAAACACACACACACTAGTCTAACCAGGGTTTCCTCATCTCTTCTACCATTCTCCTTTGATAAGTCAATTTGAGTAATGATGTTTTCAGTGTTTCAAGCTTCCTTAAGTCCTTGCATGGACCTCTTTTGTTGGTTACTGCAAGCACCCTCCTCTGCCACCATGGTTGCTCATTTGCATAACCATGATCCTTGTGTGGCCACAATGGCAGGAGGGAGGAAAAGAAAGGAAATGAAGCTGCCCCAGGGCCCTGCCCTCTTTCCCTAGTCTGAATCCCCTGGTTTATATAACTTCTATGATTCATTTGGCCCCTTCGGCATAGGTAATACCACCTTCTCTTGAAACCTCAACCAAGTGAATGATTTCTAACCCATTTCTGAATCATACCCTAAAGATCTCTACGGAAAACAGCAACCTATGGCTTCTTCACTGAATGTGACTATAGGGAGAAATGAATTCCCTTTATAGAGGGTCAAATCCCTCTCTTGCTGTAATTAATAGTATCATCTCCTATAGCCAAGTGTCCCTTTCCAGCAGCAGGAACAGCCAATTTAAATTCTTTTAATTTGAACGGGGAACGAATCTCCGCTTGCATCCCTTGAGATACCACCCATGAAAATATGATTATACTCCTCTACTCATGAATAGCACCTATATATCATACTATAAATCACAGAGATTTTATTTTATGAATTAAACATAAGGCTTCTTCTTCATGATTGAGCTATTCCTTTGGGGATAAAAATGGGGAGATTCTAATTCTGTGCTATTCTGAGATCTCTATCAAACAACGTAAAATTACCACTTCCTCTGCCCTAAACAAAGGTCATAAGCAAATTTCAGCTACCCAAAACGTGAAAATAAAGTGATCCTTGGTTTCCCAGTGTCATGCCCTCTCACCCTGCCCGAACACCTTGGTTTATATAATTTCCATGACTCACTTGGCCCTTTAGGCTTTCTCTTATACTGCTATCCTCTTTTTCGGAACTTATCTTCCTTAAGCAACCTGAAGGCAAAAATCAATTCTATTAATTTTTCAACTGTTTCCCCCCCCACCAGAAGATAATGTCTCTACAGTAGGAATCAAATCAGAGCTGTCTTAGTTTTGTCATCTTTGATTGCCTTGATAGCTTTGGTAAACATATGTATCAATAGACCTTTCTGATAGTTTGAACTTGGTCTCCTAAGCAAGAAGTTAAGGAAGCTGATCTGAGTGTGAAAAGACCAAAGGGAGTAGCTGTGTGAGACTGTGGTATAATGAGAGTCTGGATTTCATGACTCTGATGAGTGGTATTTCATGAGATTAGGTGAGAAGACAGCCTCACAACTAATGAGGGAAGGAGATGAAGGTAGGAAAAGAGGAGACAGGAAAAGTGAGTTTTGTGAGAACAGTTCCCAATCTGAGCATCAAAGCAGAGGGAAAGGCAGGGCTGAAATGAAAGAAGGGATTCTCCAAGAGCAAACCACTCACTTCCTAATATTGCCAGAGAACTCTAGAAATAAATCCGATTAAAACGTTGTTTATGGGGTGCCTGGGTGGCTCAGTCCATTAGGTGTCTGCCTTCAGCTCAGGTCATGATCCCAGGGTCCTGGGATCGAGCTCCTCCCCCCACCCCAATCAGGCTCCTTGCTCAACGGGAAGCCTGCTTCTCCCTCTGCCTGCTGCTCCCCCTGCTTGATCTCTCCCTCTTTTTCTGTTAAATAAATAAACAAAATCTTAAAAAAAAAAAAATGTTGTTGGTGATGGTGGTAGCGTTTCTCCGATTAAAGGAAGGGAGATAGTTTTTAAAAAGAAATTTTGCTTCCTGTTTCAGTCTAAATATGTTCTCACTAGCCAGTTTGAAAAAGATTGCCTTCATTGTTACAGGAATGATTGTAACGGCCACAGAGAAATCCACAAAGCCCTACCACTGACACCAACAATTGTAGTTTAAAGGGTGATAATGATTCCCGCATGACTATGAACAAATATAATTTCTTACTGCAAATGTTCCTTCATAATTCTCTGTTGGAGGATGGGGAGCAATATAGGAGCATGGCAGTTTGCATGGACAAACATAATTTCACTCGCAGTAATTACTGCAGTCAGTCTTGCTATATTCTCAGTAGTAGAATTGTCACCACCCAAAAGAAGCTTTTGCTTTCTTTTCCTCAGTTATGTTCAGGACAGATGGACTCGAATGGCTCATTCTGTGCCTCTTTGGAATATTACTGACCTCACATTAATATAGTTAGGTATGACTCCAAGATCTAACAAGAGCGGAAGTTTACTTGAGAAAGGAATGGTTTTAGTGTGGTCACTTTTCTAACTTTAATCACCTTTTTAGTTGGCTTTAACTAAACCTTGGATTGTCTGGTACTGAACAATTGACCTTTATCTTCTTCCTTGAGAAGACTAGAATTAAAAATATTTATGGTTTGTAGTAATGTATTCACTTCTATGGCAAAATGTTGCCAATTGGTGTTTTTCTCCTCTTTTTCAAAAGATGATTACATGTTCACAATTTACAAGGTATTGTACACATTTCAGCAGGAAATTGTAAGCCTTTATCTTTTGACAGCAAGAAGGAATTACTGCCCCCCTTCTTTAAAATAGCCTCCCTATTTTGTCCAAATAAATGATTCATGCTGGAGACTTCATGATGTCTTTTGTTGGTTTCTGTGAATTTCAACACAGGCAGTCAAAGGGAAAAGAAGTAACGCATTTCTGAAAATTTCAGAAAATTATAGGTTTTATATGGGAAGGAGGATGCATTCAAATATCTTTAGTCCTGGTTTCTTCTTCTTCGTCTGCTTTATTAATGCAAAGCTTAGAGCAAGGGAAAGAAAATAAATGAGAGGGTAGGAAATGATATTTTCTTTCTTTCTCCAGTGACTGCTCAATGCCCAGTCACTTTCCTTAGCCTCATATGAATAAAAGAAAGTAAGGGATGGTTGCAGTCGTGTTGACGAACACCTAACACCAGCACCAAAAAAATCCTTACTTAAAAATAAACAATGTGTCTTTCCTAATGTGGCTTCTTCCAGAAGTTTCTGAATATATATACATTTTTTAGTTAAATAATGAAAATCATATGATCATTAACTTTATGCAATAACATTATGTTTGGTGCTGTGTTACCCGTGGGTTACTAAGAGTCTTTCATCACTTGGATATACATAAACTAGGAGGTGATTTAAATGTTTTTTAATCTCAAAAATAGCCATGCCATTGCTTATAGCAAGTCCCTTTGGAGACCCAGCTAGTGGACAACTAAGCAGTGGTTCAAAGTTTTCAGCGCTACTACCCATGGTCAAATCTTGGCACTTTGTTTCTATCTCTTATTTGCCTCAGGTTCCAGGGTTTCTCAACCTCACTACAGTTAATTTGGGGATGGATCATAATTTGTTGAGGAGGACTGCCTTTGTATATCTTAAGATGTTTAGCAGCTTTCCTGGCTTTTACAAGAAGATGCCTGTGACAACTAAAGACGTCTCCAAACATTGCCAAATGTCCCCTTGGGAACAAAATTACTCCTGACTTAGGGCAACTGCTCTAGTCCATGAACACATACCAGGGTATTTGAAATTCTTCAGAAATGACTGCACAGGAATCCACCATGTTTTCCGTGGTATCTGGAGAATGAAGGAAATTAAGAAGGAGAGATCTCTATACAGAGCATCTTTTGCCTCATCTGAAAATATGAGATGTCAAACTGTAGTACATTTCACAGATGCACAAGCAAACACTTAGACATACTCGCACACAGACTCTAGAGTGTTAAATCTCTGTCTGTTCCATATCAGTTATAGTAAACAGAGTAGTGATTTTGACATGTATTTAAGTCACCCTTGCAGTTTCAAAAATAATGTACATATCTCCATATCTTACATAACTTGGGAGCCAGGTATTTTCATAGCAATTAGGTGCTGTATTTAGACAGAGTTTGGTTTAAAAATTCCTCTGCAAATCTAGTTGTTGTATGTCCTGTTGGAAACTGATCTGTAAAAGTGAGTCAGTGGCAACAAAAACAGCATACCATCGTTATCATCAGATAAGATCAGATCAGATGGTTGAAAAGACAAAAATGGGCAAATGTGTATGAAAGTATATAACACAGTGACTGGCATCTAATTTGCACTCAAAAAGAGTTCGCTTTCAACCATTTCAATCATGAAGTATAAGTCAGTACCAAAAGAAGGTATAATTTTCCCACTCCTCAAACCTCCTCATCAAGCGTGTGTTTTCAAGACTCCTTGGTATTTAATGGAAGAGGCTTGAAACTTGGGACTTCAACAAGAGACCTAGAATTGACTTCTAGCTCTGATTCTCATTTGGTGTTAACAATCTTAAAAATTGTTAACTTCTCAGAGCCTCAGATTTCTTGAAAAAGATGGGGGAAGAAAACCCATAAATTTGAAAGTACTTATAAATTCTGATGCCTGGCAGAAGTACGTGGTTCTGTTTTTATGACTGGTAAATAATCCAGAAAGACAAACAGCGGAAGGATTGGTGCCCACTGAGTGTCACGTTCCTGCTAATGCCAAGTAATTTATAAACTTGTAAACCCGTGGAAGACTACTGAGAACCGGGTGATGCCTGTAATCAAAACATACAGACTGTGAATGAGTTTGAATCTTCCAGGGTCAGAACAAAGCTGCCAGAAGGGTCAGCCCTGCAGAAACAGGGCAAAATAATGGCTCATTTTTCAGTGTGACTGGCAGTAACCTTCCAAGTTTGAGTTACTCAAGCAGATTTCTGCTTCTCTGTTGGTAGGCACAGCCAAGCAGCCAAGCATCTGAATGCTCATTCTTATTCTATTGGTCACATCCCTACATCTCTATAAACAGCCGTTCTCCACCCGCACTGGTCAGGTCTCCGTGGCTCTCTGGGTCTATAGGGGAATCATTCCCTTTAGAATACAAATGCTAATGGGTTTAGCACATTCTCAGGAAGAGATGGGCAGAGGACAGATGTTTTTTTCAGTGTGGATTTAAGGCAGTTATGAAGTGTGGTGTTGAGATTTTTAGGAATCCGTGACCTCTTGGATATAGCACATTACGGCTTTTCTTTATATGCTGACTTTAATATTTCTGCCATGGTGGGAGCAATGCCATAAACACTGCTCCTGGCATCCATCCAGTTTCCCTTCAGCTCATAGCAAACATCTGCTATGACCCCCTGCCCAGAGGCCCAAATGTGAAGCACAGTGCTTTTATAGGACCTGCAGTAAGAATTACTGGCATGGAAAATTGCTTCCTTGATGATCAATTCCAATAAGAAAACTGATGACATAAGGTTTTCTTTTTTAAACTAATCATGATTTTTTAGCATCAAGTAGATGTAAAAGAATATTTATAATATATATAAGATTTAAAGAATAACAGTTTTATAGAAGTTCCTGTATTTACTACCCAGTGCTGTAAGGACCTTTCCTCAGTCCGTCCATATCCTTTCCCTACATAGAAAACCACTGTTCTCAATTCTGGGTTTATCATTCCCTTCTTTTTTTTTTTTTTTTTCCCTAAGGTGTTAATACATATATTTGGTGGTGATTTGAATTTTTTGCATGATTTTGCCACTTGTAAAAATAGACTTACACTACAGGTGACCCTGAACAACACAGGTTTGAACAGTGTGGGTCCATGTATCTTGATTTTTTTTTTTTTTATACATACTGTATAGAACTCTAAATGTATTCTCTCTTCCTTATGATTTTCTTTTTTTTTTTTTTAAGATTTCATTTATTTAATTGACAGACAAAGAACACAAGTAGGCAGAAGGGCAGGCAGAGAGAGAGGAGGAAGCAGGCTTCCCGCCGAGCAGAGAGCCCAATGCGGAGCTTGATCCCAGGATCCTGGGATCATGACCTGAGCCAAAGGCAGAGGCTTTAACCCACTGAGCCACCCAGGCACTCCCCTTGTGATTTTCTTTCTTTCTTTTTTTTTTTTTTAGATTTTTATTTATTTATTTGACAGACAGAGATCACAAGTAGGCAGATCACAAGTAGGCAGATCACGAGTAGGCAGAGAGGCAGGCAGAGAGAGAGGAAGGAAAGCAGACTCCTGCTGAGCAGAGAGACTGATGCGGGACTCGATCTCAGGACCCTGAGATCATGAGCTGAGTCGAAGGCAGTGGCTTAACCCACTGAGCCACCCAGGTGCCCTGATTTTCTTAAAAACATTTCCTTTCTACTAGCTTACTTTATTGTAATAATACAATATATAATACATAGAACATACAAAACATGTATTAAATGACTTAATGTTATCAGTAAGACTTCCAATCAATAGTAGGCTATTAGTAGTTAAGGTTTTGGGGAATCAAAAGTAATCTGCAGGGGCGCCTGGGTGGCTCAGTGGGTTAAGGCCTCTGCCTTCGGCTCGGGTCAGGATCTCAAGGTTCTGGGATCAAGCCCCATATCGGGCTCTCTGCTCAGCAGGGAGCCTGCTTCCCCTTCTCTCTCTGCCTGCCTCTCCGCCTCCTTGTGATCTCTGTCTGTCAAATAAATAAATAAAAACTTTAAAAAAAAAAAAAAAGTAATCTGCAGATTTTGGACTGCATACGGAGGAGGCTCATAGCCCGACTCCTGTATTGCCCAAGGGTCAACTGTGTGTGATTTCTTCTGAGATCTCCTTCCTTAATTCACTCTAATGTGCCTTAAATACATATGTATTGTTGCAGTTTATTTTCTCTACTGTGTGTGATTCTCTTCTTGATATATTTTTGACATTTTCCACTACAAACTGTGCTTGTGGACATTTTTGTCAATGGCAGCATTGCTCATGGAGGAGAAATTTCTAGATCATAGATTTAGGAGTGCACTTGCTGTGTCATATGGTAGGTTCACATTCAGTAGTTTTAGGTCATTACAATTATCTAGAAAATTTCTAGTATTATTTTCTACTTCCAACCATGAAGGCCTTGTTGTCCCTGCTCTATCAATATACTTGCCAAGATTTGGTATCATTTGATGTTTTAAAAAATTTAATCTGCCAACCTGATAAATTGAAATGGCATCTTATTTTGGTTATGAATTATAATTTCCTGGTTACTAATGAATAAACACAATTTTTGTAAGATTATTGACTGTTGGGTTTCCCTTATTTGTAAAGAGCCTATTCAATATTTTTGTCCATTTTTTTACTTGGAATTTATTTCATAGATAATTATAGAGCTCTTTACATATTTTGGAAAAATGTTTTGGAGAGTAGTGTATGTTCCTTGTCTCAATCCATGGTTCATATTTTCACTTTGATATTTTTTATAAATAGATCATCTTTATTTTAATACAGTTGCATTTATATACACCTTTATGATTTGTGCTTTGTATGTGCATGTGCATGTTGTTAAGAAATTCTTTCCTGACCATGGTCATCAGGGAATTCTACTATAATTCTCTCTGAACATTTTGAAGTTTATCTTTCAAATATCAATCTCTGAGCCATGTGGAATTGATTTTTTTTAATAATGTGAGATAGTGACTATCATTATTTCCATTCATATGATTAATAATATCTATATAAAATTATAAATAAATAATTTTTCCAGAAATCTCTTTGGAAAATTTTAACATGTCCCAGTGAAAAATACCAGCTCAGTCATAGTAAATCAAATGTTCTTACATATGTTTATCAGTTTCTGGTCTTTATATTCTGTTCCATGGGCCAATTGTTCTATTCTCCTACTGATACCACACTTTCTTGGATCTCAGCACCCCAGCCCCATCAATTTGTTCTACTGGGGAGCATTTAGTCATTTTGATCATTTGCTCTTCTACAAACACTTGAGGTTCAACTTGGCAAGTCCCATGAAAGGACACAACAACAAAGATGATCTATACCACTTGCCTTTGGCTGTCTTACTTGTTAGTAACAGACCCTAGACCATTGGTTTACAACAACTGTTTATTTAGCTCCCAGTTTTGTGATTTGTCAAAGTGGTCTGGGCTTGGTTGGATGGTACTTCTGTTTTAAGCCAGCACTGGCTGATATTAGGTAATTAAGAACAAAATAACACAGATTTTATTACCAGATGCAGGGTTAAATCTTTATTAGATATCTTTAACCCCAGAAGAAACCACTCCAAAACATAGGGGTATAATAATAATCAACATTTATTTTCTCACATGATACCTTAATGCATGACTGAGGCCACAAGATCTATTCCCATGGCGGCTTACTTATGTGGTTTTCAAGGTGGTGCTGGCTGTTGGCCACCTGTGATCTGCATCACGTGGCTTTAACATAGGGCTATGTAACTGCCCTCACAATATGGCATCTGGCTTCCCTATAGCAATTAATCCAAGAGAGAGTGAGGTAAAAGCTTGAATGTCTCTTTTTTAATGCAGTCATTTGGAGACTTTATTTATTTTAGAGAGACGGAGAGCAAGCCAGGCGGGGGCGGGGGGAGGCAGAAAGAGAGGGAGAGAATCTCAAGCAGCTCCACACTGTGCATGGAGCCTAATGCGAGGCTCCGTCTCATCACCCTGACCTGACCTGAGCCACCCATGACCTGAGCCAGAACCAAGAGCTGGATGCTTAACCGACTGAGCTACCCAGACACCCCACTGAATGTCTTTTACGAAATAACCATGAAGCTCCACTCTGTCTCTTCCACAATGCTCAACTAGTTATCCAGGTCAGCCCTGTTCAATAGAGGAAGGGACTGAAAAAGTACATGACTCCTAGGAGGTGAGAATGATGAGAACAATCTTGGAGACTATTTTCTATGGTCTCCTTTTAAAATTGTCTTTTAAAAGAAATTATAGTAAACCTACATATTATTACCAAAAAAAGTTTTTGGGTTTTAAATACAAATCTATTTAAAGATAGATTTACATCAGCGAGTAGGGGAACCAGAAAATTAGGTTTATATTTTTAAAGTCTTACTCAGACTGTGGTTTTAAAATAGTACCTATTACAGAATGACTTCTCTGTAAAAGTTCTTCACATGTTACATATTTTAATCCTTATAAACCCCCTTTTGTAGGTATTAATATTCTCATTTTAAAGTTGAAGAAACAAATTCAGAGTGCTCATGTAACTTGTAAAAATGAATATAGCTACAAAATGGTGGAGGTGGGCTTCTCATCCTGGCATATTAAATATCAACTGCCTCGGGATTTCCAGGTAATAACCCAGTGAATATGTAAGAGGAGTTTGTTAGCATTCCCAGATAAAAGTATTGGGAGTAATTCTTTAAACATGAATCTTTGAAAGAGTTTGCTTGTTTGTTCTGTCCAAATTTCAAATAAATAACAGACCTGCAAATAGGCATCCACTTATGAACAACTTTCCTTCCTCAACAATACCAGAAGGAATCTGTTTAGATCAGATACATAAAAGAAATAGCCAAAGCTTCCATTGAAAGAAACAGAACTTCAGGACACAATACCTCCCATTTGTTTTCACTAATCCTAGTCAGAAATATGTCAAATACAATATAACTAATTTAAGTGAATTTATGGGACAACCGGAATCTCTTTTAAGGAAGCTGTGAGATGATGCCCTAGTCTTGCTATGTTTCCCCTTCCTTCCTTATAATTTTGTTTTTATTTTCCACGCTGACCCATCACTGTACTGGTAAATTCTTTAGATGAAAGTGAACAGCAGGTGAGTTAATACCGACAAAATAAAACATTCCTCTGAATATTGTCTACTTGTGAGATTTTTAAAAGAACACCTTGTGTGAAAATTGTTTTTCTGCTGCCTTGAAAGGTGTTTAGAAAGTCAGAGCTGGGTTCAGGGAAAAAGCAATATTTTGGGAGCTAAGTGGTACCTTAAAAGAACAATGCCTTTTATTCGAAAGGTCTTCTTTAATTGTTTCTTAGTCTTACACCCACAAGTAACTTTGGCTGCAAAAACTCATGTTTAATACTTCTTTCAAAAATATTTTTAGTACCCACTTTTGACTTTAATCTTTTTAAAACCTCCTACATGTAGGATATACATACGTGTTATCTATGGGATGCTAGCCAGCACATGAAAATCAAAGGGTTAAAAAGAAAAGGCATTGTTTGAACCAAAATGGAAATATAATATATGCAAGATCATAATAATGTTAGTAACTGAGGAAATATTTATAATATCTTGAGATACATGGCTTTACAGAAAATGTCCGTTAAATAAAGCAAGACAAATATGGAACATTTGTCTTTGATATCATGGCAAACTTTAAGTCAGTAACTTCATCACACCTTGGAAATTCCTTTGCAATTTTAAGTGGCAACAATTTATCCTTCCCTTTAGCCCTCCTGAATTTTTAGGTGTAGTTATTTTGTACGATTATCACATTACTCTGCAAGGAAGTTTGCGTTTTACTTTTAGGGTTTTAACTTTTATTGCAAATGTTAATGCAACATTAAAATTCAGCATTTTAGTTCCCAGGAGCAAGGAAATGCAAAGGGCAAGGTTCTGCTAATGTGATTAATTCGTTTTTCTATCTTAGGTTTCTCATTAGGACATGCATTTATGTTTCCAACTTATAAATTAAAAAACATTGAGCACAGTCCTTTCTTTCATGATTTTACTCAAAGGAGAGAACATTTTCAGTTACTTATCCTTGATAAAATCTGAATTTTTAAAAAACTCTATGCCCACAAATTATTTTTTCTTTCCCACTTACACATTTCTACGGTTCTTTATTCAGGTCATGTCTATATAGTATCAACCAAACTAATCCAAAAGTAAAACGTCCAGCAAAACGTTCTCTTTTATATCCATAATATAACACATAAATGCAACCTTAATCTCTGTTTACAAAAATTCTTCGTATTCCTCATCAATGCTTACACTGCTGCTTCTATAAAATCGTCTCTCTACCATAACCCACATAATTATTTCTAATAAAAAATTTTCAGTTTATAAAATGCTTTATAATACCAAAATTTGATTGGTAACTAGAAGATATCATAGGCTCCGTTTTGGGTATGGGTAGAAAAAATTAATGTCATAGATTTAGCTGTTAAATCTGAGATTCAAACTTGAAATCGACTGAATCATTTTGACAACTTGGGCACAGTATTTTATCTTGACTTTATCAAGTGCAAAGCAGGAGTACTGTGAAACATATTAAACTAGGTTGTTATGAGGCTTTAATCGTATGTGTTATGTGGGTGAATAAAGGCATTTCATTATTCATATACACATGTGTATAGACATATAAAATGTTTATATTAATATTCCTTTGAACTCCTGTAACATTTAATGATTGTGTCAAATATTTGAAATTATGTAATATTTAACAAAGGTTTTCTTTTCAGTAAAATACTTAAATTCCTAAAAAAATGGGTTTTATGTTAGCACATGATCATCAATATTCAGTTAGAACCTACCATGAGGAAATATAATGATGGAATGACCATCTATAATGTATGCATATGCACACATATAGGTGTGTACTTAGAGAAATAATTAGATATGTTTTAGTTCTTAAAATGGCATAGTTCTCTTTTGGAAAGTATATAAAATAATATTATTAAAAATAATAGCCAACATTTATTGAGTATCTTCAGTGTATCAGCCACTAAAACACTTGACATGTATTATTTTATCCTCACAACAACCCCATGATACAGGAATTATCAATATGTTTCCATTTCAGTTGAGAAAACTGAGTCCAGAGAGATGATTATTCAGTCAAAAACCAAAACCATGACGGTCTGTTTTTCGGTTCTCTTGCTTTTGTGTGAAGAATTACCTAGGCTATTAGATTAGACCAAAGCCCAACCCAGTTAGAGATGAGATTTTAGAAAGTGTTGTACAATGTGTTTACCTAATGAGTAGATGAATTAAACAGCTGGGCATGAAGCAGAGGTCATAGTTAAGAAATTTAGTCTATTCCTTGTTTCTTTGTAGATTCTTGATCCTGCAAGTTTCTCATTGAAATTCTTAAATACAAATATATTAAAATTATGATCATTTAAATATCAGATTTTTTAAAAAAAATTATTTAAATTTAATTTAGTTGATGTACAATATATTATTAGTTGCAGGGGTAGAATTTAGTGATTCATCACTTACATATAATATCCAGTGCTTGTCACCTCAAGTGCCCTCTTTAATGCCCATCACCCAGTTACCCTATCCCATCACCCCCCTCCCCTCTGACAACCCTCAATTTGTTTCTTATAGTTAAGAGTTTCTTATGATTCGTCTCTCTCTCTGTGTTTATCTTATTTTATTTTTCCTTTCCTTGTCTTATTTTTTTTTCCTTAAATTCCACATAAGAGGAAATCATATGGTATTTGTCTTTCTCTGACAGACTGACTTTGCTTAGCATAATACCCTCTAGTCACATCCTCTTTGTGCACATGAAAAAGTTTTCCTTTTTGATGGCTGGGTAGTATTCCATTGAATATATATACCACACCTTCATCCATTCATTTGTCAATAAGGCTTCTGACCCATTCAGCAGTCGATAAGGCTTCTGGCATCTTTCCATATTTAGACTATTATGGACATTGCTGCTATAAACATCGGGGTGCATCTACCCATTCAAATCACTAATTTTGTATCCTTTGGATAAATGCCTAGTACCACAATTTCTGGGTTGTAGTATAGTTCTATTTTTTAACCTTTGAGGAACTCCATACTGTTTTCCAGAGTGACTGCACCAGTTTTGCATTCCCAGCACCTGTGTAAGAGGGTTCCCCTTTCTCTGAATCCTTTCCAACATCTGTTGTTTCCTGAGTTGTTAATTTTAGCCATTCTGGCTGGTGTGAGGTGGTATCTCATTGTGCTTTTGGATCTGTATTTCCCTGATGTCAAGTGATATTGAGCATTTTTTCATGTGTCAGTCAGTCATTTGTATGTCTTCTTTAGAGAAATGTCTGTTCATATTTTCTGTCCATTTCTTGACTGGATTATTTGTTCTTTGGATGTTGTTTGAGAAGTTCTTTATATATTTTGGAGCCTAGTCCTTTTTGTGATATGTCATTTGCAAATATCTTCTCCCATTCTGTAGGTTCTCTTTTAGTTTTGTTGGTTGTTTCCTTTGTTGTACAAAAGCTTTTTATCCCAATGATGTCCCAATAGTTCATTTTTGCATTTGTTTCCCTTGCCTTTGGAGACGTATTTAGCAAGAAGTTGCTATAGCTGAGGTCAAAGAGGTTCCTGCCTTTGCTCTTCTCTAGGATTTTGATAGATTCCTGTCTTACATTTTGGTCTTTTATCCATTTTGAATTTATTTTTGTGTGTGGTGTAAGAAAGTGATCCAGTTTCATTCTTCTGCATGTGGCTGTCCAGTTTTCCCAACACCATTTGCTGAAGAGACTGTCTTTTTTTCCATTGGCTATTCTTTCAAATTTTGTTGAATATTAGTTGACCATAGAGTTGTGGGTCCATTTCTGGGTTCTCTATTCTGTTCCATTGATCTATGTGTCTGTTTTTGTGCTGGTACCACACTGTCTTGATGATTTTGGGTTTATGATACACCTCTTAGTCCAGAATTCGTTTGCGTCCAGCTTTGGTTCCCTTATTCAACATTATTTTAGCTATTTGGGGTATTTTCTGGTTCTATACAAATTTTAGAATTCTTATTCCAGTTCTGTGAAAAATGCTCATGGTATTTTGATAGGGATTGCACTGAAGGTATAGATTGCTCTAGTTAGCATAGACATTTTTTTTTGTTTTTTTTGTTTTGTTTTGTTTTGTTTTTCCAATTTATTTATTTTCAGAAAAACAGTATTCATTATTTTTTCACCACACCCAGTGCTCCATGCAAGCCGTGCCCTCTATAATACCCACCACCTGGTACCCCAACCTCCCACCCCCCCGCCACTTCAAACCCCTCAGACTGTTTTTCAGAGTCCATAGTCTCTCATGGTTCACCTCCCCTTCCAATTTACCCAAATTCCCTACTCCTCTCTAACGCCCCTTGTCCTCCATGCTATTTGTTATGCTCCACAAATAAGTGAAACCATATGATAATTGACTCTCTCTGCTTGACTTATTTCACTCAGCATAATCTCTTCCAGTCCTGTCCATGTTGCTACAAAAGTCGGGTATTCATCCTTTCTGATGGAGGCATAATACTCCATAGTGTATATGGACCACATCTTCCTTATCCATTCATCCGTTGAAGGGCATCTTGGTTCTTTCCATAGTTTGGCGACTGTGGCCATTGCTGCTATAAACATTGGGGTTTATTATTTATTGGGCTATATATGAAAGACAGTAGGAGATGTAGAGACTTAAATCCAGTGTGTGATACAGGTGAGAAGACGTGGCAGCGGGGAGGCAGCATGGTTAAGGAGGCTACCACAAAGCATTATAAGCAGCAGAGTGCAAAATCTGAATTTTTAAGAGCCTGCTGCAGCGGGTGATGTGCCTGGCTTAAAGGTGCTCAGGTGGTGGAGCAGGGCAGAATCCCAGGTGTGACACCAGAATCTGAAGTTCCCTTGGGTCACAAGAAGAATGGATGGCACCTAAGTGACCCACCGTTCCCAGGCACAGGAGCATGGAAGCAGGCTGAGAACAGCAACTCTAGGGGACAGCTTTCTGCTCCTTGTTACCATAAATGGCAAACCACTGCACAGTTGTACAACTGCTTTCCTGGGAGGAGTCCAGCAAAAGGCAGAAGCAAAGCAAGACCCTCCCCAGGAAGAACAGCATAGATCCACACCAGAGAAGTCTACAATTTGGAGTTTTGAAACTAAGTTGTGTGCCTGAGATTTTTAAAAAAGAAAAAAAAAAAAAAAAAAAAAGCTCTGGCACAGTTCTGATGGAAACCGGGGAGATTTGAGAGTGATTGATTGCTCTTCTGTGAGAGCTCACTAGGGGATGTGAATTTTCAGCTCCTGGGCTAGAGAGCAGGGTGTCTCCATATTCAACCCGACCCAACAGTGCTAAAAACCTTCAGGGAACAAAATGATGCCACCTGGAAGAGTCCAGAGCCACTTACACTGAGCCCTATCTCCCTGTGCACTGGAGGAGCTTTTCCACTAGGGCAAGTCCACCTGACAATCAGCACAAGAGGCCCCTTCCCCAATAGACCGGTATAAACAACTCACTCACACTAAGTTTGCAGATCACAGAGGGCTGCAAAGTTTAAACAACAGGGGAAAATAGTATCTAGCATTCTTTGTAGTTTCATTCTTTATTCTTTCTGTATTGCTTTTCCAGTTATTTTTTCAATTCTTTTTAAATGTATATTTTTATATATTCTTTATATGTACTTTTTGTTTCCTTTCATCATATTTTAATTATATATATAATCATATATACACACATATATAATTATATTATATATATATATAAAATATATATATATATACAGGTGAGGAAAGAGCACTATAATCACCATTTCACTAATCGTACTTCTCCTTGCTGGATTGTTTGATCATATATTATCTTTCTAGACTGAGACTTTATTTTTTTTTTTTAGATTTTTGTGGGTTTTGTTTTGTTTTGTTTTTTCTATTAAGGACATTTCTAGCTACTTGAACACGTCCTTAAATTCACAACTTGTGGTTAAAGTTAGCCTAGGGGTCCTCAATGCTGGTTTTGTTACATTTGTGGCCAGTTAAATCTTTGTAATATCTTGTACACTGTAAGATGTTTATTGGCATCCTGGGTCTCTATTCACTATATGCCAGTAGCACCTTTCCCCAAGTTGTGACAACCCAAAATGTCTCCAGACATGTCTCCTGGGGTATAAAATTGAATGCCACTAAATTAGACACTTCCAGGGGCGCCTGGGTGGCTCAGTGGGTTAAGCTGCGGCCTTTGGCTCGGGTCATGATCTCAGGGTCCTGGGATCGAGTCCCGCATGGGGCCCTCTGCTCAGTGGGGAGCCTGCTTCCTCCTCTCTCTCTCTCTGCCTCTCTGCCTGCTTGTGATTTCTCTCTGTCAAATAAATAAATAAAATCTTTAAAAAAAAATTAGACACTTCCATTTCTAATTTCTATATTTCTTCAAATTTTTTCAGACTGTAAATCCTATATTTTCTCTAAAACTATTGAATTCTAGGTTTTGATACTGAATATTTGCCCCAGAACTTGCTAATGTATAATCTACTCAATCCCATAACATTGTAGAATACACTTGTTAACATTTTCTTACACAGGGGTTACAGCTATAGGGCGGTTGAGTTCAATGTTAAACTTTCAGGTGAAGGATATCAAAGTGGAAATGTATAATAGTCAGCTGTGTGTATGAGAGTACATTTAGGAAGAAGGTCAAGACTGGAGATGCAGTTTGGTAGATAGTCTTGGTGGTGATATTGTTTAAAGACATGAGAGTGTATAAGGTGATTGGAGAAAACTGTGTAATTAGAAATGAACAGAATGCAGAGGTTTCCACTGAGCAGATAGCTAGAGTGAAATGATGCAGTGGGAATTGGATCCAAGAAAGACACAGAAAAGGAGATGTTAAAGATGAAGAAAAGGGAACAGTAAGCCTTGGTAATAGATATCGTTATGATACTGAAGTAATAATAATAATAATTAATAAAATAAGAATAGCTCACACATAGCACCTACTGTGACAGAAACTAGAATAGGAGTATTTATGTGTATTCATTTAATCTTCATGGCACCTCTGTGGCTAATATCTCTGTTTCATAGATGAGAAAATCATATCTATATCTACATAATCTGTCATTCTGCCATTATCTGTTCAGTACAACTTCAAGGTAAGCGAGAAAGTCCACAAAATCTAGAATCTGTCTTGGGTTCAAAGCCCAGCTCTGTGACCTGCTCATTTTGTCCTCTTGAATAAATCACATAATCATCTGTGCTTCAGTTTCTTCCTCTGTTAATGGGAATGATTGAGAAGAAGAAATGAGTTAGGGCTCTAGAGAGCTTGCCATCTAGTGAGTGTTATCTATTTGATAAACATCTATTATTTTATATAGGTTGTGTTCAAAATATTTTTCTGTTTTATTAAATGGTTTGAACTCTTGAAAAATCTCCTGACTCCATTGTGGACTATTAGAAAATTGCAAGGATATTGGTATAGAAATAAAATGAGATCTCACACCCAAAAATAATCAGAAGTGTGTAGGGATAGATAACTCTTAATGAACATTAGGTATTCAGGTTTAGCAAATGAAGTGAGTATTTTGTAGAATAAAAGTTAAAAAATACACTTTCAACCAATATTCAAGTGCTTTTAATAATTTGGCTACAACACTAGCTGCTAAGTAATGAGGAATAGTGGTATCCAGTTGTGAACTGCGTCTTTAGAAAGTGGGATGGATGGTCAGGGGTGGTATTTTTAAAAGACGATGATTCATTTCAACAGTTAAGCTGCTTATTAGATGTTGTTGGACACTATGCTAAACTGTATATGCAAAATATTCTTCAGCAGAAGGTAGTTCACTGACAATGTGGGAGAAAGTATTTATAATATAAATATGATAGGTGGTAAATATTTTTATTAAAATTAGAAGTTAATTGTTGATAAGAAAAAGAAATATTACTCCTCAGCAAAAGATACCAACAGGCAAATAACAGAAACAAAATGCAAATAAAAAGCAACAGATATTATTGGGATATTAATATATAAAATATACTCACCTTCACTAATAATCAAATAAGTAAAAATTAAATTAGCAACAGATTTCATTTTTCACCAATAAGCTTGATCAAGGCTAAATTGTTCTGATGAAATTGTGGGTGAATGGGCAACATCTTGCTGTTCCAAAAGGATGAATGTAGGGGCGCCTGGGTGGCTCAGTGTTAACCATCTGCCTTTGGCTCAGGTCATGATCCTAGGGTCCTGGGATCAAGCCCCACATCGGGCTCCTTGCTCAAGGGGGTGGGGGGAGCCTTCTTTTCCTCTCCCACTCCCCCTTCTTGTATTCCCTCTCTTGCTCTCTCTCTCTCTCTTCCTCTCTCTATCAAATAAATAAATAAATAAAATCTTTAAAAAAAAAAAAAAGGGCAAATGCTCCCAATCTTTCTGCAGAGGATGTTTTGTTACATAATTTGTATAATCAAAAACAAACATTAGTAATTTTTTAAAAAAGGAAATAAGGAAAAGGATGAGAAAAATGGAAAGAAGGAGGTGAAGGAAGGAAAGAAGAGAGGTAGCCAAACTGTTTTCAAAAATTAAGATAAGTTTCTAAGTTTCTAAATTTGGTAAGACAGCTTGTTCTTCATGCAATGTCTAGACTGATCATTTAATTGAATTAATTCCTTCATTGGAAGCTAACCAAAAAGACATATTGTTTCAGTGCTGGACAGAAGCATCTATATTTTATTTTATATCTTATTTTTATTTTTATTTTATTATTTTTTAAAAAGATTTTATTTATTAATTTGACAGACAGAGATCACAAGTAGGCAGAGAGGCAGGCTCTCACAAGTAGAGAGAGAGGAGGAAGCAGGCTCACTGCTGAGCAGAGAGCCCGATGTGGGGCTCGATCCCAGGACCCTGGGATCATGACCTGAGCTGAAGGCAGAGGCTTAACCCACTGAGCCACCCAGGCACCCCTGTATCTTATTTTTATTCTGATATAATTGTTTGATAGAGTAACCAAAGCAGTAAAGGGACAGCCTTGATGTGTATTTATTTGTGTGTATCTCAACAGCTTCCAAAATTCCCAACTGCATATTAACCTTGCTTTCTCTGACACCTTTTAAATGATAGTAATATGTTTTGCAAAACAGGTGCAGCATACTTGTGTAATTTTAGTTCTGACTGTTGAAATAGAATATGTATTTTTATTTCATGTGTATTGGGACACCTTGTGGGCTTAGTCAGAAAAGCATGTGACTCTTGATCTCAGGGTCATGGATTCAAGCCCCATGATGGCGTTAGAGATTACTAAAAAAAAAAAAAAAAAACTTAAAAAAAGATGTGGGTGTATTATTTTTACCAATTATTTCAACTGTGCCCATTATATAGTTATTTTATCCAGCATCCCTGAAGTGATTTTTTATTTTTACTTGTAGACTAGTTATCTCAAACACTCAAGTTATTTAGTACATATTTTTTGCGAAGGGATGAACCAGAATGAATTTCATATTTAGTGGGAAAAAATGATTTTTAAAACCCCTATTTGATTCATTCAAATAACAAATCATTAAATAGAGTGACTCCTTTATACAAACTGCAATACTCAATAATTTTAGACTGGGGAGGATTTTTCATCTGGAAAACACCAATTCTACATTTCCAAGAGAGTGAACTTTCTTGAACACTAAAACCTTAATGTTCATATATACATGAAAAATATATGCCAATGAAAAATACAAACCCATATCGAAATGCATTATCTGCATTCTATGGAAAGAAATGCCCACATGTTTGCAATCACGTAAGTGCAGACTAGAATGTTTAGACATTTAGGAAAAGCAATACAATTTTTTTCACCTTTTTTTTTTTTTAACCTTCGTTGGACAGGCTACAGGAACTCTTTCTGACATATTTTTCATGCTGCTTAACATTAACATCAATTGAGAAAAGAAAAAGGTAGTGCATCTTTGAGTCTCTTTTAAGCTTTTCTTTTACATGGTGTGTCACATTAATGCTGCCCTACAGGGAAATAATCAAAGAACTTTACTATAATACTGTGGTTCAGAAAGGAAACATGACAGCAGTACATTACTGCAAATTGAATTTAATGAGCTTCTTAGCACTGGGAGAGTGACTCTTTGAAACAGAAGCTATTCAATTGAGATCATTTTGATTATAATTAAATCATTTTACATTTACCACAGAGACAAGTTTAATCTTAATTAGACACTTTTATGGGGAGGTGAAGCCACATGATTTATATTTTCTTGATCATATAGTGAAAGATTTATAATGTAAAGGATAAAAAACAATATGGTGTCCCTTTCCATGGAAAACTAAAATAAGTGTTTTCAAAGTTCTTTGAGGGAGATGAGTTGGGCAGAGCAATGCGGGTGACTGGAGTGTGGCTTGGATACATGCATACCTATAAATAAATATGCAAAAGTGGTGTTCATTTCATTTCCTATTCCGTGGCTTTTTCTAAAATTCAGAAATCATTCTTTGTGTTAAATGTTATCACGTTAAGTGACAAAACGACTAATCAAAATGAATTCAGTATTTAGATCCTTGTTTTGGTAGCAAGCACTCTTGTACTGGATTCCCAAGACGATTCAAGCACTGATTCTGTCCTTTGCTAGCTTCTTAATCTTGGGCAAGTAACTTAGTCTCTCTGTATCATACATAGTTCATTCTCCCTAAAGTAGGATTAATATCTCCATTTAGAGTGAGTGTGATATTTACATGAGATAAAAATGTGAAATTATATTATAAACTTAAGATTAATATATAAATTTACTTTATTACATTATATTGCAAACTTTAATATATAAATACCATATTAATATTACTGGAAAGACTGATTTTTTTGACATTTCTGTAATTTGTGCTATAGGATTCTAAGAGTTTACCTTTTTAAACATTCTTTTACATATTACATACATGTAAGAAGGTAAGTAAAAATTACAATAAAAGAAAAAGAACAATAAAAACCAATGTGTGCTTCTATAATTGATGTTTTCCCAACCATGAAATATCCACAGCCTGTCTCATGTTTAAACAAAATGACACAACAGGAAAGTGGATGGTTTGAGGGATTTCTTGAGGATTAATCTCTTTGGCATTAGACACAAGCTGTAAGTCTAAGCTAAGTTATCTTCAGTCATCTAAGACATTCAATCATCTCCCAGAAATTGAAACATTCAAAAAACACCACCCCCCCGTTAACTTCACATGGGAAAAATGGCCGATTAAAAAATACCATGGAGGGCATCCAATAGGAAAAATTGGATAGTGCTCTGAATTTCAAACCATATTAACAAAAAGGAGTTTTGCTAAAAACAAAAACAAAAAAAACAAAAACCTTATTTTTATACACTACAAACTTTAAAAAGACTTTCCAACTAAATCATTAAAGATCCTTTCTCTTTGGGGCACCTGAGTGGCTCAGTTGGTTAAGCATCCGACTTCTGGTTTTGGCTCAGGTCATGATCTCAGGGTCTATGAGATTGAGCCCCATGTCAGGCTCCGAGCTGAGTATGGAGTTTGCTTGAGATTCTCTTTCTCCCTCTTTCTCTCCCTCTGCCCCTACCCCTGCTTAAATAAATAAATAAATAAATAGTACAATTCTTTCTCTTTATGCATGTTTAATAGGGGATTCTGTTTTTATTCTCAGATATCTCAATAAGCTATCATGTAACAGTTATCTTTGTCAGATGTGTTATAAATGTCGTACAGACTAAAATCTTTGGATTGTTTATTGGACTGTCACTCGTACATGTAGATAGTAATTCTATCAGTATTCCTTAGAATAGCCTTTATGTAGGTAGCCTGTGTGTGTGTATGTGTTTCTTTGTTGTGCCAGTAGCACCTAGCACATAATTGTATTATTATTGGAATAAATTAATTTATTGTGTAGGTATTATCTCTAAGATATTAAATAGATATACTTGTAAAAATTCCACCATATTTCTATTTAGCTTAAGTCAGAGGCAGCATGGTAATGTGGACAAGGTACCAAAACATGTTAGATTCTAATTTCTCTCTTTTACTTACTATATGTCTTTGAACAGATTGTAGCACCTCTCATACTTTCCTGATTTTCATAATGAACGGGTTGGATAAGATAAACTTGAAATTCTCTTTCAATTTAGATGATCTAACAAAATATAGTAAATTTTCTTTACCATGTGGGGGCACTTTTTCTGCTAAACTCAGTCAATCTTTGTTTAGCCATTTAGTGTGTCCTGCCAGAGATGATTTGACATCTTTAATTACTGATTTCTTTCTGGGCAATTTTGTAATCAGTCTATGGTTATGGAGAGAATGAAGATAGTTCACCGTGTATTTCCTACAATTCCTTAATGTTAGATCCTCTTGCAAATACTTTAGAATTCTTCAAAGAGCAGATAGTTGTAATACATGCATTTAGGTAGAGTAGGAAAACCAGTACTTTAATTTCATTGTATGCTGTGGTGTAGTATGTTCTAGTAGGGTGGAAGTAATGGAGGGGTGGATAGTAGGAGACACACCCATAAAACCCTGCCTTTGGTATCACTTTCTTCAGTTTCCCCTTCTTTCTAGTCTACCTTTTTTACATTGGACTCTTGAAAATAAGGTTTGTGTGGGAGAAGAGGGTCAATTAGGTGAAGCAGGATTGGTCAGGATTGAATAAGGGGAAGAGTAAAAGAAAGAGATATTCTCTCTGGTTCTCTTCTTTCACCAGAATAGGATTCTTCTCCAACAACAAAGGACTGAGTACAGAAAAGACATAAAAGTAAGTAATAAGCATATAAAGAAAGTTCAACCTCAGTGTTGATATAGGTAATGCAAATTATACTAATGAAATAATATTTTGAAATGGTCAAGAGAGCAAAGCTTCTGAAATAACAATAAATGTTGGGAAAAGTAAAGCAAAAGGGATGTTCCCTTGTACTTACTGCACATCTGGGTGGAGAAACAATTTTTAGAATGTTCATTTGTTTTGATATTCTTAAATCCACTATTACAAACATAGCCTTTAAACATCACAGATACGGACAAAGATCTATGTTCAAGGGAATTGCAATGACTTTTTTACTTTTTTTTTTTTTTTTTTTTTTTTTTTAGATTTTTATGTATTTATTTGACAGAGACCACAAGTAGGCAGAGAGGCAGGCAGAGAGAGAGAGGAGGAAGCAGGCTCCCTGCTGAGTAGAGAGCCTAATGTGGGGCTCAATCCCAGGACCCTGAGATCATGACCTAAGCCGAAGGCAGAGGTTTAACCCACCAAGCCACCAAGGTGCCCCTGCAATGACTTTTTGAATAATGGCAAGAAAAGGGGAAATAACTAAGGTCAAAAGCAGGAGAATGGTTACATTTAATTGTATGTTCATGTAATAGAATATTATGCAGTTATTAAAATAACATATGTAAGCAATAGTTAAAGGGAAAATGATCACTCTGGACTATTGAAAACTAAAAACAGTATTCAAGTGTGTCTCTAGTGCTCGCTTCGGCAGCACATATACTAAAAAAAAAAAAAAAAAAAAGTGTGTCTCTAGGTATAAAATACAGAGATCAGAGAATTAGAGAAAATATACTGTGTCATCAGAGTCATCTCAGTGTCTTCATATTGCCTGTGGTTTTTTTTCTCTCTTGCTTCTTTTACTATTCTCAAATTTTTTCTATTCGATTTTTTTCTTTCATAAAAAGAAAATGTTATTAAAGAATTACATGTCCCTTAGTTAGAAGATAGTAACAATTTACACCCAAATGGTGCTTTGTACTTTGAAAAGCTCTTCCATCTACACCAGTTTATTTGAAACTAAAAATAACCACTCTCCCTCTTCTTAGCTCAGTCTTCCCTGTGAAGATCACTTTTACTTCCAAGGGCTTAGTTCAATGTCTTTCTTTCTTGAAGTCTTTGCTGAGCCTGCCAGTCTCTCCTTTCAAAATAATGTTTTCCCCATCACTATTCTACCAAAGCATTTGCCACACATATGCTGGGGGGGAGGGGTGTCAGGAGAGGGTGGTGGGGTTATGGACATTGGGGAGGGTATGTGCTGTGGTGAGTGTTGTGAAGTGTGTAAACCTGGCGATTCACAGACCTGTACCCCTGGGGCTAATAATACATTATATGCTTATAAAAAATAAAAAATTAAAAAAAAAAGAAAAAAGAAACAAAACAGAGGATCATAGAGGAAGGGAGGGAAAAATAGAAAAAGATGAAATCAGAGAGGGAGACAAACCATAAGACACTCTTAACCATAGGAAACAAACTGAGGGTTGCTGGCGGGAAGGTGGGGAGGGGCATGGGGTGATGGGCATTAAGGAGGGCACTTGATATAATGAGCACTGGGTGTTCTATGCAACTGATGAATCACCGAACTCTACCTCTGAAACTGATCATACACTACGTGTTAATTAATTGGAATTTAAATAAATAAGATTAAGAAACCCCCAAATGCTGTACATTAATATTTGTGTCTTCCTCCCCCACCAAATTTGTATGTTTGAGCCCGATCCCCGGTGCAGTGGTATTTGGAACTGGGCTCTTAGGTGATTATGTCAGAAAGATGGAGCCCTCATAAATGGGATCAGTGCCCTTAAAAAAGGGACCCGAGAGAGGTCTTGCTTCTTTCTGCCTTGTGAGGTATCAGCCAGAAGAAATAGGAAGCTGATCTCACGAGACACCGAATCTGCCAGTGCTTAAGCCTGCATTGTTTAAGCCAGGCAGTCTGGTATTTTTCTTACAGTAGCCCAGATTGAGTATTACATCAATGAACAAGTGATTCATATGTAAGGTACAGGACTGATACTGTTTCTTCACTTTATGGAAGAGAAACTGAGGCTTGAGAGAGTTTCAGTTTCTTTCCCAAATGTCATACTAATGAAAACCAAAAGTAAAACACAATCCTCTTGACTTTAAAACTTAGTCCTCTTTTTTGATATTCTAGTATTTGGAACCATGGGACAATGAGAGAGAATAGGAAGTTAAAGAATCATCCAGTCTATCTTCATATTTGTTTTAGTCTGGGAAAACATGACTTCTTGGAGTTTGTTAATTTGCACAGGTATTTGGAATCTTTCCCCATGTGTCCTTAAGAGACATGTACAGAAATGACAAGTCAGTAAAAGGTAGATATCTGCTCCATCCCTTAAATGCTTGAGAGAAAGGAACTAATTGAAAGAGGTGAATTTGGATAAAAACAGAGGAAACGTAATGGGATTATGGTGGCGTGACAGCCGCCAAAGATGTCTACTTTCTAATCTCTGAAAACTGTGAATGTATTTGCCTTCCATGGAGAATGGGACTTTGAAGGTGTGATTAAGGGCTTTGAGAAAGTGGGTCCAATGATATCATGAAGATCCTTATAAGTGAATCAGATGGGGCATCAGAGAAGAAAATTGGAGGGAAATAGAGGCCAGAAGGATGCAACTGCTGGCCTTGAAGATGGAAAGGAAACTTGAGCCAAGAATGCAGGAAGCCTCTAGAAACCAAAAAGACAACGAAATGTATTCTCCTCTGGAATCTCCAAAAAAAGGAATGCAGCCCTGACAGCTCATGGTGACTTCAGCCCCATGAAACCCATTTCCATTTCTGACATCCAGGACCGTCAGATAACCAATTTTTGTTATTTTAAGCTACTCAATTTGTGGTCATTTCTGAGAGAGGCCATAAGAAACTCATCCGGGCATGTTCCTTTTACACTCGGGCTTTCTCCTTTCATCTCTCTCTTCCAGACTTGACAAACCAGTGCTGTTGACACAGTAGCAGTCGGAAGCACTGGGCTCCCTGCCTGCCTCAACTCATATTCTGGCAGACGCAGACAATAAACACGTAAAAATACATGAATATATGCGGGAGATGAGTGCTCTGGAAAAGGTGGAAGTGAGCAGTCAAATTCGGCTGAATAGCATGATTAGATGATTACATAATAAAGGGAGCCAGCCTATGCAAAATTCCGTCTCTTGGATGGTAGCTCAGCAGGACCTGCCTGATGACTAGCAGAGTGGGTTATTTCCTTCACAGGATGCACTTAGAATTTTGTCCTTCCCTCTTAATCCTATTAGTCTAGTCAGTGAGTTCTTCACCTTTGGAGAACCTGTATAATATTTAATTAATTGTACACTGTGTCTAACACATAGTACCCACAGAAAAGATAATTTTTCTAAGATTGATCTATTTATTTGCAAGACGGAGCAAGAGTATATGAGGGGGGAGGGGCAAGGGAGGAGAAAAGAATCTCAAGCAGACTCCACGGTGAGCATGGAGCCAGATGTTGGGCTTCATCTCATGACTCTAAGATCAAGACCTGAGCCAAAATCGAGGGTTAGAGGCTTAATTGACTGTGCCATCTTAATTGACTGTGCCCCTGCACAAAGGATATTTAAGAAAGAGGGTACCTGGGAGGCTCAGTGCATTAACCATCTGTCTTTGGCTCAGCTCATGATCCCAGCATCCTGGAATGGAGCCCCACATCGGGCTCCCTGCTCAACGGGGTATCTGTCTCCCTCCCCCTGCTCATATTCTCTCTTGCTTGTACTCTCTCTTGCTCACGTGCGTGCACTCTCTCCCTTTCTCTCTCTCTAATAGATAAATAAATGAATCTTTCAAAAAAGATATTTAAGAAACAAAAATGATAGGGACAAATGGGTAGGAATAAAGTTAGGGAAGAACAAGTACAGAAGAAAGGGCAGGAAAGGTTGGAAATACGGGAGAAAGGAAGAAAAAAGCTAAGAAAATGATGGAAGGAAGGAAGGAAGACTGATCCTTGAGAGCAGTCCCATGAGTGAACTCAATACATCTTATTCCCCCAAATAAGCCAATCTACACCAATTTGTGGGGTGTGACACTGTGAGGTTGTATTTCCGTGCTGCCATAAGTAGGCACAACATTGTATGCTTTATGGTCTGCTGGGATGTTGCTGTCTCCTTAAACAGACTGTCCCCACTAGCCCAAGACACCTTGTTGCCTTGTGGCTCCTGGAAGTTGACTTCTGTAATGTTTCTGTGTAGCCGCGGGAGCCAATAAAAGAAAAACAACAACAACACGACTATGGCATTCTAAGGGTGATACGTTACGGGTGTAAAAACCATAAAGGCAGCAGCATTTAGCTGCTGTTACCTCTAGCCAACAGGAACTCGGTTTCTCTGAATTATACTCATCGGTGGACTGAAATTGATTGCTGCTCTCGAATCATTTATTTTATAAAACTCAATAAAAGAAAGTGATGAAAATGTGCCAGATGATTTCCACAGAGGGGAGGAATAAAAGAGCTGGGAAAGAAGGCAGCCTTGATTCATATTCACTCCCTGTTTTCTCAAATGCTGCCCCAGTCCTGGATGGAAGAGTGTTCATTTCTCCTTGGCAGCTCCAGACCTAATGGGTGAAGCAAATTTCCCTGATGTTCTGTTTACCTCATTCTCGCTTTTATTTCCTTTGATAAAGACCTATTGGTATTAAAGATTGCAGGGGGTTTATTTTACATTGCGATTCTGGTTCAATTACTTCCAGCGACATCGGTACACTGCTGAAGAGAGCTTCAGAAGGTAACAGAGCTCGTGTGCAGTGCTTTCCATCTCCCAGGTAGCAAATGCAATTGTTTTGTTTTTCATGGTCTTAAAATGACTGGATATCAGCAGCTTACACCCCGCAGGGCAAATCAGGATGCCACGTAAAGTGTTCGGAATTGCTGTGTTGGCATTGATAGCAGAATGGTAATAACAGAGTGTGTCTGGACACAATAGGGCTTTTGGCGATGTCAACCGCTCATTCCCTGGTGGAGAATAGACTGTGTCATTGTGTCATTCCAACTCACCTTTTATTTTCCCTCCTCTTCCTTGACCTGGAGAATTTTTTTAGAATGAATTAACCCCTCCTTCCTTGCCATAGACACACTCTGATTCAAGAGCTGGCTCTGCCACTGTCTCTCTTGTCATGTGGCCCAAAGATACCTCTTTTCAATACCCTCTGTTCCCAAAGTGTTTTGTGCGTATCTGGCTCACCTCTGTTAAGTCATGGTAACCTCCTAGATGTATTCGGCAACTGGCAAACCCCTAGCATGTGTATCCTTAAGAGTGGAAGAGGGAAGTCACATATAGGAAGTTGTAGATTATCTACCCTACCCCTACAGACACACGCTGCCCTCCACCCCATACTTTACTTCATTTAGAGCTATTCCACAACTGGTAGCTAAGATTTCCACTCCATTCAGTCATTTTTAGCTAAAGAATTGCTTCCTTTGAAAACTCAATGTCTGTTATTGCCACCATTGTGTAAATAGGATGCTAATCTTTCTATACAGCTTTTTTTTTTTTTTTTTTTTTTTTTTAGCATTCTCTCTGCCTAAACCTCATTGTTTGTGGTGCAATGAGTTTAGTCAGCCATCTAAATTTCATTTTGTTTGTATCTCATGTCTTTACAAAACTTAGGTGAAATGGCTGACCAGCTTTTTTTTTTTAATGCCACACCACCAACTTATATGTGTGTGTGTGTGTGTGTGTGTGTGTATATATATATATATATATATATATGTACATGTTTTATATGTATATATAATTATGCAGTGCTTTGTGTGTGTGTTATAGGAAACAACAACAATCATGACCCTAATGGGGAGAAAATGTTTTCCTGTACCTGTCGATGGTCTTTGGCCAATCTAAGAATAAAATGACATGAGACAGATTAATAGGAGAAAACTAAATTTAACTACCTGTGTACAAGGAATCCATGAGCATATGAAGTCCATAGGCAGTCAGATGATTAAGACTTATATACATCCAGAGCTAAGGAAGGGTCTTCCTTCAATGGAAAGGAAGAGAGTTCACAGGTAGATGACAAAGAGTAAATGTTTGATAAATAAATGCTTGAGGCAAAGCTAAAGCAATGGGACCTAGAGAGGAATTTTAGCCAACAGACTTTGCTAGGCTCCTCCTTGTCTACCATGCATTTTCATTTTATATTCTAGTTATCAATGGTGGTAGCTCTCAGTCCTGTATCTAAATTCTTTTAGGCAGTTGGGAGGTAGGGAGGAGTTTAAAAAGAAAACTTCTTGAATGTTCTGTTTCTTAAAAATAATCAACCTCAAATGATGCCCCATGCCAAAGAGACACAGTCTGAACTGGCCAATTTCTGCACCCTCCCCCAAACACATTCCATAAAAATCTACAACAAGAGAGCTCAGAGACAATATTTACCTGGTTCATTGACTTTGATGTTATAGAGGACTTACAGTTTCACTCTATTTATTAATCTCATAGTTTTGCTACGTATAAGGCATTCATGTACCCCTCTATTTCTGATTTTCCAGAGCTTATGTTACTAACCGTTTTATGCAGAAGGTTCATAGATAAGGTTCTTTCCATACTTTGAAAGCATTTGTCATGGAAGCAAGTGTGTTATCATAGAATAACCATTAACCTATGCGGCAAATCTAAATGGGAGCTCATTTTATTTCATTAATTCAGGTAAATATCAATAAATAGTAAGGAAAAAATAGCTGGGATAATATGGCACAATAGACTGTTGCTTAGGGTAATTGATCTGCAGAATTCCCATAACTTTTCTTAAATAGTGTCAATGTCATCCCATGAATAAGAATTCTTCAAGGCCCCTGTTTAGAAATAGTTTCTGCAATAAAGAGCAGAAACTTTCCTTCTACCTTCAGATCCTCTGGTGATTTGCAGTTTCCTTCTTTTCCTTATTCCCACGTCTGCATTGTTAAATGTTTGTGTTTTAAGTTCTTTGGACTGTGTGATCTGAAATTCTTAAAGAAAGTGACCTGCGGAGCCACCTGGGTGGCTTAGTGGATTGGGCCTCAGGTCGTGGTCTTGGTGTCCTGGGGTTGAGCCCTGCATCAGGCTCTCTGCTCAGTCAGGAGCCTGCTTCCCCTTCCCCCTCTGCCTGCTTCTCTGCCTACTTGTGATCTCTATCAAATAGATAAATAAAATCTTAGAAAAAAAAAAAAAAAAAAAGAAAGTGAACTATGAAAGTGAACTACTTTGAAAATAATAGGAGAGTCGGCTAGAAGAAATTGCCCACCCATGTGTTGGAAGAACTGGTGGAAAACGGAGCAGAGAGAGACTGTTCTTTTTGTCCTTTCCTTTGTTTCTCCCCCTCCTCTGCCTGGAGATTGAACACCTCCACTGACATTGTCAACAAAGCTATTATTCCACTCATTGGTCAATAGGTGCTCATTTTCTGCTGAATGCCTTGGGAATTGATGCATTGTATGCTGATCTTTTCCTTGGGTTTATTTTCTCAGACAGTAATGCTTAATCTGTATTGTGCACATCCCTGATTACGAGGCTGGGGGTGGGGGATTAAATCATAACTCACCTGAATGGAAACTCAGATTCAAAGAAGCAAATAGAAATGATAGGCATCCATTTTCTGAAAAGAAAGGGGCTGGTCACCTCAGTCTTCTAGGACAAGTAGATTTCTGTCTTATCTTCACAAAAACCTCTGCCTATCCATGGAGTCCATAATAAAACAAAAAAGTGTCAAATGTAACAGGCTTTCAAATCAGAAAGTCACCCGTTTAAGCTGCCAGTTATTCAAAATGGGTATTCTCAGCCTCTAGATTGAGGAAAGAGTTTAAGTGAAATACGTGAATATTTTGGGAGAATCCTATGTAAGTTCAATTGCAGTTTTTTGTTTTGTTTTTGTTTTTTTGGTGTTTGTTGTTGTTATTTTGCAATGAATGTTAATGTCTGGTGGTAATATAGAAAAAAATTCTAGTTCTTTTTCAGTCTTGTAACCTGAGGCAAGCCCTAAGTTTACCAATTCAAGTCACTTTCTTTGTAGAGCTTCCTGTAAGCTCTCTACCTTGGAGGAGAAGTAATCAACTTCAGTATATACTGATTATTTCTTTCATGCATATTTCCTCTGCAGACCGGTGTACAATTATTCTCAAACTCTCTGGTACAGTTGTTTGTGTGTGTTTTGTCTCTGGTTTCATGAATGCCTGAAGGCATAATAATACCTAGCTCACTGAGTTGCTGTGAAGTTTATGTGAAAGAACATATGTTGATTCCCATCTTCTGGTCCTGTTGCCACTCTGGAAACACAGAGGAAATTGGATACTTGGGAAAGGGAAAAGCTCGGGTAACCTGCTAAGCCCAGCATTGGTAAAGGGAGAGCTGCCTGTAAGTCCCCTCTGAGCAGTTTGGAGGGTTTCTCTAGGCACTGGTTCATACTGGTGGCCAGTGAGCTCTAGGAGACTCACAGACATGATTTCTTTGGTGGCTGTCAAGTTTTGTCTATTTTTGATATGCTTTATTTTTCTCATAAAATAACTAGTCTGCATTTCAAGATTTTATCTTATTTTATTTATTTGAAAGAGAAAGTGAGAGCATGAGAACAATCTGAGGGGCAGAGGCAGAAGCAGACTCCATGCTGAGCCAGGAGCCCAGTGCGGGGTTCCATCCTGGGACTCCAGGAAACCTGAACCGCGGGCAGAGACTTAACTGACTGAGCCACCGAGGTGCCCGTTGTCAGCATTTCAAAATCAAGTTTTTATATAAAAATCTAAATCTCCTGCCACACTTGGCTACAGTACTATATGACCAAAGCTGAATAAGAACATAACTTGTATTTTATTTTATCTTATTTTATTTATTATTTTATTATTATTATTATTAACTTTTTTTAGAGAGAGAGAGAGCACATGCAGCTTGGTGGTGGGCAAGGAGAAGGGGCAAAGAGAAAGAGAGAATCTTAAACAGGGTCCATGCCCAAATAGAATCCAACCCAGGGCTCTATCTCTTGACTCTGAGATCATGACCTGAGCCTAAATCAAGAGTCAGAGGCTTAACTGACTGAACCGCCCAAGTGGCCCCAAAATACAACTTTCAGATGGGTGTTCTGCACCTTTCACACTCTGTTTTGGCCTGCTTGCTTCATTCATCAGTGCTTCTCCCTTGGCCTCTGGAGCCATTTGTGGTTGAGACTCCCTTCTAGAATCATAGCTTCTTCGAAGACATCATGGTTGGAGATATGAACATACTTGGCCCACATTGTTCTTTTCCTTCAAACTCCACCTTCAATTTTGTATGTTTGTTTTCCTAAGCTAAAAAGCTATGCACATACAAAATAGGTTGTACTTCTCTTCTCTTAAATACTTAGTTCTGTGTCCTGAATAATTATACTAATTTTATACTGTCATATTCAGGGCGTATAATTTGGGTGAACATATATTCTTTAATGAAAAGTAGGATATGATTTGGAGTGTGAGCTTTGAAGTAAAAACTCCCTGGAAATGAGAGACGGAATCTACTAATACATAATGACCAGACAATGTATGAAAATAGAAGTCTCACCCACACCCTCCAACGACTAGACGAGGAAGACAAACCCCTACCTGTGTAGCATCTGGCACCAGTCAGGACTTGATTAATAACTGCCAGCTTCCCTAATTTTTGCCCCTCCTTCCAACTTAGGGCCAAGCAGGGAAAGACAAATGTATTCACCGGACCGTTCATATAGGAAAACCCATTTCAAGTTAGCTCACCTCAAGTTTTGCTATTCCAACAGCCTCCAATCAGAGAATACCTGAAGACTTTCCTTTTTAAGTTTTCCAACTCCCTTGCCTGACTTTGAGTCTCTGCCCATTGCAGGTACAAGTGATGACAGCTGACTTCTTGCTAGAGCAACTTCTGAATAAATAGCCTTTGTTTATTCTCATTTGGGTGATTTTCATTTATTTCCATAGCTGAAATCCTTATTCCTGCCACTTACTAGTTATATAACCTTGTGCAAGTTTCTTAGCCTCTCTAAGTCTTAGCTTCCTCGTTCTGAAATGGAGGTGTTAGTGATACCCACCACACAGAATCAAATCAGTTAATACAACTCAGTGTTTTTTGTTTTTTTTTGTTTTTAATTGTATTTATTTATTTGACAGAGATCACAAGTAGGCAGAGAGGGAAACAGAGAGAGAGAGAGAGAGAGAGAGAGAGGAGGAAGCAGGCTCCTTGCTAGGTAGAGAGCCCGATGCAGGCTCCATCCCAGGAGCCCGAGATCATGACCTGAGCTGAAGGCAGAGGCTTAACCCACTAAGCCACCCAGGCACCCCTCAGTGTTTTTATTCCTTATAATTATTTATGTTTAGACATGAGGAGACAAACAGAGAGAGAGAGAGAGAGAGCAGAGGGCTTGCCTGAAGTTCACAGAAAACGTTTGATCTGGGGGCAAACTCTGCTGGGTTCAAGTCTGGTGTTCTTTCTCCTACTTCACGCAACTCCACTTTGCATGCAGAGCACAGTCAGCAAATGTTTTCTAAATGAATGCATGAAAGAATAAGTAAATGAGTGAGCAGACTGAATTGTTACATAAGTTGCAAATACAGCAATGAATAAGAGGAGGAATCATTCACTCAACCAAAAAATGCAAGTGTCCGGAACCAAACCGTGTTAAATCTTGTAAGGGGGTAAAATGATTTTAGAGCTGGAAAGTATCTGAGAGATCATTTAGTCCCTGTGGTTTTCGAACTTTTCCTAAACTCCACAATTATAGAAATTCAGAAAGGAAAAGTTTTTACAAAAATAGCTAAATATCTAAACTTTAATCATAGGTCTTTTTTGGTTATAAATGAAAGACTGAGGGGCACCTGGGTAGCTCAGTGGGTTAAAGCCTCTACCTTCGGCTCAGGTCATGATCCCAGGGTACTGGGATCGAGCCCCACATCGGGCTCTCTGCTCAGCAGGGAACCTGTTTCCCGGCGCCCCCCTCTTTGCCTGCCTCTCTGCCTACTTGTGATCTCTGTCTGTCAAATAAATAAGTAAAATATTTTTTAAAAATAAATAAATGAAAAACTGAGAAACACTAAATTTTTTTAACTTGATTCTTCCTCTAAATATTGTTTGTGAATAATCTACCAACACCAATCATTAGTTTTCAGAACATGAATAAATCATGACCCAAACTAAGAAGCCGCTGAAACACTTTAATAAGACTCATGTGTTTTAGTTTAGATTCCCTCAAAAGCAAACCATGAGACCAGGATTTGTGTACAACTAGTTTATTTGAAGGACAGCTCCAAGAAATACACGAAGTAGTGGGAAGTGAGATAGACAATAAGGGAGAGCAAATAAAATGGTGGATTGATAAGTGCATTACTGCATTATTGAGTACCAGTTATGGGTGACCAATACTCAATTAAACTGGACACTCTACCAGATAGTGAGGACTAGTCTACAGAATTGTCCCCAGGAGCTGTGAGGCTGAGATTTCAGTCCCTCTTGGGTTGAGGGATGGTCACTCCCATCTGCTTGTTTCCACCTCTTACAGACTAGAGACTCTCTTATGACAAGAGAATGAATATCTGCAGCCAGGCAGAGATAAGAAGTGATAAGTGTTCTAGAATTTTCTGCTGGTGACCTCCAGGGTAATCCAAGGGGCTAGGATCAGGACAGCACAATATCTGCTATCCAAAGTCCTAACTTGAGAAAGGACTGGTTAAGATATTTGTTTTAGCTTCATGTCTTTATCAAAATTAGTAGCAGTGTAAAAGGCAAGTGATATACTGGGGAAAATATAAATATGACAAAGGATTTTATCTTTCAAACATAAATAATGGGGTGCCTGGGTGGCTCAGATGGTTAAGTGTCTGCCTTCAGCTCAGGTCATGATCCCGGGGTCCTGGGATCAAGTCCACATCCTGATCCCTGTTCGGCAGGGAGCCTGCTTCTCTTTCTCCCTCTACTGCTCCCCCTGCTTGTGCTCTCTCTCTTTTTCTCTCTCAAATAAATAAATAAAATCTTTAAAAAATATATATATATATATATATATATACATATATATAATGCATAAGGAAAGAGCTAAAAAACAAAAAAACCCTGATAGAGAAATGGATAGTAATGAAGTACACTAACTCATAAACAATAGATTAGAAATGGTAAAAACACGGGGAAGGGAGCATTCATTATTCCATTAATCTGAGGAAGTTTATTGAAAGTAAAAGCTAGATTTTTCACATCTGCTGCCAAGGTGGAGGCAACCTTTTGGAAAGCAATTTGGCATCTATGTCAAAGGCTTTTAAGTTCTTCATTCCCTTTGATTCAGTCATTCCACTTTCTGAAAATACAGCCTAGGGAGAAATGCAAATAGATAGAGAAAAAATACACAACTTCCTTGAAGCATATGGAGTAGTTTAAAACAATAAATTATCTACATGGACAATATCATGCAGATGACTAAATATATCATAGATTCATATGAAGTGCATATATAAACATTTTGCAAGGAATTTTTAATAGCATGCTGTATTCATCTCATTTGTTTGGAATCAACAAACTTTCATACAAAACACATAAAAGGTATATTATAACAGTGAGGACTGAGGATTTGCATTCACCACTTCCTTCCTAAGTACTTTGTGTATTAACTTGCTTAATCTTCTCCAGGGCCCCATGATCGACTATTCTTACCATCCCCATTCTACAGATGAATAAAATGAGGCCACTGGGCTGTTAAGTATGTTATCTAAAATTACACAGCTAGAAATGATGGAATAGGGATTCAGACCGAGATAAAGTGAGTATAAAGCCTGTAGGACTCTCAACCAATCCTTTATACATTTTGCAGGAGGCTTCTAAAAGGATAAACTGAATTTGGGATACTGTTAGGCCCTGGGCACCACACCCTCTCTCTGTCGCTCTCTCTCTCTGCCTTCTCTCATTCCCTCCTTCCCTCTCTCTTTCTCCTCTTTGCTCATTGCACAGAGCCCTCTCTGTCAGGTTATACTATGGGGTACCAGGAATTTAACAGCAAACACAACTCTTGATAGGTACCCACTCCTGGATCAATTCATAGCCATGCCAAATTAAGGCCTTTCTAGAGCTTTCTGAGCTAAGAACTCCCACCAGGGAAGTCATGATTATTATTGGGGATGCCACTTACTAATGATATTTAGTGCTATTAATGATAATTATTGTAAGATCTCATGTTTATAATGTTTTACACATGCCTCTTTCCCCATAGGATCATTAAAATAAACTTATAAAGCATGTGAAGGATACAAAAATCCCATCTTTTATGTTTTTTAAATTTTATTTACATTCTGGCGTGTAATACTAGTCAGGTGTACAACTCAGTGATTCGACACTGACATGCAATACCCGGTACTCACTACAAGTTCTCTCCCTAACGCCTATCACCCATTTAACACACCCATACCCCCACCACCTCCCCTCCGGTCACCACCGGTTTGTTTTCTGTAGTTAAGAGTCTTTTGTCTTGGTTTGCCTCTCTCTCTCTTTTTTTCCCTTTGCTTGTTCGTTTTGTTTCTTAAATTCCCCGTATGAGTGAAATCATATGGTATTTGTCTTTTTCTGACTGATCTAGAAGATCCCATCTTTTAGATGAAGAGCATCTGCCTTAGAGAGACTCACAGTAGCAGATTTCTTACAAGGTAAGATTTATTACAAGATAAGATCGATGAGACAGACCTGACTTCAAATGCTACACTCCTACCTGCTGGCTGATTTGAGGCTCTCTGTTTCGCTCTGTGAAATCAGAACAGTCCTAGCACAAACCCCATTGGTTACTGTGACATTTAAACAAGATGACGCAGGAAGTCCAGAAGCTAAACTACTATTCTTTGTTCTTTCCGTGTTGGTTACACATCTGAAGAAGGGTTGCTATAAGCTCACCTACAGTCCTAGTAAGTAGGCAGCCTTCCCTGATGCTTTGCTATTGTCACCACTTACAAAGATAGAAAGAAGCAACTTGTTTCCTTTTGGTTTTTGCCATAGACTCCAAACTGGCCCTTTACACACTGGCCCACTACAAGGAGTGTGGTTAGCCAACAATCTTTGGGGGGAGAGGGGGGGTAAGTCCTTCAGGAACTTCCTTAGCATTTCAGCCAAGGTCACACTCTTCTTGGGGCAAACTCTAGTGGAAGGATCATCTAAATCAGGGGTAGCTGACATCAGCTCTTCTCAGAGTGGTACCTAAAAAAAAAAAAAAAAAAAAAAAAAAAAAACTGAGCAAGACAGTGGTGCAAAGGTACAGGGACTCTGTTACTTCCATCCAAGGTAGCATTCTCTAGTGGGTAGTCTTTTTCCAGACTCACTGGACTGGAAGAGATTTTGTCAAGTCAAATGGTCCCCGTTGTCCAATCCTGCCTTTGGCTTTTGTCTTTTCATGAGTGTTGCTTCCAAATGCACATCAGCGTGTGCTTTCTAGACTATAACCAGCTAATTGCTTACTGCAGCCAGTGAAGGCTGCTTTCAGGCCAAGGTTTCTTGACTTTGGTACCACTACATTCTGTGTTGTGAACTATGTCCTCTGCATCCGGGAGCTTCAGCAATATCTTTGGCCTCAACTCACTAGATATCTATAGAAGTGCCCCTCACCCCACCCCGCCACACACCCATCTCAGTAACTGACATTATTTCTAGGAACTGCTTAGTATTCCTGGCTGAGGACCACTGCTGTAGGCACATGCCTTCACTTTACCAGTGAGGAAACTAAAACCAAAAGAGTTAACTTTACCCGCCCAGTTAGATGGCTAAATGCAAGAGAGAAGTAGGCCTATAGCACAGGTTTCTGCTATTTGAAATCGAAGACTCTTTTAAGATTTGGAATTTGAAAAACACAGAATTTACAAAAATAATAGCATCATCTTCTACTTTCAGACCGAAAGAGCCATAGGTGAAAAATTCCAGAACAAAAGAATTTTTGTTCGTTTTCTTCTTTATGCCTCCGTGAGGAAGGTGCTGTAACCTCCACCACATCACAGCCAGGAAAGCTACAGAGTTGTGTGCCACCTGGGTTGCAAGTGTGAATCTCTTCTGTTTTCTTTGGTTCCTTATGGAAACACTGGAAAATCACTGGGGTTCTTTAAGTGTGAAACTCTAAATTGGTCTTCCTCCAAACAGACTTAGCTCCTATGGATCTGTTCAGTGCAGATCAGCCTTCCCTGTAACCTTCTGTGTCATCTCTTGTAAAAAGTTTTCCATTCATACCATTACCTTGACCTTTCTGTAGAGATAAGGAGGATTCTGTGTTTATGTAGTGTCTATTCCGGAGTTCTCAGTCATCTCCCCAACTGTCATAGTCTTGACAGATGTCCCCTCTTGGACAGTGATGGCCTGAGCCTTTCAACATTGGATGCCTTATTCTTGAGTTCTTAACACAGTAGGTGTTTTGGGAATGAATGAATAAATGGATAAATGATTAAAAGCAGCCAGATGGAGTGTTATATGCAATGGATGAATAACTGAACTCAACCTCTAAAACTAGTGATATATTGTATGTTAATTAATTACATTTAAATATAATAAAAAAATTTTTTAAAACAGCCAGATGACTCTACCAGGAAGACCATTATGAAAGGAAAAATAAGTGGGGTTTTTTTTCTTTTTCTTATTCTTTTTATTTTTTTTAGACTTTTTTTATTTGATAGAGATCACAAGTAGGCAGAGAGGCAGACAGAGAGAAAGAGAGGAGGAAGCAGGCTCCCTGCTGAGCAAAGAGCCCAAGCAGGGCCCGATCCCAGGACCCGATCCCAGGACCCGATCCCAGGACCCCGAGACCATGACCTGAGCTGAAGGCAAAGGCTTTAACCCACTGAGCCACCCAGGCGCCCCTCTTTTTCTTATTCTTTAGGAGTTTGCTGTGTTCCTTACCTGAATCTTGACTGTCTTCTCGGGGAAAATTAACAGGAAATTGTCTTAAAACATTCCTATCAAATCAAATACTTTTGCAAATGTTCCGGTTGGGCATTCAGTCCCACTCACTTAAATGTAATGCAGGCCTGTCTGTGTGATAACATCTAACCTTAGATCCTTTTACCTTTCGCTCTGAGATTTAAAAGCCTGATCCCCGGGTAATGAGTTTGTAACGCAGCACAGGAAAAGCCATTGCTGAATGACTGACAAAAGTAACTCAGATTCTTTTCATAAACCCCATTCTATCCATTGCCAGGCATTACAATGGAACAATAATGATTACACCATCCTCAGGAAAAATAAATCTGTAAAGCAGGACTATGCTTATTTAAATATTGTTTATCCAGGTATTTATTATAATAAGATAATGATCTTCCTGTGAATTAGCTATCAAGTGAGATGTTCTGGTTGTTTGTAAAGTTTAATTCTATACCAAAAAAATAATCTTGGGATGCAGTCACTGTAACAGCTAATGAATAAATATGAAGCTTATTTTCAAGCCAGTTACACATTAGGAAATTTAGGTTTTAGCCCTCATTATTTTATCACATTCAATATAAAATTATAGACAGGCTTTGTCTTGATAAGTGAAATAATTTGCATGCATCAATCACAGCAAGAAAGACAAGGTTTAACATTTCTCATAAATTAATACTGATGTGTAATTTGAGTTTTAGCTTGAAAGGGCGAAGAAGTATTTCTTCCATGCAGTTAGTATAGATCTCATTGCTTGAATAGCAATGTGTATTAATCAAATAGTATTTATTAAGCAATAATATTTACTTAGCCCTGAGCTGAATGTAGAAATAAGAACTTATCAATTATTTTAAAATATGATCATGACTGTCAGAAACAGGACACACTCCTTGAGAAGATGATGTATATGTATATGCATAATGTGTTGATATTTTTATTTTTACTTGAACTTGAAAATTTCTTGAGTCTAAGAGGTATAATTCAGGAAAGGGCCATGGTACAATGGCCCTGGAGTTCTGGATTGAATCCCAGCTCTATCTTTACCAGCTAGCATGGCAACTTAGACCTATTATATGCATTCTCTAGCCCAGTGATTCTCAAACTGCAGCATATCAGAATCACGTTAGGTAGATTTGAAAAACCCCAAAGTCTAGGTATCAGGATTTTTTTAAATGTAGGTTTCAGGGTGATTTCAGTGAGCAGCCAAGGTTGTGAATGATTAATCTACTTCACTATTTCTCAAACTTTAACATGAATATCAGTTGTCTTACTCACTATGGAAAGTGTAGTTTCTCATTCAGGACGCTTGGTGCGGGACTTGAGATCCTGCCTTTCTCAAGGTTCCCAGGTGATGTCAAGGTGGCCAGTCCACGGACCACACTTGAACTTGAAGTGGGAAAGATCTAGCCCACACTTTTCTTATCTTTAAATGGAGATGCTTCTTGGAGGGTTGATATAAAGGCTAGTCATCAGGCACCATGCAACTCACACGGTATATGTATCTTATAATAGCTCTGGTTGTTAACATGGATTTCAACTCAACTTCCCCCAAACTATTCACGTAACTAAGGAGAGTCATCTCTTTCTAGGATGGATTGTATCTGACTCAAAAACAAAAACAAAAACAAAAAACCTCAAACAAAAACAAAACGAATAAACAAAAAACAAACAAAAAGCTTTAAATTCCTCTTCTTTCCCTAAGTAGGCAAAGGCTAGTCATTCTTCCCAGCCCTGAAGCTTACGAGACCTCTACAGCCCATACTCATTTTCCTGTGGCTCAATAGTTCTCCATTCTGGCTCTGTATTGGAATCACCTGGAAGAGTATTACAGCATACTCAATGCCTGGCCATCCTAGACAGATTAATCAATGTCTCCAGGGGTGATTCAGTGCAAAGGTATTGTAAACAACACAGCTCCCCTAATTTTCTACATTCCATTTATTTGACTTTTTACTCAATTACCAGGCATTGTGCTGGACCTTTGCATTGTGCTGGGCCATCAGACTGATACAAAAATGAGGGATAAAAAGCAACAAGGTGTTAAGATCTTCGTAGTAATCACTTTATTATTTTTACAACAAACCTATAGGGTAGATACTGTTATTATATCACATGACAACACTGTTCTCTAGGAAATTAGAGTACATCATAAAACTGAAAACAGGTGCTAGAAAGACCTGTGGAAACATAGATGTAGTTTTATTTTTGGAATATGATCTTCACAGTTCTACACCTTGGATTTCTTTTCTTTCTTTTTTTTTTTCTTTCTTTTTTGGACTGTTAGGCTAACTGGTTCAAGTACAGTCTAAAATCCTAAGGTCAAAAACCACATTTTTTTTTTAAGATTATTTATTTATTTGACAGAGAGAGAGATCACAAGTAGGCAGAGAGGCAGGCAGAGAGAGAAGGGGAAGCAGGCTCCCTGCTGAACAGAGAGCCTGATATGGGGCTCGACCCAGGACCCTGGGATCATGACCTGAGCCGAAGGCAGAGGCTTTAACCCACTGAGCCACCCAGGTCCCCAAGGACCATATTTTATGGTTATTTTTTACCCTAGGACCTAGCAAAAGACTGAAAACAAAGTGTGTTTTCTCTTTCTCTGTCTTTCTGTCTTCCCTCTGTATGTGTGTGTACACATGCATATATGTATACAATTTTATTTACATTTAAACTTTTTTTTTTCTTTCTAAGATTCTCTACATTCCTTTCTAGGTATTTATGACTCTCATCAGTTGTAGGGAAATGTATTCATTAACTCTTTTTATATCATTCCCCAAATCCTCCTTATAGCCCCGTTTATAAACTCTTTCTAGGCATATGTTGGCTTTTCTCATTGCAAATTCTGAGTTTCTTAACTTTACTTCTAATGTGTCTCATGCATTTACCTTTTGGGGATGGATTTTAAATTACTTCATCAGTTGCCCCTTTAGTTCATGAACATTACTTTCTATAGTGTCTAATTAAACATTTAATGCATACATTAAGGTTTTCTTTCTTTTTTTTAAATTTCTATGTGATTTTTTAAAAAGCTTTTATTTATTTATTTGAAGGAGAGAGAGAGACAGAGAGAGCACAAGCAGGAGAAGGGACAGAGGGAGAGGGAGAAGCAGGCTCCCCGTTGAGCAGGGAGCCCAATGCAGGGCTCGATCCCAAGACCCTGGGATCATGACCTGTGCTGAGACAGATGCTTAACTGACTATGCCACCTAGGCACCTCTATGTGTTTTTTCAATCCTAGTAGTTCTGTTTGATTATTTTTCAACTTTTCCTGTCCCATATCCAAAGTATCTGATTCCTTTCTTTATTTTTATGTAATTACCTTATGTCTATAAAATTTATAAAGATACATTTTGTGTAGTCTTTTTACACTTATTTTCTCAGTTTTAAAATATGTTGATTTTACTCTACCTACACTCTACCTACTATGTCCGATAAATGTTCATTCATGAAGGGAATATTATATAAGTGTTTTGAAATATTGAGCTTATTTTTACTGTATCTATGGAGATCTTTTCAGTGTAGCTTTGCCAATGCTTATAGTAAAAGCTCTACCAGCAATATCATTAGACTTGGCAAAGATCTATGCTAATTTTGGATTCTAAGGCCAGTGATACATTTTAAACTCAGTACATAGAACATCAAGCCTAATATTTTAGCAGAATATATGCTTTCCTCTCCCAAGTCTCAGTTGTGACATGTTTTCTTATTGGTTTTATGTACCATAGGTAGATTTTTTAATTTTTCTTTGAATTCAGGGTGAAGCTCTTGTGGGTTGCAGCTATATGCAGAGTCCTAAAACTGTCTCATGCAGAACCAAGAATTATCCCATTTGTATTTATAAACATTAATATCTATCTGCTTTGTTTCTCTTTACCCCCAAAACCTCCATACTTACCTGGAACAGCTGTAATATTAGTACACATAAATTATTTCTCTATGAGTCACTTCTTTTTAATTTTCTAAAACCTAAGAATTTATCTTTTCCTTGGGTCAGTTATTCATTTTTAAATGACAGTATTTTATCCACCTCTTCCAAGCATTTGTTGTAGAATTTTCAAGTTTTTTGTCAGCCATGTTGCCAAATCTAAAGCCATATCTATAAGTAATTGTTATTAATTTTACAAATAATACTATAATGTATTTTATTTATTTTATTTATTTTGAAACATTTTATTTACTTATTTGACAGAGAGACACACAGTGAGAGAGGGAACACAAGCAGTGAGGAGTGGGAGAGGGAGAAGCAGGCTTCCTGCCAAGCAGGGAGCCAGGAGAGGGGCTGGATCTCAGGACCCTGGTATCATGACCTGAGCCGAAGGCAGATGCTTAATGACTGAGCCAACCACACATCCCACTATAAAGAATTTTAGGCAGTAGTCCTTGTTTCTATATAAAAAAACAAAAAACAACAAAAACACAAAGACAAACAAAAAAAAAAAAACACAACACAATACAACAACAAAAAGAACCTTTAAATAATAGGGATGTTCCTTCAATATTTTGGTGGCACTGTTTCGTGTGTGTTGGGGGAGGGAGATATAGAAGGCAAAGATAATGCCTAGTGTACCTGTACTTTTGCTGTGCAGTGCTTTCTAGCATGAGGACAGTGTTGCCCTAATTTCACCCCATTGTATCAAGCATTTGGTTCTTTCCTGCACTGCAGTACATGAGACAATGTAAGGAAGAGGAAGACCAGGGCTAGAAAGGCCTTTCTTGCATTATCTTTATATATGTCACCTACTAGTACTGTTCTCGGCCAATGTTACTTCTCACATTGAGTCTCGCCATTCTTGATTTCCCAGATTTGACACAATTCCATCAATTTCACTCTCTTCCATGGTATTTTGTACCTTTAGATGCAAGGAACTGCCAACAAACCAGCTAGTGCTCCATTCTGTACAGAATATCTGAAATATTTGTTGATCACTCAATTATGAGAAGATGGATTTGTGACTTTATCAGTAGTCAGTCATGAAAGAATATATAAACAAGATACCATTAGGTAAAAGATGTTACATGGTGGCTAAGTATTCCTTAATGCCAGTGCTCTTCATGTAAGGCACCTAGTAAGAACCACATTTGATAAAGATTTATGAAGTAATGTTCCCAGAGAAGATATTCATTCATTTATCACCTTAGTAAGTATTTATTCAATACCTTAGCCTGTGCCCAGTGATGCCATAGTGAAGTGCTTTTAGACTCAATTCCTAATTTCATTTGTCCCTTCCCTATTCTTCAAGCAAGACAATTAGGTTATTCTCAAATGGACACAAAATCCCATGCAGATAAGTCTTCACACCCTGCCTTACTGCAAGACTGCCAGTCTGAAGACTTTCTCATATAGGATGAGAAGCACTATATTACATGTTCCCTTCACTGTATAACTTATTGGGTTACAATGAATCCAAACAGATAGGGCCCTTTTACAAGGAGAGTATGATATGCCGGGGCAGATAGTTATCAAAGGATTCACTAATAACACTTTTTATTTTGTTTTGTTTTGTTTTGTTTGAGCATATTCACAGCCATGGCTTATAGCCAACCTGCATTCATGTTCTCTTGACTGGTTGTTTTGAATGATGTTGATTCTGAAGGGGCCAGTGTCTATTTTGATTTCTCAGGGTTCATGCTCTACTGGCTTTTAAATGATTTCATTATCTTCTCTGGTAGGCTGCTCTGAGAGCTTGGGGAGGCAACACTTGAGATTTCTAGCAGTTGGTTCTTTTTCTTTTTTTAAGATTTTATTTTTATTTATTCATTTAAAGATTTTATTTATTTATTTATTTTATATAGATTTATTGAGACTTGTTTATTTATTTATTAAGATTTTATTTATTTATTTGATAGAGAAAGAACATGAGAGGGTAGAAGGTCAGAGGGAGAAGCAGACTCCCCATGAAGCTGGGAGCCTGATGTAGGACTCAATCCTGGGACTCCGGGATCATGACCCAAGATGAAGGCAGTCGCTTAACCAACTGAGCCACCAAGGTGTCCTCCAGCCGTTGTTTCTTATCGACCTGTCCCTACTCAACACAAAAATGGGAATGATTTTCATAGATCCAGAAGTCAGTGCCAAGATTATATTAGACCTGTTCAGTCCAAAACTGTGGCAACAGGGCTCATGTGGCTATTGAACACTTGAAATATGGCTTCTTCAAACTGAGATGCCCTGCAAGTGTAAACCACTCATTATATTTTATCTTTTAATTTTTTTTGCCTATTATATTTTATTTTTAACAGTTTTCAAAGGATTTTTAAAATTTATTTATGTATTTGAGACAGATACAGAGAGAGAAATAGAAAGAGAGCATGAGCAGGGGGAGAGGCAGAGGGAGAAGAAGAAGCAGACTCCCTGCTGAGCCAGGAGCCCAATGCGGGGCTCTATGTGAGGCTTGATCCCAGGATGCTGGGATCATGACCTGAGCCGAAGGCAGACACCTATCATCTGAGCCATCCATGTCTATTATATTTTAAAAATATTAGAATTTAAAATGTCTCATTAATTATTTTACGATGACTATGTGCTAAAATGATACTATTTTGGGGATGTTGGGCTAAGTAAAATATATAACTAAAATGGATTACAACTATTTGTTTTTATCCTTAATGTGTCTATAAGAAAATTTGTAATTATGAAATCTTTAAGAAAAAGAGAGAGAAAGAGGGTTGGGGAATGCCTGGGTGGGTGGCTCAGTTGATTTAGTGTCTACCTTCTGCTCAAGGTCATTATCTCAGGGTCCTGGAGCCCAGACCACACACATCAGGCTCCCTGCTCAGCAGGAAGTCTGCTTCTTCTTCCTTGCCCTTCACCCCCCCTCCCCTGCTCTCTTTTTCACTCATTCTCTCTCAAATAAATAAATAAAATCTTTTTTTTTTTTTAAGAAAATTTAAAATTACACATGTGGCTCATGATTTCTACTTCAAAGCATGGTTTTAGACTTTAGATTTAATTTAAAATAAGCAATTATATATAAATGCCCCTATTTTTGTGGTTTAGCAAAATGAGGTCCAGTAATGGGTTACTAGAGAGTTACTCAAGAACACAGAATGGGGTAATATTAGAAATAAGCTTGTGGACTGAGCTTTGCTCCCATACTTACACTGCTCTTAAAGTTAGCCTTTCTGGTCTTCAAAAGAAACATATTAGTATAAAAACTGTTTTGGAGATATTAAACCCTATTTCTTGAACATTGATCATAAAATGTTTTATATGAAAGAAGAAACTGGAATTACAAATGTTTTTCTGCTTCTTGCCATTTTCTCTTATCGTATATTTCAGGAAATAGAACTAACCAACATAAACCCTTTTGATTTCTTAAGGAAAAACAAAATTCAGATACTTAAAAATGGTATATTTACTAGGTTGTGTAAATGGAAGGAACCAGACAGTCAAGTAACCAAAACTGTAAATAGCCCCAAATTCAGTTATTAGTTTGTGATTTTATATACTTTTTGGGAGCATGAGATGAGAGTGTTTTCCTTCATCATTATTTATTACATATTTAAAGTTTAAGTGAAATTGTGTATTCTAGACCCATATTCATTCACCACTAAGTATGTGAACTATAAGCATAACCAGTGCTAATTAATATGCAATTTTTGAAAAATAATGAAACATGATAAATCAGTAATATAGTTGATATAAGTTTGTTTAGAATATGCTTACTTAAATGAAAAGAGACGGAATACCTACCATTTAAAACCTTTTAAAATCGTTGTTGATCTTGTAGGTGAAAAGGATATAATCCTCTAGAAATACCATGGAAGGTTATTTAGAACATTTGGGAAGTACCATGTGAGGAATTGAACTCTTTTGGGATTAGCATAACCTATCCCTCCCCCAAGATAATGACTTATAGCTCACAATTTTATCCTTCTCCTCAAGGACATGTAGGCATTGATATCTTTCAGTTTGCTTGGCAACTCCATGATAACTCCATGATAACATCAGAGACCAGGCTACTTCCAACTCTCTGTCCACTATTTTTGGGTTGTGTGACTTACTCTCATAATGTAAAATAAGAGGTGAAGGTCCAGATGTCAGATCTGTGCTTCAGAAAACTAACTGGTCAAATCATAAAGAAGTATATCATTTCTCCCTTTAAAGGCATGTCTTTGAAATCCCACATGACAACTCCACTTACATCTCTTAGTCCAAAACTCAATCATGTGGACACATTTTGGTGCACAAAGGCTGTAAAATGTGCATTGCGTTTTTTGTTTTTTCTTTAACTGGACAGCAAAACACTGCCAAAGTTGTTGATTTGGTTATTAAGGGATATTAGAAAATAGATTCTTGGGTAAGCCATAAACAGACCATACTGTAATCTATTTATTTGCTTCCCAGATATTTATGCATGCCCTTCCTCTCTAAACCTCAAAATTTTATCCGTTTACTGTATCCACAAATCATCAAGGAAATCAGAGTGATGGACAGTCCTTTCCTATAGATTTGGGTAAATTTTATGTGATCTGAAGACTAATATACTAAAAAGGTTAGTTATTCAATATTAACAAATATAATATATAAAAAGTAAAGAAGGGAGTACATGAAAATTCTCTTTTCAGAAAAGAAGAGAGTGTCAACTCAAGGGTAGTCATGGGTGGGTTACAATCATCAAATCTGCTGGATAGAAACAGTGAAAGCTCTTTGCTCTGGTTCTGTCTCCAGAAGGTCTTCATTATCTATTAATCTCCATATCTACATTTGAGGGGAGGAATGAGAAAATAAGCCCTTCTTGAGGAGCTATAGCTTTTGGTAAGATATCAAGAAAACAAAATGTTTTTAGGATTGAGTCATAGGCTTGAGATTGTTTTGGTAATGTAATTCCCCTAAAATTTGTTAATTATCTGGACTATTAGCTCCTAGCCAATCCTGTGTGTGAGTAATCCTACCCAACAATTTTGTCTAGGGTGTATTTAGCCCAAATTGGTCAAGATAACCAGTCTGGAAGCCATGTGAACCTGGCTCCAAATTGACGAATGTAGCCAGAAGAAAGGTTGAGAAGAGGTCTGATATATCATCAAGTAGCAAAGAGGAATATTAATGCTTATATATCATCGGGTAACAAAGAGGAATATTTTTATCTTGGGTTACTTCAGAAGGTAAAACATTCCCTAGTAGAAGTCAATTCTAGGAAGGCAGGTATTGATGAAATTTGAAAGAAACAGAATAGAATAAGACAAAGTAAACACTCTTTCCAATAGTTGGAGATGCTCCAAATCTGGAAGTTTCCCTCAGGACATTCCCTTGCTAGTTTTGGGGACTCCTTGAAAGGCATTTGTAGTGTGAAAAGTTAAATTAGCTAACCGCCAGGGTTCCATCCTACTCTGCTTTCTATGTTTTTATGATTCTATGAAACCAAAGACAAAAATTGGACAAGTATTGATTCAGAAGAACCCAGAGAGGTATGAAGCAACTACTGAAACATATCAAACTGTCTTGCAACCTGCCCTAAAAGATTTATGCTACTCCCTTAAGAAGAGCCAACAAGTTAAGATTGTTCAATCTTCATCTTCCAGTTGGCCATTTGATCTACTTGAATTCCTGACACAAGTTTTTGTGGTCATTTGGCCTACTTTGAATTCCTGACACAAGGGAGTTGTCATAAAAGAAAAGGTCTCTATAAATTACATTTTGTTCTTCAGGAAATGCATTCTGTTTCACAGGAACATTTTGTAGACATGTTCATTTTTTTTATAGATGTGTCTAGTGAGTTGTGGGATTTGTCTGGGTTGGTGAGATGGGGGGGGGAGTTGTTTTCAGTGACATCTAAATCCATGTTACTGTATTTTAAAGTTGTCTTTTTCTGTTGCTTTGACTGTTCACATGAAGTGTTTGACTTTCCTCTCTGCACTTGTCTTTAAATTCAAAGATTTGGACAGAGTCCTGAGTAAAGGTGTTCAGCTATAGAAATTTTTAGGGCAGGGGCCCCTGGGTGGCTCAGTCAGTTAAGTGTCTGCCTTTAGCTCTAGTCTTGATTCTGGGATGGAGCCTGGCTTTGGGCTCCCTACTCAGCTCAGAATCTGTTTCTCCCTCTCCCTTTGCCCCTCCCCTGGCCCACATTCTCTCTTGTTCTCTCCCTCTCACATAAATTAAATCTTTAAAAAATTGGAAAATTTGGGGTGAAAAAAATTCTGTTTTTCAACAAGGTATATGGGACATTCAAAAACTGCATGTATATATCTAAGGAAGGAAAAAAATTGCTTATTCAGTAGTTATTCATTGAGTTCTTAGGTAGCTTCCTTGTGTCAGGTGCTGAACTTGGCATTAAAGATAAAATGGTGACCAAGTCAGACACAGCCTGTCTTTGAGGTTCATGTAACTGGGAGTAACACATGATAAATTCTAAAAATGTTACAATAGGGGAAGCCATTGATACTAGGGAGATGGCAGAAAGGGAAACTAATGTAGACTTAGAAAATCAGAAATTGCTGCTATGTTGGCTCTGAAGTGTGAGTAGGAAGAGCTAAGAATGAGAAAACTGGGCCTAGCTGGTTTCCCAGATCTCTACTATATCCGTCCTAACTTAACACCATGACCAAGGCAGAACTGGTTTTTCTGGGACTCAAAGGTCATACATTTGTAAAGACTTTCTTTAAGGAGAAAACAAATAAGTAAAGTATGAAAACACAACTGGGGACAAAATAAATCATGATTTCAAATAAGAGAAATCCCAAGAAAATTCTGAAATTTTAGAGATTTAGAGTCTTTTCTTCTGAGTTCTTTGTGCACCATTTCCCAGTAATACTTGTGTAGATTTGCTTCTCTGTGCAACCTGGCTTTCCCTCCCCACCCAGAATCCTCTAGGACTCCTAAGTAACTCTCAGCACTGGCAGATGATGGTGTAAGTGAGGGATCTTGAAGCTCCATTAAATATAGAATAAGCCCACCTTACCAGTGACTCCAGTTGAGAAGTAACAGGAGGTGGAAGTCTTATTTAAGTATGTTATGACTTTGAGAAATTTACTGTGAATTCTTGGTAAAAATCACACTTCAACTACCCAGGTTATGACACAGGCTTGGTTTTGACACACTTGGGTTTGAATTCTGGTTCTGCAGGTGATTAGCTGGGTAAGGTCAGGCATATGAATTAAACTTATGGAGGCTCAAGGATCCATCCGTAAAACAGAGATAATAATGATACCCATCCTTTAGAATTCTGGTAAAAATTAAATAACCATCATAATCACCATCGTCTTTGTCTTTTTAAATACTTGTAGCACTGAAGTTCATGGAGAACATCATGGTTTGAAATATTATAAGTAAGCAAGAACGTACAGAACTTATAAACCAGTATTATAACCATACCAAACCTTAGGTAAACTTCATAGTTAGCATGTTCCATGTTTACTATGCCATCTGATCTCACCGGATTCTGCCATGGCTACTATATGCCTGGGCCCCTTCAGTGTTTGCTGTCAGCATCCATTCTGATTGGACAATGTACTTGACATTCTAGTTGCTGCATATTTTGAATACCATCCTTTAAAAAAACATAATTGGGCTTCACCGTTATGATATATTTTTTTCTTTTCTTTAAGTGTGAAGTGACCGAAACTAAAAAGAATGACTTTCACAAAGACTCACAGGTCACAAGGGAGGTGGGTTATATTTGATTGGAAATGAATGGCCCAACTCCAATCTCAGTGCTTATTCCACAATATCAAAACCCGACATTAGTCTTGACATTAATCTAACTTCAGATCATCTTGGTATTTAATAATAAAGGCAAATCAGGTAGAGCTAATTTCACAGATATTCTAAAAGGCCATATTTACACTTTTGTTTCCTTCCTTCTGGTGGAAGAATCACCAATAGGCTCAGAGCTGTTGCTGCAATTAAGAGCATTAGAAGTACTGCATTCTAGTTCATGTGACATTGGAGATGTGCAGAGGCCATGCCTTACAGAGGCCTGGGTGATGACTGACTGTTGAAGTAACTGATGAAACGGAGAGGGAAGAACCCATCAACTTATACTTAAGAAAGCCAGAGTTAATGAACATACAATGAATGCAAAGAGTCCATAACCAATACTGATGACTTGGTCATTATCATTAATCCCTTTCTTGCAAGCTTCAGTCTCTATCTATATATGCGTCATTGAATTTCAAACCATGCAATGTGTTAAGTGTTTTCTTCAGAGCTCCTTCAGTCACTTCAGTGGAGGAAAGAGTTGAAGGGCCAGGTGTGTTGTCTGGCATCTTTCATAACTGATAGTAGTGGGTGCATATTTATCTCTGTTATATGTTGAACTTGTGCTTAAACTTTCCTTTGAAAGAGGGATGCTTATCTTAGAAGTAAGTTTGGAAACTTACTTAAAGGACCAGAATCTAGGTTGGAGACCCAGTCTACCATGTTTTAAATCTGATGTTGGGTAAGTTACTTCACAACTCTGGAATTCAGTAAAAACTGATTTGGGGGGAGAAAAAGAATAAAGGACCAGAATCTAGGTTGGAGACCCAGTCTACAACTTTTTAAATCTGATGTTGGGTAAGTTACTTCACAACTCCAGAATTCAGTAAAAACTGATTCGAGGGAGAAAAAAAGGAAGATTACCTTCACCCAGGTAGTTGATAAACTGCTGAAATTGTGGTGTGTGATAGTCATTTCACCTGTAGAATAAGGGGTGCCTGGGTGGCTCAGTGGGTTAAGCCTCTGCCTTCGGCTCAGGTCATGAACTCAGGGTCCTGGGATCAAGCCCTGTATCTGGCTCTCTGCTTAATGGGGAGCCTGCTTCACCCCCTCTCTCTGCCTGCTGCTCTGCCTACTTGTGATCTCTCTCTCGCTCTCTGTCAAAAAAAAAAAAAAATATCTTTAACCTGTAGAATAAGATTTCAGTTTTAGTTATTATTATTAAAATCTCATCAGTGGTACATTTAATGGCCAGTCAGTACATCTGACTTAATTAACATATAAATATTCTTAGTAAACAAAGGCAAAATGCATTAATTAGGTGATTAGTCATGAGAATTGTTACCCACACCCATATATTTTGAATTTGATCGCAACATTTTGCCTGAAGTTAAATTGATTATGTCGGAAGGGTATAGTTCCTACCACTATAATTCACTTGGTTGACTGGACTACAAAATAGGTCTTTAGCAAGACAACAAATCATGCACAGCTCCATTAAATAATATATATAATCAGGGTCTTTGTTTTTGCTACTTTTTTTTTTTTTTTTTGGCTTTTAGGAGTATGCTTGAATACAACTGAATATCAAAAAAAGAAACAATTTGGTTTAAAAAAATGGGCAAATGATCAGAATAGACATTTTCCAAAGAAAGATGTACAGAGGGCCAACAGCTACATGAAAATAGCTACATGCATTTCCCTAATTATCAGGGACATGCAAATCAAAACCACAATGAGGTATCACTTTACATCTGTTAGAATGGTTAGTAATGTATGAAAAAGACAAGAAATGACAAGTATTGGCCAGGATGTGGAGGAAAGGAAACCCTGGTGCACTGTTGGAGGGAATGTAAATTGGTGCAGCCATTATGGAAAACACTATGGAAGTTTTTTGTAAAAATTAAAAATAGAACTACCAGGGGTGCCTGCATGGCTCAGTTGATTAAGTGGCCAAATCTTGGTTTCAGTTCAGGTGATGATCTCCGGGGTCCTGGGATTAAGCCCAGTGTCCTGCTCCACACTGAGAGAGGAGCCTGCTTGAGGATTCTCTCTCTTCCCCCTACTTCTGCCCTTCCTCATTCACTTGCACTCTTTCTCTCTCTCAAATAAATAAATAAATATTAAAAAAAAAAATAGAATGGCCAATTTGGCCGTTTAAGTATCCAAAGAAAATAAAAACACAAATTTGAAAAGATAGAAGGACTTCTATGTTCATTATAGTGTTATTTACAAGAGCCGAGAAATGGAAGCCGACTCAGTGTTTACGGATAGTTGAACTGATAAAGAAGATGGGGTATAATGGAAGAATCGTCATAAAAAAAAGAATGAAATCTTGCCATGTGTGACAACATGGGTAGGCCTAGAATCTATCATGCTGAGTGAAATAAGTCAAAGAAAGACAAATATTGTAGAAGTTCATGTATATATGATATTTTTTTAAAAAGCAAACCTAAAATAAAACAGACTCATATTTACAAAGCACAAACTGATGGTTGTCAATTGGGAATATGGGGTGGGTAAAGTAGGTGAATTGGATTAAAGGTCTGCTTCTAGCCCTTGGAGTCCACTCTGACCTGGGCTTGGCCCTTGAAGGAGGAGCTTGTGGCAGCCACAGGTTCCAAGTGTTTTGAGCTCCAGACAGGATGATGGAGGTTGTTTGCAAGAACTATCTAGGTAAGAAGGTCCATGTTAAATGCAACACTGATGGCACCATCGAAGCTGGTCACAACCAACTGGTACCCATTAAAACAAGATCATCCTGAAGAAGTGGGGCAAGATTTTTAAGGACCATGTGTCTCTGGGGGACTGTGAAATCCATGATGGGATGAAGCCAGAGCTTGATTACCAACAGAGCAGAATTCCTTCCCCCCCTACCTGCCCCATCCTCCTCTTGCCCCCCTTCTCCTCCCCTCTTCTCCCACCCTCACTCCCACACTGGTATGGATGCCTGTTTTTATTTATTTGTTTTAAAGATTTTATTTATTTGAGAGAGAGAGCAGAGGTGGGGAGGAGAGGGAGAAGCAGACTCCCTTTGAGTAGGGAGCCTGATGTGGGATCACGACCTGAGCCTAAGGCAGAGGCATAACCCACTGAGTCACCCAGGTGCCCCAGGACGCATGTTTTTAAAAACTCATGTTAGGGGCACCTGGGTGGCTCAGTGGGTTAAAGCCTCTGCCTTTGGCTCAGGTCATGATCCCAGGGTGCTGGGATTGAGCCCTGCATCGTGTTTTCTGTTCCGTGGAGAGCCTGCTTCCTCCTCTCTCTCTGCCTGCCTCTCTGCCTACTTGTGATCTCTGTCTGTCAAATAAATAAATGAAATCTTAAAAACAAACAAACAAAACCTCATGTTAATAAAATCTTTGATTTAAAAAAAAAAAAAAAAAAAAGGGTATTCCTGGAGTATTGACCTGCCATAGCCATCTGAACCCACCCTAAAGTCCTGGGTGTGTGGACAGCTCCCACAGCACCTCCAACCAAGCTGACCACCCAAGGATGGCAAAAGGCAGCAAGGGTCTGAGGGCAGCTGGCCAGAAGCTGTAGGAATCCCCTGCCCAAGTCTGGACCCCCTCCTCCACTGTCCCTTCTCCATTGCCCCTGTGATTCCAGCCAGAGCTGGTATTTCTAATCAGAGGATGTCTTCATAGCGTGTAACCCCTGAAAGGGATCTAGGTCATTTGGAAGAGGACACAGTGTCCTCTCTGGCTAGGAGAATGTCAAAAAGGAATAATTTGGTTTGTTTTATGTTATTTTGGGTTTTATTTATTGATTTGTTTTTTATAAAGTATAAAAATACATTTTCATAAGATATAACATTATATAATATATATTTATAAATAATTTTATATTATTTATTTATCTTTTATTTTGTTTTTTTTAAAGGTGCTTGCTTATTTAATGTAAATAATAGAAAATCTTAATATCTTTTCTGTAACACAGAGTAACACTTTAGTGTCATGTTTTAGATGTACATACTATAACAAAGCAAAAAAAATAAGTAAGTATTAAAATACATCATGAGGATGTAATGTACAGCTGAGACAATATAGTCACTAATATTGTAACGATTTTTGTGGTGACAGGGGGCAGCTAGACTTACTGTGGTGACCATTTTGTAATGTATATGAATATTGATTCACCATAGCTTACACCTGAAATTAATACAATATTGTATGTCCATTATTCTTTAATAGTTTTGTCAAACAATAGGCTTGGTAATGTTCTGACTCTGATTTTCTGAGAGGTCCATAAATAGCTTTCTATTTATGCCTCCATTGAGGCATGAATACTATTTCTGAGCTCAGATATGAAGTGAATTTTCTAAATGGCCAGGAAACTGTGTGAGGTGAGAAAGTCACAGTCTCTGAGTACTGTTTTAAGTATTACTAATCCTGGCCGCTCTACTATAAACTGGCTATTTTTTTTAATGAAAACATGTTTTTTCTGAGATTTATTCCTCTAACAAAAAGCAGGCTTAATTTTTTCTCGCATTATTTGATGTTAGCTTCCTTTCACAAATATAAGAACCCTAAGAATGAGATTAGAAATCCATTGTTAAGTCATATTGAGGGTGGTCTGTATTCCTGGTAAAACCGTGCAATGTGGGCATTTCCAATCTGGGATGTTAACTTTCCCATCAAAATCCTGGAGCTGATCTGAAATCAGAATGACATGGCAAGAACTCATCCTCAAAGTAGAGTTGGCTATAATACCACTTTCAATGGGGAAATCAGTGTGATAGCAAATATGCTAAGTATAGTTGTTATTAACATCATCAGTTATCATTTTAGAAACACATATTTCAGTGATGATCAACTAATGACTTACCTTGCCTTACAACTTGGTCTAAGACATCATCTGAAAGAGAAGAAAAAAAAAAATTTCTTCATTCAACCAAAATTTAATGAACACCTGCTCTGTGCTGGAGATGTGAATAAGACAAAGTATCTGTCCTTAAAATTTACATTCTTGAACAGAAACAGACAATTAATGTACTTTATTTTAGTTAGTGATGAGTACTATAAGAAAATAAAAGAGGGCACTGTTATAAACAAGTGTGGAGTATATAAGAAGGTAAGGATTTCTCTTAGAGATAGCGATTATACACTGAGGAAAGAGAAGAATGAACAAATGAGCAATTCAGCGGTATTGGGTCAAAGTTCCTGAAAGAGGAGAATGCAAAGATTCTGAGGCAGAAATTAATTTGTATGTTACAAAAACAGAGCAAAGGCCAATATTGCTGCAATGAAGTATATCAGGCCAAGAGTAGTAGGAGCTGAAATGGTAGAAGCAATATTTCTCCACCTGCTTACCAATTCCTTAATCAGAATTTTAAAAATCCTATTTGTGTGGCTAAACTCTAATATGAAATTAGATCTCCTACTTTAAACCCTTCTCTAATTATTATTATTCCTAGATGTTATTTCAAAGGCTATTAATACATTTTCTGAATTTTTCTTTGCTAAAAAAGCCTTCAAGAATTTAGAAATAATAAAATAACTATCCATCACAGTTATAGATGTTACATTTCCTAAAGATGCCAATATAAATGTAGATGGCTATAGAAATCGGTACAGGTGGGTATAGATGTCTATGTAGGTATAGGTATAGATATACACAATTTCTTCCAAATACAAGCCTATGCACATTTCTGCCCTGAGTCAGTGCTAACAAAAATGGTTTCTCATCACTGGTCTAATTCAATTTCCAGATTTGTACATGGGTAGACTGAGGTTCATGAAAGTGAGCAACCAAATTGACCAATGAGATGTTGGCATATTTCCTGCTTTCCCCATATCCTGTGATTTTGATGCTGATGGGTTTAAAACATATGCATATTTTGTTTTGTTTTGTTTCTGAAAAGCAGAATTGATATTATGCTGCAGGAAATGGGCAAAAAAAAAATGATCAAGGTTTCTAAAAAGTCCCTACTTTATGCAAGAATACCTTCCATGTAGCCACATCAAATATGATGCTTGAATCAGTTAGATGCAAATGTGATCTTCTTTAGAAACATTCCTCCTACCAGTGTTCATCATTTGCATGAGCACAGGTTAAGGGAGTCAAGTCTGCATTGCCCTCTCAGGGATTTAAAATGTGTCAATTAGATCAGTTACATGCAATCGCAAAGGGGAGAAATGTTGTCTTTTTTTTTTTTTTTTTTTTTAGAAAGTACTTATTTTCAGTGTGGCTGAGGGGACCCTGAAATGTGAGGGGAGAACCCGTATCTAGTGTAGGTGGTTGTATACTCCAGATTTCACATCTCAATTTAGCATATTGTTCTCCACTCCTAAGAATGAATGCTCAGTACATTTTATGTGGTTTCGAAGTAACTTTTTTTCTCCCGCCTGGGGAAGAAGTTGCTCTTGAAAAGGGAAATAAACACATCTTATTTTTGGTGACAAAAAGTGAAGAGCCCTGGAAAAAATACTGTTCTTAGCAACAATTAAAGCTATCATCAAGGGAATTAAATGTTCTAGTGGCAATAGGAATATGGCGCGGTTGGTTGGGTTTATTATAAAAGAAGAGATATTATATCCACTGCTCCTATAATTAGTTCAATGGTAAGAGACAGTATCCTGGGGAGAGATATTAGAGTGTGTATCATAGTTAGAAAAGAAGTTTAGTCAGCAGAGATTCAGATTAAACATAAATATAAAAGAAAAGAAAACCACAAGTAATAAGTGATCAAAGTGCCAAGTGGCACAGCTCTGTCAGAATTTGAAATGTGAGGAGGCCACATCTGAAATTATTGTTAGAGTTTTTGAGAATAAGAGACTAATTGAAACACAATAAACTATGTTATTTATTGGGATGCATGCAAGTGTGTATTAAAGGTCAATCTTTGTTCCAAAGGCAGCTTCAACAGAACATAATGGGACTTGGGGTGGAGGTGAGGGGTAGTGCGGGAAAGAGAGAAGGGAACAGACTGTAGTACCACGACACTCTGTTGAAACATGTGCTATGTGAGGGTTCCTGAACCCAGTCCCACTGACCTGAAATTTAAAAGCAGGAAAAAAATAAGTCTCTGAGAATTCTTTGACTTTGAAGATGAGATCGTAAAATATTTGCTTCTCCTTTTTCAACGTTGTTGGTTCATTGTTGCATTAATAAAAGGAAACGTCTGCTTAAACTTTCAGCAGACTGCTTTCTGAAGTCCTGAAAACTCATTCAAACCCAGTATATGACTAATGGATTTTACAAATTCTGCATGGGGATGGTTAGAAGAAGAGGAGAAAGGGGTCTGTTCATTCATTCACTCATTCATTCTTTTTTTTTTTTTTTTCAGCAATATAATAAATCATCTTAAAGGAAATCTGCCAAGAAAGTAGTTTGACCCCATTTGAAAAGAGGGCAACCCAGAATGAACCACTTATTCAGGATTTATAGTTGCCCTTAGAAACTCAGCAACCATAGAGCCTTGAACCAGAGGTATAGAGGTTAACACGTTAAACCAAGGATCAAAACTGAGGCACATGGACTTCGAAGCTACTATCTGATACTCTGTCTGTTCCTGTTACTCCTCTTTTTTGAAGACAAAAACCAAAAATCAATTCCTCTAGTCCCTCAGCTTCTACAACTTTCCTTCTCAGTACTTTGACTTGGGACAATATAAATTAGAAGTGAATAGAGGGAGGAAAAACTCCCTCGTCTTTATTCCATGGGGCCATTACTTTTAAAATATAAGTAAGATCGAACTTTAATTTATAGCCGAGAGTTCTCCAAGGTTTAGTTCCTCCTCTCTTACCTGTATTTTCCTCTCTCATTATAGATTGATGATGGCGAGCAACAGAGCTTTGCTAGGTATGGGTACAAAAAATAGGCAGTAGGAAATAGGAGGTTTTTGCCCAGCAGGAGCTGGGATGGAAGGGGAAGTTCTGGTTTTAGAAACAATGAGAGGAAAGAAAGTAGTAAGATGTGCCTGTTCCCACCCCTACCCCAAACAAGCCTCATTTATAGTCACTTTGTGTGTGTAGGTCATTTAAAATGTGTGCGTATCTATGCCTCTCTCTCTCTCTGTCTTTCTGTTCTTCTTTCTCTCTTTTAAGAAGGAAAGTAAATGTCCACACACTGGTTGATGACATATTGGCTTGGAAGATGGCCAAAGATAGATATATTTATCAAGCACAGCTGTTTCCATGTTTTAAAAGTTGGTCTCTGGAGCTACAGCAAATATCATGTGTGATTTTACTATACAAGAAAATGAGAGGAAGTAAGCGTACCAACCTTTGGATGCCAAATGCCATTTGTAAACATATTTATAACTAGAAAGGATCTCAAGAATCAGATCGGTGTCTTCAGAATCACCTGGAAATCTTTAAAAAATTAGTATATCTCAGCCCCTTCTCTCAAAATTCTGATCAAGCAATTTCTTTGAGGTACAGAATTGTGTATTTGTTTAAAAAGGAAAAAAAAAAGTCTTGGGTAAGTCTGAAGCACACTCAAAATTGGGAACTTCTGACAATGCAGCTTTTTCACAGTTGGCGAATTGTTTTAGTTGTCTGTCGCTACATAACAGATTACCCAAACTTAGGTGCTTAGCACAATATACATTTCAGATCTCACAGTCTGGTGGACTAGTCTAGGCACAGCTCAACCCGTTCTTTTTCTCATCTTCTCACAAGATTGCACTCAACATATGGACAGGGCTGTGTTCCTTTCTGGAACTCAGAATCCTTGCCCAAGCTCTTAGGATCTAGGGCCGAATTCTTTGTGATTGTAGGATGGAGGTCCCCATTGGTGACTAGCTATCCTGAGGGCCTTCTCCTCCTACTTGACACTACAATTCCTCCCCAAATGGTCCTTCCACAGGTCTACTCATAAACCCCCTCACCCCTAAACCACCTTACAACGTGGAACCTTATTCCTTTAAGCCAGTAGGAGAAGCTCTTGCTACCAGCTGCTAAGATACAGTCTTATGTAAGCCCAGAGTGGCTGTTCCACTACCTTTATCATTTTCTGTTGGCTGGAGGTAAGCCTCAGATCCTCCCCAGACACTCAAGGGGAGTGTGTTATGTAAAGATTTGACTCACTGGGGTCCCCTTCAAAGTTTAGCCACCACAGGGTATGCCAAAGAGCTCAACTGATCACTTGAGTTTATATAACTATTTGGCAGAATGTTAGTCTTATTAGTCTGGGTGATCTTCTGATAAATAATTAATTACATTTTACATTTTTTAAATAGAGTATTCATGGTTAAATGATGGTATGGGGGCATGTGTGTCCACTTTCTTACTGAGCTTGTCATAGAATGTGAAAACCAATTTATGAGTTTGCTCATTTTCCTCGTATCCTGTAGGTATAGAATTTGTGTACAAATACTAATAGTTAATTTAAAAAGAACCTTTGACCCCTAACATTCAGTGGTGGTTTGAAACATGCCAATTTCTGCTAAAGTGTGATTTTCATGGCACTTGGAACCACTTTTTGAGTAGTCTGCCGTTGTAACTGGAATCATTCATGTGGCAAACATTTTGGCCTAAGGAAAGTTAAGTATTTGGCAAAACCCACAGCTGACAATGTGAGTTGAAGCTGTTTTCCCGTTCTTAGCACTTTTATCACTACTTACATATTTCTGCAGTGAGCATCACACAAATATATGAAGAACCTCAGGAAAAAGCTGGTCATTTTAACTGACCTCTAGCTAAGAGAACGTGTACGAGTCTGAAATTTAGTGGATCACCATCTGTTTCTAAATCTCTAAAGTCTGAAATTCGCAGTTGAGAAGTTCTTTCCAATATCTTATTTTTTTTTTTCTGTTCAATTTAAAGTTATTCCATCTTGATACACCAGTAACAACTGTGGGCATATGTTGAATGTGTTTGGGGAGATACCAGTTTTTCTTTTGCATTATTAGTTCATTTAAATACAGATGCTATGGTTATAATTACTTGTAATACTCCTGTTGGCACAGAACACTTCCTTAAGCCAGTTCACCTAATTTGATTAAGAAATTACTTTTGAGACATTGCAAACACTCAGGTATACCAATGCAATATCATCAGATTTGTTTCATATCCCTCTTTTGGAAAAAAATATAATTTTGTACTTACAGCTGATTCCTCATTATTCCAATCATAATCTGCTCGCCTTAACCATGTAAAGACAGCCAGGCTAGAGGTAATTAGGGTTCTGCAGCATGTGTGTACCCTTACCATGTATGTTTCTATACCTTCACTCCATATAGCTACAAAGGTCTATATTATTTTGTTCTTTTATTGCATAAATTTTACAGATGTACTTTTTCAACTTGCTTTTTGTGCCCAATGTTATATTGTGAAATTTTGTATAGTGATTCATGAGGAGCTAGTTCATTTATTTTGACTATTGTAATGTTTTGTTATATAAGAGTACAATGAATTATTTACCCATTTTTAATTGAAGGACTTCTAATTATTTACCATTACTCATGGTTAGGAAAAATGTTTCAGTGAACACCCCTGTAAATGTCTCCCTGTGCTTATATGGGGGAAAATTGTGTTTAAACTTTGTACTGTAATTCACAGAAGGAAATACATTTTATCTTGAGACTCATGACTGCACACAAGCATACAAACCTATGTATTGAAAGATACTTACCTTTACCTTTTCTATATTCACATGCATATACACATGTGCACATACACACAGATACATGTATATGATGAATAAAATTTACTCTGGCATTTTGAGTTCTGTTATAATAAACTAAAGTGAATAAAGACCCACTAAATTGAACTCGAAGTCTTTTAATGGGTTATAATCAGTACTTTTAAAAATGATGCCATAGGTTATATATCTAATACCAGAACCTCTATGAAAAATAGGCATTTCAACTTCTTCATATTGCTAAATTGCTTTGTAGAGAGTTTGAGAAAATTTACACTATCACCAATGGTATAAATGAGTTTCTATTTCTCTTTATTCTCTGTTTTCTTTTCAGTTCTTTACATCTTGTAGGGGTTTTTTTTTTTTGTTTTTTTGTTTTTTGGTCTGAGGTATATATGACAAATAAAAAAATTATATATATTTTAAAATCTACAACTTGATATTTTAATGTATAAATACATTGTTAAATGATCATTACGATCAAACTAACTAACATATACATCACCTCACTGTTACCTTTTTTTTTTTCATTTCTTTATTTTCTAATTTTGAGAATGAGCACTTTAGATCTACCTTCTGGGAAAATGTCAAGTATACACTACAGAATTGTTAACTATATCATCATGTAGTAGATTAAATCTCCACAACTTACTTATTTTGCATAACTGAAACTTTGCACCCTTGAACCAACATCTTTTCATTTTCCCACTAGTCCCACGAGTCCCTGCAAATCACCATTCTACTCTGTGTTTCCAGGAGTTTGACTATTTTAGATTCCACGTACCAGTGAGATCATGTACTATTTTGTCTTTCTGTGAATGGCTTATTTCAGTTTTCTCAAATTCCTTGTCCAGATTTGGAAACATGATCAGGGATGTGGAGATTATCTGAAAGAATCATAGTAAGCTTTGGTAAGACTCATTGCACCGAAATGGTACAGAAAATATATAACATTAGAGGAAATAGAATGTGAGATTACTTACCTATGGGCAGCCACTATTTCTTTAGATGTGCCTCCTACTCATAACATAAAAGAAGATGAAATCTGGGTTCCTCCAAACCTGTGGCTTCTTTACTTTGCATAAGTTACAGATAGCACCAGTTTTTCCCCAAGAAGTAAAAAAGGGGAGGTTTCAGGAATCTACATTAATTCTCTTATACCTTTGATCTCTTGAATATATTTTACATGATAGAACCATTATTACGTCAAATTGAAAGCACCCTACCAGAAGTCATAAGGTGACTAGGGGTCAGGGGCTGAAGAGGATGTTACTTCCTACCAATTCAAGCTACTTAGTGGACTTCTGTTTATTCAAGTTTCCTATATATTCTTTAGTCAGTTTGGGCAGTTAATATTGTTCTTAAAAATTTCTTTTAATAGTGTTTTCTAATATTTTGTTATAAAATTATCCATGGTACTCTACTAAATTTTTAAATATCAGTTTTATTTCTGATGATAGCCTGTTTTCAGCTATGATTTTAATGTTGTTTCTGTCAATGATTTCAAGTGTTTCCTTCCTGTTATTTCTTTTTTTCTGGAATCAGCTTTATTTTTGCTGAAAATTTTTGTGATCCCTCTGCCAATGTTGCTGTTCTGGTTAATTTCTGCATTGATTCCAAACTTTTCTTTCCAATTTGTTTTCACATTCTCCTCCTTTTAAAAAATCTAATTTCTTTAGTTAAATGCAAAGACCACTATGGTGCTACATTTCTTCTTTTATAATACGTGCATTTAAAGCTTAAATTGTCATGAAAGACAGTCCTGTCATCGCACCCCTTAAGAATTTAAAGAATCCAGTATGCGCTGCCATTCGGTTCCAAATATTTCATGATACCAAGTATAATCTCCCGTGTTCTCACAAGAATAACCTGTTTGAGTGAAGTGTTCTCTAAATGTCCATTGGTTAAGTTTATCCATTAGATTCAAATATTTTCTAAACATGATGTTTTGTTCGGACAACATCATCAAGAGGATTGGAACTAGTTACAGTTTTGCTGAGAATCTGTTTCCTTTATAGTTACTGTCTCTATTTTTCTTAATTTTTACAATCATCTTAATGTTTTTCTGTAAGTGACTATGTGACATATGTTAAAATCTTCCACTATGATTATGGAATTGTCTATTTCTCTTTTTAGCTCTGTCATCTTTGTCTTTACATATTTGGGACTGCGTTACTGTTACGGATGCATTCAGGTTTAGAAATGGCATAACTGACAGTTGTGTGACTTCAGGCTTTGTAGAGGTTCTCTCTGCTGCTAGAGCATTTCACCTGCCTCTTTTCAGACATGCATCATCTTGTTTAGCTCATACTACCAGCTAAATTTCCTTTTTCATTTCTCACATCTGGCAGTGCATCCTCCACTTATTTTTCCTTCAGAGCTGTGTACCTGTTGTTGCTCTCTTTCTTAGATTCATATTCAGTATTTCTGTTTTGTAATGGGAAGTGGATCTAGGTTAGTTCAATCTGTGATGTGGCCAGAATCAGAAATTCAAACCTTAATTACTTACCCAGAGGAAGGGCTTCTATTCGAGCAAAATAAATGTTATGTAAGTGACCCGTATTCCAAACAGAACAAGACAAAATAAATTCCTGATTGCAACTTATTTTTAGGATTTTCTGCATTATTTCAGAACTTGCACCTTATTGTTACTACCACTCTAACAATATCACTATTACTCTTTCTTCTAATAATAGTAATAATAATAGCTAATTGCTAATACTTATGCAATGCATACTCTCTCCTAGCTACTTTTTGAACTGCTTTGTGTGCATTAACTCATTCTTTCATTCTCAAATACTATGAAGTAAATGATTATAATTCTTATTTCACAAAGAAACCAAGGCATACAGGCTAAATAACTTGCCTGAGATTACTTAATTGTTAAAGAACAGAAGCAGAGTCAGAACCCCAATGGTTTGGCTCCAAAGCCTTGATTCTGCATTTAGACTCAAGCCAGAAAGGTACCTTCCCTAGGCTCCACCCTTTAAAAAAAATCTAAACAGGATTTCTCCAGACACTTCTTTTTTTTAGGCATGGACTTCATTTGGTTAAGGGGAGGATCCCACATAGAGTCCCCAGCCATCTCTTAGATCAGGCCTTACTGTTTGTTGAGATCTGGAATTCCTACTCAAACTCTTTTTAAATATCTCTATGGGTCTCTTCCCTCGGTGCACCCTCCTCAGAGCAGATATCATTACTGCAGTGGGCACCTATAAGCTCAAGGGTGACTTTGTATAAGGTATATGGTTGGACCTTGGACATGTTGGCTGCAATGTCAACACACATGCAGGTGAAGTCCCTCCTATAAAGCTAGACTTAACAGGTGTAGGAATATATTCAGGGCTTCAAGGAGAGGGCTGGGCACCAAGGTCTGCCTCTTCCTATGCCACCTCAGTCCAGTACAAAATGCCAAGTCATCTGAGAATTCTAAGTTTGAAAATAACCATCGAGGCCATTTTGAAGATGATGAAATGGCTTTATTAAAAGTTTGCTAGCTTTATTCTTAACTCCAAAGAAATTTTTTAGGATATTATTTATTCATTTGAGGGAGAGAGAGAGCATGAGCAGGGAGAGCAGCAGACAGAGGGAGAGGGAGAAGCAGACTCCCTGCTGAGCAGAGAGCCCCATGCTGGGCTTGATCCCAGGACACCGGGATCATGACCTGAACTGAAGGCAGATGCTGAATGGATTGAACCACACAATTGTCCCCTCTTAACTCTGAAATATTTCATCATTTGGATGTGAGCCTCCGTTTACTGATTGACTAAGAGGCTCATTGAGACTGTGTAGCTCACATGCTGCCTGTGGGGGACTTGCTTCCAATATGGATGCTTCATTATTCCTTCCTTCAGCCAGATTAAAGTTAACAATAGAATGACACTATGATCCAACAATTGCACTACTACTACTATTTTACATATTTACATACTATTTACCCAAAGAACACAGAAATACTAATTCAAAGGGGTACCTGCACCCTGATGTTTATAGTGGCATTATCTATAATAGTTAAATTATGGAAACAGCACAAGTGTTCATCAACTGCATAAAGAGGTGATATATATATATATATATATATATATATATATATATATATATACTCAAACATAAAAAAGATTTACAGCCATTTACAAGGATGCTGCTGGAGCTAGAGAGTATTATGCCAAGTGAAATAAGTCAGAGAAAGGGAAATACCATATGATTTCACTCGTATGTGGAATTTAAGAAACAGAACTAAGAAGTAGAGGGAGAAGAGAGAGAGGCAAACCAAGAAACAGACCCTTTACTGTAGAGAACAAACTAATGGTAACCAGCAGAGAGGTGGGGTGGGGGATGAGAGAGGTAGGGAGGTTTAAGGACTTGTTAGTGACTTGTTAGGGACTTCTCCTTGTTATGATGAGCAATGGGGCTTGTACTGAAGTCTTGAATCACGACATTGTACACCTGGAAGTAATATTAGACTGTATGTTAACTAACTGGAATTTAAATACAAACTTAAATAAATATAAGACATGGTAATGTGGATTCCTTTCTTTACTGCTCTGCGAGAATGCTCTAGTTTCTTTATATTTGGGATTTGGGGTTGGGTTGTATGTGACAAGGTGGGGGCAGAGTTGACAAATATGTCATCTGGTTGTTGCCTGATAGAGAATATCGGTAGGCATTTCAAAAATTTGCGGACAACTGAAAAATAATAGCTAGCATTAATTTAGAATTTGTCATGTCAGAAGTAGTGTTTTTTGCTTTCTGTAGGTTATCTCATTTAATACTAAAACAAGCCTTTTATTTAAATGCCACTATTATACCCTTTTACAGATAAGGAGATAAATCAGAGAGTAAGTATCTGAAGGCAATAAAGTCAGTGACTGACAGCCTGGATTTGACCTAAGGCCATGTGACTTTATAATGAGTGCAAATTATTATAATGTTATTTTGCCTTCCTGAGAATGAATGGGTGAAAAAATAGCCATGATTTTCCTTAAAGTCAAACTTATCTTGAAAACTTAGCTGGGACAGTTGGATGAGACTATGCTCCACTCATCTTACTGAATGTGTTTTTAGGCAGGTTGGACTTGAACATCTGCCTAGAGTACCACAATCATGTTTAAACTTGGATTTTGTTTCAAAATTTATTAGAAAATAGACTGTGGGAATGAATGAAAGATATACACTGGTATCATATTTTTTTAAATAAATGTATTAACACATTATTAAGTTATATGAATTGTGATTATCATGCTTCTGATTGAAGGCACCAGCTACGATATTATCGTTATAAAAATAATAACTCAGCTCTTGATTGTATGTTTATGTCAAAAGCCCCATTGAGACTTGGAATGCTGATGACCCAAATTCAATAAAAGAAGGCTTTATTCATTTATATTCAGTAAAATAGTATTAGAAGATGATACATTCCCTCTTCCTTATGGTTAGCAATTTGGGTCTCATGATCCTCTATTAAATTTATTATTTGTTGGGATATAATTTGCAAAGATTCTGTGTTTAGCATTAGTGTCTCTGTTTCAGCTTTCATTATAAATTATGGGTTCACACTCAGATGGTGCAAATATACACTTCTGGAAATAATCGCAGTAAATGGGTACATACACAGCAACTGCCAGGTTTGAAAAGGGGCTGGTCCAATGGACGAGAGATGATAGTGTTTATTGACACCAGGGCTTGAACTTTTGGGGAGTGTCGGTGTCAGGAATCAAAAGGTCATCACTGCATCCTTACTCTCCTTAACTCTTGCTTGTGTGTTATATTCTACACGATTAGCAGCAGCATGTGGCAAAAGGCATGATTGGAGCCAGGATATTTGGCCCCTGGTTAGAATGGATCCCTAAGACAGACCTAGTGCTGAATGAAAGGATAGTAAGAGTTCTCATTATTTGAGTCACATTTGAACAGTATGCTGTAGTCTTAAATGTGGATATTGTATTTTATTTTTTAATATTTCTTTATTTATTTGAGAGAAAGAGAGAGAGAGAGAGCAAGCAAGCAGGGAGGGAGGGATAAAAGGAGAGAGAGGGAGGGAATCTCAAGCAGACTCCACACCCAGTGCCCAGTGTGAAGCCCGGTGTTGAGCTCATTCTTAGTACCCTGAGATCATAACCTGAGCCGAAGTAAAGAGTCAGCCAACTAACTGACTGGGCTACCCAGGCACCCCTAATTGCTGATATTTTAATTCTCATATCAAGCCTGGATGGTGGGCAGGGGTGAGGGGTAGATGCTATGAACTCTATCTTAAGGTTCTGAAGCCACATGTGCCCGCTGTTGGCCATCAAAACCTTGCCCTTCTTATTATATATGGAACCCATATAAGGAAGATAATATTTGTCTTGGTCTAGTGTCTACCACAACTTTATTTTGATAAGGTAGTTTAGTTTTCTCAGGAAACATGAGCTCTTTGATTTAGGGATCTGGAAAGACCACAGTGATAGAGAGCTTCTGAGGAAATGTTAACTTGCATCCTACTTCCATTTGGAAATTCTGACTTTAACATTGAATGTAACTTCAATGAACTCTTTGCCCTTAATCCAATTGTGTTAACATCATAGGTATAATTGGTTATGAGGCTTAATGAGAACCCCCTTATTTCTTCTAGATAGAACATCACTCTCTTTGAAGATCTTACTCTGTATAGAACATGAGCGCTTCAACCATTTAGATATATTTATCCAAGGAAAGTCCAGCTTGGACCAATTGTTAGACAACACATTGAAATTGTAAATATGTGTAAATGGGAAAGAACATGGAGGCTGATGTAAGGCCCGGGGTTTTTTTGTTTTGTATTGTTTTGTTTTTTTAAGATTTTATTTATTTATTTATTTGTCAGAGAGAGAGAGAGAGAGAGCACAAGCAGGCAGAGGCAGAGAGAGAAGCAGGCTCCCCACTGAGCAAGTATCCCGATGTGGGGTTCAATCCCAGGACTCTAGGATCATGACCTGAGCTGAAGGCAGCAGCTTAACTGACTGAGCCACCCAAGCGTCGCAGGTCTGGATGTTAACACTTACGACGAGCTGCGTAGCCTTGGTCATATCTTGTCACCTCATTGAAACATCAGTTTCTAAATGTTTAAAAATGATGCATTCCAGGCAGACCCTTTGAAATTATCTTAAGGATTATATGAGACAACGCATGAAAAATATTTTTATACTGTTTTCCTGGCAGCTCAGACGGAGCCAAACAGAGCTTGCTAAATGAAAACAAAAACGGGAATTTTTAAAATTCACAAAGGGGGGAGATTATGATTAATTAAAAAGTTAAGTTTCTTTAGAGTGTTTTCCCATCACTCCATTTTCAATACAAGCAGCAATTCAAGACTGCTCAACTGCCAGCCTCTCTAGAGGGATCCTGTTTTCCTGGCAGAGGTTTGATAAATTTGGTGACCTAGTGATATGTGGATTATATTTTAACAAAGGGATCAGCAGCTCATCCAAGTACCTTTGACTCTAGAGGGAAATAACACTTTGAGGTGGAAACCTGCAATATACTTGGACATCTGCATAATGACTGAAATTAGCATAGGTTTACATAGTACACTACTCCATTAGAATTTTGATGACTTGGAAAGGAACAGAAGGTTGTAAATTTCCTAAGGGAAAGTCTCTGGGGGTGTGAAGTCTCGAAGCAAAATCAGCCCCATGTCAGAAGCATGTTGTGAATGACTGGAAGGACAGAAAAATGACAAATGTGTGGCATTTTTTTCCTTGCAGAAAGGGAACGGTTGCTGCTGGTATGATCTAGTACTTTGAGGGATGCTAGTAACCTCCCTCTGCTCTCCTTGTTGAGAGGGGATATAGTCTAAGGCTGTTTGTTAGATACCTGTGATCATAATTTCCTCCTCCTAGCATAGCTCGTACGGAGGGAGAGGAGGCAAGTAAGGAACAGGAAGAAGACAAAAATGGAACGAGAGGAAAGGGAGACTGGAGGAGGGGACAAAGGCAAGGAGAGTTGGGATGAGATCGGCAAAAAAGGAGGAAAAGCATGGAATCTTGCTTGGTGTTGTGGTTTAGGGGTCATGGGGGTGTGACCCTAAAAGTATTGGGACTGATGTGTGGCCCATTCTCTTAGGTGACTAGTCCCAGATAAGTGAAAAGATGCACAGGAGGTAGAAGCAGGAGATGTTGAGGCAGGACCTGCTCCTAGCTGGATCAGAGATTAAAGAGAATCACTCTGCTTCCCCAAACTCCGCTTTCCCAGCTATAAAATGAGGACACTGGGCTGTGTGATCTTGCTATCTCTTTCTATTCTAAAGTGATGGGATTTTTTTTTTTTTAACATCACTATCACAGAGCCTCATTTTTCTTATCTGTAAAAATGGGAAGAATGCCTACCTCACAAGGTGACTTTGAGGATTTAAAGATAACAATTGAGTGCCTTTTCCTATACAAATCTACTTGTTTCCTGACTTCAGTTATTAAGAGTTTATAGAATGAATTCAGATAGTGAAGGGGATAGCACTGTTTGAATCTATTTGAGTTCACTGTTTCATAGAGCAAGGGGTGAGTTTTGGATATTGAGGGTTTATATGTTTTTAGTGCCTGGATATCTATGCAGACACCTTGCATATAGCCCGTACTCAATAAGGATTTATCCTGGTCTCCTTGACCTTGAGGATAAAGACAGCTGTGTTTAGCTTTGCACCCTTAGCGTATAGCACAGTATCTAATCGCCAGGAATGTCTGTCGGTGTTCATGGCCCTCAGGCTCATGGGACCCTGCTGAGACTTGGGTCAGCTAAGCAAAATGTGCTTAACAATATGTATGCCCTATAGAGTTGGAGTAATGAGTGGTAAGAGATTAGGAATACTGAAACTGATGTGTTAATGTAGGTGAAACTAGCTTCTTCCACCTGTGCAGAGAAGTTAGTTGAATCTCTGCTAGACAGGGCAAAACTTTTGTGTTTATAGAAAAGAATTATTTTATCTATTTTATTTTATTATTGTTATTTATAAAAAAGCTACTAGCCCAGCGCCAGGCCCATGGTAACTTCTTAAATATTGAATTCCTTGTCACCTTCTGAGGGCATGCAATCACAAGCATATTTTAGTCAAATCTATTATACTGGGTCTCTAATCAATAATTTTTTATTAAGATTTTGCCATTCATCTGGTGTACTTCTGCTAAGTGTAATTGTAGATACCAAGCCACATTAACACGCAGTACGGTTTTTAAAAGAGAAAAATCTTTATTCCCTTAACTTTCTTTTACAAATAAGAATGGTAAGAAAAAAAAAAATAGTGTGAGTTATGGGTGTTAAAATATCTAAACTATCAACCTGTATTTATTCAGGTTATAAACTAACTTATAAACTATCAACCAGTATTTATTCAGCATTATATATGCTAAGTATTTCCTTTAATTCTGTGTGTGTGTGTGTGTATGTGTGTCTGTGTATGCTTTTATAGGCGTTACTGGAAGAACGGAGATAACCCACGTAGAGCAACAGTATGGAAATATCCTGAAACTCCTTCAGAGTCTAAATAAACTGACTGGATTGAAGTTTCACAAGCAAGGAACCTGGTCCATGGGCAATTTGCTGCAGGTAAGTGAGAGGTATAATTTACTCTGTTAGAATCCTTCAAAGATTCATTGGCTGTGGGGCTGTTAATTGCATTTCAGATGATTATAATGTTCATTTGGTACAGCTGACAGCTTCTCTTCCCTCCCAAACGTACCCATGTGGATGCCAACATATGGCTAAATATCTGGTCATTTCATCTTGCTCATTTGGGCTTCAGTCAGTTACAAAAGGAGGAAGCAGGAGGAAAAAAGTACCCACCCCATAAAACTTTTACTAGCCGTGATTTTGTGGAGGGGCGGGAGTCAGACTCGCTGTTCGTGGAGCAGATGTTCCTCCAAAGTGTCTGGGAGTTGAAAGAGTGGCAGATTGGGCTGCCCAGGATTCAGAATGAAACAAGCAGACAACTGGCGATGCCCCCCACCTTCTCTTTTGAAAAGGGGGGCAGCCGTGAGGTCATGAATATGGAACAAAGTGTTTGGGAAAGGTAGCAGGCTTTTTATTCTTCCTTTGAAAGCCCGGTGAGATTGGAATGCTGGATGTGGTCACAGCAGGAAAATAGTTGCTGTTGGGCTGATGGGAAAGTTGAACTTGTCTAAATGAACCAGTGGGGAGGCATGAAAGTCCAAGAGACTCCTACAAGTGGCGGTTTGTGAGCTGGGGCGTGCGTTGTGGCATCTCCTTCTGCTTCCTGTCGGACCATCAATGGTCAAGGCTACGTGAGACTAGAAGTAAGAGCTGTCTAGCTCTGTTAAATGGAAATAATAGGTTCATTCACCTGTGGTGTTTCACTGTGTTGAGGAGAAAAATAAAAGATCAAAGCCTGAATCTCTGTCTATGGCAAGAGAGACATTTGTACTTACCGTTTTAATTGGCAAATATTGACTTGAATCACTCATGCTATTTTAAGGGGGAAAGAAGAAATGGTTGTAAGAATCTGAGATCACAGTTGAAGGAGGAATTGTTCATACATTCTCCTGTTAATATTTAGTCTTCCTGGGTTGCATATATAACAGCTATATGTCCTAAAGTCATAACTCAAGAGCTTCCTGGAAGACAATTGTTCTTTCTTGCATCAACTCCATTAGATTATGTAGACTAAGCCAATAGAAGACATGCTCTCTGTCTCTAAAGAGACCGCTCTGTTTTGAGAGTCATGTAAGAACACAGATAGGGAGATGTTTTGTAGTGTGGAAAGTGCTTGCTAAAGATGAGGAGGTAATGGTTAAGAGTAAGTATTGTAGAGGAATGTGAACCAATAAAGAAAGGATTTGAGCTCTTTTTTGTTTTTAAGATTTTACTTATTTGTTTGAGAAAGAAATAGAGAGCAAGTGCATGAGCAAGGGGGGGCAGAGGGACAAGCAATCGTGGAGTCTGTTGCGAGGCTTAATCCTAGGACCCTGAGATCACAACCTGAGCCGAAGTCAGATGCCTAACAGACTGAGCCATCCAGGTACCCTGTGAAGCTCTTTTTTTTTTTTTTTTTTCTTTTAAGTGTATGTGATTGTCCCATTTCTTTGTCTTTAGTCTTGGTCCTTCTATCTGTTCAGAAAGGGGAATGCTGTTTCCTTTCTTTTTTTCTTTCTTTCTTTTTTAAGATTTTATTTATTTGACAGAGAGCGAGACAATGAAGGGAGAACATAAGCAGGGGGAGGGGCATGGAAGAGGGAAAAGTTTTTTCACTGAGCAGGGAGCCCGATCCTGGGGTCCATCCAGGGACCCTGGAATTATGACCTGAGCAGAAGGCAGACTCTTAACAACTGAGCCACCCAGGCACCCCTGGGATGCTATTTTCTTTTAGTTAATATCGTTTGTTTATGGGGAAGAAAGACCTGTGTAAGTGAAAAGAGAATTATCTGGTAACATACATGGGCCAGAACTGAATCATAACTTGAAAACAAGGTGGGGAAAAGGCAGCACTAGAATGTCCTCCTATTTTTGTACTGTTCTCAAAAACAGAACACTTGCCTCTCTGCAGCTCTACTTCTCCCTGAACTCCTATCCACCTCCTGCTTTTGATTGTTTTTCCTGGCACCGTGTTTGCCTATCTCATAATTTTGCCTTGCATGTAGTCTCTCATTGCCTTTCTAGCTACTTTCCCTTTATTTGGCTTCAAACCCTGCCACGGATAGCCTACATCTGTTAGGCTGCACTCGGGAAACAGAAACTGTACCAGTTATTTCAACTGACATATTTTAAGAATTATTAACCCGACACTGGAGAACTGGAAAAGCAGAAGGGGGCATTGAGGAATCACAGAAGTAGTCACTACTATATTTGTTGCCCTGGTTTCAGGGACAGCAGGCAAGAGTTTGGGATGATTGGAAGTTGGAATACTGAAGAAGGGATTTTTGTACAGCTGGATTTCAGGAGTCTTGGGTGGCGGTGTTGCCTGAGAAGTTGAGGAACTTTAGAAGTTTAGGGGGTGGGGGGGACTCACATTGCTGAGATTTGTGTCTCTGACAAGGATTATACCAGCTGGCTGGTGCTAGTGCCCCAGGAGCTCAGATTGGGGACCATATGGATCTGGGACTCCAGAATATTGCGAGGGATCACTTCCAGCAAATACTGTAGCCTGAGAAACTGGAAGGGAACCCACAGATGGGACCAGGTGGCAAAGGGGATATACTCTGCGGTGACCCAAGCCCCGCCTCTCAAAACAAAATAGAGGAAGATGCATTTGATCGAGACGTAGTCATTTAATAATGACCACAATTAAAAAAAAAAAAAAAAACATTTGTGTAGGGCTATGCTGGACAGGTTTCCTTAAAATCAACTAAGGGCATTTCTGTGATTACCATATAGTCCAGAGGCAAAATATGTAGATGTGATGTTATTAATGATTGAATTTTTAATGGTTTCATTGTGAAACAGCGTACATTAATGTGTAATTTTAAGAAATGACATTGGAGGTATTCCATGTACCTTGTTCCACTTTCTCCCTAATGATAATTATCTTACAAAATTATAGGACAACAACTAGGATATCAAATTAGTACAGTCACAAGACAGAGCATTTCTATCATCACAAGGGGCCCTTCTCTTGTCCTTTTATAGCCATACCCACTTCATCCCCATCCCCCAATATTTGTCCTAAGCAGCTTACAACTACTGATCTTTGGGTTTCTATCATTTACTCATTACAAGAATGTTGTATAAATGGAATCATTTGGAACTGGCTTTTTTTTTAATAGATTTTATTTATTTGTTTGACACACAGAGAGAGAAATCACAAGTAGGCAGAGAGGCAGGCAGAGAGAGATGGGGAAGCAGGCTCTCCGCTGAGCAGAGAGCCCGATGTGGGACTCAATCCCAGGACCCTGAGATCATGACCTGAGCCGAAGGCAGAGGCTTAACCCACTGAGCCACCCAGGCGCCCCTGGAATTGGCTTTTTTTAAGCAATGTAATACTCAGGAGGTTCACCTAAGTTATTGTACGTAGTAATTCTTTTTTTTCTTTTCAACTAAGTAGTATTTCTGGGAAGGATATACAATAGTGTGTTTAAGCAGTTGTTTCCAGTTTGGAGCTGTTATAATTACATTTGCTACAAAAATGAATGTACAGATTTTTGTGTGAAGATAGGATTTCGTTTCATTTCCCAAAAGTGAACTGCTTGATTATGTGACAGTTGCATATTTAGAATTTTTTCCCTAGCTCTATTGTAATATAACTGACATACAACATTGTATAAGTTTAAGGTTTACAAATGGATGATTTGAGACCAGTGTATACTATGAACTGTTTACTTCTATAAGGTTAGTTAACAGCATGCTATGTTTGAAATAATTGCCATTTTGTGGTGATGGTGGTGAGAACATTTTAGATCTATTCTCTTAGCAACATTCAGCTATCCAAAACAGTATTGTTAACTATAGTCATCCTGTTGTACCTGAGCTCTCCAAACCTTACTCATCTTGTAACAAAGTTTATACTTTTGGAGCAATGCCTCCTTTAACTTCCCACAACTCTTGGTAATAATCAATCTCCTATTTGTTTTATGAGTTCAGTGTTTTTCGATCATACCATATTTGTCTTTCTCTATCTGACTTATTTTACTTAGCATAATGCCGTCAAGGTCTACCCATTTTATCACAAATAGCAGGATTTTTTATGACTAATATTTCATAAATATGTATCTATATAGTTATATATGTTACTTATATATAATATGAAAAAATTATAACATTTTCTTTATCCATCTATTGCTTGACCCTTAAGTTGTTATCATGTCTTGGTTATTGTGACTAATGCTGCACTGAAGATGGGAGTGCAGACACTCAAGATACTTTCATTTTCTTTAGATAATATATCCAGAGGTGGAATTACTGGACATATGGTAGTTCTGTTTTTAATTTTGGGGGGGCCTCTGTATACTGCTTTCTGCAGTGGCTGCACCAATTTGCACTCCCATCATTGGTCCCCCGGGGTTTCCCTTTTCTCCTTATCCTTGCCAACACTTGCAGCTATACATTTTTTGTTTGTTTCTTTGTTTTTTCAGGTGTTTTTTTTTTTTAATAATGCAGGTATGAGGAGTTCTCTCATTGTGGTTTTGATTTGCAACAGGAAAGCTAGAAAAAGATGCTCTCAACCAGGAAAGGAAGGACAGAGTGAGGTGTGAGTTACCCCAACCTTTTGGGACACTGCATAAAGGACTTACTGGGATGTGACCCCATCCAGAAACTGGCAAAGCTAACATGTATGGGGGTACCTAGGAACAAATATTTATGGCAGGAGTCCCAGGATCAGCCATGCAGTGGGAGGAACAGTGGTTTTAGTGACCTACTCTGCAGAAGACTTCTATCAGCTTTTGCCACTAAGGAAACGAGACTCAGACAGCCAATGAATTTCAGTGGATTTAGCCCCACAGGTTTTCGTGTTTGCAGATGCCAGCTGTTCTGAGTTCTTCCCCGTTCCTGCCCACAGCATCCCTAGGCTGGGAGCCCCTGAGTCCCAAATGGTAGCCAGTCCTGTGCTTTGTGGCTGTGTAAATACATAATGCCAGTCTAGTCCCACTTGTAGATTTTTGCCTTTGTTGCTTGTGCTTTTGGTGTCATATCCACCCCCCCCCCAAAAATGTTGCCAAGACCAATGTCAAAGAGCTTTTCCCTAATTATGTCATTGTGTCTTTATTTTCATTTCCCTAAAAACTAGTGATGCTTAAAATCATTTTTTGTGTTTATTTACTGTATGCATTTCCTCTTCAGGGAAATATCTGTTCATGTTTCGTATCCATTTTCTAATTGAATTCTTTGTTTGTTTTAAGTTATTTATTTTTTTGAGAGAGAGCATGAGCAGGGGGCGGGGGAGAGAGAGGCAGAGGAAGAAGCAGACTCCCTGCCAAACAGGGAGACCAACACAGGGCTCAATCCCAGAACCCTGAGATCATGACCTGAGCAGAAGGCAGATGCTTAACCAACTGAGCCACCCCAGGCGCCCCAGTATTTTAACTCTTGAGTTTTGAGAACTTCATTTTTTTCTTTTTTGTATATTCTTGGTACTAAGCTTTGTCAGATAAATAGTGTGCAAATGTTCTCTCCCATTTTTTAACTTGAGTTTTCACCCTCTAATAGGCATTCACAGAACAAAAGTTTTGAATTTTCATGATGTCCAGTTTTCCAGTTTTCCTCTTCATGGATCATGCTGTTAGTGTCCAGTCCAAGAATTCTTTGCCTACCCTCAGGTCCCAAAGGTTTCCTCTCATGTTTTTGTTTTGTTTTTTTTCAAAAAGTTTTGTATTCTTACTTATTGTATGTAAGTGCATAATCTGGTTCGAGCTAAGTTTTGTATAGGAGGCGAGACTTCAGTCAGATTTAACTTGATTGCCCATGGATGTGGACTTGCTCCTTTTCGAGTGGGTATCTATGGGTCGTCTCCTTCATTTCATTTGAAAACCTCCTGGTTATTGGTGTAATGACTAATTTGCACTCGAAATGCAGACATTGGGGACATTATATTATGGGACTCTATATCTTATTCAGAACTTCTCTTTTAGCTGGCTCCTTCTGAAAGGTAGAGTTCACACCAGGGTGGAACAGAATTCATATTCCTTAATTGGCCTTTGTTGACACGTGAGTGGATTGGGGCTTCTCATTACTTCCGGGCAACAGTTTCAGCTCTCCCACTAGATGTCCATTGATACTTCCCTGGCTGGTATAGGAGTGCATGTAACCGCTACCCACTTGGCCACCACTGACAACATGGGCCGAAGAGTGGCCTCATGCATGGCTGCTGGTGGAGGTGAAAGTCATGACTGTCCCCATGGCCGATACTGATACTACTGCGGCATGTCAGGAGAACATCCCCTTGTTACTGTTAGGTGGAGACAGTAGTCTGGGGGGTCTCTATGTCATTCCGACTGACAATGCAAAGGATACAGGGTGCCTTGTTGCTGCCTGGCAAGGATAAACATTCTGGTGTCCTACCTGGCCTTCTCTGGTATCACCTTAGTGAGGAGTTAAGGGGAAATTTTATAGCTTGGTGAAGATGAAAATCTAGGTCCACACTTGGATTTTGCTGGCCTGAGAGGGGATAGAGCTACGAGTCTTTTCTGTGATGTTCAGCTGGATGAGAGTCTTGTCTCACGGTTTTCTTTCTTGCTAAGTCATGTTTTCTTTGTCTTTTGAATAGAGAGAGCAGGACTTTGTTGTTTCTTTCTTTTTTTTTTTTTTTTTTTTTGTCTGGACCTGTCAGTTTTTCTGGGTCTCTGGTCTCTTCTACCTTAAATCTGGGATATATGAGGCAAAAGGAAAACCCAAGACCTCTCACTACTGTGTCCTCACTTGGATCTAAGTTTCAGAGATTGTCTGTCTCTTGATCTCCACCTTTCAAGGTCTTCTTACATTTTTCTTTCTTTTCTTCTTCTTTTATATAATGTCCAGAGTTTTCAGTGTACTCGATGGGGTGAATAGGAAAAGGAAAATCTACTCTACATCCTGAAAGTGGTAGTCCCTTGGAAGCATTTTTGAAGATACTGCGATGGATCTATTTACATGACTAAATTTTAAATTATAATCAAGGCAGAACAAGCAAACAAGAAAACAAAACAAAAATCCAACTCTTCACCAAATCCATTCCCCTGTATTTGGGCAGGAATACCTGCAAAAACCATCTTAAAGAGATGATGGCTTCACATAGTAGGGACTTAAGGATAATTACGGAATGAAGGAATATTTACTAAATGAATTAAATTAACAACTTTTCTCCTACCCATTAGAGAATATGCTAGGCACTAAGGAGGATATGTAGGTCCCATACTACATACATGTCATATCATTGAGAGCTAACTATCAAGTTATATAAAAACCATCCCCAGTGCTAAAATAGAAAGACTAACATAACTACGATATGTGTTCAGAAGTTGTCTTTCATCTCCTTAGAGTAAGGCAGTGTCTTGTTCATCTTTGCTGCTAGTGCCTGATGCTACACATTACTCATCATACATGACTTGCCCTAGAAGTTTAGCAGAGGGAAGGAGCATGCTTTGAGATGCTAGGAAGTAGTCTGTCTCATATTCTCAATATGCAATAACCTCTGCAGGAAAGGAGTTCTGTAGCATTTCTAGATAATGTAGTCCCACATTTCACATTTCTTTAGCCAGTCAGGGAATTCTTAATGTCAATCCTAGTCCTATGAATGAACCCAGGTGCTTATTGTTGTAGCCTTGGTGGAAGCAGAGGAAAGATAAGCACCTTTCTTCACACATACACTTTAAAATATTTAAGAACAGGTACCCCTCTATTTGTATTTTATGATACATGCTTTGAGCCCAAATAGCAACTGTGATAACCTTGTGTTTTGCAATAGATGTAGACTGGTGGTCTATGAGTCAAGTGTCAATGCCACCCATCCCATTATACATAAGAAAAAAATAACTACAAAGAAAAATAAAAAATAGCAACATGTGATACCAAAATGATTTAACATCACTGTCCTTTAAGATAGGCATTAATTCTGTCCTTAAACATATAGCCCAAGGAGGTGCTCTGAATTTCATGGATTGGTTATAAAAAGTCTTTCAGGGTAGGTATCACATAGACAATGGCTTTCCAGTTTCCTAAGGAAAGGACTTTATCCACAAATACAAAAAGAACCTTGACAGAAAGCGTGAAGTACCACCAGCAAATAGTTTAGCACTTTCCTCTTGGACTAGTGGATGCTAGAGGCTTAGAGAAAGTGCAAGAACTCTGATGCTTTAAGAATCTTGATGGACCAGAAACAGACCATGCTTCATGCAAAGCAAAGGGCTTGCTGCAAAAGCTGAGGAATTTACTGACTGACTACAGTTGAAAAGCGAACTTTGCAACCTACATCATAAAACACTTACTTAGAGGACATCAGCTTTGATTTTGTGTATTGATAAGGCAGGAGTGTACTTAGGGGGTTTTCTAAGTAATGAATATTTACAGAATCCATTTTTTTTAAAGCATCCTGGTTTTTGTTTGGTTGTTTTCATCTTAAAAAGCTTGCTCTTGGGGTGAAAAGCTTCCCATGAGTGCCTACTGCTATAAAATAAATAGGAAGAGTGTAATATGAAGTATGGTGAGTTCTACTTTATATAGTTTTCAGTAAAGAGTAAGCCTATTAAAATAAAGAGACTATATTTATATTTGATATTCTTGTTTCATGGAAATGAAACTTTGATTTCCTCTTCACTTTACTATCTCCTCTATACAGAAAATTAGACTGAGAACAAGAATTTCGAAACTTATGGCAAAATTTTATCTGTCCTTTAAACTTCGTAGCTTCCACTAATTGAAATGATCAGAATACTATACAGTACTCAGCCTGGAAGATAATCCGTATTAATAGAAAACTACCCTATTCTGTGGGTTTTAATGTTTACAAAGATTATTAGGTTTTAAAACTTTGTCATGCCTGGAGTAATTATTTCCTTTTAAATACGGTTTTATTATATTCAGAATTAAAATGTTATTTAAAATATATCTTGGCATTATTAAAAACAAAACTACTTTTATTCTTAGAAACTTTCAGACAAAGTAATGAAATAATAATCACTTTGTTAAGGAAGAAAGATTCTGTGATAGAACCTTTTTAAATGTTGTAGTTTCTTCTTCTTCTTCTTCTTCTTTCTTTAAGACTGCAAAAGTAAAGATCTGGCTCATCTCTGTCTCTCTAGATCTTTAGAAGCTTCACACCTTGAAGAAATATATGACATCTTTTTTTAAAGGACTTATCATAATCAAGTCAGTAGTTTATGGGAAAAGACAAATCTAAAAAGTCCTATTTCAAAATCTTGCTTCCCAAACTAGAGTAAAACAAGAGAGGATAGGATTAAAAGGAATTTGACTTGTAAGAAATGGCAGGAAGCTGAGAGCCCATAAGCAATTCTTTAATAAAATATTAATTTTTATTTTCAAAGTTAAGGTCAAAATATAAAAGCTAATAAAGAAATTAAAGACAAAGAAAAGTATGAGTAAAAGAGTGGCAGGCACCTTTTATTGCCATCCTCCTAAATATGATTTGCAGAAAATAATTGCAGTTTTTCTGCAGTTTTTTACATGCTAAATCATGTAAAACAAGATTTAGCCAATTTTTCCAAGCCACCTTCACATGACCTAGTTGAAAGCTGAGAGGTAATAGGTAGACAATGCAGAGAACACAATCAGAGAGATTGCATCTTCTTGCCACATTCCAGCTTATCAAACATAATTTCAGAAGTTTCCAGGTATATGTGAAACACCTATTTTTTTTTTTAAGATTTTATTTATTTGACAGAGAGAAATCATAAGTAGACGGAGAGGCAGGCAGAGAGAGAGAGGGAAGCAGGCTCCCTGCTGAGCAGAGAGCCCGATGCGGGACTCGATCCCAGGACCCTGAGATCATGACCTGAGCCGAAGGCAGCGGCTTAACCCACTGAGCCACCCAGGCGCCCCCTGTGAAACACCTTTTGAAGGAAGAATTGGTCCATGTCTCTGAAGTCTCCTATCCTGTCTGTCCCACTAGGTGAAATGATCACATTATTGACAGAACCTTGATTTTCTCAGGTTTTTTCTTCCCCTAATGACAAATAGGCTTAATAACATGAGAATCCCCTATGCTTGATTTATTACATTTTACATCTTTAAAGCTCCATATTCATGTTGCAAACACAATGAAATATCTCTGCAGTAAAGTAAAATGCTTCACAGCGCACATTGACTGTTCAAGAAACCAAACCATAAACCAGAAATTTCAAGGCAGTAAAACAATTTGAGGCAACCATTCTATTCAACTGAATGGTATGCATCTATTGCAGAGAGCAGCTTCTAAATTCAATGCCTTGCACGGAGAAGGTACAGCAATAACAAATTTTTGAATGAATGGTTGTTTATTTCATACATTTGGAAATAACAAGGTAGAATCAATAGTGTGCTGGAAAACCAGCTCTCTGAAGAAAAACAAACACAAACAAACAAACAAAAAACCACAAAAGCTCTGGTTTCTGGTGTTTTCCCGTTTCTGTGGTGTAAATACTCCCTCTATGGCCTATTTCCAAGAACCAGTGTGATGTCACTGAACACAAAGGAGGAAAGAGATATTCTGCACAGAATATTCTCTTGCAAACTGGTACAAACTAGCTCCAGGATTTTGCTGGTAAGTTACTTGGCTTGTTTTCATGTGATTTGGCAAAAGAAAATCATAGCACCAGATTTCCTTTGGTTAATTAGCTGACATGGTATTGACAAAAACTGGAGGATTCCTTTTTTTTTTTTTCCTTTCCTTTTCTTTTCTTTTCTTTTTTTTTTTCTCGGTAATGATAACAAAGTGTTACTTTTTTTCTAGTGGGTTACCTGCAGGAAGTAGGTTGTAAGAATGCCTCCCCAGGAGTGTGTGTGCTTTTGATAGCAAATAAAAACCAGTGAAGTCCTTGTGAATTTTCCTGAAGTTGAAAAAGAAATCTCTTTAACAAGGGCCACCTACTTTGGGCCTGGGAGCTGTTCAGCAGGCCTTGAAGATCCTTATTCTTAGCCACTACAAGCTCAGCAACTGGATATGAAAGCCCTAGGCACAGCACTCTTTTAGCAACATGGTATATTAAGTCTTAAAATTTATAAAATCCTTCCAATCCCCAGGATGCCCAACTACTTTTGAACTCAAGAAATTTAGTGCATGGGTGTATTATAAAAAATCTTGAAGATAGTTTAACTACAGTTGAAGCAATCACTCATTATAGAACTTCTATGGACCAAACCCTGTGCTGCCCATTTTTACACACACACACACACACACACACACACACATTTATATTTATATAAAATTTATATAATAAATTAAATATAAAAATAATAAATATAAATACATATATTTTTACTTAATTCATGTGCCTTTACACTTTGTGGTAAAAGTAGAAATTCTTCAACTTTATGAAGAGTGAAAATGGCATCCCACAGTTTATTAAAAATAATATTTGAATAACAATGACAATCATCATCTGTTTCATATCTACTATGTCCTAGGTATTTCATATTTACCATTTTAATCAGTATTCTTCATGCTATTTCTGCTCTATAGATGAGCTGAATGAAGCTGATACTGAGAAAAAGTTATACATGAGATCAAGGGGTAGTAAGTTAGGAAGAGTTGAATCATCACAAGTCCGTATTTCTCTAAATTCATTGTTTGCCTTGTATTAATTCAGTCATCCCACAAGTGTTTATTGAGTACCCACTTTGATTCAGGCACTGTTCTTGGCTTTGGGGATACAATAAAAAGCAAACACAAATTCCAGCTCTTCTCGATCCACATTTTAGTCAGCAGAGACAGTCAACAAACAAAGAAGTATAATAAAAATACTATTAAGTAAGTATTATGCCAGATGGTGGTAAGCTCTACAGAAAACTATAAAGGAGGGGAGGAACAAATTATACTAGTGTGGGAGTGCCTTGTCATTTTAAATGGAGAATAAAGGGAAGGCATCACAAAGGAAGTAAGCAAAACCCAAAGGAGGTGAGAGACTGAAGCATGCAGATATCTGGGAGCACAGATGCTCAGGTGGAGGAAAGGAGGGGAGAGGCCAGGTAGTGAGAGCATGCTTAGTGTATTTGAGGAACACCAAAGGCTATGGAGCAGTGAAGCAGAGCAAGGGAGGGAGAAGGGATAGAACTGGGGTACTGCAAGTGGGGTATGTGGGTTAGGATGCTAGATACCTCTGGCTTCTGTGGGGCGTATAGACTGAAGAGTGAGGAGTGAAGTGAGTGAGTGAGTGAGGAGAAAAGAAGAGAGAACAATTAGTAGGCTGTTGCAAAATTCATGTGAAAGATGATCGTTTCTTACAGCATGATGATAGAGGCACACATGGTAAGAATTGGTTGGATTCTGAATATGGCTGGAGTATATATAATTTTTGAGATGCTTCAAGGTAGGATGGGAAAGAGCAAAAGTAAGAATAATGCTAAAGTTTTTGGATGGGATAAATGGAAGTTTCAGTTTTCATTTATTGAAAATGGGCAGGGCCTTGGAAAGGGAGATTTGGGGTAGAAGATGAGCTTGTCTTAAATATGGTAAGTTTAAAATGGAGGGGAATGCAAGAATAAAATAATATCTAACTTCAAAGTATAATTATAAGTTTTATTAAGTTAATGTATATGAGAAGACTATAAATGTTGGTTAGCTCTTTTTTCTTCATCCTAGTCTCAGTAGGGTGGTATAATTGTGTCAAGACTAAGATTTAGAGAGTGGCTATAATAGAATCAGTAGATCATGGGCAACTTATTTCATATACAGAGGAACAGGGTTTTTTTGTTTTTGTTTTTGTTTTGTTTTGTTTTTACTTTGGCTTAAAATCTCAGAACAGGCTGATGTGTGCTTGCGGATACAGAGTTTCTCAGGCTAGAAGGAAGACTCAAGACAGAAGAAGATAGCATGGGCTTGGCCCTGTTGAAGTCATTTCCAAACATCTGGAGTTGTTAAGAAATTAAATGGAAGAATCTGGCAGCCTGCAGGAGAAAATAACACCGGGTATGAGCCTTGCCGCTCTGGGTCAGCAGCTAACATCAGGTGCAGAGTTAAGGAAGTTCTACCTCAGACACAGTGTGACGTTGTCACCTGAGGATAGAAGGGTCATGAGAAGAAGATGGTGTGTCAGAGCAGCATTCTCAGTGTGCTCACTGCCAGATGGAGATGTTATACAGCTCTTGACCAAGATGAGAGTGAGTGGACATTTCCTAAGGAAAAACTTCCAAGAGGTTCTTAGAAACAACATTGAGCATCTTCATAAAACAAGTGAATTTTTGATTCAGAGAAAATTAGAAAGTATCTCCTCTACCCATTAATGAGGCCTCATTTTTCATGCATTGTTTGGAGATGCCAAAGGTTATTCCTGTTGTATGTCATAGAGGACAGCCACTTCTCCAAGCAACCCTGGTGTGGTAGATGGTGACCTGGCCATCTGGAGGCATGAGGGACCCCTGTGGGAATTTTGGTAGTTAAATCCCAATGTCACTTTTCCATGCTGAGCCATTATATGCTCCTTATATGCCATTCTGTGGTTTTCTTACACTTTAGAGATTTAGTTGGTTTTACTTTACTTTTTGAGATATTGTTACCTATGTCTTTATGCTCATAATTCATCTTAGGTGGTAAAGTTTTCCTGACTCTAATTTTACTTACTCTTTCTGTAAAAAGGATTTAGTGCTCTTGTCTGAACTTCCCTTAGCCATAAGCCATATTCCTTAGGCTGAGTGTCTTGGGCCCCTGCTATTAGTCTATCCTAGATACTTCCTTCCCACAACACATAGAGACATGCTGGCAGCTGGCTGTTGAAATAGATGTCTTGTGGAAGAGTACCTCCTTCGCTTTACGAACACACCCTAGTTGAGTAGTAACTACCAGGTGTTGTTTACTATGTTTTATCTAGAGGCAGGGTCACCCTAGGCCCTACCAGGTTGCCCCATCGTCTAAGGGGTCCATGTTTTGCTGCTAATCCATGCTGAGGCACACCAGATAAGGCACACTCTCCTTTTCACTCCTTTATGGCCCCTTGTCTCAATTTCTGTTTTCAGATATCAGCCTTTTCCTCAATATCTGGGGCAAATACCTTCCTTATGAAGCATCTCCAGATGTCCCCCTGTGGAATATGTGCTCCCTGGATTGTCACTGCGTTTTTGTAGACATGTCTTATAGCATCTTATATGTACCTCTCTATGTGTGTGTATATGTTCTTCCCTTCCTACTTGAAGATTAGCTCCTTCCTTACAGCCTGAACAATAAGCATCACTTAGCTCTCCAAAGCCTGGGAATCCCTAGGGCAGCTGAGAAAGTTAATGAGACCCATAGGCTGGGAGTCTGGGATGTATTAGGAAAGGCTTAAGAAAAATCTCCCTGTAGACAACTAGCTTTAATTATAATTGAGATTTAAATTCATTTCAGTAACATACATTCACTTAGGGTACTAGAGCTCAAGGTTGCGAATTTTGTCGTAGATCACCAGGGTGAAACAGGCAAGAGAAGAAACGGCTGGTAAATATTAGCAGGCCATTAAAGCCATCAGTTTGATTGATTTTATTATTATGCTATTTGGATGAGTTGGGGTGTTGGGACTCTTTTTGCAAGACTGCCTTAGGACTTGAGGAAAAGTCTATGAGCCAAAGACTAAACCTTTCAACTTGTAGCAACTTGATAACATCTTATAATTAGCCATGGGCTCCCTTCCCGTTTTAAAAAGTTATCTATTTAAAAAAATAAAAAACAAAAAATTATTGAGAATGAGATCCGATGAATCAAAGAAATAGAATCCACATTTTGTTGCTAGCCATAAACATAAAAACAAAGCACTTATCTCTAAAGCAAACTCTGTCCAAATGCTGGTATAAACATCCTGTTTTTCAGACTTAATGGGAATGTTGCGTTTAACTCCGCATATACATTGCTAAGACTTAACTATTTGACTCAGGTGGTTTTTCACAGATCAGTTGAGAAAGCAACATACTTATTTAATAAAATCCAAAAGCCCTGAAAACAACTTTCTTTAATCTGTAGTAAACTGAAATATATATATATATATATATATATATATACATATACATACACACACACACACACACACACATATGAATTTGCAGTATCTTCAACCAAGCTCCTTTCAGCATAAGACATAAACACAACTTCAGCGGCCCTTAGGTTGAAACCACTAAGAATGAAGAATCATTACGGAAATTACACTCAGTTTGTACTGCTTTCCTGCAATTCCCCATCCTTTATTATTAGTAAGCCTTGCTTTATTCTGAAAACTTCCACTTCATACTAACACTGCTATTGACCGTGAAATCCAGAAAAAAGAAGAAGGAGAAGAAGAAGAGGCAAAGGAGGGAAAGGGGGAGGGGGAAGGGAAGGAAGGGAGGGGGAGGGAGGAGCAGGAGGAAGGGAAGGAGGAGGAGAAGAAAAAGTCAACTGTGAGAAATAGAAGGTTTTCAAAACAGGCTATGACCCAGCAAAATACTCTCCCCACATTGTATACAGAAAGGAATACAGGAACGTACATTCACAGGTGTCATTATTTACCCAAGTTTATAGCCAGTTCATTTAGTCAATAAAATGGGCTTTTAATTTATTCATTTCTCTATTTATTTAGTTAGTTTTTATAACTTCATTGATTTTTCTCCCTACAAAACACTGTTGTAAAGTCAAAATCAAAATTAAAAATTAAAATTAATAATTAAAATTTAAATTTAAAATTAAATCAAAACTTATTTATCAAAATTTCCCCATAACTCTGTATTCCCCAAAGAACATAACGTTATTTATCTCTTCCCTCTCCCCATTTTGTAGTAGAGGTAACTGGATCTCAGAACTGTGACTTGGCTAAGACATTATTTAAATCAAAGCTTTTTACTGTAAAACCCATGATTGGGGTGTGTGTGTGTGTGTGTGTGTGTGTGTGTTTATTCCTCTTGCATTCTATAAACATTTCATATTCAGTGGGAAAAGATAACTTTATCTTCTTCAGCACAAATATATTCTTTGGACCTGATCATTTATTCTTTTGTTTATCCACATATTCATTCTACCACTTATTGAATAATAAATATTAGTGAGGCTTAAATAAATATTAGAGAAATAAATGACTTAGGAAGAGGAGAAAAGAAATAAAATGGTTGAGAAAGAGGAGCAAAGTCACCTCAACAAAGAGAAAGGGATTGCATTTTGATTAGAAAAGAAAAAGCTGAGTCTGGATTAAAACAGATTTCCATTCTAAACGTTGTGCTCTTAAGAACTGCACAACGTGCTTCCTACCTCTGATGAGCTTGTTTAATCAATAGTTTCCCTAAAAGTTACCATTACTGAAGTATCTTCATTGCTGAGACCCTCCAATGTTACAACCCACTGGAGGGTGAAGTCAACACTTGCTAGATACACGTTATCCTGAGTGTTCCATTCCGAGATAAATAAGATAAAATCCCTGACTTTGTGATGGCCAAGTCCAGTAATGGGAACCCCTCCATGCACTTGTCTTGAGGTTTTCTAACAGCTTCCTCAGATTATATAAGAGTTACAGGCACACTCATACTGTTGGGTATGCTCTCAATCGTATGTAAGGTTACATCTTAAATACGGACTGTCTTCCTGTCTGTGTCCCCATTTCTGTGTTCCACCGCTGCCTTCCTTTCATCTTCATTCCTCATAGCGTGAACTAATTCTGATTCCTCCGAAATGTAGACCTACAGGTGCCAGTAGAAAAAGAAGAAAGGGAAGCATTGGGAGCATCAGGAAACAATCTCATTAGTCTCCTTTCTTCTTGACCCAGAAACGTTTCAGAACTTTGGTTGAGTTCCCTGGATTGCACATGGTTTTCTGAATTATTTTGAATGTGTGCTTTTTGATCTGTTCGTTTTACCAATTTAAGAATATGTCACCAGTCTGAGTGATCACAAAATATTTCACTTTGGAGTGTGAGCCAAGCCTTTTCAAAAATGAATTCCTAATATTGAATTCATCCTCCAATACATAGCTGTATTTTCCTTGACTACAAATCCACTTAACAAATATTTTTCAAGAGGCATAAGGTGGTAGAGATAATTAAAAGTAATTAAAATGAGAAGCTCTAGGGTACAGATCTAGAGCCGTCACTTACTAACTGTGTAACTTTGGCCAAGTCACTTAGCTTCTTTGAACCTCAGCTTGCTTTTTGATAAAATGATGTCAATCATATCTCCCTCAAGCGATTGTCATGAACATTAAATAAAACAATATTTGAGGGATACCTGCATGGTTCAGTCGGCTAAGTGTCTGAATCTTGGTTTCAGCTCAGGTCATGATTTCAGGGTCATAAGATTGAGCCCCACATCAGGCTCCTTGCTCAGTGTGTGGAGTCTGCTTGGGATACTTTCCCCTTCCCTCTCCCACCTGCTCTGCTCTACCCACTCTCATTCTTTCTCACAATAGATACATAAATAAAATCTTTACAAAAATATTTAGTAAGAGGTATGGTTAGTAGTTTTGGGTTAAGTACCAGTTATGAATTAATATAATAAGATATCACATTCTATGTTTGCCAATAAGATCCTTCTAGGGCTCCTAAAACTCAAAGAAATTATTTTTGGGAGCAAATATGCTTTACCGGGATGACATAATTGACAAACAATACAAGACAATGTGGTCAAGTGATTCCATGCTAGTTAAATTCAGATCCCAGACGATAGTTCTGAAATGCTATTCCAAGTGGATATTTTTCTTACTCTACTTTACCAATGGTACATGGTTATAGTCTTTTTTTTTTTTAGTTATGTTCGGTTAGCCAACATATAGTACATCATTAGTTTTTGATGTCGTGATCAGTGATTCATTAGCTGCATATAACACCCAGTGCTCATCATAACAAGTGCCTTCCTTAATACCCGTCACCCAGTTGACCCATCCCCCCACCCCCTTCTGTAACCCTCAGTTTATTTCCCAGAGTCCAAAGTCTCTCATGGTTTGTCTCCCTCTCTGATTTTTTTTTTTTTTTAAAGATTATTTATTTATTTGTCGGAGAGAGAGAGAGAGAGAGAAAGCACAAGCAGGTGGGAGCTGTGGGCAGAGGAAGAAGCAGGCTCCCTGCTGAGCAAGGAGGCCCATGCGGACTGGATCCCATGGGATTATGACCTGAGCCAAAGGCTGACACTGAACTGACTGAGCCCACCCAGACATCCCTCCCTCTCTGATTTCTTAGTGTAATAATCCTACAATCCATTTTGTGTTAAGAAAAAGTCGGGATGGATAGACGGGGGAGAGAAACGAGGAGTCTAAAATGAAGCCTTCTGTACGCAAATAACTCAAGTGGTATTAGGGGAAAGTGCCGCAGAACAAAAGTTCCCAGGGTAAAGCTGTTGCCTTTCCCATTTTGCAGCCATATGTCTGTCACAATATTGAGCTGTCACATACTGAGATTGCTAGTGTGACATCTTCATCAGTTTCAACGGACTCCAGCCAAAAACAACTCCAGCAATTGCAAGGGCACCGCCCTCGCTCCGCCCTCCTTCTCCCCGGCAGCTTCAGAAAATCTGTGTTCTGTGCGCTGGACACATCTCCAGAGTGATTTAACTGTTGTGGGCATCAGCCAACTTTTGGCACACACAAAAAAACCCAATCAGCTTCATCTCCATTTTTAACTGTGCTAAGATCCCGGAAAAGAGCATCAGATAGGCAGAAGATACAGTCCAGCTCATTTCACAGAGTGAAAACCAAGGCTGCTTTCTCCCTGCAGCAGAAGTACACATCAGGCATTCAGGAGATGGATTAGGGAAGTCAGAAAACTCTCCCATTATTCTCTAGAGAAAGCATAGTAAATTCTTTTCTCTCCTTTTAAATGGCTTATATTTATTTTTTTATATCATTATTATTTCACATAGAGACATTACTCACAGAAATGGAATTTCTTTTAAATTTCTCTGTTTCAAGATGCACAGAAACTGTGCCCCCAAGGAAAATAAGCGTATTCATGAGTGGGCTATGAAAGTATAAAGCACATTTTATATCATAAAAATCTCTGTCTCTTACAAAGTAAAGTAACTTGGAATTGTGGGAGGCTGTTGGGAATGTTAAGATTATGGATGCTTTGGTCATTGTAGCCGAAGCTCACTTTAGATTTTGAAAGGCAAGCAGCCAAAGAACTGAGTATTTTGGTGAGAGTAATAATTGGAGGCTCTGCTTGTAGTTTAATACATTGAAATATTGTTACATAGCAGCTCTGAAGCTCAGAAATCCCAGTTTCACCACTTGTGTATTGTGTGATCAGAGACAATTGCTTTAACCTTTCCAAGATTTAGTGTTCTGAACTAGCATAATCATAATTAGGAACTGTGTGGTAATGCAAAAACATACTTGTTACAGCATTGTTCTGACTGCATAAAGCAACTCTATGAAATGTTTAGCTCGATGCTTGCAATAAAATAATGTCATGATGAGCAGTAGTTAGTGGCAAAAGTGGCAGTAATAGGAACGTGACTATGAGTAAAACAAATACTAAAAGCAAGGAGAAAGGGGCACCTGAGTGGCTCAGTTGGTTGAAAGCAAGGTGATGTATTAAAGTTCTGGATCTCCACATCATATCTGATCTTAGTGGGATTTTCCCCCCATTATGATTCTTACACTTCTCCTTCTTGGAAAAATGCTCATGAGATTTTCTTACATATGGTTTTGACTTTGTCCAAATGTAAGTACTTTCGTAAGAATGCACCATAAAATTCAAAAAGTCTACATCCAGAGGTTAAAAAAAAAAAAGTACAATAAAACCTTGTCTCAAAATCATACATTTTGGTAAAATCATACATATTGGTGATTTCAGTATTGAAAAAAATGTTAGAGGGGATGCCTAATTTGTTATCTGGTATATTTGCATCAATTATACTAACTACAATTATAAATATGCTCCACATGTATATTTATCTATCTCTATGGATGGTCATAGAGACTTTCTCTCTAAAGAAACCAATGAAGATGTTTGTATAAAATAGAATTAAAAGTAGAAGTGCCATACTATTAACCTCTAAATTCAAACTGCTGTGAGCAGTGACGATTCAGCTGACGGGGAAATGATCAATGAGGTCAATACCATTCCATTTTTATGTGGGTGAGAAATCTGTACTCTGACAAATCTCTGTATTCAGTATTCTCAGTTGGAGATGTAGTGACACAGGTGAGGGACTTAACAAGTAAGTGTGTATGACTGAGAGTGAGTCTGTTTCTGTCACTAGCAAGTATAGTTCCTGAAGTGCATGTCTTTGGTGTCTAACATTCTCTTCCTTTATGTAAGTTTCTTCAGCAAAGAGAAATGTAGGTTACTTTCTCCTTCATTTGGGGAAAACAAGCATAGAATTACGTAGGGAATGTGGAAAAGTGCCTGCCTTGTAAAAGCCACACTAAATGAAAAATCCAGCCCGAGCAATTATGGTATATTTGGTCAAGGACATCAGAATCTCTTTCTATAAACACTTGGTTGGAATGTTCACAAAATAGTATTTGTGAGGAAAGGGAATAGCTACCAAAAGCAATTTATTATCAAGAAAGTAAATGCTCAACTGTCAATAACAATGTTTAAATGACTATTACAAGCACCACACCAAAATCAGAACTGATTTTCACAGTCTTGTAAGAATGTATTTTCTAAAGTTAACAATCAAGGGCAAAGATGGTTTTATAATAATTTGCTAAAAGGTATCTTACAACTTAGTCAAAAAATGAGAATTCAGATTTTTTTTGTTTGCTTGCATTCTTACCATAATAGGCCAAAGTTTTAGATAACAAGTGTAATAAAAGTGGAATTTCAAAAAAAGAGGTGGAATTTCATATCAACAATTGAGACAATACATGTTTTTCTACTTCATATGAACATACTTAAGTATAAGAAAATTAACCATTGCATTAAAGACTCAAATTTTCAGCCTCCATCAGATTGATGGAAGCACCTCAGTTTCTTCCAAAAATCCCCTAACTTCTGATTAAAGTTAGATTTTTTTTTCGTACTAGAGATCTGGAAAATAGCAATAAAAATATATCAGCTTTGCAAAGACTTCTGAAATTGTCAGGTGTCTTTCCTACGAGTTAGATCCATAATGTGTTGCTGAAAGTATGTGAAGCCAACACTTGACAATTTGCATTAACATGTTTGCAAATATTGACTAGCAATATCACTCTGAGTTGGGTGGTATCATTAACCCTAATTTATATGTATAAAAAAAATCAACTGTGCTAAAGTGATTTCCCTGTGAGTCTTATATATTAAAAAAAAAGAAGAAGAAGAAGAAAGAAAGAAAGAAAAGAAAAAGCTGAGTTAGGTTTTAATCTCTGGTCTTTTTTACTCCATGTCCTATGATCTTTCCTAATATCACACAGTGACTTTTACATGGTTATGGTAAAACTAGCCCTCAGTTAAAAATCACTTTCAATTTTAAAATCTTGCTTTTATGATTTTCAAGTGTCATTATGTCCATTGACATATTTGATACTCAAATCATCTTGGTAAGGTTTGGAAACTCTTTTGTATATGTCAAAAAATTAAGATATAATAAGACAACAAATAGCTCCTAGTAACCAATTTGGGACATTGCTATGAAGAATGTGACTCTATGTCCAATGCTGCTTCTGTGAAATGAAATAAAACCAACATCTTTTGTAGGAGGAATACTTGACTATAGGGACGAAATCCTAGAGAAGAATTTGAATTTAGAGAAATATTTCTTCCTGTTTGAGTTCCTTAGCATCTAAGGGCTCAACTGGAAGAACAGGGCCAGAGAAGAAATTGTATTCTCTTGACTATATGTTCTCCCCAAGGAGGTAATCACGGGCGGAATAATCAATCATAAACACCAAAGGGGCAGACTTGATGCACCATCTGGAAGGAGGTTTCAGTATCAGAGTGCAATTTCCTTTCTAGGCAAATGCAGCCCATAATATATTTTAACCCTGCACAGCTTAGCCTGAATACTATTCCCTAATATGAAACCCTTTAAAACTTATATTTTACAGGGGCGCCCGGGTGGCTCATTGGGTTAAACTTCTTACTTCAGCTCAGGTCATGATCTCAGGGTCCTGGGATCGAGCCTCACACGGGGCTCTCGCTCAGCAGGGAGCCTGCTCCCCCCCACCTCTGCCTGCCTCTCTGCCTACTTGTGATCTCCCTCTGTCAAATAAATAAATGTAATCTTTAAAAAAAAATTCTATTTTACAAAATGAGACATACTTAAGATTCACTTCATTCCAAAGTCAGACACTCAATTTTCACAGTGCTTGATAAATGCATACTGAAGACATTCAGCTGTGGACTTCCATAATTTCCAGTTTTGAAAATCACAGTCTATGTCTTAATATTCAGCTATTTACTCTGACTTATTTCATTAATGATGTCTATCTCTCTGTCTTCCTCCTCACCACCATCTCAAGGGAAACACGCCTTACTTTTTTAATTTATTTTGTTTTTTACTTTGTACTTTACCGACTTTATTAAATAAAGAGCATTACTAACTTTCATTATCTTATATACAATATTAAACTATGTCTTCCTATATGCATTTTATGTGTGTGTACAAAGGATAGTTGAAAAGTGAACTTTAAAAAAACATTCAACCTTCAGTACAGAGACCTAATAAGAACTTGGCATACTTTTAAGTACTTGTCATTTTAAGCTTGACATTTTGTGTTATTGTAGGTATTCTTCATAAGATAAAATGTAATCCTGGGGCACCTGGGTGGCTCAGTGGGTTAAGCCTCTGCCTTCAGCTCTGGTCATGATCTTAGGGTTCTGGGATCGAGTCCCACATCAGGCTCTCTGCTCGGCGGGGAATCTGCTTCCTCCTCTCTCTCTCTCTGCTTGCCTATCTGCCCTGTGATCTCTCTCTGTCAAATAAATAAAATATTTTTTTAAAAAATGTAATCCTAAATGTGATGTTTACATTTGGTCAGTAATTTGCTGACCTTTCTTAGAACATGGCAAAAGAAAGCAGTAGAGCTGATAGGTTAAAAACAAACAAACAAAAACTGTGAATTACATGTGGGATGTAGTAGAGTGTCAGACCTCAGAGGCTTAAATAAAACCAGGGAAGATATGGAATTGATAAAGGAGGGCAAACTGTTCTTCTCACATGAAGAAGAAATTAGAAGAAACTACATCTAGTTTGTCTTTTGTGAATTAGGGGGATTTATCCCTCATGCTTCTGTGGCTCCTTTTTTTTTTTTTTCTTTGAATTAGGCTCCATGCCCAGTGTAGAGCCCAATATGGGCCTTGAACTCATGACCCTGAGCTCAAGACCTGACCTGACCTGAGATCAGGAGTCAGACACTTAACCAACTAAGCCACCCGGGCACCCCTGATGTGGCTCTTAAATGGAGAGGACCTGCACTGGGTTCGGGTAGAAAGAATATGTCCTGAGAATTGCTATAACTTAAACAGAATGATTTTTATACATATAAGAAACAAGAGGAAGATTAGAAACAAGAGAAGGGATTCGTGTATGTGGAGTTGGATGGTGCAGACTATGTGCGGAACTTCACAAGAGCTGGGCAAATGCTTTGGAGCCAATTCTTAGAATTTTATTCTTAGATGGTACTTGATGCATGGTGTGGTTACTGGGGAACATGATAAAGGGATTGCACAGTGATGGCGGGGAAGAGAATCCATCCATCTATTTTTTTTTAATTTTTAGTTTTTTATTAACATATAATGTCTTATTAGCCCCAGGGGTGCAGGTCTATGAATCGTCAGGTTTACACACTTCATAGTACATACCTTCCCCAATGTCCATAACCCCACCACCCTCTCCCTAACCACCCTGCCCCCAGCAACCCTCAGTTTATTTTGTGAGATTAAGAGTCTCTTATGGTTTGTCTCCCTCTCGATCCCATCTTGTTTCATTTATTCTTTTCCTAACCCCAAACCCCCCACGTTGCCTCTCAACTTCCTCATATCAGGGAGGTCATATGATAATTGTCTTTCTCTGATTGACTTATTTCACTCAGCAGAATACCCTCTAGTTCCATCGCAAATGGCAAGATTTCATTTCTTTTGATGGCTGCATAGTATTCCATTGTGCACACACACACACACATACACATACACACACCCCACTCTTCTTTATCCATTCATCTGTTGATGGACATCTAGATTCTTTCCATAGTTTGGCTATTGTGGACTTTGTTGCTATGAACATTTGGGTGCACATGTCCCTTCGGATCACTACATTTGTATCTTTAGGATAAATACCCAGTAGTGTGATTGTTGGGTCGTAGCGTAGCTCCATTTTCAACTTTTTGAGGAACCTGCATGCTGTTCCATCCATCTATTAATTGAGTCATCAAAGGTTTGTATCAAGCATAGTTACAAGTAGTGAAGAAAAAACATTAATAAAACTTTTCATGGGGCTTACCTTTGAGGAGGTGTAGATAGAAATAAATAAGATAAATCAAAGAAACAGTATTTTGAAGGCAGTGCTGAACTAAAAAGCAAAGCAGGGAAGGAAGGTAGGAAGTATCTCTGTGTGGCAGTGTCACTGAGAAGATGGCGTTTGAATAAAGACAAGGCAAAGGTGAGGAAGTAAGGCATGAGGATACCTGGAAAATGAGCATTCCAGCAGAGGGAGCAACACTTTTGAAGAACAGAAGGGGACTACTGGGTTGGAAGTCACAGCATGAGCAAAGTAGAGTCTATCAGAAGATGAGTGCAGAGAGGGTATGAGAATGGCAAAACGTGGAGAGGAGGAGACCATATAAGGTCTTGCACTCCACTGAAAAATACTTACCACTTTGATTCTAAGTGAAAAATAAAACCATTGGGTAATTTTGAGCAGAGGACAGAAGTAATCCATCTTCTGATTTAATAGGATCACGTTGGCTGCTCTTGTGAGATAAGACAGGGTAAGAGAAAATAGAAGAATTAAGAATACTACTTAGGAGAACGCTGAGATAATCCACAAAAAGACAATGAGTTTGGGTAAGGTTGGTTATAGTGAAGGAGGAAGAGTGGTCATGGTCAGATTAAAACCATGGTCATGGTTTTTAAAGGTAGAGATGACTGGATTTAATTTACAGAGTAGCAAGTCATGTTAACTATTTGGAGTACGATGTGTGAGGAAATTAGGCAAATGCCAGCAATTTTCTAGTAGTAAATTATATGATATACCATGGCTCAGACTATTATGGGGTACTTAGAAGGAACACACTACAGCAAAACTTGGCAATTATTATTTTAATGAGAATTGGATATAATATAACATAACCATTAAGAGCATGGACTCTATAGACAGATATATGTGCATTCAAGTCTTAGCCAGGACCGTTATTAGCCTTGTGACCTTACTTAAAATGCTCATTTTCTTTATCTTAGAAAAGGAAAATATTACCAATATCACAACATAATCCTGAATATTACATGATCTGAGTTGTTTATTGCAATATTTATACTATAGTGAATGCTAAGTATTACTAACCATTCCTTTCATCTTAATATGGCCTCAGAAGTTTGTTGGGTTTGGTAATACTATCAGAATTTAAAGGCCTTGTATTAAAATAGAAATGCACTGGACTTGAAATTAAAAGACCTAAGCTCAAATGTGGTGGTCATTTACCCAGAATTATGGTTTGCAGATATTAAAGCTAATTCAGGTCTCATGACTTCAATTCAGTGCTTTTCCTATTATGCTACCATTTCTCAGGAACATAGTTTGCACTCTACCCAAGAGTCCAAAACCCTGCATATTTAGATGATCCTATCATCTAACCAGCCATATTTGTTCTCTAGGCAGGGATCTTTGGGTCTGACCTAAGCAATCAACCTTACTTTTTGGCACAGAGTTGGTATTTGTGAATCTTGGCACATCACTAGAAAGCCAAACTGGAGATTCAGAAGTTGTCAAATGAAAAACAATTTGGGACACATCAAGATTGATTGATTTTTTATTTTGTTTCACTGAACTAATGGTAAAGTACCCAGAGATGTTTTGGGGGTCAAGTTCTGAGAATTATCAAATCTGGGAGCTTTGCTTTGACTACAGGCTGCTACAAATTATCAAAATATCACTGTCCTTTTCATCATAAGTTTTTGTTTCTGTTTCTAAAGATTTTATTTATTTATTTGAGTTTCTAAAGATTTTATTTATTTATTTGATGGAGAGAGAGACAGGGAGAGAGGTAACACAAGCAGGGGGAATGGGAAAAAAAGAAGCAGTCTTCCCACCAAACAGGGAGCCTAATGTGGGGCTCAATCCCAGGTCCCCTGGGATCATGACCTGAGCTGAAGGCCAATGTTTGATGACTGAGCCACCCAGGTGCCCTGATGTCATATGATTTTTAATCCAGTTGTAATTAATAATTAGGGACCAAGTAAACTGGAATAAATATACATTATGGCAACTTCATAACCATGTTATTTTTTAAATATTTTTTAAAGATTTATTTATTTGAGAGAGAAAGTTTGAGCACATGAAGGTGCAGAGGGAGAGGGAGACAAACAGGTAATCTGAGTTCAGATAGATAACTTATTAACGATTGTAGAATAGGATTTCTATGTGATCATAGAACTTTTCTTCTAAGTTTTTGTTCAAGAGTAGGTATTTGTTTTGTGCCAGTCTCAACCTACTGATAACCAGTGTTGGGGCTGGACTGGCCCTTGTGGTCCTTATTATGATTGCAAGATGCCCTCAGCCAATAACCATCAAGAAAATTTGAAAATAATAAATAAATAAATAAATAAATAAATAAATGTCTTATTACTTATATGTTCTGGAAATTATCCAGATGCCAGAATACTGTTGGAACAGACTGATACCTTGGTGGGTTTTCTTGGGTATATGGAGCTTTCGTGTGTATTCCAATTAGCAGAAGAAATTAATTTTGCTAATCAGAAATCAAAGCTTGACACTTGGCACCAATGCAAATAAAGATGGTGAACTCCAAATAATATTACTTTATGGATCAGAGGACTTACTTTACACATTTCAAAGTTCTGTTAGGATCTATGTAACTGGCCAGAAAGTTAAGTGTAAACCGAGAAATTTATTTTCATGACTAGTTAATTAAGCAAAAAAAAAAAAAAAAAAAAAAATTGGGTCAAAGAGATTCCCTATTGCTGGAACAGCCTCAAAAAGATAATTCGAAGTCAAAATAGAGACAGTGGTTTCTATATCTCAGCATTTTCTGAACTGTCTTTTCCTGTAACTCCTTTCTACAAAATGTCAGTAGATGCCTTCTTAACAAAAGGTTTTAGAGGTCAAAGAAGTATTACAACCTGTAGGTTAAATAACATCTATAATTATTTTTAACTATAAAACATCTCTAAATCTCTAGTAGATCACACAGTATGAAAGGATCTCCAGTATATTTAGCAATAGAACCCTTTGATATTTTGGCTGTTTTAATTTTTTTAGTTATTCTTAATATCAGACTGGATCTGTGCTCCTCAGTAGACAATTCAAGAAAACTAAATTTCATGATGCTAAAACAGCTTGTTTAGTGAATTTAATAAAATTAAGGATCTGTTCAAAATGATTTGATCTTATTAAATGGATACAACTTGGCAGCCTGGTACAGGTATTATCTGAATATATCCTCTATCCCTTCAAGAAGGACAGACTTTTGTCAAAAAATTTCAGGAAGTATTTCCTGTGCAATGATGTTACTACTGCTGATTGACAACATACTATAATCTGGATCCCATGCTAAGTATTCCACATGTTTTGACTCAGTTTTATTTTTTTTCTTTTTAATTCTTACAACAGTTCTTTGAGGGAGACTCAATTATTGTCACCACTTTTTTCTTTCATGACCAAGAGACAAGTCTAATTTTTCTAAAGATGGAGTTTATTGTGGAGCAGAAGGCAGAAGCCTGAATTCATGAGGACTGGACTTAGGTCCACTATTATGATTCTCTATGGAATCCTTTGTGTAAAAATCCCTTTGTAGACGTTACTCTCACATCCACTAGCATCATGGGTCATAAGGTCTGTTTTAGTCGCTTACATGATCAAATAAAACAGTTCCAAATTGAAAGAGTTGATTTTATAGTATAAATTTGGAGTAAAAGTCATAAAAACACAAAATTGTATGTGACAGAAAATATGATTAAAATAATAAGAAATGTGGGGCGCCTGGGTGGCTCAGGGGGTTAAACCTCTGCCTGCAGCTCGGGTCGTGGTCTCGGGGTCCTGAGATCGAGCCCCGCATCGGACTCTCTGCTCAGCGGGGAGCCTGCTTCCTCCTCCTCTCTCTGTCTGCCTTTCTGCCTACTTGCGGTCTCCCTCTCTCTGTGTCCAATAAATAAATAAAAAAACTTAAAAAAAATAATAAGAAATGCATTTGGTATGTGATTAAGAAGATGTTGAAATTTGTATTATGGATTGAAAGCCATGATAAATTGGTTTTAATTACTTTGTTGTTAAATATTAAGCTGGATTTGGAGCAAGTTGCCAACACATCCTTAGTCTCCTGGTCTGTGAGGCCTAAACTCTTGAACTAGATTGCTTTCATTCAAATCCCAGGTCTCCATTCCAGTTTTGTGGTCTAGGGCGAAGTCTCAAACTTTTCTGTGTCTTTCAGTCATTATTTGAATAATAAAATAAAGAGAGTACCTGCCTGATGAATATTTTATTCCAGTTAATTGAATTAATACATGAAAATCTCTCAGAACAGGGAAACAGTGCCTGGCAGATATCAAGCACTCAATACACACTGATCATTATTATTTTTAGATCCATTCAACTAATTTAATTGAGAACATATTCTGTGTCAGACACTGAACAAGGAACTCAGGGTAATAAAAAAGAATAAGACAAGATCCCATTCCTCATATGGTTTGTAATTTAGTACACAACATACAAACAGATACAGTCATGATTATACTCAATGTGAAACAAATGTTCATAAAAGTGTCTCAAGATGCAAACGTAGTTCGAATAAGGGGCTCCTGGGTAGCTCAGTGGGTTAAGCCTCTGCCTTCTGTTCAGGTCATAATCTCTGGGTCCTGGGATTAAGTCCCACGTCGGGCTCTCTGCTCAGCGGGGAGCCTGCTTCCCCCTCTCTCTCTGCCTGCCTCTCTGCCTACTTATGATCTCTGTCAAATAAATAAATAAAATCTTTTTTAAAAAGTGGTTTGAATAAGAAAACAATTTGTTCTTAAGATTTCATTTGTTCTTAAGATTTTGTAACAGTTTCATAACAGAATAGAAGTTTAATTGGTGATAGGTAGGCACTGGGAAGAAAGGCTTTGAGTTAACACTGAATGAAAAGCAGATGCGTGAAATCTGCACAGTATGTCTTGGCAACGGGAGGTGGGGTTGTATTGCTGGTGGAGGTGGAACGGTGAGCGAATGGTCACGCTAAGCTGAGAGCTGTAGGCAAGGGCTAGATAAAAACAGGCTTCGTGGGGCGCCTGGGTGGCTCAGTGGGTTAAGCCGCTGCCTTCGGCTCAGGTCATGATCTCAGGGTCCTGGGATGGAGTCCCGCATCGGGCTCTCTGCTCAGCAGGGAGCCTGCTTCCTCCTCTCTCTCTGCCTGCCTCTCTGCCTACTTGTGATCTCTGTCTGTCAAATAAATAAATAAAATCTTTAAAAACAAACAAACAAACAAAAAAAAAAAAACCAGGCTTCGTGTCCTACTAAAGTGTCCCCCTTATCCTTGGAATGAGAAGAACCACAAAAGGGATTTAAATGTAGAGGGAAAAAAAATGATCAAATTTGTACATTAACACCTCGTTCTGGCTACATTGTGTTCCCACTTCGGTGAGGAAAAGAAAGAAGACTTATTAGGAGGATGTTGTTCTGATTCATAATAGAAATGAAAAGGGCAGAAGAGAACAGAAAAGAAAAATGTGAGAATTATGGCCTTAGTTTATTTGACTAATTCAGTGGTATTCACGCTGTCTAGATGTCACCTCTCCATGGGAAAAAATAAATCAATAGAGCACATGAACTGATGAATGAGCCTCCTTTTAGACATGAATTCTTTGAAAGACTGTTGTAAATTGGGGATAAATATTGGTGCTTGTATCATCCCACATCTTATACTAAAAGACTCAGATATTATTATATTTTCCCTGCTAATGAGAAGATAACGTTATGCAGGTTAGGATCCTTATATGCAAAGTTTAATGACTGCCAAAAAAAAAAAAAGTTTCCTAAGTGATCAATGCATACTAGAGAGTGACAATATCACGATTTCTTAAATACACATTGTTAACTGAATGCACAATAAGTGGCAGCGTGAATGGAACGGCTGCAAGGCTGAATTCCTTTTAGCCTAGTATAAAATGACAAAAACTTATTCATACTTCTTTATCTCTACATCTGCAGCTCTAACATACTATTTTATGTTCTATACTGAAGGCCAGTTTTACTGTACGCTGTCCCTCCATGTTCCAGATATAATACCAGTTGAATCAAAGAAATTTAGGGATCTGTAAAGAGTCTTAGACTGTTACTATTCTACCTCCTTTGTGCTAAAGAGGAGGAACTTTTGACTCCGAGAGCTTTGGTGATTGGCCTAAGGCTCCTGAGAAGGAGAAAAGCAGAAAAGAACCAAAGACTCCTTATCCAGTAGAGGGTTTTTTGTTTTGTTTTGTTTTTTCTTTTTCTTTTTTGGTCCGCAACACCAGGCTCTAATTATTTATTTATCGTAGTCTCTTACAGCTAGTTAATTTCTGATAGTTTATTTATTAGCACATAAAATGAAATGGAAGGCACAGAGAAAATCACACAAAGAAGCTCCTCTTATGATCTCTGAACACAGAAGCACATTGCAGGAGTTAGAAAGCCAGACCCGCAGCTTGGCCACGGGGAGTACATTGTAAAAACAGGATCCGTGCAAGTCTCCATTACACTTTCTTTTCCTTTCACCTATGTTTTCTAAAACTTCAGTTTTTCACACGTGAAGATGCGACGTGTAATAGTAGACTTTTTCATTCGTTGGCATGTACACTCATAACAGTTCATGTTTTGCATAAAGTACAGACCACCTGCAGTGAATTACAACCACTAATATTATGCCCTGTTTGAAGAATTGAAGGGGTATGTCTTGATGTTTCCTGTCCATTCACTAGTACTTTGCTCTGCAGCAAGCCAGGTTAAAATAAGAGTGACCAATATCTTACAGAATGTTGATGTGTTCTATCTTGAGAACTATGTGTCAACTTGGAAGCGAAAGTAAATGCTGAAAAAGATTAGGTTGTAGACCAGGTTATTAACTCTAAAGAGGAAGCAGTAGAGGAAGGCCAGGATATAGCTATTGGATTTCGGGGCGAAAAGTCTGCTCAGACAAAACAAAATGATAACCAGAGACTGGGTGGCAAACTACTAGCAATGGGTGTCTGTATCTTTCATAGACTTTTAAGGATAGAAGAGTAATTGGGGGTAATTTCCTAGGCCACACGGTTGATTAGGAAAATGAGGCTCCCTGCAGCCTTAGTTGGAAAGAGTGTATGATTTCACAGAGCTATTGGCCATGAGCCAGGCAATGGGGAGTGATGACGCTCAGTTCTTGTATTTGGTGACTATAATTATGGTCTAACCTACCTATCTGTAGATGGAAAGCAAACAAATAGAAATACATAAATGCTACTTGCTTTTCTACAATTTACAGTCATTCAGTGGCAGAACTTGACTTGGGATACAGGTAATATAGTCATCTCAATAGAAGCAGGATGGATCTCCACCCAAAAGTGCGTTCAGGTGTTGAGAACAATGATACCGCACATATACCATGAGGGTATGTATGAAGGGATTGGTCACTGACATACTGAGGCTTCATGGTGAGAGTAGAGAAGGCTCCCAGCCAAATCCAACAAAGACAGCTTGAGCAAAAAAAAGGAAGGCTCTCTCTGGCTTTGGATTTGATTGTGGTTAGGTGATGGGACTGGGGTAAGGCTTCCCATATATGTGGGTCAGAGCTTCATGTTTTGGGGGATTCTTGTAACAAATTAACACCAAGCATGTGGTATAAACACAATAAAGTTTTTCTCTTACATTTCTGGAGGCTAGAAGTGAGGTAGGTTCATTGTGGAGGCTCTGAGAGAAAAATCGCCATGCCTCCCTCTTATGTGGTTTCTAGTAATCCTCACACATATAATCCTAATAATTAGTAATCAATATAACCATCTGTAATAAAAGGAGAAATAAAATGATTTTTAAAAAGGTGTTTTATTAACGTTGGGGTACAGATGACCCTTCTTTTCACTACATCTGTATCTTTGGGGTAAATACCCAGCAGTGCAATTGCAGGGTCATAGGGAAGCTCTATTTTTAATTTCTTGAGGAATCGCCACACTGTTCTCCAAAGTGGCTACACCAACTTGCATTCCCACATGCAACAGTGTAAGAGGGTTCCCCTTTCTCCACATCCTCTCCAACACATGTTGTTTCCTCTCTTGCTAATTTTGGCCATTCTAACTGGTGTCAGGTGGTATCTCAATGTGGTTTTAATTTGAATCTCCCTGATGGCTAGTGATGATGAACATTTTTTCATGTGTCTGATAGCCATTACACTATGGAGTATTGTGCCTCTATCAGAAAGGATGAATACCCAACTTTCGTAGCAACATGGACAGGACTGGAAGAGATTATGCTGAGTGAAATAAGTCAAGCAGAGAGAGTCAATTATTATATGGCTTCACTTATTTGTGGAGCATAACAAATAACATGGAGGACATGGGGAGATGAAGAGGAGAAGGGAGTTAAGGGAAATTGGAAGGGAAGGTGAACCATGAGAGACTATGGACTCTGAAATACAACCTGAGGGTCTTGAAGGGGCGGGGGGTGGGATTGGAGGAACAAGTTGGTGGGTATTATGGAGGGCACGTATTGCATGGAGCACTGGGTGTGGTGCAAAAACAATGAATACTGTTACGCAGAAAAGAAATTTTAAAAAAAGGTATTTTATATATATATATAATCACATATTACATGTGATAATATACATAATATTACATATATATATATATATATATATATATATATAGCTAGACTCTTCCAATCTAGAAAACACAATAAAGTAGTCAGATGCTTCCACCTAGATGTAGAGTTACTGAGGATGAGATATCTATAAATGCAAGTTGATTGTATTGGTGATTAAAAAAAAAAAATCCTGAGTGGAGTAGCTCAGAATGTAAATTTTTGTAATGATGACCAATTATTGGTAAAGGTCTGAATAAAACAGAATAGTCCTCTCTTGATTTATTTGAAAGTTTCAGTCCTCATAATGTCCATGCATATTTAAAGCTTGCAAAGTATTTTAATTTATATGTAAAACAGAATTAGATTCCAGGTTTAGATAATTACATACAGACTTTTCTCCACCTATTTGAGATCAGGTGGGACATTTATGTACCAAACACTCATTGTGACAACCATTAAATGCTCCAACAAATATCCAAAATGCCCTTGAGACCCATTAGAATAGATTATTTCAAATTTCCAGATTTAAAGATAATGTATTTCCTTCAGTATAATAAGTGGTTACTTGAAATTTTTAATATATTTTTTTAAAAACTGCATTAAAGCCAATTTTAAAAGGTTCTATTAGTCACAGAAATTGATATACCCTCACCTTTCTTCTTAGTGGGTTTATTTAATGCTGTGAAAATACTTCATTCCACCCAAATGGAAAGCTAACATCTGTTGGTATTTGTTTTAACCAAATGAAGGGTAGGGTCATCCAGTAAATACTGACATGAGCAAGATTGTGATGTTCCACATAGATTGGGACAGAGAAATGGAAGCAAATTTCTGACCTATTATTATTTGGGAAGCTAGTGATCAGAAGCAATATATATTAAATATACTAGCTTTATTTGTAAAAAGATTAGAAATGGATTTCAAATTGGTGATATTCTGTGTCTAGGAACTGGACCACAAGCTTAATATGAACACATATTAACTGATCCACTGAAAAGAGTTTATGCACATATATATGATTAGGTATTAAATATACAAAGTATAAATTGATGGGTTAGTGTTAAAGAAGTATAGTGTCTAGAACCAGAAAGTTCTCTGCAGTGATCAGATACTATCAACTATTATTGATATCAATATCAACTTATTCCAGATTCTGAATTTTAACAAAATAGATTGGGATATGCTCAGAAAAAGCAGTAAGGTACAAAGGCCCCCCGAAAGTGTGTGTGTGTGTGTGTGTGTGTGTGTGTACATCTATATGGATTTTTTTAACTATGCAGACCACCAGTCCTAAAAAAAAATAATAATAATCATGTTTCATATTCTTATAGTTACCTTCTTTTCTTTGACTATGTACATACTGAAATTTATTTTAAAGTGTATATTTCAATTAATGTTCTTTTTCAAAATTATGATAAAAACATGCTATGAAGGCTAACTTCTTAACAAACTTTAAGTGTCTAGTATAGTATTGTTAACACATTGTTGTACGGCAATGTCTAGAGCTTTGTTATCTTGCACGATGAAAACTCTATATTCTTTGAACGACTCCCACTTCCCTACTCGCCTCAGTCCATGGCAACCATCATTGTGCTTTCTGCTTTTATGACTTTGACTACTTTAGACTCCCCTAATAAGTGGAATCATGAAATTTGTCCTCCTGTGACTAGTTTATTTCACTTAGCTTAATGTTCTCAAGGTTGATCTGTAGTAGCATATGACAGAATTTCCTTCTTTTTAAAGATAAAATAATATTCTACTACACATATGTACCACATTTTCTTTATTCATGTGTCTGCCAGTGGATATTTAGGTTGTTTTTACCTCTTGGCTGACGTGAACTATGCTGCAATGGGCATGGGAGTGCCATGATCTCTTGATTTTGGATGAATACTCAGAAATGGGATTGCTGAATCATTTGGCAGCAGGTCCACGTAAGATTTTGAGGAGCCTCTATACTGTTTTCCATAGCAGCTGTACCATTTTACATTCTCACCAACATTACACAAAGATTCCAATTTTCTACATTCTTGTCCTTTATTTTCATATTTTAAAGACATATAAAATATATTAAAATCTATTGATCATCTATCAATCTATATCTCCAGTTTGCTCAACATAATTTGTTGAAGACTTTGTCAAAGACCATTTACTGTAGTATACTTGGCTCTATTTCTGGAGTCTCTCTTCTGTTCCATTGTTCCATATGTCTGTCGTTTTCATGCCGTTATCATACTGTTTTGATTACTGTAGCTTAGTAATATATTTTGAAGTCAGAAGTTGTGACCTCTCTATCTTTGCTCTCTTCCTCAAATTTGTTTTGACTATTCAGGGTCCTTGTCATTCCATATCAATTTTAGAATTTTTTTTTACTCTTTCAGTTAAAAAAATTGCCATTCAAATTTTGATAATTATTGCACTGAATCTGTAGATTGTTTTGGGTAGTATGAACATTTTGACAATACTGAGTTTTCAGATACTCAACATGTATGTCTTTTCATTTAGTTGTATCTTCTTTAATTTCTTTGAACAGTGTTTTATTTTTTTCTGAGTTTAAATCTTGTGCTTCTTTGCTTAAGGGAAATTATCAATCCCAGAAAGCAGAAGGTGACAAAAGAAAATGATTACTTTTTTGGAATATATCATATTGAAAACTTCCTGGATAACAAAGTTGTAGATAATATTCTATTTTTGAGAATTATTTTTGTTGAATATTTTGGTGATTTCTTTAATATTTAAATTTAAATTTCAGGTGGAGTCTTTATGCTTGGGTAAATGCTTCTTTCTCTTGCTTCCTATCTGTATGTGTTTGTAATTGAGCTGTAACATACAAACATGATAGGTAGATCACACTTTGTGATGACCAAAGTCAATAGCTAATGATTCAAAGAACTTTAAGCCCAGAGTTTTATGTAAAATTGCTGGCACCTTCAGCAAATAAGCCCAGACATCTGACATTTTGAATAATTCCACCAAATCTTTGGAGTGCTTATGTGATTTTCTTGTTTTTTTGTTTGTTTGTTTCTTTTGTATTTTGTGTTTTCTTTTGTGTTCAGTGTGTTTTCTTATAGTAGCTTCCCTCCACTCTCTCCACTTGAACCTCTAGTTTACTCTGAGCTGTCTTAGCTTGGGAATCTGGTAATCACTTGACTGAAATGTGTGTCTAATTTACAAATAAATTGACTTTTAGTGAGGGCTTGAGGGCCTCTTCTGTGTTATAAAGTGAATAAACTGAGCCAACCCTCTTTGTGCCTTACAGGAGCTTTTTCTAAATTTTTTTTTTTTTTAAAGATTTTATTTATTTATCAGAGAGAGAGGGGGAGAGAGAGCGAGCAGAGGCAGACAGAATGGCAGGCAGAGGCAGAGGGGGAAGCAGGCTCCCTGCTGAGCAAGGAGCCCGATGTGGGACTCAATCCCAGGACCCTGGGACCATGACCTGAGCTGAAGGCAGCTGCTTAACCAACTGAGCCACCCAGGCGTCCCTAAATTTTTTTTTTTGACATATTCTAGAGAATTGGGGTTGCCCCAACTCTCTGTACACAATCCATATCTGCTCACAAGCCTACACTGACATTTAGCCACCGTATGCTCTGTACACGAGCTTTGCTTTTTCCATAAACTCTGTTAAGTTCTGTATTGGATTTTCTATATTAGCATTCCAAGTTTGTGTCTGCACACCTTACATGTAGTGTTGCTGGGAATTAAACTCACTTGAATATTAGGACAGGAGCCAAAGCAGTCATAAGATGTGACTGAAGCACAAGTCTTGGCAGTAAGTGGTTCTTTCTTGCCTGCTTTGGCAGGTGCTCACAAGCCCACTTCAACTCACACATCAATCTTGAAATATAATTCTTTTGGTAATTATCAATAGTCGTTGCTGGTGTAATTTTTGGAGGGAGAAGGATGCCTCGGTGTCTTGATGGCACCATAACGGCATATGTGGTGTTCAGATGACTGCATCTGCGTAGCTAGTAATTGTCCTTGGACTCATTTCCTTTCCCTTTTATTTCTTGCCTTGTGCCTGTGTTCCATTCCCTTTCATCAGAGTGGCTTTGTTGTCTCAGGTACAAGATTCCTCAACGATAAAGAGATACTCTTATTGTCTTTTGTCATTGTTCTTTTAATAACTCACTGTATCTTCATCCTCTGTACACATATCTTTTCCTTGGAAGTAACAGCACAAAGGGATGGCCCAAAAAGGCATATTTAGGAATATCAAGGGTCCATAACTATCATAACATCAAGAATCAGAACAGACATATGGTAAAACGAGTAAAACTAGCTTCAAACTCTTTACTTCAGGGTGTCTTCTAAGATCCAATACTGTATCCGTTCTTTTGCATTCTTTTACTTGGAATAAAGTATATTTGTTTATAAGATCCAGTCTCCCCATGTGGATATATGTTGCCAACAAAGACCTTTGATGACATCGTTTTCTCTTTCCTTCTTCTCCGATTCTCACCATTCCCTTAATTCTTATCTTTCTTTTTCCATCTCTTTTCATTTTTGTTTTCTTCTTTTTTCCTCTCACCACTGTCTCATCTTTTTCTCTGTTTTATGATAATTTAGGACTCCTTTCCTTCCCTTCCCTCCCCTCCCATTTCCTCTCCTCTCCTTTCCTTTCCTTCCTTTCTTCTTCCTTTTATACTGTCATGGTTACCATCAGTGCATTTATCATTTGACTAAAAATATCAGCTGTTTGGGAGACTAGCACTCATTTTCACTTCCATTCTTTTCTCATGAACACAATTTGTACACGTGGTTTTCCACCTGTATCAAAGCTACACGGAATACACATCTCCAACTGGGATTTCAAATGAGTTTATCAAGAAAGAATCTACAATATTTGTACCTGTTAAAATATTTTGTGACACCAGCAGGATACAAGAATAAAGCTCTGTTAAAAGTTCCTGAAAGTTATTTCACTTAGTAGATATTCTTGTCTTTCTTGAGGTAAGAGAGAGACATGTCAGCTGTACAATTTTATATTCCAATCTAGCATTGGCCCCAGTCTAATAAAATAGAATTTTTATTATTAAAATAAGATATTCTCATATATGTATTCTTTGACCAGAAGAAAAAGGTCAAATAGATTAAAATAGAATGTTAGCAAGTAATTCACAATACACTTATCAGAAAATATTTGAATGCCTTCTGTAATTCAGGGCCTTGATGGATAAGACACAGATCCACCCAAGCAAGGAAATCTTTGTGATATGTGAAATGACAAAATGATGATGATGATAATATTAATGATGATGGTAATGGTGATAAAATGAAAATAAAACCATTTAGGCAAAATAACTAGATGTACCAGTTGAGTGATTTCTGAACCTGGCTGATCATCAGAAATCACCTTGTCAAATATATATAGTTATATAAATGCATATATTTATGTTATATACTTTTCTCCTAAATACATGTGTGTGTATATGTATATGTGTGTGTATGGATATGTGTGTGCATGCGTGTGTGTGTGTGTGTGTGTATGTATAATTTTCCTTTCAGTAATGATTCATGGGCCCTATTACAGAGGTATTAAATCAGAACCTTTGGAGTTTTAGGCATCGGAATTTTAGACATAGGAATTATATTTTCAAAGAAATATCCACAGGCTAATTCTGACGCCCAAACAGGCTGGAGACTTACTGACTGGAGAAAAATGAGCTCTGGGCCTTTAGAAGAAGGAAAAAATGGTAGTAGGTTCACATGGCCGTGAAGGAGGAAGTATTTGGCCAGTGAAGGATTGATAGCACTTGGATAAGCAGGAAGTATTAAGAAGGGAATTCTTGGCAGGATAAATGAAAAGAGTAAATGTGTTAAGGTGAAAAGTAAAAGGCATCAGGGAATAGTGAAGAGACAACACTGACAGAAATTAATGGTACTTGGAGAGAAGCAGAAGATAAAGCAGGGACATTACATAGAGACTTAGTTGTGGAAGGCTGTGAAGCCAGGGAGGTAGGGTTGGGGAATGTGTGCATACAGTGGCTGGAGAGGTTGGAAAGGAACTGGTATTGGAATCAGAGTACAGTTAATAATAGTACGAGTCTTGGGTCATAGTAGTAAAAAATCTAATTCACATTTCTATATGAGATAGTAGTTAGCTTTAATCTTGAAACTTCATCCCCCTCCAAAAAAATTTTGATACTTCCATGATCTTTGTAAACAATTTCCTACATGATGGTGAGTTATAAATAAATTTTTGGTTATTTGCTCTGGAGATTATAATAGAATCAAATATGAAAGTACTATGCATTGAATGTGCCAAGAGAAGTTGTCTTATTTGCTCTATGCAAATTTTTTATTTATGTGAAAGATGTAGATTACCACTATTCTAATAGAGACTCTTCAGTCCAGTATGGCTCTGGGGAATGCAAGGAGATACATTATCTCCAATTTGGGAAGTTTGAAGTGTCTGGAATATTGGTAGTGAAGACATTTCCCCATAAGTCCTTTTAGGCTTATTAACACAGTGTTCCGCAGAAGAAGTGGGACTGTAGTCCTGGGGGGATCATAAGCACTTAGTGTGGAGCCTGAGATGCTATGGAAAGGTAGTCCTACTACACAGATAACTGCTTGTCAAAATGTCAGCAGTGCAGTGTCCCGCTGAGAAACAGTAATGAAGTGGTTTTGAGTATGGGCTTGGAGTGAAGCTAGTCCGATATTGAGTTCAAGGTGTACTGTGTGTTGTCCTATATGACCTTGAACAAGTGACTCCATCTTTATAAACCTCAGTAAACTTTTACATTAAAGAGAGCAAAAAATAATACCTATGCAGAGAGGTACTGTGAGAGTCAAACAAGACAACTCTTATAAATGGTTTAGCATAGTGCCTGGGACATTGTCAGTAGCCAAGAAAAATTATTAGTGTTGGTACCCATTGAGTGGCTGCAAAATCCCCAAACTGACCTCAAATCCTCCAGAAATCTGAACCTTCAGATTTCTTCCAGGTTCATTCAACTCTAACTCACAAACTAGATGCAGATAGAGGGCTTTAATTATTGAGTTTCAATATTCGTTGGTGTACTATGTGAGAGGACACTGGCTCCATTTTCCACTTGTCTCCAAGACTATGCCCTAGGAAATCCCAGGAGTTGAAATTCCCTGGCCTCTTCTCTGTTGGACACGTACTCTCACCTAACATTGCTGCCTTTGTGCCCAGAGTGTTTGCCATAGACCACACAAGGCAAAAATTCTTCTCTTTTTTGTATTTCTGTCCTAAATCCCCAACAGCTCCTCTGTCTTGCTATATTCAGCTTGTTCTAATAAACATCTCAAGTATCATTTGTATCTACATCCCCCCATTCATTTTTTCATTCTTCCAACAGCTATTGACTAGGTACCAATAGAGGCCAGCTTCAGTCTGGGCACTAAGGATAAAGCTTTGTAAAAGACAGACATGATGCCTGTCCTTACCCAGCATTTGTGTTAATGGAGGAAGAAGACAATGAACACGATGCCAAGTAAATAGTGTCAAGTCATTCCAGAGAGGCAAAATCATGGTCAACAAAGTGGGACAGCGTACTTCGATGAAGAGTAACAAGGTAGAAGTAAAGAAATTAGGTACTCAGGAAGACGTCTCGGAGGGAATATTTGAGCTGAAAGTTGAAGGGCCATCTAAGTGACGAAGGGAAAGTATTTCAGGCAAAGGTCCTAAGCACTAAAGTTTCAAGAAACTGAAAGCAAGCAAGCAAGCAACCAACCAAACGAAACTACTGGCATTAAATAACAGTAAGGGTGAAGGGGTGCCTGGGAGGCTCAGTCAGCTGAGCATCTGCCTTTGGCTCAGGTCATGATCTCAGGGTCCTGGGATCGAGCAGGGTATTGGGCTCCCTGCTCACCATGAATCCTGCTTCTCCCTCTTCCTCTCTCTCCCTCTACACTTCCCCCTGCCTCTGGTCATACTCTCATTCTCTCTTTCTCAAATAAATAAAATCTTAAAAAAAAAGGAAAGGAAAACAGTAAAGGAGCAATATCGGTAAATGGACAGAGTAATAAGTGTTGGCAACAGCCCATTCATGTACTGAGTAGGAGTTTAAATTTTATTCTAAAACCTGGAGTGGATGCAATGCTAAGCAAACGTCATCATTTCCCTTGAACTTTCTCCACAGCTTGGTGCTACTTCGCTTTCTGATGGTCAGTGTACCTCCAGTGTCTTCATTTTAAACTCAGTCCCTTTTTAGCATCCCAAACAAGTCTGGAGCAAAGTAGATTGTAAGAGATTGTTTCTGAGGCCAGTTCGTGGTATCCTTGGTGCCAGAACAAACTAGGAATTCAGTAATTGCCCCTGAAGTCAAAATAAAGGTATAAGAGAAGTTGTGCATGTAATACAGATAAAACTTACATACAATTAAAAAATGAAAGAATCTAGTTTATGTTAACAAAGAAGTGTATCAGTATATAATAAAGGCCAGATCTTAGAGTGTGAGATTAATCAGGGCAAGTTTCCGAAGACACTGGTTGAAAGACTTGGATCATTTGGAGTCACTGTGAAGATAGCACAGAACATTGCAGATTGGCCTTTATTAATAACACAGCTTGTTTTGACCTTTCCTTTCTCACCTGGTATTTGACAGCCAGCATGTTTGAGTGCTTACTAGGCAGTGTTCTAAGTGCTTGCCATTGTCTGGGAAACAGACTGGTTTGTGACAGGTCTATACCCAAAGTGCAATGATTTTTTTTCCCCCCCAAAATGTCAGTTGATAAAATAAAAATACTTTCCTTAAAAATGTAGTGTCCCCAGTATTTTTCTTCAGAGACCAAAATCATCTTTAAGTTTTGTCTCATTTGGTTTAAACCTTCATGTGATTAAGTAGAAGGAAGCTGGGTAAGCAGAGTTGCTTTTGAAATCTTTTTCTTTCCCAGCTCATGGGAGGAGAGTAAAAGTCATGTATTTCTTAGTTTCAGCAAGAGATATCCACTCAACATCACTAAAAATAACCAGACTTTCAAATGTCTTGTGTGGCCTGTTTTCTCTAAGGAATAGTTTTGCTACTTCAGAGGGGGATTTTGAAAAAGAACCTATGAGTGACAAATGATAATGGTTTGCAGTCTGAACCATGCATCCAAGCAAATAAAACTGGCTTTCAAACTTTAATTGATCAAACCTCACAGCAGTCATCTGGACTCCATGCTTGCTTCTAGGCTTGATGGTAATAAAGCCCTTTCAGGGACAAAAATATTATGCAAACTATGGGCCAATTTTATTCCTGTTATTGGGAACTCCTTAACTGAAATCCCTTTTCATTACTGCATTGTTCTGGGACCCACAGCTAAGTCACTGTGTACAAGTGCAGCCAGGGGAAGAGGCAAGTGATTGAATTCGCCTGGCCCAACTTCCCTGAAGATTTCTTTACTAATTTGCCTCCCTCCCCCCACCCCAGTAGGAGCCTTTGTTCTTCCACATTCCTTTAACAAATAGACTTAAATACTTAAACCTGTGGTGGTGGATTTCTTCCTTCTGGTTGGATGTTCCTCGAAACACTTCTGCTACATACATGACTATAGTTTGTCCAGATTTAAAATCTGTGGCTTAAAAAAATGTTGGGTGGCAAAATTGGACGGATTAATGGCAGGGCATTGAAGATTATGGAATTATCAAGTACCGGTTTGATGCAACTGCCAGGAAAAGGGTCTTAAGTACTTTGGAATGGGAATAGAAATATCAAACAAGGGATTTAGGATCCAGTCGGATCTGGGTGGGAATCCTACTCCTGAAAATCGTGTGATCTTGGATAAGTCAATTCACCTGTCTCGAGCTTAGTCTCTTGACAGTGCAGATAATTGAACATAGTCAGTGGCTGGAAATATGTAAAGTGCCAAGAAGAAGAAAGACCTATTGCCAAGTGCTAACTGCTCTGTTAATATCCTTAGTCCAGTCATCAAGCTTGTCCAAATGTAGGCAGAATGGAAATGAACATTAATCCAGAGCTAATGTCTGTCTTATAATATACATAGCAGTATGAATTTTAGTCTACAAATTCAGAAAAACAATATCACTTTTCTGGTCATATTATAATTATTCTATTTCTATTTTTCAGGGCTATCACATGTCTACTTGTTAGGAGTGAGAACTATCAGATTTGTATACTTTTAAACAAATAATCTAATTTTGAATCTCCATCTTACAAGAATGGTAGATTAGATGGAACTCGCACATTCTTGGAAGATACTCCCGGGTTTTTGTTCTGGGTTCTGGGGCTTTACGCCATGCCAAAATATTGTCCTCCTCCCCTTAGCTGTTGCTGTTTAAACCACAGTCTTGCTTTTTTCCTATATCCATAACCCTTTCAGCTTTGGTGACAGATGTTCTGGGTTTCACTGGGAGCGCAGGACATTTTTGTGAGGATGAACATCTTCTGTTTGGGGTTGTATATACCCTACAACCATTCTGCTAGCTCTTAGTTTTGCTATAAAGGAAATGAGATGTTCAGGTCCTACCCCACAGATATATTCTCCTTCCCTCATCTTCGTCCAGACTCCTCTGCTATTACCAAGAAATGCTCTTTCCTTCCCTTCTACCTCCTTTCGAAGCTCTCAGTATCCCTCGAAAATCTTGGATTTGGGGGAGGTGGAGTAGGGGGGCGTGGGTGGGTAGGCAGAAAGACATTCATTTCTGTCTCCTGTTGCTATGAACCTCCTGCAAGGCAATGAAATACAGAGGCAACTGTTTGAATTGGGAGCGGGAGGTAAAGTCAGAGGGAAAACACCCTGATATCATAATATTTAAAAAGGAGTTGGCCGCCTTTATTATTGAAGTATCGATTGCATAGTTCATATGCCAGTGAGTGTTTCTGTGGTTAAAGAAGGAGAAAGAGTTGGAAGAAGAAGAAAAGGAAAAGAAAGTGGAGGAGGAACAAGAGGAGAGGAAATAGAGACACACTGGGGTCCAAGGATGTTGGTTCAAGTAAGAACACCAACACCATTTAGAATACTAGACTAGTTGATAGGCTTTAAGTTCCCTGCCATGCTGTACTTCTTAAGGCAGACTCTGGAAAGTACTGGAAAATCTCTGTTGAATTATTCAACACTTACAACGTTTTCATATTACATCAAGTCAGTTTCTCCCTCCACCATCTGGGTCAGTCTCTACTACTGGAATGCTTAGTTACCACCATATATTGATGGATTTCTAAAATAACACTTAGTGTTTTTGAATTTGCAACATTTTATTATTGGTTTGGCTTAATAAACACATGTCCCTCTCCTTCCTGTACACTATAAATAAAGTTCTGTGTAGCCTAGAATTTAATTCATCACTGTTCTCATAAGGGAAAATTGAAAATAAATTATGCATGGCTAATTAAGAGAAGTGAATACATTCTGATAAATCCATATGATAAAAAACTAAGCAACCATTAAAATTCACTGTGTAAAGGAATAGCTAAAATAAACTTTCATCTGTTATAACCCTTTTTAGTTATATTTATATATATTGTATATGTTTGTGCATATTCAAATGAAATATTTTCTGGACAGCTCAGTTATAAAGGATTTTTTTTTCTTTCTGCTTATTTTTGATTTTGTAAAGGGCCTTATAAAATATAAACTGATGTTTTAAAAAAACAAGGAAAACATCATATGCTATTGTGAAAATTGCCCAATACGTATAGAGATGACTGGAGTTACCAGAAGCCATCCCAACTCGGAGATGTTAGTCACAGTTTGGACAAGCTGTGTTCCTGTTTCAGTTCTTGTTCAATAATGAGTGTACGATCTCAGCTAAGATACTTAACCTCTTTTTATCCTAAAAACTCGGGATAAAACAAAACAAAACAAACAAAAAACACGAGGGATACTACTTTCTACCTTGCATTTGAAGAATTGAATAAGATGAAATATCAAATTTTTGTATATAACCCACCACCCACTAGGTCACTGATAAACATTGGTTTTCTGCTCTTCCTGTCTGTTCATGAGGGAGACCATACAGAATAGTAAAAATAGCAGACGATCCCTAGTCAGGGAAACCTGGAATCAAATGAAAGCTTTGCAAATGTTTGACACACCTTAGGGCAACGTCTCCAGTACCTCTGACCTCCTGTTTGCTCATCTATAAAATGAGGGTAATTGTTCTCCCTCCCTCAGAGGGAGGCCTGGGGATTATACAAGATGATGTATGTAACGAACCCAGAATCATACAGGACTGAACACAGAGCAAAGGGTCGATATCTCTCCCAGCCGCTAAAGAGCTAACATTGAATGAACAATGGTAGAGTCCACTACAGAGATTTTGGGGATAAAGGGGCTCGTGGGTGTGGGAGGGTCCAGGAGAGATGGAGAGACTTTGTTGGAAAACAAAGCAGGCCAAGAATTGTGATGTTGAAAGTGACGACCTAGATAGTGTTGGAGCTTCCTAAGCTTCAGCAATGAACCTGTTCCACCTCATTACTCATTCCATGTACTTGCGAAGAATATGATCTACATATTTCAAAATAGATTTTCCACCTATAATTATCTATTCTTTGATTTATTTTAGTCACATTTAAATTATGGTTAAGTTTTAAATAACTCCAAGGAATATTATAAGATTTTCATTTCAATTAAAAGGAGGCATAGGGATTTTTTAAAAAATGTGAAAAAAGAAGAGTTTTCAATCTTCATAGGCAGGGGGAAGAAATTTTATTTTATTTTATTTTTTTTTAAGATTTTATTTATTTATTTGACAGAGAGAGATTACAAGTAGGCAGAGAGGCAGGCAGAGAGAGAGAGGAGGAAGCAGGCTCCCTGCTGAGCAGAGAGCCCGATGCGGGACTCGATCCCAGGACCCTGAGATCATGACCTGAGCTGAAGGCAGCGGCTTAACCCACTGAGCCACCCAGGCGCCCAGGGGGAAGAAATTTTAGAAGGTGGAATACATCCCTAAGTAAATTTTCAGCCCATATTCAGGAAGTATCGACCCAGGAAAGTCTTTATCCTCATCAGGTCTCTCGCTGAGGGGTAGAACAGGTGATGTTTCATCCAGAGCTACACAGTAACTGAATGCAAGAACTAAAAATTAGGCTGTCAGCATAAATTTCATGACATCATTGCACACGTCTATTTCTGTGTTTTCCTATTTCTCCCTTATCAGAGATATGAGAAATGCACATATATAGATACATATAGATACATATATGTGTATATATGTGTATGTATAATTGATACTCATGTATCCTATATATACAAATTGTGTATGTGTGTGCATGCGTATAGAGAGTGTGCAAGGAACAGACAGGGAGGAAAAGAGAAACTTCTCTGAGAGATCGTTAGCCCCTATCCTAAATTAGCATAATGCTTGATAACCCTCTCTAAAATGGTTTAAGCCAATGTAGCTTTTAAGAATGTACATTTTATGCCCAGTCATATAATTATTCCCACGTTGAACCCCTCTAAAACAATCTCTTCCTTTGTTTGACATATTTGCATAGAGTCCCTCTCTGTGGTTTCTCTCTGTTTCAGTCCTGGAAGCCCAGACTGTGAATAATAAAGTAGCCGAGGCTGTGCCTGGCTTGCAGAATTGCCAGTTGAGAAATTGTAATTTGTATTGATTAGTAAATTTACCCTCTTCAAAGGCGTATCAGAAAGCCCCACTGGAGTTAGAGTTTCTGCTGTATTAGTTCAAGGGCACTCTTGAGAGAAAGAATGTGTTTTCAGTAAGATTAAGTCCTCCCTCTCAAAGAAGAGGAAGAATATCCTACAGTGTTGCTTAAAATAGTCAGCACTCTCTCAACCAAAGACAAGATACGCCAGGCAGAGCTGGCTCACCTTTTTTTTTTTTTAAAATTTTTTTTTTTTTTTTTTTTTTTTTTTAGGTACCAGGGCTGCAGTTCGCCTTTCTCTGGATCGCAACCTTGGAAGCAATCCCCAAGTCCCAGGGTGGGAGACAGCAGAGTGGCCTGACCCCCTGGGAGGGTAGAGATGGCCTGACCGGAAGTTTCAAGAGGTGGGTGTTGCTGCCCCTTCTGCTGTTTACTTAGAGCGATAAATGTACTGAAACTTCATTGGCAGGTTTTTTTTTTTTTTTTTAATTTTTATTTCTTTATTTGACAGTCAGAGATCACAAGTAGGCAGAGGCAGGCAGAGAGAGAAGGGGAAGCAGGCTCCCTGCTGAGCAGAGAGCCCGATGTGGGGCTCGATCCCAGGACCCTGAGATCATGACCTGAGCTGAAGGCAGAGGCTTAACCCACAGAGGCTGAAAACCCCCCTGGCAGGTTTTCCATATGTAAAAAGACAGGGGTTTCTAGCACAGTATGGGAGGAGCACAGAATGGTCTAGGTCCCTTTTCTCCCTGCAGGCTTTGCCCACATGATTTGCTTTGCGTGGAACATTCAGTGATTCCCTAGGAGTGGTCCCCAAACCAGCACCATTGGTAGCACTTGATCCAGTGGGAATGTGTTCATTATGCAGATTCTCAGGTCCACCCCAGTCTTATCCATTAGAAGCTCTAGGAAGGGGGCTCAGGAATCTGTGTTTCTGCCATCCCTCTAGCTGATTCTGATGCCTCGGAGATATACTGCCTTGTGTAGCTCCGATTTATTCCTTTCTACAGAAAAGCTTCTCTGCCCTCTGCCACTAGATCAGGCTCCCCTGTCATGTACTGTGTCACCACTTACCATTTACAGTTAAGTGTGTGAGTATTTAATTGCTCCACAAGGCCAGGTGTGTGTCTGTATTGGCTCATCGTTGTACAATCGTCCAACAAACCCCACCACACAATAGGCACGTAATAACCATTTGTCATTTTGACAAAGCTAATAACCTTCAGACACGGCTTAAACTTGCTGACACTCAATTTACTTCTCTTTCAAATGGGCACAATAAAACATACCTTGGAAAATGGTATGTTTCCCATACCATTTTCCATACCAAATAAGTAAACTAAGAGATTATAAATTCAGATCTCAGTCAACAAACTCCGTGTCTTTAAGTGTGTGTGTGTGTGTGTGTGTGTGTGTGTGTATAAATTTTATATGCATAAAATATATACATATGTATTTAAAATGTTACTTAGTTTCTCACTGGAAACAGTTTTGCAACTGGGTGTCTTATTTAATCCTAGTTTCCCTTGTGTTTCCTTCCCAGCCCTGGGGTGAGCCTCAACTCCTATATTTTACAAAGTACCATAGTGACATAGGGTGAGTGTAGGGAGATATTTAATCCTCCAATTTTAGGATATAGAAAGACCTGCTGAGATGCTCCTATTCTCAACCCATTCTTATACCCCTTCAAAATCCAACTCTTTCTGCTATTTCCGTGATTTATTTAGTTGGGGACTATTTTTAATTGTCATCACTTTAGGGGGATGTTCTACTGGCTTCTAGTGAGAACAGGTCAGTGATGTTACCAAACATCCTACAGTGGACAAGTCTGCCAGTGCCACGAAGAGTTAACAGGTTCAAAATTTCAATAGTACCATGCCTCCCTAGAGGTACCCTGCACCACATGAGGCTATGTACTAAGTGATGTGAAAAGTGGCACAAAGGAGGTGTTTGATAAATGAGTTTTTACTTTAAATCTTTTGTTCTTCCATCCCTGTTACCTTTGCAGCCTTGACCAACTAGAGGGACTTCAGCAGTTTTGTTCTCTCTCTAGCTTTAGCATGGAGGACCAGTGCTAGTCTCCAGCCACGCCCTAGTGAGCATGTTTTCTTGCCACACATCTGAGTTGTTCTTCCTGTCTTAAGAGCTTTACATTTTATTCTCTCCTTTGTCCTGATGGCATATAAATGTATTAGGCATCATTGAGTCCCTCTGTACTAGGGAAAAAGTGGAATTGAAGTTTGCCCTCGACTTCCATGTATTCACAATTACATGAGAGAAATATACTCCAAAGATACAGTGTGGTGGGTTTGGCTCAAGAACTAAGTACAACATGCTGAGGAAGCAGGAGAGAGGACCATGAATGCCAAGAGAACATCCACAGGGTTAGGACACAGCTGGACTGAGCCACCAGGATGGAGAGAAAGAGAGGACACTGAGTTGCAGCGAGTAGGGATTTTCAATGAGAAAAATTGGGGGTGGGATATGTCAGGCAAGGATATGAAGCAGCCAAGACACAGAGTGATAAAGATGATTAGAGATAGACAGGCAAGGCACAAAATATGTGCATCTCAGTGCAACACAAAATCCAGAACCTCGTGTTCAAAATGCAGGAAATGGATACTATGAAACATATTGAAATGTAAGACTCGTGGGATGTTGGGTGGCTCAGTCCGTTAAGCATCTGCTTTTGGCTCAGATCACAATCCCAGGGTCCTGGGATCAGTCCCCACATCAGGCTCCTTGCTCAGCAGGAAGCCTGCTTCTCCCTCTGCCTGCTTCTTCCCCTGTTTTGGTTGTGCTCTCTCTCTCCCTGACAAAGAAATGAATAAAATCTTAAAATAATAATAATAATAATAATAATAATAATAAAATGTAAAACTCCTTCCTTTCTACTGCAGTCTCTCCCTTGAACTTTTGTGATGATTTTGTTGTTGTTTATTATTACAGCAGCTGTGGTATAGTCAAACAAGTAGAACTAAAGAGTGAATAAGAAGAATGAGGTAGTTTAGAATGTGTGGAATTGCACGGGTCAAAGGCTGGGCATTTCAAAGTATCTGCCATTCGATAACCTCAGGTGGGAACTTATAGAATGGGAAAAACTGAGTGCAGGAGAAAAAGTGACACTGAATAAGGGAGTGGACTAAGTACAAGGAGAAGAAAGTTCAGCTCGCCAGACGGTATTTTGAAAAAAATGCTGTGGATTGGATTAAGTCTGCCAGTGACTAAAGTAGGCAGCCAATTTATTTTTTCCTTATAACATTAAATATTTTTAAGTGTAGAGAGTCACTGTTTAGTACTATCTGCTGATTACAAAACATGGATCACTTGATAAATCTGGTATTATAATTCTGCAGTTGTAAAATCAATTAAAAATTAGTTTGAACATGGAACAGAATTCTAAAACCTTATGTAAAAGTATTATTATTTTTCATATTCCCTGTCATTATCTAAGGATCTGCAGGAATATTTTTACACTGTAGAAACACTAGTATATACACTTCTCTCTTTTTTTCCCCAAATTAACATTATCTACAAATAGTTCCTGTCTCAAAGCATAGTCTTAATCTACATCGTGTTTTATGGTTATATAATTACCCATAGAATACATGGATCCTGATTTTTTAAGCCTTTCCCCAATGGGATAACCAGGTTTGTTTTCTCAACCTTCCTAACTAGATATGTATATATCCACATATAAAATTTCAGGAAACTTTAATTTTTCACACATATAACTTTATCCTTCTTTTTGATATTTAAGCCCTCTTTTGCAGGATATTTTATTGGGAGGTGGCAAAACAACTTACCTTTCTTCTCATATAAAAATAAAACCAAACTTGTGTAAATTACTATTCACAGGATAAAAACATAACAAAACAAACAAATAAAAGAACGAACTCTAACCCTGCTAAGAACAAAGGCTAGGTTTAAATTACAGAGAGAACTCAGCCTAGTTGAGTCTTTACGACAATTGATGACTAGTCTTTGACGACAATTGTATTAAGGAAAATCAACAATATTGTCAGAAACATTTCTAAGAAAATAGTATGGTCCAATGCCCTGAAGCTGTTTTCATTGTCGATTTTATAAAAGAAAGCTCCAGTTTTATAGAAAATGGATTACTATAGAATTTGCATTGAATTATAGTTTTAACTGGAACTTCTATACCTGAATGCATAGCCATTTGATGGAACAATTGTCAATTAGTGTAATTAGCCAGCTTAAGTTTAGTAAAGGACGTTGCCATGCCTCAAAGACGATGGTTTCAGAGAGAAAGCAGAATGCATGCAAAGGAATGAAAACAAAAAGACCAGGCTTGATGCATGAAGGTAGTAAACAGTTTAGAAAAATATCAGTATTACTTGTTTGCACAATTATTCGCTGGAACACTATCTTGGAGTACAAGGTTGTATTTAAGTGGCAATAATACCTCTGAAATAGTTCATTTAACAAAAAGAAGGAGTATTACTGAGTCCAAGGTAACTATCAAAACTTGTTTCACTACTTCAGAACACAGTATTGAGAGGGAAAGCTTTAAAGTGAATGCCCATTTATCCAGTTCAAATGAAAATCCTGTTTTTCCAAGTCGAGATTTTTGAATTGGGCTCTTATCAGTGCCATAAATTTCATCAGTGGCAATTCTTTCTGAAGTACTGAGCTATTAAAGATTTGGACATGGAGGATTCGCCTCTTAATGGTGAATGTACATCTGCATTTCATTGCAAAGATGAAATGTCACTGAGTTATGCTATGCAGTAGGTGGGTGTATTTATTTATTTATTTATTTATTTATTTATTTCTGGTTATGGATGTTTACAAAATGAAGAAGATAAAGATTATTGCTGATTCATTTTGGGGATAGGAAATTTCAGATACATTCAAGAAAAGAACATATATATTTCATGTTCAGAGAAGAACTTGCAAAATGCAAGGATTTTATATCGTTTTCTTTATTCTCTATCCCTTCTTTGTGCTTCAAAAAACAATGGAAAAGCAGTAATATGAAAGTGGTGGTATTAACACTTAGAATTTTTCCACTTAATAAAAAAAATGCTAGAAACTTTTAAGCATGAAGAAGGAAGAAGGAAGAGATTATTCCAAGCTCACATATATTGTTAAGTTTCTACCTAAGTTTTGTCATCTGCTCTTCTGAGGTTTGGTATGATCCTAAGAACACTCAAATAATTATTAAATAGATAACGTTTATTATCCAAACATTTACATAATTATAATTGTATTTCTCCTTAGGAAAAAAGAAAGATCAAGTTGGGTCAGATTATTAAATCAGACATGCTCTTTCTATTCACCTGTCTGCTGGCAACTCTAAAGCGAGAAAATAGGGTATTTTTCTCCCTAAAAGAGCTGGCTCTTAGCAGAAGTTTATTTTTCTTTTTCCTAGTTTATTGAGATATAACTGACATATAACATTGTGTGAGTTTAAGGTGTACAACAAGTTGATCTGATAACATGTATATTGCAAAATAACTACCAGCATAGTGTTCGATAGCATGGCCATCACGTAATTACCATTTCTTATTTCTGATAAGAATATTTAAGATCTGCTGTGTTCACACCTTCCAAGTATAGAATACAGTATTATTAACTATAATCACCATGCTGTACATTCAATCCTCGGAACTTAATTGTCTTATAACTAGAAGTTTGTACTTTTTAAAAACTTTTTAAATTTTTTATTATTTTATGTTAGGCACCATATAATATGTCATTAGTTTTTTTGATGTAGTGTTCCAAGATTCATTGTTTATTTATAACACCCAGTGCTCCATGCAATCTTAATACACATCACTGGGTTCACCCATACCCTCACTCCTCTCCCGTCTAAAATCCTCAGCCTGTACCCTTTGACTACCATCTCCCCATTTCTCCCACTTCTCAGCCACTGGTAATCACCTTTCTACTCTCTATTCCTATGAGTTTGACTCTTTCATTCTACCTGTTAGTGATAACGTGTAGTATTTGTTTTCTCTGTGAGCAGACTTTTTTTTTTTTTTTTTTCACTTGTGCATGATAGGAAAGGATATCTCTGCTTGGAACTGAAAGGCTTCTGAGGAAGCTCTGTGTTTCCAATGATATCACTGAGACAATGACATGAACAAATCCACACTCTTGTGCAAAGACACTGTTCTTGGCCTTACTGTAGTCTTAGTGCTTTTATTTATTCATTCTGTGATCTCGATAATAAGATAAAATTTCATTGGGATTGCAGTTATGTTTACTAAGATATTAAAAGCAGTAAGTGTTCATTGATTGAAACATGGAATTTTACCTTTTTATAACTATTAATATATATTATATATCATGTTAAAATATAGAGACAGATATTTTGGTGTATATATATATGTACGTGTATATGGTGGTATACATATATATACATGATTTTCTGTAGGTATATATGATTCTCTGCATATATATATATATATATCACAGTATACATATACATGTATATATATGATGGTATATATAGATATGAATCTGTGTGTGTGTGTGTGTGTGTGTGTGAATGATTCTCAGTTCTAATAGCTTCTGCCTTAGTCTATTTTATTTGGGGAAAGACATGAACTTTGGTTGACATTGGGTCCTAAGCCACTACCCAGGATGAGAAATCACACCACATAATCTAGGGCCCCTTATCTATGAGCTATATCAGTTAGATTCTACTGCCTAATAAATTGCCTCAAGCCTACAGGTTTAAAATAATAAGCACTTATTTAGCTCACAATTCTGTGAGTCAGTGAATTGCACTGGGATTAACTGAATTATTAGTTTTGTTCATTTGTACATTTTGGTCAGTTGGTGAGTCAGTATGGAAATGAGGCTGGATATACAAAAATGAATAGAATAAAACATAGGACGTCTACTTAACCCAGTCTTCAATTACATCAAGAAAGACCTCTTTAAGGAATTGTCAATTAGACTGAATTCTGAAAAAGTAAAATCAAGTTTATAGTGAAAATAAGTGGAAGTGAGCTACACAAAATATTTGAGGCAGGGAGAACAGCAGTTGGAAAGAAGAGAAACAAGAAAGAGCATGGTACATCTTAAAAAATTGAAAGTATTATGTTTCCTCAATTTTATGACATCTTCAGCGCATCATCCATTCCATGTCAGATATTTTGGTTTGTATTTCCCTGATGCCGAGTGATATGGAGCACTTTTTCATGTGTCTGTTGGCCATCTGGATGTCTTCTTTGCAGAAATGTCTGTTCATGTCCTCTGCCCATTTCATGATTGGATTATTTGTTCTTTGGGTGTTGAGTTTGTTAAGTTCTTTATAGATTTTGGACACTAGTCCTTTATCTGATATGTCATTTGCAAATATCTTCTCCCATTCTGTCAGTTGTCTTTTGGTTTTGTTAACTGTTTCCTTTGCTGTGCAAAAGCTTTTGATTTTGATGAAATCCCAAAAGTTCATTTTTGCCCTTGCTTCCCTTGCCTTTGGCGATGTTCCTAGGAAGATGTTGCTGCGGCTGAGGTCGAAGAGGTTGCTGCCTGTGTTCTCCTCAAGGATTTTGATGGATTCCTTTCTCACATTGAGGTCCTTAATCCATTTTGAATCTATTTTTGTGTGTGGTGTAAGGAAATGGTCCAATTTCATTTTTCTGCACGTGGCTGTCCAATTTTCCCAACACCATTTATTGAAGAGGCTGTCTTTTTTCCATTGGACATTCTTTCCTGCTTTGTCAAAGATTAGTTGACCATAGAGTTGAGGGTCTATTTCTGGGCTCTCTATTCTGTTCCATTGGTCTATGTGTCTGTTTTTGTGCCAGTACCATGCTGTCTTGATGATGACAGCTTTGTAATAAAGCTTGAAGTCTGGAATTGTGATGCCACCAACTTTGGCTTTCTTTTTCAATATCCCTTTGGCTATTCGAGGTCTTTTCTGGTTCCATATAAATTTTAAAATTATTTGTTCCATTTCTTTGAAAAAGATGGATGGTACTTTGATAGGAATTGCATTAAATGTGTAGATTGCTTTAGGTAGCATAGACATTTTCACAATATTTATTCTTCCAATCCAGGAGCATGGAACATTTTTCCATTTCTTTGTGTCTTCCTCAATTTCTTTCATGAGTACTTTATAGTTTTCTGAGTATAGATTCTTAGCCTCTTTGGTTAGGTTTATTCCTAGGTATCTTATGATTTGGGGTGCAATTATAAATGGGATTGACTCCTTAATTTCTCTTTCTTCTGTCTTGTTGTTGGTGTAGAGAAATGCAACTGATTTCTGTGCATTGATCTTATATCCTGATATTTTGGGAAGGGTGTTACTCTAGAATCTATGGTAAACACTCCGATTTTCAGAAACTATAAAATGTGAAGCAAAGAGCCACTTATACGTCAGAAAATGAAATATTTCAATAGAGGGGGGTGCTTAGGAATGAAGAATAGTGAGGGGTGAGGATATAGTCGTCAACAGGGACCCCATCAATACACTTACATCCCAGAGCAATGGGATGATAAGAAGGTAGTGGCTGGCTTCAAGGAGAGTGCTATGTTCAAATATGAGTTAAAGAAACATTACTCATTACTACTCACTGTCTATGTAAAGGCCTGATTGGCCAGGGCAGTCCTGGAGTTTGAGCAAGCGGTTTAACACCCTGTGATAATAATGTTGACTAGAGATACTGGTTCCCTGGATGAAGGTGGAAGAAGTGACATGGAGGAAAATAGATAGATTAAGGGGCTATTTAGAAAGTAAAATGAAAAGATTTGAAAATTGATCAAACTTGAGAATGCTTTATTATCAATTCTTCAACCATTGTTATCTTACTCATATTCTCAGTTTTGGGATTTTATCCTAAAGCCAGTACCATTTTATTTCTCAAATCCTTCCACTTTGAAACACACACACACACACACATGTGTGCACACACACTCCAGAGAAGCATGCTTGACCAAAGCAAATCTCTCACTCCCCTTTCCCTTAGTCTTGGGCCTCGCTTCAGCTCTTTCTGCACCTGGTCCTCAACCAGTCTGCCAATCTCAGATGAGTTACTGTGATTGATGTGAACTTTGGGCAGAAAGCAAAAGGAATAGAGGGGTCTTATATACTACTTTCTTCTGGGGGGGGCACTCTTTTTGGAGGGTCACTCCTTGTTGGCTTGGAGAGTCAACTTGTCCAAATACATAAGACATATAGATAATGGTGGAGAGGAGTGGGCAGACATCAACTGGAAATAAGCAGCAGACAACATTTCGCAATGATGGAAATACCCTAAAACTGCACTGTGGTGATGATTGTAAATTCTAGAAATTCGCTAAAAAGCATAGAATTTTTAATACTTGCAATGGGTGAATTTTATGGTATGCAATTATACCTTAGCAAGATTTTTTTTTTTAAAGACCACAGTAGCTTGTTGCTGTTTAAGTTCTAGATATTTCCATAAACCTAATTTTAATGCTTACCTAGAATATGTACTGTATTTTCTATCACTTTGTCTATTTTGGGCTAACTAAGCCAGTGACTTCAAACTAACACACTTTTTAAGAGATTTATGTGATAAGAGACTTTTTGTCCAAGAAGTTTAAGGTAGACAAGAGCACCACTAACAAGGGAACATGAATCATATACTTACCATGGATGATACTCTCTTCTAGGTGCTGTTTATTTAGCAATGAACAAAACAGACAATCTTTGGTCCAATTAAAATTGCACCTTATAGATTTATTGATTCGTTTTTGACATTTATAAAATATCTGTAGAAAGTTTGGATCTAGGTTGCCATGTGTACTATTAAAATTGCTATCACTTCTCAACATCCCATTAAAAATTCAAGAGCCGAGAGGTTTTTTTAGTGGTGGGATGTGGGAGAACTTATCTTTCTACCACAAATGAAATTTTACTTCTAATCTTTTTTATTCTCAGTGTGTGTGTGTGTGTGTGTGTGTGTGTGGTGCTCAGGTAGAAAAGTAAGAAGCAAGTCATTTTATGACTAAAAAATTATTACACATGGGATTATCTTATGTAAAAGCATCTTCAACCTGGTGGACAATAGATACCTGTAGTTGGAGTGAATAAAAGTAAAGAGATCTAGATTTTAAATATAACTGAAATGTTAAAAGGTTACATCCTTCCCCAGGTATATTCCCTGATCAAAAATACTTTGCCACACATATGTAAAGTTTCCCTGTGTTTTACCCGCTTACCAGGGGCCATATGTTGGAGGAAAGTTCAGATACAGGAAAGAGAGATGGGTTGAGAGAGAGTCAAATCCTCACCAAAGAAGCAAGAAAATAAAAGATCATGCAGTTTAAGAAACTTTGGGAGGTTTTAGAGGATATAGAATAGGTTTCTCAAAAGCAGCACCATGGCCATTTGGGGTCAGATAATTTTATTTTCTTCTGAGGGACCGTACCGTGTCGCTCTCACCATCAAGACCGACCCGGGGGCACACAGGGTGGCAAGCTTCTTTATTGCGCTCTCCTGGGCCGAGATCTGGGGGCAGCCCTGTCCCTGGGAGGCCCTGCTCCAAGCAGCCCCCCCGACGGGGCGGGGGGGGGGGTGGTGGTGGTGGTGGTGGTGGTGTCTCCGCCCCCTGCACCATGCCGCAGCGCCGGGAACCCGTGCTGGTCCACCGCTCCCGTGGCCCCGCGCTCCTCCCCTACACGGAAGTTCACACATATATATATGGTTTGTAACAGCCAATGAGCAGCCCTTACATGCAGCGCGCGCATGATCATTCCCTTCCACCACCTAAGGGTCCGCAGTGTTCATGCACCTCTTACATAAGCTGTCAGCCAATCACATCTTGTTCCTCAAAGCGCATGCGCCATTTTGCTCTTATTCTGCCAGCGACAGTACCATGCATTGTAAGAGGTTTAGCAACATCCCCAGTCTTTACTGATTTGGTATCAGTAGCATTTCCCCCCAGCTGTAACGATCAAAAATGTCCTTGAATATAGCCAAACGTCCTCTGAGGGTCAACATCACCTCTCTTTGTCCACTCTCCCTATCCTGCACCCGTACCAAATTAGTGGTGTACCGTGAATGGCGGTATCAGGTCATAAGGTAACTGTATGTCCAGGTTTGCCTGAAAAAGACCTGGCTTATTCCTGTGATCCTGACATAGTTACTAATAATGCCTGTTTCCCTTTCAAAATTGCCTCTTTGTGGCATAAAGTACATGCACCGTCTAATAATTGAGTACCTTCCCTTAATCTGCACTGTAGTTTTATGGAACAATAGAGAGGTTTTTATAGGTGTTATAGGTTCTCAGTGATTGGAGAGGTTGGCTTTTCCATAGCCCCGCCCCCATTTTTCCACCCCCAATAAGGCCAAGTAGCAGTTGTCTTCTTCAGCTCCAGGTTAAGAGTGTTAGCTTTGGTTTGCCCACATTCTAAAAATCTCAACATGCCTTTCTCTTAGTGTCAGGCCATGCTGTTTGGCTATCACAATGGAATTGTTCTGTGTATACAAATGTACATTAAATACATTGAGTCTTTTTTTCTTTAGAGAGTTGGGCTGTCATAAAAGCTCCTTTTGGGGACCCCAGAAGACCTGGGCAAAATGTCCATTTTCAGGGATCAGCCAGTGCCCCTAAACACTCTTGAAGACCAACATAGTGGTTATCAAAGTGAAGGCAGTAGGAGAGGCAAGACCAAGAATTAGAAAACAAGAACTGGTCTAGGAGTACACATTTAAGTCATAAAAGCAAGGCAATGACAAAAGGTCCTGATTCCAGACATCAGCTACTAGACCCATCCATCAGCTTGGCTGAATGATTTAGGAATAAAATGTCAGCGGTTGATACCTGCTGTCCTCGAGTTTTTCTGGCAAAGAACCCTCAGTCCGTTCAGATATTTTATCTTCCTTCATCCGTCTATTGAAGACCTTTCTGTTACTTTGTTTCCTTTATAAAATTAAAACAACAAACAATTCCCAGGGCCATATTTCTTTGTCATTTGCTTTACTGCTCAGCAGCAGAAAAATAAAGATAAATTGGAAGAAAATACAAGAAAGTGAGAATGTGTCTAAGAAGGCTGTGATTTGTCTTCAGTGTGAGCTATTTTGCATGTTATTTATCAGGATATAATTTTATAAGAAGGAAAATGCACCCATTGAATGAGACTGGGCGGAAATGCAGCCACATTTTGCAATCTGTCCATCTACATGATCCAGCCCATGGCTGTGGGTGGTTTTTTTCCACGTGTTTGTTAGAGTGGTATCACTGAAGAATATTTGCTTATCCCTAGAAATATGTCATTCTTGTGATTACTGTTGTTTTCCACTGATGAGAAAAATTCTGTCATTTCAGTCTCCGGTACGTTGTGGAATATCCCAACTTAGATCTTGCAGAAAACCAATTCTTCATTTTATAGAAGAAACCCAGCTAGAGAGGCTTAAATTCACGCAGCTAATTAGGAGTACACTTCAGACTAGAAATCAGATACTTCTATACCCACTTATAGGCCCTTTCCGGTGACGAAAATTGTTTCTAGTAAGATAATTTTGGAGGCCTGGAATTATAAAGACATCGAGATGGACACATCTCAGTTTGCATAGGACTTTACAAGCCTTCATACCAAAAGTCCCATCTCCCAGGAAATCCCTTAGTCCCAGGAAAATCTGTACAGTTGGTTAGCCTATGACACGCACTTATTTTATGTTCTTTCTGTCCCTTTCATCTCACTCACATAACACTTGCAGGCTAGAAGACTGAGATTTTTCTTAAGCTGTATAGTGTCTGCTTTTTTTTTTTTTTCTTCCATACCCTGTGCTGCAAAAGGCTGATTTTTTTTTGCCATGGTGCACATGAGAGGCTCTTGCCTTGGGCTCCTACTTTAGAGGAGAACACTCTCCTCTCCTTTGACTGTGCCCCAGTCCATGGGGAGAGGAGTCTTAAGCCCCCATGATATAGCTTTCTAGATGGCACTCCAGCCCTCAGGGACCCAAGAGGTGATGTAAACCCTTCTGGGGGCATGTATAGGCCTCTGTATGCACATCAGTTTCAGGGTAGCCAAGAAGAGCTTTTTGCAGGAGCCTGGGAAGGAAGATGTGGAAGGAATTCCAATAAGTGAGTTGAGCTGCCTGTAGGTCTGTGTGCACATCTCCCGGTGATGTAGGAAGGGGCCGGGTGAAAACAGAGGGAGGTAAAGCCTGGACTTGGAGCCAGCTCCGCCTTCCCCTTATCCCGAGTTCCTGCCCTGATTTCCAAGGCTTCTGAGAATTCTAAATTTAAAGCCTGCCTTCTAGATTAGCATGAAGGGGCATTTGTCAAGAATAGGAGGCTTGCACACATTTTATCTCACAGTTGGTTAGCTTGATTTACAATTTTAAAGTATTTATCCATATGGTGTTTGGGTTTGCATTTGTACTATTGTCCCAGCTCCCCAGCACTTAAGGGGGAGAGCTTGACTGCCGCCTTCCCTCAGGTCACAATTGTTCCTGACATCACCTCTAGACGTATTTAGAAATTTTGGCTCTCTGAATAGCATAACAGTCAAATAAACTTATGGTACATGAGTACTTGCAATGCCTACTTTATTTGTCAAGTTTGCAGGGTCCATTTTGTAGTCTTCTGGACCCTGCCACTATTACCCTGGCTTACCAGTAGCTCCAAGCAACCGCAGTCAGAGGGAGACTTGGTCTGCTGTCTGGAATCTCCTTTTGTAAAAGCAAATAAAAAGTCTCGACCTAGACTAGATAAAGATAGGACTTGTAACCTTGGGATGGACACAGCAGAATCCGTTGAACTACATTTCCCTGGGAAGACTGATTTTTTTTTTCCAGCATAGTTCAAGTGCAAAAAAGATATTTTATGGTTTATGTTACACACATAGTTTCTCACATACATACTGTCACCTTTCAACTGTACACATTACTGTGTCAGTAAACTACCGGGCTATTTTAACACAGAAGCCAAATCTCATAAATTCAGATAGAAGCATTAAAAAAAAATCTAACAAGTAGCCATTCTTCCCTGAGCATTTATAATGTACCAACTTTGTGCTAAATAGTCTATAACCATTATCACTGTTAATTCTTACAAGGTGACTGTGTGGTTCGATTATACAAATGGAAATATAACTAAAACAAACAAACAAACAAAACCCAAAACTCTGTGACATTTGTGGGCAATGAGCATCAGTGTGCATTTTAGTTTTTACTTTTGTAATTTAAACATATGTAATTCAATGTAACACATTTTTATAATTGAAACATAAGTTTCCTATTTGTATCCTCATTATACAAATGAGGAAACAGAGATGGAGGCAAGCTATAAGGGACTCTTAGCTCTAGGGAACAAAGTGAGGACTGCTGGAGGGGAGGAGATGGGGGATAGGGTAATTGGGTGATGGGCAGGCATTAAGGAAGTCATGTGATGCAATGAGCATTGGTTGTTATATGCAACTGATGAATCACCACGTTCTATCCCTGAAACTAATAATGTACTCTGTGTTAGCAAAATTGAATTTAAATGAAAAGTTTAAAAAATAATAAAATAAAATGAGAAGCTGGAGTAGGGGCGAAACCTGAGGTTTTAGCATGTGTCTCTTGTCCAAGTTGCCCTCTGTCAAACCATTAGTCAGTTCATCCAGGAAATATCTACTGCAAACATTTCCTGTGTTGTGCCCTGTACTAGGTCTCCCCAATGTGTTGGGTAAATGGACAACAAAACAATTATTTATGAAACTTACTATCATCCGGAAGACTTAGGATTTGGGGGAAAATTAAAAGAGAGGCATCAAACTCAGCTCTAGGTAAAACAAATACCTTCAAATATTTTCAGGCAGAGTCAAAGCTGGAGCTGAGTCTAAAAGAAGAAACAGGTTTATCTTAGACTGACGGAAGGAGGACAAATTTGTCAAACAAAGGGAACAGCATACGCAAAGTCATGGAAGTGTGAAAGTTTCTGGGAACGTGTAGAGAATGACAGTTACTTTCCTGTGGCCAGCTATCGTGGAGGGGGGGAGGGGTGGGGAGGGCAGTGGTGTGCTGTAAAGGAGGACAGGCAAAACCAGAACATTTTTTAAAACACCAAGAACACTAATAAAAATGTCTGTGATCTAGAAAATACCAGTGGATTTTGCCTTTCTAAGTTAAATAAATAAAGCACCACTGTAAGAAGAAATCTTTTTTTATAATTCTAATAATAATAAAAACAATATTATTATTATTATTATTATTTTATTTTTCAGTGTTCCAAGATTCATTGTTTATGCACCACACCCAGTGCTCCATGCAATCCGTGCCCTCCTTAATACCCACCACCTGGTACCCTAACCTCCCACCCCCCCTTCCAAAACCCTCAGTTTGTTTCTCAGAGTCCATAGTCTGTCTGCTTCGTCTCCTCCTCCAATTTCTCCCAATTCACTTTTCCTTTCCTTCTTCTAATGTCCTCCATGCTATCCCTTATGTTCTACAAGTAAGTGAAACCATATGATAATTGACTTTCTCTGCTTGACTTATTTCACTCAGCATAATCTCTTCCAGTCCCATCCATGTTGATATAAAAGTTGGGTATTCATCCTTTCTGATGGATGGACCACATCTTCTTTATCCATTTGTCTGTTGAAGAGCATCTTGGCTTGCAAAAAGAAATCTTGAAACCTTACCATTCTCTATAATATCCTAAAGATGGAGAAATGAAACCTGGATATAGTTAAGTGACTTACGTCATTGAGAGCTAAAACTTAGTAGAGTGATATTCTTCTGAATCCTCAATCCCAAGGCTCAGGGTACTAATAACCACCCTGGAGACCCTTGTTTTATCTTACTTTAACCAAACAATTTCAAGTCTAATTGCAGGCTGGGTTTTAGTGAACACATTTTTGTAGAGGATCAAATGAATGTGGGTAGACTGGAATGAAGGCAATTATCTATTTGCAAAAAATATTTATAAGCACCTCATTTTCAGTGGTTATCTCATTTTTAATGTAAAATACTACTATAATGATAAATATTATTTGCATCTAGAGTGTTTTTTTGAAAAGTAATCCAATGCTTATGTTAAAACCAAGACCTTCAGATTTCCCCCCACTGAGCCTCTGCCATCCCAGCTATTCTGGTCCTATTTCTAGGACCAACCCTAACCTTATATGGAAGGGATTCAGTTTCAACATTTGAGACTGGCATCTCAATTTAATTAAACAGGCTTTTATCTCATTCTCCAAACCCAAACCCTGATTTCCGTTCTGATAAATGGGCCCTTGTACTATTATGTAGCTCTGTCCTTCCCTTTCTGGTCCCCTTTTAAGATGCATTCAGCTCTCAACCCCAGCCCATAATTGAACTCCACTTCTTTTCCTATAGATACTGTTGGTCCAGTCATCTTGGCTTGGCTCATGGATGAGCCCTTTCCTTCCCGAGGCCGTAACAAAACTTTGACCTACTGAGTTATCATCTACTGTTACTTCTCAGCAAATACTGAGAAGTATTCATCTGGATGGACAGGGATTAATTCTGGCACCTTTTGATTAGTGTCTTTTTAAAAAAGATTTTATTTATTTATTTGAAAGAGAGAGAGAGAGGGAGAGGGAGGGAAGGAGAGAGAGAGTTCACAGAAGGAGAGGGAGAAGTAGGCTCCCCACTGAGCAGGGAGCCCGATGTGGACTCGATCCCAGGACCCTGAGATCATAATCTGAGCTGAAGGCAGACACTTAACCGACTGAGCCACCCAGGCACCCCTTCCATTAGTATCTTTGAAAAAAAAAAAATCTATTTCACATAGTAAGTTAACTGCTACTGCTTGTGCTGCCTGTATTAAATCAGGTAGCACACTTCCTATAATATAGGACATGATAACCTTTCGTTAAGGAGGGAAATATGCAATAGTAGAGACTAAGGGAGAGATCAGGAGATTGTGTAGTGAAACTCCTTCAGGAAGGAGTTAGGGTTCCAGATTTTGGTGAAGTAGCCAGCTATGTAGGGAAAAAAAGCATCTATCCAAAGAGCACAGAGGAATCACTGATCTAGAGGAAGGTTCTGTTAGCCAGGTGATTTGGAAAACCTTTTGGACTCCCTTTATTCTTAAGATGGGGCTTCGGAATCTATCCAGCTCTCACTCTTCATAAGAACCTGTTGTCCAAGAATCCTGAACGCCTCACTCTGGGAAGATGTCCTAACCCACAGGAAATATTTAAAGATCTATAATTGTTGGGAATAACAGATGGAAACATAATATAGTGGAAAGGTTAGGATCAGATATTGTTTTATTTAGAAAGAGCCTCTGAGCTGTTTCTAATTATAGATAAAACAAGACAGTATACAGAGAGATCATTCAGCTGGAAGTCAGGAGTCCTGTGTCCCAGTCATATCTCTCCATGCATCCGATTCTAGAAGGTGCCCTTGACTATATCAGCCGAGTTTTCTGCCCTCAGCATGTTCAGCTATATCTGTTGGTGGGAATTAATTGTTTTAATTTTTTTTACAATCTCATTCACCTGAGAGGTCTATAATATGAGGTATATGAACATTCTTATAAACACAAAAAGTCAACAGTGAAAGTCACAGACAAGGAAAATATAACTAAAACAAACAAACAAACAAAATCCAAAACTCTGTGACATTTGTGGGCAATGAGCATCAGTATGCATTTTAGTTTTTATTTTTGTAATTCAAACATGTGTAATTCAATGCAGCACATTTTTGTAATTGAAACATAACAGTTTCCTAACTGGATGCCTTATTTCCATTCTCATCCTCCTGTAGTCTTTTATCTGCACAACAGCTGGCATGATCTTCCTAAAGCCTAAGTAAGATCATTATATTCTCTTTTTTAATCTCCTCCCCATGAAGCCCTCTTGCTTTTAAGACAATAGCCAAGCATCTTATGGTGGCCTCTATGACTATCTCTGGAAACAGAGCCCTGCTACCCATCCTGACTTCAGTGCCCGCAACTTGTTGCTTCTTCACAAAGTTTAACTACAAGAGCATTCTCTCAACCACTCGGCTACCCCAAAGTCATTCCTTATTTAGGATTGTTACACATGCTGGTTTTTCTGCCTGAGCTGCTTCCTCTGGTTCATCCACATCATTCAGGTCTCAGCTCCACATCTTTGCAAAGAAACTTCCTCCAACCCAGCTAATGGACTGCCCATTGTTGTGTTCTACTTACCTTGATCCCCTCTTTTTTTTTCCCCCCTACAAAACATCCACTTTTAGCTCATTGGATATTTTTGGCTTGATGATTACTGTCTTCTCTCATCAGAATGTGAGCCCCATGCTGACACGGACTTTATCGTGTTTACTGAGGTATCTTTAGTGTTCAGAGTAGCTCTACACATGGTTGTCCTTCACAGATTGTTCATTAAATGAATGGATATGCCTATGGAAGGAAATTAAACTCTAACAATTCAGCACAGATCCTATGTGTGCTATTTATAGAAGCCATAATTAAATATCCTATATCACTATCATCAATGCAGTTTTATTCTACTCTAATTACATATTCATGAGGCTCTTTAGGTACAAAAGAGGTAATGTTAGTGACACTGTTTACATACTGGATATCAGAATTTATAATAGTAATTCCAAGCTATATAGTTCTTCATCAGCAGAAAAAGGCATCAAACAGAAGAAAATTCTATAAAACGTTGTGTTAGCAAGTGCAAAGATATTTCTTGTCTCTTTTTAAAAATTCTTCCCTTTCAGGGTGCCTGAGTGGCACAGTCAGTTAAGCATCTGACTCTGTTTGGGCTCGGGTCATGATCTCAGGGTCACAAGGTCACATGCTCCATGCCCAGCATAAAGTCTGCCTGGGATTTTCCCTTCCTTTCCCTCTGCCCCTTCTGCTTGTGTTTTCTCTTTCTAAAACAAATAAATCTTTAATTAAAAATATAAGAATTATTCTTTTTTTTTTCTATTTCATAAATCAGGTATTTGATTTCATGCTATCCTTTTCTTGTATATTCAATATTCACAATGGCCAGCAATACCTCAAAGAGCTCATTTAAATATTTGGGATCTTAGAAGATAAGAGGGGAAAAAAGCATTGTTAGGGCAGATATTATAAAGAAAAAGAATCAGGTTCCAGAGAGATAAGGTGGGGAAGAAAATAAATACATAGCATAGCCACTGTGGTAGAACAAGAGACAGCTCCATATTCTGAATGAATGCATAATTTCCCCCAAAACAGACATACTTTTTAGGGACTTTCTTCACATCTTAATGGTGATGGTGTTACACATACCTCTACAAGAGAGAACTCCATCAAGGTAGAGGGACGTATACAACCACTTTACATAATCTAAAAGTACAACCAGGATATTTTTAGAGTGTTCCTGTGCCATAAGCAGCATCAGCATCACTGCCTGGCTGTCCCTGGGCCACATAGCACATGACAGTCACCCATGTTAAATAGGCTTTGAGTCGGGCACAGTTAAGTCTTCCATACACAGAATGCTTGCCCTTGTTGCCACAGTGAGGCTGGTCTCATGTAATTTAATTTGCAAGGATGGATTTTTTTCCTAGTATAAAAGTGTTATGTGTTCAGTCCAAAAATTTGAGAACTTCAAAAATGCATAGAAAAAAAAAAAAAAAACTCAGGTATAAAGATACCACCCAGACATTGTTCTATTTTGGTACATGCCTTTCTAGCACTGTTACATGTGTATAGATATATGTGAAGATTTTTATTTATCGTATATATATATGCATATATACATGTGTATATATGTTTGTGTATATACAGTCAAATATACAATATGTTCTGTCATATGTACACATTATTATGTGTATATAATACATGTCATCTATTTATATATACATATTTTTATATGATATTATCATATTGTACAAACTCTGTTGTAGCTAATCTGATTTATTTTTACTCATTTCCTATGTCTCTGTTCCTCAACAACATAAATTTAACGATTGCTTATTATTCCACTACATATATATATGTTGTCTTTTTTGACTACTTTTGATTGCTTCAAAATATTATAAATGTTTGATTTTTTTAAAATCCTATTAGCACATATAGAATAAAAGATAGAAGTCCATTTTCATTGAACCATCAGTAAAGGGGTTGTTGAGCTCATAGTGATCACTTTATATCAGTCATTATGCCAGAAACTTCTTGTATATCATTTAATCTTCAAACATATATGTAGAACAGAGAATGTTATTCCCATTTTGCAGCCAAGAAAACTGATGATGTTTTATAATCAAAAAAATATAAATATACACACACTCTCATACAAGCACACCCAAACATTATATACACCTCTCATACAAGCACACCCAAACATTATATACACCCATATGCATATACTGAACAAGAAAGAGAACACAAGCAAGAGAAGCGGCAGAGGGAGAGGTAGGCTTCCTGCTGAGCAGGGAGCCTGATGCAGGGTTTGATGCCAGGACCCTGGGATCATGACCTGAGCTGAAGGCAGACGCCCAACAACTGAGCCACCCAGATGCCTCTGAATGGGAAGTTCTCCTAAATTTTGTCATATTGCTTTTAAGAGTTAATAAAGAAGGTCAGGAAAGATTTTTCAGTCTGTTGTAGTCACTGTAGTTTTGTAATTCTTTAGGAGATGCAGAACCATAGACTCTCAAAACTATCTAGGTAGGATACTCAGTTTTTTCTAACTTGGCTCTATTGTTTTATAGATAAGAAACTTGGACTCAGATAATCATGTTTACATCAGTTTCAGCACCTGACTCTGAATTCAGGCTGTGTTATAACTTTCTTTGTTTCTTGATTCATTCGTTCAGTGATTATCTATTTAGCACCTACTGTGGACTGTGGACTGAACCGAGAAAGGCCCAGACACATAAGTAAACCAAATTTTCAAGAACTTGTCATCTCTGAGACCAAGGTAGACTCTTTTATGCACCAAGTCTGTATCAGGGTATCATCTCCGTAGGAGGGTCATTTGGTTCTATTCTTCCAACTTTCCCTTCCCTTATTCCATGTTCCCTTATCCCACCTCCTCATAGTTGACTGACTCCATGGGTTACTATACCTGTGCAATAGACATTGATAGATTTCCTCCATTATCAGTGTGCGATTCTAGGGTGGAGATATTATTACATTCTTCTTTCTTGGCTAGACAGTGGATATTCTTTGTGATCCAGGAAGAAGAGTTTCTGTTCATATTAATCAATTCTTCCAAATCCTAAGCATGACTCAGTAGCATCAGGCAAATCAGACTGTGGTAAGTGCTGAAATAGAGATTATATTGACTATATAACAAGTCACCCCCACATTTAGTGGCTTATACCTATAAACATTTATTATGTCATGGTTTCAGCGAAGTAGGAATCCAAGCATGCCTTAGCTGACTCCTCTTACTCAGGGGCCCTCATAAACCTGGTATCAAGGTATTGTCTTGGGGCTGTGATCATATCAAAGCTTAATTGAGGAGGATCCACTCCCAGGATCACTCACCTGTTTGTGGCTTTTGACTCTAGACTCAAGGGACTCACATCCTTTCAGGCTGATGGTTGAAGACATCAGTTCTTTCCCATGTTGCTTTCTTCACTGGACTACTCATAATATAGCAGTTTGCACCCCAGAGTTAGGGGTCTGACAGAGTAAGTTGACTAGCAAGATGTAAATCACAAAACATTTGTAACCTAATCTCAGATGTGACATTCCACCACTTCTACTATATGCTGTTCATTTGAAGCAAGTCATTGACCTCAGCACACTTTCAAGGGCAGGGGATAACACAAGAGCAAAAATTCCAAGAAATGGGGATCACTGGGATCCATTTAAGAATTTGCCTTGCACGAAAATAAATCGAAGAGAAGACTAGTGAATGCTGAATGTCCTCATTATCCACCCCCCAGGTGAATTCTACCAAACATTCATTCATTCATTCATTTTAATTAATTTGTTGATTAATTAATTTTTATTTCAAGTTATTTAATTCCAGTTAGTTAACATATATGGTAAAATTGGTTTCAGGTGTAGAGTTTAGTGATTTATTAGTTACATGTAACACACAGGGCTCATCACAAGTGCTCTTCTTAATACTCATCACCCATTTAGCCCATCTCCCACCCCCCTCCCTCCATCAACCCTCAGCTTATTCTCTATACTTGAATCTCTTGTATTTTGTTTCTCTCTTTTTCCTTCCCCTGTGTTCATCTTTTATTTCTTAAATTCCACACATGAATGAAATCATGTGGAATTTGTCTTTCTCTGACTTATTTTGTTTAGCTCCATCCACGTCATTGCAAATAGCAGGATTTCATTCTTTTTGATGGCTGAGTAATATTCCATATTGCGCACATGTGTGTGATTTCATTCTTTTTGATGGTTGAGTAATATTCCATAGTGTGCGTGCGTGTGTGTGTGTGTGTGTATACCGCTTCTTATTTATCCATTCATCAGTCAGTGGACATCTGGGCTCTTTCCATAATTTGACTCTTATTGATACTGCTGCTATAAATATTGGGGAGCATGTGCCCCATCAAAACAGTATTTTGTTATACTTTGGGTGAATACCTAGTAATGCGGTGGCTGGGTCATAGGACAGTTCTAATTTTAACTTTTGAGGAACCTCCATACTGTTTTCCAGAGTAGCCAGAACAGATTGCATTCCCACCAACAGTGTAAGAGGGGTCCCCTCTCTCTGCATCCTCACCAAACAACAACACCTGCTGTTTCCTGAGTTGTTAATTTTAGCCATTCTGACAGGTATGAAGTGCTCCTCATTAAAAGATAAATAGTATTTGAACCGGACTTGCAAAATATATCTTAAAGTGAAGGGGGTTTTCATAGGAAAATGAACAGGAGAGAAAGAGTACCAGCTTGAATAAAGGCACAGAAGATTCAAAGTTCTGGGACTTATTCATTCAAGTGACATTACAGAGAGACTACCACATGCCAGAGTAATAATAGTCTGGTAGGGCTAGAGCATAGGACAAATCATATGTCTTATCTGACTCTCTGCAGAAAGACCATTAACCCAGTGTTCTTACTGCTGCTAAATGATGCTACATCATTTTTCTAGACTAGTAACTGTATGTCAAACTTCATTACAGAATCCTGGAAATAGAGAGCCTTATAAAAAGTCATGTAGCTTATCTCGGTTTATGGAAAAAGAATAGACTTCAATATCTGAAACACCTGAATCCATTTGGGCCACTTATCAGCCCTTTGCCCACGTCATTTAACCTTACTAAATCCAAGTGTCCATAGCTATAAAATGGAGCAATTATAATTATATCAAACTACTGTTGGAAGGATTAAAGGAGATAACATTTGTGAAAACACATAGTTCAATACCTGGTGTATAATAGATGTTCAATAAGCATTGACTGGCTTGCCTTGCTTTTTTCTGTACTCCTTTGCCTTTCTTTTTTTTTCCCCCATTTAGAAACTCTCTAAGTTATTAAAAAAAATGATTACCAGGTTTTTAAAAAGCTTGCTAGGAAAGTCAGCCATTTTTACATCATTTCAAAGCTTCGAAATCGTTCCTATCCTGGAAGCAAAGGTTTCAGGACTTTAAAATTAGGACAAACTTAACCCCACTTTAATTCTATTATTCTTAGTTAATATATTTGCACCTAAGACACACTCATTGATGCTTCTTTAATTGAGTTATTTTTCACCTTGTAGCCAAAAGTAATGTAAATCATTTGAAAGGTAAAACTAACACCACTAATTGTACAAAATCTAGAGAACTATAATAAGTACTAAGCAAACAGATGGTTAGTTTAAATGACTTAAAAATCTCTATGTTTTTATCTTAAGAAAGACATTTAATACCTGGGCTAATTATAGATACGGCACTGCCTGACACATTGTAATTTATGCTTCTATTCTGATTTCTTCTTTATTTAAAGAAATTAGGTTCCTTTGCATGAGGTGTTCCATGCATCTGAGGCTGTTATACAAACTAAGGCTAAGCTTAATTCCAATATTTAAAAATGCTTTCAGCAATAATGCTAACTTTAACCTGAACCTTGCTTAGGAAAAAAAAAATGATATTGCTGCTTGAGCTCATTAGCAATGTAAGAGAGAAAACAAGATATACCAGGAGGTAGATCCATATTTTCCTTGGCTAATCCCAGTACTGCATAAAGAACATACCTTCTCACCCAACATATTTGAGTATATGACTTGAAAGTTAAATTAAGGAATCTTTTGTAATGCTACATCAATCCAACTTCTGGTAAGAGTTGGTAATTTGTTACAGATTGTGATTCTTTCTGCCATTATCCAAATATAGAAATTATGTGACATCATCTACCTAAGCATTATAGATTTGACTTGCTTTCTGTCTTAACCTGATACATACAGTAGAAATTTAGTAGTCAAGGTAGGGCCATTAAATAGTTTTGATTTTTTGTGAGCAACCCTAAAACTCTTTGTAGTTTTGCTGAAGAGTTAATTTGAATTATGTGTTCTGTAAGGGTGATGCACAGAAAAATTAAATAATGAACAAATCCATTGGAATATTTAGCATGCAGACCTCAAATGTGGCTTTGATCTACTTAATATCACTTTCCAAGTTTTTCTAGTCAAGTGGTCAAAAAAATATTTGAGGAAAAAATATGACATAATTGGAAGTTGAAAGGCAGTTAAGAAGAGATGTGTACACAGGAAAGACATATAATTTCAATGGAAATATGTATCTTCAAATAAACCAATAATCTTCATAACATTTCCTATGATATGAATTTGAGAATATTTGAAGCATCTCTGTTATATTTAAAATATTAAATGTGACCTGAATAACTGAATAGTCCATAGATTCCCCATGTATAAAGATTGTCTTCTTTTTCTTCTATGGTCAATAAGTTTAACTAAAAAGCAAAGGATATCCATACAAATCCAGATTTTTGTGCATCTTGAGAAATCTTTTATTCCTTAAGGGGGGTATATGTGTTTGAGAAATATAAGAAAGGAATGCTAAGATAGAGTCACATTACTTAAAAAAAAAAAAAGGTGGAGGGGGGATATATCAGAAGGAAATACTTCTGAAGGAAAATGGGGGGAGCAGGAAGAGGCAGGAGAGCCTTCAGACCACAGAGTAGATCTGACATCTATGAAAGAAGTGAGTGGCAGAAGGAGCTTAGGTCAGCAACTGCAGTGGCACTGTGAGATCCTTGCTGTCAGGCTATTGGAGAGCTCCAGAAGGTAGACTTCCCATCGACAAGAACCATGTTGGGCAGGAATGACCTAGCTGTAGTAACCTCTCCAAATTTAATCCCTGAATGAGAGCATCCTTAGAAGAGTATGCCTTTTACATGAAATCTGTAAAACTGTGGCCCTTGAGGCTGTCAACTAATTGCTGATGACTCAGAGCATGTTTTTCACAGACAGATGGGTCGCACACTCCCAAGGCAGCCACTGTCTATCCCCTGTGTAACACAGACCCACTGTTCCACCGGTAGGAGCAACTCCATGGTTGCCATGGGCTTCTCCTCCTGAGAAGAAAGTGTGAAGAGGGGGAAAAAAGTGGAATAAACTACATTTTACTCCAACTGTAGTTCATTTCAGTAATCTCAGGGCAGCAACTGATTTGCTCTCTTCCTACAGTATCCATTTCCAACCCTCTTCACCCTTCCCTCTCCCCTCAGCAGGTCTTAATGAATTTTTTGGGTGTGTGACCTAAATTCTTATCCCTGAGTGGTCTAAGCTCCTAGAAATTATACTTGTCTCCGTCTGTATTTGTTGCATGTGTAGGTTCATAGTTAAAGTTGGACAAAGAATAACCAGAGGCAGCTAGTGAGTAACTTTGTTCCCACACGTATTTCTCCATCCTGCATTGTATAATATCAACCTTACTTCCTCTTGCCAACCAGGGCCAATTACTGCTACCAAAATAGTGACTCGCCTTCTTGTCCTTACAAGTTCAAGTGCCTTGGTAGTAGCTTAATAGGACCTTGCGTTGGCCCATGGAAAGAATATTCCTCCTTTAAGGACCATAACTTCTAACCCAGAAGAGCCTAAAATTGAGAGGATGAAAAGTACAAAGCACAAAGATCCCCAGTATCTCAGTGGGAGTGATAGTAAATAGGGTCACAGAATCATTCAGTTGTGATTTCCCAGGTCAAAGTGTGTTACCATTTGGATTTATATGTGTGGTCATTGGTGCAACCCCCATCACTCCCACTGCTATTAAAAGCCCAGCTCTGTGCGTCCACCTCTGGTACTATGAACCCTGATCTGCAGAGGACATTCACCACTGAACTTATTAGAGATTTTGGTGTCCCTCTCACCAGGGCATTCACAGTGGCCTAGGAGAATTATGTGCCTCTGCACCTTCTGGGAGAAGATGAGAAGCTTCTGGTGGGTGTCCTGGATCACAGAACATATTCATTTCAGTATGCTTACCCCACAAGCCTTTTTATTCCTTCCTTTTCTGTCTCACAAGGCAGTTCAGGCACTCACATTTCACTCGGCACTGGGCATTTTTCTCCAAGCTTCTAAGAGCCACCCTATCAGTGAATATACTCATTAGGCAGGGTCTTTGCCAGGGCATTCAATCCTGTGTCCGAAAGAAGCACTCTCAAATCAACAAATGTAGCCGTATGTTCTGCCCCACCTTGATCAATCATCCCGGAAGTCTAAATATAAGGGTTGTCCTCTGGCACTTGTAGATACTAGCTAATTCCTGCAGTTTCTTTGGAGTGCAGTCTCTCTTCTTTTAGTTATCAGACCCAGTGCATCCCCAGCCAATTTATGCTGAAATGTAACCCTAGTGATTGGCCTGTCAGGTCAGAGATGAAGAAGCAGCAGTTCCAGAAAGCAGTACCTGTTGCCCTGAGCAGGCAGGGAGCTCTGCAGTGTCTTCCTGCAGAGGGGAAGCAACTGGGGGAGTCCCAGTGGAGAGGTGCCGGCCATGTCTTCAAGCTCCAATGGCTCAAGGGACTCTGCAGAGCCAAATGCCTCAAGGGTTTCCTTCCTGGATGTCCGTGTTCCATGTCTTAGAGTTGAGGGCTTTCCAGGTTAGTTTGGGGACCTTCTCATAGCAGATCTGCCAGGTCTGAGCATTTATTTGTCTCAGGAGTTCTGTGCTTCCAACTATTAATTCTTGAATTTGCTGTAAGCTATTTGTATTTGCTCTTCCACTGGAGAAAATAAAGGCCTCTGTATAACTATGTGCTATCAAAGAGTTTCTCTTGGCCTCCCATTTAGCTTTTTACTGTTTCTTAAGCACCCTCAACTTCTCATTACCCCTCTGCCTGATGTCAGTATAATTTAATAATAATCAGCCCCCCTCCACTGTCCCTATAGGCATTGTTATTCCCACACTTTTCCAGTGCCTGAATCATCTCACTGGCAAAGTCATCTCCTCTATCAGGCTGTTTCCAAGGTTACCCCATATGCCATTTTGAGCAACAGGCTCTTGGATTTAGGTCAAAGATACTTCTTGCCCCATATTCCATACTGTATGAGGCCGTGCTTGCCCACTGGATAGGAAGTGAGAGAGTCTCAAAACCTCATCATACAACCTACTTTGTCAGACCTTTCTCCATGCAAGCAGTGTCAGTTTGAGTTTTCTAAGAAGTTGAGACCAAAGTGAAATTTGATATTTATTGGGGAAATGTCTGAATGATAAAAAGGAAAGGGGACAAGAGTAGGTAGAGAACCTTCTGAAGCAGCACAACTCCTGGGTATACAAAGTGAGTCTTGCAAGGTAAAAATTGATGATTGAGGAGAAAAGTCTCAGATGGAATGCCACACTAAGAAAGTCTCATCCAGGCTGATGGGGAGGCATGGAGCACAGATGGCCCATTGGAGGAGGAATAGCTTGGGCAAGAATGGCTCACCTCTTAGGGGTGACTGGGTGGCTCAGTGGATTAAAGCCTCTGCCTTCGGCTCAGGTCATGATCCTGGGGTCCTGGGATCGAGACCCGCATTGGGCTCTCTGCTCAGTGGGGAGCCTGCTTCCTCCTCTCTCTCTCTGCCTGCCTCTCTGCCTACTTGTGATCTCTGTCTGTCAAATAAATAAATTTTTTTAAAAACTTAAAAAAAAAAGAATGGTTCACCTCTTATACCCCCACCCCCCATTTGGCTCAGTCATGGGTGTGGAGCAGTCCTGGGAGAACAAGGTCAGTTTCGTCTAGAGGTCTGAGTGGTGCTCTTTTAGGTAGTGTGATAAAATGGAAAGAAGCACCAGCCCTAGTTCAGAGTGAGATAAATATTATTTTCTCCCCCAGGTCACTTTCACAAGATCTCTGACCAGCACAAGTTACTAGATATTTAGGCAGTATTACTACTTTATGGTTTGTAATGATTTAATATGAACAATGTATAATTACACAGCAGGATGGCTGGCATATAGGAGGCTTCCAAAAAAAGGTCATTTACTACATCACCTTTGCATCAAATTCTTCTTGTCTCCAGTCTATTTTATTTTATTTTACGTTTTAAACTGAGGGTAATATTAGTGTCCTTGAAAAACACAAATATAAAAAAAAAAATAGACGGTTGCATTTTATTTTGCCAACATTTAGGAAATCTAGTTATTTTAAGTCGTTAATTAAATAAGCCTACTAATTAGAGTTTTTCATGTTTATGATGGAACATGTATAATTTCCCTTGGAGACTTAGGTGTTAAGATTTGTTTAATGTTCTTACCTTTCTAGGTGAAAATTTATATTGTTTGGGAATCACTATATTTCTAATACTGGCAAAATACATATAGATCAACTTTGTGCTATCTCTGAATCACTTATGTGTGTGACACTGCCTCTCAGTTTATTGTGTATTTCCACTATGATCTCAAATAACTATGTCTGTTGTAAATATGTCTGCTTTCTCAGGCCTATAAAGAATTGGTTCATGTACTCTGTTATGGAGTAACAGATTGCACCTATTAGTCAATTTCAGCTCCATTACATTATTATATGACGAAAATCCCAACTAATGACCACTAAATGACGAATACTTAGTTTTGATCAATACTTTATTAAGTCATGTGTGTTGCATACTTTTGTAACCAGCATAATGGTATATTTACCTAACTTCCTTCTTTACGAATCTATCCATATATTTAAAAAATAATAAGGATAACAGTTGGTTAAGCATCTGCCTTTGGCTCAGGCCATGATTCTGGGATCCTGGGATCAAGTCCTGCACTGGGCTCCTTGCTCAACAGGGAGCCTCCTTCTCCCTCTGCAAGCTCCTCTTCCTGCTTATACAGTCACTGTCTCTCTCTAACAAAGGAATAAAAACTTTAAAGAAAAAAAAAAGATGACAAAAACATTAACTCTTGGAACAAAAAATGAAAATAATCTATCAGTGAGAAAATAGATACTAGGTAATTAGAGGATATTGGTGGAAGAAGCCTTAAGGATCATACAGTCCAATCCCCTTGTTTCACACACACACACACAGGTTAAGTAATTTATCACAGGTGACTCAGGCAAGTGGTATAGGGCTTCAACCCAAAGTCAGATCTTCTATTCCTGGACGTGTAGGCTTTCCCCATATGCATCTGGTACGTATTTAGCATTGTGCTAAGTCATCTGGGAAATAGAGAAGAAAAACAGACTCTTTTCCTCATTTTTCCAAGTTTAATTAATATCGCTTTCTGTGATTATGGTTCTTAATGGACACAAAACCATCTAAATGTGTTATACTGAGGAAAGAAAAGGAAAAAAAAGAGTGGATATTTATTGACCTTTTTTTTCTCTGAAAATATTTTGGTATACTTAATTTCATGTTATCCATAAAATAACTAGAAGAACTATGTTTCATTACTCCCTTTAATAGGTAAGTTGGTAGGAGAAGAATCCATGAAACAAGATGGGATAGGGAGGGAGACAAACCATAAGTGACTCTTAATCTCACGAAACAAACTGTGGGTTGCTGGGGGGAGGGGGGTTGAGAGAAGGGGGGTAGGGTTATGGACATTGGGGAGGGTATGTGCTTTTGGGTAAATTGGAAGGGGAGGTGAACCATGAGAGACTATGGACTCTGAAAAACAATCTGAGGGGTGTGAAGTGGCGGGGGGGGGGGTGGGAGGTTGGGGTACCAGGTGGTGGGTATTATAGAGGGCACGGCTTGCATGGAGCACTGGGTGTGGTGAAAAAATAATGAATACTGTTTTTCTGAAAATAAATAAATTGGAAAAAAATTAAAAAAAAATAGGTAAGTTGATTGAGGCTCGGAAGATTAAATGGTCTATATAAGAGTATATAATCATAAACACAGATTTTCTGTGACTTCAGATCCCTCACTCCACCACTGCTGAAAGAGAACATCCACTTGGTAGACATTGATTCAGACTAGAACAATTATCTTTGAACTTTCACAATAAATGGTGTCATGTACAGTAACACAATAATAGTGAATCTAGAACTCAGACACAAGTCTTATGACTCTAAAGCTCCTTCCCTTTTCTCAAAATAATCCCTTTTCCTATTTCCCCCTTTCATATAAGTTTCTATTAGTAAGTTTTCCTACTGAGTTTCTGCTCCATATATCATCAATTAAATACAATGGGAAAAGTATAAGGAAAAAAATCAAGTTTTTATGATGGACACAGCCACACCAAATGTCACTGGCCAGTCAGATTAATGGGTCATTCTAATGAACTCTTGACAGGATGCTGCTTTAGGAAACCAATGAGTATTTCATTGATTTTGGGACTCTTCCCTTGATTATGGTGAGTGAGAGGGTAACAGTGTCTGACCCTGTATATGTGTCAATCTTGTTAAAGGACTTGATATGTGCTCTTTGTTTCTATTTCTCTATATTATCTTTTGGTATAGGATTTCTCTGATGATAGGTAAAAGGTGATAGACCCCTAGAAGATGAGAATATTTTCAGAACTAGTTACCTAGAATATCTCCAAAACATCATTCTTCAGACGGGCTGTGGAATATGGAAGGAAGACCATGAAATAGTTGCAATCGGGGATCTGATTTTTTTTTTTCTTTTTTGCTTTTGCTATAACACAGTATGAAGATATCTAAGAGAAAAATTCTTCCTTTGAGACAACCATAAACTCCAAAGTAAATAATCCAGGTATAAACACAAGATATTTTCATGATTTTCATATATTTCTTTATTTTTGCTCCTTCCTCAATCCATTTTATTTATTTACTTATTTATTTATTTTTTTAAAAGATTTTATTTATTTATTTGACAGAAGGAGAGAGATCACAAGTAGGCAGAGCAGCAGGCAGGGGTCGGGGAGCAGGCTCCCTGGTGAGCAGAGAGCCCCTTACAGGGCTTCCCAGGACCCTAGGATCATGACCTGAGCCAAAGGCAGAGGCTTAACCCACTGAGCCACCCAAGTGCCTCTCCTCAATCCATTTTAAAATCCAAGTTCGTCTGAGCTAAAAGGAAACAAAGATCTACCTTAATGGACACCCTTGTCAAGATGAAAACATGAAGGGGGGGGCAGTACACATTTGGGGGGAGGAGTAATACAGCGGTGATGGGATTAATCAAAGTAAGAGAATTGAGAAGGAGGGAGATGTCTAAAAAGATAGCAGAAGTTTGTGTTAATGGGCTGATTCTTTTCCACCTTGAAATATTTCCCTTCTAGGAGGGAAAAAAAAAAGACCTTGAAAGTTCTTGGTTTGGGTCTTTTAAGGGCAGCATGTGGGTAGCACTGATATAGCCATTAAATAAGACAAAGTCTAAATGGAACAGACATACTGTTCGCAGTTACTCTGCAGATTGGAAACTCTCACTCCTGCTATGATCGGACAGAGTCTATGCAGGATCAGTCCAATTATCCAGTCTCCAAAACAGTAAATTAAAGGCTTGGATGTTTTAAGAACGTTATTGTCTCAAATGTGAGTTTTGATTCACTCCATGCATTCATTTTAATTCTGATTTCTCATAAGTTGCATGCTTTTCATTCCACACTCCATTCTCCTTGAATCTTGAAACTTGTATTTCTGAACAACAGTGGCAATGCTAAACAATTACATTCGTTGGTGTTCCAAGACAGATCTTTTTATAAGAAACTCAAGTATACAAAGTGAATTATTTTTACAGTGGTATAAGATTGATTTTGGTGGTATTGTCCTTGAATATTCTGTGGGCTTCATTATTATTAATCTGGATACATTTTAACTTTAAAAATGTTAATTTAATTCACCAGGTCTCCTGGCTCATTAATCTTCTCAATAATGCCACTTAGGATAAAATGGCTCATCAAACAATAGTGATTCACATAAATATGTGGAAGTAGGAGAGCGGCGACATTGAAGGCGCAGAGGATTCCAAGCATTTTTCACTTCTCAGCATTCTTCATCTTTAATAACATCAGTCCTTGTTGGAGATTTTCCCACCTCATTAAAATATAATTATCCAGTAATGTGACTTTTCTTTTTCTCATATGCATGTACATAGGTGTACGTGCACATGCATGTGTGCACACACGTGCCCCCTCACACACACTCCCCCCTCTTCACGGATTATAGAAATGTCAGATTTACTTCCCTCATTTTGAGAATGGGCATAATGCCCGCCCTGCAGACTTCAAAAAGTGCTTAAGATAGAGGATATTTGAAGTGATAAAGTATAATGCTAATGTAAGTTGGTATAATTATTGCTATTGTGAGGAACTGTCTCATTTCCCAATCCCAAATGTAAATTTTCCAGTTCAGCGACACTTTTTGCTTATAATAATCCCGTGTGCTAGGTAGAATATTTGTGTGCTTTATACACAGTATGCAAAATCTTCACTATAAACCTCCAAGGTTGCTAGTCCTTGTAGTTCGCGTGTGAGGAAGTCAGAGACACCGGCTGATCTGCTCACAATGCAGTAAGTAGTGGAGCCGTGGTTCGTAATCAGGTCTGCTTCTGCATTCCGTGTTCTTTCCACCCTGCTTTCACTTTCCACCATTCTTTGCTTGAACTTCAGCGTAACTCTTATTGCTTGCAATCTGTTTGTACGTAAAAAATGACATAAAAATAAGGCACAGTGTGTGTCATGGAGTTGGAAGTAAAAATACCATTTTCTTTCAGTCTTCATATGAGCTAATGACGTGACATAAATCGTATCAGTTAACTCTCAATTTTCACTTGGTCCTTTTTTTGGTTTGGTTTTCTTTTCATTTTTTTTTTAAGATTTTATTTATTTATTTGACAGAGAGAGAGAAAGAGAGAGAGCACAAACAGGGGGAGTAGCAGGCAGAGGCAGAGGGAGAGGGAGAAGCAGGTGTTTTGCTGAGCAGGGAGCTCAACTCGAGGCTCCATCCCAGGACCCTGGGATCATGACCAGAGCCGAAGGCAGAGGCTTTAACCCATTGAGTCACCCAGGTGCCCCTGGTTTTGGTTTTTGCTTTGTATTGTTTCGCTTTATTGACTGGATGGGAAAACTGAGACTTGGAAATTAGCAGCTTGTGATGCCTCAGATTATCCACACAGCGAATATGATGTGACAAGAAAGGGCTTCTAACCCTGATCTGTTTGACTCTGAAGCTCTTTTAATTATTTCATTTATATACGTGTTACCCAAAATGAAGCATGCCTTGTAATTATCCTGACAATTTTGATATTTCACCTATTATAATTAACCACTGACTGGAACAATAGAGGTGGATATCATCTCCTCTGTGTGAATTATTTTATCTTGAAGTTTCCTCGGCTCTGGTCACACTTCCACCTTCTTATGGCAGAATGTTACAGCCCCAGGGAGAGCCAGGACTGCTTACTAGTTCATCCCCAAAGCCTAGCTACATGGAGATCTGGTGATATGCATTGAGCAGCCAACACAGAAACATGAGGCTCCGTTGGACTGCAGAGTCCCATGAGACCTGTACAAAACCTACTTTCACATGTGATCTGTGTCATTTGGGACAAACAACTGATAATCTTTCTGAGGCTATGGACCAGCCTTTTTAGACCAGTGAATGGTAATGACTCGGAATTTATGCCTATAGCTAACTCTTTCTCTTTCTATATCATCTATCTAAATTTTTAGGCTCGCTAAGGGAAATATCTCTGGCTTCAGATTTATCATAACAAACAGAAGTTGGGAGGAAAGCTAGAGCCATCTGTTTTCTATAAATTAAACGTTTTGATTAGAGACCCCCATAGGATATAAGTAACATACTTATGTGAAAGAACGTTATTTCTTGCTATGATTAAAATATGGCAGTCTTGGAACTTGCCTCTTTTAACTGTTATCTGCTTTATTGTTTTCTTTAGAAGTATTGGAGTTAGATGGTAAGCCAGATACAGACAGATAATAGCAAGAAGAGGCCTAAAGAGTGAGAAAGAAGATTTTATTGATCTTATTTTTTTAATTGGATCAAAGTGAAGGTTTTACCCTTCTTGGTTCTTATATAGTTCAGAGAAAAGAAAGAGAGAACATTTTAAGGAAGTGCTTCTCAAGATTTAGGTCTTTAAAATTTGATTCCTGATTATTGTATTGTTTGCCTGAGGATTTACACTTCATTGCCAGAATTCAATGAAATAGTACTTCTTCCTTCCTTCGATTTTTCAATAGAAAAACAAAAACAAAAACAAAAAACAAAAACAAAAACAATGCCCCAATCCTTCTTGAAAGTTTGTAAGGAAGTCTGCTGAAAAGCTCTGTGATTCTTCCTCAGCACGGTCTGTATCTGAATGTTACTGAGCAAGATTCATAAAGCATGTGTCCATACAAATTGGAGGACTATATATTCTTCCTGATGTTGGTCTTTGGTCCAAAATAAGAATTGAATGGATTAGGGGCGCCTGGGTGGCTCAGTCATTAAGCGTCTGCCTTCGGCTCAGCTCATGATCCCAAAGTCGTGGGATCAAGCCCCGCATCGGGCTCTCTGCTCAGCGGGAAGCCTGCTTCTCCCTCTCCCACTCCCCCTGCTAGTGTTCCCTCTCTCACTGTGTCTCTCTGTCAAATAAATAAAATCTTAAAAAAAAAAAAAAGAATTGCATGGATTAGGATAGTAATCATGCATGGATTAGGATACAGAATCTCTAAAAATACCAATAAGAATACTTCAGAGAGTGGTTTTACGCCAAACATGCATTTTGCTAGCACCACTGACATGGAATTAGAGTATCAAGTGTACAGCCACAGTACAAAACTAACGTTCACTCACTGACAAGCCAGCAATGAGTCTCGGTCCTCACAGAACAGAGCTGCCTTCCTGGATCTGAATGTAGATAATTAACCCAAACTGGATGAACACAGGTGGGATAAATTCTTCTACTGTTTTTTGTTTGTTTGTTTGTTTGTTTGTTTTGGCTGGTTGATTGGTTTCCTTTTCACTGACTGGGTGGTTAGTCTATGTGCTGATCTCCTGATCCTCTAGAATTGTAGAATCCCTACTCCCAAAACAGCCCTGGGAATAGCTTCAGTTCTTTACATTTTCTATTCTCCTTCCCTCCCTTATTTTAACTAGATACTCTTTGTTCCTTTTCCTCCCCACTATTTTACCTTCTTCGCAGATTGGCCCTTCCATTTCCCTTAGGGGACTTTAGTCTTATTTATGCCATTGTGATATTACAGTAAAAGTTTGTGTGTGATTGCAAGGGGAAGGATAGAAAGTTATATGCCAATTAAAAAAAAATCTGTATGAGACTAAAATAAAAGTTAAAAAAATTTCTCAGGCGCCTGGGTGGCTCAGTGGGTTAAGCCTTTGCCTTCGGCTCAGGTCATGATCTCAGAGTTCTGGGATCGAGTCCCGCATCAGGCTCTCTGCTCGGTGGGGAGCCTGCTTCCTCCTCTCTCTCTCTCTCTCTCTCTCTCTCTACTCTCTCTCTCTGTGCCTACTTGTGATCTCTCTGTGTCAAATAAATAAAATCTTAAAAAAAAAAATTTCTCCTAATTCTTCCTCCCACAGTTAACCTTTTCTGAAACCTTTTTTTCCTTCCTGCTTTTTCTTATTATTTTTATTTTTTTGTTGTTGCTAACATATAATGTAGTATTTGTATCAGGGGTACAGGTCTGTGATTCATCAGTCTTCCACAATTCACAGCACTCACCATAGCACACACCCACCCCAGTGTCCATCACCCAGATGCCCTATCCCTCCCCCGCTCCCCTACTCTATCATCCCTCAGGTTGTTTCCTGAGATTAATTAAGAGTCTCTTATGGTTTTTCTCCCCCTCAAGTTCCATCTTGTTTCATTTTTCCCTCCCTTCCCCTATGATCTTCTGCCTTGTTTCTCAAATTCCTCATACCAGTGAGATCATATCATTGTCTCTCTCTGATTGACTTATTTCGCTGAGCATAATACCCTCTAGTTTTATCCCCTTGTCATTGCAAATGGCAAGATTTCTTTTTTGGTGGCTGCATAGTATTCCATCATGTGTGTGTTTTGGGGTGTGTGTGTGTGTGTGTGTGTGTGTACCACATCTTCTTTATCCATTGATCTGTTAATGGGTGCCTAGGCTCTTTCCATAGTTTAGAATGGACTATCGTGGACATTGCTGCTATAAACATTGGGATGTACATGCCCCTTGGGGTCACTACATCTGTAGCTTTATGGTAAATACCCAGTAGTGTGATTCTTGGGTCATAGGATAGCTCTATTTTCAACTTTTTGAGGAATCTCCATACTGTTTTCCAGAGTGGCTGCTGAAGCCTTTTTTTCCAAAAATGTCTTGATGGAGCTCCACCAACTTGATGCAGATATTTATGTTAATTTGATCTGAGAGGTTGTATACGACCCAGTGGTGTGCTGGTAATGTTTAACAGCCAGCTCTAAGGGGACAAAATATACGCATATGTATTCATACATACTTTTGAGATTTTTTTTTTAAATTTATTTGACAGAGAGAGAGATCACAAGTAGGCAGAGAGGAGGCGGGGGGGGCGGTGGGAGGAAGCAGGGTCCCCACTGAGCAGAGAGTCCAATGTGGATCTCGATCCCAGGACCCCAGGACCATGACCCGAGCCAAAGGCAGAGCCTTTAACCCACTGAGCTACCCAGGTGCCCCCATACCTACTTTTTATAAACCTTACTGATATAAAAGATGTATAACATGCAATTTACAGATAATGATAAAATACTCTTTATTGTAAATTCCGTATAGCCATTTGCTTCTCACAGAATGCTGTCAATTTTTACTGGAGTTTGCAACTATAGCCAACCAGTAGTTGGTTGTGATTTGTCAATGAATGTATTTCTAGTATGAATATTGATTGATTTTTCATTTACATGAACGTATAAGACAAAGGTAAAACAACAAAGATATAATGAAACCACTAGTCTGTAAATGACGTTAGAGACTTCTTTGTTGAATTGGATGATAGTTTTCAAATACTGAAAGAATATTTCTCAGTTTGTTGTGGTGTCTACAAAGTAACGTGTATAGACATGAGATCCTTGAATTTAATCTGCATTATTGACATTTTTCCATCACCTTAAGTTTATACCATTCATTGTCAAAGGAGGTTATATGGCCTCATGGGAGTGAAAACTGGCTGTCAGGTTGGGGCAAAAAAAGTTACCCTTTCCATGCAGAAAGCATAGATATACATACAATATATAAACAGAACTATGTCTGTGGTTTAAATATTTCATGGTAGGACAATTAGGACAAAAATATCCAAAAGGGCTCCTTACCAGGGGTGATAAAAATGAAATAAAGACAGTTGAGGAGCACTTGTTCAGACAGCCAAAAAAACAAGAAATAAAGCTCTGATCTGTAGCACTTACTGATTTCTGAAGTGTAAATACTCTTTTTTTTATAATTTTTCCAATTTATTTATTTTCAGAAAAACAGTATTCATTATTTTTTTCACCACACCCAGTGCTCCATGCAAGCCGTGCCCTCTATAATACCCACCACCTGGTACCCCAACCTCCCACCCCCCCGCCACTTCAAACCCCTCAGATTGTTTTTCAGAGTCCATAGTCTCTTATGATTCACCTCCCCTTCCAATTTACCCGAAGTGTAAATACTCTTATCATGGACAATTTCAAGCTACAGATGCGATATTACTGAACACGGAGCTGAATGGGTACAGTAGCATACCATTATGTTTCTACTTGCAAGTATAACAGGTGTAAAGAACCTGAAGAGCATAGAAATAGTAAAATGTAAGAAAATCATTAGTAAGAGTGAGTTTTAAGTATTTTTAATATAAATTATTAACTTGGACATTTATATAATTTCATTTTTATTAAAGGTCTTATTTAAGCAACCAGTTCATAAAATTCCTGAAAATTTAATCATTGTCTTTCATGAGCGGATTTCAGCTGGCTCCTGAACACCACTAAATGGTAAATATAAAACTCATTTTGGGGGCTGCCTCATAGGCACCTGAAAGACAGAGCTTTTCTTCAGCCCTACTGAAAGGATGCCTAGAGAGGGCCCAGCTGAAATAATAAATATTTTGTCCACATCTTTAATTTTAAAAGAATGGTAAATACATCCAGAATTAGACATATCTTATGTCTTATGTCTCATGGATATCTTATGACTTTGTCTTATGATATCGTTACTCTTTTTTAAGTCAAAACATATGAACCCATTTTTGTACTTGACACCTAATATAGTCAAATTATTTCCAGTAAAGTTGTATCAAATAACACTCTCTCTAGTAGGATGGGAGATTCCTATTTTACTGCGCATCATACTTTTAAAAAATATATTATAAGAGGATTATGGTATTTCATTATTGATTGAGTAGCAAATTTAAACGTGAAATTTGCATTTGCCAGTTGGAGAAGATTTTATTGTGCCAAACAGTAAAACCACACGAAAAATAATAAAAATCATAGTTCTAAATATTTAAGGGTTAATGGAAAGGTTCTTGAAATGTGTCTTTCCTTGACATTTGAAATGTTTAGTTCTTTTGTATCCTATGCGATGTTATTTATAAATCACTGGATCTATTCCTAATGGTTTTGCACAGGATTCTCTCTGCCAGTAGAGAAAGTCTAATGCTTCCTACCAGTGTTACAAACAATACTGCTTATATGATTATGATGGTAGAGAAAAAGGTACTGTCAGAGTCTGTGTTTCAGTTAAAAATCGTGTCATTTCAAGAATCTAGAGCAATATTAAAAGTTTCCCTGGATGTGATGTTATATAAAATAGAATTGGAATGTGAAGGCTTTTTAACTAATTCTTCTAAGAAATTATTGATACATTTTCTCTGCTTTTAAACATCTTTATATCAGACACATACTTTAAAAAGCATCTTTATTGTCAAAATCTGACATATTTTATTTCTCTTTTTGTTTTCCAAGACTACAGTGATTAGTAAGTCTCAGGAGCTTTATTGGTTGGTAAATCAGGTCCTAGATAAGGTCTTTATCTAGAAGTGTGATAATATAAATTAACATTTTTTTAGAAAAGGGCATATATTATATAAGCCATGGTTTTTACTTTAAAATCACTATAAATGTGGATCTATCTTCATAATTAGAAAACATATTGTTTAGGATTATTGGTTTAAAATAAGGGGATAGGCATTTCTTGCCAAGACATATCTTATGTCTCATGGATATCTTATGACTTTGTCTTATGATATCGTTACTCTTTCTAACATGGACAGCTGTGGAGAGATCTGTGAAGTTTGCCTCATGTTCAATAGCATCTGAAACACTTGTATCTACAGGGCATCTGGTGCCCTTAAGACTCTGATCATTGAGAAGGGTCTGGAAAACTTTCCCCACATCAATGGTGTTCCTTTTTGGCACAACTTCTCCACCGCTCCTGATTCCATCAAGCCTTAATTATCTTGGGTTCTCTTTCCCCTGAGCATGAGAGTCTACATATTTGGGAGAGAGTCAGGGCTTAGACTTGAAAAGCAAGTGAATTCAGATTCCATCCCTCTACTGGGTAGCTGTATGTCCTTAAGCAAATCCCTTAACTCCTCTCAATTTCATCTTCCTCAAAGAGATTGATTAGGTACACATTCATCTATTCAATAAATAAATTTTGAACCTTATATTAGGATTCTCCAGAGAAACAAAATCAAAAGGATGTATAGAATGAGATTAGTTATTTTTTTTTCAAAGACTGTTTTTAGGGGAGTTACAGGTTCACAGAAAAATTGAAGTATCAGAGCATTTCCATATGCCCCTTGCACCCCCACAGGCATAACCTCTACTATTATCAACATCACTCGCTACAGTGATAATTCTGTTACAACTGATGAACATACTTAGACACATCAGTATCTCCCAGAGTACACAGTCTCTGTGTACACTTGATACACAGATATTGTACATTTTGTGGGTTTGGACAAAATTAAAATGACATGCATCTACCATTGGAGTATTGTACAGATTAGTTTCATTGCCCTAAAACTCCTCTCTGTTCTACCTGTTCATCTCTCCTACCCCTGACAACCACCCATGTTTTGACTGTCTCTATAGTTTTAACTTTTCTAGAATGTCATATAGTTGGAATCATACTATATGTAGTTTTTTCAGGTTAACTTTTTTCACTTAAGAACATGCATGTAAGTTTTCTCCTTGTCGATTCATGGTGTGAGTTTATCCCTATTTAGCTCTGAATAATATTCTACTGTCCGGATATATCTCATTTTATCCATTTATCTACTGAAGGGTATCTTGGTTCTTTCCAAGTTTGAGCAGTTATGAATAAAGCTTCTATGAGCATTCATGTGCAAATTTTGTGTGGACAGAGTTTTCAACTCAGATAAATACCAAGGAGTTCAACTTCTGGATCATATGATAAAAGTATGTTAGTTTTATGAGAAATAACCAAACTTTCTTCCAAAGTGGTTGTGTCATTTTGTATTCCTACCAGCAATGAATGAGAGTTCTTATTGCTCCACATTCTTGCCAGCATTTCGTATTGTCAGTGTTCTGGATTTTGACCTTTTCGTAGGTATGTAGAATGTTTCATCATATGTTTCTTTGTCACCTGTATCTTCTTTGGCGATGTGTCTGTTCAGGTTTTTGGCCTGTTTTTTGTTTGTTTGTTTGTTTTTGTTTTGTTTGTTTTTTAATTGGGCTGTCTGTTTTCTTATTGTTAAGAATTCTTTTTGTATTTCAAATAACTGTCCTTTATCAGTTATGTCTTTAGCAAATATTTTCTCTTGGTCTGTGACTTTTCATTGTTTCAAGAGAGTTTCATTTTAAGGAATTGGCTGTATGCTGCTAGAGGTCAATAAGTACACCTGTGAGGCAGGCCAGCAGGCTGGAAACCCAGGAAAGACTTGATAATGCAGCTTAACCAGGGCAGTCAACTGACAGAATTTTCTCTCTCAAGGAAGGTATATCTTTCTGTTAGGAGGTCAGCTGATTGGATGTGACCTACCCACATTATGGAAGATAATCTTCTTTATTCAAAATCTACTGATGTAAATATTAATTCCATCTAAAAAGTACCTCTATAATAACACCCAGGCCAGTATTTCACCAAATAACTAGTTACCATAATCTAGATGGTTAACATATTAAATTAACTATCATAAGCTCCTTCTTGGAGCTACTCTTCCAAGCTACTCTTCCATATTGTCTATATCCTAATATAGACAATATCAAATCTATGTGGTATACCAGAGACTAATATAATGTTGTATGTCAATTATACCTCAATAAAAGAAAAAGAAACCCTAAGTTTTATAATTTGGAGCTTATTTTGTAGCAGGTCAAAAGAGATAACAGTAAAAATAATAGATGAGCAAATCGAATGGTAGGTTATAACGCAAGGAGCCTTATGGGAAAATAGATGAGGCTGAGGCAGATCAAAAATAGAGAGTACAGGGGCGCCTGGGTGGCTCAGTGGGTTGAGCCGCTGCCTTTGGCTCGGGTCATGATCTCAGGGTCCTGGGATCGAGTCCCGCATCGGGCTCTCTGCTCAGCGGGGAGCCTGCTTCCTCCTCTCTCTCTGCCTGCCTCTCTGCCTACTTGTGACCTCTCTCTGTCAAATAAATAAATAAAAAATATTAAAAAAAAAGAGAGAGAGAGAGAGAGAGAGTACAAAGACAGGACTGACATGTGGAAAAAATAGGAAAACAGAAGAAGACTTAGCTTTGTGATAGCCAAGGGAAGAGTGTCCAAAACGAAGACTAATAAACTAAATGAATTAATTCATTTAAAACTCCTTCTCTTTCTATTCTTTTAAGGATTTAATTTCATAGTATATGGAATTATGGAGTGTTGAAACTGAAGAAGCCTTTGAGATGATCTCATTCAAGCACATCCTCTATTTTATACATGAGCAAATGAAGCAAAGGGAGGGAACGTGTCTTGCTCAAATTCAAAAATTCTGTTTGTGATAGAGCTATAGTTGTGTGTAAAACTCTTGACTCCTGGACTTCTGTTTTAGTCATTTGAACATAGATCTTGTAATGTCAATTCTAAAACCAAGTAATGCATTTTCATTGGTATATGAATAGATGTGTGTGCCCCCTCTCCAAATTCCTATATTGAAGCTTTAGTCTCCAGTGTGATGATATTTGAAGGTGGGACCTTTGGAAGATAAATAGGTCATTGAAGGTAGAGCCCTCATTAATGGAATTAGTGCCCTATGAGAAGAAACATAAAATGATCTCTCCTCAGCCATGTGAGGTTATAGCGAGAAGAAATCCCTCTACAAACTAGAAAGGGGGCGCTCCTGAGAAACCAAACCAACTGGTTCTTTGATCTTGGCCTTCTCAGCCTTTGGAACAGAAATTTCGGTTGTTTAAGCCACTCAGTATGATATTTTTGTTATAGCATCCTGAACTGATGAAGGTAGACCTTACTGTCTTAAGGGTTATATGTCTTATGGCTATAGGGGAATATAGAATTTCAAAGGCTCAGATAGATTGGTAAGGAAGATAACCTTGCCTGGGAAGGTTATTGGGATTTCCCTAATCCTCCCTAAATAACAGAGGACTGACCAGTCAAAAAGTCAGGACAGAAATGAAAGTTGAATTCTTCTTGCTTTCTTTGGAGTTAGACATACCTGACAGAATCCATCAGCCTACAACCCGGGAGGGATCCCTCTTGGTAAATAAATATTAATTGAAGCAGATTTTCTCCAACTTCGCTTACAGCTGGGAGCATGTTAGGCCTCTGTTAGGCTTTTCCTCTCCTCCACCCCAAATTTAGTTTCCCTCAGCTGCAGGCTGTGTGGTGTGAATAACCCCACAGTAGTGCTTCCTGTGTGGATAAATCAAGGCCAATGCCAGTGGGCCTCTTTCCGGATGGCGTTCTGTGTGTCACCACTGGGTTGTAATATACTGTAAATAATACTTGCTGTCTGAGAAGCTGGACTGACAAATGCAAACAGCATTGTTCAGGTTTATGAACATCAATTAATATTCACCCATCTGTCTCTCTGTATTTCCTGCTTCTCCACTTATGCAAATAAGACTGTCAATTAGTCTGGAGGCTGACAGGACATTAAAGAGTCGTTTGTTGTGATGTGTTTGCAATACATAGGCTTTTTGTTTCCTTAGGACAGATCCTTATGAGTCTGACTCTGACGTATGGAAACATAAATAACCTTTAGTTGTATCAGAGTTGATCTTTGCTGTGTCTGCAGCAGAGACAAAATGTTCTGAGAACGAGTATGTTGGAGGTGAAATTTGGATAAGCCTCCAAATCAAAGCAGAGAAGAGGATTGCTTGTAGGAGAGAAGCAGACATGGGATCAAGGGCTGAGCATTAAAAGTCTGCTTCAGTATCATCATTAAATTATCTAATTAATATTATTTAATAATGCATATTAACTAATTTAGAGCAAATAAGCTTGTTGACCTCTCACTTTATAATTTCCACATCAGGTCTCTTGATATCTGCAACCTATTAGCTTTATAAGCATGTCATTATTATTATTCAGTTAAAGTTCTAGGTGTCTTGGGAAGACATGAGGAGAAGATGGTAATTCGGTTTAAAATATGGCCATTTCATTGCTATTGTCACATAGACAGCATATCTGTTTGATTTTGTCAGTTAACGTTTTCATACTATACCTATTTCAACCATAACACTTTATACTCTGGTATAATTTGCTCCAATATCATTAGCCTCTATGTATTTCCTAATGAAATCATAGTCCACAATTATGAGATGCAATAAATTCAACAGCATCTAAATGCTTCTCCCCCATATAGTATTTTCACTTTTTCTTTCTCTCGATATTTAATTCCCTTAATCCCTGGTATGCAATGTATAAATAGATGCATTCTCCACGAAGTCCTTAGGGTTTGGCACTCTACTCGTTACAAAGTAGTGATTATCATACGGAGAAATTTGCAAGCTTTTCAGTTCTCCCAGATCAGGGAATACAGGCATGCATGTATTTCCTAAACACGGTGGATTCATTGTTGATTAACTGCTTCCAGAATGTAAAGTTAGTTTTTCTTCTTCTGAACACCAATCTGTCCATAAGCTCTGTGTAAGATATTTGTTTTAGGTCCTGTGGTTAGACTCCTAGATAAAATAGCTTTTCTGTCCCTTTTCGCACATACACCAACCAGTTTACCGCAGGACCTATTTTCTGTACCCGCGCGTGGCACAGGGGAAAGAGCTCAGGTGATTCATCCTGTTTCCACTCTTGATTGTCTCAGACACAATCAAGATGATACTGCAATTGGTGTGAGAATAAGCCGGCTGGTCTTAAAATATTATTTCCAGCATAATGTGTTAATCAAACTATATCCTCTCCCAATTGTATCATGAATAGCACATCCTGTCTAATAAGAGATAATGAGGGAAGGAAAGAGTTGCTTTGATTAGGACAAACACAGTTTAAGAAATAGATATTTTCTCAACCTACGTGACACTAAAGAGTACTCCATTTGGAGGCACATGTTGTTGGCTGAAGGAATTTTCTGTCGATGGCCAGCCTCGTGACTTTGCAGAGGGAATTTAACTCGGACACTCACCTTCTTTGGGGGTCAGGGGACGCACACACTCACATACGTGCTGCTGGCACACACTCTTCTCACTAATTACAGAGTTGTGGTACCATGTAAAGAAAAAAATGAACAGGAAGCTACTTTATTAGCTTCGAAGCACCATAATAAATGAAGATCCCCCAAGAATCTCTTCTCTGCTAGGTGTAGCCCCCTTGCTCCCCCATGAGCACGCCGGGAATACTCTCTCCAGTGCCGTCCCAGTCACACTTCTAGCTAAGGATGCCATAGACTGGCTGGCTTAACAACAGAATTACCTTAAACAATAGTTTGGGGGGCTAGAAGTTTGAATTAAGGTATCAGCAGGGTCGATTCTATCTGAGAGCTGTGAGGGAAAAATCTCTAGGGCTTTCTGTTGGGCCTACCTCTAGCTGTCTTCTCCAAGTGTCTCTTCACAATGGCTTCCCTCTATGAATCTGTCTCCAAAAGTCCTCTTTTTATAGTACACCAGTCATACTGGATTCAGGACCACAGTAGGGATCTCATTTTAACTTGTGAAGATTCTTTCTCCAAATAAGACCCCTTTCTTAGTTGGCGTTAGGACACCAAGATACCATTTCTAAAGGGATCCAATTCAACACATAACATTCTTCAAAGAGCTGCATTACTGCCTCCCTTCTTCCAGGTCCTTACTCTTCAGTGGATCCCTCTCGGACCCCTCCCCGCCATTTAAAAATGCATCCCTGTTCCCAGGCACACATGTCTTGTCTCTCCCTCCTTTCTGCTTCAATGTAGTCGATAGCACCTACTACCACTGACATGCTGTTTATTTCCATGATTTACCTTATTATCTGAATAATTCCACTTGAGAAAAGGCCCCACGGAGGTGGGGACATTGTTTTGTCCTCTCCTGGCTTCCAGCCCCGAGGACAATGCCTGGCACATAGTAGGTACTCAATAAACATTTGCCAAATGAAATGCAAAGCCCAAATACCTGTAAAAATTACTTTAAATAGCTTGCTACTAATGAGCTCTCAATGTCCCAGTCATGCTTAAGTTGGCTGAATTCTTCAGTTACAGTGCCCAGTTGGAGAACCAGAGGCAATAGAGATTTCAGCCCATTGTATGTTTTGCTCTTTTTTTCTTTTTCTTTTCTGAAGATAGCACAGAGTTTTAATATTGGAAATACTCACTTTAGATAGCATGAAGGCAGGAGAACAAAATTCAGGGGGCTGGACATTGGATAGTGATGAAATGACAGCAGGACGTTCCTTGGCTTCTGTGTATTCACTTGGGGAACTAGAGACTCTCTCAGTTCACTGCTGGTAAGCCTTGAACGCCATGCTGGATTCGCTTAGCAATAGGACTCATTAAAATAGTGAGTTCCTCCACCTGTATTTTGGCTTAAAGATCACTTTTGGTACTTTAGCCTTTCAGTGCCACATTGTAGAAAGAAATGAAAGGCAGTGTTTTTTTTTTTTTTTTTTTCTTTCTTTCTTTCTTTCTTTTTTTTTTTTTTTTTCCCAGCTCTTCTCTAGCAAATGAGGCTCATAAAGGTGCCAGTGACAAAATAAATCAGTTATCTGGTGCTCTCAGCTGAATATAGCTGCTGTTATTGTTGGCTGATATGCCTCTGGGGAAAAAGGCATTTCAAAAAGGACTAAATCCACACATAGTGTTGCTGTAATAAAGCAACATTTAGCAAAAAATCAACTTTAGGAACACTATATTAAGGCTGGAAGCTAATTTACAGGAAAGGCTGTGCAAAATCCATTATTTCAATGCCATCTATCTGTAACGGACTCAAGTACTGCCAAGACTAGGTGTGAATTCAAACTATTGCCATTTTCTGGTGCAGGCTGCATGGTGTGCCAAATAGAGCTTGGGCTTGTAAGTCTAACAAATGTAGCCCAGACACTTACTAACTGTAATTTTGGCCACGTCTCAAACTTCCTTAACTTGTTTTTCTCCATCTCTAAAATGGAGCTATTGTATCCTCTCTAGAGGTACAGGTGAAGGTTAAATTAAGTTACTTGGAGTGCATGCAGTGCTAAATTACTTGGAGACCATGCAGGTTCTATTTCTGCTACTGGTACTACAGTTCTGTTGTTCTTTTAGCCCCATCTTGATGACTAATTTCTCCATTTCAGCCATTTTAGCACATACACATTGCAACTATTGATTTCCATAGGTTGGGTGACTATGAACACATCCATGAATGCATTTGTTCAGTTCTCCAAGGCTCAGTTTTCCTATTTGCAAACTGGAAGATCAAAGTCAATGATAATGATAAGCGCTAGCAACTATGGAGTGTGTGCCGTGCATAAGACGTCATGCTAAGTGTGCAGAGGGTCCTATTGGGATCCTTGATCACAGATATGGAAACTGTCTTCTAGAGAGTATGAAGCTTCCTCACTGTAATACAGATAGAAGATGGTAAAAATGTAAGGAAACTAGCATCATATCTGGTGGAGATTGAATAAGGTTTTTATTGTTATTATTTTTTTAAGATTTTATTTATTCTTTTGAGAGAGAGAGAAAGAGTGGAGGGAGAGGCAGAAGGAGAGAGAGAAACAGACTCCCTGCTGATCTAAGAGTCCAACGTGGGGCTCCATCCTAAAGACTCTGAGATCATGACCTGAGGTGAAGGCAGATGCTTAACTGGCTGAGCCACCCAGGTGCCCCTTTTTTGTTATTATTAATGGCATCCTCTGGAGCGTCATCCTCAAGTCATCCATAATCTCCTTTATGACTGTGTGATCTCTGTGAGAACAGAGAGTGTATCACAGGGATATTGTTTGTTACTGTTCACTAGAAAACTTTATGACAGTAAGTGCATGAGGAAGAAAGAAAAAAAGGAAAAAAGAAAAACAGGAAAAGAAAGAGGGAGGAAGGAAGAAAAAAGGAAGAGAGCAAAGGAGGAAGACAGACACACATGGATAAAATGCACGCGTATCACTTTCTCAAGCATCTGCCACCGTGTTTCTAACCTGTTGACAATTTCAAGAGAGCTATTACTGTGAAATGTGCCAGGCCCTTAACCATCATGGTTTTGGTTGGGAGTGTACCATTTTCCAAAGTACAGATGAACATGACAAAACAAATTGCTCTGTTTTTTAACGACTGCCAAAGTTCTCAACACACAGCTTCAGCCGGGAAGTCCACGCATGCACCCTGAAATATTTTAACATAATTATGTTAACTAAGGACCTGAACATAGACTTTCTAAGCTGCCATTTACAGGAAAAAAAAAAAAAAATCTCTCATTTACAAGGGGAACTCTTTTTTGTTTTGTTTTGTTTCTTAGTTTTGTTTTTGTTTTTTTGTTTTTTTTTTTTGGTTTTTTTGTTGTTTTTTTTTTTTTTCCTGTGAATCCTTGTTGACACTTATTGTGCGTCTCTGACTGTCCTAACACAGTGCTAATGGTCAACCCACTGCTAGACTCCCTGGAAGAGAAGGCTAAGATATATTTATGTCTTGCCTGACTGGCAAACCTTGTGTTCCCTTAACCCATATTTTCCCCTCCAGCTGTTAACCCTTTTCCTTTTATTCCCCACACCATTCAGTCTGGGATATGGAAAATGTTTCAGATTTTTTTAAAAATTCAGTACAGGGACGCCTGGGTGGCGCAGTTGGTTGGACGACTGCCTTCGGCTCAGGGCGTGATCCTGGAGTCCCGGGATCGAGTCCCACATCAGGCTCCCAGCTCCATGGGGAGTCTGCTCTGCTCTCTGACCTTCTCCTCGCTCATGCTCTGTCTCACTGTCTCTCTCTCTCAAATAAATAAATAAAAAATCTTTAAAAAAAAAAAAAAAAATAAAAAAAATAAAAATTCAGTACAGATTTAATAAAAGTGGCATGGCAAAGTTTTCTTTAGAAAAGGGCATATTCTGGGAGCCAAGCTAAGTGTTACAGAAAGGAGGGGGGATGGGATGATGGGTAACTGGATGATGGATATTCAGGAGGGCATGTGTGGTGATGAACACTGGGCATGATACACAGTTAAAGAATCGGCGAACACTACATCAAAACTAATGAGGTACTATATTTTGGCTAATTGAACATAATAAAAAATAAAAATGAAATTAATAAAATCTAAAAAAAATTTTAAAAACTAAACTAAAAAAAAAGAAGAGAAAAGAAAAGAGCATGCACTTCAGGCTGTAGTCTAGAAGATTTTCCCTTTCTCTGCCACCTCTCTATATAAAAATGCTGGAAACATTTCTTTTCTTGGAAGGCTCTCTTTTGACTATCGGTGATAGATGGCTTTGGAAGGCAGAAGGACATGAAAATAAGGACTTCAGATACAAACCTTCATACTTTTTATGGTAAATACACCCACACATTTTAATAGAAAATGGGTAGTCTTCAGAAAGATCACTGCTGACAAGACTCCTTTTAAATTACTTGAGAGGGAGTTGTACTTTTGTCATAAAACCCAAGGCCATGAGCCATCTTAAAACTTCAAATGTCTAATTCATTCTTCTGCTTTTCCGCTTACAGTGACGATCACTTTGACTTATCTAATAAAACCATGGTCTACCTCAGAAAACTCTGTATTACTTTTCTTCTTAAAAAAGTTAGGACTCAGCATTACTCTCTCTATCTCTCTCTTTTTTTTCCTTTTGCCCCTAAACTGTCATTTCAGGGCATCCTCTATCTCTCCCACATTTATTCGTGTGTGGTGACTATTAGAAGCCAGTGAGAATTTATTTCAATTCAGTGACTGATTTCTGAGGATCTGTGTGCATGGCTCTCTTTTGTGAATGGGCAAGCAGGGGAATTATAAGATGGATAGTAGCTTTCAAGGAGTGCCCAGATTGGGCAAATATATTATATGTCAATAAAGTTGGGAGAAAATCACTGTATTTTACCCAAAATGTCGCTTCTTGACTTTTCTGAGAAGTTGGGAGTTTTACCAATACTGGCTGGACTTTCTGAGTGGGAATTACAAGGTGAAACTCTGAAGCAGGTAGTACCTTTGCTTTCATCACATGGCTCACCTTACCACTCCCTCAAAACCTCCCTTACACCATGGCCAGGTGTCAGTTACCACTTATTATGGTTTCACTTCTGGCAGTTTTAATCAAGTCCCCATCCCTTTTCATGTCACCTGTTTCAACATGAAATTGTGGCTGTTCGTCCTTGTGTAGGGTATGTGGTGTAGAATAGACCATGAGTTCATAAGGACAGGGCTTTGGAGTAATTAAGGGAGCTTTCAAAGAAAGTAAAGCTTGAACTGATCCTGAAAGAAAGGTGGGATTTGGAAGGAAGAGGGTCACATACAGGTGATTTTAGATATGCCAGGGAGCACCCACGATGGCTTGGCAGTGGGCAGTTACTCAGCAGTGGGCTTGGCAGTGGGAAGTTCTATGGAGAAGACTAAGAAGGTAAAATTGAGGAGGGAGAATGTGGCAGGATTTGTAGAAAGTCGTGCCTGACTGACCTAAAATTTTTTGTTTTGTTTTGTTTTGTTACCCTGGACTCACAGCGTAGATTAAGATGGTATCTTCAGATTATTTTGGTAACCATGGTATGCCAGATGTCCTATAATAAGAGAAAATAAAGCAACACACTGCTTAACAAGCTCCTGGATGATTCCATTTACAACCGCCTAGAAACCTGTGTGCTAAAAAATAAAGATAAATAATATAAAATAAAAATAACCAATGTGTAAAATATAATCATCAGTTAAAATGTATACCTTAGCTCATAAGTACATAAGCGAAATTTTCAAAAAGACAAAGAAGAAAGGGACATTAAGCATGAACCCTAACTTGGATTGCTCTGTGGAAGAGAGAGAAAGAATTTGAATCGTTGTGTGGGGTCTGAAGACCAAGCCTTGGCTTATACATTTAGCATGAGAGCTTGACATATCTACCTAAAACCGGACCCTCAAAGGGATGGGTGAGATGAAATGCACCCATTGGCCAGAAGCTTGTCTGTCTGAACCTGCACTGTGGAGGCAGAGGGAGTGAGAGAGGCTGATTTTCTTATGACCACAGGGCCAGCTCTTGGTAAACTACCAAGCTAAGGAATTGTTATAAAACGTGGTCCCAGTTGTAATGATCTCTGCTGGAAACAAATGGAGAACCTACAATCTAAACTTTTGAAGAATCTCTGTAGATAGAAAGCAATATAAGGTATGCTCACAATATAAACAATATAAATCATCATAAGAGGGAATGTCTTCAGAGCCATGAAGCTGTAAGGCCAGAGCTTCAAGAACTTTAGCAAATAGGAGATGTAGGAGAGATAAAAACAAAACAAAAACAACAACAACAACAACAACAACAACAAAACGATGTTTAAGAAGGTTAGCATATTCTAGAACCCAAACATATAATCGCATGCAGAATCACAGTCATCTCCCCTTTTAAATGATCTTTCCTCTGCATTTTTGTAGGGGAGGGAAGTGTGGAGAGTTAATGGTTTGCCCACAGCAATGCTATTTTTTTAAATGCAAGAACGAAATGTAGACTTTACATTTCTGACTCTGCTGCCGAAGTGTCAGGGCAACTGTATTAAGAAATGTTGGGAATGAAGAAAGAGAAGGAAAGAAAAGTAGAATCAATGTTATTTGGTGATTCTTTGGTTATACCAGAAAAAGAACTGTCAAGTATCAATAGCCCCTAAAAGCCGGGTGGAGGATTTAGGTTTATAGCAGCTCTGTTTATGGAAGACAGGAAATGACATCAGAGAAAATTGCAATGTTGGCTTTCCTATCCATAGCATTCCTGAATTTTATATATTTAACTAGCATTTACTAAGCAGCTCTCACAGGCAAAGCATCAAGGTCAGGCGGTATCACAGATATAGAGATGATTGAGTGAGTCATGGTCTGTCATTTAAGAAATATACAACTGGGTGAAGGAAGTAATTAGACAAAGAGGCATTAACCAAGGAAGGCAGAGGATGTGCTATGAAACAGGCTAGGGATATGCTAGCCGGACTTTTATCCCAAAGGAGCACTGGGTCTATCATGAAGACCGACAGCTGTAACCCAGACAAGAGGCAAGAGCACTGCGCAAAGATGATATGTGAGATCTGAATTTCTCACATTGGACTTGCTTATCCTTCGCAATCTGAAATCACCCAGAAAGAGATGGCTCTGACCACCCTTTATAAAAGAGTCCACATATTTAAAACAAAGTATCAGCTCCCCAGCTAAACCTTAGGTTATAAATGACTGACATTCTGTAAAACTAGTCATTATTGCCACTTTAATATTTTTTTGTGTGCCTTATTTCTACTAGAGAGGTGAAGGATCCCTCCAGAAATGTGTTTCTTCTTTGAAACCTGTAATAATGTTGTTGATTTTTAACTCTTGCCTAAAGGTGCTTTGACAAGGACACTAAGAGCAGGAACAATGTTGTAAAATCAAAATATGGCCCCTCTAGATGAGTTAATTTGGGCATAATTACTGTCAAGATGTCAGATTTGATACATGGCATCTCGTACACTTACTCGAGCACACACCCTCAGTTATAGGATCCCGTGGGATTTATTGTAGAAAAAAATGTTCTTTGGGAAGGACTCATTTTAGGGAAGCAACAAGAGCAATAACCAAAACCATGTGAAATTATATGAGCCACTTTCTGCTATGAACCTAAAAAAGAAGCTCACATCTAGAATGCTGGCGATTGATCAATCGGTTGATCGATCTATCTTATTCATCCAGTATTCTAGATTCTATCTCAAGAGGGAGAGTAAGATGGGGGAGAGAGAGGGGGAGGGGAGAGTCAGGGAGAGAGGAGGGAGGAGAGAACTTCTTTATTATATATATAATATATGTTGTATATTACACATGCATACATACAGAGAGATGTATACACACACTAGATACATATTTCTTCCTAAGTAGTGAGAATTGAAATTGCCAAACTGAATTTAGAAGGAATACTCTTTCCTAACCCAAATTTCAGAACTCCGTAGGTGGGAGTGTCAGGGCAGCGGGGAGCACTGGTCGACTTTTATCCCCATTTAGGTCTCCCTCCAATTTATAAAATATTTGGTCAGGGTCTACAATTCTCCTGACAAAGAAGGAGCTTCAGAGAAGCCTTTTGAAAAAGAATGCCCGGCTGTTAGGGTTTGGAAAATAAGAAGCCAGAGGTGAGGTTGACAGGTTGTGGAGGGGGAAACCGACAGAACTGACAGTTTATTTTTAAGCATTTCAAACTTTGGCGGATCAATTTTCTGAAAGGGTTTCCTTCTGATTGTTCTTTTGAAAGTAAGAACTGCCAGGGCTACAACAGAAGGCTGACACCCATTCAGTTCAGCACTTAGAAAAAGCTAAGAGGGAAAAGAAAGACTTTCAATTCTTGTCCTTTCTATTTATTGTGGTGTTCAAAGCAGTGAATAGTGGAGTTGGTGCCGAAAAGCATTTTTCATTATGTCTACTGCAAAGTCTCAATGAGTCTCAATGAGTAGGGAGAGTCAGGAAATACAACTTTTTCCAAGTGGGAAAGTTGGAAGATGCATTCTCACTGCAAACCAAGCTGGGGTGTCTGAGAGGGACCTAAACCTACACGATGAGAAAAATAAAATTAAACTGTTTAGGTTACTGCTATAACCATCGTTTTATCACTGCGTATTGTGTTACTTTTCAGAATCAAGGATGCATTTGCTCGCTATCTCCTATCCTTCAGAAATCACATTTGGAAGGTAATGCTGGCCACTAGCTGCAATCGATCTAGTTTTCCATGAGATTCACTTAGTGTTTGACTCCGCCGCTTAGAATTTTTCTTCTTTATCATGTGTATTGTATGATAGGGTTTTGGTTTGTTTGTTTTTTAAGGATGTACCCATGTTCTCCATTAGATTGTAAGCCAACAGAAGGGCACTCGGTATTCTGTGTAGAGTAACTGCTGAGATGCTTGGCAAGTAGGTACACACTTCATACATATTTAATGAATCAGATCTTGGTGATCTTCCCCATTTTTTTTGTACTTCTTTCATATATTCAACTTGAGCACTGTATATGGAGTATGATGCTACAATAGGCACGGGGGGGGTTTACAACTGAAGGAAGGATGGAGTTTCAAGCTTAACATGTATTAAGCAGAGGCTATGCTAGGCTTTGAGGTTGTAGAGATAAATGACAAAGTCCGTGCCGTTTAGGATTCTAGGGCACAAAAATAGATAATGCTAGGGACGCCTGGGTGGCTCAGTGGGTTGGGCCTCTGCCTTAGGCTCAGGTCATGATCTCAGGTTTCTGGGATCAAGCCCCACATCAGGCTCTCTGCTCAGCGGGGAGCCTGCTTCCTCCTCTCTCTCTGCCTGCCTCTCTGCTTACTTGTGATCTCTGTCTGTCAAATAAATAAATAAAACATTTATAAAAAAATAGGTAATGCTATAAGTGTATGGCTAGAGAGCAATCTGGAGTACTAAACACCAGAGAGAGAACCCTCCATGTCCAAGCAACACTAGGTAAACCCACCGTTAAGGGAGAGATGATTCACTTTGCTCTGAAAGTCAATAGGCAGAGGACAGCGGAAGCATTGGTGGGTCCTGGTCAGTGACTCACTGATGAAAGCTCTGGTTAATTCGTGTCGCATTAGCAGTACGTGTTTCTCAGTATGACCCTGGAAAAGAATAACTCTATAAAAATTCCATTTGTGCACGGTTTCTGTATCTCTCGGGCAGGGAACTAAGTATTTGTGGAGGGGCTAAAAAGCAGATCAGACTAACAAGCACGGGTGCTTATGGCTACACCCCAAATGAGGACAGGAGCAGGTCTCACACTTGGTTGTGCGTTGGAATCACATGGAGAACATGAACAGAGTATGTTCCTGTCTGTATTGCAGACCAATTGAATCAGTCTCTGGGGATGGAACCCAGGTTTTATAAACTTTCCAGATGATTCTGGAGTGCAGCCAAGTATGGGAACCAATGGGTTAGTGTCATGCCTCTCAAGCTCTAATGGGATACAGATCACTTGGGGGTAATTTGAGATGCAGATTCCTGAGTCTGGGATGGGGCTTGTGATTCTGCATTTCTAATAGGCTCCCCACTCATGCCTATGTGGTTGTTGAGGAGGGAGGGGCTACAGTCACTCAGGAGTTAAAAAACTGCCAGTTTGCTAGCTTTCTAATCTCTGTCCAATCTGTTGATGTAAGATGATTGAATGGTCCTCTAGCTTTTACATAGTAGATTTTTTTTTTTTCTTTTCGTTCCCAAAGATCTGATATACATAACAGAGGATTTGGGGCTCTTGACATTAGGAGCTGAGAGGGTCTGGCCATGGCCTATTAAAAATATTAAAACCTGAGATACATTTTTGGGAGGAACTCAGTGGAGTTGGAGGGCAGATTCCCATCATATAGAAATGGGTGATTTAAATTACTGTGAAATGTTGAGCTTATACGGTCTTTGCGAAAATGTCTAAGTTAGCTTTGATTTGGAATTTTGCCTGACTCTTACACAGATAAAACTATCTTCTACAACCCCCATATAATCTGGGATACAGAATTACACAGAGGTAACAATCGTGGTTTCTCGTCTCAGACTGCTGGAATTCAAATCCTGCCTCACAAGCATTCTGAACAAGAACCCCCAACCTCTCTCGCTTTCTTCCCAGTGGAGATACAATGAAGAACTACTGCATGCCCTTGCTGTGAGGATTGGATGAGGTGGCATTGACAGGCACGGAGAATGGAGTGTGGATGTTGCTACTCATGGCTATACTCTATGACAGTCTCACAGTCATCAGAGAGACAGAACGTAAAGTCCCAGCCTTTCACAGAATAGGCAGCCATGTTGAGAATTAAAAATTGTGGCCATTCTAGGGGCACCTGAGTGACTCAGTTGGGTAAACCTCTGCCTACAGCTCAGGTCATGATTCGGGGTCCTGGGATGGAGTCCCTTGTTGGCTCCCTGCTCAGTGAGGAGTCTCCTTCTCCCTCTCCCTCTGCCCATCCCCCATGCTCCCCATTCTTTTTCAAATAAGTAAATAACATTTTTTTAAATAAAAAATAAAGAAGATGTGGCCACTCTCTGTGAGTAAATGTCATAGATTGGCACACTTCCATTTATCCCCCTTATGGCCAATATAAGTTTGTGAGATGAGAGGGTTCATTCCTGGATTAAGCACAGTCTTTCTTTCTTTTTTGAACATTTTATTTATTTATTTGTCAGAGAGAGACATAGAGCCTGGAGGGGCCAAGGCAGAGGGAGAAGCAGGCTTCCCACTGAGCAAGGAGGTGGATGAGGTCCCTGGGTTCATTACCCGAGCCGAAGGCAGATGATTAACTGGCTGAGCCACCCAGGCATTCCTAAGCACATTATTTCTTAAGTACCTGCTACACGGTGGTCACTGTTCTAGATGTTGATGTTAAAGCAGTGAACAAAACAAGCCAAAAGCTCCCTTGAAGCTAACATTCTAGAAGAAATATCTCAGAATTGGAAAAAAAAAAAAAAGTGGAATGTGTAGTATACTAGGTAATGAGCATTGTTGTAGAAGAAATGAAATTAGGGGAGGGTGATAATAAGTGTCAGGGGAGGGTAGACAAAATTAGCAGTACCAAGTAAAGTGGTCATGGAAGCCATGGGGGAGACAATGACATCGTGTTCCCCTACAGGATGAGAGGAGAGCCTTGTAGAGATTCAAGGAAAGAGAGTTCCAGGAAGAGAGACTAGCATATGCAAAGGTTCTGGGGCAGGGAGGATTAGAAGACAATAGGTAAGCTAGGAACTAATATGGCCACAGTTGAGTGAATGAGGGACAAGGTGATGGCAGTTGGGCAAGGGCATCAGAATCACCTGGAATGCTTGTGAAAATTCAGACTGACTCTGAACACAGGACCCAGAGTTTCTGATCAATGAGGTCTTGGGGGGAGCCTGAAAACAGCATTTCTAATATATTTTCAGATGCTGCTGGTGGGATGAGGGGTGGGCTGGGACCATGGCATTGAGCACCTACATTTGATTGAGAAATAGTGGCCGGGAGATCATACTGGACCTTATGGGATATTATAAAGATTTTCTGTTTGACTCTAAGCAAAACTGTAAGTGAGTAGAGGGTTTTCAGCAGGGTAGTGGCTTGAGGAAATACACAGGTTATACCAAATAATTCTTCTGACAAAAGCACAAGGGATTGGGTGCCATAGCTTTCTTGTGATCTACATGATAGGTACTGTTTCAATGTATATGAGCGCTTTTGAACATTGCAGATCATTTTGTAAGACATTGCTCACCTTATTATGTACCTCTGTACACTTACTGTTTCAGCCTCTTCACACATCTGGCTAAACTTCAACTATAACAGTAAGTTAGTTCAGTCTGATTTAAAACCAGAGTCAACCCGATGAAAAGTTAAACCCATCATTCAAAAACAGGTAAGTTGCAAAACAAACAAAACAAAAGAAAACAAACAAACAAACAAAAACCAAAAAAACAAAAAACTTTTTCAAAGATTTCCATTGGCATCCTACAGCCAAGGCCATGACATCAGTGCTACCACCTCTTACATAGGACCTTGCAGTAGGGTTTATCATGTCCCTGGGTGATGCAAACAAATATTGCTATCTTCATCACTTTGTTAAGCTTGCCTGCTATCTTTAGCACAATACTATATTCAGAAGGGTAGGCAGCCTTTCGTAAAGAACAGAAAACAATGAATACATCAAACATTATCTAATCAAAGTTTCATTTTTCTTGATGTTGCGCTATTTTTAAATGGTAAGCTCCATAGCACTTTTGCAGGGTCTTTATTTTGCGTAGCCTTTTTGAGGGCAAAATCTGTAAAATAGCACCCATCAAGGACACCCTTCATGAATAATATGATTCCAGCCAGTGGATCAAAGTAGCCACTGGATTTGGTCAATCTCTCTCCTTGATGCATTATGCTTTCTCATATTTATTTATTTTTCCCCCTCGATGTTTCTCCAGGTAAAAGTTGCAGACTAATTAATATCATTAAGATGCACTTCAAATTCCTTGCTTATCCATGCAGAACCCATTTTCCACATTTGTTCTTTCTTATTCCTCTCCTTTTTTTGCATAAAAAAAATGAAATTTTTCGAAATCTTTCTCCAAAGACGATGACTGTAACTCCAAACATTAATAAATTTAGTCCCATGCTACACTGCCACCCACAAACCTTATTTCCTGAACTTTCTAGGATATATATATATACATATATGTGTGTATATATATATATTTTTTTTTCCTACAGCATTTGTCCTTCTGATTGCTTTGTAAGAAAACCATACACTTTTACTGAAATAACATTTTCCATTCGATATATGCTCAGACACTGAAAGCACAGGGCATTCTGACATCAGAGAAAATAGTATTTGCTCTGGGAGCACGCTGTGTCTGTTTTTACTCCTCCTAAGGCTTGTGTGATATTTCACTGTAGCTAAACACTATCTTTCTTCATAACTCATAAGCACATCCTCTCCAACTTCTTGAATTTCAAATAGTACCTGATACTTTGCTCTAAAACTGAAGAGAATGTCAACAGTAGCTAACATTTATTGAGAGCTTACTATGTGCCAGGCACAAGGCTATCTCTGTCTATCCATTATTACATTTTATTCCCATTATATTCTACGTGTTAACTGCTCAGAAAGTTGCATCCAGAAGAAGCCACACAGCTAGGAAGTGGGGAACAAGGATTCCAACTCAGCATTTTAACTTCAGAATTATGCTCTCACTTAACTAAAATCACCTGATATGGGTAATGTTTTAAGTTGATATAACTATAAGGCATCAGATTAATAAACTGGATAAAATCATGACACAGTGAAATGATAGTTTTGGTGATTATAATGACAACAGCATTAATAAAACAATAATAATTATTGAATGCACTGTATAAAACAGGCAGTATTCTAGGAGTCATCCTCTTCCATTGTCCCAACCATCCTGTGCAGTAGACATTATTGTGCCCATTTGACAGATGAGAAAACTGACACTCAAGTCATTTCTGTAGTTCACCTATGTAATAAATAATTGAATTATGATTTTTATCTAATTCATGTCTATAATCAACACTCCTAAGTCATTAATACACGTGTCTAAAGGGCATATAAATACTTGGTCTATCATTGTGCTTTGCCAGACACTCTCTACATGGTACAGTACTCACTTGTAAACTCACAGTAAGCTTGGGAAGTTGTGTGATTGTCATCCTTGGTTTGCAGTTGAGGAGACAGAGTTTCAGAGAGATGATGTCTTATGTCTGCGGTCACATGTCTAAACATGAGGAACCATCTACCCATATCTCCTCCCAACAGGAGTCTACTGAAAGGCAAGTTTCTGTGGTTATGCTTGGAGTATCTTCTCCTGCATCCCAAGAGTCCCCATGTGATTAACGTGGAGATAACTTCTCCGACAATGCCTCTCAGAAGGGAGAGTACAAACCCCATGCTCATGGGTGAAAGAGAGTGATAGCTGTAAAACAGAACCAATCTGCCTCCTGAACCAGCATCGGGAGGGCAGGGCAGAGAGTAGGGAAGTGCTGTCCAGCTCCCAGAAGGTGATAAAGAATTAAATATTTGTGGTCAATTCTCCCAGTCAAAGACCTGATGAGAAAAAGAACCAAAGGGACATAGTCTTGCCCAGAGAACATCAAGGAACATAATCATATCCCATGGCCTTTTTTGTCAAGAGACCCTGTGGGGATAGAGTTGAGCTTCTGATGCTTGATTTTAGCTCTGGTCATGATCTCAGAGTCATGAGATTGAGGGCTGGGTATGGACCTTGCTTGGGATTCTCTCTCTCTCTCTCTCCCTTTGCCTCTCCCTACCTCCTCTCTCTCCAAACAAAACAAAACAGAACAGAACCCCCCAAAACAAACAAACAAACAAACAAAGAAAATCTCATGTGAACTAATTGGAAGTTCCTGGTAGTTTGGGAGTAAAGTCCTCAAATTATCAAATTCAAAGCCTATAAGTTACTCCCACTAGATAGGTAAGCCAAACTGGAGTTTTCTGACCTAGTTAGTATTATTATCCCAAAACAAATAGTTTTGTGTAACTCAATAAGATAGTCTTAGTTTAAGTGCAAATTTTGCTATTTTGGTCTCCTGTTTTTAAGTACTTAAAAATAGCTCCAAGGTGACACCAGTCAATAGTTTAAATTCAGCTGTCCCACGTCTACAGTTACCACTTCCACTCATCTATCTTTCCTTCTCCTTCCCAATCTTCTGTATTCTGTTCCCACCACCATTCTAGCCAAACAGCTGGAAAGTGTTCACAGCACATGCCTTTCATGTCATGCTCCCTCCATGACACCAGGCTGTCCCTGGATCTCTGAATTATCCTTCTTCTTTTCACCTAGGCTCACATCTCATTTTCTCTTTCCTCTTGAAATCCTCGTGTCACTGATCTTCTTCAATTTCCAAGCAAACAAACGAAAAGGTTTTGAATGCTCTGAGAAATGGCATGCACCTAGCAGTTATCCAAAGTTTGTCCATTTCCACCCTTCCCTGTTCTTTTACACATGATCTGTTTCACTCATTTTATGACCTATCTGGTCCCTGTGGAAGTTACAAATTTTGTAAATCCATTTGACAGATTGTGACGAAGAGAGCATATCCGTTAAGAGTTTAAGATTAGAGGCAGCAGGATATGGTTGGTATTTCCAGCTACAATGCTTTCTAGTTCTGTGACCTTTGGAAAATCCCATAACCTCTCCAAGCCTGAGCTTTTTTATATAGAAAATATGCTCACAGGAATTCCCAGTTAGTGGAGTTATTGAAGAATTGAGTAAGAAAATGCACCTAAGATCGCCTGAGTGTCTCAGTCAGTTAAGCATCAGACTCATGACCTCAGATTGTGAGATCCAGTCCTGCATCAGGCTCCCCACTGGGTGTGGAGCCTACTTAAGATTCAATCTCTCCTTCTCCCCCTGGGTCTCCCTACCCCTGCCACATGCTCTTGAGCTCTCTCTCTCCCTAATAAAAAAAAAATTAAAAAAAAAAGAAAAGAAAAGAAACAAGGAAAAAGAAAGAAAGAAAAAGGCAAAAAGAAAAAAGAAAATGTACATAATAAAAGGTTAGTGCAATTCCCATATTAGATGCTCTAGAAACATTAATTAATCATGGCCATCCTCATAAACACAGAAATGCAATCATGTCATTCCTGTCTCAAAACTCTCTCTTATCAAATCAAATGCCTAACTATGTTATTCTAGACTGTTTATGATCTAAGCTCTAACTACCTTTATAACTTCTTTTACTCACTACCTTCTTTCCTGTCCCATGTCCCCAAGCCAAACTGAAGCGAATTATATTTAATGAGTCTCTTTGATCAAAACGATGATCCAGCTGCTTAAGTGTCCTTTTTTTCTTCCTCTGCTTCATCTTATTACTACCTACTCTCCGAGACAGAGTTCACATGCCATCTTGATTTAGTTAGCTTTCTGGTTGCCAATGATAGAAATTAATTCATATTCCCGAAGGCCAAAAGGGAAATGGCCGAACTGAAACAGTGAAGATGGCCTAAGGAAAGAACTGGAACCAAGGTCTAAATAGTTGTTGAGATTTTTTTCTTTCTTTCCCCACCTCTGCTTCTCTCTTCATGTCTGTTTTTTTTAATTTTTATTTTTTTATTGTTTTTTTTTAGCATGCTCTTTCTCTGCACTTGGGTCTAATGAAAGAGGATGCTACCCACAGATAGCTCCCAGGTTTATAGGAAACATGAAACATGTCCACTTCAACTCAACTCTCTTTCAGCCACAATTCCAAAATCCCTGTCATCTCCATTTGAATCAGCCGAACCAGGGTTAGTTCAGTCAAGTGGCGGAGGTGGAAATGGATAAGATCATCCTACATGACCTTGGCTCAGAAGAACCCACTTAAAGAGAAAGGGCAGGACAGCACATGAAGGACAGGTAGCTTCTGGTGGGCTGGATGGGACGTACACACTAAAATTTTCCAGTGGTAGGGTGCATGGGTGGCTCAGTCAGTTCAGCCTCTGTCTTTGACCCAGGTGATGATCCCTGGACTGAGCCCTGCAACTGGCTTCCTGCTCAGCAGGGAGCCTGCTTCTCCTGCTCCCTCTGCCACTCCCCCTGCTCATGCTCTCTCGCTTGCTCACTCTCTCTCGCTCTCACTCTCCCAAATAAAGAAAATCTTCAAAAAATAAAATAAAATAAAATAAAATTGCCCACTGGCATTTACAAATTATTCACTATGTGCCAGGTACTATTTTTTTTTTTTTTTAAGATTTAATTTATTTATTTGACAGAGACACAGCGAGAGAGGGAACAGCAGGGGGGAGTAGGAGAGGGAGAAACAGGACTCCCACTGAGCAGGAAGCCCAGTGCAGGGCTCCATCCCAGGACCCCGGCATCATGACCTGAGCAGAAGGCAGACACTTAATGACTGAGCCACCCAGGGGCCCCGAACAGGTACTTTTATTTTATTTTTCATTTTTTTTTCCAGGTACTGTTTTAAATGCTTTAAGTATACTACCTCATTTATCCACTAGATATTATGGCAAACACCATTTTATGGATGAAAGCACTGAGTTATTAAGAGTAACTTGCATGAGGTTATACCACTAACAAATGGTAGAGTCAAACAGACCTACCCCTTGACCCCACACATAGACCTCAACCTGTGGCTGCTACATTTGTCCCTGACAATGAAACTTTCTCCAAGCTTCCAGAAGTTAGGAGTCTCTGGCTTCTCTAAATTCCCTTATTCTTCTTACTATTTTTGGGGGGGGGGCGCATTATGACAATTCTTACCTTATTCTTCTTACTATTTTGGGGGGGGGCGCATTATGACAATTCTTACCTTATTTAAGAGTCATTATTTGTGCATGTATCTTAGTTACCTTTATTATAAACATCTATAAACATCGTAAGGACAGGAGCCTTATCTCATTCATCACTGTCTTCCATAGCACCCAGCACAGTTTCTGATGATTTGTGTATCCTTCATAAGTAGTTTTTGAATGCATGGACAAATCTGTGAGATTTCTAGTTGGCATCATTGGTATTTATTCTTTGTTGATAACAATAATAATAGCTATACTCACTGAATGCTCTCTGAGCACAGGGCCCTATACTAAGTACTTTACAAAACAGATCTCAACTCCTCTTAGCCTTATGAGACAGCATCCCACTGTTAGCATGTTATCTAAGGTGTAAAATGAGACCATTAAGATATAATACCGCACGGGGTGCCTGGGTGGCTCAGTGGGTTAAAGCCTCTGCCTTCAGCTCAGCTCATGATCCCAGGGTCCTGGGATCAAGCCCTACCTGGGGCTCTCTGCTCAGTAGAGTCTGCTCCCCCCACCCCGCCTACCTCTCTGCCTACTTGTGAACTCTGTCTGTCAAATAAATAAAATATTTTAAAAAAGATATAAAACCACAACCTTCTAATTCTAAAACTGTGTTCTTCAGTACTATGACATCCTAGCAACTACTATTTAATCTTTTTAAATGTGAGACTATGAGAGGTAAAAATTTGGGACGGTGTTTCTGAATGATTAAACATCCTGATTAATAGGATATTCAATTACATTTTAATGAAATTTTAGAATTCTAGTAAAGCCCCTGAACACTTTCATTTTAGAAAATATTTTTAAGAATAATTCTTGGCCTTTGATTTTTAATATGCCTAGTCTGAGATGTTTGGCCAAAGTTCCTCATTTTTAAATCACTTTTCTATTTTTAAACCAGTTTTCAAGATGTCAAAACAAGGCACTTTAAGATTCTTTGGTTTAAATTTAAAAAAATTTATAGTGTTTTTTAATTTTTTTTTTAAGATTTTATTTATTTATTTGACATAGAGAGACAGTGAGAGAGAGCATGAGCGAGGAGAAGGTCAGAGGGAGAAGCAGACTCCCCGTGGAGCTGGGAGCCCGATGCGGGACTCGATCCCAGGACTCCGGGATCATGACCCGAGCCGAAGGCAGTCGTCCAACCAACTGAGCCACCCAGGCGTCCCTGATTAATGATCTTTATTTTAGACAACTAAAGCAGAATTGAAAGCAGAAAGCTAGAAGATCAGATTCTCCCATGTCAAGCTGGCACCTTTCTCTTCCTTGAGGTTTTGGAAGATGATCAACACAGTGTTACTAGAAAGTCAAAATATAAAGAAATTCATGGTTGGATCTATTTTGCAAAATGTGAATGATGTGTTGTTTCACATTGACTCAGACTAATCCAGTATTTACCAAAGCAGTGGTTTCCTTTTTCACTGTTACCTATACAGAAAATATAATTTTATTTATTTATTTATTCATTCATTCATTCATTCAATGATGACTTACTCAGAAGAATAATTGCACAGTCCCAATCCTCCCTTCCTCACTTGCGCTGTCAACAGCAGTCAATGCTGCCAGGCTTTCCCTTTTTCTTATTCTTTCTCTTACCTTCGATGACCCATCTGTCTCCTGCTTCTTATTCCACGTGTCTGACTACTCCTTTTCAGTCTTACTTATTTGCTCTCTCACACTACCATGCCATTTGGTGGTGAAGTTGCTCAAAGCTCAGTCTTAAGCCCACTACATTTCTTGTGTTATTTATTTCTCCTTATCAACTGGACCCCCGTACATAGACAGGTAACTCATGAGTATATGTTTCTAACAGTGACTTCTCTTTGTGCTATAGATTTCTATGTTGAACCATCTATTCATCATCCATTTGGATGGTTCAATGGCAGTTCAGATTTTTTTTTTCTTTCCCAAGGGCTAACTCATAATTTTCCTTTCCTAGAAACTTGGAAGTGAGAATTAAAATTCAAAGAGTATGGTACTATCATCTATTTATTTGTGCAAGCATAAAACTGGGATTATGGCAACTCCCCTCTTTGCCTCCCCTGATGCTGAATCCATCACCAAATCCTTAATTTAACCCACCAAGTATCCCTGTTCTGTCCATAGGTTTTCATCTCTCATATTACTGCCATTTTTTAAAAGATTTTATTTATTTATTTGAGAGAGAGAGAAAAAGAGAGCACAAGCAGTGGGAGGGGCAGAGGCAGAGAGAGAAGCAGGCTCCCTGCTGAGGAGTGAACCAGACTGGGATTGAATTCCAGGACCGTGGGATCATGACCTGAGCCAAAAGCAGATGTTTAACTGACTGAGCCACCCAGGCACCCCATATTACTGCCATCTGATCATAACAACTTCTTCATTAAAACCCTTCAATTATTTCCTCTATTAGAATAAAACCTAAAGTTACCATAGTTGTTAAGACTGTGTTTTGCCTTCCTTTGTTTTCAATTTCAATTTATATCTCTCTTTAATTTTTTAAGTAAACATTTTACTAAATTATAGCATGTTACAGAAACCTTAGACCTTAGGTGTATAGCTTAATGACTTAATGACTTTTCAAGCTATACCCATGGAACCAGTTCCCAGAATCAATAAGCAAAACATTCCCTGTACTCAGTGTTATGGAGGACACTTATTGCATGGAGCACTGGGTGTGGTGCATAAACAATGACTTTTTGGAACACTGAAAAAAAAAAAAAAAAGAAGTGTTCTGTCTGCCCCCTTTGGTCACTACCCTGGAAATATGGCCATTACCTTGATCTCTACTGCCACACATTACTTTATATAAATGAAAATGTATGGTGTATAGTTTATAAATCTGGTCTCTTTTGTTCAAAATTAAGTTGTCCCCACTATGCCCCTTTGTCATTACAAAAGTTGAGTGTGTATACATGGGTTTATTTGTGTACTAGCTCCTGTTCCATGTCTAGTCCGAGATATTTGGCCAAAGTTCCTCATTTTTAAACCACTTTTCTATAGACCAGTTTTCAAGATGTCAAAACAAGGTACTTTAAGATTCTTTGGTTTAAATTAAAAAAAAATTATAATGTGTTTTGATTAATGAACTTTATTTTAGACAACTAAAGCACTAACTCCTCTGTTCCATCAACAAAGGAGTTAGTACACATACACTGTTGTGTATATTAACATGCCATTTATTCTGTTGCTAGATAAAATTTGTTGAGAGGATTGTATTAAAAAAACTAACACCCATGAATAAATCTAATGGATAATGTGAAAAGCGTCTCTGCTACTAATTTTTTAAATTTTTTAAATCCTCTCTGCTACTAATAGAAATTTGTGTTATTTGTGGTTTCTAACCACTACAAATAATGTTGATAGAGTATTCTTATTAGCATCTTTTAGTGAATTAAAGCTAGACAAAGGTCATGCATATATTCTGCTTTAGTACATATTTCTGATATTTTCCAAAAATTTCTTATAGCAGTTACACTCCTGCAACACTGGTCAGAGTCTTGGTATCCCAACCCTTGGCATTTTCTGTTCTTCTCATTCTAACAGTGGCTGTGCAGTGATAGTAAATTGAGTTTTAATTTGTATTTCCCTTATGACTAATAAAGTTGAGGGTCTTTCACTTGTTTATTGGCCCTTTGGAAATTGTCTTTATGTGATGCCTATCCAAGATTTTTGGTCATTTTTTTTCCTATTGTACAGTGTGAAATTTCAAGTAGATTTGAGGTTGTGGCTTTCTCCCCCCTCCCCCCCACCACATACTCTGGCTGTGAGTCCTTTGTTGAAAATACATATAGCATATATCCTTTCCCAATCTGTACCTTTCTCTTATTTATTTTTTAATGGTGCATTTTGATAAGTAACACTTATTTTTAATTTATTCTGATTTATCAGGTTTTTTATGGTTAGTCTTCTCTGTCTATTTACTAAATCTTTAACCAGAACAAACTAAATATTAGTCTATGCTTATTTCTAAAATCTTTATTATTTTACTTTTCACAGTTAGATATAAGCTACATTTGGGATGATTTTTTTTTTTCTTATAAACATGTAGTATGGTTTAAGAAATATTTCCTCCATATGGATGTACAGTTGATTTGGAATCATTAATGAAAAGACCGTGCCTTTCCCTACAACACTGAAATAATCCTTTGGTTATGAATCAGGTGACAGTTTCTATGTGAGTCTGTTCTGAACTCACTGACCCATTGGTATAATGGTCTGTACCTCCACCAATATCACCTTGTATTTATTCCTACAGCTTTATAATCAGTTTTGATATATGGCGATATGGTTCCTACAGTTTGTTCTTCTTTGTAATTGCCTTGCTATTTTCATTTCCATGGCATTTTAGAATCAGCTTGCCCATCTAAAAATAAATTGCTGAAATTTTATTTGAGATTTTATTGACTCTGTAAAACCGTTTGAAGAGAACTGATATGCTACAATACTGACTTTTCCATTATATAAACAAAATAATCCCTCCGTCCATTTAGGTTTACTTTTATTACTCTCAATCATGGCTTTTAGTTTTCAGTGTAGACGCTTTTCACATTATCCATTAGATTTATTCATGGGTGTTAGTTTTTTTAATACAATTTTTTACGTTGGAATTGTGGGTTTTCTGCAATTCAGGACCTTTCTTGATCTTAATTTTTCTCACTGTTCCACATACACTGGCCTTTTCCCTCAAGTTTCCTTCTTTCCACAGGCCCTTTGTCTTTTACTTTCCTCTTGCATTCTTCTCATCATACACCTGATCTCTGGTCACACTTTACATCTCAAAGAAGTTTCATATTGTCAAGGGTATCTTCTACCTGCCTACTTAGGTATAATCTCCCTGTCTATTCTACCATAGCAATACCTAGCCATTTCTTTCCTTCTTTCTTTCTTTCTTTCTTTCTTTCTTTCTTTCTTTCTTTCTTTCTTTCTTTCTTTTTCTTTTTAAAGATTTTATTTATTTGACAGAGAGAGAAGGAGAGATCACAAGTAGGCAGAGAGACAGGCAGAGATAGAGGGGATAAGCAGGCTCCCTGCTGAGCAGAGAGCCCGATGCGGGTCTCGATCCCAGGACCCTGGGATCATGACCTGAGCCGAAGGCAGAGGCTTAACCCACTGAGCCACCCAGGCACCCTCCCAGCCATTTCTTATATTACTTACCATGGTTGAAAGTTTATATTTGGCCTTGTGATTATTTGATTTATGGCTATATAAGTTCTATAAGGGCAGGGCCATGTCTGTTTCTTTTCACCCTACCATCTGCAAGATCTAGCAAAGCACCTGGCCCTTGATTAGATACAAATACAATGAATGAATTAATATATCAACGAGCCTCACCTTGGTTCTAGGCACTGTACAAATATCTGGGGATATGGGAGTGAACCAAACAATGTACAAGTCTTGGCTTCTTCCCATTTCAGAAACTTTTCTCCTCACTTTTTTTTTTTAAGAGTACAGAATATCATCACAGTCTACATTAATAATACCTGACCTCTTGATCTCTGAATTTATAGCTTTTTCTATTTAATCTTTCAACCTTTTTAATTATTATACTGTACTAAATAATAATGATTTTAATGATTATTTATAATAGGAATTTAACACTAAAGTTTTAAAGAATAACACTAAAGCTTTAAATAAATGAAGAAACACATATATTATATGACATAATATATATATTCATATATATGTATGTATGTGTGTATGTATGTATGTATCTATCTAAGTCTCTAATAAGAAGCCCAGAGAATCTCCGAGCTCCTTTCTGGTGATTGCAATTTTAATTGTCATTTAATAGAATTCAATAAGTTTTATGTAGAAAAACAACTCCATCGTCATCATCTAGTCTAGCTCTCCATCTGTTGTGGGAATCTTCTCCACAGATTACCTGATATAAAATCATCTAGACTCCGCTTGAACATTTGAAATGGCAGGAATTATTTGTTTGGTCTCATCCAAAGTATGTGACATTGATATTGATAAAGATTTGCAGGAAACCTAGCATCAGCAGCAGTGAGACTGGGATAATGAGGCAAGTGTAGCAAAAAAGCCTTACTTCAGTATTCCTTGTTGGGGATTTTGAGAGTGATAATTAATCACGTCCTTTTCCCATCTGGATCCTGAATCAAGCAAGAAATAGAAAGAGTCATCAGATCCAAATCAAAATATCAACTTTATTGCCATTAAAGCTAGATTGGAGACAATTGTTTTATATATAATGAAAAACAAGGCTTATTACCATGTCCTCAGAAGTTTAGACCTACCTGAAGAAAAAACATGACTATCAGAAACATTGATTTCTCTAGTTTGAGGGGCACTTAAAGTGGGACAGAGTGACAACATATGTGCATATGACTTCTGAACCATTACTTCCAGCCAAACAATGATGGAGGGTAGATCCTGACTGATTCATCAATCAGAGAAATCAGTCCTCTTCCCAAAAGGAGGAGTATAAGGCAAGAAAGAGAAGCCCCCTGTGTAATGCTGGCACTCTTTTTATCTGGAGAATGAGATGTTTATCCCTTCAGGGAATCTGAAGTACAGATGAATAACATTCTACTTAATGTATTTTTTTACATATCTATGACAAAACTATCAACATATATTAAAGGCTACTATATGCCACTGATACCAGAGAATAGGAAAATTATTTACAAGTCATATATCTGATAAGTGATTGATACTCAGAACATATAAAGAATTCCTATAATTCAGCAGAACCACAACAAAATAACCTGATTTTAAAAAAAATAGGCAAAGAATCTGAATAGATATTTATCCAAACAAGATATAGAAATGACCAAAACAGGGCACCTGGGTGGCTCAGTGGGTTAAAGCCTCTGCTTTCAGCTCAGGTCATGATCCCAGGGTCCTGGGATCAAGCCTCGCCAACGGGATCGGGCTCTCTGCTCAGTGGGGGGCCTGCTTCCTCCTCTCTCTCTGCCTGCCTCTCTGGCTACTTGTGATCTGTCTGTCAAATAAATAAATAAAAATCTTTAAAAAAAAAATAAAAGAAATGACCAAAACAAGCATATAGAAAGATACTCAACACAGTTAGTCATTAGGGAAATGCAAGTCAAAATCACAATGAGGTGTTACTCATTAGTATCAGAAAAACAGAAAAAAATAAATGATGATGAAGATGTAAAGAAATTGGAATTCTTATACACTGTGGGTAAGGACACAAAATGGTGTAGCAGTTGTGGAAAACGTTATGGCGATTCCTCAAAACAGTTAAAGTAGAATTAGTATATGACCCAGCAATTTCGCCTCTGAACATGTATCCAAATGAACCAAAAGCAGGATTTCAAAGATCTATTTGTATACTCATGTTCATAGTGAATTATTCACAACAGCTAAGAAGTGGAAGCAACCCATCTGTGTTCCATTGACAGATGAATGTATAAACAATGCAGCATATGCATACAATAGAGTATCATTCAGCCTTAAAAAGGAACGGTATTTTGATACTTGCTACAACATGGAGAAACCCTGGAGATATACTCTAAGTGAAGTAAGCTGCTAACAAAAGGAAAATATTGTATGATTCCTCTCATATGAGGTTCAGAGAGGAATCAGATTCATAGAGACAGAAAGTAGAATGGTGATTGCCAAAGGCTGGAGACAGAGCGAGTGGGGAGTTTCTAATAATGGGTACAGAGTTTCAATTGGGGAAGATGAAAAATTCTGGAAATGTTTAGTGGTGACAGTTGCACAACAATGTGAATGTATGGAATGCCGTAGAAATATACACTTCAAAATAGTTAAAACGGGCGCCTGGGCGGCTCAGTGGGTTAAAGTCTCTGCCTTTGGCTCAGGTCACGATCTCAGGGTCCTGGGATCAAGCCCCGCATCAGGAGCTTGCTTCTGCCTGTCTCTCTGCCTACTTGTGATCTCTCTCTGTCAAATGAATAAATAAAACCTTTAAAAAATAGTTAAAACACTAAATTTCATCTGGTATATATTTTCCCACAATAAAAAAAAGAGACCGTGGCATCATCTCCTTAATTAAATATTTTCAAAGATAAAAAAAAAAAAATTGCAGACCAGTTAGTTATAAGGAAAAACATGCTTACTATAAAGCTGTATTTCTAGAGAGGTTAATTTGGGGGATGCTCATTTTATGTGCATATACTAATATGCATGTGACTGGCAGGCTTTCATGGAACATGAGATCTATGATTTAGCTGAACAAAATTGTGTGATCTTGTGAACATTTATTAAAGTGAGGGCTATATGAATATACCATGAAGGACTGAATTCTTGCCCTTCTTTAATTCCATCCATTTATTGAGCTCTATGAGTCAGGAACAATGCTAGGCTACAGTTACGTGGTAATTTTCTAAAACTTCCAGTCTCAAGCAGAAGACATATGGGGACAGAGAAAACAAATATGTACATTATATCTTCATACTGTAATGAGAGCAATATAAGTAATCAATAAGGGGCTAAGCTAAATACCAACAAAGGGAGACCTACTTTAGATGGGGCGTTCAAGGAAGTTTTCTTTACAGAGGTAGATTTTAAACTGAAATCTAAATGATGAAGGTAAATTACCCACCACACACACACACACAAAAAAAAAAAAAAAGAAAAAGAAAAAAGAAAGAAAGAAAGAACATCTCATGCATAGAGGAAAACCTATGGAAAGGTTTTTGTCCTTAATATCCATCCTCCTTAATATCCATCACCGGGCTCACCCATTCCCCACCCACCTCCCCTCTAAAATCCTCAGTTTGTTTCTTGGAGTCCATAGTCTCTCATGATTTGTCTACCCCTCTGATTACCCCCGCTTCATCTTTCCCTTCCTTTTCCTAGTGTGGGAAGGTTCTACAGTGATAAAGAGGTGGGTATGGTCAGAAGTGTAACGAATGACTAGAAAATAGCAAGCATGGTTCAGACTTAAGTGGCAGTGTGTGAGTGTGAGATGGACAGAAGCTATTATCAGCATTTTCCAAAGGGTCTTTCTGCTCTGAAGGTTGCCATTAGTCACCTGGAGCTATTGGGCAATTGAAAAGGGGCTAGAATAACTAAAGAACTGGTTTTTAAATTTGTATTTAATTTCAATGAATTTAGATTTTAATTTAAACAGTCTCATGCAGCTGGTGAGCACTGTGCTGAAGGGTGCAGAAGTAGTGTTTCAGGGCCTCACAGGCCACAATAAGTGCTTGCGTGTTATTAGGAGACCAATGGAAAACCACCATAGCAAGGGTGTGATGAGATCCAGTGTCTGTTCTAGGAAATGGGTTGTTGCTGTTGCTTTTTGTATCAAATACATTAAAAGAAAGTAAGAGTTTGGGATAGAGCACAAAGTTAGGAAATACACACAGTATTTCATGGAAGAGCCTCAACCCAGAGAGATGAGTGGAAATGGGGAGAAAAGGGAGAATTTGAGATATCTCTGGTGGATGGGGACTAGTATAATTAATGGGATTTGCTAATGGGGGTTAGATAAAGACTAGAGAAAGAACAACATAAAGATGGATCTGTTTTGAGTAGCTGGGTAAATGGTGATAAGTGTATTGAGACAAAGTTGATTGGAGTGGGGGAGGGGCAGGAATATGTTTTGGGGAAAACTCAAAGGAAGAGGTAGGCTTGATAAGCTCAAGAGATCTGTAGGACATTAATATGAAGATGATATTAGACATGTGAGTACTGAAGGCTGGAGAAAGGTTAGGGCTAGATATAAATTTGGGAGACATCCATATGACCATATTAAATTGATGACAACAGATAATATGCCTTTAGGGACAGAATGGCAAGTAACAGGAGAGCCCAGAGCCAAGCCCTGAGTGACTACAATATCCAGAGTCTCTTGGGGTTATAGAGTTTCAATTATACTACTTCTCGGGAATTTGCAAGTTACCATAATATATAGGATTGATGTCTCATTTAAATGTCTTTTCTCTTCCTTTGAGGTATGCTAGACTTCAGCTTTGCAGATGAATATGGAATATGATTAATTCATGTGATTTTGTCTAAAACTGTAAATGTCATTAATACTTCTGAACATACCATCAGAATTCTACCAGTAAAACAAACTATACTGCATTCTAGCTCTTTTAAGTATCATTGTAACCATTTTTAAGTGAAATATCAATGTTTATAGACTTTTCTGTTACGCAATATGAGAATTTTAGGGGGGGGAAGATGATGATCAGTGAATAGAGTAAGGGAAGTTTTGTCAGAGGGCAACATGATTTAAACCATTCTCATCAGCTGTAGAGCATGAGAGGAACTGCTAATCCAAGTCCCTGACACCTTTTTCTAGATCAAACAGATGAAATGTTCCTTCTACCTTCTTTCCTTTCTCCCTTCCACTCTACCGCCCTCTGATGTTCGAGAGAGTCAATAAGAAAGGAGTTTTCACTTTGCAGATACCATTTGCTACCTACCTACCCAAATTAAAGAACATCACAACTTGGAAAAGATCAGGCCAGTGTGCAATTCAAAGTCTGGACTTGTGAAGTAGGACAGTGTGTGGCGCTTTTGAAGAATCCAGCTAATTTGTTGGATATCCTGTTTGAGCATGTTAACTGGTTATTTATCTAGGCGTAGCTTACTCAAAATGAAAAGTCTCAATTAATTTTGCATAAAACAATAAGCATTCTGCTTCTTATTACGAGTGTTGTCACACCATTCTCTTTTCCCTGTTGAAATCATCCAGGGATCTCTGCTATTTACAAATCAGGATTCCTGAGCATGAGGAGTGTCCTGCTCCTAGATGACACAGGTCATGCACATAGACCAGGAACCCCTGAGTATCAGCAGGCAGTTTGTTTTGTTTTAGTTTTTGATGGTAATGTTTACCATCTGTTTACCCTGCCATGCTGATATTATTATGAGTTCGTACCAAAGTGCTGAAGGCACCTCTGACAGAAAAATGCTGTATGTCAAAACATTCCATCATTTTTCTCTCCATTCCCCAAAAGTATTTTTAAGAATTTAGTTTCTGTGGAAATATTTCAAATGAAATGCTCTTCAGAAGTCTACCCATTTCAGAGAGCACAGGACTAGGAAAGGTTCAGTAAAATAGAAAGTGCCTGATAATGTAGAATAATTATCAATTTATCAGAACTTTGGAATAAACACAGTTCAAAAATGAAAAAAAAAAAGGCTTGTAGTCTGCAATACTTCCTTTGAAACTACAAATTAAGATCATGTTGGCAAATGAAATAAGAAGATAATACAGTAATAGGTTTTGTCTCTTCAGGGACGCAGATTTGATAAAACACAGAGCATTGCTCTAGTGAATTATCTTAAATGCCTGTTCTTTAGGATCCTTACATACTCCTGTATCATTATCTCATTCAGTCCTTGAAACAACTCAATGAAGCAGGAATTTATGTTTGTCTTACTGGTAAGGAAACCAAGATCAAGAAAGTATGGGTGGCTTGGATTCAATCCTAGGTATTGACTTTTTGTCTAATAAAGTTTCGGGGTTGATTCCCCAACATTGTACAGCTGCTTCCAGTGTTTTCCAGTATTAATAATGACTTCTGGCTTTATTAATAAGATTTCTGTGAACTCTAGACACCTACATATTTCTGGGTCTGATTTCCTAATTTGGTGTATGAAGAACTTTACTCCATAAATCACATCAGTAGCTTCACTGGTATTCTGGCCAATTAGATAGATGGACTATGCCCCAATGTTTCAGACTAAATATTAATAGAAAAAGAAACAGAGCCCTATTTCCTGAATGTAAATCATTTTTCCAAAAGAAGCACTAAAACAATATGGTTGCTGCTTATATCCTCCATTGCCACAAAAAGCAATGTTTGGGGAAACCCATTTGGGAAGTGGTAGTACAATATGCAGATCAAACCAGAGCTGTCCAGAAGGAGCACGTAATTCATTCCTACTCTAAAGGTCATTTCTTCACCGGTCATTAACCTTTCATTTGTTCACCTTAAGGACAAGGATGGCATCTTTGATTTATCTTTCTCTGAATCACTAAGTCCCTTTGTTCCGTAAGTAAAATGTTGTCGCTAAAATACATCTCCACCTTCTCTAGCCTAGTTCACATCACCACCATCTCCCAGTTCCACACTTCCAGCAGCTTCTAACACCTTCTTGTTTCCAGACACCCCTCCCAACCCCAGTCATTTTTCACAAGATAGCCAAAAGGATTTTGAGGGAAGTGCCTGCCTCTCCAAATTAATTTCCTACCATTCTCCGCCTTGTTGACCAATCTCAAGCCATTCTAATCTCCTTTATTTTTCTAGTTTGCCACGTTGGACACTTTCCTCTCCATCTGGCTGAAATGCTCATTTCCATAGTTGTGCATGACTTGCTCTTTTGGCTCCCTTGGGACTCACTACAAATGCATCTTTTCAGAGAGGCCTTTCTTGCTACTACAACTTAAATGGTGTCCCTCAACTTTTCATTAACTCAGCAGCCCGTTTATTTCCTATAAATGTTTACTACAGTGGGGAAAAAAGTCCCATTCATGTGTTGTGTACTTCATCGTTTTCTGTTTCTTCTATTATACAGTACATTTCGTGAGGCCAGTGACCATATATCCTCTCATTGTCTCTTCACTTAGCTCAGTGTTTGTCACATAATATTTACTCACTCTTTATTTGATGAATGAATGAATGAATAAAATTAATAAAGTGAATGAGTAAATGAACAAACCTGAATAGTAACTATTCAAAGCATCATAATATTGAAAAGAGAACTGGTTACTATAAACCCAACCTCCAATCTGACTTTTCTTTATCACTTGCTTTCATTAGGAATGATCAAATGACTCATCATCTTCACAATTATATTGTGCTTTGTGTCCCATGAACCCTTCTTACTAAATTAAATTATATCTGAAGTGCAAGCTATGCACATACTTCGTCAACGCTTTTCTTTTTTGAGTTGCTTTTGATCAAAACTAGCATGATTAGTTTTGGACATTGATTTTCCCCCTCCAGTTCTCATGGTGAACCAAAGTTTCATTATTCTCCAAATGAGGGAAAAATGATTTCTCTGCATTCCACAAATGGTCAGAGACTTTCTTAATGCTTGTTGTTTCCTTGTCTCCCTGGCTTATGCATATATGTCTTTACATAAACAGTAGATTTGGCCTGAATTTCTGTTTTAAAACACTAAATTATATTAACAGCAATGAATATTACAAAAATATCAATAACCCCTATGCACAGGATTGATACTAAATGCACAAGAAAATCAAATGATAATAAGGTAGAGAGCTGCTACATAATAAATACAATATTACCTAGTAGAAGGGTACAAAGTAAAGGAGAAGGGGAACTAATATATTCTAAACATTTTGTCTTAAGTGCACAGCTCACTTAATACCTAATCCCAACAATAATCTTCCTAAGAAGGAATCATTATGTCCTTTATAAAGGTAAAGTAGGTTACATTTTAATGACATACATGTTTAGAGGTCATAAATTAGTAAAACTCAGATTAGAGATATAATCTAAAATCAGTCCGATTTCATAGCCCTAGGAATTTTCTACTTGTTCACACTTCCCTTGTAGGTAAAACTCATGTTTAAAGATTAATGGACCTCCTATCTTGCCATGGTCTGATTTGAGTTTTCTAGAAAGTGGAAGCTATCCTTGAAACAACCAATTGTGAAGAAGTTTGGAGAGAAACTTAACCACCATTTCCTTCCCAAACAAGAAATTAAATCTTGTAAAATTTCCATTGTCCTTTTAGTTTGTCTTTGTTTCTTCAAACATTACAAATTTGCTATCATCTCCCTTTCCTATTTAATGATCTGTTTTCCTGGATCAATACTTTTCAGAGTAGACATTGTCAAACAGAACTCTGGACGAGTTATTGATTTGGCCTTTTTTGTTGTTCCACTCTCTCTGACATGACTTCGAATCTAGGTTAAATGAGATTATAGAATGGTGTTATCACTCTGTTTTTCAATTATTTCACAAAGACATCAGCAAGTTGTATTTTCCGATGGTCATTTACACAAGCCATGACTCTCAAAATTTGTGCTTTGGAGAAAGGTAACCGAGAATTTCTAGAGGTAATACATTATTTCATTAAACATGAGGTTTGGGTGTTGCTCATCAGAGGAAATCAAGCCAACTCAGGTGTGAATAGGTACCAGGAACTGATGATTTTGTAGTCATGTCCTATTGTGGTCAGTGATGTGCAACAATTAACCTGTTGTTCATTCTGCCTCTTTATCTCCCCTCTCAATAAATAGTGCAGAGAGGGGGCACCTGGGTGGCTCAGTGGGTTAAAGCCTCTGCCTTGGGCTCAGGTCATGATCTCAGGGTCCTGGGATCGAGCCCCGCATCAGGCTCTCTGCTCAGTGGGGAGCCCGCTTCCCCCTCTCTCTCTGCCTGCCTCTTTGCCTACTTGTGATCTCTATCAAATAAGTAAGTGAAGTCTTTAAAACACATACATACATACCTACATACATACATACATAGTGCAGAGGATCTTCTTGATGCTTCTTGACAAATCTCCCTGTGAGAAACAAAGTTCATGTAGCGCTGAGCGGTAATTAAAATGTAGCTAAAAGGTCTTTTGCCAGCTACAGCCATTTTTTTTTTTTTTTTAACATTAGGAACTGATTTTTAGCTTCATTTTTGAGGTAATTTTATGCAGAAGGGAAATTGGGTTGGATTCTCAGAGATGCTTACGTCCTTATCAGAACACCTCTGTTTCCCATCTTGCATGGAACCCTGTTGATTTCATACAAAATTATGCAGGAAGAAGTAAAAAGGGGAGATTCTCCAGCCGTGAGCCTGGTTTGCTTTAAACTCTGTCAGTACTGCTTAAGAGAAATGCTGTCATTTCCTTCTTTAGAACTTATTAAGAGAACCAGGAGGTGGATATAAACTAATCAAATGTATAGACTATTTTTAAATGTTTGACAATGCCAAGCACAGGCACTCATTGTCCTGCTTAAAATTCTAGACTTAATTAGTTTAGCAATCTTGTTCTTAAATGGGAAACCCGGTAGTGGAGTTGGAAGATAATGCATGCGGGAGTTAACTGGAGCAAGATTCCTTCCTGTCTGAGAAGAATGACCTGGTATAAGTACTCAGGCCTCAGAATTGGTGGAAATTGTAAAAATTTCTTAATTTGTATGCTGAAATTAATTATCCCTACATCATAAAGTTCAATATAATTACATAAATAAGATATACACAACAGTTTCCATTACAGTAACAGCAGCCAATATTATTAATTAATATAATCATACAAGTTAATGCAACTAGAAATAATTTGTTTTCTCCATCTTTTTTTACTTAAAAATTTTTATCTAGGCATAATTGATATATGTGTTTCAAGATATGATGTAATGATTTGATATTTTTATATATGGTGAAATGATTACTACAATAATCAATTTTTTAAAAAAGCTAACATTTCCCCACCTCCTTCACTCATCAAAAGATTTCTTCACATGTAACTTTGAATATAATCGCAAGCTTCTTTTCCCTTTAATTATCATATATTCTGAATGAAGAGACTCTGAGTTAATGAGGTTTTGTTTCATGTAAGCTATCATAAGTAAAGGAATTTTAACGACATGGACAGAGCTACATAAATTTAACATTGTACTTAATCATGAAATTACATCATTTAAATATCACACACATTAAAGACACTTTCTTGGCTGTAGAACTTCATGAGACCTAATTGGTCACTCCAAATATGGCTGACAAGATTTAAGAATAGCTGTTGCCCAGTAATTTTTGGGAACTCTTCCGTATATGAGAATATTGTCCCAAAGAATATGAGTTACTATATTCCTGCAGAACATTGTAGGTAAGTTGTTTTGTGTTTTACTCTAGTAAGTCTTCCAGTTTGGTATAAATATAAAGAGAATTAAATAAAATGATAACTGTACAATTAAAAGTGGATAGAACAAGTCCACTTCATAAAATCAAATATTATCCCAGAAGTCAGTCATATCTGCATGGTCCATGGGATAAAAATGTTTAACACAATCACACAAATATTTTGTTATCTCAAAATTTGAGCTAATACATTTTCATAGTAAGATTAGATAGTATAAGTACCATTTGGGCATGAAAAGAAAAGTTATTGTGCCCTGTCTATGCATTTAGAATATTTTGATAATTTTCTTCCAGTTTCCACCAATTCTAGGAGTAAACCAAAGTTCTCTGAGTGTTTCTTTCTGGAAACCATGCATCAGAAACAGCTGTTCTTTCATAACTAAAGAATAATAGGCTTGGTATTGTCAATTATCTCTTCTATTCCTAAAACAAGAGGAATAGTACAAGAAGACCTGGTTTATGCTCACATGTTCATTACAAGACAGGTTTGTTCACTACAGAACTTGGACACTAAACCACAGTACCAGGTAGAACTGAAGCTTCTTTAGTTTTTAGAATATAAAATAGCAATATCTGAACCTAGAATAAATTCACAGGTGTTATGAACTCCATAAAAATCGAGATCATATTGGTCTTGTGGTTGATAGGCACTCAGCAAACTATTTGTGGAAGAATGTGTGTGGATTTTTGGTACCAAGTTTTTGGAATGTTCCCTGAGAAGAGACGAGGTAGAGGACTTATGAAACTCTAGTCCCATATTAAGAATTAAATTAGTTTGATAAGATAGTTAAGCTATGACTTCTTTTACTACTTTCCAACAATTTACTTTTCCAGAATTAAATTTTTAAATTTTTAGGTGTTTGTATTGTTTATATTATGGCACTGTTTTTGTTGTCCAAATTTTGAGAGAGAGAGAGAGAAGGAAGGACATAGGAAGAAGGGAGAGAGAGAGAAAGAAGAGAATCCACAGCATATAAGGGAGATTACTGGCACTTAGGAGAAGATAATTAATGGAGAAAAAAGTTCCAGTGAAGGGGAAAATATGAACTGAATTAAATTTATTGAGTGCTAATAATTTTTATAATAATAGCAGTTACCAATTATTAAATGTTGGCCATATGCCAGCTACTCTATTAAGAACTTTCTCTGGCTTTTGTCAAGTAATCCTCAAACACTGTAAAGTGATAGTATGTTTATGTGTATTTTACAAATAAGAAAAAATTGATGCTTCAATATAGCAAATAACTTGCTCAAGGCCATAGAGCTAATAAATGGCAGAGCTGGGAATTGAGCCAAGATTGATTTGGCTTCAAAGTCTGTCTTGTAACCACTAGGATATACTGCACTGGGCTAAGTCCTTTGCATGCAACATCTCATTGAATTATTGCCACACTTTGAACATATACTATGAAGCTCCTTATTTTGTTATTAGATAAAACTATTAAAGTTCAGAGAGGTTCATGAGCTTATGTAAATTGAACCAGCAAAACAAGTGTATGAACCACATCTGTGTCACTCTGCACCAGGAACACATTTGTTTGGAGGAGTAAGTAAATTGATAAGAATGTTTCGGACTTGAGTTTAAAGAAAACAAAGGGAAGAAAAACTGAAGGCATCACTGTTTGCCTTATTGGAGATTCCAAGAGGATTCTTAGTGGGGGTGATGACTCTCAGAAAGAACTGAGACTTGAAAGTGAGTCAGATTTGGCTCTTGTTGTCTTGCCTGCCTGATACGATGTTCTTTACTTCATTTGATTGGTTTCGATCACCCTTTCCTGTGAGTTGTTTTGGATCCAGAGTCGCTTTTATCTGAGTAAGAAGAAGAAAATAGAAGCCAGAAAACGGATTAGAAAAGAAATGAAAGCAATTCTGCGCGTGCCTGTTGGTCATGAATCCAGCCCTTCCAAGATGTATGAGATACAAAATGAAGCTCACCTCTCACCTGGAGAGTTGTGATATCCTCCAGGTAGAACCAAGTCATCTCTGATGTACTCCCTTTAATCTGTCCTCCACTTTGCAGTCAGGGACGTCTTTTCAAAATGCAAGATTCAAAAAAAAAAATGCAAGATTCATCCTGCCAGCTCCTACTTTGGAAACCTTTCAGTGGCTTCCCACTGCTCTAAACTGAAGACAAAGCAAGACTCCTGTTTACCTCTTACGTCATGTTACCCCACACATTTTCTCAACTACAACTTCACTGCTCTTTTTCTCCCCCTCTCCACTTTGGGGGTGTGTGGGTGTGGGGGTGTGTGTGTGTGTGTGTGTGTGTTTTTGTGGTACCTGCCATTACCTTTATTTGGGCTCTTTCCTCTTGCTGGAATACTATGCCGTCACCTAGTTTTGTGGGTTATTTTTTCCACTTCGCCCTTCTGACTTAGCATTGTTTCCCCAAGAAGCCTTCTCTGATCTCCTTGATTAGCATAAATATCCTCCTGAGAAGGACAGTACTTCCCCTTTGGAGCAATTGTTATAGTCGAATTTTTCTTGATGGATGTTTTTCTTTCTTTCTAGACTGATTGTAGGCTCCTGCAAGGCAGCAGGCTCCTGTGAGTTGACTTCTTACTATATGCCTAGCCCTAGTATCCTGCCAGACATAGAACAGCTACTGTAATGTGGGAACTGATCTCCAAGGTCGACTCACAAAGAACTCTGTCTCTTGGATTCATGCCCTTGACTAGTGCCCTCCTATGCTGAATCTGAGCTGGCCCTGGGACTCACTTTATTAATAGAATGTGTAAGAAATGATGTTGTACCAGTGCCCTAACTAATCCTTTAGGTGGCCTAGTGGTTTTCACCTTTGTGCTTTTGTGCTTTTGGGAACATGACACAGATGTCATGTGAGAGGTCCAGAAAACCCTTCTAGAGTGGCCCTGTGAAGAACCTGTGATCCATGCTGGAGAAGATGCCCTGAGACTACATGAGGAAGAGAGAGGCCAGTTCTCCCAGGGTCCCAATCAAGCCTCCAGTTGACTATATCTATATAAGATATTCCCAGTGAGACAAGAGGAAAAAATTGCCCTTCTGAGCCCAAACAACCCACAGAGCTGTGGGATTCAATACCAAGATTATTTTTTAAGCTTCTTAGTGTTGCTGTTACATTCCCATAGTTAACTAAAAAAGAGACAAGTACTAAAATGAACTGTAGAATTCGTACATTAATCTTGTTTTCTCAGGAGTGAATTCTTGCTACACAGAATGTAGGAAAAAGTATCAGGGTCAGACGTATAACTATTTTCTTCTCTCTGGGGTGCTCCATGCTCCTTGCTTTCAAAATTCTGTTTGTGTGGTAGAAATGAAAACACATGTACCTTAAGTTAAACTTTGTTTCATTAGCCTCTACCTACTGTGAGTCACTTTAATATGTAATATCACTTTTTATTGCTTTAATGCCAAGATTGCTGATGGCAGGTCCTCACTTTCCCCCAAAATACAGCCCCTCTACTCAGTATTTCTTGGAGTCTCCAGCAGGTTTTTCCCACGTGCCCATAGAAAGTCCTCCAATCATGCTTCTTTGTAGAACCTATCGTGGACAAAGGACATCAGCCCTTCTGCTGGTGCTTCACTTTCTGGTCTCTGGAGAGAATGCTGTTCTATCTATGATTCCTTCTCCTGGTGGTCCAGTTATGCAAAGCACTCAAGACACCCAAACAAGCATTGTGCTGCTTGTAGTCCTTGCTGTGGGATACGTTCTCTGCAGAAACTGGAAGTTGTGCCTCTCTCCATAGTACGAACTGAAGGCATAAAGCAATCACTGGTTTATAGTAATTTCAGTTCCTTGATTGGGGTCCAGTCCCTTCCTAATGAATGATCTTCTGGGGGTCAGGATATGACTCTTTGAGCTCTTGGTTTCTCCACTGACCATCCTTCCTTTTCCATAAAAAGTAACCCCTATTTGTAACTGAATATTTTTTTTTTAAAGATTTTATTTTATTTATTTGTCAGAGAGAGAGGGAGAGAGAGTACGCACAGGCAGAGGCAGAGGGAGAAGCAGGCTCCCCGCCGAGCAAGGAGCCCGATGTGGGACTCGATCCCAGGACGCTGGGATCATGACCTGAGCCGAAGGCAGCTGCTTAACCAACTGAGCCACTGAATATTTTTTATGGCTCACTTACTGGCCATAGTAATGAGTATGCCTTAGTCCACATTTCATTTTGTACTGTTTCTGTCACCTTGAGCATAAAATTATATAATTTCTTTAAAAACTTAGTGAGGTTTCTGTGTATGTGATTGTAATTCGATTACATAAAATACACTATAGTTTGTTACCCAGGTAAGGTTGCTATGGTTAAGATACCCCTTATATTTTTAGAACTTTATTATTTAATAGATATTGCCTAAGAGGTCCACTATTATTATTATTTATTGTTTCTTAATACAGCATATTACCCTTCTGCCCTGGATTTCATCTTTGACCTAAAGCCATTTCTTACTTTGAGTATGTTTTCCTGGGAAAGCCTGGGGCTGGGAGCAGGTTTTCTGTTTTTGTTTTTATTTTCAAATTTTATTTTATTTTTCAGTGTTCCAAATCCGTTGTTTATGCATCTTCCCCAGTGCTCCATGCAATACTTCCCTTCCTCAACACCCACCAGCAGTTTTTTGTTGCTGTTTTCCATGAAACTCATTCAGTTTCTTTAATTGTTAGGGAAATTTCCCCACATAGCTAAGCCTTTCTTTCTTTAGTTCATCTCCTTCTCCTTTTTTTTTTTTCTTTTTTTTAGGGCCATCCTGAGTTCAAATCTTGTGTCGCTGTCTCCATTTGCTCATTTCTCTAGAATCTCTAATACCCCTTTGAAAACGTCCTTTTCAAAGTTCCACAGTGCTTTTCCCCTATTGAGTCAGGCAGTGGGAGAGGTGACCAAGTCACCAGATTCCAGACGCTCACATTGTCTCTGTGTAGTCTCAGCTGGGAGGTCTGTAAACATGAAAACTCTTAAGTAAGGGTAGAGGGATTTTCTATCAAGAAGAGGGGACCCACATAGTCACTTTTGTTTTGTTTTGTATTATTCTATTTGGCTGTGGATAAGACACTTAGCCTCCCTGAATCTCACTTTATTCATCTCTAGAATCAAATAGTTAATGTACAAGATTTGTATTGGATTTGCTTTGATGTGATATGCAAGTTTCCTGACACATAGTAAATGGTTAAATAGTCTTCATTATGGACATTTTATTTTTTGTGTGCATGCATGTGTGTTTGCTTGGAAGTCAACTAGATCCTCTTCAGTGGCATTGATAACATGGATAAGTTATTTTACCCATCTCAACCTCATTATTTAAAGCAAAATTTTTAGAGAAATTGAATCAGACTGTACATGCATTGTTTAATCTTTTTATTTAATAATATTTCATGTACATTTTCTAATTTCCTGCAGAATTATTTTTAATGACTACATGGAACACCATAATTATTCAACTAGTCTCCTGTTGTTGGCTATTATATCATTTCTAATTTGTTGCTATCTTGTAATTATGCTGGGGTGAAGTACTTATACATTATTTCCTCGAGATATATTCTTAGAAAGGGAATTACTGGTTCAATGGATCTGCTTATTTTAAGACATGTTAACATATATTTCCAAGTTGCCTTCCAGAGAGACAACCAATTTTACTCCTCCACAACACTGCATTTATCAAGGGTTTTCTTTTCTTCTTAAAAAGCTTTGTCAGCTTGAGAGGGCAAAGGCAGTAGTATATCCTTATTTTAATTTAATAGCTACAATTTTAAAAACTCATGGTTATTACTTATGGTGATGTTTTTGTGCCTTAAGCCAACACTTGAACAATAATAATTACTTCGAACGTACCCTTTGACAACACTTTCACATTTATTATTTCACATAATATCCCCAGCAGCCTTGGAAGATAAATAGTGGAACCAATAATCATTAAAGTATGTCACAAAGCATAACAATTAGTTCTGCAAGTATTCGCATGCAAACCTCCTAGTTTCAAAATTAGGGTAAATTGTTTCAGCAAGACCTGCTGTTCTCAGAGTTGATAAGAAAGAAGGATTTTGTTTCCCAGGACGAATCCTTTTTAGATAAAGAGGAAAAGGTATTATTCCAACCTGGCCTGGTGACTAGTTGAGTCAGCTGCTGACTAGGCATATAGCATCACACAATGCTATATTATCAATGCGATGTTCTATTTAAATCTAGGCATTTTTTTTGCCAAGCCTTCTGTCTACCCCTGTTTCTTTGTGTTTTATGTAATTTTTATTATAACAGTAACACTTGCAAAAAGTATGTAAATGCTTGCAAAAAGTAATTAACCTACAGAAATGCACAAAATAAAAATAAATCTTTCTCCCTCCTTTTGCCCTAACTCTGTCTCCCAAGTAAGCCACCATTAGCAATACGATGTTAATCCTTTGGTATTTTTGAACCATATTATTTTACACAATTGGACCCACCCTCTCCTGTATTCTGTTACATGATTTTCTTATTTGTACAATAATCCATGTTGCTTCAGAGTTTTCCATCGGAGGGTTATAAGAATTTTAATCTGATCCATTATTGATGAACATTTATGTCTTCCCCAGTGTAGCTATGGCCAACATTAAAGTAAACATCTTTATACACAAATACATTTCTAGATTATATTTCTAAAAATGGATCATTGAACAGTCTGAACTGAAAAAACTGAGTCAAAGGTGATTTACATTTATAATTTTGGTAGGCCTTACCATGCTGCTTTTCAAAATGTCCAATATATCCATCAATAGCATATTACAATGTCTATCCCTATACTCTTACCAATACTGAATATATTCATTAGTTTTATTTTTTTCTCATCTCAATGGTGAAAAAAAAAAACTCTCTGTTTTAATTTATTTTTAGTTAACAGGAGGTTGATCCTCTTTTTATATATTTAGGATTATTTGGATTTTATTTCTAGAAAACTGCCTTTTTATACCCCAGTCCCTGGATTTCTATTCAGTTTTTAGGCTTTTCTTCCTGATTTGTAAGTTTTCTTTGTAGACTTCTAAAATAGCTACTGTGTCTGTCATGTGTTACGCATGTTTCCCAGTTATTATTGTCTTTATTTCTTTTCTATTTATATGAATTTTACTATTGAGAAATTTTAGTATTTTTATGTAGACTTATTTATCATTTTTTTCTTAAATGGTTTTTCTGGTTTTTCAGCCATGCCTATGAAGGCAACCCTATTTTTAGGGATTTTTATATTTTTAACATTCTTTTTTAAAAAATTCATGTGCAAAAAATAAATAAATAACATAAAATAAAAATTTATATGCTAGTCTAGTAATTTACCTTATTTTCATCTTTCAGTGTTAAGTCTTCATTTAATTAGAATTTATTGTCAAGTAAAACACTAAGGATATATCTATCCCCTACGTTTTACGTTGCTTCCTCAAACTGAAAGATAATTTCAGCATTATTCAGTAAATAATCCTTGGTTTGAAATTACAGCTTTATCATATGAATTTATATTAACCTCAAAGTGTCTTGGCCTTTTAAAATTTTCATTTATCAGTTAGTTTATTCCTATTCCAGAGCTCTTCTGTTTTGACTCCTATAATATTCTGAGATACGTTATATCTGATGGAACTAATTCTCTCCAATTTTTTAATATTATTCTTCTACATAAATATGAGAATTAATTTTTTCAAGGGAGCGGAAAAATGACAATTTGATAAAGATTTTTATAACTAAGCCTTCGGACAATAGGGGAAGAGAGAAAATACTATTTCCTTTGGCCGTGTTCCCATTGGCTATTGAAACAGATAAATAGTTTAGATTTTTAGCAACTTGCTTTATCGAATTGTTTACAGTTTTATTCATTAGGAGCTATTTCACTCATCAGAGGGAATTTCCATGTAATGAAATAGGCTAATTCAGTTTACTGAAGCTGTGTGAAGGGAGTTTAGGGGAAAAAAAAGAAAAAAAAACACAAATTTTCATTCAGTAGTTTGAGATTTTTGCTCAGATGAAAAGCTACACAGCTGCTTATGGTCTGCTGGCTCTTGAATTCTCAAAGAAACTGAAAAAGCAAAGGAAAAAACTTACACAGAGGATTTGGGAAGTCAAAGCATGTAATGCCTTTCACTTCCTCTCATCATTATGAGTTGAATTAACTTGAATTAGCTGAATTAACTGATACTATTAAGCCTAGTTTAAAAAAGAAAAAAAAAATAAAATTAGAACCACTAAATGCAAGGGGCACCTGGGTGGCTCAGTTGGTTAAGTGTGTACCTTTGGCTTACATCCTGATCCCAGGGTCCTGGGCTCCCTGCTCAGCCGGGAGTCTGCTTCTCCCTCTGCCCCTCCCCCACCACTCATGAGCTCTCTCTCTCTCATGCTCTCTCTCTAAAATAAATAAAACCTTAAAAAAAAAAAACACTAAATGCAAGTAAAAATGGCAAACTAGTAAAAGTATGGCTACCTGTCCAAACAGAATATTTTTAACTTACAACTAATTTAAGCTCTGTAAGTTCAGTCTAAATGTGTGGTTTGAGCCTTGAACGTATCTTCACCAATATAACAGGAGGTTGAAAACAACGTTTCCAGAAAAATCTCTCAGATAGAATATATTACGCAAAATTCCAAAACCAACTTTGCATGTGCAGATTGTCATGGGAAATTAGAGCGGGGAAAAGAACACATTTCAGGCCTCTTGGAGCCTTCTAACCAAAGAAATTATATGGGAAGAAGAGGGGCATTTGAAAATGAGACTTCTTTGAAGAGAGCTATGTGTTGTAGGGCTTTGATTTTCACTTTGTCTTTGAGAGAAGAATGAGTGTTGCTCTTTCTCACTGTAAACCTAGTAAAGAGTGTTTAAGAGGATCTCCCACACAGTACTGAAGCGGGCTTTCTGCATTTCGGGGCTAATGCCTGACTGACACCTGGGGAAGCAAAGGACAACTTTGGGGTGGAGTTTGACTCCTACCCAGGAAATCTGGATGGCACAGAAAGGCCATATATTTGGAAGTGGGGCCGAGAGACTGTCCCGTGTTGAGTTAAGTGGTCATTCCAAGAGTTTTAGGCACATTTTCTTAAAGAGATTTTATTTATTTGTTAGAAAGATGTAGAGAGAACACAAGTAGGCAGAGCAGCAGGCCAAGGGAGAGGGAGAAGTAGGCTCTCTGCTGAGCAAGGAGCCCGATGCGGGGCTCCATTCCAGGACCCTGGGATCATGACCTTAGCCGAAGGTACACACTTAACCAGCTGAGCCACCCAGGTGCCCCCAAGGCACATGTTTGTAAAGAGCCACAATCCAAAAGGTTGGCCTAGACCTTATCCTATAGGCCTGTCTGAATACTAAGACTTGAACTAAAGGAGCCTGGAGTTCTATTGCTATAGGGCAAAGAGCAGAGGAAAGAAACACAAGGTAGCTGAATTGCATTTAATCAGGCAAGACAACTGCAGGAGGTAGAGAGTCAACAGTTAAACCTAAGAAGTCAACGGAAACCTCTGCATCAGAAGAGATAACATTAACCAGGCCAATGATGGTTTCCAGCTTGAGCTGTTTGCCTCCCCAAAGAACCATGAGCACCAGCTGAATAAGAACTGACCTATCTCCTTACTAGTTTTCCTTTCTTCTGTCTGGTCCTTGTAGCACTCAGATTTAATTTGTACCAATTAAATCAGCAGTTAGAAAGTGGAGGGAGAGGTAAAACTACACAGGAGAAAAATGTATACTTTCCTTCTCCCACTGTGGGACTTGAGCCCAAGGCTGGCCCAGACTGTGGAAGGAAAAAGCAACAATTTATGCTAACTTGAATGTGAAGTTTTGATTAATATTTCAGGCTGAAAATGCCAACGCTGTTCCTCAAAGGACTGCTATTATATAAGAAGGAGCCAGGAAAAGTCATGGATCTTGTCATGCTTTTATCCAGAGAAAGGGGACTTGTATGTCCTATAAATAAAACATCAAAGGACAACAGGAAATGTTTTCATAACAATATATTTTAGTCAGTTCGACAAACAAATAGCAAATAAAAGGATATAGAATCATAATTTATATTAATTCTAGCCCCAAACAGTATTTTAACCCATAAAGTAGATGGAATCTCCCTGAGTGCTGGCAAAATAACCTTCCTTTTCCAGGCCCATTTCTGCCTAATTTCAAATCTCAAGTCTTGAGTCTTCCCTCCACTTGATGAAGAATCGCATAGATTCAATCATTAGACTGAGGTATGAGGCCAGTCTTGCATTCTGACCACTTGGAAAACCGATGTTTGATGTGTCCTACTAAGCTGAGCCTGGGTGCCTGGGAACTCAGGAGAGAGATTATGATCCTATCTTCATTAATCCTCTTCTCCTCAATGCCGTCAACCTTACCCTCCACTGTACGATGCCTCAGTGACTCTCAAAAGGGTTTATATACAGACTATTTGTATTTCTTCAAACTCACAAAGGTTATATTCTCTCCTGTAGCCATTCTCCCATCCATTCATTCATTTATCTATTTATTAATTATTCATGTAATATTTATAGGATACTTTACAAGACGCTGGGTAGTGTAAAGTTAAAACAAGCAGGAAAAGAAGTGATGGATATAGCTAAGTGGAAGGTTTTGAGTCTTGGACCTGGGACCAAAAATAATGGATAAGTGTTTGTTGCCCATCTTCATCATTGAAGTAGACAGGTAGAAGAGGAAGAGTAATAGTGACAGTTTCTCTGGAGAGGGTTCCTGGAGGGCTGTGCGTGTCTCCTTTTGTCCACAAGAGGCCAGGGTTTACTGCCAGACAGTATCTGGAAAGTGAGTGGTGAGGTGGTGAGCTAGAGAATGTACCCAACGAACCACAGAATGTTGCAAAAATATTTCTACGGCAATGACCGAATACGAGTGTCTCCCAAAAGTCACATGTTGAAATTCGAACCCCACCACCTATTAAGAGGTGGAAATTTAAGAAGATCATTCGATCATGAAGGTGGAACCCTCCTGAATGGAATCAGCGCTCTCCTAAAAGGGACCTTCAGAGGGCACTCTCACTCTCTCTTTCTGCTGCATGAAGGCCCCACAGAAGGTGGCCTTTGTACCAACCAGGCAACAGACTCACCGGACATTGCATCTACCATCGCCTTGATCTTAGACTTCCTAGCCTCCAGAACTGTGACAACTAAATGTCTGATGTTTAAAATTCCATGGTACTTTGTTACAGCAGCCTACACTGACTAAGACATTCACCCATTACAAAAGAATCCACAAAGTTTCTCATGAGAGAAGATGCCAGCATGTGGGCATCTGCTTTTTTGAGGTCATTCAACCTAGATTATGACACCCATGAAATAAGGTCATTTTAACTGTTTTTCCTCTAGTTCTCACTCCTTGTGAAGCCCCACACTGGAGTGAAATATGGTAAAATAGTGGTTTGGGAAAAGAGTGGACACAGAACATGTTCACTTATCCCCTTCAATCTTTGAGGCCTAGGTCTTGTCAGGGATTGTGACAGGAAGTAGAGAATCTTGAAAATGAATAAAAGATGGAAGTTGTGGTGTTAGGTGATATCAGGCTCTTTAATATCTGAACATGGGTATGGAAAATTTAATAAAACTCTCAGGATTTAACAGTAACCGGTTCAGCATTTTTAGCAAATTGGTTATATACACTGTTTTTAAGGAATTCAATATCTATAAGGACAGAGGGTGTATATAAATCATTAAAATGTAATTCATTTATTCAACCAATATGTATTGACCATGTACTGTATGCTAGGCGTTTTTCCAGGTACTGGGAATATAGCCATGAACCCTGTGTTGGATGCTTTAATATAGGTTTAAGAGAAGGTGCTTGGAAATTGAAGAAGCAGTTAGTTTTATCTATTCTGGAGTTTGTGGGAAGGTTTCAGTGAGGTAATGTTTTTATGTATCTTGATAGAAGGAGAAGTTCACTAAGGTAGGAGCTACCAGGCATCAAAAACAACATGTGCAGAGGGAGAAAGCAGAAAGTTTGAAACAGCAATGAAGGAGGGCACTAGGAGTCCATGTGGTGTTTTGGGGAAAGCATAGATATTGAGTCAAACAGAACTAAGTTTACATCTAGGTGATGTCTTAGTAATTGAGTAACAGCTGACAATTGTATTAGCCACTTTGTGCTACATTTTTGCACCTCTTAGTTGTTCTCAAATTCTAGAGAACATGAACAAAACATACCTCACCTGGTGTTAGGCTCATGCCTCTTCATCCCTTATGTCACCTCTGTGACCCACTGATGTGCCTGAAGCTATCAAGACTGGAGCTGGTATTCTTCTCTCTCTTCATAGTTAATTTGCTGAAGCCACAAAGAATGCTTCCAGTGACAGTTTTCTCTATTAGAACATCTTCACTTCCAGGAAAGCCAGATTTTTTTTTTCCCTAAGTGGTAATTGTTTCAGTACATTTCAGATGAAGGAGAGGAGAAGCCCCTAACCAAAAAGAGAAGTAAATCAAGTCATGATTGGAGGGGAAAATATGTCATAGACCATTCGTACACTGTTAGCCACAAAGCAGACCCACACGTGTACAGAGATCCATGCACATATGTAAATAATCATACATGCTATTTATTGAGCAATGGACAATACTTATCACACTCCAGTCTTTGTATCCCAGATACATTATCTTATTTAATCCTTCAGACAATCTTTGAAGTTGGCATTATGTTCCATGCATATTAAGTCGTGGATAAGAGAGATGCACACCAGCAGTCTCCAACTCCAGAACCCACAGCTTTCCCATTATGGAACTCTGCTCTTTTATTTGAATTGTTCTTTATTACAGGCATTTCCACCCAATTCTCAGAAACTTATATTAATCTATGGGAAGCTGGGTGTGCCCCCCTATGGAACAACCAATGCCTCCTTCTCTCTTATTTCCAACTACCATCCCTGACCTGGCCTCACTATGTTTCTTCATGATTTTTCAGCGGAGGTGGGTTATTTCCCCATCTAGTACATTTCCAAAAGTTCCAGAGACTGTCCTGTTATTAATCCTAGGTCCTATCCCCTCAGTGCATCCATTTATTTTATCTTCCATATGTTTCCTTGGCTGTAATTCAAATAGGTCCTTTGGTGTCCTTGCCACATGCTTGACTATATCTAAATCATTATCTCCATTACCATCATTATATTGGGTAGAAATTGAGAACACCTTTTATGGTTCTTTTTTTGATGTCAATGATGTAGAAGCATGTGAAAATGAATCACTGAAAGGGCAAGTTTATAGTTTATTTCCTACTCATAGAAGGAATTATGGACTTTGGGAGACTTATTCTTTCTAGTGGGCAATTACATGACCATTTTAATCAGAAGTCCCACTCCCAAAATCAGCTGTGCAGTGTGCTAGTTCCCTTCAGTTATATGACACTGGCTAAACAGGATGCTTTAAAATGCAGGTGCATTTTTTGACTCTGTCAGTCTGTTTTCCTGGTGGCCATATGGAGGTTGTATAAATTCAATCTAGGAATTTGACAGGTTATTTCTTTGGACAGCAGAGCCAAGACACGCTGTTCACCTAAGTACTGTCAGTCTAGGCATCAAATGTACCCCACCTCTGCCAAGGCTGACATCTCATTCTTCCCTCCTCGATCAGGAAAGGAAGCTCCCTGGCCAAGCCTAACCAGAATAGTTCCTTCAGTTGTACCTGGTACTTGTTAACTCCTTTGAGGCAGGTGGCACTTTCTAAATCCTCGTATTACTAAATTAATGAAGTAGAATTAAAAGTCTATTGACCACATGGGCAGAGAGGAAGGAAGGAAGGAAGAATTACAATTTTTTAATTCTCAAATTTTTAGTTCTCAAATTTTGACAGTTGTTTGAACATATTCAATAAAGTGATTGATCTTATCCACAATCATTGAGTTCTAAAGGCTATTTTTCTAATAAGTACCACTTTGCCCAGTAGATATGTTCCAAAATTGCCCTTGTACACATGAATTTCCTATGGATAGCATCATATTATAAACATTGCTGAGGAATTATGCCAAGATATTATCATTATTGTTTTTAACATCATCATCATTTCTGCAACACCTGTTCCTTAAAATGTCAGCATTTCACATTTATTCTGACTCAGTTCTTACCACTATATCACTAAGTAGTAATTATCCCCATTTTCCATATGAGAAAACCAAGGGCCAAATATATTAATTTTATCTTCTAGGCCATAAACCTAAGAAGTGAGGATTTTTATCAAGGTTTATTAATGCCAGGGACTAAATACTTTCCTTCCTATCATAATGATTTTCAATATTAAAGTTAAAAAAAAAGTTGAAATCATTTGTAAAATGAATAACCCTGTGTAATGAAAAATATTACTAAAAATGCAAGTAACATGCTCTTTTTAACTTTTTTTTTTTAATATAGAATTCATGGTCAGTGGATAGAGTATTGGGATAAGGGTGAACAGAAAGAGATTTTAATTTGGAAGCTACTTTGGGAAGCTATCCTAGAATTCATCTGGTCCAGTTCTCTTGCATCAATTCCAAGTTTGCGGTTGAGAGAGGTTAACTCACTTGCCTAAATGCACGTATTATTAAGGGGTAAACTCCAGGGCCAGTCCCAAGTCTTTGGACTCATGGTACAAAGCAGAATAGCTGAAATGCCTTGATTTTGAATGCCCTTCTTGTTTGGGCTTGATAACTGCTCAAATAATTTCACCAACTTAAGTCTTGCTAAAAAAGGGAAGGATTAATAATATAGATAAAGTTTATATTTTGTTTTGTCAGTTAATTTTAAATGAAATTTAAAGAAGTACTAAAAGGCTAATACACATTTATTATAGGTACATTTTCTTATACCATAAAATGAAAAGCCAGAAATGTCTACAAATGAAAATTTCACTTTGAGAGAGATTTTTTAAGGGATTATATTCAGTTTTCATACGAATTGAAATCTTCACTCTACTGTTTGAAAAAAAAAAGATTGTTCCATGGATTTATGTCACCATCTAATCCCTTAATCTTCATTTTTCAAAAACCCCAGGCAGACAAGAGGCCAAATACCAATAGAAACAATTTGTGACTTGCGATGGCTTCTGGTTAGGTAATCTCAGGTGGCTAAGAACAAGTCTGGATGGTGTCCAGCTACGATGTAGCTGTGATGCAGATGGGACTCGACTATCAGGGTCCTTCATTCCACCTGGAGAATCCAGCAGTAGATGATCAAGATGAAATGTCTTGTAACACAGAATAGGACCTTTGCTTCCACAAAATCAGCGGTGCCATTTCTCTTCCAGCTTCACCATTTTGAACTTCATTTTTTAGGTTTTACAGTTATCAAAGATTTCCCCTCACCTTGACCTTTAAATGGTAAATATACCTTGGAGTCATATTAAGATATCAGTGAAGATGAGCTACTAAAATTTTAGTTGATACATTATTTCTCCTTAAGGAGGATAGTTCATTAGCTTTGGCCATTTAGAGCAACATTACTTAGCCACAGTTCTCTTCCTCTCCATCCTCCCTTCATCACTATCAAATCAATGGCTCATGAAAAAGACCTGCATAGCAGATGGGTATGAAGGAAAAGGATGGTTTCTAGGAGCCATGAGAGGACATCCAGATAAACAGCATTTGTCTAACAGTATCGTCTCTAGCACAATAGCCATCAATTTCCAGAGCATTTATACAAGTTATTTCAGAATTCATCAGAAGTTTGAGCTTTAGGAATCTTCTAGTGAATTCAAAACAGAAAGAAGATAAATACATGTTATCTTACCCTCAATCACAATTTCTCACCTTGAAGGACAGGGTGATTGGTTTAACATGGATCCACAACTCAACAGACTATCTCAGAGATTCCAGACAGGCTCTCCTCTCCCAAGAAAAGATTCATTCTCCAGTCACTCAGTCTCCTTGTCACTGGTGAATGTTTCTCCCATCCCTCAGGTACAACTGGAGGCAGGAGAATGGTTGGCAACCATAAAGTGAAATCCTGTTGCTTCATTCTGGTACATTTTTCCTCCTAGTCTTAAACAGAATGATGAATTTGGGTATCTGGTGAGAACAGACAAGAACATGAAAGAGATTTAGCCACAATCCATGTAAAGTGTTAAAAATGATATTATATCTCTTCATGCAATTAGTTACAAAAGTTTGTGATCAGATCAAAGAGAATTTACAGGAAGAGATTATAACCAGGGCCTTAGAATTCTATGACCAAATCTGAACTCATCTGTATAGATCAAGGAAGTAAAAATGGAATTGTATGTTTTTTCCTTCTTTTCCTTACCCCTTGACTGTAGTAATTTAAAGTGTATTTATTGAGAACTTTAATACAAACTATGTCCCAAGTTTTGTGTTTTCCAATGCACTACATTTGCCATTAGTGGAAATGAGACCCCATTCCAACACAGAATCTGAAAGATTATTTTAGCCAGTTTATCAAATCAAGCACTGCCTAGCAACAGTTGCAAGTTGACCAGTAGAAGCTTCCTGACCAGATGTGGTCCTATATGCTGTCATTGTGAATGGTCTGTCAGGATTTTCATGGTCATCCTGTACTTCCCACTTGTTCCGTAAGCCATGAGTATTCTCTTAGGGAAGGCATTTAACATGTAGTATCTTAACTCAGGGTACTTTCTTTCAACCTTCCATGGTTTCACCATATTTGATTCAATGAATTGTATATGTATTGTATTGCATTGAATTGTATTCCCAAGACCTGATTTTATTCTACTCAAAATGTATTTGTTTCTGTATGACATGTTTTACAGTTACTGACCTCTATGGCATGCAGTAAGACATTCTGTTATGGTGAAACAAACAAACAAACTTGTATTACTGATTTTTGTGTACCATTTTGATATTTCTTGATTCACATACACAAAAAGTACTATTTGGCTTTATAAATAGTACCAAAGCATATTTAACTCAACTTTGATATCTCCATTAAGCTTTGATGTGACATGTACATATTTATTTAAATAATTTATAAAGTATGGTAAATTTATTAAGTATGATAAGCAGGAATTCCAGGATTAGAGAAATCACTAATATTCATAATAATTGTCTACACCATTTATCATATTAACATTCACTTTCTCTTAGGCCTTGTGCTGAGGTGTTATTTACTTGGCTATTGGATTAGTTGTTTTATTTATTTTAGTTGATTATCCCAGAGATCTTATGAGAGAGATAGAATCATTTTCTCTAATTTACAGATGAACATTTTAAGCTTAACAAAGTTTAGAATAAAATGGAAGTAATAGAATCGGGGTTCAAACACGGAGACTCTGATGGAAAATTCCGTGCATTTATTTACAGCATTAAACTACTTCATACAGTGGTTTGCTATCAGTGGGGTATCCAATCAAAAGATGTACAGTAAGTATCTGCTTAACATGTCCTCACCATTTTAAAAATAGAAGAAACTGTGCTTATTCTTCCAGGTGAAGAATAAGGATCTCTACTTCATCTATTGTAAATTTATCATCTTTACCCAAGTGTATTATTTACCAACTGATTATACTATGGATGCGCTCCAGCATTGAACTGCTGTTTCCTTTTGCTAGATGTATGACCAGTCTCACTTAAGTCAGATGTAAAAAGAGATCATAGGAAGCTATCCTTGTGTAAATGAGATAGTTGATGCAAATCACCTACTGTAGCATCTGTCCAGCATAAAAATGCCAACAGACATTAATTCCTTTTCTTCTGACATCATCACTATTCTCTGTCTTGAAAGCAAGTTTCTAGAAACAGTCACCAGGCATTTTCTAAATAATGTGTTTCAAAAAACTTATTTTTTTAAAGCAATGCATTAATGCGTTGCTTCATGGAATATTTGGAAATTACAGGATATATTATAAAGGACAAATAAAAATAACTAGAATAATGTGAGAAAACAGATGGTGCACTCAATCCAAATGGTTTAGGCAAGGTTTAAAGATATTAAGAAGTTTTCAGGAGACCCAATATTAGGGAGCCCTTACCACCTTTAGGCCTGCAAGAAAAGAGGGAATGGTTAGTGGGACAGAAGTTCTATGGAGTGGGTTGCTTCATAGGAGCCTCGGCCTTCATTAGATAGACACAGCCAAGCCACATGGCTTAAAAAGGATAGAGGGAATCAATTCCCTGATGTCATCTTCCTTCCATCTCTGAAAGTCTTTCCAGGAGCTTCCACTTGCTGAACCTGAAACAAAGCCCCAAAGCAAGGGAACTATGTCAAGGAAACTTCAAGGTCAGCCTCCCAGGATTTAGAGTAGGATAGTCGAGGGTGAAGAGTGGATTTAGGGAAACTAGAAGAGAGTCAGCTCCTGGAATAATTTGATGTTTCTAATTGGTAGCACAGCATTCCGTTTAAGTATGCTTAATAATTTTAGTTGGTATTGCTGAGGATTAGGCTCAGAATTTATTTATGCTATCACCATGTCACACATCATAAAGCATTTCTGTAATTCAGAATTTGTGGGAGATCGTTCTTCTTGACCTTTATGCATTTAGTCTAAAAAGCTCTCAACCATCTTCGTGAGCAAATCCCCAACTGCTTCAATTATCTCAGTTGTACTTTTGTATTCCTTTTCCTATTTTATTAGACTTTTATGTTCTAATGACTAATACATGTGTGAATCTTGTACTAATTGAGGTTTTTTGGTTATAAATATCAGAAATGGAATCCAAATGAGTTTAAACAAAAGATTTTATTAGTATGCACATCTTTAAATTACACAAGGTAGAGTTAGGAATAGGATGTAGCTGAATTTAGAGGCTTGACATTAATACCATAATTCCTCTTTCTCTTGGGTGAGGCTTGTAAGCACAGACACAGCTACCTATTATCTATTTACCCATTCTTCTTATCTCTGTATCTATATTTGCAACTGCATATATATAGAAATATATGATATATCTACATCTATCTCTGTACTATATTTTTATATTATCACTATACCTGTATTTTTATATTATCACTGTATCTGTATTTTTATAGATACTGTAAAACATCTACCCCATTTTCCTCTGTATTGGCTTTATTCTCAAGCAAGCTTTCTTCACATACAAAAGTTGCAAAGGTGGCCATTGATAGTAATAGGTGACAGACTAAAATCTCAGCCACTCAACAAAAGAGAAACCTTCCAGTTTTTCTAGCAAAAGCCTCTATGATGATTCTTATAGCCTGCCTTGGGCCATTTCACTCTCACTGAATAAATCACTACAGACAGAGAGAGGTAATACTTTTACGGGTGAGGCATAGGTCAGCACTGTTGAAGTTTTGCTTTTATATATCCATCTGGATGTTTCATGGCATTTTTTTGTGAGGTACATTGCTAAAAACCGGGTTTAAGGGACACGACTCCACTGCCTGTAAGGAGCTCTGGAAGGAGAAATAGTATCAATCTGGGAAGGAATGGATGACTTGTTTGAAACCAACCTGACCAATATCCTAAGTGAAGAAGAAAGAGATAAGAATCATTTACTAAAAGACAGACAATAACCTGTATGGTAGCTTAGTTACTATGAAAGATTTAACAAGATATCATAGAAAATTCAAAACATATAAGCAAATCACCTTTGAAATAAAACTTTCTCCAACACTTCTTAAAAATAAGAGGGAAAGTAAATAAAGCACATTAACCATGGTGGCTGAAAGCAAAATGATCTTTCATAGTCATAATTTGTATATCTATAAAATCTAGTTTAAATGAATATTAACCATTAACCAATCATGAATGTAATAAAAGGTTCTAGAAATATGACCCAAATAATATTAAAGCTCTGACACAGTAGTAGAGCAATGAATGTGTAAATGAAAATACAATTCAATCCAACAAAATAAAACCATGGCCTTGCTTGTTTTGTAAATGCTTTCAATTATGTGTGGAATGCATTGCTTCCTAAACTCTTAAATTTTGTATCTGAATTCCCTTTTGCCATCTCTTTATAAAGAAGATCCCCAGAAAAACTAAGTGCCTATGCAAGACACCATAGTCCCTAAGCTTAAGGAGTTGTGTCAATCCAAAATATAAATCCGTCTGATTTGGATAGCACTGAACCAAGACCTCTGAATTATTAAAACTTGGGGCATAATGTGACATGTTAGGCAAAATTCTAAGACAGTCCTCTAGATTCTGGCTTCCTTGTGTACTCTTCCTTATATTTCCCTCCCTTTCAGCATGGATGGGACTGTGGATAGAATGAGATATCTTGCGTGTGACAGAAAACATTACATAACAAAGGTGAGGGGATTTTTCATTTGCAATTAAGGCCTCTAACCAGTTGTTTCTGAGTTATTCAAAGAAAGCATATGCCAGCCGACCTAACGTATTGAGGTGAAGTACTCTAAAAGATGGTCTAAGGGAAAGAGACAAGAAGCAGCTGCAGATGGGCTCTTGTTAACCTTGAATTGGCAACCCGTCATATTGTAGAGAGGGCTATATGGCAGGAATCACAAGCAGACGCTGGGAGCTAAGGGTCTCTTTCCTAAAGCCACAAGAAGTGAACTATGTCTACAAACAAATGGTGCATTCAAAGGGGGACCGTGGCCCTCAAATGAGACTAGAGCCCTAGCCAACCCCTTGACTACAGCCTTCTTAGACCCCAAGCAAAGAGCTGAGGTAAGATGTGCCCTGATTCTCCACCTGTGGAAACTGAGATACTACATGTGTGTTGTTCTAAGCTGCTAAAGTTGTAGTAATTTGCTCCATAGCAACAGAAAACTTATAAACATGGCTTATCCACGTTTTGAAAATAGAAAGCTACTTACCATTTCCGTATGTAATTTCTCCCGTTCTGAAATTGTCTGTGTTAAGATAAGCAGTGCAGGCACTTAGGAGCGGTCTGTACATCAAAAAGAAAATCATCCTCTTCATGAGCTTTCTCCTACAAAAAACAAATTCTCCTTCTATCTCTGTTTTGCATTTCTTAAGCCAGATTTTTTTATAACCCTGAAAGCCAATGCATTAAAAATTATGTTTCCAGATTAAAGCATATTCCTGTGTTAGGAACTTGGAAATGAAGAGATAGAGGCTGCTCTGGAGTTCCATCCTTAGTATTAGGCCCTTTGGTATCTTCGCTGGTGGAAAAGGAGAAGCATTTTCTCTTAGTGCACTTGACTCCTCAGCCTCTGGGCTGAACAGGGGGCTGAGAACATAAGGAAAGTTAGGAAATAAATGACTTTGGATTTTCCTTCCTTTGAAACTCTCTTCCATTAACAATATTGCTAGCTAAGTAATTATGGATGGGGATTTTTACAAGGAGATATATGCAACATACATGCATCCACAACAAGGTCAAGTTATAGGTCATCCCAGAGACATCCAGAATTTCATTAGAGAAGCCCAGCTTGACATTGTGTCATGTCCAATGTCTGCTAATGTAAGGTGATGTCTTTGGGTGCAGGAGTGGTGAAAAGGCAGATGAGGGCTTTATCTAATAATAACTCAAAGATCGATGTGAGCTTGGCCAAGTCTGCTGAAAGGCAGAGGAGAGAAGAACCCACAACTTTGTGAGTAAACTCCAACTTCTGGGATTGAATATTTGATATAGAAACTAATACACTTTTTATTTATATATTTTATTTATACATTTATGTACACATATACATATATCTGCATATGTAAATGTATATATTTATACATTTTATTTATTCAACACATTTATTGAACACCTACTATATATCAGCTACTCTTTGAAACAAAGATGGCATAATGATGAGGAGAACTCCTTTTCCATAAAGCAATTCAAAAGGTAGAGTAGGTACTTACAACTATATATTTCTATTACACTATGCGCTTGAAGGCTATATTTCTTCTTTTTTTGCTTTTCTTTTTTTTGGGGGGGTACCTGTGGCTCCTTAATTGAGATCTAAACACACAGTTACTGCTTAATAAATGGTTATTAAATGAATAAACAGGTGAATGGATTACCAGTTCACTCACTACTTAGAGAGGAAACCATAAAATCTAAGTAAAATTATGCCACTTCCTGTTTAACATATGTCTTCAAATATAAACAGTAAATGGAAGCTGACCTATGAGCCTCATAGCTGGAGGTGAGAAAGAAAATTATAGAAAAAAGCTCATGTTTCTGAGGGATAAAGTGGAGTTTCATTTATCCTGAGTTCTCAGTTGCTTCTGAGAGTAACAGTGATGGCTTCTCTGTATAACGAATATTTCTGGGAACTTAATAAGTCCCAATTACTATACGAGGAACTACAGACACTGAAATAAATATAAGTTTCTGCCCTCAGGGATTAACTCATATATAAATAATAACATCCCAACATAGCTAATATAAAGTATTTTGCAGGGGCATGTGAGATTATATAAGAGGCCCACCCAACCAAAAGTGGTGTGTGTGTGTGTGTGTGTGTGTGTGTGTGTGTGTGTAGACAAAGAGAATAGTGGAGGGGTCACCTAAGGATTCCCCAAAATAGTAATATCTAAATTGAGTTTTGAAAAACAATTAGGAGTTAGTGTAAGAAGAGGAGGGAAGGGCACTCTAGGCAAAGAGTGATTTGTAAAGACATAGGAGATTATGGTAGCAGTGAAGGTAATGAATTTTAATAGAAGCAAAACTTAAGGCAGGAAGGCCCATGAGAAGTCTGTACCTGACAATGGAAAATTATAAGGGCCTGAGACAAAGTAATACAATAGGGTGGATCAAAGGAATTGAATTTGACAGAAATTAAGGGAAAAAATAGATAGGACCTGGTAGCTGTAGAGGGGTATATCAACCCAACAGAGGAAAAAGGGAACATTTCCAGGTGGCATTCCCAGTTACATGCTGGATAAATGGCAGAGCCATGAATTTAACCCAGGTCTATCTGAGGCCCAAACTTTTGATGATATCTTCTATTACATCGTACTCTTTTTTTTTTTTAAATAATAAAGGAGAATCCTTTGCAAGCCATAAGAACATTAAAAATTATGTCACACTCCATCATACTCTTTCAAAAAATAAAAATAAAAATGGAGCAAAATTCTTCACAATACCACTGGACAACCATAAGACCTTTCAAACCAGAGAAAGCTGAAAATGGGATTTACGGTTAGCCATGGAAAAAGTAGGAGTCACGGATGAGCACATGGGTAGGTGAAAAGATGGAGGTAGATGAAAAGTTCCAATTAAAGATTCAAGACAGAGAGAAAGACTGGAAGCAGAACGTTCAAAATGAATCCAAAGAACAGAAGCCGTAATCCAGAGGAATCCATTTAGGACTCAGTCATTGAGAAATCCAGACAGGCAGGCAACACTGGGGAGAGCCAGCAGTAGAAAGAAAAGATTCAGTTACTGAAAGTCAGAAGAAGGCCAAGGGTAACAAGTTCAACCCTGAGAGAAATGAAATACTAGACAGGGTCTTAATCACTATTGAGCAAGAAAGAACCCATTCACGGAGAACTGGAATCCCATAGTCTAAGGAAAGCTGGTAGCAAGGTTGATTCACTGTTATTTTATAAATAAATTGCTGACAAAAGACTCTTGTATTTGCCCCCTGAGAACATGTGGTCTTATGATCTGAGTAAGGATCAAACACCCAGAGATTCGGTGCATTCTGCTATGCAAGTTACAGAGTTATAAGGACAAGATGCCAGGAAGGTCATTGCAGATATTTTCATGTTTTTTTTTTTTTTCCCCCTGTGATTTTAAGTGACTTGGATTAAGCCAGAAGCATTGGAATTACATCTGCCAAGTGCTTACATACATGCAAATTCTGTTTGTCCTTTTCTAGTTAATATTTTTTCACCTCTGGGACTTTCTTACAGCACCTTGGTAGTGCAATGCAGCTAAATTTCTGTTTAGCTTTTGAACTCTAAAAGGCTTCAATTGAAGAGTCAATTTAACAGTTATTTGCAGTGTTTATGTACAGCTACTTAAAAATCTCAAATTTTACTCTACTCACCCATCCCGTGAGTGTTAATAATATATATACTTTACAATGTTGTGAGTTTGAGATTGCATAATTTGGGGGATGTCTAGCAAAATAAAAGCAGTAACAAAAATGGCAAGTATCATATAAGCTGATAAGTAAATGAGTACTATTAAACTCTAAACTGTCCCATAATCAAGACGAATTTTTTCTTATGATAAGAAATTCTTGCATGTAGGGCTTGATACAAATTTGAAAATAAACTTTAAAAACTGTACATTTCAGTTTTATTAACATAAAGTTGGTTATTTAGACATATGCTTCTTTGAAGTTTTTTTTTTTTTTAATGAGTTGTATTGCTAGTTTTTCTTCCTAATGATGATCCCTTTCTCTCATTTAAGCAGGTAGGTTTTACCATTTGTTTTACCATTTGAGAATTGTCTCAGAAATCCCTACTAGATAATAAATTTGCATTTTTCATGCATTTTGGAGTTCCTTTGCCCCCTAATTCTTCAGGTGTTAAACCCTAGGTAACCTCGCTATTGAGGGTACACCAAAGATGTCCTCATCTACCAGGAGATACAGCAATCAATGTTTAATAAGGTCTTCAATCTGCTGAGATCTGATCATTTTGTAATCCCTAGTAAAATTTTGTGACCAAGAAGCGTGTCAGATAATAGAGCCAAGTGGCAATAGAAGTCTATTTCACATTTTATTTCAGCTAGTTAGAAAAGTTCCCTGGTAACTGGAAAGCACCAGGTGTCCTAGGGTAGACTCAGCTGAAATCAAAGATGGTGAATCATAGTGGTTAAAAACATGGACTATGGAGTCAGACAGTTCTGGTCTTATGATGGGCTCTGCTACTACTATGACCACTATGAGTTCATAAACTGTATAAACCTCTGTTTTCTTTTAATGGGAAACTTTTAATCTTTTAATGGGAAACTAACAAATTGTCTACCTCATTGGGTTGTCTTATTAGTTGAGAAAAGCAAGCACCAGCACAAAAAAAGCTATCAGGAAAGGTTAGTTGGGGCTGTTGCTATTGTTGAATGCACCAGGAAACATAGAGCTCTTTAATTCTGCTTTAGAATTTGCCTTCAATTAGATCTCAATTTGGAAATATAACCAGATTGTAGAACACAATCCAGTTGGGATGCTATAAATGTGAAACAAATGCAAAGCATGAAACTGGCTAATTGGTTTTTGTGTATGGAAATGGAGGTAGTATTAGTTTCTTGTGGCTATTGTAACAAATTACCACAGACTTCATGACATAAAACGACAGAAAGTTGTTGTCTCACAGTTCTGGAGGCTGGCCAGAAGTCCATTATAAGTTTCACCGGGCTGAAAGTGAAGTGTTGGTCAGGCCGAGCAATCTTGGAGAGAATCATTCCTTGCTTCTTCCCGCTTCTGATAGCTGCCAGCATTCCTTGGCTTGTGGCCACATCCCTCCAATCTCTGTCTCTGTGGTCATATTGCCTTCTCCTCTTCTCCAATCACTCTCTGTGCCCCTTTTATAAGAATGCATTGATTTCAGTCAAAGCCCACCTGGATAATTCAGAATCATCTCCCCATCACAAAATCTCTAATTGTATGTTGGATAATTGAATTTAAATTTTAAAAAATTAGAAGAAATTGCCAAGAAGGGAATGATTTAAAAACATAAGGTACACCTATGAGATGTAATACTCCACAGTTCATAAACTGACTTACTTAATAAATGGATAAAATGCTTGTAATGTTAGGCCACATGCAGTTTGATAACTTCAGTGTAAAATGTAAATGTAAATCATACATTATTCATAGCAAAGAGTGGAGAGGAATACCACAAATGATAATCGTTGTGCACTGCCCCCAAATCTCTAATCATATCTGCAAAGTCTCCCCCCGCCCATATAAGGTGGCACTCAGGTTTTAGGGATTAGGACCTGGATATCATCTGAGGACCAATCATCAGTCTACAATAGATCATTGTGAAAATTTTCCTCATGTAACCATAACCAGAATCAAGACAAGAAAAATTTTTATAACTGTTGTGTTTGTTAGAATTAGGTTAAACTGAAAATAATAAAAGGCTCAAGATTACAGTGGCATAAACACAAAGGTTTTTATTTTTCTGTCATTAAAATAAGTCTTACAGAAAATCCACACACATAAATAAATCAGGCATTTTCTGTCTTCCTACTCCACAATCCTTGACATGCCAGCTCATAGACCAATGTGGTAGTTAAAGCTACCTTCAGCATCAATTTGATGCTCCAACTGGCACAAAACAAGGGAAGAAGAATTTAAGGGACTTTTTTTTTTTTTAAAGATTTTATTTATTTATTTGGCAGAGAGAGATCACAAGTAGACAGAGAGGCAGGCAGAGAGAGAGAGAGGGAAGCAGGCTCCCTGCTGAGCAGAGAGCCCGATGTGGGACTCGATCCCAGGACCCCGAGATCATGACCCGAGCCGAAGGCAGCGGCTCAACCCACTGAGCCACCCAGGTGCCCCAAATTAAGGGACTTTTTGAGGTACCTCACCAAATACCTATTTTTACTGGCTTTTCCCTTATTTGCAAAGGAGATTATCAGTGGGGCACAATGTCTAGTTTCTGATTCCAAAAAGATTAAGAGAATACATTCTTAGTTAGACTATCCAATACCAAATTAACCAGATAACTCCTTTAATTTGAACATCACTGAAAGAAGATGTATATTCTCTCTCAGGAGCTCTTTACCTTAGAGGCAGTCAAATAAAATTTTTATTATGAAATATGCAAATAGTGAAAGAATGTTGAGATATTAAAACAGTAGTCATAATTACTATATCCCCAACACTATAGTTAACAATTAACATTTAGCCATATTGGTTTTAGCACTTTATTTTCCATTTATCTTTTTATCTAATCTATTTAATATTTTCCACCAGTTAAAAGGTTGAAAGGAAGTTGCTGAGCAAGTCCTGATAGTTTACCCCTAAATACATCAACAAGTTTCTAGTAAAAATAAGAACATTTTCTTGTATCACGTCAATACCATCACACCTAAGAAAATGAAACATAATTTCCTAATACAGATATCATATGTTAATGCTTAAATTTCCTCTTTTCTCTAAAAAAAATCCTATACTGCATTTTTTAAACTCATACACTGTGTTTGTTGGATGATTTTAGTCTTTTTAATCCACAACAATTCCTCACTTCCCTCATTTCTCAGTTCTCATTTATGACAAGCCTTATGTTATGAGGCATATATTGTCAGATTGTTTCAATATTAATGATTCTATGTCTAACAATGTTGGAAAGTTTGGTTGTCAGATCCCTTCTTTGAGGTTTGTTTTTTCTGTTACTATTAGCAAGTAACCTGATTCTTTGGCTCCATGAGACCAGTAAGAGTAATGGTTTCAGCATCCATGGCTTTCTAAAACAATGCATCTGAGACTTCAAAATGGTGTTTTTCTATCATGTTCATTGCACATATTAGCTGGGATCCTTCTAAAGAGGAACTTTGCCACCGCCCACACTTGAGGATAAACAAGCAGTCTTAAAAAGGGAAAGAAAATTCTAATTATTTGTTTTATTACTAATTTTCATAGAAAAGCACTGGTATAACAATCATTTCCACTCATGGTCAGTGTGTGTACTTCCTCCCTGTTTGTTTTTAAGTTTCACCATATATTTTTTTTTTTTATTTATGCCATGTTTCAAGATCAAGTATCATCATTTTTCTTTCTTATGTTCAGAGTCCAGAGTGCTCACCATTACACTATGGAACCTCTTTCTTATGTTCAAATTGTGCCAAATTTGGCCCCTGAATGCCCCTCAAAGCCGCTCCTTTGTCTTCTTGATACACCCCTAGATGGTTTTGTATCCTCTCTGCTTTCCAAACAGAAAGAAGACCCAGGTTCACCCTCAGACTCCAGGTCTTCTGGGATGCCACTGTTCTTAGGCTTTTCCAATACACATGCTAACAAATTTGTATGTCTTTTCTCTGACACTAAAACCCATTTCAATAACATTTAAATATTTACTTGTTTGTTTTCTTCTGTGAGATTCAAAAATTAATTCCAATTGCACAGTCAGTAGTAATGATAAGCCTTGTGAGTGAAGTTATTTGAAGTTGTTTGTTTTTGTTGGAGTTTTCATTTGGTCCCACTGAGTGTGTCCTACAGAGATCTATGTTTATATTACTTGACTAATTCCTTTTTTTCAATGGCTATATTAGAAACTTGATATATAGTTAGGATGAATTATTCAGTTTGTTTCCAAGTTTAAATTCTGTACCTTTTGCATTTCATTTTCCTTTTTGTGTGTATAAAACATTTAAGTAGTTCAAAAAAGCAAACTCAGAAAAGTTTTGCTTTTACTTCTATATTTTTTCTTCCATTTCAGTTTCCACCATCCCAAATTCTGTAACTAATAAGGATTAGTTTCTTGTTTATGTCTCCTGTAATAGTTCTTGCTTCCCATGTCCTTATTTCCATTTCTCTGTTATATATTTAAAAAAATTGCTAGATACTGTTATCTTCATCTTGTCGTCTTTCTCTTGGAGAGCATTCCAAAATGGGGTATAGAAAACTGCCTTGATTTGTTTCCTTATGTGTGGGTCTATTTTTTAGGATGCCATAATATTCCATTGTTATTATGTACCATATTGTTAGACATTTGGGTAGTCTTAAATATTTTTCTAATATAGTTACTGTGACAGTGACTAACCTTGCACATATAGTATATATTTCTGGAGATATATCTTCAGGAATGATTCCCAGAGGTGATGCTACTGGATCAAAGGATAAAAGTAATCTATTAGATACTGAAAAACTTTTAAACACTGGGCAGCTACATTTTGTACTTCTGTCAGAAATACATGGGAATGTATGTTCCTTTCTTTCTAACCTCTCCAGTAAAGAATATTGCCACCCTTAACTTTTGCCAAATTGGTGGTTGTGGCACATAGTATTTTAGTACTATTTTCATTTACATATGATTTTTTATGGGTTAAGTTCAGCACCTTTTTATAAATTTTAGGACCATTTGCTTTTCTTTTTTCAATAATGAAGTGTATTTTCTTCTGGAGATTTTTTGGGGATATTGTTTGAAATATTCTCTTTAACTGTTGTATTTTTTTTTCCTTTTCAAAGAACCACACAAAATGTCTATTGGATAGTCACTGCCAATCTTCTATATTAAATTATATTTAAATATAATTTTTACCTATTTCTTTTCTTTTATTTATCTGGGATTCTTTCCTCAGTGTCCCATTTGGTAGAATAAGCTTTCCTTTAGTTTCCTTTTAAGCCTTTAAGATGATTTTGCCTTTTTCTTCCATTTTTTTCTTCCTGTAGTCAGCAATGATTTCAATCTTCCTTGCCTTTATCCATTTTTATTCAGAGTATATGAGTTCCTGAAGTATGCTTTTTTCATATCTGCAATTGCTTGCTTAATTCACGGTGGCTACTTTTATCAATCTTGTTTTCTAAATCTTAGGTTCCATTATCTTGCTTCTCCACAGCAAGAATTGACAAAGCTTTCTACTTTGCTTTTTGGCTCACCTACCATGTTTCCAAACCATAGAAGAACATGCTCTCTCTCTTACTCTCTCTCTCTCTCTTTTACTACAGTCACCAGATTTTTTTCAGCATCTGGGGAAGTCTTTTTCCTCTTCATCCCTCCATAACTTTCATCACCTCAAGAGACCTATTGTCCCTCCAGGTTTGCCCACAGCTTCAGTGCGTTGCTGTCATGCGTGAGGTAATGCCAGTGCTCCTCATGATTTTCTCTCAGCTCTCGTGACCTCATCCAGCTGCATATCACTGCTTTGATAACAGGAAGGCCTGGCATGACTGGAAGGGATTCCCTTGTGCTCAGCCTTGGGTATGCTATGAGCATGTCCTCCGTCAAGAACCAGGGAAAGAAGTGAAGATGAATGGAAACTTCCTCTGTGACTGGGGCCCCTCTGAACTGTAAAACATCATGCCAAACCCACAGAGACATTGAAAATTCACAGAAAGTTTGACTTGTTTTTCTTTACCCTCATGGTACATTTACTCTTCTTTTTGCCATTCTACTAGGAATGAAATCAGATATGGGTGTTTCTCTCCTAGGATGAGCTTGTCTCCTTCTGGAATTTAGTTTATTTAGGCTCTTTGTGCCCTCAGATTATCTGATGAAATTTTAGAAGCTATAATTGATTTTTTTAATTATCTTTATTTTTTTAAATAATTTTCTCTCTCTCTCTCTCTCTTTTGAGAGAGAGAGAGAGAGTGCGCGCATGGGGGAGAGGGGCAGAGGGAGAAGGAGAGAGAGACCCTTAAGCAGGCTCCAAGTCCAGCACAGAGCCCAACCCAGGACCAATCTCACAACCCTGAGATCTGTACCTGAGCTTAAATAAAGAGCCACCCAGGCACCTTGCTTATTGGTTTTTGTTTGTTTGTTTGTTTCTGATTGTTAGGGTAGAATAAACAGTCTCATTCAACTTTTCAAACTCTGTTTGAAAACTCAGAATTTGTTTTAAAGAATTAAATTTGCCCACTACTGTAATACAGAATTAGTCTAGAAGTACTAAAGTGATAATCTCTTGTTTTGGCTCTACTATTGGCCCAAGATTTTGGCCAATCTGCCTGGGTAGCAGGTGTTCTTATTCTGTCATTAATTCATGTGAGGACTCCTGGATGTACTTCATTGGTTAGAAAAAATGGGCTTCCTGGACACAGTAGGCCATTTGTGAGTTTAAAATTCAATATGATGATAATGGACCTAACAAGTGAAATTGACTTCTCTAATGAACCAAGAGTTAGATGGTATGAGTGACAGAGTGTGTATCATTATCTCTTTTAGCAGTAATCACTCATTTGTTTGGTACTTTCTAATTTATAAGTACTTTCATGAATGTTATTTCATTTCCTTTTATATTCCTACCAGGTAGTAAATATCATTACCAAATGACAGGTGAAGAAATTGGGGCTTGCCAAGTCACTGAGCTAGCCACTTAGTTATCCCTTTTAAGCAACTGATGTTAAAAACCTCATATGTTGTTCCTATTTTAGGCTCATCTGATACCTTAGCTTTTCCAAATAAGTAAAGCAGAAAACACAGACCAAACAAATAAACAAAAATCTAACTAAACTAAGGGAACACAACAAAAATAAGCAAGCATATTAAAATATATAACATTTCTGCTTCATTTATCACAGGAGATATTTTCTTGAAAATGAGAGTATTAAAAGAATCAGTATTATAAGAGATACTTAAAAACTAATCCCTATGAAAATCTAATCACTTGCATTCAACCGAAAGTTAGAGGAGTTTACCAGCTAGACTCTTTTGAACGTTTATTTTTAATTGTCTTTGTAGGTACAAGTAGGAACCATTTCTAGGCTTAGAGTAAGACTCCCAGCCATCTGACACCCAACAGTCTCTGGTTCTAATGAGATTACATTTTAATATCCAGTATGTGCTTGAGACAGTAAAATAATGTTTTGTTTGCTTATTTTTTGGAAAAATCATCAAAATATTTGCTGATATTCATGGCCATCAGCCAGAAAATAAGATAGTAATGACAGATAGAAGGAGCTCTGTGTTGTACACAAAGGATTCTGTTGAATGCCAATGAAAGAGACAAGACCAGTTAGGTGTGATGCAGGAGAATATGCAAAAGATTTGATTTCACCATCCTCACTGGCAGGGACTAAAAAAAAAAAAAAATCACTCTCAGGTGCTGCTAAGAGGGGTGTGCCTGCCATTAACGTCTTCTGAGTGCCTCCTTTGTCCTTGGCATGTTAAAAGCCCCATCTCATCTCATCCTAGCATTTATTTCATAGATGAGACAAACAGACTCAGTAGCTTTAAAAAAAAAATGTGCAATGTTATATAGCTAATACATACAGTTCTGGGATTTTTAAACTCAGGTCTATTTGATGGAAGTCCCTTGGGGTTTCCCCCTAGATTAGACAACCTCAGACATGAACAATTTTAAAGAAAGCCTTCTATCTCTGTTTTTGCCAAGGGTGGTTTTCCTTACGGTCCTTGAGTTTGCTTTAATCCTTGTCCTTGCTTTCGAATTAATTGCTTTTTAGATATAGGATTAACTCTCTTCAAGGAAAAGCAATTTAAACAGACCAACTATTTGTTTATATTCAGACTCTAGGAGAAGCAAAAAATAATAGAGGTCACCTTTTTGCATTTGTTATACCGATGCAGAAAATAAGATTGTCCAAGATCACAATTAGGAAAGAAGCAGGCATGAGCACAGGTCTCCCATATCCCAAACCTGTGTGCTTCCCAATGAAGAAAACCATACAGTGATTTCTTACCTCGATCTCCCCACTAATTATTTTTATAACAGTTTTGCAAGAAAACTAACTTTAGGTTTTCTTTCTTGACAAAGAAAATGATAAGTTAACATCAGTTACATATGAACACACATCCTTCAAGGAATTCATGGAGGACAGTCTGTGATTTGAGCATGACAGTGTGTTTGAATGAATGAATGTAGTGTTGACCTGGCCATTTAACTGACCCAACTTCTCTCATTTTACCATGAATAAAGATGATTAGCTTCTTCCATGACACATACAGACTGTCTACCCGGCCTTCTCTATCTCATGCCTCCTCCTTCTCTATCAGGCTGCCACTCTCCAGGACTACTGTAATCATCTGTAACTGTCACTGACAGTGAAAAGAAGGAAATAGTTATAGTAAATGATGTAAATTAGTCCTTTTTTCAGGGAAGCCTCTCCCCTACCCCATAGTCTTTTCCTTTAATATTTTTAATATGTTTCCACCAGATCCCTTTGGGTCCCAAAGTAAACATTAAATTTACTACATTAACCAGAATAGGGAAATAAACATTCTGTACTTGTACTTTCTCTAATCTTGTTCATACTTCACCCCAAAAAACTGGGTCTCCACCCTATAAGCTCAATCACAGAGAGGAGCGGCAGCCCGGGGGCCCACAGCATAGACTGCATGTCCTGGGCTGTCTTGGACGCCTTTGGCAAGGCAAACATTTCCAGAATCCACAGGCTAAACCCTGGATTTTGCTCACCTAAATAGAAGACTTAAAAAATTCATTCTCAGGAAATATACTCCTTTAGTCCAGATTAATATTTACTTTGGGTTGTTTTTATTTCTATTTTTAATTAGGCTAAGGAGTAAAAAAAAAAATTACAAATTTTAGAACAAAAAAAAATTGAGAGCTCAGAGAACTCCACACTGTTTTTTTTTATTTTTTATTTCTTATTTTTTTAAAGATTTTGTTTATTTATTTGAGAGAGAGAGAGAGAGAATGAAAGAGAGAGAACAAGAGATGGGAGAGGGTCAGAAGGAGAAGCAGGCTTCCCACTGAGCAGGGGTCCCATTGCGGAACTCAGTCTCGGGACTCCAGGATCATGACGTGAGCCGAAGACAGTCATTCAACCAACAGAGCCACGCAGGTGCCCCCACACTCCTGTATTTTAAATAAGGAATGGGAAAACCAGTGAGACAAAATAATTTGTTGTCAGTCACATAATCAATGGCAAAACAAGACCCAAATCTATGGGTCCAAATAGTTTCTCAAACTCCTTACCCCCTTCCCCCCCACTGCCCCACCCCAGGCACTTGTGGTATAAAAGTGGCCACTAAGGACTTCACAAGGCTAGATTCCTTTATGAACTTTCAAAACTACATGGACGCTAAAACAAAACAAAACAAAACAAAAAACCAAATGACAATCAATAAAGAAGCAAGTGAGGAAGAAAGTGAATTGATTATATGTATGTGTATATATATATATATATTTTTTTTTTCCAAGTAAGGAAATACACTATTGGAAGCCTGTCTTAAGAGGGAAATAATGTAAGAGAGGACACCAAGGAGAACAACTGTATTATTCTGAAGACAAAGGCAGGAAAGGTAGTGAGCCCATTGATACATTCCTGCAAAGGAAAGAATGCTACTGAGAAGGAACAGGTTATGCTATCCAAGCCAGATCATCCTGCCCCTAATAAGTTTCTTGCCTGGAGGAAGTAACTACTGAATGAAAATATAAGCAGTCTGTTCTGAGTTAAGTAGTCTGATCTTTTTTTCTCTCTTCTTAACATCTATCTCTTCCCACCTTGACGGTCCCATCTTCAAGCAGAAAGTCTGTAGCATTCTTCTTCTCTACTTAAAAAGTTATCATTTAGAAAGACTAAGAATTCTAGGATCAAAATTGAAATGGACCTTCAGTGACATCCAGTCCAAACCCTTCCTTCTCTAAATGAATCCCTGATAAGTAACAGAACAAATGAGAAAAAAAATGAAAATAATGTGTGAGCTAACTGGGCTGGTAGTTTTCGACTTGGGTAGATTAGACTGCTGTGTCCTTGGATCCTGTACCAAACAAAATCATTGCTGGAATTTGAAAAGACAGCATAAAGAATCACCCCATTTTTTGTACAGTGTGTTCAGTGGTGGTGTAGGCTTGCTGACTCATTTAATATATATTAATTAAGTTGATCCTGGGACAGGATAAATAAGAAGACATTTCACGGGATGTTTGTGTAAGATGAGAAGAGTTTAAATGCATTGTAATATTTATGGTCTCCCTTTCCTCCCAAAGCAAAAAGTGCCTACATTCTTCTGTTTCATAGCTTTGTGGGGCCAAAGTACTAACATTGTATTTTCATTCTCACTTGCAAGTAAGAACGTACCACATAGAGGAAACATTTGAACCCATTCATTTCATATTTGTTTTTAATTTTTTAATTATGTCTCTCTTAATTAATCTGTAGCTTTTGAACACAGGCCAAAATAAACTATAGATATTTATAAAATGATGTTTGTGACAAGCTGAATTGGGATTGGATCTGAAAATATTTCTCCTGTGTTTTTAGCAGCTTCCTTTTTTTCCAAGATTTTTTAAAAATTTTTTTAAAGATTTTATTTATTTATTTGACAGAGAGAGAGACCACAAATAGGCAGAGAGGCAGGCAGAGAGAGAGGGGGAAGCAGGCTCCCCACTGAGCAGAGAGTGAGATAAGGGGCTCCATCCCAGGACCTTGAGATCGTGACCTGAGCCGAATGTGGAGACTTAACCCACTAAGACACCCTGGCACCCCAATAGCTTTCTTTTTTTTCCCAATACTTAATTTCACTTGTGAAGTTGGGATTAAATAACCATCTGTTTCAAACAATTAGACAGGCAGGCAGGTGAGCCCATACAGACCTATAGCATTCATAAAATGCGAACAGACACAAACACATACACGTAGCCCCCACCCCCACCCCCCGACCACCACCACCTCTGGTTGCTGTAATAGTTAAATCTATTTGTCAACTGTCTGTGCTACTGCCCTCAAGTGTTTGGTCAGACACCATACTGCTGTGCAGATTTTTTTTTTTTTTTTTAATGAGATTAACATTTAAGTCAGTAAATTTTGGAATAAAGCAGATTTTCCTCCATAATGTGAGTTGTCTTCATCCAATCAGTTGAAGGCCATAAGAGAAAATTCTGAGATTCCCCCACAGAGGAAGGGATTCTGCCTCCAGACTGCCTTCAGACTCAAGAACATAACATCATCTCCGGCAGGAATTTTCAGCCTGCTGTCCTACCGGGCAGATTATAGACTTGCTAGCCTCCACAACCATGTGAGCCAATTCCTTAAAACAAATCTCTCCCACCCTTCTTATTCTCCCTCCCTTTCCCTCTCTCTCTCCTTCTCTCTCTCTCTAAATATGTTTGCAAGTGTGTGAGTCCTCTGAGTAACACAGTTCCCAACAGATTTAACCAAATAAAGGAGAATTTAGCAGATAAGGTGGCTTTAAGATGCAGAAGAAAAGTGATCTCCTCCCTCATACAATGCCCATTCAACCTGAGTTCTAGTCCATCGGGTTCTGCCAGGGCTTTCGGGTTCTGCCAATGGTTCACTCAAATGCTGTCTTAGCTGAATGTGCACACCCTTTTCTTATCTAGCTGCAGGGAAATCTGAAATCACAATGAGGGGTTCCTGGGCGGCTTGGTGAAGCTTCCAACTCTTGATTCTTGGCTCATGTCATAATCTAAGAGTCCCAAAATCAAGCCCTCCCACGGGGGAGTCTGCTTGAGATTCTCTCCCTTGGCCCCCTCCCTCGTTTGGTGGCTATCTCTCTCTCAAATAAATAAAAATATTTTTTAAAAAAAGAAAAATATTACAATGATTTCAGGCCTGACATCCTGAGAAAGAAGTATCAATGCAATATAGCATTCCTTGACCTGGGTTTTCTGTTACCTCTGTGTTTTCCACAGGGCATACTGTACCAAGAAATGATATGTTGGCATATCATTTGGGGTCCTGTGAGAGTTTTAAAAATAATAATTTTCTTATTAAACTATTGTCTATTTATATATACTCTCCCCTAATAATTTGTTAATGCCTATTTCAGAGCATGTTTGAAAATATTCAGCTCTCTTGATTCTTGAAACAAATTGAGCCCTACCTAGTAAGACCTCATGCCTCCATGGGGCATACAGCAGGGTCAGTGTGCAAGCCGATGTACGTAGGTTTCTGGTGTCTGAAAAACTCCTCCTTCCCCCTGCTGACCCTCCCATCATACATAGTTGTTACGCTCTACGGTGAGTTTTACATAGCTAAGCTTTGAGCTTCCACTTGTTAATAGCATTGTGCTAATATCATGAAATAAAGATGCATATGAAAAATCTTTATCCCAGCACACTCCCTAAATAGTTGACAAGCCAGTTCAGTCTAGTTCAGAATAGTCACGATGACTCAAAAGAAGAAATCAATCACAGAAGTGAAGCAAAACAGAATGGGAACAAGAAAGAGGTTTTAAAACAGAAGGGAAAAAAAAAAAGGCTTTTCAACTTACTCAGAGACTTTGCGTCTCCTCTACAAATATCCCACTTGTATTTCCTGCTCCCCAAGTCAGCTTTGCCACAGCTGTGTCAGAGTGCACAGCTGAGGACAAAGCAGAGGTCAGGAAGTTCTAGGAATTTGGCAGGTCCTCTCCGAAAGACACACAGCTTCCTCTCCGCGGTAATGACCGTGAGGCTGCATCTTTTCCTTGATAGAAGATTGAAGCTCATATGAATCAAGTCAAACATCCATGCCTCATCAAACAAAAGCACGGTTTATGAAAATGTAAATGATCATATATTCATTTGGCAAATTAAACATGACACATTCAGGCCCATGACTTGAAAGCGTTGTGATGTAAAGTGAAATGAACAAAACTTGTTTTGGAAGGGAAAGAGAAGGGAAGTAAGGAATAAGATGCAAAATAACCATCACTTGGACTGAATTGGATAGGAGTCTTGAAAGGGCAATAAAGAATGAAGCGGTTCTAATGCATTTGATCAACTAACCCTTTGTTCCTTGAGCATTTTGAAGATCTGGGCTTTCCTAGCACATATGTTGGAAAATATTGTAAGACTATTCTTGAAAGAGGTGGTGAGAGTTCAACAAACTTTTCCTTTACTGTGACTTATTCCTAGCCCTGAGTTGGTAATGATAGTTCTACTGAGCTTTGATGACACTACTGAAACATCAGCTTCCTGAAATTTTCTTTCACCTGCCCATTGAGAAGGCCACTTTCTCTTTTCGCTACCAATTTAAATTGAGCTCATTGTCTATAGGGAGCCCTTGTCAGTTGCCTTCCTAGGATCTGCATAGCATTGCAATATCCTGGTACCGCACTTATCCCCTGCGTTAACACTCACTTGCTCGCTCACTCCCTCATTCATTCACACCTTTCTGTAGCCAACAATCCTGTTGTCTCTTGTGGGAATATGCCTCTTTTCCAAGTATTTTGGGGGAATTTACCCACATCCAAGCTCTAAACATCTGTCAGTGTGTCCCATTCCTTTAACAACAATTGCTTATTCAGTGGTAGGTACAAAAGCCCGTTAAAGCCAGTAAATCTTAGAGACCTTGTTTGTTGACTACCCAGAGAGACACTTTATTTTACAAATGATCTCACAGAAGCGTGATGTGAGGCTCTCAGGTTATGTAGGTTTTTTTGTTTTTTGGTTTTTGTTTTTGTATTTTGTTTTTGTTTTTTTGTGACCACAAAGGGGCATTTGGGTGGGTGGAACTTAAGGAGTTCTGGAAGTAAGAATGATAGCATTGAAGAGAGAGAACCCTGATACTTGGTGTCATTGGATCAGTACTAGCAGAAGTCAACTCTACATTCTATTTGGTACTTGTAGGAGTCAATATTCTGCTTTTTTACTCCCTGTCCTTTTTGGGTTTCTAGTTTAATGATTAGTAAAGTAAAATCTCCTAACTGGAAAAATTTCTATAAGTAGGTAACACATATAAATTCTATGTGCATTTAATGTCTCCTCCTGCCCTTCTTCCTTGGAGAGCAAGAAACCTAGTATCTGTCTCCTTATCCTCATATGTTCACAAAGCAGAATGCCTGGTCCATAATTAGTACTCAGAAATATTTTGTTGAATTTAATTTAATCTCTATCAGGGCTTTCTGTTAGTTTTAACACTGGGTATATTCTCTTTAAAGGAAAGAATATAGAATCCGAAACCATTCAACATAGATAATATCTTGTCCCTGGCCTATTTGCTCTTTCTGAAGTTTCGAAGACTTTTATGTGCTTCTGATTATCTCCCAAATAATTAAGATATAAGACACATAAAGTGCTCTTTGCCCCACTCCCTCCTTCACCATGGATAGTTGATGTGATTGTGTGAGGACAAGATTAAATAAACTCTCAAGTTGTGGATGGAAGAGATTTCCAGTTTCACCTCTATTGGTATTATCAATATTTAGTAATTGCATTCCAGAGACTAATATTATCAATAAGGTGTAATGTTGAGAAGACTTCAGTTTGGGTCATTTATAATGACCACACTAAAATTCCGCAGACTTCCTGTTCAGGAAAATTATTTTGCCTTTCAGGTTGATAGAGACTATTCTGAGATTTTATGTACATGTGGAATGAAAGGACCCGCGCTTAACGAGTGGGCTACCTGCTCTTCCTTTCTCCCTCCCTCCCTTCCGTCCTTCTTTCTTCATTTTTTTCTATTGTAAGTACATATCTATGTTTATTATAAAACCCATGCCCTATTTTTAGGATTTACTCTTACTTTATTTTAGGTATCTCTTTCTAATTGATGGCTTTCTACCTGTTATTTACTTTAAAAGAATGATTCCTACCGAGTAGAAGGTTTGTGAAAAACTACACACAGAAATTTTTAGGAAGATTATTCTAGTACAATGGGACGGGTACAAAGTGGAAAAGCATTGTATGTTCTAGACACTGAAATAAGGGTTTCCATTAAGAGTTCCTTCATCAAATTATGAGAAATAAACTGAATGACCTCTAATTATTTATTGAGCACTTACACTAAGCCTTTTATCTGCATTAACTCATTTCATTCTCAGAGAACTTTTGAAGTAGTTTCTTTTGTTTTCTCCGTTTTATAGAGGAAGAAACCAAGCCTGTGGAGAGTTAAAGATCTTGCCGAATGGGGTGCCTGGGTGGCTTGGTGGGTTGGGCCTCTGCCTTCGGCTCAGGTCATGGTCTCAGGGTCCTGGAATGGAGCCCCACATCAGGCTCTCTGCTCAGCAGGGAGCCGGCTTCCCTTCCTCTCTCTCTCTCTGCCTGCCTTTCTGCCTACTTGTGATCTTTGTCTGTCAAATAAATAAATAAAATCCTAAAAAAAAAATCATGCCAAAGGCCACAGCTAGTAAATGGAATATCTGAAATTCAAAGCTAGATAACTGGACAAAGGACAACACTTTACTTCACCTTACTAATTTATGGCAGAGGCAGCATTCAATCCCACATTGGTCTGAGATGAAGTCCATATTCTCTCCATAATCATCTACCAAACCCTCAGAAATTCTGAATTCTCTTTCTGGCTTTGCCATGAATAGTATGTCCTTGAACAAGCTGGTTAACACTGAATGATGATCTCAAGAAACTCCCTAGCAGCAAAGATTTTGTTCTTGTTGTTGTGTTTTGGAATCTATGCTTGTCAGTACAATCTATTAAAAAAAAGTTTAAGGTTGAACATTTAGTCACCGAAAAAGCCTTTGGAAAACTCAGTTAACCATAGACATGTTTGCCTTGGAAATAGTATTGGGGATTGCTGTGAGTGGAATGAAGCTGGAAACAAAGTTATCTCATTATCCCTTTCATATTTTGAGGAAATGTACTTGGTTGCTTCAATACCTCACTACAATCATTTCTGTAGCAAGACTTTCTTCATTCTTTCACTCACATATTCATTGAATCATTGACTCTCAAACCCGTAGGGTTTTATATCCTGGGGGTAGAACAGGTGAAAATGACAAAGTCCCCGCCCTCATGCAGCATCTGGTACACACCTGCAGTTGACAGGGTCTGGAGATTTTATTCTACCCTTCACAGGTGATGAAATACTAGCGAACTGATTGTCCCGCAGCTTACTATAGGTGTATTTAAAATGTGGTATGACTGTGGACTGAAGAATACACACTTTCTTTAGGCTCTGGTTGATGCATGAGGCATGATAATAGAAGAAATTCCCTCCAAACCACCCAGAATATGATCTCAACTGATGACGATATTCTTTGTCTGGATACCACTTAAAGAAATTTCACTGAAGTCCTTTTTCTCTCTACCTTTTCCATGTTGGTAGCTAAGAGCATAACATGTTTTCCAGTATCATCACTATTTAATTTTAATTCTGGTCTGTGTCATGAGGAGATTTTAATTTCAAGCATAGGCATTCCTCAGTCCCAACCTCATCCTATTACCCTCCCCCTGCCTTCAGATGTTTGCTTTTATAGTAGAGTGACCACCTATAGCCAACATGAAGCACAGTGTCTGATGGCCGGTATTGGCTCAAATAGTATAAGATGGAGTGAAATGGAATTGGAGTTGCTGTAGTTGGTCCCACGGAATCTACAGACCACTTCCAGGAGGAAAGTAGGATTGAGATTTTTTTAAAAGAAAAGTAAACCACCCCAGATACTCCAATTGTGGAAATGACTACTGCAGCTGGCTTACTGCTCTACTGCTCTGCTTCTTTTTTTTTTTTTTTTTTTTAAGCTTTTCTTCCTGAGAAAGTGCATTGTTGCTATAAGAAATTTGATTGTCTGCCAGAGACAGTGCAAGCCTTTTGTCTATCTCCAGTCCTCAACATTCCTTGCAGGCTTAATGCAAACTTCAGATTTTATTTTTATTTTGTTTTTTAAGATTTTATTTTTTTTTATTTATTTATTTGACAGAGAGAAATCACAAGTAGACGGAGAGGCAGGCAGAAAGAGAGGGAAGCAGGCTCCCTGCTGAGCAGAGAGCCCGATGTGGGACTCGATCCCAGGACCCTGAGATCATGACCTGAGCCAAAGGCAGCGGCTTAACCCACTGAGCCACCCAGGCGCCCCTTAATGCAAACTTCAGGCCAAAGCTCTGTGTTAACTTTCAGGAGGTGTCAACAATTCAGAAGGTCAAAGGTCAGTCAGGACACAGGCAGGTGTCTTGTCTTGCTCTGTAGCACCAATAACAGGGACCTCTCATTGTGACGGCGTTGTGAAGTGGACATTAGTCTATGGCAGCAATGTTCTTCCTAAATTCTAACTCCCAAGTAGAGCTTTGTGAGTCACCATTTTTCTTCTCTCATGATGCTTCTGCTTTGTCTCTAATGTATCTGCTCCAGCTCAAAGAATGGAGAGACACTCCTTTTCTGGCTTGGATAGATTGACTGTATAATGTAATCATTAAATGTCTTGAAACTGGGTCTGGATTTGAAGGTGTTAGAAAATTCACAGGAGGCCATTCTTTGTGTGATTTTGAAATTATTTTCAATTACAGATTAGAGCACGGCAGTGTCTGTAATATCATTTAATGAGGCATAATGGTTCCTTTTGTCATTATTCCCCTCTGATTGAGATGGGCACCCTTGAGTGGCCTGACAGATCCCTAAGTGCTGACAGTCTCCGCTCCAGCAGATGAGACAGAGTACAATGATGCTGCAAATGAATGCCAATGAAAGTGATAGATCTTTTAAAGTGAATTGCGTAAGGCTTCCAAATTGGATGTAATTGGTATGTATTCATCAAATTTTGAATTTGGCCTCAGTAGTAACAGGAAGTTAGTAGTGAAACACCAAATAAGAGAGCACTTACAAAATAGATGTCGGTGATTGTGTATACGTATATGGAGTGGAAAAGGTCACAAAAAATATATTCAGTATCTGGTCTTCCCAGATCTAGAAGCAGTTACTATGAAGAGTATAAGACATTCATATTTTGCACACCTGTATGTGTGTTTTCATCTATGTGCATATGTGTCTGTTTATCTAGGCTGTTTTCATCTTCCTACCTATGAGATTCCAAAACACATACTAATAAATTATAACCATTCTTAGAAAGACATATTGTAATAGGATGTACAAACAAACAAGCAAAAAAAACCAAAAACAAAAACAGGTGTAAACTTGCCTCTCATTTCTTATTCTTTGAAGCCAAATAAAGGTAATATATTAAATATAGCAATGGTTTAGTTAGGTTGATGTTCCATGGGATTTTTAGGTTTTTTAAGTGATTGGGAATTCTGTATCTCTTAACTTTTGGTGTGTTGTTGAAATTGATGAATACAAAAGAAAACAAATTTAAATAAGAGAAGCTATTTCATTTTTACTGAGTTTACCCACTGAACCTGAGCATGATGCGTGAACCAAAGGCTTGAAGAGGAAGTGGGCAGAGAAGAAAGAGGGTGGAGGAAATAGGGAAACTTTATGGACAATGGAAGGATTCGAGAAAATGATAAATGTTTGTAGTGGCAAGAATACATGTTATATGGCTGAATGTAGTAGGATACAACATTAGAAAACAGGTTTTAGACACATTATGAGCAGCCTTGATGGTCACTGAAGAAGTCTGATATTATTTAGTGGGTATATTAGGTTTTAGTGAATTTTTTTTATGAATAACAGAAAACCCAGAATTATAATGGTTGAAATATTATAGAAGTCTTTTTCTTCTACACATAAACGTAGACAGTGCGTGGCTTGTAATGAGGATTCTATCATCATTAAGAACCCAACTTCTTCATCCTCAACATATGGCTTAGAACATTTAATCCTCTCTGTTCTTTACATATTATTTCCTAGAAGTTATACAACCACTTTGGTGTAACATTGTTTTGGCCAAAACATATATGTGTAAAAAGGAAGGAGAAACGTAATTTTTGTTTTACCTAGCAGCATGGATAGGTTAAAAATTTGTGAGTTATGTTGTGGTAGGAGAAAAGGAGAATAGAGAACTGTAAAGAAAAATAATGATTTATGCAATAAGATGCAGTATAAAACTTCTATTTTTTACTGCACAGTATTAAATATTGATATATAAATGATGGATTTCATCAAAGAGAGAGATGCATCAGGAAGGGAGACCAGCTAAGATTCTCCTGGAGCAGTCCTTTGGTTAATAATTAGTGCTCAAGCTAGGACAATGGAGATAGAAGACTGGATTGAAGTTTCCCCGAAGAGAGAGGGATAACAACTTTTGGTGATTCTCTGCTTGCAGAGTATAAAAGAACTGAATTTTTAACTCTCATTTTTGTTTGCTAGGCCAGATACAGTGATATACCCAAGAGAATGGCCATAAGAGAGGTAGTCTGATTTAGATCAGTTGAACTGAGAAATGCCTCAGGGGCATTCACGTTTGCTCAATGTTCACATATCTGGGGCGCATAAAGGATGTGAATGTCCCGCTCTGAAGGAGGTCCTAAATCTAGTAGCAGGCAACACTAAGCTGATTGTGTGAGGGTTTGTTTTTTTTTCTTTTTAATAGACACATGTGTTTTCATCATAGTTAGGACCCTTCTATATATATATATATATATATATATATATATATATATATATATATACACACACGTATACACACACATACACATACACACACACACATTTGGCACACTTTCTTATTAAAGGGTACACTTTCTTATTAAGGATAGCTTTCTGTAGTTCTCTAATTGTCTTTTACAATCTTTCTGAGTGTTTTCTGCTTCATCCCTATCAACATGTCATTTATTTTATTGTGCTTTTTCCATTCTTTTTAACATTTTTCTGTAGACTCCTCAAATTCGTTTTGAACTTTGAAAGCCATACACGGCTCTCCTCTAGCATCCATAGCATCCTTAAGATTTTTCAAGTTAATCATTTTTTTTTACAAGGCTACAAGACCTTTCCTTCACCCTCTATGTCCCGCAATATTCTCTTTGAGAGCAGGATCTCAGAAATCTCCTCTCACATCTATCTGCCCAGAGGAATCCAATTTTTCATAATGTTGCTCAATAAAGGAGGGTCTAAAGAGCCATCTCTCAAAGGCAGAGCAATACTAATAAAATGATAAAAAGCAAAAAAAAAAAAAGCTTTGAAAATTATCTTTTGAAAATTATCTTTATAATACTAACATTTCTCCAACATAGCTGTAGGTACAGATCTGCTTTTATTGATACTATTGGATACTGGAGAGAATATTTCAGTCTTGAAAATGGGATTTTCTTCTATTATTATGTCTTTCCCTTTGTCATTTCTTCCATTGTGAGACTCCATCAAATGTTCTGTGCAGCCCTTAGATCTATACTTCTTCTGAATTAACTTCTGCCATATTTTCTATCACTTTTTTCTTTAGCTCTAAATCAGGAAGTTTTTCTTGATTTTTATCTTTCAGATCTCCAGCTTAGTAATCATGTTCAGGATTCTGTTAAAAATTTTTGATTCATAATTTAGAATCATAGGATCTCTTACATTGCTTTTAATAAGTTGCCATAATATACATATCGATCATATTTAAATTAATTTAATATGATAATATTTAATTAAAATTTAAATTAAACTTTATCCTGGGTTAATACCATTTGTTCATCTGGCGAGTTTTCTTTAGCGTTAGTATTTTTTCTCAAATTTCTGTCAATCCATAGCTCATGATTTATATGTCTTTAAAGGGAAGAGCTAGGCTCATTCGTATAGGTGGTGAACATTTTCCCCAGACAGCCTTCAAATGAGAGGAGGTCATATACCAGCAGAATAAAAGTGAAAGATGTAGGTCTCGAGAGTGCCTAGTTAGGTACTGAGCATGGACTTCTCAGAGACAGGCAATTCCACACATCCTAGTTAGAGCATTTACCATGCATCAACCTCTGCACCACCTTTACATACTAATATGGCCATTAATATTCATCTCCATGCAGTTTAAAACTTGCAGATAAAATGAGTTGGCCAGCACAGAGAAAAAAAAAGTATATGGCCAAAATACAGTTCTGCACTATTTATTTCAATTACAGGTCTGAGGTATAAGTACCAATGTCACAATACCAAGGGTTGCAAAGGGACATTTAAAGGAGAGCCTCATACAAGGTTTTGATGAATTCTGGAGGCAACAGTGTCCGCAAAAAGAGAATATGCCTGGGGAAAGGTGACAGAACGGACCTTTTTCTCTCTGTCATGGGAGTGTAAAATGAAATTAGGACTCAGGGAAAAGAGAATAAGAACGGATGAACAATTCAGGCATGGAATACGAACTATGTGGGAAATGGGAAGCCATTCTTTCCCCCATTTTACCTTCTCTTCCTCTCTTAGGGAATCGCAAACCTATCACTGGAATAAATGGGGTAGAAATACACTTTGGGAGGATTACATAAGTCTGGCCATGTTGCCCAGCTTCCTGCCTCAAAGCAAAACTCTGGTTAAATAATTCTGGACAGATGGATGCCTATCCTTGGAGAGCAGGGACACAGTTAGGAGTGAGGATGGACACAGAAGCAGCGGGTCTGCTTGTTTCCATCTGGAACGAGTGAGTACCTCATTTTGTACAAAGGCAGTAGCCATACTGTTCAAATGACAGTCTGCATGGTTCCACTGTGGGAGGCGGGCTTCAGGAGTATTATATTTCCCCTATGGTCCAGGTAAATTGTATTTGAGGCCATGAATTTGTCACCTGGTGTCCTTTTGGAGGTAACTTACTTTTCTACGAGTGTGGACAACCTGTTAAAGCCAGTTACGCTCCATTTTTATTGCTGTGATACACATGACAGGTGACCTTCCCCTGCCCAATATACCCAAAGCTATATGCTGTTTCTGACACAAGGTTCCTGTTTAAGAGGAGAGTGAATAACATCACACTTTATCCCTCCAAGTCTGGAACCACTTGAGAATTTAAATTGAAATCAAATATCAGCTTTACTACTGATAAAGCTACATTGGAGAATAAACACACGGCTTTTGTAAAAATGTCTTTGTATTTCACTCCAGTCCTTGGAGCAGTTTATACAAGAAGGAATCTACTAATTAGATATGTATCTGGAAAGGTAAAAATTAAATATTTGCTTCATTACAGTGAACCCCAATACCAGGATTAGAGAGGGATGAGTATTCAGGTATTTGTACAGAAGACAAGCGTGAGTCTGGACCTGAGTGTGTTTACCACGTTGAAACAAGATTAAAAAAAAAAAAAAAAAAAGAATGCATACAATGTCAGGACAGGCAAGTCGATAAGGGAAAACCAAGGAACACTGAATTTCACAAGTTCTTTCTCCCATTCTTACCTTTCAGGAAAATTATTTTGTTCCATAGGGTAAAGCAAGTAAGTTAAAGAGATGATCAGAAATCTCTTCCTAACACTTCTCAGGTAACAGATATTATTAGTGTAGATGAGAAAGTAGAAGTGCTAAAGGAAATTTTTTAAATATTTAAAATATTTCAAAATGTTTCCTGTAGCTGCTACCTATGACTTAATCTTTCTCTCTCTCACATTAGAAAAGATAGGAGAGAACAAGTCAAGTAAGCATGATAATATTACAGAGATATCACTAAGTATTATTAAGAATAGTGTTTTCACTATGGTGAGTTACACATGAGCGTTACAACTACCTTATAGGTGTTGGTGACGAACTCTCACTTGTCTAAGCAAAAAGAACGCTACCAAGTGATTATTTCATAATTATATTGTAAAAAATAGGGAGAGATTTTTCCAAGGAAAACAGTTAAGTCAGAGAATAAAATGTTAAACATAAAAGAGCCAATAAATCTCAAAAGTCCTCCTTTTTAGCACTATTCATTGAAGAATAACCATACTACTAGACGTTTTTGCTGTTTATAGCTATAATATTTTAAACATTTTTATTAAGATATAATTCACATGTCATAAAATTTACTCATTTAAAATACACAAGTCAGTGGCTTTAGCACATTCGTAGAGTTATACAAACATCACCTATATCTAAATTTTGAACATTTGCATCACCCCTAAAAGAATTACTGCACCCGTTAGCACTTATTCCCCACCAAACACCCAATCATAGGTAACAAATAATCTACTTTCTTCCTTGATAGATTCCCTTATTCTGGGCATTTCATATAATATACAAGTATAAACAATTTTATTTGTTTCTGGGTATGCTTTGCTAGTATTTTGTTGAAATCTTTATTCTTCTTTTATTAGAAAAGATATTGGTATATAATTTTCTTTTCTTGGAGTAACTTTCCAGGTTTTGGTATTAGGATAATATTGGAATCATAAAGTGAGATGAAAATGTTTCCTCTCCTTGCATTTTTTGTAAGTTTCATATTATTTGAGTTGGTATTAATTTTTCTTTCATTGTGTGGTATGGGCCTAGGTTTTTCTTCATGGGGATTTTTTTTTTTAATTCCTTAAAATCCTTATTATTTCTCTAAGATTGCTAGTGATGTTCCTCTTTTATTTCTGCTTAATAATATGAGGTTTTTCTCTTTTTTTTTCGTCATCTGAATACATTTTTTGTCAATTTTGGAATCTTTTTCAGAGAATTAGATTTTGATTCATTTATTATTTCCATTATTTTTTGAGTACCTATTTTTTTTATTTGTGCTTTAATCTTTATTACTTTATTTCTTCTTCTTACTTTGAGGTCAGTTTGATCTTTATTTTGTATTTTTTTTTTTAAGTATTAAGTTAAGCTACTGATTTGGTATATATCGTGTATATACAGTCATTTATATCTAGCTTCTCTCCGAGCACTGTTTTATCTGCATCCCATTCTTCCGGTGTGTTGTTTTCATTTTCAATTATCTCAAAGTATTTGTTAATTTTATTGTCATTTTTTTTCTTTGGCTCATTAATTCTTTGAAGAAAATTCATAGTTGTCAATTTCTCAAAACTTTTTCTGTTGTTGATCTCTAATTTAACTCCATTGTAGTTGAAGAGCATACTTTCTGTGATTTCAACATGTAGATATATTGAAGAATTATTTATGGCCTTATAACTATAATATTTGAGTAATATAAGACACAATATAATGGCTGGCCATAGCTAAATGATTATACTAAGTTTTTACCATACTAGGGAAATATTACCACGGTCTTATTTACATATTCATCAGAAAATCTATTTTGTCTCAGTTTGGAAGAATAAGTTTGGACAAATCACATAAATCATTGGACCCTTGTTTCTTTTGTATCTGTAGCTAATATTTGTATCTACATCAATAATAATATTTTAAATAATAAGTATTTATATTATATAGCTATATTATTATATATGTGTATATATATTATATATACTTCTTTTTCTTCTTCTAGTATAGACAGAGAGGGCAATCCTGCTGAAACCCCTCTCATTCTTGAGAGCTTTTCCTGTATCTTCACTTACTAAACTTCTAGCACTTTAAAAAAAAAAAAAATAGAAGAAACAGAGATATATATGTGTTTGTTTAATCCTAATGAGCAATCAAAATATTTAGCACATAGACATAAAAACTATGACCTGGAAGTTCACTTGCATCAATAACTTGTCTCTTATCACTACCCAGCATGAAGATCATATATATTAATGAACCAAGAATAAATATAGACAAGAAGAGTTAGGGGAGGGAAGGACAGATTTTATGAAGAGGCCTTCTTCATGACCTTTGTCCTACATCTGCACACTTAGAATAATGAAAGATTGCCATGACAACATGTTATTGGTGCTATTTTATTCCTCATGATGAATACAGTTAGTGAAGCGTATAAAAAATAATGCCCAATCTAAAAAGACTATGCTCTTAAGGATAATTAACTAAAGTTTATTGAAGACCCAAGGTAAATGCCAAAGTGGAGATTAAACTTGAATTTCATCATCCTCAGGTCTCGAAGGGTGACTTCTGAGGATTTACTCCTTAGATGAAACTATATTTTTAAATAAATATATCTGTATCTATATATCCCCAGATAATTATCTTTCATTGAACTTTGCTGTTTGCTTTCTCTTCTCAAGAGTACCTAGTGTATCTATTTTGCTCAAATGCATAATTTCAAAATAGTGCTGCTCCCTTTTCACTAGTGATGCCACTGTAAGAATGCTAAAAGCATCAGAGTTATGCTAGCCCAAAGTATTACTCCCTTTTCACGTCCAGAGCAGAACTTGTTTTCATGGAAGCAGACACATAATTTTACATCATAAGCAACAGGCTAGGAAGTTACTTGTCAAAACTTAATTCTGCTGTTAACTAAACAAATGACCCTGGGCAATTTCTTTGACTTTTGAGGTCTCAATTTTACCATTTAAAATAAAAGTTTGGATTAAGTAATCACTAGGAACCTATGTTAAGTATTTTTTGACTCCATGATAGTAAATGGGAATTAAAAAGAAGGGATTCCCCTGTATATTTAAGAAAAGGGACCTGACTTTAAAAATCTAAAAAGAAAACAAAAAAATCCAAAAGGCCTAGAGCTGTTTGTTTATTTTGTTAGTTGTTTTTGTTTGTTAGTTTTCTATACTTAAGTGAGTTGCAAATGCAAACAAACATAAAGACCCACTTCAATATTTGGAATAATTAGAGAGGAATGCTTAGGACATGAAGAGAAATAGAGACCAAAAGCTGCTGGAGATTTAAGTGAAATGTCTCTCGCTTCTTGTGGATTTTCTAGAGGCATTTCAGTCAGTTAAGTAGGACCTTGTGGTATTGAGACAACAGTAACTTTGCCAAAATATCTAGAATGCCAAGAGTATGGATCCTCAGCAGGCAAGCTCATATTGCAAACCCACCAAGGGAAAACCACATTCTCCACATGAGAAAAGGGTTGAAATCCATGTAGAAGTCTTCACTTGTAGGCAGAGAGCTTGGCTCAGATGGGAAAAATATCCAAAGTTCCAGATCTTTCTGCTGACTTTGCAAACAACACAATTTTCCTGAGTCTTATCTTTAGAATTTAACAGTAATTTCTCAAGCCATATGTGACATTCTTTTGTTCATGCCTCAGTAAAAACACAGACAAATAATAAGACCCTTGATTTGTGGAGAGAGCCACACCATACATAGAAAGTTAAGTTGATATTAGCAATGGTCGTTTGATCTAAAGTGAAATAATCCAGAAAAATAAATCCGCCTAAAAACAAAACACGTACAAACGAACAAAAAAACTAGGCAAATGAGAGAGAGAGCATGAATTATTTTTTTCTGTTTATTATGGTTTTATTGTCACTATCTATGTAACTGACATTGGATAGAATTACTTAGTTTAGTTAAATTCAACACATTTATTAATTACAAGATACCCATTGAGGAATGGTTAGGCAAGGCAGTGCTGAATCTTATAATTCTAAAATCATTATAACAGTAATACTTGAAAATGTGAAGGGAGGATTTAGGAGAATGAACTCTGGTATTAGCCTGCCTGCTTTCATTCCAGGCTCTGTCGTTTACTACTTCTGCACTTTGAGAAATTTTTGTAGCCCTGGGTCTTCAGTTCTCCCATCTGAGGAAAAAAAAAAAAATGTTGATGGTAAGACTAGATAAATTGATGTAAAGTGTTTCAATAGGGCCTGGAAAAGTCAATGAATATTAGCTAATATTATTCATCCTTTTATCCCCTGTAAGGCCTCCCTAAATGATTCTCCCACAGTAAGGCTTTAAGCAGAATTTGTTGTATTGAATGGAATTCAACTGAAAATCTCTGTTAGGAGACGAATCCCTTTATAATATAAATTTTATAACATATAAAATTTCAGATTTTTGTATATTGTGTCTTTTAAATGAACAATACTGATGTGCCATTTAATGGGGAAGGTTGGTTAATGATGCATAGAATATACTTATTCTCAAAATGAGACTGGCACTGGAAAGATGGCTGGCAGAACAGTGTGCTAGACAACAATTTTCATTTTTCTGCTATTTGCAGTTGCCTTAGCAATGTGCTTCCCATAGGTGTTCATTAGGAGTAAAATGGTAACCCTTCAGTTTAATTAATATTTAGTGAGCTGTGTAAAAACTTATTTGCCTCCTCATACTGGGAATAGCCAACTGGCCATGGGGGAGATGAGTTTTGAGAGACTGGGAAGGTGTTGATGCCCAGTTTTGAGAACATTTTCCCCAGATGATATATGAATAAATAGAATTTTTATCCCTGACATCATTTGGCAAGACAAAACAAAGTTGTTGTAGGAGTATGCATATTTGAAAGTTGAAGCTTCTTACCAGGGACAATAATTTGCTTGAGTTCTATATTGCTAATAGTCATAACCACAGCTCTGACACATGGAGTTTTAGGCATAGATTCAGGAAAATTCCTTGTTTGTTTTCACAGGTGTGTGATCTTTCCCAACTTCTGGGAAGAGTCCTATGGTGGCAGATTGCAAAGGTGTAATTTCCTGGTACAGTAGACAATTGCTGTTCTTCCCTTTATCTCTAGAAGTATACAAAGTACAGACTACAGCCAGATGCCTGATTACTCATCAGGCTTAACCAACCCTTCTAGTGAGTCTCTGGCTGCCAATTACAAAAATACTTGTGAAGAAATTAAATATGTAACAATTCATTTCAAATGCAATAACTTTGAACATATACAGCAATTTTACATTGGCGTTTATGACTGGAGTCATTCTTGCCTTCTATATTCATATCCATTCTTTGGGCAAATTACTTCTTTTAGATCTCAGGATTTTGCTGTAAAGTGGGATTTCAGACATATGGTATGGGCTCTTTGAGTTGGAACATATACTAATGGTCACTGACCCTCCCTCCTTCCTAAATTGAGATGTAAGATCTGAGAAATGAGGTAGCCTTAGCAAGGTCACATGGTGAGTTATCAGCAGAACTGAAATTGAAATACAAATTTTTTCAACAGAAATTCAGTATCATATCTGTTGCTCAAAGCTTATTTGATCTCCATAGTCACCTTTAGGTCTAAAATTTGCAGACTACCCTTCAACTCTGTCTCCCAGGGGCACTGTATTTTATCCCTTGAGACAGAGCTTAAAGGTCAAGTTCTTAGTGAAACTTTCCCCAATTGCTTTAAGCATCGATAGTGGATTCCATTTCTTTGCTTCTATAGTATTTGATCCTTATCTCTATCATAGCATTTATCTTACCACATTTCAGTTATTTATATATTGGTCTATCTCCCCAGCTGCACCTGGAGTGTTTTTGCTGTCTGAATCTCTAGGGTCGTTTTTAGTACCTGACTTGGTAGTTGGTACTTATAAATGTTTTCTGAATGAGTGAATAAATCATGTCCTCACCTGGATCCTACACTTGATATTTACTCAGCTTTACTTGCCCTTGCCATAAAACTTCCCAAAGAACTCGTGACAAGAGTCAAATTCATACACTTAGTAACTTCATAATGAGGTTTTTTGTACTCCTGTAATGACTCTTTTATTGAAGAGAGAGTAGATAATTCATCTTGTTATGAAACACAATGGGGCACTAAATTTTTTTTTTCCAGAAAATGGATCCATCATTATTTTTACACAACACTTTCAATTTCTGGAAAAGTTTTACATTCATTGTCTCATTTGATCTTCGCAACAAGCCTATAATATAGGCAGGCACAGATATTATTATAGCTTCCTCAGAAATGAGTTCAATAAGACTCAGATAATTGAAAGGATACAATTTGAATTGAGGTTTTCTGACTCCAAATTTAGTTCTTGTTCAATTCTAAATGGTGCCCTTTTTAAACACTTGAACTCTCCAGAAAGATAAATCCTCAAATGAATCCATTTTCTAAATCAGTAAAGGCTTTTTGGGTTGCAAATGGTAGAAACCCAGCTCAACCCGCTGTAAGCAAAAGAGAGAGTTTATTGTGTCACAAAAATAAATAGTCTGGAGATACAACTTCAGGCACCCTTGGTTCTAACAACTCAAACTAGGTTACCAGAAATCATTATTTTGCTTTCTTCATCAGTTGGTTGGACCATCAGACCAGTTGGTTTCTAAGCTGGCTTTAAACTCAAACCCTCAAACCATCTCTCCCTGAGAATGTGCAAATTGACTGCGAACAGCTCTGAAGTTACCCCAACTTTGCAACCCCCAAATGGCAGTTGAGCAAATATCCAAGATCTGACATTCAGTGGCCCAATGTGGGTCATCCATTCGCCACTGATACAATCACTGAAGTTGTGAGAATGGAATTTTGCGGCAGACGACCACTGGATGAGGGACTGATTCCTGGAGACTACAGTGATGTCAAACTCATTAGAATGACTTAGGGGAAAGGCAGAGGAAGATCGCTGCCCCAGTGGAAATAGAAGTGCTATTTTCAGAAGGAGGAGGGGTACAACCTGGGTTAATGAAAACAACAGTTTCTGTTATAGTTTATTTGAAGCTTTCGGACATTACTAAGTGAAGCCAACTGGCCTTTTTTGATATCACCTGTTGGTAGGTAAGCCATTCCCATAAATGTTAGGAAATAGTGAGTTTAGTGACTTGAATATAAAGTCAAAGAATCACCTTGCTCAAACAGGAAATCTGAGCAAACCTATCTTATCTATTTGCTGCACTTATCTAAACAAAAAAACAATTAAAAAAAAACTACTGGCTAAGAGATTGCAGCCATGTACAAGAGGAACAGACTCCCTTCAGCCTGGTGCGTCATCAGCAGAACCGTTGGCTGAGTTGTACAGCATCTATTATTTTTAGCTATGCAGAAGGTGAAGAGAACACAGCTGGATTTTCAGATCACAGCAAGAGCTATAATATAATTGCCATTTATTAATATCTTTATTACTCTGTATGAATAAATAATACCCCTCAATAGAAAAATCCTTCTATCAGTTGAAAAGCAAGGCAGGTGGATTAAGACATCATCAATAGAGAATGAATACGGAAATCCTCCATGTCTTTCAAGTTACTTTTCAAGAGCACAATAGAATTTTAAAGGCATGAGGACATATGAAATTCACCAAAGGTAGACTATTATCCCGGACTTCTGTTAATCATTGCCAGGTTTGCAGTTGAAGCCGGAGTATCCATATACATATTCTACTTTAATTATATTTTGGTAAGTCCCTTCTAAATATTATGGGATCCTTGTTTCACCAGATCTTTATAGAAAACCCATTTGTAACTTAGGAGGAAAAAAAATGTATAAGAAAAAAAAGAAGACTAAAATGAAGATTTTGTGATTTGGGGTCCCATAGATCTGGAGTCATTGATTTACTCACTAAAAAGAAAAATCAAACAAACAAACAAAAAAACTTCAGCGCGTATTCTACACCCGGCCACCTTCTAGATGCTGGGAGTGAAGTAGAGAACATACAAACAACATCCGTGTCCTCATGCAGCTTACCGTCAAGGATAGGGTTTGGAAAACATGTCCTGTAAAGAGTCATACAGTAAGTACGTTTAACTTTGCAGGCCAGATAGTCTCTATTGCAACAATTCAGTTTTGACATTGTGGTGCTCAAGCAACCATCAGTTATACATAAACAAACAGGTATGCTTGTGTTCAAATAAAACTTTTTTTTTTTAATTTAAATAACATGCAACAGGCCATATTTGGCTCACTGCCATGGTTTGCCAAACCCTGGTCTAGTGGATTGCTGGTTAAGGCTCTACCATGTAACTAGCTGTTATTGACAGCCTATTAATTTCTTATTGTGTTTTTAAATATTATAACAGTCGCTCCTTTAGAGAGGTATTGCGAGAATAAATGGGATAATATATGCAACAGGCCCTAGGACTCCTAGTGGGAAGTTAATAAATATCATTTAATTCCGTACCTAATTCCCTTTCTTTATAAATTCAGCAAGTCCTGTAACGAATGCATTCTGTGTTTCTTCGCCATTCGTTGTCTTGAGTTTTTTCATTACTTGAGTTCTAGGAATAAAAAAGATAGCAGTCTGTAATAGAACCCTGTAGGTTTGAAGAACTCAGATCATTTTGATCCCAACTTGATTTCGAAAGTATATGAATAAAAATTATAAAAGCTTGTTACTTTGATCATTAAGATGGTCTTGACAAAAGTAAAATAAGAATACATCAGTTTCTTCCTTTTATTTGGTAAATTATGAATAGTTAAAAACTATGATTTAAGAATATTACCTGGCTGGGTAAGGACTCCATACGTGAGTGATGGGTTTGGCTGCATCCTTTTGTGAACCATGGTGGAACACACAAGACACATAAAAGATGGACACAGTGGGATGCCTGGGTGGCTCAGTGGGTTAAGCCTCTACTTCGGCTCAGGTCATGATCTCAGGGTTCTGGGATCGAGCCCCGCATCGGGCTCTCTGCTCAGCAGGGAGCCTGCTTCCTCCTCTCTCTGCCTGCCTTTCTGCTTACTTGTGATCTCTATCAAATAAATTTTTTAAAAATCTTAAAAAAAAAAGTTTAAAAAAATGGACAAAATGTTTTTCTCACCAAATTGGAAGTCTCTGGTCAGATCAATAAGACACCTGTTTGCTTATTCAGTACCTTTACTGGATGGCTACTGCTCGCCAGGTTTTATCTTTGACACGGAGGACACAGCAGTGAACACAACAGCAAACCTCCCTGTTCTCCTGCAGCCCGAATTCTAGCGGAGGAGTACCCAGGACAAACAATGCAAAAATGAAGTAAAGACTCTGAGCTTGGAGATGAAAAAAGGAGACAAAAAGGTTGGAAGAATTTGTTTAGGGGGTGGTGGTTATAGCTTTTGTTTTTGTTTTTAAGGACGGTTAAGGAAGATCTACTGAAAAGGTGACCCTTGAGAAAATCCTCGCTGAGGATGAGAAAGTGAGCTTTGGGCAGCTTGGGGAAGAGTATCTGAGGCAAAGGAAACAAGAAGTTTAAAGGCCCTGAAGTGGGGCCCTGCCTAGATTCAGGAAGCAGCAGGCAGGTCATTGCAATCAGGAGGATCAGAATGAGCTTAAGGGAGAACAGCCAGAGGAAAGACAGATGTACAGTGAAGCTTGGAGAGTCTGGGGTCTTGAAGGCCACTGTAAGGGCTTTGCCTTCTACTCCCAAGAAAAGGGAAAGTCATTAGCATCTCCTGGAGTGGAGAAGAGATGGGCTCTGACTTAGATACTGCACTGTGGTTTCCCTGAGGAAAATGGACTAAAATGGAGATGGCACAGAACACTGAGATCTAGGATTACAATGTAGGTAAAACAGTCATGCAGGTTCACTGAATCATTGGCTTGGGCCACTTCTTTTAGTGTGGGAAAAGAAAGATCCTTAGGTAATAAGCACCATTCAGTTCTTGATTCCATTATTAGCTGGGAGACTGTGATTTTCTATGGTTTCCAGAAAAAAAAAAAAAGGAAAAGAAAAGAAAAGAAAACACCATCGAAAAAGCTGAACTCCATGTTTAAAAGGTAATAAAAAAGACTAACCCTGCCTCCTAGCCACAGCAGCTGTTCATCCTTGAATGGTCTGGATTGAAAGTGGGCAGCCCTTCCTCATGCTCTGGAACTGCCGATCCCAAATTTCCTCTGGCCTCAAAGGTCTGAGCCTTTCTTCCTTTCTCTTAGACCTCTAGCAGCCTCTCCTGGAGGCCGTCTCTCAGTGAGCACTTACTTCAGCGCGGGCAGCCAGGACTCTACAACGTCAGCTGAAAACTCCAGCTGCAGCTAGAGCCCTCCTGGGGCAGTCGCTCACGATGCTGCTCTTCCTTGTGTTGGGGTTTGGCACTGTGCATCTATTACTGCCACCGTCTGCTGCTCTACTAGTGGGTTATTTCGGACAGCCTCTGGCAGACTGTGCCTTGGCCTCTTCCCTTCCGAGCACTAAAGCCTTACTTCACCATTGCATTCAGTCTGCAGTAGCTCTATGGAGCCATGAAGCATTTGGGTAGAGCTTTTCCTCCTGTGCTCACATGCCAGGCTCTAAAAGCAGAACAGGAGAGATGCTAGTGGGACAGATTCTGTCCAGCTACTTCCTGCCATCCTGGTGTGCCTTGATCAGAGCATTTTCTTCTAGACCTTGTTTTTTCTGTAACTAAGAAGTTCATCTTTGTTCCTCAAATTGTATTCCTACTTTTTTAGACTGATGTTCCTCCTGGACAGGGCCCATGTTGCATGTGCCTTTATCCCTACAGTGTTTATATACACTCTTATTAAAAGTTTGAATGAATGAATGAATGAATGAATGAATCTATAAAAACCTCTCAGGGACTTGTCAAAACTTTCTGTTTATGCCTAATTACTATCATTGTTAGTCTCCCGAATGCATGAGAATATCAAATTTTTGTCTGTGTTAACCATACAGTCTGGACTACAATATCCATTATTTGTGAGGGACCAATACACAAGATGTGAAGGTGATTATCATCTACAAATATTCCAAGGATGAAATGGAAAGATAACTTTTTCTTTAGGTAGTAAAGTTTGAGCTGAACAATTAAAGATGAATAGAGTTTACACAGAGGAAAGCATTTTCAGATAGAAAGAAAAAGAGGAACCAACGTGGAGTGTAGGGACAAGCATAGCATATTAAGGATATTAGGGGCAGTGAAGACACACATTTAATTGTAATTAATGCTGGGGAGCAGAGAGAGGTATGGATAAAGAGCAAAGTGAAGCCAAAATATGTATGGATCTTTGGATGTTTCCCCCCTCCTCTTCCTTTCCACTCTCCTCATTATAAATCAGAGCCTGTGTCTCCTCCGCTCAAAAAACTTGATTGATTCACATTTTATTCAATGTAGAAACCAGCATCCTTGCCATAATCTTACAGTGAAGGCTTGGACTTTATCCTGTAAGCTCTGGGGAACTAACGGAAAGTTTGAACTGAGGAATGTCTAATAACCCAATGTAGATAAGACAGTACTAAACCCTTCCCTTGCCCCTCCCCCTCTTTTATTCCTGAACTCGTCAAAAAAACGTCAACATTAGATCAGATCAAAACGCTTCTATTCATTAAGCAGGTAAAGTGAATGTCTCAACATCCAGGAGTTTAACCAAGTGCCTGGTGCTCTCATGGCTAAGTTGTTTGAGTGCAGAGGGTGATGTCTAGCCATGCACTGCCTCTGAAAATGGAATCAAGGCAGCCACAGTGTGAGCAACATATGCTGCTAGTTGGCTGCCTGGGTACCCTGACTGGGTCCATTAATATAAAGCATAAACAAAGCCTGGATGAATGGGGCTGGCCATTTTGTTGCAACATATGGTGGTGGCGTCCCAGATATTTTTATCTTACTCCTACCCAGATGTTTAGCTCTCCTGACACTCAGCTTTATCTGGCAGGCAAGGTGGTAGAGAATGCCCTTGTGATTTGGGGAAAAGTGTGTTTTGTGTGTGTGTGTGTTGTTTTGGCCTCATCAGTACTTTGCAAAAATAGATGAGTGATCAATTAATAAGGCTTCTAAGGTATTTAAAGAAATTTTATTTTATTTTAAAAAAATATTTTATTTATTTATTTGACAGAGAGATAACAAGTAGGCAGAGAGGCAGGCAGAGAGAGAGGAGGTGGGGAAGCAGGCTCCCTGCCGAGCAGAGAGCCCAATGCGAGACTCGATCCCAGGACCCTGAGATCTTGACCTGAGCTGAAGGCAGAGGCTTAACCCACTGAGCCACCCAGGCACCCTAAAGAAATTTTAAGCAGACATTTTTTTCAGACAAACCAATAAATCCCTATTAATTGATCATTCTCTTTCTTTTTTATATTCCTTTCTCTAAAACCTTCAAACTCAAGCAAAGTAAAACTTGGGTATTGAAAGGATCCCTTTTCCTGAAAACGTGCAGTTAAACTAAACGTAATACTTTAGCCAAAATGGTTTGGTTTTGCTTGTCTTTCTCTTTAGTTACATGGCGCTGGCCATAGAGATCTATTTGGCTCCCTGATGATTCTGAAGAACAACTTAGGTATGGAGCCTATGGGTGCAGCAGAAAAGATAAGTTCAGGTCTGGTGTTCCTTCCCCAACTGACTGGCTCCTTAGGTTGTACTGACAATTGTAGACTACCAGTTCCTCTAAGATGCCCTTGGAGTTTTTTTATTCTGATGCTTAGTCTTCACAAAATACCAGGCTGAAAGCCCTCCACCCAGTGAAGACTGTGCAGTCATATGTCTTGCCACTTTTGGAGTCCTCCATTGAGAGGAAGAGATGCCCTGGCTTTGGATCTTTTGACCTCATTGACAAGTTAGCAGTTATCACTCTCTATCAGAGAGCAGGAGAATAGAGCTTGCCTTCCCAGAAGTCCATCAAAGTTCTAGGGTAGCTGAGAAATAAGCAGTCTCCTAACAAGAAAGAGAATAGTGCTGAGTATAATAATAACATAGTCTATCTGTCTGAAGTATTCCATCCCAAGTTTCCTACGTACCTTGCCAACATTCTAGCAACTAAACCCCAGTGGCAAGTGATGATTATCCACATTTTATAGGTGGGAAGCCATGATAGTACTGGGCAACATGGAGTACTGAGAGCCTAAACAAATAATCATAATATTAGAGTTGATAGTTTTACTGAATTTCTGACTTCACTGGAGTCCTTGGGCTACTTTTCTTCTTTATGTGCATTCTCTGTTGGCAATTTTATCAATCTCATAAATTTACATATCATGAAGCTCTGTGTGTGTGTGTGTGTGTGTGTGTGTGTGTGTGTTCCCATGCCTGCCTTTTCATTTCAGACCTCTGTCCTGTGGGGTACCTGCTGCTGTGAGGCAAACCTTGGCCAGAGAGCTTGTCACTATGAGTTCGTCACCAAAGCTAGTGACTATCTTATTTTTTTTTCCATCTTCTAACTTCTTCTGTCTTTCCTTCCCCAAACCACCTAATTTTATAGGAAGTCAGGAAGATAAGTTTAAGAACCCTTACCCTCTCTTACCCAAATTGTTGCTATGGACTCTGAAATACTCTCTTTGGCATTTTAATTCTCCTTCCAAACAATCTCCTCACCCCTGTGTCACATCTGATATCACCATGGCTTGCAGTACTTCTGCGTTCTCAACTCCTGAAACATGGTTGGTCAACTCCAAGTAAGGTTTTCCATTTCTGTCTTATTCATAATACACAAAAATACAATACATATCATATATAGGATATAAAACATTTAAAAACAATGTAATGTCAAAACAGATTATATCCACAACTTAGCCTTTAAAAACATTTGAATTATAGCCAACTTTATGCCATTTATGTAGTAAGTGAAAAAGGAAGACACAGAAAAAATATGTATATTATAATCCCATTTTGGTGTTTGGTGTACTGTGAGTGTGTGTATTTGGGAACATATGTAGTAAAGTGATTTAAATGATTACCTCCGTGTTATGACTTTTATTTTATTCATTGTGTTATCCTAAATTTTCTAGAAAGAGCACTTATTCATAACATAAAACAATAACCATGAGCACCTGGATGACTCATTGCTTAAGTGTCTGACTCCTGATCGCAGCTCAGGACTTGATCTCAGGGTCATGAGTTCAGGCCCCACATTGAGCTCCACATTGGGCATGGGGCCTACCTTAAAAAAAAATATATATATATATATATATATATATATATCCATTTAAGGTGAAAAATAAATTATTTGCAAGTTTGTTGATTCTAGACTTAGTATTTATGTGGGCCCTTTTATAGGTCTAAGAGAAGTATCTCTTAGGAAAATAATAACTGTACAATGCATTCTTGTTAATGGTTGTTTATTTTATGAGCAGGTTGGAGGTCATCAGTCAAGGAATATTATGACAAAATTGTCAAGGAGAATATGTTTATCTATGGAGTGGCCTATCTATATAATATCTATCTATACTCAACCCGAGTATAATAAGTGAAGGGATAAAAGTAATAAATCAAGGAGTTAAGCCAGAAATTAGGGGTTCATTTTTGAGAAACCATGGAGATAGCCATACATTACTTTGTAGGGAAAAGCCCAATTCATATTACAACCATAATGAAGAAATCTTTAGCCCTTGAGCAGGTTCTGTCACTTTTCTACAATTCCTACCTATTCCAAAATAACAGGGAGATTTCAGATGGAAATCTCCTGTCTTACCAGGATGTTGTTTTAGCACTATGCCAAGAAACAAAGGGAAAGATTAAAGCATGTAAGATAGTTACTTTTTTTTTCAAGGCACAACTTTGCTAAGGAAAAATTTTATTGAATCAAGTGCTTCGATGTGTGTTGCTAACAGTATATGTTGCAAGTGGTCAGTAGACATCGAGAGATTAGCATGGCCTGGAATAGTCAGAAGAAATTTCAAGCAGATGTTGGAAACTCTCCTGTGTCTTGAAAGACAGGTGTGTCCGTATAGAGGAAGTATTACTGGTCAGGTTAAACAAGGAGTATGCCAAGAAGGCTGAAATTGAATGGCATATGTGTATGGGTGAGTTAATAGGGGATCAGCCTGGGGTGCCTGGGTGGCTCAGTGGGTTAAAGCCTCTGCTTTCAGCTCAGGTCATGATCCCAGAGTCCTGGGATTGAGCCCCACATCCATCTCTCTGCTCAGCAGGGAGCCTACTTCCCCCTCTATCTCTGTCTGCCTCTCGGCCTACTTGTGATCTCTATCTGTGTCAAATAAATAAATAAAATCATTTAAAAAAAAATAGGGGATCAGCCTGACAGATTATTGACCTTTTATTGGTAGAGTAAACATTCTAAATGTCAGCTGATAATGCAAAGTCAAAACCTCTTGACTATCTGCCTGAAGTTTTATAGTGAGTTACTGGTAAAACCAGTGTTCACATATAGGTCAACGTGTTTTGGGGGATGGGTGAAAATTAAGAAGACAAGGTGACTTTTTCCATTCAAGATCTTGGCCATAGTTCTTTGGATCTGACCTTCAGGGCTCAGTTGTAGCTGTTCTTCAGTACTTTGAGTTATCCTAGCATAGTGAGGGTGGGCCCAGCTCTCTGGAATAAGAAGGTCCTAAGTTGCAGGCCTACCTCTACAATTATTCAGCTGTGTAACATTGTCAAATGAGCATCTCATCCCCAAAACTCAGTTTCCTCATCTGTAAAGTGGGGACAAATATCTGATGGTGGTATTGCTATGTGTAGGAGATGATGCACGTTAAGTACTTAATACAGTTCTTGGGACATTGTAGAGATTCAACATATGATAAATAATAAAATATTTTTACCAGGTATATAATAATGTGAGGGCTTTCCACACCAAAGTTAAGGGGGGAAAAAAAGGAAGAGAGTTTTAAAAAGGAGAAGGAAAGTAAAATGTTGTAGAGATAAAAAAGGAGAAAAGTATATAAGGAAAAATGCTACCCTATGCCTCACTGGGGGCTGTTTGCCTAGTGAGGAAGTACTAGAAAACCCCAAAACATTTTATAGTTGAGAATTCCTAATTGTTATTATTTAAAGGCACATTCCATGTTCATAAGAGAGAGAGAGAGGCAGAGGACAGGGGGAAGAAGGGTAGGAGGGAGGGAGAGGGAGAGAAAGATTTGTGGCAGCTGAAGACAAGAATGGCAGTAATTGGGGCTCTAATTTGGGGAAAAAAAAAAAAGCCTTAAGAAAGGTAAGAATTAATTCCTGTACTGACCTGCCCGTTATAGTCAGGGGCTCTCTTTTGCCATCAGCAGAGAAGGAAAGGGCTCCCTTATCCTTCAGGAGGACAATGGCACCCACATAAGAGGAGTTCCAGTTCGGTACATCTGACCGTGTACATTTTGGCTCCTTATTACCCGCTGTGCCCACTCTAGCATGTACTGTTGCTCAAAAGGTTGCTGATTATTGTAAATGACTCTTTCACTGTTCTTCAAATTGCACTGTTTTCCCTCAGAAAACTTTTTCTAGGACATTGATAATCCTTCACCAGCCTCCTCTCCCAGGGCCTTCCTATCCGTACACTTTCTTTCCTTCCGAGATTTCTTATCAGTGCCCCCCTACTGCACAGGGATTTTGTGCAAACCCCTCTGATGGGAGAACTGAGAAAAATCTTTCTGGAATCTTTTTGAAGCGTTGATTGATGTAAAGCACAATAAAAGCACAGCTGGAATTGGAGATACCAAGCTCTGCTTTTTAGCTCAGCATCGAAGAGAAGGGGGTATAGTAAGCTTTGTTTGGTCTTGAATGTAAAAGCAGAGGCAAAATGAAGCAGGGTGCCATTTGTAAAAATACTTTGGAACAATAACGGTGCTTTGAAACTAATGAGAAGAATGTTTAGATTAATAGCTTGGGTCATATTTCATGTATTATATCTCACACAGGAGAAAAAGAGCAAAAGGAGAAAGTTGGCATACCCTTCAAAAATCTACACACATCACTAATCAAAGGACACCTTTTAATGTTCTTGTAAAAAATGCAATAAATGCTAGCTAAAATGTCCTACAATGAATCCCATTTCTTCTACAAACTTTTACCATTATCTTTTAAATTTTGGGCCAAATTATTTCCTCCAAATATCTGTGTAGATAAAATTCTTAAACCTTTTTAAATGGAAAGGGTCATAGAGCACTTTGAGAAACTGAAGAAAGCCATATATCCTAATCTTTAGAAATTCACATACTGTTAAACACACACACACACACACACACACACCTCTCTCTCTATATATATTTTTTCCTTTTTTTCATTTTTTTAATGCTGGGTGTGGAGCCCAATCTGGGGAGCCCAACATGAACCTGAGATCAAGAGATCAAGAGCTGGTTGCTTAACTGACTGAGCGACCAGGCACCCCACTCTATATATTTTTTGAACCTAATTCAAAGAGGTTCACAGATTCATGATGAATCCTTAGTTCAATGAATTCTAGATTAAGTACATATTCTAAAGCAAGTCAATGTCAAAGTAATTCAAATGTGAATGAAAGTGAGTTTGCCTACCTCTTAGAATGGATTAATATTAAATAAATATGCTTAAGAGTTCACCACAACTAAATAAATGTTAGTATTATTTTTATCAGCATCTGTACTTAATACCATTTTCAAGAACAGAACAGAATTTTCAAGAACAGAATTTTGAGGAGCTAAAGGACTTTCAGTTTCATGAAATAAAACCACCTATTTTTTTTTACAAGTATTCAGGACCATTTTTAACAGTTGTTTGCATGTTTTATTTTATGAGAAAAAAACTAATTTGTAAAATTATATTCCAAATGAGCTTTTTAAATGAGCTTTTTTAAAAATATCAACTTGTCAGATGTCAACAACTTTACAGTTTTTAAAGGTGTGCTGAGAAAAAAAAAGGCTTTTTTATAGCATGCTTATCATTATTGAAGAGAAATGTCTTTAATATAAACAAACAAAAAACATTCAATCCTTCGGGGGGGGAAGCAAGCTTTTGAGATCTTGTTTTTTAAGATATTTTACTTATTTATTTGAGAGAGCAATAACAAGAGATGGAGATGAGTGGGGGGAGAGGGAGAAGCGGGCTCCTTGCTGAGCACAAAGCCTGACATAGGGCTCAATCCCAGGACTCTGGGATCATGATCTGAGCCCAAGGCAGCAGCTTAACTGGCTGAGCCAGACAGATGACGCAGCTTCTGAGATCTTTAGCTCAAAATGCTTTACAGTTCTTATTGCTGGAATTCCGTATTCTTATTAAATGACCATCCTCAATAATAATAGGTTGATAGTGAGAGCATTTCTGCAGCTGGTAGACATTCCATGTTGTTGGTTCTATGCCATAGAACCAACTATGCTATGTTGGTTTTAGGATTTTGCATTTCCGGCTGGGTATTAGAGTTACAGGGCTATCGATGTTAAGATGCTGCCTTATGTTGACTTTCATCTCCTGGAATTTCTTTATCTGCTTCACTTCAGTACATTCCTTGTAGAACCTTTGACTATTGCCCAATAAACATTCAGGTACACTGGTCCACTTCATCCTTCTACAACCTGATTGTTGGTATCATGTATCACTATTGCCTGAGGGTTGGAAAACTGTGATTAAGACCCACTAAGTCCCCATAGCTAGTACTTCAGGAGCCTAGGCTATCCTCTCCTTCTTTCCTCCACTATTGATCTTCTCATAATTCTGCTGGCAGCTGTGAAGACAAGTCTCATGACATTAAAAAACTGTGGAATTTCTAGGGGTCTCTGGTATTGTTACTGTCTGGCACTGGAACCCACCAGGGCCCACCTCCTCACTTCTTTCTTTTTTCAAGAACAATGCTCTACAATTTCTTCATCTCCTGTATTGTAATGGAACTTTCTTGGTCATTTATGGCAGTTTAGTGCCCCACTCTGAAAAAAAAGTATTTCTTGGTGTCATTCTTGATGAATAAATCATATCACTTTTAACCACTTTGTTGTCTCCAAAATCTTCCTTGCAAAGACATTTGTTCTCTGCCATGGTACTTCCAATGTGAGCCTCCCAGACCATGATTCCCTGTGCTGCTCTCTTTGGTACTGGATTTGCTATCTGGTCACTGAAGACAGAGATTGACAGTGGGGCAAGGAGTGTTGACTGCTTGCTCTCATCCTAACCATTGGTCATGCACTAGCAGCTAAATCTGGGTGAGATGGTGACTGGGCCAATGATGGGGATGGCATAGCTTCTTAAAATTTTCTTCTGACTGAACAAAATCAGTCATTGCAAAAAGGAGGAAGGCGATGTTAAGAGGAATGAAGTTGGGACCCGTGGGTGTTATAGTTGGTTAAGTGTCTGACTCTTGGTTTTGGTTCAGGTCATGATCTCAAGCCCAATGTCCCACTCCAACCAAGCTCAGCAAGGAGTCTGCTAAAATTTCTCTTTCACTTTGTCCCTCCCTGTGCTGTCTGACTCTCTCTCTCTCAAATAAATAAATAATTTTAAAAAATTTAAAAAAGAGGAACGAAGTTGTCAAGAACCACAAATGGGAGAGCAGGAAGGTGCTCTTAAAAATCACTTCCTCCAGGGACACCTGGATGGTTCAGTGGGTTAAGCCTCTGCCTTCGGCTCAGGTCATGATCTCAGAGTCTTGGGATGAAGCCCCATGTCATGGAGTTTTAGATGGTTGAATTCACCTATCCAAGGTCACTTTGCTATAAAGTTGCAGACTTCGTCTCAAGGTCCCATGCTTTGAGACAAAAGGTTATATACAGAACGGAAATAACTTTAGTTCTCAACTATAGATGTCTTTGGTCACAGCAACTTAGAAAACAGAGGAGGCACGTTCAACATCATGCTAAGAACTTTCAAGCTCCTTTCCAAGAGGTAACCTTAGTAATTGTGCTGGTTTGACCTGCAGTACTTCTGCTCTAAAGAATATCTTCACAGTTGAGACAGTCCTTTCCACTCATTAGAGATTTAAATAAACGGAAGGTAGGTAGCTTGCTCATAGAACATCAGCTCCTTGCTTCATGCCCTTCTTGAAAGGAATAAAAGCTCTTAATACTTATTTTAGCTTAACTACCTTTTCTTCCATTCTCAGACAGATTTTTTGTTGTTGTTACTCTTTCATCTCTGCTGACAGTGCCAAGACCATGGAAAAACACTCTCTGCATATAATGACTGACAGTAAATGACTAGGCTAAGACCTAGGAGAGCTGATCCTGTCATTTATTCAGCTGAATGACTTTATTCAAGTAACTTATTAGTTAGGGGAAAGGGATTTTCTGTTCATGAAAATCCAGAGATACAGAAGCAGGAAATGTGTTTCTCATTCTCCAGGTAAGAAATATGGATGCATTTCCCTTGGAAACATTTTCTTCAATGCAGCTATTTTGTATAAAGTACTTCCTCTCTAGCTAGATGAGAAATCTTACCATAATTCATAAATTATTTTATAAAATCATTATATTAAAGATCAGGAAGACCTTGGAGATGAGCTTTTCCAGGTTAATTCATTTTACAGATGAGGAAACTGAGACTCACTGAGGATGATTTTTCTGTGAAAGTCATCTAACATGTTGATATCAAGTTTATGAAAACCCTCTCGGCATATCAGGCCAACTCATCAATGTCACCAATCTTCCATAATCAGAAATGGCCATGAAACTCTGATAAACAATCTGAGGGGTTTTAAGGGGCAGGGGGTAGGAGGTTGGGGGGACTAGGTGGTGGGTATTAGAGAGGGCACAATTTGCATGGAGCACTGGGTGTAGTGCAAAACCAATGAATACTGTTACGCTGAAAATAAATAAATAAACAAACAAACAAACAAATAAATAAAAAGAAATGGCCATGAATTAGACCAGGGAATCCACATTGTCTAATCTAATCCTAAAAATATAACATCTTTTGGGCAGGAATATAACAGTAATTCAGAAATAGTCCATTTTCAAGAGACTTCATATACTCTTCCTGGGGCCTGATAGAGCCAGTGTTCATAGGACGCTTACCTGTATTGATCTGAAGTTTATTTTTTATGAGGGAACAATTTTTTGGAATGAAAACCTTTCCGATTCAGAAAACAATGCAACAGGGGGCGCCTGGGTGGCTCAGTGGGTTGAGCCGCTGCCTTCGGCTCGGGTCATGATCTCGGGGTCCTGGGATCGAGTCCCGCGTCGGGCTCTCTGCTCAGCGGGGAGCCTGCTTCCCTCTCTCTCTCTGCCTGCCTCTCCATCTGCTTGTGATTTCTCTCTGTCAAATAAATAAATAAAATCTTTAAAAAAAAAAATACAGAAAACAATGCAACATATCTCAGTGAAGTTTGACTCATCAAAACACATTTCTTAGATTTTTTAAAAAATCAGGTCATCTTTCAGAAAACAATAGAGACTACTGAGAATTTGTGATTCAACTTCCCTTTAAGAAATTAGTGAAGATTTTCTTCCTTTTATTTTCTTCATCCCATTTTTTTGGATCTTTCCAGTCTCCTTTCCTTCCTTCTATATTATTATGGATATTAAATTTTATTTATGTGCTCCATAACTCTTTCTATGCATAATCACTATGTGCTACATACTGCTTTGTTTCTACTTAAATATTGCAGATGACTGCAAATATAAATTCATAGTAGGTTTTACAAACACTCAAATAGAAATCAATTGACCAAGTAGACAAAAAGAAGTACATCCAAATAGCAGAAAGAAGGAAAAAACATTAACCAAAAGAATCATAATTGTTACTAGAAGTGGAATGAGATTTGAGTTAGAATACATCAGAAGCAACAAAGAGGAAGACCTTTCAAAAACTAAGTAAAAGCAGGAAGTTCAAAACATTTCTTGTGTATGTCATGTTCATTCATTCGAAAAAGTATTTATTGGAAAACAGGTATACACTAAGTGCTATTTTTAGTACTCAGGATACATCATGAGTAAAATCAGTAAGATCCCTTCTTCTAAGAATCTACCATTGTAGAGCAAGGAGGTAGACAATAAATTACAAACTTAATAAATAAATAAAGTATATAGTATTACAGAAAATATATCCTAGAGGGAGAAAAGGTGCCACAATTGCTGCACACCTAATGCTGTAGGCAGGTTAAGCCTCCTTGAGAAGTTGACATTTGAATAATGGCTTGATTGGGAAGGAGGGAGATAGCCATGTGGTTGGTGAGCAGACGGGCATCTCCAGTGGAGCAAATTGTCAGACCAAATTTCTGAAGATATAAGAACTGAATACATCCTGGAGGGAAAAAAAGGGGGTACGCCAAACAGAAAGGGGAAAGTTGTAATAGACAAGATCACTGAAGTAATCATAGCTCAAATTACAGAGGATGCATCGGACTTGTTCTTTTTATCACCTGCACTAAACACAGTATCTGGTATAGAGTTAATAATCATTGCACTCTAAAGTATTAAACAAATAAACAAGTGGACGTATGAGTAAGATTTCATGGCATTTCCTATCATTTAAGTGGGAAGAGTGGGTGGGGTGGAGAGAGGCCTGTTGCCCAAAATGGCTAATTATCCATCTTTCTGGTTATTTATGCCTTAAATGACGTTGAACTGGCTTTGTTTCAAATATTTCTGATGTGAAAGAGAGATCAGATAATGATTTAAGTCCAGTGTCATACATCAGGAGGTAAAATAATTAGTGTCATTATTTCTGATCTGGTTGAGTTATTTCATGCTCGTTTCGTTTTCCTCTCCACTATTCCCATATGCCCCTCATGTTATCACTCTCTTCCCTTCTATTCTACCATCTCACCCAGAGGTATTCTGAGTTTGTGAAAATGAAAATGTCTAGTAGTTCAAGAGTTTGGGGATAACAGCAGCAAGGTAGAAAGATCTGCACTGCCTACCACAGAACCCCTATAAAGATAAGAGCAAGGACACAAGCAAAATTTCCTTCGGTCATCAAAAATATGCCATTGCTTTCTACTAGTCTCAGTGTATCCTTGAAAGAATGTCCAAATGCCCCTGCTGGCCACATAGAGTCTGATCCTTTTATGGGTTAATTTTTCTGCCATTAATTCATGAAGTAGCTTCTAGTTCGGTTGCTATAGCATCATGAAAAAAGAAGAGAACTGATTGGATTTTACTAGATTTCTTTGGATCTTAAATACTAATACAGCTTAATACCTCCACTATGTGTGTGTTTGTGTGTGTGTGTGTGCAAGCACACATGCATGTGAGTGCACACACACACGGGTAGAGGAGACTTCATTGAATATAATGTTTATGACCTTGGAAGGAGCTGGAGGTTTTGCACACTTTGGCAACTATTTCCCTTGATAACATTTGGACTGTCAATGTTATAATCCTTTCCTTTCTACTTCTACCTGCAAGAAAAAGCAAGGACCAAAATCTACCTGAAACATCTGTTTTCTAGGATGACTTCTTGGCATTTGTTATTATTAGATTAATGCTTGCTCATTGAAAACACACACACATGCACACCATACAGAAAAAAATAAAATGTAAAATCCCCAAACCAAGTTCCCCATTCCTTAGAGGTTATCACTCTTAGCAGTTTAAAATGAATTCTCTAAAAAATGTTCTATGTTTATTCATATATAGTATACTTATAATTTTTAAAATACTACATTCAAACCATGCAGTCTAGGCTACATTTATTTGCTTGAAATCATCCCATGTTGTTATATATAGATCTTCCTCATTCTTTCTAATGATTATATAGTATTGCTTGGGTGGATTGCTGTAAGATATTTAGCTGGTCCTTTTTTGATATTCTTTCTACTTTATCATCATTGTAAATGATGCAGGAAATTCCTTTGCATACACATTTGTACATTGAAATCTATTTGATGATGATTGAAATCTATTGAAAGTGCTTTTAAAAGCACTTTATATTATTTCTTTAAAAATGAACTGTCTAGAAGGAATCTGTAAGAAAAGAGCTGCAAAACATCCCTTATTTCATGCAATTCTAAAAATACAGGTGCTTACTAAAGGTGGAGCATGCTTAATTTATTTTTTTCACCTTGGAAAAGAGGCAAATTATAGTAAGCTAAAATTATTTAAGGTTCTTTAATGTGCAGGGAAAAAAACCATGAAAATATTATTCCCTTTCATTTTGAAGTTTTATTTAGAGCCAGACCTTCATCAGAAGATCTTTGTCAGTTCATGTTCACTCAAATACCAGTCTTAAAGGAAACAGTGAAGTGCTATATCCAGGTTTCTCAGAGCAGATGTGCCAAATTTTTGTGAAGGCCACTTAAATTTCATGGACCTGGCAAAGCTTAATTAAGATGATTTCCACTTCTCTGTATGACAGTGATATATTTTACCTTGTTGGGTTTGTAAAGCCCTCCGTAATCTGATGTTATTTTGCTAGTCAGATTTATCAGTGGTTTGCTGATAAATGTTTAACAACGGGCTCCCTTCCCCCATTGAAAGAAAATGACAATAAACACTGTGAATATACACATGCATAAGTTTATTATAAATTCTACCAACATAAGACATATGCAGCATGAAATTTATAATTATTAACACAATATGCAACATACTTTTTTCCAAATAGCTAATTGATTCTCCTTCAAAGCTCTGATTAATTTTAGCTGAACTCTTGCTTTCATAGCCAGTATTCACAATGCACGTGAACATGGTTCCCACATTAATGTTGGTTACTATTTTAATTATGTTAACAAGTAAGATAAAAGGGAAATAATGAAACAAAGGTACTGAAGTGATATCACTGAACACTGAGCACAGAGCTGGTAAGAGATGCGCAGAATCACACCGTGGTATAGTATTTCTGTCATACATTACAATAGACAGGACAGTGGTAGGAAGTAGCAAAATCATTAGGAAATGATGAGTTTTGAATATGTATTGTTTTTTTAAAATATAATTTACTTAATTATAACTTCATATAATTTAATTTTAACCATGGCAGTGTTCAATAGCGGACTCAAAAAGTTCTTAAAAGCCTGGTAATTGACTCTTATGAGCCTATGAAAATGGTTCTAGCTCACTACCAGCTCTTATCTCATTAATTTGCACAGGGTAAAATCTACTACATTGGGAACTATCCTTCGATGCCCCTCAAGATTGCTAGAAAAGAGAATGTAAGCTTCCGTGAATGCAAAGACTGGATGGAGTTTGAATTTTTGGTAAAATGAATCTAATCAGCTGAACTTTTTTTAAAGCAGAAGAAAAGATGACCTACTTTGCATAGATCTTGAGATTCTAGCAAGATTCTCTTATCCAAATGATTATTTTATAGGATAGTCAAGTTGAAATCACTAGTGAAGTAGGACAATATTCTATGGGAAAATGTGTTGCACCCTTCTAACAAGAAACCAACTTTGAACCTGACAGAGTGTGTTCAGAAAAAAATGATTCTTTGAGTTTCAAGTTATTTCAGATTTTTACATTTTTGTTCGGGCTCAGGGAAATGTAAAATAATGAACTCCTCCTCCAAAGAAATAAATATTTAAATAATGAGATCATTATAAGGTCACCTCCCATTCTTTCATCCTGTGGTAGATTCAGTAACATCTCAGCAACACATCTTTGCTCATTAAACCCTGCTTCTTTATTTTCAGTCATTTTGGGGAGTGGCAAGGAGCCAAGGAACACCCTTTCTCCTCTGTGTCTTTGGAACACCCATTTCTTCTTGCGAAGATTATATGGTATGTACTTTTAACTTCCTTTAGTTACTCCCCATTTCACTTGCAAAAAAATGTTATACTTTTCTTCAACTAGATCTCCATCAAAGAACAAATTTCTATAAACCCATGCATACCCCTCGAAGTTGATGGGCAAAAGAAAATTTTACACTTGTACAAAGATTAAATGAAGTTTGTATTTTTGGTAAAGTGAATCTAATAGGCTGAACTCTTTTAAAGTATAGGCAAAAGATGACCTACTTTGCCTAAATCTTAAAATTCTAGCAAAATTCTTTTATCTAAATGATTATGTATATAAATACACTTATATTTATATATTTAATTTGAAAATGCAATGGAAATCAAATTTGCATTAACTAGGCAGAGTTTTATCTTAGAGATCAGGGAGAGTATCCACTACAGAGCTAGGACAATCACGGAAACAGTGGGCTTGCCTTGGTGTAGGTCTTACCTCGACAAGAAGGATGACTTTGCAGATTCTCCACAGCATTTTGCTTTTTATGTTTTCATTTAATAGTGTGACATCCTATGACAATTATCATTATTTTTGGTCCAGTTTTCCCTCTGAAGCAGCTTTGACACAGATCAATGCATCTCAGTGTCGTTTTTTATGGAGCTGCAACATCAAAACCTGACAGCTGGAAATCTTAATTGGTCCAGTGACAGAAAATATAATGACTGCTCACTGTGACTTATTTTATCTGACCTTGTGTTTAACTCAAAGGTAAATTTTCATCTCACCATTGGAAAGGAGAAAATTGTGGGGGTGATGAATGGGACAGGTGGGCCAGAGAAAGGCCCCTCTTTTGGAAAGAAATTACTATGGGTTTGGGGGCTATTATGGAATTAGGGTTTAAATGCTGGTCTCCAGTAATGGATACCAAGGGTCTCCGTGCCTATTTGAACTGCCAACCTTTCTGCCGTGCCTGTCGTTACAAATGGCAGCAAACACGGGATGCAGCATGGAAGGTTGCCCATAAGCGACTGGCTGGAGGCCCCGTCACAAAGGCCACCAGACAGCTGTCAAACAGACTGGTGTTTGATCGTTACTGACTTGGTCTGGAGCCCAGTGACTTTGACCCAGAGGCAAAAGGTTTCCTATAATACCACCCAAGTTGTCCAATCCTCCTGGTCCTGGAGAGAGAGCTGTTTCTAGAATAAAGACACGAGATTTGTCCTGCCGAGCCCAGCTATGAAACCAAATTTTCAAGGGTCCTATTGGCAGTTAAAGCTGGTGTATTAAGAAAGTATTAAATTCCCAACATCTTGACTTCACCTTGGATGAGGACATGGCAGTGTGTGTGTTTTTTTAATGACAGTGAAAAAAAAAAATGCTGGAGTTCTTTTACAAAGACCTCTCTGGGCTTTATTTGCAAAGCTTACCTAATTCACGAAGAAGTCACGAAAAGTGAAAAGTAGATTGCATATGTAAATGCTCGCTAACTGCACATCTCCCTGAGAGTTGTAACTGATGGTAATGAAGACCAGAGTGATGATGATGGTGGGGGTGGTGGTGGTAGTGTTGGGGGTGGTGAACTGGATGTTTTTTTTCTACAGACATATTATTAGCATGTTCTTACAATAAGAAAAGGTATCAAAGAGACTGTTGGTCAAGGCTATAGTACGGAGTACTTAAAGGCATAGACTTTAAAATGTAAATAAATAAAGTAAAATAAAGATCTGGCTTGGAATTCTGCCTCCAAAACTCATGAGCTGGTAAGCCACAGTTTCATCTATTAAAAAAAAAACAAACAAACAAACAAAAAAAACAAACCAAAAAAAACAAAACAAAAAAACAAAACAAAACAAAAAAACCTACTACAGGGAATTATTGAAATAGGCTCAACACATAATTGGTACTCAGTACTCAGCCTTCCAGCTTGCTTATGTTCCTTTCAATTCAATAAGGGCTGAGCTAGTGTGTTCCTCAATAACTCTTTCACCAGCTGAGGCTAAGGAATGGCTCACTTTAGCATGTTTCTCTGCCAGATGTATCTTTTTTTGTTAGTCTAGCTCTCCCAAGAAGCCAATACCAAAGCTAGATTTTCTCAAAATCAGAGTCTTTGAAAGCAAATGGAGACAGAATTGAGAGGAAGGCTGGGGGAAACCATTGGATCAGGCTGCACCTCTGATCCCAAGTGAAGGGGAGAGGGAAGGAAGACTGGGTACAAGAATCCTAGATCACTGTGCAGAGTAAGGAATCCTCAGTGAGGACTTTCAGGGGTTCCTCAAGACAGAGTCATTGGTGAAGACACAAACCTTATTTTGTGCAGGAAGATTTGTCGGTGCTCTTTCACCAAGGGAAAGTCAAAGTGAATAAAGTAGTCACAAGAGCCACAAGTTGAAATTCATTCAGATGGGTGCTGGCATTAGGACTCTGCATTGCAGCAGCATTGGCTCTGCTTGATACCTGAGTCATGATTCAAAATGGAAATAGATTTGTTTTTTATCACATTTCCAGTGCAGCTAAACTCAAACCCACATTTTCCTCTCCTGAGGTCTTTCTACTTCTGGAAGTGGAGATCATTCTCCATTTCCTCATTTTAGTAGGAGGCTTTTTGTGGGCCTATGGCACACTTCTCAGAAAGGCTTGCCAGAAGGAAGGAAGGAAGGAAGGAAGGAAGGAAGGAAAGGGGGGAGCTGGTTGGAGGAATATTTGGTGCCTCAGCATTGTTTTGTGTTTCCTCTCTGTTATTAAAGAGAAACTATGAAAAAAAGAAAAAGAAAAAGAGAAACTATGCATTGGGTTGTATTATTGCCAAACAATTCACAGAATAGTCAGACTATAATATGCAAACTCTGGAAAGAACCCCATGCTAACTGCTCCAGGGAAACGCCTTGCCCTAGGCTGTAGAACTAGTAAAGGGAAAGTCTGTATCCACCTTTCTGTCTGTTCTCTTTCAATTGACTATGTTGCTTTCCTGTTTCACTTTTTATAATTTATTTGAGAAGAAACATTACTGGTTCTCAACGTTTACAGAAATCCCAGCCAAATACTCCAGATAGTACCGAATCCGTTTGAAGTCATGAAGACGCGTGAATTTGCCATTCATTGATTCATTTTACAAATATTGAGAGCTTATTATGTGGCAGGCATTGCTCTATTACTAAGAATATAAGAACACAAAGACAGGCCAAATTTCTTCTCTCCTGGGGCTTATATTCTAGTCTATATTCAGAAAGAATATTTTATCTATGACTCTGTTACTCACTGGCCATATGATGTAAGACAAATTTCTTAATCTATCTGAGCCCCATATTTCCTTGTCTAAATAACAAAGCCAGGAAATTCTGCTTTGCTTTGTTATTAGAGGACCAAAAAGGTAATATCATTAAGTCCCTTTGCAGAGTGCCAGGCAAATAATAATAATGTGATATAGGATGGCTTTTGCTATAATCCATTTTGGGTATTCCATTTGCCCTCATTTCAGCCCCATCATTTTTCCTCTTCACAGAGATGCAGTAGGGTACAAATGTAAGCTCTGCCCAGTGCCTTCACTTCTGTTCTAAGTTCCAACCACACCAACTTTATATCTGTTCTACAAACACTCCTGTCTCCTTCTTCCTTTAATGCCTTTGTATCAGACCCTCTGCCTGGAACATCCAACCCTCCCTTGCCCATCCTGGCCTCCTACTGCCTTTTTTATCTGCCTCACTGCTACTCATCTTTCTTTCAGCAATTACCACTTGGCACGAAGTCCTTCCTTAACTTCCCAGGCTCAGTTAGATCTTCAGTACACACTCTTACAGCAGGCACGTTCACATGATTTGCAGAGCCCAGCACAGAATGAAAATGTGGAGCCCCTTGTTCAAATAACCAAACAAAAGTATTGTTAAAGGTATTAGATTATAAAGGTTTTCCCTTCTTCTTGCATCTCTCTTGATGTGTCATTTTTATAATTTGTTAATGTCGTTCTAAGTAAAGAAAAATTTAATTTGTAATTTATTAACATTCACTTTGTAGATTGTTAAATTATAACAGAAACATTTAATTATTATATTTTGGCATTCATCTTTATCTCGTGCAATGCCAGTTTTAATTGCAAAGGTGAGTTTAAGACGTATGCAAAAACAGACATTACCCAAGACCTGTTTTGTAGTCTATATGTGTACCTGTATTTCCTTCTTCCAGGAAGAATGGAAATGTTGCACACAACCAATTTAGATGTTTGTATTTTACTTCTTGGTATACACACACTTTACCAGAATTCTCTACTTTTAGCTTACTGATGAATAAAGAATTACTTACTACAAAACAAAACAGAACAAAAGGGACTGTGGGTCACACTCTCTTACTCTTTGCTTCAATGCCATTGTATTCAGCATAAGTGGTTGGCTGATACAGGGAAGTTACTGAGTAAGAAAGGATCTGATAGGCTTTCTGTGTCATTTATCTTTCTTTCAATAACATTAGCCTCTTTCTGCATTCACACTGAGCTCTGGTTAGAATAGAAAGTGTTCCTCTTGGGGCTGTCAGTTGTAGATGTAAAATACTTACCTTCTATCCTGTAAGTATCACTGAACCCCTATGTATCATAGGCCAGCCAGAATGCTGTACTACATATGAACGGGGCAGGAAGAGGTGGTGGACACTCATATTGTACTGTCTCCTCTGCTCATCTGCATGTTACATTATACCACTGGACTTAACTGTAATGCACAACTTCAAACATAAAATTATTAAGAATTTCAAGATCTCAGTAGGAGAGCATTAAACCAAGTCTTCAGCCTTGGTTTACATAAGCTCTCATGAGACTTCCCAGATCCTGTGCCTGGGAAGCTGGTCTTGCTAATAACATCCGGCACTTTTTCATTGAAATCCTTAGAACAGTTGTAATAATGGACTTTTGGAAATTGTTTGTTTAACATATGCCTCTGTGGTTAAGCTCCAAACTCCTTAATCTCCTTTCCCTGGGAAGCATCTTTGAGTATATGAATATACATGGGATACATGGTTGGGAATACCAGGGACCTGGAGTCTTCTTAAAGTTTCAAGGAATATGTTGAAAATAATGACAGGAGTTAAAATTAGTATATAATGAGAATTCATAGGTATGTTTCATAGCTATTTATTCCCTTCCTCTTTGAGGTTATGTTTCACTTTCTAATTCTGTGTGCTGTGCTTGATCACACCTTAGTCATAAAAAGAATCGGTGGTACTGCCACTTGCTCTAAGAGAAGACTTCTTCCTATGTGTGTGTGTGTGTGTGTGTTAGTTTTAATGAATACACCACTCACATGCGTAAAGAAAGAAGCCTTCTGTTTCATTAATAACAGATTTTCACATTACTCAAGTTCCAAAAGGGAATGTTTCTTCTATTTTTACAGGTCTTATTTTATTAGCCACACAAAGTGAAATAACAGTTCATTTAACTATGTCAAAACCAATAGAGACTCACTGCTATTTGCTTTCTTTTGTATAAAGATTAATGCATTTTTAATTCCACCCCACTGGTTGGTAAACCAACCATTATGGTTACCATTGCCCTATAATGCATTTCAGTCATTTCTAATAAAAACCAGACTTTAAGATGGCTTATCATTATCTCTATAAGCTACTGGAAATGGATTCTCTCCTTGAACTGCTGGTTCCTACAGCACTCTAGCTAATGAAAGTAGATACAGAAACACTATTCAAGTAAACAAAACTGCTGAGATTTTTTTAAAGGCAAATATAATGTTCAGCAAAATCCGTAATTTCACATTCTGACCTTCTTTGCAGAAGTTATTCATTTAAATGACAATCCTCTAGTCCCCACTGACTGTGCTTCCTTTCTTTTACAACATGATTTCAATAGAATCCATCTAAGTCTAGAATTTACATAAGTTTTAAATAGAGAAGGATATGTTTAAGCACAAACACACTTTCATTCATTTTTAGCCATTGAATAATAGACAGTATATACAAATGTTGGTATATAATCATCTATGCAAAGTCATGTGAATGAATAAATTTATGTCAGCTATTCATATAGTAGAGAAGTTAACACAGAATGCTAAGAAATGTATATAGTTCTTAGATTTCACATAATACAACTGTTCATAATTTAAAGGAATAATGAACTGGGAGCTGTGAAGAGTGGAATTTGGTCAAAACATCTGCTACTGGTATAATCTGACATTGATTCAGACGTATTTTGGTCGTATATCCAGGAGGTAGTGATAAACCGAACATCGTTTCTGTCCTCAGCGAACTTAGATTCAGGGTAAGTGACTTGAACAAGTCACTTATCGATCCCAAGTCCTCCTGGCTTTAAAACATTTTTTTTAAAAATTTCTTTGTGTCCTCTTCAGTTTCTTCCATAAGTGCTTTTTAGTTTTCAGAGTTTAAATCTTTTACCTCTTTAGTTAGGTTTATTCCTAGGTATCTTGTTTTTGGTGCAATTACAAATTGGATCGATTCCTTGATTTCTTTTCCTGCTGCTTCATTATTGGTGTATAGAAATGCAAAAGATTCCTGCACAATGATTTTATATCCCGCAACTTTGCTGAATTCATATTAGTTCTAGCAATTTTTTGACGGAGTCTTCTGGGTTTTTCACATAGAATATCTTATCATCCACAAATAGTGAAAGTTTGACTTATTCCTTGCTCATTTAGATGCCTTATATATTTTTTTGTTCTCTGATTGCTAAGAACAGTATGAAAGTTACTCGAAAAACTAAAAATAGAACAGTTGCACCACTTGCACTACGAGGTATTTACCAGAAAAGACAAAATGAGTGCTACATGCACCCCAATATTTATAGAAGCATTATCAACAATGGCCAAGCTATGGAGAGAGCCCAAATCCATTGACTGATGGATGGATAAAGAAGACATGGTACAAACATACAATAGAATATTACTTGGCCATCAAGAAGAATGCAGTTTTGACATTTGCAATGACACGGATAGACCTAGAATATATTATGCTAAGTGAAATAAGTCAATCAGAGAAAGCTAACTCTCATATGATTTCATTCATATGTGGAATTTAAGAAACAAAGCAGATGGGCATAATGGTGGGGGAGAAAGGAGAGACAGAAACAAACTACAAGAGACTCTTAATGATAAAGAATCAACTGAGGGTTGACAGAGGGAGGTAGGTCCAGGATGGGCTAGACAGGCGATTGCTGGGCATTACAGAGGGCACTTGTTGTGATGAGCTCTGGGTATTTTGTGCAAGTGATGAATCAATGAATTCTTCTCCTAAAATGAATATTGCACTGTATGTTTCATTTTATTTATTTATTTACTAGTACTTGTTTTTTTATTATGTTCAATTAGCCAACACATAGTACATCATTGGCTTTTGATGTAGTGTTCAACGATTCATTAGTTGTATACGTTAACTAAAATTTAAATAGAACTTTAAAAATCTATTTATTTAATCACACAAATATCTTCTGATATTTACCAGAGGTTACCTAGGTATTACAAAGAGGCACAAAAATGGATTTTATATAACTCCTAATTTTAAGGAGCATACTTTCTATAATGAATAACTATGATGATAGACTATATGAAGCACCACAGAGAGATTTAGTTAATTTGCCGTGGGAATGAGAAATGAAAAGAGTTTCTAGCCAGCAAAATCAAGGCTCCCTTGAATAAATAATGTCTGAATTGGGCGTAGGGAGATGCAAAAGATTTTAAGTGTTGAAGCTGAAGGAAAGGTGGGAATTATAAGGAGAGAAGGTGGAAGACCAGAGGAGGGCAGCACCCGGGCAAGTATATAATATGGCCCTCTGTGACTGAGTATAGCGTGTGTGAATGCTTTGCTTATACTCTCCTCTTTTTCTTTAGTGTCCTGCCCTAGTAAAATCCTCATTTATGAGCAGGCCTAGTCCAAATATTGTCTTCTTTGCCTCTTTCCCCAAATGCTTTTTCAAAAGAACCAATCACTTCCTGCTATGTGCCGCAGCATGGTACTTGATATGCTATAGTATGGTTAATTATTTATGATCCTTAGTCTTACCAGAATTCAAGATCCTTCCAGGTAAGGACTATGCCTGATTTTTTTTAATCCCCTCCATTATGTAGATGGGTTCTGGCTAAATAGATGTTGAATTGAATTCATTTGGAATCATGAGAAATTATGATTGCAAAAATGGATTGGAACCAGATACCCAGGGTCTTGAATGCCATGTTTAGAAACTTAAAACCAATGAAGGCTTTTTCCCTAAATATGATAATAGTAGCTAATTATTTTTGTTCTGGGCCCTATTTTACCTGCTGCACATATTTTATATAGTCTTAAGAACAATCTAAGCTGTCATTCCCATGTTAGCTAAAAGAAACCGAGGCCTACTGTTATAGAGACTGCTCAAGAGTCAGAGTGAGTTAGTGGTGGGGCCAGAATTTGAACCCTGGGAAACACACCCCAGGAAAAGTTCTCTTATCTACTATGTAGAACTGTGCTTCACATAAAGGGATTTTGCAGAAGGTGAATCAGAAGGAAAAGGCCTGAGTGCAGGCCTTCACCTTGGAGGCGATTACAACTGAAAAGACAAAATGAGTGCCTTTATTATGGTGAAGGAGGTGAAAATGAAAATGGGGTTTATATTTGTTGTCCATCCAGAATTTAAAGGGTTGATAAATTATTCCATGTGAACAGGAGAGAAATAAAAGTTTATGAGATTTTTTGAGGCCATGTAACTGAAAGGAACACGCTCACTCACAAAAAAAAAAAAAAAAAAGAAAGAAAAAAGAAAAGAAAAAGGAAAACGAGGAAAGAAGCAAAGTTCAACAATGGAAATGATAACTCTCTGATCAATAATGCAATTTATTTATTATTTATAAATTACACAAATCTGGATGTGGCATCTTTTTGTGATTTCTACTCCTCAGGAAAGACACAGTTTGCAATACAGTTTATTATTATGTACCATTGTTGTCATTTTTATTCTGGCTCTGCAGAGATACTTTTTCAAGACACACATTATGACTTATTTTGGAAAATAGGCAGCATATATAATAATTGTTTTCATTAGAGGTTTAGAATGAAAGCTAGAATTTTCACAGAAATGTGCTTTAAAAGTGAACAAACCATCATAGCAAAAAGAAGGATTTTTACTATTGGCTCCTCAATGGGTAACCAGAAAAAAAAGGTATTTAATTGGAGAAAATCAGTATTCTTCTATACTGTAACTTTGGGAAAGTTACTCAACCTCAGTAAGTTTGTTTTCTGACATGTAAAATGGCATCAATATTGGGAGTGATCTCATAGGATTGTTGTGAGTATCAAATGAGATACCACATACGAAATCTCTGCACAGAGTGTTTTGTATAGGAAGCCCAGGAAAATATTAGCTACCATTGTTGTATTAATACTGTCTGTTTTTATTTTCACGGAAATTCCTGACAGTCTGTGCCTCACTGGAGAAATTAGGAGAGTACCTATTATTTATTGAGAGAGAACATGCAACTATTCTTTGACAGCCGTAATTATAATAATCTTAAGCTATCATTTCTTAGAAGCTGCAGCAGTTAACATTTGATTTATCTTATGGTTTGAGATGGAAAAAATAAGAACGGATTTGGAAGTGTTTTATATTCAGGATTTGTATTCCATACTTCCCATTGAGCAATGTGGCTTTGACATGAAAACAGTAAGAGAGAATAAGGTAACATATTTTTTGAATTTTTTATTTAAATTCAATTTAGCTAAAATATAGTATAGTTTTAGTTTCAGGGGTAGAATTTAGTGATTCATCAGTTGTGTATATTACTGGTGCTCTTTGCATCAAGTGCCCTCCTTAATGCCCATCATCCAATTACCTCATCCAGCAACCCTCAGTAAGAGTCTCTCGTGGTTTGCCTCCCTCTCTGTTTCATATTATTTTATTTTTCCCTCCCTTCCCCTATGTTCATCTGTTTTGTTTCTTAAATTCCACATATGAGTGAAATCATATGGTAATATTTTAAAAAAAAAGAATGAAATGTATTCTATAACAATGGATCTTCAACATGCCCCACTACTGAAGCACACGGAAATGTATTGTTATTATCCGAAACAACCAAATGGAGTATTTTAATGACATACATTTTTGGTGTGTTTAATTCCATCTTAAAATCTTGGAACAATTTTACTACATTAAAACATTACTGTGCAAATTAAAAATACTATAAAATCACAGTTCTGTGAACACAAGTCCACAAAAAAATCAAAGTGCTTGAATAAAGTATGCACAGGTGAATTTTCCTGTTCTTTCAGTAGCAAGTTTCCTACACGTTTTATTATCATTTAACCATCAAGATGCTTAACAACAATAAAAATTCAGAAAAATATGTAGTGAAATAATGTAAACTTACATCAACATTATCAACCAATTTCTCTTTTTTTGGCCCCTTCAAAACAGGAATACGGATACTATTTTTTGTAGCTAGAGAACACAGTCCTGTTTGTCAACCACCAGCATTCCATGTGAGCGTAGATTCTGAGTCACAACACAGAAGTAAAAAAGGAAAAGGAGGAACCTTACTTAAGCGTAAGACAGGCTTATGTGGCTTTAATTGCAGCCTTTTAAAAAAAGACACAGGGGCGTCTGGGTGGCTCAGTGGTTTAAGCCTCTGCCTTCAGCTCAGGTCATGATCTCAGGGTCCTGGGATCGAGCCCCACATCGGGCTCTCTGCTTAGCAGGGAGCCTGCTTCCCCCTCTCTCTCTGCCTGCCTCTCTGCCTACTTGTGATCTCTCTCTGTCTATCAAATAAATAAATAAAAATAAAAAAAATAAAAAAAGACACAGAGGTGATATTTCCCATGGGTATAATAAGAATCAACGGTGCGATATATTACCAAGAAAGCAAATTGGACTACATTAACAGATTATCTCTAGATAACAAAATTATCTCTAGAACAAAAGAGATGACATTTCTTCCTACTTTGCAGTAGAGAGGCAACACTTAGATTGTTGGATTCCATTCAGAATTTAGAACTTTAACTTAGGTAGACATAAACAAATGCACTTTCAGGATTTTCCACTGGTACCATGAACAACCCCATGAAGAAGTGCCTCTTTTCTACACCCTGATAACTGAAAATCCTAACTCTAGCAAACCACCCTGGACCCAGGCCTTCGTAGGAAAGGGAGGAAGGGGGAGTTGAAGAGAATAGGGCAGAATACATGAACTCAATCAAATGTGAACATACTCTTTTGTTGCTAGAGACCTGATTGAATATGAGAAGACATATTATCCAGACCCACAGTGCTTAGTTAGTATGGTAGCTGCTGGCCACAGATTGTTATGAAGTATGTGAAATATGACTGGTCTTAATTGAGAGGAGCTATAAATGTAAACTACACACTATGTTTTGAAGAATTAGTGTGATAAAAATGCAATATATTGCATTTTTATAATTTTTATATTGATTACATATTGACATGATCATGTTTGAAATATTTGACTTAAAATATGTTATTAAAATTAATTTTATCTGTTTCTTTTATGGTTTTTTAATGTGGCTACCAAAAATTTCAAAATACATATGTGCCTCACATTATTTTTATATTAGACAACATTTTTCTAGACTAGGGATCAGTGAATTTGTTTTGTAAAGAGCTGATATTAAATATTTTGAACTTTATCTCTGTTACAAATTGACTCTATCATCATAGTGCAATAGTAGTATTAGGCAATATGTAAACAAATGTATGAAGTTGTGTATGAATAAAACTTTATTTTTGGGTACTGAAATTTAAATGCCACATAGTTTCATGTGCACAAAACATCATTTTTATTTTTATTTGTTTCTGACAATTTTAAAATGTAAAAGCTATTCTTCAGCATATAAAAACAGGCTGCTTGTGGGCCTTAGTCTGCCAGCTACTGTTCTAAACATTACTCTACATTTATTATCTTGACTCTCTAGTCAAATTACTTAATCTATATCCTCATCAAAAATTGTGATATTGGGGCACCTGGGTGGCTCAGTGGGTTGGAGCCTCTGCCTTCGGCTCAGGTCATGATCCCAGGGTCCTGGGATCGAGCCCCTCATCGAGCTCTCTGCTCAGCGGGGAGCCTGCTTCCTCCTCTCTCTCTGCCAGCCTGTCTGCCTACTTGTGATCTCTGTCTGTCAAATAAATGAATAAAATCTTTTAAAAAATTGTGATATTTATAGCTTAATTTTAGAGTCTTCCCTGCCCTTGGAGTTTCAAGTGAGGTAGCATGTAAATAACTTTACAACTTGATAAAAAGAAAAGATAAAATTGGCTAAGAATAAAATAGACTTTTCCTAAAAGTAGTAAATTTCCTAATACTAGCAATGTTTACACAGAAGGAAGTTTCTAGAAAAGGGTTTTGTAGCAAAATTAATCTCCAGATATATGATTTAATTAAATGTATGATAATTCCTTTCCAACCCCCCCCAAATGTTTCTATTTTGTTATATGTTAAATCAATTTTAGTTGAAATGTTCTGGGTGAAAGCTCAACAAAAGATCTCAGGGGAGGGGCGCCTGGGTGGCTCAGTGGGTTAAGCCTCTGCCTTCAGCTCAGGTCATGGTCTCAGGGTCCTGGGATCGAGCCCCACATCAGGCTCTTTGCTCAGCAGGGAGCTTGCTTCCCCCTCTCTCTCTGCCTGCTTCTCTGCCTATCTGTGATCTCTCTCTGTCAAATAAATAAATAAAATCTTTAAAAAAAAAAAATCTCAGGGGAAAAAAAAAAGATCTCAGAGTTTAGTTTATGACTTCCATTATAGAAATAATTTGTTATATTGAAAATAAGCAGTTCATCAAAGGGCTTTGGTAGGAATCTCAAATCTCAAATCTGATTGATTTCATTTCTTGCCATATGGTAGTAGAATGTGGTAAGGTTTTAACACCAGAAAGTAAAGTTATGGGGAATGGATTTGTATAATTCTTCCTTTCATCTATTAATGAATTATTAGTGAATTACTAGTGAATTTTTGCAGTTTACCTGAACATATAGCCAGTGAGTGGAAATAAGTTGATAATTAATATTTTAAGCTGCACATTTAGTAAATACCACCACCCTAATATTTTTATCCTCTTTGCCAATTCCTTTCATTTCCTTCAGCTGAGTTATAGCTATAGAATGTGTGATGCAATTATACTGAGTTTACATTTCTTTGGTTAATAAATTGGTCTCAATCACTAATGGATTTTTTATACTGATTGAATTCCCATGTTGAATTGGTTTAATTTGCCCGACCATATTTCAAGGTTAAATACAAAAGTATGTCAAGCTATTAATTTTGTGTTGCTGTTGTTGGTTTGAATGATTTAGGTAGTTGAAGTTAGAACAGGAGATTAAATTAATTTCTGCCTTTGCCTTAGCCCAGACTTTCTCTGTGTATAATATATCTATGACATTTGTCCTCATTCTGAGACAAAATGAGGAAAACTCATCAGAATGAATGACCAGTCTTCATTAGACTGATGATTTTCAGGGAGATTTGCTTTGATTCCATATGTGAAACATTACCTTTCTGAAGAATGAGTTTAGCAGTGATGAATCCAAAACTAAATACGCACCAACCAAATTCAATCAAGTCATCTATTTCAAGGGCAAAAAGGAAAAAAAAAGAGAGTATATTCTATCTGCTGATAAAGAAATCAACATGTATGAGCTGCAGTGTGGCTCCATGTTTGAGAAGCAGATATTTTCAGTAGATGCTGTCCTTTCCCAGATCCACATGAAGGGCTCATGTACACCTCATTCAGGAGGCTAGAAGAAATGGGGTCGTTTTTAATTTTTAGATTATAAAATCCCATTCTATGCAAATGTCCTTTGAGATGAGACCTTAAGAATCTCTCATAGTCTCTCCAGAGTATGAAATTTCAGTTGCAAAACAAGCCTAATCTTTAAAGCTTTTATGAAAACTTATGTAGAAAGCAGGACAAATAAGCCTTTTCAAAGAAGCACCAAGGGAATCTCTTGTAGCCACATCCATCATCCTCAGTGTATTTCTTAGTACACACAAATTCATCTCAGAGAAAAGGAAGAGCGGCTCATATTGATTTTACTCATCGGTCCAGGGCTAGAACTTCAAAATTGGCCAATTACAATATTTCCTATTTCCTTGTTGCTAGCCTGGGCCTAAAGTGCTCCTAACTAGTGGACAGAAATATATTTTACCCAGTTAATATTTATGTTCTGATTGTATGTAAATCAAAAGTAGAAGTAAACTTTTGTCTTCAATGCCTAATATTTTAGAAGAAAAATATTTCGTTGTATTGTATTTTATGTTTATAAAAATAACATATTCTAGAGAACTCATATTCCATAGAATATTCTAGTATTCATATTCCAGAGACTTTGGAAAATATTGAAATAAATAAAGTAAACAAATCCCTTATAACTTTACTACTCAAGTATATACATATTCCTTATGTACTCCCCACTACTATTTATTTTTTAAATATATTTCCTTCCAGTCTTTTTTTTCATATATTTGCATATTTTCCATATATTTGCATTAATTTATTTAATCAATTTGTATAATGCCCTGTACCTACCTATATCATTTGATATAATATATGATGGTGAATGAGACATTGCTTTTGCATTCAAAGAATTTATTATTTAATCAGAGAGACAAACTAATCCAAAATAACATGATTTGTGCTTTAATAGAATGAGTCAGAAAATGAAAGTCACACTTGAGAGGACAAAATAGCCCAGACTTGGGGATGGAAAGGAAGTAGAAAAAGTACTATCTAAGCTTAGGCCTACAGTTTGGTGACATTTAGTTAGAAGAAGAAGGTAGAAAAGCATTGGCCCAGAGAAAAACTCAGGTAAAAGTTCTCATAGATGCTCTAGGGACAAAACAGCAGATGATTATGGTGTCAGAGAGTGAAGAGGAGCTTTGAAAAATGTGGGACCAGGACAGTAACAGGAGCAATATTAATTCCAACAATCCATAAAAGTAATATATATTAATTAGGCTCCAAGCTAAGAAATCTAAAAAGAGACCTTATATACAGTATTTCAAAGAAGATGGAAGTTTATTTCTTTTTTATATGACCATACAGAGAAAAAGGAGTGGTATGGTATGAATAGGCAGCTCTGTTCTACCAGATTATCTGAAGACCCAAGTTCCCTCTTCTTGTGACTCCACCATTCCCTAGGTTGAGGTCCACATGATCATAGATCAAAGTTAGCTTACCTGCACTGTATCTAGTTTCCATCCTGATGGAAGAAGTGAGGAAGTAGACAACACACAGTGTCCTTTTAAGGAACTGATATAAAATTCTATACATTTCGTTGTTGAGAACTTTGTTACAGGAGCCCGTTGGGACGTGTTATCTCCAATTGGGAGGGCCAAACGCTTGCTAACTTAAATTTTGGAAGGGAGATACTGCACTAAAAAGAAAAACAGAAGAATATTTGTCTTGCCAAGATATAAAGTCTGATTTGTGTTTTAAGGATAATAGAAGGCCATTGAAAATATTAAACAAGAGATTATTATTGTCAGATATGAATTATAGAACATACCCTTGGCTACAGAGTGGAAGATGAACTTGGACACTAACAGAGATGGATAGAGGACTACCTGACAGGAGGGTGTGTGTGAAAAAAGAAATTCAGGCAAGGGATAAGGTGTCATGGGCTAGGATAGAGACAGAGGAAATCTAAGGAAAGGAGTAGTTCACATATGAAGAAGAATAAGTCACTTATGAGGTAGAATGGCAAGGCTGGATATGTAGTTTTATGTGGAGAGCAAGGGAGAGCATGGTGAGGAAGGGTGAGGACTCAAGATGTCTGGCTTAGCAGCTGGTTCCATGCTGCCATTCGTTGATTATATCCATACATATTGCATTATCTTAGAGGATACCACAAACTCTAGTGGCTTAAAATAACAACTCCTTATTTAGCTCATCATTGTGTGGCTCAACTGGGCAGAGTTCAGCTAAGCCATATTCTGCTAATCTCAGATGGACTCATGCATCATAGACCACCTTTGGGTGACCTAGTCTTCTGGGAGTGACTGCCTATGACGTGGTGTGGCAATGACATCTTGGCCTTAGTTTGCTATCAGGAAGCAGATTAGCTTGGGCTATTCACATGGTGACAGAAGATTCTAGGAGAAAAAAATAAATACAAATGCCCCTGTGCACAAGCACTTGTAAAGAATCTGCTCGTGCCCTGTTTGTGTTGGTTTCATTGTGCAAAACAAGACACCTGGCCACACCCTGTTAGTAGAGCAGGGTGCCATGAAAATCTTGATGGTTGTTATTGCAAAAGATCTGTTAATATTCTATAGAAAACTCTACACCCAGTGTAGAAAAAAATCCACAAGACTCGAATTTTAGTGACACAGAGTGTGGAGTTTCTTTCTGGAAATCAATTCTGTAAGATTTGAGGCATCACCTCACCTCCCTTCTCTGTCTCTAGAGATGATGTTTGATTAGCCTCAGTGATCCTTTCCTCTCTAAGAATAATGGTACTAATTGATTAGTATTTTGCTTGGGCCATTTTGACACTTAGATGGTCAGATCTGCTCTCTTTCAAATAGATGAGGAATAAAAGCCATAAATAATTGCAGTAGCTAAAGTCTTGATTCTCTTTTTCTATTCTATTGATAAATAATTCCAAAATTGGCACCGATTGTCCAATTGTAATATGCTACATTGTCCTTATTTTTCTTATGTTTATTATGTTATCATATCTAGGAATTAGTGTGTCTGTCTTAACACATCAATGATCTTATTCTGTACTACTTTCAATTTTAAAAAAAAACTAGATAAATGAGAGTTTTGAAATGTTTTCTTTACTGTTCATCATGACTTGGGGAAGCATATCAAAGATGACTGTTTCCTAGGTTGTATTTGTGACCTCATTAGTAACTATAACTATAAATCCTTGACTAGCTAATTTGGTTTGTCTCAAGTAACATTTAAATCCCTACCTAATTATGATAAGAGCTTCTGTGGAAACACATACTGCCATAACCACACAGTTTACACTGTGTCCAACAGGCTAGGAGCTGTATAAAATCCTATAATGTGCCAACAGACACAGGAAAGGATTCTCAATATCACTCATCATCAGGGAAATGCAAATCAAAACCACAATGAGATATCACCACACACCTATTAGAAAAGCTAAAATCAAAAAAAAAAAAAAAGAAAGAAAGAAAAGAAACAGGTGTTGGTGAGGTTGTGGAGAAAAAGGAACCCTCAGGCACTGTTGGTGGGAAAGCAAACTGGTACAGCCACTATGGAAAACAGTATGGAGATTCCTCAAAATATTGAAAATAGAACTACCCTATAATGCAGTAATGGCACTACTGGATATTTACCCAAAAAATACAAAAGCACTAATTCAAAGGTATGCACGCACTTTTATATTTATTACAGCATTATATACAATAGCCATATTATGGAGATAACCCAAGTATCCATAGATGGATGAATGGATAAAAAAGAAGTGGTATGTATATAAAATGGTATGTTACTCAGCTATAAAAGAAGAATGAAATCTTGCCATTTACAATGACAGAATGGAGCTGGAGAGTATAATGCTAAGTGAAAGAAGTCAGGGAAAGACAAATGCCATATGATTTCACTCTTATGTGGAATTTAGGAAACAAAACAAATGAGCAAAAGAAAATAAGAAGAGAGAGGGATAAACCAAGAAACAGACTCTTAAGTGTAGAGAACAAGGGGCACCTGGGTGGCTCAGTAGGTTAAAGCCTCTGCCTTCGGCTCAGGTCATGGTCCCAGGGTCCTGGGATCGAGACCCACGTCGGGCTCTCTGCTCAGCGGGGAGCCTGCTTTCCTCCTCTCTCTCTCTGACTGCCTTTCTGCCTATTTGTGATCTCTGTCTGTCAAATAAATAAATAAAATATTTTTTTTAAAAAAAGTATAGAGAACAAACAGATGGTTACCAGAGTGCAGGTGGGGAGGGGATGGGTGAAATAGACGAAGGGGATTAACAAGCACACTTACAATGAGCGCTGTGGAGTATATAGAAGTGTTGAATCACTATATTGTACACCTGAAACTAATATAAAACTGTATGTTAACTATGCCAAAATTAAAATTAAAAAATAATAAAAAATAAAACCACAGGATGTGATTTTAGAGCTAGAATCAATAATGTAAATAACCTTATTCAAATTACTCATTTTATAGGAAGAAAATAACACTCAGAAAATGTAGCCATGTTTTCAAATCGTATGGTGAGAAGACCATGCAAACTATAACTCCCACTCAGGTTTAACTTCATCACAAGGATGCCTAGGGTCCCAAAGTTGCGTAAGTACTTTCTGCCCAGACCCTTGCAAGTAGACTGAACATAATCTGGTGTGATGAAATTGGCTTTGTCATGACAGATCTGCCTTCTACCAACTCTTGGGCCAAAGTACTTATTCTCTGACATGCCTGATATTGAACTCAGGCTGTAGTAGATTCGCCAAAAAAAAAGTTAGTTCTCCTTTCCCCCTTGTATGTACGTCAGCTCTCAGACTCATTTGGAATGCTCCTGGATTGATTATTGTTTGGGGAAGGATAAATATAAATAAACACATTTGTGTTAGCTATTTTGATATAGTGAAGAAGGTTTCATGCTCCTAATTTGACAGTTGTCCAAGTGAATCCATATAAACATTTCTAGATGCTGTATGTATCCTCTGGGAAAATTAATAGCTGGAGTATTGAACCGGGTCAGGAGCTATGGATTCTGGTTCCATTTTGTCATTAGTAAACCCTGTAGTCATAAGTCTTAGTTTTCTCCTCTAAAATGGGAATAAAATATATCTGCCTGGTCATTTTACAGGGTAGTTATAAAGGGCTAAATAAATCATTTTGAAAACAACAAATAGCAAATACTCTATAAAAATATGAACTTTTATTGAAACGTCTAGAATAAGTATTTTTCAAACAATCATGGCAGTATGTGATACCAACTTTTATTACACTGACAAATAGAGACAAAAAGTGCAGAGTGTAAACCCACAGTGAAATTCAATTTACCACTGAGGTCCGAAAAAGCAAGACTCCTACAGTCCTGGAGTGAGAAGAGAATACCGACTCTGATTTCTGTTCAGTGTTCTCTTCTCAAATGGTTTAGCTGAATTTCCTTCACTTTTAAGCTCCCTGCCCATTTTTCCATTTTTCTTCACGTCCTCTTCCTTTTGTCTGAAGACCACTGTGGTATAGCTCTATTTCAGAAGAAATGTGATATTTCATGTATATTATATACAGACTGATAGAGTTACCAAATCCAACAACACACACACATACACACATACACACACACACACACGCGCGCGCGCGCATCCGCACACATGCAAAATAGCTTTGGCTTTCGTTCCTAAAGAATTATCAGATTGTGGATTTATACACTTGGTTTTCATATGCTGAAGACTATTTTACACCCTTTTTATTCCATTTGTTTCCCCTTTCTGCTAGAAAATGGGCATGTGCATTGGTCTATAGAGGCTAAAACATACCCATGTGATATATTCCCTTGTCAGAAGAAATAGGCTGTCCGTCTTGCTTTAGTTTTGATGAGCTACCGATTTGTGATAGTTTCATTTCGATTTCATTACTGGGCAACCAGAATGAATTGACAGAGAAAGCAATCAACACATGATGCACCCACTGGAACCTCTAATACGAAATATTGGCTGCTTCTGTCAACACAGCCAATTACCAAAGGTACTCAAAGGGTAAGTGATAGCCAAAATAAGCCACATGGTTCCGTGGACCACATTTTGCATACCTATTAGTGTATTCAATGTAGACACAGAATGACAGACAGCTCTGTCAATATAACATTTCAGGTGACTGCCCTGTCTATACCGTGCTTTCCTGGCAAACACAGATGTTTGTGGTCAGATAAGAGCTGTGTGTGTGTGTGTGTGTGTGTGTGTGTGTGTATGAGAGAAAGAGAGAGAGAGACAGAGACATTGACTGCACACTGATGCCAGGACCTAAGAAATACATCAGGAAAAACAATTAAAAAATAATAATTAAATCTAATCCCTCTCACTGCGTGGATTGCTTCCTATGCTAGAGCATGAGGTTGAAAGAGAAAACACAAACTCAGACTTCTGTGAGCTTATTGATTCATGCCTTGCAAACAGCTTGCTATCAGTTGTTTATTAACAAATATTTATTGAGCATTTGGTATGTACAGACACTAATGGATATATAACATTTGATAAGTCTCCCATTAGCAACAACACTGAAGGACCTTGAACACAGTATGCTGGGTGAAATAAGTCAGAAAGATAAGAACTTTAGGGTCCCATATATGTGGAATTTAAAAATTATTAATCTGTAAAAAGCAGAGAATAAAATGGTAGTTGCCAGGAAATAGTGGAAAGGGATAAAACTGATGTTATTTAAGGGTACTCACTTGCAACTAGCAAGTAAATAAGTCATAGAGATTTGAAGCATAATATATTGAATACAGACAATAATATTATACCATTGTTATGTAATACGATAAATATAACTTCATTGGCAATCACATTAAAATATGCAAATGTATCAAAGTAACACACCATATACTTTAAACCTATGTGATGTTATATGTTAAATTTATTCAATTAAGAAGATTGACATGATGTTTATCCTCCTGGAATTTATAATGTGGTAAGGGAGAAAGAAAATTAAGAAGGCTGAGCCTCTATAGGGTGGGACATGGAAAGTATCAGATGCTATCAGAACTCTGAATCCAGATTTTGAAATCAGTGAAGATTTTAGATAGAAGTGATACCCACACCAAAGCGTAGGAGTTAGAGAAACCGGGAAAGCAATGATTACTCTTCACAGTTAAAGTAACACCAGTAAAAGCGTGATGGCAAGAAAGCATGAAACATTTTAACAAGAGACAGACATTCAGAATGTCTGGAGGTTCATCAGTGTTGGGGAGGGGGAGGGAGAGCAAGAAATGGAACTGGAGAGGTAGGCAAAGAACACATCCCAAATGGCAGTGAAATTGGCTTTTATCCAGTGGGTAATGAGGAGGCATTACGAGATTTTGACCTGTGAAGAGGCCTGGTTAGATATATTATAGTAAAATCTAATAATTGTCCTAAGTAGTTACACACACACACACACACACACACAATTTAAATACAATTTTAAAGTAATTCTGAGAACACAAAGATGAAGAAAACAACTATTTAGAGAACTCGGTGAAATATTTATAGAAAATGGAACTTTTTATTTTTGAATCATGAAGACTTGGCACTAGATGATGCTGTAACCTTTACTGCAGGAACAACCCAGTAGTGGGGAACTCTCAGTTCATGCCTAGCCTCGCCACAGTTGCTGCGGGTTTCCAGTATGCCAGGAACTCTGCTATGTCCAAGGAAATCGCATGGCAATCGGGAAATCACATTTTTCCCCTTGAGGGACTTAACCTATTGAAGAAGATATACCAGTTTTTTGTTGTTGTTGTTATTTTTTCCTGTAAAAATGCAGGAAAATTGGATACGTTGCATCTGTAGATTATCTCCAACTATTAGAAAGTATTCCTGGAAATGAACTTGAAACAGTTTTCTTGGGATTCCCACCACTGGTCTTAATTTTCTTCTTTGTAGCCGTATTTTTTTGAAAGTCTAAAATGTTTTCTGTATGTCAGTGTGCTATGTATTTGAAATGATGAAATGCCCCTTCCGGGCATTTTCTCACAGTCTTATAGACTAAACTGCCCTGGTTCCTGCAGCTATTGTTCATGTCATATGAAGGTTTTTGATGGTTCCCTTTCACTTGCATTACTAGTGAAAAATTGGTTGCCAGAGAAAGCCTTTAGCATATGGTACTACCATTGTCACTTCTAATGCAAACTGTTGGTTGTTTCTGCTAACCCCCTCCCATCCTGGCTATTGCCCTCTGAATACATTCTGGAATACATTCTGAATACATTCAGTATATGGGTCTAATTCAAAAAATCACATTCCTTAGAATGTCTATTAAGATATCCTTTCAGGGGGTGCGTGGATGGTGCAGTTGGTTAAGTATCAGACTCTCGGTTTCAGCTCAGCATCATGGTATCAAGCCCAAGGCGGACTCCATGTTCAGCACCGAGTCTGCTTATGATTCTCTCTGCCTCTCCCTCTGCCTCTCCCCTCTGTACTCTTGAGCTCTACAATAAATAAACAAATCTTTTTTTTTTTTTTAAGGTATACATTTCAATTTTAAAAATAGATTTTCACCAATATATTAATTGTAGGGTTATCTGTACGAATTAACATTCAATAGCAGTTTCCATGTGTGCAGGAGATTAGCTTAGAAATTGATAATTTATAGATCAGTGAAATGAGTGAAATGATCACAACCATCGACACCAAGGATGATGTTGAGTCATTGCTGCTTTGTTGAGATGACTGATTAGTGGACCATTTTTAAAATCTCCCTTATTTTTATGATGCTAATTTTATATTGACTTTGATTTTAATAATGTGGTGTCAGAACCAAGTCCTCAGGAGCTCTCATCCCCCTTCATCTGAGTCTTGACCTGCATACTTAAGCTTGACTTAACCTGGTCCTTGGCTTTGCTGGGAGGCTTTTCTCTCCGTGGCATGTATAAAATACGTCATTGTGTGGAACAAGTCAGAGGACAGAAATAATCAGAAATAAGAAAACAGAAAGAACCAGGGTTCTAGCCAAGAGTTTTTACGAATAGCTGAAACACTGTTAGGTTTATTCACATGCTCAGCGGAGGTCTAGTCAACATTTATGTAAAAAACAACGAAGTTCTATCGATCTCATAGTATGTACCATACTAGACAGTGGTGATCCAGGTAAGCACGGTCTCTGAATTCATAGAATTTCTATTCTGACTGGTGAACTGGATAATGTAGAAGTAAACATTTTTTCAGCTTATGACATGTGCTACAGATGTAGTAAAATAGGTTGGTTTATACTCTTCTGAATACTTTCTCATGCATGGTATTTTTTTTCTTTTATTCAAAATTATACTACACTCTTTATAGTGTTAAACAATCTTTTTATCTCCACTAACCAAACTGTTTTTCTAAGAAAAAAATAAGCTTCCAAAACATCATTATAATCATGCGACAGTCTATAATTGCATTAAAATACTGCAATTATTCAACAAATAGCATCTTTTTGGAAATTCAGTCTAATCCCAACTTTTCCATATTATAAACATCCTTCTGATGACCATTGCACAATTAAATCTATATACACATTTTAATTATTGCATTATATTTTCCAAAAGAAAAATTATAGTGTCATAAATTATCTCCATACAAATTACAAAACTGGGTCCTAGAAAAATTATTTTCCTACCACAACTATAGAGAAATGCTTATTTCCATACAAACTTGTCCACACTTAAAGTTTAAATATTTCAAGTTGATTTTACATTTTAAACTTTAAAACATTTTAGGTTGCTATACCTTTCACTGTACTGGTTGCGTGCTTCTCATTCTGAGCCCGCTATCAGATGTCACTTGGACACTGGGTCCAGCCAGACATACCTGTTTCATTCTATGTAGTGTCAGCCATTGCTCCCAGCTCTCTGTCCTCATGTATGAAGTTTCCTGGTCTGAAACGTGCCTTTATTCACCAAATATTTCCTGACCTTCCAACTTGTCAATAGTTACCCTAGGTAAAAACGGGACAAAAGAGATTTTATTCTCATTTTTATTTACTAAGTGGGAGAGGTAATGGTGTTGGTACAGAGGGTTCCATTACTCAGAGCTAGCTATACATTTCGTCAGTGTCTAAGTTCTTTAAAAGTTTTTTTTTTCTTATAGCAGAGCTCTTTCACTTTCTTAGCTTTTACTTAACTTCAAAATTGATGTCTAGGATGAATGCCAGTAGTATTATATCATCCCATATGTTTTGCTTAATTACACTATTTCCTGAATTCATTTTTTGAAGTTAAAATTTTTCTGCACCTCGTCATCAAAACATTATGAACACTCTCTGTCACACTGCGATTAAAAGATAAAACCTCTTTTTAAATTATATCTATTTGAAATGTTTCCAGAGTTTGGGTTGGGGATGATAAATCATTCTGATCTTTTAAATCCATGTTATAAATCACAGGATATCAAAATCATATGGTACATGGGATTGAGTTAATCTAAATGGCAAGCCCAATAAAATCCTAGCAAGGATTTCTTTCAGATTTGAAGTATATTTTCAGTTTACAGAATGTTAAAGCTCAGGTTATTTTTTTCCCTCATATTTGTGTTGCTTCTATGCCTGAATTCTGTATGCGTATAAGAAAAGCATCTGTATCTTATTAGTACTTGTATTATACAGAACATTAAGATGCATTATAACTCAAATAGAAGGCCCTCTAGGGAACTTTCTATTTCTATTTTATTTTTACATCTTCAACAAATCATAAGTGATCTTGAGGTCATTGGAATGTGTTTGCACACAGATTCTTAAAATTATGTGTCAAAAGGCAAATGAAAGATTTACTAACAAAATCGTGCCTCAGATTTTGATTCTCTAATTTATCTTTATTCTTTTTACCCATTAAAAGAAAAAGATGAGCACCTAGCACATATCACCAACTACAACATGAAAAATAAATGTTCATTTTTTGATATATTTCTCCATCAAATATTCTCTTCCTTCTCTAATATTTTGTCATAAATCTGTACTTTTATCTTTATAAAATTCCTCTCCTTCACCATCCCTTATACATTCCAAGCTCTTTTGGTTTGAATAATTAAAAGAACCCCTCTGAAGGCCGTGGAAGTTTACTTATAAAGCCACACACAAATCTTTATTTTATTTTATTTTTTTAATTTAATTTTATTTTTTTCAGTGTTCCAAGATTCCTTGTTTATGCACCACATCCAGGGCTCCATGTAATACGTGCCTTCTTAATACCCACCACCAGGCTCACCCAACCCCCCATCCTCCTTCCCCTCCAAAATCCTCAGTTTGTTTCTCAGAGTCCACAGTTTCTCACAGTTCAACTCCCCCTCTGATTTCCCCCAACTCACTTCTCCTCTCCATCTCCCCATGTCATTTGTGTCATTCCTTATGCTCCACAAGTAAGTAAAACCATATGATGATTGACTCGCTCTGCTTGAGTTATTTCACTCAGCATAATCTCTTCCAGTTCCATCCATGTTGATACAAAAGTTGGGTATTCATCCTTTCTGATGGAGGTGTAATACTCCATTGTATGTATGGACCATATCTTCTTTATCCATTCATCTCTTGAAGGGCTTCTTGGCTCTTTCCAAAGTATGGTGACTGTGGCCATTGCTGCTATGAACATTGAGATGCACATGGCCCTTCTTTTCACTGTGTCTGTATCTTTGGAGTAAATACCCAGTGGTGCAATTGCAGGGACATAGGGTAGCTCTATTTTTAACTTTTTAAGGAGTCTCCACACTATTTTCCAAAGTGGCTACACCAACTTGCATTCCCACCAAGTATGAGAGGGTTCCCTTTTCTCTACATGCTCTCCAACACATGTTGTTTGCTGTCTTGTTAATTTTGGCCATTCTAACTGGTGTAAAGTGGTATCTGAATATGGTTTTGATTTGATTCTCCCTGATGGCTAATGATTATGAACATTTTTTCATGTGTTTGTTAGCCATTTGTATGTCTTCTTTGGAGAAGTTTCTGTTCATGTCTTCTGCCCATTTTTTGACATGATTATCTGTTTTGTGTGTGGTGAGTTTGAGGAGTTCTTTATAGATCTTGGTTATCAGCTCCAAATCTTTATTTTAAAAATATAAAAATAGAAGGGTCATTAGGCCCCAACAGGGTAAAAGTATTACATTTCCTTGGAAGTAAAGAGTCTGATAGAGAAAATGGGGGAGGAAACAGTAAAGGTGAGTATGCTCAATGAAATCAGAAATTTCAAAATGAAGGTCTCTGAAGTGTATTAATCAACAAGAAAAATAAATCAGAGTAAAACCAGAAACAGTACCTATACTACAGGGTGAGCAACTCCTTTTTGGACGTTGATGTACTTCAGGACAACCCTTTAGATGCTGTGTTAACAGAATACTCTCCCATCAGAGCATGAGATTAGACCCCTATTTCAGGGCCCTAAGATCATGTAGACAAAATATCTGGGCATAGGTCCCAGAAATCTGTATCTTAATAAACACATCAGAGAATTCGTAGGCATTTGAAAACTTCAAACAAATATGTTTGAATCCAATTTTTGGAAAACGTAGACTCAAGAAGTTAAGCAACATCCACATGACCTGCTGAAACCCCAAAACAAGGCTTTGATCCCAGTCCCCTGCTTTTTCTAGAATGCTGCACTGGATGTATGTTCAGATTTTCATAGTTTTTTCTTCTTTTTAAAATTTTATTTATTCATTTGAGAGAGACAGAGAGAGAGAGAGAGGGCAGAAGTAGGAGAGGCAGAGGGAGAGGGAAAAAAAAGACTTCCCACTGAGCTGGGAGCCTAATGCAGGGCTTGATCCCAGGACCCCTGAGCCGAAGCCAGATGCTTAATGATCTGAGCCACCCAGGTGCCCCAAAATTTTCTTGGCTTTGATACCGAACTCCAGTTCTTCTCCTCTCTGCTATCTAGTTAGTAAAGGGGATTGACACAGCTGCCAGGATTAAGAAAACATGAAGAAACCAGAAGAAACTAGACAGCTATGCCATCCTCTACAACACAGGATTTCACAAAGTAGGGTCCTAGGGTTACTGTCATAATTCATATTTGGTAACTCAAACAAGCAGTGCAAAATGATTATCACCAAGTATCTATGCAAAGAGCTGTCTTGGAATATAAGATATTTAAATGAATACAAGAAGGATCTGCTGACTAAATACACCTTAGGTATTAGAACCTATCATTGATGATCAAGAGGATGTTTTCTTTAAAGATTATTGTGGATTTTCTCAATCTATCTGTATCATATCATTATAGATCTTCAATAGATGAATAAGGGAAAAACAAAATAAGTCTCTTTAGATCCAGAGTTGGATAATTAGGAAAACTTCATGGTTACCATTGAGACCATCAAGGTAGATATGAGACATATTGAAAAAAATAAATACAGGGGCGCCTGGGTGGCTCAGTTGGTTAAAGCCTCTGCCTTCGGCTCAGGTCATGATCGCAGGGTCCTGGGATCGAGACCCACATCAGGCTCTCTGCTCAGTGGGGAGCCTGCTTTCTCCTCTCTCTCTGCCTGCCTCTCTGCTACTTGTGATCTCTGTCTGTCAAATAAATAAATAAAATCTTTAAATAAATAAATAAATACAGTATAAAATTAAATTTCCCCTAATCAGTTATCATTTAATGTTCATATTTCTCTGACTTTGGATAATGGTAAAACCTATTGAGAACATGAAAAATTGCCAAAATGTAATAAACCATGATTCCCTCTACCTCTCCCATTGTTCCCTCCTCTTTCTCTCTCTCTTTTTTCTGTGCCTCTTCTATTCTCTACCTGCTGTATATCCCCTGGTCATAAAGTCAGGAAGGTGGACTGTGAAATGCAGAGTATCTTTTGATATGTTAGAGATGGCAAGTGAACCTAGACTCCAGTAGTCTATCAAGGAGGTCACCTTGTGGGTTGGTCCAGCTGGTTATTTTGTCTGAGAGTGTCAGAGAAGGACTGAGCAGAGATCTGACGTCAGCTACTGACAGCCTGTTTTAGAAAGCATCTATGAGGGAGGAAAAGGAACAAGTGGCCCTCAGAAGGATTTATCTTACTTCACCAGGTCTTCAGCCCCAAGCTATCACCAGGTTACATATTCACCTTAGCCCCTTGAAGATAATTCTTAACTGAAGGTCAGTAGCCTGCCCTCTTCCCTTTGGAGGAAAAGTTTTTTCTGCCCAGAAGATTCATTAGGTGTATATAAATAAGAGCTGTGTTCTTCCTCTAGCATATTGGCACATGACTACACACAGGGTAACTTTGTTTTCTAGCATTTTTTTCTTTCATGGTCTCATCCTCAGAACTTCCAGGAGCCCAAAACAATGGGGTCTTGAACTACCTTGCTGTTGTCCCTCCATTTTCTTCCATCTGTATTTTCAACCCCATTCGTACAAGATTATTCATTTTTTTCCTCACTTCTATTTTTATCTCCTCTATCCCTCCATTTTGCCCTAACTTTATCCCCTTTCCTACTCTTTGTGGTCTTGTCTATTGTAGCACAATTTAAAACACAAATTCAGGTTAGATCTCAGGTGCCGTCTTTCCTGTTTCCTATGGGCGTCATGTCATGAATCTAGATCCTGTGGCTATGTGCCTATATAGAAATAACATTTGATTTTAGTTTTCCTGTGATTTATCTGGAGAACACCTAATCAAATCCCACAAAGTCCCGTGTTCTGAAAGCTTTGGTTTGGGGTCATAGCCCTTAGCTCATGTAATTCCAATCCTTTGAGACAGGTACAGTGTAGAAATCATTAAAAGGCCATTGCATCCTTTCCTATTAATCAACATTGCAATTTTCTTTCCACTTGGGTTATGATGTTGCTCTTTGGGCCTTTTTTGTTATTGCTAGAGGTTCAGAGTCAATGTCCACATATTTTGAAATAAAATACCCTGGTATCCTCTACTATTGTTGTCTTTCTTCTCTCCAAAGAATTACTGCATGGGCTTTTTTATTTTTTTTTTTTTTCCCTTCCAGGCTTGGATTCAGTCCATTAAATCATTCATTCAAAAGAGAACTAGAGCTGAAAGAAGTGGGGGGAAATCAAGGCAAAATGTATCTTTGAAGTGTCAATATTCACTTCAGTTTCCCCATCTTTGGTGCCTCTTAAGAAAGTCTCTTTTTCTAATCTGGATATTTTAAAGTAAAATGTTTTTGAATTAACTATCTAAATTTATCTAAAATGATGTGTAGGAAAGTTATAGATAAGTGCCATATATTATATATTACACACAAGGTAATAAAAACATCCAAATTATTATAAAGTTTATGCTTTCATTTAGCCATGGAATATTCCAACCCCTGTTGAACTGACTATGCATGGCAAGTATGAGAGCTGTATGGTCTGCCACTGGATTACACTCTGTCGGCATTTTGTCTTCCTCACTTAGTCTTACCTCTCTAGCAAAGCTTGGTGCTTTCTGAGAGCTTTGTTCTCTACTGTTACAACCTTTTCTACACACCTTTATTTTACTCCTGTGCCCGGTGGCTGTTTATTTTACTCATGTGCCTAGTGGCTGCCGTGGGTTATTTACTGATATCTGCTTTCCATCCCTGATGGCTAGGTGCTACAGGACAAAAAATAAGCCTCTATCCTAGCATGGGGCACACAGCCTGACATTGTGGGAGCATTAAACAAATTGTGCATGTCCTGGAATTGTGCTGAAGACAAATAATTTATTTTTATCTCTCAGGAGAACTTGGTACATAGTAGATATTCAACAAATAATTGTTTTCATTGCTTTGGTTTGCTTCTTCTGGGTATGTTTTCAGAGCAATAAATGTAGATGCTGCATTTTTTAATCTTTGTTATCTAAACCTGGACACTTCAATAAACAAAATTATAACCATGCATTTATGATGAGAGCTGCTAGAAACTCCTTCTTTAACATTATCAAACAAAAAGATCCATATCCTCAAGATTGCTCTAGATTATCTAAATGGTTTGTGACTTTAATTTTTAAATTAATTCCCTTATTTTAAACATTTCTTAGACTTTATTTTTCAGGGAACTTTTAGGTTTACAGAAAAATTGTGCAAAATAAACAAAGAGATCTCACGTGCCCCCTTCTCTCACCAACCCCACATCATCATCTATTACTAATATTTTCCATTAGTGTGGTTTTTATGATTGATGACAGTTGGTGAACAAATATTTATAAATTATTATCAACTGAGATTTATAGTTAATGTTGGGGTTCATTTCTTTTTAGGTTTTATGGGTATTGTTAAGTGTGGGCAGTTATGTTTCTGCCATCACAGAGTATCACACAGAATAGATTCAGTGCCCAGAAGTTTTCTGTTCTTCTGTGTTTCATCTGTTGGTCATTTCCTCTCCTCCTCCTCCCCTGAACTCCTAGCAACCAATGTTTCACTGGCTCTACAGTTTTGTCTTTTCCAAAATGTCATATAACCTTAAAGCCTTTCACATTGCCTTCTGTCGCTTAGCAATATGCATTTAAGTTACCGCCATGCCTTTCTAGGACTTGATAGCTCATTTCTTTTTCTCACTGAATAACACCCTGTTGTATGGGTGTGCCGCAGTTCCTTTATCCATTTACCTATTGAAGAACATCTTGGTTGTTCCCAATTTGGGGAAATTGTGAATAAAGCTGCTACAACATTTGCAGGCAGGTTTATGTGTGTGCACATATGTCTTCAACTCATTTGGGTAACTTTTTTTTTTTCATTTATTTACCATTTTTTTCCTGTTCCTGCTAAGATACAATAAATGGTGATAAGCTTTGTGACTTCAGATGCAATACTTGTCAACATTTGCCTAGTGATAACAGGGAGCTTGCAATGCTGGAGCATTCTATCAACTGTCGTTTGAGCTTTCAGGGAAAATATCATGCTGGAATTGTGTATGAAGGCTAAAAAAATAGGTGGACTGAGTTCAAATACTATTTTTTTTTTCAATTTCTCACTCCATGTCCCTAGAAAAATTGCTTAACTTTGCCTCAGTTCCCTCACCTCATCTCAGAATGGGGATGACACTGGTATATCAGGATTGTTTTGATGCTAAAATGAAATAGGTATAAAGTACTAAAAGCAGCACTTGATAAAAATGAGTTGTCCTAATTGGGATCATTAAGTAGGCATGATATTTCTGCATAGATCAGCTTCGTGAATGGCATAGAAGTTGAGAAGTTTCAGTCTGGTGAACGTCAAAAACAAATGAACAAAGGTTGTCATTTGTTCACACATTCTCAACAACTATTTCTTGTGGCTTAACATGAAACAGGAATTGCACTGATATTTGAAATAGAGGAAAGACAAACATCCTTGTCCTTAAGGAGAAAACATCTCTAAAGAAGCAAGGAGGCCATTTTCATATAGTGTGAAAGAGGTCTGGGTTTTCACAAGAGAAAGTGACATTTTCCTGACATCAGTCACAGGCAAGTCTGTTTTGCATGAGGGCTCCCCTCAGGAACTCTAGACTAAGGCAGGGTCAGGCACTGGGTCCTTCTCAGCAGTCCCCTTGCTGTGAAAATTTTGGTAGTTTCTAAACTTTCTAAACCTTAATTCAGTTTGTTCAGCTATGTATTAGACCTTTAATTTTCCTTCTAAGGTAGATCAGAAGGATTAATACATCACCTAGCACACAGTAAGTGCTTAAAAAAAAGTTAGCTATTACATATCATGGATTTTCATCAGGTAGGTTTAGATGGGTTTTAAATTGTGAAACAACTGATTTTTCAAGTTTCCTGTTCACAGGGATCCTAGCCTTAGAGAGATAATTACAAGTTTAGGATATTCTGAATAACATTTGAGCTGGGGATCAACAGATCAGAAGTCTATTTTGGATTCAGTTAATTTAGTCTAACACTCAAGATTTAGCTGAATTCCTTGTTTTATTTAAAGAGACATGCTTGATGTTTCTGTTACTGTCTTGTACAGCTAAACACTGACAGAAGTGTGATGTCTAAATTAATGCCAACCATACTAATCAAAGGTTATTTGCTTTACTGTTTAAACAGAGATTATTCATGGCATGAGCTGATGTGTTTTGATTTTTCAACATGTCAGCTATAAGATCAGAGTGGATATTTTAGCCTTGTGATAACTCCCTATAAATAGAGGCATAAATTATAAATGCTCATTGATGCAATTATAAATTGCCATTTGGGATTCTTTGATCCTGGCAAAATATAATGACCCTGAGTTATAACATTGCACTAGGGGTGACTTCTATCTTCAACACTCTATAAACCAGCAAATCTTGATGGAAAGATCGTTTCTTTCCTCCCGTCCTATTCCCTGCTCACCTGCATGGTTGCAGACTTATCCTTCTCCTAACTCTGCACCTGTCTCAACCACATATAACAAGGTTCTGCTGAAGTACCAGGAGGTAAATGAATCTAAAATACAGAGCCTAGCAATGTGGCTCAGTCTGATAGGCTTTATCAGATGATGCTTCCTTCTAGTCCCTGGATGTCTATGTTTAGGATGTTGGCAAGGAAAGTGGAGTGATGATGTTACCAATGACTTGAGTCTAGGGTAAGATATTACTCCACTTGGATAAAAACATCACCTCTGCTGCTTATGAGGCAAAAGCTTAGACAAGTAAATCAATCCCTTGTTCCTAAATATTTTAAATAAGCTTAACAATGACATAAAATTAAAGGATGTTTTTGAGGCATATATGAGACAATTTATACACATTCAGTACATGACGGGGAGTCCTTTTCTTCCTGCTAATTCCCTTATGAGTTCTTGATGACTAACCCACCCCCAGTACTCTAAGCATATTGGAATTAAGCAGATGTGGGGTGCAGCGTGGAACTGGTGATACCCTGCTCTATTCAGTGGGACAGAGCATCTTTCCTCTATGCCCTAAATGTCTGTTTCGCTTGGCTTTCTGTGGCCCCAGCAAAGTCTCCCATGTTTAATGTGCCTGCTGGGATCTTTGATTTATCTCCCCTTTCAAAAATCCCCCTATAGCTCTGGATTCTCCCCTGTATACTTTTGGCTTGCTAAATAATAAATGCCTCATTCTTTCTTTCTCCCTTTTTTTCACATCTAGTAGCTAGGGCTCAAAGAATATCTCAAGGAAAAAACAAAAAACCAAAACAAAACAAAAACCACAGCCCTATACCCTAAGAAATCGAAGGACAGTGCTAGAAAGAATGTACAAGAAATGAAGATATGAATCAAACACAAAGTAAACATATTGAGCAACTCTTGGTCACCCAAAAAATGGGGACAGACTGAACTCTGGACTTTGCAGTATCGTGTCCTTTGAACATCAGGGAATCCTGGGATATAGATAGAGTTGACCCAACACCAGAAACACAAAATTAGACTCAGTGGTGCAACCAAGTCTCAATCTCATTCATTTGGCCAATCTGAACAATTCTCTAGGACCATTTCAAATTGCCTCCCATGCGGCCCCATTAGCAGATTGCTATTAGTATGTTAATAAAATGCAGGCTGCAGGCATTGGAATATGGTACCAGGAACACCTTGCCTGGTCTGTTACATACACAGCAATCCTGTCTCACTCAAATATAAAATCGCCAGCAATGACATCAGACTTCCAGTGTATCCTTTCCCTCACAAAATCTGTAGCCTCTTGTGATTCTTAATGAGAGCTTGTGAGTTTGGGGAAGGGCTATTAGGAAGAGTATCCTCAAAGTTTTCATCCCTCCCAGCATAACCTGAATGTCCAGTTTCCTGGCCCAGGTAATAGATTTTGTAGCTGGCCACATCAGCCCATAAGACTTTTATAGTGTACTTATGGGTGCCATGAGCTCAATAAAAGCAGGGCAATTGAACTTGACATAATTTCTTCTTTGAAAGAAGTGTCACATTTTGAAAGGCCCTAAGGAATTACCAATGGATAAAGAGACAAGTAGCCTGATAATACATCTTACCTGGGCCACCTCTTTCACCCATTTTATTAGATAGGAATGTGTCTAATTGAGAAAAGCAGTCCCTCTTTTCAAATGATCGTTTCAGAGATCGTTTGGAGGCTTACTTCTCTCAATGCATATTTTACTATATATATAAAACCTGATCAAGGGTTGAGGAGATTTATTAGGGGATAAAAAAATATCTTTATGAGCTGCCATCTTTCATCCTTGAGTCAATCATGCTGTGATGAGCACCAAGTACAGGAGGTAAAATGAGATGGAATGTTTCAGGCAAAAGGAAATCTCGGTGGAAATTAACCTTGCCTCAAAAGAGCCTTTAAAAAACAAAATGCTGCAACAGCAAGCCAGTCCAACTGCAGACTTGAAGGTCAGAATTCGAAAGGACAACAAATGCAAATATTATACCAACCATTTACAAAGTTACTTTGGCAAAAAGAGAGAATGTATTCGTTTAGCTTGGACTACCACTGTTGCTGCCAGTTAAGAGATATACTAATTTGCTCCCCGATAACTTTTTCTGATGCATGTGTATTCATTTTGATCCAAATATGACCTTAGCTGTGGGAAAAATATCACCCTCATGGAAATAAATGACCCTAGGTTTGCTTATATATATTCAGCCCCTTATTAAAGGAGTAAAAGTTGGAAATTAAACAAGGAGAAAACTAATGAGCCCTTTAGAAAACAAAAAAAGTTTTTCTCTTGAAGAGTTAATCAAAGGTGCTGTGGATATGGAATGAAAGGAACACATGTCTGCATCTATCCCTAGGTTGCTGTTTTGTAATTCCTGCCAAGAAAGTGCCAGAAGAAAGTGACAAATGTCCCAGGAAATCTAGGGATATCTGAATCAAATTCTTTACCTCTTTTAAGGAATAACTCTGTCAGGAAATGGGGATATTTTGTTAGTAAGGATCATTCATTCAAACCCAGACCAGAAATCTCTTTTAGTATTACTAGATGGTTTTATCGTAGATAGAAAATAGATAGATGATAGATAGATAGATAGATGATAGATAGACTTCTAGATATATAAACAAAACTGAGGAGAGCTGGGAGAGAGAATAAGACATTTAAAAGGGCCAGTTTATGGTTTGGGGTTTTATTTCTCCAACGCTTCATCTTGCAGTCAGATGCAGAATTTTATGTCGAAACAAAAGCTACACCAGTAACAATATCCAAGATACCTCAGACATTGCTGGGTAACCAGCACATCAATATAAATTGCACAGTGAATCAAATCAGTAAGTCAGCAGACACAGATACAGACAATACGATCGTATAGAAGAGTTTAATTAGCCCAATGGAACTTAAGGGCTTTCTAGAATGATTAGTCCAAGCAAGCAACCTTCATTAGAATTATAGATGTGGGCTTTCCAATTTAAAGACTAGCTGATAAGCCCCATCTGGCAAGAGATACTTTGCTATTATTACTGCATATTTGTTTATTACATTTATATAATATTTTTCCTTCAAAGAGACTGAAGTGTTATACTGAGACTTCGGCACATCTGATATCATAAAAATAAAAGCGAAGAAAACCAAGAAGAGAGAATAAGTAAGAATGGGAGGGGGGACAGAAGGGATGATAATGGCAAATAATTGCAAATTTCTTTTGGATTTCTTTTGGAGTGCCTACAGTTTCTCGCCATCTCTGAGACACACTAGTTGGAAAAGAGGATGGCCTAGTGTCAGTGAACAATCTTGCTATGTTATTTAATGGCTGCATCATTTTGTCTTCACAACACTCATGTAAGATTGGTATTCTTGCCTCTGCATTGCAGTTAAAGAGCCAGCTTAGTGAGGATTAACAAAATCAGCCCGAGTCAAATGACTGCTCAGTTGAAGCACTGGAATCTGAGCCAGGTCAGTCTGATTCTCAAACGCAAGAAGTTCCTGTTACCTTCTTCTTGCTCCCAACACAGCTGGATCTTTCAAGATCGTGTTGATGCTTTAACCGCCTGAGGGACCATTTGGAGAGCCTTACTTACTGCCACATGCCATGATTCACTCCTGTGGTTTTTCTTTTATAAATGTCCCTGAATCTTAATCCCTTTGACATATGTTCAGAATCACTTGAGTTAGAGAGATTGGGTTTGAAAACTCTAATGGGAACTCCCTAAACAGATGAAAAAAAGTATTCTCTGTTTTAATCAGCATTTGATTATTAATGTAGTTCTCCTTGAGATGACTCAATCCTCCCCACACCCAGTGAAAAGAATGAATCATTCTCTTCAATTTCCTTCTCAGAGTTAGAAGGAAGACTTTTCAAATATCATCATACGATGGTGGGAACACACATCTGTTGCCCACGTGAACATATATTAGAAACCTGTGTCTGTGGAAACCCACCCCTGCCTCTGAGAATAACTTTGAGTGTAGTGCTCAAAGTGTTTATACTGAAGTATTTTTGGATGGATGGTATAATTAAATGTATTTATTTGTTTTTATTTTACTGCCAATTTTTGGAAATATACCTAATTAGTACACAAAATAATACACAAATACACAAAAGAATATGATAATGAGTATTTTTTTAAAACTCTTTTAACTTTGGAGAATTTTGTCACTAGGAGTTTACTTCTGCTTGGGAATTTTCAGAATTTATTAAAAGGTTCCCAATGGAAATCTAACAGGTAATGAATTATCCAAAGAGTCACACTATTTATAGAAAAGTATAATAAAACTGTCAGGAGTGAATTTCTAAATTTTATTAAACAATCTCTGTGGCAGGAAAGAAAGAGAAATAGAAAGAAAGAAAGAAAGAAAGAAGAAAAGAAATGTTGAGGTCCAATTAAATAAAATAATTTAAAAACTTAAAAAAAAAAGAAAAGTTGAAAATATAACAAATGAGATGTTCTGACCCTGAAAGATCAAAATGTCAGAGCTGAAAAAATGATCAAGCACAGGAAACCTATTTGTTCAATGAGTCTGAGATATCTAATTTTAGCAGACTCCATAATCTCACCAGACTCAGTAATCTTTCCTAACAGAATAGTAAAGTGAGAACAATTTGAGTGTTGGACCCACCAGCCATGAGTTTGAATCCCAGCTCTGCTATATGTTAGGTCCATGGCCTTCTGAAAACTATTTAATCTGTCAAGTTTCATTTCTTGATCTATAAAATAGGGATAGTAACAGTGCCTGACTCATAGGAAAAGATCACGTGACATCAAATTGAAAGCAACAGGTATAGTTTCTAGGGTATGCCAATACATTTTAACAATAGTTATATGTAATATTTTAATAACTAAGATTTCAATGCAGCTTTGTTTTCCACTTCCTCCTTTACCCTAATTTTGATCCTAAATTTTCCTGTTTCCATAACCATTATCCCTACATGCCCATCCCCAGTACAGAGCAAAGATATTCCTGGAAGAGTACCCCGTCATACAACATAACTTAATTCTAAGAGCCCACAATAACTGAGAACCATTTAGTCTAAATGTTATGGTAGTTTATTTGGGGGTACAGTCATTTGTTCCCTAAAATTATAGTGTAAGAATCAAGAGCTGATTATTTATATAATGAATGCTTTCTAATCATATATTTTTCAAGCCAGTGGGAATTTCATCCAGTGTCTCACTGCCCACAGGCTGAATTTTTGGAGAGGAACATCATATTCAATATTATGCCCAGCCAATGATGTAATGGTATCAGCAGCACCAAAAGAGAGAACCATCAATGGCATAGAGATGCGTTTGTCCACAGCAGATGAGCACAGACTCAAGTATCTAATCCCAGACACAGCAGCCTCACCCTCTGCAGAATTTATCTGTTAGCCCTAGATGATAAGCTTATGCCCCTAAGACTGAGATTTGCTTACCTTCTTTATCTGCATTTATGAAATACTTGTTATGACATGAAATTATCTAGCCAATTTTTAGGACTAGAGATATTTATTTGAGAGTTCTAAGAAATGCTGAAAGTTGATCTATTTCAACATGCCAAATCTCCCTATACCTATATTAAATATACTGATGCATTAAATTTGACCCGGTGACTGTGGTTCTACATCAAGATTATGGATTAGAATTTAGTCAGACCCAGTTGGTTAATTACAAACATATGGTTGTATTTGCCAAGTCATTTATCTACCTCAAACTGGCCACATTATTTCTTTCTACTCTCTTATTACCAAGACTTTTAAAGTTTTTTTTTTTTCATTTTAAAATCAGCTTCAGCTATCCCAGCATATTACTAAGTGGCTGATGCTTTCCCCAGAAGAGACTAATTCTTCTCTCAAATCAAATTAATCCATTGATTCAGGCTTGTGGATGTTCATTCTTTTAACCATGGGATTAAATGTGTATTGTGCAATCATCTGTAGCCATGAGATACTTAGACAATGCTTGAGTGGTTGTCAGGGAAACAATGTGAACATCCAGTCTGCTGCAGTATTGAGCTAAGTGTGAATACACACACACACACACACACACACACACAGAGCATTTGCCAATCAGTTTGTAAAATATGTGTCAGGTAGGAAGATTTTTTTTTTCTTCTCTTCAAGGACCTCACTAATTGTATGTATATGGGTGTAAGCCTGTGCATGTGTATGTGTATGTGAACACAGATTTCATTTGCATTAAATTCTCAGCATGCTTTCTGTTCACAGAGCTAACATTTTATATCTTAATGGTATTTTTCACCAAAGAGCTCATTGACTTCATTAAATATTCCATGAAGTATATAGCAGAAACTATTATTAAATATATGCATTCTGATGTAATCTCAGCAGAGAAATTTATAGACTAAATGAGACAGGAAGAATGACAGACAATTTATATGGATTATTTCAGTTAACTATCCTAACAAGCAACAGTCCTTTTGTATTGTTACTTTTATCTTACACACTGGAAAACCGTATCACCATATCATATAAATGAAACAACTCATCTGTGGACACACAAGTATTTATTATACTGAAGTATTAAGAACCAAGTACACAAAAATTAACATATGTGCCCAGTTCTTTCTCTGACTCAAACCTTGAAACACTGTAATATACATTTCTTCCATAGATTCTGGCTTCTCAGCTTTATTTTTTCTATATTGATCACTATATTCTTCAAATTGGTAAGAATTTAACCATGAAGTTCTAAAAACCAAACCAAGACCAAAGGATTCTCTGGAAGATTTAAAATATCAACCACCAAAAAGTTACTGCTTGATTACTATCTAGATTTGAATCTTCTGATTCTAGTTCCATTTAGGATGCCTGTGTCACTGTTTTTTTCTGGAAAATTCCTACTCTTTCAATTTTTAATTGAAGCACAGCCACCTCTATGAAGACTTCCTGATCCCCTCTGAAAAGAAAATAAAAAGTCCCTTTCCCTCATAGATGACCCTTCTATCTTGCATATGGCTTTACTGAAACATAAAATAATTTGCACAATTATTTTTCTCAGAGTCTGTAAATTCTATGGAGCTTGACAGGCCGTTTTAAAATATGCACAGCACAACGATCCTCAAACTTCAGCATCCACCTGAAACATCTGAGCTCTGTCATCCAAGGATTCTGATTGACCAGGTCTGGGGTGGGGCCCACGAATGTGTATTTCTAACCAGTTCACAGTTGACATTTGATCTTGCTGGTCTGGACCACAATTTGAGAACCATTCATGTATCAGTTGAAACATAAAAACATGTTCAATGGACACCTTGCCTTAGACTGCTCTTTATCCCTCAGAAAAGGTTGCTCATAAGTTTTCTGTGTGAAGATTGATGACGTAGTAACCACCAGGTATGAAACTGATTCCCACACAGAGAGCTTAGAGGATTAGAAGAAATTATAGAAATAGATGCCAGTTTTGTCTTCCTCTCCAATCTTCCTAACCAGTTATCTCAAAATGGGAGTAGGAGGTAGAAAGGCAGACTATTCACTTAGAAAGGAAAAAAAAAAAAGCAACTTTAGATTTCGGTTTCTTCTGGTGGAGTCTTTAGGTACTTCAGTGTGTTTATTAAGAATGCAAAACTGACTTCAATTTGCATTATTTTGATGGGGAATAGTATCATACACTAGGAATTGGGCTTGGATTTTAAGCATTTTATGGAAACCAGTGGAATGAAAATAGTTGTCTGTGCCTACATAAAATCAAATTAGTGAATTGGTGTCCATTAAAATAATTCTGCATTTAAAAATTAATTTCACATTTTTTATTATAATTGGATTGGCATGTATTCTTTAAATAGCTAAAATCATTGGTTGAGATATTATTTAGGCTTAGTAGGATACTGCTTTCTTCACACCTTGAGTTCGGGTCTCATACAACTCTATACCTTCTTCCAAATATTTTTAATATACTCTGACTCTTCATATTTTTTTAAAGATTTTTATTTATTTACTTGATAGACAGAGGTCACAAGCAGGCAGAGAGGCAGGCACAGAGAGAGAGAGAGAGGGAGGAAGAAGCAGGTTCCCTGTTGAGCAGAGAGCCCAATGAGGGGCTCGATCCCAGGACCCTGAGATCATGACCTGAGCCGAAGGCAGAGGCTTAACCTACTGAGCCACCCAGGTGCCCCTCTGCATATTTTTAAATCTCCTTTCCTGTTCAAATTGTTTTTTTAGGGAGGATTCTAGCGTTACTGTGATTAAGTCACACTCCCTCCTTGGTATTTGTTGGATGTTTAGTTCCTCATTTGTGATAGTTAAATAAATCAAGACTTTTGTACCTGTCAAATGTCTGTCAGTAAAGAAATGGGAAACACACAGATGTACATACACAAATATATATTATTTATAACTCCATACATTTATGCAGCCCAATTTCACATCAGACCTTTCTTTTTTTTTTTTTAAAGATTTTATTTATTTATTTGAGAGAGAGACAGTGAGAGAGAGCATGAGCGAGGAGAAGGTCAGAGAGCGAAGCAGACTCCCCATGGAGCTGGGAGCCTCACATCAGACCTTTCTTGAGTTCTGAAAAAGCAAGTGGGACAGAGGGCTTATAATCAGTTATTACAACATAAACATGGCTTTTGAGTCTGCTATTAACCTCTCTGTCCTTTCACAATGTAGGAATATAATCAAAATCATTAACTCCAAATTGAAAGATGCATTTTTGAGTGCCTAAGACACATAAGCCACCAAATCTGCCACTTAGGAGGATGGATGACAATGCAGTCCCTGGATTACACCTATGATGAGACACTCACTATTCTGCAAGGCTATCTAGTCTGCAGTCAGTAATTAATTCTAGAAATATCTTTCTTTTAATATTGTAAAGTTTGCTCCTCCATTAATTCCAATTCTATTCTACAGAAATACATTTGACATTTATATGCCAAAAAAACTACCTTTTAAAGGAGGTGTCTCTATTAATCAATCACTTTTAGAATGACCTCACATGACCCTAATATGCCTATAGGGTAAAAATAATAATCTAATTGTTCATGGAAATGAGAATTTTTGATCAGGTACTTAAATGACAGTTATGATAATTTCCTGTGATTACTCCTAAAGGTAATCAAGAGAAAGAAGTCAATGTACTAGACACCAAAAAAAAGACCCAAACATCAATTTTTTTTTCAGTTGTCTTGCACCAATTCCTTTTTTTTTTTTGTCTGTGATCTTAATTGGCTTGCTTTATAATGGGGTGTCAAGACTTAAAGTTTGGTGCCCTACAAGATGAATCTAAAGTATAACACCCAAGAATCTAATAGGCCCAGATTAACAAGAATACCATCTATTGCTATTTACTGAGTTCATTATATGTCATGGAAATTAAGCAACTTCATCAGCTTTTCATAACTTTGTATGATAGAAAAATCTCTCAATCACAGTAGTAGTGACATTTTGTCCTGGATAATCCTTTCTTTGGGGGATCTGTCCTTTGTATTGGGAGATGTTTGGTGCATCATTGGCCTCCATCCACTGGGTGCCAGTAGCACTTTTCTGGTTGTAATAACTAAAAATATTTCAGGACATGAATAATCTTTCTCTGAGAAGGCAAAATTATACTATTCAAGAAATACCACATCAAAGAATGATGTATCTTCTTGTTTGTTTTTGTTTTTGTTTTCCATCTCAGAAAGCTTCCAGATTCTTTTTTATAATGTATACATTCTTTCCCTTGGAATCTTTAGGATGTACATGTCAGAATTTCTCTCACAAGAAAAAAAAAATAATATCCCAGCCTTAGGCTATTCCAATATAGAAAATGACAAAAAAGTATTATACAGATTGCCAAAATAAAACTATGAATTTGAAAATAATCAAATTTAGTATATCTCTTTATTCATCACCCTCCCCAAAATGTAACAAAATTAATCTGATATACAGTTTAAAAGAAATGTTACTTATGTAGTCCATAGAAATCTATACCAACATAAAGAAACAAGCAAGTAACCTAAACATAGATGGGAAAAATACTGTTGATGGCTTAAATTAATCAATAGCTCAGAAAGAGCCAAGAATAGGTTTCTTCATAATGATCCGCACTGCATATCACACACAACTGTTATTGCTGTTACGAAATAATGGACTACATCTTTTTCCTGTTGTGTACTTTAGTGACAAGGGGGACAGCACACAAGAGTAAGGGGAAAGGCTCTCATGAACAATCAGGGTGTGTCATTAGACTTGACTGAGTTTTTTTTTTTTTTAAAGATTTTATTTATTTATTTGACAGACAGAGATCACAAGTAGGCAGAGAGGCAAGCAGAGAGAGAGAGAGGAGGAAGCAGGCTCTCCGTGGAGCAGACAGCAGGATGCGGGGCTCGATCTCAGGACCCTGGGATCATGACCTGAGCCGAAGGCAGAGGCTTTAACCCACTGAGCCACCCAGGCGCCCCTTGACTGAGATTTTTAAACCAAGTCTGCATTACTGGCCTCAATGGCCACCAACAGTAACAACCTCTTCTATTTCCCATCCTGTGCCTTCTCATTGGCATACATTCTCATTGGCTTCTCTCTTCTTCTTTGTCTATGGAATGTTAAGCACAGGGTGAAGGTTTATAAATGTTTCAGAAATAAGATTGATTAACAAATATAATTTGGAGGATGTCCCATAATTACGGAGATTTATTTTTGTTTTCTTGTTGTTGTTGTTGTTTGGAAAAATGAATCATGAACAAAACAACATGATATACATGATGGGAACCCTACATGATATAGGGTTGGGAACCCTATATAGAGTTGGGAACCCTGATCTTTCTAAGAACGTATTTGTTTTGGTTCCTCGGGGAATCTCCTAATTACCTCTTGTGGCTTCTTTGTTCACTACAAGTTTATGTTTTTGACTAGTAAAAGAATACAGACCACTGGGTAGGTATAATACATAGTTAACTCCCCACCCCAGATATATACACAAACATACACACATAGGCATTGAAATGGTCAGACTGTTCCTGATTTTGTCTCTGGGTGCTAAGGAACACTTGCAGACTCCCCTGCTCCCCTGCTCACTTTAAAGTCGGTAACTTCATCAAGCCCGGACATGCCATGCACTGAGCTACAGCATCTGGCTTCCAGGCTGTTTAATCTCTCTGGGAGTTTATTGGTTTAAATCCGTGACTAACAATCATATAAAAAAATATGGCAAAGCCAGATGTCTTTAAACTCCTATCGTTTTTGAAGCCAGAGTACTTTTCTTTCCATTTTCTCTTGTTTTCTTACACTCCAAAGAAATTCAGATTTCTTCTCTGTTCTGCTCTACTCCTCTCTTTGTGTTTCTATATAAAATCATCAGGGAATCAGATCTATAAGATATGTCCTCAGTTTCTTGACCTGGAAAACTTCTAAAAAGTTACTGTACTTTAGGCTCTGGCTACAGCTCCCTCTCAGCCTCAGAATTGCTGACAAGAGAGGTTATCATGAGTGGGTATTATATTATTTCAGTCTTGATTTTTTGAATCTTTTAAACCATGTGTCTACAGATAAAGCATATTTGTGAAAATGGATCTGAGAGGTAGAAATGACAGAATACAGCCTTAATTATCCTTATCACACAAGTAATAATGACTTGGTTCATATCTCTCTTTCCTGCATAAGAGTATTAGTTGATAACAGTACTGGTTATCCTCAATAGTCTTCCAGAACTCTCCTAAAAACATTAAGTAAATCTAATCATTCAAGTTTAGTGGCACTCCGATAATTACTTTTATTGTCCCCATTTTAAAAGGAGCTGAAGCACCTTAAGATTAAGGGATTTGACTAATGTTCATAGCAAGAGAATAAAGAATGGGACTTGAAACCAGCCTTCCTAATTCTGTCATTATTTTTCTCTAGCTGTTTAAGAGATGCTTCATTTTCCAAGTTGGTCCAATCCCCCAAATACCTCAAACCTTGCCTCTTTGCAGTGTATTATCTCTATTTCATATATAGAATACTTCAGTGGATTCCTGCAGTTGAGGAAGGGATACTGGAATTTGTTTGCCAGTATCATTTTCCACTTCTAAGATGATATGTTGGTAATAAAATGGAAAGTGTGTTAACATGTATGGCTTCAGAGCCCTGAAGTTAATATTCAATAACTCAATCAGCTATATATCTTAGAAACTCATCTGTTACCTGATGCTATTAACAGAAAATTCACTTCATGTTTATTGAGGTATAATTGACATGTAACATGATATTAGTTTCAGGCATATTACATAATGATTTGATATTTGTAACCATTGTAAAATGATCACCACAATAAATAGTCCCCAACCATTGCCATACAAAATTGCAAAAAGAGTTTTTTCTTGTGATAAGAACTTTTGGGATTTATTCTCTTGGCAACTTTCAAGTATGCAGTACGATATTATCAACTATAGTTACCATGCTGTACCTTATATCCCTATGACTTACTTGTTTTATAACTGGAAGCGTGTACCTTTTAACTCCCTTCACGTGGTTTGCCCTCATCCCAACCCCCTTCCCCCTTGAAATCACCCATCTATGCTCTGTATCCATTAGTTTTGTTTTATTTTTCGTGATGTAACACCTTGACAGAGTTGCAAATATTGAACCATACTTGCTTTCTTGGAATAAATCCTGCCTGATCATGTCATATGATCACTTTAATGCACTGTTGAATTTAGTTTGTTTTTGTTAAGGATTTGTTTTGTTAAGGATTTTTATATTTATATTCATCAGAGATATTAGCCAGTAATTTTCTTTTTTTTATAATGTAAAAGATGGTGTCCCTTGGTCTGTGCTCCTGTCTATGCAGTGTACCAGAAACTTCTGTTCAAAATATAAAATATCTTAGGAATCTCAGGGGATCCGTAGAGATAATTCCTATAATTTTTCAAAAATTAACATAAAAAGAAGATAAAGAATTTAAAGTTAGTTGTTTGCCAGTTATGTGACTTTAGTTAGACATTTGCTCAGCCTCCTTAGACTTCAGGTTTTCTGATTTGTAAAATGAGGAAATTGTAGAAGTTATCTTAAAGCATTTGAGGTTCTACTTTCCTTCCATTAACAAATTCAAAGGATGTTGAAATTTTTACCAGATGATAAATAGGGCAAGTAGAGAGGTAAATATGTTACCCTAATCTGATTAATAACACAGTAGCATTTTGTACAGGATGGAGAAAATTTCAGAGAGATTTAGCAAATTTCCTCCTTTCTGATGTTCCTTCTTTCTGCTATGTTTGCTGGGTATGAAATGAACTCCTGCTAAAAAGAATGTCTGAAATTTCAGAGTAAAATATGATAAGAATGTACAAAAACTCAATTAAGAAATCTCAAATTCTCTCTAGTATCTTTGTTTTGTTTTTAATAACATACCTTTTTTCCTGACACATATTAATCATTCAGTAAATTGTAGATAACATTTTTATGATATAAATTTTTATGGAGAAATTGAGTCAAAAAGAAATAAAAGATTAATTCCATTATAGAGAAAGTAATTTGAATACAGTCATAAAAACTATGTTTTATCCATATCTTCAGAATCTAACATGATATTATGAATGCATATTGAATGAATGAATGAATAAGACTAATCCTACCCGTGAGAATCAGGGAAGTCATAATGATAACAACCACAACAACCACTACCACCACTACAACCACAAACACTTATTTAGTAACTCGTGTGTGTGTTAAGCACTTTTCAATCAATATCACAAAACTGTTGTATGATCTCATTCCCACCAGCAATGAATGGGAATTATTCTTGGTCCATCTTTTTGCCAATTCTCCCTTTGTTAAACTTTTTAAAATTTTTGGTAATCTTATGAAGGAATCATGATATATCCTTTTGATTTCATTTATATTACATTGGGTGCTAATTATTAGAACATCTTTCATAAGTTTATTAGTTACATGTATATTTTTCTTACAGAAAGAGCTTACTGAATTCATTATCCATTTCCTGTTGAGTCTTTTTAGCCACTGATTTGCAAAAGATTTATTATATTCTTCATATTAAATCTTTGCTGATTATATGTGTTGAGGATGTTTTACCTCATTTCACTACTTGATTTTCATTCTTTGTGTTATATTCATATGAATAGAACATTTTCATTTAATTATTTTCAGTTATTAAGTCTATCAAATTTTCCTTTATGGTTAATGCTTCTCCTGACTAGTTTAATGAGATATCATTCCCTACTCCTAAGGTCATGAAAATATTTTTCCATATTATGTTACATGTGCTTTATCATTCTTCTTTTCAAATGTAAGTCTCTATTTAAGTGAAATTGATTCTGATATATGATATGAGGAAGACATTGATATTTATCTTTGTTCATAGGGGTACCAAATTGTCTTTGCAGTTTTTAATTGGAAACATCACACATGTGGTTTGGGAAAACTATGACACCATTCCTAGACATAGAAGTCCTCAATTCACAAATAATAGCTGCACATCTATAATACCAGCCATTATTGGCTAGGCAATTCAAACTACTATAATAAATAAGCAAATAAATAAATAAATAAATAATCCTGAATTCCCTGGCTTAAAAGCAATCCATTATGGGTCAGCAAGCAGTCTCTGCTAGAATTGGTCAAATGCCCCTATTCAATCATGCAGAGGCCAGGTATTCAATCCCACCATATGATCAGAAGGTCAGAAATGTTTGGCAAATAGGTATAGTGAAAAATAATCTGCTTTGCTGGTCATGGTATATGCAGCTTACTATCCCTCCTACCAGCAACACATTACTCTTTCTCTCCCCAAGGGAGACAATTAAAAAATTTCATCCAGGCTTATGCCATCAAGCTCAAACTCCAGAATTGCTTAGAATTGTAGGCTGGCTGCCTCCTCTCCATACTCCACTCTTCTCCTGCTCACCAAATAATATTCCTGCCCTAATCTCTGGAACCTGTGAACAAGTTATGTTGCATCATAAAAGAGATTTTCAGGTGTAATTAAGGTTATAAACCTTAAAGACATTATTTAAGAGACCAACCTAATCTCAAAAGCAAAAATCTGTCTTTAACTACAGACAGAAGGGTGATAATCTGGAGCAGATTTGTATGTTTCTTTGACTAGTGCCCATTACATATCAGTTTCTGAAATCCCATTGAATAGACACTGAGAAGTTCCCTAATATCCTTTAATTAGGCCCTAATGTTGCTGTCTGGTTGGGATCCTTGGCTTTGCATTCTAGAGAGTTTTTTCCCCTCTATTATCCTTTAGAAAGGAGCAGTTCTTCAGACTCTTTCTTATTGGTTGGGTCCTCAAGGTTGTTTTATGTCTCAGTCACATATATTTTGACTGGCCTTGTTGCTTCTTTAACTATAAACCTGTCAGGGGGAGGAGTTTAGATGGAAGAATGGTAGGAGGAGCCTGAACTTGCCTCATCAGTCCACACAGCTAGATCAACATCAAATCATTTTGAACAACTAGGAAATCAATGTGAGGATTAAGACAACAATCTGCACAATTGGAGGGAAAGAACATGGCAAATTTGAGGTTTGGAGCCATGAGTTGGGAGAGAGAAAGCTGCAATACTGTGAAGAGAAAGCTGCAATACTGTGAAGAGAAAGGAGTCCTTTGCACTGAGCAAAGACGGGGCAGTGAGGGACAATACGTCAGGTCTGCACAATACATTGCAGTGAGGGGATCCCCTGGGTTGCACTGGGATAGATTGCTCTCCTTCCTGGAGTACATTTGGAGGAGAGTGCTTTGCCCTTCCAAGGACAAAGGGCCTGCTGGGAGTCATGGAGCCATTGAGTAGCCCATCAGCAGCAGGAGGCAGAGACATAAACAAAGAGCGCTTATTTGTGGAGCATAACAAATAGCATGGAGGACATGGGGCATTAGAGAGGAGAAGGGAGTTGGGGGAAATTGGAAGGGGAGGTGAACCATGAGAGACTATGGACTCTGAAAAACAATCTGAGGGTTTTGAAGGGGTGGGGGGTGGGAGGTCGGGGGTACCAGGTGGTGGGTATTAGAGAGGGCACAGATTGCATGGAGCACTGGGTGTGGTGCAAAAATAATGAATACTGTTATGCTAAAAATAAAAAATTAAAAAAAAATAAAGAGCAGATAACCTAAACTCACTCTTCACTGTTCATCACAATAGACTGCAGCCTTAGTGCATGCATGCATGCCCCATGCAACTGCTTTTCTGGGACAGAATGGTGCCGGTGCACTGGGAGGCTCTCCTCTGGGGGAGTGGAGCAGGTCCATGCCTTGCCCAGCCCTATAGGACTTGGAGTTTTGAATCCCAGCCACTGACCAGAGATAAAACACAGGAGAACTATGGTGCTGGTGAGGGCCCAGACAGGTTGAGGGTAGAGATCTGAAGAAAGCCTGGGACATATAAGAGGAGACTGTTTGCTTTTCTGTGAGGCCCTCCAGAACAGCAGGGACCCTGAGTTCCCCTCCCCAGGAATGAGAGCATGGGGTGACACCAGCTTCTACCTCCTCCCTGACCTCTCGCCAGCATGACTGGTCTTCAGGGAGAAACAATACCTCCAGTGGAGACTAGAGTCACTTGCTTACACCAAACCTCACCTCAGGGGCAATTTGGCAAAGGCAGGTATCACTGGGAGCCAGCCCAGTGGGCCTGTCCCTCAGAAGATGAACACAGTAATCCTACCCCTGCCCCACCCTGCATGTAGCAGATCTGCTGATCATAGAGTACTCCAAAGTGTCAGTTTCAGTTCTGTTAGAAATAGGAGCAGGCTTTCATTATTACAAATATAAATCTAAGTATATTTATATATTTCATTTATATAATACAGTTATATATTTTAAAATATTTTTTTCTTTTTCTTTCATATCAGACTTACAGTTTTTGTTCACTTATTGGCTTGTCTCTTTCCTTTTCTCTTTTTCTGGATTAGGCTTTTTTTTTTTTTTCTTTTTTCCTTCTTTCTTATTCTTTGGAATCAGGCTTAAAGTTTTTGTTTGTCTGTTTGTTTGCTTTTTTTTATTCCTTTCCCTTTTCTCTTTCCTTGAGTCATTTTTTTTTTAAATCAGGCTTACCTTAACAAACAAAGCAAAGCAAACCTAGTTAAAGGTCCGAACACTCCCCACTGCAAGCAAGGAGGAAGTCTCTAGAGGCTGTGGAAAAGAGCAGCCAAAATGCAACAGCAGGTTATATAGGCTATCCTGCAAACAACATATATCAAAATCACTTCCTGAAGTGCCAGGCTCTGGGTAGTGTATGACCCCTTCTTCATAGAGTGTAACTCTCCAGAGCAGGAAACATGACAAGCTTTCATAATATGTGAAAGAAGCCTAGACATAATGACAAGATGGAGGAATTCTCCCCAAAAGAAAGATCAAAAAGAAATCACAGCCAGAAATTTGCTCAAAACAGATATAAGCAATACATATGAAAAAGATTTTAGAAGAAGAATTATAAGAAAATTATCTTGCCTTGAAAGAAACATGGAACACATCAGAGATACCCTGGCTGGTGAGATAAAATACCTAAAAACTACTTAGACTGAAATTTAAAAACAAAACTAAACTAAACTAAAACTGAGATGCAAAACAGACTGGATGTAATCACAATGAGGATGAAAGAAGTAGAAGATCAAATAAGTGACATGGAAGATAAAATTATAGAAAATAATGAAACTGTAAAAAAGAGGGAATGAGAACTATTAGATTGTGGATGTAGACTTAGGGAACTCAGTAACTCCACAAAGAGCCATAGTATCTTTTCATAAGAGTCCCAGAAGAAGAGTAAAGGGACAGAAGGTTTATTTGAACAAACTATAGCTGAGAACTTCCCTAATCTGAGGAAGGAAACAAGAATTCAAGTCCAAGAGACACAGAGAACTCCCCTCAAAATCAACAAAAACAGGTTAACCAAGACATATCATAGTGAAACTTGCAAAATGCAAAGATAAAGAGAGAATTTTGAATGCTAGGGGAAAAGGTCCTTAACCTATAAGGGTAGACACATAAGGTTAGCAGCAGACCTGCCCACAGAAACAGCAGGCCAGAAAAATTGGCATGATATATTCAATTAGCTAATTGGGAAAAATATACATCCAAGAATACTCTATCCAGCAAGGTGGTCATTCAGAATAGAAAGAGAGAAAAGGAGTTTCCAAGACAAACAAAAACTAAAAGAGTTTGTGAACACTAAACCAGCTCTGCAAGAAATACTAAAGGGAACCCTTTCAGTGGGAAAATAGTCCAAAAGCAACAGATTAGAACAGAACAGAGACAATCTGTAGGAATAGTGAATTTACAGGTAATATAATGGCACTAAATTCATATCTATCAATAATTCCTTTAAATGTAAATGGACTCAATGCTCCAATCAAAAGATATAGGCTATCAGAATGTATTAAAAATTTTTTAAAAAAAGACCCATTAATATGCTGCCTACAAAAGACACAGATTATATCCAAAGACACCACCAGATTGAAAGTGAGAGCATGAAGAACCATCTGTCATGCTAATGGACATCAAAAGAAAGCTAGAGTAAAAACTGAGGGCTTTTTCCCAAAGGTCAGGAACACAACAAGGATGTCCACTCTCACCACTGTTGTTGCACATAGTAGTGGAAGTCCTAGCCTTAGCAATCAGACAACAGAAAGAAATTAAAGGCATCCATATCAGGAGGAAAAAAGCAAACCTCTACTATTTGCAGCCAACATGATACTTTATGCAGAAATTCCGAAAGACTCCACCAAAAAATTGCTAGAACTGTTACATGAATTCAACATTTCTATATACTGATAATGAAGAAGCAAAAAAGAGAAATCAAGGAATTGATCCCATTTACAAATATACACTGAAAATCAGAAGATACCTAGGAACAAAAAAGATAAAAGGCATGCTGAAAACTATAGAACACTTATGAAAGAAATGGAAAAACATTTCATGCTCATGGATTGGAAGAACAAATATTGTTAAAATGTCTGTACTACCCAAAGTGATCTACACATTCAATGCAATCCTTATCAAAATAACACCAACATTTTTCACAAAGGTAGAATGAATAATTCTAAAATTTGTATGAAAAGACCCCAGATAGCCAACTAATGTTGAAAAAGGAAATCAAAGTGGGGGCATCACAATTCCAGACTTCAAGCTGTATTAAAAAGCTGCATTTAGGGGCACCTGGGTGGCTCAGTGGGTTAAGCCTCTGCCTTCGGCTCAGGTCATGATCCCAGGGTCCTGGGACCGAGCCCCACATCGGGCTCTCTGCTCAGCGGGGAGCCTGCTTCCTCCTCTCTCTCTGCCTGCCTCTCTGCCTACTTGTGATCTCTGTCTGTCAAATAAATAAATAAATAAAAGCTGTATTTATCAAGACAATATGGTATTGGCAGAAAACAGACACATAGATCAATGAAACAGAATAGAGAACCCAGAGATGGACCCACAACTCAATGGTCAACTAATCTTTGACAAAGCAGGAAAGAATATCCAATGGAAAAAAGACAGTCTCTTCCAAAAATAGCATTGGAATAACTAGACAGCAACATGCAGAAGAATGAAACTAGACCACTTTCTTTTACCATACACAAAAATAAATTCAAAATGGATTAAAGACCTAAATGTAAGACAGGAAACCATAAAAATCCTAGAGAAAACAGGCAGCAACCTTTTCATCTTGGCCATAGCAACTTCTTACTGGACATATCTCCAAAGCCAAGGGAAGCAGAAGCAAAAATGAGCTATTAGAACCTGGTCAAGGTAAAAAGCTTCTGCACGGTGAAGGAAGCAGTCAACAAAACTAAAAGGCAACTGACAGAAGATACATGGAAATGACACATCAGATAAAAGTTTAGTATCCAAAATCTATAGATGCTCCTGTCATGTGTTCAGTGATTAGGAATTGACTCTCATCGTGTATTCTCTCAAATCGTTTTTTTTTTTTTTTTGCAAAGATGATAATATCTACTTCATAATGTGAATGTGGAAATCATAAAAATAAGTGCAAATAAATTAAATGGAAAGTGAAAAAAAGAGCTTATCAAATTCAACACCCAAAAAATAATCCTGTTAAGAAATGGGCAGAAGACATGCATAGACACTTTTTACTCAGAGAAAACATCCAGATGACTAACAGATACATGAAAAGATGCTCAACATCTCTCATCATCAGGGAAATACAAATCAAAACCACAATAAGATACCACCTCACACTGCTCAGAATGGCTAAAATTAATAACTGAGGAAACAAGAGATGTTACTGAGGACATGGATAAAAGGATATCCTTTTGCAATGCTGGTGGGCATGCAAAATAGTGCAGCCACTCTGGAAAACAGTATGGATGTTCCTCAAAAAGTTAAAAATAAAACTGCCCTACAACCCAGCAATTGTACTATTGGATATTTATTGAAAAGATACAAAAATGCTGACTCAAAGGGGCACATGCACTCCAATGTTTATAACAACACTATCAACAATAGCCAAATTATGGAAAGAGCCCAAATGTCCATCTATTGATGAATGAGTAAAGAAGAAGTGGTATATATTTATGTAAAATGGAATATTACTTGGAGAATCAAAAGGATGAAATCTTGCCATTTACAATAATGTAGATGGAACTAGAGTGTATTATGCTAAACAAAAATAAGTAAACCAGAGAAAGAGAAATATCATATTATTTCATTCATGTGTGAGATTTAAGAAACAAAATAGAGGAACATAGGGGAAGGGAAGAAAACTAAAATAAGATAAAAACAGAGAAGAAGGAAACCATAGGAGACTGTTAACTATAGAGAACAAAGTGAGGGTTCCTGGAGGGGTGGTGGGTGGAGGATGGGTTAGATGGGTGACAGATGTTAAGGAGGGCATGTTTTGGGTTGGGCATTGGGTGTTGTATGTGGATGATGAATTACTGGATTCTGCTCCAGAAACCTGTGCTGCGCTAGATGAATGTCAGCCTGTTTATGTATTAAGTTAAGGCATCGTTGTTGTTTTCTACTTTATTTTACCCTCTCTCTATTGCTAATCTAACTTCTGATGGTTGGTTCAACTACAAATCTTGGTCAAAATAATGGTCTAAACTAACCTGAATTTAAATTTAAAAATAATAATAATTTCAAAAAATATATCTCTCTCAGGAACCTATTTGATCCCATGTTTATTTGATCCCATGAACCAAAGATCACACCCACGCTTCTTTTCAATACATGCTTCTTAGATTTCTCCATGAGCTTCTAAGACATACTTCTGTATTTCTTTTTGTTAATCTCCCACCTCTCTTTCCTGCCTGGTTGTGAAATCTGAGCCCATCAGACTCAAGTGAAAAACTAATATTTTCCTGAGCCATATTGTCTGATTGGGAATCTCTACTTTCATTATGTCTTTGTTCTGGTTGATTTGTGTCTCAATATTCTTATAGTAGTCTGTATATAGGTCTCTCCTAGAACTGATAATATTTTTACACTTCTGTAAGACCACCAAGAGAAGAGGTTTTCTCTGATTCACCTTGCATATTCGTTTTTAGCACATAGCTTTGCAAATAGTTTTTGGCTCACTGAGGATATATGAAAGTCATGATAGTATTTGAAAGGGTTAATAGGCTCAGTGCTTATTTAACTCAGAAGAGCTTCAGTTGCGAAAACAAAAGAGTCCACCATCGTCTATAATCATTTACTCTCTGATGAGGGATTTAGCAATTGGGAGGTTGTAGTAAATGAATTTATCATTAAAATAATATATGGTTACATGGGCCAAACCTGCAAATTCTATACCTCTGGATCTACGGGAAATACTTTCCCGCCAAGAGCATTGTGAAAAGTGTACAAAATATAGTGTCTAGAACTTTCCTATTCGCAAAGAACCATCTCCGCAACTTTACAGAGCAGGCAAGGCCAAAGCATATATTACTCCAGCTGGACAAACTTGAATAGAATTAAGCTGCAGTTTATAATGTTGGGAAGTTGCCTGCAATTAAAAAAATTAAGACCCAAATTGACAAGTACAGTTGCAATGTCTATGGAATTTTTAACTAGAAAGTGAGCAATATGAAAACTAATAATCCAATGCTTCAGTTTTTGTGGAAAAAAATGCCTATAATGTATTTTTTTCATTGATGTCTTTATGACCCAGAAAGCAGCATTTCTTAAGCAAAAATGAGTGTCTCTAAGTCTGAAGGTTGTATTTAGACAAGAATCTTCAAAAAGTCAATGTACAGTGGCAATTAAATATGACTCATTCCACGTTAAAAGTTCGCAAAGGATTTGCTAAAATGAGCTTACAAAGGATTTGTTTTAAAAGGTGGGCCTATAAAAATTTGGAATAACAAAAAAAATTGAAATAACAGCAATGAATTGAAAACAAATTTTATTTTAATGTTTTTATTTTCAGTTATTTACTACATAATTTTATTTTTAAAACAATTTTTCATCTCTTGGAAAATAAACTCTCAATAAGCACTGTGTACTCTCTCTTGCTCCCTTTTAAAACCTCATGCTAAGATGATTTTACTGAAACGTTTTACCAAAACATTTGCCAGCTTTGTTTTACCTCTTGATGCAGAGTGTTTGATGCATATGTTGCTTTGACTTTGTGTTCTTGGGTTTTTTTAAACACAGCTTGATGACCCTGAGTCTTGACAGGTTTGTTTTGAGACCCTTCTTCAACCTTGATGTTCTTAGTGCATTTTGTTAAGGTTATTTAGAATATGTATTGAGTAAAGTCCTTGTTGTTGTTTTCTACTTTATTTTACCCTCTCTCCATTGCTAATCTGATGGTTGGTTCAACTATAAATCTTGGTCAAAATAACAACTTCTATCATCATCAATCTTAATAGGGATGTAAAAAGCCTCCTATACCATCCATAGTAGTCATTACAGTGAATGTTTTAGATCTCACAGATAGAATTTAAGTCTCTGCCCTGGGAATTTAGTTGGCTTTTGCATATTTTGTGTGTGAGTATGTTTTCCCATTCAGCCAACATTAATAAACCCTACTGGCCAGCTATCAGCTTTGTCTCTACAGGTGCTGAAGCATGCGGGTCTCTGTAGGCCTATATTCATCTTATCAGGCCATTAAAAGTCCTGCATCCTTACTCAGATACAAGAATTTTTTTTTAAGAATTTATTTATTTATTTGACAGACAGAAGTCACAAGTAGGCAGAGAGGCAGGCAGAGAGAGAGGGGGAAGCAGGCTCCCTGCCAAGCAGAGAGCCCAAAGCGGGGCTTGATCCCAGAACCCTGGGATCATGACCTGAGCCAAAGGCAGAGGCTTTAACCCACTGAGCCACCCAGGCAACCTTCAGATATAAGAATTCTAAAGGAAATCACTTTTATAACTTCTTGCAAATGCAAATCTTCTTGGGACCTATGGAGTAGCATTTTGTTTTAAAATAATTACTCCAGTTTCTCCCTATTAAAACAAAACTGGAGACAACCTGGCATTATCTATATGCAGTGCCTATAAAACATTTGGCAAGTCCACCAGTTTTTTCATTTTCTATTTGGTATGTACATCTTGCTTTATACTATAATTTTGGAAGTGATGTTTAGGTAGTTGGTTCTTCTGTTTAGTCATTCTGATAACTATTTAAAAACTACAGAATAAAATGGGATTATAAGAGGGAGGAAAAATAGAAAAAGAGGCATAGGTCCTCGAAGTTCACTGCTCCCTGGGAATTGAAGAGAAGGACAAACAATAGCAGAGGACAGAGCTAATTCCAGCTCCTATCTCCATGTAATTCTCATGAGGAGTCAACTGGTTTTCACCTTGGTGACAGGCCTATGTCCTGATTATGACTGTGCTACTGTACATCTAGCTACAAACTTGGTATATAATAGTTATCAATAGCCTATTGAATGGATGTAGTAAATAACAGCCTCTCTGCCTTTCTCTTCTCATGCATTAACCATTATCTTAAAACCATCTTATGAAGCTCATTTATTTGCTAAGACAGTGTATATACTTCATTTGCAACATCTAATTAATCATACAACATCCCTTGAGGTAGGCATTATTTATCACACTGTTCCAGATTAGGAAATTGTGACTCAGAGGAGTTTAAAGACTGGTCCAAGGTGATACAGCAATTAAATGATGGAACATGGATCTGAAACCTTGTTTGCATGTTTGCAAAGCCCATGGGACAGCTATATCATTCATATTAGTATTGCTAATGGCAAGCTTATCTTTGTAGAGAAAAATAATAAGATATCATGGAAAGCTCTTGTTTACACAGGACAAAAACTTACTAGACTAGCTAATTAAATAAATAAGAACAGGAATTTTATTATCAGAATGCAGAATTATATCCTGAAAGCCAATGATTGCAGACATGTAATCATTCCTCAAGAGAGGCCAAATCAGGAATTGGGAAACCCCAGGATCATTCTCTTACAAAGCTTTCAGTATAGTGGGAATACAGGTATTAATTGAATAATCATACAAACAAATGTAAAAGGGTCCTGCATTAAGCACATTGAGGGAGAAGTGCCATGAGAAAAATTTGATTCAGATTTGCACAGAAGATTTCATGTGGCCTGATCTGAACATTGAAGAGTCATTAGCTAGGATTAAAAGAAATTCAAAATTCTCTTACCTTTCAAGATTCCACTCAAGTTTGTACTTTCAAAAGATCTTCTTTAATTCTTCTAATGTAAATTGCATCCCACTATTATTTACTCATAACCTGAACTTTTATTTCATGCCACATTAGTGCAATTTATAATGATTTGTTTATGTGTGTTAATTTCTAAAATACCTATTTCTCCCACTGTAATAGATAATTAGTGCAAATGTCCAGGTCACATCTGAGAATGTACCTGCCTTAAAACAATAAGCTGTGACCACAGTGAAAAGTCATGGTTAAAAACATATTTGCCCAGGTGATCAGTCGTGTGCAGGGCTGGAAGGTGCAGTTTACCTTGAATATTTAAAATTTTGAATATTTGTTGAGATTCTACTTGTAAAAGGCATTATGCTAAAAACTTGGAGTATATATGAAAACACAGGCACAGATGCCCTTACAAGGCTCACAGTCTAGTAGGAGAAACCAGGTATACCAAAACACATCTGTAACTCACATAATATTTCAGGAGATAATTGCTGTGGAGGAAAGGGAAAGGAGCAAAAATAAGTTGCAATAATAAAAAAGATTATTAGAGAAGACCTCCTTGAAAATTCAGCATTTTATTAAAGAGTTGAAGGAGGTAGGGACGTAAGATATATAGATGTCTTAGTCTCCATTAAAAGGGGTTCATAACTTGGAAGATACCCAAAGAGCTTTCCATACAATATTGTGGCTTCTACCCTCCATCCTTCTCATGCTTCTTCTTCTAGCTAATACCACTTTGCTTTTCTTCTCTTTGCTTGTATCCAGATTGCCAACATGGCCATGATGCATTTCAATGTAATATGACAGAAATGATGATGACAATTTTTTAAAAAAAATATTAATGCAGCATCAAAGTGTTGCACATTATACAATTTAGTGATGGACTCTTCTCTTGTGAGCTGAATGTGGATTAACTATTGAAACTATCTCCATCAAATGAATCAGACAAGTTAGGAAAATCAATATATGTAAACTGGCAAATGTTTGTACTGTTCAATAACAGTAGAGGTAAAGAACCAATGAAACTCTAAATATGTACTAATTAGTTAACTAGTGTTAACTGACTTTGTTCACAAATTTGTTCATCGATAATTTAAGTGAGAAATAAATGTCTACAGTGTACCTGACCCTGGGCTAAGCATAGGAAATACCATGAAAAACAAAGCCAATATGGTTGCCACAGAAATAGAGATAAAATATGTAGTAATAATGCTGGTATTGAAGAAATATTTGTATTCTCAACTTCATATCTGTGCCTTGGTTTCTAAACCAGATTAGAATCTCCTTATGGAAGGAACTGCTGTACCTCTGTATCTCAGAAACAGACATGATGTAGTGATCACGGTGGACACCAATTCATTTCAAATTATCAATATATAACAATAGAGCTAACACTGACATCAAATCTCATCTAGTTTACATACCCCCCGCACCACCATGTTTTAGAGCTAATAGCACTGAGAAATGTAAAAACAGTTGATGAAATTGGAGACCTAGGTGGTTTCAGTGTTTGGACTTAAAAAAGAATATCTGGGCTGTTATTTCTACCACATCACCCCATCACACCTGTCTTCCTTCTCTTCCTCCTCCTCATTAAAATGGCTCAGTGAAGAAATGTACATGGAGGTATTTAAACTGCACCTACACACATGATTTAAATAAGCCTTACCTATTGTAGACCTTATCTATATGCATAATAGGAGTAAACAATATTCTTTTAAAGTTTTTATCTAAAATCTTACCACCTAGCTGAGACATGTTCTCACAGTATCCTTTTTTTTTTTATTAAATTGGTTTATTTATTTTCAGAAAAACAGTATTCATTATTTTTGCACCACACCCAGTGCTCCATGCGAGCCGTGCCCTCTATAATACCCACCACCTGGTACCCCAACCTCCCACCCCCCTGCCACTTCAAACCCCTCAGATTGTTTTTCAGAGTCCATAGTCTCTCATGGTTCACCTCCCCTTCCAATTTCCCCCAACTCCCTTCTCCTCTCTAGCACCCCTTGTCCTCCATGATATTTGTTATGCTCCACAAATAAGTGAAACCATATGATAATTGACTCTCTCTGCTTGACTTATTTCACTCAGCATAATCTCTTCCAGTCCCGTCCATGTTGCTACAAAAGTTGGGTATTCATCCTTTCTGATGGAGGCATAATACTCCATAGTGTATATGGACCACATCTTCCTTATCCATTCGTCCATTGAAGGGCATCTTGGTTCTTTCCATAGTTTGGCGACCGTGGCCATTGCTGCTATAAATATTGGGGTACAGATGGCCCTTCTTTTCATGACATCTGTATCTTTGGGATAAATACCCAGGAGTGCAATTGCAGGGTCATAGGGAAGTTCTATTTTTAATTTCTTGAGGAATCTCCACACTGTTCTCCAAAGAGGCTGCACCAACTTGCATTCCCACAGTATCCTCATTTTAATACCATCCACCCTTCAAATTCCATCCTGTATCTCCACTTCTTTGCAAATTTCTTCCTGAAATCCTAGCTGACAATATCTCCCTGGAAGTTTATACCTGTTACAATTCAAGTAACACCAAGCCTAGTCTCTCTTTTTTTTTTTTAATTACAATTTTTTTTAAAAGATTTTATTGATTTGACAGAGAGAGAGAAATCACAAGTAGGCAGAGAGGCACCAAGCCTAGTCTCTTGCACATAATCAATTTTCAGTAATTAATTCTAAGCTAAATGTGTATACAGTTTATTGCCCGATTAGACCTAATTTCCTCAAGGGTAAGAAGCATATCTTACATTAGTTTATTTTCTCCACAGTTTCCAGTACAGTTTTAAGTCCAAAGACACATATGGTACTTTGTAACTGGAAATTACCTTAAGAATAACATAAAAACAACATAATTTAAGAATAACATAATTTAACCTCTTAATTTTATAGTAAACAAAATATAATTTTAACAAAACAATTTTTTTCTTCATAATGGAGCTAGTTAGTGGTGTTGACGATTAAAATTCTGGTTTCATATCATTCTGATATACCGTATTAAGTTCCTCAACTGATACTCAATTTGCTGAACTAAACTGAACTCTGTAGTGTGTGTGTGAATATATGTAAGGTGTATTCCTACTGAGATGAATTTAAAATATTATTGATAGTATGTATTGGGTTGCAAAGTCAGATATAATAAGTAAAATGGAGATAGGTCTATACCTCATACAACCCACTCAGGTACTTTAAATAGAATAAATATTTGAAAAAATCATGATGACAATGAAGTTAATTGTTCTCCGCATGTCAAGATTGGCATTTTTGTTCTGCATCATGAATATCTGACAGTCATCAGCTTGAGTCACCACCTGTGACATTTGCCTCTCTTAAATACTATTGTAAAAAAAAAAAAAAAAAAGTTCAGCCCTCCTCATTTCTTTGATTTACAAATCAGCTTGCTCAAAAATCTTCTTTGAAGCTCTTCAAGCTTGCCTTCAGTCCTTCCTTAGAACTCATGTGACAGGAGTTTGCCAAGAAACATTAGGAAGGATGTATCATAGGGTAAAAGAACCACAGAGTTTAATAAAGGCCAATGCTTTTCTTTTATACATGAGAAATTTCGGCACAGAATGAGAAAGTAACTTCCTTAAGGTTACATAGTTGAAAGGAAAATTGGAAAAAGAACTCAGTGCCACCCTTCAAGTTTTTTTTTTTTTTTTAAGATCATTTCTTTATCTAATTTAGAGAGTGTGAGAGCACATGTGTGAGTAGGGGGGAGGGACAGAAGGAGAGAGAGAATCTCAAGCAGACTTCATGCTGAGACCAGAGCCCAATGAGTGACTTAATCTCACCACCCTGAGATCATGACCTGATCTGAAACCGAGTCGATGCTTAACTGACTGACCCAGTCAGTTAACCCAGAGTTACCCCTCTGTTCAAGCTTTTAATATCCATTCCTTCAGGGATGCCTGGGTGGCTCAGTGTGTTAAGCCGCTGCCTTCGGCTCAGGTCATGATCTCAGGGTCCTGGGATCAAGTCCCACATTGGGCTCTCTGCTCAGCAGGGAGCCTGCTTCCCCCCTTCTCTCTCTCTGCCTGCCTCTCTGCCTACTTGTGATCTCTCTCTATGAATAAATAAGAATCTTTTAAAAATAATAATAATAAAATTCATTCCTTCAGAGACATGAAATGAGGAAAAAATACAGATGATTAAATTATGGCACAGATATATCTCTCAGTGCTTTAAACAGCCAATAAAATGTTACTTATTTATTGTCAATTAAATTTTAAATTTTCCCACATACTTACCATGTCCTGTATGCTTCATTCCTGTGTGTAGACCCACATTAGCACCTGGTACCATTTTCCTTCTGCCTGAAGTACATCCTTTAACATTTCTGAGGTGCTGTCAGGTAGTGATGAAGACTGTCAGGTTTTGTATTTCTCAAAATGATATCGTTTTACCTTCATTATGGAAAGATATTTTTGCTGGATATACGATTTTTAGTTAACAGGTTGTTGGTTGTCTTTTTCGTTTTGTTTTGGTTTGGTTTTTGTCAGTACTTTAGAGATGTAGCTCCATTTTCTTCCATTTGTAATTTTCCCAATATAAGTCTCTGTCGATTTAATCTTTTCCTCTGTAGGTAATTTTTTTCACTGCTTGTAAGATTTATCACTAGTTTTAAGCAATATGATTATGATGTGACTTCATCATTGTTTTTTTTTCCATATTTCTCTGGGTTTATTATCTTCTTTAACCACTAGGTTCATAGTTCTCATAAAATTTGGAAAAATATTAGTGATTATTGCTCCATTTTTTCTTTTTTTTGGTCTGTCCATGCTTCTCAATTCTGAGACATCATTACATAAATTTTCAAGCTAATGGAAATGGATAGCTTGAAATGGATAGCTTCATAGCTAATGGATGCTTTCTTAGCTTGGTTTTAATTTATTTAATTTTACTTTTTATTTTAAATATGGATAGCTCCATTCTGGATAGTTTCTATTTCTATGTCTTTAAGTTATATTTGCATCTGAAGTGTCTAATCAGCTTTTAATCCTACCAAGTATATTTTCCATCTGAGACAATAAACTTCCCATCTATAGAAGTTCAGTTCAGCCCATTTTTATATCTGGTCTATCTTTTAACATATCCATACCTTTTGTTTACCACTTTGAACATATACAGTGTATTTGTCATAGCAGTTTAACCTCTTCATCTGTTAATTTTTTTCATTGAAGTCAACGTAGAGTCTGTCTCTATTAACTGATGTTTCTTTTCATTATAGGTCATATATTCCCACTTCCTTCCATGCCTGATAATTTCATATTAGATGCCAGACATTGTAAATTCTATGTTAATGGTTGCTGGATTTTTTTTTTTCCTGTTACTGTTTCTTACAATATTTGTGGCTTTGTTTTGGTATGTAGTTAAGTTACATGATATTGTTTAATTTCTTTTGAAATTTTCTTTGAAGTTTGTTTACTGGCTACAGAGCAGCCATGAGTCTACAACTCAATGACTTGCCTTACCCCAAGGCAATACCCTCTGTGGTTACTGCTCAGTGTGTTAGGAACTCTCCATTCTGTCTGGTGGGAACATGAACATGAACTTTTCCTCTTGTGTACTTAACAGGGATTCGTCCATCTGCTCCTTTCTGCTGATTCTTCCTCCAGACTTGGTAGTCTCCTCACGTTCATGATCATACTGATCTGTACTTATCTAATGGCTTGCATGGAAACCTTGGCCGTTCTCTGGAGTCCTCTGGTTACTCTCTCCTCTCTGTCTTTCCCTCTCAAATCCTAACCTTTTTGCCTCCCCAAACTTAAAACACGGCCTCCTCAACTCAAGTAGAATAGGAGGCTCTTAGATCCCTTCTCCCTGTACTGTGACCAGGAATCTCTCTCCATGTGGTCAATTAGGAGAGTCTAGGAATCATCTCATTTGTTGCCTTCTTTCAGAGATCACTGCCCTACGCAGTCTGTGGCCCACACTGAAAACTAGTGTATCTTAGTTCAGGCTGCCATAATAAAGTACCATAGATGGGGTGGCTTACAAACAACAGAAACTGACTCCTCACAGTTCTGGAGGTCAAAAGTCTGAGATCAGGGTGGCAGCACAGTTAGGTGCTAGTGAGAAACCTCTTCTGTGTTGAAGACTGCCAAATTCTTGTTAAATCCTCATAATAGAGAAATGAGGACTTTTATTTTAAATGCATCTTTTTATTTTAAATGTGGACTCTTTATTCTCTTATAAGGGCACTGTTTTATCATGGGCTCTCCATATCTATGACCTCATCCAAGTCTGAGACCCTCCTACAGGCCCTGTTTCTAAGTACCGTCATATTGGGGATCTGGGGCAGAGGGTGGAGCACAAGCATTCAGTAAATAGCATATTGTTTCATACATTTTATTCATTTTTTAATTTGCTGAATTCTCTTAATTTTTATGGAGGCATAAAATGTTTAGGATTGAATTATATTTTGTTATTTTTTGTTTAAATCTAGAGAGTAGCCAGCTTAATTTTCAGCATGTGATGTTTTATTGTTTTTTTTAACACTCATTCCATAGGTTCTCAAAATGTATCCTATTAGGTGTGGGTGAGGTATGAATTTCTTTTTTCTTTTCTTTTCTTCACCACCCCCCAATCCTATAGGCATTATTGTATCAGATTGGGAAAGGTTTTTGCAAGGCTACTAGTTAGACACTTTTAAAATCCTGAATTTGATTTGCATCTAGACAAGATTTAGATGTCATAAAGCATTCATGACAATGAAGTAGAAGACAGAAAGCTGGTCAGGTGGACTGATTCATATTGTTTACAGCCTTTATTGCTGCATGAGAGAATTTGGATTATATCTGGTAGAGAGTGGGAATCCAAGAGGTTCCCAAGCAAGGAGGATCTTTTCATCAAACCTATGCATAAGAGGATTAATTTGGCCACAAGATAAAATGAGATGTAGTGATTGGATGCAAGGATGCTTGGAGGGTAAATCTTACTCTTGGCATGAACTAGGGACTAGAATTAGCACTGTGATGTTTTATATACAAATCCCAATTAAATTAAGGGATGAGCTTAACTGACAAGCAGTGAAGTTACCACTGAGTCCCCATTACAAATAATGGATGGCTTTGAGGAAAAAATTGCTCTTTCTGCTGAGGAAGCTGAATTCATATTACTGGGAAGTTAAAAATGAAATGACGGCTTATTTCCCAAGCAACCAGGTTGTGACATGCACTTCTACCACCTGGATCTGTTCACTAGAGCAAAGGCTTGCTGGAGGAAGATGGGATGTTTGGCTTGTACAATGCCACTTAGCGGTGCTGAGCTTTTAAGCTGAGCACACCTATCTAGACTATTTTTCAGTAATGAATTACTTCTGTATTACTTGCCAACGCCTTTCCTTAAAACTACCCGGCACATCACTGAGGGGAAGAACATCAGCTTTACTTTTCCTCCTAAACATTTTATCAGATTGACTTGTGTTTTGTTAAACAGAAGGAGATTAATTAAACTGGTTCTTTAAGCTGATGAAAATCATTAGCACGAGGCAAGTAAAGTATTTATGGTTGTGTGGGAAGAAGCATGAGCAGTAGAATCCGTGGGAATTCAAACCAGCCAGGAGCCCATAGTTGGGAGCTTTTGATTAAAAAAAAAAAAAAAAAAAAATGAAATTGCTTCTTTGGTGCTTTTCCAAGACCAGGTCTCAAAAGATAATAGCTATGAAAAAGAAGAGAATGGAGTATTCTCTAAACGGTAAGGGGAAATTTTTTATGTGGAAATAAAAGGATGCCACATCATTCTATTTAGGTGTGCATGCATTTGTGGGGAGGATGGAATTACTAGACAAACAAGAAGATCATTGTATGGGACCACTGCAATGGTCACTATTATGCACGTAGTCCCATATAGGAGCGAGAAGGCTGTAGTAGGAGTTGGGAGAGGATAGCTTGATTCAAGTTGCCAAGTGATCACCTGCAGGAACCTTGGTGAATTACCTCACCTGTCAAGCCTCAATTTCCTTATCTATAAAATGGGAAAACTGGACTTAATTTGAGCTAAGGTCCCTTTTACTTCTAATTTCTCATGACTCTTTGTTTCATGCACAAGACATGAGATCCATAACATGCTTTGTGGGCTTTGTAGAACTCTGTAGGGAGGCTTCTATGTAGCTACACTGTGAATGAGTCTCTATGACTTTGTGCACATGAGAGAGAGAGAGGTGGATTTTCCATTTTGGGTAAGATATACATTTGTTAAGAAACTCTATTTTTTGCTGGGTAATGGAGTTTTACAGAAGGAAATAAATGATTTCTGTCTATTAAAGGAGCAAGAGCAAGAGCTAGAACTGCACATTTTTGAGAGCCCCATTAAATGTGTTCGGTTTCTTGCACTGTCTCTGTTCATTTGGATGAGAACTGAAGTGCACAATGAAAGGCTGAATTAAGTGAAGGACTAAATGAACCAATTAATTCTTTTTTTCTTCAATACAATGAAAGTGCAAGCAGAATGTAGAGTAGCCTGAAGTTGACCCTTGCGTATTTCTTAATGTGGCTTTCTCTGAAAGGCACAGAATCCATGGTCCTGTTCCTCTCTGGTCTCAGAGCTATAGGCATACACAAAATAAAGTAAAGGGGCTTTGACAATAAAATATAATTATATTTTTAATGAAGTAGCTGTCACCTTGAATATATGAATTTCCTCCAGCCCCCTATCTTTGCCTGACATTGGTCTTTTATACTCTCAATTCTAAAAAGCTTTAGAGTGAACCTTAAATTTCTCAATGATACTCTTGCTTCTAAAGGGCACCAGTGTAATCCTAAAATTCTTGACAACTGTTCATGAATTTAAAAGACCACAGTATACATTTTGCTGTGTACCACAGACTGATTAAAACAAAGCTGAAGTTTAGTAGAAGCTTTGTGACCTTTATCAAATTACTTAACATCTCTGAGCTTCAGTTACCTCAGCCACAGAATGGTAGGAATCCTTCCTAAGACAATCCTTCCTAAGACAGTTGCTGTAATTATTATCTAAAATAATTCATTCCAGGGGTTCCTGAGTGGCTCAGTGGGTTAAAGCCTCTGCCTTTGGCCAGGGTCATGATCCCAGAGTCCTGGAATCAAGCACCGCATCAGGCTCTCTGCTCCATGGGGAGCCTGCTTTCTCCTCTCTCTTTCTCTCTGCCTGCCTCTCTGCCTGCTTGTGATCTCTGTCAAATAAATAAATAAATAATGTAAAAATAAATAAAATAATTCATTCCAAATGATTAACAAAAACGTCAACCCCATGTAAACACTCAGAGAGCAGATGTCATTATTTTCTGCCCCATTCTTGCAAATGCATAATAGAAAGGCTTCTTCTATTATGTGGTAAGTAATTTACCTCCAAGGCAATAGAAAAATCCCTGGGACCAAGGGCCCTCTAGAACTGATAGTAGCAGTCTACTGTGTGTTATTTTACCAGGATTCTCTCCCATTCTTTCACTCCGCAAGCGTGCACAAACTCTTGCATATGCACAATAGGTTGTGATCCCCAAGGACCTAGGCAAGACCACAGTATGTTTTCCTCTATTCATCTACTCCTCACAGTTATTCTGAGATTGAAATAATAATAGCACCAATCTCAGAATAATTGTGAGGAAAAGATGAATTAATGCAAGTATCTATTTTTTTAAAAATTGCTTAGTATATGCATACTATCCCAGGAACTTCTCTCAGTTCTTGATACTAAATTGAAATCATCATAACAACAGAATTGTGGTGGAGCTGGCTTGTTCTGTCATGAAACCCAAACTGTTGCATATTCAAGAATTTTGTGAGCTCTCTGTTGGTAACTTCTAATAGACACTAACAGGAATGTTTATACCATAGAAATTGGCAGAGGCCACATCACTGAACAACCCTGTGAGGCAGGTGCTACTATCAACCCCATTTTATGGCTAAGCACTGAAAAAATAAGCAACTGGTACAAGACTCATGATGAGTGCCAGAGCTGTCCTTCAAAGCCCGTGTGGTCTGATTTGTCAGCCTATGCACTTAACCTCTATGTAATGACCCTATGGGCATTAAACGCTACAGAGTAAGTGCTCAATAAATGTTAGCCATGATTAACCTTGAGAAAAGCATTTCCTTCTTGTCTTTCTCTCTTCTCCCCCATTCTCAAATAATCTCTGGTCTCGACCCTGGTTGTGTTACAAATTTAGATTATCAAGTCTCTTTAGTATGCATGGGAATCAGTTGAAGGGGCAGTATAATTGTGTATTGGCTGTTGTCTGAGCTGTTGGGAGCAGGGGTGGACTTGGTGTTTCTGAGACTCTCCCACATCCCTGCAGCAGATGTTTTACTTACTTGCTTACTCACCTTTACTTACTTCCCCAGAAGGTTGCTTGGTCTACAGCCCCTAGAAGTATGCTGGCTCCAGTACTGTCATTTCTTCCTTGAGATTACATAACTGGTTGTGGTGTTAAATTTGAGTGTCCTCAGAATCAAGCTTAGCTAGATTGCCACTTGCGAGCTGTGGAAACACTAAGATGAAAATGCTAAGTCTGTCTCTTCAACACTGAAATGTGAATAGTGGCAATACCGATTTTTCTGGCTTGAGCTCATCCTTGAAGATGATAATGCAATATAAGAGTCATAAACTAAAAAGTGATATACAAATGTCAAGGCAGTGCTTTTCACAGAGACCATAGATGCTACTCTTCTATGGAAGTCTTCACTGTCTTTCTGATGTCAAGAACCAGAGACAATATCTACAAACAATTACTGAGCACTCACATACCCAACTTTGCAATGAGCTGGAGACTTAGGACAAGATGTCCCTCAGAAAGTTTTTGACTTCAAAGTATTCATAGAATTATAAGGTGAGGAGTGCCTGGGTGACTCAGTGAGTTAAAGACTCTGCCTTTGGCTCAGGTCATGGTCCCAGAGTCCTGGGTTCAAGCCCTGCATCAGACTCTCTGCTCGAAGGGGACCTTGCTTCCCTTCCTCTCTCTCTCTCTCTCTCTCTGCCTGCCTCTCTGCCTACTTGTGATCTCTGTCAAGTAATTAAATAAAATCTTTAAAAAAAATTATAAGGTGAAATCCCATATAGATAACTTTAATAAGTTCCAGAAAGTGGAACAAGTAATTCTTCCCTGAAGGGTTTGGGCTTATTAGAGAAAGAGACATCAGAGTGACCAGTACAGTAGTACAGGTGTTCTAGATAAAAAGACTAGCTAAGCCAAAGTCCAAAGAGTTAAAAGAGCCTAGTTTATTTAGGGAAGGAAATTGGCCTGAATAGACTGTACAGTTCTTGCTGGATCCATAAAATTATTCACTTTCAACTGCTGGCCCCACATGTCATTTAATATTTATCTTCCAGGTTCACTTTGCCTTGTTAATGGTATTCTTTTTATTTCTAAAGTATCTAAAGGTGGACACATTTAAGATCTGGTGATACTGGTTTTTTATATATAATAAATGCTTTAATTCCCTCCCTTTATTTTTTTAAATTATGAAAGTAATACATGTATACATCCTCACTATTTAAATATTCAAGCACACACAACATAAAAAAAAAATTAAAATCTTCCTGTGATCCCCACTTACAGTTTCTTTTCCAAAATTCGTTATAATTAACTCTTAATGGACATTCATCCAGTAGCATTTAGACTTTAGCCTGTGTCTCTACTTATACACTTAGGACCTACCTATACATGAGCGTTCTTTCTTACTCTCAATTTCTTCCATTCCATTTACTTAACCACGTTTTTTTTTTTTCTACAACTTCCTTTTTTTTTAACCTAAAAATTTATATTGTAGTACCTTTTAAAATAACAGATATAGGTCTGTATTATAGTTTTTTCAGATGTTATTTTATTGTAATCAACAATATCATCACCACATATACATATTAACATGGAAAGGCTAAAATAAAAAAGTGAGTCTCTTTTCTACCTCTTTCCCAACCTCATTCTTTTTAAATGTAATTAAATTTCATTGCAATATGTGTATGTGTAAAATGTTATACACATATACAAAAGTTTTAAACAAACTGGGATATTATAAACAAATTTTTGTGTCTTTCTTAAGAAAAACTAAGAAATAGAACTTAGAGATCTTTAATTATCACTCCATATAACCATATTGGTTTTCATGACTAATGTCATTCTCATCATATGAATGACAAGTAATTTGTCCAGTCACTTATTGATAAATTTAGGCTAACTCTGGATCTTTAATATCACAAATATTACTGCATTATATAACCTTCTATACACAAGGCTTCATTCCTGTGTAAATCTGTCAAAGTATATATAAGCCATGTTCCATTAATATGCATTTCCAACATTAGTAAGCCAGTTTATTTATGGATGGATGAATGGATGGACAGATGATAGATAGACAAATAGATGAATATTTAGTAAAATTAAAAATATGTAGTATATAAATAGGGTAAAAAATACACAACTGGGAAAAGGGAGCCACATTAAATAAAATCAATCTCCCTAATGAGGTGCTTTTAACCAATGCTTTAATGATCACATTTAAAAGAGAACTGCAAAACTGATCAATGAAATCAGTATTTCATTATTATTTTCTCCTTTAAACTAGTGATAATTTTTATAAATTTTTTTAGCCTTTGTCTTTAGATATCTAGCCAATGGTTCTCCATCTTCTCACATATTTTCTTGTTGTTGTTGAATTATAGGTATTTTTCCCACCGGTTTATGAAGTCTGAGGCCTTACTTTTTTAATGCTCAAATTGACTTTTTAAGACTAATTTGTTCCAAATTTATGCATTAATATGTCAGAAATAAAGCTGAAGAGTTTTAATTTTGCATAGTAGTACTCTTGAATTTTTAACCATATGGTTTATATACAGACAGGCTTTGTTATATTTTCTTTAGAATGATTTAATTGTCTTGCTTAAAAAAAATACCAGTAATCTTTATCAAAGCCAAAAGCATAACACTGAGCTATAACTTAAAAAGAAACCCTCAGGAGAAAAGAAAAATTCCATATTATGATTCAAATATATAGTGTCATCCCTATATTTTTCAAGTGCAAGGAACATCAATTTATATTTCTTCTTACAATTGAGCACCAGCCTTGCCATTAACTCGGGCGAAGGAAAGTGAAGATATGAAAAGTGATGTATCAACTGTGATGGCTGTCTTTGGTTTTTTCATTTGAACTCTGAAAGAAGATAAACCAACAAAATTAGTAAAATTTTAAAAGTTTTTGGAAAACTTATTTTAAGTTTGGAAAGAAGTGAGACAGACCAGGCATCACTTGGTTTTAGGGTTTTCAACAGTTGGGTTTCCTTTCAACAGTTTTTTAATGCTGTGACACCAGCAGACAACTTGCAAAAGAGCCACTGCAGGTTCAAGTTTTTCTTAGTTTGTTTTGGGCAGTCTCTGCTACCAAAATGTTGTATACTGAACAGGGATATATGGGCTTGTGAGTTGATCCCTACTGGCAAAACCTTGACCTTCAAATCTTCTCCCACCATAGATAGTACACTGTATGGATTTAAATTTGGACTTTAGCAATTTAATTTTTTCCCTCCCTTTGCTCTTCTGTATTTATGAAGGACAATTTCATTTGCCCTTAGTGAAGGGGAACCAGAATAAACAGACCTGGAATTTAACCCCACCTATACTATACAAATGCATGTCATGATACTACAGAGTTGGTTAACTTTTTCTGATCTACACTTTCCTTTTTTTGTAAAATATAGGTAAACTTGCTATATGGTGGCATTGGGAGAATTAAATAAAAGAAGGTTGCAGTGTACTTGTGGGGGTGCCTACACACAGCAAACACTCAATAAAAGTTCTTGGGACTACTCTCATTATGTTTATTATATTTTATATTCATGTATACATTATATTGGAGTTAAGTAATCAAAATATTTAGCTTTCCAATTCTCTCTATATATCTCCCATCCCAACTTACCCCATCTACTGCCACATACATTCCTCAATCACTCTGTCTTCAGAAGATAGCATTTTCAACAAACGAGGTAGGTAAAAGCGGGTGTATGATTATATCCTAATCTAACACTGTCATTTTCCTAAGTTTTCCCTGTTTCCTAGAGTAATGGAATGCAAATGATATTAACACTTGAACTCTATACTGAGTCTGTGGTGAATTTCTCATGTTTCTGCCCATGAAAACAAAAGAGAAATCAGAATTCCATATGCATAGTTTATTTTACCTATTAGTTGTGTATGTTAGAAAATAGTATATAGAATAGAAATAAGCATGTGCCTGGGCAGAACGAGCAGGGAGATGAAGAGGAAAATTACTTAGAAAAATTAGAATATACTAGAACAATAGAGAATATAAGCAATTTTAATGAAATAGTTTCTCAGTTATTCATTTTTAAAACACTATAAGGAAGAGTGAAATACATCCAGGAATCTTTGGATTTTTACTCTCTTGGAACCACATATGCCAAATTTCCAAGTAAGTGTCAATTTCCTCTTTACTCAAAGAATTAAAATCACCTTTAAATTTTATAACTGTCCCAAAACATGGAGTTACGCCTCACCATTGCTCTTTACAGAAAACTCATTAAAAAGGAGAAGAAATTAATAGGGTTACAATTGATAAGTTCTATTTAACTGTCTAATCACCTAAAACACTTCCAATATTAAAAGTAGTATTATATGATAAATAAGAAGTTATTGTCAAAACCCATATCATATTACTGGTGATCTTGTTTATTTTATTACTGAGGATCTTTTGTCATAGAACCACTGACTTATTTAAAAAAAAAAAAGGGGGGCTTCAGTAAGTTAGTATGTTCAAGCAACCAACAATTCATGTTGCTTATTTTATGCAAGATACCTCTCTTGGTCTTTGGGGTAACACAGAAAGCGATATGGTCTAACTACCTGACCGATTGAATTTATATTCTAGAATATTCCAAATTTTATATCACGTTACTTCACATTAGAACTCCATTAAGTTCCCCCCCACCCCACTTAAAAGATGAAAGAAAAAAAAAAAAACAGGCCCCCATTCATTGAGCTCTAGTCTACCTACTAGATGTACAATTGAGGCTGTCTTTGACTCTAAATCCCATGATATTCTCATTATATTGGGAAAGATAAGGTGTTCCATAGTTTGAGACAAACACTCAACTGTCCCAGTGGATATAGCATACCTTCTTTTCTGAGCACAAAGAAACTGCTGATGGCAAAGTGGTGTCTATCAATCCTGAAGCAATCTAAAGAATCCAGCTCCTATAGAGTTAGATAATACGTTTCCGGGAGGACTCCAATGTGCAGAAACACTACCTGTCACGTTGGGCTGTGAAGTCTGCCTTAATAAAGAGGAAGAAAAGGTGCAAAAACACCCTCTGGTCCTTTGTAACTGGTTACTCATCTTGAAACAGGAATAGGAAAAGGGTGAACGCAAACATTCATCTCTGGCTTTCTGGAGGCCCCTCAGTAACGGCGTGAATCACAGCTCTGCTGTACTGCAAACCTGTAACATCAAGAACCTCTCTTTCTTTATAAGCTAGTGGCCAGAAATAGTCCCAAACTTTTTTTTATTAGACTCCCCCCAATTTTTTTTTAAAGATTTTATTTATTTACTTGACAGAGAGATCATAAGTAGGCAGAGAGGCAAGCAGGGGACGGGGGAGCAGGCTCCCCACTGAGCAAAGAGCCCAATGCGGGACTGGATCCCAGAACCCTGAGATCATGACCTGAGCTGAAGGCAGAGGCTTAACCCACTGAGCCACCCAGGTGCCCCCAAATTTTATTTTTAATGAAGGTAATACTGAATATATAAAGTTCATGTATACTCCATACAGACCTCTAGAGAAAGTTCAGGTAGTATTAACGATTTCCCTGGAGTTGTTTTCATTTTAAAAATCATTTCCCAAATGGGTTTATCATGAGATTGTTTTCAGGAGAAATTTTTTCAGGAATGAGATTAGTGTGGGTGTACAAGCTGAGTGAGAGATAGTTCTTATATACATTTCAGTTAGATTTTGATAATACAGGTTGCTGTTTTTTATTATTTCAGATTACAATTTATTTAAAATTACTGTCTTCCAGAAACCAGTAACATATATCCAAGCAGAATTTTAGTTCCATAAAATGTCCTATAAAAGTCTGAAAAGGGGAAGAGGGATTTGTGTAGTCAATTAAGTTTGATAAATACTCCAAATACGATCTCACTTCATAGAGAGTCACAAAGCCTAAAACCATGTTAAATTTTCTGAACTTCCCTATACAATTGGGATCTGATTAACTTTATTTAGTTAAGTGATTCCAAAACATTTGAATATTAAATCATTTTTTCATATCAAATTCCTTTACTGTTTTAGAACATATTCTTTGAAATTCTTAACTAAATTATTATGATAGAAAGAGGCCGAACAAAGTTTCCAAATAGTCACAGGTTCATATGGAAAATATAGTCAATGGGGTGCCAGGTGGCTTAGTCAGTTAAGTGTCTGACTCTTGATTTTGGCTCAAGACGTGATCTTAGGGTCATGAGATCAAGCCCTGCATCGAACTCTAAGTTTGGTGAGGAGTCTGAGGAGTCTGCTTGTCCTCTCCCCCTCCTTTCTCACACTCTCTCTCTCTCCCTCCCAAATAAATAAACAAAAATCTTAAATGTGTGTGTGTGTGTGTGTGTGTGTGTGTGTGGTCAACAGTTAACATGAGCTCTGTTTAAAAAGAATGTTCAAAACTGTCAAATGCAGAAATGTAGAATGGAAGTGAAAGGGTTTAAGGGTAGAAAATATAAAATGAGATTTCCACAGTTTAATGAGTGACGCAACAGTGCAATGCCCAGCCTTAGGAAACCATGACCTGTGGGACGTACGTGAAGATTAATGTTTAATTCTGGGTGAATGTAAGAAAGATGGCATCCAACTGAAGTGCTGCTCAGGAAAGAGTAAACAGGATGGTGAATGATACATAGGTTTTTTTAATACGATGAACAGACAAAAGATCTAGGGATCAAAAACATTAACATAAGAAGACTTGGACCACCATGTTGTTGTTTTCAAATTTACCATAATAGCACCATAACTGACATCTTAGCTTTCATTCTTCCCCTAACCCGACTTTTAAACAGAAGCCAGGGTGAGGGGTGCCTGGGTGGCTCAGTGGGTTAAGCCGCTGCCTTCAGCTCAGGTCATGATCTCAGGGTCCTGGGATCGAGTCCCGCATCGGGCTCTCTGCTCAGCGGGGAGCCTGCTTTCCTCTCTCTCTCTCTGCCTGCCTCTCTGCCTACTTGTGATCTCTCTCTGTCAAATAAATAAATAAAATCTTTAAAAAAAAAAAAAAAAGAAGCCAGGGTGATTATATTTTAACATAAATTATGTTGTGTCATCTCCTTACTGAAAATCTTCTGATAAAATCCACAATCTTTACCATGGTCTGTGAAATTGTACCAGTCTTTCCCATGGTTGTGTCTGAACTCTCTTTCTACTTAACTCTATCTTGGCCTGCCTTTCTCACGAAGTTTCAAGGATTCCAAGCATACTCCCACATCCAGGGTCTTTGTTCTTGTGATTCTGTTTGCCCACAGTGCTTTTCCAACAGCAATGTATGTGTCTCTCTACTTAGTTCACTCAAGTCTTGCTTCAGGTGCCTGCTCCTAAGTGAAGACTTCCCTGACCATTCTCCTTCACTCTCTTCTCCCTTTCCCTGCTTGGCTTTTCTGCCAAGTACTTAGCATTAGCCAATATGATGTTTTACCTCTATTTTCTTTTCCCCTTACATTAATGGTAGTAATGTTAAATGCTATAGGAGATAAGCCTTGTTATTTTAGCATCATAGTACAGTAGTAGATAGTTTTCCTACTTGCACCATGTCAATGGCAGCAGGAGGTGGGACTCAGGGTGTAACCTACACAGACATTCAGAAACCAGTACTGACATCTTTCACCTGTTGCTTTCACATTCATCCTGGCATACAGCCAGCAGGCAATGGAAGAGAAGAGATGGCAGGTGGGAAATATCTAGGAACTATACCTGCAAATAGTACACATACATCTTTTCAGAGTCCTTTGGCTGAAACTCAGTCTTGTGGACATGCATCACTATAGGGAAGGTTGAGATCTGTAATTCAACTGTCTGGCAGGAAAGAAGAGTGGAGAAGTTTGGTGAATAGCTACCTAGATTCAATCATAATCACTCAAATTAGAAGATAAGATTCCTAAGGCAGCAATTTTGTTTTTATTCATATTATATCCACGTGCCAAGGACAGTGCCTAACATATGTTGAACATAGCAGATGCTCAACAAAAATAAGTCAGTATAAAAACTAATGCTCACATGATGCTTAATATGTGTCAGGCACTGTTCAAAATGCTTGACATAGAGCACTTTACAAAATGACCCTATATGGTAGATGCTATTACTGTCACATTTAACAGATAAAGTTAATGAGGTGCAGAGATAATGGGGAAATTTCCTGAGGTCTTAGAGCTAGTAGAAGTCATAGTAGAGACTTGAATGTAGTTTGTCTAGATCCAGAACTCATGTTCTTAACTACTTCACACAGTGCCATTCTACATATGTAGGGAATGAATAAGTACATAAATAAGGAATTTCAAAAATTTAGCAAGTTCCTTCTATTTTAGGTAGATAAACACTCAAAAAATGAGTTCTTTCTTGCTGTAGGTATATTATCAGAGGCAAGATAGCATCAGAGAAGGAGAGAGAAAACGAGATTCCTAATGTGGGTGGACATCTCTACTAGGCATATCCAACAACTGATAACTACAATTCTAAGATTTTCTTCTTCTCTATCCTGGTCACATAATAAATTTTTCACACTATAGCAAACCTAACACAATTGGAATTCATTCCATTTTTATTAAATCATATTCTCTGTTTTCTGTTGTTTTGGCTATTTCATTGGGAATGATGTTTGAGAAGCCCTTTAATAAGAAAATTCACCTTCTGTCTTACATCCCAATAACAGAGGACTTATGTGTAGGGTTTATAGACCGAAAGAGAAATGTTAAGCCTAATTTCTAATTCAGAAATCTATTTTTGTGATATGCCTTTAAATGTCATCTACAAAACCCACCTCATTCTTGATATAATATAAATACCTATATAATGAACCTTCTACTAGCACAGACACAGGTCATGACGTGACTTCTGTGTTCATCGTAACGGTTTCTACCCTAAAAGAATGTAACACGAGAAACATGAACAATTATGAGACACTGAAATGTATAAAACTTTTCAGTTTAGAAAGGCCTGGACTTTTTTGTTTGTATATTTTTAAGTAGTATATAATATTATTTATGAGTGAAAAATCTATGATTGCCTCATTATTTTAAGTTATGAAAACACTGGATTTTGTGGATCAACCAGATACCGGTTAACTAATAATTTACAAAGAATATTAATAACTGAGTAAATGATTTCAACAGTTTCCTGTGGCCAAATAACTGTTATCCTGTTGTTCTTGCTGCTGCTGGTTTTGTTGCTAATTTTCTTCCCTCACAATTTTGCCAGAGTTATAGAATGTAGAAGAACTTTTGGATCATCGAATTATATATCACTAATATTGAACCTTTTGAAAGTTTTGAGTCTGAAAGGGATCTAATTCTTTCAAAATTGAGGAGAGAGGAAAAATACTGTTGCTAGTAACTCCAAAGGGTTGTCATAATTCCCATTTAGGAAAGGGGCCATAATAGTGAAGAGTGAGCCCAGGGTAAAAGTTTTAGACAATGCTTTCAGATTACATTCTCCTGAGTTATAGCTAGTTATCTGCAGCAGAGAACATACTTAAGTGAAAAACAAAACAAAACAAAAACAGGAGGGGTTGGGGAGGAAGGAATGGGGAAGAGAGAAGGGAAAAGAGAGAGAAAATGAAATAAAGGAAAAATTTGACATAGATACCCCCCATTATGTTGATCTTTTATCATACCTCATTCTGATGACGGGCTGGGTGGCTGGCTTGCTTAAATTTATCCATGTGTGTGTGTGTTTGTGTGTCTATTTTATATAATATATGTATATATATAGATAGATGATAGATTTATCTTCTGACTTCAGTATTCTGCTTAATGCTTTTGTTCATTGCTATGCATATAATGGCTGGATTCTTACAAGTAACCACAAAACTATTGGAGATTGAGACCCAGGAAAGGAAGGAGATTAAAAAAAAAAAATCCATGCTCGCTTTGGCAGCACATATACTTAAAAAAAAAAAGAAAAAGAAAGGGAAAAGGAAGGAAGGAAGGAAGGAGAAAGAAAGAAGGAGGGAGGGAGGAAGGAAGGAAGAGAAAGGAAAAGAAAGAAGGAGAGATCAGATACCCTAAAAGCATTGATGAAGAAGGATATAGAACTCCATGTTGTGGGTTGAATTGTGTTTCCCAAAAACATGTATTGAAGTCTTAACCCCTAGTAGCTGTGAATGTGACCTTATTTGGAATTAGGATTTCTGCAAATAAAATTAAGTTAAGATGAAGTCATACCGAATTAGGGGAGGCCCTAAATCCAATGACTGATGTCTTTATAAAGAGAGGGACATTGTAGGATAAAAAGACAAACAACATAGGGAAGAAGGCCCTGTGAAGATGGGGGCAGAAATGGCAGTTATGCTGCCACAAACCAAGGAACACCCTAGAATCTCCAAAACCTAGAAGAGGCAAAGATTCTCCCATAGAGCTTCAGAGAGAGCAGGGCCTGCCCACATCATCTTTTTGTTGTTAAAATTTGAAATTTGAACAAATAGTGCATATATTTGAGTCATACTTAACAATTATTCATTGTTTATCTGAAATTTAATTAATTTTCCAGCTTTTTTGAGATATAATTGACATATTGCGTAAGTTTAAGGCATATAGTATGATGATCTGATCCATATATATATATATATGGCAAAATGATTGCCAAAATAAGGCTAATTAACATATTCATCACCTCACATAATTATAATCTTTTGATGTGGTAAGAAGAGTTAACATGGACTGTCTTAGCAACTTTCAGGTATATGATACAGCATGTTAACTGTAGTCACCATGCTCTACATTAGATCCTCAGAACTTATTCATAACTGGAAGTCTGCACTCTTTGACCGGTATCTCCCCATTTTCCTCAACCCCCCACCACTGAGCCCCTGTGAACTTCCATGCTACTCTGCTTCTATGAGTTTTGATTTTTTTTTTTTTTAAGAAATCAGATCATACAGTATTTGTCATTCTCTGTCCGACTTATTTCTATTAGCCTTGCCTAATGCTGTCAAGGCCCAACCATGTTGTTCAAAGGCAGGTTTGTTTTTGTTTCTGTTTTTGTTTTCTTTCTCAGTGCTATTCCATTGTGTCTATGCGTGTATGTATCTCACATTTTTTTTTATCCAATTCATCCATGAATGGACACCTAGGTTGTTTCCATGTGAATCAGGCTACAAAATACATAATGAACATTGGGATACCGATCTCTTTTGAGAGCCTGATTTAATTTCCTTCATATATGTATTCAGAAGTGTGGTTGATAAATGGTAAGGTAATATTATTTTCATTTTTGAGTAAACTCCATACTGTTTGCCATAGTGGCTGTACCATAACCATATATTCCTATAACAGGACACAGTGGTTCTCCCTATTCTTCAACACCCCCCAGCAATCATTGTTTCTTGCCTTCTTAGTAACCACCATTCTAACAGGTGTAAGATGCTGTCTTTTTATTCTGATTTTATCTTGATTTGCATTCTCCTGGTGATTAGTGATGTTAAGTGTCTTTTCATGTATCTGTTGGCTATTTTTATGCCTTCCTTGGAAAAATGTCTATTCATTTTTTTCTTGGCCAATTTTTTAACTGGATCATTTGTTTTTTTCCTCTTGAGTGGTATGAGTACTTTATGTACTTTAGATATTAACCCCTAACCTGATAAATGGAAATGGTTTGCAAATATTTTCTCCCATTTAATAGGTTTCAGCTTCGTCCTGTTGACTATTTTTTTTTTTTTTGCCACACAGAAACTTCTTAGCTTGATTAATCCTTCTTTTTTTTTTTTTTTTAAAGATTTTATTTATTTATTTGACAGAGAGAAATCACAAGTAGACTGAGAGGCAGGCAGAGAGAGAGGGAGGGAAGCAGGCTTCCTGCTGAGCAGAGAGCCCGATGTGGGACTCGATCCCAGGACCCTGAGATCATGACCTGAGCCGAAGGCAGTGGCTTAACCCACTGAGCCACCCAGGTGCCCTTGATTAATCCTTCTTATCTGCTTTTGCTTTTGTTGCTTTTGCTTTTGGTGTCATATCCAAAAATTTATTGCCAAGACCAACATCAAGGACATTTTCCCCCTCTGTTCCCTTCTGGAATTTTATGGTTCCAGTTATTAGACTTAAATCTTTAATCCATTTCAAGTTAACTTTTGTGATTGTTGTAAGCTAGAGTCCAGTTTTACTCTTCTGCATGTGAATATCCATTTTTCCCAGCACTATTTGTTGAAAAGTCTACCCTTTTCCTACTGAACATTCATGGCTCCCTTACCAGGCAATAGTTGACAATATATGTACAGGTTTATTATTCTGGGTTCTCTATTCTCTTTCATTGATCTATGTATCCATTTTATGCCAGTACAGTATTGTTTTAATTAGTACAGTTTTGAAGTACAGTTTGAAATTAGGAAGTGGGATACCTGCAGCTTTGTTGTTCTTTCTCAAGATTGCTTTGGCTATTTGGGGTCTTTTGTAGTTCCATACTAATTTTAAGATTTTTTAAAATTTTTGTGAAAATGGGACACCTGCGTGGCTCAGTTGGTTAAGCATCCTACCTAGCCTTGGTTTCAGCTCAGGTCATGATCTCGCGGGTTGTGAGATTGAGTCCCACATTGGACTCTGCGCTCAGCGGGGAGTCTGCTTGAATATTCTCTCCTTTTTCCACTCCCTGCTTATGCCCTTTCTCTCTCTCTCTCTCAAACAAATAAATAAATCTTTAAAATAAAATAAAATAAAATAAAATAAAATTTTTGCAGAAAATGCCATTAAATTTTTTATGTTTGTTTTTTTTTAAATTTTTTAATTTATTTTCAGCATAACAGTATTCATTGTTTTTGCACCACACCCAGTGCTCCATGCAATCCGTGCCCTCTATAATACCCACCACCTGGTTCCCCCAACCTCCCACCATCTGCCCCTTCAAAACCCTCATTAATTTTTTTTTGCCATTAAATTTTTGATAAGGGTTCCACTGAATCTATGGATGGCTTTGCATCTAATATATGTCTAATATATTTGCATATATCTAGTAGAAACATTTTAACAATATTAATTCTGCTGATCATCAAGTATATGATATCTTTTCATTTCTTTGTATCTTCTGCAGTTGTTTTCACCAATGTCTTATAGTTCTCAGTGTACAAATCTTTCAACTCCTTGGTTAAATTATTCTCAAGTATCTTATTATTTTTGATACTATTATAACTAGGACTATTTTCTTAATTTTTTTTAGATACTTCACTGTTAGTATATAGAAATGTAACTGATTTTTATGTGTTGGTTCTGTATCCTAAAACTTTACTGAATCCATTTATTAATTCTAAAAGCTTTTAGATGGAATCTCTAAGATTTTTTTATGTCTAAATTATGTCATCTGCAAAGAGAAAATTTTACTCCTTTCTTTCCAATATGGGTAGCTTTTTTTATATTTACCTAATTGCTGTGACTAAGAATTCTAGTACAATGTTGAATAGGAGTGGAAAGACTGGGCACCCTTGTCTTGTTCCTGATTTTAAAGGAAAATATCTAGCTTTTCACTGTTGAGTATGATGCTAATGTAGGTTTCTCATAAATGGTCTTTATTATGTTGAGGCCTGTTTCTTGTATACCCAATTGTTGAGAATATTTATCATGAAAGGGTATCAAATTTTGTCCAACAGTTTTTCTTGGGAGGATAATGTGATTTTATCTTTCATTTTATTAATGTGCTATAACATATGTATTGATTTATATATGTTGAACCATCTCTGCATCCCAGGGATAAATCTGACTTGATCATGGTGTATGATCTTTCTGATGTGCTGTTGAATTTAGTTTGCTAGATTTCTAGGGGCGCAAATGGAAGGTTCTTTAGTCTGGTCCCTGTGCCAGCTGTCCAATTTGCAGGATTGCAGCTGGAAGGGGCCTAATGCCTAATAAAAGTCCTTTTCAGAACTTCTGGGAATGCAGACAGGAATATCTCCTGCAGGTCCCTAGGCCAGGGAGAATGTTCAAAGTCTGTGGCTGAGATGGGATAGAGAACATGACAGGGATGTCTCAAAATCTATACTCTGACTGAATTTGGTGGGCTTACCTGCAGAGATCTCCCAGACTCTGGCCAAGAGGGGCTATGACTAGTTGGGGGCCACTTCAGGGCCCACAGCCAGGACCCAGAGCTGTATATGATGCATAGGTGGACATGACCCTCCTCAGGTCTCTTGGCATATGGTCCTGGTGACAAACCCAAAGCCACGTGTGTCTATATTTGAGGTATCAGCAATCCAGAATGATTTGTGTTTCTGTGGCCACAGCTATGGTCAGTAACTCAGCTTCCTGGTTTCAAGCCTGACCAGCTCTCCTCAGTCTTGGACTTCACCAGAGTTTCATAGTCTCCTACCTGGATCTCAAGCTCCCACGAAAGCACTTTTCTGCACAGATACCAAATGTGCTCCTGATTAGGGAGGGGGGGTCATTTGCAAGGGACATTTATTTGTCCATTTTGCTGATGTCATTACCCACATCTTGATTTTGAACTTCTGACCTCCAGGCCTGTGAGAGAATAAATTTCTGTTGTTTTAAGCCCTCCCAATTTGTGGTATAGGTATTCCCTGCCTTTTGAAAGTTTATATTATGCTATCTTGCTTTTATGAAAGACCTAGGTTAGCACCTGTTTTTGCTAACCAAAAGAAATCTGAAGAAGACATCTTCTTTCATGAAAAAAGGAAAAAAGTGTAAATAGTGTTCACCACTTGTTTTGAAGCAGGCCACGATAGAGGCAGCAGACACCCCAAGCAGCACAGTGGCAATGAGCTCCTTCCCAGGGAACTAGACACAGTACCTCAGCATCAGGCCACCATATCTTTGAACTGCATCTGTGAGCATTTGTGCTTTGTCTCAATTTATTTAGTTCATCTCTTAGCAACATTATGTCCTAAGGTATCAGAAAAGCCTAAGAGAGGTTATTTTTTTTTATGTGAGAATCTTAAAAAAAAAAAAATCCATATACATTAATAGCAATCACTTCTTCGTTTTATGCCATTTCTATTTACAAAAGGTTTCACTGGAAGCTCTACTTTCAGATGGTGGAGGAAACCTGTGCTGTATTATGCCTGTCCAAGGAAATGAATACCCTCTTAGAATGTACAGAATTCAGTGTTTAAAGGCCAACATGTTGAGAAACCTTCATTAGAATAGTGCCCCTCCAAGATTAATTTATATGCTATGGCACTTGGGCCAACGCTAGTCATCTGATCTTGAACTTGACTGCATTAGCAACTGCAATTCATGTATGGTCATAATGAAGCTGCCTCGTTCTCATTAAATTAATACCAAAATGGTATAGCTTGTGGGATCTGGAGAATAACACTATACCAAGTGGTATAGTCACTTTCATATAAGAAAGTCACTACACCAAGTGGCTGAGCAACCTCTACTTGAATACTCAAATGGCAATAACCTCACTACCTTGAAAGGCAGTCTCTTCTCACTCCGATTGTTTCGTTGCTTAGACACTCTTGCTGTTAAGCTGAAATTATCTTTCCTGTCGTTACCACCTATGGTCCTTTGCTCTGCCTTGAGGCCCATGAAACCTTTGTAACTGCACTTTCCCAGAATGACCCAAGTCTGTTCGCAGTCTTCCTGCAGACGAGACTCCACACCCTCCTCTCTCGGGAGCAGGGCTCAGGTGATGTGGTTTCGGTTCACTGCCCTGCTTCCGTGGTTCCCTCATCTTGTTTACATTATCCATGTGCCCTGGCGTTTCAGCTCCACGGTCGTTTTGCTGCTCGTCAACACAACACTAGTGGCTGTTCTCCCGTGACATCGCTGCATGGTTAGCTTGTCCAAGTAAAACAAGGTTTAATTAAATCTTAATGTTGCACCCGGCTCTTGCAGAAGGGTTGTTTTCTGGTCCTGGTGCTATTAGCAGAATACATAATGAGAGCAGAGCGTGTGAGTGTAGGATGGGTCCCCCTCACAAAACGTGGCATTTTGTCGCTCACTCGCAATCTTCTTTCACGAAGTTTACTTTTTGGCTTACCACAGAGGTCTCAAGCTTTCCTTGAAGACAAATAGACGTATATTCATGGCAGTGTTTTTTTTGTTTTGTTTTTGAGTGATGAAATTGGCATCAAAAAAAATCTTAAAATACACCAAGAAACTAAATGGGAAGAAGAAAGATCTAGTTTGGAAAGTTTAAGGATTTCCCTGTCCTGACCTGTTACCTCTTTTACATTCATGAATTGTCTAAATTGAAACTACTAGTCTTCTGAACTCTACAGAGGCTAAATAGCCCATAAAATATTCTGGCTTTGAACTGCTATCATTTCTCTCCTATTTTGAATTTATGACAGAAAAATCATCACTATGGCCATTACTCTCTGGAAAAAACAAACCAACTAACTAACTAACTAACTAAAAAGTGATACCACCGAACAGTCCCTGACACGACTAATTTTTCCAATCTGCTCGTAAATCCTTGGGAAATGTCCTGTACCTCAGTTGTTAAACGTTGACCCAATAAGAGTTATTTGAACAGTTAACTATTTTTACCTGCCTTAGAGAAGTACAGGAGAAAATATGATTACATGGTTTGATATATGCATGAAGCTTATCAGCAACTTTTGTCATATCCAACAGCTAAAAAACATGAAGACTTCTTGTACTGTGTCATTGAACTGATGATGATGATGTGAATATATTATTTCTATCAATTCACCTCTCACGTCCTTAACCTTTTCACTTCAGGTAACAGCAATAATTTGCTCTGTTTATTTTATGATTAAAAAAAAAAAAAAAAACAGGGGTGCCTGGGTGGCTCAGCGGGTTAGGCCTCTGCCTTCGGCTCAGGTCATGATCTCAGGGTCCTGGGATCAAGTCCCACCTCGGGCTCTCTGCTTGGCAGGGAGCCTGCTTCCTCCTCTCTCTCTCTGCCTGCCTCTCTGCCTACTTGTGATCTCTCTCTGTCAAATAAATAAATAAATAAACAAACAAACAAACAAAAACAACAAAGAGCTTAGAAAACTCGATGGACACCAGAAACCTGATTCCCATATTAAATAAGAATAGTTTAAAGCAGCTACATAGTATGAATCCTGCTTCAGATAAAAATACCATGGCGCAGAATGCTGAGAGGTCCCTTTTCAAAGCTACCAACCCATGGAAAACTAAAATCTCATGTTTAGGTATAAATGCCCTCACTTTATTTCCTCCCATGCAAACTAAATTCTTTAAAAATGCATGTGAAAATATTTGAATCTGAGTCATCTACAAACCTCTGTGCCTATATTATGTGTCTGTTAACATGTATAAAGATCATGATTATTTGTATGTATGACTGGTATCATTCTTAAAAAACAAAACAAAACAAAACTCAAGTACCAATTAAAAACAGGAAATAGGGCACCTGGGTGGCTCAGTGGGTTAAGGCCTCTCTACCTTCAGCTCGGGTCATGATCTCAGGATCCTGAGATCAAGCCCCGCATCGGGCTCTCTGCTCAGCAGGGAGCCTGCTCCCTCCACAACCCATCCCGCCTACTTGTGCTCTCTCTCTGTCAAATAAATGAATAAATTATGCTGAGTGAAATAAGTCAAGCAGAGAGAGTCAATTATCATATGGTTTCACTTATTTGTGGAGCATAACAAATAGCATGGAGGACAAGGGGCGTTAGAGAGGAGAAGAGAGTTGGGGGAAATTGGAAGGGGAGGTGAACCATGAGAGACTATGGACTCTGAAAAACAATCTGAGGGGTTTGAAGTGGCGGGGGGGTGGGAGGTTGGGGTACCAGGTGGTGGGTATTATAGAGGGCACAGATTGCATGGAGCACTGGGTGTGGTGAAAAAATAATGAATACTGTTTTTCTAAAAATAAATAAACTGAAAAAAAAAGAAAATAAATAAATAAATAAAATCTTTAAAAAAAAAGAAAAAGAAAAACTGGAAGTATAAAATGAAAATAAAATCTGATTTTCTAAAAGATGTAACGTTTTCATAGATCAAACATAAAAGCAATTGATTTTATTATTTGTTTATACCTTGATTTTTATAATAGTCCCAGAGTGGATATAGACTGCAGTGAGGTCACTTTTCTGAATTCAGCTTGGGATATTTCTTGTTAGTGTTTGATAGACATAATATCTAGGAGATGTGCAGGCAAAAGAGGAGTTATATAAAGCTTATCTCTAATATCTAGCCCAGTGCATGGCTAATTTCTAGAAAATATTTATCAAGTGAATTGCTGACTGACAGACGCATTGATTGACTAAATCAATGACTATGAAAACATTCATACACTGACCTAAGAATCAGTAATTATTGTGAAGCTCCATAGCTTTTGAATAATATTATCTTCTTAATAATGGCAAAGATGGAGGCCCTCCTCTTGGTCATTCATTTTTTATAAGAAACAGCAAGATTCAACAAATTTGAAATAAATCTGAAGCACTGAGACTTTCCACTTGGGTCTTCCTATTTATGCATGGAAAACTGGATTGATTATATGAACAAGGAACCTCACATGACTCCAGAGCACATGTGCCCTCCACGGGTAGTCTCTGTTGAAAGGCGTGCAGTGGGAATCAGCAACATTCTTCCTGAATCCAGGGGAAATCAACAGACTTCCTCTGCCACTTTTTTCTTTCTTTATTTTTTATTTTTTTCTTGTTAAAATAAGAGATTCTTTAAAAAAAAAAAGTTTTTTAGTTTTAGTGTTTTTTTTAAGATTTTATTTATTTATTTTGACAGAGACAGAGATCACAAGTAGGCAGAGAGGCAGGCAGAGAGAGAGGAGGAAGGAGGCTCCCTGCTGAGCAGAGAGCCCGACTCGGGGCTTGATCCCAGGACCCTGGGATCATGACCTGAGCCGAAGGCAGAGGTTTTAACCTGCTGAGCCACCCAGGCGTTCCTAGTTTTTTTGTTTTTTTATTATTATGTTCAATTAACCAGCACATAATACATCATTAGTTTTTGATGTAGTGTTCCAACTATTCATTAGCCATTTCTTATAACATTATAACATTTCTTCTTCTACGGTTGCTAGAGGCACTCCTTAGCTATAAGACTAAACCTCCGCCCTCTAACGCAGTCTTCCGGCAGCCACATTCATCATTGAAGATATTCCAACAGTTGCCCCAAACCTAGGAGTCTTACCATGTTAAATTTTTCACTTCCAATGCATGAGCAAATCTTGATGGGATTTCTTATAAAATATGTCTAAAGTCCTTCCACATTTTTCCTATGCATTTCTATCACTGCGTGTGAGCCTTTATCACTCCTGCCTGGATTTCTGCAATATTCTTCAACTTTTCTCCCTGCACTCAACCCTTACAATTCATTTTCTACACACTGGTTTATATTATCTTTTAAAAATGCGAAGCAGATCGGTGGCACTCTCTTCTTACATCTTAGAGAACTCCTATTACACTAAGAATTAAGTCCAAAAATGTTATCAGGAGCTACAAGTCCCTGCATTCTTTATTTCTTGCCTACCTCCCAATACCAATATCTCACAGTGTCTTTCTTATCACACACAAGATGCCACAGTTTCTTGTTTGCTCTTCGGACATGGAAAATGTTGCAAATTAATCTAAGCTGAGTTGATCTTGCACAACACATAGGCACTAAACTTTTTTGGGTAGATAGGCAAAGAAGACAAAGACATTTTTGGGTAGATAAGCAAAAATAGGCAAAGAAGCCAAGTTAGGTGAGGGTTAACTATACCCTCAGTACTAGGTAATAATAAAACAAAGCTACTGATTGAATTTTGACAAATACGCAGATATTTATAAGACATATATGATTGTCTTAGTGAGTGAGCACAAAATAGTTCCAACAACAACCTGCTGAAAGTGCAATAAAAGGGGCACCTGGGTGGCTCAGTTGGTGAAGCAACTGCCTTCAGCTCGGGTCAGGATCCTGGAGTTCCAGGATCGAGTCCCACATTGGGCTCCCAGCTCCATGGGGAGTCTGCTTCTCCCTCTGACCTTCTCCCCTCTCATGCTTTCTCACTCCCTCTCTCAAATTTAAAAAAAAAAAATCTTTTTAAAAAAATGTAACAAAGTTACATCTTTTTCTTCTTTTAGCTGTTCCTCATGTCATCAGCAGACAGCATTCCAGAGGCAGAACTGATATACACTTAAAGTAGGAGCAACCAATGAAATGTTACTTTAACTCATGCTAGACAGAAAACCATTTATGGATCAAGCTTGGGGTATCTTTCCTAACCTAAGGGTATAAGTTTCATGCCCCATTAGATTCTTAAACTGTGCTAAAAATAAATGTGGAGTATCCCAAAAAACATAGGTCAATTCCATATACCATAAATACCTTTAATTTTATCAATAAAGACCTATTTATATTATTCATAATGCCAAATATCAAGATACTTATTTGCCAACAAATACCAGTTGAAGTTTCTAAGATCAGATCACCTGGTGTTTATCAACAGATGGACAAAATTCTTGGTAGCCATCTCTGGAATGTGACTTTTCTTACATAATTCTAGCAGATGAGCTCTGGATTATGGGTTCTTTTTTTTTTTTTTTTAAGATTTTATTTACTTATTTGACAGAGAGAAAGACTGTGCACATGAGCAGGGGCAAAGGGAGAAGGAGAAGTAGGTTCCCTGCTGAGCAAGGAGCCCAATGTGGGACTCGATCCCAGGACCCTGGGATCATGACCTGAGCTGAAGGCAGCCACTTAACTGACTGGACCACCCAAGTGTCCCTAGATTATGGGTTCTTGATTGAGACAAGTGATCCCCTCTTCCTGGAGTCAAAGCTTAAGAAGCTGGAACTTACATAATATCACTCTATCTACCCTGAAGTAGTCTTTAAGTTGAAGACATTTTAACATTATTTCAAGAATATCACACTTGTTGCTGGCTCTATCTTGAAAACTATGTAAACACTCTTTCTAAAGTTCTTTGCATGGTAAACTCTTTCTCATTCTTCAGGCTGAAGCTCAAATTTCACCCTTTGAAAGAGAGCTTCCCTTATCAAGCTATCCAAAGAATAGTAATGTTAAGCACAGAGTAATAATAGTAACCACAACTATAATAATAGCTAATAATTTTGAGGACTACTATGTGCCATGTACAAGGCTACTTACTGTACATTTATCATATCATTTAATTTTCACAACAACCCTATGAAGTGGAAATTTATCTTCATTGTACAGATGAGGAAATTGAGGCATAGGACCTTGACAACATAACAAAACGGGAAGTGGCAGAACTGGAATTTGAATCTAGTGAGACCCTGCCCAGAGTTCACCTTCTTTACAACTAAAGCAACACTGACTAACCCCATGCTAATTACTATCACAACATCCTGTTTATTTCTCAATATTTTGTACCATAATCTCTAAATATCTTTTATTTCCTTAATTATTCTTTCTCATGTCTCACCAAAATGTAAATTTCTTGAGGGCAGGCATCATGATGGCTTATTTATCACTGTCAGAGCATCTAATACCTTTCCTGTTACCTAGTTTGTGTTCAATAAATGTATTTCTGCAAAAATGAGTTAGGGTAATAGAATATAGGGACAGCATTGCTAATTCTAGTTCCTTGACCCATATCACTCAACAGTCAAAAGGAAAGTCACGAGGCCTGGAATAACTGATTCCTTGACATTCTCCACCATCTATGTCTCACATCTGGTATCACAAGAGGTCCATCAGGGGTTTACTAGGGCATACGTGAACATCTGACAATGTTCTGGAGAAAGAATAGCTCACATTTCATCTATTCTCCACAATGTTGCCAAAGGGATATTTCTTAAGTCAGAATTCTAGGTAATTCGCTAAGAGGAGAAAAAGAAATGAAAGATATACTGATTGGGAAGAAAGAAAACTTTGCAGATGGCTTGATCATCTATTAGAAAATCTGAAAGAATCAACCAAAAAAACCCTGCTGGAATTAATAAGTGATTATAGCAAGGTTGCAAGATAAAAAGCTAATACACAAAAGTCAGTATTTTCTCCCATATACCAGCAATGAACAAGTGGAATTTGTAATTAATGACACATTACTATTTATATTAGTAGCATGGAAAATGAAATATTTAAGTATAAATCTAACCAAATATGTGGAAGATCTACATGAAGAAAACTACTAAACTTCTTTGACAATTGTCAAAGAAGAACTGAATAAAGAGACAGATATTCCATATTAATGAAAGGAAGACTCAATCTTGTCAAGACATCATCTCTTCCCAGTTTGACCTATAGATTCAATTCAATTCCAGTAAGACTCCCAGCAAGTTTGGATACTGACAACTAACTCCAAAGCTTATGTGAAAAGGCAAAACAGGGGGAAAGGTCAACACAATATTGAAGGAGAAAAACAAAATTGGAGAATGAACACTTCTCAATTTCAAGACTTAATATAAAGATATAGCAATCGAGGGCACATGGGTGGCTCAGTGGGTTAAGCCTCTGCTGTTGGCTCAGGTCCTGATCTCAGAGCCCTGTAGCCAATGGGCTCTTTGCTCAGCAGGGAGCCTCCTTCCCCCTCCCTCTCTGCGTGTGTCTCTGTCTACTTGTGATCTCTATCTCTCTGTCAAATAAATAAATAAATAAATAAAGACTAAATAAATACATAAATAAAATCTTCAAAAAAAAGAGATACAGTAATCAAAACCATGTCATATTGCTGAAAGAGTAAACAAAAAGGACATCATAACAGAATAAAAAGCTCAGATACAGACGCACATTAACATAGACAAGTGATCTTTGACAAAGGAGAAAAGGCAATACAATGGGGAAAAGATAGTCTTTTCAATAAACGGAGCTGGAACAACTGGACATTCACATGCCAAAGAGAGAGAGAAAGAGAGAATCTAGACACAGACTTTGCACCCTTCACAAAAATTAGCTCCAAATGTGTCATCGTCCTAAATGTGAAATGCAAAACTATAAAACTCCCAGAAGATAACATATGAAAAATCTTAGATGACAGCGGATATGGCAATGACTTTTAACACACTGAGCCACCCAGGCGCCCCATTGGCAATGACTTTTTAGACAAAGCACCAGAGGTATGATCCGTGAATGAAATAATCGATAAAGTGAACTTCATTAAAATTAAAAATTTCAGCTCTATGAAACACAATTTTGAGGCAATGAGAAGACAGAACACATCTGATAATGTGTTAATACGTATAAGATATATAATACGCAAAACTCTCAAAATTCAACAGTAAGAAAACAAACCCATTAAACACAAGCCAAGGATCTGAACAGATACCTCATCAAAGAAGATATACAGATGTAAAATAAATGTATGAAAAGATGTTCCACCAGCATGTGTCATCAGGGAAATGCAAATTAAAATAATGAGGAACTACCACTACATACCTACTGGAGTGGCCAAAACTGAAAACACGGACAACACCGGATGCTGGCGAGGATGTGGAACATCAGGGACTCACTTCTTGCTAGTAGGAATGCAAAATGTTACAGCCACTTTGGGAGACAGTTTGGTGGTTTCTTACAAAACTAAACATCTTATCACGTGATCCAACAGTTGCCCTAGTTGGCATTTACCCAAAAGGAACTGAAAACTTGTGTCCACACAAAAACCTACCCACAGATGTTTATAACAGTCTTATTCCTAAGTGTCCAAACATGAAAGCAACTATGATGCCCTTCAGTAAGTGAGTGCATAAATATATTGTGGTAAATCCAGAAAAGGAAATATCATTCAGCACTAAAAAAAGATAAGCTATCAAGCCATAGAAAGATATGGAAGGAACTTAAATGCATATATTTAAGTGAAAGAAGCCAATCTAAAAAGGTTGTATGCTCTATGATTCCAACTATGTATTATTTTGGAAAAATTTTTAGGGCAACAGAATTACTTCATTTGAATCTGCAATGGTAGATCTATGTCATTATACATTTGTCAAGTCTCATAGACTGTACAACACCAAGAGTGAATTCTAATGTGAACTATGGACTTCGGGTGATAGTGATGTCTCAATGTAGGTTCATTAATTGCAACAAACATAGCAGTGTGGTGTGGGACATCCATAGTGGGAGAGGTTTTGCATGTGTGGGGGTAAGAGATCTCTTTCTCTTTACTTACTGCTCAGTTTTGCTGTGAACATGAAACATTTCTGTACAGAATTATTACTATGTTTTAAAGATTTATTTATTTATTTGACAGAGACACAGTGAGAGAGTACCAAGCAGGAAGAGTGGGAGAGGGAGAAGCAGGCTTCCTGCTGAGTGGGAATCCCTATGTGGGACTTGATCCCAGGACCCCGGGATCCTGACCTGAGCCGAAGGCAGATAGATGCCTAATGACTGAGCCAGCCAGGAGCCCCTGTACAGAAGGATTATTAAAACAAACAAACAAAACTACATCAGAACTCTGCATCTGCATCATTTTAAAGGTGGAATCCACACTCTTTAGCCTGGCATATGAGATGTCTCTAAACTTTTCCCTGCCTAATCATCTAACTATGCATGTTAATTTGTTACACCCATACATGTATGTGTATTTGTACACACACACACACACACACACACACGCACACACACACACTGCCTTTATGCCACCTCTCACACTATTCATTCAGAATTTCTTGTTTATTTAAACAAAGCTGTTAGTTTCTTGTATAGGCTCTCCCCTCTGAATGATGAGGTTCCTGCTCTTCTTTGATTGACTGACTAATGCCTCCTTGCCTTTCAAGCCTCATTTCTTCAGGCTTGATTCTCCTCCAGTCTGATTCAGGTGCCTCTGACAGCACCCAGTATGTACCTTCTTTCATTATGGAGCATGTGATATTATTCTAGAATCATTTACATAAGTGACTGTATCCTTCAAGAGATCATGAGTTCCTTGAAGTAGAATCTGTTGTTTCAGCACAGTTCTGTGTCCATAGTAGATATTCTAGAAATATTTGTTGGATAAGATGAATGGGGAGAAAAGGGGGAGTGGGGCAGTAAGCTTCCATCCCAGACCATTCCCAGACCTGGCAATCATTTATGGCAAACTGCCCTTCAAGGAAAGTATGTGTAGTTGCTGGGAGCATTTTCCATCTTCAGTGAATAGGGCCAATTTCATTCCCTGGTGATGTCAATATGGAATCGTTCACCAGCCTGAAAATCCTCTGGCACTGAAAACACACAAAGTCTGGAAGCCTGTTTATGAGACTGAGAAGGTGAGTCAATAGACCCTGTTCCAAGTTGGCAAGGATGGATATAGTCCTAAACATCTAAAGCTCCATAATTCACATTAAGCCTCTCATTAATTTAAATGTTAATGTAAATTTAAAACATGTCATATTGATTTGGTACTATTTTTGGATGACTATTGCGTAACTGAGCTTTCTAACAGCAGAATCCAAATGGACATCCCTTCACATCAACTTTCGATTAAGAGAAAGAGTGAAGCTTTCTATTTTTCTCTCCCTTTTTATTGTGTAAAATCATTTGTTTTAGTTACATGTTCTAGCTATGAGAAGCTATGAGAACTTCTGCCTTTGAGTGGAATTGATTTGGACAGTCCTGAGCAAAAAGATCAATTTCTGAATCTCTTCTTTCACAGTATTACACATAGAATTTCAAATATGTACAGAGATTGGTGTCTTTCTTTCCCTTGTCACTGAGGAGACATGAAAAGTCTCTATGACCATGCTGGTGATTTCATTCTATTTTGTTAGTTTTCAGCCAGAATCTCCTTTCATTGGGATTTATGTCCTTACTTAAAAGGAAAGTGCAGTTTTCAAATGTCTCATTATGTTAGGTTCACATAAGAGAAATTATGATGATGATGAGGATGATAACTGGAAATTTTGTATATCTTTACTTACTCTGTGCTGGACCTTGATGCAAAGTCTGTTATGAAAAGTTATCACAGGAGGGTGCCTGGGTGGCTCAGTTAGTTGAGTGTCTGACTCTTGGTTTTGGCTCAGGTCATGATCTGGTTGGATCTGGTTTGGCTCAGGTCATGTGAGATGGAGCCCTGCATCCGGCTTCCTGCTCAGTGGGGAGCCTGCTTCTCCCTCTGCCACTTACCCTGCTTGTGCTCTCTCTCTCAAATAAATAGATAAAGTTTTTTAAAAACCATTTTTAAAAAAAAGTTCTCACATAATTTTCAAAGCAACAGAGAGACGCTATTCTCAATACCCTATTTTATAGATTAGGAAACTGTCCTATGGAAAGATTAAGCCTTTCCTAAAGTTCTACAAGTAGAAAGTGATGTTGCTTGCTCTAGGACTCAGGTTGGTCTGACCCCATGGTCTTTCTCACAGTCACTAAGCTCTTTGGGTCTTAAACCAAAAACAATGTGACTGAGATATACAAGCCTTCAACAGTGAATTTCTGTTCTTAAGCGATGCACATAAACCTACAATGGATCATTTGTTAAGGCTATTAAGAAGCTAGGTGGATGGGTGGTACCCAGAAACCTGCTCACTAATTCATGAATACCTTGTCTCTTACTTCTCTCAACTAAGCATTGTGAAATTTGAACTAGTTAGTGAAGCCTCTTCCAGCTCCACATTCTACGAGTCTATATGATTCTCTCTGGTCTGATCAACAAACCCTCTGGCCAGTTCTTCTCTTCACAGCCACCCACCACAATGCTTTTTTACACCCAATGCTTCTGCCCCTGCAGGCAGCCCTACCTAGCTCAGTTCCCTGTACAAAGATGGGTCCATAGTAAGCATCCTGCTATCAACACATTTTTTTTTTTGAAACATGCTAAGTATCAGGCAGAGAACTCAAGCTAAAAGATGGAAAAAGCAACATTTTGTTCCCCTGAACATAGAAATGAAATACAAACATCATAGTCCTGGAAAGAAATCAGAGAAGGCCTCCTTATATCAAAATTATATTAACCAGTGCATTTAGAGGCTCACATAAATACAGACATGAGAGGACCTATTGAGATGGAGTATTTACTGGCACAGGTATAGCCAACAAGCTTTACAGTGTTAGGATATATGGGATGGTAAGAAGGAGGATTGTTCTAGTCTCACACAGACCTGCTAACTATGCCTCCTATTCTTTCTGTACAATTGGCTCATGCCTCAGTTTCTTCATCTATAAAATAAGGATCATTCGGGCACCTGGGTGGCACAGTGGGTTAAGCCTCTGCCTTCAGCTCAGGTTATGATCTCAGGGTCCTGGGATCGAGCCCCGCATCGGGCTCTCTACTCAGCAGGGAGCCTGCTTGCTCCTCTCTCTCTGCCTGCTTCTCGGCCTACTTGTGATCTGTCTGTCAAATAAATAAATAAAATCCTTAAAAAAATAAAATAAAATAAGGATCATTAATTCAAAATTTTCATAGGGTCATTGTGAGGCTTAATCTGTAAAATAATGTAGATAGTTTATCCCAGTGTTGGACATATGGTGCAGGTTTTAATGAATCTCCGCTATTCTAATAACAACAACAAAAAATTTCATGTGTTTTTAAATTACCCTTGAAAGTAGTAATTTCAGCTACTGCTCAATTCCCAATTTTAGAAATTGTTTTGTTTTTGCAAGACAATGACATACAGAACACCAATTAGGTATGAATATTTCACTCAGAAATGTTTTCCCCCCTGAGGGGGGCAGGAGGGAAGGAGTCATGATATAATGCCAAATTATGTAAACTAGCTTACAAGTTGCCCACAGTGTTTCCAGTTTCTTCAGAATTCCAGATTCTTCTGCTCAACATTAAGATAGCAGAAAGATAGATAGTCAGTGAATCACTGGTCATCAGGTGCCAAAGTATCATGAATCCTGTGAGTCCAAAATCAGATTTACTCAGCTCTGTGAGATACACAATTGATTTTTTCAAATCAATAGGTGAACCTGAACTTAATTAACTACAGTCACCTTAGTATCATTTAACTACAAGTAACTAAGTACCCAGCAGAGATTGAAACCAGTAATTAGGTCCATATGATAAATTTATAAAAATCCAAGCTTTTTCTAAGCATGGTAGTTCTACTACCGCAAATTCTTCCTAACCATTCTGCCTATATCAAACCACATCTTTAGAAGAAAAATATCAAGGAGAATGTTAAAGATGGAAGGGGCCTCACGTGAAATTTTGTACCAAGCCAATTTTGTACAAAACTTTGTACAAAGTTTTTACATGGAGAGATGAAAACCCAGTGAGGTTTGGACATTTGCCCAAACTGCCTGATTAATTATGGCAGGGTTATTAATTGAATCCATTTCCAGCTCTCAATCCAATGCGTATATTTACTTATTTTCTTGTTGCTATATCTAACTGAGAAATCTGTAAGTTACAGTGAGTATTTTATAGTTCTCTATGTCCATCTGGCAATTAGATTTGAAACAAAGTGATCATTGTCTGTATAGTTTTGAACTCATGATAAAAGGACGAGGTAAGAACAAGAAGTCCCTCAAATGTATGTTCAAAATGTTATCTATAGATAAAAATATTTTCCAATGAAATACATATGGCACATTTTAATGAAATAATTCAGTGAGCATTGACAAAAGAAAGACTAGCAAATCTAGGATAGATACACCAAAGCAACTGTGTGTGTGTGTGTATACATATGTGTTATGTGTATGCAACTATATATATACATATATAGTACATATGTGTTATATACATATATAGACCATATAATCACATATATATATATATATGTATATCTCTATTTATGTACTTATGTTAGATGAATACTGTATCCATTGATTCTCTTGGGTGAGGTTGGCAGGCGGGAATGTCTACCCTAAATTTGTTCTCATTTATATAGTATGATTTAAAAATATATTTGTGTTGTCTTACTCCAGGTGTAAAATAAACATCATCTGCTGAAATCCAGAACACTTCTTTAAATTCTTTGGGTTTTCTCAGGAAGATCAGAAACGGTCAGAGAAATTTTGATAAGGTAAGTTCCAAGCACTACTAATCTGTTCTCTTGGAGTTTCCATTCTAGCTGCCCATGTTCAGAACAAAGTGAGGTTTAGTACGTCAGAAAGAATAGGCAAATGGAAAGGTAGGTGCCATTTTTATTAATGATGTAGTTAGTATGTAAGGATGCTGTTTCAGAGTACGGCTAAAATAGGCTTCCTAGCATTGAACCCCAGACTTGAGTAGATTCACCCATCCAGACATGGATACCCATCTGACACAGACATGGCAGAGACATGCGAGCCTGACTATAAAATTTCCAGTGTGGAGTAGCTAACTCAAATGCATCTGTGAGCAGCCTGCTCTAAAGATACAGGTGAAGAGAATGGGTTAAACCGTAACTGACAAAAGGTCTTGCTCCCGAGTTCACCAATCAAATAAACAAGTCTAATGACCAAGGAGAAGAAAGAGTAAATGGAGTAAAAGAATCCAGGAGAAATACTATGGTGGAGTTTTCTTCAGATGAAAAAAAAAAATGAAATAGGGAATAAATATTCTTCCTTCATACCACTGTGTAGGAGTGACCTGCAAAAAAGAAGGGCCGTTAGAGATTGCATCAAGACTTTCTTAACCTAGTAGCACAGTAAAAAAATTTCTCCTGGGTGAGGGAGTCAATCATAGCACCATGATTTCTCTTGCTTTAAGGAGCTAGCCAGATCCAAGGCAGAATTGCTGCCAACTGTCTGTGAGCAGTCATTTCTTTTCAGAATCTTAATGGGCATTTGTCTGTATTGTTACAAAGCAGATGACTCTATGGTAGACCACTGGCGTTTATGGTTTTAGCTACTAAAGTAAAACTCACTAGATAATTTTTAACTTTTCGGGCATACTATTAAACCATTCTGTAAAGAAGTTGTGGAGGGAACAGTTTATGAGGTAGTCAGTGAGCTTTGGTAGCTCCTCAGTGTACTTGGTTCAATGGGAATTTGTAATTGTAATTTAATAAATCATCAATGTTACTTGGATTTATGTGTTGGCAAATGTATTGGTAAAAATAAAACCAAGGAAAAGGAACTTGCAGAAAGGATAGAAAAGGAATTGCAAGCATGAATGTAAGAGTAAAATGATATACTTGGTACAGAACCAAGAACAAAACCAACCATCTACAAGCATTCCTGGTGGCAGGACCCATTCAATATATTCAACTGAATGATACCTCTAGAATGAAGGAATGCTATGCCATTTCTTTTATATTTGTGTTTCTTCGGTTGGGATTCTAGTCTTGCAAGACTAAGTTCACTTTAATTTTGGTCACTTGATTTGGTCCACTTTTGGTGATATTACCTCCCCTTACCTATACAGCTAAGGATTAGCAAAGGAAAAAAATAAAACAGATTAGGACAACTTTGTCTCTTATAATGGAAGGACAGTCATCGGGATTTACCAATACACCATGAAATACTTAACTTGAGGAAGAATTAATCTTCAAAAATAAATAGGATATCACCATGAAGGAGGGGTTTATGTTTGATATTATTTAATACCACCTCCTGGCATAGATGGTATATCACCTTTTAACATGAGTAATCTATAAAAATGTATGGACTGTACTGCCATTTAGAAAGTTGATTATTAATGGGGTACCTAGGTGGCTCAGTGGGTTGGGCACCCAGCTCTTGGTTTTGGCTCTGGTTGTTATCTTGAGGTCATAGGATCAAGCTCCAAGCCAGCCCCTACACTCAGTGGGAAGGCTGGTTGAGATTCTCTCTCCCCTCTACCCTCCCTGTCCCTCTCACTCTAAAACGAATAAATGAATCTTCTTTTAATATTCTTTGGTTATTAGCAAAGTCCTCTTGGATATATCCTTAAAGAATGTCAAAGGACTACTAAATTTGACACTCAAACTTATACTCCTGCAAGTTATTACATAAGATTAAAAGTAAGATTAAATCTATAAAAGCCCTGACCCCTTCTATTCAGTTTGAAAAGAAGGGACTGTCCTTTGTTACCAGACCTGTGCTCCTACATGGAATGTGAACTTCGGATATTTAAAAGACGAGCCTGGTTTCTTGCATCCATTTCACTCAAGCGTGGAATGGGAGCCCTTTTAATTTAAAATATTCTGCTAGCTACATTTAATCGATGAAACAAACAAAAACAATTCAGGGTTGTAATCTTGGCCAATGGGTATCTAAAACCATGCTTGAACTAATGAAACCATGGAAGTGGAATGGGAAGAAAAATTTAGTCATTGAGAAGGTGATCTCAAGAAGAAACATGTAGAAAGGCCCAAGGACATTTCTGTGCCTAAAGATATGGCAGTCAAAAAGTATCACCACAAATGCACATATTGAGGAATTTGTTTGGCTTGTCCACTGTTGTCAGTGAGCTATGAAATGGATGGAAATGGGACAAGTATGAAATCTGGTTTTAGCCCTCAAATTTGGAGCTATGGCTTCCTTCTGCTGGGCTGCCCATCCAAATACCCAGCTCTAATTAGATCCTGGGGAAAGTAAAACTCATTCAGTAAAGCGACTAGTCCTCCAAACAAACAAACAAAAATATTATGCTGAAAGAGAGAAGAGAAATAGTAAGAAAATAGACTGGGACTTCCCTGGGGAAGCCAAACCTCAAAATCTTTCACAAGATTTAACAAGATTTTCACCAATAAAGACCTTTAAAGAAGGAGAAAAAAAAAATGGTCCTAGATCAGTGGAGTATTTGTTCCAGAAAGGGACAAGAGCAAATATTAAAATCTCCAGGGAAATCAGAAAATACAGCAACTCCATTGATTAATTATCATAGCTCTTCCCTTTCTGTTCTGCATAAATACTGGCATAGAGATTTTTGTTCCACTTGGAATTTTTTAACTTAATATGAACTAGCCCTATCAGGAATTAATTTTATTTCTGACTTCTTGCTAATAGAAAGAGTGAGAATTATCGTCTTCTATAAGATGGTTAAATGGATGGTGCAACAGACTATAACGAGGAAAGTTTCAAATAGCCTTGTCAGGTCTGTGATTCATACCAAAAAGTCCACATCTATGTGGTTAAGTTGCAGTGACTGTTACTTTATGATTGACATTTTTATTTGGGAACAAATAGAGTTCCACTTATTCCTGGAAACATATCTATAAATTAGATCCCCCAATGCCTAAAATGAGATACGTAATTTCAAGTGAAACAATATTATTGCCTCAATCTAAAGAGAACTAAAAGGATATTTGCTATTATCACATCCATGGGAATTTTTTGATAAAAAGATATATAGCTTTTTCCAGTTTGGGTTGTCTCTAAAATGTGGCTGCATTGGTAGTGACTGAAATCATTATTAGATCTGATTCATAGATTTCTTGGTAATAGAAAAAACATGCCCACATTCCCATGACTCAGGTCCTGGTTAACAAATCTTTACACCATAAATCTAAGGTAGCCACACTCAGGGAGATCTCAAGCCCCATGAGATGCCTCCTCTTTGGCCTTTAAATTAAAAACAGAATTAAAACACTCAGTAGTGGCAAGAGTGTAGACAGAGAACATTTTTTTTTCAATTTATTTATTTTCAGAAAAACATTATTCATTATTTTTTCACCACACCCAGTGCTCCATGCAAGCCGTGCCCTCTATAATACCCACCACCTGGTACCCCAACCTCCCACCCCCCCCGCCACTTCAAACCCCTCAGATTGTCTACAGAGAACATTTTTATAAAATGCTATTGAGCGAGTAACTTGGTATAACCCTTGCAGGTACCAATATGGCATGTTATCAAAAGTCTTTAAAAGTCAGTCTGCCCCTGACCTAACATTTCTTTTTCTAAGATTTATCTTAAGGAAATTAGTAGACAAATGAATGAAGACATTGTACATGCATAATCATTGCAGCACGGCAAATATCAGAAACAACCTATATATCTGGCAATAAAGGACTTGAAATGATATAATAAGGCACCACGTAATCATCAGTGGTGATGCCATTGCTCTGAATGTATAGACATGGAAATATAGCCACAGTATATTATTAATTTAGAAAATCCGATTATAGGAAATTCTGTGATACCAGCAATTTATATATTATACATTTGTATGTGTAGAAAAGATCTGAGTCATGAGATTATGGCTTATTCTCTTTGTATATCCTATTTCTCTAAAGAAGAAATAAATAGACCTGTAAAACAAATTGAGAGAATAAAATAAATTGCAAAGGGAAAAGATTTTCAAAGGATAAGAAATGATACCATTAAAATGATGCCATTAAAAGACAGGTGCACAACACTATCTTTTTATGATCCACGTTGTTTTCCCACCAGAAGGAGGCCTGAGCAGGGAGTGGATCTGTGGACCTACCACGTTTTCCCGGGAATGGGGCTGAGCCATGACTCCTGGTGTCCTGGTCTCTAACAGTGATAATCTCATCCCCTGTTGTTATAAGAGCAGTGACCTCTAGTAATATGCTAAAAAGCAAGGGGGAAAGGCCTCAAAACTAATATCAACTACACCAGCTGATCATTTGCAAATAGGACTATGCAAGAAGAATGTAAGGTATAATTCCCAGAGCCAGGGATTAAGAAGAGACTTTGAAGATGGTTGGAAGGTGAAAGCACTACGACACCATAATCATGCTGCTCAGCAACAGAGTAAAGCCAAGATCACCACTGCGGTGCTAGGTGTTTGGGGGCTCAGTGAAAGGAGGGCATGATTGACAGAGGGACCGCAGGGACAGACTCACAATTCTGCAGTGCTTTAAAGTGCTGAAGGAAATGTTCAAGGAGGGTACCAAGGCATTGCTTTAGCCCTTGTATAAATGATGTCAAATCTATGGAAGCAACTAAATGCTCAAGTAAATGCCCTTCAGGCTAAGACCCTCCTCTTTCATCCAGGCTGTTGACTCTACTCCTTCCCCTGGGTCAGTAACTCCAAGTTATTGACCCTACTCCTTCTCCTGGGATATTGGAATGACCACCACCGCAAATTCATGGAACAGTTAGTATCCCTGAGGTGAGCAATTAGTCCTTTGTACCTAAGGCTAAGACAGGAACAGCCCAGTTAGCTGTAGGTTCCCTGGAAATTGTTTTCTTCCTAGCATTCTTGGATGGATCTGTGTTGGTGCCATGAAAGGTTGGGAATCACTCGAAGCTTCTGCTGTCTGTTCTGGAGGAATCTATTTACCCCAGTCTACTTATGTTACCACCATGATAAAAAAAAAAAATGGCAGGTGAAAGTAATGGAGGAAGGACTTTCTGTGCATATAATTGGGACATAAGCCTCTTTGTCCCAATTATTTCAATGAGTCTTCACAACACCCTCTCCACCTTCCTTCAAGGGTAAAGAGAAGTTAAGTAACTTGCTCCTCAAGGTCATTCAAATAGAAAGGAGATAGGTGTGGGATTAAATCTAGGCTGTATGATTCCAATTGTAATCACTGGCATACCTTCTGACTCTTGTAGAACATGTTATAACATATATGTACGATGACTGTTTAAAGTAATAGTAATCATTTGAAAAAACTGACATCAGACGTAACCAAGCTAGAAGTACACAGGATTCAGAATTTTGATTTTTCTGATCTTCTTATAACGAAAGAGGGCAGTTGGTGAATTAGAACCCCATGGTTCTTCCTTAGTTTTCTTTTTTCACACAGCCATGATAAATAGAAAGATACGAATGAACTCCAACGCTCTGGGAAGGGAAAGACCTCTGAAAGAATCTGGTGTTGTATTGCAGTGTTGTACCCAAAGGGGGAAAAGCATGCTCTTAAGTATACTGTATTTGGTAAGTGGTAACCATTTGGAAAACAGAGGTGAAATGAAAATTACCTGTTAAGTCTCAGCCATTCCACAGCACATTTCAGCTGAGAATGCTTAAAAATAAAATACCCGAGAAGGCAAGCTATTTGCAGTTCTATTTGTACGTGATCTTATTTTCCCCATGTGCGAGGAGAATGTTCCTTCAAGGTTGTCACTGTCATCATGGAACGCTCACTCACTCATTCAATACATGTTTCTGGAACATGAACTTCATGCTGGGGAACTGAGCACTGGGGTTACTCAGGTGAATCAATGTTCTCTTCTGTGGAGGGAAGCAAGGACAGACCCCAGGATCTTAATATCTTAATAGTATATGGTAGCGAGGAGAGGAACAGATGCACATTAACATAAAGATATATACGCTTGCCCACATACACGCATATGCTATCTTGCCACACTGCGGGAGGGAAATATCAATCACACTGAAGATATTAACAGAATGTCTGGGTGGCTTCCACCTCGATCGCAGAAGATTGCATGGATGAGTTGAGTTTTCAAAAGTTTGGGGGAAAAAATGACAGAATAAAGTATTGTGGCACAGAATGTGGAGACATTTTCTGTCTTGGCAGAGATCATTTCACAGAGAATCTGAGGAGTCCTCAGTATCGTGAAGGAATATAATTTGAATTAGAAAGAGCTCAGGTGAAACACCCAGGCAGGGATCAAATATCAGAACTGATATGTATGTTTTCCGGCATTTGTCTAAGTGGAGTCTTAGAAACAAAATACCCCCTCCAGGTCCTTCCTTTGGAATCTAAAGTCTTTGTATATGAGATGACATGCAATTATTATACCGAATTCTAATAAATACAAATAAAACCCAAGTCCTTTTTAAAGGCTTGAGCTGTAGATCAAGCGGGGTTAAAGCGTCTGTTTTGCCAATTACTTTTCAAACCTGAAAAAGTTGTTTTCTTCCCTTGCTTTAAGGTCCTTTAGGGAAGGAAGGCTACTGCGAGTGAATGCAGGCACAGATCTTAGCCCTCTGTCTGGCGCATAGTACTTGCTCTGTAAATATCAGCTAGGCTTTTATCAGTAATACCTCTTTACGGTTTTATTAAGAATATAACATGAAAATCTTGTGCGCAGTGACTGATGCACTGTCTTACACAATTTAGTTTTGCTTCGGTAAAACAAGTGCTTTGAGACATCGCCAATATCCTAGAAATTGTGGCGAACGATGTCGCACAGTGATGAAAAGGGTAGAGTCCTCCCTGCCACGGAATCTGAGTGTACTTGGGCTTCATTTGCAACAAACCACAATGGCTAACCGGACGTCCTTATTTGCTTTATTTGTTTTTTATTTACCTATTAATTCCTAAGAAATTCAGAGATCTCTATAAAATATTTTGGTCATCAGAAAACTTTTAAAATGCCTCTAGCACAATGTACTACCGAAGCATTTCTGCATTTAAAAAATGTTTTATGTTAGTAAAAAATATATATACTCTAAAAAAAAAGTTCACTAAATAATTTTACCTTTGTTCATGTATGATCGTCACAGTAGGCTTCCATGAGGTGAGCCCAGGGCTGGAGGGGATGAGTGGCGGGGTGGCAAGAGTTTTAGAGGAAACCAATAATTTAAGGACATACATGACTTGCCGATGCTAACAGGAGAAGTGAGCAAGGAGGAAATTCTTCTGTACTAGGTTGCCTCTGTATAGAAGGAAGGAATCCTCTTGTTTTTCTTCAGAGCCTAGGTGGGGGCAGCTTCAAGGAAGCCTAGGAATTGATAGCACATACCCATGAAATTTTCACCTTTTTCAACCACCCTTTCCCTTATCTGGTTAAATATAATTCCCTGCCACTTCTGGGTTGCTATACAACCATTAAGCTCATCCCTCTGCTCCTTTGCTTTCTTCCCTCTTCAGACAAAACTATTGTGTCCAACAATGATAATAATTGGGATAAAAGGTGCTGTCTCCATACAACAGGATATTATTTGATAATAAAAAGGAATGAGTACTAGGACATCCTCTGGCATGGATGAACCTTGAAAACATTTGACTCGATGAAAGAAACCAGACACAAAAGAACTACATACGGTATGATTCCATGTATACGAAATGTTGAATATGGTATGGATACAGTTCCGTATCAGTTTGAATACAGCATAAGCTAATTGGTAGAGACAGAAAGTAGATTAGTGGCTGTCTACGGCAGGGTGGAGAGAATGAGGAATGACCACTGATTGGGTAGAGAGATTCTTTTTGAGATGACAGAATGTTCTAAAATAAGAATGTGGTATTGATTTATATGTTCAGAAGAGTGAATTGCATGGAATGTGGCTTATATCTCAATACAGCGGTTAAACAAATAATCATCACGGGAATGCTCAAAAATTATTATAACCGTGTCATGTTTGCATAGGGCAAATATTTTATATACATTAATTTGGCATATCTAGTGAACCCTCAAAACTGCATTCTAAGCCTGGTTCTATTTTATTTCCATTTTTTTTAAAAAAATGAGCAAACTGAGAAAGTTAATCTCCCAAGGTCCCACAGCGAGTAAATGACAGAGTTAGGATTTAAGCTTGGGAAGTCTAACTTCAGAATTCTGCTCTCTTAATGCCTTTGCTATTCAGGTGCTACTGACCGCCTTCCTGTACCCTTACATCTTACGTTCTGGGCACCTGGAAGCAGCGACTGTGCCCTGATTTCTCCTTTGCACGTATTTGCCTGTTTTCTTCCTCCCCTTTCCTTTTTCCCCGTAAGTGAGGTATAAATGGCATACAATAGACTGAACCTTTTAAAAGTGTACAATTTCACAACTTTGACATCTGTAATATTGTGAAACCATCACACATCAAGGTAACCCATATGATCAGGACAATAAACTTATGTGTTATCCCCAATGTCTCTTCATGCTCCCACATCCCACTTCTGGTCTGATGCTCCTCCCTCCACTTGTTCCCAAGCCACTGCTGATCATTTTCTGCCATTTACAGATCTGGAGTCAGACAGTATATACTCTTTTGTTCAGATTCTTTCCCACAGTATAATTATTCTCAGACTTCCATGTTATTGTGTGCCTAAAATTCTGTTTGTTTTCATTGCTGAATAGTACTCCATACATGGGAATGCCGCAGTTCTCTCTTATTCAGGCATTGGTGTACCGTTGGATTATTCCCATGTTTTAGCTATTACAGATGAAAATCTATGAACACTGGTATAAAAATCTTGATAGGGACATAGCTTTTTATTTCTTTTGCATTAATATCTAGGAGTAGAATGGCTGAATCATATGGTAAGCCAAACTCTTCCAAATTGGTTGTAACATTTCACATTCCTACTCGATTCCTGTCGAGTCCCTCCACATTCTTGCCAACACTTTTTGATCTTAGTCATTCTAGTAGGTGTGTAGTGGTATCTCATGGTGGTTACAAGATGGTTACAAGGTGGTTACAATCACTAATGATGTTGAATATCTTTTTAATGTGTTAATTTGCCATCTATATGGCTTATAACTTATTTACCATCTTCCTTGTATGAGTTGTCTGCCTTCTTACTACTAAGTTTGGTGAGCCCTTTATGTATGCTGCTTATGAGTCTTTTATGAGATACATGGTTTGCAAATATTTTCTTCCATTCTGAAGCTTATCTTTTCCTTCTCTTAACAGTATTTTCCCAAGAGTTGAAGCTTTTAATTTTGGTGAAGTCCAATTTATTATTTTTTTTCTTTTATAGATTATGCATTTGGTATCGTATCTATAATATTTTCACCAAACCCAAGATCAAAAAGATTTTTCTACCATGTTTTCTCCTTTAAGTTTCATAACTTCACATTGTCCATGGTCCATTTTGATTTAATGTTTATATATGGCGTGTGGTATAGCTTTACATATGGACATCTAGTTTTTCCAGGACTTTTTGTTGAAAAAACAATCCTTTATCCACTGAATTATTTTTGTGTCTTTGTCAAAAATCATATATATGTATGTGTGTGTGTGTGCTTGCACGCACATGTGTGTATTCATATTGATTCCTTTCTCATTGTCTTTGCTTATCAAAATCCCATTTGTCCTTCAAAGTCAAGTTTAGATGCCTCACACTCTAGAAAACCACCCCAAATTGTCTTACTTGTTATGTTTTGTATTCATGGTCAAGTAAAAAGAAAAAAAAAAAAACAGTCCTATATTAACAGTGATTATCTCCAGCTGTGGGATTTGAGATGATTTATATTTTGGCTAATATATTTTGTCAGCATTATCTGAATTTTCTACCCTCAGCGTTTATACTTCATAGAGAAAAAACAATTTGGTTTTATGTTTATAGCATATTCTTTGCCATACACTTTGCCATACACATAGATTTTGTTTTGTTTTGTTTTGAGTAAATAAAATCCAACCTAACTGTTGGCGTATATACACACATGAGGACACACACACACATTACAATGGCTCATGTAACAACAACAACAACAACAACATCTCAGAACCGAGTAACCTCAGGCATGGAAAGACCTAGATGCTCAGTAGCTAGTAGGTGGGACCTACAATGGCTGATCTCATGGCCCTACTCTCCTCACTGCTGGCCTTTTTCTCAGGCAGTCTCTCCTCCACAGAAGCCCAGGCCACCACAGGCTTATATGACTTTGGCAATTTGGGGGGACGGAGGGGATTCCCTATTGTCCGTGTAAAACGTTTTGGGGTTCACTTGCCTTGTTACATGCCCTCCTCTCACAACCAATTGTGTTGACTGATTGTTCAAGTTATTTCTCACTGCGTAATCATTTGAGGTGCTCAGTCCTACCTGAGTGTCTAAGGGTTATGTCTGGAAAAGATAAACTGAGACACTCTATGAAAAGAATAGCTAAAACATAGAAAAATACCCAAAATAACCAGTGTGTACTACTTTCCCTTTCTTATATCATCCAAGCAATCTGGTACATAGACATCACCTAAATCTGAGAAATTTGGAATGGAGATTGTTCAAGTTCACTGTCACAGTTTTCTATGGCTGCTGTCACAAATTACCACAATCTCAGTGGCTTAAAACAACACAAATCTATTGTCTTTCAGATCTGGAGGGGATAAAAATGAAGGTGTTGGCAGAGTTGCCTTTCTTTTGGAGGCTGTCGTGGAGAGTCTGTTTCCTTGCCTTCTCCAGCTTCCAGGGGCTGTGGTCTACGGTCTCTTTCTCCATCTTCAAATATCCTCAGAGCCAGTGGTGTGACATCTTCAAATTGTTCTCTCTGTGGCTCTGACCCTTCTGCCTCACTCTCACTAGGATCCTTGTGATCACATTGGGTCCACCTCCGCAATCCAGGATATTTCCCTCATCTCAAAATCTGGACTCATTCACACCCATAAGGTCCCATTTGCTACATAGAGTGACAATGCCACAGGTTCTGGGGATGAGTATATGGGCATGCTTGGAGGATGGTAATTCAGTCAAACATAGTCACAGGGCATTAAGTGGTAATGATGAGTGTTTAAACCCTGTTAACCAACTTGAAGATCGGTGTCTTTTCTAATTTATCACAATTGCATCATGTAACAGTGGTTGTGTATAAACTTGTCTAGATTTCAAATTCTGTGACATCAGGGAATTTCATCCACCATAGAAAACAAGTATGTGTGAGTGGGGGGGGGGGGAGGTGCTTTTTTTCTAAGACAAAGGTATAGGTGGAGAAAAAAGCTCAATTTTACTTGTAACTTGGATCATTTCACACTGACAGTTGCCTCCTTGGCCCTCCCTCTTGATTAATAAAGCAATAATGTAGATTTGTTTGCACCTCCTTTATTTGATGAATCCTGTTTCTAGCAGAAGAATAGCATTCCATCAGTAGGCAAATCACTTAATAGTTTTCAAACAACTATATTCTTTCTCAGCTGTTCGTACATGTGTGAAGAGAAGCAGAGAACTAAGGCTGTTGTATGGATAATTTAAACAGTAAACCTCTTTTGGCTCAATCATCTGATTATTTCAACACGCATCTGGATGCAACCTTAATTGTTTTCTCTCTGGCATATTTTAGTGTACTTCCATTGCCTTTATATAAGCCACTTATTTCGTCGATGTCTTAAATTCAACTTAACCAACGTCACTTAATGAGCAGCCACTATATGACCAAAACTGTGCTGTCATCTATGGTGGCTCAAAATACAGAAAACAAAGAATCTCATTCTTTGGGAGTCTTCAGCCCCAACCGGAGAGGGACACAACTACACCAATAACTGTACAATACGGCAGCTTGTCAAGGTCATGATTGGGATAGAAAAATGATGATGGAAGTATTAAGAGGGAGAGAGATCAGTCAGTTTGGAAGGATTAGGGGGAACTTCTGGTGAGACTAGTATCCTGGAGGGTAGGGAAGAACTCGGAAGGCAGTAGTAGGATAGGAGAGTGTTGCTGCCAAAAGATATGAAAAGCAAGGAAACCTAGAACTAATCTTGGGAGCCATAAATTCTCTGGTGATACTGGGGAATGGGAAAGTACAAGGAGGTCCCAAGAGCTAAGAGACTGAAAGGAACAGGTGATGCCCAGCATCTAAAGGTGTCTAATTTATTAATCCCAATATCCTAGTAGTTTTCAACAAGTTTGCTGTGAGGGGATGATTAGGCGGTGTGTGGAGACACTTGATCTAAAGGAGGGTGGGAGGGCTGTGGGGGAGGGAGAAGGGAGGGTGATACTGCCATCTAGTGGGTAGAGGCCGGGGCTGCTGCTTAGTAGCCTACAATGCCCAAGAGCATCCCTCAAAACAAAAGAATTACCTGACCCCAAATGCCAACTGTGCCACAGATAAGAAACTCTGCAACCATCTTATGAAGTTGTAGTATTACTTTTCCTTATGGTACAGATGAGGAAATTGAGGGGTTTTGAGATTAAAAATCCTGCCTGAGATCATTAAATAATAAATGGCCAAGGAAGAATAGGGCCACGTTAGAAGGCATGAGGAATGAGACTATGATTAAGGAGCGAATGAGATTCTCCAAATATGGGCAGGACAATCATGGGCGCCATAGTGAAATGACAAGGCAAGTAAAGTGCTAAGCAAGGCATCTGGCGCACAGTAGGCACTCAGTCATGTTCCGTGCTGCTCTGAATGAGAGCTGGTGCTTTCAGCGATGTGGCATCTGTGAGTGGCTCTGTGGAATCCAGGACAGACCCGGGACTAAAGGTTGGTCTGGGGCTAGGGCAGGTGTTCAGAGTCTGAACTGGAGAGAAAGCATGTGGAGTGTAAAGGAAAGGACACATGGAAAAAAATGTTATCAACAATGGTACTAGAGAGCCTGGGCAACCAATGAATGTGTTACTATGTGTTTTGGGGGGGCAAGAGGGTTATAAAGGTGACTCTGGTTTTGAACATGAGAAATTCATTTTCCCCTCACTACCAGGAAGTGAAGAGCTGCCATGTTAGGAATTACTACACTTCCTTAAAACAGACAAATTGAGGGGAGCCTGGGTGGCTAAGTAGGTTAAGCCTCTGCCTTTGGCTCAGGTCATGATCTTAAGGTCCTGGGATTGAGTTCCGCATTGCGCTCTCTGCTCAGTGGGGAGCCTGCTTCCCCCCCTCTCTCTGCCTGCCTCTCTGTCTACTTCTGATCTCTCTCTGTCAAATAAATAAATAAAATCTTAAAAAAAAAAAAGACAAACCGAGACATAGAAAGGTAAAGCAATTAGTTCAAGGTCACACCACATTTTAAGATTTCTTTAGAAACTTACAGAGAAGGGGAATCTGACCTTTTTGAAGATACAATAACTAAATCTTTATAGGAAAGATAAGGACAAAATGACATTTTCTTTAATAATGCTTCCAAAAACAGGTTTAACATTTATTTTGCTACATACCTGTATAGATGAAAGTTACTTTAACCTCTAGCCAGGCTTTCTGGCTGAATGAGATATGTCGAGGTATCAAGGAAGAGTTTCCAAAAAGCATGGAGTGAGATTCTACTTTCTTTGTCACATTTGCTGCATTATTAAGAGAAAGCCAAGAAAAATAACCTAGATGGCGAGGTAACAACATGTGGAAGAGAAGAGAGAACCAGTGGTAGCCGAAGCCTTGGGAAATTTATGAAGGGAAGAAAGTACCACTAGTTTTAAATGAGTACCTGTTAGATGCCAGCAACTGTGCTAACTATTCATGGGCACTATTTTATTTTAACTTCATAACTGTGTAGGATACGTATGACCACTGATAGATGAGATCTTTGAGGCTTAGAGAGGCTTAATGATTTACCTAAGGTCACATACCTAGGAAGTAGTGGAACCAATATTCAAACCTCAAGTGTTGAACTCAAGTGCCCAAGATTTTACCCGTATTATAAACGTATGGCTAGAAATTAGAAACATAAATTCTTCCCTGTTTTGTATAAAGAAGATTGGATGCATAGTTGTCATTCAATGAAGCTATACCCCAGGACACTGACAGAATGGCTGGTAGAGGAGCAGCATGCCTCCTTCTCAAATCCCTACCTTATCAATGCTGTACAGTGGCTTCCTGACCTCACTCTTACCATTTTGGCACTTCTACCAAAAATTTGAATTCAGCATCTTCACTATGCATTCTATGAGTAGAGGATACAGCCATGAACAAGAAAGGCAAGGTTTCCAATCCCAGGAACAACACATTCCAGCAGAGATAAGCAACTCCACAGATTTTTTTTTTTTTTTTAAAGGCAGTCACATAAATGTTCTGCACAAAATTAAACTATGGTGATGTGATAGAAAGACAATAGGTGGCTACTTCACCTGCTTGGGAGAAATGGCCTCTCTGAGGTCAAGATCAAGATCAGTGCCTGCCAAGAACAGAAAGGAAATGTTCTAAGCTGAGAGAACTAGGGCCAAGACACTAACATTGGCACAGAAAGGGGCCCCGTGAAGATGGAGAAGCAGAGCAGCTAAGTGCTCTTAGAAGCTAAGAAGATGCTGTAAGATACAGTTGAAGAAAGGCTAAGAGAAGGAGGATGGCAGGAGAAGCAAGATTGCCCAAGTCAATAGAAGGGATTTTAATTTTCTTCCCAGAATAATGAGATGCCCTTGGGAAAACCATATGCCCTTCCACCCAGGGACTAATGTTCCAAAGGTTAGCATTTGGGTTAGAGAAGATTTTAAAGATACCAAGAAAAACAAATTTTACTTTGACTTGATCAGTTAATATTTCATATGAATAAGAGAGAAAGTGAGAGAACCCCCCCCAAACTCTTTCACTAGCTTCATTTATATCTGAAAGGAGAATTTTTGACACTTCAATCCATCAGTGGGTACCATTAATCTGCATATTGCGTTACAAGAAGCTGCCTTTCTTCTCGATTTTCCTTTTCTTTTTGTTCTCAGGAAATTAATTCATGTCATTTTCATTTGAAATCCTGTGGCATTTGACTGCACAGGCACTTAGAGGCACCTTTCTATGACTTGAAGCTTAGCGTAATGGCATTGCTTGTCAGCAGCTTTGCTTTCCACCCTAAGGAAGGGAATCTGGACTGTTGGCCCCTCAGCCCCTAAAGGTACCTATAGATAATGGCTTGATACAGGACTGTATCAAGCGCTAAAAGATCCAACTTTGGCGAGTGATGCTGGCAATTTGGTTCTTAACATTTTTCCAGTGTTGTGTTTTCCTGTGAATGGAACATTTGAACAAGTGTTTATAAGATGTCATCAATTTCACCTCAGAAATTTTGCTTTCTAAAAAGGCTGTATTGGAAATTTGGGGAGCATTTTCTGCGGTTTCAGAGTCTGACACATTGATTTATTTTATGAAAGATTGAATAATGTCAATCATCCTATTCTGTTGATCTACACGAAAACACTTCTCCAGGCAGACATATTCCAAGAAGAGCATAAAATTTAAGAGTCCTAAGGGCTCTCAAAGGCCGTCTAGTGGGTCACAGACTTTAACACCTTTCACATCATGAATAGGAATAAATATACAGTGGCTTGAAAGAGTGTTTCCAGCTCTTTATTTTAACCAGATATGTACGATCAAACATTACTAAATAAAAATTAGAAAGGAAATTATAGTTGTAAAAATATGGGATAGAATTAATCATAAATGGAAGGTGTTTGCTTTCAATTCAAAATATTAATAAGACAGACCCACTATGTTGCCCTTACGTGTCCCATTTTGCGATCGTGGGCCAGTGGAAGTCTAATCAAGGACAATGTGTGGAATTGCATATCCAGCTGAAGCCTGCGTTATAGACCCACCCACCACCACAGCCTGTGTTCTGAGCCACTCCAGTGACAGTTTTAACTGGTAGTTCATTCTCTGCTTGGAGAGCTTTATTTTTAGGAAGTGTTTCATTATAGTGCATGGAAGTTGTGGGTAGTCTCTATTTAGGATGTCACACATACACATGCACAAATAGTAAACAACAAGTTTGCACATTAATAAAATTTTGTAAACTCTAAACCTTGGCATTTCTTAAATTACTCTCCCCCTCTCTAATCCCAAAGCTGTTGCCTTTGTTTGAATCCCCATAACCTCCCATGGTTTCCAAATTGTTCTCCTAGGTCCAGTTGTTCTCCAGTTCATGTGCCTACTGCCCCTTGTGAGGTATTTTGAAAATCCCAAACTTGGGGCGCCTGGGTGGCTCAGTGGGTTAACGTCTCTGCCTTTGGCTCAGGTCACGATCCCAGGATCCCGGGATCGAGCCCCGCATCGGGCTCTCTGCTCAGCAGGGAGCCTGCTTTCCTCTCTCTCTCTCTCTGCCTGCCTCTCTGTCTACTTGTGATCTCTGTCTGTCAAATAAATTAATAAAATCTTTATTAAAAAAAAAAGAGTCAGATGCTTAACGGACTGAGCCACCCAGGTGTCCCTTCCTCCTGTCTTTTTGAGACTACCCAGTCTAACAGGTATGAGAGGGTATCTGATTGTGGTTTTACTTCACATTTCCCTGATGACTAGTGATATTAAGCATCTTTTCATGTACCTGTTGGCAATTTTATGTCTTCTTTGGAAAAGCATCTATTTAGGTCCTCTGCAATGTGGCATAACTGTTATCTTAGGGAAAACGTGAACTTGCACAAGATTTTTTGAACTTTTACCAAAATCCTTTTCAGGAAGATTGCCAACTGAAAGTTGTAGTAAGATGTCAAAAGTTCAATCAGTTACCAGTTAGTGTTCAAGCAATATATTCAGTAAGACCACAACTCCGCAATGCATCTTACAGTAGTCACCTGTCACAGAGGGTACTTATTTTACATCGAATTTCCCCTCTAAAACTCATATAGTTGTTGCTGACTTCAGAAAAAAAAATCTGTGTAGTGAATCCAAGGATTGCCAACCCCCTCCCACTGTGAAAGTTGAGTCTGAGTGTTATTTCTTTAAAAGTGCTTATTTTTGGTGTTCAGGGGATGAGTTCACTCAAATGAGAAAGGTATTTCCATTTTCCATGTAAATACAATAGGCTATTATTATTATTTTTCAAATCTGAAGCTTCTCCCAGTCATTTGCTTTCCTCAAAAATGCTGTCTATGGGAGAAACCTGAACATTTAAAAAACAAATGCAGATTGTTTAACATTATTTGCATCTCGTGCCTCTAAAGGAGCTGGAGGCCTGGCATCACAGATGTGCTAATGCATCTTCAATGTGAAGAGAACTGAATTTTGAAATCTGTGCACTTCATTTCCTGAAGACACAATAGTAATATGGCAGGGAAAACAAGACTATCATATCTTGAATCCGCACTGCACAGTAAATGCTAAAGTAAAGTGACATTCTTTAGGAGTTGTTTAGTATCAAGTGCTGATTTCGCTAGATAAAATGCAGCTGTCTTCTCAAACTACACAACTGGATTCACACCATCTACTAATTCCTGGTGGAGTTTTAAAGATACCTTTATGGCCAATTTTCTTCTCCGTGCAAAGCATCCTAATTTAGACAGTACAAAAATACCACCACGTAGTTTCTATGCACAAATACCATCTCCCTTAGAAATATTTGATAAAAGAGACTGCGTTCTACAAGGGCTTGGGTCACCATTTAAAAAGTAATGTAATGGGGTCTAAATTGAATTAGGATCGGTTGCCAAATTGTCATGCAATTGTCTCCATCAGCTTTCTTATTACTTTAAGTCATGCCTAGAATTTGTCATGTTGCCTAGTGGACCTCAGAGCAGGAGGATTCTCTCTTAAGATGCTCCCTTCCACCCCAGAGGTTCCATTCCACAGATGTTCCCTTCCTTCCCAGAGCTCATTTGCAACTGATATCTTCCTAGAAGGAAAATTTGAAGATTGCTTCCAGAATCTGAACTCTTTTGATCTCTACTTGGCATCTGATAGTGTGATCACCTTTCCCATGGCTGAATACCTAATTTAGCTCATCTCAGCCCCGCCAATCTTGGGACCACAAATTGTTTTTTTTCTTAGAATGCACATTCTGTGCTCTCTACCTGCAAAATGGCAATCCTGCCTCCATCAACTCTATGCTAACATTCATGAAGCTCTTCACACATTTAGATTTCCTACTGGGAAGTCCTCTGGGATTGCCCCCACAGAGAGGTAACGACTACCTCCTCTATTCACCCAGCTCTTTATACTTACAGCTGGTAAAATTCTGTCCTTGTTGTATCATCGTTGCTTGTAATTGGCATGCCTACTACCTACCCACTTTCCTCCCCACAGAAGATAGTTCATTCACCAATCAAAAGGTAGTAAGAGGGGTGCCTGGGTGGCTCAGTGGGTTAAAGCCTCTGCCTTCAGCTCAGGTCATGATCCCAGGGTCCTGGGATCGAGTCCCGCATCGGGCATTCTGCTCCGCAGGGAGCCTTCTTCCTCCCCTCTCTCTCTCTGCCTGCCTCTCTGCCTACTTGTGACTTCTCTCTTTGTGTCAAATAAATAAAATCTTTAAAAAAAAAAAAAAAAGGTAGTAAGAGGCCAAAAGGCCAGGCATGGTGCGAAATAACATAGGTACCAATAAATGTTAAAATAACCAGGTCTTCAGCAGATCAACTAGTAATGTATTTTTCCCACTCATCTGTAAGGTTGTTTTTTTTTTTTTTTAATTTTTCCTATTTATTTCTAGTAGTTATTTCTAAGGAATAGTTACATATTTAAAATAGGATTCGTTTGTCCTATGCATTGCAGAGAGTTCCCCCATTGTTGTGGCTTCTTGTTGTACATATGGAACATATTTTCCCTTAATTATTTCTTCCATTTAACTTATTTATTTATTTATTTGACAGAGAGAGATCACAAGTAGGCAGAGAGGCAGGCAGAGAGAGAGAGAGGAGGAAGCAGGTTCCCCGCCGAGCAGAGAGCCCGATGCGGGACTCGATCCCAGGACCCTGAGATCATGACCCGAGCCGAGCTTCTTTTTCAGAAGCTAGCTGGCACTAGAGATGGGGTGGCATGGGTAAGAAGAAAGGGCAGTGCCAAAGGGTCCACAGAGGAAACTGAGAGTGGTCTCCTAAAGTAATACAGTAAAGAGAATCGATCAGATGTTGAGCCATTTTTGAATTAGCATCAACAGATGTGGTTAGGGCAATGGGGGTAACAGAAGAGTTAGCGATAATTTTCATAATGCATGACACATAATAGGAGGTTAACACTTATCTGTTTAAATAAATAAGTGACCGATTGAATGAGAATTCTTCTTTCCTCCAAGTCCCTGTAATTGTTAAGGAAATTCGTTATTTGTAAGAGGTAGAAGTTCAGGTTCATTGCAGTGATCACCCTGATTCTTCACTCTCTTTTGTCATGTAACTTTAAAGTGGCCTCCCATGAAAGGTAGGATAACCTATCCCAATTCCTTGACAATAGGCTCAACCAAGTGATTTGCTTTAGCCAAGAGAAGTCAGCAAATTTGATTCATACAGAAACATGAAAATGTACTCATGCCTTTCTGCTTCTTTTCTTGGACTTCTACTATTGCCAAGAAATTTGCTTAGGCCAAGCTGATGAAGGGAGAGAGATATATGGAGTGAAGTGGAGTTGCCCCAGTGACCCTCGCTGAGTCTATTTTAGATTAGCTAACAGTGAACCCAGCCAAGATCAGAACAATTTTACCAATCTCTGACTGGCCTACAGACTCATGAGAAATAATAAATGATTTCTGACTTTAGCTACCAGGTCTGAGGATGGTTAATTACACAGCATCAGCTAGCTGATACAAGTTAGAATTCTCCAATTAAATTATTTTATTAGTTTTTCTGTTTACTAATTGCAGTAAGTTCTAACATTTTGTATACCATAGTGAAAAGAATATCCAGTAAGAGCCAAAAGACATATATGCTTCCATATGTCATAGACTTAGACATTTATTCATTCAACTATGTGGATAATATTAGAAATACAAAAAAAAAATGCTCTCATTAAATCAATCTTGCTTTGGGGGGAGAGTACAGACATGAGCCAATCATTTCTGTCCAGTGCCATAAGTAATAATAGGAAGTATCTGTTATAACCATGATCTCTGAAGCAAAATAACCTGAGTTAAAAACATTGCCTCCATCACTTCCTAGCTGGGTGCCCTTATTTAACCTCACCTCTACTTTCATTATCTATAAGATAGAATGGGAATGAATTATACCTACTTCATAAAATTGTTGAGAGAACTGCATGAGTTGATATCTGTAACATACTTAGAACATACTTTGATCTTTTTTTTTTTATAAAAGATTTTATTTATTCATTTGACAGAGAGAGATCACAAGTAGGCAGAGAGGCAGGCAGAGAGAGAGAGAGGAGGAAGCAGGCTCCCCACTGAGCAGAGAGCCCGATGCGGGACTCGATCCCAGGACCCTGAGATCATGACCTGAGCCGAAGGCAGCGGCTTAACCCACTGAGCCACCCAGGCGCCCCCATACTTTGATCTTGACACTCATAAACTTATCATTACATGCCAGTTATTGCTTTAAAAAAAATTAAGTATGAAGGCATTGAAAAACAAGACTATATGGGGTGGGAACTGGTTGGTGGGTAGTCATTGTAGAAACAGAAACCTGCAAATCTACCTGGACTTGAGTATCTTCATCTGTATTTCAAGGAAGAAGACTAAATAACTATTAGGCTACCTTATAGTTCTGAAATACAACATTCTTATCTAGCATCACATTTTGTCTAGCATCACGCTTGTAGTAAGTTCCCACTAAATATGGCCTTTTATCAATAAATAAAACAATAAAGTAGTTTTCAAAAGAAGTTGGTCTAAAGATGTTAATTCACACGTCACTATGTGTGACGATAGAGGCAAACTTCATAAGATTATCACGGGATATTCTGGCCCTGTTTAGTAGAACTGGAAGTGAAAAGAGACTATCTATTCTCAGAATTTGTAGCATAAAGATCCAAATCATAAGTATGTATTATGCTTGAATAGAGCAGCTTCAAGCCTGCTAAATCAAATTAATAAACACAATAGACACATCCATATTTTCTCAGTGTTTAAGCAAAGTTACTGAATTCCTTCTATTTGCTTTTTTTGTATTTCTGGTTACAAGATGCTGTCCTCTGCTGTTTGCTGAAGATTACACCAGGTAAAGTCACCAGCACACAGCGAAATAACGTGATAGTTTTGTTTCACCAACTAAATGCCTACAAATCAGGAACGGAGAACAAACACAGAATTCTGTATGTCCTTAGACAAACCTGCCTTGTTAACACCATGTTCCTCTTCTCCTGGGACATCTCATTTTGATGGCATTTGTCCTGTGCAAGCTTTTGGTCACTCAGATGGGCTACCTGGAACTGTGACAAAGTGCCTGATCCCACTGTCCATTGGGTAATTTTTTCCTCTAAAAGAGCTTTTATCAAGAAATTTCCTTGAACATATACCCTGTCATTGTTGACAGTGCCTGCAACTTCTACTGAATGCATATCTACATTTATATCACTGTTAAATAACAATTTAGTCTGCATGTGCGTTTGTAGGACAGTTAGCTTGCTTACTAATTATTTCAGTTCTCTTCAAGTAAGAGCATTCAGTGACAAGTGTGGCAAATCCATTTCCCCACAGGGTGAGACATTCACCTCCTGGGATTCAGAGCTGACAACCGCAGCCTGCATGCCTCTGAACATCTTAGATGTATTCCCCCATACGACCTAGAAGTAGTCGCCAAAGTGGAGCATTGGTATTGAGTCAATCTGGGTTCAAAACTCGTCTGTGTCATTTACCAAGCATGTGGCTTTGGCATCACTTTCTCCGACTTTAAAATCTCCCAACAGGTAGTTTTTAAATAAAGTGATGTATACAAGAAGTCAGCAAAAGACCATGTCTTATGGATGCGCAATAATCACTGGTTCGGGTCGGATCAAAAAATGAAAACCAAGTGACTAATGCAAGGTTATAGAGTGTGAATGGGTAGCTGACGTGGAAAAAGAAATGGTAGCTGCCGCCGAATGAGAAGCCAAGCAGGAATGGGAACGCTTTCCCTTTTCCTTTTGGCTAAATAGCACTGATCCTTCCCTGCTGCTTTGTTTGATAGATTAATTCATTCCGAAAGGCTTTAAAGATGTCTGGTAGGTAGCTAATAATCAGCTTTGAAAAACAAATCATTGGCCTTTCCCTTGCTGTCAAAGTCGCTAAAAAGAAAATTTGCATTTCAAATGGCTTCTAGTTTACTTCAGAACCAGAGGGTAGACTCCTTTGAAGCTATCTAGAGCAACTAGTAAGTGTACTTTTTAATGGCTTATTAGTTGATAAACTGTAATTGGCATAAAGGGGCAAGAGCTTCAAAAGACAAAGTTACAGTCAACTGCCCACTAATGTTTTAAGTCCATCAGTGCAGCATTTATTTAAAAATAGAAGCATGTTGATGCAATTCATAACTACATCAAAGCTCTCCAAAAAGATGGGGAAATTCTAATAAATCATAATCCGTGTGTAAAGGCCCATCCCCTTGCAGATGCTGACATTTAAGATACATATGAAGGCATGTGCTTAGTACCCAAATAAATGTATAGATGCCATTCTTTTTTAAATTTTCTAATGCTAAGTGAGAAAATATCCATGTTCTATAAAGGGAACAGGAAAGAAAAAAAAGAACATTTGGTGTGAACTTGGATATGCCTCTGATGTTCCCTTAGTAAAAAAAAAATCTCCTTTTTGTCTAATGACATTTCTCATTATGATTAACTCACTTTGTTTAAAACTGTTTTTAAGCCAAGTACATATTCTGAGCTCCCAAAAATAAAGAAAGTGAGCACAAAGATCATTAATTAAGGAGCCTGAAGCAGATACATACTTGCTCATCTCCAACATCTATACTTCTTTATTAACAGAATGTAGTAGAGAAAGAAACCAAGAATGTAGTAGAGAAAGAATGTAATACTAATGTTTCTTGGGCCCCTCCGTCTTTCTAAGAACACTCTGTGAAGTTGAAATGTGCCACCTGCCCAGCGCCTGCCACCCCACCCCCCTCCCCGGACCCCTTAACACGCGATGATGGAAAAGCCCACAACCAGGAGGAAGGATGTTGGAATTGAGTTGTCAAGCTGTCCTGGATGTCTTGTACAAACTGAACAGGCCAATTTACTGCAACACTGCATAGGCTGAAGGCTCCTATCTCGCCTTTACAGTGCTTTCTCATGTTGATATTATCCTCCTGGACCAGTCTTCCTTCCCAGCAGCTTTTCAGTTACTCCTAGATGCTTTCTGATCAGCCTATCCTGGGTGATGCTACCATGTTAATCCTTACCTTGTGACCAGCCTGCTTGGCTAGGAGAGGAGTCTCTTACCCAGCAATCTGAAAGCAACAGCTCTCTGTGCTTAGTGATATTTCTGAATCTTACTGGAGATTTGATTTCAACGTCTTCCCCTTTGTAGCTCCAACGCCTGGCTTTCAGGATGGAAACAGGCAGGCTTTTAGAAAAACAAAACAGGGTAACTTCTCACACACAGCCCCTGAGTTTCTTTGCCTATTACTAACCTGCAAGCATTGGGGGTTGCTTTGAAACTTAGCTGTTCTGGCTCTGCCCTCCAGGTGGCAGCGGTGCCACACCGCAGAGGCTCCAATCCCCTCGTCCCCGACTTCAAGTGTTAATGCAATTGACCAATCAGTGCTAAGATGATGGGAGGTAATTGGGTAATTGTATTTTACTGATCACAAGCAGAGAAAGGGAAAGGAAAGGGGGAAAGAAAGAGGGGCAGAGGAGGGAAGAGGACTGCAGTCCGAGAGGAGATTTGGGGAGCTAGGACCCAAGACGTCAGGACGTGGCATTGGCTGAGAGAAAGCCTAGAGCCGCAGGAGGTGCCGCGGGCACAAGGAGCGCATTTATTTATCGGGGGAGAGCGGGCGGGGTGGGGGGGGGCGGGAGAGGAAGAGAGTTCGAGCCGAAGTGGATGGAAGGGGACCGGGGTTTCTGCCGCGCAGGGAGCCGCGAGCCAGGGCGATGGCGCTAAGGCCGGCGCGAAGCCGCTGCGCTCCCGAGAACGCGTCTCCTCGCGGAGGACCAGCCGGCGTCGAGAAGGTCTGCGCGAAGAGAGACCAACTTGTGGCTCCCGACGCAGCTGGAAATGAGATCAAAGCTGCAGTTTCATTCGAGAAGGAGGAGAGGAGCCAGCGATTAGGGATTTTTTTTTTTTTAATTTTTAACCTCCTTCGTTCCATTTTCTGTTTTCCTTTTTTCTTTTCTTCTTATTATTTTTAAATTTGCCTCACACCCCGTAGGTCCCCTCACTTCGCCTTTCTCCTTTGAAATAAAAGCCTAGTTTGAACTTCTTTCGCCGCGGTGCCCCCCCCCCTCCGGATGCGCTGCCCGCTGATGGAGGAGAAGGGGACCCCGGGGCTGGCAGGGGCCACCGGCGAGGGACCGCGTCACGCGTCTCCCCCGTGATCCCGGCCCTGCTCGCGGAGTTCTGCAACACCTGGAGGATCTGGACCGGGCGCCGGGGGTGGGGGCGGGGACAGAGGAAACGAAAGCCACCCCGAGCCTTAAAAAAAAGAAGAAGAAGAAGAAAAAAAAAAAGTAGAGGGGGGGGCGGTGGGAGGAATGGGTTTCTTCTTGACAGCTGACGGAGCCTTGAAATTTTCCTCCACTACCTCCGCCCCCGCCCCCGCCCCCGCCCCCCGCACTCCATTTAACGTGAGATTATGAAATTGCAGAGGCGGTGGAGGGAAGGAGACAGGATATAACAGGGAGTTTGGAGGGAGAGGGGAAGGTGGCTGGCCGGGTGGCTGAAATCAAAAATCCAATTGCGCACTGGGTTGTGATGAGAAATCTAATCAGATCTTTGGAGAAGGGGCCGGCCGGAAGGCTGGCGAGTGGGGGGAGTTGATCCCCAAATTCTTCGAAGGGGTGCTGGGGGTGAGGGACCAACGATGTAAACGGAGACTTTTTTTGGTGGCGGTGGCGGTGGCGGTTGGGTGCCTTGCAAAAATGAAGGATGCGGGACGCAGCTCTCTCTTGGAACCGAACGCAGTGGATAAACTGATTGTGCAAGAGAAAAGGAAGAAGGAAGCTTTTTCTTGGGAGACCTGGATCTTAACACAAATGTGTATGTGTGCACACAGGGAACCTTGAAAAATGAAATAAACCAGTGTCAGACCCACGGGGCTTGGTGTGTTCTGACATAAATAAATAATAATAAAACAGCTGCCCCCCCTCCCCAAAAGGATGATTGGAAATGGAGAACGGAGGATCCACAAAGAAAAAGTATTTTCGTTTTTCTCTATAAAGGAGAAAGTAAGCCAAGGAGATATTTTTGGAATTGAAAGTTTGGGGCATTTTTTTTTCTTTCTTTCTTTTTTTTTTTTTTAGGAAAGTAAAGACCTGCTATGGTGGTGTTTTCTTTTCTTTTTGAATTTCCCACAAGAGGAGAGGGAATTAATAATACATCTGCAAAGAAATTTCGGAGAAGAAAAGTTGACCGCGGCAGAATGAGGCATTGATTGGGGGAGAGAAACCAGCAGAGAGCACAGTTGGATTTGTGCCTATGTTGACTAAAATTGATGGATAATTGCAGTTGGATTTTTCTTCATCAACCTCCCCCCTACCCCCCTTTTTTTTTTCTTTATGGTGTCAAGATCACGCGTTTTCGCTTGTTCTTAACCACCTGGATTTCCATCTGGATGTTGCTGTGATCTGTCTGAAATACAGTGAGTGATCCTTATTTTCTTACTTTATTGATGAAGAAAATGCCCGTTTATTTATCATTCCTGGTTCCTTAACCCCTTCACCCCCTTTAGTGGGATTCTTAAAAGCCTGGCTATTGGGGGCCAGAAAATAGGGAGAGGGTGGCCCAGGCATCTGTTCCATCAGGTTGTGCCCACCAATAAGCCGGTTTGCTATAATGATGCAAGTTGTCTGCATCCTGGGCAAACGCCTTTGCAAATGTTCACCAGGAAAAAAAAAAAAAATCTCCCCAAGAAAGCCACTGCAGTGTGGGGTGCCTGAGCTGTGTGACTGACACTCTGGAATGCATTTAAGTTGCATGGCAGCCTTGGAGTTAGAGGCACAAATGTTTAGCCATTGGAAATCGAAGGGACCCAATTTAAATTTCATTATCCAACCTGACATTACAGATCAACAGAATGTATTAACACAAAAATATGACAATAAACCAAGCAGAGGAAGGACGGCTGTGGGTGGGTGGGTGGAGGGAGGGAGAGTGGGCATGGGGGAGGAAGTGGTGAAGAGGGGTGACTGCACTTTCCCCCATCTCTCTTGCATACACATGCTCTAATATGGTCTTCAGATTACCTAGTTCTCCCCAGTGCTAAGAATGGAAAGGAGGACCCACTTCTCTTTAACCCCACCCCTTTCAAACTAACGACTTCTTTGGATAACAGAAAGGCTGCCCAGAGATAGAAGGCAGCTTGGGCAGTTGACTTGGGTTTTGCCAGAAATCTTCCCAACATCCCCAAGACAGGGCTCTTGAGAAAAAAAACAGAAATCGAGTGTCTTGTTGTAACTTAGAAAAGGTCTGTGTGTTGAGCTCCAGTGCTTCTCATGTGACAGCTTTGTCTTGGGAGACAGAGGCCAATAAAGAAAAATAAGAGAGGATTGAAAATGCTTAGAAAGCCTCGGGGTCTGTAGGTTCACCTCTCTTTCCATCTCCTTCCCCCCTATAGCTTCCAGGGTCATGGAGCTGGCTTTTTTTCTCTTTTCTTTTCTCTCTCTCTCTCTCTTTTTTTTTTCTTTTAGCAAAACTCTTCCTCCTCATCCTTCTCCATTCTTCTCTGGGGCCTTTTATCAGAATCATAGACCCATTTAACTTTAGAGCCAGAAGACTCCTCAGAGATCTCATGCCATTTAAAAAAAAAAAAAAAAGGAAACTGAGGCCTAGAGAAGCTATAACTCTGGTTAATGGCCAAAACTTAGGAGACAGTAACTCCCACAAGCCTTTAAACAGCAGACAAAAGTCAGTTTGGGATCCAAGCTGGACAAGAATCAACACTACATAGTGTGACTACTTCTGTCCCCACATATGCCATTTTTATCTAGAAGGCTCGAGGAAGGAAACTGTCCTGAGAGCTTGAAATAAACTCCCACCACTCTGGACCTCAAGAGTAGCCATTCTCCAATATTCATATCCTTAGAATTTTTTTTTTTTTTTAATAGCAGAGCTCAGATAACCCTAGTTTTAATACTACTAAAAAAAAAAAAAAAAATTTTTTTTTTAAAATCCCCAAGTCTGGTGTATCTCGAAGGAGATAAGAGGCCGAAATCTCCTGGGTTCCTCCTTGGTGTTGGGCACATTTAATCTGGTGAGCAGTGGTCCCTGGAGAGTCATTAAGAACCATGGAGTTAGATTTATATTAGAGAGGTGATAATAGAAACCAGAAACACCCTTGCTAAAAGCCTCTGAGTCTGTTCTTATGCTCGCATCATCTATTCTTATCCTTTTCATTACTCCTTAACTAAACTAGCCTACAGCTGAGCACTTCTTTAATTTATTTTTCTGGGCACATGTTTCCTGTTGGGACACAGATCAGACAATACATTTATCAACCTATGAAAACAATCATGCAGGAATTTTTTTTTTTTTTCTTTTCTCCCCTGAGCTCCTTGTAGGCTTCTGTATATCTTAGAATTCCTTGCAGGTTGTTAGTTTGTTTGCTTTTTTTATTTTGTTTTTTACATGACCACAGTTAAGTCACAGCTTGGCGATCATAGATTCACTCAAGTTATCTCAAGTTCCTGTTACGTTGCAACTTAGCACACTGACAAAAGAGAAAAAAAGTACTTTGTTTTTGCTGCTCAGCTCTGGACATCACATGGGAAACTCCCCCAGCCTTGCTGTCAGCTTGGCTTCTGTTAATCCATGCAGATCCCTTGATCTTTCTTTTCTTTTTTTCTTTTTCTTTTCTTTCTTTCTATCTCTCTCTCTCTCTCTCTTTTTTTTTTTTTTTTTTTTTTTGGTTCTTTTGAATGGAAAATGTCTTCATTGCTTCTCCAGTTAGACCTCCAAGTTCATTCCTCTTCTAAACATGGTCAGCTCCTCTGGGTTCAGGGTACCCTCCACACTTGCACACACATGCAAACTTTTCAGAGAAAGAGAGGGAAGAAGGGGAGGGAGTGGGGGATGGAGAGAGAAGGAAAGAGAGAAAGAGGGTAGAGATATGTTTAAAGTTGTGGGCTGAAGTGTGTCCTCCCACTCACCTCCACTTAAGCATGTTCTTCAGATCTAGAGATGATGGAGCTTCTAAGGATGGCATCATTTTTCATGCTGGTGAATCACTTCCCCAGCACTACAGTTAGAGACGCATTGCCCAGCTGGGGGTTTATCTCCTTTTGTTTGGCATTTGGGGTTGGCCTGGTATGTCAAGCAACTTGCTCATGGACTGATGAACATATTTTGACCATGCAAGATCTGGAAAGTTACCTCATTTCAGCTTATTTCAGGGCCAGGGTTGGTGCTTATTGAGTGACATTTGTGAATAGGTAGTTGTAGACTGGGATTCTGCAGAGGGCCTTAGGCCTAGAAACCTGGTGAGTTTTCCAGATGTTGAAGTTACCCTTTCAACTATCTTCCCACTCTGATGTAATCACTGTGCCCTTTGGGCAATAACTTTAATTTCTCTGACCCTCAATCTTGTCATCTGTATAATGGGAATGATAATATCAACAAATTTGAATGGTTTTGTGAATTAAAAAGTAATGTTATGCAAGGCCCCAGGCATAATAGGCTCTCTAATGAGGGCTGTTTGTTATGGTTGTTCTTGGATTAATTTGGATTAACTTCCTGGGAATTAATACTGGCTGGCTGAGCCACTTTACCAATTCCAGTGGCTACACTGGAGAACCAGGAAATGTGCATCTGACCTCACAGGAATCACCACTTTCTTCTTTCGGTGTCTTATCAGGACACATTGGCTGCAATATATCATTTTAGATATGAAATACTGCTTCCAGACAGAAGCTGAAAGATCAAGAATTTCTCCTTAAAGCATAGAAACATAAATTTCAGCAAAAATAACACTTGAGAGAGATTTTAGGGAAAAATAATGCTGTTGTGTGTACTTTTGGTCGAAAAGTTGCATATGATAGCTCTTATATATTAAATGTATAATTTTAGCTGTATTTTACAGTTTCTTGCTCAAAACAGAGAGAGATTTCTAGGCAATTATATAATTTAGATAGTGTAAAGTTCTGTTACAAATATTAAGGCCCCCAAGTCCACAATTTGGGTGCAGAGACTTTCCGGATATAAGGAATCCTATGTTTGTTAAACCTCTTTTGTGATAAGATAAAGGCCTGATAGAATGTATGAAATCAAGATTTCATGTAGACCTACTTGTCTTATAGTTTGCATGTGCTCATCTTCCAACACCAACTTGCAGTCATTTTCTGAGGCAGCCAGTCATGGTCATTGCTCATAATTTCATTGTCTACAACAGCAGCCCTGTCTTCTGTCCGTTTCCTCAGTATGTTTCCGGAGACCTATTCTCCCTTGGAGGGAAAAAGAGCCCTACTGTTTTAATTATTGTTATTCTTGATATCATATCGGTGGATGATAACAAGACAGTCAGACTGAGGAACTGCCCTTTGGAATTTTATACTGTGGCTTTTCAATAAGGGAAACAATCTGAAATCTGTGTTCATATTCTGGAAACGCATTCTAAAGCTAATCATTTTCACTGATCTTAAGAAGAGATGGAAATTCTCTATGGAAGTTCTTGCCATTTCATAAATTTTACTTTTTTGTGTGCTCCTTAAAGGTGACTAAGAAATTTGGTAAACTTGGACTCTGGCATCATAAGTGAATATGAATATTCAGCTTTCCACTGGGTCATGTGTGTTACATGCACCATTTAACCTCTCTGAGTCTGTTTGCTCATCTGTAAAATAGGGGTGATAACACCCACATAAATCTGCCATGAGGTTGAAATCAGATTGCATATGTTATGCACAGTAGGCATTCAATAAATGCACATTTAAATTGAGTATGTATGATTTTAGTTTAAGTAATGCATAATTTGCAAATAAAAAATAAGCTGATTTAAGGAGACAGTTTATCTAAATTGATGTTGGTATACATTTGAAAAAGGAGAAATGCATTAATAAGGTTGGAGTAGCACAAATAGGTATAATCCTTTTTGGTAAGATCCTATCCCTTTTCTTTTTTTTTTTTTTTTTTTTTTAGTTTTTAATCACCAGGTGCTCATCATGACTAGATGACTAGGGCCCTCCTTAATCTGGATCACCTATTTCACCTGTCCCCCTACTCCAGCTCCCCTCTGGTCACCATCAATTTGTTCTCTATAGTTAAGAGTCTGTTTCTTGGTTTCTCTCTTGCTCTCCCTCTCGCTCTCCTTCCCTCCTTTTTTGGCCCATTTATGTTTTGGTAAGATCCTACACTTTTAAAACATATTTGGATGTGCTTCAGTGAATGCTATTCCCTTGGGAAATATTGAAACATGCTTTGTGAATTGTGGAAAATATCCTGTGTCCGTATAAACTTTCTTTAGATTACTTTATAATACAAATATAAAAAATTAATAATTTATAAATAGTGTCTTGGAAGACTCTCCAAGGGGATCAAGAGTCTCTTGCGTCTTACTTTTCTTCAGAATGATTTCTCTGAAGAACTGTGAATTTGACAGTTGAAATTTGGTTGGGCAGATCTTGTGGATGAGACAGTGTGCTTATAACATTCTCTGATGGCAAGGATTTTATTTGTTCTCTGGCATGTTCTCAGCATCTCAGAAAGTGTCTGACAAGTAGTGTGCATGCAGTAAATACTCTTTGAATGACTAATTGAATTTAGTTTGAGACATCCCCTCCAAAAAACCCAAATGCACATATATCTGCATATTTGTATCTTCATGCAGGAACACATACGTGCAAGAAATGTGGCTTTCAGGAATCTGTAAAGGGTCAATGAAAAATACCAATGGGTGTACTGACTATGTGTGTTAAGCACCTACTGAGTGGCTTCCTTATATTGCAAAAGCTGAGGTCTGAAAGTTAAGTGATACAAATATTTTTCCTACTCTTAATGTTACCAGTAACCCACTGTAACAATCTGTATAAGTCATTTTACCTCTCTCATATTCTCCTCTACTAAATAAAGGTTAAAAACTAAGATGCCTTCAAGCTAAGATTTTAGGATTCTGATCATAATTGACTACCTAGAGTTTCAGGATTTCTAGAAACTGAAAATATTAATCCCTGATCTCAGGATACTAATTTTTAAAACGTGGAGTATAGTATTTTGGGAAGAAAGCAGAATCACTCTTACTGTGGCATATATGCAGGGTCAAAAGGGGAAGGAAATATCGAGTGTTTGTAGGGAAAATATAAAGCAATCTGAAATAGACAAACATTGCATTCCAACTTTGTTTCACACCTATTAGCTGTGGATCCTTAGTAGCAATGTCTTCGTTTCCTTGACTATAAAAATGGAAATAATTTCTTATGCAGTTATTTTGGGAGCATTGAGATGTTTACATGTTTGGCACATGATCAGTGACAATAAATGCTAGCTCACTTTCTTTTCATTAAAATCCTTGGTTATTTTTCACAGAAATGGGAACATTTAACTGAAAGCACTATGAGTGTTTTGCTTTATATTTATACTGAATATGTAAATGAATTTTTTTTGCCAACTTTACTATCAAAGTTGGCAGTATTATTTTTGATAATGTTTTCCAGTGTCAATCATATTTATAATGATGACTAAAATGATGAAAAGCTTGTGTAAGATTAATTAACTTATTTCAACCTTGGCATAAGCTGATGGCAGATTTTTATGCTTATGGAAGCTTTTAACACTTAATGGAAGTTATGAGTATAATTTCCTAATAGCAATAGTAACTACCATTTATTTATTGAGCATTTGATATGCACCGCACACTATGTCAAAATTATGTATTTTTCTGCTCAATTCTCGCCTACAGAACTGAAACAGAGCCTAAGTAATTGGTCCGGGGTGATGTAGCAACTAAGAGGTGGAGCTGGAAGTATAAGATACATTTCTTCTGACTTTAGAACCTGAGATGAAAATCAGTAAGTTCAAACTTGTTCACTTGGTAACAAACACTCCAGCTCACCATCATCTAGCCTAGTACTCAGTCTGAATATTGAAATTGAGCATGCGATGGCTACCCTTAGGTCACATAGACATTGCATATCTTTTTTCAATCTTCAGTTATATCCAAGTGTGCCCCTAAGTGAGAAAGGGACAACTGAGAAACACTTGGGGGAAATTGCGCTAATTCACCCAACATACTAGCAGAAAAGCTTTACAAAATGCTGTGAGATCATCTGGAAATTCAGACTTGTATAAGAAATGAGGTCAACGCTAATAGTGTTTGGTGTTTAGTTACAGTATCATCCGAACCAGAGGCACTCCTAATGGTGGGCACCTAACGCCCGATCTCAGTTCTCATCACGATTAATCTGTCTGCAGCGCTAGATACCAATACCACTTCTGGCTTTCCGAAACCCTTCCAGAGCATGAAGGTGCTGCTCACTGTCCTTTCCTTTATTCATTCTTCTTCAGTCCTCCTGTTGTCTCTTTAAATGTTGAGGGCTTCCCTCTTTGAATTTATATTCTACTCTCCATCTCTCTGCATTCTTAAGACATGCCAGCTGGACTTATTTTGAGAGATGACACTGAACTCCTTGGCCTCAACCACCTTGTGGCTTGTGAATCCCCATTGTCAGCAAGCTTCTACTCCCTTATCTGGTCTCCTATGGACCTTAGAAACTTACTACGCCAACCGTAACTGATACGCCAACCGTAATAGACTCCAGAAGTCTATGTATTTTCAGTTTCAAATGATATCAATATCTCTTTCACTTCCCTCATATCCAGTGACTCACCAAATCATTCATCAATCGACCCTGTCTTAAACTCAGCTCTTCTGTCCCTCGGCCCCGCTTCCATCGTTTCTCTCCTAGATGTCTTCCAATGATGCCAACTTTTCTCCAGTGTAGTCCATTATTCATTCTTTCTTTAAAAGGATTAGCCTAAGAAATAAAGTTGAACATCCCCTTCTAGAGTCTATAAATACATTTATAGAATAAAATCAAAATTCTACTCCTGATAATACAGTCTGGACAGCCTATCTATGCCTCTCTTGTCTGCCTGCCACACTGAATACGTTATTCCTTTGGAAATACCCTAGGCTACTTTTGGCTCAAACTCTGTGAGACCTAATCCATGTTTCTAGGATATACTCATACTTTAAGTCTCAGAGCAAGTTATTTCCTCTGAAAAAAATCTTTCCCAGCTTTCCTAAACCCACTGAGTACCCCCTCTCCTCTTTACATCAGCATTTTGTTCGTAGACCTGTAATAGCAGATTTTTCTTAAGATTTTATTTATTTATTTATTTATTTATTAGAGAGAGAGAGCACAAGTGGGGTGAGGGGCAGAGGGAGAAGCAGATTCCCCACTGAGCAGGGAGCCCCATGTTGGGCCCCATCCAAGGACTCCAGGATCACGGCCTGAGCTGAAGGCAGATGCTCAACCAACTGATCCACTCATGCACCTGAATAGCTTTTATCACTGTTATAACAACTATTTACTTGGCTAAAACCTGCTAGATGGTGACTTTTTTTTTTTTTTTTTTTTGATGTAGACCTCAACTTAACTTCCCATATCCCATACCTAACTAATGTATCCCTTAGAAGTTCTCAGTTTGGTAGAGCCAATAAATGAGTGGACTGATCTAACACATCTTTAGGGTGAAATTTCCTTTCATTTGGTGAATGGTGGAAAGCCATTATTTTTCAGTATTTCCACCATTAAGCTATGGTGAAAAATATTTGTTTACTTACTGTTTTTTATTTTATTATTTTTATTATTTTATCATTATTATTATTTTCCTTTTTAGGGACCTAGTGTTTCAGAACTACTTTGACGAAGAAATACATTGCAATTTGTTTCTCCATTTTTCCTAATTGAAACATCTACTTGCCAGTCACCACTCTGTAAATAACCCCCATAAACATTTTTGCCATGACCTGATATAAACTGAGCCAAAAGAAAAGGGGTTTTAATTACCCTATGCAATCATATGAGTACAAGCATGATTTTGAATCAGCTTTTTGAAATATTGGTAATAGCTGTCTTGGAGGATACCAGTTTTGAAAATAGTTCTATAATTATGTTTTAGCATGAATTTTAGGATCTAATTGTAAGCTCACTGCAGCTTTTGCCATGCAGTCTCCTGGATGGCGTTGTTCACAAAGAGTATTATTTACAAAAAGGAAGGCGCTCCTTGAAGTCAGATACCGCGCAAGCTACAGAGTTCTATGAGGTGGGCCTTTTTACTCATGAATGGCTATTGGAAAGAGACTATGCTTTTGAATTTTGAATATTGCCCAAATAGGGACTCATGCAGTGGAGGAGTAAAAAAGATGGTCTCGTTAGTAAAAATTCATGGTTTTAAAATTTTGGTGATCTGTAGTCACTTTTTACAACATGTGAACAGCTGATTTTATGGAACCTGATTCTTCTCAGGAGATGCTCTGGCATCATGCTTTAGAAGGACACTGCCTCCTTTCTTTCATAAGAAACAGCAAAAGACAGTGGATTCAACTTTTTTTTTTTTTAATGGTAAATGTTAAATGGTAAGACACTTATTCTTCAGTCTTTGAATATTAATAAATGTCTTGAAGATATCCAGTTAGAATATTTCCATTACCTTTGTTCTTTTTTGTTTGTTTTTTGATTTTTGAGGTTTTTTTTTTTCAGTTCTTCTTCTAGTCTTAGATGCCCCCCTCCTCCCATTTAGAGATTTCTATCATTAATCTCTAATAAGAGTAAATAAGACAATATTAATCATAGTGCTTCACAGGGCTTTTTAAATCCGTCTATCCCTTTGAATCCTCTCAATTCTGGTCGCAGAATTTCCAAAGCAATATTCTCTATTAACTACACCCTTTGGGATAAAGCTTCTGGTTCTGGTGTATGTGGTGATCCGGATGGGCGGGGGTAATGGGGTGGTGGGCGGGGAAAGGTTTCTGAAGAGGAGCAAATGCTGCGTTTGGCCTCTGTTTTTGCCAAATCATAAACTGCTGAGACAATACTTTTCTTGGAGGGGTCTGTTTGTTTTATCCAGTCAATTTTGGCCAAGTCACTCTCTGGAAAGTGGTAGAATTTAGCCACTCAGTTACATGTCCTTATTTGTTGCTAAGGTGGATATCTGGGATGGGGGATGGGTTTCACAGGTGGAAAAACAGTAAGATCTTTTTCTTATAACTAATATTATCCTCTAATTATTAAAATCATCTGTTATTGTAATGTGGTCCTGCCTTAAAACAAGTCAATTGATTTGTGATGTTTTAATATATATCCTGTTGTTGATACAGCTGATCCCTTTATATGGTTTTTTTTTGTGTTTTTTTGTTTGTTTTTGATTTTTGAATCGAAGAAATGTACTACTATTCTCAGGACAATAGAAGATTTTCTTGAACCAATGACTTGATGGTGAGAACTTCAGTAACTAAGTATGAGATGGTGGTTAAAAAGGGAGCGGGCATTTGAGAACGTAGACATGAATAGTTTGAAATCAAAGGATTTACAACTGAATGGTTTACAGCTGCCTCTGAGCCAGATCTCAGATTGTACTGATTCTACAACTGGTGAGAAGGAGGTGGGGAGGACGGGCAAGGGAGAGGGAGATGGAGAGATGGATTGAGATGACTCTGAACCTGGCTGTTCTGATCTGAGCGGAGGGAATGCTGATAGTTTAGTTAGCTGATCTCTAGAGGGACTCACCTGGTCTGGGACCAGAGCATGTGTGTGCGTGAGTGGATTCAAGTGCATTATGGGGACTAAGCCAGGGAACTCTGCTTTCTTCTTACTGGAAAGGCAGAAAGTCAGAAGCCACCCTAAAAGAGTTAACATCTACACAGTGGTGTTCAGGAAGGCAAGAATGTAACTATGAAGGCTTTCTCTGTATTGTTTGAACGTTGCCATGGCAATAGTTTCCAGCAGAAGTTACATGTTTTTCAGTTCCCCAAGCAGCAAACAGGCTTTCCTCTCTTTCTCATCCTCGCTTAATCCCTCCCTATCTCCTCCATCCTCGGTCCTTATCTCCTCCACCTTTCCCTCCTCCCTCTGTCCTTTCTTTTGTTCTCACTTTCTCAACTGTTCTGCATTAACAGCAAAAATATTCCAAGGCCACGAGGTCGCTTTTGGGCTGAAAGTGAGTCAGACATACAGCCTTCTAACCAGGTTTCTGTTTTCCCCCGTCTGTTTACGCATTAAAGACCTAATTAGATGGAAGCTGTGGATGGAAGCAGGGTTGGGGCTTTCCCTGTTGGTAGGACATAGAACATATTATAATGGTTGGTGTTGTGGTGATATGTTAATTGGATCGCTCCAGGCAAGTGCAGAGCGGCAGTCTCTGACAATTAGAAAGAACAATGACTTTACTATGAAGGAGCCCACTCTCTTAACCAGTGGAAGGATTAGCATGCATTGCAGGTCTCTGGAAGGTTCCTGTAGACCCCAGGAGAGATCTGCAGTTGGAAAATGCCTCCTGTCTCTTTAAAGCCAGGCTAACGCCTCCCCTTTGGCTTATTTTACTGCCAAAGAAAGGGAAGTCAGGGGAACGGTGAGAGATCTCGTTTCCTGGGTGGTGGGGGTCACTGTCGCATGCAGACCTGGGCCACAGGATTTTTTGCAGGGATGGGAGGAAGAAATCCTTGCCTGCTTAATGCACGTGGCCAGTGAATTGTGAAATGGGTCTCATTAGAGTCTTTCATATCCCGGCATGTGCCAAAGTGCTTTGCCGGCACAGCGCCATCGCTTCAGGTCCATCCCTGCTGGTGTCTGCTGCAGCCAAGAAGGGACAGAGGCTCTGTCTGTATTAAAGGCTCCGGTCCTATCCCTCTCTGTCTACTGTTCATTGTAAGTCGCCTCTGGGCCTTTCCGTCTGGCCGGGGATGAGGCGCAACACATCCCCTAGGTGTTTGCAGAGAGGAAATATGAAGGATTTGAGCATCCCGGATGGGTTGGAGGCAGCAGTGCTGACCGGCACCCAGAAGTTCCCTCCCTTTTCTCCAGGGCTGACATGAAAGCTGTCGGATAGGCTTTCCTGCAAATACACCCCCATACTCACCTGAAACAAGAGATGGGTAGTTCAGAGCTAAATAAGTTATCGGAGCCCTTTGTGTTACTGCATACAGAGGTACTTTTTGCTTTTCTTTTCCCTACTGGAGATTTTAGAATCAAATTTTATCTCCCAAAGCATAGCCCCATCCGTAGCCCTCAGAGCTGCCATATGTCGAATGCGAAGTGCCAGGCATTCTGCATATCCCGTATCGAGAACATCTGATGACTCTCTAAGGTGGTTGATATAGAAGCATAGATGTGGAAGCCAAAGCAGATTGTGCCCTCTCACTTCTTAGACCTGTGACTTTTGGTAATTTACTCACTCTTTTGAACCTCAGCTTTCTCATCTGCAACATGGGAATGAATACAGTACTGACTTGTGAATTATACTTGAAATAATGTATGTCGAACTTGAAGCAGAATGTTTGCAATGAAAAACATTCAAGCTGTTATTTGTGAAATGTGAGAGTTATTTTCATATAACAATATTATGAAATAGTCATAAGGCACATGCCTCAGGCAGAACAATATTAAAAAATAATTAAGGGCAGATTGTTTAAGGAGAAAGGAAAAGTAGTTTTTGAAGATGAGTTTCTGAATTCGAAATGGTATAGTAGGTGATATTTTTGGTATGACTCAGTTTGGAAAGCAGAATAGACAGAATGATTGAAATAAACCTTTGTTGCATTCATTCTGGATAGATGATTTTCATCTATCCATATTAGGAATTTTTATTTGTTTTTATGGGATTGATCTCTTGGGCTTTGTGTCAATTATGCCTTAGATTAGAAATAAGAAGAAATAATGCTAGCTATGTTAAGCAAAAATAAGAGTATTTATTGGCATAAACAACTGACAAGTCCTGCAGTGCATAAAATTCAGGTATAGTTTGATCCAGATACTAACAATGTCTTAGGGACTCCTGATCTATTGTCTCTGTAATTCTCATAGTTTAGCTTTCTTCCATAGGCCATTTTCACCCTTGGGCTATTGTTTTGCATTCCCTAATGCTTCCACCAAAGATTCACACTTTGGTTGCACAATTCCCTTGAGACATCCTGAGATCTAAGCTGACTGGAGTAGCTTAGGTTATGTGCCCACTCATTGACCTACACTGGCTTCAAGGGAATGGAGTTGACAGTCAACTGCATATGCAAATGGAATCCAGAAGCTATCAAGAGACAAGGGAAATTAGGTGCTAGAGAGATGATCACAGATAAATACCATAGGTCCAAAGATGGAGACTGGGAAGGATGAGTTGTTATATTTCACATTGTAATCCGCCGCGAGGGTTAATTTTGTTCGTACTTTCCTGTGGTGCTACTTTGTATATAGGTATTACCGTAGTTTTGTTCTTCCGGAAAATCATCTGGCTGTAGCTATCAATCTTTCAGAGGAACAACTTTATCTGCCTTCATGATATTTTTGCTTTACTCCTTTCATGAGTTAGGAACAGGTTCTTGTGTTTGAATGGGAGTTTCCATGCTTCCCTGGAAATGCAGAAACAAAAGCAAAAATAAAAGAACCCCCTTCAGGCAATAACAATGCATTGGTAGAAGTTCTTTAAACTTCCTCAAACACCCATGATCTTGGTCACCTGCCCCAGCCAAGGCTGTGCTTCTATCCAGCTTTGATGTCATCTAATTTGTCACTGAAAAGATCTCAGGAGTGACATAGTCCATCCCTGAACTCTCCATTCTTCCTACCCAGAGATAGTAATCCAGGTAATATGGCACAATGTCCTTTGCTTCTTAATAGGCAAGGTGGAAGAAATGCTTATCTGGGCTCTGGATACAAATATTTGTTAATACCATCTATTCAAAGCGCATGATGGCTCACCAAGTTCAAGGACTGGGAACTATCTCTTTTGTACTCTTACTGCTGTGTGCACTACATTGTACACACTATGAATACTTTATTCCTACTCACATAGTGGCGTGCTCTGAATTGAGAATCCAAGCAAGTCCAAATGTTTCTCATAAGAGCTGTTGGGAGAGCAAAAGGCTGGTAGACTGTGCCTAGAAATTTACAACAGTGAAGAGGATACCAGGTTATTGACAACCTTTTATATGGTAGAAATTGTGGTGCGTTATTTTTCATATTTTATTTCATTGTGTCCTTAACAAAAACCACAATAATAGTGATGTTAATTATAACAATGTAAAAATGCCAATAAAGGTGACATTTATTGGCCGATTGCTACGTATACGCACTGTTTCAAATGCTTCACCTTGTAAGACATGGGCTCTGTAAGTAAATAAGTGATTTTTTTGTTGTTGTTGTTTTGTTGTTTGTTTGTTTTAGACATGCGTAAAAAGGAGTTTGGATATTCTCAGTTGACACCCCCATGTCACAGAGCAAATAAATGACAGCTCTGCTTTGAAATTCTGGTCAGCCCTGTGTTTTTTTCCGGTTTTGCTAGCTGCCTCTCACATGAGACTACTTCATTTAAACAACAGCAACAAAACACCACTTAAACTCGGCTTCTTTAACTTTAAAGCAATCAAAATACCAAAAACCTGCAACTCCTTCCTTTAACTTCCCTTGTTTTTTAAACATTTTTACCTGCATTCTCAGATTTGTCAATCTGTTGTGGTGTTTTTCAACCTCTAGTTTGATTGAAGGCAGTTGTCAGGCTGCGACTCTGGATTTTTCTGCGCCATTTGTTTTAAATATACCAACCATTTGAGATCACCTGAGGTCAGCCACACGGGTATCTTCCGAGGCTTTGGTGTTTGTCTGATGTTGGGAAGAGTGAGGAAAAATTTCCCGCCGCAGTGGTCCTGGAACTTTAAATACCTCAAGAGACATTAGCAGTTGGCGGGCGTTCGTCCCGAAGATGGGATGATACCACGAGTCGCATACTAGCTGTATGTGGCCATGCCACCTATTTCTTGTCTCATTTGTGACCATCAGAAGACATCCTCCCCCATATGTACAAAGGCGAGATAGGGCCCTTTCCTCCAGAGTCCCTAAGACTCTGGACTCTCTCAGCCCAGCATGGTATGTGGGAGACACTGAAGGCGAGATAGCTCCGGGACACTGCTTCGGCTGCCTGTCCCAAGAAGCTACTAAACAAGATTGCTGCCCTTAGCTTATCCAGGCATTGTGCCCGTTAGGAGAGAGTGCCCCGAACTAGTTTCCTTACTTTCACTGTATCACACTTTCTTTTGCTTATGAGACAGGCCCTACAGCGGCAGAGCAAACAGACACACACACTGCGGTTGTAGGATTCACAGACACAATCACACGCTCACTGTGTGCACATGTGAGTGAGCACGTATACACACACACAAACACACAATGCACATAATCCCCACCGGTTTATCTTCACGTTCTGAATTCCCAGCTCACGCCGGGTGGGGGATGGGAGAAGGGCTTCTTTGAGGCACGTGCCTTTCATCTTTCTCTAGGATTCAAGACAGGAGGGAAAGAACGGCTTACGGGGCAATAGGTTGTGGCTGTGGGGCACGCTCTGACATCTGAGAATGATTCTTCTTCTTGCCTACTATATATTTGACCCAGTATCCGCTGTTTTTAAAGAATGTGAAGTGACTTTAATATCACTTGTGGCTTCCTGTCCCCAAATCTGATACTTTTTAAAAACAAACAGAAGAGGCTTGGTGCGTTTCACTATTTGATGATATTTGAACAACTGCTTCTTGTCCCTTGGGGCTGGCGAGACAGAGTGGTAGTTGCTTCTTGTTGTCTCTGAGATATGCCCATTTCCAACCATAACTCGGGCTTTTAGCACTTCTCAGACCCAGATAACTATAATCATGCCCTGATTTGCCCTTCTCCTCCCCGTGCACCTTTATCACCTGTGATTTATCTTCCAGAGGCATTGCTGTTCTCCTCCTAGCAAACCCTCACTTCTGAGATAAATGCCAGACCCTGAAACCTGGCACGGCTACAGACGGCCTCTCTCTCTCTTTCAGCGATTCTCTCCATTTCAGTCTGTATTTCTTAGCTACACCATATTGTTTCCATTTCCTACCTACCGCTTTGTACAAGCGATTGGTCTGCATGCCTATTATTTGTTTCCCCACCTGGAGGAAAGGCTCCCTGAGGTCAGCCCCTTGACCTGCACCGCTGTGTCCTTACATAGGAGCAGATACTCAATTCACCTTCATAAGGGAAAAAACTTACTTCGTGGGGTGCCTGGGTGGCTCAGTGGGTTAAGCCTCTGCCTTCGGCTCAGGTCATGATCCCAGGGTCCTGGGATCAAGCCCCGCATCGGGCTCTCTGCTCAGCAGGGAGCCTGCTTCCCCCCTCCTCTCTCTCTACCTGCCTCTCTGCCTACTTGTGATATCTATCTGTCAAATAAATAAATAAAATCTTAAAAAAAAAAATTACTTCGTAAGCTTCCAACTGCTGATCTTAAAAGACAAAAAACATTGCTTTCTATTGCATTAGTTTCTCATTATTTTTCCTGATAGATGGCCTCATAGACGCTACTTAGGGCTAGGCAACCTGCTCTATTAGGGGCACCCACCTCACGGTATGTCATCTTCGCAATAAGGAGAGCTCTGTTTGGCAGAGTTTCCTGTAGGATCCCTTAAGGGACTTGCTATTCAGACAGCGGGAAATTCAGAGCTCTAGGTTTCCTGTGGCTGTTTGCTTAGCAGGGATGTGGAGCTCTCCAGTCAAAGCAATATGCTTCTATGGGCAAAGGCATCCTTGTCTTCTTTGGAGGGCTACCTCGCTTCTGTTTTTCCATAGTGTTGACATGACAGATGGATTTCCCAAGGGGCATGTTCATGTGTACAAGATGTTTCCTTTTCCAACTTCCTGTTCTATGACAGTTATAAGAGCATAATGAAGTTGTAACTTCAAATGTTTTCAATCTCCTGCCTGGGTTTGCATATTATTAAAATTTGCAGCATTGGTTCCTGAAGCTAATCCACAAAATGGGAAGGTGTCACGAGGAGGTTTGCAACAACAAATGGGGGAAAGAAGCCAAATGCGGTGGAGTTTCTTACGAAAGTAAACTTGTATGATTCAAAAAGCTGACATTTATCTTTGCTCCTGTGTCATTTCGTTAGGGTTGAAATGTCCTTTTTTTTTTTTAATATAAATATATTATGATATATATGTTGTTTAAAATTTTTTTTCTCCTAATGGCGTTACTTGGCAAGATAAGTGTTTTGTGTATTCTTCTATGTTTATGACATATGACCTCCATGTCTGTCATTAACTCCCAACGATTCAGTAGGCTAGGACACTTCAGTGAGATACGAACACTAGAGTCCTGGGAAAGACCTTGTCCTGGTGTTTGTGGGTAAAATAGAAAATGTGAGCCCATGTCACCCTAGCATTTTGAGAAGGGCTCTTTCCCACTGCTGACATTGGTCAAAGGTACGGCTTGTACTGATGCTGCTGCATGAGGCCATGGGACTCGAGGCAGCTTACCTTCCCTCTCGAAGCCTTTTGTATCTGTAAAATGAGGGGTTTTGATTTAGATGCTCTGCAGTGTTCCTTTTAGCTCTCTCTTTCTGAAGTCTGAGACATTTCACAAAACTATTTGCAGGCTACAGGACTATATTTGCCAGAGAGAATGGAAATGCATTTTCCTTGTTCCCCTTCTCAGATATTCCCGATGGCTTATTTCCTCTCTGCACGTCTTGCCCTCTTCTGGCTTTTTTTTCTTCTTCATGCTTGTCAAATATATTTCTTTCCTCTTCTATCTGTGTCTAGCCAAGTCTCCCAACATCAGAGGTGTGTGTGTGTGTGTGTGTGTGTGTATCTATTCCCCAGGGTAAGCACTTCATTTCAGACTTGCTTCCACTAATTAACTACAAAATTAAGTAGGTGAATTCATTGATTCAGCACTTGGTTTGATGTTTATATTAATTCATTAAAAGGGAAGCCCTGGATGTGGCCAGAGGCTTGACGGGAATCTTTCCCTCCCCCTGAAATCCCCTTTGACTTCCCACACTAGATAGCTATCTTGCTGTTTCTCAGAAGTATACACGCATCTGGGGAACAGCCAAGTGACCGAAGCCGCGATGGGCTGATGGGCAGGAATTCCATTCTTTGTGGTGATAGAAACAATTGTTGCTTTTTCTTCTTCTCCCTGCCCTGCTCACTGGCTACTACTCCAGTTCTCCTTTTGATATACCTGGTGAATTCCCTTTGGATGCCTTCTGAGCTTTCACTGACCTCTATTCTATGTCAGATGCCCAGGTGGCCACTGACCACTTGGCCCCATACCCATGAGGAAAGTAGACCCCCCCACAGGGGTAGAAATCCTCACCTCGTTTCCATCAGAAAGAACTTACATAGGAAGCTTTAATAGGGTTCCACCCCCTGCATCAGAGCCATCCACTGGTTTTGGGGGAAGTATTGACTTAAAATCTATTTTCATTTTTGTTTCCAGCAATCACCTCCTGTTTCATTCTTCTTTGCTTTGTATATAATAACCACAAGTGAATGACAGGAAGGGTGGCCATTTGTCAAAGAATTGTACTTACCATTTTTCTTGACATTTTCCCCATTTACATAGGGATTCGTCGAGGTTTTTCAAATCTCTATAAATAGTATCTAGCTGGTAAAATATGTTTTATGATAAAATAGAGTGGAATGTGGTTTGTAATAGAGTAGCATCCATTGTAAACGAGGCTTTTCTTGGAGCCCATCCAAGCAGTTGGGTTACTTGTCTAAAGTAATTGGATTAAAAGAAACACTTAGGAAATGTATGTTGTCTGATTTTCCATACCTTCTGTACCTTGCGCCTCTGTTAAGAATCCTGAACTAAGTGTAACTGCCTTAAGACAGTTCATTTTATTTGTTCCATTTATTAAATTGTGTGCACTGATCGTTGGCTTAAATTGACCTTATCTCACCTTGTGGCATTGGTAGCTGCCTCTGCTGATCTTGCCCAGCACCTTGTACACAACTCTACCATGGATGGCACTTATCCCATCATTGTAACTGCATGTTTATTAAATACTTTCTCCATAGCATCCTGAGCGTTTTCTACTTAGGGAGGCTGTCTTGTTCTTCTTTGTGTATCTCCTAGATACATAGTAGACATTGAATCAGTGTTGAAAGAAAATAAATGTGGTGAAAGAAAATAAATGTAGTGAACACTAAAATCTTGGAATTTGTTTAAAGCAAGATTTAATCCCCCTGATCATAATACAATTTGAATTTAAGTAAACTTTTTTTTTGCAAAGTTCAGTATCATAGTGTTATTAATTACTATGTCAAATAGAACTACTAAATTCATTTTATACATTCGTGTTTTAAGATACTACTTTGGGTTTCAAAACAACACACTTTTTTTACACATTGTTTTAAAATATGATGGGATGAGTATAATTCAAGGAATTAACTAATTAGTTTATCTTTATTTAATAGATTTTTATAATTATATATAAATATGTATATATGTTATATATAATATTATAATAATAATCTATTTAATAGATTTTTTTTTTGGACACCTGGGTCGTTCAGTCCATTAAGCTTCTTCCTTCTGCTCAGGTCAGGATCCTAGGGTCCTGGGATTGAGCTCTCTATCAGGCTCCCTGCTCAGTGGGGAGCCTGCTTCTCCCTTGGCCTGCTGCGCCCCCTGCTTGTGTGCTGTCTCTCTCTTTCTGACAAATAAATAAAATCTTTTAAAAAGAGAGATTTGGGGAGTGCTTGGATGGCTCAGTTGGTTAAATGGCTGCCTTCGGCTCAGGTCATGATCCCAAGGGTCATGGGATCGAGCTCCATATCAAGGTCCCTGCTCAGCAGAGATTCTGCTTCTCCTCCTCCTTCTGCCTGCCACTCTTTTCTACTTGTGCTTTCTATCTCTCTGTCAAATAAACAAATAAAATCTTTAAAAAAAATTAAAAATCTACAAAAGGGATTTTATAAAGAATAGACATTATTAAGCTTCCCATTTTCTAGTGCAAAGATTTTCTTTTCTTTTTTTTTTTTTTTTAAAGATTTTATTTGTTTATTTGACAGAGAGAGATCACAAGTAGGCAGAGAGGCAGGCAGAGAGAGAGAAGGAAGCGGTGTTCCATCCCAGGACCCTGAGATCATGACCTGAGCCGAAGGCAGAGGCTTAACCCACTGAGTCAGGTGCCCTATAGTGCAAAGATTTTCTATTTGCAAATTTATTCTGGAAAAGACAGACACAGAGGGGCGCCTTAGTGGGTTAAGCCTCTACCTTCAGCTCAGGTCATGATCCCAGGGTCCTGGGATTGAACACCCCATAGGTCTCTCTGCTCATCAGGGAGCCTGCTTCTCTTCCTCTCTCTCTCTGCCTGCCTCTCTGCCTGCTTGTGATCTCAGTCTGTCGAATAAATAAATAAATAAATCTTTAAATAAAAAAAAAAAAGTCACAGAGAAGAAACCTAGGGTCATATTGGCTTGTCTTATATGGACCAAATTGAATTGATGATTATCAAGTCCTTTTTAACTTCCAATAGAATGAACATAAACATGAAAGTTTTTCCTAATATTTTGCATTTAAATTTTAAAATTTTGTAACTTAATATTTGTAATTTTTATGTGTGTATGCATATAAACATATATGTATATACACACATATGTAAAAATATATATACACATAAACAGATACACATACATATTTCTTGGTATATCATAATTTAGAAGTCTGGATTTTACTTCTAGTGTTCTTCTGTGTAAGACATTACAATGTAACAGTATTATACTGTCACTAAGATAACAAATAGAATGTGGGAGATAATAGCGTAATGAAGGGTTATTTTATGTTTATACAAGAATGGTATATTTTTCATTATAAGAGGGATCTACTTATAGTTGGAAGTGAGTACAATAGAATTGTTGCTCATTCAATAATTTATAAAAGAAATACTATTTCAAAATAACATTCATTCAAAATCTAGATCCTATTATTTTAACTGTTTGTAGCAAAGATCACAGCCCAACTGAAAAGTTAAAAGTAAAAAAAAAAAAAAAAGTGTTGAATGTTCACATTGCTTTCCATTTGAGAACTTACTTGCTGCTCAATATCAGCTCCTAAATTCTTTCTGCAGTTGGTTAGAATAATTGATTAAAGTAAAATAAAGTTTCGCAAAGTAGCATTAGGACTTTGGAGAGTTTTGATACAATTATATAATTTTATAATTGCAGACTCAAGAGAAATGTGCCCACTTTGTGGAATGACCACAATGTAAGTTCGCTAAGAGCAGGAAAGCCAGTATATTCAGATTATCAATTTTTAATCAAGGAACTTGAATTTTCCCATACACAACTCCACTTAAAGAGAAATGATCATTCAGGAGTCTTTTTTTCCCCTTTGAGTCAATAACGCATTTGATGTCTTTACAGTGACAGAAAAAGAAAATGAATCATAGGTTTACACTCTGTTCATGGAGTCTGAATAATTTAATTACTGCTTTTATAATAAGATTTGCTTTCCTCCAAGATGATTTTTGTTTGAGACTTTGAAGCAAATGAAGATGTTTCATTGAAATTGTGATATCTACTAGTAATATTTTCTTTTCTTGTCTTTTTTCTTTTCTTTTTTCTCTTCCTTTTTCTCTTCTCTTTTTAAGAGTTTAACAGGTCCAGGAGCAATTTTTCTTTCTCTTTGGGTCTTATGAACCTTAGAAATGTAATAAAAGCTAAGGCACTTTCCCCCCTCCTCCCTCCATGCTTCAGTTATTTCAGGGAGAATCCCTTCTCTGGATCTTTGCCAGAAGAGAGCTGTTTCTTGAAATGGATTTATCTGTATCATTTACAAGGCCAGGACCCATAGCCATCCTCATATATCTATTATAGGTTTTAATTTTTGAATCAGATACGGGTGGATGTATCAAGGAAGGTTTGAGTCTCTTGGGTTTCCAGATGTTCATTTTCTCTTGTTTCATGAGTGTGTAGGATTGGATTCATAGTCTTCTACACTTTGTGGATAAGTTTTGTTATTGTTATTTGCTTATTTTGCAGTCATTGAGAAAAATTGGCTAACCATAAAATAGCTCTTAGGACTCCTGGGTGGCTCAGTTGGTTAAGCATCTGCCTTTGGCCCAGGTCATGATCCCAGGATCCTGGGATCAAATCCCTCTTTGGTCTCCCAACTCAACGGGGAGTCTGCTTCTCCCTCTGCCTACTACTCCCCTTGCTTGTCCCCTCTCTCTCTCTCTCTCTCTGACAAATAAATAATTTTAAAAAATAAAGTAGCTGTTATGTAAATCTCAAAATATTTTTTTTCATTCTTGGTTCCATCTTTTCATGTAACTCCTACTTAAAGAAAACCTTCGGCTTTCTGGAACTTCTAAGTATATCTGTATTGGTTTGTGTTCAATTTGGAGGATGGCCATTGTAATGCTCAGGAATGGATTGAGGTATCATGCTAAGGTTTTTTAATGGTATTTTTGTAGCCCTGAACTTCAAGTAGAACCTTTAAGAATAGGACTTCATGCTAGACTGAGTGGAATTCTATTAATAATTGAATGAGTTGGGAGATGAAACAAGTGGCCTACATAATATGGTTCATTCCTACTTTGTCACATCGTAAGATGGGGTAGAATAAAAATGCTATCATGTGATTCCCTGAGTCTGTGGTGTAGTTTTGAATGAAGTAATTGATCTCAACCATGATGTCCATATGTGTCAGTCACGAAAAAGTTCTTCCCTGTGAGATCTTCATGTGCCCTCACCCCTATTAACAAGTGGGGGTCTACGGGGGTGCCTGGATGGCTCAGTTGGTTACGCGGCTGCCTTCGGCCCAGGGTCCTGGAATGGAGCCCCACATCAGACTCCCCACTCAGCAGGGAGCCTGCTTCTTCCTCCCCTCCCTGTTCTTGCTGTCTCTCACTATCTCTGTCGCTATCTCTGTCTCTTTCCCAAATAAGTAAATAAAATCTTAAAGACAAACAACAAACAAGTGGGGGTCTACATTCAGGGTTGATGGAAGTGGAGAATGAATGTCACACCCCAGTAAGAGGTTTAGTGTTGAACAGAAATCATGTTTTAGTAGCTTGAGATGGCAGGGCAATCCAAGCTCACATTCACTGAGGCAGTTTCAGTCGGAGCCAGGATGAGAGAACATTTGATATAGTTCAGTTCAGAACAAGTTATCAAGTGCCTGCTGCTATGTAGTGCGCTAGCCACTCCCGATATAGGCTGCTTATGACATCCGCTCTATCACATAGAGTTTTAAAGTAAGGGAAGAAATTCAGCTTTCACTCTTTGTGTTCTCTAATTTAGGAAAAGTCATTTAACCTTTCAGAAGCTCTCTTTCTTCTTCTGTTAAATGTGGCTGCTCTGCTGTGTCTCCCACATTCAGTGTTGTCGAAAGCAGGGAAACAGTTGGGAAAGCCACTTAATTTTTACTTAGGAGAGCTTAGGGTTTACAGTCTGCTGGAAAGAAAGAGGTCCCTTGGAGACTGGTTTTAGAATAGCAAGGTAATTGCTTTTCCTCAGGGAGTATTCAACCTCTGGGTTGAATTGGGGGCAGGAAAGTTGATAAAAATTGTTTTGAGACCTGAAGTGTATCCAACGAATTAGTGTATGAAAGTCTCTTATGGTTTTTAAAAGGATACTCAAATGGAGGGTTTAAAACTCTGTAGCAACACTTGGCTTACAGTAGGTTCTCTAGTGTTATCGTGCTCGCTTTTTTCCCCGTAGCCAACTTATTGAGGAAGAAAAAATACGGGAAAGTATTAGAGCTGGTTTAGCCAGATTGTTTGTATACACTACTGTGATCAAAATTACCTGACATGCATGGTAACTCTCAACTCCGTTCTGCCTATAAACAGTCAATGATCTTGTTAGTTGCAGCTGTAGACCCAGTGGTAGCGGAAATCTTTGTTTATTGAATTTCCAGCTTCCAATCAACTGTGCAGAGAGCAACTGTGTAAAAATAAAAGTCACTAGTCACCCTCTTCTCTCTTCACCTCTGCCTCATTGTAAGAAGGATTCAAGTTCTTAGATTAGTTGAAGAAGTAGATGTTCTATAAATAATTAGGAGAATCTTTCTCTCTTTTTTTTAAACGGTTTATGGGCTGAACTGTGTCCTCCAAAATTTGTATTTGGGGGCCCTAACCCCCAGGGCCTCAGAATGTGAGATGCTGTCTCTGAAAAGGTAATTCAATTAAAATGAAGTCTTTATGGTGGGTCCTAATTCAGAACAACTGATGACCTTATGAAATGAGGAAATTTGGACACAGACCTGCATGCACACAGACAAAAGACTGTGAGAAAATAGTGCGAAGGTGGGCGTCTGCCAGTTAAGGAGAAAGGCCCCAAAGAAGCCAAACCCGTAGCCATCTTGATTTTGGACGTCTAGCCTCCAGAACTGTGAAAAAAATACATTTCTGCTGTTAAAGCTGCCCAGTCTGTGATATTTTGTTATGGCAGCTCTAGCAAAGTGATACAATGACTGTGCACTCTTTCCTTAACTGGATGTAGAGCCGTGTATTCCATAACAGAAGAAATGATCTGATTTATGCACGCATCTAAAGGGATGCTTTCTGTCATCATCACCTCCAGCAAGCACAAACCCTCAGCCTCCAGAATGGTAGGTGGAGGGCACAGGAGTTGCTCTTTCAGGAGAACCATTGGATGAGTCCTAGAAGCCCCACATGTGGGGCTTTTGTTGTTTCATATGTCTTGGGTCATACAACCTCCTTCCATTCCACACTTCTTTCAGGAGTTATAGATTCTAAAAAGGAATCCTATGTTCTAAAAGGGAATTTATGAGCCAGATGTTTTAGGATCTGCCTCAAACATAAAGACAACCCCAGACCCCCTTTTGGGTTCCTAAAACTTTCTGTGCAGGGATCTTTCACTCCTGTAGTGGCGCCGAGCTTGGGCATTGATCTCCCTTGGAGTACACAAACCGCAGGCTAGTGAGCAGTAGCCTACTCAAAATTTGTACCGCTTTGCTATTTATTTACAGGCATACCTCATTTTCTGGCACTGAACTTCATTGTGCTTCACAGATAGTCAGGTTTTTGTTGTTATTGTTGTTGTTGTTTGTTTTGTTTTGTTTTGTTTTTTACAAATTGAAGGTTCAAGACTTTAGGGGAGGAAGTCACGACAGATGTGGTAGAAATAGCAAGAGAACTAGAATTAGAAGTGGAGCCTGAAGATGGGGCGGACTGCAGCAGTCTCATGATAAAACTTGAATGGATGAGGAATTACTCCTTATGGCTGGGCAAAGAGAGTGGTTTCTCAAGATGGAATCTACTCCTGGTGAAGGTGCTGTGAAGATTGTGAAGATTGTCGAAAGGACAACAAAGGACTTAGCGCATTACAGAAACTTAGTTGATAAGGCAGCAGCATGATTTGAGAGGATTCACTCCAATTTCGTAAAGGTTCTCCTGTGGGTAAGATGCTATCAAACGGCATCACATGGTACAGAGGAAACATTCCTGAAAGGAAGCATCTGTTGATGCAGCAGACTTCACTGTCGTGTTATTTTAAGAAATGCCACGGGCACCCCAACCTTCAGCACTCGCCATCCTGATCAGCTAGCAGCCCTCCACATGAGGCAAGACCCTCCACCAGCAAAAAGATGACTTTCTGAGAGCTCAGATGATGGTTAGCATTTTTAGCGATCAGCATTTTTTAATTGATTTAATTAATAATTTAATTAAGCATTTTAATTTAATTTTTAATTAATTAATTTTTAATTTTTTAATTTTTAATTTTAACAGCCATGGCTTTGTAGGCTTGATGCTATTGTACACTGACTAGACTACAGTAGATTATACTGTATTATATCTAAACATAATTTTTATGTGTATTAAGAAACCAAAAAATACATTTGACTTGCTTCATTGCAATATTTGCCTTATTGCCACGGTCTTGAACCTGTAGGTAGTACCTGAGGTGTGCCCCTATTGCGTAGCATTTAGTGAAACAGAACTCCGATTCAATTAAGAGCAAGAAATGGTGGGATTTCATTAGTTTTATTTTGTCACTGTTGCAGAGGAGTGGCGATAATCCGTTAGGAGTAGGATGGTGGGGTGTGGAACATCAAGTCTGAAGCAAGACAGACTTCAGAGTCCCTCATCATCCCGTGTTATCACTTCAGGCTCCCTTCGAACTAGATTTCCTAAACATTGCTTTCCTCCCCATAAACAGAGATAATAGCAAATCGGCATAATAACAGTCCCTGTGAATAGGGATAAGAATAATGCCCAGTCCATTCTCTTATCCTTAAATGAAAAAGAGCATGCACCTAGCAGACTCTTAGGCATATAGTAAGGATCCAGTAAATGTTAACTACTATTATTCTTTATGGTATTTATTTTTGACACCCTTTAAAAAAAGGTTTTATTTATTTGTTTTTTTGTCAGAGCGAGTGAGCACAAGCAGGGGGAACAGTAGAGGGGGGAGGGAGAAGCAGGCTCCCCACTGAGCAGGGAGCAGATGCAGGACTTGATCCTAAGACCCAGGGACCATGACCTGAGCCAAAGGCAGACACTTTACAGACTGAGCCACCCAGGTGCCCCTCAACACATTCTTCTTAGTGGAAGACGTTTTTAGGCTCAAGAGACATTTTATGCTGACTTGACTGCTGGATATCACCGCTATTACGTCTCATTATGAGAAATAGCATGTTTCTAGCAAGAGGGGGCCAGCTGGGATGGGACTCTGAAAACTCAGCTAGCAACATCAGCTGTAGATTTTAAATAAATTCTCAATAATCCTGTTTGAGGCCTGTAAGCTAAGGTTCTATCTAAAACATAGAGCCTTTAAGTACCAATATTAGCTTCATCCTTCAGAAGGTGAAAGCTGAGAAGTATAGAATTCAAAACAGCTTTCAAAAGGGTTGAGAACAACAGGGCTTGGTAAAGGAAGATACTTAAGTGATTGTGCCGAGAGTCTCTAGACCCGTGGTTCTCAATCCCTCCCATGCATGGAGATCTCCAGAGGAAACGTCAAGTGGTTCCCTACAAGAGCTTCACCTGCTGATTCAGAGTCTCTAGGGATGGGTCCTGTGTACGAGCATACACAGGAGTGATCCTGAAGCACATATCGCCTGTGTTGATGATCATGGTCCTAAATAGATTCTCCATATGGGTCCCAAAATGTCATGTGTTAAAAGTCGTATTTTAAAACCCATTTTATTTTCTTTCTGATCTCCTTGCCAGTGCCACAGTTTGATGTTATATAAATACGAATCCAGTCTCTGAAAATGATAGAGTTTTCCTAAAGAATGTTTATTTATGTTTTCAATGTTTCCCCATCTTGTCTTCTCTTAAATATATAATGCTGTTCGAATGAGACAATTTTATGATGAATATTAGAGCTCCACATAAAATGATAAAAAAATATAAACCATACGTGGCATTTCCCTAATGTACAGTCAGAATCACAGAGCAGTTTGTTTTGTGTGCTCAATTTAGGAAGCATCAGATTTTTTCCAAGTTTTCTTGATGAAAATGTCTGTGAGACAACATGAACCAAGACCCTCTTGGATCTCACTTTGAAGCGTCTTTAGTTGTAATAGTTAATGATATTAGTTCCCTTTATAAAAAGTCAGGTACTAGGTGCTTTGATAAGTCACCAGCCAAGTAGAGAGCACTATTTGTGTTTAAAGGATGTCAGCACCTCGTAGGACAGGACTTAGGATAAAATATTCCACTCTCTCCCACAAAGGTATCCTTGCTCTTTCCTATATTGAATGGAAATTTGGTGATACAATGGTCCAGTGTCCTTTGCTTACTAGGAAGTTCCATGCCATTCTCTTGAAAGATTGAATTGCTCTTCCTTTTACTGACCTGCTGTCCCTATACAATTTTACCTCCAGATGAAAAGGAGCAGGAAAAGCAATGGAGGTTTGAAGTAGGGAGTTTATGAAACACAAAGCCAATGATTATAGAAAGTTAAATGTGTTCCTGGGGATGGCAGGGAGTCTTTCACACTTTGCAGGATTCAAACCTAACATTCGTTTCATTGAACTTCATTTTATATTTCCCTACTTTCTTTTGAGTGTGTAGTTCTACCCCCATTTGAAACAAACTTAATACTTGAAGATATTATACCTTAAGGTATAATGATTAGTTTCACACAAAAGAGCCCCCACAAGGTCCCATTAAGCACCTCATTTAAACACAGTAACTTCCTATGAAACATTTGTACTCAACTACATTGAAAGCTCTAAGGTGTGGAATAAAGCACCCCTCATTAATATTATCTAATTCAGTTATAGTAACTCAGTAAATTACTAACTTCTGATTAAACACTGATTAGGAGCCAAGATTATTATGCATGCCATTGAGCATATAAGTGAAGCTCGACATATTTCTTAGGTTGAGAATTATTATACCCTGTCTGAGGATACAAAACTAGTTCGAAGAAGTAGTTACTTAATCCCTCAATGAAGGTATGTTCCGAACAACCGAGTTGTGTAATAAAAGCAGTACATGCCATGGATGGTCAAAAAAGGGAAGGTTTTAAGATGAAAGTAAAACTTAATCTGAGCCGTGACAAGGAGGAGAGTCTGAGTGATGTGTGTGTATGCGCATGTGTGTGTGCACGCACGTGTGTGTGTGTGTGTGTGTCTCAGACACAAAGGAAGCTGTTCATGTTCTGAAATAAAAACATTCTGAAGTGAATTTTATGTCAACCAGTCTAAGACAATGGAAATTACACGGATATTAGAGCCAAAGCAATCTTGAGCTGAATCTGGTCTCCTTTTGTATTTACCAGCTACATTCTGTTGGGAAAGATCTGACTCCTTTCTTAGTTCCTTTTTCATCTTTAAATGAGGTTAATAGACTTGCCTTAGACAGTCATTGTAAAGATTTCATAAGATACCTATGCCCAGGATTCAATGAATGTGTGTTCCTTCCTTTCCCATTCATTATACCTTTAGCAATACTGTATTCAGTATAAGACGTGATAGACTTGCCAAAGAATTTAGGGGGTGCTGTGGACTAGGACCTGATCAGAGTAGTTTAATTTTTTCTTTTTTTACAAAGTTGCAAAATGTGCTGCAAATTTTTACTGAAATATCATATTTATCATTCTAAAAATGTAGAAATGGATTATCTGTATATATTTAAAATCTGTCAAATTCTTCTTCTCATCCTGCAAACAAACAAATTATGTTTAGATTTGCCATTGCCCCAGCAGCAACTCAAATCACCATGAATTGAGCAGACTCCTAGCGGGAGGATTTTAATGGTTTATTTATGTATGCATCTAATCCCTCCATCGAATGCCGACCACATACTTGTCTGCCTGAGCTGAATTTTATTGATATGTTTTTTTTTTTCCTTGCTCCTAACTCTACTATTGAGATTTAATTCCTGACAACGCATTAGTGCCAAATTGTACCATTAGTGCTGTTAGGAGTTGAGTTTTGCTAAAATATTTGAAACCTGCTGCGTCTGTCCTCCAGAAAAGAGAACAATTTAATCTTCTTCATTGGTTGTGACTTCAGCTGAAGTGTGTTTTTTTAATTTGAGACACTTTGGGGTTGCAAAAGGAAATAACGAAAAATGTAGACCTATGGCAGATTCAGGAGGCAAGGCGAAATTGAAGCCCTTTTTTAAGTGTCTAAATCTGTGTTGTTCCCTTTGAAAAATAAGTTTCCTGACATTATGTATATTTTCAAAGCACATTTAAATTACTTCAACAGCTGCAATAATAAAATGACACTGGAAAGCATGAACAGGAAATGCATGAGGCAAAGTAAAAGGGCAAAGTAATGAGATCAATCATGCCAAGAGGATAATGAAAGACAGACCTACAGTGCCTTCTCTGGGAAAAAGACATGGGAGTGGATATTTATAGCACAATGGAAGAAATGTCGATGGAATGTTGCACAAAGTGCTATGGGAAAATGGAAGGAGGAAGCATTAATTGTGCTAGAGTTGGGAGGAGGAGTGAGCAGAAGAAAAGGCTTTATTTTAAATCTATGTTGCCTTCAGAACAACAGATTTCCCAGTTGTTCCCAGAACAAAAACTGCTTGGACTGCCCTTTAAATGTGTGGCATGAGACCCTAACCTTTAGCTATTTAATTCAGTGTTGTAAAGCAATCTGGGACAATGTGTTTCTCTGTTTCCCCGAAGTAGCCTATTAGTCACGCCATATATGTAGGAATGGGTGGTCTGTGTATGTTTCGAATCTGTGAATTTCCAGAGGTGGGCAGGCAGGGACCTGGAAAATGATGTGGGGAGTGCCCCCACTCTTTCCCTGGACTAAATAGGAAATGAGAACAGGCTCTGAAACAGCAAGCACGATTTATCCTGCAGCCAAAATTCCTCTTCTTGGCAGTTTTGCCCAAGGTAAGCGCTGAAAGGGGAGAAAGAATGATGGCATAGGGATTCCCATCCAAATCAGGTTGCAGACTTGGCTCTTCAGGGAGAGCCTACATATATTCATCAGTACACAAAACAACAAAACAAACAAACAAACAACAACAAAACACCTTTTATGGTCCGAAGGATGCAAATCCTTTATATCTAACAGATAACTCAGCTTGAATAATGTGTTTAGTTCTTTTTTGACCCTTATTTTTCTCACATGCAAAGGTGAAAGAGGGAAAATGCAAGCGTTCAAGAATTTAAAGTTATTTGCCAAGTTAAATTCAATGCCTTTTTTTTTTTTTTTTACCATTTTTTAAAATCATGATTTTGAATTGAGCATAACACTGAAAATTGGGGAATATGGGGGGGGGGAACGTTTAATGATAAGGGATTTTTAAAGTGTTGGCAATTGACATGCTTCTTGCTAGTAACTCTCCCTTTTCCGTCTCTGTGGGCTTTGGAGGCACACAGTGCTCTCTGTTTTCAAATACTGGCTCTTTCACTTACTGAGTTGGAAACTAACATTTAATGAGAGCTTACTATGGCCAAGCACAGTTCTATGTTCTTTACACGTAGGTATTCAGTAGGAACCAGCCCCAGCTGCTATTATACAGAGACCTAAAGTACAATGAATCCAGGAAGATCTAGATTTCATTTTTCTTTCGCATTGATAACACATAGATAGGCGGACTAGGCCGTGGGGGCGAACCTCTCCACAGTAGCCTCTTGGGCCTGGGTTTCCTCTTTGTGGTTGTTCCCAGTCCTGTCTGGCTTGGTGTTCCTCTGCATGGTGTTGGCTCTCCAAAACTATGCCCAGCTGTCAGACTTGAAGACTCACGGCTTCATTTACAAACATGACCCTGAAGAAGTGTACATCATTTAGACTCACATTCTGTCATTCAGAACGTAGCTGCATGAACAGACTTTCCTGCCATGGAGGAAAGAGAGGCTAGACTCCTGCTGGGTAGCTGTGTGTTCTGCCAAAATGTAGGAAACATTCCTGCAGGTTATTATGTGATGGTGGCCCTTGAAGTTGGGCAACAGAGCATCCCTCCTCCAGGGGTACCAAAAGGAAGAAGAGGAAAATGCACAGGAGGAAAACATGAGCCATTTCTATCATGATGTATTAGCTTCTTTAACCCTCAAAATAACCTGTCAGTTTTGTCTTCTTTTAATGGACAACTTTGTTATGAAATTTGTTTGAAATCACTGATCCCATGTTCACAGGAGGGTGGAATTCAGATGGGCTTGCACAGAACTTGTGCTTTTCCTAATTGCTTTATTTCCTACTTCTGAAACTAATATGGTAGTGACTAGTACATCAATACTATTGAGATTCTACTCTATTCAGAGAGTTATATAGTATCTGCATTTTGTTTTGTTTTGTTTCGGGTTTCAGTTGTGTTTTATTGTGTTTTGTTTTTCTGGGGGTGGGGAGGGGGAAGTGAGTGGCTGGATCCACTGGGCCTATGTTGGGAGATTTCAATGCCTGACCAAAAAAAGCCCTTTTCTTTAGCTTCATCATTGCATGAAATTTTTGTTTCCAGTACTATGTGGTGATGGTCTCCCTGTTCAAGGTACGTTTCCTATAATTGAACCTATTAGTATCATGCCCTTTCCATATCTCATCACTTTTGAAACTTATTTGTATCCTCCAGATTTATAACCTTGCTAAATGTTGGCTTGGCAAGATGGAAGTGGTTTCTATGATCTTCCAATAAAGGCGTACATACTTGCTACCTCACCGAAGATTGCCTTGTGCTGCCTTTCCTGAACATTGGAAAACATATCAGCCACAACAAATGGTCTTTTCTTCTGATAAAACCTAACCATAACCTACCTATTTCGGAGGAACTATTTTATGAGAGAGAGAAAAATCCCAGGGAACTTTAATTGTTCTTCACTCCTACCAAGAACAGTCAGTGTCTCTTTTTTTTTTTTCTTTTTAAATTTACTATATATTATTAAAGACTTGCTTCCTCTGTATCTTTTGTTAGTCATATTGTGTATGCATGCATTTTGCATTTTTTTCTGGTTATCTTCTAGAAAGAGGCAAAATTGATTTAAAATATAATGATGTGGGGAGAAGAAAGGTGATGAATGCCAATGGTTGCTTATGGCTACATATTATTGTTGCTTACTCCTACATATTATTTTCAATGATAATTTGGTTATATAAATGGTAGTGTTTGATACTCGTCCCTGTCATCTCTCAGGAAGGCTCTTTGCAGAAGTATTCCGTTGATTTTTTTTTTTTTTTGGTAATTTTTGTAATTCTATTACCTATGAAGAACAGGACATCTTTGTGTGATGGGTATATGTTTAGAGTCAAGACTGCAAGGCAGCCTGCTTCCCTAAATTCTGGCTCTGTCACTGGACTGGTAAGCTGTGAGACCTTGGGAAAGTCACTATACTTTCTGCACTTGGGGCACCTCATTTGCAAAATCAGGGCAACATTAGGATGAAATAGAGTCATTACAATGATTAAAGAAGTTCATAGATTTAACAGTGCCTGGCACATGGTAAGCAGCTTGGAAGAATACAGGATTTTTCACTCTTCCTACTCAGACCAGATTTAGCTTAGAGTCAAATGTACTTGGAGACTTAATAAAAGTTTAAACATTCATGGTAGAGGGGAAAAAGGTGCTGAGTTTTTTGTTATTTCCCCATGTGTTTGGTAACTTAACTGGTCATGAAATATGATTGCACCTTTTCTCTATAAGTAGCTTTGTGCTAGAGACTGCAAGTTATATAATGAAAATATAGGAATTATTTCTAGGGATCTTAAATTCTAGTCGGTGGAAAAAAGGCAACATACATGAAATTAATTAGATACATTACTGCCCTGTATATATACACGTTGTTGCAACCGGATAGTCAAATCATTATCACTCCCCAAATGCATATGAGAAAATTGAGAAAAGCAAACCTTTGTTGGAAAAATGAGGGAGTTGAGACAGAAATTGTTTTTGAGGTGGATTTTTATTTTCAAAACTCCCAGCTATGGATGGAACAAGTTCATACAAGTATTTGAGCATTTAGATTGGGTCTAGATCTAAGCTTGAGGACCAGAAAGTAGGATCCATTGCTCTTAAAGATACCCCTCACTATAATTGCAGGTGGAGATGAAAGATTCACGAGGAAACTGTGAAGCATGAGACAAATGAATCACAATGCTCAATTTTGCTATTTTTAGGAGATAGGCACATTACAGTAATATTTAACTAAACAGAGGAACTCACTTGGTAATTTCAGAATTCTTGAAGGGCTAATGGCATTATGGAATCATAGCCTCTGTTGATGTTCTACCATGACCTGGTGTGGGCTTTAATAATAATTGTCTCTACCGGCTTTTAAAAACCAAGGAAATTTATTTTCACATAGCACAGGACATACAGAGGAAGGCAGCTTCTGGTTTATCTCAGTGGTTAAACAGCAGCATCAAGGACAAACACGTTCCCATCATTTTACTCTGCTTTTGTCTGCCTATCACCTTGGTCTTCAGTCACACACCCCCACCCCAACCCCTATGGTCACAAGAGATTACAGCAGTCATGGACATCACATCCAGACACGAGTGAGCCCAGGACAGAAGAGTTTCTGTCTTCCTTGAGTCTTTTAAGAGTAAGGAAAACTGGGGCGCCTGGGTGGCTCAGTGGGTTAAAGCTTCTGCCTTCGGCTCAGGTCATGATCCCAGGGTCCTGGGATGGAGCCCTGCATCGGGCTCTCTGCTCAGTGGGGAGCCTGCTTCCCCCTTTCTCTCTGCCTGCCTCTCTACCTACTTGTGATCTCTCTGTCAAATAAATAAAATCTTTAAAAAAAAGAAGAATGTAAGAGTATTCTACTATATGTCAAATGTAATAGATACTGTTGATGCCAAAATACATGTATTCATATCCCCATTCTTTCTAGTTTCCTAAGGAAACTTTCCTCCATGCAGCTCTCAAGGGCAACCTCAAAGAGTGAGTCTTGACTCATCTGACACAATCATGGTTGTTTCATTTCCTTTGTTAGTGACTGGTTTGAGCATATAATAAAGAAAGGTAGGCTTAGTGGAGATTTGGGGGACAGTTTATTACTCTTTTTTTTTTTTTTAATTTTGTTTATTTGACAAAGAGAGATCACAAGTAGGCAGAGAGGCAGGCAGAGAGAGAGGGAGAAGCAGGCTCCCCACCGAGCAGAGAGCCTGATGTGGGGTTTGATCCTAGGGTCCTGGGATCATGACCTGAGCCGAAGGCAAAGGCTTAACCCACTGAGCCACTCAGGCACCCCACATTCTTAGTTTTATGTAAGAAATAAAGGAGGAAAAGAAGGATGGAAGAAAGGAAGGAAGGAAAACACTGGGATGTGTTTTGTTTAGTCTTTTTTATGCAGCCAATAGCATTCTTCTGATTTGTTTCTGTCAGTTCCAGGTAAAGCACAATAAACATATCATTGAGCCAAACATTAGGATCGTATTGTCAGAAACTGATTAGAATTGGGCGGCCATTGCTTTTTTCTTGGCAAGGAGTCAATTCATTGCAGTAATGTATTAAATAGTCCTTCAAAAAAGAAGAGCCAAAAAGCAATGTCCTTTGGAACTAACACTCTTAAACAGTATCCAAATTAATGGAAAGTGCTTGCACTAATGAAATAAAACATCAGGGCTTTGGCAGGAGGTGATTGGCAAAAATACCCAATGGCTTGATACATCTGTCTCCCAAAGACATAAATGAATTCCTCCTTATAAAAGAGAATGAGTAACTGTGGCTGAGGCTAAAGCCCAGGTCTACAGAAAATGACTTCCTGCTTTCTGCCGGAGTACCTAGGAGCACATTTCTCAGCCTGATATCTTTGTACCTACTAAATTAAGATCCTGGCTGTAAAGATAAGGAGCATTCTCCATCTGCTGTTGTGACTCCTTTACCATTTCATATTTAGTAAGAGACGATATGATGAAGGGCTATCACAACTTCCTGCGGTTGTGTAATTGATGGGTTGATTTATAAATTACTTACTTGCTTCTTTCACTAATTCGGTCATGCATACGTTCACATAATTACTTAAGAGTATCTGCTCTTTTCCAGTTGTATCTTTGTGCTGAGCATATCAATGTCTGCAGAGGCCAGGATCCTGTATTTGGATCATGTGTAAGGCAGTGAAGGAAGCAAAGGGAATTATACCATGCACTCTACCATAATGTTCTCTACAAAAATCCTTCCAAACACTCCTCACAACCCTGTAGGACTTTTATCATTACCTCCAGTTCCAGGAATAGAAAATCAAGGCTTAGACATTAAGTAATTTGTTCAGTGTGACTCTAATTATTGGTGGTGATCTTAGCTTTGAACTCACAATTATGTTATCCAAAAGCTGGGATCCTTGGCCCTCCCCTCCCCACCATGAATCAGATAGTTTTCTATCCTAATTGCAAATTTACCCTGCTCTCTAGATACCCAGATAGCTTTACTAACAATTCTCTGTTGTCAGCTCTCAGATTTGGCTTTCCAGAATGTGTGAGTGGTTCCAAGCCATATCCAATGTAACTAAGATAATTATGCATCTCAGAGCTGAAGTCAACCAGTGGTAGTACTTGCAACTTAGGTATTCAAGAATATTAGAATTGTGCCTAAGGAATGAATAAATAGAGTGAGACCTTTTGAGCTCTTCTAGAAGTAACATAGATGAGAGTCTGCTTGAGATTCTCTCCTTCTGCCTCTCCCCATCATGTGCATGTGTTCTCTCAAATAAATAAATAAATCTTTTTAAAAATGGGGTGCCTGGGTAACTCAGTTGGTTAACTGTCGGCCTTTGGCTCAGGTTACGATCTGAGGGTCCTGGGATCAGCCGCCACATTGGGCGCCTGCTCAGCTGGAGGCCTACTTCTCCCTCTTCCATTCCCCCTGCTTGTGCTCTCTCTGTGTGTTAAATAAATAAAATTTAAAAGGAAGGAGGGAAGGAAGGAAGGGAGGAAGGGAAAGAAAGAAGTGGCAGATTGCTCAAAACTTCCTGTCTAGCCTTTCCATTCTGCTTATTCGCAATTAATGGCATTACTTTATTTCATTCAGACCTTCAGTGCCCTTGTGTTCTTCTCTAATATCTATCAAAGTCAGCTTTCAAATCCTCATTTTAACTAAAGCGTAAACAACTAACGTCATTGTACTGCTCTGATAGGACTTACCGCATTGTCTTTTCAGTAAGAGCTAGGGTAACTTTTTATCTTTATGAAAATGTGTTCTTGACAATTTGGGGCCTTGTTTGGGGGCTTTGTTTGGTGGTGTGGGGCTTTGCCAGTTTAAGGACTGGAAGCACTGGCAGTCATACTTGGTAACCCAACCATGACCCAACTGTCTCCTGTAAAGAAGCAGGGAAGATCAGAAAAGATTGGCCCCTGGAATTAAGCTTGCTCACTAGAAAACTGTTTTCTCTATCTAACTTAAAGATTAGATAAAGAGAGATTGAATTCATTTCACAGTGTGATAATCTGCTTTCTAGATTAACACAAGGGAGAAAAGGCACGATTTATTACTATGACAAATTATATAGTGGGAGTAACATCATTATAATGGAAAAATACCTCAAAATAATACTGTAATATATTAAGCACTTTATAAGTATTAACTCAATTAATTCTATAACAACACAATAAAATATCTCAATGTTTTCCCATTTTAATGTTGAGAAATCTAAGACCAAGAACCTTTAAATGACTCATACAAGGTCCCTCAGCTGAATCTGAACCCAAGGCAATGGGTAGTTACTGGAATATAGTGCATCTTCAGGGTTAGGTTTCAATAATCTGTAAATCAGCTTATTTTCATCACCTCCCTTACCAAGAACAAACCATGTGCACCTTAATACTTTGAAAAGAAGTAAGAGCAGGGCAACGAAGGAAGTCATTTATTTTGGTGATCTCATTTGATCATCATGAGTATTTTGGGGATAGTACTCTTGTTCTCATTTTGTAGATAAGATAATTGAGACTTACAGAGGTTAAGTAACATGTATTAGGTCCCTCAGCTAGAAATACTGGGGAAGCAAAACAAGATATACCTGATTCTACACCAGCTCTGCTTACCAGCATGTCTTTTGGGTTGATAATATTTAGTCGAAAACACCAAGTACACAAGCAAACAAACAATAGGAGATTATTTTTGGTAGTGTTCTGGAATACCTCTGGTTTCTAATAATACCATTATAAAGTCCAACATACTATAAAATCTTTTACAACTCCTGTTGAATTTCTTAGTCCAGAAGTGGGCTTAGGTATTTGAATGTAGAAATATAGATTTGAATGTAGAAGTATAGGTGAATGATAACTTTGGAATTAAGTACAAATATGTTTGCAACCACAATAAAAATATTTAGGCATTGCTACTGTGTGCATAAATGCCAAATAACATTTTATTCATTTGAGGATTCTGTGCAATTTCTTCTGATACAAAGTTATTTTCTCTTCCATCACAGACATTCCTAAAATTTCAGCAGACATCATTAAATTGTTTGGGCAAACATTTCATTTAATAGCAAAGAGGCAATGAAAGTCTGGGAAGATGAGTCAACAGTCTTCTATTTGTCAAAAAGAAAGTATTGATGTTTTTTGCAATGATATGTTATATGAAAGTGCTTTGACAAAACATTATTTATCACTAAACATCAAACATGCCATATATTTTAATATATGAATTGCATAAAGCTTTTGATTGCTTTACTTTCATTCCTCATATGTTCTCTATTGCAATAATATAGGAGTTTTCCATTTTGTGTGTTAAAGGTCACTGGGACAAGTAAAATTGATCCCAAAGCCCACATTTATAAACTGGGCCATTTTATCTTTGCCATCCTATGGGTTTCAAACCATTTCTGCTCTGCACAGAAACCCTGAATGAAAGCAAAATGTAGTAAATATTTTCAAAAAGGGCTTTTTATTTTTTGTCTCCTCTTGGAAAGTTAAATCAATACTTGACCTTTTCACACCCCTATCAGAACAAAATGGACTCTTTCTGCACTGACTAGGAATTCTAAAGTGTGTGGTAAGATCCATTTGTCTTGAAGGCCATCTGTTCCTTGGGGTACAATGTGAGTGTGAGTGTGTGTGTGTGTGTGTGTGTGTGTGTTGTACAAAATTGCTTGGTCTCTAGATGTGAATAATATCTTATGGGTTACACGATGCTTTTACCTGTAACATTTCATACTTGAGTCTTCTGATTCTGTGAAATAGACAAGATGGATGGATACATGATAGATAGAGAGATAGATATAGACACAGAAAAGAGTAGGTTGACTGTCAATATCAAGATTTACTAAAGCTCAGTGAAGCTCTGTTCATGTCTAGTTAAAGATGGGACAGTGGGGCGTCTGGGTGGCTCAGATGGTTAAGCATCTGCCTTTGGCTCAGGTCATGATCTCTGGGTCCTGGGATGGAGCCCCACACTGGGCTCCCAGCTCAGCAGAGAGTCTGTTTCTCCCCTTCCCCCTCTCTCCCCTTGCTTGTGCTTTCTGTGTGTGTATGTCTCTGTCTCAAATGAATAAATAAAATCTTAAAAAAAAAAAAAATCAGGACCAAATCCCAAACAAACCTTCTAACACTAAACTTAAAAGAGGCCCCTCCAAGATGCACGCAGAAAATAAGGGCCCAGGTGGGCATGCGACCTCTTTTGTATCACAGCACGAAATGCTGCAGTAAGAATGGCAGAAAATGACATTTGTCAAAGCAGTGTAAAGAGCACAGTCTGGGTAACACAAGATGTAAGCTCTTCTAAATTAACTTGTGGGCTTCCTGGCTCTTTAAACAGAAACCAAAGAAAAGGTATATAAGCCCCTCCCCAGCAGAATCAAATTCTTCTATCTTGGCACAATCTTTTGCATTTCAATAACTTTTCTTTTCCTCTCTGCCTGCCTTTGGGGACTGGGGCTGAGGGGGTAGGGGGTGTGGAAGTGAGGACTCGGAAACTATCTCAGACGGTAAATTTGAATATGAATGTGGCTGCTCTTTGGTGGGGGCCTGGGTGTGAAAGGAACTGTCCTGTCCTCTCTGGTGCTTGCGGTCTGTCCCTGAGAAGCATCCTGGGGTGAATTTTGTTCCACTTAGCCCGTAGTTAGATGACATCATGCAATTTTCAGTTGTCATGATAACGAATCACTTCCTCTTTATAGGGGCAAGAATCATCACTATCTCACAGTGTTGTGACAAAAAGTTGAGTCAATATATCTAAAACCGAAGAGAGACAACCAATAAAACACGGCTACTGATATTAAGGTCTTGCACAGTTTCTGGGAGATCATGCATGTTAGTGCCCAGTGACCTCCTTTCTCACTGCCCAGGAGGGGCTGGTCTTGTTTTTGCATTTCTTTCTTGCAAAAATCACCAGCTTGCCAAGGCACTGCTGTTACATACAGTATACCAGTGAGAATAGCAGATTTTCATTGACTTGATACTACGACAAAAGACAGATCTATCTCACTTTTGGAACTTTAATTAAAAACGCAGCTCAGGAAATAAAGGAGAATGCACAGGGCCCGTTCACTTCTGAGGTGAGAAAAAGTCTTTCATCACAAACTGATACTATGATCACAGTGGTTCTGCTTTTCAGGCCAAATAAGTGGTTAACTAATTGACAGAAATAAGCAAAGTTGGATGACTTTAAATTGTTCTGCACTAAATTGGGAAGAGATGAGAGCATCTTCTCAGGAAGAAAGGCAATATCATACTGTCTGTGCCTCTTTATTTGATCAAGTCCCTCCAATTCTGAAATTTCAAAATAAGCATTACCTTTTCTCATGAATGGGTCATTGTTGGGGGCGGGAGGGGACGTCATAGCAATTCACTGCATATTTCAGTGAACAAAGCAGGTTAGGGATGATGTATTTAGAGATACTAGATTACTTCCATCTGGTTTTCTGAATGTGGTTTTTCAGGAAAGGTTATTATGTTTATGGGTATATGTATGTAATACATATATGCTTTTTTTGGATTTCTTGCAGAGCCAGAAAAGTGCTTTTTTCTGCTCTGACATCCGGTGGCTTTTGATCTCACTTTCCTTGAACCAGAGTTTAATTTAGCTGTCATGTTTGTTTCACTTTTGAACAAAGTGTGAATTTAGTGCATTTTATAATGCAGTATGTAGTTATTGGCAAATGAGAGGCATTTAATTCCAGCCAACATGTCTTAATTAACTGTTTGTGATGGACTTGATACTCCCAGGTGTATGGGATGAGAAAAAGTAGGGTCACTGCTCTTGTGGAGCCCAGGATCTAAAGCAGAGTTGCCAACTTGGAGCGGGGCCATCCTGCCCTCTCTTCAGGGGAAACTTGACAAATCTATAGACACACTTGATTTTCGGGGGAGAGGCTACAGGCCTCTAGTGGGTCGAGACCTGGAATCCTGCTAAAGTGCCTGCAATTCAGAGTGACACAATTAAAAAATAATTATATGGCCCAAAAAGTCAGTAGTGCTGAGGTGGAGAAACCTGGTCTGTGGAGGGAGAAGTATGTAATGCGCTATGACAAGCACTATTTTAAGGACATGAATAAAGTGTCGGGGACAACTCAAAGAAAGAGAACTGGGGGTGAGGAGGTGTTAAAAAAAGCTTTGTGGAGGAGGTGACATAGGGGTTCGGCCCAGAAGAAGGAAGAATGGTTTGTGTAGCTGGGGAAGGATGGGAAAGCAGGGCGCATTCTAGCAAGAGGGAGGAGGGAAGCACGAGAAACATCTTTCCACAAAGCTTTCACCGTACACAATAACCACTGAGGCAGTCTTCGATTCATGGTTTTCCACAGGTCAGGTTACTAACAGAACTCTATGTGAGAGGGTATTTGTGGCTGTTATTTTAGTGTGTGTGTGTGCGTGTGTGTGTGTGTGTGTGTGTGTGTGTATTTAGCTGCGTATGCAAAGACAAGAGACCTAAAATCATTTTCCACTAGTGGGAGGAAGCTTTCAAGGCCCCCTGGCTTCAGCTTTTCCACGGTAGAGTCAGGATGTCTACAGACTGACTGCTAATTCTTGGTGTCTTCTAAACCTTTCTAGAACTGGAGTTTAGGGAAAGGGCTTCCCACAGCTTAGAACCATTTCAGATTTAACACAACCCCCATGTCTGGACAACCCAGAATATTAAGGCCTTCAAAGAACTCTCTGACAGGAAAAAGAAAAAAGGGGGAAAAAAGGACCAGGTTGTAAGCCAGTGTTTCCCTAGTACCAACAGTACGGCTCAAGGACCAAGTGTAGACTCTGAAGCTCCACCTCAACGACTTAGCCAGCACACAACTTTTGATAAATTTTATATATGTATATGTGTGTGTGTGTGTGTGTGTATACATATATTATACATATATATATATTTGCTTCCATCATCTCCTTCTATAAATGAGTGTAATGTTTTCTTTATCATAGGACTGTTTTGAAGACTAAACACTGTGCATGTCTAGCCTGATATGTAGTAGGCACTCAATATTAGCTCTTTTCACTGCCACCATTGAGGTCTGAAAACCTGGGGATTTAGTTAAAGACCAGTCCTGTGTTTTGAGAGATACTAGAAGCGAGATTCTTACCCTTCTGACTGGCAGGGAAGACTTTGCGAAGGATAGCTTTATAATCGGAAAATGCAAAGTGCAGTGGGCAGGTAATGAGGTTGTTTGAGATTCATTCAATTAACAAAATGAAACAAGTGTGATGCACTCAGTGGGTGCGCTGAAGATGTCTTCTGAAATGTGGATGCCGATGGCACACGTGGTGATTTAAAGAAGGTCCATATTTAAATTAGTACAAAGAGAGAGAGAGGGGAAGGAGTGACAGGGTCAGTGGAGTAAGATTGAAAGCAAGCAAGATCAGTTTAAATTAAAAAAAAAAAATTCAGTCTCTTGAGTGATCAAAAGACAACGATAAACTCCACCTGGGGAAATCATGTCACTTTATCTCCTGCTGAGCAGTTGGTATTATTCTTTGCTTTTGTGTGCGAACATACTCAGTTTCCTATTAAGCCATGGCAGGAGTAGTAAACAAATTATTTTCTGCTTCCTAGGAGTATGAATACGAAAAGAAATGTGATATCACGTATATACCTTTTATTTCTAAGGTTTATATTTTACTTGGAAATGTCCTTGAATCACGAATTTTATCATTAAAGATAATTTTATCATGAAAGATAATCATCTAAAAAAAGATGGAAATAAAAATATGAGACTTGTGCTTATAATGTCTTATGTAAGCAGTGATTTGATGTTCAAACTAGAATTGTTAAAAAAAAAAAGCAGAAGATATGTTTGTTTCTTTTAGTTAATATCTTTCCTCTGGTACAAATATTAGGGGTGAGGGAAACCACATGCTTCTGTTCCTGTTTCTCCCACTAACAGGAGGTGAGATGAATTTCATCATGGTTAAGTTAGAAGAATGAATCTGTCATATATGTCACCTCACGGAAACATCTAAATGAAATGCCAGTATTATCATTTTCCACATCCCTTAATCACCATGGAGATTAAGTACTAAATCAAAAGTCCTCAGAGTTAACCAAAAACAAAGTAATATTGAGTATATGATGTCTGGAAATGTATGGGCCAATTCTATTCATTTCTTTTCCTTTTCCCCTTCCAACTGACTAAAAACTGAAGAATGTCCTAATTTAGCAGTCTATATCATATGTATGAGAATCTAGCATAACTTAAAATCCCAAAAACCCTTAAGTAGAATTAATAATAGTATTATGATAATCAAAATAAGTAAAATAATAACATCTATAAAAATAATATATTGAACATGGGACGCCTGGGTGGCTCAGTTGGTTAAGCGGCTGCCTTCGGCTCAAGTCATGATCCCAGCGTCCTGGGATCGAGTCCCACATCCGGCTCCTTGCTCCGCGGGGAGCCTGCTTCTCCCTCTGCCTCTGCTGCCACTCTGCCTGCCTGTGCGCGTACTCTCTCTCTCTCTCTGGCAAATAAATAAATAAATAAATAAAAATAATATATTGAACACTAAACCCCAAGCACAGTGCTAGCTATAGTATTTTGTTTAATACCAAAAACAACTCTCTAAAGATAGAACATTATTATCCATATTCTACAAATGAGGAAAATAATCCTTAGAATAAATTAACAATGTGACCGAACTCATGCAGCCAGAGAAGGTGACAGGACAAAATCAAATTGATTGTTCAACAAATCTACAGTTTTATGTAATGAAATAGATTGAAATGGGATGGGATGGAATAAAGTGGAATAGAATGGCATGGGGTAGTGTAGGATAAGATAGACCAGGAAAGTTAGAGTGTACCACATGTTGCAAGGTTCGATTGGTGAAAATTCATTTTTAGTTTTGAGAGTCCGGGAGAAAGAGAGGGACAGAGAGAAAAGAGAGAGTGAGATGTTGCTTTGTAGCATGGATTTCTTACCAGGAGCTACAATACCAAAACTAAATATTTTGGAGCAATAATGCTCAAGAATGGTTGGCTTCCCTCCAACCCTCATATTGCCATTACACAATCCAAACAAAGTAATTTTCTTATTTTGTTCCTGGCTGACTCTTGTAATATATAAAGACCCAGAAGAATGAATCTTTTGCAGGATTTCAGCCAATTCCGTTGGATTAAGGAGACGTAGACTGAACGATAGATTGACACCCAAATCCAAAATGGCACAGCTAATTAGTGGCATACTTGGGAGTAGAATATGGGTATCGTATGTTGTGCTTTGCATTCTTTTTCTTTCTTTCTTTCTTCTCCTAGAATTGAGGATTAAATGAATAAAGCATCAGAAATAACAAGTTGTAGGCTGTCAACTCCTACTCATTGACTAGTATATCTATAACATATGGGGGCCTCTCTTTTGCAATGAAATTACAACAACTATTAACTGCCTCTTTAGCAGAACACTGTATTTAGGTCTAAGCTATGCCTTTTATTGTCTTGAGTTTCGAGTATAGATGATAAGGTATTCATTTATAAATCATGTAGGGGCATATGTAAATAGCAGGTTAAAAAAATAATAATAAAGCATTTTTCAAGTGAAACATACAGACCACTACGTTGTTCAGAGGAGGGAGAGGACACTTTGACTTGGGTGAAAGTTAAGTCGAGGCACTGTGGAAAAGGCTGAATTGAGTTCTTAGAGACTTAGTTGGTGTCAGGATATGCCAAGATTGATGAAGATCTGGTCAGTTCTGAAATTCCTGAGTTAGTAGGTGAAAAATCAGGATTGTCACAAACAAAGCAGTTGACAATGAACTGCTCAACTGCTAAATGACTCTTTCAGGGGCTATTGAAATTATAATGTAATTTTGTGCTAGTTGTTCATGAGCTATTAATTGGGGGGAAAGTCTATTTATGTAGTTATCCCAATGAGCGTATGTCAAGAAATCCAGGTGTAGTGGAATATGCCAGTGATTCTAGTACAATATACATAGTAATAAATGCTTCAAGGTCAAATTCTACTTCTTCTTTGAAGCCCACTCAGGTTCTTAAATTCAGTCCACACTGAGACTTATCTAACATACAAATTGCTACATTACACTCAGCACGTAAATATTGTCCTGATGTTGTAAAACAAATGTCTTGTTTGTAAATCTCAGCTTCTTAGATTATAAACTTTTAGCTGGTGTTGAATTTTTCTAATCACATTCCTAGTTCTTTGTACACAGTACATGATGCAAACAGATTTGATGATTGGTTACTAGACAGTTTTTTTTTCTATATAGATAGCTTAGGAAATTACAAAATTAACTTCTCAGATTCTCTTCCTTTTTTATGTGATAACTACATGCTACCAATTATTGTAACTCTGTACTCGGAACATCCCCAACTATCCTTTAAATGCTTGTGGTGGGTAACAACTGTCATACTTCAACACACTATACCAAATGTAGTGCCTGCACATCCTAGATATTAAGTGAATAATTGCCAAATGGAAATTGAATGAATTTCAGAAATAATAAGCACGATAAGTATAGGAAACCTACCACAGAATGGACTCAAGGAAAGCTCTCAATAAACAGGAAAGGAATGAATGAGCGAGTCACAGGTTCTAAGTTTTGCCACTAGCTTATTGGGAAACATGACCAAGTCACTTTATCAAATCAGTTTCCCTTTGGGGGGTTCATTAATAGTATAAGGTGTTTGGATATGAAGGCTGGTTTTCTAACTACTTTTCAGACTCAAGGAAGGCACTTCAGGACTTCCTTGAAAAATGAAGGCTTTTCTTAGCCAATGATCTAGATGTAAAGGGCCTTAGTTTGTGGTGGGCCCAAGATACTCTTTAAAATGAAGAGAACCCTTGGTAAAATTGCTTGAATGATATTGGTGTAAAATACAGGATGGAAATTTGCCTTTTTTTAACCAGTTTGAACACATGCAATTTATTATTTTTTTTAAGATTTTATTTATTTATTTGACAGGCTGAGATCACAAGTAGGCAGAGAGAGAGGATGAAGGAGGCTCCCCACTGAGCAAAGAGCCTGATTTGGGGCTCAATCCCAGGACCCTGGGATCATGACCTGAGCCAAAGGCAGAGGCTTTAATCCACTGAACCACCCAGGCACCCCTGAACACATGCAATTTAAAAGCCCACCTTGCTGCCTGCTGTTCTGGAAGTCACATTCAGGTGAATTTGACACTAGTTTCATAAGAACATTGGAGACAATGTTAATAAATTTCAAAGGTATATAGCAGTTTGCTCAGTACACAAAGAGAGAAATGTATGTTCATTTGTCTTCCATACAACAAGCATCAAAGAGTAATAATTTTTAACGGACTGGAATAAAATATTTCTTTTTTTTTCCTCTTTTCCTCACCCCATATTCTCTTTTTATTGACGAGAGAAGCATGCTGGAAACATTTTATTGAGATGCTTCTTTGATGAAGTCTTGAGTGGTTTGGGTTTGTTTCCTTCTCCCTTATCTTGTGTTCACTGGATAATATAGACTGACAGGTTGGCAGGTACAATCTTGTTGCTTTAATTGATCTATTGAAATATCAGAATGGCTATTGATTGGGACTTACTGGACTATAAAATCAAGGTTCTGAGCTTGAGGAATTCTGCGGCACAGTAATAATCACAATAATAATGGTAGTAAATAATAGTAGCAACAATAACTAAGAGCTCTATTAATTTTATTTTTTGATTCCTAAGCATCAGGCTAAATCCTTTACATATACAATAATGTTTTCTTTGTGACAATACTGTGTGATAGATTCCATTATTACAGGACAAGAAATTGAGCACTTCTCCCAAGGTTAATATTTAGGATGTGGTAAGTCATGATTCAGTGCCCTTACTGTCTACTAGGAATGAAAACAAAAGGACACACATAGATTTCCCACAAGGTAGAGCATAATGAGTGCTATAGGACGGACACCTACTAAGTGTTGTGCTCTAAGATTATTGATCTGTGCTTTGATTCGTTCATTTATTTGTACAGCTCTCCTCTTGATGTTCATACACTCACAGTGTACTTTTATCCAGAATTCTAGAGTTGGTGGATCTTTCTTCATTGCCAGAATCCTTCTCTAGAGAGCTGGTCACAAAACCCTGTTGCTCAGTACCTTTAGGGATAAACACACTACTGAAGGAAAGTGTATCTGCTGCTCAGTTGGTGTAGATGGGAGGTGAGCCAAATTTGGTTTCCCTGTACCTTCCGATCTTGGTTTTGCCAATATAGCCAATTAATAAGTTTACAATCATTCTTTTTCCACAAGATAATCCTTGTTGGAGCCCACTGTTTGGCTCCCTCCCATCTCCACATGTCCTTTTTCAGGGTTAACACTGCAGTATTTCTGTAAGGTTAGAACTTTGTAACCATGTAATGTGTTTGGGGAAAATGCATGACATACAATAAGTGGAATATAAATAATAGATGATCCTAATGATACTAATAAGAACATAATTATTATTTATGGATAAGGCATAGTTTATAGTATTCTTTTTCTCCTGGTTGATCACATTTTGTATAGAATGATTTAGATATAGGTACCAGCTTTCCTTAGATATCTTACTGCTATTAAGACATACTGTTCCAGGTTCACTTGTGTATATCATTAAAATGAGCCCATCAATTAAAATCTGGATTAATGATTGACTTAATTGGTAGGGATATTGGCAGTGCCCATTTTTGCATACATAATAAATATCTGGGTTCTGCCTCATGGAGTGCTTATATTTAAATACCCTTCTAAAAGCCTAAACTATCGCCTGACTTTGTGATTGCTCATTAGAAAATAGTAATATTAAAAAGAAGAAAAAGGGAAAGATGGAAGGTCACCTAAAAAAATAAAAAGAAACCAGTTCAACAATACAACCCAATATAAAAATAAGGGAAGGAAGATAAATATATGTAGCTAAAGCATGGCCAGTGATTAAAAACAGGCCTGCATTCAAAGATTTAATTCACTTTTTAAAAATAAGCATACCGGGACGCCTGGGTGGCTCAGTGGGTTGATCCGCTACCTTCGGCTCAGGTCATGATCTCAGGGTCCTGGGATCAAGTCCCGCATCGGGTTCTCTGCTCGGCAGGGAGCCTGCTTCCTCCTCTCTCTCTCTCTCTCTGCCTGCCTCTCTGCCTACTTGTGATCTCTCTCTGTCAAATAAATAAATAAAATCTTTTAAAAATAAATAAATAAATAAATAAAAATAAGCATACCAACTCTTTGTTTATTAGCAAAATAAAATTTTAATAAAATGAGGGGCATCTGGGTAGCTCAGTCAGAAGTTTTGAGTTTGAGTCCCACATTGGGTGTAGAGATTACTTCAGAATAAAATCTTTTAAAAAATTACAATAAAATGGAAAGGTTTCACTATAGACCAAAGCCAGACAGCTGATTAAAAAATGCCAAAATGTGCAGCTCCCTGGAGCCTGGAGTCTCTTTTAAGGTTGATTTTGAATGACTTGTCCAGATGGGGAGTCTTCCAGGGGGAAATGCATCTTTGTCTATGGTTAGGACAAGGGCTGGACTTCCAAGACTCCAGTGAACCTTGAGGAGAAATCTTTGAGGCAGAGCCCAGACAGAGGAAGTCACTCGATCCTCCGAAGGGGAGAAAAAGATACTCATTTTCACCACTTCTCTGGTAAAGGATGTGCCCAAAGCTGTTCTCTCCCAGATTGCCCATTGGTGGTCGGCACAAGCAACCCATGTGGTTCTAAAGTCCCAAGTTGAGATATGATATCAACAAAGTGGAACACCAGGACCCCCAGGGCCATTGAAATATCTTTTCATCTTCTTGTGTGTTGCTTTTGGAGGGGGGCTAGTCAAGGATGTGGCTCTTAGTCTTGTAGAATAATGGCATTTTCAGGCTATCCGAAATCTTATGTCAACTAGTCCGATCACCTCATTTTGCAGATCAGGAAACTGAAGCCGAGAGACAGGGAGTTGCCCAGAGTTACTCAGCTAGTCAGTGACAGACAACAGTGGAACTTGGGGTAAGTTGTGTGGCCTCTTTGGGCTTCTCTTTGTGAATTTGTACATTGGAAATGAAGGCTAGGTCTACATGATCTTTCTAAAATTCTTCGTATTCTAACATTCTACTTATGTGATATTAAATTTTAGACTTCTGACTTCCGGTGAGATTTTCATTTTGTAATAATCAAAAGGCTTTTATAAAAAGGATGCTAAATACATTCCTAAATGACAGTGTTCAAGCATTTTGATAAAGGCTAACATCCAGTTCGTGATTTTGCATTATGTATAGGTAGTTACCTGTGTATATGACATAGGTTTAGATTAAAGATTTTGAAAATCCACCTGGTTTTGAATATGGTTGATAATTTACTGTATTATATCCTAACACAACAAACAACTTCTTAATGAAACTATAGTAAATATTTCTTTATTTCTATTGCCTTAGGTTGTTTTATTCATTGCTGGAAATTTCAGGTCACAATGTGTAAGGTTGCTTGGAAAGTCCTGCTTATATAGGATAGAAATGCCCAAGTTGGTTTGGGTTCATTGCAAACTCCATTGCTTGTAAGCAAGGATTGGATTTTTTCCTCTTCCGCAGGCACAGTTTCAAGAAACTGACAGCAAATCCATTAGGTCATGGCAGCTATAAAAGCTTTCAGCAAGAGTGTGCATGTTTAGTGTCTCTGTATATGATAAGCTGGTTTATGGGAGTGGCAAGGGCAAAAGGCTTGAGGGTAAGATTCACTTGGCCTTTTAAGTCCTTGGCTGTATGGACTCTGGTGGGGTATTGTGGGGATAATAGGAGGAAGAAGAAACTGAATATCCTCCTTTTTGTCTGTTTCCCCTAAGCTCATTGGATACAAGTCTTTCCAAACTCTGTGAACTACTTTAAATATCCATCTTCCCCTCTTAAATATTTGGATTCAATCTTTTTTTTTTTTTTTTAAAGAAGGGTTTATAACATAGAGAATTCTGAGGGTACAGAATTCATTGGTTACAGGGGAAGCATGTTTACACCATTGGGCATGCAGATTCTTAGACATTTGTTACCTAGATGACTTTTGACAAATTATGCATAATGGTGTTTACAGAGATATCAGAGGGATGAAATGCAATGATGTATATGAAAGGAATGTGCACAATTGAGAACATGATAACAATCTGTGTGTGTGTGTGTTTTATACTACATATTAAAGGAAACAGGTGTCTAGAAAAGAGTAAGGGGTAGAGAAGAAGAGGCTGTGAGAAGCCAATATTTTACTTTTACGATGAAATCATGGCTTAGAGCAAAGAGCCGACTAGGATGTGAGTGAAATATTGCTGCTAGAGTATCAGACGTCCATGCTTCTTAAAATATTATGTACATTAGAGTCACTTGGGGGGATGTTAAAATGCAAACTCTGATTCATTAGATCTGGGGTGAGGTCTGAGAGGCTGCATTTCTAAAAAGCTTCCAGGCAATGTGACCCTGCTGGTCTCCAGCACACGGAGTAGCACAGCCCTATGCCATCAGATTAACAGGTGTAACCGAAAGTCAACTAAGAGTTTTACTAGGAAAGAAGTTAAACTGTTTACATATTTTGGGGGGATTCATGTCTCAAGGAAATACTATCCAACTTGGCCACTGCCCCTCTCCCCTTGCCCCAAAATAAAAGAGCTTTCTGCACTTTCTGGTTGTATTGTTAAGTGTTGAGGAAGCACTCTGCTACTACTGGTTAGGGTTTTTGGCTGAAAGAGTGTAACAGGGTAAGATTTTATATACAGAGCAATTAGGAGCCTGTACGATCTGGAGAACCAATACAGGAGTTGAGTTGCTTCTCATTCCTTTACTGGGTCTTATCTAGTAGAGGTCACTAAATTGTGCCATAAGAATTTTAGATATGTGATTGGTTGCCGTAAATCTCTTTTTTTGGCCTTGGCACATGGCATATTTACATTGTCTCATATCACTCGTTTCCCTAACAATAATATGAACAGGGAGAAAACAGGTGACATGTCTCCCTTTTTTATATTTTCAAATTCAATTCAACACATGTGTACAGAGTACTGGGTGATACAGTGGTGGACGAGGCCCTGGGAGGGGCGGAAGGATCAGGAAGGTAGTCCCGGCTATTCTCAGCTTGCTTTTAGAGGATACAGACCTAATAAATAACCAAACAGAAAACAGTTAGAATTAAAAAAAAAAATACTAGATTTGAAAAGAATATGATGAAATCTGAAAGGTATAGACTACAGTTCTGCTGGGGAGGGAATTAGAAAGACATGGAAAAGGAAGAAGAATTTGGAATGTGGTCATTTGCACATAGAGGCCAGAAGTCAGCTTGAGGCAAAATCTTTGTCGTAATGTAGATGTATAAATGGAGAGCAAAAGCGGAAACAGAGGCCAGTGTAATTCAACTAACATAGTGCTGAAATTAAAATATCCTTCTTTGGTATTCAGGCGAAAGCCTAGAGCTTATGTGGGATTGTTGGAGGTAAGGGAGGCCAGACTGGGTCGTGTTTTAGCTGCTGCTTCTCTTAAACTTTGATTTTTTTTTTTCCCTATTAGACCTAATTCCCTAGAATCTGCAGGAGAAAACATCACCTTTTATATAAATACCTCTCCTGGGTAACTGGAACACAGCACTTTAGAAGATACAAGAATCAGGGATAAGAGAGAGAGAGAGAAATGATTCCAATTGCCATAAAAATATACTTCCAGGGATGCCTGGGTGGCTCAGTCAGTTAAGCGGCAGCCTTCAGCACAGGTCATGATCGCAGGGTCTTGGGACCAAGTCCCAAAGGGGCTCCTTGCTCCACAGGGAGCCTGCTTCTCCCTCTGCCTCTATCTGCCACTCTGCCTGACTGGACTCTCTCTATCTCTCTGACAAATAAATGAAATCTTTAAAAGAAATGTATATATATATATATATATATATTTTTCACACTTCCATAACTCATTGGCTCATTAGGTGCTTGTTTACAGCTCTGACACTCACACTCAGATGGGATAAGGATGCTCATTTCTCTAACTCATGTGAACTTAAATTTCTTTCCAAATGAATTTTTGCCCTGGTAGTTACTTTGGAGTTTGGGTGGATCATAAAGGGGGAGACTTTCATATCTCTTTCTTTGATATGCTGGTGCTTAGCCATTTAAAAAAAAAAAAAAATTGACTCTGCAACGCTTTCCTGAATCCTAATTGCCCTGGCTGGTGCCGTTGTCTGCATAGGATGGGGCTGGTATGTTATCTGGGATCCCTGTAGTCCATGCCGTCTGAGAATCCAGCGTAGATAAAGGGAGAATAACCAAACAATCATTAACTATTCTCAAATCCAAGGGCAAGTTTGGGTCCATAATCAGGAGGTGATATAAATTCATAACTCAGAGGTAATCAGGAATCTACCAGGAAACAGTGTGGCCAGTACCTTCTCGAGGAATTACAGTATGAGGTGTTTGTTCTTACTGGGTATTGGCCTGTTGACTGAGACAGGCTTATAGGCACAAGAGAGTATTCGAAAATGTCTTTCCATTTTCTTTATTGGCCACCCTTGGAAGATATTCTCCTAGGAGCCCAGATGAACAAGAAGCTTCCGTTAGTATATAAACTTCAGAATCTTTTGCATCCCAGTGAGTGAAGTGATGTACCCCCCCGTGTTGAATTTGTTTTAAATTTATCTGAATTAATTAAAATCTAGGAAGCTAGAGACAACAGTGACTCTGTGAGACTCTAATTTTTTTTTTTTTTTAAACTTCATTTAGCTGTGGGGGCTCACAGGTCACTGCATCCTTTGTCATTCCTTCTGTCATTGCTTCTTTAGTTTTAATGCCCATGCTCTACCCGCCAGGCTCAACTTTTGTGGTGTGGGGTAGCATTTTTTGATTCTTGCAGCAAGATGTCAATTCCAAATTCTCAGTAATAAGCAAACTTCAGGGGCATGTATATTTCATACGGAGAGGTGTTTTGAGAATCATCTAGCATTCATCCCCTTTGCTTTTCAATTTAAGCAAACAAACAAGACACGGAAGGGAGTATGGGGGAGGGCTAAGAGGAGGGAGGGGAGATTAAGAGAAAGGGAAGGAAGAAAGGAAACCAGCATTTATTATGTGCTAAAATATGGTGAATTCATTGCTAGGGTCTTTGTATACACTCTACTCCTTATGTCTTGCCATGACCTTGTGTTAAGGTCATCCCTGGAGCCACTTTATCAAGGGCCAATAGAGAGTAAGAGAAATTCTAAACAGAGGTCACATTCATGCAGTTGCTCCCACTGGAGCTGAGGTGAGAACCTGGATCTCTTATGCTTTCTAGAACCGAGCTGAAGTGGCAGGTGTGGCAGCTACATTGAGAGTGTCATCCTTTCTTTGTCACACAGTAGCTTAAACTATGGCATGATATGCCATTTAGATAAAAGGCAGAAATGGGGTGAGGGAAAATTACAGATCCAATCCCTTCCAACCAGATTACTCTCTTCATTCATTCTGAACCTAACATATATGGGCTGTTTTATGGCGGTCATAATCTTTTTACAGGAGCATGGTCTGTCTGTTCCTCAGTCAGCAGTATGCAATCACACTGGCTAGTCCCTGAGCTGTGTAGCTGTTGATATATGGTCTGTACATGCTTAATATGCATACATTGATTTTTTAAATAAATCAAGATGACTTTTTTTCTTTCCCTTTATAAGCCATATCTAGACTTAGGTGTTTTATTAGATGGTGATCTCAGCCCTGCCCATTGATTCTCAAAGAAGCTCCATGAGAAACGGTGACTACCTACTAGAAACTGTCTTGGGAGCTGTAATAGTCAGAATTGTCTAAGCTCTGCTGTGATGACAGTTCAACTCTGAAATCTCCGTGGGTGAACACAACCCAGCTTTATTGCTTGTGCATGCGAAGTCCACTGTGGGCCTCGTTCTCCGGGGCAGCTCCCTCCAGTGACGCGTGAGGGGGACAGTCTGCCTCCATCTTACGGCTTTGCCTTCCAAACGTGTGACTTCTAGCCGGCTGTCACAGGGAGGAGAGAGCTGGAGCTCTCTGGGCCTTCCTCTGCCTTCCCCAGGAGTGACACACTTACATTCTACTTATAATTCATTTGTCAGAAGTTGCCTGACCCCACCCAACCATGAGGGCGGCGGTGGTGAGGGAGCTGGGGGATGAAATCGTCTCTAGGTCCGTGAAAGAAAGTGTTCACAGATACTTGTGGGTACCGTCGACGTATCACGGGTTCTGGGAGAACAAAGGGCATTTTTATCTTTTTAAGATTTATTTATTTATTTTAGAAAGAAGGGGCAGAGGGAGGGAGAGAATCTCAAGCAGACTCTCCTCTGAGCACGGAGCCCCTTGGCTGGGCTGGATCTGGCAACCCAGAGATCATCACCTGAGCTGAAATCAAGAGTTGGTCACTGAACCGACTGAGCCACCCAGGCATTCCATGAGGAACATTTTTAAAGTTATCGCCTTCTATGAAAGCTATGAAGACTTATGAGGGAAACAATAATTCCAGGGGAGTACTGAGGGTTGTCTTACAATTTGGCAGGGCCTAGAGCTCCTTAACCCAGCAGCGCTGCTGTCTTCAGAGCATGCCTTTTTTATCCATCTGAAAAAATTGACTTAAGATTTAGAAATTCCTTGTGTTTTGTGTGGGTGTGTTCATGCTGTCTGCTTTGTTTTCTTAAATAGAGGTCAACATGTGTTTAGAAACTAAGCCTCATTCTTAGAACTTCTCTTCTTGAACCCACAGCCTTGTGACAGAACAAAGGGGGTTTTTCCTGGTCACTGTGAGTCGTAAAAGCTAGAATGAAGCTTTGCACCCTCGTAGCTCTTTCTTTGTTGGTCACTTGTTCTTTCTAGATGCCCCAGCATTTATGACTGGTATCATTAAATATTGAGACAGTTTTCTGGCGTTAGCCATACAAATAGCAAAGTGCATGAAGTTGGAGAGATCTAAATCTGAAGAAAAAATAAACATGGGGAAAAAAATTAAGACCATGCAAGTAAGTTTAGGCTTGTGAGCGTGAACATGGAGTCCGGTCGAAGATGACATGTTGCTAGAATTTAGATATTTTCTTTTTTAGTTTGGTACATAGATTCCTGTTAAAGCTCTTTTACTTAAAAACAATCAGTGAAGAACTGAAAAATTAGTGTCGTGTTGATTTGCAAGGAATGAAAGAATAAAAATCTGTAAATAAAAATCTTTTTTTTTAAGATTTTATTTATTTATTTGACAGAGATCACAAGCAGGCAAAGAGGCAGGCGTGGGGGTGGGGGAGTGCTGTGGGGGTAGGGGGAAGCAGGCTCCCTGCTGAGCAGAGAACCGAATGTGGGGCTCTATCCCAGGACCCTGAGATCACGACATGAGCCAAAGGCAAAGGCTTAACCCACTGAGCCATTCAGGCAATCCAAAAGGTCTTCTTACAGTGAAAACAACCTTCACTTGTTGTGGTTTATTTATAACTGTAATGCTGTATCGTGTCTTATCCATAGACTTAAGAATTTGAAATTTCACTGTCAAATATTTCCTCTCAATAATTCTTGCTGTACCTTGATTTTCAACTTCTGTTGGCTTTAAGTTATATCCATATAATGGATTTGCTTTGACATACAGATATATTATAGCCTGTAAGTAAATATTTTCAATGGATTTGGAGAGGAAATATGATGTCCTCTGAGATTTTGAGAATAAATTAGAAAGGCAGGCTATGAAAATTACACAAATAATGGTAATGATAATAATAATAATGGTGAACATTAATTGGGCATTCATTATGATGCAAGTACTGACTGTTTTATAAGGATATGTTCATTTAACCTGCATATTTATAAGGGGCTATTATTATTATTATTATTAAAGATTTTATTTATTTATTTGACAGACAGAGATCACAAGTAGGCAGAGAGGCAGGCAGAGAGAGAGGGGGAAGCAGGCTTCCTGCGGAGCAGAGAGCCCGATGTGGGGCTCAATCCCAGGACCCTGAGATCATGACCTGAGCCAAAGGCAGAGGCTTAACCCACTGAGCCACCCAGGTTCCCCCATAAGGGGCTATTATTAACCTCACTTTAACAAGGGTCTTAAAGGGATGTTAAGTGTCACATGACCAGAAATTACCCGTTTGACCTCCTTAAAGTTAGCCAAGGTTTGTCCCCCTACAAAGTATTGCAGTGGTTTCTAAATACGTGGGTAAGTCATTAAACTGAAATATAACAGAAGGAAGCTTTAGCCTAAACTGTGTATTTTAACTTGCATAAAGAAAGTATATTTTAACAAAAGTGCTATAGTCAGAATAAAGTTTGGAAATAGAGATGAAGCAGAAGGAATATGTTCAGTTTTCATCCAGAAAGTGTCCAAGCGTCTGGGGGCAGTGGGTCTCTTGCCTCCCCACCCAGGGAACACTTGGCAAAGCCTGGAGACATTTTTCTCCTCATGGCTGGGAGGAAGGATGCTTTTTGCATCTTATAGGTGGAGGCTGGAGCTATGCGAAATCTTTTCCAGTGCTTAGGGCAGCCCCAAGAACAATCCACCAAAACGTCATTAGTGCCAAGGTTGATCTTGTGTAAAAGAGACTTCTCTTATTACATAGGGAACTTGTGTAATGAAGGGCTCCATCTTTGGAATCTTTATACTTGGAGTTCAGTTCTGGCTCTACTGCTTGACTTAGAGAGTTCAAGCTCTCCAAGTCTTAATTTAGTTGCTTATACACTAGGAAATAATCATAGGTACCCTACAAGATTTTTCTAAAAACTAAATGAGAGAATGTATATGAAGTGAGTAGTGTGGACCCTGGCTTTCATATATGATCCATAGCCATAATTTTCGGCGAGGAAATTATAAACTTGGATTAAACAGTCATTATATGGTTTTTTGAGACCCAGGTATTAAAAAAGAATTGTCTCCAGATCAGACATCTTTGTTTTAAATCTTGTTTCCTCTTCGTATTAACAGTATGACCTTGAACAGGTGCCTTAGAACTCTGTGCCTCAGTTCCCTCATCTAGAAGAAGAGAGTTGTAAGTAGTATGGATCTTCTAGAGTTTCTGTGCGACTTACATGGGAGTAGAAGTATAAATGCTTAGAACGGTATCTACCACTTAAAAGCAGACGGTGGTTAGCTCTTATTATTCATTTACTTAATATTGTTAGATAAGACATAGCATATAAATTAATTTTCTAAGTAACCGAACCTTGAAATACCAGCCTCTCAAATATCTCTCGAAATACCTCTTGAAATACCAACCCCTTGTTTTATTTTAGCAATTAGAATAAAGGGAATAGCTCTAAAATTATATTTTAAAATCCTTTGCTTATTTAAAAATGAATGCTGACTGAATACTTTTACTTGTTTTGTGGTTACCTGAAGCTCGGTGTCATTGTACTATCATTTCTTCTATTGGATTATGATTCATGAATTTTTTAAAACTATTGAAATATGAGGATTTTCCTTACCCTAGGCTGCTGGACTATTTCATTCTTTTGTCTGCTTTTTAAAAATATTGGTTTTGCTTCCTTACTGTCAACAAGCCACTCTCTGACTTTCATAGTCTCTACTAGCCTTTTCTAAATATCTGCATTTTGATCAGTTGATCAATATTTACTGAACATATTATATGCTGTGCTCTCTAAGGTATGTTAGTGACGAACACAAAATAATTCCTTCTTGGTGCTTACTATTTATCAGAGGTAAACACTGAAGATATAACCAGTTACACAATGATTTGGTTCAAATGTGATCTATATATGACTTAGAGGTCTCTGTTGCCATGCTTAGAAGCGAAGCCCTCTAGTGTGGGCTAGAAGACAGGCCTTCCTGTGGAATTAATCATCAAGTATCATTCTGAAAAGTGAGTTGATACCAGCAAGGCAAAGAGAAGAAGCATTCCAATCAGATGCAGTTGCAAACGTCAAATTCCTGATTTTGGACAAGGCATGCCATTAAAAAGGAGAATTTTTAAAAGCTCAGTATGACTCCAGACCAAAACTGAACAAACAAAATCCAGGTTTGTGGTGACATTGATGAGGCTGAAAGGGTAGCCAGGGTCTCAATCACACAATCTTCCAAAGTGTGTAAATATGGGCCCCCTGCAATAGACGAGGAAAGGCCGTTGGAAGGTTCAAGTTTATTCTTATGTGGTAGATTTTCATGAGAAGAAGGGCTTGAAAGTGGGAAAGAATGTAGGAAAGGCAGGAAAGGGAGAGACACCCATTTGAAAGCTCTTAATGGTAGTCCAGACAGGATATGATGAATGTGGTCCAGGTTATGTCTGTAATAGCAGTGGTTTCTGATGACTAAGTCCTGAAAACTCTCCTGAAGGAGGAGGGCTGATATTTAGTTTATGGGCTAGGAAAGATGTATTTGGCTGCTTTAGTGGTTTACCTTCCACCTTGTTCTTGGCTACATTCCAGAGGATTGCGATTGATGAATAATCAGTTTCCAAAAGAGTGAAAATACAAATGTACAGCAACAATAAAAATGAAATTGTAAAAAAAAAAAAAAAAAAAAATGAAATTGTATTTGTGTTATAGTTGAAAACGCTTTATTGTTACATTTAATCAGCAACTTTTCCTAACAAACAATTTTCACCCACCCTGTTCCTACAAGACAATATTCTAAGTTGATGTACCTTAATTTATGGGCAGTAGGAAATTTCTACCTCCTAGTACAAAATTTCATTAGTCCTGTCTCACAGAGAAAGTTCAGACTAAGTAGAAGTGGTCTTTAGTTTTGTTCTTTGCATCATAGGAGAGATATAAAAATAATGATTTATCAGTTCCTGCTTTAACCACTAGAGCCTTGATAGAAAATAGAAAACTTTTGATATTTAAATAAGATGTTTACCTACATCTATGCATGCATAATATGTGCTGTGTGAGATTTGAATTGTGTGGATATTAGATATGTACACATACACAGCCATATTGTGTAGGGCCTTGAATGTCATATTAAAAAAAAATCGAACATCCCATTTTGAACACCTAGAAGAGCTGTTCAATGGTCAGTGTAAATCTGCGCCTGGGTGGCTCAGTGGGTTAAGCCGCGGCCTTCGGCTCGGGTCATGATCTCGGGGTCCTGGGATCGAGGCCCGCATCGGGCTCTCTGCTCAGCAGGGAGCCTGCTTCCTCCTCCTTCTCTCTCTACCTGCCTCTCTGCCTACTTGTAATCTCTCTCTGTCAAATAAATAAATAAAATCTTTAAAAAAATATATATATATAAAAAATTTTCTAAATTTTTTTATTTGTTTTTATGTCTGTTTCTAAAAAATCTAAAAATAGGTATAATGATTGATCTCTCTTAGTGTGATTGTGAGAATTAAATATGCTTGATTTAGCACCTAGCACCAAATAAATATTTAATACATTTAAATATTCATTATAATTTCAATATAATTTTATCATCACAAATTGTATGTTTTTCCTACATTTATATATATATTGATAATTTGACATAAGATTATATTTACAGATGTCATATATACATATGCACATATATATTCTACATTAGTTATTGATTATAACAAAAATGGTTGTGCAATGATATTCAAAATGACACATAGTCTTCTAGCTATCTTTCATAAAATGAGTTTTGTTTTGTTTTTTGATTATTTCTGTCCTGGGAGGTTACCATAAATCAGAAGCTGAATGTTAGCCCTGGAGATAAGGCTTCACATGAGTTGAGATTCTGACCCAGTTTCTATATCCTGCTTTCTCTCATTTACTCATTCATTCCTTTATTCATTATTTAAGCAAATATTTACTGGATCTCTACTCTGTGCCAGCCACTATAACCTGTCTTACAGTCTGGTAGAGGAACAAACATGAAAGCAAATTGCTGCAATAAAATGGTGTGAAATTGTGCAGTACATCCTTTTAAAGTAAAGAGGCATTCCGCTCTCCTACATGACATATGGTTAATTATTATGTACATATTCGTCTATCATTAAACTAAATAGAGAAGAATAGAAATTAAATAGAGGAAACTTAAAAGAGCATTTCTTTCTAAGTACCTGTTTTTTATTCATTCTCTTGTCTTCATCTACCACCTACTTGCTGAAGACATCCAGTGATTATCAGTAATTGCTATCACTTTCTCTTACCCCAGAATCCTATTTCCATCTGACTTTTGGCAATCTGTAGGTAGATGTTCCATAGATATCTCAACTTCATTCTGCTTAAAACAGATTCATGATGTTCCTTCCACTCACAAAATCTCTTCCCCTCCTATACACCTAGCCCCTGTTAAATGTCTCATCTAGAAGGTCACCCCAACTGAGATTCCAGAGGCCCCATCAGTGTTCAATGCCTGCCTGTAGCCCCCAGCCAACTGGTTATCAGATGCTCCCCGTCCCTTGCCAGTTTTCTTCCTCTTCCCTTCTAGGTAAACACATGCACACATACCTTATGCCCCAAATTAGTAGGATAAGAAAGCAATTTTCAAGTTGCTAGGCAGCAACCATTGAAGAGAAAAAATTAAGTCAGTGACTTGGTTATTAAGTGTAACCACTATGTTGTCTCTTTTTCTGTGAGTAGAGAATGTTTCTCTTTAACTTGGAATAATAACTTTAAATTCTGTTGATGTGTGAACTTCAAAAACATCATCATCCACATGCCCACACTGATACACTTGCTGAATTTCTCTTTCCTTCCCATCATGAATATTTTATGCTTCAAGTGGCAGTACCAGCTATGAATCTCAGAGTCCTTTTCCAGTGCCCGACTGCTCGGGTTCGGAACGGGGGATTCCTCCTGCAGCTCATGTTTATGGAGGAGTTGTCAACTGCTGGTATTCCTCACTGAAAAGAAGTGATTGGCGTCACAGTAATGAAAGATATCATCGGTTGGCCCTGATCATATTTCGAGTGTTCTTGAAATTTCATTCTGGTTCATACTCTTTAAAGAGTGTCTTATAAATTTGTAAGTTTCAGTGTAAAACTATCTGAAACATATTAGGTCCAAGGAAGTGGTGCATCCTATTCTCTCTTGCAGGATATCTTCTAAAAAATCAATAAGCATCAAGTTGCCTAAACCACCCTAACCCTAGAAAAATATGAAGTTCTTAAGGAAAATACACTGGAAGAAGAAACATGACAGTTTATTTTCCCTTCTTTAATTTTAAAAAGTTTATCTATCTATCTATCATTTATTTAGAGAGAGAGGGAAAGAGAGAATCTCAAGCAGACTCCATGCCCAGCGGGGAGCCTGTAGTGGGACTTGATCTCACAGCCCTGAGATCATGACCTGAACCAAAATCAAGAGTTACATGCTTAATGGACCGACCCACCCTGGCACCCTTAAGGATTTTTATGTTAAATAATCTCTACAACCAGCATAAGATTCAAACTCAAAACTCCAAGACTAAAAGTTACATGCTGTTACTGACTAAGCCATCCAGGTATGCCTTCTACTTTTGTGTATACACACACACGCACACACATATATTCTGGCAAACATGGGGAATGGGCTTAATATTTATTATATTAACTTATATATATATTATATATACTATAATATAATATATTATATTTCTGGTTAAAACAAAGTTTAAATGTCTTTAAAATGTGTCATGTTAAATGGAATAGTGCAACAGATAGAGAGGAAAAGGCTGTTTGGAGGGGAGGAAAAGAAACAGAAGACAATTATTCCTTGACTAGTAGTAGAGAAGATTAAAGTTTGCTTTGAATAGTTCTTAATTAAATGGAGTATTACTTGCTGAGCTCCCAAGGGATGATTTTTCCTTCTTTCTTTTTTTTTTTTTTTTTTGAAGAACTGAACCTTCTGATGTGTCTTAAAGTTTCACATCTTTTTTGGCCTGTGCGTCCCGATCTGGCATGATCGCCTAGCATTGTTAGCAAACAGTGGTGTCATTGCTATATGCATACTTATTGGTCCTCTGTAAAATGAGCTTTGCTGAGCAAATAGATTCTGTGCAGCCATCCTAAACGGATCATTTCCAAGAATGCCAAGGGAGACACTAACTGACTTCATCTTTCATCAATATGTTATCATATTTACAATATGGGATAAGGGAAAACCAGACCAAGGGAAAAGCCGGCTATTCACTAACATAAACCTCTCAAGTGCAGACAGGAGTCATACATTTGAAAGGATGATTTGTAAGCATCGTCACACAAGCAAAAGATCTTTCTTAGCAGCTGCTTATAATTCATGGTGGGGTGCTGTAGGAAAATACTGCTGCTAGTTACTGCATTGTAGCTCTTCTGCTCTCTGTAAAGCAGATGCGCAAAGCGTTACGTGTCTGGCGCAGCTTTCAGCACGGAAGTAGAGGGAAAGTTTATTACCTGTTCTCTCTCCCCTCTCCTGAGAGGGATTGGTTTCACTTTGAAGGAATATTCTCATAAGAAGGCTGCAAGTCATAATGTGTGTTGGAATTTCCTTTGAATGAAGTCTAAACTCTAGTCCATTCTGCTTTGCAAATTGGTCTGAAAGCCACACAAACAGGAGCAAATACGGGGATCAAAATTCAACTAGATTTTGCCCCAAAGGAAAAATTCAATGCTTCACACTATCAGCAAATATCATAGCCTTTCTGAAATTGTGTAGTGGAGAAGGGGTTATGGAACTTTATGTAGCAGAGATGATTGGAGGAGATGAACAAAGGGACAAGCTGTGAGTTAGATGTGAGTTCATGGAAAGAGAAAGAGGTTTTGGCTGGAGACTCTGCATCGGAAGGAACTGGGTTTTGTATGTGTGTGTGTGTGTGTGTGTGTGTGTGTTTTAAGATTTATTCATTTATTATTTGAGAGAGAAAGAGAGAGTGTGTGTGCTGGGGTAGGGAGGCAGAGGGAGAGAATCTCCAGCAGACTCCCCACTGAGTGGGGAGCCTGATGCAGGGCTCGATCTCAGGACCTCAAGATCGTGACCCAAACCCAAACCAAGAATTGGATATTGACTCGACTTAGCCACCCAGGTGCCCCATGGACCTGGGGTTTTAGTCCTCCTGCTCTTCTTACTACATGTGCCTTCTCTAAGCCTCACTTCCCTCCTTTGCAAAACACACTGGTTGATCTTCCATGCACACTGCTGACTGGATAATAGGGGGAGCATAGGATTCACCAAGCCCTTTACCTTGCAGGTAGCAAGTATACCCTGAGTGGTAGCTCTTTGTAGCATATCTTAATTTTTTTTTAATTTAAAATTCATGTTCTATATCAGGTTTCTTATTTTTCAAGTAACCCTGCTTAGGCATCTATAATATTTTGTGGTACTTTGTTTCTCTTGTCCTAGTATTGTTATACTCTGTTCTTCTTTTTTTAGTACCCATTGTTTCTATAGTTTGTAACCCTCCGCTCTCAAGAAGAAATCACTGACTCAGAATGCAGGGGAATGAGCTTGCCTTCAAATGAGAAGTTGCAAACCGTATATCAGCCTGTGACTTTACACCTCCCACCTCCCTCCTCTCCTTTCAGAAAACAAACAAACCTGTCCTTCAGCTCTATGACCTTTTGAACCAAATGCATACATAAATATTTGGGCAGGGGGTGGGAGGTGGGGGATAATGTCAGCAGTAAACTCATTGACTTAATTCTAACTCTGCAGAGAAACTGTATTTGGTGGGAAAGATAGAATAGAGATGGAGGCAGGCTCAAAATTGTAGTCATCCTAATCAGCTTCAAAGGAGCTTTGCCTCCTTGCATAGATTGAGAAAGAAATATAAGGGCACTTTTTTTTTTTTTTAAGATTTTATTTATTTGACAGAGAGAAATCATAAGTAGATGGAGAGGCAGGCAGAGAGAGAGAGGGAAGCAGGCTCCCTGCTGAGCAGAGAGCCCGATGCGGGACTCGATCCCAGGACCCTGAGATCATGACCTGAGCCGAAGGCAGCGGCTTAACCCACTGAGCCACCCAGGCGCCCCTATAAGGGCACTTTTACAGGGTCTGATAAGCCATTGGAAGGAGGGAGAGGAGGACAGATCATTGATTTAATACTTAAATTTTTCTCAAAATTTTAAAGATTTTTTAAAAATGTATTTATTTGTTAGAGAGAGAGAGTGAGCGAGCACAGGCAGACAGAGAGGCAGGCAGAGGCAAAGGGAGAAGCAGGCTCCCTGCCGAGCAAGGAGCCTGATGTGGGACTCCATCCCAGGACGCTGGGATCATGACCTAGACCCAAGGCAGGCGCTTAACCAACTGAGCTACCCAGGTGTCCCTATTCTCAATTTTTTTAAAGGTTCATTTATTTGAAAGGGAGAGAGCACAAGTGAGGGGAGGGAGAAGGACAAGCAGATTCCACATTGAGCATGGAGCCCCATGGGGCTCCATCTCAAAACACTGAGATCAAGACCTGAGCTGATCCAGATTCAGTCATTTAATCGACTGAGCTACCCACGCACCCCTAAATTATTCTCAATTTTAAAACCAACTTCAGGGCACCTGGGTGGCTCAGCAGGTTAAGCCTGTGCCTTCAGTTCAAGTTGTGATCTCAGGGTCCTGGGATCGAGTCCCGCATCGGGCTCTCTGATCAACAGGGATCCTGCTTCCTTCTCTCTCTCTCTCTCTCTGCCTGCCTTTGTGCCCAATTGTGATCTCTGTCAAGTAAATAAGTAAAATCTTTAAACAAACAACAAACAAAACCCAACTTCATCTGCGAGAGATTCCCATCATACAAATTATATGCCCCTCCATTCCAGCTTCTGCATTCATTTCATTTGCACATTATGCCCTCTGCCTTGCTTCTTTTTCAGAGAGGAAACTCTGTATGAGTTGTTAAGTTCTCAGTGCACTTGTTCCAAAGTTAATATCATGTTATTGGCACCATATGGACGATGACAGAGAATAACAGGCTTTGAGGTCTCTCACCTTTCAGGATGGGGGGGATGTGAGACTTAATTAATGAATGATGGAAGATCCTCCAGAATTCTGAGATAAAAGACAGTTTGTAAAATCAGAGAACTGCTATTTGTCTAGTTCTAAACAAATACCTGCTGAGCTAACAGGTATTTAAATAATGAGATACAAAATGGACAGCATGGTGTGTGTGTGTGTGTATGTGTATGAAATAAACTATGTTGTCATGCTGGGAGGGAATGTGGGCTGCTCCCTTATGTTTCATCTTTATTTATTTATTTTTTAAAAAGATTTTATTTATTTATTTGACAGGGAGAGATCACAAGTAGGCAGAGAGGCAGGCAGAGAGAGAGAGAGGAGGAAGCAGGCTCCCTGCTGAGCAGAGAGCCCGATGCGGGACTCGATCCCAGGACCCTGAGATCATGACCTGAGCCGAAGGCAGCGGCTCAACCCACTGAGCCACCCAGGCGCCCATGTTTCATCTTTAAAAACTGAGGCTCAGAAATGAATTTGCTTATTAGTGCCCCATACCAAACCAGAAACCAGATTTCTTAGACCCACTGTTTTGTGCAACATACAAGACTGCCTCATTATAGATGCTTTAGATAGAATCTATGGAATCTGGCCGGGAACAAAGGAAAAATGCTTTGTGACTGGCCTTAAGCCATTTTTAAGCATAAGCAGGATTATTACTGTTATATGAAAGATCGTAAGTGACTTCTCATCCCATTGGGCATAGGAGAAGATATAGGCTCAGAGCCAACTCTCTGCTAGGGAAATATTCCTGGCAACAATCCATGTCATTTGCCAAGGCAACAACCACCTTCCATATCGAGTGAAGTTTAATGCATCATGGTAGTAGAGTGGAAACTGTTGAAAATTGCTCATAGGATATACATACATAGAACTTTTTTTTTTTTTTTTTTTTTTTTTTTTTTTTTTTTTTTTTTGGGTATAGCTGGCCAACAGAAGACTCAGGAGTGAATTTATTGACCTAATATTGATCTCGCTTAAAATTGTTCCTGTTGGGGTAGGAGGAGTCTGAGTCATAATGGAATAGATTCTGGGCTTGAGATGAAATACTCAAACCAACATTCCCCTTCCTAACTGTGTGATTTCGGACAAGTCACAGAACTTCTTAGTCTCAAGTTACTCTGGAAAAATCAAACTAATAATTTCTAGATTACATCGCTTATGGAGAATTATGTAGTTTGGGTAAAGTTGCCCTGCATAGTGCTTATAACCTATTTGACTAAATCTAAAGAAACATGTCCAGAGAGATTAGGAAGTGGGTTTAAGCTTTGTCACGTAGAAGGCAACCCTCCAGAAACCACCCGTGGAGAAGGAAGTGTTTACAGAACCATTTAGGACTTCTGTATTCTCCACCAGTTACATAGCTTCCCTGAGATCTCACACTTGCAGATGTTAACCATCCATTGCCTTACCTGTGGGTGGAGAGCCGTTTTTGAAAAGGGTGTAACAAACAAGCAAGCAAAACAATAAAACTATTGTGTTGGAAGTTTCATTTTTATAGGAAAGTTCTACCTTCCTTGTAGATTGCCTTGTTACATGTTTTGTGTGTGTGTATGTATTTGTGTGTGTGTGTGTTGAATTTCACGTAGGCACCAGAGTCAGTTTTTTTTTTTTTTTTTTTTTTTTTTTACCAGAGTCAGTTTAATCACTTAATTCTAATATCAAGGAAGCCACACTTATCTCTATCTTTCCCTTTTTTTTTTCCTGCCAATGGAGTTCAGACTACTTCATGATAAAGGTTTTAGATATTTAAATAGCTCATGTTTTTTGTTCTTGTCAGTTTAATCACTTAATTCTAATATCAAGGAAGCCACACTTATCTCTATCTTTCCCTTTTTTTTTCCCTGCCAATGGAGTTCAGACTACTTCATGATAAAGGTTTTAGATATTTAAATAGCTCATGTTTTTTGTTCTTGTTTTCCTCTAAGAATAATAGAATTTAGCCATTGTTTCAGGTAGCTTTGAGTGGGTAATTCATGTTTTTATACAGGCAGCTTATGGGGATTCATTTCCACAATGTCTTTTATTGGTCTCTTCATATTTTACAATGACTTTTACATCCTAGTCAATAGCAGTAGTCTATACAACAGATCCTTATGGGTTATTGTGGTAATTCCATTTTATTTGAAGAGAACAGGATCGACCTCATCTATCTGACTTTGTTTGGGTGGGTTTCTGCATGCAGGCAGATGATAGAAGATAACCAAAATGACCTGAGAGGATAGTTCAACTTTTCAAAGTCATGGAATCAAAATCAGTAAAATTAAAAGAATGGATGTCATGAATCTTTTTGTGTTATTGATGATTTCCATTCAGAATGACCTTCATTCATTCATTTAGTACTTATTTTGTGTTACAGTGTTCTTAGATGATGGAGAGACAAAATGAGTTTAAAAACACATTCTCTATATGAAGTAGCTCCAAATCTTTTGGGGCATGGGACCTGAAGAGGGAATTGTATCATAGTGTGGTAGAAACAATGCAAATATCATGACAAAACTAATGGTTCTGTTAACTTCTCCTAACTGAATTGGGTGTGGATTAGTTTTGGGAAATATTTTCCAAAGAGCTAATACTTGAGCTAATGCTTAAAGGAGTAGAAATGAGTCAGGAGAAGATTGAAGGAAGAGTACAAGTCCTTAGCTTCAGTCCCATGCCATTTTTATCTGTCACTCCAGTACTGGTGGATGATAAAACGTGATACCTTCAGGTGGCCCTTTAAGTAACAACTAAGAGAACATAACAAAAAACAGATAGACTATGTTATTAGAATTACAAGAAGAGGTAGCAAAAGAAGCAGTACTTGCCAGTAGGGGATGAGGAAGGTGTCTTGGGACCAAAATTAAGCATTTTAACATGCTTCTTAGTAAACATGTGTAATCCCCAAAACAAATCTCTAGGTCTAATTTATTATTATTTCAAATTTAGTGATGAATCAATAAATAGAGACTTCTAGGAAACAGTAGGTTATTTTCTCATATACATACAGATAGTAAAAGAGTTGAGCTAAGAATCTGGTTTACTTGAGTCTAAAGATTATGATCTTTAGGCTATGTTGCTTTGTCTTTATAAACTCTGTTTTGTTACATTTATTTTGGGTACCACAAGTCTTGAAAAGTGTAAATGGGAGAAAGCTGAAAAAAGCCAGGCAAACAGAGAAAGAATTGGTTGTAGAGGCATATAAAATAAATTAAAGGTTATTCAATAAAGCCCAAGTTATGGGGAGGGGATTTATACATACATGTTGAAAGATGCTAAATGAAACTGGAATTATATATAACCTAGATCAGCATTATATAATAAGGATTTTAATGAATGTAGAGGCTATTGAGTATTTGACAGCCTCTATAGAATAAAAAGCTATTGGATTTTGAAAGTCATCTCATGGGAAATATTGGAAGCTGAATCACTTGAGGAATGTAAAGCTAAATTGGATGAAACATATCTCTAATCTCCAAAATGATCTCGCTGTGTAAAATGCATGCACAAACACACATATACTTTCAAACTTTTAATTTTTACAGACTGCGTGTCTCCGTGTATTTAAATAATGACTTTAATCTAAGTAAGTACAGAAGTTAGAAAACCTTTTTAAAAATCAATTTGTGGGCAGAAAATAAAGCATTATAGAATAAGTTTTAGAAACTGAAGACTGAAGACTCCTTACAGTTGGATGGAAAACATGCAGCCATTTAAAAATAATTAGTTTTGCAAAGGGATACATGAATGGAAGGTCTTGGAAAGGAGGCAAAGAATTAATTTCCCAAAAGGCTCTGCAGATAAAACTGTGGTTGGCACATTTCATTCTGCAGATACACCTCTTATTCGTATCTTGTCCGTTCTCTTGGGTGACATTTTGAAATAGTGCGTGCTCAAATGATTGTCCAACAATGCAAATGAGAAGGGCACCTATTAGACATTGCACTCTGGACAGACACACTGGCCAGGTCCTTCTTAAGAAGGTCTAAAAAGAAATAGAATTAGTTGATCAGTCCTCTATTAAGTGGGGGGCCTTATATCTAATCCCCCTGGATTCTCCTTATTTAGCAATGGAAGAGAAGATCATGATAATGAAAGGACCCATCCAACTGACCTGATATTTTCTGTTTATTTGCCCTGAGTCCTGGGGTCACACCAGCACTAACATTCTCTTTATGCTTACTCGAATACTAGTGCCTGTTCTCCTACTTTTCTTTTAAGATTTTTCTCTTTATTTCATTTCTTGCATCCCACACCAATCCAGGACTCAACTGCTCCTCTAATGACATGATAAGATATGACACTGCTTTTCTCATTTTAACTGGTACCAACTGGACTCAATGAAATCTGTTGTGATATCCCTATTGCAAACATAATAAAGGATGGACTCATTATCCTGCCATTCAAGTATTTTATAATATGCAAACAGTCTATATTTCTAACCTTTTCTTGTATTTTCTTTTCTGTATTTCTTAACCTTTTCCTGCATATGCCTTTGCTCCAGACGGGTGACTCCTCACTGTTCCTGAACCTTGTCTCATGCTTAGCTACTTCCTAGCATTTGCTCAAAGTATTCCCTCTGCCTTTTTTTTTTTTTTTTTAATTTCTTTTCAGCATAACAGAATTCATTGTTTATGCACCACACCCAGTGCTCCATGCCATACGTGCCCTCCATAATACCCACCACCTGGCTCCCCCAGCCTCTCACCCCCCACCCCTTCAGAACCCTAAGATTGTTTTTCAGAGTCCATAGTCTCTCATGGTTCACCTCCCCTTCCAATTTCCCTCAACTCCCTTCTCCTCTCCATCTCCCCTTGTTCTTGTCCTCCATGCTATTTGTTATGCTCCACAAATAAGTGAAACCATATGATAATTGACTCTCTCTGCTTGACTTATCTCACTCAGCATAATCTCTTCCAGTCCCGTCCATGTTGCTACAAAAGTTGGGTATTCATCCTTTCTGATGGAGACATAATACTCCATAGTGTATATGGACCACATCTTCCTTATCCATTCGTCCGTTGAAGGGCATCTTGGTTCTTTCCACAGTTTGGCGACCATGGCCATTGCTGCTATAAGCATTGGGGTACAGATGGCCCTTCTTTTCACTACATCTGTATCTATGGGGTAAATACCCAGGGGTGCAATGGCAGGGTCATAGGGAAGCTCTATTTTTAATTTCTTAAGGAATCTCCACACTGTTTTCCAAATTGGATGGACCAACTTGCATTCCCACAAACAGTGTAAGAGGGTTCCCCTTTCTCCACATCTTCTCCAACACACGTTGTTTCCTGTCTTGCTAATTTTGGCCATTCTAACTGGCGTAAGGTGTTATCTCAACCATCTCTCTTAACTCCTTGTGCTCTCTCTGTTCTATTTACATTATCTACCTCTTAAAACTGTGCTATCACCTTCTAAATGGAACAGTCCTTGATCTTCCCTGCTCATGAGGTCCACCCTTCCTTGAGCCTGCATAACACTGGCCTCTCACATCTTCCCAGTGGACTCCTCCTAATCGGCTATGAGAACTCATTGTGTTATCTAAAGTTTTTATCACAGGGATTTTAACAGGGAAGGTAATAGTTAAATATTTACTGAACATATAGAAATTATTTCTTTGAAATGCATTGTTTTATTCAAGGGAAAACTGAATTCAGAAACAATCTAAATACCCAGAGGTAGGGGAAGTGAATAAATGTGTTTTAACACATCGATACATAAACCATCATGCAATCATTAAAATCAGGTTCTCAAGGAAGTTTTTTGTTGTTGTTCTTTTTTTTTTTTTAAATTTCTAATATAGTTAACATACATTATTACATTAGTTTCAGGTGTACAATATAGTGATTCAGCAATTCTATACATCACTCAGTGCTCATCATGGTAAGTGAACTCCTAATCTGCATCACCTATATCCCCCCCCCATTTGTTCTCTACAGTTAAGAGTCTTTTGTTTGGTTTGTCTCTTTGTTAGTTTGCTTTGTTTCTTAAATTCCACATATAAATGAAGTCATATGGTATTTGTCTTTCTCTAACTGACTTATTTTACCCTCTAGATCCATCCATGTTGTTGCAAAGGACAAACTTCATTCTTTTTATGGGGAGCAATATTCCATTAGGCTTATAAGGAACTTTTAATGCCATGGGAAAATGATTATAACATACAGTAAATACTTGGGGCATCTGGGTGGCTCAGCCGGTTAAGTGTCTGCCTTTGGCTCAGGTCATGATCCGAGGGTCCTGGGATTGAATCCCTTGTTGGGCTCTCTGCTTGGTGGCAAGTCTGCTTCTCCCTCTCTCTCGTTCACTCTTTTTCAAATAAATAAATAAATAACCTTAAGAAATACATACAGTAAATACTTGACATACACAAGGAATTCTTCCTGTTCTCTTCAGAAGTGCCTCAATTTTTAATAATAGTATAATAATAGTAGCCAACCCTTCTTACTTATTTACAATGTCAAGGTCATCTTGAATTGTCCTGTATCTTATTTGGTCCATCACTTGCATATTACTAGGCTTTCTATGTATCTGTTTTATTAACTATACAGCATTAACAGTTCTGAGGATTAAAAAAGACACCTGGATACAGTACTTAATTTAGCACAGCAGCAGAAACTAGAAAGTGCTCCTCAAAACTAGCCATTTGTATATTCAGAGTCTAGTATTTTACCTAGCTAAATGAATATCTGTGGAGTGAATGAAGAAATGTAAGCAGTATCTGAACCCAAGTTTGATTTGCAGTCTTCAAGGTGCTTTTCTAGTTCTGAGTGACATCCTTGCATTAATGCAAGGTATTACATACACAGCAATGACTACAAAGAAAAAAAAAATCTCACACTAAGGTCCAAATTATGGGCAATCTAAGAGACTCATTCATCAGCTTAAATTACTCATATTTCTTCATCATTCAAATTTGTATCTCAGAAAAATACAAATCATTACAGGTCAGGGATATTTGAAATAAAGTAAGAACAGTTAGACATATGAATGCCAAGGGTTGTTGTAGTGTTAAAGGAAAGCTGAAAATAAATTAGAGATACATAACAGTGTAAGCACTTATTTTAAAATATGGATGGAAATAGACTCAAAAGAACTAAGAAATATGCCAAAATATTAAGAGGGATTGTATTTGTATTATAAGGTTATGCATGATTTCCCTTTTAAATATTCATATTTAAGTATTTTGTGTTCTTTTTAATATTCCACTAAGTTCAAATCTCTATAGTAAGAAAAATAGGATAAAAATAAACTCACTTTTATAAAAGTTAAACAAAATTGAATTTAATAGCCTCAGATCTAGAGTTTTTAAAATTTAGATTCCATTTGAAAGCTATTGCATTGGCCAATGATATGAATTTCTAATGCATATCAAATGATTCTGTACAGTATTGACTATGATGAATTAAAATTTCAGGAGTAGGTTGTGTTCTTTGCAAGGTCACCCAGGGAAGGTAGTGATCACTCACATTTAGGCTTTCATTCTAATGAGTATAATTAGGAATAAAAAATGATTTCTACAAGGCAAATGCATATCTCAGCTATAAAATCAAATAGATTGACTGATGGCCTTCATCCACCAGTAATCTATATGTATCTACTATGATTTGGGTATGAAAAGCCCACTGCAATGAATGCTTAGCTCCTAAAACTTATATGATGGTTAACAATTTTTGGCAGGCTTCGGAGTTGACAGACTTTTCTGCCATAAATCTTGACACATTTCAGTGATTTTCACTCCAGCACAGAAGACAATTAAAAAAAAATTTAAAAACCCATAGACTTCAAAGATTTACCATTCATAGAGTTCTGGACAATTATAAGCAATATATATAGAAGCCTTGGCGAAATACCACTGAGGGTAATTTACCATGTTGAAATTCCCTTGAAGGAGGACTGATGCAGTTGTACCCTTATTTATGACTTTTGAAGGGGAAAAAAATGAATGGTCCTATTTTAATCCATTTATTCATTCAGCAGAAATTTATTGAATATCAGATGCAGACAATGGACTATTCTAGGTCCTGGCCATAAATCAGTGAAAAGGAAAAAAAACAAAACAAAACAAAACAAAAAAATAGACAAAACTCCTGGCCTTTTGGAACTTACAATTTGGGGTGTATGTAGGTGTGTTGGTAGAGGGGAGGATGAAAATAAACAAATACATAAAGCGTACACGTATCTAGAACAGCTCTGTGCCATAGACATTTCTTCAATGAGAGTAATGTTCAATAGGTGTGCTTTCCAATATTCCAGTATGGTAGCCACTGACCACTGTGGCTACTGAATACTTGAAATAAGCCTAGTATGACTGAAGGGCTGAAATTTACATTTTAACTCATTGTGACTAATTTAAATTTAAAAATTTAAATAGACACATGGGGATAGTGGCTACCATATTGGTGAGCAAAGGTCCAGACAGATTAAGGAATTCAGAGCACATATGAGAAGGGAGGCAGAGTGTAGAGAAAGGGCTGTAATTGTAATTAGAGTGGTCAGAAGAGGCATCTTGAGGAGATATTTAGGTGAATATCAACAGAGGTACAAAGAGCAGGCCATGCATATATTCAGAGGAAAACCGTTCCAAGCAGAGGGACTAGGCAGTACAGAGGGCTTGAGTTGGGTGCCACCAGGCTTGGAAGCAGAATGGCGTAAAGGACAGAGTGGATTCAACAGAATGAGTATGTTAACCAAAGGTAGGAGATGAGACCCAAAGCCTATGGTCATGGTGAGGAATCAGGAACTACCCCTTAGGTTCAGTTAATTCATATATACACTCATGCATACAAATCTACATGAAAAGTAGTTCATATACCTGTAAATACATGAATTAACATATAATGTTAATGTATTAACTATTAATATATATTAATATGAATAAGAATACATATATATAAATTCTTAGTCTCTAGGTTTAAGATTCAAAAATCATAAGAGTCTCTTCATTCCTTGAAAACCCCTTGTAGACCTGAAGGTCAGCAAGAATATTTTATCAGGCTGTATTTTTATTTTATAGTTGATTCCAGTCTCCAAGTAACTCGTGGACTTGCATTTCCCCCACCTTGCTCAGTAACATTTATGACCGCAACCGTCTTGACAATTCTCCTTGCTGCAGCAAATTTGTTGTTTTCTTGGGACTAAGTTATCTTTAAAATTCAAATGTAGCATGTTATGGGAAAAAAATATGCCAATTTCTGTAAGCAGGCAATTCTGTAAAATTAATGAGAATTACAGGTCATGGTGCAGGAGGAGATCTAAATGCAAAACATTTTTAGAATAAAGAGCATTAGTCACGTAAAACTGTACAGGGTGTTAAGGAAATTGCAGGTGTTTAGATTTATCGTGAATTTCATCTCGCTGAAATACACCTGTCACATTTTAAAACTTCTCGACACATATTGACACTTAGCTGCCATGTAATAGACTTTTATCTTGGATTTTGGCTTTCCCTATGACTTCATTTTTAAAAGGAGCCTGATTTCTTTATTGAAGGTAGTTATGATACCATCTTCCCAAAGCTGGTTTTTAATCAAGAAGATGTATAGAAGATGTATCAAGAAGATGTGGGGACAGTATTTTTCTTCAGTTATTGGAATTGCTATCTTCTTCATTTACTTTCTTATTTAGTAGTTAGCTAGTTATGCAATTAGTGAATAGTCCTTATATAAAGAGAGATGGGAAAGGATGAGGAAAGGCATTAACATTATTTGAGTTCCCACGGTACCCCAGGATCTGTTAAAAAAAAAAAAAAAGGAAGAAGAAGAAAGACAGAAAGTAATGCTGTCTGTTATTTTTGAGTGACGCAATAAATTTGAGTGGATTAAACAATGAAAAATAGCTTTTATTATTACTGCCTTATACATATAGACTATGCACTATACATGCATTATCTCATTTAATTTGTATACTGGACTTGCAAGGTAGCTAGTAATGCTTTTGTTTAAAGACAGGAAACAAAGGAGATACAAAATTCTGCTTAAACACAGGCATTCTTTATACCTGTAGAACCAGCACTCAACCCAGAGACGTTTTGACGATAAAACCTATGTTCCTTCCATCACATTCTCTCACTCCACTTATAACTTAATAGTATCTGAATTATAATATTGTGACATTCTGACTTTGCCTATTTACTGGCTATATTTACTCTTTCTTACTACTCTTGTTGGGCTTTCATTTCCTAATCTATAAAATGGGATACTAATATTAAATATGTTATAAAGTTACTGTGTTATTTGAGATAATCTAGGTAAACACACAGCAAAGTGCTTAGGAGAGAATAACCATTCAGTAAGTGTTAGCTATTATCAATTACTTTATCCAAGTTTTTGTATAGATTAGTATACAATGTATTATTTTGCATGTTAATTCCCCGTGGTATAAGAAAACGGATTTTGTAAATCTTATGTTCCTTCAGTCTTTCCAACCACACTGCGCTTACATTTGGATCTCCCATAATTTACAGATCACGGGCAACCAGATATCATTATTAATGAGCTTAAAGGAAAATTGATTAACCGCCTAATGACTTCCTTCCTCAGACCTGAAAATGATCCTGGATTTCCCCCAGATGCTCTGGGATCACTGCTGTCTGCCTGTAATCAGTGTTTTCAGAAGAATTGACTTTGGCATCTTGCTGTTCATCCCTATAGTTCCTACCCCTCTAAAAAACTTGAGGCTTGATAACAAGTCACCAACTTATTACTAACCCTGTTCCTTTGTGATGCAGAACCTTGACAGGCATGCTGATGAGGCTATCCATGGTTTTCACTCTCTCTTTTTTCCTAACTGGGAAATTCACCAAAAGACACTATGTTGTTCTTCTAGTTTCTGGGAATGCCCTGGGTCTTTCTCTTGCATTCTGATAAGGGAAATCTGTGTTTTGTTGGCATCGGAATCATTTTGGCTGGCTAAGTTTGGGGAACAATCATGTGGGCATTTTCACTCTGAGGACATGGGGGTTTACAGTGGCTACAAGAAGAACCAGGTTCTATCATCCGTCCTCCACCACAAATGAAATGCTTAGGTTTGTCTTCTTTATTCAAGTATTAGCAAAAAATACGAAAGTCACAGTACAGCTGGGGTTGTACCAATAATAGAGATCTATAGCTTTGCCAGTTACATATTTAAAAGAAATTTTTAAAAAATGCAAGAAGAAAAGGAAGGGCATGAGGTCTCTGTTCTTACATGTAAGAAAATAAAAATTTCCTCAAAGCAATGGATGCTGAGAATAGCGGAAAGATAACATATTACAAAGGATCAGTGTGTGAGTAATAATCTTTTAACAAGGGGAATTTCCCTTCTTCTTTTTATTGGCTTCATTTGTTCACAAAGAGATTAATCTCATTACCAGCTTTGAACAAAGAAAGCCATGTTTCCAGACTCACAGACCTTTTCTCTCTCAGTTTTCTTGAATGCGTCACAAATTTCTCTCTCAGTTCCTTGGCCTTTGGGCTGGCCAAAGGGTATTTGTTCTTTGAGCCCTCTCCTTAGGCTTTTTGCCTTCCTAGAAGATCTTAATTCTTTTCTTTGTTTCTTTCTCAAGCCAGTCTTGAGTTTGGTCCTGTCCCAGACAGAGTGTTTTCACTCCATGGAGAAATTTCCATGGGCCCCTTCACATTCATGCAGTCCATGCCAGGGTTATGTCTTTTATTTATTTCTTGGCCCCAGCAGGGGTTTCCTGCCTGTTTTTGTATGTCCATTTGTGAGTTAATTGGACTAATCAATCTAATGAATTTTCCCGAAATTGTTCAACAAGCACTGTAGCTCCAAGAGCTCTCTGGACAACAACAGTCACTACAGCTCATCGGTGGTGCCCCCAGGGGCTGAATTCTGTTTTGCTGGGCATCTTTTGAGAGTCCAGTGCGTCAACTGGAAATAATTCCTGCCATCCTGAAACTTATTAGGCTTCTGGGAAATAGATTTAAAACATGATAAAAGAGTAGATGTGAAAGGGCTTAGTAAGAACGATGGATATACAGGTAAGTTTGGAGCGTCCCGGTGGGGAGCAGTGGATAGTGACTCAGGACCAGATTCTGTGCTTCGGTTGCTCTGATCAGCGAGCTAGGTCAGTCTCAGCACTCTCTCTCAAGGCCACTCTTGTCATCTGTAAAGTAGAGAAGGTACTTTGTGGTGGGATAGGGTAAAGACTTTTCACTAGAGTGCTTTTTAAACTTGTACTCAACGTTGAGATGTTGGGAGTAGACACAGAATGGAAATAATAATCGAAAACATAATTGCACGAATTGTCGCGGTCAGGGAGGGTGACCCGGAAGCCTCTGGCACCCAGTGGCCTATTTACTTTGTCAGTTAATGTTAATTATGCAGATGGCAGCAGAGGCCACCAGGTAAAGATGGGACAGCTGTGCACAGCACACCTCAAGGGAGCACAGATAACAACATCTAATATAAAAAGGGAGCTCGCCAATTCTGTAACAAATCTTCCTTTCATTTTTCAGGCATTTTTGAACACCCTGATTTGGCATGGCTTAAGAAAAAGAGCAAAGAAAATCTTTGGAGTGTATTCTTAGCCTTCTAAGTTGTCCTAACCACACACTACAGGCTGGAGGGCTTAAACAACAGAAATTTATTTTTGAAATAGAAATTTAGTTGTGGAGACTGGAGGTCAGAGATCAAAGATCAGGGTGCCGACACGTCAGGTTCTGGAGAGAGCTCCTTTCCTTGCTTATAGGTGGCCATCTTGTGCGTGTCTTCACACGGTAGAGGGAAAGAAAGCTTTCTGCTGTTTCTTCTTATAGGGATGCTATTTTGAGGGGATCAGTGCCTGACTCTAATGACCTCATTTAACCTTAATTATTCCCGTAAGTTCCTATATCCAAATACAGCCACATTGGGGATTAGGGCTTGGATATCTGAATTTGGGGAGGTTGTGGGGGGCACAATTTAGTACACAGCATAGAGTAAGACGGGTGTGAATTTAAATCCCTCTTATTATAAACCAGCAAACTGTGTGTGAGCTTAAATTTCTCTGTTTGCCATTTTGTGTCTATGTGAACTTGAGCTAGTATTTAAATTCTCTCTGCGCTCCCTTTTTTCTTGTTTGTGATTATATTTGAGATTATAATATCTACCACGTAGGTTGTAATAAGGATTATTAAGTATGTAAAACATATTACCAAAAACCTGGCACACATTCGAAGTTCAATCAATGCAGCAATCCATAGTAAAGAAAGTCAAATTGCATTCTTAATGTCGTTAATGCCTCAACCTCACTCTGTCCATTGAGAGACCCTCTGCCTCTGCTCAAAGCTCTCTGAGTAGGGGAATCACATACCAGAGCCTGGAGATTTTGTGAGAGGAAGCTCCTGGGGACCAGGATGTTCCATCCGATGCCCTTTTTGTTTTGCCTACTAGAAAAGAGAAGTCACCATAAGTTAAGGGAATCTACTTAATATCATTCAGTTACTAAGGATTCCTGGCCTCTTGACTCCAAGCTAGTGTTCTTTCCTCGACACAGGTTCTTCCCCCCTTTTTGTCAGCTGGTGATGATCATGTTACAAATCCCCTGGGTGCTGGCATCTACCCCCATTTCATCACATTAGTCAAACACCATTCCTTTCCTCCTTACTCAAAGAAAAAGATCAAAATGCAAGCATGTAGCAAAAACTATTTCTAGACACAACATTGAGTATCTTCTATATGATGAGACTGAAGACATCATTTCCAAACTTTATTATTCTATACTTATTCTAACAAATTGCTCAGAACACACCTCAAAATATCAGTTCACTTCTATTTTGTTAAAGAGGTGATAATCAGGGGTGCTTGGGTGGCCCCACCAGTTAAGTGTCTGCCTTCGGCTCAGGGCATGAGCTCGAGTCCTGGGATCTGGCCCTGCTCAGCCTCCTTCTCCCACTCCTGCTGCTTGTATTCTCTCTGTCAAGTAAATAAATAAAGTCTTTAAAAAAAAAAAAAAAAAGGTTGAGAATCAGTGCTCTGAGATGAGTTCAGCTTATTTTATTTATTTATTTATTTTAGAGAGAGAGAGCTCAAGTTGACCCAGGGGGGCAGGGACAGAGGGTGAGTGGGAAAGAGAATCTCAAGCCTGACATGGAGCCTGGCCCTGGGCTCAATCTCAAGACCCTGAGCTGAAATCAAGACTTGGACTCTTAGCCACCTGAGCCAGACAGGTGCCCCCGAGTTGAGCTTTTAAGTGGCACCTTCAGCTTTTACCAAGAGAACATTGCAGCTGTTCACAGGTATTGCTGGCATTCTGGTTCCGAACTGTGTGGCCTGTACCTCTAGATTTCAATTCCAGCCCCTGTGGCCCGGGCATCATCATTTCCTAGTTTTCTTTGGTTGCCAGCATTTCCCACTCAGCCACATCTTGAGAACATCTCATGATTGTTCCCCAAGTGACTGTTTCTTCATAGCCGTCTTGCAGGAGTGATGGTGTGATGTCTGAGCACATGAAGCCCATGTATCCTGCTTAGCTTCCAATCTGGGTTCCAGTGTTGACCGGATATGAGACCTTAAGAAAGTTACGTAACATTTCTGCATCTACATTTCCTCATCTGAAACACAAGGATAATAGTAGTATTCGTCTCATAGTGCTGCTGTGATGTTTATGTCACTTATTATATATAAAGAGCTTATATGTCATTTATGTTAGTATATGTGAAGAGCTTAGGAGAATGCCATACATAGTGGGTACTGTTAGATGTGCGGGCTATTGTTTTTTACCTGGGAGCAAAGTCCCAATCTAACCCTTTCTATATACTAGAATAGACATAACAATTCATTTGTAATTCCCAGGTACCTAGGTTCCTAGTAGCTTACTCTTATAGTCCCTTTATTTTCCTTGTGTTTATCTTGCTTAGACCCTGTGAAAGTTGTGTGTTTTTACAAACTACTAGAAGTTTCCAATCTGAGCATGTAATTACCCTGAGTGCTTTGCTCCCAAATCCACAATAACAAGCTTTTAGTTTGTTTTTCAGAGCTATTGTGCTTAATTAATATTTATGCAGGACTTAGTGAAATCATGAAAATTAACAGATGTCTTTATCTAAACAGGTGGAGAATATATCAACAATTAAAATAAGAACAGTGATGGTACAACAGTTCTTCTTTAGATCACTCAGACTCACTACCAGACTCAGAGTCTGGTAAGCATGGTTTCCACATTTACTACCAATCTGGTAAGCGCATTGTTAGGCAAATAAGCGGTACTCAAAATATTTTAAGATATTCACATGAAATATGAATTTTACATCATGCGTATAACAAAACTAAAAATAATAGTGGCATAAGCTCATAAGGGTTATTCTGCTCCATGGGAAAGTCTAGAAATCATGCTGAGTTGGTAGATGGCTACAGAAATCATCAGAAATCCAGGCTTCTATGTCACTGCTCCATCATTCTGACACAAAGCTTTCAGCCTTAAAGTTAAAACACGATCTGCAGTGGCTGCTAAAGTTCCAGCCGTTACATCTGTATTTCAGGAAAAAAAATAAATAAATAAGAAAAGGTCATCTCTATCTGAATTTACTTCTTGAAAGCATTATTTTTGAAAGCATTGTTATTCTCATGGGATGCTTTGGTTTCTATCTCATTTGGTCAGAACTTAGTCTTATAACTATATCAAGGTACAAAATCTCTGGGAAATTCACTCTTGTATTTGGGGGCCCAGTGTCGGTTCCAAACTAAGGTTTTTAAGGAGTAAAGTTAAAATAGCCTTTGGGCTATTTTGAGTGAGTGGGCTACTCACACATTTAAAATTAACCTTTTATTTTGTTTCTTGGTATATTGTTGATTTTCCTTAGAACTTAATTTTTTAAGATATACTTACTTTCTGTGTAACATTTTTCTATATCCTTTGAATCTGTTTATAAACATTTCATAAAAATTTGTAGTCATTTTTCATTTTTTTTTCAATTTTCTTCAACTACATTAATATATAGCACTTGCTTTAAAAAAATCTGAGAAACTTTCTATGAAAGCACAGGTGAAAGAAGGTAGTGTGTTCTTTCATTCATCTTAGTTAACAAAAATGTATTAGGTAAATGCTATGTCCCAGGCACTGGTTAAGTGCTGGAAGTAAAAAGGTGAGTGACACAAAGTGTCAGCCAGTAGGGGGCTTATGTATGGATGGGGCAATATAAAGAATAAAAAAATCCATAACGTAAGGTCATGTGGTGGTAAATAAAGCCAGGAAGGGACTAGACAGTATTAGATGATGAAGAGTGCTATTTTTGACTGAGTGATCAGGGTCAGCCTTCCAACAAAGAGAACAGCAATAGAAATGCCCTCAGAGGAAGGTTCTAGAAGGGGCTTGTCCCAGCTGTGCTCAGCAACAGCAAGCAGGGCAAGGTGCCTGGACTTCAAGGATGGAAAAAGAGATTTGTAGGAGATGAATTGCACAGGGAGAGATCAGAGCCGAGTAGATCAAGAGGAGGGATAATTCAAGCGCTTTGAGGAATACAGTAGCATACTACAGTCGGCAACGTGAAATAGGAGAGGAAATGCTCATTTCTGCATTTAATGTTTATTTTTCTTGTCTTCTGTACACCAGTTTCTTAACAATTGCCTTCTGGGTGTGAGACTCTTCACTTCGGTCCAAATGACAAAACATGAATATAAAATGTTCCATGTCCTCAAGGTGCTTCTCTCTAGAGACTTCAGATAAGCTCAGAAAACTTAAAAGCACCACCTTTGTCCTCATATATTCAGAAAGTTTCATGTCTTCATAATCTTTTCTGCTGAGTAGAATCTTTATGTACAATATAAGCCTTAAACCCTAGCTTAACTCTAAGTTTGTCTTCTCTCTGGAAGACATACAGAAAGCTTCATGCACCATCCCATGATTGAACCTGTCCCCCTTATATCTTTTCCTAAAGGATCCCGATTGTTCATGTGTGTGGAGCTTTAATGCACTGCTTCCTCCCAAGTCAGCATACCCTTCCTCCCTCCTCTGAAAAAGTCGTATTCTTCCTTCATCGTATTTCCTTTGAATTTCCCCCAGCTCTTTCTTGCAGAGTTAATTGCTTCTGTCTCTGTTTGGTGCCATACTTCCCCTATATGTAGCATCATAGTGTATTAGGATTATATAGTTATACTATTCTTTACCACTAGAATAAAAGTTCCTTAGGAATAGAATGTGATGTTTATTTGTTATTAAAACCCTGATGCCCAGCAAAGTGCCGGCCATATAGTCACTGTTTGAAAATATGTTTTGTTACATGAAGAAAAAAAAATACCCCATTACAGACAAAGCTAATGTTTCTGTTCACAGTGTGTAGTAGAGAGAAAATTCACAAATTATCTTTTGCTTATGTAGTTTTTTCTCTCCAAAAATCATTATTTGAGGGGAAGATTTTAGCCTTTATCACAAGTTATTACTAAGTAAAATGTGTGTTTTTACATTCCAATGGAATCTCCAACATAATCTACTGTTTATATCCTTTGAAACATCTAGCGGCTTCACACTCCTGCATATTTCTTGAATTGAATTGGCTTAGATTTAATCTATTTTATAATAGACAGTAGGCACAAGTCTGTTGTGAAACTAGCCACCTTGGGGGAAGCATAAACCCAAGAACAACCTCACATTTATAAATATGCAAGTTTGTTTACTAGACCAAAACCTCTTCACTAAACTGTGAACTCCTTAAGGATAGGGAGTGTAGCTTACTTTCTCTCACACAGCCTGAGCATGTGCATGCACACACACACACACACAGAGATATGTAGCATTTGTCTATTTTTTTGTGCAAATTACTCTCACCTTGGCTGATTCTAAGCTGCCACATTGAAGTCACTGAATGTGATGTTGAGAACACATACAGTTAGCAAGACATAAGCGGATTCCCACATGCTGGCGCACCGACACTAAAGGTCTAGATGGGTTTAAGAATCCAAAAGATGATTGATTTTAAGAAGCTGATATGTGAATATAGTGTATACTGTGTGACACTTCCAGACACATCTGGGACATTACTTGTAATAAAATACATTAATGTTCTCACACTGCAATAAATGGATTTTCACACTAGGACACACATATATAAATACCAAACATAAAAAAGAAGCTGTTTTCAGGACCTTGTGTGTGTGTGTGTAATTTTGAATTGCGTAAAAAGTATTGAGACTCTATATTCATATTAAAAAAAAAACAGTACATGAGTGGAAAATCATTCATGATCTATAACATACCCACATACCCACCCAGGCTGTTTGCACCTGGTTCTATTCATTGTCTTTGTGCTTTCCGCATCTCTTTAAATTACAGGGAGCTGATGGATATGCATCTTCTGTCTTGTCCAGTTATATTTCAATTGACTTTCCTTTTCCCAGTGAAAACACCAGGTTGTCTTTACTTGCCGTTTAGCTCCCCATTCCTTTATTCCATGTCATTGTATAGTATTTTGACTTTGACTTTAAACTGGTGTAATACCTTCCTAGTTCATTCATATCATCAGAACAAAAATGAATTCTTGAACATGTATGCATTTTTATATGTCCACCGAGAGCCATGATTTTCCTTTTTTTTTTCCCCCTGAAAATTTCTTTTAATCCAATATAGGGAAGAAATTAGACAAGTTCTAAGAAACCTCTGAGGGTCAAATATGGATCGATGTTGGACTGTAGGAGAGCCGTCCCCAGGGTCCAGTAGCCTTGTCAGACATGCAGAATCAGGTAACAGTGGCCTGGTCTTCCCTGGAAGATTGATTCCTTTCATTGAGATCGCTTGCAGGGGGCTTGGTGCCTCTGACTATCCTATGTAAGATGGTGCTATGGGACTGGATGAAATGCTATCTTTAACATTTAATTGAAGTCTAAATCTAATTATTTTGAATGATTCTAGCTCCTCACTTGAGTGTGAATCAAGTGACATAGAAACACTCAAGGAATCATGAATTACCTAAGATGAGTGAGAGTTTAGATGAACCCATGACTATACACTGATAAAGCTGATAAAGTCAGGCCTTATTGGTATCTGAGATGAATAATGGATTCATTAAAATTCTTTCTTAGGAGATCAAAGATGTTTTAATTATCAGAAAAGTAGCTGTCACAAATCTCTTGACTCTCTCATTCCATAAAGCAATGGTGTCTGGCTTTATACATGGCTGTGCCAAATTCACAATTTCCCACAGCCTAGAAAGCTGCTCTGTGTTTATGTTCTTTCATTCAGAGTTCTCACTTCTACTTCCAAATGAGTCCATTTGCAAGAACATCAAAGGGAAGAGAAGGATCCATTTCCGCTACACCCACAGTTTTGTGTAATACATTAAGATTGATCAAGGCTTGGGTAATAAGTTCATGAATATTAGCTATCTTCTGGAATTGGAAAGATTTGGGGCTTTGAAAAATTGAGTTGTTGATATAAAGGGCTGCCACCACTGTTTCTTACGAAATAAGGATCTAAGATTTCGTTTGTTTGCTAGTGAGTGTGGACAGCATCCCCCTACTCCCCGAAATTTATACCTCTCACTGGTTGCCTTTATTGGAGAAGGCATTCTTTTTAGAGCCAAACTGAATGAACGGTAACTGTTCAGAATAGAATGAAAACTAGCGAAATGCAAGTTTGATTTTCCTCCCCACCTCCACATAAATGTACATGGGCCCACACATAGTAAAACTGAGAATTTGGGCTAAGAGAGTATCCCTCTAAATAGTAAGAATTGAGGGGCGCTTGGGTGGTCAGAGGGCTAAGCCTCTGCCTTCGGTTCAGGTCATGATCTCAGGGTCCTGGGATCAAGCCCCACATCAGGCTCTCTACTTGGCAGGGGCCTGCTTCCCCCCTCTCCACCTGCCTGCTTCTGAGCTCTCTCTCTCTCTCTCTCTCTCTGTGTGTCAAATACATAAATAAAATCTTAAAAAAAAAAAATCGCAAGAGTTGACACACATCTCCAACAGACATGGCTTCCGGAACTCTAGGTGTAATTGTACACCCCAAGTCCTTATCATTCACTCACTATTAGGAAGCATAGTCTCCCAGATTGAGTATTAAAGAATTACTTAACCTTTCTGAAAAGTGGTAATAAATAATAATTTCTTTTTCTGTCTTACAGGACTGTTGGGATGTTTTACTTAACTAATTTTCTCAATTTTTATACCATTAAATATACTTATGGAGATATACTATGTGGCAGGCACTCCATTGGTTATTATGGGCTATATGGTTATTATGGGCTATTTATATAAAGATAAATAGCTTTGCCCTTGAGAAACTCTAAGCCCAGAAGAGAAGTACCATCTGTACATAGTACAATCAAATTGATTTGAAAGAATAATCCATAAGAAAAGTACAAATAAAATAATGTGCAGGTTTAGAAATAAAAAGATTACTTTTGAACAGAAGAGGTTGTAGGAGGGAGTGGCAGAGATCGTGGATATAAATTTCTTTTAAAAGAAAAAGCCATGGAATACTTTTGTGATTTCCATCCTTCCCTGCATGAACCCTCAGGGTCAACTATTAAACACCCTTGTAGCTTATGCTACTTTCTTGGATGGAAAAGCCACTTAATCAAATAATAAAACCTGGTCAATTACTTGTTTGATTGGTTGCCTCCTTTTTTTAAACCAGACCTGCTAGAACGGGGCATTAGATGAGTAAGTTTTGATAGGGGTAAGAATGTAGGGCATAGGGAAATGGCTACCTTAAAGTGGTGAAATTCCACGTAGTTAAGGAGAGAGGGTAAATATATAAGTATGTATTGCCAAGTCTGCAAGGGAGAGAGAGAATAAAACAACAAGTAATTTTATGAACTATATAGTAGTTTTTCAAGGTTTGACGGTAGTCACAATCAGAATTACCAGCTCTTATCCTTCTCATCCTCAAAATTGAGTGGACGGTATATATGCTTTTTTTTTTTTTTTAAGATTTTATTTATTTATTAGACAGATCACAAGTAGGCAGAGAGGCAGGCAGAGGGTGGGGGGAACGCAGGCTCCCTGCTGAGCAGAGAGCCCGATGTGGGGCTCGTTCCCAGGACCCTGAGATCATGACCTGAGCCAAGGGCAGAGGCTTAACCCACTGAACCATCGGCGTGCCCCGCAGTATATATTCTTTGATGGTTTCAGGAGACAAGCACCAAGGAGTATTGGTGTCCTTACCTGGGCCACTGAAAACTAGATTAATTTTAGAGTTAAGAAAGCATTATTGAAAACTGAATTCATTTGCAATATATTCTGATGACTCCTGATTTGTGGGTCATACATCAGTTATCATGCCACAACTTTTTATTTTCCTGAGGTAAAACAAAACCCCTCCATTTGCCTTTTCTGGACCAGTAGGTACTATATCCTCAGACTTACCTTAAGGGGGTCTTTTGACAAAGCTAAATTCAAGCCCTAAGGCTCAGAGCGCTCTGTAAAGGCCAGGGAAGGCTGAACATACAGGAAGGAAGTTTTCCTTAGTTATTTAAGGGATGTGTAAAATATTAGGCTTCTTCCATTTGGACCCCAAAGGCAGAACCAAAGTTGATGGGTTGAATTCATAACGAAGGTTCCTTGTAAGGGAGAATTATCTATGGTCAGGAATTATCAAGGGTTACATGGCTGTCTAAGGATATGTTTGGGACCCTTGCTCATCATTACATAGTTTCAAGCATGAGCAGTATTAACATGTCAAAGCAAAATTTATGCTGGCCAAAGTTAATCAAAGGACGAAGACTTTATTCAAGGCTGTTGCAATAAGGACCAGAGACCACAACTAAGTCTAAATTCATCTCCTATGAAGAAGAAGGAGTAGGGTTTTTTTGTTTTTGTTTTTGTTTTTGTTTTCTTTTAAGGACTCATATGAGCTAATGAAAAGGTCCTGGAGGATATTAGGGGAAAGTCATGGACCTGTGTTTGCTAATTAGCTTTACGCAAGGGAAAAATAAACTTCCCATATCTTTAGACAGGAGGTCCTTTTGCAACTTGGATCAAAGCACTCTCAGAAGTTAGGTTTCTACCTTCCTGCTGATATTGGGAGATTGCTTTTTTGCTGGTTACATGTCAAAGAGATGGTTCCTGGCTGGCTCAGTGGGTTAAGCCTCTGCCTTTGGCTCAGGTCCTGATCTCAGGGTCTTGGGATGAGCCCCGCATTGGGCTCTTTGCTCAGTGGGGAGCCTGCTTCCCCCACTCTCTCTCTCTGCCTACTTGTGATCTCTGTCTGTCAAATAAATAAATAAAATCTTAAAAAAAAAAAAAAAAGGTGGTTCCCAGATCCTTGAGAAAGACATCCCTGGGTTGTGAAACTGGAAAGAGGCTTTTGAAAAATGATTTACATGTCAAAGGGGCCGAGAAGAGATTTGTAATTACAAGTTTTCTGAAATAAACGCTCTAAGAAAAGGGTGTGAAGGAGTCAGGAAGAAACTTGTTTAAAGTTGAGTCAAGCTGAGAGAAAGACTAAGGCCATCTCAGTCAAACTCATGGTAGGAATATTATAACCAGAAGTCAAGAATAGAATGTGTGATAATTATTAAAATATTTTACAAATCTGAAGTTTCCTGTGTCCTGAGTTTGGCTAGAAAGATCGGGGTGAGGGGGGGTTCCCAGGAAATTTCACTCATTTGGATAAAATCCCCATTCCTTCGTTGGGGCTTCTCTGTGGCTTTTCTCCAGGAGTTCTAATTACTTCCCATTTTCTGTTTGTAGAATCCAGAGATTTAACATTTCATCTCTTTGCAGCTGTACTCATCAACATTAGGTAGGAACGTTTGGTGGTGCCTCCCTAAGAGAATGACTAACTTCTGCCTTTAGTGACAGATGAACTCATTTTGTGAGGGAAACCCAGGAAATTATGGAGCTCAGGAAATCCGGCAATCCCACTCCCCTCTTATGGCACCTGGAGGGAAGGAGGAATTGTAAATACCAACAGAACCTCTACACTGTTGTTTGGGATCTTTGATGATAAGAGAGGAAAATGTCACTAGAGCACTTACTCTGCTCTTAATAAGGCTTTTTGGCTATTGTTTGGAATTCTTGTCATCATGTTGCGTGGTCCATTGTTGTATACTGATATTAATGGAGTTGCTGCCTCGAAACTCACAACCTATTCAGATCATTTCAGACTGACTGGGACCCAAGGCGGGTAAACTCTGGTTCTTTAAGGGAGCCACAAACAAGGACACCTAGCGGCAGAGGGATGATTGAATTTGCCAGTAGAGTCTGTGCGAGGCTTGCTAATGTAGGGGGCATTTTCAAATATGACAGTGGCTAGGATTTCCCTAGAGAGTGCACTTAGGCCTAGCATGTGAATCGGTGTTGAAGTTACATTATTTTTAGAACGATTTGCAAAGAAGGACGAAAAAGTAAATAAACGATTCCATAATTAATACTGTAAGTGTGAATCATTCAAGACCCATTTGTTTTTGTGGGAAAAGCAGCTGGGCCATTGCCGGTGTCCTGCTGCGGGCTGCTAGGTTGGGTGGAAATGATCCCAGGGAAAAGCAGTGAATTTGCCTAACAGCCTTCCCATTAAATGCTCTGGCTTTGATCATTACCTTTAATAGTTTCACCCCCTCCCTGCAGCCACAGAGCCCAGCGGGCAGGTTTCAGATGATCCCCTTCTGATCCCATAATTGGAATTGATAACTGACCATCATACGGAAGCTGGAGACACTTGTCAATGCCGTCCATCACACTTGGAGTCAGAAATGGCCCCCTCCTCTATTGGGGGAGATTAAGCAGATCTTTAGCATTTGGAGCCTCTGAGCTTGGTCTAGCCCAACTCATTCATTTTACACAAAGGGAAATGAGGTCCAGAAAGGTTCTGTGACCTGCCTGGGGTAGTATAATTTGTTGGGCACAGAGGGAGAATTACAACTCAGAGGTTCTCTGTCTGCCTGGCTTTGCCTCCAACTGACACCATTTCTTCCTGATTGAGTAATTTTCTCAAGGTTAGGGGAGAGGTTGGGACTGATTTGTGAATGGAAACACAGTTGTTAATCAGTTATTCTTTTCAAAACACTGCCTTCTTTGGACAGCCTCCCTGCGGCCACTCTGCTGTAGAGTCCCCTTTTTGTAGTAATCAACCAGATGCCCTCAGAGGACGACTGCTTAAGTACTATATTGAAAAAGCATTTCCCACACTTTGTTTTCCTTAATGAGCCAACCACTCAATGACCACCTAGCTCTGTTACGCATAGGAGCAGAGCAGATGAGGGCCAGAGGTATTAAAGGCCTTGCCCATGAACACACAGCTCCTACGTGCCCAAAGTGTCATTTGAACAAAGATCTTGGTGATTCTAACACCTGGGGCCTTAGCCAATATTTAGTGCTAATTTGGCCTCCCGACCATCCTCGTCTGAACAGCCTGTGTAACTAAATGCAAGGAGTGATTTGAAATTTGAAGTAAGGGTCCCTGTGAGGTAGCATTTCCTGCCTGGTGACTTCTCCCTTTCTTTCTATCCCTCCCAGCCTCTCTGGTGTTTCAGCCCACGTTTGACTCCCCCCTCCTTGTCACTATGGAGACCAACACCTATCCTACAATCATCACTCCCTTTAGGAACTGATTTTCCTCTGTTCCTAGTTATGCATCCTTAAAGCAGTTACTGTTCAAAGTGCACATCTCAGTGTTTGTGAGGGTTCTTTCGGTCATACTCACATCTGTGCTTTTGTGGACTCCAGGGACCTCACTGACCCTTTGAGAAGGACACCACCAGGATAGGCATGGAGCTGCCAAATTGAAGGCGCTCACTCCCCCACTGCTGAGGGGGAAAACAACAACAACAACAAACCTTTCTCCAATCTGGTTGGGAAGATAAAAGTGCAAGTCTTCATTTCTTTGAAGTCAGAAGAAAGATTTGTTTACTTTTATTGCCGTATCCAGTAAGACTAATGCATTTCCTTTGGGGGGCTGGGGGGGTGGTTTAAAAAAATAGTGAGCAAGTCAGTGAAAGAATGACAGATGACTAGGAGAGAAGCAAGAATTTCACAGATGGATGTTTTGAAATATTTCATTTGCAAACTGAACTGTAAAGAAAATGAGGTTGGTCCTAGTAAGCAGTTCCCACTGCCAAGTAGGAGGTCCAAGGCTCACGCTGACAAGTTCAGGGTGGTTGGTGTGTGCTTTCTGCCTCGTGTACTCTTGGGGTGGGATGCCGTGGTGTGGGGTGTGGCTGCACATTAGCGTGGCTGGAATCAAGGCATCTCTCTCTTTTTTTTCTTTCTCATTCTCTACCTTTCTCCTGCACTCTTGTGCACAAGTGAACACATCACATAAATACACACTCCACATTCCTGTCCAACTTATCTCCTAAGTTTATTTTCAGCTGACTGTACACAGACAGCAAATGTTTTCAGGAATGGCTATGGTTTGATGGAAAACCAAACCAACAAAAAGGTAGGAGCCTGAGGAATACAGGTTTAACAATGGAGCTTCCTCTGGCCAACCCAGGGTCCCGTAATATTTGTTCATGCTTATCAAAATGGCAGAAGATAGTTTGTAAAGTTATAATTTTTATTTTTAAAAGTTATTTTAGGAAATTTAATTGTCAAGCTGAAAACATTGGGTCAGCATGGAAAGATCAAAGTCCACAAAGGCAGTTGGGTCCTGCAATCTAATTTTGTCAACAGCATTTCTAGCCATGTGGCCTTAGGTCAATTACTCTCTCAATGTTTGCTTTCTCATTTCCAGGAAAATCACACCTACTTCTCAAGGTTGCAGTGCAGGTTAAACAGAACATTTCTGTGGTCATCTAGCTGGATGTTAGAGGCTGATTTTCATATTCTGTCATTCTCATACTTTCTGCAAGAAAATTTCCCATAAGGGAAACTGGTTGGGCGACAACTATGTAAATGGATTTTTAAAAAAAAGAAAAAAAAAAGAAAGAAACAGAATCAGATAAATTTGGGCAGTCTTAAAGGGATGGTATGAGTCAGCTCTAAAAAACTTAATATCCCTGAGAAATGGCCAGTCATTTCCATCAAGCTAGGTAAGGTATTCTCTTGCCTAATTACTCACTCAAGCTAATTAAGGAAGAAAAAGAGAATCCTTTCAAAATAAGTCTATTGAATCACTTTGTAGCTCAAAGCCCAATGGTCCATGTCAATCTGGGTAAAGGCCTTATTTTTAATGATGTCTGTCCTACAAGGCCCTATGCATTTGGACCCCATTTCTTCATCAGCCAAAATAAAAGTAGCGCCTTCACCTCAACTTCCAACTCCCAGGCCACCTGACTGTCCCCTCCACATGTCAGGTAGGCTACTGCCTTAGAACCTTCCTACTCGCCTTTCAACTGCCTGAATGATTATCTCCCATATATCCACAGAATGTACTCTGTTACCTTCTGGGGAGATTTCTGCAGACAGTAAAACTATCCACAGTTTATATTTCTGTAATGCATGGGTTACGAGAGGGTCCATTTCTGACCCTGTGCCCCAATTCTGAGGTCCCCTTTAGCTCCATTTATTACCTGGGCACAAAACAGCATCTATTTGGAAAGCTTGCTGAATAAGCAGGCTGGCAGAATGTAAATACATGTAGAATTATTCCATATTTCAGAACCAGAAAAGCCTATGGACACGGATGGGTGCATATGCTAAATCAGAGCTGGCATAAATCTTAACCTAGAGTTGGAATTTAAAACCGAACTTTATTTGAGCTTCAAAATGGACTTTCTTAAACTCTCTCAAGGGAATAAATAAAGAAATATAAAAATTGATTACATGCTATGGTGCATCTTGACATGTAGATTGGGGAAATTTGCATTGATATTATAAGAAAGAATATTTGTGGAGGATCAGTCTATCTCATAACAATTGTTAATCGAGTAAGGAAAGTAATTGAATCGTTGAGCTCAGATTTCTACTAATTCAAGTGTGTAATGGAATTGTAGTGGTGGATCTCTGCTGAGAATAGATGTCTGTAGATTTATGAGTTAGAATCAGACCTTGTTCTTCTCGTAGTAAGTCTGTACATAGACGGTCTGTGGGATATATGAGTGTGTCTATCCCTGGATTTATTTCTCTATTTACATGTAACCAAAGCACAGGAACATGTAATTATACATTTGTTTTTCTTTTTCTTTCTTTCTTTCTTTTTTTTCTTTTAGAAGGAGGGAGAGGGAGAGGGTAAGAGAGGGAATCTTAAGTGGGCTCTACCCTCCATGCAGAGCCTAATGTGGGGCTCAGTTTCACTATCCTGAGATCATGACCTGAGCTGAGATCGAGAATCGGATGCTTAACTGACTGAGCCACCCAGGCACCCCTGTAATTATAAATTTTTAATGCCTGCTCTTCCTCTCTTCTTTTCTTCCCTCCTCTCTCTCTGATCCAATTACCCATTCAGTACATAAATGGAACCTGCTATGGAAAGCCCTTCCAGATCCTTAACCTGTAACCCCCGTAGCCTCTTCCTCCTCCAGAACATGGATTTGTTCCCCATTTCCCACTTATCTTAATTCACTGAAAGTGATGATAAAGTAATTGCCTCATTCTTATTAAATATAAATTACATAAGAACAGTAAACATGGAGCACTGGATGGCTAAGTTGGTTAAGTGGCTGACTCTTGGTTTTGGCTCAGGTCATGAACTCAGGGTCCTGGGACCCAGCCCCATGTTGGACTCCACACTTATTGGAGAGTCCGTTTCAGGATTCTGGCTCTCCCTGTGCCCCTTCCCCCATTCACTCCAGTGTGCTCTCTCTCTTTCTCTAAAATAAATAAATCTTTTAAAAAATGGAACAATAAAGATGTCTACCTTGTTCACTATTGTATTTTGAAGTAACTAGCATAGTGTGGGTATATAATGGGTGCTTAATAATCTTTGATGAATGGATGAATTGACTCAGTATTGACTAGTGATAAAGCACTAGGTAGGGACCCCAAACAGGTTTAATATCAGAAATAGTTTTAGTCTCCCAGGAGCTTGCAATTTTTGTCATGGAGATAAAACACATTCTCCCAGCAGAGTTGAATGCATTACATTATGAGGAACAAAACTGTTGCTAAAATCAGTATTGTTGGAATTCAAAGATGAGCCAGAGTCCGTGGGCTGTCCCATGGGGGATGATAGAGTAGAATTTGAATGGAAAGAATGGGAAAATGTGATGGAGCAGCCAGAGTGATGTTGCAGGTCAGACCTATTGGACAGTGGCGTAATGCAGAAAATCATGGCGGAATAATGTGGACTAGAGGGTAGATCCATTCTGTGGAAAGCTGTGAACATGAGCTGAGCTGTGAGAGCCTTGGCTGTTTCTGAGCAAGAAAGGGATATGATGGGATCAGCCTTTTAAAAAGATTAATATGTGGCCACTGAGTGCAGTGTGGATTATCTATTGCCAAATAAAGCACATTTTTGTGTGAACCCATGAATTGATATGGTAGGTGAGTGCCAGTCTGATTAATTATAAGCTCCCATGGGTCAGATAAGCAGGTAAATGAAGGGGGCTAATCTTGAGGTTAGCACAATTTATGAAGTGTTACACTTGAGAGAATTATTAGTGCAGGAAGCTTCAGTGTACACAACATTAATTTTTCAAGCAGAAATAAACTTCTCCATCAATCCTATAGTTTGTGTTTCTGAATGAGACTAATAGAATATAAAAGAGTGTCTGGCTCTGGATTAGGTGAGTTATTTAGTTATTGTTTATTACTTTGTTTAATTTTTTGGTGTGGGTGGAGATGGACACGTTTTTAATCCTTTCAATATTCCAGTCCTGTCTGGAAGCCCTGTTGGAATCCAGTTTGATGCAATAGAAAACAACAACAACAACAACAACAACAACAACAAAACAAAACAAAACACAGGTTCCAAGGCCAGTTATCCCTGGATTTTATTTTATTTATTTATTTATTTATTTATTTAAAAGATTTTATTTATTTGTTTGACAGACAGAGATTACAAGTAGGCAGAGAGGCAGGCAGAGAGAGAGGAGGAAGCAGGCTCCCCGCTGAGCAGAGAGCCTGATGCGGGGCTCGATCCCAGGACTCTGAGATCATGACCTGGAGATCATGACCTGAGCCCAAGGCAGAGGCTTTAACCCACTGAAACGCCCAGGCGCCCCTATCCCTGGATTTTAATGACAATACTGCCCTCATTGTTGCCTTGGGTAAACCACAACTTTAGCCCATTTTGCCACAGTGAATACCCTCTTACGGTCATTTTAAGGATTGTAATTAGATTAGGATATATAATTAGTCTCTTGAAAAATCTATCTCAGCTTTATTGAGATAGTATTGACTTAAAACATGTAAGTTTAAGGTTTACAATGTGATCATTAGATACATGTATATATCATCAAATGATTACCACAGCAAGATTAGTTAACATTTCCATCTCTTTACATAATTGTAATTGTGTGTATATGTGTGTGTATGTGTGATGATAACATTTAAGATCTACTCTCTTAAAAACTTTCAAGTATAGGGTACCTGGGAGGCTCAGTTGGTTAAATGTATGCCTTCAGTTTAGATCACGGTCCCAGGGTCCTGGGCTGGAATCGTACATGGGCTTCCTTGCTCAGCAGGGAGCCTGCTTCTCCTGCCTGTTGTTTCCCCCTGCTTGCATGCTGTTTCTCTCTGTGAAATCAATAAATTTAAAATAATCTTAAAAAAAATTCAAGTATATAAAACAGTAATGTTAATTTTAGTTACCATGCTGTGCAAAACAATGGCATATTTAAAATAACACAGTGTCCCTCAACTTATTGGTCAAAAGAGAGTGTTTCTGTACTATGAAACGTTATTCATTTATTTAGAAAATTAGAGTAGATCAATTTTTATAAAGCTGTTCAAACCCTTTTAACCTAATTTTAAGGATAGTTAAAATTTATCTGTTATATTTACCTGCTGTATGTTGGAAGCTGTGTTCAGAGCCCAGATCTATGATCTCATTTAATTGAATGGATACTTAAAAAAAAAAAAAAAAAAAAAAGTCTTAGATCTATTCCAGCCCACTCCAGGAGAAGTATATGCCACAATGAGCATTATATGTTTTGTTTTCTCACTGATTAGGCATATTTGTGCATGTGTGAATATAGGTGTGGGGTGTGTGTATGTGTGTGTATGTGTTGCTCAAGGGAGAGAGATGAAAGGTTGGTTAAGGCTGAAAGGTAGGTTACAATTTAGTGTAATCACCAAGAGGCTCATTTTAGGAGATCAACTCATGGGCAGACCTATACGGCATAGTTGGTTTTGCTTTTGGTTTTCCCATTTATGTCCTTGCCTGGCCCAGAATGGTACTGGCTGGTTTTCCTTCACCGTCCAGCTGGTTTGAGATGGGTTTTTCTAGTTAGATCACAGATTCTATAGAATGAGTAGATCTGTTCCCTGAAGATTTTATTTCTTTATGTCCCAGGTTTTTATTTTGTTTGGTTCATTCTTTTTCTCCCCCTGTAGTGTCTGTGCTAAATCTTTACTAAGCTTTTCTTGTCAAAGCCTTAGTCCACTTGCTTAGTTAATTGTTATCCACACCAAGTAAAAAGCTCCTGCTAGTCTGAACTTAGTTTGCAATGCATTCCAAAATTCTGGGTTTAAAAAAAAAAAAAAAAGAAAGAAAAAGAAAAGAAAGTGCTTTCTGAAAAGCTTTGGGATTCGTTAGATACCCAGGGTTCAAGTAAAGTGTCTTTAGCCAAAATATAAATTCACTTTTATGTAGTATACTATATAGATTTTTACCAAAGTATATCAGGAGTTCCATCTGTGGTGATTTTTGACAAATTGCCCAGCATTATAAATGCTTCATGTCTCCACATTGTGGTTCTTTGTCTTTTAAAGAAGCTCTAAGAAATTGTATATATATTTGGACATTCTAATCAAGTGCGTTTTGTCCTCTGGAACTCAAGGAACTCTTAGGACTCTTCATGATTCTTAGAATAGTCCACATCCTGATATGGTCAACATCTTTCAAATTCATCATTGTGTCCATGTAGTGTTACCATAAACCCATTTTTAAATATGAAATGATTCATATTTATATAACTCTTATGGAATTTTAGACCTAAAAATCAAGAATAACTTTAGGGAATATATAAACTCTGAATAGCAAGTAGGTTTCATCCTGAAGGCCAACTTTGATTGATAAGATGTGATTATCTAAGTTGCTTTGAGAAGAAGACCCTCCAGCTCCCGTAATCACACACTCATGTGGTGATGGGACAAGAGTCAGGACCTCTGCAGTCATGCCAAGGATTTTAGAGCTGTCCCCTTTTTGAAAGGAAAAAAAAAAAAGCCCAAAAAACTGAGGCACAAGAGAATATCTGTGACTTGCAAGTTTGAAGTGTGGCGTAAATGTGTGTTTCCAGTGCGGATGTGAGAGAATGAAACATCTATTTTGAAAGTAGAATTCAAAGAGGAAGGTGAAGAGAAACAGGAAAGCAATTCCTTGGTGAAATCATGTAAGTTTGGGTCTCTTTATTCTCACTTTGGTGTGTGAGGCTGTTTATGGGACATGGTCAAGCAGCTGGCTTTGGTTTCAGGTTAACCTACGTTCAAATTCTGGTTGCCTCCTCTCTGAGCCCTTTTCCCCTCACCTCCCAAGATGGAATATTGGGTTAACTGATGAATCACTAAATTCTACCCCTGAAACTAATAATACACTTTATGTTAACTAAATTGAATTTAAATAAATAATTTTTATTTTATTTATTTATTTTTTTAATATTTTATTTATTTATTTGACAGACAGAGATCACAAGTAGGCAGAGAGGCAGGCAGAGAGAGAGAGGGGAGGAAGCAGGCTCCCCGCCGAACAGAGAGCCCGATGTGGGGCTCGATCCCAGAACCCTGGGACCATGACCTGAGCCGAAGGCAGAGGCTTTAACCCACTGAGCCACCCAGGCGCCCCATAAATAATTTTTTTTTAAAAAAAGATGAAATTTTGGGCTGGCGGATGGGCTCCTATGTTGATTGACGTGTTCAGCTGCTTGACATAGTGCCGTAGTAGTGAGTAATTTTTCTGTAGTTGTAGCTGTTGTTTTTCTTGGCTGGATCAGGGAACTAAATGAACTAATTTTGACCAAATGAAAGACTTCATGAATCTGCAAACACGGTAAGTCCCCTTTGATGTAGCTCTTCCCTTTGAGAAATGGGGCAGGGGTGGCTTTGGAAAATGCTTTGAAATACAGTTTTCAGCAGGCTACAAAAATGATATAGAAATGAAATGTAGCTTTCCTATTATTATCATCACGTTTTTTTCTTATCTTCTGTACCCTGATTCTCTGACTATGGCTCGATGTTTGACTATAACTATTAACTTATTCAGGGAATTCTTCTTTCTAGATTACATCCCCTGGTGAAACCTTTTCATGTTTTAATGACTTCATTAGAATCTCCCTCCCCCTTTTCTTCAGGAATCCTCAGTTATTAAAAAAAAAAAAAAAAAAAAAATCTGTGTTCAAAGCATATCTAAGCAAGAAGGTGACTTTTTGGGTTCATGTCCTAATTGATGATACAAACTGCTAATTAAATGCATTTGTGTCTAATCAAAACATATCTAGAATTAAGCAGTACAGCTGTGCGCCAGGGGAACCACACGGTAGAGTTGATTGGTAATGGCATAAGGACATAATTTGTCCTTCGCCCAGTGGTTCCCAAATCTGGCAGAACCTCAGAATCAGCTGGAGGAGCTTTTAAAAAATCATGGCCATATTCTCTCTGCCCCACCTCCAAAATTAGTACCCTAAAAAACAAAACTGAATGATTTTTTTTTAAACCTCCTAAACAAAAGGCTGATGACCAGCTAGGACTGGGAACAATACGGTCTAGATTTAAGGCATAGTTTGATGAAGGGGAAACAAGGCCTGGCTAGGTCCAGAGTTCTTCATTCGCCTCTAAATTCTCTCATTGTCTTCAAAATTCCCTTTGGGTCCCACTTGTCATCCCTGTGGGGTTTTGCAGCCCTCTGAAAACTGCGGCTGTTTTATTTAGACAGAAAAGGCAGGTGAGTCTTTGGCTTTGTTTCAATGGTTGGGGATTGTGATGGTTTCATTTAAAATATTCTACTCTTTAGAAATGTCACTTCTTGTCATTTTTTGCATGAGCATGAAATTTGGTACTGAATAACTATAGGTAGATCCCACGTGGAACAGGGTCTGGTTCTTGTCAATGACAAGGATATTAAAACAGGGTGCCTTTTGAATAGCATTTATGTTGAACAAGTTAACCGATATTACTCAATTTTATCTTCATGGATTGCATTTTATTATAAAAAATATTGCCATCGTGTTCATCCTCAGGGTCCTTTCTACCCCTAAAGACAGTCCTAGTCTCAGATTGGCACATAGAGTCAAATGATCGCTCCAGGCCTCATAGAAGCAAAACCTAAGTCAGGGCACCTGCCCAGTTCAGTCATTAAGCATCTGCCTCTAGCTCAGGTCATGATCTCAGGGTCCTGGGATCCAGCCCCTCATCGGGCTTCCTGCTCAGCAGGCAGTCTGCTTCCTCCTCTGCCTCTGCTGCTCCCCCGGCTTACGCTCTCTCGCTCTCTCTTTCTCTCTCTGTATCAAATATATAAATAATATCTTAAAAAGAAAAACGAAAACAAAAACAGAATTTAAACCTGCATTTGTCATCTCTTGTTTCTTTCCCCGCCTTTTCAAGTTATGGTTTGATCTTTTTCACCAGTTTTTCTTCTGGATGTTATTTAAATCTGCCTCCCATCAAGGAGCTACCCCGGGATACACCTGGTCTCCTACCAAGTCCATCCCTCCATTCTCTCCATTATCTTTTCTACACTTGAGGAAGCTGAGGCTCACCAAGATAAGCAGTGTGTGAAACTGAATAGCGGTATGAACCCCAGTCTCCTCTGCATAAAACCCATCCAGAGCTATATCTTTTTGTCTGAGGGTATTTGCCCAAGGCAGATCCAGTGGTTTTCCTTTGTAGGTAAAGAACCGGGATTTGAACACCAGTTGGCCATAATTGAGGACAAAAATGATTAGGAATAGGTTTTTTTTTTTTTTTAAGTCCTTACCAGATAGCATTAAGAGGATAAATGGAAGAGGAACAAAGAAATCACATCTTTTTATCTTTACTAGATTGCAGCAGAAATGGAAAGAAGCGAGTTACAGGTGGGTGACCTAAATCGGAGGCCCCAAGCACATGCATACAGACCTGGCCTAGATCCAGAAGGGGAGCAGCAGACTTGCTGGTTTTGTTGACACACAGTTATATTTTCGCGTTACATAATAAATTTCCCCTGATGCAAGCACATTTAAGAGATTGAAAGAAAGCCTTCATGACTGTTTGGGGTAATTTAATGCCAAAATTTATGCCTTGGAGAAGTTATGAATCAATCGACTATCAAAGGCTTGTGCAGGTGTGCACAAAGAAAGCTTTCATGTCAACTATTTTTGCATCCTTTTCATTTCCTATCATCAAGGTCCACTTTGAAGCTTCTTTCCAGGAATCAGGACCTCCATATGTATTTGGGATTGGATGTAGATTTTTTTTTTTTCTGTTTGGGGTTAGTAGCTCCCTGGTTTGTAGAGCACGAGAAAGCAATCTTGCTGCCTTCTGTACCAGTTTTGAGCAGAGCAAATGCTGCTATGATTTAAATCTTTTGTGTTCCAATCTTTTGAAACCATAAAAATGATAACAGTGAAACTGCCTATGAATAGAAATGCACAAAGTAGAAGAAGGATGTCGTTAATACAGTAAAATGTCTTTACAGACTAAGAAATAGTTTGTGTTTCTCTTTCTGTTTTTAGTAATAGAACCTCTGTGGACATTCATCCTGATTTTTAACTAAAAAAAAATCCCATTAGTTGATGCCAAATATATTATGTTCACACGGTCCTCTCCAGTCAAATCTATAAGGACAGTCATTGAAATGTAGAGAGAAGTATAGAATAAATCTCTTGCAAGTACAATTTAGGGTTTTAGGACGCCAAAGGAGTCAGAATTCCAACTTGCTTTTTTTTTTTTTTTTTTAAAGATTTTATTTATTTATTTAACAGGCAGAGATCACAAGTAGGCAGAGAGGCAGGCAGAGAGAGGAAGAAGCAGGCTCCCTGCTGAGCAGAGAGCCCGATGTGGGGCTGGATCCCAGGACCCTGAGATCATGACCTGAGCCAGAGGCAGAGGCTTAACCCACTTAGCCACCCAGGTGCCCCTCAGCTTGCTTTTTATAACCAAGATCTTTGCATTTAAAAAATAACTCAAGGTTCAATTGGAGAAAAGATGCCGTTTGAATCCTTGCTGCTAGTTCATCTTCACTCTTTTGATACTGACTAAATTGGCTACTTAATGCTTCGGGCTAGATTCTTCCATCTTTCTGTAGGACTCTTCCCTTTAAAAGAGTCATCTAATTAGTTGTTTTACACTCTGCTGTGGACAATAGATCTTTACACCTAAGCATCGCACCCTAAGGTAAAATTCCTGAATATTGTCTCTTCCCTTTTTCCCTTGTCCTTTCCTACACACACACACTCTCTTTCTCTCTCTTTCCCTCCCTTCCTCCTTCCCTCCCTCATGCATTTTTCCCCCTAAAGGCTGATTTCTGGAATGAGAGTGGGAGCCTTGCATCTGTTCTCTACAGGGTATTGATTGTAAAACTCCTTCATCTATGAAAGTCATTTGGAATCCTCTCGTCCAGCAAGTGATGGAGGAAGTGACTTTGGCCTCCAGGAGGTGGCAGCATGCTTGTGGGGAGGGCACAGGGAGTGAGGACAGGTGAAAACGTCTCCCTTGCCAGGAGCCTCTTCCCTTCTTTTTGCCTCACGGTCCTCCTGTGTATCTCAAAGCCAGGTTGGGCTAGTGAATCTCCAGGGTCCTTCTCAGGGGTGCCAGTATCCACGGTGCTTGCAACTGGGCTGCTCCTTTTTACGAGAAGATCTGAGGCAGCCCTGTGGGCAGAGGGATGCAAGTTGGCACTGCAGGTGTCCCTCTCTTACCACCCAGAAGTTGGACAGATCAAGCGCCAATAGAAATGCAGGTATCTAACATTTGTCGCTAAGAACATTGATTCAGTAGCAAAAAAAAAAAAAAAAAAAAAAAGACCAAACCAAAAAAAAACAACTCCCGAAAGGCATTTCACCTTGAAGTGTTCTCATCTGCGACAGAGTGTGCCTCTGCTACTCCCGAGCAGTGCTGAGAGTTCAGATGTAATTTTGCATTTGGCACAGAGCCAGCCATCAAAGCCAAGAGAGAAGTCAGGGTTCAGGCTTCCTTAGGCTTCCCCCACCACCCCCACTGCTGAGTGGCTGGATTTTTTTTTCCCCCCAGACTGAGAATGATGATCTGATTTGAGCCTCAGGCAGTCCCAGCAGCTCTTTTGTCGGCTTCCCTGCTTGGCAGAGGCTTGCTAAGACTTGACTGAAATGTGTCAGTAGCAGCAGTGGCGGCCATCCCTCTGACACAGCCCTGCCACTCTTGAGCCACGGAGGGCATCTTGTTGCAAAATGCTTCCTGACAGAGGGGCCACAGCCACACGGAGAGATCAAGTGGCAGGTGCGTGGGGTGGGGGATTTGCTTAGAGGAGGAAGCTGAATCTGTCCATCAGCAGCTTTTCCTCCTGGAGCCCTGAACACGGAAATGTCAGAGCGAGGTGGGGCTTTCAGTAAAACCTGCCTTTCCTTGGCAATGGCATGCGTCCATCCCGTGGACATGAGGTCATCTAGTGGATAACGAGGCTGAGTCTGACGGTGCGGGGTCCTTGTGCCATTGGCAGAGCAAAGATTGCATTGGAAAAGGAAAACATAAAGGTGACAGCGATTCATAGACTCCAGAATGATAGCTTCTGGGTCACAGATCAGAAGGGGCATTGCAGCTCCTAAGGCCTCCAGCTGCGGGAGACACTGTAAGCAAATGCTTTGTGCTTTGTTTTCCTCACACTCAACACTGTCCAATTCAGGGAATTTCGGTCCGGGAAGGAGATGGGAGCAGGAATAATGAACACCCTTGTCATGTCCCATTCCTCATCCATCCAGTGTATCTGTGTCATTCTTCTTCCTGGCATCCTTGTTGGGAGAAAAAACAAACAAGTGAGATATTCCCAGACACTCAGAGAAATAAGAACAGCATTTAGCAAAATTGGGAAATAGAATAAATCTGTCCTAGGACGTTCTAGACTTCCTGTTTTATGTCTTTGGTTGCTAGTGTGTCTATCCATTCATTCCCTTATTCAAACTCCCATTAATGCATTCAGCACATTGTTGCTGAGCATCTAGTATGGGGTAGATCTAGTCTAGAAGAGTGAGCAAGAATCAACCAGGTCATTGCCTTCCTAGAAGTTCTCATGAGCAAGTAAATATATAAGCAAGCTAAATCCGGATTGCCAGAAGTGCTATCCCAGAAATAAATGGGCTGAAATGGGAACCGGAAGCTGGGGACTGTAGGGAAAGGGAGGCTGCTTGGCACTGGGGCTGAGGGGCAGGCTGCTGTAAGGACAGTGAAGGGCTGAGGTAGGACAGTGAGCCTGTGAGCTACAAAGGGAAAGAGAAGGGGATGGGGAAGAACATTCCAGACTCCTTGGCGTAATCATATTCTCAGATGCTCCGACTTCTTCTTCTTTTTATTTTATTTTATTTTATTTATTTATTTGACAGACAGAGATCATAAGTAGGCAGAGAGGCAGGCAGAGAGAGAGGAGAAAGCAGGCTCCCTGCTGAGCAGAGAGCCCAATGTGGGACTCAATCCCAGAACCCTGGGATCATGACCCGAGCCGAAGACAGAGGCTTTAACCCACTGAGCCACCCAGGTGCCCCGTCCGACTTCTGATGACATTTCCTCTTTCCATGCTCATGTAGGACTTCAGGTGGCCAATTTTGTCTGCCTAACTTGCTAACTGTGTTACCTTGGGCAAGTTTCTTCACCTCTCATGTGCTTGTTCTTTTCTGAAAAATGGGGATGATAGAAGCTCAACCCTACATATTGAAGGTTATTTCGGTATAAAATGAAACACTGGCACCAGGCTTGTCTCTTTGTAGGAGCTCAACACATCTTTGTTCTCCTTTTCACTCTTCCCTTCCTGTCTGCCTCACCCGCATAAATTCAAATTCCTAACTGAAGTGTCATTTGCAACTCTTCCTAGAGATAATTATCTTTTAGGATAGTTAAGGTGGTCCTTTGGGAAAGGTTGAGGTTGGGGATGGGGTGACACAGAAGCCTTTCTTCGGTTCTTGAAGTTGAACTTTGTTGAGAGTTGCCTACACTATATGTGAAGCTCTGAAAGCTGGAAGTCATGCTTTTCCGTCCCATCATCCTTTGTCTTTGGGTAATTAAGGTCAAGGTGGCCATTTTTGCTTGGGAAAATGAAACTGCTGATGGACAGCTTTTTCTTATAGTGGCTTCCCAGACTCCTGAGAAAGATGTTCCCTTTCTCCATCTCCACAGTCATTCTGCACCTCTTGGAAGTGCCCACATTGTGTCCCATCTCTGTCCCCAGCTGGCTATCAACCAAGGTGCTAACTGGCAACAGACTGTCACTGATCGTTTTCCCAGTAAGGTTTTACACCTGTCATGGAACTTGTTTAAAACTCACTTTGCCCAATTTATTTACATTTTATTGTGTGAAAGATTCTCTCCTGGGATGAATTCGGATTTGTAATAGCAAGTGCTGTGAAAGGAATAACACAAACATAGTTAGACACCTAGCTTAGCTTCTGATTTTTGCCTGACTCTCCTTAATTCTTACTGATAGGCTCTACCTGTGACTCAATGATTCAGTTCTAGCTTATTCTTTTTTTTTTTTTTTAAAGATTTTATTTATTTATTTGACAGAAAGTTCACAAGCAGGGAGAGAGGCAAGCAGAGAGAGGGGGGAAGCAGGCTCCATGCTGAGCAGAGAGCCTGATGTGGGGCTTGATTCCAGGACCCTGGGATCATGACCTGAGGTGAAGGCAGAGACTTAACCCACTGAGCCCCCCCAGGCGTCCCTCTATCTTATTCTTAACTCTAAGCTATGTCTTATGATCTGTATAATGATCTATATTCTTTTTTTGTTGTTTTCTGTTTTTTGTTTTTAAGAAATCTCCAACTCTTGACCCCTCTCAAGGGCTTTGGGTTATACTACTGATATCCCAAATTCCGTCCACATTTAGAGTGATATCCAAACTTAGGCCTATCCACAGTATTTAATATTTAGCTCCAGACCAAGGATCGGAGCGCAGAGGGCGAGGACCAGGAAGGCATACAAAGTCAAGGTGGCCATTACTGAAATTTCCATTTTCAAAATGCAGACATTCCAAATAGCCTGTTTCTTCTTCCTCTTCTATCTCCCAACCTTTCAATGAATAATAATAATAATAATAATAATAATAATAAAACACTGCACAGAGTTTCTGATTGGTTTTATAATGAGATCATTATCCTAGCTTGATCATGTTGTAGAAGCCACGTTCCAGGCCATAAACTGCAATGCAGAACTGAAGGTCTTGAAAGAACACACCTAAACAGTGGTGGGCCTCTCAGTAATGGACTCCATGCTCCGACCCCCCTTGGTGGCAGGTGGTGTGAGGTGACTGATTATTACAGGAAGTGCGTGCCAGCCTGCAAGCTCCGCTGTTTGGTACATTTCCGGAAATGTGAGCAAAGAAAAAAAAAAAAAAACCTCAAAACTTGAATGTCTCTTTTTCGCCCCAAACAGGGACTCCATGGTAATTTCATTATTGATAATTACAAAGGAAAAGGCACTCAAATGCAAAAATTAATGTCCAATTTGCCTCTTAATGGCTTGAAGCAAATCTGATGGCAGTTGCAATCCAATGAAATGACAATTTTAAAAGGGGGGAAAAATTTTGATTAAATTCCTTCTGCACCTACCCCGGTATATGCATCTTTCCTTTTGTCTGATTATTACCAAATTTGTGGAATACATTGAAATAATAAAATAATCTAAAATATGTTTTTTCTAATTATAGAGCTAGTGTTCTCTCCCTCTCCATCTCTCTCTCTCTCTCCCTTTTTTAAGTTTACCTATTATTTGAGAGGAAGAGAGCAAATGCTGAGTGTGAGGGCAGAGAGAGAAAAACTCAAGCAGACTCTACACTGGGTATGGAGTCTGACACAGGGCTCAATCACCAAGACCCTAAGGTCACAATCTGGGCTGGAACCAAGGGTCAGAAGCTTAACCGACTCTGCCTCTCAGACATCTCTCTAACTAATTCTTATGAGTAGACAGGAGTCTGTAGTAGTTAAAGGCTCAGTTTCTGAAATCAGACCATGTGGGTTCCTTCATGGCTGTGCTGCCTACTACTTTTGCAAGCTTCTTACCCTCTCTCTGCCTCATTTTGCTCATCTATATAATGGGACCAATAATAGTACCTACCTCCTAACATTGTTGTGCAAACTAAATGAGTTAATACATGTAGAGTTCCTGGAATAGAGCATACGTGTCCAGTAAATGATTGCTACAAATAAAACTGCAGAAAACTCTGAAAATACAAGGTCAAAAACAAACATAATCACCTCTCCACCCAGAGCTGAGTGCACTTAACATTTGGAAAGTTTTCATTTTTGCTACTGTGTATTTGTGTGTGTGTGTCTGTATCTTACTATAAACATGGCTGTGTATCTTCTTCTTTTTCACTAAACAGTGCCTTTGAGCATTTTACATGCATTTAGAATTACTTTCATACATTTTGGACTGCATAGAATTATAAAATAAGAAGTTCTTTTTAAAAATCATTTATTCTGTGGCATTTAATTTGTGTAATTATTTTAATTAAAGTAGTAAGTCTTAAGTTGAGAGGATAAAGAGAGACAGAAATTCAATAGAGTTGTTCTTTTTTTTTTTTTTTTAAACATATCTGTACTCTGAGGAACCCTGTGGTGATTTTTTTTTCCTCTCCCTTTTTGATCGTTTGTATCCTCCGGTCTGAGGGTGATATGTGGGCTTTATATCCAGGAGTTGAGGCCGGGATGGATGGGGCAGTGGGGAGAAGAGAGGGATATAGTTTGGGAAGACAGATATAATAATGTCTACTTTGTAATAGTGTTATAAGGATAAATAAGACTGGCATGTAATGCGCTTAGCATAGTAAGTGTGTAATATATTGTAATTAGTATTATTATTAATAATTTTTACTTATTACTTTAGAGAGTATATTTTAAGCACTTTCAAATTAATAGGGAGAAATAGATTTAAACGTTTGGGTTTGCTTCATTCTGACTCAGTTAACCCCTCTAATAAGAGCCATAGGGCATCAAGGAGTGGAATTTCCTGATGATTACATTTCCTCACACTAATGAATATTTCAATCTCTCTTACTCCTTGTCTACCACTTAGAGATATGAGAGGAAGGACTTGGCCACAGGAGGCCACGCAAAGGGGCAGGTGGAATCTTGAGTCCTGGGCTGGACTGGGCTGGACTGGGCTTAGGTACCAGTTTGGGGATACCTCTGACTGATGGACCAAAAGTCCATTTCCCTTCTTCCTCTTCGTGATTGTTCATTTACATGGCTTTTTCATCAAACTCTGTGGCTTTCTCATCAAACTCTGTGGCTTTCTCATCAAACTCTGTGGCTTTCTCATCATACTCTGTGGCTTTTTCATCAAACTCTGTGGCTTTCTCATCATACTCTGTGGCTTTCTCATCATACTCCCTATTAAACTTTCTTCTCACGGTTGGGTAAGAATGGACCAGAATTGGATTTACTAACTATTCAGTTACCCATGCTATCTTGCTCTGTTGCCATCAGACGAAGCCACACTAGCCTAGCTCTCAGACAGCATACAGCGAGGTAACAAGTTCTTTTTCACTTAGCCTGCTATGACATGCAAGTTTGTCATCTACATGGGAAGCCCATCACAAAGCACATTGCCTCTACTGAACATGAGCCCTACACTGGCCTAATTCTGTAGCTGGCCTGATAAACCAAAGGAATGGACGTGAGCCCAAGAAAAGCTAAATCCAAGAATTGTTTGCAGTATGCCTTCTCAAGTACATGTAGGTACAGTGTAGAAATTTAATCCCAAACTCACTGGAGGGAAATGAGGGAAAATTCAGAATGAGTTTTCTTTCCTCTGTTTCTCTCCCCATCTCTTCTTTCTTCTTTCTCTCAACATTTATATATATATATATATATATATATATACACACACACACATACACATACATACATATAGATAGATAGATAGACAGATAAATAGATATAGGGTTCTCTATGGTAGTCTCAGATAGAGGCAGGCGGGGGAGGGAAGAAGGACCTACTTCTGTAGTGTCCTGGATAGAAAGGTTGGTATTTGGGATTATAAGGCTTGAAAAAATAAGTTCTCTGAGGCACAGAGAACTTATTTTTTCAAGCCAGTGATCACTACAGAAAACCATTTAAAAATACTGAAGAAGCATTACTTTTGATTGTCTGTACTACTGTTCAGGATATGTAGAGATGAAACTACTTGGTCAAATGTGTTTGGTACTTGGGAAATGCCATATGCCCCTTTGTGGCATTATTAATTCAGGCACACTATGGACCTCAGGGAGGAAATCCTGCAGCAAAGAAACAGGCTAAACTTTCTGTACCTATATAGGCAAAACTTATTTACCATGGACTCCCTTCCCTGCCCTTCCCTCTGCTTCTTTACTGTCCTATCTCCCTCTGTCTCTCCTTCCTTCCTTCCTTCTTCCTTTCTCCCTTCCTTCCCCGCTCCTTCCCTCCTACTTCATTCCCCCCTCTTTTCCTTCTTTCTTCTTTCTCTTACAGTCAACTTATTTCTCTGTTATACAAGCTAGCAAGTTAGGGACTTTGGCTTTAGGCCTCCTTGTTGTTTCCCTTTATCCATCACTCCCTGGCTCTGGCAGCCTCTTGCTTTTCTCTTCAGTTTGTGTTTTCTTATTTCTATATGCATTACCTTTCTGAAGATACCCTGTCAGATCTATCACGGAAGACAGAGATGTGAATCAGACAGAAACATGCCATTGAGGAGCGTGTAGTGTAAGGAAACAAGATAAGACATGTACACAATTCTGAAAAATTCAAGGTGGAAAAGGAGAAATCTCATTTGAGAATTGCAGATAAAGTGCTATGGGTATTCAGAAAAAGGAGATGAATACCTCTTGTCTTTTCTCTCTCAGTGACTATTCGAAATTACTGAGGGAAATGGTATAGGGGTGTTTTTCAGGTATGGGCAAGGCTAGAATTATTAAAGGACTCATCATGTTATTTGTTCAGGATAAATATTGTGCAAAGTGACCAATCGGCCAGGAGTAAGTACCCTTTGGCATGGTTTCTATTGAATAACAAGAGAGCTCTGTCCTTCTCCTCCCTTCTTGCCTTCCTCCCTCCATCCGTCCTTCTGTCTCTTCCCAGTTTTTGACTATTTTGATAATTTATTGCTTTTTTTCTCCTTCCTTTTCTGTCTTCTTTTATATCCTATTCTCGTTCACACTTACTCTGTGTGCAATAGATCATCTTACTAATATATATAACATATGTATAAAAACATATATATATATATGGAGTGCCTGGGTGGCTCAGTGGGTTAAAGCCTCTGCCTTTGGCTCAGGTCATGGTCTCAGGGTCCTTGGATAGAGCCCCGCATTGGGCTCTCTGCTGGACAGGGAGCCTGCTTCCTCCTTTATCTCCGCCTGCCTCTCTGCCTACTTGTGTCTGTCAAATAAATAAATAAAATCCTATTTAAAAAAAAAAAATATATATATATATATATATAATTTACCTCTCCAAACAATTCTGAGTTAGGTACTTTAATGATATATATAATAAACTACATAAAACACATACACTTATATAAATTATATAATAAATTATACAAAATATATATATGTATGTAAATTATAAATACATAATTATAAACGTACTATACTTAATCTATTTATGTATTTTCATTTCTTTTTTTTTTTTTAATGGAAGGGAACTTAAGGTGTGGAGGTCCAGTGACTAGCTCAAAGCCACCCAGAGAGTAGGCAAGAAGCAGGTCTCAAACCTAGGTCCATCTGCTTAAGTGTGTGCTTCAGCACAGAACACTACTTCCTGCCTCTAGCATCACTGTATGTCCGTACTGCTGATGTTCACAGTCACGCCCTACTGCTGCCCATTTCTTTTTTTTTTTTTTAAAGATTTTTATTTATTTATTGGACAGACAGAGATCACAAGCAGGCAGAGAGACAGTCAGAGAGAAAGGTAGGGAAGCAGGCTCCCTGCCAAGCAGAGAGCCCAATGCGGGGCTCAATCCCAGGACCCTGGGATCTTGACCTGAGCTGAAAGCAGAGGCCTTAACCCATTGAGCCACCCAGGCGCCCCAATGCTGCCCATTTCTGACCTTACTCAACTCTTCAGCTGCTGATGCTGTCAGTTAAAACTGTGACATTCTTATGGGAAATGAAAAACAAAGCTGGCAGGATGGCATTTCCACTTTCCACACAAGGTATGCATGTGTGTGTCCTTGCTTGCTTTTGCACACATACACACATTTGTGCTGTTCTCTACAATAATGAGATTCCGCAAAGCAACTGCCACTTGTTGGTTAGCAGAGACATAGTGACAAAAACAGAATGAAAAAGAGTTGCTCTAAAAGTCAAGGAAAGAAGTGGAAATCAGAGTGGGAGACAGAGATTCCTAACATTATTATGACTGGCTGGTTGGGTCTAAAAAGATCAAAGTTGCCCTCTCCATTGTGCCCCTATATCTAATTATAACATCTTGAACTTTCAGTTTCTGAGGCTTTATGTTGTAGTTTCACCTGGTGATGCCTTGGAGTTCTGTCTTCTCTCTGCTGCTGATGTACTGTATTCACTCGCTGATCATTTAACTGACATTTTTAGGACACCTGCTGGATGCACAGGTTCAGATCTTTGCGCCTGTGGCCCTGCCCTTAAGGAATGTTCAGTCTCCAGGGAGAGGCAGACAAAATAAGCAAATGCTTATAGTACAATGTGATAAGTTACAGCAAGGCAGGCCAAGAAACTCATATTGTTTGAATATTTCCTTCCAGGTCAGCTACTTTGCTATTTTACAAGGGTTGTTTGATTTAATGGTCCCTAGAGCCCTCAGTAGTAGATATTATTTTTACTTTACTGATGTGAAAACTGAGCTTCAGAGAATGTATGTGAATCATTGAAGCCTCAACAGGAAACTCAACAGCTGGTATGTTCAAATTAGACTCATTCAGATAAGGTTTAAGAAAGGGGTTGCTTTTCAAATGTGTGAGTGGTTGGGTGAGCCACGTGGGCTGGCACAGTAAGTAACCTGTTGCTACAAAGAGAAGTGCTATTATGAGTCCTAGGACTGGAGAGACAGCAGGAAGGAGAAAGTTACTGATATCCAGAAGGAGAGGGTCATACAGACAAGGTCACCTCAGAGCAATAGCGTTTGTTTGAAGGTTACAGGGAACCCAGTTGATCCCACAGTGAGGGAACCGGGGGTATAGATGGCTTGTCTACACACTCCCACTCTAACCTTCTGCTGGCGTCCCCCATCAGATGAAGCCCAATCAAACTTTGAGGACCAAGGAGCCCATTGATTTAATAGTACAAGCCCATGTCTTACTGGGTGAAGAAGCATGAAGAGTGGATCCAGAGGGGCGAACTGGAAACACATGGGACATTTGGTGTTTGCCGAAGGTCAAACAGTAGTTTGATAATGGAAGAGTTGGTCGATACTAGATGTATTCTGTAGCTGTCTGCCTTACTTTTCTGTCCCTTAAGCAGTAAATGGATATGTCTGGTTTCATTGGTTCCCAGCCGCTGCAGTTTTGCCACGTTGACTGGCATCGTACACCCTCATTTCTTCCTAGTCTTTCCTTTGAGTCATTCATGTTGCATTCTCCCTCAGGCTCATCATTTCACAACTGTTCATCCATCTACCTTTTAAATATATTCAGCTTAGGTGGGCAGAATTGGCAAAACCTATCCTCTGTCCAGTTGTGTTTATCAAGTGAATGAATTTGCATTTCTATATTCTTCAGGAACTCACTTGATTTCTTTCCAATCTTTTCCTGCCATTGAGGAGCCCAGCCTCCAGATGTTTGTGAGATGAATTGATGGTCTATTTTGGGTCATGTTGTTTGTGATGCTAGTGATAAAATACTGATGTATAAGCATATGGAACCTTATACTCTCATTAGGATTTTAACATTTATTACAGCCTTCATTTTTAATAACCACCTTGCAACCTTGTCAAGTCAATTGCATCTCCTACTGCTTTATATTTATCAAAACCAAAATCCTTATTCAGACATCTAACCATTCAGTGCAATTCAGAACCATCTCTGAAGCACCTACTACGTGCCGAGCTTAACACTAGGTATAAACACTTCAGGGGTGTCAGTGTGGAAAATATAGATAAAGATCTCTGTTCTTGTCAAGTGAGAGAAGATGGAAAACAAGGACAAAAAGGAAAGGAAAGGAAATTAGTACAGAATAATGGTTGAGTGAGATAAATGCTATTTGTAAAGAAAAAGCAGACCTGGGTAAGGGAGAAGAGTTGGGCGGGGGGGGGAAATGAAGTTATAAAATTTTGAACTAATTACGTAGGGAGGACTTTATGAGAAAGTGACATTTAAGAAATGACGGAAAGGAGGTGGGGAAGTGAACTTCATGGCTGTGGAAGAAGACAGTTCCAGGCAGAGAGAATGGGCAGACGCATGTCTGGTTTATCCAGATGGTGCCAAGAAATCCAGGGTGATTGAAGGGGCAACAGTCAAGAGAAATAAGTTAGACTTAAATTTAAGGAGAGCAAGACATAGTGATGGTATAAAGCCTTTCAAGCCATTGGAGGATGATGGTTTTTACTCTAGGTGAGGTGAATGGCCAGTGGTGGGTTTTGGTCAGAGAGGGTCCTGATTTGACTTGCTTTGTGTGAGTATTCTCATTGTTTTGTTGAGAAGAGATTATAGGAGGACATGGGTTGAAACTCAGAGACATATTAAATAATAAAGTATATGTTATTAAAAATATAAAAGCAAATTTAAAAGTAGAAAGAAAGAATCAAGGTAGAACCTAAAGTTGTCTTTTAAGACTCAATCTCGGGGGCTCCTGGGTGGCTAAGCCTTTGACTTTGTATTTCAGCTCAGGTCGTGATCTCGGGGTCCTGAGATGGAGCCCTGTGTTGAGCTCTAGGCTCAACATGGAGTCTGCTTGTCCTTCTCCCTCTGCAACACCCCCATCCCCCGCCTCTTAAATAAATAAATAAATAAATAAATAAATAAATAAGTGAAATCACAAACAAAACGAAACGAAAAAACACACAACCCAATCTCATCATAGTATTCTCTTGCTGGAATATCATGCTTGGCTCTCTATCTCACAGTCTTTGATTCATTCATTCATCAACCTTTGGAAAAAAAGGTTCCTAAATAGCTGCCATATACTAGACACTGCACCATATACTGGTAATGAAGCAGTGAAAGAAACACATTGTCCCTGCACTGAATTAGTCTATGTAGCAGGGAAGACAATCCAAAAGTGTTCAGTTTCCTTTTCTCTGTAGTAGCACTCTGTTTAATATCTTCATTCTTCAGTGTTGTCTCACTGCCCCATTTGACATTATTAAAACATGCCAGACCAACTCTTTAATAAAAACTAGGTGAATTCGGTCATACTCTTCCTACCTGAAATACTCTTGCCTCCACTCATCCTCCTTTTCTATCAGGGAATATCACGTTGATGATTATGTCATCTCATTCTCCCTTCAGCTCCCCAACAATGTATTTATGCTGCCAGCTTAGCTCTTGGATCATATCAGTGTAAGCTGTGAATGTGAGGGTCTCCGTGAGCACACTGGGAGCTTCTGGAGGACAAAGCTTCTTGATGCATCACCTTTATAGCCCCCAGGACCTAGCTGAGGGCATAGCTCAGAGTCACTGAACTCATACGTACCATCATGGCGGGATGAGTTGCTATGAGAGTTAAAAACAAGTTAAATGACTAAGGAGGGACGCTCAGTTGGTTGGACGACTGCCTTCGGCTCAGGTCGTGATCCCGGAGTCCCGGGATCGAGTCCCACATCAGGCTCCCACCTCCATGGGGAGTCTGCTTCGCTCTCTGACCTTCTCCTTGCTCATGCTCTCTCTCACTGTCTATCTCTCAAATAAATAAATAAATAAATAAAATATTTAAAAAAAAAATAAATGACTAAGGAATGTGTTGGAGAAGCAAGAAGGGAATAATATATAAAGCAATTAGGGGGCAGAAGACAGTATGTAATCCAGTGCTGAAATACTGTAAATGGAATCTATAGGGAGGAGACCTTGTGTTGGGTTGCTTAGATGCCTGGAGCTCATCAAGGACAAGCTTTTGCATTTTAGTACGTCTGTAGCAGCACTGAAGGGTCAGGGTCTGGTTAGCCAGATGGTGTCCAATTGCCATCACTACTTAGAGGACGCTGGTCTGAGGCTGCTGTGAGGAGACAGTCTCTGGCTTCCTATGAAAGATGAGACTCTGAACCTGAATGGTTTCCTGGTGTGGCCTGTCAGCCTGGGTTTGTACACTGCTTTGTCTGGGTAGAAGAATTCAGCTGTGACTTTGACTAAGTGGAGGATTTCCCAGGGAAAAACAGGACATGATCTGCAGTTTTCCTTGTTCACTGGGAAGCCTGGATGTTGAGCTAAGAGAGCAGAGCAACCACTCACTTCCTTTTACCCATTTTGCTATGAATTTTGAGATCATTTAGAATAATATCTAGACAACTTCTTGGATTTTCATTTAATGGAAAATTTAGTCAGTGACATTAAATCTCTAGCTTTGCGGGTAAACAGCATCATGTCAGTTTAACACAATCAAATCTATTATGCAACCACTGTTTTATGATGTTAGTACTCAAGAGAGGCAAGATAGAGAGTATTCAAAGCTGAAAAACTGAAATTATCTTATTTGGGAATGGTAGAGACTAGATATATTCATGCAATCTCTCTCTAGATCATCAATCTGTGCATCTCACTTACTACATAATTATTGCAGCAAGTTGTAATGGTAGAAAAGGAGATTTGGGGTTGAAAATTGTAGTTGTAGTACTATCTCTATCCCAAAGTAGCTCTGTGACTTCAACCAAGTCATTTGACCTCAGTTCCCTCAACTCTGAAATGGAAATATTACCTATAATTATTTGACCTGTCTTCAGGGAAGATCAAAGGAGCTAATGGGTAGAAAAATACTTTATCAACCATCATGCAATAAAAAGCCACCAGTTATTGTTATGATTCTTGCATTTTTCTTTGTCTCTGTGATTAATATTGTCCTATGGTCAAATACTAGACTGCTGTTATGGTTATAATACAGGAAGAAGATGTAAAAACATACATGAGACTCTTCCTGTGTCTGCTTCATAAATATGGCTTCAGCAAGTAAAAAATTTAAAATGTCACACACACAGCTGGGTCCTCCTTTGGATTCATCTTGAAATGGAGATGTCTTTAGCCTTCCAACAAGCTCAAATGACAATTTTGAGAAGGATTATTTTATGTTTCTTTAGCATTTTGGGATAAATCACTATTTGTGGGTTAAGCAACAGACCTGGACATATGACTTGTACATGTTAATGTGACTCCTGGTCTTCATGTTCATTTAAATCAGTTAACCCTCAGTTAGTGGTCAAGGCCAATGGAAGGAAAAATAGGTTTCCATTGTGGGTCTGTGGTATTTCATTCATGTGTGAGTTAAAGAATGCATTTTAAGTCTGTATGTATCAGTGGATTCTGTGACCAGAGAGCTCTTAGAATAGCACCTAGTGCATTTTTACTATGTGTCATGCAGTGTGCTATTATTTTGCAAACATCATTTTCCCATTCATGATTTAGGGTAGGTACTCTTATTTCTTGTTTTGTTTTGTTTTGTTTTTCCCTCTCCACATGGTAAGGGGTGGGGAAAATAGGCCTCGAAGAGAATGCAACTTGTACCAGGTCACACAGTTTTTAAGTAAGGGAGTCTGAACTCTAATGAGGGTTCTCTTACTCCAGAACCTGTGCTTTTAATGGTAATACCTCACTGCCTTCCAATAAAAGAGAGGTAACATATTTCACCACTGTATTTACTGAGTGCCTTGGTTTAAAAATACCTATGATCATATTTCCCATCAACAGTTGACCCAAACCATGACACATATGTGGGACAGGTGGCAGAAAGTATTTTCTATTTTTGCCATGCTTTTGTTTCAAAGGATTCTTTGCTTTTTCCTCCTCCTATGGAAAGTCACTGATGTTCTAGAAGTATTATCATCTGGGCACTAAGTAAGATCCACTGGGGTTTTAGTTCCATTACAATCTATAGGCCTTTGTAGACAGAGTCACCCAATTAATTGTACTCCTGGGAAGGATTAGGTTTAAAGGAAGCTTTGAGCAGAGAAAGCAAACAAACAAATACAGCAACTAGTAATGGATAGTTATAGGTGTTCTTGTTGATTGTCCTTAAAGCTTGATCAGTGTTTCCTCCAGCTATACCATTCATTAACTTATTGTGTGTATACTGGGCACAAATTTCTGCCAGACACCTTCTTAGAACCAAGCAATACAACAGGCAACCACACAAGCAAGATCTATGCCCCTCACAGAGTTTCCACTCTAGGGTTGAATATAGGCAATGATAAACCAGGTAATGATTACAGTTGTGACAAGTAATACAAAGAAGACGGCCAACATGTGTATCTGTTCCTAGGGCTGTGGGAACAAACCACCACAAACTGGGGGGCTTCAGTATTGCCTCATAGTCCGTGGGCCAGAAGTCTGAAGTCGAGGCATGAGTGGGACCATGCTGTCGAGGCATGAGTGGGACCATGCTGTCCCCCATTTCTAGGGAAATCTTTCTAGAGGAAGGATTCCCTAAGGGAGAATCTTCCGATGCTTCCTTTAGCTTCTAGTGTTTCCTGGCAATCCTTGGCGTTCCTTGGCTTATAGAAGCATCACTGCAGACAGCGTCTTTCTCTGCCCTGTATGTCCTCACGTAATCACCCCTCTGCGCTTGTCTGTCTCCATCCAAATTTCCCCTTTATGGGAGGATACCTGTCCTTTCAGACTGGGACCCACTCTAATGACCTCATTTGAAACTGATTACCTCTGCAAATACTTGTAAGGTTACCACTTAGTTCCTTTTCCTTATTTTTAGGAAGTCATTTCCATACTCATAAAGGTCCCATTATTTAATGTATCTATGATATAAAAATATCAATAGTACATGAAAATAACTACTACTCATAGGTTTATATGTGCCAAGTACAATGTAAACCATTTTAATGCATTGTCTCATTTAATTAATGGGTCTAGCAAAAATCAGTGCCCTAGATTTGCAAGTCTCTAGATGATTGTAGTTATTACTAGAATTTTTACTCAAACATTTTTACCCTGCTTCTCTAAGATCTAATGTCTTAATCTTTTCAAGCTAAGTTTAATGCTGAACTTCAAGAGATTTTATTTCATGCATTAAGTAAATGATATCAATATGTAGAAACTACCAAAAAAAACTCTATATAAATCAGTTTGTGATCAAGTTTGATTGTTAAAATAATTACTATACTCCACCAAACAATATAAAAACCAATTCCTAAAGTGACGCTAGAATAAGTTTTTTCAGAAGTTTTTGGGTTTTTTTTTTAAATTGCTTTCACAAATAGTGAGTTCTTTTTAGTATAAGATATTGTTAGGTATCTTTTTATTGTATTTTAATTTAATTTATTAAAAGATTTTATTTATTTATTTGACAGAGACACAAGGAGAGAGGGAACCCAAGCAGGGGGAGTGGCAGAGGGAGAAGCAGGCTTCCCACAGAGCAGGGAGCCCCATACAGGGAGCTGTATGCTGGCTCAATCCCAGGACCCTGAGCCCAAGGCAGATGCTTAACCACTAAGCCACCCAGATGTCCCTGTTGTTAGGTATCTTAACTGATCTTTACTTCAAACTTTTCCTACAATAAGCTTTGGGGAACAAAAATAAATGTAAATGCTTTGGGTAAAGGAAGGCTTGATCCACTTTCTCACTATATATTGCTTGCCTCCCCTACCTTGGAAAGGATAGAGGTCATTAGCATGTCAAAGACTCTGAGAAGTCCTGCAAATAAAGCAGCCTGCTTTACTTTACAGTGTTATCCATGAAAAGGGTCATCACAGACATCCTCTTCGAATCATATGTGTCACATCGTGAATAAAAACACTCTCCTTTTATTTCTTGCTCTTGTGTTGGGAAGATAAAGTGAGCCTAAAATTTCCAGTCAGAATTGTAAATCCACAGGTAAATTCCCACGAAGTGACCAGATCGAAGGCTTCTTTTCTCATACCCTGGATTTCTAACTTCTTAGCAAAGAGACATGATTCCAGTAGACCCTGGGTTTCTTATAGCATCTGCCTAACCCTGGAGACATTAGCATAACTTCCCTGGTACCCCACTGATATTTCTGGAATTTTCTCCATTATTTATCTCACTTTTCCTTCCATCCTCTTTTCCTTTCCTCTCTGGTTAATTCTACTTTTTTCCATTCTTTTCCTTTCTTCATGTAGCTGCACTGGGAGGCATATGCCCCTTTAGTTCACTGGGCAATGAGTAGCTTACTTTCACGGAAGATGTAATTTTGAGGCCTTGATTTAAAATAGGCACTGCAGATGTTTTCCCTAAGTGAGCCCTTTAAAGCAGCTCCTTGGGTGCACAAGGTTCTCTGCTTTTGTGTTTATCACTGGAACAGAGTTAGCATCCAAATTAATGTGCAGCTATGACTGCACTGGAACAAAGCTGGGGCTGTGTGATGACTCATTGGGTAAACTCTTCCACTTCCTTCTAACAATTCATATGTGTGTGTTGGGTTGCAGGAGGACATACACAAATATTCATAAGCAGAAGCCCACTCACACATATCACCCCTGTAGTAGGCTTTTGACAGAATTCAAACAGGACTTTCTTTAATCATACCCCACTTCTAAGCTTTTTCAGGGACCACTATGCGCATTATATTATCATGAAGCCATGCCAGCCTTCCTGGTGTTTCCTTCTCACAAAAGAAATTAAATGTGTCTCATAGCTAAAGTCTAACATTAGCTTGTGTCTGCAAAAGGGAAAGACAATTAGAAAGTTCCCAAATTAACATTCTAATAATATAACAGTAATCAACGCTAGTCTGGGGTTGGGTTGAAACAAAATGGCCTGCTTTTATATATAATTAGTGCATATAAGGAAATAGTGTGAAATGTGAATTGTTCCAGTGATGTAAACATATATATATATATTTTTTCTATTTCTTTTTAAGTAGGAGACTAGACTTGGTCCAGGGAATTATAGGCTAAGATATAACAGATTATAACTCCTTACAACAGAAAGAAATGGAATCTCGACGGATGAACATGTGCTTGTTTTCCCCAACTATAAACAAAGCACATTGAGCAGACTTCCTCAAAGTGTTACATTGCAAAGGTATACATATATATGTGCTGTATTTATACACATGTCCATATACCTACTAAAATACAAAATTTGCACATCTCTGGTGGAAACTTGCTAATAATCAAATAATTAATTCCAGGTAATTTTCATACTTTAGGGTTGACACTCCCCATCTCCCAAATATTTATTCACCAGAACTCTATCTCATACGTTATAGGAATCCCCTAGGCAGGGTTTTTAGGTAATAGATGCATATCTACTAGTATCCTAAATTCTTTCTTATGCCAGAATTTCACTCTTACGGAATAATATTGAAACTGGATTTGTGGGAAGAACTGCCTCCCAACTGACTGGCCAGTCATTTAGTTAGCAAAATACATAAACCCTTTGAGAACACCAGGGTCCTCCTTAGACCTTACAGTGCCTCAGAAAAACAACTCTCAATATTATATTTTTCCAAGACCTATGTTGACTTGCAGCATATATACATGTATTTATATAAAGGAAGGTGAATTCATGGGAATGCATTCTCATTAGTTTTTTGTGTTGTTGTGAACAGAACTGTTTTATTGCAGTTATTTTATAAAAGTCGACGGTTAGAGTCGTTCATACAAAAGTTAAAAGGGAAAAGCTCAAGTAAATATGAGATTCAGGTGACTCCAATCTTTGCCCTTGTGTGAGGTAATGTAAAGGTGACGGCTTCTAATTAAAATGGAACTGCTGTGTCATGGCAGCCCTGATTTGATTTTGCCTACCTGCACTGCTCAGAAGTTATACATTTAAAAGATGTAATTAACAGAAAATTAAAGATTCTCCTTCATTCTTGTTATGGAAAAGATTCCCTGCTCCCTCCTCCTCCCCACCCCAGCCCAGACTTCTCAGTTGGTGTGGAGCCTTTTAAGTTGTGTCTTCACGCCACATGAGTCAGTGCATTAATTAGCTAAGCAGGACTATGATCATTAACTCTGTTATGAGGTCTCTCTTCCCCAGCTGACCCTTCACAGAGCAGGAGCCTTTGGCTGCGGAGAAAGCAGGAAGTCTTTGTCCTCTGCGCTTCCAGCTTTAATAAGTGCCAAGGAATGCCCCTGCATACTGTGGAGATTTTCAGGGTCCTTTTCTTCTTTTGAATGTGACGAATCCACACAGACGTGAAGTGGGTTCCTTGACTTGAAATATCAGGAGGTTTGGAGCCAAACTGGAGCAACCCTGAGAGAGCCCCTCAGCCCCATTAGCTATGTTGCACTTCTGGCCCTTGGGCATCCTTACCCAGGACCCCTTTCCTTTTCACTCTGTGCCAGTCTACACGGCATTCCCTTAAAAAAATTAGCCTTTTAATGATCCTGCTCATCTTGTCATTGTCCCTTGTCATTGTCTCTTCTTTCAGCAGCACCATATAGCCCCCATTTGATTGTGCCAAGAGCCTTGTGATAACCTCTGTCCCTTCATAAAAAAGCCTCCCTCTGCAGTCATGTTTCCTCTTCTGTTTCCGTATTTCAAATCTCCTTTCCTTCAGAAAGAATATTATGCATAAGTGGGCTTGAAGTGAAATGGCCCCCACCTCCAGACACGGCCCTTTCCTACCCTGCATTCATCTGATTTTGCCAGGACTCCTGTGAAGAGCCTCACCCCACGCAGTGGTCCACCCCTTTGTTCTGCTGATGCTGCTTCCCCGCCATCTCTCCGGAGCCTGTTTTGTCACAGAATATCACCACGACTGATCTCTGTGGGCAAACATGTCCCACACTGGAAAATGGGGAATTACCTAGGCCCGCCTTCTGCTAGTGGCTTTTTTTATTTTTCCTTAGTGCCTTGTATTAGTGACTAATTTTCACATTGACACATTTATCCAAACATAACATCACATGTTTACAAACATCTTAGCTGGAATTAATTAAATCAAGGGGTATAAAAATAGCTATTAATTATTATCTTCATCCCATTATTTTGGGAATATGCAAATGAGTAATATTTTCCATTCTGCATGTTCACTGATACACAGTGCTACCACTTGCTACATCTGCTACAATGTTACAGGGAAAATGGTTGAAACAGAGTCTATGTACTTTCAAGGCAAACCTTCCATTTGGAGGACAGCAATTTTCCCTGTTATGTTAGGAATTTGCAGGATTCTAGGCCATACACTGGGGAGAAAGTTTTAGGTGTTCTGGCAAATGGCCAGGAATGGTAGAACCAATGGTTGGTAATACTGATGGATACATAGTATATATATGGATACATACAGTATATGGATATGGATATAGAGTCGAAGTACTTTCACGGTACTCTGGGATTCCCCCATTGAAACGTCTCTTCACTTGGTTGATGTGAATGTTGTGAATGAGTGAATTCTCTGGTCCAAGGGAGTATAACAAAGGGATGGGATATGCAGGAGGCATTCAGGGGAGACTAGGATGCTAATATATGAACTTATATCATGGGTGTGTCCTCACAATAATTCCACCCCTTTTTGGCTGTGACCCGTAATAAAAGTACATTTTACATCTCTGCCCCCTTGTAAACACATCTATTTATAACCCAGTTAAAAATTCCTGTATATCACAAAACAATTTCCACTATATGAGGCACTCCGATCTTTTCTGTTCTACTCTCTTTCATTTTACTTAATGTGGGTCATGATCCATAAATTGATTTCATGACCACCTAGTGGTCATTACTCAGTTGGAAAACCATTTTCTTCTAGGGCAGCAGGGTTGCAACTTTTTCTCATCACATTCATATGGATTAGCCTGTTGCCTGACACTATGAGATTTTTAAAAAATTTCACATTAATATTTAATGTTCTATAAGAGAAGTACATATACCAGAAGCATATATATCCATGGCCTTTCACAAATTGAATGCACTTAGGTAGCCAGTGTCCACAGTAGGAAGCTGACAAATGTCCTAATCTCAGGTTCCCCCCCGCCTTGTGTACTCCCCAAGGATGAACACTGTCAGGATTTCTAAGGGACCAGTTTTTTATTTTTTAATGTTTGCCTATATAGATTATATTTGCTTGTTTGTGTACTCTGTGTAAATCACATGATGCTCTCTTTGCATCTAGTTTCTTGTGTTCATTCACACTATATTTATGAGACCAATTCATATTATTGTGAGTCTATAGGTTACTTATTCTTGTTTCTATATTATATCCTATTACGTGCATATTGCCACAGTTGATCCATTCATGTGTTGATATTCATTGGGACATTTCTAGTTTGGGTCTCTGAGGACTAAACACTGAGGCTGTACACATTCTTATATGTGCCTTTGGTGAAGATATGTACACATATCTTCACATATGCTCATGATAGACACCTAGGACTAGAATTACTGAGTTATAGGAATGAATATTGAGTTATAGGAATGAGTATGTTTGGCTTTATTAAAAACAACCAAACGGTATTCTAAAGTGGTTGTACCAGCAGAGGGACGGTTTTCTTAACATATTTTTTTCTCTAGCTTACTTATTGTAAGAATATAGCATATAATACATATAACATGCAAAATATGTGTTAACCAACTGTTTGTGTTATTGGTAAGCCTTCTAGTGAACAGTGGTCTATTAGTAGTTAAGTTTTCGGGAGGTCAAAGATTATACATGGATTTTTGGCTGTGCGGTGGGTTGGTGCAGCTAACCCCACATTGTTCAAGGGTTAACAGTATATTGCAGAATTAGAATACTAGATTGCAGAGTCCGATGTCTGCAATGGTTTTTGTTTTTTCTTCTCTATTTTTTATTAATATTTGTAAATGCCTCTAAAGGGGTACATTTGTCTTTTTTTCCCCTTTTCCCCAGGCTTCCTCATACATATGGATACACAGACAAATACACATGCTTTGCCCCCCAGGGAGATACACATGTAGACTCCCACAACATACACACACAAGACATAAACAAACAAAAAGACATATACACAGACCCATACAACTGTGGCATAGAGACACTTGCAGACCCATACATAGCTACAAATATACATACACACATTAAGATACACATGTGAAAGCGATATACTTGGTTATATGCCATTTTCTTTCATGTGCTCGTACTTCTGCCAACCACAGAATAAATTCCTTAAGGTTGTATTTGTATGATGATGCATGGTTTTCCAATAAATACAAATGTATATATTTGTTATGATGATAATTTTATTTTTATATTTTTAAGATTCCTGGAGAAATATATTTATACCCTACTTTGGTAACATACCCTGAACTATATACCAGATTGATATCAACTGTAAATTGTTCTTGGAGTATCTACAGGACATGCCTATAGCCACTTAATTCATAATCTGTAATATCTAATTTAAGGTGTCTTCCCTCCCCCTGCCACCCCACTGAAGAACATTGTTTATTCATATTCTACTGAATTATCAAAAGGAGATAATTTTCTAAAGGCTGAAATGTAGGGGTGCCTGGGTGGCTCAGTGGGTTAAAGCCTCTGCCTTCAGCTCAGGTCATGATCCCAGGGCCCTGGCATCGAGCCCCACATAGGGCTCTCTGCTCAGCCTGCCTCTCTGCCTACTTGTGATCTCTCTCTGTGAAGTAAATTAAAAAAATCTTAAAAAAAGAAAAGAAAAGACTGAAAAGCAGACCCTACAATTTCAGGAAATAAATAGGAAAAATATATTTATATATCTTAGTTTTCTATTACTGTGTTATAAATTACTACAAATGTATTAGCTTAGAACAACATATATGTATTTATTATCTCAGTTTCTGGGGATGGGATTCTGGATACAGCTTGATTGGGTCTTCAGTTCAGGTTTGCAGAGGACTTCAGTCAAGGTATTGACCAGGCTCTAGGGAGGGCTTGAGGTTCTATTCTAAACTTAAGTAATTATTGGCAAGACTCAACTCCTCCTAGCTTCGGACTGAGGTCCTCTCTTTATTGCTGGCTGCCAGTGGGCCACATGCTCAGCAACAAAAGGCCACTTACAATTTCTTGCCACGTGGCTCTTTTATGACAACATGGTAGCTTAGTGCTTTAAGACCAACAGGTGAATCTCTTTCTACAGTCTCCTAAGACAGCTCTTACTAGTATCATATAATCATAGGAGTAACCTCTTGTTACCTTTGCTGTATAATGTACACCAATCAAAGTCATGACTACCCCACCACTTTTGTAATTTAACATTGGTTAGAAGCAAGTTACAAGCCCTGCTCAGCCTGGGAGGGTGGTGTGGCATGGCGTCGTCTTGGAATTGTGTCTACCACACACAGATTGCGAGTTTTCTTTTACTTGGTATTTCTAACCAGGTAACCAGGTAACCATAATTGCTGTTATGCTATTATGGGCAATTTCTATTCATATGTTATAGTGACTCTGGAAGCAACTTACCGTCCAATTTATATATAACAACATACTGAACTTCAGATTATACACATATTCACATATATATAGATACAAGGATGTGTGTATAATTTCTTTTAATTTCGCATCCTACTGTGGAACTGAAATCAGCCTTGCCAGCAAATATCTCTATAGTGTAGGCATGTTACAAACAGGGGTTACTTTAAGAGAAAGTTTATATTACCTTACTCTCACCTCCAGCAGGAATCAGAAGAGATTTAGAACATCAAAGGATGTGGTGACTCCTTTTGAAATGCCGCACAGTTTGTTCTAAACCCTCTGAGAGACAGCCAATCCTTATTAAAATCAAACCTTCAAGATAATGTGAAACTATCATTCTCTCTGGGCTGTATTATAAAATTTGGTTCAAAATAGATCTGAAACTTTTAATGGGAATAAATGTTCTTGCACATGGTATGGTGGATTGGGTATGGATAAGATGCACTGTGCTTTCTGGGAAAGGTGCCAAGCAGTGGCTTAAGGGGACCACTATAAGGACTTTTCTTACTTGGCTCCCTGACAAATAGCATGCCTGCTTAATCAAGACTATGTGCAATATGGTTGCTGCCCTTTAACAAAACTGTAATAGAAGACAAAAGACAGAAGAGATAGGTAGTGGACGTGATTAGAGGGATAATGAAGCTTGTAGATGGGGTGAGATGGCAAATGAGAACATCTCATGCAGAAAGGCTATGAGGAAGTTGGGAGTTCAATCCCGTTTCGTGAAAATGATCACAGTAAAGATTGTCTAAGCCTTTCTTTCTGAGTAGGTACTTAGAAATACAAATTAAAGTGCTTCATCTTTGAATTTGGACAGCCTGGACACGAAAGCTGGCTCTGCTACCTACCAGCTTTGGCTGAGTTGGTTAACCTTATTAAGTTGCTATCCCTTTGTCATTGAAGTAGATGGAAATGACATTTCTTACATGAAGAGTTTGGTATAGTACTTGGCCCTGACAAACACAACAAAACAAGGAACTAGGCAGGGAAGAGGCAAAACAAGGAAATGTGGCTACAGAGATGACAAAACACTTGCAGGTTTCAAGAAGCTTGCTCTTCAGGCAAAAGTGTAATTACAGAACAATCTTCTAACTCCTAGAATAGTGGCAAGAAATTTTAGTAGTCTTTAAGAGAGAGCGAAGATAGTCAAACAGGTTTTCTCCCTCCTACCCTGGGACAAAACGAAGCAAATTTTTTTAAAAAATTCATTCCATTTGTGTCCTTCTCTAATTCTGAACCAAAAATTATTAGAATCCATTTTCCTTTAGCCTTTCCACCAGAGAAAAATGCCAAAAGGAAAACAAAGGTGAAGAGAATTTGCATCAGGGATGTTTATGAGCTAAAGGAGGTCAGACAGACTGAGTCCCTGGAGAAGAGACAACAATACTGGCACTGGAAATGACATCTGGTACAATAATGGTCAAATGGTTAGTCTTTTTTTTTTTTTCCCCCCCTGGAACCAGTTTTCCAGATAATAAAATGATGATAATGATGAGTAAGAAGTTAAATAAATGGAATGATGAATATGACCCATCGCCCCTTGCACTCATTCATGAATATTTAAAATACTGAGTTCTTAATCAAATTAGCCATCATGGAGTTTTTCTGGTCTTGAGAGACAGGCGTGAGGGTAAAAGTCCTACCTTTGCTTTGCTTCCCCATTTATCTTCCTCGTCATCAGCAGTGGTTTCTAGAATTGCAAGTCAGTAATGAGGAAGGGACAAAACCCATCACAATCTCAATTGCTTTTGTCTCTGTAGCTCTGGACAGAGTGTGAATATGTGGCAGTATTTTCAAATCAGTTGGTGAGAGGACACGAAATAGAATGAAAGACTTCTAATCAGGGTGAATTTTGTCTATATAAATTAGGACGTTAATGTTGGGTGGTGGTTGTTGTTGTTTTTTCCCTATTTATAATGCTTCTAAATTGCATTTCTCTTGGCTTGCCAGCTTTTTTTTTTTTTTTTTTTTTTTTAAGATTTTATTTATTTATTTGACAGAGAGAAATCACAAGCAGATGGAGAGGCAGGCAGAGAGAGAGAGGGAAGCAGGCTCCCTGCTGAGCAGAGAGCCCGATGCGGGACTCGATCCCAGGACCCCGAGATCATGACCCGAGCCGAAGGCAGCGGCTTAACCCACTGAGCTACCCAGGCGCCCCGGCTTGCCAGCTTTTAAAGACACCCAAATACACAGATACTGAGTTGGAATAGATATGCAACTTGCCAATTTTTCAACTTTTTGACCAGTCAGATCAGTTGATTATTCTTTATTACAGGAAATTGATGTTTCAAACACTTCCATAAAAAGAGTCAAGAAAAGGGAAAATATGGGCAACCAAACACACTTCTTTCTGGTGTACTATTTTATAAAAACATGAGAACTCACAAAGACCAGTTGAGACTAAAAATTAGTATTATACTACAATGGGAGAGGTCCCTTTTAATGCTATTTTTTTTTAACCAAAGGTATTTACTGTTTTGTATTCTCCTAAACTCTGCGTCTTATGTATCTCACTCCCTCCCACATCCACACACACATATACATAGATATTTTATCTCATTCTTCCAGGTTTCTTAAATTCTTCTATAGAGTAGTATTCTTCCAGATAATATGACAAGACTTACTGCCTCTAATTTAAAAAAAAAAAAAAAAAAAAAATCTCCTGAATGTAGCTTTCTGTCCATGAACTCTTTTAGAAAATATTTAAACATTGAGAATTGGTTATTGTTGGTTATAAAATAATTTATATGTATCAATTTGGGAGCCCTATTCTCAATTTAATTATTTATTTAAATGTCATTGTCTTTATTATCACTAATTAGCAAAATGTAAAGCGAAATCAGAAATAAGATTAAAATTTGAAATTTAATATTTGAGAGAGCTTTTCTGAGAGCTCATACTGTGACCCACTATGATTTTGAAATCAGTAAAAATATTGTAACTATTATTTTGAATGAATACAAACTGTGGATGTAATTATAAGACAATTTCATTTTTCTCTCACATTTCAAACTTACTCTTTGGGACTAGTTTTGCTTTGGTCCCTAGTTGAAAACTTTCTGGAAATGTTTATGTAATATAATGCACTGTGGTAAGTAATTGACATATCCAAATTATGTAATTCAAAACTTTGAACTCATTTCAATATTAAGAAGCCTGCCTTCCTCAGCATAAGCCTGATTTGAGATAGGAAGCCTCACATCACAGACTGGGGAATGGACATGACTGAATGCTTCTCTATATTGTCATAGAACCTTCTATTCCTTCTTTTCTCCTACCTGCCTACTCCTAATTCTGATTCTTACTTGTTATCATGGTTAGGGAAAGTAAGTTAAGTGGTGGGTAGAATAGCTTTTCCTTGCCTGGTACTGTCTTGAGTTGACATCAGTATTTTTGGGTTTGCCAGACATTTGAAATTGACTTTCTTAGGGTAACTTCCCTGGGACTCTGTCCTTTGGCGACTCACCCCTTTTCTCTGACTCCTCCCAAATTTGCTTTGGTGAGAGTGAGACTCTCTGACGTATCACTTACTCTGTCAGTAGCTCGGAGTCCAGAAATACTTTCAGATTCCCTCTGGGAAGCAGTTGACTTCTTCAAAAAACCCTTTTACATAGAATCTAAGATATCTTTACAACTTTCTCATCAACTCCCTCATATGTGTGATTAATATTGGGTCTCTTGCTTTTGAGGTTTTTCAGGTGGGATTTAGACACCACCTTTCAATGTCTACTGCACTGTGCTCTCACAGCCTTATCCTTAGTCTTGAGATGAGGGATAGGAATCCTTGGTTTTGGAATTGGTGATAGTCATAACCCTCTGACAATTCGTTCAAAAAATCCTCTAATGATCTCCCTGAAGTCCTTCTCTTACTAAGCTGAGGATTAGGATGTAGAGACTACCCATCACATTCCTTAGGAGTGGAACTCACAGGATAGCTCTCTCCAAAGAAATCCTCTTTATTAGCCTTCTCTGGTTCATTGATGTCTTTGCTCTGTGTAAGGGGTTATGAGGTATGCAAACATATGACCGCCCCCACTGTAAATTTGTGCCCTCTTTGGAATGTATCATCTACCATGTCTTAGTTCCTTAGCCAAAACCTCCATTTCAATATTTTCATTCATACAACAATGCAGAGAAGTAGGGTTTAGGTAGAGATTTTATGAAGACATGAAAAAAGTTCTTCATTTTTTTCATTTAATAATTATTTGAACAACTTATCCTGTGCCAAACATTATTCTAGGCTCAGGAAATAAGATAGTAAACAAGTCATATAATTTCCCTCTACTCAGGAAACTTGTATTCTTCTGAAGGCGGGAATATAGTTTTAAAAAGGGAAGAGTAAATAATGTAATGTCAGAGAGAAAGGATGTGTCACTGTGTGCAGGTGAGTCAGGGGTCCTTTTAGGGAGATTTCTGAAGGAAAATCTGTGAGAAAGTGACACTCTGTACAGCAGTTATTTAAATTAATTGGGAGTAATTGAATCTATATCATGGTATAGAAATATATACATTTTAATATATATAAATACAGGGATGCCTGGGTGGCTCAATGGGTTAAGCCTCTCCTTTCGGCTCAGGTCACGATCTCAAGGTCCTGGGATCAAGCCCCGCATCGGGCTCTCTGCTCAGTGGGGACCCTTCTCTCCCCACCCCCGCCTGCCTCTCTGCCTACTTGTGATCTCTCTTTCTCTGTCAAATAAATAAATAAAATCTTAAAAAATATATACATAAGCACATTTGGAGAACTATGAATAATATTCAATGGAAACCTTCATATACATTTCTGGTTCTACCTCTCTTAGGATGTGGGGAAGAACTCTGCTCTATCCTAGGGGAGCTTTCATGATCTGGTCCAGTTAGGTTCCGTGTTTCTCTCTTCACTGGGTCCCACACAGCTGGCCTGCACTGGGGTGTTTGTGACCTTGTATCAGGGCTCTTATTACATTTGTAGACTATTCTTAGTCTCTGCTAATGAGATCGCTCGGAGTTCGCTTTGAGTATCACATCTTAATCACTTGATTTCTGCAGACGTTTCCTTTCTCCAAATAAACTCCTCAAAATGCCTGCTGCTCTGTGCTCATTAACCTGGGAATGGCTTCTCTCACTCCAATTTGAAAATTCTGAGAGTTCTATCCCGATCAGGATTCTCCAGGCAGTCGCAGTGGGAGGAGGATTGCAGGCTCTTGAATGGGGGGGAGGGGGGGGAAATCAATGACCAAATTTCCATCTGCAAGGGGATTTTCCCTTTATGTAGACTTAGGGACTTCACTCTTTTGCAGTGCAGCATAATTAAGATCCACCCAACTCCACCGTCTGCCCAATTCCCACTTAATCATTTTATGCTCAGTAAGGTTTAGGTGACTCAAAGATAACAAAATAATTAGTTAATAAGTAAAGGAATGAGTAAAGAGATAAATATTCATCAACTAGGAGGTGTTTTTTTGTGTTTTTTTTTTGTTTGTTTTTTGATTTTTGTGCTTTTTCTCTCTCCTACTCTTTTTCTAGTTTTAACCCATAATGATTTGATGGAAGCTTCATAAGGAAGACAATAGCCCTCACTTAAACAAACCCAACATGGGACTAGAACTAATCAACAATATAGACTTCTACAACATTTTTCCGCTTGCAGATGGTTGTTAGGTTGGTGACCTGTATTTCTATAGAATTGCCACTTTTGATTATGTTGGATTTCATTAAAGGTCTTTCAGATGCACAGATGGTCTAATCCAGAGCCAGAGAGCAGTAGCTCTTTTGCTCATCCTTGCCAAATTTCCACATGCCTAGGAATGTACAGGCATGCCCCATTTTACTGTGCTCTGCTTTATTGTACTTCACAGATACTGAGTTGTGTCTTTTGTTTTGTTTTGTTTGTTTGTTTCTTTTACAACTGAAGATTTGTGGCAACCCTGAATCTAGAAAGACTGTTGATGTCATTTTTCCAACCATATTGGTTAACTTCCTGTCTCTGTCACATTTTGGTGATTCTCACACTATTACAATTTTTTTGTTAATGTATTTATCATGGTGATCTTAGATCAGTGATTATAACTCACTGAAATCTCAAATGCGGTTAGCATTTTTTAGCAATACCTATTCTTAATTAAGATATGTATATTTTTTAGACAATATTACTGCACACTACACAGACTGAAGTATAGTGTAAATGTAACTTTTATATGTTCTGAGAAACCAAAAATTCACTTGATGTGCTTGCTTGATTACGTTACTTACTTCATCATGGTGGTCTGGTCTCCAAGGTATGTCTATTTTCTTGGTGTTTTCAGCTGGCTCTAATAAGACTATTTCTTGATATTGTTGGTTTTAGAATACTGAGTCCCTAAAGTTTACTTTGCATTTGAGGGACAAAGGAACAAATTACATACCATAATTGATAAATTGAAAATATGGTTGCAGATAAATGGAGTTTTGAAATAAAAAATGGAAGTTAAATTCATTCTGAAAAGTTGAGCTTATTTAAAATAAGTTCGACAGGCACTTACGAGAAGAAATACTATGCAGACACTCTGGAATGTCTTATGGGAACAGCTCACTGGGGAAAAGTCTAAGGTCAGGGAATAATGACAAGGATCTCATGTTGCTTTATTCATCCTCTAGAACCCAACAGTATATTATTAGGCTGCCAGCCACATTCCCATAAAATGGTTTGCTCAAGATGAAACTTTGGCCTTTATTAAGGGACTTGAATTTACAAACTATAGCACACTGTCATCTCTTATCTCTACCTTTAGTGAACTTCTCAGAACAGTTTAAAACTCTGCTCTCTCAGAACTTCAATCTAATGAAGGGGAAAGATTATACTTGAATGGAATTACTGAAGGAGATAAATTCTACCTGACTCGAAATCATAATTTCTTCAAAAACACATAGCTATGAGAATAGATATTATTTTTATTAGGTCTATCTCTGTGTGTATTCAAAAGTGATACCTAAAGTAAAAAGACAGTCTAGAAACTATAGTTCTGTAGAGATTAAGTACAGAACACAGGTAGACCACTGACCTGGTAACTGTTGTATAATGAAGCTCTGAAACTTTGTCAGATCTGTCCCCAGAGAGTTTTCGGTCCCCTTGACCTGAAGAGAATGCATCCATCTCTGACGTTTCAGGGTAGAACTTGAATGATTTACCATTTTCGGGGTAGAACCAAGTCACTTACGTTCTGCTTGAATGCCCCAGGGAATGGCATTGGAATGAGAAAGAATTGCAACGGCCTTGTTTTAAAACAAGATTGGTCACTGGGCAGGGCAGACTCTTGAAGTAAAGTTGGACAAAGCACACCCAGCTCTAGGAACTAGTACAAGGCCTAGACTCACAGAAAGGATAATATTTTCAAGGGTCTAAGAATAGCCAGGGAAGTGGAGGTGATCCCTTCACACACATACTGGCACAGACATATGGAGCGTGGCAGTGGGGAGTTCAGGAGCAGATGGTATTTGGGCAGCTGGATTGGGTCGGCGGCATACGGCGGTTTTGGGGTTTCTTTTGCCACCATTCCCATACGTAATCTCTAAGTGGATATTCTTGTTGCTGCCTCCAGAAACAATCCTTAATTTTCTACTTCTCTTGATCCTTGCTGCGGCTACTCCCGATCAAGCCGCTCTCACGCGCATTGCTCATTCACTATCGGTCCCTTCAGTCAGTTCTCACCCATAGCCAGAATGAGAGTTTAAAAGTCTAAATCAGACTATATTGTTTCCCTGGGAAACTCTGCAAGAGTTTGTCACTGCATACAGAATACAGAGAAATTGCTGTTCCGGGCCCACCAGGCCTAACTCTCTGTAGTGGGTTGAATGCTGGCTTCCTAAAAGATATGTTTGCATCCAGACCCCCAGAACCTGTGGGTGTGACCTTATTTGGAAAATGTTCTTTCCAAATGTAATTAAATTGAGGGCCTCACGATGAGAACATCCTAGATTATCCAGATGGGCCCTAAATACAACGGCAGTTGTCCTTACAAGAGACCACCCATAAGAGAGACGTGTGGACGAGAAGGAGGCCGTGTGAGGGCTGAGGCAGAGATTATGGTTATACATCCAGAAACCAAGGAAAAGCTGGAGCCACTAGAGCTGGAAACAGCAAGGAAGAATTCTTCCCAAAAGACTGGAGAGTTCTGCTAGCATCTCAATTTCAGGCTTCTGACCTCTACAACTGGGAGAGAATTGATTTCTCTTGCTTTAAGCCGTCAAACTGTGATAATTGTTGTGGAAACCAAAGGAAACCAACATACTCTTTCTTCATCCACATCTCCTACGCTTATGGTTGCCTACGTTAGTCCTACTCGTCTAGCCCAAGTCTTCCCCTTGTTATTCTTTAAGTATAACATGCTTCTTGTCTGCATCTGTTTGGCCTGCTCTAACAAAACACCCTAGACCAGGGAGCTTATAAAGAACAGAAACATGTTTCTCATAGTTCTGGAGGTATGAAATCAGAGAGCAGGGAGCCAACATGGTCCTCTTCCAGGTTGTGGACTCTCATTGTGTCTTCATTCAGAAGGAGTGACAGACCTCACTGAAGCCTCTTCTAATCCCATTCCTGAAGACTTCCTCCTAATGATCCAAGCACCTCCCAAAGGCCCCATTTTCCAATACCATTCCATTGGGCATTGGGATTTTAACATATGAATTTGAGAGGGAACACAAACATTTAGGTCATAGCATTCCCTCAAACTTGGAGCCTTTAAATTAGCTGCCTTTTCTGGCTAGAAGAGAAGGTTTTCTTCTACATTGTTCTGTGTCTGAGTTCTTTCTTGTCATTATAAAAGTTAAGCGTTTTCTTTTGCAGAGGGATCTTACTAGACCAAATCTAGGTGATAGTTCTGCTCAGGCACCCCCTGCCTCTTCACTCTTTTATTTTCATTTCAATACTTATTTCTACCCAATCTTTTATGGTTTATTATCTAACCCCTAAGAGGGATGCTCTGTGAAGTGAGAGTTCTTTACTATCTGACTCACTACAGAATCCTGAGTGTCTGAAATAGTCCCTGGTATTCACTAAGCGTTCAATTAATGTTGAATGAGATGTATGTCAAAAGCCTATTAATTCTGATCAGGATTAAGGTGATAATGTTTGATATCTAGAAATTTAAGAAACAAATCAGATCCTTAGTAGTTGAGGTCCAGATTTGGGTTATGTTATACTACTGAAGACTTAAACTTGTAGAAGAGGACAGTAATCCCGTATGAGATTACAAAGACATAGGGAGGATGGTCTTGGCCCTGAATTGGTATTATTTCCCAAAGTAGAATATTGAGTATAAGCTACTGGAGCACAAGATCAGAGCTAAATCTGGAACAATGATGTCGGGAGGCTGAGTGTGAGAGTGAGGCTACAGAATATGGCCAAGAATTGTTCTGCCTGTAAGCGGAGTCCACTGCCCACCTTTGACTGGAGAGAAGGACTGACAACATGGGGGAAAAGTCAGGCACGGGCAATAGGAGGCAAAAACTACAACTTTCCATTGCTCTGGCAAAAAGAAGACTTGGCTTTCTGATAATCCAGATGTAATTTTCTAGTGAACTCGATCTAAGGGACAGGGTCTTTCCCCAAGAGAGCCAGCTTCAAATTAGGTTTAGGTTTGAATGCAATAACTTAAAATGATCTCATATGTTCTCAATGATCCTACAGCACGGTAACCTCAAAAAGGCCATATCCAGAGGTAGGTTGACACTGAGCACCCACATTATCTGGCTATGAGGGCTGAGAGGGGAGAACATCCCTGAAGATGCCATTATTGAGCCTTTTGTATCCTGTCCACCTTACCAGCAACTTAAGAAGCTTAATGAGGTCATCTTAATCCAGCTCTGAAATTAAGGAATGCATCATCTGAGGATAATGAACATCATTGGAGAACACAGTAAACCAGAATATATATGACATGGAGGTCTTGGAAGCTACTCTCTTAGAACTGTCACTATGTGAATTTTCCACAGGTGGGGGAGTAATCTAATGTAGTATCCTTGGAGGGTCTTTGTGACTTTCTCATAACATTAGCTTAATGACAGCACTCAGAGACTGGTGGAAATCTTATCTGGAGGTTTGCAGCCATTTTAAAGAGTTCCCAGAGATAAGATGTCTTGACGTAACCTCTCACGGCATATAGCTTGTCCTGTAGAAGTCATTTCAGCATTTTTCATTGCCTGTGACTTTGCCAGAGGTTCTCTGTTGTTATTGTTAGCTGTATATTTTGAAAATGAAAAACAATCAGGTTGTGGAAAAGGCCTCCTGTATGTTTGTGTCTGTGGGAGTAAAAATGTGGAATAAATATATATCATGTATGGTGGTTGATATTTTGTGTCATTTATCTTCACTTGTGAAGAGAGATGGGATAAGTCACTCATGACTGTGGCGGTCCTGATCCATTCTTCATCACTACACTCATGAAGATAAATGTCACATTTACACAGACCACAGCCATCACGTGTCCTTTCAGAGCATAGAGTTAGATTGGTTAGAGCAGGAGGTTGACTTGGTGCTGTTATTTGAAAATCAAGGACACTTTTGTTGTACCATCTCCTATACCCACACATCCTGATCTCCAGTGTTAAACTAGGGTACCGTTGCCGCTACAGTAATATTAAGTAGCATATATATTTTCATCCATGTCTATACTTCAGATACTCACTTCACTTTAATTTAAAACTTTTATTTTCTGTGTATGCTCAGCACAGTGTAATACAGTGGCAGTTGATTAATTGGCATACAGTGTTGGTTCTCACATGGTGATAAGTGGTATAATGCAGGGCACTATGGACAAAATGATAAGTAAGTGGTTAATTCTCTCTGTGGGCAAGTCAGATGACAAAGGAATGAGTCAGAATAGAACTGTTGAAAATTAATAATATTTGAGCAGCTTTATTAAGAGAAAACAGCATGGACATCTTAATTTTCCATGATGTACAAATGGCTGTACTATTGGATTTTAAGGCAATGGCAGAGCAAGTGTCTTCTCTGCTCTGTGCTTGGGTTCCCTGCCACAGGTGATCAATAGAGAATGAACCGTTTATAGCGCGGTACCGAATGTACTTATTCTGGTTTTGTCTCTAATTACTGTGCCACAGCTTGAAGGTCTGAAGTTAGAAGACTTCCCAGTGAAATAAAATTGTTGGCTCTTTTTCCCTTGGTTGGTACATCAATGTATCTATAACTAGAAGTAAGCTGAAAAGGATTTCCATAAATTCCAGAAATGTGGTTGGCAAACTGGAGATTTCCAAAATCACTGTCCCTCTTTGAAAACTGTAGTTTGAACCATATGAAATCATTGTTATCGACAGTTTTTGATTGGGCCTTTCCTTCTAATCATACAGATGAGTTGTGTGATTCAGATTCCGGGTGTACTTTCAGTTGGTTCTTTCTGATATAACCAAATAAGCTATTTCATTCGCTTAGTCAAGAAACATTTATTGAACATGTACTAAATGGCAGTAACTGGGTTATGCGTGCCCATAAAATGGAATATAGTGCCTGTCCCAGCAAGGCCTGTAATCTAATGATGCAGAAAGACACAGAGGTAGGCAAGTACAATGTGATGACTAACACAATCATTGATAATGTCTCAATGCATATATATTTTTTTTTATTCCCACATAGAACAATGTGTTTAAAAAGCGTGTGCGCACACACACACAAAAAGCAAGTTCCAGGGTATCTGGGTGGCTCAGTCAGTTACACATACAGCTCTTGATTTTGGCTCAGGTCATGATTTTGGGGTTGCAAGACTGAGCCCCATGTCAGGCTCCATGCTGTTTGTGGAACCTGCTTAAGATTCTCTCTCCCTCTCCCTCCCTCAGTTCCTTCCTCTCCCTCTCTTTGTGGTGGTGGGGGGGGGGCAGTAAGTTCCTACATATTTTAAGAACCTTGGAACAATTAATGGCATAAGTACCTCCTTTCACCCTTTAACATGTTCATTTTGAAAGATTATGTATCAGGCAGACCACTAGCCTAGAGCTCTAAATGCTTAGCTTCTTCTATTAATCGTTATCACATCAATTTTATTCCTTTTAAACATAACCCCATTACTTAACTTCCTTATACTGTAGCTTTTTCATTTGCAAACTGGAAAAATATAATCTATTCTGCTTACCTGCCGTAACTGTGCAGGCCAGACAGGATAATGTATATGAGACAATTTTCTAATCTATAATGTATAACAAAAGCAAAGGGTAAGATTCTCATGACCATCTTTCTTGTTACCAATCTTGTTTTTATGGTGCTAAGTAAAAGATCGAGGTGGTATATTTTCCCACGTCTAGGCATGATCCTGTATGAGGATGAGGACCATATTCAGCCCCAGCCACTCATTTTATAAAGGTGGATAAATTATTGGGGCACCTGGGTAGCTCAATGGGTTAAGCCGCTGCCTTCAGCTCAGGTCATGATCTCAGGGTCCTGGGATCGAGCCCCGCATCCGGCTCTCTGCTCAGCAGGGAGCCTGCTTCCCCCTCTCTCTGTGCCTGCCTCTCTGCCTACTTGTGATCTCTCTCTCTCTCTGTCAAATGAATAAATAAATTTTTTTTTAAAAAGTGGGTAAATTATTTAGTCACTCCCCAAGTCAGTAGAGTAGTTCTTAGTAAACAATGACTGAAACTCTCTCAGATAACAATAATCCTTCCTGTTATCTGAGAGCTTACAATATGCCAGGCTTAGTGGTCTATGGACATCACCTCATTTCATGCTTGGAAAAACTTCTGAAGTTGACTCTAAACTTTACTCCATTGTGTGGAGAAGAAACCGAGGGGGGTGCACCCAGAGAAGCAAACACATCAGATATTGGACTAGCCTATTGGAATAACTCAATCATGCGATAGGGAATGGACTAGGATGTTGCAGTGGGGGGCAAGAGAGGCGATGAGACTCTTGATACACACAATTTCCAAGGTATAGGCAATAAGATGTAAAGGTGATAGGCTATAGATACAACAGGATGCAGAAGTGAGGATGAGGTGGAAAAATGGAGATTCAAGGGGACTTTGGTCTGAGTTACTAGGATGATGATCCCTGGAACTGTGCTTGGCATATGGTAGGAACTTAAAATTTTTTGTCGAATGAATGAAGTAATAGGTGACTGGAGTTGCTATTAGAAAAGTCTTCCTTGGGGATGGAGGTTGAGTTGGAATCAAGGGTTTTATATTAGACAGATCGATTTTTGATGCGTCCACGTGAAGGTCTTGAGTTAGCAATTAGATGTGCAGGTCTGCATTACAGACTGGAGATGTATGTTTGTAGATGGTGTTTAAAGCCACCGTGGGATCACATGGAAAGTAAGTCTGGACAAAGAATAGGTCCACTCCTGGAGCTCTGGTGCACTTCAGGGTTTTAGTGGCCTGACAAATAAGGCACAACCAGGGATGGAGGTGGAGCAGATTAGCCACCGAGGTAGAAAGAGAATCAAGAGAGTGGTTTCCCAGGAGCCAAGTGCAGACAGTGTTTCAGAAAGGACAGGGTGTTCACTATGTCAGATACTGCTAATTTTTGTCTAATATAAGTACTAAGAATTGGGAACTTGATTTAGCAATGAGCATGCGTTTCTTTCTTCTACCTCTTCTTTATCCCCTCTACATATACTAATTGCTACCCACTGCCTTGCTCTCACATTATTATAAATCCCTGACATGTTAACTTGTCACTCACATTTCACGTGGTTCTTAAAACCATGAGATTTGGGGGAACTTCCAAGAAGATCTTTTGAAACCAATAATGGAAAAGCCATAGATCATCTCTGAAATAAATTTTAATTATATTCAGTTTTACTTACATAATAATAGTAATATTCACTAGTGGTATATTGCTTTGAAGTTTGAGAAGCACTTTTACTTACATTCTGTGTTCCACAGACCCATCTATCATAGTCAAGGGCCCAGATTTGAAGCTTATACCATCAGACTAGGCCACCTGCTAACACCTCCTTGTAGGAGTCACCAACAGACCCACACTTCACTCCTCCTCATTCCTTGAAGATTTTAACACCTGCCTCCCTGCTGTTCTTTCCAGTCCTACTCCTGATAGAATTCTTGGTGATTTCAATATCCATGTCAGTCCCTTGATCTTGATTACTAATTGTGTGGGCTTTACCCATCTGGACTTGCTCAGGGTTTCCGCTTTATACTGTTTGCACCAACTGTATGTTTAAGCTTCGGCTGTAAAGATCTGTGTTTGTGGGAATTAAAGATTCTTTAGTTTACTTCATGATGCTTTGCAGACTGCCAGCACTGTCTCTTCATGTTTCTTCGCTCTAAGTACTGTGTGGCCCTCAGCTCAGATTCTGACTTTTAATATGCCATTGCCATGGGAGTGTGGGAAGGAAGCAGGGACTAGGAATCGGGATGGATAGGAGGAAGAGATGTTAGCATCTCTTTTGTGTTTGGCTATAGAAAAAGAAACAACTGGAGTTCACAGCTCAGGCCTATGTCCAAACTCTGAGCATCCCATTTGACTTGAGTAATTCGGTGTGTTCTGTTTAACTATTTTATACCCATCTTCAAAATATTTTATCTCATTTGATCTTAAGCTGTGGTTTTGGTCAAGACACTGGATCAGAGAGAAAATGTGACTTGTTGAAGGTCACGCATCTGATAAGTCATAACCGAGTGTAGAAGATAGGTCTTCTGATTCCAAATGCGTTTTTTCATTGGCATTAAAGAATGCATTGTTCCAAATGGCCAGTGGTTAAAATAGCTGCTTGGCTTTCTGCCTGGGAGAATGTTAAAATACCGTGGCAATTCAATAAATATTGTCACCAGTGTTGTCTGTGGTGATGGTGGTGGCAGCAGATCCAGAAATGTGCTGAATTGTTCTAATGGATGCTTTTTTATTTTTTTATTTTTTTAGATGGGCAAACACGTTGCCTATTTACAGCACAGAGACCACAATGGAGAGCTAGGTGGGTGATGATTCATGCTAAATCTTTCCCACAATATGCTGAACACTACAACAGCAGCTAATGTGAAGTGGCTCATTATACACTGTCAAACCCAATAACAGCCATGACGGCCTTTGCTAGCACGAGCAACTTGTGGGAAGCCCAGCTACTGCAAACCACTACTGAATTGGAAAAAAAAAAAAAAAAAAGGCTGCAGTATAGTAGAAAAGACATATTCCCTGAGTCACCTTTGCAAATTTCTTGTATGTTTCTCTTTTGCCAGCTTAGAGACAGCCTTCATGTTCCCAGCTTGAAACCAGAGATGACTCTCCTTGGGATTCATTTCTCTTGTGAGTGTCCCGTCCTTCGGTTGTATCTTATGGGGTAAAGATTTTATAAGGGACTGGGCGGCTCATAGACTGATCTGAAAATGTGGTTCTCCTACAGAAATATTCCCAAAGCTCCCTCGTCTACCTTGTCTTCTGCCAGCCAATCCTGCCACACCCATAAATGCATTTCCCTTCTGGAGCACAGCATCCGTAGATAGTTTTTCTATCTCTACAGTGAGATACTGTGATGCAGCAGGCAGGAGCACTGACTCCTTGCTTTTTGACTTATGATTGTGTGTCTTTTTTGTCTCCATTTAACTGTAATCTCCTGGAAGGCAGGGCCCTGGGTTTATTGATCTCTTTAGTCTAATGCCCATGAGCTGTAGTTGTTCCTCCATAAATATTTATCAGTAAAATTAATGAATTCCCTTCTAAAAAGTCCATAATTAAGCTAAGGACTGGGGTTTAATCTTCTTGCCTCCCTTGTCCCTAGCACAGTGCCTGATATATAGTAGGTGGAAACTCCATGTTCCCCTAGTGAGGGAACAAGGGTATGAATGAGTCCATCAATCACATGGTTCCCTGTGGCCAAATTAAAGGCTAAGCAAACCTTTTCCAATCATCAGGGACAGAAAAGGGATGGCTTCCAATCATTCTTCATTCGGCCACCAGGAGTAATGCCCTAAAAGTGGTTGTTTATTTTGGAAGGCAAAAGCTAATCTGAAGCTGTTTTCTTTATTTTTATATTCAAATATCTATAAAACAGAAAAACACCAGAGACCTATTCATTGCTCACAAATGATCTATGGGGTAATAATGTGCTTGCTTTTCCAGCTGTGCTGCACTTTGGTGCTATCCTGGGTTTAATTGAAAATATGCTGTGACCTTGGTTTTGTTCACTGGGCATGGGGGGTATAATTGGCATGAGGCCTCTGAAGAACTCCCTTTTAATGAATGTCATTTGGCTAATTTGGGGTTCGCCCGTGGGAAATAATGTGAGAAGTCCTGTAAAAACAAGATGCACTTTATTTGCATGCAATTCACATGAAGGTGGGTAAATTGGAAGGGGAGATGATTTAGAATTTTTTTAAGCTTTTTATTTTATACCTATTCGTTGAATTCTAAATGCTATCAGTATGATAATGGTATTGTCCCTAACAGTCTCATGTTTCATCATAATTAAATAAACAGCTTGTGAATTTCAGTCCAAAAAAATGTCTGTGTTCCACTCTTAACTTAAGGGGTTTCCATAGAAACTGTGGGCAGCAAGTTTAACTGACATTCATTGGACTTGAGGCTACATGCAGTGTTGCTATCTCTCTGTTTTTCTGTTACTCTGTGTATGTGTCTCCTTCTCTTCCTTTAACCCTGGAAACCCTCTCCCCCTCCCTCCTCCTCCTCCCCCAACCCCTCCTGGTCCTCCTCTGCTCCTCCTCCCCCCTCTGTTATTAGCAATGAGGAAGTAATTTGGACTCAGTTAGATTTAACAAATGTAATAATACTAAAATGAGCTCTGATACTTAAGTGTAATTGTGTTATTAGCTGGAAATGTTTTTCTTCAAAAAGAGAAGAATTGAGAGTGAAGTTTACTAAGGAAGCACATGCTGGTAAGAAGGAACCCTTGGCTGCCAGCTGGAAAGTTTGCAGGCTTCTATCAAGGTTCACATTTCCACCCCGGCTACGGTTTTTCCTTGGTTTAGGCAACCCACACTGATGTTTCTGTCTCCTCAGTCCTGATTTTCAGTCTTCCAAATGGAACGTAAAATCATTGTGCTGATCATATTGCAAGAGAAAGAAGGAGTTTATTTAGGGAAAAAAAAATTACTATGTATTGTGTACCTACTGTGTGTGCAATATTTGCTAGATACTGGCATTTAGGTTGTCTAAGTTGATCCCACCACAACCATTGCCAGGCAGTGTGCTGGAAGGAAAAATGGATCTAGAGCTGGGGGTTGAAGTCCAGAGCCCACAACAGGCTGGTTGAAAAGCCTTGATTATAGTGTGTAGATGCTCTGTCTTGGTTTCTCAAAGACAAAATGAATACGAGCACTTCTAAGAAGTGGTGTTTCATTAAGATTAGTTATAATAATACAGCCAGTACACCATAAGAGCTGTGTTTTCTTCCTCCCTTTAGAAACAAGTTGCCGAGAGAGTCTATTGCTTCTCCAAAGCAACATAGCTAGTAGAAAGTGTATCCATCTGGCACAGTGGGTAAAAGGGCATAGCAAGACAGACTGGAGATCAATTACTAATCGTGTGATTTGGGGTGAGCTACAAGCAGCATCTACTGTGCGCAGGTGTTAGGAAGATTCAGTCAAGTGTATGTAAAGTGCACAGGAGTATCTGCCACACAGAGAGCTGTGGTTTTTACTCTTTCTGTCTCCCTCCCTCCCCCACATTTCTGATTATATGTATTTTCAGTATGGGTTCAAAATTTTAAAAATGATCAGTCTCCAAAATCTACCAACTATGTATAGTTTTATAAGTTATAAGTCATCTCATAATTCACAAACTATCTAAAATTATCCTGGTAATGAGAAAGGAAGGACAAAAAATAGCATGCCCAGGGGCGCCTGGGTGGCTCAGTGGGTTAGCCGCTGCCTTCGGCTCAGGTCATGATCTCGGGGTCCTGAGATCGAGTCCCGCATCAGGCTCTCTGCTCAGCAGGGAGCCTGCTTCCCTCTCTATCTCTCTGCCTGCCTCTCCATCTACATGTGATTTCTCTCTGTCACATAAATAAATAAAATCTTAAAAAAAAAATAGCATGCCCACTTTACAGGTGAGGAAAAGGAGATTCAGAGTTACTGACCAGATAGATCTCTATATAGTGAAAGAGGAAGTAGAGTTTTTATCTAAGTCTGTGGGGTTCCTTTTAAAATTAAAACTCTCAAAGTCTATGATTCTTTTTTTTCTTTAAAGATTTATTTATTTATTTATTTGACAGAGAGATCACAAGTAGACAGAGAGGCAGGCAGAGAGGGAGAGAGAAAGAGAGAGAGGGAAGCAGGCTCCCTGCTGAGCAGAGAGCCCGATGCGGGACTCGATCCAAGGACCCCAAGATCATGACCTGAGCCGAAGGCAGCAGCTTAACCCACTGAGCCACCCAGGAGCCCAAAGTTTATGATTCTTAATTTGGGTTCTATGTTCATGAGCTTTAAAGCTTCAACCTGCAGATTTTAAGCCATCTTTCCAACAAATGGTGAGAGGAAGACACTTTTAGCAGGGGGGTAGGAAAGGAAGGAAGGAGAGGGTACTTACAAAGTCTATCTCTTAAGGACCTGTTTTCAGGTCATTCTCCCAGGATCCAGAGAGGCATGCAGAAATAAGGTTCCCAATCCCAGGGACAGAAGAGGCATTGATTTTGCATAGCAATATGCTTTAGTGGGGTGGGGTGAAGTGGGGAGGAAAAAACTGAAAAGAAGCCATGTATCAGTCAGAAATGTTGGTGGGCTTCTAGAGAATTCAGGAAAGAGTAAAGAGCTTTGACAAGAGTGGGACAGGAGATGATTGCTGGAGAGCATAATTGTTACCCCCCCCATATATACACATATGTCATATATGTATATATGTAGATGTATATACATATACAAGATTAATCACAATGCATATTCCTTTAATATATAATCATCATAAGGCTTCAAAGAGCTCATACTAGGAGAGAAGATGTTAGCTCTGTCATTTTTACCTGTGTGCTTATGCTTGACTTATTAGAATATTCACTCTGTGTTGCCTTTGAAAGATTCTTCTCTTTATGTTCCTTTCTCCATTTTGGGTTAGTTTAAAAACAAACAAACAAACAAACAAAAAACTGAATAAAAGAATCCCTGAAGCCACTTAGCCAGACAGACAGAGATTGTAGTATGTCACCAAGTGCTAAAAACATATGAGAAAGTAATTGTACCACAGATCACCTCGCTGTGTTATGGAGCTCCCTCTTTTGCTCAGGACTCCTCACATATGTTATATGACACCTGGAACCATTGCCAAATTAGTAAAAATGAATCTCTTTATTTCTGAGATGAAAGTTAGTTATAGGGGTGCCTGGGTGGCTCAGTTGGTTGAATGTCTGCCTTCTGCTCAGGTCATGATCCCAGGGTCCTGGGATCAAGTCCTGCGTAGAGCTCCCAGCTCAGCAGGAAGCCTGCTTCTCCCTCTCCTCACTGACTTGTGCGCTGTCTCTCTCAAATTAAGATAAAAAAAATTAGTTATAAATAGAAATTCTAATATTTCTATTTATAGACCCTAATGGATCATCTTGGCAGGTGTTGGGCTGAAGAGAGTGAGTAAGAAAAGAAATTATTATAGAAATTCCAGAGCAGGGTCAGCAAACTTTTTCTGTAGAGGGTCAATAAGTAAGTATCTGGGGCTATGGGAGCCTTGTAGTCTATCCCAACTACGCAATTTTGCACCTTAAGGTGAAAGCCGCTATAGAGAATACATACACGAATGGGTGAAGGAGTATTCCAATAAAACTTAATTAAAAAAAAAAAAAAAAAAACAGGTGGTGAGCCAGATTTTGTCCATAGGCAGTAGTGTTCCAACCACTGATATCAGAATTTTGCTTACATCCCTATCCATCTTCCATTTCCATTCACATGGCAGGTGCAACTTAAAAAATGAGGCTGGGGTGTGTAAGAGTGACAAAAGTATCATAATTTACCCTCATTTTGTGGGTTTTGCTTTTTGTTACATTTATTCTTGATTAAACCTTATATTTTCAGTATTTCTTTGGCCTGGGAAGAGCAGATATTCATTCTGTCTTCACTTGACAGAAGGGTACAGAAAGTTTAAGTGATTTGCATTGGTGTCACCTAGGATGTGTGATATGTGTATTGGGATCTGACTGTCACCCCTGTGTTTTTTAATTTATTCTTCCTAGGATGCATCCTTTAGAGAATAAAAAAAATAGTGGAGAAACAACCACGAAATAATTTTCATTTTCCAAACCAAGGAAATTTTCATTTTCCAAACTAAGAAAAAAGTAGTTCATCAATGATTACTTTTATAGGGACATGCATGTGTGTCACTATAATGGTATATTCCATTAATATACCAAAGGGGATCCAGTTCCTTATTGCTTTTCATGGATTTTCCTGAACTTTTTTCCCATGGTATGTTTTTGGAAATGATGCCTTTTGGGCCAATGAGTATCAGATAATACTTGGAGTTCTTATTTTGCACAGTACTGAGTTAACTGAAGCTTGTTCATATTGGAATGGAGTCTTCATGTTGCAAGGTTCCTTTTTAACTGAGAGCAAATCTGTCATAAACGAACTATGCAAAAAAAGAGGACTTGGTGCCAATATGCATGACCTATGTGCAACACGGCACCAAGCAAAATGAGGACTGCCTTAACTAAATGACTAAGAATCCAATTTCCAAATGTCTGCATCTGCCATATAATTCCCTCTTTTGCGGTCATTAGGGGGAAACAAAGAAATCACTGATTACAGCCATTCCCATTATCTGACATGTCATCACCAAGCTTTTGTCATTATGCAATGTTAACAGTGTTGAGGTTACTTGAAACCAGCTCCAGTTCCAATTAGGAGGCCATCCCTGCTATCTGCATTCTGATTAAAGGACGTTGCCTGGAAATCACAGAAGGAATCTACTCTGTTTCCTCCCCTTGCTCCGATCTCAAAAACACAGACTCAATTAAAGAGAGTTTCCTTATCAGGTTTTTGTGGGTCATTTTGGTGAATTTATTAAACTCTTGAGTCATGCTGAGAACTGGAAGGTGGTTGTTCAGAGGTCTTCCGTAGGAGCCAGGACCTGATGGATGGGTTTGCTCTGATGTTTTAGGGAGTCTGAAATATACAGGCGTTAGAGCAGCCAGTCGTGGGTCAGGAATCAAGGAAGCTGGTGAACTACAAAGGGAGTCTAGAGCAGAGATGTGAAAATCTTCATGTCATGTCAGCCTATATTTTAGCTAAAAAGGAGGCCCTCATTTTCTTATTCCTCATTTATTGAAATGATTTCTTAGTAGCCTTCAGACCTTACACTGTACTCTTCTCTTATCCCTCTTCCATCCTATTACAAATTTGCTTTTCCTTCTGATGATCTGCTCAACCACCTACACACTTACTCAGTGCAGCGTTTGACATTGGTTCGTGACTCTGTTGTTGATGTTAGGCTTGTCACAGCACAGTGTTTCAAATGATTGGTGATGGGGAGTTACTAAATGGAAGAGATTCCCTCACAGGGAAAGTTCACCCAGTATTGGTACCCATATTTGGAAGCATACATTATTAGAGCTGAAATGACTTTAATGGTTATGAAATGAATCCTAAACATCATTAGTATTTTGCCTGGGAAGATTGTGTGTGTGTTTGTGTGTGTGTTTGGTTACTGTCTAGAAAATTTGGGTTTTGTACTGTTTAAGAATAAACAGGGAAGTACTTGATAAAACATTGGAAGGTGATTTTAATATTGGAATAACTCTCTATATGTGGTATTTATTCTCCAGATTTCCAAGCATGGCGATTTAATTATATTACTCATTATAAAAATCTATATGCCTTTTGGATGCTATTGTTGGTTTGTTTGTTTTCAACCTATAAAGGCAATGATGACCTTGCACAGGGCATTTCCTAAGGATTAAGGAGCAGTTGAGGGTTAATGGCTATCAACTCCTCCTAGCTAGTCATCAATCCAAAGGAAGCATGGGAAGCAAGGTCATTAACTGCATTACCAACTTTCTGAAATCAAATCCTTCTCTACCTGCCTTGCCAAGATCTTATGTTAAAGATGGACTTGTTAGATTTTCAAAAGTTTCTTTAGTTACTTGCCTGTCATTAACCTAGACATGAGAATATATAAATATTAATATAAAATATGAACATATAAAAGAATATATCATTAGCCCCTATGGACTGATAGAAAATATCATGAGAAAGATAATTTTTTTTTGAGAAAGATAATTTTTAATACTTAGATTAAATGTAACGTAATGTTCAGCCTCTTTTTTTTTTTTTTTAAAGATTTTATTTATTTATTTGACAGAGAGAAATCACAAGTAGATGGAGAGGCAGGCAGAGAGAGAGAGGGAAGCAGGCTTCCTGCTGAGCAGAGAGCCCGATGCGGGCCTCGATCCCAGGACCCTGAGATCATGACCTGAGCCGAAGGCAGCGGCCTAACCCACTGAGCCACCCAGGCGCCCTGTTCAGCCTCTTTTATCTGCTTTCTTTTTATTCCCTTTTTCAAACCGAAAGCCTAGAATCATCCTATTGTGGGTCCTGAGAGGCTAAAACGTGTGTCTAATCTCTGCAGTTTCACCTCATTCAACAATAGATTTTGTGTTTGAGTGTGTTTGAGGGGAAATTCTTATTGGGATTTTGGTTGTATTATTTGTAATAGAATATTACTTTTTTGGTTTGTTCCTGTTATACAATGATCTTCACTAATATTAATGAGCATGATATTTTCTGTTTAGGCATCAGCCAAAACTACGTAAAATATTCTAAGAGATAAATATTAATAATTCGGTTACACTATCTCAGTGCATTTTCCTTTAAGGAATAAATGATGGTTAAATGAGGGATGGGGGAGTTCTGGAGCAGAGAAGTCCTCATTTCGTTATGCAGCATCCTGATTCTTACTTTGACATAAATTCCTTAAAAAAATGACAGGGAGTGACAAATTGTCACCTGAATACCAGTGTAATGCATGTGGCAAGGATCACTGTCACAAGGGAAAATGACATTCCAAGACCTTTTCCAATGGACATTCGTTTTGAAGTATTTACTCAAGATGGGGTCTGACAGTCCTTAATTTTATACTCTCGGAAATTTGATTTGGGTAGCTCATCATGAGAAAGTTGTAGTCACACTTATAAACACATAAGACATGAATATAGAAAGCAGAATGCCAGTTTGTTAAATTATAGCTAAAGCTATAACAGACACTTCAAGTACTTCAGTCTGTCAAATCTTTTTATGTAGAACTTAAACTTTTTGGAGTCATAAATCTCCTTGAGAATATGATGATAAAACCAATGAATAATCTTCCTATAAAAATATACAATCTCCACACTTATACAAAAATTTGCATATAATTTCAAGAGATTCATAAATGGTTTAAAATCCATTTGTGAGCTTCTTAGGAGCTCTTGGATTGAACTACGCATTTTCATGAAAAAAAAAACCATTATAATTCAATAAGGCAGTTGATGAGAAATCAACTAAGAAAACTTAATTGTATGATTCAAATTGCTTTAGCATCAGATTATAATTGTCTGATGTATCTGTCATTCTCCATAATTGGACTTCAGCTGTCACTGGGACTAGACAAATAACAATAACATAAATACAACAACAAATGTTCATCCAGTATTGACTATATACCAGACACTGTTCTGTTCTAAATCCTTCTATGTATATATTAAATCATGTATTCTCACAGTGATAGAGTATATATATCAGAGTATCCAACCTTTAGGCAGTTTCACAGATGGATACTACACACATTTTTATCTCTGATTTAAAAAAAAAACTCTATATTCCATTAGCCTTCACTTAGTTATGTAAGTAGTTGGTAAGTACCAAATTTTCTTGAGCTTGCTTGCTTGCTTGCTTTCTTTCTTTCTTTCTTTCTTCCGTCCTTCCTTTCCTTTTGTCTTTCTGTGTGTGTGTGTGTGTGTGTGTAATGATAGATATAATGTTACAATGTGCCATGTACTCTGGGTGTAATATTTAGGATACAGCTTATTGATGGTAAAGAGAAATTTTCACTTAGTCTATTGTTTTCAATCACACCTTTACATGCTGAGTTTGGGCAATCTACTTTTTCAGAATTTATTTTTATATTTTTGTTTTATGTGCATGAGAGGCCAAGGAGTAATTACTAAACCCCTCTCTTTATCATTTGTACTAAGTTGTATACCATTTTAACTTTTTTGGTTCTCATATGGATCTTATCAATGGACCTTCATATGTTAATTGTTATTAGAAAATCAGCTTATCATCCTGGCTCCTGACTGTGAATTAAAATATGGGCTACATTCAGTAATACAATTCCACAAATATTTACTGCATGCCTAGAAATCATCCAGGTCCTATCTTTCAGAAGCTTATGATTAAATAGATTGAATACATACCCAAACATTTAGATTCCAACACAGTTGATAACTGCTGTAGTCTTAGCATGACAGGCACTTTTGGAAGGATAGATTAGTCCCAGCCAGTAAGACTAACGAAGGTCAAATAGAAATGGTCATTGTAAAATTGGCTCTGAGATTGGGTACAATTTTGACAGAAAAGTCACAGTAGAACATTGCTGGCAATGGAGACAACAGGAGCAAGGCTCTGAAGAGGAAAAGTAGGAGGCATATTTTTAGCATCAGAAACAGACCGCAGCCTAGACTGTATTATGGAGAACAGTGGGAGATAAGACTGGGAAAGCAGTATGGCGCAGGATCATGGAGTGTCCTATGTGTCACACTAACGTGGTAGTTTTTAAGAGGGCAAATTTGCCCTCCAGGGGACATTGGCAACGTCTGGAGACACTAGATCCTCACAACTGGGGGTGCTACTGGCATCTAGTGGGTAGAGGCAGTAAGGGATGTCAGCTTTATTCTCTAAAGCAAATGGGAACTATTGATGTGTTATGTTTTCTTGAACTGTGATCACCTCGATTCTTAAGGCTTGTTACACTAAATCTGGGAAGTGTTAACTGCATAGATCTCCCCCAGGAAAAGTATAAGAAGAAGAGAGCAATTCTGGAGATAAAGAAAAACATGTATTAATCATGTTGTGGCCCTGAACCTGAGAAAAGAGAAAGAATTAAAAGGAAAAGCAGAATAGTGATGTTTTTATGCATTGGTAGGATCTAGACTTAAAAATATTAGTGCAAAGGAGAAAGTAGGCATTTCTGATAATTGAGACAGTCTGATTTCATTTCCTGAAGAATGAAATATCAAGCAGTATATGGAGCTTAAGATTTTAAGCTTTTTTCTTGGCTATTCATTTCACAAAACCAACAGAGCAAACATCTATCATAAAAATACAAACATAGCTCTGAACACCTCAAATCCCACCCTTTCATTTGAGAAACAAGTCAGTCATTTATATTTCATTTCTTCATAAATAATAAACATCAAAAAGTGAATATGATCAAAAGGATTCATAACCAGCCAGAAGCTTCATACCAGGTATGTTTATCTCTCTTGCATCATGTGAGACTAAACAAGAAGGAAAAAACAAATTAATTTTATTTTTAGCCTTGCCAAGTCATGAGCTATATTTCTGGGTCTGCTTTTCTAACATGAAGTAGATTTGACTTTTCGTAGCGAAAACAGAGGTGGAGCTGTGACCGCCTACCATAATCCCCTGCCTATTCCATCTTGTTCCTTTGGGTTGTGACAAAAGAATTAAGAGGTCTTTTTTTTTTCAACCCATGGATTTTCTAATTAATGGTTCAAATGAGTTCCTGAAGCAGAAATGTGGTGATCAAGATCTCTTCCATTTTAAAGGGGATTTGACGATTACTTGACTTTCTGCCGTATGAATTCCTGTTTTCTGCTCTAAAGGCTCTGACCCGAAGGAGTGACCCAGAAGCTGAGCCAGACCTCCCTACCTCTGATGTACATGTGGGTGCACTTGAAGAAGCAAATCAGGAGAACAACTTATGCATTATCCACATTAGAATTTCAAGGCAATCATGCTATTTTAGGCACATACAGCAGAGGGCATTGTTTGGCCAAACTTAAATAGGGCTGCTATTAACAATAATAAAACAAGGAAATCGAGAAGCCTTCCCCTGAAAACAAACACACAAAATAGAAAAGAGAGCTAGGAAACAATGAAATGAACTTTATATTGCATTGCGCTCCCTAACTTCTCTTTGTAGGAAGGACTTCTGTGAAAATAGTTAAAAGCTAGACAAGCATCGTTTCAGAAGTTGATGAAATTCCTACTGTGTGAGTTGGGCTCTACTAGATGCTAGGGATCCCTAGATCAATTAGTGAGTGTGATGTCATTTAGGTCCTCAGTGACTTTATAGTCTTAACTATCTACGGGCTGCTTAGACAGCAGCTTACTCATTTATTCATTCATTCATACATTTAGCAAATATTTGAGGAACATTATTCCAGGTGAAAACTACTGAATAGGACAGACAAGTCTCTGCTCCATGGAACTTAACATTCCATTCAGATGAGACAGATAGTAAGGAAATAAGCATCTAAAGATATGAGAAAAATACCAACAATAAGTATGATAAAAATTAATTATGGTGATATCATTGATGATGGTAGACACACTTCTTTAGGCTAGACGGTCAAGGAAAAAACCTCCTGAGAAGGAAAAATTTAAAGAATGTTCTGAAGGACAAGGAAAACCAACCACTCAAAAATCAAAGGACATGTGTTGCAGGCAGAGGGGACCCTACTGCAAATGTCCCCAGGGAAGAAAACCTTGGTGCATTTGAGGACCAAAGGAAGTCCAATGTGGAAGTCCAATGAAGGGGGATAAAGAAAAGCTGAAAGGTACGAGACACAGGCAGGTATCAGACGATCTTGATTTGGGGACCAAAACAGTTTGCATTTTACTCTAAAAGGATATGGAGCTAATAGGGGCATTTCAGCAGAAGAATGACATGAACATATTTATATTTTTAAAATTTAAAAAATTAAATTTAAATTTAAAAATTTAAATGCCATATGGAGAATTCACTGTGGTAAGGCAATTGCAAAGATAGAGAAACTGGTCAGATGGTATTTCAGTGGTCCAAGTTAGAAATGAAGATGATTTGGTCTAGAGAGGGTCGAAAGGAAAAGTCGACTGATCACAAGTTTTATTTTAGTGAATCCCATGAATAGTCCTGTGTTGCATATAAATAAAGAAAAAGGAAAGTCAAGGAAGAGTCTTACATTTCTGCATTGAGCAACGGGGTGTGTGATAGTGGCATTTTGGGAGGTACAGGGGCAGGTTTTGGGATTTGTTTTTAGTTTATGCTATGACATTTAACTCAAGTAATTCTCTCAATGTCTATTTATTAATGTTATTACCATCACTCCCATTTAGAAAGGTGCACCTCGGAGAGAAACAATTTGCCAAAGATCAAACAGTCAGTAATACTAAGCCAACCTTCCAACCCTCCTCATTCCATTCTCAATCTGGTTTTTCTTCCTCTAGGTTTTGCTAATATAGCTTTCTGGCTCTTTCTGTGCTTCAGCATTGTTTCAAGTTGGAAAGTACAGTATTTCTTTAGGGAACCAAAATGGTACATGTGTTTAATTATCCTTGGTGTGCCATTTACAGAGTAGACACGAGCAGTACCAGAGATCCGAGATGCCACTCTCTTGACATGAACATCAGAGTTTCCAAAATCATACCCTGATCTCTGTGTATAATTTTTTTTCCATGTGACCACATACAGAAGCTAATTTCGCCTTCATTGGTATTTCGTGGTCTATGGGATTTCAACTAGGGCTAATTAATTTCCACCTGTGCATATCTCAGTCATCAGATCATGAAGAGAAGTTTCATTGAGTTTTAAAGCAATGCTAGGGATGTGGATTATTGAAGTCGTAGGACTCTTCCGTCAACTGTTCCTCTTTCCAAAATTTCTTTTACATATGAGGGCAGATCATTCTTTTTATACACAGTGCTCTCTCATCAAACCCTTTCCTGCCTAAGGGGATTGCAGTTTCTTTCTAAGTCTCTTTTTTGAAGGAAATCCAAACTTCCCGCAGGCTTGTGGTGCCCCTCATTTGGGCCAAGTCAACTATTTAAATTCTGCTGCATAAGCCTTCTGCTTCCGGTATGTCAGTTTTCCTTCATTTCATGCTCCTACTCCTCTGCTTTTTTAAGTAATCTCTTACCTCCTCCGCCACCACTCTGCCTCAGTGCAAGTTTATGTCCCCTTAGAGACTTACATATGATCCTGAATCCCCTTAAAATTTTCTCTGATTATCTGTTATTTATGATAATCCTTTATGGCATTTAAATACTGAATATGTTGGTTTGCATTAGTACCCAGGACATCTATATGTACACTTTTAAAATATGTATCTGTACATTTGTATTAGAGCTCCCACAAGACTATAATATTCTAGAAGTCCTGGCCAATTTCATTCTTACAATCCTGACTGTACTGTCCAAGCAATAGCAACATGTTGGCCACATGATTGTTTTTTCCTTTCCTTTTTTTTTTTTTTTTAATACATAGTTCTCTCTACTCACTGTTTCTTTTCATCTGATGGTATTGTAATTGTGTCACTTCTAAACCCTGAACATATGTATTCTTTTGCTATAAATCAGGTAAGTCTTAGAGAAAAATGAAAACACAGACTCAGGTGTCATCATCATCATCATCATCTTCTTCTTCTTCTTCAATCTCAATTTCTTCCAGTTTTCTAGAAACATTGCCAAGTCAGTGTGTTCAGCCAAAGAACCTCCTGTTGACTTGACAGGTTGAGTCCCTGGTTTACAGCCATTTAAATGTTGTATTACTTCCATTACATTTGCCTAGAGGGTCAGCCCTAGGCAGGGTTACAAAAATTTTCTTCTCACTGGAAATCTGCAGAGCAACAAAAAACTATATAAGGAGTAGAGAAAACTCAACCGACTTATAAAATTGGGTTTCGATTGGGGGAAAAAATAAATTATATTAGAAAATATTTATAAAAGAATTTTAATTTGAAGAGGTAAGCTATCTGTGATAATGGTGTTATTCGAGGTGCTGTTTTTCCTTCTGTGGTGTATTCTAGCACTCTTTAATATTTAAAGAGTTATACAGGAAATGACTGCAATAGAAAGCCATTTAGCATGATAGGGCGGAGGCTTACCTCTTTTCTGACTAACAGATGCCTCAGTTTACGCTGTTTCCTTTGGTAGGTTTCAAATTTACAATGGTACACAAAATCAGAATTTTTCTGCTGTCTTACTTGTTATTTCCTTGCCATTGGTTTCAGAAATGGAGAGATGGTGAGAGAAAAAAAAGTAAGAGGGAGGGAGAGACAAGGGGAGAGGGAGAAAGGAGAATGAATATGTAAGTATCAAGATAGGTTTGACTGTACGTGACCAAGAAAAAGTAATTATTTATACTGTAAGAAGTTGAATATTTTATATACTAAGAAAATATAGAGGAAAGATAGTAACAGGATTCATTAATTCAGTTGCCCATCACGAATATAAAAAAATACAAATTCTTCCCCTCTTTCCATTTTCCTTCCTTGGCATAACTGCTTTATCCCTCAGGCTTCCTCCTTTCTTGGCCACAAGATGGCTTCAGCAACTCTAGGCATCTTATACTCACAACAACATCCAGAAACAGAATAAATAACTATTTCTTCCCCCTGTTTTTCTTCTTATTAGTGGGAGAAAAAAAATTTCCAGAACCCCTCAGCTGACTTCTTCTCACATCTCATTGGCCAAATTGTGTCACCTATCCAGACCTAACCAGTCTCTGGCAACAGAAATGTTACAACCAATATTTGTTTAGATAAGAGCTCAGCAAACTATAGTCCAGAGGTTAGCCCTAGGAGCTAAGATTGTTCTTGAATTTTTTTTTTTTAAAGATTTTATTTATTTATATGTTAGAGAGAGAGAGAGCGTGCGCACAAGCAGGGGGAGTGGCAAACAGAAGGAGAAGTAGGCTTCCTGCTGAGCAAGGAGCCTAATGTGGGACTCAATCCCAGGACTCTGGGATCTGACCCAAGTCAAAGGCAGATGTGCAACTGACTGAGTCAACCAGACGTCCCTGTTCTTGAATTTTTAAATAGAAAACAATGTTAAGAATAATATTTTGAGAGGCACCTGAGTGGGTCAGTTGGTTAAGCAGCTGCCTTCGGCTCAGGTCATGATCCCAAGATTATGGGATCCAGCTCCACATTGGGCTTCCTCCTCAGTGGAGAGCCTGCTTCTCTGTCTGCCTCTGACCCCTCCACCCTACCCATTTTGCTCATTCTCTCCTTCTCCCTTTTTTAAAAAAAGAATAATATTTTGAGACATGTGAAAATGGCATGAAATTCAAATATCAGTGCTCCTAACAGGTTTAATCAGAACCACAGCCATATCCACTCATTTACCTTTTCACTACAACTACTTTTAGGCTACAATGGCAGAGTAACATAGTTACAACAGGAGATCATATGGCCTGCAGAGCCTAAAATATTTACTCTCTGGCCCTTTACAGGAAAAGTTTGCCTAGCCCTAGCTTAAACCAAATTCTATTTACCCAGCAGTCCTGAGTCAGACTCTTCCAAAGCAGAGAATATAGTTTCATGATTTTAAAAAAAAATTTTTTATTTTTTTTTAAGGATGGGAATGAAGATTCCCAAACAAAATGTTCTAGGGCAAGAGGAAGGAATGAAAGTGTTGGGGAGGCAGCAAATGAGAAGAAAGAGAGAAAGAGAGGTCCAAGCACAATTTAAATGAATAATCCATTCTTCGTGCTGTAAAAAGCTGACTCCCAACACAACTTGTTGAAAAAACAGAGCAAGTTTATTGCTCATTCTGTTAAGAGAGGCCACCATCTCACATAGGTATGGGAGGATCTATGAATAGAGTGGTAAAGATTAGGACAGAATTTATGGAGAACTGGAAGTCTGATTTGAGGGGAGTTTTCACTGTGGGAGGTTGATTAGGAGAGAGTAAGGATTGCAGTACAGCCATCTAGGATTTGTGAAAATCGCTAGGTGAGGCAAGAGATTAAAAGAATCTTAGAGAATGAACTGCCATTAGATGCCCTGATGGGTCTTTGGGCAGATTCCTAGAGGGACAGTGAAACAATTTGCTTGGACAGGAGAGTCCCCACAGATAGAGAGGCTAATAAAGATGATGGAAGAGCAAAAATCATGGGTATGTCAACAGAAAGGTATGGTTTGGAGGTCTGTTTCCAGGCTGAGTGTGGGGCAAGTGGTTTTTGTTCTCAGAATTTAGGTGGTTTGCTGGAGATTCGTATGAGGGTGACTGTGTGTTCTGTGGGCAAGAGTGGTTGTGGCTAATAAATTTACCTTTCTTTTAACCTGGCTTCCAAACTAGTTCCAGTACCTAGACTCAGTTTCTGCTAACTGAGCAATGAAACTGTGCTAAGTAGAGCAGCCCCCTGTATCTCAGTGCACTGAAGCATGGGTAGGGAAAGAAGAAAGGTCTGTTGACAAAGTCAGAATATCCTCTGGGACAAGGCTGAAAGTATTACAGCTTAATTCAAAACCCATACAGATCCATTGGTAAATAAACCCTGTCAGATGACATTGTAACGGATAGAGCGTACTTTTAAATTGATTTCTTTTTGATGTGATAAAATCATCTTATGAAAGAGATGCTGAAACATGGCTTTTAATGTAAAGTAACATAATTTAGATTTTAAAAATAGAAAACCTTTTGTTGATAGTAGGTTATTCGATTCAGTGCACGTACCAAGCGTTATTTTCTGTGGGTTATAAATTACCTTTGAACTGGCTATAATTCATAAATCGTTACTTATGACTGATTTATAAGAAATCTCATTAGTAGCAAGAGTAGAAAGACCTTGAAGTAAGTAAGAAATAGAAAATAAAAGAGCCTGGGGATTGAAAAAGGGAGAGACACATGCACTCTGCAATTAATTGCAATGTATTGGATTTGCATATGAAAGCATGCTTCTGATCATTGCAGTTAATCCTTACTATAACTCTGAGTAATAGATATTAGTGTTATTCCTATCTTATATAAGAGGAAGCAACTGAGTGTTCCATCGTTTTATTTTTAGTTTGAATATGTTTTACATATTTATTATAAATTGCTAATTATGAGCTGGTAAGTATGTGTATGTATATGTATGCATATAGATGTATATAGATGTGTGTATATGCATATATATGTATATATATACATATATATATAAATGTGATATTGCTAACAAAAGCCTTTTGAATAGATGGAAAAGTAAAGTAAAGAGAAATGAGAAGTGAAGTAACTTTCCCAGTGGCAGAGTCATGGAAGTTTAAGCCGGCATTTAAATTTAGGAAGGCTTTACCAGAGCCTTTTCCTTTGACCATGGGACATGGCTCCTTTGCTATTTCTTATTTTAAAGAGAAAAGGATAGCAAATGGCTTATCTTAAGCAAAGGACTTAGCTTCTTCACTTCTGTGCTATGTCCAGTCAATCAGTTATTTCTCTATATCTCTATTACCAGAGACCCCAGGATTCCAAGAGTCAGAGGGTAGGGAGGTAGAAGGTGAACTAGAGGAGTAGGACCCTTGGACCCGAGTCCTAAAAATACCCATCAGTTAATGTATCAGAGATTTTATGTGCTATTTTCTAAATGCCCCATTACCTTAAAAAGTGAGTGTTGGAGAGAGGGGAGCAAATGTATAACTACACCAAATCATATGAATGAAAAATTTTCAGTGGTCATGTCACTGGAAATGTAAGTAAGATTCTATTTAAAGTGGAAATCCCTAAGGGTTTTTAAGGTCATGCTTGAATTTACAATAAAAAATATCTCCTAATCTAGCTCAGGGTGAGAAGCCTACCAATCTTATTGTTGTCACTGTGTAAATAGGACAATAGAATAGACCTATAAAGCCATCAACAAGATTATTAAGATGAGCATCCCCCCCATTTAGTGATTAGTTGTTTTAAAATGTAGATTTTATTATTATTTCAGTATAATGAGACAAATCAGGAGACAATTGTCATTGAAGAGATACATCCTTTTTCTTTACTCACAGTTCCCAAGAGGAGGGGGCATGCCATGTCCTAAGGGGGCCACACAAGGAAGCACCAGGGTCAGTCACAGGGGTAGAAGGAATAACGAAAACTCTGAGCAAGTGCCTTTATCATGGTTTGTGAGAGAAAGCAAGAGAAGGCAGGGTAAGCAGGTTTGCAGCTGGCATTGCCCTGTGAGATCCTGAGAAAGGAGCTGATTGGGGTATAGGCTTCAGGTTGATTAGTTTGAATATGAAAGGCATGCTTGTGGGCAAGTCCTTTACTATTTCAAGGAATTGGCTAGTCCTTGAGGGGCTCTCTCTGGAACAGCAAGGCCCCAGATAACAAAACATCAGAAAATACAGAAGATAGGGTCACCTGAGTGGCTCACTTGGTTAAGCGTCCAGACTTTTGATTTCCACTCAGGTCATGATCTCAGGGTCATGAGGTGGAGTGCTGCATCAGGCTCATGCTGGGTGTGGAGTCTGCTTAAGATTCTCTCCCTCTCCCTCTCCTTCTGCCCATCTCCCCCCAACTGGTGAGCTCTCTCTTTCTCTTAGAAGAAAGAATGAAAGAAAGAAAGGAGAGAGAGATGGAAGGAAGGAAGGAAGGACGAATAGAAAGGAGAGAGAGATGGAAGGAAGGAAGGAAGGAAGGACGAAAATATAGGAAGTAGAAAGTCATGATTACTATATTAGTCTCTATCACTACACATATACAGAGTTGTAACTAGATAGTAACTGCTTCTACACATTTACAACAACCTTTTTACCCAGGGTCTAAAGTGTGACAGGTGAGAAAAACCATCAGACATGGCTTCTGTCCTCAGGGTGTTCACAGCATGGTGGGAGAAGCAGGACCAGAGACTAATGATCTAGTACTAATGATCATAGTACTAGAATCTATCTTTCTATCTCTCTCTCTCTCTCTCTTTCTATCTATCTATATCTATATCTCTCTCTATATATATAGAGATATGGTGTGAAAAGTCAATCTAGTCAATCTAGAGCTGCAGCAGCCTGGAAGAAAGAACTGTCTCTTTCCCAGGTTCTCCATTCTCATGCCACAGAGAACGGTTTACTGGTCCCTGGACATGCAGGCATCTTTCTGGGTCCTACTCTCTTGGCTGAGGGTGTTCCTTGGCGAAAATGCTCTTCTTTCCTTTTTTTTTTTTTTTTTTTAATCAACTTCTTCTAGAGAACCTAGATCAGGATCCTCTTCTTTTAAAACCCTCTGATTTACCAGCATGGACTGAGCTGATCTGATATCAGTGCCCCTGTGCCAGAGTGGCCTGGTCTCATACCAATGAACATATGTTATTGTGATTCATCTTTGGCCTATCTGTCTCCCCTTTTAAATGATCATTTCCTCAGGGGTGAGGTTGATGGTCTTCATCTTTTTATGCTCAGCAAGATGTCTGGGTGAGGGCAAGAACAAGAACGGTAATAATAATGGCTGACATTACTGAGTTTTTAACATGGGAGAGGCATTATTCGAAGCACTTTATCTGTTTTAACTAATTTTATCCTCACAACAACACTAAGGGTATGCACTATTGTCATTCTGATTTTGCAAGTGAGGAGGATGTGTTATGGAGAGAAGATTAATAAGTAGTCCAAGGTGACACATAATAATTACTAAATTAGTGCCTTTTTGAGTTGGAAGGTAGTGATCGCCATCCCCCCCCCTTTTTTTTTAATTTGTTTGTTTCCAAGAGATTCATAGAAGGGACACTTTATTGAGATGAGAGGTTTGGAAGAAGTCATTACACAGGTGTCCAGTTCATGATAAGAATGAGACAAGCACTGGGTAACCCAAAGCTCCTTTAAAATTCCTTCTTGTGCTGGAAGAGATGCAGAAAGTAAGTTATTTTATTCCCCTTCCCACAAATCTACTTAAAATCAGCGAGAGTAGGGGTACAAGATATATAGCATTTCTGTTATACTAAAGTGTCCTCTGTACATAAAAGTTATGTTTCATGGAAATTATTTAATTTGTTTAATTTGTGGTCTGTCTGCCTGTAGGTAGCAGTTGTTGTATTATAGTGAGTTTGGGTATTTGAAAATCTCTAAAAGTTTATGTACATCTGTACATGCCATTGTTTCAGTGCATCTTCACAGTTGCCAGGGTTCAGAGCTGAGGTCACCCCCCAGAAAATTTTAGATTTATTTTAGATTATTTTAGAGAAATTAATCATGAAAAAATATTTTGTCTTTGCCATTGTTCTCCCAGAAACTTTTTAATGGAGATTTGAGATCATATGCTCTTGGACCAGTCAGATGAGTGTGTGAGTCCTGGTTCTGTACTTATGAACTTTGTGACTTTGTGTTAGTTTCCCTATGATTAAACTTCTTCATTTTGGAAATGGAGACAGTAAACCTCCCTACCTCAGAGCAGTGGTGTAAGGACAAGAAAGGATCAGTCCACGCACCCTATGTAATTGAAAAGGATCCCATTCACAGAAGGACCCACGCTTGGTTAATGCTCTGGTGTTACACAGAGATGAAAGTCTTCATAATTTTTAAGAAGCCATCCTCCAGTTTCATTTGGCACTGGACCCTGAAAATCCTCCTGGACAGGATTGCTTGTGAAGTCTATAGCCCATGGTGCCTGGCATATAGAAGAATCCTCAATACAATCTCAGCTATTACTGGTTTTTTAAGGGAGCTTTTTGTTTGTTGGGTATAGGGCCAAATCTTATTTTCTGTACTTTTTCAATCTGGTCTGGCCTTTGAACCTGCTGATGGGGTTTATCTCATATGTCCTCATGCATTCAAGTCATACTTGGTTGCTGAACACTACTGTAAGGTGTTTCCCCTCATTCTCTGTGAGCGCACACCTGATATGGGCTGTGGATGACTGCTAATTTGAAGTACAGAAACATTTTCTCTATAAATATGAGCCACATCACTCAATAAAAAGACATTAGATTGGTTGTTGGCTTAGTGTGAGAAACGAGGGCCTTAGCTGGTATATTATGTCACTGACATTGCTCCAGAAAGACATTTGGAGGAGATCTAATACCCTTTTTTGCTCTTATGTTGCAGACTATTTGAACTCCAGACGGACCAACACCAGATAAATTATGAATGTTGAACAAGATGACCTTACATCCACAGCAGATAATGATAGGTCCTAGGTTTAACAGGGCCCTATTTGACCCCCTGCTTGTGGTGCTGCTGGCTCTTCAACTTCTTGTGGTGGCTGGTCTGGTGCGGGCTCAAACCTGCCCTTCTGTCTGCTCCTGCAGCAACCAGTTCAGCAAGGTGATTTGCGTCCGGAAAAACCTACGGGAGGTTCCAGATGGCATCTCTACCAACACGCGGCTGCTGAACCTCCATGAGAACCAAATCCAGATCATCAAAGTGAACAGCTTCAAGCACTTGAGGCACCTGGAAATCCTACAGTTGAGTAGGAATCATATTAGAACAATTGAAATCGGGGCCTTCAATGGTCTGGCAAACCTCAATACTCTGGAACTCTTTGACAATCGTCTTACTACCATCCCAAATGGAGCTTTTGTATATTTGTCTAAACTGAAGGAGCTCTGGTTGAGAAACAACCCCATTGAAAGCATTCCTTCTTATGCTTTTAACAGAATCCCTTCTTTGCGCCGACTAGACTTGGGGGAATTGAAAAGGCTTTCATATATCTCAGAAGGTGCCTTTGAAGGTCTGTCCAACTTGAGGTATTTGAACCTTGCCATGTGCAACCTCCGTGAAATCCCTAACCTTACACCTCTCATAAAACTAGATGAGCTGGATCTTTCTGGGAATCATTTGTCAGCCATCAGGCCTGGCTCGTTCCAGGGACTGATGCACCTTCAAAAACTGTGGATGATCCAGTCCCAGATTCAAGTGATTGAACGGAATGCCTTTGATAACCTTCAGTCACTCGTGGAGATAAACTTGGCACACAACAATCTAACACTACTGCCTCATGACCTCTTCACACCCTTGCATCACCTAGAGCGGATACACTTGCATCACAACCCTTGGAACTGTAACTGTGACATACTGTGGCTCAGCTGGTGGATAAAAGACATGGCCCCCTCCAACACAGCTTGTTGTGCTCGATGTAACACTCCTCCCAATCTGAAAGGGAGGTACATCGGGGAGCTTGATCAGAATTACTTTACATGCTATGCTCCTGTGATTGTGGAGCCCCCAGCAGACCTCAATGTCACTGAGGGCATGGCAGCCGAGCTGAAATGTCGGGCCTCCACGTCCCTGACCTCTGTATCTTGGATTACCCCAAATGGAACGGTCATGACACATGGGGCATACAAAGTGCGGATAGCTGTGCTCAGTGATGGCACATTAAATTTCACGAATGTAACCGTGCAAGATACAGGCATGTACACATGTATGGTGAGTAATTCTGTCGGAAATACCACTGCTTCCGCCACCCTGAATGTTACTGCAGCAACTACTACTCCCTTCTCTTACTTTTCAACCGTCACAGTAGAGACTATGGAACCTTCTCAGGATGAGGCACGGACCACAGATAACAACGTGGGTCCCACTCCAGTGATTGACTGGGAGACCACCAATGTGACCACTTCTCTCACGCCACAGAGCACAAGGTCGACAGAAAAAACATTCACCATCCCAGTGACTGACATAAACAGTGGGATCCCGGGAATCGATGAGGTCATGAAGACCACCAAAATCATCATTGGCTGTTTTGTGGCCATCACACTCATGGCTGCAGTGATGCTGGTCATTTTCTACAAAATGAGGAAGCAGCACCATCGACAAAATCATCACGCCCCGACAAGGACTGTTGAAATCATTAATGTGGATGATGAGATTACAGGAGATACACCCATGGAAAGCCACCTGCCCATGCCTGCTATCGAGCATGAGCACCTAAATCACTATAACTCTTACAAATCTCCCTTCAACCACACAACAACAGTTAACACAATTAATTCAATACACAGTTCAGTGCATGAACCGTTATTGATCCGAATGAACTCTAAAGACAATGTACAAGAGACTCAAATCTAAAACATTTACAGAGTTACAGAAAACAAACAATAAAAAAAAGACAGTTTATTAAAAATGACACAAATGACTGGGCTAAATCTACTGTTTCAAAAAAGTGTCTTTACAAAAAAAAAACAAAAAAGAAAAGAAATTTATTTATTAAAAATTCTATTGTGATCTAAAGCAGACAAAATTATGTGTATTCCTCAGAACCTGTTTTTGCTGCACTTATTTACTATTTTCCCACATCTCATCCCTGCCTTCCCTGGTTGCCATATTTTTCATAGATCTCAAGTCCCTAAAGAACTGGCCTAGGAAATTTTGTAAGAATTCTGTTACACTTTGAGATTTTTATGGTGAATTCTAGTGGTGAGAACCAGTCTATTTTGTCTTTCTTTCTTTCTTTTTTTTTTTTCTCTTTCCTTTCTTTCCCTCATGCCCTTATGAAGTAGTCCAATGGGGAATGCAATATTAGAAATAGATTTTTAAGAGAGAACGAGATTAAAAAAAATGCAAGATCTTATATTTTTCATGTAATGACCTGTTCTGTATTTATGAGAACCATTCAATGACAAAGAAAAAGAAAAAGAAAAAAAGAAAAAAAAAAGAAAAAGAAAAAAAAAGAAAAAAAGTAAGCGAACAACAGATTAATTTACATATGAGCATCTATAAAACCCATGATCTTTTAAACACCTCTAGAACCAGAATTTGTAGTTCAAAAACTAAAAAAATAAGGTTATAAATAAAATATTGTTGGTTTTTCTGTACCTGGACACAGCTCATTTGTAGTATGGCTCAAATGTGAGAAACTTGAAGGTAATTAGATTTCCTGCTTTCTAAGAAAGAAAAAAGTATTATATTCTTCAGTCCCAGCATCAGTCTCTTTGGGGTCCTATTTCATTAGCTGACTTGAGTGTTGGACCTATATTCAAGGATGCTGTGGTATTTTATTTTTCTTCTTCTTCTCACTAGGAGCACCCTTTGTAGAATGCGCAGATTAAAAAACAATGGTTTTGTGAGATAAATTCAATCCCACTTGAAAGAAAGTTTCATTATAATCTAGTTACTGTCTCCTAAGTTAAGTCCTATTGGCTAAAGTACAACAAGATAATGTGAAGGTATTCTAAATTATCTAAGTTGAAAAATAATTTTTGGTGCTGAGTATCAGCAAATTCAGCTCAATTCCACAATAATTATTAAATACCTTCTGTTTTAAACACTGATTTTAGTGCTGTGGGTACACAATTGAGAAGGCCTGCTTCTTGTCCTTAAATCACTCATGATCTATATGAAATATGATTAGAAAAATATCAGCCTCTTATTCAGGGCTAACTCTAATTTTACTGATAAATGGAAGGTCATGAATTGGGAACCTGAAATTTCAAAAATATTGGTTATTATTACAGAAAGCTCCTTGATTTATGGTTTCTTCCATCCTTCTGGAAGAACTGACTCTCTTCTTTCAAATGGAAATCGCAGAGCTATAAAGTTGTGTGAGTATGGATTTGCCATGATGGGTGTGTGCGCACCGAGAGATAGCCATGTCAATAGAGTAGTAATTCACTAAAGGTCCTTGAAGGAACTGGAGAAACATTAGGTATGAGAATATACACTAGCTTCCAACTAAAAGAGGAACTTGCTGGTTCTTAGTACATTGGCACTCTCCTGATATTTTAACATTGTATGTCTATGACTTCTGTCCTGATCTATGTGAAGCAAAGTGAAAACAGACACCTCTTATTACTGACCTTGAAACCTACCACCTCATTGGTGAAACGACTGATGCCCAAGCTGTTGAATACTTTATCTCCTAATGGAGGAACTTAAGTCTGCAGGCTGGAGCTCATACCAGAGTGTTGTGTTCTCCAGGTGTGGAGAATCAATCATTACTCACAAAGCAGGTCAGAAAACGGGAATGAAGGGAAGAAAATGAGTAAGACCACATAAGGGTTTTACCTCTTTTTTTTTTTTTTAGATCACTAATTCTCCAGTAGCTTTTTCATCTCTAGTATTTCACCTCCCTTTGTTAGGAACACTATTCACATTTACTTCTACTGTGGAGAAGACGCCCCCAAAAGAGGAAAACACATGTTGGCTGTCACTGGTCAAGCTATTCAGTATAGAATGTACTTAATATATTCCCAAGATGTAGATCACAAAGCAAATAAACAACCCACCAAGGGATATCCAGCAGATGCTAGTCCAAAGAAGAGTGTTATAAGCCAAGAGGGAAAAGAATCCTGCCTTCTCTACTTGATCTGTGTTCACTGAGCTCTCTCTTTGCAGGCTCTGAACCTTCACTCACTTTGAGCTGATAATTCTTAGGGAGTTAGTCCCAGCACACAACTCCCCTTAGCTGTGAGGGTTGGCCGAATGATTGGAAAAATTCTACCAAACAGAATGAAAGGTGAACTCAAACCAAAAAGTTAAGAAAGCATACATTTCAGTCCTATAGGAGATTATAGTTGCTGTAATAAATACATTCTGGAAGCAAAAGTATTGATGAAAGACTGGTTAAGCCAAACTTGACCTTCACAGTAAATTTAGAAACACTTTTGAATAAACATCCTCATTGCAGGTTGTGGGTTTGAAGAGTGGGGTGCTATAAATGCATTACCTAGACGTATGTATCTAGAGGTTTATGATTAGCAGGGTTTGTGTTTGCTCTGCATAGCACACTTGGCTTTTGGCCCTCAGTATAGGAGTTGTACTGTGTACTGTGTACTGTGTACTGTGCACTGTGTAGACATGTGAGAGACCATCATGCACTGTGGACTTCTTGGTCCACCAGAAAGTTCACGTGACTGTCCAACATCTGGTATGTCCTTGTAACAAAACATAATCCCATGTCAATCTCTCTTTTTATTCTATCCAAAGACAACAAGTGGTAGTACTCTTAAATACTCATGTGCATCAAAAATATGTCTCTACAAGGAACCAGGTTAAGGTAACCTAATGATAATTGAGTGTGTGTGTGTGTGTGTGTGTGTGTGTTTTCCTTACTAAAGGTATGTAGTTTACTTCAAGGAAACATCAAGGATGTTTTAGAAAGATTATGCAACATTTCCTTTTTCTATGAGGAATCCTGTATACCTGGCTATCATGTCAATCTCCTGACTTCTTCGAATGTGTTTGAATACATTTTCAGTGGCAAAATGGGAGAATTTGGTATAGTTCATACACGTAGGGCCTGATACAGCTTTAGTAATTTTTCCCCTCATATTCTAAATATTCTGTAATCAAATATCATCTTTTCCCAAACTGAAATAGGTCATTTGATCTTGGAATGTTAACCAGTATTTGTTAGAGGAGAAAAATTTTGCTAGTCCACAATTGTTCTGAGGTCTTATAATCAAAGAGTTAAAAATCAGAATATTTGAGACTCTACACTATGAAATTCTGACTATAGATTGCTGGAAAATAACTTGACGGTAGAGATCTTAGTTGCATGAAGGAAGGAAAAGAAGACATTTTTTTAAAAACGGAAGATACCGAAAGATTAAAAAAAAATTTTTAATGGATGGTCCCAGAGTATCAACATTTCCAAGGTAAATACTGAAAGGTGGAAAAACATTAATAACATTCATGAATCCTTGATCCTTTTGGTATAATCTTCGAGATGCTTAGAAAAGCAGAAGGGTCAGGTAACCGGGTGTGAATACAGTGCAGTGCTCTAAAGCAATGTAATTTTTAAATAATGTGTTCAGTGGTTGATCTGGTCTTCAGGCTGCTAGTTTCAATAAGGATATTGAAGATAATAATATCATTAAATATCACACATATAACATGTGGGGGACTGAGGAGTCAGACTCCTCTAGGAAACCATTCCTTTGTTTCTAAAATATATTAGAAACAATATATTGTTAGAAACAATATATTGTGCTAAAATATATTAGCACGGAGCCCATATCATTATATTTGATCAGAATGTGATTTCTCTACAAAGCTACTTTATTGATTTATTTTTAGGAGATTTTATTTTTAAGTAATCCCTACACCCAACATGGGGCTCAAACTCGCAACCCCAGGATCAAGAGTCACGTACTCTTCTGACTGAGCTGGTCATGTGCCCCTGTACAAAAACGACTTTAGATAAAAATGAGTTTCAAAAATTGCCTTAAAAAAACACAAGGTATCTTGTATTCTTTTTCTTCTGCCATAAGGAGAGAGATGAATTCCTAAAGACTCTGTGTTGGATAGAAACCAGCTGTGACACTGTTGTCTCTCCATGCACCAGCAGGATACAAAATAAGATACGTCTGGCTCCATGAGAGGAAAAAAGAAATGTCGAATAAATAAGAGTGCACTATCAATTAAGATCCAAATTTAGACGCTGAGAGAAGCATTCTTACAACACAAATCAGTTCGTGTCCTTTGTTTTTTTTTTTTTAAGTGCCGCCAATAAAACTCCTGGGGCTTCACCCTTTCTTAGCAGTTATTTTAAAAATATATATGCATTACATATAAAATTGTATGATTCAATTGGATAACAAGTGTTAGAAGCAGTAGGTGAGACTGTCACTCGTTTTGCTTTTGCATGAAAAGAATAAACAGAAAATAAAGGGTGGGGCATTGTATAGAGACAATCAATTACGCTGTTTTCATGAAAGCACATGATACTGGAAGCTCCTTCGGTCTTGTAAATCTTGGCAAGACCAGGAAGCAAGGATTCTCACACAACCACTGCACAAAACACAGAAAGTAAGGACCTCTGAAACTCCAGACCGTGAAGCCTTATCTTTCAATATTTGGTCCAGTAATTTAATTTCTCTTTCCAGATTATTAAGACTACACTTTATTATCTATTTAATGCTGAATTGCTGAGTTTGAATTTGTCCAAATGACATCAATCTTATCTTTATCTGGCTGGCAGATAGTGAATATATGGCAGATAGTGAATATATGACATTTAGTAAAGATGAAAGAGAAGCTTCAGTGTGGTTTGAAGGAGAGGGACAGGTCTCTGTGGTGGCAGGGAAATCCCTTCTGATTTATGTCCCATAATCCTGAGAACTTGGCAAAATAGCCACTACCTCGGCCCCAAGATATCATGATGAAAACCTATTATGGGAACCCCTAACATTTATTATGTCCATATATCAGTAAGGCTTTCTGAATGATGATTAGTAAATCTCCTTACTTCTCAGCCCCTAGTTCCTCATTAGAAGAGGTAAAAATAAAGTGGAAATTAATTTCTATTTAAGCACAGCTGCTAGTTTTGTAGCGCGTATGGTTCTCTAAGAGAAATAAGTGACACATCAACCCAGCTAAATATATAAAGCATACACAAGAGTAATTATGATATATTTTATGGTATATACTTTTTTATGGGAGCTACTATAAAATTTTAAATAAAATAATTTGTAATACTAGGGAAATCATGAGTTTCTTTACTAACAGAATCTTTATGAAGAAAAATTAACCTTAACAAAAATGTGTAAAATGCCTCAAAAGTCAAATGTTGAAGTGGAATTCCCAGTCCTATGGCTAGTTCTGTTTTTGAGAAATAAAATTTTACAAAATGAAAGAGAGAAGTAATAAAGTTTCTCTTTCCAGCATCCCTCATGCAAAATAACTCATAATTGTAAAGGTATTTTTCAACATAAATTGACTGTTAAAGAATGAACTTTAGTTCACTCTGGCCATAAAAAATGTCATGTAGCTATGTATTCTCACCTAAAATTTTTTCAAGAGTCTTAAAAACAAACCACTCTTAAAAAATCAATGCCAGTTTTTATGGGCTCAATTGCATTTTCGGTTTTTAATACATATTCTTAACCTATGTAGAAGTATATTTTATCCCAACATGTGTTTGGGTTCTCCAGAAGTTTTCTAAAATCAGGGTCTATCACTTCTACACAATAGTTAGTTACACGATCTAGAGTACAACTCTAACAATATTGAGGACAACTCACACAGGTGAATAAATTATTTCCTAAGATTTGTAGGTTTGGTACCTCTTTTGATTTCTATTTCTGAACTCTGCTTAAAAGATCTGGTATTTTTATTATAATTAATATAATCTACCTCCAAGAAATTTGAAGAAACCAGAAATTTCACAATACTGAGAAATGCTTAAAAAGCTGCACTGTATATATATATATATATATATATATATATATATATATATGTATATATATGAAAATAACTTTATTATATATATGAAAATAATTTTATATATGTAATTGATCTATCTAATCTATAATTGTGTTACTATGCTTCCTATCAAAGATAAATACCAATATATATTGATTATTCATTAAAAGCATATGCTAATCAGATAAAAATCTCACTTATTGGCCAACCTGGTTTCAACTTATTTACATTACCATTAAACTCTTATAAAACTCTATTCATAACAAATCTTGAGAATGATTTATAATAGGTAATTAAAAGTCATTTTAGTAACCAGAGGAAGCACTGATGTTCAGGAGTAAGATCCACAATTAATGTCAGAAATAAACTGGGTTTGTGCAAATTAGTGAGATACCATTAAGTAATCCTAAAGTAATTCAAAAATAAGAATTGTGTGCTATATAGCTTAGAAAGGCTTTCATCTGTTTTCTTATTTGTTGAGCCTTGGAAGAATGGTATGGGAGTATATTTTAATTAATGTATCAAGTTCCCTGAATTGCGTATTTGTCTGTAGGTAGAACTATTAATATTTTGAAGCCCTAAACAGAATAAAAAGAAAACAAAACACTAGGAAAGAGAAAAAAGGAAGTTGTATAAGGAGAAAACATGGTTAGAGTTTTTTAGGTTAGAATGGATTAATTTGCATAGGGAGAATGAATTGAGCAACCTACTTAAATCCAGGCATTGTTCAAGACTCTGGATATACAATAGTGAACAAAATAAAGCTATGCCCTGTATGATAGCATGACCAATTCATCTTGGTTTGCTTAGGCTTCCCTGGTTTTAGCAATGAAAATCCTGTGTCCTAGGAACCACTTGATTCAAGGCAAGTTGGGATGGTTGGTCACGTTCTTCCAGACCTTACTTTTCTGGTAATTGTTACCTTGATTCCATGATTCAGATTAATGTGCTTACATCATTGCTAATGGCACTGCCAAATAACACTGGCCACAAGTAAGGAGTGGCCAGAACACCTTGTTTCTAATTTGGGCAAGGTCATCCTAGGTGCAAATGTCAGTTATATCAAATTCTTTAGAATAACTTTGAGACAGCCCTCTGTAGAGTTCAACAGAAGTACAGAAAACAGAACTTGTCCTCAAGAAGCAGCTTTAGTTTGAACATGTCAACAATCATATTGCCAGAGCTACCATTTACAGATCCCCTACATTTCTCATTTCCAGTACTCACAAAAACCTATAATGTAGGCATTGTTTTCTTCCTTTTAGGGAAGAAGACATAGAGAGTAAACTCTTTCCACTGCACAAAAATTAGAAAGAAAACCAAGGATGAAAGAAGAGAATTAGAGTTTTCAGATGGCCATCTCAAGTCTTAATTTAACAATGGCATTTATTATTCAGAATAGAAAACCATTGACACTCTTCTCAGAATATTTCATGTCTTGTATTCTATTAAGTTGTCTCCTCCTGGAAAACAGCCTTCTCTTGGGGACACATGTTAGTATTTAGTGTTAGTCTTATTAGTGTTTCTTTATTCAAATTTATTAATGAAATTGGTAGGACAACATCTTTGAAGCACTTCATTGGCTAATGTGACAGTATTTGAAATATTGATATGTTGAACTTCACAGAGGAACTACAAATGGAAAACATTATGGATCAGCTAGCATTCAAAGATGAAATGAATCAATCAATACTATATCATAGTAACTAATCAGTGTTAGGTATTTTATTTTTAGGGTTTCATTATGATTCACTTTTATATTCTAATCAAATGTCATTGATGGATATAGTCATGAATGAAACAGTAGCTAAAGTATCATATTCCAATTCCTTTCCATATTAAAAAAAATCCTCTTTACCAACTTCAATACGTCTTTAACATCTCATTATGTAAACTGTTCCATGAAGTCAATAAAAGCATCCAACTTATCTTTCTTAGAATACAACACACTGTTCGAAGTTTTCTAAACTATTTGAGGTAAACACTAGGCAATATTTTTTAGGCAATATTTTTTTTTTACTTGCAAAGTAGCCGAAAGAGACAAAATGAAAAAAAAAAACAAAACAAAACACAAGTTATACCCCCAAAGCCAAAGTTTAACTTTTGAAAATTGAAGATTCAAATGAACAATTCTGAATAAAAAATGATTATTCCAACCAAGTACCCCTTACAAATTTAAGCCTCTATACTTCAGCTTTTGTAGTTAATTTTCACACTAAAAGCATTTGCTTAATAAATAATGAATACACCAAAGAGAGACTATCATAAAAATAGATGGATACATGAGAGATTTAATTGGTTACATGAATCAGTATTAAAGTACAGTTGGAAAGTTGTCTCTCTGCATAAAGGTGTGAGTGACAGTCTTGAGAAGGGGGTCTGTTGTATATATACCTTTTAATATAGCACTGGTGGTGAGTTTTAAATCTTTGATCTTAGTCTGTATCTTTTCATTCTTAAATACTTGTAATCATATACTCAAAAAACATTCATTGAGTGTTTGCTATATGCCAGCAATGAGTAAAGTTGTCAGGAATACAAAGAATAAGGACATAGTCTTTGCTTTCAAGGAGCACTATATTACAGTATTGCAACTACAGTATGATAAATTGAATGAAAGAGGCAGTGCATGGTACCTAAGTAGAGAGAAGGGCAATAGACCTAGGCTGTGTGGTTGAAGGAGGGTAAATCATAGTTGCTTCTCATATGAAGTGATGCCTGGCTTGAACTCTAATTTCTAACAGAAATTAGCCAGGAGGAAGGACAGGATACATTAGCTTTTCCAGCACAAATGTACTGCAAGGTCAAGCAACAAGCAAACATCATGTATGAGAGAACTATACATGGTTTAATGTTGTTAGAGCAAAATTTGGAATTTGGGGTTCGCTAAAAACAAAGCCAAGACAATGGTTAAAGACCTTAAAGACATGATGACCCTACTGAATTTAGCCTGTAGATGATGGTAAAGTATAAACATTTTCCAAGTACTTGAGTGGTAGCCTCAGATTTGAGCTTTGAATAAGTCATTTACACAGCAGAAGAAAAATTTAAGGTTAACAAGACTGGGGCAACGAGAAACTCATCTTGGAAGGTGTTTCACTACTACAGGGAATAGATAATTAGTGTAAATTATAGTCAGGACATGTTAAAGAATCCAACAAAAAAAAATCAAGCTTAGTTAGCTGGACATGTCTCATTAGATGTTGGGGAGGAGGGGAGAGGAAGTAAAGATTTGTTATATTTGTTAACTAGTAGAAATATAGAGGTGAGTGGGAGAGAGAAGAAAATGTTTGTAGTTGGCAGCTGAAATAGAACATGATTTTCTGGATGAATGCTGGGGAAGGAAGGTTATGTGCTCACTAAGTTTTAGTTATACAGAATTTGAATACTGTCCAATATCAAACTCTGCACAAGGAATAAAACAAAGCAGTAAGGTGAGTTTATGGGAAGGCTTTCAACCAACAAGCAGAGAAAGTCAAAGCCATGGGAACAATGAGTTCCTGGAAGCTCAGAGGCTAAGGGATGTTTATGGAATAAATGCAGAAATTATTTGGCTTTTTTAGCTGCTTCATTGCTTACTAGTCTTCTTCCCCATTTGGATCAGGGAAGCTAAATCAGGAGAACGAGAAAGTCCAGAGATAACATGAAAAGACTTGGGGATTGGCAATTGTTCTTTGCTGATTTCTGAGAAGAGCTATAAATTCCTATAAGGTTAGGTCAGGTTTCCTTTATGCACCTGTGTTGACTAGCTCTCATTTTGTCCCTGACATAAGTGACTTCACTTTAGTTTGGTTCTACAATACCTATGACAAACCCAGGTTGAGTTGCCCAGCAGGAAACTTCTCTGGACTAACAATAACAGTATTGTAATCATCTATAGAAAATTTGTAAAGAAAGCTGAGGAAGTGGGTGGGACTACCCAGTGCGTGATACAGGAAGTCCAGTGGGTAAAGGATAGAACCATGAGAAACACCATTTGAAAGGTGTGGAGAAGAAGAGAAAACCATTTATTAAAATCCGTTAAAAAATTTACTAATTGAGTCTTTGCTACATGCTAGGTCCTATGTTAGACTTTGGTGTTAGTGCTTTAAAGATGAGTCTCAGGTTAAAAAGGGAAGACAAATGACAAAGACAATCATTTAATTGTAGCTGTGGTAAGAACTATAAGGTAAAATCGCAGGATCACATCACTGAGAATGTAAACCAAGGGAATTGGCTCTAGTGTGGCCGATCTCTTTAAAGTAGTGGCTTTTAAAGGGGGGACAGGAAGAATGGATTGTTATAAGGCAAAAAAGGGTGGAGGCAAAGGTTCTTTGAAACAGACCAACTGGTCTGGGTTAAGTGCCTGGCCATACAGAAGCAGATGAAAGAGAAGATGGCAGGGTGTTGGGGGAGGGGGGAGGAGTACAAGAACCAAGAGAAGATTTATGATAGCCAGACAAATAGAATTTTGTGAAGGGTATAAATCCAATTATCTAAGAAATTTGAAAACACTCACTGAATTTGGCAATAGGAAGTTAGGGATAGCTTTAGCAGAAACAGTTTTAGGAAATGATTGTATGCATTGGCTTGGGTTGGGGAGCAGGTACAAGAGAAAGGGAGGCCATATTATAGTGCAGAGAGGAAATTGATGGGGCAGAAGTGGAAGCAACAAGATGGGGTCTTTGGAAGGAGTGAAAAGTGTTAAGCAGAGAAATTAGTGGTGAATGATGTTAACTAGAAGGAGAGGACAGAAGGCAACAGAAGTTGCTAATCTCAGGAATTCAGACTTTATTCTATAGGCAAGAAGGTAGCCATAGAAAAGAAAAGTATATGTGGACCAACATTCATGGCACAATGATTCATTTATTACAACAAAATGGGACATCACTGAAATTATAAATCCCAAACTAGCCTGGCTTGAGAAAATGACAGGAAAATGCCATAGATTTTTTTTAAATTAACTCTCTACTTTCTGATCTATATCACATGAGTAGACTACTATTACCTGGAAATAAAGAGAATTTCCTGAGGCATCATAGACTCAGGATCTCTATAGTCAGACTAGTTTATAATTTGCAATAGTTAAAAGAACAAGAAACAAATACTTCTGATGCATTTCCTGAATAGCTAGTTAATTGATTTTAGGAGATTCTTTCATCTCTTGATATCCAATGAAGTAATAAAATTTGCCTTTAAAGGAAGAACAATGAAACATGAAATTTAAAAAACTTCAGAGTCCATTAAGGGAGTGAAATTAGGTTATCATCTATTAAATAACAGTAATTAATGCCATAATTGCTTAGAGCAAAAGAGTACAGTTGCCATTTTCTAATGCCATCAGATAAGAACTATGATGAATGGAAGGAATAAAGGCTTTTAAATTTATGAGTAGAATATAGAAGAGAATATCAAGGAAAGTAGTAAAAGTTCCAATATGGAATAAATGAAACCTCTAGCGACCACATTACAGGTAACTATCTTGCTGTGAACACGAAGACACAGACAAGAAGTGTCGTAATACATCTCTTCTATCTCATTAAATGTGTAGTGATCACATGTTATACATGTAATCCAACCATCAGAAAACTATTCAGAATCTTCTGGTATTTGTTACAAGAAAAATGATATTAAATTGGTAAGTAAATGACAAAGACTTCTACTTTATTTTTACATAAAACAGTATTTGTAAGTGACCTGCTTATGCTGGTATAGCAATATATTGCAGAATATATGTTTATTGCACAATAATAAATTTACTTTTGTATTAATAATGAACATTTTGAAAAGCATCTGAGAAAAGCAGCCTGGAATCTCCCTGCTGAGTCATACTTGGCACATAGATTAGAATAAAATAGTTCTTAACCACTAACGAATGAAAAAAAACAAAAGTCATGAGCAGGTTAAAAAAAAAAAAACAGTGATGAGTAGGTAACTCACTTGAATCAAGATGATAATTATTAGAATTGAAGACACAGAAGACGGAAGAAAAGAAGAGTTTTTAATTAGACACAATATGTTTATTTTTTTATTTTTAACTCTTTAATTGACTTTATTAAACTATTCATGAATTAGGTAGCAAACTTTTTAGCAAGTAGAGAGATGCTCCCCAGACACAGGGTGTTTAAAACAAAAATTACACTTTTTAGTTTGTAGGTTATTAACTTTAAAAATAAAACTGTGAGGTCATTTACCAGCAGGAATAGGTTTATTTGGGAATGGCAGAGAATTGCAATTGGTGACATGCAAGCTATGGCAAAACCATAGGCAAATCTGGAGAACGAAGGAGAAGAGCCCTCTTTTATAGAGGAGGGGGAGAATAGGAGGGACAGTTATGAACAAGAAGTCCATTGGAGTAAACTGGGTGTTCAAAGTCTAGGGGCTTTCCATTGGCTGAGTTGTGATAGTACTTAGTAACTGGGCTTTTGCTGGGTTAAGAGAAAATCTTTCTCCTGCTGGGGTAATAAAGTATAAGCTTCTTCCTGTAGAGGATACAAAGTACTGTCTCTGTTGGTTCTGCGGTGATGACAAGTGCTAGGAAGTGAGCATTCCCTTTTGGCCTTCCAACTCCATTTTAGTGAGGGTTGTCTTTATTAAACCTCACAAATTCTAACACGAGGGATTTGGACTCTACATTGCTTCTTTTATGATTCTCCAATTGGATACTTATTAGCACAACATCCATGGGAGTCCATCCATTGAAATCATTTCATTTCATGACTACTTAGCATGTCTCAAAGTGGAAAATTTTGCTTAGGATTTAGGTAAAGTCCCCTTCTGAAGTTGATCGTCTTTAATTTTACTTTATTAATTTAAGTAATTGATTGATTAAAATTTAATGAATTAATTAAAATGCCATAAGCATCTGAACTCTGTACCCAGTGAATCAAACATAGGTATTGAGCTTTGACTTTTACCTTTTTATCTTTTATTCTTTTTATTCTTTTGGTCCTCAAAAAAGGGACCACAAACATATTTGCAAAACAAAGGATTTTCATTGTGCTTTATTGTATTCTATACCTGGAAACAGTTCAACATTTTCATAGTTATGGAAAATATCCCACATTTTAGAATATTTGTTTTATATGCTGCCTTTAAAAATTTGGCACAAACACTGCGATTTAGCCATAATTTTTTTGGATCAAGTCATAGTCTATTAGACTTATCCATTTGTCACTGAGTTTCAGTCATAAAAAATTTTGGAACAGGCATATCATCCTAAAGGAAAGGGATAGAATATCATTCAACCATCATATCTGTGCTAATTCCATCGATTCAAGTTTTCAGTTTCAATTTTTTTGGTCTTAGTAGCCATCCACTCACTAATGGCAGTATTCTAGTTTTTATTTTTAGTTTCCAAATTTCCATTTAGAAAAAAAGATTTGACTTTTTTTAAGCTGCATGACTCTAGTATTTGTGTGAGTGGTTACATGTATGTGTCTGCATTTATGTGTGGGTATAGATCCATGTGCTTCTTTCCCATACTTATACTCTCCTTTTTCTTGTTCATGAACATGGATTTCATCAGTTTTTACTGAATGTATAGTATAGTTTTTCTCTTCCAGTAATTTTGTAGCTTAAAATGTTAAAGCAGGAGAGGGCCATAGTATGTACTTTTTCTTCATTACTAATTTGTACAGTTGCCAGATTCAAAATATTGAAGGTACATGGCATCAAATTTAAAGCCACATTATTTTTCAATATACCTTTCTTAATTTTTCTTTTCTCTGAGAAAAACAATTCTTTCCCAATATGTAATTTTGTGTATCTATATTATTGGTAATAATAATTATCATTAATTATAATCTTAATAAAATTATTATAGCTAACATTCACTGAATTCCCAGCTCAGATCACACTTAGGTTCATGAATTTAATTCTATATTCCTCAGCTTTTCTAATTGCCCCCAATATTAAGATTAAGTACTGTATTCTTTTGAGAAAAATAAGGAATGAGTTTGAAGATTTCATCCCAATTAGAGAAAATCAGGACCGGAATTGCACATCTTTTTTTATTCCTTTTCTACTAATTTCTATTTTTGAGGAATAAGAATTTTGCCACCATACTTGTTGCTTACAGGAAGAGACCACTTTATTAAATCCTATTTAATAAATAAGTCCCTCAAAAAAAGGACTGAAGAAAGTGGTTAATAAATCTATACTTAATTTCACTCAGCCTCTCTTAGGTCCACAAAAGGGAACATGAACCACAGAGGTTAATCACACACAAAATCTGTGGTTCTGAACTATTTCTGTATGTTGGAAATGTGTTTCAGAATTCAGAATTTCAGTGACCTAAAATTAAGACCTTGAAAATGTAGCCCTGAAGAAATTTATTAAGGATATAAAAGGAATAAATGTGAAAAGCGCAGTTTATAATTTTGCAAAGTTGATGCCCAGTCCTTCTCTCTTCCTGATATTTCTAATAACTATCTTGCTAAACAGAACTGAGTTAATATGGGCTCCTGGGACATCACCTCCGGCCTCAATCATATTTCTGCCAAGCAGTGTGTTTTCAGGCTGACGACTTTCAGAAAATATATAATATGATACAGTTTGAGAATTTTTGGTTCATTTTGTTTTCCTCTAAAATCTGGGAATCTTGAAAAGCAGAAAACTTGATCATATTACACTAAAACACAAAGGTGTCACACATAAAGATGCGATAGATTTTAAAGATTTTATTTATTTATTTGACACAGAGAGAGAGAGATTACAAGCAGGCAGAGCAGCAGGCAGAGAGAGGAGGAAGCAGTCTCCCCACCAAGCGGAGAGTCTGATGTGGGGCTCAATCCAGGACCCTGAGATCATACCCCGAGCTGAAGGCAGAGGCTTTAACCCACTGAGCCACCCAGGTGCCCCTAAATTTTAAAAGTAAAATGAATGCACCAGTTACCAAACACTGTAAGTGAATTTAAAAGAAAACTTGCAAAACAGTTACATTAGTTTCATGGCTCCAAACTCTTATCTATAGTTTATAGGTATTTTTGTCAAATATTCTCCCTACTTTCAATTCAGCTTTACTCTAAAACCCCTTTTTAGGGGGTTAGAAGGGTCCTCAACAGCCCTAGACCTATTTTTAAATGTGACCTCTTTTCTTCCAGTTCTCCCTGTAGAATTATTCCATCCTTACAGTTTTTCTTTTGAAAAACTTTTGAAATTTCAGATCAACTGATCAGAAAGCAACGGATACATCAGAAATCTTGAAAACTATATAGAATCAATCTGCAGATAAGTTATGTGACAAAATTTTACTCTGAGCAAAGTTTATTGGCATCAGGGTCAGCAAACTACTCCTCTCCTGTCAATGACCACTGCTAGTAAACAGAACATTATTGGAACACAGTTATGCCCATTGACTTACTATGCGTTGTCTATGGTTGCTTTCATTCCACAATGGCAGAGTTCCTTAGTTACAATTAGTTCCTTAGTTACAATGTCTCAAAAACTCTAAAATACTCACTATTTGGCTCTTTACAGATAGATTGTCAACTCCTGGTGTTGAAGATGGAAATTAAGTAATCTCTACAATGATGAGCATCACTTATAGAGGATTAAATCATTTGTAATAGTTTGACTCTGAAGTCTCCTATCTGTATTCTCAAAACTACCTTTTCTTCCACTGTCCCCTTTCTACACTGCTCATTAGTACAGTGAAGGTTGAAATAGCATGCTGTTTATGAATAAGTGAAATTTTGCACTGGACATGCCTCCATGCCTTAAATTTCCTGTCTTTGAGATTCCCTCAATGTTTCATTGGTCGTAGAATTTATTACCACTTTCAATATTTTTTAATTGCATCAGTGCAAACCAACAAGTGTGTCACTATCAAAAGAAAACTAGCCAACGGGTTTTGATCAAAAGCCTTTCCTTTTGGAAAGAAAGAAATAAAACCAGTACATCTTCAATGTGAATGTTCCTTAGAAACTTTCACAGTATCCTTTGCTAAGCTTATATGCTGAATAGATTCTTCAGCTAAATGCTGTTTTCCTGGAGAAATATTTATTTTGCTGTGTTGATGATTCTCTTTCAACTAGAATTATTAGGGAAATATAGTCAGGCCTAAAAATAAAAAGACAGGTGTTCAGGGAACCATGACAAATTTAAATGGCTTGATTACTTCTCTGTGGTAGATGATTTGTTTTATTGTCTGAAATAACACAATTACATTGCGTTCTACTTCCATCTATAGTTACATCAAAGGGAAGATAAAAGAATAAATTAAGCTGGTTTCAAGTACATTTTGGATAATAATTGCAGAGGATTTGAAAGTTGGCAGGGCAGTTGAAATGTGCCCACAATTCACTAAAACTAATATCTAATATTTTGAGGAGTCTGACTTCACATCTATCTTCCAAGTGCTTTTGAACAAGTTCCAGATCTCCATTTGGAATAATGAGCAATAAGGAGATTTTTCTTTGCCTCGTAATCCAAGATAAGCAAAGCTCCTTTTCAGATCCTTTTCCCATAAAGAATCAATCCACAGCCTCTGCTTCCCACTTTAATGTCTAAGTCAGGCTCTCTCAATCCCGATGCTACATTAGAAACACCTTGGTAGTTTTTACATGATAGTGTCTTCCAGATCCGTGCATACTTCATAGGTTCTGATTGAGCTGGGTCTAAGATAGCATCAAAGCATCAGTATTTTTTTTTTTTAAAGATCTCTTTGTAGTTTAACTAAAGTTAAAATGCTTTCGTAACCGCAGGCAGTTGGATTCTATGGAATGACAAGCCCAATAGACCATCAGTAGTAGCAAAGCATAAAGTTTCTGATGGAGTTTGGAATGGACTTGAAATAGCAAACCAATGCATGGAAACTTAGTTCTAACACTGCACGTAAGCAGCTGACTGTAATTGGCTTGCCAGATCAACAATATTATCACACATGTATATGGCATACCATTTGCCATGCAATTTTGTACTCAGCCAATACTTGTGATGGCTGAACAGATATAAACATATATGAATATAAACTGACTACATGTGCAAAACAGTAGCTAGTTGTTAACAATATGCTTTTATCATAATAATGGGCTTAAATGGCTAACCTAAACATTGAAGTTAAAAGTAGTTAATACGTCTTGGTGAGTTTAGATATGACCTGGGATATAGGAATAAAGAAAGTTATAATTCCCATCAGTGGACATCTTTGAGAATGAGGCAGTCATATGCCTTTTCTGGGATAAGAAAGATACAAGCTTCACGGAAGACAGGAAGTTGAATTTCCTAGATAACCAGTCAAGGGTTCCCCTGGGGCAGAGGAAGATAAGTGGAGGGTGACAGAATGAAAAGCTTAACCTGCTGCTGTGGCAATGGTATGATCTTGTGATTCAGGTCCTGGATTTTCTAGTGAAATCTATGTTGAAAATAATGTCCTATAGTGATCAGGTAGCCAGATGAAAATAAGAACACCTCAAAATAGCTTTATTCTTTCCAAAATGTAATTTAATGAATTCTAACACCTCAATATTTTTATTGTCCTTTCTCATTAAAAAATATTCGATTCTTAGCTCTTTTTGAAATATTGTTTTTTACCACTATCATGTTGAAATTTCTTACATGTTTAATATTGTTACTTTTTTCCCTTCTTTCCTCCCTTTTCCTTTCGATCTCTTTTCCTTTGTCTTTGTCTTTTTCTTTTCCTTTTTTCTTTGTTTCATTTTTAAAATTATAACATTAATGCACATTGTTATAATAGAAGAGCCAATACAATACAAGAATATGTAGAGACGTTGGGGGTGCCTGGGTGACTTAGTTGGTTACAGCTCTGACTTCAGCTTAGGTCATGATCCCAGGTTTGTAGGATTGAGTCCCACATCAGGCTCTGTGCTCAGCAGAGAGTGTGCTTGTCTCTTTGCCCCTCCCCCTGCTCACCCTCTCTCTCTTTCATACAAATAAATAATATCTTTTTTTTTTTTAAAGATTTTATTTATTTATTTGACAGAGAGAAATCACAAGTAGGCAGAGAGGCAGGCAGAGAGAGAGAGGGAAGCAGGCTCCCTGCTGAGCAGAGAGCCCGATGCGGGGCTCCATCCCAGGACTCTGAGATCATGACCTGAGCCGAAGGCAGTGGCTTAACCCACTGAGCCACCCAGGCGCCCCAAATAAATAATATCTTTAAAAAAATTTTTTTTACGTAAAGATGACACTTATTACCCATGTGTCCCAGGTAACCAACATTAAAAGTCTGGTGCTCATCTTGTGCATGATCAGTTTGCTTAAACAACTGCCGTGATATATATAATATAATAATTGTTTCCTTCAGGGGAAAGAATTTCCCTGTATCAGCACCTAAGTAAACTAAGTAAACTAAGCAAAGTCCTTAAAAGTTAGCCCCCCTGGATTTAGAAATCCTCTTTGAATCTTGCCTCCAACACTCACTAGAAAGGAAAAATTTAAGCTCTGAAGCCCCAGTTTATTCATCTGTAAAATGAGAATAATAGCCTAAATACATCATAAAGTGTTGGGAGGCTTTATGTGAAGTAATAATGGATGTGCATAAAATATTAGGATGGGCTCTGGAACCTAGACAATTACAAATAAAGTATTAATTTTATTACCAATCAACTATCCCATTGATTAACGTATGCATTTTAGGAAAGAGAAAATTCCCAAGTCGTTTTTCTCCAATCTGTACAAGAGAGATTTTCCAGTGTACTAAGATAAGACAGTCCAAAGCAAGACCCCAGCAGGCAAGTGGGAACAGATCTTGAGCTCAGGGAATTTCTTGATTTTAGTGGGAGGTGAGTGCTGTATAGAAGGATATTCAAGGCAAAGATAAGATACCGGTGCCAGTAGAGCTCCACAGTGATTATTTTTCAGTTACTTTGTTGACTGGGGCAAGGGTGTGAGTGTGTGAGTGAGGTGAGGTAATTGGGTCACCTGAGTAAAAAGGCAGACTAGTGAGAAAGCAATGACTTTTCATTTTCTCAAACCCTTTCCTGAGACAAACTGTTACTTGTCAGGAGAGAGAGCACCCATAGTTAAAGCACTTGATATTCTCTTTCATGTGGCTAGTGTTTATCTTATCCTCAATACTAAACCGACAGAGTAGGGTCTCAGTAAACATGAATGAGTGGATGGACAGATGGATGAATGGATGAATAAAATGCATGGTCTCTCATTTCACCCCTGATTTCTACTAAAAGGACTAAGAAAGTCCACAGAGGGCTGTGTGTAAAAGCATGTCTTTGGGGTTAGTCAGAATCTCTAATGAATTCTCATTCTTGGGGTGCCTGGGTGGCTCAGTTGGCTAAATGACTGCCTTCATCTCAGGTCATGATCCCAGAGTCCAGGGATCGAGTACCGCATCGGGCTCCCAACTCTGTGGGGAGTCTGCTTCTCTCTCTGGCTTTCTCCCCTCTCTTGCTCTCTCTCACTGTCTCTCTCAAATAAATAAATAAAATCTTAAAAAAAAAATTCTCATTCTCAATATGGCTTTAAACTTTCTCATCTCCTAGTTGGAACTCATATTCCCTCAGTGTTATGACATATAGATTACTTAAGGGAAAATAATTTCCCATATAATTATTATGAACTGTGAGTTTTATTAAAAAGAAATAGAGTTATATGATGCACTAAAAATTGAGCTTTACATGGGCCTGACACAATGTGGGAGACAATGAAAATTTCACAAATGAGCAAATAAATAAGTGAATGGATGAAAACATCTAAATAAAATTCAATCAGAGCTGAGCTTCTGCTGATTCATACTCTGCCTAGAGTCAGTGATGAAAGATGATTCTTCACACACTATACCAGGAGTCATCAAACTATGGGCCAGATATGGGACAAATCCACACCCTCCTACCCTGTTTTTGCATGGCTCAAGTTGATAAAAAATATATATATATGGAAACTTATTTTCCTTCTGGATGTGTACATGCCTGCATAATAGCCTCAATTTTGCCTCTTAACCTACAAAGCCTAAACTATTTACTCTCTAGTTGTGTAAAGAAAGTTTGATGAACCCACACAATACTATAAGCTCCAAACATGGTGGGCTGTATTTGATACAAATACCATTATCTCCTCAGCACCTAGCTCTCTCTGCCTGGCACAGCGTAGACACTCATTCAATGACTATTTAATGGATTACTAAATATAAAATGTATGAATCTATTCTTCACTTTACTGCTCAACACCGCATGCACCAAACTTCAAAAGAGAAAATGTTTGTCATCGGCGTTCTCCAAAACAGAGATTTTAAATTTTACCAATATAGGAAAAGTAATTTGAAAAATATGGCCACATCATTAAAATGCAAGTTGTTCAAGAACATTTCAGAAACACAGTAGATGTAATGATGGGAAATTATCTTGTAGTTGCCTCAAGAGACAGAATGTGCTTCTCCACTTCCTGGTTGAAATTCTAGTAGCATGTCTTTCCTCATGTGGATATTGCATGAAAGATGATTAAAGAGCAGAAAAGCTTCTTAAGCATGGAGTTTACCTGGGAGCATTTGTCTTTTTCTGGCCCTTCCTCTGCTCTTGAAAAATTTCAGGTGGGGAGAATTGCATATCCAGTTATGCTAATGAAACCACAGAGGAGGCTCCCTGGCTTCACTCTGTGTGGTATTCAGTTTGGAAAGATTTCCTCTTAATACAGTTCTTGGGACTACAAGAGCTGTGTGACTTAAAGTGAAGTACTTTTAAGATTGTCAATAAATAGAAGTGAGTCTATTTAATTCTATGTGCCCTTTATTGCTATTTGTAAAATCTATCACTGTTATTTTCATATTTCTTTCCCTCTGTTTTTGTGATTGGAAATTGTTCCACTCTGATTTCCTCTGGTCTTTTAATATAAATCACTTCAAATCCTTTTTTGAAGTCGGCGAGGTAACCATAATTACTAAATATATATAAGCTGTACTTATGATCTTACCTCTGAGACGTATCTGAGTTAGTGATTTTCTCCACTAAATCAAACAAGCAATATGTATTCATTTACAGATAATAACCCCAACACAATATCCATGGGGTTCTGGGTAAACTTACTAGTGGAAGATACACACCATATACCTAAAGAATTAAAAGTTATAAATTAATAAATTGGTAAATAAAGTATATTCTATTCCCCTGCATTGAGAAATATGGCTTTATTCCCATATATGCCTGGATGGCCGGTGTGAATTTAACTTTCTTGCTTTCTCAGAATGTGGTGGCTCAGGGAGAGTCATGCTGAAGCCCTATCACCTTCTCTTCTCCCTCCCCGATTCGGTCAATTCTTTCAGGGACCACAGAGACAATTAACCTCCTAAGTCCACCATGCTGACCCTTCGTCATTTCTAAGGGCTTGAAGTGTGCCATAGTCTACCTTAAATTGGCCCAGAGATGTTTGGGTAGAGAAATCTAGGGGCTTGCATAACCAAAGTATGGATTAAAATGTGGGTGCAGACTTTGATGGGCATGTTCTTTTAATCCTGTGGTTTTTTCACTCCATAAGACGGCAGAGCCAGAAGGTCAGAGTGAATCTTCTAGATCCATGGGATGCTGGCATGGGCTTCTCCAGAGGCTGGTACCATGTAATGCAATGGAAAGAGCCTTGATATTGAAGTCAACTATAGGTTTGAATTTCAAACCTGCCTGTTATTAAAATTCTGACCCTGGTCAAGTGACCAAAAATCTCCGAACTCGGTTTTTTATCTGCCAACTTTCCTATGAGTTTGTTGTGAGATATAAATATGATAATAGATGTAAAGAATTATTAACACATGACTTTACATCTAGGAGATGTTTTTAAAATGTTAGTTCTTTTTACTATGTTGCAGTTAATAAATATTTAGAAAATAGCTACAAAATGCCCAGGCTTGTACCTGGTGCAAGCTAGTATACAAAGTATTATAAAGAAGTAGTTGGTAGCTTTTGAGAAAAACATATATAGAATGCTTGCTGTATACAATGTCAAGCATTTCACATAAATGACATCAAGCTAACCCTACAAGTTAAGTGAACTGGCAGTCACTTTATAGAAAGACAGATTGTGTGGGCATAGGGCTAATTGAGTTAGAAAGTAATAGGCTAAAATCCAAGTCCAACTCCATACTCCATGCCTCTAACTATTCATGATCTCAAGTAGTTTGGTATAGTAAAACTAACATAAGCAAATCCCTAAGAAAACATTAAATAATTCATTATTAAAATTAGGATAGCAAAACCCAGCTTTCAATTTTTAGAATAGCAGTTACAGCAAAGGCTTGTTTAAAGTCATTGTTTTCAACTTAAAATACATTGTTTTCTGAAATAGGTTCTTGCCCTCAGTCTAATTTTTGTGAAGACATCTTCAAACTCCATAGACCTTTTAAGAAAAGTGTTTGAATCCTGGCTTAGCTGTACACAGATGCATTATGCAAGATACTAAATCCAGCAATGCCTTTTGAACTCTAAAGATCATAGAGTTCACTCTAAAGAATGTGAACTCTAAAGATCATAACCTAGGGCAGTACTTTTCTTAAAATGCAGACTCCAAGGCCCCACCTAAGCATCAGGAATCAGATCCTCTGACTGCCTGTACCAGGGACCTGACCTGAATATGCATTTCAGGGGGCGCCTGGGTGGCTCAGTGGGTTAAGCCGCTGCCTTCAGCTCAGGTCATGATCTCGGGGTCCTGGGATCGAGTCCCGCATCGGGCTCCCTGCTTGGCGGGGAGCCTGCTTCCTCCTCTCTCTCTCTCTGCCTGCCTCTCTGCCTACTTGTGATCTCTGTCTGTCAAATAAATGAATAAAATATTAAAAAAAATGAATATGCATTTCAGGATAATTCATGGTTACACTCATCTGTGACCCTTGAGTCTTTCTCTGACTTAATTGATATAGGGGTGTAGGCAATTTTTTTTTAATTGCTTTCCAGATGATTTTAATTTTGTATCCAAAGTGGAGAACTCCTGGCAGGATAAATGTTTCCTTTTAGAACAGAAAGTCTCAGGTAGAAGGAAGTTAAAGGTACCAAAGCTTGGCTTGGTATATTTAGCAAGTCCATATTTAAGGTTTAATTGTTTACTATGTGCCAGGCCTTGTGCATGAGAGTGGGCATAAAAAAGAAAGGTACAAAATACCTCCTTTCACATATCATGAAGCTGAAGGCAGAGACCTGTAAACAACTAACAGGTAATGAAATTATATGAAATTGAAGAAATGAAAAACATCTTTTCTACTTGTGTTCATGGAAAGAAGTATTTTTTTTTTTTAAATAAAAGGGGTGGGGGCATGTTATGCCATTTCAAATACAAAGCCCTTGAGATAAAAGTTAGGACCAGGGTACTTGGGTGTCTTAGTTGGCTAAGCAGCTGCCTTTGGCTCAGGTCATGGTCTTGGAGTCTGAGCTTTGAGTCCTGTATCAGGCTTCTTGCTTAGTGGGTAGTCTGACTCCCTTCTCGTGCTTTCTCTCTCTCTCTCTCTCTCTCTCTCTAAAAAAAAAGTTTAGGACTAAAAAAATTAGTGGTATTCTGATTTTTAACAAATTTTTCATTGGATTTAATTGATTATTGGCTAAGTGGCTTCCATTTTTGGTTGATTTTGTCTTATCAATTATAAATTTTTTTTTACTTTTTTATTTTTTTAAAGATTTTATTTATATATTTGACAGAGAGAGATCACAAGGAAGCAGAGAGGCAGGCAGAGAGAGGAGGAAGCAGGCTCCTGGCTGAGCAGAGAGCCCGATGCGGGGCTTGATCCCAGGATCCTGGGATCATGACCCAAGCCAAAGGCAGAGGCTTAACCCACTGAGCCACCCAGGCGCCCCACAATTATAAAATTTTACTTGCATTCCCTTGCATGATTCATATCTGGCAGCTTAAATCAGAAGGCTGTCAGTTTTTATGATGATGTGAATGGAAAGTTCCTCAAGAACCTCATTTTTCAAGGCTGTAAGTGCGTAAACCCTGGCATTTGACTGGTTACATCTGCTTGCTTCTCACTTTTTAATCAATTGATACCTGGTTTAGATTGGTAGCTGGCTGACTTGAGACATGTTTGATCTTAGAATAAGGGTCTGGTAATAAATAAATATCCCACAGAGACTTTTAGGTTTTATCTATGTGAAAAATCTCTTTTATCATCAGGATTCTTTGATGTAGGTGACTCTCTGGTCTTTTGATGTGCCCAATGCCCAGAAGGAGAGAGAGTCTTAACAAACCAGTAAGTCCAGATTTGGCTTTGTAGAGGTGAAGAACTAAATGATTTCAAGGCAACTGAGAACTACATACACATACACATACAATTCCTTCCTTTCATTATATTCTTGAATTGCCCTGTCAGCATAAGTTGGCTAAAAATCCATTGGTTTTAGGTTTATTTCTTCCATTCTTTATTTTTTTTCCTGTATCCCACAACTCACTGTTATACATTTTATCATGACTAACAAAATAATCACTTTTAATATTTGCAAGTATTTGACACATTATTAACAATAATGACCAAAAAAAAAAAAAAAAGTAATGACTCTACATTTGGGACCAACATATATAAGGCATGGAGACACAATTGCAAAAAAAGTATAGAGCTCTAGTCAGTGGTTGCGGATACCGAACTTAGGAAAAGGGCACAGGAAAGGCTTCTATTCTGCACTTAGGGGACCAGGTAAGACTGGAGAAAACAAAGAATAGAGATAAGATGGTGACCGTTTGAGTATTAACATGGGAATGGACAAGAGTGAAATGATTCAAGAGATTATTAGGTCTTTGATAAGACATAGGATTGAATACATTCTAGGTGTACAAGGGAAAATTAGTGATGAAACTTAGTTTCTGACTTGGGAAAATTACTACGATGTCATTCAACTCACTGGTTAGAGAGCAAAGAAGGAATGGGTTTGGATGTAGAAAAGTGGCAACTCTTTGGTCTGTTTGAGTTTTGGGAACTGTAAGACATTGAACTGAAGAGGAGCTGTAAACATTTGGAAACAGGGTCTGGAGTTTGGAAAGGAAAGCTGAACTACAATAGGAATGTGAACATCTTCAGCATAATGGTACCAACTGATGCCATCAGAGTGGACAACGTTTCCCACAGAGTGGGGTGCCTGGATGACCCAGTTGGTTAAGCATCTGACTTTGGTTTAGGTCATGATTTGGGGGTCCTGGGATCAAATGCCACATCAGGTTCTGTTTTAGTGGAGAGTGTGCTTGTCCCTGTACCTCTCCCCCACTTGTGTGCTCTCTCTCTCTCAAATAAGTAAATAAAATATTTAAACAAACAAATAAAAAGATTTCACACAGAGGGATCAGCACCCACAAGAGGCATGCCATTGTATTTTTTTTTTTAAACCATGTGAGAAGTCATAAGAGAGGAGGCTATTAAGGAATCAGATTGTGCAAAACTTTGTAATCTGTAGTAGAGATTTGGGCCTTTTCCCTTTATGCATTGGAAACATCTTTTTGCTTGATTTTAGTTACCAGTATATTGTGAATAAGCAGCTCTTGGGGTAGGGGAGAGTGTTTGTGTGTTTGTGGGATATTGTGAGAGTTTTTGTTCTTGTTCATGAGGCAAAAAGACCGAGCAAAGGGCAAACTATCAGGCAAAGCGATATGGAACATTCTATGTTCAGTGGTTACTGGACATGCTGGGGAAGCCCTAGCGATGGAATCTCCTAAATTTGACTTGATAGATATGTTATCTTGAACAATGATAAGTAAGAGGAAGGAAGAATCATACTCAGCAGCTGAGTTTTACAGGTGGAACAAAGAAGCTGCTGTGAGGCATTCTTTCTTTTAGAAAAACTCGATCAAAAGTCTCTTCTCTTTTGATGGCACAGATATCTGAGGAAGCTCACTAACATTGGTTTTCTAATTATTGACTGTTTTGTCAAAAGTGTTCATTTTCAATATAGAACCTGTCACTAGGTTTGGAGCAAATATTTGCAAATGCAGGGATGAAATTGTATCATGATAATTAATAATTACACTTTTCCTTTGGGTTCACAAATTCAGAGTTGCAATTTTAAAGATTTATTTTATTTATTTATTTGACAGACAGAGATCAGAAGTTGGCGAGAGGCAGGCAGAGAGAGAGGATGAAGCAGGCTTCCCACAGAGCAGAGAGCCCGATGCAGGGCCCGATCCCAGGACCCTGGGATCACGACCCGAGCCGAAGGCAACGGCTTAATCCACTGAGCCACCCAGGTGCCCCCAGAGTTTCAATTTTAAATTGTACACCCATATTATCATATAATAAAATATGTTTCCCCCCCATGGGCATAATCTTTTTTTTTTCTTTGAGCAAATAAAATTCAGTAGTATACATATGACTTATTCTAAATAGAAATCTCAGAAATATGATCAGTTCCCAGAGCAATTACTGCTAAGAAAACAGAAAAGCGAGAGGAATAATCCAAGAGGACCAACCACAAAATAGTCTTGGGGTTTTTAGATTTGGTAATGTGAGAATGGTTAATACTTTGAATAAATGAACACAGTGATTCTGGGAAAACAAAAATTTGGGCAAGAAAATTGAAAATGTTTCTGCCCAAGTGTTTGCTTCTCAAAATTATTGTGCTCTCTTGTTAAATTTATTTTTTTCATTTTTAACTTTTGAGACAGAAACCCACAAAAATAGAACAAAAAATTCCCATATACCCTTTAACTAGCTTTCCCAAAATATTTTATGTAAGCACAAATAATCAATAAATTATGAACTTAACATTTATGTAAGACTACTCAATATTTTTTTCTTAATTTTTCCAGTAATTCTCAGTAATATCTTTTTATTTGTTTGATGTGGGTCCAGTTCAGGGTCCCACATTCTATTTAGTTTTTACATCTTTTGAATCTCTTATTATCTGGGAGAATTTATCAGTCTTCATCTTTCATGACCTCTATATTTCTTACTGGCCAGAAATTTTGTAAAAGTCTTCCATTTGGGTTGGATGTTTTCACATGATTAAATTCAAACTATGAACTTTTGGCAAAAAAAAAAAACCAACAACACAGAATGATGTGTCCCCTTAAACACTGGGGCTTCTAAGGGTGAGGGTTTCCATTTATTAATCTTCATTCTCTTTGCTGTTAGATTAGTCTGGCTTAAAATCTAATTTGTCTGCTATAAGGATTGCCACCCCAGCTTTCTTTTGATGTTCATTAGCATGGTAAATTATTTTCCACCCCCTCACTTTAAATCTGGAGGTGTCTTTTGGTCTAAAATGAGTTTCTTGCAGACAGAATATTGATGTGTCTTGTTTTTTTAATCCATTCTGATACCCTGTGTCTTTTGATTGGGGGCATTTAGCTCATTTACATTCAGGGTAACTGTTGAAAGATACGAATTTTGTGCCATTGTATTGCACTGTAAGGTGACTTACTGTATATTGTCTCTGTTCCTTTCTGGTATACTACTTTTAAGCTCTATCCTTGCTTAGAGGACCCCTTTCCATATTTCTTATAAGGCTGGTTTAGTGTTTGCAGATTCTTTTAATTTTCATTTGTCCTGAAAGCTTTCTATTTCTCCTTCTATTTTCAATGACAAACTAGCTAGCATTCTTGGCTACATATTTTTCTCATTTAGTGCTCTGAATATATCATGCCAGTCCTTTCTGGCCTGCCAGGTCTTTGTGGATTGGTCGGCTTCCAATCTTTCTACCATTGTATGTTACAGACTTCTTGTCCCAAGCTGCTTTCAGCATTTTTTCTTTGTCTTCAAGACTTGTAAGTTTTACTATTAGATGGTGGGGTGTTGACCTATTTTTATTGATTTTGAGGGGGTTCCTTTTGCCTCCTGGAATTTAATGCTTGTTCCCTTTGCCAAATTAGAGAAATTCTCTGCTATAATTTGCTCCAATATACCTTCTATGTGCCCCCCCCACTTTCTTCATCTTCTGGAATCCCAATTATTCTAATGTTGTTTCATGTAATGGTATCACTTATCTCTCAAATTCTCCCCTTGTGGTCCAGTAGTTGTTTGTCTCTTTTTTTCAGCTTCTTTATTCTCTATCATATGGTCTTCTATATCACTAATTCTCTCTTCTGCCTCATTTATCCTAGCAGTAAGAGCCTCCATTTTTTATTGTAACTCATTAATAGTTTTTTTTTAAATTTCAACTTGGTTAAATTTTAATTCTTTTATTTCTCCAGAAAGGGATTTTATTTTTCCAGAAAGGGGTTCTTTAGTATATTCTATGGTTCTTTTAAGCCCTGCTAGCATCTTTATAATAGTCATTCTAAACTCTAGTCTGACATCTTATGAATGTCCATATTGATTAGGTCGCCAGCAGTTGGTACTACCTCTTTTTTTTTTTTTTTTTTGAGGTGAGTTTTTCAGCCTTGTCATTTTGTCTAGAGAAGAATAGATGAATGAGAGAACAAAATGCTAAAAGGGTAACAGCTACCCCAGAAAAATATAAACTAATCAAATCAGAAGAGACCCAAAACTAGGGGGAGAAGAAAGGAAAAAAAAAAAAAGATTAGGCTGGTGAATAGAACAGAGCCACACACTTGATTTTGGGTGTATTTTGGCTTGTTAGAAGAAACTGCCTCCTAAAATTTTAAAGAAAGAAAAACATATGTATATAAAAATAAGGGTAAACATGAAGGGATGGAATATGGCTGTAAAGATGAAAATTAAATATGATTTTAAAAAAGGGATTGATAGGGGTTCCTGGGTGGCCCAGTGGTTTAAAGCCTCTGCTTTCAGCTCAGGTCATGATCCCAGGGTCCTGGGATCAAGCCCCGCATCGGGCTCTCTACTTGGCAAGAAGCCTGCTTCCTCCTCTCCCTCTGCCTGCCTTTCTGCCTACTTGTGATCTCTCTTTGTCAAATAAATAAATAAAATCTTAAAAAAAAAAGGGATTGATAAGACGTTGGTTAAATAAAAAGGAGAGAATGCGATCAGGCTGGAGACTAGAACAAATGCATATGCTAGATTTAGGGTATATTTTGGTCTGTTAGAAGAAACTGCAACCCAAAATTTTAAAGAAAGGAAAACTTATATGCATACAAAAAATAAGATTAACTACAATGAAGGGATAGAATATGATTATAAAAATGAAAATTAAAAAACATTCTTAAAAACGGTATTGATAAGATAAAATAGTTTAAAATGTTAACATAGTCAATTATCATATGGTTTCACTTATTTGTGGAGCATAACAAATAGCATGGAGGAAAAGGGGAGTTAGAGAGGAGAAGGGAGTTGAGGGAAATTGTAAGGGGAGGTGAACCATGAGAGACTATGGACTCTGAAAAACAATCTGAGGGGTTTGAAGTGGCGGGTGGGGGGTGGGAGTTTGGGGTACCAGGTGGTGGGTATTATAGAGGGCACGGATTGCATGCAGCACTGGGTGTGGTGCAAAAATAATTACTGTTATGCTGAAAATAAATAAAAAATAAATTTAAAAAAAGGTTAAAATAGGAAGAGGAAAAATTAAAAAAATAGAATAAGAAAAAATAAAATTAAAAAACAAAGAAACAAACAAACTTTGAAAGACTAAAGAATCATGGGAAAAGAGCCATGTACTCTATGTGCTGCTTTCCCCTAGCTAGGGAATTCTGCAGTTCTCACTAATCCGTAAACTTGGTCTTGGCTGGATGTTCTTGTTGATCTTCTGCAGGAGGGGCCTGTTGCTGTGATTCTCAAGTGTCTTTGCCTGAGGCAGAATTGCACCGCCCTTGCCAGGGGCTGGGCTGAGTAATCCGCTTGGGTTTGCTCTTGGGAGCTTTTTTTCCCTGAACGCTTTCCGTAGACTCTGGAGGATGGGAATGAAAATGGCGGCCTCCTAATCGCTGGTCAGGAGGAGACGGAGAGCCCCTGTGTGTGTGGTGGGGGGAGCAATCTGTCCCTTCCTTCGCCCCGGTCTTTGGCTGCACTCTGTGCTCACTCAGCCTGTGCCCGAGCGCTTCTATCTCGGGCACACGGCCCTGTTTGGAGTCTCTAAACCCAGCAGATTCCTGCAGTGGAGGAGGAAGAAGGGGGTATCCCTGGATCTGCCACATGTGAGGTCCCTATCCAATGAGCAGAGGTCCTGCTGTGTCTCAGATCATGGTAACCCCATGATTCGTGTAACCCCGTTACAAGGTAACCCCGAGCTGGGAGGGCATTCTTCCGCTCTGTCTCTGTAGCCGGCTTCCCTCTCAGATACCTGCGAGCTCTGCCACACTCAGATCTCCCCCATCTTTCTGTGACCATGAGGGACCTGAGACCACACTGTCCCCATGAGAGTTCCACTCCTTGCTTAGCCTCTGGAGTGATGATGCCCCTCAGTGGAGCAGACTTCTAGAATTCTGATTTTATTGCTCCGCTGCTCTCTCACTTACCGGAACTGGCCCCTCCCCCTGAAGTCTATCTTCAAGTCGCTTTGGATCCACTTCTCCGCAAGTCTCACCTTCTTGTAAGTGGTTGCTTTTCTGCTTGTGGAATTGTTGCTACTCTTTTCTTCGATCTCCTATTTAGTTTGTAGGTGTTCAGAATGGTTTGATAACTATCAAATTCCAGGGACCAGATGAAATTTGGGTCTCCACTCCTCCATCTCTCTCCTCCTTTATAGGTCATTTCTTTCTTTTTTTTATTTTTTAAAAATATTTTATTTATTTATTTATTTGACAGGTAGAGATCACAAGTAGGCAGAGAAACAGGCAGAGAGAGAGGAGAAGCAGGCTCCCCACTGAGCAGAGAGCCTGATGGGGGGCTCGATCCCAGGACCCCGAGATCATGACCCCAGCCGAGGGCAGCAGCTTAACCCACTGAGCCACCCAGCTACCCCTACAGGTCATTTCTTAAGGGAAGACTTCTTACCAAGTTCTTACAGAGATGGCAACTGCTGGGTCATCCCTAGACTCCTGAATGAGGGAGGCATGGAACAGAAGTAACAGCTGATCTGGGGGGGGGGAAAGGATGAGTGAAAAGATAATATTGGTGGCTTAAACCTCTGAGGTTTGGGGTTATTGGAGTGGGTGATCATTAATGTATCATGGTCTAGACTATGCTGTATACCAAAGACCTTTGCCGTCTTATCAGGAACATAAAATCAACTTTCAGCCTGTGAGAGGTAGTTTCTCTCCCCAACAAAAGGAAGGAAAGTACTGATAGAAGTTCTAATTTTGTGAGACAACAGGGACTTTACCAGGGAGAAATTAATCCCTTTCCCAGAAGATGATAATGATAGATAGTAATAATTATATTATTAAAATGAAAATAACATTAATGTCAGCTGACATTGTGGAATACCTGTTATGTAGCAGTACCTGAGAGGCATTTTATATGCATTGTTTCTTTTAATTCCCACAAGAAACTTGTGAGGTAGCAATTGTTTTATGTTAGTTTTGTTATTGAAGAGCTGAGGCTTAAAGATATTTAAGCTTTTACCCAAGGATTCAGATAACAAGTAAATAAGTAAAACTAGAATTCAAGCCCAGTTCTATTTGATGGCACATCTAAGTTTTCATTCATGGTGCTGTACATATAAGTATATATAATATATATAGTTATATGTAATTATATATATATATTTTATGGTAGTGAATTATGTATGTAATTATATAATAAATCATATATTTATATGTAAATAATATACACTTTATATAACAATATAATTTAATAATAAGGTATATAATATGTGTGTGTGTATATATATATATATGTAGGTTTAGTGTGAAACATTTGCATTTAATACTTAGGTTATTTTGCCTTTCCTTAAAAATATCATAAAAGAATTAAAGATGATCTTCCATGACCCTTGAATATGGAATTTCTGTGAGGCACTAGGTAATATACTTATTTCCTAGGGCTGTTGTAGCAAACCACCACAAACTGTGTGCTTTATTTTTTTTTTCCATTTTATTTTATTTCTTTTCAGTGTTCCAGCATTCATTATTTATGCACCACACCCAGTGTTCCATGCAATACGTGTCCTTCTTAATACCCACTACCAGGGGTATTACACATCCCCCCATCCCCCTCCCCTCCAAAACCCTCAGTTTGTTTCTCAGAGTCCACAGTCTCTCGTGGTTTGTCTCCCCCTCAGATTTCCCCCAACTCCCTTCTCCTCTCCTTCTCCCAATGTCCTCCATGTTATTCCTTATGTTCCACAAGTAAGTGGAACCATATGATAATTGACTCTCTCTGCTTGACTTATTTCACTCAGCATAATCTCTAATTTTTATAGCAACATGGGCAGGACCGGAAGAGCTTATGCTGAGTGAAACTGTGCTTTAATGCAAGAGGAACTTATTCTCCAATTTTTCTGGAGGCTAGTAGTCCAAAATCAAAGTATCAGCAGTACCATGCTCCCTTTCAGGAACATAGGAAGAATACTTCTAGAGAAGAATCCTTGATTCTTCATTGCCTCTGGTTTTTTTCTGGCAAAACTTGGTGTCCCTTGGTTTTTAGCTGCAACACACCAATCTCCACCTCCATCTTCACAAGACCTTCTTTTCTCTTTGTGTCTTTGTATGCCCTTTCCTCTTAAAGATTTTTTTTTTTTTTTTTTAATTTGAAGAGAGAGAGAGTATGTGTGTGCACAAGCTGGAGGAGCAGCAGGCAGAAGGAGAAGCAGGCTCCCCGTTGAACAAAGAGGTTTATTCAATTCCAGACTCAATCTCTGGACTCTGGGATCATGACTTGAGTTCAAGGCAGATGCTGTAACTGACTGAGCCATCCAGACGTCCCTGCCCTTTCTTCTTATAACTAGGATACTAGTCATCAGATTTAGGGCCCACTCAGAATAACACCAGCTATCGTTATCCTTAATTTTACATTAGAGACTGTCTTCCCAAGCTTCTATTGGTGTCTACTTTAAGACAAAGTAACCCAAGGGAAAATTACTGTTCTGCTACCTGTAGTGAGTTGAAAAGTGTACCCTAAAACTTGGGTCCACCAAGAACCTCAGAATGTGACCTTATTCTAAATAAGGTCTTTGGAGATGTTAAAGCAGTATTATGGATTTTTCCCCTCTGGGGAAGAGCCACTATTTGTAGATTTTTAGATGTTGGGTTAAATCTGTTTCCTTGAGACATTTTATTTTATTTTTTTATTTTTATTTTTTTCAGGGTGGTGAAATGAACCATTTATTTAGTAGCTAAGAGGAAAGATTGATATTGTAGGTGCTTTAAGACATTTTTTGGAATTTTATAATTATGTACTTAGACCATCATTTTATAAATTAATAAAAATGGAAAATGCATAATTCTTATGACTATCATATCTCTTTGAATCCACATAGGGTAGGAAGACATTTACCTCTGACACACTTATTGTTTTATAGTTTCACTCCTGCTTAAAAAGCTGATCAATATAAAATAATCTCCAAAGTCCCAAAGGATCGTAACTTCAACCAGAGTCCTTTGAGACATCAACTGTAGAGATCCAATCAGGCATAGACACTCAAGTCTGGGGAATCCTCAAAGGGTACAGCAATACTATGTAGAGGTGGAAACTGGTTGTTACAGAAGTGTTAGATGCTCAGAAGTCTCAGTCATGTCTATAAACCCAGTCTTTGCTGACACTGAGGTGAGTATGGATGATTCCCAAAGACTTGTATTTTCCCAAAATGTAACGCTTATAGTACAAGTAATACAAGTGTTTGAGATGTGGTTGATTGGAAGCCTAGTATTTCTTCTTGACTCCAATCAGAATGGATGACCACTTATTTAGGGACTAAGAGGGAAAACAGCATACCCCTAATTGTGAAATAAATTTAAAGCTACCTCAGAATTCATTGAATAAGAAGTTTGGACAATAAGGGGCTCCAATGGGAAGAACACAAAAGCTTTTGCCTTTATAGATATCTGTACTCAGAATTGCTTCTGGCAGAAATGGTCTTTGTGAGCAGGTGGAAAGTAGCTGAATCTGAAAAGGCATTAAGAGGAATTCCTGAGAGGGGTTTCCCTATAGAAATCTTCCCATACAACCCTACTTCCAGGTGCTGTACAGTGTATATGTGAACAAGTCCAGTTGTAGGGTTCCAGCTATCTTGTAGACAGGTTCTCTCTCACAGAATGAGTTTCTCTGCAAGGATACTTCCCTTGGCTAAGGACTGATTTTCTGTTACTTTACACATTTATTCTTTTTTTTCCCTAGGACACAGTTAAGAACAAGTTTTCTCCTCTTCCAATGTCATAATGAATTATTTCAGCTAGTTATGCCCAACAGCTATTCCTTCACTAATTTAGGACCATGGACAGAGAGTGATTAAACACATGACTTCAATGTCAAACCATCGTACATCTTGATTCTCCCAGTTTTTAAGTGTTGCCAACTTAGACTTTTAATTGAGTTACCTTGCACTTACATTCCCTTATATATAAAATGAGGTTAATTATATGTATTCATGACATTAATATAAATTTGAATACAGGAGTCGACACCATTGAAATTGTACCCAGTAGTGGAACAGATTCTTCCTTGAGACATTTTAAAGTGATTCAGGTAATGTCAGGGGAAATTGTGAAAACAAAAATTGCTGAGATTCTTAAAAATATATAAAATTTGCTATCAGATGGTGTTATTGCATATAAATGCTGTAGGAGAGATACATTTTCAGTGTTAGAAGATTGAGAAGACTGTGCTTCTAGCTGAGAGAATCTAAAATTGCAAGGTCTTCCAAGTAAGGCAAAGAGTCCATGAACTTAGGTGGCAAGTTTTTATCATTATCTCCATTACCTTCTAATGAAAACTTAGTACTTCCTTAATATGTTTTGGCTATCAGTGTCTGCAACAAACCTATTATTTGTTATCTATGAATTTAGGTGATAAATCACAGAAGTATTAGTAATATCTGTCATATATCAACCTTGTAACTAACAGGTGTTTTTATAAACCATTTCGGTAGTTTCAGATATCTCACCAAAACATATATGCTCATTGCTCCTTCACACTTAATAGCTGTCTAAAGCTAGATCTTGTTATGTAAGGTTCTCATAAAGATTAACTGAATTTGGTTAAGCGAATTTCAGTACACACTCCTCCCTTGTGGGGGGGGAAAATATATATATATATATATATAAAATTCAGAATTTTCCAGGGTAAGGTGTCGCAGCCAGCATGACAAATTGACCAGGAACATGAGGGTAAGAGGATGAAGAAAAGAACTCGAGAAGCAGAGAGATGGAGGCAGGAGGAGCACTGAGGAGGATGTCCAACAGTGCTAAGTTGATTCAAAGCATCAAGGCCATATATATATAAATATAGTGATAATAGGAGAAGCAATACATCTGTGTCTAGTTAAACAACCACAAGTTCCCATAATAAGTTTCACATGTAACTATAAGCAGACCTCGTGACGCCAAATGGCTGATGCCAGTACAATTGTTCTGTATTGATACAGCAAACCTGAAAGTAATTTATGGGCTGTACTAGGGCAGCAAGGACCAGCCACGAACTTATGACCCAACCGAATTGTTCTCAGTTGTTTAGCAAGCGTGTGTGAAGTCACGTAGGTGAGCGCACAACACACAGCACAGACCTTTTCTCAGTGCTACTCCACTTTTCCTGTCCTAAAGCTTTTGTTAGTTATTCGGGCTTTAAAGGAGGCAAAGTCAGGGCCTGGTTTGGTCCTCGTCTCAAGCCTTATTGTGGCCTCCCACAGTAAGGTAAAAAACAGTTACAGAAATTGAAATTTAAAATGACTGGAAACCACTAACTGCCTTTTAGAAATCTTTATTCATATCCTTGTGCATATTTCTGGTTTCAACTTACTTATTGCAACATGCATATAATAAGTGCAGAATGTCAGGAAGGCTACAAATATGGAGGAAGCACAATCCTTTTTGACCTAACTGGGGGAGAGGTTAGGATATAGGAAACTACTAACAAAGGAATATATATATATGTATGTATATATACGTACATATATATGTACATACATATATATGAAGCATACATATGTATATGTATGTATATATACACATATATATGTATATATATACATATATTCAACAGAGGTAAGACACATCCTAAAACATTTTCAGGAAAATAGGAATGTGTTAAAGAGATTCACATGTGAGATTAATGGGTAGGTAAGGTTTTCACAGGCAGAAGAGTTAAGGGAGGACATTTCAGCTAAGGAATGCATTGTGAGCAAAGGCACTGAATTTGGAAAGTTAAGGAGATTTTGGCCACAGTTTGGTCTCTGTGTTTGGCAGCACCTTGGAGAGTTCAACAATAGCTAGGCAGGGTAGTTCAACAATAGCTAGGAAGACTTGAACGCAAAGACAGAAAAAGCCATCCTTAATCTGGTAGGTATTGAAGAGCTGGTAAGTATTTGAGCAGGTTATTGTCAGAGCTATAATTTAGGAAGATTAATCTGGTGGCAGAATGTTGCCTTGGAGACAGAGAAGGCAGTAGACCAGTGAGAAGGCTATTACAATGACAAAGTAGAAATGTTGTAAAGGCCTGTATTATAACGGGTAATGTAGGTGAGAATGAACAAAATATGAAGGACACTGGGAATATAGAATCTATGTGATTTTCATAGGGGATTAGATAATAGCAGTCAGAAGGAGGAATCAGATCTCTCTGACTGGTGCTATTAGCAGGCATTTTAAAGGAAAGGTGCAAATTCTGTTTTGAACATGATGGGTTTATGGTGTCAGTGGCCTTTGGGCAAGACACCCAGATGGAGAAGTCAAGCAGTCAGATAGAAATGCAGGTCTGGGTTTCTGAAAATGAGCTGATATCAAGAAAGAGAGATGCAAAAGTCCAAAGAAGCACACTTTGAATTAATAAATAGCCCCCATTCAAATAATCAGGACTTCAAGTTGATTAAACTGTACCGGAGACTTTCTTTCAATGTGCTGTGATTTTTCAGTCATGTATTTGTGGTCTTTTAAGAGGTTGTATTTGGTTTAATAAGGACCAGTATTACATTTCCAGTATGACCAGAGTTGGAGAGTATGTTTAGCAGAAAACCTGTTCTTGGGCAGTTTTCCAGTCCAATTTGCAAACCGAGAAGTTCTGATTTGCTTTCTAAACTTTAGGTGCTCATCCTACCAAACAAAGATAGATATACTGCCCGTTAATCTTCATACTAAACTCAGCTGTTCTTTCTTCCTTAGAGCAAAATGATTTAGAGTAGTAATATGAAAGGAAATGAACTAACATGATATAAAAAATGGTGCATAACTTGGAACCTTAACTAAGTTCGAAGTTGCTGCTGATTACTTTCCGATCTCATTCTTTATTTGCAAATGCCACTGCTCATGGCCACTGAGTTCTTATTATATTATTGCATCATTAATCATTATAGGAATCCCAATACAGCTCTAGGATAAACACAAGCATGCTCTATCTTTCATTTGTGTCTTGCAATGTCTCTCCTCTTCTTCATTATCATATTGTAGCTTGCATTTAAATAGCCACTTGCTTCTGAAATATTTTCCAAGAGCTTTGCGATCACTGATGTGAGATTCTCTAGGGACAGGGGAAGCAACAAATATTTGGAATTGCATTAGAAGGTGAATTTAGAGACAGAAATAGAAAACCTCAAATTCATTTGAATGGGGGGGGATTCAGTAGGTTAGAGGGAATTATGTTGTTTAACAAGGCAGTAAAAATGTGCTATCCCAATGGAAAATGACATTTAATATTAAGTGAAGTCTTCCAGTCATGTATACATGTCAAGTGTAAAGAAAGTAATGCTTTACAAATCTGACCTAACAGGAAATGAATAAGACACCATGAACAATATTTAGTCAACAAATATTGCAGAGAGTGTGTTATGTACTATATTAAGGTACTTGACATATGATGGCAAGCCAAACAAGGCAAAGACCATTTTTATTAGGGAAAGACAGACATTTAACCCTAGGTAAAATGAATAAATACATTATATATCAGAAGGTAATAAATACCTTTGGGGGGATGTAGAACAAGGTAAAGAGGAGCTATCATGCAGTTATGGCAAAAAAGTTATCATTTAAAATGGGTTGATCAAAGTAGTTCTCATGGACATCAGATTTGATAATGACTGAAAAGAAAAGAGAAGTTAGCTGTGTAGATATGGGATTTGGGAAAGGGATAGAATATCAAGAAGGGAATAGCCATGAAAAGTGCCAGTATAAAGTCCAATTCATTATGAATTATACCTACATTATCAGTCTTTACCTATACACAAGGAATAGTCTCCATTAAGCTAAACCATTTAATAGGAGAATTCCTTGTATTTAAGCTCTTCTGTTCTAGAGCTGTAGTTAGTAAACCATACCTATGGGCTAATTCTCGTCTACTCCCTGTTTTTGTAAATAAAGTTTTATTGGAATATAGCCATACTCATTTGTCACAGTATTGTCTGTGGCTGCTTTCATGCTACAATGGCAGAGTCGAGTATGCCCAGAGAACATTTGGCCTACAAAGCCTGAAACATTTCCCTTTTGAGTATTTGTAGAAAAATTTGCCAACTCCTATTCTAGGCTCTTCAAAACACCATAAAATTAATCAATCAGAACCCCTCTAAGGTCCCTGAATACAAAGACTATATCTTTTTGTTTTTGTTTTTATGTTTTGTTTATTGTGAAATATAACACATTTGGAAAAGTACATAAAATGCATAGTGGAACAAAGTATTATAAGGTACAAAGACTATATCTTAAATAGGACACCGTAGACTTTTGAATAATATTTGAGTACCTTCTTCATCAATTCCTGCCTGATTTTGAGAAAGTTACTTGATCCCGGTTTCATTCAATATCTGGGTTTCCTTCAATACCTACTTGAGAGAGTCAAAGAGATGCTTTGAATCATGTAGTAAAACTCTTGGATCTAAATATAATGTAAATAAAGGTATTTGTTTCCTATTAGTACCAAAACAAATTACCACAAACTTAGTGATTTAAAACAACACTCTTGTAGTTATATTGGATCTATCAGAATTATATAGTATAATTCACTATTTCAAGGTTAGATCATTAGCAGCTTTCATTTCACTGTAGACTTAATTCCCCTTTGCCATATAACCTGATATATTCACAGGTTCTAGGGATTAGGACCAGATATCTTTTTTTTTTTTTAAGATTTATTTATTCATTTGACAGAAAGAGATCACAAGTAGGCAGAAGTAGGCAGAGAGAGAGAGGGAAGCAGGCTCCCCACTGAGCAGAGAGCCCGATGCGGGGCTCCATCCCAGGACCCTGAGATCATGACCAGAGCAGAAGGCAGAGGCTTTAACCCACTGAGCCACCCAGGTACCCCGCAGACCCAGATATCTTTGGAGGGCCATTATTTTGCCCACAACATTAATATGACAAAGTGTCTTACCAAAGGCCATTCAGCAAGTCACTTGTAGAGTCAAGATTAAGAACCAAGGTTCTTCACATTTGTGAAATATTGAATATCCTTTCAATGTTTTTATGCTGCTTTCAGTAGTAGAAGACATATGTTTAATTTGGTAGATGGCACTGAAACTGTACTACATCAACAGAAAGAGTATTTTCCTTACAAAAAAGATCCTAGTATTTATTTAAAGACTTTCATCCATTAAGACCTCATTAGCATCTGTAGAGATGACACAGTCAAAAAAAAAGAGAAATGTTTACCAGTGCTGTAGAACTTCTGTTCTAAGCTTTGACTTAAATAGGCTTTCTTTATTAAATTCTAGCCAGGGATTAGGTGAAATAGGTCAAGAAATAGGATCAAGGTGGAAAAAATGGAACTGTATCTCTTCTGAACACTTATAAATGTTTATCTCTGAAACAATGGGGATAATGGCAGAGGCTACATTGCCTCCCCCTCCATGTCTTTTTTTTTTTTTTTTTCCTTGTATAGTAATATAAATCCTACCTGAGCACGTGGCTATACATCCAGGCCCATACTGTACAGTCTTCTGAACACATAGGTGTGGTCATGTGACTAGGTTCTGTCCAGTGGCATATGAGCAAAAGAGATGTGATTAGCTCTTGGGTCATGATCTTAAAAGAAAGAGGCAAACTTCTCTTCTTTATCATTCCCTTTTTCTTTTCATATGACTCTACTGCAAATCTGGGTAAGGGGTAATTTTAAACGCCGGTTTCTGTACCTACCCATGTCAAAGAAGGCAAAGACCAAAGGATAGAAGAAGCTAGATGCTTGCTTTACCCTCTGTAATAGCCCCGTAATAGGCTATGTTAAACAAAAATAACTTTTGTGCTCTATAAGCCACTCTGTGTTGGGGTCTTTTGTACAGAGAACTGATCAGAATCCAATGCATGGCTAATCAATCCTCTTGGTAACTCTAACTGTTCCCTCAAATATGATCCCAAGTTTATGTCAGCAACAGATCCCTGCTCATAGCTAGAAAATAGCAACATAGTTAAAATGGAAGCCAGGAAATAAAGGGGGAAAAATGGTGCAGGGAAGCATTAGATTCTTTTGGTGATGAGTAGTTTTCTAAAAGGAAAGGGACCCTTGCTGTTGTTCTTGTTTAAAAAGAAAAAGAAGTTACAAAGGCTTCGTGACTGTTTCATCTTTTTTTTTTTTTTAAAGTTTTCTAATTAGCTCTCAAATGCATAGATAATTCTAAAAGCTACCAATGTGTTGACACTATAAATGAAACAGAAAGAAATTAAGGGAAATTTATCCATAATTTCACACAGATTTGCAGTTTGGAGCACATTCATTCCCATTGCTCAAAACATAATCAAAGTAGAACGTGTTCAGATGGTTTTAGTTGTTTTGGAACTATGGAACTCCACAGGGAAGAAGTGAAAAGAGGGTATCACAGTGTTTTAGAACAGATAGTAGAGTGTACTGGCTAAGATTATTGAACTAGTCCTGGAGTTGGGAAGACCTGGGTTTCAGTCCCAGCTTTGTCACCACCCCCACTCTGTCAACTTAGGGGAGTTGCCTCCCTTCTGTGCCTGTTTTCCAATCTGCCAAATGCAATTAAGCTATTTCTTTCTATGATAGTTATGAGAATGCAGCATATATTGCACATAGCAAAGTGCCAAGCAAACCATAAACATAGTAAAAATTGGCTCTTAAAATTAATATCAGCAATTTTAGCAATTTTATTCATTAAAACCCAAAGTTGGCCACCTATCAGAATTCACTGAGGAACTTAAAAAAATATATATTCAGATTCATCTCCAGAAGTTTTGAGTCAGTAAGTCTGGGCTAAGCCTCCTGAATTTACATTTTTCCAAGTTTAAGATTTGAGTAGTTGCTGTGATCATCTCAACTATATTGAGTATTGGGTAGCCTCTTGTTTAAATACTCACACAGTTGGGTTGTATGGATGGGTCAGTCGCTTAAGCCTTTGCCTTCTTCGGCTCAGGTCCTGATCCCAGGGTCCTGGGATTAGGTCCCTCCTCAGGCTCCGTGCTCAACAGGGAGCCTACTTCTCCCTCTGCCTGCCACTGCCTTTGCTTGTGTGCATACTCTCTCTCTCTTTCCCTGACAAAAAATAAAATCTTTAACTAAAAGTAAGTAAATAAGTACATAAATATATAAATAAATAAATGCCCACCCACACAGATGAGCTCAGTTAGTACACTGTTCGACACTTGATTTCAGCTCAGGTCAGGATCTCAGGGCCATGGGATCAAGCCCTGTGCCGCGCTTCATGCTGAGTGTAGACCCTGTTTAAGATTCTCTCTCCCTATCCCTATGCCCCTCCTCCACTGCTCATGCTCTCTAAATAAATGAATCAACAAACAAATAAATAAACAAGGCTGACCCCCGATGGAGCTGAGCATCTGCAATAATAATGGCATGCACTTATAGACAACACTTAGTAATTATTTCCCTTTTCATGATCACCTTTAAAGTAAGTTAATATCATCCCCATTTTATAGATAAGAGAGTTAGAAATCTCATTTGCTTATTTTTATAACTTATAAGCTATGAATCTTATATATATGGTATTTTTAAACATATAGATAACATTTTAAATAGATCTAAAAGACGAACAGGGCCCGCTTAGGAACTTGTACTTTTTCTCTTTTCAGTTCTTCTTTTCATAGACACGAATCTTGAAATTTTAAGAAAGTTAATTTTTTTAAAAGATTTTATTTATTTATTTGACAGAGAAAGATCACAAGTAGGCAGAGAGGCAGGCAGAGAGAGAGAGAGGAGGAGGAAGCAGGCTCCCTGCTGAGCAGAGAGCCCGATGCGGGACTCGATCCCAGGACCCTGAGATCATGACCTGAGCCGAAGGCAGCGGCTTAACCCACTGAGCCACCCAGGCGCCCAAGAAAGTTAATTTTGTGCTTACTGCTCACCAGGAATCCTGTTTCAGTGGACTTTCTTTCTAATATCCAGGCTGATCATGAGAAAGTGAGGATGAAAGTGAGCATTGAGTGTGAGTTGGCAATGTGGAGGTAAGCAGAGATCTTTGGCCTTAAAAGAAAGAATCTCAGATCAGGAAAATCCCAGAGTTGGTTTTTTTTTTTTTGTGTGTGTGTGTGTGTGTTGTCTGTGTCACAGCAAGCCTCAATGTATCCATTTTAAAGAGAAAGTCATTGTCTATTGAAAGTCAATGTATATTTTAAAGAGAAAGTCAAATCCCAAAGAGGCATTTAGAAGAAACAGAATGGGAGAGACTTTCCAGACTAATTTGAAACTTGATGGGCTAAATAAAAGAAGAGCAGCATTTTGTTAAGATTTCAGGACCACAGAATGTATACCCCAAAACAACTTTTAAAAGACTATCATATATTTAAATGTATATATTCATTACAACCCTATGATCTTGAGCCAACACTTGAAAACTATAGTTATTCTAAGTGGTGCATCATAAATCACTGTGGTGTTTCATATGAAGCCCACTCAAGACTCACCACAGCCCTTTACAAGATGCTATCTGCAAGCTGGTGAATGAGGACAGCTGCTGGTATATTTCAGTCCAAAGCTGGAGGGTTAAGAACTAGGAGCTCCAGCGTCCAAGGGAAGGCAAACATGGGGTGCCCCCGTTCAACAAAAGCATTAGGCACACACACACACACACACACACGCACATAAAATTGGATGCTCCAGCTCAAGAAGACACAGAGACAGAATGTATCCTTCCTCTACCTTTTAGTTCTGTTTAGGGCTCTTAACAGATGGGGCGATGCCTGCCCACATTGGTGAGAATGGAGCTTCTTTACTGATTTAAATGCTAGTCTCTTCTAAAAGCTCTGTCACTGACACTCCCAGAAATAAAGTTTACCAGCTATCTGGGCTTCCCTTAACCAAGTAAAGTTGACACATAAAATTAACTATTACAAAGACAAAATTCTCCAAATTTGGTTGTCTTTTGCCAACTCATCCATAAATACTCTTGGCTTGCCTCTTAGTTCCACTAGCCCCAACCCCATCCCACCTAATCCCATGTTCTAATATGTACTTATCTGTGTGAATTTGGCTTGACTGGAGACTTCTTGGATCTGGATCTTTCTGTAACCCAGCTCTTTTGTTGCTGCCCTGCAGAGGACTGGAAATCTAGGCTTTACGTAACTTGATCACCAATAAAGTTTTTGCAGTTTGCTTGCTTCTATCCCATGGTTTTGCGGGTCTCTTAGTCCATGTCGTTAACTCTTTGGACTCCATCTTTGTCCATCTTCCTTCCCAAACTTATCATCATCAAGTTAGACAGCACGATCATTTTCCTCCTTCTTTCTCCCTTCTTATTGATGTGAAAAGAGTTGAATGCAAAGTCTAGGTGAATCTGACAAAAGGAAGTTCAAATCCAGTTTTTCATCCTAAATGATTGCTTTCTGTATGCCTGGAATGTAGGAATTTCATTGAAGGTCATTTTTAAACCTCTTAGGTACAAACTCAAGCCATGGAAGAATTCACGATTACTATAGGTATTAAGATACAAAGAAAATCCAGAGTTTTATGAATTTCCTGGGTCATATATCTTTGTTCCTAGCTTAATAATGAATTTAGCTAGTTATTAACTTGTATTAAATTACAAAACTACTGGGTCGCTTTCATCTTTCTTCTGAAAATTAGATACTGTAACCTAGTCAAATCTAAGTGGACTCTTCCTCCAAAGCACAGAACAGGTTTCACTGACATTGCTTGAGGTGAAATCAAATGAAAAGTAAGGGGAGATAAAATTGCTGTGTTTTCTTCTTACCAGCTGTGTGGTCTTGGATAGGGTTCTCCACTGCATTATCTATACAATGAATATATTGAAATTTTTTAATATCTTACTATTCTGAAAGCAAGGTTCTGGGTAAAAATAAAAATCAGTAAGTTTCATTAGGAAACCTGGTACATATGACAATATTGTGCAAAGATACACAATGAGTAATGAACAAAACATTTTATCTCTAGAAATGTATTTTTAAGATATCTCCCTCTCTCTCCAATAAGGGATACATCACTGAAACTGAGATACGTGAAATACAACTAAAATAACGACCCTGAAGAGGAGAGGGATGATCTAAAAAATCAGAAATTTTACACTCAGACATGGAATTTATGATTGCCCTATAATTGAGGACACCTGCACTGTCTTTGCAGACCAAACCCTCCACTGCATTTTAAGAAAGCCTACTTGTATCCATATTGAGATGTATTTGGAATAATATGAACCAATCACCTTGGACATTTTAAATTAGATGTTGAATGGACATGAGGTATAAACTAAATCAAATTCCCCTCCAATGAGAAAGAGATTATTTACTCTCTGGGTAGCTGAATATATTACATTAAATGGAAAGCTCACTGGGAATGTGCTTTCCCCATATAAAGACAAAAATGCAGTGAAAAACAGTTTCTAAATCAAGAGACACAAACATGTACAAAGAAAAATAGTAGATATTGAAAAAAGATACCCTTGAAAGATATCCCTACTACAATTTCTAGTGTCTTCTAGAGACCCAGTTATATGCTTCATACAGGGTCCGCTCTCCCTCTTCCCATGAACATTAAAATGTAGAAAATAAAAGAATATGTAAAATTATAAAACTTTTCAAATTTTTCTCTTCTTAATATCCTCATTGAGATAGGCCCTCTCCTTTCCCCTCTTTCTCTTCACTTTCTAAAGTTGAGTCCAAGTTTTCCACTTAAGTACCCTGACTTATTACTGATTCTGAGTGGATTGGTAGAGAGGACTGACATTAGGAAAAGGAGAGCTAAGCTTTATTTTGGAAGGGGGGGAATTAAAAATAGTCAAGACTATAGAATTTTAAAAAGGGGAGGAGGGGAGAAATGGGGATGATCTGCATGGTGGTAGGGGGCTTACTATTTGATTAGGAGTGGACTCAGTGGGGGTTGAAAGAAGGGCAGGAGGCTGGTGACAGTGTATGGGAGTTGTTGAGAATTAGAGAAGAGGTGAATTTAAAGAAATATTGTGAATTACAAATTCATCTCTTTGAATTTGTTTGAGAGGCTTTGATAAAGATTTTAGTTACTTTTTAAATCAATAATTAAGTTTGATTAATAGACCATATTTCCTTGAGTGTGCCAGGATGGACCTATATGATATTCTAGATTTTATTTAATAGTTATAAAAAATCTGTTTTGGGGTGCCTGGGTGACTCAGTGGGTTAAAGCCTCTGCCTTCGGCTCAGGTCATGATCCCAGGGTCCTGGGATTGAGCCCCACATTGGGCTCTCTGCTCAGCACAGGGAGCCTGCTTCCTCCCCTCTCTCCTTCTCTCCCTGCCTCTCTGCCTACTTGTGATCTCTGTCTGTCAAATAAATAAATAAAATCTTTTTTAAAAATCCATTTTATTGTTTTTAAATGAATTTAATTCATATTTTACTAATTTTGACCAGAGGAACCCTAATTAATACAGGATCTATAAGTTCCTTAGTTTTATATCTGTCTGGAAAAAAACAGCACATTATACAGATGAAAGAAATGGAGAATATTTTAGATATTTATTGACAATATATTGCTATCATATAATGGTCAAAAAAGGATAATTTCCAAGCTCCTCATGTTATAGAATAAAGACTGGGTGAGATTATGGAAATTATATAGCTGACTACCAAAGAGCTAAAGATATTTATTCTCAAGATTATTTCACAGATGGCGGGGGGGTGGAAGGTTGGGGTACCAGGTGGTGGGTATTATAGAGGGCACAGCTTGCATGGAGCACTGGGTGTGGTGAAAAAATAATGAATACTGTTTTTCTGAAAATAAATAAATTGGAAAAAAAATTAAAAAAAAAAAAGATTATTTCACAGATGAGATTAGAAACCAAGCACATTGGTGCCCAGTCTTGATCTTTTTCCAATCCTTAATACTGTATCATTTTTCCCCTGCCTGAAAAATTAAATTTGTGATTATCTTGGATATGCAGGAGGGCAGTTATTTGGGAATGTTGGAGAGATAAACTTAATCTTTTGAGAAACATGCCAAACACTTGGGAAGAAATGTGTTCAACCATTACACACTGGAGGAATTTTCACTTGGCTCCTGGATGCAGAGTGTGACATTGTTTTCAGAAGTGGTCACCAATAAGGTGCTTCATGCCTTTTAAGAACCACAGGCTGCTACGGATTAGCAACTGTTGAATGGAGTTCTAGAATTTTCCAAGAAAATCTGGACCCTCTGAAACATAGACACTGAAATTTTCTATACAACTGGCCAAGTACGTTCACAGTAATTTTGCTGCAAGATATAGCTTGAAGATGGAAGGTAGACTTCCTCTTCAGAAGAATAGATTTTTTTTTTCTTCCAAACTCTCTTTGGCCAGGTTGAAATCTTGGATTCTAAATAGTCACCTCCTCTAAGCCTAAATGAGTAAGGTATAAAGAGTTCATGTCTTTGGCTACTATTCCAGATTTTTCAATAATCCCAATTACAAATATTGCCTCAGCAGATTACTTCTGGACTTTTGGGCTTAGTAATCATCATCAATGCACCCATGACCCATTTAATCTTAATGAAGGATAGCATAATGAATGGCAGTTTTTTTTTTTTTTTTAAGATTTAATTTATTCATTTGACAGAGATCACAAGTAGGCAGAGAGGCAGGAAGAGAGAGAGGAGGAAGCAGGCTGCCTGCAGATCAGAGAGCCTGATGCGGGACTGGATCTCAGGACCCTGGATCATGACCTGAGTCGAAGCCAGCAGCTTAACCCACTGAGCCACCCAGGCGCCCCACAAATGTCAGTTTTATAAATGTCTTGTTTTTCTCATTCCTCCCCAAACTTGAAAAAAATTTCCCTCTAAAATTCTCTCTGGAAATGTTGGGTATAAAAAGCTTGGACTTTTTCTCACTTTAGAAAAGTTTATAATGAATACAAAATATGAGTTTTGAATTCTGCTTAGATTTATTATCCTTGGCAGCCATTATAAAAGTACTCAGCTCCTAAACAAATTACATGTGGTTATAATATTGGCTGAGTCAAATATTCTTGTGTGACAAATATGGAATCTTTGGTAAATACATTAAGCATGATGATTCAGTCTTAAACTGAAATATTTAGCATCTTCTGTGCATAGAAGACTACATTGCATCCTGGGTGGGCTGTAAGGGAAGCTTCTTCAAGACTATATGGTCTCAGTGGTGAACATCAACCCACATTAACATTTATATATGCTACTTGAGAATATAATCTGGTGTTTATAAGCAGGAAAGAAATCAGTATAGAACTGGATTGATCTCTGAAGACTTCATGGAGGTGGTCAGCTAGTTTAACGTATGACATGCTTCACAAACGTGAGGGCTTTTGCAGAATGACTGGCTTCATCAGATACTCTCCACAGCATTTCTCCAGAGCAGCGCAGAAACTCATGGATTTTTCTGCCTTAGTTTAATCAAGGTATGAGTAGATAATGTCCTCTGAGTTTACACTTTTTTTTTCTTTTTTATAATATGAGTAAAGAGTTGGCAGGCATAAAATGTAGGGAGACACTTACAATGCTGTTTTTAATCTTTCTCTTTCAATATGCTTATAAATAGCATGGTAAACTGTGAACCTCTTTCCTTGAGAAATGCTGATACCCTAAGGGCTTAGTCAGTTTCAAGGCTTTTGCAGAAAGCTGCATTACTCGGGTTTCTTTGAAATGAATACAGTTATTAAAATAGCAATGATTGTAGCTACTTGGTGGGTTGGCACTGAAAATTGGTGCAGCCTGTGAGCTGCTTTTTCTAAACTTCACATGCACATAAATGTGTCCATGTAAAGATGTCGGTCAACAGAGTGTGGTTATAGCAGTTGAAAACTGACTAGTTCCTCTCTCCTCAGGTAGCTTTAGCTTGGTTTGATGTTGTTCTAAGAATTTACTCTAATTAAAAAAAAAAATAACAATGACCTGTTTTGTAGTGATGTTTATGAAAGTAATAAAGCTCTGAAAACTTGCTATTCCTTCTGAAATTTGGGAAGAAAAGACAATTCTTAAAATAACATGGTACTTGGTGATAATTCCAATAATGTCTCTCCTGGGTAGGATTTTGAATTCTCCTGAGGAGATTGTTGTCTTATAGTGAATGTGATACTTCTCCCATTGAAAGCCAAGGAGTGGCATCTTAAAAACAGCCTTATTATTTTCAATACATCCTACACACCAGGACAAAAATGCCTTTAGAATAGAGTTCCAAACACTGTTCTCATCCTTCTCCTTTTTGTCTGTAGCTACAGTGGGAGAATGGGTGGGTAGGAGGCATGTGAATGTGTTCACATACAGCTCATTGAGTGTCTAAGCAATTCTGAAGCCCCCATACAAGCAAGCATCTTCATTTTTAGGAGTTTACATATCCTCTGCTAACTGCCTCCAAGATCCCTTTGCTCTTTTTTTTCTACCTCTGGCTATATCTCCATCTGTTCTCTATCTCTAGCTTATTTTTTTAATTGTTATTCTCACATTCCTCTGTGCTCAATCTCTATTTTCCCTTATAGTCAATGTTTCTGCCTTACAACTTCCCAAATATGTGGCTTTTTTTTCCCCTTGAACTTTTACTGAGCTGTTGGTTTTGTGCAGTGAGTGCTTATTTTTTCTTTGTAATAAAGCACCCATACTCTATTTAAGAAGAATTCAGAGTATGCTTTCTTCTGAAAGGTCTTTCTCAATATTAGCAATACTCCTAAGCTGTCATCATATTCCTTGACTACTGAGTTATTTTTTTCTTGTCAAGATGGTGATTTTATTTGAATTTTTATGGTACATGTATTATGTGTCATAATTCACTATGATAATGCAAGGTTCCTTTAAGCTAAGTTTCTAATTTATTGTGGTACCCAGTGCACATTCCTTAATACCACCACTGTGTCAAAAGTGGGCACTTAATTTTGTAAAATATGAAAATAAATTAAGAGATATAGACTCTAAACCCAGAGGAGTTTATCTTTATGTGACATGTGCTAACTATCCACTGTATCTGTCCATGTATTTGACTAGAATAATGCCCGCCTTTAAATGGCATTATACTTTCAAAATAGAGGTTCTAAATATATTACTTGCCTCTTAAAGATTTTACCTAGACCAGGGATTCTCAAACTTTAACTACTGTACAAATCACTTGGAGATTGTTAAAACAGATATGCATGGTCCCAAACTATGTGTATTCTGATTTTATGAGTCTATGTAGGACTCGTGAACTTAATTTTAAAATAAATTCTAGTAATGCCAATGCTGTTGACCTGAGGGCCACACTCTGAGTGGAGCTGACATAGACTGTTAAATAGCACCCATAACTATTCTGTTTTTTTAGCTGAGGTCTAGTTTTACGTGTCAGGCATGGCACTATGTATGTCAGGAGTGAATAAAACAACTGCTGTCTCTGATCTTGAAAATCCCAGATAAGCCACATATAAACATTGTTGGTGGAGGAATGTGGTGATGAGTTTAATATATAATGGATGAAATAGGACTTCAGAATGTTCTCGGCCATAAGTAGAGTTAAACATTATTTACAATTATTTAGAGTGTTGGAGTATTCAGAATTTGGCTGTATACTTACCTTAATGGTGAGTTTTATACTTTTTTATGTTTTCATGTTGCTGATTAGTGTCTTTCATTTTCATTTGAGGAACCCCCTTTAGCTTTTCTTATAAGATAGGTCTCATGGTGATAAACTTCCTGTGGATATATTTATCTGGGAAAATCTTTTTCCCTTCATTTTTGAAGGACAGTTTTGCCAGGTATAGTTTTCTTTTTTCCCCTTTCTTTCAGCATACTGGATATATTTTCCTACTCTCTCCAGGCCTGTAAAATTTCTACTAAGATATCTAGTGATATCCTTATTGGGGTTTCCTAGTATGTGGTGAGTACTCCTAGAGAAACTTTCACTTTATCACAAATGTAAAAGAATTAAATTTGCTAATCAAAAATATAGAAAGGCTAAAGGGATGGAAAACAAGCTCCAATGATATACTATCTATAGAAGATTCATTATAGCTTTAAGGACACAGATAGGCTGAAAGTGAATGAATGGAAAAAGGATATTCCATTAAGATGAAAACCAAGAGAGAACAGAGATGGCCACACTTATATCATACAAAACAGATTTTAAATCAAAACTGTCATAAAGAAGGTCATTGTATAAGGAAAAATAAGTCATCATCAAAAGTATATAAGAGGTGCTCTTCCCCCACCACCTCCTACAGCTAATGGTGTGGGGTCAGTGGGCCAGGCAAGCAGGCAGGACATTCAAGCAGGCAGGTGCTCCTGGTGCCCCAGCTGGGCCACCGTGCAGAGCTGGTATGAAGATTAGTCTACCCATGACCCCAGGAGGCCCCATCACACCAAACAAGCCTGGAGCAGCTGCACCAGGTAGGGGTTCTTTACTAGATGTTGATTGCTGACAAATATGAGAATGATTCAGAATTAGAAAAACCTGAAGAGAGAGACCTACTCCTGAACAGACATAATAACTGTATGCAAAGATAACCAAATCACGAAGAAAAGATTAAGATATTCTGTGGGGAGCACCTGGATGATGAAATCTGCCCAGTCTTGGACAGCAGTGGCTACTCTGATGTGGGAAAAAAAGATGACAAGTGGATCCACATTTTCATGGAAAACGGAGACATGATAACTCTTCCTATAGGGATTTATCGCCACTTCATGCTGGAGTAAAAGAACAATGTGAAGGCCATGTGGCTGTTTCTGAGAGAACCAGTGTGGACAGCATACAATCCACCAGATGACCATTTCAAGCCTGGGGGTGGTGCGCAGTATGTGGAAGTTTTGGTGCAGACAGCACAATGGCACTCCTGGAACCTAGCTCACCTTTCGTTCACCCTTCTCAATGTCCTGAACGCGATCCCAGCAGAGAACCTGTTCTTTATCCTTGCTTTTATATTGTTGACTTGGGACTAAGTGAGCTTTCCTTTGCAAGATTTGATTGGAATATATTTTAATGAAAGGAGCTCTATTGTCAAAGTGATTTTTACATAGAAGCAAGTCTTAACAAATTGAGGTTGAAATCATATCAAGTATCAAGTTGAAATCAATTCAAGAACACAGTTATATCAAACTAGAAATCAATAACAGGAAGAAAATTGGAAAATTCACAAACATGTAGAGATATCAAACAACATGAATATGAATATCTGGTAGGTTGAAGAATAAATTAAAAGAGATATAGAAACCATCTTGGGACAAAAAATAATGGGGAGACACAACACACCAGAACTTTCAGGACACAGAAAAACAACCTTAAAAGTGATAAATGCCTAAATTAAGAAAAAAAAAGTATTATCTCAAATAACCCAATTTTACACCTCAAGGAACTAGAAAAAGAAACTAAGACCCAAATTGGCAAAAGGAATAAAATAATAAAATTTAGAGCAGAAATCAATAAAATGGAGATGAGAAAAATAAAAAGGATTGGCAAAATGTACTTGTTTTTTAAAAAGTAAATTAACAACCTTTTAGCTATATTAAGAAAAAATAGATTCAATAAAATTGTAAATGAAAGAGGAGAAATTATGATTTTTATGTCTGAGAACACAGAAATAAAAAGGATCATAAGAAACTGCTATGGACAATTCAATTCAGCAGCATATTAAAAGGATTATACACCACGTTCAGTGGGATTTATCTCTGGGATTCAAGGATGGTTCAGCATAGGCAAATTATTAAATGTGATATACCATATTAATAGAATGAAGGATGAAAATCATATAATCATCCAACAGATGCAGAGAAAGCAATTGACAAAATAAAGCATCCTTTCATGATTAAAAACACCCAACAAATTAGGTAGAGATAGCATGTACCTCAACGTAATATAGATTATATATCACAAGCCCACAACTCACATCATCATAATCAATGGTGAATAGCTGCAAGTTTTTCCTTTGAGAACACGAACAAGACAAGGATGCCTACTCTCACCATTTCTACTCATCGTACCACTGGAAATTCTAGTCAGGGAAGAAGAAAGAAATAGAAGGCATCCAAATCATAAAGGAAGAAGTAAAGTTTTCTCTGTCTACAGATGACATGACTTTATATGGAAAACCTTATAGATGCCATTAAACCCACCCCCCCAAAAATGTTAGAAATAATAAATTCAATAAATTTGCAGGACAGAAAACCAACATACATAATTAGTTGCATTTTTAGATAGTAATAACGAACCATCCAAAAACGATAATAACACAACAATCCTATTGATATAATCATGAAAAAGAATGGAATACTTAGAATTAAATTTAACTAGGTAGGTGAAAGGTTTATACACAAAACTAGAAAATAACGATGAAAGATACTCTATATTGATATATAATTAATATTGTTAAAATGTCCACAGTATCAAAGTGAGTGACAGAGTCAGTGTAATAATCCCTATCAAAATTGCAGTGATATTTTTCATGGAAATAGGAAAAAAAATCAAAATTCATGTGGAAACATCAAAGATCCAGAATAGTCAAAGTTACCTTGAACAAGAACAAAGCTGAAACCATCATACTGCCTGACTTTAATATATACTGCAAAGTTACAGTGTGGTTCTATCATAAAAACAGACATGTAGACCAATGGAACAGAACAGAGAGCCCAGAAATAAGCCCACACATTTATCTGATTTTTAATATAATACACGTATAAAATACATAAATTTATAGATGCAGAAAGTAGAATGGTGGCTGCCAGAGACTGGGGTCAAGGAGAGATGTTGGTCAAAGGGTACAAAGTTTCAGTGGTACAGGACAGATAAGAGAAATAATGTACAGCTCAGTAACTATAGTTAATATGGTATCATATATTTGAGATTTGCTAAAAAGTAGATTTTAAGTGTTCTCACCAAAAAAGTTAAATATGTAAAGAGATGGGTATTATTAGTTTGATTGTGGTGATCGTTTCACAATGTACATGTATTTCAAAACATGTTGTACAGCTTAAATGTATGTAATCTCTATTTGTCACTCATATCTCAATGAAGCAGGGGAAGGATGGAAGCTATGACATTAGCCCTTTCTTAACTATCTTGAGTACAAGAGTTGGTCCTCCATGACTAGCCACTGAATTGTAATAAGAGAATAAGGCTTTAGATCTGCCAAATGCTGAATAAGGTATATAATATTTTAATGAACGAGCAGTTATTTTAAGACTATAAATGTTTGATCAGTATAGTATGTCAGTGATAATTCGTATCAGCTCTTTTGTCTAACCTTGTGGTGATATTTATTTAAATAACACAACTCTTGGAGGTTTATAGCAATATATTCATTGCTGTTACTTTCTAGGTAAATAAACAGAACCCAAGAAAGTTTAAGTGAATCACCCAAGGTCACAGAGGCAATAATTGAGAGATTTTTAAAACTGGAAATCCCAACTCACCATGCAAACATTTACTACTTCACACCTTCATAGAATGGCACCCAGGTAAAGTCAAGACCATGGGCACTAACATTCTCTGCACCTCTATAAAGTGATATTTTGAACACACTCAACAACTGAATAGGTTATGTTTTATTGCTGTTTTAATGTTCAGGCAATACAAAAAAATTACAATGACTGTCTAATCCTGATATGTTGCATCATTTTATGTATGCTTCTGAGACCATATACAAAAAAGCTGGATTTGCTTTAGGTTAATTTTTATAAATTGGGTTTATCTTTTTGAGCACAGATTATGTGGCTCTTGGCTGACATGCAATAGAAGACTTAATTAATTTTATGAAGCATAATGACATTTTGTCATAATGTAGTTCCTTTATTTTTCTATAACTTTTCCATATCTTTCTCCAAATTCCCCCCCCCCCATTTTTGCTATTCTCTTGGGTGGTAAAGGGGTATAGTCATGTATTATGAAATGTATTTTTTTTCTTATTTGATGCTGAAATTGATGCATTTTGATATTGAATTCCCAGTCAGGCATTTTACAGATCACCCTATTATTTTTTATTTTTCCTTATGAGAATTTCATGAAAGAACTAGCTTCGTCCCCACTATTTACTACTGGGAGGAATCATTGACACCTCCTGATAGTAGAAAAGGTAAACTTTTTAAGAGTTAGGGTATGGTTCAAGTCTTGGGACATACAGATTCTGCCCTGTCTCCTCTAATGTATTAATGTAAATCTGGCACTATTTGTATATCCTTCTCCCTGAAGGAATGGTGATGGGTTTGGCCAGGGTTTTTCAGCTTAAATATTGACCTGTTTGTAGCTTGATTCTTAGATAGCTTAGGTAATGACCCCTTCATAGGTCCATAGCATAATATCAAATCTTAGTGTCTCAGTGACCTTGAATTTGGTTCATGCTATTGACAGAGCTTTGATTTGCTTCCGAGGAAAGTCTGTTGAGGAATTCTGGGGAAGTAGTGAACCTTGTTGTGAAGTCTATCTGCCACAGCCATATGTATATGAGGGGAACCAGCATGAAGGCAAATCTGAAAGACTGATGAACATAGAATAGAGGTATTTTTTTAAAAGATAGCCTTTGGTAAGTAACATCATTGATGTATTCAACCAATTGTGAAACGTATTCAACTAATGATCTTCCTATTATGTGAGATAATGTATTTCCATATTGTGGAGACCAATCAGATTCTGGTTTTGCTAGTACACACTGCTGAAAGCAGCTCACCTCATGCATGGCATAAATAACAATACTGTGCTATGCTATAGTAAGAAATAAACCCCCATGCCTCAATTACTGCATATAATAAATATAATAAAATATAATAAAAATAAATATAAATATAATAAAAGCTCATTTCTTGCCTAAATGAGTCTCATGTGATCAGAGAGCTTTTCTTTATTTGTTTTTCTGTCATCTGGGATACATGGCTTTCAGGGTTGCTTTGTAAGAGGAAGAGTGAGTTGGAGGTTAGTAAGATGCTTTTAAGGACTAAGCCTGAAAGAGGCTTACCTTGCTTCTGCTGACATTCCACTGGACAGTATTCAGTCACATAGGTTCAACCGAACTGCAGAGGAGGATAGAAGATAATATGGTCTCCCTGAGTTTCCACAGAGATGGATTGATATGATAGCCTCCAATATTGTGGCTACCATAAGAAATAGATTGTTAAATAGCTCAAAATATATCAGAACACAAAATGACGTTTTAAGTTTTCCAGAGAAACAGAACAAGTAAGGTGTGTGTGTGTGTGTGTGAGAGAGAGAAAGAGAGAGAGAGAGAGAGAGAAAGTCTATATCTATGTATGTTTCTATTGATCTACCTACCTCCATACCTATCATGTATCTAGAGAGAGGGAGACGGGGAGAGACAGAAAAGGAGAAAGAGAGAGGTTGAGAGAGATTTTAAGCCATTGGCCCCTAAAATTGTGGGGGCTGGCAAGTCTGAACTCTGGAGACCTAGGAAATAGCTGATGTTACAGACTGTCTGAAGATAGTCTGGATGCAAAATTGCCCCTCTCCTCCTTGAGGGACCTCATTTTTTTTTCTTTTCTCTTAAGACTTTCAACTGATTGGATAAGGGCCATTCGCATTATGGAGGATAATCTGAATTAGTCTATTTATTTAAATAATAATCTCATCAAAATATACCTTCACAATGACCTCTGGTATTTGACACCTAGCATAGAATGGTGTTTGACCAAGCATTTGGGTACCATGGTCTACCTAGCCAAGTTAATACATAAAATTACCCATCACAGTGATAACACTTAAAGTTAGCTATGCACACTTAGACATCACAGATTCATTTATTTTTATGAATCTACCAATATCATTTCCAGTGATAACCATCTGACTCTGACCTCTGCTTGTGAAATGGTGGTAAAGATGTCTGTTACACCTCAAAACTGTTGTTACTGATCTAAGTATTTTGTTTCACGGGACTGGAAGCCTAACAGCCAGATTCTGCAGGCTTTATCTCTGTTGTAGAAAAACATTATTTTAAAGTAGGGTTTTTTTTTTTTTTTCTAAAGATTTCTTTGTTTATCTGAGAGAAAAAGAGAGAGAGAGAAGGGGGAGGGGCAGACGGGGGGGAGAGAGAATCTCAAGCAGACTCTCCATTGAGTGTGGAGCCAATGCAGGGCTTAATTGCACAACCCTGAGATCATGTCCTGAGCTGAAATCAAGAGCTGGGTTCTTAACTGACTGAGTTGCCCAGGCAGCCCTAAATTAGGGGGTTTTGATGGTCAGTCCAGGGTAGACATGCAATAATACCCTAAAGAGGTAAATGAACGTGAGATAGATGATACCCTCAGGTCCTAGGAGAGAGCAGCACAGCACACCACTCAGAGGGATATGTGGAGGGAGCTTCAAGGGGTAGTATTATCCTGGCAGGTGTAGAGGAGAGGGGGAGAGAGAGAGAGCCTAGGGGCAAGTGCCTTCACTGGAAGTTAAGGTGGAGTACTCAAGCAGAAGACTTGAGGAATTTTACTGATGCATTTGAATGTCAGTAGGTCACAGTCAGGGGAGGGCAAGAAGAGGAGCTGGTGGCAGGCACCTGCCTTATTGTACTAGTTACCTGATAACCTGGGTCCGTTGCTCACAACCATCTTGTGAATGTTAAGGTTTCAGGAAAACATGACAATTTAAAAATTCACAATGAATAATCATAGTATCTGTGTATATTAAAACTCATCAGAGAAAAATTTATAACTGAATACCAATGTTATCACTTTAAGGATTACCAAAGCAGAAACAAACCATCAAACATTTATTTGATAGTCCAGTCACTCAGGGAAACAGGGAAACCTTTTTTGTAAACAAGTCTAGCTCAGCTATGTGGTTGGTTGAATATGAACCAGGCAGAGGAATTAGATAATCTTGAAAAGTTACAGTTGTCTGGTAAATCATCCTGATCCAAACATCTGGAGATTCTTACATATGGTTGGTATAGCATTCCTTTCCCTTGGCACCACTGTCAGACCTAATTCATCATTACTTCCTTTTTTCCATAATTTCCAGTGATCAAATGCCAGTAGCTTTTCTTGGATCCTATCCTTATGTCAACTTTCCTAATTTCAAAACATTTTCACAGCACAATATGGTTTCCAAGTTTGTGCCCTTAAATTCTTTTCCTTGTGTGGGTATCATAGAAATATACATATGCTGGAATTTTATGTAAAGGCAGCATGTGATTAGAGAGCAATTACTTTACATATTTATGGAAAAAATCAAAACAGATCATTTGAATACATAAAAATTAAATGTTTTTGCATAATTATTACACATAAGTTTTTTTCCATGCATAGGTTTGGTTTTTTGTTAATTATATTCATAAAAATTATATACTCTGCTATGTATTCTTAATAGTAAGTCATTAGGAATTCCATATTTTATCATTTTTATATAAAAATAAATTTAAATGCTTAAAAAGAAAATAAGGTACAAACAGTTTTGGCAAGATAGTCAAAAGATAGTTGAATTATTTATTATTAAGTGCACTTTAATAATTATAATAGGGAACTATGATATATTTTCTGTATTATTTTATGATATTCTATATTTAATTGATTGTGAATGTTACTTTTTACTTTTCTCCCCTTGTTTTCTATGTTGCTCTATAAACCCAATTCCTATTTTTAAAACTGCATGATATTCTAGAGTGGATGCCATCAATGAGATTAATCAGTTTTATATTATTGATCACTTGATCATTTGTCTTTTATTAAATAACAGGAACAATTGTGAGATGACATTTTCACATAAAATATTTTGTTTTCATATCAACTATTTGGTTATATTCAGAGAAAATACATCAATTTATCAGTGATTATAAACAATCAAAATTAAGCCTATTTTTGTTTAATTAGTCTCACATAATCATTTTTTTAATTTGTTTTCATCAGAAGTAAATGTCCAGGCTTATGGTAGTTTTTCTTTTTGAAAAAGGTCCCAATTCTCCACAATTTCCTTGCAATGTGATTCTGAAGCTCCTCCCATCAAGAAGTAGGCTCTACTATCCCATTTACTGAAATAGTTTATTTTGTGACTTGCTAAGGCCAATAGAATGTGGAAGAAATGATAATGTATTTGTTCTGAAATTAGTCTGCCAGCAGCCCTGCTTGCCTCTGTCCTCCCTCAAAATCTTGTCTCCACCACGATAATAAGCTTGAGCTTGCCTGATGGAGAACGAGAGACCAGGTAGACGCAGTTTTCCCCTGAATTCATTGAAGACCAGTCTGGAGAGCCAATATCAAATTTATATGTAAGGAGGTCCAGCCCAGCTTAGCAGAACTGCTTCTTTGACTTGCAGTTGCATCAAAGAGCCAGATTATTTTCAGAACTGCCCAGATAACCCACAGATGGCAAGCAAAAATAAACATTTCTTATTGTACCACCATAAAGTTTTGTGTTTTCTTGGTTAGCATTACTATGGAACTAGGTGGTATCAAATTTACTACTCTCTCACCAGCAAAGGAGATTATATGTATTAATACTTTAGGTGAAAAATGTAACCTATGCTCTAAAATTCCAACTCAAGTCCTCAGATGTAAGTACTCACTTGGAGCAACTGAACAAAGTTTAGTCTATGGAGGCTACTGCAGATGTGTTTCAAATTTTTTGTTGTGTAAAACCTATATCATATATCACCTTAAGAATAAATATAGTGCTTGGAAATGAGGAACTTTTACCTATCTTTAATCTAAAGGATATGGATCATCATTAATTTATTGTTTTGGTTTTATAACATAATGTCATTAGTGTAAGAGGGTGATGCGAATATTAAAACACACACATTAGCCAACTTTTGGTGAAATTTCAATTTAATATGGCTTGGGTGGTGATTCTGGATTTAGGTAATGTTCTGATACTTTCATTTTAAAAATTATTCATGGTAGACTAGCAAATAGGTTTTAAGTGTTAAAAAATGCAGGCATGTATTAAAATAAGAATGTAGCCAAAAAATTAGACTTTTTTTCTCCTGAATTTTTGCATTATGAGAATGCAGACTACTTCAGCACCAAATGTGAACACAAGATGTGTCAATGTCTATGCTCAGGAAAGTAACTAAAATAATGCCTAACATTTATTAATAGAATGCCAGCTGTGTTTAAAACAGAGAGAGAGGTAGTAGAGCTCAAGCTCATTTTTGTCAGGATATATATTTTAAATATATCTGCCATTCTAGCACTGGGGAATTAAAATTAAGTCAGGTTTGTGCTAAATGTGGGTTAGGTCTATATATTGGCAAACCAGTGAACAAAAAAGAAAAAACAGTCACGGAAAGTGATATCCTTGCCATTAATGAAGAGCAGTAAGACAGGAGGATTACAAAAAGCAGGACATGTATAGTAAGGTAATATTCAGAAAAGAGCCCCCAAAATAATAACTGTCAAGAAAATTTGAAGTCTGTAAGTAAGTGAGAAAGTGTAATTGAGAATAAGGAGGATAGGACACGATTTAGCTCATGTTCCAAACACGTTATTAGGGTTCTGTACTTTTTTTTCAGCTTCACTTCCTCTATTTATCCCACTGGCCCCTACCATGTCCTGTGCTCTCAAAGTACTCCTCATATGACTCCATCATAGATCATCTTTCCATAGTGTACTCTAAACACGGGCTTACATGCCCATCTCCTTCACAAGATGGTAAAATCTCTGGGGCAGTGACCTTCTATGAACCAATTCTGTATCCTTAATTCCTTACATACTACTTGATTCATAGGGAGGAGCTCAATAATATTTTTAAAGGCATGAATAAATACCTAGGTAGACAAACAGAAGTAGGAAATCTAGGCTCTAGGGTGCCACGACACAGCAAAGAGAAAGAAAGCCATGATTATATTTGAGGCTCCTCTGCTTACTAAGGTTTTGGATGAGGTGGGTTAAGCATCCAGGCATGACTGAAAGAAACCATGAATCAGCAGTCTATGAAATAATGAGGCACAACTTGACATATTAAATAACCCCCTCTTGAGAAGTACATGGTCTCAAGAGCATCAGTCACCTACAAGTTAGAGAGGAGATAGGGTAAATGATTGAATGCAACTGAAAGGAGTGAATGAATAGAACACGTCCAAGTAATTTAATACCTTGTTATATTGATCTCCCTCTACCCAATTAAATTTTATAAAGAAGATTAATTTTATGGAAAAGGTATTTTAGTAAATTGTTGCCATTATACTCTCTTGATTATGGAAAGTTGCATGCCATGCTAATTTAGCTTCTTAAACTCAGTACAATGCCATATTGCTCACTGGGCTTATCTTGACTCCTTTTAGAATGACAATGAGTCATTAGAAACACAAATTTCCATCTAGTTCTGAAATCTTCTTCTGTCTTCAGCAAAACAACCTGGACAAGTTGCACACAGACCTCCAGTCATCCGAGTAATGTTAACCTCCGTTTTCTGAGCAACGTGGAATAAATGTTTAGTTCTCAGACCCAACCTTCCTACTTTAGATTGAGATTTCATTATGAAGACGAGTTTGGTTTCATCATCAGATTCATTTATGAGGGAGGTTTAAGATTGGGAAGAGCAGGCAGGAGGTCAAAGGCTTAGGACTGGGTTTGCCCGACCTTGCCAAGATAGTATAGACTCCCTGCTGTCCTGAAACCTTAGGAGAGGGAAGTGTGAGGAGCTTTAGTTGTAAGGCCTTCGAGGTAGATGATCAATTTGCAGTCGGCCATCTCTAAGACCCACACAGCATTATTTCATAATAGGCTGGTGATGACATCTAGGTTATGTCAAAATGAATTGCTACAGCACAGGGCTGGCTGTTTTCTCATTTGTGTTTTAAGGCATGATTTTGTTTGTTTATTTCTATTGTTTTGTTTTCCACAACTTTTGATTCTTTATTGTTTGATCACTTCAAGGGAATTTGGGAACATATAGCTGGCCATTTGGTTGAAGAACAAAAATATGTATAAGCAAATTAGAAAGCAATATATTACCTTGTATACTATAAATCTTGAGTAGTGCTATAGTAGGGTGGGAGTAATCAGAACAGGCTTCAGAGTGAGATGAGATTTTATCCTCTTGCACGCAATAAGATATGCATTTGGATGAGAAAGGAAAGTCATTTCTGAGTTTTCAGGCACAATTATAATTACATAACAAGACAAAACAAATACACTGGAGAAATGTTAACATATATGAAAAAAAGGAGTTAAGGTCCTTACTACATAAATAATGCTTAAATATTGGCAGGCAAAAAAAGGTAAATAAACTAGTAGAAAAGTGGGCTAAAAGAACAGATAACAAATTCTCAAGTGAAAAAATATGAATGGATCCTTAAGTGTATAAAAAGATCTTCAACATTCTCTCAATTTAAGCAAATTACATTTAAAAATGGTGAGGTATCATTTTTGTATATAAGATTCAAATGTTAACACTATATGTTAATAAAGATTTGGGAATATAGGCAGTCTCGTACTTTATTACTGGGAATGTAAATTAATTAAAATTTACAATTCTTTATTCAAGGACAGTTTCTCAATGAGCTCTACCCTAGCCACCCTGTTGAAAATTATAGTCTTCAACTCCTAAATTCCCAGCTCTAGGTGATTTTTGCCTTGAACATATTACCGTTGAACACAATATAAATGCCTTAACTTGACTTTTTTTTTTTTAAATGCTCTTTCTCCCTTCAATATAATGTTTATTTCAAGATCCTAGGTATATTTTAGTTTGTTTGATTCACTGATAAAACCTAAGCATCTAAAACCATGCCTGGCGTACACAACATACTCAGTATTGTTAAATGAATGAGGGATGGATGGATGGATAGACGGATGGATGGATAAATGAATATTGCTGTATGTGTGATGTTCATATGTTTTGACCCAGAAATTCCAATTTTAACAGGTTACCTTAAGAAAACCTACGGTAAATGTGCAGGAATGTTTACTATAACATTAATTATAATAGCAAGAAATGAACAAAAGAGTCCACTAGTAAGAGATTAGTTTATTTTTTTTAAGAGATCAGTTTAATAAATCGACACTGCATACCAAGGGTTCTAATACAGCCATGAAAGATGTCTGTGTATCTTAACAGAGAAAGGTGTTAATTAACTATTAAATTTGTTGAAAAATCTCAAAAATTAACACATATGATACACTAATATTTTTTAAAAGGTCTAGGATACCCATCGGAACACTAAAATTGGTTTATCTCTTATATAAATATGGATGCAATTTTATATTCTTCTTTATCTACCTCCATGTTATTTGAGTAGTTTTTCATAATAAGCCTGAATAACAAGAAAAAATTAGTACAGACATAACATTTTGATCTGTTAAAATGCAAAAAAGGTATAGCTTTGGTGAGAAGAAAACATTCTTGTTCCTCTTTGTGTTTTAGACATAAAGTACATTTTTTCTATAATTGTGATACATCTTTCAGTTAATTTTGTAAGTATCTAATCTTGTCATTTTGAAAATTATGAAACAAACAAAATGCTAGGAGAAAAACTCTCTTATTAGCAAGCAGCAGAGTACATCACCTGAAGCTCAACAGTTTGTAAAGTGAAATTAATAATATCTTTTTCAGAGGTTGTAAGAATAAAAGGAAATTTTATTAAGAAATTTTACTAAATGCTTGCTGTGCACAGGCATTAGGGAGTAGTTCCCTTTCTACTTGCAGCCCGCTCCTTTTCTTTATAATCTTCCAATTGGGAAAATAAAGTTTAGCATTGAAATTTTTGCCAGGAAACCTCTTACACTACAACTGTCCATATCAAGGTGGCTTAAAACAGCATCTTTGCTCATTTTTAAGTCAAGTACTGATTCAGTCAACAATTATTTATGTGTCCTTGAATGTGTCATTGGTCTGTGGAGCCATTGGGGATCATAACATCTGACTACTCTAAAGGTTGATAGTGAGGATAAACATAAACTTTAAAGATCATCAAATGTTTAAACTAGATAAGCATTTAATAGCATGATTCTGCCCTTCAAATGATAAATTAGAAGACAGTTCACAAGTGAAACATGAAAGCAGAGAAGGAATCATGAACTTGGCTGGCAGAAACTCTGAATCCATTGGCATACACTTGCTGCTTTTATCCATTATCAGCCCAAGACACTCTCACACCAACTGCATGGAGATAAAAGGCTGAATATCTTATTACCAGTTCCCTTGAGCCCCGTGGCCAAATCCTTTTGTGATTTGAGCTTAATTACCTCAAAAGAGGTGTATCGGTTTTATGAGGTTACAAATAAAAAGAAGATTTAGATCTTCCCTTGTGTGAAACTAGTCTATAGATTGAATTATAAACAATTGTCACAGCTCCAGCTTTGTGAAAGGCAAGAAAATAATTTCTTTAAAGGAATACCCGGTGCCAAATAATCCTGGCCTCCCAACTGGCATTAAATGATAACAATAATAATAATAACAACAACAGCAGCAGCAGCAATAATAATAACAACGATATAAAATATTAACAATTAAATTTCTTATTGATAAGATCCTGAACAACTACCTTCTATCTCATGCAACTCTTAAGGTGTTAATAACTTCCATTAAGTACAAAATAGTTTTTGTTTTTATTATTACTCTTAGTGATTTTAACAGTTGAAACTACTACATTTAAATTTTAAACCTTAGAAATGTCATATTTCAGCATGAAATTTGACCACAGTGCTTATGTAACTTTAGAACACTTGGTATACTATACTTTTAAATCAGTGTTACTGTCCTTAGAGCATATTTAAGAAATAGAAATATACAGCATTCGGTGTGTTTAGCTGTAAGTCATGGTGGAATCCTGGGTGTCCTCTTAGTGCCAAGCAACAGAGTGGGTAGGTTGCTTATGTAGACTAGCTGTTTTCTGAACACCCTTTTCAACTTCACAAAAGACAATTAGGGTTTCTCCTTAATATAGAAAATCAAATAAATTACCTGCTGTTAGTTTTATATGGATGTTTCTGTAAGATATTTAGCAGTTAGCTGTCTTTAAGAAAAGTAGAAATGATTTAGTAGAGGAAGTTGAGAGTTTGCAATGTGAGTTTAGGAAATAACATTAGTTTGTAATAATGTCCACAGGGTATCTTAGTTGGTTCACATGTTGTTTAAGACTGATGAACCAGAGACCAAAACTTGATTCTTCATGGAGCTAGCTACTTAAAGCAAAAATAAATTCCTTTTTACAATAACTTTTCAGTTAAATAAGAGTTGGAAAATAAGGTGATTAATAGTATTTTCTTTTTATTCCATTAACTCACCTATGTTGTGAAACTGCCAAGACAAGTATGATCTTGTTAAGAACAAATGTAGTGAGCTTTTTTTTTTTTTTTTTAAGATTTTATTTATTTATTTGTCAGAGAGAGAGAGCACAGGCAGACAGAGAGGCAGGCAGAGGCAGAGGGAGAAGCAGGCTCCCTGCCGAGCAAGGAGCCCGATGTGGGACTCGATCCCAGGACGCTGGGATCATGACCTGAGCCGAAGGCAGCTGCTTAACCAACTGAGCCACCCAGGCGTCCCAAAATGTAGTGAGCTTTTAATGTTAATTTAATTCTTTGCTGTCAGCTTTGTGTTTTTGGTCCTGTGTACACTTGCAGCATTTTATCTGCTTTTATACTTATTTGTTCTTACCATAAAATTTGGCACTTTATTATAAATGGCCTTCCTCTACAATATTTTAGGAACATATATGTGTATCCATGGGAAAAAAAAAGATTCACTGTCTGACAAATGTGAAAAATGAGATGAATATATTTAAAAAAAATTGGAAACCTGTTTATAATTCATAATCTAGGTTTATTGAATTTTAACTTATTAACTTATTAAAAACACCTCTGAAACCACATAACTCTATCCCACAACACAAAATACAATTTCTCATATATTTATCAAGGTTCCATTAAATATACATAAATCCATCCCCACAGGCTTCTCAATTTCTTGAAAGCAGGGATATTGATTTTTTATTTGGTACTCCTCTGATTTCTAGATAGTGTCATATAGGTTACTTATTAAGGAAATGATTAATTGAATATGTATTAATATATATGTTACTTTTTAATATATAATGATAATATATTAGAATTAAATGTTATAAAAATTTTGAGTGAGATTCTTTAATTTTTTTAATGTTCACTAGGATAACAGAATAAATCTGCCTCTGCATCAAATTCAGAGCAGTGTCTAAAGACAACAGTGCTTTTAGAAAAAAAAATAGGAAAAGAGGAGGCAGTGACAACTTCCAGTGGGGAGCATATAGAATATTTGTTTAATCCAAGTCAGACTAATCAGTGGTAAAAAATCAGACTTGAGTTGTCTCTAATTTAATAGCATAGATATTAAATTAAAGGAAAACAGAGAATTTGAGTGAAGAGTGGTCCAATGGACTATTCTTGGCTCCCTCAGCCAATTAAATGCTGAGATTGAAAAATAGAGGTTTTAACAAGGTTATTTCTTCATTCAACAAAATTTATTGAGTACCTTATTAGGTGCTAAAGATAAAAAGCTCATTTAAAATAAAGCATATCAGCGGGGAGTTTGGTGGAGGGATGGGTGAAATAGGTGAAGGGGATTAAGAGTACACTTATGAGGACCGCTGAGCAATGTTGTATAGAAGTGCTGAATCAGTATATTGTACACCTTAAACTAATATAACACTGTATGGGAACCAAGCTAGAAATAAAATAAAATAAACTTAATAATAATATTTAAAAAAATAAGGACGCCTGGGTGGCTCAGTTGGTTAGGCGGCTGCCTTCGGCTCAGGTCGTGATCCCAGCGTCCTGGGATCGAGTCCCGCATCGGGCTCCTTGCTTGGCAGGGAGCCTGCTTCTCCCTCTGCCTCTGTCTGCCTCTCTGTCTGCCTGTGCTCGCTCTCTCTCCCTCTCTCTCTGACAAATAAATAAATAAAATCTTTAAAAAAAAAAATAAAGTGTCACATAAAATAGACATGATTCTTTTCCTTATAGAGTTAAAAATAGAGTGGAGAGACAAGTATTTAAAAATATATACTACAGAAATAAATGTGTAATTGTAATTATTGTGAAGCAAAAATACAGAAAACTATGCATGGGTATAATGGGGTTAAGTGCCTTAGATTGGGGCTCAGAAAATGTCTTTCTTTTGACAGCTGGAATATGATGTGACAAAGAAAGTAATAGGCAGGGAGAACACATACTGAACTTGGAATAAGCCAGATATGTTTGAGGAATTAGGAAAAAAAAGAACAGTTCAGTTGAGGTACAGAGCATGACTGGCATCAGATTCACATGACAAAGTAGCCAAAGTGCATATCCTATAAAGTCTTGAGGGGTATTAAATATTTTTAAAATGTTATATTTGAATTAGAGAGCCAATGAAGATTTTCCTGTTTGTTTTTTTCTGGGGAATTGACATGATCGATTTGTTGCTGAAATTATTCTAATATGATTACTTTAGTTGCTGTCTGGAGAATATTCAGAGAGAGACAAGGGTCAGAGACTGATTATTAGCATGATGAATCTTTTTCCACCCCCTCACTTTCAATCTGGAGGTGTCTTTGGTCTGAAATGAATCTCTCGTAGACAGCATATGGAATCATCTTGCTCTTTTATCCAGTCTGAAACCCTGTGTCTGGATTGGAGTACTTAGTCCATTTATATTCAGAGTAATATTGAAAGATAAGAATTCAGTGCCATTGTATTCCCTGTAAAGTTCCTATTTTTGTATACTGTCTCTGTTTCTTTCTAGTCTATGTTATTTTGGGGCTCTGTCTTTGCTTACAGGATCCCCTTTAATTTTTTTTTGCAGGGCTGGTTTAGTGATCACAAATTCTTTTAGTTTCTGTTTGTCCTGGAAGGTCTTTACCTCTCCTTCCATTCTGAAGCACAGTTTTGCTTGAAAAAGTACTCTTGGCTGCCTGTTTTACTCATTTCGTACTCTGAATATATCATGCCAGTCCTTTCTGCAGAGGTCCGCTGCCAGTCTAATGTTCCTACCCTTGTGTTTTGAGGACATTTTGTTTCAAGCTGCTTTCAGGATTTTCTTTTTACCTCTGATGTTTGCAAGCTTCTCTATAATATGTCTGGGTGTTGATCTATTTTTACTGACTTTGAGGAGGTTTTCTGTGCTTCCCTGGACTTAAATGCCTGTTTTCTTTCTCAGATTAGGGAAGTTCTCAGTTCTGATTTGCTCAAATATACTTTCTGTCCCTCCCTCTCTTTTTTCTTCTTCTAGGACCCCAATTAATTCTAATATTGCCAATGTAGATTAACAACACTTAAAAGCTAAATGATTGTGGGGTTCTGGTCCAAGATAGCAACATAGGAAGACTTCGAAATTAATTCCTCCATGAACACCAAACCTATATATTTATAGAGAAATTCCTTCTGAAGAACTGAGGTCTGACTGAAAAGCTTCTACACAGCAAATAATAGAGAGGCCACATAGAGAATGAAAGAGAGATGGAAGATACCATAAGGAAGGGAACACTTACAGCTGTGAAGGGCAGTGGGAAAGGACAAGACTGAGAGACTAGGAGCAGATTTATCTGCTCTGGGGTACAAGAAAAAAAAAAAAGCTATAGTTTAAGAGGGAACTAAAATATGAAAGATCCTTCCCTAGACTTCCATGAAATAGCAGTAGGGTAAAGGTGGAGTGGGGTGTTGGATAGGTGGCTGGAACTCTCTCTCTGGGTTGAGGGGTTGGTGAGTACCATGATTTACATTTCCCCTGCACCTTGATAGTGCAGACTAGAGCAGGGTCCAGGTATTAGAGCTGGCCTACTATCTTAACGAATCCCAGATGCCTGAGCCATATCAGCCCCAACCGTCCCACCAAGGCAGTTCCCTTATGAGGCATACCAGGACATCCCTGACCAGTGCTCACTGTAGTTCCTGCTGTTGTGACAAGGTGACATAGTTCCAAAGCACTTTGGGACACTCCAGCTCCATAACACTTTGTCTTCCGAGAGCTTGCTTGGGCACCTTCTACCTCAGCATAGAACACTCTGGGACCTCCAATCTCATGCTCGCTTAAACTCTAGGATTAGTCACAATAGCTAAGAGATGGAAGCACCTCAAATATCTATTGACAGGTAGTGGATAAAGAGAATATGGAATACATCTCTCTCTCAGATCTATCATCTATCTATCTATCTATCTATCTATATCTGTATGTAATATTACTCAGGCTCACAAAAGAAAGAAATTTTATCACAGACTACATGTATGAACCTTGAAGATATTATGCTGGGTGAAGTAAAACAACAACAACAAACCAAATAATATATGATCTAACTTATATGAGATATTTAGAGTAGTCAAATTCTGGAAACATAAAGTTGAATTGTTGTTGCCAGGATTTGGAGGGAAGGGGAAAGGGAGGTTTGTTATTCAGTGAGTATAGAATTTCCATTTTGCAAGATGAAAAAAGTTCTGTAAATCTCTTACACAGCAATGTGAATATAGTTAACACTACTGAACTGCACTCTTAAAAATGGTTAAGAGAGTTAAAAAAAAAAAAAAAAACTTGAATGACCATGAAAACTGTAATGGGCTCTCTGGGTGAAAAATCATTTAACTGTCTTATATTTCTAATTTGTGAGATACTTGGAAAATTATACATACGTGGGTAGGAGAAGAATAAATGAAACAAGATGTAATTGGGAGGGAGAAAAACCATAAGTTACTCTTAACCTCACAAAACAAACTGATGGTTGTGGGGGGGAGGGGGGTTGGAGAAGGGGGGTGGGGTTATGGACATTGGGGAGGGTATGTGCTTTGGTGAGTGCTGTGAAGTGTGTAAACCTGGTGATTCACAAACCTGTACCCCTGGGAATAAAAATATATGTTTATAAAAAATAAAAAATTAAAAAAAAATATATACACACACACTATATAGATATACACACACACACACACACACATACACACACATAGTATATACATAAAATTTATTTTATATATTAAAAGATAATATTTTGTAGTTATAATTATATATTATAATATTAAATATGTTAAAATTTAAGTATTATTTATATACACATGCACACAAAATGACATGTAGATTATTTGATGACCCATCCGGAACTACTAGTGTTTTATAGATACCATAAGAAAACATTTATTCTCACTGAGCCTAGGGTAGACTGCTACGGAATACTTTCCACCTAAATGCTTGAATTTGGTCATTGCCATGAATACCTGAAAAGGGAACTGGGGCCTATTCCTCACTTAACTTTTAAATCAGAGAAAGAAAAGAATAGTTAAAAGAACCTCAAATAGGCTACATTGGTGGTCCAGTCAGTTAAATGTCTGCCTTTAGCTCAGGTCAAGGTCACAAAATCCCCGGATCAAGTCCTGCACTGGGCTCCCTGCTGAACAGGGAATCTGCTTTTCTTTCGGACCCTACCCCTCTCCCCAATTTCTTTCGAAATAAATAAATAAAATCCTAAAAAACAAAACAAAACAAAAACAAAAACAAATAAAACCCACAAGGAACCTCAAATATATTTGGGAAATAAGAAGAAAAGTACGTCCTTTCTGGCTAGAGCCCTCTGATAGACATAGTAACCAGAAATAAGAGTCGGATTATAATTTAGGAATAGATATTAGCCCATAGCAAGGCTCAGAGCAGGTGATGCACATCTCAATGGATGTCAGGGAAGAGTATTTCTTTTTCTTCTTTTTTTTTTTTTTAAGAGAGAGACACTGTGAGAGAAGGAAAAAATGCAGGGAGAGTGGGAGAAGGAAAAGCAGGCTTCTTGCTGAGCATGGAGCCTGATGCAGGGCTTGATCTCAGGACCCTGGGATCATGACCTGAGCTGAAGGCAGACACTTAATGACTGAGCCACCCAGGCGCCCTAAGAAAGAGTGTTTCTATAGCCAATACCCCACAGCCATCAGTTCCTGAGGCATTCATAAATAGCACTCTCGTAAACTTCATCACTATTTAATTTGTATATTAGAGTAAAATGCAATAAAAAAACTCCCAAATTTAAATTAATTTGTCCAAGTTTTGCTGCATATATTTTTTGAAAGTTTTTATTTATTTATTTGACAGAGAGAGAGAGAAAGCACAAACAGGAGGAGTAGCAGGCAGAGGGAGAGGAAGAAGCAGGCCTCCTGCTGAGCAGGGAGCCTGATGCGGGCCTCAGTCCCAGGACCCTGGGATCATGATCTGAGCCAAAGGCAGTCGCTTAACCGACTGAGCCACCCAGGTGCCCGTTTTGGTAGATATTAAAACCAGAATATATATCCACATTAGTTCGACATGTTAATTTTAGGTAACATTTACATTTAGTCTCCCCCTGTGTTTTTTACTGCAAAGTCCATTTAAAAATGGCCAATTTAATGTCCATGTATTTGAAAAAAGCAGATCATTAGATCAATAAACTGTCCTTTAGATCACCTTTGAGACAATACCCCATCAGGCAATAAAAACTTCTAGTTCAATTTCCTTTAATAGTACAAAGTTTTCCTTTGAATGAAATTCTCTCCATTTGCTGATTGGGGAAGACAGCTCATTTTAATAGAGATTGTCCCGCCATGACTCTCCTACATTTGCAGATTACTTAGGAAATATGAATTTCAGGAGGAAAAACATCATTAGCAATAGAGGTGTTTAGAAGAAGTAAAAAGGTAAAGTGTACATTTAGCACAAAGCAGCAATCTCTTTACTCATAGCACCAGGGTTATCAGTATGCCATTAACAGCTTTTCACTATGTAAATGTTTTCAAACAAAATAAGCTAAATGAGTAACAAGGTGAATATGGTTCATTCCAAAAACACTTATTTAGTGTTGCTTGAAAATTGAAGGGGAAAAAAGTGGTCCTGTTCCAGCGCCTTTCAAAACCTAGAAAACCCAAAAATCTTTCCACTGCATCTAATCAATATGTGTACTAATGTAATTTGGGTTTCTTAGTATTTAGGTCAAACACTGTTTTTAGAACCCTGCCAAGTAACAAATGTTGTCACATATTTTATTTTATTTCTACCTAGCATGCTACAGAGAAGTACCTGATACAATTTTACTTTGATGTAGTCTGAAAGCGTCCCTTTTCATACTTGAGGAGATGAGCTGTTTTTCCAATAAAATGGCTAGATATTTAATGACAGAATATCCAGAAATCTTGCAGAATTCATTTTTCTCATTGCAAAGGAGTAATTAAGAAGTGCTTGATAGTGTGATCAATTATATAGCACACATTCACTGAACACCTCCTTCAGAACCAGACCCTGAAGGAAGTTTTTGAGTAAGACTCAAATCCTTCCTTTAAAATACTCCTACTCTACGGGCACCTGGTGACTCAGTTGGTTAACCATCTGACTCGTGATTTAGGCTCAGGTAATGGTCTTAGGGACCTGGGATGTAGCCCTGTGTTGAGTTCCCTGGCCAGCAGGGGGCCTGCTTGAGGATTCTCTCTTCCTCACCCTCTCTCCTCATTCCGTTCATGTTCTCTCTATCTCAAATAAATAATTAAATCTTTAAATAAAATGCTCCTAGTCTAGTGGAGAGAATTACAGTTCTGCAGCCAGTCTATATTGTTGATTTAGAAAATAAATGAAATAATATAAATATTACTAATTATCTTATGGCATGAACAAAATTACTGTTAATATATATATATATATAACATATATATGTATATGTATAATATATATATAATTTTTTTTCTCCAAGTGGGGATATGCTATCTAAAATTCTTGGTTGCTTGCTTTTTAAATCTACTCTTTATATTGAATAATATGCCTCCATGTCACCAGTTTTAATGGTATTCTCATAGAGAGGTGTACTGAATTTGCTTAACCATTCTTGAAGTGTTGGACATTTTTACATCACCAAAGTTTGTTATTATAAAAGAAAATGCTAGGCTGATTGTTACTATAAAGTTTTGCATGATATTTAATCATTTCCTTAGAATAAGTACAAATAGATAAAATTCCTGGAATAAATGCTAGGCATAATTTTAAGACACCTGAAACATACAGCCCAATTTGTTCTTTTAAGTTGGTTTTTATTGGTATGAAAATAAGTTACGTCGTGTTTCTTTTTCTTTTTTTATTTTTATGAGTCTCATTGTTCTTTCTGTTTTATAGTTTAACAAAATAGCTTATAACTTGTGAATTCCTTTCTGCTGGGTATTTGGTAGTTTGTTTTGTATAAAAGTTATTTATATTAAAAATATCCTCCCTCAAATTTATCCTTTCTTTTCAATTTGTAGAACCAGAGAGCAGCATCTAGGGGATGAGAACATCCCCCTGTTGGACATCGGCGTCCAACAAAGAGCTGAAGACCTCAGACCTCCAAACTCCAGGAACTGAATGCAGCCAATAATCTGGATGCATTTAGGAGTAAATTTTTCCTCAGAACTGCCAGGTAAGATTCCAGTCACCTTGATTTTACTTTTGTAAGATGCCGATCTGAGAAGCTATCCAAGCCCCCCGACTCTTCTGATCTACTCAGCTGTGAACTAATAAAGGGAAGTCATTTTAAGCAACCAAATTTGTGCTAATTTGTTACCTGACAATGGAAAATTAGTGCAGCCCTATAATGGCAATGATGGTGGGTAACTGATTTTGTTCTTTACTCATATACCCCCTATAAAAAATTACAATTAATCTTGATTTCGATAATCATTTTAAGCTAGATAAATGAGATATTCAGATAAACAACATATTAAGTGTCCATTATTTCAAGTTTAGTTAGAACTTTTAATAATAATAGTAATAACAACACTACATCTCATCAAATGCTTTTTAAACATTTTTATAAAGTTTCCACATCTTTTATTCTACTTTAACATATTTATGTGATGAATTATATAAAATATTTCCCCATCAGATTTATTTATGAAATAACCCTTTTTTGAGTCTCATATGTTATTATTTATTTCAGTTACAGGTTAGTATTTTATTTGAGATACTTTATATCTACTTATAAGAAGGGTAGACACGTGAAATTTTCTTTTATTTTCTGCTATTATTTTTCTTACTTAGATTTTAGGATTATGCCAGGGTCATTACATGAATTGAAAAACTCTTCATCATTTTTACATGTCATGTGAATTATTTATTCTTATTTATTTGAAAAACTAAATTGTCCATGAAATAATTTTGGACTGGAAACACTTAATAATTCTTTAAAAACTTGTTCATTGTTGTGCTCGCTTCGGCAGCACATTTACTAAAAACTTGTTCATTGTTTGTCAGAGTTATTAGTCTATTATATAATGCTGTGCCAGGATAGAGGTATATACAGGGACATATAAACCAACACAGGATGAGAAGTAAGAAGGGGATGGCTTTGATGAGAAAAAAAATGCTGACCCTGTAAAGATCAGGAAGACAGCCAGACAAATAGGGCAGGGAAAGGAATTTCAGGAAGAACACCATTTATAAAACCCTGGGTATATGTGGAAGTACATTGCCTATTATATGCTTGTTGTTTAATATCTGGTATGTATTTTATTCCAAATATTTTTATCCTGCCACATAGCACATATGAAAAAGAAAATCTCAAAAAATTTAATCCACTTATGTAAAGTTACCAGTAGATGCAAAAATTAAATTCAAACTCAGTTCAAACTAATTCCAAAATATTTATTTTATTTCTTCTATAATATATTGTTACTGGAAATAAAATAAAACTTCAAAAATCTGAAGATGGCCAAAGGGTTGGAAATGTGGGAGAAAAGAAGTAATTTTGTTGATTTATATCCTACTTCTATATTGCAGTAATTTTGATTGTTATAGGATATAAGCTTTATTAGTTTCACATTGATATTTTATAAATTTATTAAGAAATTTCATATTTTTCATTTAATTTTCCAATGAATATGTGATACATTCTTTACAACCCAGGAACGTCTTTCTCAAGGACCCGGCAGCCCACCCTTTGAAATGTAATCATCAATAAATGTAGATCCCCTGTCTTCTGGTCTTTGAAATGATAGGAATCTAACTTTGATAAGGGATGATTTGGCAATGGACTAGTCCCATTCACAAATCTCCCCTAATATTTTCCTGAACTTTTCCATTAGCTCACCCCAGCTTTTAAAAAATCCTTCTTCAGCCTTTTCTTCTGCTAATTTGAATTCAATCTCTCTCCCCAATTACAATAATCTTGACCTCTATTACAATCCTCTGGAATAAAGTCTTTCTTGATATTTTTAGCAAGTGTCCAGTGCAATTGTTCTCTTATAATACATGTTACAATTTACCTTGATTGTATATTTATTAAGTAGTTCAGCTCAGATTGTAATTTTTCCATCATACCAAAATTGCTTGGAATGTTTATGTATAGGTACTGTGTCACTTATAAAATAATTAAGTAGATATATATGAACAAATAAGGCTTCCTTTAATGCAGTTCTGTTCAACAAACATTGACAACTTGAAGTACCTTTAGTAGCTGATCTTCAGCTCTGGTTTCAAATGGTTCTTGCATAGTATAGGTGGTATAAATGGCAGGTGATCTAAATCTCAATGTATACACATTATCATTCCAGGCTTTTATAATTATCATTGCAGTTATTTCAGTTTCTCTAGCTGATTAACATCTATGTAAGTAACCACAACTCCATGCTTCGAGATTGTTGTTATTGAACGCTGGACTTAGAAATATACTCCCTTTTTGTGAAACCATTTGCCAGTATTTTGTCTTTGGACAAGGGTGTTCTCACTCTGATTAAAAATGATATATTCTAGGGCACCTGGGTGGCTCAGTGGGTTATAGCCTCTGCCTTCAGCTCAAGTCATGATCCCAGGGTCCTGGGATTGAGCCCTGCATCGGGCTCTCTGCTCAGCAGAGAGCCTGCTTCCCCACCCCCCCACCCTGCCTCTCTGCCTACTTCTGATCTCTGTCTGTCAAATAAATAAATAATATCTTAAAAAAATGATATATGCTTCTCAGCTTTTTGATGAAGTTAAACAAATTATATTTTAAAGCACTTTGAAATAGACATTACTATATAAAAAGAAGTTGCTATAATTAATTGGTCAGTGGAAATTCATGGGATTTTGAAATTGTTCCCATAGTGGTTTAGGTAAAATTTGAAGTCAAAGTAAAAAAAAAAAAATTGATATTTAATATAAAAAATAATGCATTTAACTTTCTTAAAATATCCTATTACCTCATATATCTATTTAATACAATAGCCTCAAATAAAATATTCTAAGTTTCATTTATTTTTTGTCTCATATTCCACGAACACTACTTGTCTTAGATTTTTTATATAATTGATATTTAAGGGTTTGAACAATTGGAAAGTTAGAGCAGCTGTATTCTACCACAGGCTTAGGGAAGTCAATGGAAACAGTCTTTTTCTGAACAAAGACTGTTGAGCAGATTCTGTAAATTTATAATATCTTTAATAACATATTTGGACTCATTTTGAACCAGGTAATAGAAAACTGGTTCAATTAGCTTTAAGTGGAAAAGGTACATGAAACAAATTTCAAAAAGAGATGGGGATGAAACTGGTTTCATTATTGACTGGATGCAGGAATATCGATATCATCAGGCCTGTTGTTTTTGCACTGGATCTGGCCCATTTTTTTCTTTTTTCTTTCTTTGCCTTTTATGACCACTTCTTTTTGCTTCAACTTTATTCTCTTGGATCAGCTGTCTCCACACATCCAAGACCATGGTCACATGCTGTTTCTGGCTTTTATACAATATAGCCTCATGAACAGAAAGAGAACACTTTTTTTTTTTTTTTTTTTGCTAGTTTCCATTATAGAAAAAGGACCTAAGGAAGACCCCTGATTGATGTGGATTGGTCATATTTTTACCACTGGAAAATGCATGAGAACAGAGAGATGGGTTGTTTTGATTGTCACCTCCAATATGAAGGAACAAGGCAATAGCATTGCAGGGCTCTGCCCTAGCAGAATGGGAAGAAACTATCGGAGAGATAAAACAATGCTATACTACAGATTTCTGATAAGGGTTTGTTCATTTGAAGTTACCATTTATCAACAAGCCAAAACTGACCCAATAGATCTGAATTTTCCATGTTTATAGTAACAATTTCAAGCTAGATTCATTTTATTTAATCTATGATTACCTAAGGTCTGTCTTCAGAAAATAATTCCTTTTTAAGAGCATAACTGGATATCATAAAAATGGATTATTTAAACAAAATATACACATTTTCATGCCTGCAAATGTGCTCGCTCGCTCTCTCTCTCTCTCTCTCTCTCTCTCTCTATATATATATATATATAAAATTCAAGACAGGAATCTAGATTAGCAGACATATATGTATATGTTCTTATTTTCAGCTGGAAATGGGTAACTTTTTAAATATATAAATTAAAAAAAGTGTACATAAACACTTTGGAAAATGTCATTAATTTTCATTTTCCTTCATCATTATGCTGAGTTTTCAAAGTATTATGTACTTTTTTTAGCATAGTCTAAAACATAGTCCATTATGTATGATAAGGCCTATTAAAGGACTGGGTACACCTGACTAGACCATGAGCTTGTTAAAAACAAGGGGCAATGTCTTCGTCATCTTTGTTTTACAATTTCTGCCAGAGTAAGTACAGGTGGAGAAAACTTACTCCTTCTTCCGTCCTAGGTTCTTTGGCTGGTTTAATAATTACATTGATATTAGACAAATTAACAGGAGAAAAAGAAATTTATTTTTCTTCTTAGATATGGGAAACCCAAAGACATGAAACCCAAAGACAGGCAATTGAGTCTTATATGTCATCCTGAGAAGCGGTAGGGGTCTGGGATTTCACAGGGGAGGAGAATAATTCACAGGAAGATGAGAAGAACAAATGTTTGGTAAACAAATCTTTGTCATGTCATGCAGATAAGTCTTTGTAATAAAAAGGTATCTTTGCTATTAGTTCTTTCCTGGTACAAACCCTCTATCTAAATTCTTTAAGGCAGTTAAGGGGAAGGTAACCAGCTCTTGATTGCTTTCAGTTTGAAATGATTCACATGTCAAAGTGGCATATTTCAGGGTTACATTCTGTTCCCCCTCTCTATCCATGTTTGTAGAGATGAATTAGTGGTTGGATATTAATGTATTATTGGATGGTAAATAAACATTTAATTTCTCAACTCAGAAAAATCACTAAGAAGCTGATCATCAGAGAATTTATGGTCCTTCATTTTTCCAAAAATATAGGTAGTGAATTACCATATTTCTTACATAACTAAAGACATATCTCTGTATGCTCTTTTTTCCCTATTTCTCTCACTCATGCCCTTCAAAACAAAACAAAATAAACATGACCCATGTTTTGTGGTTTCTTGCCATTAGTGGCTCTTGTGACCATAACTTTCCAGTTATTTCAGGAAGCTGATATATGTATCTCTTCTACTTCCCTGCCTCCTACCCTCCTGTGAATTTCACTGCTGTTACCTTGATTATGATCAGGTAAATTACTTCTGCAGCTGAATCTCATTTAGCATGGGTTCTTCTCAGGTTTCTCTGCAGCTTCTGTTCATTATCACAGTAGCCACTTACGACGGCTAATCTGGTACAGAACAGGTTGCCTCAGAGCTTCCAGAGTCCTCAAGATCCCAGAGCAGCACCGTGTTATCCAAAGTCTTTTGATGAAGAAACATTGCCTTCCAGGTAGATGCAGGAAGATGGTTTCTTCCCTAGCCTTAGCTGCATTCTGCTATCTTTTTTTTTTTTTTTAAGATTTTATTTATATATTTGACAGACACAGATCACAAGTAGGCAGAGAGAGAGAGGGAAGCAGGCTCCCTGCTAAGCAGAGATCTCGATGCGGGGCTGGATCCCAGGATCCTGGGATCATGGCCAGAGCCGAAGGCAGAGGCCTTAACCCACTGAGCCACCCAGGTGCCCCTGCATTCTACTATTTTGTACGAACACTGTTCTGACCCCACTTTCTTACAATACTTTTAGAAAGCTATTATTTAAGATTGGACCTTAGAATTTACATACTCTAAGGACTAAATTCAAACTCAGAGATTTTATTCAGAAAAAGTCACAGCAATAATGATAATACAGCTCACCCGTGAACAACATGGATTTGAACTGTGTGGGTCCATTTATATGCAGATTAGTTTGATAAATACAGTATAGTACCTTAAATGTATTCTCTCTTCCTTATGACTTTAATAACATTTTCTTTTCTCTAGCTTACTTTATCATAAGAATGCAGTAGATAATACATAAAGCATATAAACTATATGTCAGTTGATTTTATGTTATCAGTAAGATTTCTGGTCAGGAGTAGACTACTAGTTAAGTTTTGGAGGAGTCAAAATTTCTTCAGAATTATTAATACTTTGTATATGTTCTTATTTGCATTTGACTAATCTTTGGGAGAGCCCCCAAATAAGCAAATATATATATATATATATATATATATTTATGCCCCAATAGTTTGTACATAGGTTGAATGGCTTACCCAATTAAATATACACTTGTGCCTATTTATAAGCCCAATGTCAGCATCGGTACAATTAACCTAACAGTCATTTTTAGATTTAAATTACATTTACATTTTGATTTGAAGAGAAAACCTGTCTCGATTTGTTTCTTTATGGCTCCCTAAGCAGGGCAGTGTCTTTTGCATATCGTGGGGTTATATACTGCAGACCATGCTATTTGGATCATTGATGTCTTTAATTAACACATAGAAGGTCATGTGAGTGCCCACGAGCTGCCCATGGCAGATGCTTTGCCTAATCATTATCGTATCCAATCACTATTAATCACTGAAGTTTCACTGGGGTTTGCAAGTGTTGAGAGGAAACAGCAGGTTTTTCTACACAGACCATTGAAGTCATTCTTCTTGTCCATTAACTCTTATGAGGTCATGTTGCTAATGCTTTCCCAGGAGGACCATGTATCTTTCCATACACTGTGTGCTTCTGGTTTGAATTGTAGAGCCTGGTTTGGGTCACACTGGTATATAATACTCTTCATTAATGAAAACATTCCCATTTCGTATATCAGACCATACAGGGCAGACTCAGGAGCAGGAAAATAAACAATGAGTTCAGTTTGATTGTGACTATTAAATAGCATTATTTAATAAGAACTATTTTGTATGTGGCCTTTTGTATTTGGGCCATTATCCTCATTGGACCAGATCCAAAAATTATGCATGATTGAAGAGAAGGGATGTTTTAGCCTCAATTTGTTTTAAGTGGATCTTGAAGTAAATGGACATCACCAAACAATTATACAATGTCTGATCTTATTTTTACTCTGTAGGGTGCATCCTAACCAAACTCATATTTAACAAATTGTCAGTTGGTGACCAACTTCCAAGCCAATATTTCCATCTCTTTATTGTTTCTACTCTCCCTGTGTGGGTCCATCCAACTGAGCAAATATTTCATGACCGCAGTAAGTTTCAAGCCCTTGCTGGGGCTATGAGTACTGCATAAATGGGAATACAATACAAATATTCTGCTATAAGAATATTTTAAAAATAGAGATGATAAAAATCAGAACACTAAAAATACAGGTAAAATGAGGTAAATACTGCGAGATGAGTTACAAACAAATTGGTATATGTGTGTGAGGAGCCCCTTTTGAATACAGAATAAAGTGTGATTGTTTAGCAGGCCATTCAAAGCCACTGTAATATGTTCCTCAACTCATTGTATGGGCTTTACCTTACAGTGGGTCTACCTAGTGACCCCAGTTTCAGCCTAATTAGGTTACTTGTTGTTCCCACATCAAATCTCCATCTTCTTTTCCTATTTTTTTTTCCTTTTCTCTTGGAAAGCTGTTACCTTTAATACTAATAGTCAAATACATTTTTAAAGATCACTTAGAATGACCAACACTGATGGAATTTTAAGAAAGGAAGATCAAAGTTTTCCTTAATGGTATCATTAATCAAAAATAAGAAAATTAAAAAAAAAACAAGAGAAAAAAAGAGAAGAAGGATGTTAGCTTAAAGGTTTGGGAAATAGAAAAAGTGGTAGACTCATTATTTGGTATGTTGACACTGAGATATCATCATGTCATTTGTGAGGAAATATCCAGGTATAGATAAAAAAATGTTTCTCTGGGGCTCTAGAAGAAAGTGCTAGGCCTACAGAATCAGATGTAAAATGGACTGCATTAGAACCTTTGTTTGCAACAGAGATAATCAAAGGGAAGCACATCAGAAAAGCACAGGAAGGTACTATCAGAATCCAGGAGTTCCTATAGTTTACGGGCAATTGGAGGAATACAAAGCTGTAAAGAACCTAAGCATGCAGTCATCTGGGAACACTGAGAAACAGACGGATGTAAAGGTAAGTTTAAAGAAGCCAAGGCTCTTTACTACTATCAACTACTGGAGAAAAGTCAGTGACTGAGTATTAGGAAAAGGGCTTTGGCTTGGAAGATGAAATTGATCATTGCCCTTTACCAAAGAATTTCAGTAGAGAGTAAGGGCAATGATTTCCAAGGTATTGGTTGTTGAGTGGATGGTAAAATAAGATTTTTTTTTCCCTGAGATATTCAATATAGTGTTAGTGAAATTCGCTAAATAACGAGTTATTTACCCTATATATTTGTAAACTTAGATTATTATAACCTATATCGCTTCTCGGCCTTTTGGCTAAGATCAAGTGTAGATTATTATAACCTATATTAACAAATTATTATAAGGCTTAGATACAATACTTAGAATATAAGCACTTGCTAAATACTATTGTCTATTACTATTTTAACTATTACAGAATTCAGTCTCTCTTTTCTATCTTTGGTCACCAACCATTTCTTTTTCTTTTGATCAGCTTCATTTTTCTAAGTAAGTGTCACTTGAGGTAATTTCTACTGTGTCTCCTAGGCCTTGGTGTCTCAGCTGGCCTCCCTTATTACTATTAGTGCATTGTGTTTGAGACCCTCATTCCTCAGATGGATATTGATGACAAGACCGATGGGAATATGCACATTTTTTCAGGAAATTCATTTAGTAAGAGTAGTGCCACTCCTCTCTGACACATCATTGGAACTGCCTACATATTCTGGCTGCTGTTATTGACACCTGGAGTTCCTTAAATGTCAAAGCTAAGGCTGAGTGTGGCAAAGTTGTAGTTAAGAAAGCCCTTTTGCATTTCCATGGACCACATTATTACAAGGAAGTAAAAGCAGAACTGCCTTGAGGACTAATATTTAATTTAATTTAATTTTTTAAAGATATTTATTTGAGGGGCGCCTGGGTGGCTCAGTGGGTTAAGCCACTGCCTTCGGCTCAGGTCATGATCTCAGGGTCCTGGGATCAAGTCCCGCATCGGGCTCTCTGCTTAGCAGGGAGCCTGCTTCCCTCTCTCTCTCTGCCTGCCTCTCCATCTACTTATGATTTCTCTCTGTCAAATAAAAAAAAAAAAAAGCCAATTGCTTTAAAAAAAAAAAAAAAAAAAAGAAAAGATATTTATTTGAGAGAGAGAGCGAGCGAGCATGGGGCGGACAGTGGAAAAGGGAGAGGGAGAGAGAGAGAATCTCAAGCAGGCTTCGCACCCAGCATGGGGCCCAATGCAGGGCTCAATCCTATGACCCTGAGATTGTGACCTGACCTGAAATCAAAGGTTTTGATTGAGTCACCCAGGCACACCAAAGAGCAATCTTTAAATCCCGAGGTCTTGCTGGCAGTTTAGGAGTCCCTGAGAGGTAGGCCAGTGAGAGTTCTGAGTGATACCTTACTGTGATCAGATTCATATGCCATTTTAAAATAAAGAGGTATTTTTTTTCAAGCTAGATATTCCTCATTTCCTTAGGTGAACTGCATATGGTGGTCCCTCCCACCCAGTTTGTCAGACATGACCAAACAATTTGAATTTCAGTCAAGCTTAAGCCCAAATTGTACCCCTCTGTACAGATGAATCTCAACTGCCCACTCTTAGAATACAATTCTTTATGGTCCTTTTATAATTCTTCACATTTGGAAGCAAGATAATTGCTGCCCTTTGTTCCTGACATCTTTTTAAGAATGTCTGTATAATAACTGCCTTGGTAGATAGAGGTAATGTCTTCCTCTGAAGCAAAGAAAAGGTGTGCTTACTGCCCATTATAAAAGATTTAGGTGCTCTAAATTCAGAATTCCTTTGCTGTAGTCCAATACACACAATGGGCTGCTCTCCCTTGCCTTCTTTGTGTCATCTTGTGAGACTGTGGACTTGGGAATTGGGTATAATAATATGTTAATCCTCTGACTAATGCTATCTTTGTAGGTAATAAAGTACTTTGTTTATGACCCTAAGCTTTCTGCCAGCATCTACATAATTATGGCAGGCTAATTTGTTAGCTTTCCAGCAGAAAAAAATCTTAGCTTCCTCACAGTTCTTCACACTTACCTCATAGTAAACACTAAATAAGAACTATTATTAGTATTCAGAGCCTTATCACCACAAGAAATCTCTGAGTTGGAATAAATGATGCCTAACATGTCAAATTCTAAAACATCTGATTGAAACTTGTGAAATGTATTAGGAAAAAAGGAATTTTGCTATTGGAACTCTGGGTTCTTTAGAAAATTATAACTTTTCTGATTCTAAGACTTTTTATTGGTCTGCCTGCTTCCCAAGATTTCGAAGGGAACCAAATGAAAAAGTTCAGTGAACTGAACTGAAACAAGTTCTTCAAATTACTTTAATCTCTTTTCCACATGATGAAAATGTACATTTTAAACATGTGATAGAAGAAACATCTAAAAAAAATATTTATTTGACAGAGAGAGATCAAGAGAGCGCAAGTGGGGGTGGGTAGCAGAGGGAGAGACAGAGGGAGAGGAAGCTGAGGAAGAGGGAGCTGAGCAGGAAACCCTAGGTGGGGCTCCATGTGGGGCTTGGTTCTAAGACCCTGGGTTCATGACCTGAGCCAAATGCAGATGTTTAACAGAACTGAGATACCCAGGTACCCCAGAAGAAACATTTTTTTATGTTTTTATGTTTAATAACTTCCAGAGATAAAAACAAAAATCAGAAAAACTTTTAACCTATATCTTTTATTTGTATGATACGCTTTTTAAAATAAATGTTGGTGGTGTTAGTATCCATTTAGCGATTTACAAATTGGAGAAAAATAAAGGGAAAGAGGTAGAAGTGAGAGTAAATTAGATAATGAGTATAATTTTTATATATTATTTTGGCTTAGTACAAGGTTTCTGAATCTTAGCACATTTGAACCTGATGAACCTTTATTATGGGGGGCTGCCTTGTTCATTGTAGGATCTTTAGTGTCATCCTTGTCTTCTACCCACCAGATGTCAGTAGCAACCTCTTCCACTGTTGTGACTCTCAAGAATGTATATAGACATTACAAAATGATCTTTGGAGGTTAGATTCTCACCCAGAATTGAGACCCACTGGTTTAGAGCTTGACACTTTTTCCTAAGTGTTTCTTTATAATTTTCTCTATAATTTATCTCATTCCAACTTCACATGATGTATTTTAGAAATGAAGAAAATGAATCTTAGAGAAGTTAATTATCCATGGTAGCACATCTACTGGATGCTAGGACTAAAGTTGCAATCTATATCTTTATTCTTCAGTATGGTGTTTTTCCTCCTATTTGCCAGGTGTTATCAAACACTGTTGCATCAAAACCAGCTGGAGGACTTTATATAATACAAAATGCTGTGCCTATCCCCAGAGTAACTGATTCACAAAGTCTAGGTTAAATTTTAGTAACCTATATTTCTAACGAGTTCTTTGGTGATGCTGATGCTGCTTTTCCAGGGTCTACACTTTGAGATTTACAAGGCTAGACTCTACTGAAATGTATTTTGCTTAATGTTTTACAATTTGTCCAATACACTTCCCTGAAGTGCAGCCTTTTCCCTGACCTTGAGTAATTTATAGAATTTGAATCTCTCCTATGTATGTGAAAATTGTGACAAAAGGCAATGAATTTGTGACAATAGGTGATAAGAATGACTGAAAGATTTGGTCCAGAACTTAAGTTCATGTATTAAAAAAGAAAAAAATGTCTCTCTTGAGATATCTTTTCACAAAAGTTAAACGTTGAATTGGATCACAACTAATTCTGTAATAAATTCATGGTATAACTTTGCAGAAGTTACTTCAGCTCTCCCTTTGAGTTTTAATTATCTATAACATAAGTTTTCTTTTTTTCTCTTAACGTAGATGATCAGCTCCAACAGTCTATATCCCATTATTACTGTAATATTTTAATGCATTTAAATTAAAATGAAAAGGTCATCGACACTTCTTTGAATTCTCTTCATGGATATCTGGATAACCATCTATTTATATAATATACTCTGTCAGTAAACTTCAGGTACTGGCAGCAGGATTTCAAGCCCTTGTGCTTTTCTTTATTGTCCAGCTGAGAAATTTAATTTCTCATTTCTTTGTATGAGCATAATCTGCTGATATTATTATTTTCCAATCTATTATTAAGTATTAAATGTCTTAGAATTCTGTTCTCAAGTTCTTACTCCTCTATTCTCAAGTTCTTATTATCAAGTTCAGAACTTACTCTACTTTCACATTAATGTGTCAATCAAAAAAAGTCTAAAGCTTAATTCCATAGTAATTTGATAAAGATCAGGAGATGTTTCTTCCTTTCCTCAGTTGACATAAATTAATGTGTAGTTTAGCTGAAGAAAATAGCTTCATCTTTTATCAGCATAAAAGTATGATTCCCTCTTTGATCATTTCAGCTAGAGAACATTTTTGTCACCTGTATATAATAGTAGAAACACTTTTATTGGTCATGTAAATCCCATAAGCTTTTGTGAGTCACTTAGCTATAGCAAGAAGAGATCAAATCATTTAGATGAGAAATGAAGTAATAGCAACAAAAGGGAGAGATTCTCATGGTTTTGTGTTTGCTTTTTCTGTGACTCATAGTCTGTGACTCTTTTTACAGCAAAGGCTCTATCTGAGCAAGGGGTCTCTGAGCAATGAGGAGATAGAAACTGCATTAAGATCATTGCTATAATTTTTCTTAAGATAAATGCAAATTGTTAGCTACTTATCTAAATCACCCTTTATCTCTCTAATGCAGGGGCTGCTATAGTTAGTCACAATGCCTCTCAATTTCAAAAAAGCATTACCTAGGAAAATGGCAGATTGCACAAGTGAGAAAATAGAAAATAATTATAAAATCTTCTATTGTGTTCTTTTTAGTCATTGAAATGGTTCAGGAAAAAGCTTATCATATCAACAGTGAGATAAATACAAAGTAAGGAGACTAACTACTGTGAATTAGAGCCCCTGCTTTGCCATCTACAGGTTGCATGATGTAGAACAAGTTATTTGACTTCTCAATCTCAATTTTCTCATCTGTAAAATGTGGATAAGAGGAACACCTGTCTTATAGCAATTGTGTTATATATGAGGAAACGTTATGGTACCTTGTAAGGTATGTAATATATTCTCAACAAACATACATTATTATTCTTAGGCAGGATATATATTCCTAAAAATATACATTTTTATTGCTCAAAGAGCAATCTTTGTCAAATTTGTTTTAGTCTGTTCTTCGTTGTACAGGATTCATAATTCTTCAGTGGTAAAAATAAATTAATTTGGATTCAGAGATGCATCACTTTTTCAGATAAATTATTTTGGTACTAGGATTTAATTTATTTCAACAAGTTTCTCTCAAAAGCATACTATGTGCTACCACAAAGCTGTAAGGATCAGAAGAAAGAAAAGACTGAGGCTACAATGACAACATTGTTAAATGTGTTTAGGATTAAAGAAATATTCTCATCTATAAAGTGGTAATAATGAAACTCATGGTTATGTTGTAGACAGTAATACAATGTTATTGCTTTATTAACTCATTCAAGATCATATTTGCAGTAATGAAATAATGGATGCTAATCTACATAATCACATAAAGTAAAAAAAAGCAACACAAAGATTTAAATGTAAAATGACACCCTTAAAAATGTGTATAAATCATCTCAGAAAACCCACTCAAAAGATAGCTTTTAATTATATGACAGATAATATTTGAATTCACCTTCAAGTTTATCCAAAGTTAAGTATCACCTTTAAATAAGGTGGCCTTTCAAGAGACTAGCAGCGTTTTAGATGTATGTCCTAAAGATTTTGATGACAGGTGCTATTGATAATAACAAGGGGCATTGGAAAGGAAGAATTGGACAGTAAAGATCTCTCAGTGGATCTGCAATATCACTCAAGAACACTGGGGCTTGATTTTATTAACTAAATATCAATATACTATCATAGTCTCAAACTTAGGTGGTTTTATTGGTTGCTGTTGTAGAGTTAAGAGACATATAAAAGTAATAAGGGAATAATAAGAATAAAGATATATAAGATGTATAAGAATAGAATTGAGAGAGAGAGAGAGGTAAATTTCCCCTCCAGAATTATTTAAAGTAAAATTATTCAACATCATGGCGACTATACAAAAAAGCTTTCAATGGCCAAATTGGGCTGAAGACTATGGACACCACAAGATGGAGGAATAAGAAGCACCAGGAATTTGTCTCCCCACCTAGACAACAAGTACACTGGCAGAATCTGTCTGATATAACTATTTTGGAACTCTGCAATTTATCAAAGGCTTGCAAATTCCAGGGGAAGACTTGGATGTAAAGCAGACTTAATTTTGATCAATTTCATCCCAGCAGACTAGCAGCCACTCATCTTCCACCAGCTGACTTTTGGCAGACGGTTGTGCATGTGTTTCTGGAGCAACCTGCACACAGCTTGCAGAAATCAGGGTGAGCAAAAAAGAACCTGTTCTCCAATATAGAGGATCTGTGCTGTGGTTGCTGATTGCTTCTTCTGATCTCTGAAGTACAGACAGAGGCAGGTGACCATTGTTGTTACACCTCCCCCCTTTGTTATTAGTTCCTTCCTCTCTGTCTGAAGAGATTGCCAGGAGATGTAAAGAGCCAGCACGCCCCCAACCCTTCTTTTTCTCTTTTTCCTCTTTTAGAAGCCAGACATTAAAGATGAGGACATATAAAAGCAACTGTATATTTGGGAGAAATTAGAAATTGACTATGTCTAGCAAAGGAAAGACTCAGACTCATAAAACATGAGATAACCTTGGTTTACACATCATGCGGATCCTTGACACAGAGATAGCTCATAGAATTAAAAGCACAAAAGCAATAAATGAAATAATCAACACCACTACCAACAGGATAACGGGGAAAAGGAATAATCAGATTTGCAGACTTAACATGTTATTAGATTCAAATGTCCAATATTGAACAACAACAACAAATCACAAGGCATGAAAAGAAACAGGAAAATATGACCCATTCAAAGGATAAGAAAAACAAATTAAGAACAGAAACTCTTTGAAATAAACTTGCTGTCAGAGATACTAGACAAAGATTTTTAAACGGTTATCCTAAAGATCCTCAAAGAACTAAAGGAAGATATGAAGAAAGTCAAGAAGATGATGGATGAGCAAAATGGAAACTCTTATAAGGAAGTAGAAACTCTGGAAGGTCTGGAGCTGAAAAGTACAATAACCAAAATTAAAAATACCCTAGAGAGATTTCAAAGCAGATTTGAGCAGGCTGAAGAATTATTTCAACAAACTTAAAAATAAAACAATGAAAATTATCAAGTCTAAGAACAGAAAGAAAAACATTGAAGGAAACTGAACAGAACCTAAAGGATCTGTAGGACAGCATCAAGAAGACAAACATACGCACTGTGGGACTCCCAAGAGGAGGAGAGAGAGGAAAAGAGGTAGAGGGATCATTTAAAGACATAACGGCTGAAAACCTTACAAATTTGAGAAAAAGCTGAACATAAACATTCAAGAAGTTCAACAAACACCAAATTGAAATCAAAGAGACCCAAACCAAGACACACTGTAATCAAATTTTTGACTACCAAAAACAGTGAATTTTGAAAGCAGCCAATAGAGAAATGCTCCTCCACAAGATTATCAGCAGATTTCTTTTCAGAAACACTGGAGGCCAGAAGACCATAGCTTAATATATTCAAAATGCTATAAGAAAAAAAAAAAAAAGTTAGCCAAGGGGGTGCCTGGGTGGCTCAGTCTGTTGAGTGCCTGCCTTCAGCTCAGGTCATGATCCTGGAGTCCTGCTCCAGATCCATTGGTCTTCCTGCTCAGTGGGGAGTCTATGTCTCCCTCTCTCTATGCCCCTGCTACTTGTGCTCGGTCTCTCTCTCTCTGTGTCTCACTCTCTCTCTCAAAAAAATAAAGAAAATCTTTTAATTTTTAATTTTTTTTTTTTCCCCAATTTATTTATTTTCAGAAAAACAGTATTCATTATTTTTTCACCACACCCAGTGCTCCATGCAAGCTGTGCCCTCTATAATACCCACCACCTGGTACCCCAACCTCCCACCCCCCTGCCACTTCAAACCCCTCAGACTGTTTTTCAGAGTCCATAGTCTCTCATGGTTCACCTCCCCTTCCAATTTACCCAAATTCCCTACTCCTCTCTAACGCCCCTTGTCCTCCATGCTATTGGTTATGCTCCACAAATGAGTGAAACCATATGATAATTGACTCTCTCTGCTTGACTGATTTCACTCAGCATAATCTCTTCCAGTCCCGTCCATGTTGCTACAAAAGTTGGATATTCGTCCTTTCTGATGGAGGCATAATACTCCATAGTGTATATGGACCACATCTTCCTTATCCACTCATCCGTTGAAGGGCATCTTGGTTCTTTCCATAGTTTGGCGACTGTGGCCATTGCTGCTATAAACATTGGGGTACAGATGGCCCTTCTTTTCACGACATCTGTATCTTTGGGGTAAATACCCAGGAGTGCAATTGCAGGGTCGTAGGGAAGCTCTATTTTTAATTTCTTGAGGAATCTCCACACTGTTCTCCAAAGAGGCTGCACCAACTTGCATTCCCACCAACAGTGTAAGAGGGTTCCCCTTTCTCCACATCCTCTCCAACACATGTTGTTTCCTGTTTTGTTAATTTTGGCCATTCTAACTGGTGTAAGGTGATATCTCAATGTGGTTTTAATTTGAATCTCCCTGAGGGCTAATGATGATGAGCATTTTTTCATGTGTCTGATAGCCATTTGTATTTTTAATTTTTTAAAATGTTTTGAAGATTTTATTTATTGATTTGGCAGAGAGAGAATAAGAAAGAGAGGGAGCACAAGCAGAGAGAGTGGGAGAGGGAAAAGAAGTCTTCCTGCTGAGCAGGGAGCCCAATGCGGGGTTCGATCCCAGGAGCCCAAGATTATGACCTGAGCCAAAGGCAGCTGCTTAATGATTGAGCTACTCAGATGCCCCAACAAATAAAATCTTAAAAAAAAAAAATTAACCAAGAATCCTATATCTGGCAAAACTGCTATTTAAAAATGAGGGAGAAATTAAGACATTTACAGATAAACAAAAGCTGTGTGAACTTGTTACCTTTAGACCTGGCCTTCAGGGTGAAAGGAAAGGATACTAGACTGTAACTAGAAGCAATAAAGAATGAAAGATCTCAATAAGGGTATATACATGGACTATTATAAAATCTAATATTATTGCAATAATAGTTTGTGACTCCATTTTTTGTTTTCTACATGATTTAAGAGACTATTTAAAAAATTATTAGACTAAAACCTAGTGTTATTGTAGCTTTGGGTTGTAATGCTACATGTTGTTTTTCTGCATAATTTAAAACAGTATTTGTTCATGTTTTTGGGCACAGAAGGTGTAAAGATGTAATTTTGTGACATTAACAGCCAAAAGATGTGGGAACATATCTATTAAGAAGCAGAGTATATACATTAAATGGAATATTATTCAGCCTTAAAGAGGAGGGGAATACTTCAATATGTTACAACATTGATGGGCCTTGAGGACATTATGCTAAGTGCAATGAACCATACACAAAAAGACACATGTATGATTCCACTTATATGATGCACTTAGAGTGGTTAAATTAGAGACAGAAAATAGAATGGTGGTTACCAGGGGCTTAAGTGTAAGAGAAATGGGGAGTTTTTATTTAATGAGTATCAAATTCAATTTTATAAAATGAAAGAGTTATGAAGATGGATAGTGGTGATGGTTATATGACATTATGAATTTATTTAATGTCACTGAATTGTATACTTAAAAATGGGTATGATGGCAAATTTTATGTTATGAATATTTTGCCACAATAAAAATATGGGGGACAATTATGAACACTATAATCCCAGACATATTCCTAGAGTGGTGAAAAACATACAATTTTAGACCTGTAAGTTATGTGGGTATAGGTTATAAGAAATCATAATTGATCCTCCTTTAGTAAAATCTAAATTATGTTAATTTTATATAGTAAAAAGGGCAAATATGCAATTTTACTTTTTATAATCTATATCTAATTAAAAAGGGGTCAAAAGAGGCCACAAACAACTAAGAGAATGTCTTCTTCAAAGTAGGAAAATACTGAATATGTGTGAAATTTTCTCTATCGGCTCAGTGGGTTAAGCCGCTGCCTTCGGCTCAGGTCATGATCTCAGAGTCCTGGGATCGAGCCCCCACATCGGGCTCTCTGCTCGGCGGGGAGCCTGCTTCCTCCCCTCTCTCTGCCTGTTTCTGTGCCTGCTTATGATCTCTGTCTGTCACATAAATAAATAAAATCTTTAAAAAATATATATATATACATTAAAAGAATAAAGGAGAAAAAGAAGCACAGAAAACTTTTGAGCTAGTAAGCGTCATCTAGTCAATTAGCTTTTCAAGTTTTCCTTAATCACCTTGCCAAAAAATCAATAATCTGAATAAAACTATATGTACATATCCATTTAGAACTGTCCAATAATTTTGGATTTGAGTTTGTAGATTTAGATACAAATAAATATATTCAACACTTCCTAAAAGAAAACAGAACATTGAATAGTCAAAGAAGAAAACAGAACAAAAGAAACTTTGGAAATTTGATATATTGCCATGAATGCTGATAGTAAATCAAAGGGTGAAATGTAGTGCACACTGTATTAGTAAAAAGAATAATAAGTCACCTTTATTGAAGACTTACTGTATACCTAGTATTTTGCAAATATTTTTCATTTTATTATCCCACTAAATTTGTGCCATTAACTCTTAACAGATGACTAAATTAAAGCTTAAAATTTTGCATTGATTTGATTTAGGTTCCATACATAATATACAAGAATTGATATTCAAATCCAGTTGTGCCTGGTTCCAAAACCTGTATTCTTGGAGACACAGAGACTATAGAGAGGTGACTTGAGAGCCCCTAGAGCTGGAAAAGGTGGAGGGCAGGCAATGCCAAGACCCATGCTGGGTCTTCTATCTCAGCTTCCACCAAAACATTTCATTAATTATTGGTTCATGTACTGGACTTGGATGTTGTTTCAAGAACAAATTTTGAAAGCAGCCAATAGAGAAAGTGTTTTATTGCTAAAATATTTTAAAAAGCTACTGTTTAAAGCAAAAACATTTCATGATACAAATGTGTATTATTACTCCTTTTTTTTCTTCCCTTCAACAGATTCAATTGGTAACCTTAAAAAGCAACCTCAAAATGACCTTGCTATGAAAAACTTTTCCTTAGGTTCTCCTGAATCTTCATACCTTCAGGCTAGGTTCTGATCAAAGACCTTCCTCCAAGTTCACTTTGGGCACATCATTCAAGGTCATTATTTCTGTGATTGCTTTTTTAATAGCTTGATTCTGAAGTAATTTTCACAAGGATTTCAATTCTTCACATCTACTCATATTAAAATGTCTTATCTTTTAAAGGGGGTGAATTGTATGAAAAGGAGAAGACAAACTAGCTATATTTTCCTAAAATTATAGGTCATCAATTCTAGTCATGGGAAAACTATTGTTTCTTTAGCCAGGCATTAGGGAGTAGAACTGGTTCTATTACTTCTCTGTCATTGACTGGTGCTGCTACCATACTCAGACTTAATTTATTCTCTGACATTTATTGGTTTATTCCCAACAATGCTTTTAGGTGCAAATTTCTTCAAAGTTGCCAGAGCAATGAAGCCAACATTTAGAAGTGCTTACAGGTTCCCTCGGGTCAGAGACCTTGACTTGCTTCATTTTTGTGTTACCTTCTTTTCACCAACACCATGCAAGACTAATAAATTTCAAAAGGAAGACATTTATAAAATATTTAGAGGAGAGAATATAAAAATTAAAGTGTATAATGGAAGAATCAAACAAGATTAGATTTATCTGTGATTAAAACTAGTATTTTAATTACTTTGCATGTGATATTTGAATAATGCCTAGTTCTTCTACACACACACACTTTCTGCATGAAGATAAAATTATATATGAGTCTATTTTTCTTATCACTGTTGTCTACACATCTAAAAACATAGTAGGTTCTCAGTATTTACGTATCAAATAAGCTAACTTATGTTAATTCATTTTTCATAATAATATGCACCACATTAGAAGAAACTATGTCTACTGCAAAGCAACAGTTGTCTAACTTTGTCATATTGTTCACTGACTTGTATTTATTTGACTATAAATTAATTAATTTTGGCACTGAATTTCTGCACATATTTATGACTCAAGACACCAAGCAACTTCAGAGTGGGGGTAGAGAAAAGCACTTATAGTTTGGGACTCATAAATGAATGTTTTTATGAAGACAATAATACCTCAGATGGGTTTTATACAAATTTATTGCTTTCTCCTCATGGAAGAGCTTAATGTAAGAGTTGTAAAAGATGCCCAAATATAGGGCCATCACTCATTTGAGAGAAGAAGACTGAATGGGTAAATAAATGGTCAATGATTTGTTTTATGCCTATAGTAGCTTAACCATAACCCTGTATATTTCAGCAAAAAGATATTTATGAACAAGCATTAATATCTCAACACATATCTCATGGCAATGCTGAAATACCTGTAAAATATTTTCAAGCTATTTTTATTTGAAAATAAAACAATTTTCAGGTAACATTTACAGCCTGATCGACTTCATCTTGAAATAACGGCGAATTTAAGACTATAGTACCAATTTTAATGGATTGGGGAACTTATACATTTAAAATCACCGTAATGGGTGATGAATGTATTCACAAATTATTAGACCCTAAGAAACAAGGAAAAATCATTGTTATCTCAGGTGACTAAATAGTTAAAGTCTTTTTTTTTAACATAATTGAAATTTAACCATCATAACCTATGGGCCATGACTATCTATATTCAGATTAATTGATTTAAGTTAGTTTCTCAGACAACTTAAGTTTTAGAAACATCCAACTTTGTGAAATGCTTTCTTATATAGTGCCTTGCATGGAGCCAAGAATCGTAAGCAATCTCCATGCCCAGCTTAGAGTCTGAAGTGGGGCCCAGATCTCACAATGCTAGGATCATGACCTGAGCTGAAATCAAGAGTCTGACACTTATCTGACTGAGCCACCCAGGAGCCCTGTTTTAGCATGATTTAGAAGTAAGCAAAACAGCAGGGAAAGACCATAATGTATATAAAATAAGGGTTATTAAATTTCCCTAATATTATTTTGAACAATTTTCTCATTTTTTAAAGAAAGCAACTATAAGGGGACAAAATTATTTAACCCTATTTACTTCATTTTGCTCCCATGTTTGATGTCCCCTCAAATCCAAAAGATGATGCAAAGGAAATTTTGCTGTGGAAATTTCTAGTATATATTATGACTATATTATTGAAAATTATATCAACTTAAGCAGCTCTGCTTACCACCAAGGTGTCTAGGAATGGAAAATCAAATACTGCCATTGAATAGTCAAAGCATATAGCTATTCCTTTGTCCTTACTTTGGTCATCTCTTTATTTTTCGAACCCTGTGTAAGTCAACAAACAAAAGCAGCCTTTAGAGTTGAATTAGTTGTTAGCATTATGAAATACCACAATAATTCTAGAAAAATAAGTGGAGATATATATATATATATATATATATATACACACACACACACACACACATACTAGCTAACATGTTTATGACATGTGCCAATATATCTGAAGGCTTTCCAAATGTCTTTAGTGAGGAATATTTTTTTAAAGATTATTTATTTATATATTTGAGAGAGAACAAGCAGGAGCAAGGGGGAGGAAACAGAGGGAGAGGGAGAAGCAGACTCCATGCATAGCAGGGACCTCAAAGTAGGGCTCAGTCCCATGATCCTGAAATGATGACCTGAGCCGAAGGCAGAAGCTTGATGAATTGAACCACCCAGGCACACCGGTGAGGGAGATTTTTTAAAAATTACCTATCAAAAGAATTACTTTCCTGCCACCATTTTATGGGTCTGCTAATGCAGTCCCTATTTAAAAGATAATAAAAGAGAGATGAGATCCATTTTTCCACCCAAAGAGAATGCAACTTCTAAATCTGGCTTGAATTTAGGTTTTCTGACATCCTGTGATGCCTGTTATTCTAAATTATGATTGACAAAGTGATGTAGCAATGTCTTACAGTTAGCAACACATTTCTCATATTTCTAAGCAATATATAATCATAACTACTACCATATTGACTAATAAGGAACCTAAAGCAGTTGCTATTTTATGCTAGAGAACATCACAAACTCAAAAGTTCTGAAACCAGTCAAGTTAAATTTGTACTCTAATATAAGCTACATTATTACGGTTTAATTATCTATCTCCTTTATAATCTGACTTATACAGAGGTAGAGATTTTGCCTGGTTTACTCATAATTGTATCCTAAACAGTTTACTAAGATAAATATATAGTAGATGGCTCAATAAGTATTTGTTGATCAAATTAATAAACAAATGAACTCTAGGGGAAGAGAATACATGCAGAATTTCATTAAGCAAAGTTATTCTAAAAGATGAGAAGAAAATCAACAGAAAAAAAAATTGACAATCCCCAAGAGGTCCCAGTTTAACTTTTCCCCCAGAATTATTTAATACAAACCGTATATATTTAGGCTTTACAATATAATGTCTTGATATATGTGTACATTGTAAAATGATTACCGCAATCAGTGTAATTAATGTATTTACCCCTTCACATATTTACTGTCCCACCTTGTGTGTGTGTGTGTGTGTGTGTAGTGAAAACACTTGAGTTGTACTCTTGGAAATTCAAGTACACAATACTTTACTATTAATGATACCCACCGTATTGTATATTAGAGCTACAGAATGTATTCATCTTACAATTGAAAACTTTTATCTTTGACCAATATATCTCTTTTTTCTCTAACTCCCACCTCATGGTAACCATTATCCTGCTCTCTTTTCTTATCTGACTTCTTTTTGAGTCCACATAAAGTGAGATCATGTACTATGTGTTTTCCTGGGTCTGACCTATTTCACTTAGCCTAGTGTCCTCTAGGTTAATCCATGTTGTTGCAAATGGCAGAATTCCCTTCTTTGTTGAGGTTGGATAATAATTTTATACATATAAAATTTCACTTGTCAATGGACAGTTGGGTTGTTTCCAAATCTTGGCTATTGTGTAAACATGGGAGCATAGATATTTCTTTAAATAATGATTTTATTTCCTTTGGATATATACTCAGAAATGGAATGCTGAGTCATATGGTAGTTCTATTTTAAATTTTTGGGGGAACTTTCATAATGTTTTCTACAATGGCTGTACCAATTTATATTCCCATCTAGTGTACAAAAGTTATTTTTCTCCATATCTTCACCAACACTTATTATCTTTTACTTTTGGATAATAGCTATCTGTACGGTTGTGAAGAAGTATCTCACTATGGTTTTGATTTGCATTTCTCCAATGACTAGTGACACTGAACATCTTTTCATGTGCCTTTTGGCCATTTGTAGGTCTTCCTTATCCCATTTTTAATTGGATTATTATAATTATTTTGCTATTGAGTTGTAGGAGTTCCTTAGAAAGCTATATCATCAAAATAGAATGGAACTGGAATAAAAACAGTCACATTTTCCCATGAAGTAAAGCCCAGAAGTAAATTCAAGCATATAGAGTCAACTAATCTTTGACAAAGTGCCAAGAGTATACAACAGGGTAAGGATAGTTTTTTCTCTAAATGGTGTTGGGAAAACTGGATATTCATGTGCAAAAGAATGAAATTGGTCTTTATCTTATGCCATACACAAAACCAACTCAAAATGGATTAAATGTATATCATGAAGCTGTAGAACTCCTGGAAGAAAACATAGGTTTTGTTGACATTGGTTTTTGCAATAATTTTTGGGACTTGACATCAAAAACACAGGCAACAAAAGTCAAACAAGTGGGACTACATCACACTAAAAAAGTTTCTGCACAGTAAAGGAAACAGTCATCATCGAAAAGGCAAACCTATGGAATGTGAGAAAATATTTGTAAACTATATATACTATAAGGAGTTAATATCCAGTTTGACTTCTTTAATTAGTTACTTTTGTGATTTGGCAATGTCCTAAACATTCCAGTAAAATGAAACAACTCAGCAGTAGAACTCAGTGAACTGTTGGGCAAAATGGAAATTGGCAAATATATGGCCAGATGCCTTTTGGCATAGAACATTGCAATAACAAAGTTGTTCTGATCATTTGAGCCTTGGGTTATTAATAAAGTTCTCCAAGCAATTACATTGTTCTGTGCCTTTATCCTAAGGTACAAGTTATAATTTTATCCCAGGCATCAACATCCTACAACTTGATTCTTAGCTTGATGTTTTTCCTATCTCCACTAATAAGGTGACAAGTAATAAATATGACACATCAAAAAATACATACTGTTATTGTATCTCACTAAATGTGTATAATTCAGACTCCTTGTCTATTCAATTTAGTGTACACATCAACAGATATTTAGAACTTAGAAGCCAGCTCTTTGAATTGAATTGGAATAGCCTAGACCTAATATCCCATGATTCATCAATAGTGCCTGTCTTTTATAATCTCAAAATTTTGGTATTAAAATTCAAATTTCAAAACATACATGAGTCACAGTGTCAGAAAATTTGGTGAAATATTCTCCAGACTATATTTTCTAGACCTACCTAACTTCACATAGATGCAGATATTCAATGACTCAATATAATATTTCACTACAATTTTAGTTTAAATTAGTGGAGAACAACTTGAAATCTTTCATATTTTAAAGTAATTTAGAGTTTGGTTCCAGTTAAGCCTTCAAAATGTTAAGTCTATAAAATAATATTAGAGACATTTCATCAACATTTCTCTATAACTCAAGTTTTATGGATTTATCTTAAAAGATGTGATGTAGCTAAAGCTATGGTTTGAAGCTTAGGACAGCTGAGCAATTTGATTGGTGATCAAGGGATCCCTAAGATGAGATTTGTGGACCCTGTTGGCCTCTTTTTCAGAGAATTTGCTTAGAATTATAACCCTGATATGTCTTAAAAAATCAAAGTAAATAAGCCCATTGGGTTAAAAGAAGAATATGTATATTTTGAGTATTATTTTGAAGATAAGTAACTCAGTTTTAAGCATTTCTGTATGTATATATGTATGTTGTATGTTTTCAACCCAAGACAATTTTATTTTACAAAGCTAGTTGCTGAACATATTCAATGTGTATAATGGCTTAAAGATAGCTTTTTTTTTTTTTTTTTAATTTCTTGCTTGTGTAATGTCCAGGGTGTATGATCCTGGCAGATTGACTAATCTCCTTCCAAGGTTGTATCAAGAATCCCAGTATTTTTCTCTTGTAGTTTTAGTTACTTCAACTTGTGGCTTCCATGATTACTGTGTTTATTTTTGCTCAAGATGGCGGGAAGGAGAAAGAGCTCAGATTTCATATACGGCAGTTTTTAATGAACCAGTGGTATAAGGGGTTAATATGACTTCTCCCTGTATTTCATTGGCCAGGACACCATCATCTGGTTTTATGGGCTGAATTGTGTTTGCCCATAATTTATATGTTGAAGTCTTAAGAAGTCCAGTATATCAGAATTTGACCTTTATGGAGGTAATTAAGCTAATGTGAGGTCTTTCTCCTTTAGACTATTAGTTGTCTGAGGTCAGGAATTAGATTCTCTCCTTGATTCCAAAGTGCCTAGCACATTAAGTGACATGAAGTTGACATTTAATAAATATTTGTTGAATGAATAAGAGATTATGTCAACATGAAAAACCCTGAGGGAAGTTTAAAAATTGGTAAATGCATTGCTGATGACCTTCAGATATATTTTTTTCTGGGTTATTCCAAGTTCTTTATTTCTTGCCACAGAAACTGACCAGCTTGTTTATTTTAATTAACCATTAGCTCCCCCTGGGACAGTCAGTGGCCAGCAGCTACTTTGGTAAATACCAGCAATATGGAGCATCTGGTTCTCTGAAGTTTAAGTCCCATGTTCAAGTCGTATAAACTTTTCAGTCTAGAGACTTGAAGACTCCGTCCCATGGCAAAGGCAGGGGAGATTTGATCTCAAGAATGCCTCCTACTACTTTGCATTTGCATACTCTCCCAGAAAATAGCCTCTCATTAAACTTACAATAACTCTGTTCAAAACTAGTTGAACTGTCAGGAACTATATGTCACTGTCTTACCTGTTTTCTTGGTTGTCCCATTAGCATACATAGGTGCCTGTAGGGAGTTGAGACCCCTTATCAGAAGAGAAACAGGAATATGAAGACTTCTGAGTCATTAAGAAGTATTTACTCTCCCAGAAAAGCCCAGAAATCATCAAAGGTTAGAGCTAAAACGGATAGTGCTAAAAGATTATCCTGCCTATCCTTTATGACCAAGGTCATAAAGAAAATGAGGAGTGAAATGTTTTTATTTGAGATAAAATAATACAGCAGAAAATGTGGTAGGGATGAAGGAAGGGTTTGTGTGTGTGCGTGTTTTCCCCAAGATTGCAGTAGGGTTGTATGAGATATTAATGTCCCTCAACTGTACAAGATTCTTGAGTAGCTCTGGGAATTGGGAAGTCTGCAATTTACAACCTCTCTCCTCTGTTCTTATAAGCAATTTAACCAAGCTCCTGTTAGCAAGAGACACTTAAGGAACAGAAATCCTAGAGGAGATTTTTAAACCCATAGTAAAGATAATACAATCCTCCTGCATAAAAACAAAGGATTATTAATGCCGTGCTTCTGGTGAAGTCTCATTTCACAACCAATGTAACTTTTTGTATTAAATCAGCCTACCAGTACTGGAATGAGCCAAGCTCGGGTGTCATTTATCACTAGCCATTTTGGGTGCACCAACCATAGAGCCAGCCCTCAGTTTGACCCTTCCAATTGCTCACAGCCCTGTGTGAGTGGAGGTTTTTATCCATAGACATGCTGATCTTTTTCAGGATTCAAATTTATTTTCCTGACATGGTTCATAGCTTCTGTCTCCAGGTACTTGTCCTCTGAAGGAAGAGCCTGCCTTTGCAGTACACTTTCCAGAGCAGATCATATCCCTTTGGCAAGTTGTAGCCCTAGCTCCTTTTCATCTCTTTAATCTCAGTTTATGAACCATTTACCTGAATAATTCATAATCAATTGAGGTGCTAATTTTGCCATTTGCTGAATCACCCAGGATGTATGTCATGAGAAGATGCTATTTAATTGCAGAGTGATTGATGATTGACAGAGTTGGCTTTTTGTTTTTGTTTTTGCTTTGTTTTCTGTTGTTTTATAGGTTGCTTTGACAGACCAGAAGAAAAGGCATTCCTCTTCCTTTCCCAGATGAAAGCCTATATTAACGGGTGACATTATTTTATACTTCTTTCTTTTCTTTTCTTTTTTTCTTCTTTTTTTTTTTCTTTTTAAAAATAAATCACCTTGTGGAAAGCAAGTCCTTTGCTCACACCTAGAATGGATAGCCCATTAGAGTATTTTCTAATCATTATATTGCTCCTGTATTCTTGAGGTGTTATCAGTGGCGAGGATGACAGTTATACATTATATATGAGGTCACACTAGTGTGACTGTAAACACCAACATTATTGAATTCATTCATTCCTCAACAGAGGTTTCTTGAATGCCTACTATATGCTTGTAGGTACCTACTTGTGAGTTCTTAAAAATGCAGAGTAAGCAAAAAAAGAGCATATTTTGCTCTCCTTAAGCTTGTATTTTATATTCTTTGGACTCCATCATGGTAGAATGGTGTCACCAAAACACTGCAATCTTTGAAACCAGTGATGCTGAAGTTTCCACAAATATTAGAAATGTGATGTTACAATATAAGGGAAGCACAATGTAATGTTTGTTTCATAGCCTTTGGAACCAGACAGATCTAGTTTCTCTTTCTGGCTTTGTAACCTTAGCCAAATTATTCAATTCCTTTGAGTCTCAGATTTTCTCACTTGCACAAAGGTGAAATTAATACCCCACCTCATCCCAGACTATTATAGGGCTAAGATCAATATGTATGTAGTCCATCACACCCTATATCTAACTCTTTAAAAAGTAGGAGGCAGGTTAACATGCTGTTAAATAAAAAAATCTTACTCTTACCTTAATATTTTCATAATGACCTGAAAGTCCAATTTAAAATTTAAAATTCTTGAATTCCTCAAAGTTTTGAACATAGAGCACTTGTGTCTGATCTTTAGTCTCCAGCCCAGAGCTCATTGTTTTTCTTTTCTGCCCATTCCCAGGTCACTGGCTCACCATGAAAGACCCATCCAGGTTCCATCTGTAACCCCTGAACAGCTATCCCTTGATCACCCCCTGGCCTAAATGTGCATGTGCCACGATTATAATGTACCTGGAGGAAATAGACCTCAGAAACATGCACTTGGGTACTCTGAAAGTGGGCTTGGAAGGAGGGTAAGGGTTTCCATGATCTCTGGCAGTCAGAACATTGGCCAGGTTGAAAGATAAACTGAGACCTATTGAAAGTGTTGAGTTAATTTGGGGAAATACCAGTTCAAAGAGGGCAGTATCCCATTTGGCAGATTGAAAGGAACTCTGAGATTCTGGACAAGATGAAAAACTTTTGTAGATGTAAGGGAGTGGGAAAATGGAAGGCATACCATGAAAAAGTGGGTTAGTAATTGCAGCTACTTTCCTTTCCTGGACAACAGGGGTTTATCAGGCAGATTACCCAGTTAGTGCTGATGAAGTGATTCCTGGCTGATCAGCTTAAGTTTCCATTTCTGTAAGAGCTAAGACTATAATTAAGTCTCATTTTGTGGATACAGGGCTTAGCACAAAGGACTCCATTTTGGGCTTATTACTTTATTTATTTTTTTACTTACTTACTTACTCACTTTAGCATCCAGGATTAGAGGATGCTTCAGGATTATGGCAGGCATATTCTTTCTGAGTCTATTGACTCCTTTCCTTGTAAGAGTGGATTAGGAGGAGGGCCAGAGTGGGGCCCTGTTAATTGAGGAATGGTTAACAACTAAGGTAATAGTAAGTCTAAATGAAGTAACAACAAGTTCTTATTTTTGTGCTGAAGTCATGGTATATACTCCACCAAAGGAGTCCAATTTATATCGGTAGTAGATAATAATTTTTTTGGCCTCAAGGATATGCCACCATATTTATAGCTACCATCTAAGGGCCTGGTATTTAGAAAGATCTTAAAAGATGTTTTTGCCATTTATCCTTCATGGGACATCAAAAGGGTAGCTGATGCCAGTGTCAGGGACATTGGTGGGTTTAGATTCTTCATGGTTCTCAAGGGGATCTCCTGCAGCTCTGGGACCATACTAAGCTCTGAATATATTTGAAGTCAGTTTCTCCTTTTGGTAATACAGTTTTGGGAGGGACAGATAGTTTTCCACTGAGAACAAAGGAGAGGACATTACTATATTCATAACAAACATTAAGCTACCATGAAATTGCTCATCTTTTGATTTTAATTTCATGCCCCTACAGAGGTGCACTCATAGGAAAACTAGTTTATTCCACTTATCAAAATGAGATGAATGGGTGAGATTTAACAACAGCAGCTTGATGAATGAATGAACGTATTTTTGTGACATTAAAATAGTTAAAATTCACTATCTTTCCCCATGACCTCCCACATCCAATGGCTTGTGGCATATTAAGAGGCATATTTTAATCCTTAGAACAGCCACAAAAATAAATAAAATAACTACATTCAAAAATGACACAACAAACTACCTATTTTACAAACATACAAAAAGAAAAAGGGAAAGAGAATCATGAGACATATAGACAATAAATAGCAAAATGGTAAACGTGTAGTGAAAGATGAATGATTTTCTTCTAAAATCAGGACAAAGCAGAGAGGTCTGCTCCTTGCCATTATTTTTCAATATTGTGTTGCCAGTGTAATAAGAGAAAAAAAAAATCATTCCTATTTGAAGGAAGAAGTAAAACTGTCTGTAATCTCTGACATTGTGATCTATCTAGAAAATCCCAAGGAATAAACACATGCACAGATGTGTTCTCTCTTTTATGTCTCATAAACAAGTTCAGTAAGGTCACTGGATAAAAAAAATCAGTATGCGTCTATATATTAGTAACAAACACACAACAAATGAAGTTAAGAAAGTTATCCTATTCACAATAGAATAAAAAAATGAAATGTTTTACATAAAAAGAACAACAACAAAATGCACTGGTGTCTATGAAATATTCCTGAAAGAAATTAAAGATCTAAATAAATGGAGAAGCATTCCAGTTTCATGGATTTGAATATTAAATATTATCGGGGCTGTAATTCTCTTCAAATTGATGTATATATTCAATACATTTGCTACAAATGTCCAACAGATTTTTTTTGCAGAAATTAACAAACTGATCTTAAAATTTGTATAGAAATGCAATAGCCAAAACAATTTTGATTAAGAACAAAATTGGATAACCCATACTTCTCAATATCAGAACTTAAAATAAATGTATAGTAATCAATATGGTAATCAAAACAACATGGTGTTTACCTACGGAGAGTCATATAAAGCAAAGGAAGAATTAAAAGTATAAAATAAACTTTTATACTTAAGGTTAATTGATTTTTGACAACGAAGTCATTTTAGTGGGAACAATACATACTTTTCAATAAATGGTGCTGAGATTTTGGATATCCTTATACAAAAGGATGAATTTAGACCATACTTCACACTATTGACAAAAATAAACACAAAATGGATTATATATAAATGTAAGGATTATCACTCTAAGACTTGCAGAATAAAATATAAGAGGAAATCTCTAGGACCTTGAATTAGGCAGAGTTCTTACATATAATACCCAAAACATGATCCATCCAATTTTGTAATATGAATTTTTGGATTCATCAACATTAAAAACTTTGATGCTTCAAAAATAATCATTTTTTTTAAAAAAATCCACAACTTGGAGTAAAATATATACCATCTTTCTGATAAATAACTTGTATCCTGAATATATAAATATTCTTACAACTCAATAATAAGACATACAACCCAATTAAAAATGAGCAAAGAATTGACTAGAAACTTCATCAAACATGTAAGTGGCAAATAAGCACATGAATCAATGCTCAACATTAATAATTAAGGAATGCAGTGAAAATCATAATGAAATAACACTTCACATTCACTGGAATGTTTATAATAAAAAGACAATAACAATTGCTGGTGAGGATGTGGACAAAGTGGAACCCATATACATTGCACGTGGGAATGTAAAATGATGCAATCACTTTGGAAATCAATTTTACAGTTTCCTAAAAGTTAAAAATAAATTTACTCTATGGCCAATAATTCCAATCCTTGGGAATCTACCTAAGAGAAATTAGTGCATGCAAATTCCTGCATGTGAATGCTTATAGCAATGTTATCCAAAATAGCCCCCAAATTATTAAAAATAAAACCAAATATTCATTAAATGGTGGATAGATAAACCTATGCAAAGGAATACTATTCAACAATTAAAAATTGGAAATATATGCTATTAGATGAGTTAATCTCAAAAAAATTATGCTAAATGAAAGAAGCCAGACCAAAAGACTACATATTCTATAATTCCAAATATGTGAAATGTTCAGGGGAAAAACATCTATACTCCCTGAAAGTAGATCAGTAGTTGCCTGGAGCTGGTGTGGGAGTGGAGATTGACTGCAAATGGACACAAGAAAATGATGGAACTGTTCTAAACATGGCTTGTAGTCTATATATTTACTAGTAATCATTGAGTGCACACTTAAGAGAGAAAAACAACTGTAACATTAGAAAAGAACTTAAAGTTATCTCATCCAATCTCTTGTTTTTATTACTTTATTTATTTATTTATTTGACAGAGAGAGAGAGAGAGAGAGAGAGATCACAAGTAGGCAGAGAGGCAGGCAGAGAGAGGGAGAAGCAGGCTCCCCGCTGAGCAGAGAGCCCAATATGGGGCTCGATCCCAGGACCCTGGGATCATGACATGAGCCGAAGGCAGAGGCTTAACCCACTGAGTCACCCAGGCACCCCCAATCTCTTGTTTTTAAAAAAAAGCCATATTAAGATTGATATAAATCAGTGGTTATTATAAGCTTTCTATATGATGTGAATTATGAATTTAAGTTAAGTTCTCAATGTATACTTAAATCTCAACCACAGAAAGGTTAAATACTGTGCCTAATGTAATACAGTCAGTAAATGGTGAACCTAGATTTTTGTTGCTCAAAAGTCTGTGTGTACGCATTTTCAATTATGTTTCCCAGTATATGATATACACTTTATAGTAGTGCCATACATCTGAAATACTACTCAATTTTAATGATTACAGTTTATTTTCCTTTGACCTGGTTGTGTTTTCTAAGACTTTTGGATAGCTAGGGAGAAAGATTTATTTCCTTAAATCAAACTATGTATATGACATTTGTTAAAAAATCCAGTTCAAAGAATGCCAATGGACAGATGCCAAGAGGGAGTAAGATAAAAAAAAAAATGAACAGCAGATTCAGATTTGGAGTCAGAAATGATAAGATTATACACTCAGATGCCCCAGTTTCTAGCATTGTGGATTTAGAGACTTGTTAATTAAGTTCTCCAAATTTATTTTTTAATTAGATAAATAACACTTCTTTCATGTGTCTGTGGCCATCTGTATGTCTTCTTTGGAGAAATAGCTGTTCATGTCTTCAACGCATTTTTTTTAAGCTTTTATTTATTTGACAGAGATCACAAGTAGGCAGAGAGGTAGGTAGAAAGAGAAAGGAAGGGAAGCAGTCTCCCCGCTTACTGGAGAGCCTGATGCGGGGCTCGATCCCAGGACCCTAAGATCATGACCTAGCCGAAGGCAGAGGCTTTAATCCATTGAGCCACCCAGGCACCCCTTCCACCCATTTTTAAATTGGATTATTTGATTTTGGTATTGAGTTACAGAAGTTCTTTATATATTTGGGATACTAACCCATTTTTTGGCTATGTCAATTGCTTATTTCTTCTCCTGTTCAGTAGGTTGTCTTTTAGTTTTGTTGGTTTACTTTGTTGTGCCAAAGCTTTTTATTTTGGTATAATCCCAATAGTTTATTTTTCCTTTTTTTTTTTCCCTCTAACCTCAGGAGACATATCAAAAAAGTTGCTACAACAAAGATTACTGCCTGTGCTCTCTTCTAGGATTTTCATGGTTTAAGCTTTCACATTAAGTCCTTAATCTATTTTGAGTTTATTTTTATGTAAGAAAGTGGTCCAGTTTCATTTTTTTTTGCATGCAGCTGTCCAGTTTTCCCAACACCATTTGTTGAAAGATTGTCTTTTTCTCATTGTATAATCCTTCCTCCTCTGTAAAAGAATATGAAAACACTAATTCAAAGGAATATATGCACTCCTATGTTTATTGCAACATTATTTACAAAAGTTGAACTATGGAAACAGTCCAAGTGTCTGTAGATAGATGAATGGATGAATGGATAAAGATGTGATGTGTACACACACACACACACACACACACACACACACACACCCAGATACCATGAAATATTACTGAGTCATAAAAAAGAATGAAATCTTGTCATTTGCAACAGCATGGATAGATCAAAAGAATATAACGTTAAGGGAAATATCAGAGAAAGACAAATACAATATTATTTTACTCATATGTGGAATTTAAGAAACAGAACAAATGAACACAGTAAAAAAAAAAGAGATAAACCAAAAAATAGACTCTTAACTATAGAGAACAAGCAGATGGTTGCCAGAGGGGAGGTGTGTGGTAGATGGGTGAATGAGATTAACAGTACATTTACTGTGATGAGAACTGAGTAAATATGGAAGTGTTGAATCACTCTATTATACACCTGAAACTAATTAGAAACACTGTATGTTAACCACACTGGAATTAAAAAACAAACAAAAACAAAACAAAAAACCCAAAACCCAACAGAAACAAACCACAAAACTTGAATTGAAACAAGAAAAAGATAAAAATAACATTTCACTTGGAATTTATAAGAATCAGTCATATGAAAGTGATAAGAACAGTCTCTATGAGCACCTCCTAATACTGAGTCTGTTTTCTTTCTTATTGAGTTTGTGAAAAATTGTAGTCCTCACATAACTTCAAATAAGAACTTGCTTTAGTTGTGAACTTGTGAGACTGGATTCTCTTTAAATATAAGCAAACTTCTTTTTGCCTACTCTGATATTTTATGTTCAATTATTATCATGGATTCAATAAGCTTACTTGTATTCCAGATGGTTCTCCATTGTATAAAAAATTATTACTAATTGGATGACCCATAGTCTAACAAAGAAAATGTATTAATTTTCTTCTCCTCCCTTGACAATTCAAGAATCGGATACATTTTCAAGAAACTTTAAGGAAAATGTCAGTTGACATGAAATTCTAATTTTTACCAGTCATTTATTGGCTCTACTCACCCATACATAAAGATAAAAATCCTAGTGCATACTCACAATGGATTGAAAAGCTTTTCAGATTGTTTAAACCTACCACTTTAACTCCATCTTTTAAAGTACTTTGCTAAGTTCCTCCTTTCTCTTGGACTTACTGCATTTTCTTTCCACTTTCTTATAAACCTGAGTCTCTTTATCAGCGTGTTTGCCTAGTGTTTCCTTTTCATATTTTTGAACAATGTCTGTTGAAGAGTAAGTATTTTGTTTGTTTTTTTGCTTTTAAGTAAGCTCTACATCCAATGCAGGACTTGAACTCATGACCCCGAGATCCAGAGCTGCATGCTTTACCAACTGAGCCAGGCAGGCACTTTCTAATATCAAATTCTTTTCTTGTTAGTACCTTTTTATCAGAGAGTACCTGAATAATTTCACAAAGAATCTGTTACTTTTCTCTTCCCTATATTTCAGGTTAGTTTGTTCTTTATTCCTGTAGCTTTTTATTCCACAATTTATTTCCCTACAAATGACTGGGTGTTCTAGTTCCTGGCCTGTCTTGTTCTGACTCTCTTGTTCTAACAGCTGTTTTTTTCTCACTCATTTGCTCTTATCCTCTTCCCTCGTCTTCCTGTTTGCCTCATAGAGCCCTCCTATTTCACACTCTTATACCCTCAAGTATGTTATACTTGGCATAAAGTATACCGTTTTTATCTTGAGACTGCCATACTACATTGATTCTCCAGGGGACAGTCTAAACTTTAGTCTGACATTCAGGAAGCTATTGTTGTACTCTGAAATGAACTACTCTTCTTTACCACTATTATCCCCTTACTCCAGGCAAATGTATATATGTGTGTGTGTGTGTATGTGTGTATATATACAAATGTATATATGTGTGTGTGTGTATGTGTATACACACATACACACACACATATATACAAATATATATATACACATATAAATATATATACATGTAAATATACATACACACATGTGTGTGTGTGTGTACTAGATCCTCTCATCTCCTGACTATTCCCATGTATCCTTGTTGTGTTAGCTTCTATTGATGTAGCAAAAAATTACTACAAACTCAGCAACTTCAGATAATACATTTATTATCTCATGTTTTCCATGTCAGGGGCCTGGACACAGCTATCTGGATCCTCTGTTTAGATCTCACAGGGTGAATCAAGGTGTTGGCTGAGCGGAGATCCTCATCTGAGGGTCTGGATCCTCTTCTAGTAATACTGGTTATTGAAAGATGACATTCCCCTGCAGGTATATGGCTATTTTCTTGCTGGCTGCTAGCAGGGGGCTGCTCTGAGCTTCTAGAGGTTGTCCCTCAGAAGTTCACAACATAACTATTTGTGTTCTTTAAAGACAGCAGGAGTACATCTTTCTGACTTCTGCCCTCAGCAAAATAAAATTATGCATGTAAAGGGCTTACTTGATTGGGTCAGGCCCACTCAGATAATCTCCAGTAGTTTAAAGTCATTTTTGAGGGACTTCAATTACATCTGCAAAATCTTTTCATAGCAAGTACCTTGACTAGTATTAGCTTCAACAGAGACTGGATAGCTAAGGGGGTTATCTTCAGAACCCTGCTTTCCATACCTCTCATCACCCGTTCAACTTCTGTACAACCCTCAAGGTTAATCTCAAACCCTATCTACCCTTTGTTTCTCTCTCCAAATTCCTTATTTCTATTATAAACTTCTAGGCCACACACAGGTTTTATTTACTTATGTTTATGTTCGTCATATAGAATTTTGTTCTGAAAATGTGTTTTGTTTGAAAATGTGTGACTCATCCAATTACCCAAACACAACTGCAAATACACACACATAGACATATATACTCTCCCAATTTTGATTTTAATACGCTTGAAGGTACAAGATAATCTTTAAAATCTCTTTTGCATAAAACATATTCCTTGACTATGATACACCAAACACTCCAACAAGAAAAACTCAGTGTTTAAACTAGTCGTAGACTTTACAGGGTTCTATGCTAACCTTTTCTGGAGTTGGTAGAGAATCTCTGTACTACTGTTTAGGTTGAAAGCTCATTGTAATTTTCTCTAATTCACAAACAGCAGAACTTGGAGCCAGCACTGTAGGATACTAATGAAGCCCAATAATTGGATTGAAGACAAGCAGGCAACACTTTCCAATGGTCTTTCTCCAAATATTACCATAGGATTTTAGTCTGAATCACGAAGCACTTTAGTTGATAAGCACACATTCAGAAGATACCCATTTAGGAAATTATCTTCTGAAGAGATTGAGAGATCTCATGTTTATTTTTTACTAATTCTTGAACCAAGACTTGTGGCCTATGCACTTACAAATTATTTCTTCACTTTATAAGGGGGTGAGGGAGATTAGGATGAGGAACTTTTTAATAGGGAATTTTTTTGTAATTGGCTGTGTTAAAATCCACAGGCTTTATGTTATGCCCGTATTAATAGAATATTGAAGCAGAAATGAATTTCCTCTCAGAGTGAAGGCAAACATACTTTCTAACATTCTTCTTAGATTGCATGATAGCAAAAACTATTATACATGTGTATTGTTAAATATATGCATATATAAATTTTATACATGTATATTATTAAACATGCACATATAAATTTCAAAATTTTCACATATATATTTTATACATGTGTATTGTTAAACATATGCACATATAATTTTTCAAATGTTCAATGTTAAAATTTTTCTTTTTTGAGAAGAATAAATTAGTACATCTCTGGTTATGATGGAATAATACCTGGCATTGCTGTGATTAAACTAGGTACATTAATGTAAGCAGTGATGAATTGAAAGCACAGTAGAATTCTTGGTGGGTGTGAACTGATGAGTAATCTTAATTAGAGGTAAAATGTGCCCTTTATTTTTGTGCTATAAATGAATTTTCATATTATGAATTACAGAGACAAAGACAATGTGATGCACAGTGACACATTAGTCAAAGACCAAGTGCAGGTGAAGTAGGTACAGTTACTTCTTTGGAAAAGAAGAAGAAAAAGACAAAATTTATTCTGCATCTGATTACCTCAATTTACCTAAATTGAATGGTTCCCATGTTTGTTAATTGGTGATGTCTTATTCTATAGTTCATGACCTGGATTTACAGTATACTTTGGCTACAGCTAAAATTCAGTTATAAATTGGTATTTAATTTGATATCCAATTTAAGCTAAAATATTGGTAAATTGCCTATTCTATCCTCATCACAGAACAAAGGAAAATCAGGAAAAATGTACATCAATTAGTTTCCCCTGCAATGAATATTGCATATTGACCAATTATTAGAAAATAATCTCACCGGGGCCCCTGGGTGGCTCAGTGGGTTAAGCTGCTGCCTTCGGCTCAGGTCATGATCTCAGGGTCCTGGGATCGAGTCCCACATCGGGCTCTCTGCTCGGCAGGGAGCCTGCTTCCTCCTCTCTCTCTCTGCCTGCCTCTCTGCCTACTTGTGATCTCTCTCTGTCGAATAAATCAATAAAATCTTAAAAAAAAAAAAAAAGAAAAGAATCTCACCTTTTTTTAAAGTTTTTTAAAAATTTAATTTCTTTTCAGTGTAACAGAATTCATTGTTTATGTGCCACACCCAGTGCTCCATGCAATATGTGCCCTTCATAATACCCACCACCAGGCTACCCCAACCTCCCACCCTCCACCCCTTCAAAACCCTCAGATTGTTTTTCAGAGTCCATATAGGGTCTCTCATGGTTCATCTCTCCCTCCAATTTCCCTCAACTCCCTTCTCCTCTCCATCTCCCCATGTCCTCCGTGTTATTTCTTATGCTCCACAAATAAGTGAAACCATTTGATAATTGACTCTCTCTGCTTGACTGATTTCACTCAGCATAATCTCTTCCAGTCCTGTCCATGTTGATACAAAAGTTGGTTATTCATCTCTCACCATTTTTTTAAAGATTTTATTTATTTATTTGACAGAGAGAGATCACAAGTACGTAGAGAGAGAGAGAGGAGGAGGAAGTAGGCTCCCTACTGAGCAGAGAGCCCGATTCAGGACTTGATCCCAGGACCCTGAGATCATGACCTGAGCTGAAGGCAGAGGCTTAACCCACTGAGCCACCCAGGTGCCCCAATCTCACCATTTCTTGAGGTAAAGAACTTAGTAGTTTGAATTAATAGAGGTGGAGGTAGGAAGATCAGTAATAATAATTTGTTATATTATAAATGATAGCATCATTAACTGTATTTTTATTTTATTTTGTTTGGCATAAAGTACCATCTGACAACTGACTGAGTAAATCATCTAACGACACTAGTCAAGGGAAAATAACCTTATGGGGTAGCCTATTCTTTGAACCGAGCATCCTGTAGAAAGAGTATACTCACCATATTCTTCATATTGATGTAAGTTTGGAATACATGATAAAGGTAAAAAGTTTTGTTTCAAAGGTATTACTTTAATTAACTTATGTAATATTTCCACAGCTCCAACAAAGCTTGACAAAGAGGAAAATAAAGTTCAGTTGAGAACCTGAGACTTCAAATATCAAATACCAAGTAGGTAATAAAACACTATTTCCAAAGAGCTTGTGCTTTTCAACATATCATAAAGAGATGTTCTTAAATACCCTGGTGAAAAACTATAGAGATACTTGGTTTTCTTTTTTGTGCTCTTGGTAAACCAAGAAAAAATAGAATAGTACTTTTTAATCCAAGGATTCTGTTTTCTTTGCTTTTTTCCCTAGCCTAACTGTATCCAGATTTATTAAAGATACATTTCATAAACAGCCATGGTAGTTCAGGCAGGATACCAGGAAACAATCATTAACAGTATAAAACTTCCAAAGTCCATGCTTCAGTGGACTACTAAAATCAGATAGCCACTATAAATCCTAGTGAGTCTTCATGTTGTGTTATGAATACGGAAATTTTGGAGTGAGCATGCTTAGAATATTGTTCAACAACTTTTCGTAAGTTGACTCTGACTTTCAGGAAATGAAATGAAAATGGCAGCATTAGCAATCTGAAGACCCACAAGCTAAAAAAGGAGTCTTAGAAGGCATCAGGCTCAAAGGTCGTTTGCTTGATATACTGGGAACCATTTTGGGGGGTCAGGTTCCAATAAGTCTCTGGGTTAAAGGGAGTCAAGTCTATGCTGAAGACAGAGAGGGAAAAGAAGACATTAAAAAAAAAAAAATAAAAAAGAATTTTCCCTTTTCCACACCACAAGGAATTTGTTCCAAGAGGAACAACATCAACATCAAGAGGAATTTTCTCAAAACTAGAAGGAAGTAACTGTTTTCCCCCACATCAGTTCAGTTGTGAGTTATTGTATTAGTGACATATGCTCTTCCCCTCCAAATAACAATGAATTGTTCTCTATACCAACAACATAGCTTTAAAAAAAAGTAAAGCTGGGGCACCTGGGTGGCTCAGTGGGTTAAGTCTCTGCCTTCAGGTCATGATCTCGGGGTCTTGGGATCGAGCCCTGCATCGGGCTCTCCACTCGGTGGGGAGCCTACTTTCTCCTCTCTCTCTCTGCCTGCCTCTCTGTCTACTTGTGATATCTGTCTGTCAAATAAATAAATAAAATCTTAAAAAAAAAGTAAAGCAAAATTCTGCATTTTCAAAAACTTGATAAAAAATAGTATTTCAAACTGTATAGTCACAAGAAGTACACAGTTATCAAAAATGCACACACTTCATGTGGCTTCTTCAGCACCTTCAGTTTTCTGTGTCTAGTGTGTTTTGGAATCTCCACTTTCTGCTGGGTCATTCCCATCCTTGTCAGCACCATGTTTCCTCTTTTTCCCTTTGGGTATCTTCTCTTTCTTCTTTGCAGAGGTTTTTTAGTCTTGTGCTCTGGCTTTGAAGGAGATCTTACCTGTGATTCATCCTTCACCTTGGCTTTATCTCCTTTAGCATCCCCTTTAGCCTTTCTCTTTGGCATAGTGGCATTGGAGAGACATAGGCTCTGGATGTAGGGATGCAGTGGAGGTGGGCTCTAGTGGGCCAGGGGGTCTTTTCTGGTTCTGCTTTATACTGCTCCTCAGGATGCTTGTCTCCTTTTGATACCTAGGTTAAATTTAAGATGCTTGAAACACCCTTTGAGATTGGCGCCTGGACGCACTGGTAATCACATACTAGGGGAGACAACTCATATAAATTTACATTGTCAGGGCACCTGGGTGACCCAGTAAGTTAAGCATCTGACTCTGGGTTTCAGCTCAGCTCCTGATCTCATGGATCAAGGATTGGTGGCCTCCACGCTTCAGTAGGGAGTCTGCTTGGAAGATTCTTCCCCCCACCATTCTCTCTCTTTCTCTCAAATAAATAAGTAAATCTTTAAGAAAAAAAGAATTTACAGTGTACACACTTTAATCAGTCTATACCTACCATGGCAGGCCATCTTCTAATAACTAACTATAATTGGGTTTCCTACTAGGAAAAATGGACTTTTCTTAGACTGTGAAGATATTTCTGAAGATTTTTTTGAAAATACGCATGAGAGAAAAAAAGTCTGGTTATGTAATTATGAATGAAAATTAGAGAAATTATTTTCAGTGTGATCTTTAGAGTCAGTGGCTCTCCTGAGATAATAGTGAGTTTGTCCTTTTTTTTGGACCAAATTCAGTAGCTTTATATCACTACATTATACTTCAAGGTTGTCCAGAATGGGAGATTTTACATAATATGTTACATATCTCAGTTTTTGCCAAGGGGCTATAAAAAGCTCAGGTGCCATAGTCTGATAGATATTCCAGAGGTAGAGATGGACATTTTGCTTCTAATCATATACTAATTTATTTTCATGTGGGTTGTTTATTACTTTGAGAATTTCTCAATGCATTCTTGAAGCATTTTCCTTAGGAAGTAAATCTATCTAATTTTTACTGTATTTAGCATTCAAAAATGTTTGTCCTCTCTAGTTTTGTTTAAACAGAGACATGAGTAAATTACAGATAAGGAACTATTTCTAGATTAAGAACATTACTTATATAATATCATTGCTCAGTCAATTCTTTTCTCCCAGTATTAGACATATTAACAGAATAAAAAATCAGAATATAAATAGAAAATAAGTGATGTTCATAATAACAATCATCTGAAAACATAAAATGGAGCAGAGTATGGAATTTGAAATAACCAAGATATTTATTTATTTATTTATTTTTTATAAGGATTTTTTTTTTAAAGATTTTATTTATTTATTTGACAGAGAGAGATCACAAGTAGGCAGAGGGGCAGGCAGAGAGAGAGAGAGAGAGGAGGAAGCAGGCTCCCTGCTGAGCAGAGAGCCCAATGCGGGACTTGATCCCAGGATTCTGAGATCATGACCTGAGCCGAAGGCAGCGGCTTAACCCACTGAGCCACCCAGGTGCCCCTAACCAAGATATTTAAATTTCTTGCATGAGCTTATGAAAATTTATGAAATTTTTGGCCTCAATTTCTTTCTTAAAATAGAATTAATAAAATTTATGTTACCTTGTTGTAGAGAATAGGTGAAAAAATAAGGGAACATATACATTTTTGAACATATGTATATTTTTATTTATTTTGTAGAGTAGATAGCACTTTAGTAGGTATTCAAGAAATGGTATATTAATTTTGTTGGTATTAGAACACATTATAGTTTACAAATATTGTTTTTGTATGGAGTAATATTTTCTTGCTACTTTCCCTTTTTTACATATAAGAACCTGAAAGTCCGAGAGGCTAGATGATTCTCTCCAGCTTTTACATGTAGAAACTTTCTAAGTGACGGCTTCTTACTTATTCCACAAATATTCTGATGTTTCACATTATCTAATTTAATCATTGCAACAACAAAAAATCTGAAGCACAGAGAGTTTAAATCATTTTCCAGGGATCACATAGCTAAAGTGTGAGAAATTAGGAGACAAGACCCCTATAGCTGCCAGACAGATCTCAATCTCCTAATACTAGAGTGATCTGAACCTCAATGAGGCCAAGGAGATCATGCTAAATTTCCAATCTAATCTCCATTCTCCCCTTCACTGTTTTTTTTTTTTTTTTAATCTTCTAGCTATACAAACCACTTACTGTTCCCCAAACATACCATCTACTTTCCAACATGTTTTACTCACACCCTGAATTTTTATTCCTGCTTTTGTTTACTAATTATATTCCCAGTGTTCTTCCAAGTTTTGTGTACACTGACCTCTCCTTTGAATTCCTTCAGTGAACTACAGGCAAAATCACGTCATCTTTGTGTTTCCACAGCTCCTTATACAAGAGTTTCTGAAAACATTTATAACCCTTCCTAAGCCAAAAATAAAATATCCAACCACATTTTTATTTTTTATTTTTATTTTTATTTTTTTTAAAGATTTTATTTATTTGTTTGACACAGAGAGAGATCACAATAGGTAGAGAGGCAGGTGCGGGTTGGGGTGGGGAGTAGGCTCTCCACTGAGCAGAGAGCCCGATTCGGGGCTCGATCCCAGGACCCTGAGGTCATGACCTGAGCTGAAGGCAGAGGCTTTAACCCACTGAGCCACCCAGGCGCCCCTCCAACCACATTTTTAGAACTATGTGTCTGATCTAAGCATTTTACATGTTTATGCATATAAGTATCACAAAAATTTAATGGGTTGTTACTATCATCATCCTACTTTCACAGACACTCAGTGAGGTAAACTTCCTAAGTTCACCCAGCTCAGCCTTCATATGCTTCCTTTTTTCACGTTACATCTTTTTCTACTCATTCACATTCACATTTCCATGTATTCTATATTTCTAGTTTCTCCCTTGTAGATAGCAGACAGTATCTTTTGCTTATGGATCCATTCTGGACATCTCTGTCTCTTAGTTGGGATTTTCATAACAAATGTGACCTTACTGGCGTGATGGTTGTTTATGGAACAAACTGCCAAGTGAACACAGAAACGAGAGAGGAGGGAAGTCGTCCCAGGGGAAACAGTATTTGGTTTCACCTTTGAAGAGCAAATGAAGAAGGTTGGCCATGCATGATGACAATAGCATCACTGACAGAGGAAAGAGCATGTGCAAAGGCACAAAATCCCCAAGGCAGTGTAGTATAAGATGTTTGGCCCATGTATCTTTTTTATATGCTTCTCTATTGGAGCACTTGATGCCTTCTACTGGAGGATTGAGTTTTGCTGTCACATTTATACCAGATGAACCCCTTGTACTTTACATCTCCTGGCAGAACCCTGACTAACTGGGCCAGGTTTGGATGTGTTAGATTCCCCAGATCTGCCTTTTGAGGATTAGAACTAGGAAACATGGACACTCACATTGCAAAATGGTGACACACCAAAAAACATATCTGGTGAGGGGGGGAAAAGAACTAAAGGTTTATGTAGTAGTTTTGTCTTCATTTACAGAGAACAGTGTATTCCTTTCAACATCATTTCCATTTAGTAGCATGGCACTATTTATTCTGGCCATATAGATCTCCTAGACTTACTGCACTGATGTTTTCAAAATTCCCATGGTGCCTTTTTTGGCTAGCCTAGGAGAAAGAGTAGCAAAAATGACAGCCTATACAATCATGGCAAAGATCGTGTGAGTGAATAAAAAAGAGAAATCAACTCAGTTCTTTCCATTTTATTTGCACTATTTCAGTGTCATGTCATGAATATTTAATGATGCCTCACTGATGTAGAGAAATAGCAGGGTGATATGAACTAAAATGAGAATGGATACTAACATGATGAGAGATGGTTATGTTTTTATGTGTTCTATAAAGTCCCATATACAGTTACGGAATTCTATAAATAATGCCAATACTAGCTTAATACATTCAGTACCTGATGTTCCATTTGAGACTCAGATTGACCATGTTTTCATATTAAAGAAACATAATATTAATCCAAAACAGTTTGAAGGAATGGAAAACACTACAAATCAAAGTTGTAAAGAAATGATAGACCATTTTCTTTATGTTAAAAAAAAGAGTAAAAAGTGTTGATTATGGCAAAGACTTGAATGGACCATAATGAATTCCAGTGGCTGAAAGCAGATTCAAAATAAATGGAGATAATTAACAGATTGGAGATCTGCAAGCAACAGGTAATGGGATTATCAATGGATAATTTGTTTCCATGGACATTTTTACTATCTGCACATCTGCAATATTTCATTCTTGTCATTTTGTTCTCTGAAAGAATGTCCTGAAAACTCAGTTAATCCCCTGTATGATCTCTGTAATTAAGTTATTTTGAAGAGATGGGTACTGCATTTTTATCCTCAAACAACATCCAAATCCCTCATTTTAATTACAAATGACACTTTATTTCCGCTGCTTTCTACTGACCCTTTGAAAAGAGTGCAGTTTTTTCATCCTCTAGGGAGCACAAACCCAAGTTTAATAACTTTAATCTTTTAAAATATTGATTGTTAATCTGAGTCTTTTTGATAGTCATAACAATTCAACATTTCAAGTTTCAAATATCTTTCACCAAATTTCTAACTTGGTTGTAAATTTGAAAGTTTGAATTGTACAGTGAGCCTCCACATTACCTGTTTTGCTGATTACAGTCATGTCAAGGCAATGGCAGTCAATTTTCTCTTTCTTTAGAGAATATGGAAAACCACTTCCCTGTGTTTGTGGGAAGAGAGGGGGGTAGCTTTCAGCATTCTCATAAAGATTTTGTTCAATCTAGCTAAAGCATGTAGCAAAGTTTCAAACACATATAAAAAAGCAGATAATAAGACCAAGACTATTAACCCATCAGGTCCAAAGTCACAGAAATGGTAAACCAATAATTTTGTGAGGGGGCCATTATGTGTGACAGAAACACCATTAATAATTCTTGATCTTGGTTTCCACATCCATTTATTCTGTAAAGAGCACACTCAGAAGCCAGACACGTTGGCTTCCTATCCCATTCTCACCTTGTATTAGCTATATATTGTTGTATAAATTATTAAACACCTTGATTTCAGTGTTTTCATCTATGAGTAGAACATAATATTAATCCCCAAATGCCAAATCTGCAGAAATGATTGGAAGAGTAATGAAGGTCTTAGAGCAGTGTCTCTGAACACATAGTTATCGCTATGTTAACATTTATTATTGTTATTATAGTCAATAGAATAACCATGGTTGTGTGAACTCATAGTTAAATGAAGCTGTGAAAGTGATCTTGAATTTAATCAGATGTTACTATGATATTGTTAAGTGTTGTGGTGCTACAAGAATGAATCCTTTTGTCAAGTACTATGGTCCTCAAGACCGAACCAAAGATATTTAAATATCATATGATTGATATCTCATTAAATATTACATAATTGACTAAAATTTGCGATTTTTAAGTGAAAAGTATGCTGCTTTTTTTTTTTTAAAGATTTTATTTATTTATTTGACAGAGATGACAAGCAGGCAGAGAGGCAGGCAGAGAGAGAGGAGGAAGCAGACTCCCTGCTGAGCAGAGAGCCCGATGTGGGGCTCTATCCCAGAACCCTGGGATCATGACCTGAGCCGAAGGCAGCAGTTTAACCCACTGAGCCACCAAGGTGCCCCAAAAGTAAGCTGCTTTTAAATATAGTATTAGAACATTTTAAGACAACTTGACACCATATTTGTTAATTTACTTTTTTGGATTCATGACATTTACATAAGTTTTCAGAAAGTTTGATAGAATGTTGAAATATTTAATAAATAATAAATATTATTTATTAAATGTATAAAGACCACTGGAATCATTTGAAATATATAATTAAAAAAAATTAGTTGCGGGCCCTTAAAAATAATTGCCAAAATTTTGTTTTTACAAAAACATGAGCTAGTATACTGAGTAATAGATTCCAAAAAATATATAAACTTTTAATATTTAAACGAAAGAAACTCTGGACAATCTTTTCTTGGGGGAAAAATCTTCAAGGGAATGTGTGTGTATATGTATATTCATTAGTATCATATTTAACAATTATTATCATCTTCAAATTGGCTGGATAATTTACCATCAACCTTTACTCCTACTAGATTATGAAATTTTTCCGAAATTTTGAAAAAAATTTGAAAATTGTTTGGGGTTCCAGATATTGTACCTGGGAATCATAAACTGAATAATAATAAGGTTTAATTTGTTGAGATTTTTGAGAGAAAGGATAACATACATATTTGCACTATCCTCTGTAGTCTAAGAGACAAGTATTACATTTCAAGGTCAAAAAGACCATTGGTAACTGGAGCCTTTTTATTTGAGCAGGATCACATGAATATGGGAAGTCAATGAATATAAAGTTCTATGGTACTAATGGGAAAAGCAATGGCTACAAGAGAATGAAAATATTTAGATCCTCAAAACTTCCTGCCACTTCTCTGTTTTTCAAAACAAAGGCTTTTCTTTAAAAACTTTTATGTTTGCACATTTTATATGATTCTGTCATTATTTTCTCTTTTTTCTTCTCCAGATTTGAATAAGCACTTTTGTAATTGGGGTTATAATAGTTTCTGGTCTCAGTTATCACCTTAGTGGAACAAAGGATAGGATTTCTGTACACATTTATATAAGTATTTTAGAAGGTCAGTGATCCTTGGGGGAGGAGGCAAACAGAGAAGGGAAGAGGGAAGAGCTAAAATTTGCTGATAAGATAGCAGGTACCTACTGTCATTAATTTGTGATACCTTAATAAAAAATCATCTTGGCATAGTTATCCATGTTTAAAGATTACAAATGACCCAACCAAAAATCCGATATTGTGACCAAGGTCACATAGTGATTAGTAGGATGGGTGTCAAATTCAAGTCTGATGCCAAAGTCTTTAATTTTTCTAAAAATAGTAAAGGAAATAAAAACAACTGATAAAGTCAGATTTGTTTCCCACCTTCTCTGCTCCTCTTTTTTAATTTTTTAAATGTATATCTTTATTTGACCTTTATAATTAAATTTATCATGAGAAGTCTATTTGCTTATCCCTGAGAGGCATATTATTATGATCTATTTCTGCTAGGTTGAATATCTCACTAATTTACAGAAGTCATTTTTCATTCTTAATTTATTTTTTGTCTGTTATTTTCCATTATGTTTTTGCCACATGGTATTAAATGGTACAACAACCTTTCTTAATGATTCTCTAAAATATATGGAATCAATGCCCATGGCCAAATTTAACATCACTGGAATAGTAATGTTAATGTCAAGTGTCTGTGTTTTTCGCTTTAGGATCTGTTTTAATGACTGTATGTTTAAGTAATCCATGACTTTTGAATGTGTACCAAAGTGAATTACTTTGCCTCACACCATTGCAACAATCCATTCAGCCAGAAGAGGCCAACAGAACACAAATTAATGACATTTGCATTGATTCGATGTGAGTCTAAGTTACTGTAATGGGAATGTCTACACTGTCTTGAATATTTTTTCAACTGGCTTTGAAGAAGTAGTGTAACTGTTTCTTCAATGTATCACCAATTGGTTTGGGGAGGAGATGAAATTATAGCTATCTGTTCCCATTGTTTACTTGGTGCCAGACATTATGTTAAATATATTACAAGCATTTTCTCAATGGGATATGGGCCTTAATTAGTTGAGAGTTTTTATTTACTTGTGTGTGTATTTTTTTAACAAAAGTTTTATCCTAAACTTTGTATCAGAATGCAAAATAGAAGTTTCTGATGATAGCTTTCTTTAAAAAAAAAAAAAGCCATTTTATTACCACTGTTATTTCTGTAGTATTCCTGAGAATATGAGAAGATAGAATTAGAAAAAGAGTGAGGGAATTTGCCTTGGGTAGCACTTGGGACTTTCAGGTAATTTGGGGGTTGCAAAATTGTCAATGGAGTTGCCATTTCTTAGCAGTGCCTCTTTGGCAAGACTATTTCCTGTGGTTGTGGCAACAGTTCTGAGGGTCTGTTCAGGCCTTGCAGCAAGGGAGGAACTGTTAAAATCTTGATAGAGGGTGACTTCAGATTAATCACTAAGTTGACCAGGGACTTCTTCATGACCACCTGATAGTTTGTGTCAGCTTTTCTCCCCTTAGCTCTGTCTGTGGTTACGCTGAGGGACTCTGACAGCCGTTGGGTATGGTGGCTTCACTGCATTCTTTATGGAAATATTCTGCCCATTATTTCTGTGTTGTGAGTCTTTCTCTATGTTTATTCTTTTATTTTAAAGCAATTCATTTAGTGACCACTGTGTGTCAAACTCTGACAATTCTCATCTTACTGCAGATCATTTCTCCATATGTTATCTTAGACACAAAAAAATGAATATTACTTTTTACTTCTGAGGCTGCACCATAGAGATCAAGTGTTTTGTAGCGGTCATTTGTATAAGCAGTTTCTATTTTTAAAAATATGCAAATTAGAAAAGGCTTAAGAAGTGACCCTGGAATTTTGACTAAGGCAGGGCTCAGTAAATAGAAATTTACTGCTATTGTCCCTCTTTCATAGATGAAGCAATTAACGGGGTTGGTGAGTTAAGGAAACTTCCTGAACTGATATGCCTATTAAGAGATGAAAAGAGACCTCGGCTTCATCAAATATCTGGACTCTTAATAACTAATAAAAATATTTAAACTTTTAGTGACAGAGATGATGCAAATGATTTGATTCTACAATATTAGTTTCTTTGTTCTTCAAATTTCATGAAGGCTGCTGTTTTAAGACTCTGAAGACTGCTTCGCTTGTAAATGACTTAAACACAATTTCTAATGAGGGTTGTTAAAGCAATGGAAATCAAGTACTGTTCTGGAATTAAGAGACAGACTTTCTTTTTCTAGGGATACACAGTTTGCAACACCTAAATGACTTTTCTGAGTTAAATTCATTAAACAGGACCCTCTCACATGGGTAATATTTGTTCTTTGAGAAAAATTATTAAAGCCATTGACTAATAATCTAAATATCTTGCAGCGTGTCTGCATGTTTTGGTGTCTTGTACCCAGGCATAGTTTGCCAACTAGTAGTGCTTAAGTTGAAAATATGTTATTGGGGGATGCCTGGGTGGCTCAGTCGGTTAAGTGTTAGAGTCCTGGGTTGAGCTCCTTGCTCAGCAGGTAACCTGCTTCTCCCTCTGCCTGCCACTTCCACTCTTGATTTTGGCTCAGTTTGTGATCTTGGGGTCATGAGATAGAGCCCCATGGCTTCACACTCAGTGGAGAGTCTGCTTGATATTCTCTCCCTCTAGCTTTGCTTCTCTCCCTGCTTATATGTGCATGCTCTCTCTTCCTCTCTCAAATAAATAAACTCTTTTAAAAAATGTTATAAATGTATTTATATCTATCTTTATATATCTACTTTACCAGTTTGTCTTAAAAGAACTCATTTCAATTTATAAACTGGCTGATTGGTCCAACAAAAGAAACATTTAGATCATGGGAATCAGTTGCACTCTTTGCACATGTTTACAAAAGTAAGCAACTTATCTTCCTGGTCTTCTTTTGTTAAAATAACAAAGATGTGATGATGCACAGCAGGTGCCATGGCTGTTCTCTTCTTCATGGTGGGACTCATTTTCTATAAAATGAGGTCCCCATTCACATAGACTGCATTTTTGCTTTACCTTACCTCTTTTACCATGTGTTATTTTCTGCTCTGTTGCATTTAGTTAGTTCTTCCAGAAACATCTGCCAAAATATTTGATAATTTTTGATGGCACCAATGGCTTACTTGAATTCCTACATGGTGGGAAGCCATGACTTCAAGTCTGAAGAATGTCCTTGCTCTCATAAGTAGTAACTCAGTATTTGATAGACATGCAAATTCCATAAGACAAAAATAAGTCAATTTGTTGGGATTTTATCTACTACCAAAGATATTGTTTGTTCAGGAAAAAAGTAATGGAAACACTGCTACAGGTATTGGAAGCAGTTATTAAATAAATAAGTAAAAGAAGAAAATTTTCTTTTGTCTGTTGAAACCTTCTGGTGTTGTCAAGTCATTTTGTATCTGATGTTCAAGGGAGATAGGGCTGCTCTCTTCAAAGGCTCATGAGAAAAAAAAATCAACTTTGCAACTTCTGAGGAAGAGAGGAAGAAGGTAATGATGAGAAAATATTTGTGTTATTCCTCAAATCAAAGAGAAATTTGAAAGTATTAATGAAAAGTCTCCCTGGGAAGCTAAGCTTTATTAATACTAACAGGTTGATGGAATGATATAGTGTTCTTTTTCTATTTCATTTGAAAATATGGAAAGGATAATATTTTAATGATTAAAGTAATCCAGTTTATATTTTTATAGCCCTTGTATGTGTGTGTTTTCTTTCAAATCTAACTTATTAGGAAGACATATTGATTCTCTTCTTCCTGATATACAGGTGCAGAGATCATTAGAATATGTATAACCTGACTTAATCATATGGGTAGATTACTGGTTTATTTGTTTACAGAGAAGAGTGTCTTTCATCTTAATAATATGTTTTTAGACATTCAGCCTACAGGAGGATATATATTATCACTTTTCTTCCATACACCTGAGAAAATCACTTGTTGTTTTGCATTCTCTTGACACCAACCAATAGTGTTTATAACACATTTGTTAAAGAATAATTTTCAAGAAAAAGTAAAATCATGACTCTCATACAGAGATAAAATGAACATGCAATAAAGACTGAACTTAACTCATTATTAATGAGGTATCTAAGATGTTACAACTAGTTCAAAAGAGAATGCCAAGAACAGACACATTTATTAATCAAGAATATTAAAATGAATGTGCAAATGAGGGAGGGCAAACTGGGTTCTAACACAGTGACAGAGAGAAGTCAATTGAACCTTTCCCAGACAAAATTTATTTTCTTGTGTATAAATAAGAATCATTTTGCATTGCCATGAATTACCTATAAAGTGTTATCTATAACTTGCAAATAGCTCAGAGGCAATGAATTATTGGAATCAGAGAACTAGGAAATGTGTGTGGTAAAAATTACATAGTTGTCCACTGGAGATACCCAGTAATTTCTTATACTTACTTCAAATTGTCTTACACACTGTAGTGTTCTGGTTAATATGTTAGCTACCTCTCTGATTATATTCTGCATATTTGTACATCTTTTGCCTTCTAGCTAGGTACTGGCTTCTCTGGGTCAGGAACTGTGCTTTGAATTTTGTTTGTTTGCTTGTCTCCTTGCTATTCCCAATATAGGACTGGGAGAAAAATGACTACTTCTTAAATAGCTGTGGAATTAAATTACAACATTAGGTGTTGTTGGTCAACCACAATGAAACTTCAGTATTCATGGTGTGCTCAATAACACACTGTGAAAAAAGTTTTTGGAAGCTTAGGGGAAGAATGTTTATTCTGCTGGGTGTTACTGGTGAATAGCAACACTTTCAGCCTTGTTTCATGCCCTTCATTTATGTATGCTCTTATACATTTTAACTGGTGAGAATTTCTTTGACCCCAACTTAGCCTAAACACCCCCCCCCAAATAATAAATGGGTAGAACTTTAAATGAGACATATCTAGATTCAAATCCAGCTCCACAATTTAACCCATAGGAGCTGTGTGACCATAGAAAGAGATGATTGTTGAGACTTGGGTTTTTTATTTTCTTTTATTTTTTTCATTTTTTAAACTGAGATAATAACACTGTAACCCAAGAATGTTCTGAAGGTTATATAACGTATATTAAAAGCTTAGCCTATGGAGGAATGCATAAATACTATTTTCCTCTTCCTCTTTTTTCCTAATTTAAGTTAAATGAGCAAAAAATCAAACTGAAGACTTATATTCTGCTGAACACAGCTTCAGACTTGAAATTAGCCTGAATACTCAAAACAGATTTTTTAAAAAAATTTTAGTTTATAAGATTAGTTTATACCATTGCTTTAAACTTGACAACGGAAAATGTACTTTAAGCTTAGGACAACTTTTTAAAAACCAATACCTTGCTCCATAATAATTAGAAAAAGCTGAGTTTATTAAAGGATTTTTTTCTCCCTTTTCACCTGTTAGAAGATAAAAAAATGTCAGAATATTTCTGGAATGCAAATATTTCCTCTTGTAGTCCATTCATCCCCCCCCCCCCACATTTCTCTCTCTCTCTTTCTCTCTTTCATAATTAGGGGAGTCATCCAATTCAGAAAACAGATTAACCATTGTATTTATATTCCAGAACAGAAAATATCAGCATTCAGACAGAACAGTCAGTATGTATGCAGAGTTAGTCTAACATTCTCTTATTCCTTTGGTATATAAAAACTGAAAATCGTGGAGCACATGGGTGGCTCAGTGGGTTTAAGCCTCTGCTTTCAGCTCAGGTAATGATCTCAGGGTCCTGGGATCGAGCCCCACATTGGGCTCTTTGCTCAGCAGGGAGCCTGCTTCCCTTCCTTTCTCTCTGCCTGCCTCTCTGCCTGCTTGTGATCTCTGTCAAATAAATTAATAAAGTCTTAAAAAAAAAAAACACAACGAAAAATCAGTCTCTTGAAAGGCCTAATTATTTGGATGGGAGTAGTATATGATATTTTCTTTGCCAATCCCAAATGGAGATATATATATATATATATATATGTATGTGTGTGTGTATATATATACACACATATATATGTGTGTGTGTGTGTGTGTATATATATATATATGTACATATATATATATATATATCTCCTTTTACATGCTATTTCTTCATTTGTAGTTTACAGAGAGCCTTTTAGTTACTACAGCAAAAAAATCAGCTTGGGAGTTGCATACTTTAATGTGATTTTAAACAATACTTATTCTCTCAGAAACAAATTTTGCCCTCTTTGTGTGCTAGTATTTTTATGGCAGTGACATAATTACTTTTTTCCCCCTAAAAAAACAAAAACAAAAACAAAACAACAAAACAGAACAAAACAAAACCCCACCAAAACAACAGAAACAATGACTGCATCTGCTGAGGAGTGAAAACATTTGGAGCAACTTTAATTACTGTGCTGTTTATTTGTGAATTATTTGTCAGAACAGTTTTGTTACCTTATTGTCTCCTCGAGGTTGCTGACTATTTAAAAACAAACACAAGCTAAACATAAATAAACGGATATATCATGTCCTCTGGAAAGCATCTGAATAATGGGAAATTAAGTGCTGTCTTTGCCATTGATGTGTTTAGAGATTCCTGGGCTTCTGTGGAGATTTTTAAGCATATGTGAGGTCACTGTAAGTGATTCTTCAGTAGAAGAGTTTTAAGAGACTGAAAAATCCCTTCTAAAGCCCAATCACAGGAAAATGAAAAAAAAAACAAAAAACTTCATTTAAAAAAAATTATTTATTTATTTGACCGAGATCACAAGTAGGCAGAGAAGCAGGCAGAGAGAAAGGGAAGCAGGCTCCCCGCTAAGCAGAGAGCCTGAGGCAGGACTCGATCCCAGCACCCCGAGATCATGACCTGAGCTGAAGGCAGGGGCCCCCACCCACTGAGCCACCCAGGCGCCCCAAATCTTCAAATTTCACTATAGCAAATTCTGATGCTCCAGGGTTTGGAACCCAGAACTTGGTAGATTATATCTTGAGTACTTCGGCATTTAGAAGCTTATCTTAAAGGAGCTGAAATTTTAAAAAAAAAAAAAAAAAAAATGCGGGCCACATACCAAAGAGAGCTGACAATGCTCACATGACCAGCATTCTAGATGGTTTTAATTTATGGGCTGATCAGATGTGAACCGAATCCTACTTCTTTCTCATTAGCGATAATTAATAATTAATGGAGCAGGAGAGAAGTCAATCTTACAAGATTCTTTTCTTCTATAAGAGATCTGATTATAGGTTACATTTTCCCTTTAGAAATTTTACACACACTGAGATAGTGGTTAATATAGGGGGTTAAAAAGTGCCTAAATTTCCGAATTAGTTGCATTGCATATCAGTAAAACTTTAAAAATATTAAAGACTAACATCAAGGAAAGGGTGATTCAGAATGGAGGAGACTTTGCATTGTCTACTTTTTTAAACAATTGATATGTAGTCAGGATATGTAGTGATGAAGAACAAAAAGTCACGGCAAGAAATGAACAGGGATTTGAACTGTATGTCCAGCTGAGAGTCTGATTCGTCCAAAACCAAACTTTTCATCCTGTCCCTACTTTGCTCCTACTCTAACATCGTTCAGATTGAGTGAGTGAAGGTTATTGGCCCAGTTGTTTGCACTAAATATTTTGAAGATTTTCCCAATACCGTCCTTATTATGTATAGCCCATCAACTTCTTAGGCTTTTGATTCTGCCTCCTATTTATTGTTAGAATTTGTTTATTGTCCTTTTTCTCCCTGTTCATCACCCTGGACTAAACTATAAGCCTCTCTGGAGTGTCCTACAGAAACATTGTGACTGGCCCCTGTCTTAAGGCTTTTTTGTTCTTTTAATTATTTCTTAATCATATAACCAAAGTAGTCTTCAAATTCTGATTATGTCAATCCAACCCATTCTATCTCTCTACCCCCCAAAACACACACACACACACACACACACGAGTTAAAAATTGATTCATTTTAGGAGAAATTCCCAAATACATATCATGGCTTATTGTTTCCTGAATAATCTGTCCTCTGTCTGTCTCTCCAACCTCTGTATCTAAACTCATATATCTGCCCTTTAACTACCCAGCCTTGAACAACTAAATTTTTGTGCCAACATTCCCAGCAAAACTTTGAGGCTCACTATGAAGGGATTGATAGTTTAGTTTAATATGGATTGTGTAGTTAGGTATGAAGTTACCTTTGCTGGAACTATGTGGTTTTCTGAACCAAAACTGTGACATTCTGGAAACAGATGGAATGCTTGCTAACAAGGTAACCCACCAGTATCCACTATGAGTATTTCTAAAATTTTAACCTGCATAGGAATTACCTAGGATGTTGTTAAAATGCAGATTCTGATAAGGGGTGGGCCCCGAGATTTTGTTTGTCTAACAGGTTTCCAGGTGATGTGGATGCGCTGGTCAACAGACACATGAGCAGTAAGGCGTTAGAGTGTTTTCCTTACATGTGTATCAGATAAAGTGGAGTCATTAGAATCTGAGTTTGGGAGTCAGAGAGGCTAGGATTCAAACTCTGAATCCAGTTTTTACTTGTTGGCCAACTTTGGTAAGTTACATAAAACCTCAAAGCCTTCGTTTTCATATCTGTTAAAGAACAGCGCCTATGCAGAGGATCTTTTGAATATTAAGTAAGACTATATATTCATAGTGATTCATATAGGCTTGCAATGTTCAATATTGTTATATGCATATGGGATAAAACACAACACACTAGTTAAGATCATCACTTTCGAAGAAGTTACTGTGTTCAGAGAAAGAACAAACATGGCTGTGGAAAATCTATGCGGTCTCATTCAATACAAAAATGTCATTACCAATGACATAAAAAATGTAATTATTAGTAAAAATCAATAAAAGTATAATATTTTTTAATTCATTAGATGGAAACTAAATTAATGGAGTTTTCTCCTGGCTGTATTTCTTTTTAATATATATTAGGAGAAGTCAATTTAGAATGAAATTATAATTCTTTCCAAAGACTAAAAAAGATGTAGTCTCCATTTATTTATCTGCTTACAGAATTAACATGTAGCTTTAAAAAGAAATTAAGACTTATATATTGGTCAGATGAAAATATTTTGATTCATTTTTTTATATGCTTAGAATTCTATGAAATAAGACATAATGTACATGTATCTAAATTGCAATTCAACATCAAATTACAACTTACTTTGGGAAAGTTAGTTCTTTCTTGAATTCTGCAAGAGAAGCAGGTTACATTACTTTTGCCTTGTTTGTCCAGTTGAAGTAGACAGCTGACAGAAAGATGAGAATACACATTTTCTCTTCCTGAAGTTACTGTTTCTGGTTGAAAGAAAAGGACCTAAGTCTTTACTAGATGAACTCATTTGCATTTGGCTGCAAATTGAGAATAACATAGACAGAGGGGTGGGTGGGAGATGTATTTAGCCAAATTTGAAATGATGGAGGAAAAGAGTGACTGTAACCTCACAGATGAAGATGTTGTAGCACCTTCCCTTACTGTCCCCTTTGAGTTAAGATAGAAAGGATATGCCTCAATATTAATGTCCTTGAAAATTATAATTTGCATTCAAATGATTATGCAATCAGCAATAAAGTCCTATCTTTATGTTAAAATTCAGTGCTAACCTTACAAAACATACCAATGGAGTAGGAAATGTACATATATTATAAACTGGGATGAGTATTTTTTAAATGTAATATTTGGAGTAATATATCCCTAATTTTCCCTGAAAGGAGTTACTATTTTATGAAAAGTGACATAAGACACATGACTAAATTCACCCCAACATTTAATTTAAAAACATGAAAAAAAGCAGCAGCAGCCACAGTATTTGATGACAGTCTGATGGCATTTGCTTCTTCTTCTTCTTCTTCTTCTTCTTCTTTTTTTTAATGGTATTTGCTGCTTGAACTTAAATTTGATTTTCATGCAACTAACTTTGGGGAACGTATTGGAGAAAGTCTGAAGATAGTAGGATGTTTCTGGACCAATCTTGCTGCTTCCATTGTAATCAGTCTCTACCAATCAAAGTACAGAGACAGATTAGATTAAAAAAAATAGAAGTATTATGCAGGGATTTTATGATAGGGGAGGAGAGTGGGACTAGTATGTGGGCTGTGAACGCAGGGTTGGGGCGGACCCAAAAAATCATTTTGTGTCAGAAGAAAAATAAAAGAGAAATGAGATCTATCAATGTATCCACAAGAAGTAACTCCTTCTAATCAGGTTCTCTCCCTCATTTCAAAGGTTGCTTCTTTGAAATGTTACTTATCTATACAGCACATGAGAAATCCTTTTATAAAGAAAAATATGATAAAGATAAGGAGACTTTAAAGTCAAATCATTTTTTTTTACTTTTGGACAGTGATTTTGCCCCTAAGGGACAATTGGCAATGTCTTAGAGACATTCTCACAAGTAGGGGAAGGATGGTTTTGGCATCTAGTAGACAGGCCAGGGATGGTGTTAGACATTCTATAACACACGGGACAGTATTCTACAAAAGAAGTTTTTCCACCCCAAATGTTAATAGAGCTGAGAATAAGAAATCCTACTTTGGGGCCCCTTGGTGGCTCAGTGGGTTAAGCCTCTCCCTTCAGCTCGGGTCATGATCCCAGGTTCCTGGGATCGAGCCTTGCATCGGGCTCTCTGCTCAATGGGGAGCCTGCTTCCCCCTCTCTCTGCCTGCTTGTGATCTCTCTCTCTCTCTGTCAAATAAATAAATAAAATCTTAAAAAAAAAAAAGAAATCCTACTTTGGAATTAGAAAGCATTCATTGTTTGCTTATTTGTTGAGGTACACTCAGCATAAATAATTTCAGGTATATAACATAACAACTCAATATTTGTGTATATTGCAAAATGATAAGTGTAGTAAGTCCGCATAACATATGTCACCATACACAGTTATGGAACTATTTTCTTGTGATGAGAACTTTGAAGATTTACTCTCTTTGTAACTTTCAAATGTGCCATACAGTATTATTAATTATAGTAATCATGTTGTACATTACATCCTCATGACTTACTTATTTTATAACCGTATAAGTCTCTACCTTCTGATGCCCTTCACCCATTTCACCCACTTCCCATCCTTCTGTCTTTCACAGTCACCAATCTATTATCTGTATCTATGAGTGTGTGTGTACTTGATTCCACATAAGTAAAATCAAATAATATTTGTCTTTCTCTAATTTATTTTACTTAGCACATGTACTCAAGGTCCATCATGTTGTAGCAGAAGACGTGATTTCATTTTTTCTGGCCAAATAATATTCCATTGTTTATGTAGATACTGTATTTTCTTTTTTTTTTTATATCTTTATTTTTTTATTTTTTATTTTTTTATGAACTTATAATGTATTTTTATCCCCAGGGGTACAGGTCTGTGAATTGCCAGGTTTACACACTTCACAGCACTCACCTCCCCGATGTCCATAACCCCCCCTTCTCCCAACGCCCCTCCCCCCAGCAACACTCAGTTTGTTTTGTGAGAATAAGAGTCACTTATGGTTTGTCCCCCTCCCGATCCCATCTTGTTTCATTTATTCTTCTCCTACCCCCCCATCCCCCCACATTGCATCTCCACTTCCTCATATCAGGGAGATCGTATGATAGTTGTCTTTCTCCGATTGACTTATTTCGCTAAGCATGATACCCTCTAGTTCCATCCACGTCATCAACAAATGGCAAGATTTCATTTCTTTTGATGGCTGCATAATATATATATATATGTATCTCACATCTTCTTTATCCATTCATCTGTTGATGGACATCTAGTTTCTTTTCATAGTTTGGCTATTGTAGACATTGCTGCTATAAACATTCAGGTGCACGTGCCCCTTCAGATCACTATTTTGTACCTTTAGGGTAAATAACCAGTAGTGTGATTGCTGGGTCATAGGGTAGCTCTATTTTCAACTTTTTGAGGAATCTCCATGCTGTTTTCCAGAGTGGTTGCACCAGTTTGCATTCCCACCAACAGTGTAGGAGGTTTCCCCTTTCTCCGCATCCTCGCCAGCATCTGTCATTTCCTGACTTGTTAATTTTATCATTCTGACTGGTGTGACATGATATCTCATTGTGGTTTTGATTTGTATTTCCCTGATGCCAAGTGATGTAGAGCACTTTTTCATGTGTCTGTTGGCCATCTGGATGTCTTCTTTGCAAAAATGTCTGTTCATGTCTTCTGCCCATTTCTTGGTTGGATTATTTGTTCTTTGGGTATTGAGCTTGCTAAGTTCTTTATAAATTTTGGACACTAGTCCTTTATCTGATATGTCATTTGCAAATATATTCTCCCATTCTGTCAGTTTTTTTAGTTTTGTTAACTGTTTCCTTTGCTGTGCAAAAGCTTTTGATCTTGATGAAATCCCAATAGTTCATTTTTGCCCTTGCTTCCCTTGCCTTTGGTAATGTTCCTAGGAAGACGTTGCTGCGGCTGAGGTCGAAGAGGTTGCTGCCTGTGTTCTCCTCAAGGATTTTGATGGATTCCTTTCTCACATTGAGGTCCTTCATCCATTTTGAGTCTATTTTCGTGAGTGGTGTAAGGAAATGGTTCAATTTCATTTTTCTGCATGTGGCCGTCCAATTTTCCCAACACCATTTATTGAAGAGGCTGTCTTTTTCCTATTGGACATTTTTTCCTGCCTTGTTGAAGATTAGTTGACCATAGAGTTGAGGGTCTGTTTCTGGGCTCTCTATTCTGTTCCATTGATCTATGTGTCTGTTTTTGTGCCAGTACCATGCTGCCTTGATGATGACAGCTTTGTAATAGAGCTTGAATTCCGGAATTGTGATGCCACCCACTTTAGCTTTCTTTTTCAATATCCCTTTGGCTATTCGAGGTCTTTTTGGTTCCATATAAATTTTAGAATTATTCCATTTCTTTGCAAAAAATATCATTTCTTTGATAGGGATTGCATTAGATGTGTAGATTCCTTTAGGTAGCATAGACATTTTCACAATATTTGTTCTTCTAATCCAGGAACATGGAACATTTTTCCATTTCCTTGTGTCTTCCTCAATTTCTTTCATGAGTACTTTATAGTTTTCTGAATATAGATTCTTAGCCTCTTTGGTTAGGTTTATTCCTAGGTATCTTATAGTTTTGAATGCAATTGTAAATGGGATTGACTCCTTAATTTCTCTTTCTTCTGTCTTGTTGTTGGTGTAGAGAAATGCAACTGATTTCTGTGCACTGATTTTATATCCTGACAATTTACTAAATTCCTGTACAAGTTCTAGCAGTTTTGGAGTGGAGTCTTTTGGGTTTTCCGCATATAGTATCATATCATCTGCGAAGAGTGATAATTTGACTTCTTCTTTGCCGATTTAGATGCCTTTAATTTCCTTTTGTTGTCTGATTGCTGAGGCTAGGACTTCTAGTACTATGTTGAATAGCAGTGGTGATAACAGACATCCCTGCCATGTTCTTGACCTTAGCGTAAAAGCTTTCAGTTTTTCTCCATTGAGAATGATATTTGTGGTGGGTTTTTCATAGATGGCTTTGATAATATTGAGGTATGTGCCTTCTATCCCTACACTTTGAAGAGTTTTGATCAGGAAGGCATGCTGTACTTTGTCAAATGATTTTTCAGCATCTATTGAGAGTATCATATGGTTCTTATTCTTTCTTTTATTAATGTGCTGTATTACATTGATTGATTTGCGGATGTTGAACCAAACTTGCAGCCCTGGAATAAATCCCACTTGGTCGTGGTTAATGATCCTTTTAATGTACTGTTGAATCCTATTGGCTAGTATTTTGGTGAGAATTTTCACATCTGTGTTCATCAAGGATATTGGTCTGTAATTCTCCTTTTTGATGGGATCCTTGTCCGCTTTTGGGATCAAGGTGATGCTGGCCTCATAAAATGAGTTTGGAAGTTTTCCTTCCATTTCTATCTTTTGGAGCAGTTTCAGGAGAATAGGAATTAGTTCTTTAAATGTTTAGTAGAATTCCCCGGGGAAGCCGTCTGACCCTGGGCTTTTGTTTGTTTGGAAATTTTTGATGACTGTTTCAATCTCCTTACTGGTTATGGCTCTGTTCAGGTTTTCTATTTCTTCCTGTTTCAGTTGTGGTAGTTTATATGTCTCTAGAAATGTATCCATTTCTTCCAGATTGTCAAATTTGTTTGCGTAGGGTTGCTCATAGTATCTTCTTATAATTGTTTGTATTTATTTGGTGTTAGTTGTGATCTCTCCTCTTTCATTCATGATTTTATTTATTTGGGTCCTTTCTCATTTCTTTTTGATAAGTCTGGCCAGGGGTTTATCAATCTTATTAATTCTCTCAAAGAACAAGCTCCTAGTTTTGTTGATTTGTTCTATTGTCTTTTTTGGTTTCTGTTTCATTGATTTCTGCTCTGATCTTTATGATTTCTCTTCTCCTGCTGGGTTTAGGGTTTCTTTCTTTTTCTTCCTGTAGATCCTTTAGGTGTTGGGTTAGGTTGTGTACTTGAGACCTTTCTTGTTTCTTGATAAAGATTTGAACTGCTATATATTTTCCTCTCAGGACTGCTTTTGCTGTGTCCCACAGATTTTGAACTGTTGTGTTTTCATTATCTTTTGTTTCCATGAATTTTTTCAGTTCTTCTTTAATTTTCTGGTTGACCCATTCATTCTTTAGAAGTATGCTGTTTAGTCTCTATGTATTTGGGTTCTTTCCAAATTTCCTCTTGTTATTGAGTTCTAGCTTTAGAGCATTGTGGTCTGAAAATATGCAGGGAATGATCCCAATCTTTTGATACTGGTTGAGACCTGATTTAGGACCCAGGATGTGATCTATTCTGGAGAATGTTCCATGTGCACCAGAGAAGAATGTGCATTCTGTTGCTTTGGGATGGAATGTTCTGAATATATCTGTGATGTCCATCTGGTCCAGTGTGTCATTTAAGGCATTTATTTCCTTGTTGATCTTTTGCTTGGATGATGTGTCCATTTCAGTGAGGGGAGTGTTAAAGTCCCCTACTATTATTGTATTGTTGTTGATGTGTTTCTTTGATTTTGTTATTAATTGGTTCATATAGTGGGCTGCTCCCATGTTAGGGGCATAGATATTTAAAATTGTTAGATCTTCTTGTTGCAGATACCCTTTGAGTATGATATAGTGTCCTTCCTCATCTCTTATTATAGTCTTTGGCTTAAAATCCAATTGATCTGATATAAGGATTGCCACCCCAGCTTTCTTCTGATGTCCATTAGCATGGTAAATTGTTTTATATCCCCTCACTTTAAATCTGGAGGTGTCTTCAGGTCTAAAATAGTTTCTTAAAGATAACATATTGATGGGTTTTGTTTTTTTATCCATTCTGATACCCTGTTTCTTTTGATTGGGGCATTTAGCCCATTAACATTCAGGGCAACTATTGAGAGATATGAATTTAGTGCCATTGTATTGTCTGTAAGGTGACTGTTACTGTATATTGACTCTGTTCCTTTCTGATCTACAACTTTTTGGCTCTCTCTTTGCTTAGAGGACCTCTTTCAATATTTCCTGTAGAGCTTGTTTGGTGTTTGCAAATTCTTTCAGTTTTTGTTTGTTCTGGAAGCTTTTTATCTCTCCTTCTATTTTCAATGATGGCCTAGCTGGATATAGTATTCTTGGCTGCATGCTTTTCTTGTTTAGTGCTCTGAATATATCATGCCAGTTCTTTCTGGCCTGCCAGGCCTCTGTGGATAAGTCTGTTGCCAATCTAATATTTTTACCATTTTATATTACAGACTTATTTTCCTGGGCTGCTTTCTGGATTTTCTATTTGTTGCTAAGACTTGTAAATTTTACTATTAGGTGATGGGGTGTGGACCTATTCTTGTTGATTTTAAGGGGGGTTCTCTGCACCTCCTGGATTTTGATGCTTGTTCCCTTTGCCATATTAGGGAAATTCTCTACAATAATTCTCTCCAGTATACCTTCTGCTCCCCTCTCTCTTTCTTCTTCTTCTAGAATCCCAATTATTCTAATGTTGTTTCATCTTATGGTTTCACTTATCTCTCGAATTCTCCCCTCGTGATCCAGTAGCTGTTTGTCCCTCTTTTGCTCAGCTTCTTTATTCTCTGTCATTTGGTCTTCTATATCACTAATTCTTTCTTCTGCCTCATTTATCCTAGCAGTGAGAGTCTCCATTTGATTGCACCTCATTAATAGCTTTTTTAATTTCAACATAGTTAGACTATAGTTCTTTTATTTCTCCAGAAAGGGCTTTTATATCTCCCAAGACAGTTTCTCTAATATCTTCCTTGCCTTTTTCAAGCCTGGCTAGAACCTTGAGAATTGTCATTCTGAACTCTAGATCTGACATATTACCAAAATCTGTATTGATTAGGTCCCTAGCCTTTGGTACTGCCTCTTGTTCTTTTTTTTGTGGTGAGTTTTTCTGCCTTGTCATTTTGTCCAGATAAGAGTGTATGAAGGAGCAAATAAAATACTGAAATGGTGGCAAAGACCCCAGGAAAACGTGCTTTAACCAAATCAGAAGAGAACCCCAAATCATGGGAGGGATAAAGGGATAAAAAGAAGTTCATAAAAGAATGATAAAATATTTAAAAAAGGAAACAAATAAAGAAAAAAATATAAAAAAGAAAAAAAATGTATTAGATAAACTAGTTAAAAAAACATTAAAAAGTAAAAGTGTAAAAGTTTAAAAAATTTAGTAGAAGAAAAAAAATTAAATTAAAAAAAATTAAATTAACCACAAGACTAAAGAATCATGGGGAGAAAGCCATGAGTTCTGTGCTTTGCTTTCTCCTCCACTGGAATTCTGCTGCTCTCCTTCGTAGGTGAACTTTATCTTGGCTGTATTTCTTGTTGATCTTCTGGGGGAGGGGCCTGTTGTAGTGATTCTCAAGTGTCTTTGCCTGAGGCGGAATTGCACCGCCCTTACCAGGAGCTGGGCTAAGTAATCTGTTTGGGTTCGCTTTTGGGAGCTTTTTTTTTTTTTTTTTTAAGATTTTATTTATTTATCTGACAGACAGAGATCACAAGTAGGCAGAGAGGAAGGCAGAGGGAGAGGAGGAAACAGGCTCCCTGCCAAGCAGAGAGTCTGACATGGGGCTCGATCCCAGGACCCTGGGATCATGACCTGAGTGGAAGGCAGAGGCTTTAACCCACTGAGCCACCCAGGCGCCCCTTTTGGGAGCTTTTTTTCCCTGAATGCTTTCCATAGAGTTCCGGAGGACGGGAATGAAAATGGGAGCCTCCCAGTCTCTGGCCTAGAGGAGCCAAGAGCTTGGGGCCCCACTCCTCAGTGCGCCCTCAGAGAAAAGAGCTCAATCACTCCCATCTCCCTGGCCTCTGGCCACACTCCAAGCTCACCCAGCCTGCAACTGGTTCAAGGTAACCCCAAGCTGAGAGCTCACTCCTTGGCTTTGTCTCTGTAGCCAGCTTCCCCGCTCTAATACCTGCGAGCTCTGAGACATTCAGACACCCCCGATCCTTCTGTGACCCTGCAGGACCTAGGCACATGCTGGCCCTGCGTGGGCTTCACCCCGGTTTAGCCTCTGGAGTGATGTCCCTCAGCGGAACAGACTTTTAAAAGTCCTGATTTTGTGCTCCATTGCTCTGCTGCTTGCCGGGAGCTGGCCCCTCCCCCCACAGTCTATCTTCCTGTCGCTTTGGATTCACTTCTCCGCTGGTCCTACCTTTCAGAAAGTGGTCGATTTTCCGTTTCTAGAATTGCTGTTCTTCTCTTAGATCTTCCGTTGGATTTGTAAGGTGTTTGCAATGGTTTGATAAGCTATCTAGCTGATCTCCTACTACCTGATGTAGTCTCAGCCTGCTACTTCTCTGCCATCTTCTATGTAGATAACTGTATTTTCTTTCTTTATTCATCCTTCAGTGGACACTTAAGTCATTTCCATGTCTTAGCTATTAAAAATTGTAAATGATACTGTAATGAACATAGGAGTACAAATGAGATATTGATTATTTTCATACACACACACACACACACACACACACCTAGAAGTGGGATTACTGGAACATATCATTGTTCTATTTTTGGTATTTGGAGTATCCTCCATATTATTTTCCATAGTGGCTGCACCCAATTCAAATTCCCACTAGCAGTACATGAAGGTTCCCTTCCCTTCACCACGTCACCATTCTTACAGGGGCGAGGTGATATCTCATTGTGTTTTGATCGGCATTCCCCTTATGACTGGTGATGTTGAGCATAGTTTCATGTTCCTGGTAACCATATTTCTTTGGAAATACATCTATTCAGTTTTCTTGCCCATTTAAAATCAGATTTTGATTTGCTGTTGAGTTGTATGAGTTCTTAAAAAGTTCAACTTGCTTATTATAAATATCCTAAATTAAGACAATAGGTTGAACTGTTTTATAAATTATTGAAAGTAGATATTCAGATGACACTTTATACAGAGATTTATGTGTCAATAGTTCTAGAGTCAGAATCCCTGAGTCTTAATCCTGGCTTTAAGTTTCTCATCTGTGAAATGGACTTCTACTTTGAACTATTTCATAGGATGAGTACATGGGTTAATTGAAATAATTCAAGAAAAACATTTAGAATAGTACTTAGCATAAGATAAGTGCTAAATAAGTGTTAGCTATTCTTAAGAAAAAAGGAAATTCAAACAACCATCCATCATTGCCTTGATTATGGGCTTGATTTATCATAATGTTCCTCGACATTTGTGCCACTACATAGATGTATGTTGGGTTGTTTTAGCCTCTAATAGGGGAAAGTAAGATGGGATAATAAAGTAATGACAGATTTTATTTTAAAAAAATGGCAGATTTTATAAGTATAAATGCAGCCAACAACATGGCTAGATTATCTGGGAATTTTATGTAGCTGAGAATTATTAAAAATCCTTTGCCAAGTTGTAATAATAAAAATTAGAATATATTCTGTATAATTTTCCTTATTGGTCTAGCTTTTATTGGTGTAATTGTAGAAAATGCTTAGTGTTTTTTCCAGTTGGCAGCATTTTTCTATGTTTTACTGAGTGAAATTATGCCCTTCATATCTATATTTCATATTACATGAATACAGTAGTATAAAAATCAGTGTTGTTTATATACAAAAATCGTCATCTATTCAACAAATGGCGATATGCTAGGTGCTGGGAATATAGAGCCAAATAAGATCAGCTTTAGCCATGGAACATATAAACTCTAGTTTGGGAGAGAGACATGCACACAGAAGTTGCAGTACAGTGTAGTGAGTACTTAGACGCAGGAAATAAGTGCTGCTGCTGAAACATACCATTTATGAACTACATTTAATTAAATGGATATAATAGACAGTAATTTAAATAAGCATTAAAAATTATAGTGGTAAGGTAACCTACTGCTGCAATTTGGTTTCATTTTCTGTAAATGCCAGCAATGGTGGTCCGATAGTAGTGAAAATGGATTTACTTGAGTGTATCCCCTTTACAATTTACTCTTAGTATTGTTAATATCAAACTGAGATGTCAATTCTAAAAATTTGTTGCAACATCACCGACCACCAGAAAAAACAACAACAGCAGCAGTTAGTTTGTATATAAGAAAGTATAAGCATCTACAGCACAAGAGTGAAGCTTCAGTTTTCCTTCCTCACATAGACATAAAAATGGGGGTATTAGAATCAGTTCTGGGGGCCTCCCTCATTTTAAGAATCATAAACACATTGAACGGAGAGAAAGTTAAGATAATGATATGAACACAAATAATATAACAAGGAAATGGGTGAGAAAACTGGGAAGAAATAACCCAGCTGTATAAAGTCTCATGGGTCAACATAATAATTATTTCCCAATATTATAAAAATGATTATGTCATATAATACAGGACTATGTCATATAATACAATTGATGGACATAAAATTGTTAGGTAATGTATTTGATTCATCCTATATAGGCAAGTTAAAGTTAAAAAAATGTGAAATGAGTTGTCATAGGATGCGGAGACTTCTTTTTCATTCAAGATGTTTGGCCACAGGACTGAACATAGGTGACAAGATTACATAGGAGGCATACAAACATCATATAAGTAGTGATGAAGTATCCCTCTTTCCAGTACTAAGAAATTCTAATTTTAAAATGGGAAACTGGATTAATTTGTATTTGACTGAAGTTACTAATGAAAGTTAGGAATGTATTAAATGTTGAATACTATTCTGGACTGCATTGAAGTACAGGGAAATAAAATTACACCACTGGTGACCCTTGGGTCTGTCACAGAAATGAGATGTCTATCTCATAAGGCTATTACAGTAAAAAAAAATTAAATAATGACAATTACAGGGTGGCTGGCTTCTCTAACTAATGAAAGTTCAATATCTTCTAATTATATTGGTGGCACAATATGGTTGCAAAATATGACCTAGTAGCTCTAAAGCAGTACTGTAATGAGTCTTTTCATTTCAGCTCTCTGCTGTATGCTTTTAAATCTCTTGGGCATATGAAATACACCATTACTAGAGGACAAGGGATTCAATGTTTTTGACATGGTAGAGGAAGGTGGCTGCTTAGGGAATAAGATGTTTTTAAAATTCAATTTATTTCAGCAATTTATTACAGTTTACCCCCTATCATTCCCTAAGCTGGATCTAGAAATAATACAAAGGTCAATAGAGTTTAAGTTGCTCACTGTCTAGTGGGAGAGTAAACACATTAAAAATATCTGTTATAGAATGGGAAAGTGTGTTAATGAAGCTATGCCTAAAAGCTATGGAAGTACATGGGCAAGAACCATCTGATCTGCTTGTGGATGGATAGGACAGTGGAGAAGGAAAAGGTCAGAGTAAGTTACATTTGAACTGGGTGATAAAATATATATATATATATATATATATATATATATATATATATATGTAATTCATCAGAGTAAGCCTTACAGATACTGTAAACATTATAAATGCAGCTAATCATATGGAAGCATGACACAGTTGGAATGATTACACATTCAATGTCTCTGTTGGCAAAGACCTAAAGGTGAATTGTAGACTTCGTTGGTATAAAAAGCAAATGGGATTGGATCCATTAAAGAATCTTAAATTTATTTTCCTCAGTCATTTCCACCCCTCCCTCCCCGCAGAGCTCACCTACTTCCTAGTATGTTGAGATGGTTTTCTGTTACTGTTTATGGGATATGAGTCCTCTATCCTGACCTGTTAAAAGCAAATCATACAAATCTACTTTCTTCAGATACAGGCCGTTTTGAAAAATTAAGCTCTCCACCCGCTTACCTAGTTATGTGCATATGTTTTCTAAATTTCAGTCTTTGCAATTTATCAAGAACCTTGGCATTTGCTGATTCTATTTGACTAAAGTTTATATAATTTTTATTGATGTCAAGTCTGTATGGTTGGTAATCCCTTCAGTATTTGGCCTCTCAGTTTTCTTGATACCCTGATTTCTAAGGACCTTCTCACTTAATTTGCTTCAGACAACCACCTTCAAATTGTTTTTGATCTGTTGTAAATTCTCTTCCCCCAAAGACATTACTTTACAGATTCTAAACTCTGACCGCAAGCTCTTCTTCTCAGACAGCAGGCTTGGTTATGTCTAATACAATCATTCATGACAATCATTTCCACCTCCAGGTCCTTCTCCTTTCTTCTTTGTAATCATTTTAGTTCTTAAATTTCTTTGCCAATCTATCCAGTACAGGTTGCTTGGTTCATCATTATAAAACAAACAAACAAACAAACAAAAGACACACATTGTCTATTCTGTAGACATTTTAGGTCATTGTTCCTACAGAATTATTGACATTGACAATAACTGAACTAGTCAGAGCAACTAGATATTTGAATTGTTTAATCTTTTTTTTTTAAACTGTCAGAAAGTTTGCCCCAATATGGCATCTATGATTACTTTGAGAAGAAAGTGAGATTTTCATTAACCACCCCCCCCCATGAAAAATATCCCAGGGCTTATTATATAAACTAGTAAAGCAAATCAAGTTAGAAATTCTTACTGTAGTTTGGGACAGTTAGGTTTTTATATAGTTGGTTGGAAGAATAAATGTGAACTGAAACTTATGATGGAAACCAACAGATTTTTCTCTTTTAAACAGATGGACTTTTGTAAATAGTACATACCATAGAACTGAAAGAATAATTTGTTTCTGGCCATGTCTTATTAAATTGTTAGCTATTATTTTTCCTACATAAAACTATATATTATAGATTTTATCTTCTAATTATCTTTCAAAGCTATACATTTCTCACCATCTCCACTGCAACTATCCTAGATCAAATTGTCATCATGCTAAGAACATATTATGTTCTTAATAAACCTGGTCTTCTGCCTTTTTCTCTTTCCCCCTCTACCTCAGGCAGACACTATAACTGAAGTTATGTTTTCTTAATGTAAATCTTTCCCTTTTACACTTTAAAGATTTTAGTGCCTACCCACCTATTTTTCTTTGGGTTAAGATCTACATCCTTCAGATAGCCTAAGGGGTCATGTCCTGGTTCCTACTTTCCTCTTCACCCTCTCCTCCTAGAGTACCATTTTCTTTCTCTAGTCTGTCTCTATCCTTGTTCTCAGACTTGGGATAAATGGTTTTCTCTTCTATAACCTCCATGTTTTTGGTTTTACTCCAGAAAAGCTGAGAAAAGATAAACTTTACCCATGATTATGTCTGTTTTGCCTATCACAATGCTTTGCTCATAGAAGTTGATTAGCAAATGTCTAATTATTTAAGGAAAGAAAACCAAAGGGACTGTGTTGGCACCTGGGGTTAATATTCATTGGTATATAGATATTTCATTGTTCTTAAATGACCCCCCATACATACATTTTTGATATTTTAAAAAATCAGGATGTATCTTACAATTGATGATATAGCTACTTTCTACCAGACAGCTTTCACATCCAGAGTTGTAAAGGCAAGCATTGTGTAAAATTGCTTTTGCAGATGGCAAGGTGGTACAACTGTAACTTTACAATCAAGAAGCCATCAGCAGACCATTTGAAGAAGAAATATTGAGTCCTGGTTATTGTCTCAGAATGTTCTATTGGAAGTGTCTGGACTAACTTACAGAATGGGTGTCAGTCATTTGAGAGGCAATTTATGAGATAGTACGAACACTCTTTAAGAAATGCCACCTTATCCAAACTCTTCTTTAAAACAAAGGAGGTTACAATGTGGAAAAGTATGGATACCAATAGCTCTGAGTTGAAAGTGTTTCAGAAGAGAAGACCCATGAATGAGGTGATGTTATAGCAGAAACCGTAATCAATTTATTCTGATTATATTTTTTATGTTAATACAAAAGTGATAAAGAATACTTTTATGTAAATGTAAATAAAAATTCTAAGTGATGAAATATTATATCATGGTTTATGTGGCAGCATTTTTTCTTAGTGACTTGTAAAATACGGACATTTTTACAACTAATGGGATCTTATATTTAATGAAATTTATTAACATCCACTATTTATAAAGTTCTAGGCCATTTCTTAGATAAGTTTTTATTTTTAAAAATCATGGAGTCATAAATAGGACATTGGATATAATATAGCTCAGTTTTCTCACATTGAGGATACAAATCTTAAATGATGATTAAAAAGATTTATTTTCAAGGACCTTGTTAATGATCTGACAGATCAGTATTTTTTTCTTTGTCTGTTGGGTCCATGTTGAATTACTCATTTCTCTCAATGTTATATGGAAGTACTGTATTTCTGCAATCTGGTTTTGTACTAGAAAGAACTGGCTTCTTAAGCAGAAGGTTCTAAAAGTGTATCAAGATGGTAAGAAGTTCCAGAAGCCTATTTTATCCTCTCTGTTCCTGATAACTTGCCTGCCTGCCATGTGCTGAGGCCTATGATTCAAATGAGCTCTCTACAAAATATGGATACCAAAAATATCACTTGCTTCAGAAAAACTTCCTCATCCACCCCCAGCACCAAAAGGAAAAAAAAAAAAAAAAACATTGTCATGATTAACAGCCTTCCCACAAGGAAATTTTTACATTCATCCTAATTCACTCTAAGCTTCTCATAAATAATAGGAACTACCAATGCACTAAGAAGGGTTTGATTTTCCAATAATCAAGTTAGGATCAACCTTTTTTTTTTTTTTTTTTTTTTTTTAATTTCATTAAAGTGTTTACCAGGAATTCAGATTTAGGTTGGCAAGCTTAGAAGTAGTCAAGAAAAGTACCATTTTTTCTTCTCTATTCTTTATTAGTTCCATCTTTAGGATAAAACATCTATAAAGCTGGTAAGCCTAGAGGCTGGACAATAGTTGGCACTTTGTAAGTATCTGCTAAAATGAAAAGAAAGAATTATTTTCCTTCAATCTGAGACTGGAAGTGAACTTACATTCTGCAGAGTCAAACATTAGCACCAAAGTGAGTCCTGTAAAAGGTCTTTGCTGGGGACTCTTTCTGATGGTAGATTTCTTTAATAGGACTGCTCTGTCTCATTGACCACTGACTCAGTGGGTTTGATGGCAGAAAAAACTTACTGTGTCACACAGTCACTTAAAAAAACTTTACTGTGTCACAGAGTCACTTAAGAAAGGCTGACTCCAACAATCCCTAACAAGCTGCATATGGAAAGTAACACAGAGCCATTTCTATGTTTTTTCTCCTTTTGTTTCCCTCTTTTTTTCTTTCCTTATATTAAAAATGTCTTTTATTTTTTTTTTTTAAACTTTGCCTTGCGTTTCTTTTCCAAATGGTCCTAGAGCTTCTCTTAGGAGTTTCAGAATAAAAATTAAACCAAGATTGCTATTGTTATGATTGTGTAGGGCAAATCTCTAATGGCTGACTACTGGTGGGAAAGAGACAGATTCTTGAAACTTATGAATTATCTACACAGGAAACTATGGAGGCTCATAGTGTGAAAGGATTCACGGCAACCTGTCAGGGTAAAGAGGATTAACTTGCATTTGGTATTTGTGCTCAGTGGTAGAAATTATTCAGCACCAATCTATGGAGGAACTACTTACCCTGAATTTGGATGGAGTAGTATATACAAGGGAGGGAGTCATTGGGTTATATTTTTCCTCTTTCAGGCCATAGAATAATAACATCTGGATAGTTGAGTGCTAAACATATACCTCATTTTTGGATAAGTTGCCAGTCTATGTGGGTTTTATTAGAATGTAAATATTCAGTTGATTCATTATTGATAATCCCATAGGTTGTTCTACAAAAGTGTAGCCAGTAAAATCAGTGTCTCCCATGTGAACAATGTTCATGTAAGTGAATGATAAAATGACATTTTCTGCTACATGACTTGTTTGGTTGTTAAAGAGACATTGTTTTCCTTCTCTTGGTTATTTCTCTGCTGTTCTTCAGATACCCCCCTCTCCCTTGAGTGCTCACTATGCATCCAGGAAAATTGACTTCAACATTGGTTTACTGAGCATGGGGCTAATCAGTGAAAAAACATATTCTGTATTATTGATTCAAAGATAAGTAGATCCTCCAATGGAGGCCAACAAGATGCAAGTTGTCTGTGGGGAATTCCTTAGAAGGTCTCTTCCTCAATCTTCAAACTCTTCCTCTTTCTATGGACTTAGATAAGGAGCAAGTAGCCTAGAGTTTTTCAACAGTCATCTTGTAACCCAAGAGGATGCTTTTCTTAGGTTGATGCTGTTATTATGCATGGCTCTGCACAGGGGCTAAAAATTGAAAAAAACTGAATCCTGGGTCAATAAATCAAACAAGTTGTGGCACCTGACCTGCTTCTGCCACCTGCAATTGTAGGGGATAATAATTCCTTTTTATTAAGCGGGTTAAAGCTCAGGTTTCCGTTATAGGCCTCATAAAATCTTAACTGCTAGAATGTGTGTTTAAAATATTTGACATAACCAAATAGAAATGAGGCTTATTAATGGAACATTCTTCAAAAGATATTGCTGACCTTTGTTTCTGTATGTTTAAGAATAATAATCTGAGCTTCATTGTATAAGTATGCTGCTTTGCAAAATGTATATCTATTTATTATTTTCTAGTGTTTTTTTTATTTAATTTAAATTCAATTAACTAACACATAATATATTAGTAGTGTCAGAGGTAGATGCCAGTCTTATATAACACCCAGTGCTTATTACATCACATGCCCTCCTTAATGTCCATCTCCCAGTTACTGCATCACCCCACCACCTCCCCTCCAGCAACCCTATTTGTTTCCTATGTTTAAGTCTCTTATCATTTGTCTCCCTTTCTAATTTTGTCTTATTTTATTTTTTCCTGTCTTTCCCTATGATTCTGTTTTGTTTCTTGAATTCCACATATAAGGGAGATCAAATGATAATTCTCTTTTTCTGACTGACTTATTTCACATAGCATAATATCCTCTAGCTCTATCCATGTTTTTGCAAAGGATGAGGTTTTTGTTGTTGTTGTTGTTGTTGTTTTGACAGCGGAGTAGTATTCCCTTGTATATATATCTCCCACATCTTCTTTATCCATTAATCTGTCTATGGGCATCTGGGATCCTTCCATAGTTTGGCTATTGTGGACACTGCTGCAATAAACATTGTATGCAGGTGCCCCTTTCAATCACTATATTTGTACCTTTGGGTTAAATACCTAGTAGTGCGAATGTTAAGTCATAGGGAAGCTCTATTTTAAACTTTTTCCCAGAGTGGATCTACCAGCTTGCATTCCCACCAACACTATAAGAGGGTTTCCCTTTCTTTGCATCCTTTCCTGACTTGTTAATTTCAGCCATTCTGACTGGCATGAAGTGGTATCTCATTGTGATTTTGATTTCTATTTCTCTGATGCCTAGTGATGTGGAACTATATATTTTTTTATGTGTCCATTGGCTATTTGTATATCTTCTTTGGAGAAATGTCTTTACATGTCTTCTGACCATTTCTTTCTTCTTTTTTAAATTTAATTAAATTTTTTCCAGTGATCCAAAATTCATTGTTTATGCACCACACCCAGTGCTCCAGGCAATACACAATACCCACCATCAGGCTCACCCCACTTCCCACACCCCCTCCAAAACCCTCAGTTTGTCATTCAGAGTCCACAGCCTCTCATAGTTTGTCTCTCCTTCCATTTTCCCCCAACTCACTTTTCCTCTCCAACTCTCAATGTCCTCCATGTTATTCCTGATATTCCACAAGTAAGTGAAACCATATGATAATTGACTCTCTCTGCTTGATGTATTTCATTCAGCATAATCTCTTCCAGTCCTGTCTATGTTGATATAAAAGTTGGGTATTCGTCCTGTCTGATGGAGGCATAATACTCCATTGTATATATGGACTGTATCTTCTTTATCCATTTGTCTGTTGAAAGGTATCTTGTTTTTTTCCACAGTTTGGTAACTGTGACCATTGCTGCTATGAACATTGGGGTACACACGGCCCTTCTTTTCACTATGTCTGTATCTTTGGGGTAAATACAGAGTTGTGCATTGCAGGGTCATAGGGTAACTCTATTTTTAATTTCTTAAGGAATCTTCACACTGTTTTCCAAAGTGGCTGCATCAACTTGAATGCCCACCAACAGTGTAGGAGGGTTCCCCTTTCTCCACATCTTCTGCAACATTCATTGTTTACTGTCTTGTTGATTTTGGCCATTCTAACTGGTATAAGGTGGTATCTCAATGTGGTTTTGATTTGAATCTTCGTGATGGCTAGTGATGATGAACATTTCTTCAAGTGTCTGTCAGCCATTTGTATGTCTTCTTTTGAGAAGTATCTGTTCATGTCTTCTGCCCATTTTTTGATATGATTATATGTTTTGTGTGTGTTGAGTTTGAGGAGTTCTTTATAGATCTTAGATATCAGCCCTTTGTCTGTAGTGTCATTTGCAAGTATCTCCTCACATTTCGTGGGTTGCTTCTTTGTTTTGTTGACTATTTTCTTTGCTGTGTGGAGCTTTTTATCTTGATGAAGTCCCAAAAGTTCATTTTCACTTTTGTTTCCTTTGCCTTTGGAGATATGTCTTGAAAGAAGTTGCTGTGGCCGATGTCGAAGAGGTTACTTCCTATGTTCTCCTCTAGGATTTTGATAGATTCCTGCCTCACGTTAAGGTCTTTCATATATTTTGAGTTTATCTTTGTGTATGGTGTAATAGAATGGTCAAGTTTCATTCTTCTATACATAGCTAATCAATTGAGGTGATAGAACAAATCAATAAGAGAAGAGAGAAGAACCACATGATCCTCTCAATTGATGCAGAAAAAGCACTTGGCAACATACAGCATTTGTTCCTGATTAAATGCTTCAAAGTATAGTGATAGAGGGAACACTCCTTAACTTCATAAAATCTATCTATGAAAAACCCACAGTATATATCATCCTCGATAGGGAAAAGCTGACAGCCTTCCCTTTGAGATCAGGAACATGACAAGGATGTCCACTCTCACCACTGTTGTTCAACATAGTACTAAAACTCCTAACAACAGCAATCAGACAACAAAAAAAAATAAAAGGTATTCAAATTGGCAAAGAAGAAGTCAAACTCTCTCTCTTCTCAGATGACATGATACTTTATATGGAAAACCCAAAAGACTCCACCCTCAAACTACTAAAACTCATACAGGAATTCAGTAATGTGGCAGGATACAAAAATCAATGTACAGAAATCAGTTGCCTTCTTATACACTTTCAATTAAAACATAGAAAGAGAAATTAGAGAAACAATCTCTTTTACTATAGTACCAAGAACCATAAGATACCTGGGATTAAACCTAACCAAAGAGTTAAATGATCTGTACTAGAAGAACTAGTAACCATTCATGAAAGAAATTGAAGAAGACACAAAAAGATGGAATAGCATTCTCATGTACCAGAAGAATAAACATTGTTAAAATATCTATACTGCTTAGAGCAATTTATACTTTCAATGTCATCCTGATCAAAACTCCATTGGCATTTTTCAAAGAGCTGAAACAAACGTCCCTAAAATTTGTTTGGAATCAGAACAGACCACAAATTGCTAAGGAAATGTTGAAAAAGAAAAACAAAACTGGGAGCATCACTTTGCCTGATTTCAAGCTTTACTACAAGGCTGCGATCACCAAGATAGCATGGTACTGGCACAAAAACAGACACATAGACTAGTGGAACAGGGTAGAGAGCCCAGATATGGACCTGCAACTCTATGGTCAAATACTCTTCGACAAAGCAGGAAAAAATATACAGTGGAGAAAAGACAGTCTCTTCAATAAATGGTGCTGAAAAAATTGGACAAATATGTATAAAAGAATGAAACTTCTGCCCATTTCTTGACTGGATTATTTGTTCTTTGGGTGTTGAGTTTGATAAGTTCTTTAAAGATTCTGGGTACTAACCCTTTACATGATAAGATACTTGCAAATATCTTCTCCAGTTCTGCTGGTTGTCTTTCAGTTTTATCAACTGTTCCTTTGTTGTTCAAAAGCTTTTTATCTTGAAGAAATTCCAACAGCTCACTTATGTCTTTGCTTCTCTTGCTTTTGAAGACATGTCTAAGAAGTTGCTGTGGCCAAGGGTGTAAAATTTGCTGCCTGTGTTCGCTAGGGTTTTGATGGATCCCTGCCTCACATTTAGGTCTTTCATCCATTTTGAGTTTATATTTATGTATGATATAAAGAAATGGTTCAGTTTCATTCATCTACATGTGACTTTCCAATTTTCCCAACACCGTTTGTTGAAGACACTGTCTTTTTTCCATTGGATATTCTTTCCTGCTTTGCCAAAGATTAGTTGACCATATTGTTGAGGTCCTTTACTGGTTTCTCTATTCTGTTCCACTGACCTGTGTGTCACTATTTGTGCCAGTACCATACTTCTTCTTCTTCTTCTTTTTTTTTTTTTCAAAGATTTTATTTATTTAATTTGACAGAGAGAGGTCACAAGTAGGCAGAGAGGCAGGCAGAGAGAGAGGAGGAAGCAGGCTCCCTGCTGAGCAGAGAGCCCAATATGGGACTCGATCCCAGGACCCTGAGATCATGACCTGAGCCGAAGGCAGCAGCTCAAACCACTGAGCCACCCAGGCGCCCCCAGTACCATACTTCTTGAAGATTAAAGCTTTGTAATAGAGCTGAAGTATGGCATCGTGATGCCACAAGCTTTGGTTTTATTTTTCAACATTCCATTGACTACCAGGGTATTTCCTGGTTCCATACAAATTTTAAGACCATTTGTCCCAGCACTGTAGAAAAAAGTTGATGATATTTTGATAGGGATTGCATTGAATGTACAGATTGCCCTTGGAAGCACAGACATTTTAACAATGTTTGTTCTTCCAATCCATGAGCATGGAATGTTTTTCAATTTTTGCGTCATCCTCAATTTCTTCCATGAGTGTTTTATAGTTTTTGAGTACAGATCTTTTGCCTCTTTGGTTAGGTTCATTCCTTGATATCTTATGGTGTTGGGTGCAATTGTAAATGGGATCAATTCCTTAATGACTATTTCTTCTGTCTCATCGTTGTGTATAAAAATGCAACTGATAATCTGTGCATTGATTTTCTACTGCCACTGTGCTGAATTCCTGAATAAGTTCTAGAAATTTTGGGGTAGAGTCTTTTGGGTTTTCCACATAAAGTATCTTCAGCTAGTGAGAGTTTGATTTCTTCTTTGCTGATTCAGATTCCTTTTATTTGTTTTTGTTGTCTGACTGCTGAGGCTAGGACTTCTAGTACTGTGTTGAACAACACTGGTGAGAGTGGACATCCCTGAGATTGTCCTGACCTTAGGGGAAAAGCTCTGTTTTTCCCCATTGACTATGGTATTAGCTATGGGCTTTTTGTAGATAGGTTTTATGATGTTGAGGTATGTTCCCTCCATCCCTACATTGTGGAGAGTTTTAATCAAGAAAAGATGCTGTACTTTGCCAAATGCCTTTTCTGCATCAACTGAGAGGATTGCATGGTTTCCATCCTTTCTTTTATTAATGTAGAGTATCACATTGATTGATTTGTGGATGTTGAACCACCCTTGCAGCCCAGGAATAAGTCCCACTTGGTAGTGGTGAATAATCTTTTTAATGTACTGTTGACTCCTATTGGCTAGCACATTGGTGAGAATTTTATCATCCATGTTCTTTGGGGTTATCAGTCTGTAATTCTATTTTTTGGTGGGGTCTGTGCCTAGTTTTGGGATCAGGATAATTCTGTCCTCATACAATGATATTGGAAGTTTTCCTTCCATTTCTATTTTTTGAAATAGCTTCAGAATAATACTTATTAATTCTTATTTAGGTATTGGTAGAATTCCCCTGGAATTCTTGTTTATTTCAAGATTTTTGATTACTCTTTCAATTTCCTTGGTGGTTATGGGTCTGTTCAGGTTTTCTATTTCTTCCTGTTGCAGTTTTGGTAGGTTATAAGTCTCAAGGAATGTGTCCACTTCTTCCAGATTGACTAATTTGTTGGCAAATACGTGCTCATAATATGTTATAACAGTTTATATTTCTTTGGTGTTGGTTGTGATCTTTCCTCTTTCATTCATGATTTTATTTATTCGGGTCCTTTCTCATTTCTTTTTGATAAGTCTTTCCAGGGGTTTATTAGTCTTACTAATTCTTTCAAAGAAACAGCTCCTAGTTTTATTAATCTGTTCAGCTGTTCTTTTGCTTTCTATTTAATTGATTTCTGCTCTAATCTTTATTAATTCTATTCTTCACCCAGATTTGGGCTGTATTTGCTGTCTTTCTCCACCTTCTTTAGGTGTAAGAATAGGTTGTGTATTTGAGAACTTTCTTGTTTCTTAAGAAAGGCTTTTAATGCTATAGACTTCCTTCCTAGGGCCACCTTCGCTGCATCCCAAATGTTTTGAATAGTTCTGTTTTCATTATCATTTGTTTCCATGATTTTTTAAATTATTCTTTAATTTCCTGTTTGACCCATTAATTCTTTTTTTTTTATTAAAAGATTTTATTTATTTATTTGACAGAGAGAGATCACAAATAGGCAGAGAGGCAGGCAGAGAGAGAGGAGGAAGCAGGCTCCCTGCTGAGCAGAGAGCCCGATGCGGGACTTGATCCCAAGACCCCGAGATCATAACCTGAGCCGAAGGCAGCGGCTTAACCCACTGAGCCACCCAGGCGCCCCCATTAATTCTTTAATAGGATACACTTTAGCCTCTATCTATTTGAGTTCTTTCCAAATTTCCTCTTGTGACTGCATTAAAGTTTCAAAGCACTGTAGTCTAAAAATATGCAGGGACTGATCCCAATGTTTTGGTGCTGGTTGAGATCTGATTTATGACTCAGTATGTGATCTATTCTGGAAAATGTTCCATGTACACTGAGAAGAATGTGTGTTCTGTTGCTTTAGGATGAATGCTCTGAATATATCTGTGAAGTGCATCTGGTCCACTGTGTCATTCAAAGCTGTTTCCTTTTTTGATCTTCTTCTTAGATGATCTGTCCATTTCAGTAAGTGGGGTGTTAAGGATCCTACCATTATTGTATAATTATCAATGTGTTTCTTTAGTTTTATTATTATTTGGCTTATATAATTGGTTGCTCCCATGTTAGGGGCATAACAATTTAAAATTGTTAGATCTTCTTGCTGGTAGACCCTTTAAGTGTGATACAGTGTCCTTCCTCATCTTCTATTATGGTCTTTGGTTTAAAATTTCATTTGTCCAATTTAAGGATTGTTACCCCAACTTTTTTTCCCACTCTCTCACTTTCAGTCTAGAGGTGTCTTTTGTTATAAAATGAGTCTCTTACATACAGCATACCAGTGGGCTCTTGTTTTTTAAAACTAATTTGATACTCTATGTCTTTTGGTTGGAACATTTAGCCCATTTACATTCAGAGTATTGAAAGATGAATTCAGTGCCATTGTAATTCCTGTAAAGTCATTTTCTCTACATTGTCTTTGTTCCATTCTGGTCTATGTTACTTTTGGGCTCTCTCTTTGCTTATAGGATCCCTTTTATTATTTCTTGAAGGGGCTGTTTTAGTGATCACAAATTCTTTTAGTTTCTGTTTGTCCTAGAAGATTTTTGTCTCTCCTATTTTGAATGGCAACTTAATCAGGTAAAGTATTCTTGGCTGCATAGTCTTCTCATTTAGCACGCTGAATATATTATGCCATCTTTTCTTGCCTGCCAGGACTCTGTGGATAGGTCTGCTGTCAGTCTAATGTTTCTACCCTTGTAGGTTATGAACCTCTTGTTCCAAACTGCTTTAAGGATTTTCTCTTTGTCTCTGATATTTGCAAGTTTCACTATGATATGTTGAACATTGATCTATTTTTATTGAGTTTGAGGGGGGTTCTCTGTGCCTGCTGGTTGAATGCCTGTTTTCTTCCCCAGATTAGGGAAGTTCTTTTCTATAATTTGCTCCAATATATCTATATGCCTTCTCCCTCACCCCTTCTCTTTTTCTCTTCTTTTGGGATCCCAATTATTCTAATATTTTACACTTTATGATATCATATATCTCTTGAGTTCCCCCCTTGTGATCCAGTTTTGTCTCTCTCTTTTTTAAAATTTGTTTAAAAGATTATTTATTTATTTATTTGACAGAGAGCACAAGTAGGCAGAGAGGCAGGCAGAGAGAGAGAGGAGGAAGCAGGCTCCCTGCTGAGCAGAGAGCCCAATGTGGATCTCGATCCCAGGACCCTGAGATCAGGACCTGAGCCAAAGACAGAGGTTTTAAACCACTGAGCCACCAAGGTGCCCCTTGTCTCTCTTTTTTAACCTTCTTTATTCTCCATCATTTTGACTTCTATATCACTAATTCTTTTGCCTATTTATCCTAGCATTTGTAGCCTCCATTTTTATTGTATCTTATTAATAGCCTTTTTTTATTTCAACTTGATTAGATTTTAGTTCTTTTATTTCTCCAAATAGTGATTCTTGACTGTCTTCTATGCTTTTTACAAGTCCAGCTAGTATCTTTATAATCATTATTCTGAACTCTAGTTCTGACATCTTACTTATACTCAAACTGATTAGGTTCCTGGCAGTCAGTACTGCCTCATGTTTTCTTTTTTTGAGATAAGCTTTTCCATCTTGTCAGTCTTTCCAGAGAATAATAGATGAATAAAAGAGCAAAATACTAAGATGATAACAATGACCCCAGAGAAATATACACTAAACAAATCAGAAGAGACCTGAAACCAAAAACAAAATAAAATTTAAAAAAGAGAGAGAGAGCATAAAATCAGACAAGTGAACAGAACAGAGCAATACACTGGATCTTGTGTATATTTTGGTCTGTTTGTTAGAAAACTAGATTCCAAATTTGTAAAGAAAGAAAAACTTATATGTGGAAATATAAGATTAAATACAATAAAAGTATAGACTATAACTGTAAAAATGAAAATCAAGAGACAAAAATAATGAAGGAATTTAAATATACAGGTGAACAGAACAGTAAACTATATCCTGAGTGTATTTTGGTTTGTTTGTTAGAGGAAACTACATCTCAAAATTGTAAATATATATGTGTATGTGTGTGTGTGTGTGTGTGTGTGTGTGTGTATGATGAAACAAAACTGGATTTTTATAAAATTAAAAAGAAAGAGTAAAGGAGAATATGATTAGACATTTGAAGAGAACAGAGCAATACCCCCCATTCTGGGTATATTTTGTTCTGTTTGTGAGAAGAAACTACATCTCAAAATTATAAAGAAAGGAAAACTTTGTGTGTGTGTGTATATATATACACACACAAAAATAAAATTAAATAAATGGAAGGATGGAATGTAACTGTAATATCGAGAATTACAATGATTTCAAAAAAGTTGATAAAAGAAGAAATTTGTTGAAAAAGGAAAGAGAAAAAAGTTGAAATTGAAAGACTAAAGAATCACGTAGAAAACAAATAAACAAACAAACTGTGAGTTCTATACATGATTTCCCCCTAGCATTGGAGTTTTACAGTTCTGTGTGTTTGGTAATCTTGATCTTAGCCAGATATTCTTGCTGATCTTCTACAGGGAGGGACCTGTTGCTCTGATTCTGAGGTGTCATTGCCCTGGCAGAATTTCACCACCCTTGCCAGGGGCCAGGCAATTAAGTTGTTCCTGATTGTTCTATGTGGGTTTTGTTTCCTGAAGTCTTTCAGTGCCACTTTTGGGGTTGAGAATGAAAATGGTGGCTTCCCAATCTCTAATGCTGGAGTTGAGAGCTCTGGGCCCCACTCCTCAGTGAGCCCTTGGGGGAAAAGCCATAAATCTCCTGTCTCGCTGGTCTCCAGCCGTATTCCATGCTTACCCAGCCTGTGACCGAGAGTTTCTATCTCAGGCATACAGCCCCATTTCCTGTCTCTAAACCCTGTAGAATTCTGAAGTGAGCACCTACACCTCCTGCCATGGTAGGGTAGAGGGATCTCCCCATGGTTCTGCTGTTTGCTGAGCCTCTGCTCAGGGAGTGGTCACAGGACAGTGCCATGGTTTGCAGTTTATAGCAAAACTGAGCTTAAAGCCCACTCCTGGGATTGCTGATTGCATCCAGGCTCCTTGCTCTGATGCCTGGGAGTTCTGCTGGAGTCAGGCACTCCCATTCTTTCTGTGACCCTGGGCATCCTGCGACCACACTGTCCCACCTAGGATTCTGCCCTGCTTCACCACCTGAACACCTTTTAGTTAGTGATGTCTCTCATTAGAGCAAACTTCCAAGTTTGTGCTCCATTTCTATATCACTCTCTGGTAGCTGGCTTATGGAGGCTTCCTCTCCCCATGGTTTATCTTCCTGTATATCACCTCAGATTCACTTCTCTGCACTTCCTACCTTGCAGCAAGTGGTCGCTTTTTCTATTTGTAGAGTTGCAGTTATTTTCTTAGATCTCTGGTTGAGTTTGCAGGTGTTCAGAATGATTTGATAACTATCTAGCTGAATTCTTGGAACCAGATGAAACTAATGTCTCCTTCTCCTCCACCATCTTGGACTATCTCCCTGTACATCTATTTAGAATGAACACAAAACTTGTTGAACTCAAGAAGACTTTTAATTAGGAGTGATGATCTACAGCTAAAGTGAAAATTTGACACTTTCTGTTGTATCTTTAAGTATAATATACAAATAGGAGCACTAAGCAAACTTGTAGGGGCACACTTTGAAATTCTATGGATAAGGAAAAGTATCCCCTTGGTCTGCAAACACCAGCTACTTTCAAGTGTTGAAGAAAGTTTTATACTCTTTCCCATGACACATCTGCTATGCATTTCTTTCAGTTCTCTACTACAAGGCTGTGACACAGAAATCTCTCAAACTTCTATTAGGAGAAACAATAATTAAGGCATGAGTCTTTTCCTTAAGAACATGGTATAAGACCTGGACTTACTGCAGTGTAGGTCTTAAGGGAAGGACACTCGCAGCCTGCCATGTATGCTTCAGGGATCACCTGTCAATGCTCCTACTCAGCCTGCTTAAGGATATTCTCCAGACTGACATCTTTGACAGATGTCAGTTCATCTCTTTACCCTGAAATGAAAGCCAAACAAGATTCACCATTCTCAGGTAGTCAGAAGATTTTTTCCCGCTCCCTTTTTCGCCCTCTTCTTATTGATCTGCTCTTTCCTGTGTTCCATAAAAATACTTTAAAGGCATTCTCCTACATATGTACATATATTTTATGCAATCCATGGTGAAAACATTTCTATTTCTTCCCTGACATTGCTTAGAAAAAGGAATTACTATGAGTACCCTAAACCACTTAGCTAAGTATTTAATAATCTTGCTTAAAATAATTGTTCACTTTTTCCTAAGAAACTGTCATGCCTTATATGTATATAATTGTGTCTCACTTAGTGGAGTTCAATCCCTCTAAGCTAATACCAGGCAAAATTGCACACTTATACTATTCCGCCCAGGCCATATTCACGTTTGATTCAAGCAGCCAACCTATCTGACTTCTGTGCCATGATTGTTATAAACTCCTTTACTATGCTCATTTGAACTCTCTTAGGAGTTCCTTTTCTTTGTTTCTTCTTTATCTCTATTTCCTCCTGGAAGTCTGGTAGCCTACCAAATGCTCCATCTTCCTTGCAGCCCTCTCAAGCGAAAGGGGCTTTCTTACCCTGTCTCAAATGTACAAAAGATAAATTGTGGCAAGTACCCCAGCTCCTGCTTATCATTGAGGCTCCACAATCATTTAGTTTTCTAACTTTTAAGAACCAAAACAATACAGAAATTAAAAAAAAAATACAAAAACAGCTTCTTTGAATATCATGCCATCCTGTGCCACTTCATTAGAGAGCTAATTACCTCCAGGATTCCCAATCATTCCCACTCATTAGTTGAAGAGTTAAACTTTTGGATAACAGAATTCTAGGTGACTATTCTTGGTTGGTTTTTTTTTTTTTTCAGTGAATTTAATGAATTTAGAAGATTTCACATATTTATACTCATTACCTATCTAATGCATTGTATCCTTAATATCTCAGCTATCTTTCTTTACCACCCACTCCTTATTCACCCCAGGCCATCAGTTCTTCCAGCTCTCTTTTTCTGTATTCAAACTATGATAGTTCTTTGACATTTAAGAGTTCTTAAGTATTTATTAAATTTTCAATTTTTTGTTCTTTTCCCTTTTGTTTTATTGTTAATAGTAGGGTACCATTCTCTCATTTCATCTCCCCCCACCCCCAACCCATTTTTTATTGTGTGGACTATTTTTATCATTATCCTCAAGATCTTATGTTCTTGTCTTTCTCTCACACTTTACATGAATTCTATAAGATATACTTTTAATTTTATTTTCAACACGTATTTAAAGTAATAGTGTGCATCACTGCTTTATCTGTTACCATTCTATTGCGAGATTATCATCTTAAACCTGGGTTATTTCAATGCCCTCTAAAATGATATTTCTGTTTCTACTCTTGTGTTCTGCTCTTTCCATATCCTTCTGAACACAGCCACTGTGTGTGTGTGTGTGTGTGTGTGTTTCAATTTGAAAAAAAAAATTATTCTAATGGTTTTCTTTTTACTCACAATGAAATTCAGTCTTATCTATATCCTGCAAACCTTTACATGATCTGATCTGTAGCATCCTCTTGGTTTTCATCCTGTAATATTCTTCCCTTACTTTTCTACTCTGTCCACACTGGTTTTCTCTTCATTCTTCAATTTTTTCAGATATACCTGTTCCTTGGTGCTTTTGCACTTTCTGTTCCCTCTATCAGGAATGTTCTTTTGCCAGATAGCCTAAAATTTGACTTATATGCTCCTTTCTTATTATATCTTTTCTTCTGCTTAATGGTATTTAATTTTCTCTTATTTTTTTATTTTCCTAAGGTAGAAACAGATTATTGATTTTAGATCTTTCTCCTTTTTTAAAGATATATACATATATTCAGTGTGATAGCTTTCCTCCAAGCACTGTATTTGCTACATTTCACAAATTTTGATAAATTGTGTTATCCAAAATATATTTTTTAAAATTCTCCTGAGATTTCTTATTTGGCCCATGTGTTACTTAGAAGTGTTTTTCGTGTGTGTGTGTGTTTTTTTGTTATTTGATTTTAAGAAGTGTGTTGTTTTTTATCTCCATGTATTTTGGATTTTCCATTTATCTATTATTGATTTCTCTTTTTCTTCTTTATTTTTTTCAAAATTTATTTTTTTTCCAGTGTTCCAAAATTCATTGATCATGCACCACACCCAGTGCTCCATGCAATATGTGCCCTCCGCAGTACCCATGACCAGGCTCACCCCAGCTCCCCCTCCAAAACCCTCAGTTGTCTCTCAGAGTCCACAGTCTCTCATGGTTTGTCTCCCCCTCGGATTTCCCCTAACTCACTTCTCCTCTCCATCTCCAATGTCCTCTTTGTTATTCCTTATGCTCCACAAGTAAGTGAAGCCATATGATAATTGACTCTCTGATTGACTTATTTCACTCAGCATAATCTCTTCCAGTCCTGTCCATGTTGATATCAATGATGGTATCAATGTTGATATCAACATGGACAGGACTGGAAGAGATTATGCTGAGTGAAATAAGTGAATTATTGATTTCTAATTCAGTTTGTGTTCTGAAAGCAGGCATCATATGATTTATATTCTTTTAAATTTGTGCAGGTTTGTTTTATAGCCCAGCATGTAATCTATCTTGGTGAATGTTTCTGGTGTACTTGAGATGACTGTGTATTCTGCTGTTGTCAAATGAAGTAGTCTATAGATACCTTTGTATGCAGTTGATTCTTAGTGTTTTTGAGTTCAATTGTCCTTGCTGATTTTCTGGCTACTGGATCAATCCATTTCTGATGGAGGAATGCTAAAGCCTCCAACAATGATAGTAGATTCACCCATTCCCCTTTGCAGTTCCAGGAGTTTATGCCTTACTAACTTGATGTTCTGTTGTTAGGTTCATACACACTAAGAATTTTTATGTCTGCTTGGAAAATAAATTTCTTTATCATGGTAATGCCCTTCTTTAATCTCAGTAACTTTCCTTGCTTTGAATTCTGCTCTGTCTGAACTTAATGTAGGTACTCTACTCTCTTTTGATAAGTGATAAGTGATTGCATGGTAAATATTTCTGCATCCATTTAATTCTAATCTATATGTGCCTTTATATTTTTAGTGGTTTTCTTGTAGATAACATATGGTTAGGTCTTTTTTTAACCTGTTCTGGCACTCTGTCTTTTATTTAGTGCAGACCACTGACATTCAAAGTAATTGCTGAATTATTGATATAATTGGACTGACATCAACCATATTTGTTACTATTTCTTATTTGTTGCCCTGTTCTTTGTTGCAGTTTCTTGGTCTTCCACTTATTTTACTTTTGTGGTTTTAATTTAGTATCCTATGATTCCATGTTCCTGCCTTTCTTAGCATATCATTTATATGCTTTTAAACTCTTTTTTGTGGTTGCATTAGAGTTTGCAATATATATTTATAACTAATCTAAGTCTAGTTTCAAATAAACTACATCACCTCTGGAATAATGTGAGTATAATAACAATATAATCCTCATTCCTCCCTCCCATGCCTTGTATTATCACTATCATCCATTTTGCTTATATATAAGAATCTGTAATCGCTATATGATATTCATAAACAGACATCATTGAATACACTATTGCTATTATTATTTTGAACAAAGTATAATTTGTTAGATCAATTAAGAATAATAAAAATGAATTTTTTATTTAATCTTCACATATTCCTTCTTCAATGCTTTCCTTTCTTTACGTAGCTCCAAGTTTCTGGCCTATATATTTTCTTCTCTCTAAATAACTTCTTAAATTTTTTCTTACAAATCAAATCTATTGGCAACAGTTTTCCTTAATTTTTGTGCCTGGGGAAGTCTATTTCTTCTTGACTTTTGAAGGATAATTTCACAGAATACAGAATTTTAGATTGGTGTGTCTTTTCTTTTTTCCAATACTTTAAATACTTCACTCATTCTCTTCTTGTTTGGATGGTTTCTGACAAGTCATATCTGACTTTTTTTTTTTTAAAGATTTTATTTATTTATTTGACAGAGAGAGATCACAAGTAGGCAGAGAGGCAGGCAGAGAGAGAGAGAGAGGAGGAAGCAGGCTCTCTGCCAAGCAGAGAGCCCGATGTGGGACTTGATCCCAGGACCCTGAGATCATGACCTGAGCCGAAGGCAGCGGCTTAACCCACTGAGCCACCCAGGCGCCCCATATCTGACTTTTTATTATTTTCCCCATTGTAAAGTAGTTTCTATCCCTAGTTTCTTCCAGGAATTTTTTTTTTTAATCTTTGATTTTCTGTACTGTGACAGGGATATACCTATTTGTTGTGTTTTGTTTTGCTTTGGCATTTATCTTGCTTGGTGTTTTAGTGTTTGAGATTAATTCAGGAAATTCTCTGTTTTTATTTTCAATACATCTTCTGTTGCTTCCTCTCTTTTTCTTCTGATAGTCCCAATATGCATATATTACACTTTTGGTATTTCTCCCACAGTCCTTGAATATTTTGCAGTTGTTGTTGTTTTCATTTTTTTGTTGTTGTTCATTTATATTTGTCTTGAGGGTTTCTATTGAGATATCCTCAAGCTCAAAGATCATTTTCCTCAGACCTGTCCTATCTACTAATAAGCCCATCAAAGACATTTTTCATGTCTGTTATAGTCTTTTTGATCTCTAGCATTTCTTTTCGGTTCTTTCTTATTTTTCCATCTCTCTGCTATTGGCCTATCTATTCTTGCATGCTGCAGTCTGCCTTATATATTAGAGCCCTTAGAATACTAATCATAGTTGTTTTAAATTCCTGGTCAGATAATTCCAACATCCTTTCTGTGTCTAGTTCTGATACTTGCTCTGCCTCTTGAAATCACATTTTTTTGCCTTCTGGTATGCCTTATAATTTTTTTTTTCTTCATAGCTGGACATGTTGTACTATGTAAAAGGACCTGTTGTAAATGGCCTTTAGTAATGTGGTAGTAGGGTGTGTATAAGGTGGAGAGAAGAAAGGACGCATCCAATAATCCTGTTATTAAGTCCAGGTTTTTCAGTGATCTTGTGCATTTAGACTGAACTTCATTAAGTGTTTTTCAGGTTTTTTTCTTCCCCCTTAGGTGAGACAGGTTGGCTAGAGTGGGCAGAAAATAAGTATTTCGCTTCTCCCATGTGGAAGGTTACATCTGTCTATATTTGGGCATTTCTCTGTCCCCAGGTCAGTTAGACTCTGCTAATATTCTAGCAGATTAGGTTCTGGTTAACTAGTTTCTCCTGAGGAAAGACTTTGTTAAGAAAAAAACAGCATGCTCTGGTATATTTAAATATAGGCCTTTTTCTCCTTCCTCTGTCAGAAACATGAGGGAATTTTTTTCTGATATTTACTGTGAGTACCTAGTCAAGCTCCTGGAAGAAAAACTCACAGTATTGCAGGCCCCCCCACCTTAGATCTTTTAACCATTAGAGTTGTCTACCCTGAGCTCTAGCAATTTGTCAATTATCATTCAGGTTTTTCTATCCAGCACCTATTCCCAGAATGATTTCCTTTCTTGCATCTCTGCTCAGGTAAGCCACAATTTCCCATACCTGCCTGTTTGTCTCTCTTGGGGTCAGTGGTTTTCCCTGTATCCTCAACTCTCCTGCAGATGCAAGAAGAGTTGTTGATTTTTTTCAACCTGTTTGACTTTTACTTGTTGTTAGGATAGAGTGGTGACTTCAAACATATGGAACTGGAAATCAGAAATATTTACTTATGTTAATTTTTCTGATCTGTGTAATAGAGCTATTAATGATATCTACCTCATGAGGTTGTACTGACTCAAAAATGTTTACTAACTTAATATTTTCCCAGCTCTTCTAGGAACTTGGTATAAGGAAATGTCAAGGTTGAATGTAAAATGTTCTCATTACTAGTCTTTTATAACTTTGAGTATTATTTTAATTTTAACCCCCCCAAATAGATGTAGTAACTATTAATTGACAGATTTATATTTACATTGTAATTTATGATTCCTTTCATTATCATATATTTTCAGAAAACTTATGTTTGGTCCTTGGCCATTTTTAAAATTCTTTCATTTTTGATATTTATGTAGCCCTTGATCATTTTAAAATTTAAGTAAATTGATGATCTCTAGTTATACACTTATATTTATAGTACCCACAGTGAGAAAGGATTCTGAGTGATTGATAGGAAAAATAGCCAAGCTACAGGTGCTTGTTCTATATTTGTTTAACACCTCAGGATGATGAAAATATAAGGACCAGAATAATTTGAGAAAAAAATGAAAGTACTTTAAATATTATAGATGGTGTCTTAGAAAAGCCCAATTGTTTTGTTTTGCCTCCAAATACATGTTCAGAGCATAATGTCAACATTCAGGCAAAAATAGTTGAGTTTATATTATTCTTCATTACTAAGTAAGCCTGATTAGAGCAAAGTTATCACAGCACTGTGTTATGTTTTCATTTTTTGAGACCTTCACTGAGGCACACTGAAGAAAATGAATTAAGATCAGAAGGTCATTTGAGATGGATAGAGCCTCATCTAGCAACAAATCTAATGAGTGCTTCTTGCCTTATAGGATGAAATTCATTGTTCATTACCTATTGCTAACAAATGGCTTTCATGGTCCTCTTGTAGGGAACAGGGGTCTTCAGTCCATTCCCCTGAGGCCATTATGTTCCCAGGCAAACCTTCCATCCTATTTGGGATCATTCCATCTTAGTACTGGAGAAATTGTGTTGTTAAAGACAGAACTCTATGAGTCAGAGTTCAGTTACACTGTCAGTTGGTCCAAAGAAAATGCATGTTTGGGAATCCAGAAGATGTGGCTGTAATTCTTCCTATTTACAAAACTGGAAGCCAGAAATCAAATTACCTTCGGTAAAGCAAACCACTATGCTTGGAACAATTTTTTAGGAATATTGTCTCTGAGGTAATTCGGTTACTGTCAGATACTGCAAGAGTGTACTTAGGAATAAGATACTTCCAAAAGTTAGAATTCATGTGAGAGCATACAATATTATTAATTTTAATGAATGAGCTTTTCTCTGAAATATTCCTACAGATTATTCAACAATTGGAATAGATAATCCTGTTAAGGTAGGCTGTGCATATACATATAGACTTACAAATGTAAAGTGGAAGAAAATATCTGGATTGACCCCATGTCATTAATCCTAGCAAAGGCATGAGAATAACAGTGATATACATTTAGAGTACATTTTCCAGGATATTTTGTGTTGATCATTTCATTTAATTCTCAGGACATCCATTAAATTAGCTACTTTAATTCTCAGTTTTTCAGATGAGAAAATTTGTAACAAAGAAGAAACAGTATAGAAATTCATGAAGACCCAGGGAGATTTTCTTATGGTAAAAGAAATGTTCACAAATTCTTCACATTGGAGAGAAATCATCTAAGTCTGTAGAAAAGGAAAATAAGCAGAGCCACAAATAGTTTTTCCACAAGTACTCACTGTTTTAATTAATCCCTGTATTTCCACTGTTTCTTCTTTTCACCTATTTGTGACTTTCTTGCTGTTTGAGGGAGGGAAAAAAAATCAACTGATTTCTTAGGACTCTAAGAACAAATAGTGATCTAACAAATTAGTGATCTAATCATTAGTGATCTACACAACTATTAGTGCTCCAACAAATTATCTATTATTTTTAACATTTGTAAAGAGAAAAATAAAACAATATAAAACATATATGAAGAAAGAAAATGAAACAGATGAACTAAAATCCATGCAGTTGGGGCGTGGGGAGAGTCTCAAATATGAAGAGAACAGAATATCCTATTATCATTTGGAAGTTTGGCAACTTGGTGATTTAAAAGTTAATTATTTTATTTTCTACATTATTTAAGTCTGTTTTCTGCATATAGAAAAAACTAAAAGTCTCACTCAAACAGCCAAGTAGAAAGGAAAAAAACTTAATTCTTCTCTTTATGCCTAAGACATCATAGACAGGCTGCCCCCCAAAATACATATGTATATATAGTCCCTTCTGAATTGACAACATCTAGAAATTAAAAGGCAAATGTGAGATTGTATTTTTAATTTAAGAGATATGCCTACTTGAAAATTGTCAAGAGGCACCTACTTTTAATCATTTCCTCTTTCCTGAGCACAGAACAAAAGATATTTTTAAAAATTATAATATCTTCCTACATAGAACATAAGGCTGATATTTTTTAAAAAGTGAAGGAAGGCATTCAACTTTTGGAGGGGTTCTTCCCCCTAACCAATACAAAAGATGTTTTAAAAATACAGAGTGATTATACAGATAAGATTCAATGAGAAGAGTAATTTAGGAAATGTGCTCAAAGAGAATCAAATCAATATTACTGAATCTCCTGTGAACACAGTTTTAAATATTACCCTCTATTCCTTCTAGGGTTAGGTTATTGATTACAAAAATTGCTCCCAAGCCTCCATTCTGAATAATTACATTCTACTTGCCTGTCTTTTCCTCCCAGTGCCATGAAAATTACAACATTCTGATCAATAAAGATATAAAATCAGAGGAACAGAAACAGTGGTTTCTACCTTTCCCACATTCCACATTTTTGTAAACACCAATACTTGTCTGCAATTACTTTCCTCTGAGGGTTGTGTTTTATGAAGCTTTTCAAATGGGAAATACTGGATAAGTTTTTGTTTTCTTTTGTTCATTTTCCTTATCACATCCCATTGGATTGTCAGCTAAACATACCAGTATACATCCCTCAAATGTCTTTATGCCTAGTTCCATTTGTTTTCATCATGTCCAAAACTATAATAGTGTGAAATATGAAGGCAAGTTTTGGCTGCAGTTAGTAAATTCAACAAAAACACATTTTGGTTATTTTAATCATTAATTAACATTTCCACTTAAAATCAAGACAAGCACTTAAGTCAGCAAGCATTCATACTATTGACTCAAATCACTTGAGCTTAGTTTTATTTTCTTATTGCTAATGTTCCAGGCTGATCTTAATTGGTTTGGGTATTAAAAAGCCCAGGATAAACTGAGCCAGATTTCCTTTTAGCTAAATATAAAGCTAAGATTGCTTTTGTGATTTCTAAAAAATAATGTGGACGAAATCCAGCCACTACTCCTTGACAATAGGTAGAAGCATATAAGAAAAGATAAAAGTTGACATTCTGCTTCTCTTTGAGGCTTTCTAAATTGTTAAAAGAACCAAGAAGCATTAACCTGGCCCAGAATAGGCCCTTTAAAAACAAAACCATCTACCAGAACTTTATTAAGAGTGTGAATTTTAGACTAGTTTCTGATGGGTTTGAATCTTATCCCCAACTCATTGCTGTGATTCTGGCCAGTGTGATTCTGGCCAAAATGCTGAAACCTCTTCAAGATTTAGTTTCATTCTTTGTACAATATGGTAACATTTATGCTTAGTGAAGAAGTTGTTAAGAGAATTAGATAATTTTCTCCTAGTTAGTGAGATTAGCAGAATGTATTGGCACATAGTAAGTATTCAGTAAATATTAACTATTAATTTTATAACTTTTTTTTTAACTATTACATAGTCCATGGTAGCTGTCAGCTACTACAATCAAGGACTACTTTTTCTATCTGTTGAACTTACCCATAGGACTTGATAGAGACTAAACATTTTTAGAATAAATGAATAGTGATGAATAGATTTAGCTTTTAAGTACTGATTGCCAATATTGATTTTGTTGCAGACTAGAGATTACTGTCTTAAGACAAATCATTGCTAACTCATAACCTCTCACAAAACTGCCATGCCCCTGAGGACCTTCCCCATCCTTTTTTGATTCCATGGACTACATTCCGCTAGGTAATGAGATGGAGTTAACTGGCTTGATGACTCCCCAAGGTTTCCTGAGAAAGAGAACTCTATGTGAAGTCAGAAGAAGGAGAGGAAAAAGGCTATGCACTAGGCTCCCAGAAATTCAACTCCTTTCCAAATTGCTTTTCCTAGAATGCCCTTTCTACTGTCCAACTTTGTTTTCTGTCACACTGGTCTAGTAAACTTTGGGTTAGAAGTGGACGATCTGGTGTCAAAATTCTATTAGTTAACAATAGTAGCATAGATGCCATATGATAGCATTTCAGTATCAACCCTACCCTTTCAGAAGAGAGGAAGTCATCTTCACAGGAACTTTTGTAAGTTGCTGATATTATCCAATGATTTCTCAGTTATTTTATTTTGAGTAACAAAGGGGAACATGTATTAATGGGAAATGGCCTCAATTAATGGCTTGTTTAGTATGCTTATAAAAGCTGCTTGACTCAGGGAACAGGGAAAAATATGGAGTGGAATAAGTTTGTAAGAGTTAGTGATTATTCCTGGGAATTGATTTCACAATTATAAGAATAGATAGTGATTGTAAATGAGCCTTTAAAAAATTTAATTATAAATTTGGGTATTTATCCAGAGAAAATTAAAACATTTATTCAAAAGGAACATTAATAAATTAATTAATTTTTTAAAATCTTCATACAAATGGCTATAAAGTAGTTATATTATAGACCTCACAAGTTTAAGTTTATATGATAGGTAAAAGATGTGATCTGAATGGGTCCCTGTGTCTCAGTGTAAAATTTCAGTGATGGAAACAGGCTTCATGCAATAATGTTACACAATTTTGAAGAAAGTAAAAATTGTATGTTTTAATAACTCAGGTGATTCAAAAAGATTCCCCAGTAAGGACTCAGACATTGACGTAGAAGAGGGACAAGGAGAGTTTTTGAAAAAAGTTTTTATGAACTGTCAGTACAAAAATAGCAGTATTTCTAAATTGCTACACCTATATGAAATTATATGATATATAATTTCATGTATTGTTATAATGAAATTAATAAATTAAGTATCTTAAACAAACGCTTTTATTTTCTTACACTTCTCAGAAAGTGTAGTACAACATGTCAATCAATAAAACAATAAACAAACATTCTCCCTATGTATTAGGAGTTTGTCTTATATTCTGGTTTATATTACATGCAGGAATGTAGGATGATTATTTTTATCATTACATGTATCTTTGAGTTTTCTGCAAAATGATCCGGTTGATTTACTTTTAGTGTGTGTGCATGTGTGTGTGTATATGTAACAAGGGAGGTCTAGAGTTAGAGAGGACCATTTAAAATGCCCATGACAGAGAAAGTGACTTTATGTTACCAGATAAATTTTAGATTCTTTTGTATGTTTTTTTCCCCCCATTCCTTTCCTTGACATTTCTATTTAATTTCCCCATATGAAGCACCACCCATGGATTTATAAGCTCAGGTGTGTGTGTGTGTGTGTGTGTGTATGTACATGGACAAATCTGCATGCATGTGTTTGGGGTTGGAAAAGGGTGATAAACATCTAATCACCAGCATTTTCTAACCTTCAACAATTGCAGGAAGCCAAATAAGTGTTCTGAAATGAAATAAACATAGGAGTTTTACAAACATCAAAAAAGGAATAAATTCAGTTTTTAAGCAATTATCTTGATGTTTAAGACTAAAACAGAACTTTTTTTTAAATTAACATATAATGTATTATTTGCCCAGGGGTACATGTCTGTGAATCATCAGGTTTACACACTTCATAGCACTCACCATAGCACATACCCTCCCCAGTGTCCATCATCCAGCCACCCTATCCCTCCCCCCACATCAGCAACCCTCAGTTTGTCTTGTGAGATTAAGAGTCTCTTATGGTTTGTCTCCCTCCGATCCCACCTTGTTTCATTTTTACCTCCCTACCCCCCACAAACCCCCATCCTGTCTCTCAAATTCCTCATATCAGAGAGGTCATATGATAATTGTCTTTCTCTGACTGACTTATTTCATAAAGCTCAACTTTTGATAGAGCCGTAAAGTAGTGCTTACTGTGGTGAAGGGCCATGGTGGATTTGGATATTTAATATAGTCTTCAGTGTGTCTTTTATGATACAGGATCTTTCATCTAGTTTTGAAAGAATATTTTTGCTAATTTGGAAAATCTTGTGTCAGATTGATTTACATACTGCAAATCTGAAATATTATTTTTTAATAACTGGACAGTTTTGAGCATTAAAAACAAAGTATATTCAAATTGAAGTAGAATATATAGAACACTTTGACAAACAAGGGTCCTATTAAACTCACACTACTTTAAGTAGGCCTTAAATGGCTTATCCAACATAGATGCATACTTGAATGGTGATGCCATTTTAAGTCTTTGATGTCCCTTCTTGATCATATCTATATTGTGTGATGAGACATATTGCACAATCACCAAAAGAAAAGGATAGGCACTACTATCATTAGTAGACTAGGCACTTTGACAATAAAATTGGGAATGTTATTCTTTTGCCAGATATGTCTGATTGTCTTTTATGGCCATTAGGCTAAACCACTGGAGTCTAATAGTTATGTTAGTTTGATGCTAGACAACTTGACGAATTGATGGTTATTTTGTGTAAGAAACCTGAGAGAACATTCCATGTTACTCATTAACTCTTGGCACTGTTACATTTTCTATCACTTAGCTACGTGACTTCTTACATTTTAATGGGTCAAAGAAATGGCTACCTTGAATTGCGAGTTCTCTAAATAAAAATGTCAACTATTAAAATACTATCTTCCAATTAATTGATAATCTTCCAGGAGCACACTTGGGTCCCATCCTCCCCTCAATATGCCTGGACCATCATGGACTTTGCACTGATTCTGAACAGATATGTGAATGAACAGCTATTTATGTTGGATGTTACAATACAATATTATTTCCATGGAAACCTCCTAATGATTATTTTACAAATATAAACACTGTGTTCCAAACCCCCTTTTAATTACATTTCTGATGTAATGAACTTTTATCTTATGATTCAATTGGTATATGTGTGAAATAAAAAGTGTGACTTCTTTCTTTGTTCTTAGAAAACTCATTAAATTGTGTGATTCCATGAATAGAGGTATATATTTTTGGTAAAAATCAGTTTTTAATTTAAAATGAAGTTGGCATTTTCAGTATCTACCTGAAAAAAGGAACAATGACTCAATTAGAATGCCAAATAAGTGAGATTTTTTTATAGAATTCTGGTTTTAGAAATAAAATATATGGTATTTGTTATAGGAGGTTGTGTGAGAGATATTATAGATTGAATATTTCCATTTGGGGGGAAAACATGCACTTTCACTTCCTGCATTTGATAGCAAAAGAAAACGTTGACTCACATGTGATTCTAACATCACCTTCAATTATGTGATTCTATCTGCAGAAACTGTGATGTGGTCATCACATACAGGAATAAATATAACACTTTGGGAAATGAGTCAGAATTTTTGAAAAAAAAATAGGTAAAGACAGTAGACATGAAGGTGGGAAGTGTTTCATTGTTTGGAGTGAATGAATACTTTAAAAGTTAATTTTTAAAACAATTTAAATTGATCTATTTTCTTCTTCGTATTTCTCTTAATACTTTTATTCTATTAATCACTCCATTGACCATTCTTTTGCCCCTCTTCTTCTTCAAACATGTATGTACCATTTCTGGATTAGGAAAAGTTTGTTGGACAAATTCTGTGTTGTTCATGACTTTCCATGTAAAAGGAACAAGTGGTAACTTTCTAGTTAGGGGACATATGAAATAAAGTAGATGAGTAAAATTTATAACAGGTAAGGGAGTGACAAGCGCTAAGAAGAGGATTCAGGGTGGTAAAAGAGAACAGGGTATACGTGCATGTATGTTTACCTTTTTTTTTTTTTTTAAAGATTTTATTTATTTATTTTACAGACAGAGATCACAAGTAGGCAGAGAGGCAGAGAGAGAGAGAGGAAGGGAAGCAGGTTCCCTGCTGAGCAGAGAGCCCAATGCCGGGCTCGATCCCAGGACCCTGAAATCATGACCTGGGTCAAAGGCAGAGGCTTTAACCCACTAAGCCACCCAGGTGCCCCCGTATGTTTACCTTTTTAACAGAATATTTAGAAAAGGCACCAGTGAGAAGACATGTAAACTGGTGACAGAAGAGAGGAGGGTGTCCATGAACATATCTGCAGAAACACTCCTCAAGAAAAAAGAACCGCAGATGTGCTAAGGAATGTTTCTGTGCACAGGTAGAGCAGGCCTGGAAGGTATGAAGTCCATCAAAGAGATTAGAAAGAACAAAGGGAACAAGGAGAGGAGATGAGGACAGAAATGTCACAGCAGCCCTGCTATCTAGCCCCTTGTGAATGTATTAAGGATTTTGGTGTTTCTCCTATGTGAAATGGACGTTTTGGAGAAATATTTAAGCAGAGAAGTGGCATGTTTTAATGTCTGGTTTCTGTATTCGAATAATCTGCACAAGGTTTAGGAGGGAGACCAGTAAGAAAGAAATCTTGCCCCAGGTAACTGTGGTTTGGATGAATGGGATAACAGTAGAAGACGTAAGAAGAAATCAGATGTTAGGTATTTTTTCATGGTGGAACAGATAGAATTTGCTGGTGAATCTCATGTGAGGTATAACAGAAACAGAAAAAGTTAACTCAAGTATTCCTTTATTGTTTTTGCCTAAGAAATGGGAAGAATTGAGATGCTGTTAATTGAGGGAGGGAAGACAAAGGAGCAGGATTGAGAGGTGGGCTGGGCATATGAATTAGAAGTTCAGTTTTGGAACACTTGAGGTTGGGAGACTATTAGACATCTAATGGAGAGGTTAAATAGGCAGGTGGATTTTTGAGTCTGCAATAAGGATCCTCAGTAAATAGATGATATTTCCATATGTCATCTTTCTTTTATCTGTTTTGCCTTGATGTTGGTAAAGCACTGAAGATCAAGATGGGGTTTGGGTCTGAGCTTAAATGTAGCAAGATGCAAACTTAGTCATGAAAGTTAGGCCCATTTAATCTGTAGACATTGCTTACTTATGCATTCTCAACCAATGTTTAAGAATTTATCTTTATTTCTTATTTTATTGAAAGACTACAATATTGGTTATTTTTAAATAAATATAACACAATAATATATCTTTCTGATATTTCTTTCATAGTTTCAATGGCAAATACCTATGGGTATGGGGCTCAGAAAAAAAATGAAGACCAAGGAAGCTTCCTGGTCTTGATTTTATTATGGAACCTTGGCCAAAATATGCAATAGTACATATTCATTATTGGCAAATTCACCATAAAATTATCTTGAACTTGAATTATCTGGTTAATATTTTCTCCTGAACATCTGTCTCTCTCTCTCTTTCTTTCTTTTTTTCCCCTCCTTTTTTTTTTTTTTAAGATTTTATATATTTATTTGACAGACAGAGATCACAAGAAGGCTGAGAGTCAGGCAGAGAGAGAGGAGGAAGCAGGCTCCCTCCTGTGTAGAGAGCCTGATGCAGGGCTCAATCCCAGGATCCTGAGACCATGACCGGAGCCGAAGGCAGAGGATTTAACCCACTGAGCCACCCAGGCGCCCCATCTGTCTCTCTTTCTTAAGGGCAACTATAGTAGGAACAGGATTTAGATTTGTAATCCTGCTCATGTTCTGATGCCATTAACTGGGGACACTGTGGTTAGTAGGATTATGTCCTCAAAAAACTTCTCCCCTTTCTTTTCCCCTACAGTGTCCTATACCTAAGGCAGCACATTCTAGGAGAGTCACAAAGCAAGATACATGAGGCAATTACACAGATCCTTCATGTCTAGGATGATTCTTTACTAAGAGTGCCCTGCATTTGGCACCAGAAGTGTCACTATTTTCTCCTAGATGAAATTTTCTTATTAATTGATGCAAGTAATCTCCATGGGGATAAAAAATTATTGGGTTAGCATTATATTGAATAATTATTTTATTCCAATCTCTAAACTGTCAGTTTTATAAAAATTACAAAACAAATAAATATTATGCAAATAAATACTCTAGGGGGATATTTAGATGACATACACTTTAATTTCTTATTGGAAGGATTGGAAAGTGGACAAGGTATTTCCTACAGTTGAATATATGGAAGCACATGCACACAAAAATACATTTTTTTCCACTCTGGGGTACGTGACAGGCTTTGCAATGAATATCTGTCATTTGTTGTGGCTGGGTTTCAAAGATTTAATCTCAGTAGTTTAAAACCTAGTGAGAAATGCTGCAGGAATGACCTTTTCAAGGTGTAGTTTGTTAATTGAGAATACTGGCAGTTTTCAATTTTTCAGTTCTGTATGGATATTTGTTCTTGTGCAAGGATAGTTCTGCTGACAATATTCCTATTTGTGAGTGCAAGGACAACAGACCCTTGACATTGAGGAGAAAGTCTGAGCAGTTATTGAAATGCAAAACTAGGAGGTCCCCTGATTCACTGCCTACCTAACTGATTTTACCTTTGTAGGGGAAGGAGAACAGCATATGCAATTCAAAATCACACTTTACATATATTATCTTCTTTAATCTTAACTACTCTGATGATGTAGAAGATACGTTTTCATTACAAATAACTACTTGTCATGGGTATTCTGTCCTTTACTAAAATGCAAAACCTCAGCTGTTAAGAATGTAAGTGGTTTACGATGTGTATAATGTATATACGGTTTACTATGTTCAAGGCAGACACCTGGATTATGGGGTTTTATTTGCGTATTTTTCATAATTTTCTTTTCTTTGAGGCATGCTGTCTTCAGTCACTTTTTAAGAAGAGCCAATGTTGCTTTGGAATCCTCCTGCTCCTTTAGGTTGCTGACCTGTTTGTTGGAAATGACACATTTTGTCAACGATTTCTATAGTGAGGTTTGGGTTCTGGAATCTTTTTGTTCTCATTGTTGAATTTTCTGCAAGTCCTATCGTAATATAAAGCAGGATGAAGATGGCATTCTTAAGTCACATTTGTATTCTGTAACTATTCAGGAAATAAGAGTTGGTCTTTGACTGTTCAAGAAGCTATACATAGTTGCCTGAGATACATCTCACTGAGCTTTTTAATTCTGTAATTTAAAAATTCCAATTTCTGAAGACTGCTAATTAAGATATACTGATATTCTTTTTTCAGAAATTATACAAAGTTATTTTTGAGTTAGGTGCTATTTGAGGTGGGATATACCAGCCCTCCAGTTTCTCTACTGCCAGAGAACGTTTTGGCTTGTCACTGATAACTGAAATTACTGAATGGCAACTGCAGATCAGGTTGAAAAAATACACTCTGTTAGCCAATGTCAAAATTAAATAAGGGGCGCCTGGGTGGCTCAGTGGGTTAAAGCCTCTGCCTTCAGCTCAGGTCATGATCCCAGGCTCCTGGGATCAAGCCCCAGCATCCGGCTCTCTGCTCAGCAGGGGGCCTGCTTCCTCCTCTCTCTCTGCCTGCCTCTCCGCCTACTTGTGATCTCTGTCTGTCAAATAAATAAATAAAATATTTTTAAAATAAATAAATAAATAAAACACAAGTAAACCTGAAATAGATATTGTAATTACATCACCTTTTTTGCCTGTCACCTAGTAGTTTCATTCATTCTGTCAGGATGGATTTCTCATGCCACTTACACCAGAACATTATTTTATGAAAATGCTTCCAGGGTACCTGGGTAATGCAGTCAGTTGACTGCCTGACTCTTGGTTTCAACTTGGGTCATGATTTCATGGGTCCTGAGATAAGTCCCACATGCAACTTCACACTCACTGTGGAGTCTGCTTGAGGTTCTCTCTTTCTACCCCTCCCCCACTATGTTGCTTGCTCTTTCTCTCTCTCAAATAAATAACTCTTTAAAAAAAAAAAAAAAGGAAAATACTTTCCAGGAAGTTTGCAACTTCATGTAAATAGCAAAGAATTTGACATTGAGTAATGCCCAACTACTTTATTAATGTTTCTGATGTTTCAAATGTTCGATATGGCAAAATAAAGAATTTCCAATCTTTCTAAATGTTTTTCATGCTACTCCTGCAATGGGATGCCTGACGTAGTATAGGAGTGTCAGGAAAGTCTATACCAATGTATTGTTAGGAACGTTGGGATGAATCAGGGCCAAGATGCACCATGCTCCAATGGCACCATTGCTTCACACATTAGTTATCACCTAATGACATGGAAGACCACATCATAGGACATAAAAAGCTAGCACACTATTTTTCATTATAACTTGAAGAATACACAAAATTGCTAGTATGACTTACTATATGTATACTTTGAACATGATAATAATACAAAGTAAGATGTTTTTATTTGAGATTCATTGCTTAGATACACAATTAGTTCTGAACTGTATAAAACTATTGAGAATTTTGTTGTCAACAAGTAAGTTTTGTATAAAAGTATGTTCTGATGGTGCAGCTGCGATGGTAGGACAACATTCTGAGTAATTACCCAGATTAAAGAACTTCCTCCAGAATGCAAATCAACTTACTGCTTTCTTCACAGAGAAAGTTTTATGATGGAAAACAAATAATAAGTCAATTGATATAACTGCTGTACTTAGTGCTGTAGTAAAATTTGTGAATTATATAAAGACCATTGTGCTAGAGTCTATTCTCTTTAGTATGTGATAATATGAATGATGCTTATTAAGAATTTTTAAGCATGATGGTTATTGAGTGGAAATTTCATGTCAATCATGTTTAAACTATGTAACAAACTCTTAGTGTTTTTACAAGATAAGAAAGCAGTTTGGTGTCAGCTTTTAATATGAATTAACAGCAGACATACTTATTTTTTAATTACATTTTGTTTTTGTTTCTAATAACCTTAAAACTTCCTGGGAGAAAGTCGTATCATATCATTTACATATTATTGTAATTTTGTGCATTTACTTCTTCAGAGACAACAGTGCCTGGTCTTCTGCTCTCCATTCCTTAGCCTCATAGATGAGGAACAAAAGTAACAATGATGTATTTGTAGTGAGGTGTGTTTAGACATTTTAATAGTAGTGTCTTGTCCTACCATTGAGTGTCTTGCTGGAGGTCACAGGCATTCTGTGAACACTACTATTCTTCATTCTAGCATCTTTTACAAATGTCTTGACTGCTTAAAGTAGCTGGGGTGTATTCTATCGTTTATTGACTAAGAACCCTGACTTTAGTAACCATGAAGCAAGTTCCTGCTCCTGTTTCTTTTCCTTTTCCTTTTCCTCTTATAGATCCTATGTGGGGTAATAATATAATCTTCTTAAGTTTCATGATGCTCCTCTCTATGTGCTACAATTTTGTCCCGGTTACCAATAGGCTTTCTTCTCTTAGCACAAAATAGTATCTGCAATAACATATGGTACTCCTTCAATAATTGCCACACCATCAGGACTGGACAACAAACCTCTTTGTGTATATCATATGACCATTTCTTTTTGCTACACTACTCATATTATGAAACATCTATTGGCTATGTTTACATAGATTTTTAGTTCTACAAGGCAGTGCTTTTCAAATATCTCTTTGAGAGATTATTTAAGTTTATTTTTTCTTGCCAGTTGTGGCATTTTGGAAAATGTAATAGTGAATTATTAAAAAATTAAAAGCACAGACATAACAGAAGCTCATGTATTCTATTGTTAGATTCGACAAGAATATAATTACATTTCAATAAATATAGTTAAAACAAATAAGGTCAAAAACATAATTAAAAACTTTACACATTGTTTTTGAAAGCATACATATAAATGAGTAATCTAGATATCTCGTTATATTTCATTATTCTGTATTATAAATTATTAGCTAAATAAGAGGTTATGAATAAAATAAAGATTCTGCGTATCAAGTGCCCATTCACATACTGAATAAACGCCACATATATTGTTACTTAAACTTGATTGTGACAAATGAGCTTGCTTCTTGCCTATGAACTTACATATTTACAGGTAGGTCTGGATAATGACTGAAATTTTTCTTCTGACAACCTATGGCATAAATTTATTAATCTGATACTATAAATGAATACATCATTAGAAAAGGTGAAATTTAAGTTACAGGTTTTTTTTTCCTTTTCAACAGAACTTCTGTTTCAATAGAATATCTGTTCAAAAGAACAGATATTCTATAGTTCTACTGATGTAGGCAGGGATCCGTTAGTCTTGAGGCCAGACTGATTTAGTTTTAGGTCTTCCCCACATGCTTTCATGTTCTTCTTGGACTGGCAGCTCACTGGGGCATACTCTTCTTATAGTTTGTCGTAGGAGCACAACAGTGCAATGTAAATGATGCACAGTCTAAGCCTCTACTCAGATAATACTGACATCCTATTGTTCAAAGCAAGTTCCATAAGCAACTTCAATAAAGCATGGGAGTATATTTCACTTACTCTAGAGAAATAATTGCAAAGCCACATTTAAAAAGTATAATGCCAGGAGTGACTGAGAACAATTCTTTAAGCTACTAAACCTATTTGCATTAATATCCATTTACTTCAGGGTTGCTGCTGAGACATGATTATTGCTTAAGCCAGCACAAATCAGAAGAAAAAGGTAATGATACTTAGAGTAATAGTTATGATGGCAGGACTTCATACTGTAATCTTCCTTTCTCTGGCATTCATGATGAAATTTAATAGAAAGTTCCCACATTAGAGTTCTATTTTAATATATTCCATATAATGGGAGGATAATATACACAAAGCCAGGAGAAGGCACGTAAGAATAGAATACAGATAAAAATCAAGGTGATGTCAAAGTAGCATGTGTGATAAAGAAATGTGACCATTCTTTTCTAAGATAGACTACATAGCCATCACTAGTTTCAGAGGGAATTACCCTGATCTTTAAAAAATCTCACAGAGAAAGGGAACATATAATATCACATTATATTAAAAGACCACCTTATTTTAATCCCTTTAGAAAAATGCCTAACCACTTTAATGCCACTAATATCAAGGGTTGTAATAGAACTATTACATTTTAATTTATAGAACCTAAATCTTTAATAATAATATAGCAATATAAATTTCCTGAACTTGATGATTTTGATGGTAATGTAGTTATATAGGATAATGTCCTTGTTTGTGGAAAATACACAATAATGTATTTGGATATGGGCTCATCATGTTGCTGATTTATTCTCAGAGATTCAGAGGGAAAAATAGTTTTTTGAACAATTCTTTCAACCTTTCCATAAGGTTGATAATTGTGTCAAAAAATTTAAAAAGTTGCACCAGTAATAAAAATGTAATATATTTATGAATAAATATAGCAAAAGGCATTAAGGCTTTTATGTAGCAATGGTAAACATTTACTAGAAGTCATTTAAAAACTAAATAGATATACCATGTTCATGGAGAGGACCTTGCAATATTTTAATCTATCAATTATCTTGAAATTAATTAACATATCAAATAGACTATAATATAATAAGTAACAGTTTTTCATGGAACTTGGCAAGGTGATCCAAAATTTCACACAGAAGAGCAGAGGGCTGAGAATAGCAAAAATTCTTTATATGAAAAAAAAAATCTGGGTAACTTTCTTATGATATAAGAAGACTTATTATAATGCTTTGAATAGAGATTTCAGAAATAGACTTTGCACATATGGAAACTTGGTTTAAAGCAGATTTGTCACGCAGATCAGTGGGGAAAGGATACATTTTTCAAAATAGTAAGATGATAACTGGTTATACAATTAGATTCATTTTTCTCACTGGAAATTTTTAGTGTCTTTTCAATTCCCTCATTGCTCTGAAAATCATGAGGATGTCCTTTAGTGTAGATTATTTTTATTCATTGTGCAGGAAGTGTGGCAAGCCATTTAAATATGAAACTAATGCAATTCATTCAGTCTATCTAGACAATTTTCTTGAATTAAGTCTTTGGTAATTTCCTATACTATATATATATATATTTTTCTGATTTTCTTCAGGCCTGTCTATTATGCAGATATTGGTCCTTTTGTACTGATCACCTAATTTTGTTTTATTATCATCTATTTTAAACCCATTTTTCTTTTTATTATACTTACCAGGAGATTGCCACAATATTTCCCAACCCTGTATAGAATTTTAATTTCTTCTATAGTTTTAAATTCTGAGGGACGATTTTATTCTTTGAATATTCCTTTTCGTAGCATGCAGTTCTTTCCTATGTGTGATTTTTTTTTCCTTCTCTCTGCAGAGATTAATTATACTCCTTTTTGAATGTTGCTCTCCTTGCATTGTTTTCACTTATTTTAAAATCCTCTTGGAAATTTGTTTGTTCTCTATGTGTTCTGGTAGAAAATGTCTTTTATTGATACTTGGGTGCTCCATATAATTAAGGGGAGCTCTCAAAAGCTGATTGGAAGTTCAATGAATTGATGAGATCATTTCCCTGGTGGATTTCACTCTAGATGACCTAATCAAGGGACTTCATTTGGGGACCCAAACTGTCAGGAACCATATATGTATGTTTGTAAATGTATATGTTTATGTGCATAGGTATGTTTATATATACAGATATACATATTTTTTCCCTCTGAGAAGGATCTTCCATCTTGGGCTGTAGGTTGTAAATTCCTCTGTCATTATCCTGGACCCCAAGTAGGGGAATAATAAAAGTAGCTAACAAAGGGGTGTCTGGGTGGTACAGTTAGTTAAGCATCTAACTCTTGGTTTCTGTTTTGGTTGTGATCTCAGGGTCATAAGATTGAGCCTGATGTCAGGCTCTGCCCTCAGTGCAGAGTCTGCTGGAGATTCTCTCTCCTTCCCCCTTGCTCCTCCCACCTGTTTTCTCTCTCTCTAAAATGAATAAATATATTTTTAAAATGTAGTTAGCACATATATCATGCTTATTTTTTGTCAAGCACTGGAAAACATGTGCTTCACAAACATTCACTCATTTAATCTTTGCATCAGTCTAATAACTATGATTATATCCATTTTTCAGAAGAAGTTGAGGTGCAAATAAGAAAATTAATTTACCTAAGGTCACAAAACTTATTTAGATAGAAAGCGGGGATTTGAACCCAAGATAGTAGGTTCCTAAATGGAATATACTTGGTTTCTTATCTAGCTGTGCTTTCTTTTTGTTGGAATTACCCTCTTCTGTGTCTGTGTTCTTCTAGTTGAAAGTACTATATTTTTAATTCTACAGGTGATATACCTTCAGTGATTTTCTAATGCAAGAAATGGTCATTGCCAACCTGAGTCAGGTGGATGAAGATCAACGTGTTCAAACACTTAGCAGATTTTCAGATTATCCTCCTGTTTTTAGCTCTATCTAACCACATTTACAGAGGTCTGTAGTTCAGCAAATTCTTGCACATTTCTAGGATAATGCAATGCAAAGCAGGTGGTTCTCTGTCTTCCTCTGTGGTTATTTAAATTTCAGCTTTCTCTGGTCTTCTAAATTTGTTACCACTATCCATCTGTTTTACATTCCCATATATTTTTTTTTCTTTTTGACTTTAATTGTCCTTGTATTTCTTTTATAAAAAAACTCACTTTACAGTTGTTTTCATGAGAATTGAAGAGTAAACTGGGGTGAATATGTATGTTTATTCTCTCATGTTTAATAAGAACCCACTTTTATCTGTTTTTCTTGATGCAAATTACTTGCAACTCACTTCTTATTTGTAGATGGTGGATTCCAAACTGAGACTTATGTGCTGGATCAAGAAAGTTCCTTTTCATCATCAAAAATTTCCCGATTTCAGTTTGTTGAGGAGCACAGCAAATCAGAAGCCAGATCTTAGGGATTGGCTGGAAATACTGAATCTGCCACATCAGTCAGGGCTTTCTTTCATGCAGGGTATGCAAGTCCTAAATGTAAGTTGAAAGAGGAAATAAAGATGACTCTTCCAGGTCTACTAAAAAAATCCAGAAGTTTTAGTCAGAAAAACATTTGTGTAGTTTCTATATGAAGTCCCTCCGTCTTTAAGCTCCTATAGGCTTAAAGCTACATACATTAAATCTGTTTGATAACCAGACAAAATAACAGCTACAAAGAGGAAACAAGCAAGAAATTCAACTGTATAGTGGGTCTTAGCTTCTGCTTTACGTGAAAATGATCTGTGGAGTTTTTTTAAAACCCCATTACAAAGGCTTCCCACAAACCCAATTAGATCTGAAACTCTAGGGGTGGAGTCCAAGTAACAAAAATTTTTAAATCTTCCTCATGGGATTTCAATATGCAGTCTTGTTTATCGGTCTTATGCATGGTTTGAGCAAACCTGGATCTAATGATAAATCTGTTAAAGACACTTAGTTGTTGGTTTCTCTGTGACCATCCTTGGATCTTTTTGTATGAGATTAACTCAATAATAGAACAAAGCTGAAGATAATTGATCTGCAATTTAGTGTTTGGCTATTCCCTATTCCCCCTTGTTGGTATTCCTTTCAGAGCTCACTCCAAGCATTCCTTCTTTGCTGACAAGTTATTTTTTTAAGACCTCTTAAACTCCTAATGTAGGCTTATGAAAAATATATACCTATATATATATATTTTTCTTTCTGGCAAACTTTATAGCAATGGAGACAACTCTAACAGCAAGGTGACTTGGAAGGCTGAATATAAATAACTAGATCCCGAGTTGCATTAATTGGTAGAGATGGAAATTGAGAAAGTGAATTTTGTCGTGTTAGATTTTGTTATAAAGCACCTCTCTCCCCAACAGCCATCTTAATTTAATTACCACTTTATCCATTACAGGCTGAGTTTGTGACAATGGCAGCTTTATGCGTCTCTCTTAATAGGAACTGAGCCGAGCTTCCACTTGAAGTGTCAGGGTCAGAGGAGCAGTGGTTGAAGTGCCTCAGTATATCACTTGAGTGGAAGAGCTTTCCAGTTAATATACTTAGGGGAAGTATGAACTGCTCCACTCCCTCCTCTCACCTCATACAAAACAGCATCCTGCTGGCTCTTAACTGTGCTGGGAAATACTAAGGCTCATTTAAGGAAACAGTTGGTAGGACATACAAAGAGAGAAGAAGGGCGTGGAGTTTTAAAGATTTTGAAAAGGAGAACAAATGTTAAGTTTCTTGCAATACTTGAGACATCAATTCAGTCAAGAAGTGGAAATAGTTGTTAAGGGAATAAGCACAATGGAAAGGATAATGCCTCCTCTGAAATAAATGGAAACACCACAGTGCAAGCACATGTTTGTCTATGTTCTCTTTAGGTTGGGGAAGAGGACTGAGTGAGGAATATGAATACCAAGTGCTTTTCCTCTTTTGTATCCCCTATTACTACATAAGATTTACATGAGTTTGATCTCTGGCCAGTAGGGAATATGAGAGCAGTTTCAACAGAGAAGATCCAACAGATAAAAGCCATGTAGGGTCTTATGTATAACTCATTTCTATCCCAACTTGTGATCCTGAAATTCTTCCATAAGATAGTTAGTAATAATTATAATAACTTTGTAATGCTTTGGTCTTTTTAATTAAAATGAAAATTTTTTGATTTCTGCCTTAAATAAAATTCCTGAAATTAATTAACCATAAATATATACACTGTATGAACAAATCACAGAACCTTAAGAGATTCCCATTGGCCAGCCCAGGATAGAAATGGGGTGAGTAGTCAGGGGGGTGGGAGGGGATAAATGATGATGGCAACTCAAGTTCAGGAAGCAAAAAAGCAAAAATAATATACTTGCAGAAACTTTGCCAACTGCATTCCCAAACCACTTTATTAAATAGCTGATGTCATTATGAAATAATTTTGATTATGACAGTCAAAAAGAATGGACAAATTAAAAATGTGTATAAGAGGTACCTGGGTTGCTCAGTTGGTTGAACATCTGACCGTTGATCTCAGTTCAGGTCTTGATCTCAGGGTCATGAATTTAAACCGCATGTTGGGCTCCATGTTGGGTGTGGAGCCTACTTAAACAAACAAACAAACAAACAAACAAAAATAGTGTGTATGAAATATGTATCAAAATATATATGCAATTTGTTTTAGAGTAGTAGATGATTCCATTTTTCAAATCCACATATAAGTAGCTTTGGAAACTAATATGTAAAAAGGGAAGCAGGAAAATTAGCATGATATATGCCACAACATAGGCATTTTTATTGGTCAGAATTTTGAGGCTGCAATGACAGAAAGCTCAAAAATGTTAGGGGAAAAAAAGAAACAAGAATGTGTTCTGTCATATAATTTAAAACATTTTGGGATATCTGGCTAGCTCAGTTAGTTAAGCATCTGCCTTCAGTTCAGGTAATGATCCCAGAATCCTGGGATCCAGCCCCACACTGGGCTTTCTGTTCAGCAGGGAACCTGCTTCTCCCTTTCCCTCTGCCTGTTGCTCCCCCTGCTCATGTTCTCTCTCTCTCTGTCAAATAAATAAAAAGTCTTTAAAATAAATGAAACTTTTTTGTTGATTCATAGGCAATTTGAAATTAAACACTTTGACCAAGATAAGTGGAATATGAGGTAGGATCTTGTGCCTACCACTGGAAAAAGGAGGTAGGGTCAAGGCCTTTTGGATCACTGTGTTTAAGTAAGAAAAGGGGTGATTTTCCTGAAGGAAAATCAAGATGTTATCACCCAGGTAGGAGGGTATAGATAATGGGCAAAGAAAAACAGTTGATGTTACCACTAGTAATTAAGTCGTGCTAATTGAATGAGTGGCCATGTTATGAATGGAATAAAAAGAAAATGAGGAGAACAGGTATGTGAACAAATGTAAAGGATTGAGGCAAAATGTTCTGCAGTGCACCAGAAATGTACTGCAGTGTCCCTTTATTTTTGTCTTTTGTTTAAAAGGTTTTCTTCCATTGTGGTATATGCCACGTTACACTAGAAGAAGAAATGCATAGTCATTTCTGATGTTTTTATATATGAAAACACCCCATTCCCTGTGAACCACTACTGTTTAAGATGGGAACTATCAAAATCAAATAGTTTCTGAATCCAGTCAGGGCCCTGTTTGTTTGTTTGTTCTGGCTTATCCTCTTTTTCTCCTTTTCTTTCTCCTTTCTCCCTGAAAAGGAGATCCTCAGATCCACACCCCTACAGTTTTTTTTCTTTCTTCTCTTTCCTCCTCCTCCTCCTCTTCTTCTTCTCTATTTTTTTTTTTTTCCTTCTTTTAGTGGAGTAGGGCTTAGGGGAAAGGGAATAGACAAGGACCTGACTCTTCAGCAAGAACACACAACACTGTTATGATGTTCTCTTTAGGTCCCTGGATGATTAGATGAACAGCAAATCATCCAGGTCAAACTAAACTGGGTTGTCATTCTTTTTTTTTTTTTTTTTTGGTTTTGTTTAATTTTTTTTTTAAGATTTTATTTATTTATTTGACAGAGAGAGATCACAAGCAGGCAGAGGCAGGCAGAGAGAGAGAGAGGAGGAAGCAGGCTCCCTGCTGAGCAGAGAGCCCGATGCGGAACTCGATCCCAGGACCCTGAGATCATGACCTGAGCCGAAGGCAGCGGCTTAACCCACTGAGCCACCCAGGCGCCCCTGGGTTGTCATTCTTGATTACATCTCAGGATAACCAGTTAGCACTTTACTTGGCACTTGATGGTTACCAAAGCAAGGATAGTTTCCCTTCCTTTCTAGATTACACAATTATCAATCAATCAATCTTAGACTTCTAGTTTATCAACTAAGCAAACTTTCTGGCTTAATAATTATTATAGAAAATAATGAGGTAAACAATATTTCCTGTTTAATGTTTTGAGAAAACATGTGATTCAGTTTAACTTTTTCTTAGTTGTAAATGCACTTTTAAAAATAAAAGCACCTATTCAGTTGAAGAAATGTTAATTCCTGAAGGAGCAACATTTTATCTAGAACTTGCTTCAAAAAGACCTAAGCTGTTCTTAATTTCTCCACGCTATTTTGATCTAGAAATTGAGCTAGAAATTCCATAAGGTGTGATCTGAACCTTACTCTGACAAAATTCAGGTTTCTTTAGCAACACAAAGTATTTGCATACTTGAGAGAAATGTTAATTTTAAGGCAATAATGCAAAGAACAAAGGAGTGTTTCAAAGCTTTCAGTGTTCTCAGTGTAAAAACAGAACAATTTAAAAAATAATAGCCACATCACAGATCTAAATTATACTCCTTTAGCCTGTCAATAATCGTGACAGTCTCAAAAGTAATTACTGATGAAAGACTTTGTCACCTTTCTGTTAAAATTCATTTAATGACATGCATCTTAGCTTGGATCTGAGTCATAGCTACTTTTTTTTTTTTTTTTGAGACTTTACAGTAAATTGTATGGGATGTGGTGGCGGGATAGTTCAAAAAAATGTGCATATTCTCTACATAAGAGTGGCAATATCTTACCCTTATTCATTATTAGTTTATTTGTAGAATATTTGCTTCTAGTTTTTTTTCTATTTATTATTGTCAATTTTAGATCTTGGAATAATAATTTTAGATTTCATTATCATTGTAACTTCTAATATAGTGTTACCTACAATAAACTAAAAAATTCTTTTAATTTTTATCCATTAAACACTATTAAATTGAAGTACAAAAACTTGTATTAACCATGCAAGATATTTTTGGTGGGGGAAAAGAAAATTCTTCAGTGGATTTTTTTTGCTTGTCCAAGAGAACACAATTCTGATGCATTAAAAAAAAAAAAGATATATACTTCCTTATAATCCGCTTCTACAGTTCAACTCCAAAGCAGCAACTGATGTAAATGAAAAATAACCATTACCGGATGACTCATTCACACTTTGCCCTTCTAATCAGGAACATCAGGAAAGATGCTAATTCATGTCAAAATATGACATTTCTTAGATATGCCAGGCTTTTCTTGGCTCCTCAAATAATTGGGCTCTTTGTGGCTGCAGTCAGTCAACACTGCTCATTGTGTACCTTGTTTGTACAAGCTATTTTGTTAAATAAACACAGTGAAATCTTATACAACACATAAAAATGATTGGTTTTTAGGGAGCTGTTTAGCTGAAAAAATAATTGACATACACAGAAAAGAAGATAGTAGCTATCTAGATTACATCTTTAATTATCAATGTAAATAATAAACATAATAGGAAGAACTGACACTGATGTACCAGTTTTATAATTTCTGTGCCTGGATTTCCTCATCTGCAAATGGGCATCTTAATAAAACCTAAGGTTGTGGGTATAAATTATACTGTATGTCATATGAAATTATTCATATCTATTTCTCTCTTTCCCTCTCTTTCCCTCTACTTGAGAATACCCCTAGAACTTAACTATAATGAGAGAGCAGTAGGCAAGCTGAGGACAAGGCTCCAGTTGACACCCTACAATCCCCCCACCACCCTTAGGATATGCGTGACATTCTTCAAGCACTTCTGGCTGCCCAAAGCTAAGGAAAAGCAAAACAAATGGTTAACTTACAGAGATCACACTCCAGCAAGACATAAGTCTCCCTCAGTTTACAAAAATATTCGTGATTTACAAGAAAAAGCGTTCTTACCAATAGCTTAACTTCCAAAGCTTTCTTATCAATAACTTAACTTTCAGAGACCCATAGACTCAATTTTCTGGAGCTCTAACATCAGGCACCCACCCATAGTGATGTGTGTAGAAGGTGGAAGATAATTTAAGTGAAATAAAATTTCCATGTAACTTGTAGCCCATAGACAAGCACTTGAGATAGGCAGAGTATAACATTCCTCAAGGAAGCTCCCAACTATCTTAATGTTAATGCTTTACTAGAGGGAAGAAGTCTTAACTTGACAATGGCAAGACCTCCAGTATCTTGTGGGTCCTCTTTAGCATACAAAAATTATTTTGAGAACCTCTCTTTTTCCTAACTGGCAACTCCCAACTACATAATCAATCACCCCTCACTCTGTAATACAGCTCTTTCTGCCTACAGGTCCTATCCTCAAGCTTTAATAAAAACACTATTTTGCACCAAAGACATCTCAAGAATTCTTTCTTGACCATTGGCTCCAGACCTCACCTGTTTCCAAAATTATATCAATAATTTCTATATAAATGTCTTTTATTTCTCTAAAAACACATCTTATTTTAAATTTTCTTGTTGTTGCTTATAATGAATAATGTTTCCACCCTTGGACCTTAAACTGTCTGAATATACTTCATTGGATCACAATCAAATTTGTATCACTACAACTTTCCTAAATACAAATAATGAAGCTATAAGCTAAATGAACATTGACTTGGACTGCTAGATTCAGATCTGGACTGAGCCTCATCAGAAATAATTAGACACTGAAGATGAAGTAGAGGATGAAAAACTGGCAGCTGTAGATGATCTTCCACTGGATATTAATTTACATCAAAATTACCTGATGTTTAGTGTCTTGATAACCCATGTTTCATATACTTTGTCAAATTTTTTTGCTAGGTCAGAGGGTAAATTCTTTGCCTGTTCTTTTCTCTTGAGTGGGGAGATCCTTGTTTCTTAAGAGAAGGTTTGTCATATATTATTAAATGAGATTTATTCTGAAATATGATGCTGCATGTATAATGTTGGGTACACAATCATTAGTCAGATTAGGAGTCAATTTGTCCAATTATATAACTTGGTAAAAAGGAGGATAGATTTTATTTTTTTATGATTTATATATTTATTTTAGACAGAGCCCGTGTGCACAGTGGGGAGGGGCAGAGGGAAAGAGAGAAAGAAAATCTTCCAGCAGACTCCCTGCTGAGTAGGAGCCCAATGGGGCTCCATACCAGGATCCTGAGATCATGACCTGAGCCAAAATTAAGGGTCAGATGCTTAACCTACTGAGTCACCCAGGTGCCCAAAGGAGGATAAGTTTTTATTGAACCTATGTAAATACCCATAGTGCCAGGAAAATGTAAGAAGATTCCACAAAACATTTTTCTCTCAATTCTGAGGAATTATTGAGAACAGATTTTATTTAAAATGATTAATTTCTGTTTGGAAAAGCATATCTTATTATACTAAGAGTTAAAAGTGCTTCGTTGTTGTCTTAGTCTATTCAGGCTGCTATAACAAAATAGCATAGACTAGGTGGCTTACAAACAAGAGAAATTTATTTCTCACAATGTAGCCTGGGAAGTCCAAAATAAGGGCACTCTATATTTGGTATCTGGGGAGGACCTGTCACAGGCAGCTTTTGACTCCTTCTCTCCTCACTTGGAGGAAGGGACAAAGAAGGGCATTAATCCCATTCATGAGGACTCCATACCATGAGCTAGTTACTTCCTAAGGACCACCTCTAAATACTATCACATTAGGCATTGCAATTTATCATATGAAATTGGGAGAGAGCACAAACATTCATTCTATAATAACTATATATACATAAAACTAAACATTAGAGTTATACCAATAATATTTCAGGTAAATATTGTACAAATATTGTCTAATCATTGTCAATGTGGAAGACCCTTCTAATTATCTATCACTGAAAGGCCAATAATTTAAAAATTTAAAGCATCAGATACAGCCTCTTTCTTTCTTTCTTCTCTTTTTCTCCCTTCCTTCTTCCCTCCCTCCCTTTTTTTCTTCTTTCTTTCTTTCAAAAAGGAAGTAGAGTCCAAAGTAGAGTGAAAGAGAGGGAAAGAAAGAAATAGATATAAATAATTTTATATGACATACAGTATAATTATTTATGAATAATTTCATATGACATACAGTATAATTTATACCCACAACAACCTTAGGTTTTATGAAGATACTATTTGTAGATGAGGAAATCTAGGCACAGAAATTATAAAACTGGTACATCAGTGTCAGTTCTTCCTATTATGTTTATTATTTACATTGATAATTAAAGATGTAATCTAGATAGCTAGTATCTTCTTTTCTGTGTATGTCAATTACTTTTTCAGCTTTTTGGGGGGGATATAGTCTTTTCAACAGACATTTTGACCATACTTTTTTGGTGATGACAGAAAGTCTAACTTAAAGTTTATAGCAAGTCTTCAGGCAAGCATCAGTGGGAAGCAGAAAGCTATTTGGTTTGTTATTAAATGATTTAGAGTAAGTATGAATATCAGAAGAGAGAATCAATTTTCTATTGGGGTTCAGTGCATAGTATTTTAGGATTTTGATCAATGTTTCTCCTGAGGATTTTGATCAGTGTTTCACAATTAAAAAAAAATATTGTGGATAGTGAAGAAACAGAAAAATCTCGAGGAACATAGACAGTGTAATTTCTGAAATCCTGTTGTAATATTTTATTTGTGTAGTGTTTACTTAGGAAAGGCTGCCTGTTTCTTCTACTTTGATCATTATTCCCTTATAGACTTCATACTACTGTCAAGCTAATTATGAATATGGAGCACAGCAAACAACCTTCATTGTTCCCATCATATCTTTTTTTATAAGGTGAAGTAATAAATATTTATGTTTAGGGTGCCTGATTGCCTCAGTCTGTTAAGCTGTCTGCCTTCAGCTCAGGTTATGATCCTAGGTTTCTGGGATCAAGTCCCACATCTGGCTTCCTGATGAGTGGAGAGTCTACTTCTCCCTTTCCCTCTGACCCTTCTGCCTGCTCATGCTCACTCTCTCTTTTCTCCTCTCTCTCTCTCTCTCTCACAGTCATGTTTGCACATACTTTCTCTCAAATAAAATCTTTTAAAAAGCCCACAAATATATGTGTTTGTCTAGAAGACCTATAGGACCCTTCTTTAATATATTATTTTTTTTTCCCTAAATTTGGGATGTGATATTTGAGGCAAACCAAAACATTAAAACATATTTGATGACTCAAGATAGGACCATGGATGCTGAGAAACTATATCTGGTTATCTATTTAATCAAACTGATAAAATGTTTAAAATAAACATAAAAATAGGGCGCCTGGGTGGCTCAGTGGGTTAAGCCGCTGCCTTCAGCTCAGGTCATGATCTCAGGGTCCTAGGATCGAGTCCCGCATCGGGCTCTCTGCTCAGCAGGGAACCTGCTTCCCCTCTCTCTCTCTGCCTGCCTCTCCATCTACTTGTGATTTCTCTCTGTCAAATAAATAAATAAAATCTTTAAAAAAAAACATAAAAGATAAAAACTGTTGTTTTGTTTTAACTAATTATATAATAAAATCAACTCTATGCAGATAAGATTCTTCTGATAAGGTATGGAATCTTTGCTATATGGGAAGTTTACAATGATAAAAAATGATATTTTGTTACCCCTTACGAGTTTCTAAGACTTATTTATCCACTTTATAGGAAAGAATGAAATTTATGTTTTGCATGGATATATACCTGACAGGGAAGTTTTCATGAATCTTCTTCACCTCCTCAAATTATCTGGAGAATAAGCTCATCAAAACTGATTTCACTTTGCCAAAATTTAAACTATTCATAGTTTCCTTTCAGTGTCAGGTATTATAAACCAAAACAAATAAAATTAATTTCACTCATGCCTTCTACTACTTGTATGCACACTAATATTCTCTTCTTTTCTATATTTTTTTCTTATTTGGGATCAAATTTATACTTCAAGAAAAAACTTTGTTTTTTTCCTTGAAAACCCAAACCCCAATTTTATATAACACACTGTTTTTTTCAATCATTATTACTCATAGTGTAGTCCCAATAATCCATATTAGTTGTAACTTTTAACCAGAAGACTCTCTTGTATTGAACAGAGAAAACTAGGAGATTGTACTAAGATATATCTATTATATATAGGCACAATTTGAGCAGATTATCACAGGTCATAAATACACACAACATACTCCTAGCTTCATATATCCCTTTTCTGTTTTATTGAAGTGGCAAAATGACCAGGTTCATTACTGTAACCCAAAGTATAGTAACTCTGTATCACATGCAAATAAGGAGCAAACTACATAAAATTAAAATTATGCCCTGTAACATTGGTTCACTAATCTCACTTTAAAATTATCTATGAATTCAGATTTTCCATTAACCAATTTCAGTATTAATTGAAGGATTTTAGTTATCTAAAGATCTAAGAAGTTTTATTCAGTATGATGTACTATAAACCATATTTATACTTTACATATAAAGCATGTCAGAATTAACTAAATTTAATTAAATCAATAGTTACATTTTTATGCTCTCTAACATTATATAGGTTTAAACCAGTATGAGAAGTTTGGAATTTCACATTAGCTTGTCTCTTTGTGAAACAACAAATCCAAATTTTATCAAATATAAAAATCTTTTAAATCTTATAAAAAGACATGATTTATAATCTCATAAAGTGTTTATATCTTTGTATTGAAACTCAATACGCATATAGCTAACATTTATTTTTTAAATACAAAATATAGAAGTAGTATAATTTGCAAAATTCACCTCATTTATGTGTTTTGAATTCTTTAAATGGTTTTAACATAACAATGTATATAATAAAGATTTCTCTTAGTACTTTTGAAGTATGGATTCTTTTCTTCTGTGAAATTTAGAAATATATTATATTATAAATATTTATGTTATATAAATATATTGTTATATAAATATATAAAAATAAATATATATAAATATATCATGTTATAAAAATATATAATATATAAAATAATCAGAAAACAATTTAATTTAAGAAATAGTAAAATCTAATTTGTATCCTCTAAATTAGGAAAATATTTCATACTTAAAATGCCAAGTAAAAACTTTATTTACAAAGAGAGAGACCCATAGTCAAATTATACCTTCTGTTCTACAATGTAAACTGTAAAGTTTTTTCCGGTGAGATAAACACAACACCAGGCAAAGTGGGTGCAAGGCAAGATTTATTAAAAACACTCTCCAGCGAAGTTTCAGGGCTCAGGAGAAGGGGAGCCTAGAAAGTTGCACCCGGAGGAGGTGGGCACCCTCCGGCAAGGTTCCGGGACTCTGGAAAGCAGAGTGGCGGAAGTCGCGCCCAAGGCAGGGAGGAGGGGGTTTTAAGGGGTCTCGAAGGAAGCTCAGGGGTCTTTTGGAAGTTTCCCTTATTCGGATATCTCGCCTGCTTGTCGGGATCCCATTGGTCCACAGGAGCGGGGGGCGGGGGTCTCAGATTCCTGCTTGGGCCTTTGTTCTCCTGTCGGAGCTCAGGTCCTGTGGCGGGAAATTTTCGCCATCTTTAGTAGCCCTTCCTGCCAGCCCAACATAAATTACAAGTCAAAAGTAGACACAAAATTTTAAAAATAATGTATTATCTGTTTAGATTTCAAAGAGTTGTTCTCCTTCTTAGTAGGTATCTAATTCTTAATTAAGATAAACTCACAAGTAGGCCAAATTAAAAAATAATTTAAAAACCTAACAAATGACTAGAATAACACATATATTATTTTTTCTCACAATCAACAAGGAATACATCTTTATAATCTGTTAGAGATTATCAGAAAATTTAGGTCATATACCAAATTCTCAATTTTTATTATAACCAAAGAAGAATAGCTTTTGTCTGTGCACAAACTAAGAATAAAAACAAAATCATAAAATCAGTGGAAAGTAAAGAAAAATAAACAATCATAAGTGTCAGTTCCAAAGTCATTTGGAGATCAGTTACTGAAACCAAGAAAAGATATGTTGGATTTAAACATTCAATGGGAATGTATTTCTGGGTCATCAGTACTTACTTGGTTCTAACCGAGGTGTCAATTTGATATCTCAGAGGATGATACATTTTTTTTTTCGCTGACATAAATTTTTTATTTCTCTGTGCCACAGTAATATCAAGATTTTACACCTAACTTTTCCTTATTTTGAAAGCACATAAAAAATAATGGAATATAAATAATTATGAACTATTTCTGATTTATAACTCATTAAGAAAATTGAAATGAGCATCTGGTGGCTCAGTCAGTTAAGTGCGTGTCTTCAGCTCAGACTATGATCCTAAGGTCCTGGGATCAAGCCCTGCATTGGACTTCTTCACTTCTTCTCCCTCTCCCCCTTACTCATATTTGCTCTCTCTCTCTCTCTCTCTCTCAAACAAATAAATAAAATCTTAAAAAAAAAAAAAAAAGAAAAGAAACAGATGATATCCTCATTTAGAGAAAGTCAAGCGGAAATGAATCAGTAGCCCCTATGTGTTATGCCATTTAATTCATAAATTAGTCTAATGAGGTAAGATTCCTATTTACTAATGAGGACCCTGAGACCAAAGTTTTCTTAGACAGAGATGGTATATCAATAGTGGTTTGTCTAATCTAGAGCCAAGGTTTAATTTTCATTGACTAGACTGCTCACTAATCCTTCCATGGACTTTACCGAAAAAAGTCTTAAAGTAATACAGTGAAGAGTTGTCCTTATTTTAGATTCCCCAATGTCAATCTTTGGTTTTTGCAAAGGCCTAAGATTACTTTTGTGCACTCATTTGAGTTTCAACTTTTGTTCTAACCATATATCACTTGAATTGTTATTTACTCCAAGGTTTTCTTTATGTGAGTTTCCTTTTAATTTTAAATTTATTTAAAGAGGAAACAATATCACATTGCATGTGTAAACCCACTGTGTTTACCAGAAACAACAAAAACGAGAAGTAAGTATGAGAGGATGGGAGTTAACCCCTAAAAAGCTCTAAGGCACTATCAACTGTGCATCCTGAAGGGTGGGAGTGGTTGTGGTAATGCAGGACTGGGAAGTCTAGAGGGTTTTGGGGTTTAGAAGAGGGGTTTTGAGCAATTTTCGGAGGTGTCACATTCATACTTTGATGTTATTGTATCATTTACTTTTCTACCAACGGTCGCAGAGAATTTTGACATTGTAGAAGAGATTCAGCCCATTATATATTTTTTCTCATTTTAAATGTGAAAAAAATACAGAAACAAGGATCCATATGTTACTGGAGCTAGAGCTTTAGAATTCCAAGTGCAAATATCAGAAGAAATTAGTTTCTTAGTTACTTATTTTTGGTTTTCCTGGTATAACAACTTGAACTGAATGCTGATATACATAACACCCAGTGACAGCGTGATCTATTATATTAAATTGAAATTTTCGATATGCTGTACCTTCAATACAAATCTAGTCAAGTGGCTGCCTCTTGTGTTTCTTAGCTCCAAACTTATAATTCCATAAAGTAATTTCTATTAATTTGGGGAACTTCGGTTGATCAGATCAATAAGCTTTTCTCTTAAAATATTTTGAGCTGCAAAAAACTAACTATCTCAAAGGCATGTTTAGGTCCTTACTGTAAAAAGACATGACCTTCATAGAATTCAGAATTATCTTTTATATGTTGATGATATTTTCAATCAGTGATTATTTTCTAGTTGTATATCTTCCTCTTTCATCTGATAAAGAGACACATTTGGTGGGACCAGGATCTGGGAAATAGGTGCAGTGAATGGAAATTTGTTAGGTCCATTAAATGTAGAATCTTCCATTTCAAAAATACTATTAGAAATCAGAATGGCAGAATCAAGAGAAGTCACACAAGAATGAACTAGAATATTCTGAAGTGGATATACTTCAGTGGTAGCAGAAGTTTTGAGTAAAATTTTCTAAAAGTTAAAATCACGACTTACAGGTACATTAAAAAATAACTGATGTCATAGATTTTATTTAACTCATAAATTAGTGAGAGCAGTAGGGAGATGTTAAAACTTATCCACACAGCACTTGAGTAGGGGATTTATAGTGAAATTTTTAAAAAAAAGTAATATTAAAACATTATTGGTTTATATAGAAAAGCCATCAGTATCTCACAACAATAAAAGATAATCTTGTGGTTATCTGCTTTACTGAAGAAAAATAATTGGCATTTCTTCTAGATAAAAAGAAACCTTAAGTTAATCTGCAACTCCTCTGAGACTTTTAATTAATTAGAAATAAACTAAGGACATTTCCCTTGGTTTTCCTCTAGTGGACTTCAGATCATCCTGCCTACCTCTTGGATTTATTTATATACTTTGGTTATATTTTCACAAGAGCATAACAATGGAACAGTGACCTTTGTTATAACATAAAGCTTTCCTGCCCATTACCCCTAAAGCTTAAATAGAGGTTGGGATGATCAAAGATGAAAGAGAAAATCTCTTTATTAACAGGGATCCAAATACATATGGTAGGTGCTCCCCACCACCAAGAGGCAAGGACAGAAATCCAAAATATATTTATATTAGAACATATACCCCTGTGTTGTGGGCAAAATAAGAGAGAAATCATCATACTACCTGGGGAGGGAAAAAGTGACCCCTAGATAACTGGAGTCAGGAAGTCACCAAGATACAAATACTTGTTGCACAAGGAGTTTATACCTTGAAATACATGATTGGTAGATTCAGTATCACCAACAAGGTGCCTAAGGACTTGCAGCTGACACTCAGCAGAAGTGCAGGTGATGATCTTGAGGAAAAAGAGATAAGAATTTAGATGATGCTCAAATTGCATGAACTTGCAATGCCAATGCTGTTGACTAGTACAACCATGAAGGATGGTGAAGAGCACTTGGTAGAATGTTGGGACAGCAAAGAAACAAGTACTTTGACAAAGTATATGTCTTGGAAATTTCCAAAGGAAGACCAGAAGGAGAAGACACTTGGCTCTTATTGTTTGAAAGATGCAGAATTGTCCTAGTGGACTCCAAGAATAACTAGGAAAATAAATTTCTGTGGAAAGTACAATTTGGTGATAATGATGGGATGATAAGATTATAAAAAGTACCATGTAAGGGGGTGAAGTCAAAAATTCTAAAATCAAAGATTTCTAGGTACAAGGACAATTTATACCATTTTCATTACCAATCAAGGTAGAGTAGATATTTCCCTGTACTACTCAGAATGTAATTAATATAATTTTCTCTCAAATGGAAAGCTTTGATTATCATTCCGAAGCTCTTCTGACACAGCCATAGTGGTTTAATCTCAATTGATGAAAAGAGGAGAAATATGGAGCTTGGCATGAGGCACATTTCTCAGGGTATGGAGGTTAGTAAAATAGCAGAGGTTAGATCAATTTTTGAAGAGAGAAAAAGATTTGAATGCAAGAAATTAGGATAAAAATATTCTTTCTCTATAAAATGGCCTTCTCCCTCACCTGTCTCCTTAAAGCTTAACCTCTTGAATATGTACCCTTGTTCTCTAAGAAAATCATATGTGACACACATCTCTAAGTGTTCTCCTCCTGCACTATAATTACATTTCCTTTTCTCAAACCTTTATTTAAGTCTTACATACCTGGATGTTTTATATAATAGTGTCATGGAAAATAAAGATATAGGATAATAAATAAGTGTGCCTCAACCTATTGTAAATCTTCCAGTGGCACTGGCCAGAAAAGTTCTGTGTCCTGTTGAGGAAACAGTGACCAGGAGTTCCAGACAAGACCTTAATTGTAAGGAAATTCTTCCTTAAGACTTTGGTAGCAGTGAGTAATAAGCAGAACACCAGAAGAAACATGGATTGACAGCTCAAGGAGAAATTAAAGTAAAATTTACTTTTTTTCTCTATGCTAGAAAACTGACCATTGAAGGTAGTGGGGTAAAATATGGTAGAAGTTTCCACAGAAGTGAAGAAACTAAACATTAACATGTAGGACCATGGGCAAGCTGCTAGTCAGCAGAATGCTAGATAGAGCCTGAAATCTTTCAAATCTAAGTGAAATATATTTTTCCACTGGACTGGTTTTCCTGAAAGGTGCTTGATGAGGATATAGCCCTGAAAGGCTCCATGTAAGCAATAGAGAAGACACAATCCCTGCCACAAAGGAGAACAAAAGAAGCCACCAGAACAGAAGCTAGTTTCAAGTTCCCACTCTACCCATAATAGTTATGGCAATTTAGGCAAGACACTTCACTTTAAGCTTTACTTATTTATGAAATGATTAATGTCATTACCTTCTTGGAGCATTGTGAGGTAAGACAATGACCTGTAATTCTAAAGTATTGATGATATAAATGTTCTACAAATCTAAAGTTCTTATAATATGCATACAATGAAAAAGATTGTTTCCAAATCTTTTTGTGAATCTTATTTTCTTCCTCTTCTTTAGATGAATTTACCAAGGTTGGTGTATTCATTCATACAGTGAAAACTGTTCTCTTCACCAGAATATAATTTTTTATCTTTATGTTCTCTCTCCTCCCCCACGTGTAAAAGATCTGCCATAGTAGAAATGTAATATTTGTTAAATGAATAAATGATTAAAGTAATGACTGAATTATTTAGTGCCACATTTTTCCTGATCTTTGCTTGACACTTAGAATGAGATGAATAAGAAATGTTCCTTGTCCCCATAGACTTCATCATTTTCTGTCTTGAATATATGAACTTTTAATCACTGCATTACAACTTCCCAGTTTACCACCAAATGAGATTCTTTTAAGTAAGGAAATGCACATATATAAAGCAGTTCACATTTTATGCATATTTAATGAGCCCAGTGAATCATAATCTGTGTTCATGTCTTGCCACATTGTGGTGCCATTTTAAATGGTAAATACAAGCCTAGTCTGCTTATAAGGCCTTCATTTTTAAATAATTCATGTTTCCAGTCATGTGTTCTCTATGAACTCTTCTTTGTTTTAAACATGGTCACAAAAAAGAAATCTTAGTAAAAAGAAGTCCGCATTTCCCTGTTTTGGTTCTCATAATACACAATGCTATAAAATTTTGTAATGGTTCTTCAATAATCCTTCTGTATCTGCCCACAAATGATAAATACATGGCTGCTGGAAACCTTGCATGGTACCATCCTACTCCAGCTAATACATGTGTGAGAGTGGTGAGACGTGAAGGTAAAATAAGTAATAAGGAATTAAAGGTCCTTCTCCCCTTCAGATGATGTGTTAAACTTCAATGGGTTTCTAAAGGCCACTAGTCAAAGACTAAAAGGCCACTGTCAAGAGGAAGTCTGCACTTTAAAATGGTCTCTCTGTGGCTGGTTAATCTATGATTAATTTTGTATTCTCACATCATTTCTCATATCCTCTCATTTTTCCTTTATCTTATTACACACTTCCACCCACGCAGTGCTGGTTCTTCACTGTTTTGTGCTTTCCATTTCAAATGAAGACCCATATTAAACAGACAGCAGTTGATTATGTTGAAATTTTAATTTTGGGATAAATTTATTTTTATTTTTTCATCTAAAAATAAAATACTAACCTTTCTATACGAGGCCAAAACTAAGTAATAACTTAGACAATCCTTTCCTTTGTGTCGTAACTTTCTTGATATGTCCAAATTCAACTTAAGGAATTTTATTGCTTCATCCCATATGGATCAGTTTGCTATTTGTTTAGTCACAGTTGTTTCTAATTTTCAATGTAGACAGATTTCCCCTCAATGAGACAATGCATTTCTGAAAATCTGTCATCCACTTTCTTTTTTTTTTTTTTTTTTCCCCTTCTGGTTTTTGTGTTCATTCACTTATCCTTTCATCCAATTTTATTAAGTACTCTGTGCTAGGAACAGTACTTGTAATATAATAAATACAAATATAAATGAAATAATAAGATATCTTCTCTTCCCTTAAGGGTGTAATAGTCTAATATGGAAGTTTCTAACACATAGTCTCTATAGAGAGCTTTCTCTGTTTTCATAATTATCTGCAAGACATACAAATTTTTGGTGAGTATGCATACGCTCATTTTTTTTGATAGAAAAAACATTTTCTAAAGAGAGTGATTTTGAGATCTCCATCTGTTAAAAAATAATTTATAGCCATTCTTTGCTCTGTTTTATTCCTGTCTTCTTCAAACTCCTTCTCATTCCCTTCCCTTTTATGAGGCCTGTCATTACTCATCTTGCTTAAAATGAGGACTTATACACTTACTTTCTGCTTAAAAAAGAGACTATAGGCCTGAAATGGAGTCACTTGTGCTAAACTCGTGTCACCAAACTGAGACTTAATACCTAATCTAAATTCAGTTTCAGTCTCTCCCAGGATCATAATCTTAACTAGTCAGTCTATAATTTCCTGGTCAGTACTAAGGAGGTAATTGTCCCAATGGACCTCTGCTGTCCCCTAAAGAACAGTGACCTTGTTTGTAACAATCTACTCTCTTCAAATAACTTCTTTATTCTTCCTCCTTCTGCCTATGAAAGTCATCCACTTTGTACAGCTCTTTGGAACTTTCTATTTGCTACATGAAATGATGCCTAATTTATGATTAATTGAATTAAGCCAACCACATTTTTTGAATTTACACAGTTGATTTTTTTTTTTTTTTGGCAATTCTTTTGAGAATTTTATCTTAAAGATATTAAGTCATTCACAAGAGTCACTTCTAGATTGAGGGTATGAGGGTCTCTGCAGACCCACCCCCCATAAGTGAAATAACCATCACTGGAAAAAAATTATATAAAGCAAACAACTATTTAAAGTCTGTGAAAAGTGTCCTAAGCTATCACAGCAAATAAAGACTTATTTTTTCAGGAAATTCTGCTGAATTTCAATAATAATAATAATAGTAAGAATCTGTGGAATTTGTGCTGTAAACTCTTGCCTGTCTACTTCATCCCAGGTAGGTGGGATGAAGCCCCATGGCAGCAGGTGTGGCCAAGAAGACGTGGTTCCCACTCCCTCTTCAGCTTATAGTCAAGTCTATGGTATTTTCCAGAAAGAGGCAAGACAGCAGCATTTCTCAATCCTCTCACCCATTCTGCCTCACTTCCACATTCGAGAGGTCAAATTCAAAATAACTATGGCCAGAATGCTCAGGTCTTTTTCCCAACCCAGCCCCCACTCATAGTCTGAAGTCTTTATAGTGGTGTAGCATGCTGTAAACACTATGGCCTTGAATGCCCTTTCCCCAGTTTGTTTATAGGATGAAGTGTTCACACTTGGATAGCAAGTGAGGAGACTAGAGGCTACTGCCATCAACCAGTGTTTTACTCAAAAAGGAGGTGTTATATTCTGGGAGAAGTGAGTCTCAAGCCCCTAAACCATCCCTCAGAGATTTTGCCCACAGGGAGATCTTAAGAAGAAAGAGCTCTGAACATCTTCCCAAAGGAATGGCTTTTATTTGAAACAGGGTATAGACAAAGTTTGAGACTAATGATAATCTTGAGAATAATGGAGATTTTGTTGTAAGCAACTAAGAGGAGATTGGTAGCTCTTTGAGAGCAAAACTATATAGACTACCTAGTTTATCAGAGATAATAAAGAAAACAAGTAGCTTAGAAGTAGCTTAGAAAAAGCTTCTAGGTGCTCTGAATGAATGAATGAGTGAATTAAAACAAACAAACAAACAAACAAACAAACTGACCTCAATAACTACCCTTGCAAAGGGGGCCCCTGGAGCCTGTGGACTGAGTGCAGCCCTGTTTATACCTTGATTTTTGATGTCTGCCCTCCAGAACAATGAGAGAATAAATTTGTTTTGTTTTAAGACACAAAGTTTATCTGTTAATCTGTTATATAACTCTAGGAAACTAATGTAAACTATAAACTGACAAATTCAATAATTTCAGTGACATGGACAGAAGCCATTAAATAATATGTAATAAGTAATTTATTTATAGCAAGTAAATAAAAAGTAGTTGTTTAACAAGTTAAAGTATTGGAAAAGTAATCAAAACACTACACACACACATACACAAAAAGGCCACATCCAGTTGGCTTTATGAATGAATTCTACCAAACATCTAAACAAAACTTAATACCATTTTTCCCCCACAAACTCTTGTAAGAGAAAGGAACAGTTTTCAAGTCATTTTATAAGGTCAGTATTATTCTCTTGCCAGAACCAAAGATATCACATGAATAGAAAATGAGAGACCAATATTTTTATGATTGAAGATGCAAAAGTACTCAACAGAGTCCTAGCAAACTGGATCCAGCAATATATAGAAGGATTCTATACCATGGTCAAGTAGGATTAACTCCAGGAACTCAGGATTAGTACAATGTATGATAATTAAGGTACTACATCATATTGAGAGAATAAAAGACATATGCCACATGGTAAATCTTAGTAGATGAAGGAAAAAACAGACAAAAGTCAGTACCCCTAATGAGAAAAACACTTGACAATTTGGGAATAGAAGGAAATTTCCTCAGCCTGATCAAAAACATCTCTGAAAAACAATCTGAGGGGTTTGAAGTGGTGGGTGGGGTGGGAGGTTGGGGAAACCAGGTGGTGGGTATTAGAGAGGGCACAGATTGCATGCAGCACTGGGTGTGGTACAAAAATAATGAATACTGTTATGCTGAAAATAAACAAAAAATAAATTTAAAAAAATCTATAAAAAACAGAAACAACATCATCTGTAATGGTAAAAACTGAAAGGGGTAAAAACCCCTACAATTAGGATTGGATTAAGAATGTACCTTCTCACGAAATCTATTCAGTATTATCCTGGAAGTTCGATGCAGGGCAATTAGGAAAGAGGGAAAAAAAAAAAAAAGAACCCAGATAGGAAAGGAAGAGTGAAGCTATACTTGTAGATGGCATAATTTATACATAGAAATGTCTAAGGAATCCAGTAAAAAATGTATTAGAATAGCAAGAATTTCAAATGTAGACTATCCAAAGGATTCCTCTTAATTCCTACTCCTTGACCTTCTTCCAAGAAAAACTCCATCTTTTCCCCACTCTTCTTTAACTTAATCAAATGCAATGTCCCACCCTTTTGATCTAGATAGGTCTCAATATCATTCTCCTTTCTTCTTTTCCTCATTTAACACATCTAAATCCACTACCAAATGTTATACATTCTACTTCCCAAATACATCCGGTTATTGTCCCATTATGTCTATTTCCCTCCTTGACACTCTAATCCAGATCAGTGGGATCTGCTCCCTGTACCAATACTGTAACATCCCAGCTGGTCTCTAACCTGGTCTGTTAAAAGTCACCAGAATTATCTCTTAACATGTAAAAAAGATCATATAATACTCTCTTGTTTAAAAATCCCTGATGACTCTCCATTGTATTTTAACACTCAGTGGGTTTTTAAGTCTTACAAAATCATATGTGATCTGGGGTCTTTCTACTTCCCTGACATCATATCATATCATATATCATATGTCATATCATATATCATCATCACATGATCTATCTCTCCTTATTTTAATTTTCTCCTTTGTTAACTATGTTAGCTCTCTTTTGATTCCTTGATTAGGCGTGTTAATATCTTGTTTTTCCATTAGTTGTTTCTTCTGCCTGGGATGCTCTCTTTAGGGATCTTCTCAGGTTATTTCTTCCTTAGTATTAAAATATTAGCTTAAATATCATCTCTTTAGAGAGAGGCCTTTTCTGATCAACCATAGTTAATTACTATATACTCTCTACTATGTCATTTATTTGCATTTACGTGCAGCACATTATCACTAGATGGATAGTTTAAATTTAATTAAATTCCTCCACCAAAATATAAATTCTATGAGAGTAGACACCTTATCTTCTTTGTTCATCATGGTACTATCTAGATAGCATGGATACTTTAACATGTGAATTGTACTCACAAATATTTGTGAATGAATGAAATAACCAATGAATGATTTTAATTATATGATACAGTCATATAATTACTAAATTGGAATTTGGGTACAAATAAGATGATTGGGGCTTTGCATCGAAGATACCCATTATTTAATAATGAAGTTTAGAAATCAGGTATGTAAGTGAATTCAAAAGAGATACAGTACTTAGCTCCGAGGAAGGGGTGTGTATCTGAATACAAAAGGGTGGCTTGTGAGGTATGTTTTGGAAACTGATCACAAAGCAGAAAGGAAAAAGATCATTCTTGACAGAGAAGACACTGTGGACACAGGTCATATAGATGGATTATGACAATTCAGAGGTGGGAGTCCTGCTTAGTATTACTGTAAAGCTGACAGATGCCCTTCTGAGTTCACTTGCAAAAAGAAATCTAGTTGTTTGGAAAGTTCTCTAATAAGTATACAAAGTATACAGATTCTGACAATTATCTATGTGAGGGAACAGTTTCCAGGTGACCCTTGATTTGAAGATCTAAGCAGATTCTGGAGATATTTTTGTCTGTTTCTTTTTTTAGTATTATTTACAGAAAGGAAACATTGGCAGAAATACTCCATCCTGGTGTGCATCCAATTTCTTTCTATTTTGATTGGCTAGGCTTCAGTAAATGATTTTTCACATAAACAAAGGGCCATTTGAAATACTGATCTGGAATCTGGTATTTCTTTCTGATGCTGATGTTGATGAGTCTAGATACTGAAGTTCATGAAGGCAATGAACATAGCCTATTGACTTATGATAAAAATAAGGTATTTATTTTATATTACTAGCTACGTAACAGTAAAATAGACTTGAATTTTGACTTGGAAGGAGGAAAGGAAAGGTAATCAGATGCCACTTAAAACAAGGTTCTAGACTGGAAATCTATTAAAAAGTTTCAATATCTCTATAATTTTGACAAGTTATATTTAGTTACTAAGAACTATTTAAACTTAATTTGTTCACCTTTGATTCATTCTTCCAGCTACTTTGGGGAAGATGCAAATCCATATGGTTAAATGTAAATTCTGTTAGGTTTTATGAAGACCTTGGCAACAGAAATCTGCAGAAAAACTATATCCTTTGAGAAAATGATTTATCAGGCTACCTGGATAGCTCAATGGGTTAAAGCCTCGGCCTTCAGCTCGGGTCATGATCTCAGGGTTCTGGGATAGAGCCTGGCATCGGGCCCTCTGCTCAGCGGGGAGCCTGCTTCCTCCTCTCTCTCTGCCTGCATCTCTGCCTACTTGTGATCTCTGTCTGTCAAATAAATAAAATTAAAAAAAAAAAAGAAAATGATTTATCAGTTGCAGACAGACTTGGAAAGAGTAAAGCCTCTTGCTGAAATTTTATACATTTAAATACATAATTGTTTGTGGAATGTAATAAGGAATAGCCCAATATGATCTAGGGAGTGAATAACAAAACACTGTCCTGTCATACATATGGGGATTATCTATGCTTTAGTTCCTGGCTACTTTGTACAAAGATACACAAAGACAGATACAATAAGATAGAAAGGCCAAAGTGAAAAATTTCGAGTTTTAAGGCCATTTATTTCCATTATAATACAACATTTTATTCCAACTTTAAAAGGATTGAGTGCTCCCTAAGAAATTCTGGAAAATAAAAGAATATAAAAAAGAAGACAAAATCATTGATAATTTCGACATCCAGATATTTACATCTTGTTACACTAAAAACTTTTTTATTAGACTGGTAGATAATAGATAGATAGAGAATAATAGTTATCATATAGGTGGTTTATATAGTTGGCATTAACCTGTCATCCTACAAATACATTGCTGTTTTTAATTCATTACTTGTTTGAACATTAGGCTTATTAAATATTCTTCAAAATTATAATATATTTGATGAATAACATTCTATAACATTGGGAAACATAAGTTACTGAGCAATCATTCCTATTGTTTTGTAGGTTTATCCTTTTCTCGACTGTAAACAGTTTTATACTGCATATCCTCTTACCTATGTTGCTATACTTACAAATTTTTTTCAGAATGGAGTTTTGAGGAGTTTAGTTCTGGCACAGAGGGTAGAAAATATTTTTGTTCTCTCTATAGATTCCCCCAATTATTTCTAGACCTGTAGCACAATTTTGTCTTTCATTAGCAGTGATAATTTCTGATCACACTATTCCCGTTCCTGCAATGAGTGTTAGTCCTAAAAATCTGTCTTAGCAGAAAATAGAACTTAGTTATTTCAAATTAAATGATTGTATCAGTGCTAAAGTAAAACATTTCTATAAAAATGTTCATTATCTTACATCTATTTCTGTTGTTTATTGCTGTATATTGTAATAAGTTTAGTAATAAGTTTACATATTATTACATTAATATGTAATAAGTTTGTATATGAAAGAGGTTAACTATGATCATAATCACTTCAAAATTTTTGTTTTTTTTAATCTTTTAATGTTCTTTATAAGTGTTCCAGAGTTTAAAATTTTATAAAATGTTTACTTAAGTATGTCACCCTATTCATCTCTCATTATTTTTCTATTGAGCATCATCCTTTAACATGTGTCTATATTGTTTCTTTCTATCTTAAGATAACTACTTTTTACATATATCTTTTAAATTTATTGGATGACATGGAGTTTAGTGGGTCTATGATATAAAATAAAGATCCAACCTCAATTTTTCCAGACACTTTTCTAAGAACTATATTTTAAAATAATATTTTTCATTAGTATGTAATGTTCTCTTTAAAATAAATTTAATTCTCATCTCCCAAACATATTCTATAACATTTGAAGGTTTCTCCTGGCCGGGAGAGCATAGGTATTCCATGGGATCCTCTTCATCTGTGATCAGGTGAGGGGTGCTGTAATGTGAAGGTAGTTGTTTTATGAATGCATATCTGGGGCATAGTGAGGGTTACATTGCCTAGTTATTTCCATCTTGAGTAAGTGAAAAACTAAAAACTCTTTAACTTCTTCTTTAGCTGGTTTCTTGTATAATCTGAATAATCAGAAGTAAATGGCTTTTGGGGGGAGAAATTTCAATAATTTCACTTTATTATGGACAATTATGTCTATGGGTATAGTTTGAGGAAACAAGATATAGCTATAGTGAAGGTTAAAATTGCTTTGCATAATATAAGAGTATCTTCATTTCAGACATGTAATATCTCTATAGATTATTGCTTTAAGAAAATGGTAATTCTTTATTAATATGGACTTAAACATCACTGAGTCTGAAAATAATTTTATATCCTTAGAATGGGTGTTACTGTGGTGTCTGTGATGTGTATGTATTTGTATGCACGAGTCTATGTGTGTGTTGTCTGGCAATTAACCAAAGAAGCACTTAAAGGTTTATTTTTTTTAGGTTTTTATTTCAATTCCAGTTAGTTAACATACAGTGTTATATTAGTTTTAGGTGTACAATATAGTGATTCAACACTTCCATATATCACCTGGTGCTCATCATGATTAAACGTACTCCTTAATCACTGTCACTTCGTTCACCCATTCCCCCACTCACTTCCCCTCTGGTAGCCATCAGTTTGTTCACTATAGTTAAGAGTCTATCTCTTGGTTTCTCTCTCTCTCTCTCTACTTGTTTCTTAAATTCCATATGTAAGTGAAGTCATATGGTATTTGTCTTTCTCTAACTTCTTTTGCTTAGCATTCTACTCTTTAGCTCCACCCATATTGTTGTAAATGGCAAGATTTCATTCTTATTTATGGCTGAACAATATTCCAGTATGTGTTGTGTGTGTGAGTGTGTGTGTGTGTGTGTGTGTACACATTACATATATATCCAGTGAGCTGCTTCCATATTTGAGCTATTGTAAATAACCCTGCTATAAACATTAAGGGACATGTATCCCTTTGAATTATTGTTTTTGTATTCTTTGGGTAAATATCTGGTAGTGTGATTGCTGAATCTTAAGATAGTTCTATTTTTAAATTTTTTTAAAGATTTTATTTATTTATTTGAGAGAGAGACCATGTGAGTGTTATGGAGGGGCAGAGAGAGAAGGGGAAACCAACTTCCTACTGAGCAGGGAGCCTGACACCCGGCTTCATTCCAGGACCCTGAGATCATGACCTAAGCTAAGACACTTAATTGACTGAGCCACCAAGGCACCCCTACTTTTAACTTTTTGAGGATCCTCCATAGTGTTTTCCACAGTGACTGCACCCATTTGCATTTTCCCCAACAGTGAAGCAAGGTTCCCGTTTCTCTACATTCTCACCAACACCTGTTGTTTCTTGTGTTATTGATTTTAGCCATTCAGACAGGTGTTAGGTGATATTGTATTGTAGTTTTGATTTGCATTTCCCTGATGGTGAGTGATATTGAGCATCTTTTCTTGGGTCTGCTGGCCATCTGGATGTCTTCTTTGGAGAAGTCTCTGTTCACATCTTGTGCCCAGTTTTTAATTGGATTATTTGGGTGGGTGTTGAGTTTTATAAGTTTTTTATATATTTTGGATACTAATCCTTTATCAGATAATGTCATTTGCAAATATCTTCTCCCATTCCATAGGTTGCCTTTTAGTTTAGCTGTTTCCTTCACTGTGCAGAAATTTTTTATCTTAATGTATTCACAGTGTATTTTTGCTTTTGTTTCTCTTGCCTCAGGGGACTTATGTAGGAAAAAAGTTGCAACATCTGATGTCAGAGAAATTACTGCCTGTACTCAAATTTTTTTTTTTTTCTGTGTATGGTATAAGAAAGAGGTCCAGTTTCATTCTTTTGCTTGTTGTTGTCCACTTCTCCCAGCACTGTTTGTTGAAGAGAATTTTTCCTCATTGGATATTCTTTCTCTGCTTTGTTGAAGATTAATTGATCAATAATTGAGGATTTATTTTTGGATTTCCTATTCTTTTTAAATTTTATTTTATTTAAGATAATACTCATTTATCTGACAAAGAGAGAGAATGAGCACAATAGGGGGAGTGGCAGGCAAGAGAGAGGGAGAAACGGGCTCACTGCTAAATAGGGAGCCCAACGTGGGCCTTAATCCCAGGACCCTGGGACTGTGACCTGAGCTGAAGGCAAACTCTCTACCAACAGTCACCCAGGCACCCCAGTTTCCTATTTTTTTTTCCATTCATACGTCTATTTTGGTGCCAGCACCATACTGTCTTGATTACTGTGGCTTTGCAAAATAACCTGAAGTCCAAAATTTTGATGGCTTTCGCATTGCCTTTCTCTTTCAAGATTGCTTTAGCTATTCTGGGTCTTTTGTGGTTCCATACAAATTTTAGGATTGTTTGTTCTAGTTCTGTGAAAAATGCTGTTGGTGTTTTGATAGGGATTACATTAAATGTGTAGATTGCTTTGGGTAGTATAGACATTTTTAGAAATGTTTTTTCTTCTAATACATGAGCATGGAATGTGCTTCCATTTTTTTTTTTTTTTAAATGTCCTCTTCAATTTCTTTCATCAGTGTTGCATAGTTTTAGAGACAGGTATTTCATCTTTTTGGTTAGGTTTACTTCTAGGTTCCTTATTTCTGGTGCAATTATAAATGGTGCAATTATAAATTTATCTTTCTGCTGCTTCATTGGTATCATTTAGAAGAACAACAGATTTCTTTCTGTACATTGATTTTGTGTTTTGTGACTTTCCTGAATTTGGGTATCAGTTCTAATAGTTTTTTGGTGGTGTATTTCAGGTTTTCTATATAGAGTATCATGACATCTGTAAATAGTAGAAGTTTTACTACTTTCTTACTGATTTGGATGCAGTTTATTTCTTTTTGTTGTCTGACTGCTGAGGCTAGGACTACCAGTACTATGTTGAATAAAAGTGGTGATAGTGGACATACTTGTCTTTTTCCTGACCTTAGGGGGAAAAGGTCTAAGTTTTTCCCCACTAAGAATAAGGTTAGCTGTGGGTTTTCATAGAAGGCCTTTATTATGTTGAGAATTATTCCTTATAACCCTACTTTGTTGAGGGTTTTTATCATGAATGAATGTTGTACTTTTGTCAGATGCTTTTTCTTCATCTATTGAAATGATCAGATGGTTCTGATCTTTTCTCTTATCGATGTCGTGGATCTCACTGATTGATTTGTGAATATTGAACTACCCTGGAATAAATCCCACTTGATCATCATGAATGCTTTTTAAAAATATATTGTTGGATTAAGTTTACTAACGTTTTGTTGAGGATTTTTACATCAGGGATATTGGCTTATAGTTCTCTTTTTTGTGATATTTTTCTGGTTTTGCTATTAGAGTACTGCTGGCCTCATAGGAAGAATTTGGAAGTTTTCTTTCCTTTTTTGTTTTTTGGGAATAGTTTCAGAAGAATAGGTATTAACTCTTCTTTAAATATTTGGTAAAATTTGCTTGTGACACTATCTGTCCCTTGACTTTTATTTGCTGGAAATTTTTTGATTATTGATTCAGTTTTTTTGCTGCTGATTGGTCCCTTCAATTTTCTCTTTCTTCCTGCTTTTGTTCTGGCAGGTTATATATTTCTAGGGATTTATCCATTTTTTTCTAGTACGCCCATTTGTTGGCACATAGTTTTTCATAGAGTTCTATTATGATTATTTGCATTTCTGTGGTATTGTTGTTATTATTTCTCCTCTCTCATTTGTGATTTTACTTGAATTCTTTCTTTCTTTCTTTTTTTTTTTTTTTTTTGTTGTTGTTGTTGTTGTTGATAAGTCTCTCTAGAGGTTTTGTTGATTTTTTCAAAGAACCAGTTCCTGGTTTCATTGATCTGTTCTAATGTACTTTTTCATTTCTATATCATTTATTTCTGCTCTAATCTTTATTATTTCCTTACTTCTTCTGGTTTTAGGTTTTGTTTATTTTTCTTTTTTTAGATCTTTTAGGTTGAGGTTAGGTTGTTGGAGACTTTTCTTTCTTCTTGAGTCAGCTTGTACTGCTATAAACTTCCCCCTTAGAATTGCTTTTACTGTCTTCCAAAGGTTTGGAGCTATGTGTTTTCATTTCATTTGTTTCCATGTACTTTTTAGCTTTTTGGGTTTTTTTTTTATTAATTTTTTTCCCCCTGGTTGACTTATTCACTGAATAGGAGTATGTTATTTAATTTACACATATTTGTGGTCTTCCCAGATTTTTTCTTGTGGTTGATTTCTCGTTTCACAAAGTTGTGGCCAGAAAAGATGCATGGTATGACCTCAATTTTCAATTTGTCATGGTTTGCTTTGTGGACTAATATGTGATCTTTTCTGGAGAGTGTTCCATTTGCACTTGAAAAGAACGTGTATTCTGCTGTTTTTGGATAGAATCTTCTGACTATATCTGTTAAATCCATCTGTTCTAGTATGTCATTCAAAGCCATTGTTTCCTTGTTAATTTTCTATTTAAATGATTTATTGTTGTAAGTGGGTGTTAAAGTCCCCTACTATTATTGTATTATTATCAATTAGTTCCTTTATGTTTATTATTAACTGTTTTATGCATTTGAGTGATATCATGTGGGGTTCATAACTATTTATAATTGTTCTATCTTCCTTCTGGATTATCCCCCTTATTTTTATATGTGTTCTTCCTTGTCTCTTTTTACAGTCTTTGTTTTAAAGCCTATTTTGTTCTAAATAAGTATTGCTACTCCAGCTATCTTTTGACATCCATTTGCATGATAAATATTTTTCCATCCCCTTGCTTTCCATCTGTAGGTGTCTTTAGGTCTAAAATGAGTCTCTTGTAAGTAGCATATAGATAGGTCTTTTTTTTTTTTTTTAATCCATTCTTTCACCCTATGTCTTTTGGTTGGAGCACTTAGAGAGTAAGGTGATATAGTTTCACCTCAGAAAAGAACAACAGGGTAGAACGTACAATTCTTTTGTAGAAATTACTTTCCCCCTTGACACACCATATTGAAAATGAGGTTATTCCTAGACTGAATATTGCAATTTTGGGAAAGGTATTGGTGGATGATTTTGGGAAACTGTTGAAGATTTTTTTTTCTGCCTTTTTGACATTTTTGTTGAAGTATAACCTACATATAGAAATGTACACAAACCCTAAGTGGAAGAATGGATTTGTAACTGAATATACCTGTAAGTAGCACTGGGATTGAGGAACAGAACATTACTAAGCATCCCAGAAAACTTCAATATGCAATCATCTATTTATTTTTTCCCTAGGATAATCACTATTCTCATAGGGTCCTGGGATCAAATCCTGCATCAGGCTCATTGCTCAGCAGGGATACTGCTTTTTCCTCTGCTTGCCACACCCCTTGCTTGTGTTCCCTATCTCTCTCCCTTTCACTCTCTGACAAATAAATAAAATCTTTTCTTTTGAAGAGTAGATTAAATAATCAGTGTTCTTTATAATATGTTAATAGAAATTAGCCAGTAAATTCAAGAAAAAATAGGAAGATGACAAAGAAACTGCAAAAACATTGGATTCTTGTGACCATTGAAATAAAATGAGCCAAAGCATAGTACAGTTTAGCTGAAGAGAGTGGATCTAGCTGTGAATTTATTATTGCTATTTTTAAATGAATTAATAAATAAATATTAAAAGTTATCATCTAAAATGCCTAATATAGTAAACATGGAGAAATAAAATCTCCAAAAATGCTTTGATATCTTCAGAAACTTTTAGGAGTTGTAAAAGGCTCTTGAAACCAAAATTTGAGAACTACTACTGTCTTAGTCTCTTCAGAGAGAGAGAGAGATAGTGAGAGAAATTCCCAGGAACTGCTAGCCCAGAAGCTATAGAAGATTGCAAGTTTGTATTACTAAGAAGAATCCTTGGACAAATCACACTAGTTCGATAATTTGAGTTGAAAATAGAAGAATGAAATTCACTGAAGTCAGGAAGAATTTTAGAAGAAATCTAGTGGAAAGACTTTCTTTGCTTTATTAGCCTCAAGATGAAAGAAATAATAACAGAGGCTTTTACATTACCCAATATGAGATTTCTTAATGAAAATTTGAGAAAGAAGTTAATTTTCTTGCTTTAGAACATGCTCAGTACTCTATAGGCAAGGAGAATGACCACTTCTCATAGCCCTATATAAATAATTAAGCCAATTAAGACTCTCATTTTTGTGATCAAGAATAATCATTGTAGATTATGTATAATCAAATTGGTGTGGTCACTAAGAAAAAAAAATATTTACAGCTTGGAAGTAAAGAAAAATTGTGTGGACAGTGTATCCTTTCAAATTTATACTGAAACTTCCACAACAAATTATTTAATGATCTAGAATAATGTACCTGTGGTTGATGTTGCTATTAAATAAAGGCTCACACAATCATAAATTACATGTTAATTTGTAGGTTTTATCCAATAGAATTGCAAATATTTCTGTCTAGTAGAAAAATAACCCCAAAGGTTATATATTATCCTTTGGGTCATTAATCATTTTTCCCCCCTCTGGATAAAGTATTTCAGATTGCCTTTCATGGCAAATCATTCTTCTAATTTTCATTTGACCCATGTCGGCTATCTGAACCCATGTTCTCTCCTTCATTAATGAGGTAAGTAAAATCCTTGCCCTGTGTTCATTTTATATGTGTATAAAATCTTTTAAAAATTTTTTGAAAAGGTTTAAAACTTAAAAAAAATTGTATTTATCTTATCACCTATAAATGCAGTGGTATATTGGAGCATTGGCTCTAAATGGTATATCAGAGCATTGGCTCTAAAGAGCTGATTGCATTTTTTTCCAATTTCTCATATCTGCAAGTTCACTTACAAGAAAATCAGCCATGGTGGGGAGATTTACACCAAAATAATTGGTATAAACCAAAAATTGTGATTTTTTATTATTCTTGAAGAGTCAATTTACCTATATGCTATGCATGTAACTGAAAACCACATTATTTAATTTGATTGTTTTAAATTTTTTAAAATGTTATTCTTGGATGTGTTTTGTTTTTCTTTTTTCCACCAAAAATATTTCTTAGAGTTATCTATATTGTTACATCTAGCTGTAGTTCACCCTCTTACACTGATGTATTATATCTATATGTGAATATTCCATTTATCCATTCCCTTGCTAATGACCTTTTGGGTTGCTTCCTATGTAATGATATAACCATTACAAACATTATTGTTTTCATAGCTACAATCACAATTGTACATTTTAATGAAATGCCTGTTTGAATCATATCTATTTATTTACTAGGTTTTCTTTATTTTAAACTGATTTATGTGATACATACACACATAAATTAGAAACATAGAATACACACCCGTGTGTGCGTGTGTGCACACACACATGCAGTCTGTGAGCTCTGTTTGTTTCAAAGAATTTCTTCCACTCTGTGGCTTGCATTTTTATTTTCTTAGCAGGGACTGTGGAAGAATTCCAATTCTTAATTTTAATATAGTCCAGCTTATAATTTTTCCCATTAAATTTCAAAATTCTCTTTGTGTCTTTGTCTATCCTGAAGTCAAAAATATATTTAGATTTTAGTAAGTCTCATAAAATTCATATTGTTTTTTGCTTCAACATTATTTTAGACATATTTAGAAAACTCACCATAATTTAATGTTTTTTCAAAAATCTGCAGTAGCATTAAGTTTCTTTTTGTTCCCACATTGGTAACTTTTCAGTAACCTTTATTCAGAACACTATTACTTTCCTATCACACTGCAGTAATACATTCAAGGGTCCACAGATAAGTGAGTTTGTATCTGAGCTCTTTATTTTGCACCATTTGTCTAGCTCTCTGTTCTTATGCCAATGCCATATTGTCATGTTTGTTGTAGTTTTATAATTAGTCTTGACATTCAGTAAAGCAAGTCTTCTCATCTTATCCTTTTTCTCAAAGACTATTTTGGCTCTTCTTGGTCACTTATATTTCAAAATAAACTTAAGGTTTGTCTTGTCAAGTTCCCCAATTTACCTTCTGGATTTTGATTAAAATTGAGCTAAATCTAAATTTGGGGGAAAATTATCAAATTCAAATATTGTCTTCTAACTAACTAATCTGATAAATCTCACATTTTATAGAACTGACAGCTTTATGGGTTTCTATATAGAACTCTTTCACATCATTTGTTACTTTTATTCCCAGGTTTGTGCTATTTTTGTCTCACTACAAATGGTATATATTTTTACATTTTATTTTGTATTTGTTGTTAGTTTCCAGAATAAAACTGTATCTTTTCAGAAGTTTTCTTCATATTATCTTCAACAAAAATAAAGATATACAATATTGTGGCTCCCGTGTTTTCCTAGAGAGAAATTTAGAGGTTAAAAAGAATGTTTTAAATGATTTTTTAAATTACTGCAGGTTATTTTTCACAAAACAATCAAATTCTAGCATTATTATTTAAATAAATAGTGTGATAAGAAAAATTAGCGTATGCTACACAAGATAAATGGCTTAGGTATTCTTCATTTATGTGCAATAAAGCTGAAAGAATTTCAAGAATATAACTTTAATTGTTGTTATTTTGCTATTTTAAAATCTACCATTTTTTCCTTTTTGAGGATAATTTACAAATATAACATACTCAAACTACAAATAATGTATCCTGACTAAAATATCCTTTAGCAGTGCTGTTCTAATGTTGGTTTATTTTTTTTTTAACTTTACTTTCTAACTTTAAGATCTTTTTAGAAAGTATATAATTGTTGTGTCCTTGAAACTGTGAAAAACACATACTTCATATATTCCTTTTTTTCCATTTTATTTTATTTTATTTCTTTTCATTGTTCCAAAATTCATTGTTTATGCACCACACCCAGTGCTCCATGCAATACATGCTCTCCATAATACCCACCACCAGGCTCATCCAAATCCCAACCCCCTCTCCTCCAAAACCCACAGTTTGTTTCTCAGAGTCCACCATCTTTCATGGTTCGTGTCCCCCATACTTTATATATTCTGTATAGTTGTGACGTTCAACAATAATTGCTTTAAAATATCATTGTATAATGAATCAAATACAATGGCTCATAATAGAGTCCTTCAGTTCAACCAGCATATATATAACTGACTTATTAAGAGTAGACTAGATTTCAATCTCTTAATTCAAAGAGGAGGCAACTGAGGCCCAGAAGAATGAGTTTACCAAGATGAAAAAGTTCAGTCTACTTAGGAGGGAGTGGAATTTTTATGAAGGTTGATAACATCAACAAAGGGACTGAAGAGAGAAGGGCATTCCAGGAAAAGAGACCAGTAATAACAAATGTCTGCACATAGAACAGCACAGGAGAACAGCTGGGAGAATATGAAATAGTTTAGCTTCAATAGAATACAGGTAACATAAGGGAAGTGGAAAGAAATAGTGTAGGTTGAACAGAAATCATAAAAAAGCTTTGAATACAGAGCTAAAGAACCTAACTTTATTTTAACTCATGACTGAAAATTTATACAAAGAAGAATGTAACATTCAATTACCTTTCGTAGCTTTTGGATTTAGGTGACCATTTTTTTTTTTTCAAGTTTAAATTAAGAGTTAGAAAATGGAAGTTGGGGTGTCTAGCTTGCTCAGTAGGTAAAGCTTGTGACTCTTGATCTCAGGATTGTGAGTTTGAGCTCCACATTGGGCATAGAGCCTACTTAAAAAAAAAAAAAAAGAAGAAGAAGTGGAACTTTTGAAATAATTATATTTTATAAATTAGAAAAAGATTTATTGTCTCTGTTATAGATAATAGTTATACTAAGGAGGAAAGTTTTTTGCTTTTGTTTTTATTAATTCCTTGATGATGTAGAATAATGGAGCTCATTTTTCTATTGCTGGCAGGAAAGGACTGGGTGCCGAAAAATGAATGATTAAAAAGCAGCTAAATATCAGGTAAAAATGAGTGTAATCACAGAGTGATATGAAGAGAATGGCTTAGGAGGCACTATTTATTGAATATTTATGGGAGACCTCCCTGTTCTTAGAGATATAGTTAAGCTAAGATCTTAAAAACATGAAGGGCCAGCCAGGAAATGATTTGAAAGCAGAACCTTCCAGGAAAGGGAAGGAACTAGAACAAAAGCCACAGCATAGAAATGGGCTTGTTGTCTTTGACGCCAAAGACAATGGGCTAAAGATAAGGAACAAGAGATGTAGTGGCATAACAGAAGGCTAGATCTTACAATGCCTCATAGGCTACTGTTGAAGATTGAGGCTTTATTTGAAATCTGTTATAATGCATTGAAGATTATGATTTAGTACCACCTAATTATGTTTTATAAGGATCACCCTGAAATGCTCTTGCAGGACTGACTGTAGCATAGCAGGGGTAAAAGGAGGGACTCTATTTATTCCATTAATTTCAGGATATCCTTTCAAGGGTAAGTCAATAGCACTTGACTGAATGTTAGAAACCATAGAAAAATAGAAATCAGGGAAGATTCACAGGATTTTCAGTCAAGTCATTAAGTTGATGGGTATTTGCTTTTTTTTTTTTTTTTTTGAGATGAGAAAAACTAGAGATGAATACTTTCTGAAAGAAATATTCAAATGTTATTACTTGTGCATAAAACTTGAGATGCTTACAAGACGTTAAAGAGATTTTAAGTAGCTGGAAGCTCAGAAAAGTCTTGGCAAGTGATATGAATTTGGGAGTTATTGGCATATGGGTGGTATTTAAATCCATGGCCATGGCTGAGATTACTGAAAGTAAACATTATTTTCATGTCTATTTACATATTTCCTTACCTCATTGTCAGTATTTCCACACAGTTAAAGCACCTTTCTTTCACTAGTGCTCATCCCAGTTCATTTAGGTGCCTAATTATTGATTACCACTGAATATAACAAAATTGCTATGGAACAGCTACAAAACAAGTTTAGTTAAAAGGTATTTGTTGAAATCTCTGAGCTCTAATAAACATGACATGCTTACTGGTGTACTAATAAAGGTTTAGTTTTACTAAAATAATTTAATTTTCTTTCCCCAGGAAGAGTTTAATAAACATTTGAATTAAATTGGTATCCTAAAATACTCAGTATAATCAGGGCAGCAATAGGAAATGTAATTGTGACTCACAGGAGTAAAAGTGAACAGTGATCAGTGATCAGGAAGAAGAAAATTTATAGAGAAGATGAGAGATCTCTGGTGCTGAATAAATGATCCCCATGAGGTCAGGAGTCAGAATTCTAAAATCAAGGTTTATAGCACATTAAGGTTGATGGCATTTTCTTCTCTTACTTGTCTAGATTCAGAGATGAAATGAATGGAAGGTGAGTAAATGATGCTGGGTGGATTTCCTTCCATTCCTTTGGGAAGGAAAAAAAAATCTGTAAATAAAACCTTCCAGATTCAACTCTCTGTTGAACTTGATTTTAGTTGCTAATACATAGAAGTTTATAGACAATTGTTGTATTGATAGGTGAGTTACCACATGCCCAACACTAAAGATTTAGCATAATAAAGATATCCTAATTTGGATTCAGGAAAATTTGGAACGTGGAAATTTTGAATGAATTTGGCAAGGCATAAATGCTGTTTTATTACAAGTGACACAGGCTATGAACAGATGCGGAGGACTGCAGTAGACGTTCTGTCATTCCAGAGGTGTATACTCCATAGAAATACTTCAGGAATTTTAGGACTGAGGACATTTAGGATAGGAACATTTAAGATTTTAGGGAAGAAACAAGTAAACAATAGGATTGGAGTCGAATATACTAGGGGTAGTGGCTGAATAAACGTTTTCTATATTGGCAAGACTTTACAATGTGTGAGAATCATTTCTTGAGTGCTTCCTATATGTCAGTTACTGTATTAACTGCCATGCTTTACGTCAGGCAATCAATTCAAAATCCTATAGAATAGGGAATATAATAATGTTTATTTTAGCGATGAAGAAAACTGAGGCTCAGAAATCATACAATTATTAAATAATTAAGCTTGAACTTGAACCCAGGCCTTAATTCCAAAGCCTATGTTTTTAACCTTTGTATATTCTGATAAAATGGATATTTGAGTATGTCTAGGGTAAAAATCATGCAGAAAATTTGGTTAAGTAATACCTGACTAATGCTTTTTATTTTTCTAATCTATCATCCCTTGAGTACTCTTTTACTTATAAGACAAAAGGGAGATTGTCCAAGTAGATCTAATCTAATCACACTAGCCCTTAAATGTGGAGGCGGAAGGGGAAGTCAGGGAGATGTGAAATGTTAAAAGAGCTTGACCATGCTGGCTTTCAAGACAAAAAGAATAGTATTAGAATAAATGCAACTGGCTTTAAGGAGCAGAAGAAAGCCCCACCCTGGTACCCCAGTGCACCCAACTGACAAACAGTGAGGTAGTGAGGACTTTAGTCTAACCCGTACAAGGAGCTGCACTCTGCCTACAACATACGTTAGCATGAAAGCAAATTCTTGTGCAGATGCTCTAGAAAAGACTAGCTCTACAGTCATGTAATTTTGGCCTGGTGAGACCCCGAGCAGAAGACCCTGTTGAGCTTGCCTGGAGTTTGGGCCTACAGAAATTGTGAGATAATAAATGGGTGTTGTTCTAAGTTGTGATAATGGATATGCAGTGTAAGAAATGAATACAGTGAGACATAGTCAATATGCAAAACCCTAGTTTGCTTCTTTCTTTTGAGCCAATGAGGCAATTAAATGGCTTTCTCTAGAGAATCAGGAATCAGATGGGCTCTAAGAGATTTCCAACTCCATACAGTAAAGTTGGCAAAATAAGGTTTTATTTTCAGTGCTTTTATTTATTTTTTAAAGATTTTATTTATTTATTTGAGAAAGCGAGTTAGTGAGAGAGAGAGAGAGAGAGAGAGAGTAAGAGAGAGCACGAGCAGGAGGTAGAGAGAAAAGCAGGCTCCCCACCGTGCAGGGAGCCTGACATGGAGCTTGATCCCAGGACTCTGAGATAACGACCTGAGCCAAAGGCAGATGCTTAATCAACTGAGCTACCCAAGTACCCCTGTTTTCAGTGCTATTAATAGTCCTTGGTACCTATATCAAATTTGAAATCTTGTCTCCAACATCTAAATGCTAGCAAACCTTAGTTGAATATTATGACATTTCTATTGAATGAGGATAGTGTTGTCAGGTGGGACCCAAAGTTGGCATTTTACAACTCTTGGTTTTAACATCAGTTGACAAAACATAGACATGCCTGATAAAACCACAAGAAATCTCTCCCTTCAGAACTGGGCACTGTGTACTAAGTAAGACTGAGTATGAAGACATATTAACATGAAAAGGATAAACTGGGCAATTGTCCTTTGGGGACAAACCACACTGAATATCTGCTTTTAGAATTAAATGATTTTTGTCCATGTCTCTATAATTTAATATAAATCCAGCACACACACACGCACACACACACACGCACACACACACGCACACACACAGCTTGAAATGTTTTAAGTTAATTATCCTTTTTACAAATATGTATATGCTATTTAATCTTGATATGTTCTTAATGAAATGCTAATGTAAAAAGAAAGAAAGATTTGCCTGAGTGGCTTACTTTAGTAAAAATTAAATGAATTTCATAAGAATGTTAATATAGCCCAGTCATCCAGTCTCCAACATCATTTTCACTGCACCACGGATGCTTCAGAAACAGATCCTGACAAGGGACCTCCAATTAGGTGAGCAAGAAATAAGCTCAAGTGAAAATGTTGGTTTTAACATGAATGAGCCTTGAGAAATTATGACTAAAAACTTCAGTTTTAATGACACCACTTTGTCTCTTGTAGGCATGCATTAACAATGAATCCCCTCTTCATCTTTCTTGCTTCATAAACTTTTATACCCAGTGTAGCCTAGTGGCTTCCCTGGGGAGGATGACTCCAATAATTGAAAACTGAGGTCCAGACCATTCAAGTCAGAGCCCAGCAACATCCCTTTCTCTCATATTCATAAAAAACACATCCAGTTCAAGAAAGTATTAATTTACTCTGCCCACTTGCCAAGAGGATTCTGCTTTAGGACTAGAGAGGGGAAAGAGGAAGATAGTCTGTTTCTCAGTTTTGTTTAAAAAGATGTGGATGTAAAGCAAACTCAGACTTCTCAACAAATTAATCTGAAAATATTTCACACTCATATAGCCCTTGCTCCACTGGATAGCCACTAGATGTAAGATCGACTCAGTCATCTGTATGTCTTCAACACAAAGCAAATAGATGGCAACTAATAATACTTATGATCTTGATAACTAATGACATTTTTCATTGTTGGTGTGTTGGGGGCATATAGAAAATGTGCTTTATTCCATTTAATCTTGATGACAACTCCCTGTAATAGATACTAGTCTTAAACTTAGATATTGAATTTTATAAATGTTTTACCTAAGAAAATCAGCACATTTAAGAACTCAGATGTTTGATAAATTTGGTGAATAAATGACTGTTGATCTCCTCTTTATAAATGACTGTTGATTCCTCTACTAAACTCCATTGTGATTGGACTATCATTGGGATCTGTGGAATATGTATTTCTTCTAAAGCAGAAAAACAATGTCAGTAATGAAATTTTTATTATATTTTTTCCTAGGCTAATCCTATTACTAGGGCTCATGAGATTACTTTTATGTACTTTTATATAGGCTTTCCAATTATCTCTCCTTTCTTTTATCTACTCAATTTTTGCTTGCTTGGCTTCTAACTCCATTAATGATTAAATAGATTCTCTTTCACTACTTCACCTATATTGCCATCCTGCTTATGTATCTGCATGACTCCTCATTTCTTTGTGTATTATGCTGAAATCTCAGCAGATTTCTTTAAATTCTTCACTCATCAAATGGGAATCAAATATAATCGTCAAAACCACTTGTGTCATGTTATAAATACAATAAAACATAAAGACCCTAAAATGAGACACTATTTATTTTCTACTTTATATCCTCAATTTTTTTTATTTTTATGTATGTGTTAGTAATTTGACAAACATTAATATAATGGAATATTAAGTCTTGAAAATGTAATATGTAAATTATATGAGTTAGCTTAATATTAGCTTGAGGCATTTACTGATGTAAAATATTGGTAGAATGACCATTTTCACCATTGATTGTCCTAAATTTATAGTATTAGCAGTTTGTGTCTAAGGTTTCCCTGGCAGCATTTAATTTAAAAAAGTTTTTATAAATAAAATTATCAAAAATATTAAAAAGATAAAAATAATACTATAATGAAATGTAGATTTCATTCAGCTTCAGTAAGTATGAACTGATGTCTGTCTGTTTCATGTGTCCCTCTCTCCCAAATCTTTTTTATTTTTTATTTTTTTTTAATGCTGGAGGATTTTCACGCACTCCCAGACACTATGTTATTTCATATTTTCATACATTTCATGCTTTCATGAAGACATATATACTGATATGGACTTCTATTTTTTTTTTTTGTTAACCAACATGACATTATCAATCTTTAAAAGTATCAACATTGATTACCTAACACCATCTAGCATCAAGCTCATATATAAATTGTCCTAGATGACTCAGAGTTTATTTTAGACTTGCTTGGTTCAAATCAATTTCCAAATAAGTTCCAAACATTCATATGCTTATTATGTTTTTCAAGTCTCTTTTAATCTATCTATATTAGTGCTCCTCCCTTTAGCTTTTAACATTTTTTTTTGTTGGGGAAATAAATGTTTTATGGAATCTTCCATATTTTGTATTTGACTGCTTCTTTTTTTTTTTTTAAGATTTTATTTATTCATTTGACAGACAGAGATCACAAGTAGGGAGAGAGGCAGGCAGAGAGAGGTGGAAACAGGCTCCCTGCTGAGCAGAGAACCCAATGCAGGCATTGATCCCGGGACCCTGAGATCATGACCTGAGCCAAACGCAGAGGCTTTAACCCACTGAGCCACCCAGGTGCCCCGACTGATTGCTTCTTGATTGGACTTTTTAACTCTATCCCCTTGATTTATGATAGATTCGTAGTTAGATACAGAGGCTCTGTTAGATTCAGGTTCTGATTTTTAGGCTAGAATAATTCATATAGGGCAATGTGCACCTCCTTGTATCACTTCATGAAGCACTTCACATGGTCCTGTTGTCCCCTTTTGTGATGCTGAGACTGAACTGGGTTCAGGAGGTGTGATCCTGCCTTGCTATTCAGGCAGTGTTACATGGAAAGTATGTGTTAATGTTTCTTTTTATTGTTGTTGCATGCGTCCAGTGCTAAGTCATTTTCAAGAGGTGCCGCATTTTAATATGCATAACGTTTCTGTTCTCCAACTCATCACTTTCAGCTCTGTTATTAAACACAACTTGGGTAAAAATTGTCAAAATATACTTTAGAAGTCTTGGAACTTAGGAAGAGATAGGATTTATTTATTTATTTATTTATTTATTATGCTTCCTTTTTAAAAAAAATTATTTTTTCATTGTTCCAAAATTCATTGTTTATGCACCACACCCAGTGCTCCATGTAATATGTGCCCTCCTTTTTTTTTTTTTTTTAAAGATTTTATTTATTTATTTGACAGAGAGAGATCACAAGTAGGCAGAGAGGCAGGCAGAGAGAGAGGAAGGGAAGCAGGGTCCCTGCTGAGCAGAGAGCCCGATGCGGGACTCGATCCTAGGACCCTGAGATCATGACCTGAGCCGAAGGCAGCGGCTTAACCCACTGAGCCACCCAGGTGCTTAATATGTGCCTCTCCTTAATACCCACCACCAGACTCACCTAAGCCTCCACCCCTCTCTCCTCCAAAACCCTCAGTTTGTTTCTCAGAGTCCATAGTCTCTCATGGTTCATCTCCCCTTCCAATTTCCCCCAATTCACTTTTCCTTTCCTTCTACTAAAGGAGATAGGATTCAGATTAGTGTCCTAGGATACAGAAATGGTTCAAGACACATGAAAAGCAAATAAAGAATGAAAATCAATAATTCAATAGAAGCAAGGAAAAAAGCCACAAGTATGAACCCCAATAATCTCTAGAAGCACTGGGGCTAATTACACTTCCCAAGATATATGAGATTAGAATTTGTATGGAATAATTAAATCTTTTTTTTTTTTTTAAAGATTTTATTTATTTATTTGACAGAGAGAGATCACAAGTAGGCAGAGAGGCAGACAGAGAGAGAGAGGAGGAAGCAGGCTCCCTGCCGAGCAGAGAGCCCGATGCGGGGCTCGATCCCGGGACCCTGGGATCATGACCTGAGCCGAAGGCAGCAGCTTAACCCACTGAGCCACCCAGGTGCCCGGAATAATTAAATCTTAAATCTTAAAGGCAAAAATGAGATCAGCACAATGGAGAGGTCCAACAACTGATTTATTCATCAAAAAAATTATTTGAGGGGCTATTACCCAGTAAAACAGCTTAAGTCCCATTATGGACTGAATGTTTGTGTCTTCCTACCACCATGACCACCAAACTTATCTTAAAATCCAAAGATCCAGTGTGATGGTATTAAGAAGTGAGACCTTTGGGAGGTGGTTAAGTCTTAAGGAAAGACCCTCATGAATAGAATTAGTGCCTTTCTAAGTGATCCACAGAACTTTCCCACTCCTTCTGGTGTGTGAGTACACAATGAGATCACTGTCTCTGTACCAGGAAGCTGGCCCCACCAGACAACGCTTTCTTGCCATCTTGATCTTTGAGTTCCCAGCCTCCAGATCAGTGTTGTTTAAATCACCTATTCTATGGTATTTTTGTTAGAGTGCCTGGAATGGGCCAAGACACAGTGCTCCCCACTTTTTTCTTTTCCTAAACTGGATATAATTTCTAAACTTAAAGTTATGCAGCATCTTTGATGAAAATAATTTTAGGTTACTGAAGACAAACCACAGTAGAAATGAACATGCACACAAAGAAATTTATGTTCCCAGGAGGAAGAAAAAAGCATAGTGTTGTGTCTGCTTGAGGGATTCTTCTTGTTAAGGTGTGATCCATGAGTTTATGAATATGTTATTCTTCTTTTATTTAAACTTCAAAAGGTTAGAGATAAGTAAAACTAGCAAGAGATATATATTTGCCATCACACTGAAGTGTTAGTATGCCTTTATAAATGAAAATATCTGGGATTCTGTAAAGTTACATTCATCTTCAGGATGGTACTGTGAGTTTAATAGATGAGAAAACTGTGCACAGTGTAGATAGAAGGTCTTGTCACCAATAGAATTGACTTGGAAGCAAAGATTCTTGACTCCATTTTCAGTGTTTTCATTATGCCACCAATAAACTAGAAAATAATGACAGGTAAATTATCAGAAGAACAGAAGGTGTCCATAATGTAAATTAAGAAATAAGAAATTAAGATATAAAACATTAAAATAAATAAATAATGCATAAAATATCAAGTATTCTAAGTATAAAGTATATATAAAGTGTTAAATTTAAAGTTTTGAAGTATGTGTGAAAATAAAATTTTCTGTTTTTTAAAATTTTTTACCTAAAAATAACTATTAGCTATAATTTTTATGGCTGTTAAAAAATACAAGCCATGAACATCAAAAACTACATTATTCTTCTTTTGCAAATTGCAAAAAAGTGATATAAAATATCCATAAAGTAGTTAAACTTTAGTAAAAAGGAATAATAATTTTAATTAGCAGCCATATTTATTAAATGTAATTTAAATATATGACATAACAGTTTTAGAAAACATTTGAATTTTATATTATATATTTAAAATTCATAAAGCATGGTAGGGTATCTCTATCTCTGTTTTGATCGGCATCTGTTTAAACTATCTCATATTTTTTTTCCTATATAAGATAGGACAATGTTCTCCAAGACCCACGTGCCTTTTGTATTGACAGAAATTTTCATTCCTCTGTATGCACCTCATTCTCTGAGGGAACATCTGTCAATTGCAATCTGACTTGAAGAAGTTGGAGTACATGCTTTCTTTTTGATTTGGTACATTATAAGAAAGCAGACTGAATTGCACTTGAGTAATAATTTGGAATGAGGCCCTAAATAAGACTTTTTTTGAGTTAGCTTATGGCTGTTCCAAGATTCAGATAAAACTGTCCACTAGAGTGGGTGATAAATTCTCTGGTTTTCTAATCTCAGATAGAATTAGTAAGAGGACTCAAGCAATTTATCAACAATTTCTCTACATGCAATATGATATCCTTGGTATTGTGGGAAAAGAAAAGCACCATACTACAGAATTCCTGTCCTAAAGAAGTTTATACTTTATGGGAGAAGACAGGTGTTTAAGTATATACACAGCAATGTGAATTAAACTACAGCTTGCTACACTTCCTGTCATGACAATTTTCCCAGTGATAAAAAGAGATAATAAAATCTAAGAACAGAGAAATTTCTAAGGCATAAAACAACTTTTATTAAATGCTTCCCCCACACCAAAACATAAAATAAGATATTTTTTATTTATCCAGGTGAAATCTGAAAAGCCACTTCCTAGCATGGCGATATACACTTTGCTAGGCTTATGTCATATCATCAAGTCTTCACAGCATCTCTGAAATCAGTGGTATTAACTCTATTTCATTGATAGGGGCAATTAGAGGTGCCAAAGCCTTGCTGTTTCTACAAGTTCCCTCTGAGGGAGAGCCAAAGTAAGAACCCAGATAATTTAGACTTGAACATTTGTATACATTTTACTGAGCCATTCAGTATTATTACTAAACGTTATAATTTAAATGGGTAGATCTCATTCAGGTACATTTTAGAAGTTCTGCTAATACCCATCCTGGATGTCTCTTTAAAGCCTATCCACATAGCCTCTTCAGGAAATTTTAAGAGAAAGTATTCAAGATTATCCTCCAATTTTTAAAAAGTAAAAAGAGGAGCTATGGAACTTAGAAAGATTTTCCCCTTCGGGACCAATATTTTTTTTTTTTTTCTACATCATTCTGGAAATAATCACTTTCTGAGGAAGTAAGATGTAACCTCAATGGAGGTGGTGTTTTGCTGGATGATACATGCAATCATCATATGATATTATGGGTTAATATTAACGAAGGGATGAAACATACACAGAAACTTTGTGGCCTAATGCCTATCTTCTGCCTCATGGCACACTCTAAGGTCTCAAAGTTGGCTTAAGCCTGGCTTCTTCCCACCCTTCCTGCCTGCTTGTCCATCTGGAATCTCCCCTTCATTCTCCTCCTTCTTTCTTTTTCTCTTGCTCTCTTTTTTTCACTTCCTCGCTCATTTCTCTTACTCTTTATTTTCCTCATCCCTTCCATCTCTTTTCTCTCTCCTTTCCCCCTTTCTCCACTCTGTCTCTTGCTCTCTTTGTCTCTTTCTCTGTTTCCTCACTTTATTCCCCTTTTTAAATTTTTAAAAATTATTTTTATTAACATATAGTGTATTATTTGCTCCAGGGGTCCAGGTCTGTGAATCATCAGGCTTATGCATTTCACAGCACTCACCATAGCACATACCCTCCCCAATGTCCACAACCCAAGTACCCTATCCTTACTTCCCCACCCCTCCAGCAACCCTCAGTTTGTTTGTGAGATTAAGAGTCTCTTATAGTTTGTCTCCCTCCAGATCCCAACTTTATTCCCCTTTTAAGTGAAAGTATCTCTCTCTCTCTCTTTTTTAATGCTACACAATAAAAAATAATTCTATCTCCCAAAGTATTTATTCCTCTGCTATTCCTATTTCTTGCTTGGACCACTTTTTAAATGTATTTATTTATTTGTTTGTTTATTCACAGTCATGAGCTTAATATATGACAAAGCAAGCATTGTAAATCAATAATGAAGAGATAGCATGTCAATACTTGTTGGAAATAATCAAGTTAGGTCTTCATCTCTATAATGACCACTTGTTTCCTGCTGGTCTCCCCAGCCCAAAATATTTCCCCTTCCTCATAACTACTCCTCCTGGATTTCTTGGTATAAAAAAAATCAGATCCTCAGAGAATGGCTTGCTTGGGCCAGTTTTAAATGTTCCCGTGGGGGAACATTGGATGGAAACAGCTGCATTCAAAAGAAAAGTTTCTGACAAGGCACATATGAAAAAAAAATTACAGCAATCACTTTCACAACTCTGGTTAAGCCAAAATTTGTTTGTGTTGCTGATTGTTCTATAGTAAAAACTGCCATCAATGAACAATGCTTTCCATTCTTAGCACATTTAGAAATTATGTAAATTAAAAGAGGAGACAAGAATATTCTGATGCGCTTGAGTATATCTCTGTGTAATGACCACAGTTGTCCCATTTATCTCTTCAAACTGTCAGTATCAGAGGCTTCCAATGGAGAGACCAGATTAAAAAGGCAAATGAATCATAAATAAGCTTGCTCATCCTTTCTGCAGATGACTGTCTAGTTTTTGCTTTAGCTTTATTTGAAATATACATGTCTGGTGGAAGCTAATATGGGACTTGGAAGGGATAATGAATAGGGAATGCATCCATTCATAATGGTAAGAGAGACTTTAAGTGTTGAGGCTTTTAAATTTCATTTGGGATCTGACGTATAGGATTATCTGTATTTGGATTTAGAGCTATCAAAATTTCCATGAAAATGGCATGGGAAAAAGATAGTGGCTTGAAATGCAAATACATTCTTCAAGTCAAGAAGTAAATATTTCTTACATTGGCATCAAGTTTTATCTGCTGTAAATAAATGTGTACTTTTGTTATTAGTTTAATCTTGTCAAATTTATATCATTAAGTAGATCATTAAACAGAGAAATACGCTGAGGTTTTTTGTGTGGTGGATAGTGTTGATTGCCTACCCGTTACCATATTTCTCTGATACCCCTGTCCATAAATGTTTGCATGCAATTCCTGAGATGCTGAAGCTAGATCGGGGCAGTCATCAAGCTCATGCTTATGTGACAGAATGAAAAAATAGAAGGTTTTAGGAACCTTGATGAGCTTCTGAATTAACTTTGGAATTGTTCAAACTCTGCATTTTCGTTGGGTAAGATCAGAGACTGGTAGACCCCTATTAGAGATGATGGTTTTTCTACTTACTGTGAATCTATTCTTGGGGTTCCAGAGAAAAGTTTTACTTCTGCAGGAGTAACAAGAAACAAACAGTTGCATTTTGACAGCTCGTGTAGCAGTGATGTTTGAAGACACATATCACATTCACTTGGAATGATGTCTCAGGCCTTTGTTTTTTGAAGATTTTATTTATTAATTTGACAGAGAGAGCGAGAGTGCACAAACAGGGGGAGTAGCAGACAGAGAGAGGAGAAGAAACAGGCTCCCCGCCAAGCAGGGTGGGCGATGCTGGGGCTTGACTCCAGGGTCTTTGGGATCTTGACCTAAGCCGAAGGCAGATGCTAAATGGCTTAACTGCTTAACTGTCTGAAACACCCAGGTACCCCGGTTTTTGTTGTTATCCAGAAAACTATGTAACAATCCTAAATTCTTGGAGATACTGGCGGAATCAAGACCCTGTTTCCTATACCAATGCCCTTAATAACCCATTCTTATATGAACTTCTACTCATTCTCTGACCCACTTTTCTTGAGCCTTCACTCCTGGTTTCTCAGAGAGCTTTGAAAATAAGCTATACCTGCACCAATGTCCTTGTATCAAGCTCTGCTTTTAAGTAGATCTCTTGCTAATACACCAATTGTCAAATATACCTAGTGTCATAATTTTAGAAATTTAAATTGTATACTTTCCAAATGATCAGAAATGATCAAACTAAGAAAGTTTTGATTTTGCTTGTTAAGCCAACTGGTTGTAAATTGACTGCTGTAAAGGGCTACAAATCTTCTATCTGACTGGCGAAGGAGGGTGGGTATGGCTAAGGTGGAAGCCAGTGCCCAGAATGCTGATGCTAAGGTGAAGCTCACAATCTGGAGTAAAATTAGATCTCAGAAATCTGAATCTCAAGCATCATTAACTGAAAACCTAGTTAGAGGTTTCCTGTGTGACTCAAAGATAAATGTAATTTTAGTTTAGCCATGATTTTATGAGTCTGAAAGTGTTTCTTACATTCTGCTCACTGCCCTCCTACCACCAACCTTCCCCCTTCATAATACCTCCCCACAATTTCTGGAAAATCTTCTTTTTTTAAATTTTTTTATTTTTTATAAACATATATTTTTATCCCCAGGGGTACAGGTCTGTGAATCACCAATATGGAAAATCTTCTGTATGGAATCATATCATCCTAGCTTAGTTTAATTGACTATCATATGGTATATGTAATTACTATGTGTGGGCATGAGAAAAGCCTTAAAATAATGAGCTAAAATTTCAATAGGGGATGATTTAGTTGATTTTATATTTTAAATGGTTTTTTTTGGGGGGGACCAATAAATGGATAAACAAATAAGGTATATAATTTAAAAATGAAAAGGTATTAAAGTCCAAATATACATCTTTATCAACTCTATTTTATAAATATAATTTAGACGTTCAATATATAAGAGACATGCAAGCAATTGCAGGAAAATACCTGTGGTCATAATGTACTCTTCTCCCTCCTGGTATCTTTTCATAGAATCATCAAAACTTTACTATATATGTACTCTCTACTAAAATCGTATGTTTATTGGAGGCAGGTGCAATGTCTGATTTATCTTTACTGCACCCACTGTATATTACCATAGTGCTTTACATAAATACTTCATACTTCACCTCCCCCTCACATACACTCTCCTGAATTTCAGAATCATATTACCAACTGCCTACTTTACATCTGCACTTGGATGCCTCACGACAACTCAAGCTAACCATGCCCATATCCAAACACTTGATTTCACCCTGAATGAAATGTATTCTTTCCATTGTCCTCTCATTTTAGTAAATGTAAATGCCATATGTTGGTTGCTCAGACAGAAGTCTTAGGTATTCATCTTTGGCAACTATCTTTCCATCACGACACACATCTATTGCACAAAACAACAACAACAACAACAACAACAACAACAACAACAACAACAAACAAAAATACCTCTATTAGCTTTACTTTCCCTATTGATCTTCTTGACCACTCCTGACCATCTCTACCCTTAACATCCTTTTCCAAATCATCTTATGTCTCATTGAATTATTGAAGTTCCTTCATTATTGACCTCCTTCCTACCACTTTCTTCCTCCTTTACTGTGTATTCCCCACTCAACTATCAGAGCTTCCTGGCAAACTGAGTCAAAATCTAGCTTGTCATTAGTGATCTGGACCTCTATTACTTCTCTTACCTTATCTCTTGATATTCTCTTTCTTGTCCACTCTGCTCTAGGACATTTTCTCTTTTCTGTTCTTTGGATCTGCCAAGGAGCCTTTTGTCCCAGGTCTGTTACACTTATCATTTATTCTTCCTGATATGGTATTCCTTTAAATATCTGATGTCTTACTCCCTGTATTAGTTTTCTAGGGATGCTGTGACATACTACAGACTTATATAATGGAAATTCATTTTCTTATAGGTCATTGGGCTAGAAATCCAAGATCAAAATATCAACATGGTTAGTTTCTCCTGAGGACTCTCTCCCCTTGTCTTGTAGATAGCTGCCTTCTTCCTTTTGTCCACAAATGGCATATGTAGACATGATTTTTTTTATTCTTCATATAAGACCTCAGTCCTATTGGAATAGGGCCCATCCTTATGACTTCATGTAACCTTACTTATCCCCTTAAGGTCCTTCTTTCCAAATAGAGTCCCATTGTGGTTAGGGCTTCTACCTACAAATTTTGGGAGAACATATTTCAGTTTATAACATTTTCTTATTCCTTTCATGCCTCACTCTACCAGCAAGGGCTTTTCTAACCAGCCTCTGAAAATTGCATTCCATTCACCATCACCCTTTTATTGACCCCCATCCATTCTTCTGAGCCCAAGTTTCACTTTCTTACATTCCAGATAGTGTGGATGCATGTATCCATTTTCTTTTAGGAATGAAGTAGGATGGGTAATAGTTCAAGATCTGGATTATAAGGTTGATAGAAGAGGGGACTTATGGAAGGGGAAAGGTGAATCGTTTAGGCAAGGGGAGAAGAGTAGACCATCTGAACACCTGAACTAGGCTATGGATATCACTCTTTTTTTTGTTTGTTTTTTAAAAGGTTTTATTTAATTATTTGATACATATAGAGAAAATAAGAGAGAACATGAGAAGGGGTAGGAGCAGAGGGAGAAACAGACTCCTCACTGAGGAGAGACCCCAATGTGTGGATCAATCCCAGGACCCTGAGATCATGACCTGAGCCGAAGGCAGAGGCTTGACTAACTGAGCCACCCAAGCATCCCTGAATATCACTATTAGACTTGGACCAAGAGGAAGCAACAGTAGAAGTTAAAATGGATCCCAATCAGCCAGAGGTGCACCCTGGCCAACCTGAAACTGCATATCCCATCAGTTTAACTGACACCAATAGAGTGCCTACGGATGGAACAGTCATACTTGAGGAGTCATCAGTCCGGAGAATAGCACAACACATTTAAGTCAGTTTTAGAACCCTGTTAATGTGATGGTATGCGCACAGTAAACCCCCTCATACTAGCAGACACTACCTTGAAGTATAGCAGGGGAGAAAGAGGAGAACTGAAACACTGACTATATATCTCAAAGAAACCAATCTCCTATAAGTATATCTCAAGTTATAAAATTAAACTGTGATGTCCAGAATTCGCATTCCTCTCCCTCAAAAAAATAAACTTTGGTTCTTTTTTATCCTCCTTACCAGTGCTTGCATGGGCTGCAAGAAGGATCCATGAGAATATGTCGCTTTTAGAGAATAAATATCTTTCTGCAAATTTGAATGTACTATGCATAATTCCCAAAAAACTAGAAATCCTATTCCAGGAAAACTAATGCTACAGATCACATATATATTTTGAAGTATATGCACGTTTAAGGTTGTTCAGACTCAACTTATGCCCGAAATTCACTCTTGGTTCTGTCAGATCATTGATTTGACATTGATCTGATTTGATTATACGTAGATAGATGATATCAGCTCTAATATTGAGGAAGTAGACAATGCAAAGTAATTAGTCACAAAGCTCTTTTGTAAGCCTCCAATATAATGAACTCTGGGCAAATTAGCCCGTAAGCATAATATCTCCCATTTTAATTTGATTTCTGAGCTCCAGAATTAGGAGAGCCATCAGTAAGATCCGTTGTTATTTTGCCCAATATAATTAGAGGGTCAGCAATTTGATCTTGCCTTGATGACAAAACAATTATCTATGGCATCCCCTTTCCCATTTTGGAAAAAATAAAAGCCTGTGCTTACTTAGGTTTCTTTTCTAATTAAGTAGAGCTCGTCCTGGTTTCACAGGGATGGAATGAGCAAGGCATGAATGTCAGAACTGAAGCTCAGCATGAGTATAAAGTATATCCCAGGCAAGAGGACTCACAACCATAGCAGTCATGATTCTCGAGCACCCTCACCTTATTACCCTCCTGTCTCTGTCTGTATGAACTATCTATCAGCCTTTTTCTTTCCCTCCTGTGAGTGTCACAGTCGCTCTCCCCTCCCACCTCGCCTACATCTGCACGTGAGCTCCCAGCTATTCAGCTCTATGTCTGGTCATTTCATAGTTCTCCATTCCCTGCTACTGGAGGTGGGGGTTTTTCAATGGAATTACATTTCCTAGTTTCTCCAGGAAATTATAAGAAAATAGAAATCACTGTAAAATGCTATAACAATTAAAAAATGAACAGTTGTTTTGCTTCTTTCTTTCTTTTCTTCTCTTTTTTTCTTTCTTTTCCTTTACCATAGCAGAAGTTTGAAATTCTGTCAACTCCCTTGGTAAACCATTCCAATTTCTTATACTCTTTGATGACAAATTTCTCTTAAAAGACTATTTTGGAATTTTTGACATTCTGTTAGACCCATTTCTTACCTTAGCAATCAGTATTCAATATTGTGGCTTACATTTAAGCCACATTTAATGATGGCTTACATTTGACATGTTAAGTTTCTTTGGCTTTTTGCTCCCTACTTAACAATTTTTGTTTTTTCCTGACTTATAAAAATAAGAGTATGAACCACATATGAAATGGCTGAATCTCTACTTCTATCACTAAATAGACAATGTTCCAAATTTATTTTTTCAAATGGTCTCTTTTAAAGTTGGGGAGTGATAGCAACCTGAATATACCAGAGAAAATGGGACCAAAACCCACAGTGTGCCTTATAGACTATACTAGAAGAAAAAAAAAAAGTGACATTTTTTAATGCAACTTTGCATAGTGAAATTTGCCAAGTACATGAATCTCCCCTTGTAATCTTAGTTTACTTGTCTTAGCTATAGGATAACCCCTCATCTGAAGTAAAGTCGCATGATACCTATTTTAGGGCTTGTGCATTTACCTACCAGTTCTTACCAAAGCCAAGTTCCTACACTTGCTCTTAGCCAAAAGGCCGAGAAGCGATACCAAAGCCAAGTTCCTATACTCAGAGTTCTTATGTGTCAGAAAAGCATGTGTACAGATATCTGCTGTGGCAAATTTAGTTGTGTCACATTGAGTAAATTGCTCAATCTTGCTGATTTTGTTTGTATCGGTATAACATGAACCATCATACAATCTTTGTAAAATAGTTCTGAGGATTAATGAATTAATAAAGAAGTTTAAGCACTTTGCATGGTGCCTAGCAAGTAATCAAAGCTTAATAAATGATCATTGCTTTGTTTCTTTAGTTTTATTATCATTTCCAATTTTCTCGGGGAGAAGAAATTCTCTCTGGGATTTATGTTTTCTCTAAGGATTGTGTAAAACATATTGACAAGCTATAATTAAAAGGCAATTCTCCTCTTGTTGTGGGCAAATAAGCATTTCTAGGAAGCACTCTTGTAACCTTGCATTTTTTTCTGGTCACTAGGTTACATAAAAAGACTTATTAGAGCGTTGCTAAGTGAGTGGTACATCTCTTCTTCCCATATGACATCAGGTCTCCCACAAAGTGCCTGTTTTGAGCTTTTAGAAGAGAGTAGAAATGATTCATCTGTCCTATATCCATTGAGTTGTTGAAACCCTGAGATAATTGTAAAATGTAGTCGAAAATTCTTTAACACTCCTCCCATTGATAGATAGCATTTATATCTTTTCCTCTTTATCTGTACAGACTTGTAACTGTTTTACCCAATAGAGTACAGCAGTCCTGACTCCAGGTGACTTCTAAGGCTAGCAGATATAAAGCCATGACATTTCTGCTCTTTTTCATGGATCCCTGAGCTACCTTATGAAAAGTTCAACTACAGTGAGGCAGCCATGCTGTGAGGAAGTCCAAAGAACATGGAACGGACATTTGTAGCTCCAGGGGATAGTTTCAGTTAAGCTCAAAACTGCAGTCATCCCCGTCCAGGTGCCAGATATGTGAATGATAAGTCTCCAGCTGAGGGTAGCCACACCCCCACCCCAGCCTTTCAGTCAAATTCAGGGGAGTCTTCCCAGCGAAGTCCCCAGACAGTGTGAAACAGTCAAACCATCAGTTCTGCCTTGTCCAAATTCCTGGCCCACAGAATCTCTGAGCATAATAAAATGGCTTTTGTTTTATGCCACTCACTCATGGGGTAGCTTGTTATGCTGCAACTTATAACTGGAACACTCTCAGAATTTTAGTAGATCTGCTGGGGCAGAGAGGTGATTATGGAATGATCAGTTAAGACTTCCCCAAAGAAATCTATTCAGATGAGGACAAGGAGAGCTTGGAGTACAGAGTGGGGTCAAACAAACAACTTCAAGGGAACCTGCTATATGGTAACATATAGGATTGAGAAATTAACTTCAAGAAAGTCTAGGCCACCAGGTTTAGGGAACTAGTGTAACAGAATTCCAATCTCCTAAAGAAGTTGTGGAGGAAAATATTCAATAGAAGAAGACCACACAGATTTAAAAACAACCCATATAATCAATTACTGAGGAACCAGCAAAAATATCAATTGGACTGCATCAGTTAAAACTGATTTGTGCGTGTTACTGATTATTGCCAGATTTCTTAATTACAACCAAGATGTTTTATCTGTAAGGCTGGGAGGTTTGAAATGCCCCAGGATATTTAAAAAATACTAGTGTATTCCAAGAAGATAATTGTTCTTTCATGTTAAACATATATCTCCTTTAAAAATTTACTTTAGTATTAAAATTTAAAAACAAAATACAAATTTTCTCTTTCATAAAATATTCACATATACCTTCAGAAAAAGATCTATACATTATAGATTAGTAGTCAAAAACCTATAAGGGTATTTGACACATGGCAAAGTAACTCCATTTGGGAACAGTGACAAGAGATTTCAAAAAGAAATGAAGCATTCCAGCTGAAAAGCTAATCCAAATGTGAGAGTTCTAAAAAATGCTTTGCTTTTGGGGCACCTAGATGGCTCAGTGGGTTAAGCGTCCCACTATTGATCTTGGGTCAGGTCATGCTCAGGGTCTTGAAATCAAGCCCTAAGAGGTTTCACACTCAGGAGGAAGCTTGCATTGGATTCTCTCTCTCCATTTCCCTGTGCTCTTCCCTTCCAATTCCCCAACCTTGCACACATGCTCGCTCTCTCTCTCTTTCTCTCAAAAAACAAACAAAAAATGCTTTGCTTTCTTTAATATGATTTGAATGTTTCCTAAATGAATGCAGATGTTTTTTCTCACAGATCTATGTCAAATTGTTAAAAGATACATTGTGGCATGTATGCATAAAATCAACATACAGACATTTGTCATGCCTTACGTTATCATCAGATTTGGAGATATCTGCAGAACACAATAGTCAAGAATAGGATAGTTCATGGTTCTTAGATAAGGAATTATTTATTTTTCTTCAACTCTGTCCCATATATGCCTGTTTCTGCTTCTACATTTTGTGGGAGAGCATCTAGGCTATTACTGGGCAACATTTTACCACTGGCTAAGATTTTTGTGGTGAAGATTAGCATCCAGATGCAGCACTCTTTTTTGTACCTCCTGCAGGAAGTACACACACAAAGATGGAAACTTTCAGGATGTTCCCCATGATCTTCAGCTGTAAACAGGGGTACAAATTGAGACTAGAATCTCTTCTGCAGATGATCCATTCTTTGGGTCAACTTGGGAATTGTGGGGGTTGTTAAACCTTTCTTACACATCCTGGCTTTAGCCATAGTCCTAAGTCAATTTTTTTGCCATAATTATGCATAAAGGCTTATAAATTTGCAAACCATTTGATTTTTGATTGATTGCTTTTGTTCTATTGAGACATCTTTGGCATATAAAGTTAGAAGGTAGTTAAAGTGGCCATCGGATTTTCACTTGATTTTTCTTTTTGCCTCAGTTGGAAAAGAGGGTTGGAAGAAGGCTTGAGTACTAGGATTATTATTAATCCCTAAACAAAGGCCTGAGAGTATTTTATAAACTGCTTGGAGAGGACTTGGCCTACATCTTCAGAATAAGAAGAGATGTAAACTAAAACTCATTTGATAGCCAGGCCTTGCAGCTTTCATGTTTCATGAAAGTGAGTGCCTTGGTTCCAACTCTGGCAGTTTCCCAGAAGAAAGTTCAGAGGTAACTTTGAAGTGTTGTTACAGATAACATCTGTATTTGATGTTTGCAGGAGACAGAGCTTTTGAGTATATATTTGACATATTACAGAAGTATATCCCACTGATAATTTGGGGGTTTTTTGTTGCCTAAACATATAATGGAAGGCATAGTATTAATCTTCATAAGCTCCTATGTTGGTTTCCTAGAGTTAGCTTTACAAGGTACCACAAACTGGGCATCTTAAAACAGTAAAAATTGACTATCTCATAGCTCTGGAGGCTAAAAGTCAAAGATCAAAGTGTTAGCAGGGCCATGTTCCCTCATGAAACCTGTAAGGAGAATCCTTCTTTGCTTCTTGTCAGCCTCTGGTGGTTTTCTGTCTGTCTCTGGCATCCTATGGCTTGCAGCTGTCAATCTCTGCCTTTGTTGTCCCATGATATTCCCCCTTGGTGGGTGTGTGTATCTCTGTCTCTTCTGTTCTTATTAGGACACCAGTCATATTAGATTAGAAGCCTTTTGTACTCCAGTATGACCTCATCTTAATGGGTTATGCCTGCAACGATCCTATTTCGAACTAAGGTCATTCTGAAGTACTGGAGGTTAGGACTCCAACAGAACTTTTAAGAGTATGCAATTCCACCCATAATGGTCTCCTAAGAGTAATTCTTAGCTTTATTTTAGTATACAGTTTTAGATCACATTTTCTTCCCATTTCCTAAATTGCAACAGTTAGAGCAAATTATAGACAGGCACATTTATGTATAGTCTAGTATTTCCAAAATATATAATGATTTTAACATCTAACTATCTCAGAAGCTCCTTTCCCACATCCTTCCTTTTTATTTTTTGTCTTTCTTTGTCCTTTATAAAAGGCAAACGATGCAAGAATACATCCCTAAATGATTGAATTTATCCGCAAATTGCTTCCAGGTGCTCATATCACTTTCTCTCCATCTTCAACTGAAAGACCAAAAAAAAAAAAAATTTCAATGTCGTTGAAGAGCAAAATCATGAGGAATTTAAATAGTTTTGGTTTTCACCTCATTTTCCTTCTGAAATATTTCTTGTTTACATTCCTCTGGTTTACATTTACTTACACTTACCATATTACACCACTAGTATCATTGTGAGATTTTTGTTCATTCTTGATTTTTCAGTTACCAACATAGCACAAGGTTCACAATAGGCACTAAGTAAGAGTTGATTGACTTCAATGTGGAGTTTTCAAGTGCTTTAATTCACTTGAAGATACCTAAAGTATGACAACCTCGAAAGGATTTATTGGTAAGAAAGAAGTCAGAACAGATTAGTTATAAATACATATAAGAAAGAGTTGAAATTCTGAGGACATCTGTCTATATTCTGTTTTTTATTGCATATCTAAATGGTACTTTAGAGGTGTTTGAAATGACTATTACTCCGTTATAAACTCAATATATGATTTTAATTTAATTGGCATTCCTCCACCTCTGTTGCTTATAAGAAAAAGAAAAAAAAAGATACATTTAACAACTGCATATATTTGCCTAGATTTGCCAAATATTGACATTTTTAAACTGTTGTTGACATCCTCCCTCTTCCCTCAATCTTTTGAAAATAAATTGAAGAGACCATGACACTTTATCCCAAAATACTTTAGCAAGCATCTCATAAGAATAAAGACATTTGCAGCAGTATCCACTGAAAAATAAGATTAATTCAATAATACCATCTCATACATAGTCCATATTTAGTTTGCACCAAAATTTCATTTATCATTACTTTAAAGTCAAAGATCCAGTAAAAGTTGATGTATTTGATTTGTATGCTTCATTAGTTATGTTAAATCTAAGATAGCCCCTATACCTTCTTTTGTTTTTTCCCCACAGCATATACTTTTTCATGGAGTTTATGCCACCTCCCCTACTGAGCATCCAATATTCTACATGTCTCTATTCGTTTCCTCATTACTAGATTAAGATTCAACACTTTGGGACAGAATACTATAAAAGTGATGTTTGTATGTTTAGTGTATCAATCTTGGAGGTGTGTAATATTCTATTTCACAATATTGGTAGTGTTGAATTTGATTTCTTGATTAGGAGGCTGGTCAATATAAATGATAAAAGGTGGTATTTTTGGAAGGTGGTATGTACATGTTCAGTTCCTCTGAAACCTTTTATCAAATGGTTTTAACATCTCTTGATGACCCTTACCTGGATAAACTGTTACATGGGATTATGAAATGGTGTTTTTCAATTCTGTCATTTCTTCAGAATTTTCCTATAAAGGGGAGGCCCCCCTTCATCTCTATTATTAACATTGCCATCATTGCCATTATTTTTAATATCACTATGCTAAATTCCATGTGTTATAATCTGTTTATCTTATTATTCAATATTCAACTTAATTGAATATTGTCTCATCTTTGATTCATGGAATTCCCAGCCCACTAGCTCCTGCATTCTTGTTTTCAGGCACAGTGTTCTAAATTTTCTGTCTAAATTTATAACCATTCATTTCTCCAAGGAACTGGTTTCTTTTTTACTAGGGAATGGTATTTTGAAACCAGTATCTAGGGCTTGGACATCCTTAGGATACTGAGATGTCATTATTTCTAAGCCCTTTGAGTGAATACAGTTAGAAAAATAGTTTTACTGGAATACAAACCTATATTAATATGTCCAATTCTCAACCAAACCCACGGCATTTATTCTTACCCTCCCTACTTCACATTTGTTTGATTTTAGCTTCTTAGTCAGTGAAAACTATGGTTTTCAAAAATACTTAGTATATATACTCACTTGCCTTATTCCAGAACATATTAAAAATAATTTTGCATCATACGACTAACGCTTTTACCAAAAACAGACCTATAAATCAATCTCAAGACTTTTTTTTAACTTTCACTCTTAGAATTTATTTCTTGAGAAGAGTGTTAAAAAGTTATGTGAAATAATTATTTGGTCTGGTTTGCATACTTACAATTTGATATAAAGTTAAATTTTATAATTTCTATTCTTAGTCAATTTGAAAATTTTTCCATACTTTATTCTGTATTTTAAATCTGCAAAAAATGGATGTGTATTAAAATTCAAACTACTTAAAAATGATACTTGAAAAATTCAGACTCCCATTCCTAGTCCCTCATTTATACCATCTACCCTGCAAAAGTAATATTTTTCATTAATATCTGGTTTATCTTTCCTATGTTTCTTTTCTTTTTGCAAAAATAAACATGAACCCCCCCACACACACACATAAACACATGCAATACATATATTCTTATTTCTCCTCTCTCACACAGAATTAGCCTGCTGTATACATTCTTTCATACCTGTCCTTTTTCATTTGACAGTTCATGCTAAAAAATACTGTCAGTCTCTAGAGGTCTTCTTCACTGTGCTTAAGCATCATGGTGCTACATTATGTGAATGCACCAAAAGCTTTTCAGGCCAGTTTCTTATGAATGTCATGTATATATATGGTTTCCATTATTTTACTTTGTCACATCATTCCAGAATGAATAAGTAATAAGCATGTGCATGTCTTGTTTCATGTTGGTGGGAGTGTAGCTTAATTACAATTTCTCATAAGTGCAGCACATTATTCTTCAAAATTGTCTTAAGTGCAATTCTCATGAGATAGCCATGTTCGTAATTTTGAAGAAAATTCATCAAATTCGCATCCATAGTGGTTGCATCATTTTACTCTCTTACAAGCAAAGTCAGATAGTGATGATTTTTCTGGGACTTATCTAAGAAGTTTATTGTTATCATATAAAATTTCTGTTAAGCATTGTCACAGTGAAAAAGATCTTACTGAAGTTTTGTTTTCCATTTCTTTAACTATGAGTAATTTAATGATCTTTTCACATGTTTAAGGGACCTTTGTCTACGTTTTTCTGTAAGATGCTTTCCTTGACAGATGAACTGATTTCATATTATAGGAAGTTACAAAAATAATAGAGTACCCCAATCTTCATCCACTTCCCCCTAATGGTAATATCTTACATACCATAGCACAGCTATCAAAAAGTCAATTAATCTTTTCTAACTATACACCATATTCAAATTTCATCAGTTTTTCTACTCAAGTATTTTCCTGTTCTAGTATCCTAGATACATCTATTTGATTTTGAGAACTATTTATATATTCATGGTAGTGGTTCTTTTCCTGTAATTGAAATTGCCAATATATTCTCCCAATTTTCATTTGTCTGTTTCCTCTCTTTAGAACATCCTTCTTTCTTTCACTTGACTCCATTTGATATATCCCTGACTATTTGTAAGCTGGTTAAATTCTTGTAATTCTCTCTCATAGCTCTCTCAGAGTTTTCTCCACAGAATTTATCAATTGTCAGACTTTTATGTTTGTTTACTTGTTTTGTCTCTCTCCTCATTCAACTCTAAAAGCATGAATGCAGGAGCTGTGTTTAGTCACCACCATACAAACAACTGGAAGACTGCCTGCCATGTATTAACTTTTTACCATTATCATTTGAGTTTCTTAAGTAAATCATGGAGAAAGTGTACTATAGAAGAAGCCATTGAAAGAAGTGAGATTATTTAGTTTAAAACAAAGAAGTTTAAATAGGAACATGATAAATATTTTCAAATATTTAAAGAGTGATCACATACAGTAATATTATTTCTTGTATGTAACTCCAGAGGCCTTTCAGAACAGCCAAAATTAGCTATTTTTTTTTCTAAAATTAGAAAATGTTTTCCTGGTGTTTTTTCCTAAAATTAGAAGAATTAAAAAATGGAATGGAAGTGTCTTCTGAGCCATGGAGTATTTTCAAAGAGAAAACAGATTTCAGAGAGGTTGGAGAAGAGGTTAATGCATAAAGTTGGTTTGACTGAATAAATTCTACTAAGTGTATTTCCAAAGCTAAGATTTTATGAACCCATGAAAATAAACTTTCAGGGTAAATGTTGATATAACCATTCTCTTAGAAGAAAGAAATAATTCAGTTTTAGCCCAAATGAATGAATTCATCATGGTGAAATTTTAGCAATTACACAGCTAAGTGGAAACCTATTGTGGGTAGTAAATATTTCTGGTCACCAAAAAATAATACTGTATTTATAATGTTTTCTCAGATCATCACAAGGATCATGCACTAATCTGATACATTTATTAAAAAGTGAAACTATTTGTATGTGTTATCAGTTCTCATCTTTAGACTTGAGCTGGAGTTTTGCAATTTATATATGAATTAATGAAAAAGAGCTAAAAACTGAATTCTAACACATGAAATACACATTCCTAGATTGAGTATATCATCAGGTCCTTAGGCAGCACCTGAAGCACATGAATTAATGCACAAGCTTGAGGAATAAGAAATTTATATTAGTGTTTAATCTCAAATTTCATGGAATGAATTTTGGGAAATAACATGTCCCACTGATCATGTCAATGTTACCCTGGCATCCCACAGTACCCTTAAAGATGTTCCATTCATGGGCCAGCCTGAATTTAATTCCCATCTTACTCACTGACTAATGAGAAATTCAGTGCTGATATTTAATTAAGTGCTAATCTGAAGGACATACATGCACTAAACCTAATATTAAAGTACATGGCAGAAGGACAAAGTCTGTGAAAGACAATGGAAGTGAATTATTGAATTGCAAATATCAGAACCTATGGCTCTTTTGCTTATGGCGGGCTACCAATTTGGAAAGGTCCGCCATTTTTAAGTTTTCTTTAAGGCAGACATTCTACATATCACCATATGCTCAAAAAAATTCTGTGGTTTTATAATCTCTTCTACATTTTTTTAGTTCGTTGTATTTGCCGCAGAGGGTGAGTTTGCAAATGCACCTGCACAGTTTGATGTTTATAAAAATGGCAATTATGATGATGTACCATTGAAATAAAACTTTGCTGGATAGAAATTAAAGAGTGAAAACAATGATCTGCTAAAAACTATTATTTTGTCAGGCATTCCATTCATCAGAATTGCAATTAATTTCTTCCTCTCCATCGTCATTGTGGTTGAAACAAAGACCAGTAATCTCACATCTGGTTACAGATTTAAAAAGAGAACACTTCCTTCTTTCACAAAGCTCTGGAAGTATTGTGTTTACATTGTTCAAGGAGATAGTTAAAATTCTCTGGTGTTCAATGTTTTATATTTATTGTGATTTAGACTCTGGAAAATTTGCAATCCAAGTATGGAAGCAGTGTTTTATTAAAAATAAATGTCTTAAAACAGCCTCCCTTGCTTTTCAGTTGCTTCGAAATGTCTGCGATACTGAGATTTAAAAAATAATGTTAGTGCACTGTTAGCATTCACTTTACATTTCATAGGAAACAATAGCTATTTTTGTACACAAATAAAATCCAGAGTCTATAAGGGTTAGCATTCATCTTGTCATCTTATTTGTAACCCAGCGCTTCATTCTGGCTGAATCACCTCGCTGTATGAGTTCTGTCATGATCTTTGGCTTTGCCGCCTGTATACATTCTGCTTTTCTTGTTGACTTTCTTCCTACTCTCCATCCAGCCACTACTACTAATGTCAGAAGACAACATGGCTTTCCATATAGTTCTTCCTGTAAATAGTTTAGAGTTTAGTTTTATGTTTATGGTGGCTCCCTGACTCTGTTTCTTTCCAACACTTTTCAACGAGGCAACTGTGTTAGTGTACTCTGACTATATTATAAAAGGGCCCCAGATTTGGTGACTGAAACAACATAAATGTATTTACGTAGAAGTCTGAGATCAAGGTGTCACAGGTTGGTTTCTTCTGAGACCTCTCTCCTTGGTTTGTACATAGCCATCTTCCCCCTGTATTTTCAAATGGTCTCTCTCTGTATATACTTATGTACAAATTTCCTCTTATAAGGATGCCAGTCATATTGGATTAGGGCCCACACTAATGACCCCATTTTAACTTAATTACCTCTATAAGACCCTAACCCCCAAGAGAGTCACCATCTGAGGTATTTATTCTTTGGTTAGACATTTCTTAAGACTTTAGGCCCATTTTTTAATTGGATTGTTTGTTTTCTACTTGTTGACTTCTAAGAGTTCTTTGTATATTTTGAACAACAGTCCTGTTGTTCAGATGTGTCTTTTGCACATGCTTTCTCTTAGTTTGTGGCTTGTCTTCTCATTCTCTTGATGTTGTCTTCTGCAGAACAGAAGTTGTTAATTTAATTTTTTAAGATAGATTTATTTATTTATTTATTTAATGGAGAGAGAGAGAGTTCGTTCACAAGTGGACAGAGCGGCAGGCAGAGAGAGAGGAGGAAGCAAGCTCCCCACTGAACAGAGAGCCCAGTGTAGGGCTCAATCCCAGGACCATGGGATCACGACCTGAGCCAAAGGCAGAGGCTTACCCAGTGAGCCACTCAGGTGCCCCAGAAGTTGTTAATTTTAATGAATTTTAATTTTAATTTTAATGAAGTTTGGTTTATTAATTCTTTCATTGATCATGCATTTGGTCAGATGTAATTATGTAAAGTGTTTTTTTTTTCCTCTGGCTTCTTTCAGAATTCCTCCTTTATCTTTCATTTTCTGTAGTTTGAAAATTATGACTAGAAAAAGTTGAGTTTTGGGGTTTTTGGTTTTTGCATTTATTCCCGGTGTTGTTCTCTGAGATTCCTGGATATGTGGTTTACTGTCTGACATTAATTTGGGGGAATTTGTCAGTCATCATTTTATCAAACTTTTTTTTCTGTTTTTGCTTTCTCTTCTCCTTCTGGTATTCCCATTATGCAACTACAAGTATCTTTGTAGTTGTCCCATAGTTCTTAGATATTCTATTTTTTTCCCCCAATTCTTGTTCTCCTTGCCTTTTGATTTTCAAGAATTCTTGATATGTCCTCTAGCTCAGATATTCTTTTCTCAGCTCTGTCCAGTCTACTAACAAGCTCTTTAATGAGATTCGTATTTGTTATAGTGGCTTTTTTTGTTTGTTTCTTTGTTTTTGTTTTTTGTCTCTAGCAGGTTTTTCATTTTGTTGTTCTTTTTTTAGGATTTCCCTCTCCATTTGCATAGCTCATCTGTTCCAGCATGCTATCTACTTCATCATCAGAGACCTTAGCATAATAATCATGTCGTATAATTCCTATACCCCTACTTCATCTGGTCTGATGTGTTCTCCCTCTCTTAAAACTGAGATTTTTGTCCTTTGTTTGGCCTTGTACATTTTTTCCTGATAGCTGGGCAAGACGTACAGAGTGAAAGGGACTGTAAATAGGCCTTTAGTAATGTGGTGGTGAGATGTGTGGACAGGGAAGGCTTTCTACAGTTCTATAATTAGGACTCAGTTTTGTTTTTTTTTTTTTTTTAAGATTTTATCTATTTATTTGGCAGAGAGAGATCACAGTAGACAGGCAGGCAGAGAGAGGGAGGGGAAGCAGGCTCCCCTCTGAGCAAAGAGCCTGAGGCGGGACTCAATCCCAGGACCCCGAGATCATGACCTGAGCCGAAGGCAGCAGCTTAACCCACTGAGCCACCCAGGCGCCCCAGGACTCAGTTTTTTAGTGAACCTATTCATCTATATTAGGAACTTCATATGAGCTTCTCAGTGTTTTTCCTCCTTTTGGTGAAACAGTTCGGATAGAGTTGCCTAGAGTTGGATATTTCCTTTCCTCTAAATGAGTGAGGCTCTTATAATACCTCAGCAGGCTATCCTCAGTTAATTAGTTTCCCATGAAGGCAGTCCTTATTAAGAAGAATAGAATGCTCCTGTGTATTTCAAAATGGTTCCCTCTGCCCTCTCCCAGCCAGAAACATATGAGGATTTTTGTCCTGTATTCACCTTGAGAATCTCGTCAAATTCCTGGAAGTTGATTCTGGAAGTTGATAATGGATAAGTGGATCCCTTATCCACACTGAGCTTCTGGCAGTTTGTCAATTTCACTTCCAGTTTTCCTACATGGGTACTGATTCCTGAGGTGGTTTCTTCTGTGAGTTTTTCCTCAGGTAAGCCACGTCTCCCTATATTCCTCTGTCTCTCCAGTCTTGGGAGCAATGGTTTACTGTGTCTTCTCCTCTCTTAAGGATCCAAGAAGAGTTGATTTTTCACTGTTCAGCCTTTTATTTGTTATTAAGGTAACTTCAAGATATCTCACATGTAAACCAAATACCAGAAATATTTAGATGGCTATTTTCTTGGTATAGAGGAAAAAAAAAGTGTGCCCCTATGAAACTCCTAGTGTGGTGGATGAAACCTTAGCTGCAGAGTTAGGTACATGTTTGGGTTCACAGTTTAAGTCATTCTGCTGCTTCTCTGCTTCTCTGACTGTAAACGTTGACTAGGAATCACTACTGCCACACATACAGCTGTGGATCAAACCTGTGTCACCATACAAGCTTAACAAACTGGCTTTTATAAGTAAAACACCACTGGTAGTTAATGCAGTAATTAGCATTCACAGATTTTTTCAGTATCATTGAACTAAATTTGGAAAAATTTGTATAGAGAAGCACAGAGATAACATTTTTTATTTATTTTATTCCTTTACTGGTTTTATTCATATCTCCTCTTATATTATATTGTCTTTTAAGATTGAGCCATCAATCTCTAAAATAGAAATCTGCAAAATATATTTTTACCAGAGGCAAAAGGGATTCACTTAGCATTTTATGTTAAGTTAGAAAGGTTGAGACACTTTTACAAGCACCTTATTTGGATATTTATGAAGGTACTGTTTCCCTCAGAAAAGAGTCTTTATATACCATTTGGAGCATTTTAACCTCTCTCTTTCTCCCCATTAGAAGTAAGCTTGATGACATATGTACATACGTAAGATTATTCTTCTCCAAGGCTCATTATCTCTTCCTTAATGCTTGGGAATTATGATCCTAATGGCTTTCTTGCTGCACTTAATGAATGATTTTTCATGTTCTACCTGTTCTTGTCCAATTCTTTATAAAGAGAAAAAGTATTTTAGGATGGTCATAGATATATATATGTAGTGATTCTCCATTAGTAGAGATTGGCACTGCAAAGTACTCCAGTTTAAGAATATTATGTCTATCAGCCAAAGGGCACCACTCAAGCTAATGGAGTCTTCATTTCCTGTAATGACTATTCTACCCTTTACATACAAGCAAAGGACGAAATACCAACGAACTACTTTAGAAAAAAAAAGTAGTTAAGGAAAAAAAAAATAATAGGAATAATCTTTGCAGAGATTTCTAGGCATCTAAAACTTGATATTCCTTAAGTATTTCGTCTTTTAATATGCTTTTTCTCTGGTTCACATTAAGATGCTTATTACTTGAAGAAGATTAAACTTTAGAAGTAGACATTATTAAAAAAAAAAAGAAGTAGACATTGTTTTTTGTTTCTTTGTTGTTTATAGAACTCAAAAATATAAAAAGGGAAAGAAGTCTAGATAAAACCTAGGAGGTTATTTCTTTTTTTTCCCTTCCACTTGAGAAATCAGAAGACTTCTCCAAAAAACACAGAAAAGTAAATTTAGAGGATGGAAATAATAATAGACTAAACCTGTGTTTACTCAAGAGAAACCTATTAGAAATGTCATAAAACTGCCATATAAGAAATTTTCAGAAATCAATAAGAAGTTTGCCTCAGAGAAATGCAACTCTCTACATATATATATGTAATAGTTTCATGGTGAATATTGATATTGAGATTACAGTTTATAAATAACTGATAAAGGTAGCATCAGTCCATGTTTGGTTAACCGATTTCACAATAGAAATTTGAGACATATGAAAGCTGAATAATATTTTTTTAAAATTTTTTTAAAATTTATTTTAAGCATAACCTTATTCATTATTTTTTCACCACACCCAGTGCTCCATGCAATCTGTGCCCTCTATAATACCCACCACCTGGTACCCCAACCTCCCACCCCCCCACCACTTCAAACCCCTCAGATTGTTTTTCAGAGTCCATAGTCTCTCATGATTCACCTGCCTTCCAATTTTTAAAGTTATATCCCAATAAGTCTGAGTTGAGAACTCTGAATCTGATAACTTTTCCTTGGTACATACTATAATTTGAATACAGTTTGAAAATCTTTTTAAGTATTTTACCTTTATTCATTTTTAATCTTCCTTGTAAATTTAGAAATGTTTTGCATTTTCCATGTGAAGTACATTAAAATATTTATTCTAAAAATGGTTTTGACTAAAAATATATTCATAAAATAGTTTTTAAAATATTCTTTTCCTGAAGCAAGTTTTAAAAGTTGCAGATTGACCTGGAATATTTGATCATCAGATTATTACTAGTGAAATTCTCCATTGGATTCAGAGAGAGAGAATTGTTTGACTGGTATTTATTTCTTAAGATAATAGTCTTTAGCTATTTTTTTAGTCTTTACAAGATAGATATTTACTCCAAACCTTTATCTATCTATCCATCCATCCAACCAACCTCTTTTACTCCTTTATTTTTCCCAGAGCCAGTAGGAAATAGAGAGTTTCTAAGATGGTTTAAATAAAATAAATTAGTTCAACAGAAGAAACTAGGCTAACGGTCAGCCAGTTCAAAGCCAGAAGGGATTGTCACATTCTGAACAATGAACAGATGAGGCAAAAGAAACTTAGAATTTTTGAATCACTTCTCTAATTCCCCAGGGACTCATGACTCCTAAATTAGAGCTCATTCCACAGACACATCCAGGTGAACTGTACATATAGCTGTAAAAAATAAGTTGCTCTTGGTGTGCCTGGGTGGCTCAGTGGGTTAAAGCCTCTGCTTTCAGCTCAGGTCATGATCCCAGGGTCCTGGGATTGAGTCCCGCATCGGTCTCTCTGCTCGGCAGGAAGCCTGCTTCTCCCTCTCTCTCTGCCTGTCTCTCTGCCTACTTGTGATCTCTCTCTCTCTGTCAAATAAGTAAATGAAGTCTTTAAAAAAAAAAAAAAGTCTGTTTCTTGGTTTGCCCCTCTCTCTCTCTTTTCCCCTTTGCTCATTTGTTTTGTTCCTTAAATTCTACATATGAGTGGATCATATTGTATTTGTCTTTCTCTGTCTCAATTTTTATTTCAAGTATTTGTTTGACTGTAAACATGATGCAAAAGTATTTTATGCTGTTGAGGTCAGTGCTTAGTTGGCACATAATTTCACAAAGCACTGTGTGTCAGATAGAAAATGTACTGCAGTGGAGAGATCACTGGCTTTGTATGGAGACAAAACTCCTGTGAAAATCCAAGTTCTACTATTTTCTAGTTGTAAATATGTAGGCAATGTATTTAATTTCTCTTTGGAATCTCAGTTTTCTCATCTATAAATAGGAATAGAATTCTTTCTCCACCCTTACGTTAGGAGTATTAAATGAGATCGCATATCTGAAATTTGTGCTCTGCACATGGACACAAATAAGTAATAGAAAGTGTGAATTTCCCTTTCCTTCTAATTTCCCCCCTTCAGCCCTTCATTTTTCTCTATTTCCATGAGAAGTTTCCCACTTATTTTTGGGGATAAACCTTTCTTTTATTTTTTCTGAGAGCCATATATACCTGAAAGTCCAATTTCTCTTTGGTGCCATGCTCAAATAACTAAGGGGATTTTTGGTCTTCCCTACAGTTGTGAACTGAACAGGGAGGGATTTATTACTTGGCTGGTCTCTGTAATGTTGGCCAGAGCAGTTGAGGGTCAAGGCCTGGCTGACAAAAGTGTCTAAATGTGTGTTTCACTTGGACAATTAAAGTGGGAGGGTACAGGCAACATTTATATCAGTTCTTAACTCCAACTTTAATGAAGAGTTAAACAAATAAAATGAGCCTGCAACATTAAAACCTTACAATCCAACAATGACTACAAAATTTGGATAGAAATCTGAACAGGATTCCTTTTAATTAACTCATTGGTTTTACATTAATAGTGTGTACTGTATGTCTTATGCATTGGCTTGTTATTTAATATCTGATATCATCCTCAATTTACAGGGTAGTAAACTTGGCTCAGAGACATTTGACTGTGATTTGCCCAAAAATGTAAATGGCAGTCCTGAAATCTGAATGAACAGCTTTCTAAAAAGACTATACTTAAAATATCAGTTGTCAGTGGTACCTCAGGTCTTTGAACGGAATGATTCCTGTTGCTTTTCATTAGCTTTAGATCCAAAGCACATGACAGGCTTGAAAATTCTTTCAAAATTCCCAGTTCTTGGAAGACTGAATTGTTTTCTGAACTATCACAATTATTTCTGCTCTTTTTTTGCTTTAGTTCAAAACTGTTTTTCACTGAATGATATATGAGTGTGTAGCAACTTAATCAAAATGCCTAGAATTGAAGAGAAAAATAATCACCATCATATTTTGATCTTCTGTGAATAATATTTGACAAGTAGAAATAGTATATAAATAATAGCTAATGGAGAATGTTCAGCATTCACATTACATCTTCCTTCTGGTGGTATAAATCGTTGTTGGGAAAAATGCCATATTTTATTTGTTATGACCCTGAAGAGAGGAAAATAAATTTAAAAAAAAGAGCATTGTGGGGCTGGGGTATGATCAATATGAGATTTCACTGAAATATTAAATATTCTGTTGATGATAGATTGACCCCTTGTCTTCTCTATTGTCAAAGTTGTTAAAGCTGCAATACTTTGAGGCAAGAGGTGAAGAGAATGCAAATGCACTAGAACCTAGTAAAAAGTATGACTTATTGTATGAGTTTATATATGGCACAAATGAAATCATTTTCAGAAATAAAACTACACAGAGAAAGTATCTGATCAATGTAAATGTTATTATGTCTTATTTTTTGAACACTACAAAAATCTCTTGTGGTCATTCAGGTTCCATGTTTTCTGCTGCATAATTTAATTTTCAACAAATATGAAGAGTAATTAAAATGTAAGTTAGATTATATCACTTTATGCTTACCTCTTTACCGTCACTTAAAACAGTTTCTCAATCTCAACACTATGGACATTTTGAGCAGGATAATTCTTTGCTTTGAGGAACTGTCTTGTTTAGTGTAGAAGGTTTAGTGGTATTCCTGGACTCAATTCACTACCTGCCAGTAGCACCTCCCTCTCCCATCTGTAACAAAAACATGTCAGTATTTCCTGCAATGCCCAAATTGTCACCTAGTTGAGAACCATTACACTTCATAATGACTATAAAATAAATTGCACACTCATTATCCTACCCTACAAGACCCCAAAATGCTCTGTCCATATTTGCTCTCTCACAAATATGTAATAGACTTTCTTATTATCACTTTTTTTAAAAATTTCTCCAAATTCCCAAGATAATTCCCAAGGTAGGAGCCCTTAAACACTCAACTTGGACTGCTCTTCTGAAGACCTTGCCACAAGGTCTTTCTTGCCTCACATCAGTTGTCACTCCCTGGGGATCTTCCTTGTTCGCCCTATTTAAAATAGTCACCTGGCCCCTTTCATTGTATCACCTTGATTTTATACCTTTCACAAAACTTATTACTGTATTTTATATTTTGTTTTTGTAAATCTCCTTTCACTGGAATGTAAGGCATTTAACAGGTGCATTGGTTTGTTTAACACATTTTTTTATTAAACCTAACATTATTTTAAGTGTGAGGAATACAGTATTAAAATGCAGGATGCTTAAGGCTTAGTAAATATATAAGCTGTAAAATCAAGTAGGATTTAATTATATCAAGGCTGGAATAGATTATGATAAATATAAGAAATGATTTCAAGTTTTAGAAACCTGTATCAAAGGTGAGAGTCATTAAAAAATATTTAACTCCTATCTGAAATAGGATAATTAGCTTTATTATTACCCATGTGTATGATATGATAAATGAATAGGACTATGTCAAAAGAGAATGAGTGATATGAGAATGAATAAATAAGAAGTTCCCTAACTTCTTCAGGTATTAATAGCTGCCCTATCTTCTTTCTTCCCACTGTACCAATGCATCTGCCCTGTAATAATTTAACAGGAGACTTGCAATTATCTATAAGATACTTGAAGACAGAATCATGACTTTTCATCCAGATATTTGCAGCATACATACCAGTGTATGAATAATATTTGAGTATTGATTACTTTATGGATCTTGGTTTGTGTATTCTATCAATACCTATTGTTAAACTTGATATCAAGCACTATTCTAGACACTATGATTTCTATTATTATGCATGTTTTACTTTTGCTCTGAGGTAGCATGAAAAAATGCAACAATCGTAAGAGCTCTGTCCACCATCGTCCCAAAACAGAATAAAGAAAATCAGTAATACTAAGCTGATGGAACTTCATTGTTTGAGCTTTACTTTTCCCTAATTTGAAAGCCTGCTACTCAGTCAATGAAATTAATGATGGGGAAATTGAGAATCAATGAAAGGAAATGCGTTCTGTGCATTGTGTGTAGCCAAGCGATAGAATTCTCTGACACAGATGAGATCAAGTCAAATAATGTGGTTGGATATGAAAATAGAAGAGATAGCTTTATCTTCATTCATAGCACTTGCAGTTATTACTCTATTGATCAAACAAAGAAGAAATTTATCTTTCGCTTCTAGGCATATTGATAAGTTGATTGTCTGCAAAGATAAATGTGTGATATTTTGATCTTCTGTGGGATTTATGTTGCAGTGTGGAAACAGGGGAAGGGTTGATGTATGGGATTGATTCTAGTGCTTCCAGAAGAGATAGAGATCAGATACCTAGACTGAACCTGTGTGACAAATAGAAGGATCTAAACTATATTCTCAAAGTCATTCAAAAATAAGCAATGGGACAGTTATTAAAATAAAAGTGAATTGAAAGTTAAAACATTTTTACGGTAAATTTTGTTTACGTAAAATAGCCCTGGATTGATAGAAAAAGAAGGAAAAACATTTACTGAGTACTAATCTGCCATAAACATTTGAAGAGGTCTTACCTAGTCACCATAATGATTCTAGTAAATAGAGGAAAATACTGATTTTTTAAAAAGATTTCTTATTTATTTATTTGACACAGAGAGAGAGAATACAAGCAGGGGAGTAGCAAGCAGAAGGAGAGGGAGGAGAAACAGGCTCCTGCTGAGCCAATGAGGGACTGGATCCCAGGACCTTGGGATCATGACCTAAGTCAAAGGCAGATGCTTCACCAACTGAGCCACCCAGGTATCCTCTGGGAAACTACTAATTTAAAGCAAACTATGTGTTAGCAAATATTATATACTCTATGTATTGGTGCAATTTTAATATTCAAAATAATGCATGACATTGTTTTATATCTTAAAATAACTAAAGAAGGGCAACCTGCATGAGAGCAGTAAAGAAACTCATGGCTCTCTGATAACAGCTTATGTTAAAGCCTCTCAACACCATTTTTCCAAAGAGAAAATTACAGGTCCTAATAGATAAACAATTTAGTTGTGATGTGTCACAGTAAAAGAGGAGGGGAAAACATTTTCCAACTCTCTAGAGTAAAATGACTGTTGCCTCCTTATCTTCCATTTAGAAGCTGCCCTGAGCCATTACTTTACCACAAAAGGATTTAATTTGAACATTTTGAATGTGCTTTTAATAGCAAGGGCTGTTTTTAAAAAGGAAATAATCACTTGAGAGTAAAATTTAATTTAAATATTATCCTGCAAACATTCTAATATTATTTACTGTAAGACTGAATTTCATAAGAAGATTCATCTATATCCCATCCCACTGCTCATTCTAATGCCCCAAAAGCTTTATTCAGAGTAGTTAAAGCATCAGGAAACAAGAGATTGTGTATAGAGTGACAAAATAATGTTTGGTGGCAAATAGATGCACAATATTGAAAAGGGGAATATTTGAAGGGAATTATCAACATATCAATTTTCTAATTTCACACTTACGCATTGAATGGACCAAATTAGTAAAAAACCCTCATGAAAAATATCCAGACATAGGTAGTCTTACAGAACTTGTGGCTTGAATTAATCAGTATAGCTACTTCAAATGTATTTATCTAGACAACATCTATTTATTAAACTCATTCTAGGTGTCAAGCAGAGTTTCAGATGTTTGGTATAAAGCAGAGAAAGAAATTGACACAGTTCCTTCCCTTATGGAGCTTGCAGTCTAGTTGAAAAGATCTCCAAATAATCATATAATAAAAATATACAAATATAAAATGTGTTTACTTTTAAGAAAAAAAAAAACAAGAAAACACAAAGCTAGCAAATAATAGGTGACTCCTAAACTGAAAGATCAGGAAGACCTTTTCTGAGAAAGCTGAGAGGAGAAGAATCTATATAGAAAGGTAGTGTGACCTCAAGTGCACATGGAACATTCTCCAGAATAAATCACATCCTGGATCACAAATCAGGTCTCAACTGGTACCAAGATTGGGATCATTCCCTGCATATTTTCTTTCAGACCACAATGCTTTGAAACTCAAACTCAATCACAATAGGAAAGTTGGAAAAAGCTCAAATACATGGAGGCTATACAGCATCCTACTAAAGAATGAATAGGTCAAACAGGAAATTAAAGAAAATTTTAAAAATTGATGGAAATGAATGAAAGTGAAAACACACCTGTTCAAAATCTTTGGGATACAGCAAAATCAGTCTTGGAGTAAGTACATAGCAATACAAGCCTTTCTCAAAAAACGACAAAGTTTTCAAATATACAACCTAACCCTACACCCAAAAGAGCTGGAGAAGGAACAGCAAGGAAAGCCTAAACCCAGCAGGAGAAGAGAAATAATAAAGATGAGAGCAAAAATAAGTTAAATAGAAACAAGCAAACAAAGACCTAAAAACAAAACAATAACAACAACAACAAAACACCACTAGAACAGACCAATAAAATTAAGAGCTTCTCCTTTGAAAGAATTAATAAGACTGATAACCCCCTGGCCAGACTTATCAAAAAGAAAAGAGAAAGGACCCAGATTAATAAAATCATGAATGAAAGAGGAGAGATCACAACCAACAGCAAAGAAATACAAACAATTGTAAGAACATATTATGAGCAAATATACACCAGCAAATTTGACAATCTGGAAGAAATGGATGCATTCCTAGAGGCATATAAACTAACAAAACTGAGCCAGGAAGAAATAGAAATCCTGAACAGACCCATAACCAGTAAGGAGATTGAAGCAGTCATCAAAAATCTCCCAACAAACAAGAGCCCAGGGCCAGATGGCTTCGCAGGGGAATTCTACCAAACATTTAAAAAAGAATTAAAACCTATTATCCTGAAACTGTTATAAAAAATATAAATGGAAGAAAAATTTCCATTTTCTGAAGGAATAAAAACTCATTTTATGAGGCCAGCATTAGCTTGATACCAAAACCAGACAAAGGCCCCATCAAAATAGAGAATTACAGACCAATAATTCTTGATAAACACGAATGCAAATATTCTCACCAAAATATCAGCCAATAGGATCCATTGGTACATTAAAAGGATTATTCACCTAGACCAACTGGGATTTGTTCCTGGGCTGAAAGGTTGGTTGAACATCCACAAATCAAACAATGTGATACAATACATTAATAAAAGAAAGAACAAGAACCATATGATACTCTCAATAGGTTCAGAAAAAAACATTTCACCAAGTACAGCATTCTTCCTCGATTAAAACTCTTCACAGTGTAGGGATAGAAGGAACATACCTCAATATCATAAAAGCCATCTATGAAAAACCTACAGTGGACATCATTTTCAAGGGGGAGAAACTGAGAGCTTTTTCCCCGAGGTCAGGACATGGCAGGGATGTCCGCTATCACCACTGTTTTTCAACTTAGTACTAGAAATCTGGGCCTCAGCAATCAGACAACAAAAAGAAATAAAAGGCTTCCAAATCAGCAAAGAAGAAGTCAAACTCCCACTCTTTGTAGATGATATGATACTTTATGTGGAAAACCCAAAAGGCTCCACCCCAAAACTCCTAGAATGCAGACAGGAATTCAATGCGGTGGAAGGATATATAATCAATGCACAGAAATCAGTTGCATTTCTATACATCAACAATGAGAAAGAAGAAAGAGAAATTAAGGAGTCAATCCCATTTAAATTGCACCGAAAACCATAAGATACCTAGGAATAAATCTAACCAAAGAAGCAAAGAATCTGTACTCAGACAACTATAGAATATTCATGAAAGAAATTGTGGAGATGTAAAGAAATGGGAAAACATCCCAATCTCATGGATTGGAAGAACAAATATTGCTAAAATGTCTACACTACCCAGAGAAATCTACACATTCAATGCAATCCCTAACAAAATACCATCAATTTATTTCACAAAAATGGAACAAATAATCCTGAAATTAGTATGGTACCAGAAAAGACCCCAATAGCCAAAGGAACGTTGAAAAAGAAAAGCAGATCTGGTTGTATCATAATTCCAGACATCAAGCTCTGTAATCATCAAGACAGTATGGTACTGCCACAAAAACAGACACATGGAACAATAGAGAGTCCAGAAATGGATCCTCAACTCTATGTTCAACTAACCTTTGACAGAACAAGAAAGAATATCCAATGGAAAAAAGACAATCTCTTCAATAAATGGTATTGGGAAAATTGGACAGCCACATGCAGAAGAAGAAAACTGGACCATTTCCTTACACCATATACAAAAATAGACAAAGGATGAAATATCTAAATGTGAGACAGGAATCCATTAAAATCCTTGAGGAGAACATAGAGAGCAACATCTTCAATATCAGCTGCAACTTTCTCCTAGACACATCACCAAAGGCAAGGGAACCAAGGGCAAAAATGAACTACTGGGACTTCATCAAGATAACATGCTTTTCCAAAGCAAAGGAAATAGTCAACAAAACCAAAAGGCAAATGACAGAATGGGAGAAGATATTTGCAAATGACAGCAGATAGGCTAGTATTTGAAATCTATAAAGAACTTATAAAACTCAACACCCAAAGAACAAATAATCTAATCAAGAAATAGGCAGAAGACGTGAACAGACATTTCTGCCAAGATACATGAAAGAGTTCTCAACATCACTTGGCATCAGGGAAACACAAATCAAAACCACAATGAGATACCACCTCATAGCAGTCAAAACAACTAAATTAACAAGTCAGGAAATGACAGATGTTGGCGAGGATGCAGAGAAAGTGGAACTCTCCTACACTGTTGGTGAGAATGCAAGCTGGTACAGCCATTCTGGAAAACAGTATGGAGGTTCCTCAAAACGTTTAAAATAGAGCTACCCTATGACCCAGCAGTTGCACTATTGGGTATTTACACCAAAGATACAAATGTAGTAATCTGAAGAGGCACCTGCACCCCTAAGTTTATAGCAGCAATGTCCAAAATAGCCAAACTATGGAAAAAGCCTAGATATCCATTGACAGATAAATGGATAAAGAAGATGTGGTATATAAAATGGCATATTATGCAGCCATCAAAAAATGAAATCTTGCCATTTGCAATGATGTGGATAGAACTAGAGGATATTATGCTAAGCAAAATAAGTGAATCAGAAAGACAATTATCATGTGATCTCATTGATATGTGGCATTTGGGAAACAAGGCAGAGGATCATAGAGGAAGAAAGGAAAAAATGAAACAAGATGAAATCAGAGAGGGAAACAAATCATAGGGGCTCTTAATCTCAGGAAACAAACTGAGGGTTGCTACAGTGGACAGGGGTGAGAGGGTTGGGGTGTCTGGGTGATGGACATTGGGGGGTATGTGCTATGGTGAACATTGTGAATTGTGTAAGACTGATGAATCACAGATCTGTACCCCTGAAACAAATAATATATTATGTGCTAATTAAAAAAATAAGTGGAGAAAAAATTCAGTTAAAATTGAAAAACAAAGAAACAAACAAAAAGTAGGTGTAGGGAGAAGATAAAGGTCATGCACTCAAGGCAGAGGGAAAAGAAAAAGGTACTGGAAAAGAAAAAGAGAAACTTCCAAAGGCCGGTAAAAAGATTGAGACCTGACAGAGAAGTTGTAGCTGAGACCAAATGTGGCCATCAACCTCCAAATTTCAAACTTTTACAAGAACACATGTTCTTCTTGTATAACAAAAGTGCTGCAGGCTGGCTATAACTCTGCTGGGTTCTTTTCAGGTCTCAAAGGCTCATCTGGGATCTGTCTGGGGAATAGTTTGGCTCTCTATGGCTTTCCACTTTAGTAGACAGCTAACATGGCTGTTCTCATGGTGAAAAAATGCACTCTACTTACAGTCAGAATGGTAATGGGAAAGAGCAAATAGGTACTATGTGAAAAAATGATACACCTTATCAGCAACTCCTTTTTTATTACAAATATTTGTTTTACTCCCTGTGAGCAAAATATACTCTTTTCTTCCCCCAGGACACCCAGAAAGTTCAATCACATATCTGACTCCAAGTAGAGGATGCTATAATATATCCAAAGTTGGTATTAACTCCATAACTATTGTTCAGGGAATCTACATACTAAAATTACAAATTACCCATCAACCTATAAGCTAAAAATATTCAACATACAGAAATACAGGGGTGGAATGGGAGTGACATGACCTGTGAACACTTCCATTCAGAAAAGAGGAAAAGAAGGGAGGGCAGAATATTCACAGGTCCTAATCATTTCTGAAATCATTTGGGAAAATGTTGGAATGTTTCTTTATTCCTGTTTCTCTTCTAAAATAGTTTGAACTTTCTTAAAACAAAACCAAAACAAAACAAATAAAAAACTGAAGTACTTGAGTCAAGTCACTTCCATATGCCTTTAGCAACATCAGTGTTTTGTTTTGTTTGCAAAGGGTACTTTGAACTTATCAGCCTTCCAGACAACCCTGGGATTGATTTATTCCCTATTCTGTCTAATGGCATGGATTTCCTGGTGGCCAACCTAACACAACTAGATCTTAATTTAGTCTTTGTCTAGAGTCTGGGTCTTACTTTGAGAAAAGTTTATGAATTGAAGATAAGAAAATTTGCCTCTTTCAATACTGAAACCCATTGCATGTCTTTCTTTTCTTTTTCATCTGTAACTAAAAAAAGGTCAATTATTTTCTAAACTTGTTTCCTGTAATCATGTGCACCTAATAACCCACAATTCATTACCCAAAACCCCATTCATTAGGTACATTTTTTTCCAATTTATTTATTTTCAGAAAAACATTATTCATTATTTTTTCACCACACCCAGTGCTCCATGCAAGCCGTGCCCTCTATAATACCCACCACCTGGTACCCCTACCTCCCACCCCCCCCCCGCCACTTCAAACCCCTCAGACTGTTTTTCAGAGTCCATAGTCTCTCATGGTTCACCTCCCCTTCCAATTTACCCAAATTCCCTACTCCTCTCTAATGCCCCTTGTCCTTTCATTTTATCAATTGACAGTTGTATAAAATATTTCAGCACTGCAAACTTGGGGAAGCATTTTTCATTCTTCATAATACTTGACTTATCACTTGACACCCAGCCTTAAATCCATTGCATATATATATATTTTTTAATTTTATGGTATGACAACCTCTACTTTTGGATTTCAATTTATGTATTAACTTTTACTAGGTTATGTAGTATAATAACCTACCTTCCAACTGCAGTTGGCTACACCATATTTATTTCTAATTCATGTTATGTGAGAGTAGTGGGTCAGCTATGGTTCTCAGCTATGGTTCTATGGCTCAACTGGAGTCTGCAGGGTTCACTGGGCTCTTATTAATACCACATGTCTTCTCATTCCAGAACATAGGTTAATGGGATATTCTCTGGTATGAGCTACTCTTCTCATAGGAAAAGTCTGAGAAAAGAAGTTCCCATACAAATCATCAATCATATTAACGTTTTTTTTTAGATATGACAGATTTTATAGGCAAAAATATATCATGTGGCCAAATTTAAAATTAGTGGGGAAAGGGAAGATGACAACATGAAGAAACAAATAATTATGGACAAATAGTATAATAGAATTTAGAACTCCCACAGTAAATAAAGAAAAGAAGAAAGGAAGGAAGAGATGGAGGTAGGAAGGAAGGTGGGAAGGAAAGAAGGAATGAAGAGGTAGATTAGATAGATAATAGATAGATGATAGATTTGAAATCACATAAACCTACTTTCTAGGTTGCTTTTGTTTTGTATAAGGTATGAAATCTTGGGAAATGCTATAACATTTATAATATGTGCTTCTTATCTACAATAAAGGAATACTAATTTCTTTTGTGTTGGATATTTGTGGACTAAAAACTAAAAAATATAAATAGAATCTGCAGCAGAATGCTTTACACATAGAGGATGTTCAATGAGTATCACGTACAATTTAATAATAATTCACAGCAGAAACTTTGAATAGCTAGAGGTTTATTCTGTTTTTATTCACAGTTAACAGGATGAATTTTTTAAAATAATTTATCTAAAATTAGTTTATATGGAGAAAAAAGAAGGTTGCATATAGAACCTAGTATTTTTGAGAACTGAGTATCAGCTAACATACCAGAAGTTGTTTTTCTTTTCTGGAATTGTGATAGGGACTATAGCTTAGGAGAAATTTACTGATACATGTATAGGTTCTTCACAAAGACATGGTGATTAATTTGAAGGCTATACCATTTCTAATCTTATTCTTAAGTAACTCAGAACTGATAAGATTCTCAAGAGACAGGCAATAATAATTTCAAACATGAAATTGATGTAAAACATCAATAAATTTTAAAACAAGAGTAATGAAATATATCATGATTTCATATTTTATATCATGATATAAAATATCCTTTTCCATGGATGCCTGGGTGGCTCAGTTGGTTGAGCAGCTGCCTTCGGCTCAGGTCATGATCCCAGCGTCCTGGGATCGAGTCCCGCATCGGGCTCCTTGTTCCGCAGGGAGCCTGCTTCTCCCTCTGCCTCTGCCTGCCGCTCTGCCTGTGCTCGCTCTTGCTCGCTCGCTCTCTCTCTGACAAATAAATAAATAAAATCTTAAAAAAAATTTATTGATGTTTTAAAAATATCCCAGGTTTTTAAATTCTAAATTAAATTCCTAATTTCTAATTCTTTAGTTCAAAAATCAAGCATCATATTTTTCATTTATGTAAAACTTGAACTAAATATGTTTTTAAGAGCTCAGAAAACTCCTGGGCAATCCCCTTTAGAGGTGAAAATGCTCCGTTACAGAAAAACAAAATAAACAAACAAACAAAAATCTCAGTAACTTTCCCATAGAAAAAATTCCTCCCCAAGAGAATATCTTTCATTGGGGCAGGAAGGGAGGAGGAAAGAATCAGCAATTATTTCATAAATATAACTAAGACTATGATTAAAGACCTAACGCTAACCTTCTTCAACATTACAGAAAAAAAATCAAATCAATATTAGAGGATTCTTTTCCTAATTCTATCAGAAACTAATTAATGTATGCAGTTTAAAGATTTTAAAGTTTAAGTTTTATTTCCATAAAAGTGCTCACCAATCTCTTGAGAATTGCAGTATATCATATTTAAGCATCATAGTAGTTAGCTCTGTGAGGTACACAAAGTTGTATAACACACAGCACCAAAACCTCAGTGGATTATAATACAACTTCTTTGTCTTTTGTTTTTTCATTTTGTATTTTGATTGCAGGCTCTGCTTTCCTTCTCTCTCTCTTTAGGTTCAAGGAGACAAGAACAGATGAGAGATAAGGAAAAGCAACATATCTCTGGGGAGCTATTAAGGATATTACTTGAAAAAATGATATATATCATATCCACTCATATTCCATTGAACAAGCAAGTGCTATAACCAACTTGGAAGTACATGGGGATAAAGATGAAGGGAATGGGGGGATACCATAAAGAGATAAAGTATATACGTTTTATTTTTAAATATTTTAATTATGTATTTGAGAGACAGAGAACATGAGTGAGAAGAGGGGCAGAGGGAGAGAGAGAAGCAGAACCCCTGCTCGGTGGGGAGACCAACTTGGGGCTTGATCTTAGGACCCTGGGATCATGACCTAAGCTGAAATCAGACACTTAACGAACTAAGCCAACAAGGTGCACTAAAGTGCATATGTTTTAAAAAACATAATTGATCACAAGCCTTTGTCAGAAGTTAAACATTTTCACTTACTTGATTTCCATTTCCAGGTATTGTGAATTTTTATTACATGTAGCTTGTAATTGTTTGCATGTATATGCCTATGTGGTGAGAAAACATTATCAGGGAGGAAATAAATTTAAGTATTTCAGTAAAAAGTTTAGAGTGATTTGAGATGTCACTGTGGTGTAATAGGATATGAAACTATATTGTCAGAATGATTACTTTATCTTCTGTTATACAGAAAAAAGGAATAAGCCAATACATGCTCAGAGTCTTGTGAGTCAGAGAAGAGATTTACACTAATTAGTGTTCCTCTCAGGCTCTGGTTTGCCTCTATGTAATGAAGTGCAAAGTAAGATGTTGGACTGTGCCAGTAAGCCGTTTAGCTGAGAGATACTGCATACTTGGATTGATGTGTTTCTAGTTAGGCATGTCATGTATGAAAGACTGTGGTGATGATAAGGGATTACAAGGTTATAGGATTGCAATCTAGGGTGAGAAAACGTGAACTTTGCCATACCTATGATGTGAAAGGTTTTGGAAAAAAATCTCCAATTTTATTTTATAATACCATTAGCTCGAGGTAGGAACTAAAGTTGAAAGAGAAATGAGTAGCCCAAATGTCTACTCAGTTCACATTCACCACTGTTTTTGAGTTTATAAGGTATTGTGACCCATATCATCTTGGATCTTTCTGAGCTACACCTACTACCTGTTCCATGTCCATTTACATTCAAAATCTTACGAGATTTTCTTTCACTGAGGATTTATTGGACAACTTAAAATACTACCCAAAGCAGGTGATATAGCAACATTTGAACTTGTATTGTTCTTTTTGTTTTATTTATTTATTTTTATTTTATTTTCTAATTTAATTTAATTTTTAATTTTAATTTAATTTTATTTTTTAATTTAATTTAATTTTTTTCAGTGTTCCAAGATTCATTGTTTATGCACCACACCCAGTGCTCCATGCAATATATGCCCTCCTTAATGCCCACCACCAGGTTCACCTAACCCCCCACCCACTCCCATCCAAAACCCTCATTTTGTTTCTCAGAGTTCACAGTCTCTCAAGGCTTTTCCCTCCCTCCGATTTTTCTCTCACTTCTCTCCATCTTCCAATTATTCCTTATGCTACACAATTAAGTGAAACCATACAATAATTGACTCTCTCTGCTTGACTTACTTCATTCAGCATAATCTCCTCCAGTCCTGTCCATGTTGATACAAAAAGTTGGGTATTCACCTTTCTGATTGGAGACATAATACTCCATTGTACCTATGGACCATATCTTATTTATCCACTTGTCTGTTTAAAGGCTTCTTAGCTCTTTCCAGTTTGGTGACTGCAGCCATTGCTGCTATGGACATTGGGGTACAGATGGCCCTTCTTTTCACTACATTTGTATCTTTGGAGTAAATACCCAGTAGTGCAATTTCAGAGTCATAAATTAGCTCTAGGTTTTGTTTTAAATATTTTATTTATTTATTTGACAGAGAGAGATACAGCAAGAGAAGGAACACACGAAGGGAGAATGGGAGAGGGATGAGCAGTCTTGATCCCAGTACCTTAACAACTGAGCCACCCAGACATCCCCCTGAGCTTGTATTATTTTAAACATGTGTGAAATTGACATATATAACTTTAAAAATAATGAACTCTATATAGGTTATATGTTGTCTGTATAAATATAGAAAGTTAAAAACATGTTATGATGGGGCACCTGGGTGGCTCAGTGGGTTAAAGCCTCTGCCTTCAGCTCAGGTCATGGTCCAGGGGCCCTGCGATTGAGCCCCGCATCAGGCTCTTTGCTCAGTGGGGAACCTGCTTCCTCCTCTCTCTCTGCCTGCTTGTGATCTCTGTCTGTCAAGTAAATAAATAGAATCTTAAAAAAAAAAAAACATGTTATGATATAAACTGAGGAACATTTTGAGACAGCTCAAGTAATATCATCACAAAATTTTAAAATAGGAAAAGCACTTTAGCATTCATATATATTTAACAATAAGTGCATTAACTGCATATAATATGCTAATACAGGGATATGTCAGTGTTGGGAAAGCAGCTTGGAAAAAGACAGAGGATAGGTGGTATTTTGGAGGCTACAGTCTTATCAGAAAAACAATGAAAATTACTTAGGAACTGGTGATTTTAGCAAAGGAGAAGTCAAGAGCTTCATGGTAACAGGGGAGAGAAAGAGAGGGAGAATACATTCAAATTCAGCAATGATTAATCTCAGCTTAGTGCTTATTCTACAACACCTACTGTGTCTTGTGACTCATTTTTAGAGTTTTCAACTTTGTCTTTATCTGGTAAAAACATTTCCCAATCCTAATCATACTGATGAGTGCCTATCATCTCTTTTTCAGCCAATCTTATTTTAATGACCCCTTAAGCTATTTTCATTTTTTGCTATTATCAAATGATATTTCAATGTACATCCTTTATATGACTTTTTACTATATGCACAAACACATCCCTTGGGGAGAATACAATGTAGAATTGCTGAGTATAAGGATTTACACACTTTGAATTTTAACTGATATCACCAAATCACCTTTGAAGAGTAGCTGTACCAATAAATATTCTCAAAGTTTCTCGCACTCACCAATAAAGGATATCTTTAAGCATATAATTTCTGTCTGTTTTTTTATGTGAAAATTGTTTCTCATTACTTTAGTGTACATATCTCTGATTTCTATTTTGACCAGTCAAATCTGTTGTTTGCATTGATTTTTATTTTATTGCTCTGTGCTTTATTGATCATAACACTTAAATATTCCTCAATTTTGGCTGTATCAACTTATCTCTCCCATTGTCATTCTAGAGAATACTGTGTTTCCTCACATGGATCACTGCAGCTTCCTAACAGCTATCTCTGTGTTTACTGATCAACACTACCCTTCAATCAGTTTGCCACATATAGTTAGAAGGAACTTTTACAAAATGTATATCTGGCCACAGCTTAAACCATTTCTATGGTTTCACATGGCTTTTAAGATCAAGACCATTCTCGTGAACTTAGGCAGAGACCCTATCTGAACTTGTCCCTGACTTTCTTCAAAGCTTCTCCTTAGGCCATGTCGTCTAGCCATGCAGATCTTCCTTTAGTTCCTGTAGTGTGCCATGTCCCTTCATGCCTTTGGACTTAATCCAGACTTTCAGCATAGCTGTCACATCAACTTCACCGACTTAATGTCTACTCACCCTTCAGATCTTGGACCACTCATAACTTCCTAAGACAAATCATTTCTAAATTCCTCAACGAAGCCCAACTCTTCCATCACATGTTCCTCTTTGCAATACCTATGTAAGTTTTTGTTTATGTAATTTTTTTCTTTTTCTTTAGTATCTGTCTTCCTTGAAAGACTCAAAGTTCACTGATGTCAGAAATGGTACCTATTTGTGGTAGGCATTGCATTTTTTTAACTAGTATTTTATAGTGGATGGTGGATACTACATAGTCACTGATTTAACAAATCAATGAATATCCCAATAAATATAACCCCTCTATATCTTCTAGCCCTTATTCTAGATCTTGATTATTTACATAATTTATTTTAAACCTTTCTATATCATACAATATACATGGAAGGCATTTAACACTTCTAGGTGTTCTTTTTTGGGCATATTAAGCAGGTGTTAATGTAAAGTCTTTAACTGAACTTATTTTTTTTTAATTTTTTTAAAGATTTTATTTGTTTATTTGACAGAGATCACAAGTAGGCAGAGAGGCAGGCAGAGAGAATGAGAGGGAAGCAGGCTCCCCGCGGAGCAGAGAGCCCGATGCGGGACTCCATCCCAGGACCCTGAGATCATGACCTGAGCCGAAGGCAGCGGCCTAAACCACTGAGCCACCCAGGCGCCCCTAACTGAACTTATTTTTAAGTAGTTTCTAGTTACTGTCTTTTTTTTTTTCCACTTTCCTCCTTAATAAAAAATATGTAATTTCTAAGTGGATGGATTTTTTTGAGCACTCTTTATTATTAATTTCTAAATCAATTGCTTTGTCAAATTTAATGCCCAATAATTTTTGTTAATTAGAATATTCAAAAATCTTTTTTTTTTAAGATTTTATTTATTTGACAGAGAGAGTGATCACAAGTAGGCAGAGAGGCAGGCAGAGAGAGAGGAGGAAGCAAGCTCCCTGTGGAGCAGAGAGCCCGACACGGGGCTCGATCCCAGGATCCTGGGATCATGACCTGAGCTGAAGGCAGAGGCTTTAACCCTCTGAGCCACCCAGGTGCCCCAGAATATTCAAAAATCTTATATTCACTAAATTTGTTAATACTCCTAGAAGATTTCATGTCTTTGCTCTGAGATATCTTCTTCTGTGGTTCGTGAGGATATTTTTCCTTCTTATTGTATTTGGAGAAGGATGTTAGAATTTTTTGCCTTTTTTTAAAACTTTTCTTTCTACATTCCATATCTCGTATTACTTGTGTTCATTCAATATACATTTACTGAGAAGTTACTAAGTATCAGCTGGGAATACAGCAGTGAACAAAACAGGAAAAGGAATTGTTCTCATGGAAATTATATTCTAGTGAGGAGCATACATTCCAGTATAAATTGCACTTGGCATTGTAGTATAATCCTGGCTTTGAACTTTTACAACATTAATTCAGTTTTACACACCATATTTCTCCATTAAACTTGCTTCTTCAAGTGTTAATTCTTTTGTTAAATTGATTCCTTTCTTCAAAATTGTTAGAATTCTATCAAAATTTGGTGATTCTTGGTTGTCTGCTAATCACTGAAATTGAATATCCATGTTTCCCTCTCTTGTGTCCTACGTATTATGTACTAGAACTTGACATTTTGATACAAAGGGAAGATTAAGGCAGGTAGGCTGTATCCATCATTTGATTTACAGGTTTGGAGCCACACCATGGGTTTTTGCTAGGACCACTGCCCTCTCTCTGACTCTTTTATAAAAGGTAAATCTTAGATCCCTTTTACCTACTACTGAAGGTAGTAGGAGATTATAGGTAATACTGGAGATTATAGGTAGTACTGGAGATTATAATTTCATTTATTTCCAATGCAATTTCCAAAGTAATAATCTTGACATTAACTCCAGGGACTTATGCAACTCTTTATACCATTACTATTTAACTCTGAACTGAGCATTTTGCCACTATCTTTTTTCCAACATCCTCTACTGTAATAATTTAGGTTGTGTTAATTCAACATTTTTTACTGTGGATCTGATTCCCTTTTGATGATTTTTTTCAATATTATGAGTCTTTCTTATTTTCTGGTACTATTATATCTTTATTATACTCTAAAATATTGTTACATAAAAAAATAATATTGTGAGATAAATATGCACAGTGTGTTATGTTGTTAACATATGATGCTATCATTACTTTATTGGGCAATTTGCAAAATGTATGAAATTTTAAATTCCCATTGCCTCTGATCATATTCTGCTTTTAGGGATTGCTCTTAAGATAGACAGGGAGATTTAAATATAATAGACATATTTGAAAGTTTTATTTCTGACAATATATTTTCCTGCATCCAAAGAGTGAAAATTTATTCCATCTTTGCAAATCATATTTCTTGAAAACACTTAAAAATATGGCAAATATTCAAAATTTATTTTAAATAATAGCTATGACCTCAGCATTATATAAATAAATTTTTATGTGTGTGAAACTACAATAAAAATACATTATTTAAATACATGTCTTTTCTAGATTGTATATAATAAACACATAATAATTTTTATTTATCAAGTAAAAAATTCTGATTTTTTATCATTTTTAATATCGATCACAGCTGACATTTGGTTCAAAGTCAAGTATTAAGAAGGGTCTTAGAAAAAGTTATAACCCACTGTCTGATATATATATATATAGACAAATATATAGGTGAAGATGCATAAAAAAACAATATGAATATTGAATATCAGAACAAGGCTTAGTTGTTCATCTCTCATATACTCATCCAAAACACACTCTCAGAATGCTGAGAAAGATTTCTCCTTTATAAAATCTTTCAATTATGGGAATCAAAAAGGAGAGTCAGTATAACTCACAAAGAAAATATGTGTGTGTTCTTTTATTTACTGAATTGTAGAATTCCCTGGAGGTTATGCAATTAAACAGCTCCCTAATTAACTAAATAAGCAAAAACAACCCATTTTCGATGATCTTTTTAAGGGAAAAAGTTCTGATGATGCTCTTTATACCATCTGTGCCTATAGTTAGAGCTAACTTTATCATGTCACAATAGCTAAACATTCACAGAGGCTACCCCAAAACTATTTTTTTCTAATCTGTTTATACAGCAGGGACACACATACATAAAAATCTGACAATGAAAGAGTTTACTTAATTATGATGTAAGGGAAACTCAGCTATTTTAAAGATTGTTTTTCTTCAGGATTTCTCTAGAGGTTTACATTGAACAAACAAAATACAAAGACAAACTTCTTATACTCATGACTTAACTCAAAGTTTGTCAGTTCACTCATGTTGGCTGTGTTCCTGTGATATTCAAGGTTGACTATAAGAATAATGTGCAATATTAGTAAATGCCTTATATCATAACAAACTTACATTCTTTCTACTTTGAGTGCACATTTTATTGAGTAAATTATAAGAAAAGAACTTCAATATTTTACCCTTTGTAGGATGAGAAAAGAAGTCTTCAGAACTTGGTAGTATAATCCAAACAACATGAAGCATAATTAGGAAAAATCATTAAAAAAAATAACCAAAAATGTTCTAAGTATCAAGAACTGTGTTTGGTATTTTCATGTTTAAAAATAATTTGAACATGTTATTGTTTAAAGAAAACAAGCAAGCAAGAAACTAAACAGCACACATAATTCTATTAACATTTGAGTAGTGAGACATTATGAATTAATGTAAACATTTTACTCAACATAGGTTCTGTTTCACCTAAATTTCTATTTTTGTAACTTGAGTAGATATTTAGTCTTTTGTTTAGGCATATACGTGAAACATATGATATCTGCTCTTCATTTACAGTGTATTCACTGTATAACAGTGAACAAGATGATATTAAACATTTATAGATATTCAACATAGGAAACAACCTATGAATCCTAATATGTAAAAGTATGACAATTACAAGCATAAATAAGATCTAATTAGTATTTACTACCTTGTGAATCTCAGAAAACTCATTTAAAGTTATTTGTTTTTATTTTATGGAAGAAGATATGAGTGTTGAACTGTACATTTGATCAATGAAGCACTTGTTAATTAACAATGTGTAGGTGGTTAATAAAGCTTCATTCTCAAGATCAAAGTGATAATTATCTAGGACAGTGCCTAGCATACAACTGACACTTAATACATAGTCATTCTTTTTTTGTAATTAGAGTTTCCTGAAGAGAAAAGTAGACCACTCAAATGATGAGTGGTCAAAAGGAAATTATTAACATCATAGATTTCTTATAAAAGAAGAGACAAATATTCAGAGAACTTATCCAAAGGATAGAAGGTAGTTCTCAAGTCATGTATCAAAACAGAGTAATGAGTCTCTGTTGTCAGTGACCTTGTTGATATGTGGATTCAATGAGAAGACTAGCTAAAACTGATTAGTAATATTTGGTTATTAGTTCTATGGCTATATAATGCAGACTATTTTTCATTCTTAAACAACCATTTCCTAATATATTCTTTCCTAACATATGTGTTTTTCTGAAATTAAAACCAAGAGTATCATGACCAGTTCATTTTTTTTATTGTGGTTTTTTTTTTTTTTTTTAGTTCACCATACAGTATATCATTAGTTTTTGATGTAGCATCCCATGATTCATTGTTTGCATATAACACCCAGAGCTCCATGCAATCTGTGACCTCCTTAATACCCATCACCAGTTTACCCATCCCTCCACCCCCCTCCCTTCTAAAACTCTCTATTTGTTTCCTGGAGTTCATAATCTCTCATGGTTCATCTTCCCTCTCCAAATCCCCCACCCCTTGATTTTCCCCTTCTCTCTCATAATGTCCTCCTTACTATTCCTTATGTTCCACAAAATAAGTGAAACCATATGATAATTGATTTTCCCCTCTTGATTTATTTCACTTAGCATAATATCCTCCAGTCACAGCCATGTTGATACAAAAGCTGGGTATTCATCCTTTCTGATGGTTAAATAGTATTCCATTGTGTATATGGACCACATCTTCTTTATCCATTCATCGATTGAAGGGCATCTTGGTTCTTTCCACAGTTTGGCAACTGTAGCTATTGCTGCTATGAACATTGGGGTACAGATGGTCCTTCTTTTTACTACATCTGTATCTTTGGGATATGCAATTGCTTGGTCATAGGGTAGCTCTATTTTTAACTTCTTAAGGAATCTCCACACTGTTTTCCAAAGTGGCTATACCAACTGACATTCCCACCAACAGTGTAAGAGGGTTACCCTTCTCCACAGCCTCTCCAACATTTATTGTTTCTTGCCTTGTCAATTTTTGCCATTCTAACTGATGTAAGGTGATAAGTCAATGTGGCTTTTTATTTGAATTTCCCTGATGACTAATGATGATGGACATTTTTTCCTGTGTCTGTTAGCCATTTGTATGTCTTCTTTTGGGAAGTGTCTTTCATGTCTTCCACCCATTTTTTGACCTATTTGTTTTTTGTCTGTTGAGTTTGAGAAATTCTTTATAGAGCTTAGATATCAGCCCTTTGTCTATAGGGTCATTTGCAAATATCTGCTGCTATTCTGTGGGTTGTCTCTTTGTTTTGTTGACTGTTTCCTTTGCTGTGCAGAAAGCTTTTTATCTTGATGAAGTCCCAAAAATTCATTTTCACTTTTGTTTCCCTTGTTTTGGAGAAAGTGTCTTGAAAATAGTGGCTGTGGCCAATATTGAAGAGGTTACTGCCTATGTTCTCCTCTATGATTTTTATGGACTCCTATCTCACACTGAGGTCTTTCATCCATTTTGAGTTTATCTTTGTGTAAGGTTTAAGAGAATGATTGAGTTTCATTCTTCTGTATATAGCTGTCCAATTTGCACAGCACCATTTATTGAAGAGATTATCTTTTTTTCATTGAATATTCTTTCCTGCTTTGTCAAAGACTATTTGACCATAGAGTTGAGGGTACATATCTGGGCACTCTATTCTGTTCCATTGGTCTATGTGTCCATTTTTGTGCTAGTACCATGCTCTCTTGGTGATCACCGCTTTGTAATATAGCTTGAAATCAGGCAACGTGATGTCCCCACCTTTGATTTTATTTTTCAACATTTTCTTGGCAATTCAGGGTCTTTTGTGGTTCCATATACAAATTTTAGGATTGACTGTTTGTTCCAGTACTTTGAAAAATGTTGTTGGTATTTTGATCAGGATGGCATTGAAAGTACAGATTGCTCTGGGCAACATAGACATTTTAACAATGTTTATCAATGAGCATGGAATATATTTCCATCTTTTTGTGTCTTCTTTGATTTCTTTCATGAGTGTTCTGTAGTTCCTAGAGTATAGATCTTTTACCTCTTTGGTTAGGTTTATCCCAATGTATGTTATGGTTCTTGGTGCTTTTGTGAATGGAATCGATTCTCTAATTTCTCTTTTTATAGTTACATTATGAGTGTATAAGAAAGCAACTTCTGTCCATTGATTTTGTATCCTGCCACATTACTGAATTGCTGTATGAGTTCTAGCTGTATTGAATGGAGTATTTGGGGTTTTCCACATGCAGTATCAAGTCATCTGTGAAGAGAGAGAGTTTGACTTCTGAATCCTTGCCAATTTAAATATCTTTTATTTCTTTTTGTTGTCTGACTGCTGCTGCTAGGACTTCTAATACTATGTTGAACAATAGTGGTGAGAGTGAGCATCCTTGTCATGTTCCTAATCTTAAGGGAATCGTTCTCAGCTTTTCCCCATTGAGAATGACATTCACTATGGGCTTTTCATAGATGGATTTTATGAAATTGGGGAATGTTACCTCCATCCCTATACTCTGAAAAGTTTTAATCAGGAAAGGATGCTATATTTTGTCAAATGCTTTTTCTCCATCAATTAAAAAGACCATGGGTTCTTGTCTCTTCTCTTATTTATGTATTCTGTCATAGTGATTGATTTGCCAATACTGAACCACACATATCCCAGGGATAGATCCCACCTGGTTGTGGTGGATATCAATAATCCTTTAAATGTACTGTTTGATCCTATTAGCTAGGATTTTGTTGAGAATTTTGGCATCCATATTCATCAGGGCTACTGGTCTGAAAGTCTCCTTTTTGATGGAATCTTAATCTTGTTTGGGGATCAAGGTAATGCTAGTCTCATACAAAGAGTCTGGAGGTTTTCCTTCTGTTTGTATTTTTTTAAAACAGCTTCAGGAGAATAGGTATTATTTCTCCTTTGAATGTTTGGTAGAATTCCCCAAGGAATCCATCAGGCTCTGGACTCTTGTTTTTTGGGAGGTTGTTGATCACTGCTTCAATCTCATTACTAGTTATTCATCTATTCAGGTTGTCAATTTCTTCCTGCTTCAGTCTTGGTAGTTTATAGGTTTCCAGGAATGCATCCATTTCTTCCAGGTTGCTTAACTTATTGGCATATAACTGCTGATAATAATTTCTGATAATGGTTTCTATTTCCTTGGTGTTAGTCATGATCTCTTCCCTTCCATTCATAATTTTATTAATTTGAGTCCTTTCTCTTTTCTTTTAGATAAATCTGTCCAGTGGTTTATTGATCTTAATTAAATTCTTTCAAAGAACCAGCTTCTAGTTTTGTTGATCTGTTGTACTCTATCTCTGGTTTCTAATTCATCAATCTCTGCTCTAATCTTAATTATTTCCCTTCTTGTGCATAGGTTAGGTTTAATTTTTTTGTTGATTCTCCAGTTCTTTCAGGTGTAAAGCTAGTTTGTGTATTCAGGATTTTTCTATTTTTTTAAGTGAGTCTTGAATGGCTATGCATTTCCCCCTTAGAACCATCTTTGCCATATCTGTAGGTTTTGGATTGATGTGTTTTTGTTCTCATTGGTTTCTATGAATTATTTAAGTTCTTTTTTGATTTCCTGATTGACTCAAACATTCTTGTGCAAGATGGTCTTTGGCTTCCAAGTGTTTGAGTTTCTTCTGTACTTTTTCTTGTGATTGAGTTCCAGTTTCAAAGCATTGTCATCTGAGAACATGCAGGGAATAATCTCAGTCTTTTGGTATCAGTTGAGACTGATTTGTAATCCAATATGTAGTCTATTCTAGAGAAAGTTCCATGTGCACTTGAGAAGAGTGAGTATTTTGTTGTTTTAGGGTGGAATGTTCTGTGTGTATCTATGAGGTCCATCTGGTCCAGTGTGTCATTCAAAACTCTTATTTCTTTGTAGTTTTTCTGCTTAATTGATCTATCTATTGCTGAGAATGGAGTATTGAGGTCAACTGCTATTAATGAATTATTATCAATATGTCTCTTTATTTTGGTTAACAGTTGACTTATGTAGTTGACTGCTCTCATGTTGGGGGCATAGATATTTATAATTGTTAGATCTTCATGTTTAATAGACCCTTTAAGAATGATATAATGGTCTTTTGTATCTTTTTTTTTTTCTTTTTTTTTCCAATTTATTTATTTTCAGAAAAACAATATTCATTATTTTTTCACCACACCCAGTGCTCCATGCAAGCTGTGCCCTCTATAATACCCACCACCTGGTACCCCAACCTCCCACCCCCCCGCCACTTCAAACCCCTCAGACTGTTTTTCAGAGTCCATAGTCTCTCATGGTTCATCTCCCCTTCCAATTTACCCAAAAGCACATACCCTCCCCAATGTCCATAACCTTCACCCCTTCTCCCAAACCCCCTCCCCCCAGCAACCCACAGTTTGTTTCGTGAGATTAAGAGTCACTTATGGTTTGTCTCCCTCCCTATCCCATCTTGTTTCATGGATTCTTCTCCTGCCCACTTAAGCCCCCATGTTGCATCACCACTCCCTCATATCAGGGAGATCATATGATAGTTGTCTTTCTCCGCTTGACTTATTTCGCTAAGCATGATACGCTCTAGTTCCATCCATGTTGTCACAAATGGCAAGATTTCGTTTCTTTTGATGGCTGCATAGTATTCCATTGTGTATATATACCACTTCTTCTTGATCCATTCATCTGTTGATGGACATCTAGGTTCTTTCCATAGTTTGGCTATTGTGGACATTGCTGCTATAAACATTCGGGTGCACGTGCCCCTTTGGATCACTACGTTTGTATCTTTAGGGTAAATTCCCAGTAGTGCAATTGCTGGGTCATAGGGCAGTTCTATTTTCAACATTTTGAGGAATCTCCATGCTGTTTTCCAGAGTGGTTGCACCAGCTTGCATTCCCACCAACAGTGTAGGAGGGTTCCCCTTTCTCCGCATTCTCGCCAGCGTGCAGAAAAATGAAATTGGACCATTTCCTTACACCACACACAAAAATAGATTCAAAATGGATTAAGGACCTCAATGTGAGAAAGGAATCCATCAAAATCCTTGAGGAGAACACAGGCAGCAACCTCTTCGACCTCAGCCGCAGCAACATCTTCCTAGGAACATCGCCAAAGGCAAGGGAAGCAAGGGCAAAAATGAACTTTTGGGATTTCATCAAAAGGTCTTTTGTATCTTTAATTATAGTCTTTAGCTTAAAATCTAAATCTAAATAGTCTGATAGGAGAATTGCTTTTGACATGAAAGATGGTTCTCTATCCCTTCATTTTCAGTCTGGATGTAACTTTAGGTTCAAAATGACTCTCTTGACAGCATAAGGATGGGTCCTGTCTTTTTATCCAACCTGCAACCCTGTGCTGTTTTATGGGAGCATTTAGGCCATTGACATTGAGAGTGATTATTGAAAGATATGATTTTATTGTCATTTTGTGCATGAAGTTCTTATTTTTATAGATTGTCTCTGTAAATTTCTGTCTTATATCCCTCTAAGAGTCTTTCTCCTTTTATAGAACCACCCCTTAATATTTCTTGCAGAACTGGCTTGATGGTCACATATTCTTTCAGTTTCTGCTGGTATTAAAAGCTCTTCATCTCTCCATCTACTCTAAATGACAGCTTTGCCAGATAAAGTATTCCTGGCTGAATGTTCTTTTCATTTAGTACCCTGAATATGTCTTGCTAGCCTTTTCTGGCTTGCCAGGTCTCTGTGACCAGGTTGACATTATTCTGATGTTCCTCCCTCTATACATAAGGAATCTCTTCCCCCTAAGTGCCCTTAAGATGGTTTCCTTGGTTCTACGATTTGTGAATTTTACTATTACATGCCAAGGTGTTGGTCTATTCTCCTAGATCTTGGGAGAAGTCCTCTCTGACTCTAGTACATGGATGCTTGTTTTTTCCCCCAGATTAGGGAAGTTTTCAGCTATGTTTTGCTCAAATATATCTTCTAGTCCTCCCTCACTCTCTCTCCATCCCCTCAGGAATCCCAATATTTTTGACATTAGAACTTTTCATGGTGTCACTCATTTCTTTAATTCTGTTTTCTTGGATTTTAGGCTGTTCCAGACCTCCTTCTCGTCCTTCTTTTCTATCAGTTTGTCTTCTAGATTACTAATACATTTTTCTGCCTCATTTACCCTAGATGTTAAGAGTATCTAGTTTAAATTGGCTCTCATTGACAACATTTTTAAGTTATTCTAGATCAGTTTTCATTTCTGCTCTCAGAGAATCTATGTTGCCATTAATGGTTTTCTCCATTCTAGCTATTGCCTGCATAACATCTTCCTTATATCCATACCCATTAGTTTTGTGCAGAGGTCACAGTCTCTGAATCTTTCCTATGTTGGGGATGCCTCCTCTTAATCATTCTGTTGAGCGGTAGTTGAGGAAGTATACAGAGGCCAAATTATTGACCACAACCCAAACGATGCACTTGTTTTATAGGGACCTTAGGGTTGTCGGTCTCTTGTCCTTCTAGCCTCTTTTCTAGGGAGGAGCCTGTCACACTGTTACTCAGGCAACTCTGTTTGGACAGAATTGCACTGCCCCCGTGGGGGGGGGATAGAATCAGTAAAAAACAGTTTGGGGGGCTTTTTGTTCTCTGGCAGCTTTTGCTGGAGGGATTTCCATGTCTCTTCTAAGAGTCAGAGCAAAAATGACTGTATCTAAACTGTCTCACAATAGAGGGATCACAGTCTATTCTCCTGTGAGCTCTCCAGGCCATATTGTCTTCATTTTTGTCTGTGCTGCTAAAAACTGCAGTGTCCTAGGTTGTATGCCCCACAGCATTACTCCCAGGCCTTCTTTCCAAGTCCAGGCACTGACTTTTTTGTTTCTAAAACTGCCACCTGTCCCCAGTTTGCACGCATGCTCCTGCGGTTTCAAGTTTTAGTCTGAGGTTTTCCTTAAAGTCCTTTTCCCCACTGCTACCAGTTTGTAAGTTGCACTCACTCCCCAGTGCAGGAGGCTTATGTGCTCTTGTGCAGGATCCAGAGGCTCCCACTGTTTATCTTCTGACATCTGCATGCAGAATCATGGCTCCTACTTTATACCTTGAAACCAACCACTGAAGATATTCTGTTTGTAGAGATCCAGATATATCTTCTTATGTCTTAGGCTGATTTTTGCGGTTATTCAGAGTGGTCTGGTAGATATCCACCTCAAATCAGGGGACCAGTTGAAATAGGGTCCCCTACTCTTCCAACATCTTTTTGAAAACAAAGTATCTTAATAGCATTTTTTGGTGTGTATCTTCAGACTGTTTCATAAAATATCACATGATAATTATTTTGAATTTTGTAAACTGTGCCTTGTGCTTGATCCAGGCTTAAGCCATAAACTCACCAAAGGTCTCTAATTCTTAAACTGCAGCCCTGAGCTCTGTCTTAAATTTGATATACTCATAAGTACTTGTTATAAATTTCTTTAGTTATCCATTCAATAGATATTTATTAAGTGGATATTCATATCAAAACAATGTGCTAGATGCTTTTGAGATTACAAAAAAAGACAGGTATCCAGGTAAAACTTCTAGTGGTTTATAGATTTGAGATCAGAAGATGATCCCACTATACTGGTAAATATCACCATATACAATTAAAGTCTTTCAATGAATAATACAGAATTGTATAGAGATAAATAGGAAATAAAAGTAAAAAAACACATCTGAAAACAGACCTTGTTATATTTTTTTCATGTTATCTGTGGGTGCAAAGAGTAAAGCTGGTATTTCTAAGTTCAGGTTTTATTTACTTAACTTTGTTAGTGCAATTCCCCTGCAATGCCTCATATTTCTCAGGAAGTTCAGCCAATAAAAGAAGTCTCCCCAAGATGTCCTTTGTCTTTAATTGAGAACACAAAACATGCAAAGCAAAATCTATTGGCCAAAATGTTTATAATGGTGACAAGAGAAATATCAAATAGCAATGTTCCAAAAGTGAGAGTAATTCAACTTAGAATTTAAGATATGGTTTTACCAGAACACTAGACAGTCAGTTGCCTTTTTTCCCTACTTTCTACCCTCTTTTCACCTACTAGCTGTAAAATAATGATAATCTTTTAAATATTTTGTGCACGAATGGTTCAAAATATAATTGCTTATAGAAATATGAAATGTCTAAGTTTTAAACAGTAATTGAGAAAAACAATGCAACTTTTGTATAAATTAACAGTACTCTTATTTTCTTTTCATTGTGTCTAAGTAGAACTAAGGCTTGTTTGTACCAGAAGCTGGGATAAAGCAAACTGCTTATGGGGTCTTCTGAACAGGAAGACAAAAATGTTCTTTTCTCCAATTTGATCAGACAGAGCTCCATGAAAGAAAGGGTTTATTTTGAAAGAGGGCAATGGGTTGACTTTTTAGGAAAAAGTCTTTTAGTCAAAGGGACTGTGTAGGGAGCAAAGCTATAGGATTTTAACAAAGAAATGGAAAAAGGGAGAGAAAGACAAGAGTATAAGCTATGGGGAGATAAAAAGCATAAGGCAAAGCTTAAAACCCTCAATGGGAAAAAGTAGGAAAGGATTCCTTGCATGAGATTTGTGGGGTAGGGGGAAGAAGAGGAATAGGGATGAACAATTTGGATAAAACTGAGTGTCCATGATTTGCCTCTTTTTCAATTAAACATAAACTTTTATTTGCAGTGATTATTTTGATTTTATAATTATATACTTCAAAATAATATCTTTTGAATGCTGAGAGATTGATATATAAATTTAATTGCTGACATTTATGTGACTTTGGTATTTATGTGACTATATATATACACTTACATATACTAAATTTCACAGGTAAGAATTTTCTCAGTTATATGTGACCTCACATTGGTTACAAGTATTTTTTTATTTTTATTTTTTATTTTTTTGCTTATCCATGTTAACACCACTGAAACAATAGCGTGACTCCTTTTTCCAGGTAGAATTAACACTGTCAAAAATTATGTCACTTACAGATTCATAGGTAATTTGAAAAAAAGAAAAAAAAAACAACAGCTTTGATTTTGAGAAATCAGAAATCAAAATAGTTGGTTATTGTCAACTTGGTCTTTTATGACTAGTTGGAAAAAAGAACAGTTATTTTTCACTCACCAAAATGGAAGAAATGAAGAGAGAAATAACATCTCCTTACAGTGATACAGTAATGTCCCATTTTCATTCTCTTTTGCCTTCTTCCCACCCCATCAGCTTACCACTTAGAGTAATTCATGTATGAGCAAAGATACAATCCAAACTGTGGTGGTTTACAGGGCAGTTTTAAGAGAAAATATGTTGGAATATAGTGATTGACTTCACACTTCAGCTCTCTACTTTCATATATTTCAAAGTTTGATACAGTTACTCTGGATCTTTCTTTAAAGCAAATGTCATGTGACAGACAAAACCAAGTGCTTCCCTCTCTCACAGTCTTTTATTATTTTTTTTTTTTAGCCAGAAATTTTTGGACTTCTTAGTTCTAGCAGGGGATACAAAGATGAATAACTTCATACTATCAAATATTTCTTAAGGACCTAACCTAATTTTTATTAGGTTTTTCTTGTATTTTATAGAGATGTTTCAACTATAGTTCACTCACATAAGTAGGTGCTTTTCATGCTTAATGTTTTTATCCCATTAAAACATATGATAAACTGACATTGATGATGATGACAGAGGTCACTGGGTACAGAGAATATTAGCATTCTCAACTCTTATCTAGAAAGGAATGTAGGGAACATGTAGCCTGGCCTACTCATTTGAGAGATAATATATGGCAATAAAGGAGTGTAATGAAAAAATATATATATATCAAGTAGGATTTGTTCTCCTTACTATGCTAGTTTTCTGCAAATAAGATTTACCCCAAATACTCCAAATCTCTGAGAATCTATTACTATGGATAAGAACAGTGTCTGGATTAGTGGGTTGAGAATAAGGCAATGGGACCAAGGGCACCATCTCTTATATGTTTTCAGAGCTAGGTTGCTTTCACTGCCCAAAACAGTGGCAAAATAATGTTAGCCTCATAGACTTAGCACTGGACAGAAATAATACATTATTTATTTATTTATTTTACATTTTAAGACAGAAGTTTTGATATCTCATGATTGATCAAGGTTGCTCATAACTGTTATTGCACATTTGGGATTCACTACAAGAAATGCCATTATTTGTTGTCCAACTAAACCAGTATCAGTTCTATCAGTAATGAAGGTAGCATATTTTTCTCAATTGTCTATTTCTCTCCAAATCATTTAGACCTTGGATTGCCCTTAAATTTCAACAAATTTTATTTTATTATTGTTTGTGTTTGTGTGTGCGTATGTGTTTGGAAGACTAAACACATAGTGTATGAAAAAGAGGTATGCTTATGTTAGCAGTGATGCATAATTAGGTTTGCAAGAAAATATGAAGCTCAGTTAAATTTAAATTTCAGGAAAAGAATAACAACTATATAGTATAAGTGTGTTCCACCCATCCTTTACCTGAAATTTAAATTAATTTGGTACCCTTTATTTTTATTTGCTAAATCTTACAATCATACCCATAATGATTTATTCTTTTAATAGAAAACAAAGCAGTGAAAAAATGACTAGTAAACAATATGTGTTATGAATTCACTTCCTCGATATTTGCTATGAAATTTCTGAAAGACAACCTTGTTTGAAATTCAACATACAGAAGAAAGAATGTTAGCTGGTAGCTATAGATTCATAATTGAGGGATTTGCTTTACAGCAAAATGAGTAGGCAAGGAATCCTTGAAAAGTTGTATGAAAATCTCTTCACTCAGACCTCTCTCTCTCACCTTTTATAGTTTACTGAGGAGCAGTTCTTAGTGAGTGTGATGACACCATCAAATTATTAAAGAAAACTTTCCCAGGCCCATCATTTTTCAGTTTTTCATGTCAGAAACACAATCATCAATGACAAAAAAGATATATAAAAAAATGAAAACTAGGCAAACTAATTTGTCCTTAAGAGATCTAATTTGGTAATAAAAACAAATAATAAACAAATATCCTAAACATCATGCCCTAAATGGTTAAATATAAAGTAAACTTAAATATCATGTGGCCCACATTTCTCAAAAAGAAATTGCAAACATGAAGTTTCCCATTTTTATGAACATGCAAATTTGGATGTTTAATAATGTAGAAGAGATCAATGAAATACTTTCTACTATTAAATGTGTACATTAATTCAATATTATGTAAATGCATTAATTTAGAGATAACTTTCCCCAGTCACATTTAATGAGAATAATTTTATTCAAACTTACATATACTTCTTTATTATCAATGCTATCATTATCAGAGTAAATTTCTAAATCATCTAGCAGAGTTTCTCAGAGATTGTCTTTGTTTTTATGTATTGAGATGGAGTACATATTTTTATACACAATGTGTCTATATGCACAGATTTTCTTATAATAAACAAAAAATAGCCCTAGTGGTCAAACTTTATATTTGATTAATTATTACTGGATTTTATTTTTTTTTAATATTTCACTTACCTAGGGGTACAAAGTAACTAACCCATCCATCCCAATGGGACATCCCATTGTAAATTCCAGTAGACTACTTCTTTCCCAGGTGTAATAGGACACAGTATTCTCAACAGCATAATATATCGATCCACAGGGAGACTTGGGGCAATGGCTGTCTTTCATACTTTCATGGTATTGGGTGTCTTGGCAGGGGTCCCCAGTCTGACATATGAGGGAACAGGCCCTGCATACAGTTGATCATTCAAATGTATTAAAGCCTGGGATAGTATTTTCCCAGTCTATCCAGTCAAAGTGGTTTTACTTGTTAGTTATCTCATCTGTTGCTTTTATATTTTATTTGTCCTTCTCTCAATCTCCTGCTTGCTGGTTATGAGGGCAATAGAACCTTTTTCAATGTCATGTTCTTTTGCCTAGTCTTAGATATTACAACCTTTGAAATGTGACCCCCAACCACTTTTCATTTGATGAGGGTTTTTGTACAAGGCATTCACCCTCTACATTTCCTAATTTGTTCCCCAGTTTGTGTGGTGACATGGGAAAGCTTGGGTGAGGCCAGATTAAGTGTCCACAGAAACCAAAGCATATTTAGAACCGTCTCTTAGAGAGAGTGGGCCAGTATAATCAATTTGCCAATTCCTTACCAGTTGGGAACTCCAGCAGATGATTCCAAACTTTTTTTGGCAGGTGCCTTGGGCATTGTTAAGAACATCAGACATACTATTTCTGCATCAGTCAAGTCACTGTAATTCAAAGGCTATACAGCACACTTGGCAGTATGGCATACCACTTGGGCACTGTGGTGGCCACTCTTTCACTGCACTCAATTGGCTGAATCTGTTAATGGATCAGTTGCTAAGGCTTGTACATGAATTAGGGCATCAGCTTCCTATTTGCCATGGGGTATTAGTGTATTAGGAGCTGGGATCTGGAAACAGAACTGCCTCAGGCTTTTGCAGATGAACCCAAATGTTTGTCCATATATCTAGACACCATAATGGTTGAATCATGATCATCCAGCCCTCCACTTCCCATTGTCCAATACATAAGATTAGTCCCTTTAGAATAGCTCAACTGTCAGTACAAAGGGTTAATGGCCAGGGCTCATGGGTGATCACCAGCCAAACAGCTCTGCATTCAGCCCAGTGATTACAGTGATTCATTCCTGTTTTTATCCAGATGGTGTCAGTGTTAGACTGAATAGTGGCTGTAGCTCCTGTGGATGGACTGCCTCCACTGGACCCATATATATAGCCATCTAGGAATTTACCCTATTCTCACTCTACAGGCCACAGGAGCCACCACAAGAATAGAGGCAGGGGAATTTGGAGGATCTTCATACACTACTGAGACTAATAACACCTGCAGTTCAAGAGACAGCGGGCTGGTGGATTGGGTGCTCCTCGGTTGCAAATAGGCATGCCATTTAGGCAATGTAGGAGCTTGAGCCATAAAAGAGGTAGATTGATAGAACGTGTTTTCAACCCACTCCTTGGCAGGCAGGGAATTTCTTCCTATAATACACTGTTCTTTTGTGAGAGGCTGTACCTGAAGGAGTGTTGTAGTACACCACTAGAAGTTATTACTCTATGGTGGGCATATCATGTTTCTGCCCTTTTCCAGAAATGGGACAAATATTCCTGGGGTGCTCTCTCCTGCTGTCTCAGAGTAAGTATGCCCAACCCATACTTTTTGGAATCACAGATACATTTAACTCAAACAATATTTCTGCTGTGGAAATTCCCAAAGCATTGATCTGCTTTCACTACTATTCTGCCTTCTCATAGGAGTCTTGTTCCTCTGATCCCCAGTCCCACATGTACCTTTCTGACACTAGGCAATATAAAGGGATGACAGCATTATGCCAACTAAGGAATAAAAGTACTTCAATACCCTTAAATCCTCACAAAAGCTTGCACTTCTTTTACATTCTCAGGAGTTGGATAGTCTTACATCTTTTCAATTATCGTATTGGGGACAATGTAGATGTTACCTGGCCATATGACTCACCAAAACTTTATAGCAGTGCCTGGATCTTGAATGTTCTGTGGTTTCACTGTTCATCTCTCTTATACATGTTCTAGCAAAGTTTGCAGCGTCCTATTGCAGAACAAGTCTTCAATGATAACATGATTTCATGAAAGTAATGGCTCCGTTTGACTCAAGTGGGGAAGAAAAACATGGGCAGATCTTGGGTTACTATCTCAAAACATATTGTGGGTCCTGGGGAAGCTGTTGAAAGATCTGCTGTTGCCCTTTCCACATGAAGGGAAACTGATCTCTGACTCAGCAGGCAGGGGTATACTGAAAAAGGTGTTTGGTAAGTCCAGTACCACCTGGAGTACTCCTGGGGCCATGACCAAAGTATCTAAGAGGGTGGGAATGTCAGGCAGAGCCACTTAAACGAGGGGTACTACCTTGTTCAATTCTTTGTAGTCTTTGGTCATCCACCATGAATCATGTGGCTTTTTTACTGACCACACCAGGCCATGGAAAACACGGTAGGTGAGGCATGAAATATCCACTTGGTACAGTTTTTGGATTAGTTTCTACTATTTCTTTATGTTCTCCAGTCAGTTCATATTGGTTGAAAATTACCACTTTTCAAAGGAGTGGTAGACTTACTGGTTCCCAGTTGGTGCTTCCCCTCAGCACTGATTTTGATTATTCTAACCCAGAGGCAGAATTCACCAATAAAGGTTTACAGAGTTTGACCTTGTAGGATATCACCATTCAAATGTTATCTGGTATTAAAAAGAGAAAAACCTCTTTTGGAGGTTTTTCTCATGGAGAACTTCCAGTTAGCAAAATGTGATAGTCATTTGTCCTTTGTAACCACTGATGGCACTGAAGGGTCCAGGAAAATTCTAAGGTTATCATATATTGCAGTACTTTTGGCCCCAGTACCAACCAGAACTGTCATCTTTTGTTTATTTCAGTGGGACTAGTGAATAGGGGGCCTCTGGATGCTTCCAGTGACCTTCACCTGGAAGTAATTTTGGCTTGCATGCTGTACGCAGGGCATGGGAGACACCCACCTTGCACAGATTGTATCCTAAGGCCTCCACTAGCGCAGGCAGGGTAGGTTTGAAATGCTCAGGTTTTAAGGCTTTCCACAGGCCAACCAATGCAATGTTGGTTTCCCAGCCCATCTCTTCAGGTGGGGTCTGGGCAGCAATGAAATCAAACCACATTTACTTCCCAGTTATGTTTTGTTTTGTTTTTTTAAGATTTTATTTATTCATTTGTCAGAGAGAGAGGGAGAGTACAAGTAGGGGGAGCAGCAGGCAGAAGAAAAATCTTTTGGGTGAGCAAGAAGCCCGATGTGGGACTTGATACTAGGACCCTGGGATCATGACCTGAGCTAGAGGAAGATGCTTAACAGACTGAGCTATGCAGGCATCCCGATTCCAGTTACTTTGACCAGATCTTTTATAGCCCTTGATTTTCCTTGAGTTAATAATTATTTCCTATTTTATTAGTAGACTGAATGTCCCATGTACCTATTACTTTTTCAACATTTTTTTCAATCTTCCTTCAGAAATCTGTACTGTCTCATTATAATTTTGAGAAACATAAAGACAAAGATAATCTATCAGGTATTTTTAAATTTTTTTAAAATTTTTTTGGCCATGCCCCCACAGTTGTTACCCTAGGACTGTTTTACAACTGTTTTATAACAGACTATGTGCTTTCTGATCCTGTCATTCTTTTTTTTTTTTTTGGCTTACTGTTTGATTTTGCTGAAACATAATCTTAAATAGCCACATAAGAAAGCTTTCTAGACCTGAAAAGAAACATGTAAAGGCTTAACCAAACTATTGATTTGTAAGATGCAAACCGAAGTACCATCATTTCACATCATTTCAAATTGACACAGAGTTAAATATGACAACACCAAGTCCCAGATGCATATACAACTTATAGGAGAATGAAAAGGTCAGTTTACTTTTGAAAGCAATTTGGCATGATGTAGAAAATTTAGAATGTTGTCATTATTATACAAAAGGAGACACATACAAGAAAGAAATGCTCAGCATGTCCAAGGAGAAAAGAATAAGTAAATAAACTCTGGTGCATTCTTAGGTTGGAACCTATAAAACAGTTAAAACAAGAATGCAAGATTTACATGTATAAATATTGAAAAATCTAAAAATAGAGGTTTGAAAAAGCAAGTTGCTGGGGAACCTGGGTGGCTCCGTCAGTTAGGCCTCCTACCCCTGGTGTCCTCTCTGGTCGTGAACTCAGGATCGTGGAATAAAGCTCTATGTTGGGCTCCCTGCAGCTGGGCATCTGCTAGTTCCTCTCTCTCTGCTTCCCCCCTGCCCTGGGTATTAAGGATGGCACGGATTACATAGAGGACTGGGTATTATATGCAAACAATGAATCATGGAATAGTACCTCAAGAAATAATGATGTGCTGTATGGTGACTAACATAACATATTAAAAAAAAAAAAAGACAAGTTGGAGAGGATCCATAATGAATATCTTTTATATAAACATGTGGAGTAATATTATTTTTAGATTTTCATTATATGATTTTATATATAAATCCAAACATATTTGGTTGTGATAAGTTCGGGCTGTTCTTAACTTTGAGGAAAAAGGGATAAGAACTGCATTGTGAAGTGTTGTATAGAGGAGTTAAACTAAATGCATAATTTTATTTACAAGAGTAAATTCAGGTACGGCAAGTTTAAGAGGCAACAAATCTGTGATATCTGAGTAATGGGTATACAAGATGTTCAGTACATAGTATCCATATTTGCTTCAAAAATATATTAAGAGGGACGCCTGGGTGGCGCAGTTGGTTAAACGACTGCCTCCGGCTCAGGGCGTGATCCTGGAGTCCCGGGATCGAGTCCCACATCAGGCTCCCAGCTCCATGGGGAGTCTGCTTCGCTCTCTGACCTTCTCCTCGCTCATTCTCTCTCTCACTGTCTCTCTCTCTCAAATAAATAAAATAAAATCTTTAAAAAAAATATATATATATATATATTAAGAAAGAGATTGTATGGAAGGCATGATTTGAATATCTGTTCCTTAAAGTATGTAATCATTTTTTCTTTATCCTTGATTGATAATGTGTCCCTGTATTAAATTCTCAATAGAAAATAATTTTCCCACAGAATTGTTAAGTCTTACTATACTGTCTTCAAGTACTGATGCTGAGAATTCCTTAATGTTTTATCAAAATTTGCTGCAAATTTATTGGAACCTGGTCTTTTGTGTTGGGAAGGCATAAATATTTTGGTAATTCATTTGTTTTTAAAGATGTTATTTAATTATTTGTCAGAGGAAGAGAGAGAGAGAGAGCACAAGCACGCAGAGTGGCCCGCAGAAGGAGAAATAGGCTCCCTGCTGAGCAAGGAGCCTGATGAGGGACTTGCTCCCAGGGTCCTGGGATCATGACCTGAGCCAAAAACAGATGCTTAAGTGACTGAGTCACCAAGGCATCCTGGCAATTATTTATTTTTTTTAAGATTATTTAAGAGAGACAGCATGGTCAGGGGGAGGGAAAGGTGGAGGGAGATGGAAAAGAAAAGAGAAACTTGCTTGACATGGGACTTGATCTCAGGATGCTGAGATCATGATGTGAGCTGACATGAAGAGTTGAATGCTTAACCAACTGAGCTACACAGACACCCCTATTTTGACAAATAATTTAATGGATATATTTATAATCCTAATTCTCCATGAATCACTCTTGGTAATATAGAATTTTCCAGAAAATTAGCAGATTTTTAAAAAATGTTTAAAATTTTTAATTATAAATTAAAATTTATGTATATGTAAAAATTTACATATATTTAGCATTCATAATTAACCATATATTTTTATTTCAATATATAATATAAGTACTGCTGTGGCTTTTAAATCTCTGTTCTGTTTGGATTTATATACCTTTTTCTTTCTTTCTTTTCTTTCTTTCTTTCTTTCTTTCTTCTTTAAGAGAGACAGAGAGAGGAGGGCTGAGGCACAGAGGAAGAGAGAGAATCTTAAGCAGACTCCAGGCCCATTGTGAAGCATGATGCAGGATTTGATCTCACCACCCTAAGATCATGACCTGAGCTAAAATCAGGAGTTGGAGGTCTAATGGACTAAATCACCCAAGCCCCCCATATACCCCTTTTCATTTTATTTCACTTTTTTAAATTTATCTATTTTAGAGGGAGCGTGTGAATAGGGGGAGTGGCAGAGAGAGAGGGAGAGAGAAAATCTCAAGCAGACTTCCTGCTGAGCACAACGTGGGCCTTGATTCCATAACCCATGAAATCATGACCTGGGCCAAAAACAAGAGTGGGATGCTCAACTGACTGAGCCTCCCAGGTTCCCCCTCACCCCTTCTCATTTGACATTATTATTCTGTATCTTTTAATCTCCTTTTCTTTAATCAGTAATCAGCAATCTTATTCCTTGGTTTCTTTGCTTCTCTTTCCCACCCTATTGCTTTGATTTCTTCTTTCTGTATTTTTCACGTTGCTTATTGGAAGCATTGGAAGCTTATTGGAAGCAAAGTGGATTATATCTCTATTTACTCTCTCTCTCTCTGTAAAAATATATGCATATATATGAGCATATGTAAAATATATATGTAAATATATATAAAAGTGTGCATGTGTAGATTCTACATTAGCTGAAAAATTAGCTTTAATTCTTATACATTTATCACTATATACTCTGTTACATATATTTAGCATTCATAATTAACCATATATTTTTATTTCAAAAATTTAAAATTATTAAGCATTTTTTACTCCTCCAGAAATCATGTTTTAAATACAAACTAAAACAGTTTTTTATGGGTTTTTATGTTGTTTAAATTTTAGTTTTAATATTTTCTGGACATAAAACATTATTTTTTTTTCAGTTTTTAGTTAATTACATTTGTCAAATATTCTGTCCACTGATGTTCATGATTTTTGTTGGTATCTCTCCTCTTCCCTCTGTGTTCACATTTATTGAAGAATTAGCTTTAATAGTTTGGTCTGTAACTTGTGAATTCTCTTAGTATTTGTTTATCTGAAAATGTCTTTATTTTGATGTCACTCTTGGATGATTGTTTCACTTGATCTTAATTCTAGATTTCCAGAGATTTTATCAACATTTGAAGGTATGCTCTAGTGGCCTCTGAAAATATATTGTTGCTTAAAAATTAAGCTAGGTACAGACCAATTAAGAGTTTATTTAAGTCACTGATGTTCTGAAATTTGTCTATGATACATTTGGGTGTTAATATTTTTCATGCTCAGTACTCAGTCTTCAATATCAGTATGAGGATTCATGGACAATTCTTGGGTACTATATTTAAGATTCTTTATAAAATTTTCTCCATGTGTTGCTTTTATACACACATGAAGGGGCATTGATCTATCTTTCACTGATGTCTAATCCTTTACCATATTTATATATTTTTTCACCATAGTGTATTCTTAGTGAATTGGCACTGCATAAAATTTCACCATTTTTCTCATTAAAAAAAATCTGTATAGTTTTTACTCTATTTCAATGTTTTATTCTCATGATTGTATATTGTATCTCCAAAATTTCTTTTTTGTCTTGCTTATATTCTCTTGAAACATTTATGCCTGTTTTGATTTCATAATTACCTACTCTTTGCCCACAACCTTAGTAATCTATAAGGTATAACCATGCACCAACAATAGAGTAACTAAACAAGACCATAATCCACTTGTTCTTTAAAAAGGAGTTAAGTCTTCTGACTTCTTATGGAATAAAAATGAAGACCTTTTTCAGAAACACAAGTGTCATTACAGTTTATGAGTGTGAGTTGTATATAGAAATAAAGACCCGTGAAGATTTTCTGACCTTTATCACTAGTGTTTGTCCAGTAGGATTTAGCCTCCTTCTTGATCCTCATCTCTCTAAGGAAAAGCATCCATTTTCAAGTAGTTGCTTGATGCTGAAATAGAGGTTTAGAGGAGACACAATGATAAAATTGTGAACTGGAAAGAGAATGAGAAAAAGACACTAACAAAGGGAAAAAAAATTATCTGTGGAGAATATGCACATGACGAGAAAAGCTAGGGAAAAGAGAGAGAGAGAGAGAGACCAAAAAATTCCTAGGCTATCCTATGAAGGGATTTTAGGAGATTGGTTTATGTAATGCTTAAAAGAGAATTGGGGACAAAAAGAACGGATATGTAAAAATGTTTGTTGAAATCAAATTCTATGTAACCATTTAAAATGCAGATAAATAATGACTTACTGTTCACTTGTTTTTGGCTGTGAACTAACTGTTAAATGTGCCTTACACTTAGTGGGCCACAGGAGCCCAGTATGTTATTAGGGTTATATTATTAAACATTCCTTATCACTATGGTAACTTACAGTATTATGGTTTAATTATTTATTGCTAAACATTATGCTCGTTCTTGCATAATGGAATGCAATGGAAGGTATGAAATATTAAAACTACTGATGATATTGATTTTAATTTGAGGTTATCTGAACAGCATCTCTTCCCCATATACATTTTCTGATTTTTAATTTTAATTTACTTATAAAATTTTTGAGAATTAAGTGTAAACTGTGAGGAAAAGTTAGTTTTGGCCAACTTTATCATTGCAGCATCTGTCTTGATAGTGGATAGATGGGCAAGTGGAGAAATTCCAGTTACCTTAGTGGAGTGTGTGTTCAAATTGTGATGAAGATAGTGAATGAAAGTAAAGCAATGCAATAATAGGGGAAAATGCCAGGGAGGAGGGCAGTTGCAAAGATCTACAGAAGTACGGTGGTCTGCTTTGCCTTCTCTGAAGAACGGACATTCAAACAGATCACAATGATAAAAAGGAGCCAGTACTGAGACTATGAGGAGAAACATGTTCCAGGAAAAAGAGACCCTGTATTCAAAGAAAATGAAGAAGTTGTTAAGAGTTGAAGAACTGAAAAGAGTCTAATGTAATGGATGGTAGCAGCAACAGGGTGGAGAAGCATGTGATGAATGTGGAGGGAGAAACTACATGACTTTGTTCCGCCTTCTACCCTTAATTTAACAACATTGGAATTACCTTATTTTAAGGGCACTAGTCATTGGAGGGTTTTACACAGAAGCTATCAGGCAAAAATCAGTTAGTCAATGAAGGCTTCTTTTAAAAAATTCCATTATAGTTAACATACAGTCTTCTTTTGGTTTCAGGTGTACAATCTAGTGATTCAACTATTCTTTACATGATTCAATGCTCATCTATTCTATACATGATTCAATGCTCACAAAGAGTGTGCTCTTCGTCCCAATAATCTATTTCACCCATCCCTCCACCTACCTCCATTCTGGCAACCATCAGCTTGTTCTCTGAAGGGTCTGTTTTTTGGTGTATCTCTCTCTCTCTCTCTCTCTTTTTTTTTCCTCTGTTCATTTCTTTTGTTTCTTAAATTCCACATATGAATGAAATCATATGGTATGAGTCTTTCTCTGACTGCCTTATTTCACTTACCCTCTAGATCCATCCATGATAAATTCTTTCAGTGTGGTAAAAACACCAAATGATCTGGAATTTGAGATTTCTGGAGGCAAATTTTGGCTTTAGTTGAAAGATTAAGTCATTCAAATGTGATAATACTCATTTTCTTCATTTTTAGAGGAAAGGATTGGATGCTACCAATTTTTTGTGACTGGAGAGGATTTTGAAGTTGGTCAGTAATTTGCTCATCGGAGGTAATGATCCACTTTGGAAAAAGCAGAGTGCTTCATGAGAGAGCCACTTACTCTCTTTTGAGGAGTCGTATTTCTGGCGGCTCTTTCTTGGGCTGTCACTCCCGACAGTGTTCATTATTTATATTAACTTTTTAACCAACCGCTGCCTAAAGCAATAAACTACTCACACAGTTAAAGCTCTCTATAAATAGTGCAAAAGTAAATATTTGTTAGTCAAGAACAAAAGGGGAATCAAGTAAAGACTACATGGGGTGGATAGATTATCCTTAAAGATTCTTTGGATTCTGAGTTTATTTGTTGTAGAAGCATTTCCTCCAACTGTTATCACTGGAATATCCATTTATGGCACCAACATTTGGATATTGCACCTTGGATTTAGCATCTTAAAAATGCTAATTGAGGTTCTAAATTAGCACAGGTGCTGTGGAAAGCAAGTGCCTGGTTATTTTCCAGCCATGCTGGAATCTAATGAAAGCTGTAAACCCACACTGAGAAATATGCAAATATATTTTTATAAAGTTTCAGGGATTCATGAACTCTTTGAAGCCTTTTCATGGGCCCTCCACATGCAAGCCCTGTGGGGGTGAATAAGAACCAAGAATAGGAACCTTCAAGTATAATCTAAGGCTGGCTTCTGCTCTAAATTTAATAGTTCTAATTAAAGTAAAGGTATATTCTGTTAATTTTTCCTTCATACTGTAACTGTAATAGTATTAAAAGTGGGGCTCAAAACTAAGTGGGAATGCAGAGAATTCAAATATAGGATTTTCTGACAACCAGAAGTGTTTGCATAACTCATTTTAAACATGGGTTAAATTTTCTTTCCCACCATATTGGCTGAAAGAACTTTGTCTTGAGCCTGGTTAAAACTGATTGAAATATATAGATATAAATCTGGTAGGGTTATTTATTTTTTTTTTTGACTTGGCAATAAGTTTCCATGCAGTTCTTTCAAAATTGATGTTATCAATATGCAAAATCCCCTTAGGAATGCAGAAATCAAAAAGATAGTCACTATTTTTTTCTCCCAAGGTAAATGACTATATTTATAACTGTAGGTGTTTTTCATATTTATCACTGCTATCTTTTATGTGCGGGTGAGCCCTCACATTTTCAGGTTGATGGTTAAACTTGAAAGATAGGGTGTTGAAGGTATTTAGGTTGGCAGCAAAGTATGGTAAGTTAGCCGTGGATTGCTGGCAGTCTTTCTAGTTTCTTCAGAAGAGGGGATTAGATATACGAAGTACCAGATATGGTTATACATTTGTTAACACATTATAATTTTTGGAACAACCCACTGGGCAGTTGTTATTGCCCATTGACCTTGAGCTTGAAATGTAAACTCTCTGAGTTTCAGTATCCTTATCTGAAAAATGAGGGCAATCACACCTCAGTGGGTGGTTCAAAAGATTATAATGAGATAACAAATCTCTGGCTGACCAACAGATGCCTGGGCCCATTATTGTTCCTTATGATTACCATGCAGCCAGTAGCCAGAGAAATTTCTACTATTCAGCTCGGAGTTAAGTCCTGTGGAGAGCGAGCTGAGACCATCTGAGGGCACATGAATGAGGAGCCACATGGGGGCAGCCAACAAAAGCGGGAGATAGTGAAGTCATAGCAGACTCAGTTTCACCTTTTTTTTAAAGACTCCTATCTAGGGGCACCTGGGTGGCTCAGTGGGTTAAGGTTCTGCCTTCGGCTCGGGTAATGATCTCAGGGTTCTGGGATGGAGCCTCACGTTGGGTTCTCTGCCCAGCAGGGAGCATGCTTCACTCACCTCCCTCTCTGCCTGCCTGTCTGCCTACTTGTGATCTCTGTCTGTCAAATAAATAAATACAATCTTTAAAAAAAAAAAAAAAAAAAAACCTCCCATCTAGTATGTCACCAGGGATTTATAGGCACTCCTAGAGCAGTGCCTTCTGTTGGCAACTCTCATGTGTCTTTAGGAAATGGAGGTGGTTTGTAGGCAGATATGTAACAGGAGGTCAGTTTAGAGACAGAGTAGAAACAGAGCTCCAGACGAGTAAACAGTATCCAGGAAAATGCCTGTTTAACCATTTGAAAATGCTTCATGTAGAGCCATGGTTTTGAAATATCTAGACATTGGTTATTGAATAGATCTTATCTGATTCATTGATCATCTCTGATTTACATGTTAGAATTATGGTATTTAAGATACTTAGGTGTAGACTAATGTAAGAGCATGTTCTGCAATAAGGTCAGAGTATTTCATTCTTTTGCACAAATCTCAGACATACCCTTTAATCAGAATCATATTCTTTTTCACTATATCCTGAAATTTGTTTCAAAATTTCTTTTCTGTAACTTGTCAGAGCTCAAAATTAATGTTTAATGAATAGTGGGTATCTTAATTATGAAACAGCATACTTAAACTTTACCATGAAAGAACAAAAGAAACAAATAGTAGTGAAATAGGCATTTTTGCCCACATACTAAGCCCAAGTAAAGAGCACATTCATTGTGATGCTTCTGCCTCTCCTCCAGAGCATCTGTTCATGTTCATACAAGATGCAGAACAAGAGAAGCTGGTGGCACTTTAGGTAAGTGGCTTTGGACTCAGGATTGGCTCCAGCTCATCCTTCAGCACCTTTGACTTCAGGCAAATAACTTGAACTCTACAAACCCCAGTTGAATCAATCATAAAAAGGGAGAAAATGCCTCCCTCACTGGGTTTTAATGTGGATATGAAGTAATGTACACAAAATGCTTAGCATATAGTAATCATCCAGCGAACAGTAGTCGCTCTTTTTATTGCTATTATTTTTGCCTCTTGCTAGTACATAGAAATCCACTGAGATGTCTCTCAACTCTGAGGATGACAACTTGAAACTATTTTGTAAAGCATATCATCTAAATACTAGTTTATAAATAGAGATGAGGAGATTTTTATGAGTTCTTATTCTTTCCACACAAAAAGGAGTACTCCCCGCTTAAAGCTGCCATGGGGTGTGGGGGGAAGATATAAACATTTAAAAGAAGAAGATAATGTGCAGAGACAGAACAGAGACTTCATTATAGAGCAGCAACTTTCTCTTAGGGACAACTTCAGATCCTTGTGATTGTCTATGATGTCTACTTCCCCTATGATGTCTTCTTCTCCTTTGCCTCATGAATATTGGGTTTGCCCTGCGACTTACTTCCACCCTTGGAAAGTAAGCCGACTGGCAAAGAAATGTTTAGAGTCCTAGAGTATTTCTATTATTCTCTGCTTCTGCCTTGCACTATAGGAGTAAGCATGTCCCATTGGGGGTTGTTCTTCAAGGTTGGGTGGTGACATGCAAAGACGTGTGGAGTGAAGCTGCAGCCTACCCACACTGGGCTACAGAGTTAGAATGTATCAGAGTCATAACAGATAAGCAGTCTATGGTGAATGGGGACAAGAAATACTCCTTTGTTCTTCAAAATCACTAAGACTTGGGGGTTGTTGCTGCAGTAAAGCTGACACATAGGTCTGCAGAACCATTAAGTATCCTGATCTCATTCATCACACATTTATATATTGACGTGGTCTCTGCTTCCCTATGAACCACCTTCCAAAGATCTTTATCCATCTAAGATATAGGCATTAAAAGATGCATCAGAGTATGGTTTTCATCTATATAAAATCCTCCAGTGGTCTGCCAGTGCGCTCACAATAAAATCATAAGAACAGGTTTTTAAAAACCCTATGCTTAGCCCAGAAGGCAGGGCAATCATGCACTTTCTCTCTCCACATCCCCTTTGCATGCCCTCTACCCTGTTGCTGCTACCGTCCAGCTATGTTAGCTGCTTTTTAGTTCCTCAAGGATCATAAGCTCTTCCTTTGCTTTCACCATATATGGTGTCTCTTTCCTGAAACATATTTCTTGTTAGTCCCTCTCATCATTGCGATTGCATTTGGAATGTCATTTCTTCAGGGAACCAAAACAGACTGCCATACCTCAACAGAGACTACATCTCCCCTCTATCCCAGCCACCTCCTGCTCTAACCTCATTGCATTTGTTTCCTTCATCACCTTCATTACAATTTTTTTTAAAGATTTGATTTATATATTTGACAAAGAGGAAGTGAGCACAAGTAGGGGGAGCCGTAGGCAGAGGGAGAGGGAGAAGCAGGCTCCCAGCCAAGTGGGGAGCCCAATGCAGGGCTGGATCCCAGGACCCTGGGATCATGAAATGAGCTGAAGACTGATGCTTAATGACTGAGCCACCCAGGCTCCCCTTCATTACAATTTTAATACTATTATCACCACACGTTATAACAGCCAAGAGACATTGAACACTTAGTATGTACAAAGCACTATTTTAAGTGAATACCTTAGAATAATGCAGGAAGTACTATTATATTTTATTATTTTTTGTAGCTACCATTTTAAGGAGAAGGGGGAACTGAGATATGATAAATATGTATTAGTTTACTTCTCTAAATTATAAGATACATGGAAGTAGGGTTAAGACAATTTTTTTTCCTGCTTATACTCCACATCTGTTATAAAGCCTGCTACTGAATAAGAGCTCAAAGGTGTTAATTTCCCATAGATATCTCCCCTTTTCAAACCATTGTTACAACTGGACCTACTCTTGTGCTTCTTTTTATGATTGCGAAATGCCCTTCAGCAGGAACCATAAGAAAACTCTGAAAAAAAAAAGACCTGGATATAAAGTTTATTACTTGCAAAGCACAATACACCTAGGGTCACACAGCAGGGTCACATGCAGAGAGAGAGCCCACGTGTGTGCACACACTAAGGGTTCTACTTTTATTGGGGTTGAGGGTGGAGGCCTAGGGTTATATGGGCTCAGTCTTTATTGGGGAATATAAAACATAAGAGCTGGAATTGAAAATATGGGAGAAGAAAAGACAAGTGGCCCAAATGGTCAGTTAGAGAAATCAACCAAGATCGCTAAAACAGTGGGAGACAGGTAGCCTGACATTTTATCTAGAGGTTAGCAATGTGTTTCTTTGAGATAGCTATCTTTAAAGTGGATGCCTCTTTGCAGTGAATGTGTTGGCAATCAAAACTTAAGTCAGGGGGCGCCTGGGTGGCTCAGTGGGTTAAGCCATTGCCTTCGGCTCATGTCATGATCTCAGGGTCCTGGGATCGAGTCCCGCATCAGGCTCTCTGCTCAGCGGGGAGCCTGCTTCCCTTCCTCTCTCTCTGCCTGCCTCTCCATCTACTTGTGATTTCTCTCTGTCAAATAAATACATAAAATCTAAAAAAAAAAACCAAACAAACAAACAAACAAAAAAACTTAAGTCAGGCATCATAAAAAACAAACAAAGGAACAACAACAACAACAACAAAAAGACCTGTCAGGGCTTTACAGGAAGCCATTGTGGAATTTTAAGCAGGGGTGTAACATAGCATTATCTTTGTTTTAACTAAATCATCTTTGTTACTATTTGGAGAGGGGAAGGAAAGTAGGGATAACAATGGTGATGGGAAGCCAATTAGAAGAGGAAAATTTATTCATTTAAGAATGAGAGAGAGAAAGAGAGAGAGAAAACACAAGTGGGGAAGGGGTAGAGAGAGAAGTAGACTCCCTGCTGAGCAGGGAAATTAGGGCTCTATCCCAGGACCCTGGGATCACCACCTGAGTCAAAGGCAGTTGCTTAACAATCTGAGTCACCCAAATGGCAATGTGGATTTAAGAGGTGGTGTGGAGATAAACAAAGTGTAAGGAATCAGAATTCACAACTGATAAAACTTGTTGGACCAAAGAAGATTTTTAAATTACCTCTTAGAGATTGTTCAGGAAGAAGCATGTATGTCAAGTAAAAATAAATAAATGAGTAAGTAAATAAATAAATAAGCCATTTTGTCTTAAGTGGCAGCAGAAATGCCTTTAGATGCATTTGGATGTATTAATATTAGGAAATGGCACTTATTGTACTTTCATTACTAATCCAAAGGATACAGTAACTTGAAATTGCACTGAACTTTACAAATTACCCGAGACAGAATTTCATGTAAAAGCTACATTTTTCAAGATTGCTTGTATTAAAATTAAGAGAAATTTTCATGTATAGAAAAAAATCCCAGGGCACCTGGGTGGTTCAGTCAGGTAAGCATCTGCCTTTGGCTCAGGTTATGATCCTGGGGTCCTGGGATAGACCCCTAGTCTCCCTCTTCAATGGGGAGTCAGCTTCTTCCTTTCCTTCTGCCCACCCCAACTCATGGTCTCTTGTGCGTGCTCTTTCTGTATCTCAAATAAATAAATAAAATCTTTAAGAAAAATTCTGACTTTTTAGGTTCATGTAATTTTTTTTTTTTTTAAGATTTTATTTATTTATTTGAGAGAGAGACAATGAGAGAGAGCACGAGCAAGGAGAATGTCAGAGGGAGAAGAAGACTCCCCACGGAGCTGGGAGCCCAATGCGGGACTTGATTCTGGGACTCCGGGATCATGACCTGAGCCGAAGGCAGTCGTCCAACCAACTGAGCCACCCAGGCGTCCCAGGTTCATGTAAATTTTTAGGTCAGTTTCTTTTGTTGTTGTTGTTTTGTTTTGTTTTGTTTTGTTTTGTTTTTCTTTCAATTCTCTCTTACAGATTTTGGCATTTTCAAAAACAATCAGTTGTCTTTGGGCATCTGTTTCTCCTGAAAAACAAAGGCGTAGGGTAAGGTGGTCTCTGAAGTCTTTTCTCTGTCACATCTCTGTGAATGCTTTGAATAGCACTGTGTTAATCAGGACCCATAAGCTCTTTTTTTTCACTGAAAAGCTATTTGTTTCTCTCTGGCTGTAGGTCTTTAAATCTGACTGGAATTGTGGGTTAGTGTATAAGGCCAAGTGTATTTACATGAAATAGCCCAACTCTGACACTAATAGATCAAACATTAAAAAAAAAAAAATCAATATATCACCCTGGGACACTGTGCTGCCCTGCTTGCTAATGTAATTTACATAAGGAGCAATAAATAATATTGTTGAATCAACACTATACAATTTTCTACCTCACCCTGACTATCCAATATATCTTGGCATAATTTTAAAAAATTAAACATATTTCTCATGAGCATGCCCAATGTCTTATGAACAGGTTCACATAATTCTATCATGTTATTCATTCACATAGAATTTTTTTAAACACCTACCATGTGCCAGGCACTGCTCTAAGATGAAGAGGTGAGTCATGCAGACTTAGTCTTCACAAAATTTACATTTTTAAGAAAATAACTTAAATCTAAAATAAATACACCTTTATAAGAAAAGTTAAATGTTCTATAGCTATCATTAATAATTCCAACTGATTTAGGCATTCACTTGTCAGAAGGTCATTTAATCCTCTAGGGAATCAGTATAACAAGTAGAAAGTAAGTGGGACTTAAAGCAAAAAAAAAAAAAAAGATATGGTCCCAGAGAACGGTCTCATTTTTATTTACTTTATGTCATTATAAAGCACATATATATATATATATGTCATTATCCAGCTAAAATTTTCTCCATTCTTAGTCAATATTAAGTTTGTGTCCTGATAAGACACCAAAAAAAAATTTCAAAACTATTTATAATGTGATGAAGGAGAATAATACAATGCTTATGTGAAACATTTGTCTAAAATTTCACAGATAGAAAAAGATACTCAGTTCTCATTGTACAGTATGTTGCTCAATCACTCTAAATGCCATATATTTTACAGAGTAATGAGATATAATTAAATATGATCTAGTTTAATAGTCAGTGAACACATTTCAAACCATTGGGTCTAAAATAAGAAATCTTCAGATGGTTTAGCTGGGCTTTATACTGAATGTTGTTTATTTTATCTGGAGCTATATCTCTAACCTGACCTTCTGTTACATTTATGCCCACAAACAACCTCTATTCCCCTAAAGACATGAAAGCTGTCAAAATGGGGAGACAGCTCTTGGAGCTCCTATAAATCCCTGGTGACATATTAGAGATACGTGTATCCTTAAAAGCAGGCGAAGCAGAATCTGCTTTGACTTTACTCTCACCTGTTTTGTTGTCTGCCCACATATGACTCATCATTCATGCACTCTGAAATTATCTCAGCTTGCGCTCCACAGAAGACTCTAACTTTGAGTCTAAATAGTCCAAATTTCTCTGCAGAGACTCGATGCATAGTGATCTAAAAGAGTAATGGGGATAGGCAACTGTCAGTCAGCAAGTGGTTTGAAACTAGCTCTAATAATACCTCATTCAGTATTTTGGGCATCATTTGTCAGGTTATTGGTATGCTGTTTGGGTAAAAAAGAAATGATATTTTGGGACACTGACTCTCAAAAGATGAATGATGTTGCTGACTTCTTCAGCAGGAAATGATTGTATAGCAGGTGACTCACTCAAATATCCTTGTAAACAGATTAATGATAGAACTGCTGGCAAACATACTTAATGGTAGGTACTAGCTGGAGTGTCCTATCCTTGGGGATGCCTTAACAGATTGTAACTGCCTTGTCCAGCTTTGCTTAGGGGTAACAAAATGGAATCTGAATTTATGAGACATGGTTCCTTGGAAGATGTTCCTTAAATAGTGTAACTACCTAAGGTTAAAAAAGAAGTTTGATGAAATAAATGCTCTTATTATGGTCTGAATGTGGAAATGCCCAGTGAGATGGTATAAGTAGGTGGAGCCTTTGGGAGGTGATTTGGCCATTGCTTTGGTTAAGAAACTAGTTGAGTCAGGAATTTGGAATCCCACTGACTCTTTATTTAATAGTCCTCCCTAACTAATGCATAAAGAATATGGTTCACCAAGTCAATAAGGAATGATCAAGGATTAAACTAAGTAGTTCCTCCAAATGCTTTAGCTATAACTGATACAGTAGAGGAAGTACAGAGAGTACAACAGACCAAGGAAGACTGGTAGGCTAACTAACACCTTCTTTTCCATTTGAATTTTGGAGTCCAGCCAAGCACAATTTTCATTCCTATGGAATAGAACATAGTATATGTCTACCATTTGGCACAGCACTATTTTATTTCTCAAGGAATTGCCTTATGTAGGAAAGTGGCACTTGGGCTTGCTACCCATTAAGTGCAAGTTGGTGTTGTCCATTGGTGACATCATGTTCATTGCCTCTTTATAGGGAGTTAAAGAATAGAGTTACCAATATGGCTAATGGGGAATAGTTGATACCTCCAACTAAAATTTTAGAGCTGGCCAGTTTATGAAATTTCTGAGATTTACATGAGCTAGAACAACCAAAGTATATACCTGAACACTATAAAAAATAAGTTAAAATCTTCCACAGAACCTGCAGATAAGCCAGAAACATACCTTCAGATCCGTTTTCTCTGGACAAGAGAAATTGAGATACCCCTGACTTCCAAACTGTACATTAAAAACTTTATCTGGATTATTTGGAGGAAAAATGTGATTGCTCATCTGGCACATAGTTGACTTCAGCTGTCATTCACTTTGCAGTCTGCAGGTTGCAAGTGAAAGAGCTAATAATGACTTTAATGAAATCATACACATCAACAACCTGAGGAGGAAGTTTGTAATATCATCCAGTCTATTCTCATCGCTATGGGATCTGATGTCTCGAGAGACATCCTGGAGTAGGCTCCTGGAGTGCTGAAGAGCTGAGCTAGGGGGTGCATGGAAAGGAGCACAATGTGAAGCCTAAGTTAGGTTAGTTAAGTTAGATTATGTTAGTTAAGTTAGTAAAATTAGGCAGGAACACGGGGCAGTTGGCTTTGGCATTGTTCTCTAAGGACCTGGTGCTACACATGAAAAGGGAAGTTATTTTCCCTGTGGTGCAACTGCTTGGGATTCCACAGGAAAAAAAGGAAAAGAAAAAAATAAAAATGAAAGAACATCTTGTCATTGCTGTGGGAGACAAAGAGAGGGTGCTACGTAAGATCTGGAAGCTGGTGGCTAGCATCTATAAAACGTATTAATGAATACAGGATTTCACATGCCAAAGGTTCTCCAATCACGACCCGGTCACTAGATTTGTGGTATGTGGAAAAAGCCTTTCTTCTTGGGAAGAAATAGACTTTTATTGTTGTTTTAGTTGATATGTAGTATAACAACATTACATTAATCTCTCTACCACAATTATGTAGTGCATTTATATTTTCAGATTAGATACTATTGTGAGAGTCTTACCAGCTCCACAAATCATATAATACCTGTGGAAATCAAATGGACAAAGTAGGAAGTGAGTTTGCCCTTAGAACAGTTATGCAGGAAAATGTCTCCATCAACAGGTATGAAAAGATTCAAGTATAAAAAGAGTCATACACAAATAATAGAGGGGGAAAAAAGACAACCTGACTACTGAGAGAGGTAAAAACAAACAAACAAACAAACAAAAACAAACAAACCTGTGAAGGAGTATTATTATACTTAATATATTTTATAAAAAGGGAGAAAGACAACTATCATATGATCTCCCTGATATGAGGATATGAGGAAGTGGAGATGCGACGTGGGGGGTTTGGGGGTAGGAAAAGAATAAATGAAACAAGATGGGATCAGGAGGGAGACAAACCATAAGAGACTCATAATCTCACAAAACAAACTGAGGGTTGCTGGAGGGAGGGGGTTCGGGAGAGGGGGTTGGGGATATGGACATTGGGGAGGGTATGTGCTATGGTGAGTGCTGTGAAATGTGTAAACCTGGCGATTCACAGACCTGTACCCCTGGGGCTAAAAATACATTATATGTTTATAAAAAGAAAAAAAAATTAAAAAAAAAAAAAAAGGGATCCCTACTCCAAATTGAATGGTTTAAATGCTGGTCATTGCTAGGGTGTAGGGGACTTTTGTCTTTTGTATAAAATATTGTTGAAGGATGAAAAGATATCTGACAAATATGTGGTAATTAGAAACTGACCAAAGTCAGAGGGTTGAGTGGGAAGAAAATAGGTAAGAAACAGCAATCCATGGGCTTTTTACTCAAGGAAAGACAGAGAGTGTCATTAGGATACATGCATATGACAGAGCTTCTGATAAACAGACTATTTGACAGGAGATTCCTTGTCTATGAAATCATTTTAACAGCATGCCTACGCTCTGTATAGGATCATTCATTGTAAACACACCCTGAATATATGAATTGATGGGGTATGTCTTGATGCAGAAGTTTGTGTAAGCTATCTGAATATGCCCAACCATGGCAGATCCATGACTAAACTGGCTCCCTTTAGAGAAAGATGTGATCACATGTTAATCTGTGCCAGAATGTACTTTGATGCTGCCTTAATGGTCTTAGAACTCTGCCAGTTCTGCCTATGCCTCATGATTACTGGTATCCCAGTATTCAGTAATTATTAGTAAAACCTAGGGAAGATCTCTGATGCTTATGAATCTGATGACCTGATCCTCCTCTTATTTCAACATATTTGTGTTGCTTTAACCATAATAGCAAACTTGTATCATGATTCCACTGTAGATCCATACTTGACATACAGATGTGAATTTGAAAAATTGGTCAGAGCAGGACAATTCAAATAAAAGAAGTTATGAAAAGGTTATTTGTCATTCAGGCACAAATTCACTTTCACGTATATGTACACTTGCACACATGCACAGACCTATACACCATGGAATACTGTTAAAATCTTTTAAGGAGGAAGAGTAAATTTACTCTGTGCCTATAATATCCTCTTGTATCTTTACTAAGTAGAGAATTCTTGAATCTTCTCTAATATGTTACATCCCCCTTCCTTCTTTTCTTCCTTCGTTTTTTCCTTCTTTCCTTCCTTTTTATCCTATCTTTTGTCTTTTTTTTCTTCCTTGCTAGCCATTTTGTTTTCCTTCTTGAGTTCATGTAAGTATGTATGAGCCCCTCCTGTATACCTTTCCTTCTGTCAGATGCTTATAAGAGAGTGTTTAACAAGACAAACAAGGCCCCTCTGGTCAGGAAACTTACATTTAAGCAGGAAGTGAAAGTCAATAAACATGTTTACAACTAAGTAAATAAGATGATTTCAAACAGTGATAAGTGTTGTACAGAAAGTAAAACAGGATGAGGTAAATTAGGAGTGACTGTAGGGGTGGGCACAGCCCCTTTAGATTGGAATAGAAAATATGTCTTTTTGGAGGAAACATGTGAGCTGATGTTGAATCTCAGTTAAATTGATTCATTCATTTAAAACAGCTGCTCAAGGAAAAAAAAAATCAGGAGGCCATATTAATACATTCCTGCCTTCAACATATGCATTCATCCCACACCTAAAGAGTGTTATCACCAAAATATTTCTCAAATGCATTTATCCCTCTTCACTTTACCACCAGAGCACACCATTTTTACCCTAGACTTCACCATCTTCTTGTCCCTTTAAATCTATTCTCATGACTACAGGAACAGGAATGATTTTGGATACATTTAACTATTTAACTTGTTTATTATGCCCTATTCTGTGTTCATGACTCAATGTATATATTGAACATCTGCTCATCAAACACTTTTTGCTTAAGAACTAAAATATCCTTTTACTATTGAGTTTATCAGTGTGCTCTTCCCTTACCTCATCTCTCTGCCTATTCCCAGAGGTAAATATTATTTGCAATTTTTTAAAAAGATTTTATTTATATATTTGAGAGAGAGTGAGCAAGAGAGAGAGCATGAGCAGAGGAAGAGGGAGCAGCAGACTCCTCTGCTGAGCAGGGAGCCCAATAAGGAGCTTTATCCCAGAACCCCAAAATCACAACCCAAGACAAAGGCAGATGCTCAAACAACTAATACATCCAGGTGCCCCTGTAATTTTATATTTATAATTTCACTGTCTGATCAAGTATATGTTTGTGTTTATAAGTACACATACATATTAATACAAATTAATACCTTACATAATTTATTTTATTTGGGCATTATAAAATTAGTATCATATAATTTTTTTTTTAATTTTATTTTATTTGGGGAGCCTGAGTGGCTCAGTGGGTTAAGCCTCTGCCTTCAGCTCAGGTCATGATCTCAGGGTCCTGGGATTGAGCCTCACATTGGGGCTCTCTGCTCATCAGGGAGCTTGCTTCCCCCTCTCTCCTTGCCTGCTGCTCTGCCTACTTATGATCTCTTTCTCTGTCAAATAAATAAATAAAAACTTTAAAAAAATAAATTTTATTTTATTTAAGTTCAATTAATTAATATATGGTGTATTGTTAGTTTCAGAGGTAGAGTTCGGTGATTCATCAGTTGTATATAACACCCAGTGTTCATTACATTCTGTGCTTTCCTTAATGCCCATCACCCACCTCATCGTCCCATCCCCTTCCCACCAACAACCCACAGTATGTTTCTTATACTTAAGAGTCTCTTATGGTTTGTCTCCCTTTTTGATTTCATCTTACTATATTTTTTCCTCCCTTCCCTTATGATCCTCTGCCTTGTTTCTTAAATTCTACATATGAGTGAAATCATATGATAATTTTCTTTGGTTAACTTATTTCACTTAGCATAATAGCCTCTAGTTTCATCCACATGGCTGCAAATGGTTAAGATTTATTTCATTTTATCATGGCTGAGTAGTGAAATCATGATAATTGTCTTTATTTGGTTAACTTATTTCACTTAGCATAATAACCTGTAGTTTCGTCCACATAGTTGCAAATGGTTAAGATTTCATTTTGTGATGGCTGAGTAATATTCAATTATATATATATATATAATATATATAATACAATATATTTCATTATATATATAAAATATTTTTGATGACTGGATTATATGTATATATGATGAATTATATATATAATATATGAAATATTATATATATATTGAATATATATTATATATACCACATCTGAATATATACACACACACACACATGCATACACACTTACACACACATACCACATCTTCTTTATCCATTCATCTGTTGGTGGACATCTGGGCTCTTTCCATAGTTTGTCTATTGTGGACGTTGCTGCTATAAACATTGGGGTGCAGATGCCCTTTCAAATAAGACATTTGGGGTAAATACCTAGTAGTGGAATTGCTGGGTTGTAGGGTAGATCTATTTTTAACTTTCTGAGAAATCTCTATACTTTTTTCCAGAGTGACTGTACCAGCTTGCATTCCCACCAATAGTGTAAGAGGGTTCCCCTGTCCCTGCATCCTCGCCAATGTTTGTCATGTCCTGACTAGTTAATTTCAGCCATTTTGACTGATGTGAGGTGGTATCTCATTGTGGTTTTGATTTGTATTTCCCTGATGCCAAGTGAGGCAAAACATTTTTTCATGTGTGCGTATTTGTATGTCTTCTTTAGAGAAATGTCTATTCATGTCTTCTGCCCATTTCTTGACTGGGTTATTTGTTCTTTGGGTGTTGGGTTTAATAAGTTCTTTATAGATTTTGGATACTAACCTTTTACCAGATATGCCATTTGCAAATATCTTCTCCCAATCTGTTGGATGTCTTTTGGTTTTATCGACTATTCCCTTTGCTGTGCAAAAGCTTTTTATCTTTTTATCTTGATGCAATCCCAACAGTTCATTTTTGCTTTTGGAGATATTGTTGCAGCTGTGGTTAAGGAGGTTGCTTCCTCTGTTCTCCTCTAGGATTTTGATGGATTCCTTTGTCACATTTAGGTCCTTCATCCATTTTGAGTTTATTTTTGTGTATGGTGTAAGGGAATGATCTGGTTTCATTCTTCTGCATGTGGCTGTCCAATTTTCCCAACACCTTTTTGTTGAAGAGACTGTCTCTTTTCCATTGGATATTCTTTCCTGTTTTGTGGACAATTAGTTGACCATAGAGCTGAATTATTTTGTTTTCAATGAAATTGTGTTTGTCACATTTATTCATATTGATGACAGTTTATATGATAAACTACATATAAACTACAGTTTATATGATAAACTGTAGTTTATTTAATTGCTGAATAATATTTTATTCTGTAAAAATTGCATTTTTAATTTATTTTCCTATCCAACATCTAGGTTATGTGCCAGTTTTTTTTTTCTATTACATTAAGTGTTAATACAAATATTCTTTCAATATATAACTTTATATATATAATATATAAATATATAAAAATATATATAATATATATTTATATGTATATAAATATATATATTATATATATTTATATATATCTTTTTATATATATATAAAAAGTAACTTTTTAAATTATATGTCTTAAAGTAAAATTTCTGGTTGCTCAGCACATGCACAATCAACTTGATAAAACACTGCTATTTTTCTTTTTTTCACAGATATTCTACCAGGTTGCATTTTCACCAGCAGAACATAAAGTTTTCAAATGCTCAATGTTTTCTTGAATACCTGATATTGTTAGAATTCTTAATTTTCATTTTGAGGAAATGAAATTTCATAATTTAAATTTGAATGTCCTTAATTACTACTGAAATCTCACATCTTTTCACATTTCTATTGGTAGTTTTTATTTAACTTTTTTTTCTCTGAGATGCCTGCTTTGTCTGCTGATTTTTTCTGTTGATTCACAGGGATAGTTCTGTTTGTTCTAGATTTAATTTTCTGTCAGTTCTGTATGTTGTAAGTATATTTTCCTAACCTGTGGTTTTGTCTTCATTATTTTTTACATGCTTTTTAAGAAACAACTTCTTAACATAATATGGTTGTGTTTATTTTTCTTTCATATTGCACATATTACTCATTTTATCTCAAAAAAATCTTCCCTTTCCTGAGTCTAGAAAAAGAATCCTTATACCATCTGAAATTAATGTTTTTGTAGGACATGAGTCAAGGGCCAATTACAAATTTTGCCCAGCACCATTTCTTGAATAGTTTATTCTTTCTCATTTTGCAATATCAGCCATGCCGTATTTCAAGTCACATATTGGCCAGAACTATTATAGGCTTTAATTCATTGACAGACAGTAAGGATTTTATTTTATTTTTAAAATCTGACTGAGATGGGGGGACATATCATAACACAGAATAGTGGCCCCCAATGTTATCCACAGCCTAATCTATGGAGCCTGTGAATTTATTACCTTATATGACAAAGGAAATTTGCAGATATAATTACAGATCTTGACATGGGAAGATTATCCTAGATTATTTGGGTGGGCCTAATGTAATCGCAAAGGGTATTACAAGGGGTGAGAGTGTCAAAGTCAGTAAAAGAATGTTTGGCTAAGAAAGCAGGTGTTAGAGTATGTGTTTTGAAGATGGTAGAAGGGAACATAAGCTAAGGAGTATAGCGGGCCTTTATAAACTGCAAAAGGCAAGGAAAATGATTCTCCTGTGGAGCTGACACTTCAAGTTTAGCCTCAGTGAGCCTCATATGAGACACCCAGAATTATAAGATAATAAATTTGTGTTGTTTTGATCCATTACAGGTATGTTTTGTTACATTAGCAGCAGGAGACTAATACAGGATGTCATGGAAAGTTTTGCACAGAGAAATTTCCAGACTTCACCTACATTTTAACAAGAGCACTCTGCATGCTATGTTGAAATAAAATATAGGGATCCAGGGTAGAAGCAGAAAGCAAGTTAGGGACTGTGGTGACAATAGGGGAGAGCTAGAGTGGTAGCTTGGACTAGAGCAAAACTGGGAGAGGTGGTAAGTAACTGTATTCTAAAAAACATTCTAAAGGTTGGGCTGTCAGGATTGCAGATAGATTAGAACTGTTCTGTGAAAAAACAAGGTCAAAGTCAATTCTAAGAGGTTCTGGTAAGCAACTTTTAATTGTTTAACTAAGTGTATTTCATTTAAATGCAGAGATTCCCCCCCTTCTTATCTAGTATCTATCTGATCTCTATCTATTTGATCTATACCTAATATCTATCTACCTACCTACCTATCTACCTATCTATATAAATACCTTTCTTTGCCGTCTCCTTTGGCATCTAGTTATGCTTTTAGCAATCTGGACTTTTAAGACTAACTTTACTGCATATTTTTGGTACATACTGCTTTAGCCAAGTAACTTATTAAAATCTACTCAAAAGAGCTGATAGTCTAGTCTGAAATATGGCAATGCTATGTGTAGGTTGAATAAGTCAACTCTTCATGAATGCATTTGTGGGACCCTGGGATGATAGGGTGACCCACAGAAATCCCTTCCTGCTCATGTATGATATTGGGCTATTACCGGCTAATACAGTAATTCTCAGTATTTATTACTGTTATGCTCTTTGTCTCAGCAATAAAATCCTTACAGTAGCATCGCTCCAAGTGATTTTCACCTGTGTGAGAAAGATAAGGTGAGTGGGTGAGGGACTGGAGGGGAGAGGTCCCCCTAGAGAAGGGTGTGACCTCTTCTTCCAGAATGAGGATGGGAACCACACAGTGGGTGTTAAGGTATTAACAATTAACTGGGTCCTTTTTGTAAATGAAGGAACTAAACTGAGATTTAAAAAAAAAAAAACAAAACAGAACAAAAACCCAAGAAAACCCAAGTGAACATGAGTGCCTCTAAGAAAGAAAAAAAAAAAAAAAGAGTTATCTTCAGGAACTAACACAATTAGTTTGCTGAGAGTTTAGAAAACAAATTCATCTATAGCCCCGATCCCTGAACCCTAGAAGAAAGCCCTATAAAAATCATGTAAACAGAAAACTAGGGGAATAATAACTTACTGAAAAAGACAATGGGATTCTTGTGCAGTACTGCAAGTGGATATTTTATAGGTATGAAGCCAGAATATTACATTTGGTCTACTACCTTTGATGAGTCCTCTACCACGGGTTGGAAGAAATCTGACACGGTCATTAAAAACTGATCTACAAGCCACCTTTCTGTCTCCCTGGACCACTTGAAAGTAGATGTTAGGTCAAAGACTATTAGAATAGAATATTGGCTCTGTGCTCCTGAACAGCTTTCCTGATTCCATTCAATATGCCAAGCCCTTCACATACAGGTCACTGACATAATAAATGAGCCTGAAATGAAAAATTTAGAATGAGAATAAATGATCAAGAAAAGTAATGTAGATAAATTTGCAGTGCAAGAATTTTATTCTTCCCTAATATAAAATTCACTTGCCTATCTTGTTGCAGTGTTCCAAATGTCTTTTAAGGAATTATGTTAGTCTAATTTCTGAAACAAGCAGCCCTCAAATTTCAATACCTTCGCACAACAGACATTTACTTTTCTCACATCATGTGCCAAATCAATCAGCTTTATATTGACTCAGGGAGGAAGCCTTGTTCTTTTCATTAAGTCACTTATGGGTCTGGATTCTCTCCACTGACTAATTCAGGGAACCAGGATCCTACTGTTTTGTAGGTTTGCTTTCTTCTCTCTCTGGGTCATTTCCCCCCAGCTGGTTGAGGAGCATAGAGAGAGAGGAAGAATCATACTAGAGGTTTTAGAGGTTAGCCTGGAAGTTCAGTTGCTTGAACTTAGTCTTAACAGGCCCACCTAATTAGAGTGGGAAATTATTACAGAAAAAAGAAGAGAAAAATGGATATTGATGAGCATAAACATTTCCCATCCAAAGTTATTTTCCCACATAAAGACATGCAAAATTATATTTTATCTTTTATTCATTCAGACTCAGTTTGGGACATGCATTCTTTAAGATTCTACCTGAAACTATAAATGCACACAAGGCACCTGGGTGGCTCAACTGATCAGGCCTCTGTCTTCCACGTGGGTCGTGGCCTCAGGGTCCTGGGATCTGACTGGCATCTGGCTCTCTGCTCAGTGGGGGGCATGTTTCCCCTCTCTCTCTGGCTGCCTCTCTTTTTCCTTGTGATCTCTCTCTCTCTCTCTGCGAATAAATAAAATCTTAAAAAAAAAAAACTATGAATGCACACAAAACCAATAAATAGTTCTTAACTTTCAAGTTAATTAGAATCTGGTAAGTAAGAGAAACACATAAATAGGAAAAAAACACATTATCAGAAGAAAGTGTTATATTAGGGTGCTATAGAAATATAAATGTGGTATGCCCCGTGCTTTAACTTCCTTAAGGGCATTAAGGAAGATTTTTCTGGCTGGGATTATCTTCTCATAGAGCCTTCACATGGAATAGAGTTAGCCAGTGGAAGGAACTGATAGGGGAAGGAGCTGATGCGGAAGCTTAGGACTGTACAAACCTTACTCCTTTCCCAAGGGACTGGCTTGGAAAGGTTAAAACAAGTGTTGAATACTTTGGGAGGATATGAAGCAGGAGCCAGAGTACCAAGAGACTTTTGTGTTTGTGTTTCGTGTGTGTATGTGTGTGTGCATGTGTCCTTTTCAAGATTTTGTACTTTATTTTGTAAATGCACATATTCACTGATAAAACAACTTGTATGACAGAGAGAACTTGATAATATTTTAAATGTCACTTTCAGTCATCGGAAGGCATAAATTCTCCAAAGTGACCTCTGCCAAACAAACAAAGCAAACAAGACAAAGCAGAAACAGAAAACAAAACAAAAAGTAACATTTTGGATCAGTTTCAAGCATGTGTTTTGTCCACTGACCCATTTTCTCCCCCTTTGAGCCAAGGGGAATTGGGAATAAGGCAAGTCAGATATGAAAGATTTTAAAAAGCTTTCCTGTTGTAGGAATGATTAATGTCACCTCCTTTATATGTGCATTTATTGTCCCTCATCACCTTCCGTATATATTTTAGTGGAAGAGATTTGTGGCAGTGAATTAGCAAATATGCTGCCTAAGTCAGAGAAAATCCCAAGTGCTTTTTAATAAGGACTACCAAATTAAGATATAAATGTGGTATGATTTTTTGATTAACAAAATAACTTATGAATCATTTCTTCACCATGTGCCTAAGTGGAACTATTTTGCCCTGTGTAGTCTGAGCCCAGCCTCTTGAATAATCTTTCCTCATCACCTTCAGAGAAAGCAAAAATGAGTAAAAAACAAACCAACAGAAAAATCACAAGTAAGCCTAGGGCAAAAGTAAATACATTTGAACTGAGAGACTACTGTGACATGAAATTATGTGTTTGAAACATGACTGCCAAAGAGTCCGGCTACAGAAATAAAATTGTCTGGGGTAGCCAACACTTAATCACTTCATTGTAGTGTTGTGAGAAATGATGAGTACTCCACACCTTCTTCTCTACCTCACCTACCCCTGACCCTTGGCACAAGTTGGGAGGGCTGTGGAATATTCAACTGCACCAAGGATAAGCCAATTTCTGTCATAACTGTTTCAGAAGGTGTAATTTAGGAAGATGGCAAACGGAGGAGTCTCCAGTGTAGCTGTTCTCTGTGGCTAACAATGTGAGTGATGGTTGTTCCCTGTGCAGGTGAGGGGTTGGTAGAGCTGAGAAAGAATGGCATTTGGATTCGGTGGCAAGGGAAATGGGGTAAGTGTTGCACACTAACTAACCAAGTGGCCTTATTTAGCTGGGCTTTCTAAAGTTTCTTAAGGAGAAATTTAGGGTAGTAATATTTTCTTGTCAAGTGATTGGCGGATTAAGTCATGTATTTTCTAAAAAGTTTCCAGTGCGTGGAAGTTAGTGGGTTACGATTTGCCTTTATAAGTTCTTTTTGTGATTTCATTTTGTCTAGATGCTGGATGTACAACTTAGATTTTCATCTTTTTTAATAGTTCCTGCAAATTATATTAAGGGCAGATGATGGGTAAAATGTAGTACTGCAATGTAATTTTTGTCTGTAGTTCTCAGATGAACGGTAATAAAATATATATTTTATTTTGTTGAAAAGCACTGTTCTAGGAAAACTTACCAAATCTCAGATCCTTTTAGAAAAATATACAACTTACCAAATCTCAAGTCCTTTTAGAAAAATACGCAAATGTATTAAAACAAATGCAATTTCATAAGCAAACATAGTGCATCTGTTATACACAGAGCTGAATGTTGGTATATATTGGAAGGAATTAATTTTATTAAGCAGAGTATTCAAAAAGTATCATACTGCTTAAGAACACAGGGCTCATAGCCAAATAGACCTAGGGTTAAAATTTGGCTTTGGGGTGGTTGGGTGGCTCAGTCAGTTAAGTGTCTGACTTCGACTCAGGTCGTGATCTCAGGGTCCTGGGATGGAGCCACTCATCAGGCTCTCCACTCACCAGTGAGTCTGTTTCTCCCTTTGCGTCTGTGATCCCTCTCTTGTGACTGCTTTTGATCTTTCTAAAACAGAATCTTAAAAAAAAAAACAAAAAATCTGGCTTTGGAATTTTCAGACATGATTTTAGATCTTTATCTTCTCCAAGCATTCACTTCATATAGAATTAAGAGTCAAAGCTACCTCATTGAATAGCTGTCAGGATCAAATAAAACACTATTATATAAAATACTTAGACTACTTTTGGCAAATACATAGTATTTAATATGCAGTAGCAGTTTTTATTATTTTATTATTCCTTAAATTTCAGTATATCTATTAAATATCCATATCTCTGGTCTAGGTATTGGGAATAAAAGTAAACAAAACAAACAAACAAAAAATCCTTCTCTCACAGAGCCTCTGTTCTAGTAATGTGTTTTGAAATAATGCACAAAATACTAATTATACGAAAATTAAAGAAATATTCTGTGTTTCTGCAAGGCGGGGAGGTTTGAATAATTTGCCAATGTTTTATCTCTAAGTGCATTTTTTTAAAAAAAGATTTTTATTTGATTTTTATTTGATAGAGATCACAAGTAGGTAGAGAGGCAGGCAGAGGGAGAGGGGGAAGCAGGCTCCCTGCTAAGCAGAGAACCCAATGCGGGGCTTGATCCCAGGACCCCAGGATCATGACCCGAGCTGAAAGCAGAGGCTTTAACCCACTGAGCCACCCAGGCGCTCCTCTAACTGCATTTTTTAAGCAAGAATGAATAGATTATTTTTCACACCCAAGATCCATAGGACCTTGTCATCTTTTTCCTCAGGACTGCATCCTCCCTGAGTTTGAAGATCATGCATTTCCCTGATAGAAGAGAAAAAATATACAGGCATTTCAAATAAGTGTAATGTACTAGTCCACAAAATGTTTTATAACTCTATCTCCTTCTCAGACAACACAGAGGTGGCAAATTAAAATTAACAGTTTTCACTTTTATTCAGCTCGAATTATTATTTTTCATGCATCCTGGGTAATTGACAACAGTAACTAGCCAATCAGTTTTACAGCTAGGTTCAACTACTCAGCTCTGGAAGAATAAATAAGGGTAAGTCAGGCATTTGCTATAAACTTAAAGTGGAATATATCCCAAAGATCTCTTAGTGTTTTCAATAACATTTGTTTTATTTAACACATTATTTGGCCGCCATTTACAGTTTGTTGTAAAACTATCAGTCTTTGGTAGCCCTGTGAGGTAGAAACTTCATTTGACTAGTGTGTAAGTTCAGTGCAGACCTAAGTGTAGGTCCATCAGTCATGTCCAAGATTCCCATAAAACTCAGTATTTTGCCAATTATAGTCTTCAACAACCACCACTCACTACCTTGTAGTTGAGCTGCTCACATATGGGTAAGAAACTCAATTTGTTCAACTGGGATGATGATATATAGAATATCTTAATTCCCTAGTACCTAAAACATAGTGTATTTATGCCTAGAGCAGTACTTAAATAAAATTTAGCATTTCTTTATTAGAAAACAAAACAAATAAGGTTGAGATTCCCTGGGAAACTGAATGATGAATCAATTCACTGTTGCATTTGATTACATAATAAGCCTATCTAACCCTATGGCAAGACTATGCAGCCCAAAATAAATGATGTCATTTATTTTACTTAATCCATTTTACTGCTCTTGCCAAGCATTTAACCTAATTATTGATAGTATAATTATCAGGAAATACCATTATTCTATGAATAGTTTAACTCCTGTTATGCTTCGAAGTCTTATGTTTTACACATTTTTCCTATATATTATTGTTTATAATGCATCATACATCATCAGCATTGACACATTCTCATCTGTAAGACATCTTTATATACTGAAATTTTGTTTACATTTTCATTCTGAAATTACTTCATTTTCTTTCTGAAATTGCTTCCTTTATGTGAAAATATTTAAATGGAATATATTGTAAATAAAAGAGTAAATGAAAACAGAGTTAAGAAAATGAGAGGTAAATTTAAAGGGTTTGTATTTAAAGAAAAAGGTCTATATTTTTAAGTAAGCAATAATTAAAAGAAGAAGCAGTGCTTCTTCATAGCCCTGATCACAAATACTATTTGCTACTGCTGTACACACATACAAACACACACACAGCCTCATGTGCACACACACAAGTATTGATCTAAATAATGTATCAAAGCATTTCTTCTATATTTAATCAGATCTCCAGATTGTTGCATATTTAAATGAACAGTCAACATCATTTGCTTTCCCTATTGTAAAAACTGTTTTTTATTTAAATCTATTTCTCTCTAAATAACTTATTTTTATCCTAGAAAGGATTTAAAAGTACTAAAACTCATTTTATCATTTAAGCTTGTATATATTATACAATATATGCATTATAATTATATGTATAATAATGTATATAATGTATATATATTACCACTTGTATGTTCAGCATAAGTAAGTCTCTGAAACAGACTCCAAGCCCTGGTCTGTTTCTCATTGAATAATCTGCTCAGATAATAGATTATATTAGCATAAATTACTCCCTTACCTTCACCCTCCCCTTTGGACGTTATCCAAATGATCTGGAGGTGAACCTACCTCAACTGGAAACTGCTAGGTATGAGCTCTGGGAGGGTTACCTATGGAAGTCAAATTCATCACTGTGCCTCTGGAGGCCACAGGGTTTGGTCCAAATTGGAGCTAAGTAATAGAAGTTAAAAATGGCAACAAGATCAAATGGGCTTTCATTGTCCTAGACATGAGGAATCTTTCACTGGAGGACAGTAAGGTAGAGCAGGAAAAGCATCAACTCTAGAGATACAAGATGTTCTCATATCTTGTTTTTATTCCTTGCCACCTACGGGTACTTGAAATAGTCACCTAAATTTTCTGAGATGCAACTGTAATTCGTATTTCAAGGGGTTTTAAGTTGAGTAGGTAAATATTTGGATATTCTTAGCATATTATGTGGCAAATAGTAAGTATTTAATAATATGAGTTTCACTCAGCACTGTTTATAAATTTTCAGTAAATCTTACTTCCCATTTTGATTGAACAGTCTTCAAACATCCCATATTCCCTTTCTCCGTTTTCATGATTTTATTTCTCATTTAGACACTTCAGGGAATAGATTTTCAAGTGTGTTTTTCCTTTCATCTTTTTCCAGTATGTTACTTCTTTTCTATTTCCTGTTTTTATTCTTTTAATTATTATCGTATTTCCTTAGTTTTAGCCTTTTTTATTTCTTCTGGGTTAGGACATCCTGAGAGCATATCAGGTTGTTCCTTATAAGATATAATGCATACCATGTAGGAGCCAAAATTTTGTCTTGTTAGAGCTATTTAATAATGACCACAATGTAATTATTTGACCCCATGGTTTTCAAACATCCCATGCAGATATCACAGATAAAAAACAAAAAACAAAACATATATGTGTGTGTGTGTGTGTGTGTGTGTGTGTGTATCTCCTTCTCCATAATTTCCTTCATGCAGTTTTCCCATTTATTCATTCAGAGATGTGTGTTTATGCTCATATTCTGTCCTGTTCTTAGGTTGCATGTTGTAAGAAAAATGACCAGAGGGACAGATTTTTGGAAGATTCCAAAGACAAAAAGAAATTATGTTTAATATTCCTTATCCTTCATCTGGTAATGAGTGGCAAGCAAGTCCTTAAATATTTTGGAAATCGGAACTGCCAGGATCAGAAGGAACTTTGAGAAGCAGTTTTGTTTTGTTTTTAAATCGGTGTTCTCTCATTGTCTCCGCTTGTCATTGAAAGCATCAGTTTTGTTTGCTTCCTACAAAATGACAGACAGAAAGGAGAGAAACAATGAAATTAATGGAGAGCTACAACATACCTTGGCAGTCAAGTAGATCTGTCACAAAGTCATAATTTTATTGTTCCCTCTGCATTATGAAGTCTCTCCAATAGACAATGAGTTGCAATCATAACCTGGTGTGCAAAGAATAATAATGGAATAACTGCAAAGAAAAAAAAACCTCTGTTCTCACTGTTAAGTTCGGTGACTTTGTCTGGATGAAAGGGTCAGGGGCTTGGGAAATAAATTTGAGTGCTTGCGGATGAGACATAAGTCTGCTCAAATAATAATCTAATGCACAGCTGGGTCTTTTATTTCCATTCAGATTTCAACTCAAATGTTCCTTCCTCAGTGAGGTTTTCTCTGAGTACCCTATGTGAAGTAACCCCTCCAGCTTCAGCACTCACTGTGGCATTTCTTCTCATCACAGCACTAAGCACTAAATAAATAAATAAATAGATAGATAGATAGATAGATATATGTATTTTTTAAAATTTTTCCTGTGTCCCCACATAAGAATATAAATGACATGAACATGCCATTCAGACCCTTGCTCACTGTGTATCCTCAGAACCTGGAACGCTGCTCACAGCCGTTAGCTGGTAATCAATGCCTATTCATGGAATAAATAGATGAATTAAAATGAGACAAAAATAACATTCAAGGGAATCTTTTACGAGTTTAAGTTTAAAAGTGAGAAAACCAAACCATGATGAAGGAAGTACATTTCTCAAGATTACATAGTAAAGTCCGTGTGTTTCTTTGTTCCCAAACCACGGTACTTAAGTTTGAAATAAATTTTCCACCGCTGAAATAGACAACACTTTTTATTTCCTTTGCATTGAGCAGGGGGGAAAGTTAGGCTGTGAGACTATATTTGGGGATGCTAAAATAGTAAAGAAAAAAAAAATGAGGGTGAGACTGATTAATGGTGAAAATGACTACAAAAACAAAACCTCTCTTTCTTCTTCTTAGTTGATACATACCCTATGTTTTCATTAAAGACAAAAGAACATGGGGCACCTGGGTTGCTCAATCAGTTAAGTGGCGCACTCTTGGTTTTGGATAAGGTTATGATTGCATGATTGCAAGGCTGTGAGTTAAGCCCCAAATCGGTTCTATGCTAAGTGGGGATTCTGCTTGAGATTATCTCCCTCTACCCCTCCCCCCACTCATGCTATCATGCATGTTCTCTCTCTCTCTCAAATAAATAAATCCTAAACACACACACACACACACACACACACACACACACACACACACACTACAAAAGAAAAATGGAAAAAAAATCAGCTTTTACACTGAGGGCTTCCTGACTTTTGTAAGGGCACATTGTTATCTGCCTCTTTGCTAGCTGGTACGTTCCCTCCAAGTCTTTGCCATGTGAACTTTATCTTGTCTACCAGATTAGAAACTCATAAAGCGCAAGGCATACTGGCTTTTATTTGTCTGCTTTGCATTTCCTGCTGTAGCTCCTAGTACTATTTTATATACAAGGTACATTTTTTAGTTCTCTTCAGTGAAAACCCTATATTTGTAAAAATTGAGTGTGAAAGTAGCATCATGATTTCTCTGATTTTTTTTTTAAAGATTTTATTTATTTATTTGACAGACAGAGACCACAAGCAGTCAGATAGGCAGGCAGAGAGAGAGAGAGGAGGAAGCAGGCTCCCCGCTGAGCAGAGAGCCCGACGTGGGACTCGATCCCAGGATCCCGAGATCATGACCTGAGCCGAAGGCAGCGGCTTAACCCACGGAGCCACCCAGGTGCCCCCAATTTCTCTGATATTGCTGTCCACTGTACGGTGAGCTTTCACTATGTTGTTTATTATCGTCTTAGTAATTCACTGATTATTAGAATATAATACCCCTGGTGATAGTAGTGTGTCAATCTCACATTTCCAGTTTTTGCAGCCATGGCTACTAGATAACTTTGGAAAAGAAAGATGAAATTCTTTTCAAAAAATAAAGTGTAATATTTAAAAATTGTTTAGAAACCGTCCTTTTTATTAAGGCCAGAGAATAAAATGTTAAAGAACGTGCCAACATTAACAACAAAGTTAATTCATCTTTAACTGTAAAAATTCAGTAATAGTTCAAACTCCAGGTTTGACTTTGGTGGAACATGTCCTTTTAACTGACCTTGAATTTTTAGCATGTACCCCATACTTTCCTAAAATATGAGAATGATTTCAATGTTTTGATGTTTTTTGTTTTGCTTTGTTTTTTCATCTTCATCTTCTTCTTTTATTTTTTTTTCCTTTTCCCAATATTTTGCTGGTTTAAGCCATGTTTTTGTTCTGGGATACAGTGACAAATTGATCATGTGGAAGATGGCATTATGCACGTTATTTAATGTTTTCTTAATTAGTATGAAAGAAGATCCTCTCTTTGGTCTACTGATCCTGATTTCCTGCAACTCTCCTGACAATAGAGATAGGAAAGTACATTTACTTATAAAGCAGCCCAGGATGTCTCTTTCTAGTGAGAACAGTTATTACCTTTTATCTTAACCCAATCCAAGTACCTCAGTTTCATTACCAACTTACAGCAAGCTATTCATCATGCCTTTTTTTTTTTCTTTTGAAGCCATTAGTACCCACCAATGATTTATGTGAGTATTGTTTTAAATGATATTTATATTCAGTCATCACCATAGCAACAAGCTTAATCCATTACATTATGTAGAAAGCATTTTTTTTAAGTTTGTGGTTTAAAAAAATCCATATTTATATCTATATCTACATCTACATCTATCTAAGTTTATGCCAGTACAGAACAATTAAAAATAGCTAAAGGCTATAGCAAGAGCAATAATTATAATAAGGACTTCATAAAAGAAATGAAAAGGAATTTTAATCAATGTATCCCACAGGAAGAGTGCTTTTATAGATAGAATCCATGATTATTTTGAATTGGAGGTAGTTCCTTACAATCTCTGGTCTCTGTAGTAGGTGACTGTCTGCCTTTCCAGACCCTCTTATTTCATTTTTTGGCTGATTAGATCCCAATATTCCTTCGGCAGTGGGCTCAGAATGGGGGCAAACCATTCAGGGAGGAGTCTCATGAATAAAGCTCAGCTAATTGTGTTCTACTACACTAGTCTTGATGGCTGGTTCTGGAATATGAACATGAGCCAAGTTGGGGCCATGAGGGCCATGAGGACCAGAACTGCCAGTTGCTGAAACTATGTCTTAGAGTATGTATGGGCTGGGCTCTTAGAATGTAGGCATGGATATCTAATGAGCTGACCAGAGAATGGTACCAACACAAAGCAGAGCAAGAGATAGAAGCCGATTCTGTCAACATATTCTTGGGCAGACATTTAACTTTTTTCAGTGATGTCAGTAAAAAAATAAAAATAAAAATAAACAAAAACATTTTCAGCTAAAGTGAGTTTGGATTTTTTGGTCATTTGTAACTAAAAAAATTCCTATTAGTCTTAATTGATCCAAATTTAAAACATATGGTAATTATTAATATTTATTATGTTTATATATAACATTACATATTTGATATATAAATATTTATATTCATAATTATTATTTAGTTGAATCATTCTGGTTCTTTTCATAGATATGAAGAGAAGTTAAAGTTTTTTTTTAAATTTTATTTATTTATTTGAGCAAGAGAGTGAGTGAGAGAGAAAGAGAGAGACAGAGTGCACACAGGAGAGGGCACAAGGAGGAGGAGGGGCAGAGAGAGGGAGAAGCAAGCTCCTCACTGAACAGGGACCCAGGACTATGGAGTACATGGGGCTCATCCCTAGACCCTGGGATCATGCCCTGAGCCAAAGACAAATGCTTTTTTTTAAATTTTTATTTTTTATTTCTTTTCAGCATAACAGTATTCATTGTTTTTCCACCACACCAAGTGCTCCATGCAATATGTGCCCTCCCTAATACCCACCACCTGGTTCCCCCAACCTCCCACCCCCCCACCCCTTCAAAACCCTCAGGCTGATTTTCAGAGTCCATAGTCTCTCATGATTCACCTCCCCTTTCAATTTCCCTCAACTCCCTTCTCCTCTCCATCTCCCCACATCCTCCATGTTATTTGTTATGCTCCACAAATAAGTGAAACCATATGATAATTTACTCTCTCTGCTTGACTTATTTCACTCAGTATAATCTCTTCCAGTCCCATCCATGTTGCTACAAAAGTTGGGTATTCATCCTTTCTGATGGAGGCATGATACTCCATCGTGTATATGGACCACATCTTCCTTATCCATTCATCCATTGAAGGGCATCTTGGTTCTTTCCACAGTTTGGCGACCATGACCATTGCTGCTATAAACATAGGGGTACAGATGGCCCTTCTTTTCACTATATCTGTATCTTTGGGATAAATATCCAGTAGTGTAATTGCAGAGTAATAGGGAAGCTCTATTTTTAATTTCTTGAGGAATCTCCACACCGTTCTCCAAAGTGGCTGCACCAACTTGCATTCCCACCAACAGTGTAAGAGGGTTCCCCTTTTTCCACATCCCCTCCAACACATGTTATTTCCTGTCTTGCTAATTTTGGCCATTCTAACTGGTGTAAGGTGGTATCTCAATGTCGTTTTAATTTGAATCTCCCTGATGGCTAGTGATGATGAACATTTTTTCATGTGTCTGATAGCCATTTGTATGTCTTGATTGGAGAAGTGTCTGTTCATATCTTCTGCCCCATTTTTTGATATGATTATCTGTTTTGTGTGTATTGAGTTTGAGGAGTTCTTTATAGATCCTGGATATCAACCTTTTGTCTGTACTGTCATTTGCAAATATCTTCTCCCATTCCATGGGTTGCCTCTTTGTTTTGTTGACTGAAAGCCACCAGGGATGATGTTCAAAATGCTCTCAATGAGTTCCAATCTAATCTAAATTCTCCAAAGACAAATGCTTAACCAACTAAGCACCCAAGTGCCCCCTAATTAAAAATTTAAAAATAGCACTCAGTTCATCTGAGGGAGTGAGGAATCTGTAGCTTAAACAACAACAACAACAAAAACAAACAAAAAAGCACATGGGGTGCCTGGGTGGCTCAGTAGATTAAGCTTCTGCCTTCCTCACAGGTCATGATCCCAGGGTTTTGGGATTGAGCCCTGTGTTGGGATCTCTGCTCAGAGGGGAGCCTGCTTCTCCCACTTCCTCTGACACCCAACCCTACGTCCCTTGTGCTCTCCTGCACACTCTCTCTTTCAAATAAAAAAAATCATAAATAAATAAATAAATAAACAAATAAGGCATAATTGGCCATCTTTTTCAAGTTTTTCTTCCTCTAGACTGGTGGTAATATTATTTCAGTTACACTCACCCAATTTTTTGTGATTGTATTTTCTTCCCTCAAAAAGGATTATTTGGTATTGTCTCCAATATCTCTGTGTTTAAATGTTTCGATAACATGAGGCCAACATCTCAAATAACCTAAATAAACTAATGAATTAATTGAGGTAAGGAAACTAGTAGCAATTTAATTAAAATCAATAGTGAATTTTAAAGTTTCTAAAAGAAAGTAGGAAAAGTAAAATGGAAACTAGAACAAAACGAGAAAGAAAAGAAGAGCCATAGCAAGAATCACTGTGGCATGGGATGATAGAAATATCAATGTAAGAAAGATATATACATTCGATTCTGTTCTATAGGCTTATCTTCGGGATGCCAAAACATTATTATTTGGGTCAACACAATAATTTATGTTGTGATATATAAGTGTCCAGACCTAGTTAATATATAATGCCTTATGTTTAGTACAAGATCAGGAAAACACTTATCTCTCTCACTAAATGTCTATAAAACTCCCTAAAACATAGCCACAGAGTAGGAAAAGTATGTGAAGCAAGAATCCTAGGGGTAGGTATAGAATTTTGCTGAAGTATGTATTAAAATTTCTTTCTGGATTTTAATCAATCTATATATAATTAATATTACTTTTGTGCTAGGCACTGTGCTAGTACATTAATATACATAGTGTGTACTTGAATGGAATTTTAGAATAGATCCATAGTTAGAAGGAACCAGGTTAAAAGGACATTAAGATAATTGGGGGGAAAAAAGATGCTTATGTGCAGTACTCCTCAGAATGGAAATTTTTGTTGTAGCAATAAACAAGTACCCAAATCTCAATGGATTAAGGCAATGAAAGAGTTCATTTTCTTGTTCATGTCATATGTCTAATTCGAGTCATTGGGAAGGGCTAAGTAAGGAGCATCTGCATATCTTTGTCACAAAGGGAACTAGGCTGTAGAAGCTATATCTGGACACGAGCTCTCTTAATCACTGGAACAATTAGAAGGGATATGGTAATGTGCGTATTAGGTTTACAGGCATTAACCCAGAGTGCTGTATATTACTTCCACTCATGTGGCGTTAAACAACGTCATGAGAACCCACTTACCTGCCAAGAGCACCTGGAAGGAGGAACGTTGGAAATATTTGTTGAACAGCACTGTTGATTACCACAGTTCACTGTTCTAACCATCAAATATTTCATTCACTCTCCTCTCCACAAAATAAACTCTCCCACTCACCAAGGGAGATAAAGCGGAATTTTATCTAATATCAAAATTACTTAGTCCAAGATCACTAGATGGTGCATATAGTCACTATGATAGGGAATGTGGTTATTTGTACAGTATTATTAAAGTACAGTATTTGTACTTGTACATGTCAAGTGTAGAAGTGTGGAAATTGGTGGACTAAAAAAGCAAGTTAATGGAAAATGGAAACCCACATAACCCAAATGTATTATAGAAGAGATAAAACCTACCATTTGTAAAAAAAAATAAAATAAAATAAAATAAAAAAAGAATGAAGGATGACATAGCACCCATTGATGTGACATAACTTTTTAAATCTGGGACAAATGTTTGTTTTCAGGGTAGCTTAGGCTAGGGTAGAGAATAATCCTGCATTTGGCTTATGTTCCTCTTTAGAAGAGGTTCACCCATCCCTCCTTTGTGGCCTTTGGTTCTGAATCCAGAGAATTTTGTCTTTTTTCCTGCTTCTGTAAGCAGGCTTCGAAGAAGATGAGCTCTTTGAGAAATAGGCATTTTCTTTGGCTCACTCATGGTATGAATGTTTGTTGGCCAAGCTATCACTGTAATGATCACACCATCTTTTAATCCAGAATGGTATTACTGTTAACAATATAAATCTCTCAGAGGAGTTCTGTTATCTCCATGTACCTACAGACACACCAACAGGTCTTTTACAGGAAGACATTTTAGACTTGCATGCATATGTGTTCAATACAGAAATTTTTACCCATACTTCTTTTTTCTTTCAATATAGTTCATTAGATTCTGGTGGAAGAACCACATGTAGTCACTTTTTCTTTCTTGACTTATTTTGTCTATCTGAGGGATTTTAATCTATTCAGAGGTTCTAACATTGATATAAAGCCCATATCCTAGATTGAACCCTTCTTACCAGGTTGGGTTCTTACCAGCTTTTGTCATGTGGAATTATTTTTTTGAAGATTTTACTTATCTATTTATATAAGTTGGGGGGGACAGGCAGGTGAAGAGGGAGATGCAGGCTCCCTGGGAGCCTAGTGTGGGTCTCAATCCCAGGATCTCTGGGATCGTGACCTGAGCTGAATGCAGACGCTTAACCAACTGAGCCACACAGGTACCCCTTTTCATTTGGAATTCTGAAGTTAGTTACATTTTCAGACTCTACAAAGTTTGTCTATTTATGAATCTTCTCCCATTTCTTCTTGTAAAGAGACCCTTTCTTTTTTGAGTTCATCTTATTCATTTAATAGCTTATCAGCTACAAGCAGCAGCAACTACCACATGCTGTTAAGTTCTTTTTCCTATCCTCTTATCCTAGGGCTAATGTTTATAAGTACTTCTTTCAACTTAGTCCAAATCACAGTTTTACTACTTCACCTTTAGATAACATGGATTATCATCCTTTCAGTCTCCAATAACTGTGTTTTTCACTGCTTCCTTTGCCCCTTAAGCTAATACCAGCTCTTCTGGGTATCTTTGTTACAGCAGCTCCTCAACTCCACTACCAGTTTCCATACCTGTCAGTATAGGCTAGGTTATGCTGAAATGAAAAGCAATTCAGACTCTTGGGTCAAAAGCAACAATTTATTTCTCAAAAAAGTTCTAGAGTTCTAGAAGTAATTCAGAAATATTTGAACAGTCCCTCCTGAATTCCACATACGCTAATAAATCTGAAAATCTAGATGAAATTCACATTTTTAACAAAGTATACTTTATACATTTGAATTATGAAGAATTAGAACACTTAGGAAAAAATAACTAATTTTGCAATTATAATTATGGATTTGGAAAGGTCTCTCTAAGCCTGGAGAGCACAAAACACAGAAAAAAAAAAAAAAGATATAGAACTTAACAAGAAAATGAGTCAAATACCATAGCCAAAGTTGATAGATGCATGAAGAAGATATTCAAACTGATCTCTAGACATAAAAAAATACTGTCATATAATTAGTATTAAAATGTGATATTTATTACTTCTCAGAATAATGATTAAAATTTTCAATGATTGAGAATATCCTTCGTTAAAAAAGTTGTAGATACACAGGCATTGTCTTATATACAAAAGATACCAATGTCCTGCAGCGTAATCTGTTTAAATAACTCCGGTTCTACAAATCTACCGTATGAAGGCAATTAGACAGGTGTGCAGAGATGTATACAAAGAATTTCAGCAATAGCAATAAGATTATTTATAGTGCAAGGTTGGAATTAAAAAAAAAAATGAGAAGCTAAATAAACCCAAATGGATATCAATAAGTGGTAGTAGATCCATTAAATAGTATGCAGCCATTGAATCTTATTAAATAGAACATATGTTTTGGCTTAGATATATGGACATATGAAGATGTTCATGATTTATCAGTGAAAAAGCAAGTTGAAGAATGGCATATTAACAATTCTTATTCCTTGGTGGTAAAATTAATCATTTTCATCAACATATAAATCTCCACACTTCTTAATTTTTTCCTGATTTTTTTAAAACAGACATGACAAAAGTCAATAGTGTTCCCATTTTGGAGGAGGAAAAAAAGTTTTATTCATTAATATACTGCCATAGTGCCAAAGAGAAAACATGATATAAAATAAAGGGCTTTAATTTTATTGATAATGGAAGTAAAATGAACAAATTGGAACAAAAAATATGAATACTGCTAGAAGTTTTGGCAAATATACCCTTGTCCCCACCACAAAAGCTGTTGTCAAAATATTAAAAGATTCCTTTCTACTTAACTTGTATTCTTAGTTTTTGAGTCAAAATGCTTTTCTTCTGGAAAATTTGAGTATCTATGGGAAAAATGAATTTTCTAAATAGCTAAATAAATATGTTTATTGTTAAATCATAGCATATACTGTTTGTGCCTCTGTATATTGGGCCCTCTTTCCATTTAACTAACCCTGTGCAATTTTCATTGAAAACAAATTATTGTTCATGCATTCAAAGGGCAATGAGCAATTAGAACATAATTGATCCAACTGAGCATCTGATTTCAGCTTTGTGCTGAGAAAATGGTCTTGAAATAATGTCTTTTCCATTAGCAATTTCACCTAATTCAGAAGAACATTTTCTTGAATGTGAGAGTGTATTGACCTGAAGGAGAGTTAACTGCTATCACCAACACTGTAATCGTAAAAGCTTCTCAGGTATTTTAAATATGTACACTCCACTTAAACAATGAAATATTGATTAATTAATGATAAATTATGTTTATATTTTTAGTACATTCCAAATGGTATGCATTTTGTTATTTTTGTATCTCACTATGACTTGTTGTAATTTATAATTGAATATTTTGGTAAGACAAATTTTCTTCATTTCATTAGATATTCACTGAGATTTTTACTGAGTTTCTGATAAACTCAGGAAATGCAAAATTGAATAAAGCAAATGTCTTCCATCAATGTAAAAGAGCAAATAAAAGTGTAATGAGAAACTGTAGTTATTAGTTGGAGATTAGTGAAAAAATGGCAGTAGATACCAGAATGGAAGATCAATATAGGTAGGCCTCAAAAGAATGGAACACTTGAGCAATGTAAGGCTACTTAGAAACTACCAGTTGTTAAGTGTCTTCTAGGTGGCACATGCTTTCTATAAATTGCCTTTAACCTTTACAATACTTAGTTGTCATTATCATAATTTTGTTGATAAGGAAACTGAGACTCAAAGAAATGAATAAATTTACTAAAGCTCACAGCAGATGTGTTAAAAAGAGTTTAACTCAGAAATCTGTTTCTTTTCTTTTTTTTTTTAAGATTTTATTTATTCATTTGACAGAGATCACAAGCAGGCAGAGAGGCAGGCAGAGAGAGAGAGGAAGGGAAGCAGGCTCCCCGCCAAGCAGAGAGTCCAACGTGGGGTGCGATCCCAGGACTCTGGGATCATGACCTGAGCTGAAGGCAGAGGCTTCAACCCACTGAGTCACCCAGGCTCCCCCAGAAATCTGTTTCTAAAGTCATTGTTTCTCAACCCCTATCCCACTCTACCACACCGCCCCATTTATTACATGAAAGAGGGCATTTCAGAAAGGGGCAACAGTGTGTGCAAAGGCATGGAAATATGGAACTACAAGAAAATTGTCTGGAGCATAATATATGAGCAGGAGAGCTTTTGCAAGGGAAAAACAAACAAACAAAAAACAACAAAAATGAAGAATCTGGGCTTAGAAAAATCACAAAGAGATGAAAACATGGAGGGGACAGTGGATACAAGGGCATTTGGGATTTTCAAATCATTAATGAGGAACCATTGAATGAGTTAAACTGGAATAATTTTGATTGATCTCATTATTAGAAGGCTGATAGTTCAAAGATACAATCTTTGAGGAACTCATCTAATAAGCTACCACAAGGAAGAATAACATGGAATAAAAGGGAAAAATCAGAGGTATTAAAATAATATGTGAGGAAAAGAGGAAGTTAAAGAAATAATGAAAAAGTGGGGAAACAAAGTCCTTCTGAAATTCCTCTTAGGCTGATGTTGAGTAACCACTAAAGTGTCATTTAGGTAGCTTTACATTCAGAAAGTTCCTCCATTATTTCCACTTAAACACACATTGTCCAGTTGTATTGCATCAAATCTAATGAAATGAAATGATTAATCTATCCATGATTAAATAATACAGTGTCCTAAGTATTAATAGGAAATTAAAGAGCAAATACTAATGTCATTAGCCCTATGTTTTCTCTAAACCTCTCTATGTTTTACTGTAGTCAAAAATGATCTTCCCTAGCACATGTCTTGACAGGTTGTATCATATTCAAAACTGTTAAACATTTATTGACTGGGCAACACATTCTAGAAATGGGGATTCATAGTTGCCTAAGAAATGTACCTTGTTTTGGAAGATTTCACATTCTCATAGTATAGCAGACTTATATGGGGTAATAATAATATAAAGCAGGGAGCTAAGTAATAAATGTTTGTATCAGAGAAAGTGATAAAAGCATAGGGGCCCACAGATTCTCCCTCTCTACCATTGTAGGGAAGCAAAATCTCTTTTGGTTGGTAATTGGCTGGAATTACCTGTCTTCTTGATTAGTGCTTACCTAAGCACCAGGCTGGCAAGAGCTAGTCTTCTGCATACATCGGGTATCCATTACAAGACTGTGATGGTTTGCTGCTTCTGTGATATAAATAAGGAGGCTGAATGAAGGTAATGATACCTGGTCAGGTCTACATTGGTTTCAGTAAGTTGGTTTCACATCAGTGTGTATCAATGTATTTTAGTGTGTGATAGTAGAATTAATCAAGATATTTAGTAGGAGTAGGGGCATTATTAAAATTTTGGTGAGGAATAACAGGTTTGAAGGATTGACAAGTAAAGAGGCAAGACTGTGAACTACAGTGGAATGTATGCTAAGAAATACATAGAGCTTTCAGGAGTTGGTGAGAGATTCAGTATGGAATTTGGGGAAGGAAAAGAGGACGAAAGATTCCATTTTGCCACTATGAAGATTCTAATTCCTAAAATGTGGTATATAAAAGAGTAAAAGTAGAGGAACTGGGAAAGGAGAAAAATAATTTGGTTTTAAAAGAGTGGATTAATGTACTATCAGAATATATAAATTGATATATCTTTTAGACAGAAGTCACAAATTTCTGGTTATTGAATGAGAGATTAAGGCTAAAAATAAGTACTTTGTGGTTAAGAATATGGTGTAATTAAAACTGTATGTAAGTGTTGGGATAAATACTCAAGAAAGTATAGATTAAGAAGAGAATAAGAGGCTAATAACTGAATAATGGAAAACAGTACTTTCTACCAAGTTAAGGTGACAATTCAGTGGAGAAGAAAAACGTGGTCAGAAAGGTAGGAGCAATAAAAACCAAAGTAACAGAAGGACAAAGAGCCATCAATAGCATAAATGTCAGATTTTAAAGGTTCAAATAAAAAGGAAAAGGATCAACACCTTTCCAATCAGATGGTCAGTGGTGACCATAGGAAGAGCTGTTGCCGTATTGATGTAGATTAGACTCCAGAAAGCATGGTCAAGTCTGTGAATTAAAGATTTGGAAAAGGATATTTTAAAAAAAGGTACACACACACACACACACACATTATAAAAGCTTGTTTAGGAAAGGATAAAGTGTTGGGAATACAACTTTTTTTTTTTTTTTTTTTCCCAATTTATTTATTTTCAGAAATACAACTTTTAAAAGAACGACTTCATTGGAAATATTTGGTGAGTGAAAAAGCCTTTAACAGTTTTAGAGACTGAAAGTATAGAGTCCTCTAAGAGAAAGAGACTGAAAATACCAAAGAGAAATAAAGTAACATTTCTGGGGGTGGTCAAGAGCACAGGAAGAAGAAAATAGTTTTTTTTTTGTTTTTTTTTTGTTTTTTTTTTTTTTAAGGATTTTATTTATTTATTTGAGAGAGAGCATGAGAGAGGAGAGAGTCAGAGGAGCTCCCTGTGGAGCTGGGAGCCAGATGAGGGACTCAATCCCAGGACTCCGGGATCATGACCTGAGCCAAAGGCAGCTGCTTAACCAACTGAGCCACCCAGGCACCCTGGAAGAAGAAAAGAATTTGAATAAGGGATTGAAGGACTTCTGGAAATACAGAGCCAAAGGGATAAGGATTTGTGAAGTTGTAGGTACATTTGTAGGTTGAGGGGAGAAGTTAATGATGTTAATGCGTGATAGTGTCTTTTTTCATTCTGAGTTTCAAAGATAAGTTATTAGTACTATACTCAGGGCATCAATCTACATAGAGTTGCCATTTTATGCATCTCTATTTTGGAAAAGGTGTTGAGGATGGTTGAGTTTAATTTTTCAGAATTTAAATTTCAGAGTTTAAATTTTCAGTGTGACCATAGTGGAAGGACGTTGGCATTTAGTGACTATAGAGCTGGTAGGAAAGTAATGAAATGACAGAAATTAAAATCAAAGCTGGGTAGATGTAGAAGTAAAATCAAAGCAGTGTTGATGAGGAGGGGCAAAGGGGAGTCTAGATCGATGAGGAAGAGTTTAAAGAGGAGAGGAGAGAGAGAAAAGTGGAAAGAAGAACAGAGAGGAAGTGAGACAGACGTCTGAAAGGATAAATAAGGAGTCATAAAAACCAAAGTATTAGAGTTTCTTTCAACTTAAATGTGAGAAGATCATAAGTTTGTTTTTTGAGAATTAGTAAGTTGAAGTGGCGTTGATAACCGTGGTTGAGAATACAAGGAATACTGTACTTAGAATGACTCTCATTGGACACTAAACCTTAGAAGGTTGTGACAGATACAAGATACAAGAAAAATAGAATTAGTGTCAGTATAAGCCAATGACTGTGAGGATACAATGGTAAATAACAGAAAACAATGACATTAGGATGTAGAAAGCAAGTTTGGTGTGAACTTAAGGGAGAAGGATTTACATACATAGGAGGAGAAATGATTGTTAGGAGATGGGAATGGGGAACCATGTTATTACTGAGTTTCCATGCCTTTTATTTGCAAAAAGGTATTAAGGGATGAGGAGAGGTATCAGTCATTAGAAAGAAATACAAGGTGTTTTCTGTTAAGGTAGGTTGGAGCAAAGCACTCTATGAAGAAATTAAGAATGTCTTACACATACATAATGGACTGAGGAGGGCACGTGCTGTGATGAGCACTGGGTGTTATACTTAACTCATGAATCATTGAACACTGCATCAAGGACTAACTATGTACTATAAGTGGCTAACTGAACTTTATTTATTTATTTTTTTAAAGATTTTATTTATTTATTTGACAGACAGAGATCACAAGTAGGCAGAGAGGCAGACAGAGAGAGGAGGAAGCAGGCTCCCCGCTGAGCAGAGAGCCTGATGTGGGGCTTGATCCAAGGACCCTGGGATCATGACCTGAGCCAAAAGCAGAGGCCCTAACCCACTGAGCCACCCAGGTGCCCCCTAACTGAAATTAAAAAAAAAAAAAAAAAAAAAAAAAGACATACACAATGGGACCAGGGTCATAGTGGGGCAGAGAAAGAGGGGGAAGCACAGAGAGCATATAAAAGAGGTTATAAAAGAAAGAAAATAGGGGTGCCTGGGTGGCTCATTTGTTTAAGCATCCAACTCTCAGTTTCGTCTCTGGTCGGGGTCTTAGAGTTGTGAGACTGAGCCCTGCATCAGGCTCCGTGCTCTGCATGGTCTGCTTGAGGTTCTCTCTCTTCCTCTGCCCCTCTCCCCAGTCACATTCTGTCTTTCTTTCTCTCTCTCAAATAAATAAATATATATATATATTTTTAAGAAAACAGCTGTAAAAACAAGAACATAGTTGATCTCAGGTATGTGAATGGTCAGCTGGGTTTTGTGTTAACAGGATGCAGGAATATGCATAATCACCTATCCTTGAGGTTCTAAATATTTATTTTATATTTTGCTGTTTTAATGTAGTGGAAATAAATAAAGGTCCTGACCGATATCTTAACTTGAAATATGCATGTAATTCCTAGTTAATATTTAGTAGGCCAAGCTAAATTCAACAGAGAAACTACTATTAATAATGTAAATGTCATCACTAATTTAGTTTCTACTATGAAGTGTGTTTTGCTGATAATAGGAAACATTTAAGAAAGGACTTTTCCTTGGAGAAAGACTGATTTTAGGACTCAGGTAGTAATGGGGTAAGATGAGCTTAAACAGTTATGCTTTATCTGGAAAGAAAAGAAGTATTGCTGAAGTTGTCAGGGGATGTTTCAAGGATCCTGGAAGTAGCATGAAAGGGTTGTTTCTGGATAAACCTTGAACTCTTTGAGCACCAAAATAACTAAGGACTATAATGAATTACAAGCCATTCACAAAACATAACTCTATTAGTTTGTAACAATGATAACTAGGTAAGGAAAGACCAAAATGCGGGAGGAGGTAGGGCTCTTGCTTACAGTAGAATGCCAAATTTAAACTGGGAAATTTGGAGAGAATAGTGTATTCAGATGATTGATTTTCCAACCATCATTTAGAGATTAGTTAAGAATCATCAATGGTTGCTAAATTTATGAGAGCACATTTTACATGGTTTTGTGATGTTTTCCTATAGACTCTTTATGAGCAGCTAGGAAAAAAATAGTAATAATACAGTGAAAAATTGGGGACTTAAGGTGACTAAAGTTAACATAAAAACCAAAAGTCAAATCCCTTGAGTAAAACCCAAATTGAGGGATATTCTACAACAAATCTTCCTTGCACTCCTCAAAACTGTCCAAGTTATGAAAAATAATGAAAGACTGAGAAACTGACACAGCTCAATGCAGATTAAAGTGAAATTTCAACTAAATATAATTTGCTATCCTGGACTTGCTGCTAGAAAAGAAAAGATAGTGGAAAACCTGGTGAAACCCAAATGAAGTCTGTAGTTTATTGAATAGCAAAGTACCGATGTTAATATTTCAGCTCTGGGAAAAGAGCATGTAGGAGTTCTCTGTACTCTTTGAAACCTTTCTGTAGATCTAGAATGATTCCAAAATAAAAGCTTATTAAAAGTGGAGAGGAGGAAGGCAGATAGACATTTTTGCCTTCACATGTGATACCCTGAGAAGGACTGAATTTCACCTCTGGTATTCCAGTTGGCAATGCATAACCTCAATTTAACCACTCAGAAACATCAGAGAAACTCAAAATGTCAAAAATCCTATTACAACAATACTACATTTGAAACTGTGTTCTAAAAGATAAAAAAATATGCTGAAGGAAGTATTCCAGATGAGAGATTAAAAGACATGACAATTAATGGAATATGGGATCTTAGACTGGATGGATTCTATGTTAGAAGAATAAAAGTACTATAAAGGACTTTGGGGGTTAATTTTTTTTTAAATTAGAATATGGATGATAGACATTTATATTACTAATTAGCATGACAATTTTGTTGTATTTATGTAAGAGAATATGCTATTCCAAGGAAATACACACTGAAGTATATAGGGGTAAAGAGATATGGTATATACATTTCAATCTCAAAAGCTTAAGAAAGATAAATATAATGTGAACATAGAAAGGAAAAAAAGGAAATTAGGACAACATATTGATAACTGGTGTATCTGAATAAAGAGCACATGGGTATTCATTTTATACTTTGTGCCACTTTTCTGTATATTGGAAACTCTAGCTTTTGCCTTAAGGGAGAAATTAGTTTCTTCTGATAAAGACACTGTGACTTAATGCCTGAAGTAGAATAATTACAGTAATAGAATTTTAAAACTGGAAGTAGCTTCCTAAGATATTGACCTTAGGGAACACATTTGTCAGGTTTGTATTGCCAGAGCTTTGAATATGGTGCTTAGTAAATAAAAGATGCTCAGAGGTGCGGGAAGGATGAAGGAATGAATGACAGCTCTTAAGGACAGTGTCTAGAACTGGCAATATCAGCTACTTTAGATAGGAGAACTGTTTTCCTTTTCCTGAATAACTAGTTCCTATAAATACAATTTGATACTATTGTATCTAAATTCACAGAATAAACCATAAATGCAACATTTGAACAGCAGCTGAGTAACAGGCTCAAACTTTCCAATCCCTGGTCATTGCCAAATGATCATTGGTGTTCGTGACTGATTAAGACACTTAGAAAAGAGAAAAATGGCATCCAGGTCTAAGTAAAATGGAAGGGATAGGGATTTCAGGCTGTATATCCTCACCCAGGTTCTTCTGCCACAGTGTTATAGGAATTTGGATAAAAGCATGTAAGCTTTCTCTTTTTTCCCCATCAATGGGCTAACCAGGCCTATCTGCTCACAGATCATACAAGGGTACAGATAGTGGACATTCTTTTATTTCAAGTTGGTAAAATAGCGGAGTGACTGAAAAACTGGGAATATAAGCAAACATTAGATTGGGATAATTTGTAACAATGTAGGTTTATTTTTTTTTTTAAGATTTTATTTATTTATTTATTTGACAGACAGAAATCAAAAGCAGGCAGAGAGGCAGGCAGAGAGAGAGGGCTCCCCACTGAGCAGAGAGCCCCATGTGGGGCTCGATCTCAAAACCCTGGGATCATGACTTGAGCTGAAGGCAGAGGCTTTATCCCACTGAGCCACCCAGGTGCCCCACGACGTAGGTTTAAATAGAAAAACTAACCACTCCCTATGACCCTGCAATTGCACTCCTGGGTATTTACCCCAAAGATACAGATGTCGTGAAAAGAAGGGCCATCTGTACCCCAATGTTTATAGCAGCAATGGCCATGGTCGCCAAACTATGGAAAGAACCAAGATGCCCTTCAACGGATGAATGGATAAGGAAGATGTGGTCCATATACACTATGGAGTATTATGTCTCCATCAGAAAGGATGAATACCCAACTTTTGTAGCAACATGGATGGGACTGGAAGAGATTATGCTGAGTGAAATAAGTCAAGCAGAGAGAGTCAATTATCATATGGTTTCACTTATTTGTGGAGCATAACAAATAGCATGGAGGACAAGGGGTGTTAGAGAGGAGAAGGGAGTTAGGGTAAATTGGATAGGGAGGTGAACCACGAGAGACTATGGACTCTGAAAAACAATCTGAGGGGTTTGAAGTGGCGGGGGGGTGGGAGGTTGGGGTACCAGGTGGTGGGTATTATAGAGGGCACGGATTGCATGGAGCACTGGGTGTGGTGAAAAAATAATGAATACTGTTTTTCTAAAAATAAATAAATTGAAAAAAAAAAAAAAAGAAAAACTAGCCACATGTCTTTGATGACCCCTTAAAATTTGTCCGCACATGACCTTCTGTTGTGAATATACAGAAAAAGGTACACTTCTTGTCTATCTATAGATAGTTTCCGGAAGTGTCCTTAGTTCAGCTTAATGTCTTCAAATCTACTTAACCACCACATAAATGGGTTTGGCATGTGCATAATCTCTTACTAAGATTTACAATGGGCACTTAATAAAGGATTAAGAAGCAATGAATCCTCAGCTGCAATACTGCTTTTCCCACTGCCTTTCCTAGAGGAGGAGCACAGATAAACATGGATTTCTCTGAGTAATCGAAATGAAAAATACAATTTGATTCTCCTATTTCTGTTAAGAAAATTCCTCTACAAGCAATTGGCGTGTTTTCCATTTTAGTAACTGTTCTGTGTAATGGAATTTTAAAAAGCTGAAACAGAAATTTAGGCTTTTTTTTATAGCTCCCTGTGCTCAAGGTATCTGCTTATCAAAGTGGTTTTCAAAGTGATGAGTTAAATACTAGCAAGGAAGTGACTGGCGGAAACAAAGGTTTTAGTGTTGAGACAGAATGTGAAATTGTGAACATTGCTGTTGCCTGTGTATGAGCATAGCATCGGGGGTGGATGATACACACACACATACACTGTATATATAAATATATATTTATATATAACATAATGAATACAGTAAAATTAATATATAAAATTAGTATATACATATAAATAAATTTAAATAAATTTGTGTATATATATATTTATATATATATATTTTTGGAGAGCATAAGCAGGAGAGGCAGAGAGAGATAGAGGGAGAGAGAGAATCTCAAGCAGACTTTGCACTGAGCTCAGAGCCTGTCTCAGGGCTCATCTCCAGACCCTGAGATCATGACCTGAGCCAAAATCAATATCAAGGTTCGATTGCTTAACTGACTGAGCCATCCAGGTACCCTGAGCTATATTTTTAAAAAACCTCAGGCAAATCCTTTAGTAATTTGATGCATTGATGAATGGATTGGTTAATTGAGATTTCAGGTGGTCAACTAATATTTGTATTACATTCTGGAACTTTGGCAGAAATATCTCTCCAGGAGTAAAAAGTCTGTTTCATATGGAAGGAAAAAAGAGAAAGTGAGGGAAATGATTCTTTTTCTATAACACAGGTTATCCTTTCACTGATGAACAAAATTTAAGTGAATGGCGCTAGGAAATAAACAACTAATTGACCATATCACCATTAAAATTACAGTTACCTTGGAAGAGTTTGGAAAACTCAGAGTTGATTTAAAAAGAATTACAAAGTTGGGTAAGGGTAGGGAAAAAAATAAAATAAATGAAGTACAAGAATAAAATGAGAAAAATAGAGGAAAAGTTTAATAGAATTCAAATACATATTGGCTCTAAAATGCAGATGATGGGAACTGGTGACAGCTTCCAATAAGGACAGAGAGAAACTGAAAGTGTCAGATCTGCATTTGAATATAACTGGGACTACAATATGAAAGAAAGCAACAACAACAATACAAAGTGGGTGTAAACAAATTGTAGATTTTGTTATTGTTTGTTAGTTTTTTAATTACTCCCAGGTAAGCCAGCACTTCCATGATGGCTCAGCAGAATTCATTCTCTTTCTCTTCTACAATCTTTTGTGTGTACTTTTCATAGTCAAGGTTATTTAATGGTGCACAACAGCTGTGGACTCTAGCTATCTAGACTGTAGACAGCTAGAGTCCAGGAGTCCAGGCCAAAAAAAAAAAAAAAGTATTTCTGGAAGTCTATTCTATTGTTTTTGCTTACATTCACCAGACTCCCCTTTTTTCAGGGGAAATATATATGTATGTATATGCATGCATATGTATATTTCCAGATAGATGACCTTCTTAGAAATATTGACCTTATTTTGAGTAAGAAGAAAGAAAAATCAATATTGGGTAGAAGGTCATGGCATCAACTGCACTAAAACCTAAATAGAGTGAGTTAAGTCCTTGAGAAAACTCTCAGATGATTTGAGATAATAAGAAAGAATATAATAACCCAGGTGTAAGGAATGAGAAGAATGGGAAAGAGGAAAAACTGGAGCTCCCTCAATTTTACCTACTTCTGGACATCCTCTAATTTTTCATCATTCTCTGATGGTTTGTGTGATCTTCCTGAAGGACATACAAATGACATCCTCTAAAAGATCCCATTTAGCTCTAAGCAAAGCTACTAGTCTTTTATTTATTTTTACATAGTAATGTGATTCAAGAGGTATAAGAAGGCTGTGATCCAAAGAAACTCTATACTGATCATCACGTACTCCAGCATTTTGCCATCAGCTACCATCTAAACCCAGCTATCAGATATTCATTCTTTTGAGTTTAAATAATCTTTTAAAATATAGATGCAGCTATGACCAGGCACTTGGTGAAAAGGGAGGACTATAAAGATTCATAAAAGGGGTTCCTTTAACTCAAGAAATCTATAGGCCAGTGGTGGATATGAATAAATCTACAGAAAAATAAAATATAAGGTTCTAAGTGTGATGCTTTTCAAAGCTTCAAGTGCTTAGAGGAAGACCGTCAGAGATAGTTAGTAGCTCAAAACCTTAGAAAAATTTCTCTGGGAGAAGTAGTACCTTAAGCAATTCATAAACATTTGTGATCATGTCGAGGAGCAGATTTTTTTGCATTTCTGGCCAACTGAACGGCAAATGCCAATTTGGAATTTTTGCCATAGTGAAAAGGTAGGGAAGGGCTTGGGTGTAATGAATACAATCTAGGAAGACCAGATTAGATAAAAAATTGGAGGAGCCTTAAGATGTGGGCAAAGGTTATCATTACTTTGCTTTTTTGGTTTGTTTCTGAAATACCCACAGCCAGTGTAAAGTGTGTGGATATATAAATATACATGTAAATGTAAGTGTGTATATATGTATGTATGTGTGTGTATATATATGTATGTGTATATGAAGCTAAAGTTGAATCTGTAGTTACCCATTGATTCCTACACTAGCCTATGCAAGAAAGCCCAAATTTTGATGGTCTTGGCAGTACACACGGAATGGGGATTTTGCAAAAGTTGAGCCCCATCCCCTTTTTAAACACTTAGCAACTGTATTTTCCAGAAACAGCATATACTGCTGTCCAAAGCACTGATTCTCACATTCAGCAAGCCATGTAATCCAGATCCCGAAATGTTCAAGTGTGGTAACCTCCCCTTTTCTCTGCCCATACAGCAGGACTCAGGTCTTCAATATTTATTTTACACAGCTTACCACATAAGTAAAAGAAAGAGGGAAAAACAAACAGATAAACACACTCATGTTTAGAGACATGGGTAATGGAAAGACTGGGTTTTGACAGGTCATGAACCTCCAACTCTTAATCTGATACCAAGAACATAAAAGCGTGCAATAAGTCAAAAGGCATTCTGCAGTCCATGCATGTGGACTAACTTGGCAAGATTGCCATGTAGAGGGAATATAGAGAGAAGTAGAAAACACCTATTGTGGTACTTTTAAAAATAAGTATATAATGAATATTCATTTTTAATCCTAGCTTTTAAAACTTGTATTCTTACAAAAGAATTAAAAGTGGCTTGTGTAATTAAACTAATATAAAATTATATATAAAAAAGAGTAAAAATAATCAGAGTAGTGAGCATATGCTATTCTACATACTCAAGTTTTGGTAATGATGTCTTTTTCTTTGTTTTGCCCAAAATGAAAATAGCTTTTATTTTTGTTAATTGTTATTAAAGAAATGGTACTCATTAAAATTTTCCACAATATAAAAAAGCTCTAAATAGAAGAAAGTGAGATTTACCAAAAGTAATAATACTAAAGATGCTTGTTTATATTTTATGACATGGCCTTCCTTTTCTAAATACATGTGAACACACACACAAATACACACACACACAACATCCTATTTAGTAGCCTGCTTTTCACTCAGTACTGTATTGTAATTGTGTCAATAAATACAAATGTGTTTTTTAATTACTAGATTCTGTATCATCATATGGATGTTACAAACACCTATGTTATCCAATGCCCCATCATATTAATTTAAAATTTTTTCAATTAGTAAATATTATAACCAAACTCAGAACATTTTCTAGGATAACCATGTAGTCAAATGTTTAACTGTTGGAATGAGAAAGCTCTGGGCTTTTATCAAAATCATTACCATGGCTGGGGTGCCTGGGTGGCTCAGTCAGCTAAGCCTCTGACTCTTGGTTTAAAATTAGGTCATGATCCCAGGGTCCTGAGATCCAGCTCCATGTAGGACTCTGCCCTGAGCACAGAGTTTGCTTAAGATTCTCTCCCTCTTCTTCTCCTGATCACGTGCTCTCTGTCTCTGAAATGATATAATAAAATGTTCAAAAGCATTAGCATGGCTGGAAGAGTGAGTCCTAGACTGGGCTTAAAGGAATAATTTCCAGAATGATATCATGAAACGGGGCCACCAGGAGAATGACTATCTTTCTCATAATCTGGAAGGCTGAACATCAGGAAGCAGTCCTTTGAATTCATGGAACTTTGATTTATAATCCAAGCATCATGGAACTCTTGACCTAAGGAAAGAATAATTGAGCTCTCATCTCCAGAATCAGGAAGGTGCTGCTGCCTTCTTACCTGTCAGTCCCAGGAAAATACTCCTGAGCTGTGATTCAAGTGTCAGGATGCTCAGGCACAGAGTTATGGAACCAGAGTTTGGCCACACTGTTAAGATTTGAACTGGCAGAGTGAATGTCTTAGGACTTGACTCTCATGAAATTAGTGATTAGTCCCTGGGCTGTTGCAACAAAAAACCAGTGCTCCAACACTGCCAAGAGTAAGAGGAAGGACCTGTTCTGTGGCCTCCATGTGAATCCTGTCTTCCAAATACCATGGGATTTTATCTGCATAAATGACCCTAACGCATCAGGAACCCTAGCTTCAGGGGAGTCCACATGACAAGTATTTCAGCTTTCCTGACTGCATAGTAAAGGAAGGTTTAGAAGAGAGTGGAATGGAAGCTGTGGGTCAGTCTATGGTATTCACTAAAATTCCCTGGTTAAAAAGACCTGCTCAGGAGATAGCCTGATTTCAAGGTCTCCACTACTGTGACATAGATCAAGTTATTTAAGTTCTGTCATCTTGAGATTCCTCAGTTGCAAAACTGGGATAACAATAGATAAAAATCATTTGTAATATTTTATGATGATTAAGCTAGATAACATATATAATGAAATGAAAAAAATGTCTGCCATTATTATAATTTTATGGACATCTTTTGCAAGCTTGTTTGTTTATTTCTTTAGGATTAATTTCTCTAAGTAGAATTTATGACTAATGGACACACATATTTACATATTACAATAGGATGTCAAATGTAAACAATGGCCAGATTTACACCCCTACCCCAAATTGTGAGGGTGGCTATTCCTCAACAACATCTCCTAGACAGGCTATTGTGTTTTTGTTTAAATTTGCAATATTTAATTAATGAGGATAATCAAATTTTAGTAAATACAGTGACTGGTTCATTTCTCTCTGCTAGAAATTATTTATTCCTTATATTAATTTTCTTTAGAGCTGTTTATATTACTTACTTATACAATAAATTTCTTCTTGATATGTAAGTACTCATTATGAAACAAGTATTTTAACATTTTTGTCATGCATGTTACAAATATTTTCTCTTTCCCCAGCTTTACTGATGTATAATTGACAAATACATGCACTTAAAGTATGCACCGTGATTTGATACATATAAACATTGTCAAATAATTATAACAATTAAGTGAATACATTTATCACCTCACTTCCTTACCTTTTATATATGTGTGTGTGTGTGTGTGTGTGTGTGAATATATGGTGGGAATACTTAAGATCCATCTACTCTATTAGCAAATTTCAAGTATACCATACAGTTATTACCTGTAGTCACCATGCTCTATAGTAGTGGAATTGCTGTGTCATATGGTATTTCTATTTTTAATTTTTTTAAGGAAACTTTATACTATTTCCCACAGCAGCTGTACCAATTTACATTCCCATCAATAGTGCTCAAGGTTTCTCTTTTCTTTACACACTGGACAATACTTATCATTCGTCCTTTTTTAATAACATTCTAACAGGTGAAAGGTGATGTTTCCTTGGCTTTTGATTTGCATTTCCTGGATAATCAGTTATGTCCAACACCTTTTTATATAATGGGGCTATTTGTATACTTTTAATAAAAAATCATATAAATTTTTATTGTACTAACTGAACACATTGTGAAATATAATCCAAAATAGAAAATAAAATCTTGAAATTCAATTATATAACTCATATATGTAAATCATATTCCTAATTTTTCCCCTCAAATCATGATAGATCCTGATCACTTTCAGAGGCTGCTCTATTTTGCTAAAGATTGCTGCTCTAGATGTCTTTTCTATCCCCTGTAAGATTGCCTTAGAGAAGAAGACAGAGTAAATTAAACAAACTTTTATTTTTTTTCCCCTCAAGTTACAAGAGATTTCAGGTTTATAAACTTGGCAACAGCCATGTGTCCAATATCTTTGTTGACAGAGCAAAGAAAGGGGCTAATTCTGATGATAAAAAGATAGTGCCTTCCTGTGCACCAAAGAGACTGGCCAAATGACCCAGGCTATTGCGGAAGAAATGTTAAGACAGATTGAGCACATTGGTCATGCAGTTTTGAAGCTCAGAATCATCAGTGGAATGATGCTAATTTTGAGTATTTTGGTCATAATACCTCTGTATTACACTCAGCACTATTTAAATTTTAAGGTTGGCGAAACTCCATGCTTTGTGTTGCTACATTTCTCTTAGTACATATCCTCTGTAGCCTCACTGATGAATAATCACAATTAGCACTGGAAGAAGAATCATAAGCAGTGATCCATTCTGCCAAAAAGGTATCTTCCAGGCACTCTTAAAATCTTGGGTTTTTTAGCTTTATTCATTGTAACACCTCACTTTTGAGACCAGCCCTCTATTTAAGTTTCCAAAACTTAAATAATTGGGGACTTTGAAAATGGTCATAAATACATAAATTTTTCAAGTATTTTACCTGTATAACCTAAATTCTCATGGTAATTTTGATTTAAATTATTTTTTTACTGTAAACATCAAGTTCATTTTTTTTGGTTTGCTTTTTGATTTGTTTCTGTTTTTATTTAAATTACAGTTAGTTAGCATACATACAGTGTAATATTAGTTTCAGAGATACAATATACTGATTCAACAGTTCCATGCAGTCCCTGGAATTCATACAATAGGTGCACTCCTTAATCTTCATCACTTGTTTCACCTGCTGCTCCCCCCAACCATCAGTTTGTTATCAAGTTCATTTTTAAATAATGTCCTAAAGTACCTGAACTACAAACAAGTATAGTTTATTTAATTATAAGAAAGGCTGATTGAATATTTTATGCAGGGGAGACCAAGAACAATGTGTGTTTGCTGCTTCCATTCTTTTTTCACATAATTTTAATCCTAGTTCTTTTTCTCTAGAGATTTCTTCCAGATTCCCTTCTTTTTTGCTTTTCTTATTTTTCCCTTCTTTCCTGATTGATATTTGAATACCTACTTTGATATTCGGACAGAGGTGGGTTTAGGGATGGTGGTAAAATTAAAATTAGAGAAAGATAATGTGTCTAAAGGTCTTAGAGAACATCGAGCCAATATATATCTAATTATATATATATATAAACTATATATGTAGTTATGTATATATAAACATACATAACTATGTAGATAGTAGAAGAAATTGAGGAAGAGAAATGAGACAAATATTATGCCATATATACTTTAGAATAATCTGTTTTATACCATATCTTATCTATTATCTATTTATCTATATCTAATATGCTATATGTTGTATTTTATATTATATTTTGCAGCTCTCAATCTTATGGAACCAAAACTGGTTTTACTCAAAACACTCATGAGAGACACTGAATTTGTGAAAATGGTCTTTTTTGAAATTGCTGAATTTTTTACCTAATTACCAGAATATTGATATTAAAGCCCTTGAAAATGCATAGCTCTTTCACATAATAGTATTTACTTCTGACAATAAAAGTGGTCAGTTAGATAATATCGTCCCTATTTTAGAGAAAATAAGAAATGTGAAATGTGGAAAGCAAAGTCCAGGGGTGAGATCGCAGACTAGACACTGAAAGTGAGACCACCTCTGCCCAGTCCATTCTTCCCACCCTCTCCCATTTTGTCTAGAACATGAACCTGAACTAGAAATTTTTCTCTCTAAGGCCTCCTAGGTTTTGCTGCCTACTTAAAAAAAAAAAAAAAAAAAAAAAAAGTCTTTATTTTTTACTTTGTGTTTTACTTCTTGTCTATCTCAAGATTGAGCATTTGGGCTGCTAATTTGTCAGCTAATAAAGACAGTAATTGTGATTCTTAGCTGAATGAAGGGTAAATCTCCTTTTCTAAGTTTTCAACAGCTACAGCCTCAACTGTGAATTATAGGGAAAGTTGCTATGCCACTTGTCTCCAGAGTTATTTCGGAAGAGACCGTCACATAGGAATCAGCTTTATCACTTCATCACTTAGAAGGCAGAAGAGTGTGTCATTGGTGAACTCAGTGCTTGGGTTGTGGACTGCCATTGGTTTTAAGATGAAAAATCTCATTTTTCTCTTCTATTCACGTGTTAGAAGGGAATTAGATGTCAAGGCTAGTCGTTAAATCATGCTGAGCATTACTAATTTAGTAAGGCTGTTATTTGCTGCACACTAAGACAGGTAATTAGGAGTACTTCCATGAGTAATTTTGAAATGTGACAACTCACCAGATAATCATCACCAGTGTATCTTTGGTCTCTGAAAATGGCAAAGAATCCCCTTGAAATGCTCAATGTTACCCACTTCCATAGGCTGAGGACAAGGCTTAATTATCTGTGACTTAAAATTATACCATGCTGAATCAAATTGATATTTGATGTATGTCTTGAATTCCAAACTTCTCAGTATTTCTGGTGATGGACCTTAAAACCACTTGACTATACCTGAGCTTTAAATGTGTAAGGCTATTTTGCTTTCCCAACGAACTTACTACATATGCTCCCTATGCCTTGTGATTTTCTGCTTTTAAAAACCCAAGTGGATAGATCAAGGCTGGAGTCTGGAGAACGCCCCAAAGACTTTCTGTGATTATTTCTAACTGCTTTGCTGATTCCTTCACCACTATTCCCAAATATCCCATGAGATTTCAACCCCTGCTCCCCTTTCCCTTTGTTTGCTTTTAGAAAATACCAACTTCTTGAGATCATCAAGACTGTTCACAAGTCTTACTTTCTCAGTAAAGCTGTGTCTGCTCCTTCTCCACCCCTGACACCATGGCCTTCCCTTCCTGGCTATTGGCTGGTTCTTACTCTAAGCTCGCAGTGCAGTGACATTTTCCTTAGAGTTACCATGATTCATCATGGTTTATTGTGTTTCCATTCCTCTTTCCCCTAGCATATTAGGTCCCTGTGGTTTGGAGATACCCTAATAATCTTCATTCCCTGTATCTAGCATGGTGTCAAAATACAGTCAATGTTCAATTAATGTTGACTTGAAGTAACAGAAGCACTTCACCCTTTTGATGACCCTGCTGCTTAAGAAGGATTATTCTTTCATATGGTTTCAATCATTTAAAATGTATTTGAACTTGTTTTATGGCCCAATTTATAGTCTATCCTGTAGAATGTTCTGTGTAGCTTGAGAAATATTTGTATTTTGCTGTTGTTGGTTGGCGTATTCTATAGATCTGATTTAGGACTAATGTGTTTATAATTTTGTTCAGATATTCTGTTTCCTTGGTGATCTTCTGTCTAGTTGTTCCATCCTTTATTGAAAATGAGGTGTTGAAGATCAACAGTTGCTGTACAATTATCTATTTCTCCAATCAGTTCTGTTAGTTTTTGCTTCATGTATTATGTCCTTTAATACAATGAAATGAAAGTAGAAGCCAATAACAGAAAAGACTGTGAAATACACCATTATATGAAAATGAAAAACAAATTCTTAAATAATACATGTCTCAGAAAAATCACAAGTGACATTAGCAAATAATGTGAGAAGAATTAAAACAGAAACACAGCACACCAAAGCTTATGGAATGTGGCAAGAGTAGATGTGTTTTTTTTTAAATTCCATTATTGATTTGTGGATATCTCTGACAGGAAAAAGTGTATGTATGTATGCATATGTGTGTGTAAAATCAAATGACATAATAGTATGCACATGGAGATTCCACTGTATTTTTTTGTTATTGTCATAAAATTTATATACTAGAGGGGGAGACTAGGGAAGCAAAATAAGCAAAAAAAAATTTTTTTTGTTTTGTTTTTTAAGACAAGAAATCAAGATTTAGGTACTCTAAGTGAATAGCCCAAGTTCATGTAGCTAGGAAGTAGTTTGCTTTGAATCCATGTGGTCAGCATCTTTCCTAGAAAAGACAGGCAGGGTAAGGGTACAGCAGAGATCAAAGGAGTGGGGAATTAGTGGCAGTTTTTCTAGAACTCAAAAGATTTTAGAATGAATGTGTGGGGAAAATCTGTTCTTCAGGCAAAGTTAATCTTAGAAGATAATCTATTTCAAGTTATGGCATTTTTGCCATTTTGCAGTGGTATTTTTGTAGAACATAAAAATGTCTATTTCAGTGCCATGCGAGCATAACTTTATATAGAATGTGCAAGTATGGGACGAGGGAAGGATATGCTTGCTGCTTTAGCACCGCAGTGGAGGTATGCTCTGAATATGATGCCTGTCCTCAGAGATGAAAGGTGAAAACAAGTCTTTGTGCAGGGAGGAGAAAATAGAGGAGTTGTGTCTTCAGCTGCCTCTCCCCACACAGGTAGTTGGACCCACCACCTGTCGTAGCTTTGGCATCTGCTACCCACTGCTGGTACTTCCTGTGGACGTCTGCAAAGAGCCTTGATTACTCTATTGTCTTGGCTCATCTCACCCAGAACTGTCAGGAGAGATTTAACCCTGACAAAATGCTGATTACAGGAGAGATAGAAGCAACTGACCCAAAAAAAGATTTCTACTCTCCATCCAGCCTGAGAGTACCGATCATGGCCGTGTGTATGCTTCAGACTTGGCTTTGAAATCCTGGCTGTCTGCCTTCCTTTGTGAGTGTGGGAATATTACAGAAGCCAAATTACAGCCTCAGTGACTTCTGTGGTAGAATGGGAGAGTAATGGTTACTCTGGAGGATTAAGTGAGTACCTGCAATACACTGGTAACTTTTGACATTCAACAAATCATTTTTGTGTTTAGTATTAAATCTACGATTTGGACCTTCCCTGTTCACTCAGCAGAAAGATCAGCTGTTATACCAAATGGCCAAATATTTAAAATAAGGAATTTTTTTTTTTCTTTCTTGTCAGGTTATGTAAGTTGAAATAGCCATGTATTTCTTAGAGTGCCAGACTTCAGGATGATTTACTGAAGAGTAGTAACCACTGGGGTTTTTGTTTTGTTTTCCTCATTCTTTTTTTTTCTTTTTAAGATTTTGTTTCTTTTATTTGACAGAGAGAGCATGAGCAGGGGGAGTGGCAGGCAGAGGGAGAGCAGAGAGCCCACTGTGGGGCTGGATCCCAGGACCCTGAGATCATGACCTGAGCCAAAGGCAGATGCTTAACAACTGAGCCACCCAGGCGCCCTTTTTAAAGTTTTCTTAATATATTCTTAACTATATATTAATTATTGAAAACATTATTTTAATAAAATAACTGCAACAATCATGTTGCCATTGCACCACTTGGCTAGGAACTGATGATCAAGGACAGCTAAATAATATAATTTGGGGCCCCTTCCCTACCTCAAAATAAAAAGTGCAATTTTTAAGTCTATTTCTCATTTTGAGAAACCATATAACATTTCATCTGGTAAGAACTGCACTATTTTCAAAAGTCTGAAAGCTGCAACTCGGTTAAAAAATTTTTTAAAACCATTTTTACAGATAGTGGAAAACCACTAAAGAGATGTGACTTTCAACAGATTTCCCAAAGTTTTAATGGAAAAAGAAGGAGAGACATGTTTTCTCATATCCCTTTCCTTGTCCTTGTCAATGAATAGCCTAAACAGATATTGACTAAATAAATAAATAAAATGAAAAGAAAAGAAATAAGAGAAAAAGAAGAGAAAAAAGACAGAAAGGCAAAAGAAATCACTTGTTGTATTTGTTTCCTGGAGCTATCAAAACAAAGTACCACAGCTGAGTGATTTAAAAACAACAGAAATGTATTGTCTTGTCATTCTGGAGGCCAGAAGTCTGAAATCAAGATTTTGGCAGCATCATGTTCTCTCCAAAGCCTCTAGGGGAGGAGGCTTCCTTGCCTCTGTCAGCTTTTGATAGTCCCAGATGTTCGTTGGCTTGGAGATGCCTCACTTCATTCTCTGCCTCCCTCTGCACATGGCACTCTTCCTGTGCCTCTGTCTTCAGGTTATCTACCCTCTTCTTATAAGGACACCAGTCATACTGGATTAAGAACCCATCCTCCTCCAGGATGTTCTGTCCTTAGCTTAACTAATTATATCTATGATGACCTCATGTCAAACTAGAGTCATGTTCTGAATTCCCAGTGTTAGGACTCAAACATACCTTGTTGAGGGACACAGTCCAATCCATACCTCTAGTTATTTCTAAGAAAAAGTTAAGTTAGGGGTGCCTGGGTGGCTCAGTGGGTTAAAACCTCTGCCTTCTGCTCAGGTCATGGTCTCAGGGTCCTGGGATCGAGCCCTTCATCAGGCTCTCTGCTCAGTGGGGAACCTGCTTCCTCCTCTCTCTCTGCCTGCCTCTCTGCCTACTTGTGATCTCTCTCTCTCTTAAATAAATAAATAAAATCTTAAAAAAAAAAAAAGAATTGTATATCAAGTAAGATCTCTCTTAATAGAGTCAGATATAAAACAAGATTATAAAAAAAATGTTAAGTTAGGTTCTGTGGAGAAAATAAAATAACCTAAAGTTAAGTTAGGTTCTGTGGAGAAAATATGAAGCTTTAAATGGTGAGCACAGTAGTGTTAGCCACAACATAGGCTTAGGGCTGGTTTTCCTGGAAGACAAAATAGCCTGCAGGAGAATTGAACTGAGTCAAACCCCAAGAATCTCCTCACCCAAAGTCCTTTTACCAGTTGCCTTTGAAGACACCATTAGACATATGCTTTTGAGTAGATTTTTGTGTTCATTACAATTCAAATATCCCTCCACAGAATAATGCTTTGAACTGTGTTTGATTTTTTTATGTCTTTGGAATAAATGAGTTTGTCAGCTTTTTCCTGGAGACTGATTTTGAGTTTCAGATCTAGAGTATATTACAGTAGTAGATAACTACCAATTTAAATAGAAGTCAAGACCACCCAAACAGAAACTTGCAATCTGTTAAACTGGGGGTAGGGGAAGAGCAACTCTTCACAACTTGTCTCTAGATCACAGAAGTACAGGGCAAACAGTATGAGGAGAATTCGGTAATTCTGCATTTCCTGTTGCATTTTGAAAACATGACAATAAGAGCATCCAAAAGAATATATACTTCCTAACTGTGTTCAGTTAAGCTTGGGGAAAGGGGAAAAACAACATGTTCTTCCTTCCTCTACCAAATGCCTCAAATTATTATGCTAAATGATTGCTATTGAATTTCCATTTTCACATTAGTTTCCTCCCTAAATTGTACTGTCAGTCTGGTTTTAATCTTCATTGGTTTAGTGTTTTTGTTCTGGTATCTCCTGAAAGTTACACATCCGAAAGAGCAAAGACAATGAGGGGCACCTGGGTGGCTCAGTCAGTTAAACATATGCCTTCAGTTCAGGTCATGATCTCGGCGTCCTGGGATTGAGCCCCAGGTCTGGCTTCCTGCTCAGTGGGAGGGCCGGCTTCTTTCTCCCTTTCTGCCCCTAGGCTCCACTCATGCTCTCTCTCACTCACTTTCTCTCTCTCTCAAGTAAGTAAATAAATCAGACCCTTTTAAAAAAAGTGAAATAAAAAGAACAAAGAAAAATAAAAATGTACTTTGCAGGTGGATTAAGATTGATTGGCTGAACCATAGAAATAAACTCTTAAGCAGTCTATTTCTTGTAAGAATATTTCCTTAAAATTCTAAGTTATTTTAAAGCCTCAAATAGATTTAAAAGAAAATGCTTAAATAATACACAGTGATATAAAATCTGATTTTTAAAAAAATCCTACAGATAAGTTCTCTCAGTATAGATAAATCCTTATTTTACAAAATGTAAATGAGTTCATTTATTTATGACCATGGTATAGAATGTCCACTTCTCAATCATCTTATTCTTTTCCTTGAAACACATAAAAATAAATCAGACCAGCACTAGAGACTAGTTTTCTGCAGTTCTTACAAAAGGCAATAAATACACAGGGCCCTCTGACTATTGGCCCAATAAGATATTTTAAATCTAGATTTTTAAGTTTTTGATAAGGTAAAACTAAGAAGACAATTGTGTCAGGTATGCCCTGTGTGCCCTAGTCATGTGTACAGTTTTGTTTTGTTTTATAATTAAATTTACTTTTTTTTCAGTGTTCCAAAATTCATTGTTTATGCACCACACCTAGTGCTCCATGCAATACGTGCCCTCCACTAGGCTCACCCAACCCCCAACTCCCCTCCCTTCTGAAACCCTCAGTTTGTTTCTCAGAGTCCACACTCTCTCATGGTTTGTCTCCCTCCCAATTTCCCCCAGCTCACTTCTCCTCTCCATCTCCCAGTGTCCTCCATGTTATTCCTTATGCTCCACAAGTAAGTGAAACCATATGATAACTGACTTTCTCTGCTTGATTTATTTCACTTAGCATAATCTCCAGTCCCATCCATGTTGATACAAAATTTGGGTATTCATCCTTTCTGATGGAGGCATAATACTCCATTGTATATATGGACCATATCTTCTTTATCCATTTGTCAATTGAAGGGCATCTTGGTTCTTTCCACAGTTTGGCAACTGTGGCCATTGCTGCTATGAACATTGGGGTGCAGGTGGCCCTTCTTTTTACTACATCTGTATCTTTGGAGTATGCAATTGTAGGGTCAAAGGGTAGCTCTATTTTTTTAATTTCTTAAGGAATCTCCACACTGTTTTCCAAAGTGGCTGTACCAACTTGCATTCCCACCAACAGTATAAGAGGGTTCCCCTTTCTCCACAACCTTTCCAACACTTGTTGTTTACTGTATTGTTGATTTTGGCCATTCTAACTGATGTAAGGTGTTATCTCAATGTGGTTTTGAATTGAATCTCCCTGATGGCTAATGATGATGAACATTTTTTCATGTGTCTGATAGCCATTTGTATGTCTTCATTGGAGAAATGTCTGTTCACGTCTTCTGTCCATTTTTTTTTTTAAAGATTTTATTTATTTATTTGACAGAGAGAAATCACAAGTAGACAGAGAGGCAGGCAGAGAGAGAGAGAGGGGGAAGCAGGCTCCCCGCTGAGCAGAGAGCCCGATGCGGGACTCAATCCCAGGACCCTGAGATCATGACCCGAGCCGAAGGCAGCAGCTTTACCCACTGAGCCACCCAGGTGCCCCTTCTGTCCATTTTTTGATGTGACTATTTGTTTTGTGTGTGTTGATTTTGAGGAGTTCTTTATAGATCTTGGATATCAGCCCTTTGTCTGTAGTATCATTTGCAAATATCATCTCCCATTCGTGGGTTGCCTCTTTGTTTTGCTGACTGTTTCTTTTGCTGTGCAGAAGTTTTTGATCTTGATGAAGTCCCAAAAGTTTATTTTCAGTTCTGGGTTTTGACAATGGAATAGTAGACACCAACCTTCCAAGGGAGCACACAGTTGATCAGATAAGAGTACTCTGCAACAACTAGGGAGCAGATTCTCCAGGAGCTAAGGGCCTGGAAACCATATGTGTCATAGTGGCATTAGTCGAGGTGATGCCAAAACATGATACCCTCATCTGGGGTCAGAAAGAACTCTGTAACATGTTCATGGCCATGTCCCTCTCTCCTTGTTAGCTTCCTTTCTCATACACATCAGGCAGTGGGTCTGTTTGGAGTACATTCTTTTTGAAGTCAGGATCCTGAGCTTTTGAGTCAGTTGGTAAAGGCAATTAATTCTTCATTTCCATGAGGATTATATTCACTACCCAATAAGAATGATGTAGAAAGTGGAGTTTTACTTTCACATTTGTCCCTGAAAAAAAGTCACGACAGGACATAAAAGGATGTGAAATTTGTAATATTGGCAGCTCAGGCAGCACTGTCTGTTGCATGAGGTTTTTATCACCACTGGGAGTGAAAGAGTACAAAGTCTTCCTTGTTGCACAAAATGAATGCTTCTCTGTGGTTTAAAGAAACCATGAAACCCCTTCTCATAACAGGAAATACTTAAAAAAAAAAAAAAAAAAGGTCCTCCTTGGATGAAACCAACGGTGACAAATGAAGAAACAACAGTAGAAACAGGACAAGTCAGTGGGGGAACTCAGTAAGTTACCTTTTCTTTTAGAATTAGGTAAGGCTGTTTACCCCCATAAACATGCCTCTGTGAGCTTCAAAAACTCCAGCAATGTAATAAACTTCAGTGTAGCCCCATTCACTGGCCATTGCAATTCATGACTATGTTGTTTTCCATTGGTTCTACACTAATCCTTTATGTTTATGCTTTGGAGGCGGGGATAGTTAAGAGGGTAATAGACATGTTGTAAATGTTTCAGATTTTTCATTGTTCTCTGAACTTCTTTGTTCCTAGCATTTTGTTTCCCCAAACATCATGGTTTCAGAAGATCCCAGGGCACTGTACATGCTCTTCTTCCTGTGCAGAATGCCCTACTATTTAGCACACACATATCAATCAACATGGCACACTTTAACCATCCTCAAAACTAGTTTCTCTTCCAAATCTTCCTCGTCTGACCAGTTTCGTTGTTCTATCTTCTGAACCACTGCAGAAAGTCCTCCTGAGATCTAGTATAGTCTTACCTCATTACATTACAGTTTTTAAATTCTTTAAAAATGCAAAAATGATTTCATTTATCTTTGTACCACTGGTACATAGCACAGTAACCAGCAAAGAGTAGACAGGGACCAGCAAAGATTGTTTGCTCAAGGAATGACTTCACAGTTGAACTGAGTCAGTGAAGTAAGGGTGGGTGAGGAAATAAGGAAATGGACACATCTACACATGTTACAAGACTGTTATCAAATTCCTGAAGGATAGTGCAGACTGATTTTCTGTCCCCTGCGATCGTTTGTTCATTTATTTGTGTTTCACTTATGTATTTACTTAGCAAATATATATATCTTTAGGACTTTATATATTTATTTGACAGAGACACAGCGAGAGAAAGAACACAAGCAGGGGGAGTGGGAGAGCGAGAAGCAGGCTTCCTGCAGAACAAGGAGCCAGATGCGAGGACCCTGGGACTCTGGGATCCCAGGACCCTGGGATCATGACCTGAGCTGAAGGCAGATGCTTAAGGACTAAGCCACCAAGGTGCCCCTACTTAGCAAATATTTCTCGAGGATCAACTCTGTCCAGAGATTAGGAGAGAGACCAGGAATATATCAATGTATGAGACAGTTTTTGCTCTCAAATTACTGAAAGATAACCCTGCTCATGGTTTATCTTTGTTTGGAGACTTTTCCTTCTTTAATCAGAGAAAATGCAAGTAGACCACAAAAGATAGTACTCAGCATTACAGCCAGTATTACTGTCTATAAATATCTCTAGCTGAAAGCGTGACTAAGACTCCACTGCTGATATTACCCAGCTGAGCTAAAAAGTGAGCTTCATAGCCTCAAAGCCACCTTTGTTATTTACTAATTGCTTTTAACCTTCCGGGCTACGCATTCCTGCTGTATTACTGTCTTTGATTTATAGTGTTCATCCATGTTCCTTTGTTACAGGTGACGGTTTGCTGGAAAGGTTGTTGTGTGCACTTTGTCTCTTCACTCCCATATGAGAACGAGATGTTGCATTTTCAGAAGCTCTTTGTCCAAGGACAATTTTTAGATAACAACCATAGTAATAAACACCATGCAAGTACCCATAATCGTAGACACGGATATAGATCTTGAAAACAACTAATGGTGACTTATTATATTTTTGTAAAGAATTTAATAGTTTTGCATTCTAAAATGATACAGGCCTTAAGGACATACCTAAGGTTAACACTATTGAAGGGAAAAAAAATCCATTTGTGAAAATCAGACTTTTCATATTCCTACAGTCATGCATGTAATCTTGTCACAGTGTTTGATAAGGGAAAGAAGATTTAAGATAGATTGCAATTACTTGCATACCCATTTTCCTGGCTAATTAATGAATTACATTGGCTGAGAAGGGACATTTAATTTCTTGTTGGTGGTGAAACACATTTTCATCCTCTTTCAAATTAATCATGGTATTTTCTACGTTAAATATACTCTTGCATTAAATAAAAAGAAAAAAAGCAAACTTTTCTTCCTTAGAGAGTCAAGATAGGAACATTGTCAATAGTTCAAATTTTTATGGCAAGAGTATTTCCAATTAGAAGCATAAATTTAAATTGTCAGTTCTACTTGTGAATTGCCCCTTTAAATTTTATGTTATTTTTTTTTTTTTTCATCAGTCATTGCTTACCTTCTCCCCTTCCAGTTACTGGTACAAGTTTCTTATAAATACACTCTACAACTGAGATCAATCAGGTTCAGGGAAATGTCCATTTGGCATCCCCTGTCAAGACTGGTGTGCTGGAACAGGAATATGAGAACAGCAGGTAAATGATTTATTCTACTTTTGCAACATCCTGCATTATGATGTTTCCAAGGAAGGCGATTGTAACTGGTACTTTCATGAGTTAAAAGTAAAGGCTTTGTAAATATTAAAAACATTTACAGAATCCTAGGTGGAAGTAGATTCTTAGAATGTCCACAGAGCAAGCAAGCACAAGCAACATGCAGTAGAGATATATGCACACTTCTTTTTTTTTTTAATTTGAAGATATAGCTATATAGAAGTCTTTCAAATTAACAAACATGTAAAACATTTTTTTAAAATTAATAATAAGGTAAATTCTACTTTGTTTTTAGCTAGAGTCCTATTTCCCAATAGAAGTAAAGGGGCTTTAGTATATTTTTCTTTGGATATTGTCCTCTGGTGAATTGTGACCCTTAACATTCTATGTGTAATGACTGCATAATTAGAAAATCAATTAGCAAACATTCATTTTACCTAAGGAGTGTCAGAGAATGCTTTTCTTTTGCCTCAAGGGTGTGTTTCCCTGTCCCTGAATTCTCACCACAATGTCCCCTCTTCCAGGAAGCCTTACTGGACATCTCTGTTTATGCTGGATGTTTTACGTCTATATTCCTGTATGATGGAAAGGAGCAGTCCCTACTGGGCCAAACTCTAAAACAATCTAAACGGAGAAAGAGAACTTTAGCCTAGATATTGAGGAAATTTGTCCCAGAGGAGGTGTAGTTTATGTTAAAACCTGAGGGATTGCTAAAACTGGCTTTGTAGAAAGGAGATGGAAGGACCATCTAATGTTTTCAGTGAAATTTAAAAGAAAAGTAAAAAGGAGTAAGTGTGCACATTTCAACTTAATTAAAGGATAAAAAATTATATAATGTTAGGACAATTGGATAATCACATGTAAAAATAAATTCCTTACCTCACACTAACTACAAAATTAATTCCAGGTGCACTGAAGATGAAATTATAAACCAAAGCAAAACTACTTTTGAAAGAAATTATTAGATAAAAATATCAGAAGATAGGCTTATCACCTTGGTTAAACAAGATAGCTTTTTAAAATCATAAAAATAAAAAATATTAAAGGCAAGGTTAATTTAACATCAAAATTTATGACAAATAAAATTAGTATAAATAGAGTTAAATCAGACAATAGCCTGTGAGGAATTGATTACAACTCCTAGAACTGGTAATACAAATATACCCAGAATCTATAAATATCTGCCATGCAATATGAAACAAAAAAAAAAGAAAAGAAAATACCATTTGGAAAATGTGCAAGGGGTACCTGAGTGGCTTAGTTGGTTAAGCATCTACCTTCCACTGAGGTCCTGATCCCGGGTTCTTGGGATCCAGGCCCACATTGGGCTTCCTGCTCAGCATAGACCATGCTTTTTCATCTCCCTCTGGCCCTCTCTCTGCTCATTTTCTCTCTCAAGTAAGTAAATAAAATATTTAAGTAAAAAGAAAAAAGGTGCAAAAACTACAGGCAGAAAGATTCAAAGAAAATAGTAGCCTTGTAAGTATATAAAGTGATGTCCAATGTTTTTTAACCAAAATTAGAAAAATAACTTTTTTCATCAGTATTAACAAAAGTCAAAATGTTTTGTACTATCGAAGTTTGGTGAAGTCCTGAGGGAAATGGCACTATCATTTCCTGTTGGGTATTAAGAGTTGGTTTAGCAATTTTTGCAGGTCATTTGGTAGTAGAGGGAATATCTTTCATATTCATGGCTACCAATTAAGTCTGAATCGCTTTTCCCCATTTAGAGATATTTCAAATTATGCATCCTACTTTCTTAACATAAAACTACTGCATCCTCAGAGCTCAAACTTCCAGCCTCCCTTTTTATGTGGAGCCCAGGCTTGTGATCCCAGTGCCATCAGTAGGAACCACTATCACCAAATTCCTCTTGAGAAGTAAACAATGCGAGCAAAAATGCTGGGGCTGGGGCTTCTGTTTTCTGATTTTTTTCTCTCTTTCCATTAGTCTCTGTATAGCTTTGACTCTCTCACTTTCTCTCTGCATGCCTAGAAGGCAACAGAGGCTCCTCCTTTCAGTGAAAATAAGGGCAGCCTTGGAAAGATCTCCGGTGGCTACATGGACAAGTCTGACTGGCAGCGTTGGCCTCAGTAGGGTTCCCTCTAATGCTCTCTGGGGTTCACTGGGGCTGCAGCAGTGCTTGTGGGTCTCCTGTAAAGCCAGCTCTGCAGTCCCTTTTGGGACATTGTTTCTGGAAGCACAGACTAGATTCAGGAAGAAGATTCTCCAGACCTTCCAGCAACCTTGTGAAGCTCCCAATATTCTTCTAAAAAGAAAAAGAAAAATCTTTTCTGCTCCACCAGCCAGTCAGCTTCTGTTGTGTTTAGTCAAAACCCCTCACTGATAGAAATTTTGTGGAAAAGAGTAGAAAGGGAGGAAAGGAGGAAGGGGGGGGGGGGAATGTGCTACCTTATACTCTAGCAATTACAAAATAGACCATAGGACATAGCTTAAGACATTCTGGCCATAAGTACACTGTGTAATTAAAAAAAAACAAAACAAAAAACGGTGGAAGGGGGGTTGAATATATATTCCTCTGAACTGGGAAATAGATCATAAGATACAGTATGGGACACCTGGGTGGCTCAGTGTGTTAAAGCCTCTGCCTTCGGCTCAGGTCATGATCCCAGAGTCCTGGGATCGAGCCCCGCATCAGGCTCTCTGCTCAGCGGGGAGCCTCCTTCCTCCTCTCTCTCTGTCTGCCTCTCTGCCTACTTGTGATCTCTCTCTGTCAAATAAAATCTTAAAAAAAAAAAAAAAAGATACAGTATAGTCATATAGCAAATATATATTTATTAAAAACACAGAATTATATAAAACATACCTTACAAAAACTCAAGTCTATATACCTTTTATTTTTATATAAATATCTACATATCCACTTTATTTTAAATCTAAAGGAAGGCAGGGAAGTAAAGGAGAGAATGGAAATAGGAAATGAGAAATTGAAACTCCAGCTCCAGGTGTATCACTCAAAGGAAAATGGATTCCTATCTTTCTAATAAGTTAAAAAATTATATACTAGTATCTATGAAATCTAAGAACTATGAATAGAGAAAAATAGAATTGACTACAAATAAATACATGTAAATCAATAAATACAGTTTCCAGCATTAGTGTTTGAATGGGAATTCTATAATGAGATATAAATACATGAAAAATGCATCTTGTTTTATTCAAGAAATGTCTTCCATCTCCAAAAGTCACAGTACCTGACAGGAACTTTTGAAAGACTTTTGAAGGGAACTAGTTGATAGGGTCTCAAAATGCTGAGTGGTACATAGTCCTGATTATTTCACAATTTATGAAGTGTGCCAACAAATGAGATTAGAAGTTTGAAGATCTTTTGTAACCAAAATAGCTTCTCCTTTGCAGGTATGTTTCTCTCAGGATCAAGATTAAGATATATTACTATGTGAAGATGGTGGTTTTTTTTTTTTTTTCTTGTTCCCAGAAGATGTCAGTTGCTACAATAATCAAGTGAGGAGTTAAATTTACTTTTTAAAATGGGGTTTTCAAATTATAAAGCAGATTATAACCATACCCCAGAGCCATCTTCTTTCTATTGCATTATTCTTACATAGAAGCCTTCGTGATTCTGATGGCAGAGATTAGCTTGAGTAGGTGGTACTGAGTTAATTCATATCCTGGTTGCCCTGGGAGACCTAAATTTAAGCTGCCTATTCTTTCCCGGGGCGAGAAATAAAAATGAGTCGAGTGCCATTTTCTTGGGGCTGTGCATTTCAAAACCTAGGCTTTGTCTCATTTCTTCTCTTCGAGTTACCATTTATTTACATTTTCTCTACAAGGCAGGTTTTACACTGCCAACTTGGGTTGAACATCAGGGAAACTGAAAAGAGTTTGTTGAGCAGAGAACTTTGGAGTTTAGGTACTAAGTGAAATGAATGGATTCGTGAATAAGTTGAATGGTGATTTCTAGTTCATTCATTCACTTGTAAGTCATTCAGAGAGAGCACATTTAAAAATCATTAGTTGGGATGAAATTGTACTGAGAGAATTCTTACCTGGATAGTAAAGGCCCTGGAAGTAGGAACTGTATCTGTCCCTCAGTGTCTTCCAGTTGGGAAACATTTGCTCAGTGGTTTTCTTGCTCCAGACATTGTGCCAGGCATTTACAAAGATGAATACATCAGTGGCATCCCTCCCACTGAGGACTTGCAGTCTGGCTTAGTCGGATGTATAAATTGAGATTTTTCAAAAAAAAATTCAGAGCAAGGTAGGGAAATTAATTCTTTTTATCTTCCTTAATTCCAGTAATGGAGCTCTGCCTATATGTTTTTTAAAATGGTTTGATATTACTTCAGTGAATTGATGTTTATAAAATTCATTATAAATACAAACCCATTTCTTATCTGATGGCCTTCTTTGATTTAAGGAAGCTGACAGATATAAAAGCAGATCCATGGTTTTTATCCTGCCATTCACTTGTTGTCATCGGGTTGAGGGGTTAAAGCTAGAAGCTACCCATATTGGAATTGATTAAAATCAACACATTTGTGCCTAAATTATTGTCTGTGGCTACCTAAAGGGGAACCTCTCCTGCTCTTCCACAGCCTCTGATTAAGAAAACGGAAAAGACAAGAAACATAGTCAAAAGCTGTCTGACCTTTTGTACAGAGCTGTTGTCAAAACCGGTACCATTTTGCACTTGTATGATCAGAAATTACAACAGTGTTGCATAAAATAGAGTCAAATGACGGCTCTGCATGTAAAACAGGGCTCTGGGTGTCTTCCTGCACCCTCCTCTGAAAGCCTTCTCCCAGCGCTTGCTGTCTCCACGGTAACAGCCTCTCTGGGATTCTGTTGAAGTGTATTTTGAAAGCTGCCTTCACCTGAGAAGTTAGCATATGACAGAGCTGTCCATATCTCTAGTCCTCTCAGATTATTTTTCTAATGAAAAAAATATGTGTAGAACAGCATTTGCTGAGTAATGATCAGAACTCTGTATTATTATTTTTTTCTTTTTTAAAATTTGTGTGAGGTATTCAAAATAATTATAATGCCCAAAATGTCATCATGGTATTTAAAAGTGTCATGTGCACAATTTCTTTGTTTTTTGTTTTTTGGTCACAGCTTTAACAAATGAATAAACAGATTTCAGTTCAGCCGAAGCATTTGGACCATGCTTCCAAATCGCAGAAAATATTCATGTCAGGGACCCTGGATCAAGAACCAGGGGGCATATGTTTCTGTCCAAGTTTTGCTATAGACTAGAGTTGGGATCTTAGTCAAGTCGTATCTACCAGGATTCAGTTTTCTCACATAACAAGTTAAGCTAAATGAGGTGATGTTGAAAAGGTCTCCTTAACATTCTCTCATTCTCTCTGTTGATTACGACTGGTTTTACTTAATGAATGGTGGATTCCACGGTCCTGTTTTCTGCTGATGACTACCCAATGTCCTACATTTTTGTCTATGTTCCTGTACTCTCTTTTAATCAGTGCTCCATCTCTAATATTCTGTCCAAGTCTTAAAAGAACACTGATACCAGCAGTAGCCTTATTATGGGTTTGCTTCTTTACATAAGTTTATGGAAAAGTCAACAAAGTGTAGATCTGTGCTGTGCAATTCTATAGCCACTGGCCACATATGACTATTTAAATTTAATTGAAGTTAATTGAAATTAAGTTCTCAATTGCACTAGCTCCATGTGGCTGAAGCTACCTCACTGAACAACACAAGCAGAATATTTCCATCATTGCTGATTGCGGTACAGTCTATTGGACTGGTATGGCTTAGATCAGTTCTCATTGCTACCACTGAAATATTCTTTCTCAGTCTTAAGCAAAAAGGAACAGTCTTGTGCCTGGGGACCCTGTTCTAGCTATGAACAACATGACTTTGGGGAGCAAACTGATATTTGCAAAGTGAAGCCCTAATACTCAGAGTACCTAACCTGTCTGACACCTATAAGCAGCTCTCAAAGTATTGACTGAATGAATAACTAAATGAGTGAATGAATTAATTCAAAGCCAAGTTTGGCCGTTTTTATCATATCTGAGGCAACAAGATTAAAAATAATTAACTCTTTTTGTTACAACTGGTAAGAGGACTTCCCCAGTGGAACAAAAATGATGTCTAATGTGGCTTTAATGATTGGGTCAGAAACCAAGTGTCTACATAACACAGAAGTTCTACAATGAATTTAAGGGACTAGATGTAAGAAACTTTAAGGAGTTGCAGCCCTATGTCAAACTGATGGAAACATTCTACCCACTTTCATGAAAAAGAAGCCAGAAATCTAGTTATTTATGTCAAATTTCTTAAGTTTCAATGTTGGCAAATAATTACTATTTATCTTCTCCTACCCACTTAAGCCGCCATGTTGCATCACCACTCCCTCATATCAGGGAGATCATATGATCGTTGTCTTTCTCCTCTTGACTTATTTCGCTAAGCATGATACGCTCTAGTTCCATCCATGTTGTCGCAAATGGCAAGATTTCGTTTCTTTTGATGGCTGCATAGTATTCCATTGTGTATATATACCACTTCTTCTTGATCCATTCATCTGTTGATGGACATCTAGGTTCTTTCCATAGTTTGGCTATTGTGGACATTGCTGCTATAAACATTCGGGTGCACGTGCCCCTTTGGATCACTACGTTTGTATCTTTAGGGTAAATTCCCAGTAGTGCAATTGCTGGGTCATAGGGCAGTTCTATTTTCAACATTTTGAGGAATCTCCATGAAACAAGATGGGATAGGGAGGGAGACAAACCATAAGTGACTCTTAATCTCACGAAACAAACTGTGGGTTGCTGGGGAGAGGTGGGTTGGGAGAAGGGGGGAAGGTTATGGACATTGGGGAGGGTATGTGCTTTTGGGTAAATTGGAAGGGGAAATGAACCATGAGAGACTATGGACTCTGAAAAACAGTCTGAGGGGTTTGAAGTGGTGGGGGGGTGGGAGGTTGGGGTACCAGGTGGTGGGTATTATAGAGGGCACAGCTTGCATGGAGCACTGGGTGTGGTGAAAAAATAATGAATACTGTTTTTCTGAAAATAAATAAATTGGAAAAAAAAAAAAAACCTAAAAAAAAAAAATTTAAAAAAAAAAATAAATAATTACTATTTATCATCTACCTAGTAATGCTGACTTGGCGTACACAGTAAAATTTTGGGTAAACAGTAGATCAGGTACTATTTTAAAGTTTTCTAAATCATAACATTATCATTTTGAGAAGTTAAGTCCCCATTTTTGTAAATAAAAAATAGTAGTGCCAGGAAGAAAACTCCAATATTCTGCTGTTGATTTCTCTTTTCTTTTTCTTTTTCTTTTCTTTAATGAATTTCCATTAATGACAATGGAAAACAAATATTTAAAGTCAATCAAGAGGTGCTATCTTTATTTTTGCACAGTAAATTATCCCAAACTTACTACACTAAATTTTTGGAAAATACAACCTGCCAAAGTCTTTTTTTTTTTTTTTTAAATAATTCATTTATTTTTTTCTTTGCTTATTCATCAAAGCATGATACAAATATCCTGTTAGCTTCATAGAAGAATGGGACACAACTTAGCTGCTTATATAGTAAAATGATAGCAATAGTTATGCAAAGCTCTATTGTAGAGAAAAGTGTTCTATGCAAAAATCTCAGCAGGGGGATGACCTTAGGTCAGCCTCTCTCATTTCTTACTAAGTGGTTGTTAAGCTCAACTGGGTGGTTCCCTCTCAGGATCTCTTATGCAGTTTGTGATAAAACGAGTGGTACTAGGGTTCTCTTGAGGGCTTTCTTATTGAAATGATTGGCAGTTAAAAGCAGTTGCTCTCTGGGACCTTAATTCTCTGGGACTTTAGAATGTTTGGTTGAACATTTTATATGTGATCTCTCCCTGTGGTGGCTGGACTCCCAGGATGAGTGTTCCCAGAGAAAAAGCCAGGTAGATTCTATCACTCCTTATTGAGACTTAACACTAGAGGTCTCATAACATGATATTTACCATAATCTCTCAGAACAATCACAAAGACCTACTTTTGTCTGAGGGAAGATACCCAGACTCTGCTTCATATAACATGAGGGAACACGTCATGTTTACAGAAATGCATGTGAGACTAGAAATTTTCTTCCAGCTGTTTCTTTGGAAAATCCAATCTGCCACAGAGCTTATTTTTTCTTTCTATAACAAAGCATTCACTTTGTTCACTCATTTATTCACTCATGATTTTTTCAACAAGACTGATTGTATTTCTACGATGAGTGAAAGATTTAATATCTGAAATTCTCACTTCTTCTGACTGAGAAAAATTTGGCTAATAATACAATTCTAGGGAAAATAATGTAAGAATATATTAATGTTGATACATGGTACTTGGGGGCCTAGGAAGAAAGGCTTATTTGGGCTGAGTAACTTTATTGTGCCCAGCTGCCTACTGCTACTGCATAGGGGACTGGAAAAGTCCTCCTGTCAAGAAGTTAAGTCTCAGAGACTAGCTGCCTCAAGACGTGTGACAAGGACTGTGCACACATATGACATATGACACAATATAGAACAAAGGAATGAGAGAGGAATGTAGAATTGTTCATTGGCCTGTAAACTCACCTCATACAGAAGTGTTACGAGTATTTTGTTTCCTTCTATTTTTTTAGGGTGGAGTTGAGAATTTTTATGGTACTTTAAAATGGATGTACCCACAACAAAGAAAACTAGCTGGGCTTAAGGACAGTTTCTCTACATCAGGGAAAATTGAGATTGTTTAGCAAGGTGACTAAAATCAATGTGTTTGTTTTTTTTTTTTTTTATCCCAACTCTGTCATTTTCCTATTCAATGCTCTATGCCGATTAAGTTCTCTTGCCTCAGTTTCCTAATTTATAAAATGACGATCAAAATAGTGTTGACCTCACAAGTAATTCTGCAAGGACTATATGAGTAAGGTGCTTAGAACAGAGCCTTATATATTAGAAGTACTTGGTAAATGTGGACTATTTTTATTATTGCAAATACTGAAGGCTTACTCCATAGTCTGTGATGACACTAAGACTTAGAAAATGAACTGGTTGTAATCAGCCTCCAAGTTCACCCTGGGCTCCTTGGTGTGCGAAGGTTTGGGAATAGCTAGAATTATTCTTTAGTGCAATCTCAAATAAAAGGTAGCATCTCTCCTCACTCTGCCCAGACTGGTGTCTTCTTATTTCATGACCTATAAGCAATATATTTGCTGGGTCCTACCAAGCAAAATGTTCACTGGAGATACACATGGCAATAAATACTTTAATACAGAAAGAGATAGATACGACTACTGTTTTTCCCAGTAGGTGCTATCATATTAATCTAGTTTCTGCAACATTTCTGCCTTTCCAGAGCTACCTTCCCTGTTAACTGTGTGTGTTGGTCTTTTGCAAAACTTTCTTCTCCCTTTATTTCATTCCTCAATATAGTTTTCTATCTCCAGTAGCTGAAACACACAATATCTCCAGTAAATGTGGATTGAATTGAATTAAATTAGAAGTCTATATTTCATAAGACTCTGTGTGTGTGTGTGTGTAAATTTATATTCTTCCATTTGAAAATAACTAAGGTAATTTTCAGTTAATGATCATCAAATAGGGACTTTTTACTCCACTGGTTTCTTTTTTTTCTTTCTTTTTTTTTTTAAAGATTTTATTTATTCATTTGACAGACAGAGATCACAAGTAGGCAGAGAGAGAGAGAGGAGGAAGCAGACTCCCCGCTGAGCAGAGAGCCCGATGCGGGGCTCGATCCCAGGACCCTGAGATCATGACCTGAGCCGAAGGCAGAGGCTTTAAACCACTGAGCCACCCAGGTGCCCCTCCACTGGTTTCTTTTAAATGCTACCATAAGTAATAAAGAAAACTTCGAGAGATACAGAGGAATTGACAAAGAGAAATGCCATAACCTGAGGTCAGTAACCCTGAAGTACATCTGCTAAATGAGGTAATGTGTGTAAGGAGGAAGCACTCCAAGAGCTTACACATGGTGCCTAGGATGGCAGGCAGCCTACAGATGTCCTGTAAAGTTAATGGCCTCATCCTAAAATGCATATTCAATGATGCTTTGATTTAAGGAGATGGTCTAAGGCTGCGGAGAAGCCACCAGGAAGCTGGACTATGTCCCTGTACAGTTCAGTATGACAGAATGTCAGATGAGAGGTGAGATGACAGGCAAAACATGTAAAAAAGTTACTTTTATTATCTATGACAGAATGTTCTAGCTGAAGGGACATCAGGAGTAATGTGGGATGGAGAAGGAAGAGGCTATGAGTACCACCTTCAAATTCATAGATTCTGGGCGCCTGGGTGGCTCAGTGGGTTAAAGTCTCTGCCTTCATCTAAGGTCATGATCCCAGGGTCCTGGGATTGATCCCCACATTGGACTCTCTGCTCAGTGGGGAGCCTGCTTCCCCCTCTCTCTGCCTGCCTCTCTGCCTACTTGTGATCTCTTATGTCAAATAAATAAATAAAATCTTTAAAAAGTAAATCAAATCCATAGATTCGGAACCAGCTTTGCTGTAATGACACTGAACTCTTAAACAGGAAAACCGAAGGGAAATATGCTATCCTTCCCAGGGTGGTAACAATTAAACATACTGGGTGAGGGTGTCTGAGATAACAAACCCAAGTAACGATTTCTCACTGTTGTGCCCCATCCTTGAATTATTCCTTAGCAGGCAGGTGGGCCTTTTCAGGAATATTAACAAATATAAAGAGACACACATGAGTCCCATAAAATGAAAGCTGCATAAATAAAATCTGCAAAAAAATAGACATATTTAAGTGAGAAAGAACATAAGCAAAAAATCAAGTGAGGAGCACATATTACATAATATTATCCATAGTCTCAGATATTATAGACAATATAAGTTATTTTCAAAAAGAGCTAAAAAATATAAAGGTTCAAGAAGAGAAGACAAAGGAGATGTAAAGCTAACTAGCAAACCTTAAGGAATAACTGATTATATATAAATGTGGTCTAAGGACAATACAGTAAATGAAATTGAAAAGAATGGTGACTTAAAAGCGGTAAGGAGGCTACTACATGGGGGCAAAGGAAAGTCTATCCACATCGACATTGTTACTAAGAAAAATAGAAAAAAAACCCCATTGAACATAAAATAAAGCTTTTCTAACATAAAGACCTATATATTCAGTTGAAAGCAACAATTATGTTCTGGGAGAAATTGGTAGAAATAATCACAGCAGGATATATCTTGGCAAAGTTAATAAAATTTGAAGGAAAATATCACTTAAATATACAAGTAGAAAAATACCCCCAAATTTGTAAACTGCTTTGGATAGCATGGATTTGGGTGGTCTTATAATTCTCTGAAGGAAGAATATAAAGTAACATAACATTCTGAAGGTAAAAGTGTGATCATGGGTCTTAAAGATTTATTTGAGAGAGAAAGGGAGAGAGAGAAAACGAGCAGGGGGATGGGCAGCAGAAGAGGGAGAGAATCTCAAGCAGACCCCCTGCTGAGTGAGGAGCCTGACCCAAGGGCTTGATCTCAAGACCCTGAGATCATGACCCAAGCTGAACTCAAGAGTTGGACACAACCGACTAAGACACCCAAGCGCCTTGGTCCACTGGTTTTATATATAGTCAATTTGGCCTTAGATGATAAGGGCAACAGAAAAATGTTCTCATATTTGAATGTCTACAGGACTACAGCACCCACATGTTTGTCTTCACAAAACCACCTGAGGAAATCTACCCAGTGATTACATGAAAAAGAGAAAGATTAGAATGTGGGAATTGTGATAAAAAGAAAGACACTGAAGTGATTCAATGCCAAGTTAAATGAATTTTCAAGAAGTGTTTTCATTATAAACTATAATAATGATATAGTTAATATAATAACAAAATAATAGATCAATAGAAGGAAGATGGTCATCATCTCTCAATAGTAAAGTATCAATAGGCACTAAAATATTATACTAAGACAAGAACAACTTGTCTTCTTGGGAGGAAAAAAATTTTTTTTGGAGTTCAGTCATGCATGTATCTTTGGTTCCATTCAGTTTCTTCTCACTTGGTTACATTTAAGTAAAACTAAATGTATGCTGCTACTTTAAAAGTATATATCTCCTTCTACCTTGTGCATGTGTATATAGGCATAGACAAGTTGTTAGGGCATTGTTAACCAAATGTCAGTAATGGTTATTCATGATGGGATTTGGTAAATTTTTATTTTTACATTTTATGCATGACTTTTTATCAAATATAAAATTTTTATACATCATTTCTTAACAGTAACAAAATCTAGTACTCCTTTAAAATTATAAAGATATTTATTGTAAACAAAATTAACTTTTAATGATGCCCTCTCAAGAAAGAGAAGACATCCTAAATGTAAATTTTTTAGTTTATTATTTTAAGCTCCTAGTGTGGGGCTTGAACTCACAACCCTGAGATTAAGAGTCACACACTCCACCAATGGAGCCAAGCAGGCACCCCAATTTGTAAATGTAAATTGACCATAACTCTTCAGAAACCACCCTGTGTGGGGGAGTGGGGCTGTATTTGAGTTGGTTGGAGGATTATATAGGGTTCTGATGGACAAATTAAATCGGTATCAAGATACCATTCACAAACTCTAGATAAAGCCAACAGATTCCTCAAGCCTATCAGTATGAGAAAATGAACAAAGAGTGTTAACCAAAGACGGTTGCCCCTTGAAGCTCCAGGTAGAAGGAATATGCCAGTCAAGGCAGGCACCATAGAATCAAGAAGAAAGGAGAACCTGAAGCTAGCGCATTTGAGTTTTCATAATAAAGTCAGTCTCAGGGGACACTGAGATGGAGACGAGAGGCCCCACACTAGTTGATATCTTTGTGCTCCAAGGCTCATTTGTGATGCAGTCACTCTTGCTGTCAAGGCTTTCATAGCTTTCCAGCAGGCCACAAAAGGCCAACCCACTAGACTATGAATCAGATCTAGTCAAGGCCCCATGGAATAAGTAAGAGACATCGGACCTCCCTATTTGGATCCTAATAGCTTTTTCCACCTCAGTAACCTCTCACTGTAAACAAAAAGCTAGGATTTTTTTTTCCTCCCCCTCGAGGGTCCTGGGTAACTGTCAAAGATTTAATGGCAAAGTGCAAATCTATGAACCAACATTTTTTTGATTTTTCTCTTTTCCCCATCAGGAGGCCTGTGGGTTTAAAAAGTGACATTGTCCCTTGTTTAGACTTGGAAGGATCTGATCACTAGGCAGAAAGTAAATGTAAAAGAGAAAGCAAAGAGAGATTTGCATCCCAATTTCATGCTTCAACATATGGTAGAGGAAATACCACTTTTGGTAATGGGAACAGTTAATGATTTTTTTCGGTCAAATGAGGGTAGTAAAAGTGTGTTATGCCTTTTCACCCTTAATTTGCTAAATTGGTTTAACTTGTCATCAAATACTGTTTAAATACATAAGGAAGGCTTTCCATCCTTTTATTGATAGAGTTTGTAGAAATATTCTCATGACGGGCTTGTAACAATCTTGTGTCTAGTGCCAAAATTTATATTTTGCCACAATTTTTGGCTCCCTTCGTGGATAATTTTAACCATGGTATCCAAAGAAACTGTATCATATTTGATGATTTTAGTTCCTATCTTTTTTCTTTAACATAGAAAATACAAAGGATACTGTTCTACCCTGTTGCAGATTTTAGAAACCATAGTAAGCTTTATACTAGAAAGCCTTAGAGATACTCATGAGTTCCTAAAACCCCTTTATTCTCTCTGATATTATGCCAAGAGTCTTGACACATTCTAGTTATGTGGTCGGTCCCTGAAAGTATTTGGGCATGTTACCCTTGGTTTTATTCTCTTGGTAGGTCTGCCCTGTGCATTGCAAACCACTTTGGAGATTGGATTCAAATAAGTAAGGCACAAAACTGGATACTAAATTACATGATGTGAGTAACTATCTGTATATATGGCTTATCCGTATACCTGAGCACCTAACATAGTCCTGATATTTAGAAGTGATTAATATTTAGTTTAATTTTTTTAAGAAGAGTTAAAAAACAAAACAAAACAAACAAAAAAACAAAGAAGAAAGTGAGGAAGCAAATTATCCTATGATGTTTTGTGGGAGTTTTTTGTTATATCCACTTGCCTAAGGTGGAAACAAGGCTTCTCAAATCACTTCTGAATAGTCGCAGGTAAAGTTGTCTCAATGAGAAATTGTTGGTGTTATTTGTGCAAAAAGGGAGAGAAGCAAAACCCTCAGGTGTTTCAGATGTGTTTCCTGTGACAGGAGACAGATGAAGAGGTGCTGGCTGGTTCCTTCTTGTGCTCTCTTCCCCCCATTTCTTTCTGCGGAGGGCTCTGTAGAGAGCCAGCAACACCAGGCTCAGTAGCAGACAGAGAGGCAACAGCCCTTCATGGGCAGCTGAAACCAGCTTTCCTTTGAAACCCATTATGGCAGCTGGTTACTGTAGTCGCACATATGTTTTTGTCCTCTTACATCAGTGATCAAGGAAGACTGCTTAAGAACCTCTCCTTGGGGGGCCTGCGTGGCTCAGATGGTTAAGTACCTGCCTTTAGTCAAGGTCCTGATCTCAGGGTCCTGGGATTGAGTTCTGAAATGGGCTTCCTGCTGGGTGGGGAGTCTGCTACTCCCTCTTCCTCTGCCCCTCCCCACTGCTCCTGCTAACAAACACTCTCTCTCAAATAAAATCTTTTAAAAAATTTTAAAAAGAACCTCTCTCTGAGCCTCCACCTTTTCTTTTCTGACCCTCATTTCTTCAGTTTCTTTAATAATTATGTAACCTCTTAGTCCTGCAATAAATCCCTCATGCCATAATAATTGTGAGTTCTCCTTCTTTGAACTCTGACTTATAGAGGCTTATTTTTTATAACATGAAATTCTGGAATGCATAAAAATTTAAAAAGCCAGAATTAAAAAAATTTTTTTTTTTTTTCTACAGTATATAATCCTAATTCCCCCTGTCCTAGCCCCTTTCATTTTGAATTTACCTGGGTCAGGCTTTTCCACCAATATTTACCACAACCTATTTCTTTGCAGAGTCTTGATAAATTGATAATTAAATTTGCACAGGAGAAAAAAAAAAAAAAAAAACAACTCTTTCTTATCTATATAATTTATAATCTGTTCCCAGCCAGGCACTGTTTACATACATATTATTGGTCAAAATAGCAATCAAGTAAAAAAGTATGAATAGTTTACTTCTGTGTGAGTATTATGGGCTCCAGGTCTGTTACAAAGTTCTGTTTCCTTCTGTGTTCTTTCTCTGACAGAAACACTGACACATGGGAAAATACATACCTAGTAGTATTAAGGCTTGCAATGTAAGCAAACATGTTTATGTCCCGTAATGGTGCATTGCATGGTTGTAATCTGAATTTTGCTCTTATGTTGCTGAACCTATGTACATTTTCAACCTCTGGGCTTGTTTTAGAATAAAGGATTTTTTAAGTGTTTTATTAAAACTGTTCAGAAAAGATTCTGTTGGGCTTAAACATCTCATGTGCTGCTCTAGTTTAATTACAAGATTAGGTACAATATTATTTTCATCCTTGACATGACTTTCAAAATGTTTGAAGTTTTGAGTATCACATATCTACCATTATCATTCTAAGGATAGGACTTCCTTTTTTTTTTTTTTTTTTTTTGGTCTTTCTCTGTCTTCACTCCTTTTACTACTTTCCTGCTTCCTTCCTTTCTTCTATTATTCTCTTATTTGAGGTTTTGTTGTTCTTTCTTGGTGTTTTCTCTAGTTGGAAGTCACAGCGTATCTTTTCTATCCTCTTCATCATAATTTCTTGTTGTAAATCCATGTATATACCATCATGATTTTGTGAATTGCAATGCTAAAAATACTTACAGCATTCTTCATGTGACTACATTATGGGAATAAATGAAGGAAGAACATATTTTACTTTTTAAAGTCCTGATTAATGATATCTCATCTTTTCTGGGTACTTTTGGCTAGTGAAATTCCATTAAGAGAAAGAAAAAAAGAAATCAATAATGGAAATTATTGTATCTACATTATTTTTTTAATCTGCATATTTGACTTAGGGACCTTACTCAGATATTCATATAAATCTATGTGTTTTGACGAAAGGAATTATGAATTTTAAATATTCTTATAAAATATACCTGATATATATAAATATTCTTATAAAATATACCTGATATATTCAAATATATCAAATATATATTAATTTATTAGCACTATATTGACCTCCTATATGAGAATAGACTGTTTTATCAGATAAAGCATAGTAAGTCATTTTAAAATATGTATCTGTATTTATCAGAAAGAAATGATGCTCAAGAAATTTGTTTTGGACTTATATATATAATGTATTATCCTCTTTTCTATGATGTCCATGAAAGTTATTCTAATGCTGCTAATTCTTTTGATTCTTTTTTTTTTTAATCCTTTTGATTCTGCTTTCTGTAGATGGGACAGTAAATATCTCTTTTGTGAAAGATTTATTTTCTGTGCCAACATAATTGAGTCAATCAATAAAACATAATGTTGCCCCAGGTATTCTGCTATGCACAACACATTTTATCAACAAGTGCACATTAAGAAAACACCTAAATCCCCCTCTTGACAGACATGTCACCTTAGAGATTTAAAATAATAACAATAATATTAGCCATATATCTATAGTCTGGAATTCAAATAGCTAAGTCCTTTTTTTTTGTTTGTTTTTTTCCTTATATAAAGTTACTTGGATATTTCTGATCTGGAGTCCAAATATAAGTTTCCCAAAACTAAAACAGTAGATTCTATGAAGAATTTTTGGTAAAATATCAGCAAGATGGTGGGATAGAAGTTTCCAGTGTTCTTCCTCTCACAGAAACATTAATTTAAACAATTATCCATGCATGAAAATCCCTCCATGAGGTCTAAGGACCCAGGTGAGAGATTACAGCTTTTAAGGGGAGTGCGGAAACAAGAAAAGATACATTTGAGAGAATAGGGACAGCAGTTTTGCATTATCCCAATCACCCCCTGCCCCCAAATCTGGGCAGGCAGCATAGAAGGTTTCCCCATAGATCGAGGGGAAAGGAATGAGCACCTGATTTCATCCCAGACACCGGTACCAGACCCTCATAGTCCAGACTCTTGATCTGCCCCAGCACTAGGAGGGTCTCAGACATCTAACCTCTAGGCAGAGTCCCATTGCCCCAGGTACCTGGCCCACCCAGTGCCAGTCAGGCTCCTGAAGACACAGCCTCTAGTTCAGCTCAGAAGGGCCCAGACTTCCAACCCCCCAGAGCCAGGCCTGCTCTCTTAACTGGGATGGAAGACTTAAATGTAAGTCCTAAAACCTTAAAACTATTGGAAGAAACTATAGGGGAAAAGCTTCTTAATATTGGTATAAGCAATTGTTTTTTGGACAGGACCCCCAAAACACATGCCTAAAAGCAAAATTAGACAAATGGCACTGCATCAAATGACAAGGCTTCTGCACAGCAAACAAACAATCAGCATAGTGAAGGGACAACCTACAGAGTAAGAGAACATATTTGCAAACCATATATCTGGTAAGAGGTTGATATCCAAAATATATGTAAAATGAAAGCAGAAGGATGGTAGGTAGCCTGCTCAGTCATGATCCTCCAGCTGACTTTCCCTTGTTTGGTCTGCCACATTTCTAGAAGGGGCAGTGGTAACAAATTACCACAATGTTGGCACCTCCACATAACATTCATCTAACAGCTTACAGTTTCCACAGGTAAGAAGTTCAGATGAGCCGAACTTGGTTCTCTGCACAGACTCTCACAGGGTAAAATCTAGATATTGAACAAGTCCGGGTACTTATCTGAAGCTGCTGGGAGATCATCTGTTTCTAGGCTCCTTCAGGATTCTAGCACAATTCATTTCCTTCTCATCTGGTCCATGTGGCCCCCTCTACCTTTAAGTGAACTGTAGCAGGTAAAGGCTTTCTTGAGAATGTGGGAGCCTAAAGTAGCATGCATGGCTGAGCCCCTTTTTGGTTCTACTTTTCAGAGCTATTTCGCTGTATAAGGAGTGCATTTCCCACCACCCTTCAACATGCAGAAAGAGAATCTGGGCTGTAGGAAGCCCAGTGATTGCTCAGTTACCCCAGCAACAGCATGGAGCAATCTGTCAACTTCAGGACAAAGGGACAGCAGGACAAAGGGACAGCAAGCCAACTTAACTGCAGATTGAAAGCTACATGCTTGAAAAGTCTTTACAGGTAATTAAATGGCATTGTGTACTCTCCCCTCTTCTGTTTGACTCTCACTTGCTGAGCTCACAACAAGCCCAGTACTTTCAAACTTCACAAGCCCCCGAAGCTCAGTTTTGGTCCATCCAGAGTTGATTAAACTCTGTGCTATCAACTCACGCATCCAAGAACAAACAATAGTGGTTAAATAAACAAATGCCAGTTCTGGAATTTAAAATGCAGGGTGCTTTTTTCATGGACAGTAATGCATGTCTACTATCTAGGGCACCATGTTCTCTGGGATAAGGCTCCATGAGCATATGAAAAATTAGGTAGGAGGTTGATTGATGGGTCTGATTTTAAACAAAGCAAACTAGATGATCTTGAGGGATATTCTATCTGGGTCATGGAAAACTCTGATGAAATGTTTTATTTTTGTTTTATTCTTTTATTTTAGAATCAGAGAATTTCTGTTTGAGACCTGATCTTGCCATTTGCTGTATAAACTATGGTAAGTTTAACTTTTCTAAATTTCAATGAATTCATCTCTAAAACATGAATAATACAATCTGCTTCATAAGGTTTTTAAGAGAATTAGATGATACATATCATAGTATTTAATCCAGTGCCTGCCAAATGATAATTGTATCTATATGTATGTGTATATATAAATATGTGTGTGTGTATATATATATATATATATATATATATATAATTAATTATGTATTCTACCTCCTTTCATAGGCATAAACAAAGTTCTTCATCTATGGTATCTTTTATGATCTATAATAAATGTTCTCTTTTTGTATTAGTGCATCTTTAATTTCTTTTTCAGATCTATTATTATAGCATTTTCTTCTATCTGTTTTCAACAATCATGCTTTAGTCACATGTTCATAATTCGGTTATGTTTGGACTTGGATGATTTTCTTCCCTCTTTTAAAAACTCCATTTTCTCTCATGTGATTTCATAGCACCCTGTGCTTTTCTTTATGTCCTTTATCAAGTTTGTATGTTTTATCTCACTTCCTTTACTATAGTTTCTAATAACCAACACAGTGCCAGGTATGTAGCTGGTTGTCAATAAATATTGAAAGAATAAATAAGAGAATGAGTGAATGAATGAATGAATGAATGAAAAACATTCCCAGTTGAATTATGTCTTGTTGCATTCTCAGAATATATGACTTCAAGTTTTGGAGCATGCTACTATTTCCTTCCTGATGCATTTGTGAATGACTAATTAGTATTAACCTGGGATCATAAACTCCGATGCTTACAAAGTCTGAGAAGTAATATACGAGAAGTAAAAGGGGCCGTGAATAAAATGACAAGTGGCGGTTGGCATTCTCTCTCAGTGTTAGAGAGGACGTAAATTGTGGTAGGAATTGTGGTAACTGGGGGCACCTAGGTGACTCAGTTGGTTAAGGAACTGCCTTGGCTCAGGTCATGATCCTGGAGTCCCCGGATCAAGTCCTGCATCAGGCTCCTTGCTTGGCAGGAATCTGCTTCTCCCTCTGACCCTCCCCCATCTCATGCCCTCTCTCTCTCTCTCTCTCATTCTCTCTCTCTCTCAAACCAATAAATAAGGTCTTAAGAAAAATGAGGAATTGTGGTAATTGGAAAGGTGTGCCCTTTCTGAAGGTGAGAGACCCTTCTCAACAGCAATATATACATATTTTTTTAATTGTGTTATGTTAGTCATCATACAATACATCATTAATTTCTGATGTAGTGTTCCAAGACTCATTGTTTACATATAAGACCCAGGGCTCCATGTAACATGTGCCTTCCTTAATACCCACCACCAGGCTCACCCATCCCTCTCCCCTCTAAAACCCTCAGCCTGTTTCTTGGAGTCCACAGTCTCTCTTGGTTCATCTCCCCCTCCAATTTCTCCCATTTCATTTTTCCCTTCCTTCTCCTGATGTTCTCCATGTTATTCCTTATGTTCCACAAGTAAGTGAAACCATATGATAATTGACTTTCTCTGCTTGACTTATTTCACTCAGCACAATCTCCTCCAGTCCCATCTATGTTGATGCAAAAGTTGGGTATTCATTTTTTCTGATGGTTGAGTAATATTCCATTGTATATATGGACCATATCTTCTTTATCCTTTCATCTGTTGAAGGTATCTTGGCTCTTTCCACAGTTTGGCTATTGTTGCCGCAGGGTCTTTTTCCTATCGTTTTGTTTTGTGTAGCTTTAATAACTGATGGCCCAATTACATTTTAGAAGATAAGACCTTTCATTAAATGGATAGTCATGTAATGGCTTGTAGGACTAGAGACTAAGAGAAGGCTCCCCTCAAAATGTCAGGGAGACATTTTGTCAAAGACTATAAGACTTACTAATGCCTATATCCAAAGTCATCACCAGGGTTTCTCTGCTATGCAACTGCAAGTATTAATTTGTACATCTTCACCGTAAAAGGAAAAGATGATCTTAAGAGCAATGGGTCCCAAGACAAGAAACTTACAAGACAACACATTATAAGGTGCTTTAATCAGAATGTTACGTGAAAATTAGGCACAAAAAGGAAATTAGAAAACATCAGGAAAAACTTTGAAAAATGTCACTTTTGTTCAGTAACCTTTGATTCATTTTGCTATTTGATACCCACAAAAATCAGACACCATGATGGATTCAGTTAGTTTATAGGATGCATTTAATATGTAATTTAATTGCATTTCCAATGTCGTAGGACATCTATTATTCTGAGAGAGAGAAAACTCCTAATTCACTGGAGTTGATATACGCATCAGGATATTCTTAAAAGAATAATTCAGCATTCTCTTTTCAAGTCTGACTTCAAAGCATCACTGATAGATAAAGCAAGGCAGAGTGTAATTAAAACCAATTAAATTCAAACAAAAGCAAAATTGTTTTAAGTATATTCATCATCCAGTTTGAATCTTATTATTATATTCATTTCTCCTTCATTTCAGGGAACATCATTTTGTTAGTGTAGGGATACATCTTAAATTGGGAGTTGAGGAAGGGGTCTATATACTATTGTGGAACTCCATTACTTCTGAGGACTTGAAATGACAATGAAAAGAAAACCTATGATTAAAATCATAGATGCCTTTTTGTTTATTTATTTGTCTGCAATGTTATAGATCATAAGTAATATGTATGTGTAGTATTTTATACCTGTGTAGAAGACATATGCATATTGGCCAACAGTCATTGTGTTTTATTATTTTTTTTAATTTTTTATTCCTTTTTTGTCATTGTGCTTTAATAGGCAGGTTATGAGGATTAGATTGGAGGGAATTTCTAAAAAAAGATCAGTTGGTGGTAAGGAGTGGCAAGCAACACGTTGTATGAATTCTCATTTCAAATTTGAATACTTGGGGCACCCAGGTAGCTCAGTTGGTTAAGTGTCTGCCTTCAGCTCAGGTAATGATCCCAGGGTTCTGAGATCTGGGTAGGCACTGTCAGGGCTCCCTGCTCAGCAGGGAGTCTGCTTCTCCCTCTGCCCCCTTCCCTGCTCATGCTCTTTCTCTGTCAAATAAATAAATAAGATCTTTTTAAAAAAAAATGAATACTTTGTGAAGCCACCTTTAATTTATTAGTCACCAAGTCAAAAATACAGTTCTTATTTATGGGAAAGCCCAGTTACCACATGGTAGTATAGCATGAATGAGCAAGTAAGTGTTTATACCAAAGACCTACTAACAAGAGACATTTTTTAGTTCACCTGGATTTTAGAATTGCCATATACAAAATGTGTCTGCCCCAAAATTCTTATGTTGAAACTTAATCCTCAATGCGATTGTATGAGGAGGTAAAGCCCTTGGGTTATGAGGCTGGAGCCCTCATATATGGCAATACCCTTATAAAAGAGAGGGTGCTGAGCTCCATCACCCTTTCCTCCGTGTGGAGAGATGGCCATCGAGGGAGCTGGTTCTCACCAGATATGAAATTTGATCGTGCCTTGATTTGAGACTTTGCATTCCCTAGAACTGTGAGGTTGAATTTTGTTACTTAAGCCACAGGGTCTCTGGTATTTTTCTCTGAATGGGCTAAGATAAGAATAAAATTGCTTCTCTCCTTTTTGAAGTATAACATTTTTTTTCAGTCAAAGGGGAAAAAATGTTTTCTTTCCAATTTGAAGGTAGAAGAAATAATTTACTTCACAAAAAAAGAAAGCCAGCGAATATTCAACTCCAAGAACTGTCCTTGTGGAAAAAAGTGTTAGGAATAAGATGTTAGGAAGACTGATGGCCACTGGAATGACAAAACCACAATCACAATACACTCAAACACACAAATTAAAACAGCAACAACTTGTAGTTCTACCCTTGTTAGCAAACTCACATGTAGAAGACACTTACATGAAAAGTAATGTAACTTTTTGATTATTTCCAGACATGTGTGCCTAAGCAATTCCCGCTGCTGATATATTATAAACGTTTTTTGGCTATGAGAAAGAAGGAAATACTGGCATCTGTAACAAGGTCCAAGGCTGGACCTTGAGGGCATTATGCTAAGGGAAATAAGCCATACAGAGAAACAGAGAAAGACAAATAGTGCATGTTATTACTTATATGGGGAATCTTTTTTTTAAAAAAGCAAATTCATACAAACAGAGAGTAGAAACGTGTTTGCCAGGGACTTGGGGGGTGGGGGGGAGGGATAAGAAAAGTTTGGTAAAAGGGTACGAACTTTTAGTTGTAAGATGAATAAGAATGGAGTTCTAGTGTATAACACTGTGACTACAGTTGATAACACTGTATTGTATCATTGAAACTTAAGAGAGTAGAACTCAAATGTTCTCATTTTATAAAAAGATGCATATGACAGGTGGTGGACATGGATGTGTTAACTCAGTGGGAGAATTCTTTCATGATGTATACAGGTACCAAATCACCACAGGGTACACTTTAAGTGTCTTAAATTTTACGTGTCAACGATACTTCGATTAGGCTAAAATTATAAAAAAATATATTTGTAACATATTCTGGAGTATGATGCATCTTGGAGTTTGTAATACTTCAGATATGAGTTGGACATGTGATTGATGAGACATCCAGAAAGGACTAGATACTCAAAAGAAGGTCATGTAGGGGTGGGAGAAGAGAGGAGGATAATCACCGTTCTCAATTCTTTCTAGAGCTAATATTCCATTATGGAGTATTTATATCTTGATTGCTGCCATTGCTATTCTTTATCACGTCACAATGTGACGTGTCCCTTCTTAGATCATATTAATTCTGTAAAGCAGAAAACTTAAAGCACTTTTTGCTATTTATTAGCCATAAATTCATAAGCCCAGAATGCTAGGGGGGTTTCTAACGTGGGGGGAGAGGGATTTTATTCATTTGCCAGGTAAGGAAAATGAGTCCAAAAAAGATAATCGGTGGGTCACCTGGGTAGCTCCATCAGTTAAGCATCTGCCTTCAGCTCAAGTCATAATCCCAGGTTCCTGGAATCAAGCCCCACATCAGGGTCTGTGTTGAACCAAGAGCCTGCTTCTCCCTCTCCTTCTGCCCGCTGCTCCCCCTGCTTATGCTATAAATAAATAAATAAATACTTTAAATGAAATAAAATGTCCTTCAAAAAAGATAATCAGTTTGCACCATGTCACCCAGTGTGGTGGACAGAATACTGGGTCTCCAAAGATGTCCACATCCTAATTCCTGAAAAAAATCTTGTTGAAATCAGAAGGGTCTTTGCAGAGATGGTTAGATAGAGGACTTGAGATGGTCACATTATTCTGAGTTACTCAGAGAAAGGCAGGAGGGCAGAGTGAGAGAGGGAGAGTTAGGACTTCAGAAGCAGAATTTAGAAGCCAGAAAATTCAGAATGGATTCCCCCTCCAATTTCCAAAAAGGAATGCAGTCCTGCTGATCTATTGAAGACATCTGACCTTGAGACAATGAATGTGTATTGTTTTAATGCACTAAATTTGTGATGACCTGTTATAGCAGCAATAAGAAGCTAATATCCCCAACAGTGAGGTTGTATAAGCAAGTCTAAAAACAGCGGGTCCTAAACTCAAGTTCTGTGGCTATTCTACTATATCACATTGTACTCGCCGGTCTGTACCTATCAGTACACATGGATAATGTTCTAACCAGATCATTTTTTTTTAAAAAGATTTTATTGATTTATTTGTCAGAGAGCGAGCACAGGCAGACAGAGAGGCAGGCAGAGAGGCAGGCAGAGGCAGAGGGAGAAGCAGGCTCCCTGCCGAGCAAGGAGCCCGATGGGGGACTCGATCCCAGGACGCTGAGATCATGACCTGAGCCGAAGGCAGCTGCTTAACCAACATTTTATCCAAAGTTAACTTACATTTATGGAGCCCTTGCTATGTGAAATTTTCAGGACCAGGTGCTAGATGAGAACAGATATGAAAAGGAATATATCTACACATATGAACAATCATACCTATAGCAATGCCATTTAATGTAATAGCATAAAATCCTCTCTCCTTTAGAGCCTGCACAAGCTAGGTATCTTTACTAGGCTGTTAGCACTTCATTGAGAATCTTAGTTATATGACCCTTTATTTTATTATTATTTTTTTAAATTTAAGATGTTTATTGTTTCAAGGCTCAAACCAAAAACACTTTTGCCATTTTTTAACGATATGATGGTTTTTTTCTCAAATTTGCAACCCTTTAAGAATATATTTGGTCTACCCTACCCTAGCCATTTACAAATGACTATAGATCACCCTTCTAATTTTTACATAAAGCAATATAGGCATAAATTAAATACTATATATTAATCTGGATCATGTGAAATAGCCAGTATCTGATACCTTCTGAAATGTGGAAATAGCAATTTTATATAGTTCAATTCTATAAATGTCTGTGGCCGACACTGTAATGTACTACCAGTTGCCCCCTCAGTGAGAGATTTGTTGTCCTGTTCTTGTTTTTGTTTTAAGATTATTTATTTATTTATTTGACAGACAGAGATCCCAAGTAGGAAGAGAGGCACACAAAGAGGCAGGCAGAGAGAGAGAGAGAAGAAAGCAGGTTCCCTGCTGAGCAGAGAGCTAGACGTAGGGCTCTATGCCAGGACCCTGGGATCATGACCTGAGCCAAAGGCAGAGGCTTTAAACCACTGAGCCATCCAGGCGCCTGTTTTTGTTGTTGTTGTTTTTAATATTTGCTTTATTTATTAGAGAGAGGGCAAGAGTGCATGAGCAGGGGAGGGGCAGAGTGAGAGGGACAAGCAGAACCCCACTGAGTGGGGAGACTTCCAGGATGCTGGATTCCAGGACCCCAAGATCATGACCTGAAGCAAAGTCAGGCACTTAACCAACTGAGCCACCCAGGTGCGGCTTGCTGCCCTGTTTTGAAGGTGCTGTAAGCCCTTGAATATTAACCCCTTGCCTGAAGTCACACAGCTCCTAGATCCAATGACCAACGCAGGAGTGTAGAGTTTAGGCCATCTCGTCCCAAGTGGGGACACCTCTGAAAGGTCATCTTAGTTCTAGAACTTCCTATGAATTGAGCTATTGCTGTTATGAGACCTGCATCACAACTTTACAGTTATTTCTCCCTGGTCCTGCTTCCTTTTCCTTTCTTCCACAAAGTCATCCTAAGGGCACTTCTGAATAAACATCCTGCATTCTTAGCTCCCAGAGAATCCAACTTGCAATAATGCCACTTAATATAATAACATATAAAATTCCATGATATATAAAAGTTCAGTGTTGTGTCTGTGCTACTACGATGATGTCACGGGTTGGCTGGGAAACTGACATCAGGAGTCAACCTTCATTTGTCAGTGTTGTTCCAGTATGTCTATGACATGTTTATTATGGAACTGTCCATTTCTCATGCACTGATGATATACATTGCATCAACACTGGCTGTGTTTTATGGAGTAATAACAAAAATATTGGTCAGGGCTGTCCAATCTTGCCACCCTTGTCTTTGTGCCTCGGTTTCCTATTCTACAAAATATAGATAATTTTGGGTGCCACTTGATCTGCTGATTGTGATGATGTAATGGTTACATGAGTTAATACATGTAAAATCTTCAAATCGTACCTAACATTAGTAACCACTCAACAAAGGTTGGGTGTTAGCTATTATTTCCAGGTACGAAGTCCCAAGAGTTTCTTTTGTATTATCAATCTCTCTTCATTGACTCTTGCTTGAACTTTCAGTATACAGATATTCTCAGCCTCCTACATGAACAAACATGTAAGCAAACAACTAACTAACGTCCTTTGTCTTTTCCTTCCCTCTTTTAGTTACCCTATTATTTTCCTTTTTATTGTTTTATAACAGGTTGACCTCTAGTCATCACTTTCTCATGATCCATCCAGCCCTAAAAGAATCTTCCCCCTACTCCCTATATTAAGTTTCATCCTTTTCATTAACAGGAAGAAAAGCTACGGAATCCAGTTACCATCTCCAGTCCTGTTTAAAGTTTTGTCTGATTTTATCACTTAAATACTCCATTCAGGAAGCCTTTAGTTTTTGTGATACCAGTGTTCAGCCTCCCTCAGAGTCACCTGTTGCCTTCTCTAGTATAGGATATCCCCATGAAGGGAATTTTTCTCAATAACGGAAGAGTCACAATCCTTGGCATAATACCTTCGTGATCTCTGGGACTTCATTCCATGTCCACCTGTGTGTTGTTTGTCCTGTTGGCATTTGTGGCTGAAATAAACTGTCCTCTAATCTCCTGTGGCTTGCTAGATCTCCCTCCCCTGTTACCTGACCAATGAGTGTCTATAGACTTCCAGATCCAGCCATTATCTCTCTAGCCTGCAGGTCTGATGTTTGGCCTTCAACTATCAAGGCTAATCACCTCTATCTTCAAACCCTTATCATTAAACTTCGATCACTATGTCTTGCCTGAACAGGCTTAACTAGCTGGTATACTTATCCATATCTACCAAACAGGTGCTCAGAGAGCAGAAATCAGTAGTTTAGTTTTGACATCTTGGCCTACCTGTTCTTTTTATTTTCTCCCAACTGCCATAGGCCTAAAAAAGGGGGATCTTCTGCTGTCGCCTCTCCTCATCCCCATCTTGTATCATGTTCTTTTCTCCAGCTAAGATATACAAGTTATCTTCTCATGACTAGGGAGACCTCTATCACTTAAGCCTTTTAATATCAGTTTCTTGATGTGCTAATGCACGTGATCTTAGCTGAAGAATGAGATAACGTCTTTCAGGATAATATTAGATACTAAAGGGTCACATATTTCTCTTGAACTAGGGACTAGGTCAACTAGCTTGAAGGCTTTCCAGTTACTATTTTGTGTGTACCACAGCTGGGGGGGGGGGTGACAGACTGATAAATTGAGCCTAATTTCAACTGATAATTAAAACTGGTTTAGTTTAATGTTATATTGCTCCTGTCATGTTAAAATATGCCTAGTTACTCTAATACCCAGTTAGTGTGCATATTCAGCTATTTTGGACAAGAATGCTCCTATTTCTATTCTTCACTATAAAACTTTAACTTACCCTTTAAGATAGAAATCAGATCCCACATTTTCTGTGAAGTTTCCTTGGATTTCTCCCTGGATTTTCTTAACATTTCTTAATAACTGACAAACAAAACCTATTAGTTTCAGGTGTATATCATCATAGTGATTTGATACTTTTATACTTTGTAAAATGATCCTCACGATAAGCCTAGTTACCATCTGTCACTATACAGTGTTATTACAATATTATTGACTATTTTCTCTATGCTGAAATTATTTCCCTGGGACTCATTTATAAGTGGAAGTTTGTACCTCTTAAGTCCCTTCAACTATTTCAACTTATTTAATACAACAGTATAAGAGAGATCATAAGGCAGTACATGATTTATAGTGAAGTGAGCAATACAGAGAGTAAGTTCTTGACAAATTTAGATGAGAGAGATTGTGGTAGTCTAAGACAATTATAAAATAACAAATGGGAAAATGAGGTAGTGATTAGTACAGATTAATCTGGAAACTACTGATTAAATCATATATTAAATGTATGTGTCTTATTTAAATATACACCTATAACTAAAAATTTCTGTTGTAACACAAAGGTGTTTCAATATTACAGCAATTTGGTGGGTCATCTATATTTATCATGATTATAGGTTTATGAGGGTTGAGAGTTTTAGTTATTTAATAATTATTAACTTCATGTATTGATTCATTTAATCAAAATATTTATTCCATATCTGGCATGTTTAATGTACTCTGCTAAGGCAGAGGGGAAACTGAGATGGCTTAAGAGTCTCTCTCAAGAGCTTATGGTCTCATAGAGGGAGATAAACAGGTAAAGAGATAATACAATAAAGTATTATAAGTGCTATTAGTAGAAATACACAGAGGGAATTATTGAGCATAATGAATTTATTCAATTCATGAAGCAGAGAATTTATTTAGTCTGAGTCTTATAAGGTGGATACATGTATACGACGTGGAAAAATACAGGAGAAAGAACATTGTGGAAAAAAAAGCAAAGGCGAGAAGTTTGGCTCCCCATGAAATACTTCCTTCACTAGATTTCCAAGACAGTGCACACCCAGGACTTTTCCTTAATGACCTCCTTGTCACTAACTTGGCTGGTTCGTCATCATCTCTCCCTTTCACAGCCTCCACACTACTCCCATGGTTCCAGTCACTATCTTCTCTCAAATGAACTCTTTGTTTTGTTTGTTTAATTAACAGCCAGAATGGATCCTCTAAAACATGTTCAGGTGACATATTTCTGCTTGAAACACTCCATTGTCTTTTCGTCTCACTCAGAGAAAACTTGAATAGATGGCCTATGAGGTTCTATAAGCTCTGTCTTCCTCCAAATTACTTCTCTGGCTCATTCTCCTGGTACTCAGGGAGTTCTGTGTTTCTCCTTGTTCTTCAGTTGTTGTTTTTTTTTTTTTAATTTGCTATTCCTTCTACTTGGGAAAACTATCTGCTCAAACACCTGCAAGCATTGTTCCACCACATTCTTTCAGGTCATCTTCAGGATTTTATACATAAATTTGCATCAATCCTTTCCCCATTCTGGCTTTCACCATCCATGTTCTCTCTTTTAGTATATTTCCATTCATAAATAGCTACCTAACATCCTATATATTGTTATTTATTTACTTGTTTATTTTGTTTCTGTTGAAAATGTAAGCTCTAGGAGCCTACCTTTACCACATTCACTTACTTATTCACTTACATATCCCTAATATCTTGAACATGAAATAAATGAATAAATATGCAGAAGTATATCAGAAATCAGTTTAAACGTTTTCTAGGAAACAAGGAAAAGGAAAGGAAAAAGGAAAAGAAAGAATGAAAAGTGTGTTTCCAGCTTTTTTGTTCACTTTTTAATGTCAAATGTCTGTAGACTATAAAAATATAAATTCACAAAAACCCTTCTAGATCAAGATGTAAACTTAATAAATTGCTGTTTGTTGCCATCTTGCTCTGTCTATGCTTATTGTTAGTTGGTAAACCTTAGGCATTCTTGTATGTTACTATTCCAGATTTGGTCAGAAATCAACATTTTTTAATAGATTGAGAATGTTTATTAGTTGTTTTGTAACTTATTAGCAGCATAATTATCTCTGCAACTGAATTTTCTCATTTATGAATTGGGAATGATAATTGAAATACCTACTTCTCAGTATTATTGTGAAGATTAAATAGATTATAAACAACTCTGACATACCCCCCAACACACATACCGCACACACTTATGTTTTGTAAATAATGAAATGTGAGTGTGCTATGTTGGTAAGAGCTTTGGAATATATATATAAAAAAATTAGGTTTAATCTCAAGGCTGTTACCTACTAACCGGATGATACTTTGAGTGACTTTTGTCTCTCTGTGCCCCATTTATTCTCCTTATCTGTATAATGGGTATCCAAATTAATACCTCAAAGGTTAATGGTGGAGAAAAGCTCAACACTATGAAAAACACATATTAGATATCCAATAAATATTGCTTTTTTCCTCTCTTCTTCAAAATTAGTCTCACCTCTTTCTCACCCCAAACACCATATCTGAGGCTTGCCTTTGAGATTGTACAAGGTAAAAGGAAAAAGTTTCAATTAATAAAAATTTTTAGAATCTCAAAATTTTTATTTCTGTGTAATTTTTTGTTTATTATTAATAACAATATTGTTTTCTTTAATAATAAATCTTTTTGAGAAGATTTGGGTAGACTGCCTAATTGACCAAGAACTATAGGCTTTCACACAAATTGGACAACTCTTCAGCACTTGTCACTGAATCAGCAACATGTCAGCACTGACTCAGACATATTGGTACCTGTCTAAAAGATTGTTACACAGTGGTTTTGTTAAAGAGGCACAGGAGATTTTGGAGTAAATGTTCAAATCATAAAATACAATATGTGAAACTGAAGCAACATGAAAGAAAATATGAGATTTGCAAGTGTGTAAGGTCTCTAATCAAAAAGCCTGGATTTGAGTCCTTACCGTGATTCAGACCCTTTTCTACTTTGCTTCAGTGTCTCAGCCTCTGAAAATGCAGTTATGACGTGTTTCGGAATTACTACAGAGATAAAATAATCAATCAGAATGTGATAGGTAGATTCTAAACAGTTAAATAAATGGTTGCCAGATAATATTATGAATGAAGGTTAGCTATGTGTGTGTGTGTTTTAGCTATACGTATGTGTTTGTGCATGTATTTGCACACACAGAGATATCTGACCCAATCATTAGTAATTCAAGATTATTTGAGGGTCATCTATTGATGACTGATAACATAGAATAAAATAATTGAGAAATAAATTTGAAAGGGAATGAAGATAGTCTCCTCTCATCTGTTTATTCTTTCAAAAAGTCATGACTGATGACATTCTAAGCACCAATATATGAGAGTACATCCCTGGCCTCATTTTAATTTAACTCATTTGACATAGTCACTGAATCATTCCTCTTTGTAGAGCAGTATTTTTAGATGACCTTTCCAACAGTCTCCATTTGACTTAAGAAATACCACCTTGCATTTTGAAAAGTAATGGATAATCATCCATTGTCTTTTATTATTTTGTATAAGTAATGCTTGCTTTTAAACACTAGGATTTGTATCCCCATGAGTATAATTCATTAGGCTTGGATAATATGTCTTCTACTGTTTTAAACTTTACATATTGTGGGGAGATATTTCTGAAAACATATAGATCAGGGATTCAACATATATTATTGAAATGAAGGTGGGATAAGTGGCATAATTAGAGTATTAATTTGCTCATGTAACAAACTGTTGAGTATATACTGTATATTTGACACTGAGTCATTGTGGAGCTTTTAGTTACACTTCATAATTTATGTAGGAATTTCTAATGATTAATCTCACCTTTGACACTGCTAGTTTTCCTGCTTATTATCTATTAAATTTTATATATATATATATATATATATATATCCATGTGTGTATATATATATGTATGTATATATACAATCATATATATAAATCACATGGCCTTGGTTTTGGTTATGATACAAAGTTCATTTAGTCCAATTACCCCAAGTAATACATGAATTTCTTCTTCCATTTGATATGATTTTCATATTTGTGAGTAAACATCTCCCTGGTGGGATAAGGTGATATTCAAATGGTTGATATAAAATAGAAGCATATGAAAACTTGGAAAAACAAAGCTAGGGGGGTTTTTAAATTTATTTTTAGTTTTTGGTAAATCTGGTATAGTCTAGATTTTTTTTAATGTTAGTAAAATTCACATGTTCTTAAAATATATTTAAAAAAAAATCACACAGTGATTTCAAGCTATCACCATAGCAACTATTTGCATCAGAATAACTATTTTTTCCCAGAGCTATTTCTGTATCATTAAATCCTTGATAATACTTTATTATTTGGTATCTGTTAAGTCCATATGCATTTTAGCGTCTAATTTACTTAACAAATTATGTCTGACAAAAGAGGAAACTTACAGAACAATAAACAACACTATTAATTACCTCATGAAGCAGGAAACCACTATATTTGTCTGTAGCATTGTGTCTTCAAAATAATGCCACCAACTAATTAAGTATGAACATATTCCATTATTGGGATATATATCCTTTTTCAAATTTATTCATTATAATGAAGCAAAACTAGAAACTGGGACTAGTGAAATTGCAAAATTGCATTTATTAGAAAGGCTTTTATCCTATTAAAAACAAAACAAAGGAAATGGAAAACGGAAGAAAAGTTGCCTATATGTAAGAAAAAAAATTTTGCTGTGGCAACTGTGTGCCATTTTTTATATTTTCTTCATTAGACTCTTGAAGGTAATTACATGATGAAAGGAAAAAAGTTGTTTCAACATAAAACAATAATTTCATAAGGATACATATTTCTGTTTTCCCCTTGACTATTTATTGAAGTGCTATTTTTATTTGAGAAATATCTGTTTTCTTTTATTTATGAAGATTTAAAGGGGGCATAAGGATTCATGAGACCATGATAGTTTACTTCCATTTTTTAAATTTTTCCCAGTCTGGAAGAAAAGGAAGGTATAAATAAAGAAAACCTTGCAAGAGAGAGCAATAAAAATGCAGTTTCCTTCTATGGCCTCTAGGGCCTCATAAGTTTAACAGTCCATATCTTAGGTGAGTCATGTTATCTGTATGTTTGTGTTTTTTTTTTTTTTTTCCTTGAGCACTGACATACTGCATAGCTGCAGTGGCATATAGGGTGCATTGTACAATTTGATGGCTTAGGTGTTGGTTTCAAAATGCTGAACATGATAGAATTTTACCTAAATGTTCCAACCACATATCCTATTTGCTTCATATACTTACTGGGCTCCTGGGCGGTCAAAGGTCAACGTCATAAAAACAGAAAATTTCCCTTTCTCACTATGTCTCAGGGGCCACCAGCCACCTCTCCCTGTTACTCTTACAGTTTCTGTACCCTAACAGCTTCATTAAATGATGACACGGCTTGATGAAGTAGAAAAGTGTATCAACTTTAATAAACCTATAATTCTAATTTACCCTGGATATTGTTTTGAATTTCAAAAGAACTAGTATGATCTAATATGGGGTACCTGGGAATTGCCTGATTTCTATATCCCAGAATAAAGCGTTGAACCCTCTATTGTTCGGTTGCTTCCACTAATAGTTGAACAAATTTGCCTTTGCAAATCACCCCTTCACTAGGGTGCTTGCATTAGTGTTTCACAGGTGAAACTTATTTATTTAAAATAAATACTGTTTGGGACCCCTGGGTGGCTCAGTTAAGCCACTGCCTTCGGCTCAGGTCATCATCCCAGCATCCTGGGATTGAGTACCACATCGGGCTCCTTGCTCATCAGGGAGCCTGCATCTCTCTCTGCTTCTGCCTGCCACTCTGCCTGCTTGTGCTCTCTCTCTGTCTCTCTGACAAGTACATAAATAAATAAAATCTTTAAAAAAATAAACAAAATTAACTTCACAATGTAAACCTATGTTCTTTATATAGTCAGTATATTGTTATGTAAATCGCGATAGCTGGACAAACCATGTATCCCTGTGGGGTTTCACATTTTGAAGCAAATTAAATTGTTTAAATATTTTTAGGGTTACAAATTGCTCTAAAACTACTGGAAAAAGAAAAGGGTCTTAACCTTTGAGGCTATAGAGAACTTTCCAATAATATGTAAATACTCAATCTTCTTGGATGAGCATGATTTTCTCCCTAAAGCAAAACTATGTTTCTTTCTGATGCTGTCTATAGCAGCATGTCATTTAGAATGCGGTGACTTTCCATGGGAGTTGCTAAGATATGCTCAGTTTACATTGAGCTGCTGAAGTCATCTTTGTCTCAGTCCAGTGGCTAATAAAATTACAGTGTTAAGCAGTATTGAAGAAAATAACTCTGAAAATACAACTTTAAATGGAGCTTTACCACTGCCTCTAGCTTCATGCCTGTCTGGAGATCATTAAAGCTCATCTTGTGTTTCTTGAGTTTTCCTTTTTCTCCTTGTTTTACCCTCAAGGGCTTTCTAATTCCTCAGTCCTAAATACACATGTCCACCCTAGAGGTCCAATTGTGGGTTCCTGCTTATTTCATATTATTTTGGTCTTTCAGCGCTGGCCAAAATTTTTTCGCTTCCAGAATGGATTTCATGCAAGGCTCTGAATGTCATGACAGAAGTTATTCCATTAGCCTTTCATTTCCCTTTTCCCCTGAACCTCTTGAATTTGTAGAGCAATGTATTTTCACACTAAGTACTAAGAACCCACAGGAGTCTAGTAAATAATTGCTTGTGAGTTTATGTGCATTCGTGGATTCAAGAAGGGGTTATAATGCATTAATTTTCAACTGGTAGTGAGAAGGAACAAAAGTGAGCTATAAACATTACTGCTCTTATCTACCTGCTTTTCATCCTATCTTCACATGTTACCTTAAATAAAAATAACATATAAATTGAACAAATCTATTGAGAGAGAAAAATAAGAGAGAGATGGATAGGTGAATGTGAAGATATAGATGCGAAGGTATTGATATCAACCAATGTTGAAGAAGGGGTTAGTTCTTTTTGCAAGATGACAGTGTGTACTGTTCTTGAAAATCAGTGGCTTTAATTATTTAGTCAACAATCCCAAATGAATCACAATAATGGAATGTTTGTTAAGTTATTCGGTACAGGAACCAAACATTGCAACAGTAGAAATAATATGTTTATTTTTTTAAGAGAGAGAGAGAAGCAAGCTATTGACGGGATTGAACCAAAGTAGTAGAGTGAGCTCTAATGCCAAACAAAGCTGAATCCTATCTAACTCCTAATACTTTTTAGCCGTAAGACTGTAAGCATGTTATTTACCTTCCCTGAGGCTCCGTTTTCTCATTGTTAATATGGAGAAAATACAAATAATACTGTCATAAGACTTTTGGGAGTAGAAAATGAGTAAATGCAGATTGGACACTGAGCATGACAGACATCGATGCTAAAAATGGCCAGTTTCAGCGTATCCTTCCCATATCATCGTCATCATCACACGACCAATACCGTTTGCACTTGTATTATGATCATAGCTTTGACCAGAAGAAGTACATTTAACTATTGGTGTAGACTAGTGGTTAAGAGTGAGGACTTGGAAATTCGACTGTAGGCTTTTAAATCACTCCTCACCACAAACAAGATCATACATACTTCTTTTAGTCTCCTAGAACTTGGTTCTCTTAAAATCTAGCTTAATCATAGAGTGATTTTATAGAAGTATAGTGAGGATTGGCTGATATAAATACTGTGTTTTCTGGCACAGAGTAGGAACCTGTGTTAGTATTTATCACCATTATTATTGCTGTTATTAATATCCTATAGGATATTATTTTGAATTTTTCCCCCTTCCTGCATCCTCTTATTCAATTAATACACTCTGCCAGTAAGATGGTGTTTAGGGTATTCTCTGCTAATTGACTGAGAGAAAATACCAAAGAAATAGAGACTTGGTAAATTTTGAGTTTTTATTGTTTTTTAAAATAAACTTTATTGAGGTATAATTTAAATGAGATAGACTGTCCTTTTTTTTTTTTTTTTTTTTATTTGACAGAAAGAGACAGAGTGAGAGAGGGAACATAAGCAGGGGGAGTGGGAGAGGGAGAAGCAGGCTCCCTGCTTAGCAAGGAGCCCAATGTGGGGCTTGATCCCAGGACCCTGATCCCAGGACCCATGACCCTGGGATCATGACCTGAGCTGAAGGCAGAGGCTTTAACCCACTGAGTCACCCAAGTTCCCTGAATGTCCTCTTTTTAAGTGCATAGTCCAATGGGTTTAGACAAATGTATACACTCATAGAACCATCACCATATGTTTTGGGGTTTTTAGGTTGACTTTTGAGACAAATAGCATGATAATAGTTTTGTGCAGAAAAAGCAACTGGAAAATGCAAGAATTTTAACTACTGGGATTCATTTTCCTAAGTCCTGCAAGATTCAGATTATATTTTTGCCTTTAACAACCTATCAAAGACTATCTGACCCATGTTAGATGAAAATTGCTTTCCAAATGAGGTGAAATGGAAGCTCTTGACAGGTAACGGAAACTCCAAATAGGCTCGAAGGCTATAAAAGCAGGGGACAACATGGGAGAACCCAGTAAGCTAGCCAACTTCACGTAGTACCTGCCTACCAGTCATGGTTTCAGAGCAGGAAGAGATTAGATGACCCAATTAGATATGGAGTCAATGGGTCTCTGATACACTTAGCATTCCCTGGACAGTGGAGTGTAAAAACAGTGATGTGTTGTTACCTGAGTGCTCAAGAAAAGCAGAGTACTCAAGAGTGAGCCAAGATGAGAGGCCTGTGGTCAAGAATGTAGCTGTAGGGGCGCCTGGGTGGCTCTGTAAGTTAAGAGTCTGCCTTCAGCTCAGTCACAATCCCAAGGTCCTGGGATGGAGTCTTACAACCAGCTCCCTGTGCAATGGGAAGCCTGCTTCTCCTTCTCTCTGCCAGACGCTCTGCCTGCTTGTCTCTCTGTATCAAATAAATAAATACAATCTTGAGGAAAAAGAATGTAGTTACAGACTAATGATTAAAGAGCAAGTAAAACATAGATTGTCCCAGTTATTTACATGGGTGGACGAAATGTTTGTTAAAGGAACAATGTTTTTCTCAGTATAGTTCATCATGGAGAGGTGGCAAAGACCAGACAGCTGCCTTCCTACCCAGTGCATTCATTAGCAACCAAAGAGCCTCCAAGAGACTTTAGACTAAAACCCAGTGTGAGGCAAGGGAAAACATTCAGTCGCTAGTCCTTGAACACACCAAGACTAAATTCTCAAATCCTGCTGGAGCTGAAGCTGAAAAAAAAATAATAATAATAAAAATTAAAATTAATTATGGGGGGAGGGATAATTTTATTTCTATACCTGGTTAGTGGTGTGAGATTTATACCTTCTAAGTTATTTATTAATGGAAACAAATTTGGGGAAAAGAAGGGCAAGGATGGGATAGATTTCTCTCTCTGGGAAGCTTCCTTGGATCTTAAAGTCTTACAAAGAAGGTGGAGTTAAAAAAAAAAACAACAACAACAAGAATGCTTTGTTGATTACACAGTATAATATTTTTGAATCCATCATCCAGTTATTGATATGTTGACCACATACCTAAAATTGCATCCTTTTTGTTTGGCTTTGCTGATGGTATTCATGTGCTCATCACATGACAAGCATTAATTTGCTGAACACTGTGAACCCAGTGCTCTTCTTTTTCTTTTTTTTTTCTTTTTTTGCCAGTTCACATATTTTTCTATCCATTAAACCAAAATTGTTGATAAAAGAATTTTAAATAAAGACATAGAATCAATCTTCCAGAATATCTCCTTTGAATATCAGTGCTTTGGAAATAAGCACTTAGGCTTAAATGTGAATTACAACAGAAAAGAATCACTCAGAATAGTAAAATTGTCAGGAGGACACATAAGTTAAAGGAAAAAGAATACAAATACATAATAATAAAAATCTTAAGTGAATAAGGATAGGCAATAGGTTCTTTTTTAAGGTAGATACTATCTTCTAGGCATTCCTTTATTTAGTAAATAATAGTATCTTTACTACATGTCAGAAATAGTAATTTTTGGTACTGTGGCTATAGGGGTTCTGAGGTATGTCACTCCAAAATATTCCATGTTGACAGACTGGTTATTTTGGAAATAAACTTAGAAACAGCCAACATATAAAGGACAATCTGGTAGTCCTTTGTCCGCCTGAAAGCAGATGAATTTCACTTGTGAAGGGTACCTTTCCTTTTCACCAGAGACAGGGAATATAGGGCCTGGATGACAAAGCAAATATTGTTATTTCTTCACTAGTTTACGATCTCTAGCCCAAACCCCTTTGTCTTGCCATTTCTTCACAAATGTATTGTTTCTTTGTCTAAAAGGTATAAAACTTTCCTGTTCTGGTCACTTCTTTGTGTCTCATCTGTCTATGGGGTTCCTCTGGGTATTACATAACTAAATTTGTTTTTCTCCTGTTAATCCATTTTTTATTTGGGGGGCATCTTGCGTAAGAACCTTGAAGGGTATAAGGGAAATTATTTTTCCTCCTTTTGCATGACTTATGAACAGTTGTCCATGTAGAACCGTTGTCCATGTAGAAGACATGAAGAAGAGCAAAAAATAAAGTCCTTAAGAAATGTATGGAGCCTGTGGGGATCAACTCAAATGACACGTCTATATGTTATATATGTATCTATTTATTATTGACGGGTGATATTCAAAATGCTTAACAGCTGTTCAGCAGTGACAGCAGCTGAGCAGAAAACAAGCCCCTGCTGCTGTCAGTTAATTTGTTTTCTGAATATTGGGTAGACTTGGGGAATTCCAAGTGATGGATCAAGATCTGAGGCAGACAGATGGGCAACGCTTGGATGCTTGGTTATTGGCTGTTTATCTGCCCGATCAGAGGTATTTTATCGTTTTAACAATGTATGTGGTTGTGTCAATGCCTACTGTCTGCATTTCAGCCTAAGTAATAGCTCAGCATTAACAACTGATCAGTACTTAAGGGTAACTATTTTATGATTAAAATTTTTTCACATGTTCAAATTTTTAAAAATTAATTAATTTATTTATTTGACAGAGATCACAAGTAGTCAGAGAGGCCGGCAGAGGGGGGCGGGAAGCAGGCTCCCTGCTGAGCAGAGAGCCCGATGTGGGGCTCGATCCCAGGACCCTGGGATCATGACCTGAGCCGAAGGCAGAGGCTTTAACTCACTGAGCCACCCAGGCGCCCCATCATATGTTCAATTTTTAAAGGAATTTTAAAAAATAGATCATTATAAATGTATTGTGAAGGTGCTCTTGGAAAGTTAAAGACATATCCAGTTTCTTGTAAAACTGCAATAATGATAAAGTGAAATAATGGAAGTGACTTTACTTTTAGTGTTATAATAGACTTTATGTTGTCCGAGATCACTATTCTAGACAATAGACACTTAGCCAGTTGTCACTAATGGGATCACTCAATAGGGCTATAAAGATAGCCCTTTTGTCATCATCATCAGTTCTTCAAAACACCCCAAGAATTAACTTGCAGAGACTAATCCAATCTATGGAACAAGAATATATCCATTTTTTTAAAGATTTTATTTATTTATTAGAGCAGGAATGAGAGCATAAGCTGAGGGAAAGGCAGATGGAGAGTGAGAGGCAGACTCCCCTCTGAGCAGGGAGCCCAATGTGGGCTTGATCCCAGGACTACATAAGCATGACCTGAGCCAAAGGCAGACCACCAAATGACTGAGCCACCTAGACACCCCTATATTCAATTTCTTTTAAAAAAATAAGTACACATACATAAAATATTTTATAAGGATTTTGATATTGTGGTTTATAATAAGAAATATGTACTTGGTCTTCTTCCCTGTCCTGACACAGAGCTCCAAAAACCCTTGGAATCTGCTACAATGAGAACAATAAAGTTGTAGTTTATTATGTGGATAAAGTAACCATATAAAGATTGGGGGTTCTGGTTGCCAGCAGAGCCAATCATGTGATTAAAGGGTTGGAACTCTCAGTCCCCATGGAGGGGAGTGAGCAAGAAATTGAATCAGTGATGGATGACCAATGATAGAATCAACCATGTTTATATGATGTAGCCTTCATTAAAACATTTAAAACCCAAGTGGATGAAGTTTGGAGAGCTTCTGGGTTGGCGAACATATGCAGATGGACAGAGAATAGCGTGCTTGGACAGGACATGCACCCCTTCCCACATACCTGGTCCTATGCATCTCTCCCATTTTATATCCTTTTATAATAAACCAGAAATCTAGTAGGTAAAATGTTTCTCAGAGTTTTGTGAGCTGCTTTAACAAATTAATCAAACCTGAGGAGGGGTTTTTGGACCATCTAACCTGTAGCAGATCAGTCAGAAGCACAGGTAACAATCTGGACTTGTGATTGGCAATTGAAGTGTCTTTGGGTGGGAGGGACAGTACTGTAGGACTAGGATGTGATGCTATCTCCAGGTAGAGGGTATCAGAATTGAGTTGAATTGCAGGACACTCAGCTGGTGTCCAAGAATCTCTTGTTGGTGAGGCAGCCACCCCTCACCCTCACCCCGCCCCCACCAACACACATTGGTATTATGTGGTGATCAGAACCTTTAGGAGGCATTTCATTTAATAAGCTTGGAGTTTGACAAATGCAGACTTTACACCTGATTTTGCCACAGAAAAACTATGAAATCTTTAAGTCACAACTACAATAAACTTCAATTTCATCCACATTAAATTGTGATAATTTAACCTACCTCCCTACTTAATGGGTTAAATGGAGATGTTCATTTGTAATCTCCAGAACTTATGAATGTTATCTTACTTTGAAGAAGAGTCTTTGCAGAAGTAATTAAAATAAGAATCTTGAGATGAGATGATCCTAGATTATTTGATTAGGTACTAAATGCAATGTCAAGTATCCTATAAGAATATGGGAAGAGATATTTGATATAAAATGAAGAAGGTGGGGGTGCCTGGGTAGCTCAGTGGGTTAAAGCCTCCGCCTTCAGCTCAGGTCGTGATCTCAGGGTCCTGGGATAGAGCCTCGTATCGGGCTCTCTGCTCAGCAAGAGCCTGCTTCCTCCTCTCTCTCTCTCTCTCTCTGCCTGCCTCTCTACCTACTTGTGATCTCTCTATGTCAAATAAAATAAATATAATCTTTAAAAAAATGAAGAAGGTGAGGTAGTGTGACCACAAGAGATAGGACTGGAGTGATGGAACCACCAGGGTACTAGAGCTGGGAGAGGCAAAGACTGCATTCTCTCCCCTGGCCTCCAGAGAGCAGGACACCTGGGTGAAAACCTGATTTCAGATTTTACAGTTTCTTGCGCTATGAGGGAATAAATTTATTTTGTTTTAAGCCCTTCAGATTGTGGTATCTTGTTATACTAGTCCTAGGAGATTGACATGCAGGGTCACAGTGAAGATTGAATGATAAAAATGTAGAAAAATGTGGAAAAATAAGTCTTAGGAGGTCTTGGGAAGAGAAGTCTTAGGATGATGTACACACAAACACACACACACACACGTAATTCTAATAATTTCTCACTAGTAATACTTAGGCTACTGTGATTAGAAGTCTATTTCTGTGTGTCTCCTCCAGTTTATTTTCATCTATCAGCCCAATATCACTTGCTCTATAGTTACTTTGGTTTAGCTCTTGATTATAATGGTTTCTGTGACAAAGACTTTTAAACCAAGTGGGCATTTGGTATAGTGGAGTGGCGGTGAGATCTTGGTTCAGAATCAGACTGAATTATAGTATTTCAATCTTATAGCTACCTATATGATTTGGGGCCAGTATCATATTCTCTTCCAAACTAATGTTCCTCATTTAAGAAATGAGCTAATAACATTTCTCTGATGGGGTTGTTATGAGGAATATTAATACATACACACATTTAACCATATACATACATTTGATTTGTGTGTGTATGTGTTTGGTTATGTGTTTGTGTATATATGAGTGAATATATTTTAATATTGTTACATCTTTTTTTCTCGGAAAATAAATGAAAACTTTCTCTTATGGGTGGTTATTGTGGATGCAGAGAACCTGAAAACAAGGGATAGGAAAGAAAGTATAAGCCGTTCCTTAAATATCTAATAAAAGTTCTATATCATAATATGTATTTTTTATTTAAATGTATTATTACTATAATCATTTCAATTTTTATTAGAGGGCTATGCACTCATGCCTATGCTTTGTACCAAGCCAGGTATTTGCAAAAACAAAAACAAAACCCTAAGACTCATTTTTTTTCCGGTGACTGAGATCGTGTAGCACATAAATTTTCCCTTCTGTATTCTGGAATATTAATTATATAGCCTTCTTACTTTCATAATTAATTAGCTATGTTTATTTTAATAGACGACTGGCATTTACCTGGCAAATGTTGGGAGAATGTCACCTCTCCATTTGCTGCTAAATTGAACAAAATGTCCTCTCATTTCAATGAATTGCCCTGTATCTTCCATTACCTGGACATTAGAGTAACAGATGTAAAATAATTCTTGTGTAAAAGAGTAGTACATATTTCCAGCCCAACTCATTATATCCATGAAACATTAGTAAAACAAAAAAGTGTCTGTAAGAAGCATATTTATGAAAAATTTAAAATAACTGAGATACAGAATTTCTACAATAAGATTTTTATAACATGTATTAGTAAAGGGTGATATATTTTTGCAGATCTGCTATGTGAAATCTGTATGAGTTATAAGTATCATTTTACTACCACTGAATTAGAAATTCAGAGTGAAGTGAAAAAAATTACATAAAAGCATGAAGTTAGAAATCTTCCCCGAAGAAAAACATAAAACATTTCCTTATGTCTACCAATGGAAGGATAACTAATTAACAAATGAAATTCTGGGACATCCACACCTGAAATTTGATGCTAAATTTTAAACAAAGTTTGTATTCACTTTCATAGATCTTCACAATGTGCTCTTATGAAGCAGAGAACCTTTCCAATCGATGTTCAAAAATAATGACATAAAACAGTGTATGTATGTGTGGGTGTGTGTATTTAAATGCCTTTGTGGGTGTATATGAAAAGATCTAGAAGGAAGCGTCAAACCGTAACTAACGGCTACCACTGGAGAGGATAGTAGGATTGACGGGTGATCCATGTGGAAGGGAAAATGGGCTTTAACATTTAAATCCATTCATTACATAGCATTTAAATGATTTCACAGTAAGCAAACAAATGCAATGTATTTGTTATAAAAATAATGAATAAAAACTAAATCCTACAGATGGTGTATGATTCCCCAAACAATTACCGCAAAGAACTAAGAGTCTGCCTATATTGAAATGAAACCTCAAACTGACAAAGCCTTCTCTGTCACATACTGTCAGGGGAATCACCCACACAGCCACTTCAAAATCCATTTTGAAAACACACCATGATGTTCCATCTTTAAAAATAAATATGTGATCTTTCCCAGTTTGAGAGAAAGGATCGATCCAGTGGTCCCAAATCAGAGTAGTATTTGGTTTTCTTCCAGGGTGCGAATTTATTTCTGAAGGCTATTTTACCTGTATCACAATAGCAGTCACTTGCCATGAGTATGTTGGTGGGGGGTTACTTGCACATGGCTGGAATGGAGATTCTTGGCTTGAGGGTAAAATGTGCAATGAAGAAGTGATAAGAAAGGCCCTGCCGGTAAGACCATTTCTTTGAGCTGGCTGTAGACAGAGGATTTGAATTTTTGAGAAGATTGCCCACTTAGCACAAAAACCCCTTTAGTCAGTGGAAAATTTAACAGCTACTCTCATGACTGAGTGAACGTTCACTCTCTGGAATACATTGTCCTAATGAAACAGCAGTAATCCAATGCCTGTTGCTGGGAATTTTGACTAGAACTGTAGCATGGGACCCCAAAATGAAAAATTAAATAGAATAAATGAGACCAGTCAAAAGGTAGGGTACAATAAAAGAAAGTCATGAGGGAAGAAGGAAATTCTTAATATCTCAATCAATTTAAATTGCTCCTTCTCTAAAGTATTTATCTAAAGCCAGTCATAAGCCAAATACGTTTTCGTACATAGCAGATATTTAAGCTATGTTCTTCTTTCTTCATTTTATTTCTGCTCTAGAGTCTAGGACACAGAAGAATAATAAGGTTTTTTAATTAATCCCTAGCCCTGCATCCAATTTTCGTGGAATGATAAACACTTCATCTAAAGGATCCCTCCTAAACCTAGCCTATAAGATCCGGCTTCTATTGATTCTCTATCCTTGTCTTCCACATTTTCTCTTTTTTCTTTCATTAACTTTCAGTCATTCTACCCTCCTTTCTGTTTCTGGGACACACCGTGCTCATTCCTGTCTCTTAATACTTACATTTCCTATCTGCCTGCTTGAACTACTCTTTCTCTAGATGTTTGCATCTTTGATTCTTTCGGTCATTCCTGATGCTGTTCAGGTATCACCTCCCCAGAGAGACTTCGTGTTAATGTCACCTGTCACACAGTCTCTCTTCTATTATTTTAATTTTTCATAACACAGATTGTTTTCTGAAAATAGCATTTATTACTTATATTGATCCCCCAATGCAGTATTAAAATTGGGAGATAGGATACTCCATTTTGTGAACTACTTTGTGACTAGATTTTTAGACATCTACTGATAAAAATCTGATGTATGAATTAATATAAAATAATTATTAGTTATGATTTAAAAGGAATACATTCCCTTTCAGAGATAATAACAAACGAAGTAGAGACAAGATACCAGGGTAAATCTGATAGGAAAACCAAAATAAAGATTGTTTGATAAGGAATTTTAAAAATCCAGCACTTATTAAATAAAGCTTTTTAATTCTGGGATCTACTTTGAGGATCACTGTGTCAGAAGACCCATAAGACCCAGCTTCGTTCTAGGTGGAAAATTCTTAAACATTTTCACATCAATTAAAAAATCTTTGCAGTAGATCAATTATGTTATGAATTATGAGCTCTTAATCCCCTTTCAGATCTATTTCTGAATTCATCTTTTACGATTTTCCTTTATTTCCAAAAATAAGGCATCTAATTCTAGTATCTGTATCCGGCAAGGAAGGAAAAAAAGGAGGGGGAGGGATTAGATTTCTAACTCTAGCGGGATCACAGTGTCCACTTTGTCAAATATAGTTAGGTAACATAGCAGCTTCACTTCCAATTAGAAGTAGGTACGAATCACCTGCTCTGCTCTTGAAAGGAAGGAAAAAAATACAATTTGAGAAACTGTGATGAAACTGTCATGCTCTAAAAGTCACGGACTACTCTGGAGACAAAGGTAATATTATGGATAAGAACAGGTCTTCACTGGTAAAGAAAGGACTACTTCTCTTAGACAAGTGAAAAAAGAGGATAGATGTGATTAAAATGATTCAGTAACCAAACCACGCTACCAATGGTTCTTTTTGTCATCTTTAATCACAACCCACGTGGCTTCTAAAAAGAGGGCGAACCATGACTACCTATTGTTACTGAAAACGAGAAGGGGTCCTTAGAGTTTTCTGATGTTTAATGTAGATCCAGAAACACTGCTGATTTTAAGTGTATCCACTTAAAGATACGGCAGCAATCCAGATTTTTTTTCTTTAGGATATCAGTTCCACAAGAAAGGATACCATTAGCTGAAACAAATTACTTCATGGTGATTGAAGAGGGAGAGTTGGTTTAAATTATTATTAGCACAGTATACACGTTTAAAACTTTATTGACTCCCCATAACAATATGTGCTCATTCGGATAGTACAGTCATTCGAATGTCACGTGCTTACTCAGCCATTACCGGTCAGCAGATGCATGTCTGGGTTTTGCAACTGCCGAATTTTTATCTTCTTGTGCAATCAGCTTCCTATCACAGAGAACTGCTACTCTTTTTTTCTTTCCTTCTACAGTTAATAGAAATTGGCTTCTTGCCTTCAAGAGGGTAATCTCTTTAGTTGTAGGCTTCTCACATTACTTTCTCATGACAGTTTTTTTTCTTTTTTTTTTTCTGTAGTATTTAATAGGGACAAGTTTAAATAATGGGAACTGATTAATGTATCTCCAAGAAATGGCACTTCTTGACAATTGTCATACATCCTTGAATATACTTCAAGGTTCTTTGGCCTTACTATTTGTCAGTTCTCTTCAGTTACCCAGCTTCTCTCTCCTTCCTGTCGTATTTACACATCATACATACACTGCTTTTATCTGTCCTAAATTTCTTAGAATTACATAGTCCAAATCCATAACAATGGCTTCAATGACATTACAGCCAGATACAGTAAAAGGCCAATGAATTGTAACTCTTTACTATATTGCAAAGATTCTTGTTAGCCCTTACCGTCATCTGTATGCTCAGTCTGAGTATGAGATCTATTGGAAACACCTATGCAAGGAATGACATTGACCTCTCTTTCAGAGGTCTTTCTTTCTTTCTGTTTTTCTTTTTCTTTTTTTTTTTTTTAATCCCCCATAAGAGAGAACTATAACTATGCATTAAGTTTGAACAGCAGGGACATTCTTCCCTGGTGCTGCCAATCAGGTACCCTTCATTAGATCCTTATCTAATTAGTATTCCTTTAAAAATTAAACTTATTATGTATGCAGTGATCTCTCACTCTACACTGTTCTAAAAGTTGGCTTCCAACATATTGTTTGTACCTTCACCATATGTTGGAGTCATTAGATAATGACTTCCATCCTGCAAAGACTTTGCAGGAAAGATGCATATACATTTTTACATTTTAAATGGTCTGACTTAAGAGACTAATTAGCAATGCCATTTTTGTGTAGAAATTAGCATATCTGTTATTTTATTAACTAGCTTGAATATCAATTACATTTCCACAATGTAAGGCATATCTCTGAAGTATTGTTCTAACATCCCAGGTTGTTCTCTGACAGGCAGGCAGACTTAATCTGTCAGGTTTTACATGGTTGAAAATCAAGGATTTGGCTCTTTAAATGTTTGAAAAGGCCAAAGGTGCTGGTTTATTTTCAGGGTAAGTAAGCAAATTTTCAGCAAGTAAGCAAATCTTACTTGCTTATAATTACTTGTACCCATTTGATTGGATCAAGTAAATATTCTTTTGCAAAGTGCAGTCAATGTGGGATGTGTTCATAGGAATGTTTGGTTTCAGAGGTCTCAAGGCACGTGAATGAGTTCATTCTAGAATTTGATATTATGGCCCACTGGGAGAAAAACTTGCCTTGGGCAGAGAATGCTCTCAGGCAAGTATATATGTAATACTCAGCATCCAGAAAAATGGGTGAAAACATGTGAAAAAAGTCAAGAAATTTTTATTTGAACTAGTGTAACGGAGAAAACTGATCTAAATAAGGTTTTATTGTGTTTGTAAACTCTGGACCAACTCTGCTAGTGTAGTCCTCCTTTCAATAGAGTTATTTTAATCTGCCATCACTTAGAGCTCTGCTATCAGGAGAAATGTTGAGAATAACATTTTATTGGTGTTTTTAAAAACGCCTTTATTCTTATGTGCAGGCAATCTCTTGGTTGATTATAAGTGCTGTGATAAAGTCAGCCAGTTAGTAATGTTTTAAGAGGACCACCACTTCTCTTCAGGAAGTCTTAAACATTGTAACAAAAACGAGAATAATAGAGGATAAGACAGGTCAGTCATTTCAAAGCCAGGTGGCACATGCAGGATGAAGATGGGTAGCCATTGTTTTGAGATAGAATCTACAGGAAAATGGCAGGGATTGGGACTGGAAATTTGACACAGCAGAACAAACCATGATCCGTAGGTAATTGCATATGTAGAGAGATCTGTAAGCAGCGCTCTCAGAGTGAGGGTAGGAGAGGCAGAAGCCTTGCATTTTATGGCTAGTTATTCAGGCACAAGAGTTCTTCTGATGCTAATATTCTGTAATAAAAGCACTTGCTTTAGATTGATGAGCCTAGAGAAGATACTTCGCCTTGTTTTCTGAGCACTGAATAGTATCTGGTCCAAAAAACTCCAACCACTCTTGAGCTCTTACAGCCAGCTATTAGTTTTCATTCTAGAGGTGGTTACTTCTAGAAAAAGAAAAGAATATAAGAGCTAAATTTAGTTTCTATTGAAAGTTGGATGGTTGGGTATATGCCTTTACATTCTATCTTTCCACATATAAATCCCATTGAATGAGAGTAAAAATGTACAAATAGGAATAAAATCTTAAACAAATGACATGGAGAATGGAACATCAGAATATTGGAAATTTTGGTGACTCCTAAAAACAAAAAGCAGATAGAATGTATCAAAGATTAAAAATTAGTGACTGTTAGCTAACATCTATAGAATGTTTATGCAAATGGATTTTAACTGCTCTATTTTCATGTTGTAATTGCAATAGCAATATTTGTGTCCACTTAAAATGAACAATATACTTTAAAAATTGAATGATATCGGGGCACCTGGGTGGCTCAGTGGGTTAAAGCCTCTGCCTTCGGCTCAGGTCATGATCCCAGGGTCCTGGGATCAAGCCCCACATCAGGCTCTCTGCTCCACAGGGAGCCTGCTTCCTCCTCTCTCTCCCTGCCTGCCTCTCTTGCCTACTTGTGGTCTCTGTCTGTCAAATAAATAGATAAAATCTTAAAAAAAAAAAATAAAAATTGAGTGATATACTTGGACCAGGCTAACAAATATCTAGTGTAGATTTTTAGCTTCTGAGAATAGAATCACTTATAATTTAGTCTGTCTGTCTCCTGCCCACCTAAAAGTTAAAACCTACAATGCTCTTCAGTAAAAGATCTGAAGATGAATAGAGAAAGTCCATAGAGAAACTCCAGTGGAGGATTTCTATTTCTATTGCTTTAACAGATTTCTATTGCTTCTGCTGCTACTTACCATGAACTTGATGGCTTAAGATAACCACACACATTTATTATTATCATTCAGTTCTAAGGTCAAAAGTCCAAAATGGATCTCAGTGGTCTAAAATCAAGAAGTTAACAGGGTTGCAATTCTTCTGGAGGCTCTAGAAGATTGGTTCCTTGACTAGTTCTTATTGTTGTTGTTTCTCTGGCTTGTGGAGGTCACCCGAAATCTTTGCCTTATGACACCCTGCCACCTTTAAAGTCAACAATGGCCAGTAAAGTCTTTTTTATCCTATATCATTCTGATACTCTTCTGCTTTTACTCTTAAGGATCCTTATAATTACACTGGACCTACCAGAAAAATTAGGATTATCTCTATACTTTAAGCTCAGCTGATTAGCGATATTAATCACACTTGCTACTTTAATTCCCCTTTGCCATCATGTATTATAGCATATTCAAGGTTCTATGGATTAGTACATGGACATCTTTCAGAAGCCATTATTCTACCTGCCATGAGAGCTAAATTAATAAACTAACCTTGTACTTTGTTATTAAACATGAATAAAAGTGAACATTATTTGGAAATAAGACTGAAAATATCAGGATCTAAGTCAATAAATTAAAAAAATTGATGACAAGAAAACAAATAATTCATAAAGCACAATTTAAATACATACATATACATATTTTATATATGTAAATACAATATTTTTAGAAAAAATTTGAGATGATATGGCATCATAAAACAGGAATAGACTGAAATGAAAAAGGAGCAATCACAAAGTAAAACAGTGTCCTTAATAATTAAAAATATAACATTCACTAGTGAAAAAAAATTGGATAAAAGTTGAGAAATTTCCTTAAACTATAAAATTAAATGACACAGCTATGAAAAATAAAAACCAAATATTCAGACAACTGGTGGGTTAGTTCAGGAGGAATATTCAGTTTTAGTGAAAACTGAAAGATTAGAGAAAAGAAAATTTACAGGGAAAGAAATATAGAATAAAAGTTTCTTTCTGGTTTCCTTCCCTTCATCATTTTTCTCTTAATCTCCCTTCATTATTTTTCTTCACTCTATAGCACTAACAACCATCTGTGATCTTATATAGTAACCCAATTATTTATTTTCTCTGTGACTCAGAATGTAAAATCCTGGAACAGGAAATTCGATTATTTTGCACCCAAATGTAAAACTCTCACCTAGAATTATGCTTGCCGCATAATAGCTCAATAAATTTTAATTAGATGAACGAGGAATGTTTGCTCAACAGTAAGTTGTGTCTGAGGGAAAAAAAAAAACACCTTTTGTCCCTTTTCTGCTTCCCACTTCTGTTGACACAAAATGAACAAACCTTTTAGAACCACTAAAAGTAAGAAAGAGAGTTTATTATTTGAACCCAGGTTGAAACAGGTGCCTGAGAAACACGTTCTTCACAGGGAAGAAATTGTTCTGGGGAATGGATGGTTTTCATAGACATATGTACTTTTTGCATCTTATAGAAGTTCAAAAGATGATAGATTAATATATAGGCAGGAATCATGGGTTTTATCATAAAGGAATGTAGGTAGTAGGAGAATTGATTGATATTTCAAGGACAAGAGAGTTTTCCTTTAGACTACTCATTCACAAAGCGTATGTACAATGCATAAATGGTAGACAATAAATTGGGCTCTTGGTTTGAACAAAGTTTATATACAGTCATGCTGAGTTAGGAAGTAATCTAAAATGGCTTCCCTTGCATGTTAAACCTTTAGAGAGTTTTCCTTTCATCATTTGTTACACCCTAGAGAATTTGTAATTCTGTTACAAAGTCAACCTTTAGGCTTGTCTTTAATCTTTAGTATTCTATGGTGCTATTCTTAATGTTTATATGCTCTAGAATTTAAGATAAAGAGATTGGAATGTTCGTTGAGTGTCAAGTGAATAATTATTTGGACACTTTTGTAGGTGCCCAGTGCTCAAGTATGTCTTTGAAGGGGAGATCAAGGTAACATTTCGATGCTTAGATTAACATTCAGAGTTTCCGTAACTTGAAACCTTTCAAGAGTAGACAGTTTGACAGTAGTGTAGAGGGAGAAAAAATAATTTTCTCTCTACATTTATAGGGTTTTGGTTGAGGACTCCCTCCCCCATAATAAAAAAAGGTAACTAAGAGAAGAAAAACAAACAGAAGTTTAATAACATGTATACTCCTGGTTACATGGGAGACGCCCAGGAAAATGAGTAACTCTCTGCTATGGTCCAAGCCACCACTTTAAATACCATTACCAGCTAATGATAAAAGAAGATGTTGTAGAGAGTCAGGGATTCAGTTATGGAAGGTTATCAGGACAAGCACAGTAAGTAAGGGTAAATTTGTGATGCAAATTTAGGTTCTTGTCTTCTCCATTGACAAGAGTTTCTAGAGATTTAGTCCTTCTCCTTTTCCTAGTACAGAGAGGGAGACAATCTTATACATGGAGATTTCCCTCACAAATGTAAATTTCTTTTACAGAAGGTTAACTTCTTTTTTTTTTTTTTAAGATTTTATTTATTTGACAGACAGAGATCACAAGTAGGCAGAGAGGCAGGCAGAGAGAGAGGAGGAAGCAGGCTCCCCCCACTGAGTAGAGAGCCCAATGCAGGCTCAATTCCAGGACTCTGGGGTCATGACCTGAGCGGAAGGCAGAGGCTTTAACCCACGAGCCACCCAGGCGCCCCCAGAAGGTTAACTTCTACTTGGTTTTTTGAGCTTCTCCTGAGTCTCTTTCTCAAAATTAATCAACTCCAGATAAACCTTATGCCAAAGAGGTATATTTTGGTGTGGCAAAATCTGTTCCCCTTCACTACAGTACAATAATAGGAAGGAATGATAAAACCTTCAGAGCCATCAAAATATTTTCTGACATTATCAGTAATGGAGGATAGTCAAAAGAAATGCAGGTGGGAGCTAGGGGCTCCTGTTCAAGGAGGAAGCTACCCTTAAAAGGGAAAAGACCCCATCCTGTTATCCTACATTACTCTGGAAGAGCCCTCCTCCTTTTTCCATGTGAACAACTACCTGATAGGTAGATGAGCTAGTGGATAAAAACCCGTTTGGGCAACAGGTACATGGAAGGTTAATCAGATTTAAACAGTTTGCCAATAATCTCATGACAACCTTCTCTGATCCCCTTCCTTTTTGGGAGTTTTGTACTGTTGCTCAATAAATTTTGCTTTGCTGCCCATCACTCTTCCTCTGGTCTACCTCTTTATTCTTTGAAGGGACATGACAAAGAACGGTGGTCACTAAAGGAAAAGAAATCCTGAAACATCAGGGCCCTGCTTAATATTGTTAAAAAAACAAATATCAACTAAATGAATTTGAAAATCTAATTGGCTTTATTAGAGATTCACACATCAACAGCATCCAGTCTAGCAAATAGAACATAACTCTGAGCAACTGTATACAATGGAAGGCTTCTATAGGCAGAAACAGGCAGGACAAGAACATTATTAGCAAAAGAAAATGAAGGATTGGTTCAGATAAGGTCACCTTCCCTAAGGGGAAAAGGGCAGGTGCCTTAATCATGCAGATTACCTCACTGGTGCTGATCAGGAAATTCCAGACTGACTGGTTTAAAATTCCACTCCTGGGAGAAGTCACTACTACGGTGGGGTTAGGTATCAGTCCTTGGTAGGAGTTAGCAGAAGTGACTCCATTTTGGACCAGTTCTGTTTGTTTGTTCGTTTTTAACACTATCTTTTAGTCCTGCTAAGTAAATTCATCATTATATTGACTTATCTGGAAGGTATATGAACATAAAAGGCTGTACCATTAAGAAATATTTTACCTGGGGCACCTGTGGCTCAGTGGGTTAAAGCCTCTGCTTTCGGCTCAGGTCATGATCCCAGAGTCTTGGGATTGAGCCTGCATTGGGCTCTCTACTCAGTGGGGAGCCTGCTTCCTCCTCTCTCTCTGCCTGCCTCTCTGCCTACTTGTGATCTCTGTCTGTCAAATAAATAAAATCTTAAAAAAAAAAAAAAAAGAAAAAAAAAAAGAAATATTTTACCCAACCAAACTTTGGGGTGCAAGGGTGCTGGACATGATATATGACAGTAACTGTGTTCTCCGCCTTGTTAGCTAAGCCTAAAGTATAAAAATTGCAGTTCCTGCCTGCTACTCTACCCCCACTCATTTTTAGCAAGATTGTCTAGTTAGGTTGAAGATGATAAGAAAAATATTATTGTTAATATTATATATTTATATATATTAATCATATATAATTATATATTATTATATGTTAATATTGTTAATTATATATCTATTTTTTGCTTGTTTGTTGTTTTTAAAAATTGGTATAAGTGAGGAATTTAAGAAGATACTACTTGGGCATGTTATAATCCTAATCTGTTTAAGAATTATGACATAGTTCTACCAGTGAGGATCAAATTAATTGTTTGCTTCCAGACTTTTTCAAAAATCCATTTTTGAACACTATATAACTCATCTTACTCTTATCAAAGTATATATCCCCTTCCCAGAGCAATAGCTAATTTTACTCTCTACTCTTCAAGGCTCACTTCCAAAAAAGCCCTGCTTCAATCTGTCTACTAATCTTCAACTCTTATACACTGATTTAATCAATTCTAATTAAGCCCTTCCTTAAAACCTTTGTAATATCTTACCTTCACACCCCTGTCCCAAACACTACTAATATTCTGCCAAGGTAGGATGTGAACACCAGTTTATTCTTAGCAATTGTTCCCTAGAAGCCTGCATTATTATTTTAATTGCCAATGACAATGAAAAATTTGCCAATATATTAAACTATAAATTTTATGATTATTTAGAATTTTTGTTTTATTCTTATAAAATCAGCTGGGTCAGATTCACTTGAACGCTGATTTATTATGTATCCCTCTTGTACATATTAAAGGGAAAAGCAAGTGAAGTAAATAGGTTAATATATTTTTAAGTATCTTCACATTTAAGATACATCTAGTTTTCAGATATGGAAAGATATAAATAATGTGCCTTTCAGAGTTGAAGAGAAGTCTCCCTGAAACTCCCAGTTGCCAATCTGTCTCTCTGTGCACATCAGTTAATCTTGTAAATGCCTCTACAAGAGATCCTGTTCGCCTCCGTCAAAGAGACTCATTTACATTGACAGAGCCTTGAGTCTGGAACAGGGCAATCTTGTCTGAAGAATTCCTGATGGCAAGGCCCATGCTCTCTCAAGCCTTTCACAGAACTGACTTCTTGGAGTCTCACAGTTGGGGGGCGTGCATATTCCACCATCCTTCCCTTATTCTGTCAATTCTGGGGAGCTGAAGTAAAAATGTGTTGGACTGTAACCTTCTCTATAGTTCCCTTAATGTCAGGAACTGAGAGAAGGTGGGAAGAGGTAAAAGTGAGCATATATGCTTTAATAATTTTTTAATGCAAATCATTATCTTAGGGCGGGATAAGCAGAGGAGGTTTTGCGTAGGGTATGATAAGCAGAGGACAAGAGAAGGTGTCCTTGGTAGGGATAGGAAGAGATGTGAATCACCAAGAGATTTTTCATCTTTCTCTCTCACCGTCCTTCCGTAAATATACTTTAAGATAATATCTTATTTTCCTGTCTTCTATTAAGTGCATAAAGAGGTTTTGGAGGCACATTATCTGAGTAAGTCTGAATAAATGAATAAATGCCTTAAGACTATACTGAAGGCAGACTTACATTTAAAAAGACCCCCAACTGAGGAATCAGTAAAAGCCCACTTTTGGCAAGTTGCTTTAAAGGAGGACCATGATATCATAAGTCAGATATAATCACAAGGTGTGAATACTAAAAATATAAGACTGGGGTTACCCTGTAGAGAATGTAAATGCGACCCAGAAATAGGCTGAACACCTTTTCCCAACTGTGTATTTTTTGAGGTAGTTATTTAATGTATTTTTGAGCATTTTGTTTCATAATGACAGTACTTTGACCTTTGGACAGAACGGGTCTGAGTCGCTTGCAGAGACCAGAAATTGAAAGTTTAATGTGAAGCCTGTGTCCAGCTGCAGTCACCAGCATTCCCCTTACATGAGGAATATACTGGAGCACTGAAGAAGAGAGAGGTCATAGAAATTTATTGAATATTCAGCAAAAAGAGGATAACTTTTTTCTGTCCAAGCCTTGAAAACAAAGCAGACTCCCTGTTTTCTACTGTTACAGTAGAACGTATAAAAATGAAGAAAATAGGAAAGGTTAGTTAAAGGAAATTCTCTTCTATTCTAAAAGATTCCCTTCAAAGTGGATGTGGAAGTTTCCTTCCCTTGAAGCTCTTTAACAGAGAAATCGTGATCTTCACACATGAAATGCATAATTTCTTTTGGTAGTTTAAACATGAAAAATTAGTCTTGTGTAGACCGAAGTCTCTACTGACTCAGGGAAATTATTGACCGGGAAGTCAAAGGGTATGACTTTGACGAAGGAGAGGTACCTTCTCCTTAGAAGTGAGTAGTCCTTAGAAAATGTAATAGGAGAGAGGAAGTTAGCAGCCAAGAGGGGAGAAGCAAGAAGAGAATAATAAATAGAAACTCATCAGGATGGAGTTCAAAAAACAAGGATAATTACTGAGTAGAGGAAGAAGCATCAACCATATAAAACAAAAGGAGAGAAAATAATGAAAGGGAGAGGAAAAAAAAAAAAAAACAACACTGTTTATGAAAGACCTAGAATTCAGATGCATAATGATTAGTAGTCAATGGGCCAAAGCCCTGGTAATCTACAACTGGAATAGCAAGAGTGAGGTGACATGAACTCTAGTCACTCTAAGAAAGAACCTCAAGCATCACAAACCAAGTTAAAGAAGGCAGGAGAGTACAACTAAGGTGACAAACTGTTCTTTACTGAACGGCTGGAACAGATGAACTTTTGTTTTGTTTTGTTTGATCTGCCAATACCTCTCTGGAAATCATGCCTCTCCCTTCCAAAATAAATGTGTTTTACTCTTTATTCATTGAGTTCAGTATTAACTCCACCTTTTCTGAAGTCCCTAAACTTACGCTGGCCATTTTAAACCCTCTATATTCCTGACTGCATTCCGGGATTGGTGTGGGACTCTAGCCAGCGAAGTCACAAATCTGCAAATGTTTTCACTTGAATTGTTAATCCAGACAACCATGTTTTTTTCTCTACCTTCTCTATGTTGGGAGCACATAAGACTTGGAGAGTATATGTATGAACAATGGAAACAAAAAAAGAGGGATTTAATGTCATTATATATGACTTTTTTAAAAAAAGATTTTATTTATTTGACAGACAGAGATCACAAGTAGGCAGAGAGGCAGGCAGAGAGAGGAAGGGAAGCAGGCTCCCCGCCGAGCAGAGAGCCCGATGTGGGACTCAATCCCAGGACCCTGGAATCATGACCTGAGCCAAAGGCAGAGGCTTTAACCCACTGAGCCACCCAGGCACCCCTATATATGACTTTTGATTCATACCTGAAGTTGTCCTACGTGGGAAATTCAGTGATGTGAGCTGATCTATTCTTTCTCATTTAACTTGATACAGCATAGATTTAGTTCTTAAGTTTGCTCTTGGAAGTATACTGACTTAGTGATATTTTGGTGATTAATGGTGATAACATACATGGATGAGAAAACAAGATCTGCTTTACTGAAAGCCTACTATGTAATGGGTATTTTATTTTCTTCTTCAGGGCTTTGCTCCAGAGTTCACAATTTCTTTTAATGTCTACCATCTAATAAAAATTCTCTTTGAGCCCAATGTCCAAACCCATTTCCAGCCTCCACCTAGTTGCTTGTTTTTATGCGTGTATACACACACACACACACACACACACACACACACACACGCCTCAGCAGAATTTTCTACATATAATTTCTTCAACTAATAACCTCTTGTTCACATTTGAGCCCACTCCAATTTACTTATACCTTTGCTGCTCAGCTCAAGTTTTCTCATTAATGCAACAAGTACCACCATGCTGACAAACCACAAGTCAACGTCATCATCAGATCCTCTTCTTAACCTCTCAGCTGCACTTAAGTAGTTTTTCATATTTTTCTTAAGGGCAAACTCTTCTACTGAGCTTCCTATGTACCCAATGTGTTCTAAGTGCCTCAGGTATATTAGTTCATTTAATCTTCACAACCATACTCTGAGGTTGCTTTATGGAAGAAGAAATTGAGTACCACAAGAGAGAAGATATTTTTCCCATGACCACCCAGCTGCTTGGTGGAGACTGGACTACGATCCAGACATCTTGGTTGCAGTCTGTCCTCTTAAACTTTACATCACACTTTCCTCTCATTTATCTTATACTAACTTTTTAAAAATTTTATTAATTATTTTTTATTACCATATAATGTATTATTAGCCTCAGGGTTACAGGTCTGTGAATCATCAGGCTTATCCACTTCACAGCACTCACCATATCACATCCCCTCCCCAATGTCCATAACCCAACCATCCTCTCCACATCCCTCCTCCCCAAAGCAACCCTCTGTTTTGTAAGATTAAGAGTATTTTATGGTTTGTCTCCCTCCCAATCCCATATTGTTTCATTTTTTCTTTCCCTACCCCCCAAAACCCCACTCTGCCTCTCAAATTCCTCGTATCAGGAAGATCATATGATAATTGTCTTCCTCTGATTGACTTATTTCACTTTTTAAAAAAAATTTAAATAACTATTTACTATTTTTAGAGGATTTTAAAATTAATTTATTTGAGAGAGAGAGAGGATATGAGAGAGAGAGAGCGCACAAGATGTGGGAGGGTTAAAGGGAGAAGCAGACTCCCCATTGAGCAGGGAGCCCAATATGGGACTCAATCCTGGGATCCCAGGATCATGACCTGAGCTGAAGACAGTTGTTTAGCCAACTGAGACACCCAGGTACCCTTATTTCACTTTTTAAAAACACTTCTGGCATGTTACCAGTTTGCTGATTTTTTTTTTTTTATCAGATACTCCTTTGTTTTATTCTTTTTTGTTTGTTTGTTTTTCTCTTTTTCTATAGTTGGTCTCTAAATTTTGAAATGGTCCCAAATTCATTTTTAATCATGCTTCTCTGTATAATCTCCTTAGTCAATCTCATTCAGTTTTATACTTAGAATATTAGCAATTTTTTCTTGACTCCCAAATCCATGTCATCATTTTTAAGATAACCTAGAGTGCCAGAGTCATCTTCTCTTTGAAGCATAACATCATAAGTACAGCGACGTTATGTCTTCAAGCCTACCAACCCCCATCAAAATGAATTATATCAAGCAAGACGTGTTCCTCCCACAGATTTTTCCACCTTTGTAAGTGGTAGCATCACCTACTGAGATCTTTAAGCTAAAAAACCCAGAGTCATCTTTATTTCCTTTTTCTCATCGTTCATAAGCCACCCATTTATCCCGTTCGTACTCCAAAATTAAGATAGACTTCTTTTACTTCTATCTCTAGTGCTACTACATGACTGGTTAACCCCTGACTTTTTGCCAGTCTCCCTGCTTCTGTGCTTGTCTCTTGATAATATTTTCTCATTATAGTAGCCAGTAATTTTTTAAAAAGAAAATCAAATACGTCACCCACCACTGCTCTCATTAAGCCTCTCGGTAGCTCCCCTTGAATTCAGAATAATATCAAACTCTGTAAGGTTCATAAATGCTCTGTCTTTTGCCTCCATCTCCCATCTGATCTCCTTCACTAGTCACTTCATTCGAGGCATACTTATTTCTTTGCTGATCTTCAAATATGTCAAATTTGTTCCACATTCAGACTCTTGACACTTTCTGTGTTTCTCTCTGGATGGCATTTACTCATCTCTCAAGTTCCAGTTCAAATGCGACCTCCTCAGAACTACTTTCCTGAAACACTCTAATGACTCTTTATCAGATAAGCCTATTTGTTTTCTTATTAGTGCCACCACAGTTTGTAATTATATTGTCTATTTATGTGTACTTACTGATTTATTCTCTATCTCCTAAAGACAAGAATAAAAGCTCCATGGAGGCAGACATCATCTTTTTCACAATTTTATCTCCTGTACCTAGGATAATGCTTGCCACGAAAATAATTAATTTTTAATGAATAAATGAATACACGGATAAAAAGGATTTTATTAAGTTAATGTAATTAACTTTCACAATAGGCCTATGAGACAGAGACCAAGGTTCTAAGAGCTTTTTTTTTTTTTTTTCCCTCCCTTCGTTTTGGTATTTATTTATTTTGACAAGGCACAAATCTCATGAGGGTTAAAGCTGTGACTACAATTCTAGCATAGATCATTTTTCTTACCCACTTCATGATTTTATTTATATGCGTGGGTATATGTTTAATACATACACATTTTTAATCTCTGTAAATGTAGAATTTGCTAGTTTAGGAGGGAGAAATTGTGATACTCTATGGTATGTGTAGCCTAAGTGTGTCTAAGTTTTCCAGTCTTCTGTGGTACCCCATTACTTAAGTATCCAAAAAAACAAGACAAACAGACACAGGCGCAAACTGAGCATACAAGGTGACCTCCAGAATAAACATAATACTAATAAAAATAACAATATATTAAGAGTAGCTAGCACATACATAGTGTTCACTATGTGTCAAGCATTATTCTAAGAACAGTATTTGCTTAAGTACTCACGCAACTTCAATACAGTCTCTGTCAAATATTTTCAAAGCCTCTGTGGAACGTGCCAATAAATCTTATCTGCGACCACCTTTTAGTTTGTGTAGATGTTTTAGGTCTTTCTTCGATTTCACTCCCTCTTCCCCAACAATGTGCCACATAGTCCTTCAACCATTTCTACATGCTTTCCTTTAAAGCAGTATTGTATCTTCCACGTTCTTTTTTTCAAAATGTGTAACAAAAGGCTATAAAGACTTAACCAATTTCACTAAAGATCTGGAATACCTAGAAGACAACTAAGAAAAGAGAAGAGAAGAGAACTGGTTAGATACAACTGCTACAAATTCCATTCACTAAATACACAATACATGGTACATACTAGGTCTCTCTATTCTGTATTGGCAAGGCACGTCTCTATTCATTTCAGCCTTGGGGGTTTAATTTGCAGGTGATGTGTGAATAAATTGAAATTTAAGGATTATGACTGATTATTTCATGCCACCAGTTAATGGGAGGAGAAACTAAAAAACAAAACATTTTTATAGCAAGGAGACAGGGTGTTGAGCTCACCTTGTCTACTGAGCTAGTAAAATATTCCAGTCTTGTGAGGCATTGTATTGCTTGGGATTTAGGGGGAAATATTCAGTTGTACAGATTGATACATCTTGTAACACACAGTTACCCTACATATCTTAACGTTTTTGGAAGGAGACTAAGAAAAGTTTGTACCTGTTTGTACATCACATGGCATTCATAGGGGTCGTACTAAATTCAGGAAGGTTAGACACGAAGGTACAGCATGAACAATTTGAACAAAGTGTCTTGATGAAAAAATTTGAAATTTGCTACCTCTTGCTCCCTTATTTCTCATTCAAGAAAATTGCTTGATTCAATGTATAAACTAGAGATTATTGCTAGCCCATTCCTTAAAAGGAGTTGTTGTCAGAACAGGAATATATACCTTTTAACTATGTCTTTAACATAGTCATCTTAAATACAAATATATACCTCTTCAAACTACTTTGTTTTACAGCTTACTTTATGCCATACCATTTCTTGAGCCTATAAATAAAAAGTACCTTAAGAAAAGCAACATATTTTGAAGCAATTAATGGGTATTGATCATTTATATTGACATGTACAAATTTGTGAATTTTATGGCAACCTGGTGTTTTATTCTACATAGACCTAATCAATGATAAACATGTAATTTTGCTGTTGAAAGAAGGAAAAAAAGAGAGTGAGAAAGAGAGGAAGGAAGGAAAGAAGGAAAGGAGGGATGGAGGAAGAAAGGGAGGGAAAGAGGAAAAAAAAAAGAAAAGAAAAGAAAAAGGGAAAGGAGAGAGAGAAAGAAAGAAAGAGCAAGAGACAACTTTAGAGAAATTCAGTTACTTTATGTAAATCTGATCAAATGCTAACCAAAGCATAAAATGATGATTATTTAAAATGTGATATTGATTGGGATGCCTGGGTGGCTCAGTGGGTTAAGCCGCTGCCTTCGGCTCAGGTCATGATCTCAGGGTCCTGGGATCGAGTCCCGCATCGGGCTCTCTGCTCGGCAGGGAGCCTGCTTCCTCCTCTCTCTCTCTGCCTGCCTCTCTGCCTACTTGTAATCTTTCTCTGTCAAATAAATAAATAAAATCTTTAAAAAAATTTAAAAAATGTGATATTGATTACCAAATTTTAGTATATTATATAATCTTTAATTTCAGGTGAAAACAAAATTTTGACACATGAAACATAAAAAAATTCTGAGGAGTTCCATAGCTGTTGAGAATTCTTACCTTCTTCACAAATAGAACCAGATTTAACTAGTTTGACCATTGTGGTTTATAATCACTACAATTCAAGGGCAGCAACTAGACTGATAACATGATCCAAGTCATTCTTTGCAAGATAGGTTTCAATAAATAATTGTGGTTTTATGTTCAAGGAACAGGGTCATTTTTTATGGACTTAAAACTTCAGATAAAGGTAGATTTCAGCAGGGCACCTTGGTGGCTCAGTGGGTTAAAGCCTTTGCTTTTGGCTCGGATCGTGATCCCAGGGTCCTAGGATTGAGCCCCACATTGGGCTCTCTGCTTAGCAGGGAGCCTGATTCCCATCCTCTCTCTCTCTGCCTGCCTCTCTGCCTACTCGTGATCTCCATTTGTCTAATAAATAAATAAAATCTTTTTTTTTAAAAAAAGGTAGATTTTAGAAATATAAAAAATAAATTTTGAAGTGATTTTTTTGGGGAAATGTTGGGATAAAACTAAAATGCTTACTGGTAATTCAAGTATATAAATAGTTTTCTAAAATCTAAACTCATTAGTATGTCAATTGGAAGTTGTAACCTTGTTATGAAAATCTGATTTGTTCACATTATTTATCTGTCTACTTATTTATAATCTATTATCTGATTTTTTTTTATAATAACCTAACCTTTGTTTCAATGTATACTTAAAGTTTTCAGGTTTGAGTTAATTCACTGCTAAGTCTTCTAAATTTAAGTTAGACATTCTTTGTAATCATATAGCTTAGACTTCCAAAAGAAGTGAGAATCATGATTATTGTCATTTTACGAGACTAATTCTATTTTCACAGATCCTTTAGGCCCTGATATATGCTCGTTTTAATGCATTTGTTAATTCAGAAATCTTAGGAAGTGTGTACTAGATTAAGCTTCCATGTCTCTTTTTTGGAGAGATGGAAGACTTGGTAGTCCCTACTTTAGGGGAATTTATTTACATCAAGAAATATTGTGTGGATGGAGAAATCTTGTTGAATTTGAATGGATTAAAATCCTTTAGTGAACATGAATTTGTAATATGATCAAATTAATAGTGGAAAGGAAATAGAATACATTTAAGATGCTGCAATTTGTATGTACCCAAAACATTAGAACTGTTGAAAGTTCTAGAAGCTTAACAGATAGGTATTTCAAATGAAGTTGGCCTCAGCTGAAAGACACATAAACTTCTTAAAGTTACTGTGCATGTTATGTAATTACAGAATAAATTAAAACAAATATTTTCTTCAAGAATTTAGATTCATGTCTTCTAAAGATATGACTGAAATTTGAAGATATAGAAAATATAGGAAAATATAGATTTTCTTTGGTCAGGTAATAAAAGTGGCATTCTACTTTGTACATACTAAATACACCAAATAAAAAGGAGCTATTGGCTTAAAAAATATATATGTTTACTCAGACTCTAGCTATCAGAAGAAAGAAACTTTGGTATAAGGGAAACAGAACTAGTCTCCCTATCAGAATTGATCTAAGGGCATAATTTTGTTCTGCCCTTACCAGCTATGCATTGTTAGGAACAGTTATACCTTCCTTAGACCTACGACATTAGCTCTAATTTGTCTCAGCAGTCAAGAGACCAAGAAGTCAGTTTAAATAGGTGGAAGGCAAAAGGGAGATGAGAAGTGTGGGAAACATTGTATCGCAAGAATCATAGCCAATGTCAACAAGAATTCGGTTTGATACTGCCACTGCAAGGATGGATTATCAATTCTCCCCATGTTCTTGCACAAGACTTGGAGTTACTAGAGACCTCATAATGATTTGTGAACCTTGATCATAAGAGTAAAGAATCTCTTCACTACTTTCCTCCAAAATTATATAAACTGAGAGTTTCCCAAAAGGCAGATCAGAGAGCTCCCAGGAAAGATGCAGACCAGGGTTGAGTTTTGTAATTGGTAAAATGAGAATTGTAATAATTAGCTAAGATAATTATGGATAATAGTAAAAGCAAGTGTACCTAGTGCAGAATATGATGCATAATGTGCTTGAGTCTCTATCAGTTAATGGAAAAATGGAGAGAATGTTTAAATCTGAGAGCAAGAAACAGTCACTTTATGCAAGGACCATATGGAAGACAAAAAATTGAATGAATAACTTGTGCTAGAGTTTGATCTTCTCTCTGGTGTGTAGGCTTTACTTTAAATCAAAAGATGATGCAAATCAAGGGGGTTTGATTATCACAGCATAATATGCTAGATCTGAAGATTTTGTATCAAGCTATTATTCATGAGGCTTTTTTCTTCCAAAGCTGACTTGAGTGCTTCCCTTCATCAAATGGAAAGAGGATGTCAAAAGCACATAAGGTCACCATTACAAAAAGAGTTTCTACTGGCATATGCAAGGTCTTTTTGCTTGGCAATGACAAAATATATAATCCTGTGACAGAGAGAGGAAATCTACTTGTTTGTCCCAAAGCTTATATTTATATGGTCAAGGCTTGACTCTGAAGTCATTCTTTGAGCTCATTTGAAATCTCAAGTAGGAATAAATGTCATCTAATGCTGAAATATTATAAAAGCAATTCAATTCAATGTTTATTTATAAATATGACAGGCAGGAAACTTGCATACCTTGTCTAAAGAATTCTTAAAGCTGTAGTCATTTCAACCATACTCTATTACTATTTATTTAAATCACCATCATAGGGCTACTATGTAGTAAGATGTTCATATAATGTTCTATTGATTATCTAATTGAATGTCTTCAGGTTAAATGCATTGGAAATCTTTATTTAATTCTAATATGAGAATTAGAAGTTGAAGAATATGTTCTTGCCAAAGATCACCCTTTTATGTGGCTATTCAAGTCATTCATTGTTTCCATGTATGCCAAAATCTTTTATTAGTAATTTTCTAGCTCATTATCCAAGCTATAGCATAATTGGAACCCACCGTAACTGTTGAACAATGTCTTGATATGTTAAGTGAGTCATTAGTATTGACAAGTATGGAGCTAACATTTATTTATTTATTTATTTATTTATTTATTTTTAAAGATTATATTTATTTATTTGACAGGCAGAGGTCACAAGTAGGTGTGGTGGAGAAGCAGGCTCCCCACTGAGCACTCTGAGATCATGACCTGAGCTGAAGGCAGAGGCTTTAACCCACTGAGATACCCAGGCGCCCTGGAGCTAACACTTAATTTAGGGATTTAGTTTATATTTCTGCTCTCTGTGTACTTTTGTGCTTGTAGCTTCAGTAGAGATAGAACCAAATGATAATGATTTGGCACTTAAGTAGGGGTTATGAAGATATGAAGCTGGCAAATAATTTAAGTGCTAATAAATATCTAGGGACATAATTTAACTCTCAATAAGTACTTGGGGACATTATCTTAAAATACCCTTAATAAGTTAAATGGAACAGTAAAATGTTTGAATCTGATCTGTCACTAACTAACACTGGGTTCAAAACCAGATAAATGTATTTTTATCTATAACATGTAAGCCTAGTTTCACTTGCTAATAACCACAAATGATGAATAGTCAAAGCACAATGAATGAAATAAACAATTAGATTTGGGTTTTGAGATATAGAAAAGAAGTAGATTCTTAAAACTTCTAATCATCTTCCCAACTGGTACATTCACCTTGGCATTTAGTCTCTGGTGTGACCTTGTAGGGGGTACGGGCAGCCCACTGAAAATGTTCCATTTTGGCATATTGATTATTTTAAATAAAAGTTACTCAAGGGAGCCTGTGTAAAGAAGGGTTCTGTCTTCCTGAAAGATACCCTCCCTTTACACATCCTTATCACCAGAGGTAGGAAATGGAAGGCTGAGAATGTTATATGTATAAAAACCTTTTTTTTTTTTAAAGTAATTTTACTGCCCAAAACCAAATGCTGTTTAGAACTCCTTAGTAATTGAAGCTCTCAAAGTTAAGTTTTTTTTGTCCTGTCAATTTCTTATAGAATTATTGTCTGTCTGAAAAATAGAAAAACTGCCTGCCTTGGTCATTTCTTTAGGTTTCAATTTCATCATTGGGCCTTTATACACACATAATAAAACTTTTCTTCTCCTTTTAATGTTTCATGTAAATTTAATTCTTAGTCCAGGCAGAAGAATTTTGGACTGAGGAAAATTTCTTCCTTCCTTTCAACACAGAAGCTCAGATCTTGCTGGGTTCAAATAAAATTTTGATTTTTGAGTAGGAGAGAGAAGAATAAGGAAGGATAACTCAATTGCAAGAGGGAGCTTAATGCCAATTCTAATAAACATCTCTAAAGTAGTATTAAACCTAAAATAGTATTAGACTTAAAGATGAATCAATCAATATTTAATATAGGTCACCTAATTTGTGTCCAAACTTTGCAAGGTATTTTGTGAGTAGAGTAGAAGAAAAGTTAAATACCTTTTTTTAAATTATGTTTTTTTTTTTTACATACTTCTCTATGATCTCCTTTCTACAACACATAGTTTGTTTTTATCTTTATATATTCACTGACTATAATTGCATCCTTAGAATATATATGTTTGCAAGGCTAGATCAAAGAAGTTAGTCAGTCATGTGGCTTATGAAAGACCAAATACCAACTAACTGCTACAACAGGAGAGAACAAGAAAGGGAATTTTATCATTCTTCTATTGATAACCCTAAAACCAGGATATTCCTTTCATAAGCATTTCTTCTTCAAAGAGTTGTAGCCATATAAGGAATCTTTGACAGAAGATCTCATTTGCAGTAAACATTTTCAAAATTAAAAATTAATTATTAAAAATAAATTATAGGCTTCTGAAAGTTTTAATATTAATTACATATAATTGTGATTTAACATTAATGATAGAATAGTTAGCAAACTTGTCTCTATTTTGTTAAAGAAGCTATTAGTTATTCATACTTGTACACATTACTTGGTACTAGTATCCTCTTTATGTTCTGCAAAATATATATGTGTATATTTTTTTCATTCATTCATTTATTAAGTATCTAAAAGAAATTGGCACTTACTAGAATTGAGGCAGTGTAAAATTGTCATGTATTTTGTTTATTTTTCTAGTTCATGTCAGTTTTCAATGATACCGAAATAAGTCAATTTAAGTCTGTATTCTTTTTTTATTTTTAAAGATTTGTTTGTTTATTTATTTGAGAAATAGAGAGAGCATGAGAAGGAGGGGCAAAGGAAGAGAGAGAGAGAGAGAGAGAGAGAGAGAGAGAATCTCAAGCAGACGCCCTGCTAAGCATGAAGCAGACTTAGGCTCAATCTCACAAGTCTGAGACCAGGGCCCTGAGATCATGACCTGAGCCAAAAGCAAGAGTCAGAAGCTTAACCCAATGCACCACTCAGGTGCCCCTAAGTTGGTATTCTTAAATTAGAGAAAATCATCAGCTTAATCAAATAATTAGTCTATTAGTTAAATGAAACTTTCATTCAGCATTTATTAAATGCTGCATATGCAGGAACTATGCATCTATCTGATTGTTCCATAGGACTAAATGAAATAGTCTGTATTTTGAAGATGAGCAAGACATACAGGAATGTAAAACAAATATGAGTTACTTAAAAAACAATTCATTTTATAACTGAAATATGGCAATTTCAGGGTTCCTATTGGAGGTTGTTTTATAGACAAAAGTAAATTCTTCAATTTCTTCTTGAGAAAAAGAAATACAATTAAGTACCTAAACTGCTTCTACAGAATAAAAATAGTACAGTCTAAGGAAGTTCTTATCTTGATAACATTTATGGGAAACATCCACCACCTTCAATTTGCTTAAATTATGCAGATACAGTATGGAAGAAGCCTCGATTTGTTGAAGTCCCTCCTTTGTTTAATATACATCTATCAGTATGCTGGTGCACATGTAGACTTTTGACTTCAGATGTACTGAAACAAAAATGAGTGGTTATAATAAATAATCCTTCCCTGATGCATAGGCTGAGCAGTCAAGTGCATTGGCGGTGTGAGATGCATCAAACATGAGAAATGCCAAAATGGCAGGAAAGGAAAACAAACAAGCCCAAGAGCATGAATCAAGATGATAACAGTAAGTAGGGTGGAAAGGTTTCCCCAAGTACTAAATAACAAGTTTCTTAAGCCTCTCCTGAGGCATCTTCTCAGAGAGATACTTTATGTGAACCCAGATTTCCAATGAAACAGTAGCTCCAAGAATCTCCCTTCCCATGCCCCTTTGGCTCCTTATTCCAATTCTTATTAATGACTTAAACAATAGCCAGCCTTTTTTTCTATGGTTGACTCATACTTTTGTGCATCACTTTAAAGCATGTATCATTGTATCAAATATACTCTTGTTATTTCATAGATGAAGAAACTGAAACTTATATATATTTAGTAATTTATTCCAAAGTCCAAAGCATCCAAATTGTGGAGATGGAATTCAAACACAGCTATGAACAGCCTTGGGAATTAACGCTCTAAAATCCCTTGCTATGTTTCCTTCTTTCACAAACAGAAGGTTCTTTTTGCCTTTCGGCTCCAAGTACAGCTCACTAAAACCAGTATAAAAAGGAAGGCTTTCAGAATGCAGCATCAAATTCACTCCTGACAACTCATCTTAATTTAGAACATAGCAAACATTTTGTAAAAGGTATATATAATTTAAAATTAGAAGCTGGAGGCTTGTGTCTCCAACACTAATTAATATTATTTTATTGGAGAAATTTCTTGGTATTCTGAAGCCTGACTTTTCACATCTACAATATAAAAATGATATTCACCTTAAAAGGTAGTATTCAAAAGTAGTATTAAATAAAATAGTTTGAAAAAAATCACTGTGCATCTGTAAGTTATTTGATTTAAACTATCAAGTAGCCCATAGTCTATGTTTGCTTAGACCTTTCTCCACGTAGAGTGCAAAGGGAAATTGATTTTAATTAGTGTACTCTTAAAAGAGACAAAATTGGTTTCATCTTATGGGCTATTCTATTTCCCAGATCTATAATCATGGACTGTATATCTTCCTTTGTGAAGTGCCTTTAAGTGTTTTGTGCCAATTTTTATTGAGTTGTTTATGTATTTTGATTGATTTATAGATTACATATATGAAAAACATTTATCATATGTAAATGTATCTAAAAATTATTTTAAAATGTATCCTTTATTATATATATATGATTTCTCATATAAGAGTCATCTTTTTTCTTTTTTGTCAGGTATATATAGCATAAATATTTTTCTTCATCTGTTACTCTTTTAAATGTGTCCTTTGATAAAAGTTCTTTATGTGTTAACATCAATTACATATTTTTTCTTTTGTTATTTATGCTTTTATGTGTTTAGAAGTCTTTGCCTATCTATAGATGATAAAGATATTTTTCTTTTAGAAGCTTTATACTTTTTGATTTTTACATTTAGGTCTATGATTCATCTCATAGATTTTTCTGTGGACAGTATGAGAAAGTGTTCAGGTTTATTTTTTTTTTTTCATATATACAGCTAATTATTCCAGAACCATTTAAAGTGTACTCTTTTCTCTTCTGCCCAGCTGATCCCTCTGCCTATGGCAGGCTCACTCTTCTGTTAATGTACCCACTCAACAAATGCCTCTCAGAGGTGACAGATCTCCGTTCCTCTGGGAAGAGATCATTGCTCTCTGCAGTTTAGTTTCCTTAGACAACATTATGTCCATAGCTCTCTGAAATCTTTAAAATAATGAGCACTTTATTTGTGTGTGTGTGTATGGGGAGGTTATTAGTTGTTATAGGAGAATTTATGTTTAAATACACATCAAATGATTTTTTAAAATTTTTAACATTTTCCTAGTGTTTTAGAGAACTGTAATGAGAAGATGTGTCAGGGGGTCTATTCCACCAACTCACTGGAAACAAAAGGCCAGCTCATGCTCTCTAATATCATGATTCTTTGAGCTCCTGCTCACAACCCCATGTCCTAATCCTCAAAAACTGAGGGCTTCAATAAGTAACTAAACAGCACTTGAAATATCATCCGAACACTGGTGACTTAAAGATCATAAGAGTCTGAATTTCTAGCCGCCTGAAAGTCTGTATTTTATTTTGTAGGGGACCCAAAATTATTATATTTATATATTATTAATATTTTTTTTTTAGCTCTAGGAAAAGTAAGCCAAGTAATAGCTTGAACCTCTTCATGGTCATGCATAGTTCCAGAATTACCTTCCATCTAATTTTCCAGAAAGGTAAAAACAAAGTATTATTCAGCGAGCTAAATTCTCAGCAGGGAAACAAATTTTTAATCTGGTTGCCATGGTAATTCCATCCTTGTATGCAATTCTCACTCAACTTGGCTTGATGGCATTTGGGCTGAGTAATGAAATGGGAGGAAAGGACTGATGACTTTACGTTGAAAATATCCACAATGAGAAGTACACATATTTCATTCCTTCCTTCTACTCTCCCCTCATTTTTTTTTTTTTGCCTTTTTCCAAAGGTTATTATTCTCACAATGAGACTAAAAATTCTAGTGGATGGAGCCATTTAGGTGCTTTCACATCAATACTAATAGCAGGTCAGGGGAGTATACTGACAGAGTTAAATCCTGGACACTGATCATTTATAGGCCACATCTAGTAGTTTGTCCACATCTTTCTACCTTGAGTTAGCTGTGGTCAATTTTATTGTGTAAGGCTGTATTTCATGTCAGAATTAAAGCATTCACCTAATCTTCTCCATCCTAAGTATACGCAAATATATGGTCTTGCAAATTTGACATGAATACTTAAAATGAATACTTTCAGTATTTTCCCAGAGAATCAGCATAACCTATGGAATATATATTAAATTGCTCCCCCAGCAGTGAAATCCTGCCATATGGAGTAGAGAATGTGGCACAGATGGTTATGGTATGTATAAACATGTGAAGAAATTAAATGATCACCCAAACATAGATCAAAGGACATTGTAATGCAAATTTTTTACTATCTGTGCATGGTCTTTGCCATGGTCTTTCCCTTCTAATACACATTCTTTTTGCGTACATAGAAAAGTAATAATTCCATACATGTCTTATGATATTGATGTAAGGCTCAACAGAAACATGTCTGTGAAAGGTAACAAATTCCACAAATTAGTTTTCTTCTTACTGTAGATACATAGATGACTACTGTGTTACGCACCACTGTATTTTTTGCAGTTCCTAACACTCAACTCCCCAAACACTCTGTGTGGAGGAATTCTTTGTGTAATTGAGTAAGTAGGTGAGAGAGGCAGCTTGTGCCAAGGCAACGTCTAACACACACACAGGGAAATGATTCTCCTAAAAACTGCTCTGAATGTGTGCTATTGGTTTCCACCCTCAGCATCACAGACTTCACCAAAATCGTCAGTTTGGATTCATTCCAGTTAGCCATATTGTACTGACTAGAGGGCTTCTTTAATTATAACCATATATGGTAACCAAAAGCTTGACTGATGACAACTAAATCCATACTAAGGAATAAGAACCTCCCAAATGTAATTCTAGAATTGATTCTAAATATATTAAACAAATTATAAATATTACATGACTTCTAATATAAAGTTCTTATCCCTTTTCTTTAATGAACTGATAAAACTTTACCAGAGTTGTTAAAGGGAGATTTGAGGGTTATGTGTTGGGTTTTTTTTCCCCTAAGATTTTATTTATTTATTTGACAGAGATCACAAATAGGCAGAGAGGCAGACAGAGAGAGAAAGGAGGAAGCAGGCTCCCTGCTGAGCTGAGAGCCTGATGTGGGGCTCAATCCCAGGACCCTGGATCATGACCTGAGCCAAAAGCAGAGCCTTTAATCCACTGAGCCACCCAGGCGTCCCATGTGTTGCTTTTCTTTCTTTTTTTTTTTTTTTCAATTTATTTATTTTCAGAAAAACAGTATTCATTATTTTTTCACCACACCCAGTGCTCCATGCAAGCTGTGCCCATGTGTTGCTTTTCTAATTCAGTTTCCATTCTTCTAGCTTCCACTTATTTCTGTTCCAGATGGTTCTTGTACCATTCACTCCATACTGGAATAGATTGTTCTCTTTTCTTGAGGTCTTGAGGAAGGGTTTTATTCTTTTATTTATTGTGAATTTCTATGAAGATCTTGTCTCTTCAGTATGCTCTGTAGAATGTCCGCTGATGATTTGCTAAATCTGGGAGAGATTTCTCTCTTCTTCCAGTGCTCTGAGCTGCATGTTCCTTCCATTTCTGTATTATGTTGAGACACAATATATTGTGTTCCTTGTGTCCAGAAAAGTCATCTGCACATTCAGATTTAAGATGAAAAGTTGTCCCTTGTATTTTTTTTTAGCACCAAAGAAGCATCTCTTGATAGCAGTATGTCTTGTATTGATTTTCAATTTAGTAGTTTATGCCCACCATGGTATGAGGTCTATCACCTCCTAGAAGCATGTTGAAGAATGAGCAGACACACTATTCAGATGGTAAATTAAAGAATAAAAAATAAGTGTAGGTGTCTCAATCTCAACATTCTCTTTCTTCTCCCACTCTTAAAGGTGGTTCCTCCACCTTTAACTATTTCTCTACAAATTCTTTCTTAGCAACTCTTAGACTTATAAGTAATACACCAAAGTAAACTGATCTGATCAGAAACCTTTCTGTTTCTGATTTCTACTTTTTAACTCAAGTGGAATCCATTGGATGTATCCACAATAATCCCCTGATGAAGTTCCCAATCAAACATATTCCTTACATGTTTCTTCTCCATACATTTCATTCTCAGTTCCCTACTTTGGCTAACTTAAGTTAGTTCCCCAGGAACCTAGACTCTAGAACTCAAGCAACTTTCATTTCTCTCCATGCCATTATTTATTTGGTGTGCAGTTCTATTGCAAAAATACTTCTCCTATTTCCTTTTTTCCATTTTGTTGCTACTGCTTTCTTCTATGTCCTTGTAACATTGTCTTAGACAATGTTTAATTTCTTTAATTTTTAACTTCTTAACATTTTTAAGAAAATAAATAAATATTAATTTATTATTTTTTTAACTTCTAAACATTTTTTAAAAATGTTTAATTTCTTTAATTTCTTCCTAACCTCTTGCCTTCCTTTTGGAATGTATTATTTTTATCTCCTATGATATGTTTCTATAAAATTTCAATTCCAAGATACTATTATTACACTTTACTCTTTCTGAAAAATATGAAGCGACCTGTCATTATCCATATAGGGGACAGCAAAAATTTTCTTTAAAGTTCCAGGTAGATGGAGCACGTGGGTGGTTCAGTCGGTTAAACATCTGCCTTTGGTTTATATTATGATCCTGGGGTCCCTGGGATCAAGTCCCACGTTGACCTCCTGTTCAGTCAGGACACTGTTTCTCCCTGTCCCTGTCCCTGCCCCTCCTCCTGCTTGTGCTCTCTCTCTGTCAAATAAAGAAGTAAAACCTTTTGAAAGAATTAAAATATGGGCACCTGGGTGGCTCAGTGGGTTAAGCCTCTGCCTTTCAGCTCAGGTCATTGTCCCAGGGTCCTGGGATTGAGCCCTGCATCAGGCTCTCCACTCAGCAGGGGACCTGCTTCTCCCTCCCCGCTGCCTGTTCCTCTGCCTACTTGTGATCTCTCTCTCTCTCTGTCAAATAAATAAATAAAATCTTTTAAAAAATAAAATAAAAATAGGGCGCCTGGGTGGCTCAGTGGGTTAAGCCGCTGCCTTCGGCTCAGGTCATGATCTCAGGGTCCTGGGATCGAGTCCCGCATCGGGCTCTCTGCTCAGCAGGGAGCCTGCTTCCTCCTCTCTCTCTCTTTGCCTGCCTCTCTGCCTACTTGTGATCTCTCTCTGTCAAATAAATAAATAAATAATCTAAAAAATAAATAAATAAAGTTCCAGATAGTAAATAGTTTAAGTTTTGCAATATATACCTAGTTTTTGTTACAACTGTCCAAATCTACCATTGCAGTGCAAAGGCATCTGCAGATAATATCTAAATTAATAGACATGCACATATTCCAAAGGAATTTTATTCATAAAAACAAGAAAGGAAGATGTGACTTGTGAATAAGTTTGCTGATCTCTGCTATAGCATTGGTTTTCAAATATTTTTCCAACCAAAATACCTTACAGTAACCTTGCATGATCTAGATATTTTTAAAAAGTTTCTGGTGGTACTTTTATATTTAATGTATATGTAAGTACGTATTTCATTTCTGTCCAATATATATTTTAAATTATTTACTATAAAGTAAAATTGATGATTGAGGCACATGTGGAATATATAATAATTGGCTTCTTTTATACCTAGGGTGTTCAGGGATACGGGTTCTTCATTTTGAGAAGTATTGGCCTAAAGGATTAAAGCCTGACTTTTTATCCTGTCTCTCAATAGCATTCATGCCTTTTCTATAGTCACCCTTTTAAATATCTCCCTTCCCATTTCTAGTTTTCCCATCTGACCTTCACGTATCTTCTTTTCTCAGTCTGGATCATCCCTGTAATACCTTTATACTGTTTTTTTTAGGGGGGTTAAAATTTTATTTTTAATTTTCATTTACTTATTCTTAAAGAGGGAGAGAAAGAGAAGGGAGGGGGGAGAGGCAGAGGGAGAGAGAGAATCTTAAGCAGGCCCCCCATCCAGTGTGAAGCCCAATGTGGGGCTTGATTTCCTGACCCTATCATGATCCTGAGCCAAAATCAAGAGTTGGACTCTTAATCAACGGAGCCGCCCAGGCACCCAATACCTTTATACTGTTTTTTAAGTGCATCTTTGTTGTATCTTTCCAAAGCTGTCTCTGAATCACCCAAGAGAGAGAGATTCATCCACATATGAAATACGATGGGCATTATATATATCTCTCTTTTAATACATTGTGCTCTATAGCATCTCCTTAATTAGACCATATGATCCTAAGGAAGGGCAGGGTTTGTAGATAGTTCATTTTTAAGCCATCCCAAGCCCCTCCAGTGTTTTGTGCAGAAATAAGACTTCCTAATTATTTATTTTTTAAGTGGAAGTAAATATGGTTTGTTCTGAAATAAATGATGTCTATATTGTGGGTTCCTTTCCCATCAATGACAGGACTATCAAGATGAAAGCCTGTTTATATAGGATCTTTTTTTATTCCTTTTTTCTCATTTAATCAACAAATATTTATAAATATCCATAGGATGTTAGGTACTGTTCTAGACACGAGTTTAATGGGTATGAAGAGACCAATAAGGACTTTGCTTCAGAGATGACATTGTAGTGGCTGGGGTTTGGTAGGAAAGAGAAAATCATACCTTCACATATAACCTCAGGCAGAAATGTATTTATAATGATGAGCAATAACTCATGCTATATTATGGACAGTGATTGGGTGGATGTCTCCTTCAGACTGAGTGACTATAGAAGTCTTCTCTAAGGCAATGATAACTGATCTAAGACCTGTAAAATAAGGAGAAATGAGATATTCAAAGTTTTGCAAAAAGAGGATTCTAGGAAAAGAAAACAAGTGAGAATGAGCATACTATATTGGAGGAAATAGGTGACTAATGTACCTGGAGGGTTATCTGGGAAAGAATATATTTATATGTTCTTTGCCTTTGGAGACATGTCTTGAAAGAAGTTGCTATGGCCAATGGTCGAAGAGGTTACTGCCTATGTTCTCCTCTAGGATTTTGATAGATTCCTCCCTCATGTTGAGGTCTTTCATCCATTTTGAGTTTATCTTTGTGTATGTTGTGAGAGAATGGTCGTGTTTCATTCTTTTATACATAACTGTCCAATTTTCCCAGCACCATTTATTGAAGAGACTGTCTTTTTTCCACTGGATTTTTTTTTTTCCTGCTTTGTCGATTATTTGACCGTAGATTTGAGGGTCCATATTTAGGCTCTTTACCCTGTTCCATTGGTCTATGTGTCTGTTTTTGTGTCAGTACCATGCTGTCTTGGTGATCACAGCTTTGTAGTCTACACAGGATATAGACATGCCATCCATGTCAGGCAACATAATGCCCCAGCTTTGTTTTTCAACATTTCCTTAGCTAGTTGGGGTCTTTTCTGGTTCCAAACAAATTTTAGGATTATTTTTTCAAGCACTTTGAAAAATGCCAGTGGAATTTTGATCTGGATGGCATTGATGAGTACTTTATAGTTTTCTGAGTATAGATTCTTTGCCTCTTTGGTTAGGTTTATTCCTAGGTATCTTATGGTTTAGGGTACAATTATAATTGCGATTGACTCCTTAATTTCTCTTTCTTCTGTCTTGTTGTTGGTATAAAAAATGCAACTGATTTTTGTGCCTTGATTTTATATCCTGACACGTTACTGAATTCCTGTACAAGTTCTAGCAGATTTTGAGTGGAGTCTTTTGGGTTTTCTACATACAGTATTATATCATCTGCCAAGAGTGATAGTTTGACTTCTTCTATGCTGATTTGGATGCCTTTAATTTCTTTTTGTTGTCTGATTGCTGAGACTAGGACTTCTAGTACTATGTTGAATAGCAGTGGTGATAATGGACATCCCTACCATGTTCCTGACCTTAGCAGAAAAGCTCTCAGTTTTTCTCCATTGAGAATGATATTCGTGGTGGGTTTTTCATAGATGGCTTTGATGATATTGAGGTATGTGCCTTCTATTCCTACACTTTGAAGAGTTTTGATCAGGAAAGGATGCTGTACTTTGTCAAATGCTTTTTCAGCATCTATTGACAGTATCATATGATTCTTCTTCTTTCTTTTATCAATGTATTGTATCACATTGATTGATTTATGGATGTTGAACCAACCATGCAGCCCTGGAATAAATCCCACTTGGTCATGGTGAGTAATCCTTTTAATGTACTATTGTATCCTATTGGCTAGTATTTTGGTGAGAATTTTCCCATCTGTGTTCATCAAGGATATTGGTCTGTAATTCTCTTTTTTGATGGGATCCTTGTCTGGTTTTAGGATCAAGGTAATGCTAGCCTCATAAAATAAGTTTGGGAGTTTTCCTTACATTTCTATTTTTTGGAACAGTTTCAGAAGAATAGGAATTAATTCTTCTTTAAATGTTTGGTAGAATTCCCCTGGGGAGTTGTCTAGCCCAGGGCTCTTGTTTGTTGGGAGATTTTTGATGACTGCTTCAATCTCCTTGCTGGTTATGGGTCTGTTCAGGTTTTCTATTTTTTCCTGGTTCAGTTGTGGTAGTTTATATGTCTCTAGGAATGCATCCATTTCTTCCAGATTGTCAAATTTGCTGCCATATAGTTGCTTAAAAGATGTTCTTATAATTGTTTGTATTTCTTTGGCGTTGGTTGTGATCTCTCCTCTTTAGTTCATGATTTTATTTATTTGGGTCCTTTCTCTTTTCTTTTTGATAAGTCAGGGATGTATCAATCTCACTAATTCTTTCAAAGAACCAGCTCCTAGTTTCATTGATTTGTTCTATTGATCAGTATGGCATTGAAAGTATAGATAGCTCTGAGAAGTATAGACTTTTATTTTTTTAAGATTTTATTTATTTATTTGACAGGTAGAGATCACAAGTAGGCAGAGAAGCAGACAGAGAGAGAGGGGAAGTAGGCTCCCTGTGGAGCAGAGAGCCCGATGCAGGGCTCGATCGCAGGACCCTGGGACCACAACCTGATCCAAAGACAAGGGCTTTAACTCACTGAGCCACCCAGGCACCCCTAGTATAGACATTTTAACAATGTTTATTCTTCCAATCCATGGGTTTGGAATACTTTTCCATCTTTTTGTGTCTTCTTCAATTTCTTTCATGAGTGTTCTGTAGTTCTTCGAATACAGATCCTTTACCTCTTGGTGAGGTTTATTCAAGGTATCTTATGGTTCTTGGTGCTATAGTATCTATTGTCTAATTTCCCTTTCTATATTTTCTAATCAATTCTCTAATTGTTAATGTATAAGAAAGGAACTGATTTCTGTGCATCGATTTTGTATCCTACCACATTACTGAATTGCTATATGAATTCTAGTAGTTTGGATATGGTCCATATATACAATGAAATATTATGCTGCCATCAGAAAGGATAAATATCCAACTTTTGTATCAACATGGATGGTACTAGAGGTGATTATGCTGAGTGAAAGAAGTCAAGAAGAGAAAGTCAATTATTATATAGTTTCATTTACTTGTAGAGCATAAGGAATAACATGGAGGACATTCGGAGAAGGAAAGGAGAAGTGAGTTGGAGTGAATCAGAGGGAGAGATGAAGCATGAAAGACTGTGAACTCTGAGAAACAAACTGAGGGTTTGGGAAGGGAGGGGATAGGGGGATGAGTGAGCCTGGTGGTGGGTACTAAGGAGGGCATGTATTGCATGGAGCACTGAGTGTGGTACATAAACAATGAATCTTGGAACACTGAAAAAGATAAAATTAAATTAAGATGTTTAAAAGATGAGTATATATATTCATATATATATATATACATATATATTTTTTTCAGGATATATACTTAGGATATATATTCATTCTGAAATGAAAGAGATACCATAAAGGGATTTTAGCATCACAGACAAAATGTTCAAAATAGATACTATAGTAATAAGTATGGGGTAGCAGTCTAGTAAATCATCAAGCTGAGTAAACAGAGAAGAGGAAGCAATTTTTTTTTTTTTTTTCCTATAGGGGGTATCATCACTAGGAAGAACTGCAGGAGATGGCCTTGGTTTGGGACTCAAATGGCTTTAGCTCTAGGAATAAGGGTAATACAGACTTGGAATTAGGAAGACACAGTATTTTGCACACCTAGTTATCTAAAGAGATAGATTAACTCTGAATGGGCATCTTAGATTGTTAGTATCATTGGGTAGTTCAAAATTAGGTCACTCAGGAAAGCATCTTATATATGGGCAGAGTTCCTTCAAACTCTCAGTAGGAACCAGTCCAGCTCTACTAGGGACTAGAAGACCTTTTAGGATTTTTGTTTTGTTTTGTTTTCCCCTCTTCATCTTTAATGTTGATGATTCAGGGTGATCCAAAAGCTATCAAAGTTCCCCGTTGGTGTTCAGCACACATCAAATAGTAATGAGAGGATACTTGAAGGTGACATCTTTCTAATCCAGTTCACAGAGACAAGTTTGTTCTTGCAATAGCACACCATGAAACTTTAATAATTTAATAACTTTGCAAAGAAAGTATTTATCTATCTCCAGAGTTCTATCTGTCTCTTTCCCTGACATCTCCTTTGGGACTTGCAGGAAATTTATGCTTATTTTAAAGTCAAAATGTGTTCGAAGATAATTCCATGCAGAGAGTAGTAAGGGTGTTTGCTGTGATTCTCTGAAGAGGAGTGACTTCCAAGAAGGGAGTGAGAGTGTAGGGCTCATGGTAAACTTTCTTCTCCCAGAAATCTGTACATTTCTTGCTGTTTCTGAGGTTAGTGCAAAAGTATGGGGGCAATGATAAACTTTACTGTTATGAGTAAGTGGGTCAAATGGGAAGAGAATTATTATCAACAACTACTATAGGAAAGCAGATTTCATTTTAATCTTACAACCAACTAGTCTAGAATTTATGAGATCTGATTATCTTGCTGCTAAAGAGCATGCTTTTCTAACCATCTAAACTAGGAGCTGCTGGAGCAAAATAAATCTGTGCTCTTGTTCATGGAGGAAAGAATATGCATTATCATTTTTGTTTGATTGTTTAAGGAAATTGAGCATCATATAGATAAAAGCTTGTATACTAAAAATTGTGTTATATTAATATAAAACTACAGAACCTCAAATCCACAATTAAGAAGAGATTTCTGTATTTCCTATAAAGGGAAACTAATGTTCTGGCTTTATTCCCTGGGGCTTCCATATCTAGACATATGGTTCTAAGTATAAAAATAAATACGCACATATGTATATAGTATATACTGTATACACATTATATGTAACATAGATACATATGTATAATGATTCAGTGTCTTATAGCAACAACAATAAAAGAAGTGGAGAAAAGTTTAGTCCATTAGATTTTTTTTCCTTGATAAACATTTACTAAGTATTTTTAAAGTAGCAGATACCATATTAGATGCCAAAATACCAAGATGTTTAAAAAATGGTTCCTGCCTGAAGGGATCTCATAGTTTACCAAATACAAACTTTTATTACAATTGTAATATAGAATAGTGTGGACTATGGTGGGTATCTGAAGGAAGTGTCCTAGAAAGAAAAATAAACCTATTGGCAACTGGATCCCCAATTTTTTTATTTATTTGTTTTTATGGTTTGTGCTCTTTCTGTCCTAAGAAATATTTGCCTAATCCAAACTTGTAAGGATTTTCACCTACATTTTATTCTAGAACTTATATAGTTTTAGCACTTAAAGGTAGGCATATGACCTATTTCATTTTAATAAATGTATATAGTATGAGGTAAAAGTTGAGACTTGCTTTTTGCACATCGATATCCAATTATTTCAACATCATTCTCTAAAAAGACCACATTCCCCCCTCCCCCACTGAATTGTCTTGTCCCTTTGGCAAAACTCAATTGACCATCCACGTAGATAACTCAGTTTTTTAATACGTCTGTATGTGGGGATGTCTAGTCTCTTCCAGGGAGCCACAGGAGTCTCTATTTATCTACCTGTCCATGGCCTGGATGGCATTTTTCTCATTTGGGATATGTGATAAAGCATTTTATACCTGAGAAATGCAAAGAGGCTTAATACATGAGCAATGTAGGTTGAGTGTTTATTTGGTCACAGTGGGGAGAAGGTTGGGGGCAGAGCAGGTAATTGTTTGTACTTTAAAAAATAATTGAATCTGTCACTATGATATTTTGGATTTCAAAGGTTAAAAGACCTTAAATTATGTTTGATCACCAAGCAAATTGTCACTTGTTCATCACCATGGGGTGCTGATAATGCTGGTTGGCCATCTGGCCCTTATTTCGAATGCCAGGAAGCAGTCATTTGGCAGGGCTGAAGCTAGGAGAATTTTAGTTATAGTGAAAGGCAAACTGGACATTCTTTCTCAGTTTGAAGCCATGAATTATACAGTTTAACTTCAGAACTCAGACTGGGAAAATAAGGAAATGTTTTATCTTTTTATGTCAACTTTGACTTCTCAGTAAACATACTTAAACCACTTAGAGTTTACATATTGAAATGAAAATTGAATTGGGGTCTGGTTTGTTTTTTTGTTTTTGGTAGTTTTTTTGTTGTTGTTGTTTTTTATTTTTTTTGTCTTTTTCCCCCCTAAATTTTTTAAGTTAGCTCTTCAAAGTTGTATATGCATGGTATAAATTTCTCATTTGAATGCAAATGAAAATATGCTCTATTTTATCTAGAGGCATTACCTTCGTATCAAAGAGCTATTAAGGAATTATTTTTAAAACATTCTAACAGAAGAGTTCTGCAGTTCTGGGACAAATTAATTGTTATTTGGTCCAAAAGTATTACTCAAGTCCCACTGATTCTTTTGAAAATTTGGATATTCTAACTTTGTACTTTGGACACCATAGAAGCTTAGGATTGAAGAGGCCAAGATCAGCAGCTCTGAAAAAGAAATGAAATGCATATCCTTGGCTGTCCAAAAAGTCAAAACCATCTTCAAAATAAAAAATAGGATTGTATCTATTTTTCTATCGAAAATTCTCTAGTGCTTTTTAAGGAAAGCTGAGATCCTTGGATATTTCCCTTAGATACTTCCCTACAAAAATTCTGGGTATTCCCCACTCTCGGTGAAGTAAAATCTGAACTTCTAAGTTTGTCATTCAGATTTCTCTGTGATATGGTTCCACCATCCCCTGCAACCATTTCACTTTCCAAGTCCAGACTTTACAAATCTCCCATACTAAAAACCTTACGGGGTGCTATGATCTTATTTTAGGCCACCCATTTTCCTAATTCGATATTATCATATGTCTATTAATACTTTTTGTGTGCTGGATCTATGTGGCTAAATCTTTTTTTTTTTTTTTTAAAGATTTTATTTATTTATTTGAGAGAGAGAGACAGTGAGAGAGAACATGAGCGAGGAGAAGGTCAGAGAGAGAAGCAGACTCCCCATGGAGCTGGGAGCCCGATGTGGGACTCGATCCCGGGACTCCAGGATCACGCCCTGAGCCGAAGGCAGTTGTCCAACCAACTGAGCCACCCAGGCGCCCCTATGTGGCTAAATCTTAAAAGACCAAAATCTAACAAAACTAATCTGAAATGGAAACTGACCCAAGAATGATTAGTTCTTTAATTTCAACAACAATTGATCTTAGGAGTCCACTTTTCTTATAGCATTTATTTAATTCATTCTTGATATATCCACTTGGATATACCTATACTTTTTCATCCATATTTTGAGAGCATGATCCATAGCTCAACTAGCTGTGGATTAAAACCTACCTCAGAGTCTTGGTTATAGTAGGTACCTCCTGCAAGATCATAGAATAATGAAAAAATATATATATAATCATTTTCCAACTTGAAAAATTCCATGCATGGAATGTTCTAGATACTGCAAACCTAACTCATAAATCTTTCTAATTCTAGCCATCAGTCATTTCTGAAACTGACAGCCTCCCATTTTAATAACTCAATATTAAGTTCCTCTAAATGAAGTGTATGCATTAATCAGCATCCGATATGAATAACATCTGGCATGACTTCATGAGTGATTCAATTTCACTGTTCAGGTTCAACACTCCAGAGCCTTACTACAATAAAAATTACTCTTGTAAAACACTTCACTAGGTCATGGTTGGTAACATTGCATTTTCAATCAAGCTCACTCTGTCCAAATGCTCCTCTCCCTGAACTATGTTAACCTAAACATATGTTATCCTCCTTTCCAAAGCACCAAGGTTAGAGTCAAATACAACTTCATAGATATATTTCAAGTGACATTTCTGTGTTGCTATCTGAAAAAAAGAGATATCTCATAGGAATCCTTTTTTCCCCCCTTTGCTGCTTTTATACATACAGACCATCAGTAATTACTCATCCAATAGCAGAGAGGATTAAAAACATGATAAGTGCCAATTACTGTCAAGATTATCCATGTGAGCTAGATTTCAATAATTGAAATGCAGAATTTAATTTTAACTGTTTACATCATTATTTGTAGCATATATATTGTAGTCTAAGAGGTTTTTATACAAGTATTTTTGCAATCAGTTATCATCAGATTATTGAATATGGAACATCCTGAAAAAGTAAATTAGAATAGTGGTGGTAATTTTAACTATGTTGTTATTTAGAATATTTGAAGAGAAGTTCTTTACTATAGAAAATGTATTGTAAACTAACAAATAACACATGAAAATTTTAGTGTTCAAGAATATTCATAAGTGATAGATAATACATTGTTCATAGAATACTTCTGGTTTGGAGTATTAAAAAAATAACTCCCTTCTTTGGAGATGAGAAAATCTTCTTTTTGCCTGATCCTTGGTAATTCTTTTTTAGATAAATAATCATAGGTATTTGCAACTTCAAACATTTTAATTCAATCAAAAATATCCTTGATGAGAGGAGGACTAGGGACGAAACCATATTATTAGTGAAGTACTAAGTGAATAAGATGATTTTTGTAATAAACAGTACTGCAAGGAAAATAATAATTATTTTCCTAACTAAAGGCAAAGTGGTCTATATTTTGCAAACATAGATCCTGAGTGGGAAGAAATACATGTGCTTTACCCTATAGACTGAGAATATATTGTGAGCCCATCATGGGATATTGTATGCATTTAACATGAAATGATGAGACATCTGCACAGAAAAAAAACCAAACCCTACAAATGTAAATAAACAAATATATGCATATATACTTATGTATATATAGTCTAAAACAACCAGTTTTGTCTAAATTATTATTTTTATAATGACTTGGTATTTTTCTTTTTTTTTTTTAAAGATTTTATATATTTATCCGACAGACAGAGATCACAAGTAGGCAGAGAAGCAGGCAGAGAGAGGAAGGGAAGCAGGCTCCCTACTTGGTATTTTTCAAACAAAACAACTGATGATCGATTATTACCATTGACTAACATGCAGTTGTAGTCTTGGCACACTATAAAAACATTTTTTTTTATTTTCCTCACCAAAACTCTGTGACTTGGATTTTATGATAACTCCATTTTGCAAATGGGAGAAAAAAAAAACAACAGAGCACTCTGATATGAGTTTAGGTTAACCAAAATCATAAGCTATTAATTAGTGGTCCCAGAATTTAATCCCAAATGTTCAAATTTCTTTGGCAGTATAAAAATTATCCAAAGAATGGGAAGGAAGAGGAGAGAACATACATACATATATGTTTTTCTAAGTACAAAAATAAGAAATCTTCATTCTGCTTTTCCCCTTTTTTTCCGTTCTTGTCTTTGAATCTATACTGTAAAATAAAAGATAAAAACAAAAAGTCCCCAGAACTCTAAATCAGCACCAGGTACTAACTAATTTAGTTTATTAGAATAAGCCATAAAAATGCACGCACCTGCTTTTCTCACCCAGGTGGTCCTTGGTGTGACTGGAGAAAGCCTTAAGCCACACAAATACCCCTTGCTCTCTGTAGCCAGGATATCCTGGAGTTTAAATACATCTCTAGGGAACTGGAAATTTTTAGACTTCTGTTGGGTTACAGTTGGGGATATGGTTCTTACTAGCAAATTTAGCATTTTTATAGTCTCATTTGGAGCACAACTTAATTCAAATATATTTGTTGCTCTCAGAAAACATATAATCAATATCAAAGTCATAAGAAAATAATAATCATTTAGGCATAATATGTTTTTGCCTTTAAAGCTATCTTGCTAAGGATCATTGACTAATGAGGCAAAGTCTTGATCCTCTCTTCTCCTGCTCTCTACCTAGCACACAGTAGATTATGACTAATAGGCACAAAAATAACTTGGGAAAATAATTAAAATCCAGAGTAAATTAGGGTTTTACATAAGTTCTACTTAGTATATTTCAAAAGTCACAAGAACTAATATTGTCCAAAATACACTTAGTAGTCTCCATGTACTAAAGGAGAAAAAAATAAATAAAATTCCCTCAGAAAATTCACCTAATATATTTTATCTTCCAAGCACTAATTTATCTTGTGATTTTTATTTCCAGGGAAGCCTCTGGAAGTCAGATATTCATACCTGGTTTCTGCTGATGTTAGTATTCTTGCCATTCTTAGATTTGCAGCTATTTAACTCTATCTCTGACTTTGTGGCCACCTGATATTTCACTCTATTCTGTCTAGAAAAAAGCTTTTCTTGCACTAAGGGCTCCTCCTTCTCCAGCAGGACATCACCTGCAACAACTTTATTTCTAAATGAGATTGCCTTCTGAGGTAGTGAGAATTAGTACTGCAACATATCTTTTTAGAAGACACAATTCAATCCATACCAAAGACAAATAAGATGAAGGGAATCATATAGAAGAGATTAATCCTGAATCCTTTTTTGGCAGACATTTTGGTTGTCCTTCCAACCTCCATTCTGCCTGTACACAATTCAGCCATAATTGTTGGGGTGGCCTAAACCACAATTGCTATCTGCAAGCAGGCCTCTTAGGTCAATACAGATGACATAAACTCTACTAGTCTTAATATGTAAACTCAAATCACGGTGTACTTGAACATTATTAGTGGCATCTGCGTTATTATGGGAGATGCCATATGTTGAAGCTTCATGTCTTATTTTATACAACTGAGTTACAAAATATATTACCCAGAGTCTAGGCTCCTACAAGTGTTTCTGTATTAGAACAGATTCTTCTCTCTCACATACATGTTCTTTCTTTCTAGAATATTCAAAAAGAATTGAACTGCATTCATCTAAATTGAAGACCCAGAGAACTTTAAATCATCTTTGGTATACTTTCCCTGGACTTTTGTTTTATTAGTCAGAAGCTACTATATGGACAATACTTTTCTCAAATAAAATTATTGACTTAAAAATAAATATAGTTGTATTTTTGCATTCCTTTTCTTTACATTTTCTTTTGTGATAAAAGACAGTAGAAATAGAGTTTTTATTTACTTTCTCATTCTTTGTCTCGAAGGATTCATGTATCTCAACTGCAAAGATACAGAGGATTCCAAAATTTACCTGCTATGTTTAGGGCTAATCTCAAGGCTACATTGTGTCAAAAGACCCTTTTAGGAAAGCAAAAATGCCAATATGGCTTCTAAAAAGAAGTGTGCTATCCCTACCCATCCCCGCCCCTCCTTCCTACCCTTCCCCATTCTGAGAAGTTCTCCTTATTTGGTGTAAAATCTTGGTTGTTATGGTGATTGTAGTGGGCTGAATCTGAAGTGGATTAGAAAAGACATTGCACAGATGAATAGAAGTCTTAGCCTATGCAACATTCAGTACAAAGTATAAATATTTGAACTGGGTCTAGAGAGACTATGATTGTGTTCATCATGACAGGAAGTTAGATTATGCCAGGATAACAAATCCTCCAGACTCTCCATGCCTTAAAGTAACAACATTATATATATTTTTTACAAACACTTTTGAGCTCTGCTTATTGTAGCTTCTTGAAGACAGAGATACATGAAATCTTCAACTCATGGCACAGTCATCTCAACAGAAAGATTCAGCATTTATGATGAAAGGGGAAAGGACATGGAGAAGCACAGGATGGATTTTAAATATTTCCCCCTAGAAGTGATACAAATCACAACTTCTCAAATTTCACTGGCCAAAGTAAATTACATAATCAGGAAAGTATAATCCTCCTACAGAGAGCACTGTATATCTACTAACATTCTTAGGAAGATCAGCTTTACATACTTTGAAGTTGACCTAGCTCAAGTACATAATTTCTCTTCTATTTATATATCTTATCTTTTAAATAAGTAACAACTTTCTTACTATGTGCTGATGATAGATGAAAATGCAATTTATATTTATTGACCTTTTATTCAAACTCCTAACTAAAAATATTTTATGAATTCAAATTTGCATATATCATTTTGGGCTTTCTATATAGATGATAATGTCACCGTTAAAAATAACAGTCGTGTTTTCCTTTCCAAGTATTATAAATTATTCTTTTCTCTTATATCGTGCATGGCTGAGATTTTCAATGATACATTGAATAGAGAAAGCGGTAATATCACTTTTCTGGTCCTAATTTTAAAGAGAATGATTTTTGTATTTCAAATCCAGTGTCACCTTAGCTGTGGTATTCTAGTAGACCTTTATGAGATTAAGGAAATTTCTAGCTTTTATTACATATATCTTATGTATCTGTTTTTCTTATAATATGGCATAAAGAGGACTATCTCATTTTTAAAATTCTGTTTATTACATATGAAAAACACTCCCACAATAGTGTAAATTTAAATGAAATGTTCCTGAGATTTGACTCCTGTCTATTCTTCTCCCAGAATCTGTTCTCAATGGTTATCCTCAATAAAGTGTGGGGGATTATTAGGGAAGTGCAACATCACCCTGTACTTAGGAGGAGAAGCTGAGTGCCCTTGAGTTCTCAGTATTTTCACTGGGCAACAAATCCCAGTCTAATTTACCAGGAATTCATTGGAATCTTTGCTTCTGTCTTTCAAGTCTCAATCATAGTAGCCAGAAACATCCCCTTTTCTACCTAAGCCTTAAACTGTTCCTTAGTAGTATGAAACACACCATAGTCCAGATTTTATTTAGATGATACCATAAGACTTCTGAAATTCTTATTGTTTTATTAAATCTAAGGGAACATAAATCTCCATTTTTTCACAATAGATGTTATGACAGGACTTACCATAATTTGCTTTCATCCATCATTTTAAAGCCTGCCTTTGTGTCCCCTTTGGTACAAGGTTCATCTCAAGTATAATAACATTCTTCTCTTATTCCTAATTTTCAAAGGAGCCCTTCTAATATTGCATGAATAATTACTATGCTTGCTGAGATAATCATAACTCTAGCTATATTGTATAATCCAAAATTAGAGATTGATTCATATAGGTTATTTGGTTTATTTATATTTATTGCCATTACTTGTATGTTTTATAAACTTGATTTCTTTCTACTAAGCTACTTTGTGCTAATTTTTTTTTTTTACTTACATTCCTTTGGGTTAATTAATGGATTGGTGGGGAGTTAGATGTGCATTTCTGCTAACCTTTGTGTCTTTACACAACAAATGTGAGTTTGCTCATATTTCCGTGGGCTGGGAATGTGGGCTAGACTCTACTTCATGTGGAATGAGCTAGGCTCACCCAAACAAATTGTCTTTGTGCACCAAAGCAAGTTGAAACTGTAATATGATAGTGAGAGGACCGATTCCTGAACCAGAGTATTTCTTTCAACCTTATGCAGTAACTATAAAAACTAAAAGAAAATTTGGTTACAAAAAGATAGAGCTGGGTTTGTTTTCAAATTCAGGCAGCTCTCATTTACCCTGCTTTGCTAACTCAAAAGTTCCTAATAACATTCTACAATTCACTTCTTGCCAATTCAGGTGACATCATGCATCATTCAGGAACTTCCACCAGTTTTTGAACAGATGAGGCTAAGAACACATAGAAAGTCAAAGTCTGCACACTCGGATTTGCCTGATAGATCCACTTTAAGATCTAGTCTCCCAGAACACAGCACATTGAAAGTGGGCACTGCCTGTATGTGAATTAGAAAACAAATATGTGAAGATGGACACGATCTTAAAATAAAACATGGTGGTAAAAGCATCACTAAGGCAACAGCAGTAAGGGCAGAACTGTTCTGTAAAATCTATAGATGGCCGTTTCAAAGAAATACTCCAATTGCTTTGCAAGTGATTTGGCTGAGGTGCATTCAGAAAGAACAAGCTGAAAACCTATCATACTAACTATTTCTGGCATAGTCCAGGATGCTGTTTTGGATTACATCAACTAAAAGTTGACAACTATCTCCATCACTTATATCTGTCACTCTAAAAGGACTTATTACACGTAGCAGTTTATGCAAATTCTTTGTGTGCATATTATTCTTTACAACTGGATTTTACTGTCTATGGAGGCACATTTTGTTAAACCCTGATATTTTAGTAGATAATGGTATCTGTTGGCAGAAGTTTCACTGTAGCGAAAACCAAGAGATTAAATTTTGGATCTAATGTGGTCAATACTAAATAGTGTGAATATGGATGGTCATCTGATTTTTTCCCTGGGTCTTAGATTCTAATATAACAATGTGAAAGTTGGTATAAATCATTTTCAATGATTTTCAGTAAATATTCAATAATATTTGTTATGAAAAAAGCCATGGTGGCTTAATTTGAATAATTAAATTATATGTGACTAGTTCTCTATTGGAATCTATTATATGCAACAAATTAATTTTTAATTAACAATAATCAGGGTATATATGTTGTACTGGTAAGATAATAGGAGTTACAGATTCATAAACTATGCCTAAGAGTCACACTGACTGAATTTAAATCTTGACTCTGCCACTTTCTAGCATGGGCAATTTATTAAATATCATTCTGCCACAGCTTTCTCATCTGTAAAAGGATAAAATAATAATACTTACTTGTAGTCTTATGAAAATCAAATAAGAGGGTATCAATAAAGTAGTCAAATGTGCCTGACATTGAAATGGATCATTATATAGTGTTTTTTTTTTTCTTTTGTTATTACTTATTATTTTGAGAAGAACTTGGGATGTTTTCTAGAGCAGGTTTTATTTATCAGAACACGCTGAAGAACTACTAGCCCACGTTGTCACGAGCTGAACACAAAGCAATGCTTGTTCGGTCGTTGGAAGGATTCATGAAGAAGTTGCCTGTTTGCCAACAGTTAAACTGTAGAAGATGATTGCATTGTGGTAAAATTGGACTGAACATCTTCTAAATTTTCTTATAATTATAAAAATCTAAGAAGTTTGTAAGACAACATAAAAGGCAAACATGGATTCCAAATAGAAGCAATTCTGCAGTGGAAGGTATGAAATGGGAGCAGCCCTACCATCTCCTGGGTGTGTCTTTGGACATTTCACCTTAAGCTGATAACATCACATCTTTTGATTGCCCCCTTGCTGAGTCCCAATTCACCATGCCTTGGGGGTGACTCTGGCATAGGTTCATTACATGTGTCATTTTCTCTCCTACTATTTATGTGTGGTGTGATATCATGCCTTCCATATTATATGCTTGCTTTTTGCATAAAGGAATGATCTTTATCCTTATGTCTTTAAGTTCATAAATATCTACTATCAGTTTGAAGTCTGTATTTTTTTAAAGAATTTACTTATTTATTTGACAGATAGAGATCACAAGTAGGCAGAGAGACAGGCAGAAAGAAGAGAGAGAGAGGAGGAAGCAGGCTCCCTGCTGAGCAGAGAGCCTGATGTGGGGCTAGATCCCACCTGGGATCACGACCTGAGCTGAAGGCAGAGGCTTTAACCCACTGAGCCACCCAGGCGCCCCCTGAAGTCATTTTTTATATTTTGCCTAGTATTTGGTGATTCAGACCATGATGAACTAGCTGAGGAGAAAGTATCCAATACAGGGTTATATGGCCATAATTAACAGAGATTATTTCAGGTGTTGGGTGTCCTTTTATTTTGTGGGTTTTTTAAACTTTAAAATATGTTATTTTTTAATGGGATTACCCACAGAGAGGTTACAGTTGATAGTCACTAATAAGATATACAAAAAACAAAAGCAAAAACAAAAACTACTTTAAGGAAGCTAGTAAAACTAAGCTTCTATTTTCATTCAGTAAAAGCAAACTAATCCTGCAAATTCAAATACATTATACCATTCCTGAGTTTAAAAGTTTCATTCTTGAGCTGAACTAAGTTAATTCAATGCGCTCCTTTCCTTCTTCTCTTATTTTACTCTACTGAGGTAGGGAAAGGTGAGGCTTGTGTTGTCTTGGTATGGGGGAGGCAACATCCTACATTGTCTGCTGTCCTTCACCCATCCTGACCTCTGCTGAGCTGTAAGGCAGATGACTTTTATCACTGTGCAATGTGGTCCTCTATATGATGTCCATGGTCTAAACACCCTCTGCTTTTCCTATGCATATATTCTTTATAACAAAATATAAACTTCATTCACACTAGCCCTAAGGCTGGGGTAGGGTGAGGAGTAGAGATCATGAAAGCATAGGACTCATTTTCAGGAACCCAGACAGTTTCTAATACAATCACGTCTGTACTCTACAGTAGAACTTTAAGTTCCTTTGAGTTGTAAATAGCTCTGGAATTTTAGCTTTGTTTTCTCATTTTTCCTTTAAAAAAACAAACAAACAAACAAGATCTTATTTATTTATTTGCCAAAGAGAGAACAAGCATAAATGGGGGGCTGGGGCAAAGGGAGAGGGAGATGCAGACTCCCTGCTGAGCAAGGAGCCCGATGTTTGGGGGCCTTGATCCCAGGACCCTGGTTTATGACCTGAGCAGGAGGCAGAGGTTTAGCTGACTGAGCCACAAGTCACTTCATCATTTTCCTTTTCTTTCATTACCACGTTTCATTTTGCATTCCTTTAGGCTTTGGCACTTGATCTTTCCAAGCCAAACCATTTGGAATTCAGAAGAACACACACACACACACACACACACACACACACAATTTATCTTTCAAGTTCCTAACTCTTAGAACTTCATTTTTTAAGTGTGATTTTTAAGATGCTTTTTTCTTCCTATAGATTTTATAAAGTCTATTTAAGAGCTCCAAAGGCCAAAATTGGGCAGTTATTTCTCTCTTATTCTCTGAAGTCAGGACAGGATGAAAATACTTGCTGCACATGATTAATGATGAGAGATATTAGAGTTAAAAAGGATTGTCAAACTAGGAAATCTGATCTAAGGCTTTCCTTTATTGTATCTGTAATATGCAAAATATTAGGCAACGGATAAATTTAGAAATACAATATGAATTAAAACAGATAAATGAGATTTTGATGAAACTTCCAAGCATGTGGTTGAAGAAAAAAGATATTTAAGTAACTTTCAGTCAGAAGGGATGTGTTGAGGTTAAGGGAGAAGACTGAGGTACATGATAGACAGATGAAATGGAGTCAGTTGGATATCAGCAAATCATGTTTCATTGTTCCGTTAGTCTTGGCTGTGTGTCAAAGACATGTAGGGGCCCCTGTGTGACTCAGTTGGTTAAGCATCTCCCTTTAGCGCGAGTCATGAGCTCAGGGTTCTGGGATCAAGCCACATGTTGGGCTCCCTGGTCAGTGAGGAATCTGATTCTCCCTCTCCCTCTGCCTGTTACTGCTGTTCATCCTCTCTCTCTCCATAAATAAATAAAATAAATAAATAAATAAAATTTTAAAATGACATTTATTATTATTTTTATGAATTAGAAACACTTTTTTTCCTGCTTTCATTTTAATTCAACCCACCAATAATTAAATTTTAAAAACAATCCACTTATCCTATTTTTTTAAGACTTTATTTATTTATTTGACAGAAAGAGATCACAAGTGGACAGAGCAGCAGGTAGGGAGAAGGAAAGGCAGGCTGCCTGCTGAGCAGAGAGCCCAATGTGGGGCTCGATCCCAGGACCCTGAGATCATGAGATCATGACCTGAGCTGAAGGCAGAGGCTTAACCCACTGAGCCACCCAGGCGTCCCCATTTATCCTATTTTTATCCCACCTTTCCTACTTTAATTTGTAATATTAATTCAAAGATCACATCAATAGAACCAGCATCATCGCTTGATGTAACATCACAGAGTGTTTCCAAGAAGTCTTTGGCTCAAGTAATTGTTCTCCTCCTCCCTTTCCTCCTTCTTTTCTGTATAAAATTGTCATCAGATTACAATACTATCTATGGGATTGTTAGTCATTCTAAGAAACTATAACTATCCTGGTATTTTTCTTTTTTTATAAGGAAAATGTTGGATAAAGATGACCACAGGAAGATTGAACTTTTTCACTCAGAACTAAAACTCAATATTATGTGTTATGTTAATAACTGGGAAAATAAGAGGGCCTCTAATTGCCTAAATTTAAGATCTCTTTACCTTGTTCCCACGGATAATGTGCCAAAGCCAAACAACCCTTTTTTTTTTTTAATTCCATGTTTTAGGTATTTATTTATTTATTTATTTTAATTTAGTTTTTTTTTCAGTGTTCCAAGATTCACTGTTCATGCACCACACCCAGCGCCCCCTATACCACATGCCCTCAATACCCACCACCAGGCTCAAACAACCCTTCTTATCAAATGGATTGTTATCTATGCAGTCAGGTGCTGTGTATTTGACCAAATCCATCTCCCTAGGGCAGGAATTTCTCTCTAACCAACAAAAAGCATAGATAATTTTTAAATAATTACTTTGTTCATTTACTCAAAACCTATTTCTTAGTGACTTCAGCTGGTTAGACACTAAGCCAAGTACTTTGCTTGTGTCTGTATTTACTGCTCCTCACGGCCCCCCATACTGGGGTCATTATCTCTGTTTCATGAGTAACAAAACCTGGGATTTAGAGAGGTTAAGTGATTTGTTTCAACTTACAGGAAAAGTAAGACTAAACCTAGGATCTATGCTAAATTCCGGGCTCTTTTCATTACCCATGTTACTTCTATTCAAGAGAAATTTACTTAGTGAATAAGTGCAAGGCAGTAACATATACTAAGTTTTCCTTGAAATCATTAGGAAAAAAAAATGCTTCTTAAAATGGACAAGCACCTCTTTCTTATCCTCTTACTTCATTTTTCACTCTTATTGCTATGTTAAAAATACAAAAACACATTCATGTTAATGAAGAAAGTAGAATGAAGGTGTTAATTATATTTAAAGTATGTGTTACCTGTTAGCTTGGGTCTTTTGTGCTAGAAGCAGGTATGTAAAAACAGATTTGAGTCACTGGGACATCTTTGGCCTTGGGCTGTCTTCTCTTTCACCAGACTTCTTGAGAAGCTCTACAATACCCTTGTCCATTTTGTCTCCATTTATGTTCCTTCAAACCTGACTGGTAATGTTGAGTGAAAGTTCCAGAGGATGGATCCTAAAGAGATGTAGGAACCTGAGTTTTAGATACTAACTGGGTTAAAAGTATGATTGCTCTCTCTTCCCTAATTCTTCTGTTTTTCGTAGAAATACAATGAGCTTAGAAATAAAAATTGCCACATGAAACCATTTACCTCTATCTCCAAGAATTATACTCCTTTCCTCACAAAGAATGAACAAAATGGAGACATGCTCTGAGAAAATATGTTTACCTACACTTCTAACTAGGGATATTCTTAACACATATATTCCACTCCCTAATTTCAATTTCTCTCATGACTCATTATCACAGTTATAAAGTATTAAGAGTCTAATATGTGGCAGACGCTGGTTGCTATACATATATCACCACATTTCTGCATTGAATTGCATCCTCACATTAATTATTTCCATATGTCAATGAAGAAATAAATGCATAGATAATGTAAGAATGTGCTTAGATCACGTAACTCATTAAGAAGGAGCCTGGAGTCAAACCCAGGGCTGACTCCACAGCTTATCCTTGACTGATTAATTGCGGTTAGACTGAGTGATTAGGAAACACTGTAGCCTGCTTTGAAGGGAAAAGCTACTAATAAATATACATTTTGGTAGAGACTGGTATGTCTGCTGCCTACTTGATTCCTAAAAATAAACTGTTGATTGTTCATAGCTTCAGAGAAAATCACTTTTCCATAAAGTGCCCCTTATAGAGTGTCAATGAATGTGATAACATCCATAATTTGTCTCAGGGGAGTACGTAATTAGAAAATTAACCTTTTACTTTTCTCCTGTTAATTAGTTATAGAAAATGATGGAAGAATAATACATTAGCAACCATCTACACTGTATTATTGTGCTTTTAATTTCTAAGTTACTCGATAAGGACAAAAAGCTAAGAGACAAGAACCTCAATGTGTTAAGTAGAAATGGCATTTTGCACATACAGGGCACCTACTTCCTGTGTCTTTTATTTGCTTTTTAAAAATTCTTTAAAAAAACTTTCTATGTTGTGGTAGTGTTTTACTCAAATGACAAAGAAAATTCAGGATTCTATTTTCATCTCTAAACTCATCCTTACTTTTCAGAAAGCATGGTGTTTGTATAGGGTATATACATTCTTGTGCTTCCATGAAAAGATCAAGAACATATAAATTAAGTGACATGACTTGAGAAATTGAGAAAAGCCAGTAGCTCCACTCTTAGCCCCTATCCTCCCCCACTGATGGCTGACTTGCTTGCTCAATTCCCAGAAGAGCTTAATTCTCTGAACTACAAGAAAGCAGAGTCAATCTCATCATTATTGAAAGATTTTATCTATTTTAACTTGAAATCTTACAGATGCTGATGGGCAATGTTGGTTTTGTGTCTCAAAATTATTGGGTGACAGCTTTGATTTTAGGTGCATCATTTGTGATGTTTTATTCCTTAGAGACGTGTGAGAAGGCAAAAACAAAAAACAAAAAAAACCTTAGATATATTTAAACTGTGTGCTACAGAGTGAGGGGCATGGCATTGAACTTGAAATCAGGAGACAAAATGCTTTACTGTCTAGTTTTGAGTATATCACTTAAGTCTCAGAGTCCTAGTTATTCCATTTGCAAAATGGGGAATTTCTGAAGAGGCAAACACCAAAAAAAAAAGTATGCCTAACATTGCAATTATAATTTTAAGAGTATGAAAGAGTAAAATATTGTTATTCCTACCAACTGCTATCTTTGAGTGGCTAAATTTTTTTTAAATTTTTTTTTCTCCCAATTTATTTATTTTCAGAAAAACAGTATTCATTATTTTTTCACCACACCCAGTGCTCCATGCAAGCTGTGCCCTCTATAATACCCACCACCTGGTACCCCAACCTCCCACCCCCCCGCCACTTCAAACCCCTCAGACTGTTTTTCAGAGTCCATAGTCTCTCATGGTTCACCTCCCCTTCCAATTTACCCAAATTCCCTACTACTCTCTAACGCCCCGTGTCCTCCATGCTATTGGTTATGTTCCACAAATGAGTGAAACCATATGATAATTGACTCTCTCTGCTTGACTGATTTCACTCATAAGATTTTATTTATTTATTTGACAGACAGAGATCACAAGCAGGCAGAGAGGCAGGCAGAGAGAGAGGAGGAAGCAGGCTCCCCACTGAGCAGAGAGCCAATGTGGGGCTCAATCCCAGAACCCTGGGATCATGACCTGAGCCAAAGGCAGAGGCTTTAACCCACTGAGCCACCAAGGTACCCCATAAATTTTTATTTTTAATAATAAAAGTGAGGTAAATGCAGAATTCTACATCTTCTTATTCTGAAATTCTCTGTAAAATAATTTCTGAGATTCTAAAAATGTTCCATAGCACAGCACTCCCCCCATTCCTCTTATCATGGTTTCAGTTTCCATGGTTTTAGTTACTCACAGTCTTTATGAGAGAGATGCAGAGGAAGATTTGACATAGAGAGACAAGAAGGCAGTGTGATTACTTAGGCAGAGATTGAAGTAATGCAGCCACGAGCCAAGGAAAGATGGCAGCCACCAGAAATAAGAGGCAAGCAACAGATTCTCCCCTAAAGGATTCAGAGAACACACATCCCTGCTTAACACCCTGATCTCTGGCTGCTTAGTTGAAACTGACTTTGCATTTCAGGGTAAGGAAGAGTAAGAGAATGAACATGTGTTATTTTAAGCCACCAAGTTTGTCATAATTTGTTAAGCAGCCATAGGAAACTAACACACTGTCCTTCTCATCACCTTAAAGAATATTCTAGATAAAATGTTGAGTGACTGTGGCAATTTCTTCCAAAACCCCTAGCTTACTACCTCAAACCTTTATTTCACTGTCCCCTTCTAGCTCTTGAGAAGTCCTATTTGCAAAACTCAATATTACCTTCTCAATGAGAAATCATGGGATGCATTGTCTTCTCATAAATTCTCCCTTGCATCCTGGGTCATTTATGATACAAAAGAAAACTTTTAGCTGGTGAAATTGTTAGAGTTAAATGAATTATAAAATATGAAGTAGAGTTTCCCAAGTGGAATGATTCAAATTTCTCTTTAATGGTATGAGAATAGATCTGATTTTTTCTTAGTTTAGATTCTTTCATTTTCCCTTCTGCAATGAATTGTTGTACATGATGTGTCTTAGAAGATTCTCTTAAGAAATTTTGCATAGGAAAATAAAGGATTACATCTCTTAGGATTTCTCTTTCCTCTTCATTCAGGCATGTTGTTTGTTCGTTTGTTAAAGTCCCCATTGGTGACTTAGTGCCCCTGTTTTTACTGGGAAACAAAAGAACTTCACACTAAAGGATCTTAATACTATAAGAAAAACAATGGAGGAGACCTCTTACAAGATTTAAGATCATGCATTTTTTTAATACGTTTAAAAAGAAGCAGGTTAAGAGAAAATAATTTTGTTGGAATTTCTAAAATTTGTCCCTTCTCTTGATTGAAAGATTTTTCCTTCCTCTATAGGTTAATATACTGATGTCTTTGCCCTCCCCCCACTCTTACAATGAACTGAACATGGACAATTCAAGAGTTGTTTCTTCAGTTAATTTGGATAAACAATAGCAAAAGAGGCTGTTTTTAATAAATAAATATTGAATTAACAAGCTATTTCTCATAGATCATTAGCGATTGAGAGTATCTATGGGTGTAACTAAGTTGTTGAGATATCCCTTAATCTCTATTTATATCCAAAGAGAATATATTTATCTTTTTGACCCATATCATGTTCTAAATTTACTAAGATTTTTATATCTAAATAGCCTTAATTTTTCACTAACAAAAGCATCATTAACAGTTTTTTTTATTTAAATAATTTATTTACTTGTGGGGGGAGAACAGAGGGAGTGACAGAAGAGGGAGAGAAAGAATCTCCAAGCACACTCCCTGCTGAGTGGAGAACCCTTCAGAGCTCTATTCCAGGGCCCCAAGATCATGACCTGAGCAGAAATCGGACACTTAACTGACTGAGCCACCCAGGTGTCTTGATAAAGGGTTTTTTGTTTTGTTTTGTTTAATAATACTCCTAAAAACAGTGCACAGCAAATTGCCAAAACACCAAACAGGAAAAAAAAATAATAATATCAGGTAAATGAAATAAGGGAAACATATAGCTTTAACTAGCATATTTATAGATCTCTAGCATACTGTTATATTTCTAATCCTTATCTCTGCAACCATTTCTCTTTCAGTCTTTACCTCCATTCTCTTACTTATGTGTTTTATTTTTATGTGTGTATGTGTGTTTTAGTTAGTGAATGAAAGAGTTAAACTAGAAATTCCTAAATTGAATGAAATAGAGGTAAATAAATAAAACAGATGGACTAGGAAAAGGTAAGGGGAGTGGAACTAACACTAAGATTTTTGATCTGGGCACTGATTACAAATATATGTTTATTTAAAAAAACACATAAACCTGTATCCTTTTAATTCATGTGCTTTTCTGAACATGTTATATATTTAAGAAATTCATTTAGAAGTAGGAAAAAAGTGGCAAAGTGATTAAAATGCTCACATTGAAGTAAAAGGAAAACATTTTTAAGATGAAATAGCATTGGGGAATATAAAAATCTCATTCTTCTTATATTTTTAAGAATATGTTACCTTTTTTGAGGAAAACACCTGATATATTATTTAACTCAACTACTATCTTCTCTTTTGGTTAGTTAGAAATGTTGTTGGTTTGGGTCAGTTATAATGAGTGCACCATCCCATAAGTAATAAGTTGATATATCACTGTAGTCTAATTTAAAAATTTCAAAGTATTATTGTCTGAAGTAAGAGTTAATTTCAAAATTATCTTTCTATTAAGCAAGCAACAGAGTCATTTTGTATTCTATATATAAATTTTGGAGCAGCAAAAAAGTTCCATTCTTTTTTTGGGCATTGAGTAATTATATTTAAAATCAGTATCTTCTGAAGCCACCTGGGTGGCCTAGTCAATTAGGCATCTGAGTCTTGATTTCGGTTCTGGTCATGGTCTTAGGATCATGAGACTGAGGTCTCCATGGGGTTCACACTCAATGCATAGTCTGCTTGTTCCTCTCCCTCTCCTCCAACCCCTCCCCACCTCTCCCCCACCAATTGTTCACTCTCTCTTTCTCTCAAAAAAAAAAAAAAATCTTAAACAAACAAACCAGGATCTCCTGTAATAAAATGAATTAAGGGCCTAGAGTAGCATACAGTTGATGAGGAGTGGAAAATTTTTGCCTTAACAACAGGAGAACTTATTAGCTTTGAGATAAACTTGTGTTTATGTTTCACAATTATTTTTATATGTTTTAAAATATTTGCCCCTAAATATCAAATGATAAAGATTACATTCTGCTTAATGTCCACATTTTGAGAATAAGAATATCATGAAATTGGGATCTTTTACTTCTGCAGGATGTCAAGGCCCAGAAATATTTAAAAATGTTGTAATATTCTTCAGGGTCCTTTGATTAGAAAGGAAAATTCAGGATTACACTAGAAATTTTGGTGTTAACTGGCAGATACTTTGACAGGGAAAGTATATATAGGCCTAATGTGGGAAATGAGGAGTGGGTAGATAACTTAAGTCTCAGATGGAAGTAAAATGGAAGAGATGGAAGAGTGGGAGTAAACTCTCATTAAAATAAATGGATAAAAGCACTTGCATGAACAGGTTGATATATTAGTAAGCATTGGAAGATCTGTAGGTGGGGAATGGAAAGAATGTAGATAAAATGGAAATGCCTTCATTCATAGAGAAGCGGTGGGCTGACAAAATAAAAATACAGACATAAGTTGTGCTCTAGTACTTGAAGTATTCTTCCATCAGGGAAATTTAGGTGCATATCAGTCTGTGTACTTCTTTAAGAGAAATAATAAATCAGCATCAGAGACATTGGCTCAAAAGTTTCAGGACCCTCTAAGCATACTTAGAGTTTTTTTTTCTTATATGGGTGTTGTTAAATTTACTTGGTGTCTTACTCAGTTTGGATGACTGCAGCAGAGTACCATAGACTGAGTTGCTTAAACAGCAAACATTTATTTCTTTTAGTTCTGGAGTCTGAACACACAAGATCAAGGTGTGAATGGATCTAGTGTCTGGCAAAGGCATAATTTCTGATTTGCAGATGTTTGTCTTTTTCCTGCATTCTCTACAGGGTGAAAAGAGAAGGATTCTCTCTCTTGTCTCTCTTCTTATAAAGGAACTAATGACACTCATGAGACATGCCTTATGATTTATTTTTCTACCAAAGCCACCACCTCCTAACACCCTCACATTAGGGGATAGGACTTTGGGAGGACACAGATATTTAGTCTATAACACAAGTATTTAGGCCATAACATTTTCAAATTATATGAAAATAAGATTTTAGTGCCTTTCAAGGTTAATATTTTTCTATCATTTAGCCCTTTATGCAATAACAAAATAGATTTTACGTTTCACTTGGCTCAGATACTATAATTGTGAACAGAAGTGGACAGTCTCCAGGCATATAATGAATTACCTTATGTAGTCTGAGAGGTGGGGAGCATGGGAGAAAGACGTTTGAGCACAGTCGTGAAAAATAATGCATTATGGAGAAAAATGGTGAGTGTGTCTGGAATGAGGGTGAATAGTGCTCTAGGCAGAGGCAACTATATATGTAAATGCAGATTAGATGTATTAGCATATTAGAGTATTAGACAAAGCATAGTACATTTGGGGAACTGAAGCAAGTCCAGTGGAGCTAAGAAACAGAACAGGTGGCAATGTCATTTGAAGTACATCCAGAGAATCAGAAAATAAAGGGTCTTATGCATGTATGTGTGTGTCAGTTTCTTTATGCTAAATACAGATTCTAAATATTCCAAATTCTAATCTCTTCCAGTCCCATCCAGATTTGTGGAACATAAGGAATAGCTTGGAGGACATTGGGAGAAGGAAAAGAAAAACAAAGGGGTTGAAATCAGAGTGGGAGATGAACCATGAGAGACTATGGACTCTCGGAAACAAACTGAGAGCTTTAGAAGGGAGAGGGGGTGGGGGTAATAGGTGAGCCTGGTGATGGGTATTATGGAAGGCATGAATTGCACAGAGCCCTGGGTGTTATACACAAACAATGAGGCATGGAACACTACATGAAAAACTAATGATGTAGTGTATGGTGACTAACATAACATAATGAAAAAAAAGTAAAAAATAAAATAAATAAATAAATACAGGGAAGTCATTGAAATATTTAAACAGGAGATAAAATGATAATGTTTGTGTTTCAGAAAATCTCCTAGCGGCAAGCTAGAAAAAAGAATTGGAAGGTGATTCATGCAAGACAACCGAGATAGTCCAGATGAGAGATGGTAGTAGTTTGATTTGCAGTTGGATGGAAAAAAAAAAAAAGTAAATCTAGAGAAATATAGGTAAGAAAGTCTTAATACTATATCCCAAGAACTGAGTGAGAAAGAGATTTATAGGTCATAGCTTCCTGGTTTGTGAGTCTTGGAATATGTGTTGGGGCCATTTAAAAAATGGTGATCCTATTCTATGTGAAAGTCCATGAGTTAAGCTTGGGGACAATGATATCAATATGCCTTTGGAACATCCATGTACAGATGAGAAATAAGTAGAATAGTAGATTTTGTTTGCCATAAATAATAATAATAATATAAATGAAATTTGAGTCCAAGTGAATGAAATTACTCTATATAGTGTGAGAAGAGGAGAGAATCTAACATTGAGCCTTAGGGAGTTTTAACCTGAGAAATAGTACAGGAAAAAGTAGGTAGTTTTGGTCATGGAATGCAATATATGAATCTTTCCAGAAGCAAAGAGTTACCAGCAATGCCAAATGCGATTAAGAAGTCAACAAGCTGATGACTGAAAATCAACAAATTAGAGAGAATTCTTCCTATAGCTGAAGCAAGATCAGAGAGCATGGTTGGCTACCTGAGAGAGAAGCAAGGTAACAGAGATAGTGAGTACCATGTTTTATAGAGTTTAGCTATCAGCTGAGGAAGAAGTAGGGCAGCGATTGAGGGGAATGTTGAACGAACAGATCCTTTACAGGGAAGGGATCAAATTGAGAGATTGAATAGGTAAGAAATCCTAAATAATTGATAATGAAAGTAATGAGAAAGGAAAGAGTGGTTTTCAAGTCACAGGTTTAAAAATATGAGGTACTTAAATAAGCCAGGGTATTGAAGAAGTCAGGATTTTTAAAGGTGTTGTAAAAGTCAGAAATCCTTGTGAATTGTGATACAGCATATAGATCAGAGCTAAAAGAGAAAACTGGTGGACCAGGTAGAGATGGTGTTTATGCTTGCTAATCATAAACATAAAGGAGAACCTCTATGCACTTTTGTGTGACTTTTTCCAATGGAACACAGTTATTTGGTTCTGACAAAATATGTAGTATTCATGGACCTATCTAGTTGGAAGTTTTGTTGGATCTGTAAAATAGAAAAAAAAAAAACAATTGTGATAAATTTTGCTATTGATAGGTGTAAACTTGGAATGATGGACCATGGGCTTTGTTTGAATAAGGAAACAAATAGACATTGTTCCAAACAAGTGAAGTTGTTTTTTACCTTTGTGTATGTAAAGTTTGTAAAGATATGGAAATCATGGTTAAATAAATGCAGAAGTTCCATATTGAAAGAGAATAAGGAATTCAAGGCAATGTTCACAATTTTTTTTACCTAGAAGATCTACATTGAGCTATTTCAAGGTTGCAAATGGTTATATTTTTTATATTGTCTTTTATTCTACTCTGATCTTACTCAGTTCACATCTTGAGGTGGTCATTCATCAGAGTGCACAGAGCCTTTAAATCAAACTATTCTTGTCTGATACTTTAGCAGCATCTTATAAGCATTAGATTTAAGGTTAAAACAAGATTATGGAGATTATTTCAGTCTGCCATTTTGAAGATGATCTCTTTAAAATTCAAAGAAGTGGCATGATAAAAGATATAGAGTAGTTAGGAGAGCTGCAACTCAAACTGACATCTCTTTAACCTGGATATTGGGCAGTCTCCATAGTCTTAATTGTCAGTGACATTATAGATTAGTATATTGTCATTGTAGAAGATTACTCAGACAAAGTATATTCAAAGCAATTAATCTCTGATTAATTTCACCAAATAACTACCCCAGTATACTCCAAGGTACATCAATCCCCAAAATAACATTAGAGATCTTTCTATGGTACTTTGGCATGTGATTAAAGAGTAACTCCCAGAAGGATGGAGGAAAATTATAGGTAGGAGCTATTAAAAAAAAAAAAGAGAGAGAGAGAGAGAGAGATTTGCTTTGGATGGCAGTAAACACTAACTCTGCCTACTTAATATTTTTTTCTCAAACAAAAGCAATATAATATTAAACTGATTTATTTTTTGTTTAAGTAATACCAGTTGACTTTTTGTCAGGAAATTTAAAATTGAATATCACATCAGAAAAGTCTGCTACAATATAGATTAAAAGATATAACATCTAAAAGGTACAGATAACCATTGCCTACACGTAATGTGAGTTTCTTGTGAGTTAGAAATACTCATCAGCTGATAATTACATGTAATGTGTGTAAATAATCTCTTCTGATTTCTGCAATCTCTCAGAATCTTACAGAAAGCTTGTCATTTCAGAAACCCTGGACTGATGTGCATCATTCATAAAGTTAATTTCCCTGACTTCTAATACTATAACATTTACTAATGTTCTACTGTCCACCTGTCAAAAGCTTGATTGTTGGCAAGCTAAATATCCATGCCATTCAACATGAATTCCTCTCGACCAGATTCATGTACAATGGTCATGATTGATATTTTTTGATAGTTGATTGAAATAAGGCACCAATGCTGAGATAAACAAGTTAAAGATAAATCATCTACTCTCCTCACCTTACATTACAATAGTATAAATCATCTCATATATTTATACAGTTCAGATTCTGTGTATTAATCGCTACTTATCAGTAGAGAACCCTCTTATAACAATGATGACATCATTTAATCTTACTAGCTTCTCCAAAAGCAGGAGGTATCTGCTCTTCTGATTCCAGATGTCTGCTCTTCCAATTCCAGATGTGAAGGGAACAGCTTCTCTGAGCTTAAAATTGCTAATTAAGATGTTCACTAAGCTTATGTAATTCAACATCAGTTTTGCTTACTTAAGTGCCTATGTTGATTTCTGGCACATATTGGGTGTTCAAGAAATACTTGTCAAATAAATAAGACAGACACAAAAGATTAAACATCAAGAATCTCTGTCAAGGAAAGAAAGCACAGAGCAAGTCTATGTCTTCTCACACTTCTTTTCCTTATCTTTTTTTTTTTTTCTTATATAGTTGAACTTTTTAATACAATGCAAGACTGGAAATTTCTAAGCCATTGTTTTCTTCTTTAGTTCCATCATTACACATCTGTCCCTCTGCTAGGAACTTTCTGAAAGAACTAATTTCCCTTATTTTCTTTTTTTATTTTTTTAAAATTTTTTTTCAATTTATTTATTTTCAGAAAAACATTACTCATTATTTTTTCACCACACCCAGTGCTCCATGCAAGCCGTGCCCTCTATAATACCCACCACCTGATACCCCAACCTCCCACCCCCCCGCCACTTCAAACCCCTCAGATTGTTTTTCAGAGTCCATAGTCTCTCATGGTTCACCTCCCCTTCCAATTTACCCAAATTTTTCCTTATCTTTTGAAGGCACTGAAGAAACCTTTTTATAAAATTTTCTTTGAGATTTAAAGTATAAGTAAAGGTTTTACTTAAAAATATTGAGTTTATGTCCATTAGCTAAAAAATAAACATTTAAAGCAAAAATAAATAACAACCCTGAATTGTTGTGAGTGGATTTCACTTTAGGTTGCCAGTTTGATCATATATTACCCACTGGAAAATGTGTGTGTCATTACAAATGCACTTCAATAGACTAGGAATTACAATTGTTTCCAGAGTAGAAAGTCAACAAAGGTCATAAAAGCAAATTAATTAAATGTTTAAATCAGAAAGCTGCCTAAAACTATCACTTGTTGTTCAAATTTACAAAATCCCAAATCATCTCAAGAGGCGCTCTAGTTAGAACACTACTGGAACAGAAGCAGTATTTTCCAGAGGTTGAGAGTAACTTTTGAATAGTAAATTGTGATGCCAGAGGCAAATATCAATTTTAGATATTCTAATTCTCTAACCAAGTTTTAGCAAGGAATGCACAATAGCAGGGAAGAGGCATCTTTTCTCCAAAATTTAGTGATGAAATGAAACTGTGAGATGGAACAAAGATTCTCAAGTTGAGTGGGCATTCAAATAATCAGGTCATGTGTTCATTACATACAGAAAGTGGATACTTTATCAAGAACAGCAACCAAAGAAGTATTATCAGTTAATTCTTTAATTCAATACAAGATACTCTGTACATGATAATAACGCCATCGATTGAAAGGTGTTTTGGAAGTAATAATGATCAAAGTATCAAAATTCATTTCTGAGTGGTTAACTTTTAGATTTATATTCAAATCTATTTAATATATTTCTGATTTAACATCACTTTCTCTTACATTTGAACATATCACTTATGAAGGAAAAGAAAAAGATGGATCCAGATACACTAGTGAGCTAGGATTCTGATCCAGCCCACCACCTATCTGATCTTTTTTTTTTTTTAAGATTTTATTTATTTATTTGACAGACAGAGATCACAAGTAGGCAGAGAGGCAGGCAGAGAGAGAGGAGGAAGCAGGCTCCCCGCTGAGCAGAGAGCCCGATGCGCGACTCCATCCCAGGACCCTGAGATCATGACCCGAGCTGAAGGCAGAGGCTTTAACCCACTGAGTCACTCAGCCACCCCTGTCTATCTGATCTTTAAACAATTGCAGTAAGTGATCATTTCTGATTGATTATATATCTATGGCAATTACAATTTATTTTGAATTAAAAAAGAAAACTTATATTGAGTTATACTTAATTATGCCTGGCATAATCAAGAAGTAACAAGAAGACAAGTATGGCTGGAAATTTCCGGAATTTCACAACCAGTTGTCAAATTTACTTTGAAAATATTCCTGGAAAGGGACAGGATAAGAAAATAAAAATATAGACCAAAGCATGCTGGAAAAACAAAGAAAAACAGATCAAACAAAGAGAGATCACCATCTTAATGATGAAAGGTTAATTACACTTATTAATTTTTTAAACTAGAAAGTCATGTGATAGTAAGGCACTCTCCCTCCTATGCAGCTGGTAGGATATTAATTGGCAAAGCATCTTTGAAGCAGAATCAAGCAGTACTTACTCGAATTAATATGCACATGTTCTATAGTTTTGAGAAAGTTTTGAGTGAATGTGAGAGGCGGTATGTAAGATGTTCCTAGTAATTGTTGTACCCAAAGCTGGAGGCAATGTAGGTGACCATCACAAGGGTAATAGATAAGATATAGGCTAATCTACACATTGCAACATGACTACAGCACTGAAACATATTATTTGGATGAATAAGAACCCACTTTATGAGCAGGAAGAAGGTTAAATCCGATTTAGAATGCACCGCTGCCTGAAAACTGGGGAGGGCTTAGCCATATGTTATGGCTTTTTGTTGTTTGGTTCTTTAATATAAGCATGATCCTTCTGTAAAATTATTTATACTGTCTTCTTCACCCCCTCAGCTTCAACCATATCAGCCTCCTTTATTCTATTTCATTATTCTAGATAACATTGCAGTATATGAGATCTTTTGCATGTGGTGCTTCCCTTGAATGTGAAAAACGTTCTTCTGTGAGAAACAAACAGCTCCTCAATTCTCCTCCGTGTATCTTTTTGTAAATATTATCTTTCCCATGAGGTCTTCCTAGCCACTGTATTAAAAATTTCAAGTCTACCAGAACCATAGAATTCCTGTCTCCTTCCTCCTTTTCTGATTAATGTTTCTCCCTAGTTCTGTCGTTTACCACTCTATCTATCTATCTATCTATCTATAATGTATTTATTATCCTTCTTTTTTTACCTGTCTTGTAGAATGGTCTGCTATTATAAGTGTAGAATAAATATTTGCTGAATTATTTATTTTTTAAGAAGATTTTATGTATTTATTTGACACAGGCAGTGAGAGAGGGAACACAAGCAGGGGAAGTGGGAGAGGGAGAAGCAGACTCCCCGCAGGACAGATAGTCTGACATGGGGCTGGATCCCTGGACCTTGAGATCATGACCCGAGGCAAAGGCAGACGCTTAATGACTGAGCCACTCAGGTGCCCCTCTGTAATTTTTTCTAAATATCTATTTGATCTGGCATTAATATTGCTAAATCAATTTATTAATTTTTAAATTTGCCTTTGACTTCTATATATTTTCCACCTATTAGTCTTATTTTCTAAGTCAAATGTAAATAAATTTATTTTCTCTTAATCCAGTCAGATTCATGTTTGTTTAATTTGTTTAATGTTTATTTTTCCTGCATATGATAAAAAAAACTTTAGAGAAATGGGTAATATGTGTTGTGCTTACTTTTATCCAGTGACTAGTAGAGTTTCTTCATATAATCGGAGCTCAACACGTTTTTTTATTTAAAGAAATTGGTACATGAATACTTGTTTTTCAAAGTATGGAACTAGGTAGCAATTTATAATAAAGATAGTGTAGACTGTGAATTCAAAATAACACAAGCTGAATCTTTCACAATAAAACTAAATAAATATTGTTTCACAATAAAGCTAAATAAGTGTTCTCCATGTATGTATATGTACATAAATATTTATGATTAGAAAATATACACTTATAGAGGCGCCTGGGTGGCTCAGTCAGCTAGGCATCTGCCTTCGGCTCAGGTCATGATCCCGGGGTCCTGGGCTCGAGCCCCGCATCGGGCTCCCGGCTCAATGGAAGCCTGCTTCTCCCTCTCCCTCTGCCTGCCATTCTGCCTACTTGTGGACTCACTTGAGCTCTCTCTCTCAAATAAATAAAATCTTCTAAAAAAAAAAAGAATAGAAAATATACTCTTATATATTTTATCAATTATTTATGTATATCAGTTATATATTATAGTCAATTGGAGTGAAAACAAAAATAAAATTTAAGTAATTTTAGTGTCTTTAGGAAATACAAGAGAAATGTATAATTTTTATATTATTATACATAGTTATGTGATATTATTCTAGATATGAAGAATTGGTTTTTAAAATATTCAGATTATGAAGATGAAACAACTTATTTTTCTTAAGTTTTATTTAATTTTTGACATTAATATAAATCCATCTCATGAAGCAGTTTACTATATTACAGTAGCAAATCAATTGTGACATGTTAGCTATTTTTTCCAATAATAGACAATGTTATTAAGTGAAAGCATGTCAGGTATGGGACATTCATGAAGGTTTCAGTTGAAAAATAACATGGTGTTTCTTTTTAAAATTAAATTTTACTAGCTTAAAAATACTGGTAACTAAAATCCTGAATTATTTTTTACTTTTACCTGTTCTACTTTAAATAATCTACATTGGAAAAGGTTGCATGCATGGATCACGAATCATATTTTGGCAAACAGAATTAGAGGGGGAGAGGACTCTGGGTAATGTATTAGGGTTAATATAATACAAACCACCAAAAAGGATGATAAAACATAAGCAGCTAAAATCACACACAAAAAAGTTTCTATCCTCATGAATCTTGTGGCTTTACTACTGCAGTAGATAATCACCATGGTAAACGCTTTGGAGACAGAATAAGGATAGCGTAAGTCTTGGAAGATAAATTAAGAAAGCAAAAATCCCATTATTATGGATAATACTATTCAGATTACCATGTCAGAAGGGCTGAATAAATTAAAGAAGTTCCATCTTGCTGAGAATTAAAATAATGATTTGCAAAACATCACACGATACTACTGAATCTTCGGGTTTCTTCAAAGAAAACTCGGATTTAAAATTCTAGAAAAGTTCCTACATAGATAATGAAGATGAAAACAATACTAATCTTACCGATCTTTTTAAAACCTCTGTTCTTGATTTCTGTATTTTGGTTTTATATTCTTAGGAATTGAATTAATAAAGTCCTAAGTAAGATAACTGAAGATTTTCCCAGAAATTGAAAAATCTTATTTTGTCATTGTTTCTTTTTCTTACTTTCTTCTTTTTCCAGAATTCATTGCAGTACTGATTCAAGTTAGGAGAAAATGAAATGAACTTCCAATTAGACTGGATAATGGACTATGCTATGGGCTGATATTGTTCTCTCTCCAATTTAGACTCTATCTAGGATAAATCTACTTTCTTTGGATGAGAAACACACAAACTCTAACCAGCATCCTGTGCCTTCTGTTCTAAGACACTCTTAAGGAACATACTCCAGCGGCAAATGCATTCTAACTGGGATTGCAGGTAGAGAGCTGGGTCCTAAATTATAGAAAATTAAGTCCTGGGAATCTGTCATTTCTCTAATGCCAGCATCTAAGGAATATTATGGATAATTATTTCTAATTTTAGTATATGTGCTGCCGAAGCGAGCACTGGATAATTATTTCTAAAGAGAAAACTTCAGGCCACAATGTGGTTACATGTTACACAGATACATGAACAGACAGGTGCAGATAACCGCAGTATTTTTTTTTTTTTCTTTCTCCTCTTCTATCCCCTCATTCTTGCTCTTATCCAGTCATCTCTTTGCCACATCATTGTAGGTTAAGCAAAGAAAATCCAGAAAGTAAGTGATGGGAGGTATTCTTTGGTGATTTTCCATCTGTTTTTTTGAAACAATGTATACCCTCTCCCAGCTTAATCCACTTCCTTCATTTACTCAGAACCTTTCTAGTTAAGTCTGAGCGGCTTATAACATTGCAAAGTCTTTGCTACTTGTTATTGAATGGATAAGTTTAAAAGACTAATATTCTAATACTGTGGAAATATAAAAGAGCAGCAAAAAAGCATAAGGGAGAACTTATATGCACTAATATGGATGGAACTCTAAGACACATCTTTCAACAAATTACCGACAGTTTTAACTAATATGTTAACACCCTCACACAAACACACATCATATCCTCCCTCACTACAGAAACACGCATATGTTTTACTGGTACCTAAATAGATGTAAACATTAGAAAAAGAAAATGATTATCTGGTGATAGCAAGATTCAAATTTCATAGGTGCAGGACGCTAAAAGAGGAGTTTCTTCTTGTCTGTAAAGTTTTTACGGTTGATTTTTTACAAGCAGAATGTATCTATTGTCTTACTTGAGTAATTTACAAAATAAACAGAAGAAAGTGAGAAAGGGATGAAGGGAAGGAAAGAGAAACAGAGTAAGTCTTTTGATCCATTCAGAATATTTTTTTAAAAACCCATAATTATGCAGTCATCTGGTTTATAATAGATGGTCAAAAGTTTTCTGCTGAAATGGTAAATAAATGACAGCTTTAAAAGACATATGCCTTTAGTCTTACAGCAATGTGGTTATAGGAAATTTAATGAGGCAGAATAATCTTATTAAGGAATTAACTGTCTCATTTTTCTGCTGTAGGCTTCTTATAAATAATAAAATGTATGTTGCATCTATATTCAAAGAAGGTATATAAAGCTTTGAATCTTTGAGTTTCCTTTGCGACTGTAAACCTTTTGATTCTAATCCTATCAAGACCATAATTCCCTTAAAAGTATCTTTATACCCCTGTGTACTATTCTGATTGATATTTATAGATAATGTAAACCACCTAAACATTTAAATAAAAGTCAACTTAAAATAATGGAAACAAATAGAGAAATAAAAAATGTTAACTATAAAGCAATATGAAATTTAATAGGTGCACATTTATATTACTTTATTAGATGGTATGAATTAGTGGTTAAAACCATACATGGAAATGCAAACTAACACAAATGCAGTGGTCACACAAATTCTTTAGGAAGTGTTGTCCTTGGAGATATAGTAAGTGACAGAAAAGTTCTGAACAAAACGATATCCAGTCTTCCATCAGTATTCATACATGAAGTTTGGATGCTTCAAGAAATTGATTTTAGGGATGCCTGGGTGGCGCAGTTGGTTGGACGACTGCCTTCGGATCAGGGCGTGATCCTGGAGTCCCGGGATCGAGTCCCACATCAGGCTCCCAGCTCCATGGGGAGTCTGCTTCGCTCTCTGACCTTCTCCTCGCTCATGCTCTCTCTCACTGTCTCTCTCTCTCAAATAAATAAATAAAAATCTTTAAAAAAAAAAAAAGAAATTGATTTTATACAACAATCTTGAAAAATTAGTTTGTGTTAATTTGTAATATGGAGTAGATTATATGATCATGTATCTATATTGGAATTTTCACCTAAATGAATATCTACCAAAACACTTGAAAGGCATAAGCATGTAAAAAATTCTTCATTATGTGGATCTGTTCAGTGAATTGCAGAAAGTCTGGTAGGGTCCTGTCCCGTTAAATGCAATTGTCTAAACTATCAACATGTCCATGAGAAACATACCAACCAATGTTCCCGAGGTGTATCATCCTCATTAATAGCCCCTGGCTTAGACCCTTGGAAATGATTACCTTGCCCTAGGTGGAAAGTGGTCTGATGGAAGTGGCTTCTTAAAGACAAGAGAAGGTAAGGGGACTAGGATACAGCTAGCATGCAGTTAGGTTCAGTGAAAGGTCACGGGAATGATACTATTTCTCAGAGCAGTAGAAATCTAATCCCAGCTCCTATGGGATGTATAGAAGTGGTAAGGTATTTGTGTAAATGTTTGGTAACTGTATGCACAAGTTTGGCTCAGATGGATGAATGTTAACCGTGGAACAATTTGCTTTTGAGTGGATCTTATGAACCTGAGCAAGGACCCGAGAACAGCAGACAGAATGACAGAAGAATAGATGAGAGCTTTTTCTCTGGATTCTATGAGCCCAAGTTTAGATGCTAAGACAGTAGATTAACCCTATTTTCCTTTTTATTCACAAAATAAGGTCTGAATCAATTATAATTTTCATTTTGAAAAGGATTGAAATAAGTTAACTTTTGGTTAGAGAAGTTAGACTGAACACATACACTTAGCCTACTCCCTTTTGATACTCCACAGTCACAACAACAAAAAGTAAATTTAAAAATGAGAGGGAAAACAATCAACTTTTGAAAATATTAAATAATAGTTAATTAACAAAAGTAGTCCTAACCTAGAAGTGGGGATGCAAAGACACAACTTTTGCACTCTCTCTCTCTCTAAATATATATATATATATACATATATATATGTATATATATTAAAAATATATGTATATATATATACATATATTTTTTTTTCTGGAAAGAAAAGTATTTCTGGAAATAAATATTGGGGGGTGCCTGGGTGGCTCAATGGGTTAAAGCCTCTGCCTTCAGCTCAGGTCATGATCTCAGGGTCTTGGGATAGAACCCCGCATCAGGGTCTCTGCTCAGCAGAGACAAGTCTCTGCCGACTTGTGATCTTTGTGATCTTTGTCTGTCAAATAAATAAATAAAATCTTTAATAAATAAATATATATATGGCCAAAAAATACGGTAATTTGTTTAAGTCTATGTCTTAATCTGTTTAGGGTACCAGAACAAAATATAATAGACTAAGTAATATAAATAATCAAAACTTACTTTATCACAGTCCTGGAGACAAGAAGTCCAAGGTCAAGGTGCAGCAGGATCTGTGTCTGGTGATAACTCTCTCCCTGGGTTGCAGACAGTTGTCTTCTCACTGTGTCCTTATAGCAGAAGGGGTGGGAGAGAGAAAGAATTCTCTAGATAGCAAAAGCTATCTAGAGAATTCTGGGAAAGATTTGAATGTATTTAAAAAAAAAAGTTTTTTAAACTTAAGCAGTATTTGCAGATAAATTGATAATACATATATTGGAATCAAAATTGCTATTTAAATCATTTAATTAATCTATATATTAACCCATCAAATATGTACTGACTGCTTATTAGACTTTGTTACACTATAAAAGAAATCATTTTCAGAAGTTTAAGTTATATTCATTTCTGATTAAAAATTATCTCAAAGTTCTAATTCCTCATTTTACTTAAACTAATCATTTTTAAAACTCTAATCATCTTTACTTTTTAAATTTTTTATGTCAAATCTGACTCGCTTTATTTTTATTTTTTTGTTTCGAATTTTTATTCAAATTACAGTTAATTAGCATGCAGTGTAAGATTACTTTCAGGAACAAAACTTAGTGATTCAACACTTACATATTACACCCAGTGCTCATCACAAGTGCCCTCCTTAATCCCCATCACCCATTTAACCTACCCCTACCTCCCTACCAGCAGCCCTCAGTTTGTTTGCTCTCTGGTAGTTTGTCTGTTTTATGGTTTTGCCTCTTTCTTTTTTTCCCCCCATGTTTATCTGTTTTGTTTCTTAAATTCCACATATTAGTGAAAGCAACAACAAGGTTGGAAATAGAATATATTACGCTCAGCAAAATAAGTCAATCCAAGCATCTTCTTTACATTTTAGAAATGGGGATAGTTCATTTCCTTACTACTGTAGGCATTAAACTAAAATATTGTGCAAAATTGCCAAGTTGCCAAACAGATATTTGTTCCTTCATTTTCCTTCTCATGGCTTACACTATATGTAATTTGTCATTTCTTTCTTGAATTTACAAAGCATTTCTTACGAACATATTCACCTTTAATAAAGCAGACTTTTATTCCCTATTATTCTTATATATGCTTTACCATATATACCCAACAGATACCCATTTAGAGATAGTTTAAAGGGCTTCGACTTCTTGTAACTATAAATATTAAAACTGATAACCTTGTTAAAAACTACTGTCCAAAAAAATACTATTGATATTGATATAAACTGATTTTTAAAAATTATGAATAATATGGTTTCTTTAAGGATTTGCAATATGATTTTATTTAAGACAAATAGATTTTTATACAACATTTTTTGGAACACATGTTTTATACAAAGCATATCTGCATATGAATTCAGAACATAATCATAAATTCTAATTGCTTGGGAATTTATTATGAAATATCTATGAATTGAATTAAAATATAGAAAATTTCTACTGAGCAGAAGTGGTAGAGTATCTTTCTAAACGTTAATTGGAAAATTACTTTCTGAAATTAATCAATATGGCTCTGGACCATAATTTGAAATGAGATTAAAATCAAAGGTACAAGCCCTTGTGTTAATTAAATAATTCTTGGAAGGCTTGGGGTGGAAAGCTGGTTTTAAGCTCTGTTAATCTGATTAGATTCCAGACCATATGATAAATGTGACCTACTTGGATTTTGCAACCAGTAGAGTTCCAACTCTTTACTTGTCATGATACCATGATTTTTTGAGAATTTGTATTTCTTTGGTGTCTCTACTATTATACTTAAATCTGTTAATAAAGGTTGTGTTATATATTAATAGGGAAAGAAAAAGAACATTTCCGAAACTTCATTCAGTTAGTGGGGCAATTAAAGATACATTAAAAAAAAATTCTTATAGAAAATGTTTAAAGACTAGAAGCCTTAATTAATTAAGTTTCTTCTTATATTCTGAGAATGACTTTAATACATTCACAAAGACTAAGTGCGAGTCTTCCTTACTTTGGGCCAAACTGCATTTCTGACAAGCTCTGTATAAATCATACCTTATCTTCTCGCTGAACTACAAAACACAGAGGTTTTAACATTGCATGCAATGTATTCTTAGAGGGCTGTAGTTTTTAAGAGTTCTTATTGAGTTCTTCTAGTGCACGAAGTAGAGACCTAGGTCACAGACATCAAAAATCAATTGTGACTTATTTAAGCAGAAAAAGAGTTTATTATAAGCATGTTGGTTAGTGCCAAGAAATGCAGAAGGCTGGAAAATCAGCCTCAGAAAATGATCAGGAAAAAAAGAAAACTGAAGAGCAGCTAGGCTCAGAGCCCAGAACTAGTCCATCAAGATGGCTCTTGCCACAGCTTGTCCTGATACCCTATGAACTGGATGTTTCTGCTTCTGATGCCAGCTGCCTCTATTCTTTGCTTCAATAGCTTGTGATTCAGTTTAGGGTAGGTCAAAAATTTGTCAAATGCATACATTTTAGGGACAACAAAAGCCAGTAAAAAGAATGTCTGGCATTTGGGGCTTTGGTAGTGGAAGACTGCTTTCTGTATCATACCAACATTCTCTTCATAGGGTAGTTGCTACTAAATACTGGTAACCATGAAAAGTGTTCATACTGTCTTATCCCCAGCATCTGAGATTATCAATGATTGATTTATTAACATTCTGTCCCAAGGGAGCATAATACAATGAAAATCTATCATTGCTATTACCTAAAAACTTATTTTCATCTGAATAATCTCACTTTCCATTCAATTATTATTCTGATATTTTTTCCTATTCTTCATTTGTTTAATGGGAGCTATATCTGTACTATTTAATATCACTGATAAAAAGTGAGAAAAAGTGGTTCTGTTCTGACTTGGTCAGCCTCTCTCTCAAGGTGGCAATCTACCCCACATATAAGCCCCGATAATTAAACTCATATTGTATTAAGAACCCCACAATTCCTGCTGCTGCTTAACCATGTGGTTCTAGGGGCTGTCTTAACTCTGGATAGCCTAGATCTGGTTTGCATGATCTGCTCTCCTTGACCCTGTGGATCAATCTCAACTACTCACCAAAGCTGGGTCAGTAAGAATTGTAGATTTGTTTTCTCACAGAACTGAGGGAAAGCTCTTCATTAGACTATGAGGTGCAGGCCCTGTCAGTGATGACTGTGGATCCTGTCAAGGGGTCTGAAGCATAACAGAACACAGGCATGCCTGAAGTGTGTTTTCCAGAGGAAGGCAGACATGACAGATGGATACAGTAAGACTTGGTGGCATCCTAATCTATTCATTCCTCTCCTTCTTACAGTTTAGTTTTCCAACATTTCTTCTATTACAAGTAATACTCTCACATGCTTCCCATAAATTAACTTTCTTGCCAAAAGAAGTTCTATTGATTTTCTGTCACTTGTAACTCAAATTGCGATGACTACTACTAATATTGAAAAACAACTCAAAGCCCCTGCTTTACTGAAGATTTTAGGTAGAAAATCTCATTTCTCCATCTTTCTTTATCTTTTTGGTAGAAATCATTCCACTTTGCTCCCCAGCCAGGGCTAGTATATAGCAGAGAATTTTTAAATCTCTTTCCCCTCTTTATCTATCCCAAGAAAAGAAATCTGGTAAGAACTTGATGATTTGAACAATATTATCTCAAGGTGTGTTTCTCTCCTCCCTCCTCCCTCCCTCTTTTTTTCCTCTCTCCCTCCCTCACTTCCTTCCTTCCTTTTCTGTTTTCCTCTCGCATGAACTAGATATGCATCACAGCACAAATCATTCCTTCCTTCCTCCCTTTTCCCCTTCCTTCCTCACTTCTTTGCCTGCCTGCCTCTCTCTCTCTACTCCTTCATCCCAGTTTCTTGAATCTATATAAGAATCAAAGTCCCCCTCTACTTTTTCCATGTTGATAGTTACATTGCACATGTTGAGGTTGGTATTTTTCTAGTTTTATCTTTTTCCAGTGATTAAATTAGTAAGGTTGGCTGAGTTCTGTATGGTTCATGGAATGTACTTTGTGGAATTCACTCCTGTCATAAGCAGGTTAAAAGGCAAGATTTAGTATGGAGGGAAATTCCGGGTTGTTTTAGGTCTCAGCTATGTTTTCTAATCCAGTCTTACAGTGAAATCCTTCTCTTTTAAAATATTAAGACTCCAGTGATAGAGCTCACACCCTGGTCCTCATTAGGTTTCTTGAACCTTATCTTTAAAGTATAAAGCTTAGGAACAGATGAATAAAGGCTCAATAAATTGGCATTTCTCATGGAATAACAATGTTAAAGGGTGGTCTTTATTATCAGTTTTAATATAAACCCACATATATTCAGCACTTTGTTCCGTGTTATGATGTATTCTTCTCCATTGGAAATCATATATTCTCTAGCTAATAAGAAAAGAAAAATATATATTTTTATTCCATATTGTATTTGTAAGAACAGGACCTTTATTTATTCATTCACTCAAAAGTAATTTAACAGATATTTTCAAAACAACAACTGCAATATCAGGACCTTTGTACAGTGCTAGGAAACAGAAAAAACATCTATTCTTGCCCTCAGTATGTTTAGGAGAGTGGTGTATCAACTTTGATCAGAGATATTACTTCTTTTTCAGGTCTTTGGTTTTTTGTTTGTTTGTTTAGAATACTGGGAAAGTGTATTTTCCTCAGAAGTATGAAAATGTCTACTTAAGATAGCAAGTTTCTATTGGTACGAGACCCTGAATGGTCTTTTAAAATATCTTATATTGAGTGGCTTCGTAGATGGAGCATTCAACCCTTGATTTCACCTTAGGTCATGATCTGAGGTTGTGAGATCAAGCCCTGCATTGGGCTTTGCACTGAGGGCAAATCTACTTGAGATTCTCTCTCTCTCCTTTTGTCCCTCCACTCCTCTCTAAAATAAATAAATCATTTTTAAGGATGTGTTTAAAATATTTTATATTAGAAGGACTGACTTGAATTTTTTTTTTCTAGCATGAACTAGATACGTGTCACTGCACAAATCCTTTAAACTTTGTGGATTTTGATTTTTCTCATCCATAAAATGGGAGTACATATTATGCAGATTAAGTAAGATATGACAGAATGTCAGTATAGGAATTCTTGCTGTGTAGAATCATGTGGGGATAGTGGGGACTTCGAGCCTAAGCCATGTATTCTCAGTGGGAAGATCTCTTCCACAAGTGGTAAAACATTGGTTCTTGAGGAAAAAAAATTAAAATCCATTTTATGGGTGATACATAAGTATATATTACATAAAAACATACATAGCTTACTTGTGGTGTTAGGATTTTGTGAGAATGTGACAAAGAAAATAATGTTATTAAGAATTCTTTTGGCTAAAAAAAAAATGTGTTGAGAAACACTGACTTGGCCATAATCCAGTTTTCTCCTCTAAATGCCTAAAAGGTCATAGAAATATCACTTCTATAGATTCAATTTCTAATATTTGTTGTGTATAATCAAAATTTTCTTATCCTTCTTCCTAGGGCTGTCATGAAGGTCAAATGAATCTATCTCTGTGCAAATACTTTGAAGTATATGGATTATTGATGTCATTAGTGACACTTTGCCATCATGACTAAAAGCAAGATACAGTTCCTAAAGAGAAAATAAATAAGAATCTTATGTTTGGGAACATTCAAATACTATTTTGTAAATGAGAACTCTTTTACAAAGGGAGGTGATAATAGCAACAACTTTGAAACGTGATTCTTCTGCTTGACAGATTTAGGCATATTACTAAATTCATTTTGCAAAAAGCTTGCCTGTTTCTCAGTTTAGGAAAATAGTAAAGAAAGTAACTTTCTCTTCCTAGAAGAACATCACTTCTTACCTCTGAAGTTTGGTGCCCTACCCTCCACTCCTCAAATCAGACACATTGTCTTTGAACTATGAAATAGATAGTGTCATCTAAAATAGTTTGAACACTTATTTCCTTTCTTCTCTATCCCAGTGAATCTTATTTCCTTTATTTATTTACTCTTCATTCAAAAATATGCCCTGAAGATCGATGATGAACTGGGTGCTGTCCTAGGTACTGAACGTACATTAGTAAACAAAGCTGAAAAAATTCCTAGGAGCATGATGCTGACATTGTTATATTTTATTGTAGCCCAGTGCTGCTGGAAAATAGAAACAATAAGAAATCTTCTCACCTGTTTGTGCTCTGGAAAGAACTTTATCCTTCCCCATATGATTTATATAAGATTCATAGTTGTCCCCCCCTTTTTTTCATATGACAAGGCCCTTGAAATTCACATGCTTTGGTTCATAAATGTTAGTTGAACGGCTACCCACTGGCCAAGCTGGACAAAACATCTGTTGTATATTAACTTGACCAAACTTGAGTTAAGCTTCTCTCCTTCCCCCAGGCACCTGCACTTAGGAGCCCTCCCCACCACTGCACTCAGCCTGAGCCAGCATACAACCCCACTTTAAGGTTCCTCCTGAGAATAGCTGACCTCATAATAAAACAGTCTCTGATCTACTGTCCTATCAAACAACACTTTCATCCTACTCACTGGTACCCAGTTCTTTCTAGCTTTGTTTACTACTCCCTATAAAAGAAAAGCCCTTCTCTGACTAACCTTTGAGATGCTGCAATTCTCATGGGCAGAGTGTTCTTGCTGAAATAGCCCCTTTTTCCATTTCAATGGTCTCTTTTCCTATTCTTGCAATAATGCATTTTATGAAGTCTCTCTTTACCTAAACCTGGACTTGTTTTTTATTTGTAATTATTATTACATATTTTTATATGTAATAATTATTATATGTGAGTATCTTATACTTGGCATAATGTTCACAACGTTCCTCTTAAACTGAAGAGAATTGGCTTAGTATTACATTCTAGCTTTTTTTCTAGTATCCATTCCTGATAGGTGGCACTCAAACATTTGATCTAGATGGGAAACAGTTTAAGTTTTATCTCATGGACCAACATTACTCATGATGACTTTTGGAAACCCAATACTGAAAAGGATTTCAATGCAGGAGGCATTCTCAGGAAGAAATAATGCTCTATCAGTAATTTTGTGGATGCGGCTAGTGGATATAAATTCACATGTAATTCTTAGATGTCATCCTCCCTAAGCCTCTACCCACATTTTCCCAGATGTTCTTTTTGGTTTTAATGACACGTTCATCTCATTTTTTGGTTCTCATTGCCTAAACCCATGGACTTTTCCCTATTGGATCTATTAACTGCCTTAACTTGCCAGAAAGAATCATTCTCTCTCTCTTTCTCTCAGTCATTCCCCTTAAATTATCTGAGTTCCATATTGCCTTGTCCATTTTTCTGCATATGTAATAGATAATGAATGAAATATGGCTTTTCTCTTCTGGAACAGATAAGCCAAAATCAAAAAGAACTTCTTGACACACGACATAACTCTCACTTTTAAGCAACTTGAAGATCACTTCAGTTATAATCAGTGATTAACAGCTTTGCTATTCTTCTGAGCTAAATTTTATAGTTACCTAAAAACCCTGAGGTGGTAACACAGAGTTAAAACACTGCTGACTTTAAATTTGGAGATTACAAACTGCAATCCATACATAAAAACCATGCTTGTGTTAAAGCCAGTGGGAGTGAAAAAGAAAAATTGATGTGGCAAGAATGAAAGTACGGAGGGGCGATGTTTTGAGTAATCATTTGCAGAAAAAGAGCTGTGGTTTGGGTCTGCTTTTTATTTTTCCTCTTGCATTTTTTGGAGTTATTTTTTTCCCGAGAAAATGAACCACATAAACTAACATTTACAAAGGAGATAGAATGATTTCATATTCCCTGAAATGTTCCCGTGTTTCATGTTTCATCTATCTGTATGTTTTTAAGATAAGCAAGATGCAATGAGATATTAAATACCGACTAAACGAGTGGTGTGGACAAACGGCCTAGTTAGTACATAATTCCTTTTCCTTTAATAAAGGTAAAGGTCGATGTTTTACCATTTTTCTCTGAGGAGCACATGTGTCTTCCAGGGACCTCCCTCCCATTCCAGGTCTCACCTCCCTTCAACATGAAAAATGCAATGACAATAATAAAACTTTTTTTTTTTCTTTTTTGCAAAACATCTGAGAGTAGGGGACCATCTGCTATTGTCATGTAAACAGGCCAAAAGGACTGGGCAGAAGGGAAAAAAAAATCTGGCATCACGGCCACATCAGCTGGCCCAGATCTCTGCCAGGCCCCTACCCCAGAGGTGTGGAGAACCCGGGGACACTAATTCTGGCCCAGCATTCTGCAAGCATGCTGGTGTTCATGGCACAACAAGGAACAGCTGCAGGGAGCAGGAGTGGTACAGCAGGTTGTGAAATGAGATACGGGCTTATGTCAGAGACATTAAGCTTTTCTGATAAATGGGCTGCAAATTAATTGGTGGTTCCACTAATTAATTTATTTGGGTTGCTGAAATCCTCAGGCCTCACTGTGGCCTTAGCCAGGAGGAGCGATCCCTCTACATGGGGAGGTTTTTTTCCCCACCCAGAGAATTTGAATTTGAGCTTACTTGTTGGTAGGGCTTTTCAAGTCACATCAGCAACGAAAATATTAAGTGATTCAAAACACTTTTGGGGAGCCTGGGTGGCTCAGTGGGTTAAGCTGCTGCCTTCGGCTCAGGTCGTGATCTCAGGGTCCTGGAATCGAGTCCCGCATCGGGCTCTCTGCTCAGCAGGGAGGCTGCTTCCCCTCTCTCTCTCTGCCTGCCTCTCCATCTACTTGTGATTTCTCTCTGTCAAATAAATACATAAAATCTTAAAAAAAAAAAAAACACTTTTAATGCCTAGAAATAGTTGACTGGTGATGTTTGGAATCAGAAGAGTAATCAGACTGCAAAAGCTTATAAGTTTCTATTGGACGGCATGTAGCAATGCCCAAAATGCCATCAGCGAGCCTGCATGGAAATGTCATTGTTGTAACTATGTATGCATCTCTGGCTTAACAGAAAAGTGGGACCATTGAAATGACAGGATCAATAGAAGCATGTAGATAAATGTGTTCATCTGCTTCAGGAATGACTTCTGATATCTCTACCAATACCTATATCTACCTAAATACATATATACATATATCTAGGTATACCTGTGTATATTTTTTTCTAAAAATGAGATCTCATCTTAATAAAAAGAAGTATTTATATCCAGTATGTGTCACTGTGTCTCACTAGATTTTAATTGTATCAAAGATCATAAAAATACTCATAATTTTATGAATATAACCAAGAACCTCTTATATATACTTGTTTAAAATAAATATAATTATAAGCACATAGTTTAAAATGTATTTCCTATGTTATTTCCCTTTTTGTCTTTATAATTTAATTAGAGAGAAAAGATATATTTTCCTCAAAAGTATCAAGTGCAGAAATATACGCAACAGAAAAAAAAAATCCTGACAATCCCCGTTACACATGGATAAGCATAATGAACATGTTTTATTAAATGAATATAAAAATGTCATATATATTATATATATATTTGAGTGTGTATATATATTCATATGTTACAGACTCTGCTTTTTTTAACTTAGTGTATTTTAATCATCTTTCTTTATAGTTGATTTATAGTTATATAAAGTATATTATAGTTTATAATATAACTATATATTATAGTTATATAAATTATAGTTATATAAATTATATTATAGTTTTCTTTTTTAATGGTTTTACAATGCTTTATTTTATAGATAACCATACAGTTTTTAATTTGAAGTCATAAATGGGCATTTAGGTAGTTTTCAGCTTTTCACTATTACAAGCAATTCTTCCTTGATAATCTTAGTATATAACATTTTCTCTATGTGCTTGTTATTTCTTTTGAATGAATTGCTAGTAGTGGAATGTTCTGCCAAAAGATATGTACATAATTAATTTGAAGGTTGAGTAATCAACTGATTGTTTTAACTAATTAAAAAAGAAAAGTAGAATAAAGCAAAACTAGTTAAAATAGGAAAAATAATGCTTTGTAATAAAACTTACACCTCTCACCCAGCTTTTATATAGAAACTCTTATTTTATTACTTACAATTAATCTTCACTAAATACTGAGTTTCCTTAAGGACATAGAAGTTATATCTGAATGTGGATATGTTGCATATGTCACAGAGGATGGGAAGGGTAAGCTCTAACTAAAGGTTTTGAATTATTAGGCACACAAATGGAGTGATTGGGGAAATTAAATATATTTCCAATGCCTGAATTATTGCCCTCATTTCTACTAGCATTTAGCTAATAAGAAATAAGTTATTTTAAACAAAGACCAAATTTGGCTAAACTCAGCTATAAAAAGAATAACTAAAAGGAGTCTACACTTGCAAATAGCTAATTGTGAATAAAAGTTGTATCCTTGCGATAGAATTAACAACATTTTTGGAAGAAAGGAACAGACACAGAAGCACATTTGCTCTATGTCCTGACATGACCACCAGTCTATGACTGACTAGCCAGTCCCCACTCTCTTATTTGTAGGCTTTCTTTTAATTGAAGCGTAATTGACATACAATGTTATATTAATTTCTTGGTGTATGACATAGTGATTCAACAATTTTGTGCATTATTTAATGTTCACCACAGTAAATGACATTACCAGGTGTTACCATACAGCATTATTACAGTATTATTGACTGTATTCCCTATGCTGTGTTTCTTATCTTTATGACTAGTTTTTTTTTATAACTAGATGTTTGTACCTCTTACTCCCCTCTATCTATTTTGCTCATTTCCCCACCAACCTCCCCTCTGGCAACCACCAGTTTGTTCTCTTTTAAGAATCTGTTTTTTGGGTTTTGTTTGTTTTGGTTTTTTAGATTCCACATATAAATGTGATCATACGGTATTTGTCTTTCTCTTGTCTGACTTATTTCACTTAGCATCATACACTCTAGGTTCATCCATGTTTTCATAAATGGCAAAATCTCATTTTTCATGGCTGGATAATATACCATTGTACATATATATACACGTCATCTTTATTCATTCATCTGTTAATGGACATTTGGGTTACTTTCATATTTTGACTATTGTAAATAATGCTGCAGTAAATGTAGGGGTGTGTATATCCTTTCAAATAAGTGTTTTTGTTTTCTTTGGCTAAATACCCAGTAGTGGATACACTGGATCATAGGACAGATCTATTTTTAATTTTTTTAAGGAAGCTCTATATTGTTTTCCTCAGTAAATGCACCAGTTTGCATTCCCAGCCACAGTGCATGAGGGTTTCCATTTCTCCACATCTTCACCAACACTTGTTTCTTGTCTTTTTGATACTGGCCATTCTGACTGATGTGAGGTGTTATCTCATTGAGGTTTTGATTTTATTTTCCCTGATGATTAGTGACATTGAGCACCTTTCTCTGTGTCTGTTGGCCACTTATATGTTGTCTTTGAAAAAAATTCTTACTCAGATCCCCTGATTATTTTTTTTTAAGATTTTGTTTATTTATTTGACAGAGAGAGATCACAAGCAGGCCGAGAGGCAGGTGCGGGGGGGGAAGCAAGCTCCCTATTGAGCAGAGAGCCAGATGTGGGGCTCTATCCCAGGAACCTGAGATCATGACCTGAGCTGAAGGCAGAGGCTTAACCCACTGAGCCACCCAGGCACCCCCCATCACCCCGACCATTTTTTATTCAGCTTGAGGTGCTTTTTGTTTTGTTTTATTTTTCCTTTTTTTGGTGTTAGGTGTATCACTTCTTTTAATAGTTTGGAAACTAACCCCTTATCGGATATATCATTTGCAAATATCTTCTCCCATTCAATAGGTTGTCTTTTAGTTTTGTTGATTGTTTTCTCTGCTGTGCAAAAGCTTTTTATTTTGATGTAGTCCCAATAGTTTATTTTTGCTTTTGTTTCCCTTGCCTGAGGAGACATATCCATAAATATGTTACTAAGGCTGAAATCCAAGAAATTAGTGCCTTTGTTCTTTTAGTAGTTTTATGTTTTTATGTCCCACATTTAGGTCTTTAATCATTTTGAGTTTGTTTTTGAACATGCTGTAAAAAAATGGCTTAGTTCGTCCTATTGCATACAGCTGACCAGTGTTCCCGACACCATTTATTGAAAAAATTGTCTTTCCCCATTGCATATTCTTGCTTCCTTTGTCAAAGATTAACTGACCATATGGTGCAGGTTTATTTCTGAGCTCTCTATCCTGTTTCATTGATGCCTTCTATTCTGTGCCAGTACCAAACAGTTTTGGTTACTATAGCTTTGTAGAATATCTTCACATCTGGAACTGTAATACCACCAGCTTTATTTTTCTTAGTATTGCTTTGGCTATTGGGGTCTTTTGTGGTTCCATACAAATTTTAGATTATTTGTTCTAGTTCTGTGAAAAATGTTGTTGGTATCGTGGCAGGGATTGCCTCGAATCTATAGATTGCTTTGGGCATTATAATCATGATATTAACTCTTCTAATTCACAAGCATGGGATATATTTCCATTTTTTATGTCATTTTCAATTTCTTTCATCAGTATCTTATAGTTTTTAGAGTACAGGTCTTTCACCATCTTGGTTAAATTTATTCCTAGGTATTTTATTATTTTTAGTCCAATTATAAATGGGATTGTTTTCTTAGTTTCTCCTTCTGCTACTTTATTATTACTGTATAGAAATGCAACTATTTCTGCATATTAATTTTTTATCCTGTAACTTTACTGAATTTATGTAATTTTTGGTGGAGTCTTTAGGGTTTTCTATATATAGTATCAGGTCATCTGCAAACAGTGTCAGTTTTATTCTTCCTTACCAATTTGGATGTCTTTTATTTCTTTTTCTTGTTTATTTGCTGCAGCTAGGACTTCCAATACTATGTTGAATACAACATACAATACAATACAATACAACACCAACATACAATAATGTGTTGAATAAAAGTAGCAATAGTGGACATCCTTGTCTTTTGATCTGAGAGAAAAAGCTTCCAGTGTTTTCGCCACTGAGTATGTTGTTAGCTGTGGGTTTTTCATATATGGCTTTATTTTTTTGAGTTATATTCTCTCTAAATCCATTATGTTGAGAATTTTTGTCATGAGTAGATGTTGTATTGTGTCAAATGTTTTTTCTGCATTATTGAGACAATTATATAGATTTTATCCTTTCTCTCATTAATGTGATGAATCATACTAATTGATTTTTGAATGCTGAACCACCTCTGCATCCCTGGAATAAATCCCACTTGATTGTAGCAAGTGTTTTTCTTGTTTGTTTTTCTGTTTAAATGTACTGTTGAGTTCAGTTTGCTAATACTTTTGTAGAGGATTTCTGCATCTATGTGCATCAGAAATATTGCCCTGTAGTTTTTTGTTTTATTTTGTTTTGTTTTTTTTTTTAGTGCCTTTATTTGTTTTGGTATCATGGTGACGTGGGGTGAAAGAATGAATTTGGAAGTTTTTCTTCCTCTTTTATTTTTCAGAATAGTTTGAGAGGAATAAGTGCTAATTCTTAAAATGTTTAGTAGAAATTACCGGTAAAGCCATCTGGTCCTTGGCTTTTGTTTTTTGCAGTTTTTTTTTTTTTCCCTCCCCAATTTAATTTCATTACTAGCATTCAGTTTGTTCAGATTTTCCATTTCTTTCTGATTCAGTTTTTGGAAGCTTTTATGTATGTAGGAATTTATCCATTTCTTCTAAATTGTCCAATTTATTGGCATATAATTTTTCACAATAATTGGACACAGAGGTGCACTTGCTTTATTTCTTAAAATTAGTAACCAGTCCATCACTGTCTTATTTGTGCAACAAAGTGTTCCTTTCATACAATTGTAAACTTTATTGTAAATTGTTGAGAATATTTTATTCACAAACTGTGTCAGTAAGATGTAGCTTAGTGAAGCTTTTTGTAATTATTTTCAAGATCAGGACAACCAGAGAAGAATTTAATGCCTTTTTTTTTTTTTTCTTTTTGGATTGAGAAAGAACCTTTCTGTTGCTATGTTCTTTGTCCTTCCTTTGTTCTCCACAGCCAGTTACAGAACACCAGCCATCAACAACCAAATTGACTAATTATTCCCAAATCAGGAGGCATGCACACTTTTATAGAAGGCTAGCAAGTTGACTGGTCTATTCCCTAATCAAAGGCAGCTGGATGAAATTTTCCCAGGGGACATTAACTCCTAAATTTTCCAAAGTAGCTCCTGGAGAGTTAGACAATTAGCTTCTACATTTTTAAAGCAGGGCATTGTTTTGAACCTCATCTGTTATTTAAATGATATAAAGCTCTATGTCCTTGCATTAAAGGTTGTTAAATGTGAAGGAGTATCTGAAATAATTTCTTGTTTATAGACTTTTGCTGAAATCCCAGCATATGGATCACACAAAAAAGGTATTCTTCTCTTCCTGGTAACTTAGGTTATATGGCAAAAATTTCTATTTACCTGACATAGCTTTTAGGTTCTGTGCTCAAAAATCTTTGAACATCATAAAAATTGTGTCATGTTATAATTACTTTGAAATCACATGGAGCCATATTCAAATTTCAGTTCTGTGAGTTATTAGTTAAGCAGTCTTGAGCAAATTATCCTAACTTCTCTATTTCCTTATTCATATAATTTGTGCTTGGGACTGTGAGATACCTTGAAGGGAAAAATTCGTCTTTAATATTAGACATAAATAATAATCTTAGTTTGAAAATTGAGCTCAAACAATTAATAAATTTGCCTAAAGTTGTTTTTCATTTTCATTAAGAAATAAAATTAAATTGTTTCATATGAGTTGTAACTTGTAAAGTACACAATATATCTTCAGATAAATGATTTTAATTACATAATGCATCAAATTCTCATTTCAGCATTTTATAAGAAATAATTTTGAATAGTAGTCAGTCATTCTGAATTTAACCTTTTTTATTTTATATTGTTGGCATTCCCCATTTATTGAGCTTAACACTATGCCTTTGTATATAATTATAAAATATGTAACTTTCTTAGGCAATGTTATAAGCAGGCACTCTGTGTTTCACATTTATTAACTACTTTTGTGAGGTTAGCTACCATTACTCTCTCAGTTTCCCAGATGAAAAAAAAATGAGGAACTTGGAACTTTGAAACTTATCCTAATTTAAGTTAGTATATGTCAAAGTCAGGATTTGTTCACAGGACAGATTATCTCCTTAGCATATGCCCTTAATGAACATGGTCTATCACTTATTATTTATCCCTGATTTTAAAGAATCATATTTTTTAGCATATTAAAAACTTCATTTACTACCGATAATACATTTTCCACAGATTTTAACCTGCCTATTTGTGTTGGAAATGTCAATTTGTGTGTTCTGTTTAAACTAAGTAATGAATCAAACAAGGATTCTCAATTGAATTGTATTATTATAAGGTATTTTTTGTGTGTTTTTGTTGTTTTTTGTTTGTTTGTTTTTTTAATTGGGGAAACACATTCTTTAAAAGATTTGAAACAACTTTATAAAATAAGTCATCTTTTTTCTTAAGATAAGATTTCAACAAAAAGTTTTCCAAAAAGTACCAATATTAGTAAAGGAAGTGATTAGTGTTTCTAGGTGAAAAACTGGCCATTTTTTCAATGTGATTAGAGATTATAAAGCACAGTATCAAATTAAAGATTTTTTGTCTTGCTGCAGAGAAACCTCCTTAACTTATTCAAGGGCAACACTTTCTAAACTTAGTTGACCAGAATCCCTTTAATAAGTTAGTTTCTTGCTTCTTACTGTTCTCCAGAGAATATTTTGGGAAATGCTGATCTAAGTGACTCGTCTTGACAAGGAGATTTATGTTCTTTGACACTTAGTTTGTTTTCTATTTCAACATTTTATATACCCAAAGACTCAGAGTTATTTTCTTTCTATCCTGGCTTTTAACCCAATAGTTGTAATAATAGTTGGGAGTGTTTAAGATAAGCACCTGCAAGCTGTTATTTGCTGATTGTGCCCCATCAGATATGCAAACAGACACCGTCCAGTACATGCAAAGTGAGGGTGTTTTATGGCATCATGATGCACACTGGCAAATAGATAAAGGAGGTTTCATGAAGTAAGGTGCTTGGGAACTGATTAAAAACAAAACAACACACATATTGAATACTTAGAGTCTCCTGTTACTGTGCATAGTCATAGGCAAAGCCACTAAAAAAATATTTAAAAAACTATTGCTCTTCTGTTATCCTTTCCCCAAAAAAGACATACCATTCAGTCTTCAGAAATATGATAGTGTTTTCTGAAAGACAGTGACCAGCCTATAATTGGTGCATACAAGAAGTTGAATAAATATGTGTTGAATCAATGAAAGGAAGAAAGAGTCAGACTGTGAAACCCAGAGATAATGTGTTTGAGCAGCTACAGAATCCACTAACAACAGGACTATCTTTATAGTCACTCAGTATGGGACAACCTATTAGTCTTGCAGTGTTACCTGCCTGTAGAGTTTTAATCATTACCAGTAATACCATCTCATTATAGGAAGCCCACTGGTATACACAGCCTGCTAGAAAAACTTACCTAGTATCATTTTGCAAAAGATTTTTAGAAAGACCCATCAAGGTCTTTCATACCTGTCAAGGCATTTTTCTCATTCAATGGGATTGCCCTTATATTTCACATTGCTGATATTCTGCTTTTTGAAGTTCTCTGCTTACTTTTGAAGGCACTATTTTTTCCCTACTTCATTAATTTCTCCTTTTTTTTTTTTAACTTCACAACAGGAGGATGCGTTCTCTCTTCCCTTTTTCCAATGTCTTCCATTCTCTTTGTACCCTCTCCTGCTTCTTTCATTGTCGTAATTCTGATGCTTTACTCAAAGAAAGTGGTTTGCAAATAGTTTTCTTAAGCTAAACATAATTCTACAGAATGTTGAGTCTGATATTTTTCCAACTTTTGCCAATATTTTAAACTTGAGTATCCCACTGACAGTTGAACACATATCCAAGGACCTTCTCTTCCATTCCAAAGCCACCTTCTCCATTTCCACTCTCTTCTTGGAGAGGTTCTGGCCCTTTCCAAAAAATACATCTTCTTTTTAGCCTGGAGAAGTTGTTGCTCTTTCAAATTGGAAGTGACAGTCCTGGGAATTGGTTTGTCCCACTGCCAACCTGCTCCCCTGATCTAGTCATCCACAGAAGTAGAATCAGTTTAAGCTGCAGCTGACCCAGCTTGAGTTCTACCATTTGCCTATTTTCCTTTCCTTGTATAGGTAACTCCTGGAGTCAATTCTTTAAAAAATCATGTCTATTCACTTAAAATGATAATGCTTTACAGTCCTGCCATGCTTGATCGCTACCTAAAATGTTAGTAACTGTAATCAGAGGTATTTACAAAAACCTAAACTGTGCTTCCTTTTACCTGACTCAACATTTCCTTAACCCTTTCTCATACCTCTGCCTTTTAGAATTTCTGGAATCTCTTTCCATACTCTCATCAACTTGCCTGAACTAACAAAAACATAGGGCTCCCTGAAAGATGCTACTTTTACATTTCTTTTAAATAAATGCTCTTAATTTTTGTACAACTAATGAGTATAAGTGGAATTAGTCAGTACCCAGGTATACTTCGGGATCTATTACTATTACCTCTATATGTTTAAAAGTAAGAAAGAAAAGACATCTCCACTTCTATGAGAATCTTCTACAGAGTTAGACAATCTTTTTTGGTCTTCATCCTTGTCTTCCATGTTAATTTGATCAGTCTTTTGTAAGTTTGGAAGACTTTGTTACCCATCTCACTGTCCTCTTCTGTTCCAAATCCTATCATCATATTTGGTGACATCAATATTAATCTGAGGACCCATTTCAAAGTCCAGTCTTGTATTACATGATGATTTCAATTCCAATAACTAGGACAACTTTAAATTAATTATCCTAATAAGGACTGTCCCAAGAGTAAAATGGTATGCTATTCTTAATTGCACCAAGATGACATTAAGCCATAACTTACTTGGGGTAAAAAAAATAAAAATAAAAATAAAGGGGCACCTGGGTGGCTCAGTGGGTTAAAGCCTCTGCCTTTGGCTCGGGTCATGATCCCAGGGTCCTGGGATTGAGCCCCGAGTAAGGCTCTCTGCTTAGTGGGGAGCCTGCTTCCTCCTTCCTCCTCTCTCTCTCCCTTCCTATCTCTCTGCCTGCTTGTGATCTCTGTCTGTCAAATAAATAAAATCTTTATATATATATATATATATATATATATATATATATATGTTACTCACTCAATAATTGCTTTTTTCTCTCTACTGAGTCACACACTCCAAAGACCAAGAATTGGAAGTTTCTAATATAAGACAGACAGATAGATAGATATAGATAGATAGGTAAATGGTAGAAAAAAAACAATGAATAAGTTGAATATCTGATTACTGCCTTGTACCTTTCTGTTCATCAGAATTTGGATTTACTTCAAGACAACTTGAATAGCATGTTGTGAGATGAAGACACCTACAACTGAATAGATCTTTTATTCACTACTCCATTACCATCATAACGTGCATTCCCCTTACCCTTCTTCTTTCTTTCACATGCTAAGCCTATTTGGTTTTTACTTTATACTTTCTCTCCTTGAGAAGTAACTATGAATCTCTTCAAATAATTTATTGCCAATATTCTTTCTTTTGTTGTTTTTTTTTTTGTTTTGTTTTCTTTCTGAAATACCCACTTCACAAAACATTAACCCTTGATCAAGCCTCCACTTACATTCTCTGGATTCCTTTCTTCTCTAATAATCATCAGATTTAAACATGCCCAGATTTCTTACATTTTAAAAAATGTCTTTTGATTCTTAACCTTCCTTAGTGACTGGCTTTCCTTTCTCCTTTCTCAGAGCTGTACTTACTAGCCTTATATGTTTATTAAATATAATATACATCACAATAGAAATATATACATTAAATTGAAGACATTTTATAGTTAACTGCTAACTCACTTTCTTTGTCACTCTTTGGAGACTGTGGGATCTTCTAAGGCAACAACTAGAGATTATTTGTATTTATTTTCCCATTATGTTTAAGTTCTTAGAAAGCAGGAAGTATCAAAAAACATTATTCAGAGGTGCCTGGCTGGCTCAGTGGGTTAAGCCTCTGCCTTCGGCTCAGGTCATGATCTCAGGGTCCTGGGATGGAGCCCCGCATCAGGCTCTCTGCTCAGCAGGGAGCCTGCTTCCTCCTCTCTCTCTACCTGCCTCTCTATCTACTTGTGATCTCTCTCTATATATCAAATAAATAAAATCTTAAAAAATTATTTAGTGAATTAATACCTGGTTTAATATATATCTATTGAAGAGGTGTGATCCACTTGTGGCCATTCTTTACCTATCACTTCTAATCATGGTATTATATCCTTCTTTTAATTCTCTCTCTCTTTTTCTCTCTCTCTCTCTCGTCTGTTATTACTTATCTTTCATTGAACTCAATCCCAAAGTAGTCTGAGATAAGTAAAAGGACTCTAAAGGGTGCTTGTAATATAACATATTTTGGGTGATAGTCTATTTTCTTTTCTTTAGATGAACTCTGCAGAGACTTGTCAAATCCATCTTGTTCAAGTATAACTGTGGTATTATTGGCTTTATTGCAGGCAGATTCTCAATCAGCATTATAATAATACCATAAAAAGCATAAGAAAAGCCCTGTGCTTGTTAATCTCCATCAGCCCTAAAGGGAAACCAGGACTTTTCAGTTCCAAGGGTTCAGTTTCTAAGACTAAAGAACAGAATTTGGATATTAATTTTCTTTAGCAGTTACCAGTATTATTCATTTTTCCTATAATTACGCCCCTTTGCCTACATATAAAGTCAGAATATGGGACAGTATTCAAGGTTCTTCACTTACCTAACCTCTTGTATATTGTATTTGGATATAGCATTATCAGCCAAGCCAAATGGGTTCTCTGAGCACCTTGAGTTCTTCCAAATACCCTACTGAACTTGTACCTGTTATTTTTCATTCCTGGAATATTACCTCTTAGCCCTACTGCACTCAGTTAATCCTTCTTCCAGGCTCAGCTGAGATATGAACTCTTCAAAGAAACATTTACTGCAATTTCTTAGTAGAGTTATGTTTCTTTCTCTGAACTACTTATTCTATAGCTATAACGTCAACATTATAGTGATATAATTATTAGGGGTTTGTTTGTTGTTTGTTTGTTTTTTGTTTGTTTGTTTGTTTGTTTTTAGTTTTTACAAATCTGAGATCCTGGAGGATAGATGCTATTTTATTCATTGTGGTTTTCTTAGCATAGAGCCACACAAATAGAAATCACACTGAGAAACGAAACTGTCAGTCTGCATACACAGCCTGGACGCTGAAAATTTGAAACTATTTTATTATCTATGTCAACCTGACTTTGTTATTATACTGTCATTATTGATATTAGTATTATTTTTCTGAAAGCCACATGCCCAGGCAAAGAGCTTGATTTGTCCATTACAGGAATTTGCTGGAATACTCATCAAGAGACAGTTTGCACCCTAAAATTGCATGAATCATTTGCCACAGAATCTTTGCCTTGTTGTTTCCACCAGGGAAAAACACCATTTTTTTTTTCCAGTTCTAATCAAGTTCCCATATGAAAAGACTTGCCTTAAATCAAACTTCAAATTTTCTATAAATCTGTCTTCTTTTTTCCCCTTCCTCTGAGACACTGCCAAAATTTTGCAGAGGATGGTGATCTCACTCTGGTGTTAATCAACAGACTCAGATTGTTTTATCAACACATTACTGATTATTTAAATTAAAGTAAATTAGGGGTGCCTGGGTGGCTCAGTCATTTGTGTGTCTGCCTTCAGCTCAGTCATTATCCCAGGGTCCTGGAATCTAGCCCCACATTGGGCTCTCTGCTCAGTAGGGAGTGTGCTTCTCCCTCCCCCTGCTCTTGTGCTCTCTCTCTTTTTCTCTTCCCTCCCATCAGATAAATAAATAAAATCTTTTTTTAAGTTAATTAAAGTAAATTAAATATTACACTTCATAAACATCTAAGTTTTTAGTTTCTTCATAGAATAGCATGTTAAAAACTTAGGTGACAACTTTTATGCTTTTTTGAGGTATCAAAAATAGTCAAACACATGGACTCAGAGAATACAGTTGTGAAATGATGGAGTATGGGAGCAGTTGAGAAAGAATTCTCAAGAATTCTTTTATGTATGTAGGAATTTATCCATTTCTTCTAAATTTTCCAATTTATTGGCATATAACTTTTCACAATAATTGGACACAGAGGTGCACTTGCTTTATTTCTTAAAATTAGCAAAAAAGTTGTTTTTATTAAAGCACAGGGACAGGACCTGTGGGCAGAAATAACTGCACTGGGGTGATGAGGAGTGGTCAATTATATACTTTCAAGTTGGGAGGGGGTTAAGGATAGCGTAAATCTCTAAGAAATTTGGAAGAAACATTTCCAGGGCCTTGAGGAGTTAGCTACTGTCATTTACTATTGTCAAGTAAAACCTTAGTCATGAGACCCTTTAGATAATGTCAGTGGCCAAATGTTTAGAGGATGATTGCTAACATATATCTTGGTTGGGTAGAGATAAAGAAAGTTCCCAAAGAGATTTTTATATGTTAAAGAGATTTTTATATGTTAAAGAGATTTTTATATGTTAAAGAATATGTTAAAGGATCCTGGAGATCCTGCTAATGTCAAGCTAAGGTTTCCTTTTGTCTTTAGCAAAGTATTAACACAGAGGCAGTTGAGTTCCTAAAGGAAGGGCACTCTGCCTATCTTAAATATTGGTCAGTGGGGCTGTTAAGTAGTAAGGAAGTTCAATGTTTTTCTATATTTCTTTTGCCTTTGCTCTTCAAGTCACAATAGTGGCTTACAGAAGCTGGGGATGAGGAAATACAACTAGTTAGTCAGTTATGCTAGATGAATAAGTTCTAGAGATCTGGTGTATAAAATATTATCTATAGTAAACAATGGAGAACTGTGTGCTTCAAAATTTGTTAAGAGGTTAGATCTCATGTTAAGTGTTTTGCCACCAAAGCAAACAAGACAAAACACACACAAAAACCAGAAAACATAAGGAAACTCTAGAAGGTGTTTTATATATATATTAGCTTGAGTTTGGTGATGGTAACTACATTTGCTTGTGTATACCCAAACTCATCAAATTATATACCTTAAAACGTGTACTTCTTCATACATCAATTGTACATTAATAAAACTTTTAAAAATGAAAGTTTTAGAGGAATTTTAGGGCTATAAATTTGGATTATTTATAGGTAAAATTCTGTCAGATATCTTGTCTACATAACCATTTAGTTGACAGAAGCTCAGATTTGGCCAAGAATTAGTAAGAGAGAAAGAACATTTATTAGATGCCTACTGTGTTTTGGTTGGCATGCATTTTGTCTGAGTAGTCTCCTTTGGCTTAGATTTTAAAGATTTCTGCTTATTTATATCAAACTTGTAAATCATTTTAGACTCTTTTCCAATACTATTTCCAATTGAGGTTAAATGGTTAATATGCATTTAAAATGTAATCAGGCCCAACACTGATTCATTATCTGGTTCAGTGGTTCATTGGATCACTCACTTATTATATAGCCAAAAGTATCATCATAGATCCAGACTGCATTTGTCATAGGAAGCAAACAACCATACAAAGGTTATGTCCATATAAGCCTTACATCTCTAAACCAGGTCGATTCACCCACATATCAAGCACCTTGTATTAAAAATAAGCCATAAAAATGCCCCATTACTTGCCTTGTGAACTCTCTCATATACCTTCCCTTTATCTTTATTTGTCCACATCTGGATATGTGTTTCAATTATAATCTGCAAACAAAATACAAAAGGATTGTATAAAGAGTTGTTTCTTCTGAAGGAGGTATCTGGAAAAATTTGTGGACTATATGGAATTTCAACTGAGTTATGAATAAATATGGAGTTTCCTAATTTCTCTCTTCATGTAACTTTATATTTTGTCTCTCCACTTCTGACTTCATACTTATCAGCTCAAGCTTGAATTTGGCCTGCCACCTCTCTGTACTGGATAAAGACACTCTATCCTCAGTGCTTTAATTCTTAGCTCTAGTCTATCTACACACTTTAGAGTGCCTCATAGCTGGAAACAGGAATAAGAAACTGCACACTTGTGTTAACTATGAAATTGAGCACATGTAACATAATGCTACAGATGGGAGAGAGAGGACATTAGTTTTCCCTCCTCTTTCTCATTCCTAGTCTCAAGACAGATGACTTCTTCAGCCAGGATTTTTGCCCCTTAAGATGGACAAAATTGGTGATAGGTTAGAAATAATTCTGCCTGGACCATGTCTCAGCTGTGTTGGCCCCTGTGAAGACTTTTGACCAGGTACTACAAAGGATCTCAAAGAAGATTGTGTCTCAGTATATCATCCATACAGAATGTGTTCTGCCAACGAGGTAGCTCCACAGATTGATGAGGGCTCAGCTCTCTTAGTGTTGCTTAACTCACTCCTCTGCCTCAAATGCAGAACAATTTCTTCATGACTGACTCCTTTTCCTAAGGTTGTTTCACCAAGAGCAACTGTTTATATTTTATGAGCACAATTCTATAACACAATAAGAGAAACTGGGTAGACTCTTAATTGTTATAGGCTCAACTACTGTATCATGCTTAAGAATTTGTGGAGCATAACAAATAGCATGGAGGACAAGGGGAGATGGAGAGGAGAAGGGAGTTGAGGGAAATTAGAAGGGGAGGTGAACCATGAGAGACTATGGACTCTGAAAAACAATCTGAGGGTTTTGAAGGGGCGGGCGAGTGGGAGGTTGGGGGAACCAGGTGGTGGGTATTGGAGAGGGCACGGATTGCATGAAGCACTGTGGAGCACTGGGTGTGGTGAATACTGTTATGCTGAAAAGAAATTAAAAATTAAAAAAAAAAAAAGAAAATGACTAAGACAAGATTAAAAAAAAGAATAGAAATATAAAAGAACAGATTGATGGTTGTCAGAGATGGGCATGGGGTGTGGACAAAATGGGTGAAGAGGGTCAAAAGGCACAAGCATCCAATTATAAAATAAACAAGTCATGGGGATATAATGGCATGATGACTATAGTTAATAATATTGTTTTATATATTTGAAAGTTGCTAAGAGAGTATATCTTGAAAGTTCACAACATAAGGGAAATAAAAAGTAACTGTGATAATGGATGTAAACCAGACTTACTGTGGTGTTCATTTCATAATATATATAAATACTGACTCATTATGTTGTACGTCTGAAAGTAATATAAGTTTATATGTCAATTATATCTTAATAAAAAAAGAAACCCAAATATAGTAATAAATATCAGTGTAATGCCAGCCATAACAAGGTACTAAACAAGGATCTTTAATTCATCTGTCTGCAAAAGTGCATGTAAAACATTCAAAATGCTTGCTTTTTTGTTTTTACCCTACATTATTTACCAAAATCACCCTATTTTAATTTCACTTTACCACTTTTTATAAATCAGGGATCTGAATTGTAGGGCAATGTGTAACTTGTACAAAGTCAAAGAAAAAACCAGAGGAGGGACTTGATCCAGGTTTATAGACCTGAAGTTTATTACAATGTGGAATATTAAGCCAATGGGGGTAGAGGGTTGCAATTGGAGTTTAAGATGATGGCATAGGAAGACTCTGAACTTACCTCCTCCCATGGCATACCAAATCTACAAATACATGAAATAATTTCTCACTATAAAAGAACTTAAAACTAGCCAAAAGTTTCCTCTAAAACAGGGATAAAAGGGCCTTTTGGTAGGAGGCAAGAAAAGTAGGAGGCAGAGATATGTTTTGCCAAAAATTCTATCCCCAGTGTGGTGACACACAATAAGAAAGGATCTGATGGACCTGGAGCCTCTCCTTGAGAAAACAGAGGTTTGTGCTTTACTTTAGTCACCCCAATAGAGAGATGAGAACTTTTGAGAAACAATGAGGCTTATCTCCAAATGACCTGGAAATTGTGGGGATCTAAGATCCTCCTTTCAAGGTGCTCATGTACAGATTCACTTATCCCAGGAACTAGCACAAAGGCAGCAGTTTGAGAGGTGTCTGTATTTTATGTGGAAAAAAATTAAGTTGCTAATCTTAAAGCATCTGCTGGAGGGACAGGGATTATTTGTGATTTTTCTTGAGACAGAGACATTGTGAATGCCATTTTTTTGTATTCTTTCTCTCACTTGCTTGTGCAGGCAGATGCACATGGACACAAGCACACTAAAGCCCAAACTGTGCCTTGCCTGCAGTGCAATTCTCCTACATGGCTAAAGCCACAGAGGCATCCTGACCCCTGTGCTCTTCACAGGCCTTACTAAAGCCTGGTGCATTCTATGCCTCCAACACTATCCTGCTGCAGCCTTGCTAAAGCTGATAGGCAAGCACAGCTCACAAAGGGGAGACTTCTTTACTTTCTGGCCCTGCTAGCCAGAGGGGCTTGTGTTCCTGGGCCCCATGTGCTTGTAACAATCTGAAACACAGTTCTGGGTAGGATACCACACTCAGGACACTACACAGACAGGACCCATTCATCCTGGATCTTGAACCTGAGAGACAGGCTTTAAGCTTGCCACATGTCTAAAGGCTACAAGAGGCACTCTCAAGGAACATGGGCAGGGACACTCCATCTGTAAGCCCTTCCTTGGCCTTGCCACAGCTTACTGGTACCTTCTAAAATGAAGATTATACACTCATCTGAAACTCTGATTCTTGCAACTATCACCCTGGTGTGGAGGTCAGCAGGATCTATGATTGCATCCCAGAGGACTGCATATATTTGCATACTTTAAAAGCTGCAGCCTGAGGATCTGGCTTCCAATCAGCCTGAATCCAGGTGCTGACTGAGATCACTCCCTTTGGAACACTGATATGTTCTGGCATACTTTCAAAAACTAGGGCTTATAAAGAATAAATCAAGCTACTTAGACAATCACAGAGGTTTTAGAGACAAGAGCAAGGGCAAGATTAAAAGGTAAGGTTTATCTCCTATACAATGCTACACGTTCAAAACTGGGAGAGGAAACTGTTTGCATATGCATAGAAACAAACACCAAGAATCAAGCAAAGTGAAAAATATAGAGGAAGATGTTCCAAATGAAAGAATAAGTCAAAACCTCTGAAAAAGACCTTAATGAAATGGAGACAGTAATCAGTTTAATAAAAAGTCCAAAGTAATGGTTATACAGATGCTTCCTAAATTTGGCAGAATAAACAATAACAGTGAGAACTTCAACAAAGAGACAAAAAAAATACGAAAATAACAAACAGAAGTCACAGAGCTGAAGACTACAGTAATTTACATGGAAAATATGTTGGAGGAATTAAACAGCAAACTAGATGAAGTGGAAGAAAAAAATCAACAATGTGGAAAACCAATGGGACTCACCCAAAGAGAGCAGCAAAAAAGAAAAAAAAAAAAAAAAGAGAGAACTTAAAAAAGTGAAAATAGCTTGAGACCTACAGGACAGGATGTGGAATAACATTTGTATTAGAGAGATTCCAGATGGAAAAGAGAAAGAAAGGGACAGAAACCTTACTTAAGGAAATAATGTCTGAAAACTTCCTTAACCTGGGAAGAGAAAAAGATATCCAGGAATCCCAGAAAATTCCAAATAAGTTGAATGCAATGAGATCCACACCAAGACACATTATAATTAAAATGTCAAAAGTTAAAGAATATTAAATCAACAAGAGAAAAACAACTTGTTACAAACAAGGGAATTCTTCCCCATAAGACTTTCAGCTGATTTTTCAGCAGAAATTTTGCAGACCAAAAGGGAGTGGAATTATACTATTTGAAGTGTTGAAAGGAAAGAACTTCCAACTAAGAATGTATTCTACCTAACAAAGCTATCATTTAGAATTGAAATAATTTAACAGATGAGCAAGAGATAAAGGAGTTCATCAACAAGAAATGTTAAAATGTCTTCTTTAAACTGAAAAGAAAAGACACTAATAACAAGAACATATGAAAGAAAAAACATAAGAAACATAGGAAAGTAAAAATCTCTCTGGTGAAAGTGAATATATAGTAATGGTAATGAATTAGCCACTTATAAAGCTAAAGAATAACACATTATATAGTATAAATAAATAAAGTATGAAGTATAGTATAGTATAAAGTATATAATTATATAAATATAAAGTATAGTATAAAGTATAGTATAAATAAATAAAATAAAGTATAAAGGTTAAAACACAAAGGTAGTAAAAATAACTCTAACTATGATAGTTAATGATACACAGAAGAAAAAGTTGTAAAATATGTCAACATAAAATGTGTGGGGGAGTTTTTAGAATGTGTTCAAATTCAAGTTGTTAACATATATATATGTATAATATATTATAATATATAATACTATATATTATATAACAGAAACCATATGGTAACATCAAAGCAAAAACCTGTAGTAGATACACAAAAGATGAATGGATAAAAAACCAAATGGGTAAAAATCAATACTCATCTATATGAGTATCTATAGACTAACTTCAGAACTATGTACACACACAGACTGAAAATGAAGGGATGGAAAAAGATATTCAATGAAAATAGAAATGAAAATTAAGTTGGGGTAGCTATACTTATATCAGACAAATAGAGTTTAAAACACAGATTAATAAAAGACAAAGAAGGGCATCACACAGTGATAAAGAGGCCAATCTAACAAGATGATATAACATTTGTATTTATGTAACCACCCAATATAGAAGTACCTAAATATGTAAAGCAAACATTAACAGAGCTGAAGGGAAAAACTGACAATAATACAATACCAGAAGACTTTAATACCCCATTTATATCAATGCATAGATCATCTAGACAGATAATCAATAATGAAATATTAGTCTTAGCTGGCACATCACACCAAATGGGCTTAGTAGATATATACAGAACATTCCATTCCATAGCAGCAAAATACACATTCTGCTCAAGTGCACATGCAACATTCTCCAGAAAAGGTCACATGTTAGGCCACAAAACAAGTCTCTATGAATCTGAGAACACTGAAATCATTCAGAAGATACTGAAACATCTTCTTTAACTATAAGCTTATGAAACTAGAAATCAGTTACATGTAGAAAACTGAAAAATTACAAAGAAGTGGGTATTAAACAACAATCTACTAAACAACCAATAGTCAATGAAGAAATCACAGAGGAAATACAAAAAATACCTTGAGACAGAAGAAAATGGAAATACAACAATCCAAATCTATGGGCTACAGTAAAATCAGTTATAAGAAGGAAGGTTATGGCAATACATGCCTAGATCAAAAAAATAAGAAAAATCTGAAATATTAACTTTACACCTAAAGAAACTGGAAAAAAGAAGTCCAAAATTAACAAAGGGGCACCTGGGTGGCTCAGTGGGTTGAGCCGCTGCCTTCGGCTCGGGTCATGATCTCAAGGTCCTGGGATCGAGTCCCGTGTCGGGCTCTCTGCTCGGCGGGGAGCCTGCTTCCTCCTCTCTCTCTCTGCCTGCCTCTCTGCCTGCTTGTGGTCTCTTTCTGTCAAATAAATAAATAAAATCTTAAAAAAAAAAACACATAAGGGAGACAATATTAAAGATAAGAGTGGAAATAAATTGACTAAAGAATAAAATACAAATAGAAAAGATCAGTGAAACTAAGAGCTGGTTATCTAAATGGAAAACAAAATTGACAAACTTTTAACTAGAGTTACCAAGGTAAAAAGAGAGAAGTCTCAAATAAATAGAAGCTGAAATGAAAGAGAAGTTACACCTAATACCATAGACATAAAAGGCATCGTAAGAGACTATTATGAAAAATTTTATGCCAACAAACTGGACAACAGAGAAGAAATTGATAAATATCTAAGAATGTACAATCTTCTAAGACTCAATCATGAAGTAGAAAATCTGAATACCAATTACTAGTAAGGAGTTGGAATCAGTCACTGAAAATCTACCACAAATAAAAGTCCAGTTTCAGATAGCTTAAGTAATGAATTATACCATTGAAATATTTAATACTTATCCTTTTCAAATGCTCTCAAAAACTGAAGAGAAGGGAAGACTCTCAAACTTATTTTATAAGGCCAACATTACCCTGATACCATTATCAGACAAGATACCATAAAAAAAAAAAAGAGGCCAATATCTCTGATAAACATATGCAAATGTCCTCAACAAAATATTAGCAAATGAACTCAACAACACATAAAAAGAATCATATATCATGATCAAATGGGTTTTATTCGAAAAATGCAAGGATGGTTCAACATATGCAAATGAATCAACATGAAACACCACATTAAAGAAATGAAGATGAAAATCATATGACCATCTCAATAAACACAGAAAAAAAAATTTAGCCAAATTCAACATCCATTTGTGATAAAATCTCAACAAAGCAAGGATGGAAGGAACATACATCACCATAATAAAGGTCATATATTACAAACCCATAGCAAACATCATATGCAATGGTGAAAAGCTGAAAATTTTTCCTCTAAAATCAGAAACAAGACAAGGATGCCTATTATTGCCACTGTTATTCAACATAGTATTGGAAGTCCTAGCAATAGCAATTAGTTAAGAAAAAGGAACAAAATGCATCCAAGTAAGAAAGGAAGGAGTAAAACTGACACCATTTGTGGGTGACATGATATTATATATAGAAAATGCTTAAAGACCATTAAAAAATTCTTAGAACTGATAAATGAATTCATTAAAGTTTCAAGATACAAAATCAGTATACAGAAACAGGTTGCATTTTTATATACGACTATAGGTTGCAGAACAGAAATTAAGAAACCAATTCCATTTACAATTGCATCAAAAAGAATAAAATACCGATGAATAAATTTAATCAAGGGAATGAGAAACCTGTACACTGAATACTATAAGACATTGCTAAAAAGAAATTAAAGAATATATAAACAAATGGAAAGATATTTCATGCTCATGGATTGGAAGAATTAATATTGTTAAAATGCCCATACTACCCCCAAACAACTATAGATTCAATGTAATCTTTATCAAAATTCCAATAGCAATTTTCACAAAACTAGAATAAGTAATTCTAAAATTTGTATGGAAGCACAAAAGACCCTGATTGGCCAAAGCAATCTTGAGAAAGAAGGTTAAAGCTAGAGGTATCATGTTCCCTAATTTCAAACTGTATTGCAAATCTATAGTAATCAAAGCAGTATCATATGAGCATAAAAACAGACACAGGGGCGCCTTGGTGGCTCAGTGGGTTAAGCCGCTGCCTTCGGCTCAGGTCATGATTTCAGGGTCCTGGGGTCGAGCCCCACCTCGGGCTCTCTGCTCAGCAGGGAGCCTGCTTCCCTTCTTCTCTCTCTGCCTGCCTCTTGCCTGCTTGTGATCTCTCTCTGTCAAATAAATAAATAAAATCTTAAAAAAAAAAAAAGACACATACAACAATGGAACAGAATTGTGAACCTGGAAATTAGCCCATGGATATAGACATTTAATTCACAATGAAGAAGACAAGAATATACAATGGAGACAGGACTGTCTTTTCAAAAAATGGTGTTAACACAACTGGAAAAATCCATGAAAAAGAATAAAACTGGACTACTATCTTACACTGTCCACAAAAATTGATTCAAAGTGGATTAAAGACTTGAATGTAAGACCAGGAACCATAAAACTTGTAAGAGAAAACATAAGCAGGAGGCTCCTTGGCATTGCTTTTGGTGGGCGTTGTTGTTGTTTTAGATCTGACTTCAAAGGCATTAACAATGAAAGGAAAAATAAACAAATGGTAGTAACCAAACTAAAAAGCTTCAGTACCGTGAAGGAAAGCATCAACAAAATAAAAAGTCAATTTACCAAATGGAAGAAAGTATTCACAAATTATATATCCCATAAGGAGCTAAAATCAAAAATATATAAAAATCATACAACTCAGTAATGATAACAACAAATTTAATTCAAAATGGGTAGAGAAACTGAATAGACAGTTTTCCAAAGAAGATATATAGATGGTCACCAGACACATGAAAAGATGTTTACACTGCTAATCATGAGGGAAATACAAATAAGAACCACAATGAGATATTATCTTACACCTGGCAGAATGGCTAGTGTGAAAAAGATAAAAAATAATGTTGGAAAGGTTATAAAGAAAAAGAGACCCTCATGCACTGTTGATGGGAATGTAAACTGATATAGCCACTATAGAAAATAATATGGAGATTCCTCAAAAAAAAATCTTAAAAATAGAACTACCGTAGCAAATTACTGTACGTATGGGTATTTATCTAAAGAAAGTGAAAACACTACTTAGAAAACACACACACACACACACACACACACACACACATTGTAATTGCACAGTATTTGCAATGACCAAGATATGGGAACAACAAGTGTCCGTCACTGGATGAATGGATAAAGAAGATGTGGCATATATACACAGTGGAATACTACTCAGTCATAAGAAAATAAAGAAATCTTCCCAATTGTGACAACATGGATGGACCTTGAGTATCTTATGCTAAGTGAAATAAGACAGAAATAAATACCATATGATTTAAATTAGATATGGAATCTAAAAATAAAACAAACAAAACTCATAGATACAGAGAGTAGATTGGTAGTTATTATAGGAAAGGAAGTTGATGGGTGGGTGGGCAGGTGGAAAGTATAAAGCAAGTCTCTTGTATGGTGACGGATGGTAACCAGGTTTATTGTGGTGCTCACCTTGTAGTGTATACAGATATTGAATTACTATGTTGCATAACTGAAACTAATATAATGTTATATACCAATTTTACCTCAATAAAAAATAATAAAATAAGGAATATTTATGCTCAAAGATCAACATCTGTATTCATGTCCTGTATTTTATTCAATATCCTTAAAAATGGAATGCCCAGGGTTCTCAAATAAAAGTGCTATGAGTTCATTGAAATTGCTAAGCATCTCACAAAGCAAAATCTGAAAAGCATTAATATGCTGAGTGTATTCGTTCTTTGCCTTTAAGGGATCCAATCTGTATGTAAAGGCTGAATTATTTATTATAATTTTGCTGTATGGAAATAGGAATTTTTTTTTTAATCACTCCCATAAGCTGTTCTTAGTTACATGTTCAGAGCTACAACAAGCTTCTCACTATGAACCCCTCCCTGATGGACAGAAAAGACTTAGATGGTCTTGAACTAACAATAATTTCATTTAGGTGAACATCAAGATTTGAGAAGACAGTTTGAAAAAATGTGTGTGTTACTTGAGTAGTTCTCTACAAGATAATTTAGGAAAATGACAAGTTTCTACATGTAAGAACATAATACTATTTCCATTTATGAACTGAATGATGCTAAAAATCCAAAGAGACAAAAAAAAAATCCAAAAAGACTGAATAAATCTGTATGGTTTTACCTAAACACACTCAAAAAGAAACTGTGGTTTTTGAAGGGAGAAAAGTATAGAAAAAGAATAAAAATTTGCCACCAGGAAATCCTGGCTTCCGCCATGCTGAACATACCACAGATTAATTTCTTGTTCCTACAAAGTCCACTGTGGAGAGCAGTATCTTTCCAAAGCAACTATTCTCCATACAGAAATTCACTGTTACAGGTTAGTGGTGGTTACACAACTTTGTGGCTCTATCAACTGGAATGTGTAGCAAGGAAGAGACCACCTCTATTCAGTATGTCAGTCAGGAAGTGGCTCAAGTCAGTCCCTTCAGCTCACAACACAGAGACAGTATCTTGGCCCTGCCCAACCATAAAAAGGGTTGAAAGTTATAATCCCTCTGTTTGTGGGGAAAAAGGAAAAGTTTTTCAGGTCTCTCCTGCACTAGATATGTGATCAAGGACATTTAATGTAGTCTCTTAGAGACTGTTTCCTTATCTGTAAAATGTTGATTTCAAAAGTTTCTCCATAAATTTGTTGCATGTTTAATTTTATTTTATATATGCAAATATCTAGCCTGTGGTCTAGTACACAACACAAATTCAAGAAATCATAGTTGTCTTCTTTCTATTTTTATGGCCCCTATCGACTCTATAATAGCGTGTACTAAGCTGTTTCCATTATTTTCTCTCATTTTTCCTCCTTTTTATTTTAAAAATTTTAAAAAAAGATTTTAGAGTGCTTTTAAGTAGAGCAACATCATATTTCCCCTGGAAATAGAAAAAATAAAATTAAAAAAATATTTAGTAAGACATTTCATACTATTTTTTCAGTGGGCCACTGATCTTATTTTTAGATGACAAATATATATATTTAATTGTCATTAAATTGCAGAATCAGCTGGAACCTCTGGTCTTTCTCTTTGGTTTAGCTGAGTTTCCTGGGAAAATATCAAGGGACAAGGCAAGTGGCATTCAACTTGTGCTTTTCCTACCTTCTTGAGGTGTAGTAAATCACCACCAGGGAATCTTATTTCTTGTTATTTCTCTCTAAACAAAGAGCTTGATTTATTTTTCTTCTGACACTTGGTATGTTCTACTCTCTACTCCAAGATGGTGCAAAGCCTTCTCAAGGATTCCCAAAACAATCCATGAATTTAACAAGAATGATAGATGAAAAGGCGTAATACCTATTAAGCCCTTATCACATACCAAGCTATGCTTATAATTTTACAGAAGGAGTCTTTTAACCATCATATAAAAAGCTATTGTTATCACCACTTTAAAGTTAAAGAAAGGAGATGAAAGGAAGTTTAAATCATGTGTTTATGCCATAAAACTCATAAACACAGATAGGAGATTTCATTTTGGATAAAGTCTAAGCTTCTTTCGCCACACTGGAGTTCTCTTGTGGATACGAGGTAATTTAGCCAAGGTCACAAAATTAATACAGGCTAACACAAAAGAGAGTTTTGAACTCTTTTTTTTTTTTTTTTTTTTTTGACATCAGAGCTCTGTCAAAGCAAAAATTATACTGGACAAAGTTAAATAGGGAAGGATGACTTTATTCAAGGTTATCTGAAAAGGATGGAGAGAGCAGAAGGCAGTCTAAACTCAACTGCACTGAAACATAAGTGGGAGAGTTTTTAAGAGCTGGAATGTCAGAGGAGCTGGGTATAGAATCATAGACCATTTTTGTTTGCAAATTGTCTTTACCCAAAGGAAAAGTATTTTCATGACAAAAGGTAGTTTTCCGACTTGGAGTAATGTACCCAAAGGCCCAAAGAAGTTAGACTCCTACCTCTCCCAGAAAACGAAATCAGGGATTAGGGATGGGGGCACTATCTCCCTTGATGATTGCATTTCAAAGGACTTGCTCTAGGATCCTAGAAAGTGGGGTCTAAAAAGTGGGGAGAGATCTTTTAAAAGGATTTGAATCTTAGAGGGTCAGAGAAAGAATTTAGGACAGTTTCTCTAAAGTAAATGCCCAAAGAAAAGAGAGGGAAGGGCTCAGTTGATTAGTCCACCTGGATTCTGTAAGGGACAAGATGAGACAGAGGTCAGGGACTGAGAGGAAAGAAGAAGACCATTTAAGGTTTCATCAAGCTGTGGGAAATAATTAAGGCCTTCTTGGTCACCACTATGCAAAGAATTCTAATATAGCTCTTAATCTGAAATTAAAAAAAAAAAAAAAAAGATGCAGAGTTAGAGTCCCAAAACAAACCCGAATATTCCAAAGGAAGGTTTTCCCATTTGTGTGAAGTATCTGACTGAACGCCTGGATTTATCAGCAGTGACCATGTGGCCCAAGAGTAGGCAGCCCAGAGCAGTAGAATAGGAGTTGAATGTTCAGGCAACACTTCCCCCTGGAAAATCTTAGTGAAGTAAAGCTCTGGTTAACACATGGGATGTCAGTTCATGTGGAGCCAATTGCACTGCAAAGAAGGAAGAGCAGAATCCAGATCTAAAATCAAATCAAGCTATAGCAGTGTTATGACCACTTTGAACTTAGTGGCACCAAAATACAAGTATGTTATTTTGTTCTTGATGGGATGGGTCAGAGGTTTACATAGGACTTAGCAGGAAATGCATGCCTCTACTAGGGGAGGCTTGGAGCCCGAGTTGGGAAGAAAATAGACTGGACCTAAGGACCAGATTCCAAGATAACTTTTTCATTCCCATGTCTGCTTCTTTCAGGCTAGCTAGAAGGCTGTTTTCAGCTGCAGCTGCTAACCAGCATACCTACATATGGTCTCTTCGATGTGGCAGCCTCAAAGCAGTTGGACATCTTAGGGCAGTTCAGTGTCCCTGTGTTGTTTGGTGAACAGTATGGAAGCTGCATATCTTTTTGTGCTCTATCTCCTGAAGTCATATATAATGACACTTCTGTTAATCTCTATTGATTGACTCAATGAGAAACTTACCCAGAAGCAAGAGCTGGAGATATCTTTCCTTGCAAGGGAGGAATGTCTAAGAATTAAGAGCCACTTTTTAAATGACCATAGTTATAATAAGATGAAACGGAGGCAGTTTTGAAAGTACAGAAACCCTAAAACTGAAACCAATGCGTGGGAGGGGAGACCTTCTTGAAACTGTATTGTGAAGGTTGAAAGTATATTATGAAGGTGCAGATCACATCACCAAATAAGAGTCCAAAAGACTTTAGGATGTGAAAAGGGATAGGATGCTGTGAGGAACAACTTTGAAGACTTCAAACGTTGCTCATGGGCCTTGGGTCTCTCCTTAAATAGCAGTGATATGCTATAGAAAGGTTTCAGAGACAGTGGCTGAAATCTTGACCTGGGGTGAGATATTTATCCTTTCTTTTACCTGATTTTATCATCTTTTAAAAGAGCGTAACAAAATCTCTGCAAAAGTATTGTGTAAGTTTAAGATAAATTTTATGTAAGATTTAACACCGTACTAGAGATATAGTATACTTAAATATGAATATATGTCTAGACATTTTTGTTTGTGGCAGCTGGCCAAATGGATGTAAGGTTGGAAAAAACAGAAGGTAATGTCTTTTGAAGGGAGTGGATGGTGCAAGTTTCCTGGGGAAGGATAAGGAAAATGGAGGAAATTATTTAATGGTTTCCAATTCTGAGGGTAAATTACAATTTCCTGGAAAACTTGTAAAAAATACATATTCATAAGCTTCACTCTGGACTTATTGAATCAGAATCTGTTGGTGTGATGCTCAGAACTCTGTATTTTTAAATTAGTTCTTCAGTTGTTTCTAACAGAGCCAGGCTGGCTGGCAGCAGTCTGAGGGTCACAACCAAATATATTACGTTATGCTGTAAAACCTCATCTGGGTTGCAGCCATATATGCACTCCCCCTCCCCCTGAAACTATCGCTGTGATCAGTCATTAAACAAAATGTGAGATGATATTTGTCAACCCCGGATATGTGAATGATAAAAGTAATTATCACCCTTCTGATTTTGTTTTTAGTTAACAAGAAAACTAATTTAAAACAACTTTTCTATATGTTTGATCAGCAATTTGCCTGCTTAAGATTAATGTTACAAATATGCAAATATAGAAAATTAAAAGTCATTCCATAGCTTTTGAGCAGTTGAATATCTTAAAATATGTTTATAAAAATAATTCAAATGTATTTTAAAAACATACTATTGAGTTAAAGGTTGCCATTATAGATTTTTTTTTTCCTGTAAGTGTGCGACAACCTGGTCAATTATTATAATTATTTTTTTACTACATTGGCATGTTTCTAAGGTGCTTGAATTATAGAACATATATCTAATTTTGTCTTTTATTGTAAATCCTCATCAAAACCTGTCTTACAACTTCCAATTCTACCTAAATGATATTAAACATCACCCTTCAGTTCTACAAAATCAACAAAACAGATAAATGAGTGATAATCTGGGAGAAAGAAAATATCATAGAGCGTATCATGCTTAGCGAAATAAGTCAAGCGAGGAAAGACAACTATCATATGATCTCCCTGATATGAGGAAGTGGTGATGCAACATGGGGGCTTAAGTGGGTAGAAGAATCCATGAAACAAGATGGGATAGGGAGGGAGACAAACCATAAGTGACTCTTAATCTCACAAAACAAACTGTGGGTTGCTGGGGGGAGGGGGGTTGGGAGAAGGGGGGTAGGGTTATGGACATTGGGGAGGGTATGTGCTTTTGGGTAAATTGGAAGGGGAGGTGAACCATGAGAGACTATGGACTCTGAAAAACAATCTGAGGGGTTTGAAGTGGCGGGGGGGTGGGAGGTTGGGGTACCAGGTGGTGGGTATTATAGAGGGCACAGCTTGCATGGAGCACTGGGTGTGGTGAAAAAATAATGAATACTGTTTTTCTGAAAATAAATAAATTGGGAAAAAATATCAGATTTCTGCAAATGAGTTAAAAGGCAGTTTTGGGGCACCTGGATGGGTCAGTGGGTTAAAGCCTCTGCCTTCAGCTCAGGTTCCCGCATCAGGCTCTCTGCTCAACAGGGAGTCTGCTTCCCCCTCTCTCTCTGACTGCCTCTCTGCCTACTTGTGATCTCTGTCTGTCAAATAAATACACAAAATCTTTAAAAATAAAATAAAATTAAAAGCAGTTTTTAGCTTTTCTAGTAAATAGTAAAGACCTCCTTCAGCTACTTCCACTCTCTAGTCTAAATGACAGTAGCAGATTCGTAAAAGTTTATCTGCACTGGAATTATTATCAACTCTAATTTCATTTCAGCAGGAAATCAGTGAGCTGCCTGACACCCGAGTTAACTTCCAAAAACTAGGGACAGCTAAGACCCTTGCTCTTTGCCACTCCAATATTTTTTTTTCCTCTAAAGAAGGATTTATGACTAGTTCCTTCAAAATATTTAGGGGATTGGTTCTTAAAATTTTAAGATCTGACAATTTATCTATTTAAAAAGAGTGAAAAATAACACTGCACTCTCCATCCCAGCCCACCCATTCCACCTCCAACTGGGCTTTCAAAGTTTCTATAACAGAAGATATGACCCACTTCTTTGGAAGACTGTCAAAGGTGCATTTTCCTCTCAACTGTGATAATACAGAAAACTTGCCAGTAGAGAAAAAGAACTGAACAACCTCATGAAATTTAAATCCAAATCAGAGACACATAGCTCTCTGTTCACATAATAGACTTTAGAGTACTTTCTGTATATATGTTTTGCCATGTCAATGCTGAAAAAATTGGCTAGGAATGGGGATTACTTTCAATACTTTGAAAAGGGAAATAATCAAGCAAGATTTTCCCATAAATCTAAAATATTAAAAAAAAAAGCTTAGACATTCCTTTGTGCAAATATGTGCACATACTAAACTAAGGGTTTTTGTTGGCTTTCACAAGACTATAAAGTCTATTTTTTTAAAATAAGAGTGTATTGAGTTATTTGGGCTTATATTCACTCATATTTAAGAGTAGCAGGAAATACCTAAATTTCTAATTCACAGCACTCACCACATTCTTTTTAAACAGTAGTCTAGAATCTTGGATCACAACGTCTTGGATAGAGAAATATGCCATCACACATCAAGTGGAAAGAGAATCTAACACCACACCTTAACTGGAAAAGCTATCTAGCTGGTTAGCAATTAATCTATTAAATCTATTTGTTCATTTATGTAAACTGGTAGATACATATAGCAGCAGACATGGTTTAGAAATATGACCTGTATCTTCTTTCACAGAGAAACAAAACAAAAATTACCCCACTTCTGGAGTATTTCTCAGTCTAGCCTATATCTTTGACTGTTTAAGATTTTCCTTTTCTAACATCAGATCCATTTTTATCAAATGGATCTTACACAGAGCTCTATAAAGCAGATCCAAAGAATGTTTTGTTGGTATAAATTATTTCATGTTCATTTCATTTTTGGTTTCCAATTTATTTCTCAATTTTGGGTTTGTTTTTTTTTTTTTTTTTTTTTTGGCACACTGTTGAGATATCCTTGATTCTCACAGAAAAATAGTTGCAAATGGTTTTCAAACAGTTCTATGTTCTATCTTGCTATAGTTTCCAATTAAATCATGGAAGCCTGACAAAGAAGCAGTGTTTGGTTTTTTTTTCCCCAAAATTAAACCATTATCTTACCAATATGTATCTAAGTACTTATTTTCTTTAATTGAATCTGATAATGTTCTTTTGATGACGGAAATGTTCATTGAGAAAAAAAATTTACAAATGTGTCTTGTAACTTAGGAATCTTTTAAAAATGTCATCAGTGTGAAACCTTGGATTCATCTATCAAATAATCATTCAATATTTCAAAATAGTCAAATTTATTTCTCCCTGCATGCTGAACTCAAATGTTATGCTTCAGTTGTAATGCTGACAGTCTACACTTAAAAGCAGGTAACTCCATTGCATGGATTCTTCTCCTACCCACTTAAGCCCCCATGTTGCATCACCACTTTCTCATATCAGAAAGATCATATATATGATAGTTGTCTTTCTCCGCTTGACTTATTTCGCTAAGCATGATACGTTCTAGTTCCATCCATGTTGTCGCAAATGGCAAGATAGGATAGGGAGGGAGACAAACCATAAGTGACTCTTAATCTCACGAAACAAACTGTGGGTTGCTGGGGGGAGAGGGTTTGGGAGGGGGGGGGTTATGGACATTGGGGAGGGTGTGTGCTTTTGGGTGGATTGGAGGGGGGGTGAACCGTGAGAGACTATGGACTCTGAGAAACAATCTGGGGGGTTTGGGGTGGTGGGGGGTGGGAGGTTGGGGTACCAGGTGGTGGGTATTGTAGAGGGCACGGCTTGCATGGAGCACTGGGTGTGGTGAAAAAATAATGAATACTGTTTTCTGAAAATAAATAAATTGGAAAAAAAAAAACAGGTAACTCTGAATGTGAACTGGGCTTGTGAAAATTAATACAGGGAAACTTACTGAAATGGAGTAGGGAGGATAGAAGTGGAAGCTGGCAGGGGGATCCCTACTACTTGCCAATTTATAGGAAGAATTGCCTATTACCCCAACAGAAGAATCCTCAACAGAAAAAAAAAAAAAAATCATCAATTGCATTCCCCACAGGGACCTCCTGTGCAACTCAGCCAATGAGAAACTATCATCACCCAGACATGCTTTTCTCCAATGAACTTTCTTTCAAAACAAGCCCTTCCAACTTCTTCCTTTAACAGACTTATTTAGATTATTAGGAACAAAATATGCAAGCTATTTCAACAATGTCTGGAGTTTAATATTTAAAATGTCACTTAAAATTCTTATACTATAAACTTTCATAGAGACATACAACAGATTCCAGTGTAAAGTGTAAAAAAAGGAAAAAAAATTATTCACTTTAGGATTACAAATAACTCCAAACAAAATACAATTAAAATCATCTGCCTTAACATTTAAATAAAAATAGAGTAAGTACTGATATTATATGACAAAATTTTATAGGAAGTTTTCTTAACCAATGTTATTTTTCTATGAAACATGGAGTAATAGCTTACACAAAATAGTTTCATAGATCTTTTTTCTAACACTGTTTTTAAATTCTCAATATATAGATATCACCACATTTTTGACAACTTTCTTAGAATATTTGAAAAATGAAAACAATTAAAATGGTTGTTTTCTCTTAAAAATCGTTTTTTTCAATTTTTTAAAAAATAGGAACCTGAAAAATCAAAAGAACAGCAATATCTGAAGTTTCTTCCAGGTGAAGTGTGAAGATTTCAAATATTCTCTATCTTCAAATTAATGTATTAAATACATTGGATTCATATCTTTGGGTTCTTTTCTATATTTTTATCAGGAAATTGTGCTAATTGTATATTCACAGATTTTTTCTCTTTTAAGATATTTATTGTAATATAAATAGCACTGATTTAATAAGTTAGTCTCTGAGATTGTGTGCTTCTTTCTCAATGTTAGGTAGCAGCTTGTTTTAAACAGTATTATAAGTACACTTTTGAAATCGGACTTTAATTTTGTTTGCCTAAAATATTTGATAATATTGAGGTTATGCTGAAAGAGCTTAGAGTGTTCTTTCAAAGCATAAATAATTGTGTTTCAAAATGACTTGAAATTTTAGGCCTCGTTTAGAATTTCATTTCATAAAACACATTAAAGATCTAAGTAAGTTTTATCATCATAAAAGGTAAATCCCAATTAAAAATAACTTGCACCGTATATTCTAGACTTCATGTAATCTATGTGTAAGTTTTAGGGCATTGTTTTATTTCATTTACTTTTATCAGTGTGGTTGGCATTAAGGAATTGGTTGGTATGAGTGTTTGACATTTCACATTGAGCCTCATAAAATCTCATAAAAAAAAAGCGTCAAAAATGCTTTTTTTGTTTGTTTGATTTTCTGCTTTCAATTATAGAACTATTCCTAATTTTAAAAGTGACTTCTATCTCACCAGAAATGAGCATATAATTTGTATGTCTGTGTGGATGTATGTGGATGCATAAGACCAGAAACACTACAAAATTTAAAAAGTGCTGAGTTCTTTGTATATTGTTGCCGCCAACAACCTGCATCTTACCTGTTCTTGCTATTATAAAACAATTTTTCCATGCTGAGTACTTACTCCAGCAGGAACAACCGAATCTTTGGGGGTACATAGTAAGATGTGAATGAAAATCTGCAGCATGAGGGCACCTGGATGGCTCCCTCAGTTAAATGTCTGCCTTCAGCCCAAATAATAATCCCAGAATCCTGGGATAGAGCCCTGCCTTGGGCTCCCCACTCATTGGGGAACCTGCTTCTCGCCTCCCACTACCCTGTTTGTGTTCTCTCTCTCTCTCTCTCTGTCAAATAAATTAATAAAATCTTTAGGAAAAAAAAGTAAAGAAAATATGCAGAATGGATACAATTTATAAATAGAGAATCTGGATTGCTTCTGCATGGTAAAGAAAATAGTCCATGGGAGTGTTGAGAGGTAGAATTCAGCATGTTGTTTAGGTCTGAGGTGTCGGGGGTTAAAGGTACAATGAAGACCAAACCTGCTTTTAACAGAACACTTGAGTAGGTGTTAATTATGGAGAGTTAAAGTGGACCTAGTTTACTGAGAAGTCTGAGTGTCTGTCTGTCTTGAGGATTTTGAATTTTAATTTTCAAAAAGAATATTGGCAGTTGAGAGCCCTTACTTGATTTGTGGCACAAAATTGATAAGAATAAAATAATTACTTCAAAATATTAGAGAAAGTAATACATTTTACATTTACCAGATGTTCTCCGAGATTTACCATCTCTTAAATTTCAGGCTATTTTCATGTGACATTTGGTTGCCCTTCAGGCTTGAGGACATTATCTTTTGTGTGGACAACAACAAAAATCACTGCATGATATAGGCAATGCGACATATGCACTGATTTCATCAACTTGAGCAAATAAACTGTGTTCATGAGCCGTGTGATCAACAAAAACACCAGGAAACAGTTGTCTGCAGTGTCCAGATCTCAGTTCCTACTTCTACCTAACAGGTTCAAAACCGACCTTCTTCCTCCCCACCTGAAAGGAATTCCATTAAAGCTTTGGGTCAGAAGGAAAGGATGAGCTATCAACATACCACAATTTTTGACAGCTTTTCCATTTGGATATGCATTTCAATCAATTTTAAATCAGAGAGACAATAAAGCAAACCTCTTTCAGATTTCAATTTGCCTCTGCAGTGATGGGTGCCCTGTCTGATATTTACAGTTCACAGTCTCATAATAATGGATGATTTTGGCACCTTGCTTTTCTCTCTATATTTTTCTAACGCTTTCAGCAATTTCATTAGGGTTGTTTTTTAAAATGACAATTAGAATAAAATGAAAAGCTCAAGAAGCCATTTGAAGCATAACAAGAAAGGAAATGTAATCTAACTTTGAAAAAAATATATATATATTTTATTTTGCTTCTTTCTCACATCTTTATTTATTTTCTACATGAAATATTCCAGGTAGTATTTTGGGGGGGCCTTTTAGGTTTTTTCATAACCAATCTATGGAGACATTCTCCAGCACACTTCCCATGATTCATTGTTCCCCCTCAGCCTGTGCAAAATGATACTCCACAAATAACTCTACATGTCAGTTTGCTCAAGATGGCCTTTACCCGGATCTCTCTACTGCACCATCCCAATTCCACTGTCATACTATAAAATTAATTCAAAGTGTGTCTGTGCTCTATTGCCATTTTAAAAAAGTGGTCAACATTGACAAGGATTTTCTTATAATGCCACTTTATCAGTAAAAAAATTTTGTTAAAAGAGGATTGCTTTAGTAAGGTGTAGCAAGTTTGAATTTTTTTTTTTTTGCAAGTGAAAAATTGACCTAGTAAGCTGACAGGCTTATCATCTCTCAAAATTCACCTGTGAATTTGGTGACATCATGGTGACCAAAAATGGAAAGAAGTACATGAATGACTATTAATCAGTAGTTAATATATCACATTTTAGTACATAAATCACAACCATATATTGGGGAAAATTATAAGGCAGATAAGCTTTTTAATCTAATTAGAACTACTTTGTAGGGATCAGGTCACACTTAGAATCTGTGTGCTATTTTAGGTGTTGATTTTAATAAGTCATTTCCTAATTACAAATGACAAAACATCTCCAAATACAGTTTGGAAAACAAATCCATTCACTCTTCTAAAAGATGAGCCCCAGGGTACAGCTCTATTTAGGAGGTCAGCAAAGAATATTTTTCTCTCCAGTGTCATCTCTATTAATTTCTGTTGATCCTCATTCTCTACAGTTTCTCTTCATGTGGTAGCAATTTGGAGTGGCTCACTCATATCCTTCCAGTTTACCATTTCTTTCAGAAAATAATTTCTCATCCTAAAGTTGATTTAATTAATCACAGGGTTAATTGTGTCAAATCTGACTGGCTCTGCTTGGATGGATTATAATAGAAATCGAAAGGAACCCTCTTTGAGGCAGTTTGAGGCTGCATGATTGACGGCTTCATACTTTTCTTCCTAAAGAACTTTTCTTTCCAAAGCCTGAAGAAGAGAAGAAAAACCAGAACTTCCACAGTTTGCAGAATCTTATAAACAAGCAATCCCTATATGCATTTTTGGTAAGGTGATGGGAATAATAAGGCTATATACAGAAATAACCCAGGGAAGAAAAGTTTTTGGAAGTTGTAAGGGCCTGCTTAGCCAGACCGAGACATTTTGTTGTTTATGCAGTAAACTTAGATTGACCCTGCCCCCACAGAGGAACTTACATAGAAACAAGTCTGGGAAACCAGAAAAATATGACTGACCAGCCCCTGATAACAGAGCCCATATACCAGGACGTGTCAGGTCAGGGGGAGGTGACAGAGCTCCGAAAACAAGGATGAGTCAAGCCAGGTGGGGACATCCAATCAGGAAAGTATCTCCCTAACCACCCAAGAATGTGGGCCCTGCCTTTTGGGTGCCAATTCTGTCCAGAGTGATAGGCTAGTTCAAATAACTACTATAGGGTAAACTGTAATTCAACTGGCCACCTGTGCGTGGCCAGGCTCAACCACATGGCCTTTACTCTATAAAAGTTAGTCTGTGGGTGCCTGGGTGGCTCAGTGGGTTAAGCCGCTGCCTTCGGCTCAGGTCATGATCTCAGGGTCCTGGGATCGAGGCCCGCATAGGGCTCTCTGCTCAGCAGGGAGCCTGCTTCCTCCTCTCTCTCTCTCTCTGCCTGCCTCTCTGCCTGCTTGTGATCTCTCTCTGTCAAATAATAAATAAAATCTTTAAAAAAAAAAAAAAAGTTAGTCTGTGAGGCTGGGAGGGGTCGCCTCTTTGCAAGAGACGGCCCTGGCTGGTTAGTTTGATTCTTGATTCTTGGCGCGAAGTAAAGCTTTGATTGACCTTCACTTTGTATCAGTCTCGCTCCTTTGACCATGGACCCAACAGAAGTAATATGATATTTTCCTTCATTTAGGTAATTATTTAATAAAGACTTACAAACTCTTTACTATATAAAAATGTAACAGACTCTAGGCTACATGCAAAGAATACAATTCCACAAATAGGGGAAAGAATAGTCATTGTCCTTCCGAAGAACCAAAGGAAGAAACGTAACAATTACTCTGAAGAGCCCATGTGATAGAATTTGAAAGCAGTGCATGGAAGATGTAGAAAATCCCTATTAAATTTCTGATCACATATGGGAATATAACCTTAGCAGGAACAGATGTTCTCCCCAGTCATAAAATTCTTGGTATTTTGTGGTCCTTCTCCAAAACCTATGACTTCTTTATGATTCCATTCTGTGACTTTTCCCTGAAGATCATTAATTTTTGCCAACAACCTTATATGAATACTTCTTTTTTTTTCCCCTAGTGATCTCATACTATCTCCAAGTTTAAAACTTACCTAATTGTTGACATGAATTCCCTTTTTTACAATTACTTATGAGTATCTCCATTCAGATACTATTACCTGAAAGCCAATGTGTTCAGAATTAAACTCTTTTCTTTCTTACTTCTTGCCCTAAAATTCTTCATGCATCAATGGCATCATGTTAACCCCAATTAAAAACACTCACTTTCATTTTTGAGGACTTATTTTTCCTGAATTTGCTATTATTTCTCTGTAAATCAAGCAGAACCACTGAGTTTTTGCAGTCATGATTCATAGGAATATATGAATCAGAACCAAGGGAAATCCTCCTAATGGTTAATTTTATGTACCAGATACGACTATTAAAGACATTATTTTTAATTTAAGTGATAGAATTTTATAAACATACTTTATAGTTATTTAAAACAAATGCTAATTTTTCTAATAGCATAGTTCATGGGAGGAGGCTTTGAATTAACATCAATGGATGATATGATCCCAAATTTAAAGAAATTAATAATACATCATCATTCCTAAAAAAATTCTTGGGTCTTTGAGATATCTTTAAGATGATTTGAGATGAACTGAAGGTAACTGGTCAAATCTCTGGGTCAAATCATTGCAGAACTTTGTAACATATCAATTGGCTTATTTTAATGTGGGGTATTCCTGAAAATTCTCATCTTTATTAATGCTTCTTGGCACATATTTCAAAATTTCTGGGCCGCTGTTCTTGAACTGTTAGCACAACTTAAATGACGTGCATTTATATCATGATTTGTTCACCTTGCAGAATGTGTCTTCCTTTGAAGAGCTTTATTTCCAGTAGCTTCAGCAATGACCATTTTCTCAGATATTAACTCTAAATTTTCTTAGTTATTAAAATAATTCTGATTTAGTACATTAAGTTTCTACACGGCATTCTTTTGCTTTACTTTTTATGAGCTAGGCCTTATGTACATGCAAGTTACAAACAACTTATCTTTTTATTAAATAATATATAACACTTTTTCTGAAATCAAATTTAGATTTTTTTTAAAGATTTTATTTATTTATTTGACAGAGAGAGATTACAAGTAGGCAGAGAGGCAGGCAGAGAGAGAGAGGAGGAAGCAGGCTCCCTGCTGAGCAGAGAGCCCTATGCGGGCCTCGATCCCAGGACCCTGAGATCATGACCTGAGCCGAAGGCAGCGGCTTAACCCACTGAGCCACCCAGGCGCCCCTGAAATCAAAATTAAATCTAAGGTCTTTCAACCTTGGTGCTTCACAGAGTTGCTGAGAAATTATTGTAATGTCAATACAATATAGATATGATGATGATGATGATGATGATGATTACTAATCCTCACTGAGTGTTTCATAGGTGCTGGGCTCTATGCTTTACATGAATTGAACAATTTAATCCTAACAAGGACCCTAGGAAATAGATTATTGCCTTATTATTCAGATGAGGAAACTGATTAAAAATGGTATTAACTAACCTGTTCAATGTCACAAAACTAGTAAGTAGAAGTGGGATTTGAACCCAGGCAGTTGGGCGCCTGGGTGGCTCAGTGGGTTAAGCCGCTGCCTTCGGTTCAGGTCATGATCTCAGGATCCGGGGATTGAGTCCCGCATCGGGCTCTCTGCTCAGCAGGGAGCCTGCTTCCCTCTCTCTCTCTGCCTGCCTCTCTGTCTACTTGTGATCTCTCTCTGTCAAATAAATAAATAAAATCTTTAAAAAAAATAGCAACTTCTATTTGAACCCAGGCAGTTCACCTTAAGATTAATTCAGGCTCCATTATCGAGTGGTCATATACCAAGCACTTATACATTACCTTAAATATTTAGAAACCATACAAAGTTTAAGGAGCAAAGCATAGGCTCTTAAGGAGATACAAAAATTATGAGGAGGAGACAGGATTCAGATTCAGCTATGTTTGAATCTTAAGTCTGGGGTCTTAACTACTATATATTATATTTTAACTAAATACAGAAATAACATTACAGGTAATTTGGGAAAATATAAGAATCATAATTGATGAAGGGTTAATAAATGATAGTATGGAAGTTATAAAATTTCTTTGTCTATAATATTTTCCCAAGATAGAAAGGACAACAGGGACTTTTATTGTTTTGATCAGTATTATCTTAGCATAATACAGTTTAAGTTTTCTTTTTTTTTAAGATTTTATTTGCTTGTCAGAGAAGAAAGAGAGAAAGAGAGCAAGATAGCCAGCACAGCAGGGAGAACAGCAGGCAGAGGCAAAAACAGGCTCCCTGCTGAGCAAGGAGCCCAATATGGGACTCCGTCCAAGGACCCTGAGATTATGACCTGAGCCAAAGGCAGGTGCTTAACTGACTGAGCCAACCAGGTGTCCCAACAGTTTTAGCTTTCTGAGCCTGCTATTAGTTTTTTCATTTACTATTAGTGATGTGGGAAATAAAAAGCCTCCAAATCATAACAAATGCTATGGTAATGAGAATCTGGTAAAAATGGACCAGTGGGACAAAATTCCATTTGCCCATCTTCTTTCTAGACATCTCTAGTAAGGGCCATCTTTCCTAAGTCCCTAATTGTCATAAAATGTGTTTCATGTTAAGAAAGACAAAACACTTCATGGTTAGGGACTAATCCCATTATTATTCTGTGCCTAGATAATATCTCTTAACAGTGACTTAAAGTATATATAAAGACCACCCAAAAACATCAAGTCCTGAACCCTGGAACTTGTAAATTTTGCTTCAGAATAAAGGGTCTTTGCAATGTGTGTTAAGTATCTTGATATGAGGAAAATTATTTGGAAGAAAAAAAATGTGAAGATGTAGGCATATTTTGGAGTGATGTGGCCTCAAGCCAAGGAATGCTGGAAAACACAAAAACAGGAAGAGGCAGGAACAAAATCTGCCCTATAGCCTCTGAAGGACTGTGGTCCTACCAATACCTTGATTTTTCACTTCTAGCTTTCAGAATTGTGAAAGAACAAATTTATGTTATTTTAAGCCACCAGGTTTATTGTAGCTTGTTACAGCAGCTCAGAAAATAAATACAATGTTTAGATATCACTTTAATGTTTAAAAGAAATAGTGGAAGCAAGAGCAGAGGACAGGAAAAATGGCTAGTAAAATATATGTTCAAATGGACGCTGTGTACCTATTTTGGCTTAGAACCCAAATAAGGTTCTAACAATAATACTACTAATATGAAAACTCCTGACATATTTTAATGTAAAGCGCTATCATCTCCACAGTGCTAGCAAAGGAAGATCAAAACCTAAGAGAAGCAAGAGAAAATGGAATCAACCCAAAATTTCATTAAGGGTGTGGTAGAAGAACTAGGGTGTATACATGTAAGGCATAGAACAGGTATAGATGAGCAGTGGGGAAAGAAAAGGGGTTTATTTTTTTCTGATAACACCTAGCATTTCTCAGTTGTTTCGTGTAATTGTTTAAGTGATGGCAAGAGGGAAAGATTATTCATCATATCAGTGCTCCATGCAATGGCTAGTCCCATTTGAAGGGGATACCCCAAGGAAAGGGGTAGAGTGCAATGAAACTTTATATGAGGTCTTCCTGATATCCTTTTATTTTCTGATGCAGACAAGAGATATTTGGATTTATTCTGCAGCAGAGGAGGAGGGCACTGGCTTTTGAGAACCCAAATTAATTTTCTTTCTACCCTTTTTTTCCATTCATTCCTTAGGCTGAGAGTAAGCAGTCCCTATAAGGTAGTCACTTTAAATTTTAGTCTCTCTCTCTCTCTTTTTCTCCCTGTCTCTCTCACCTATTTGCCTATCATCTATCTCTATCACTGTGTTTCTGTTTTCCTCTTTCCCTTCTCTACCACTTTCTTCTTGACAAAGTACAGAGAAAAAAAAAATGTTTGCAATTAACCAAGATGGCTTTAAAAATTCCTCAACTTGACTAAACTTTAGGTCAGCTTCTTCCTGACTCTGTGGCCCTGATCTTTCATTTCCTAGAATAATTATTTTAGAAAACTTCTAATTGTAAATTCTTTCTCTATACCTTTGAGATGCAATTTTTTTGGAAAGTCCTCATTTTTACAACCCAGGAATATCTTTCTCTAAGACACCATGTCTCTAAGACATTCTCTAAGACCAATGGAAGTCATCATTTGAAATGTAGTCACCAAGGCAGACAAAGCCTCTGCTCTTCTCTGTGGGGAAATAGGAGCCTAACTGGGCTAGGTGCCTCATTCCAAGTTGTGCAACTACTTCCTGCTGTAAAGTTTACTTTTCCTTTTGGGTTGTGTTCCAAAATCCGCTTCACCCTATCTCCTTAAAACTTTGCTGCCCTTTGTTGTAGGGGACTTTAATGCACATTGAATTCTGGCTTCTCTTCCTTATGCACTAGCCTTGAATCCAGTCTCCCTTGCCTGTTTAATGTTACCCAGTACAGCTTTTGCTTTGATCTGATATTTAAAAAGCCAAATATTTGCTCTATTTAAAAAAAAATACAATTCTTTGGATGCCTTCATGGTTCAGTTGGTTGAGCATCTGCCTTCCACTCAGGTCATGATCCAAGGGTCCTGGGATGAGCCCCGTGTAGTCCATAGTCATGGGTCTCTGCTCAGCAGGGAGTCTGCTTCTCTCCCTCTCTCTCTGCCCCTCCTCCCACTGTGTGCACTCTCTCTCTCTCTCTCTCAAATTAATAAAATCTTTAAAAAAATAAGTATAGCTCTTTTTCTAATTATCAGAAAAGAAAACAGAAACTGGAGTGACTCTTGATAACTTCAAAATTTTTTGAGCATAAATAACATGATCTTTTTAAAAAATATTTATTCATTTATTTCTTTGAGAGAGACAGAGACAGAAACAGAGCTACCATGGGAGGGAAGGGCTATGGGAGAGGGAGACAGAGTCTTAAGCAGACTCCACAGTCAACACAGAGCCCAAAATAGGGCTCAATCTAATGATTCTGAGATCACAACTTGAGCTAAAACCAAGAATCAGACACTTAACTGACTACACCACCCAGGCAATCATCTTTTCTTAAAAACCCTACTTATGTTTCTGTTCATTTACTGGTTTTTTAATTGGCAGGTTATTTTCATTTGATGGCAGCAGAATTTTTGTTTATTTAGTGGTTTATCTTAAAAAGGTCAAGGCTCCAGGTGGCCGCTGTGAAATTCTGGTGAATCATTTATATAACCACCTTTTTTCAGTCCTCAATGGAAGACCTGCTTAGTAAGGTAGAGTATTAGGTTATAAAAACAAGTAGGAATGACTCAGTCATCTTTCAAATTGAAAGAAAATTACAAATATGTGCATCTACGATTCATGTTACTAATTGTAAGAATTTTTCAGGTTTTGTGGAAGTGCCATTTGCATTTACTTACCTCTGGCCTTATTTAGCCTCATTCTTTTAAAAAAAATGCTTTTAAGAAAATTATAGAGTAAGAGAAGTCTAGTCATATAAAGGACATTAGGTCAGATAACATGGTCTCATTGTCTTCCTGGATGGAAACACTGAGCTTCGCAATGTATAGGTGACTTGTCCAAGCTCATGTGCCTAATGGAGCCACATGATCTTTTGAGTGGGTTCTGTCCCATTTTCAATTCTGCCTCTGAATCCATTGCTTTTGATTCAATTTCCTTCTGTATGTAATTTTACCAATTCATTACTTCATGACTTAAATTTTCTTTTGGTTGTCCCTAATATATTTAAATTGTTTTGAAATTTATGCAGCAATTGACAACTGAGTGCATTGGTGAATCACCATTTTTCACACTGCCCTGCACTATTGAAGAGTACAGTGTTTAGTGATTAAACAGCTGCCATGTTTCAGCCCAGAGGCAGCTAAACTTCTATGAAGACTAAGATGATCCCTGTTTATGTGACTTGTAATCAATTTGTAATTTGGGTTGAGTACAACAAGATATTTTCATGAAAGCCCCAGATAAGGCACTGCTGTGCCTGGAGGCTGGGATTTGCAGGCACTCCTCCCAAGGTTTTGCCTGCAGGAAATACAAATGAGGGTATTTCCCTTCAACAGCAGAAATTAAACTGCAGGAAATCTTGTTGATGCAGTTATATTTTAAGACAACAGGTCTCAAAATGTCAGTCATGATTAATCATGATTATTATGATTGTCATTTTCAATCTATGGTTCTCATTCCACTATCCTATTTAAAAAATAATTCTAAAAAAAGACAGGATACATATATTTAATTCTGAAAAAGTATGATTAATGGTCTCAGGCCTTCAAGTGGGTTAAGACCAAATGCTACATCTTATCTTCATATTTGATAAATTATAATTTGGATAGAATCACATAAAATCTCTTAACCTCAGTTTTCTCATCTGTAAAATGGAGATAATAAAAAAGTTCCATCTAAATCATGTGATTTGTGGCTACCATGTAAGAGAGTATAGCTGAGAAAATATATGCTAAAAATAATACAAGTATTAGTAGCACTTTGAGTCTCTGAAATGGCCAGATTATAACAGTTTTATAAGAAGAAAAGATAATAATACTTAATCACCCACATGAAAAGATGTTTGACATCACTAATCATTAAGGGGACATAAATCAAAACCATAAATAAAGGTCACCTCATACCTGTCAGAATAACTAAAATAAAAAAAAAAAAAACAGAAACAACAAGTGTTGGCTAGGATGTAGGGGGAAAAAAAAAGAAAAAACAAAAACAAGAAAAAACAAAAAACCTCTCAACTACTGTTGGTCGAAATGTAAATGGTACAGCCATCATGGGAAACAGTATGGATTTTCCCAGAAAAAAACAAAAATAGAAATATCATTACACTACTTAGTATTTACCCAAAGAAAACGAAAACTCTAATTCAAAAAGATAAGCACCCCTCAGTTAACTGTGGCATTATTTACATAGCAAAGATAGGGAAGCAAACTGAGTGTCCATCAAGGGATGAATGGATAAAGAAGGTATGGTGTGTGTGTGTGTGTGTGTGTGTGTGTGCGCGCATGCACGTGTGTGTGTGTGTGTGTGTTTAAAATGGAGGCTACAATGAAATACTATGCAATCATGAAAAAGATGAGATCATGCCATTTAAAACAACATGGATAGACCTAGAAAGTATTATGCTAAGTGAAATAAGTCAGTCTGACAAAAAAAAATACCAAATGAACAAATGAATACACAAAAAGCAGAATCAGACTTTTAAATACAGAGAACAGACTGATGGTTGCCAGAGTTATGGGGTGTGGGGATGTGCAAAGTAAGGGAAGGGGAGGAGGAGATACAGGCCTCCAGTAATGGAATGAATAATCATGGGAAAAAATGGCACAGCATAGGGTGTATAGTCAATATATTGTAATAACATTGTCTGGTAAGAGTTAATAGCTACCCTTGTGGTGAGCATAGCATAACATATAGTTATGTTGAATCACTATATTATACATCTGTAACTAATGTAACATTGTGTGTCAACTGTACTCAAATAAAAATTAAAAAAATAATAATTATTCATCCTTTAAGCAGAGAAGTATTGACATCAGCATTAAAATGTATAGACTATAATGATTATTCAAGTCTGAAAATATTGTTTATATTGGCATTCAGATTTTGTTCTTATTTTCTCTGGAGTTTAAGATCTACTTTTTTTTTTTTTTTTTAAAGATTTTATTTATTTATTTGACAGAGACAGATCACAAGTAGGCAGAGAGGCAGGCAGAGAGAGAGAGGAGGAAACAGGCTCCCTGCTGAGCAGAGAGCCCGATGCGGGACTCTATCCCAGGACCCTGAGATCATGACCTGAGCCGAAGGCAGCGGCTTAACCCACTGAGCCACCCAGGCGCCCTAAGATTTACTTTTATATGGGTTGGGTAATTCAATCTCTGTAAGAGAATATCTGTTAGATCTGTTGCTGAAGCATACTCATTGACGGGTTAAACAGTAATTATTTCTCTAGATACATTAATGTTTGTGCGTGTGTGTGTGTGTCTTAAAATGGGAATGTTACCGTATCATGAAGTAATTTTAAAGTCCCCTAAATTTGAAAAGTCTTAGCAGTTCATTTAGTCTACCTTTCCAAGCAGTGTAGGAAATTCAGCACTTACTTAGAACATGTATTGATCATTTACTATATACCATGCATTACTTGAACGAAGTATATCATTGGTTCTACCAATTTTTTAAATGACCAAGTATTTTATTTCCATAGTAGCACTGTCGTTACTGCTCATTTGCAATTCTTATAATAAGCAAAATTAGAGGAAGCATTTATTTCAGAAGCCCAGTATATACCCCAGTACCTGTTTTATAATGGTCGGATGAATACACTGTGAGTCCAATAACAGCTTAAACAAAATGAAAGAAAGAAGAAAGAAATATACATTTGGATTTAAGCGAAAATGTATGTTTGGAGTCATCCTGCAAATCTGAATGAGTCAGAGCTAGAAACCTGTAATTAACATATTTTTCTCTTGTTAACAACAGAAAGGTAAAACAACATTTTAATTTCTGATAACAAAGACACATTTTCCATGCGGTTATGTTTCCCCTAACATTGTCTCTGCCCCATCTCATATCCTATGCTGTTTCCTATGTCACCGTAGTGACTCTCCAAGGACCATAATTGGCTTAGCTGCAGGAGAGCTGTGGGGGTCTCTCAAAACCAGGCAGTTTGGCAGCATAGTAAGTTGCTTATTGCCCTACTGTGTGGTGATTATTAGGAAAGAATTAAAAGAGCAAAAAGGAAATCACTAAACTAATTTTCAGTGTCTATCTTATCTGGATTGAAAAATGAACTGTTTTCTTTCCCACACTGTAGAAGCCATATTATGGGATGGAAGTTCAGGACTCTGTAATCAGTGTGTGTGGGTGGCCCTAATGAGGTTCTGCTGTGGCAGATGCAGGGCATGAGCTTGTTTGATCCCATTAGAACATGAAAGGTTTATCTTTTCTGCTAAGGCCTAACAGAGTGAGGGTTTCTTTCCCTGGTTTGACTGAGAACTTGACTGAGGCTGGTGAATTGCTTCCTGTAGCTATTGGTATGGCTGCCTTAGATTTTCCTTCATCTTAGACTTTATTAGCCTTATCCACTAAACAGCCACATGTTTTATGAGGGAAGAGACGTGGGGACCTTGCTCACCATTATATCCCTAGGATCTAACACAGGGCTGAGCCCTAAAGGAAAGCACAATATTTGAATGAATGAGCAGATTAATTTAATATCCAGTCTGATCAATTGGATGTTAATGGAAGGGAGGAAATAAGGACCCTCCCATCTTTAGGCCATATTGAACTTAAGGAAAAACACATTAGCTGTGTAAATATGGAAGTCTCAAATTAGATGACCTAGTAAGTTATGTTCTACAAGAGAATTTATTTATTTATTTATTTTGATTTGGCAAGCTTTTTAAAATTTTTTTTTAATTTCTTTTCGGTGTTCCAGAATTCATTGTTTATGCACCACCCCCAGTGCTCCATGTAATGCGTGCCCTCCATAATACGCACCTCCAGGTTCAGTCAACCTCCCATCCCTTCCCCTCCAAAACCCTCAGTTTGTTTCTCAGAGTCCACAGTCTCTCATGGTTCATCTCCCCCTTCAAATTCCCCCAACTCACTTCTCCTCTCCATCTCCTTATGCTCCACAAATAAGTGAAACCATACAATGATTGGCTCTCTCTGCTTGACTTATTTCACTCAGCATAATCTCTTCCAGTCCTGTCCATGTTGACACAAAAGTTGGGTATTCATCCTTTTTGCTGAAGGCATAATACTCCGTAGTGTATATGGACTGCATCTTCCTTATCTATTCGTCTGTTGAAGGGCATCTTGGTTCTTTCCACAGTTTGGCAACTGTGGCCATTGCTCCTATGAACATTGGGGTACAGATGAACCTTCTTTTCACTATGTCTGTATCTTTGGGGTAAATACCCAGTAGTGCAATTGCGAGGTCATAAGGTAGCTCTATATTTAATTTCTTAAGGAATCTCTACACTGTTCTCCAAAGTGGCTGGACCAACTTGCATTCCCACCAACAGTGTAAGATTGTTCCTGTTTCTCCACATCCTCTCCAACACATGTTGTTTACTGAACAGAATGCTCTTAAGAGTGAAAGATGTCGCTGTCTGGATAAGACTAGAACAAGAGGCATAAAGCAAGGCAATTCTGGGTAAATTAAAAATTAGGGGTACTCTCGATATCAAAGAATTCATTTGTGTTCAAAACAAGGGGTAGAAGCAGTACAGTTTTATTGAGTACCTACCCCTGTACAAGGCTGTATTAAGTACTGTTGTATGTAACATTAAATTCCATTAAAATAAAAAGTGCCAAAGTAAGATCTTTCCCCATTAACAAACTGTGAACCACAAATTACACAATGAAGGTTTGTCCTCTGCAAGGAAAAAAAATAAATAAAAAGGTTAACTAGATGGTAAGTGAGAGGATTAGTTGTAGACAAGCTAAAGTTCTGATTCCCCGGAGGCAAAGGTCAATGATCATTCCAGGAGGACTACAGTATAATTTTGGGCTCAAACTTTTGACTTAAGGTAAACAAAATCATTATAACCTTAAAATTATTTTTTAAAATATTTTATTTATTTTAGAGAGAGAGAGAGAGGAGTGAACATGAGGGAGAGAAGTAGAGCAAGAGGGAGAAGGTCTTAAGCTCTCTCTACACTGAGCATGGAGCCCCACATGAAGCCCCTTACAGGGCTTGATATAAGCCTGTATATGGGGCTCCACCCCATGACCCTGAGATTACAACCTGAGCTGAAACAAAGAGTTGGATGTTTAGATGACTGTGGATCTTTGTATACAGTTCTTACTGAAGCCTTCATGGTTGAGAAAAAAGAACCAATGAACACATTTAAAACATTTTTAAAATGTTACATGTACAATCTTAAAAGCAGACATGTGTGGCATTTGTAGATAAGGCTCTAGGACCACTTTGCTGGGTCCCTGCAGGAAGGGGTAATATAAAATTCAACCTTGCATGTTCTCACTTTTCTTCAGTTGGGATTAGTCTTTGTGGTTCCAGAGCTAAGAGGATGTTCCTTCTGGTTTTTCATAGACAGTACTGGTTTATGTCTGTTGTCCTGGTTTAATTTTCAACCGTGTCAGTTTTTAGAAGATGAATTAAATGGTCACCCTATCAGAGCCTGGCTAATAGTGGATAGACAATAAATGACTACTGGGTGAACTAATAAATACATGTCAAATAGAGACTCTATTCTATGTTGATAATCTTCAATAGTGTCCTTTTATTACTGAGGTCAGAAAGTTTCTACACTGTTGGGTTGGTTCTGTATTCTACAAACCAGAATCCTCTGAATAACTCATTCTCTGTAAGACTGAAACTAGTTTTCTATTAAATTAGGATGACTCCCAATCAGTAAGAAGTATCCTTCGTATTAATGCAATGATAACTATACAAATAAAGACAGTTATACCAATTTTTCATAATTTGGTCAAATGAAGAATAAAAGTTCCCAAACTGATGAGTAAGAAGGCAGTGATAATGATTATTGTGGGTGTGAGAAAAAGAATTGGAGAATATGCATTTGTCTGACTTCTAGAATGCCTGTGGCTCTTTGACCATAAGAAGAAAAAAAAAATGTTTTTATCTACTTGGCAGGCTTATGTCTCTAGAAGCTGTAGATGCTAAGATTGATGACAATGATCTCTTCTGATCTTCCAGTTCCTCTTATCTAGAAATTTATCTATCTTTTTACTTTCATTTTCTAGCTCTCACTGCCTTTTCTACTCAAGAAATTTAGTACTAGCCAATCAAGAGATATGGCATTTTGGTCCAATTGGCTGATTTCCAAGTGTAAATGAACCATTTACTGTCCTAGTGGAAAACCGTCTTTTGAGAGATCAGCTCGTGCCAATCATTGTACCAGAGATTAATCCTGCCCAAATAAAATAAAGATCCTTGAGAAAATAAAGGAAATTTTCAACTTTTCATGTTTGTGGGCCCAGTCCCTGGGCTCCCAGCAAAGCTATACCTTAACATTTACCAAGGTCAAAATGACTTGGCAAAACCTTAAAGCATGGGCTCTCTTTCTGCCCTGAGCACATACTGTACACCTGCTTTGTTAAATAATAATAGTAATAATAACCAAAAAGGAGTGTTCCAAACATAAAGATGAGAAAAAGAAAAAAAAAAGAACCACAAAACTTTCCTGATTCCCATTAGATCAGTCATACAAACTTGCATATACTAAAAACATGAAATAAAGTCTATAACTTTCTGGAATGTCCTTTGTCATGATTTGTAACTCTTTATGTAATGGGGAAAAAAAAAAACCCAAAGGAAAAAGAAAAAACATATATAACCCTGCACCAAATGTTCCTTCCCAGAAGCATTCTCTTCTTTGTGAAGAGCGTGTATTCCAGGGAACTGTGCTAACTTGGGTTTGAATAAAACTCTCCCTTTAAAAAAAAAAAAAAAAAAATCTTTTTTTAAAAAGGTTTCTTCATTTTGCATCAACATCCTGAAACTGTCAAGATAAAACCTAGATCTTAGATTATTTAAAACATACCAACGTGCAGAATCTTGGGACTTTAAGCCTAAAACTGACTTTTTTCTCCCTCATCTTGTCCAGAGCAAGAGGGAAAGCAAAGAGGGAAAGCAAATGAGGCTATTAGGGCTGCATAATTGAGGAAGGCTCTAAATAGTTTCCTAGTGGCCTGAAAAAAGTGCAGATCTCACATTCTGGAAATAGCCACCTCTGCGGTGCAGTTGGGCCCTTGGCACATTAGTGAAGAAAAATCTGTTTGTATAGACTTGCTTTTGTGCTTTGCTAGTCTTTACATTGTAGGTATAAGAGGTGTTATTCCCCATTTGCTATGTTACCCAAGTGAGTCAACAAAAATACCATCTCCAGACTAAACATTTTTTTCTTAACTTTCTATTCCTACCTCAAAAAATAAGATGGGATTTCTGTGAAATACTTTGTTTCTCTCACGTGCAGTGACTACTATGTTTGTTCTGGCATTGCCTATCGCAATGATTGGAAAAGTAGGGCACAAAGTAAGTAAAATTTATATTTTCTTCTGTGGAATAATCACATCAGTACACTGTCCTGAAACTAACCTTTCCACAGCTATGTTCCAAAGTCTTGTTTAAATGCTGATGAAAATCTTTGTTGTTGATTTTTTAAAAATATGTAATTCCATTTTTAGAAACAATAATATATCTGAGACTCTCTCTTACTAAGGCATTGTGTGGAATTTGCTGGGTTCTGAGCCTAGGGCCAGGTTGGATATTGTTATTAAGAAAGCCAGGGGCAGGGAACACTTGTACCCTCATCCAGATATGTGAGTGTTAATTACGTGGCTGCTACCTGCTCTCTGGGGAAAACCATCTTTTTTCTCCCAGGCAAAGGCACAATGTTGGGTAAAGAAACCCAAGTTCTTTCTTATTATTCCCTGGTCTCACTGACCTTATTTCTCTTTCAGGAACACATTGTGCTTATTTCTACCTTCAGGATTTTGCAATTGCTGTCTCCTCTCCTTAGAATGGTCTGCTTCCAGAATATTGTAAGTCACTAACATACCATTCAATTACCATTTCAAATATCACCTCCTCTGGATTTTATTTTCTTCACATACTCATCTCTCATGTTCACTGGCTGCTGTGCAATGGGTACTATTCCATGTTTCTAGAATACAAAAATGAAAAAAAAATAGTGGTGTCTCTAACATCAAGGAACTCAAATTGTATATACAGGATAAGAATGTGAGCCAATAAATAATTTGTGCTATGACAAGAACATCAAACATAACTCTAACATTAGAGTAGATAGTAAATGCAGATGCTCATTTCGCTAAGTAGGTGGTAACCTCTTAAAGAAATTGTGTTTAAACTTGGATCTGAGTTTGTGATGATCTTGGAAATAAGCACTTTAAGCAGAAGACACAAAGTACTTAGCTTTGGTATAATTGAGGAAGAGAATGAAAGCAAGTGGACGAGTGGACAGAGGTGAGTTCCCAGTAATTGATAGAAACCAGATGGTGTTGGCCTTTAGTTCTGAAGCAGTAAAGGATTTGAACTTTATCCAAGTTTAATGGGAAACAAGTGAATATTTTAAAAAAGGGAAGTGACTAATATTATACTATATGTTAACTAACTGGAATTTAAATCAAAATTTGGGAAAAAAAAGATGAAAAAATAAAATATAAAAAAGGAAAGTGACAAGATGTTGGTTACCTTTTTTTAATGATTCCTTCGAATGCCTCTGTAGAAGATGAATGAAAGGTGTTCCACAGGAAATTTAACCCTAAATTTGTCGTAGTAACACATAAACTATACAGTTTGAGTGGCTTAACACAACCCGTTTGTTTCTCTTTCAAGTGGAGAGGTAAAATGGGAGACTTCTTGATGTTATGAGTCAGCAAGGATATGGGCTTATTTTCATCTCATCACATGGCTACAAGTTTGCCATGAAAGGGAAAAAAAAGAGTTCAGAAGGGCAACAAACAGGAATGGTAGAAAATACTGCTCAACGTCCTGTTTGCTAGAACTCAGTCACAGATCCAACCTGAGTACAACAGTGCTAGGATATATAAGAGAGCAATTAGTACTCCATGAGCATTAACTGCACATGGTAAAGAGGGAAAAAATGTAAGTATCAAACATGTTAGGAGAAAATTTTGGAATGAGAATAAGTGAGCTAGAAGAAAAGACATTATCAGAGAGTGCTATATTTGAAATTGAGCATTTGGGGAGAATTATGACCACAGGAGTGGATTCCTAAGGAGAAAAACATCATTACTAAAGAGATAAAAATTGAGAAGTCAAAACTGTGTGAATTTGAAGTACTTCTGCTTATGAAAAGTAATGTGTAATCATCAATCATTTTCTCTATGTCTTTATTTCTACTTTACTTATTTTTTTGATTGGTAGTACTCTCTCTTTCCATCCTGATTCAGTTTTCACCTACAAAACTCTTATTTTCCCCTAACCCCCATGTTGAACCTTGAGGAGTTTCTCTATATTCTTTATGACCATTGATCCTTTGCTCACCTCTACCGAGTGATTTCTATGTATGTTGAAGTATCAGACACAGCAATTACTTTATGAGTAACAAATTGTTTTCCTTTCTTTCTTCCTCTCATTTCTGTATACGCTTGTCTATTATGAGCCCATTACATGCTGCAAGCAAAGAACTCTGGCCTGGAGGTAAGGAGGACTCCACTCTTACTCTACTTTTGCCTCTTGCTTTCTACGCTCACTCACTCAGACATATTCAAAGGATATTCATTAAATTCTTACTTGTGCAAGATTCTGAGAGAAAAGTTGGGGATAAGAGGAGTAACAAGAAAGATGTGGTTCTTGCCTCAATGAACTTCTATTTGTTCACTCAGAAGGAGAGGAATAGAAGAAAAAAATATAATAGAAGTTTTCACATGTCAGTTATTGAAAATCATTTGGAAGCCATTAAGAGACACAAATTGAGTACTTGTAGGTTGGAAAATTGTTTGCAAATGAAGCTTTTCTTTTTTTTTTTGACTGATATATATCAGTCATATATCAGATACATATCAGTTTTCTCTATACATCCTTATGAGTTTTGAGGATTATTTTAAGCAAATATGAGAAGGTAGGCTCAGCTAGCATTCTTTATTTCCTTTTCAATGGTCCTTAGACCATGACAAAGCTGTGGATTTATTGTCTATAACAGTAGATTAAAGGCAACACTAACCCACCACACACTGCTTCTTCTTATACAGCAATTTTAACCTATGTGGGTTTCTCCTTCCCTGTTAAGACAATGACATGATTTGCAACTTAGCTTCCTCTTGTGTAAGTCTAGTGTTTGTAATTTCTGAGACCTGTGGATGAGGCACAGTGCATAATACCGGGAGTTATTAATGAAGTGTGAGTATTCACAGTGAAGTCACAGAGAAATGACAGGAGAAAAGGAATTAATTATTCTTATTACATTTCTAGAAATGAGAGCTTGAAATTAGAAAATCTTTTGATATCTATAATAGTATTTTTCTACATACATTTTGTTCAAAATTTTGCTTTCTTTAGTTCTCTATATTCATGTTCCAAACTATCAAAAAGTACAGCATCAAATTTTATTTCAATGTGAGGTAGAAACTTAGAAAAAATATAAACTTTTCAGGAAAGCATACTACTTTTTCTATGTGAAGCAAAGGTTTCTTCCCAATGTCATATTCTGACTCCTATTAAATATCTTACTTCTTTTTTTTTTTAAAGATTTTATTTATTTATTTGACAGAGAGAGATCACAAGTAGGCAGAGAGGCAGGCTGAGAGAGAGGGGGAAGCAAACTCCCTGCTGAGCAGAGAGCCCGATGCGGGGCTCGATCCCAGGACCCTGGGATCATGACCTGAGCCTAAAGTAGAGGCTTTAACCCACTGAGCCACCCAGGTGCCCCTTAAATATCTTGCTTCTATAATAATTTTATATTCAGTCAGAGGGAGCAAAGATCAAGGAAAACAAGAATTCCCTGCTTTGTTTAGCAGTAGTCAAAGATGACCCATATTCAATCCTAGAAATTTCCCCTTAACTACACATTTACTTATGTGGACAGAAAAGGCTTGAATTACTACCAGACCTGCTGGATTGAATGGGGAAGCAGCTGAATCTCAACCTGCCTGGTTTTACCCTGGTTTTTTTCCCTTTCTAAGACCCTGAACAGAGTTCTATGCCTGATATCTGTATATGAGTCTTCTGCCCTCCTTAAGGGTTCCTTCCCACTCAAGAATCAGCTTCCTCTTCTCATTTTTGCAAAAACTGCAGGCAGCTTTTGACTAATTCAGTTCAGATAAGGTTTTATTGTTGTTGCTGCTGCAGCAGTGAATAGCCTTCTAGTCTATCATTTTATGCAGATATATATGTAAACATATGTATACTTAATGTCATTTCATGTTATATTACCATTATTATAGAAAATATATAATTGTGTATAACATTATACATTCTTATATATCATTATATGCATTATATATAAACACATATTATATAAAACCCTTATTATTTTACTTTATCTAATGTCCTTACTCTATTGCTATCATTCTTCCTTCACAATCATTGGTCTAATTATAATTAGCATAGGAAGGATTCAAGATAAGCTCTTACTCAAAAAAGAGAGGGGAGGGGCAGGTGGGTGGCACAGTCAGTTGAGCATCAGACTCTCGGTTTCAGCTCAGGATGTGATCTTGATGTTCTGAGACTGACCCCTGCATCAGGCTCCGCGCTCAGTGTGGAGTCTGAGATTCTTTCTTCCTCTCCCTCTGCACCTCCCACTCCTGCTCTCTTTCTCTCTCTCTAAAATAAATTTTATTTCTCTTAAAAAAATAAAAATAAAAAAGAAGAGGTGGTACTATTGTTCTCCTACAGTATTACACTTTCTGCCATGGCAGTATCAGTAGGTTCAGGTGACATATCTCCCAAGAGAGAGCCACTTAATTTCCTTACTTAAAGGATAACCTCAAAAATCAAAGGTTCAATCCAAGTAAGCTCTTAGGAAGCCAACTAAATTATAAAAGTGAGGGGATTCCTTCAAGAAGATAAGAATTCTGTCTGGACTCGTAGCTCTAGAAAACTATTAGAACAGTGATAGGACCAACTTGGCTCCAGAGAAATTTGGGAGTGCAGGTTTTGAACAGTTTTACAGAATTATGTTGTTTTCTTCTGTGAAGATTGGCTTAGTCTTTATATCCAAGAATATATGAGTTTGTGTGCTCTAAACATTTTACTCAAAGATAAGAAATTCTGTGTTTGGTGAAAATCTAAAAGCAGGTTCTAGAAATCGTAAATGCAAATGCAATATCTATCTGAATATATATTAACTTATTTACAGTAAATAAATTACGTAATAATGTAGAACAGAAGAATGTGACTCATTAATAGAACAGAACATAGAAGCAAGTCAATGGCTCTCAGAGAATTTTTTCAATTATTTGAAATATAGTTTTGATTAATTTGACGAGACTTAGGAGAATGACTAATAGTCTAAAATTGCTAATATCACACCCAGGTAATAAAAATAAACATTTTGACTGTAATCCTCTTAAAAGTAAAGAATGAGTAATTAAAATCCTCAATGGCAGGCATTGTTTCTCCACTTAATCTTCATAGCAAAGCTACTGAGCAGTTATAATTAGTTGTAATTAATTTATAGATGGAGAAATTAAGCTAAAGTTGGTGAATTAACTTGCCAAAGTTCATATAAAAATGAATAAAATTTAATACTTGAATTTGTTCTGTCCAAAATGCACACTGTTGCTACTACGTAAGAACTCATTTAAATTCTCTCATAAATAAATAAAAAATCTTTAAAAAAAAAAATTTCTAAATGTAATTATAAGAGTTACTTGATTCTCTCAAATAAGTAGCTTGGCAATTGTCCCCAGTCAAGTTTTTTTTTATGGGGAGAGGCTATGTTAATATTGCTGCTATATATTGTATTATGTTAAATAAAGTTCTTTCATTTAGGAAATCATTTTTTAAACAAATGTTATTTTATTTCTAATTAGAAGAATTACTCTAATTGTGCTCATTGTAAAAAAATTGAAAATCATGGGAAGAGAAAATATTTTCCAATAATTCTTGCACTTAGTAACTACTGAAAGCCTTTAAAAATGAATATTTTCTAATTATAGTGCAACAAAAAAGCAGTAGTTCACATACTTTATTTAGCAGTACATAATTTACTTTTGATAGTTTTCTAAAATGTTATATCCTATGGGTATGTAATAATTTAATGAAGAAATTATACTTGTAATTTTATTTAATATTAATATTGTTCTTATAGAAAAGAACAATTATGATAAAGCTCCTTAAAGAGTGGGGACCTTATTCTTTTATTCTCCTTATTCTCCTTATTCATTGCTATACTCTCAATGTCTGGTACTTGACATATAGTAGATGCTTAATATCTATTCTTTTTCTTAATCTATTCTTAATAAATGGATTTAATTAGTTAATATTAGTAGACAATCTGATCTTTTTTAGGATAAATAACTTGAAGTAAACTTGAAAATCAAAGCATATGCATATTTATAATATTCATTTTCTTCCTATTGACATCTACTTTCCAGAAAAATTGTGTTAATTTTTGCTCAGACTAACCGTGTGACTTTTTTCCTTTGAATCTTGCTGAATTGAGTGATATTATTCTAGCTTAGCTCTGTAAATATCTCTTTTGCACGGTGCCCTATTATTGTGTCAACTGAAAGTGACTGCTCCACTCTTGGTAGAGCTCTCTGTACAGAATTTTCTTCTTTGGGGATCTGTTTTGTAAAGAATATAACCTTACCCATAAAGAGCTATGGCCTTTGCCCTAGGTTTCTGAGACGTCATCTTCAACCCCTTAGAATGTCATGGCTGGTAGATGTGTTTTTCCTGGTTTTGGTTTTTTTACCTGGGACTGTTGGGCCAGCCAGATAATAAAATGTGATTTAGGGTACGGGCTTTGAGTTATGCAATATCAGCCCAATCGCCTGAAAAGCTGGAAACTGAGATCAGACTCGGATGCTGTTAATTATGCCTATGTGATGTAGCCCCAATAAAATCTTTGGACATCGATGCTTGAGTAAGCTTCCATGGTTGGCAATACTCCATGTATATTGTCACACACTCTTGCCTGGAGGAGTTAATGCTCTCCTTGACTCCACACAGAGAGGACAACTGGAAGCTCCATGTTTCGAGTCCTTCATACATTTCCATTCATGACTGATTTTAATTTGCATCTTTTCTCTCTGATAAGTCATTACTGTGAGTATGACAGATCTCCATGAATCCTTTTAGTGAGTTATTCAATATGAGGATGGCTTACAGAAGCCCCTGAACTTGTAGTTGATGTTAGAAGTGAAGCCAGCCTTGTGATCTGTTGCCTCCCTTTGCAGTTGGCCGTTCCTGCAGTTTGTGTCCAGAGTACGGTTCAATAGAAAAGCTCCAACTCACTGAAACATGTGGTTCAGAAAGAGGAGGGATGACAGGAAAGGAGATCCTGAACTTTTAATTCCTAGCCTCTGCCCTATGTACTTTATCCTTCCGTTGATTTTAATCTCTATTCTTTAGCTCTATGAAATTATTAACTGGTGAGCGTAACAACTCAAGGATTCTGTGAATCCTTCTAATGAATGATCAAACAAAATGTGGTCTTCAGAACCTCTAACTTAACAGGTGGAGTCAGAAGCAAGGACAGTCTCATGGACTATGCACACCTTAAACTGTAACTTCTATCTCTCCTTTGTCACTTATTAGCCTTAGGGTTATGTTATTAACCCTTAGAATTTCTCTGTACTCAGCCCAAAGCTCAAATTATCCTAAGTCGTAGATACATTTCTCTTCTGCTGAGACTCTGACAGCTGTAATATCCTTCAGTCTTTCATTTTTAATTTAATGCATATAATTGTTTTATATGCATTAATTATATGTATATGTGCAATAATTAATTTTGGAATATGTGCAATAGGTGCATTATTTATTATATTTTATAAAAAGCTAAGTGCTTTCTGCAATGTTGAAAAATACTCTGGCTTAATTTTGTACTCTGATATTCCTTTTGCTTTTATTCAAACACATGCAAGACTATACCCCTGATGTGCAGATATGTGCATATACTTCAAATTCCATGCAATTGCAGCTCTAGATATGCTTCTACCTTCCTTCAGGGCTTTTATTACAGTATGCATTGTAATTTTATTCCATTTTTCAAACTCTTACAATGCATGGCTTTCCTTATTCATAGTACTTTGAAAAAAAAAATATATATATATATTTTGAAAAAATATATATATAATCAATATAAATAAATTATCATAAACTTATAAGAATATATATATTCTTGAATATACATCTATATTCAAGAATATATATATTCATGAATTTATAAGAATATATACACGTATATATATATATCTGAAAAGAATTAGGATATGAAGATAACTGATAGTTGATACTGTGTAAACTCTCCAACCAAAAAAAGTATGAATTACAATTTCCTTCAAATTTATTCATACTTTCAGTGATGTTTAGCATTATTCTTCGTAGAAGTCTTAAATACTTACTACTAAATTAATTTCTGTACATCTATATTTTGACTGATTTTTAAAATATTTTATTTATTTATTTTAGAAAGAGATTGAGCATGAGTGAGGGAAGAGGCATAGCGGGAGAGAATTTCAAGCCAACTCCACACTGAACACAGAACCTCACCCAGGGCTCAATTCCACAACCCTGAGATTACAACCTGAGCCAGAACCAGAAGTCAGCCACCCAACCAAGTGAGCCACCCAGCTGCCTCTTGATTGATTTTTTGTGGATATTTATTTAAAAACATTTCTGGGACATAGAAAATATTTTTGCAAATATTTAACTATGTCATTTTAATTATTTGCAACTTGAGCTTTGAGATTTATGTAGTATTCACATAAAGAAGAAGGTGCCCCTTCCTTTTCAACAAAACTATTTTCTCCTATTTAAATTGTATTCACATAGCTTTCAGAACACAAAGTAATAGTGATATTTGTTGGTATCCCTGTCTTATCCTGGTTTTAAAAGGAATGCCTTGTGTTTCAACATTATCATGTTTATCATTGATTTAAAATAAATATTTTACATTGTTAAAGAACTACCTAAAAGACCTTACAAAGAAATGTTGGATTTTGTGAATTTTCATTCACATCTCTTAGTATTTACTGAGATAATCCTGTGAATTTGTTCTTTTGATTTATTTATAGGGTGTATTATATTCAGAGACAGTAATAACATTAAAGAAAGCTTGATATTTATGGAGTGCTTCAGATGAGCTAGACATTCGGTTAAGTGCTAGTTTACTAATATTAAATCATTTTGGCATTTCTGGAACAATGTTAATTGCTTGCACTCTATTTTAATATCAGGCTGTGTTATATACTTATTTTATTTAGGGCTATTTTTATTTCTATACTTAGTGGGGATTTAGGTATTGAATTGTTGTCTCAAAAGTAATTTAAAAACTAGAAAAAATATTTTCTTATATATTGGTCTTAAAATAGTTTTTTACATGTTCTCCATAGCCTTATTATTCTGTCTTTCCCACTGGCTGCCTTCATTTGTAACAGGCTTATTTTTATTTCACTTACCTAAGTTATATTTAACTGAAAAAATGGTTTCTACATAAGAGTCCAGTGTGGCAAGCATGCCTGGGAAGTGCTAGTACGGAGATTAAAGGTCCTTTTGGAAAAGAATTTCTAAGGAAAAATCAGGTTCGCCCATTAAGTTTAACCATCTGCCTCTCAGTTTGTCATGATACATCAACCCCAGTGGCCTTCAAATCTTTTATATTTCACAGATTAAGGGTTCCTGGGTGGCTTAGTTGGTTAGGAGTCTGCCATCAGCTCAGGTCATGATGTCAGGGTGTTGGGTCAAGCCTTGGAGTGGGGCTTCCTGATTAGTAGGTAGCCTGTCTTTCCCTCTTCCTCTCCTCCTGCCCCCATCCATGCTCTCTCTCTCAAATAAATAAAATAAACTCTTTCAAAAAAGGGTTAAAAAAACCCCCAGAAACCTATGCAAAAGCTGGGTGCTTTGTTTTGTTTATTTTACCTCCATGAATTTTTCTGACTTCAATGCGTGACCATGGTGGGTTCATCACAATGGTGTCTGTGGAATCAGAGATGTCCCTGTTAGCAGAGGTGACAGTGCATTAGAAAAGGGAGTGGGAGTACAGGTAACTGTCAGCACTAAGGCCGTTAGTGGTGATGCATCTTCAGTGTAGATATGTGCCCTCTAGAGAGGAGTTACTGCCGTTCACATCAAACATCGACTGTCATGTTGGGAAAGGCAATGCCTTTCTTGGGCATTGGTTGTACTTGCGTCATATTTTTTTTCCTAGCAGACAATGAATAATCTGAACAAATAAGGAAGAACTGGTGATCATCAAAATAATGAGTTTGCATGGACTCATCAGAGAGTCTTTCAGGATTCCCTGAAATATTTGAGAAGATCGGAAGAGACAGTCCCATACATGCTCTTAAATAGTCGTAATGCTTCATTTAATATTCCTAGGTTTCTGTGTTCAGAAAAAAGCCGGTGATAGGTGGAAACTTCAGAATTTCTTGTTTTTTTTCTACTCTACTGACAAAAGACCAAAAAAGATTAATTTAATTGAAAGCGCATTGGACTGTACTGGTAAACATTTGAAATTGCTTTTAAAGCAGGATAACAACACCACACAGGCACACATGTGTATGTACATACACACAGTCTAAAATTTTCAAATATTTATAGCATTTAGATTAAAGAGACATGATGATACAAAAAAAATTAAAGGTCTACTAAAATTCTGAAGTTCCTCTGTTTTTAATGATATTTAGAAGTAAATATTCATAGTAAGGAAAGAATTTAAAGAAGATGAATACAGGACTCCCTTGGGCATTTTTGTGTAATCCCATTTGTAGAGAAAGGGCATAAATAACACAGTCAAGTTAAAATTTTCTCTCTGACTTCTAAAAAGTAAAAAATCTCAGTGACTCATTTGGCTAATACACGGGAGCTGAACCTCTAAAATTATCTGATTCAGTGATTTGAAAAAGTGTGACAATGAGTTTGGATATGATGAGAATGTCAATTTCTGAATAAAATAGGTATAGATAAATAGGTAGAAGCAATAAGTAAAGTCGTACAGTGGTTCACTTTAAATACAGCATGAGAATTTAAAATACTAAAAATGATGAACTTAGCTAAATAGTAACTGCTTGAATATTTCTAAATACAAAATTGGGAAGCAAACACTTGAAAACAAGCTTCTGAGTGTTTTGGTGAGAATTAATTCAGATAGTGTGAGAAAAGTCCTTAGATGAAGACATGTAATACAATAATAAACAACAAAGCACAGCTAATAAAATAAACAAAAAAATAAATAAATAAATTAGGTGCCCTGCTGTTCAACTCCTCTAGATATATAGCGTTTATTTTATCAAATCAAGAGATTTTATAGCAATCAAGCTATTAGATAGTACTGCAGTTCCATCCAACTATTAAAATATAGTTTTTTTTAATTTAAAAAGATGTCAAAAGCTATTGTGTTAAAAAAAAGAAAAAACAAAAGAAAGAAAGAAAGAAAAAGGCTATTGTGTGTATGTGTATGTATTCTCCTGTGTGTGTTTTTCTATAAGCAAAGATGGTTGAGAAAGGATGTCTGCCTTTTAGAAAGAAATCTTCAGGAAATATGCTGAGCAAATATTGTTTGCTCTATTGATTCACAGACACTGCTGTTTGTAATTGTGATAGGGCTTATTTTCACTCTGCTGTTGCAAGTAAAATTTTATAAATAAAAGCTAAGCCAGAAAAAACAGAATGTGTTAATGATGTCTGTGGCATAAAGATTTTATTGTTTTGCTTTTATTTACAAATAAACCAAGATGATATATCATCAAATCTTTGAGTTGTGAAAGGATCTTAGCAACTTTTTTGCAACCCAACTGTCTATCCCGTAATTTGCTGTTTAAAATGTCTTTGGGAATATTCCTTACCCTATAATGGCCAGGTTATTAAGAAGTGATGAATGCTCTAAACAGTGGTATGCTTAAGTAGATTACATAAGAAAGAACAGCATTGTCTATAAGCAAATAGAGGGAGAAATTTTTCAAAAGAGGGCTTTATTGCTGGAATGAGGATTGCTAAAATCCACGGCTCAGGAAATGTATAGTTTTGTCATTTTTTTTATAGTTAGCAGCTTTATCTTGGGATTTCTGAAAAATGATACATATTAAGCATAAGCTGAGATTTTCAATATCCAATTAACTTTGAATTCAAGTTGGCCCATTAAAAACAGAGCCATTTAGCCTAGCTTTAAATATATCCTATTTTTTTTAGTATAGAGTTAAAGAATTCTGCTTTTTCTTAGGCAAAGATGACACTTATTTGACAGTGTTATTATCTGTACATGAATGTGGCTATTAAGTCTGAATCATCTCAAACTTTTCAACTGATTATATTTAGAATATTCTGTGTGGCTTTTCTATTAGAGATGCATATATTGAGAGATTCTGAAAAAAAAAAAAAAAAAGAAAGAAATTATTTTCCCTATGACCTGTCTGAAACTCAAACATAAGAAGAACCATCCATTTCAATTCAGTTCCATTCAATTCAATTCAGTTTGATTCGATTGGATTCTATTCAAATTGATTTGATTTATTCAACAAATATTTCTGTAGAAGTGCAAAAGAGGAATGAAAGTCCCTTGGGTTTTTTTTTTGTTTGTTTGTTTGTTTTGTTTTTTTTTTGAGAGCTCCACTGAAACCTCACTCTGATTAGGAGATGGAGTTTATTTCTGATCTAACACAATTTGGGAAGACCTCTGAGAATAGGCAGCATGCAAGCCACAGTCAGAAGAAAAAGTATACCGACAAAGAAAAACAAATATGACAGACCAATTATTGTTGTCAAATAATCAACTAAAGTCCTGATTCTAGATAAGGCTGAGCAATTGAGAGGTGAAACTGCAACTGTGCATATGGGAAAGAGAAGTGGGCCAAGGAACGACAGTGCATGCAACCTGGGGTGCCTGGAGGCTCAGTTGGTCAGAGATCTGTCTTCAGCTCAGGTCATGATCCAATGTCCTGGGATAGAGCTCCACTTCAGGCTTCCTACTCAGCAGAGAGCCTGCTTCTCCTCTGCCTCTGCTGCTTCCACTCTCTCTTTCTCTATCAAATAATAAATAAGATCTTTTCAAAAATTAAAAAGAAAAAAGAAAAGAAAATACATGAGCTCCGAATTTTGGTGGATGACCAAAACCGGGTGGAGACCATAGTGAGCAGAAGAGGGACATGAAATGGTCGTGCTCAAAGAAAATACTGCTGGAGACTTGGACATGATAAAGCAGGGGAGTCTACATGGCAGTAATTGAGCTTTAAACCACTGGCACTGGTCTAGGCTAGAAGACTAAAGTCCTGGAATTGACCCTTGGCAGCCTTTGGTACACAAGCTCTCTAGACTATCTTTGTTTCCAAGCATTCATTCCCGTCACTGCTTCATTCTGCCAAACCTATAGTCAACCAGTCTTTCTGATCCCAGCGTTTTCACCTCCTCCATATTACTCCTGTCATTACTACCTTGCTTGGTCCATAGCTACCTATCAGGTGTTCAGTACATATGTTTGATTAGTAATTTAAATTATTTCTTCTCAAAATGTCTCAGCATCTACACGTGTACTGCATAATTTTGAATACAATTGTATTGTTTTATATGTGCTTGTTTTATATCTTAGAAAGTCACCCAGATTTAAGGTGGTGCTATGGACTGAATTGTGTCTTCCCCCACTATTCCCCAGCATGATGGTATTTCAAGATGGGGTCTTTGGATAGTAATTAGGTTTAGAGGAGGCAGTGAAGTAATGATTCTCGTAATGGGATTAGTTCCTTTCAAGAGAAGACTAAAGAGCAAACTCTCTCTCTCTCAATCCCACCTCTTCCCTGGTCTCTCTCTTAATCACCATATGAGGATATAGCAACAACAAGCCAGTCTTTCTGCAAGTCAGGAAGAAGGGTATCACTAGATGACCATGTTAACACCCTGATCTTGGACTCCTCAGACTGCAAAACCGTGGAAAATAAATGCTGTTTAAGACACACAGTTCATTCTATTTTGTTATAGTAGTCTGAGCTAAGTCAGGTGGGATATCCTAACTCTCAGAATGGTTCTTTCCTATATATTGGAAAGAACTGCTATAGAAACTTGCTATAGAAACATCATACACAGTTATGAGTCTCACTTCCTCACGAGGTAGAAAGGATAGAATGGGCCACTTTTAGTTTCTCTGTCTTAGATCCATAGCACATTATGTTCCTTGTCCAAAGTAATTTACTCCTACTAAGACCCACCAAAACATGGGATTCCCAGAATGTTAATATCCTCCAGATTCTTGGTGGCATAAATGTTACCCATCCTCTAGTTAATGTCACATTTCTAATCACTTATTATTTTTATTTATAGGCACCTGTAGTTTTGAAGAGCCTAATAATATGCACATCCTTCCTCAGATTCTCATCTTTCCCTCGTTGGGCCCCAAATGTTGCAGTACATTAGAATCAATTGGGGGTGTTTAATAACAAATACTGATGCCTGGCTCCCAACCCTAGACATTCAGATTTAGATGGCATAGAGTTTAATTTGAGCACTGGGGCACTTCAAGTCTCCTCATGTGATTCTAATGAGCACCAAAGCTTGGACTCCATTGCCTTTAGTTCAATCTAGGCTTCTACAATGCAGCTGTGTTACTAGACCACTGCCAAGGGGAAGGAATTTCTTCAAAGGGTTGTAGTTGTAGATATGTGCATGTGTGTGTTCCATTCTTAGGATAAATTATCTCTTATGTTTTCAAATTCACAACTTAATTTGAATACTCTTGTGTATTTAGATTATAATAAGCAGCAGAAGACACTGCTGTCTATATCACAATGCTCTCTCTTCTGTACAATATTTATTTAATGACCATCCTTTTCATCTTTCACTGAATGCTATAGTCTTGCCCAGGTGAGAAGGTAGGTCATCTCTCTTAGCTACCAGAGCTTGATATGACACTCACAATTAATGGCACCTAATACATCGAAGGAGATACAGCTTTCTACTTAACAAAGAGTTCCTGCTGCTATATCCATTTGCTTGCCTGAATATTTTTCAGCACAAAGTCACCTCTAGCACTGAAACTCAGCTGACTTCTAGCATCTCAACAACAGTTGTCACTGGATTTTTTGATGCTTTTTAATTTGTACGGTTACATTAGTTAAAAGTTAAATAAAGAGCTTTTCTATTTTACTATTTCTAATCCTGAAAGCTATTTTTTTGATCCCCTTTCCTTTTATTGGATTAAAACATCTGTTGCTAAAAGGTCTATGTTAGAGTACCCAAAACATTACGTATTATCAAGAAACTGACATTCAGCAGTTTGTGTGCACAGATACCATCCTTTAGAAATAGATTTGCACTGTATCTCCCCACATGCCTGAAAAATAAAGTGTATAGGTGACTTCTTTTCAAATATCTGTCACCTAAACCATTATAATGGCAGTATGCCCACATATAAAACATTTATATACTCTTGTTTTCAGCAGATCTGGTTAAAGAATAAAATTTAGCATTTTTACTTTCCCAGTTATTCTGAGTTTCACATAGCTTGGACTATATTCATCAGAGACTGACCCAAACAGCAAAGGGAGGATTACATTACATCATGAGCTAAACAAATTATAAATAAGGATAATGATTTTATTGTAAAACATACCAAATATGTTAATAGGGATTTAGCATAATTCCTTTCTTCTGAGATTTTGTGGATTAAATAGAATATTCTTCACTCTCCCACTCCAATTTCTATTTGAGAAGTTCTAACATACAAAACTAATAAGACAAAAAGGTAGCAAAATTATGTGACAGATGGAGAGACAGTACTTTTATAGATTTTTTTTTTTCTTTGCTGGCTTTCCATATTGTCCCAGAGATTTCAAGATATCTTGTTCCTTCAGTTTGAAGTTAAAACAATTTCTAGTTCTGTGCCCAAGACATTTTACAAAAGATTGCACCTTGCTGTCTTTCCCCTGAGAACATGAATTGTCTTTATATTGCTTCAGCGGCTGATTTACTATTGTTAGAGTTTGCTCTCATCTCCTACTTTCTCTTAGCCTCTCTCTCTCTTAGACTTACTCATGCTCCCATACCACCATATTCAATTCCCTGCAGTAGATGGCATTTAACACTCAATGGGTGTATGACAGGCAGATTTTTGGTCCCCATGATCTTTGCCCCTTGGTGTTAAGCCTATGAATATGTTATGTTACATACGTGAAGGGAATTTTCAGATGTAATTGAGTTTATAGACATTAAGATCTTAAAATTATCCTGGACTTCCTAGTTTGACCCAGTCTAAACACATGAACTTTGAAAAACAGAGAAATTTCTCTGGAGTCAGAGATTCAGCAGAAGAGAAATCTGAAAGAGTAAAAAAATGAGGAGGACTGAACCACCCACAGTTTGAAGATGGAAGAGGCAAATGATGGGGAATGTAGGTTCCTAAGGAGCAAGAGAGGTCTCCCATCAGACAGATAGCAAGACAGTAGGGACTCTAGCCATACAGCCACAAGAAACTGTTTTGACAACAGCCTGAATAGGCTAGGAAGTGGAATCTCACACAGACCCTCCAGATTAGAGCTCAGGCCACTGACACCTTGATTAGGCTTTGTGAGATTTTAAACAGAGTCCCCAGTCAAACCCACCTGAGCCCCTGACATACATAATTTTTTTTAAATAAATGTGTATTGTTTTAAGCTGCTAAAATTGTGCTAACTCGTTCAAGCAGAAATAAGAAATTAACATTGAGTAAGATGTGACTTAAGGTATATTCCAGTTTATCAGGCATCTGACAGTTATCATCTTAAAACAACTAAATACATTTCTCCTGTTCTACAGTGTCTACTTGTGTTATTACAAATGCTTCCTTAGAGAATTTTATATATATACATATATATAAAATTATGCATTAATGGTCAGTATCTATTTACTGAATGAGAACTAGATCCAACTCTTTGGTGTTACTGCTGTGCTCAGAAACCTTCTATCTTTATGATGATGAAAGTTTTCTTGCTGATCTATATGAAATAGAAAGGGAAATTGATGTGGTCCACATAGTGGAAAATCAAGATAGATCAACGCCAAGGGAAGCAGGGAGAAGGTCCTAGGTGCCACAGTTTGAGCTGATGCAGTAAGCCACGCCAACATCTAGACATTTTGGCCACATATACCAAAAATTGATCTCTTGTTATTTGTATGAGCATTCATATCACATACAACATGAAGTTTTAATTGCTACATAAATACATTTGAAATGTGTTTTTAAATATTACTAACTAAACTTTAAGCACATAATACTCAATCATGTTTACACTAAGTATGACTGTAGCTCCCAGGTGTGCTACATTGATTGTATCTTTTCTGGTAGATCATAAATGCCTTGAAGTCGGAAACCATGCCTAATGCACATCATGAATGCCATTAAGACTGTAGTAGACTTGTGTTGACTAAATAGTTGAGAACTATTAGATAAAGAACTGAAATAAAGTAATCATTTAGGGATTGTTTTCCTCCCATGAAGACCTCAAGCACTTTATGGTCACTTTTAATTTCAGTGTTAGAGAGAAAATAAGACCTAACTTTCAGACAGATGTCATGATGCAGATGGAGATAAAACAAAGTTATATATCTTGCGTGTTTGTGAGTTTTAATTGCTGTTGGCTCGTGTTCAATGTTGTAGTTGCTGAATAAAATGGTACTTGGTTAGTGGAAAACATTTTCTTTATCAAGCAAAACATCAACATATTAGTCCTCATGGCTCATTTAAGGGAAACACATGTAGCTGGATGCCAGATTCATTTTGGGGAAGAGGAGATCTATTTTAAGGTATGCTGAATACCACCTTTAAAAGAACAGACAATGCTACTTTTCACTTGACTTCAAGGGCCAGATAGGTGTTTGGACAAAAATTAATTGAGGAATATACTTAAATACTTTAACTTATACAGAAAATTGAAAGCCTAGATACATTTTTATATATACATTTTGAAATCATAACATTCTCATGAAAGTAAAGATCAAATAACTTTGTAGGAAACTGGATTTGAGGACAAAACTATCTGTCCTATTTTTATATACTGCCATTTTAATCTCAACTTGAGCTGTTATTTGGTTTTAGGGAAAAAGGGGTATCTAATATATTTGCTGCTCTCATGGGTTTGGTAAAGATACATCAATACAAATTTATTGAAATGCTCAGAGCCATACTATGATTTAACATACAGTTGTATTGATTCTTGAGTGGTTCCCAGGGAATATTTTGGATACTGTTTTGCTAATAGCAAAGTTTAAGCAATCAAACAAAAGCATCAAGATGTATATTGTAGAGTGTTAGGTATTCTTATCTCTGCAAAGGAATGGAGTGAATCATTTATTGGGTTCTAAAGATCGTGGTGATGTATGAATTCTTGAAAGGGAATAAATAAATTATTGTTGGCTACTGTATCAAATGTTTGTCACTTCCTTTTCTAAAATTGGTAGTTTTTTTTTTTTTAACAGTCAGTGGAATATATTTACTCTTTTACACGTGAAGCAGGAATTTTAAACGTTTAAAGAAAGGCAATATATTTTACAGGATTGGTGAGCATTTTCTATTTCTGAGTAGATGATTTTATTCCAAAGGATGTTTTTCTCCTAAACGTAGTTTATTTTCTCTCCTGATTTCTACCAGCCTGCCACTGATTTCTTTTTTTAAAACATCACAGCTCATGCCCATAGCCAAGACTACTGCACATAGAGGTCTGAGACCAGTTAGATTTCACTTAATCGTGCCTTTATGTATATGACTTAATTCTATCTTTGGAGGCAATGATTCTTTGGAATATACTGATAATGCAATCTACATCTTTGAATTGTAAACCTAGAAGATATGCAAATTAATGTCCCTCCCCCTGCTTTTAGCCAGGTAAAATTCTAAGCCATCTGGAAAGGAGTGTGTTCTCTTCTGAAATACTAAAAGGCATAGGCCTCACAATTTTGACTTGTATGTAATTAAGTATTTCTTACTAGTGGTGATCAGTAGGTTCTTTCCCATACCCCACCGATATTTCTTCCATGAATGGTGCTTTTCCTGACATTCTGGAAATAAAAACAAATTAAAAGAACAAGTATTTTCTTCAAATTACCTTCAGAACTTCTTAGAGTTGAAATTATATTACTTATTTTTCATGGGAGGGGGCGTAAAAACATGTTTCCTAATGTTTACAAGTGTGTCGTATTGATTTTATATATGCTAACATAGAATTTTCAACAGAAAATATTTGACTAAACTTTTGGTTTCTGTCTATAAGACATATAATGATTATTATTATTAATAAAATAAATAATTTTTATTGCTTGATGGTCTAAAAAAGAATTCTATTCAAATGAGCTCATATAGATCTCTAGCACTGATTCTCTCAGTTATTATTACAATTGTTTTAACAAGGAAAGAATGGTGAAGGATAAAATAATAAAAGTAATAGCTGAATTAAGAAAAATCTTAGATCCTTAGGAGTTAATACAGGATTTCATTCAATCCAACCCCTTATTTACATAAGGGATCGGCCCAGAAAAATATTAAGCATTTATTTTATTCTGATCAAGAAGAAAATAGTTAATAAAAAAGAAGATTGGTCTGAATAGAAAATTTTGCTTTATTTTAGTTTTACACATTTAGAAGTGAGAGAGCCATTTTCCATTAATAAATGAGAGTTGATTCAGTAGTTCTGATTGGAGAAGAGTTTGTGTCCCTACCTTTGTTTGCCTTTATTATATTTGCTTTTTTCTAGAATCTGTGAGCAGATGAAAGAAGATGATTCTATGGAATGAATAGAATCCTTTATAGTTCTCAGGATTAATTTATGGAAGTATACAGATTTAATATTTTTCTGAGGAGTGTTTAATTCAAAATACAATAAGTAGAATAACATAAACCTTGTTCTAGTATTTGCTCTTATGATTTATGAATGAAACTATATGACTGATTCATTTATTTTGTAATCAGACTTCTCCTTTCCCCTAGTTTCTCCCAGTTCATCTATTTGGCAAACTCTTACTTACCTCTTTTAAAACTCCTTTATTTTGTTATAATTTTTTAAAATGTAGATGGCCACTTCCTTCAATTTTCCTGTTTAAATCTCAATCTGTTTTGTTTTCCAGTTTGTCAGGACTATCTAGTCCTGTGTATGTGTCGCAATAGATCAAGAAATGAACATTAGGGAAACAAAGAAGGATTAGGATACTCTTGCTAGAAGACCAGACTTAGTCCATTCAGGGCACTATAATAAATATCAGAGACTGGTGGCTTAAACAATCAATATTTCTTTCTCATGGTTCTGGAGTCTGGGAAGCCCAAGATCAAAGTGCCATCAGATTCATGGTCTAGTGAGGACCTGCTTTTTAGTTATCTTCTTGCTATATCCTCAGAAGGCAGATGGGACAAGGGAGATCTCTGGGATCTCTTTTATGAGGACATTGATCCCACTCATGAGGGCTCCATCCTCATAACCTAATCAACTCCCAAAGGCCCTACTTCCAAACACTATCACACCGGGGATTAGGTTTCAAAATATGAATCTAGGTGTCAGGGGGTGGGGGAACAAAAATGTTCTGTTTATTGCACCGGGATAAAAATGTATCCTAATAAGGCAAACTCCCAAACACAAGTTAGACTGCTAGGGTTTACCATAACAAAAGTCATTACTAGTATTAGTACTAGCCATTGGTATTGTTGTGTTCATTATGTTTATTATTTTAAGGGACAAAAGTCACTTACATAATGTTATTTATTGGATTTTAACAACTCAAAACAGACAAAAGAAAAGATTCCATAATTATTTTCCTGTAGTTGAGGGAACTATAGCTCAGTGGGTCTATGAGATGACCAGTTCAGAAATGGATGTTGTGTAAGTAAGAATAAATCAGGTCAGGGAAGGAAGCTAAAGGAAGACACATCTTAGGAATCTGGAGAAAGCCAGACACTTTTAAAGCACATCATCAAGAATAAGGTCTAAAAAATCTCTCAGGAAAACATAAGATTTAAATCATAGGGCAAAGTAGAAAGTGGAGAGTAGTGAGGTACTAGCACTAGGAGCAATATTATTGGATAATTTTGTTTATCTGGGACAGAGACCAATTCTAGAACTTAGCGTAGCCCAAGGTTAAACATAGACTTGGTGGTATATATTGATTTTAAGCATTTAATTAAGTAGTCTACTTCTCCCTAGTAGGGAATAATTTGGGTAAGGGATTGGGATAGATCCTTACTATATCCTTGAAAGCAAATCTATTCATCTAACCTCTGTGGAATGATGATCTTATTTTCCGATGTTGCTGTTGTAACTAAAATTTGGAAAGGTATTGAAGGCCTTCCTAAAATTTAGATGAATGACATCTCTCACTGCTTTTTGTCTATTGTTCATTTCTTTATCTCATAAGATGTCAACATGCATTTTTGTTCTTCAGCTGAGTCAACAGTGATGACTACAGTGTTGTCAAACTTCAGTGTGCAACTTAATCACTGGGGAGAAGGTATAAAAATACATAATAGTAGATTCTACCCCAAGAGTTTCAGATTTAATAGATGGAGGGTTAAAAATTTGCATTTCTAAGAGCTCCTAAGTGTCACTAATGCTGCTGATCTCAAACTACATTTCAAGAACCACTGCTCTAAGCCACTAGCATCAAGTCAGTTCCATTTATATTCTAGGAAAATAGTACTTCAACACAAAAATAACAGTGCTTCTAGTCATTATGTGGCTTGGAATGCAGTAGGGACACAAGGCAAGTTGGAAATTTCTATATTTTTTCAGAAACCAGCTTTCCTTGAAGACGTCTTCTGGATAGTCATAGGTATTCATTTGAAAATATATGATAAAAGATTAAGCTTTAACAAATGAGAAAAACTACATTTTCCAAGTATTTCATGGCTCAGTTGTTGACAACTTATTTGTTAACGCTTAATAATTCAGTCTTTGAAATATTCATGAGATCCATCCTTTTCCAAAGAGATATGGTGATTATTATTCAGAGGAATCGTAGTGATGAATAATATCCTGTAGAAGCCAATTATATAATAAGTCATAGAATGTTGGTCATTTATATTAGGGCATATATTTCATGTCCTTTACTATGTTACCTAATTATCATTTCTCTCAGCTTGGCATTTGACAAGAACTGAGGAGTACATAATTGTAGATTAAGTTCTATCATGAATCTGAAGAATTGATTTTTTATTTTGCTGATTAAATATGAAGCACTCTATCCTAGAAACTGGTAGCAGGGCTGATAGTGTCTTCCTAAAACTAAGAAGCATACCTAGTATTTTTATAATACTCACAAAATTCAGAAATATTATATGATAATATAATTTAAAATGGACCTATATTCTGTTGTAATTTAAAGATGGCTCAAATGAGTAAAAATGCCTTTTCCTAGACTGGTAGCAACCTGCATCTAAAATTCTGTAACTGTGCTTAGCATGCCCCCCCCCCTTTTTTTAATCACCTCTTTATATGCTTCTCTCCAACTGGATTCTGAAGAGACAGGACTTCTGTTTTTCATTTTATTTCCTCTGGTGCCTGGCTGCTAGTACAGATTCACCGTATTTGCTGAACTGCTGACCAATAATCTTCAGCTAAGCTATGTAAATGAAACTTAAAAGATGGGATTTTAATTTTCCTAATTTTCAGCTCATTCCATCTGAGTATGTAACTGTGGCCATAAAACATGCTGATCCATTACCATACGACAGTCATGCCACTTTGTAGTCCCTCCACGTTGACATATCGGCCCTACTTTCCAGCTGTGACTTTACACAGAGCTTTCCTATGGAAATACATTGGTTAAATACAGCCTTTCAGCGATGTAAGCTGTATGATTCCAGGTCATATGACAAATTTGGAAAGCATTCATTATTCTTTTCTAACTGCTGAAGATTCATATCTAGGTAGCTGAGTTTAGATACAGAGTGCTGCATGAGAGGCAACCTCCTGAAAGGAGACAGGGAGTTGGAGGGGGTGTGTTTTGGGGGAGGACAGCCCAACACATCTTACCACAACTCCATCATCAGCCACAGTCACATCACCCAGATCATCTTAATGATGCTGAACTTTAAGTCAGGGAGAAGGAGCCCTGCACAGCATGCCTCTGAAGATTACTGTCTTTTTAATCAAAAGAAATTATAAGCCCATTGAGACTTTTATCTCTGGAATTAAATGTGCTGCTGGAGTTTGATGTCTCTGTAATACTGCAAGAGAATATGCTCTTCATCTTATTGACAGATTTGCAATAGCTAAGTCAGATTCACAAGTAACCGTCATTAACTGCAAGAAAATAATTTGACCTTAAATATATGTGTGACCTCTTTAATTCATATTTCTTAAACTTTACCTGGCCAAAGTAACTCGTAGGATTATGAGACTGATGCGCTGCCTACTGCGCTAAGAAGGCACTGAACTCGTAGGATTAGATATTTGCTTATCTCACCAGTGATAGCTTTTATTAATCTCCTCCCTGATTATGTTTCATTTTTTTTTAAGTTTTTATTTATTTATTTGACAGAGAGAGACACAGCGAGAGAGAGAACAGAAGCAGGGGGAGTGGGAGAGGGAGAAGAAGGCTTCCCGCCAAGCCAGGAGCCTGATACGGGGCTCAATTCCAGAACTCTGAGATCACGACCTGAGCCACCCAGGTGCTCCATTAATTATGTTTCTGAAGCCACACTGGCCTTCCCTTTTCTTTATCACACTAGCTCCAGTACCTCTTTAGTGCCTTGGTGCTTACTATACATCCTACATGGACAACTCCCAAACGGTTTCAGGGCTGGCACCTTTATGTCATTTCTTTCTCAGCTTGATGTCATTCCTTCTCTGATTTATGTGTCTAATATCAAAAGTGTCTCCTGGTCATTCCCAGTGTAACATCAGTATAAAAGTTATCTACCGATGCATAACATCACCCTAAAATTTAGAGGATTAAACGAAGAATCATTTATGATTTCCCACAAGTCCATGGATAATTCTATGGGTTCCAGGATAAGTAACTCTACTTGGGTAGGTCAGGTAGGCTCAGCTAATCTTGTCTAGGTTCTTTCCTGGAATAACTGGTTACTTGGCTGGGAGATTGACTAGTCTAGGATGACTTCACTCATGTCTCAAGTGATTAGCTGACTGATGCATGGTTAATGCTGATGTCTGGGCCATATGTTTCTCATTTTCCGACAGGTTAGTTCAGATTTGTTCCAATTGAGCTAGGAGAAGCACATGAGGGGTTTGATACTCATTCTTAGATTTGGCACGTCGTCATTTTTGCCATTTTCTCCTGCCAAAAACAAGTCACAAAGCCAACCCAGAATCAAAATGTGGACAAACTGATCACATTTCTTGATAGGAGGAAATGCTAAGTTATATTGCAAAGATTATTGATATAGGGAGAGCTGGAGAATTGGAAGAGTTTTGCATAAAATCCACATCATACTATCTTATTTCCCTCATAATAATTATTAGTCCCTGAACTTACATGTTTTGTCTTTTAATTTGTTATTAACTATTTTTCCTCACATGAAGTTAAGCTTCATGAGGAGCCAAGTGTTTAAGCTTTACTCACTGTTGTATACACAGGCTCTAAAATATAATTTACCAAGGACTTATTAAAAATGTAATGTTACAATAGATAAATGAACTCACTGGCACCATGTGTCTTTAATCCCTCTCAATGTCTGTTCTTCTTTGATCAATAAGTTAAAGACACCCAGCCCTGCCTCAAAAGAAGACATTCCCCCCACACTAGAGTTTTAGATGAACTGATGAAATATACTCTAAAAGAAATGCACATATGTGTAAGTTTCTCATCATTATCTTAAGCAGGTTGCTCTTGGTCATATTCCCTTATTTTCATTAAGCTTCTGATCAAAAGTTTCTTTTCATGCCTCATATAACTGGAACTCAGTTTATAACAGGAACCTTGGAACTCAGCAAATCTTTCAAGGAGGGTGAAATGTAGGGAAAAAGGAGTCCTTAGGTCATGAACAGCAATGCGCAGTCTGGACATGGCAGCCAGGAAGTAGCTGAAGCTTCGAAGCTTTGTCTGCCAAGGAGGCAACAGTTGAGGATGAACCAGCAATGTGAGAACCATAGATATTTTCTACCTCATTCCACATCTGTGGGAGAAAAGGGAAAAGGCACTGCCATATTTGAGAGCCAAATGTGTGCAAAGTGCTTTTCTGGGTGTTTATAGCATTCATTTCCTCCTTATAACAAAGTAGGTTACTTTGCCAATTTTGAAGATATGGTACGAAGAGGAGTTAAGTAATTTCCCAAAGACTAAATAGCTTGAAAGGAGTAGAAGAGGTATTTAATCCCAAGGCCTCCTCTTTTTCACTGTGTTCCAAGAACTGGAAAGGTAAAAATAGAAATAAGAAACTATTTAAGAGCAATACAAATTTATTTTTTGGAGACAGGGGTAATTTTTTAGTGGAGTTAACTAAAAAGGCTAGATACATACATATAAGCAACGTGTCCTAAACACACAGAACCAAGGAAGTTTGGAAAGTACAGCTCTCTAAATCAATAGGATCAAGATGATACATATAATTAGTAATGAAATTGACCCCAACGTCTGCTAATCTTAATAAGGGGTCTTTGAAACCAGAAATCTCACTTTATAAGGCAAGGTGCCCCCCCAAAAATACTGGTTGCAACAATGATCATGAAAATAAGATAACAAGGGAATACAGGGGATTATTAAGAATTTAGGTATCACAGTCTTAAAAAAAAAAAACTAAACAGCTAGGATAATATATTATGATGTACATCAAAATGTAAGACACTGACAGAAGAAGATAATGATTAAAACAATAACCATAACCCAGGATACAGTATTGACATGAATGCTAGAAAGAAGTACTTCACAAAATTTACTATATACACAAATCATCTGAGGATCATGTAAAAATGTGAATTTTCATTCAACACGCTTAGGTTAGAACAAAATCTTACACTTCTGGGCGCCTGGGTGGCTGAGTGGGTTAAGCCGCTGCCTTCAGCTCAGGTCATGATCTCGGGGTCCTGGAATCGAGTCCCGCATCAGGCTCTCTGCTCAGCAGGGAGCCTGCTTCCCTCTATCTCCCTCTCTGCCTGCCTCTCCATCTGCTTGTGATCTCTCTCTGTCAAATAAATAAATAAAATCTTAAAAAAAAAAATCTTACACTTCTAACAAGTTCCACATGAAGCCACGGGTGGGTCCAAGTAACACACTTTGAATATCAAAGGTCTGCTATCACCAAAAGAATTCAATGTAATTATAAGGTACCTAATAAATGAACAAGAAATATTCATGGACAAAAAACTCCCTTTCTGACACTCACACAAATACACACATATAAACATTTTCACACACAAATTCTTTCTCTCTTACACTTAACACCTATATATATATATATATATATATATATATGTTCCATCAAAATATATGATAAAACATCTAATAGGTTTAGAAACATAACTGAAATACTATGGTCAGCCATTGAAGGACTAAAATTGTAATTTAAACTCGAATGAGAACTGAACTGTTTGGAAAATGTACAAGTTAAACAGTTAGCTTTTATCGTTGGTAAGAAGCATGTATTGTTATTTATTTATGTGTTTTGATTATTCACAGAAAAATACCTTTGTTTCTGGAGTTCTTTCATTTGGATGTTGGAGTCAGTTTGCCTGACTTTAGGCAAAGAACATACATTTACTGACTTGTTAATGAAGTGGTTCCCTCACTGAGGGCTTTTATATAAATAGTTCCAGACTAGGTACAGGTTACAAGGTTGAAGTTTACAGAGAATTCTGCCTTTTTTACCAGTTAGAAATAGATACTTAAAATTTGTTTCCTCCTGTGTTGCAAGGTCTATCTGGAAGAAAAGCAATCAAGCTGAGAGAATAGGATAAATTAAAGGTGGTTTAGACAAACTAAGATAGCCTATCTAAAAGGTTAGGAGATGAGTTAAAACTAAAAGAACATTTTCTGATTGAGCCTTAAGCCAAAAATCATTAACAATGCTCATGAAGTACATGAAGAGTGACTTCAAGAAGCACCCAAGGTACATTTTCTAACACTACACAAAGTGCAAAAGTAAGTGAGAGATAAACATAATGATAGTTAGAAAGATTTATTTTTTAATTTTATTTTTTATTTAAATTCAATTAGCCAGCATATAGTACATCATTGGTTTTTGATATAATGTTCATTGATTCATTATTTGCATATAACATCCAGTGTTCATCATATCACATGCCCTCCTTAATGCCCATCACCCAGTTACCCCATCCTTCCACCCACCTCCCCTTCCACAACCTCAGTTTGTTTCCCATAGTCCAGAGTCTCTCATGGTTTTTCTCCCTCTCTGATTTCTTCTCATTCAGCTTTCCCTCCTTTCCCCTATGATCCTCTGCACTATTGCTTATATTCCACATATGAGTGAAACCATAGGAAAATTGTCTTTCTCTGATTGACTTATTTCACTTAGCATAATAGATTTAATTTAGAATTAAAGAGTTGACTGCTAAAGCATGAGGGGCCTTCAACAGAGAAACAGGCTATACCAAGAAGGTTCTGCATATTAGTCATGTTATTTCAGGTTGTAGAGAATTAAACATGCTCATGTTCCCTTAGAAAGGGAATCTTACCATCAAGATTTATAGAGACAGATGGAAAAGAGGGATTGCTGACAAGCTAGTACCACCAGAAGAACAGTTCCCACAATCTAGGCATGAATAATAATTGGGAAGTACCTTGAACAGTTAAACCGTAGCGACCATCACAGAAGAAAGACTACATGGAACTCCATTCTCCCCTGTGATCTTATAGCACTTCAATGTCTACCCCTTTTCTCTTTTTCCTGAAGCCTTTGATGATCTGAACCATCCTGTTCATATTTGCATATTTTAAGATGTTTTGAGAGAGAGAAAGAGATCTTTTTGGTTAAGTTGGTCATTGATACCATCTTGGTCAAGTATAACTCTCCTCTCTGATCACCATTAGGCCACTTGTTAGCCAATAAATCTGAAGCCCTTGAGACAGATATCCAGCCTTAGTCAACTAAGCCAAGCCAAAGTGAGGAAGACATATAGCCAATTTTCCTCAGAAGAAGTGTGGGCAATGAGAGGCACTCAAAATCTAATAAGCTGCTCTACAGTCCACTTTAAGAAGACTATCCTTTCAGATCTTCAAAAATAGGACTGCTAACGAATTTCTTGGGATAAATCACACAGCCTCAAAAGGGGAGAAAGAAAAATAAATAAAATTTTAAAAATACAAAAAAGAAAAAAGAAGGGAAGAAAGAGTATGTCACTATTTGAATCTCTCTCAAGTTCAGCTCAATGATTATGAGAATGAAGTACAAGATCTGTGTGATAAAGGAATTTGTGTTGACAGGATTCTGCTAAAAGTTGTCTTTTCAATAAAGATACACATTTACTTCTATGTTATAAAGAGATACATGCCCTGTAGGGAGTAGAATCAAACATTTATAACTGAAAATAACTTTTGAAGTTATCCAGGACTATCCTTTACTTTTTAAAATAACAAATTAGGTCCCAGAAGATCTGCTAAATATGCCTAGTGATAGATAAGAATTATGATAATGTCAGGTGTTTTTTATTTATTTATTCAAAAAAGACTTCCTTCAGAACTTACTGTGTATAAGTAATTATGAATAAAATACAACCTCTGTTTTCAGAAGGGTTTTAAATTTACAATCACACAAAGACATGGGCTTTGTAGATAGACTGGGTGGGTTGAAAACATAGCTCTACCATTTATTAACATGGACCTTGGGAAAGTTAATATTTTCCCTAATTCTTGTTTTCCTAATCTTCATGATAAAGACAATGGTATACACTTTTTGGTTATTATGAAGTTATATTAAATATTAATGACAGTCTCTTCAATAAATGGTACTGGGAAATTGCATAGCTGTGTGTGGAAAAATGAAATTCAACCATTTGCTTAGACCATACACAAAGATAAACTCAAAATGGGTAAAAGACCTCAACATGAGGCAGGAATCTATCAAAATCCTAGAGGAGAACATGGACAGTAACCTCTTCAACATCGGCCACAGCAACTTCTTTCAAGTTATGTCTCCAAAGTCAAAGGAAACAAAAGCGAAAATGAACTTTTGGGACTTCATCAAGATTAAAAACTTCTGCACAGCAAATCAAACAGTCAACAAAACAAGAGGCAACCCATGGAATGTGAAAAGATATTTGTAAATGACACTACAGACAAAGGGCTGATATCCAAGATCTATAAAGAACTCCTCAAACTCAATGCACACAAAACAAATAAACACATCAAAAAATGGAAGAAGACATGAACAGACTGCTAAGGGACACATAAAAATGGGAAAAAGACATGAACAAATGGCTAAGGGACACATGAAAAAATTTTCATCATCATTAGCCATCAGGGAGATTAAAATCAAAACCACATTGAGATATAGCCTTGCACCAGTCAGAATGGCCGAAATCAAGACAGTAAACAATAAGTGTTGGAGGAGATGTGGAGAAAAGGGAACCATCTTACACTGTTGGTAGAAATTCAAGTTGATGCAGCCACTTTGGAAAACAGTGTGGAGATTCTTTAAGAAGTTAAAAATAGAGCAACCCTATGACCCTGCAATTGCAGTATTGGGTATTTACTCCAAAGATACAGATGTAGTGAAAAGGAGGGCCATCTGAACCCCAATGTTCATAGCAGCAATGGCCATAGTCACCAAACTGTGGAAAGAACCAAGATGCCCTTCAATGGATGAATGGATACAGAAGATATGGTCCATATATACAACATAGTATTATGCCTTCATCACAAAGGATGAATACCCAACTTTTGTATCAACATGGACAGGACTGGAAGAGATTATGCTGAGTGAAATAAGTCAAGCAGAGAGAGTCAATTATCATATGATTTCACTTACTTGTGGAGCATAAGGAATAACACAGTAGACATGGGGTGATGGAGAAAAGAAGTGAGTTGGGGAAATTGGAGGCGGAGACAAACCATGAGAGACTGTGGACTTTGAGAAACAAACTGAGGGTTTGGGAAGGGAGCATGGGCATGGGTTTAGCCTGGTGGTGAGTATTATGGAAGGCACTTATTGCATGGCGCACTGGGTGTGATGCATAAACAATGAATTTTGAAACACTGAAAAAAATTAAATTAAAAGTAAATAAATAAATAGATAGATAGATAGATAAACATTAATGGAAGTGCTTAGTATGGACCCTGAGACAGAGTAGATATTCAGTCAATGTAAGTTATCATTAGTCTAGTTCACTGTGTATTCTCCTACACTTGCTTTCAGTGTTTAAAATTAATCTAACTGTAATAGAGATAAAAAAATAACAAAAACCACAGGGGCAATAATATTACCATCATAATTTATATATATTGAGCTGTATGTGTAAAAGAGTAGGAAGATCAAATACAAATTTATTTCTAGTGCTTGGTTGATTTCAATGAGATGCACGGTTCTCAAAATGCAGGATTTATAAAACAAAGCACATGAAGTGTCATAAGTATCATGAGATACAGTCAGAAAGTTCTACTTAACACACAAAGAAGAAGGAATACTTACTCAAAGAAGGGAACGGAAATCTCCTACATTGATAGAAACATTATGATTGGTTTTAAAGTGAAAACCAGTTCTTGAGCCAGCTTAAGGAGTCCATAGTCCTGGTAAAAATCACAATTAGTTGTTTGAATCTTCAGCAAGTTATTTAACTCTTTAAGCCTTATTTGCCATATCTACAACAGGGATACCAAAAGTATGTAACTCTCTTAGCTGTTTTGCAAATGTAACAAAATAAAGGTAAAAATGCTTAGTACAATACCTGGCACAAAAAATAAAATAAAACAAAATAAAAAGAAAGAAAGAAAGGAAAAGAAAAGAAAAAGAAAAAGGCATTCGATATATGTTAATCAACTTGCCCTGTCTTGCTCTAAGAAGGAGAGGAACATAGCTTATTAAGAATGCTCTTTGAATTCATGACAGCTTTAGCCAACTGGTTCAGGTGTTCAGATCTGGCCACTTCTTTATCTAGAGACAATATTCAAATATCCTGACTAGGTCAGATGCCCTTCTGTCTTAGCAGGGCTATCTACATAAAAAACAGTCTCTACAGTTTAACCATTTAGGAAAGTATTTCCCCAGTAAGAAAATGAGTTGTCCACAATGTCTGCTGAGCTTTGTGCATAATGTCAGCTTTCATTAATATTTTTGTCCTTTTAAGTGTCAGAAAACACACACACACACACACACACACACACACACACATATTTAGAAGGCCCAAAATGTTACAGTAGGAAATCTGGTCAAACAGGATAGCTAGAAATTTAAAATCCAAACAGGGCAATTATATAGGCAGAGAATATATTGGGGCAGGAGCCTTATAAATTGTCTATCTGAGGTTTTCAGAAATAAAAATTACTGCCTTACGTTTATCACCTACAAAAGGAATGTTAAATAGCATGTCCTAATCTGAATGGGGACTCTAAACTTCTTTTATAGGGGGGATGCTTAAAATAACTTCATATTCTGGATTAAAAGATAAAAATAAGGTAGCTATTAACTTTTAAGGACATCTAAGCAACAAAATTGTGAATGTAGAATTTCTAAGAATTTTTAGCTTTCCAGGCTGTCTATTAAAATCACTCACTGTTTTCTCCAGGTAATTATCAATAAAACCTTTGAAATAAAAAAATACATAAATACATTAGAACAAAAACATATTAGTGCTCATTTTAGAGACAGCAAGAAAAAGGAATTAAGTAATCCATCCTGATTTCTGAAGTGTTATAAGATGTAGGTGAAACATTAGAATTAGTGAATTAGGCTATATGAAAACCATCAGAATCCTCATTTGGTACATAGTATATTCTCTATTTCCTGATGAAACTGAATTTATATTTCATAAACTAATTGGAGGAAACAGGTCTTCGGTTGCAATTTTCAAGGAGAAAATAGAAGTAGGCTGAGTAGCATCACAATCAAGGAAACTGAGACCATGATTTTGTTGTTTTTCTTTAAATTTTTATTTCAATATAGTTATTATAAAATGATGTATTAGTTCCAGGTGTATAATAAAGTAATTGAATAGTTTTATATATTACTTAGTGCTTATCAAATAAGTGTACTCTTAATCCCCTTCACCCATTTCACCCATCCCTCCACCCAACTCTCCTCTGGTACCTATCACTTTGTTCTCTATAGTTAAGAGACTGTTTTTTTGGTTTGTCTCTTTTTTCCTTCATGCATTTGTTTTGTTTCTTAATTCTATGTATGAGAGAAAATGTATGGTATTTGTCTTTCTTTGACTGACATTTCACTTAGCACTATACTCCCTAGATCCATCCATGTTGTTGCAAATGACAAGATTTCATTCTTTGAGATGGCTGAGTAATGTTCCATTGTATATGTATACACATTTTCTTGATCCATTCATGTATTGATGGACATTTGAACTGCTTCCATAGTTTGGCTATTATAAATAATGCTGCAATAAACATAGTGGTGCATATATCCTTTGAATTAGTGTTTTTCTGTTGGGGGGTATTACTGGATCATGTGATAATTCTATTTTTAATTTTTTGAGGAACCTCTGTACTGTTTTCCACAGTGACTATACCAGTTTGTATTCCTACTAACTGTCCACAATGGTTCCTTTTTGTCCACCTCATCAACACTTGTTTCTTGTGATTTTGATTTTAGCCATTCTGAAAGGTGTGAGGTGATATCTTATTGGGGTTTTGATTTGTGTTTCCCTGATGATTGGTGATGTTGAGCATCTTTTCATGTATCTGTTAGCCAATTGTATGTCTTCTTTGGAAAAATGTCTGTTAATGTCTTCTGCTTATTTCTAATTGGATTATTTATTTTTAAAAAATTTTTTTTTTTGGTGTTGAGTTTTATAAGTATCCCTAAAGCTTAACTGCTTAACTACTGAAAGAGTAGAGTAAAATAATTTCTCTCAACCTGCACATGATCCCTCGCAGACACCTATGAAGGAGAATCATACATACATACAGACAGACAGACATATACATTTATTTCAACTTCATATTTACTATAATTCCAGAGGCCTAGTATAAATCTCAGTAAGGTTTTCTTATTTGAAAGAATAAGGGTCACATTCAAAGACAGAGTTGAACCAAGATTTTGCTTGGGGGTTAATAAGAATTTTGGTAGGTTATACAGAGTTCCAAAATGAAAAGACTTTGATGGCATGAATGGTTTTATTTTACTTAGTTTTTTTATAGTTTTTTAAATTTTTTTTAAATTAACATATACTGTATTATTTGTTTCAGGGGTACAGGTGTGTGCATAATTCACTCACCATAGTGCATACCCTCCCCCACAAAGTCCATAACCCAGCCACGCTATCCCTACCCCCCAGCAGCCCTCAGTTTGTTTCCTGAGATTAAAAGTTTCTTGTGGTTTTCTCCCTCCCTGGTCCCAACTTGTTTCATTTTTCCTTCCCTTCCCCCCATGACTCTCACTCTGCTTCTCATAGTCCTCATATCAGAGAGATCATATGATAATTGTCTTTCTCTGATTGACTTATTCCACTTAGTATAATACCCTCCATTCCATTTAGGTCATTGCAAATAGCAGGATTTCAGGGTTTTGATAGCTGCATAGTATTCCATTGTATACGTATATCACATCTTCTTTATCCGCTCATCTGTTGATGGACATCTAGGATCTTTCCATAGCTTGGCTATTGTGGACATTGCTGCCATAAACATGCAAGGTGCACGTGCCTCTTCAGATTACTACATTTGTATCTTTATTGTAAATACCTAGTAGTGCAATTGCTGGGTTTTAGACTGGCTCTACTTTCAACTTTTTGAGGAACCTCCATACTGTTTCCCAGAGTTGCTGCACCAACTTGCATTCCCACCAAAAATGTAGGAGGGTTCCCCTTTCTCTGCATCCTTTCAAACACCTGTCATTTCCTGACTGGTTAATTTTCGTGATTCTGACTGGTGTGTGGTAGCGTCTCACGGTGGTTTTGATTTGTATTTCCGTGATGTTGAGTGATGTTGAAGCACTTTTTCACGTGTCTATTGGCAATTTGGATGTCTTCTTTGCAGAAACGCCTGTTCATGCCTTCTGCCCATTTCTTAATTGGGTTATTTGTTTTTGGGGTGTTGAGTTTGATAAGTTTTTATAGATTTTGGATACTAGCCCCTTATCTGATATGTCATTTGCAAATATCTTCTCCCGTTCTGTCCATTGTCTTTGGTTTTGTTGACTGTTTTCTTTTCTGTGCAAAAAAATTTTATCTTGATGAAGTCCCAATAATTCATTTTTGCCTTTGCTTCCCTTGCCATTGGCTATGTTTCTAGAAAGAAGTTTATATGGCTGAGGTCGAAGAGGTTGCTCTTTGTTCTTAGTGTCAAACCATTAGGTATGAAGGTGAATGAGTGCCAGATATCAATACATTTCTGCTCTGCCATTTGAGACTTGAACAGTGAACCAGGACTGTTATTTTTAAGTTTTGGGATACAATTTTTAAGTTTTTTTTCCAAATCTTGATAAAGTTGGATATTCACAAATATCTTCTGGAAGAGATTTAAGCAGAGGAGATTGCTTTTACTTCTCTGTTTTTACGGAGAAAAGGGGAAAGAACAACCATGAGATGAGAGATACATTAAAATTTTAGCTGCAACAAGAACTCTTAGCAACACAGTGAACATGAGATTATAAATTCCCTGAAATTTTGGAAATCTAGCCAAGAGATTTTCACTTTCCACCAGAATTGAGATAGGCAGTTTGAGACAATTTATATAAGTTACAAAAGACAAGATGATACTAGTAACATCTAGGTATACACAAGATGAATTTTTTGGCTCTCTTTTTATACATAGCAAGAGATATTTTTCTTAATATCACTGTTCCTTTACAGCTATTTTGGATCTTAGATACAGGATTCTTAAATATTGATGAAGTTTTAATATGAAAATACCAGGGTGGCTTCCATTATCTTTTAAAAATATGCTGCCTTTCTCAATCTAATTTAGAGATAGAAGGGCTGGAGAGTTGATTTTTACATTCTGTCAGTTCTGATATAGCTAAGCAAGAGAAATGGTAAATAGTGTAAGTTAAATTGTCCAACATGAAGTAAAAATACTTACATATATAGCAAGCCCCACACTATGCCATTTGCTAATTCTAGACATAAGAGTGAGGAACCAAATAAACAGGACCCATGCCTTCGTGGAGCTTGCAGTTTAATGTGGAGGAAATAATAACCTTTTTTTTTTAAGTTGTAAGAAAAAAATATATAGCATATATTTAGCATCTATGATAGAGAAATCTAGCCCAGGATGCAGTGGTGTATATTTGGGGTTAGGAATGCCAAGATACGTAGATGAAATTAAGGAATGGTGCAGCCACATAACAGTTCCTTTTAAAAGGAACTAGAGTTCCTTTTAGTTCCTAGAGCTAGAGTTCCTTTAAAAAAATGAAGAGCTTATTTCCCAAGAAGTTGGAGCACTGCTGGAAGTCAAATCTCAAGTCTCAGCCTTTTTTTAGAAAATATGTCAGCTGAAGAACCTGGGTTCACTCAAGTTCACATCTCCTTCCAGGGGATGTCCACTGTGATGAGAAGTCAGGAATATAAATATCCAGCAGCTCATGCCAACATGTAACAAACCTAAGGCCTATTCTAGTTCAGATCTTCCCTCGGGGTGGTCTGAGCCCTGGTTGGACCGCATTGCAGCACAGTTTTTCCTTCTACCCAGTCTCTCTTCCTTCTCTGCCCTTCTCCTTGTGTTGATGAAAAGAACTCTGACTCAGAATCTGCTTTTTCTAGACAAAAGACGTTAGCGTATGGTTGTATTTATGAAAGTATCCCAAGAATAGGGGTAAATGTGTCCTCCCAAATCTGAAGACACAGGGACATTTTTATACTGAAGGAGCTAGGGAGAAGGATGTGGTGGTGAGTATGACTGGAAGTTAGTGAGGAAATTAAAGTACACTAAAGCACAAGATCTGTACAGGAAGATATTTTTGTCCATTAGATTTACAGACACTATCCTCAATGCCTAATTAATACTTGAAGATAAAATCATAAGAAAGTAGTGGGTTATCTTGTGGAACTCAAGGGCAACAATGTACCTGATTGTAGGACTGGAAAGATTTAAAAAAACAAACAGAACAACAACAACAACAAACCAAACCAAACAAACAAACAAAAACCCAAAACACACCAGTACTCTCATTCTCTTTTCATTCACAGGTAGATTTTTTTTTTCTCTGATTTTCTGTTTCACATGATTGGATATGTCTACCTCAGACCCCTCAGTATACAAGTAATTACACACAAAGGTATTAACTATCTCTATATCAGCCCCAACTCTAAACATAGAAATTTGAAATCTAGCCTTTAGATATACGAGGGAATTAATTTCTTATTTTAAATCAACCCAATCTGTAATTACTTGTTATGGCAACCCAAGGTATATAATACACCTTGAAAGACACTAAATATCAAAAGTCTAGTAAAGAAAAATAGGGTATCTGAGAGTATCTGTTAAGAAGATTGAATCAATAATTCATAATCTTCCAAAAATAAAAGGAACCAGGTCCAAATGTTTTCATTTATGAATCCTACAAAATATTTTAAAGGAGAAATGATAGTAATTCTCTGCATTATCTTCCCAAAAATTGAAGCAGAAGGAACACTTTCTACCTCATTTTTTGAGACCAGCATCACCCTAAAACCAAAACTGATCAAGGGATTACAAGGAAGGTGAACTACAGACCGATATTGCTCCTCAGTTTAGTTGCAAAAAACCTCAAAAGTGGACTCAAAAAAGCTTGGACTTATTCAAATAAAAAATGTCAGCTCTGCTCCCTTTAATAAGTGAATAAATAAATACATTATGGTATACACATACCATGGACTATTATTCAGTAATTAAAATAAATGAACCATTAATCCTTGCAAAGACATGGAGGAAGTTAAAATGTGTAATGATTAGTGAAAAAAGTCAGTTTGGAAAGACTGTAAGATTTTGACTATATGACATTATGAAAAACACAAAACTATGGATACAATAAAACGATTAGTAATTGCCAGGGATTGAGGAGGAAATGCGGGAGAATGAATAGGTGGAGCATAGGGGATTATTAGGTCAGTAAAACTTTTCCGCATGATACTGTAATGGTAGATGCATGACATTATCATTTGTCAAAATTAATAGAACTTTCCAATGGAAAAATTGAGCCATAATGTCAACTATGGACTTTAATAAAAACATTATCAATATTGCTTGCCCATCAACACTGCACTCTAGTTGATGAAGTTTGTGCCTTTTGAACAGCATATGTTGTCCTTTTCTTTTCCATCTTCTGCCATCTCCAGGTGTTCCTTGATTTGTGGCAAAGCTCCAACCTCTGTCTCTATATTCACATGACCATCATGAGTCTGATTTGATGCATACTTTGTTTCTTCAGACTTTATTTTGTTTCTTGTCTTTTACTATGTCTCACAATTCTGTTTTGAAAGTGAGACATGATGTGTTAGGTAATAGAAACCGAGAGAAGTAGGAAATTAATGTGATGTTTTATGCTAATCTTACTGGGCATTGGGCTGATTTCATACTGCTGTAGCTGTAGGTACCACAGGCTACAGATTCTTAGGATCCTTTTTTTCATCTTATCTGTTGTTTTTGCTTTTCCTTAATAACTCTCTTTAAAATTGATGCAAGGCATTACAGACACTTCACCTGTAATCCACTTTTATTACACTGCCGCACTGTTGATACGGTGCTATGGTTTGGGGAGGGGAAGTATTCTATAATTTTTTTTGAAGATTTTATTTATTGGAATGCCTGGGTAGCTCAGTTGCTTAAGCAGCTGCCTTTGGCTCAAGTCATGATCCCAGGGCCCTAGGGATCAAGTCCCACATCAGGCTCCTTGCTCGGTGGGGAGCCTGCTTCTCCCTCTGTCTGCCACTCCCCCTGTTTGCACACACTCTCTCTGAAAAATAAATAAAATTTTTTAAAAAACTATTATTTAAGAGAGAGAGCACAAGCAGGGGGAGGGGCAGAGGGAGAAGGAGCAGCAGACTCTCCACTGAACAAAGGGCCAGTCATGGGGCTTGATTCTAGGACCCTATGATCATGATCTGAGCTGAAGGCAGATGATTAACTGCCTGAGTCACCCAGAAACCCCTTATAATTTTAAGATTACATCTTATTCTTTTGACCTTTGTACAGGTCAATTTGACTATATAACTTCTCCTCCACCTTAGGTAAGACAAGAAGGTTAGAGGTGTTGGGAATGAAGGATGCCTCCGCAAAGTGGGTTAAAACTAGAGTGAAAACTTTGCTCCTGGAGCATAGATCTTTATTAGGGCAAACACTCTGGGTGTGTTTCATCGTGATTACTCCTCCCCTCCTCCTGACAGGTCCCCAGGGAGATCTTTCATAGAGCTATACCTTGAGTAGCTAATGGAGTCATACAGGTAAGTTCTATGAACAAGGGGTCTTGACTGGGCCTTCAGACATCTTTTGCTTTCGTGCCAGTTCACACTCAGGTAAAATTAATTCATCAAAATTAGCGTTTGCGTCTTCCTACTTGTTTATGGCCCCAGTGACTTTTGCTCTAGATAAGCTGGACTTAGCTGTGATTTTTTTATGTTAGGCTATCTCTCCAGATTTTAATATAGCTGTTTGCCTATGACCTCTGAATTCCAATTCTCTGGTAGAGTCCAAAAATGTTATTATATTTGTTTGTTCTGACTTTTTTTGTGTGTTGTGAGGACAGATTCAATAACTTCCAAGCTCTAACGATTGATGTTGAAACCAGAAGTCTCAGCCATTTTTTTTACTTGAAAAGTCATGAAGAGCACTGATGTAGTATAATCAAAATGGAATAAAGACAGCTTGAGAAAATATGTGTTTGACTAGCATATGTCTTCCCTGTAACTTATAGGAACATGGTCTAACAGTTAAGCAAAGCTGATAAAATTTTTATAAAAAGGGATGCTGTGGTCAAATACATTATGGAAATGTTGAATTTCATATCTTCCATTTTGTTTTATTATATGCATTTGAATTTTAAAGTATTTGGAAAAAATCTAGCATTTTCCAAATTTATTTATCCTGAGAAATCTCCCCCTCCCAACACCAGTGCCACCACCACCTCTCCCCTCCCTGCCCCACCGAGCATGCCACAGAACAACGTCATCTGGGAACTTCTCAACACTTCTCGTTATCACTTTTTCCCATCTGTTAATGACAGAACCAATAGTAATATTCACGTACATAACTTGTAAAATCATTGGTATTGCCACCGAGGACAAAAGTGTCAACTTAATATATCTTTAATGGGAAAAAACGAAAATATTATGATTATATCTCTCTACAGAAATCGTCTAAAACCTACTAACACTTATTGTATTTACCTTTCCTAATATGATAGCCATACCGAGCACTTGATTATGATTAGTACAAAACAAAACATGCTTGTATTCCAGTTTGCTCAAAGGAAATTTCTCAGTAATTTTTATATTTTTTATATGTTGAAATTATAATAGTTTGTATATGTTTGGGCACCTGGGTGGCTCAGTGGGTTAAGCCACTGCCTTCTGCTCGGGTCATGATCTCAGTGTCCTGGGATCAAGTCCCACGTCGGGCTCTCTGCTAAGCAGGGAACATGCTTCCCTGTCTCTCTGCCTGCCTCTCTGCCTACTTGTGATCTCTGTCAAATAAATAAATAAAATCTTTTAAAAAGTAATAATAATTTGTATATATTTAATCAATATATAAGTTAGTATCATCTCTTTTTCTTTACTTAAAATTGACCATTAGAAAATTTAAAATTACAACTGTTGTTTGTAATATATCTCCTTTGGAAAGCACTGGTCTATACAGAACCTGATTTTAATGTCATGAACTGAGGAAATCTAAAAGATTTCAGGATCAACAATCAAAGCAGTTGGTAAGCTATTTGAAATTGAGGTTTTATAAGCGGTCTATCAAGTCAAATCTGTGTCACCATTAGAGGAAGTTCCTGAGGTGGATTTGGAAAAATGTGAATTGGTGGTGAGACAGTCAATGAAAGAGAATATTAGATGGTTTAACTATTTGAAATGTGAAGGCTTAAAAATTATGATAGAAATTTTACATAGAGAGAAAATAGGCCAGGATTTCTGGATGGAGAGGACCTCAGCAAATAACAGCAACAAATAAAAGGATGTGGGTTGTGCATCCATGTGTGTATGTATGTACGTATCTCTCCAACTATCATCATCATCATCATCATCATCAGGTATCTATAGAGAGAGAATGCCAGTTTCCTGAGGTTCAAGTGCCAAAGATCTTTTTTTTATAGCCAAGAGGGAGAATGATAATTTGAAAGTGATACAAACCCAATCTTCTATCTCTAAGGTATGGAAATGAAGAAATAAAAACAAGTGACATTTTGAGAAAACGATAGGAAAAGTAATATCCTTGGGGCCAGCCATACTTTAAGAAAAAAAAATATATAAAGGGAAGGAGGGGAAAAATTACAAATTCTCGGAAGATATTAACAAAGTTCTACCCAGAGGACATGATCACAGAATCTCAGTAGAAGGGTTTGAGATTGTAGGTAATTGGGTCGGAGTAGAAAATGTATTGGGTGATAGGGGGTTAAGCCACTGAATGACAGCATTTTGATTCCTCAAGGAGGAAATATTGCAAAGTGTTTACAAGTTTAATTGGTTGATTCAGATAATATCTCATTTCAAATCATGATTGTTGTCCTCTGTTTTTATTACCAGATCTGCAGCCTTGAGCAAGTTACTTGAACTCTCTAAATCTTGGTTTCCTCTTTAATAAAAGGGAGATATTACTACTATGCCTTTTTATGATTTTCATGAAGATTAAATAAGCTATTTTATAAAAAGCAGCACTTAGGAAAGTGTCTGGCACATTGCAAGGAAACAATAGTACTAGGACTATTATTACTGTCCCTTTAAACTCAAAAGAATGAATTCTGAATTCTCTCATCCATTTTCAAACTTTGTCATTCCAGACTTTAAAAATGCATTGATTTTCCTTTTTTTTTTTTTTTTTTTAAAGGGAAGAATATTATGGAGAAAGTAATTTAGTCTCTCCATTGGCCCCCCGGGAGGCCTATACTTAATATGAGTCTTTGTGCAACAGGAAAATTATTCATTCTGAGTCTATCTCTTATCATCTTTTCCACAGTCTGCTTGACTTCATCTTCCTACTTCTTGAAAACTGTATAAAAGACTTGTGGCTCTTTCCTCATTATCATATACTTTTACCTAAAAGTAATTCAGAGTAATCTATATAACAAAAATGATTTAAGAGTTTTAGAAATGAACATCATCCATTGGTGACTCAATTATAAATCAGATATTTAAAGAGAGAGTAATATATCTAATGTAACCAAAAGGTCCACTGTTTTAAACTGACAGGCATTTAAAATTGTTGATCAGTTTCATGTTTCTTCATTTAAAAAAAAAAAAAATCAATGATCCCTGTCAATTTTCCATAGTTTAAATTTGATATTTCTGCACATGATTAATGCTATTTAAATAGGTCACTTCTCTCCAGCTTATAATTGACTTTACTTGGCTTTAGAATATTACAATAAAACACCTCTAATTATAGCCTGGGTTTTTATTTGTTTTATAATTCAAATTCAATTTAGGGTTACTTGTTTCACACTGTCATTAACATTAATAAGTGTATTTTGGTGAGTCATTTTATTTTTTTAACAAGCCCTATTCCTTCCCCTCGACCCCAAGGACTTCAAAACTTTTTATTCTCTCTCTTTTATTCCCCTTAAAATCCTTCCCACATTCTTAGTGCTGTAATTCTATTGTATTTTAATTATTGTATACCTACTGAAATAGAAAGCAATGCCTTTTTTCAGTTTCAAGTCGTGGATTTTCTAATTCCCAAATGCAACCTGTGTTTGAAAAAAACAATTTTAGATCCAAAGTCATTCCTAAAATCACTGATATAAAGTGAAATGGTCCAAAACCACAAAAGTTCCATTCTAGTATCATCTTTTCATTTCAACTTCAGATGGTACTCCTTGATTCAGAAGTATTGTGTTTTCTATAGCACTTTTAGCAAATTGATTTAAAAAAACTTAACGGATACAATCTTGACAGGAAGATAGCCTAGGGTAAACATAGGATCTAAGGGGGAAAATACTTTGTTTTTTTCTCTTTACCAGCTAGGTAATATTGTACATAACTTGCTTTGAGCCCAGATTTTTGTGCATGAGCTTGTTTGTCTTTTTGATCTACCAGATGAGACAATGGATTATATTTCAAATAGTTCTTGTGAAAGAAAAAAAAAAAAAAAGTCAAATATGAGGCATAATGGCTGGTAAGAAATAGGTGCTAAATACACTTGACTGTCAAGAGTACTAAATTATATTGATTATGTTTATCACATTTTTTGAACATCTACTATGAGCTGCTGAAAACAATCTGATTTGTTTCATCACTGTAATGGGTCAGAGAAATCTGTGCAATCACCTGGTCATTGAAAATCGTAAAACTTTATCCAGAATGGCTCAGGAATCGTTTGCCTAAACTCCAGCTGTGGATCTGGGAAGATAATTCTGGCATTTCTAATCATTTCTAAGCAACAAGTAGTTATAGTGGTTCTATCTGGATGGGAGAACACACTTAGCTTTACTTCACAATGGTTAAGTCTCCCTCCTCTTTAGAAGATTTGCTTACATTCCTGAGTTATAAAGATAATGTCTTCCTCCAGGCAAATGTAAAGTAGCTTTGCCAGCAGCCTTTGCCAAAGCTCAGTACCCCTTAGCTGTGAAACAGATAACACTTTGAATGCTGCATCCGCCTAGGGCACCTCTGAATCCCCTCCTATTGTAAAGTGGAGGGCAGGGGAACAATGGGACTTTTGCTTCATGTTGTGCTGTAAAAAAATTATCTAACTCAACCTGGAGAGATAAATCTATACCCACATCCTGTCGTATAAACTGCATCTGTATTTACATCTCCGTCTATAGTGAATTTATGAAAAATTCTAACTAAAAAGGCCAACATCAGGTGATATCAGTTTTACCAGAAAACTTTTGGTTTTATTTGCGTTTGACAGTGTTTATTTCTTCTTTTGTTCATTCACGTCAGATGTGCACACCCAGACCTTTAATTTCACTCACTGGTTCTGTATAGCCTGAGGATTTCAGCAATCATTTCCTAATGCTAAGATATTCATAGATATTGAATAAAACATATACTCTGAAAACCAGTAATTGGAATTTATATTTAAAATGAATAAAATAAGCAAATGACAGAGGACTATCAAAAGCTGCATGTTGATGAAAGCTATTTTACTTTCCTTCTTTCAGAAAATGTGTAAGTAGAACTCTTCTTATTAAAAGCAAGAAACACCTTAAGTTTCTTCTTTTCTTTCTTGCTCTGAGTGATGCTAAACAAGCCTGTTAGCATCTTCCATCCCCATCATGCTGATCTAGAGAATTGCTTATACTTCACGTCCCATTAGATAATTATGTGGACCAGTATGGGGAATGGATAAAAGTATTTGGTAAGCCATAAGGCATTAAAAAAATATGTATGCTTACTTTTTTTTGTTCTTTTAAGTCCAATTTATGGTTGCAGGATATACTTATAGGTATGCAGTAGTTCTAGGCAAGATTGAATTATGATTTCTGATAGTCAAATGCCATTGCTCTAGAACAGAATGAAAGAATAGTCCAGAGAGGTCTGTCTGCCCGAGTGGGTCAGGTTTAATTTTTATATGTTGATTACAAAGTGCAAGGAATATCACTAACCATATATTTTATGGACAACTTAGCAAAGAAAATATACATATAAATCAAAAAGATGGGTAGTAATTTCTGCTGCAGAGGAATGTAGGAGGATAGAGAGTTTTTCTTGCTTTTCTTTTTTTTTTTTTCTAAATCTGTAAGCTTGGTTCATAATTTCAAATATGTAAACCAAAAGCATAAAAATCTCTGCTTGAATTCTTGTCACTGTCCCCAAATTTTAACTGGCAGGCTTATATTGAATTACATCTAGGGGTGCATGGAAATGGTCAGTATAAGACAGATGGGAAACCGGAAAATGTCCAGTTCTGATACAGTTTTAACAAGACATAAAATTATGTATTTTCTCAAATTAATGTCAATATTCTCTCTGGAAAGTGTAAGCCCAGGAGATACTTATATCTTGTAATAGATGTCCTTAGTGTAGTAGTCTGTGATGGAGAAGAGAGTCTAAAAATTAGATGGAATTCTTTTTTTTTTTTTTAGTAGGATAAGTAATTTTTTAAAAAATATTTTATTTATTTGAGAGAGAGAGAGAGAGAGAGCACAAGCAGGGGGAGGGGCAGAGGGAGAAAGAGAAGCAGGCCCCTGGTTGCACAAGGAGCTTGATGTGAGGCTCGATCCCAGGATCCCAAGATCATGACCTGAGCAAACAACTTCACCGAGCCACCACAGCGCCTCTAGATAAAACTCAACATAAGCCTGCCAGTTAAAATTTGGGGACAGTGACAAGAATTCAAGCAGACATTTTTATGCTTTTGGTTTACATATTTGAAATTATGAATCAAGCTTACAGATTTAGAAACAAAGAAAAAAAGCTCTATCCTCCTACCTTGACAAAATTTCTTCACAATGAGAATAATTTTAAAAATGTTTAAATATAGATATCTTTTATTTGTTGAAAGTGGGCAAAATTAATTGAACTAAGTCATTATTGCACATGTCTGAGGGTTCTGTTGATAAGTTACTAGTAATTTGTGTAAAAATATAAAAACATACATGTTTAATTATTATATATTTATTCCATAGCATTTTTACTGTTTCAGTGAAGTCCTTAATATGTTGCTATAGTTAATGTTTTTCACATAACTTATGTTCTACTGGTTGTAGTGCAAAATTAGACCATCTTTTTTTTACTTTTCAAATCCTTTATTTATTTATTTATTTTTTAAAAAAGATTTTATTTATTTATTTGACAGACAGAGATCACAAGAAGGCAGAGAGGCAGGCAGAGATAGAGGAGGAAGCAGGCTCCCTGCGGAGCAGAGAGCCTGATGTGGGGCTCGATCCCAGGACTCTGGGATCATGACCCGAGCCGAAGGCAGAGGCTTTAACCCACTGAGCCACCCAGGCACCCCTCAAATCCTTTATTTTTTAAATTAAACTCAATGTAGAGAAATTTACCAACTTGAATTTCCATAAAACAACAAATTTATAAATAAACAGTGAATTTTATTATTTAATAATAAATCAAAATGTTATAATTGATAGCATGGAATGACTATCATTATTGTGAAACTTTTGTAAAATATTTAAATTTATTATATAAACTGCTATCACAAATTCCTTTCAATTTCACCAATTCTTAGAGCAGTATTTAGAACCTTACAATATTTTATTTGTCTCAAAATTTCAATGTTAGTATGTTAAAATAAAAAGTAAGAATAGGAGAATGATATATGTTCAAATATTTCCTTGAGTTCATACTATGATATATAATGATCAGAATATGCTGTCCATAGAAATTAATTTCAGGATTATTTTGTGAGTCTTCCTCAAAGCTATGCATATGTTTTTATTCATTGCTTTGATTTTCTTAAACTTAAATTGAAAATTTTTTTGTTTTGCATATTTCCCTTTTTTTTTTTTTTCTTATTCGAACAGTCATTTTAAAAAAGGGGGGGCACCTGGGTCACTCAGTTGGTTAAGTGTCAGACTTTTGATTTTCGCTTAAACCATGATCTCAGGGTCCTGGGATTGAGCCCTCATAGAGCTCCTTGCTAAATGAGGACTCTGTGTGAGGATTCTCTCCCTCTCCCTCTACCTGCCACCATTGCTCATAGGTATGTGCACATATGTTCTCTCTCTCTTTCTAAAATAAGCAAATCTTTAAAAAATATATAAAAAATAAATATTTAAAAAGAAATGCCATATTTTTCTATTTGTAAATCCCTTTAAAAGTGATATACTCAAATTTATGTTTGAAGGTTTTTTTTTTGTTAAGCATTTGCCAACCTTTTTCATAGCAAAAAGTTCTGTGAATAGGGAAAATTCCAAATTAATTTTATTTTTTCTGCTAACCATAATTTGTCTTTCTATGGAGAATCTTTGTTTTGTTGCATTTTTCTTGTTGCATTTTTCTTGCCCATATTATATTTTCTCTAAATCTAATCTAGTTGCTTTAAAGAAAACATTTAGTCAGCATTCCCATCACATTACATTTGAAATGTGTCCCATAAATATGTTCCATCTTTAGAGATATCCAGAAAATCTCATACATAAACTTTGAATTGTTCCAAAGGATGTCATCATTACTGGCACAGCTGAGGTTCTGTCTCCAGTAAAAAAATTTAAACTCTGTGCCATTCATAACCAAAGAGTTGTTTCTGGATATGGGCCAAAATTTATCTTGCATACCTTTTTCCTTACCAATCATGTTATCATCATTACTGTATGTATGCCCTCAATAATCTTTTAGATTATTTAAAAGAGACTGAAATGTTTTTATTAATATCACTAAATAAGGCTAAATAATTTCAAACAAATTATTGCAATTCTAGTGTCCATTGACCATGTAGTTGCCAATGTATGTGTATCTGTATGTGTAAGGGGGAAACTGGGATATTAGGTTTTATAAGATAGCCTGGGGGAAAAAATTAAATAAATAAACAGATTTCACAAATAAAAATAATTGACACAACTCTCAACTAGAATATTATGCAAGAGCAAAATAAGACCAAATGTCCCCCCAAATTTCTTATGAACATGTGGGATGCTGAGAAGTCCAAAATTAATTTAAGTTAATATTTATGTTAATTCAATAAAATGTTCAATACTGGATGAAGCTTACTTAGCATTATTCTTATAAATATGATTTTAAAAACCCAGTAATTTATATGTAGCGAGGTCAAATAGAGAGTTCAATTGAAGAGTGTGAGCCCATAGCCCCTCATTAGCTGTATAATTAGTGTCCGTTGACATTTCATAGAAGTATTCTCTTTTGGCAAAGAAAATGAGCCTTGGTTTCAAAATCGCAGCTTTTATATTTTTATATAGAATCTTATATAATGTATTTAATCTTTTAGTCCTCTATTCTTTTGAAAAATGGGGATTAATATGCCTACAGTGAGGGGTCAGTGGTCACGATAGAATGAGGTAAAATACTTAATTTAGCCAATCTTTGCTTAAGACACATGATCTTCAGATATATACTTTGCTAACCTGTGATTGTACCACTTATCCTAGTATTCTGTAGGATGCACTTCAGGATAAACAATGTTCATAGTATGGATTTACACCAATAGACAACTCTGATGATTTCTTTAATTTTATTTTTAAACTTATAAAATAAAAAGTCTGTATATATTTAAACTGAAAAAATATAGTCCTGTGAGAAAGCCTGAGAACTGGAGAAAAATCCAGTCTTTATACTTTCTGTTAAGAAGTAAGAGATCTTCATTTAAAAAATTAAAAAGAAAGAAAGAAAGAAAGAAATCTTGCCATTTGCAATGATGTGGATGGAACTAGAGGGTATTAGGCTAAGCAAAATAAGTCAGTCAGGGAAAGACAATTATCATATGATCTCATTGATATGAGGAATTTGAGAAACAATACAGAGGATCATAGTGGAAGGGAAGGAAAAATGAAACAAGATGAAACCAGAAATGGAGACAAACCATAAGGAACTCAATCTCAGAAAACAAACTGAGGTTTGCTGGAGGGGATGAGGTAGGAAGGATGGGGGTAACTGAGTGGTGGACCTTGGGGAGAGTTTGTGCTATGGTGAGTGCTGTGAACTGTGTAAGACTGATGAATCACAGACCTGTACTCCTGAAACAAATAATATATTATATGTTAATAAAATAAGTAAAAATATAAATAAAGAAGTAAGAGATCTTCATGGAAATTATCTTTCCTCAGATTTCACTTCATCAAGAAGATGGCTATCTTCATCTTGGAGAACATAACCATAAGATAGAAAGATGTATAGTTTGAGATATGTGTATCTAGATAGGTACAAAGATACATAGATAAATACATAGATACATAGATAGATACATAATCACATTGGTGAGAACTAATCACATATTCAGGTGCCCAGAGTATAAACTCTTCACAGCACCTCACTCTCTTGTAGGCAATCTTCTCTACTGTCACTTTCTTCAGTTTTTATTTCTTACTACAATGTCTGGGCTTAATATTGCAAATTTTTGTAATGTTGAAAGACTATTTTTTCCCCCAGATAACATGGCAAGCTAATGGATTTTGGGAAAAAAAAAAGTATAAAATGTCAACAGTAGATAAATATTGTTAATACTCATAGAGACTGTCTCACCAGAGTTCTGATATACATCTGTTAATATCTCACTCTAAATATAAGAGGCTGTTTCTTTTAGGAAATCAGGTTGTATGTGAGTTCAGCTAACAATGTCACATAGCAGTTTTGTGTTGCAATGCATAGAAACCAGTGTTTTCTCTTGCAATAGAAAAATGTGCATCTATATTATGAATAAGTTATATCTAGCTCTAGGCAGGGTTCATATAACTGGAATGATTTCTACTCATTGAAATATGAAATTCCATTCTTCAGAACAAATATAAATTAACTCAATCATTTAGTAGGCAAATACAGAATGTCAGTTTTGTGCCAGTCACCAAATAAGCCCTGGGATGGCAAACTGAAGGAAACAGTCTCTATTAGTCTTACAACTGATTCTACCTGTTGCATAGGTATTATGATGATGTTCCTGAATGATTAATCCAATTATAAATTGCATGACCTATCAATGTCTAGGGGGAAAAAATGGGAGTACAGCCAACCAGAATATTATGAGAATGGATTTTTCTAAAAGATATCATGATCTTGTAAAAAGCAGGGTTGATGGATGAAAATGTCTTCCTTATTTTGTCCTTACTTTCTGGAATTCTTGAGGCTTCCTTATATTTACAGTACTTTGAGACTTTAAAAAGAGCAGTTTTATGCCCTCAGTGTGTTTTCTTTTCCTTTCCTTTGTTTCTGGCACAGTAATAAGGGATCCTGGAGAAAACAGCTTCTCTCTTTACAGTCCAGAACATACACTACAGAGAATAGCTCAAGAATTGGGACTTTTTGTCATGGACTGATTTGGATTTACTTTGTTACCTATTTGAAGGCACTGACTTGGTTAACCTCTATTATAACAGACCTCACTATTTCCCCCTCCTGACTCATCCCTGTTTGCTCTCAATCTATTTCAATTCTATTTTATCTAAAGTAACCTAAGGAATATGTTTAGGTTACTGCTAAAACTACTAGTCTATTTTGAGAGGCATACAAGATAAAATATTTGTTATCTTATATAAATAAAAAAAAATAGAAAAATATAAAATATTTTATCTTGTATAAGCAAAAAACCTATGAAAAATTAATTTTTGAAGAATAACTCCATAGGGTCAGGAAAATCTTCACAAAAATAGAATTTTGGGCTTTCAGTCAATATGTGTGTCTCAATAACTATGATTTTTATCTCAATAGGAATTGATTTTAAAATAGCGAGTTTTGAGTTTTGATAGTTCTATATGATTTTGGCCAAGGTGGCCACAAAGAACTCTGAAGCTATCTTTCAAGCTAACAAGTTGGTTTACCCTAGTTTCATGAATATAGGTAGAAGACACTGGGCTCCTGAGTCAGAGGTGAATAGCAACTTATCATTCAACGCAATATCAATAGCAGAAGATAATCATTTTCACATTAGTTCCCTGAAGCCCAGTTCCAACAGAACTGCCTTAAAGAAGGCCTTGTGTTTAAGAGACCTGAATCTTCTATAACAAGTAGTAAGTATGTTTTGTTTTTTATTCTGAGGAAAAATATTGCCTTTATTATACTGGAGCATGTTTGCCCTTTCCTCTGGAGAAAAATACTAATTTTGTTTTCTAAAAATGTTTGCTACATAAACATAATTGAAAGATAGTCTGGAACAAAGGAGAATATGTATGTCTTTTGCAAGATGTACAGAAATGCAAAAGAACAAACGGGGCATCATTAGATCATAGAATATTAGAGTAAAACTATGTTATTTTATTTTTTTTTAAGATTTTTTAAAAGATTTTATTTACTTATTGGACAGACAGAGATCACAAGTAGGCAGAGAAGCAGGCAGAGAGAGAGGGAAGTAGGCTCCCTGCTGAGCAGAGAGCCCGATGCAGGGCTCGGTCCCAGGACCCTGGGATCATGACCTGAGCCGAAGGCAGAGGCCTGACCCACTGAGCCACCCAGGTGTCCCAGGATTTTGTTTTTAAGTAATTTCTACACCCAATATGGGGCTCACACACACAACCCTGAGATCAAGAGTCACATGCTCGACTGACAGAGCCAGCCAGGCTTCCTTAAGGTAAAGTTATTTAAAATGTATTTTGACTATATCTAAAATAAGATTTCCACATGCATTATTCTTGTCAAAATATCATAGTATCCTCCTGAACTTTTCAAGGGAAGGTGACTCAGTATCTTATCAGATAGGTTATTGCATTTTTGGACAGTAAATCTTTATCTAAATCTGTTTTGCAAAAATTCAATCTCCCGTCTATAACAATACTTACATTTTAATTTTTCAATTTTTTCTTACTTAAGTATAGTTGACACACTGTGCTACATTAGTTTCAGGTATACAACATAGTGATTCAACAAGTTTATACATTATACAATATTTGCATTTCATAACAGCTATACTATAGTTTTGGTTCATTAGAAGCTTGTTATATTCTTAAGTATTTTTGTTTTTGTTTTTGTTTTGTTGTTGTTAAGATCCATGGCAGTTAAACAGCATCTTCTCCATTCTTTTAATATAAAGTTTCTTTTTTGAAGCCACATATAAGATTTGCTATTAATCCTGTTTATTTCATCTCAGAAGGTCAATTTGATGATCACTACTCTAATCCTACGAAGAAAAATCGTATCTTTCCACTTGGGTTCATCAAGAGACCTTGCCAGCTACTATGAGAATTTCCTCAAGTGTTCATGGAAGCCACACACAGAAATTTCCAGTTCATTTGATTGTCAAAGAAGATACTTGGCTGCAAAAATGAAAATAAAAGTAAGGAGCCCTTTCTTGATTGTGGGTGTTATCTTAATTGATATAAATGAACACTTGACATGGAAAATATCTGCTTTCTTCTAAACTCTATTGGCAAATAAATAATTGCATTTAAAATGTGTCACGGATTTCAGCCATGTTCCATTTACACTTGCAAGCACTTTTCTCATAGAAAAAAATATTGTGCCCTTAACTAAAGTGCAAGTTGAACAAGGCAACTTGTTCAAAGAGAATATTTATAGCTTTCCTACCAGATTTACAGTTAAATTATTTCATTTCACAACTTTAGTTAGATGTTTTTCAAAATATTCCACTGCTAATAGTTCACTTCATCTTTTAAATCTGAGTGATGACTTTTAAATCCTTATTAATTACTTGAACCTATTTTTTAATCCTCTCTTCCTACTTTGTTGGTTAGCAATTGGAAAGGACAGTGAGATGAAACACAATTACTGGCTTTAATTTTCAAAATAGCTTTAGAATTCAAAATTTTTATTTTGGCATCTACCATGCATGGTGACAGTGGTGATGATGAATTGCTTTAAATCCATACTGAGACATGAATCTACACTATCTTCAGAAAGTCAATGACACTAAGATAACGTGTAAAGCGGTGTCATTCTTTAGTGTCTGAGACATCAGCTTGACTGGCCACAGTGCGTCCAGATGATCAGCCACCCATAACTTGAGTGTTTCTGTGAGGGTGTTTTTGGATGAAATTCACAGTTGGATTGGTAGACTGAGTAAAACAGATTGTCCTCTCTAATGTGGGAAAGCCCCCATTCAATCCATTGAAGGCTTGCACAGAAGAAAAAAGGCTGACCCTCTGATGAGATAAGGAAGACTTCTCCTGCTTGACTGCCTTCAAGTAGAATATTAGCTTTTTCCTAACTTCATTATTGAGCTCAAATTTTGGTTCTTCCTGGCTCTAGAGCCTGCTGGCCTTCAGACTGGAACTACTGTTGATTCTCCTGGGACTGCAACTTGCTGAATCACCCTGCAGAGCTTGGAGCTTGTCTTCCTTCATAATTGTATAAGCCAATTGCTTCTAATAAATCTCTGCTCTGAATAACCCTGATTGATACTATGGCTTTTGTGAATTCCCAGATAGAATGTTATTGAATATTATCTATACATATAATGTAAAATTTTATTTAAGGATCTGTCTGGTCTTGTTCTCTTTCTTAATGTAAATAGACTATAATACAGTATTATAAAACTAATGGTATGTAAGTAGTATGGAATATAATATAAAGTATTATAGCATTAATAGATTATAATAGATAATTTCTGTAAATCTCTCCAGTATGTTTAAGCATTTCCCAAAAATGATTTTTTTTTTCTTCCTGAGCACACAACAGATTACCTTTCTTAGTCTCCTTTGGAATTATGCATTGCCATGTGATGCAGTTCTGATCAAGGAATTGTGAATGGAAATAGCATGTGCCACTTTCAGGCCAGGCTCATAACAACTTCCCACTTGAGCTCCTCATTCCCTCTCTCCTTCCAGGAGACTAAGAGGGAATCTACCATTAAGATAAGCATGTGAGGAAATGATAAACCTTCAATCAGACTACATGCTTCAGTGTACCCATGGAGCAGAAATACCCCTTATCCTCTATTGGCCACTGCCCTTTGCTCTATGCTCCTACTGACCACGGATATCTAATTTGGAGTGTTGCCTGACTGCAGAATAAGCTTCAGTGGAGTTTGAACTAGAATATATGTAAAGTTTGCCATTGTTGCTGCTGCCATAACCTACCATCACTAGTTTCCTGGCTAGGATTATAAGAAAATTGGCCCTTTAGAGAAGAATTAGTAGAATCCATCAAGCAATATTACTTTGCAAGACTTGATGTTCAGATTTCAATATAGAATATAAAATGGGGGCGCCTGAGTGGCTCAGTGGGTTAAAGCCTCTGCCTTCGGCTCAGGTCATGATCCCAGGGTCCTGGGATAGAGCCCCGCATCGAGCTCTCTGCTCAGCGGGGAACCTGCTTCCTCCTCTCTCTCTGCCTGCTTCTCTCTCTACTTGTGATCTCTGAGTGTCAAATAATAAATAAAAAATCTTAAAAAGATTTTTAAATCTTTTAAAAGATTTAAAAAGAATTCTTTTAAAAAGAATTTAAAATGAAAAGGAAAAATAGTTGTTTTCATTTACCTATTTGCTGTTCAATATGTACAAAATTTTGTGCTAAATACTGTATCTACTGGAAAACTCAATTACTGTTCTCAAGATACCATCCTCAAGAACAAGACCACACTCCATTTATATTTCATCTCTATAATTCAAGAAGCTGTTACCTATGGGAGCTAAGTTATTATTAGTAGTTTGGGACCATTGAATGAAGACCTGTAGGCAGGAATCAATAGAAAACCTGCAATAAATGCTATGGTAGTTCAGAGAGAAAAGATTGCCTTTGAATGGTAGCTCAGGGAGAAGAGATTGACTTCAAATGGGCAGTGAAAGAAAGGACCAAAAAGAAGAAGATAAGATTTGGTTGACTATGATTGATTGATAGGTACATTCATACATACATATATACATACATATATATACACATACAAAAATGCATACATACATAGGTACATGTATATACAGACTTAGTTACATGGATGTAGCAAGGCCCACACAACTAGAGAGGTATGGAAGAATACTAGTTTGAATAGCAGTAAAGAAATACAAATAAGAGTAAACATAGTAACACAGAAACAACATCCTGATCAGACTTATAGGTTCATACAGATGAACTGGATGAAAAGTCACTAGAAACTGGGATGAACCTGTGCTTAGGGCTATTCAGATGCTCGTGCTGTTTGCCAAGGATTTCAGCATGTATTATATAGGTAATAATAATAGCTATTATATACGTCGTAGGTAATAGGTAATAGATATAGGAAGCCATTGAGATAATCCAGATATGTAAAAAATTTGAGATAATTATTCCAAAATGTCTATTTTGAATTAAAAGTTTAGGGGGAAAAAATGAAATTTTCACCCTTGACTCTTCTGAAGTTGGTGGGGGCAGGGGCATTTCATTTTGACAAATCACCATCAAGGAGTATTCATAGACAAGTTTGAAATTCAGTGGAACAAAAATCTCAGAATCCAATGTTCAATTGCTTTCATAAGGAAGTAGAATAGGGCCCTAATCATTTCCAAACATTTAGAAGCACACTCTACTGACTCTTTCTTTTTATACTTTCAGAACACTACAAAACAGCTTTACTTTCTTTTAAAAGAGGCCTTGAGAAGAGCATTATGTTTCTTTTAACCTGTCAGATATATCTTTTTGTTTAGGTCACTGCTCAGAACTGTATTGCAGAAAACTATTCATAACAGTGGCAAACTGATAAGAGAAATGTTGTGCCTTTCCACACCTTGTTACATTTCTCCTGTATGAATTCATCCCTCAGAATGTCTAATCTCATTCAAAAACCACCAGTTTTTCTATCCCATAATAATTAGTGCTACTATCATTATACTAGTAATGACATCATGAATAATAATATTAATAATGACAGTTTAATTTTTCTTTTCCTAAGTATTTTCAAGTAAATATTGTTTTACAAAGATACATTTCAGCCTGATTCCTGGGGGCAAAAATCAACAACCTATGAAAAATGGAGTGAAATACTGCTGGAATGTGAACTGAAACCACACTGAATTCATGTACAGTGGATATCATTGCTGTGGTAGAGAATGTCTATCACTGACAGGTGAGGGGAGAGAAGTTTTGAGGTTTCTGATTATAGTTAAAAAAAAAATGCTCTCCCTGTGTCTCCAAATGTTTCATGAAAGGAATTAAGGTACTACAGAAATAGTCTTACTTTCAAACTGAGTTATGAGAACAAACCCAAAACGACTTTGTAATGGTATCAAGCAAAAGCGAACTATAGGAGAGAAGTGGGAAGTCTCAGACAGGTTTAAAAGTTCAAGCCCGAGCCCACTTACAAAGTGAGCAGGCACTTTAAAAAAATACTCACAATTTTTGTGGACAGGATTTCTGTGCCACTGTCAAAAGAAAAAATAAAAAAGAAAAAGAAAATCAAGCAGGCTCCTCTTCGGAAAGATACGTAGTGGTCTATTGATGTGAACTTTGACGGGGGCAGATGCAACTGTGTTCCCCTTGCCATTCTTAAAGGAGAGTTTGTACAACACGGACCATTAAGAATGGCATAAGAAGAGTTAATAAATGTTAATAAAATGTTGGGCTATTTGGCTCCTAGAAAATTGGAAAGCAAAGACTATATGCAAAGTAAAAGATTCAGATGGATTGTAGGAAGTAGTAGCAAAGATTCAATAGATGGCACTCTTGCCCCTGCTTTGAGCTCATTCCTCAAGATGCCTCAGATTTCCAGACCTGCAGCTTGGTATGCTGGGTACTCTTCCCACCTCTCCAGCCTGTACCTCCAATCACTCAACTATATTTAACTTAGTGATTCAGCCACAGAACACTAACAACTTATGAAAATCTTAATATGTCATTCTCTCTTAGGTCCTAAGTCCTTTTTAAGATATGTTCTCTCTGACTGGGAATGCCCTCCTTTCTCTGTCTAACCATTTCTCATCACTTTGAGCAGCATTTCTACTGCTGAGCTGCCTTCTGGAACTCCCCCCACATCATTGAGTGTCTTGCCCATGCTTTTTCTTGCTCCTCCCATAATGTTATGCATGTATCAGAAGTCTCACCTATGAATAGTATACATGGAATTAATTGTGTTTTTCTCTTCCATGAGAAGATGAGCTTCTGAAGGAGGGACCATTGTCTTTCTAATATCTGCCACATAATCAACACTATAAGCAAATACTTGTTGAATGAACGAATGAATGAATCGAAGTATCAGCATCTTTTCCAACCTCATTTAAATATTAATCACACCAAAGAGGAAAGAGATCTTGTTGGTTTCTCTCCATGTCCAGTCCTGGCTCCATTGTGTTTGCTTGTTTACCCTTAAGGTCTGTTAGGTTTTGTGGGTTTTTGTTTTATTTTTTAACTTTTCATCTGTTATATTGTTGCCATTTTAATTTGAAATACTTGATAAGTTTGATTATGTATTTAGTTTGTTAGGAATTCATTTCTTAACCATTCTTTCAAAGATTTTATTTATTTGAGAGAGAGAGCATGTGCACAAGAGCAGAAGGTGGGTTGGCAGAGAGTGGAGAGAGGGAGAGGGAGAGAATCTCAAGCAGACTCCACACTGAGTGCAGAGTCCAAAGTGGTGCTCAGATCATGATCTGAGCCAAAACCAAGAGTCTAATGCTTAACCACCTGAGCCACTCAGGTGGCCCTTAACTGTTCTTTTAAATTAATTTTTACTCTTAAGGTCGAAACAGAAAAGATTATATTTATATATGATATTAAGTTTTATAGGCTATAAAGCTTAACTTTTAGAATCAAATGCATGCTTTATGGAATTCAATTCATTCAATTCGACAAAGATGTATTGAATAATTATGGTGGGGTTCAGGGAGGACACCCCAAAATATTCCAGTTTGCATATTGATTATTTTTAATTAAAGTTACTTAAGCCAGAGCAAGGACACTCTGACCCTTGTTTGTCCTCCTGAAGGCTGGAAATAAATCTCCCATGTGAATGGTGCCTTCCTGTGTCACCAGAGACAGAGAATTTAGGGCTGAGAAGGCCTTATAAACAAACTTTGATATTTCTTCATTGATTGACTACCCCAAGCCCAAACTTCTTTGTTGTCAATCATCACAAATTTGTTTGTCTAAAAGATTTAAAAGCTGCCTGTTTTGGTTACTTTGAGTCTCCTATTTCTATGAGCTCCCATACATACAAAATTAAAATTTAATTTTTCTCCTATTAACCTGTCTTATGTCAGTTTAGTTATTAGATCATCTAAAGAACCTAGAAGAGCAGTATGGAAAAGTTTTCCTCCTCTACAATTATTTTGAGTGAAACTCTTTGTTAAGTAATTAGGAAAAAGCTTAACTACGATACACTCAGGCTTTGTCCTCATAGCAACAACAGTTTTATAGGAAACGTTCTTTAACCTCACACTTCAGAGAGCCTAGTTTCTCAGCTCAAAGAATGGGGACCACAAAGCTGATCTTACTGGGAAAAATAAATAGGATGCTGTGTATGAAATCTCCCAGCATAATCCATGATAAGTTCAAGGCGTTTAATGAACGATTGTTTCTCTGATTTCAACTAAAGATAATATAAGGTAACAGGGCCATCCTCTGTGGAGTTGTGCCAAAATGCTCTTGGTTCTTCAGTGATGTGTCATATTAAATACATACATGAATCAATTATAATTTAAGTGAAAGTACTCTGAGCAAGTGATCCAAAGCCTGCTTGCAAAATCTAATTTCATTATTTAATTTCTGGTAACTTTAGATAGCTCAGCTGTCTTCTCTATTATTATTCAAGTTTTTCACACTAACATCTGCCTAAAAGCCAGATAATTGGATTTAAGCAGTGACGTTTAAGTGCGAGACTTGAGTAAATTGCATGATTATACCAGGGACTCTTGAATAACTTTGATAAAAATGCTTCCTCATCTTTGATTTTCTTGTCTGTAGAGCAGGGATAAAATGATTTGCCTAATAGTGTAGATAAAAGAAATACACACAATATATGCGTAGTGTTTTCACATACACAATACTCAAGAATATTATGTGCTCTTATTATTACTATTTTTATCCAGTATTGTCTTCATGGGAATAAGTATGAATTTATTCTGAAAAATCTAAAGTAAAAAAAAAAAAAAATATATATATATATATATATATATATATATATATATGACAAACATGGAAGCACAAGGAGCTCCTTGGACCCTCTCTCAAGGAAAATTGTTGAAAATGTATATGTATATGCAAGAGATGAATAGGTGTACTGGTGGTATAGTTTAAATTGTTGGCTGGCTAGTTTGTCAGACAGAAATGGGAAAAAGAACAGCTGGGAAGAACCCTCGTGGAGTCAGAACAAATCTCAAACAAGGTTCTTGGGACAAATCACAAATTTGATTGGATTAGTCTGTGAAGCAATTTATGGACCAGGATACTGTGGGAAACAATACAGCCACACTCCAACAGTTAGTAGAGTTTAATAACTGGGAATGCCCAAACCACCAGAACCTCAGGGTGATTGTGAGCAATTCCCAAATAATGTGACTGTCAATGCACAACGTCAGAGGTGTCACGCCGAGTTTGGAGAGATGAGTGGAGGGTGGACGGCACTAAATGTTTAATGAGCAAATACTATTAGTAAGTACTTGGAAGAACTAGAGTTCTTCCATGTTTAGAACCAGAGTTGCTAAAACATATTTTCCTAAAAGGCCCAGTTTCCAGGAATCAAATAGGTCAAAGAAGAAATCAAAAGGGAAGTTAGAAAGCAGTTTGAAATGACTGGAAATGAAAAGATGGCTTACCAAATTTGTGAGAGGCTGCTAAGGCAGAGCTTGGAGAGAAATTTGTGTTCAACACCTATATTAAGGAAGAAAGATCTCAACCTAACCATCCACCTTAAAGGGAAAAGAGTCAACTAAAATGAATGAATCAGATATAAGAAAATAATAAAGATTGGAGCATAAATTAATGAAATCAAAATTATAAAAACAAGAAAGAAAATAAATGAAACCAAAAGCTGGTTCTTTGAAGAGTTTAGTACAACTGATAAAGCTTTTGTGAAAAAAGCCAAGAGAGAAGAAAGAGGACTCAAATGACCAGAATCAGAAATGAAAAAAGAGACCTCCTACTTTGCAAAAATAAATCAAAATGAATCAAAAACTCTCCAAAAAGGAAAGCCCAGGCTCCAAGGGCTTCACCAAACATCTGAAAAACAATTAATGTCATTTCTTCTCAGTAGAATAAGAAGGAACTCTGGTCAAATCATCCTGTGAGTTCAAGTATTATCCTTACAAATATTCAGATAAAAACATCACAAGAAAAGAAAGCTATAGACTAACACTTACTAATATGGACACAAATATCCTAAACAAAATTCTAACACACTGAAGTCAGCTACACACACACACAATATTTAATATATTTATATTATATAATATAATATATATTTAAGGTTTTATTTATTTATTTGACAGAGAGAGAGAGAGAACAATAGGGTGAGAAGCAGAGGGAGAGGGAGAAACAAGCAAGCTCTCCGCTGAGCAGGGAGATCATGACCTGAACCAAAGGCAGATGCTTAACCGAATGAGCCACCTAGGTACGCACCGAATGAGCCACCTAGGTACGCACCAGCAATATATTTTTCAAAGTTATACACCATAACCAAGTGGGATCCCAGGATTGAAAGTTTTGTCTAATATCAGAAAATGAATTAATAGTACCTTATTAACAGAAAGCTCACACACACATACACAAACACATACAAACATCATCTCAAAAGATTGGGGAAATATTGTAAAAATCAATACAATTTCTTGATAAAAACACTCACTGAAATATGTATACAAAGGAACTTCCATTTGATAAAGGGCATCTCTGAAAAACCCACAATTCCCATCATACATTATGATGAAAAACTGGATGGTTTCCCTCTGAGATCAGGAGAAAGATAAGAGGGTTCCCTGTTGTCAATTCTATTCTTCCTGGTACTGGAGGCTTATGCAGGGCAGTTAGGCAAGAAAAAGAAATAGAAGGCATCCAGAGTAGAAAGAATATTACTATGCTTGAATATAGGGCCTTTAAAGAGGTGATTAAGTGTAAGTGAGGCCTTTGGGGTGAGCCCTAATTCAATCTGACTGTTGTCCTGAGAAGAAATCATCTGGACACACAGGCAGACACTGGAGACTCATTTAGAATTATCACCGGGATATAAACAACCAGAAAACTCCCCCTGTCCCTCCAGCTTATAAACTTAGATGGTCTTGATGAAATCAGAGTGGGGAACAGGCAGGTTTTTTGTAAAATAATCATTTCTCTCTCTCCCTCTTTTTTTCTTAGTTATCAAATATGATTGGCAGACCTTGCTTTGAATGAGGCATTGTGCGATGTGAATTCAGCGGCTGCTCAGAATTGATTTCATCTCTATTTTTCCAGTGGAGTGCAGTTCTTTTTGAAAAAGAAGGTTGCTTTTTATTTTGCTCTCTCTTTATTATGATTGCTGTCTGCCCCTGTTCCTTTTTTAAAGTAAGAGTGTAGCTGGCCAAAGCTTTGGAGCCAAACGCCCTCTTGTTTCTTCCTTTGCTGTCCCCATTCTGTAAGCTGCAGCAGAGCTTCTTAGAAAAGGAAAGAGCAAGGGGAAGCAGATGCAGTGTTATCCTGTGCCTCCCATGCTTAAATAGCTGTTTTATGCTCCTTTGAAAACAAATAGCACTTTATACATCATTTCTCAGAAGCACAGATGAATCCTCACTTTTCCCCTTTTCCTAGACAGTCAATGTCTAGGTTGGACCTAATCCTTAAAGATGCTATTTATGTAGCTGAACATGAACCTCTTTGAAAGGCTTCAGGCAAATGGGTCCTGACCTATTTGGTTTTTAGCATCTCTTGAGGAAATGAACAAATAGAGTAAATGAGTGATATACTAATTTCTAAACTAACCTCCAAGAACCAAAGAGCCTCTGTGAATTTCATAGTAGTATTAATGGTTTGTATAGGGCATTCATTACAACATTTACATGCAAATTAAAATATATACGTGACACATCTATAGATCTAGGCTATTTATAGACTTGCATATGCTCACTGAATTCACAGTATTCTCCAAACAATTCTGTCCCTCTCAACCCCTCACTTCTTGGGAACCACTCCTCTGGCCATTTGATAATAGATTACTAGGATGTATTCAATGTCATCTCAGGGATCTTTTTCTCCCTGCCATTTTGGACTGATATATCTAAGTGGTTTCTGCTGTGTGGAGATCCTGAGCACTTCTATTTGCCTGGAGTATAAGGAATGTGTGGAATTTGAACTGATGTCTTTTATTTCTCCTGTGGTCCACACAGTGTAGGAGAGCACAGGACAGCTGTTTCTTGGTGTTGAACACAAGTTGAGCCATAAATATATATACATATATATTAGTGTTGGCTTCCCCATGATGCCAAGTCCCATCGGGTAAGGGTTTTCAGATTAAGCCAACAAAAAGAGAGGACATCAGCTTAAATTCAAATTTCATGATAAGTAAAAAATACTTTTCTTTTTTTTTTCATATAGGTGTGTGTCATGCAATATTTGAGATACACTTGCATCAGGTTTGAGATTCCATCTTAGGGCTGGCAACAAGGATTGCTGAAAACTTGGACCATAAGTCACAGTCTGGAAAAAGAGATAATTCTGATACTAAGTAATTCTCAAAACATCATGCTCAAAGACCAGAGACAGATACATCAGAGGGGTGTGTGTGTGTGTGTGTGTGTGTAATACTTTTAATGTGCTATTGAATTTGGTTTGCTAGTAGTCTTTTATTTTTAAGTATAGTTGACACACAATATTGCATTAGTTTCAAGTGTACAACACAGTGAGCTTTATACCTTATGCTCTGCCCATCACAAATGCAGCTACACTGGTTGTATTTTATTCTTTAGAAGCATGTCACTAGTCCCAGTCCACAATCAAGGTGAGGGATTACATAAGGTCCTGACTTCAAGGAGATGGAGGTGATTGGAAATTATTTTAGAAGCTGCCAACCGCCAGGTATTGCCCACTAGCTTTCCAAAATTTTTGAATTCTTTAATGTTCTAGCCAACAACGTATGAGGGCTCTAGTTGTTCTGCATATTTGCCCATATATGTCTTTGCTAATACTTGGTATCATTTTTAAATTTTTTTAGCCATTACAATAAGTATGAAATGGCATCTTATGATTTTATTTACATTTCTGTAATGACTAGTGTTTTTTCTGTACTTAAGGGCAATTAGGCCTTAGGAATTTCTCTCTCTTTTGTTTTTTCTAATAGGCTATCTATTTTTTACATTGATTTCTTAGAGTATTAGAGTATTTATATATTCTGGAGCAAGTCCTTTGTTAGAATACATGCCATGATTAATTTCTCTTCAGCTATGGCTTGCCTTTTCATATTCTTATTGTGGTTTTTTTGCATGAATAAAATATTTATTTTGATAAAATTTATTTTAAAATGTATTTTATTATTAGTTTAGTGATTCTTGTATCTTAAGAATAGTTTAGTATTCTTGTATTAAGTACTATTTGCAAACCCAAATTTGCAAAGTCCCCTTTATTTTAGTCTAAAAGCTTTGCAGTTTTAGCTTTTATGTATACATATCATCTTCTTCGTATAAATTTCTGTAGATGATATGAGTAGTGGATCAAATTTTATTTCATGAATAAACTTATTCAGTTGATTCAACACTATTTGTTGAGAGATTTTCTTTTCCTTTTGTACCTTTGTCCAAAGTCATTTGTCTTTATAAGTACTGTTTTATTTCTGGACTCTCTATTTTATTCCACAGATCCTTATCTCTATACTTAGGCCAATACTACACTCTTCTAATGACTGAAATTTGTTATCAGGTAGCTAGAATCCTCAACTTTGATCTTCTCTTTAAAAACTGTATTGACTATTTTGGGTCCTTTGATTTTTCAGTACAGATTTTATAATCAACTTGACAATTTCTACCAGAAAAACAAACAAACAAACAAACAAACAACCCAAAACCCTTGAGATATTGACCAAGATTGTATTGTTTCTGTTTATCAGGTTAGTAATGAAGAATGTCTGGAAAACATTAAATCCTCCAGTTCATAAACATGATATATCTCTCTGTTTACTGAGGTTTTCTTTAATTCCTATCAGCATTATTTTATAGTTTCCAATGTGCTGATCTTACACAAATTTTGTTAGAAGTTTTGATATTTTATATGTCATTTTCATTTTAGAAATCCTATTTTCAATTGTTCATTGATAGTATGTATATACACAATAGAACTTTGAATATTGAATGAATTCGAATACTTTGTTGGATTTCCTTAAGTTCTAATAATTCTTCAGATTTTTTTTTTTATTGTTTAGTTTTGTTTTCAACTGCGCAATTATGTCAATAGAAGATAAGATAATTTTGCTTCTTCTTTTCCAAACTTTTATCTCTTGCCTTACTGAACTGGGTAGGACGCACTGTATAATGTTGAATAAAAAATGTTCAGAGCTGTCATGCTTGCTTTGCTCTAAATCTTAATAGGAAATTGTTTATTATTTTGTCATTAATCGAAGACTTTTTTGTCGATACCCTTTATCAAGTAGTGGATATTCCCTTTCATTTTTATTTCATCAAGACTTTTTTATCATTAAAGAATTTTGACACATGTTTTTCTGTGGCTATTGACATAATTATATGGATAGTTTTATTCTGTTAATGTGGTTAATTTCATTAGTTGATTTTCAAATGTTAAACATTGCATGCTTGAGATAAATTCTGCATGTTTATGATTATTAATTTTTTGCTTGTTATGGGATTTAACTTACCAATGTTTTATTATAAATTTTTGTGGTTTTGATATTGATTTCTAATATCCCCTCTTTGTATGGTTGCCTTATAAGATATATTTTTAGGATTACATTATCTGAGTTATCCTGTCCTAATAAAATGAGTTTTGAAGGGTCCTTTTTTTTTATTTCCTGAAAATATTTGTCTAAGACTGATATTATTTATCATCATAAGGGATAGAATTCACTAGTGAAATCATGTGTACCTATAACTTTCTTTAAGGCAGTGTTTCCAATTATAAATTCAATTTCTTCAGCCAATATGAGATACTTAGCTTTTCTATGTTTTACTGTTTAATTTTTAATACATTTTGTTTTTAGAAATTTGTCAATTTTATATAACTTTTTGAATTTATTGGCATAAACTATTAATGCTATTTGTTACTATCTTTGTGGCATCTACAGAACTTCTAGGGATACACTTTTTTACTACCATTCTTTTTAGAGCACAACTAGAGAGCTAAATAAACCTAACCAAGGAGCACCTGAGTGGCTCAGTCCGTTAAGCATGCAATCCTTAATTTCAGGTCAGGTCATGATCTCGGCACCCTGAGATCAAGCCCCCTGTCAATCTCCATAATCAGCATGGAGTCTGCTTGTCCTTGAACCTCTCCCTTTGGCCCTCACCCTGCTCATGCTCTCTCTGTCTCCCTTACTCTCTCTCTAAAATACATAAATAAATTTTGAAAAAAAAAACCTAACCTCAGTTCAAATACTGATTTTATTGATTGTTGAATGCTTTAGATAAAACACTTAGTCTTAGGAGTCTCATCTGTAAAATAAGATAATAATACCTGATGTTAAGGTCATTAAAATTTTTAAATGAAGTATATATGAAAGTGTATTTTAATATCCCATTTGCCTTTATGAACCTCTATTGGTTTTATCCTCCGTGGTGGACAGATTCTAAAATGACCTTCAATTTTTCATGTGTCCTGGATTTGCACCTGGAATAATCCTGAGTATGGGCAGGATTTGTGTCAATTCAGTAGAAAATGGCAGATGTGATAGGTGCCATTTCTGTGATTAGGCTATATAAAATTGTGACTCTTGTCTTCCCAGTGGTATCTTTCTTTCACTGGAATAAGCTGCTGAGTTTCCTTATGGAGAGACCTGTATGGCAATGAACTGTGCACAGACCCTGCCAATAACCAATAAGAAATGCAACCCCTCAGTCTTCTATCCTGTGAGAAACTGAATTCTTCCAACAGCCACATCATCTTGGAAGTGGATCCTTTCCCACCAAAACTTTGAGTAGACACTGCAACCACACCTTGGCATCAGCTTTCAGATGAGAACCTGAACCAAAGCACCAAGAAGAACCTTGTCCAGACCCCTTACCTAGCAGATGGATTTGTTACTCCAAATGAGGAACTTAAGAATGTCAAGTACGTGGGTCAACTGATATGTCAAAAGGTATGTCAGAATTTTGCTCTTCTATTTAAAAAGAAAATTGTTAGCAAGGGAGGAGCAGTGGCATGAAGGAAAGGATCACATGCTGTCATTGGGAGTTGATATTTTTGGTAATAAGAGCAAAGTCTTTTGGAAGCTTGCATTCCAGTGCTTCACAAAGCTGGTATATTTTAATTTCAGAAAAAGCCAAAAATGACATTAGGGAATTATGATGGCCAGAGGAGGTCAGAACTATGTCAGTTCTTACACCTTGAGCAGTGAGAAATTTTAAGAAATGAGAGAAGTTTAAGTCTCAAAATTAAACTTGATATAAGCATATGAGTAATTAACACTCAGCTTGAGGGCAAGTAAAGAGAGAAAAGGTGGCAATTAAAATCGGCCTTATGGTAACTTATTAATGGGTTCTTTATGACAAGAGATTTAAAATCATTTTCTTTGGATTCCAATGACAATATTACCTATACCTAGAACTACTGTTCACTGAGTTCCAGTCCTGGGCCAGTTCTTTACACATTTCATTAATCCTCACATGTGTTTGAGGGAGACCTTTATGTTCCTTTTTTTTTTTAAGATTGTATTTATTTATTTGACAGAGAGAGAGAGCACAAGCAGGGAGAGTGGCAGGCAGAGGGAGAGGGAGAAGCAGACTCCCTACTGAGCAAGGAGCCCAATGTGAGGTTTGATCCCAGGACCCTGAGATCATGACCTGAGCCGAAGGCAGACACTTAATAAACTGAGCCACCCGGGTGCCCCATTTTATATTCTTATTTTTTAAGGTGAGAAAACTGAGACTCAAAAAAGTTTAATGATTTGCCAAAGGCTATAAACTGGCCGTGGGGCACACTCACTCCAAGCATCTCCTTGTTTCTTTATTTTGTGCCCTACAGAAGCTTAAACTCAGTTGAATTTTAGTTTGCACAGAACTTCAGTGGATATCAACCTATTCACCTTGACTCTACCTAGTCTTTGGAAACACGTATGTTTCCAATCTTGGCAAATATTAATGTTTGAGCTGTTAAAGCTTTTCTACCATGACAACTATCATTCCATATCTTTCTGAATGGACTCATTGAGACAAAGCAAACAATTTACGTGTCATGGTTCTGTTCTATTCCTGATATACTGGATGTTTCCAAGAAGATTTATGAAAAAAAAATTAAGGGAAACTTATCACTGAGTCACAATCAAGAATGTTTCCCTGATTAGAATATTGGTGTACCAAAGACTGCACTGATTATGTTTCCTCTTTTATAGAGGGGTTTACTAACATTCTCTGCGATGTCTAAGTGCTGATGCACCTGTTAAAAGAAGCTTAAAATACTCCGATTCTATTCAAAGTAATCTATTCTTATTCTTAACTTCCTTTGCATGTAAGCAACTTAAGATTTTAATGATTTAAAACAAGTCATCCAGAAGATTTATAGTTTTCCACTTTATATTTAAGCCTGTGATACATTTTGAATTGGATTTGCATTAAGTGTGAAGTTTAGATAAAGGCTTTCTTCTTTCTTTCTTTTGTCAATGGACATCCAACTGATCTAGCGTTTATTGAAAAAGCTATTCCAGGGGTGCCTGGGTGGCTCAATCAGTTAAGTGGCTGGCTGTCTTCAGCTCAGGTCATGATCTCAGGGTCCTGGGATAGAGCTCCCCATCTGGGCTACTTGCTTAGTAGGAGTTTGCTTCTCCCTTTTCCTCTGCCTGCTGCTCTCCAGGCTTGTGCTCCACTCTCTCTCTCTCTCTCTCTGTCAAATAAATAATTAAAATCTTTAAAAAAAAAGAATGAAAGAAAGAAAAATTATTCCCCCCAAAAAAGGAAAAAAGTAAGAAAGAAACGCTATTCCTCATTCATTGAAATGCTTTTGCTCCTTTGTCAAAAATTAATTAGGCATAATTGTGTAGAGCCATTTCTGGATTTTGTAATCTGGCCTATTGATCTAAATATCCATCCATTCACCTGTACCACAGTAATTTGATTACTGTTGCTATATAGTAAATGTTGATATTGGAAGGAATGACTACTAATTCTTGACTCTTCTTTTTCAAAGTCGTTCTGGTTATTCTTAGATCTTTTATTTTCCATATACATTTTAGAATAAAATTCCTAAGATTTTCTGTATTGATAATCCTATCAGCTGCAAATAGAGGTAATTATATTTCATTTTTTAAAAATGTGTATTCATTTCATTTCTATTTCTTGACTTATTGCAGTGGCTAGGACTTCCAGTTCTATGTTAAATAAGAGTTGTGTGAAAAAAATCTTTGCCTTTTCCCTGATCTTGAAGGTCTTTCACCTAAGTATGATTTTATCTGTAAGTATCCCATGGATACTATTTATAAATTTAAGAAACCTAGGAAAAAATCTCCAGGGTCTTCCCCTTAGCTTGACATCAAAGCATAATCCATAAAAGTAAAAATTTATAAATTTGACTTCATCAAAAATAAAAACTTTTCATTTGTGAAACATCTTATGTTGAAATGATGCATCTGTCTTTATACAGACCTGTATAATTATATTACAAAGCACATATTTAACAAGGGCTTGTCTCTGGAATATATAAAGCACTCTGAAAACTCACCAGTAAAAGAACAAGAACCTAATTTTAATATGGGCAAACAACCCATAAAGCACAGATATTTCAACAAAGAGAATAGACAGATGGGAAATAAACATAAGAAAAGATGTTTAACATCATTATTCATTAGACAAGTATAAATTAAAGCCACAATTAAATATTACTACGCACATATCAGAATGGATAAAATTTTTAAAAATTTGGTAACACTGAATCCTAGTGAAAATGCGGAAGTAATAGCACACTCATTTCTTGCTGTTAAGAATGTAAAATGGGACAGCCACTTTAGAAAATAGTTTGGAAGTTAATTTTACAGCTAAAAATAATCTTGTAACATGACACAAAATTGCACTCTTGGGAAGTTATTTCCCAAGGGAAATTATTTTCATGCAGGAACCTACACATGAATGTATATAGCAGCTTTATATAATCATTATAGCCCTACACTAGAAAATACTCAGATATACTTCTGTGGGTGAATGGGTAAACAAACTTTGTTACATCCATTTGTGAGCTGCCACTCAGCAATATTAAGCGCCAAACTATTGATACATGCAACAATTTAGACTAATTTTAAAGAAATTATGCTGAATAAAAAAGCCTATTTAAAAAGATATATTCAGCATGATTCCATGCTTCTAGCACTCATTAAATAACAAAAGGATGGAGAAGCTTTTATTGGTTGCTACGATTAATGACAGGAGTTAGGGATGGGCGTGTCTGAAAGGGGTGAGAGAATTCTGTGGCCATATGTATGTACAGTTGAAAATCTTCATTTTGGTGGTCATTATACAAGGATTCTCGCACTTTAAAATTTCACAGAGCTATACAAATACATAAACAAACACAAATGAGGGTATGTGTAATTACCACATCTTGAATAAATTTCATGGATTTTACCGGTGCCAATTTTTTTTTTTTTTATATTGTACTAAATTGTGTAAGATATTAGCATTGGAGGAGGCTGGGAGAAGTCGTATGTTGGATTTTTCTATACATTTTCTTTGCAACCGCCTATGAATCTATAATTATTTTTAAAGAAAAAGTTGAAAAAAATCTCCTTTTTCTCTCTCATCAAAAAAACTTTAAGGAAATTTTCAAAAACCCTGAAATGCAGGGTTTATTTTTCTCTTTCTCAAGGAAATATTAATTATCAGTGTAAATTAATGGATAACCTACTTCTGTTTCTTCTTAGAGTATCTCCTCTCCTGTCCAATGGAGGCTGAAATATGATCTTCAACCCCAGACTGGTAAGAATGGAAGTAGCTTTTTGCCTTAACACATCAATTTAGTGCTCTTGGGAATTTGAAATTGTGTCACAGAAATTCTAGTTGGCCCATGTCAGACAAATCTGTGATCATGGAACTCTGGGCCAAGAATGATTATAGCATACCAAAGTAGGGACAGCAAGTGTTTAGAGAGGTTGGATAAGGTGAGATAATGCATTGCAGAAGACACAAGATAAAGACAAGTAATTAGTATTTTTGGTTCTTTATAAATTTTAGATGTCTTGCCATTGGATTCTGTGAGATACCTCATGATCACACTACCAGATGCCCTTCCTTTTTTTTTTTTTTTTAGAACATAGGAAATTTCTACAGTTTCTATTTCTCTTACCTAAATTATTTGTTTTTCTTTTTTCTTAACTATTTCCTATTAATACATGATGGATTTGATTTTTGGTACAGGGTGTGCTGATAATTTAAAAGTTCTTTACTTTTTTCCCATGAATTCAACCTATTTTCCCCTTGACTTTCCCTCATTTTAATTGTTTTCCAGCAGTAAGAGACAGGAAAGTGTTAGAAAAACCTGTTAACAAATATTCCAATTTCTTATGTGCATAGAGGTTAGAATTTTTGTCCTGATAGGATTTTTGCATTGTCTACAAATTTCTTTTCTGGCTGTAGTAACATTCTGGCAATTACCAATGGTCATTAACTAGCTGCTGTACTTTGCTCAGGGATTGGATATACCCGTTAGAGGATAAGCTTTATGGTTTTCCACTATGTGCCATAGAAAGGTCTTAGAGCATGTTTGGTATAGACTTAATCATAATTATATTTTTCTGAATTTCATGATACTATTATGAATATTTTATGAATTTTGATTTAATATATATTTTAGTACCTAATATGTTCTAGAGAGGATTTAAACTGCATGCTCATGTGGATCCCATGGGGATCATGGGGTTGTTGGTCATATCAACATTAGGAATAGGATAAATATTTTTAAAATGTGCATGCTTTTCAATTTGTCTTTCTATTCTGAAGAATTTGCTACTCAACAAAATTTGCTAAAGAGATACAAGAAAAGATTTAACTTGAACTATATGTTTTGTAACACTGCTTCCAAATAAAAAACATGTTAAATATCCAACATAGACTACAGCCTGTACCTAAGCAATGGAATAAAACTGAGCAAATAATATTTATGTGGTAGTTTTAGAAATACACACTATACCTGTTTAAATGAAGGCTTGTACTAGAGCTATTAAACACACCTGTTTTGACATTAGTCAGATTTGGATTCAAGGGTTCATTCTGGATCTTATTCATACTGAGCTACTTATTTATACTTTCTTTCTCCTGTATCTTTTTAGACTGTTAATATGCCATGCACCATAAACATAGTGGCTTAAAATAACACACATTTATTATCTCAGGGTTTCTATAGGTCAGGAGTTCATAGAGTTTAGCTGAACCTTTTGTTCAGTGTCTCACAAAGTTATAATCCCAACTAAGACTTGAGGTCTTCTTTCAAGCTCATTGGTAGTTGGCAGAATTGAGTTTCTTGTGGTTGGAGAACTGAGGCCCTCCCCCTTCAGAGGCCATCCATCATTCCCTGCCACATCACGCTCTCTGCAGTGTGGCATTTTGTTTCTTCAGGCCCACCAAGTGAGTGTCTTAGCTGTACAGGTTAGGGCTACCTAGGATAATCTACCCTGTGATTAACTCAAAATCAACTGATTGGAAACATCGGTTATATGTGCAAAATTCCTTCACAATCACCATATCAAGTGACTACTGGACTGAAATTCCCTCATCTTCCCACCCATACTCAATGAGAAAGGGTTATAAAGAGAGTAAGAGTCATTAGGAATCACTTTAAAATCTGCCTGCCAAACACACTAATGCTTAATGTGTTTATTTGTGAAACCGAGCTAATAATTTACCAAGTTAGCTGGAATTACATAACAATTAAATGAAAAAGAACTTGAACTCCAGACATTGTGTAAAAAAAGAATATGACATGTGCGTTATGGTTGTTATAATTTATAGTATTAGTATTAGCAACATTGAAAAAAAAACTTACAAAATATGAAAAGCAGCAAAATATAAGTCAGACAATATGCCAGAATTTTACAGTTGGCTATCTCTAGGAGGAATGGGATCATGGATTTTTTTTTTTTTTTACATATCTCTGTTAGAGTGTTAATATTACTAGAATCTTTTGTATTTTGTGCAATAATTACTGACACAAAGCAATTAATAAATGCCAGGTTACTTTAATATTTTCATAAATTAAGTCATTTAGTCCTCATGCATTCCTATAAAACAGGTACTATTAATAGCTTTGGTTTACAGCTGAAGAAATGGGGACTAAAAGAGGTGCGATGTTTTGCTCAAGGTCACTGAGGTATTAAGTATTAAAATCAAAGTAGTGGGGCACCTGGGTGGCTCAGTGGGTTGAGCCTCTGCCTTCAGCTCTTGTCATGGTCCCAGAGTCCTGGTATCGAGCCCCGCATCGGGCTCTCTGCTCAGTGGGAAGCCTGTTTCCTCCGTCTCTCTGCCTGCCTCTCTGCCTACTTGTGATCTCTCTCTCTCTGTCAAATAAATAAATAAAATCTTTAAAAAATAAATAAAAATAAATAAAATCAAAGTAGTAATTTAGGCTGACGAGCTTTTGGAACTACTGTATTTTGACTTTCTATGACTGTTCATTGTTTTAGTTGTAATAAAAACAATACAAGTTATCTTATTAAAATAAAAGATAAAGCTATAGCAAAGCAAGGCCACCTAGAGTTTATTAAAAATTAGAGGTAGACACTGAACTCGGAGTTTCCTGAATCTTCCCCCAACCCTACCCTTTTAATGCAGCCTTTTATAATAGACCTTCTAACATTTGGTGAGCCACCATAGTAGACTGGGAACCTGCTGGAAACGAAGTACACTGCAGAGGGGTGGGGAGGAGGGCTCTTCCTGGGAGAAAACCCACACTCTCCCAGCAGCTCCCGCTTGAAATGGCCTCATCTTTGTTCTGAATTGGTTTGCCTTCTCTCCAAAGGCTGTCCTTTTCTTTTCTATTTTTTTTTCCCCTTTGCAAGATCGTTTTGCACGGTACTCCCACACAGATGTGTTTCAGCTAAAAAACCTGTCCCCCTAAACAACGATTGCCACCCAATCAGATAGGGGAATGATCCAATTTCTTTGACTTCCCGAAGCAGCATTTTCTAGGTGGTTTTTGGAGTATGTCTGACTCAGGCAGCACCTGCCGGCACATATTAGGACTCCTACCATGAGGCATGATTTACTCTCATCCCCTTCTGTGCATATTAAATATGTTAAGCAACAAAACAACTTCTCTCCTCCAACTTGTGGTTCAGATGAATCCCCTTGACAACAGCTGCTCAACATTTGTTCATCCTTAGTCACTACTGTCAGAGAGAACCCTGCTTTCCCCTACAATTATTATTTTTTTCAAATGCTTCCTGCATTGTTTGCTGTCTGACCTTTCTTTTGTCCTTTGCAAGTACATATATTAAAATAAAAATACCAAGGCCAAATGCCTTATTCTTATTCCCGCACATCTTGCTCTGATTTAGAATTTTTTTGGATTAGGTTTAAACTGCATGTGGGTGTTGGAGTGGGTTGAAAGCAGAGAAAGAGGAGATGAGGGGGCAGGAAAGGAACAGAGATGGCTCTCTCCTTTTTCCTTTTTTATCATCGTGTCTTTCTTCTTCTTTTTGTCATGGCGTAGTCACAAAAGCAGAGTGAGATGTATATTAATTGTTCATTCATTTATCAGATAGTTCCTGTGCTAGGTAGGGGAACTAAAACAATGTGCAAATGATTCAGAAGACCTTGGTTCTTCCTGGCATCTAAGATTAGTATTGTGAAAATTGGCAAGTTGTTGAACACTCATCAAATATTTAATACTCTACTACCTGCCAAGCCCTGTACTAATTGTGGAGGCATATTAATGCACACTAGAGAGAGAATTCTCAGCCTTTGGGAAGATCTTAGTCCAGGGAGCTTTTTCATCTCTTTGATCCTTACTCAAAATAGTACACTTGGAGGTTATACCTTACTTTTCTCCTAAAACCTTATATGCCTGCCTTTACCCTTTGTTACAGTTCTTTCTACTTAGTGGGCTCTATTCAAGTGCACACCTGCTCACCCCAGGTCCTCCCCCTGCAAAGAGCTCCACCCACTGATCCCCCTCAATTCTTACTATCTCTTTATATCTTACAACCCCAAAGCACACAGAACAAGTGGGGTTCGGAATAAAGCAGTCTAATGACCACAACACCGAAATACTTAACCCCTAACCACTCCCCCATAACCTTAATTTTCAGTCAAGAGCATAACATAACTCAAATTGTTAGAATTTAAGATACTGTAAAAAATCAAGTAGAAGATGTATAAGCAGCCAGAGGGAAGGTGATTTGGTGTAGACTGTTCACATATACATAATTTATATCTGCCTTGGGTGAAAAAATGTTTGATTTGAGAGGACACATTAGAAGCCATCTGTTTCCGTCTTTCAATCAGTAAACGGAAGTACAGACTGGCTAACTAATGAAAGAGATTGTGTTGGTGATAGTGAGAACAAAAATGGCTTCAATTTATAGAGCACTTACTATATGGGTGGTTTAAAATATTCTGTGCAGAATTATATCATTGGATTATCATAAAATTCTGTGAGATCAGTAATAACACAATCTTCATTTTACAGATAAGAAAATTGAGAATCAGAATGTTTATGTGTATGTCTAAGAAAGAAAGTGACTAGGAGGTCCAGGGGGCTTTCAAACATAGATATCTTCAATTTTCCCTTTAAAAAGTTTGAAAAAGCAATCCTTTTTTTTAAAAAAAAAAAACCTTTTTTTTCTTTTTTTAAAGATTGTATTTATTTATTTGACAGACAGAGATCACAAGTAGGCAGTGAGGCAGACAGAGAGAAAGGAGGAAGCAGGATCCCTGCTGAGCCCAGAGCCCGATGTGGGGCTCAATCCCAGGACCTGGAATCATGACCCAAGCCGAAGGCAGAGGCTTTAACCCACTAAGCCACCCAGGCATCCCTTAAAAATCAATCCTAATTATGGCCTATGTTTCTGCAATTCTTCTTTATCAGTATGTCTATCCACTATCGCATATACTTCATATGCTATTTCTCACTCGACAAGGATTTTTTATTCCTCTCATGTGAGCTCATTAATTTTCAAAGATCCATTTAAAAAAAAAAAAGTATAAGTCTCTTTTATTAGTAGTGTAAGGTATTTAAAATTTTAAAAAGAGGTAGAAGTAGTCATTGAAATCCTATACTGCTCTGTATTTGGTCGAGAAAATGTTAATATCAAGATTAAGTTAGGCTGGGTCTTAATATCAGTGGCTTAAATAATGTTTTGTTTATTTTTCAAATAAAAGAAGTCTAGAAATAAGTAGTCTGGCTGTTTGAGGTTTGTCTGCTTCACCTTCAGTACACCTTGTTCTCCTATCTGTTCTACCTCTGTTAGTTCATGACTTTCATCGGTAAGGTCACACCATGTTTTCAAGGTCGCTACTAGATCTCTTGCTCTTGCTTCTACTTTCTATCAGCACTGACAAGACTTTGAGTTGACTTGGACTCTTTTAAGAACTTTCTTAGGATCAGTCATAGGTTCTCTTTCCATTTTAATGCTATATTAAGGCTATGAAGAAAATGAGCATTGAGCTGAACATATAGTCCATATGCTTCCCCTCTCCCAATGTAGAGGTTTTGCAAATAAGGAAGAAATACTGTATGTGGGTATGGAATAAAATAATATATGATTCGGGGGTACAGGTTAGCTCAGTCAGTTAAGCACCCAACTCTTCATTTCAGCTCAGGTAATGATATCAGAGTCAGCCCTGTGTCTGGCTCCAGGCTCAGCGGGAGTCTGCTTGAGATCCTCTCCCTCTGCCCCTCCCCCAGGTCTCTCTCTCTCTCTCAAATAAATAAACAACTCTTTAAAAAAAAGATAACATATGTTTTTATGAACCCAGAACATGGTATATAAATAAACTTGACTAGAGAGAATATCAAATGTTTCAGCTTAAATGTTAAAAAAAAAATTGCCAAAGTTAGATGTGGACAGTGTCTTAGACATTAACAATGATTTTCAAATAATATTTCCTGTTTAGAAATCCATAGATTTACCTCAGATGTTTCTTTAGTTTGGTTGGTGAGATTTTATGGAGGAATAGAAAAGGGTAGTAAAAGGGAAACAAGCAGATAGCACTTCCTTGGATCCTAGCATGAATAAAGGAGGGGTCCTAAATTTTCTGATTCATATAGCTGGGATGAGTTTGATATCCTTTGGGAAATAAAGGGATACTATTGCATAAAAGTTAATGGAAACTGTATAGAACTGTTTGTTTGTTTGTTTTCATATTTTACTTGAATGCAACTTGCCAAAGAAATCCATAACAGGTGTTAGGCTAAAGAACCCAACTCTCTTGATTCCCAATTTAGTACTCTTTCTACTATATTTCATCAGAATTAACCAGAAGGATTCATATACACGTCCCTAAGCTTTGGAATTTGTGCTCTTTTGCTAGCTCATGCTCTATGGTCCTAATTGATTTATTGATTTATTCAGTATAGCAGATGCTGTACATAATGAGCAGTAACTATAAACTCAAATGAAATCAACACAGTTAAAGGAGAAAACTTGCTCTAATTTAATACATTATACATATGCTCATGTATTTAAAATTATTCTTGTATTAATAAACTGTGAAGCATATTGAAGAAAAACAGCATTACTCTGTTACCTTTGAGAGCTTTTTGTATAAAACTATATACAAAACGTTTTAGGAAAATTTCATTTTGGTGATACTTTCCAGTGTTTAGACACCCAGTTAAATTATTTCTCATTATTACTACCTTCATTTTCACAATAAGGAAAACTATGCTTAAGACAATTTGCTAATGATCATGTAGTTCGGTGCTAGAAAGCCGTGAATTCAGGGTAAGATGACCACCAATGTCTATAAACTCATCTTAACTCTGATTAAAAAAAAAAAAATTTTTTTAGTAGTTTTTGGTGTCACATGTGGTCTTTTCTGCTGGTATACTCTGCTCTGCCATGCCATTTTCAGAAACACGCACACACATTAGTGGCCCAACAACAAAAAATATTGGTGATTTCAATCTTTGCCTTCTTCCTTGGGATAATGAACTCCTGGTCTTGGAGCCTTTGGTTATCCTTCCCAGGTTAGCTTCTGCAGTGGGTTAGTCCCCTGGCCCCATGGCTCTAATATGTAGTTCTTGTTCTCTTTCAGACATGCTCATAGTTCAGAACATTTCATGGATGAGCTCATTCTAATCCAGATAAAGAGGCATCATGGTGAAGCCATTTGCCACATGGTTTTTCTTGAAAAAGATTAAAGATACCTTGGGTGTTTACGGTATTTTAAACACAGTGAAACAGACAAACCAACCAACAAACAACCTAGCCATCAGAGATGAAGCTTGTTATTCTGGATAAGATTTACTAGATACTACCTTCTAATTCTAGAAAAAAATTTCCACCTCACTCAACTATTTTTGCCAAGTTGAGCCTACTCATTTGGTTTTGTTTTTGCTTGTATTTGCTTTTGGCATTAAGGAGTGGTCCCCTGACTCTCTGTAGTGAAACCCCATATTCTAAATCTGTAGACCCAGGAATCTGTGTATCTGTATATCCTACATGATTATTGTGCATGATTATTGTTCAAGTTGGAGAGCCACTGCCTTGCTGTACTTGAAATATCTTCTTATTTTGCACAAGACTGTTGTATTTGGGTTATTGAGTAAGGAAAACCTGTTGTTATTGTGTGTGACACATTTTGCCTGCATAGCAGACAGGTGTGAAGGTGACTCACAGCAATGTAGGTTGGCTTTTTATCTTGGGAATAAAAGTAGTGTGTGAATGCAATTCACTGAAGTAATACTGTATTTGAAGTTTGAAGGAAAATTCTGGTCCCTGAGCAGGTGGTTTCTACTTTAGCTACCGTGAGCAATTAGTCAACAATATATTGAGTGTTTACTGTGCAGAGAACAAAACAGAGATAAAATGCTCTGTTCTGTTAAGGATGGAGTTTACCATTAGATGGAGGCTCCAAGAAAGAAAACACAATCCAATGACATAAAAACAAGTTTATGTAATAGTAGAAGCAGGCAAACCAAGTGCATTTAAATGTGGGACAGGTGGTGCACAAAAATGCAATTGTGACTATCTGGATATATTTCTTGTTAAATGCAATCACTTACACTATTCCTCTTAAAACTTCTAGTTCCTACAAAGGCTTGACACTTTCTGATCTCCAGAGAACTCAGTTCAGACTTTTAAGCAAGTCATCCTTGATTCAAAAGTAAACTAGCTAATCTGTAAATGCTTGATCAGTATCCCTTTAACAAAAAATCAACTTAATTAATAGTGTTTAAATGCCCTCAGTACTTTATGGCTCCCCCCCAAATACAAAGATTATGAAGACAATTAGAATATTTTACAAAATGTCTGTTTCCTTTCACTATGTACATATACTCGAACAAAAGAGAACACGAGAAGACCATAGACAAGGGTTTTAATTTTTAATTTATTATTTTTTTCCTTTGAAATTATTTGACAAAGATAAAGAGGCAATGCAAACAGATTAACCATTGCTCTTTTAAGAATTTGCTTTGGTTTGTTTTCAAAAACAGGCTAGTTACCTGAAGTCAAAGAACTCCATCATCTACCTTAGATATGTAGGTTCCATCCATTTCTAGATATTGTACTAGGTTACTGTGCATGTGAGCGGAGTGTGTGTGTGTGTGTGTGTGTGTGTACAGCATTTGTGATGGCTATGAGATCAGTAGTGCTCGGTTACTGTCACAACAAATCACCACAAATGTGGTAAATTTAACAATATACCTTAATTATCTTACAGTCTGGAGGTCACAAGACTGACCACTGGGTACAGTGTGAGCCATTAGGTGGGAAAGTTTGGGGTTTTTTGTTTGTTTGTTTGTTTGTTTTAAAGATTTTATTTATTTATTTGACAGAGAGAGATCACAAGTAGGCAGAGAGGCAGGCAGAGAGAGAGAGGAGGAAGCAGGCTCCCTGCTGAGCAGAGAGCTCGATGCGGGACTCGATCTCAGGACCCTGGGATCATGACCTGAGCCGAAGGCAGCGGCTTAACCCACTGAGCCACCCCGGCGCCCGAAAGTTTTGTTTTAAGGAAGAAAATGAGGGGGACCTGAGTCACTCAGTTGGTTAAACCTCTGCCTTCCACTCAGGTCCTGATCTAAAGGTCCTGGGATAGAACCCTGCATTGGGCCTCCTGCTCTCATGGAAGTCTGTTTCTCCCTCTCCCTCTGCATGTTCTCTCACTCTCGATGAATAAATAAAATATTTTTTCAAAAATCTTAAAGAAAAAAAGAAAGGAAAAGAGAAAATGGCTTCCTTCAAGTCCAAAGACACTGAGACCCCATCTAAAACTCCAGCTAAAGAGAGGCTGGCTGGTACAGCATACACCTCATGATCTCAGGGGTTGTGAGTTCAAGCCCTGCCTTGAGTGTGGAGCCTGTTTAAAATCTAAAAATATATCTAAAAAAAACACCAAAATACAACTCCATCTAAATATACTTAAAAATTACAGGCCTAGGACAAATATCTGAACAAATGGGTTAAACTTAGCAAAGATAATTTTTAATTATAGTGGCCAAAGGGGAAGGGTCACAGTGGAGGGGGGGGGATTTTAATCTACATAAACTTATCCATTTAGGAGATACCCTAGAGAAAAAGGGATTCTGAACCTCCCCAAAATAATGGGATACAGTTTTTGATTGCTATGCAGATGCTTTAAGAGATTTAATGAAGAAAGAAATGCCCCTTTAAAAGATTTCTTACAAAAGGCAAATTAAACATTTTGAAAATCTTCTCCACAAATATTAGTAAAAAGCATTAGCCATCTGACTGGGTAATCCTAACTATTCCAACAACCAGAAACACAATCTTGATCCGATTATTCCTTTATGAACAAATGAGTTTTATATTATCCTATTTCTCATGGCTAAAATTTTAAAATGAAATCTGTAAGATCTCTGTATCTGTCTGTATGTTTTGTATGTCTGTATATGTATGTTATAGAGGTGTAATTTTTCTACCTCCAGATGGCATTGTCAAAATTAATTTGTAAAAATTATTTTAATTGACTTAAAGAAAAAACAGCTCTTCTATAAACATTCTCTCGGAAATATAGAAACTAGCACATTTTTTTTCAAGTTCACATGATCTGAGATAATCTTTGGTAAATAAATGCTAGTTTATGTTTGTTTGCTTAATTAGAAGAAGTGGGTCTTCAGAGTTATAAACATTAAGTACAGTGCAGATATTCAGTTTTTATTTTACCTGTGATTGCTAATAAAGTAAACTGATGTTATTTTTGTTATACAATTTATCAGCAAGAAATACACTTTAAGATGATGCTTAAGTAAACATTATTATTATAAACAATTATTAAATTAAACAATTAAATATTATCAAGAACAATGAATTAAAGAGATATAGTAGTATTCAAAAATAGTTTCCAGAGTCTTGTGGTAGCTTGAAACCTTGAAGTTATACTAAGTTAAATGAGAAGTATTCATTGATAATATAGATCATGTACAGAAAAATTAATTACTGAAAATAGATTTATCTACTTGTAGAAAAGGGAACTGAAGATACTTGGGATTATTTGCAAGCATATCTTATGCTACATTGAAAATTTTACCATGAGGAAGAAAATGCTTCTAGATATTATGAAATGTATTCATAAAGTTGCTAGTCTACAGAACCCTAGTATAACATCCTTAATTTTCACTACAAATTAAAATTTCCAAGGGTAAGAACTCTAATCAGTATATGTAATTAAAGGTGCTAGAAATAATAAGAAAACAACTCTGTATGCAAGGTAAGAAGGATGTATTTTTGCTAAAAGGAAGGATATAAGATGGAGATGCATTTTAAGAGAAGAGAGATTAATTTTGTCCTAAAGATAAGTTTTCATATCAAGAGTGTGCTTATGTAAAACTAAAATTTAATTTTCCTTCATCTGTTAAAAATGATAAAAGTTTTCTTGGGACTATTGGTCTGTTCTTGATAAGAAATTGTGAACAGTTTTTCTTTACTTTTTGGGTAATCTGCCTGGAAAGCAAAGATTTAGTGTCTTACCAAAATAGATTCCTGTGTTCCATATTGCTTTTTATCAGGTTTTTTATTATTGGGAAGAAATGAATTTTTTCTGTTAAAGAGATAAAGTGTGTGTGTGTGTGTGTGTGTGTGTGTGTGTGTGAAAAGAACCAAGGTTTTTATTTTGTTTTGTTTTTTACAACTGTGTGACTTTCTCTGTCTTTGAAGTCTTTAATTGCTACTTTGGTTAAAGGGGTAACTAAGCATTGTTTCACAGTGATCCATGATCCTATTTAATCAAGCGCTTTAGACCTTCTGATATCTTTGACAACCTCCTCCAAATAAAATTCTAAATGAGATCTTGACCTCTCACTAACTTTAAGATGTTTCCACGCATACCTGAAAAATTTCAAAAGAATTTATTCTCTCCATGTAAAAAGAAAGATGTTAAACTAATGAGATTTATTTGATGTATAAAATGGTGCAGGAATCATTGTTAAATACAAAGTGTTGTTAAATCTCCTTCATGGTATATTTGTTTAGATATGTGTTATTAATAAAAGTAAAGTTCTGATATGTTCTGGTATAGTGTTACTGGTCATGATGCTAGTAACTATCTTTAAATATATGCCACAGAAATAACCAAATTCTCTTGTCAATTACATTATAATGAACTCTCATCAAATCTTAAACCCTGGCCATTTTTATATCCTTTTGTCATTTACAGACAGTTTTTTCCTCTGATGCTTTTACAAAATTGCTTTGTCTTCAAAGAAATTTATGGAAAGGACTCTGAAAAGTATAGCTTTCTGGTAACTTTAATAATCATGCCACTGAATGGGTAAGAATTTCAAGAACTCTAATGGAAAAGCGGAATTCATAAAACTGCTAACCCAAGATCAAGCAGAACGAGAATTAATTATGTGGGACTGAATGAACTGATGGGGTAATTACAGTTTTTTTATGATTTTTTTTTTGTTTGTTTGTTTGAAACATTGCTAGCTCTTTTGTGTTTTGTTTTTCAGATTTGAGAAAAACTTTTTTTATTAAATTATCTTTAACTTACTGTAATTTGGTAAATTATATCTTTGTTAACAGAACTGAAACATTTATTTCTTTCTTCCTGCCTGGTCTTTTTAGAATTTAGAAAATTTTTAACGAGTGTTTCATTTTCATGGCAATATATTTATTTGCATAATTTTAATAAGAATTTGTTCTCCTTTTAACAGGACACAATTGGAAACATTGATTATATTACCAAAGTTTTTTTTTAATATTGCCAAAGCTTTAAGTAGATTATAATATTTGAAAATGATGTGCATTGAATCAGATATGACCAGACAAATTTAAGGAACGAAGGTTGACTTTATGGAGTCAATGAAATCCCTCAGAAAAGCCATCTGGTAACTTGCCTATAGGATTTTTGGCAGCCTTGCCAGGTAAGCAAGGCAGGCCCAGGAATCCCAGGATATTTGGGGGGACCCCCAAGAAGATAATAATTCAGCCAAATCTGTAGGTATTGCAGGTAAAATCTTGACAGTGAGTACTTTGTTTGACTTTTTAGGCTCAAGAAGCTTTTAAAACTCCAATCTGAGATTCCTTGTGAAAAGTTCTAGCAAAGCAGGCTTAAAAAGAATGCATATGATTAATCATTATCCTTGCTGCATGTATGTAAAATATCAACCAAGTTTAATGCAACTAGACCTATTCTGCAAACAAATTAGTCTTACTGTGATTATCTTTGCTAGAAATAAGGTGATTGTAAAGAGAAAAATTATTTTTTAGTAGAAAACTATAACATAACCTTGTAGATATCAAATTGTAGTCCTGTTTATTGTTTTTGAGGTTTGATATCTACCTATACCTGGGCTGTATCCTGAACTTTTCTAGTTTCCCCAAATATAGAGCCATGAGTCTCCAAACTAAGGTTTCTAATTCTCCCCTGCCCTTTTGACCTGGAACCACTAAGAACCAAGACTGCCTTTGAACCTCATTGGAAAGGCAACACCTGGTACTTCTCACTTACCCAGATGGCAGCCAAACCTCAGGTCCCTGAAACCTGCGTTCACATCTCCCAATTGAAAATCCTTCCTCCAGGGGTGCCTGGGTGGCTCAGTGGGTTAAAGCCTTTGCCTTCAGCTTGGGTCATGATCCCAGGGTCCTGGGATCAAGCCCCGCATTGGGTTCTCTGCTCAGCAGGGAGCCTGCTTCCTCCTCTCTCTCTCTGCCTGCTTCTCTGCCTACTTGTAATCTCTGTCTGTTAAATAAATAAATAAAATCTTTAAGAAAAAAAAAGAAAATCCTTCCTCCAGAATCTTGGCACTGCACACCAGTTGGAGATCTAAAATCAAAATGATGAGGGAGTTTCCTTCATGGAAGCATCTTACAGTAAACAGGTCTCAAAGATCAGGGATCAGGATCTTAATCTCCAGTAGGAAACTTCCGTATCATTTGTCTTTTGGCTACTTGCCTCTTCTCTCCGTGACTTCCTGGAAAGACAATGCTATAATTAGGATTTGACAAGCAACAGCTACGGCAGGAAACTTAACGGACTGCTGGGTTTATCATACTAAACCAAAATCAATATGAATTGCCTGCTCAATGATTCAAAACCTTACTGTGTAAGATGTTCAGAAGGCAGATGAATTTTGGTAGCTTGGCCTCCTGTAATCCTTCCACCACAGACCCCTGGCTATTGCCCACAGAAGATAGCATCCCCCAAAATGTGAGCAATAAATAATACCACTTTATTACCAACACCACCAACAAGGGTAATGTTGTTCCTTTGTCTATGTGGTAATAAATACACACAGTGTGTCACCTGTCTCGATGCTAGGCAAGAATAGGGCTAGTATGGATGAGAAATTTGAGCAGCACCACTATCACTTCCAAACAAAAGAGAATTGCAGCCTTGGTCCATTCTTCTCAATCAGTATCACCAATCCAAAAGAAGCTTTCCAGCAGATGTGAAGTCCCTCTGGATGGGTGTCATTTGAAGAGCCCCACTTTCCTTGGCTTGGAGTACGTGCAAATGAAAACCTGCATCAGAATCTCATCCTTCAATCTGTTAACTATTGCTATTGAAATTAACCCTAAGGACAAAACTGCACAATGAAAGTCCCTATGCTCCCCTGCCAAGGTGGCTTTAGGTAACAGAAGTACCTGAGATTACTTTGTTGACTGAATAAGGAGTCCGTGCCATAGCAAGCATTTCCCACAACCTAGAGCAACACCTCCCATATTGTAGAAACTCAAATACAAGAAGTTAACAAACAAACCACTTGGCTAAAATAAAAACCTCTCTTTAAGTTGATTCTTTGATTGATTTGATTTCAACTCATTTGGTTAATGGGGGCCCTGGCTAAAAAGCTTACTGTAGTGTCTCAGTATTGTCCTTCTGAAAATCAACTCCGTAGTCTCCCTAGCATACTGTGTTCTGTCAGGTGTCTCATATGTGTGTTCATGGCCTTAAGTACTACATTAGATGTTCTCCATCGCACTTGGATAAATAGAAACAAGATGGACAAGAGGTGAACAGGAAATAAATAAATTCAAAAAATTCAAAAAAGCCTTGCCATGAGCCTGTCATTATAACCTATGCGTTTCACAATGAGATAAGATTAACTGAACCCTGGAGCATCTGAGTGGCTCAGTCGGTTAAGTGTCCAACTCTTGTTTAGCTCAGACTCAGGATCTCGGGATTATGAGAATGAGCTCTGCACTGACTTTGCCTTATGCATGGAATCTGCTTCTCTCTCTCCTCCTCCTCCTCCTCCTCTGGCCTTTCCCCTGCTCACACACACTCTCTTTCTAATATAATCATTTTTTTAAATAAAAGGGAATAAAAGAATAACAACTCTGAGGGTGGCTGAGAACAGCACTAATACCAAATCTCTTATGTATGGAAGGATGACCAAAGCGGGAGATGGTGAAAGTCATTAAACAAAGAGGCCATCAGACTGATGTGGCTCTAACACATTGGCAGCCTGTGTGAGCAAACTTGAAACCTAAAGCCACAGTAGATTGGAAATACATTTGTATTCAACAAAATGAAATCTAAGAGCAATCAGTTACAACCGCCTAGGTTTTCCCAAATAAGGCAACTACTGAAGCTATATGCAATTAAATGATCACCCTGCGATTTTGCACCTGCCCTATCAGTGTTTCCTTTTCCCTCTGTCTGCAGAGTACCCCTCCCAATTTTCAGATTGACAATGCCATATTGGAATCAACTTTTGTTCAAACAAACATAATTTTTTTTAACGTAACTCAGTTATATCTCTTAACACCTGTCAGTTTAAAATTATACTTTTTCTTCCCAAAACATACTTAAAGACTAAAATATTCAGCTGAAATATTTAGGACATAGTATAGGGAAAATTTTTCACCATGAGTCTTCCCACATGCTTGAGTGGTTGGTAATGGTTTAACCTTAGACTTTAGTAGAGAATTGTGTTCACATGTGATCTTTATTACATTCATATTCTTTTTCATTTATGAAGTCAGCTTCCACCACTTTCCAAATAATGCTTCTTGGAGAACCATAGGGAAGTTTAAGGAGTTAGAAGGTACTTGCAACCTCTGTTCCTTTTCATTTAGATTGCATGGTAAATTATAGAGAGAAATAGCATTTGAATATTTAAATATTTTTAATGGCAAGTTCTAAAGTCCTTTTTTACGTTAGAGGACTTTTGTCCTTTTCCTGCTTTCTTTGTTCCAGATCTTTATTGCCAAGTAAAGTTTTACTTAAACTAAGAAAATCTGTTAGAAGATAATTCAGGCTTATGATTTTCCGGGTAATCAGTATCAATTTTTCTTAAGAAAAAAATTCAGTATACCAGAATTATACATTGACAGAGAACCTAAAACCAGTCATGTAAAAACAGATTTGGTGGGAATCTATTTTTAGTATATTTCTATCATAAATAGCAAGATTGTGTGCAAAAGTATGAGAGAACCCCCCCCCCCACTGGAGATCCCCATCTGTCCTTAGTACTTGCATATCACTTCCTTTCTCTGCCTTCCCTTTCCCCTCCCCCTCTCCTTTTCCTTCCTCTTTCCTTTTAACTTCCTTTTGTTTTTACTAAGGCGTTTGCAAGTGCGTGCGCACACACACATACACACACACACACACACACACAAAACCCAGCTGTTGTTTTATTTAGAGTACATAAGCATATTTGAAATTACTTTGGAAATGGGAAGAAGTATATTCCTGAAACAGTCAAATTTGAAGAGGACTACTTATGTCAGCCGAGGGTCCCCCATATTTGAAGACATGGTCTGTTTTCAGTTAATCTATCCTGGCCAAGCTTTTGGAGTATAAGCTTTATGCAGGTCTCTTGATCTTCCTAGGTGCTGGAATAATGCCCAAGGAACTTGGGAATACACTAAGACCAAATTGTTTTGAGTGAATTTCAGAAGCACCTGGAAATACTTTGAAGTGCAGTGTGCTGCCTTAGATAACAGCAAGTATCCATTACAGTATTCTAACCAAACACTCTAAAAGGAACTGGTAAACTAGACCCCCTAGTAAAAACTCTTTCAGACAATATACAATAATGCAACTGTCAGGGAGAAAGAATTTCCTGTCCTCTTTAAGGTCTTTCTAGATGGACTAAGACTCCAATTGACATGGAACAGTTTAACAGAAGAAGATCAAATTTAACTTCCTACTTCCTGGTATTCCACACAAACATGGGAAGACCAAACATGGGCCAAATGAAGTATCTATGTCATTCTGACCTAAGGAGAAGAGGGTAGAGATCTGGGACTTCAAAGGGAAGTAATACAAATTATAAGAGGAAGAAGAATAAATGTTTGATAGGCAAGGGTTTGCTGGACCACGGGGAAACAGTGGAACATAGAGGACTTTGATCCAACAGTTCTTGCTAAGTTCCTCCCTATCACACCCATTTCATTATCATGATATAGTTATCTATGATGATAGCTCTCTTCCTACAGTAGGTCCTTTATCTAATTTTTTTTGGTTATTATTAAAATAATAAAATTTTATTTTATTTTGTTTTTAATTTTTTTAATTTTATTAAGATTTTATTTATTTATTTATTTAACACACAGAGAGAGATCACAAGTAGGCAGAGAGGCAGGCAGAGAGAGAGAGGGTGGAAGCAGGCTCCCTGCTGAGCAGAGAGCCCAATGCTGGACTTGATCCCAGGACCCTGAGATCATGACCCAAGCCAAAGGCAGAGGCACCCAGGCGCCCCTATCTAAATTCTTTTTAGGCAGTTGTACGGGAGGTGAGAGCTTTTCCTGAACCTGCTAGATTTTGATTGCTTTTTAACTCAAAATAACCTTCCTGCCAAAGTGGCCCATCTTGGGGCAACCAGCCCTTGGTCCCCACATAAGAAATAACAAAGTCTTTTCTTCTTTAAACTAAACATGTATTCATCGACTCAAAACTAATTTTTTAAGAAGACTTTATTTATGTATTTATTTATTTGTTTATTTGAGGAGGGAGTGTGCAGGGGGAGGGGCAGAGAGAGAGGAAGAGAGAATCTCTAGTAGACTCCATGCTGAGCACAGGATCAATCTCAAGACTGAGATCATGACTTGAGCCAAAACCAAGAGTGAGACGGTTAACTGACTGAGTCATCCAGGGACCCCTGTACTCAAAACTATTATTTTTTTTTAATTTTTCAAAAAATAATTTCTAAGAGAAACTTTTCCTTTGAGGGATTTATCAATTTAGAGAGATATATAAAATTTATGATTATACATCTTTGATAATATGTTGACTTATTTTGTAGATATTTGGTTAAAATCAAATACTAAAATTTGAAGACTAGAGTGATTTTTGCCTTGAAGGAACGACTAGAAATAGTTAAACATCTTGAAAAGGTGACATTGTTTCAGGTATTCTTTTTTTTTTTTTTTAAAGATTTTATTTATTTATTTGACACAGAGAGAGCAAGAGTACAGCAGAGAGAGCAGAAGAGGAAGAAGCAGGTTCCTTACTGACCAGGGAGCTCAATGCAGGACTCGATCTCACAACCCTGAAATCATGACCTGAGCTGAAGGCAGTCGCTTAACCAGCTGAACCACCCGGGTGCTCTCTTTATCAGGTATTCTAAGCTAACAACTAGTAGAATTTGACCTTTATGGGATGAAAAGATAATTTTCCAGTATAAGGGGAGGAAAGTAAAGTGGTTTGAGACACCCTACTGTAATGCCAAAATTATTAGTGGAATTGAGTGTGTTCATAATCTAGATTCCCATTAAGGAAGGCATCAAAGTGGTTGGAGTTCATACTATTGAATAGATATTATATACTTACTTTTAAAATTATAGGGGTAAGAAATGAAAGATTGTTATTTTCCTATCATGCTCCCAGGAGCCTCAGGGACACCATTACCGTTGTCAGATTGCTCAGGATTTCCTGCTGGAGAAGGAAGGTGGGGAGCATGAAACATGGTGGGAAAAAACCTGTTTAGGAGGCAACCTGGCCTCCAAATTTGGATTCAGAGAGAATTTTTCTGATACTACATTTTGTTAACAAATTTGGTAGTGAAGTTCCAATAGAAGAAAATTGCCTGAAGTTGAACATGTTTGTGTGTGTGTGTGCAATTAGCTCTTTGCTAAAATGAGAAAAAAAAAAATTCTGTCATTTGGATGGTAAAACAATATTGTTTCTTTTTATATTTTTCTTGGGAAAAAGTATATTATGAATTGCATGTACCAAAACCAAGTATAAAGATATTCAGAAATATAAACCTTCCAAAAAACCTGTGGTAATGGGATTCGTATCCATCACGTACTAAACTATTCTAAAAAGTTTAAGGAAATGTTATCTCAGGGTGCGTTCCTTCAGAAAGCAGAACATATGTATGGAATGAAAGTCTTAGAAAACACAGGTTTGCACTTAGATACCAGGAGTACAGCAGTCATAACTGAGAACGACTTCCTGCTAATGTCGAAACAAAGAAGCCAAAGAGATCCAATAATGAGTTTCTTAAAAAGTGTGCCTGGCTTTAAATCCACCATTTCTCCCCATAACAAAATGTGATGGGCACTTTCTGGTTTGCAAAACTGTCTCTTTCCTGTCTTTCAGATAGCACCTCAACCATCGCCTTCTCAAAAAACTTTCTCAGAGTATATCATCAAAACTGGCTTCTTCCCAAAATTTTGTCTCATCACCTTTATATTTCCTCCAGGGTCTTGTTGCAAATCTGCAACTACCTGGTTGTGGATTGGTTGAGTAGCTTGTTTACATTGTGAATTATCTCCAGTTTCCATAAAATACTAGCACCATGAGGGGCAACTCAGGTGGTCCTCCTTACCAAACTCATCCACGAAATGCACCCATAACAAGACAATCTGAAGACATGGGTATCTTTTTGAGGTGTATTTCGTGATTGAGTATATAGACGAAAACAGACTGTATCGTGTTCAAACTAACAATGTGATCTTTTCTTCAGTTGCTAGAAATAGCATCTTTTTTGTCCTCCTGAACGTATTTGCGCACACATGTATGATAGGGATGGTTTATGATGGTTAGGATGGTCATGATGAAATAATCAGTGTTGCATTTCCAAAATAAATTAATGACCACTTTCACAGGGCTATATACTTGCCTCTCCAGTTCTGAAACAATAGACCCTGTGGCCTGTACTTTTTATACCGGGATGTGAGTTGGCACCCTGGGATGCAAAGGTGAACAATACTTTTTTTTTGTTTTTGCTCAAAGATGCGTGGGGGAAATAAGCTAAAATTTTAAAACTTAATCTTTAAATTAAAAGTTGATACAGCTAAGGAATCGGATGCAAATCCATATGAATCTTTAAGATTTAAAGGAATTTCTTGCTACCTGATTAGAGCCCAGAAAGGTTAAATATTCACTTTCTTTTCAGTGGAATAATGATGGGTAAAGCATTTTGAGAAATATTTTTCGGGCATTTGTTCTCATTGATACATCAATTAAAACGTTTGGTAAGAAAACTTTATTCCCTTGGGAAACCAGGAATCTATTTTCAAGAAGTTGTATTATAATGCACAAGAATTTCAAATGGCACAAGTTACACTGTTTCTGTTTTTAAAAATAGAAAAATCTAAAAGCCAGCTGATGAATGCAAACCAACGTGTTATTCGTGCATGCTGTCTTAAAAGGCTAGATTTCCCATTGTTAACCTGCACTTTAAATGGCCTTTGCTAGAAATGCAGGAATTGCCCTCAGAGTGTTATCAATATAAAAGCATCATTGTGTTTACCGCTGCTGGAAATCTTTTTGTTCTTGTCAGTTTCTAGCTCTCTTTTATGCAGCTGCTTGGCCAATTTGAAATGTTTTGCTCAGAGATGACTAGGGTAAGACTTTGAATGCCTTTTTCTCAGGAGAAATCATCAAACACCACTGAAGACAAATTTTTCCTGAATAGGAAATCCTTATTAAGTCATTTTCACTCATATTTCAGTCCTGTTTATGAAGCCTGGTAATCACAGAGGACAGGAAGAGCAAAGACTGTTAAGGGTAAAAAGAGAACAATATATTCATGCCACATAAAGAAGTGAGATGGGAATGTGGAGAAAGGGAAGCAGATGAGAAGCAAAGAGAAAGGAAAATCAGGTGATTGAAGTAGAAGCTTTGAATGAAGACAGGAAAATGAATGCTGAAACCATTTCCCTTAAACTTTCTTTCTTTCTTTCTTTCTTTTTAAGGATTGATTATTTTTAAGAAAGAGACTTTTTTAGCATTAATATTCTGATAAATGCACTTATTACCGAGTGATGGAAACACAGTTTTTAAATCCTTTTAAAAGCCCTTTGTCACTTCAGGCTTTTACAACAAGAACAATAAACAATATAAATAGTTTCATAAAAGTTATTTTAAAGGAAGGAATAAGAGACGAGTGTTGCATTCTGAATTAAAGACTGTGGTCTTATTTTGAAGTTTGGCCAAACAGAAGGCTTCTCTTAAAATGAATTCTCTTCATCATTCATTGAGAGTTGGAAAGGGCCCTGCTTTAGGTATCTTATGGGGACTTTAATGCTGTGTGCAGGCAATATTGTCTCACTCAATGTCTGAGTGCATGGGAATGCCCATAAATGCAATCTCCCCAACCCCCAGCACCAAAACTACTTACAAGCATTCCCCATGTCAGACAGAAGGATAAGGATACACTAGATAATTTCAATCATCATCATCAAGACTACCAAAATGTCTGTTTAAAGTTCTTTAAATAAGGGGTGCGTGGGTGGCTCAGTAGGTTAAAACCTCTGCCTTTGGCTCAGGTCATGATCCCAGGGTCCTGGGATCAAGCCCCACATTAGGCTCTCTGTTCAGCGGGGAGCCTGCTTCCCTTCCTCTCTCTCTGCCTGCCTCTCTGCATACTTGTGATCTCTGTCAGATGAATAAATACAATCTTAATTTTTTTTTTTTTCTAAGAATAAAGTTCTCTAAATAAAATACAAGTGAAGGGGCACCTAGGTGGCTCAGGTGTTTAGGCATCCAACTTCAGCTTAGGTCATGATCTGGGAGTCCTGGAATAGAGCCCCACATGGGGTTCCACACTCAGTGAGGGGTCTGCTTCTCCCTCTCCTTCTCCCTCTGACCCTCCTCCACTTGTGCTCTAACAAAATCTTTATAAAAAATAGAGTAAAATAATAAAATAAAATAAACAATAAAAATAAAATAAAATAAATAAAAATTTAAAAAATAAATAAAATAAAATAAAAAATAAAATAAAATAAACATGAAGTGAATGGGTCTTTTCTCCCTGAATTACATAATCCTCCTGGTGTGCATAGATAGCACTAATTATTCATGCGGATAGCAGGTGGGTGCCCACTTTTGCTGTGGCATCATTGTGTGTGTGCCTGTGATTCCGTGTGACTCTTCCTGGATATAAACATTGTGTAGGATTAAAATTTCCATTTATTTCTCTAGGTCATGTGCCTATAACATCACGAGGGCAGGTCCGGAAGTGTCAGTGTTAGGCTCACCCGGGCAGTCCACGGAGGTGAAGAAAAGGGAATCACGGTGCCCCTTTGAGCCCCTGGAACCACTAAAACTCAGTTCTGAGCCACTAAAAATCAATGTGGTAAAAACTGAAGGGGTTCAATATGGGACCCCCCAGAATGTACTACTTTGGCATGTAGATTACTTTGAGCTGAAGGCAAGTGAGATCCTGTGGACTTAAGGGAAAATCTGCTCCTTTTTTAACTACATACAAGAATCTACCTGGGGGGTCTTTCACAGAATAAGGGTGATTAGCAGAGACAAATTTTATCTGAGTGATCCATCTGTAGAGCAGGGAAAACATCTAATTACCAAACACCTGCTCTTCTTATGGCTTTGTGAAGTGCATTTCTTCTGAACTCTCAGACCCCTACCCACTCCTTTTTAGTTCAAGATGACCTATATATACCTCACTTTGCCTAACTGCCTTTGGAATTTTCACATCTGTGTGGATTCCCAGCACATACACTTTTAAATTTTATTTTCTCCTCTTAATCTGTCACCTTTCCAATTTGATCCTTAGTCCAGCCAGAAGGACAGGAATTTCTTGTTCCCCAACAAAATTAATATGCCTCAGTATGGAGAAAAGGTAGGCTATTAACTATGGAAATCATGTGGTTTAGAGCCAAAGAAGCAGAAGTTCAAATTTAGGCTCTGACACATAATAACTATATGATTTGGGGCAAATAAATGTATATTACTGTGTCAAGGCTTTCTTTCCTACTAAATTAATTTGAAAACTTGCAACATTAATGTGAAGAGGGGGGAAAAATCTGTTTACATTGTCTAGAAATATTTATTGAGGTTCTGTATGTTCAAGACTCATTTTCATATGCCAGCGGATAGCTTTTACTAATCACTGTTTTTTTATTAATAAGTTTTATAATAAAAGTTTTCCTTCACTGTAAGGATTAAAGAAGCATTTCTCTCTTATTTTAGGTACTATCATGCCCAGACAGAATGAAGCATATCACAAATCACAGTAACTCTTCTTTGGTGTCACACGGTGTCCCAGCACTAGAGGTGAGAACTTGCTATTAAAATTCACTTCTGGCAATTAAACCCAAAAGAGAGAGCTGTGATGATACTAAATTTTAGCAGAGAATCAGCTGGGATTTTAGAATTTCCTCAACATTTTTGTGTGATAGAAAGTTATCTATTTCTAAATACTACATACAGCATAGGTAATTTATATCTTAAAATCATCAATAAAAATGAGAGATAACATGTACAGAGGGCTTTTTATAGGCCGGCCACTAACTGCTTTATGAATATTAACTCATTTAATCTTGTGAACTTAAGTACATTTATTTCCTTTATTTTCAAATGAGAAAACTATGGTCAATTATTATTCTCAAGATTGCATGTCTAATACTCAGATACTTTAATGTTTTCTTTTTTATAAATGAAGAAACAGAGACACCGTGAAGTCAACTTAAATTTTACAAGGTTACATAGTTAGTACGTGCAGAAATGGGACTTGAACCCAGGTTGCAAATCATAAAGAATCTATGCTCAGCCGTTAGGCTATCCTGCTAATGTCAGATTCAAACAAGCCACTCACAGATGCAGATATAAATAACAAATAATTAAATAAATAAACAAAATTTATTTTCCTTAGCAGTTTTTAAAATGTTATTTTGAATTAGAAAGTAATAGATGCTTATTATCAAGAATTTGGAAAACACAAACAAGCACATAAAATTAAGAGTTCTACACCATTCCGGAGATGTCATTGTTAATACTTTGGTATATTTACTCTCCATTGTTCTTATGCTTTTGGTAAATATATATTTCATAATTATTAGCAGGTATATAAATCTATATTTCGCAGTATGTATATGTATAAATTTTACTAGAGCCGATATTCTTTAAAACAGGAAATGTAATGGCTACATGGATTCCATTATCATGATTATCTAGCCCTTTACCTTCAGTGACCAGAAGTGTTTGTGTTATGGCTAGTGCTAAATGAATACACTAAACAAATTTATTTTTATTTAACAGAAATAATCTTCTTTTCCAGTTTCTACTTTTGTAAAAGTCACAGCCAATATCTCTATGTTTCTCCTACATCTATTTCTACTTAAATTAAGACCAATTTCAGCATAATTACTAGGTCAAATTGGCCTCCCAATTTTGAGTAGTTTTGTGTGATGCAGCATTTGCATTGGGCTCCTTCGCCCCACCCCCACCCCCTTCTGTGATTCATGGCACAGAAGGGGAAAAAAAAAAAGAGAGAGAGTGAGAGAGAGATGTACCCTCTTTAAATTTGAAGTATTAAGATTCTTTTCAAAGGGGAAACCAAGGACATCACTTGATATAGGCTAAACTCAGAGACAGAAGAGTCAGCAGGGTATAGTGCTTTCTCTCCTCTTGGCATCCCATGGAAATTATGCTTAGGCTTGGATATAGCTGAATATATTATGGGGATGGGCTCCAGTAGAAAGATGCTGCTCTGCCTCCCACACATCTCCCTTTTCAGGCTGAATGTGAAAAGAGTAGTGTGGAGTGGGTAACACACAAAAAACTGAGTTCAGTAGCTAGACCATCTGATTTTGAGCATGGTGGGGACCTATCCTAGGACCTTTATTGTTGGCAATAAATAATATTCTTTATCTTCAAAGAAGTCAGGTCTGGCTTTGTGTGATTCTGAGCCAACTGGTTTTCTGCCATTTTCCAGAAGATGCGACTATGGACCAAACCTCAGGAGAGTTTAGCATAGAGAATGTTCTGATAGATGTTCTGACCATTGACTTATGCCAAGCAGCGCAGCCTTGAAAAAGCAAGCATTTGCCTTATTTAATGGTCAACACCTTCAGAAGCTTTATAGGATAATAGATATTAGATATAGATATATATTTTATCTATATTTGTCTCGATACATATATATACATATAAAACATCAGTTCTCATTATTATAAGCTGAATAATGTTTTAATATAATTATATCAGAACTTTAGTTCCAACATCATCTGTTTTATCTTATATACCACTTAGGTCTTTGTATAACGTCAGAAGCAGTGTGTGATTTCACGCTGAGTCCTATTTATATCCAGAGATTAGGCATTTTGTTCTAATTTTGAAGGTGAGAATCCTTTAAAGGGAGATCCTCTAGTTGTTAAAGGAATGAAACCACCTACAGCTTTTTCATCCTATTTTGGAGCACTTTGGGAAACTAGCCAAAATTCTTATTTCCCATTTTCCCTGTTGTACAAAATATAATAATTATCACCATGACAATACTTTCATGTCTGTTATGAAAAAAATATCCAACAGCAATGAAATAACATTCACATGTTTAATCTGAGATACTGGTTGAATTAAGACACCAGTTGAATCTGAAACATTAGTTGAATTGAGAACCCTACTTGCCCAATCTGATTTTTAAATATAATCCTTCATCCATTCAGTACGATTTGGCATTTTTGCTTCATTTTTCTAAACGTAGATTACTTTTAGTAGATTGGAAATGTGGTCATTTTTGTAAAAGTTATTATATTCCATGTACAAGTTTGAACTATAGAGAGGCTGGGCTGGAGAAATATGAATAAAAGGAATATGAGAGATGGTATTAATGAAAGAGACATCATTCACTTAGAAGTTACCATATTAGGAATAATGAATACATAAGTTTTTATAAATTATGCAATCTAGCATCTGTTTTCCTTGGCAAACTTTCTCTTCTTCAGTTGTTAAGTGTGCATTCCTCAGATGTGCTAGATAAGTAGTTATTATAAGATGTAATTAGTGCGAAGGCTTCAGGAGTACCATTCACGTTATATGACTCATGCGATTTACCCAATTCATGGGTACATTGAAAGAAGGAGCCCTTTCTTTATAATGCACTTCACTCTGATCCCTAGGCTCTTCTAGGCCAAGTGGGGCATAAAAATGAACCAATGTACTTTTGACACACCTAGATCTCTACTCCTCTGGAGACCCCATGGAATTGGCATTTGTCTAACCATGCCTAATATTAGCCACAGTCCTGAGCTAGTGTCACAGTACTAAATCCAATTAGTGAGCAAAAGGTAAGAAGCGACTGGCTGTCACTCAGCTTGGTCAAGTCATTTATTCCAACAAAGTTATGCCGGGTATTGTAAAAATTGGCTCATCAGAAAGATAGGAAAGTTACTCTAAAACTGCTGTTTTCTTTTTTATTGGTTGTATTTATTATCTTTTTCCTTTTCTGTCCCAGTCAAAAATATTTTATTTATTTTTTGCACATCATTATTGTGCTTTTGAAAGATAAAAAACTGACCAAAAGAAAAGAACTGTTCTCTTTATTTGTGGAGAAAACAATTGTACAGGCAGTAGCAGTTTCTGTTTTGCTTCAACAGCATCCAGGTAATACTGCTTAAACCTACCCAAGCAAAAGCTCAATAGGGCATTAGAGGGAAAACCAGACATGAACCTTATTTCATTTCCTATTCACCAAGAAGTCCTACAACCCCAGGGTAGCAGGGACTTTGGAGACCTTGGATGAATGATTCATGCCACATCAGTGACCTAATGCCCGTTGAGAGGTGGTTCTTTTTGATTGCTATTTACCGAGGCGGTCTCCCACAAAGAGACCTTGAGTAGGGTGACTCCTCTCTCATCAAAAATCTCCCACTAAATCTCCTCTGACATTAAAAATGCTGTGTCCTACCTTTGGTGAGTTTTCAAAACTGCAGACCGGGCACCTCCTGGTGAAAAGCTATTTCTCTATTTGCAGGTTAAAAAAAAATAAAATAAAATCCAACCATATTTTAGAAAGTGTGACATTTATAATTTTTTCTGGCCCTGATGTATAAATCGTATTTTATAAATACAGTTTACATAGTCTTGCTGATCTATTCTTTGCCTTTGAGTGTTTGAACCCACTGTAATATCACTCAAAATGCTTTGCTTCTTAGCAGAAAATGATTTATTCAGTAATGTTAACAGCCATCCCCAGTTTAAGCGAGGGTAGTATTGAAGTGACTTATGTGAGAGTCCCAATTTTGTAGCACCAGTGTCCTTATTAAAGTTCTTCATGGATGAATGAAAAATCTAAAAATCATTTGCTTTTATCCACTAAAGATTTTTCTCCCCATATTCACACTTCTGTGATGATGCCCAAACTTCCCCTCCCCCACACCCGCCAACCCAAAGGAGTGGGTTTGGATAATATGGCTACCACCTAAGCCATGCAATGTTCATTCAGAAGATGATGCAAAGTCTGAAGAGTATTCCAAACACTCTGAGAAAAGCCACTTACGACTGTCCTCCCTCATTCCAAGCCGCTGCTGTACAAAGACTTTCCGTGCTATCCGCAATCTTTTATCGTAGTTGCTGTTCCTCTTGTTCCTATTCTGTTTTTGCATCTAGGCTGTACATCTCTATTCTTGACTTGCATCCTAGAAGGCTTATCTCAAGTAAATAGGACACAGCAGAATGCCATGCAAAGCAATTTTACTAAAAATCCTACATCAGTCCAAAGGCTTTTTCTCTTCTCACTAGGGTTTTAATTGACGTACACATTTAGAAATTCAAATTATTGATTTTCAGCAGTCTTCACTTGGTAATGACTGCCCACTTAGCCACTCTCAGAATTAAAATTCAAAAGGAAGAGTTTCCATCTGATTGAAAAATATAACACATTACCTATTATTGATGATATTATTTTGTTAAGTATGTGCATAACTGCGTATTTTCCTCAGGTTAGCTGACAGAGGTGAGATTGTTTCTTGCTAACCACAGAAATTCTGTAAATAGAATCTTTCTGGAACAAATGTTATGCATAAAATTAGCTTTGTTTAAAATTCACATCCAAATACAATGTGAGTCTATTTATCACATTATCTTCCTTTTCTACATCTAAAAATCACAAAACACTCTAAAGTGTTCTCTTTACCTTCATTTTATAAGCAAATGTTTAATTTGCATTAGCAAACTAAACAAGCACATTTCATAGACATGGAAGCATTTACAATGAAAATACCTGTGGGCCAACTATTCACAACTGGAGTATTTATGAAACTAGTTATAGGGCAAAAAAGCAAAAAAAAAAAAAAAAAAAAAAAGAAAGAAAGAAAGAAAAAGAAAAATACCTATAAGTGATAAAAGTTTTCGTTCCAAAATAATCATTGGTTTTTTACTATGATGACATTAATTCCTCATGATTCCTCATGATTTCACAATTCTGCATATATCCAGCCCAGAGGGCAAAAGCCAGTCTTACTTTTTGACAAGTATTTGCCATGAAGAGGGAGAAACTATTCTCTTCTCTTCAACATGGAGAAGGAGAAACGTTTTGATACTCGTCTGTTGTGCCTACAATTCATAACTCAGTCTTTCCTTCTTTATTTAATCCCTCTTTTAAATACAGTCTGGTAGCATGTAATGAAACTTTTGGCTACAAAATATTCTCTATCATATCTTTATATTATGGAGATGTGTATTGGCTACTTTTCTTAATTTGGGGGCTTTGGTAAGATTCTGAGATGGTCTCCTGTTATATTATCCTGGAGCTCAGAAGAGCTTGGTCTAAATGTCCAGACTATATGTAGATGAGATTTAAGGCCATAGTAAAGGGCAAAATTACCTAAAAATATGTACAGAGCGCTTAAAAAAAAAAAAATAAGGACCTACAGGGAAGCATTTATAGTTCTAATGGAGAAAGAGAAGGAGATTTGAAAGGAGACCAAATGTGACTACATTTTTTCTAAGAGAACAATCAGGAGAGTAAGGCATTGTAGAAATTCTAATGATTAGGGTTCTCAGGTGATGATAAATAAATTTTGGCTTGCTTATTTAAGCCAAAGGGATTTATTAAAAAATGTTATGTGATTTACAGTATCTTTGAGAAGATAATGGAGTTGAGATTGGTTGTGTGAGAGCCTTAAAGAGATTAACCAGAGAAAATGCCCAAGCTCATCTTGATACACTAGAGCTGTCACCTCACTAAGTGTGGCATCTATTACATGAGGATGAAGAAACCAAGAACTTCATAGCACTCACCCAGAAGAACGGAAGTATCTGCTACTACACTTGTCTGTAGAGCCAAGAGTTTCTGCCTTAAAACCTGGCCTTGTAAACCTAAAGGTCATCGGTAAAGTGAAGAGCCATTTCATTTTATTGTTGGTAACGGAAAGTGCTCTGCAGCTTGTCAAAAGGTGAGTGGGATATGAGAATGTGGGTCAAGTTTTTATAAAACTCTGGAAAGCCTTTGACACTGAAGGAGGGTATAAAAATGGGAGAACTAGAAGCAGGTATTTCAGTAGTTTCTTTCATGTGTTTTTCTTTAGGGTGATGTTAGCATGCATTGCTGTACTGATTAGATATATATAAAAAGATAGTGAGATTAATAAGGTCTAGATGAAGATTCAAAGTTCTTAAAAATGCGAGAGCAAATGGGAGAAAGATTATAATATTGAGCAACTCGCCTTTGAAAAAGCACTTTGTTGGGCACCTGAGTGGCTCAGTGGGTGAAGCCTCTGCCTTCAGTTCAGGTCATGGTCTCAAAGTCCTGGGATCGAGCCCCGCATGGGGCTCTGTGCTCAGCAGGGAGCCTGCTTCCCCACCCCACCCCGCCTTTCTCTGCCTACTTGTGATCTCCCTCTCTCTCTCTCTCTGTCAAATAAATAAATAAGTAATCTTAAAAGAAAAAGCCCTTGGTTGGATATAAAGGTCAGTGAAGGTAGAGATGTGCGCAGTTACATCTTTAGGTAAAGATAGGAAAACAGAGGTATGCCTGTTAGATATTTTAATCTCATCAAAATATGAATTCTTATCATCAGCTGATATAGGGACGTGGTGTAGAAAGCAGGGTAATATGGGAAAGTTGGGAGGGAATATAAACTTTCTTAAGAAACAGTACTAAGATTACCAACCGGTGCTTAGAGTCCTATTTGACACACAAAATTATGATTTTAGTGTGAATCCAGGTTATGTTATTTGGGTTATTTGGGTGTAATTCAAATGATGACTCAGACTAGCCTGGATAAGATGGGAACTGAAGACAGAAAGTGGTTGATAGTAGGAAATCGATGATATGAACAAAGTAGAGGTCATTATATGTTCAAAAATATTTAAGCAGACAGGGGGTGGGGTGGGGAAGAGGTAACCTGGTGATGGGTATTAAGGAGGGCATGTGTTGCTGTGAGCACTGGGTGTTATACTTGATTAAGTATAGAGGAGAGATAGGGAATTGTGGTGATAGAATGGAATGCATGCTCTCAGAATTTTGACATTGGATAGAATTTGGTGATGATACATTCTAAAATCTGACCTTGGAAATATAGTGTGTTGGGGAGGGGAAAGTTCACGGATGGTTGATGGTGACGAAGTAAATAAACTGAGACTAGAATACTGGATTATTCACAAAAGAGTTTACGGCTCCACCTGGAGCTCATAGAGAAAAGAAAATGATGAACCAGCTTGATAGCTAAAATTTTCAGTGGGGTCACTCATTAAAATCAAGAAGTGAGATGGGGAAGTCTGTGCTTGAAGAGAAGAGCCTGGTATCCCTAGTTATCTCTGTAAATATCAGATAAGCAGGGTTTTGTTTTGTTTCATTGTTGTTGCTGTTTTGTAAAAGAATGTAGAAATTTCTCCTGTTCTGAAATAAAAATAAAGAACAAAGAATACAATTATCCTACCAGTTTGTGTAAAAACAAGAAAAAAAGCATTTGACGTGGTGGTCAAGAAGGAAGTGCTCCCTGACTGCAGCCACATTTTGGTTAAAGAGTAATATTTTGAGATTTGGTTAAAATATGGGAAAGTTGGGATGATCATGTTTTAGGAAGCCAGAGAGTACCCCGAAAAGATTTACAACGAAGGGAATGCATGGGTGAATTATTATTGAAGAGGACAAGGGGGAACTTCCAGAAGACGATTGACTAAAGGAGAAACTTAGACCTCAGGCAATGATTAGAGTAAGCAGACCTGGGAGGCATGGTTGACTTGTTGCAGGATTTTTCTGCCTTCAGTGCCCATCTTGTTCACACCATTTGGAAGAATGAGCAAGAGTATAAAGCTCCCAGAGAAGGAGGGGTCCCGGGAGAGCTGCCCTTGGAGTTTCTAAGTTTAGGGTTTTATATGAGCTCTTTTGCAGAACAAGCTTAAGCAATGGGAATGTGCTGAGTTGTGCCTATCAGGGCTTTGGTCACATATCTGTCTACATATCAGGTTAATGTTTATGTGCTGATGGTCTTTTTTGCTGACATCTGGGGGCTTATGTCTTAACTAGCCTGTGATAGTGACAAATGTTTTATGCTTAATTTTCTTATTTTAGGACATTTAGCAGAAATCATTTTTGCAAAGGTTACAAAGCAAAATGCTAGTGTTGTCCTTTCGAAGGTACAAACAGGATGTTAGTGCTGTTTCATCTTAACTGTCCTGACTCCGTATTTTCCTTTTGGGGACCCTGGCCATGACTACCTAACTGTCCAACTAACTACTAACTGATCTAAATCCTGAGAACCTTTTAGAAGATATTTGCATCAGTCTATTGCTCTGAGAAGCATGTAATAGGATAGATTTAGATATGAAGGAGAAGCTAATGAGGGAATGCCCATGAAGGATAAAGAGAAGAACTGTCAACTAGCAGGCAGGGAGAATTTCAGACCTCAATGTGGACCTGACCTACGGAGTAAATGAAGGAAAGAGGAAAATTTGTGTTGAAGGAACCTCTGACAGTAGCACAGCTCTGAGAAAATTTGGGACTTAATGATAAGGAGACCCTAAATAAAGATTCCCTAGTGGAAGAGTCCTATGTTGAACAGAAATAGTGCAGTTCTGAACCCTGCCTTGCTCGGTTAATGGCTGGGGAACATCACCTCAGTTCATGGAAGATACCATGGAACCTCAGCCTCTGGGCTTATCCTTGCAGAAGTCTCTCTTGAGGAGATCTTAGTAGCACACCTCCACGACTGCATCAAGTAAATATTCTGTTCTGGTGCCATCAGACTGAACAAGTCTTAGTTTCAAGGAAGCTCCCTTTGAAGAAGTTTCCTGAGATAGCACATTTTTCCCCCCTAAAATGAATCATATCATCAACTTTTAAAGTTTCTATTAAGCTCACATTTTAGTGGAAAGGACAGGAAAAAATGTATTCACAAAATAAATAATGTAATTATACCATATGGTAAATTCTATGAAGTTTCCTTATGAAGTCTTTGAAAAAAAGATGAAGATAAATGAATTTGTGGTAGTGTAAATTGACTAATTTACAACTCTTTGAATGGCCTTGCCCCCCAAATATTGAATTATTGATTGATGTTAGTGCACAAGAGAATTTTGAGTGACATTGTAGACCTGATCTTTAACTCTATCCCGTTCTACTTTTATTGTTTTAATCAATGAGTTGAACATATGAAAAGACATCAGTAGGTGGTGGGAAGCTGAGGGGAGACACTGAGTGTTTGGGTTGCAAGGAATGAAAGAATCAGAATCCAAAATGATCTCAAGTGTCTGGTATGGCAAACTGGAAGAAATTAAACAGAACAAGATTTATCTAACAGTTCCAACATTATAAGTGCAAGACAGTGAGAATCACATTCTGTTCGCCATGTTCAGGAAAAGTACTGGCACTCCTGCTTTCAGATTTCGATGTCACATTTTAAAAAGATGGTTGACAATTGAAAGAGTTTATACAGGATAAAAGAAATCCAGGCAGGTGACTTAAAGATATGCCGCAGTTTTAAATGCTAATCAATAGAGGCTGGCATCTCATTGGTCTTAGAATTAAATCTTAAGCTTGTGAGTGTGTGCCAGAAGGCCTTCTATCTGCTTTTGAAGCCCACCAACACCTTCTGCACCAAGGACTTCATAAACTTGCTCTCTTCTCTCCATGAATATTCTACTTCCTCTTCCCTAGCATCAGCACTGTCATTTCCATGCTCCTGGGGAGGTGCACAAGCACATGGAAACACTTACATTCACAGGGACGCACAGACATGTGTGCGCGCGCACACGCGCGCGCGCGCGCACACACACACATCAAGGCTTGCTTCCCCTTTGTCTAACATGCTCCTGGCCACTTATGACTCATCTAGTAAGATGAGTAAGCATCTGGTAAGATGCTTAGTTAAGAACTGATATGAAGTGGGTGCCTGGGTGGCTCAGTGGGTTAAGCCTCTACCTTCCACCCAGCTGATGATCTCAGGGTCCTGGGATCCAGCCCCACATCTGGCTCTCTACTCAGCGGGGAGCCTGTTTCCCCCCACCCCCCACCTCTCTCTGTCTGCCTCTCTGCCTGGTTGTGATCTCCCTCTGTCAAATAAATAAATGAAATCTTTAAAAAAAAAGTAAAAGAACTGATACGAGGAATATTTTTGAAGAAATGAACATGCTTACCTTGAGACAAGAGTCTTGAGAGACAAGGATAGAAACTGAGTAATTGTTTAAAGTAGTTGGAAGGCCTTCTTTTAACTTGTTTAGGTGAAAGTGTGCTTGGCTGGTTCCATTGGTAAAACATGTGACTCTTGATTTTGGATCCATGAGTTCAAGCCCCACATTGGAGGTAGAATTTACTTTAAAGCAAGGTTGTTTGGGTGAAATAGAAAGTGGCAAAACTGCAAGAGACAGTTTAAAGCAGTAGGGCCAGAGTTTACTCAATAATTGGGAAAGTTTTCAAAAAGGAATAATTATTTACAGAACAGACTACTTTTTGTGATACCTAATTTCCTTCACTAAAATTGTTCAGCAATCTTATTTTTTTATTTCTTAGGCACATTTCCTTTTCACATTACCACATCTCTGGAATTAGAATATCTCTTTCATGTGATATTACCTTAAAATTGTTATTATAATTATTATTTTCCATTATCCCTGATCATCAGAAATTGTCAGCATTTAACTTGAAGAATAGTTGTCACAGGATTGAAAGATAAACCTGAGTATTACCTCCTAGAAATCAGATGGCTATGTGAAGAGGAGGGTTGATGGTGATTAGATATCAAATAATGTTCCTGTAGGCTTCTAATGTTATCCCGCCAATGCTGCTGATAGTGGAGAGGATGATCTCATGTGGAAAAAACTAAGCATCTTGACTCTTGAGCTGGTTGATTCAAAAGAGTAAGATTCTGGGAATGTAGAAATTTTGGAATTCATGAACCAAATTATGTTTTTGATTTTTTTAAGATTTTATTTATTTATTTCACAGACAGAGATCACAAGTAGGCAGAGAGGCAGGCAGAGAGAGAGAGGAGGAAGCAGGCTCCCCACTGAGAAGACAGCCCGATGTGGGGCTCAATCCCAGGACCCTGGGATCATGACCCAAGCCGAAGGTAGAGGCTTTTACCCACTGAGCTACTCAGGTCCCCCATAGATTATGCTACCTTTAAAAGGGATGTATGTTGAAGAGCATACACTGAAATTCTATGGATAATTGGGACCTAACCTATTTCCATTACATTTTAATCTTAAATTTCCTTGCTTAGTGTTATGGCTTGAATTGTGGCCCACCAAAAGAAATGTTGAAGTCCTACTTCCCATATCTGTTAATGTGATCTTATACAGAAATAGAATACTTGCACATGTAATCAAGATGAATTCAGACTGAACTAAAGTGGGTTCTTATCCAGTAGGACTGATAGCCGCATAAGAAAAGAGAGACACAGGGAGAAGAATGCCATGGGAATACACAGAGATACAGAGGGAAGAGGGTCATGTAAGAAAGCAGATCAGAGTTACGATTCCAAAAGCCAAGAGACATCTGGGGCTACCAGAAGCTGGAAGAGGCAAAAGAAAAATCTTTCCCTAGAGGCTTTGGAAGAATTGTGACTCTGGAAAAAACCTTTATTGGGGGCTTCCACCTCAAGAACTGTAAAACAAATGTCCTATTGCTTTAAAATCTGTACTAGTTTCCTAGAGCTGCCACAGTAAAGTATGACAAACTGGGTGTCTTAAAACAACAGAAATTTATTTTCTCACAGTTCCAGAGGCTTGAAGTCCAAAATCGATGTGTTTGAGGGATCAAGATCTCTCAGTGACTCTAGGGGAGAGTCTACTCTCTGCCGCTTCTTCTCTAGACAGTTGCAAGCAATCCTTGGCTTTCCTTAGCTTGCTGGGACCTAAATTCAATCTCTGCCTCCAGTTATACTTGTCCTATGTGTCTTTGGACCTTCTCCTTATAAAGACATCAGCCATGTTGGATTAAGAGCCCACCCTACACCATCATAACCTTATTTAACTAATTACATTTGCACAACCCTCCTTTCAAATAAGATAATTTTCTGATGTATTGGGGGTGAAGACTTCAATACCTCTTTCTGGAAGATACAATTCAACTTGTAACACCTAGTAAGTTCACCGACAGAAACGTGATTTTCCATACAGCTTAGCTAAAAATCTTAGAAGCACATCTTTAGTTTCATGATACTGAAAAGAGGACTTCTTATACATACCTTTTAATTCATGTTATTAGATGAAATGCTAATTTGTGGCTACAGAGTATGTAAATAATGTCTTTGGGTCTTAAATAAACACTCATAAATGTAAAGAATGTCTTTTCATCAGAGAATCTGACACCTTAACTTTATTATAATATATATTTCACTGTCACTATTAGGAAGAAATTAGTGAACATTTCTAGGACTCTGAAATTTTAATATTTAAGTGAATTATTAATCATTCATGGAAAAAGATCATACAATCTTACCTATTTTTAAAAACTAAGCTTTTAAAATAGATAATTCAAAAGACATATGACAGCTATGTAATTTTCTTTTAAGTAATCATATTCTAACTTGATCACAATGAACTGCCCACTTAAGGCAGTTATCAGCATATTCTGGATTGAACCAGCTGTTTTCAAAGATTAACTTGTCCAGCTGGTATCTGTTTATTTTCCCAATTATGACAGTTTAAACACCTAGAACTCATGTTTGTAATGTTTCTTCTTTCTCTAATAAGTGATTTAGTTTTTCATTGTTGTTCTCAGTAAGTGCCGTGACTAATGCAATCTTTGAATCTATGAATCTTTCCTACAATAATTTGGTAATTTAATTGAAAGCATCTTGTGTGTGTGTGTGTGTGTGTGTGTGCATGCGTGTGCCCATGCACACGCATGCACACACACACACACACACACACACTTTGCCAATTTAATTGAAAGTATTGTGTGTGTGATCACTGATTTCTGATCACTGATTTGACCCATAGTTGGATTTCATTCAGAAACAAATTAAGAGGAGTTTTATTTTCATGGTTGAGGCACCACAAATTTCCCTTCTATAGACCTATCACAATTCAAAATACACTAACATCTAATTGGAACACACCATCTGTTTACTAGAAATAAAATGCCTTGTGTCGCATTTATCAGTTCATTTGTCAGGTTTGGGATGAAGAAAAACCACTAGTGTCATTCTAAATACTCTCTAATATCCAGTGTAATCCGTAGCAACACTGTAAGAAGCCCCCTAGGTTTAAGCTTGTTTCCTGTACCCTTTAAGGTCTTATTCCCCTCCTACTACAGAAAAAGAAGAGAGCATTCTTTTCCATGAAAAATGAGAAAAGTGCTGATGTGGGAAAGGCACCACCCTTTTAAAAGAATGATTAAACTATGATGGGTTATCTTGAAAGATTTATCCAAAGGAATGCCATTTGGGGTCCCAGGGAGGGGTAAGAATCTAGTCATATCTCTCAGCTCCTGCAGAGTGGGAAGGTCTTTCAATAAACTGAAAAGAAATCTAACAACACTTTCTCTGACTTCCTGTTGTGAAGAATTAGGGCCTTAAAATCATTCCACTCAAGGTCTAAGGATTTCAGCTGCTCCAATGTGCCTCCATTAACCTGGCATTAAAGAAGTTAAATGAAATCTGCCTTTCCCCATCCAGACATAAGGAGACCAGTCACATTCATTACAATTTGTCCTATAAGCTACAGAATACTAAATATGTTTTGATTAATACTCATGTGAGAAATACCTTTTCTCTATGAAACGTTAAGATAAGCCCTCATAAATCACTAGGTTTCCTTGGAAATCAACAGGTAAATTGAATATTAATACACTTTTTGTTTATTTTCTTGAGATATCCTTACTTAAGTGCATACAAAATACTAGACGCTAAATTTTTACTATTCAAGAGAGTAAACTGTGAGAATAAGATATCCCATGGATAAATATCAGCCACAGAAAGCAAAAGCCAGATACAACCTGTTTCGTGGATCTGCAAGGGAAGAATGTAGATTAATGGGTGGAATCTATGAGGAAAAAAAAAAATAATAAGCTTAGGAAAGGAAAGAATTTTCTATCTGGTTGTTTAAAAGGGGAAGGAGAGCTTTTCAGAGAAAGTTCTCAAGAGAGAGCTTTTCAGGCTATACTCCTGGGGTTAGCTTCCTCTCCCCCTTTCCAACAGCTTCTTCATTTGTTTTTGTTTTGTTTTGTTTTGTTGTTTGTTTTTTGTTTTTTGGTAGGGTGCGGGGAGGTGGGTCTCTGGTTTGTATTCTGTGGGTATTTAACACATGATCAAAGTTGAGCCAATCAACACATTCCATTCTAAGTCTAGCAATTGGCTCCTGTTTTGCACTTGACCTGAACTGATCCCAGGATGGTGAGTTTCTGGGTCTTTCCTAGGAACTGGGGGAGAAATATTTATCCTCTGTGATCACAGTGTGTAACAGTGAATGTGTGTTGTGAAACGGCATAGTGTGAGAAGGTGGCAGTCTGAGAATAAAGTGGGCCAAGGGGAGAGAAGAGACGGGAAAGAATAGTGTAGGAAAGAAGTTGGGGTTCTAATGCTGTGATGTACCAGAATCAGATCATACCAGAAGTAAGCCATGTCTCAGGACTTGGTGACTAAATGAAGAAGTAAATTTGTAATTTTTATTTAGGTTTGCTTGCGTAAAGTTTCATGTCACTTTGATCCAAAGCAAAATGGTATCACCTGTCACTTGAGTTGCAGAAATATAGGGCAGAAGAGAGTTCTACCATCAACATCATGATAGGCTATTATATTGAAGGCATTTGCTACTCTCATAGCTTGAATTACTAAAATTTGGGAAGGTTTCTTTTTAAAATGAAGAAAAAGATGAAGTTTTTATGTCCTTTTAAAGCAAATTGACATAAGTAAACTTAATCGGAAGTAAAAGACGTGTTTTAATAACTATCCTTGTGGGGTACTTGGGTGGCTCAGTGGGTTAAAGCCTCTGCCTTTGTCTCAGGTCATGATCCTGGGGTCCTGGGATCAAGCCTGGCATTGGGCTCTCTGCTCAGCAGGGAGTCTGCTTCCCCTCTCTCTCTCTGCCTGCCTCTCTGCCTACTTGTGATCTCTCTTTCTGTCAAATAAATAAATAAAATCTTAAAAAAAGGAAAATAACTATCCTTGCAAGAATGGATCATAAGTCAGAGATTTTTTTTTTTTCATTGTCTCAGTTCAAGTCCATATGTGTTTACTGTACCCATGTGATACCATTCCTCACGTACTGGGGAGAGAAACAGAGCAGCTGAAGATAAGTGATCTAGAAACCTATTTCAGGAGGATGTTTCCAAGGGGAGGAGGCTAGGAGCTAAAAAGAATGGGGCTGGACTAGAAACCTAAAGACCTGCAAACCCTGAGATTTGTCAGTCTTTGATGACCACATATGCAAGTTGAATCTTAGAAACTTGAGTCCTCTTCCTGTTTTCTTGTTTGTATGTTTTTATAGCAAGACATTGAATTCCTTTTCATTCCTATGTTGTCTTTCTGCACTGCCAATAAATGATTTTTGTTTCTAAAAATAGTCATTTCTGTTCTCAAAGATCTACCTTTCACTTTTCCTGGTTTGTCAAAGGAAGTCAGTGTCTTCATGTGTATTCGAAAGGGAAAATAGAAACAAAAAACCAAAAACGGTTAGATTTATTTTAATACGTCAGTTCCAACATTTGGGCAAATTACTTAAGCTTATTGTGACTCCGCTTTCTTGATGTAAATGAGGATCATCATACTTCTCTTCCAGGTTTCTAATGAGTTTTGTGTGAGATCATTCAAGTGAAGTGCTCGGCCCAGAGTTGGGCACATACTAACCTCTCAGTGATTGCTTTCATTAGAAGGAAATGAATTAGATATATGACTCAGATGGCCTGTGGTGAAGCCTCACAGTTTCTAAGCTATGTTGAGCTTGAAGAAAACAAAACAAAACACTAGTATTTCTATACTGCAGATCCCAAAACATTTTCACACACACACGTGTATGTGTGTGTATGTGTGTGTGTGTGTGTGTGTATAGTCCAGAAATTAGTTTAGCATCATTATTTCCAGCTTACAGATGAGGGCACTGAGGCTGAGAAATGTGACTGCGTAGAAACTGAAAATGGCAGGTTTGGAAACCAAATTCGGGGCTTCTGACCCTCAGCCCACTTTTCTTCCTGCTCTGACCTCATTCCTTTAGTCATCATGACTCTTAAATGAAAAATCTCAGAAAAGATTCTTACATATGTACCAATAAAGAGGAATTCTTATATATTCTCACTGCCCTTAAAGAGTAGCCTGGAAGCTGGAAACCTATGCTTGATAATTTGTCAAAGGTCAGTACGGATATGTGTAAGCAGAGTCCAAGGAATGTAACGTACTTATTATATCATGTCTTGAAATGAGAAGCTTTGAAGAATTGAGGCAGTTTGAGCCTATTCATAGATCTGGATTGAAGAATATGTAGAGATTAAATATAATCATAATGACAATGATCACATTTTGCATTAAGATAATACTTCAATTGTTGGTGGCCATTTTCTATGCATTTTCCTATTTTTTTAAATTTGTAGAGTGCTATGGTATGCTTGGAGAAACCTTCAAAGGTAAAAAAAATGTTAAATTTGTAGGTTTGAGATTAAATAATATGAATAATCTCATTTAAGATTTTCCTATAAATGACCTGGATAAAACTATTTTACTGAGAAATTTCCAGACTTGCAGCAGAATATATTTTGGTGTGGGAACGTGCCAAGTAACTAAGAATAAACCGTAGTGCTGTATGGTGGGGCTCTGTGGATTTGGTATGTAAGAATGGGTATGTTTAAGTGAGAACAAGAACATATGGTAATTTAGAACATATCAAGAACAAATCCCGAACATATGGTAAAACATTTGAAAAAGGTAGTCCAAACACGATTTCAATGATGAACTTTTCTCTCTCATTTATAGGTGAAAGCAAAAATCTAGAAGTCATTGAAGCAGAACCAACAGAGTGCTTAAAAAAAAATCAACGCATATGTGTGTTGGCATCACTGTTAAAGGTAATAGAGATAGATTTGTATAAAAATTTTAATTTCATTTTGCAAAAACCATAGTGCAGGGGACCAGGAGTATTTTTGTACTTGTGCATGCCAAGCTTTAAAAGAACATTGATGGTCTTATTACTCTCCTGCTCGTTTGCTCATTCACGTCTTTACTCATTAGTGACATAGTAAAGTATTAGTAGGTTAGGGTGTAGATATTTAGTCTGACCAGGTGGTCAGTGGTGGTCGCTCTTTGCCAGCTGGCACCATAGGCACCCTGACTTGATGACTGAGACCGTAGAGGCAGTTGCTACTGTGTTAGGGTTTGAGCTGCAGAAAGCAGAAAGTTTACAAATCTGGAAGGGCTGGTAAATAAACAGAGTGTGGAGCCAGTCTAATCCTTAAAGGTTATATATATCATGCTGAAGAGTTTAGGACTTTTCTGAAGCAATTTGGGAGCGATTGAGGTATTTGTGCTTTGAGAATGTTGTGAGATAAGACTTTTATTCCACAACCAACTTGAGACCTGGTCAGTTGCTCCACTGGTGTAACTTAATGCTAATGTACTTTGGAATGTCCTTATGAATCAAGAGCTGAGCCTATGGGATATAATGGAGAGATTTCCTGGTGTTTCCAATACCATTTATTTGGGGGCTGTAACAGCTATTAAAATTCATGTACAATAAATGCCTCTTTTCTTCTTTTTCTTAAATTTCTATTTATTATGTTGCATGTACCCAGATTCTCTCCTGAGCCTCCCAAAGGACTACTCAAGGAGACATCAATACCAAACTTTCATTTAATCCCTCAAATATTTAAAGTATCTGAAGGCTTGCTTCTTCACTTACTGAGAGCTGCTGCTGTTCAGCATTGACAGCACAGATGTTTTCCTTCTCCATGTTGTCATAATTAGAAAACTCCAGCCCTGCTGTAAGGAAGTAGACGTGATAAGGAATCCTTTAGTCAGTAAATTTCCTTATGAGGTCTGAGTATGACACTATGATAGGGAATAATAGGAAGGAAGGGTTTGACACTTGAAACTAATATAACATTGTGTATAAACTAAAGGGCAATTTTTTAAACACACACACACACACACACAGAGTTAAAAAGCAAGAAAGGAAAAGAAAGTACAAAGTTGATAGTTAAATAGTAAACTTACTTGTGCTTTACACCCTAGAAACAAAAATGCAATTATGGGTATTATAGTGGGCACAGCTTGCATGGAGCACTGGGTGTGGTGAAAAAATAATGAATACTGTTTTTCTGAAAATAAATAAATTGGAAAAAAAAATGCAATTATATTTCTCTCCAAGTCCAAAAGACTTAGTGTGGATTCTGGCTTCTGCATATATTCAAAGCATTTCATGGGTCACTGCACACACCGTTGCTCACTGCCCTAAGACAATCTGACCTGATCCTGTGTCTCTCTGAAGTTCTCTCTCTCTCTCTCTCTCTCTTTTTTTTTTTAGATAAATAGTAGCTGCCAAAAATCTTTGAGACCGGTGAGGTTTAACTATGTCCCTGTTTCCATGCCCCTGGTTAAAATGCAAGACTTGAGAACAAATTTCCTCCCTCAAACAGATGCTTATGAAACAAATATTTATTAGCAAGCTGTTGGTAAAGTCTCTGTACTTTGTCTTTTTGGGAGCTCCAGTCCCAATTTACTTAAAAATTTACTTGGGGGCAGATACAACAAATTTCCGTAGGCAGAGTTCTATGCCTTATAGCTGACATCTGGCATCAAGAAATTATCCACAGTTGATCACTGGCACTGTTCAGGGATCAAACCTTGTGATCCTTTTCTGAGAGTGCAGGCTCAAGGCTTCACTGGATTCTTATCCTATGCTTGTAAAATCTGGGGAATGCCTCTAAAGTACTTTTCAGCTCATGCAAAATAACCTGAATACTATTAATTTTAGCAGGGATACCCCATCTCTAACATTGATTATACCGTACAACAGATCGCTGTCTTTACTGATAAAAATTCATTTCTGAGCATTCATTATGCTGCTTAGCAAAACAGTGGATTTGAATTCAGAAATCGATGACAGGTTGCCTGCTTTTTTTGTTTTTGTTTTTAAGATTTTATTTATTTATTTGACAGACAGAGATCACAAGTAGGCAGAGAGGCAGGCTGAGAGAGAGAGAGGAAGGGAAGCAGGCTCCCTGCTGAGCAGAGAGCCTGATGGGGGGCTGGAACCCAGTAACCTGGGATCATGACCTGACAGGAAAGCAGAGGCTTTAATCCATTGAGCCACCCAGGTCCCCTGCCTGCTTTCTTTACAGCATGTTTGCTGGCCGGGATTATCCTTTAACCTAATTTGCACCCACGCAACAATTCAGCAATAGTTAAGTTATATACTTTAAAATAAATTATAGACACTGCAAAAAACTTACCCAGTTTTAAACGAAGAGAGCATGATTTATGGTGATAAAGCCAAGATAAAGAGGCTTATTAGTTAGTTGCAATGTATCAAAGACTAAGAAGCTTGAATCCTAAATTGTAGGACACTCTGTGCTAATTCATGACCTTGTCTGTTGCTCGTGGTGTTGTTAAAAGTATCAGAACTCTGGAATCAATAAGAGCATGGAATGACCTTGGGAAACTCACTAACCCCCAGACTTCATTTCCTCACATGTTAAAAGGGTCCAAGTTCTCACATTGCAAGGTGGTTGTGAGAATTAAATAGCAACAGGATGGCCTCACAGCATCAGTTAAACGTTGTTTCCTTTCCTTTTGCACTGACAAAACTGAAACAGGACCTGATAATTCAGAACACAAAAAAGTGCTGCTAAAATACCTACGGAATAAGATGTGATTCCAGGAAACTTCATGGGTAAACACAAGGAAACATCTACTCAGAGATTCTGTTTAGTTGAATAAAAGCCGTAATCTTTTATTTGGGGGCTATCACAAAAGCCGAACAAATAAGATGCCAGTGCTGTGTGTTTCAAGGAACTCCAATAGAGGAAGTAATATGTTGCATTTAAGTTGAAAGAGTTTGAACCACAATGGAATCAGTGCAGTTCTCCATTCTAAAATGGCTTATACTTTTCTTGCTGATAATTTCATTAGTAATAATTGTATTTTATCATGTATTTTATTATCCCAGAATTACCTGTGTAACAAAAGAAAATTACTATTTGCCTTTAGTTCTTTCTTTTCTATATTTAAAATTCTGTAAGGAAATGGGGCTTGAAGAACACTCACTGATTGTTAATAATTGACAAGCAAATGTTTGCACCTGTGTCTGAATTGATACATACAAAATGTGAATGATACTGCTGAAAATAACAGTCATTAGAATACCTGCATAATTCTTAACTCTAAAAACATTCCTTCACCTCCATTGGAAAAACAACTTAGTCCTATCAAGAAATACCCTCTTAGAATAGAAGTTACCCATTTCCTTGAAGAAATCTTTAAAATATGAAGAAAAGATTCTATTAAAGCTATATAGAGAGTCAGTTAGGCCTGCCCAGAGATTTTGGTGATTTCTTCTGTGAAAGATAGGCTTATTTCAGGATAGTGTATAACTCTTTAGGTTACGTAACAAATAAAAACTTACATACTTTCTACTACCAGATAGATGTAAACTAAGAATTTTGCCTCAGTCTTGGGGTGCCTGGGTGGCTCAGTTAGTTAAGCATCTAACTTTGACTTAGGTCATAATCTCAGGGTCGTGGGATCCACCCTTGCCCTAGGGCTCTTGCTCAGTGGGAAGCCTGCTTCTCCTTCTGCCTCTGCCACCACCCCCTACCCCCTGCTCATGCTCTCTCTCTCTCAAATAAATAAATAAAATCTAAAAAAAAAAAAAAAAATTGTTTTTGCCTCAATCTTGAAACTATGTGATGTGGGGGGCGGGGCGTGAAAAACATAGAAGGTTAAAATGTATCCTGGGTTACATGAGCATTTAGAGTTATCATCTGGCATGCAGATTATTGCTTAGAATTTATTAGACCTCAAATATATTTTACCTTGGTTCTTCACAGTCTGGCAAACCTTTAAACTAGATTTTAAAGAATACTAACAACCAACAATTATCAAACACTTACTAGGTGTCAAGCACTCTTCTGAGAAGTTTGCTTGGATTACCTCATTCAATCTTACTGTTAGATTTAAATAAGAAATATCATGAGTAATTGAAACTTTTTTACTATATCTTATTATTTTTAATTGACAGTGAATTAGAAACTCGCAGCTTGAACTTTTTTACATTCTCCTTCATGGTCTTCGGTCTTCGAAGACACTGTGCCTATGACTTTTTAAATAAGGCTCCAGGGGCACCTGGGTGGCTCAGTGGGTTAAGCCGCTGCCTTCGGGTCAGGTCATGATCTCAGGGTCCTGGAATCAAGTCCCGCATCGGGCTCTCTGCTCAGCAGGGAGCCTGCTTCTTCCTCTATCACTGCCTGCCTCTCTGCCTACTTGTGATCTCTGTCTGTCAAATAAATAAATAAAATCTTTAAAAAAAAATAAATAAAATAAATAAGGCTCCAATTCTAGTTTCTTAAAATATTCTTCAAATTCTATGTCTGCCTTATCTGTCTTGATATTTCTTTTTTTTCCCCCTAATTTCTCCCTCTCAAATCTTCTGCATCTTATTCCTTTTTCTTCCCTTTGTACTTCTCTTTATTTTAACATCTTCATCTTTGTTCTTCTCTTCTTCCTTTTTCTCTTTTCTATATCCTAATGTTATGTTCTCCCTAAATTTTGTTTAATACTTGTTTATTTTGCTTCCCCTCCCAAAATTCTTTGCTAGCAGCATGTAAACAATCCATTGATGCTTCTACATCATATTTAGATAAGTGTTTTCTTTTATATTCATGTTTCCTCTATGTGAAGGAATATCTCATCTAATAATGGCCCCAATTTCATGCTGTTTAGGAAGTGCCTGTTCTAAGGAAACAAGATGCATTTGTAGTGATGGACAGATATGTTCAATATGGACATTGACTTTTATTTCTCTGCAACAAAATGTCAGTAAATACGAAAAAGGGGCACACAACTTGAGAGATGGAATTCTCTTCTAACTTCAAGCCATTTCTGACTATGACATGTAAGAACTGTCACAGTAAGTTTCCTTTGATTGATTCTGCCGAAGTTTAGAATAAAAATTTGAGAATAAAAGAAATTTTATACATTGTTATTTTATTTTATCTGGGTCTATTTAGTTCTTTGACCTCATGCTGCCATGCTTTGAGAAATCTCTTTGATATACCTGATCAAAGTAGCTAGGAATACTACTTAGATTCAAGCCCCATAGGCTGGAGGGTTTGAACCTATTAATCTTTCTGAGCCTTTCCTGTCTCAGTGTAAAATAAGAAGATTGATATCTCACCTGCTTGAAGGCCATTGGCTGTCTCCTGATGTATGGCATGTACACCATCTACCTTATTCAATAGTAACCTGATAAAGAGATGTTTAAGGCCTGACATAATTCAATAGAGGCAGCTTGCTAGATTTTTACCCCCAATAATTTAATAATACCAATGATTTGTGATTTGTTTCAACTGAAATGTTTATTATTAGATCAATATTGAGGTTGTAGTGAGAGTGTGTATGGATCAGAGACAGGGTTCAGCTAAGTCTCAATGGCAAACTATTTTGGTACATATTTCAATTTTCATGAATAATTTTTTAGCCTCTCGGTTCTTACATTGGTTATTATTGATCAAGTGCTCTTGCATGCATTTCACTTAATTGATACAGTCCCTAGAAAATAATACAATGACTTTCAGTGAAAAGTTGTATTATATAAGCCCTTTTCTCTGATTAAACTTGTATAGAAGTCATACGAGCAATTCTCACCTCATTAATAAATCACGTCATCGTTTTACTTAAGTACACAAAGTTAAACAAAAGAAATATTTATGGCCACTTTTAATAATTTTTTTTTAAAATGGAATCATTTCTATAATTTTTTTTAAAGATTTTATTTTTTATTTGACAGACAGAGATTACAAGCAGACAGAGAGGCAGGCAGAGAGAGGAAGGGAAGCAGAGAGCCTGATGCGGGGCTCGATCCTAGGACCCTGAAATCATGACCTGAGCTGAAAGCAGAGGCTTTAATCCACTGAGCCACCCAGGCGCCCCAAATCATTTCTATAATTAATTATAAATTATTTTCTCAGTCCTGTTTTTGCTGTCATGCCCTTTTTGTTTCTGCTTCATGATAACCCTGGTGCCATCCAGCTAACCTCACATCTTCACACCTACTCATCTCTAAAAGCTAATTAACAATCAAAACTGATTCTCAACGTATCAGGAATCATACAGAGTTAATACGGGTGATGTATAAATTATCTCCATTAACATTTTTTTCTTTTTCTTTTTTGCTCTTCACAACTATTTTGATTTTCCCTGTACACTTTATTCTAGATATGTCTTCTTCTTCTCTTTCTTCTTCTTGACTACTGCTTTAGAGTTAGGTCACTTATCACTCAATCCTTCCTGATCCTGCTTTATCTTTGTCTGGTCTGGTGTTGTCTTAACCTTGTTCTCTGTATATTCCCTGACTATGACTTGCTCGCCTCCTTCTAACTTTAAGCATATACATTCCTAGGCCATTTGCTTGGACCCATTCTGATTTTATCCGTAAGCATGGGATTTAATTAATATCTAAATAAATATTTCAACAAGTAAACCAAAATGATTGTACCTACTAATCATTTCCTTTAGAAGCTAAGTCTTACCAACTTCTTTAGATCTAAACCCAAAGCTATCCACTGCCTCGAAACTGGCAGAAATAAAATAATAGTAATTTCATTTGTGTCATACTGAGACAAGCAGATGCATCATTATTAAAATTAACTTTTGAGGGACACCTGGGTGGCTCAGTGGGTTAAAGCCTCTGCCTTCGGCTCAGGTCATGATCCCAGGGTCCTGGGATGGAGCCCCACATTGAGCTCTCTGCTCAGCAGGGAACCTGCTTCCTCCTCTCTCTCTGCCTGCCTCTCTGCCTACTTGTGATCTCTGTCTGTCAAATAAATAAATAAATAATCTTAAAAAAAATTAACTTTGACTCTGATTCTTTAACACATCAAATTAACTTTTATTTTTTATTATACTCATAAGTATAATTTTTCCCATTGTTTTCTACCTCTTTGCTGTTTATTTTTCAGGAAGGAAAATACCAGTTCTATTGAAATTTGCCATGGTAGCTTATGACTTTGCAGTGGACACAGATGCCGTAAGGGATAGCTTCTCTCTTCAGGCTGTGCAGCTCATTGGTAGAGCTATAGGATGTTGACCTTGTCAAAATTTAGAATTAAATGTCTATTGGTATCAGGGCCACATGATCTTTGACTCAGGAATGGAAACTATCTGGGGTAGAGATGAGATATGTTAAATGGGCCATTTTCATAGAAATTTTCATGAGCTTATTGAATACATTTAAGTGCCTTAAATTCTCTTTAGATAGAACCAACAAATACAGCTGCACAAGAATCTCAAAATTTGCCATGTAAAACAAGCTTTCTTCCTTTGCTGACATCTACCAGTTGCTTCCTGTATAATGTGCTAAGTGCTTTGCATGATTTCTCTCCTCTAACTCCAAAACTGTATGAGGCAATTGTTCTTATTGGCATTTACAAGGCAGAAATTTGATACATAAAGGAGTAAAGTAACTATCCTGTTCCTAAAAAGTCTCAGATCATAAATTATAAAGTCAAAATTTAAACTCACATGTTCTTGACATCAAAACTCCCACTGTTAACTGCAATGTTAAGACTGCCTCTCTTCACCTCTAGCAGTCAATATCCATCATCTCATATAGGTCAAGAACTTCATTTGGAGAGTATGTTTTTAGAATAGATTCCTTACTTCATCACGATAGTAAAGGAAATAGAGCTTGGAACCATTTAGAAGGTCAGATGAATTTGTAGAGTTAGTAAAGAGATGGGTGGGGAATATAGCAGTTATCCTAACCATCCTGGAGAGTCTGAACAGTCTTGGGGTTAAAAGTAGTGTTACTGGGCCCCCACAACCAGGTTCTTAAGTCTCAAGGTCGTAGAAATGAACACGAAACTCAAGAGAAAGAAAGGAGTGGAGTTGATTGGAGATAGCTTGGATCTAAAGGAGCAGCCAGGAAAGAGAGAGGTTGCTCCCTGATGGCTAATGTGCCGGGTTTATAAAGGCACTTTTCTAAAGGGTGAGAGGGTTGGGAGTGGGGAAGCATCCTTCAGTCCCATGGTCATTATCTTGTGATCCTTATTTTTTAGTGGACATAAGACAATCACAGCATACGTTTCCCCACGGTTGACATTCTTTCAGGGCTCTTGGAGAATAGAAATTATGCAAGCAGGCTTTGAGATTGTTACTTCTAACTTTGCCCAGACAGCCATTATCCACTAACACTGTTACCTCTCTTCCCAGAAGGAGGTGTTTCTCTTTAAGTTTACAGAAAATTTTAACCCTGGCCTCAAGTAGTGGCTTTATAGGAGTTAAGCTGCTCTTGCTTTTCCTACACTCTCTCAAAAGTATGATATAATTTGGAAGATATTTCTTCCTATAACTTAAACAGCAAGTAAGCTATCCTGTTATTTCTTTTTTTTTTTTTTTTTTAAGATTTTATTTATTTATTTGACAGAGAGAAATCACAAGTAGACAGAGAGGCAGGCAGAGAGAGAGAGGGAAGCAGGCTCCCTGCTGAGCAGAGAGCCTGATGCGGGACTCGATCCCAGGACTCTGAGATCATGACCTGAGCCGAAGGCAGCAGCTTAACCCACTGAGCCACCCAGGCGCCCTATCCTGTTATTTCTGTTGCTTGCATGCATACATGCACAGATACAGTTCTGTTGCCTTGCCAAACATTGCACAGCAGCTAATCTTCTTTATAGAATATGGAATTAAAGCCATCGGTAAATGTTAGTAAGGTGCTAAACTTTAGTTTATGAATAGCAATTTTAATAATCCTTCTTCACTAAGTACCCTAGCAATAGCCAGAAGTTCAAGATACATATTTACAGTCTATGGAAATGGTGGTTAACAACAGTTAAGAGCCACTGGGGGCGGGGGGCTCAGTTTGGAGCCCATTTTGAAGTCCTTCTACCTCTAGGGAACCTCAGGTCATATTTGAGATTCAATTCATTTGGCAACCCAAACTTCAGAGACAATTTCAAACCACTGAACAGCAATTTCCACAAAACTTCCTTTCAAATGGCTCATTATTTTCTTTAGGTGCAAGGATATTTATTACTTCCCACCACTCTGCCTCCATCTGATCTTTATCTCATTGGATACAATTTATCCTGTTGATTCACATCTCAGGATGGCTGTGGCTGAAGAGACATAGAGTTTCTTGGGTTAGGAGAAACTTCCGATAATCCACAGAGTTTGTATGTATGTATGTGTGTGTGTGTGTGTGTGTGTGTATATATTTTTTTTTTAGAGGAATATTTTGCATGCTAATTTAAAGGTATTCTCCAACCTCTCCATGCTATTCTGAGTTATAGAGCCATTTTCAGTTAAAATACTTCAAGCCAGAACTAGGTAGAATCAAACAGTATGCTCTGGCTTACTCCTCTTAAGATGATCACTTTCTGCTCTCTCCATTTGGGATCTCATATCGAGTCCTTGGGCATTTTGCTTGGCCTCCTTGGCTTCTCCCAATCTGTAGAGTGAAAATCTTATGCACCTATATTGCCACCCTTCTTTCTTTTTCATGAGTTCAATTAAACAATGAAATGAATTGATTTGAGTTTGAATCCCAATAATGTGACCTTGAACCATACTCAAATTCTTCTATCCTTGATTTACTCACTTGTAAAATAAGAACAATACTTTCAGAGTTGTCAGTTTTTGTGTACCATGTTCTTTTCAAGACAACAGCACCCAAAATTTTCTGTGAAGAGAGGGTCCAGATAGAACAAAGTTGGAAAATTCTAAATATTATGTCTTAATATTCATGTATCAAAAATCACATTAGCATATTAATGACTCTGAGAAATACTAAAGTAAGAAAACCTGTTTATATTAACATTTCCTAGAAATTTTGATTACATACGCTGTGTATTTATGATTTATTAACCTGGTACAGACTTTGAAGAATATGGAATACCCATTAGAAAAATGCTCTTTTAAGGACTAAAAAGTCTATTCTAGATCACTTTGCTAAATTTCAGGCTCCAGCTGCATATTTGATATCCTTACTTAGGTGTCAAGGACACAAGCTGTTCAGAACTGAAATCTTGGTTTTCTCCCTAAACCTACATTTTATACAATCATTCTAAGCTCAGTAAACCTCAAATCTTCTTTTGACTCTGGTCAAAGACATTGAAGGTATTCTTGATTTCTTTCTGTCTCCTACCCTATATGATGATCATTAAGAAATCTTATTGGAAATGCACATGGAATCTGGCTGGTCACTTATTCCACCATTACCACCCTGGCCCAAGCCACTCTCTCACACAGATGAAATAATGTCCTTTATATTGGTTTCTATGCTTCTCCCCTGCCCTTGTACAGGCTTGTGTTTACATTTAAGTCATACTGTGTCCCCCTTCTGTGCATAATTGTCTAACACTTTTTAACTTACCAAGAGTAAAAGCTCAAGTTGTGTGAATCCCTCAAAAGATCTTCAGGATTTGCCTCATTGCTTTAATTCTCAGACCTCATTTCCTACGACTATCCCCCTTGTTCCTTCTCTTTAAGCTACCATGGTTTTATGGTGATTTTCAAATATAGGAGGCATGTTCTTGCCTTAAGGTCCTTGCACCTGCTGTTCCCTCTCACTTGAATGCTCTTCCCCCAAATGGCTACATATATCTTGTCTTTCTCACATATAGAAAAATTATCTGCTGCAGTGTATTTTGGAAAAAGAACAGAAAATATTAATCTGGATATCTTCCATGAATTCGTATACCTTTCCTGTTCATGGAAGAAATCCAGGCTAATATTTCAGTGAAAACTGTCATAACCATTCTATTAAACAATGCAGTTAAAAACAAGTCCCTTAACCGTGCAGTATCTTTTCCTATTTTTTAATTTATTTTTCCATAAAATGCTCATCTATTACACCATAAATTTTACTTGTTTGCTATTTTTCATCTCTCTCCACCAGAATGTAAGTAATAGGAGGTCCCAACATTTAATCTCATCAATAAATAATGTATGATTTAATAAATAATATTTTATATAGAAACTTATAACTTTCTATTCTTATTAATTTTGATACTATTGATGCTATTAATTTTGTTACCCTCCGCAATGTCTTCTTTTTTTTTTTTTTCACAATGTCTTCTAATTGCTAATAAAATGTTTCAAAAGAAAACCTAAAATTTTAATTTGAGAGAAGTAGATCCAATATTTTCTTAATTTTATAGAAGAGATATCTGGAATCTGTGTGTGTTGGTTCCCTTTAATAAAGAATGTTGTGATTATGTTAACTACACCCAGATAACTAAGGAAGAGAGAGAGGAAGATAGATGGCTCCATCTGAGCACCACTGACAGTGCCTTCAACATCCATACGTGACATAAGTTTTATCTACTATGATCATTATTTCGCTCCGAGCCTTCACGAAGCGTCTTCAACCTCTGTATTTCTACTAACAGACTAGTCATGGCAATTTAGGCTCTTTGTGTGTGTGTGTGTGTGTGTGTGTGTGTGTGTAATTATAGCAAAGTTCTTCTAGGCCCTACCTATTAACCAATTTCAAAGCTATTTCCACAATTCTTTGGTATTGTTACAACAGCACCCCACTTAGCACCAACATATAACAATATCTAGTTAATTTGTACATTAATATAGTCTTCGAATCAGCAATTCCATTTTGTTTATTCACTAATATGAATGTGCATTAACATTACTAAAAAACTAGAAAAAAATCATTTCTCATCAAAAAGAGAACTCAATAATATCAGGAATATTCCTGTAATAATATACCATACATGGATTAGAATAAGTAAATTAAAGCTGCATGCTTCAATATGGACTGATCCTAGAAATTAGTTGTTTAAAAACACAAGGTAGGGACGCCTGGGTGGCGCAGTTGGTTGGACGACTGCCTTCGGCTCAGGGCGTGATCCTGGAGTCCCGGGATCGAGTCCCACATCAGGCTCCCAGCTCCATGGGGAGTCTGCTTCGCTCTCTGACCTTCTCCTCGCTCATGCTCTCTCTCACACTCTCTCTCTCAAATAAAAAAAAAAAAAAAAAAAAAAAAAAAAACACAAGGTAAAGTTACTATATATATGTGTGTATATGTATCAGAATCTATGTATGCATAAGATAAGACTTTGGCTAAAAATAACATTAAAACATTCAAAACAATATAGATAAGAAAATTATAAAGGTATTCAGGTAATGATAAGCACTTAATTCAAGACTGAATTTTCCTGGGAGATGTGAAGAAGAAGTAATAAAGAGAGAGCACATAGTAAGGCTTCAAGTGCCGAGGAGGAGTTATGTAGATGTAGAATACATAAATTGTTTGAATTCTTAAATGTTATCTGGTAAAGTGAAACATGATTAGATGAAGAAAAAAAACGAAGGCTCTAACTGGAGTGGAGTGTATTTACAAAATATTAGCTACATCATCATTTTAAATTTCCCTCAGATTCAAGGAACATAATGCAAGAGATAAGACTGGGTTGCCAACAGGCTGCTCTTTACCAACTGCTCTGTAAATAGTTATAAAAATTCTTAAAATACTCTCTCATTCTATTGGCATTGATCGTTTCTTTCTGGCATTTTGTAAAAACACTTATTTACATGTTGCACTTATACTCTAGGGGCTAATTTTGAGAACTTCAGAACAAAATTAAATATGTTAGAAGATTATGTAAGCTCAAATGTTATATTTAAATGATTGAGAGCCACTAAGGCAAAATGTCAGCAGTATTCACAATGCTTTGCAAGGAAACTAGTTCCATATAATAGAAAATATAGCCTCAGACCCATATCCCATTAAAATGTAAATAGACAGGCATCCCAATGTGTTTCTTTCAAACTTTTTTTCATACAAATCGAGCTGTACTTTATGCATGAGGCTGTAGCTAAAATTGTCTTGTTGTACATCTGCATTGTGATTACTGGAGGTTTTAGCATTTGATGCTGAAAGAGATGAAACTCATATCCAGAAATCCATCTGGAGAAAAGTGAGGGTAAGCTTTTATTCCTTGTATTGTGCATTGTGGATCACTGGATCAGATCCAGAAAGTTCACATTGGTTTGAACTAACTTGGAAAACCTACTGAAAGAAAAAAAGGAAGAGAGGAAGAGAGAAAGAAAGAAAGAAAGAAAGAAAGAAAGAAAGAAAGAAAGAAAAGAAAGAAAGAAAAGGGCGCAGATTATTTTGTTACTGTGAGATGCTTTAGATGGTGTAGGCAACACTCGCATTTTTGAAAGTTTCTTTATACCTGAAAGACGCTTCATAGTGAAGCATCTGCATAAATTTAGTGAAAAATTTCCTCTAGTCGGATATCATTATACTTTCTGAGGGTTAGGAGAAAGTGATGGTTCTTCTACACCAGCAGCTCAGAATAGTACGGCCTGGAGTAACTCTGTGCTCAGTCACTCATAAACTATATGCAGACCAAGAGGTAAATTCTCTACCCTCTTGGAGTTCATTTTCATTCTCTGAAATGGGAACAACAAGAATATCTACCTCGTGACATTTTGCACCGGTTAGATGACAGAAAGTACCTAGGATGATATCTTTGACGTGCTAGGAATGGAAAAATCAGAGTTATTTTTAGCAATAGCCTTATTATTTTAAAGTGACCTAAAATTTAAAGAAGTACAAATTTTACCAAATCATAAATCTTTATTTTATATATAGATAAGATGTATTTATATTATATATATCATTTTATAAATTACATATATTTAATTATAGATGTAATTACATATATCTAATTATATATTATGTATTATATTTTAAAAAATCCTTTTTTTAAGGAAGTATTCACAGAGCCATCACCTCATATCTCATTCCAACTATCCCCCTGCAGTCTCCCCTTTATTCTTTGAAGAAAGTCTTTTCTAGTCACAAAAAGTCTACAGAGTTATTTGAATAATCTTCACATTTTCCTCAGTGATGAAATCTCTTCCCATCTCTGAATTTTTCTATGTCAACTTTTTAAAACTTTTAACACTTTCTTATTTATATTATGGTTATTTGTATTTATTTATTTTTACTCACAGTGGTAGCTTCCAAACTCTTTTGACTGATATTTTCAATTTAAAAAAAAATTTAGAGTTATCCAGTGTATGTACACTTATCTTTGCCTTTGTCATTCAAGCTGCTCTAATGAGTTTGATGTTTTTCTGTTGTATTCCATTCTAACCTTCCACCATTACCCTCATCTATTCTGTCCTATCCCAATCTCTTATTTTCTTCTGCCTGTTTTGTCATATAACCCAGTATCCTAATATATCCTATCTTACTCTATTTGATATAAGGGTGTGTGTGTGTGTGTGTGTGTGTGTATTTTCTTTCTTCCTTCCTTTCTTTCTTTCTTTTTTCTTTTTTTGAGAGAGAGAGAGAGCGAGAAAGAGTGTACGTGGGGGTAGAGTGTAGATGGAGGCTGAGGTAGAAGGAGAGAGAGAATCCCAAGTAGGCCCCACACCCAGTGAAGAGTTCCACCCAGAGCTTGATCTCATGACCCTGAGATCATGACCTAAGACAAAATCAAGACTGAGATGCTTAACAGACTGAGCCATCAAGGTACCCTTATTTTGTATTTTTAGAGAATTTTTTTAAAAGATTTAATTTATTTATTTGACAGAGAGAGATCACAAGTAGGCAGAGAGGCAGGCAGAGAGAGAGAGAGAGAGGAGGAAGCAGGCTTCCTGCTGAGCAGAGAGCCCGATGCGGGACTCGATCCCAGGACCCTGAGATCATGACCTGAGCCGAAGGCAGCGTCTTAACGCACTGAGCCACCCAGGTGCCCTATTTTGTATTTTTAAAATGCTAGACTGAACCTCTAAATTGACTGCATGCTCAATAAAATTGTGATCACAGTCTGAAAGCATTTCTTCCCCCTCCTTGAGTTATGATCCATGTTGAAGTCTTCTTGCATCTTCGGCATGATGATGCAAGGAGATTAGCGTGAAATATCACATATATATGCACAATAAAAAATTATATATATACACATATATATATAAACATAAATATATGTTTTTTTCTTCAATTTATTTATTTTCAGAAAAACAGTATTCATTATTTTTTTCACCACACCCAGTGCTCCATGCAATCTATGCCCTCTATAATACCCACCACCTGGTACCCCAACCTCCCACCCCCCCCCGCCATATATATTTTTAACTTGGAATGCTGATCTACACACAGAGAAGTTTACTAAATCTAAATCTAAAGTTAATCCCTAACTCAGAGCTTTGGGCAAAAGTATTAGAAAGTCTATTAGAAACTTTACTAGGTTCTCTGTGGGTTTTTCATCATTAAGATATTATCTCAAATGTATAGAACTTATAATGGAAAAAAGTTTGAGAGGAAAATTTGGGATAACAAATGGTTATTCCTATTGTATTGGCATAGCATCTCAGTTGAATTTAGTGAAAGAGGCTTGATTTCCTGGTTATGGATTGAAGCATATTTCTTTTGATTAGCCAAGATTTTTACCAGCTCTGCTTTATTAGGATGGGGCTAGGTAGGAATTGGGAAGAATAAGTGGAAGATATATGAGAATAAATTTGGACAATTTATAAATATAGAGTCCAAAATTATATCAGTAAAGACTTTTTCTTTAACTTGTAGTACTGGTATTTGAAACAGTATGTATATCATATTTACATGTTTTGTTTGAAAAGGAAAAATACATGCATTATCCCAAAGGATTGAAGAAACAGATTCACCATAGAAGTTGCAGTGCAGATATGTTCCAGAATTCTAATTACATTTTAAGATTGAACTGACACAAAGATGATTTTAGAAAAGAATATACATGTACACAGACAAAATAAAATTATCCCAGCTTTATTTCTCTAGGATGCATTTAGAAGGTAAATAGAGGGTACCATTGAGGACAGATCAACCAAAACAGTTTTATAGAAGCTATGTAAGTATTTTCTTCTTAGAATTTGTTGTAAAAAAATTATTAAGTAAAGGCCACTTCAAGTATAATGGAATCTATTTGCAAGATCTTCTATTTTTGTTGAATAACAACCAAGAAAGTTAAAATCATACGCCATGAATCATGTAATTGGTGATATTACAGTGGAGTTATTTAAGGAGCTGAGTACTAAAGAAAGGAAAAAAACAAAGAAAAATAACCTTAGATTAAGCCTTTTTTCTCCCCTGTAATTCTCTGCTTGTAAAAATTTTATATGAGTGACTTAATAGTTGCTAAAGATAAGAGATTGTTACGAATTTCACTTAGCTGCCACACATCTGGGCAAAGCTGTGACCCATGAGGAATGATATTTAATGAAAGATGAGCTATGGATTTTATAATAATTTGGGTCCCACCAATGCCAAGGTCAGCTCCTCAGGGCAACAGTATCAAACTATTCATCATGCTTTATCTTCACAGGAGACCTTGTTCTATGATGAAAATCTGCAGTTCAGTGGACATTGGTCATGACTGAGGGGCTCAAACTTAATCAGATGACAGGGACCAACTGACTTCATGTCTACATACAAAACACTCCCTTCAGAGAAACAAAATCAAAGAAGTGAATAAACTTACACATTCCTCTTAACAATTGTTTTCTTAATTCCAATTAGGTCCAAACATGGCATTCTAGTAACTCATGAAATTTTCTCTCAGGAGGATGAGCTTGAAAAATGTATTTTCAGAGACTCCTTGAATTACTGACCAACTACCCTTTGCATTTCAAACTAGAATTCTAGGAAAAAAATTGCTCAGTGTAGTGCTCTAGGAAGAAAGCTTTTGACCACTCTGTACACTGTATTCTAATGGAGAATACACTACAATGATAGATTCAGTGATAAAATTATGCCCTGACAATGAAAAGAAAACAGAAAATTAAAAAATATTCTAAAAAATATATATATATATGTACATACACACACATATATATATATTATTTAAGCAAAACTTTCTAAAGAGAGGAAGATTTGAATATATGAGATTTTAATGAATTTTTACAAACATATTTATATTTCTTATTAAAATTTTACAGAAGAACTAGAATGAGTTAAAATTTCATGTTTTACTGTCTACACATGCAATTGCAAAAGGCAACCATAAAAAATAAATAAAAAAATGATTTCTCTTCAAAGCTAAAAATGATTATCTTCAAATAAGTCATTTAAGTTTGGGGGAGCTATGTTTACTAATCTCTAAAGTATAATGCTGTCTTATAAGGTGATATTATTACAATTCTCTCACTTTTGCCTTAACCTACAACAATAATAGATGCTTACCTCAGTGTAGTACTTTCTAGTCAATGTGGGGACAGGGTCGGCTAGTGGTTACAAAGCTAATTCTGTACTAGCAGACAGGGTCTAGAATCCCTTTGGGACAGAGTTTTCCTTTATCAGACAGCACACAGTCAATATTTCTTTTTTATTATAACATATGAGTTATTCTTATTTAAAATATTTTTTAAAAATGAACTCAAGTTATTTCATAGAAATAAATTATTAAAATCTGCCAATATAGCTATGATTCCAAAACCAGGAAATACACATCCTACTATATAATTCCAAGCACAATTTAAAATGACATATATATATATGTGTGTGTATATATATATATATATATATATATGTCATTATGGCAGATAAATCACATAGAATTGAATTTCAAATATTCACCATCAAAGATATATGATAAAACAGATAGAATCTGTTTTAGAATCTGAATCTATGAAAATTTATACCTTACTTGATATTCCTTTCCATGAATAGTGTTTTTGCATATGTCTAAGAATTATATAAATGACACAGAAGGTGTGTTTTTCTTGACTTTCTGATGTAAGTTCTCCATCTGTGAGACTTTATACAATAATGTTATTAATTTTACTGTAGGAGCAGATATCTATATGTAATTTCAGTCTTGAGTTACTCTAATGTGATTATAGGATTATAGAACTATAACACACCTACTGTAAAGAATTGAGGTAAAGAAAAAACTTTTTTGTATCATCCTCTTTTATCCTCTCTTTAGTTTTTAGGAGACAGCATTCCATATTGTCAAATGGATAATATACAACTATGCTTAAAATGGATCTTTTAAAATTAAATGTTTTCTTCCAAATTATAGTTAAAATCCAGATTGAGTTCTATGGCTAAACAGTTTTTTTAAAAAGAAAAAAAAACATTAGACAGTTCTCTATTCAACAAATAAAGACATTTTTGTAGGAGTTGAAGAAGAGGCAGCTTACTAGTTACCTACGTGTGAAAAAAATACCAGCAGTATTAAGAGGAATAATAAAAAGGCATACACAGATCTTTCCTGTCTACAGGTCATAGCCAAAGGCATCCAGAGAGTAGGACAGGCTATGAAGACAACAAAAGATTTTGGGGTCCAGGGACCAATCCAGCCCACTGGAGATGTTCATCTGATCAAAGTACTTGTGCACATGGTGGTCAGGCAAGAGGTAGTACAGGGACCCCTGGTGGGGCTCCAGAATGGCTGGGGCTGTCTCCTCTGCTGGGTTGCCCCCAAAGTATGTCCCAGCAAGATCTACCTTCCTGTCATTGACTCAGTTGTTTTTCTTGTCTTTACCTACTATGCCCAAGACAACTACAGACCAATCTACCCAGTTCAAAGTGCAGAACTTTGTTCTAATGGTGGTGACCTACATCGCCTCCTGGCTGGTGAAGGGCCACAGAACTGATGGGGCATCCACACTCACTTGCTGCACTCGTTTGCTGAGCGAATCCCACTGGCAAACCTCTTTTGCAAGAATATGTAGGAAGAACAGAGAGTTGGGCGCTACCTCCTGCACTGGAGATTCACAGCTCCAGCAGTTCTCTGGCAAAACTCAGTCTTCATGGAATACATTGTCATGGGGGAGATCTTGGTGCTAGTGACCTTTGGAAAGCTGGCTCCTAGTTGGCTTTTGAATTCTTGTTCATGTGTTCTAGTAAGTCTTTGCTTTAACTTCTATTTTCCGTCTTTTTGTACATGGCAGAAAATGATGGTTGAACCCCCTAGCTGTATTATATAGTCCACAAACTGTTTCAATTCCATTATGTTTTTCTCTCCAATTGTTGGATTTAGCAGGTAAGAAAGCTATTGACAAAATCTATAAAGAACTTAACAAACTCAACACCCAAAGAACAAATAATCCAATCAAGAAATGGGCAGAGGACATGAACAGATGTTTCTGCAAAGAAGACATCCAGATGGCCAACAGACACATGAAAAAGTGCTCCATATCACTCGGCATCAGGGAAATACAAATCAAAACCACAATGAGATATCACCTCACACCAGTCAGAATGGCTAAAATCAACAAGTCAGGAAATGACAGATGCTGGCGAGGATGCGGAGAAAGGGGAACCCTCCTACACTGTTGGTGGGAATGCAAGCTGGTGCAACCACTCTGGAAAACAGCATGGAGGTTCCTCAAAATGTTGAAAATAGAACTGCCCTATGACCCAGCAATTGCACTACTGGGAATTTACCCTAAAGATACAAACGTAGTGATCCAAAGGGGCACGTGCACCCGAATGTTTATAGCAGCAATGTCCACAATAGCCAAACTATGGAAAGAACCTAGATGTCCATCAACAGATGAATGGATCAAGAAGATGTGGTATATATACACAATGGAATACTATGCAGCCATCAAAAGAAACGAAATCTTGCCATTTGTGACAACATGGATGGAACTAGAGCGTATCACGCTTAGCGAAATAAGTCAAGTGGAGAAAGACAACTATCATATGATCTCCCTGATATGAGGGAGTGGTGATGCAACATGGGGGCTTAAGTGGGTAGGAGAAGAATCCATGAAACAAGATGGGATAGGGAGGGAGACAAACCATAAGTGACTCTTAATCTCACAAAACAAACTGTGGGTTGCTGGGGGGAGGGGGGTTGGGAGAAGGGGGTAGGGTTATGGACATTGGGGAGGGTATGTGCTTTTGGGTAAATTGGAAGGGGAGATGAACCATGAGAGACTATGGACTCTGAAAAACGATCTGAGGGGTTTGAAGTGGCGGGGGGGGTGGGAGGTTGGGGTACCAGGTGGTGGGTATTATAAAGGGCACAGCTTGCATGGAGCACTGGGTGTGGTGAAAAAATAATGAATACTGTTTTTCTGAAAATAAATAAATTGGAAAAAAAAAGGCTATTTACCAGGCTTTTCCTGTTACCTGTATTTTTAGTCCCTTTTGGCAAATTCAGGATTAATTTCCCAATAATATGGGGATGTAATGGTAAGTGCTGGAGAAACTCCATTTTTACTTAAGAAGCAGAGAGCAAGTGAGCATTAACAAACAGCTTAAATGTTGTGTTCTATGACTGCCCTTCTTTGCTGACTGGATAAATTTTGTGCTGGGAAGTTTTTCCTGGAAAAAAAAATTGAGAAAATTATACTTACTTGGTTGTAGTAAAAGAATGTAAGATATTCACGAATCACCAATGAGAAAGGCATTGAAAAAGATAACCAAGATTGACATATATATCCCAAACAATCTTGGGATCTATCTGCTTGGATCTACCCACTTAAAAACTTGCAACAAGTTTGGATCTATCTGGTTAAAAAACCTTTGTCCTTATGTGAATTCTTTCCCATGAAAGCCCTTTTATGTGGTTACCATGGGGATTACATTTTATAATTGCCCAAGTATATACTGTTAAAAAAATTCAATCGAGTAAATATTAAAGATGTAATTGACTTTATTAATTGATGCATGAATCAGGCAGCATCCCATCCAGCAAGTAGAGGGAAGCCTCAAAGGGCTACAGAGAAGGAAAGTTTTTGTAAAGGTAGAGTGTAAAGGCCTACTTAGCCAGAGCAATTCCATCTTGGATTAAACAGCCATTTTGTTGTTTATGCAGTAAAACTTAAACTGAGCCTACCCCCCACCCCAGGGGACTTACTTAAAAGCAAGTCCGGGAAACCAGTAGAATATGGTCGACCAGTCCCTGAGAACAGAGCTCAAATACAAGGGCGGGTCAGGCCAGGTGGAGATAACAGAGCCCGAATGCAGGGATGAGTGGGACCAGGTGGAGACATCCCATCGGTGGGGCACGCATACTGTCTCCCTAGCTACCAAGTCGTGTGGGCTCTGCCTTTTGGGTGCCTTTTGGGCCCATTTCTGACCAAGATGATGTAGCTAGTTCAAATAGCTACAATAGGGTGAATTGTAATTCAATTGGCCACCCATGTGCGACCTAGCATGACTGTGCAGCTTTCTCTGTGTGTTACAATCTCATTGGCCACCTGTGTGTGGCCAGGCTCAACCACGTGGCCTTTGCTCTATAAAAGTTAATCTGTGAGGCTGGGAGGGGTCGCCCTCTCTGTAAGAGGCAGCCCCGAACGGTGGGTTTGATTCTCAATGCTTGGCGCGAAATAAAGCTTTGCTTGATTTTCGGTTTGTATCAGTCTCGCCCCTTTGATCACGGACCTATTATTGGGGGACCTTTCAGAGAGGAAGTGAAAAAAGGAGTTATTAGCAAAGAATGTGTTGTTTTAGGCACAGTTGCCCTCCTAAGGGGTTTACAGTAATTATCAGTAATTTCCTAGTGCTGACCAGGAAATTCCCATGTTGACACGTCAGAGGTCACATTTCTGGGAGGTTGAAACTGCAGTCAGGTTAGGTATGAAGTCTTGGTTTATTCACTTGGGATCTTAACCTAAGTCATGCCATTTGGGGCCTGTGTTTTTTGTTTCATTGTTCATGCATTCATTCATTCATTTATATTCTTGTAGGCTGGTGTTTGCAGAGGGAGTGGCTCTGCTGGCCAGGGGAGTGGGGAATAATGAGTGACTATTACTGTGCTGAGCCTAAATTGCCCCAAATGAACCACTATTTACTAAGTCTTCCCTTGGAGGTTGCAAGCCTTTAATAGAGTCACGAGTTCCTTACATCAGACAGATTCTGCCATGTAATAATTTTTGTCTAGGTGGGGTGACAGATTTCTGGTGCTTCCTACTATGCCCTCTTCCCAGAATCTTCTTTTGAATTTCTTTTTAACAAGTATATTTCAAAATGATTATAGCACAGGCATTACAGCTAAATTTCTAGCAAGAATTTGATTGTAGAGGGACACCTGGGTGGCTCAGTCAGTCAAGCAACAGCCTTCGGCTCCATTCCTGATCCCAGAGTCATGGGATCAAGCACTACATCAGGATATTTGCTCAGCAGGGAGTCTGCTTCTCCCCCTCCCTCTGCCAGCAGATTCCTCAGCTGGTGCTCTCTCTCTTGCTTGCTCACTTGCTCTCTCTCTCAAATAGTAAATAAAATCTTTTTCAAAAGGTTGACTATAGAATATAGTTTAAATTATTTCTCTAATGTTCAGTTTTTAAGATTGCATCATCTTGAGAATGAGAAATTAATTTCTTTTTTAAAATAGTAGGGAGGACAAAAGACACTGCTAATAATGATAAAATCAGCTCCCAGACTGCTTGATATGGTCTCTCAGGAAAGCAATGTTAGGCACAACTCTCTGTGGGATTGTTGTGGCTTTAGACCATAAACACAGAAAGCAGAAGGAGCAGCAGACAATTAAAGATATGATGGGTATATTAAGCAAATGGGAAAAATCAATCACAATCGTTGGGATTCTACAGAGGTTGAAGCTCCCTGTTTTGTCTCTACGTCCAGGTTATGAACCATGCAATTAAGTCCATGGACTATCTTCCCGTACTCCTCTAGGAGAGCTGCCAGCCAATAGCTTCTCTTTGATAAATAGAAAGCAGCTGTTGTCTCAAGGATGGCTATTAATCTCCTCACAAGATGAAAGTAAGTGGGAAAGCTGAGAAATGCTTTGTAATTAGTGATTCATGCACTCCTTCCCTAAGAATAAAAAATCTTTGAAGCAGTTTCTGCTTGGAAGATGGATAAGTTTTAATTGAGACATAGTTACCTTAAGAAATCAAGACATACCAAATGGAGTCTAAACTCAAAAGCTTCTGATTTAGGGTAACTATTACTTAAAGATGTATATTTGTTTGGATTTCTTGTCGTGTTGGGTTATAGAAAAGAAAAATACAATCCAGTTTATTCTAGAAGGTGCCCACTAACTGAATTTTTCTTCTTGGTAATTATTTAACTTAGCTTATGGCATCTACTCAGCTGTACTTTAGGGATAAAAGACTGCAACATAGCGATTTAGGTTTTAGAAAATGAATTTCTTGGACATTAAGGAGGGAAAGTGATATAATGAACACTCAGTCTTATATTAGACTGGGTATTATATAAGACTGATGTATCACTCACTGAGCTCTACCTCTGAAACTGGTAATACATTATATGTTAATTAATTAAATTTAAATTTTTTAAAAAGTTTAAAAAATGAATTTCTTTGAAGGAAGTTGTATTTCTTTCATGTACCTCAAATTGTATAGCAGCCATTGGACAATTCTAGTACTTTCCAATATATTGAATATGAGATTCCTTTTTGTCATGTATATTATTTAAAGTCATTTATATTATTTTCGTATCCATCAATAGAAAAATTAATGATCCCAAAGTTCTCTGAAACCACAGTTAGAAGAACATGTATTGTATTAATCAAAGTAACCATCTCTCTAAATGAATTAAGTTAATTATATAACCATATAATAATGTATAGCACATGTTAATGGCACAATAAATATATTTTTTTCATTATTTAGTACTTGAAAAAATGGTAATATGGGTAAAATCATATTTAGTCCACAACTTTTGCCTATGAATCAATGATCATAGCTCTCTTCCTAAACCCATAATCAGAAATTTGGGGCCTTATATAGCAGAACTTGTAAGGGACAAGTATACAAATGTGTGTAAGTTGAGGAAGCCTTTCCTCTAAGAATTTCAGACTACTTTATGAATCTGTGTTGATAGAAATCATTTGGGATTAATTTACACTGGAATTTGGAATGCCTTTGTGTCCTTGTAATTGTATCAACTGTTTCTTTGGGTTATCCAAACTGGATTATAACAAAAATATTGATTAATTAAATCCCATAAATATTTAATGAGCATCTACTTTGTGCAAAGCACAGAAGTACTGTTACTACATCTGTGGAGCTTTGAATCCAATGGAAGTAGATAGAAGCTGAAATTATTAGTTATTAGAATATAGGTTTAAAAATCCAATGGGAATGTAAGGGAAGAGGAGGTTAATTAATATGAATTCACTCAATAATTGGCATATGGTCCTTATTTTTACTATCATTTATCGCTAATCAAGAGACTAAAAATTTTAATTCCACGGATTTGATGGCTAGATAGCATTCTAGTGGATCAACTTCCAACAAGGTTTAAACAAAAAGTGGTACCAAAAAGAAAAAATTCCCTAGAAAGTACAACAAAAGCTTTAAAATCTGAGAGGTTTTGCCCTTCTTAAAAACAAAACAAAAACTAAAACATCTTAACAAAGTGCTTTGGCGTCCAACCTAAAAAAGAGCACTTATTTTTTAAAAAAAAATGACAGATCATCTCATCATTTCAGCACACTTTTCCACTTGGAGCTAGAAATACGTGTTTCCAAACCAAGTATAAGTGCAAAATTGCCAACAATTTGTGGGAAAATTAAATATCCATTTGGTATGGAGTGATCTTTTGTTTTGTAAGCCCTAAACTATTCTTTTCCAACATTTTGACAGCATTTACAATATTTCTGATAAAAAATATGTCTCAAAATATATTAAGATGTTCCACCTAAAATTTTCTTATATAAGCCAAAATATAATGTAAGGTAAGTAGTTTGAATATAAGAATAATATCATTTTTCTCTTAATTCTATATAGAATTCTACACTTTGTCTTATGAAATTGTATGTTTTTATTGATTACCTGTACATATGTGTGTGTGTACACTGCTGTTTTAGTTCATTGATGATATGACTCACTATTCTCCTAAGTTTGGGACCAGTTGGTAAAGTTATAATTTTCATGAAATTAATATTGATAAATAAGGAGGCAACAGTGCTTCTGTCCTGACTTTTATCATCTTCTACACAGTCACTTTCATTTACCTTAATTACAAAAGGTAGAAGGGATTTTGTTTCTATAGTTTGGGGTACTGAGTATCAAGAATATTTTTAGGTTCGATAAGCTTTTGTCTATTACATAAATGTTCTAACATTTCATATATCTAAATGATATAGTTATTATTAAAGTACAATTTTACTTGAAAGGACTCCTAAACATCTAGTAGTTTTGGTCATTTTACATTTTCCAAAGTTAAAAAATGCTGAAATGTCTGTTGGGTACACATATGGAAAGCCGTGAATGCTTTATAGTAAACAAATCCTTAACTATACAAAGAATGGGACAATCATCTTCTAATGTCATTTTTCAAAGCTTTTCGGCAGCGTGCGTGTTTATGGGGGAAAAGGAGGAGAGATCAGCTCATTCTTCATTCACTAGAATGTCCTGATCGATTCTTAAATTCCTGAGATTGGCACACAAATTAAATCCTTTCTAGAGGAATTGGACATTGATTTCATATGAAGCTATAGGACTCTAATCACAGGCCTGTCTTTACTATCGGTAAAATAGTAAAGAGAATGTGGTTTATTGTATACTTTTGGAGGACATTTAAGATGTATTCTAGCTATTCTAATCAGGGCTACTCTTAATTTTAAAACTCTAATTTTACAACATAAGCAACATGCCCTCTGTAATTGTTGGGATTGCAGTAATTAAACCTAAAAGCCCTGCCTGATGTAATTAGGAGGTTGGGCTTTTACTTTTTGTCTTGAAGTTCAGTTGCACAGATTGGACTAATCATAATTATAAATTAACAACACAACATGCATGACACTCTCTTAAGATGCCTTAATTATTTATATATATAAGATCATTTTTGAACATACCATCCAAACCAAGAGCTAGACTATTGCAAGGTTTCTGTTATAAGAAAGGTTGGAAAAGCACAAAACAAAACAACAACAACAAAAAATTACACATAAGGTGAAGGCAGAAAGTGCTCCTGGGGCATCTGAGACAGGAGGTGCCATAACTCTTGAAAGAGGGGAAATTTACTGAGATGAATGCAAACAGCCCATCTCACTTTTCTCCTTGGGGCCCTTTTTAAGTCTGGCATGGCGTAGAGTGATTGGCTAAAAAGTCTGGTAGAGAAAAACCAATGTGGTGCACACAAATGTGAAGCATTTGACAATTTTAGAAAACAGAGAGAGAGAAAAATGGAATTTAGCCAGGCTGCCTCAGTGGACAAAACTTGTGTAACCAAGATCCTCAAGAGAAGCTCTGTACAGAGAAGGTTGAACATGACATTGTCTGGCTTTCTCTTCGCATTATTTTCCAGTTCTTATTATACGCTGAGACAGATACTAAAAATCCTAGTGGACAGTGGGTAAGGTGTTTAATGGGGATTTTGACAGTCTCACAATGTTGAATATTTAGATTTTCTGAAAATAAATTAGAGTTCAGTTGGAAAGTGGTAAGCCTGAAATAGATCAAGCATTGATCCGTATGACAAGGAGGCTCCAATTAACGAAGCTGATTGTGGACTAAGGGGATCTTCCTCTACTGCAGAAAGTAGCCTGAGACACGACTGGGTGAATGTTCTCTGGAAGAAAGATATCCAAAGCCTCTATCACGTTTTATAACACAGTGTCCCACGCATGGAGAAATGCCAACAGACAATCTAAGAGAAGGACTAAGAAAAACAATTGATAGCAGAAACAGTTTTAAGATGGCCCAGATACTGAATTTTTCAGCCATGAACTTTAAAATAAATGTAATTAATACATCAAGGAAAATTAATGACAAGATGGAGAAATTTACTAGATTACAGGAATATATTAATTCCATATAAAAATAATTAAACAGTAATTTTAGAACTGAATAAATGAATACTATGAAAATAAGAAATTATAGATGAGTTTAAGAGCATCCTGGAAAAACTGAAGAGCTGGCTGGTAAACATGTTAGTAGAAATTATCCAGACTCAAACACAGAGAAAGAAAACAAATTAAAACAAAAAAGGAAGGAAAGAAGAAAGAAAGAAAGAAAGAAAGATTAAGAGAGAAGTACAAGAGACATACAAGAAAATGTAAAATTTATAACTTAGCAAAAGAATTAGCAGAAGAGAAAGAGAGAACTGATGTTCAAAAAGATTTTTTTTTTACATTGAAAAAAGACATCAAGCCATAAGCCACATATTCAAGCAGCACAGCAAATTTCACTTAGAGTAAGTACAAAGAAAAGCAACAAAATAAAGAGATAAAATTCATCACCAACAATCCCATACTAAAATAATACTAAAATGAATTCTTCAGACATAAAAATTATGCCAGATTTATTCATGGAAATGTAGAAAGGAAGAGACAGTAATGATAACTGTGGTAAATTTAATGGTAACTAAGGGTAACTAATGATAAATCTAAATAAATATTGGCTGTAGAAAACAATAATCATAATGCACAATGGAGTTCAAAATAAATGTAGAAATAAAATGCATGAGAATAGTAACACCAAAGGTAGGAGGAAGAAAAAAAGAGGTATGTGTTCAAATGTTATAAAATTGGGGTGCCTGACTGTCTCAATCAGTTAAGCATTCAACTCTTGATTTTTGGCTCAGGTCATGATTTCAGAGTCATGGGATTGGGCCCTGCTTCAGTTCCATGCTGAACTTGCCTGCTTAGGATTCTCTCTCTCCCTCTCCCTCTGCCCCTCCACAGGTGCTTGTTCTCTCTCTCTCTCTCTCAAAACAGAATAAAACAAAAAACAAAACAAAAAAAAAAAAAAAAAAGAAAAAGAAAGAAGTTACACAATTGTCTGGAAGTAATAATAATACTTATTTTTAGGAGAAGCTAGTAAGTCAAGAGTGCATATTGTACATTTTTAGGATTACCATTAAACAAATAGGAAAATATTTTATAACAACCTAATAGTTGAGAAAATGAGAAAATTATGATAATTTAGCAGAAAAAGGAAAGAACGTAGAATATGTAAGAAAATAAACAATGAGATGTTATTTATAAATGTAAATACATCAATTTATATTAAATGTGAACAACCATAATACTCTATCATAAATTTAAAGATAAGGATATATCCTATGCGGAAGAAAGACATGGATTTTTTTATTTTTTATTTTAATTTTAATTCCTGTATAGTTAACCTACAGTGTTGAACTAGTTTCAGGTGTACAATGTAGTGATTCAACAATTCTATTCATTACTCAGTGCTCATCATGTTAAGTGTACTCTTAATCCCCCTCACCTATCCTCTGATAATCATCATCATTGTTCTCTGTAGTTAAGAGTCTTTTTCTTGGTTTTTGTCTCTTTTTCTTTGTTGATTTGTTTTGTTTCTTAAATTCCACATATGACTGGATGCATATGATATTTGTCTTTCTCTCTATGACTTATTTCCCTTAGCATTATACCCTGTAGATCCATCTGTGTTATTGCAAATGACAAGATTTCATTCTTTTTTATGGCTGAATAATATTCCATGCTGTGTATACACACACACACACACACGACTTTATCCATTTATCTTCAATGGACACTTAACGTTGCTTTCACACCTTGGCTATTATAAATAACACTGCAATAAATGTATGGGTGCATATATTTTTTCAAACTAGTCTTTTTGTATTCTTTGGGTAAATACCTAGAAGTGAAATTGCTGGATCATATAGTAGTTCTGTTTCTAATTTTTCAAGGGAACTCCATACTGTTTTCCATAGTGGTTGCAACAATTTACATTTCCACCAATAGGGCACAAGGGTTGTCTGTTCTCTACATCCTTGTCAACATGTGTGATTTTTTTTTGTCTTTTTGTTAATAGCCGCTTTAACGGGTATGAGGTAATATCTCATCATGGTTTTGATTTGCATTCTCCTGATGATTAATGATGTCAAGAGTCTTATCATGTACCTATTGACTATCTGTATGTCTTTTTTGGAAACATGTCTGTTTAGATCTTCCTTTTAATTTTTAATCAGAATGTCTTGTTTTTTTCTTTTGCCACTGAGTTATATGATTTTTTATAGATTTTAATTATCTCTTTATAAGATATATGATTAGTAAATATTTTCTCCCATTCAGTAAGTTGTCTTTTTCATTTGTTGATTTCCTTTGCTGTATAAGATACTTTTAGTTTAACACAGTCCTAATTTCTTATTTTTGGTTTTGTTGCTCTTGGTCTTGGTGTCAGATTTAAAAAAAATAATATTGCCAAAACTCTGTCAGTTTATCATCTCTGTTTTCTTCTAAAAATTTTATGATGTCAAGTCTTAATTTCAAGTTTTCAAACCATTTTGAGTTAATTTTTGTGTATGTTATAAAATAGTGGTTGTTTCATTCTTTTGCATGTGGCTGTCTAATTTCCGATTTATTGAAGAGATTTTCTTTTCCCATTGTATATTCTTGGCTCCTTAGTCATAAATTAATTAACCATACATGCATGGGTTTATCTGTGGGTTCTCTATTCTGTTCTACTTATCTGTTTTTATGCCAATATCCTATTTTTTCTATTACTATAGATTTTTAATGTATTTTTAAATTAGGGAGCATAATGCCTCCAGCTTTGTTCATCTTTCCCAAGATTTCCTTCATTATTCTGTTTTGGGTTTTTTTTTGTTGTTGTTTTTTACTGGTTCCATACAAATTTTTGGATGTCCTACTTCTATGAAAAATGCCAGTGGAATTTTGACAGGGATTGCATTAACTGTGTAGTATGGACATTTTAACAATATTGATTCTTCCAATTCATGAGCATGGAATATCTTCAATTCCTTTCTTTAATGTCTTGCTGTTTTCAATGTATAGGTCTTTCATCTCCTTAATTAAATTTATTTCTGCACTTTTTTTTTTCTCTTCAATGCAATTGTAAATGGGAATTTTTTTTATTAATTTCTCTTTCTGATAGTTTACTACTAATGTACAGAAATGCAGTAATTTTTCTTTTTCATGTTGATTTTGTATTCTGCCACTTTACTGAATTCATTTCTTAATTCTAACAGTTTTTTGATGGAGTCTTTGTAGTTTTTTATGTATCATGTCATCTGCAAATGGTGATAGTTTTATGTCTTCCTTTCCATTCTAGATGCCTCTTATTTATTTTTCATCCCTTATTGCTCTGGCTAGCACTTCTAATAGTAGATTGAATAAAAGTAGAAAGAATGGGCATCTTTGGCTTTTTCTGGATTTAGAGGAAAAGCTTTTAGCTTTTCACTGTTGAATATGATGTGGGCTTGTCAAATATGGCCTCGATGATGTGTAGGTACATTCCCATTTTACTAAAACTTTTTGTTTTATCATAAATGGATGTTGAATTTTATCAATTTTTTTCTGCATCTATTAAAATGCTTGTATCATTTTTGTCTTTCATTTTATTAGTATGATGTATCACAATAACTGATTTATGGATGTTGAACTACTCTTGAGCATCTTTGAAATAAATTCTACTTGACCATGGTGTATGATCCTTTCAATGTATTGTTGAATTCAGTGTGCTAATATTTCATTGAATATATTTGCATCTATGTTTATTAGTGATATTGGCCTGTAATTCTTTATTTTTGTGTGTGTGTGTTTATGTGGCATCCTAGTTTGGCTTTAGTTTTGGGGTTATAATGGGCACATAAAATGAATTTGGAAGAGTTCCTCCTCTTCTGTTTTTTTGAAAAGTTTGGGCAGGATTGGTATTTTAATTCTTCTTTGAATGTTTGTTAAAATTCACCAGGGAAGCCATCTGGTCCTGGACTTTTGTTTGTTGGGAGGTTTTGATTACTGATGCAATCTCTTTCCTAATAATTGGTCTGTTCAAATTTTCTATTTCATCATAATTCAGTTTTGGGGATTGTATGTTTCTAGGAATTTATTCATTTCTTCTAAGTTGTTCAATTTGTGTGTGTATAATTGTCCTAGTTGTGAGGATATAAGATCCCTTATGATCCTTTGTATGTGGTATGATTTGTAACATGCCCTCTTCCATTTCTGAAATCAGAAATAGAAGGAGTTTTTTTTTTAATGTGAGTTCTTTAAAAAAGTAATTAATATTGTCTGTTCCAGACATTAAATTAAAAAGAGAATTAAGTTGTAGCATTGATGAAAAAGAGGAAAGTTTTTCCTAGATAAATATACCTAATGCAATACTCAAAATCTCAGATTGCTCTGAGCTCCTTTTTTTATCTCCATTATTAATTAACTGCCTCAACTTAGTTTTTCCTAGGAGAAAGTTGAAGAGGGGATAATCATACTAAGGTAAGAGCACAATTGTCTGGAAGTTTGTATTTTTTAAATCAAAGTTAAGATAAAAACTGGTATTTATCTAACTTTGGTTACCTAAACTTACAATTTGATTTTCTAACCTTTAGGCTTTTTTTTCAGTTGCTACCCTACCATATATTTAAAGTCATTGTAAACTATCATCAGAAACATTTAACTTCTAGCTGTGACACTGTGCTTTATTTTATTCGATATGATGTCTATTCTAAGTGAAATATAAGACTAAAGTAAGTGTTTTCTTTCCTTGAAATCAGATTTTCATTATAAAGTTGACCTTTAAATGTCCCATTTTGTTAGGCAAACAACATTATTTGAAATTAGTCACAGGTTTCTTGTTTTGTGCAAGCAAAGCTTGATTACAAGCCTTTCTATAAAGCTTCTATTCAGTTTAATAATTCATACCTCTCTGCTTATCAGCTTTAGAATTCTAAAGGAGGAATTTGCCTATAAATCTTTCCCACTGCTGAATTTTATTTTAATGCACAGCAACACAACACTAACATAATTGGTGCAATCTGTTATTTACAGATATGTGGTGAGACGCAGGTGGCAAACTCTTTTTTAGTGTTGTAAGGAAAAGTAAGACCTTCTTCACAACTTGAGTTATGGGAATAAAAATTGTGGCTGGGTTAGGATAGCAGCCATTGTCACTATGGGTGTTCTCTAATTCTTGCAGTAAATCTTTTCCATATGGAATACTTTTCAATTCCACTCTACACCAGAATGCTTATTTTGTGTTAAGAACATTTACTTTCTAAAAAAGTAGATCCATAAAGGAATATTGTTGTGTACAATCTTACTCAAGTGTCCAGAATAAATTGGCTTATGATTTTTGTTCTAATAAAAATCATCTATAAATTCTTTCTGAAATCTAAAACACATACCATACGTTTTGTGCATCAACCATAACCTCTAAGTTTAAAAGCTTCCAACAAATTTCAGTTTTAGAAAACACATAATCACAGAAAACAAAATTCAACAATATGGCTTTATTGACTACATATCTCCTCTATAGTTCCATTTATATATTTCCCTCTACATAAAACCTATGAATGGAATATTTAGTATTTTCTATATCTATTTAATCAAGATCATCAGTAATAACCATTTATCAAATTCAGTGATCAAATCTTAGTCCTTGTTGTACTTCTTAGTAGTATTCAATAAATTTGATGACTTTGTTCTTAATATTCTTTTTTTTCACTTGGCGTACTCTGTGCTTCCCTCTGTGTTTTTCTCCTCCATCCTCCACTCCTTCTTCATCTTTTTTGTTAGAGTCTCTCTTCTTATCCCTAAATGTCTGAGTCACTCATGCTTAGTTTTATAACCACCTTCCTTCTCTATTTGGATCTTCCTTCCGTGTGATTCTATTTGGCTTTATTACAGTTGATTCTCAGACATATAGCCCAAGATGCTATAGGACCTTACAACAAGAACTTGAAAACTAACTTTAATTGTCTGTCTTTTTTTTTTTTTTTTCCTAATCTGGTTCAGTCTCTATGTAGCCATCAGAGTCATCTTTTAAAACATTAGAGAAGATCATACCACTTCCATAGTCAAAATTTTCTGGTGATTCCTATCACATTTAGAAAAGAATCAGCTTCCTAATTCAGGTCTCAAGGCCTCACTGATATAATATTAATCATGCATGCCTTCTGCTTCAGCTATACTTACTCTGTTTGGATCACATGGAACTTCCTGCTATTCCTTAAAACACATCTAGTTCTTTCCTACCTCAGAGATTTGCACTTGTGTTTCCTACACTAGAATGTTCTTCCAGCCCACCTGACTTCCTGCTTTTCTTCACCTCCTTCAGGGCTCCACTTAAATATCACCTCATCACAGAGACCTTCCCTGACTACCTTAAACAAAATAGAAAACGTACCACAATTCCACCACTCTGTTTCCTTACTTTGCTTTGTTCTTTTCTTGTATCACTTATTACGACTTTAAGTTAGCGGATATATTTATTCATCCAGAAGTATCTCCTGATCATCAGGGAGAATGTCCATACCTTGAGAGAGAAAAATATTCTGGAAAATGTTTTTGGAATATTTACCATTAAAACTATCAGATCAGGGATGCCTGGGTAGCTCAGTCAGTTAAACGTCTGCCTTTGGCTCAGGTCATGATCCCAGGGTCCTGGGATCGAGTTCCCATATCAGGCCCCTTGCTCAGCAGGGATCCTGCTTCTCCCTCCACCTGCCACTCCCCTGCTTGTGCTCACACTCTCTTTCTCTCTCTGACAAATAAATAAATAAAATCATTTAAAAAAACTAGCAGATCAATAACATGAAAGAGTAGCTGTGCCTTGACCAAGACGTAGGATGATACCAGCTTTCAGAACATACCTACTGTTAGTAACTGTATGTTGATTAAATATATATATGAATAAATATATATAGAATTATCATGAAATGTTCAGTATTTTAAAGAAGTATATTTTCCTCAATTTTTATCACTTTACTATTGTGCATAAATGAACTAATTATAACATTGTTGATTTCATTTCAATAGTTATTACACACCCCAAATGCCTAGCAAGAGGGTAGGTCTTAGAAGAAAAAATCAGGGGCACTGGGTGGCTCAGTCATTAAGTTTCTACCTTGGGTTCAGGTCATGATCCCTGGGATCAAGTCCTACATCGGGCTCTCTACTCAATAGAAGCCTGCTTTAACCCTCTTCCCCTCCCCCTGCTTGTTCTCTCTCTTGCTGTTTCTCTTTCTGTCAAATAAATAAATAAAATCGAAATTTAAAAAAAAAAAAAAGAAAGAAAAAGGAAAAGAAAAAAACAGGCTCCTTTCCCCAGGGTGCTCTTAGGGGAATAGGAGAAAACTATTGAACACAACTGACAACTAATGATATGAACAGAGCTCTAAGAAAACATATATATTTATATACAAATTTTAAAAGACTGTGATTGTGGAGACCTTGATGATTAGGTATAATGAGAACTCTTAATTGCAGGCTTAAAAAGGATTTGCAGTTTCTAAAAAAATAGTTCTCAATTTAGAATGAGAATTTTGATTCAAATAGAAATATCTATTTATACAAAATTTTATAAGTATATGTGAACTTATATTTTCAAAACACATTAATTATGGTACAATTTCCCAGTAGTAGCCCAGAAATAATTATGATCTTTCATGGAAGAACTGCTCATTTTTGTAGGCCACATTCAGAACAATTTGGAACAATTGCCCTACTGCTTAAAATTAGGAAGTATCTTGAATTATCTGTTGCAGGTCGGCATCTTTGCTGATGTCTATAATGTACAGAGAAATGATCAAAGTACTTAACAGCAGATAATTAACATTCTCTTGTTCTGTACAATTCACAGAAGAAAAGTTATTATTTATATTTTAAGTCTATTTTGCAAAATGTGTTTTATGTATACAAGGTGCCATTGTAAGAACAGTCATGACTATAATAAGAGACATCTTAAGGTTTTGCTATTATTCTCATACAATGGTTTCTTGGAAGAATCTGTTTTATTTTTCTAGTTCTTTCAAAAGCAAGTAGTGCCTGAGCAGTATGTTTGTATTTCTTCTATTGTGATACTTGTGTCTGTAAGAGTTGAATAGAACCCCCCTTTCTGTAAAAATAATTAGATAATAAAAAGTTTCAGATCAGTTCATATTCCAAAGAACGGAAGCTGACATTTTTATCCACCAAATTATTTTAGAACCAATTTGAATGGGTAACATTTAAAATAAATATGGATCATTAATGCAATTTCATCTTTTCACTTTGTCTTTGAGCAGATAAGTTATTAAAATAAGAACTATAAGTAAAAATAAAATCAAGCACAAAGAAAATAATGATAATTGCAGCTATTTAATAAAGCACTTTCTATGTGCCCGGCACTGAATTTGTGCTGTATATTCTCCCGACCCCCGTTTAAGCCTTGTAACAATCTAAGATGTACCTATCATGTTTATCCCTTTTGGATGGACTAGCAAACTGAGGCACAGAAAACTATATAGATGCCCATAATAATTTAAGTAACAAGGGCTCTGGTAACAAATGCAGGTGTGTGGACACAAGAGTATGTGCACCCTTGTTAAATTCTCCTCCGTCCATTTACCTTTTCCTTTTGCTAAGAATGTAATTTTTTAAAAAAGAAAGAATGAGAGAATATAATTAAGACCATGCTTTCATGTTCAGATTGTGAACATGTCATTCTGTGCACTGCCCCATTTTTAGCCATACCATTTTGGACAGATTACTTACCCTTACTCTGCCTCAGTTCTTCCCACAAAATGGAGAAGAAACGTACTACAAGAATAGGAGTATTCTCGTAGGAGAAGGAACATACTACAGGAATAAACAGTGCATGGCATAAAGAATTAGTAAGTGAAGGATAATATTTTTCATTTAAATGATTTTTTTAAAGATTTTATTTATTTATGAGAGAGAGTGAGAGTGAGCACAAGTGAGGGGAATCGGCAGAGGGAGAGGGAGAATCTGGCTCAATTCCAGAACCCTGAAATCATGACCTGAAGCAGAGGCAGCTGCTTAACTGACTGAGCCACCCAGGCACCCCAGAAAATGTTTATTGAGCACCAACAAAGCACGTTGCTTATTACCAGACGGGATATAGCTCTCCTGTCTTTCTGCTTGCTATAATCACAATTGTATATTTATTAATGATCTCTATTCTTTCTGCATGTTTTGATGCTTCTGTCTGTACTTATCATGTACTCAATAAAAATCTCCTTACAATGTGCTAACTGCTAGGTACTGAAAGTTTAGAGATCTGTGTGTCCAAACCTACTATTAAGACATACCTAGTCATGTCTGGCAAACTGATGGAGTAAGTCTAATTCACATCAATTTGTATGAGGTAAGGACATATCTAAAAAGAAAAGTAATACTAAAACCTACTGAGTGTTTAATAATGCCTGTTTTAAATACTGCTCATGTAATCATGCTAGTCAATTTAATGGTACCATCGGTGGTACCATTATAATATTGATTTTAGGTATACGGAATGTGAGACCCATGGAGATTGAGTAATTTGCCAAAGATCATTCAACAATTATGATGAGGAGCCAGTGTTGAAATACAGTCAGGAAGGCTGAGAACCTACACTCTGAACCACAATCCTCTATCATTTTGGACCCAGAACAAGATGTCATAATCCAGTGTTAAAAAAAAGTTTTTTTTGGATAGTATAGATAATTTGTTCTTTCACTATCAATGGCCCATAGACTTCTACTGAGTTCTAGTAAGAGGGGAGTATGAGTAAAAGCAAGGAGTTTTGTTTTGTTTTGTTTTTGTTTTTTTTACTGAAAACTTTATAAGACTGTTGCCTTTTTAATGAAATGTAGAAGCAAAATGAGAGCAATTCGATGTTGCCTTTTTAATGAAATGTAGAAGCAAAATGAGAAGTGTATTCTACTTCCCGAACCACAGAATACCACTCAACCTTGACACCTAGAAGACAGTTCTTGGTGTAGTGTCTGGCCGGAGAGCCGTACATGGAATATAGAGCAACAGTGTCCAACCCAGAGAATGGCAGAGGGTTTGGGCCAATTCATGAACAGTGCCCAGGGTGGGGGGACTACTGCCCAAACCAAGCAGCGTTGGTGTCAGATATGTCAGTAAGAATCCATAGTGATGTGTGGAAATCTAGCAGAGTCAGAGATGGTATGGTCCACAGGGAAAGAGGATCAAAGCCACACAAGCGAACAATAAACAAATTTGGCCTCATGGAAACTCAAGTGAGCCAGAAGTGTTAAGGAGCTCTTGCTAAGTGACTCCATATCCACTAGGAGTGGAGGGATTAATAAACCCTGGAGGGATTATTTCAGCAAGGCATAGAAGAGCCATTGCAATATGGATGATGAACAGAATTTTGTCAACTTCATTTATGTCTTGGCTTTGGATATACTCAGATTTCCTAAGTGAGGCATGATCCCCTTTCTTAAGAAATTTATGGTCTCTTAAGTGAGACAGACAGGCAAAATACTACTTAAAACATGGCTCTGTGCTTGAGTTCTACACAAGGTTCATCTGGAACTCAATCAGTGACGAGGAGGTTACATTCCTCATTCTCAACACTCTACCTTGTTCTGCTCTTTCCATCTCACCCCCAAATTTCCTTTTATTATTACTGTGATTGCCATAATATAAATTAAGCTTAAATCTTAGTTCATGACGGCAAGTTCATTCTACGAATCACCATTTGCTTACTCTGTTGTTCTGTGCCATGCAGGAACATACAGTCAATGAAATCAATATAGTCAATTTAAAAAACATGTGATAGTTGTGATCAATAAAAGTCACTGCAAACAGTGACTCAGTGAATGCTGAGTCATTTATGAAGATACGGGATTAGTTTCCTGTGAGACTCTGGTCACATTTTCATCAACCAAATAATAAGTAACCTTATTTTGTATGTGTTTCTGCTTAAAGACCCTTATTTAATGTGTGGTTGACTCATTAATGTTGAGCCTAGAGCCAAGGGTGCTATTAACTTATGCCTGAACAAAGTGGATCCACATATTTGTCTATAAGGCACATCACAGACACCCTATGCTTCGAACAGTAGCTAGCTCCTCAGTACTACACAGGAAGGCCACTTTAAACAATAAAATTACCAAGAGAAAGCACAAACAAGCAAAAATATGTGGCAGTAAATAAACAGCAAAAAGACACTTGGTCACCCAGGAGAGCTGAAACAAGAGGGCAGAGCCTTGTTTGACCTCAGCTGGAAACGCATCCCCGCAGGGACAATTCAAAAGTTTCCTTACTCTGGGAATGCTTGAAAGTGACTTGAGAGTAACTCATGTGATCAGGGCGGTGCGGGGGTGGAGGGAGGGAAGTGTGAGTTCCACATAAATTTTAACGAGTAGATGAATTTGCAAATATAGAAATCACAAATAAGGAGGATTTACTACATTGAGCAAATAACATCACATAACTGATTTCCATAAAATCTTTTTCACTTAAAATGTGACTCTAGTTGGGATCTTAATAAATAAAATCAAATATATTTTAATCCATTAAATGAGATTCTTTGTTTATAGCTGATAATACATTAGAAAACACATAAAACTCTTAAAAATCTCTTGTTTAGGGGCGCCTGGGTGGCTCAGTGGGTAAAAGCCTCTGCCTTCAGCTCAGGTCATGATCCCAGAGTTCTGGGATTGAGCCCCATATTGGGCTCTCTGCTCAGCAGGGATCCTGCTTCCTCCTCTCTCTCTCTCTCTGTCTGCCTGCCTCTCTGCCTAATTGTGATCTCTGTCAAATAAATAAATAAAATCTTTAAAAAAACCCCTCTTGTTTAGCATGATGTAATAATCACTCATATCTCCCCTAATATGTTACAATTAAGTATATATGCATTATATATGTATAAATTGTATATATAAACAATACATAAAAATTTCTATATAAAATTATATATGTATATATAAAATATATACATATCAATGGCCAACCTATGAGTTTGGTACCTTTATCAAAAGGAAAACATACTCAGTCCTTTCTGAGGAAACTGCCCCCCAATATTTTTTTTCTGAACAAATCACAATGATCTATCAGTTTCAATTAGTAAATCTGAAGCTACTGTTCTGGCCACAATTGATTATAGGAAGAATATGTTTGTGAGTCAAAGGCAACCTGTTTAGACAGATCATAGTAAAAGCCAATAGCCAATGAGATGGCTTGGTATAAAACCATCTTTGATGAGGATGGTCCTACTGCACTGTGATAAACTTACCTAGCCATATCAATATGTCTTGACAATATTAATAATAGGTATTAATAAAAGAATCCTGGTTTCATCCTATGTGATGTTTAATTATTTTTCTATTCCTCTCTCAGCTACCTCATTCTAGTTTTGAAACTCCAGAACTGGTGCTATTATAAAATTGCTAATACAGTTTCCCGTTCCATGACATTTCACCACATAACTTTATACTAAACTCCCATCATCAAAGAGAAACTGTGTCTGTCTGTTTCTGGCATCAGGAACATAGTTGATTATTGCCAAGGCATTTGAGGCTCGAAGCATTTGAGTGAACTGGCTAAGGTCACACAGGTAGAGGTGACAGTAGTCACAAACCTAATATCTTAACTTACAGGACTTCTGTTCATGCATATCATACAACAGCTACTTACACTATCAAGATGACCATTTTGGGACATGCTCCACCTGGCTTTAGTGACAGATTACAGTTCCTTGCATGTTAAAAATCCACCCTAGAAAAAGAACTCAATTTCACTCTTAGATATGGACATCAAATATAAATTATTTTATCTTCATCTATAATTTTATTGAATTTATCTTGTTCATCTAATCCTTTTTAGTAGATGACTGTTAAATCAAAACAGGTTTAGCATACTGGAATTTTCTAGTGGGAGAAAAGACCCTCCGTCTATAAATGAAGGATAAAATAGTCACAGAAAAAAGGAAAAATCATCTTTAACCTCAGGCTTACTAAGTAAAGCCTTACAAGGACAAAACACTTGACTTGATATTAATCAAGAACCAGCCTCCCAAGGCAGGAGAGACCTGAACAGGTTGGACTCATGACATGATGCTTGTGAAGTGTCTCGAAATGCTGTCACCCCTGCTGAGACTCCTGATGCTGCTACTTCTAATGCCAGACCTGCTGTCTCTCCATGTTACCCTCTTGTTCACACCACTTCATGCTCATGTCCAATGAGCCAAGGAACACACTCATAATCTACCTGTTCCAGGGGAATAAAAGCATTTTTAGCAACCAAATTAGGGAATGCTGGGGCTAAAGATCAGTAACCATGATTGATTATACTCTAGCTCTTGCATCTGGAAAGGGGAATCCAGTAAAGATATAAAGCCATGAATTTGGAGCTAACAGAAAGTCATTCTCTAAACCGTTAGTATAAAAGAACAATTGGAGCCTGGTGTCATATTTTAATGGTGGTCATCATTGCATAGATATTCATGAATGAGATTTGAATGAGAAATAGAAAAGTACATCTTGTGTCAGATGGGTAAATGTTTTAAATTGGTTTTTGCAACTTATTGATTTATACAAATAGAGATATGCCTATCATATTAAACATTTCTGAAATTTCCTTAACTTCACTAATATTTGCTATTTATGCTGTTATTGAAAAATCAACACTGCGATTATTTTGTGTGTATATTTATTATTTAAATGACTTATTCAGCCATCCTAGTTGAAACCAATTAGAATTCTATATTTAACACATATTGTGGAATGAACACTGTATAAGACATTAATAATACAATGATAGACAAGATAGACACTACCCTGCTTTTGAAGAAGCTACCATTTAGAGGAAGGAGAATAGGATTCATAGAAGAATGTATAGGGAAGATATAGTATTAAGCATAGTAATAGGTGTAAGTTCAAGGTATATGGAATTACCAAAGAGGCATACATTTAGTTTTTTTGAGAAATGGAAGCTTTCCTAGAAAAGGAAAAATCATCACTAACCCCGGGCCCATGAAACGATGTGCCTGAGTGAAGAAATGGAATGAGGAAGTACCAGGGACTGGGTTACCAGTGTGCACAAGTACCACCAGCTGGGAGTAGGGTGCATTCAGAGGAACCACACGTTCTTGTGACTGGTTGTCGCACAGAATGATAAAGTGAGAGGGATAGGGATAAAAGGAAAAGTGGGGAGAGAGGTTGCTGGTGTAGGAGGCTGGAGAGGGTCTGAGTGAATTCATCAGCATTATGGTGTTTGCTCTTTGCCCAGTGAGCCATGGAAAAGCAAGAAGAGGTTTTGAGGAGGGGAGGAAGATACCCGGATTTGATCTTTAGGGTAACCACTCTTGTTTCAAATGTGAAACAGGCTGGAGAGCGGCAATGCTGGAAGTAATTAGGTTAGAAGAAAATTGGAAGATGTATTGGGGAAGCCCAAGCCAAACTAGTGGCCATGGAGATAAAGGAAAGGAGACGTTATTTAAGAAATACTGAGGACACAGGGGCATTTGGATGGCTCTTGGTTAAGCAACTGACTCTTCGTTTTGGTTCAGGGTATGGTCTCCGGGTGTGAGATTGAGCCCTGTGTAGTGCTCTGCACAGGGCATGGAGTCTGCTTAAAATTCTCTCTCTCTCTAAAAAAAAAAAAAAAAAGGAAAGGAAAGGAAAAGAAATACTTTGGACACAGAATGAACAAAATTTTGGTGATTGATTAGATTGGTTTGGTCTGGACGGTATTGGATGACTTAACCTTTTGAACTTCAGTTTCCTTATTTGTAGAATCCATATAATAACAGTACTATGCCATGGGATTACTATGAAGGTAAAATAGGAAAAATCAGACATTTCACATTCTATAACCAAAATCAGTTATACCAGGGTAACATCTGGTTGCCCAGTTTTGGCAAAGAGCTGGCACTTTCCTGTAAAGGAGAAATTGCCAAGAGAGGAATGCAATATATTGGAAGATGTCTAGTTTTGTTTCACATTTCATCTCTGTTGTAGCCATTCCTGTCCAATATCCAACATATTGATGTCCTAACTGATCTTGCCAGGTCTTCTTTTGTACTTTCAAAATACTACCCAGATTATAGACGGAATATTTTTAAACTAAGTATCAGAACATATTACTGCTGGGTTTTAAAATTGTTAAAAGGCTAGGGCACCTGGGTGGCTCATTTGGTTAAGCACCTGACTGGGGTACTTAAGTCATGATCCTAGAGTCCTGGGATCTAGCCTGGCATCTGGCTGCCAGCTCAGTGGGGAGCCTGCTTGTCCCTCTGCCCCTCCCCACCACTCATGTTCTCTCTCTATCAAATAAATAAATAAAATCTTAAAAGAAATTTTTAAAAAAGTGTTAAATGGCTATCCTTAGGATCTTTTATATTTATTTAGGGTAAAATAATGCCCTAGGCTAAAGCATTGCTATAAGGCCTTTCCAAACTCTGCAGCTTCATCTCAGAATTCTCTTCTCTCTGCTCTATCTCCCACCATTCCAGCTTTCTTTCCATCTTTCAAAGATGACATGGTTCCTACTGCTCATGATTCCTAGGACTATTAGAATTTTTGTGCTCTTGTATGTTTTAACTTTTTTTTTTTTTTAATCCTTCAGATTGTACAACGTTGACATTTAAAAGAAAAACAATGAATGCTTATTATGTGCAAAACATTTTTTCTAAGCTCTTTATATGCGATGCTTTATTTAATATTTATAAAACTCTATGGGATAATTATTATCTCTATTTTAAATATGTAGAAACTGAGGCAGTGAATTTAAGTAACTTATCCAATGTTATGCACATGCTAAGAGATGGAGATTTTGAGGAAAAATAGGACATTTGCATAGTCTCAAAATATCTTCTTCCAAGATATTTATTTCTTTTAAGATTTTATTTATTATTTTAGAGAAAGAGAGAGCACAAACAGGGGGAGGGGCAAAGGGAGAGGGAGAAGAAGATTCCCCTCTTAGCAGGGAGCCCAATGTTGGGCTCAATCCCAGGACTCCATGATCGTGACCTGAGTTGAAGGCAGAGGCTTAACTGACTGAGCCACCCAGGTGCCCCACTCCCAAGATATTTATTAATAAAAAAGGGAATACAGAAGCTTTCAGTGGAGAAACACAGAAAACAATACCTTGATATACCAAATACTGAATGATAGTTTAACTAAAAGATACTAAATGTTCAAGCTTAACATCATGAGTAGTAAGACATCTGATATGATATAGTGAAAAGGATGAAACATCACATCTTTTGTATTCTTATTCAAATGTGTATAGCCAGTCTAATCATGAAAAGGACATCAGACAGACACAAATTGTGGAATAAATTCTACAATATAGAATTTGATATCTACCAGCACTCTTCATCAAGATCGTTTGTGAAAGGCAAGGAAAGCTGAAGGATTATCACAGATTGGGGTAAACCAAAGAGACATAAAAACTAAATGCAACATGGGATCCTGAAATAACAAAGAAAGGAATTATTGGAAAGACCAGGGAATTTTGAGTAAGATCTGTAGTTTAGTCATGAGCAGTACTGTATATTACTTTCCTAGTTTTGATCCTTATACTACAGTTATGTAAATGCTAGCATTAGGGCAAACTGAGGGAAGCATTTGTAGGAACTCTATTTTCATAAACTTTCCATATTTTAAAATTACTGGAATATTAAAAGGTGAGAGAGAGAGGAAAAGGAGTCAGAGAAGAAGCCCAATTGGAGATTAAGTAAAACCTTTCACATTGTACTCAAAGATGTAACAGAAGCCTAAGTGTTCGCATTGACAAACATGCCCTTAAGACATTTTAAAAATCCTTGTTAGTATTGACATGATTAACCAATATGGTAGCCTTCTTTTATCTGGCAGTGCCAGAGGGAAAGGTATTCTACCTAAGTGCATTCTTCTGATAACGACAAACACCTAACAATTTCTTACTTCCTTTTTAAAAAGCTATAGTGCTCAAGGGATAGAGGCTCTGAAATTAGAAAAGTTGGGTGCTTCATACTTGTTGACCATCCTTTGTAGTTTGGAGACTTGAGCCAAATTTTTTAACCTCTTTGAAACTCAGTAAATTGAGAATCATAATTCTGTGCTAATAGATTCTAATTAAATGCAACTTCCCTTATACATTTATATTAAGTTAATACAAGGCTAACAACTGTTTGAACACATTTTTATATGAAAGTTTACCCTCACAATGTATTGACATGTGAACACCTTTTTTGTCCTTGTACTAAGCACTCTGTTTGTTACATTCTTTGTGTCTTGTTCCTAATTTTAATTTTTTTTGTATCTGTTCTTTTGCTATCAGCTTTCTTTTGTCAGAATTGCCAATGTGCTTTTCATCAAAGAAAACATATTATTCAGTTTTGTATCAGTGACAGCACATGGTGAGCTCAAGATTTTGGCAAGTGACTGAGTGAATGAAGAAGCATATAAATGAATGAATTAATTAATACTCATAATATTTCATGGATTATGAAACTATTATGAAGAAAATTCAAAGTTCAACGAGGCACTGAAATATTTTCAGTTATGCTTTTTAGAGGGCTTTTGTGTTTTTTTGTGGATCTTTTATTTTATATCAGAATTTACCTTTGCTCAGTATGAAATCCCTATGATAAATAGCAAATATATTAATATTTAAAACTGAGGTTCAACATTATATTAAAGATATAAAAATTCTGTCATTTAATTATAAGCATATATATGCACATTCTTGGTATTTAAAATATACATGCAGAGATAAATTCTTGAGTTAAAATCAATCACATTAAGTTTTACGGATATGTTTTTTGTGTTACAAAATAAATGATGTGCAAGTATCTCTCTCTTTCTCAGAGATACAAAGTTAGAAAGTAGAAGACCAGATTTAGAACTATAATGCAAGTCTTCTCATTGATTTTTTTTCCATTACATTTAGTAATTTCCAAAATATTGAAAATCAGTAATATGAGAAATTTTTCAGTATGATTCTTGGCTCACACCTGTCTTGATGTGAGCTATCAGCTCCCTGCCTCCATGTTGTGAGAGAATTCTTAGTGGAGTAGTCAGACACCTATCATCTGGAAATATGTAGGTTATTTGCTTTCAGTGGGCGGGAAAGGAGCAGGTGTGACCAAGAGTAGGGCCAAGGCAGCCCCTCTCCTACTACCCACCATTTAAGAATCTTTCAGCATTTGTTGCGGTACCTGGGTGGCTTCATTGGTTAAGCATCTGAGTCTTGATTTTGGCTCAAGTCATGATCTCAGGGTCTTGAGATCAAGCCCTGTGTCAGGCTCCGTGCTGGGTATAGAGCCTGCTTCAGATTATCTCTCCTTCTCCCCTTCTGACTCACAAGCTCTTGCTCTCTCTCCCTCTCTTAAAAAAAAAAAAATAATAATTCCAACATTTGTTACAGTTTTAAACTCAGTGCAAGATTCAAAGGACCTGAAAATGGATTGTTTATGTAGACCATGCCTCAGTGCAGCTTTTATCAACTCCCTCCTGAGCTGAAGGCTCACTGAAATTAATATCTTTTATGGCATTCACTCAATTCCCCCCTCTTTTTTGTTCCCACTTCTCCATTTTTGAATCTTTGCTTCCCCAGACTGAATACCAGGTGTCTACTGCATTATATAGTAATAATTTGTGTTTTGATGAAAAACCACTGCCATAGTCTGACTACTAAGACAGTCATTCTGTTGTTATTTCTGCAAGCTCACGTTGGGATTGGCAGATAAGGAGGAAAAGACTACTTAGGGTGGGGTTCTGTGATATATTGATCCCTTGAACTTCCCATGCAAGATTGTAAGACAAAAATAAAGAGTATGAGACATGTTGCATTTATCATGCCACACCCCCAATATTAGTTCTTAATACCATAAAGCACTTTTTATAATCAACAGGAGTTGATTTAATAAGTTGATTTAATAAGCTGATGCCATGAGAATTGTATCTTATACAGGTTACCAAGCAATGCATCTTTTTCCATGAGCCATTGGAGTAAAGTATAACCATATGAGAGAGTCCTTAAGATTATTATTATTATTGTTTTTTATTATATACTCTGTGGCCATTGTGATGGTTGTAAATAAGCCCATTGTCGTCTTTAAGGCTAATGAGGTCATGCATAGGACTTAACTGGATGATTCCTTCCTTAAGCTCTTCTAAATACTGACAAAAACATCTTTCTAAAATGCAAATCTAAGTCCGTTATTCCTTTCTTATATCAGTCAATGGTTTCCCATCACATTTAAGATTCAGCTGCCTTGGCATGTCAGAGATATTTAGATTACCATTCTGGTTTTTCAGACTCAATTCCCAGAAGTCTACTTGGATTTTATTCCCAAGCACTCTAGTCCATAATAATTAATAATAATGGTAGTAGTAATAGTAATTTGCACTGCCTAAAATTACTTGGCTGTTTAATTCTTTTGTTGATCCAGTTATGCAAAACAGTCTCCGAGGCATCTTCTGGTGAAGTTCAGCAGAGCCTTCAAAATCATCTCCTTATAATTGCTTCTTTGAAGCTTTTTTTTTTTTTTTCCTACTTTGAAGCTTTCATTGGGTTGTTTCTGCAGACAAAGCTTATAACAATCAGCTCTGTTTTACTTGGGTTTAAAACTATTTTTATCATTATACTGATTGTACTATATTTTAAAAATTTTAAATATTAAAAAAAATTTAAGTGTTTTTTTCAATTCTGCCATATAAATATGTTAATTTTAAGTATTTTCTTATATTAAACAGAAGAAATCTATTCTTTGATAATAGTTGTATCTTATAAACTTTCTATTTTGAATGCCTATTGCAGAGCCTGACACTTGGTGAGCTCCTAATATTTTTCCCTTTAATCCAACTCTTGAAAATATATATTTTCCATCGAGTTGCAAAAAATTTACATATTTGCCATGTTGATTTGGGTGAAGATTGCCAGGAATACCTCGCAATCCCTGCGCTGATGGACGAAAGTGAGGAGGAGACAAGGGGGTCAACGCTCAGAGATGAAGACCCTTTGCTCTTCTTTACTTCTACTTTTATTGGTCATTCAGGATAATCACAAATCCTTATCACTGTTTTTCAGGCACATGATGTGTTACAAAGGGTCTTACTAGAAATTAGGGCATCTGTTTATGAGAAGCTAAAATATGCTAATCTCCATGTTCTACTAAACATAGCCTAAGGGACAATGTATATCTCTCTTAGATCACAGGGTGACCCTTTGGGCTAAGAAAGCTTCTTTGGGAAGGAGTGCTCAGGCAGGCTCCAGCATTCCAAAGGCCTACGCCCTTCTACAAAACCTTCCTCGTCCCCAGCAGCCTCCGCGTTACATTTTAGCAAGCCAGATACTATGGCTGATTTCATGCTCTCCATTAACCCCAACACGAGATTATCCAGACTTGGGGGAAAATATCTTAATGACTCTGTAAGCCACTATCTCATTAATTTGGTATGTGTTTATTTAACTAATATAGATATTTACCTACTACAGTGATTTTTTTTTTCTTAAGAAAATTAACAATTAAAACGATCTCAAAAACTCAATCTCCCCAGCTGAAGCATTGTACATTTGGTTAACAGAGTAAGGCTCCTATTTATTACAGATTAGCCTATAATAAAAATACACAAATCATTTTTTCATTATTTCATTATGGATTTTTAAAATTGTGTTTTAATTCCAGTGTAGTTAACATACAGTGTTCTACTAATTCCAGGTGTGCAATATAGTGATTGAACACTCCCATATATTACTCAGTATAAGTGTACTGTTTGTGCCCTTCACTTATTAGCCCATTCACCCACCCACTTCCTCTTTGGTAACCATCTGTTTATCCTCTATACCAAATTCCTGATTCTTTTAATAATTTTATCATTGTTTCCATCCCATTGAGCACGTTGAGAAAATAGAAAAAGAGATTTTCGAGACAAAGTACTTACGAACAATGGAATGACTGAAAATGTCTTCAAACTGTGTAATTCCATTGATTCAAGCTGCTACCTCACTACTTTTGTATATCATTGTATACGTCTGTGTGTGCTTTTCTAGAAGATATAGTGTATGATATTGATATATACCTGAAAGATTCTTTACCAATTATTTTCTTATGAAATACTAGAAAAAGAACATATCTTTATAGATCGCATCATTCTGACTAATGAAAATGAATTTCTTTATTTCATTCAAATATAAGATAAATTAAATCCAGTCTTTTCACCAATTATCCAAAATGACTTTGTGCACATAAAAGTTATATTGTTATAGTGTTTTGTGATGAGTACAACTTATTAAAACAACATATGCTTCCTCTTGAGTCAAAAAATATTTGTGCATATCACAAAGCCTCAAGATCTACCAAATTTTCTCCTATGACTTGAATTTCATCTTATAGCTAATTCAGAAAGTGATATTAAAAAAAGATCAATGTTTATATGTTAGTTTTAATATCTTTGCTTTGTCCCTAGCCAAAAATTCTCATTTTAGCTGCCAACAATTCTAATAATTTTTATTCAAAATGTGTATATGTGATTTTTAAATGTCACTGCAGGAGAGATCACAAAAATTGGCGAGATTTAGACTCACTTGAATATTCTCAAATATAAAATCCATATCTAAAATAAGTAGACATGTATATCCTAAGATTTTGGAGTGACAGCTAGACTTAATACAGACTTATCTCTGGTGAATACCATCATTTCATCGTCAAATCACTGTGTGGAGTCTCAGGGACAATGCCATGCCTATCAAAATTCTCCCTGGTTTCAGGTTATTATTTGTTTTGTTTTGTTTTGTTTGATTTAAGATTTACTTATTTATTTTAGAGAACGAGCAGGGAGAGGGGGCAGAGGGAGAGAAAGAATCTCAAAGAGACTCTCCACTGAGTGTGGAGCCCAAGCAGGACTCAATCTCAGGGCTCTGAGATTATGAGATTATGACCCGAAGCCAAATTACAAGAGTCAGGCACTCAACAGACAGAGTCACTCTGGTGCCCCTGTTTTCTTTTCCTTTAAATTGACTTCAAACTTACACTATTATCTTTCTGTTTTCTCTTCTTTTTGCTTTTCAGTGTTTCTAACTGAAATTAGAATTTAAGACATACTGCTCTATAAATGGTTAAATGAAGAATATTACAAAAATAAATAACTCCTAGAACTTTTTTTTTTTTTAATTTTATCAAGGAATTCACTATGTTGGGAGATGGAGCTATATAGTTAGCCCCATCTTTGTAAGCCAATATTCAATCAAGCATTAGTTCAACAAGAAAATAAATTGGTTTCTGAGGAGCAGTAGATTTTGTGTAATAAAAAATTAATAATTCACAGGTTAATAAGGTGACAAGCTAGATGAGCCTCTGAAACTGTTGAGGCACATTATCTTCTCAATGAGACATTAGCTCCAATGGGTTCCCCAAAGGAATAGAAGTACCAAATTTACCATTACTCATGATATATACAGACAACATCTATCCCACCATACCCTCCTTCTCCCCAAAAAAGAAGAAGAAAACTTGACTAGTTTCAACTCCTGATTTAACTTTAAGAGTACAGAAGTCCAAAATATCATCACAGAATCATTGAAAATCTGATGTTCCCAGCTGATACCCCATATTGTAATTTAATGTTCCTTCTGGGGATGTTGCCCCAGTTTGAGATGCATGACATTAAACTATTGCCAAAATGTCTATTAATGTTCATAATATTTTGATAAGAACTGAAAAGTGCCACGTTTGGTTGCTAGTATAGTTTTTTTCTTTTTTTTTGGTTTGTTTTTGATTGATATTTCCATTTGTACTTTCTTACATGTTTCTGCTCCAGGTTTGTTCACTAGCATTCAGGATTTAAACATGGGGTATCTTTTGCAATGAGACACAGTATCGCTGTCTTTATAGGAACTTGAAATCAAGTAGTTTTATTAAAAGGGAGAAGCAGCTTGTGGCAGCAGTGTCACATCTGTGAACACAACACATTACTGATGTTACTTTGTTTCTCATTAGGCTGATCTAATTAGCTATCTTGATAATTTTTTTTCACCTGATACATCTCCTATGAATCTGTAGTGTCACAGAAATATAAATCTGCAATAAACAAAGATCATTCAGTTCAGTCCCCTCAAACTTCAGGTGAAAAAGTTGACTCCTACAGGGGGGGAAATTAAAGCTATTTGCCCAAAGACTCACACTACCCCATAGAAGTACAGTCAGGTCTAGAAAAAAACCCCAGATACCCTGGTTCCAGTCTGTCAGTTCTCAAACTCAAAAGACCTATCTATCCCATGTATACCTTTGTCTCAGTAGAAAAATAAATTAGAAAGAAACATACATGAATTGTTAAATATGTATACTATTAGAAAACTGGAATTCATATATTTACATGTAAACAATGCAATATAAACAACAACAACCTACTAATTTTATTGAACTTACATTTGTTGTAAGGTAACATAAGTTATATAGTGGGCTTTATATTATTTAAAACACAAAAATAATCATAAGCACTTAATTGACTGTGTTAGCTTAAGAATTCTATGTTTTAACCGTTAACTGTTTAGTTCACCAGAAGGTAGATCTTTGTAATATGATGAATGGATGGCTGTAGAATTATGCATAATTTCCCAGTCAAAATGGAAAAGATATGCTTATTTATCCAATTGGAATTTTATCAGGAGGGCATTTGAAGTCTACCTCTGGGCCTTTATATTACTTTGAAAATCACTCTTTTTTTTTTTCCAGTGTTTCAAAATTCATTGTTTATGTGCCACACCTAGTGCTTCATGTAATACGTGCCCTTCTTAATACCCACCGCCAGACTCACCCATTCCTCCACCCCTCTTCCCTCTAAAACCCAGTTTGTTTCTCAGAGTCCACAATCTCTCGTGGTTTGTCTCCCCCTCCAATTTCACCTAATTCACTTTTCCTTTCCTTCTCCTAAGGTCCTCCATGTTATTCCTTATGTTCTACAAATTAAGTGAAACCATATGATAATTGACATTCTCTGCTTGATTGTTTCACTGAGCATAATCTCCTCCAGTCAAGTCCATGTTGATAAAAAAGTTGGGTATTCATCCTTTCTGATGGTTGTGTAATATTCCATTGTATATATGGACCATTTCTTTATCCATTTGTCTGTTAAAAGGCATCTTGGCTCTTTCCACAGTTTGGCGACTGTGGCCATTGCTGCTATGAACATTGGGGTCCAGATGGCCTTTCTTTTCATTACATCTGTATCTTTGGGGTAAATACCTAGTAGTGCAATTGCAGGGTCATAGGGTAGATCTATTTTTAATTTTTTGGTAGATCTGTTTTCCAAAGTGGTTGCACGAACTTACATTCCCACCAACAGTGGAAGAGGGTTCCCCTTTCTCTACAACCTCTCTAACATTTGTTGTTCCCTGTATTGTTAATTTTGGCCATTCTAACTGGTGTAAGGTGGTATCTCAATGTGGTTTTGATTTGAATTTCTCTGATGGCTAGTGATGTTGAACATTTTTTCATGTGTCTGTTAGCCATTTGTATGTCTTCTTTGGAGAAGTGTCTGTTCACGTCTTCTCATTTTTTGACACATTATCTGTTTTTTGGGTGTTGAGTTTGGGGAGTTCGTTAAAGATCTTGGATATCAGCCCTTTGTCTGTAGTGTCATTTGCGAATATCTTCTCCCATTCCGCAGGCTGCCCCTTTGTTTTGTTGACTGTTTCCTTTGCTGCCCAGAAGCTTTTTATCTTGATAAAGTCACAAAAGTTCATTTTCACTCTTATACAGGATTTCAAACTATTCTTAAATTCTTCCTTTTTCAATGTCACTTTTCTCACTAAATTGATCAAATATTTAAGAAAATTGATTCCATACTTAGAGATCCAGGGAATGTAAAATTATAAAGGTGGATGTCGTTTAAGAAATTATCATTCACCACCCCATGATTAGGTAGAAACCAGCTAATGTGCATACACAAAAGTAACAATTCACTTTATATATGGATAGCAAGGAGACTCCATACCCACTTAATTGTTTACACTAATTTTTTGAGACATATTTTTGTCACTTGAACCCCCTACCATGAATCTTAAGACCATTTTCATTTTCCTTTCACTTCAAATACAAGGAAACACAGGAAAGAAAAAGTGTTTGGTGAGTATTCTATGATTTTATGGAACTTGTAATATTTTCTTGGAGTTACCAAATTCTATTATTATGATTATTGTTGTTGTTTTGCATCAGAGACTAAGTGTTTTTTTTTTTTTTTTTCTGGAAGGAGGAGTCAAGGTGATTGTTGATGGTGATATTTATAATTGTTCATAGATACTTCATAATGCTTACTGCTAATAAACACATGGGAAAGATGATTAAAATATTTTTCCCTATATTGTTAAATTTTCAGTGTTCCCAAACATGTTGAACATAATCTAATTAGACTTCAGATCTAGAATCCAGTTTATAAGAAGCCCTACAGGTAGAAGGATAAGATAAATGACACCTAGAAGGAATACTGAGAAGGAATCCGGCAAACTCAGGATATGGGTTTGGGGTAGTTAAAGAATTACATCCTCCATGTGTCCTCTTTTTCTCCTTATTTTTTGTTGAACAAGATTGATCCACCTATGTTCATAGCTATCTATAAAATAATGTAGACCAGAGTGCCTGGATGGCTCAGTCTTTAAGCATTGCCTTCAGTTCAGGTCATGACCCCTGGGTCCTGGGATCAAGCCCCACGTAGGGACTCAGCCAGAAGCCTGCTTCACCCTCCCACTCCCCCTGCCTGTGTCCCCTCTCTTGCTGTCTCTCTCTGTCAAATAAAAAAATAAAATCTTTAAAAAATAATAGTAACGTAAACCATATTCCATACTTTGCATGTATGTCACCTAACTTCACCATTAAAATAGTGAAGCAGTTATTATTTAACCAATTTTATAGTTAATGAAAATCATTTAGAAAGGTCCCAAATCACATATTTAATAGGTGGTGAGGTTAAAGGTCAAAGGCAATCTGATCTCAAAGTTTATACATTTACCAATGACACCATTTTTTCTCAGTATAGTTGATGGGAAAATGGCACCAAGAATTTTAAAGACTTTATTAAATAAAAGGCAGATTTTATGTCTGCTGAATTAAAATCTCTGGAGATAGGGTACAGGTATCTGTCTTTGTTAAAGGCTCTTCAGGAAGGTCTATATTGGATACAATTCTAGTGCTTTGATATGTTAGGATGCTGGAGCTGATGTACTGAATTAAGAATATGCAATTATAATTTTAAAAAATTCAAAAAGGGGAAGTTGGCGCCTGGGTGGCTCAGGCAGTTCAATGTCTGTCTTTGGCTCAGTTTGATCCCAGGGTCTTGGGATTGAGCTTCCTGCTCTGTGGGGCTCATGCTTCTCCTTCTCCTCATGGGGCTTCCTGCTCTGTGGGGCATCTGCTTCTCCTTCTCCCTGTGCCCCTCCCCCTCGACTTGTGCTCTCTCTCTCCCTCTCAAATAAATAGATAAACTTTAAAAAAAAAAAAAAAACTTAAAAAAAAAAAAAAGATGAACAGCTGATTGAGTAGACACAAGCCATCCAGAGGTAATTGGCAGGTATCTTCCTCTGCATCTGAACTTCCATTCTAGAGAAGTGAAAATCCCGAGGGTCCTTGTGATTGAAGGCACAGTTTCAATACATCCACAGACAGGAAGTAAAGTCACAGGTGTTATTACTTACAAATTCCATAAATGGGGTTGGGTGGGGAGGAGTGAGCAGTGCCCTGGAAAAAGGGCAGTTGTCTATCCTAGGTCATGAGCCATCTGGACATAGAGAGCAGGGTAGCAAGGATTTATTACCTCAAAGGTAGATGCGATGGGGTGGAGGTGATTAACTTTTTGTGGGTTTAACTCTAGACAGCACGTCAGAAAAAACATAAGTTGTCTTTCTCATCACAGATGGCACTGTGTTATAGTGATTCTAACAGAAAAAAAAAAAAAATTATTCCAAAAGAAAACATAACAAAACGTGTTCTATTTAGTGCAGCTTAAACACTTAAAATAGATCATAAGGCAATGGAAGAAATGAGCTTGAAAGACTTCAGCCATGTTTAAAACAGTTGGCTTTGATTTTATCCACACTCCATTTTTTTTTTTTGAAGTATCGCCCTAGAATTCAACTGTTTGACCATGACTTTGATACTTAGCTCTTCTTCCTCATTTAGGCTTGATGATTAGAGTAATGTTTTTAGTGTCAGAGTTTATGCATTCCCTTCCCAAATTCACTCAACCTCTGATTCTTTCCATTTTTAGCCACTTTTGGATAATGATTCCACCTAGATGATGATTCCACCTTAGACCCACAATCTAGAGTACAAACCTTAAAGCTCATGCTCCTGGCCCGTGTTCTGACCCAAACTGCCTGATAAAGGAAACTTATTGCTCTAACTGTGTCTTCTGTGACAATTATACCTGCAAGTGGGGAAAATTACACCTGTAAGACTAGATAGAACATGCTGATAGAATTAAAAAGGAATGTGGATAACTACTACTGCAGAAAAAGTATTAAAATACTTTAGAGTTTTTCATCCACATATTCAAGAAATTCAACTGTGGCAATGCTATCTGATTATTTCAGACTCATAAGAGACGTGTAGCTTTCTTGAGTTCATCATTTTTATATATCTAAAAATATGCCATGGAAACCTTCTTCCTTTCCTTTGCTAATAATTTTCCCGTATGAGTTTCCTCATTAATTTCTATTTTAGTCCATGCAGAAGTTAGCTAGAATCCTCGGCAGTGTCTCTTCAAATGCCTGGAAGCATCTGTACTCTGACTTGCTGCCGCTGTTTAGTTCTCACTTCCAGTGTTTATCAGGAAAGAATGTCAGTGGTCAGCACTATCCTTTAGCATTACTAAGCTCGCATAAAGAAGTCTTCTTCTACTCTGCATATTTTTTTTTCCTCCTGAATCATGGTGTTTCTCTTTTCTGTTTTTCCCCTACACACTGTCTCTACATTTTTTTTTTAATTTAAATTCCAGTGAGTTAACATACATTCAAATACTAGTTTCAGGTGTAGAACACAGTGATTCAAGACGTCTGTCTATACAATACCCATTTCTCATCACAAGTGCCCTCCATAATCCCCATCACCTATTTTTTCTCATCTCCCCAACCAACACCCCTCTGGTCACCATCAGTATGTTTTCTATAGTCAAGAGTCCTGTTTCTTGATTTTTTTTCTTTTTCTCTCTCTCTTTCCTTTGCTTATTTTTTTTTCCCTTAAAATCACATGGTGTTTGTCTTTGTCTGACTTGTTTTGCTTAGCATGATACTGTCTTGCTCCATCTATGTTATTGCAAATGGTAAGACTTTTTTATGGCTGAGTAATATCATATAAATACATATATATGTGTATATATATGCTACTTCTTCTTTATATATATGTGTGTGTGTGTATGCCACTTCATATATATCTATATTTACATATAGATATAGATGATGATATAGATATAGATATCTTCTTCTTTATCCCTTCACTGGTTCATGAACACTGGGGCTGGCCTCTACATCTTTTTTCTCAAAACCTTTATGTTAGAAGGTTACCTCACACATCTAATGAATCCTTAAGACCCAAATAAAGGATACATTGAGGGAAATATAAGCAAAGATGCCATCTCTATGTTCTCATCTTTACCCCTGTCACTATGAATCATATACTATACAGAAGTAAATGGCCGTTTGTCTTTCTGGCCAGAGAAAACAAATTTTAGATAAGAATTATGACTAACATATTATTGAGTTTATGAAAAGGGTTCCATTTTGCCTTTCAACCAATATTCTACTTGAATGGGGGAAAGTTAAACTTGCTGGCCTGGGGACACACTGTGAGGTTATGTAACACACATGAAAACACAGGTGACTACTTTGATGTGGGATGGCGAAGCTGATACCACTCTCAACTTGTGAAGTATGAGGGAGTGTCAGTTGTAGTTAAGAACATCTGAACTTACAGATGTACTCCGCCATGGTTATCAGGGGTATTGCCATTATCCTTCTGCCAAGACTCGACATTTAGAGAGAAAGAAATTCTTCTAAACAGCAGCTCACAATAAAGAACAGTACACTCCTAAGGAACTGTGCTGGGTCATTTGAAGAGCATGGGGATTTTGTTTCTATTTTGGGATTTTTTTTTCAAAAAAAAAAAAAAAATGATAGATGAGCACCAAATACCAAAACCTAAAAGGAAAACTTAAAAGCAAACACATTGTGTGGACACCCACAGTTTGGGTTGAGAATCTGAGTGTTTTTGTCTCCACCTCAGGACACACTAGAGCTCCTTGGATATCATCACATTGAACATTTGAACCCCCTGAGAGTTATGTCCATTCCTTATTTCTTTTCATTTGAATGAATCTCTTAACGTGTAAGGCACAATGAAAGCAAAACATAGTGTATGCCTCATTTTGTTTGAACTCTATAGTGCCACTTTTATCTCCCTTCTGAAAAATACATTATTCATTGAAAAAAATTTAATGATTGCCATTTACCCAGATAGAAAAGTTGTTACTGTTGATACAGTATAAGAATAAGAATACTCCCATTAAAGATATTCATTACAATTGCTCAAAACACTTAACGTTTACATTTTACTATTTAATCTTTGATCTAATTTTGATTTAACTCAAGTTCTGCAGGATGAACACCACTGCGCCTATGTTGTTCATTTAAAACTTCTTGTATGTTGTACAACATGACTCTCATTGGTTTGACATATTTAAAAACATTTTGGATAGTAAATATTGTTCCCAAAATAACATAATAGCATGTAAAGCATAAAACACAAAACAACAGCTTAAGGACCTGTCTTGAAATGGAACAAATCTGGACCTGGGACAAAAGTTTTAAGTTTTTGACTCTGGCTTTAAGCAATTGATGTTCCAACTCATAAACAGTTCCCTTTGCTGTGAATCAAGGGCACTCAAAAACCTGATGTCATAGGTTGAACGTAATTCTTTTTTTTTTTTTTTAAGACTTTATTTATTTGAGAGAGAGAGAGAGAGCAAAGAAGGGGGGGAAGGACAGAGGGACCAGCAGAGTCTCCCCTGAGCATGGAGACTGACATGGGGCTTGATTTCAGGACCCTGGGTTCATGCCCTGAGCCAAAGTCAGATGCTTAACCAACTGAGTCACCCAGATACCCTTCAATGTAATTCTAAAAAGAGTTTTTATTTTTTAAGGATTTATTTATTTATTTGAGAGAGAGGGAAAGAGAGGGGTTGGGGAGGGGAAGAGTGAGGAGAGAGAAACTTCAGCAGAGTCTTTGTTGAGCTTGGAGCTTGTCATGGGGCTTGATCTCAGGACCCTGAGATCATGATCTGAGCTGAAACCAAGAGTCAGTCACTCAATCGATTGCACCACTAGGAGCCCCTACAAAGAGTATATTTACATGTCCAATTATTTTTCCCTAATATTTATTTATTTATTTATTTATTTCCAATTTATTTATTTTCAGAAAAACAGTATTCATTGTTTTTTCACCACACCCAGTGCTCCATGCAAGCTGTGCCCTCTATAATACCCACCACCTGGTACCCCAACCTCCCACCCCCCCTTTCCCTAATCTTTATTAAAACTCAATTTACCTGTTCACCTATAACTTGATGTATTGATAAAAAAAAAATTAAATCATTGGTATTTCCTAAGAGGAGATCAATGCTTATTAAATAAAAGGGTTCGATATGCTCACAATTTTTAAAATTTTTTTAATTAATTAGTAATATACTTGTGTCATCTTTTGCTCCAAAACAATATTTAGTAGCTTAAAAATAGTAATTTTTATTTAGATTTCAATTCTGTGGGTTAGCAAGCAGGGCTGGCCTCAGCTGGGTTGTTGCCTGGATAGTTTCTTGGATGGACTCAATCAGTCTGGGGTCAGCCATCAGGTTAGATGGGGACTAGTTGGCCTAGGATGCACTTCTCCAGATGCTTTACATGGTTTCTCTAACATCAACCAGCAGGCTCTTCCAGGCTTATTTAGATGGCTTCCAGGCTCCCAGAAACATCAAGAATGGAAGCTGCAAAGCTTAAAAATAAAATGTGTCAAGAGTGATGTTGTGTAAACCCAGAGCAAGTCACAGACCAGGCAGTATAAGAAATGGGGAAACAAACAAAACTCTACTCTGCAACAGGAATAGTTGCAAAATATTGCTGCCAATTTGCAAACTTCCAGGGCAGTTAGTAAGAGCGCTAAACATCCATACATAACCAGGATTCAGCATTAGTATATGGGCCGAGAAATTCTGTTTTCTTTTCTTTCTTTTTTTTTTTTTTTAGATTTTTATTTATTTATTTGACAGAGATCACAAGTAGACAGAGAGGCAGGCAGAGAGAGAGAGGGAAGCAGGCTCCCTGCTGCTCACAGAGTCCAATGCGGGACTCGATCTCAGGACCCTGAGAGCATGATCGGAGGCAGAGGGTTAACCCACTGAGCCACATAGGTGCCCCTGTTTTCTTATGTTTCTATATTTTGCAGAGAATTTGGAGGGAGAATCCAGTTCAAGTTAAGTGGTCAGGAATAATAAGTGACTGTGCCATTGAAAACCTGTCACATCTTCCCTCGTTAGCCCAAACAACAGTTAGCTTCAATTCCTTTTTTGTTATGTTTAACTTAACTGTGTTTTTGTTATTGTTCAGTAAAGATGATCACCTTCAAATTATGTTATCTTATGGGTCAAATTGTGTTTCCAAAAATGTGTATGTTGAAGTCCTAACTCACAATAACACCTCGTCATGTGACTTTGTTTAGCAATAGAACCTTTGAAGAGGTAACTCAGTTGAATGAGGTTACATTTGTAACTAAGTTAAATGAGGTTACATTTGACTCTAATTCAATATGACTGATGGCCTTATAAGAAAAGATTAGAACACAGGCACACACAGAGACCAGGTGATGACACAGGGAGAAAATGGCCATGTACATACAAACCCAGGAGAAACGTCTCGGAAGACCTCAACTTTGCCACACCCAGATCTCAGATAGCTAGCTTCCAAAACTGTGAGAAAATACATTCTGTTTATTTTTATTAAACTCACTCCATAATTGTCATCACCTATTTCTCCCATCCCCTTACCCACCTCTGCTCTGGTCATCAGTTTGTTCTCTGTAGCTAAGAGTCTGTTTCTTGGTTTACTTCCCTCCGTCTCTTTTTTCTCCTTTGTTCATTCGTTTTGTTTCTTTTCTTTTTTTGTTTTTCTTTGGTTTTGAGGTTTTATTTAAATTTTAGTTAGTAAAGATACACTATAATATTAGTTTCTGGTGTATAATAGAGTGATTCAACACTTCCATACAACACACGGTGCTTATCACAAGTACACTCACTCCATAATTGTCATCACCTATTTCTCCCATCCCCTTACCCACCTCTGCTCTGGTCATCAGTTTGTTCTCTGTAGCTAAGAGTCTGTTTCTTGGTTTACTTCCCTCCGTCTCTTTTTTCTCCTTTGTTCATTCGTTTTGTTTCTTAACTTCCATATATGAGTGAAATCATGTGGTATTTGTCTTTTTCTGACTGGCTTATTTTGCTAAGCATAATATTCTCTCACTCCATCCACATCATAGCAAATGGCAAGATTTCATTCTTTTTTGTGCCTGAGTAATATTCCATTGTGTATATATACACCACCTCTTCTTTATCCATTCATCACCCGATGGACATTTGGGGTGTCCCCATAGTTTGGCTATTGTTAGATAATGCTGCTGTAAACATTAAGGTGCATGCATCCCTTTGAATTAGTATTTTTTGTATTCCTTGAGTAAATACCTGGTAAGGCAATTCCTGGGTCTTTTTTTTTTTTTTTTAATAAATTTTGAGGAACCTCCATAGTATTTTCCAGAGAAGCTGCACCAGTTTGCATTCCCATCAACAGTGCAAGAGGGTTCCTCTTTCTGCACACCCTCCCCACCACCTGTTGTTTCTTATTTGTTGATTTTAGCCATTTTTACATGAGGCGATATCTGATTGTAGTTTTGATTTGTATTTCCCTGATGATGAATGATGTTAGGCATCTTTTAATTTATCTGTTGGCCATCTGCATATCTTTTCTGGAAAAATGTCTATTTATGTCTTCTGCCCATTTTTCATTGGGTTATTTGTTTTGGAGGCATTGAGTTTCATAAGTTCTTTATATATTTTGGATACTAACCCTCTATCAGGTAGGTCATTTACAAATATGTTCTTCCATTTCAAAGTTATCTTTTAGTTTTGTTGATGGCTTCCTTCACTGGGTAGAAGTTCTTGTTTGTTTGTTTTTGGTGAAGTCCCAAGTAGTTCCAGTACTATGTTGAATAAAGTTTCCCTTGCCTCAGGAGATATATATATAGTAAGAAGTTGCTATGACCAATTCAAAAAGTTACTGCCTGTGTTCTCCTCTAGGATTTTAATGGTTTCTTATTTCACATTTAGGTCTTTCATCCATTTTAATTTATTTTTGTGGATAGTATAAGAAAGTGTTCCAGTTTCATTGTTTTGCATCTTGCTGTCCAGTTTTCCAGTAACATCTGTTGAAGAGGCTATTTTTCCCATTGGATATTCATTCCAGCTTTGTCAAAGACCAATTAATTGTGGGTTCATTTATGGGATTTCTGTTCCATTGATCTGTGTGTCTATTTACGTGCCAGTACCATACTGTCTTGATCACTACAGTTTTGTAATATAACTTGAAGTCTGGAGTTGTGATGCCTCCATCATTGCTTTTCTCTTTCAAAAATGCTTTGACTATTTGGGGCCTTTTGTGGTTCCATATGTTTTTTTCTAGCTCTGTGAAGAACATTAGTGGTATTTTGATAGGGATTGCATTAAATGTGTAGATCGCCTGAGTAATATAGATATTTTAATAATGTTTGTTTTTCAAATCTGTGAGCATGGAATGTCTTTCCATTTCTTTGTGTCTTCTTCAATTTCTTTCATCAGTATTGTATAGTTTTCAGTGTAGAAGTCTTTTACTTCTTTGGTTAGGTTTACTCTTAGGTATCTTACTGGTTTTGGTGCAATTGTAAATGGGATTGACTCCTTAATTTCTCTTTTGCTGCTTCATTGTTGGTGTACAGAAATGTACCAGATTTCTATACATTGATTTTATATCCTGTGACTTTACTGAATTTGTGTATTAGTTCTAGCAATTTTTGGCAGAGTCTTTGGGTTTTCTATATAGAGTATCATGTCACCTGCAAATAATAAAAGTTTGATTTCTTCCTTGCTGATTTGAATACATTTTATTTCTTTGTATTTTCTGATTCCTATGGCTAGGGCTGCCAGTACTATGTTGAATAAAGTGGTGAGAGTGGACATCTTTGTCTTATTCCTAACTATAGGGGGAAAGCCTTCAGATTTTCCCCATTAAGGATGATACTAACCGTGGGGTTTTCATATATGGCCTTTATTATGTTGAGCTATGTTCCTTCTAGCCCTTTTTAGAGGGCCTTTATCATGAATGGATATTGTACTTCGTCAAATGCTTTCTTTTTTCTTTTTTTAAAATCTATTGAAAGCATCACATGGTTCTTATCCTTTCTCTTATTGATGTGATGTATCACATTGATTGATTTGTTAATATTGAACCACTCTTGCAGCCTAGGAATAAATCCCACTTGATTGTGTTAAATAATTATTTTCATGTATTGGATTCCATTTGCCAGTATTTTATTGAAAAATTTTGCATCCATGTTCATCACAGATATTGCACTGTAGTTTCCTTTTTTAGTTAGTTTTTACCTAGTTTTGGTATCAGGGTAGGCTGGCCTCATATAATAAGTTTGGAAGTTTCCCTTCATTATCCTTTGGAATAGTTGAGAAGAGAAGTTATTCAATGTTTGATAAGATTCACCTGTGGCACTATCTAATCTGGACTTTCGCTTATTGAAAGATTTTTTATATTACTGATTTAATTTTTTTGCTGGTTATCAGTCTATTCAAGTTTTTATTTCTTCCTGTTTTGGTAGATTATGTTTTTAGGAATTTATCCATTTCTTTTCCACATTGCCCTATCTGTTAGCATATAGCTTTTCATAATATTCTAACTGGTTTGTATTTCTGTGGTGTTGGTTGTTATTTTTCCTCTCTCATTTGTGATTTAATTTATTTAGGTCCTTTATCTTGTTTTGTTTTGGTAAGTCTGACTAAAGAATACAAATTTTATTTATTTTTCAATGAACCAGCTCCTAGTTTCATAGATCTGTTATATTGCTATTTGTTTGTTTTTTCTAAAGATTATTTATTTTATATGTATATATAGAGAGCATATATTTATATATAGAGAGAGAGAGCAGGGGTAGGGTCAAAGGGAGAAAGAGTGAGAATGCTCAAGGAGACTCTCTACTGAACACAGAGTCTGATGTGGGGCTTGATCCCAGGACCCTAAGGTCATGATCTGAGCCCAAATCAAGAGTCTGCAGCTGAACTGGTAGAACCACCCAGGTGCCCATTTTTTTTTTAATTTCTGTATCATTTATTTCTGTTCTGCACTTTATTATTTTTCTTCTTCTCATGTATTAGGCTTCATTTATTGTTCTTTCTCTAGCTTCTTTAAGTGCAAGTTTGTGTTGTGTATTTGGGATTTTTCTTGATTTTTGAGATGGGCCTGTATTGCTATATACTTCCATTTTAGGACTAATTTTGTTGCATCCCAAAGATTATGGACCATTGTGCTTTCATTTTCATCTGTTTTCATGTGTGGTTTTTTTTTTTTTTTTTTTGGTTTTTTGTTTTTGTTTTTGTTTTTTAATTTGTTCTCTGGTTTTCTGGTAGACCCATTCATTGTTGAGTAGCATGTTGTTTAACCTCCATGTATTTGTGGTCTTTCTAAATTTTTTCTTGTAGTTGACTTCATTTCATAGCCCTGTTATCAGAAAATACACATGGTGTGATCTCAATCTTTTTGTACTTGTTGAGGACTGATTTGTCAAGACTTAATATGTGATCTATTCTGTTGAATGTCACATGTGTTCTTGAAAAGAATGTGTATTCCGCTCATTTAGGATGAAATGTTCTGCATACGTCTTTTCAGTCCAGCTGGTCTGTCATTCAAAGCCATTGCTTCCTTGTTGGTTTTCTGTTTAAATGATCTGCCTACTGATGTAATTGAGGTGTTGAAGTCCCCTACTATTATTGTATTATTATCAATTAATTCCTTTATGTTTGTCATTAATTGTTTTATATATTTGGGTGCTCCCATGTTGGATACATAAATATTTATAATTATTAGACCTTCTTCTTGGATTGTTCCCTTTATTATGATATAGTACCCTTCTTCATTTCTTGTTACAGTCTTTGGCTTGAAGTCTAGTTTGCCAGATATAAGTATTATTATTCTGGCTTTTTTTTTTTTTTTTGACATACATTTGCATGATAAATATTTCTCTAACCCCTTAATTTCAATCTGCAGGTGTCCTTAGGTCTAAAGTGAGTCTCTTATAGGCAGCATATAGGTGGGTCTTGTTTTCTTATCCATTCTGACACCCTATGTCTTTTGATTGGAGCATTTAGTCCATTTACAGTCAGAGTTATCATTGATAGATGTATAGTTAGTGCCATTGTATTTCTTGTTTTGTTATTGTTTCTGCATATTTTCTCTGATCCTTTCTTGTCTTTGTTGCTTTTGGTCTCTTCTTTGTACTCCAAGAGTCCCCTTTAATATTCCTTACAGGGTGGGTTTAATAGTCACAAACTTCTTATTTTTAGTTTGTCTGGGAAACTTTCTCTTTCCTTCTATTCTGAATAATAATTCTTGCTGGTTAGAGTATCTTTGGCAGCAGATTTTTCCCATTTAGCAATTTTGAATATATCTTGCCACATTGTTCTGGCTTGCTAAATTTCTGTTAAGAAATCTCCAAATAGTCTTCTTGATCTTCCCTTGTAAGTTAAGGACTCCTTTTGTCTTTCTGATTTTAAGATTTTTTTTTTCTTTATCATTATACTTTGCAAATTTAATTACAATATGTCTTGGTCTTAGCTTGCCTTTGTTGATTTTAGGGAGTTCTCTGCCTCCTGGATCTTAATGTCTGTTTCCTTCCCCAGATTAGGGAAGTTTTCTGCTATTATTTCTTGAAATAAATTTTCTGCCTCTCTCTTTTTCTTCTGGGACTTCTATAATATGAATGTAATTACATTTCATGGTGTCACTGAGTTCCCTAAGTTTATTCTCCTTTTCCATAATTCTTCTTTCTCTCTTTTGTTCAGCATCATTATTTTCCATTATTTTGTCTTCTCTATCACATATTTGTTCCTCTGCTTCTTCCAGCACTGTGTTTATTTCATCAAGCCTGTTTCCAGTCTCATTTATTGCATTTTTCATTTTTGATTGATTTTTTTTAAACTCTTTTATCTCTGTGATAAAAGTCTTTCTGAAGTCTTCCATTCTTTGTCAAGCTCAGTGAGTATACTTGTGACTATAGCTTTAAATTCTCCATCATTCATGTTACTTATATCTGTTTTGCTTAGATTTCTGAGTGTGGCATTATCTCGTTCTTTCATTTGGGATGAATTCCTCCATCCTGGCATTTTGTCTGAGTCTCTGCATTCTTCTCTGTTAGGAAAGCTCATTATGTTCCCTGCTTCTGAGAGTAATGGCTTTATGAAAAGGAGGGCCTGGTACTTCAAGGAGTATCTCTGGAGTGTGCTGCTTGTGCTCTACTGCTGTGTTTTGGGTGCTCTATCCTTCAGGCCAGTCTGCAGAGGTTCTCCTTGCCTGCTCTGGGCAAGTGTTTGGTCTTTGGCCAGAATGTGGAGAGTTTTAAGTAGGTATGCTCTGATCTGCTTGTGAAAAGAATCCTGGTTCTACTTCCACTAGAACTGAAGCCCCTCAGAACTCTCTGGTCAGAAGACGTGGCATGGGTAGGAGTCTGTGTTGGTTTTCCAAGCAAAGGGCCCACTGCACTGGGGTTGAGGCAAGCCTGACTGAGGGTCAGTCCTGCCAGAGCACAGGGCTGTGGGACTTGGTGTAAGCAGGTTAGGCAGCCAGTGTGGGCCCTGTACTACTTCCAGCAGGTGGCTTTGTGTTTATGCTGAGAGAGTAGGGGAGGGAAATGGCATTGGCCAGGTCCTTAGTCCTGAGAGAGGTATCTCCATGAATGTTGCCTCAATGGGAAGTGCTCCTAGAATAGTGAATAATTTCTCTCGTGTGCCTCAGGGGTTCTTATATTAGCTGTTTCCACACTGTCTGCCTCTGGGTTGTTTGTCTGGCTTCTGTCCAGGAGTAAGGCCTTGCCATCAGGGCTCTAGTGCAACTCAGCCTGCTGAACTTTAAAACTCCAAGTCCTGCTGGTTGCAAAAACTCATAACAATTACCCCCTCTCATTTTCCAAGCCAGTGGTTTTGGGGAAATGTTCTCTTTGTGGATTGCCCTGTGTGTGCCTCTCTCTCTCACATTTCTCTGAGACCAGGACTCCTTCCCCTCTGCAGCACCTCTTATCCATTTTTCTCCTAAAGTACATCTTCACACTTCCTACCTTTTTCTTTTTCTTTTTTTTTCTTCAAGATTTTATTTATTTATTTATTTGACACAGAGAGAGAGAGAGAGAGATCACAAGTAGGCAGAGAGTCAGGCAGAGAGAGAGGAAGCAGGCTCCCTGCTGAGCAGAGAGCCTGATGTGGGGCTTGATCCCAGGACCCTGGGATCATGACCTGAGCCTATGGCAGAGGCTTAACCCACTGAGCCACCCAGGCATCCCTTCCTACCTTTTTCAATATGCTTTTTCCCTTCCTTTAGTTTTGTGATTTTTTTGGTCAGTCTTCAGGTTGACTTTTGGGGTATATAGAATGATTTGATAGTTATCTAGTTGTGTTCGAGAATAGACAAGCCCAGGGTCCTCCTATCCACCACCATCTTAGCTCCTCCATACATTTCTGTTTAAATCACTCAATGTATACATTTTGTTATGGCAGCCCTAGCAAACTAATGCATGCTCTATGTAACTTATTTTCATTCTTTATTGTTGTTCATTGTTTGGAATACTTCAAAATTCATAATTTGTTTAATTTTAATCACTTGTAATAAAGGATACTGAAAAGCATAACGAAGGATGAAAAATTATAGTTAATGACAAGAAAATTAATATTTTGAGAAAAAAATACTAGTGTTATTTTCAATTCAGTAAAGATAGCCATCTCAAAATTATAAAGTGTACCTAGGACTAATAATAGTATCCCATATACAAAATAATTTGCATACATTATTTTAATAACACAAATGAGCAATTAGACACTGTTGCAATTATATCTTGTTGCATAACAAATCCAAAACTTGGTGGCTGAAAACAAAAAATTTAGTATTCATATTTATAATTCTTTGCTTTGACTGGACTCAGCTGGATAGCTGTCTCTGGATTTCACATGCAGCTGCAATGGGCGAACAGCTATGGTTATGATTACTAAAGGCTCAACCGGTCTTAGTGGAAAGGTGCCTTTGTTCTTGCAGCTGACACCTTGACTTTCTTTAGCTGCTCTTTTTCTCCATGTGGGATCTCATCTTGTGTATGTGGCTTGAGTTTCTCAGAGCAAAGTGATCCCAGGGTCATATTTTGGGCTGGTCTCAGCCTGCCAATAACCATTGTTATGGCTGGGCCAGCCCTTGTGGTTGCTATTATGATTATAACACATGATCAGCAATAACCATCAGGAAACTTGTGTGTTGGGGGGAGGGTTTATTACTTACAAGTTCTAGAAATAACACAGCACACAAGGGGCCACACAGTGAAGTCACTGGGGAAGGAGAGAGACAAAGACAGAGGCAGAGACAGAGAGAGAGGGTACGCACTTGGCATTCTGCTTATTGGGATAGAGGGTGGGGGCCTAGGGTTTTGTAGTCTTGCTCTTTATTGGTGGATTATAACATAAGAGGGGGAATTTAAAGTGGAGAAAGAAGATAAACAAGTTTTCAGTTATGGAAATAAACCAGGACCTTTAAAACAAAGGAATGTAGGGATGGGGCATGGCCTGGCTCTTTATCTTGCATGCAGAGGCTGGGTATATGTTATCTGTGGCTGCCAATTAGCTTATTAGAAGTAGATACCTTTTTCAAGTGGATGCATCTACAATCAAAGCTTAGGTCAGGGGCACCTGGGTGGCTCAGTGGGTTAAGCCTTTGCCTTTAGCTCGGGTCATGATCCCAGGGTCCTGGGATCGAGCCCCACATTGGGCTCCCAGCTTGGCAGGGAGCCTGCTTCTCCCTTTCCCTCTGCTGCTTTGCCTGCTTGTGCTCTCTCATTCGTTCTGTCAAATAAATAAATAAAATCTTTAAAAAAAAAAAAAAAAAAAAGCTTAGTTTAGTCACCCACATCACAAAAAAGAAAAGCCAAGCGGGCTAATGCTACAGGTGGTCATACTTCTGACACAGTGGTAGGTTTCTAAGAGAAAGAAGAAGTTCACCAGGCTAAATGAAGATTCCACCCAGAGCTGGCTATTTATAGAAGCAGTTATAAGGCCTACCCATTTTCAAAAGGGTGGAGAGGGATTCTGCTTTTCAGTGTGGGTGTGGCAGGTTACATTATAGAAAGCATATGGGAAAGGAGAAAGTTTAGCCATCTCTAGAACACAAAATACACCATAATCATCCACACCATTTTAATGATAAATAGAGTGGATCTCAGAGAGAGTAGATGAACTGCCCAATATGTTATAGCTGGTGGGTGGCAGTTGCTACTCAAATTCATGTTCGTCGAGTTCTAAGACCTACAGTTTCCTTAGAAACCTTAAAAATTAATGGCTGTTATTTAAAATACACACACACACACACACACACACACAGAATAACCACCATTTGGGAAGTCTTATCTTTATGATGTAATTGTTAGAAATCTACTACACAAATTTTATCCACATATTTCACTTGTGAAAGTGAAAAAAAAATTAATTCCATAAGGATTTGGCTTACATTACATGCAATACTGTAAGATTTTTAAAAAATAAGGTTAATATTTTGATCAGAGTTTGATCATAAGTATTATTTTGATCTTATTCTATACCTTGATAAACTACTATGATTAGCCATAATCTGTCTTTAAAAAATTAGGAAGAAGAGAGACATATCTAGCTTATTTGTCTTGGTCTATCAGCATATACTCAGTTTTATGTGACATGGTATTTAGTCAATGATTTGGGTATTTAATTAACCTGATTAACACACACACACATATATTCAGAAAAATTGTTTGGTAAAATAGAGTTAATATTGCCAAGTATTTTATTTATATTTTGGAAGAAAGACTAGCCATTCTTTCTTTTTTTTTTTTTAAAGATTTTATTTATTTATTTGACAGACAGAGATCTCAAGTAGGCAGAGAAGCAGGCAGAGAGAGAGGGAGAAAGCAGGCTCCCTGCCGAGCAGAGAGCCTGATGCAGGGCTCGATCCCAGGACCCTCGGATCATGATCCAAGCCGAAGACAGAGGCTTTAACCCACTGAGCCACCCAGGCGCCCCAAGACTGGCCATTCTTATTAACAACCAAATGTAATTTTTATCTTGTTACAAAGGTGGCCTTAATGTTCTCCTCAGCTTGACTAAACTTTAGACAGCTTTTTTTTCTTACTATAGGCCCTGACCACATAACATTTACTTTAGAAAACTTGCAGTTTTTAATTCTTTCCCTACCTCTTAAAAACATAAATCTTTCATGACCTAGCAATATCTTTCTCAAGGACCTGGGAGCCATCCCTTTGGAAAGTAATCATCAGGAAAAGCAAGGCCCCTATATCCTAGTCTCTGTAGGAGAGTAGGATCCCAACTTCCATAGTATCAGTTAGCAAATGCAAATGGCATAATCACATTGACCAACCCTACCCCTTAACTCCTCCAGTATTTTTCCACCAGCTTACCCCAGCACTTAAGAAACCTCCTGTCTTTTATTTCACAGGGATTGAGTTCGGTCTCTCACCCCTATTGCAATAATATTGAGCCCCATTGGAATTGTCTTGAGTAAAGTCTTCCTGTCCTATTTAACTCTGCCTGGTATAATTTTTTCCTTTGACCCTTGAAATAAGTTTGCTGTTTGTAAGATATAAATTTAATTATACTGTTTTTACTAGTATCTCTTTGGCCTCTACAAATAGAGTCCTGGAAACTTGACATTAGTGTTCTTCTTTGATACCAAATGGAAGCAATTTTTAAGGTGCTTTGCAGATATGTAGAACATGATTTAAGTACTTCAATAATAAAGATCGTAATGACAATGATGTTGATACTAGATAAGGAAAAGTATTTTTGGTACTTGTATAAGGCATAAAACAGTAAACACATAAACATATTATGTTTCTGTTCAAATGTCCAACAGCTTACATTATCTATGCTACTATTTTGAGAGAGGTAACAAAAAGCCATGTATACTATAAAAAGAGATTAAAGTCACTGCAGATTGTTAGTCATATACCAATATGTTAATATTAAAAGATCACAGTGGTTCTATTTACTAAAAAAGTGAGTGGGTTTTTCTTTTCTGTTTTCTTATGAAAAACTTAGTGAAATCTATACTATTAAGTAAAACTGGAGAAACCATCTAGATTCAAAGGATTTTATATTTTGGGGCTGATCTGGCAAGAGTGTGATTGACAAAAGAACTTACCTTTTTTTTTCATTTTTGTTTAATAAAAATTGATTGTGCTTATTCCAGCTTCATGCCATCACTCTATTGCAGGAGCTGAGGAGGCATTTCTTGATAAGCCCTATTTGCAGCCACTTACAGGCTTCAAAAGTGCATCAGCCTGAAATTCATCATCATTTTTCTCCTCACTCCTAAATGAGGATTTTCAGTGAAAATTTGGTGAAATTCCATTCTCCATTTTTTGAGGTACTGAAGCAATAAAATTAGATATTTTTCACCTGCACGTTGTTTCAGGTATAATTTGGAGTATTTTTCTGGTGAAGGTCATTGAAGAAAATTCTGGTGTAAGCATAGTTCAAAAATTGGAAAAAATTTTGTTTGATATTATATATTTAAAACCTTCTCTATGTACATTGGATTTTGAAGTTAACATAAAGTAAAAATGTACCAATTTTGGTTGATTTTTTAATGAGAGTGTCTGTATTTGTCAGTTCTCCTATCCTGTTCTTTTTTCCCTTTTCTTATGGTATATAAGATTCAGTAAGAATCATTTTATTTTTCCCGTTATAATCTAGAATAAATGTTTCAACACTATATTGGTTAAGCTACCTTAAAGGCAAATTCTATATTAAAAATAAATATGTTCATGTGATTTTTATAACTTTCCATATCATACATGTTATCATGTAACAAAAAGGTCACATGACTTTATCTGAATTCCATTAGTTCTATTAACTAGTAGATTTGGATCTTGAATGTAAAGGGAATTCTTGAAAGTAAAAATGTTTTCCTTTATTAGAATTAGAAAATTAACAGCCATTTAAAATTTGGGAAAATAATCAAATAAAAATAAAATGGAAAAATAAAAATCCCCCAAATCCCTACACCTATACATAGCAATATAAACAAATAACATTTCAGGGTGCCTGGGTGGCTCAGTGGGTTAAGCCTCTGCCGTTGGCTCAGGTCATGATCTCAGGGTCCTGGGATTGAGCCCCACATCGGGCTCTCTGCCCGGTGGGGAACCTGCTTCCCCCTCTCTCTCTGCTTGCCTCTCTGCCTACTTGTGATCTCTTTCTCTGTCTAATGAATGGATGAAATCTTAAAACAAAAACAAAAAAGCAACAGATAGCATATCTTAGAAATATTTTAACTTAAACACACACACACACACACACACACATATCATTTGTGGCAGGCTAAAAAAAGACTCCCCAAAATATAACCACATCCTTATCCCTTGGAGCTTGTGAATGTTACTTTGCACGGCAACAAAAGAAGTACTTTGCACATATGTTTAAATTAAGAATCTTTTGATGAGAAGATTATCCTTAGTTGTCCAGATGGTACTTAAACACAATCACCTATATACCTTCTTGCCCATGAAGAAGGAGATGGAAGGAGTAGACACATAGAGAAGGTGATGTGACTCTGAAAGCAGAGATTAGAGCAAAGTGACTGTAAGATAAGGAAGGCTGACTACCACCAGAACTTGTGAAAAGCAAGGAGCAAATTCAAGCCTAGAGCTCCCAGAAGTGTGGCTCTGCGGACATCTTTATTTTGACCCAGTGAAACTGGTTTTGGACTTCTGACATCCAGAACTCAGAAAATAAATTTCTGTTGTTTTACGTTTGCAGTAATGTGCAGTAATCTAAGAAACTAATATAGCGTATAATTATAAACACATTATATGTAAAATGTTGTTTTCTGCTATTGTCATTTTTTTTACTTTATAGTCTCCTTTTCACTAGGGTGTAAGATTTATATATATTGCACTCTAGTCACTGGTAATTACAGATCCTTATGAATTTGTGATAAGAAATATATGAAATAATAAATAATTAATTATAAATATATAGTTTATTATTTTTCACTTTAGATCGTTATTTGCGATTTCATGTTATAGATTATTTTTTAAAACACTGTGGTCTTTTACAAATTTTTGCTACTCTTCATAGTGTTGTATTGAATATATTTATGTTTAATTTATTTCCTTATTTGTCATTGCTTTCCCTAGGATATGCAAGTCCTTTCGTGTCTGTGCATAGTTTATTCATCTAGAAGAGGTAAAATTTAGACAAGATGACTCCTAAGATCACTTTCCACTACTGTATTCAAATTATTATTTTCTAAGAATTAGTGGGAGATGACAGAAGTTGGAAAGTAAAAAATATTCAGGATAGTTAAAAAAAATATGCATACAGTCAGGACATGATTATTTGACCACTATGTATCCTTTTAGAAAAAATATCTAGGAGTAAACATTGCAAGGTGATAGAGAGAATGCTAACAGGACCTAGTGATTTTGATGATGTTCTAAAGACTTTCAACTTTGAGTTAAATTAGCAATTTCATGTTTATTTTAGCACATTGGTTTGTGAAGTAAAATTATCATTTATTTCTCAAACCTTGCCTGCTAAAGTACTTGTGTTAAGAGATCTGGAAATCTGACCTGAGATGTGGCCCTTAGCTCCAAGTAAAGAATTCTTTTGAGGTCTCTGATAGATATTTTTTTTTAATTTTCAGAAATTCTCATGAAACTTGTATTCTTGCCATGTCTTTGTCTTTTCCATCAGTCATACAAAATTTAACAGTTCAGCTGTTGCTTCCAAAAGGAAGTAAAATATGGTGATATAGCCTTCAGATGTTGGTAATTCATATTGACTTAATAAGTCTTGCAGAGCAGAAGTCTCTCTCTCTATGCTCTCTATGTGTCTCTCTGACTCTCTGTCTCTTTCTCTCTCTTTCTATGTGCCTGTGATTTCTGCCAGTTCACCAGCTGGTAGCTTTTCATGGGTCCTTAATCCAGAGTGATGTGATAGTGGTCCCTTTGTTGTAGAGTCTTGGAAACAAAGCATTATACTGATTTTTAAAGGTGTGCTACCTCATTACAACCCAGCATCATTACAAGAATGAACCTAGGCTTGAATCTTGTGAAAATGACCTAAACTCCTTAGAGGAAAAATATAGTATGGAAATACCATTAAGTAAATTTTAAATGTTATTGAGGTAACTTGAAATGCTTCATTTGCTTTTAGACCACTGCAATTATGAACGGACTCTAGATCAAAAGTTTGAAGAAAATGAAAGATTAAGAAGTTCTCATTTTGGTTTTTCAGATGGAGAGAATCTGCAAATAGCTCACACTGATGCAACAGAAGGGGAAGCAGTGAGTACGTTTCTTCCCCACCTTAAGTGATATGACAGATCTTTTTATTTAGGACTGAACTGCACTTTTAGCCATATAAAACCTCTCTGCTTGTCTTATTTTATAGCTGTAATTTATTTTTAGTAATTACACATGTTAAGCAATGAAACTATAGTGCCCAGAAATCTCTGACATTAAAAGGATTAATTTGAGACTTAGTATCACGCTGTCAAGCTAGCAGGCTTGCAGACCTGGTTCCTTAGTCTGGCTCTGCTAGCTTGTTCGTTTTTGTGGTGGCAGGACATGGGACACTTCATCCTTGTGAAAGAAGCAACACCATTCTCAAATGAATCTTGCATTTCTCCAGCTTGTACAGATTTTGTTAGGATGTGTGTGTGTGTGTGTGTATGTGAGAGAGAGAGAGAGAGAGAGAGAGATGGATGGAGAGAGAGCAAACCTCAAGATGAACGTTTAAATGGCTGGCAGTGAGAGCCTGCTATTCCTGAATTTCTCTCCAAATGGGGCATGATTCAATACTAGCATTTCACATGGCATTGCATTTTTCTTACACAAATGAAGTTACATTTAACCTTACAGATTGGAGCAATGGTGACTGCGTTTACAATTGGTAGGAAGTCACACTTTTTTCTTTGGACGGTTGGGAATTCAAGGCAAGAAATACATGGGGCAGAGCAAGTATATTCATTTCCTGGGGCTGCCATAACAAAGTACCACAAACCAAGTGGCTTCAATAAGAGGAATTTATTGTCTCACAGTTCTGGAGGCTGGAAGCCCGGGACGAATGCATCTGAGACTTGCTGCTGCTGCTGATGATCCTGGGGACTATGGGGAGAATCTGTCCTGTTGCTCTCTCATACTTCGGGTGGCCTGCTGGCAATTTTTGGCATTCTTTGTCTTGCAGATCTCTGCTTTCACCTTTAAATAATGTTCTCCCTGTGCATGTATTTGTCTTCAGATTTCCCTCTTGTTTAAGAACACTTTGTCACTTGGACTAGAGAGTATTGTTACTCCAGTATGACCTGATCTTAATAAAGCACATCTTTTTTTTGTTGTTATTTTTAAGATTTTATTTATTTATTTGACAGACGGAGATCACAAGTAGGCAGAGAGGCAGGCAGAGAGAGAGGAGGAGGCAGGGGGAGAAGCAGGCTCCCGGTGAGCAGAGAGCCTGATGTGGGACATGATCCCAGAACCCCAGGATCATGACCTGGGCTGAAGGCAGCGGCTTAACCGACTGAGCCACCCAGACGCCCCTAATAAAGCACATCTACAACAACCCCGCTTCCCAGGATAAAAAGGTCGGGTTCTGATGTTGCAGAAAATAATCAGACCCACGAGAGAGCAAGTGACATTCAGAGAAGTAGGAGAACTCAGATTTATTTTACGCCGGCGGACCCAGATGAGCTCGTGCTTGAAGTTCTGGGCCCTGGGCAATGGGGTTTATAAGGCTTTTATAGGGGACTGCAGGCAGGCAGGCAGGTTCCAAGGGCTGTGCTGACTGCTGGTAGGCAGGATTAAACTGGGGGCGTGGGGGCTGCTTTAGGCGGAACAGTAGTGCAGGGAGCCTATGACAGGAAGCCTGTTTATAGAAGCAGAAACGTCTGGTTATCTCTTGCTCCCAGTAGGGCTTCTGGTTCTCTCTAGCTTATTGTCAGTAACTTCCCAATTTCTGGGACCTCCTGGCCTGAGCCTGCTCTGGGTAATTTCTTCTTCACTGGAGCACTGGGGGGTTCAGACTTCACCATAATGAATTTGGGAGGAACACAATTCAACCTATAATGGAAGTATCCTCCCTGAGTTTAGACATCTTTTTGAAGCTCCAGTGTAGGCAAACTCAACAAGATAAAGGAATAGAAAATATCACTGGTAGAATAGCAGATGTCTATGGGAAGTGACAATGATAACACTTCTGGAGACTATTTTCAAAGAAAAATTAAGAGGAAGGTACAGAGACTTTCCATATGCCCTTGTCCCCCAGACATGCACGGTCTTTCCCATTATAAACATCTGCCACCAGAGGTGTATTTGTTGTAATTGATGAACCTACAAGTCTCGTCATGATCACCCGAAGTCCATAGTTTACCTCTTCACTGTTCACTCTTGGTGTTGTGTATTCTGAGGGTTTGAACAAATAAGTGATGATATGTATCCATTGTTATAATATCATGCGGAGTATTTTCCCTGCTCTAAACATCTCTGTGTTCCACCTGTTCATTCCTCCCACTCCTCACCCACTGGCACTTACGAACCTTTTTACTGTTTCCATAGTTTTGTGTTTTCCAGAATGTTATATAACTGGAATCATAGAGTACAGAGTCTTTTCACATTGGATCTTCACTTAGTAATATGCATTTAAATTTCCCTTGTGTCTTTTCATGGCTTGAGATCTCGCTCTCTCTCCCTTTCTCTCTCTTTTTTTTCCTCTATGTCCAACTCAAACCTATGACCCAGAGATGACGAGTTGTGTCCTCTTCCGACTGAACCTGCCAGGTCCCCTGTGAGAATTCTTTTTTTTTTTTTTTTTTCTTTTTTAATGTGCTGAATAACACAGATTTATCCAGATATACCATTTTTATTTACCCATTCATGTACTGACACCTTGGTTGTTTCCACATTTTGGCAACTGTGAATAAACATCCATATTCAGGTTTTTACATGAATATAAGTTTTCAATTCCTTTGAGTACATATTGATGAGGGAGCAGAAGTCTAGCTGAAGACAAAGCACAAGATGACACCCTTCGTCTCCCTCCGCCTGCCACACACACACTCCTGGGTGGAATTTGTGTGACATTCCTCCAGGAAACTTCCAATTATCTTCATGTTAATGCCTTGCTAGAGGGAAAAACAACCTTAGCTTGGCAATGGCAAGGCCTCTGGGTATCCTGTGAGTCTTTAACATATGAAAATCCTTTTGAAACTTCCATTTTGCTTACTTTCCCCAACTCCCAAATATATGATCAGTCACCCCTCACAATCTGGAGGCAGCATCTCTTTCTGCCCATGCGTACTGTCCCTGCTTTAATAAAACCACCACTTTGCACCAAAGACCTCTCAAGAATTCTTTCTTGGTCATCGGCTCCAGACTCCACCCCATCAAACCTTGCCTACATTCCAAAACTACATCAATAGCAACTAGCATAATTGCTGCATCTTATCAGAAGAGTATGTTCAGTTTTATAAGCAAACACCAAACTGTCTTCCAAAATGGTTACCATTTTGCATTCTCACCAGCAATGACTAGTGTTATTTTTGTTCCATAATCTTGTCAGAATTTAGAGTTGTCAGTGTAAGGACCTATTTAGCAAGAGGCTTTCATTAAAGTTAAACTGTCCCTGCTCCCCTTCCCTCAGGGGATTTACTTGGAGACAAGTCCCAGAAACCAGCTCCAGGTAACAAAGCCCAGATACAAAGGTGGGTCAGGCCAGGTGGAGACATCCAATCAGTGGGGAGGATGCATACTGTCTCCCTGGTTACCAAGGAGTGTGGGCCCCACCCTTTGGGAGCCTTTTGGGCGCCAATCCCAACCAAGGTGATAGGCTGGGTCAAATGTCTACTAGGATAAATTGTAACTCAATTGGTCACCTAGCATCACTGTGGAGTTTCCTGTGTGTGTTACAATCTCATTGGTCACCTGTGCGTGGCCAGGCCCCACTGCAAGGCCTTTGCCCTTAAAAACTAGTCTGTGAAACAGAGAAGTGTCACCCTCTCTTGGAAGAGGTTTGTCCCCAAACATTCGGTTGGATTCTTGATGCTTGGCACGGAATAAAGCTTTGCTTGACCTTCGCTTTTTATCCGTCTCGCTGCTTTAATCACGAACCCATTATTGGGGCATAACAGTCAGCATTCCAGATTTTGGGCATTCTAATAGGTGTGTAGTGGTATTTCATTGTTGCTTTAATTTGCGTTTTCCTGACGACCTATGATTTGGAGCCTTTTTTTCATGTGCTTGTTATCTGTATATCTTTATGGTGAGGTGCTTGTTAAGGTCTTTGGGTCATATTTATTTATTTATTTATAACAAAGATTTTATTTATTTATTTGACAGACAGAGATCACAAGTAGGCAGAGAGGCAGGCAGAGAGAGAGAGAGAGGAAGGGGGAAGCAGGCTCCCCGCTGAGCAGAGAGCCCGATGCGGAGCTCTATGCCAGGACCCTGAGGTCATGACCTGAGCCGAAGGCAGAGGCTTTAACCCACTGAGCCACCCAGGTGCCCCTGGATCATATTTAAATCGTGGTTTAAACTTTCTTTTTGGGGGCACCTGTCTTCACAGTCCCTTGACATTGTCTTTTGCAGAACAGTCTTTAATTTTAATAAGCCCAGGGTCATCTTGATTTTCTCTTATGCTATCTCCTAGGAATTTTTCAATTTGCATTTCACATTCAGATCTATAATTGTTTGAGCTTATTTTTGTGAAAGGTGTAACATCAGTGTCTCGATTCCTCTTTTTTTTTTTCTGCATGTGAAAACGTTCAGTTTTGTAGCACCATTTGTTGAAAACACTAACTTTGTTCTGCTGCATTGCTTGTGCTCCTTTGTCAAAATTACTGGACCATATTTATATGAATGCTTTTCTATTATGTTCCATTATCTATTTTTCTTTTATTTTGTCTTTCTTTTTTTGACAAAATCACATTGCCTTAGTTATTATAGCTTTATAGTAAGTGGTGCAGTTGGATAGTATCAATTTCCAACTGTGGTTTTTTCCTTTAATATTGTATTGCCTATTTTGGTCTTTTGACTTTCCACGTAAATTTTAGAATCAGTTTGTCTATATCTACAAGATAACTTGCTGCTATTTTGATTGAGATTGCACTGAATCTATAGAGCAAGCTGGGAAGAATTGTCATCCTGACAACACTGAGTATTCTTATTCATGAAACTCTCCATTTACATAGTTCTTCTTTGATTTCTTCATCAAAATTTTGCAGTATTCCTCACATAGATCTTGTACATATTTTGTTAGATTTATATCTACATATTTCATGCTATTCGAATGCTAATGTAAATGACATTGTATTTTTTTAATTTTTATTTATTTTTTTAAATTTCTTCTCAGTGTTCCAGAATTCATTGCTTATGCACCACACCCAGTGCCCCATGCAGTACGTGCCCTCCATAATACCCACAACATTGTATTTTTAATTTCAAATTCCATTTGTTCATTGCTGGTATACGGTAAAGTGATTGCCTTTTGTAAATTAACCTTGTGTCCTGCAAACTTTTTAGTATTATTGAATGTTGCAGAGTTGGCATAAATTCCTCCCTCAGCCCTCCAGGTAATATTTAAAATTCAGGACAGGTATGCTATTACCAAGTTCATTTATAAAATTAATTAATATATGTCAATTTAATTCAGGACTGGCATTTGAAATAAATTCTCCTTACTTTGATGCTATCATTCCTGATTTTGTGTGTGTTTGTATGTGTGTGTGTATGTGTATGTGCTTGTAGCTTTTATGGCTTAATCCTCCCGCCCCCCCTTTTTTTTTCTTCCCATTTACATGGCTTTGCCTGTAGCACATTTTCTTTCTTGATGTTAGGTCTTTTATTTTTATTCTTCTGAGACCAGTCACCAAATTGCACATCTTTCCCCTGAAAACCTAGATTCTCATTTAGTGAAATTCCCCAAGGAAAGAGAACTTTAGTTACTTATTTACTTATTTCTATTTGTGAAACTGCTTTCCAGATTTCATTGATTCTGTTCCTTTAGTCAAAGTTTCACATAACAATTCTCAAAGTTTCTTTGACCTTGTCTATTTTGAAACCCTTAAATTTTTATAACATGCTTGAGAAGATAAAAATGCCTAATGAATGATCACAATAGTCTTCATCACTATGCCTTTCTTTGGAATGGACTTCTTTCCTTCCATGGCTTAAGACTTCCGGAGTCAAGGTTTTCCTACATACCATTAAATGAAATTTGCTTTTACATGAAGGAAACTTCTTAAGCAAAATTCAGACCATTTTTCTTGGTATTTTCTGTTATGCATGACCATGAGTCTTTTTATGGTTGTTTACTGTAGAATTACAGTATGTTTCCCTTTGTCATGTAATTGAAAACAATTCTATTGTCACTGTCAACATTGCTATATGATAGAACATACCACCAAGAACTTCATTTACTTAAGCTTTCTGAAGGGCTCAGTATATAATGCTTCACTAATGAACAGATAGAAGCAGTCCTAAGAAACACAAGTAAATAATCTGAGGTAGACAGTTTGCCCCAAATTGCTCTACTTATTATGCACATATAACTGTCCCTCTAAGAAACATGAAATTAAATATTCTGAATTATTACTAACATTTTCAGTCACCTTTTTAGCATAGCTATTGTAAATACTAATAAAGTTTCCAGTGAAGTAAAATATGTCTGTTAGTTTGTATATCTCTCAGTTCTATTAACGTCTAATAGCCACATAGCACAACAGCCTTGGTTCTTGTTCCATGATTCCTATTGTCATTCACAACTCTCACTAGACTTAGAAGAGTTAAAATGTTAGAGTTCTAGAACTATGAGCTTGTATAGAGGCCACTTCGACAGCTAATTTCCCTCAGTCTTTGATAAATTCTTATTGAGCCTCTTAAAATGTGTCTATAAATTCCCCTGGGCCCTACTCTATGCTTTTTCAGATTAAGTAGGGAAGGTGGTATATTTGTTTTGAGTATTCTTTTTTCTACATATTTAAGTTCTACTCTTCTCAAATATAAACTAGCTATTTCGATTGTATGTCAAATTGTCATTTATCACATCTTCAATTCAATTCCATTTTATATCTCTTTCCTGGTCTGTAAAATTATTGCTTACGACACCACTTATATCTGGAAAGTTATTTCTACGGACATAAAAGTGAGCAATCTAGAGTACAATTTGGTTGTTTTATTTGCGCTAGGAATAAGTTGGATAGTCAACTCTGAAATTTACGCCCCATACAATTCCTAGAAGTGTTCATATTTATTATTTTATTTGTAAAAATACAGCCTTTCAGTATTAAAAAATATACCTAAAGTAAGAATAATTTGCATAATTTTAAGATTTGTTTCCCGAAGTTGAGTTGATCTTATTTTTTTTAAGGAGTCTGAAGAAAACTAACCTCCAATTTAATTCAGATAAAAGTATCTTACTTCAATGATCAACAGTCATCTAAGCATCTAGTTCCCCCTTTTCAAATAAACATTACATGTATCTTCTATAAAACATTTTCATTCATTCCTCCAGTCTTTCAAAGACTTTAATTTCATTTCTGAGTTTTTTACTATCATTTTCCATCACCCATTATACCCCTAAACTATTGGAAATAGTTTTTCTCCCACTTTAGCTTTCATAATTTAGTTTGTATGAAATTTTCAAAGGGTCTTGAGAAGTTGTGATTATTTTTGAGTTGTAGCTCCAAATATTCAGTTAATTTCAACCCACATAAGTGTTGCAGGATCTTTAAGCACAACAGTCAAGAAAGAATCCTTGAAACCTTTTACAGTTTAACTTGGTAAGTTTATGTAAATAGCATGGGGACAGGCCTTGTGGGCAGAAAGTGAACTTTTACTGGATGAACTTGGTGATTTATATGCTTAGTGCTCAGGAGGAAGAGGATGTGCAGGGAGTATTAGATCACATGTGTTTCTTCATATTTTATACTTGTAAAACTACTTTTGCAAGATTTCTCTGGTGCTTATCATTCAGTTCAATATTAGCTATAGGTGAGATTTATAGACATTCATGAGTCTCTTTAAGTAATGTAGCAACCAGTGTGTATTTGATCCTTATTGAAACTATGCAGATTCTAGGTCAACCTTCTAGACTAAAAGTAAACATTTTCTGCTTCTATCCCTCATCGGAAGTAGAAGTAGAAAATATAGCTATTGGGCATGCTATGTGCTTCTTTTTCATCTTTTCCCTACCATGATGATATCTAGAGTGAATATCACGAACAAAAAAAAAGAGGAGGGGGGAGGAAAAAGACAAGTGTATCCTAAATAGGTATATTAATTAGGTGTATTAACTCATGTGTTATAGTCACTTTCTTAATAAAGTTCTAGAATGCTCATTTTTTTAAAGAAAATTATCTAAATCTAAAAGACAAGAACATTAGAAGCAAATGTGAAATAGTTTCTATTGGCAGGGATTCAGGAAAGGGATGCCAATGTTTCTTAACCTTGATTGTAATAATAAAAAAAAAAGGTAAACAATCATTTACACAAAAAATTTAACAGAAGAAGTAGCATATTGTGTGTGCCCAATCCTTATGGCATAAGCTAAAATTATTTGCCAAAATCATAAACTTTGAAATTCAAGCCTTTAGATAGGAAGATATTCTTGATGAGCACTCCATAATATATTTATGACAGACCCCTTAAAATAAAATGACATACTATGGTCACAAAATGAAAAGATGCTCCTGAGACTAAATATAAGAATAAATTCTGACTAGAAATGTTAGCTGAAAAATTAAGAATTTTGGAATTAAAAATTATTTTAGTCATAACCATATAATGTCTGGAAAGCACAAAAAAAAACATGGTTCCACATTCCACAGATAACCATTGTTAACATTTTGATAGACTTTTAGAGTTTTTTAAAAAATTATAATATACTGTATATAAAATTCTAAGTCCTATTTTTATTATGTTTTTAAACCCTAAAGCACAGGGGCATCTGGATGGCTCGGTCAGTTAAGGATCTGACTCTTGGTTTTGGTTCAGGTCATGATCTTATGGGGAGTGCGAATGAGCCCTGCATATAGGGCTTTATGCTCATTGCAGTGTTTCTCAGATTCTCTCTCTCTTTTCCTCCTGCTCACACTCTCTCTCTCTAAATAAATAAAATCTTAAAAAAAAAACACTAAAGCACATTTTATTCTTTAAAAATGATGTATTTGGGATAAATTATGTTGAAGTAGGCTTTTGTGTGAGAACTTACTTCAAGGTTCTCCTATGGTTGGCTACTTAATGAAGTTTCCATTTTTTATTCATTATAAATAACCTCCTCAAACACAATTTGAATATAAATATTTTTTCCCTAGATCTAGACTATTTTTTAGAATAGTGTTTATGTGATGAGGTTAATAGCTCAAATCTCTAAGTTAGATAATGCCAAATTGTTTTCCCGAATAGTTATACTTAATTTACCTTCCACTGTGATGCAAGACTTAACATCAACTGAATATCTTTATTTTTAATCATTGATAATTTCTATGAAAGAAATTGTATTATTGTTATATTTTAACATGTGTTTCATTTTTGGTAAAACTCATATTCTTTTTTCTCTATTTAATAATAGTTATTGCATTTTAGACATGCATGATCTCAAATTTTTCTTATAATTTCCTTCATTACCTTTATTTTTTAAGTTTCTTTTCCACCACTTATTTTTCTTAGAAAGGATTCTGAACATACAGAATATATGTAGTAGGCCACCCACCACTTGACTTTGTAAGACTTTAATGTTTTATCATGTTTACCTTGTGTTAGTTTTTTCAACAAGAACGTTTTTACCTGAAGCATACTTCAGAATATGTGGTTCTAAAATATATACAAAACTTCCAACCAAAAAAAAAAAAAAAAAAAAAAAGAGTACACACTTTCTTTAAGTACACATAGAAGAATTTTTTGGTTAAATCATATAAAAAAGAGACATCACAAGTATTACAAATTTAAGAAGTCTAAAATTATGCCATGTATATTTTCCAGTCACGCTGGTACAAAACTAAAGATCAAAAATAAAACAAAGCTGGGAAAACTACAATGTAAATATTAAATATTTAATATGCAAATATTAAAAAACACACTATTGCACAAACAGTGGGCCAAATAAGAAATAAAATGGCAAATCAAAATGTGTCTCTAAACAAAAGAAAAAGAAAGTATAATATTAAAGAACCTATAGGATACAGCAAAAAGCAGAATTTAGAGTGAAATTTATGCTATAAATGCATGTGTTAAGAAATAAAATTCAAATAAACAACTTAGAAAAACTAGAAAAAGAAGAAACGTAGCTGAAATTTGGTAGAGGAAGGAAATAACAAAGAAAAATGAGAAATAAATTTATATAGACAAGAATAAACAGTAACATAACATTGAAAGTAATGAACAATTTTTCAAAAAAAAAAAAACCAAAAATTCAAATTGGCAATGCTTTAACTACATTAACTAAGAAAAAAAGAGAGAAAACTCAAAAACCAAAATGAGAAATGGAAGAGAACAATACAACAGATAGCCATTGAAATATGTAATGTGGTAACAGATTATGATAATTATGTACTCACAAATCAAATAACAGGGAAAAAAAATGAATATTCCTAAAAATGCACAAGTCACCACAATTGAATCATGAATTTTGAATCCAAGAAATAGGAAATCTTCTTAGACCAATAAAAAGAATCAAAGTTGAATTAGGAATCAAAAATCTCCCAGCACAGAAAAGTTCAAAGCCACACGGTTTCATTCACGAATTCTACTATCATTTAAAGAAATGATTAATGACAATATTTATCAAAATGTTACAAATAATGGAATAGAGGGAATACATTCAAAATCATCCTATGAAGCCAGGACTACCCTGATACCACAGCAGATAAAAACAATTAAACAAAAGGTCTAGTTTGCCCCATGTGAGTATTGCAACTCCTACTTTCTTTTGCCATCCACTTGCATTTCTCCAAACCCTCACTTTCAATCTGCAGACGTCTTTAGCTCTAAATGAATCTCTTGCAGGCAACATATAAATAGGTCTTATTTTTTTCATCCATTCTGACAACTTGTGTCTTTTGTTTGGAGCATTTAGTCCATTTACATTTAGAGCTATTATTGATAGATCTGTATTTAGTGTCATCTTATTACACTTTTTTTGTCATTTCTGAAGATTTTCTGTGATCCTTTCTTGTCTTTGTTTTTTTGGTCTCTCCTTTGCACTCAAAGACATCCTTTTAATATTTTTCACAGGACAGGTGTAGTGGTCACAAACTCCTTTTGTTTTTCTTTGTCTGGGAAACTCTCTTTCTATTCTGAATGATAGCTTTGCTAGCTAGAATATTTTTGGCTGCAGGTTTTTCCTGTTCAGCATTTTGAATATATCATGCCACATTCTTCTGGCTTGACAAGTTTCTGTTGAGAAATCTCCAACTAGCCTTACAATATTTACTTGCTTACAAAGTAAGATTTGTCTTGCTGCTTTCAAGGTTGTTTCTTTATCACTATATTTTGGAAATTTAATTATAGTATGTCTTGTTGTTGAATATATTTTGTTGATTTTGATGGGAGTTCTCTATGCCTCCTGGATCTGGATGTCCATTTCCTTTCCCAGATTAAGGAAGTTTTCTGCTATTATTTCTTGAAATAACTTTTCTTCCCCCTTTCTCCCTCTTTTTCTTCTGGGACTTCTATAATATGATTATTATTATATTTCATGGAGCCACTGAGCTTCCCAAGTCTATTTTCATGTTGCATAATTCTTTCTCTCCTTTGTTCAGCTTTATTATTTTCCATTACTTTGCCCTTTAGGTCACTTATCCCTTCCTCTGCTTCCAGGATTGTGATCATTGCATCAAGCCTGTTTCCAATCTCATTTGCTACATTTTTCATTTTTGACTGACACTTTTTTTAACTTTTTATCTCTGTGGTAAAGGTCTTCCTGAAGTATTCTATTCTTTTGTCAAGCTCAGTGAGTATCCATCCTTATTATATTGCTTTAAATTCTCCACCAGGCATGTTACTTAGATCTTTTTGCTTAGATCTCTATCTGTGATCCTATCTTGCTCTTTCATTTGGGATGAATTCCTCCATCTTGGCATTTCATCTTGGCATTTTATCTATGTCTATGTCTTCTGTGTATTAGAAAAGCCAGTCCTTATGAAAAAGATGTCACGTTGTACCCAGGGTCTGGTGCTTCCGGGAGTGTCTCTGGTGTATGCTGCATATGTTCTGCTGTTGTGTTTTGGCTGATCTATCCTTCAGGCCAGTCTGCAGAGGTTTACCTTGCCTGCTGTGGGCCATGTTTGGTCCCTGGACTGAAAGTTTTCAGTAGGTATGCTCTGGTCTGCTTATGAAATGACCTGATATTAGCTCTACCAGAATTGAGGTCCCGCAGAACTCTCTGGTAATGAGATGTAGTATGGACAGTCCCAGAAGAAAAAGAGGGAGAAAGGGGGAAGAAAAGTTATTTCAAGAAATAATAGCAGAAAACTTCCTGGTCTTCTGGAGAAGGGGCCCACAATACTGGGAATGAGACAAGCTTGACTGAGAAGAGCAGTCCCACCAGAGCACAGGGATTGGGGCTTAGTGTAAGTGAGTGAGGCAGCCAGTGTCTGCACTGAGCTGTTTCCTTCAGGTGGCTCCAAGTTTATGCTGAGGGATGGGGGAAAGACATGGCACCAGCCAGCAGCTTTGTTCCCAGAGAAGCATCTCTGTGAATGCTGCCTCTCAGAGAAATGTTTCTAGAATAGTGAATAGTCTCCCCACTCTTTCTTGCAGGCATTTTACAGATTGCAGTTTCCTTGCTGTCTTTCCTGAGTTGTTTGCCTGCCTTCTCTCCAGCAGCGGCACAGTTCCCTCCAGGCTGTATCCCAGCCACACCTGCTGAACTACAGAACTCCAGAGTTTTTTGTTTTTGTTCTTATTTTTGTTTTTGTTTTGATGGCTGCATAACATTCCATTGTATATACATATATCACATCTTCTTTATCCATTCATCTGTTGATGGACATCTGTGTCCTTTCCATAGTCTGGTTATTGTGGACATTGTTGCTATAAACATTCAGGAGCATGTGCCCCTTCAGATCACTATATTTGTATCTTTAAGGTAAATACCCAGTAATGCAATTGAAGGGTTGTAGGGTAGCTGTATTTTCAACTTTTTGAGGAACCTCCATACTGTTTTCCAGAATGGCTGTACTAGTTTGTTTTCCTACAAATAGTGTAGGAAAACTGCATCCTCACCAACATCAGTTGTTTCCTGACTTGTTAATTTTAGTTATTCTGACTGGTGTGAGATGGTATCTCATTGTGGTTTTGATTTGTATTTCTCTGATGCTGAGTGATGTTGAGCATTTTTTCATTTCTGTTGGCCACTTATATGTCTTCTTTGCAGAAATGTCTGTTCATGTCTTCTACTTATTTCTTGATTCAATTATTTGTTTTTTGGGTTTTGATTTTGATAAGTTCTTTATAGATTTTGGATACTAGTCCTTTATCTGATATGTCATTTGCAAATAGCTTCTCCCATTTTGTTGGTTGTCTTTTGGTTTTGTGCAAAAGATTTTTATCTTGATGAAGTCCTAATAGTTCTTTTTTTCTTTGTTTCTCTTGCCTTTGGAGATGTGTCTAGCAAGAATTTGTTGCAGCCAAGGTTGAAGAGGTTGCTGCTTATGTTCTCTTTAGGGATTTTGATGGGTATGTCTCTCACATTTAGGTCTTTCATCCATTTTGAGTCTATTTTCGTGTATGGTGTAAGGAAATGAAATCTTTCCATTTGCAATGACATGGATTTAACTAGAAGGTATTATGCTAGCAAAACAAGTCAGTCAAAGAAAGACAATTATCATATGATCTTACCGATATGCAAAAGTTAGGAAACAAGGCAGAAGATCATATGGGAAGATAGGAAAAAATGAAACAAGATGAAGCCAGAGAGGAAGACAAGCCATAAAAGACTCTTAATCTTAGGAAACAAACTAAGGATTGCTGGAGGGGAGGGGAATGGAGAGTATGGGGTGGCTGGGTGATGGACATTGGGGAGGTTATGTGTTGTGGTGAGAGCTGGGTGTTGTGCAAGACTGATGAATCACAGACCTATACCCCTGAAACAAATAGTACATTATATGTTTAAAAATATTTAATTGACTAAAACAAAACAAAACTAAAACAAACAAATAAAAACCTCCAGCCTTTAAGCTCCACTGGTTACAAGAACTCATGAAATTCAGCCCCTCTTCTTTTCTGAGCCAATAGTTTTGGTGAAATGTTTTCCTGTGCATTCCCTGTGTGCTCCTCTTGATGAAGTTCTAGAACCTAGGTGAGGTTAGGTGGGCTGAGGTCCGGAGCCGATGACCAAGAAAGAATTCTTGAGACATCTTTGGTGCAAAATGGTGGTTTATTAAAGCACAGGGACAGGACCTGTGGGCAGGAAGAGCTGCTGCCCCGAGTTGTGAGGGCAGGCATGTTATATACCTTACGGTTGGGGGGAGGTGGTGAAGGGATGGGAGGTTTCAACAGAGCTTTCACATGCTAAGGAGGGCCTACAAGGTGCCGGGGGGAGTCCTTGCCCTTATGGCTTGATCAGTGTCGTTTTTAGCTCAGGCATTAACATCAAGATAGTTGGGAGATTCTTAGTGGGGTATTATGACCCTGCTATCATTTACATTCCCTTCTACCTCAGTCTCCTCCAGTTTATGGTGGGGAGGGGGACATTAGGGCTTCAGGAAATGAGAGTTATTTGCCTCTGGAAATTTGTGCTATTGATAAGGTAACCTCCCTGTTTAGATCTCTAGGATACCTGTAGAGCAAGGGAGATTCCTGTTCTGCAGGATTGCGATCCCTACAAGTTAACTATTTATCGTTTTATGGTGGTCAGGGGTGCCTGAGGAATGCTACACATATGGAGGGGAGCGGGTGAAGAGGGGGTGCAAGGCGCCAGCTTCTGCTCTGTCCTCAGCCAGCCTCCTGCTCCCTCATCACTCTCTTACCCTTTTCTTTAACCACAGCTTCCTCCCCTCCATAGCACCCACAATCCCTTTCTCTCCTAAGCCAGTTCCAGTACTTCCTACCCTCTTCAATGTGGTCTCTTCCTTCCCTTAAGTTGTGGAGTTTGTTCTGTCAGTCTTCAGGCTGATTTCTAGGGTCTTTCTGATAATTTGATAGTTATTTGTTGTGTTCATGGGACCAGATGAGCCTAGGGTACTTTAATTCCTCTGCCATATTTGCTCCTCCCCTCCCTCATAACTTTTAAATTTAAGTCCGTTTCCTCTGAGATTTCATAATTACTCAGATATTTCTACATTTCAAAGTTTTATAGTTTTTGATTTACCTCTTTATTTAGAATTGATTTTTGATGAAATATAATGTCTCATTTTTAAAATAAACATTTACAGAAAAACCTTTTTCCCTAAATATCTGAAATACTTTTAAAACCTATTACATTAGAGGGCGCCTGGGTGGCTCAGTGGGTTAAGCCGCTGCCTTCGGCTCAGGTCATGATCTCAGGGTCCTGGGATCGAGTCCCACGTCGGGCTCTCTGCTCAGCCTCTCTGCCTACTGTGATCTCTCTCTGTCAAATAAATAAAATCTTTAAAAAAAAAAAAAACCTATTACATTAGAGAATTTTATATACTATGATTTGTTTCAAATCTATTCATTTTTCCTATAATTTTATGCCAGTATTTCTTTTAAATTATCTAATTTTATAAATTTTGATAATATTAGATCTTATCTATCCTGCATCCCTATCTCAAGCCAAAATAGTATTTCTTTCATTTTTTTTCTTTTTCTTTAATGACTATGTCATATCTATACTGTTGGTGAATATAGATAAATTGTATAGTTAACTTTTTGTGTTTCTCCCACAGCTATGCCCCAGATATAAGAATGTTCTACATTAAAAATATTAGAATTTTATAATTAGTTGCAATGTATCCTGGCATCTTGTAGTCTTCTTACTCATGAACATTTATAGCTTTTATTTTATCTGTATTGTACATTATTAGAAAACCATGGAGCAGTAAAAATAGTATCATTTGATTCTCTATTGTTCTTTTATAGTTGCATAGTTGTCCATATAATTTATTCAACTATGTTCCATTTAATTGTCATTGATTACATTTTCTTTTTAAATGTCAAATTTTGCAAAATATAAGTACAACTTTTATTTTAATACACATATATTTCTCATATAGCTTTACAAACTTTAAAAATGCTATTCATTATTCTGAAAAGATTCTTAGAATAAAGAGAGTTGTTAGAAAAAAAGAAAGAAAAAGGTATTGTCAAGTCAAAGAATATGGATATTTAAACAATTCTAATTTATATTTTTGTATTACTTCCACAACAATGACTTAACCAACCTACATTTCCAGAAATATGAAAGTATCCATTTTCCTACATTTTCAAACATTGAATTTTATCACCTTTAATATATTTTTGCTAAAGTGCTCAGTGAAAAATTATCTTTTGTTGATCTTCTATATTTTTTTTACTCAATTAATATTTATTGATTGCCTGTCATTGGCTACTCACTAATTTTATTTATACATGAATGGTGAATAAACAAATGTGATTTTCTTGGAGCTTACATGTAGTCAAGAAAGATGGATACTGTATAAGTACTGTCATAAATTAGATGATTTTAGTTAGAAAAAATATTGTAAAACAAAAACAAAAACAAACAAACACAAAAAAAACACCAAACATTTGATGAGACTGAAAGACTGAGCTACTTGGACAACTTTAGGTAATAAGGACTGAAGAGGTGACTTTGATCCTACTCATTAAAAAAGCCAGACAAATTGGTCCAAGTCAAGGAAAGAGAATATTAAAAAGTAGATTTTCATAATAGACCATATACTCAAATTCCAGTGCAGAGACTTACTAATTAGAAATTTTTATTAGTGATTACCAGCTGGGTCTCTGGAATTAGTTGGTCATAGGTTTAATTCTTAATCCCTAATCTTCAGTTTCTTTATTTTCTAAACAGAAGTAATGTTTCATATCTGAGTCATTATACAAATTAGATACAGAATATATAAAAGGTGCAGTAAAGAGTCTTTTCATTCAGTAACAATTATTATTATTATTCTATGGTTGTTAAGTAGAGAAAATAGACACAAATGATTTTGACTAGGGTTTTATATTTAGAAGATATGGGCTGGATTTACATAACATAATAGCTGTATGGCCAACGTAACTTGCTAAGGTTCAGTTTATTTCATTTACAAAAATAAGTTTCATCTATCTTCCTTTATTTCTGGAGCACTGCTTGATACCCAATTTCTTCCCACTTTTAAGTTTCTGCCTTTCTGAGCACATTAATTAACTCATATATTACTCATTGTACCATTAGATCTTCAATATCAAAAATCTCTGCTTAAAATCTCCTCAATCTTTGTCTGTACCATAGTACTAGAATATTCTCTTCATCCTCTCTAACAGAGTCCTATCCACTAACCAGAATTTCTGCCTGCTGCAATGTCAAGATAGTCTATGTTGCCAGAAAACTTGTTTTACATACAGGCTCTGCCTATTTCTAAACCTGTCCATTTACTAACAAGCTACCATATTAACCCCTATGAATGCAAAAATATAATGTGTAAATATGTTATCCACTCAACAACTGAGCCAATGAGATTAAAATAAGTTTTCTTTTTCTTTGTAGATCTAGAAGTTTTATATAGAGTATGAGTTTGATATCAGTGTTTCTTTTAAATAGGTACTTTTGAATGAAATTTTTAAAAAATAACAAACTATAATGAAATTATGAGGAAAGGTATAAAGAAATTAACTTTAGCTAAAGTAAATCCTATTTGTAAGATTGCTCTATGAAATTACATATCTGTAATTATTGTCTCAATTTTTCTTGCATTTTCTGAAAGGTTTTCAGAAAAAAAAATCATTAATTACTTGACACAATTTAATAATAATAACAGAATGTGATAGTAAAAAGTCAAATGTATTTGCTGAAAAGGATTTTAGTCCAGTAAAGGAAGGAGAATAGGATATAAGCTTACCAATTGAGATATCACCTGTAAGTAAATGAGGCTAATTGCCACAGCTGGCTTCATTTTCAACTGACAATGCAGTAATCAACAACTGACAGACAAGGGAAACCTATGACACTAGAATACTAAACCATTTCAATAAATTATAAAAACAACATTTGACTGACAGTTATTTTTATATTTAATGTAACATTATCTATTTTCCCAGGGAAAATCAACCACATTGGTAGTGACTTTTCTCCCAGTTTATTTCTCAACTTAAACCTTATGGTAAATAACTTTTGGAAAGTATGCCCCCCCCAAGAAGGTAATACCAGATGAAACTCGGTAAAACTCTAATTAATACAAACAAGGAGAGAAAAAGTTTATCTGTTCTTCTACCTCCCTCCCTCCGTGATTTCTATTTGTTCAATGCAGATCAACTTTTCCCCAATTTCAAAGGCATGATGGATGACCAACATTCTTGACACCCACAATGCAATTGTGACTTCTCATGGATCCAGATTTTAGTCTAGTTCCCATGTGAATGGTAAACTTTGGGTCTTTGACGTGTTTTAAGTATTAGATCCATTGTGCCTGAGACCCCAATTCTTGTTTGCTTACATTTGCATCATATTTTTTTTTAAATCCCAGTTTCCCTGAATGGCAGTTATGTTCCAAACTCAGAATCTGGTAATAAATGGGAATAATTGATGCTTTCCTTAAGAGATGAAAATGCACTTAATTCTTTATCATATTCATGAAGTATTAGACATCTTTAGTCTTAGAGGGGACAGGATGTATTAGAATGGCTCTAATCTTTTTTTCTTGAAAATATAAAAATCAAACCTATTCTGAAATTAATCGAGTGCTATTTGGGTCATTCTATGTCAATGTGGAAAACTTGCCGTTCTTTAAGGAAAAAAATAAGAGAGATAGGAAGCTAGAGAGAGGGAGATGGTGCAAAAGGGGAAATGAGACAAAAGACACAGGCTCCAGTTAAATACTGTATATGCATAGTTTTGGAAACATGTCTTATGAATAGCTAATTTAAAAAAAAAAGACTTTTAAAACACTAGTAATGAGTTGCCTGGGTGGCTTATTGGGTTGAGTGTCTGCTTTCAACTCAGGTCATGATCTCAGGGTCCTGAGATTGAGTTCCACGTTGGGCTTCCTGATCAGTGGGGAACCTGCTGCTCCCTTTCCCTCTGCCTGCCACTTCACCTGCTTGTGCTCTCTCTATGTATCAAATAAATAAATTTTAAAAATTAAAAAAAAAAACAAACCACTGCATCAGGAACAATTGGAGACACCTCTGCCCAAGGATCTCCAGTATATCTGAAGGTGTGTCCAAGGACATTTTAAAGACATGTGTTTCTACTGCCAAGTTTTGCTCTGAGGCCTCAAGTTAAAATGCCTATAACTGAGTTTTAGCTATTTAGGAATCCACTGCTGGACAATTTACTAGCAAAGAAGAGATATACAGATTATTCTGAAAGGCAGAAAAGACTGAAAAAAAAAAAAAAAACATTAGTAAAACACCAGCTGGCAGACAAGATAGAAGGGCAAAAAAGGGAAAAGACAGGTGATGGAGACAGATGGAGAAACCAGGATGGAAAAATGGTATTAATACAAGTATGTCAGGGGCACAAATCCTGTAATTTATGAGCAGAACCTGCAAGTTAGGTATGGAGGGTATTAAAATTATTACAAAGCAGTAAAGATTATATTGCTTAGTAACTGACAGTGCGAAGAGAAGCAGGCAGATATTAGCAAGTATAGGAAATGGAGATATAAACAGAATGGAAGAAAATTAGATAAACATAAAAATAGAATGATGCATAAGCTTTATGTTTCCTTACTAGAAGGGGCATATCTAAAACAGGATAAATAGAACCTGATGCATGGAGATTGTCCTCTATGCAATAGCATTTAGATAAATAAGTCTTATCCCATTTAGATAGGACTGCACATTTTCTGTTAGAACTAAGATTAAAGCAATTTTAAACCTATGAAGGGACAGTTCTGTTCTGCTTAAACCTTACCTGAATGTATAGACAGTGTCGCTATGAAAACCAATTTGTAAGCCCCTAAGTCTCAGGGCAGTGCTAAAAATAACATGGTCCATGTCCACAAGAAACTAACCATTCAAATATTTACTGAGTACTGAGGATTGAATTAGAAAAAGGTGTGTTTTCTATTCTCATGCAGCAATAGCATAGTGAAGGGGAAATAAATTAAACAAACAATTCCAAAAATTAGTGTGCTTTAAATGTTGTGATAAAATCTGTGCAGAAATAATACAAATTATCAGGTGAATCTATAGCAAGGGAGTATGTAATGTTAGATTTGCGACCAGAAGGAAGGCTGCCCTGAAACTGTACTTTGATCCAAGATCTAAAGGAGAAGCAGGGGTCCTCTAGGAGTGGGGGAAGAAATGGTAGGATGATGGGGGTTGGGGGAAAGCAAAGCAAAGACCTAGACCTGAAGGCCTGTCTTGGAGAATGGAAAAGGTATCAATAGGTTGGGATTCGATAGAGTGAATGGATGTAGGGTCTAAGAGAAGACTGGAAGAATAGGCAGTGGTAGATCGTGAAGGCTTGGTAGGCCATGTTTCAACAATTAGGGCAATGACGTTTAAAAATTACAATGCAAATTTAAAAAGAGTGTTTCAAATAAAAATAAAAAAGAATGTTCACAAAAGACACTAATGGAGTGTCCTCAAGAAGGAGTGCACAAGGAGAGATCATTCTTACTGATAGTTGATTGAAGGCATCTTAGGGGAAGTTCACATCTGTGTAGGGCCTTGATGGAGAAATAGCATTTTAATCGGAGAACTGAAATGAGATAGACAGGGGAAACAGACAATTGTTACAAAAGCACAGAGGAGGATATAGAGTGGACGAGGAATGAAAAGTCTATTTGAAAGGCTAGAAGTGGAGATGTAGCTGAAATCATGGATTGGAACCAAATCATGAAAGGTAACTCTGGTTACATGAAAAAACTTTTACTTTATTTTATCTAACCCTGTAAGTAGTGAGAAATCTATCATATTGCTTAGACCATGGGCTTTGGGTTTGAGTTCCAGCTTTGTCACTTACCAGTTGTTTGAATTTGGGCAATTTGACATGTCTTTGCCCGTTTTTTCAAATACAGCATCTTTGAGATGATACAAGGAGAAATAAAGATTCCTAAGATGAAGTGTATAAAGGCTTAGTTCAATGGTTTATTCATAAAAGTTTAATGAGTTGTGGATATTTTTACTGTTACTAATAATAAAATAATCCACATTGGCCTGGAGGATATTTTGAGACAGGATACTTGGTAGAGAGATCCTTGGGCTAGGGATTAAGACCATTGTAGAAATTAAGATAGGCGGTGATGAGAATTTGAACTAAGAATGGTGTTTGTAGTGGAAAGGGTGGAAATGATACCGTACGGACAATGTGTAGAAAACAGCAATATGGTAACGAACCGTTTAACAACATAAGGACAAAATACAAAAGTTAGAAGTGACTGAGGTTAGTTAGGTGGATGGGTTAGGGACATGGTGTTCGCCATGCATTGAAATCAGAGCATTAAGAGAAAAAAAAAACTTTCTGAGGAATCAATGTGTGAGTGTGAATATCATTCCCTGACTAGTGAAATGAGACATGTCTGATAAGAGACAATATACATTACCCATGACTCAAATTTAATTCACTCATTTATCTCTTTAAGAACTGTCCAAAATAAAAACATGCTATTTGAGATTTACCTCATGATTTCTTGGAACCTGCTCATGTAATAGTTTGATATAAACTATACAACACACACACACACACACCCCGAAGTGTTTAAGTAGAATGTGATGTTGTGTACCTAACTTTTCATTTTTTGTGAAGTATAGTGCATGACAAAATGTATGAAACAAAATGTACCACTTAACGGGTTATAAAGAGAATGCTTAGGTAATCACATCCAAGACAAAGAATATTACTTGTATCTCCAAAGCCTCTTTCCATGCCCTTTTCTTCCTCCATATCCTTAATTTTATATAAATTATTTCCTTCCCCTCTGTTTTTACAATTTTACCACCTAACTATGCACACTTAGACCCATTCTTTAAGTTTTGCCTATTTTTAAAGTTTATGCAAATGATATGAATGATGGATTCTCTTTTCCCTGTCTTCTTTTCTTCAAACTTCATTTTTTATAAGATTTATCTTTTGGGTCATTTATGATTATAGCTCTACAAGTATTTACCTGGATGGATAAGCCACTATTTATTTGTTAATTATATTATTCAGGTGTATTTGCATTGTTTCTATTCATGGGCTAGTATAAATAATACGGTTTGAGTATTTCTATTTATGCCTGATTGTACAAAAATGGATCCATTTCTATAGGTTACCCATATTGTAATAGAAGAGTATAGCATATTTGCCATATAAATGGCAAGCTATTTCCCCCAAATAATTAGTACAATTACACTCCCATCAGTCATGGATGAGTGTTTGTGTTGTTACATATCATAACCTATATTTGGCATTGTTATTTAAAAGGTGAGTAGTGGGGATGCCTGGGTAACTCAATTGGTTGGACAACGGCCTTTGGCTCAGGTCATGATCCTGGAGTCCCATGATCGAGTCCCGCATCGGGCTCTCAGCTCCACGGGGAGGCTGCTTCTCTCTCTGGCCTTCTCCTCGCTCATGCTCTCTCTTACTGTCTCTCTCTCAAATAAGTAAATAAAATCTTTTTTAAAATATTAAAAAAAATAAAAGGTGAGTAGTGGTATATCATTGTGACTTCAATTTTGACTTTTATGAGAACTTTTTGGTTATCTTTATTGACCATTTATTGTTTTCTTGGTAAGTGCCCAAGTCTGCTGCACATTTTCCTATTGTATTCCATCTTTTCCCCAAAGATAACCAAAAAAATTTATGTAATGTTGTTATGATTTCTTTATTAGCTACATTTTGTAACTATCTTCTCCCAGTCTTAAAATAAATTGTAATAATTCTAATGATGCCATTTTGGAGAGCTAATTCTTAATATTTAACCAAATTTATCAAATTTTTCTTTATAGGTAGTACTTACTCATCCTACTTAATAAAATTATTTTTATATTATTAAAACTAATATCTATATCTATGTATCTATATCACATTTAGGTTTACTTACACAGCCATATCATCTGAAGTTAGTGATGGAAATAATTTATGTATTCTTTCTGAAATAAAGTAGCTCTATTCTATTTCTAATTGCTGTAAGATTTTCCCCTATTTATTATGTATGTTCATAATTTTTCCTTTATTCTGTTAATGTGGAGATTCTGATAAGGGAAAAACTATACTGTAAGATGGCGACCAAACCAGCAAGGGAATTCCAGTCCCTATCTCAAAGCCCTTCTAGGTTCTTCTTCCCTACCCCATTTCCTGCCCATGCCAAAAGTACCAAGTATGTGGAAGTGGAAAGGTATAAATTACCCTCCCTGCTCAGACCTTTGGAGAACACTCTCCTCTGAGCCCACCAGTGTTAGATAAACGTCCAATCCTCCAAAGTCTCTGAATGTCACTTAGTTCTTCCATCAGGATCCAGTCCATGTTCCTGATAATTCTGCTCACTGCTTCCTTAATATTAACTAAAACATGTGTTCCTGTGATAACCCCATCTTGGTCCTGATGCATTTTCTCTTCTGTTGTAGTCCTATTTACATAGTGATATTTTAGTTAAAAATTTTACATCTAATTTTCTGAGTGACATTCTAATGTAATCTCTAAATTTTATAGTCATTGTGGGTTTTAGGATCAAGGTTGTTATAGCATGTAAATGATGGGAGAAGGTATCTGGTGGTTGTTCTCTTTTCTGGGAGAATCTGTAAGATCAGTATTATTGACATTACTTATTCCTTAAATATTAGAAAGAATGCAACAGTGAAGCTATCTGAGTTTTCACTGTGGCAAGATTTTTAGTTACAGATAATTATAAAAATACTTATAAGACTATTTTATATACATTTTTTTTATTGCAGTACAATGTTACAAAAATTGCCATAGTAATCATTTCAAGTGTACAATTCAGTGACATTAACCACATTCACAATGTTGTGCAACATCAACTACTATTCCCAATACTTCTTCATCAATCTGAACAGGAACTCTGTACCATTAAGCAATGACTTACTTCCCTTTTTCCCCTTCCTCCTAGTCCCTGGTAACTTCTAATCTATTTTATGTCTCTATGAATCCACCCATCCTAGATATTTCATATAACTGAGATTATGATCAGTTGGTATCTGGCTTAATACCCTCCCCCATGAATTGTTTTCACTTTTATGCATTTATTTGCATAAAATTTGCACAAGCCTGACTTCATTCACCAACACAATACACAAGGCCTTGGGGAAGGCTGTCAGGTACTTTGAAGGACAGAAGGGAATGAACACAGTGGAGTGGGCATTTGGTATCAATTGCAGGGGTCTAAGGAGACCTCTAGTCCCTCATAGAAGAAGTAGAGGTATGAGAGACAATAAATAGAACTCTGGGTCCAGCCTGCTTTGGTCCATGGTGGGTGCATCCTTGAACACCTGTCCTGTTCCTGACCCTTCACCAACAGCTGGAGACATGTCCCCTCCAAACAACCCCCAGGGCTCCTGCAGGGCACAACGTGAGACTAGGCCAGCCTCCACAGATGCTAGCTGTCACTGTCTGAGAGCACAGGGGGTTTTTTTGTTTGTTTTTGATTTTTTTTTTTACCTCCTCCAAACTTCCAGGGAGCACACGATGCCATCCTGCACCAGGGCCTCCTCCTGATCACCTGCAGGCTCTGGCTACAGCTCCAAGCCTACTTTTGGCCAGGCTGGTGTCTGGTTGCTGGAGGACTGTCTCTGTATCTGACCAACACTCCCATTCCAACACACTGAAGGACCAACACTGTTCTTCAGGCCTTCTGCCCAGTACTCACTGGGGAGCCTGATCTAGGATTTCTCTAGGATGGTTTGTGTGTAGTCACCCTACATGGCATCATAAAATCTCTTGAAACAGTGGACTGATACTGTCTGTACATTTTGGAAAATTCTCAAATGCTATCTCCTATATTACTTGTGTCTCATTAATATGCTTTTCCATGTTTGAGTCTCTAATTAAACATATGTCACAACTTCTCCTATATCCTCTTTGTTTTCTCCTGGATACAATTTTCCAAATTTCTGTCTCTAAGTGCTGCATCTAGCTGTGCTTGTTTGGTGTACAATTTCCAATTCATCATTTCTATTTCACTTTGCATAATCTGCTATTCAGTATGTCCATTGATCCCTTGTTTTATTATTCACTGCACTAAATTCTACAAAAATTTTTCTTCAGTATGCTAAGTCTCTATTGTTTCTAGTATCTGCAGGAGCTTAGCTTTTATCTTCTTTACTGCATAAATATATACTATCCTCAGTCTGAGCCTGATAATTCCAATATTTTCAATTTCTATGTATCTCTATTAATAATATCTGTGTATTTATTTTTTCATATTTCTGAAGTTTCTTGCATATGTCATCTTGCCACCTTTTTCTTTTCCTTGCATGATTCATTGATTGTGTGTGCAGTATATTGTCATTGAAAAAGTATTTATAGAAGAAATTTGAGGATGAGGATCATGTTACCTATGATAGTATTTTACTCCAGAAAAGAATTCTCATTAACTTCTGGTTGTTATCTGTGGGTTTTAGCAATCCTTATTTAACTTAATGCAATTGCACGGTTTGAGATTTTCTGCACTATTCATAGTATTCCAAACTGGCCTTCATTATACGTGTTCATTATTCCATTCAACTTTGGAGTGAACCTTTGGAGGTCCAGAAGGGAAATGGTTTACTGAAGTTTGTTTCCTTTGTTCACCTTTGCCTCTACTTGTGTTGTTTTAGTTCTATGAGGTTGTATGCTATAGATTGGATGTTTGTGTCCTTTCCGAATTTGTATGTTGAAGTCTTAACTCCAACAGGATGGTATTTAGGAGGTGGGACCTTTGCAAGATAATTAGGTCATGAAGGTACAGTCTTCATGATATTGGGATTAGTGACCTTAGAAAAAGATTAACTAGAGAGCTTACTTTTCCTATTTTTCTTCTTTGTCATGAGAGCATAATGAGAAGACAGTTATCTATGACCCAGGAAGTGGGCACAGACCAGACACTGGATCTGCCAGCACTTTGACTTTGGACTTCTCTTCCTCCAGAAGTGGGAGAGATAAAATGGTTACTGTTAATCCACCCAGTCTGTGGTAATTTGTATGGCATCCCAAATGGAATAAGACATTGTCAAAAATAGATTCATCTCCACTGCTTTTTAGGATCAGCTGTACCCAGGACAAGTGTAATCTTTTCTTGAATTTATTGATATATTTGAGAGGGAGAACCAGAGAGAGAGAGCAGGGGGAAGGGCAGAGGAAGAGGGAAAAAATCCTAAGCAGACTCCCTGCTGAGTGCAGAGTCCCTGCACAGCTCCATCTCAGGACCCTGAAACCATGACCTGAGCCGAAATCAAGTCGGACACTTAACTGACTAAGCCACCAGGTTCCCCCAGGATAAACTAAAATGCTCTACTTATTGCTCTTAATTCTCCTTCTCTCTTTATTTGAAGCTAACAAATACCTCACTATTTTGTTAACTCTTTGCTTTATTTTATTAAAGATTTAATTATCTGCTTCGAAGTAATTAAAAGTGGAAGTTCTATGGTATTTTTAAATTAATAGCTCTTTGATGAATTTCCAACTCAATAACTATCTTTATAGAAATATCTTTCTTTCTTATCACTCAGTAAGACTGACTTCAATGTTACTCTCATCATTTTATTTCTGATTCAAATTATCTTTATGTATTTGAATTGTAAGCTCTTTTCTTTTAACTATGAACCTGTGTATTCCAAATGAATTAAATTTATAGAATGTTTGTGGATTTTTTTTCCAGAAAGCAAACCAAAAGATAATTTCCCAGGCTTAAGAATTATATAAATATGGAATATCTTAAAGTTATATATTATTCCCTCATTATTTTTTACATAGTACAGTATAGCTTTAATATTTGCATAAAACAACAATGTTTTATAATGATCAGAATCTTTGCAATCATTTATAGTTTTTGCCCCTTCTGTGGTAGGTGCTCTGCTAGGGTCTTTTTGCATTATCTACAAACTCATATTATGTAACCGAAATTTAAGTGTTGAGGGTTTAATTCCTTTAACCCTGCAGGTTAAGATAAGTGAGACCTCAAAAGGGCAACCAATTTGTCCTTTGTGCACACAGTATTAAATAAGTAGGGCAAAATTAAAAAATTCTTTCTTTCTGACCCCAAATCCTTTTTATTTCTGTAGCTTCATTAGAAACTGACATGTAGTTAAATAATTAAATTATTGAAGAATATTTTTAGTTGCTATTGGGTGAAAGGGAGGACCCAAAGTTGAATTGCACTTGAGTAATTGTGATTTTTTTCAAAGAATGTTCATTTTAGGGGCTCCTAGGTGACTCATTCGTTTAAGCATCTGACTCTTGATCTCAGCTCAGGTCTTGAACTCAGCTCAGGTCTTGATCTCAGGGTTGTGAGTTTGAGTCCCACCATGGGCTCCAGATGGGGTGTAGAGCCTGCTTAAAAAATTAGGTAAAGAAGAATGTTTATTTTATCCTTTACCTTAAATAACAGCATGACTATATTTAAGAAACTTTTAATCTAATATGTTCTTCTTAAAAAATATAATAGGGTAAACTTTCTGGAAACAAAGTTATTTAAAAATTTTGCTTTATAATTATTTTTCAACAGCAATATTCACTGAATCAACACTACACAGTCATATCGGTGATAGGAGATATGGTTAAGAGACATAGAAAGAAGTCAGATGACCTTTTTCTACTTCAAGGGCAGAATTTGAATCCTAATTTTATTTGAATTAGAACATACTATCACTTTTAAGAAAAAGAAAATACTATCCTTTTACAGATCTAAAATAAATTAAAAGATGGAAGAAAATCAATCATTTGCTTACCAGCTCTGTATTAATCTCTACCTAAGTTGGTTCACATGCATTATCTCAATGATACTTCACAGTGGATATTTCATTCATTTTATAATTATATATTTTTTTCTAGTGTAGCTTAGAAATGTTAAAAAGCAAAAAACAAAAATCAAAAACAAAAAAACCTTGCCCTAAATTGCAAGGTGAATACCCAGGCCAATTTTCCTATTCCTCAACTTCTACAATTGTCTCTCAAATATGGGCTGGAAATCTGTTCAAAAAGCAAAAAAATTTAGGGTGGCTCAGTGGCTCAGTCGTTAAGTGGCTGCCTTGGGCTCAGGTCATGATCCTAGGACCCTGGGATCGAGGTGTACATTGGACTCCCTGCTCTGAGGGAAGTCTGCTTCCCCCTCTCCCTCTGCCACTCCCCCTGCTTATGTTCCCTCTCTCTCTGTGTCTCTCTCTGTCAAATAAATAAGTAAAATCTTAAAAAAAAAAAAAAAACTTAAAAAAGCAAAAAATTTTTTTAAAATTAAATTTAATGTACAGCCATTTTTACTTTCTCCCCCACGCCCTATTACCATCATCCTGTAGCTATTCTTTATAGCCCATCAATCATAATTTTTCTTCATCTCTTGATCAAATCCTTTATGTAGGATTTATATAAATTATCAAAGAAGTAGGTTTATATTCTATGTTTTATATGGAAACTGTTTCTCAAAGATATGAAGTTACTTAGTTAAGGCAACAGCTGTAAAAAAACGACAACAGTTAGAATTGAGTTCTCCAAAACCTGTTCTTTTCCTACCTTATGTAGATCAGGGTGATTATGAAGATGAGACTAATTCTTGATCTGACGTGAGGCATGAATGATGGATATGGATTATTATGATGCTTATTGGTAGGAGGTAGATATCTTTTAATCAAAAAAATCCCAAACATACTTTATTACAAAGCAGATGTCATCACATGACTCAAGCAATATCTCTTCCACCTACTGATAAAATTACCCTTCTTGGTTACCAATAGCAAAGAATACTTAACATTTACTCTGTTCATTTATGGAAGAAATATTTTACCTAAATAACTAAGCAAACAATCTTCCTTTTGTGTGTCAGACTAATTATGCTTATTGGTGAAAACTTATGAGCACTTTGTGTGTTTGAATTTCATAAGGAGTCAACCAGGCTTAGACAAAAGCACAGTGTTGCCAACAAATATTTATCTTTACTTCGTGCCATGTACTGAGGAGAAAATGCAGAGGTGCATGTAGTCTTCATTCTTTAGGATATCTTACTCTGTTAGAGAGGTTTTCATTTTTTAAAAATTCTAATAAGGATGGTAATAATTTTTATCTTAGAATAAGTCTTTGCTTTATTAAACAAATATATAACTATGCTAGACAACAGAATTTTATTAATTCGTTAGTTTTTATTTCCTGCTATGAACATTAACAATAACATTAACAAAAGCATATATACAGTAGAATTAAGTTTTGATGCTAAATTGTATCTCAAAGCAATATAACTGAATGCATTCTGCCTAGCATTGAAGAGACCTAAGTTTTTGCTTTAGCTATATTAATAACTGACTTTGTGATTGTGGAAAGTTATTGGATCTCATTCCAATTCATAAAATAAGGAACATAAAATGGATATTACTTAAAATTTATTAGGAATTCAAGTGAATAATAAAAATATTATAATTTTTATTTAAATATTTATCAAAGCCCACCTAATTCAAGTACATTCTCATTGTTATTTCCTCACATAAATCATATTTCTTAGAGGGTAAGGTTATGTTTTCTATGGGCTTTGTTGTTGTTCATTGTTACAATGCCTAGCACATTGTTGATTGCAGAATATGTGAAAAAGGCAAAACTACATTCTCTTTTTGTACAAATAGAAAAGCTGACATCTTCAAAGAAAGAACAAAAGATGTTTAACATAATTTTCTCTGAACTTAATGACTTCATTTTTAAAATCTGAAAAAAGTTAAAATCCAAGTAAACATTTTCAGTGTAATTGGGCTATTTTTCTGACTAAACAGAAATAACTTAATCAAAGTTTGATTAGAAATTTGCAAAAATATGTATGAGTGGTTGCAGTTAGTAGTAATGAAGTTGTTAGTTTTCTTTTAATCATTCTTAAAAGATACTTTGCAGTGATTGAAAGGATAATGATTTTCATATCTTATCTAAAAGTATACAGTATCCAATATTTGTTGACACAGCAAAATGTGTTTTTTGATATGTGACCACATAAGTATGTATATATAGTGGTGTGTATATGTACCTATATTGAGATAGTGGGTGTCTATTTTTGGTTAATGGGTAAAATCTAAATTGAACAACTCTATATGTCACAAATAAAAAGAAAATATAGTATTTGAAAGAAGAAAACCTCTCTGAGAACACAGAACTGACATAATCAGAGTGTTTAGGCACATTAAGTTTCTTCTGGTAATCTCTATGATATGTAGAAGATGAATGTAAGTTTGAATGGAAAATAATATAATTTATTAAACCGAATCTATTAAGATTTTTTTTATAAAAATGAATGATGGTCTTAATTAAATTATTTTAAAATAATAGATCAAAATGTCAATTTATTTTCACTGAGTTAATGGGGGAAGAGGTTAAGTATTAAATATCCAGGGGAAAAATAAGAAAATCTTTATATGGAGAAAATGACAGAGAATTTAAGAAAAATAGAACTTGAATAGCTATTACTATTAATAAGTAAGTTTATTTTCCAAAGAATATCAAATTAATTTAATGAACCCACATGAAATTAAATATCTACTTTAATAAAAATTTAAGTCAGAATGTTAGCAATAATACTTTAATGGTAATTATTAACAATTCAGGACATCATGTTTACTGTGAAAGATTTGCCTTCAAAGGACAAAAACTAGAACTTACAATTTCCAGCTTATGTGAGGGGTCTTTTTTTTTTTTTTTAAGAACTAACCTTGTTTTCTCTCTCTTTTTTTTAAGATCTTATTTTATTTGACAGAGAGATAGAAAGAGCACAAGTAGGCAGAATGGCAGACAGGTAGAGAGAGAAGCAGGCTCTCTACTGATCATCTCCGCCAAGCAGGGAGCCAGGTATGGGACTTGATCCCAGGACCGTGGGATCAGGACCTGAACTGATGGCAGCCACTTAACCGACTGAGCCACCCAGGTGCCCCATCCTTGTTTTCTTTAAAAAATATTAGTAGTAGAAAAAAAGTAATAACTAAATAAGTTTCTGATATCAATAATCACTAAATGGGATAGTAATACAATTAGCATTAATATTTTTTTTTTTTTTTTAGTGGAAATTTTATCTTTTTTTTTTTTTTTAAGATTTTATGTATTTATTTGACAGAGAGAAATCACAAATAGATGGAGAGGCAGGCAGAGAGAGAGAGGGAAGCAGGCTCCCTGCTGAGCAGAGAGCCCGATGCGGGACTCGATCCCAGGACCCTGAGACCATGACCTGAGCCGAAGGCAGCGGCTTAACCCACTGAGCCACCCAGGCGCCCAGCATTAATATTTTTAAATTACATTCACTATGTAAGTTTTTACATAATAACAAATGTATTTTATATTTACACCCTCCAATGTAATAAATTTGATATGTAGTTGGATGGATAATCTTCCTATAATACCTGTGTTTCTATTATCAAACTCTCATTGTTTTATTATTTTAAAAAATGATTTTCATATCAAATGATAGCAAATGTTGCTTCATAAACTCTAAAGATTTTATTTTCTCTGAAAATATTTTCAGTAGAAAGTCAGCTATATGATATATTTTTCCCACAATATATGAACATCTATGCCAAGTGGTAAATAACAGAATTATTCAGAATCAAGTCTTCCCCTGTCTTGGAATGACACCACGAAAATCAAAAGGAAAAAAATTAACCATAGCTCAAAGTTTGATTTTGCTAGGGCTAGCAACTGAAAAACATTATATTTCTTTATAATTTGAGGCTTATACTTTCAGAGATCTTATAAAATGACATGCTACTCTTTCAAGACATAGGTGGGATTTTTTGCGTGGTTTAAATATGTCTCTCTTCTGTGTGTGTGTGTGTGTGTGTGCGTGCGTGTGTGCATTTGTGCGGAGGGTGGGAGTTAATTTAGTCTCAAAAAAGATACGAGGATTAGAAAAAGAGAAGAAAAATACCTAAAACATGCATATCCATTTCCTTCCACCACACTCACTACATATTTTTGTCAAAGAAAATTCCCATTGCATGTGTGTATCTACATCTATTTCGTATATAAATGTCTATTTATGTGGTACATGTATGTATGTGGAATATGGGGATGAATTTGAAGCCAATTAAGGGGTGCACTACAACACATTACAAACGCATCTCGATAAAGTGTAATGTACATTGAGGTACCCTCTTATCTATCACTGACATCACAGTTATCTTTGAAACTCCTGCATTTTCTCATTTTTTTGTCTTCTAATGCAATTTTAAGATTTATTAAGTCATAGTCCAGACTGTATCAATTCTTTTGTGGGGTCACATGCAAGCGATTCACTTATGCAAGATAAGTAATGCATTAGTCTGGATAACATGGTAATTTCTCTCCATGTCTGTGTTAATCAGGGAACTATTATTCCTGAATGAAAGAGATCCTGTCTTATTCTCCTGAGTATTTCCTACTCAATCAAACCATATCGTTTTATATAAGTGAAACTTTCACACACTTGAAGATACATGAAACATTTCCTTAACTTTGTATTTTGAAAAAAGGAAATTAATCTTAAACAAGTTGTGAGATGTTGGAGAAAAGCATTAAGAGGACGTGATCCTCAGTGGACCTGTGAGCTGGACCAAGACAATCAGAGACTCCTTGCCCCTTCCCCTGTCCTTGGAAGGTGTGCTCTGCTTACTTCCCCTGTGCAAGCTGCCCAAGAAAATAGGCCTGAGATAATAACATGGTGTTGAGACCAGCTGTACAGTCTACATGACAGAGCCCAATTAAAGCATCTGCATAAACTTTCAAGATTTAACATGTGGGTGTGGAGATTTGCATGTCTTGTGACCAACCAAGCATTTTATATAAGTTCCCTAGCTTATTAAACCTGCCACCTATGATGGAAGTAGCCTCTTTCTCTGGTCTCTCCCTACCCCTCATATATGAGCCGGTTTCAGATTACACTTTAGAAGCTTCTAAGGTTGTGAACCAACAATTAGCAGCATCTGTGAGGCATCTGTGAGGGAATCCCCAGTTGGCCATCAACCTCTGTGTGAGGAGGGATAGCCTATATGTTAGCTGTATATGGACTGTCTTGTGAATATGTGGACTCCTAGAAAACCCCTGCTGGTCTAATGCATTTATGTGAGGAACTGCACAGAGTGCACTGTAGCAAAGAAGGGAAACCCATGGCTGTCACAGTGGGCCTCTACTGTGGGCGGTTCATCTGGACACCAATGCCCAGCTAAATCTGGGTCAGAAAGTTGGAAGAAGAGCTTAGGTTAGAGAAGGATGTGTGGGAGTCCTCCACTCCTCTACTGGCTTTGGTGGGGGGCAGAGAGCTGGATAATAAATTGTAGACCTTAGTGTGCCATTTTGCAAAGCTAGAAGGATTGTAAGATCCCATGGATTAAGGTCCCAGGGTGTGTGACATTTTGATTGGGACATTCAGAGGAAGAATCCCCACGACAAGAAAGATGTAGTGGAGACTGACAATGAAATGGATTCAACACTCTGCCTTCTGACCTGCCCTCCAAAAAAGGAAAGCAAAAATACTACAACAACAACCTCAGCCAGCAGAACAGTCCCCAGTGCAGGAAACGTTCATGACGAGAGAATATACTCCCACTGAGTTTATTGGTACAGCTGCCAAGTTCCAGCAAAAGGCCAGGGCAAGAATCTAGGCATGGTCAGTGCAGCTTACAGGATTCAGGGGGATGGCATTTCTCTGACTGGGCAAGAAACAGAGAAAATGAGTGATATCAATGGGTTCAAGGTACCCATTCCTTTATAAGTTGGAATTCCAGCCTAAGGGAAGCTTGGCTCAATGAGGGAGACATCCCTGAGCTGGTGGGACTGCTCTATAGAGAAAATATAACAAACTCTTAGGGAATTGGGATTGAGACGGGCAATCTACATCCATCTTTGAAGGCCCTGATTGGGTCACATTCACTGTAGGAATGAAACTTGAGATTCTGTGGTCCTCCCCCAGCACCTGATGGAACACTGATAACCACAAAGAGCCCACTGATAACCATAAATATCTTGTGGGGCAAGATATTTATGATGCTAGATAATGTATTGTTGTTCTCGGGTAAACTGACAAATCCCAGGAGTGGATATGGGAAAACTGGAAACAGAAAGAACCACAAGGCTCTTCCAAGGGTCTGGGAAAAATAACCTGGAAACAAATGTGGTTTGACATCATTGAACAGATAGATCAACAAACCAGTGCTGTGTTGGTTGGCCAGTGGAAAGCTTTAAAACCTGAACAATAGTTCAGTCCTGCCCCATCTGTTCCTACTATCCCTGATGCCCTACCTGGCCCAGCAGAGGCCTCAGGGAAACAGTTCAATTCAGAGAGTGTGGATCCCATGCCTCGCATGTAAGATGAAGCCACGATTGCCCTCAGATGAGGCTACTGGAGGTGATTGGAGGCCTCAAAATGAGCTCACTATCAACTGGTCCTCCAGAAATAATCAAAAGGTGATAGTTCTGATGGATACCAGAGCCAAGTGTAGTTTAATACGTGGTAACCCTCAAAAACTTTCTTGTTCCCGCCATACCTTCAGTGGGTTACAGAGAACAAATATTTATGGTCAGGAAGACCCTCTTAATACTGCAAGTTGGGGATTCTCCTTCTCCCCCCAAATATAAGGTTTTTATCAAACACCAGAGAATGTATTAGACGTTGATATCCTACAAGGTCAAACTCAGACAATGTCTCATCAGTGAAGTCCACCTCAGGGTTAGAGTAATCAAACCAGGACAGAGGGAAAACACACTTGGGGACTGGCAAGCCTGTATCCTTCTGAAGAACGGTAACCATCAAACAATACGAATTGCCCAGAGGACATAAGGAGATAAGAGAAAGTACCAAGAACTGCACCAAGTGGGTATTGTATGCCCTGCCTGTAGTACCTTAAATAGCTCAGCCTAAACAATAAAATGCCAGGTGGCTCAAGGTGGATGACAGTGGGCTACAGAGAATTGAACAAGGTAGTGCTCCTCCCCCCATTCATGTGGTTGTGCCCCAACTGACACCATCTTAGAGACTTGGCCATGGTCCAAGGCTATCCCTTACCACTGAGTCACAAGATCAATTTGCCTTCATGTAGGAAGGACAACAGTGGACCTTTCACGTACTTGCCAATGTTGGCCTGCACAGTCCCACCACATATTATGGGATGATAACCCTAGATCTGTCCCTTTTCTGCTTCCCTGCATCAATAAAATAGGACCAGTTTATTGATGATATAATGTTTACCCATGAAGACTTTCCTCTGCTACAGGATTTGCTGGAACATCAGTAAGGGAGAAGATAGACAATGAACCAAAAGGAAACTCAATGCCCAGGCACCACCATAAAGCTTTTGGGAGTCATTTCATATGGCCAGGGAGATGTGTGTTATCTTAGAAGCTGTGACTGACAAGGTGCATTTCTGTCCAACGTCTAAGAAGGTGAAAGAGGTGTAAGCTTTTGTAGGGATTCTGAAGTTTTGGAGGATTTTTTTTTTGGAAGACTTTTATTCCCCACTTGGTATAGTGCCTTCATCCCTTCTTATGCTATGTGCTAAGGAAAGGCCACATGTGGGATTGGGGATCAGAGCAGCAAGTTACCTTAGAGAAGACAAAAATATTAGTAAAGCAGATTAAAGCTCCAGGTATCTCTCCAGCAGGGCTACCATTTAGGTTAAATGCATATGTGACTCCAGCAGTAATAATTGGGCACTGGTGCAAAGACAACAGGAGAGAATACTCCCAGGATTTTGGTCCCAGTTTTGGAAAGGAATAGGAACCCAATATATCCCCACAGAGCAACAGCTCCTCGCAGAAGAGCCTTTAGAAAAGAACATCATCAAGGTAATAACTTCTTTCCAACAAGGGATAGGTTGGATTATGTTCATGTCCATGGACTTCTGTCATGGATCACCACCCACTTTGACTATGTGGCATGCAAATTTGAAGTAAAGGAGTACCCTGTCCCCTAACCCACTGTGTCTAAACCTACAGGTGCTATTAGATCCTCCAGTTGCCCCACCTCCATTCTTGTGGTTCCTGAAGCCTATAGAGAGAGGAAATACCTCCCCTTGTGTCTGATTTATAGATGCTTCTAATGGAGGAAATCCATGCACAAGGACCGCAGTCACTATTTGGCCTAACACTGACACCATCCAGACAGAAGAAGGAATGAACCTCAGCTGCTGGTGGGCTGAACTCAAGAGCTATTTGACTGGTGATCACACATGAGCCCTAGCCTCTAACTTTTGCACTGACCATTGGGCTGTTTGAAAGAGATTAACATGACTGAGATAATGGCAAACTGAGGGGTGGATGATTACCAAAAAGCCCTTTTAGGGTCAGGATATGTAGAAAGGCATTTGGGATTTCCTGAAAGAGCTTGAGGCAGTTCTAAGTCTTCCAAGTCCTGACTCATGAGACAGTGACACTTCTTGGCAATCAGAAAGCTAATACTCAAGCTCAGGTACAAGCCCTAGCAACTGACTTTTCAACAGATGCTGCAGATTAGCTGCATAGAAAGAGTGGCCACTTCAGTGGTGGAATGGCAAATTGCCAAGGATGCCTGATGGTTTCTGAAATACAGTGAATTGGTTAATGCACTAACATTGTGACTTATGTGTTCCAAACAATGCCCAAGGAGCTGGCGAAGGAGTCTGGGGCCATCCCCCAGAGTTCCCAAACAATGAGCGATTGGTAAATTGATTATGTTGACCCCCCCACCTCCCTGTGATGTGAGGGGTCTAAATATGCCTTGGATTGTGTGAACACTTCACCTGGACCGATTCAAGCTTTCTCCTGTCACCAAGCAAACCAGGCTGCCATCATTAGGAGATTAGAGAAGCTAAGTATGGTCACTCTCATTGAACAGACAGCAATTGGTGATCACGTTTCAAAGCTCATGATATACAAGACTAGGCAAAAGAACATGACATTGAATGGAGGTGTCATCTCCCATATAACCTGTGAAGACCATGGTCAGTAAAAAGAGAAGTAGAATAATAAAGCAGCAGATTAAATGACTGACAAGTAACACCACCTTGATTAGAATAACTGAAGTATCATCCCAGGTTCTAATAATTTGTATGATGAACGAGTAGGACCTATTGCCCTATATGCCAGACTGGGGACTTCTGCTGAGATCCCCAATACTGTAAAGGTATAGAACTTGTGGGAAACAACCATTGCCCTGACTCTCACTATAAATCAACATGGTGTGCTGTTGAGAACACCAAACCTCATCATGCTGGGGAAAGGAATTTCCTACTGGAATTCACAATTAGATGTCATACCAGGATGGGTGGGTTACTTCATACTTATAGATGACGTGGAACTACTCAGTCTGCACTGGGGTCCTGTTGCCTGTTGAAAGCTGAATCTGTTGAAATGCATTATACCTGGAATGGAACATGCACCACTAAAAGAGGAGAGAAGATGGGGGTTCTGCTCTGGCATATTCCTCTACCAGTCTATCTCCTCACTCCTGATAGTGCTGTCTCCCCTGGCCAACACGAATGGTATGCACAGTCTGGTCACATTCCTAAAGCTGCAGCCACATTGACATCTAAGCATCAGTCCACAAGTGCAAATTTTATGGAAGAGGAAACCCTTCCCATCCATACAAGTTCCTACTAAATAGCTGTCTTTTGACCCTAGATTTCAGCTGCTCCTGTGGTGACCATTTATGGGATGGAAGTACCTTTCTACAGTGGGCCTACCTGTGTGCCCAGCAAAGAGATCAATCTACCTGTTGGATATGTGGGCCAGTGTTCTTCTCCAGCTCCTTAGGATTACCATGGAGGGTATCACCACTCCAGTAAGAGGATTGGGAAGCCTTAAAGCAGTATATTAAGGAAGAACAAACTAGAATGAGTACTATTAATTCATCTGATCCAGAAATCTGGCCTGTGGCACAGACTATCAGTAACACTGGACATAGTATTCTTTTCATGACAATCAAACCACATAGGCATCTCCTCAAACTGCTGACCAGAGAGGTCCTAGAAATACCACCATCAGAACCATGGATGGCTATGCTCAGATTTGGGATGGGTTTATGTGTCTTACCCTGGGTTATGGACATTTAAATACCCAGGCATCCCCATGTTGGGAACAACAACAACAAAAATCACTCTAAACAGAACCAACCCAATTGAACTAGAAATATGGAGTGGCTATCACTGGAACCATGTAGTCATTCTGTCACATTAAAGGATAGTGGCTGGTTTGGCACTGATGGGTATGCTGCCCAGATATTTATTGAGTTGCCCCAAATGAAACCTAGTAGTTCATGGCATGAATCTTTGGCTGTGTTTTCCACCTGGGTGATTGGGCTACTGCATCTGGGGTTTTTAAAGGGCACAGGCAAGAATCTGCTTCAGATAACAATTGCCAACTTCACTCTTTTCAAGGCCAGATGGGCGTGCTCTGTTCTCCACTGGTATGATCATTTGGCCATCATATTTTTTCCCTCCATTGGCCTGGAGGATATTATAGCACACATATAAATATAGCTATTGTTGCTGTGGCATCTGCTTCCTGTGCAGCCAGACAGCTGCCAAAGGAGTCACCTGCAACCTTCTAAAACCCCTTGCTGACCAGGCAGGGCACATTTCCAAAGGCGGGGTGGGCATATGAGATTGTAAGAGCTGGTCACAGAGGAGAAATGTCAGAGAAGGTCACTGCGAGGATAGGGTAGCTAGTTGGCCTGTAAGCCATACTCTGGCAGCTGGAGGCTCCTTACCTTTGACACTGTCTTTGGAATGTACATTTTGCTTACCCAGGACATACCCTTGAGATAGCAATATGGTATTGAACCTATCTGGATGATACACATAACAGTCTAGTTAAGACCCCTGTATAAGGATTTAGTGGGAAGGTGCAGACATCTATGCTTGTGGCACCCCCAAGACAAGCCTGGTATGTAAGTTCCCTTGCTTATTAAACCTGCCACCTACTGATCTGTCTGGAGTGGCCTAGCTCTTTCTCCAGTTTTTCCTTGCTCTCCACATATGGGGGATGGTTTCAGATTACACTTAGGAAGCTCTTAAGGTTTCAAACTAACACAAAAATACAATGAGCAATTATGTACCTACCATCTATATAATTCTCTCTCTTTCTCCTTCTTGTTGACATTTACTATTACTGCTTTCTCTCTCCTTCCTTTCCTTCCTCCTTTTCTCTTTCCATAAGTATGTGTGAATGTGTGTGTGTGTGTGTGTGTAGGCACACATTATTTTTCCTAAAATGGTGGAACATTCCGGTTAATAGTAAAACGTGTCATCAATGAGCAAGTATATTCTCCAATATAAAAGAATATAGTGAACACAATCAGTAAGATTAACGTATATATAATACTTCTTATTAATCCATAACCCAAGTCTGATTTCCGCAATTATCTGAATAATATACTATATATAACTGTTATTTTTATGGCCCAGAATCATAACCTGAATAATTTGTTACTTTTACTTGTCATGGATTTAATTCTCTTTTAATGTAGAATAATTCCCCAAGAATTTTTTGCCTTTCATGACATTGAAGTCTTGCAAAAGTATGTAATTGAGCCCTTAGAATCTGCTTTTCCCACAGAAGCATGGGTTTTTTGTTTGTTTGTTTCCTACAAGTAGGAATGTGTATGTAAATATAGTATATAAATTAGAATGATAAAAGCTTAGCTAGCTCTTTCTAGTTTGTGCCCAATCCAGCAGATAACTACACTAAAAATAATAGCACTGTTTTTTATTTTCCTCAGAAATCTCATTTGTGCCTTATAATACAGTTTACTTAAATGTAAAAGGTAATATGCACAGTAATATTTAAAAAGAAACATAAACTCTTATCACACTCTCTGTCTCCACCATTAAATTTCTACAAAAATTAAGCCAGTTGATTTCATCTGAAAAGTAATAAAGGTTTTATTTTGCAGCAATTTCACTAAATATATATCAATGTTGAAACTGGTTAGTGGGATTTATTGTATACTTTCCTAAAATGCAATAAAATATAATTATTGGATTTTCTGGACTGTGCTTTAGTATGTAAAAATTGGCATGCATTTATCTACCCTGTAATTTCATGGTGTTACAATGTTATTACTCAATAATGACTTAACAATTACTCTATAATTACCCCATCACTGAATAGTAATTATCACATAATTAGAGGATCAATTTCCAAAGATTGGGAAAAAATACAGCAATTTGGGCCATGTAAACAGTGATTGTAAATTTACATGTATTCATAAGATTATTGCTTGCATATAAAATGAAACCAATAAACATAATTTAGAATCCTGTAACTAGATCGCAAGACAAGTTGAGGATTAAGTTCGTGAGAAATAAATAGTAGTGTGCTTATATTAATGGAACAATTATTCACTTCTCATTAAAAACCTATTAGTAAGCCATTGTTATTATTTATATAATAAATAATGTGTACACTTGGAAAACAGTTGGTATTAGGAATTAATAAGTGATAGTTTTTATTAGTGGGAAAACGATAAATGAAATGCAGCCAAAGAGGGCTCCCGCCGTATGCCATTATACAAAAATATTCATGAGCATTGAATATGGTAACAATTTAAATAAAAATCAAAATTTGAATATATAAAATGAAATAAAATTCCCTGATTTTGTTGTTTTTTGCTTATGCTGCATGGTGCTGCTAGTAAATAATTAGTGATGTTATTTCTCTTTAAATTAAAATTCTGAAGGAAATAAATTTCATTTAAATCTAGATAAAATACTACAGATCCTCAGATTAATTATTAATTCTAGAATATCACACTTTTATTTTTGCTTTTTACACTAGAAATTTCCTCCTCCTCAACCATCTATAAAGTGTTTCCCGGGAGGATTGAGGAGTCTTTTGTACCTGCCTCAGATAAGGAACTTTAATAGTTTCTTCTTTTCATCTTGAAATTCTCTGGCAAGATGAACTTTTGAAAGTATATTAGTGCAGTGATAGCACAGGCAACAGGTGCAGAGAATCGGATGGAATCTTATACATCCTCATATCAGCAGACTCATTGCACTGAATGTCACAGGTGTGGAGCTTATGAATAAGAACATGGTCCCTACTTTTAAGACTTCCACTGTCATTATCCCCTCCCTCCTGTCCCCACATTAAAGATATAGATATAGATCCAGATATTTATCTATATTTTTTTTAGAGACTGTACATGCAAGTGGGGGTGATGGGGAGAGTCAGAGGGAGAGAGAGGCAATCAAGGAGACTCCCAACTGAGTGTGGAGGCAGCGACAGAGCTTCATCCCAACCATGAGATCATGACCTGAGTGGAATCCAAGAGTCAGACACTTAAACTACTGAGCCATCCAGGTACCCCAAAGGTATTTTCTTAAAAGCCAGGTCATCATCTTCTTCTTCTTCTTCTTCTTCTTTTTTTTTTTTTTTTTTTGAGATTTTTGTTTATTTATTTGACAGATACAGAGATCACAAGTAGGCAGAGAGGCAGGCAGAGAGAGAGGCTCCCTGCTGAGCAGAGAGCCTGATGCAGGACTTGATCCCAAAACCCTGAGATCATGACCTGAGCCAAAGGCAGAGGTTTAACCCACTGAGCCACCCAGGTGCCCCTGGATCTTCTCTTTTATTTATGGTTTTATTTTCAGCTAATGTATTATTGTTTAAAAACTGTTCCCTTGATTAAACTCCTTAACACTGATTCCAGCTACTTTTGAATGCAGGCTTTGAGATAGTCTGTAAGTAGTCTAAAAGCAGGTCTTGTTTTTTAAGTACAGAAATGGTATTTCTAGAAAATTGCTTTCAACTCACCTATTAACTTTCAATTTACCTATTTGCATTGTAGGTTCTTGGAAATTTGTTATAGATGTTACCAGGTAAAACTGTCTGGTAGATATGTGAACAGGTATTCAGAGCCTCTAAGTCAAATGGAAAATCAGTAGAGGTCAAACCTCCAGTGGAATTGGTCAAAGTAGATTAAGAAAGGATGAATCCCAAGAATGATAAGGTCACATTGTTGGCAGTGTCAGGTCTTACATGTTAACCTTGAAGACCAGAGATACTTAACCCTACCTAGCTGTATTGTGGTGTCTGAGAAAACTGTCACTTTTCATCAGCATGGAGGATCTCATTCATGGGACCCATACTGTTGGGTGAAAACAATGACAGCTCCAGGGCATGGTGGGGAGGGGTCATGAGGGCTGACATCCCCTCCTAGCACCTCTCCCTTTGCCACACATTCCAGTGGTCCTCTTGACGATCCCAGGGGGACAGGGGAGCAGGATGACTGGCCTCATTTTACACTTGGGGAAATGCCAATTTTAAGATGCCAATTTTCTTCAAATTGATCTACAGATTCAATGCAGGAGAAATCATTTCCCCCCAAAATGCCTTATCCACACAATCACATAATCATTTCATTGTGACAACCGTGCAGTCGATAGTGGTGCTTTAATGTATGCATCCTTGTGTATTATCATCTTTTAAAATAGGCATTTTGTATCTTTTAATAAATAGGAAGCATTGTTAAAATTAGGGATGGGTTTTTATAACCCTATCTTCAGGGTCTTGGATGGTGAGGTGTACAGATTTGGTGTTCAATAATTAGAGCTATGAGCCTTAGTGAGTTGTGGAGAGTAAGATCAGAATTATGTTTCCTCCCAGCTTTATTGAAGTATAATTGACAAAAAATTATAATATACCTAAAGTGTACAATATGATGATTTGATGATTTGATATGTGTATACTTGTGAAATCCTTCCCACAATCAAGTTAATTAACATCAACTCACATAGCTACTTTTTTTTTATGAGAATATTTGAGACCTACTCTCAACAAATTTCTAGTATACAATACACTGGTATTAACTATATTCACCATGTTGGTACACTAGACCCTGAGAACTTATTTATCTTGTAACTGAAATTTGTATATCCTTTAACCAACTTCTCTCTCATTCCTTCCACTCCTCAGGCCCTGGAAGCCATCATCCTATGTTTTAATGAGTTTAGCTTTTCTGTTTTTGTTTTTCTTTAGATTTTTCATATTAGTGATATCATGCAGCATTTGTCTTTCTCTGCCTTGCTTATTCCACTTAGCATAATGCCCTCTAGTTTCATTCATGTTGTTGCAAGTGGCAAAGTTTCTTTTATATGGCTGAGTAATATTCCATGTCCATATCCATTTTTATATATCATACTTTCCTTATTCATTAATCTTCAATGGACACTTGGTTGTTTCCATATATTGTCTGCTGTGAATAATGTTGCAATGAACATATGAATACAGATAACTCTTCAAGATATTAATTTTGTTTCTTTTTTATATATAACCAGAAGCAGGATTGTTGGATTATATGATTGTCTTGGCAATGATTTTTTAAAAATATGATGGCAAAATCACAGGCAACAAATGCTGAAATAAACAAGTAGGATTATATCAAACTATAAACACCTCCTGCACAGAAAGGAAACGATCAGGAAAATGAAAAGGCAACCTATGGAATGGGAGAAAATATTTGAAAACCACATATCTGATAAGGAATTAAAATCCAAAATATATAAAGAACTCCTAAAACTCAGAGGAGAAGCAAGATGGTGGAGAAGGGGACCCTGTTTCAACTGGTCCCCTAAATTGAACTAATTATCTATCAGAACACTCTGAACACCCATGAAACCAGCCTGAGATGTAGGATTATACACTTCTGGATCTCTATGGGAACAAAAGATGCCAGTGGACAAGTAAAGCATACTGGGAATGATCAGACTGATATCAGAGGATAAACAGAAGAGGGAGGGAGCCACCAGAGACAACCCATTAAAAAGTAACACCCCAATATGGAAGTGTCCTGTGATTGGGGACCAGCATTGACTTGAAGTCCAGTTAAAAGCACTCAAAAAGAGAAAAAGGTCTTAAGGAACAACTGGTGGAACTGGGAGGTCATGGGCATGGGTCTAAGTCCACGGACACAGGATGGCCACTGCTGTCGACCACCTGTGCCAGAGACAGTGCTGGAACGGAACCTCCAATTCCTGGTCCTGCAGTCCCCAGGGTTGTGCAGCTTGAGGGTGTCTGGTAGGTGCTCTCTATAACCACAGCCTTTTGCACTCCACACTCATTGCATGACTGGGGTCTGAACAACACTCCTCATGGTGCCTGAGAGTGGTCCATGCAGGTGTTAGCCGGCAGTCTCTAGGACCAGCCAAGAGTCTGAACACTCTCAGCTCAGACTTGAAGAAACTACCCCAGACAACAGTCCCGGCAGAGGCAACCACCAGAAGCAGACTCCCTGAATGATTATCACTTATGGTTTTGGCACAAGGGTACAGGGACAGGTGGATGCTTCAAGTAACCCCTGAGACGATGGCTGGGGACGTGCACTACCTATGGGAGGTTGCAAGGCTCAGCAGAGTTTGCAGAGAGGGAGTCTGTGTGTTCTGGAGCACCTAGAGGGGAGCAGAGTGAGGCTTCTCTCTGACATGGAGGTCTGGGTGCAGTTTGCTTTCTACTAAACCTCTGAAAACCTGAAGAGCTGCGAAAAGCCACCAAGGATCAAAAACCTCCAGAGAACAAATGCCTGAAAAACAGGTTTTCACAGAGTCCAGGCCTTTGATGGGAACAGAAGGACTCAACCCAAGCAAGAATGATTGAAAAACAACATGGCAGGCCCAACATGGCAGGCCCTTCCCCCAGAAAGGCAGCCAAAAGAAAGAGAGGACAACCACCAGAGTGTGCCCATAAAACTGTAAAACCCCAATATCAGGGGAAAACAATATATTAAGTTCTTGGTATTGCACTAAAACCTATATATTTCATAGATATAACTTTTATTTTTAATTTGTTCTCACAAATCTTGTTCTTTGTAAATTTTTTAACCTACTTACCATAACAACTAGAGGTTTAATACAACATTGTCCACAATAACCTTTTAACTTAAACTTTTTTTATACATATACCTGTATTTTTCTTTTTCTTTTCTATTTTTTTAAATATACATATAGATATAAGTTTCAAGGTAATCTTCTTCCCCTAATCAATACTATTCCTATATATAAACAAGTTTTAATCTCCCATTATCTTTGGAAACTTGAGTCCTTTAGCAACAATATCAAGTTATACCCAGGAAGAATCAAAATAACCTTCCTTGCATCAAGGATTTATAGCAACCCTCCCATCTTTTTCTTCTGTTAGTGTTTCTGTGTACTTGTTTTTGTTCTGGTATTATACAAATCTCATCCTTGGGTTCATTTGGGTTGGGTTCTTTTTTTTTTTTTTTTTTTTTCTTATCATTTACTTTTGTTGGTCATTTTGTTTGTCCAATTTTGTTTGTATGCCTTTTAAATCTTACCTTTGGGGCCCTTTCTAGCTGGGTCTTCTGTTTTTTTGTTTTGTTTGTTTGTTTGTTTGTTTTTTGTTTTTCTGTCTCTCTTTCTTTTTTCTCCTTTCTTTCTTTTTGGTGGTGACTTCTGATTGTTCAGAAGCGTTCCAGGGTGCTGCTTGCCTGGATTATGGTTGATATATTCAGCTACACATCCCCTCAACCACTTCTCACCAAAATGACTAGGAGGAGAAGCACCCAAAAAAGGAAAAATTCAGAGACTGTGCCCTCTCCATCAGAGCTATTGGATATGGACATAAATAGTACGTCAGAAAGGGAATTCAGGGTAACAATTATCCAGGCAATGGCTAGATTGGAGAAAACCATTCGTGACAACATGGAATCGATTAGGGCAGAAGTGAAAGCTGACCAGGAAGAAGTTAAAAATGCTATCAATGAGATCCAATCTAATCTAAATACTCTATCAGCTAGGGTAACTGAGGCAGAATTAGTGACCTAGAGGACAAACTGATAGAGAAAAAGGATCAGATGGAGACCTGGAACAGCTTAGAAGCCATGAAAACAGAATCAGGGAAATAAATGACACCATGAAATGTTCCAACATGAGAATTATTGGGATCCCTGAAGGTGGGGAGAAAGAAAGAAGACTAGAAGATATAGTTGAACAAATTCTCCATTAAAATTTTCCCAATCTGGGGAATGGAACCAGTGTTCGTGCCCTAGAGGTAGAAAGATCACCCCCCAAAATGAAAGAATTTAGAAAGACCTCAAGGTACCTGATTGCAAGACTGATGACTCATAATTTTAGACAGGAGCTTTTGAGAGTAGCTAGGGGGAAAAGATTCCTTATGTATGGAGGAAGGTCCATCAGAATAATGTTAGACCTCTCCACAGAAACCTGGCAAGGCAGAAAGGGCTGGCAAGACAAATTCAGGGCACTAAATGAGAAGAACATGCAGCCAAGAATACTTCATCCAGCAAGGCTGATATTCAAAATGGATGGAGAAATAAAGAGCTTCCGAGACCGACAAGATTTAAAAGCGTATATGACCACCAAGCTGGCACTACAAGAGATATTAAGGGGGGGGTTCTATAAAAGAAGAAAGAATCCAAGAGTGTCATAGAATAGAAGTTTACAGAGATAGTCTATAGAAACAAGGACTTCACAGGCAACATGATGTCAATAAAAACACATCTTTCAATAATTACTCTCAATGTAAACAGCCCAAACCCTCCCATAAAATGGCACAGTGTTGCAAATTGGATAAAATGATAGGACCTGTTCATATGTTGTCTAAAAGAGACCCATTTGGAACCTAAAGATACATCCAGATTGAAAGTGAAGGGATGGAGAAGCATCTTTCATGCCAGTGGGCCTCAAAAGAAAGCTGGGCTAGCAATTCTCATATCAGATAAGTTAGATTTTAAACTAAAGACTGTAGTCAGAGATAAAGAAGGATACTATATCATTCTTAAAGTGTCTATTCACCAAGAAGATCTCATAATTATAAATGTTTATTTCCCCAATACGGGAGCAGCCAACTACATAAGACAACTGTTAATCAAGACAAAGAGTCATATTGATATGAATACATTAATAGTAGGGGATCTTAACACGCCACTCTCAGTAATAGAACATCCAAGCAGAAAATCCATAAAGAAACAAGGGTATTGAGTGACACATTGGACCAGATGGACGTCACAGATATATACAGAACATTCCACCCTAAAACAACAGAATATTCATTTTTCTAGAGCACACATGGAACTTCCTCCAGAATAGACCACATACTGGGTCACAAATCAGGGCTAAACTGATATCAAAAGATTGAAATTATTCTTTGCGTATTCTCAGAAGACAATGCTTTGAAACTGGAACTCAACCACAAGAAAAAGTTTGGAAGGAATTCAAACACTTGGAAGCTAAAGACCACCTTGCTTAAGAATGTTTGGATTAACCAGGAAATCAAAGAACTCAAACAATTCATGGAAACCAATGAGAATGAAGACACTTCAATCCAAAACCTGTTGGAAATGGCAAAGGCAGTCCTAAGGGGTAAATACATAGCCATCCAAGCCTCCCTCAAAAAAATTGAAAAATCCAGAATACACCAGCTGTCTCTACACCTTAAAGAACTGGAGAATCAACAACAAATTAAGCCAACCTCACACACAAGAAGGGAAATAATCAAGATTAGAGAAATGATCAATGAGATAGAAACTGGGGATACAGTAGAACACATCAATGACACTAGAAGCTGTTTTTTTTTTTAACCAATAAGATTGATAAACCATTGGCCAAATTAATCCCAAAGAAAAGAAAGAGGACCAAAATTAATAAAATTATAAATGAAAAGGGAGGGATCACAACTAACACCGAGGAAATAGAAAGAATCATCAGAAATTATTATCAACAGTTATGTGCCAATAAGTTAAGCAACCTAGATGAAATGGATGCATACCTGGAAACCTATAAATTTCCAAAACTGAATCAGGAAGAAATTGACAACCCGAATAGACCAATATCTAGTAATGAGAGTAAAGCAGTGATCAACAACCTCCCCAAAAATACAAGAGCCCAGGAACCGATGGATTCCCTGGAGAATTTTACCAAACATTCAAAGAAGAAATAACACCTATTCTCCTGAAGCTGTTTCAATAAATAGAAACAGAAGGAAAACTTCCAGACTCTTTCTATGAAGCCAGTATTATTACCCTGATCCCCAAAGCAGGCAAAGGCCCCCCAAAAAAGGAGAATTTCAGACCAATATCCTTGATGAATATGGATGCCAAGATTCTCAACAAGATCCTAGCTAATAGAATCTAACAGTACATTAAAAAGATTATCCACCATGACCAGGTGGGATTTATCCATGGGATGCAAAGGTGGTTCAGCATTCACAAGTCAATCAATGTGATAGAACAAATCAATAAGAGAAGAGAGAAGAATCACAAGGTCCTCTCTATTGTTGCAGAAAAAGCATTTGACAAGATACAGCATCTGTTTCTTATTAAAATGATTCAAAGTATAGGGATAGAGGGAACATTCCTCAACTTCATAAAATCTGTCTATGAAAAACCCACAGCAAATATCATCCTCAATGGCAAAAAGATGGGTGTGGTGCATAAACAATGAATTTTGGAACACTGAAAAAAAATAAAATTATATTAAGTTTTAAGAAAAGAACTCATTCAACTCAATAAGAAAACAAAACAAAACAAAACCCAAAAAGAAATGAAATAAAATAATTCCATTAAAAATGAGCAAAAGACTGGAGTGAACCCTTTTCCAAAGAAGATATACACATGGTCAGCAGGTACATGAAAACATTCTAAATATTACTGATTATTAGGGAAATTCAAGTCAAAACCACAATGAGATATCACTTCACACCTACTGGAATGACTTCTGTAAAAAAGACAAGTGATACAGATGTTATTGAGGATGTGGAGAAAAGGGGACCTTTGAGCACCCTTGGTGGGAATGTAAGCTGGTACAGTCACTATGGAAAACATTAAGAAGTTTCCTCAAGAATTAAAAATAGAACTACCATCTGACCCATCAATCCCATTTCTGAGTATAAATCCAAAGGACATAAAAATAACTATTTCAGGGAAATCTGTACTCTCATGTTCATGACAGCATTATTCATAATGGCCATGATACAGAAATAACCTCAGAATTAAATTCGAAAAATCCACTTATGGCTTTATTACATCATGACTTGCCCGTCTTGATTCTTGCTTCTGAAAAGCAGCATGCCCTAAGAGGAGAATGCAGTTCTCTGTTTAGATGGATAATTTGTTTTGCTGCATATTCAAAAACAACTTAAGTGGTTATTTGCAGTTATTTTGGAACTCCAAATAAATGGAACACTTTGGGTTCTCTCCATGTTGGTCCAGATGGTCATTAACACTTCTCCAGACCAGATGCATCTGGGAGACAGGTGCACCCAGCCCTGCCTGGCCTTCACAGGGCTGCAGTCCTGCTGACGCTGTGTGACTGACCAGCTGCTCTGAGCCTTGATTTGAGCCAACTGCCAAAAGGTTCTGAAGTCACTCATGTTAGTTTTGCACTTTCCTTGGGAGTATTACTTGAATCTATTTTGAACTGCAGAAAACACTAAAGATGAATATAAAAAGTCAGGCAAATGTCACTGCTCCCTAACTTTAGGTAGGATACAAGATAATTGAGTTCTGTACCTCAGGAAGGAAGAGATATATGATATTCATAGACTGACAAACATGACATTGTTAAGATGTCAATTTCTACAGATTGACCTACAGATTCAATGCAAGAAAAAATCGTTTTCCTTAAAAACTATTTACTAAAAGCTGAAAATCTGATTTTAAATTCTATATACAAAGGGAAAAGCAGATTATATACAAAGCAATCTTACAAAAGAAGAGCAGAGTTTGAGTTCAAGATTTACTAAAAAGATATAATAATTAACAAAGTATAGTATTGGTATTAGGATGAGTACATAGATAAATGGAACCTAGGAGAAAGCCTTGAAATAGACCCGAACTAAAATGGCTATTTGATTTTTGATCATGGCACCATAACCATCCAACAGGGAAAGGAAATATTTCTATAAATAATCTTGGAAGAATGGGCTATCTATGAACAAAAAACTACACCTTTATTCCTACCTCACATCTTCAACAAAAAAGATAATATGCATGGACAATAACCACCTGGACAAATATCCAGTATCATTATTCATGATGGAAATGTAAATAAAACCAGTGAGATGCTGCTACACACCTCTCAGGGTGTCAGAAGGACAAAATGTAAAAATCTAATAATAACACCAAATGTGAGCAACTTAAACTCATATGTGTTGGAATTGAACACTTAGGTATCCAAGGGAAATGAAAATGTATATTCATAAAAGAAGACCTATACAAAATGACCATTGCAGCCAAAAATTTGAAATACCCCAAATGGTAACTAATAAAGGATGAGCTAAGGATGAACTAATAAAGGTGGTGTCGTCACAAAATGAAATATTACTCACCATGATGAAGGTGCAGACTACTGGGTTTGGGCAACTTGAATAAATCTAATCTAATTTATCAATCTAAGTAGAGCAAACCTTGCACAAAAGAGTGTATATTCTATTTTTTCTTTCATTTTTTTTCTGAAGCTCTAGAAAAGTCAAATGAAATCAATGGTTAAAAAGAGAGTGATATTGATACAAGATGGTGGGAACTGACTGGAAAGGGACAATGGGAAACTTTCCTGGAACATGGTAATATTCCATATCTTGACAGGAATTTTGTTTACAATATTGAAACTAAGCAAATGCAATAAGATTTGTGCATTTCAATGTATGTAAATTTTGCACAGAATTGATAAGTAAATATTGGACATTAGGTAACAATACACATACTGAAGTATTTAGGGAATGTATGCAGAGGTCTGCAACTTATCTGAAACAGAAACAAATAAACACTGACTCTGACTTCTGACTTCATACTATTCACACAAAAATAGAGAATCTACAAGATTGAAGAAAATATTTGTAAAGTATACATCTGGTAAGGGTCAATATTTATAACATATGGGGAATTCCTAAAAGTCAACAACAGCATCAACATCCAATTTAAAAATGGGCCAATAAATTAAATAGACATTTTTTTTCAAAGATAATACACAAGTAGCCTGCAAGTCCAAGAAAAGTAGCCAATAAGCCCAAGAAAAGATGCTCAAGATCACTAATTATTAAGGAAAGGCAAATTAAAACCAACCACAGTGAGGCTGCCTGGGTGGTTCAATAGGTTAAGGATCTGCCTTTGGCTCAGGTCATGATCCCGGGGTCCTGGGAGCAAGTCCCGCATTGGGATCCCTACTCAGTGGGGAATCTGCTTTTCCCTATCTCTCTACCTCTCTCGCCTTCACTCTCTTTCTCTCTCTCTCAAATATATAAATAAAATCTTAAAAAAATAAAATCACAATGAAACTGTATTACACACTCATTAGGATGGCTTTTTTTTTTTAATATGCATAGAATTACCATATGCTTTAGTAATTCCACTTAGAGGTACATACTCAAAATAATTAAAAGCAGGGATGGCTTAAACATGTACTTGTACACCAGTGTTCATACCAACATTATTCACAATACCCCAAAACTGAAAACAATGCAAATGTCCAGGAGAATATGAATGAACAAAATGTGGAACATACAAACAATGGAATATTAATTCACTTTAAAAAGGAATGGAATTTTAATACGTTATTAAGTGAATGAACCTTGAAAACATTATGCCAAGTGAAATTAGCCAGACATCTAAGTAAAAATATTGTATAATTCTACATATGTGAGTTACCTAGAATAGACAAGTTCCTAATATAGAAAATAAATCAAAATTACTAGGGTTGATAGGAGGAGCAAATGGAGGCTTACTCTTTATTTTTTTAATTTCTATTTATTTTGTTTTATTTTATTTTTAGAGAGAGTGTGTGTGTGTGTGCACAAGTCTGGGGTTGAAGTTGGAGGCACAAGGGACAGCGAGAAAGAGACTCTTAAACAAGCTCCATTTCCAACACAAAGCCTCATGTGTTTTGGTCTTATGACCCTGAGATCATGACCTGAGCCAAAATTAAGAGTCAGACAATTAACTGAGTCACTCAGGTGCCCCAAGAGTTATTATTGAAGGAGTAGAAAATTTATGTGTGGGATGATGAAAATGTTCTGGAAATAGATAGTGGTGATGACTATATAACATTATGAATGTACTTAATGCCATTCACAGACATTAAGTACATAGAATAACATTAAGTTCTAGAATAGAACTTAAGTTCTATTCTAGAACTTAATGATACTCACCATATAGAATAACATTAGGTTCTAGAATAGAACTACTATCTGATCCATCAATGGATCACTTGTCACACTTGGATGGATCACAATGGATCTCAATGTCACACTTAGAAATGATACATTTTAAAATAAAAGGGTACACTCAAGTGTATATTTATACAAAAAAACTCAAAATGGATTACAAACAAAGCTTTAATATCTGAAACTAAAATTTCTAGAATCAAATGTAGGACAAAATTTTCCTACCCTTGATTAGACCTTAGAGCAAAAACAGGAGACTTTAAAAAAATAGTAATTTAAAAATTGTACTTCATCAAGAGTAAATACCATCAATAATAAAATAAGGCAATCCACAGGCTGAAAGAAAATATTCAAAACCCATAAATCATACAAAGGACATGAATTCAGAATAGATGAGAACCTCTTACAACTGAATAATAAGAGAACTAGCTCAATTAAATAACTGGCAAAAGGTTTGCTCAGCTACCTCACAAAAGAAGATATACAAATGGCCAATATGCACATAAAAAGACACACAACATTATTAAAGCAATGCAGTTAAAATAACAAAGATGATTTTTTCCAAAAGGAGAAAAATCAATGTTAAACAAATAAATAAATCTGAAAAAAAAAACCCCACACATACATGCACACAAAAGGAGATATGGGTGCACATTCATTATAAAGTTAAAAATTTTTAGAAGATAATACCAAGTATTTACAAGGGAGTCCCATTTATAATTGCTGTAAAATGGTGTCAATACTTAAAAAAAATCAGAGTTTCTTAAAAGTTACACATTCATATATCATATGATATATCATATGATATTTTATTCCAAGATGTGCCTCCACAAATAAAAAACACATATACACATTAAAAAAAATATACTTGTATGCAGGGATGCCTGGGTGGCTCAGTCAATCAAGCAACTGATCTTTTATTTCAGCTCAACTCATGGTCTCAGGGATGTGAGATCAAGCCCCATGTTGCACTCCATGTTGAGTGTCGAACATGCTGAGATTGTTCCTCTCCCTCTTCCTCTGCCCCTTTCCCCCCCAAAAGCTTGTGTACAAATATTCATGCATCATCATTTGTATTAGGAAAAAAAATTTTCTTTTTGGTGCCATGACTTGGATTGTATTAGGAAAATTTAAAACAAGTCAATATTCATCAAAATGTACATGAATATACAAATTTTTACATACCTAAAATGGAATAATAACCTGAATAATAATGAAGTATTGACTCAGAAAACTGCATGGATGAATCTCAAAAGTATTATGAACAATGAATATAACCAGGAAAAAATACATACATATACTATGAATTCATTTATATAAATTTTCAGGAAATTCAAGCTAATGTATAACAGCAAAAATCAAATAATTGTTTGCTTGCTGACAAGGGTGGTTGTAGATCTAGGTTTCAACAGAGCAAAAGAAAAATTGGAGAATGATAGAAGTGTTTATTTGATTGTTTTCATGGTTTCATAGTTCTTGAGTTTTTGTGTCTGGTGTACACATATATATGTAAAAGTTGATAAAATAGCACACTTTTAATATGTGTAGCTTATTGTACATCAATTATACATCAGCAAAGATAGTTTAAAAGGCCTTGTTAATAAGTTGAAAAGGCAAGCCAGATACTAGATGAAACTTTGTAAAGCATGTATTTCATATATAAATTATTCTGGAATATATAAAGAGCTCAGACAATTCAATAACAAACAAAGAAGAAAAACACTCAATAAAAAAAAAATGGGTAAGCATTTGAAAACTTACTCAAAGTAGATGCAAATCTAAGAAACTGGTACACAAAAAGATGAACATGATCCTTAGTCACCAAAGGAATACAAATGAATTCTATAATGAGATACCTCAACACATATTAGGAAGACTAAAAGTAAAAGGACTGACAATGACAAGTATTAGTGTGGATGTGGACCAAGTAGAACTATCATAAACAACTAATTGATAAACAATTCAGCATTTTACTAGAAAGTTAAACACATGTTTAGTATTTTACCCATCAATTCCACTCCTTTGTATTTTCCTACAATGATACATGTCTATATAAAGGCTTGTATGCAAATGTTCACAGCAGTTGTATTCTTTTTTTTTTTTTTTTAAAGATTTTATTTATTTATTTGACAGAAAGAGAAAGAGATCACAAGTAGAGAGGCAGGCAGAGAGAGAGGAGGAAGCAGGTTCCCCACTGAGCAGAGAGCCCGATGTGGGGCTCGATCCCAGGACCCTGAGATCATGACCTGAGCTGAAGGCAGAGGCTTAACCCACTGAACCACACAGGTGCCCCGCAGCAGTTGTATTCTTAATAGTCAAAAACAGAAAGACATTAATCTTCTGGGAGCTAGAGTAAACATATTTTGGTATGACCAGCAATTTATAAATTGGTAAAGAAATTGTGTTATACTCAGACAATAGAATAATATAGACAATAAAAGATAATAAAGACAAAAAAAGGATGCAGCCAATGAATCTCAAAAGTTAATGAATCTCAAAAGTTTTATATTAAGTGAAAGAAGCCAGACACAATAGGTTACATATTATATGATCTCACTTACATGAAATTTGGGTAAAGTCCATACTGATAGAATTAGTGGCTGCCTGAAGCTGGGCCGGGGGAATGCGGTTGAATTTAAAGGGGAAAGATTTTTGTGGTTACAGAAATGTTACATATCTTTTGTGGTGGTGGTGATTATCTGACCATGTATTTGTAAAATCTATTTAATTGCACACTTAACTTGGAAAAAATTACTTATATAAAGTATAACTCAATATAGTGGATCAAAATGAAAACAAAATAATACAAAATAACTAAGTCATAATGGCATAGCGTTGTCAACAGTACACATTTAAAGTTTTGCACCAAATCTAGATATATCTTCTGCTCTGTCATAAGATGCAGAAGAGATTTGGACATCAAATTGTATTATTAAATCAATGATAAGTAATGACTGGGCATGATGAGTAGGAAGTGATTAGCGTATGAGAAGCCTTAGTAAAATACATGGACCCCAGAGAGTGGAATATAAGCTCCATCATTAGCTAGGAACCTGCAACATAACTAAAGTTTTTAGCAGTCCAATTATTAAGAGCATGTTGGGATATCCCCTATAAATTGGGAAAATTTCCTGAATTCTGCATCCCATCCAGCCACAATGAGGTAAGCAAAATCCCTGGGAATATATGTGCCACAGCTAGGAATTTTGTTCCAGCCCATATATTAGTTGACATTGAAAGAATTTTACATCAGGCCCAGGCAGAAGTGAAGAGTCTTGTCGTCTGACCCAGGAGGTCCAATAAATCTCCTGTATGTCTAATGCTATCCTGGCACCTGCTTCTCAGAAATACCTAAACTAATAGGGCATGACTCGTCTCACAGGAATTCTTTGCACAGGTACTTCCCATTGAGGCTTTCTCTGCCTAATTTTGATTTATTTCCTTTCTCCTTTGCAAGCTCTGGATCTGCACTACCATCTTCCATGATCCTCTGACCCAACCAACCCTTTATATTTCAGAGGTTTTACCCCTCATTATAGTGTTTGCACTCCCAACTCCATCTCAGCCTCTGCTGACTGGAATACCTGAACTGTAAAACGTGTCCATACAAGATTCATGAATGAATGCTCAGAGCTGTTTCAGTCTTAATAACCCCAAAGTGGAAGCAGTTTAGGCTCTTGAAAAGATAGACAAAAGTAGAATATTGGCACAATGGAATACCAGTAAACAATAAAAAGTAATGAATAACATACGCACAATAATGTGGATACATTTCAAGAATATTATGCTGATTGAAAGACTGAACATAGAACACCTACTGTAGGATTCCATTTATAGTGATTTTTCTAAAAAAGAAAAATATAATCCATATAGGCACATAATCAGTGGTGGCATGCAACCAGGCATAGGGCAGGGATTAACTGGAAAGTGCCACCCAGAATATTTTGAAGAAATGGAAATGTTCTATTAATTATGGTGATGGATGTATGAGTGTATGTATTTTTAAAAATTCATTAAATCACTCAGAGTTTTATGATATGTAAATTGTACTTAAACTTTTTTGTAGCGTGTATGTCAAGACAAACTAGTTCACAATGGCCATAAAACACGCATGTATGCATGATACAGTGGACCCTTGAAAAGCACAGGTTTGAATGCAGATTCACTTATAAATGGAAGTTTTGTTATAAACACAGTACAGTACTAAAATGTATTTTTTCTTCACCTTTCATAACATTTTCTTTCTCTTAGCTTACTTTATTGTAAGAATATGGTATATAATACATATACAGAATAGGTGTTAATTGACTATTTATGTTATCGGTAAGGCTTCTAGTCAATTGTAGGCTATTAGTGGGTAAGTCTGTGCTGGAGTCAGAAGCTATATGCAGATTTTTGGCTCCATGAGGGGAAGGTAGTGCCCCAAACCTTTCATTGTTCAAGGGTCAACTGTATATACATAAGCATATATATAAATAAATGGTTTATCTGCCCCCAATTCCTTAAAGATATACAATATGACAGAGATAAATTAACAGTTCTTGTCTGTTAATTATATATCAAGGACAAATCTCTATCCTGGGCCCTTCACTTGCTTATTGCTTTAACAATCATATGGGGTAGGATATCATTCATATTATTTTTTTAAGATTTTATTTATTTATTTGACAGAGAGCTCACAAGTAGGCAGAGAGGCAGGCAGAGAGAGAGAGGAGGAAGCAGGCTCCCCACTGAGCAGAGAGCCCGATGAGGGACTCGATCCCAGGACCCTGAGATCATGACCTGAGCCAAAGGCAGCGGCTCAACCCACTGAGCCACCCAGGCACCCCCATATTTTTTTTTAAAGAAGCAGCTTAAACTCAGATAATCGCTTACATTGAAAATCCAAGATCACAACAGCAAGAACCAAAGGATGATTCAGATGTAGGTCAGCCTGACTGAAACCCTACATTTGCTCCATTGTAACCATATTATTGCTCTGTTACTCTCTAGAATTAGACATTCTCAAACCTGGTCAGTGCAATAAACGTGAAAGGGTTCTATCCAGTGATCACCATTACTAGAGTCTTTTAGAATTACTCTGAACCGGTGCCTTGAATCAGGCCACGCTTTTTAGTTAAAAGGTCACTTACTCGGCATCTCACATGTAATGGACACAGGAGTTGGAAGTACATAAGACTGATGGCTAGGAAAAAGTAGTTTTAGTATATGTGCTGCCGAAGCGAGCACTAGGAAAAAGTAGTTTTAAAAGAGGGGCCCTTTCTGTTATTAAATGAAATATACAAAAATAAAAGAATTTCAAATTCTTGTTGAAAAGATATAGGATTCAAGAAGTCTCTGTTACTGGAAATTATCTTTTTTATGGTTTTGGTGATCTGGAATATTAGCTATCTGCAAACATTTCTAATTACCCCTCTATAAAATTAATCAATACAAATCTAATTATAAAGCTTGATTAATCACTACGTAAGCTTCCTTGTTGTAGTTGCCCCTCAGTTTCTTGAGAATCATAAGCCATCAAATCCAGTGATTAAACAAGAAACATCCCAACAGCCAATATCTCTAACAGGTATTACAGTAGCCTTAAAAACCTAAGACTTACTGATTTTGTTCGAATATGATGGCTATTGGAAGCTTCATTAATTCTTTAAAGGCCAGGGGAAAAATGTATTATTGCTTTTAGGTACATAAGAACTGAAAGTGTTCAAATACCAGTGAGCTTCAGAATATATATCAAGATAAAAATCAATGTCTTTCAGGTTAATCTTCATTATACATTTACAGTAGTGAGTGGTTTTCTAAGTGTGCCCCAAACCTTCCAATTCAGACCAAAAATCATTATTTTCTAGTCAACTCACTCATAAGAGTTAAATTATACAATGTATTGAATTTAGCTCTGAAATGAGAACACAAAATTGGTTAGAAGCCTGCCTTATCAGGAAAGATTAAAGGGAATACATATTTATAACTAAACTGAAGGGAGATAGGTTAATTTGTACATATATTTGAAGAAAGCAAATGTCAGGGCAAAAGAGGAATTATTTATTTTTGCATTTATTTTTGTATGAGGGCTTATACAATTTTAAAATTAAATTAATTGCAAAATTGTACTCTGCATTCCCTAAAAGAGGACTTACACAGTTGGGAGTGTCAGGGTGAAATATAGAAATGGGAATATTTGGTGAAATTTGAATGATAAGCTGTATGCAGTCCCTGTGGGAAAGTAGTAAAACCAAAATGGACTGACATCATTCTAAGAAATGTGTTGAACTTAATGAGTGGCAGAAACTGGATGTTTTATGTTCTCATTGCTATTGTTTTCATGACAAGTTTTTGTGGTGGAGAGGTGTAGGTCTTTCAAGAATTTTTGAAGATCTGTTCATGCTAGATTTTTAAAAATCTATTTGTTTTTTTAATTTTTTTAAAGATATTTTATTCTTAAGTAACTTTTACACCCAATGTGGGACTCGAACTCACAACCCTAAGACCAGGAGCTGCATGTTCTATAGACTGGGTCAGCCAGGCACCCCTGTTCATTCTAGATTTTAAGATGCATCCTCCACATAAACAAGAATAATTTTAAGTTATTACTTAATATAATATTAAGTTATTACTTAATATAATCCATGGATCATGGATGATCCATGATAGGTCATTTGAATTGTAGTAGCACTGCATTAATTAAACTATATTAAATACTTCAGCATAGAGAATTCCAATATTTGGGATTTAAATTAATTTCAAAATTGTACTCTGCATTCCCTAAAAAAGAGAAACAACAGGGGCGCCTGGGTGGCTCAGTGGGTTAAAGCCTCTGCCTTCGGCTCAGGTCATGATCCCTGGGTCCTGGGATCGAGCCCCTCATCGGGCTCTCTGCTCAGTGGGGAGTCTGCTTCGCCCCCTCCCCCTGCCTGCCTCTCTGCCTACTTGTGATCTCTGTCTGTCAAATAAATAAATAAAATCTTAAAAAAAAAAGAGAGAAACAACAAACAAAAAAATAATACCGCCACACCAACAACAGCAATGGTGATAACAATAGAAAAAATAATTCTAAATCCATTATGTCCAGGAATGTAAAATGTGAATTGCACCTTCATTAAGCTCGGTTCATGGACCTCCCACAGAATGAGCCACACTGCACTCTATGCTAGTCTTGTATTAAAAATGAGTTTTTATATGGTGCAATCTAAATACAAGCCAATGGTAGCATCTGGTGCTTGACCAAAGAAAGATCTATTTAGACATGCTTAAGGAATTTGGTAGGGCGACTTTGGTCTATAGAGAATTAAGCCCTAAGTATTGACTTTACAACTTAAATCCTGTATGGGATACAACCATTCTATTCAAATTAACTCCTTTGATTTTCACACTATTATAAAGACACTTTAATGGATCCTTATGAAAAGGAAATGAATGAATACAGAAGTAATGTAACTTGCCCAAAACCAAAGATGTAAAGTGGGAAGTGGCAGACACCTTATCCAACAAACTCAAATATGTCTGCTGTCCACACCTGTCCTGTTACCTACTTCCCTGTAGTTCAACTTAGTGCTTTTAAAACTGTAGGGTGCATCGACGTCATCTATAGGCAGTGGTGTAAATGACTTCCCAGCTCTGTACTCAGTAACGTTTCATTTATATCTTGAAATTGGCTGTGGTGTGAGTTTCTATGCCACTGAAATAGACAAATACTATAAATCAGGGTCTTTTTCTTTTCTTAAAGAAAGATTTCTGGGACCCACCTCAAAGTTTCTGACTCAACAGGTGTTGAATTGATTCCAATAATTTGCACTTCTTACAGGTTTGCAGGTGATGCTGTTGCTGATGGTCTGAGACCAAACTTTGAGAACCACTAATATCACTCATATTTTCTTCCATATGTTGATAGGTTTCTTAAAGAGGTTGAATAATACATTAAGGCAGTATGTATTTATAAAATTATATTTATCTTGGCTTTTAATCAGACCAAATGATGTTAAATTAATCTTTCATCAAATTTTAGGAGAATATAGATAACTAAACTAGTAAAGGGGAAAATATAAAACTTTATTTATTTATTTATTTTAGAGAGGGAAAGAGAGGGGAGCAGGGGGAAGGTCCAATGGAAGAGGAAGAGAGAATCTTAAGCAGGTTCCATGTCCAGTTTGGAGCCCACTGAGGGGCTTGATCTCACAACCCTGAGACCATGACCAGATCTGAAATCAAGAGTGAGACCCTTAACTGACTAAGCCACCCAGGTACCCCCCTAAATATAAATTAAAACTTTATTAATGGCATGGGGAAAAATCAAATACAGTTTTATTAGGTGATTAGGTTGCTTAGTTAGGTGAAATATACACTCTCTTTTTTAAAGTAACAATTTTTATATGTTTAAATTGGACTAAGCATTTACTTAATACTGGAAAAAAATAACCTGTATCTTTCTATAGACTGGAAAAAACATGGCAAGTTAATACCTGAACTTACACACAGGTTCCTAAGAGTTGTAAGAGAAATAAAGTTAATATATAGTCTCAGCAGTTTTAATACCCATAAGAATTACATTCTTCTTTTAAAAAGATTTTATTTCTTTATTTGAAAGAGAGAGAGAACAAGCAGTGAGAGGTGCAGATGGAGAGAAAGAAACAGATTCCCCACTGAGCAGGAAGCCCAATGTGGAGCTCAAACCCAGGATCCTGAGTTCATGACTTGAGCTAAACACAGACATTTAACTGCCTGAGCCACCCAGGTGCCCTTTAAGAGTTACATTCCTGAGTGTATATATAAGGTTACAGTCCTTATTTGTTTCAATTTTAATTCTCCCAAATTTCAGTGATTCATTCCCATACAATGTTCTTAAGACTATCCTTAAATTATTTTTCTCAAAAATATTTATTTATACCAAAAGTCAAAAGAGGGGAAATCTAGTGGTGTGAATGATATTAAAGTATAATAAAAATTAAGTGTTAAACATCTGAGTGAATTTACAAATATATTTTTTTAAATGTAATAATTTATAACTGTCATTAAAATTTTGGATCAATTTTTTTTTACTATTGCTCGAAGATAACAATATATTGAATACAATTGGAAGCATCTTAATTTAAAGGAGTAACTCTCTAAGAAAACATTTGGAAATTTAAAAAATTATAAAGTGGCAAGTTACATTGCATTTATGAAACTATAAACAGAAACTCTACTGGCTCTGTTCCCTAGGTTGGAATGCACACAGGATGCTTGGTTCTCTAGATAGATTGATTGAATTAGATAGATAGATAAATAGATAATAAATAGATAATAGATAAATAGATGATAGATATAAAAATAGAGATAGAGATACAGAAGTATAGGTATAAAGATATAAAGATACAAATTTATCTATTTCATACCTGTATCTCTACACTTACACCTACACACACATACATATATGTAATATATACAGATACAGAGAGAGAGGATGTCTGAGAGAGTGTGTATCTTTAAAAGCCAAAATATTGGGGCGCCTGGGTGGCTCAGTGGGTTAAGCTGCTGCCTTCGGCTCAGGTCATGATCTCAAGGTCCTGGGATCGAGTCCCACATCGGGCTCTCTGCTCAGCAGGGAGCCTGCTTCCCTCTCTCTCTCTCTCTGCCTGCCTCTCTGTCTACTTGTGATCTCTGTCTGTCAAATAAACAAATAAAAATCTTTAAAAAAAAAAAAAGCCAAAATATTTAGGAAAAAGTTTTTTATCCTGTCTTCTGTGATTACGACTACCCCACTGCTAAACTCCAAGGTAGTAATAGTGTGCTCGCAAGCAGTACACAATATGCTGGCAAACATGGTGGCCCTGTTGTGTATTTGTGTATTAGGTACAATTACTGGAACTGGTCCTAGAAGAGAGTTTATGATTGTTAAAGCTGCATGTGTGTCAAATACATTTTCATTCTTAAACTTAGCTCTATCATTCTCAGAGGCACAAGATGCTGAACACCATACACCTGTCTTGGATCCATGCTTATTGTTACATTATAGATACACTACCTATATCCTTATGACCACAAGTCTTAGGTCATTGGGATGTTGGAACTATGGTCTAGCTTGGGATTTACATACTCCTACTGCCTAATTGTTTTCTTCTTGATTAGTAAGTTTTATAGAATTTGTTTTTCTAGGACTGTTAAGTGAGTCATTCCTTTTACAAATAGTGCATCTTCAGGCAACTTGATGAACTATGTCAAGACTTCACGGTCAAATCATGTATAATGCTTCTTTGAGCTTCGCCAATCGCCTGCATGGAAAGGCATCATTAAGTTAAGCTTCTTTTGGTGATAAGAGAGGAATAAAATATCTTAGCTCTTGGTTCCAAATGTACAACATGATATGAGTTGGAAAGGAAGGCAGACTCATACTTTTTGGCTCCAGACCTCTTCATTGCTGGCTGCTGTGAAAGATGTATGTTTTCAGCAGGCAGAAATTGACAGGAATACATAAGCTGTTTTGGCAAACAGGTTTGCATTTGGCCTTTTCCAGCTGATGTACCAAGATGAGGAAAGGCCCCCAATAAATTAATGATCTTTTAAAATTTTATTTCTTTCTCACCTTAAAGTCAATGAAAATAGAGGGAGGACTGAAAAAGAGATTCAAAAATGGAAACAAACAACAACAAAAAGGGATAGTTGAGAGAACAAGAAGAGCATGGAAGCAAATTAATTTCTGCCTCTTACACTGGAAAAATAATTCAACCCTTACTTACTAAATGTTGGACATGGAGCTGACAGTTTGAATACAGAACTTTTGTTCAAATGGAGAGACAGGACATATTAGCAAGCACTTGTAATATGATGAACACTGTATTAAAAGCACGAACAACAAGAAAAAGGAGTACATTGAACCTGCTTAGTTCCTTAGTTCCTCTTTTTACCTGCTTTGCTCTGTATCTTTCTTTGGTAAGACATTTTTCCCCCTAGTTTTTACCATTTATTGAATGGTAAAATGACTCTCTATGTCATGATGCCACAAACTTCCCAACTCTACTACTCTTTCCAGTACATTTTGGAGGGGAAAAAAAAACTCATAATCTAAAAACCCATAACAATAAAACAATGTTGGAAACTGCCATGAAAACACAAGGTGAATGAAAAAAAAAAAAAATCTTTTCTAAGAGTCAATAAGACGACAATGAGATCAGGAAGTAGACAAAAGAGTAAAAATGAATCAAATTCATCAAATTATGTATATTAAGTACAGCTTTTTGTATGCTAATCATAACTAATTTGAGGGTTTTATAAAAAGAATCATGCCAAAGAAAATCATGATTTTTGGCTCAATCTTGATTTAAGACTATTAACAAAAATTTGCTTGCAATGCATGTAGTCTGCTATATACAATAGATGATTTTATATACAGATTTAAAAGCCAATATATTTTGTATTTATGATTCAGAAGCACCTTTAAACATTTTTAAGTAGCAGAAACATACATAATAGTTCTAAGTAGAAATAATCCCTGCAAAATATCCTGTGTTTTTACTGCAAAGACACACAAATAACAGTCTCAGTTTATTAAAAAAATGTCAACGTGTTTTTTTGTATATTAAGAGTATGTTTTGGGGAGTGAGGAAAGAATAACAGCTTTCCTTTTGGTCTACAATACTCAACATTTTAAAAAATAAAATAAATAAAATACTCAACATTTTGAAGTCATGAAACTGAGAAGGTAGCAGCCTCTAGAGGAGTCAGAATCCCTAGAGAAGGGAAATCCAGCACGTAAGCACACCTGGGTTTTGTCCTCCACTCCACTTCAAAAGAACTGTTAAGGTCACTTCTATTTCAGATGCATAAACATTTGGTAGTAAAAATGATGTTTTTATCTTATTAAGTGGAATGAATGGTAATTTCTATAATGTTTTGAAATTTCAGACATAAGAGTCTCTGGGGGCTCCTGGATGGCTCAGTGGGTTAAGCCTCCACCTTTGGCTCAGGTCATGATCTCAGGGTTCTGGGATCGAGCCCCACATCAGGCTCTCTGCTCAGGGAGGAGCCTGCTTTCCTCTCTCTCTCTCTCTCTCTGCCTGCCTCTCTGGTTACTTGTGATCTCTCTCTGTGTCAAATAAATAAAATCTTAAGAAAAAAAAAAAGCCTCTGAATCGAAACCCTTGAAGCTGCAGGCTATGTTAGGGGTTTGAGGGTAACATCTGGATCCGCCAGCCTGTGTGCCCCGTAAGCAGGATGTGTGGAAGGTGTGGGCAGCCTGCTGACCAGCTGTCAATGATGTTGCGGAATTGAATGTAGTTCCCTTTCTACCATGAATTATAATCACTGTTGTACCCTTTTTCTTGTTACTATAATCTCATTGGAGGCTTTTCATTAACACCTTATTCTTCCGAACACATTTGGGGCACAGCATATTGTCTTCCAGGTGCAGAGGGGAGGGAGCAGATGGAAAATCACAGGCAAGAAGCAAGAAGGGTACACCCACTCTCCTCTGTTTTTCAGGCACCCACACTAGTCCTGTGTGAAATTGCAGGTGAACCCAGTGCTTTTTCTCTGCAGGAACCGTGCACTGCCTGAGCCCATAGGTGTCCTGTGGTGATTCCTCTGTCTCCATCTTCCCCGTCCTGGTTGCAATTCTGGACCTGGAAGCAAAGGCAGCCTCTGGAGCTGAAGCTGTCATAACAATATCAACTCTCTTTGAGAGATCATTAGACCCAACAAGGACAGACACCCTCCATCCTCAGGGGGAGCAGCCACTTCCTGAAGGTATCTCCATCAGAAGATACCCTTTTCCCCCAGAAACTTTCCAGGGACATTTCCCCATTATCTATCCTTGAACTCCTTTGTGACCCTGTGACAATCCTGGCCTCCTTTGCAGTGACAGGAATGTTCATTTTTCGATCAGGGTAAGCATATTCGTAGAGTCATTTAACTGCATCTCATTTCTGGTCTGTGGTGCTTCGGTTCTTGGTACCAGAGCAAAAGATGCCTTGGTGAAGCAGATTGGCTTGTAGTAGTTTGGAAGGTACTAGAAGAACCAGTATCTTCTTCTGATGCCTCACTCTTCGATTGCCTTATGTTGTCCTTTCTGAATAGGAAGTTTTGTCTTCTTTCATAGATCTTTTCCTTTTGGTCCCATTCTCTAAGGTTGTTAACTTCGGTGTACTAGAAGCCTGCTGTTTCTCTTTTACTTTTCCTGACACAGCTTGGGGTTTGCAAGTTAGATGTTCTTCCCATGACTTCTTTTTGTGGAGTTCTTTTTGTCTTTTGCTTTCTTCATGTCCAAAGAGAAGTCAAAGTTGACAAAAAGGAAATTCTTACTTCTGAAATATGGGCAAGACATTTCTTATCTCTGTCCCACTGAATGGGGACCAGAAGGGAACATGAAGCTCTAAGTGTACTTGAATGAAATACTTACCTCTATTCTGTACTCTAAGAATTGGTACAGAATAGTCATCAAATTAAACACCCACACTGGTCAGAAAGAAAATAAGTAAAATGAAATGGGTATACATTGATGGGTAGTACTGCTCAAATGGAGAATATATGTGCCCATCTGAACAAAGTGAAACTGGAAAAGAAAAAAAAAAAGTGTTCCTGTAGTCCAGAAGCAGGAGATAAACATGTACCAAAACAAAGAAGCAAAAAAGGACAGTTATCAATTAAGCCTCATGTGAATCTTACAGAATAAATTATGTAGAAAGGAAGAGACAGAACTGACTAAATAGTCACAAAAGCTGTCATAACTGAGGTAGAACTTTGTTCAACTTTGACAGATCAGTATCTAGAAGGTTATAGAGGAATGGGATATTTTTATGTGAAAGCCGTGGCAGATATTGTGCATTAATTCAGGTATTAGACTATTCAGCATTTTTGTTTTATTTTGTTTTGTTTTTTTTTCCCCCAGAGGAGTTTGAGTAGATTAGACAGTGTAAGGTCCAGATAAAGTAGCTTGAAATGAGCAAAAAATATACATTAGGTGGAAATTTTATTGAAACTATCAATATAAAATTTAAATTATTGGGAAATATTAAGGATGTGGGAGATGGGTGTAATGTAGTTTTATAAAAGTAACAACTTAGATATAAAAATGTATTATTTCACCAGGTATTCTCCTTATATTAAATTAAATATTGAATTAAATATCTTTTTCAAAAAAATCAAAGCCAGTTAAAGAGATTTAGTATTCTATTATTCTGTACATGGCTATTATTACAGGCATGAGAGGGCTTGAGCTATGGTAGAAAATGGCTCGAAGAACGTTCTACCTCAAAGAAAGGAGCTGGAGTAGAAACATTTAAAGCTATTTTAGATCTCCAAATGCATGACTTTTGTTCTTTTGCATGAAAATATGTATTATATATGCATAGCCCATATTTCTTCCATATATAATAGGGATTTCCATCTTCTAAAATTAAAAGTTAGAAATGGACCATTGATGTGCATTAAAAAAGGTAGAATTATGTACAGTAATACTGACATAGAAAATGTGTTCCACTAATGTGATCTCCTGTTAAATGTTTCATGATCGAGATTTTAGAGATATATTTAGAGATATATTTGTTAAAGGAAAAATTAAAAATTCACAAATAACTTTCTTGGTCATATTTCCAATTTTAGCCAGTTAGTCAAAATAACTTATTCAGCAAATTGGCCTCCAACATTGGAAGAGCTGCCAAATTCACTATATTTAATTTATATGAAAGAAAATTATATTTTTAACAATTATGGTCCTCCTTTTCTAGTGCCACGCTCAGAAGTTAAAGTATAAATAGTCTCAGATTTACTGATTTACTACTATCCAGATATATTTTTTTTTCCCCAAACCTGGTCAATGCTGTTGCTGATTAAATGAAAAACAAGTAAATTATATTAATTAGGAATCAACACTAATGGAAGGGATACACTAGAATCTAAAATTGTAATATCAAGGGTAAATGCTTGCAGAGGTTCAATTTAATGAAAGACTTAAGAGTCAAGAAATGAATCCGTTCTGAATGTTGATTACACAGCTCTACCTCTATTATTACCACCTGGTCCACACATCAGTATTATCAGCCTCACCTGGACTATGCAAATAGCTCCTTAAAAGTTCTGACGGTTGCCTTATTTGTTCTTCTGCCATCCATTTCCTACACAGCTGTGCTCCAGCCACGGGACTTTCCATTACTTCAACATGCAAATCTCCTTTGAGAACACTGCCTGCAAGTCCTTTGCTGGGGTGTCCTGCTCTCCACTCTTAGCCTTGGTTGCTTCTTGTCTTCTGGTCTCTGCTCATAGGTAAACACCTCGGCAAGTCGTACTTACCATTCTGTTTAAATTGTTCCTAATCTAATTCACACTCTGTCACACTGTTCATAATCCCTGTAAGATTTAATTTTTTAAGTAGATCTCTTTTATTCAGAAAAAGAAAAAAAAACCCACAAAATACAAAATGTTTTCCAACTGCACACAGGAGTATGGGTAGGGAGGAGGTATCTGTTCATCCAGCCCCAGCCCATGTGGTTTTGGCAGCAATAAGGGATTTGGGTAATGCCCCCCACTCCATAAATGTGTATGTATGTGTGTGGGAAGGAGAGGGGTGCAAAACGAATGGGGAGTCACAGGGGGAAAGGGACAGACGAGGTCAGCACTGGGAATGTCTAGATGGGAAGTCATTTTATAAGATTTCTTGTTCATATCACCCTGGATATCTTCTTTGCCCATCAGCAGGACTCCTGTCTTGGAGGGCATGGTGACAGTGACGCTGAAAGTGGGAACTCCTCCCGTGCTCTTGGTATGAAGATTCTTGGTCAATTCTCCATCCTGTAGCAGTGAGTCCCAGACTGCAGAACATTTCTGACTCCCAAATCAACCCATGCATGAAAAAACTTGGTCTTTGCCTACTGGGACACCAACCTCAGAGGGCATGATGCTAATGAAGGTTTTTCTGGGGATGGCGGTTCACATGGAGGGCAAGTCTTCTAGCCCACGATGATCACGTCCTGACAGTGACAGTGTCCTTTGCCCTGAGGTTGTGGATGTAGACTTTCCACCAGGTGGGCGGGTGCTGCTGGGGCCCCAGGCTCACCTGGGGGCAGCAGGCTGCGGATGGGGGAGGGGGAGAGCTGGGGGCACGCACTGCCCTGGGGTGGGGGCACACTGCCCTGGAGACTGTGCCTCTGCCCAAAGACACAATTCTTTATGTCTGCTTTCCCTTGAGTAAATATAAGCTACATGAGGGCAGAGATTTCCCTGTATTATTCACTGTTATGGTTACAGAGTTGAGTAAGCTACTGGCATATTAGTAGACTCTCAAAAACATTTTCTAAATACAAGAATAAGCTTTTGGAACAAAATCATAGAAAGTGAGTTTTGTGTGAGATTTAAGAGTTTACTATTTCTGAGAATTATTAATCAAAATCTTAAATTTAGAAGATACAAAACACAACTAAAGCTCTCTTTCATCACTGCTTTGACCTTAGGATGTGCAGAAGCATAAAAAAATATTAATAATGGTGATTATCATTAACACATCAAATGACTTAAAACATAATTAGAGTGTTATGAATAGGCTTAAATAAGATTAAATCATTTTTCATGTTTTAAATATCTGTGTATATCTAGAATCCTGATAACCATAAAAAGAGTAAAATGCTCTCTTTCATTTTTTATAAAAATATCTGTTTGTATAATTAAATGTCATTTTCCTATTTGTATGCTTAGTTTTATTTGGGTATATAATATAGTGACCCTTATTCATTTGATTACATATTTCCTATTTAAGCTGTTTTAGAAAATCTATTTTAAGTGACTTAAGAATATCTAAAATATCTAATACAATGAATATAATTAATATTCATTTGTTAAGTCAAATAAATCTCAGGCACTTTTGTGAGAACATCTCTATTCTTTTTTCTTTCTTTCTTTCTTTCTTTCTTTTTTTTTTTTTAATGCTCCATTTTTGACAATTTGTTAAAAACCAGAACATGAGCAGATACTTTTAGGAAGGTCAACAAGACTAGAAGATCTGTATTGGTGCTGCAAGTGATATAAAATATGTTTTTCTGATGAGACCTGGAAATTTTAAAACTCTGTACCCCCTAACCCCAAATGTTAATAACCAAATAGTTATCTACATAATGCTTATAGCTCTCTCCATTTTTCAGTTCACAATTTTAAACACAGTGATGAAGTATATCAAACACTAGCATTTTTAGAGCATAAAGAAATAGGGATTATTTGTTTTACCAGGGACTAATTTTTAAGCCTCTAAATTCTCTCAAAGTAGGGGATGCCAGGAACTTCAAAGATACTGTCACTACTCAATATCAACATATATCCCATGTGTGTTCAATAGAACACCCTCTACTTGCTTTTAATAAAACCTATAGAAAATCTCTCAAATGTCTATTTTGCATTTGATATGCTTTCTCAACGTTAGCTCATTAGCCTTTCTGACAAGTTAAAGAAAAGTGAGTCTATTCCCAGTACAAAAATGCACACTAGGGTGGAGGAGTAGCAGACTGAAATGACATCAGATCCCAGGAGTTCAGCTAGATAGGTATCAAACCATTCCAAACACCTACAAACTCAACAGGAGATAGAGGAGAAGAAGAGCAGTAACTCTAGGGACAGAAAATCAACCACTTTCTGAAAGGTAGGATGTGTGGAGAGGTGACTCTGAAGCCACAGGAAGATATACCGTGGGGGGAGGGGCCAGCTCCTGGCAAGCAGTGGAGCAGTGGAACACAAAATCAAAGACTTCTAGAAGTCTGCTCCACTGAGGGATACTGCTCCAGAGGCTAAGCAGGGGTGGAGCCCTTGCAGGGACAGTGTGGTCTCAGATCCCATGGGGTCACAGAAAGATAGAGGGTATGAGGGTGGCAGAGCTACCAGGTATCAGAGTGGGGAAGCCAGCCACAGAGATGGAGCCAAAGAGTGAGCTTTCAGTTCGGCATTACCTTAAACCATGATCTAAGGCACAGTTAGCCCACTGCTCTTGAGACAGGGACCCCAAAAGTGGCAGATCCAGGGAGACTCACCTCCCTTCCCTGGGGGGAGTGCCACAAAAGTGCACTGCAGGAATCTGCCAGTTTGGAGATTCCAAAAGGGGCCACGTGCCAGCAATAGAAATGCTTGGTCACAGACCGGGTGAGCTTGGAGTGGGGCCGGAGACCAGGAAGACAGGAGTGATTGACTGCTTATCTCTGAGGGTGCACTGAGTAGTGGGGCCCTGAGCTCTTGGAAACTCTGGCTGGAGATTGGGAGGCCATCATTTTCATTCCCATCCTCCAAAGCAGTAGCAAAAGCATTCAGGGAACAAAACTCGTGAGAGTGAACCAGAGCAGATTACTTAGCCCAGCCCCTGGCAAGGGTGGTACAATTCCACCTTGGACAAAGACATTTGAGAATTACTGCAACAGGACCCTCCCCCAGAAGATCAGCAAGAATATCTAGCCAAGACCAAGTTCACTGATCAAGAGAAACAGCAGAATTCCAGAGCTAGGGGAAAGCAACACATAGAATTCATGGCTTTTTCCCCACCATCTTTTAGTCTTGCAAAATTATTTTTTTGTTTTATTTTTTTCTTATTCTATTTTTTTAAACTTTTCCTCTTTCCTCTTTTAACATTTTAACTAGTTTAACATTTTTAACTAGTTTATCTTAACAACACCTTTCTAAAAACAAACAAAACAAAAAACAAAAAACCCCACTTTTTTTAACCTTCATTGTTGTAGTCATATTTTATCCCCTCATTGTATTTAACCTTAGTTTTTGTATACATATAGGTATTTTTGTTTCTAAAAAAATTGGGATATAATTTATTCTACTAGATCAAAATACACCCTAATCTAGCACATGGCTTTGTTCTAGTCTCCAGCCTGAGTACATTCCCTTCTTTTTTTTCTTTTCTTTTTCCAACCAACTTATCTTATCAATTCATTTTTAGAATTTTTAAAAATTTTCATCTTTATAGTCATATTCCATCCCTTCATGTTAACCCTTATTTTTGTATATATATAAGTTTTTCTTTCTTTAAAATTTTGGGAGGTATTTTCTTCTAAGAAACCAAAATACACCCAAAATGAAATGGGTGGATCTGTTCTATTAGATATCTATATTATATAGATATATATATCTATATAATATATAATATAGATAATATAGATAATATATTATAGATAATATAATATATAATATATAGTATACTATACTATATATATAGATATAGATATATCTATACTATATATATATATCTTCTGATTTGGTTAGTGTACATCTAATATATCTATATCTATATAATATATCTATATTATATATATATTTATATCTCTTCTGATTTGTTTAGTGTACATTTTTCTGGAGTCTTTGCCACTCTTTTCATATTTTATTCTCTCATTCATATATTCTTATCTGGATAAAATGACAAGGCAGAAACACTCACCACAAAAAAAAGAACAAGAGGCAGTACTGATGGCTAGGGACTTAATCAATATGGAAATTGGTAATATGTCAGAACTGGAGTTCAGAATGATGATTCTCAAGGTGGTAGCTGGGTTTAAAAAAGGCATGGAAGATACCAGAGAAACCCTTTCTGGGGAAATAAAATCCCTTTTGGGAAAAATAAAAGAACTAAAATCTAACCAAGATGAAATAAAAAAAAAACTATTAATGAGATGCAATCAATAATGGAGGCTCCTACTGCTAGGATTAATAAGGCAGAAGAAAGAATTAGTGATAAAGAAGACCAAATGAAGGAGAATAAAAAGCTGAGCAAAAGAGAGACAAACAACTACTGGACCATGAAGGGATAATTCAAGAGATAAGTGATACCATAAAATAAAATAATATTAGAATAATTGAGATTCCAGAAGAAGAAAGAGAAAAGGGGCAGAAAGTATATTGGAGTGAATTATAGTAGAGAATTTCCCTAATATGGCAAAGGAAATAAGCTTCAAATTCCAGGAGGCACAGAGAAACCCCCCTGAAAATCAATAAAAATAGGTCCACACCCCATCATCTAATAATAAAGCTTATAATTCTTTGTGACAAAGAGAAAATCCTGAAAGCAGCTTGGGACAAGAAGCTGTAACATACAATGGTAGAAATATTTGATTGGCAGCAGACTTATCCACAGAGACCTGGAAGGCCAGAAAAAAATGGCATGATATATTCAGAGCACTAAATGAGAAAAATATGCAGTCAAGAATACTATATCCAAAAAAAAAAAAAAAGAATACTATATCCAGCTAGGCTATCATTGAAAATAGAAGGAGAGATAAAAAGCTTCCAAGACAAACAAAAATTAAATGAATTTTCAAACACCAAACAGTCCTACAGGAAATCCTTGAGGAGAACACAGGCAGCAACCTCTTTGACCTCAGCCAAACTTCTTCCTACAAATGTCACCAAAGGCAAGGGAAGCAAGGGAAAAAATGAACTATTGGGACTTCATCAAGATCAAAAGCTTTTGCACAGCAAAGGAAACCATCAACAAAACCAAAAGACAACTGACAGAATGGGAGAAGATATTTGCAAAGAACATATCAAATAAAGGGCCAGTATCCAAAATACATAAAGCACTTCTCAAGCTCAACACCCAAAGAACAAATAGTCCAATCAAGAAATGGGCAAAGTGGGGCACCTGGGTGGCTCAGTGGGTTAAAGCCTCTGCCTTCAGCTCAGGTCATGGTCTCAGGGTCCTGGGATCGAGCCCCACATCAGGCTCTCTGCTCAGTGGGGAGCCTGCTTCCTCCTCTCTCTCTCTCTGCCTGCCTCTCTGACTATTTCTGATCTGTCAAATAAATAAAAATCTTTAAAAAAGAAATGGGCAGAGGACATGAACAGGCATTTCTGCATAGAAGACATCCAGATGGTCAAAAGATACATGAAAAAGTGTTCAACATCACTTGGCATCAGGGAAATACAAATCGAAACCACAATGAGTTACCACCTCATACCAGTTAGAATGGCTAAAATTAACAAGTCAGGAAACAACAGATGTTGGAGAGGATCCGGAAAAAGGGGAACCCTTCTACACTGTTGATGCGAATGCAAGTTGGTGCAACCACTCTGGAAAACATTATGGAGGTTCCTCAAAAAGTTGAAGATAGAGCTACCCTACAACCCAGCAATCACACTACTGGTTATTTACCCTAAAGATGTGAGATAAAACAAAAATTAAAATGTAGTGATCTCAAGGGGCATATGCACCTGAGGGTTTATAGCAGCAATGTCCACAATAGCCAAACTATGGAAAGAACCTAGATGTCCATCAACAGATGAATGGATAAAGAAGAGTGGTATATGTATATATGATGGAATACTATGTAGCCATCAAAAGAAATGAAATCTTGCCATTTGTAATGATGTGGATGGAACTGGAGGGTATTATGCTGAGCAAAATAAGTCAATTAGAGAAAGTCAATTATCATATGAACTCCCTGATATGAGGAATTTGAGAGGCAGAGTTGGGCATTTAAGGGGTAGGGAAGGAAAAAATAAAACAAGATGGGATCAGGAGGGAGACAAACCATTAGAGACATTTAATCTTACAAGATAAACTAAGGGTTCTTGGGAGAGGGGGATGTGAAGAGGGTGGTTGGGTTATGGACATTGGGAGGGTATGTGATATGGTGAGTGCTGTGAAGTGTGTAAACCTGATAATTTACAAGCCTGTACCCCTGGAGAAAGTAACACATTATATGTTAATAAAAGTAATTAATAAAGTAATGCTCAGTAAAAATTTAGCATTACATTGTCATTAAAAGGGACGCCTGGGAGGCTCAGCCCTTGAGTGACTGCCTGCAGCTCAGGTTGTGATCCTAGAGTCCTGGGATCGAGCCCTACATCAGGCTCCCTAATAGGTGAGGAGTCTGCTTCTCCCTCAGACCCTTTCCCCTCTTGTGTTCTCTCTTTCTCTCTGTCTAATAAATGAATAAAATATTTTTAAAAAGTTATAGAGGGGCACCTGGGTGGCTCAGTGGGTTAAAGCCTCTGCTTTTGGCTCAGGTCATGGTCTCAGGGTTCTGGGATCAAGCCCCGCATCGGGTTCTCTGCTCAGCAGGGAGCCTGCTTCCCTTCCTCTCTCTGCCTGCCTCTCTGCCTACTTGTGATCTATCTGTCAAATAAATAAATGAAATATTTTTTTAAAAAGTTATAGAAATTATAATGTTGAGTAATATTATGGATGGCAAAGTTAGGAATATAGATCAGACACTATTTTTTTTTTCTCTTCTCCATCCCATACTATTGCCAAAATTATCAAGATTTTATTTTGGTAGAAATCCTTCTTTCTACACATTGACAAATAAATGGAAAACTTTGAAAAGATAGAGAAGTATTTACGAATACTTCCCCTCCACCATCAAACTTTCTCTCCCTCCAATTATTTTTGCTTTCTTTCTTTTCACCAGGTTAACAATACTTATCTTTTTGAGAATCAGTATAGTAAGATTAAGTTGATTAAGAGTTGATACTGGGGCGCCTGAGCATCTCAGTTGGTTAAGTGTCTTGACTCTTGATTTTGGCTCAGGTCATGATCTCAGAGTGCTGAGATGGGGCCCCAGTTAGCACTCTATGCTGGGCATGGAACTTGCTTAAGATTCTCTCTTTTGCCTGCTTTCTACCCTTCCCTCTCTTTTCCTCAGGTATGCACTCTCTCTCTCTCTTAAAAAAACAAAAACAACAACAACAGCAACAACAAAACACTTGATATTGACTATTTACTAAATATATGATGACCTCAAGCAGCTTACTTAATTTATTATTATTATTATTTTTTAAAGTAATCTTTATACCCAACATGGGGCTCAAAACTACAACCCCAAGATCAAGAGTCTCATGCTCTATTGACTGAGGCTGCTAGGTACCCCTTCCTTAATCTTTTGTGCTCCATTTTTTCATCTATAGCATGGGACAATACAAGTTTTCTCTTTATGACATTCTAGCATAAATCAAGTGGATTAATACATTAAGGTTTTTATAGTCATGCTCAGTACATAGTGAGTGTTCAGTAATTGTTAACTGGTATTTTTCAAGGTAGAAATAGTAGTGGTGGTAGTAATAGTAGCAACAATAAGCAGTAATAATAAGTACTAGTAATAGAAGTAATAGTATACCTACCACTAAGAATTAAGAATTGATTTAGTTCTTCTCTGTATAGTGGCAAATCAAACAAACAAGACAATTCTTGTTTCACTCTGGATATTTTCTGGTGACCTATATTCCATTCCATTAATTCTTTCTTCAGCTGTGGCCATTCTGTTATCATGTCCATTTAATTTGTTCTTAGGTTTAGATTTTGGACTTTCCAGTTACATGCTTTTACTTTTTCTTCATTCTCTGCTGAAATTCTCCATCTCATTGTCTATTTTGGCGAACATTTTAGTCATAATTATTTTAACATTTCCATTTAATAACTTTAAACTGCCAGACCATTTTTGATTAAGTACTGGACATTTTTCATAAAATGTTAGAGAGATAATTAGGGGCTCTGGAATATTATGGCTTCCTCTAAAGGGAATAAAATTCCAGTTTTTCAAATGTAGGCCTGGGTTGTTTTATGAGTTCTTTGTACCTTAGCAGCTGGGATGCCCAATTTCTATGCTGCAGTCTAGTGGAATCACTAGAAATGACTCATTTTTTCAGTCTTCCCTCCCTATTTTGAATGAACAGATGCATCTAGAGGGAAAGAGGAGTTAAGTGCCATATTCCTCCAACTGTTTTTCCCTCCTACCTAACCTCTCAGATTTTGGTTGTATGGAGAGCCCTCAGACTTCTTCAAATAGTTATTTATGTTATTAGCTTTGGTGTGATACAATCTTGCTCTACACATTCAGAAACATAAGTGATTTCTAAAAAAGTTGGTAGACTTCATATTTCTAAAAATGAGAAAATTAAAATAGTAAACTTATTTCCACTATAAATGTCTAAGAATCCCTTATGTAAGAGTGAAACTGTCAGACTTACACAAAAACTCTTCTTTATAATCTAAGATGGAGGGCAGGAATTCAAATGAGTCAAGTATATGGGACCATTTAGAACTAAGCCTGTAATTTTAGTTGGGTTAATTAACTTCTTCCAATTATCTTCTTGGGGTAGATTAATATTTTCAGCCTTATTCCCCCACAAATTAAGATTATTTGATAAATGAGAAACCCCAATGAGCTCCTCAGAAGGAAGGTGCAGTATAAACACAAAGCATTTATCTAAGGAACTGCTTTATGGGGCAATATGAAAACTTATTGTGATACTAATCTCAAATAGCTCTATATTGCATTGGTCTGTGTCATTATCAGCATCCTTTGTGTTGCAGGGACTCAAAAGCTAGTTCTCTCAGTGGGTACACATACTGCTAAAAACCACCACATGATTCCCTGACAGAGAGATCTAGCTCAGTATGAACCTCTTCACCAAGCTCCTACTGTGATGCTCATCATTTGATGCCTGTTCCACAGCTCCTTATTCTGAGAACTTATTTCAAATGGGTCAACTGACTGGAGGCAACAGCAAGACATATCAAGTATGGCTGTATCCTGCAGTTTCACTTGACACACACACAACTTCATCCTTGTCACCTCAGGTTTGGAGAGAAATATATGTACAGGCTCTTCACTGCCATCCCTTCTTTACATCTGGCTACCTTTATTTAAATCTGTTCTCTGCTAAATAAGCACAGGAAAAAGATCAGCAAGTCTCTGCATAAATGGAGGTCCAAATAAAGAAAAGATGCCAGATACCCGTTTGAAAATACTTCCAATTTCTATCAGTGGTTCTTTGAAGCCCCCTTCAAGCTCCCTTGACTTTAGGGTGGGGGCATCTCCCATGGTGAAAGGGAAGGAAAACATAGAACTCCCTATTTGGCACTAGACTTATATACAAATCTCCCTTCTTTCTTGCTCCTCTGCCTTCTGCTTGTTCATGTAGCCAAAAAAGGTGTGGAAGAAGCTAGGCTGATGTCTAAGTATGCCAAAGCCTGCTCAATCATTTTTTAGTAAGTCCTTAAAAAGTTATGATCCAATTCTTTGCAGATTTCTTTAAAATACAGGTTGTATTTAAATGCTCCCCTGTTTCTCCCTTATGTGTATTATAACTCCTGGGCTACCATCTTAGGTGTGGCATCAGCAAGAATGGGGGCTGGGTGAAGATTATAAAGAAATTTATAGGTTACTCTGTATACTTTGATTGCCATTTAGAGTGAGATATGAAGCCAAGTGAAGTTTATGAGCAGAGATGTATCATGATTAGACTCCCTTTTAAAGGGCTTCCTTTTTAAATCACTACCATATTATGAAAAGACTGCAAAGAAGCAAGGACAGAGCCAGAAGGGGCAGTAAGAGCTAATACAATAATCTTTACTCATTGCTCTCATTTTGTCATGGAGAAAATGTTTGTGAGAAGCTCTATAATAGGTCGTATCTCAGGTTCAGTTGGCCAAGATTGAGTTATTTGCTGACTCTCAAGCTTCAAGCATATCTGGGAAAGGAGCTATCTGGCATTTTCAGTGAGTCTTGTAAGAAATAGGTCCTGCTGGCCAGAAAAATGGGAGTGATGGCTGTTGGTTAGGTAATCAATAATGTTTTTCAGGGTGGACTAAGAGCATTAAAATGTCCTAAAGCTTTTAAGTAGAATATTAAATTGATAAAGTTTTATTTTAGAATAGCCTCTCTACCTACCTAGAAAAATGGACCAGAGAAGAAGACTAGAAGTGGTGAATCCAATTAGATGCTATTTCCATAATCTAACGGAGACAGGAGTGTATAAATAGTGGCCAGAGATTGATTGATGGTAGGAAGTGAAGGTAATGGAGAGGAGACATCTTTGGTGGTACCCAAACTAAATTTCTGAAATAGATCAATGGGTATATCATGTTGCCATTCTTTGAAATTTATATATTTTTAGAAAAGGGAGCTAGTTTAGGAAGAAAATTCATTTATTTCTGGATGTAGTTTAAGATGCATTTAGAAAAATTTAAATAATGATATACAATAGGCAGAGTCTGAAGGACAGGAAATACATCAAAGATCAAAAATATAGGTTTTAGGGTTATCTACACAAAAACATGATTGTGTTTGAAGTATTAAAAAATTAATCCAGAAAAAATGGGATTGGAGCAAGATGATGTTCTGAACATCTTTGTATTCTCTCCTATTTTGCATTAAATGAGAAAAGAGATATTGAAAAAGAGGTAAATAGAAGGCAAAGAAAGGTTAAAAAAACATTTGAAGGGAGATATTAGCAATGGGCTAGAAATGTTTAGTCTCAGAATAGAAAAAAGTATATAAAACATAATCTTCAGAAATAAAGTGAGAAGAAATCACAATGCCAAAACATGTGAGAAAATATCATTGCAGAATTAGAAGTAATTCCATGAATCAATCTGAGAATTTCTCCTTGAAAGGAGAAAGTACAGAATTATTGTCTCTAATACTAGAAAACTGAATTGCCAATGAAAACAAGTGTTATTGACAGGCTTCTGTGATCATGCATGCCAAATCTGTAGTTATAAATTTAAAGGGAGGCAAATCAGTTTCAGTGCTTGTTTCTGCAAATTAGGTGAAGTTTTGCATATAATCACAGTTGGGGTTTTGCCAAGTGAGAAACCCAGAGGGATAGTGGGTTATGTGTTTTGATTGTATTGAACAAGAAATTATGGTGATGGACGATGGAATATGAGTCGTGCACAAGAATAAATTGCAGACAGCAAATTGTGGATGGTAGTAGACATGTTTTAAAAGTGAAAAATTTAATGGATTGTATGATTCTGGGAAGACAAGGAATTGTTAAAATGTGTGCAAAGTCAGTGAGTTGAAATGTTAGAAGGCTGTAAGATAAGATCCTTTAAATCAAGATTTGAGTTGTCATATATTTATTGGAAGTAAAAAAAGAAGTCTAGAAATGACTATGAGATGATGTAGATAAATAGGTAGGAGGAAAAACTTATTTCAGATAAATTTTTAAATAAGGATGGCAAGATCATAAATTTCCAGTGGCATGAACCTTCAACCTACCTGATGCTGAAGACCGTATAATAAACAATGACTATAAGGCAGTATAGAGGAGAATGACTCAGGCGATAATATTTAGGTGAATGTTTTATTTTGAGTACAAAATTTTGAAATGTCACATAGTATAGTCAGATAACACAAACTTCAGGAGTTGGGCTTTAAGAGAGTGTTATGAATTACATGTTTGTGTCCTCCCTTCAATTCTTCTGTTGAATCCCTAACTCTCAATGTGATGGTATTTGGAGGTGGGGGCCTTTGGAAGTTAATTACAGTTAGAGGAGGTTGTATGCCTTTATGATGAGTTTAGGGTCTTACAAGAAGCAGCACGAGAGCTCTCTCTCTCTGCGTACACAAAAAAGAGGTCCTTTGAGCACAAAGTAAAACGGGAGCCTCCTGAAAGCAGAGAGTCCTCAACAAGAATTGGCATCTTCATCTTTGACTTCCCCGCTTTAAGAACTTCGAGAAATGCATGTTGATCATTTAAGCCACCTACTTTCTGATGTTATGTCATAGCAACCTGAGCTTATTAAGAGAGGGAGTAATAAGAAATTGTATTGAGCCAGGAATGAGGAGAAAGTAGAATACTCCTCCATCTCCAGCCCCATGGAAAGTATGTGGTGTGAGTGAAGTAAGTAGTCATTAAGAGAGCTTTGGGGCTATGTCACTTAGATTCACATACAGATGTTATAGCAAAGAATGTTTGGAGAGGAAGCTTAAAGTGTAGCAGATCTGGCTGGTGGTAGACCATATGTATTTGAGGGCATGGTAGAAGGGCTCTAGGAGTTGGGGAAGATTTGAGGTTAGGAGATGGACACAGAGGACAGAAATCCAGCTGATGGTTTAGAGAGTTGGTTCAGAACTGAGCCTAATAGGTATGTAAAACAAGAATATCTTCATTGTCCTTTAATTAAACATGGCTAATCAATTCTAATTAAGCCTCCTGCAGTAATTAGGAGGTTTCAGTGGAGGCTTCTGATGTTAGAGGTGGCTCAAGCTCTGGTCCTCCTGTGGAGGACATGGAGCTCTGTTGATGTCCCTTATATGTCACCGAGTGTGATGACAGGGTTGGGATATGGGTGGTGGCACCACAGCACTCAGAACCCAGTGGTGTCACAAAGACCATCTGGAACTTTGTAGTCTGCCTTTAAATATCTGCTTGGGCTGATAATTTCCCACTAGTATTCTGGGCATTTAGTGCTAATGATTGTGTTAAATATGTGTGGGTTTAGAATTTTTTTCTAACATGTCTGTTAGTAAAGTGGTATGTACTTTTGATAAAATTTGACATAAACTTTATCTTTTTCACAGTAATTATTTAAAACTCCTTACAGATTTAAAACTATATGTTTTTTTGGGAGAGAGTGCCATGCATAAATACTTCATGAGGGCATTTGTATGAATACTTGGATAAGAGCATAAATAATAAAGATGTTATTTCATAAAAACTATGTGAAATAAATATAATAAATAAAATAATATGAATTTGTGAAATGAAAAAGCTAATAGTTAAATTGAGCTCATGGTATAAGCTAGATGCAGTCCCTAGACTGTTATCTGTATTATCTCACCAAATATCCATAACGACACTATAATGTAAGTACTATTATCAAGCACATGTTTACATGAGGCCATTGAGGCACAAAGGGGTTAAAGAATTTATACAACGACACTCACAGATTATGAGGAGCCAAGACTTAAATCTTGACCCCAGACCTAACACTGAAATAATACACAGAGATGCACGCATGCATTCACATGTACATGTTCCTATATATTTATATGTTACATATATTAATAAAATAAGACTTGTGCCATTTGAAAGAACTGAACACTAGGGCAGATCAGGAGAGAGGATGATTACTTCTGGCAGAAAGGGTGAGAAACAAGAGAAATTAAGAAAAAGCCAGAGCTGAGCTGAGCTGAGCTGAACTGTGATAAAGAGTAGGAGAATTTCAAGTGGAAGTGCCGACACGCACATACACACCAAGTGTGTATTTACAGAATGGCAAGTAGCTTCACTTCATGGACGAGCTTGTGCCTTATGAAAAGGAGAGTGATGGTCAATGGGAACGGAATGATAAATTGGGACACTATTGAAGACTTGGATTATATATTATTTTATAGTCTAACAGAGAGTGGAAAAAATGGAGATATTTGACCAGAGAAATTCTTTTTTGACGATAGCTACATTTTGAAAAGATAATCTGGAAGTGGTTAATGACATAAATCAGCACAAGAATTGCTCAGTTGGTAAAATCACTATAGGCATTTCAGTAATAAATAATGGAAAAAGTGGGCAGGATCTTTTCATACTTTGCTATAACTTAAACAGTAACTTCTGTAGCTTTAATTTTACAGCTATCTGACCTTAGTTGGAAACTATTAACCTAACACTTCAAACCCTTAAAACTTCTGGCAGAAATTAAAGACAAAAATTAAAACTGAACTAATGTTAAATTTTAATGCACTAACTAAATAAAATATTCTTATAAGGAATTCCTCAGTTCAATTTTTTCCCCATAATGTTCATTCTCTCTTCCTTTGTACTTCCACAAGGCTCATGATGTGTGATAAATGTCACTTTGCTTGTATCCTAAAAGGAAAGAGGCAGAGATTAGAAAAATAATGAACAACTCAACATACCTGTTTCTTTCATGACTTCACAATCACAGTTGTTTAAATAATTGTTTTAACAAAGCAAACATAATAAGACTAACAGCTGTGTTCTCCAAGGGCAACTAAAGATCTTTCCAATCCAAATTGGTCATGGATGGCTAGAGTCACCCTACATCCCCTCACCATCTTAAAAAAAATTATTAAAACTTCTACTTTTTATCATATGAATGAGAAACATACAAGAAATATTTCTATATTATTGACAAATCACAAATAGACTAGTATCTATGCAATGAAAAAACTCATGACAATAATAATCTTATATAATTTGTTCTATTATATGTCCGGTAACTCCACATCTTCTGAGAACATAGTGACCTCAAAAGTGTATAACCATTTTCAGAATCTTTCATTGTTAAGAATTAATAATACTTTGAAAAATAAATGCAGGTAAAGTCACTTTTCCTGAAGGAAAATAAAACCCACCACAGGTCAGAAGAACTGAATATTTCTTTCTCTCATTAGTGAGAAAGCTTTTATCTTTGGTCCATTTATTATCCACAAACTTTTTCAGATCATTCCTGCAGTTCAAGCTATTTTTGTAATGGAAATTAGTCTAGGAGGCTGTACCTTTAAAATTATCCTGACAAACAAAAATTAATTTGGTTTGCAGTATGCTATTATTATATAAATGCAAAGTGTAACAACAATAGCAACAAACTTGAAGAATTTGAAAGAAATCAAATAGAGTGGCAGAACCTGACCAGACAACTGAACTATATATACTTTCCTACTCTTTCATTCCCTTCTCTGTTTGGGATGAAAGCAACATGACATTCCTTGTGCCTAACATTTCTGTGGTTAAACATGCAATTTGAAAGTAAGAACACACTGTAAATAGGGCTAAACAAAACTCTCCTCCTCTTTATAGAAGAGGTAATTAGGCATATGCCACAGGCAATTCAGAAAGCCCCAAAGAGGGGTTTTCTTCCCAGTAATCTAAAATTGTCAAATATATTTTTAAATAAAATGTTTTCCTGCTTTCTTTGTTTTAAAATTCAGGAAGTTGTTTGCATATATTAAGTCCAAATATCTAAATGTGTTGAATATGATCTTTGCAGTACCTAAAAATATTTGTTTTTAAAACAAGCAGCATACGTAATTAAAATCAAATAAATCCTTTCTTCTTCTTCTTCTCCCTTCTCCTTCTTCCTCCTTTTCATCATCATCATCTTCTTCTTCTTGATCTTTTCCTAGATACAAAAAGCTAAATTAGTGTCTTCTTCATGCAACAACCTTGAGCTGGAGCAGGGCATTTCTATATGAATGTCAGAACTCTTCTGGCACAAAGTAACTGATTAGTTTTAATAATGAAGTCTTAGATTTTTGTCTATTTTTTATGAACTATTTTATAACCTTTTATAAACATGATTCATAAACTTCTTACAGCATACCAAGATATTTGATGCTGCCAACATTGGGGAATGTATTATATACCTCAATTATCTGGAGATAAGATTTCCTGCAAAATCAGTGAATCAACTAGGATGCAGTCTCCATGGAGATTCACCAGCCATCCAAATCTTTTCCTGTTTGCTTTGTTTTGTTTTCTTCTAAAATCTGCATGCCTTATTCTAGAAGACCGTTGACTCTTGCTCCAAACTTAATGACACGTTGTGATAATCTTAATGCATTTGTCTTGAAAAATCTTCTTCCACGGCAGAATATAGAAAATAAGCCAGAAGTATTGTCAGGAAGCTAAATTTAGTACTAAAGATGCGAGGCGCAGGAGATGAAATGGGTGACAACATGATCAAAAGTCCCCCAAAGCAGAGACTCTACGACAGCAGGTACTACTCACTCTCCTCCGCTCTGACAGGGTCACTGTACGGTAGTCAGTTCAGTCACTCATGTTTCTCCTCATCATGAGTCATTAAGAATAAGCTAAATGAGGTTCCATATATTATGTTTAAAGAACCATGGCCATGTGTCAGATCTCTTGTGGGGAAATAGGCTACACTTTCTTTCCAATTTCCTGGTGCAAATGTATTTTTAAGGGACTCCTGCACAGGTAAGAGTTCATCTCCCAAAGACGGAATGCAAAGTTGAGTTTGTGGATGGAGTATGCCATGCATTCGAAACTGAAATTGGAATGATTCATCACTAATTGGGCTAACCACCAACCAGGGCTTACATTTTGAAAACTGTTTTAGTATATATTTACATCAGCTGGTGGTCACAACTCTGTGAATTGTATGCTCAGATTTTACACACGAGGAAACTGAGGATTGAAGAGAAGATGGGAATCATCCCAAGTCACAGAGCTGATAAATGGCAGAATGTGACCATGGACACGTTGTCATAAAACTAAATTTGTTGCCGTTTCTTTCAAAACCTGCCACTTCCCATTTTCCCAGATATTATACACATCAGTATGAATATCTGTCACATTAGAGACTAGATAAAATTCAACAGTTAAATGAAATCTACATCTTACTACAGTAAATCATATTATTCCTTTGAATTCTGAAATGAAATTGAAAATACTTTCCCATGGGAAAAATAATGTGCACTATCCAGTTTCCAAGGCTTATCAGAGAAGATGAGCCTTCATTTAAAAGTGCTCCAACTGGGTTCCTGGTAGCTCAGTGGCTTAAGCCTCTGCCTTTGTCTCGGGTCATGATCTCAGAGTCCTGGAATCAAGTCCTGCATCGGGCTCTCTGCTCAGCAGGGAGCCTGCTTCCTCCTCTCTCTCTCTCTCTCTGCCTAATTGTGATCTCTCTCTGTCAGATAAATTTAAAAAAAAATCTTAAAAAAAAAAAAAGTGTTCCAACTAGAGTAGGACAAGTGGGGCCTTTGCTGTTTTCCAGGAATGTAAAAAATGTCACACTGCCTTCATTTTTGAAATGGCTCCCATGTCATTGTATAGTCCTACAAGGAACACATAGAGGAGCAGTACAACTAAGTGGTTCAGAGTATTCTAGAGCCAGATTCTCTAGGTACAAATCCAGCCCTTTTGCTTGCTTAGGTTTGTGTCCTTGAGCAAATTACTTCCTCCCTCAGTGCCTCCTATTTTCTTCTCCCAATGGGGATAATAATATTACTGACCTCATAGTTTGTTGTGAAGAATAATTGAATGTAAGCTCATTTACATAAGGTTAAGAGCTTTGTAGAAAATGTACTTTTCAGGCTTCAAAACAAACCTAAGATATAGGCATTTTTAATCCTTATTTTAGAGATGAGATCACTGAGCCTGAGAAAGTTAATTAACTTTCCCAGTGTCAAACAGGTGTGTGTGGCAGAGCAGGAAATGAAACTCAAGTCTGATTATAAAGCGTCTGTTTAACCAGTATGATACATTTAAACCTGGAACTAGCTGATGTGTAAAAATCACATTCCCTAAAGTAGTACATTATTTAATCAGTTCAGAAAATGTAGAATTCTATGAAATGAGTTTTGCCTTTTTAAAAACCAGACATTTCACTGATTTCTTTAATTTTTTTTTTTAAGTTCTTTTTTAAAGGACGTCATGGAGTTCAAGGTTAGGTGGTTTACCAGAGGTGACAGAGTTCTGACAATGGTTGTCCTCAGCACATCATATTAGTTACTTCTTCTTCTTCTTTTTTTTTTTTTTTTTAAGATTTTATTTATTTATTTGACAGACAGAGATCACAAGTAGGCAGAGAGAGAGAGAGAGGAGGAAGCAGGCTCCCCACTGAGCAGGGGAGGCAAGGCTTGATCCCAGGACCCCGGATCACCACCTGAGCTGAAGGCAGAGGCTTTAACCCACTGAGCCACCCATGTGCCCCTATTAGTTACTTCTCATGAATACCTTATATTTTAGCTCCTCTCATGCTTATATCAAGACCTGTGACAATAAAATAACATAAATACCTACATTTGTAGATGAGAATGAAGAGGAAAAAATGTGTGTCCTAAGATGGCCGACCAAGCTACCAGGGGAGCTCTTGTCCCTGCCCCAGGGCTCTCTCCCTGCTCTGCTTCCTGCATGCACCAAAAGTACCAAGTATACAGAAGTAGAAGGGTATAAATTACCCCCTTTGTCTGTGCTCGGGGCTCAGACCTTTGGAGATCACTCACCTCTGAGCCCACTGGTGTTAAATAAATCTCCCACCTTCCAATATCTCCAAATGCCACTTCATTCTTCCATTGGGTGATCCAGTCCAGGTTCTCTAACAAGAACACAGAGGCCTGGATAGGTTAATAAATGTACTTAGTTATTCAGATATAAAGTTACAGACCTGTGAAATAAAGTTTGGCTTCATTTCCAAACCTGTATCTTTTCTACTGTGCACAGTTGTTTTTTATCATAAATTTCTGCCAGTGGGAAGAACAGTATCTTTACGGTGCCCATGACTATCTAAAGGTATTTTCACTCATATGACATAATGTACCTAGTTTACCTCCATATTCTTCTTCACTTATTTTAGACTCAAGAATATTTTAGTTTATTTCTTTATTCCATTCATCATTCATCCATTTGTCTATCCATCCACACATCTATCCAACCATCCATCCATCCGCATTTATCTTTTACTTCACCCATCCATTCAACAAATGGTTATTGAGCATCTCTCTCTGTGCTGGTACTCTACCTAGGGTTTAGGAAGGAGATATTATATCAATATGTATGTGTGTTTCACTGATGGACCAGTTCTTCTAAGAATCTGGATTCTCTTGAGTATATGTTGCAAAGATAATTACTTTCTCTTCTGAGTTCTTTTGTTTCAGATTCTTCCTCCCATCCAAGTACTAACCAGGCCCGACCCTGCTTAGCTTCCGAGATCAGACGAGATCGGGCGCGTTCAGGGTGGTATGGCCGTAGACTAGATTCTTCCTCTTACACATGGAACGTGGTTGCAAACATACATTCTGCCATATGACCTATTCACTTACTTGTTCTTCAAAGAAGTATCCATCATGTGCCTATCCTCTATCAGACATTCATTTGATTCTTGGATACAAAAGAAAACAAAACAGTCAAAATGCGTTGTCTTCATGTTAGTTTTCTTACATGTAGAAAAAACAAGATAAACTAGCTGTGTGATGTCAGGTGGGACAATGGGGGACAGTTACGGCCAGGTAAAGAAAATGTGATCATAGGACGTGTGACCAGTGTAAATTACATGATCAGAAAAGACTTCTCTAATAGAGTGGCATTTTAAATTGGTACCTGAAAGAAGCAAGACATACAATATTAAGCAAAAATCTTTAAAGCAGGTGAAGCGGTAAGAGCCAAGATCCTGAGGCAGAGATTTGCTTCAAATGTTCAGAAATATGGCCTTGTTGGCTGTAGCAAGAAGCAGGAGGATTCTGAGGGTGAAAGACTGATGATCATTGAGGACACTATAATCCATTTTAAGAATTTTGACTTTCAACCCAAGTGAGCTGAGAAGATGGTTCGATGATTTTAAGCAAGAGAGCGACTTGATCAGATTTTTCAAAGGTCACTCTGATGGTTGTTTTGAGAATAAACTGTATAGAAAGGAGGACGGATAAGAGATATGGTTGCCTTAGGCTAGAGTAATTGTAATAGAGACCAGTACAGAGAAAGTAGAACCAGTTTTCTGCGGGCATGAGATGTAGCAGGTGTGACAACGATAGGAGTCACTAGTAAGTCCAGGTCTGGACTGAGTAACTGGAAGGATGTTGTTGCCATTGAGTAAGATAAGAAAGACAGAAGAGACTCTAATGGGGAAAATCATGGAAATCACCAGCAAAACCACTATTATATGCCCACACTTTTTATATATTACCCCACTTAGTCCTAACATACAATTTAGTTATTATCTTTTGTCTTTTAGAGCAAACAAAATGAAGTATAAGTGAGACTAAATATTTTTCTAAATTTACACAATTAGGATAGCAAGCCAGAATTCCAATTCATGTCTGTTTATAATGCCATCGTTGGATACATTAAACATTCTTCCTCCCTTACAACTTGGTGTTATATAACTGTTTACCTGCTTTCCTAACTTCTGGTCCAACATTAGAGTTGGATTGCATGCTTTACGTGTACATGCTATCTCATTGTCATTTCCTGGAGTGCAATGCTCAAAGAAGATACACAGTAAGAGTTTTGAACTGGAGTGTATCAGGCCTTGACAAAGAAAAATAATTCCTATCACACTGCTGCAAGCAAGGTGACCAATGTTGCCTCTGTGTGGCATGATGGGATACTTAACTGTGGGACTTTATCACTTAGAACAATTTTGTTAATAACTAATGGAATGTTGAACTTGTGACAATAAGATCTAGAAAGCAAATGCATTGCACACATACACAAACTCAATAAGAATCATTGAATATTAGTGCTAGAAAAGGACACAGAAATAACAATGCTATTATAATAATGACAAAGCAGGGCCTGGAATAATTAAACTACTTTTCAAGATCACAAAACCAAAGAATTTGACATTAGAGTTTCTTAATTTCTTTGCAAAGAGACATATTTGTGTTGCTGTATCCCCTAATACTTAATAAGGTGGAGCAAACATTCAAAAAGTATCATTTAATGGGGCTCTTGGGTGGCTCAGTAGGTTAACTCTCTGCCTTGGGCTCAGGTCATGATCCCAGGATCCTGGGATCAAGGCCCATATCAGGTTCCCTGCTCAGGGCGAAGCCTGCTTCTCCCACTGCCCCTCTCTCCCTGCTTGTGCTTTCTCTCCCTCTCTCTTAAATAAATAAATAAAATCTTAAAAAAAAAATGTATCATTTGGCAGCATAATGGTACAACATTAACAAAGGTTAATATCAGAAAGAAAAAAAATATGCTGGATTAGATGTCTCAGAAACTTTTCTGTAAGGTTTGTTTTGCTTAGAATTGGAAGTTTAGGGGGATTTGCTACAAGGTTTGTCTCACTGAATAGTAAGTATTTTTGTTTGAATAGGCACGACTGCTTTGCTCAGCGAGTTGGTATCTGCATTTCGGTATTGACCAGAAGTAAAATATCTATAAAGGTTACTGTTTGGGGAATATGTCGTTTGTTAGAATCTTTCAATTAGTCATACATTCTTTGCTGATTCTGTGTCACTTGGTAGCTTCATTAACTCTTTCAGTCCCCTAGAGCCCCATTAGGCAATAACTATTTCAGCGAAAGAAGTAAAACCACTAGATCTTGAAAAACAGTTAAAGAATGACCCCAGAGAGGAGGTGATGTGTGATTCTTTTTTTTTTAAATTTTTTATTTTTTATAAACATATATTTTTATCCCCAGGGGTACAGGTCTGTGAATTGCCAGGTTTACACACTTCATAGCACTCACTAAAGCACATACCCTCCCCAATGTCCATAACCCCACCCTCTTCTCCCAACCCCCCTCCCCCCAGCGCTCTACCCCACACCCTGCTCTATCTCACTGTAGGAGTTTACAGACATAAAATATATGCATAACCTTCTAATGTCAATATCATATTGCTTTTTGAACAAAGGACAGGTATTATATTTAATAGTTGAGAATTAGCTACTGCTGGAATTCTCTGTACACTCCCCCAATTAATTAGAGCATTTTAAAGGCAATTGTATCTGGAAACATGTGTGTTTTGAGTAAGACTCAAGGTTAAGTGGAATTGAGTTGTTTATTAAAGGCAACTCTTTCATGTGACATTAATACCTTTAATTAAATTTGCAGCTTTCTTTAAAATAATGGAAACTTCAAATTGTTTCACCAGTTTTTTTGGCAAAAATTCATGTCTAGAGTCTAGAATGGAGGAGGAGGGTGTCTGAGAATTTAGTGATGTAAGGTCCTTACAAAACACATTAGGTAAATTAAGAAAGGAACTGGAGACTTAACATAATAATTTTTGTGTGTCTAGACTCAGTTGTCTAGAATGGATGGTTGAATATATTTCAATCTTTCTGTTTTATTATATTTCATTCTTATACTTTGTATGTCACTATCTTTAGGTTCTGAATGACCTGATTATTACAAGCTATATGGCAAATTTTCACCTTTAAAATAGACGTCATATAAATAAAGTCAGTTTAATTAACAAATGTGTATCTTTTTTATGGATTGAATAAGTCATTCATTGTAAATTATTCACAAAGGGCATTTAGAAAGTCATTGATATTAATCATCATGGTTATATTTGTGTATATGTGTATGTTTGTACATACGCATGTGTGTGTATATAAATATTTATTTCTCTGAGTAAAGTGCTGAAGGTTAAAATATTGTTGGTGGTTATTTTATTATTATTTGTAAGAAAAATGATTAGGAATACATTCAACAAAAACACTGCTTATTTTATTCTATTAGGGCTTAACTTATTGGAACCAGACTTCCTGAGTTTGAAACTTGACTCCTATGCTTGTAAGCTGAGCAAATTTCTTATTCATAAATTGCTTCATCTTCACAAAATGTGAAATGAAAGGGAGCATAGTACTATGTCATAGGATAGTTGTCAAAATTTAGATAATTAATACATGTAAATTTCTTAGTACACTGTCTATAATCTAATACGTGTGCAAATAATGTTAATAGCTGTCATTGTATTTTACTTTTACTGGTGCTTGTCATTTTACTCTTGAACTTTGATAAAACGTATTTAACTTGACTGTATTCATTTATCTCTTTTTTAATAAAGATTTTATTTATTTATTTGACAGAGAAAGACACAGGAAGAGAGGGAACACAAGCAGGAGTGGTGGGAGAGAGAGAAGCAGGTTTCCTGCTGAGCAGGGAGCCCAATGCAGGGCTCAATCCTAGGACCCTGGGATCATGACCTGAGCTGAAAGCAGATGCTTAATGACTGAGCCACCAGGAGCCCCTGCATTCACTTAACTTTTATGTTAGATTGCAACTCTTCTATTTAAGGTCTAACATATTTTATGTATTTATAAAGACATATTTATTGTACATATTTTGAAAATAAATTTATAAACAAACAGGGGTTTGTTTGACAATCTCATCAACCAAAAATGATCACTACTTTCATTTGGTGATTTTGTGGGTCTCTTTTAAGTCAGGTCTTGTATGTTTTACTTAGTTTAAATCATTATGTACATGAAGTTTCATATTATAGTTATCTACTTATCATTTAAAAATATTTTTTAAAAAATAAATATTTCAATGAGTGCCTAATACTCCATCTTGTGAATAAAGCACGATTTAATTAATCATATTCCCATCATTGGTCATGTAGTGTATTTTACAGTTTTATCATTGAACAACCTTATGTTATGACTTTCTTAAATTAACATTTGTTAAATAGAGCTCTGGGGTGTAGGAGGAAAAGCTGTGGTTCAAAAAAAGGCCACAAGAGAAACTGAAATAGATTTTTTTACTCACAGGTGCTGGAGGAAGTATTACACATGCCTTGAAGAGCCACATAGGGAAGTCAAGGCAGGATGTAGGCAGAAAGAACCATGAGAGTTGAGGCATATGGTATTATTAAGGTCTGTACCCACAGAGTGGTGTGAGGTTCCCAGCTAAGGCCCAATTGATTAATTCAAACCAAAAAAGTGAGGTCTGGGTAAACTCTAGGGGATCCTTAACTAAGGCTCCCCAGAGGTGGTTGACCCAACAAAATGGATGCCAAGGCTTCAATGCCACGGAGTAGTTTTGGTAAACCCTCAACATCCTAAAAATGGCATTAATACTCATATAGATTTGTTTCTTTTTGTATTTTTTTATTACAATATATTTCTGGAAGAATTACTAGGACAATTCATAAAAATGCACTGAGGAGTTCTCACTGTTTCCCAGATAAAATTGAAAGAAATTTCAGTACTCAAATGCCATCTCACAGATTCCTTCCCATTTTTAGTGATACTCTAGAAAATGGTGATACTCTGCCTCTTCCTGTCAGCGAACGGGAGAAGAATGAGGTGCAAACAAGTTAGCTGTGAGAGAAAGAGAACAGGGGACAATGGTAGAAAAGACTGTTGCCCCGAACAACTCCTCAGTCTTGCTTTTATTAGATAGAAACAGTAACCAACAGAAGAGCCGAAGAAGGCCAAACATTAGTCATAGGCCTGTAGATAAACAAGAAGGAGGGCAAAATATGTCTGTACAAGCAGTATAAACTTTATAGTTGAACAAGCACATTCGAAGGACTTATCTAAGTAGCCACAGGTGCTCTCCATGGGGGAAGGGGGAGATAACGGAAAAATGAAGCAGACAGAGCTCTGCCCTGAGCTAGCCGGACATCTCTGGCTATTATTATTATTATTATTATCATTATTATTATTGTGAATAATGCTGCAAAGAACATAGGAGTATAAATAGCTTTTCTAGATTTTGACTTTTTTTTTAAAGATTTTATTTATTTATTTGACGACTGAGATCACAAGCAGGCAGAGACAGAGAGAGGGGAAGCAGGCTCCCCACTGAGCAGAGAGCCTTATGTGGGACTCTATCCCAGGACCTGGGATCATGACCTGAGTCAAAGCAGAGGCTTTAACCCACTGAGCTACCCAGGCACCCCTGACTTTACTTTTTATGGATAAATATCCAAAACCAGCAATGTTGTATCATATTGTAATTTTATTTTAAAATTTTTTGAGGAAACTCCGTATTGTTTATCCTTCTTTTTTTTTTTTTTTTTTTAAGATTTTATTTATTTGACAGAGAGAGATCACAAGTGGGCAGAGAAGCAGGCAGAGACAGAGAGAGGGGGAAGCAGACTCCCTCCTGAGCAGAGAGCCTGATGTGGGGCTCGATCCCAGGACCCTGGGATCATGACCTTAGCTGAAGGCAGAAGTTTTAACCCACTGAGCCACCAAGGTGCCCCTGTTTATTCTTCTTAATCACATAGTTCTACTCTATGGAAGTCACTGCTGATAAGAGATTAGAAGAACCTCGATGTTTATAAATGCCATTCACGGGGCGCCTGCATGGCTCAATGGGTTAAGCCTCTGCCTTCGGCTCAGGTCATGATCTCAGGGTCCTGGCATGGAGCCCTGCATCATGCTCTGCTCAGCTGGGAGCCTGCTTCCCCCTCTCTCTCTGCCTCTCTGCCTACTTGTGGTCTCTGTCTGTCAAATAAATAAATAAAATCTTTTTAAAAAATGCCATGCACATTAAAATGACAAAATTTAGAAAAATTAGAAAAAAAACATGACAAAAGTGCTATTTGCATTGTGGGACAAGCCATCATACTTCAGGAATTATCAGAAAGAATTTTTTTTTGGCTCTGTGTTGCTAAATCAAGTCAGGGATTACTAATGGAGTTTAGAATAATTTCCAACTGAACAGTTTAAATACATAGTCTTCATGCTTAGGCCATTCATAGTAAAAATTGGAAAAATGAACTTATGTTATATTCCTAGAAAAATAAAACTGCTGTACATCTGAAACTCATAGCAGCAGTAACCTCAAACTCATGTAAATTCAGGAAGGACTAAAGAAATTAACCTATTTACTAAGAGATAGGTTTCTAACAAGTGAGGGAAAACATTTCTTTTTGTAGTAATACATTTGTTAAATACATTATTAGTGTTCAGCATACAACATTCCACGCACTTCTGTCTAAATATGCATAAATGTAAGAGCCAGATGGATTTTGCTAATGCAAGCATTGCAAAACAGTACCTCAAGCAGAACCACTCTGTAATAACTAGATTAATCAGTAATTGCTTTGGTGTTCATCAAAATATCATTAATCCTTATAAATTAAGTGGTTATTAATGCACATGAAATATGGATATACAAAGAAAAAATTCTTTGTAATTATTGTTTTTATTGCTGTTCTCTGTATTTAGGAGTTATAGTAAAGGGAGGAATGTAACACTACATGGAGGTCCTTGTAACAGCCACACTTCAAATCAGACCACACACATTATTTGTGTTAATTCCTAACCCTTTTCTCTGCAGCACATCTTACCTCTAAACGAGTATGCTTCTGGCATTTTTGTCTTGCAAAGCCCTAAATTCATCTTTATTCCAAGTAACATTTTTTTTCAATTTGCAGATGAGGCAAATTCCATGCTATTAATTGACAGACAGACATGCCACTTTGCTTACAGATCTTTTAATTCTTCCCCCCCCATTTTTACATTTGCTTTTTAAATTTTCTTTAATTAAAACACCACAGACATACAGAAGAGTTCATAACTTAGGTCCATAGATCTATTAATTATCATAGACCTAAACACACTCAGGTAAACAGCACCAAGGTCAAAAAATAAACTGTTACCAACACCCAAAAAGATAGACAAGTCTTTCCCTAAACACTACCCTTCTTTTCCACCCCAACGAAAACACTCTCCAGATTTCTAACACAATATATAAACTTCTCTTATCTTTGAACTTTATGTAAATGAAATCATAAATTATGTGGGCTTTCCTTAAATTCTGAATATTTGGATTTTTTTTTAATTACAGTTCAGTATTGCATTGCATGAATTTAACAGCTATCTTTTCTTTTTTTTTTAAGATTTTATTTATTTATTTGATAGAGAGAAATCACAAGTAGGCAGAGAGGCAGGCAGAGAGAGAGAGAGGAGGAAGTAGGCTCCCTGCCGAGCAGAGAGCCTGATGCGGGACTCGATCCCAGGACCCTGAGATCATGACCTGAGCCGAAGGCAGCGGCTTAACCCACTGAGCCACCCAGGTGCCCAACAGCTATCTTTTCAAAGCTGTGTCCTCACATAGTGGAAGGAGCTAAGGAGCTCAGTGGGATTTCTAAGAATACTAATCCCATTCATAAGTGTTTCATCTTTATGACCTAAGCACTTCTAAAGATGATATTCCTAATACCATCATGATGAATATTAGATTTCAATATGAATTTTTGGGGAACACAAACATCAGTCCATAGCACTAGGGGCAGGAAACATATCTCCTGTAGAGAAGAATTCCAAACCATATATACAGATACTCTGCTTTTAAGGGTTGAGCATAATTCTCTATTCCTTAATTGTGTGCTTCTCATAGTGACTTCCTTCCAGAAAGGCGTGTGGGGAAGAACAACTCTACAGTGAAGAAACTCTAAATTTTACCTCTATAGTTTCCCTCCAAAACCACACATAATCCCAGCCTAATCATAAGACAAACATTAGGCAAATCTCAGTTGTGGGGCATTCTACAAAATAATTAACTCCTCCAAATTGCCAAGGTCATCAATATCAAGGTCTGAGAAACATTATTGTCAAGAGAACACTAAGCAAATATGACCTCTAAATGTACTATGGAATCCAGGATGGGATCTCGGAACAGGAAAAAAAATTGGGTAAAAACTAAGGAGATATGAATAAAGTATGGGGTATGATTAATGGCAACGTATCAACATCAGTTCACTAGTTGTGCCAAATGTACCATACTGATATATTAACAATAGGGAAAACAGGATGTGAGGGTATATGATAGCTCTCTTTGCAACTTTTCTATAAATCTAAAACTATTTTAATATAAAAAGCTTATTACAAATACTACAAGAAAATGAAAAGTCCAGCCATTTAACGTGAGCATATGTTAAAATACACATAAACAATAAAACCCTTGTATTTGGAATACATAATGTGAGTAATTTTTAAAAAGAAACCTTAATGTATAAGGTTTTCCCATTTTTAGGATACTGTTTGATGAGCTTCAACAAAAGTATGTGGTCATTTAACTAATACCACCAAAAAGATTAAGAATAGTACCATTACTTATACCTTTTGTAATCAATCCCTTCCCCCATCCCAACCATTCCATTGATTTTCCTCATTGTATGTGTGTGTGTGTGTGTGTTTCTGTTTTCTCTTTCATTGATGTCTAGTTTTATGTTTAGCATTTTCTTCCTTTTGCTTACTTTGATTTGATTTACTAACTTTTTCTAGTTTCCTAAGGTAGAAGCCTACATCATTAATTTTAGTCCTTTCATTCTGTTTTAATATAAATACTTTATAAATTTCCCTGTAAACATTGCTGTAGCCCAATACCACAAATTTAATTGGGTGTGTTTTTATTTTCATGTAGTTCAAAATATTTTCTAATTTTCTTTGTGTTTTTTTTTTCTCTAACATATATCTTACTAAAAAAAATGCTGTTCAATTTCAAAATATCTCAATTTTGTCAATCATCTGCTATTGATTCATAAATTGATTTCATTGCAGTCAGATAACAATCTCTATGATTTTAATCCTTTTAAAACTGTTATGTCTTACTTTTATGGCCCAGGATATGGTCCATATTTTGGTGAAAGCTTCATGTATACTAGAGAAAAGGTGTGCATTCTGTGACAGGCAGCTAAAGTGTTCTATAAACATTAATTATGTTTCTTGCTTATGTTGTTCAAATGTACTACATGATTATTGATTTTTAATCTAATTACTCTTTATGACTGAGAAAAGAATGATGAGATCTCATACTATAGTTGTGAATTTTCTTTTTCTCCTTTCATATAATTTGATTTTTTATATACTTTGAAGTACAGCTTCTTAGCTTATACACATTTAGAATTGCTATGTCTTCTTGATGAACTGGCCCTTTTTGTTAACATGAAGTATTCCTTTTCAGCCCACAAGTAATATTTATTATTCCAAAGTCTAACTTTCTTATTAGTATAGTCCCTCAAGATTTCTTTTGATTAGTATTTTCATTGTATTTTTAATGATTTACATATAATCTACTTTATCTTTGTATTTAAAGTCAGTTTTTACAGTGGAAAAATACAGTCTCTTCAATAAATGGTGCTGGGGAAGTTGGACAGCTACATGTAGAAGAATGAAAATCAACCATTCTCTTATACCATACACAAAGATAAACTCAAAATGGATAAAAGACCTCAACATGAGGCAGGAATCTATCAAAATCCTAGAGGAGAACATAGGCAATAACCTCTTCAACATTGGCCGTAGCAACTTCTTTCAAGATATGTTCCAAAGGCAAAGGAAACAAAAGTGAAAATGAACTTTTGGGACTTCATCAAGATCAAAAGCTTCTGCACAGCAAAAGAAACAGTCAACAAAACAAAGAGGCAACCCACAGAATGGGAGAAGATATTCACAAATGACACTACTGAGAAAGGGCTGATATCCAAGATCTATAAAGAAGTCCTCAAACTCAACACACACAAAACAGATAATCATGTCAAAAAATGGGCAGAAGTCATGAACAGACAATTCTCCAAAGAAGACATACAAATGGCTAACAGACACATGAAAAAATGTTCATCATCACTAGCCATCAGGGAGATTCAAATCAAAACTACATTGATTTGTTGCTGGGGGAGGGGGGTTGGGAGAAGGGGATGGGGTTATGGACATTGGGGAGGCTATGTGCTATGGTGAGTGCTGTGAAGTGTGTAAACCTGGCAATTCACAGGCCTGTACCCCTGGGGATAAAAATATATTATATGTTTATAAAAAATAAAAAATTAAAAAAAGAAAAACCACATTGAGATACCACCTTACACCTGTCAGAATGGCCAAAATCAACAAGACAATAAACAACAAGTTTTGGAGAGGATGTGGAGAAAGGGGAACCCTCTTACACTGTTGGTGGGAATGCAAGTTGGTCCAGCCACTTTGGAAAGCAGTGTGGAGATTCTTTAAGAAATTAAAAATAGAACTTCCCTATGATGCTGCAGCTGCACTACTGGGTATTTACCCCAAAGATAAGATGTAGTGAAAAGAAGGGCCCTCTGTACCCCAATGTTCATAGCAGCAATGGCCACAGTCGCCAAATTGTGGAAAGAAACAAGATGCCCTTCAACGGATGAATTCATAAAGAAGATATGGTCCATATATACATGGAGTATTATGCCTCCATCAAAAAGGATGAATAGCCAACTTTTGTATCAACATGGATGGGACTGGAAGAGATTATGCTGAATGAAATAAGTCAAGCAGAGAGAGTCAAGTATCATATTGTTTCACTTACTTGTGAAGCATAAGGAGTAACATGGAGGACACTGGGAGATGGAGCAGAGAGGTGAGTTGGGGGAATTGGAGGTGCAGACAAAGCATGAGAGACTGTGGACTCTGAGAGATAAATTGAGGGTTTTGGAAGGGAGGTGGGTGGGGGTTTGAGTGAGCCTGATAGTGGGTAATGTGGAGGGCACGTATTGCATGGAGCACTGGCTATGGTGTATAAATAACGAATGCTGGAACACTGAAAAGAAATAAAATAAAATAAAATGGAAAAAAAAAGTCAGTTTTTATGGATAGCATAAAAAACAATGAGTTGCTAATATTAATATAAAATACACACATCCTCATTAAAATCCAGAAAATTCAGATAGCTATTTAAAAACATGCAATGGTAGATGAAAAAATTATTGTTTCTTCTGTTTCCTTCCAGATTTTATATGTATTTACCCCCTAAGTTTGTTCTCCTAGGTTTTTGAAACTCCTAAATCACTTGGCCTTCTATTTTGTTCCTCTAAACAAGAATCCTAGGTATCATCTTGGAATCATCCCACCCCCTCACATTCTCCTTTCCTTTGGATCTCCTCTCAAATTACATGAGTTCTCTTTTCAATGTTCAAAATGTCTGAAATCTAAACATTCTTCAGCATATCCACTTTAGTTCAAATGATCATTACATTATCTATTGTCTGAAGCATCACAATATCATTTTTAACTGGTCTAGACATTTTTCTTCCTCTTAACCCAGGGCAGATAAAGTTTACAGAATGATGCAAATGGATCTGGAAGGGTGAGGCAAGATAACTATAATATATGTTATCACAACCCTAACCAGTATTTAATACATTTGACTTTTATTCAACCCTCATAGGAAATAAGATGCAAAAAATTTTTGCAAGATCAACCTTGAATTTGAGTCAGAAATAAGAAGGAGATTTCATGAAGTCCCAGGTTCTCTGGGTGGATTCTTTGGCTCATAGTTTAGTGTATTATTAGCTGTACAACTTAGACTCCATTTGTCTTATCATTTGAGTCCTTTACAGTTCTAGGAGTAAGGGTTTCTTAATTTTATATCAGGTAGCTAAGGTTTGGAAGGGTTAAACAAGGAAGTGATAGAGTTACTATCAGAACTATATTAAAAACAGTCATGAATGGTCTCTATTATACTATCTTGTCTTACTTGAGGCAGGAAATCTTTGTAATTTCTCCAATTTGAAATAATGAGGAGACTAATTGTTGGCTATGGGAATGGGTAGCTTCTGTAATTAGAGAATCAAGTTGAAAGAAGAATCTATAGAACATGATGAAAAGATAAACACCACATAATGACTTTATAGAGAAGGCAAGGTAGATGGTGGATTTTAAGGCCCTGAGAGAATTGTGCCTAGTTTATTGTAGAGGCACCTGGGATTACATGTAATTATTCTATGTTTCCTTAGTTGGGTTATTGATTAGAGGAGCTTGGGTAACTCCTGTCCTAGTTGTAATTCAGCTGCTGTGATTTTATGCTGAAAACACCTAATGCACCCCTTAATTCAATGACAGAAAACTACACTGATACATTTGTCACATTTTTGTTGCTCTTGCTTTTGTTATTTTCATTTTTCTTCTCAGACTCCAGCTGTCCCTAGGTCCATCTGTTTTTACTGCAGTTACCATATACTGTTCAGCATGAAGCTTACTGGAAGCACATTCATGTAAATCTGCAGGTGCAAAGTTGATGTGTTCGGCACCTGCAAACATTTGGAAAATTCACCAAGAGGTATTTTCAACCGTTAGGGGATGGGGAAAAAAAAAAAACAATTAGTGGATAACATAAAACCTTAATATTGTTATTCTTATTATTTTTTCAAAACCAAATGTCTTCCAGTATGTCTCCTAGAGGACCAAATCTAAGCCAAGTTTGAATTAAAAATAAAATAATAACTCGTTTTGGGTTCTCCAAACACATTAAAGCACTAGAAATTCTCTTAGCTGCCTGCAAAAGAAAACCATTTTTCTTAATGGTCATATAATTAAAATTGGAAAAATACATTTTTACAGAGCTCTTTGTAAGCTCTTTGTAAGTAAAAATTACCTGTGGGGAAACAATATAAGGTATTTCCATTTGAAATGTTTTTCTCAAATAAAGTTCATTCTCTCTTTCAATGCCTTCATCAACCAGCATCAATAAGCATTTGTCCCAACCACTTATTAAAAGATGAGAACCCTCCATGCAGTAAAATAGAAAGTAAAAATTCAAATTTCTCATCTCTTTCAATTTTAATTAACCACCAAACATTTTAGTGTGTGTATTCATTCTTTCATACATAGTGTTGTGGCTGACCTTTAAGAGTTAACATAAATTAAGAAATGCAAAGCTACAACTTCTTCAGCAATCAAGAAACTAGATCAGTATTTTTTTTTCACTTATTTTGTTTGTGGTATTCTATATGTTGAGTCAAAAAAAGTGGGTAAACACAAAGCACATTGATTGATCTGACCTTCCAGGAAGTTCTTTGGAATTGACACTTAGTCCCTTAGGGCTGAATTGCGGTGTTGTTAAGAGAATAACAGAAGCCTATTAAAATTCACCTTATTCTAATTTCAGTTGTGTTTATAATAGAAAGCAATACAGATCTACTCTTTTGGCATCACTCTTTCTTTATTATAAGATTTTCAGTATCAAGCCATAAAACGTAATTTGAGAACCTCTTGGACTTCATTGTAATGAAAGTGGGACAATAAAGAAAAGAGGTGCCTCTCTTATAAGAAATGCCGTGACCAGTTACTTTTCTTTATATTATTTTATTAAACCCTGCAATAGTCGCCAGAAGTTGAAATAATTGTATTTTCTATACCAGAGTCTCATAATATCATTTACTTAGTATGCTATTATATATTCTAAATGACGTACACTTTTTTTTTATTGAATATGCTTGATTCTCTTAGAAGGGAGATGCCAGTATAATCTCCATTTTATAGATGAGGACACACAGGTAGAGGGGAGTTACACAACTTACCCAAGTCACAAACCTAGTAAGTGGTAGAAATAGAATTTGAAGCCAGGAAATCTTGATTCAACACTGCCGTACCTAGCCACAAAGTGATAGCACTGAAGTCACACATGCATTTGTCAATTAAAATTACAGAAAATGGATGAAAAAAAAAAGAAGCCAAGATAATATCACTTAGTGGTTTTATTCAAATCCATACTAGAAAATAACAGTATTGTTAACACAGATGGTAGGGGGCTACGGCATTGCCTAATCCTGGAAAAGCTACACCAACATACTTCAGAATAATATCCCAAAGTTTATGTGTTTGACGTTATCTACATCTCACAAGTAATCAAGATGTAATCTAAAATATAACCTACCGGAAAGGGTCCAAACTGACAACCCAAGTGTACCAATGAGAGCAATTCTTCAACTTTAAAAATATTCATTGGTCTCTTCACTTTTTTTTATGCTAAACTCTAGAGGCAGTTTAGATCAAGAAGAGTGGAGGGATTCAAAGGAAAAAAAGTGGTAATTTTTAAAAGATGGGCATGATAATTAAGAACATTTATTTTTATACTTTTACTTCAAATGAGGTCAAATTCTTATCTTTAGATTCAAGTTACTTTATTTGTTTTTAAGGATCAAAGAAAAAAAATGTTTGACATCATTAGCCACTAGAAATGCAAATAAGTATCACAGTAAGAAACCACTACACCTCCACTAACATGGCTAAAATTAAAGACTGACCATACCACCCATTGTCAAGGATGTGGAAAAATTGGAACTCTTACAACCAGTATAACTGTGAAGCTGTTAAAGTTATATCACCACTTTGGGAAACAATTTGTCAGTTTCTTAAAAAGTTCCAACAAACAGAGGCCATGTTGCTAGGGGTTCTATGACAGATTTGTTCCAATGTTATTAAATTTTATAAATTCAACAGTTTTGACACATTGTTCCATTTGTGTTATTCTTGTAGAACTCCTGAAACCACCATCTGCTTTACAAATTAAACTTCTCTATTTGTTTTTAATTTGGACATCCATTTCTTAACTCACACATATTCTTTTCTGGCTATAAAACACATATGTATCCTTCAAAAGCCAATTCAACTATTTGCTCCTCCATGAAGCCCTCCCTGATCTATTCTCAATGGTATTGGTTTGCTAGGACTGTTATAACAAATTATCACAAACTCGGTGACTTCAAAAACAGAAATTTATTCTCCCACAGTTCTGGAAGCTATAAGTCCGAAACAAAGATGTTGCAGGGGCATACTCTCTCCAAAGACTTTAAAGAATACCCCTTCTTTGTCCCTTCCAGTTTCTGGTGGTCTGAAGCATTTCTTAGCCTGGGATGGCATAACTCTAATCTGTGTCTGTGTCTTCACATGTCTGCATTCTCCCTATGTGTCTGTATCTTTGCATCCGATTTTCCTCTTATTATAAGGACACCAACTATAGCTGAATTTAGAGTCACTTTAACACAGTTTGACTTTATCTTAACTAATTAAATCTGCAAAGTCACTATTTCCATGCTGTCCTCACAGTTGGCGGTCCCAAGTAGACATGAATTTTGAGGAGATGTTATTCAACCCAGGAGAGTCTGTAAGGACCTATTTTATATTTCTATTTTAGCAGAGGCTTCCATTGAAGTTAAACAATAACTTTGTTGTTTAACCCTTAAACTGTCCCTGATCCCCTCCCCACAAGGGACTTAAAAACAAGTCCCAGAAACCAGCTCCAGGTGTGGAGGCCAAGAAAAACAAGGCTGTACCCACCTGGAGTCTAGCCCTGACATAAGTACAGCCATCTTGGCAAAGCAAAAGCTGGCACCTTGCACTTAAGAGTGGGTTAGCATAAGAATGACCATCCTGAAGGCCAGAAAGCCATTTTATTGAGCGTCCCTAACCAGCCCACAGGGCGCATGTAACTTGAGATAAGAGAAAGGAGTATTATGCCTCCATGAGAAAGGATGAATACCCAACTTTTGTAGCAACATGGACTGGACTGGAAGAGATTATGCTGAGTGAAATAAGTCAAGCAGAGAGAGTCAAGTATCATATGGTTTCACTTACTTATGGAGCATAACAAATAGCATGGAGGACATTGGGAGTTAGAGAGGAGAAGGGAGTTGGGGGAAATTGGAAGGGGAGGTGAATCATGAGAGACTATGGACTCTGAAAAACAATCTGAGGGGTTTGAAGTGGCTGGGGGGTGGGAGTTTGGGGTACCAGGTGGTGGGTATTATAGAGGGCACGGATTGCATGGAGCACTGGGTGTGGTGAAAAAATAATGAACACTGTTATGCTGAAAATAAATAAAAAAATAAAATAAAAAAATAAAACCTAGGAAACAACCTAATCATATACCCCCAGGGCGGTTAGGCGATGTCTCCACAGGGACCAAATGTTAAAGAAAAACAAATAGTTAACTTGCAGAGATCACAATCCTGCAAAACAGGAGTCTCCCTTGGTTTGCAAATGCCCTGGTGTTTTACAACAAAAAGGGCTATCTCTTCAATGGCCCTATTTCCAGAGACAAGTGGCTCAGTTCCTCAAGGCCTAAACTCACCCCCCCCACCATAAAACTACGGGAGGCCGAGGCAGAAGGAAATGAAAATAAAGTTAAATTTCTTCTAAACCTAAATCTCACTTAACCGCCAGAATGGTGCCAGGGTGACGCCTGGGTGGCAAAAGGTTAAACAAAGTTAAATTGTCAAAGTGGGGTGCAAGATATGTATGCAGCTATGAAAAAGTTGAAAATGCTTTAACAATAGAAACACTTGAAAATGCTTGACAATGCTATATAAACCCTTGGCTTTGAGTGCTCGGGGTCCTTGTTGAAACCCGCTGCACCGGGTGGATACTTGGACCCCAGCTAGCTAGAAATAAACTTTGCTGTGAGACTTGAATTATTGAGAGTGTTCTCTGTCTAATTGAGGGGTGATCGACTCCGTACCTTAACAAGTCCACATTGTGGCCACGAAAATTTCACATCCATCCCACAAAATACATTCACCCCATTTCAATCTCCTGAAAAAGTCTTAATCCATTTGAATATTAACTCTAAATCCAAAATCTCATACACATATGAAATAAAAAAATTTCAAACTGTTATCATCTAAATAATCTAAATGATCTACGTGTAAGATTCTGGGTATGATCAATCCTGGGACAAATTTTGTCAACATCTCAAAACCTGTAAAAGAAATTAACTGATTCTCAAGGACAATTGTGGGGCAGGCGTTTGGATAGACATTTACATTCTGAATGGAAGAAAACGAAAGAGTGAAGGAGCTACTGATCTAAAGCAAATTTGGAATCAACAGGGTAAATTCCATTAGGTTTCAAGCTCTGAGAATCATTTTCTATGGTTCGGTCCACCCCTAGGATTGTGGAAGCTCTGTCGTCCTGGTGCACTGAGGCCTCATCAGCTCATCTTCTGGGTCTTCAGGGCCCCCATTATCTCGTGCCTCTAGGCCTTCCTACCTGGCCTCTGCCTCTTCTCTCAAAGCCATTTTTCCTTTTTCTTCAAAGGGAGTATGTGCTACCACCCTGAGAAGTTTTATCAACTTGTTTCTTGTTTATAGAATCCTAGAATTCAACAGCATTCCCTCATTTCATCCCGTCTCTGGCCCCTTAGTCCAAGCTGGCAGTGCTTCTATTGTTAAAACATTCTCAAAAATCTATCAGTCTTCCATGTATGTAGACAGACCCTGTACCAGTACACAAGAAGGTTCTCTATAGATTAAAAAATGGGGGAAAAAAAAAAAAGATCTCTTTAAAAACACATTCAAGGCCAAATTTTTTTTTTAACAGAGAGCAGAATTGTAATATTACTAATTTCTCAAACTATTTACACTTTTTTAAAATGGATCTCCAATTTTATAAATTGCAAATACTTGATTTTTTTTTTAATTTTCTTATTCTCTCTCCAATGGTTTTTTCCAGGAAAAGGTTTTCTTCATGTGATTGTGTTCACTTGTGTCCTTGCCAAACAGTCGACTCACTCTAATAATAATTTTTTAAAAAATGAAAATAAAGCAAAAGCAAATGCAAAAAAAAAAAATCTTAATAAAGAACTTCCAAATACTCTCTTAAACCAATCACTATTTCAGTGAAAATTGAGGGTTATGGAATAACAGTTCTTTTAGTTAGCAGTTTATCTCATTGACTCCTCTAAGAACCATAAGTTAACTGTGAATTTTCAAGGCGATTTCAAATGTTTCAAAAGCTAATGGAAATAGTGTTTATAAAGCTATACAAGTCAATGTACCTTATTAAGAGTGTGGGTTTGGATTGTCAGACTGCATGTGTTTTAAGCTTATATCCTATACTTACTAGGTCTGGAATCTTAAAGGATACATTTTTTGAGCATCAAATTCTTCATTTGTAAAATCTGTATAATACCAACACTCTGGTTGATGGAATAGACTCAATGAAATGATCACTTATAATGTCTGTCCTACAGAAAATGCTTTTTCATTTCCTTTTATTTTTATTTTCATTTTTTTCCTTTCTTCATGAACAACAGGCTTATAAAATTTGGCACTACTTATAATTAATAAGATTCTTATCAGCTGGGATTATCACTTTTGATGGTAGAATTTAATTGATGTGGTGAAAGATTAAAAAATTATCACTCTTGTGGTAAAATTTAATCGATGTGGTGATCTCATTCCAACCAACTACTGAGATTGGCAGATATATGTGGCTTTGGTAAAGATAAAACAAGAAATTAATATGAATCCTACTTAATAAACATATTTCAGTAAATTACTTTTTTTCTGGTAATATTATGATAAGAAACAATACAATATAACTTTGGTAATAAAAATTAGGGATGATAAAACTTTGAATGTTTAATTCGTCAACCTTAGTCATACCTGAGATAGATGACACCTGTTTCTCTTTCTCTTTTTGTCCTATCCTCCACTTCCTGTACAAAGAGTCCCATATGTGGTGGAGACAACTTGTTGAATAATGAAATTAATTATGGTGGAAGGTGTGATGGGATTGGATAGGATAGTAGTGGAGGACTTGGGAAGTATGACTCCACTTGTCACGGAGAATGTTATCTTGTTTGACTAGAAAATGTAAAACCAATAGCTACTTTTCCAGAACAAAATTAATGTAGTAACATACAATAACAACAAAAGAATCACAATTATGCTTGTATATTAACATTTACAATGTGACAATTGTTTATCTGGGCCTATGAACTTTTGTTTCAGCTTGTGATCTTATCACTCAGCTGGAGTGTTTATCAAAAATAAATAGATTTTTAAGGATCTATCTCGAATCATCTCTGTAGCATATACCAGTTGTGATTGTGCTTGTATAAGTGGAAATAGGATGTCTTCTCCTTGAGGTGCCGTTTGTTTTTATCCTAATTACCAGAAAAGATTAAAAAATAAATTTTCACAAATTATTCCAGCAGCCCATATTTGATTTCAAACTGTCAGAAGATTTTTATACAACCTTTACTGTAACATAAACAAGAAAAGTCATAACTTTAAAAATATTTTTGTGTTTTCTCATTTTCTAAAAACAGTTTAGACTTTCTTGAGATACCGTGAGGAAAGGTGAGCTACTCAAAAATCTTTTTAAGAAGTGTTTTTACGGGCGCCTGGGTGGCTCAGTGGGTTAAGCCTCAGCCTTCCGCTCAGGTCATGATCTGAGGGTCCTGGGATCGAGTCCCGCATCAGACTCTCTGCTCAGCAGGGAGCTTGCTTCCCCCTCTCTCTCTGCCTGCCTCTCTGCCTACTTGTGATCTCTCTCTGTCAAATGAATAAATAAAATCTTAAAAAAAAAAAAAAAGAAGTGTATTTACATTTACCAAGGAGGTAATGATTATAAGTTAATGTTCTAGCACAAGTTCCTAACATGGAATCATAGCAACATGATTACTCTAAAGGATTCTGCCAAATTAAAATTTTGTTGACTAGAATTAGAATAGAAACTGTAAGGGCCTATTCAGCCAGAGCAGCCCCACCCCAGTTAAACTGCCATTTTGTTGTAAAACTTAAATGGACTTTGCCCACCCTCCAGGGGAACTTACTTAAAAACAAGGCCCCGGAAATGAGTCCCCCGTAAAAGTCCAAGTACAAGGGTGGGTCACGCCAGGTGGAGGTATTCAATCAATGGGGGCACATACTGTCTTCTAGTTACCTAGGAGTATGGGCCCCCGCCCTTTGGGAGCCTTTTGGCGCCAATCCTAACCAATGTGTGATAGGCTAAATCAAATGTCTACTAGGGTAAATTGTAATTCAGTTGGTCACCTAGCATGACTGTACAGCTTTCTCTGTGTGTTACAATTTCATTAGCCACCTGTGTGTGGCCAAGCCCAACCACATGGCCTTTACTCTAGAAAAGTTAGTCTAGAAAGCAGGGAGGGGTTGCCCTCTCCCTGTAAGAGGTGCGGCCCTGGCTGGTCAGTTTGATTCCTGATGCTTGGCGCAAAATAAAGCTTTGCTTGACCTTCGCTTTGTATCAGTCTCGCTCCTTTAATCACAGACCCATAATTGGGGTACCCAATATTGGGGGTACCCAACAAAACCTACAACTGAATATTTTTCAATGATATTGAATTAAATGTTATTTTTAGAAACACTGTTCTATTATTGTTTTTTGTTTTTTGGTGAGGCATGAAAGTTTTTTGTGAGTGCTAGCAATTAAAGCTTTCCTACAAATAAAGCAAGAACATTTGCTTCAGTAAAACTGGCTGTAGAACTGCATATTCTTTGAATACAGGAAACAAATCCCCTTTCTATTTCATCTCCAGGAGTTCTCCTCATTTGGAAGCAATGGGGAGTCTTCAGGTAAACACAGAGCTAGTGAGTTATGTGGCTCTTGATCCCTTTATTTCACTCCTTTGAAAAATTGTTTTTCCTTTGGAAAAAGTTCCCAAAGACTCAAGGGAGGGAAAAAGTAAATTTTATTTAATTTTCCCACAAATCTCACAAATGCTCCCTCTAGTTAAGACCACATTTCTAAGAAAATATGGTGGGTTGTACAGGATCTAACTTACAGAAACAAAACAGAAAACAAAGCCAAAACAAAAAAAGAAGTTGACTTAGTGAATTACTTCAGACATTTAATTTAGACTTTGGTTTTCTTTTCTTTTGTATTATGCTTGCTTTTATCAACAATAGGTAATTAGACAATTCTCTTAATATGTACTCATAATCTTTTATTTTGGTCTCTCCACTTGGAGAAGATCACACTGAAAATCCCCTGAGGAATAAGGAGAGGAGGTTTTTGCAATTTAGAAGGCCAACCTTGCATGGCTATTTTAAATTTCTTGGTTTAAGGTAAGAGAACTGAAAATTTATTTATTATTTTTTTTAACAATAGCCTTCAATTCATATATATTTTTTCCTTTCTTAGACTCAGTCCTTTTATAAAACTGGATGTCAAATTAAAGCAGTTTTCAGATATTAATAAATATTTCACTTAGCTATTGTTTTATGTACTGATTTTAAATTGTATTTGGAAAAAATGTTAGGTGCCTTTGTCTTTTAATTGACTGGAAAGGTTCAACTCCCCCAGGTTTTTGTTTTTGATGAGCTGTGAAGAAGGCTTTTTAATGAGTTGGTAAGTGACATTGATTACCATTAAATCACATCAAGCAGAGGAAACAATGCTATTAACTTATAGTTTTGTGAGTTCCACAACAGTTTGTGCATAGGCAGTCTTGAAGATTAGCAGCCCCCAGTACACAGAGCACCTAATAACTTACTTTGAAGTGTATAGTAATGGAAAAAAATATTCTTGGTAATAATTTACTGATAATTCAATCTTGGTTATAATCTAGACAATGTTAAGACAAAATTAAAATGCCAGGATGATAACGATGAAAGTGAGGTCATCTCACACTTCATTACTATAACAAATGTTACTAAACACGGTCTGTATTGTAAATTTTCTACACTCCAGGTAGTTTTGGATCCAGTTTGTTTCAACTTTCATAGGCATTTCCTTCTATTTTGCTCCCTCAGCTATCTCTTCTATTTAGCCTAATAGTACTTGCTCTCAACACAACATTTGAATAGGACACCTTGTCTCTAATCTCCCCATCTCACCTTGGCCCATATTGTATATTTAGCTTCCAAAAGTATAGCTTGGGTAGATTGACTCCTTGCTTGACTGTATTTCCCACTGCTTAGTAAAACTAATTTAATTTCCTTAGGCATTCCAGACACTTTATAGTCGATCCTTTTTTATTCCCATTCAAACTCCTACCATTCAGCTTTATACATACTTTTTTTTTTTTTTAAGATTTTATTTATTTATTTGTCAGAGAGAGTGAGCTCAGGCAGACAGAGTGGCAGGCAGAGGCAGAGGGAGAAGCAGGCCCCCTCCTGAGTAAGGAGCCCAATACGGGACTCAATCCCAGGATGCTGGGATCATGACCTAAGCCAAAGGCAGCTGCTTAACCAACTGAGCCACCCTGGCGTCCCTTTATACACACTTTTAAGTGAACTTCACCCACTCAGGTTCTTACAAATTTCAATTAACTGAACTTCTCAGTGTTTATTATACATAGTATAGTGTTTCTTCATTAGTGAACAGCAAATACTGTACAGCTACATGGCCAAATTATGATCCTTTTAAAAAATGTATTTTGATATAATTAAAAATACTTGCTGTTATGAGGAGGACTGTCAGAGAGGCTGTTTAGTGGAGGTGGTCATTCAGTGTGGGGTAGAGCAGGATATGATTTGCTAGAAAGCACAGGTGGGAAATGAAATGCCAAACCAGCACCAAAGACAATTCCTTGTTTCCTGGGATCAATAATAACTACTGTGTGAGTGTATAGGAAAGCTTGTTCAGGGCAGTAAATAATTCAGTCCAAACAGCAATACAATACTGGAGGATCACTGATTCAACGGTGCAATAACCGTGGATACCTTTATAGACAATTTGGGACACTCGTATAGTGTGACGGTGATTGTATTGTGTTTATTAGTCTCCCATATAATGTTTTATGAGATTTTTAATTACTTTATGTGTGCTACTAGAAAATATCTTGTATTTGAAAGCATCCTACAAATGCAAAATACATGCACCACTGCTTTTAACTAATTCTTTTTCCCTGGAAAGTCTTGCCTCTACTGTCCCGCCTCCCAGCCCCTCCACTGACTTATCATTCTATGCTTTCCTAATAATGTTGAGACTTTGGGGGTCATGCTTCCTGTCATAATCATGTTTATTTCTAATACTCTCAAGATTCCTCATATTTCATGGCACATAATTGGGTGCTTGAAAATATTTAATAAATGATTGAATTATTTTTTAAACAAATGGTTGAAATATGTATAAATAATTAGACATTCTGTTTTAAAAAGGAAAATAGATGTATAATATATATATTTTAAAAAGGCTAATCTCAAACTATCCTAAATATAGGTGTAACCCTAGTTTCTTTATTCAGCATCAGTTAGAAATTTAATATGATTCATTTAATTATTTCAGGCCCTCTTGGCATACTAGGTCATAATGTTAGTTCCACAGAGGATGCAGGCATTCCTTTCAATTTTATAAACACCCTATATTATTTTATCCCTTTACATTCATCATAACTGGGTAGGATATTTTCCTCATTTTGAAGCATGTTTTTGGCTTTTAATTGATGATACATTTTTAAAAACTCTTTGATGTTGTTAGTATTTAGTATAATTATAGATTTCATGTTCCTTCTTTCATTTTATTAGTGGGATTGTTTAATCTTTATTATCACTCTTTCCTCAGGGTTTTTTTTTTGTCAGAAATGTTTCCTATGAATTTGATTTCACTTACTCTTCATGGTAATTCCTTGTGGTTTTCCTCTCTACTATGTACTTTTGAACATGCTTAGTATGATTTTTTTTCCCCTTATTTGTCCTTGAGATTTATGTTTTATCTTCAAGGGGGAATTATTAAGGCAGTTTGAATAAAATCAGCACTGGACACACCACACAACCAAAGCACAACAGAAGAACATCTCCCACCAGTCACAATGAGAGAAATGGCTTCTTCTTGAGGAAAGCGGTAAGACGAATTTAGAGATCATATCTTCTAGGGTTTTGCAGAGGCGAGTAATACTGCTGTCCTAGCTCCCTCCCTACCTCAAGTGTTATTTGTCTTTTGGTCAGGATAGGTAAAGGGATGTGTAAATGTGTTGTGTGTGTGTGTGTGTGTGTGTGTGTGTTTATGAACAGAAACAAGGCCAAACATCTGCTTAAACTAATTCACTCAGCAAATATTATTGATCATGAACTATTTGGCAAGTTATTCCAGATGTAGGAAAGATAACCTTGAATGACGTAAGTCTCATCTATCATGAGGCTCAAATTCTTGAAAGAAAGAGGATGCAGGAGATGACATGGCACAAATAAACAAGCAAACAGTATAAAATAAAAGATTATGCAACAGGGATGATAGTGAATTGCTTTACTTTGGGTTGAGTTGTGAAGGTCTCCCTGAAAAGAAAATACATGGCAGTAAGAAGCTAGACACATGAAATCCTGATTAAAGAGCACTGTAGGCATGAAGAGAGGCAAGTGCAAGGGCACTCAGGCATGAGTAAATTCAATGTGTACCAGGAATGAAAAGAACATCAAGAAGTCTTATGTGGGTGGAGCATGGTAAGGGCTTTGCGTTTTCTTGTGGATATAACTGGAAGTATTTAAGAGATTTTTGATCAAGAATAGCTGTGAACCAAGTAGTGTAAGAAAGTACTGAGGAATAAATGGAAGAGTTTGGATACTGGAAAAAATGAAGAAGGCCTTGAAGAACTCAAGACAGGGAAGGTCCAGAGCTCTCTCAGATGGCAGTAACAGTTTGTCGTTAACTGAGATGCCTAACACCAGTAGGAAATTTAAGTAGCTTGTCTCCTAACTTTATGGCCATCTGAAAAGTGTTTCCTTTATAAATTCAGCCCAAATGTAAGCTTATATTCCCACCTTTATCAAACTAGGACCATAGCTTTAGACTGATATAAATATCCAAGGTGATTCAGAATAAGGTAAGGAGTAGGGTATAGCTATGACAATGGAATATTCCTAAGCATATTGAAAAACAGGATATGATTTATAATCTATTACATTTATACTATAAGACCCAGCAATTAAGGTGATACATTATTATTGCCACTAAGAAATTTGTAAAATTATGATACATGACATACATAGAGAAAACGGAAAATACTAAGATAGGAGGAAAGTACTGACTTTCAGCATTTGAAAATCTGACATCAATTTCTGCTCTGCCTCTTATGAGCTGAGTGATTTGGAGATCATTTACAGTCTAATCTTAGTTTCTTTGCATGACAGGTAAAAACAACAATGCATTCCAAATTTAGCTGCAGATGTTTTAAAATTATATAACAGAAAAGTTCTTAAAATACACCCCTGAGGTCTGTGTAGATATGCATAGATTTATCTCAAGATATATCATTTCATCTAGAGAGGAAAAAATATTAGTATCAGATAAGTCTATCTCTCTGAGACATATAAGATAATATATGGTTTCCTGATTTTAGATATTGGAGACTGAGGGTTCATTGAAGTGAGACAACTGACCTCCAAACACTGAGCACACTGGAGTGACAGACTAAGCCTGGGGCCTTTAAATATTTTAACCAAAGCTTTGTATCTAAGGTCTCACAAAATAAAGAAAACTTGAAGATATACAATGCTAAAGAATCAAAGAAAGATTCTTTTTTTTTTTTTGGTATAATATGCCAGAAAGCTGATGACAAACAAGTCTACACGAAGTACAAGATGAAATGTGGAGACCCTACCTAAATGGATAATCAGTAGCCAAGACAGATATCTGGGACATATGAACTATGAGATCATTTTTGCACATTTTTATAAAATGTTACATGTTATAATTTTCATGTTTAGAAAATACCGTAGCTCCAACAGTGTAACAGTTGAGCATTAGTAACAAATTATGGTACAGTAAATACTTGAGTGTTGATATATTCCTGTGATACATAAAGAGAAAACCAAAAAACCAAACCAAACCAAACCCAAAAAACTCAAATTCTTTTAAAGACATGTTTCAGTCTTCTGATGCAATGTAGCAAGTACACATTTAGAAAAGATATGTAGAGTTAGAGATGTAATGAAGAGAAAGTCCCCAAAGAATAGCTATCAACCCTTTATGACCCCAATTTCAGTAGCTTCAATAATATTGCCACAAAAAGGAGAGAAAGCTCATTTTTATTAGCTTCCCTGGAGACAATACCTCCAATCAAAATTGATTACTTTTACATGCTATATATCATGCAGAATTGTTAACAGGAAATCTACTATTCACTCATTCCCTTGGCCTACTTCTTGGCAACTACATTACACTGTACCTAATTTTCAAGTAAATAACATATTAAAAATTAATCAGAGGAAAGAGTAATTTGGAATTTAGAAGTAAAATGGTACAACCTAAATTCCAATAAATTGTGCCCTCCTGTAACTTTAAATTTTAAGTCCTAGAGGGAAGAATTAAGAAAACCCTCTCTCAGGCATTTAACATTTCAATACAATGGTTCACCAGTTCAAATTTTGGGGTTCAGGACACGATTTTCTTAGTGGAATCAACAGAATTCTTTCCAATAGTTCTGCTGTTGACATTAATAGGACAACATTGAACAAGTATGCAAATAAAGATATAGCTACAGTTATAGATATAGATAGATATATGTATCAAGCTAATACAATGTTCTCATTAGTGTAACCTTATCTCTTATCTTAATCTTAATGTATTTTGCATATATATTTTCAAATTTGAAAGGTCAAGATTATAATTAGAAATCTCAATGTCTTTTTTAGGTAACCTAAGGACAGCTAACACGTAGTTCCTGGTAAAGTACCCCCTTCTCTTTCTCTTCATGAACTGCATGGGGTTCACGTTCATGCATGGATACCACAGTCTAGACATCCAAGCTCACATACTCTGCAAATAACTGCTCCTTGACCACTTTGCATGCTTAGAGATGTGCTTGATATTTTACTTTCTCAGAAAAGGCTCTAGGGAAGTGGGCTATAGATTCACTTAGAAAATTCTGGTGTCCAGTAAAATCTAGAAGCAGAAATCATGAGATATTATGGCCATGGTCTTTAACCCCATGGACTAGTCATTTCATGGGACAGCTATCATCAAAAAAGTCCAGGAAAAGATCCCCTTGTTTCAGGGCTCAGGGAAATGACTTTTCTTGCCAGTGGTACTGTTCTTTGACCACCAGTATTTTCCAAGGGGGATTAATAAGCCATCTCTACAGCATGATTTTCCTTCCTGCTCTTTATCACTACTGCCTCACAGAGGACTAATTTATGATAAAGCCTGGGTACATACATAATAGTTTGAGGGCCTTCATAAAAAAAAAAAAAAATTAAAATTAAAAATACGAACTATAGCTCAAACATATACACAGTTATTCAATATATAAACATTTCTCCATGATCCTATTTATAAATGTGCATTTTCTTGAAAATGATTACATATAATCATTACTCTTTCTTACCATTGAATTTACTGACCTATATATTTCCATTTTCATCTCTGTTCATTGCACTAGAAGTTCTAAATATGGAGTCCAACAAACCGACTTTCAAATGTTAACTAAGCCTTTTCCAAAACTTTACACCCTAGGAAAATTAAATAATTTTTCTAAGCCTCAGTTTCCTTATCTGTAAAATAGAGTATTAACTACCAATCATATGGGCTTGATGTGTGAATTTAAAGAGATAATCCTTGAAAAATCCTTGTACAATGGGTGGCACACAAAAGCTCCTCAGGAAAGTATGTTCTTGTGCATATTTCAGATATTACATTTAAGACAACTTTTTTTTATCCCAAGAATCTAAGCTTCTTAACGTCAAAATACATCTTTTTTTTTTAAATCTGGTTTATGGCAGCTTCATTCATTGATAATACTCCAAACTAAGAACATCCCAGTTGTACATCAACAGGTAAGTCAATGTGGAAAAAAAAAAGTGGTATATCCATAAAATGGAAGGTTCATAGCATTAAAAAGCAAGAAACTACTAATGCATAGAATAATATAGATAAATCTCCAACCCATTGTGCTCAATACAAGAAGGCAGACACCAAAGAATGCATGTACTGTGTAATTCTATTGGAATGCAGTACATGAATGAGAAAAGCTAATTTATAGTAAAAAATAAATTAATTAATTGGAATTCCCCCTTGAAAGAATCTTGTCCTTGCTTTGGGCAGAAATAACTTCACTCCAGATAAATGAAAGCAAAAGAGCTTCCTGCTTTTAACCAAATTCCTTGATTCTGAAGCTCAATATTCAGTGATTATAGAATGAGTAAAGGAAGAGCTGAATAAAGTGACCTAGGAACTAAGGCATTCTTCTCTGAAGATGCCATTCTTTGGGGTGAGCCTATCTTTCCATCCTCTGGCAAGAATTCTCCAATCTGAAATCCTGAGGCAGCACCTATACACTGCCTTCTTTTTTCCTCCTTCTCAAACCTTTACCCAACACTTTTTTGTTCATTGACCTTTCAGAAAGTGGTCAATTTTCTGTTTCTAGAATTGCTGCTCTTCTTCTCTTCAATCTCCTGTTGGATTTGTAGGTGTTTAGAATGGTTTGATAAGCTATCTAGCTGATCTGCTACCTGATGTCATCTCAGCCTGCTACTTCTCTGCCATCTTGACTCCTCCCTCCAAACATCTTTTATCTTATCTGAATCCTCAGTATCTCGTAGAGTATCTATAATATAACAGATAATTGAAATAACTTAAGATCAGAGTATAGATGGCATGAAAGCACAGGACAGATTCTTCACCTCCTACCTGTCTTCTTGAAGCCTAGCATTATCTCTAGTCTCTTTCACAATTGCTTCTCTACCTGGTTTAATCTGCAGGTAAAAAGGGTCTGGCATACATTCATTAACCTGATTATTTACCTTCAGTCAGTCAATTCAATTAAGCCAAATTTATTGAGTGTGTACTCTGTTCCAGGCCCTGGGAAAATAAAGATAAATAAGATATTTGTATTTATAGTCTAGTGGGAAAAGAGACATGAAAACAAAGAACTGAAGTTTCAATGTGACCAATATTCCTTAAGACCTATGACTCTTTTCCACCGTATCTAGATTTACTATTCCCATTTCATACCCTTGGTTCACACATTATCAATAATTTTGGTGACTACTCTCCATTTCATTCATTTCTGAGCAGTTATATTCTATCTACCAATGCTCAGTGCCAATATGTTTTTATTTTTATACTTTTAAAATCTCAAACATTTTTTAAAATCTCAAACAATTTTAGAAACATTATATAATTTTAACAACCCCCAAATGTGATAAAGTCAGTCTTACTATATTCTTATGTGAAAGGTGAGGTAACTGGAGACTTGGAGAGTTCGTATGAACTGTTCAAAGTCATGTAACCAGCAGGATGCGGAATTTCTTCTCAAGCTTTGATATTTCTGAACAGAAAATTTCCTTGATTATTGTAATTTTTTATGACCTCTGATAACACTGGTTGGTTGCCATGTGCATTTTTATTTTTTATATTCACTACAGACTCTAACATATATTTAAAAAGATATATGAGGGACTTCGAGGTGGTCCCGTAAAAACTGTCCTGTCCTTGTGCAAGTCCTTGAGCCAACTGAAAGTTAACATTGATATATATTTTTTCTTATATTTTATTTATTTGACAGACAGAGATCACAAGTAGGCAGAGAGGCAGGCAGAGAGAGAGGGGGGGATGCAGGCTCCCCACTGAGCAGAGAGCCCGACTCGGGGCTCGATCCAGGACCCTGGGATCATGCCCTGGGCCGAAGGCAGTGGCTTAACCCACTGAGCCACCCAGGCACCCCTTAACATTGATATTTAAGGATGTAATTTAGGATCTAAAGCCAACTAGATTTATTAATGCAGAAGCAAGTAATGTGAGGCAACTACTTACTCACTACTGAAGGGCTTCCCCAAGGAAAGGCTCTCTACTAAAACTCTGGGTTTGGAGTAGCAGAATAGATCTTGATTCCCATAGGTAGATACATCCCTGAAAGGAAAAAAATTTTAAAAAGGACTATGGACCGATATGCATAGTTTCTCCTCCCAAATCCAATATTGAGCTAGGTATTTCTTCTCAGGTGTAATGATTAGAAAATTAGTTTAGAAAGTGCCAGGTGTGTTATATGAATAGATGTCCTTTCACATAGAGGAAAATACCATGAGTTGGGAAGAAATAATCCTAAATAACATTCTCAAGGTTAAGTTCTCTTAACCCAATCTTGGTAACCTTAATGCAATTGTTGAGCATGTCAATAGTTATCATCTCAAGGGAGGAGATAAGCAGCCTAATAAAACAGTCCTTCTGACTTCTACATTGGTTTATTCCCCACTATTAACCATTCTTTAAGTTATTTTGCTTGGACTAATGTTGATACAGATATTTTCCCTCAGAAACTCCAATATTTACCAGGGGAGTAAATTCTAGCAGCATTGGTCAGAAGCACTTTCAGATGGCAGAATTTAGATTTCAAAAATCTACTCCTTCATAAAAGGAATGATAACACTGGAGGAATTGTCAAAATCAACTTCTTCAGAACTCTGAAATAAGCAAAGTCTGTAACAACCCAGAAGTTGTTGCTTAAGAAAAAAAAAAAAAGTGGTTGAATTTCATTAAGAGTGGTGAGTTTTGAGGTGTTTCAACTTTCCCTGGATAGCCTTGAAAATCAGCAGCTTCAGACCACGGTATTTGTAAAAAGAGCAGCCTAGAAGTCATTTTTAGAAGCCAAACAGGTTTGGAATGTCTCAGAAATACTCTTTCTCAGAGAATTATCATAATTTAACCTGTCAGGCTGGTCCTTTGAAAAGACACGTTCATGGATCTTATCTCTATTTGATCTAATTCAGAAATAGCTCAGTGAGAAAAGCCCTATCTCCAGGGTGTTTGTCAAAAACAATAAGCACAAATTGTTTAATGCTGCAGTGACTGAGGCAGTGTTACCAGTTGTGACAAACAAGAGGCTAGCCAAAAAAACTTAAAAATGAAAATCTAGGAAATAATATGTTCACAGGAGGCTTTGAAAAGCTCTGAAATATTCCTGGAAAACCAGAAGGCCACACACATCTCAGGGGTATATGTGTACATAGGAGCAACTGAGTAGGTTCAAATGTTGCATTTCTGGTTGACATTGATGCTCTGCATGGGCAAAAGGTAAAGGATTAAGCAGAGTTGTAAACCATTCATAATGTTGAAGGCAGGCACACATGTGTACACATACACACATGTGCACAGAATCCCTTGGCAAAGGATGGGAGATATTTCGGTTTAAAACATTTAGGGAAAACTTTTTCCAATATGTAACTGATTAAAAAGCTAAGTAAGCAAAAACTTTTAGTATCCATACATGACAAAGAGCATAGACTTAATAGAATTAACCCACTAAATTCATTACACAAACAGCAACAATTGTAAATTATAACAACCAAAAACTCTGGAGAGTTTAATTGCTTGGATTTTAGTTACTACAATATATCATTTAAAATACTCACTTTTTAGCAAAAAAAAATGGTGAGACACAAATAAGGTATGCTGACTCAAAAATAGAAAAAAATTGAATATTCAATAAGAAATTTTCCTGAGAAGGATCAGATATCATATTTACTATAGAAAAAGAGTAAATAAGCTATTTAAACTATGTTCAAAGAACTAATGGGAACTAAAGGGATCTTCTAAAGAATTAAATGGAAATCCGAGGAAAAATATCAATAAAGAGAAGGAAATCATTAAAAAAAAGAATGAAAAAAATTCTGGAGGGGAAATGCACAATGATTGAAATGAAAAAAAAATTTAATAGAGTAGCTCTATGAAGATTTAACCTGACAGAAGAAACAGTGAACTTAAATATAGGTCCACTGAGATTATCTAATCTCAAACAATAAAGAAAAATGAACAGAGTCTCAGACCTGTGAGATACCATCAAGCACATCAACATAGGTATAATAAAAAATCCAGAAAGGAGAGAGAGAAAAGAATAGAAAGAATTTTGAATATGTCCTAAAATTTCCCAAATTAGTTTTAAAAATCAATGTAAAATTCAAAGATCCTCAAAGAAATCCATGTAGGTTTAAGTGAAGAAGATCTGCACTAGATACATCCTATTCAAATTGCCACAGACCAGATTAAAAAAAAAGAAAAGAGAATGTTGAAAGCATCAAGAGAAAAATGACTCATCAAATCGAACAGATCTTCAAATAAATTAATATTTAATTTATTTTCAAAATTTGTGGAGACCAAGGGCAGTAGAAAGGCATACACAAAGTTTTAAAAGAAAAATGTCTGTCAATAATGATTTCTATATCCAGCACAACAATGAATGGAAGAGAAATTAAGAATATTTGTAGATAAGCAAAAACAGATAGAAATTGTCACCAGCTGGTCTGTTCTACCGGAAATACTAAAAGAAATATTTCAGGCTAAATTAAAAGGAGACTATATTGTCATTAGAATCTATAAGAAGTAGAAAGTTCTGGTAATGTTAAACACACTTGTAAATATAAAGAGTGGGTGGTTTGTAACTCTTTTTTTTCCCTCCTCCATGATATAAACATAGCTGTGTAAAACAATAACTATAAAAATGTGCTGATGAGCATATAATTTATAAAGATGCAACTTGTTTGACAAAAATAGCAGAAAATATGGGGACAGTTACATTGCAGCCAATTTTGCATACTACTGAAATTTAGTTGCTATTAAATTGAACTAAATTGTATTAAGTTTAAATATTAATTGTAACCCCAAGGCAACCCCAAAATTTTTTTAAAATATAGTACATTAAACAAGAAGGGAATTTAAAATAGTATACCAGAAATATATGTATGTTAAAAACAAAACAAAAGTAAAGGAACACAGGAACAATAAGGACATTAAGACTTACTGAAAACAAATATTAAAATGGCAAATGTAGATCATATCTTGTTAGTAATTACATTAAATATAAATGTTTTAAAAACTCCAGTGGAAAAACAGAAATTGACACAATAGATTTAAAAATTGACCCAACTGGGGTGCCTGGGTGGCTCAGTGGGTTAAAGCCTCTGCCTTCGGCTCAGGTCATGATCCCAGAGTCCTGGGATCAAGCCCCGCATCAGGCTCTCTGCTCGGCAGGGAGCCTGCTTCCTCCTGTCTCTGTGCCTGCCTCTCTGCCTACTTGTGATCTCTGCCTGTCAAATAAATAAATAAAATCTTAAAAAAAAAACCCAAAAACCTGACCCAACTATATGACATTTACAAGAGACACATTTTATATCCAAAGATACAAACAGATTGAAAATAAAAGAGTGGGAAATTGTTTACTGTAAAATAGCAAACCAAAGAAATGGAGTTGCTATATTAATGCCAGAAAAAGCAGATTTTAAGACAAACATGGTTACCAGAGATAAAAAAAGGAATCTCATAGTATTAAGGGATCAATCCAACAGATAGATATAGTAATTCATAATCATTTATGCACATAAAAACAGAGCCCCAAAATACATGAAGTATAAGTGGACAGAACTGAAGGGAAAAATAAAAAATTCAGAAATAATGGAGGCATAAATACTTTACTTTCAATGGATAAAAACAACTAGGCAGGGAAGATCAGTAAGGAAATAAAGGACTTAACAGTATAAGGCCCTAAACATACCAAATGCATATAGAATACTTCTCTCAATGACAGCACAGCTTATATTATTCTCAAATGTACATGAACTTTTTTCTAGAGTGGATCATATATTGGGCTATAAACCAAGCCTCCAATTTAATAATTATTGAAATCATAAAAAGTGTATGTACCACAATGGAATTACGTTAGAAGTGGAAAACAGAAGAAAATTTAGAAAATTCACAAATAATTGCAAACTAAACAAAAGATTTTTAATTTTTTTTTTTTTTTTTTTTAAGAGAGAGAGAGCATGAGCAGCATGAAAGGGCAGAGGAATAGGGAGAAGCAGACTCCTCACTAAACTGGGAGCCAGATGCCAGGCTCAATCCCAGGACCCTGAGAATAAGACCTGAGCCAATGTGTAACCAACTGAGCGACCGAGGCATCCCTAAAGAACATAATACTTAACAGTGATTGGATTGTTGTAGCTTCCTTATTAAAAATAAATCAAGAAAGAAATCAGAAGGTAAATTTGAAATTACTTAGATATGAGTGAAAATGACAATAATGAAGTATAACACTTCAAGTGTCTAGATGGAATTTATTGCTGTAAATCCCTTTATTAGCAAGATAAGAAGACTTTAAGTCAATAACCTCGACTTCTACCCTAAGAAACTAAAAAAAAAAAGAGAGAGAGAGAGAGAGAGAAAAGAAGAGAATAAGAAACTCAGAGCAAGAACTATAAAAAAAAAGACTAGAGTGGACATAGTAAAATGGTGAATAGAGAAATAATAGAAGAAGAATCATTGTCAAAAATCAGTTTTTTTAATAGATTAACAAAATTGACAAACCTTTTGCCAGATGAGCCAAGAGGAAGAGATGGATCAAATACTAAAACCAAGAATGAAAGAGAGAATATTGGACCATAGGAATTTAAAAATGTTATAAGGGAATTTTCACCCCCAAAATTAGATAATTTAGACAAAAATGCACAGGTACTTAGAAAGAAACAAACTGTTTATCCAGACTCAAGAAGAAATAGAAAATCTGAATTGATCCGCAAGAGCTAAAGAAATTGCATTAGTGAGTTAAATGCATCCCACTGACCTGGGAAAGTATGGTGTTTCAACTTGTTCTGCAGTTGTCTTGGAAAAAAAATAAATTAAATAAATAAATAAATAAATTCCTGGCCCTTGTAGCTTTACTGGTGAATTTTACCATATATTAAAAGGAGAATTATATAAATCCTTAAAAAATCTTTACAAAACTAGAGCACTTCCAATTCACTCTAAAAAGCCAGTATTAACTTTATACTAAAATCAGGGGAAGACATCATAAGACATGTAAGCTTCAGGCTAATATCTCTTATGAACACAGATGCAGAACTCAACATAAGAGCTAATCAAACTCAGCAACATATAAAAACAATTGCACACTAATCAGTTAAATCATTTTTTATCCAGGATTATATATTATTTATCCCTGGAATGCAAGGTTGGTTTAAATTTAAAAAAAAAAATCCATCAATGTAAGACATCTCAGTATTAACAGAAAATTTTACTTACTTATTGATTTATTTTAAGATTTTTCCATTCATTTACTTGAGAGAGAGTGAGAAAAGGGAGAATACAGAGGAACAGGGAAAAACAGAATCGCCACTGACCAGGGAGGCTGATGATGGGGCCTTGAATCCAGGACCCCGAGATTCTAAGCCAAACACAGATGCTTAACCAACTGAGCCACCCAGGCACCCCCAACAGAAAATTTTAAAAAGTACAAAACCACACAATCATCTCAACAGATGCAGAAAAAGCATTTGACAAGATCTAAAACCCTTTGATAAAACAAAGCAAGACAAAACAACACAAAAAGTAAGCACCCAACAAGCTAAGGCAAATTCAGAGCAAACTTCGTATTTAAAGGCTGAAACTCGGGACGCCTGGGTGGCTCAGTTGGTTGGACGACTGCCTTCGGCTCAGGGCGTGATCCTGGAGTCCCGGGATCGAGTCCCACATCAGGCTCCCAGCTCCATGGGGAGTCTGCTTTGCTCTCTGACCTTCTCCCCTCTCATGCTCTCTCTCACTGTCTCTCTCTCTCAAATAAATAAACAAAATCTTTAAAAAAAAAAAAAAAAAAAACAAAAAACCCTCTTTTTAAAAAAAAAAAAAAAAAAATAAAGGCTGAAACTCATTACATAGTCAAATTTGCCAGTTGCACTGTTCTTAGACCACTGTTGGATTGTGTGGGGGGGTTTCCTATTCCATACCACAAGGAGTGTTTCTATTGCTTCTTGTTACAGAAATTTTTAGGACTAAGAAACTTACATCCTGAAAATGATTTTTCCCTTCCAGCAGTTAGAAAATTCAGACCTAACTTAAAATCAGGTTGCAAAGTTGCCTCTTTAACCTGAATACAAAATTAATCTCCAGAATATTCCCAGTATGATCGTAAATGCAGAATTAAATTGAATTAGCTGAGCTAGTGCTACTTAACTTGGACAGTCATAAAATTTAAGCCCAAAATTTTGCTAGAACTCCATGAGTTCTGTAGAACACCCAGGACTCAGCTGGCTTGCATGTTAACAGTGGAAAGAATTGTTTTAGTAGTTATTGTATTAAAGACTTGTCTCTGCAAAGGTAATTTCCATGATGGTCAAAGTTATTAACTTGCCCATATCTGCTTAGCAAAACCTTATCTTTTATAGTCTAACATCAAGCAGATTCAGCTTACAACTATAGTTGGCCATTGGACAGCATGGGTTTGAATTATGCCTGTCTACTTATACCATATCAGGATTTTTTCAATAAATACAGCACAGTACTATAAATGTATTTTCCTTTCCTTGAGATGTTCTTAATAACATTTTATTTTCTCTAGCTTACTTTATTGTACAAATACAGCATACAATACAGATAGTATACAAAATACATGTTACTTGCTTATTCATGTTCTTGGCAAGATTCTGGTCAACAGTGGGCTATTAGGTAATTTGGAGGGAGTCAAAAGTTATATGTGAATTTCACACTGAATAGGAATTTGGTACACCTAATCCCCACATTATTCAAGGGTAACCCACATTAAAAATTTGTGCTTATTTTTTTTTTTTTACTTTTTGTTTATTTGACAGACAGAGATCACGAGTAGGCAGAGAGGCAGGCAGAAAGAGAGGAGGAAGCAGGCTCCCTGCTGAGCAGAGAGCCTGATGTGGGGCTTGATCTCAAGATCCTGAGATCAAGACCTGAGCCAAAGGCAGAGGCTTTAACCCACTGAGCCACCCAGGTGTCCCAAGGGTAAACCACATTAAAACCAAAAGTATGCCTTTTCTCTAAACAGCAGTGCATAATTAAGGTAGCTAGACCTTTTTATAGACAGTTATTTTGAGGTCACATATCTTACAGACTTTAGTAAAGGACACCCTAGCATTTACTTTCTCTGGGCCTCACCTCTAATGAGAACTCCAGCCTTTGATTTTGCTGAGGTCCATGGCTCTTTGCTTAAGCCCTGTAGATTTTTAAAGACTGTGCACAATTTGTATAAGATTTAGGGCTTATTTTTACAAGTCAGCTTTATAGAAATGATCCTTGACATTTGACGAAGTTGTTATATGCTACAGTGACTGACCAAGATAAAACCCCTAAGCCTCAGAAAATATTTTATGTTCACCTATTTCTACCCCTCCATATATGTTGTCTTCCTTCTAATTTTTCAAGCAGATCTATTTTTTCTGTTTCAAAAACTGTATGACAAATAAAAAACAAACAAACAAAAAACCTTAAGTTTCCTAGTTCCAAATTCCTGGTGAATGGAAGAGTTATGAGAACACTGGTACTGTTCCCTAGACCAGACTATGATCTGGAGACAGGGTTGTATTATGTGAGTGCCAGGAAACAGCTATCTAAAAGGAAAAAAAAAAAAAAGCATTTAAGAAAGTCATTTTGCAATATTTGCAAATTTTGAATCATTATGTTATATACTGGAAATTAATATGATGTTATAGGTTAACAGTACCTCAATTAAAAAAATCATCATTTCCCAGAACATATCTTAGAAAGCTCAGTATTCAATCAAACATGAGTTTACTACAATCACCAAAGGCTCTGCAATAGGGTCTCTGAATAGAAAGCCTACTTAAGAATCTATGATGACTTCTTGGCTGGTGTGTCAAACAGAAGACACCATAGTGAAAGCTCTAGGAAATTAGTGGCAGCATTTGCAGATAAATAGATAAATAAATAAATAAATAAAATAAAAATATTGTAAAACCTGGGGGTATTCTGCCTCCTTTCTAAATGCCATATGAAATTAAGAAGGGGACACGTTCTCTGGATGATGTTTTTAGCTTAGCTAATCAGAAACTGAAATTTGTATACAATTTGTCTTCATTGGATAACAATAACCTGAATTAGCCAGCTACAATTACCTTGATGTGTGCTGTAAAGGTCTATTGCAACATTCAAACAGTATGATTGATATAACTGCAATATGCATCATCTGCTAATTGAACTGGAATACTCCATATCCAATATATTAAATAGTGCCCACATTGCAGGAAGAGAGAAGTATGCTACATGTACTATGCATGCAAAAATGTCAGAAAACCTACTCCATAGGAGAACTGCATTTTTTTTTAAAAAAAAGGAAATTTCAAATGTTTCATGCATACAAAATGTCAGAAAACCTACTCCCTGGAAGAACTGAATTTTAGAAAAAAAAAAGGAAATTTCAAATGTTTCATGTATGCTTTTCATAAAGTTTTGAGGAAAATGTCCTATGACTGATATTTCTTTTCTCATAGCAGCTAAGGCAATAGAGAGGCCTTACTATGTAATAAATATTTACTCATTGGTTGAAACCCAAGAATTGTTCAGAAACTGCAAGTCTTCTTCTTTAGATTTAAGGTCCCACGTTCCTTAGTAACTTCCTAACAAGGAAGGATATATGCACTAAGATTCTTGACACATACAATCATCTCAGTCTGGAAATAGGAAAATTTTAGAGGCTGTTTTAGTTTTCTAGGATTACTATAACAAAATGCCACAAACTGAATGGCTTAAAACAATAGAAATTTATTCTCTCATAGTTCTAGAGACTAGAAATTCGATTTCAAGGTATTGAAGTGCCTGAATGGCTCAGTCGGTTAAGCTTCTGACTTCAGATCAGGTCATGATTCAGTGTGGTGGGATGGAGCCCTGAACAAGACCCCACAATCAGTGGGTAGTCTGCTTGCTCTCTCCTTTTGCCCCTCCCCCAGGCTCGTGCTCTCTTTTGCAAGCACGCATACGAGCTCTCTCCCTCTCTCTCTCTCAAATAAATAAAATTTTAAAAAAATATCAAGATATTGGCAGGATGATGCTTCTTTTGATGTATAGGAGGATCCTTCTTTGCCTCTTCCTCTCTTCAGTCGTCCCAAGCATTCTCTGGTTTCTGCGAGCGTAACTTCAATCTCTGCCTCTGTCTTCATGCGTTGTCTTTCCTCTCTTTCTGTTACCTTCAGACAGCATTCAACTCCATGGGTCTCTGCCTTCTCCTCTTACAAGAACACTGGATTAGGGCCCACTTTGGTGGAATACAACCTTACTGATGTAACTTGATTACATCAGCAAAACCCCCATTTCCTAATAAGGTCACATTCATAGGCACTGGGGGTTAAGACTTCAGCATATCTTTTTGGAGGACATGATTCAACACGCATCAGATGTTTCCTTTATATGGAAAATTCACAAGTCAGACACTTGTCTTCTTAAATCCATGACCTCAGGAACTCGAGCATTTGATCCGCCGCTTCCGGTTTTTGAACAGGAAGGCTTTAAGTATGCAGTCAGATTACACATTCCTTTCAAAGGAACAAGACTAAAAATCTTTCTTTGCTTTAGTAAAAATAGATATTCTTATTTCAATGTTTTTAAGCTGAGGAATTAATACTGTTTATGGAGGTAATAATAAAAGATAGAAGGAATTGACTAATAGCCCCACTGCAATGGAAACCAGAGCAAGCGCCAGGATTTTGACATACTCAAAACTTACTGATTCAAAAGAATACTGCATTAAAAAAGATTTAATGGTCCATGAGAACATAAAAGTAATGTATTGTTTTATAATCCATTTGAGCATTCTTAGAAGAAAAGCTCTTCATGCTTGGTGAGTAGTTTATGGGTCTTAGAGGCCCCTATAAATGTTTGTGTTGATTTCTGTACTTTTGGAGGCAGCTGCTTTCATTAGAAAGGAGCTCGGTTTTTGGGTAACAGATACTATGATATAAAATCAGTTTTTCCGCTCATTTTAAAATGTACTTCTACACATCACAGTCAAAAAAAAATTCTTAAGAAATATTATCATATAAAAATTGCCACAATGCTGCATGTGTTCATTCATTCAGTAAGTATTTATAGACTGCCTACATGTACCCAATTTTTGCTAAAAATTAAGTGTGGCCATATATTTAGACATGCTGCAGTATAACGAATATTTAACTGTATCCTGAAAAATCTTATTTTGAAGATTGTACTTCTATTGGGAACCTGAGTTTTAGAGTAACACAGACCAAAATGAAAGTCTTTGCTCTCCTACTTGCTGGTTTTCTAAAATTACTTTAACTACCTTCTCACTTCGGTCAGCGACAAGTCAACTTGAAAAATTAAACAATTTCTTTTTCCTTAGTTGACAGTGTTACCATCAAATAATATTCACATGTAAAAGCACTTGGAAAAAAAAAAAGACCTGGTGCATTTAATACTTATTAACTGTTAATTGGTATTGTCAATTAGTAATAGTAATTGTTTTTTAAAGTTTTTATTTATTTATTTGACAGACAGATCACAAATAGACAGAGAGAGGAAGCGACACAGGCTCCCTGCTGAGCAGAGAGCCCAATGCGGGGCTCGATCCCAGGACCCTGGAATCCTGACCTGAGCTGAAGGCAGAGGCTTTAACCCACTGAGCCACTCAGGTGCACCAATAGTACTAATTTTTTTTTTTTTTAATTAATGTTTCACACAAGGCCAAAATCTAAGTGTTACAAGGACATGTTTCCTCTGAAGACTTGAAGGAAGAATTCTTTCTTGCCTTTTGTAGCTCCTGCTGGTTGCTGACAGTTCTTGGAAATCCTTGGGTATAGGTGTATCACTCTAATCAAGCTCTCTTTTTCTGTCTAGTTGACCTTCTCATCTGAACGTCTGTGTTTCTGTGCTCAAATTTCCCTCTTAAAAGAACATCAGTTACATTGGATTTGGGGCCTTTCCCAATCCAGTAGTATCTTTTCTTATCTTAATCTTTAAAACTTTTAATTTCTAAATAAGGTCAAATTCACAAGTTGTTGGTGGACATGAATTTTATTTTATTTTATTTTATTTTTTTTTAAAGATTTTATTTTATTTATTTGAGAGAGAGACAGTGAGAGAGAGCACGAGCAAGGAGAAGGTCAGAGAGCGAAGCAGACTCCCCATGGAGCCGGGAGCCCGATGTGGGACTCGATCCCGGGACTCCAGGATCACGCCCTGAGCCGAAGGCAGTCGTCCAACCAACTGCGCCACCCAGGCGTCCCGGTGGACATGAATTTTAGGAGACACTAGAACTTTCTGTGAAACAGAGACATCTAAACAGCAGCACTGAAGTGACTTAAGACTTAAAGAAAAGTGGGGCCCCTTGGTGGTTCAGTCAGTTAAGCATCTGACTCTGGGTCAGGTTATGATCTCATGGGCCTGGGTTCAAGCCACACCTAAGGCTCCCTGCTCAACAGTGAGCCTGCTTCTCCCTTTCCCTCTGGCTGCTGCTCCCTCTGCTTGTGCTCTCTCTGTTAAATAAAAATCTTTAAAATCTGAAAAAAACAAAAACAAAAAAGACTTATGAAAAAGAATTTATGGGCCTCTGATCAAATTTTAATTTTTTTCTCTTCTTCCATACTAGGTTGACCTCTGCCATTCCTGTGTAGAGTGACCTAGAAGAGCAGAATATCAAAGGATCTCAGATGAGATTAATAACTGATCTGATATACTAAAGAGAAACCATGGGGTCAAAATAAAAGGTGTGGAATTAGAGACAAATTAACTAGAAAAGATTTAGGAATATGCTCCTCATCTCTCCTTCACCTGGTAATAACTAATCCTGTGATATCTGTAATTATAACCTTAAAAGATCTGGATTAAGGTTGTGATAGCACCTTTACTATATAAAATGGGAAATAGTAGAACATGATGGTTTTAGGTAAGGGTTTCCCAAGTTGGTATTTCAGAAGAAAATATTTGCAAAGTCTGTGAGATATTTATAATTATACAATTTTTAATGCTTTTATGGTTTCTATTATGATAATAGTACATATATAAATTAAAAATAGAAGTTATGATATGTATACATATATACACGTTTTGGGTATGAGAGCTAATTCTTTTATTGATAGAAGTCTATGTCTAAAATACTAGTTTACAACTATGGCTTCATATTTATACATTTATTTACATAGAATTTATATATTTACATATAATATATTCTTATATTCATGTAATTATTTGAGTATTCATCAGCTACTTATTGAATACACCCGTGCAACATCACAGTCTAAGTGTAGGAACATAGTATGAACAGAATAATGTACTTACTCTCAAGGAGTTTTCATTTTAATGAGAGAGAAAGCCAAGAAACAAATATCTAACATTACAAAAGACAATAAATTCTAAAAATCAAAATGAGTCAGGGAACCCCCCAAAACATGATTCATTAGGTTTAAAAAAATCTATAATTTGGGATTTAATAAAACTAAATTTCTTTCTTCTGTGAAAGATGCTGTTAAAAGAGTGAAAAGACAAAATATGAAGAAGAAGAAGAAGAAGGAGGAGGAGGAAGAGGAGGAGAAAAGGAGAGGGAGGAGGGGGGGAGGAGGAGGAGGAAGAAAAGAAGAACCACAATAGGAGAAAATATTTACAAAGCACATGATAAAGCATTTGCATAAAAGTCCTTTTAAAACTCAACAATGAGAGGTGTATGAGGAGGAGGAGGAGGAGAGGGTACCTGGCTGGCTCAGACGATTAAGTGGCAGACTTTTTTTTTTTTAAAGTTATATATTTATTTTAGAGAGAGAGAATGCACTTGAAGGGGGTGGGAGAGAATCTCAAGCAGATTCCCCTTGAAGCCTGATGGGGAGGGGGTGCTGATCCCAGGATCCTGAGCAGTGGACTCTTGGTTTCAGTTCAGGTTAAGATCTCAGGGTCCTGGGATGGAGCCCTACATTTGGTTCCGCACTCAGTGGGGAGTCTGCTTTAGGATTCTCTCTCCCCCTCTGTCCCTCCCCCTGTTTGCTTACTCTCAGAAAACAAGCCAATTAAAAAGTGAAGCAAAACATCTGAAAATATCCATAATTAAAAAGATATACATATGACAAATAATCATGTGAAAAGATGGTTGACATCACTTGAGATTAGAAAATTGTTAATTCAAATAAGAACAAGATACCATTACACACTTATTAGAAAGGTTCAGATTAAAAAATATATATATTATATATATAATGTATATATATAAAACATATATAATATATAATACATATTATATGTGATATATGTATTACATGTATATAATACATATATCACATATAATATTATACATAATATGTAATACCTATTATATATTGTATGAGATTTATATATTATATATCTTGTATATATGTATAACATATCTATCTATCATTGATAGATCTGCAAGTGGCATCAAAATATGGCAGGTTAGGAAATTCCAGGCCCTAATTCTGCCACTGACACACCAAATAAATAATGAAGTAAGGGCCAAAATAGCTTTGTGAGAACTCTAGAAACCAGTTAAGAAGCTGCAGCCACCAAGGAAATGCCTAATGCAGAAAAAACCTACTCCTTGAAGAAGAAAATTTGTTATTAAAAAATATAACACATATAAACAAAAGAAATAAAACTATACCCAAAACAGTAGGATGTTCTGTGGCATTTTGCTCCCTTTTGCTCGTTTGCCTACACAGAGGAGTGCACCATGATTAGAAGGAAGATTTCCAACTCCCAGCAGTAGGTTAGGATGACCCTATAAGATTCTATGCTATAGTCCTGATGGGAGATTATGGGTGCTCAGATTTAACACATTTAGCTACTGTTAAGGGGTAATTATTAAGTTCTATAATAGGAACATAGATGTCATTGCCTAAGGTGGTATGAAGGACAAGATCATTAGTGATGAGGAATTTAAGGAACACAAAGGGATGGTCTTCACCAATGTCCAGTTCTGTCAATTAGTAGCTATGTAGTCACAGATAAGGTACTTAATCTTTTTAATCTTCACCTTTAAATATTTATAAAATGAAGATAATGATAATTACTTCAGGATCATTTTAAGAGTTAAAGGATAATGACCATGGTGACGATTAGTAAAATTTATTGAACACTTACTTTGTTGAAAGTAACTTACATGTAACGAATTAATTTAATGAAATTCTGTATAGCTAAAGCTGGTGATATTCTCCCATCATATATATACTTGCAAAAGAGGATCATATGAATAAGCTTATGGAAACAACAACAAAAGAAACTTGTTAAACTAACTTGGTGTCTAGGAAGCTATTTCCCACTGCTCTTCAAGTTGTCCCAATCACGCTCCTGTTTGAATCCACATTCCTACAAATTTCTGTCTTGTTTCCTCTAGGAATGGCTCAAAGTGCAGCATGGGATTTTATTCAGAAACCCTTGTGCTAAATACTCAGCATAGTTTCCTCATGACCATGGGATGGTTCCCAGAGTAGATAATCCCCTGAGAGTGTTGGACCACTCAGGAGTCTCTGGATACAAAGTCACCTACCTAATTAGTATGGGACCCAGTGCAATATTTAAATGTTCAAAATGGAAGAAAACAAAAAACCTCCATTAAAGATACAAAAATATAAAAATTTGTCCTTTTCTTGTGACCTCTCTCTAATTACTATGGTATTTTCTATATGTTATTTAATGTCACTGTAAATAAAATAAATTAAACTATTAGAATGAATTTTACTATTCACCTTTATATCAGATATTGCCAGTCGTAAGTACAAATGTAAGAAAATTTAATTCATACTTAGAATCACTGATATTGTACAAATTAGACATTGTGGCTCTAACACACATATGTATCTTTTTCTTCCCAGAATCATGGAAACACTACACAAATGTAACTTGAATGTTTTCATTTCACTTCTTGATATTTATACATTCCAGCAACACTTAAACTTCACCCTACCTCTGAGTAAGGAAGGACTGGAAGGAAAAGCAAGTATGAGTTACTCTGCTTTTCCTTTCTAGTATTATCATTCGCAGTACATATAATTAGCTAACACAGAAACATAACACAAATATGAATGACTGTGATAGGATTCCTTTGCTGTTTGTGCCTCTCAGAAAGCTTTTGCCTTCTTACTGCATTTGAAACAGAAAGTATGCCTCTTCTTGGGGAAATCAGCTTCCTCACTGATAGATGCAAACACACCTTATACTCATTTTTGGTTTTGAACCCCCCACACATTGTGAGTCCATCTGACTTTTGTGCTCACAGGGCATTTTGACTGCTATATTGGAAAAAAGTGGCAGGAACACATGGGAAAGGGTTGTAAGCATGCATTGCATAGATCTCTTCTGCTCACTTGCCTGCCCTCTGCCCCATCGACTTTGCACACAAAATGCAGGTTGAAAGGTACAAGAACATGAGGGAGGCAGCAGCCTAACACTAGTTAAGGCAAGTGTGAGGCTCTTCCAAATCCAGGGCCTCAAGAGCCACACAGATACTCACCCATTGATGGCCCTCCATCAATGCTATCAAAACTCATGCCATCCATTTAAAAATGATACCAGTTTCCATGGTAAGTTAAAGATGTGTTTGAGTAGAAGGAAAGAAACGTCTAGTTCATGACATTTCCTTCAGTTTCTTTCTCATTTTCTTCTCTATCCTCTTGTCTTTCATGTCTCTCTACATGAGGCCCTCTTCCCACCTAACTTCCTACTTAACACAGCAAAAACATCGAGTTCAATGAATCTTAACACTTGCTTCCAAAATTGCGGAGGTGTTTAAGATTTGTCACTCACATAATAAATTCAAAGGAAAGATATGTATCAAATTAACAGATAGTAATGCTGTCATTGTTCAAAACTCAGATTCAATAGACAGAGGTCTGATACTTATTAGCTGTGTGGTTTTTGAGCAAATTACTTAATCTCTCAAAGCCTCAGTTTTGTCATCCATAAAATAGGGAGAATAATGCAAACTGACAACAACAATACTTGCTGATTCTTTCAAATATTTAAAACAGTTCCAGTTCCAAAAAAAAAAAAAAACCAAAACCAAAACAGTTCCAGTTCCAACAATTGCTGTTAATACTATTTTATCTCCTTTTCTTAACAGGTCTCCCTTATCTTAGTTGTCTGAAATTTGTAAGAACCTGAAATTCATCGTACTGTGGGGTTCACAAGTTGAGGAATATAAGGACAACAACGAACTTATTGTATTGCCATACAAGAAAATTAAATAAATGAAGCAGACTGGGATACTTAAGTAGTGTTTTTACATATATAACGGCAGTAGGCAGAATAATGACTCCTCCCCAAAGATGTCCTCCTTCCAATCCCAGACTCTGTGAGTATATTCATTTATATGACAGAGGGACATTGCAAATATGTTGTTAAACTGAGGTTCTTGTGATAGGAGGTTATTCTGGATTGTCCAGGTGGGTCTAATGTAATCACAGGGGTCCTAATAAGGGAAAGAGGAAAAGCAGGGGAGTCGGGGATGGAGGGGGGAAATATGATGACAGAGAAGGGTCAAGGAGGGTCAGAGAGAGATTTAAGAAGCCAGACTGCTGAATTTGAAGATAAAGGAGGGGATCGGGAACCAAGGCATATGGGAGGCCTCTAGAACCCATACCTGGACAAAAAATGAATTCTGTCCTAGAGCCTCCAGAAGGGACCTGGGCTGCAACACCTTGATTTTAGCCTAGTGGAACCCAACTCATATTTCTGACTCCACGACTGCAAGATTATTTCCTTCAATGGAGGATTTACTATAATGCTTAAATGATCCTACTAACACAGCGATTAGAGAAGTACTACTTATTCATTTATTTATTATTCAAGGATAGGTGACACACAATGTTATATTAGTTTCAGGTGTACAACACAGTGAGTCGACAAGTTTGTAACATTCTGCTATGCTCACTGCTAGTGTAGCTACCATCTGTCATTATTAGTGACTATATCCGAGAAAAAATTCCTTAAACTTTTAATTCTAGTGACTTATTCTTTACATTTTTCTAGTGAAAACTGTCTGTAAATTAAATGGTGGGACATTGTACTTTTCAACTAAAATTATGAATTTCACAGTGTGGAGAGAGAGAAACAGTTCTCAATGTTTTAAATTTATTTTAACACAATTATATGCCAATTTTTCTAGTTATAATTTATCCATAAAGACTATTTTTTTCTGTGTTCAATTATATTCTATCTTTCAAGGTAATATATACAGCATTCACAGAACCACGACATTGAGAAGGCAATTAAATTTGTTTTTTAAATTGTAAAATATCCATTTAAATCATTTTTCTTCCTTGACAAGCACCTGTTCAAAGAAAGAGCAGCTCCAAACTAAAATAGACCATGTGTAAAAAGATATATCCATGTTTGTGATCCTAACATATTATTTTAGTTGTTTTAATAGTAATATTATGCCTCCTTTTCATTTTTCTTATATCAAAAACCAAGTTTCTCAACTGAAAATAATGTGTCTTTCAGATAGTGTTATTTATTTTTAATACAGCATTTCATCTCCTTTGAGATGTAATTAAGTGACATTCAACCAAACACTTTCATTCTGCTGGATTCTCATTTTAAGAGTAAAATAGATATTTACTGTATTCTTGATCGGTGGCCCTACCTTTGGAACATGCCAAAAATAAAGCTGGCCTACAATAAGTTTATCTGATATTTTAGAAAACAAACTCCATGCCTTTTAAGGGGTTCAAAGTAAACTTGCCTTCTATAAAATTTTGCTCAAAGGAAAGGTTTTTCTGGTATTTCTTCAAACAATCCATTCTCAGATATAAGGATATTTCTAGCTAGATGATCTCATTGGTGGAAATAAAATGTTCACCAACAAATAAAATGAATTTCAGTATCTCCAGGATTCATTGAATAAAGGAAAACTTGAACTTGAGACACAGAGAGTTGCTTCATGTTCACAATCTTATGTTCTGATTAATCAACACTCATCAATTAAAGAAAAAGAAGAGAAAAACTTTGCAGATGGGTGGACAGTAGTTCAGTTCAGTATAAAATATACAAGAGAACCAGTTTGAGTAACTGTTACCTTCAAGTTTTATATCTGGATGTCCAAGAAAGCCACTTTCATATTCTAGAAGTATTTTTCTGTTTAAATATTTTTTTTGTTTACAATTAGCTATTTTCTTGACAAATCTTCATTTTTTCTTGCTTTTTTTTTAAATGAAGCATCATACAAACAATTTTAATATAGGGTCCACTTCACTTTCTTTAACATAGCCTTTGACATGACATAATAAAAGAAAAATATGATGAAGATCAAAAGGTGCCATTTGTTTTATTTAGCAATAGATCTTGTTTGATTTAGTATCACACAAGATGAACATAAATGAATAAAAGAGAAATTTTTTAGTGATTTTTTACAAGGATAAATCTTTAGAAAGTAACATGCCGGGCATACTAGAAACCATAAGATAAAACAATTTTAAAAAGAGATTAAGAGTCTAAAAAGATAAATGATGGAGAAAAATGTTCTGCAAATTGCTTCTATCAAAGATGAAAAATGGATACAAATCCATTTATTTAGAGCTTCTTGGAATTGCATCATTACTGGAGTGAAAACATAACACATGCCTCAATTTCCTTTATCTGCTTTAGTAAAAGTTAACTTAACAGATAAATGCAAAATCCGAGAAAGGTTCTGGAGATGGAAAGCATGATTATAATGTATTGTTATTTAAAGGGAAATAAAAATAGGGAAGGAATAAATGAAACAAGATGGGATCAGGAGGGAGACAAACCATAAGAGACTCTTAATCTCACAAAATAAACTGAGGGTTGCTGGGGGATGGCAGGGTAGGGATAGAGTTCGGTTATGGACATTGGGGAGGGTATGTCCTAAGGTAAGTGCCGTGAAGTGTGTAAGCCTGATGACTCACAGAACTGTACCCCTGGGGCAAATAATACATTATATGTCAATAAAAAATAAATAATTGGAAATTCAAGTCCTGTTGTTATCCATTATAAAAATTTCTATAATTTATTAGTGAAATACTCTACTGAAAAAATAAATTAATTCAATTGATTATTACATTAATAAAGCAGTTTAATAAAAACTTTGAAAACTAATAATAGCAAAATTCTTAAATATTTAGAGTAGATTACACAAGTCTCTGACTTGTCATTGATTATTGACCCGTTATCCAAACATAAAGCAAAGCTTTCAAATAGTAATTTCAACAGCTTATATGGTAATATTTTTAAGTGTTCATTCTTTAGTTAATTTATTAATTTCTTCATTTTATCTATAAAAATTTCAGTATATAATATTAAAACAAATATGTATTGCTATCAATTAGTGTCAGAAACCATGTTTACAGCTGACGTGCACTTTTTATGATGAAAATAATGATGGTCCTTTTTTTTTTTTAAATACTATTTTTTAAAAAAGATTATTTATTTATTTATTTGACAGACAGAGATCACAAGTAGATAGAGAGGCAGGCAGAGAGAGAGAGAGGGAAGCAGGCACCCCACTGAGCAGAGAGCCCGACACGGGACTCGATCCCAGGACCCTGAGATCATGACCTGAGCTGAAGGCGGTGGCTTAACCCACTGAGCCACCCAGGCGCCCAATGATGGTCCTTTATAAGGTTACTTTAATTAAAGATTATCAAAAGTTATATAAAATACTTAACTGAAGTTTTAGTATTTCCCTCTGCATTCTGTTGCTAACAGAACCACCTGTTGTTAACTGAATTATATCAATTATGATACAGTATAAAATAATTTTTTTTTTTAAAGATTTTTTTTTTTTTTTATTTATTTGAGAGAGAGAGACAGTGAGAGAGAGCATGAGCGAGGAGAAGGTCAGAGAGCAAAGCAGACTCCCCATGGAGCTGGGAGCCTGATGTGGGACTCGATCCCGGGACTCCAGGATCACGCCCTGAGCCTAAGGCAGTCGTCCAACCAACTGCGCCACCCAGGCGTCCCTAAAATAATTTTTTAAAGATTTATTTATTTTAGAAAGAGAGTGATCAAGAACTGGGAGGAGCAGAGGGAGTGGGAGAAACTTTAGCAGACTCCTGGATGAGCTCAGAGCCCAACATGGGTATTGACCTCACTCCCCTGAAATCATGACTGTGGTAGAAGCCAAGAGTTGGGCGCTTAACGGAATACAGAACGCACCACCCAAAAGGCTCATAAAATAATTCTTTTAAATTACTGTTTTCCCGGGACGCCTGGGTGGCTCAGTTGGTTGGACGACTGCCTTCGGCTCAGGGCGTGATCCTGGAGTCCCGGGATCGAGTCCCACATCAGGCTCCCAGCTCCATGGGGAGTCTGCTTCGCTCTATGACCTTCTCCTTGCTCATGCTCTCTCTCACTGTCTCTCTCTCTCAAATGAATGAATTAAAAAAAAAAAAATCTTTAAATTACTGTTTTCCTTATTAAATATTGACGTTCATGTGGTCAGGGATTCTCTCTCTCCTTTTTTTTTTTTTTTTTAAGTATCCAAAGCACCAACATCATGCTTGAGGTATAGTGGGTGCTCAAGGTCAGTGTGCTTTTTAAAAATGAGTGAATCATTAAATGGACAAATGTATATTAATTAAGGACTGATGAAATTAATGCATTTGACTAGTTTTAAAATGAGATTATTGCCATTAAGTAAAATTTTACCTGTTTTTTCATTTTAAAAATCATTGTAATTTTCAAACATGAGTCAATATAAACAGAAAGATCAAAGAATTAAGTAACAATAAAGGAATTACCGACAATAAAGTTTTGCTCTTTTTGATAAACAGTGTATGGGCAGCAAGATCATGCATGTGAGTAAGTTAATAAGATTAATAAGTCAAAAGGGATTAGAGAAAGTAATCAGGTAATTAGGAAGCAGTTCAAGAAGATATTTAAGCAGAATGGAGCATGGACTGAAATTTCAAGAATTTATTGGGTATGGAAGAAGGAAGGACATTTCAAACTTGAAGGTCTATAACAGTAAAAATGAATAGGAAGAGAAAAACTTGAGAAATCATCAAAAAGATTATTTGATGAGATTAACTATGAGTAACAAGTTAAGGAAAAAGAATGAGAAGACAATTGAGTCAATGAATTAGGATTTGGAAGAACAAAAATTGTATGGCCATTAGCAGAAAGAAATGGAGACTTAAAAATGATTTTATGGAGAAGAAACCATTAGTTGTATTTCATTGTTGTGCAAGAAATAGATTCTCAGCAATATACCAAACACAATTAGATCATTGCCTTGATCAGAGTCAGAAATTTGAGTGTGGTACCCATTCTTCAGTTGTGCTGATGGAAACAAGAGAAGGTTAATTTTCAAAGAGAGGAATAAATTATTATGTCATGGGTCTCAGAAATCTGTCTATTTAGTTGAAGGGAAAATAGAAGACAAAGGAAAAGGATCAGGTAACATTATGAGACAGAAGGAAGAGAGAAACATAGCAACCTGTTAAGCCCTATCAGGATAGAGGAGTACGCATGAGGAGGAGAAATTAGAGTTACAGGTAAAACAAAATATTACATGAAGTTCAGCCTCTATTCTGACACCAATCCTCTCTCTGAATTTCATGTTCCATTCAAGGTATTGATTTTGTTCAAAAATGGTCACCAATTTTCCTCTTGTGTGCAACTTTTCCTCTTGCATATTGGTTCTTGGCTTAACTTGTACTCAAAACCAATGTGTTGACTTCTGAGAGCAGATGCTGGTACAGTCCCACTAAAATCACCATGCTGAACTGGGGATAATTTTCTCCTGCAACTATCTTTTACTTTACAATGTGGTCTCTTGGTACTGTTGTTCTGCACACCAAACATTTTCTTTTTCCTTTTGCCTTTTAATTTATTAATTCCATAGTATTGTATGAAAACCATACAGTGCTTTAAGTTGACTCTGAATTTATTACATGTGTTTCTAAGAATATATCTTTCATATACATTTGGAGTAGGAAACCATTTGAATAGCATCTACCCTATGAAATTCAATATGACTTCTGTATCTGGACCTCACCTGTGTATCCTGTCTTGTGATTCTTTGCCAGCCTTGGAACTAGCTACAAGTACCACTTCTTCTCCCATGGATTCATGGTTTATATCCATAAAAAATAAAGAAATTTTATATGGGCTTTCAGGGAAGCCATTTATGACACTCTTGTCATAATAATTTATTTGATGGGTAAAGAAGTCAGGTGTGAGAAGTAAGGGTGAAAACTTTGGCAAGGAAGCAGAGCTGGTAGTATAGGCTGTTCAAATGAAAAACTAAAAAGATAGGTCTATGAACAAAGTCCAGTTTCTGTTGTTCTGTCTGGGCGTTTATAATTGCAATTTCTTGAAAAAAATATATTATTTTTCTAGCAAATAAATAAAAGAATAAAGTGATCACAAAGGGATATATATATATATATATATATATATATATATATTTATCTAAAAAGGAGGAACACAGAGGGGTCATAGGACAATACTAACACCATGGAAAAGAAAATCATCTAAATACTTTTTCCAATTCTCTCGCCTACCTTTCTGCTGAGAAAAGGTAAATAAGAATTATGATGAAAATTCTCACATTTAATGTGAATATATTATAATCCAGGTAATGTTCTGAGAACCTCCCTATCAGAACTCAGTTAATACCTAGACTAAACCAAAGAGTTAGTATTCCTAACATCGACATAGATGATGGGAAATGGATGTGCTGGAAGCTTGAGAGATTTGTCCAAGTGCACCAACTAGTAACTGGCAGAATGGTAACTATGACACCAAGCAGTCTAATTCCAGCACCCATGTTACAAACTGTGCTTTAAAAAATTTGAAATGGAGAGCTTTAAGAACATAAAGAAGAGGAAACATTAAATGTAAGACAGCAACCTTAGGAGATTCAGATTTATTGTGTACATTGAACTCACATCAAATGAATCTTCAGGTACTATTAGAAGTAAAAAGCAGATAATCTTTAATAGAATGATGAAAGTGAAAATGAGGGTTAATAAGGGAACATTAGAACATTCATTTATTCAACATTTCTTTTTTAGTATCTATTATAGTGAAATCTTATCCTTTGCACTGGAAATACAACAGAAAAAGGGAACTGTTCCTCGCTGCCAGAATTTATATTTAGGTGGAGAAGTCAAATACAAATAAATACAAAATCAATAAAATTATGGAAATTTTGGAAAAGGATAAATGCTGTCACGGAGGTGTAACAGCATGCTAGGATGTTGATAAGTGGAGGAGAAGCAATGCTGTAGATAAAAAATGACAGAGGACAGAACTTGGGTTCGAATTGCAGAATGTGGAATACAGAACGGGGACGATAGAACAGAAGTGATAAAAGATCACTTGGGGTAGGGCTCCTAATACAGAGAGAAGGAGAAAGACTCATCTGTTTCTTCTGACATAATGAGGCTGAAGACTTGAATGGGAAGTTCTAGCCCTTCTGGACAGGGAATGTCTCCTGTGCGCTTTTCGCAAAGGTATAGGCTAAGACCTGTACTTCCCTTACCCTGTCGTCCTTTTCTCTCTTCACATTCTCTCATTCTATTGGGTCACAAGGTATATGGAGTGGACTCAGTGACTTTGGGAGTCTCCCCAGTAACCCCTACACCTCATGAACATTTGGGTAGCTGGATTCTGCTTCTCTTTCAGGAAAACTTGTGCTAGAGTTACTGATATAAACAATTTAATAGTTACCATAAACAAACAAACAAACAGAATTTTTGACCTGAAAAAGATCTGATTTGGGGATGACCCAGGACGGAGCTACTTTGAATAAAGTAGGGAAATGGAGCCATGAGTTGAGAATCTGGTGACAGAAGAATTTAAAGAATGATGAAATAGACATCACAGTGACTGACCCAGTTATATCCAGAATCAATAAGAGAATTGTCTACCAAAGATGAGGGTGGACCAAAATCAAAGTTCGTTTGTCAATATCTAACTTGCGCATCTCAAGAGACAAAAGTCACGTATGAACTCCACTAAGATATAAACCTCAATGGAATTTTGTATAAAAAGTAATATATTCATTAAACATAACAGTGAAAACTTGATCATATAGGAATCATAGGAAGTGAGAAATCCTTTGAGGATGCATAGGAGACAGGAGGAAACAAAATGGTCTTTTTTGGCAAACATATTTCTTGGTGTGTTTTTATATATCATAATGAGTTTGAGGATTTATACTTTTGAAAACATCGAAACATTATTTATATGGATCAATAGAAATAACTAGAGATGTTAGATAACTTTAGTTCAAAGTTTGGAGAACTTCAAGTGCTCATTTCACTGTTGGATATCACTCACCCCAAATGACAGTAAACAGCATTTCATTCTAATGTAGGGTTATGCTATGATCAACACTAAAATTAATCAAACTCCCTTGATTAATCAAAATTATATGTTATCATCCTGATTGCAATCACATATCAAAGAATCACTTTGCACAGTAATTTGTATAAAACATAATCAGTGTCAATGAACCCAAACCTGGAGGTCATGCACCTAAAAAAGAGTTGGTTCACAATTTCCTCTTACCCTCAACGCCCCCTCTCCTCAGAAAGAAAGAAAGAAAGAAAACCTAAGAGGATGGACTGGAATAACTTCAAGATTTCTAATTGTGGTTTTACCCCACAATGAAACCCATATAAACACTTTATTAAACCAAATAGATGGTAATTGTACTGAACGGCGTATGCTTATTCAATTCATCATCTGATGATACTGCCACTTTAAACTGTTAAACTTATAAGAACAAAGCTGTTTTTATCATGATTTCTGAGTGGTTCTAATTTTTTACTGTCTGTATCTCATTAAAACAGGTTAAAGAGAATAAATAATCTTATGTATTTGAAGTAATTGAAATTAAGAGGTCCCTTTCAGCCTAAAGATTTCATTAAAGAACAGTCCAAGACAGCTTGTGTCTTCCTAATGTTGGTCACATAGGGTTGCTCAAAGATGTCAAATAGCACACTTTTACTTAATTCACTTTACTTATTCCCCTGAGTTAAATTAGTTTTTCTAAGAATCCATCTTATTTTGATGAAAGCAATATGGTGCAGTGAAAGGTGCTCTTTGCCAGTAAAAAAGAACTGAAATCAGGGGCACCTGAGTGGCTCAGCGGTTAAGCCTCTGCCTTCGTCTGCCTTCAGCTCAGGTCATGATCCCAGGATCCTTGGATCAACCCCACACTGGGCTCTCTGCTCAGCAGGCAGCCTGCTTTCCCCCACTTCTCTCTCTACCTGCCTCTCTGCCTACTTGTGATCTCTCTCTGTCGAATAAATAAATAAAACCTTAAAAAAAAAGAACTGAAATCAAGCTCAAGCCCTGTGATCAACTAGCTCTATAACCTTTTTCAAGCATATAATGTTCTCTCTTTGACCTTCAGCTTAGGTTAGACAAAGTGAAATATTGTATTCCGTTATCCTTAAAGAACACTTTAGCTCAGAATATGAAAATGCAAGTTAATGACTTGCCTTAATACACAACTATTTAAAATCAAATATATGAATATAAATAAGAATATATTTTTTGAAGACCCTTCCACCCATACATCATCCCTGTTAACATTTTTGTTTTTTTTCTTTCAAGATTTAATTTTTTAAACTTTTTTTTTAAAGATTCTATTTATTTATTTGACAGACAGAGATCACAAGTAGGCAGAGAGGCAGGCAGAGAGAGAGGAGGAAGCAGGCCCCCTGCTGAGCAGGGAGCCCAATGCGATGCTGGGCTCGATCCCAGGACCCTGAGATCATGACCTGAGCCTAAGGCAGAGGCTTTAACCCACTGAGCCATCCAGGCACCCCTTTTTTCAAGATTTAAATCTGGCATGGGCTGCTGTCTTCCCCCATGGCATGCATCCCTGCAGAAATTAGAGAAGAGAAACAGAATTACAGATCCCAGGATTGAACTGATAGTAGTCTGTCTTGAATCTGATGGCGTCTTGGGTAGGTGGGTGCAGGTGGGTGATGCCACCGCTCGGAGCAGGTGGAGGCTGGAGGGAAAAGAGATGAACTGAAAGAAAATTGGATTGTTTTGTTCTTGCCTCTGCTTCTTTGGAACAGTCACTGCATGCTTCTTCAGGGAAATCACTAGCAACAGCTCTGTGGCTTTCCTGACAATGGCAAAATGTTCAAGACAACACAAAAGGCTTCTTGGGGGAGGAGCTGAAGGAGACTGTTGTGGGCTGACTGGTCTCCCCAAGACAGACACTTCACAGTCTCAGCTCCTGACACCTAGGGGTTGATAGAGCTTAACCTGGAGAGATTACTTCCTCCAAATGGTGCTTCCCTTTATGAGAGAGAGAGAGAGAGAGAGAGAGTGTGTGTGTGTAGGGTAAGCCCCGTGGAAAGATTTACCTGGTACTGTTTTGGTTTTTTTGTTTGTTTGTTTTTGACTCTCTACCCAGAAAAAGAGGTGGATCTTAAACTCAATGAGGTGCTTTATAAAAATGGTAAATTTAGGGGCACTGGGTGGCTCAGTGGGTTAAAGCCTCTGCCTTCAGCTCAGGTCATGATCCCAGGGTCCTGGGATCGAGTCCTGCATCGGGCTCTCTGCTCAGCAGGGAGCCTGCTTCTGCCTCTCTCTCTCTGCCTACTTGTGATCTCTCTCTGTCAAGTAAATAAATAAAACCTTTTAAAAAATGGTAAATTTATAAAAACTTTATAAAAACAAGAAAGTTTCTGGGATGAAGACTTATGTAGACACAAAAGCTAAAGCTACTGTTAAGGAAAGGTTATTCACTTATTTTATATTTATTAGGTATCTGCTATAGACCAGTCAATAAATTAGATACATACAAATATAAGAAAAGAAGGAGTTTCCAACCTAGAAGAATTCACAGTAGTTAGACAGCATAAATGCAATACAATATGTTCTGCTATAGCGCAGATAAGCAGGATTACTATGGAATCCAAAAAATAAAGCAGTTAAGTCTGTGTAAGGAAATCAGAAAAGATTCACTGCAAAGAGGACATTTTCTCTGATTGGAAGTCCTGATTTGGGGAGGGGTGGGGTTTTTTGTTTTGTTTTTTTTTTTTTTAGCAAAGGGAACAATATTATCAGTCATAAAAACAGAAAAAGAAATGCCGTATGTGTTACCTAAGGCACTGATACCAAGTTACCTATCACTGGTTCATGAGAGAAGCAGGAGGAAACAGCCAGGATGAAGCTGCAGAGGTAGAGAAAAAACATGTAAAATTTGTTTTTAAAGGACTTCAGATGCAGTACTGAGGAATGTGATCTTGATCTTACAAAAAGATGTATACATCTTGGGGTGCCTGGGTGGCTCAGTCAAGAGTGTGCAACTCTTGATTTTGGCTCAGGTCATGATCTCAGTGTGGTGAGATCAAGACCCCATTGAGCCTCACTTTAGACTCCATGCTAAGTGCAGAGTCTGTATGAGATTCTCTCCTCTCTCTCTCTCTCCCTACCTCTGCCCCTCCCACATCCCCATAATCTTTCTCTTGAAAAGAAGAAGAAGAAGAAGAAGAAGAAAAGATGTGCACATCTAAATATTTAGGTGAAATTCCTAAATATGATTATATTTGTCTTTTAGTGAAATTACCTTGGATGATGGAGAGACTAAAAGGGGGAAGATGTTGGAGAACTTTTAAAAAGGAGGAGCTACAGTGATCTATGAAAGAGATGATGAGGTACTGGACAATGATTGAAATTATACACAAGGATGAATATAAATGCATGCACAATTAGCTGTAGGAGCTGAAGAAGAGTGCTGTATTAAATATGGACCTCCTTCATCTGACATAACTCTTAGCACAGAATAGACTGTCAATATACATTGTGTAAGGACCTATTTTATATTTTTATTTTAGCCAGAGGCTTTCATTGAGGTTAAACAATAACTTGGTTGTTTAACCCTTAGACTGTCCCTGCTCCCTTTCCTCCAGGGGACTTAAAAACAAGTCCCAGAAACCAGCTCCAGGTGTGGAGGCCAAGAAAAAACAAGGCTGTAACCACCTCGAGTCTAGCCCTGACATAAGTACAGCCATCTTGGCAAAGCAAAAGCTGGCACCTTGCACTGTAAGAGTGGGTTAGCATAAGAATGGCCATCCCGAAGGCGGGGAAGCCCTTTCCCTAACCCACAGACACTGAGGGTGCATGACTTGAGATAAAAGGAACTAGCTAAAACCTGAAAAAACAACTTAATCATATACCACCAAGGCGGTTAGGTTGTGGTGCCACAGGGACCAGATGTTAAAGAAAAACAAATGGTTAACATGCAGAGATCACAATCCTGCAAGACAGGAGTCTCCCTTGGTTTGCAAATGTCCTAATGATTTACAACAAAGAAGCTCTCTTCTCAATAGCTCAATTTCCAGGGACAAATGGCTCTGTTCCTTGAGGCCTGGTGTCACCCACCCCACCATAAAACTGAAGGAGGCTGAGGCAGAAGGAAATGTAAATAAAGTTAAATTTCTTCTACACCTAAATCTCACTTAACCGCCAGAATGGTGCCAGGGTGACTCGGGCGTGGCAAAAGGTTAAACAAAGTTAAACTGTCAAAGTGGGGCACAAGAGATGTATGCAGCTATGAAGAAGTGCCTTAAAAAATGCTATATAAACCCTTGGCTTTGAGTGCTCGGGGTCCTTGTTGAAACCCACGGCGCCGGACGGATACTTGGACCCCAGCTAGCTGGAAATAAGCCTCGCTGTGTGACTTGCATTATTGAGAGTGTTCTCTGTCTAATTGAGGGGTGGTCAACTCCGTACCCTAACAGTTGTAGGAAGAATGAGTTGTGATTTCCAAATGGAAGAAGAAAATTTCTTACAATTCTTCCTCATTCTCCCACTTCCCTATCCGTTGCCATCTTAAATGTAAAAGGTTTCTGTCAACTCCTCTTTAACTTTCATTTCCTATTAACCTACTATTGTTTCTCTCTTGGCTGCTCTTACCAGTGTTTTTTTCTCCTGATTCTGTAAAATACACATGGGTCACAGTCATAGGCAAGACTCAAGAGAAGGAGACTTCAGATAAACTCCTTGGGAATTATAGAATGTGCTTAATGTAGTCTTTCCATGTGGATAGGATGAGGGCAAGGATCTGAGTTGATTCCCTCTGTTTCACCGGGAAAAGATATCCACTGATTTTCTACATGAAACTCCCCACCATATATTTTCTACTTGTTGGAAATGTATCTTGAGGGTTGATATATTAATCATAAAATATACAATAGATTTTTATAGCTGTGGATAGCTCGCATGTTGGTAATGCTGATTTCAAAACATTTCATCATATTAGTATAGTTAGGAGAGAAAGAATGACATTGAAGTGATACATTTAGTAAGCAAGGGAAGTGATGAGAGCTAACAGCAAAATTTTAAAAATGTAACACAACCAATGGCTATCAAAAATATTACAAATCATGAGATCGTTAAACTAAAGCAAAAATTCTCATACAGAATTTCAAAAACGTCATTTAGATTTTATTGACTTCAATTATTTATGCTTCTGGGTTAGTTTTTGAACACATTCAATACATATTTCAAAATGCATCCAAAAGTGATATAATTGAAAGCAGAAAATAAGTCACAGTTTTATGAATTCTTCTGTAATAAAATGTTTCTAATTTCCATTATACAACTCTTATGAGTTCCCAATTAACCTTTAAACAAAACAGTTATTGTATCCTATTATTATTTAATCAGGTGGAATGGTTAGATTTTACTCCTTTACATATTTTCAATAAATTCCTACATATCTCCAAAATAATATTTCTTTGATTTTCAAACAATCTTGAAACATCCCTGAACTTATGCAGGTTACCATTTTCCAAGTCATGAAACAAAGACATCAAAACAATAACAGCAACCTAAAAAGGGAAACATGAGATGTAATTTTGTCTGTCACAGTTCTCTGACTGACAGAACATCTTTAGATTGACCAAATATATTTAGAATGTCTTTAGAAGGAATGTTCTCTAACTGAAAGCAGGACACCTTGACCAAAAAAAAAAAAAAAAAAAAAAAGTAAGAATGCAGAAAATAAAAGTCAAGGTTAGTCTACATAGTTTTGAATAGTGAAATTGTTATTCACCAACACCTAGCATGTGTCCTGAATTTGAAAGGAAAGAAGTTAAGGAAAATATAACACATATTCTATGTTCTCTTAGAGACTGCTATAGGAACAAACAAAACAACCCAAAATTCAGAATGTGGAGTCCTGATCCCCTGATTCATATTGATACTCCAAATTCCTCACCTGTGAAATGGAAATAGTAACTCTTATTTACCGGTTGTATAAAATGAGAACAATCAAGGTGAACATTATTCCAAACTGTAATGAAGCATAGAAATGAAATTTATTATTATAATTTTTATATTTAATTCTTACAGAGCTTAGGACAACTTTAAGTCCGTTAAGGGGTCTTTCTTGCGTTCTTACCTTAATACTTCCACTTTGAGGTCCTATTCTTAGAATGCACACATAGAATGAGCTCAGACAGCTTTAACAACCTCCTTGAAAGTGCTTGCTGCCCAAGCAAAAAATTGTTTTCAGCAATCTCAGCCCCAACACAGATGTTTCCATCACTTTCCCTGACCCTCCCTGCTCAATTTTACAGTAATTATAGAATGTTTTTTTGGTGTTAAGATATTCTATTTTTTTTTTTATTTTCCTAATTTTCAAGAGCATATCTTGAAACCTTACACAATTTCTATAGCTATACATGTTTTTAGAAATGGATGGGATTGCTTGCACATTTCAACACTCTAAATTCCAGGGTCATCTCAAAATGTGTCACGGAGGGGAATCCTTTCTGTCTTCCTCTCCTCATTCTTTTCTTCCCTGTGAAAAACTACACTGCCAAGAATCTGCAAATTCTTAAAAAAAGAAAGAAAGAAAGAAAGAAAGAAAGGAAGAAAGGAAGAAAGAGAAAGAATCTGCAAATTCTTCAGTATGTCCCTCTTCTATGAAAAGGGTGTGTCTTCCTCTAGGAATCAGTGAATGAATACCTATTTCCCCATTGTTTTCCTTTCCTCCAGTGAGGAAGAAAGTCAAAACAAGCCTCTCGGGTTGTGTTGCATGTTGTGTTTTCTAGCTTCCCACCCAATGGACCCATTAATAATAAGTAACTTCTGCTGGACTCACAGGTGAATTAAGACCATATTTACTGGCATTTGCTGTCCTCTAGGCAATTATTTCCATAATTGCAGAGATGTCTGAACTGTGTGCTACCTTGGGAAAACAGGCTATGGGGAATTGAAACCAACTAAATATTTAAGCAGTCAGTGCAACATAAGCTACCAAACCTTAAATTCTCATTCCTCTAGAGAAGCACTGCTCAAACTATGCAGTAAAGAACCTCTTAAAAAAGTACCATACCTTTAATGGACCAAAAAATTGTACACTGACACATGAGTACCACTTATGCCTCACCAGGTAAGTTGGACAACAATTGAATTACTGAATATTCTGTTCGACAATAAGAGTCCTCTGATGAGGAAGGAAGTTGGGAAGTTGTAACAATGACAGATTGTTATAAATTTTTCTGTATGCATATTTTCTATTTCTGTACTTTCATGCATCCACCAGCAATATATACTTACTGATGGGGTTCAGGGCAGGGCGCCCCAGAAAGTGCCACTTTGGTATGTGGATTATTTCCAGATGAAGATGGTTAAGGTCCAAGGGATTTAGGAAGAGGGTTTTTTTTGTTTTTGTTTTTTACATAAAAAAGACTTCTTCTCATAGCATGTTAACATTTGTTTACCAAACATTTGCTCCTCCCCTGTATTGTCTTCTTCCCTTTTGAAGCCCAAGACCACTGCCCCTTTTTCCTTAGCTCAGGGTGGCCTGTGAACCTCAACTGCCTGCCTGTCAGGAAACCTCGTATCTTTGGGATTCCCTTATGCATGAAATTAAATCTATCACAAAAGAGTGCCATGCTAAGGACACACTTGTGGAGCAATAAGAAATATTAGAAATATTCTTGAGAGCAGTAAAAATCAGTTTCATATCCATTAGAATAAAAGTTAATGAATAAACATCCAAGAAAGGAGTCTTTTTGGTGTAGTAATAGAAGCCAGATGCTACTGCCATTTCTCAGGTTTCTATTTTGGCTCCATACAAAGTAAAAGAGTTAAGTTTTCCAGATGAGTGAAACAGATAAATTGCTGTAATGGCTGCACTTGAACCCTAAGAGTAATCTCAGCAAAACACTGATGACAAAGGGTCATGGAGGAAAAATCCACAGAAGGTTGTGGGCTCCGCTGTGTTACTCAATAATAGTGTTCTACCATCACCCAGCCTCTCTGCACTATACTTCCTCATTTGTCAAATAAACTGGTAAGTCACATTGTCTGTCTCTCAAGTCCCTTTCATGTCTAAAATTATAGATTTATTGCTCCTTTTAAAATGTATAGTCTCCCAAGCTTCAATTATAAGAAAGGTCCCACATCAAAATGAGTGAATCACAATTTGTACATTCTTTCCAGAATAACCTACCATTGATGGAAACATTACTAAAGGGACTAAGATAAAGTAGAATATACTGTCCATTCTTGTAACCATTTACTAGACATTAGTTTTTTGATTAGGATTGTGAGTCATATTTGAGTTGCTTAAGTTCAAATAGATGGGATACAAACCTCTTCAAAATTAGAAATTTCCTCTTAATAGTCTTGATCTGATTTCATGTTTTGCTAGATAATTACAGTACAATAATAATAAATTATTGCATAATATAATTTATATATTTATATTATATAAAAATTATATATAAATATTTATATATTTATATATAATTTATATATTAATAAATTATAAATTACTGTAATAATAATAATTCAGTGCAATAATAATAATAATAAATCAGGCTGTGGAAAGAGTAAACTTTTATTCTGATGGTTTGCATGAAAAAGGATCAGTTTTATAACACACCTTTATTAAAAAAAAAGAAAGAAAAGACTAAATGAGATGGGGGAAAAAATACAGTTGAAAATAACTCAGAAAAATTTTGAAGAATGAAGATACTAATATAAATTGCTGTCAAAACAGGGAAAGAAAATAAAGACTTCCTGTGAACACTAAAGCCATTAGGGACTGAGGCATTTTCTGTTGAGCCAAAAGCAAGTGAAGGAGAAAATACTTTGGAAGAGCTTTTGGAACTTGTCCAAAAAGAACTGGAAGATAATTTTGTGCCTGTCCACAAAATGTGATGGAGCTGAAAAACAGAGATGGAAAAATTCAATGGGAGAGTGGAAAGATTATTCCCAAGCATTTTGCTGGCATAAAAGAATATGTCCAACAGAGACATAATGACCTAAAGAATACACTTCAAGCTGAGTTTCAACTCAAGAATATTAGATCCATGCAGTTCTAGAAACAGATGATTCTGAACACTCTAAGGGGATGGGATATAAAATGCCTTATATGTATCCTGAACAGCATGATGATCTGCAAACTCACCCACTCCCATTGTGTACTTTTCCATTGGTCTGCTCAACAATTTAAGCTGTAGACAGTTCCAGTAAAGCAGCCTATTAATAAGTGAATGAGGTTTTATAATGCCAACAATTTGGCATTTAAATTACAATTAGCCTCTCTCAGAGAGATCTAAGGAAATAATGGAATGGCTTAGTTTGCTTATTGAAAAAATGGTTACATATATTATGGACAATGGGAATCATATCATTAATCCTTAGAATTTCTCAGATAAAAAGACACTGTCAACAAGTTCTTTGACTAAGCCATTTAGATGTTATAATTGAATTTCCAACAAAACACGTTTTTGTATGAGATCATAAAATGATATATACCTATTTAAACGACACATACAAGCATGGTTCTTACTAATTTAGATACATACTTTGTATGATTTATTTCAATCAGTTGTAACTTACATGATATAAATAGGCTTATGAATTACTGATTTAAGCACTAGGGAATGTGTTATACCTATTCCCTTTTTCACTTATTGATATGTCAACTTTCCATTTTTCTCTTATGCTTTATCAAATTCATTGTGTTTAAAAGTACTAGAAAAACCTTCTTACCTATTTGACCTAGAGTAGATTAAAATTTAAAGTTATTTCAAATCCAAGTTCAAATTTAATTTACTAGGTAAATATATATAAATAGGTTCTTCATACTCATCTGTGCTCTCTTGCTACTTTGCAAATGAGTGCCCCACATCCTAAAATTACAATTTTATTCAGCCCTGACAATGCACACCAATCAAACCTACCAACTTGCTCTTTCTTTAGAAACTAAACTAAGTCAATGCCATGGTACCCCAAATTCTTCAGTCTTTGCGTTGTATACAAAAATGAACATGCAATAAGTTAAATGATATGGGGCACCTGTGTGTCTCAGTGGGTTAAGCCTCTGCCTTCGCCTCAGGTCATGATCTCAGGGTCCTGGATTAAAGCCCTACATCAGGCTCTCTGCTCAGCAGGGAGCCTGCTTCCACCTCTCTCTCTGCCTGCCACTCTGCCTACTTGTGATCTCTCCCTCTCTGTCAAATAAATAAATAAACTCTTAAAAAAATAAGTTATATGGTAAATCTTTCTCAAGAATTATTACACATATATAACCTGACTGAACTTAAAAGACAAATGAATAAAAATCTGGCATCTAGAGAAGGAACATAGGCAAGCAGCTTTTCTCACTTTCTCACTGCTACATAGGAAGGATAGGTAAAATGTTATTTTTAAGGATTTTTTAATGTAATAAGCCATATTTGGAACTTTAATATTATTTTTCTTATAATCATCAAGAACATCTTAGAAGATAGACAATCATATCATTATTTAAAATAAATGACAAAGCTGAAATTTAAACCATTATTTGACTTGTCATTAAAACAATACTATTTTTTACCAAAATAGGACACCAATCTCTCAAAAATCTGTGTTAGGCATATTTCAAAGTGTCATATGCATAGTGTACCATGCTAATATGCTTGCAGTTGTGATCTGAAAAATCATCTTAAGTGTATTGAACATCGTAACATATTTGAGAGCAGTAATCATTACTTTTATTATATCTCCATAGGTTCTAGTGGTTCTAATTCTTGACTGGTATGCTTACACTTTGTGCAGAAATTGTTATACTAGTCAGGAAATCTTGCTTCCATTGTTTTGCCTCTAACCCCAACATGACCCACATATTTGGCAACTGCCCATCTGAATGTCCTCCATCATTTACTCACCTGTTTCTTACCTATTTACTAAGTGGATGTATAGCAGTCCCCACCGTTCAACCTATCCACAGTTGGGATTATATTCCAAGATCTCCCAGTAGATGCCTGAAACCATAGGTAGTACTGAATTTTTACATTCTATGTTTTTTTTTTCTATGCAAACATAACTATGACAAAGTTTAATTTGTAATTTAGGCATAGTAGAAGATTAACAACAATAATAATAAAATAGAAAAATTATAACAATATATGGTAATAAAAGTTACGTGAAATGAGTTCTTGCCCTGTCTCTCTCTCTGTCTCAATATCTTACTGTACTGTACTAACTCTTCTTCTTGTGATGATGTGGGATGATAAAATGTCCATGTCATGAGATGAAGTGGGGTGAATTACATGGGTGTTGTGATGTAGTGTTAGGCTAGTCTTGACTTTCTGATGATTTGTTAAAGGGAGGATCATCTGCTTCTGGACCACAGTTGGCCTCTGGTAACTAAAATTCTGGAAAGCAAGATCACAGGTAAGGAGGTGACTACTGTTTATCAAAAAGAGATAATAAAGAGGATTCTTTGCAGAGAGAGACAGGATATTTGACTGTCTTACATTCTCTTTCATTTTAGTGAAGCCTAAGATATCTCATTCCTTACTTGAACACAGCTTTTGACATCAATTAAGGTGGTAAGACCAACAGCAAATCCTAATCTTTCCTTTTAACTTAACCAGGTCCTTGGAGAAACAATTACCTCACATACTCATATTGATTAATATGTAAACGTCCATTCTGAGTGACAGTTCTCCCAGGTCTTCAGAAATTCTAAAACAGTCCACAGATAGATTGGTAGATTTTGTTCAAGATAAGGTCTAGATCTGCATATATATCATTAGCAAGATTTGCATTAGTTGGGAACCCTTATGGTGATCTTCAGTGACCCCTGCTTCCTAGTGTTCATATTCATTTGTAATTACTTTTCCTTGCCTGTACTTAGTTAGTCCTATCTGACAAATAGACCACGGAAGAAGTGATTGATTGGATCCCTCTGCTGGTATTGTTATGAAAAGATAATGGCTTTCTTCTTGAACCCTCCCTCTCTCTCTTTGATTATTCTGGGGAAGCCAGCTGTGGGTCACTAGGCAGACCTGTGTAGAGGTCCACATGAATGAGTGCATATCTTCTGAAGACTGCCAATAGCCTAATGGGAGAGTTGGAGATAGATCTTTAAGACCCAGTTGTGTCTTGAGGTAATGGTACCTCAGCCAACAGCTTGCTTGCAACCGAGCAGAAAGTTTGAGTCACAGATACTCAGAAACCTGCACCCAGATTCTTAACCACAGAAACTGTGAGATAATAAATATTTGCTATTTTAAGCCACTAAATATGGGAGTAATTTGTTACACAGAAATAGATAACTAATATAGATTTTGGTTCCAGGAGAGGGGTGTCATTATAACAAATATTTTTAAAATGTGAAAATAACTTTGGAACCAGGAAGTAGAAAGATGTGAGAAGATTTCAGCTAACTTGTTAACTAAAGCTAAATAGCATTAAGCGGATTTTTAGTAGTAATCTGCAATTTGAAGGTGGTGAATGTCAAGTTTCTAAAGCAAGCAAAAAGTAGGCAATTGTTATATAAAAACAGAAATTTAGCAACAATATTGCCTGCAGTTATGTAGAGGGTAGAGAATATGCCCAAAGAAGGTGATTTAATTAAAGAGATTTCTAAGCAAAGTATCAAAGGTGCCACCATGTTTCTTTTAGCTATTACAGTAAAATGCAAGAAAAATAGATAAATGGAAATAAGGACTATTAAACAAGAAGGAGCCAAGATTTGATGGTTTTATAAATCCTCAACTTTTCCAGATGGCCAGCAATACTAAAATTAGGAAATAGCTTTTAAGCAGACATAAAATCCTGTCCACTGCCAGGAAAACTTGGTCAAAAGATAAAGCCAAGGGTATTACTGTAAACGTTTTATAATACTTCAGAAAGATCAAAGGTGGTGCCTATGTATATTCAGTTACACAAAAGGCCCTTCAAAAGGATTCAAGGTATGCCTCCAGGATCTTCTTGTCAAACAGCTGAGAATTAGAAAGCAAAAGGACATTGTTCCTGGGCTCTCTCAGGAGGATCCCCAAATAGATCAGTGGTCTCCCTGAGATTTATGGGTATGGCTTTGTCTAAAGCAGAAACACCCCCTGCTTTAATTGGGAAGCATGGAGGTGTTACCCATTGAGAAGAGACCTTTGATCCCAGAATACCACCAGCAGAACTGAGGCTGACAAATTTGCTGGGCTGCAAACATGTGTTACTTTGTATGAAAAAGGAAAGTGGATACTGAGGTAAAAATGAACACCAAAGAAGGGAATGCCAAGAGCCATGAAGTATTGTTCTCAGTCATTAATAGTTAATAAACAAAGTTCCCATGATCGCCAACTGGATTTCAGAACTGCTATGGATCAGTGACCCAACTTTATCTCACTATTAACATATCTTTTTATATTCTATGTTCTGATGGCTTTGACATCAGGGGCCTTGCTCAGCCTGAAGGACTGTCCCTGGGGTTAGTTATTTTTTAGAGATAATAAACAACTTGTCCCTGAATGCACCTCTCAAGTACAAAGGAACCAATGCAGAGCTCATATAGCAAACACTTTGATTATAGGTCTTTTATACTCTGGGCCACTATCCCTTTGCCCTAATCACTCCAGGACCAGTTACCGTACAACTAGGAACAGCCCATTCAACTCAGAATTTGCTAAAATTGTTCAAAGTAGCCACTAAGCCCACATACCCTACCTCACCTCTTTATTCCCACAGAAACCACAAAAAGGCTTTAGCTCACTGATTCCTTTGTCGCCTCTGCCTCTTGACTGACTCCAGTGCTTCCTGGTAAGTTGTATTGTGCCTCCTGTTTATAGGGAACTGTGCCTATAAACTTTTTTCTTCATGATACCCATTTCCATATTTTAACCATATTCCTGGTTAAAACAAATCCCGGGTATCCCTAAAACAGTTCTTTTTTACCCTTTTTGAAAAGGAATATCTATGGCAGTTTTTCTATGCTATCTGGCCATTGGATATTAGGGGTTTACGAAGTAAATAATTGTCCATGTATTATCCCAGATACACAATTCAAGTGAGTTCTCACATGAGAAGCTATGCTTAAAGAACTATAGCTGAGGAATCTCATCCATGCCTAGCCCTAATTTGAAAGATGACATTGGAGGCTTTGAGCCATAATAGTATGAGACTTTGGGGACCTTAGGAGGTAAGTGTAGGTTGCATGCAGGCTAGACATGAATTATTGGGGGTGAGAGGGCAGATTGCGGCAGGCAGTCTATAATTAATCCTGAATGATCTCCACTTCCTTGTATTTATGTGTATATGTAATTCCCCTCCCTTGAACATAGACTGAACTTATTGACTTGCTTTTAATGAGTATAATATGGGAGATGAGAGAGTATGCCTCTTCTGAGGTCAGGCTATAAAAAGACTGGGCTTCCGTGCTGGCCACCCTAATCTCGTTCTTTCCCAGATCACTAGCTCTTCAGGAAACTAGCTGCCATGCTGTGAGAGAGAAAGCCCATGGAAACATGAAGTAATGAGTTTGGAAGTGTATCTTCTGTTGTTTGCCAAAGGCATGTGAAGGAGCCTGGAAGCGTATTTTTTTTTATTCCCAGTTAAGCCTTGAGATAACTCATGTCCAAGCCAACAAATTGACCATAATTTAATGAGAGAATTAAGTAGGAAACACTCAATGAAGAACAATTGGATTCCATACCCACAGAATCTGTGAGATAATCAAGTCTGGTGTTTTAAGCCAATAAACCTTGGGGTATTGTTTTTTTTATGGAGCCATTCTACCTTGACTCCCTCTCCAGGTTTCAAGCACAAGTACAGACAATTAATCTGCAAAATGTGTTTAGGAAATAAGAGAGATACTCAAAAATTTTTAATGAGGAGTAAGTAATTTCCTTATAGGTCATTCAATTAGTGGTTATATTGTAAAAATGTTCTTTGTATTAGAAATAATCTATCCTTCAATCAAGATTTTTTTTGCAACTGAAATTTTCTTTAATAAATTTTAAGTATACAACTAAAAATTTGAAAAACCCAAAACCAATTTCAGTTCAGTGAGAAAACAGAAGTGCTAATTTAAGTCTACAAAATAACTTTACCTTTTCTTTTCTTTGTATTGTTTTTTGTTTCTGTATTCTATAGAAGCTCCAAGAGGAAAAGGGATCAAGAGTGTCTTGTACTCCAGCTCATTTTCAATTTGTAGCACATTTTCCAGCACATAAAAAGTGATAAATGTCTTTGAATTACCTTCCATACCTGCTATTATTATTGCTTATTAGTAAATTAATAAAGGATTATGTAGGAAGACAGTTGATAAAATTCTGACACTGAGAACTTTTTTCTCAAAAGCTAGGTAGGAAATAGCAGAGGTAGCTCATAGTACCAGATTAAAATCCCGCCACATGTTCCCTATATGGAAACATAACCAAAAAAACCCACAAAAATCAAATATCATTAATGAATTTATGAAATGTTTGCTTGTTTATGAATCAAATAAATATAATTTTCCTCTAGTTATATGTTACAACTTTTGTGCACAGACATGTATGTGGAAGAGCTTTTAAGTCTTAAATCATAAAGGGGCACTAGATGGCTCAGTCAATTAGGTGTGTGCCTTTGGCTCAGGTCATGATCTTGGGGTCCTGGGATTGAGACCTGCATCAAGCTCCCTGTTCCATGGGGAGTCTGCTTCTCCCTCTTCCTCTGCCCCTACTCCATACTCCTGCGCATGCTCTCTCTCTTCTCTCAAATAAATAAAATCTTAAAAAAATAAAATATTAAATAATATTAAATTTAGTACACCTACTATGCAAATACAAGGAAATAAACACTCTTCTTAATATAAGAAGAGTGTATAGATTGACTTAATGTTGTGGTTTTCATACGGATAGATTTCAACAGAGAATAATCACATTATCTATGGGAATTCAAGTCAGAAGATTTAAAACTACCATTTTTCATGGCTGGCTATACTACAGAAGAATTTCAGAGAAAAGATACAAAAGAGATCATTGAGAACAGACTTTGCACTCTTTGTGTGAGAAATATTTATTATCCCCTTCCTTCTCTCATATTAATAATGAAGGACTATTTACATATAATGTAGCCTCTCTCAAAGGTATCTTGGCTTAAAAGCTGCTACTCGTTATGAGGGTTATGTCCTTCTTTCCCTATAAAGCATATTTAGACCATCTTTGCTGATATAGAATTCTCTCTTCTCTGCTTAAATGGCAAGGATATATGACTTCATTATATCTCTTTCTGTTGGAACTCCTTTGTTTTGTTTTGTTTTTTGGTCTCTTTTTCTAGATTATAAGTACCTGAAGGCAACAATTGTGTTTAACAAAAGCACCTAGACTCCTGCCTAGATACAGTGACCTGTACTCTCTGTGAAATGTTCACCAAACTTGCCCTTTGGGAAAAATATTAAACACGCATCCATAAAATTTGAAGTTCATTCCAAATGGTTCAGAGAACATTGCCTTTTCCTATGATGTGACAATTAACTCATTATATTGTTCTTGTGATTTGATGAATTCATGACAAAAATAGTGAACTATGGTTTTAAAAGAAAATATTAAATAGTAATTCATTTTACAGGCGCCTGGGTGGGTCAGTGGGTTATGCCTCTGCCTTCGGCTTGGGTCGTGGTCTCAGGGTCCTGGGATAGAGGCCCACATCGGGCTCTCTGCTTGGCAGGGAGCCTGCTTCCTCTGCACTCTCTGCCTGCCTCTCTGCCTACTTGTGATCTCTCTCTGTCAAATAAATAAATATATTTTTTTTCAAAAAAGAAAGAAATTCATTTTACTATATTAAAGAGATCGACTCCATTTTTTGGTATTTGACACTGTCAGCTTTGAGCCTCACCCCTCTTTCTTATGATTCTGTCCCACATCTAGGCAAGCTGGTAAGAAAGACTTTGGCATTTGGCAAGAGATTGAAACTGCAAATACGTGCCTGTATGAGAATTCTCATAACATAGTAACAGCACCAAGCCAGTCACCTATGCCTGCTCTTTCCACGTTGTTTTGGAACATCTTTGGAAACCTGTCTTGCTCTCCCTGGGAACTCTAAATTACATAAGTAACAAACCTTTTAATATTGTCTTGGTATGTGTGCAATGTTATTAGGCTTGGCATCAAAACCACATTTCAAGTGGGCAAGTTAAAAGAGAATCAAATTAATACTTTAACTTTCTGAATATGCTTAGGTTAAAAAAAAAAGTACTTTTTAAACTTCAGATCTATGAAAGCAGTAATAACATGTTTGACCACAGACGAATTTAGTGGAATTACAAATTATAACTCCATTTTGAGCCCCAGTATTAATTAAGAACATGAACGTTGTCAGTTCGTTCATTTTAGCAGATCTAATGCTATGGTTCTACCTGTTAAGTTCTCCCTGTACAATACATTGAAATTACTGACTCCATCCAAGTATGTTCTTTTTCCTGCCTATTCAAAAAACTTCTTAGCTAATTTTGCCTTCCTCTCCAAAGGGATATAATATGCCTTCACCGATCTACTTATGGGTCCCTCCACAGTCTCGCACACAGTATTTGTAGGCAAGATCTTAACGGCATACAACTTTCTCCCCGAGCATAGGTGTGACATTACATTGGTTTTATTCTCCTCTGAAGACAAATATGTCTTTATTCATCTGACATTGTTCATTAAGGGCATAAACTTACTGATGAGGAAGTTAAAAAAAGGGAATAAGCCATTGCCCCATACATCATGCAGGACCCTTCCACCTTAGTTAAATTCCTGTAAATTACTTGGCAAACTGTGGCCTCGTCTATCCTTGACATTGCCAAGAAACAGCTATTGACTTTCTCAATACCACAACTTTTTTTTTTTTTTTTAAGACTCTTTCTGATTTGGAAGGCAACAAATTCTTCATTTACAAATTCTTCAAATTATAAATTTATAAATTTGACCTAATCGTATTTGCACTGTTAACTTGCAAATTGATCCATTTTGAGTGGTTCTTCCCTTAACAAAAGTCTTCTGAAACCCCAATTAAAATACAACAGTTATTACATTAATGGCCTCAGAGACCATTACTCTGTAGGTGTTTTAGCAACATCATTTCATGTCTCCTGGAATCTCTGGATCATCCATGATATCCTTAAGTTGTCCATAAATTTCTGATGCAAGAAACTGCCTTCCTTGGCCCTGTGCTACACACCATTAAAGCAGCCACAAAACCATAAAACTAGGTTCTCCTGGAAATGGAGACGATCACAAGCCCTGGGCCTGACACTGTGTACTTAGCTGCTTATGGTCTTGCTTAGTTCATGAAAGAGGAACCCTACAGATGCAGCAAGATGGTCAAGACCTTCTTGCTACCCAAAAGACCCTAAATGAGCCCTCTGGTATATACCACTTGCAGGAGGGGAAGGCCTCTCCTGCCCTTAGTCTATTGCCAGATGCCATAGTCCTGGAGAAGCTCAGCCTTCTTCCAACTTCCTTGGTCATCTGGGAGCTCCTTAGGATCAAGTGAGTCAAAAACAGTGGAGCTCACATACTTAATGGAAGGCACTGTCACCATCACATAGGACGGAGCTTGGAAGACATTGCTGCTTTTCATTCCTTAACATTTAGTCTCAACAGCTGAACCAAATTTTGAGTAGGGGTTCATCCTGGTTTTCAGCATGATTACAACATGTACATTTGTGTTTAAATCCTTTAGTTTGTTCCTATTGTTAAATAATTTCATATATTTTTGTTAGTATTTTCTAAAAATCTATAACTAGCATTTAGCACCTCTTTATACTGCTATACATTTTGGTATTTATATTGAATCACTTTTGACCTTGTTTTGTTTTTCTTGGAAAACTTTGCAAGTCACTTGTGATGCTTTAAGTATCTACTAATGTGTTTTTCAAAACAAGAAATACAATGAAATATTACCATGTGCCCATTCGATTGTCTAAAATGCAGAAAACTGAGAACATCAAATTCTGACAAGGATGTGGGGGTAGCAGGAACTCTCATTCTTTGCTGGTGGGAATGCAAAATGGTGCAGCCACTTTGGAAGACAGATTGGCAATTTCTTACAAAACTTAACATACTCTTAGCATATGATCTAGCAACCATTTATGTCCACACAAAAGTCTGCATATGGATGGTCATAGCAGCTTTCTGCCTAATTGCCCAAAGTTGGAAGCAACCAAGATGTCCTGCAGTGAATGGATAAACAAACTATGATGTATCGAAGACAACAGAAAATTATTTGTCACTAAAAAGAAATGAAATATCAAGCCATGAAAAGACACAGGGTAACCTTAAATGCATATTATTAAGTGAAAGAACGTAGTCATAAAAGGCATTATTTCTGTCAGTCACATTTCTTAGCATGACACACTAAAGAAATATGAATTTTATTTAGAAAGAGAATAGTAATTTTTTATATTTTAAAAACCATTTTAAACATACAAAAAGTTGCAAGGATAATAAAATAACTATTTGTCCTGGGGGTTTTGAAGGTAAATTGCCAATACACCATATATAGCATCAATAATATCTCATCTATAATTATAATGTGTAACTGCTATAATGTGGAAACTAAAGTGATATCAAATAATTCACAGAATTATTTCAAGTTTACCCACTCTCTCAATAATATCTATTATAGCATAGCAGTCTATGCCTATATTTGTCACATTTAGCTATCATATCCTTTTGATCTATTTCAATCTGGAATACCTTAATTTTCCTTGTTTTTCAGGACTTATTTTTAAAATTATAGAGCAGTTATTTTGTAAGACCTCAATAAAATTGGTTTGTCTAATGTTTTTCCATGATGAGATTCAGGTTAGTATAATTGTTTGTTGCCATGTGGCATATGATTTTGATTTGTTCTAAATTCCTTTGGGTTCCTTTCCTGTATTAAATATTACTTGAATAAGAAATCCTTTTAGTGTTTCCCTTAGAAAAATTACTCTTTTCCATATTGTAACTGGTATTTTGTGGGGAGGTATTTTATCATTATGCAAATACCCAATATTGTATCAAACTTCTGTCCCCTTATTTAGTATCCATTGATGGTCCTTGGCTGAATTACTATTTTGATACCTGTCAATTTTATTAGATGGTATTTTATTAGATGGTATTTTACCCTAAGGAAAAACTCTCTTCTCTATGTTTCCTCATTTATTCACTTATTTTTATCAGCATGGACACACGAATTCCCATTTTATTTAATTTTATTTAAATTTAATTTTATTTAAATTTATTCCTATTTTATTCAATGCTTTATAATTAGTTACTATTATTATTTAACAGTATCTTTGCTTGTCTCCAGTTAGGCCAGTGAGTAACTCTTCACCTATACCAATCATTCTCAGTACTTTCTTTCTCTTAGGCATGGCTCAGTTATTTAAGGGGCATCTTGTATCTTTTGCAAACCAGCCCTGTAATTTACCATGTCTTCAAATACATTCATTACTTTCAGGGGAGAAGCAAAATTAGAACCTGAGATCTGGGCGATAGGTTTGCTCACAGCTACTGGCGTGTTGCGGCTCTAAGACTCTCTCAGTGAACATGCATCACACGCACGCATCTGAATTCACTTAATTATCTACCTACATAGACTGAAACCTTTGAGCTACACTAATACTTTCTATTTCAATCTTCCATACAGGATTTGTTGTACATTTCTCCCTTCACATATTTGCAAATTCCCTCCATGACAGCCAGAAATCCAGCTTCTATTACCCTTAGCATATTTACTTCTTTAGCCCCCCTAGGTGCACGATCTGCCATCCCATCCCATGCGTGATCTTCTGACCATCCACCAACCCCTTCACCACAGGGGAGTCCTTTACACCTCCTCCAGCATTCCACACCAATCCATACAATGACTCTCTACGCTGGGTTGCTGCTGTCACCACAACTCATCCAGACAGGGGTGCCCCAGCTCTGATGCAACTGCAAATCTGTGCTAGCTAGCTGCACCACTGACCCCAGACACAATACCCACCTCACCCCACCTTAGCTATGACACCTGTTACCAGACTACCAGCATCACTATTCTGCACTTACATGGAGGTCTTTCCAACCCCGCCCCCCTTCCTAGAAGCCCCTCCCCTGCAACCTCTTTGAGCTTCAGCGTGCCAGGCAGTGCCTCCTGCCCATCCCCTTCCCTACATCCTCCTCCCTTCCCTCAGGCTCTGACTCCTTGGGCCAGGCTGTTGTATCAATCAATGTCTCCCATGCGGGGTCACACCTCACCCCATTTGAAGTTAATTTATATTTATTTGAGTCCATATTCGAGTTTGGGCTATAGTAATGAGTGTAGCTGAAATGTCTCTTTCTAGCCCTCAATTTCCTTGATTATGTAATGTACATATTCTTGAAATTTTATCTGTGATAATTTTAATTCCTGAATCTCATTTCAGAACATTCAAAACTTCATTATTAGGGGAAAAAATTAAAATATTTTTTAAATGGGAGCAGTAAGAAAGCTAACAGAAAGGGAAGTCTTTTAATATTATTTTGAAATTACTTTTTAAAATATGTCATAACTCCTCAGCTTATGTGTAGTCCCCAGGCATTGTTAATGCCCATGAATGCTAATTAACACTGAACTGCTTACTACAATGTTTTCCTAGCAGGCAGCCTCAAAATGTCCCATTATCGTGATTAAATATTTATTGAACTTGAAGTGTGTCCTCAACACTGTAAAGAAGGTACAGGAAAAGTTTCTACTTCAAAGACATTCTCATGTTCAGAAGTTCATCAAGACAAGATTACATACCCAAGATTTTTTTCCTCAAATTCTATTACACTCTATCTTGTATTTATTGATGAATTTTCTTATTAAATACATGAACATAAATTTAAAACAGTGTCTATCAGAAAAATCGTTCTTGAGAGAAATCTGACAGTATCTACCAGTTACATAAAATCTGCCCTTATCCTTTGACCCTTAAAGAAATCTACTTTAGTATTTTAAACAGTTCAATCATTATACGTACAATCTCTACATTTAGGATTTTCAACAATAGTACAACTGTTTGAGTTGGATTATCCCTTGCTGTGGGGGTCTCCCATATTTCAGAGAATGTTCAACAGAAGCCCTGGCTTTTATCCTCCACATACTTATATAATCATCCACCAAACCCCAATAGCTACACAAAGAACAATATCCCTAAACATTGTCAGATGTCCCCTGGCAAGGCAAAGTCCTCCAACCTACACTGGAAACCACTGCATTATATATACAAAAATAAAGAATGATTGGGGACTTTATAGTACATTATGTGTTATTTTCATAAAGAATATTTCATTTTATAGAAAACTGTGAGTGACAGGAATCACAAATAATTCTATGGGACAGACAGCTAAAGTAAGCGAAGAAAAATCACCCACTGAAACTGTGCTAAATTAGGGAGCTCATGACATGTGCTCCAACTAGAAGGGACTGCTGTCCCTACATTGTAATTGTCAAGTATTTCAAGACTCAAATTCAGATCTAATATTGCTAATTCCTTTTTTCAAGAAAAAACATACATGTGAAACTTTACTATTTTAAATACTAAGAATTTATTTTTTAAATACCTTGCTAACCAATCTTTTTTGTTTCACACCCTCTGTTATACTATTAAGTTATAAAATACAAAATTTCACATAAATTTGTAATTTTTACCTGAGTTATGTAAAATACATAAATAATAGAAGAATATAAAGTGTTTATCACTGTTATACCCAGTAATAACCACTGGGTGGTTATTACTTTCATAACAAGAATAATAATTGCTAACATATTTCTTCTATTGATAACTGAGGCTTTATGACAATTTCATGGAGAGAACACACAAATATCAGTGTGGGTGATAGAGAAGTTAGGTGTTTAGGAAGCAGCGATAGGCCAAAGAGAGGAATCCCTCAGCTTCCACAAAAACCTAAACTATGCTGACACCATGGTGTTTTTTAGCATCTGACAGCTGAAAGCCACAAAATTGTGGAAATAGGAAGCTGTCACCTACATGAAGGAAACTGAACAGGGACATAACAACTGCCCACTAGTCCTCTCTCTCTCTTCAGCCATATTTAAGCAGAGATGTCTGTGTGTCCCAAAGTTTGAGAGAAGAAAATGACTCCAAGGATGAAGAGGTTGCAACAGGAAACTTTGGAACCAGCCCAGGTGACACGTCCCAAATAAAATTCTTACTTCATGTAACAAAGTCGAAGCTGTTTCCACAACTGTGGTATGTTTTGCTTGTGCTAACCTTTTAACTTCCTAGGAAATGGAGCCAGAAAGGAGAAGGAGAAAAATCACACAGAGGAATCAATACTCCAGAAGATGGAGGCAAAAATTCCATGTAGAACTCAGGATAAAAATAAAAGATCCCAGGAGGCCAGGGAGAATACTCTTGACAAAGACATGTGCCACTTTTTTTTTTTTTTCTTTTTAGCGTAACAGTATTCATTGTTTTTGCACCACACCCAGTGCTCCATGCAATCCATGCCCTCTCTAACACCCACCACCTGCTTCCCCCAACCTCCCACGCCCCGCCCCTTCAAAACCCTCAGATAGTTTTTGAGTCCATAGTTTCTCATGGTTCACCTCCCCTTCCAATTTCCCTCAACTCCCTTCTCCTCTCCATCTCTGCTTGTCCTCCATGCTATTTGTTATGCTTCACAAATAAGTGAAACCATATGATAATTGACTCTCTCTTCTTGACTTATTTCACTCAGCATCATCTCTTCCAGTCCTATCCATGTTGATACAAAAGTTGGGTATTCGTCCTTTCTGATGGAGGCATAATACTCCATAGTGTATATGGACCACATCTTCCTTATCCATTCATCCGTTGAAGGGCATCTTGGTTCTTTCCACAGTTTGGCGACCATGGCCATTGCTGCTATAAACATTGGGGTATAGATGGCCCTTCTTTTCACTACTTCTGTATCTTTGGGGTAAGACATGTGCCACTTTCTATGGGCACTTTGTCCATCCTAAAGGAGACTGTGTGATTCACAGAGCAGGTCCCTGCTTCATGAAGGTCCTGCTTCATGATGTGATTTAGGCAGCAAATATTGGAATGGAAGAAAAATGTTCTTGACATACAAAGCAGGCACCATTATAGGACCTAAATGGTCCATCTATTTTAATATGCAAACATAATGATTTTACTTTTTTTTTTCCTTTGTTGAAGTAGCTAATAGTTACAGGTTAAGTTTTTCCTAAATCTGAAAGGAAACAACCAGAAATGTTTTTATTAATTTGGATTTGGGATCAAATGAGCCATTGGAATCTCTTGTTGAAGAATAAAAATTTCCAAGGTTTATTGCTTATGCAGACATCAAAAACTAATGACATACTGTATAGTGAATAACATAACATTATAAAAAATAAAAATAATTAAAAAAAGAAGAAGGGCGCCTGGCTGGCTCAGTGGGTTAAGCCTCTGCCTTCAGCTCAGGTCGTGATCTCAGGTCCTGGAATCAAGCCCCGCATTGGGCTCTCTGCTCGGTAGGGAGCCTGCTTCCCCCCTCTCTCTGCCTGCCTCTGCCTACTTGTGATCTCTCTCCCTCTGTCAAATAAATAAATAAAATCTTTTAAAAAAAGAAGAAGAAGAAAGTGAAGTGGGTTTTCTAAGGTGATCACAAAGAGGTGATCACAAAGGTTTTCTAAGGTGATCACAAAGATCATAAAGAGAGAAGAAAGTCTTGCCCAAGTTGAAGAGGACAATTGAAGATCTGAAGCATGGGAAGTGGTGAAGAGAGAATATGGCTGCCTTTCAGTGAGAGGTGAGCCTCCTGGAGAAAAGGCTGGTCTCAGTAAGAGAGGACCAAAAGCAGCCATATAAATGCGTACCAAGAACTAGCACCACAGTGCTGACTTAAAATGATCCTCCTCATGGGACAATGTATGCCTCAGTGGTAACTTATGTGGACAGATTGCAATTTGCCACAACCACTCCCCATTTCATTTTATGATAAGTCTCCTAGGGGAAAGGATAAGTTTTTAGTCAGTGTGCTGAGATAGACATTGCTTTACAACACATAAAGAAATGGCATACTTCTCATCCAAGTTTGTGTACTGACACATTTTTCTATTCTGTATCTCATCACACTGTTTTGTATGTTCCACACTTTCTAGTATGTGCATGTATTATTTTGGAGGATCTTAAAAAAAAACACTTCTAAGAGAAAAATCCATTACATGTGATGCCCTGTTTTTGTTGTTGTTGTTTGTTTGTTTGTTTGTTTTTAATTAAAACAATCTATTACCAATGGGAATTTTAGAATATCAACATGGAGGTGAAATTGATGATACTGAGGCCAATGTGTATTTTCTCATTGATCCATGGCAGTCTGTAGACCTCACAGAAAATAAAACAATGGCTAATAAATCCTGCTTTGAAACAGAGAAGGTTTAAAATAATGAAAAAATCTATTTCTCATTTTGTAATATACAGACTGTTTCACTTAATTGTATTTTGCTCTATAGCTTTGGCATGGGCATTACTTTTCCCTTGGCATTAGTATTAGTGGATTATTCTGCAAGAAATTCCCTTTGAGGGACTATCAGGCACTGCAGTTTTGAGAAGCTAACATTTGGTAAACAGTAGAAATCAGGGAAATTTCAAATAAAAATGAGAAACAAGAAAGAAATGCACTATTCCTTATTTATATGGAAAATAAATGCTTTAATAGCAAACATTGCGGAGTTTATGATTTACATCTGCTCTTTAGAATGCATTCAGCTCCTCTTTTCTGTTTCTCAGCAAGGGTACTTGAGATCAGCCCTACGCTGCCTAAGAATAAGACATAAAATCCCTGACCACCTTCTAATATTTCTACACACACCTTGTTCTAAACAGATTTGAAATGGTTCGCTATTTCTGAATTGCTTCATCCCCTCCTTTCCAGCTCCAGTTGAAGATTAGTTAAAAAAGGCTCCATTATGAACTAGAGTAAATGCAGCTCAGTGTACATACTTTGGGATTGGAAATGAAATCTAGTATTTCTTTTTACAAATATACACAGAGACATGTTCATTTACATATAACCATGCATAGAAAACTGTGTGTATATAGCATGTTTGTACATCAAATACCACATGATCAGTTCTTTGAATTCCTATTTCTGGCTTACTAATAATTCCCTGTATCATCCTTCCCTACTTACACATATTTATATTTTTTAGAAAAACTTGATAGGAAAAAAAAATCCAGAATATTCATATCTGTCCACATTACTTTCATTCACTCTACACACTTGTATTAAAGGGCAACTTTATGTCAGTCCCCACTGCTCTGAAAGCATTAACTGTCATCAGCTAATAATATTACAACACAAATTAGGTTTATTCTATTATTTAAATTTAACAAATAAACATGTTTTGTTAAATTGCTATCCTGGATCCTGATGCAAATGCAACTGATATTATCTTTGCCTTGGAAACATGCACAGTCATGTAAGGGAAGGGTCAGTTGCATAAACCAGTGACTACGGTAAAAATTATAAAATATGCATTTATACAAAGAGCCACAGAGAGTAAACTCTGCAAAGGAAAGTCAAAAAGGAAATTCTATTTGACCTTCTTTCTCTATCCTCTAGCATAATATGTTATTGAATTTTCTACAGAGAAATATGTTTCCCCTTTAGGATGATGAGTCCCAACTAGATTGAAGAAGCTAAGTGAATAGGATAAGAGTCCAGCCTCTTTTCTCAAAAACTGATGAAATCACACTAACTCTCGCAATAATAAGCATGATTTACTTTTTCTCAAGTAAAATAGGAGGCACAGGAAAAAATATTTTTATGGTGCGTTCAGTAAGACGGTACTCCTCTTTTTGTATTAGCCTTATTAGAGCTGTCATTTTATCTATATTACCCAATTTAGAATTCCTCAGTGGGACCCTACTTGTCCATACTCCATATTGAGAAATGGAAAATTACATGCTCACCATAACGACAATGCCAGTTCTGAACTGTCCTCCGGAGAAAACATACAGTTCGTCACTATTGGCTATAATTATTTCTTGTCTTGAGCCAGTGGTTTTCGAAGATATTTTAAGGGATAAGTATTTGTAGTAGGCTTCTCCTACGAAATGTTACCTGGAATGTGCTATCACCAGATTTGCCTAATTGCTTCATCTCAACACTTAAAGATTTCAGCTTAAATATTACTTTTCCCCCCAGGCTTTCCTTTTTTTTTTTTAATTTTTAAAAATATTTTATTTATTTATTTAACAGACAGAGATCACAGGTAGGCAGAGAAGCAGGCAGAGAGAGAGGAAGGGAAGGGGGCTCCCCGCTGAGCAGAGAGCCCGATGCAGGGCTGGATCCCAGGACCCTGAGATCATGACCTGAGCCAAAAGCAGAAGCTTTAACCCACTGAGCCACCCAGGTGCCACTCCCCTAAGCTTCCTTAAACCGTCTCATCAAAAGTGGTCCCTCTAAATGCTAATCATTTCTCTTCTACTTTTTTTTTTTTTTTTAAGATCTATCTGAGTATAGCTGGCACACAATGTTACATTACTTTCAAGCATACAACACAGTGATTCAACAACGCAATATGTTAGGCTATGTTCACAAGTGCGACAGCCTCTGTCCCCATACAACGCTATTAAAATGCCATTTGTTATATTCCCTATGCTGTACCTTTTATTCTCATGCCTTCTTCACTTTATAATGTAATAATTATTTTCAGTTGTACAATATAGTCATTCACACTTCCATAGAATACCCAGTGCTCCTTACAAGTGCCCTTCTTAAACCTCATCATCTACTTGACCAATCCCCCCACTAACCTCCCCTTGGTCACCATCAGTTTGTTCTCAGTAGTTAAGAGTCTGCTTCTTGATTCGCCTCTTTTTCCCTCCTTTGCTCATTTGTTTTGTTTTTCAAATTACACATAATGGTGAAATCATGGTATTTGTCTTTCTCTGACTGAATTCTTTTGCTTAATAGAATACGTACTCTCTAGAACCATCCATGTCATTGCAAATAGCAGTATTTCAGTCTTTTTTTTGTAGCCGAATACTATTCCACACATGCAAATACACACACATATACATGCATGTATGTGTGTGTGTGTGTGTGTGTGTGTGTATCTCACATTCTCCCATCTTTTTTCTTCTCAGATCTAGGGTTAGGGTTAGGGTTATGGCCAGGGTTGTGGTTAGGATTAGGCCCAGGTGAGAGAATGTGCCTGGTATTCTGTAGTTCAGAGACTTCTCCAAAGGATTAGGTTTAGATTTAGTGTGGGGAAAAGCTCCTGCTTACTAAAAGACTTGAGATTAGTTTACCCTATCCGGATACTTTTCTTCTTCTTCTTTTTTTTTTTTTTCCCCAAGATTTTATTTATTTATTTGACTGACAGAGATGACAAGTAGGCAGAGAGGCAGGGTGGGGGGGGAGTTGGGAAGCAGGCTCCCTGCTGAGCAGAGAGCCTGAGGCAGGGCTTGATCCCAGGACCCTAAGATCATGACCTGAGTCGAAGGCAGAGGCTTAACCCACTGAGCCACCCAGGCGCCCCTGAATACTCTTCTTTATCTGTGTCTTATAACATAATCTAATCATAGAAATAAAAGCCATCATTTTGGTGTGACATGGACAGCAGGGGCAAGGAAACTTGGGAGCTATTTTAGAATCCTATATACCATGTAGACTAGTACAGGTCATGGAGTCAACAAAGCCATGTCATCAAAACTAATATTTAGAAAACAGTTTGACATTTCAAAAATATCCTAATTTATCTTTATGGGAAATACCAAGATTTTACTGGACTTTGCTGTCCTTATTTATAATTATGTGTATATGCATGTCTGTGTCTGTATCTGTTGGTTCACTTTGCTTTTGTTTTAACTTGTTTTGCCTTTGCTTTGGGTGTTTGCTTATTTTTTTTAATTCTATATGGAGGACACAGGTAACACTGTAATTTCTGAGACCCTTGCAGGACCAGTAACATTAAAAAATATGTTGTGTATCATTTTTCTTCTTTTTTTCACCTATGCACAGAATTAAATAAAGTTGTTGATATGCTCTGCTCTAGAAGGCACACTTTGTAAGGTCAAAATATTGAATACACTATAAAATTGATAAGTTATAGAGTTTATAGATGTTGAAAAGCATTTTAAATGCTTCCAACTCCCTATGGAAGAATGATTTCAATTTCTTCCAATGTCCTATACTGCAAGGAATTTAAAACATTTGCCAAATGTATTAAGCAATAACAACTCACCAGCCATGACTTTAGAGTAGACTGATTTGATTTCTTTCACTCTTAAGTTAAAAGCAGACACTGACAGAGAATTTGCTTAAATTAAAATACCTATAAATACATCTTGTAGGTTATGTAACATGATTTAATTCTACCTATTTTTCTAATAATAACCTGACACCAATAACCAAAGGCTTGGTGAAAACACCCATAAATTATCATTTGTGTATAGAGCAAGCTAGAACGAGACTAAACATGATATCCTAAAATTTATGTTTATTCATAAACAGAGTCACAAAATAGATGCAGGAGGTTGCACCTGTTTAAGGCACATACTCTCCCAGACTGCAATTAAATGAGTTTCATCATCTCCTCTAGATGAGATTTCTGCAGTGGGATGGAGTTAATTAAGTGCATTCTGTGAAAATAATTAGTGTTTGTGGAATATGTAAATGGAATGGCTGCGGTAGGTGTATATGAAGATATTATATGGGGATTATTACATAGCCCTTCAGATTTCAGAAATTACCAAGAGTAACAAGAATAAAACATTCACAGGCATGCATGCAAAACTCTCTCTATATAGACACAATATTATCAAATTATCCAAGTTGATTAAAGCTTCAGCAGCAAAGTAAAGGTGCAATATTCAAGTGACTTCATGTTTCTACAAGTGAAATTGAGAATAAAATAGCTTTTTCTCAAGTTACCTAAAATGTCAAGTAAAAGTGGCTTGCAAATTAAATTAACTAGAAAATTGTCTTTGTCTTTCAGCAGATAAAATCTTATTGTCCTCCCAGAATAATTACAAAATAAAAAATGGTCTTATCATCTCCCACTTTATTGTACTGAAACCAGTAGGAAACTGGATTAGTTTCTATTGGATAAAATGGTTGTAATGGGTCAAAGGGAAATTTCTGGTTGGAACCAAAAAAACACTTCTGATACATACACAATAGTCCCTTAAAGCTCTCAACTAACTTACTTCCAAGGAACTTTAATTGTATATATGTTAATATTATTGTAACTTACAGAAAATGTAATTATTAATCACAGCAAATCATAGAAAATCAAATTCAAAGAAAGGAGACTTAACTTAGTGGTGGCTGTCCTGACATAGACTCTCTCTCTCCCTCTCCCTTTTTTCTTTTTTCTAATTTCAAAAACAGATTTTATTATTTTTTTGAAACTCATTTTTTGGTGTTAATTTGAGGTTATAATAGTGTATTATTACACTATATAATAGTGTATTATTAATTTGGGGGTAGAATTTAGTGATTCATCAATTGCATATAACACTCAGTGTTCATTACATCAAGTGCCCTCCATAATGCCCAACACCTTATTACTCCCCTCCCCTCTAATAACCCCCAGTTTTTTTCTCTATAGTTGAGTTTCCTATGATTCGCCTCCGTCTCTACTTTTATCTTATTTTATTTTTCCTTCCCTTTTCCTTTGTTCATCAGTTTTGTTTCTTAGATTCCACAATTGAGTGAAATCATATGGTATTTTTCTTTCTCTAACTTATTTCACTTAGTATAATACCCTCTAGATCCATCCCCACCATTGAAAATGGCAAGATTTCACTCTTTTAGAATCTCTTCTCTAGTCATCACTATTCTCTCCATTGTTGGGCAGGTACATTCGTGGTACAAGTCATGTTTGTAAACTTAACACAGCATTGAATAAGCTTTCTCTTCTACATGATAAAATTTCAAGTCTTTGAAGGTAGCTAACATATATTAGTGTGTTAAAGCAAAACTTATCACAGTACAAGTATTTTTTATGTAACATAGTTGCTAGATATTTCACCTTAACTGCTTATCTCTGACCCCACACTAACTTGCAACTGCTCGTCTTAGAATATGCAACCAACATGACTAAAACTTAACCTCCTGAGCATGAAATCCGGGAATCTGGAAGGACATGGTCTATTGATACTAGCAAATTATATAAATTTTCAAGGTCATACTGAAGATTATTTATTTGGCCAATACATAAGATAAATGGTACTTTGCTTTAGCTTGACTTCCTGGACCTTTATGAATCCATTTTATTCTACTAGGAATTTCATGTCAGAATATAAACTCTCTATTTTCCTAACTGCATAATTAACATTCAACAAAGCTTCTAATCAAAGCATCCCTTTCTCATTAGTATAGTTCTGACAGTTTCATCATCAAGTGGCAAGTGTTCCAGCAAATTGTGTTGATATCCTATCAGATATGTCAAGAACTTGATCTTCCTTTCCATTAAGTCCGATTAGGGACAGGAACCAATTTCCATTATGAAAATGTGACTGAAAACAAATGAAACTTTTCCAACAAATTCTTCTAATAGAAAATGGATTAAGCTCACACTCTCCTTCCTATATATTCCACATGCACCAAGTATTTCTGAAATACTAGTTGAATAATTTAATATTGATAAACTGGTGTAAAAACTGTAGGAAAAAACTCCTTAAAATCAATTAGCTATTTGATTATGGTCAAGCTTTGAAAGACTGCAAAACAAAATAAAACAAACAAAAACCAAATTGAATCTTAGAACTCATCCATGACTAGGAATGGCATCATCATTTTAGTAGTGGCTATTTTAGGATGGATTTTACTTACTTTTCCATTTATTGCATTACATTTATTACATGTATTCTGAGATTACATAACTTTGAATTTATTTATCTCTGCTTTTTATCCTAAGCATATAAGACTATCATTAACCAATAAAGTTGCACTTTTAATTATACTTATACTTACTTATAAATATCTAAATTAATTAAATTTATATTTAAATATTTTCATAAGAGATTTCATAATGATTTTCTTTTTGGTTCACTGTCATTTTTGATTCTGTATCTTTACTGATAATTAATTTTCAATATCCTGCTTCATCTTCAGTCTTGTTCCTAACACTTGCACTGTATAAAAAGACAGTATATAAATAACTTGGGAGAGAAAAAAAAAAACCCTCCATTTGCATCCAGGTTTTTGTATAGTAAAATATTTTACAGTAAGAATATCCCTCTTGTAGCATCCATCTAGGGATCAATGGACCAAGATGAAGCTGGTGAAAATGTAAATAAGGTATCCCAAATTAAGGGGGATTTAAGAATTACTGTGTTCATGTTGTAAAAATTTCATAAAGCTACATCTTCTGATAATTTATCTCGAACTATGAATAAAAACGGAAATAAGATTATTAAAAATGTAAGGGTCTGGGGAGTTCCTGACCTTTAGAGAGTCAAAGCAATCAAATGGATTAGCTCACCATTGGACAATGGGTAAGGAGGCCTCTTGAAAAGTTCAGGTATGATTTTTTACTAGCGTAGAATTTCTGAACAGATCTTAAAATGTTAAGAATGACTGTTGCAAACACTTTGAGCATCAATTTGGCATTTGTTCTACCAGTTTCTTGACAGAGTCTTTCCCCTTTCCAATGTTCTAGTTTCAACCCAGAAGCAGTGGCTTTCTACTTTTTCAAGCTTTTATAAAAATTCTCAAAAATATGGTAAAAAAACCATAATAGATTAAAATACCCAGATTTCCACCACCTAGATTCAACAATATTGCATATCTTCCTATAATCTTTCCCACTACATGCATATCACACACACACACACGTGTGTGTGTGTGTGTGTGTGTGTGTTTTGCTGAGCCACTTCAAACTCGTGGACACAGCACTTCTTTCCTAAGTACTTCAGTATGTGTCTTTGCAAAATAAAAATGTCATTTCACCTAAGTGAAATAATGTTATCATGATGGAAATTATTAGCAATAATTCCCTAACAGCTTCTGTTGCAGAATGAAATATTTAAATATTCCAAATTATATATCAAGTGTCTTTTGTAAACCTTTTTCTTTTCCACCATTTCCCAATCAGGACACTCAAAATACTTTCTTTGTTTCTTACTCTAGACCAGTTCCTACTTTTAAAACTGACATTGAGTTGTTCAGGGACCATCTTGTTTGTAGAATATCCCATATTTTGCAATTGTCTCACTGGTTTTGAAGACGTTGTTTGACTTGTCCTTTCTTCTATGTTTTCTCTACACTAAAGGCTAGATTTAAAATTACATTGTAACTTTAATGTAGCAAGACCTCAATATATGCATCAATCAATTGATCAAAGTGCTTAAGAAATTAATGAACACAGAACATATGCACACTTTTAGTCCAAAGTAATGGATATGTTAATGTGTTTTTTAAATACTCGATTAAGTTTAATAAAAGCAAATCAAATTTAAAATTTCACTTTCTCCTTAGCATTTAAAGTTGAGCTTTAAGTATAGCATTGCTTCCCATAATATTGCATATTTATTTTTTTTAAAATGCTCTAAATACATGATTATATATATATATATATATCAGTTTGCTGACAAATATATCTGATAAATGTGATAGCTATTTGTTTCATCATTTTATTTTTTCTGTTCTACTTTATACGATTTTTTCCTAGCTTATTTTTGGTATTTCACCAATAGGGAGTCCTATATTGATGTAAACTGTAGCAAAATTATTCCTCTATTCCCTCCTTGGTATTTTTTTTTTTAATTTGTATAGGCATACGAGCTTTTTCAAAATATCACCTGTTAAAACTGTGTTGATAAACTAATAATTCTGTATGACTTCCAGGCATGTCTGTCTTTGAGATATGAAAAACAACCATATGCATGGACAGTTACTATAAAAATTTTGCCAATCATGCAAAAATCAAAATTACTGAACAATAATGTGATTGCTACATGATGAGAATATAAACAAAAACTCAAAATGGTAGTGGAAAGGATGCATGAAAGCATTACCCAGATGGAATATAGGGAAACCCTTTTTCCTAGGTGCAGAGAGTCGGTGAACAAAAGCATTATGGATAAAATGAGTTTTATTTTGTTTTCATCTGTTTCTTTCCATTCTAGAAAGCATTCTGTGAAAAACCCATTACTGTACAGCAAGCGCAGAGCTCTTCATTGTTTTTTAACATAGTAATCACCCAGTAAATATGAGGCACCAAAGTAAATTGACAATGTTCAATTACATGAATAAGTTTTCTACATTAAAATAAAGGAAAAAATAACATGACATATGGGACCAGGAGTATATGCCATTCTCCCAACTTCAAAAAAAAATTATTTTCTCTGCCTGATTGCATAACCAGACATAAAAAGTCAGTAAGTCTATGAAATACACATTCACATAACTTATATTTGGCATTTGCTTATTTTGGAAATGATATTCATTTGTAATTTTCTCATCATTTTTTAATTGGGATTTACGACATCTTTCTAGAACCAACAGGAAGATACTGGAGAAAACTGAAGTTGATGAACCAATCTATGGTCCTGCTGCTTTATACTCACTGCACTCCTTGACAGTTTGGATGAGTTTTCAGTGGACTAACAGATTTCTACCATTTCGATTTCCTGCTGCAAGAAAGCACATTTATTCTTCTAAAAGTAACACTCAGTCTCTGCTACTTAACAGTGGCCAAAAAATGTGAGTTCAGAATCTCCTAGAAAATAAAGTTAAAGGGATCAAGATTTAACTGTCTAAATATCTAAGATTGTATATATAACATTGGTGTATAGTTTTAGAGAGTAACTCAATAATTCAATAATTCATCTAAGAGTTGTTGATTCTGTCTTACATTGGCCAATTGAGATAGAGATATCAATGTCATGTTTACTGCCCAAAGGGAGAAGCCTTCTTGTACTCAAATTCATGAAAACGTGGATGTTCTCACAAAAAGGTCAGGAGATGTAATAGTTATGGTAAGTCAGACACATCCAACAATATCTGTAGATTTAATACAATAGGAGTTATCGCCCCCCCCCTTTTTTTTTAAAGATTTTATTTATTTATTTGACAGACAGAGATCACAAGTAGGCAGAGAAGCAGGCAGATAGAGAGGAAGGGAAGCAGGCCCCCTGCTGAGCAGAGAGCCCGATGTGGGACTCGATCCCAGGACCCTGAGATCATGACCTGAGCCGAAGGCAGCGGCTTAACCCACTGAGCCACCCAGGCGCCCAAGTTATCGCCCCTTTATACAACTCCCAGATGTTGGCAAATGCCCGATGATGTTCCAGATCATTCAAGAATCCGGGCACCTCCCATAATCAGGCTCTGCTATTTTCAACAGGTAAATTCTAGACAGCAATAAAAAGAGAGAGAGAGGGTGATGGAAAGCTGATCTACTTAATTATGCCAGTCCAGGAAACACACACACACACACACATAACATTAGCTCATAATGTTTGGGAAAAATACTGGTTCATAGCCATCTTCAAAGTGTACTAAATGGAGCCTCAGCCTGGGTAGCTGTTCTCAGAAGTATGTGTATGAAAAAGTAAGGAGATATGAATTTCTGATAGGCAAGTACTAGTCTCTGCTGCAGGTGGAAATTTAAAGAGGTTTTTAAAGTGTCATTCTACTGAAATAACAGGGTCTCCTTCATTACCACCACCATGAAGTAAATACTCCTGAAAATATGTTCACCTTTATGCCTTATCAATTTCCCAGGTACAGTTTTCTATTTATATCCTATTGGTAAAATTTCACAAGAATAACTTTAAATTTATTCAGCAAATATGCCATTATTATTAATTAAGGAAGATTTATTACCTTGCTTCTAAAATGCCAAGTATTATACATAAAAATTCATTTATGCCATTTCACCTGATCTTCACACTAACCCTAAAAAGTAAGTGTGACAGTTTTCTTTGCAAACAGCAGAACTAAGGCTAGAGAATTGAATAATGTATAGAATTGATGAATCATTATATTGTATATCTGAAATTAATGTAATAATGTATGTGAATAATACTGGAATCAAAATTAAAAAAAAAACTTCATTAAAAAAAAACACTACAGCTAAATATTAGGCAAATTGTCCAAAGGTGAAGTGGAGACCATAAAAATCAGAGTGTGGTGAAGAAAGAGGAATGAGACTTCAGGAGCTACTGAGTATGACCTGTCTTGTGAAGTATGGAGATTTATCAAGTTACAGAGACAAACGACACAACCACAATATAGGCAGGGTGAAGGAAGTTATTAACAGGAAGAAGTTAATTATTAATTAATACAATGATTAACAGAATGCAGAAAGGCACATGGAGAAGGAGAATTTTCAAGAACATGACAGAGGGAAGGAGAAGAAATGTTGAGCATGTTTTTATGAGACTGGGAGGGGACTGGAATCAGTCCACACGTGGAGAATCCAACATGGTCAGGCAGAGAGATACCACTCTCCTTAAAATGAAAAGGAAGGAGGGAAGTGTGGGTATCAGGGTAAAGGAATTGTGTTTGGGGAAAGGAAATGTATTTGGAGCAAGGAAGCCTGAAAGTTAAAGGATTTTACACATTGACTGAGTCTCAAAGCTTGTGCCTTGAGTGTAGGTTTCAACATCTACTGGACTTAACTCTTTGTTATTTGGTGGGTGGTTGTTGAACATGCTTTGTAAGATATTGCCATTAAGAGTTTTAGAAAACATGTCCTGCTCATTTGTTTCATTCACATTCTTTGCTCACATATTTGTAAATACCAAAGATTGTGAATATGAAACAGGGGAACACAACTTAAAATAGAATGCTTTAATGTGTTTCAGGTTTAAAAATTAAATTGAGTTATAATTCTTCTTAATACAATGAGCAAAGAAGGAGGTTCTTATCCCAGGAAGATAGCATAATTATTAAATATTTTATTGATTTTTTTCATCAAAAATGGTTCTTTTTAACTGTGTTGAAGTCTTTATATTTTAGTTTCATTGAAATGTTTGGTTTCTTCACTAATAGCACCTCTCCTGAAGGAAAACAAGAGCATGCACAAATTATTCTGTAGGTCTTGAAAATATCTTTGTTAATTAAAAAATATATATAAGTAACACTTACTTTGTAATAGGCACTTTTAAAAGTATTTTTTTTTTAAGATTATTTATTTATTTATTTATTTGTCATAGAGAGAGAAGGGAGAGCAAGCACAGGCAGACAGAGTGGCAGGCAGAGGCAGAGGGAGAAGCAGGCTCCCCAGGCAAGGAGCCCGATGTGGGACTCGATCCCAGGACGCTGGGATCATGACCTGAGCCGAAGGCAGCTGCTTAACCAACTGAGCCACCCAGGCGTCCCTAGGCACTTTTAAAAGTAAATTACATATGGCAATTCACTTAATTTTTATAACTGGCCTATGAAATAAAAGCTAATGTTTTCTTTTCTATTTTGCAGATGAAGAAAACCGAGGTAGAGAGAATATAACCAATGGCCTTGGAGTCTGCCTTCCCTTACGTTAGATTAACTCCAGACTTGTTTCATGTAGTGAATCAATATTTTTTCTTTGAATAAGCTAGCTTGGTTTACATTCTGTAACTTCCAGTTTTAAAAATGCTGATGGGGTTATCTTTCAATAATATAGATCACTAGTGATTCACTGTCCATTTTCTGTTATACAGACCTTAAGGGAATATGCAAAAACCCTGTGTGGTATGATCGTTTCCTCCCTCATTTGCTTAAATCCCACACAGCAAGAGGGTTCTTCAGCACTTGGGGCTTTAGTGTTACTTTCCTTGGACAGTTTCACAGTAGTCAGACTGTTATACCTACATCTTGTCGCTCTTACTCCCATCAATACCAGAAATTGCTGATTAATAACTAATTATACTCGAGCTCCTCCACACCAGTAGGTAATCTCTTCTCTGGATTTCAGTTGCTTTTACAAAAAATAGTTTTCTTCATAACACCTACTTACACCAATATGGAGGAATGTCCCTTAGGGGGAGAAAGAAAAAAAAAAGAAGTCCTTGGTCTTGGCAATTAATAAATCAGCACTGATGGAATTTACATTCTAGTGAGTTTACATTCTGGTTGGCTTATTTTGCTATACTCATATTCAATTTTACTATATGCAAATTTGGACATGAGAGGACATTTTTACAGCCCCTCTATTATAGTAGTCGTGTAATATATGATGAGTGAATTATATATGGATCACATCATTTATTTTCAGAATTTTGTGGCTAAATTTTAAAAATTAAAGTTCTTTCAAAGAAATCAGAATGTGAGGTATTGGGAAGAGAAAACAGAGAGGATTGGGTAACTGAACCTAGTTCTGGCTTAACTTAAAACTGATTTGACGGGGGCACCTGAGTAGATCAGTCAGTTAAGTGTCTGTCTTCAGCTCAGGTCATGATCCCAGAGTCCTGGGACCGAGGCCCATACGGCTCCCTGCTCAGCAAGGAGTCTGCTTCTCCGTCTCCAGCTCCCCTGTGCTTGTATTCCTTCTCTTGCTATCTCTCTGCCATAAATAAATAAAATCTTAAAACAAACAAACAAACAAACAAACTGATTTGATGGACAAAGGACTTAAATAGACCTTTCTCCTAACTCATATCAATGGACACCAGGTTTATGAAAAGGTGTTCAACATTACTAAGTATCAGTGAAACACAGATCAAAACCACACTGAAATATCAACTCACACCTATTAGGCTGACTTGTATTTTAAAAAGGTAGTAAATACTGGCATGGGTGTGGGAAAAGGTGAATCTTTATATATTGCTGATGGGACTGTAGAAGGATGTTAAAATGCTGTAAATGGTACAGAAAACAACACGGAATTTCCTCCAAAAATTCAAAGTAGAACTATCATATGATCCAGTAATCCTATTTCTGGATATATATCTGAAAGAACTGAAATCTGGATCTCAAAGAGATAGCTACACCCCTATGTTCATTGCAGCAATTTTCACAAAAACCAAGGTATGGCAACAACACAAATGTCAATTGACAGGTGAATGGATAAATAAAATGTGGTAATATAGATACATTGGATTATAATTCAGCCTTTAAAAGGGAAATCCTGCCACTTGTGACATAGATGAACCTTAAAGATATTCCATTCTGTTAAGTTAAATAACCTAGTCAACCGAAGAATAAATACTGCATGATTATACTTATATGAGGTCTCTACAATAGTCAAACTCATTGAAGCAGAGCAGCCAACAGTGGTTAGCAGGGGCTGAGGACAACAGGAAATGGGAAATTGTTGCTCAATGGGTGCAAAGTTTCTGTTACACGAGATGAGTAAGATCTACAGATCTGCTGTACCACATAGTACCTATAGTTACAATACAACACAGTGCGCTTTAATCTGTGTATAGAGTCTGGTGTGGTGCTGGTGAAAATGAAAATTAGTAGAGCTACTATCGAAAAGAGTATGGAGGGTCTTCAACAAAATTAAAAAAAAAAAAAAAGAAATGCCATATGCTCCAGCAATCCCACTTCTAGGTGTATACCCTGAGGAAATCAAACCAGAATGTTTAAGAGTTGTCTGCACTTTATTTACAATTAAGTTAAGCATTATAATGCAGTTAATATATATATTATTTTATATATATAATTATATATTAAATTAAGTTGTTAATTAAGTTATAATTAACTTTATAATTATGTTAAGCGTAAATAATGCAGCATTATTTACAATAGTCAAGGCATGGAAACAACCTAAATATCCATGAAAAGGATGAGTGTATGGAAAAAAATACTATAGATATATAATATATATAAGTATTATATATCATATATATGGATATTATTTAGTCAATTTGCTTTTTGCAACAACACAGATGGACCTTGAGAATATTATGGTAAGTAAAATAAGTCAGACATGGAAAGACAAATACAGTTTTGTCATTTATATGTGGAATCTAAAAAACTGAACTGACAGAAATAGAGTAGAATGGTGGTTGCTGGGAGTAAAATGAGGGGCTGGAAGCTGGGAAAAATTGGGAAATACACAAGGTACACAAACTTTCAGCTATAAGATGAGTAAATTTGGGAGATATAAAATATAGTAAGATGTCTATAGTTAACAATAGTGTATTATATATTTGAAAGTAGTTAAGAGAGTTAGTCTTAAGTGTTACCACTACAAATAGGAAGGATAATTATGTGGGGGAATGGAGGTATTAACTAATCTTACAGTGGTCATCATTTTGAATGTATTCATGTATCTAGTCATCACGTTGTACATCTACACTTCCACGTCATGTTAATAATATCTCTATCAAGCTGGAAAAATATTTTAAGGATATATCTCATGTTAAGTGTTCTTGCCACCAAACACACACACACACACACACACACACACACACACACATACAAGAACACAAGGAATTTTTGAAGGCTTAGTACTTTGATTGTGGTGATGGTATCATTGTTGTTATATATATCTAAATTCATCAAGATGTATACAGTTCTCCCTTGAAAAAAATGCAGGAGTTAGGGGTTCAGGCTCTCCATACAGTCAAAAATCCATGCATAACTTTTGACTCCCCCAAAACTTAACTAGTAATAGCCTATTGACCTGAAGCCTTACCAATAGCATAAACAGTTGATTAACGCATATTCTGCCCGTCATATAGAGTATACACTGTGTTCTTACAATAAAGTAAGCTACAGAAAAGAAAGTGTTTCAAGAAAATAAGGAAAATATATTCACAGTACTATACTGTATTTATTTTAAAAAGCCATATATACCAGACCCATGCATTTCAAATCCATGTTGTTCAAGAGTCAACTGTATATTAAATGTGTCCATTTTCTATTTCAGTAATATATCAATAGAGCTTTAAAAACTCAGTTGAGGGGCACCTGAGTGGCTCAGTGGGTTAAGCCTCTGCCTTCAGGTCAGGTCATGATCTCGGAGTCTGGGATCGAGCCCTTCATCGGGCTCTCTGCTCAGCGGGCAGCCTGCTTCCTCTGCCTCTCTGCCTACTTGTGATCTCTCTCTCTGTCAAATAAATAAATAAAATCTTAAAAAAAAAAAATCAGTTGAGTCTCTTCAGCGTTTGGGTGATCACGTAATGTCAAGTCTTGTTCTACATGGTTTCTCTCAGTTGTGTGTGTGTGTGTGTGTGTTTGTGTGTGTTTTCCCCACAGTATTTACTAGAAAATATGGGATTCCTTTTGGCAATTTTGGCTCTTCCTTTACAACACTGAGCAATTCCAGATTCATAAGAACTCAGTGTCAACAGCACGAGCAACTGGGAACCAAAACTTTTGGACTCTAATCTCTCCCACTGTAACTCTAAGAGAGACATTCTACAATTCTGTTTGTCCTCATGTGCCAGGCCTCCAAAAGAGCCAAGTCTTGTCAGTCAAATGCTCTCGGCTGTGATGAATTGTGACAGTTTACACAATCTATTATATGTTAGTGAGCATCTGTTTTCACCATGTTCTATATAATTAGGCTTTCTGTCAGTTTTAGGTTTATTAACAACTTTCAAATGTAGTAAAGTGATAGGCTCTACATTGTATGATCATTTTCTCTACCACCTAACAGAAATGGAATCAAAGTTCCAAGGCAGCAGTATTATCTCAGGGTTTATTATTATCCCTATGCTAAGAAAGTCAAGTGTTTATAGATTTTCATTTTGGGGATGTTTAAATTGAGATTTCACATTTTTCAGAATCATGGCTTTTATGTGGTATCTATGTTTTCTATTACAAATCAAGTTAGGTTTTAAATTTATCAAAAATACTGGGTTTCATTTATTAAAGGAGTGTTTGATGTTCTTCTGCCACACGCAAGCCATTATCCCTAGCTTCCAGACAAAGGAGTACATGAGACAAGCAAGATTTCCAGTGGAAGGTATGTCCACAATAAACAGGGGGAGCAAGCGACTATCTGGGAGAAAAGCATTCTAAAGAATTTTTTTTTAATTTAATTTATTTATTTGACAGAGAGAGATCACAGGTAAGCAGGGAGGCTGGCAGAGAGAGAGAGAGAGAGAGAGAGAGAGAAGCAGGCTCCCTGCTGAGCAGAGAGCCCGATGTGGGACTCGATCCCAGGACCCTGAGATCATGACCCGAGCCGAAGGCAGAGGCTCAACCCACTGAGCCACCCAGGCGCCCTGAAAAGCATTCTTTTTAGATATAATAGAAAGGGCAGAAGTGAGAATGAGATGTTTGTACATGTTCAAGAAACAGAAAGAACACCAGCGTGACTGGCCTGATTGTGGCTGAGAGGTTGACAGGATGTGGTCAAGTGTGGGGGCAAGACTTAGGCCACATGAAGTCTTTCGTTGCCTGTGATAAGGAGTTTTTAATTATATCTTAAGCACATTAAGAAGCTATGAGAGAACTGTAGTCTGAAGCATTTGGTGACTTCTTCATATATAAAGTTAACTAGTCCATGAGGGCAAGGGAAAGCTAAGGAAGAGCAGTGAAGAGCATTGTCCGAGGGTAGAAGATGATAGTAGCCTGCCATGAATGTGGAAAGGAGCTATAAAATACAATATGTATCAGGAGGTAGAGCCAACAACTTACTAATGACTGAATTTGGTAGGAGAGTGGAAATGAAAAATTAAAGGGGACACTTGGGTTTTGGTTTGAACAAGGGGATGGTCATGGTTCATCTTTGCTGTGATGGCAAAGTCAAGAGAAGTTTAAAAGTTAATATATAAATGAATGGAGCCACTCTAGTTTTATATATTTAGCAAAATCACCTCAATATGCAGTCCTCCCAACTTCCATTTGAAGGTAACTAAATTTAAACCATACCAACTGCCATAGGTTCATGAACCTAATTATGTTTTTGGTCTAGGATAATAGGAAAATTAGTTAATACATTTGGCACAGTTTTCCAGTAAAGATAACCTTTCTCAGGTGACACATCACCCTGTTAGGAGCTATCAATTTTCTCTGTTCTAATGTTAACAGGGACATAGGAGACGGCATTATTTCTAAAATTAAATATTCAAAACTTGGCATTTCAAAGAGTATAATTTCCTACTTAAGGATAATAATAAAATGTTCCCAACTATTTCAATACACTTAAACTGAAGAGAAGTAATTATCACTGATAGATCAAAATGAGTCTGTTTCTTTAATCTTAGAGATTCAAAGATACCTTTGCAATATCTTCAACCTCATGGAAATCTCACCTCCACCTTGTTTTAAAATTACAGAAGTGAACATATGCATAACAAGAGTATAAGGTAAGCAGTGTAATAATAATAATATAAGCAGCAGAAACGAGGGATTGTCACATTCTTTCTTGAGAAAACAGTAACCGTTATGACTGAAGAAAGAGTTGGCACATAAAATCCACCAACACTGCTGAATGATTTAATATGTAGTAGATAATATTTAAAGGACTCTTTAAAACATGCTTGATTTTGCTTTTTTTCTATGAATTTGCAACCTAAGTCATATAATTTATTCATGTTAAAAATATACACTAAACACAGTTTCACATATTTGGCAAGAATGTATACACGCAGTCTTCACTATGTTTATGAGAAGCAGAAAGTAGTTAGTTTGACCAATCTTCCAAATAATCAGAGCTAACTTCAAGTAGGAGGCATAATTTGGGAAGTTGTTTGCATCTTGGAAGAAAGCTAACTGGTTGAGCTCTAGGAGGCAAGGTAGAATACATGATTAATATATGACTAATACAACCATAGGGGTTTGTTAAAAAAGAAGGATGGGTTTGAATATGAGGGGAAGAGAGAATCTAGGCAACAGAAATTATATTTTATGTGTGTGAATTAGCAAAGATTTCTAAATTTGGGAGCAGGATGGGTACTAAAGATAGAAATTCAGCACAGGGAGATCAAATAAAAAAAAAATAGGGGCACCTGGGTGGCTCAGTGGGTTCAAGCCTCTGCCTTCGACTCAGGTCATGATCCCAGAGTCCTGGGACTGAACCCCACATCGGGCTCTCTGCTCCGCAGGGAGCCTGCTTCCTCCTCTCTCTCTCTGCCTGCCTCTCTGCCTACTTGTGATTTCTCTCTGTCAAATAAATAAAATGTTAAAAATAAAAGACAAACTTAGTTTTATGCAACTGAGCAATAACTCTAAGAAATAATTACTATTGAAGCAACAGTCAGAGTTATCATGTAAATTAAGTATTGGAAGGGCATTTCTTCTAAGTCACTTGCATTGGTATAGAGAATACTGATTAAAAGGGAAAAAAAAAAAAGACAAGTTATTTTCATAAAGCTGAATTATAACATAATATGCACCAGAGTTGGAATAACCTAGAATATTCCAGGCAGAGGGATCTGAAATGACAAAATCAGAAGAGCATGAAACTGAATGTGATTGCAGGAAACTTTAAGCTTTATAAAAATCTACTTGAATATTTAAATCAAGAGATGAATTGGCAAGAGAAAAGTTTAGAGAAGTAGGAAGGGAACAGTTCATAGAAGGGTTTTAAAACCAAACAATAATAGATAGGATTTATTTTATGTAAAGTATTTTCTAAAAAGTTTAGCAAGTATTCTAAATCTATTAGCTTGTTTAACACCCTAGTGTCCACATCTGTTGGATGCACTCTGTGTGTGTGTGTGTATGGTAAAATTATTTGTTAGTTATGCTGTTGAAATCTGTATCTTGGGTAGGTTTCTTATTCTTAGTCGATATAGATTTACAGTTACATTCATTGCTTGTTCTGTCAATTATAGAGATAAACATGAAAAATCACTTATTATGAATATATTTTGTCAATTTAAAATATATTAATTTAATTTTATTTAAAATAATCATATACTATATCATCATATGCATACACATTTTTAAAATTTTATTTATTTATTTGATAGATAGAGATCACAAGTAGGCAGAGAGGCAGGCAGAGAGAGAGGGGAAAGCAGGCTCTCCCCTGAGCAAAGAGCCTGACGTGGGGCTTGATCCCAGGACCCTGGGATCATGACCTGAGCCGAAGGCAGAGGCTTGAACCCACTGAGCCACCCAGGCGCCCCTGCATACACATTTTAAAATAATATGTTCTTAATAAATTTGAACTTAGCACTATACAGTGACCCTTTTTATTTATAATAATGTTCTATGAATATTATTTTATTTAACATTAATTGAGAAATTCCAAAATTATTCTATCATTTCCTGGCTTAGGTTGTAACTTTATTTAACTTATACTGTGTGTGTGTGTGTGTGTGTGATTTAACTTTGTTTCTTGAAAACTGCATATAGTTGAACTTTGCTTTCTGATAATCTTTGCACTTTTTTTAAGAAAAAAGATTTATTTCTTTATTTGACGGATTGAAAGAGGACAAGCAAGAGAAGCCGAGAGGGAGAAGAAGCTCCCCACTGACCAAGTAGCCCAGTCCCAGGACCCTGAGATCATGACCTGAGCCAAAAGCAGATGCTTAACCAACTGAGCCACTCAGGCACCCCTAATCTTTGTAGTTTAATCAAAGAATTTAATCTTTTTATAGTTAATAGAATTTTTCATATATTTTGATATCATCATATATAGTGCTTTTTTTAATATGTCTTGCATGTTCTGTATTTCTTTTTCTCTGAATTTTGCCTTCTTTTGTGTTGATTAAACATTTTAAAAATTCATTTTCTTCCTACCTCCAATTAGAATATATTTAGTTCATTTCTATTGGTTATTTGAGAAATTACAATGTGCATGTTCCTTTATCAAAATATAAATGTAACCATTTTACCCTCTCTCTGTACTGAAGAAGTACTCCTCCTTATAAATAACTGTAGCCGTATGTTTTAATTTTTATTTTACTTTACCACACAGGAAATTATTATTGTGATTTTACACAGTTAATAGTTATTTAAATTATCCCTCACAGTTACTTTATTTTTTTTCCAGGCTTTCTGGAAATTAGTTTAAACTTCTCTCTATTACATCACTTACTATAATTCTGGGATTAGTCTTAACTTTCAGATTCAAAGGAAGAAAACTCGTTCACTGAAATGTGTGCTTTTGCACACTATCATCTGTACCAGAGCTGTTACTGAATGGTGTTTATTTAATGTCCAGTGTGTTAGTCATTGTAGAACAGGACAAATAGAATGATATAGAATAGGACAAAATAGAGTTTCCACACGTGAGGAGTTAATTCATTCATTCATGATTTGAAGCCTCAACTGTATTAATTTTGGCTTCCATTGCATTCCAGAATCTCAAATTCACAAACGTCACTCAATTAAGAACAAAGAAAACAAAAATTAAAGACAATTTCCTGAGGATGGTTAAAATCTAATTTTTCATTATATTTTGAAAGAAAATTATGCCACATATGTGGCAGCTAAAGGAAATATTACAGTGAGCTCTGGAATCTTTAAAAATAAAAAAAAAAGAAAAGAATTGCAGGTTATATGGGTGCTGAGTTCCTTTCAAAAGCTAATCAGTTATGCGATTTCTATTTCTCTTTGTCAAATATTACATTAATGAAAATGATCATTGTAATTCATTACATTTGTAGAGCTCTTTCGTATACCTCATCTCCTTCCAACCACAAAACAGCCTTTTCAGGAAGGTATTGTAGCTCCAATTATAGATGAGAAAACAGTCATTCTGAAACAAATCTAGAGCCAAAATGGTACTTAAATTCAGGTTTTCTCTCTCCTTCATCAGTGCTTTTTCTACTACATCAAGCCATCTGAAAATTGGGTTTTTAAGATATTAAGAGAGGAAGAAAATCCCATGTGGTAAGGCTTATTATGTTGGAATGATCTAAAAGAATGTCAGTAATTGAAAATAAAAATCTCTTGTTTTGTGTAACGTATATATGCTTAGCCAAATATTGAGAGTTCTAAGACCCCACTGAGGTATTTTGTGGAATGAAAAAGATATGTTTAAAACACTAAAAGTTACTGAACTTCCATCTTTATGAGTAAATCTAGCCTGAACTCTTAGTATAATAAAATTTAGGAAAAGAATATGTTTCTTAGTGATTTGTAGCTATTGTACTCTTGTCAGAATTAGATTTGTTGTTGGCTGAATTTTATGTATAAGTGTGTGTGTGTGCGCGTGCACGTGTGTTTGCACGCATGTGGGTGCACGTGTGCATGCGTGTGTGAATGAATTGTGTGCTAACATATATTTGGTGTTGTGTTGCGTGAATTTGTTTTTGAACTGTAGGATATTTTGGCTCTTTAAAAAAGAGTGATCAATAGACTGTTAGGATACATTATTTCAACTTCTTACATCATTGCATTTTGGGCAGGTAAGCAAAATGAACTGGAAAGAAAAGCAAGAATTGTAAATTATACCAATTCAAACATAATACTTTAGATTCTTGCATAACATCTTCATACATTCCATCTGATTCAACCCCACCCCCAACAAATCTAAAAGATTAGTAGGACAGATTCACTAACCACCGCCACCATCACCATTTTACAGATAAGAATTTAAAGTAGAGAGTTTAGATATATATATTTTTTAATTCCCAGAGATATTAAAGGTCAAAATACGTGTTTGTGTATCTCAATTTACGTAAAAAAGAAACCAGGTCAAATATACTAATATACTAATATACTAATACTAATATACCAGGTCAAATACACTAAAAGGCAAAGTCACAGGAAACTGATCACTTGCGGCTAATATTTTCAATGGAAAAAAAATCACAAAATATTCTAGGCAATCATTTAGTAATATAGGTTTGCTTTTTAAAAAAGATTTCATTTATTTATTGGACGGAAAGAGAGAGAGAGCACTCTGCAGCAGGCAGAGAGAAAGAAAGAAGTAGGATCTCCTGAGCAAGCACCCCAGTATGGGGCCAGATCCCAGCACCCTGGGATCATTACCTGAGCCAAACACAGACACTTGACTGCTAAGCCACCCAGGCACCCCATAGGTTTGCTCTTTGTAACCTTTTTTTGGTTTGATTTTTTGTTTTCTGTATTCTAGGAAGGTAAAGATTTTCAACTTAAGTGTGCAACGATGCTTTGCAAATATTTATTTTTCTTTTACCAGGCAAGTTGGATGTATGGTTATATCTGCCTTAACATTTTCTCATAATAAAATTTTCATAATTATGAATTACATAGAGCTTCACATCCATTTTTCCTTATCTCACAAAACCTAAATCTGAACTGAATGAAACAGAAGTGAGTATAATCCTTGATTGAAATTGTTATAAATTGTGAATTATCTTTGGTGATTTACTTGACCTTGTTTTCTTTCAAACTGGTACAAGAGTAGTGCCTGATGCATGGATTTTTGGACATTAAATGACTTGATATATGTGATCACACTTGATTCTTTTTTTTTTTTTTTGCACTTGATACTTTAACTCTCAATTTTATTAACGTTATAATTAAATTACTATCACCAGCTTTTCAGTAGAATTTGAATAACCTCTGTGCAATTCTTTAGTTTTTAAGAATGATGTCAGTCACAATATGAAATTGAGCTTATCACTCTGTCTTTGGACTGCAACATTAAGTAGTTGAACTTCTAATATTCTTCAAGAAAGAGAACACTTAAACACTTAAACAACAATTTCCAAAACTCAGTTTAGCAAACTATATTATGGGTGATTGCTTGAAGGAGGCAGACTCTTAATCTATTTATTTTTTTTAATCAGATTTCATTACATTTTCAAAAGAACACTGAATCCAGGAAAAAAAAATCACCAATCTAGATAATCAAGGCATGCACTCCAATAAAATTATTTATAATGAAAGAAGTGTTTTATACTTGTGTTTAACACAATCACTATTAGCACTTGAAAAGAGAACTCAGGCTGAGAAATAGAATTTTCAATTTTAATTAATTTTAATTTTAATAGACACATGTGACTAGTGGCTACCATATTGAAGGTTCACATTGAGAGTCTATCCCTAAATCAAGTTGAGTCATAAATGAACTAATGCTTAGCGCCATATCCTCTTGTTACTTAAAGAATCAACTTGAACAAGTTGTGACTTTACATGATTCCAAAGACCTAGTGTCTTTTAACTTATGAACACTGATTTAAATTTTATGATTTCCTCTTGCCAAAGCCTCATACTAGCCTCAAAAATAAGATTCTCTTAATGATAGGCACAAAAAAAAATCAGAGATGCAAATTTCATAGTAATTGATCCCAAACAATATTGATATCTTCAGATACAGTTCAAAATGGAAAATGTTTAACATTAACATATAATTTGAGCAGTATGAAACTGAAGAATTTTAAGCAAAGAAGAAACTGGATAATGCAATCAAACCAATGTAATCTCATAAAGCTTTCCATCTCCCACCAAGCCTCACCATATTGAGCATGTTTTTAAAAAACACCATTCTACCTACAGAAAAGGATTATTTCAATTTAAGACTATAGTAATCTTGAATCTCTTTACTGTAGAAATTGAACTTTAATAGTAATGTGAAGATAAAAATAATAAAATTATAGAAATTATAATTGATTTATTCGAGTAAAATTTAATTAGGGCAAAATGGGAGAAAATATAAAAGATGATGTGTGTATTTTCAGAAATGGCATATGATGTAGAGGAAAATAAAAATATTACTATTATCAGTATAAGAACGAGACTTTAGGACATTAAGAAAATCGTAAGAGGGGGAAAAACAAGTTGTGTTGGAATTGGTTCATTGGGGTATAGTGGAAAAAGCAAATAACATATAGTCAGAAGAAGTAATTGAAGATTAATTTCCATTACATGCTAGTTGCATAACCATACACAGTGCAACATAAGCCTTGAATTTGAGTTTACAGGCCCTCAAGAAAATATAACCACTGCTTTCTAATCTTAGACTTCTCTATGAAAACACCCTGGGAAGTTAGGGAAGAAGTGAAAAATACTAAATTGTTTGCTATATATCTATTAGACATGGTGATGCATTTTATATGCCCTTATTTACCCTCCTGGGAAACCCAGTGAGCTAGCTGTCATTATCAATATCTTTTTTAATAACAGCTTTCTTGAAAGATAATTCATTTACCATATATCTAACTATTTAACGTGTATAGTTCAATGATTTTAGTATAGTCATAGGGTTGAACCATAATCCATCTAAGAATTTTTTTTTTTTATTACTCCTTACCCCCAAATACCCATACCCATTAGCAATCACTGTTTTTTACTCCACTCCCAGCTTCAGCCTTAGGCAACCATCATCTATTCTTATCCCTCCCTATAAATTAGCTTATTTTGGACATATCATTTAAATAATATGTGGTCTTTTATTTCACTTAGCAAGTTTTCAAGGTTCATCCATACGGTGGTACGTACCAATACTTCATTTCATTTTTACTGCTTAATAATATCCTCTTGTATGGATATTCTACATTTTATCCATCCACTCATCCATTGATGGAAATTTAGGGTTTTTTTCCTCCCACTTTGGGGCTATTATGAATAATGCTTCTATGAACATGTGTGTGTGTGTTTCCCTTTTAAATTCTCATTTTCTCTGGGAAAAGAAATAATGCTTGAATAAACATAAAGGCTAAAGAGGGGGAAAGAAGACCTTGCCTTTCTGTTCTGAACTAACTCCTATCAAAATGTTTTCCAATCTTTGGGAATTTCAACTGTCATCTTTTCTGAAAATCAACTTGTCAAGTTGAAAGCTTTTAGGAATAAGAACCAACGTCCTCCCAGCAAATGTTGTAATAGCCTGAATGGGAGGGAGGCAGTGCAAAGCAGTGTAGATAATAGAGACAGGTCCTGGGAACCACACTCGTGAAGGAAGGAGTGAGGTCTCTGCGACAAACAAGCATTGTCTCTTCCAGTGCTGGGTCGTTAATGCTCTGCTACAGAACACAGAGTATTGTGTTTCTCATTCCACTCACTGGCAGCAAATTTTGCTCCTTGTCATTTTGGATTGTTATAAAAATGTGATCCTTCCCATGATAAATCTAAGCATGTCAATCATATTTTATTAAACTTAGCAGCAGCAATATCTCCTAGCATACTATCAGTCCATCTCTATTTAGTATTATTATTTTTTTTAACCATGGGTTTTGAGTGATCAGAAAGCATTAGAGCTCTATATTTGTGTGACACTTCTGGAACCTCATATTTCCAAAATGTAATATGCTGTATCATGTGAACCAAAGTTAAATAGGGAATGAATTTATTCATGAAGGAAAAGAGGTTGGGGTAACTTGCATAGTTCATGCAATCCAGAGTTAAATAAGGCTAGAAAGGCTGCAAATCCATGGTAAAATGCTTATTGATGTTTTTGTGATCAGGTTATGAAGAATATTAGTTTTGCTTTTCAGCATGAAAGATTCATGTGAATTATGGTAAATTCTTCTTGAGGTTTTAACTCTTACCTTCCAGATTTTGCATACACTTCATGCGCAGTACTTTCTATTGTACACTAACCCCTCTTTCTGTAGTTTTGATCAGTTATATCTACTTACAGTAGTATTGTAAATAGTAACCCTAATAAATATTGCACAATTAAGATGTGCCAGACTCTCTACTAATCTCTATCAATGCAGTGTTACTTAGTATCACTAAGTTCAGTGACTTAATGTGTTTACCCATTTTATAAATGGGATAATTCAAGATCAAATCAGTTAGCAACTTACCCAAGCTAGGAAATAAAACCATTACAAGGTTATCTCTATTCTAAATAGTTTCTGAGGAAATTCTGGCTGTGGATATGAAGAGTCTTTTAGGAGTTTCTTCCTGGCAATAGAAGGGATCTAATGCAGATGGCACAGCTGTTATCAAGAACCAGTATTTTTCTCTCTGCTTGACTTATTTCACTCAGCATAATCTCTTCCAGTCCCATCCATGTTGCTACAAAAGTTGGGTATTCATCCTTTTCTGATGGAGGCATAATACTCCATAGTGTATATGGACCACATCTTCCTTATCCATTCATCCACTGAAAGGCATCTTGGTTCTTTCCACAGTTTGGTGACCATGGCCATTGCTGCTATAAACATTGGGGTACAGATGGCCCTTCTTTTCACGACATCTGTATCTTTGGCGTAAATACCCAGTAGTGCAATTGCAGGGTCATAGGGAAGCTCTATTTTTAATTTCTTGAGGAATCTCCACACTGTTCTCCAAAGTGGCTGCACCAACTTGCATTCCCACCAACAATGTAAGAGGGTTCCCCTTTCTCCACATCCCCTCCAACACATGTTGTTTCCTGTTTTGCTAATTTTGGCCATCCTAAGTGGTATAAGGTGGTATCTCAATGTGGTTTTAATTTGAATCTCCCTGATGGCTATTGATGATGAACATTTTCTCATGTGTCTGATAGCCATTTGTATGTCTTCATTGGAGAAGTGTCTGTTCATATCTTCTGCCCATCTTTTTATATGATTGTCTGTTTTGTGTGTGTTGAGTTTGAGGAGTTCTTTATAGATCCTGGATATCAACCTTTTGTCTGTACTGTCATTTGCAAATATCTTCTCCTATTCCATGGGTTGCCTTTTTGTTTTGTTGACTGTTTCCTTTGCTGTGCAGAAGCTTTTGATTTTGAAGTCCCAAAAGTTCATTTTCGCTTTTGTTTCCTTTGCCTTTGGAGACGTATCTTGAAAGAAGTTGCTGTGGTTGATATCGAAGAGGTTACTGCCTATATTCTCCTCTTGGATTCTGATGGATTCCTGTCTCATGTTGAGGTCTTTTATCCATTTTCAGTTTATCTTTGTGTACTGTGTAAGAGAATGGTCGAGTTTCATTCTTCTACATATAGCTCTCCAGCTTTCCCAGCACCATTTATTGAAGAGACTGTCTTTTTTCCACTGTATATTTTTTCCTGTTTTGTCGAAAATTATTTGACCATAGAGGAGAAGGGAGTTGAGGGAAATTGGAAGGGGAGGTGAACCATGAGAGACTATGGACTCTGAAAAACAATCTGAGGGCACAGATTGCATGGAGCACTGGGTGTGGTACAAAAACAATGAATACTGTTAGGCTGAAAATAAATTTAAAAAATTAAAAAAAAAAAAAGAACCAGTATATGGGGGAGCCTGCTTCCCCTCTTTTTCTGCCTGCCTCTCTGCCTACTTGTGATATCTTTCTCTCTCTCTCTCTTTCTCTGTCAAATAAATACAAAATAAAAATCTTTAAAAAAAAAAAAGAATCAGTATATGGCACATTCTATTATAATTACCTAATTATTTGACTATCTTCCTCCAGTAGATACCACACTTAGGGTGGACACATGGTTCAACACTGCATCCTAGAATTGAGCATAGTAATGGTACTCATTAAATATTCACTGACAAAACAAGTTAAAGAGAAGCACTGACAAAGTATATGAGCCAACTCATGTCAATTCTCTAGCAACCTGTCCTTTCCAAATCATGTTGCTCTTGTCCCTCTAATTGGACCTCTGTATCTCAAAAGATCTTGTTTTCCTTTTAGTGCCCAGTTTCCCACCAAGACTGCCCTTCTTCCATAGACCCAGGAAATGATAGCAAAGCACTGAAATCCTGTGGAACACATTTCAGGCCATGTACCCTTTGACCTCAACCATTGGTAGAGATCCTGCTTCAAAGACAAGTTATATAGAATCATAAGCAGAGCTCTTCAAATCTGGGTATAAATGATATTTTGAATCCCCTAACATCATTTTTCTTCTACCAATCTGAACCAGGTCAAGTTCACCTGATTTATCTAGAGATCTGTGTTTTATTTCTGGTTGCCGTACTTTGGTAAGTAATTCTGTTTCCAGTTCAGCTCCTCAGTTCTGATCTTATTCAGTCTCATTTCTACTTTCACCAAAGTTCACAAATGTGGTCTCAGGACTCATAGAGATAAGAGTAATACAAATTTTCAAGTACGTTTAATCTCTGTGCTGAAAATAGATCAGCATAAATTGAAAGGATCTGTCCAAACTGTATTAAGTTTTAGAAACAAAGTGAATTTTATACTTTTCTTTTATAATACTTCCATTGAATTTACAGGTGGTAAGTTCAAAACAGTAAATTAAAAAGTTTAATAAGTAAATATATTCTATTACTAAGATTTAAAAAGTTAACATAATAATTTGTAACTCATTTCCCTATTTTTTCCTACCTAATCCTCGGGTTTAACTTTATTTTAAATTCCTGAATGAATTTCATATTATATTTGCAGCACAGGTCCAGTCTGCTGGCACAATCAATGAAATGGTGGCTCTATTTGCAGTTCACAATGATTCTGTGTATGTGCTTAAGAGGATACTTAGGAGTAATTTAACAGAGAAGAAAAGAGAAAATCTCAAAAACTAACATTCTGCTAAGTGAATTTGTGTACACATGTACGTGTGTCTTTGTGTGAGAGAGGAAGACAGAGACAGAGATGGATAGAGACAGACAGATAGATGGACAAACTTTGTATATAAAGCATAATTCTTGCTGTGAATTAGCTATGGGAATTGAAGGATAATATAACATTTTGGAAACACTTTACTGCTTGTTATTTTAAACTAGTATTTTTGGAAAAATTTGCATCCCCTTTCATATAAACGAATAACACTGGGTGTTAATACATGAACAATGAATCATGGAACACTACATCAAAAACTGATGATGTACTCTATGGTGACTAACAACACAATAAAAATTTTTAAAAAATAAAGTGACTTAGAATCTTCATATGATAATTATTATTCATTTCAGAATTTATTGTTTCAGGCACTGACTTTATGTTTTATTATATGAATTATCATAGGAACTAATTCAACTACCATGATATAGAAACCAGTTCAAAAATTAATGACTAAAGGGTCAGTAAAATATTTAGTTTTATTTCAGAGGTCCTATACCTTTTACTACTCAGCTCAGATCTAAGCTATGAAGACACAGAAAACAGATGATAGAACTTACCCTCTTTATCATATAGAGGCAAGAATGTGCCTATAAGATTAATTAAAGCTTAATAAGTCTTAAGTTGCAACATCAACATATAAATTCTACTAAGTACATTATTACAATAATTGCTATTATTGTTAATTCACACAACTCCTATTTATAAAAACAAAGATTTGAAATAATTTAAAGCATAGAAATAATAATGTAAAGCAGAGGGAAAAAAACCCCTCTATTAAAAAAAGATTAAAAACAGAACTAAGTAATACATGAACAGCTGATGGAAGAAGAGAATGATTATAATCTGAAATCTATGCTAAAGCACATTACTATAACTTAATGAGCTTCCCAATAATTATGTAAAAATTTAAAAGAGGAATTATTCAGTTTTTTAACTTAATATAGCATGTTGGTTCATTAGGAAGCCATTGTACCATTTTTGACCTCTAAAAAAATTTTGTTTTATGGTCCGTTGTTTAAGTTGCTATGGCCATAAAACAAACACCTCTAATCCTAATGGCTTAATGTCTTGAACAGTATGTGTTTGTTTAGCTCATGTATCTGAGGGTTTCCTAGAAATAGTGAGAAGTAAGCTAGGCTCAGCTGAACAGTGTTGCTGATCTTAGCTGGGTTTGGCTGCCTAGCCTGGGTTATATTCTCATATGATGAAGAGATGCCTGCGTGATTGTTCAGGTGCTTCTCAAGACTGTACTTATGGGGCGCCTGGGTGGCTCAGTGGGTTAAAGCCTCTGCCTTTGGCTCAGGTCATGATCCCAGGGTCCTGGGATGGAGCCCCGCATCGGGCTCTCTCTTGGTGGGGAGCTTGCTTCCTCCCCTCTCTCTATGCCTGCCTCTCTGCCTACTTGTGATCTCTGCCTGTCAAATAAATAAATAAAATCTTAAAAAAAAAAAAAGACTGTACTTACACTATGTTTCCTACAAGCCCACTGACTGAAGCCAATTAGATGGTCGAGCTCTTCATTGACAAAGGGCAATTCTCCTCACCTCACCCCCAAAGTGGGAGAACACGATACAAAAAAATTAAATGGGGGAAGTATGGATGTCTAACCCTGGTACTGTCAGGAAATGCAGAATCGTACCTGTCATTCTGTCCACCACAGTCTTATCCAGCCACTTCCTCAACAGATAATTTTTTAGCGACTTATATATGGCAGCATCTATGGAGGAGCAGGGGACACAGCTGGAAACAAAATGCAAAAATCCCCAGCCTCTGAGGAGTAATATTTTAGGGCAGAAAAACAGAAACTAAAATCTATAAATAAAATACATAATACACTCATTAAATCACAACAAATACTGTAGCAAACAAAATAAAGCAGGGAAAGGGAATGGGGAGCCTTGGGAGATAGTATTTTATTTATTTTTTAAACGGATTTTTTTCTTTTTTTTTTAGATTTATTTATTTATTTATTTGACAGACAGAGATCACAAGTAGGCAGAGAGGCAGGCAGAGAGAGAGAGAGAGAGAGAGAGAGAGGAGGAAGCAGGCTCCTTTCCGAGCAGAGAGCCCGATGCAGGACTCCTGATCCCAGGAACCTGGGATCATGACCTGAGCCGAAGGCAGAGGCTTTAACCCACTGAGCCACCCAGGCACCTCGGAGATAATATTTTAAATAGGATGATAAGAGAAAGACACAGCAAGGAGAGGACATTCAACTAAAATCCTAAAGGAAGTGAGGGTGCTATTTATACAGATAAATTAAGATTCCAGCTAATTGAGAAAGCAGGGAATGCAAAGACGCAAAACTGAAGCTAGTTAAGTTATGCAAAGAAAACAAGATCAGAGATCAGAATGATAGGGAAAAACTATATGTCGGTTTTATAAGTCACTGCAAAGACGGTGACTTTTACACTGAGTGAAAGCAAAGGCAATTACAGATTATTGTGACATGGCCAGATTTAAGTTTTAACAGGCTCATTCCACCTGTTTTGTCGAAAATAGAATGCAGGCAGGAGTGAGGGGGGCAGGGAGATCACTGCAATAATTTAGATGACATAAGATAGTGACATGGAGCCTTGGACCAGGGCCATAGTGGAGGAGATGGCAAGAGATCACCCAAATTTAGATTTATTTTAAGAGAGAATTGTTAGTATTGACCGAAAGATTGGATGACAGAGGATAGGGGAAGAAAGCCCTTCCAAATTTTTGTTCTGAGCAACTATGACATAGAAGTGACCATTACCAGAGATGGAAAGGTTATGGAAATAGGCTTTCGGTGATAACCAGGAGCTTGCTTGAGGGTGTATTTCAAAGTGTAGACATCAAGTAGACAGTCATACATATAACACTTAACTTTTTTTGGGGGGGTATAAACTAAAGATTTATGTAGATGAGTCATCAGCATGAAGGACGTTTAAAACTATAGTCATGTACAGCATGGTTCTCTAATACAATTATATCAATATAATATATTAATCCATTTAATTTAAATAAACAAGTACATATTATTCACCAACTATTTTTTTTAATTTTATTTATTTATTTGACAGGAAGAGATCACAAGTAGGCAGGAAGGCAGGCAGAGAGAGAGGAAGGGAAGCAGGCTCCCAGCTGAGCAGAGAGCCCGATGCGGGACTCGATCCCAGGATCCTGAGATCATGACCTGAGCTGAAGGCAAGGGCTTTAACCCACTGAGCCACCCAGGTGCCCCCACCAACTATTTTTAAGCCTCTGTTAGGCTCAGGGTTCCTATCATATCTAGCATACCATTTTAGAATTCTTAGACATTGTATAACGTACTCATTTTTTTTGAAACTTCATCCTAATAGCTTGGGGTTAAGGAAGGATTTCTGGTAAAACTGTGAAAATAAAGATTAAGTAAGATAAAACCACAGAAGCCAAATAAGAGGAGCTGAGGAGAGATAATGGTGAGCTGAGGAATGAATCCTACTGAGCGTGGTGATGCCCAAGGCTCACTCCCAACTCAGATGATTCCAGCCCTAAATGGTCTGGAAATAGTCAAACTTGAGTCTAGAGCCTGCCTACAACAGCTTTGACACCCAAACCAGGCAGGATTGGGGGTATGCAAAATCTGACAACAGGGGCGCCTGGGTGGCTCAGTGGCTTAAAGCCTCTGCCTTCAGCTCAGGTCATGATTCCAGGGTCCTGGGATCGAGCCCCACGTCGGGCTCTCTGTTCGGCAGGGAGCCTGCTTCCTTCTCTCTCTCTTTCTCTGCCTGCCTTTCTGCCTACTTGTGATCTCTATCTGTCAAATAAATAAATAAAATCTTAAAAAAAAAAAATCTGACAACAAAGGCAAGTGAGCCACAGCAGGAACAGGAACTGATTTGGCAAAGGATTCCAGAAGGTTCCATGAGAGTCACTTGAGAGACATCTTACAATCAGTCTCACGGAAACAACTCTATCCTAGTCTCCTTTAAAGTTCAGTCTCTGAAACACTAGAGATTTCCCTCTGATTGGCCTTTCTCTAATTCCAGAGAGCTATGATCTTTCACTGCTATTTAAAAAGCTCTAATACCTTCTTGCTCTTCCTTCAACACACAAGCCAGCGTAACAGGGGCCATTAACTTGGTGTGTGTTTTGCAGATAAATAAGGATTTTGAACTAATCTGTATATAGGGATATTTGGTCAGGCCTGGAGATTTAATTGAACTTGGTATTCATTTACGATTAGTTTGTTTACTTTCTTAGACCATTAGCAAATTTATTAAAAAGGAAATACAAATAAACTTTGTGCCAATTACATAAGAAAATAATTGGATTTTATTAATCCAGGAACTCAGGCAATCAATTAAGGCAAGGGTCCTCTGGTCTTAGTCACCTCATTATTCTTCATGTTAATTAATCGCAAATACTAATGGGTTGCTTAGAAATGGAATGCTTTATTCCTTTAGACACATATAAAAGCTCTTAAAGTAGCAATGTTTGCGTCTTAGGAAAAAAGTCTGTTTTTACTGAATGAAGTGGTTGACTTAAAGAAGAAAATTCCATTCTGAGCTATGATAGTGGGTTCTTTATAGATTCTTGTTAAGTTAACCCATGAATGAATAACCCTTTCAAATTTAAAATTTAGTAACAATGTCAACTGGATTAGGAATTAAAAGAGTGCAATATATCAAATGTAGGCTCAAACGCCATCTATTAAACTAATTGCTTCTGTGATAGTAAGTAGGAGCTTCCCTGAACCTCAGTTTCCTCACTGTAAAATGGGTTAGTAATATGAGCATTGATCATGAAAAATGGGAAAATGCAATAATGCATATAAAATTCGTGGCACATGTTGGATCCTCAATAAATGTTCCTTTTTTTTCTTTTCTTCATATTCCCTTTCTATCACAAATTTAGGATTTATCCCTTCAAGTCATAGTTGGTAGTAGATTCTTTAACAATTTTTATCTCTTTAAGATAATAATATTTTTCCAAGCTGGTCCATGCTTTCCAGCCAGTCTGTGTGCTTTACCCCATATAGGAGCTCATTTGTACTGAGGTATAAAAGACATAACCAACCTGCCTGACCTTGCTTGGTAGGCAAAATTTCACTACCCTTATTTATTGATGAGGGTTGATCTTGCTTGATCAAAATCATTTAGCCTATCTTATATAAGATTGGAACAATTATTTCTGAAAATTGTTTCTAAAAAAAGCTTGTAAAATTATCTGTGTGTTATTTATGCAAGTTCTTGTGGTTTTCTATTTTAATTCACTCACTAATTTTAATGCTTTTTAAAAAATATTAACTTATGTTTGTTTCTAAAACTATGTATATTTTAAGACTTTTATATCTGGGTTATGTTTTTTATCAATTTGTTTGCTTTTTAATTTTTTTTTATTAGTCTTATATGTAAGGTGGCTTTTTGGTCTTAGTTATAGACTTTCATTTTATTACTGGTTTTTAGCAGTTTGATAATAATGTGTCCTACTGTAGTGTTTTATGCTTGAGGTTTGGATATAATTTAAAGAAATTTGGATAACTTCCTGTTATTATTATCTTATATATTCTCTCCACCTTTTATACCTTCTGGAACAAAATGATTCATATGTTAGAGTGAAAAATGTTTTATAGCTCATTATTCTGTTAATTATTCTTTTCTTTAAAGATTTTATTTATTTATTTGACAAAGAGAGACACAGCGAGAGAGGGAATACTAGCAAGGGGAGTGGGAGAGAGAGAAGCAGGCTCCCCACCGAGCAGGGTGCCCGATGCAGGGCTCCATCCCAGGACCCTGAGATCACGACCAGAACCAAAGGCAGATACCTAATGAGTGAGCCACCCAGGTGCCCCCTGTCAATTGTTCTTAAATATCTTTCTCTGTGCTTTATTTTTTATAATTTTATTATCATTTTCAGTTATATTGATCTTTTATGTAGCTTTCAATTTTCTGCTAATTCTCTTTAGCATATTTTTCACTTAAGAAATAAATTTTTTTATCCGTCTAATTTCCAGTTTTATAGTTCCAACTTTTTCTCTGATAAACTTCATGCTTTTCTTTTCATCCTTGAGTATACTCTAAGGCTCAAAATAACTATTTTGAAGTTACAGCATTCTAGTGCCATCATTGTTCTCATTTCTTGTCTGTTTCTGTTGATTTATATTTCTCTTGGTTACATATGACAGTTCCCTGTTTCTATGCATGGCTTGAAATTTCTAGTTGAATAATGGACATTACAAATTTACACTAAGTGTTTATGTTGTCATAGTCCTTTAAAAAGTGATGACCTTTGTTCTAACACACAGTTAAGCTACTTGAAGATCAGTTTGATTACTCTAAGACTTGTATTTAAGCTTTATTATGGTATGTCCAAAATAGCCTTCATTCCAATCCTAATATAGGTCCACTAGTAAAGTGAAACTCTTCTAAAGATTATATCCTCTGATATATTGACTATTTTATGTATATTTAATACATTTATATATTTATACATATTTAGTATGTTTTGAAGTTTATCTAATCGGGTTGATAGAAACATGAACTATTTCTCTGCTTGTGTGAGCCCTGGACATTGTCTAGTTTATTGCTTTCCACTGTTTTTTTTTTAACTTACTTTGGGGAGGTTCCTTTCTTTTATGTGCTGTTCAACACTCTGCCAAAAACTTAAGGGAGTTCTCTGAAGATCTGTTATTCTCATTCAATCTCTCTCTCTCTCTTAAGCTCCTACCTTTCTGTATTCATCTGTATTCAGCATCATAAATTCTACCCACTTCTCCCTCCCTAAATGGCAACCTTCTGTAAGTCACTGAGACCTTGGATTCTTTGGGGAATCTCACTCCCTGTGATGTGATCTGGAAACTCATTCTCTTTGGTAAGCTGGGACAATTTCAGGACTTACCTTAAAGGCTTCCCTTATTCCAATCACCATAGAAATTCAGTGCCTATCATCCAATGTCTGAAACTAGTTGTTCCATATATTTTATTCTGTTTGCTACATGATTACAGTGAGAGGGAAATGTCTGCAGTAGTCAATGTTTCATAGATGAGAATAAAAGTAATTTACTTAATATTAAATTAGTCACTATTAAAAATCATATACACACCCAGGATTCTACAACTCACATTGAATATCTAGTTTGCATATTTGCTTCAGATCAATTTAACGAAGGTATATTTTATACTAAAATGTAAGTCACATACAGACTAGAACATGAAACATGAGTACAGCCTGATTAATTTTGACAAATTATATTCACTTGTGTGTAACTGGAAATAAATCAAGCAATACTACATTACCCTCTCTGTCCCCTTCCGTCAAGATACTCCCAGCTGAGATTAACAACTGACGACTAACAACAGAGATATTTTTATCTATTTTAACATTTATATAAATGGAACCCTACATTTCATATTATTTTTTATTGGACTTCTTTCATCAAAATTATATCTGTGGCTCTTCCTGCCTCCAGCCACCCAAGCAAGAGCAGCGGCAGCTATGTCTACCTACGTGCCATGGATGGTCCCCTGCAACTGCTCCAATTTCCTGATCAAGAGGAACAAGCAGACATAGAGCAAAGAGCCCAATAAGCTGAAGGCACAAAACTCTTTCTGCTAGAATAGGCTGCTCCAGCACAAGGCTGTGGGTGTGGAGCCTGCTATGGAAGGAAGGCAAAGCTGTAGTGGTGGTGAAGAAACAGAGATCTGGCCAGACAAAGCCTGCCACCTCTTACAAGTGGACCACCATGGCAAGAACACCCAGGCCACCTTCCGGTGCAACCAGGACACGATCCACAAGAGCAAGAACAGCCCAGATCTGCACATGGCCAGACCCATCCTGTTCAACCAGAAGCCTGTGAGGCTAAGAGGAAGCAGTGGGCCCCACTCAGAGCTCCTGAACACCTGCTCCCCACCACCAAAGCAATAAAGATGTCAACTACCTAAAAAACAAAACAAAAACAAAAAAAGTTTGTGGAATTCATGTACATTGTATATAATAATGCATACATTCATTTAATGATAAATAATTATAATGATTCCCTATTAAATGCAATAAAATGTGTAATCATTGTCCTTTGGTAGACATACAGGTTGTTTTGAGGGGTTTTTTTTAAAGTATTTTATTTACTTATTTGAAAGAGAAAGAGAGATCACAAGTAGGCAGAGAGGCAGGCGGTGGCAGGGGGAAGAAGGCTCCCTGCCGAGCAGAGAGCCCGATGTGGGGCTCAATCCCAGGACCCTGAGACCATGACCTGAGCTGAAGGCAGAGCCTTAACCCACTGAGCCACCCAGGTGTCCCAAGGTTTCTTTTTTTTGTTTTTGTTTTGTTTTGTTTTGTTTTTAAACACTGTGGTTTCTATGACTATTCTTTTAAAATGTTTACAGTGGACGTGAATGCACATTTGGGGAGCACTTTGCATCTAGGAGTTGAGCTATTTTTATATTTCAAATCATTTTTAAATAAATGAAACATTGGAAGTAAAACCATCTCCCCCTTTTTCCTCTAAGTTACTTTAATGTAGGTACCTATTATAATGAATTGCTGGGAAACTCTTTCTGAGCATATTTTTATATAATCAACATATATGTGCAGTATTTACATGTAATACCCTATAATATTATTTAATAAGCAGATGAATGGTATATGATTTTGCTCCCGTATCATATTTGTTCATACTGTTAAATTTAGGTTGTGTAGTTATGATTCTCCTGACACCACTTGGAATAGATTAAGTAAATTCAGAATTATCCATTCACTGAAAAACTTTTAAGCATTCTCTCATGAAATCTTTCAGGCATTTTTAAAAATTTATTTTGGCAGAGGATGGATTTGAAAGTTGAAATAGTGAGTGAAGATAATGAGGAATTGTTAAAATATCAGTTTTGATTATTCTTATGGTAATTGGACAGATTTTTCTATATTGGGTCAGCTTCTGTATTTTACCTATTCCAGTATATCAATTTTTAAAGTATTAAAATTTATTAATGTAAATTGAGCAAAGAATTATCCTATAATTCTTATATTTTGTATTTATCTGAGTTTATGTCCCTGATCACTTTTCTAATGTAAAATTTTGCTTTCTCCCTTTTTCCTTTTTGAAATTAAATATGTGTACATTTATTCAGTGCGATGTTGCTCAAAACAACAGCAGATTGTAAAGAACCCAAATTTTCACAAAAGACAATAGCAAATAAATTATGGTACTTTCACACATTGGAATATGCAGCCACCCCCACACCACCACCACAAAAAAAAAAAAAAAAAGTCAACAAGTGAAAAATAAAAATTGTAAATGATGTGTGCAATATGCTGTGATAAGTATAAGAAAGGCAGTTAATACTATGTACATGAATATATGATACATAAATATTATAGATATATAGATATGCATACATGCATATGTATATATTATACATACATATACCTCTGGAAAAATTCAAAAGGCAAAGATGCCATTAGTTACCTTAAGACAGAGAAATGGGAGGATTCTAAGGGGCAGTATTGCCAGGAAAACATCTCACTATCCATCCTTTATATGTTTGGAATTTTGAAGTATGTCAATTATGTGAATATATTACCTCTTCAGCAGAAAGAAAGAAAGAAAGAAAGAAAGAGAGAAAGAGGAAAGAAAGAAAGGAAGGAAGGAAGGAAAAGAAAAGAAAAGAAAAGAAAAGGGCGCCTGGGTGGCTCAGTGGGTTAAAGCCTCTGCCTTCGGCTCAGGTCATTATCCCAGGGTCCTGGGATCGAGCCCCGCATCAGGCTCTCTGCTCAGTGGGGAGCCTGCTTCCCCTTCTCTCTGTCTCTGCCTGCCTCTCTGCCTACTTGTGATCTCTGTCTGTGAAATAAATAAATAAAATCTTTAAAAAAAAAAGAAAAGAAAAGAAAAGAAGGAATGGGGGGAGGGAGGGAGGAAGGAAGGGAGAAACTTTCCTTTTGACCAGCTTATTCAGTTTCCTAATATGTAATAGCAATTCAAATTTCCTCCAGTATTCATGAGACTACCTGTTTCACTGCATACTTATTATTAGCGCTCAATGTTATTAATCTTTATAATTGTTATCATTTTAAAGGGCAAAAAGGATTCTATCATTGCTGAGGTATTTATTATCTTGTCTACTGGTGGGGTTGAGTATCTGTTCATGTGTTTATTATTCATTTGCATTTCCTTCTTTATAAATTGTCTTTTTACATGTTTGAATCCTCTTTGGCAATTTGCAGAGAGTTCTTCATATACTAAAGTTATTAGCCTTATGTCTTCCCACATTTCTTACAATGAGCATTTATAGTTTCCATAATAAATGTAATTTAAAATTTCTATTGCCTAATCATTAAAAAAATTTTCATAGCTAGGTAGTGCCTAATGGCAACATAATATGAAATAAACTCCTACATTTGCATAGTGTTTTAAGTTTACAAAGCTTTATTATGACTTTCTTTTTTTTTTAAGATTTTATTTATTCATTTATTTGACAGAGAGAGAGAGAAAGAGCTCACAAGGAGGCAGAGAGGTTGACAGAGAGAGGAAGGGACTCAGGCTCCCCACCAAGCAGAGAGCCCGATGTGGGGCTCCATCTCAGGACCCTGGGATCATGACCTGAGCCCAAGGCTTTAACCCACTGAGCCACCCAGGCACCCCATGACTTTATACTTATAAAAAATAATTACTTAATTTTTGAAGTAACTCATTCATACGATCAAAATATGGAAAATACAAAAGTACATGTGGAAACTCAGGCCTCTTTGCTAGAGTTAGTCAATGTTATTAGAAATTTCTTGTATTCTTCCAGAGTATTTACTCATATGAAATAACATTTGTATCATCTTCCCCTTTACACAAATGGCAACATATTAGAGATATTACATTTGTCCTTATATTTGCATTTAATCCTGTATCTTAGACAGCATTCCCAATTAGTACATGCAGAACTTTCTCATAATGTTCTCTAACAGTACAGTATTCTGTTTTATGGATACACTGTACCTTATTTATCCAGTGTCTTATTAAAGAATGTTTAGGGCTTTCAGAATTTTTTTTATCACAAAGAGGAAGGGAGAGAAAAATATTTTACATTTATCATTTCAGGTTTTTAAATCTCTAGGACTTAGGAAAGAAAATTACTGGGTGAAATACATTTTGGATTTTGATAGATATTATCAAATTTTCCCTCTAATCATGTCTTGTTTCCATACCCTTACCAGTTCAATGTAGTATGAAACTCCTTGATTTCTGAAAATCCAATAGGTGAAAGATGATACCTTAGCATTTGTCTTACTACAGTAGTTATCATAGATAGATAGGGATCTATAGATATCAAGCATTTGTATTTCCTTTCTTTGAAGTGCCTATTTAGGTATTCCTGGCTGTAGAGTATTTATTGTTGTGGTTAGAAAATACATTAAACATACAATTTCAATCTTGTGCTACTTGGAACTTACTCTTTTACAAAGGATGAGTTTTGCAATCAACTTTATTTATTACTATATTTATGGCTATTCGTTCCTTCAAAAAATCATTTATGGAATAATCCAACTTTTCTTACTGATTGGCAGACTAAATTTTAAGTTAAATTTTCTATGTTCTAGGATCTTCCCTGAGCTTTATATTCTGATTCATTAACCTTTGTTGGTTCACATTAATTACACACTTTTTAATTAATGGAGCTTCTTGATATTTGCTTATGTCATGGCAACATGAATCTCTCCTTGTTGCTTCACGATTACAGGATTTCGATAAAAAATACTTCTTGTTTATTTTTATATGAATTTTGATATTATTTGTCTAGATACCATCTCCTGCTCATAAAAATCTTGATATTCATGAGAAGAAGAATGGATAAATATATCACTGTGGAGTTACACAACATAGTACTGGATAAGAATAAACAAAGAGCAATCCTGCTAACATGGCAAAGCCCATTATTAGTGATGTAAGTCAGAAGAGTTGTATCCTTATATAAAGGGAGTGATGCTAATTTTAAAAAGTTATAAGGAAATTCTCTAGCATGATGGGAAAGTTGTACATCTTGCCTGGGTGGTGGTTGTACACACAAATACCTCTTTCACTTACTGGATACAAGGGAAATTACAAATCAAGGGGCTATATGCAAGATCTTTCCCAGTAAAGGGGTTAGCATTGCTTATATATTTTTTAAACTAATTCCCCAAATTTAAAGTCTAAAGGATTTCCTACAACCACCCATATTTTATTCTATTATAATTTCAGTTTAGTGACTTTGGTCCAAATTCCCACAAGGCCCTTGAAACTATGTGTGCATTGTCTCATTCAAACAAGAAACATAATCTCCAATTCTGCATGCTTCTCTGCAATGACTGTCTTCTCCACCTTAACTATTTCAATCATTTCCTTTCTTGAATTTGAAATTTATAATATTATTTATTTCACTGAACGGGGTATACTAATTTATTCTTTAATTAGCATTTGCATTTATATTACAGATAGTTGGTTATAAAGTAAATCCTACATGGAATGCCCATTAAATTCTGTCCTTTCTTAAGATTTCAAATTATAACCTTATCCTTGAATGCCTCTTCAACTATGCCAACCCTCAATAATTTATTTTTTGAGATGTCATCATAATTACCTTTAATCTCTCAATTAGTAGGTAAAATATTTATTACTTATGATTTTTTTAATTCAAATATATGTGCTGTCTCCTGATTGGATTATAGCATTATTAAGGAATGAATTGTGTTTTAGGTCATTCTGCTTTCTTTGAGCTTACACAAAGTGACAGCTAATTAGCAAACTCTTAATTGTTTGAGAATTACATATTATAATGACCATTTGAAAACCCAAATATTTATCAGCAAGTGTGCAAGGAAAATCTATTACTGGATATTAGTAAAAATGCCCCATTCAACATAGAAGAATATAATCTACAGATATACATATTTTTATAACAGTTTATAATAACTATGGCTTAGATATAAATATAGTAAGAATAAGATATTAGTGGTTTTCAAACTAGGATATATATTTTTAGAGAAAAAAATAAGGTGTTGTGGTTTTAAAACTGTTGAAGAATTTTCCAGAAGAGGATACTTTCTTTTAAACTTTAAGGAGAATTCAGTACTTTTTGTAGATTAAAAAGAAGGTAAAAACAAGGTAAAAACAAACGGAGTTCCCCATTATTTTCCATTATAGAAATATAGAACAAGGGACTATATAACACTCATCACTTTTTCTCATATCAATTCATTTCACACAAGGGTTTAATGTTCATTTGGAATGATACATTCATTTTCATTTTATATTTCTGTAAGACCCATCATCACCAGGAAATGCCCTTCCCATATTTTATATTTCATTTCATTGATCTGATGCTGAAAATGGTCGTTTGCATTTCCAATTCAGATGATACCCCAAAGTTTTAAGTCCTTATTCTCATTCTGTTAAATAGAGTGATGTTGGAATGAAAGTTTCTTTGTGTCCCTTGGTCCGAGGCACAATCTTTCCTGCTTGAGGTATTCATGACACATGCAATCACAGACAACTTGTACCCCATGGGGCACAAAGAAATTAAAAGATAACATGAATGGTACACCCCAGAAAAACTATTATGGGGATAAACAGAAAAAGGCAATTTAGCCTAAGTCCTTGAGATATCTAAAGTAATACTCACTACACTAAAAGGTGTAACTTGCCTTTATGAAAGCACTGAAGCTATTCCTACAGAAGAGTCAACGTGCGCAGAAGAGGAACAGCACAGTGGCATTGTTGAGCGTGGCAGTGACCTTGGTCATCCCATTAGACAGGAGGAGCTAACTTCCTCAAAACTTCATTCGTGCCTAGACAAGATCAAAGCCTCTGTCATTTGTCTCTGGGCGTTAAATACAAGTTACTACACCAGACTTTATTCTCTTTTCTTGAATCTGTAGTCATTCATCTTTTGTTTTTCAAATGCAAGAATGCCTTTTGACATCATCTGATTTTTAAAAATACTTTGAAGTAGCTGAGGGAATATCCTGTCAATGCCAACAGAAAATAATTAACTTTTTGTATGAAATGCAATTCAGATTTGTATGTGGTTTTGTGATCTCAGAGGCCTGTGTTTATTAGTTTCATTTGACATTAGATAATTTACCTTGTGAGGAGCAAATAATTAAACTTGAGGCGTTTTTTATTTTGTGAATTTACATGCAAGATAATGAACATATAATAATAAAGTGTACTATTGTTATCTATATTTTCACAAACTTTCTAAATCATAGGCTTAAAAATATGTATAAAAATTAAATGTGGCCAATTAAAATCACTACTATGTATAGATGATGGAAAATAATTTTAACTAACTTACACATTGTACTATATTTGTATTCACAAGCTTGCAGATAGTCTGTGTGTTAAAGTGGTTAAATATTCCTTGTGAAAACTTTATAAAAATATCAATTTACTTAGCAAACTGTTCTGATAAGCAGTCACTCCCTACATAGGCAGAGATGGATATTTAAACCAGGAGAGGTGATTATGTTGGTAACATCTGAACCTAGCTCTGGCAACAGTGTTCTGGTACCCAAACTTACAGTAGACAAAGGGAAGTATAAATAAGACCGGTGATTTGGCTCAGATATTAATAATTTAAAGATAGTGAGAGAAGTAGATTTCGCCATAAATGAATAGTTTCTGGTGTCTGATTTCTCAACCTTGGTCCCCGACACCGGCTAGCACCTTGACTTCACTTTCTCTTGTACATCAAACATTACCTGACTTGTCCAAGGCTGGATTCAAGGGCATGTGAGCACTGCAGTGGCATAGGGTTCCAGGCTCAGATGGACCAAGTGCTTGGTCTAATGCCCTATTGTCACTGTTTAGAAATGTTTATTACCATTGTGTTTGAAAGTGAATCTCCATGGCACGATTAAACATGGTTGAATGGGGTAGAGGAGGCATTTCATGTACAGACCTCTCTCCCAGCCACTCAGTGCAGATTTTCCGTTGCCTAGTACCCTATTCTTGGGTACCCCAGACCCCCACTTGCTGTTGCTGCTTCCCTCTCCCTGGAGCAACAACCCAGTTGCAGTTAGGGTGATGGGGGGATGGGGTCCACATTCTACCACCACTCTTCATACTTCAGTGGGGGCCTGATTGTAAGAACAACTCAGAAGACCTTGTTCAGAATCCAGAGCCAGGAGCCTGTGATCTGGAGTGTCTCTACATGGGGCTGGTGGTAGTCATTGCCACCCAGAGCAGGCATTTCCTGGCACATCCAGTGGGGAGACAGAAGCCATATGCTGGTAGTGGGTGGGGCTATGGGAAGGGAGACAACTGGCTTAAATTCCCTAGAGCACCCCACCCTTCACCTTACCAAGCCGGGACTATGCTTTGGTGTGACGAGAGTCCCAGGTCCTTACAGGTGACTTCAGTCACAGGTTGGGCAACCGGGACGGCTGTGAGGGTCCTTATATCCTGGTATTGCCATACCTAGGACAGCATCCCTTGGGACGGCCCAGTGCCTCACCACAAAACTCTTTTCCTTTGTTGAACCTCCCAGCCTGTAATGTGGAAGTGTTACCTCTGGCTGGCCAGAGGCACGCTCCAGGAATGAGCTATAAAATACAAACTGTGTCATTTTAGTGTTTTCATGAATGAGTTAAATGCTCTTATATTTGTATTTAAAACTAACACTGCACATTATAAAGAATAATGGAAAAATTCATGCTAATAATTTTAAAAATTATTTACCTAGAATGACATTAAACAGCAAATGAAAATACCTCGATAAGTCAAGAGAGAGACCACCCAAGAAAGGAAAAATTTTATATTTTAGTATGCTTTATATCACTTTCGCTTTTGAACAAGGGGCCCTGCATTTTCATTTTGTGTTGCAACCCACAAATTAATGGAGCCAGTCCGGCTTATACTGAGCTGTTTGGGATTCTGTCTCAGTGCCAGGTGATATCTATTTCATTTTGCCTTTATTTCTTTTTTTTAATTTTTTTCAACATTTTGCTTATTTATTTGACAGAGATCACAAGTAGGCAGAGAGGCAGGCAGAGAGAGAGGACGAAACAGGCTCCCTGCGGAGCAGAGAGCCCGATACGGGCTCGATCCCAGGACCCTGAGATCATGACCTGAGCTAAAGGCAGAGGCTTAACCCACTGAGCCATCCAGGTACCCTTGTCTTTCTTTTTTTCCTAAAACTGATCTGGTATAGATTTGCCTTTCAGATACATATACTGTATGTACCTCCCCGTGTCAACGTCCTTCTGGACCCTCCACGGTGAGCTTGTCAGTCTCCAAGCAGCCAGAAGTTTCTTCTGGATCATAGTTTTTGGTCCTGAATTGCCCCATCTGGCCTATCTGGCTGATAGATTGCACAGACGCATGTGAATGCGGCTGCAATAGGAGATTCAGTAAGACATTAACTGAAAAATCTGGATCGGATCCTTGAGGTGGTTATATTTTCAGCACTGGTGGCAAGAACAAGAATATTGTGGGGAAGTTAAACATTTGATTAGCAGTAGGTTTAGAGAATCTATAATGTTCTTTTCATCTCTAAATTTTATGATTTCAGAGAAGAAGGGATATTGTTGGCATAAGAAAAATAAATTATCTCTAATGTGGTTCTTATGATTATGAACTATCACTGAAAATTGGCCTCAAATTCTAGGCAGATGATAGTAGTTCCATAATTCTAGTTGAGGCAAGTTGATAGAGATCTTCAGGCTCATCTGTCTGACACAATTTGCTGGAAGTTTCAAAGGAAATTGAGTGTTATGCAATATTAACAGAGGAGAGGAATAAAGAAATTAAATGAAATGCCTGATTGGACCTGATCACTCATCTTACTAGTCAGTACTTTGTGTCTGTCTGTATAGGGAGTAGCGTGTGAACTTGGGCAATTCATTTAATAACTCTTAGCCTCTTTTATTACCTTTAATACAGCAATAATAAGGCCTCATTTTGTGATTAGTTGCAATAACACAAAGAAAGTCCCAGTACCACAGACCAAATAAAATTTAATTCCATTTCTGTTTGGAACCTCTCAGTTTAATCAAACTTTCATAACATACTACCCACATAACAAAGCAATGAACTTCACTGAATGTCCTGTAAAGACAGGAGACTTAATTATCAATTTCAGGAGACAAATGTATATGAAAGTGTAAGGCATTAATTAATTAACTAACTAGTTAGTTAATTAATCTAATTCTCCTTTCTAGTTTCCTTGATGTCTAGAATCGAATAACATGTGTTTAAGGGCTAAGTTTTTAGTTATCCACCAAAATGGTTTGGGGCAAATTTCTCCAATTATTTATAAAAATATTTAACCAGGCCTATGGTAGATCATGCCCATATGGTATTAATACTTGATATTCAAACTTAAATCACAACAATAGTTCGGGTGGCCACCTTTTTCTGTCTTTTCAGTCTCTTTGCCTGTAAGGAAAACAAAACATAACAAAAACTCCTTGTCCTTATAGTTTTTTTCATTGAAGCCCATGTCAATGATTCAGAAAACTAGATTTAGGCCCCAGTTGGTTAAGGTTTTTGGGCACCTTTATAAATTATAAAGTCATATTGTTTAATTCAATGCAGTTGGTTCTTCCTTTTTAAAATGTGATTTCCTGGTGGCGCCTGGGTGGCTCAGTGGGCTAAGCCACTGCCTTCAGCTCAGGTCATGATCTCAGGGTCCTGGGATCGAGACCCGCATTGGGCTCTCTGCTCAGCAGGGAGCCTGCTTCCTCCTCTCTCTCTGCCTGCCTCTCTGCCTGCTTGTCATCTCTCTCTGTCAAATAAATAAATCAAATCTTTAAAAAAATGTGATTTCCTATATACATGCTTGTTGATTCAATTTCTTACTGTGTTTTATAACTTTTAATTTCTCTGTAGCTTCACAGTTACTTAGTAAAGTAGCCTTCTATATGAACTCACTGTCCATCATTATTTGTATTTTAAACTATGCTCTATTCTCCTGATAGATAAGCAATTCTCCTAATAGATAAGCAATATCTCCTAAGATAAGCAATTCCAATCACTACAGATAGGAAGGGAAGTAGAAAAGAAACTTCTTCTCTCCCAGGGTTGGGAATAAACTGAAAGACAGAAGAGAGACTAATGACAATGTGAAAGCCCACTTCAGCACTCACATGATTTCTCAAAGAGTATAGATTTAGATATGTAGCCCCCTTGAATAGCCCCTTAATAGAAAGTCTGAATCTGTAGAGCAAACACAATTGCTATAGCTGCGGACTCTGAAGGTCTAGAGTCAGGGGAGGGGGGGCTCCGGGGGGTGGGGCGCGGGGTCAAGACAGTCCATCTCCAGACTTCAGAAACTAGCTTCAACAATCCACCCATGTTGACTTCCTAAAAATCAAACATTTGTTATCCATGGGGCAATATGCCAGAAAACTCTCCCCAACATAAAAAAGACCCAATGAAAGGATTCTCTGTGAAGAAGTCTAAATCACCTCTAACTAGAATTCTTCCATGATTGCTTACACATTATTTTGAATTCTCTTTCCTAATCCTCAAATCCTTTCTCAGAGTAGGGTTCCATGAAATGGCCCCACCTTACCTACTTTATTGACCTTATTACTTATACCTCAAAGTTACATCTACCACATTGGACTTCCTCTAAAGAATAAACATGTTGTGCCTTCATGTTTATTCCCATAGCATTCACCTAATCTACAAAGCCCTCTTTGTGTACATGTTGCTTATCAAAATTATATTCTTCCTGTAAAATTTAGGTAGATATTGGCTCTTCAAAGGGCTATTTTTTCTTATCTTCTAGGTGGAATTATTTTTTTTCCCTCTGCTGGGACCTGGAGCTCTGCTCATTCATTTAGTGGACTATTTCTAGTCATCTGACATTCTAGAGTAGAGAGATCATGTATTTAACCAGAATTTGAATCCTACATCTGTTGCTTAATTAATTGCCCTTATTTTGGTATCATTTTTCAACCCACAAAGTGTGTATGATAATGTCTAATACATAGAGTATTTATGAAGGCAAATGATAGGATATAGGTTAAAATCACATTGGAGTTAGTAGAGCTCAATGTATGTGTTTCATATTTTCTTTCTTCTCATTCTTCAGGGTTTTGGCCTAATTAATTCTCTCTCTCTTTTTCATATATATGAAGAGAGAGAGAAGGGAATTTCTTTTTAAGTGTAATAATTTTGAATATAACAGAAAATAGTATATTTTGAGGGTACTTGAAATGTACATCAAATATATCAAATGTGTTTGAGATAGCATCTGTCTCAGTTTTGCCCTTGAAATTCTGAGTCATTTACTGATTGACAAAATATTTTAGACTTTACATATCCCTTTTAAAAGTCAGATAAGATGTTTTACTTGATTTTGGAATTAAATGGAAAATTTTATTCAATGGGAAAAATCAGAAGGGACTATTTTGTTTGTGGAGAATATTGTTTTAGGTTGTTCCAGAAAAATATATTGATACTGAGAACCAATTAAAAAAAAAATGGGTCTCAGTGCATTCAAGACATATGTCATAAAATTATGACATATCATAATTTTCATGATAAATTATATTACAATTTTAATTTAAAATGACAAAAAGTTTGTCTAACAAGGAAGTGTTCAAGGTAGGAAAAAACCATGGATAAGAAAAATAAAAATGGCCAGTATTTTGAGCTCTTAATATATCATTTGATTTTAAAAAATAAACAATATTTCAGGGTCACCTGGGTGGCACAGTCAGTTGAGCAACTGACTTGTTTTTGGCTTAGGTCTTGATCTCAGTCCTAGGATGGAGCTCACATCAGCCTCTGTGCTCAGCATGAAATTGACTTCAGTATTCTCTCTTCCCTACTACCCCTCCCTCAGCTTGCTTGTGCTCTCTCAATCTAAATTAAATAAATAAATCTTTAAAAATATAAATAAACTTAATAGTTCAGACTTAAATGTGACATAGAGTGATTCATGGGGAATAATTAAGATATATTTGGAGGAAAGTGTCTAGCCAACAAAATACGGACCTTTCTGGTAGCCACTGTCCTGATGGACATACCACAATTTATATCCTTGTCCTACAAAGTTTTGTTCACACACTTGATTTTCCATTACTTACAGTGAGGACACTGAGGCTGACACAGACTACCCAGATGCTACAAAAAGCATAACACTATATGCTTTGTGGAGTCTTCTGAGTGTTTCCTTAAAAGAGAACTGATCTTTTTATTGCTCTAGAAGACCTGCAAACAGACTAGAATTTTATTCTAAAAACTAAATAGCATTGAGGAATTTTTCACTTAATAATTATCAAATGTCAATTTGATACATACACCTAATTTTTTTACAAGCTGATACAACATTTCTAGAATTAAAAGTTTAATATGAAACCTTATAACTCTGGTAGACCATATGGATTTGTGAACACTATTTGTTAAATTCAAGTTATCTCAGGGGCTTAGGATTTAATGGTGGAAAATCATAGGCCAAAGTCACTGTCTTAATCCATTTGGGGGGCTAGAACAAAATATCAAAAATTGGGAGGCCTATAAATAACAAAAATTTATTTCTCAGAGTTCTGGAGAGTGGCTAGTCTAAGATCAAGATACCAGCAGATTTGGTATCTGATGAGAGCTTGTTTCTGGTTCATAGAAGGCCATCTCAAAATATCCTCACATGGAGGAAGAGGGGAGGGACCTCTCTAGGGTCTGCTTTACATGGGGTCTACTGATCCCATTCTCAACCTAATTACCTACAACAGGTCCCATCTCCTAATACCATAATGGTGGTAGCTAGGACTTCAACATAAGAATTTAGGTGGGGGCAGGGTGGTGTTCATTTGATAGCATTGTCCTTCATGTGATAGCTGAAACTGAGATCCTAAAATTTACCTTCTGAAATATGCTGAAATTTCTGTGGCATTTCCACATGGTTGTATAAAATGTCAGTTCCTGAACTTTCTGGTGATAGGTAAAAATTATTTGATGACAACAACTTGGCATTAAATATCTAGCTTTATTCAAGATGGCCAGTCTCTCTATATCTCTAAAATATACCTCTAATAAATTTACACTTCCAATAAATTATTTTCTCTCTACTATCTTAAAAAAAATACTCTTTTCACCTGCTAGCAACTATTTCTTGTAAAATTAGGCACTTGTCCATGAAAATGAGTAATTGAGCCTGGAATTAGTTACTTAATTTCTATGTGCGTAAGACGACTTCAAAAAGCTGGACATTTTTCTTATGAGAAAACTACACTTAAAAGGAATTCTCAATGTTGGCTCTAAAAGAGTATTCAGTCAAAAAGTAGCATTCAGATCCTTTGGAATGGCTTTTTTGCTAGAGTAATCTGTAGTATGAAAACAAGGAAACCTGTCAAGTTGAATAGTTGTACCAGAAATATTTCTTGATTCCTAATGTTACATTGCTACACCTGCTTCCACCTCTCTAGATTTTCTATTCTTCCTTTCTACTTTCTATCTTAGGTTTACCATGACTTCTTCCCATTAACTCCGTGCCAGTTAGAATTATAGTTTTTGGCTTTATTAAACCAGAAAGGAGTCAGAAGGAAACAGGGAAGTGCTATGATGTTGAAGAATTGAAATTCAATCTTCAACTAGTTTCATCCAACTTCCTTGTAGAGGTGAATGTGGCAATGTACTTGACCAAGAGAATAGGTTCTAACGCAATTCTCCTGCGTCATTCTAGCAAGACTTCGTTTGCACCTTCTGGGGCACATCAGCGTGTGGAGGGGGAGGGTCCCTATTCTCCAGGTTTGCTCCCCTTTCATATCATGAAAGAGCAGATTTTTGCCAAGCCCCCCTCATAAGGCTATATTATTGTAAATTCTTCAAATGTATTACCTATTTCTTGAGGTCAGGAAAAACATTCTGTACTATTTAAAATGTAAAATTTCACCTGAAAGGTGAATGGCATTATAGGATAGGGACTAAAGACATAGTGATTAAGAACACGGTTTTCCTGTTTTCAAATTTTGCCTCATCTATTCACTGTCTTCTAAACCTCAGCGAAGGCTAAATGCATTGCAGAGTGAGATAATAGCGTGTCCATCTCCAAGTAATGTGAACGGTGAGAACATACATAAAGTCCTTAACAAAATGGCAGGCAAATACCTGTTATTGCAACATAGTACACCTCAGAACAAACACGAACTTTGGAACTAACTGATTTTACTCAGTACCTGTTTTCTTAGTTGAGTTACCAACTTCTAGTGTTAGAGGTAATCACCATAGTGTTTAAGGAGTACTTGTCAGCAGTTTTGAGTTTATACTTTAACTTTCAAAAGCACAACCATTTCTGCTGGTTTCGTACACTCTTCTTGGTTCGAATGCCCAAAGCGTGTCTTAATTTTGTCAATAGATTGAGCCAATTTTTCTCATATACTCAAATCAATTATTTGAATGAAGTGTACCAAGCTAAATAAAAGCAAAGAATTAAAACTCTGTCCTTTTACTGGGTTTTAAAGTAAAATGCCTAGCTGTACTAGGGCCAGACTTTTAAATAGCCAAGTACCTAAGCATTCTAAATCTAATTATTTTTACTGTTCTTAAAACCCAATTATGCCAAATGATTTAAAGCTATTTACCTTAAATATCGACCTGCTATGGCTTATTTAATTTTGCAGCAATATCCTCCAAATATCTTATAAGCATCAGAAAAATCTATATCTTAAAAAACAAAACTCTGGCATAATTTTTATTCTGTCTGACTTTCTCATTCTAGACTATAAACATTATAATTTGACTGTACAACTTTTATTGACTTTTTTGCAAGCAAATATCTAAAGCCAAAAAGAAATTGGACATTGGGAATATGTGTACAATTAAGCAGGCACAAATATGTCTTACAAAAAATAATTAAAAGATTTACAGGCACCTGCTGCCTAATGTTTTCAATAAGAGTAAGAAAAATTAAAAGGATAAAAGTAAAAATTCCAAATAAATCTTGTGTGACTGCCGTTGAAATATTGATATGCGTGTGTGTGTATATATATATATATAATATAAAATATATGTATTATATATTTATAAAAATGTGTTTCTATAGTTTATATGTCTTTACTTTCTGGTAAGAGGTATTTTTAAAGTTCAAATACACTATGTAAAAATAGTCTATAATTTTAGTGTATAAATTTATGAGCTCTTTGGTTGCAATATTTGTATTCTGTTAATTTTATGTCCATGTTTTAAGGGAAATAGAAATATTCATTTGCTTAAGGTTTAAAAGAAATTCTCAGTGGTAAAGGTAGAATGAGTAGCCTATGTGTTTTTCTTTGACTGAGTGTACATGTGTATGTAATTGTGATTCTGAAGAAATAATTATTTTTCTGACATCTGGCTTATTTATATATGAGTCTATTCCTTTGGAGGTTGAAGTTCTTTAAAATTTATTCCTTAAATAATTCTCTGTTTTTAAATGAATACTTTCATGTATATAGTAACAGTTAAATATGTGAATAAATTCATTTTTTGAGATAAACTGATACTATTATTGTATTTTAGTACATGAACAAAATGAAATTAGGACATTGTGTAAAGCAAATTAAAACTTTTAGAGAGATTATGAGTTTTACATTAAAAAGATGGAGGTGGGACACCTGAGAGACTTAGTAGTTTTAGTGTCTGCCTTCAGCTAAAGTCATAATCCCAAAATGATGGGATGGAGCCCAGCAGAGGGTTACTTTCTCAGTGGGGAGTTTGCTTGTCCCTCTTCCCTCCCCCTGCTTGCGCACTCTTTCTCTCTCAAATAAATAAATAAAATCTTTTTTAAAATATAGAGGTAATATTTTAGATATTTCAAAGTTTCAAAGATATTAAAGAAAATATACATGAAAATCATGTAGAAAAATTGTGACATATATTTCTCTCATTTAGAAAATAATTCTATTAAACTTTAAAACTCAAAATCCTCTTAATTCTAACTTGCCAAAAGTTTATAGAGGATTCCCTGCTAATCTCAAGCAGATCCTTGATAACAGACTCTCAGTACATTGGACTTTAAAGCCAAGCCATCTGTAGCCTTAATTCTGAGTGTCTATCCAGCAACAAAGAAGACATTGTACCCCATCACATGATGAGTATATATGTAGATGAGTACAATATGTACAGAGGTAGGAAAATAGCTTACCCTCTGTTACAGAAGAAGAGGCAAAGTAAAACATATGTGGCTTTGGCTTTATAACTCAGAAATACGAGCTTTCAGACGTAGTTGAGTCTTAGGTTTGAACATTGCTTTCAGCATATTGTCTTTACTATTTCTCAGTGATACCATTTTCTATATTAACTCCATTTATGGAAATGCAAAGTTTGCCATCATTATTTACATCCCAACAGTTTAGCAACTTAAGCATTGAGAGAATACGACTTCCAGCCAATATCATCAGTATTGTCTGAAGGTAAGCAATCTGTCCAACTTTAGATCTATAATTATTTCTTAATCTATTCCTATGACACAGAGATATGGCTCTCTGATGAGCTGGACCTCAGGTCATATTACTAACCTCGAAACTCAAACTAGAATGGGTCCAACACAAGATACACATAGAATGAAAGTGGCAGGCAAGCTACCTAAAGCAAAATCAGAATGCTTTTAGTTGGAAGAAAGAAGTAGTCTCAGGCAGGCAAAAATGGATGATCTCAGTTTCCATTCTCTAACTCATAAACATTTACAGAAGCCTATCTTCCTCTACATTTACTTTTCAAAAACAATGTCCCATATAGTATACCATCTCACACTAAAAAAATAAAGAAAATAAAGAAAATAAAATAAATAATTCACTTTGTACCCAAAGAGTTATTCAAAGTCTCAACCAACTAGCATATCCTGCTTTTGAGCTAGAAATCAGAGTGATGGACATAATTTTCTTTCAAGTCTCACTCCTCATGATTGGCCAACACATGGTTAAATACAAAATTTCAATACGGTAGCACACACTCTAGAGGAACTCTAATATGTTAATATCCTTCTTTTTTTTTTTTAGCTTTATTGAGGTATAAGAGATATACAAACAATTACACACATTTCACATGTGCATCTTGATGCGTTTGAGCATAGGCATACAGCTGAGATTGTGGTGACGGCATCACTGGTGTATGTATATGTTAAGTGTTTAGTTAAGAGGAGTGTGTTGGAGCTTCCTGGTGTGTGAAAGCATACCACCACAAACTGGGTGGGTTAGAATACACTTCTCAAAGTTAGATGTTCAAAACCAAAAGGTTGGCAGAGCCATCTTCTCTCTCCTAGTTGACATTACTGGCAATTCTCGGCATTCCTTGCTTGCAGGTGCAAAGCTCTAGTCTCTGACTCCATTGCCACATGGCTATCTTCCCTCTGGGCAGCAGTAGTATCCTCTCTGTCTGTGTCTATCTCTGTGTCTCCTTCTCTCATAGGGAACTCATAAGGACCCACCTATTCTAGTATGACATCATCTCAACTCAATTCCATGCACAATAACATATAATCCAAAAAAGATTACATTCACCCATACCAGGGGTTTAAACTTTAGTATGTCTTTTAGCAGAACACAATTCAAACTATTGAGAAAGTGAAAGAAAAGCATTGCTTAAGAATCACAAACAATAGATAACTACACTCAAATGTAGATGCTAGACCAAACACAGGAATGGAAAAGACAGTGTTTAAAAAAAATTATGAGACTCTTAAATGTCTTGATCTGAACAGGGATGTTTTCAGTCTTTGGAGTTATTAGTGTTTAGTCTTATCACCCCATGGAATCCCCACCCCTCCTGCTAAACTCACTTTGTTAAAATCCAATGAGATGACTCAAAGAGCAGTACAACATTTTTAGTTGATATCTAGACAACTGGGAAACCAAAGGACAAGGACTGGATGGCCAGCTACTCTACTGGTGGAACAAAGGGAAGATTGCTTCTTTGTTGAGCAACATCTTAGGGATGAGGAAGCAACACTTTTTCATGGATAAAAAATGTATCAGTCAAGCAGAGAAAATCAATTATCATATGATTTCACTCACCTGTGGAGCATAAGGAATAACACAGAGGACATTAAGAGAAGGAAATGAAAAGTGAATTGGGGGAAATCAGAGGAAGAGGAACCATGAGAGACTATGGACTCAGAGAAACAAACTGAAGGTTTTGGAGGGGAAAGGAATGGGGGTATAGGTGAGCCTGGTGGTGGGTATTAAGGAGGGCACGTATTCATGGAGCACTGCATGTGGTACATAAACTATGAATCCTGGAGCACTGAAAAAATAAAATTAAATTTTAAAATGTACCCTTTGTGAGAGATACATTTGCTTTAGGACCATCTTAGGATTTCTCAAAGAAGGACTCTGGATTGGCACATAAAACTAAGCAGGCATCAAGGGAAACCTTGGGCCAGAGGAGGCGATTGTGACAAGGTGGAACAGAGATTCATTTACTCTAATCATCTGAGAACTTACAGATCCTAAACCATGACAAAGCCTTGGGAAAAAACCATGGAGGACTTGATGAGGGAAAGTCAGCATTAAATACCCAGAAAGCAGTATGCCAAAGCTAGCTTTTCATACAAAATAATGGTTAATAATTTTTTTCTCCTTACCTATCCTGTTTACCCTTCAGGCTGCTACAACAAAATACCATACACTGGGTAACTTACAAACCAGAGAAATGTATTTCTTGCAGGCCTGAAAGCTGGGAAATTTAAGATCAAGATTCCAGCATTGCTGCTTTCTGGTGAAGGTCCTCTTCCTGGTTCATACCTGCCACCTTCTTGTTGCATCCTCATATGGTGGAAGGAGCTAAGGAGCTCTGTGGGACCTCTTTCATATGAGCATTAATCCCATTCTCAAGGGTTCCACCCTCATATCTTATCACCCCTGAAGATTCTACCCTTCATACCAACATATTAGGCATTAGGATTTCTTTTCTTTCTTTCTTTCTTTTTTTTAAGATTTTATTTGACAGACAGAGATCACAAGTAAGTAGAGAGGCAGACAGAGAGAAGGTGGGGAGGCAGGCTCCCTGCTGAGCAGAGAACCTGATGTGGGGCTCCATCTAAGACCTCTGGGATTATGACCTGAGCTGAAGGCAGGGTCATGGCTTTAACCCACTGAGCCACCCAGGTGCCCCAGGCAAGGATTTCTATATATGAATTTTCTATGTATGAATTTGATATATGGATTTTGAATGCAGACATACAAGTCATACCACTTCCCTACCACACCTCCAAATTATAAACTTCAGTAAAAAAGCAGACTTCCCATCTGTATTAAACCTGAGTTGAAGGAGAGCAAAAAAAGAATATTTCAGATAATTTGATTACTATGTGAAACTGCATTTGGTAATTAAAGGTGTAATAAGAAAATGTTACATAAATATGGTCCAAAATCTGAATGGGATTGCCTGAGTTCACATCTAAGGTTAAGGGAAGAGTCAGCCTCACTAAACTGATTTTAAAGAATGATGGGAAATAAAAATAAAGGTGCTTATGAATGTCCCTAGAAATTTTACCTGCTTAATAGAATAGTTTTAATACCATACATTATGTTCCAAAGGACTAATAAAAGATTTCCTACTGTGGTTTTGTGGACAAATATTAGGGAGAATCTCCAGGGTCACCAAGTAGGATTGAGGAATTTACCCCTTTTGCAATATACTTCTTACTCAGTACTATAAAACTAATGATTTCTTTGTGATGACCAGGTTGAGAAAAGTCTCATTGCTTTCTAATGTTCTTAAATGTTAGTACCCTTTGACTGATTTGTTTTTTAGGGTCATTTCTCAAAGCAATGTTCTAAATGAGGTACCTGGTCCATTTATCCAAGAATACAAAATATCAAATTAAAACAGGCTGTAAGTAGACAGGTATTTTTCACATCATTACAAACATGAACAGTTTATGCACAATGGCAAGTACTTTTGAATCAATTTGTGGAATATCTCTTTGAAAATGAAATTTCTCCCCCAACAAACTTTTCTTACTTGAGACTCCGCTCTGACTTAGTGTGATGAATAGAGCTAAAATTTCACACACTCAATAAGGCTTATCACAAATTTATTAAATTCCACTGAAGGAATTATGACAAATGATTAGGCAGGAAGCATGAACAAACAAAGCCATTTATAAAAAATTTAAATGTACATTTAAAAAATTTTAAAGGAAAACCTGCCATCCAGAAGTTATCAATTCTCTTTTTACTAAGAGAACATAATCTAGATTTAAAACTATATAAGTCATTTATTTATGATGGCATAATAATGTCATCATAAATAATTATATCAAAATTAATAAAGAACTCACATGAGTTAAAGCTAGGCAGTGAGGCTACATACTTATGACTCATATGCACTTCTATTGAAGTCCTGAAAAAGACTCATTATTTTGGGCTACTAATTTTTTTTAATTGATCAGATCAACCTGACAAAAGACATTAGAGTGAAATAAATTTTAGTTTGTGAAAAAGTATTTTAGATTTAAAAAAAGTATGACTTTTTGAAATATAAGAAAATATATGAAAACTAGATAACCTTCTCAATAATGAAATAAAATCATTGAAGCTTCATAATTCCTGGCTGGGAGAAATATGATCATAAATGATCACATTTATCATAAATGATCATAAGTGATCATAAATATGATGATGAGGATGGTAACAAACTTGATTCTCCTGCGAGTGAGAAACAGAAAATTCAATTCAATCATGTGCTACTGTTGCCCTGTGTGTGCTGCTGTTGTGGCAAGTGTTCCCATCCACCCAACTGGGAAACTTGAACACAATTCACACTGCGAAAGATCTAGAGGAAAGTGGAACTCGTCTTCAGTACTCTTGGATCCTTATCCTTACTTCCACTCACTTGCCTTCAGCCTTTGATTGGAAAATAGACTTCTGCGGTTTGAGGGGTCAATAATACAGGTGGAGATCAGGGCAAAGTTCAAAGGACCTCGCTGATTGATTGTGTTTTCTTTATACTTTCAGGTTGTAATTTAATGAGACTTTTCATGGGAAGCTAATAATTTTTTTTGAAACAGGAAGGGAGACATTTTGGAAAACAAATGTGTGAATTAGGTTATTACTTCCTCTTTATCTTCTGACTGTGATAGAAATGCCCATTCACAAATAAATAAATAATTTTATAAAATTTATTTTGGCTGTTAGGAAACTTTCAATAAGATAATGAAAGCTATCTTCTTGTGTCACTGACTTCCCATGGGTTTAAAATATTATAAAATCCCTTACTGTCATTTTGTGTGCTCTGAGACGGGATGCTATTCAAAGCCAGAACAAAACAATTGCTATATATTATAAAATGAGACGAATAATGAGTTTATATGTTTTCAACACTTATTCTTTAATTATCTCACATTTATATACAGTGGAATGAGATCTGATATGGGGACATGGATAAACAGGCAACTACATGTTTAACAGTCAAAGGAATAAACAGAAATAAACCTTGGGTTTGAGGCTAAAACTGATTGTAAAAAAAAACTCATTTTGGTGCATGTGTAAGCTCCACAATGATAAGTTTAAGCTCTTCTGATATCTGCCTTATTCAAGACACATGAAATTGTAGAAAATGCCTCTGTATTAAAATATAGTATGATAAACTTGGCAGTGCTGGCAACAAACATTTTTTCCAAATAAATAGAAAATTCAAGGATAACAATTCTGATCTATTAGTGTTTTAACTAAGCAATTCTGAATTATCTAAAGAAATCATGCATACATGAATACAGGAATATATATTATTCTTTCTCTCCCTCTCTCTCTCTCTCTCACACACACATGCAGACACACACACACACACATACACAGTGTAAGATTAAAGAAACACAGTTTTAAATAAAAAGCCCAGACTTTAGGGAAAAAAAAGAAAAGATGAAACCTTAACTAAATCCATCTCCCAAAAAGAAACAATTCCAAATATATGTATAGGTAAGGGAAGAAAACACCACTGAGCCAGCCAAGATGGAGCTTCCTATATCTGGCACAAAGATGAGAGTGGGGTATACTTATAGGTTGATGATATCTGTTCATTCATAGAAGATCAGGTAAGAATTGAAAGTTATCGTTTATGAAATTGTGTAATGACAGTTCAATCCTATTTTGTCCTTGGTTAATGATCCTCTATTCAAAGTCTTTTCCAGACATTGATATTATTTTTAAATAAGTACAGTGAAGAGTAACACACAGCTTTGGGACAAGACCGTTCCCCGGAACACCATTCATTAGAGTGTTTCATCACTAAACTTCTTTCCACTCAGTTTACTATTTGTTATACTCTGTTTTCCAGAGTGATATGGAGAAATTCTACTTTCATATCAGTATGGAAATTTAGCTATCTCAATGCCTTATAGGTGTTTTGTTTTTTCTTCAGAGCATGTACACCCAATGCATAAAGTGATTTTATACCAATCTTTTGAATCAGAATGGCTCCTTTGACAGGGAGGTTAAGCAAGCTCTCAGTGATTCAATTTATAAATAAAGGAATTTAAAAATATAGGAGCTTGGATTTTAAATCTAGCAATCTGGTTCCTAGCTCCATTCTTTTCAAAACTGAACAACTAATGGAAATGTATTCAAATTCTTTGTGACTAGGGGCACCTGGGTGGCTCAGTCTGTTAAGAATTTGACTCTTGGGGCGCCTAGGTGGCTCAGTGGGTTAAAGCCTCTGCCTTTGGTTCAGGTCATGATCCCAGAGTCTGGGATTGAGGCCTGCATTGGGCTCTCTGCTCAGCAGGGAGCCTGCTTCCTCCTCTCTCTCTCTGCCTGCCTCTCTGCCTACTTTGATCTCTGTCAAATAAATAAATAAAATATTTTTAAAAAATGTGTTTAAGAATTTAACTCTTGATTTTGACTCAGGTCGTGATCTCAGGGTCGTGAGATAGAGCCCCACACTGGGATCTGCACTCAGCAAGGAGTCTGCCTAATATTCTCTCTCTCCCTTTCCCTCTGCCCTTCCCCACACCTGGCTTATGCACATGCTCTCTCTCTCAAAATAAAATTTAAAACTGTGACTTAATTTACTCATATGTAAAATGAAGATGGTAATAGTATCTCTCACATAGGATTATAAAAAGTAAACAAGCTAACACATATAATACATACAGTTTCTCAGATATAACGTTCAAAAATTACACCTACTATTTTTGATGTTGTTTGCAATTATTATCCAAAGAAAAAGTAATAAAAAGGGATACAGTGGACAAATATCAACATCAATCTTCTTATAAAGGCTTAAGAAATTAATTTATAATACATTTTTTAGAGATTTTGATGAGAAAATAATCATAACTTCATGAAAAAAAAGGAATTGGTACATTTAGAATAAATGTTTTTCATTTCCTTATTTGGGCAGATGGAGAAGATTTGCTCCATAACATCACCCAGGACCTTGGTTTTCCTAGTTTAATATTATTCCATCCTCTCTGGAACAATGTGTGTGTCTACAGGGTCAGACTTAAGTTCTTTTCTGATTTGTTTTTAAGGTTTTAGGAAGGATAAAGAGAGAATGCCTTCAACAAGTAATTTCATTTTGATTAAGTTGAAAGTTACCCATACCTGTTATACTATTTTTCATTGGCAGGGACTCAGTCACAAGGACACACCCACCTGCAAGGGAACCTGGGAAGTGTGGTCTTTATCTGGATGACTATAGATTAAAAAAGCATAAAAGAATCAGTTTAAGGGAAGAGGATCACCTTGCACACAGCCTAATTTCCCCATCTCAAAACAGAGCAAAAATGGCCATCCTTAATTGCATGTCTGATCACCCAGCCCTGTTCTGGTTCCAATAGTTTTGTGTATGTTCTCTCTATGTCTGGTGGTGCACGATACCGGTGGTCTTAGCGTAAAGTAGGAGAAATGTTAAAGGAAACAAGCCTGAGGCATAGGGTCACCCTGGTCATCCTCATATATCCATAGCATGGAACGGAGATTGGAACTGCATGCTTTAAAACTCCCATCAACATGATATCAAGGAAATCACATTTTCTAACATATTTGTTAAGTACCATGAATGATGAATACAGTGATGAACAAGCATAGATGTTGCCCTTAATATGCTCTGATGAGGGTGTTTAACCAATAGAGTAGTTGCATGTTCAATTTACCTACATTTTGTATTTGTTCTTGTAATGAGTGTTTCTGTCTCAACTGGCCACCAGGTATCCAGATTAAACATTATTTCTGGGTGTGCATGTGGTGTTTCCAAGTGGAGTTAGCATTTGAAGTGGACTTTGTGAAGTGAATTGCCCTCCCCAATGTGGATGGACATCACCCAATCCACCGAGGTCCTGCATAGAACAAGGGGCAGAGAAAGAAGGAAGTTGCCCCTTTTCTGTCTACTGCCTGCCTCCGTAATTGCAACATCTCCTTTTTTCCCTCAGACGAGGATTTATACCATCAGCTCTCTTGTGTCCCTAGCCTTCATACCCAGATTGAATTATAACACCAGCATTCCCGAGTTTCCCGAGCACAGACAGCAGATCATGGGACTCCTTAGCTTCTGTAAATCCTACAGGTTCTGCTTCTCTGAAGAACCCAGATTAATATATCTCCTTAACTCTAACTTATCTCAAACTTGATCTCTCTGGCCTTTGTAGGCTGATCTTTGAAGACATCAGCTTGTTTGGATTCAAAGTTTGAGGAGAAGGGAATACTCCTTTCTCCCTTGATGTATTCATGATCAATGATTTTGGATGTCAGTCTATGCTAAATTGCAAAGTCTTTGGAGATTCCTTCCAGTTAACAGACGTCTCTGTCATGACAGCTTAATGTATCGGTTGTTTGAGCACATGCCTAGGCCTAGTTGCTTTTTACAGATTCAGAAAAATGTTTAAATGTGAAAAAAAAGTATTGGTTCAGAATAGGAAAAGCATTACAATATTAAACCTTATAAGTATATAATTGTATGTTTACCAAATGTAATATTATATCTTAGATATTTTTACCACAAACTAACTCTTTTGCAGTTATACATTGATGTTATTTCCTGTGCAATATGAATGGATTTTGATATGTTTAATATGATATAGATTGAGACTGAAAAAACAAGTAAATAAGGCTCATTAAAACCCAAAATAGCCCTGCCATCTCCTATTATTGGCAAAAGTATCCCTTAAATGTGTGAGATAGTGATAGACACAGTTTCTAATTAAGTGCCTGATGTTCAGGAAATCCCGATGAGTTGTGTGTTATTGCTCTGCTTACAGGAGAATGATATGTGACAATTAAATTAGATGTGCCCTCAGTTAAAAAAAAATGCTACTTATTTTAGGGCATAGCATCCCTGAGTGACTTCTTCTGTTATTAGGGCAATCTCAGAATTCTTTTATTCAGTCATCTTTCATCTATAAATGGGAGGGAGAGAGAATGGCACGGTAGAAAGAGCGATCAACTGAACCTCATGAATTTGGGTTTCATTGCCCTAGACTGGTTATTTCATCCAAGTGAAGTACCAAGGTCTCTGTTTGCTCCTCTGTGAAATAAGAGTTTGACCAAAGCAAGAGACCTCAGCTTGGAACCCATGTCCTATAAATAGTTCCTAAGATATGTGTAGCATCATGAAACCTTATGCATACTTTTTAAAGGAAAGAATATCCATAGCTTGAAAACCGTTATTAAAAGAGTTTTAATCCCCCAAAATGTAAGCAGTGGATGGCTTTTTAACTGTGTCATTGTACATGAGTCATATATAGGACTTATTAAATAATAATATATATTTAGTGGTTATCATATTTAGGGAAATATGCCCATCTGTGTTATATTTCTGAAAAAGGATATCCAGGATGGAACGCATTGCAATGGGATATTTTAATGCTTCCCTTTTAATGTATTTTTCCTGAGCTATCTAACTTCATCGATTTCTAGTGGTAGATTCACAGCTGAAGCTGAAATGTCCTTCCAGAATATCTGTACATGTGACACATCTGTACATGTGTCCATTGAGCATTTTATTCACTCTTTGATGTTGGCATGATCTAAGGAGCCTATGAGCAGGGGCATTATGTGGTTGCACTTGGGGGTACCTATGGGGGAGGAGGTGTGATGAGGTCTGCTCCCATCCCCATCAGCTTTAAGGACTTTTAGTTGCACCATTAGCATATGTACTCATTTGCACAATATGACGGAGTAAGAAAAGGGTTGAAAGAGATGGCTTTACAATGTAACTAGTGAAAAACGGAGCCTTCAGCACTGATTGCTGCCATCTTGAAGCTTAACCAGCTAACAGTATGCAGAAAGGACAGGAAAGGTGGCATATAGATTTGGCATATGCATTTTGAACTAAAGGCACTTTAGAAACAGCCACAGCAAAACTACACTCACCTTCCTTTCTTCATGGAAGCAGGAGATGAAACACCCATGTGAAAGATTCTCTCCCTGTAACAAAAGGAAAGATACATCCTTATCACCAAAGACAAGGAGTCAAGGCCAAGTGAAATCTGCAAAACAGACCTTAAAATAACTCATTTTTCTTTCATTTTTTCCATATATTTTAGTTACTTTTCCTTTGTTCAACCTAATACATAAACACAGGTCTAGCCACTTCTTTGGGTCTTCATCTTCCCATGGGGGTTCCCACATACAGGTAAAAATCTGCATGCCTTTCTCCTATTAATCTCTCTTATGCCAATTTAATTCTCAAGCCCAGCCAGAGACCCTAAGAGAGTAGAGGTAAAGTTTTTCCTCCCCTATGGACGCAAATAGCATTTTTGTTATTATTATTCTTAGTGAAACTTGATATTTACCAATCATAGTCACCCAGAGAAGACCTTGGGGTGTCACATTTTGTAGTATTTCCTCTGCCCTGAGATCTTTCTACTTCTGTACCAACTAAACTTGATCCTCTGTAAGTCTGACAAAGCCAGGTGATTCAACCATGAGAGAATCATTTGCTTTATCTTCCTAAGTTTTCCATTTGATAGACGAAACTGTCCTTACTTCAACCTTTTCCAGAAACAAAATGCTGAAGCAACTAAGGCCCAAAAGATAGATAACCCTAGAAGTATATGTCCCCATTGTTAAAAAGAAAGCTGTTTATGGTAATTTAAACTTGTTGTTCAAAGAATAACATCTGAAGAGGACTGTCAGCCTTAAGTCCTGTGTCTGATAAGGAAAATTTCAAAAGCAGAGGTTACTATGAATTCCTGACATATTCTAATGAAGTGCCATTTCATGATAGGTGGTAGGGACTTAAACGTGAGTAAGACGGGGGGTTCAAGCAAACACATACCCAGAACTTACCAAGTCCTGTCCTCACCAGACAGTGTCCAGAGAGCTAAAATTATTCTACTGTTCCATCTCATAGCCAAAATCTCATTTTCTCACCCCATATCTTTAGCTTACTAAGCATTAGAACAGAGGCTCACTGAATTTGCACCATATTCTTTTCTTCTCTCTCATTTTTAAGCAAAATAAATATGTGTATTCCATTAGTATTTAAAATGTCCCTATTTTGTGGTAGTTATTTTAATTTGTGTGTCATTCCCTATTGCCCTGCATTAAGTCTCCATTAGTTTATATTGATATATTCAGAGTAATGGTACTGTAGGCTTTCAGTAAATGCTTTCTGCCTGATTTAATTCAAAAGTCTACCAGAAAACAGGGATGACTGACATCTGTTAAGTAGGATGTCCTTCTAGTAGCCATTTGCAGCAGAAAATTCTCCAATAGTAATAAAATCAGTCCAGAGAAAGGATGATATTTGAATATTTCAGTAATGGGTAAGCTGTGGCAGGAGAGTTCTTCTAGTTTCCCTATGAAATGAGGATGTATTTGTTAGCATGACTTTTTTTTTAAAATATATACATAATTTTGTATGTCTTTTAATTACCCGTAGTCAGAGCTAAACTTGCATACCTAGGCCAGGTGATTGATTTATCAAATCTCTGAAGTCTTTTGGTGAAATAATGCCCACTATTAATAAAGAGGAGGTTCATGTAGGACTAACTTCATTTATCATTATTATTATTAGTAGTATTACATCTAAATGTCTTGGGAAACTCAAGTTAAAAAAATTACCCGATACACAGCTGTCAGCACTGTTAGATATCAAATCTTTCAAGCTCACTGCCAGGCTAGTGCTTAGAACCATTATGAGTCATAAACTCTATGCTAGGTAAATTTGTTTTAGGCAAGAAATACACTACTGTTGAGAAACTTAAGATTATGAATAAAAAGTATTAGACTCCATTCTGTTTTGCATGACCAAAGTACTTTATGACACAATTCCATAGATTTATGTTCTGTCTATAAGTATCAGTACAAAAATTCTGACAACAAATTACCTGCCAAGAATCCAAGTTAGACAAAGAGGAAATTAATATGGCTCCTCTATTCTCCAGCCTATCTGACAGTTATCCCTTCCTCTCATCTCTTTCAATTTTTATGATTTATATGCAAAATGGACCCCCTCCACATTATCAGAGTAAACTCTCTATCTTTCTCAAATCCCTCTTAAATTAGAAGCAGAAATATTAAGTGAGGGAGGGCAGAAATATGCCACCTGCAAATACACCACTCTGGTTACTGGTTATTTGAATTAAAGTTACATAGGAAATAGCCCATGCAAGAAGGTCAGTCTGACCCTCCTTTGTCCCCATGAAGGCAGAAGATAAATCTTCCACGTGACGGGAATCCTCCCTGTACCAGGGGGTAGAGAAACATCCTTATCACCAGAGGTAGATAATTTAGAACTGAGATGACTATATAAACAAAACTTGCTACTTCTTCAGTAAGTTATTAACCCAAACCCCAAATTTTGTGCTGTCATGTCTTTATAAATTTATTGTTCCTTTGTCTTAAAGGTGTAAAAGCTGCCTGCTTTCATCACTTCTTTGAGTCTCATATTTCTATGAGCTCCCCTACCTAGGAAATTCAATTTGTCTCCTGTTAATTGTCTTATGTCAATTTAGTTATTAGACCAAAGAACCTAGAAGGGAAGAAAGGAAAAGGAAAAAATTTCCTTCCTAACATAAGCAATAAACTAAATGTCTGTTTAATAGGCATAGGTATTGAATCAGTTTTTTAAAAAAATCTATAACCCTCCATATATAATAAGATCCATTATATTTATTCTTAAATTTTAGGTTCTTTTTTGCATATGTCTAATTATTTGTAAGGATTGATGTTTCATGGCTTATTTTTCTGTGTGTTATTCTAAAGAACAACAAGAAAATGCATTTAAAAAATTGAATAAGGGGTGACTGGGTGGTACAGTTGGTTAAACATCGGACTCTTGATTTCAGCTCAGGTTGTGATCTCTCGGTCATGAGATGGAGCCCCAGGTCAGGCTCTACAGTCTGTGTAGAGTCCGCTGGGGTTTCAACCCCCTCCCACCCCTTCCTCTCTCTTTAAGATAAATAAATAAATCTTTAAAAAAATTTTGAATAAACCTCACTTTATTTCTCTCTTACTCTATGAATCCATTGTGCTTGTGTATAAATCTAAAGCTCATTAGGAAGTCATAGTAAACTTGCATTTTTCTGTCTTTTGAAACATTTGCCATTTCCTCATTTTCAGAGGAAATCACGTTCTGGACTAATATATACAAATCTAGGGATGTCTGGGTGGCTCAGTCAGTTAAGCATCTGCCTTCAGCTCAGGTCATGATCCAAGGATCTAGAGATCAAGTTCTGCTTTGGGCTTCTTGCTCAGCTGAGAGTCTGTTTCTCCCTCTGCCTGCTGCTCTCCCTGCTTATGCTCTTTCTTTCTCTCTCTCTCTGACAAATAAATAAATAAAATCTTAAAAAAAGAAAAAATAATAATTCACAGATCTACCTTAGTTTACTAGCAAAGCTTTAGTTTGTGAATTAAATCATGGAGATTTCTCCTTCTTGACTTAACAGTAAATCTTTTCCATCAATTTAGGAAAACTTCATAGGATAGTACTATAGAATAGCTTGAGGGAAGAAATAAAAATGGAAAGGTAAGTTATTTACAAAGAAAAAGTTAAGTATGTATAGGAGAAAGCACTAGAAAGACTGGAAGTTGTGACAGAATTATTTACTAAAAGGGAAAATCAAGCAAATATGTCTTCTAAAAACTTGGAACCGCAGACAGTTTGTGACATGACTACTAATGAGAACCTGGTATTACCAGTCAATAGTAAGAAATTGTAATTGAAACTGAAGCTTACTCTTCTCTGTTAGTGTTTACTATTATATTGATATTAGTGGTAGTTTCACTTTGACTTAATCTACAGTAATATATTAATGTATTAATATTAATATACTAATGTACATAAATTATCTACATTGATAATCTACAGAAGGGTTTTAAACTTACAATCATCTTTCTAATTATTGACATGTTAACACAATATTACTTGTTATTCAAATTCTTTGTTTTTACATTTGTTCACATTATGATTATGCCTATCATCAGACACAAAGCATTATTATCTTACCTAAACTACAATGAAACATCATTTTGACAAAAGATAATTAAAAATCAATTCATCACTACCTGTAGGTGGTTTTCAGTTTCTAACACACTGTACAACTAAACAGTATAACACAATATGTATAAGGTAGAAGAAATACTTTGTTAATGTTTAACCTTGGTTGTTAGAGATGCTAGGAAAAATTCCAAGTAAGTTTTGTTAATTTAAGTAGATTAAAATTGGACTATTTAATGATTCATTTATGTAAAATTACACTTCAATCAAATCAGAAAAGATTCAATTAGCAAACATCACATATTGTATGCATTCATCTTCTGTTTTGGGTTTGGCTGAGTTCAAAATAGCTGACCTTGAAAAAGAAGGAAAATATATCAAGGAAATGTCATTAAAGTTGGGTTTTGGAGTTGGCAAGGAAATTCACAAGGAGATTCTGAAAGTATTTCCCATAAAGCTGAACTCCTTTCTGAGCTAGATAATGGAGAAATTCTACTTTACCTTTGGAGCCACCCTGCTTTTTCTGGCTTTAAGAAAGGCTCTTAGCAGTGGTTAGATAAGTTTTGAGTTTCACTACCTTTTTCTTCTTTCTTACTTGGAAGTAAAATTTCATCACACATGTGAAAGATGCTTGTCAATAAAGATTTTGGTAAGGTCACATTTAATTCAAAAATATATAAGTAAGTATAGGTGAAATATCAAAAAGTATCATTATTCTAGATTTCCATCACCATGTCTATAGGTACAAGGTTCCAAAATATATTATTTTAATGTTTGAGCTGAATCTCTTTTGCTGTGATACTTTTTCAGTTTTATTCTCTGTGCTATAGTTAAACCAACTTCTCTGTTGTGGAGACTAAAATCTATCTCCTTAGGATTTGACAAGATTTCTTTTAGTTGATGTATCCTCTTAAGATTCTCATACTTTTTATAAAATCACTCTTGTATCAAACTAACCTGACTTCAAATTCCTGTTTTCCCACATCTTTGTGTGCTACTCTATAAAATTACTTTATCAGTCTAAGCTTTAAATCTTTGCTTGTAATATTATAATATAAAATACTATGTTTAGAGAGAGCGAGCAAGACTAGTAGTGTTTTCTTTTAGGATGAAATTATATAAATATCTTAATGCTTTACCTAGAAAACAATTTCTGAATGCACTTTTAAAAAATGTTTTTAAAGATTTTACTTATTTATTTGAGAGAGAGAGAGATAGAATGAGTAGGGGGGGGGAGGAGCAAGGTGAAAGGGAGAAGCAGACTCCCTACTGAGCAGAAAGCCCAATTTGGGAATGGATCCCAGGACCATGGAATCCTGACCTGAGGTGAAGTCAGACACTTAACAGACTGAGCCACTGAGGCAACTGCACTGAATGCATTTTGGTGATTCTTCTCTTCTTCCTTATTTGCTGACATTCCTCCCATGCCCATCTCCAACCTCAACCCTAACATGTCTTAATAAATGCGGTGCAGAGTAATTCTTTAATCATTGGGCCAATATTAAATTTACATTTGTTTCTGCAAATTACGCTTATGCGAATATAACTGAGATTCTCAATGTGGGAGTTGAAGGAGATGATTAGACCCACAGGATTACTGAAGCCTAAATTCCTTAGCATAGATGGTGAAGTGGGGAAGATGACTGACAAGACTGTGGTGGCCTACGTGCATGAAGAGGTTCACGGACAGCACTCATGAAGAATAGTGAACTCAACAGGCTTGAGAAGTGATAGCAGAATGGGGTCTGTTTTCTATGAACTACCTGGAGATTACTAACATTCCAACAGCTTTCCTAAATATTTTCCTAAGTATGGATCATCACCCTCAGAATTACCTGGGGATGTTTGTTAAATTTTGAATTATCGGGTGCCTATTCAGACACACACAAACTTAGAATTTCTTTATTTTCAAGACCTTCCCATGGAGATTCTTTTGGGTACTAGCCTCTGATAGCCTCCTGTCTAGATGCATCTGTCAGTTCAAATGTTGATATTTCTCTGAAATAGTAAAGAGAAGTGGACTGCTATTCCTCATCAGGCTGATTTGGGCTCTATGATGATCTGTATGGACATAGAACCCTTTTTCCTTTAAGTATTCTGTTGGGTCTCTAAATTGCTCTTTGCAGGGGCACCTGGGTGGCTCAGTGGGTTAAGCCTCTGCCTTCAGCTCAGGTCATGATCTCAGGGTCCTGGGATTGAGCCCCGCATCGGGCTCTCTGCTCGGCAGGGAGCCTGCTTCCCTCTCTCTCTCTGCCTGCCTCTCTGCTTACTTGTGATTTCTGTCAAATAAATAAATAAAATATTTTTAAAAAAAATGCTCTTTGCAAAATACCTTTTTTTTTTTTTTTTTTTTTAAAACTCTGAAGGATGTTTTACCTCACAATAAATAGCCAGACCTTCTTGGGAAATGGCTGAATTACAGGTCTGGGGTAAGAATATATAAGATGAGTCTATAATGCATTGTCAACTTTTCCCACAGGCTAAAGTTTTCAAAAACAAGAACTGCAAGGGATTGCAGCACATTGAATTTATAAAAGTCCGTGTGTGTTTAATGATACTCAGGAGAAGGGATAGCAACAAACGCCTTGTATCTGTTTGAGGACTTGTGTCAGCCACAAGATCAAGGAAGACAATTGAAATAGCAAGTTTCAACATAAACATCCTCTTAACTTGATTATGTTTCTAGTTTAATTTGTGTTGAATAATAGGAAATCTCACTTTAGTTAATGGGGTTTCTGATAGTGTTCTCTTGGTTTTTAATCTTTTCCCAAATGAATAGTTTGAATCTTCTTGTTTTCAATAATTTCTGATTCACTTCTGATTTTCTTTTCAAATTGGTACAAGTATCACCGGAAGGTAAGTTGTGCTTTCTTTAGCTAGATGGTCCGGCAGCCTTCATTCTATAACAGGTACAAGTTGTAGTAGGAACAGACCATTCTACCATATTTTATCATTCCTTGACACTGCATTCTCTTTCATTTTTATGATGCCTCTGTCCTATTCTAGCTTAAGATATACAAATGCAGAATTCATGGTTTTCACAGTCATTTTTAAATTTACTGTAAAGATAACCATGACACCACAAAATTGTTTCTATCTTGAGCCTATTTATCTGTCATGTCAGAATGCCATTTACTTATGCATTGATTTGCCATTGCCTTATTTGTCCTAGTTTGAATCGAGAAGCAGGGCATATACCCTTTTTACAATAGATGTATCATTCAGTAAAAAAGAAATTGTCAGCTTCTTATAGTAAGAGAAAAATGTTTAGTTTCTTCAAATAATCTATGAACTATAAACAGTTTCATTATAATCATAAAATTACATTTTATTAATAATTAGAAGATGAAAATAATATTAATTCCAGGTGGTGTTCACGGAGTATTTCACAAGTACTGGTAATTGTGCTAAATGCTTTATATATGCGATTTTAGCTAGAGTAACAGCAATCCCACAAGAGTTGTTATCAACCATTCTTTGAAAGAACTGATTAAAAATTAAATTAATAAACAAGATATCCCACAGTTAGTAAGTGACTTCTGGAATTGCCTAAAAACTTTTTAATTATCAGAAATTATTAATTTTTATTAGAAATTATAAAAGGAAACTATCTATATATGCATGATAATACAGGAAAGGAAATTGACCATCTGGACCAGTAAGAATCCAAATTTTCTTCTTGTTAAAAAAAAGATGCTAGAGGTTGAACTTTATGAGGCAAAAACCTGTAAACATTAAGTCATTTCCTTCAAAAATATTATGTATGACTTTATTATACATAAATTTTTTTAATATTTTTTAATTTTTTTTATCAGTCGTCAGCTGATGTGGTTTTTTAGCTCACAATAAATAGCCAGACCTATTTCTTCTCCTAGGAAATATTAGCTAAGTTTAGTAATACTTGTGCTTTGTTGGCAAACATATGATCAAAAATGAAGTTTGGGAGGAGACAGGAAAAGGAAAGTGGTGCAAGAAATTAGATCTTAAGGGGCGCCTGGGTGGCTCAGTGGGTTAAGCCACTGCCTTTGGCTCCGTCATGATCCCAGGGTCCTGGGATCGAGTTCCGCATCGGGCTCTCTGCTCAGCAGGGAGCCTGCTTCCTCCTCTCTCTCTCTGCCTGCCTCTGCCTACTTGTGATCTCTCTCTGTCAAATAAATAAATAAATTCTTAAAAAAAAAAAGAAATTAGATCTTAAAAAGCCAAAGGACTAGTCATTTTTTGTTTCAGTAAATACATCATGGAAGGTAAATAAGTATAAGTTTAAACCAGTCTTTCTCAAAATGTGGTCCCTTCTAAGGTACTTTAAATTTTCTTGATCTCAGGTCCCACTAAAAATCAAAATCACTGAGCTTGAGACCTAGAAGTAGAACACCTCAGGTGATCCTAATGTATTTTCCTTGAGAACCAGTGCTTTAAATTTCCAAGGTAAAATTAACATTCAGCTCAATTGAATTATCATAAACATGCAGCAACTGGCAAATGTTTAATAGGAACCTTATTAAAAGAAGCTTTCAGTTCCACACAATGAGGACTTGCAATCCATTAACCCCCCATCTGTGTCTGGTTCAATTCACATCTACATTTAAAAATAAAATACTTATGTGGAAGAGCCTTAGGCAAGGAACAAAGCACACCCAACTTTAATACTATCTTAAGACTCAAATTATACCACCTTGAATTAAAAAGCAAAAACATAAATAGGGTTGGAAGATGGAGGGTAAGGAACCATTTCCTCCTTCCCCTGTATCACATAGACAGCAATAAAAATAAAAGAACTATACTATTTATTTTGAACTTTTGAATGTAGTACTATCCAGTGACTATGTATATTTTGATCACCAATAAAAACAGGCCATTTAATTGCTTTGACTTTTGCTTCTTCGAGAGAATGAATTCTTTAATAATAACTTTTAAAAAGCTGTAATTTTCTTGTTGATCTTTGAATGTTTCCCACTAAGCCTATTTCATGCTGATGCGGGCCAGCAGCCCTCCCTCCCATTATCATTAATGAGGCTAAGGCACTCAGTAATGGGAGAATGACCTTGTTTGAACAGTAGTTAGTTATTCATCCAATTGATTCTGATGGAAACGTGTAGGATCATTAATAGAATAAATGATCGCACAGCCGATACAAATGGTGGAACAATGTCTATAATAAGGGATAAAATCTTTGCGTCCTTTCTCTTTTGAGTGTGAAGTCTAGAGTGGGTAAAGAGTCATTCAAATCATGCTCAAATACAGTAGCTACTTGGCATTTTGGCAAAACGCTTTTGTCAGAACATAACTAACAAATGTCCACAGTTTTAGAGAGTGTGGTAGATTTGCTGCATGATCAAGCATCATACACATGGATGAGTTGACTATATTACTTACAATGAGACTTGTTATGGTTTATAGCAGCTGGTATACATAACAAAACCCAAGTTTATGTTTTGTGAAGATAATCAATATAAATTATGCTGACCATGAACAATATTTCTGCTTTGTTTTGGCAAGGGCATTCTTATACTAAATATCTTGATAATCAGTTCACTACTTTAGGAACAGATAAACCCCACATTTCCTTATAAACATTTCATCATAATGGGTTCATTTCATAATAAAAAATTATGTCATTTTATTTATTTTATATCAAAAATGTTAAATTATTTAGATAGATGTAATATATATTCATGATAATTCAAGGAGTATAGAAAAGTAAAAATGAAATCATCCTAACTCTGATAAAAACCAGCATAATTAGCTTTGGGTAAATATTGCTTGAACATTTTTCAATTAGTCTACTGAAATACAAATAGAAAGATGGATAGAAATTCCATTAATAAATATAGAGTGATGAATTTAATTTTATCTGAAATCACACAAATGAGATCTGAAAATATCCATTAATTTCAACAACTGTTTCTTCAACAACACAAATGCTTTTTAAAGACTCTCTTTTAGAGTGTGCAGAGAAATTATTTTAAACTTCTTAAAATGTTGGAGTCAAGAAGTTTCTTTTAAAACAATATTTGTGAATTTTTCCAAGTTCTTGGAAACTCACATAGATAGGAATTTAATATTTCCATGACTTTTTACCTTCTAGATAATTTTTTTACATGCTAGATACAAATCATGTCCATTATTCAAACTGTTTGTGCCATGAGAATCTATTTTTTCTAAATAAAAACAAAATTATATTTATATATTACATGTATTTTTTTTTCAATTTTAGACATTATCAAACTCTCTGAGTCACCAACTTATCTTTTGAGTACATATTTTTCTTTATTGCCATTCTTTTTAAAAATTTTTAATTTCTTTTCTTTTGTAAGTAGGTCCTCACCCAGTGTAGAGCCCAACATGGAGCTCAGACTCATGACCCTAAGATGAAGACCCAAGCTGAGATCAAGAGTCGGTTGCCCAACCAACTGAGACACACAGGTGCCAATTTATTGCCATTCTTACATATAATGATTACTATCAGTTCTAAGTACAATGTCCACAGTTGTTTAATCTACATTTTATTTTTTAAATGTTTTGGTCATCTTTGCCATTACAACATGACTTTTGTTTTTCTTGATTGAATTGCCTGGATTTCATAGTTTCCTTACGAAATGCTTCATTCTCTCCCTTCTCTCTAGGGCACAGTCATAAATAATGAATTTTCTGAATTAGCTTAAGTGCAGAGGTTATTCTTCTTTTCTGCTTTGGATTCTTGAGCTCAAGAAATTCAAGAACATGGTTCCAGGGTCATTTCAGTTTAGCACACCCAGTTCACAACTTTCCTGTAGCAAAATATAATCTCACTCTGTTTACCCAGTTCTTTCTTTATATGGAATTTTTTTTTCCTTCTGCTTTCTATTTTTTTTTTTAATTTTAATTTTATTTTTAAATTTCTTTTCAGTGTTCCAGAATTGTTTATGTACCACACTCAGTGCTCCATGCAATACTCACACAACATCCCATCCCCCACCCCTCCAAAACCCTCAGATTGTTTTTCAAAGTCCATTCTCTCTCATGGTTCATCTCCCCCTCTAATTTCCCCCAACTCCCTTCTCTTATATGGAAATCTTAAATTTTTTTAGTTTTGAATGCTTTTCCTGTTAGTTTTATTTCTTTCCAAAATCAAGTTTCTTTTCTTCCATATCTACTAGTTTCTCTCTCATTTTTCACTTTTTGTCTTCATTCAAGTTCCTTGTGACCAAAGATTTCTCTTTGTTAGAATTTGATTTTTCTCATGTACATTCTGTCTTGTGTGACTTTCAGAAGAATTATGTTTTATTTTAATGGTGTTTTGGTCCTCTGCTTCAATAGTTTTTATCTTCTTTAACTCACTCTGTTGATTTATAATTATTTTTTGTACATTTTTCTGAATTCTTGTTCATATCAACTTCATATCAACTTAAGAACTCTGGCCCTTTTATGAGATCTGGTTCCAGCACTACCTGTGTCATATATTCTGAAAACTTGAGCTATTTAAAAAAAAAATAACTCAGCCTCATTTTATTCATTTATAAATGGGGCATGGTAATATTACCTGCCATATGGCCAAATACCTACCATATGGGATTTGCCTGAAGTTTTTATGAAATAATGATTCACAGAGCCTTGTATATAAAGACTTGAAATTATTAAGTAGTATGTTTTCATCACTATCAAAAACCATTAAGTCTCAAAGGCAATTCTCCATACACCAATTACTTATATTATTTCTCATGCTTTTAAATGTACTATTCAAGGTCTTCTATATATGTATTATTATAAAGTCAAAGTCATTTTAAACTAAACTGTCATGTACTTACTTGATAATGATTATTATATGTATGATTTTGGTTTAATTTTATTGGCATCATTAGGGGAAAATAGTTTCCAATACCTTATGCTATAATAGTCTACTTGTGTCCTCTTTGTCTTTATAAAGTTGAGTTTAGGCAGTGAGAAAATGGCAATAGCATATTCCTTTTGGATGTGCGGTTTCAGTTCTGTGTCTTTTAAAAAATATTTTCATGGGGTTTGACATCTCTGCTATATATCACTCTAAAAATAAGTTGAAGTTTAGACAACTGCCCATTGACTCTGGCAAAGGAAAGGATTAGATCTCAATCTCACAAAGATCAAGTAACTAAATTCCAATTTTCTTCAACAGCTTCTTTTTTTGATGTCTGTACAGAGCAAGGCTTCCTTGAGTCATAATCTCTCAAGTTCAGTAACTAAGAAGGTCAGACCAGGTCTGTGATTGACTTGAAAGCCATGAGGAAATGTCTAGGATTTATGAGAAATGTTCATGATGCATGATATTTTTCTACTCTGAGTTTTAGAAACAAAGATGATATCAGAGGCAATAGATAAACTGATTTTTGGTAATTTGGTATGTTCAGAAACTTAGCAGGTTGAACCTGTATTTCAAAAGTACCCAAATATCCTTAAAGTCCATCTTACGGCTTGACTGTAAAAAAAAAAAAAAAAAAAAAAAAAAAAGATGTGTCTCAATGCAAGTTATTTCCCTAGTCTGGCTATCATACAGGTTTATAAACAACCTATTTTCAAAGAGGAGATATTAAATACCCTTAACTGAAATCTCCTTCATTCTCCAAATCTCAGTTTCTTTAAATTATAGATACAGAATCAGTAAACCCCACTCATGGAATTATAAAAATTATAAAAATTTCAATAAATATATGAAAGCTACATCAATCTTATTTATTAAGTTTGGTACTCTAAATGCTTATAAATTTTTTCAAAAGTATGAGTATTGACAGTCAAACTTTATATCTTTAAGTTTCTTCATTCAACATATATTTATTTATAACCTACATTTTATGAGGCTCTTGGAAATGCTAAATATGTTTAAATGTCTCATTATTTTTTTTAAAGATTTTATTTATTTATTTGACAGAGAGAGAGAGATCACAAGTAGGCAGAGAGGCAGGCAGACAGAGAGGGGAAGCAGGCTCCCTGCTGAGCAGAGAGCCCGATGCAGGACTCGATCCCAGGACCCTGAGATCATGACTTGAGCTGAAGGCAGCGGCTCATCCCACTGAGCCACCCAGGCACCCCTAAATGTTTCATTCTGACTAATAATCACCTATAAGAGTCCGTAAGAATCAATGCAGACTTTTCTTAATGCCATGTATACATAGCCACATGATCATCAATAAACATGAGAACTAAAACCTACCCTGTCAGTTAATGTTTTGGGTAGCACTTTAACTTAATTAATATTTGAGGTAGACATTATTTGTTGTTTATAATATATCTATTTTATTTCTTCTCATCTTTTTTTTGTAGTTAATGACCAGAGGAACAGAGAAACAGAGGAATTTGGGCTGCTCCTAGGTACTGGTGGCCATCCAGTTAAATCACTGATGGTTGACAGACAATAGGAATCACCTCAATTCCTTCACTAGTCTCCTTTCTGAAAGAATTATGTAAACCATATAAAGGTTGGCCTATGTTAACACAATAAAGGATCATTTATTTTAAACTATTCAAAATCTTTTAGTTTAGGTGGTCTACAAATTAACTTGAGAATAGTAAATCTCCTTATAACATGCAATAACTCATTGAGAAATTCTTATGCTTGTATTAAAATTACATTGTTTTTCTTTCTTTTACTAATATATTAGGCACTTCAGAAAATTGTGATAAGATTAGTTGGGTTTTTTTATTCAAATGTTGCTTTCATAGTAATAGTTATGTTGATGATTAAAAATTTAATTCAAATTCACCTTGGACTTAATGCTAGCATTCTTGTAGATGTACATTGTATGGATATGCATGTGGAACCTTAACTATTAAGATTGTAGGTTATATGCTTGTTCAAACTAGTATTCATTTGTCTGTTCTATCCCAGTGATCCTGGTGAGTCAAACCCTTGACAGGTACCTAAAGATGAGCAAACTTAGTACCCAGAACAAGTTATGTTAAGGTACAATCAATTTCTCTCCGTTAAGTCCCTTGTTTCCAAAGTTCTTTCCTGATAATATAACTATTTTTCTCAAGTTACTTCATCTTGGGTTTCTGTGGCTAGCAACTAGGAACAATTGAACTAACACAGTATTGCCTTTTCCAGAATGTCAAAGGAATAGAATAATACAACTTGTAACTTTAGCAAAATACATCTGAGACTCCTCCACAGTGTTGCCCATATCATATTGTGCCATAGCTTGTTTATTCATTCACCATTTGGGCATGTGGAGCCTTTCCAGTTTGGGGCATTTGTGCTAAAGGCTCCTAAAAACAAACTAACTAACAAACAAGATATGTGAATGTAAGCTAATAAACAGTGTATGTATTTTCCTCAAAAAGTTCCTAATTGTCTTCTGCTCCTATCTATGTTTCTTAATTGAATTAATATCATAAGCATTGACTTAGTATCATAAGTAGTTACAATCAGTTACCAAAACTTACAACTCGTCTTTCTCTTATCATGGTCTATATCTACCAATTAAATAGAAATTATGATGTGTACTGAACAAATTACTTATGTCAGTCAGGAGTGATTAAATAAAGGGTAAATAATGTGGCAGATATTATTATTAAATAATACATGTCATCAAATACTTAGATGTAAAAAAATTCTTCTCTAGCTACTCTTCTCATTTCTTAGTTTTATATTTAATTATAGAAAATTGTAAAATTGTTATAATATTTCTCAAAATGTCATAGAAGCAATTTCTTCTTTTGAGAGCACAGGAATTAGAAAATTTTATCTCATTACAAAAAATTTTCTATGAAGAATTTTTTAGCAATTGAATTTAATATGGCTCAGTATGACTGAAATTGTTACTGAAGTACTATTTCCCTTAAATAATATTTTAATTTTGAACTTTTAGAGAATTTATACTTAGATGAAAGTTACAAAAATATACTCATTAAATAAATGGAATGCTATTAAAATGCAATTTACTATATAGAAATAAAAAGCTTTCAGACTGTATCTTCATTAGCTAAGTGGTCTGCATTATTATTTCTAATAATATTTCTATTTTAGGCAATGTAGCATATCCTCTGTGATAAGTATGTAAATATGCTGATGAGATTTCCAGTGTTTCTGAAAAGAATATTTTATTTGGCCTACATAATGTGGCGTCATAATCTCAAGGGGAAAAGTGATATGTGGAGCATGTTGAAGTAGGTCAATGAGGGAAATTTATTGTAATCACGATTAAGTCAGGAAGCAGGATGCAGACTGTACTAAGTCCACCGTGTATAGTATATGCTACTTTATTACTTCCTATTTGAAAGTGTTTATGTCATGCTTACATTCTTAAAATTAAATATGTATATGTTTGTGATGTAAAAGATTATTATTTACTATAGTAGGCTGGTTACTGATTTCGTATTAAAGGCAACTGAACTCATGCATAGATATGGACAGAAATAGATAGATGGATATAGATACAGATATTCATATATATAAAATAGGAAATCAGTAACCAGCGTATGATAATGGTGATATTTGGTGGTATTATTAGCATCATCATCTTTCTCATCAGTATTATCATTTATTACAACAAGTTTTCTTGGCAGTGTTGATGTCACACATGAGCCTCTATGTTGTTTACGGAGTGGAAAAATAACCAAAATATATATACTTCAAGATGGTAAACATTTATCGCTTTTTTGCTCAAAACCTTCCCAAGGATCCCCACCTTACTAAGGGTAAGAAACAAAATACAGCATAGATCTGGTTCCCATGATCTCTTTGAATATGTCTGTTACTACTCTGACTCTTGCCTACTCTGCTGTAACCACAATGACTACCTAGCGTTTGTTAGAACATATTAGGAATGCTCTGATTTCAAGATCCTTGCACTACGGTCAGTATGTTCTTCCTCCAGAGAGCTTAACGATTTCTTTTGCTTTAAATCATTCAGAGCTTTACTCAAATGTCACTTTTCTGTGAGCCTGATTATTACATGTACTAGTTTATGTGGTATCTTATCATTTACTTCTAAGTGTTCTTGGAATGGCACAGGAGGAAAAAATAGCTGTATTGTTAAGAGTCACCTTGCCCAGATGGTTCTAGATTAGATTTTACCAGTGAGAAGAATTCACATTAGAAGACAGAAAAATGAGGTGACATTAACCTTTAAAAACATTTGTTTATCAGTTAGAAAAGCTCCTTCGTGTAAGTAATGGTTTCAAATCAATGTGCTTAAAAAGGAGAAATTTGGGAACCCCTGGGTGGCTCAGTCAGTTAAGTGTCTTCAGCTCAGGTCATGATCCCAGTGTCCTGGGATCAAGCCCCATGTTGGGCTCCCTGCTCCTGCTGAGCAGGGAGTCTGCTTTTCCCTCTCCCCACCGCCCCTGACACCTGCCACCCCAGCTCTTGTACTCACTCTATCCCCCTCTCTCTCCCCTCCTCTCAAATAAATAAAATCTTTTTAAAAAGGATAATTCTGGCAAAATGTCATTTTTAGAAAGTTAAAACTTAGATTACCACAAACTGGCTTTGTGACAATATATTTTAAAGAATTCATTTCAAGAGAAAAAGAAAAAAAAAAAAAGTCCCAGAAGGACAGTCCAAAGGAAAGATGGGATGGTTAATAAAAAGGTAAACACAGACATAAATAATGATTGGTATAAAATTATAACAAGAATAAAGTTCAGGAGCACCTGGGTAGCTCAGTGGGTTAAAGCCTCTGCCTTTGGCTCAGGTCATGGTCCCAGAGTCCTGGAATCGAGCCCCACATCGGGCTCTCTGCTCAGCAGGAAGCCTGCTTCCCCCCTTCTCTCTGCCTTCCTCTCTGCCTACTTGTGATCTTTCTCTCTCTGTCAAATAAATAAAATTAAAAAAAAAAGAATAAAGTTCATTTATGTGATTAAAAAATCACAACACTTTAAAAGAGGTAAAACACAAGCCACAGACTGAAAGAATATATTAGCAAAACAGAAATCTGATAGAGGACTTGTACCAAAAATATACAAGTCTTAAAACCTAACAATAAGTAAACAAGAGATCTAATTAAAAAATTAAAAATTTACCAAAGATCCAAATAGACACCTCATCAAAGAAGACATACAGATGGCATACACATATGAAAAAAAGCTCAACATCATATATCATTAGGGAATTGTAAATTAAAACAACAAGATACCACTGCACAACTGTTAGAATGGCTAGAATCCAGAACAGTGAAAACACTAAAGGCTGGCAAGTATGTGAAACAAGGAGAACTCTCATTCATTGTTTGTGGGAATGCAAAATAGCTCAGGCATTTTAGATGACAGCTTGGTACTTTTTCACGAAACTAAATAAACTCCCGTAGCAATCATGCTTGCTTGACGTTTGCTTAAATTGGTTAAAAACCTATGTACACAGAAAAATCTACATTCTAGTGTTTTTAGCCATGTTGTTCATAGCTGCCAAAATGTAGAAGCAACCATGATGTCCATCAGTAGGAGCCCAGATAAACTGTGGTATATCCTTATAATGGAATACTATTCAACAATTTAAAAAAATGAACATGGTACAATTAAATCCATGGTAGTGACCCAACTGCATGTTGCTAATTGAAAGAAGCCAATTTGAAAAGGTTGTATAGTCTATGATTCTATTATTCTAACTATAACACCTTTTGGAAAAGGCAAAACTATGGACACAGTGAAAAGTTCAGTAGCTGCCAAGAGTTCAGGAAGAGGGAGGGAGGGATCATTAGGTGGACAACAGGGCCTTTTAGGACAGTGAATTTATCCTGTGTGATACTGTAATGGCCGATAAACGTTGTTATACACTTGTCACAACATAAAATGTACAACATAAAGAGAGAACCCTAAAGCAAACTATAGACTTTAGTTAATAACAATGTACCAATGTTGGCTCATCAACTTTAACAAATGTACCACCCTACTGTGGATTGCTAATAAGAGGAAGTAATGCATATGTATACAAGACTTTTGAAGATAATGGTTTTGGGGCATGTGAATGGGCATTTGTGATACTTCAGATGAATTTTCATGTGACAGCATCATGTATGAATTTGAAAACTGCTGTGTGTATATCAACCATCTCCAATGGAAGAACACATAATGTACTTTGTAATACTATTATTCAAATGGCTGATATAATGATGAAGACACTGATGGGTTCAGTAAGAGACTAAAATAATTTTTTTTCATAAATTGTGATAATGGATAAAGGTAATATAAGAAACTTGCTATATTATTGTATATAATTTGTTTATATTAGTGTGTCACTACAATTAAATGCTTATAAAAATCACAGCATTGAACTACTGAAAAACATTTAATCTATTCATTCAGAAATAATATTTTGATACAAAGAGGCATAGATAAAATAATCTACAGACAAATTTTGGAAAGATAAGAGAGTTTCATAAAGTGGTTGGGTTTAAGATCAATGAGGATAAACCAATTTCATCAAACAACTGGAAGATATAATTTAAAAGAAGATGTAATGTAAACAGTATCAAAAAATATAAAGTGCCTTGGAATAAGTCATAAAACTATCTCTAAGGGTCCTATGTGGAAAATTGTAAAATGTTATTAGGATATAATAAGTAAGGTATTAATTATTGGGGCATTAAATAATGTTGTTGAACATAAAGAGTAAATGTTATAATAATGTCATTATTTGTGAATTGATCTAAAGTTTCAATATAATTATAAAGAATATTCTTTAAGAGATCATTATAATTTTACTATTCTCAAATTTATATTGAAGAGTTAAATCTTCCCATCTCTTGATATAATTGAATAGCTCATATGTGATGAATCTCTCCACTGGTAACAAATAGAATAATTAGATAAAATTGAAATAAATGAGCTCTTTGTAGCATAAGAGAACTAAGACAGCAAGGACTTGAGAGGCAAATATCCAGGGAGGAGGCGACACACACTTAGCTGGTTCCTGTATGTTTTCCCAATTTGCCAATCTCTAAAGCAGCTGAGAGGTCAGAAGTTGAGCCAGAATTGGTAGCTACAAATCTGAAAAACTGTTAAGGGTTTTGACCTTTTCTTAATGACGCATAAGCAAAAATATAATTTAGGAGATCTAGTAAACACTTCAAGCTTTCTTCGGAATTCTTGAAAGCAAGCAAAATATGCATGAATGCTAACACTCAGGAGCCCTGAAAACCATCTTGGAATCAGATAAACCCAGGCTGAGGGAAGGAGATATGCCATAATCTGCCCAAAACAAACACACATACTACTTGGACAAACAGAACTCCTTTCACAGCCTTAAATTTTACCTACAAGCCTCACAGCAAGTATGTGTTATTGAATCAATAACTGCTCAGCAAACCAAAATGCAGGAGTGATTTACCCCAAACCAAGCAAAATGCAATAAAAATAAATTAAACTTTGATTATATTAAAATCCTAAAGAATCTAAGCAGAGATTTGCAATCTATAAAAAAAGAAGCAAATGAAAATTCCATATATAAAAAACAGAATCACCGAAATTAAGAATGAAAGGACCTATTTAGCCAGAGCAGCTCCATCCTGACCCTGCTGCCCCCCCCCCCCAGGGAACTTACTTAAAAACAAGTCCTGGAAACCAGTCCCAGGTAACAAAGCCCAAATACAAGGGTGGATCAGGCCAGGTGGAGGTATCCAATTGGTGGGGGTGCATCCTTTCTCCCTAGCGACCAAGGAGTATGGGCCCCACCCTTCGGGTGCCTTGTGGGTGCCAATTCTGACCAAGGTGATGGGCTAGTTCAAATATCTACTATAGGGTAAATTGTAATTCAATTGGTCACTTATGTGTGAACCAGCATGACTGTGCAGCTTTCTCTGTGTTACAATCTCATTGTCTACCTGTGCATGACCAGGCCCAACCACATGACCTATGCCCTTAAAAGCTAGTCTGTAAGGCATAGAGTCATCGCATCGCCTCTTTGCAAGAGATAGTCCTGGCCGGTCAGTTTGATTCTCGATGCTTGGCGCGAAATAAAGCTTTGCTTGACCTTCGCTTTGTATCGGTCTTGCTCCTTGACCATGGACCCAACAAAGAATGCAAAATTATTTAATTCCAGGTAAAATACAGGAGAGTAGAAGATACATATCCTGGAAGATATGATAAAAAATCATGATTCATAAAGAAAAAAATCACAAATTCAAATATAAAAAGCAAGAGAAGTAATTATTAACACAAAAGCAGGTAGAATCTAAGAAGAGAAAGAGAATGAGGATGAAAAATATTTGAAGGAAAAATGACAAAAATTTTTTCAGCATTGGTGAAATACCACGCCAGAGATTTAAAACCATTCAGCATGCCCAGCAAAATACACAGAAAGAAAACCACACCTTGGCTCACCGCTGCATATCTACTAAAGATCAAAGAAAAAGAGATATTCTTAAAAGTAGCCCAAGAAAAAGACACTGGTACTTATGAAGATACACAGAATTAATGAAGGAAGCAGAGGGCCCCGAGAGAGATACAGGCAACAGTTTGGATTACTGAGGAAATGTTGAATAAATGAAAATGAGAAAAATATGTATTTCTATGAGAACAATAGGCTTTGGGGTTCCTATCTGAATCCTTGCCAAAAAAAATAAATAAAGACTTAAAAAAAACTTAAATGTAAATGATAATTGTATTATTTTAGAAGAAATTATGGAAGTATACATTTATAAATATTGGTACCAATTTGCTTCTTTAAAAATAGAGGATAAAAGCTAATCATAAAAATTTTGAAAAAAATCCAATTATATTGAAATTTAGATTTCATCACAGTACACCGTGAAGGAAATGAAAAAATAAAAAATAATATTATACAGTGTAAATCAAAGGGAACTCTTTCACAGTGGGGATGATAGGTAAATAAGCAGGATACTTTGAAAGATAATTTGACAATATCTTGTTAAATTGGTAGTAAAATATCCTATAAATCCATCATTGTCTTATATATTTATTTTAGAGAAATTCTGGCATATGAACACCAAGGAACATGCACCGGACAGTTCTCAGAAGCACAGTTTGCTAAAGCAAATACTTTAAATAACAAACCTAAATACTACAAGCAAAATTTAAAGATAAATTACGGCAAGTAATTTGATGGAATATTATCATGAAAAATGAATTACAACCAAAACCAATAACAAAAATCTTATACAGGTACTTTGGAGGAAAAAAGTCACAGATTACAAACTATAGTATGATGTCATTTGCATAAAGATCTAAGAAAAGTAAAAATAAATAATATTTTATTTAAGATTCATATATATGTAATCATAATATTTTTAAAAAGCCAGTGGTAAGTATAAAACTGAAAAAAGTCATAAGGTCTATTGGAGACACAAGGCTACAGAGTAGGAGGCAGAAGAACAGAACAAAATTAAGAGAATGGTGATATTATGGTTAAATTATACTTACACTAAACAAGTCTAGTTTATATCCTTATTCTATAGAATAGATAAAGGAGAATTTAGTGCTTTAATATTACGCTAATTTTTCTTGTTTTACTTCGTTATGACCTTGCACAAAATAAATCTGGCACACTGCAAGCAGTACTCCATTTTTGAAAAGGGTTTACTTAGATCCCTTCAAACAAAACAGTGTAACCCTGCACGTGATGAGATTTTTGCCAGACACAAAGCAACATTGCCAAGCATAACAGATTAAAAAACTGAACTGAAACTGTGAACTCTGGGATCCTTCATTTTGATGCTATCTCTCTCTGAATATTCAAGTACAATAAGAGGTCTTAGTTGCTAAAAATAATTAAAATTTTATTTGTCAGTTTTGTTTTTTTACTTACAGATACTTTCAGGTAAGTCATGGGTTATCAGCAAAAAATAAGTTTGAATCCTTAGTTGAAAATGTGTAGACTTTACTCTTTTTCTTGGGAAATAGTACTTAGAGAAGGTGAAGAAGGTACTAAGTTATGTTGCTTAACTTTACATTGTCAACATACGCATTTATATTAACATATACAATAAATGGCAAAATATCTTTAACCAAAACAGGTATCTAAAACTGTTCACTAATTAAAAATAGAAAAACAATGTTTCTTTAGATATTTGAAACAAAGATAAAAATATCTTTGTCTTGGGGTACCTGGGTGGTACAGGAGGTTAAGTGTAGGACTCTTCGTTTTGGCTCAGGTCATGATCTCAGGGTGGTGAGATTGAGCCCCACGCTCTGTGCTCAGCAAGAGTCTGCTTGAGTTCCTGTCCCTCTCTCTCACTCTGCCCCTCCCCATACTCTGCCTTTAAAATAAATAAATAAATCTTTAAAAATATATATCTTTGTCTTACTCAATTATCACATAGACCTTCTATGGTTTTCAATAAAATTAATTCCCATTTGCCCTCCTGTTAATTTTGTGCCACTTCTCTCAGCTCAAGTGTAAAAGTGACCTTTGTTCTTTTTTTTTTGGTTAAGATTTAATTATTTATTTTGGTGGGAGTGGGGGGAGAGAGAGAGAGAGAGAGAGCATGTGAGCAGAGGAGCAGGAGGAGAGGGAGAGAGAGAGAATCCTCAAGCAACGTCTTCCCTGTGCTCAGAGCCCCTCACAGGGCTTGATTCCAGGACCCTGCGATCAGAGCCTGATCCGAAATCAAGCCAACCACTCAACTAACTGAGCCATCCAGATGTCCAACACATTTCCTTTTGAGTAGTCCTCTCTTGTCTTTAGCTGAGAATGGCTAATATACAATGGAACCACCATGGGACATGTAGGTGTCATTATCACAAGGTAACATACAAACATATAAAATAATGATGTTACTACTGAAAAATTATTCCATATTGGAACTTATCCTTTATCAATGCTCCATCACTTTTAATGTAGACAATACAATAAACTGTTGAGGAACAGTTTTACAGTCTACGGTGTTTTGAACATTTTTTTTTTTTTCTGTGACCAAGACAATTCTGTTTCAAAAGATCCTTTATTTCATGGCATCCAACACTTTTGGAGGATTTTATAAAAGAACTGAAAAATAGTGCATGTTTTTATGGTAATTAAGTTATTTTATTTAGCTGTAGGTAAAATTCCCTAGAAATCTCTTAAAATATAAAATTGTAGCCTTCTTTAGTATATTTATATCTTAAAAGGTAAAATTGTAGTCTTCTGTAGCATATATCTGTGCCTGGGGCTAGATTTCATGCAGTTGACCTCTCAGCTTTGTTGAATTATAATTTGTGTACCTCTAATCAATTACAGATCAAATCAGAGATTCCCCATTCTACTTCATAGGAAAAATGACTCCTTTGGTGTCCCAAGAGATACATTTTTTATCAAGAGAGATAAAAACTTAAAGTTATTAATCATTTATTAAATGGTGATAGGAAAATTTTTGGTGTTGTTTTTAATTTTAAATTCAATTAATTAACATAATATATAATTGGTTTCAGAGGTAGAGGTGAGTGATTCAACAGTCTTCTATAATACCCAGTGCTCATTACACACCTTAATGTCCTTAGTCTGTCACCCAGTTACCCCATCCCCCCACCTCCTGCCCCTCCAGCAACCCTCAGTTTGTTTCCTATGATTAGAAGTGTCCCATGGTGAAAGATGTGGGTGACTTCCGGAGCCAATATTACACTATATGTTAACTCACTAGAATTTAAATACAAACTTGAAACAAAAACAAAACAAAAGAAAAATAAAGATTTACAAACCACAATAAAGAAAGAAATAAATTTGAATAAATAAAAATAGATGGATGAGAGATAGATGAAGATGACAGATAGACAGATAGATGTGGGTGAGACAGCTTATTTGGATTTCTGGCCTAATGATTCAGACTGACTGTATACCAATCATTTTCACGTCAAGTTTTCTGACTTGTGTATTGGGGCAAAATGGGCTGATCTGCCCAGAATTTGGTTATTAATAAGATCGTTTCTCTTATTGTATAAAATCCTCATTCTATGGGCAGTTGGTTATGTAAATGCCTTCTGGCTCAGGTAGTCATCCCAGGGTTCTGGATGGAACCCTGCTTCTGCTCAGTGGGGAGTCAGCGTCTCCTTCTGTCCCTCCCCCTACCCCTCCCCCGCATGTGCGCTCTTGCACGGGTGCACCCTCTCTGTGTCTCTCTCAAATAAGTAAAATCTTAAAAAAAGAAAAGAAAAGAAAATCCACATTCTTAATTTTATCTTTTGTTCTGAATAGTGCCTCCTATCATAAAACATTTAAGCTTGTGCAGAGTATACATAACAGAGCAGATCAGAGCTCCTAAGAAGTACTCACCACAGTTAAGGTAGTAGAAAGATTCAGAGAGTGATTTCTTAAAAAAACAAACAACAACAACAACAAACAAACAGAAAAACCACATGTCTTCTCCATTTAATTGCTTAAACTGAAAAATGCTTCTGAAAATTAGAGGGATCATTGTTTATCACGAAGTTTGCTGTGAGAACATAATAGACTTCTGTTGCTTACATGTATCTCTGTAAGTCTGCGGAACACAGTGAGCTCATACTTTTCTACTAGAATTGTCTCAAGATTCAGTGTTAATGAATTTGATTTTAAGGTCTTAAGGTCTCACATCTATTATATAGATGGGATTTCACCACAGTATGTAACAAAGCAGTTATTAATACAGACTCCTAAGTAAAGTGGATCCACTGTACTGCCCAGTGAATGTACCTTCTAGATGGGTATTTTACCAATATTGTTTTTATTAAACTTACCCAAAGCTATACCCACGCCTGTTTAAGACCATGTATTCAAAAGTTAATAATATAGCATGAATCCTAAGGATACCACTGAGTTGAGAAGAGTAAAGATTTAGGAAATTTTTACTCTAGTTACTGAAATTTTATAATGAATTTTCCTTTTCTCTTTGTCCTTCTTGCACAATAGACTAGTTATTTTCTTAATGTAGGCTGAGCTTTTTGTCATTTTAAAGCAACATACCTAAATAAATTTGGTGAAAAACTAATTACAGATATCTTTTTTTTTTTTTGTCTTTAGGACTTTCTACAAAAGAGTCCGAAGACTATTTTCAGAAGTTAGGATTTGGAATTTTGGTAAATGCCAATTCATCAAAAACATCATTTTACATGTAATTCTACAATTTTATAACACAATTTAAAAGGCTTTAACATCTTAAATAAATATCTCAAACAAAAATGATTTATGCATCAATAGAGTCAGGAAAGAGGGAATTAAAATTTTTATATAGTTATCTCCATTGTGTATGTTAAAGATCTGTCCAAATATGCTCATCAAATAACTGAAATGCATTCTCTTTGATTTCTTTTGATTAATATCACAGTCTTCTTTGAATAATAAAAGCTATCCATTTCAATTCCCTGATCATAGCTATATATGTGATTTTTGCCCTGAACCTTCAGAAGATGTAACATTTAATTCAATTCTTGAGTAAAACTTATGCAAATATATTCCTTTGCTTTCTCTCCTAACCCATCCAGCCCATGCTTTTCAATCTTGTAGATTTCATTGAGTCATTTATTAAATGCAAAGCTTTAGATTTATTTAAGGCTTCTCTTTTAATTTAATAGCATCTTCATTTTCTTGATAAGAAAGAAGATGAGAATCTCTTATGTTATTTGCCTGCCTTGCTTTTTATTAAATGATCCACACTATAATAATCAACAAAATAAGCTCATCTGAGGTGTCCTTAAGGAGATTATGATTTTTTTTAATAATCTCAGTTCAGCATTTACTACTAAAAATTGCATATTTTTGCTAGAGGAGACAACATAAGATTCCCACAATCATTTTATCAATGTTGGAGACAATGAACCACATAATCTGGACTAGAATTCCTATAGAGAAGAGTGGCTTCTTCATTTGTGGAGGCAGTTTTAAAGGAGGGGCCCTCGCCAAGGAGCTGAATGTATGAGATGTAAGATCTATCTGCAACTATCTGTGAAACCTGGAATAAATCACTTAGCTTCAGTTCCTGCACTTGTGAAACTGAAACATTAATCTCATAATTAATGGGAGACCCAATGAGCTAATGCAGAATAATTAATATTCTGCATTAGCATAATGCCATCATGAGTTTTGCTACTTTCATTTCATATGTATTTTTTTGCTTATTATTTTTATTTAAATTGAATTTTTTAAAAAAATTAAAAGTATTTTCTAAAAGGAAACTTTATATCCTCATCATAGTAGAAAACAAGGATTTTTTTTCATAATAACAGAAACCCAAAAAGTAAACTCTTTGAAAACAAAGCAGAACTACAAAATCCTACCTAAATATTTAAATATTGTTCCAGCTGAAGATTCTGAGCCTGAAGCATTACTTTGTTAAAAGAGGGAAAGATTATAAATTGTGATATTCAACAAAGATATCTTTTCTGAACAATTAAGGAAGCCAGAAAAAAAAAAAAAGAGAGAGAAATATCTTTTTCTCTCTATAATCTGATGTTATTTAATGTTAAGACCATGGACCATCTAATTATCTTCTGTACCAACAATTTTATGTGTCCTATATTCTGTGAAATATTAAAGTGATAAACATAAAACAACACAGCACCTGCCAATACATTATGATAATTATACGAACCTAAAATGGTAGTTTTACCAAATTAAAAACCTTCATCAATCCAATCAAATGGAGCAAATTCATATAGGTGGGGCCTATTTCCAGAACAATTCATTTTTATTTTAACAAATTCCCTCATTAGTTTCATAGACCAGTTATAGTATTCCTCTTTCAAGTATTTGGTAAAATACTGACAAACAGCACAAAGTTTCTAAAATATATAAAAATACTACACCTCCATTCTGCTGAAGAGACCATCCAAAGGATTTTTATTTTGATTATTGTTTTCAATTTTAAAATTTTCTTTTGATCAATCTTTATATATTCTATTTTGGGGCTGATAATTTCAATTCTTTGGTAAAACTTTCCTTTTTTTTTTCCCCTTTTGCTTCAAGCATGTTCTTAATTGTCCATTGAAGTACTCCTTCTGCTTACCATGGTTATTTCAAATTATTTATCAGATATTTTCTAATATTTCTGTCATCTTCCTGGCAGCATTTATTGGTTATCTTCCATTCACTTTCATTTCAAATCCACCTGGTTCTCACATTAATGTGTGATTTTTGTTTGAAACCTAAACATTTTTGTACTATGTTATGAGATAGCATGTTTTGGCCAGGGTTAAAGCAGAAATCACACCAAGTTAAATAGGCAACAGAGGAGAGAGAGTAAGATACAGTCTAAACTCAACTGCATTGAAAGAAAGGACTGGGGAGTCTAAGAGCTGGGGATGGGAGTGGATCTTAGACCATGCATATTCACTAATCAGCTTTACCCAAAATTAAAGCAAACTTTCTGGATTCTTTCCAAGAGAAAATTGCTTTATAGTTTGGAGCAAGTTACCAATCTATACACTTATATTATATTTCTCTTTTTTTTTCCTTTTGTTTCGAGAGAGAGAGCATGCAGCACGTAGGGCTGGGGGACAGAGGAACAGAAGGAGAGGGAGAGAGGTTATGACCTGAGCTGAAATGCTGAAATCAAGAGTTGGATACTTAACAAACTGAGCTATCATTAAATCAGATTTTTTTTTCTTTCTTCCTTCCTTCCTTTCTTTTTCTTTCTTTCTTTCTTTTTTTCTTTTTTTTTTTTTTCCTCAAGTGGCCTCCACACATTTCAAGCATTTCAAGTGAAATCGCCACCCTGGGATCCTGATCTGAGCTAGTATCAAGAGTCAGGTGCTCAACTGATGAACCACCCAGGAGTCCCTCCCAACAAAGTTACATTTCTATCCATCCACAAAGACTGGAGGATGGGAACTCTCTCTTCCTTGATGAGCAGATTTCAAAGGGATGGCTCCCAAGTTGTAGAGAATTTCTGGCCTGGGTTATAAAACTGGCAAGAATCCTCTATGTCTCAGGGTGCCTGGGTGGCTCAGTTGGCTAAGGATCTGCCTTCAGCTTAGGTCATGAACTCAGAGTCCTGAGATCAAGCCCCACATCAGGGTCCCTGCTTGGCAGGAAACCTGCTTCTCCCCCTCCCTCTGTCTGCCACTCTGCCTACTTGTGCTCTCTCTCTCTCTCTCTCTCTAATAAACAAATAAAATCTTTTTTTTAATTAAAAAAAATAAAATATTTACGTCTCCAAGGGACAGAGGAAGGTTTTGGAGTTAAAAATTTTCTCAAGAAAATGCACTAAGGAAAGAGAGGCCAAGAACCTAAAGGCAGGAAAAAACCTGTTACAAGTTTGGTCATGCTGAAGGAAATGTGAACACCATCTTTGTCACAGGTTTTTTATGACATAGACCTAGCAGGGAAAGAGGTAGGGGTGCCACTGAGTGTTGTTTAGTGGAAACAGAAGTCCAGATTCCTCACGCAACTTCCATGACACTCAAGCGGAAATGGTTCCCCATCTCTGCTGTGCAGGGTGTCCACATGTGGTCTATACTGGCACAGTGTTTGGGGGTAGGAGCAATTGGCTGCTACTTGCTGAGATGGAAGTCTAGGTACCCCATATGGACTCCACTGACATGGACTCCAACCACCTGGCTTTCTCTGACTCCAGCGGGGTGGGGGGCAAAGGCCTCCTTTCAGTTTCACAATTACAAGTCCAGGGTACACATTCTGTCCTTGCTGACATTGTAAAGTGGGGCCAGACTTCTGTGCTGTACGATTAAAGTTGTGCTTTTATAGTCTAAAAATTCTTTCCTAGCCCCATGGTTAGAGAGAGCAGGCTTTTGTTGGGGCATTATCTGTGTCCACTGGTATTTCCAGGTTGACAGCTTTTTAAATTCCAAGTGTGTGATGTAAGGCAAAAAGAAAACACGGGTAATTCACCACCACCGTGCTGTTCTTTAGGTCCTGAGGTTTCTAGCTGGCCTTTCTTCCTATCTCTAATCTTCTTTTTTATATTTTTTAAAAATATAATGTCCAAGGTTTTTAGTTGGACTAAAACTAAAGATCACTTAGGAAGAGAGAAATAGGAAAAAGTATCTTTACTCCATATTCCTGGAGGCAGAAATATACTTTTATTTTTAAATGAATTGATTTTATTATCTTCAACTAAACATGTTGGTTTGGAAGGCCAAACTACTTCTCTTCACCAACCTAAATTATGATGCTGCCACCGGAGATCCAAGCATTCTAAAGTCTAGTTTTCTCACGAATCCCAAATATTGTTCTTTGAAGCATCAAAAATCCTTTCTTATATTCTCAATGTCATGTGATAAAACTTTAAGCTTGGCAAAATAGATATTATTTTATGACATAGTATGTAAATCTTCAAATTAAATATGTCACTTCTTGAACTTTTAAAATTGGTCAAGTTGCTTTGTTTCATCTAACTCACAATTCCTTATACAAAAAACTAAAAAATAAAAGCATTGAACCTCCAAGCATTTGGAAATTTTAGACATTACGATTCCTGTGAATTTGTCTGCATGTTACATAGTAAATATGGATGCTTATATTGCTATAATTATATGACTTGCCATGTTTTTCCCTTTGTGCCTTTGATTGTATATATTTCTGAATTAGATCTAAGAGTGCAGAGGGAAATTTGAGGAAGATTCAAGAGTATGGACAGCAGAATTAAATTTGTATGTGAAGTAAAAAACACTGGCCTGGTGGAGGTAAGTTATCTATAAGGGTAGAAATCTTTAATATGAACAGGAAAGAAATTTGTCTCAGAGTGAAGCCTCCACAGATAAGACGGGATTATCAACAACAATCCCACACATCAAAACCAAAAAAAAGTTTGAAATACTACCCATACCAGAAGATAAAAATCCACAAATACTGAATAAATTCACTATCTTACTGACATTTTTACATTTAGAGTCTCATCCATTAAAAAGAGAAAAAAATTAAGATGCTTTTGTAGATTGAAGGTGTAGATAGCTTATAATTTTATCTATTTTGAATCCTGATTATTTATTTCTGTGCATTGAATTCTAATTACTTGTTTGCATGCCTATTTTTACAATATGAAAAATGATTACCTCTAAAGTTAGGGTCTTCCTTTTTTTTAAATGCCTACTACAGTGTCTGACATGAAAAAAGAACATAACGGATTTTTCACCTCAATGAAGCATAAGAGCCTTCACACGACTCTATTTTTCAACACCCCCCAAATTTCTCTTTACCTTTTCCTTAATCACTGGCATTTTATTTCCAGCCTTTGGACAGAAGCCACAAACCACTCCCTTTACATCCCGCACTGATCCGTCCCTTTGGGGTTCAGTGTGTCACTCACATAAACCCAGAGGCCAGTTTGTAAAAATTTTCTTTCCCTCTAATGCCGTACCTCCAGCCTCATTCTCTGGCTCACCTCCCCTCTCCAGGAACGTCGTTCAGCCTTTGCTCCTCTGTCACCTGAACTGCACTATTATAATCTTTCTAAGCTTCTTCTGATCTATGCGGGGAGTTGGATTCATTGAAGACTGGAGTTGGCACTGATCACTACCCTGGTCCCTACCCTCGGATCCCTTTCAGCGTCTCGTTTTTCCTCCTGGCTCTGTGAACACAATGTGTAGCCTGAGCGAAGCATGTGGGGAAATGACAAAAACACAACACTCTCTCTTGCAGCTCCCTGTGGAGCTTTTGGGGACCAGAGGGCTCTCTCCACCTCATTCCTGCAAACACATGCTAATGCTCTCTTTCTCAGTATTCCCACACAGAGCTTTGAAAATACGCCCTGAAATGCCTTTGAAACTCATGAAGATGAAAGGGCCCCTTCTCCTCGCCCAGTGGTAGTGACCACATTGCTAGAACCGCTGAGGCCTGAGCCACTGGCCCTGCACGCATAGCAGCTGCTGACGTGGCCAGTATTTCCCTTGAGTTTCCCAACCATCAGTGCTTCCAGAGTCTTTTAAATGCCTCTGAAGCCTGATACCAAAAGAATAAGATGTTAGTACTCCTGGATGCACTTAGCTAGAAATTGTTTGTCCTATAAACTGTTCGGAGGAAAGAAAAAAAAAGAAAAGAAAGAAAAGAAATCTCTGTGTTTTAAAAAAAAAAAGTGTAAAAAAAATCTGTTCATATGATCTTTGTCTAAAATTCCATTTTATCTGCGGGTGTTACCTATAGCTATACAACATACAGATGATGACTGTATCACGCCCACATCCTTACTTAGATGACTGCATCTCATCTACACAGCACATACCCTTATTGGCTAGAACAAGTAATTTAATCAAAGATTGAACAAAGGGAGAGTGGGAAGCTCACAAAAGTTAAATTCCTTACATATAAGCAGAAACACACCTCTTCACAATCTCTCTCTTCCCCACATCCTGTAATATTTTAAGCACTAAATTTTGAATAGCTGTTATTCACCGATTCTACTATCTCACATCCCCCTTTATTCCTCAATGTAATGGAAAAGGCTTTAGGACATATAAAAGGACAAGTGCACTAATGACTGTGGAATCGCAAAATCTAGGATCATCTTTGTAATCATACTACTTGATCCACAAAAATCATTTGTCACTGAAAATATTTATTTTTTGAAAATTTTAAAGATTTTTTAAAATTTACTTATCTGAGAGAGAGAGAGAGAGCTTGAGCAGGGAGGGAGGGTTAGAGGGAGAGAGAGAAGCAGACTTCCTGCTGAGCAATGAGCCCAAGGCACGACTCTATCCCAGAACCCTGGGATCATGACCTGAGCAGAAGGCAGATGCTTAACCAGCTGAGCCACCCTGGCACCCCCTCCTTCTTTATTTAAAAATGAGAAATTTGGGCACCTGGGTGCTCAGTTATTAGGTGGCTGCCTTCAGCTCAGGTCTTGATCCCAAAATCCTGAGATTAAGGCCCACATCGGCCTCCCTGCTCAGCAGGAAGCCTGCTTCTCCCTCTTCCGCTCCCCCTGTTTGTGTTCCCTCTTTCTCTGTGTCTCTCTCTGTGTCAAATAAATAAATAAAATCTTAAAAAAAAAAGGAGAAATTTAAAACGGAAAACCAGATTACTGTATTAAGTAATGGAGAGAGTAAAATTCATTTTATTTTTTAAATTATTATTGAATAAATATGTTCATTATAAAGGACTAACATATACATCATCTGATGGGTGTTGATGAGAGACAACTGACATTTACTGGTCACTCACTCTACATCCAGAATCATACTGGCAAATTAAATGATAGATTATCTTTAAAGATAACTTCAAAGAATTTCTTCAATCTCTGTATGTACATATCATAGTCCCATCGGTACATGGCTATGGTATCTTCCTCTAGAATCTGAGCTAGCCTTGTGGCCATCTTTTCCCAAGAGAATGTAGTGAAGATATTCTGCAGATCTACACTTCTGTCTCCAGTAAACTAAGAGCCTCTGCTTTTACTTTTGGAAATCTAGCTGCGGTGCAAAGAAGTTCAGATCAGACAACTGAGTTGTGAGTAAACATACAGACACAGGCCAAGTCGGATACCAGACTTTCTATCTACCTTGTCTGCAGTACTGAATATGTGATTAAAGACATCTGTCAACTTTGTTCCCAGCTAAACAGTCACTAAGTACCTAAGTGACCACCGCTAACATGAAATTGAGCAGAAGTTCTGCCCATTTCAGAGTCTTCATTATAAAATTGTGGGAAATGGTGTGCCTGGGTGGCTGAGTTGGGTAAGCGGCCGACTCCTGACTTCAGCTCAGGTTGTGATCTCAGGGTTGTGAGATGAAAGCCCATGTGGGCTGTGTGCTGAGCATAGAGCCTGCTTAAAAAAAAAAAAAGGAATGAAAAAAATTGTGGGAAACGATAAGGTTGTTTTAAGAAGCTAAGGATTTGGTGGTTCTTTACTCAGTAATACATACATGAAACAGACATTGATACATGGAAATAGAGTGTTACGTACAGAAAGTTAAAATATGTGGTATCAGCTTAGAACCAAGTGGTTTCTGGGCTGGATGGGCAGAGGAGACTATTGATAGAGGCTGGAGAAACCATAAAGTGGCTGCACTAAGAGGCCAAGGGAAAGAAAACCAGCACTCTGTATTGATGGGAACATTGGCAAAACTGACTGACTTAGCATAAAATGTAGAAAATATATCTGATGAAGAAGGTACCTAGACAGAATGTCTAAAGTGTCAATTGACTTTCTTTACTATGGTTGATAAAATATAGGACAAGTGGTGAGCTAACAAAGAAAATATTCAGTTTTGAAACAGGATTAAGAGGAAATATTTCCACCTGAGGACTTCCTAGGTTGCAAAATCATTTATTTTTTCTAATCCCCAGCCTCAAAGTTAAAAATAGCCTCAGGCAAAGATCAAATTCAGGGCACTGCCAGTAAAAAGATCAAATCAAGGGTGTTTTATAAGACCTCTTTTTGAAACCTCAGAAAGCCTTGAGTTTTATCCTGTTTTCCCCCAGCATTAAATATATATATATATGTTCTAAGAATATTCAGGGCAATGTCAGTAGAGCCATGGCTTGCAGTCAAACATTGAGAAGGGTTTATCTTGAAGACATTGTGGGTATGGTTTTGTCTAATAAGATGAACTATAATTTCATACACTAACTTAATACAAAGTTATTAGAAAAGTGTGCAAGCTTGAACTAATAGGGATTAAGATAGTTCATAACGGAAAGGGGCTTCTGTCCATGGCTGTTTTAGTATCAGGAAGAAAGCCTACTTCACAGCAAATATTTCTTTCTTTCCTTTCTCTTCTTTCTTTATCTCCTTCCTTCCTTCCTTTCTTACCCCTCTCTCTCTCTCTCTCTCGGGAGCTGGGAAGAGAAGAGGGCAACAGGGAGAATCTCCAGCAGAGCAGAATCTCTGTGCTCCCCAATGAGCACAGAGCCAGACTCGGGGCTCTATGACCCTATCTTATGACCCTGAGATCATGATCTGAGTCCAAATCAAGAGTTGGACGCTCAGCTGATTGAGCTCCCCAGTGCCCCACACATAGTTATTTCTTATGATAAAGGAATGACATCTCAGAGAACAAAGCTGAGAGCTCAGAAGATGCAGTCACATGTCAAGGCTATCCATGGAACAATGCATCACAGGCCAGAACTGGATCATATTCAGAGAACATTCCCTGTCTGCAAACACAGAGGGCTCTAAGAACAAGCAACAGCTTGATTTCAGAAGAGCTACGGAGCACAGATTGCTATGTGTTTCCTATTCTTCTACTCTTTAAAAGGGAGTCTCTATTGTCCTATCCCTGTCTTATGATTAGTAATAGGTGCAGATACCCAGGCTTTTAAATTCTCAGCCCTCCAGAGAAGCTGGACTTGAACCCAGGAAGCACTATCTAAGGCTAGTCCTGATGCAGATCAGAAGATACCAGGTTCAAGTCGTAGGCTATGGTGAGATGTGTTCGGGGAGGTGTTCAAGGGGCTGGGTATATTTTTCACCTGAGAGGGGCATGATTTATCATGGTAGATTTTACCAAAATTTGTTCCTACAAATTTGACCCTTCTCTGTACATCCTTGCCTTCACATGAAGACATATTCTACTTCTCTTAATAGTGACCATTGGCCTTGTGACTTGCTTGACCAATGAAATACAGCAGTTGTGACACTCCACGAGTAGCATCCTTGGTTCTTAAAAGGTGTGGATCTTCTGCTTTTGTCCTTTGGATAGTAAGTCTCCATGTAAAAAAGTTAGGATTCTTCTTCTGCAGAGGCCAGAAAGACATAAAGTTTCAGCATACTCCACTAATGCTAGCAATCCTATTTTCTGTGCCAGAAATTCGAGTGAGGCCATTTTGTGTCCTGCACTTCAAGTCAGCTGCTCCAGTCAACACTGTAGGGAGTAGAGATGATCCATTCCCACTGAACCTTGCCCAAGTTTGGTAATCACAGGTGATAAATTTTTATTACTATTTTAAGTCATTAAGTTTTGTGGTGGTTTGCTACATAGCAGTAGATAAAGGATACAGGTATTTCATATGTAGCTCCTTTTTCCAGTCTCAACAAAATCTTTAGATTTCAAATTACTTTCTTTTGCTAACTACACTACTGTCCAAGTGGAAATATTCCTATGGTCAGATGACTAAGCCAATATGAAGATTTTGTACTTAAATTACCTAAAATATCACCTTCTACGCCAGTTGGCTAGAAGTGTTCATGCATTCATGATGCCATTTGACCTTTAAGTTCCTAGACAGACACCTATTTGTCTAGGTTAATTTCAAGGCAGTCTATGTGGAGTCAAGAGAATTAACTATGTGACCTTTGGAGTTTTCTTCCAGCTGTATGATTGTGTGATTTATGCTGGTTCACCTGCTTTCATGGCAGTATCTAATGGTGTTAACTCAACATATGAAAAATCTGAACCTGCAATGCTCTTTTATAACTACCGATACTTTGAAAAATTAGGAGGCTTAAACAGTCATTTCAAGGAATACAGGCACAAAAATGGCAAAGGCATGGCAAATCAAAATGTAGCAATAGAAAGCATGTTCAGTAAGTAGAACTCAAAGTTCTTAAGTTCTTTGAATATTAAAATAATATATCAAAAGCAATTAATAAATATTTGAACATAAATTATCCTATTCCCTTGGTCAAAGGATTCACCTTCAAGTGAGATAAGGGTGGCAGGGGAGAGGGGAGAGGGAGGGAGGAAGCCATACCTGGATGGCTCAGTTGGTTAAGCGCCTGCCTTCTACTCAAGTCATGATCCCAGGGTTCTGGGATCGAGTTCCACATCAAGCACCCTGCTTGATGGGTAGCCTCCTTCTCCCTCTGACCCTCCTCCCTCTCATGCTCTCTCTTTCTCTCACTCTCTTTCTCTCTCAAATAATTAAGTAAAATCTTAATTTTATGGAGGTAACATAAGACAAAGTTGTACTGATTTTACTTTGTACTATACACCTAAAAATATGCTAGATACCACTGACAGGGCCACATGATTAAAACACAACCTTTGGTCAGAAAGATATGTCACATTATCTAGAATTTAGAAATTAGTTTTTAAAAAAAATTTCCCTCCAATTCTTTAACTTAATTAAAAGTGCCTTGCAAAACTTCAAATAGCACAAGTTTAGTTTGCTGGCTTCATCTTGGGTATTTAAGCGCTAGGAAGTGACATAAGAATATAATTATAATACTAGTAAGAGCAATAGTATTGCAATTACTTTATTTGTATGGTGTTTCTCACATTTTCACAGAATTCACATTTTATCCTCACCACTGCCGCCTGAGATAAAAGGAGAAAAATTGAAGTTCCTTAAGAAATGAGAAAGAAGACATACAAAAATGAGGCACTGCGTGGCTCAGTTGGTTAAGAATCTGCCTTCAGCTCAGGTCATGATGCTGGGGTCCTGCATCGAGTCCCACATTGGGCTCCCCGTTCAGCAGGGAGCCTGCTTCTCCCTTTGGTTCTGCCCTCCCACTGCTTGAGCCCTCTCTCTCAATCTATCAGTTAATTAACAAAATATTTTTAAAAAGTACATACAAAAATATTTTCACATTTTCAGGATCATACAGTTAATTATTGAGAAATCGTAAATTAAAAAAATACTTTTATCATTATTCATCCTCATTACTTTATAGTTATAAATGAGATGCATCCAATTAGTCTAGTGGATAAACTTTATAAAAATAAAAATTATTTCCATGGTACAAATATTACTACTTTTTTATAGATTATATTACAGATTTGTCTTCAGTCCAATAATTAGAAGATTTCCATTTCTCTTAATTGTTAGTAAAATACACATTAATTTTTTTCTAGTTGGATTATAGTTTGTCCATGGTAAATACCACTAGCAGCCCTGGGATTACTAGAATTACATTTCTTTTAATTTATTTCTTTGTTAATAATAAAGAAAGAAGGGAGATACTAATAATGACATTGTATTTTAAAAAGCGTAAGGATGCCTAAGGAATATCCTGAATTTAAGTCCATTGTAATAAATATGCAAGGGCCAGCTTCACAGGTATGCAATGTGGGAAGAACCCTACACTTTTTTAATGCTCAATTAAGGCTACTATAAAAACATACCAGAGACCGAGTAGTTTATAAATCATTTCTCACAGTTCTGGAGGCTCAGATTCCAAGATTAGGGAGCCAGCAAAAATGGGTGAGGGCGTATTTCAGGGTGTTGACTTCTCATGCCCCTATGGGGAGGAAGGGGCAAGAGAGTTCTCTGGGACCTCTTTTATAATGGCACTAACCCCATTCATGTGGGCAGAACCCTGATCTCTTTCCAAAGTGGCATCTCCTCATACTACTATATTGAGCATTAATAATCTAACATATGCATTTGGGGGGAATGAAAACCTTCATAGCACGGCAGTCATCATATGAAACTTTAAATAATTCTGAACAAGAGGCCTACATTTTCATTTTGCACTGGGTACCACAAAATTAACTAGGTGGCCTGTAAAGATGGCTTAAGTAGAATTTTCTAGTTAACCCTTTTCACAACTATCAATTCATGACTTAAACTAACAGTTCTGAAGATTGTTACAACAGGAATTATTTCCCTGATATCATTTCATTTCCTTGATAGTAAGTAGCAGAACGTAACCTTATTGACCTGAATATACCTACAGTGATTTTTTGAAAGGATGTGGTATAAATCAGAGTATGGAGGAATCAACCAATCTTTGGTAAAGATAGGAGATTAGCAAAGTTTAAGAGATTATAGAATCAAGGACTGGTACACCTTATTTCATAATGTTCCTCATTTCCAGCTGCCCTTCTACCCTGGATACATTCCAAAAGATTAAAATTCCTAGCAAAGAGAAAGTCAGAGAGAGAGAGCCAAAGAGAGTATAAATTTGGGGCACCTGGGTGGCTCAGTAGGTTAAGCCTCTGCCTTCAGCTCAGGTCATGGTCTCAGGGTCCTCGAATCGAGACTCGCATCCGGCTCTCTGCTCGGCAGGGAGCCTTTTTCCCCCTCCCTCTCTGCCTGCCTCTCTACCTACTTGTGATCTCTCTCTCTCTCTGTGAAATAAATAAATAAAAATATTTTTAAAAAGAGTATAAATTTGATTCTCTTAATGAGGTCTATATTTGTCTCCCCCCAAATTCATATGTTGAAACCTAATCCCCAGTGCAATGATTTTTGGAGGTGGAAACTTTTGGAGGTGGAACCCTCATGAATGAGATTAGTGCCCTTACAAATGAGACTCCAGAGAGCTCCCTGTTCTCTTCTTTTATGTGAATACACAGGACATCCCACCAGACAGCAGAATCTGTTGCTGCCTTGGTCACAGACTTCCTAGCCTGTAGAGCTGTGAGAAATACATTTCTGTTGACTATAATCTACCCACTCCACAGTGCTTTTATAGAGCAATCTGAGCTAAGACAATCCCTTTGAACCCAGTTAAATTTCTTTGAGTCATTTAAAAGTTCTCTATTTCTCAATGTTCAGATTTTCTGCATCTGACTTCAAAATTCTTCAGCTCCACTAGCTACATTGGACTCTGTTTGACCCACAAGTAATTGTTTTTCATACAGAAGAGGATTGCATGAGAAATGGCATCACACAGTGGTCAAGAGTGTGGACCTTTAGACAGATTGCTTATGTTCACATGTTGGCTCTGACAAGTTTCATCTTGAGCACATTACTTAGTCTTGTCTATTAAATGGGAATAGCAACAGTTATTCTAAATGGCTATCATAAAGACTAAATTTGTTAATATAGGTGAAGTGCATATAAGAACAGCAACTGGATATAATAAATGCTATATAAACATTTGCTATTGTTCTGTTAATGAAGCACAGTATATAATGGTTATTCGAGGTGTGTCTGGTGTCTGTCCAGCTAGAGAACTATGGGGTTTATTTGAAGACCTAAATAATCAGAATAGCATGAATAGATTGTCACAATTAATTTTATTTCTGAGAGAATTTCATGTCACCACTGTTTTTAAACTATCATTATCAATTACAGCTAATATATATTAATTTAATCCAGTATAGCAGGTAGTTTGAATTATTCTCTGAATGACTCTCTCAATCCTTCTTCCTTTAGACTTACTAATAAATGAACTTACATTGTTTTTCATAGTGCCCTTTGTAATTATATAAAGACATGGGTTACTTAAGAGGTTAGTTTTCTAAATCATATTGATATAAATTTAACTACCAGCAAAAGAAAGTAGTAATTATTCCAAGTTCTTAGATTTTTTTTTCTTTACAAGGAATGCCATAAAATTCTTCATATTTCTCTTGGAGCACACTAATAGTAAATTACAAAGTAATAAGATGTTATGAATTCTGACAATGAGAGAAAGACCTGGAATCCTAAAACTACAGCTGCTTTGAGGTAGTCCAGAGGAAGCCTTAGAATGGTATGATTTTGGTAGCTACTCATTGAGTTATTTTCTTATCTAACAAATGTTCATTGAGTACTTCCTGGATGACAGGTGATATTCTGTTTTCCAGAAATAAAAGAGTGAACCAGACAGACACATTTTCTGTTTCCATGGAACTCATATTTATAGAAGGCAGATAACATGCAAATGTATGCATATGATAATGTCAAGTAATGAGACGTCCTGAGGAGCATATACAGCAGTGTAATGTGACAGAGAATGAGTGGTGGTAGAGACATGGTCAGAGAAATTCTTCCTGAGCAGCCTATCTTTCAGCTGAGATCTGAATAATGAGAAGAAATCAGATGTAAGAGGCTATGTAGGAACAGACCTTGACATCAGGGAAGGTCTAGTGCAAAGGCCACAAGGCTGAGGTGAGCCTGTACTATTTGGAGAGTTGAGAAAAAGCTTAGTGGCAGAAGCGTGGTCACTGAGGGCAGAAGAGTAAAGGGACATGAGATGGGGGGGCCCATGCATGGCTTCACCACATATGATCACTTAACAGGTAGTAAGGAATCTGAGTCATATTTTAAGTGTGATGAGAAAATTCTCATAAGTAGGTTTGTAGTATTTTTTTTTTTTACTGACATTTACAAGATTATTTTGGCTTTTAGAATAATGGATTTTTTTTTTTTTGGATTTTTGCGGCTGTGTTATAAAATTACAAAATGGTCAAAAACATATACAACCCTGTTGGCAGATCTTTCCAACCTCAAAAAGGACTTAGTAAATCTATAGTTTCTACTTCTTCCCTCTAAGATTTTCCAATTTGTCCTTGTAAGTTGTAGTACTAGGTGAAATGTCTGCTAATAAAACCATGGTTACTTATTTTTGTTATTATTTAATGAGAAAATGCTTTATATAGAAAGTAATTTTTCAGAAATAAATGGTAATACAATGTAATATATTCATAAAGGATATTAGCAGTTTCAAAGTAGTATCCTTGTTTACACATCTGTTACATACAAGACATCAAATCAGAACTAGAAGGAAAACAGATCAAATTATTGCCTCTACCCTCAGAAAACATGCAATTTATTAGAAAAATAATATGTTTATGAATAAGTTATTACATCATAGAAATGTGCAAGAAGAGACTTAGGGTATCACAAATTTCTTTGTAGTTTAGAATGACAAGATGGTATTTTTTTTTTTTTTTTTTTTTTTTTTTGAAGATATATATTTACTTTTATTTTTTTTTTTTATTTTTTTTTTCCCAATTTATTTATTTTCAGAAAAACAGTATTCATTATTTTTTCACCACACCCAGTGCTCCATGCAAGCTGTGCCCTCTATAATACCCACCACCTGGTACCCCAACCTCCCACCCCCCCGCCACTTCAAACCCCTCAGACTGTTTTTCAGAGTCCATAGTCTCTCATGGTTCACCTCCCCTTCCAATTTACCCAAATTCCCTACTACTCTCTAACGCCCCTTGTCCTCCATGCTATTGGTTATGCTCCACAAATGAGTGAAACCATATGATAATTGACTCTCTCTGCTTGACTGATTTCACTCAGCATAATCTCTTCCAGTCCCGTCCATGTTGCTACAAAAGTTGGATATTCGTCCTTTCTGATGGAGGCATAATACTCCATAGTGTATATGGACCACATCTTCCTTATCCATTCATCCGTTGAAGGGCATCTTGGTTCTTTCCATAGTTTGGCGACTGTGGCCATTGCTGCTATAAACATTGGGGTACAGATGGCCCTTCTTTTCACGACATCTGTATCTTTGGGGTAAATACCCAGGAGTGCAATTGCAGGGTCGTAGGGAAGCTCTATTTTTAATTTCTTGAGGAATCTCCACACTGTTCTCCAAAGAGGCTGCACCAACTTGCATTCCCACCAACAGTGTAAGAGGGTTCCCCTTTCTCCACATCCTCTCCAACACATGTTGTTTCCTGTTTTGTTAATTTTGGCCATTCTAACTGGTGTAAGGTGATATCTCAATGTGGTTTTAATTTGAATCTCCCTGAGGGCTAATGATGATGAGCATTTTTTCATGTGTCTGATAGCCATTTGTATTTCTTGATTGGAGAAGTGTCTGTTCATATCTTCTGCCCATTTTTTGATGTGTTTGTCTGTTTCGTGTGGGTTGAGTTTGAGGAGTTCATTATAGATCCTGGATATCAACCTTTTGTCTGTACTGTCATTTGCAAATATCTTCTCCCATTCCATGGGTTGCCTCTTTGTTTTTTTGACAAGATGGTATTTTTGTTCAGCAGGAAAAAGAAAAAGCGAGAAATACTGAAAATTAGTGAAAACTCCAGAAGAAACAGTGAAGCAAAAGCTGACAGAAATTGATCTAAGAGAACAAACAGTTGTTGTCATATCCAATAAATACAGGTCAGAGTATCATTGAAAAAGTATTTAGAATAAATAATCTAAATGTGGTTTGATTTAAATCAGGTTCTGGTACTAATTATAAAAGTTATTGTAAGTGTCTGATTTTAATTTCTTTCTTATTAAAAACAGAGTAGTTGGCCATGCCAGATACCAGGTTACCCTTTTTTTTTCCCCTTAAATTCTATAACTTGTTATCAAGTAAGTATGCTGCCTTCCTATCTTCAGACAGCAGCCAAGTCAGAGTGACCTTTTCAAAATGCAAATCTTATCAGGGCATCCTCTGACTTAAAATATTTGATCACTTTCCCTTTCATGTAACATAAGAGAACAGGGCTCAGCTTGGTCCTTTCTACTTTTTGAGCTCTACCGTGAACTTCATTCCCCTAGCTGTCTCTAGTTCAGACAAAATGCCTTTCGACCACTAAGATTCATATTGTGCTTCCCATCACTGATGTTCCTGGGATACTTTTTTTTTCCCGTCTTGCCTTAACTCCTAAGGCTCATTAATTTCTTGCTTATAATTTATATCAAACCCTCTTTTAGAAGCTGTAGTAGCATTAAGTCACTTTCAATCATGACACTTACTATGGTTGCAATTTTTCAATTAGTTTTATGGAACTCACCTCTATGTATTCTACTAGATTGAGGGTCCATGAAGGTAAGAGCTATGTCTGTGTTTCCTCTCTGTGGCATTCCAGCAGCTTAGTTGTATCTACTAAATGTGCATTGAATGGATGAATCAATGAATCAATGAACAGAGAGATTGATGCTGGCAGTGAAAATGGAAAGAATGGTTATAAAGTATATTTATGACACTGTCCTCTTCCTGATAGACTAATTCTCCATAATTGTCTGATTAACTAATGGTTTTCTTCAGCTCCCCTACAACCAACAGTGCAGAAATGAGTAAGAATTTGGAACTGCTCTCAGAAATAACATCATCGTCGAGCACGGGGTGTTTGTCTATAAGTGATGAGTCACTAAATTCTAACACTCAAACTAATATTACACTGTAGGTTAGCTAACTGCAATTTAATAAAAACTTGAAAAAAGAAAGAATATCATCATCCGGATAATCACTGTTATCAAAAACCATTTTCTTTATCATCATTATCGTTGTGATCTTATGGTCATTGCCATCATGAACATGCCACGATCAGAAGTACAAATACACCTCTGTTCAGTACTTTAGTGCAGTGGAAATTAAGAGTATACATATATATTTAGAGTCGAGCCTATTTTTCATGAATAAAGAGGACTGATGATCAGGTGAAGGGGAAGCGAGTGTAAACCGGTAGAATATATTCGTGAAAATTTAGCTTTGAAAGGAAGCAATAAAATTTGCATTTTTGAATTTATACCTAATTTGACATCCTCTAGGCCAGGACAAAGAACAGATGCTGTCAATACAAAATGCAGGACTTATGTCATATTTTGACATATGTGAGTGAATGTAAGTATCTGTCTCAAAGATCTTTTCCGTGCAGACAATCCCTTTTTAACAGTCGTCCTTTTGCAATACATGGCCCTCGTCACCTTAGAATTTAACAAAATATCACTGCACAATGCTCCTTTTTCAATCTGAATTTGTATCCCAGGTATAGGAAAATAGTATCTGTTCACAGAATTCCTTCCCAAATTGAATACAAATGCACACCAAACCTATGACAGATTATTATGGACACGTTTATTTGCCTTTGCAGAAAAGATAGCTGGTATTTCTACTTTGGGGAAAAAAAAAAAAACACAGCACCTATTCACAATATTACCTGAGATAGACTTATAGTACATAATAGATTATGTTTTTTATTTTAATATTAGATAACAATAGAGCAAAGCAGAATATCATGTACGCAGTTCTCACAATATATAATTGAAATTCAAAATAATTGTTGGGTGAATAAAGGAATCTACAAGTCAATAAATCAATTTCTACAGTTTTTGTTAGTGATTAAGGTATTTTTCTTTTTAAAACAATTCAGTTTGAGGTATATTCACAACAAACAAACTTGTTTCATCTTGTAACACATTATATGTTTTTCCAAAGAAAAAGAGTGGTATGCGCATGATTACTTCCTTACTAAATTTTTAAATATGGTTTCTCTTCACATGCAATTGTTTCAATCCAGTATTAAAAACATGTGCGAAAAATTCCAATTTGACATCTAACTCTTAAATCATTAGGCAGTAACTTGGAGGAAATCAACACATGTCTAATTTTCTGCTATTTTCTACCAATAGTAATCTTAAAATTACACTTTGTAATAAAAAATGGACAGATGAGTATGAAGACAAAAAAAATTCCATTCTGATTTTTAGATAGTTCTTTTGGCAGAGATCATAAGGAAATAAAACTTTTTTACCCATAAAAATAATTACATTTAAAACAATTTAAACTTATGAAGTGCACATAATAAATAAAAAACTCATTCCTCAGAGAACAAAACATTTTCTCTATTCCTACCTTAAGGTAATAAATCTCATTTATTCTCCTTATTCCATAAGTAAATAAATCTTATTTATTTCCTTACAGATGGGAGTCTCTGAGAAATTTAAGTCTATGTCTTAAAAATGTGGGTGGGTACATTAGGATGGATGTCTATTTGGAAATCTGATAACACTCAACTCAAAACTTTGAAAACTCATTCAGTTTGAATACCAAAAAAAGTAGTCTTTTAATTCCATTCTCCACATTATTTCCTTCATTTTGTCAAAATATTTCCCCCTTCCACATCTTACTGGCATTGAAGATAAAACCCTGAAAATCCACTATCTCAAGATATTCTTGGAGTTTGCTCCCATTTTTTGAGCTATAACCTTCAGCTAAAAGCTTGTAAAATACTGATAATTCAAAAAAATTATCTAACTGGTGACTTTCTGAGTGAAAATTAAAACCTGACCTTGACTTTCACTAGAAATAGCAATCTTCCATTATGTATACCGATTTAGATCAATCTCTACTCTATAAATATTAGAGATGGGATTAAAATCTAACTTCCCAATTTCTTTTCACTTATCTAAGCTGCATCTGTGTATGCATCTTGATGAATGAATGCAGTTGACAATCAAGGCCAAGTAGTTTCCTAAATATCAGTCCATGTCAGGATACAGCGGCCATTTACAATTCAGTCTGGCCACTCAGAAATTGAGGCCCCTTCCAGTTTTGTGGAAATCCCCAGCCATGTGAAATATAGTGTCCCTCTTACAACAGAACCTGTATAGCTGGAATTCTGTCTCACCAGTGCCTCTTGCACCTAGAACGTGATCAAATGCCTTGGACTTAAAGAATCACTTGTACCTAGCCCAGACCTGGAATTGTTAGCCAGAAATGCAGATTTGCAGGGAAAATGTGAGTACTATGTTGGCAATGAGGAAAGAATCAGTAGTAAATACATTCAGTTTCCAGAGGCAATGGTGTATGAGCATATTGAGAAGTGTCCCATGACATTAATAAGAAATTTAGAAGCAGGACACCTTGGTGGCTCAGTGGGTTAAGCCACTGCCTTCAGCTCAGGTCATGAATCCCAGAGTCCTGGGATCGAGTCCCACATCAGGATCCTTGCTCACTGAGGAGCCTGCTTCTCTCTCTGCCTCTGCTTGCCACTTTGCCTGCTTATGCACGTGTAACCTCTCTCTCTCTCTCTGACTAAATAAATTAATAAATAAAATCTTAAAAAAAAAAAAGAAATGTAGAAGGAAAAAAAAGATAAGCAAGCAAAGAACTGAGGCAGTGATTAACACCAGGAGGAACAAAATGTTGTATTAGAATGAAGACATGTTTATGGTTCATTATATGGTACAGCCGTGAACAATAACTATGTAGTCCTAAAAATGCATTCGTGAAAAATATGGGTTTAAGTAAAAATTAGGATGTGATTATATTACAAAGATGAGGAGAAAAGAGATGGTGGAAAATAGGAAAAGCTGGAGAGTAATTTTCTAAATTTGGAAGTCAAGATATGTGTCAGTCGGAATTTTCCAGAGACACAGAATAAGCGGGATGAGTATATATATGTGCATAAATAGATATAGAGAGATAGGGGTGGTGGAGAGAGAAAGAAATTAATTTGAAGGGAGTAACTCATATAAATGTTGAGGTCTGGCAAGTCCAAAATTTGTAGAGTAGGCCAGCAAGCTAGAGACCCAAGGAAGAGTTGCAGATCAAAGGCCTTCAACGGATAGAAAGAAATCCACATATATCATGGAGAATGATCTGCTTTACTCAAAGTCTATTGCTTTAAATGTTAACCTCACCTAACAAATATTTCACAGAAACATCTAAAATAACATTTGACCAAATATAAGGGTACCATTGCCTAACAAAATTGATGCATAAAACTAACCATCACGATATATAATATCTAAATCCAAAAAATCAAGAAGCAGCATGGGGGAATGGGATTGAGGATAGGGAATCATGGAATAAGGGCTTTTACTTTTCTCTTTATAAGTCTGACAATTTTTACTATTTGACTAATCTACATGAAAGGATTAGTTAAATAAAAACAATAAACTAAAAAATTATTTTAATAAAATTTCTAAACACACATTCATCATTAATATTTCAGTTGTCTATTGTGTTCTCCTAAACAAATACCTAATAAGGGCCAAAATTTCATAAAATCATCTGTCTACTCAGGAAGGTAGTGTTCCTCTTACAACAGAAGAAGGTAAGGAATAGTACTTAGGAAGGTAGGAATAGTACAACAGTGGCATATACAAGTTTACATAAAGGTCTTAGCAAATGAAAGCATCAATAGATCACTTTTGGGTTGCAAAAATAAATATATACATGTTTCCAATAATAACTTTTAAGTTACCAGCAAAACCACATCCCAAATCACCCACAATTGCTATCACTACCACAAAGGCTTTCTTCAGTAAGATGATGATGTTGCAGTCTTGACTTCATCCCCTGGACACCTCTAATTTCCAAAAAGTTATGGAATTTGTCAATGGAAGGATAAGTATATTCTATAAGTATGTCACATATGATGAGAATCCTCTATTTTGCCTCCCAAGTTCAATCGAGTCTTTTTAGTGCCATTCAAAGATCCTCCTGTAAGACTGAAAGCAGACATTCATGGAATGATAGATGATAGACAGACAGACAGACAGAGAGCTACGAGCATTCCATCATAAGTGCCAATTACCTCCTCTGAAATCCTTTCTACTCTAGAGTCTCTGTATAAACCCCACACTCATCAAAAAGCCATAAAAATCCCCATATCTAGCATTTGTCTGGAATTGCTCCTTAGTTACCTTACTTGCTGATCCTATCTCCTCCTCAAACAGCAACAAAAATTTCTTTCAAGTCTCATTCCTTCCTTTTTGCTTAACCTTCTTTAAAACATAAATCATTACTTCTCTTGGTGAGTAAGTTTATTTCAGAATAGGTTTTTCTTGATAGTTCTTTATAAATTTGGCTCTATGTTCTTTAAAATAAATGAATCTTCTATGCACCATTTTGTAACTGGCATATACACTTTACAAGTTACTGCATATAAAATAACTTTCCTGGGGTACCCGAGTAGCTCAGTGAGTTAAGCCTCTGCCTTTGGCTCAGGTCATGATCCCAGGGTCATGGGATTGAACCCCGCATTATGCTGGGCTCCCTGCTCAGCAGAGAGCCTGCTTCTCCCTCTCCTTCTGCTGCTCTCCTGCTAGTGCCCCTCACTCACCCTCTCATAAATAAATAAATAATTTCTTAATGAAATTTATCATGAAAATGATTTGGGGATAAAATCTCTATAATTATTAAATATCAATTTTATTTTAAATCTACAGGAACTAAGCCAACCAATATTAGTGTCAAAACAGATAAATAAACCATTTTGGTGGCAAGTTCAAGAACAATTCCACTAACATATTTAAATTAGATATATAGCAGATTCAGAGGTATAGGTAAACTATTCAATAAATGGTACTACGAGAAACGGGCTTTTGAAATAAATTTATTTAATGCTACCTTGTAGGTAGCCACGGACCCAGCTAGAGGCGAGGGATCAAGCCAGGCCCTGACTCGTGCCTCCTGAATATCAGTTGAGCTGCGCTTGAGAAAGAGCCTGAGCTACGGACCCTAAGACTTGCTGACGTGACTGCCTGCATGTATTAAGAGGCAAAACTGCGTTATACATTTAACTGTTATAAGATTTCCCTGTACTTGCATGGATTATAAATTGCACCATTGTAAACTCATGAATTGCTAGTTCAAGATTAGCTAAGCAGGCAAAAGTTACTGGCATCACAAGATCCGCTACCAGCTCTTGGGAAATGGGTTTCGTAAAAGCTTAAGGGGTTTTATGTGAATGTTACGTGTGTATGAGCAATCAACCAAAAATAGATACTTCCTTATAATTGTTTCTGTTAACTATATAATGCCTCACAGCCTTGAATAAAATTGGCACTGCTGGGACATCATCCACTGTGTCCTTCCTGTCCTCATTTCTTTATAAGTCTTATTCTCTCTCCATTCTCTGACCCTCTCCACCCTGCTCGTGTCTGCGACACTACCTCAAGTCACACACAAACCAATTGTCTGGGAAATTACATGCCTAAATAAAAATAATTATGCTTTAAAACATTTATAAATACATACACACACACACACATATGGGTATACGTACTCATAAATGGGAAGATATACATGTACCTAAATGTATACACATGTTTATATATATCAAACTTTTAAAATTAATAAGATGTAGGGAAATATATACAGAAGCAAGATGGTAAAGGAAAATATTTTCTACATTACAGGTAGAAACTGACTTTCTTATACAAAATCACAGTATGTATGTCTTAAAAACATACACTGAAAAGACACACAGCTCATCTTCAGTGGACAGATTAGAACTAGGCAATTCATAAGCCAAGTAAATCATCTAGAGAATAAAGACTAGAAAAAAAAGTGCTTAACCACACCAGTAACCAAAGAGAGAGCATTGAGAAAAAATGGAATATTATTTCCTATCTATCATCCCAGCACAAATTAAAAGTCTGACAACATTAAATGTTGACAAGGAAGTATATAGTAAGGAGAACACTCTTTTTTTTTTTTTTCCAAAGATTTTATTTATTTGACAGACAGAGATCGCAAGTAGGCAGAGAGGCAGGCAGAGAGAGGATGAAGCAGGCCCCCTGCCAAGCAGAGAGCCTGACGTGGGGCTTGATCCCAGGACCCTGGGATCATGACCCGAGCTGAAGGCAGAGGCTTTAACCCACTGAGCCACCCAGGCGCCCCATAAGGAGAACACTCTTAAGCTACATGAGGGGAATGCAAATTTTACAGACACTTTATAAATATCTATTAAAGTCAAATATCTACTTTGTATCAATTCAGAATTGTGGTACCCTATGCAAGAGAGTTCATTTTTTTCTTTTACAGAAATAAGTATGGGGATTGACAGTCCAAGAAGGCCACGTGGTCATTTGGCCCCCAGCTTCCTTCTATTGTTGGTCTGGCCCGTACATGCAATAAAAGTAGAAAAACTTCCGTGATAGTGGCATTTATGAACATTAATAAAAGGGAAAGAGAAAGAATGGAAAAGAATGGACCAATTAACAAGTTCCAAGCAGGAACTTAATACTATCTTTCATGTTCTGTTTCTCAAGGGAGAAAATAGAGGTAAATGATTAAGTTGTGATGAAGTTGAGTAGGTTGGTAATGGGGTGTTTGTTATGTTAATTTCTATAATTTTCTCTATTTTAAAAATATTTCAGAGAAAATACATTTTAGGGGTGTCTGGGTGGTTCAGGTATTGATCTTATGGTGGTGAGTTCAAACTTCATATCAGGTTCCATGCTGGGTGTGGAGCCCATTAAAAAAGAAAGAGAAAAGGGAAAAGGGAGGAAGAGAGGGAGGGAGGGAGGAAAGAAAAAAGGAAGGAGGGAAGGAAAGAAAGAAGGAAGGAAGAAAGAAAATATATTTTAGTCTGTAGAAAATTGAAAATAATAATTAATAATTAATAACATATGGAGTAAACATTTTCACTCAGTATGGTTGCTCACACCTGACAGCCAGTCTGTGGGTGGGAAGTTCCGCATCACCAGAATCCTGTTGGTTGGCAAGACCATCTCCTCACCCACACTGAGAAATGGGCACTCCTACTTTTCCAGCATCCCTACAGCTGGACACAGTCATGGGGCCTATGATGGTGACACCAGAGAGAGAGAAGGGCCAGAAGTTTTCTCTCTCTGAGGACAGTAACCCCAGTTGCAGAGCCACATTCTTGACAAAGTGGTGACAGAGCAAAGGGAAACTGTTCTCAGCCTGTGGGCAGTGGCAGCTCTTTCCTCTTGGTGCTAGACTTTGGGATTTGCTACTAGGGGATTTGCCTTGAGCCTAATCGTTAAGTCCTGTTACTCATTTTTAAAACAACACAATTTTTATTTCACCTTTCTTTTTTTCTGTTCTATAAAGCAGAGTCAGCGTTTGTTGGGAAGGGATGAGGTAGAAATATGGTTGCTGCTAAAGTAAGTTTAATGAGAGTTATAAGGAACTCCTTGACACACAGCATGTAAACCACCACTGGAAAAGAAAGACACAAAACCCAAAGTAGTAAAAGACGATGGAGGAGAGCCCTTCGGGCTCATGCTCATCTATTTACTGGGGGAGTGCTGTATAATGGGAAAAGCAGGGATTTTGAAAACATAATGGCTTGAATTCTAGGTACCTCTGACTCAATCTGTTATGAAGGCAATAGACTTCTCATACACTTTACACATGCATGGAAGACATTATTATGAAGACCACAGCTCTCAGTCATGGCTAACTTAATTCTTTATTTCCTGCAGGGTGTGGACAGGTGCAGTGGTGCAGGTGCACCCATGCATGTGTGTGTAGGGTGCATATTGTGTGTGGGGGGAAGGGGTTCTCCATTGGCTCTTGGTGAGGTAGGTTATTATCACTATTTGATTGAGACCCTACCTGCTTTAGATCAACATCTATAAATGCTTACAAAGTTAGTAGAAATTTCTTACTTCATGCCTAGGTACATTTTGTAATATATTCCATTCAATTAAGACAGCTCTCCTTATAATAGGTTTCTATTAATCCTATAGTGACAGTTAGGTATTTTTGTTGTTATAATATATTGGTATTTTATCTTTAAACATCCATTTAAAATTTCCAGATATTATTAAGTGAGGAAATAAAATATGGAAAAAAAAACCCCTAAAAACTAATGCAAAATCTGCTACCTGAATGACCTTGAGAAAGATACTAAATCTACCTGAATTTCAGTTTTGTCAACTGTAAAATAAAGGGATTAGATAAAAAGAACACAAATATTCCTTCCAACATTAAAGATTCTGGTTCTATGAATACAGATAGATTTTTTTTAAGGTTGGGATAGTACTAAAATAAAGATTTCTATCATTATAAACATAATAAAATTTCCCATTTCAGAGATTTGTGAGTAACATTCAAGAACAACTGAAAAGTCACAAAATTAGGGCCCTGAAATTTATGGTGAAATGATTTGACATCCAGAATTGACATTTTATAACTGTTGTTCTCCAAATATTTTTTTCTAATGAATATGTTTAGGAGATGTTTTGTGAATATAATTTAAGAATTTTATATATATATAAATTATATATATATATATAAATAAAAGTATGAACAGAATTACTCACTTTCACACTGTTCTACATGTGGGTATTTTGGTGGCAAACCAGGCATAATTTCATTCTGTTAGGTGTCTACTTTACAGATAAGTAAAATATTATCTTTACCAGAAAGTTTCAATAATAACCTTATTTAGACCTTTGTAATGAAAAAATAGTCCACTAGACTTTGTGGGGGTGGGTGGAACTATACAATTCAACTAATTTAGCTGTAATACCTGTCTGGCATTGTGATATAAAAATGATTAAAGATTTTGCTATGCAGGAAGAATGAGCTAAGTTTTATTAAAAACCTTCATTTTAACAGGGACTCTTCTAAGGGCAAAGGCATCGTATACATTATTCTAGTCTTCTCTTTCTCTTTTTTTTTTTTTAAAATAAAGTTGGGGTTTTTTTTTTGGTTTTTTTTTGTTTTTTTTTTTTTTATTTGACAGAGAAAGAGACTGCAAGAGATGGAACACAAGCAAGGAGAGTAGGAGAGAGAGAAGCAGGCTTCCCGCTGAGCAGGGAGCCTGATGCAGGGCTGGATCCAGGACCCTGGGATCATGACCTGAGCCGAAGGTAGACGCTTAAGGACTGAGCCACCCGGGCACCCCTCTAGTTTTCTCTTTCACATATCAGTGTGAAAGACATATCATATCTAAGATGCCTGTTTTATAGACTAGAAAGTTGAGGCTTTGACATAATCAAGGAATACTTGAAATAGATTTTCATGGTGACAACACACATTATTATTTAATCTTAACCATGCCTTTTAGTTAGAGACCACTGCCTCCTTGTCACTGATCAAAATGATATTTACTATAATAATTTGCACAAGGTTACTGAACTTATAAATAACAGAAGACAGTAGAACGCAAATTCTGTTTATATGCCATATTTGCCCATTTTTACTCCACAGTGCTTTAAAGTTATTGACTTTCTATTTTCCCCCTACATTTTTGTATTTTACAAGACTGGTGAGTAGGAGAAATGAGTAAGCCATTACTGGTATACACTACTGTATGTGTGTATACATGTATTTATGTAACTACTAAAAGAACTGGAGGAATTTCACTGTAAGAAGTACAAGGTAAGTTTCCTGCCATCAAAGAGCCTAGACTCTAGACAAGGAGAGTATTCATGCATTTATACAAAACAGCAGAGGGTGACAACGTGAAACAAATGAGAAATTCAGAAAAGACATGCTGCTATAATCTTGCATACACTACAGGAGCATCAGAACCTGATTGGTTCACTCAAGATACACAAAGGGGAAAAAAAAAAAAAAAAAGATACACAAAGGAGGAGTCTACAGCCCGACCCGTTGATAGTCTTTAATGAATCACACACTATTTGGACTATGTTCTAAAGAAGGAAAAAAGCCATGAATAAGAGGGAAGTTTAAGATCAGCTTAGCAACTGAATATTAGTTGTTAAGAAAATAATACAGGATATAAGGCAAAAGCCCATAACAGGAGTCAGAGAACCAATGATGCAAGCCTGGGTTCAGTGGGAGTAAACTGTTGAGAAGGTGGAAAGCTCCAAGAATCATTGACTTGGAAAATTCCCGAGAGAGAGGTTGAGAACAGAAGCCAAGGGTTCAGAATCAAAGATGCCAAATTCATGCTTCAATCTGTGGAGGGTGATAGCTCAGAAATTAAGATCAGAGTGTATGAAGCCTATCTAAGAACTAAGGATTTGGAGCTCACATAGAAGCCAGGAACCACTAAAGATTTTTGTCAAGAAGGATCATCTTTAAAGAGTAGTTTTGGGGGCACCTGGGTGGCTCAGTGGCTTAAGCCTCTGCCTGCGGCTCAGATCATGATCTCAGGGATCCAGGCCCCCCATCAGGCCCTCTGCTCAGCGGGGAGCCTGCTTCTCCCTCTCTCTCTGTCTGCCTCTCCGCCTACTTGTGATCTCTTTCTCTGTGTCAAATAAATAAATAAAATCTTTAAAAAAAATAAATAAATAGTAGTTTTTAAGGACCTTATTGGAATTCATATATTTTTGTTAATTTTCATTCAGCAATTTAAAAATTGTCAACAGAGGCAAACATGGCAGGGGACATTATGATCATTTTTTAACAGAAGAAACACATATGTGATCTTTCCTTACATCTGGAGGTGTGTAATAGTAAACTGTTTTCTAGGAATGGAGCAGCATGGATGCAGGTAAATTCCTTTTTTGGTAACCCCACATAGAGGGTGTAACCAAAGGTTGAAAGCTACATGCATAGATTAAATAATCTAGTCTGTGTGTGTAGGTATACTTGGAAAAAAATATTATGAAATGTTTAACATGATAGCATTTATTTTATTTTATTTTTAAAGATTTTATTTATTTGTCTCAGAGAGAGAGAGAGAGAGAGAGAGAGAGCATGCAGGGGCAGCTGCTGGCAGAACAGACAGAGGGAGAAGCAGCCTCCCTGCTGAGCAAGGAGCCTCATGTGGGACCTGATCCCAGAATCCTGGGGTCTAAGCAGAAGGCAGACATTTAACCTTCTGAGCCACCCAGTGCCCCTCTATTTTATTTTTTACATGCACTTTGCTTCTCCCTTTCCCTCTGCCTGCTGTTCCCCCTGCTGTGCTTGCGCATGCGCGCGTGCTCTCTCCCTGTCAAATAAATAACTTTTGTTATCTACATGGACGGGACGGGACTGGTGGAGATTATGCTGAGTGAAATAAGACAAGCAGAGAAAGTCAATTATCATATGGTTTCACTTGCAGAGCATAAGGAATAACACAGAGGACATTGAGAGAAGGAAAGGAAAAGTGAATTTGGGGGAATTAGAGGGGGAGATGAATCATGAGAGACTGTGGACTCTGAGATATAAACTGAGGGTTTTGGAAGGGAGGGGTTGGAGGGTTGGGTGGGCCTGGTGGTAGGTATTAAGAAGGGCACATATTGAATGGAGCACTGGGTATGGTGCATAGACAATGAATCTTGAACACTGAAAAAATAAAATTAAATTTAAAAATAAAATAAAAATCTTTAAAAAAAATTCTCTCTCTCCCTCTACCCCTCCCCCGTGCCCCAATACCCCCCCCACCACATACACTCACGCTCTCTCTCTCTCAAAAAAAAAAAAAAAAAAAAGGAATACATCTTCTTTGTGGCTGGCTAAAGTCATTCAAATCTAAAAATCGTCATTTAAATACATTCTTCTTTCTAAAAAGAATTCAGAAGGAACTCTGTTTAGCTAAATCATCTTTTATAAAGGCTTGCTTAGTATGAATATTTTAGTTGAAATTCTTAGAAATATTCAGAAATAGATATATGTCAACTGTGTCTGTTCAATCTGGAGTAAATAAAATATATATATTTGCATATATATGCAAACATATGTAAATAACATATATACACACAAACAAATATCATTTCTGAAGTGGCATAGTTTAAAGAGTAAAAATCCATCAGAGAAATGACGGGTTTTCCCAGGTGAAATTCTGTCAAAAATAAACGATGGAGGGCAACATAAGAGCACAAAAAGCATAGGCAACCTTACAAACCATCTTATTTGAATTTCATGATACTACAAATATGTGTAATTTTTTCTTCAGCAAGCTTTAGAACACATTGTACATGGTGATCACCAGGCCCATTGTACATGGGGCAATATGTATAAAGACTTATTGCCTATGGATAAATATTACAGAGGTAATTAATTTACTGTGTAAATAAAAGAAGGGAGGAGTGAATGAGCAGATATATCTTATGCAAGGCATTTGAAAATTTAGGGTTAATCTTATGACTGGAGTTCAGATATGTTAAGTTCTGCACGCTAATAAGTTGTAGAATTATTATTAACCCTTACGTTCCTGGCCTACATACCAACTTATTACCTCATGTATTAAATTACCTACCACTTTTAGGCCAAATATGACAAACATGGACTTTTGAAAATTCTGATTTTGAAATAATAAATATCAATTCTAGGAGAAAAATCTAAACTAAAGAATTCAAAAAGAAATTAAACAAATATTACCAATATATCTGCTACTTGTTACATGCAGTTTCTACTCTGCCAGTCTGTGCCTATCTTTATTTACTCATACTAACTTAGAATCACTTGATACATACCTGTTTACAACATACTTTCTCCCTTTTGTGGACATTTTCACTTGCCAATATTATCCTACTCACATCATTATTTTAATGGATTCATCAAAAGATTTATTTATTGAACTAATTATCTATTGTTGGATATTTGTCATTCTTAAATTTTATTATCAACAGTGCTATGATGTACATGCTTTAGCCACCACTGTGTGCATATCTCTAATTAGTTTCTTGTAATAAATTCACAAAAAACATTTGTTCATTTGAAAGGATATAGATTCTTCAATTTTCTGATATGTTGCTAAATTACCATTTATCTATTTAGATAAAGGTTTTATCTATTTAGATTCTCAAAAACAGAATATGAAAGCACCATGTACGAATCCATATTATTGCTAAAACTAGATTTTAAAAATTCACATAAAAGAAAAGCTTTGTCAGTCTGATTTGGAAAAATACTATTTCAGAGATATAATTGCCATTTTTTTGGTTATTGGTGATGTTGGGAATGCTTTCATTGGCTCACTATTTTTTTTTTTTGTATATCTTCTTTGATAATAGACTAATTTATTTGTGTCTATTTATCTATTGGGATTTTCAGCTTTTTTAAAAAAGAGCTTTCATATATGAAAAATATTTTCTGTGTATATTTGCTGCCTCCTCCAGTTTTAGCCTTTTATCATTGTAATTAATTTTATAATCAGATGATTTATGTTTAATGTAGTCAAACTTGCAAATACTTTTTGAACTTTTCATGTACGTTTGGAAAAGACTTCACCACAATTTAATTAAATAACTCGATCTCTTTCTGTATTTTCTAGTTCTTTAATGTTTGCATTTTTATATTTAAATATCTAGCAAAGACTTATTTAGTCATAATGAGATTTTTTTTTTCTTTTTCCCCCTAATATGGTTAAGCAATATTCCCAATTGTCAAGGCTGGTTGAATGCTCACCAAACAAAAACATATTTTGTTTATCTTACGTTTATTTTAGATCACTTGTGTTAAGAAGCCTGTGATCCAGTTATGCTTATGTATTTTTTCTCTTATACATGATCATTAAGTAGTCTGCCCTAGGTCTTTCTTAAGTGAGAGAGTAACTCAGGTTAAAAAGGGATAAATAAGGCTAATGTTAACAGTACTAATGCTGTGTCCAGACTATGAAATAGGTCTGTTCTAAATTCAGTGAACATGTAACTACAGGTCCCTAAATGTTCTCATGAAGTAAATGGTATTAATATTCTGATTGATGGATTAAATCACAATATTGAGAAAAAAAGCGAAAAACTGATAGAATTAAGATTCAAACCCAGGCCGTCTGATGCTAGTGAATAGGCTTATTGATTCTTTCACTATACTTGCCTATAAATAAAGACAGAAGGAGAATGGGAGAAGTCTACAAAGGGTGGTGAGAAGGGACATAAACTCAATGAGTGCACAAAAACAGAACAAATCCTTTTCAGTTACTTTTGTTGTTTTTTCTTTTTCCTTTTACGACCTTGAAAGATAAACACTGGAAGTGATTAACATGAAAAGTGGAAGCATATTTACCAGTAAGTATAGCCAAAGGTCAAGGGAAGCATTCTCCAAAACAGGCAAGAATTGTAAAATACTGGTGGTCTTATTTCCCCAAAGGTGCATAAATGTATAATGATTACGGTGATTTTAAGTTAAATTATTTCCCTAAACATCACAATAGATATTTCAACGCATCAGTGCCAGATGGACAGTGATGAGAGATGTGCTAACTGTAGTCTCACCACAGTGTTGCCCAAGCACAATTCTATTTTACGACAAGAATATTCATACATACTTTATGACAAATTATGAGCTGTGACGCAGAAAAGAAAATCAGTAGTTAATGCAAAATTCAGGTCGAAACATATATATATATAGATATCTGTATATATATCATACAACATAAACACACAGACTTTTATGTATATGTGGGTATGTATGTGTATATAAACACACACACATACTCATGTGCAGATACATATATGCATAGTTCATATCTCAGAATTCAAAATATTATCGACAAACTGCTGGTAAAATGTTTCTATTTTACCATTGCCTTTGAGTAACCAAGTCATTTCCAAAAGAGAGGGAAATTCTCTGTGGTAAAGCAATTCAAATCATAAAAAGCAAAGGAAATGCAAGAGTGCAGCATTAAGATTTTCAAGGTAGGAATAAAGAGGGGGGTTCAGAAGGAAGGTAGGCAAATGAAATCTTGATAAGCCTTACTTCCCAGAATGGCAACCCATTGATTTAATTGCATTGTTTGCATATATTTCTAATTTATCGTTCTAGTTTATAAATCCCTAGTGGTACCTAATCTACAGTCAAGCCCATTTACACGTTCTAGTAAATGGAAGAGCCACTTTATACATCTCCCTTTATATTCTATGATGTGGGCACCACTCAAAGTTTTTCCACGGCGCTGGAAAAGTGCATACAATTTTCTAAAAGGTTTTCACTTTGGTTCGCTCCAGGTATTGAAAGATACAAAAGCTATTTGCAGAGGGATTCAGAGTATCTGAGCTCTTTACGTATTTTCTTTTCTGCTGTTTGTTTTAAATTCAGGTCACAAAAGCTAGTGTAATATTGGAATTGAAAAGAGCAACAGTGTTTTGACATTGTAGATCTTGGCATAAACCTTGCCTCACTCACAGTATGAGATGTCATGAAACTCAACTCAGCATAACATAAAATCAAATGGGTTAAAGGAGTTCAAACAGCAAACATCCAGGTGTCTCTGGTGTCCAGCCTCTAGTAATGCAACAAGCTAGTGACAAAATATCATCAAGCCAATATTCAATCAATATTTATCGTGCACCAACTCTATGCCAAGGAGAGTATCAAGTATGTAGTAATTAATAAAACATGCTTCTTATTCTCAAGAAGGAAATAATCAGGGGTGCCTGGGTGACTCAGTGGGTTAAAGCCTCTGCCTTCGGCTCAGGTCATGATCCCAGAGTCCTGGGATAGAGCCCCTCATCGGGCACTCGGCTCAGCAGGGAGCCTGCTTTCCCCCCTCTCTGTGCCTGCCTCTCTGCCTACTTGTGATCTCTGTCTGTCAAATAAATAAATAATAAATAAATAATTTAAATGTATTAAAATATAAATAAATAATAAAAATTTTAAAATTTAAAAAAATAAATTAATCATAAATAAATAAAAGAAGGGAATAATAAGACAACTAGCATCTCCTAAAAAACCAAATACTCACCTAAGCACTTTACATATATAGTTTTTAACCCTGACCTTAACATGGTGAATTTGATTCTATTATCATTTTACAGAGATAGAAAAGAGAATTCACAAACTGTTGATTAAATTATCTAAGGTACTTAAACAGCAAGTGGCTAATAAATATTTGGAACAGACCTGCCTTAACCACAAAACCTTTATGCTTTGAGTTAAAATACTGCCTCTCCACCCCACTGAAGGAGACAACTCAACAGTGCAAGAAATCAATGCACTGTGATAAGCACTTTGCATAACTGTATACAAATTACAACAGGATAGTCAAAAGGAGGGTAGTAAGTTTGCCTTGAGACTGTTTTTTCTGCACAGAGTGGTATTTTAACTAGACCTTGGGCCCTGAAATATAACCATGCTTTTGTCAGCTAGAAAGCAGGGGAGCAGTATATTCTGGGACAAGGGAGTAGCTTGTAAAAAGCATGACATGTTAAGGAATCACAACAAAATTCTGTTTCTAGGACAGAGAGGGAAAATGAGGAGCATACTAGAAATATAAATGGGGCCAGGATGTGCGGGGTTTTGTTTACCATTTAAAGAAAAATAGACTTGGGGCACCTGGGTGGCTCAGTTGGTGAAGCATCCAACTCTTGATTTCAGCTTAGGTGTTTTTTGTTTTTTGTTATTTTTTTCTTTTCTTTTCTCTTTCCTTTTCTTTTAATTCAATGAATTAACATATAGTGTAGTATTTGTTTCAGAGGTAGAGTTCAGTGATTCATCAATCTTATACAGCACCCAGTTCTCATTACATCATTATATCCCATGCCCTCCTTAATGTCCATCATGCAATTATCCCGTCTCCCCCACCCCCTTCCCATCCAGTAGTTTGTTTTGTTCCTTATGATTAAGAGTCTCTAATTGTTTGTCTCCCTCTCTGATTTGACCTTGTTTTATTTTTCCCTCCCTTCCCTTATGCTCCTCTGTTTTGTTTTTTAAATTCCACATGAGTGAAATCATGTGGAATTTTCTTTCTCTGACTGACTTACTTCACTTAGCATAATACTCTCTAGTTCCATCCACATTGTTGGAAATGGTAAGACTTCACTCCTTTTGATGGCTGAGTAATATTCCACTGTATGTGTGTATGTGTGTGTATGTATATATATATGTACATATATATGTATATATATATATATATGGATATGACTGGATAAAGTAATGTGGTGTATGTATATAGATAGATAGATAGATAGATAGATACCACATTTCTTTATCCATTCATTTGTCAATAGATTCCTGGGCTCTTCCCATAAATTGGCTATTGTGGATATTGTTGCTGTAAACACTGAGGTGAAGGTGCCCCTTCAAATCAATACATTTGTGTCTTTGGGATAAATACCTAGTAGTGCAATTGCTGGGATGTGGGGCAGCTCTATTTTTAACTTTTTGGGGAACCTCCTTACTGTTTTCTAGAGTGACTATACCAGCCTGAATTCCCACCAACAGTGTAAGAGGTCTCCCCTTTCCTTTTGTCCTTGCCAAAATTTGTTGATTTTAGCCATTCTGACTGGTATGAGGTGATATCTCATTGTGGGTTTGATTTGTATTTCCCTGACGCCGAGTGCTGTTGATTTTCATGTGTCTTTTGATCATTAATATGTCTTTTTTGGAGAAATGCCTGTTCATGTCTTCTGCCTGTTTCCTTGATTGGCTTATTTGTTCTTTGGGTGTTGAGTTTCATCAATTCTTTATAGATTTTGAACACTAGCCCTTTATCTAATAAGACATTTGCAAATATCTTCTCCTATTATGTAGGTTGTCTTTTGATTTTGTCAACTCTTTCCTTTGCTGTACAAAAGCTTTTGATCTTCATGAAGTCCCAATAGTTCATTTTGGCCTTGTTTCCCTTGCCTTTGGAGATAAGTCTAGCAAGTTGCTGCAGCTGAGGTCAAAGACATTGCTGCCCGTGTTCTCCTGTAGGATTTTGATGGATTCTTATCTCTTATTTAGGTCTTTCATCCATTTTGAATTTGTTTTTGTGTATGGTATAAGAAAGTGGTCCAATTTCATTCTTCTGCATGTAGCCATCTAATTTTTCCAACACTATTGGTTGAAGAGACTGTCTTTTTCCCACTGGATATGCTTTCCTGATTTTTCAAAGATTAGTCCACCATAGAGTTAAGGGTCTATTTCTGGGTTCTCTATTCTGTTCCATTGATCTATGTACCTGTTTTTGTGCCAGTGGCACACTGTCTTAATGATTATAGCTTTGTAATATAGCTTGAAGTTAGGAATTGTGGTGCCACCAGCTTTGGTTTTTTTTTTTTTCAACATTCCTTTGGCTATTTGGGGTCTTTTCTGGTTCCATAAACATTGTAGGATATTGATGGTAATTTGATGGGGATTGACTTAATGTACAGATTGCTCTGGGTAGCATAGACATTTTAGCAATATTTGTTCTTCCAATCCATGAACATGCAACGTTTTTTAATTTCGCTATGTCTTCTTCAATGCTTTCCTAGTTCCTTCATGAGTGTTCTATAATTTTTGAGTAAAATTCCTTTGTCTCTTTGGTTAGGTTTATGCCTAAGTATCTTATGGTTTTAGGTGCAATTTTAAATGAGATCGACCCCTTAATTTCTCTTTCTTCTCATTGTTAGTATATAGAAATAAAACTGATTTCTGTGCATTAATTTTATATCCTGCCATGTTGCTGAATTCCCATGAGTTCTAGCAATTTGGGGGGGGTGTCTTTTGGGTTTTCCACACAGAGTATCCTATCATCCAGGAAGAGTGACAGTTTGACTTCTTTGCCAATTCAGATGCATTTTATTTCTTTTTGTTGTCTGCTGAGGGTAGGACTTCTAGTACTATGTGCAACAACAGTGGTAAGAGTTGGCGTCCCTGTTGTTTTCCTGACCTCAGAGGAAAAGCTATCAGGTTTTCCCCATTGAGAATGATATTCTCTACAGGCTTTTCATGATGGCTTTTATGATATTGAGGTATGTTCCCTCTATCCCTATATTTTGAAGAGTTTTAATAGGAAAAGATGCTGTATTTTGTCAAATGCTTTTACTGCATTTATTGAGAGGATCACATGGCTCTTACCCTTTTTTTTATTTTTTATTTTTTTTATTAATGTAGTGTACCACATTGATTGAACTGAGGATGTTGAACCACACTTTTGTCAGCTTAGGTCTTGATCTCAGGGTTGTGCACTCCAGCCCTATGTCAGGCTCTGTCCTGAATGTGGAGCCTGCTTAAGATTCTCTCTCTCCCTGTCTCTTTGCCCTTCCCTCTTCCCCATTTGCTCTTGCTCTTGCTCTCTCTGAAGGAAGGAAGGAAAGAGAGAGAGAGAGAGAGAGAGAGAGAGAGAGGGAGAGAGAAAGGAAGGAAAGAAGGGAGGAAGGAAAGAAAAGAAAAAGAAAGAAAAGAAAAGAAAGGAAAGAAAAGAAAGAAAAATGTGATTTTTTTTTTTTTTACTACAGGATATGAAGGAGTCATGATTTTTTTTTTAAAGATTTTATTTATTTATTTGACAGAGAGAAATCACAAGTAGATGGAGAGGCAGGCAGAGAGAGAGAAGCAGGCTCCCTGCTGAGCAGAGAGCCCGATGCGGGACTCAATCCCAGGACCCTGAGATCATGACCTGAGCTGAAGGCAGCGGCTTAACCCACTGAGCCACCCAGGCTCCCCAAGTCATGATTTTTTTAATGTTGGGGGAAAATGAACATATTTGCATTTATTAACATTTTATTTTTTTAAAAAACTATTTTTTAAACATACAATAGGGATTTCCCTTATAATGATTTACATCCATCTGTAAAGATGCTGACACTGTTGATTTTCATGCAATAAAATAACAGAGGATGTGGGAGAGAAAAATGTTTGAGATCAAAGACTTAAAGTTCTCATAAAAGGACAGAAGGGAGATACAACTCTAATTTTATGCATATTAAAATTTTTAACATAGAAATACATTAAAAATATAGCAATTTACTTGCAAAAAGACATGAGGTTTCTTTTTCTAATTTTATTTCTTTTCAGTGTTCCAGAATTCATTGTTTATGCACCACACCCAGTGCTCCATGTAATACATGCCCTCCATAATACCCACCACCAGGCTCACCCAACCCCTCACTCTCCTCCCCTCCAAAACCCTCAGTTTGTCTCTCAGAGTCCACAGTCTCTCGTGGTTTATCTCCCCTCTGATTTTCCCAACTCACTTCTCTCCATCTCCCAATGTCCTCTGTGTTATTCGTTATGCTCCACAAGTAAGTGAAACTATGTGATACCTGACTCTCTCTGCTTGACTTATTTCACTCAGCATAACCTCTTCCAGTCCCATTCCATGTTGATACAAAAGTTGGGTATTCATCTCTTCTGATGGAGGCATGATACTCCATTGTATATATGGACTGTATCTTCTTTATCCATTCATCTGTTGAAGGACATCTTGGTTCTTCTGCAGTTTGGTGACTGGGGACATTGCTGCTATGAACATCGGGGTGCAGATGGCCCTTCTTTTCACTACATCTGTATCTTTGGGGTAAATACCAAGTAGTATAACTTCAGGGTCATAAGGTACTTCTATTTTTAATTTCTTAAGGAATCTCCACACTGTTTTCCAAATTGGCTGCACCAACTTGCATTCCCACCAACAGTGTTAAGAGGGTTCCCCTTTCTCTACATCCTCTCCAACACATGCCACTTTTGTTCAGCATAGTACTATAAGTCCTAGCAACAGCAATCAGATAACAAAAAGAAATAAAAGTTATTCAAACTGGCATAGAAGAAGTCAAACTCTCTCTCTTCGTGGATGACATGATACTTTATATGGAAAACCCAAAAGACTCCACCCCCAAACTACGAGAACTCATACAGCAATTCAGTAATGTGGCAGGATACAAAATCAATGTACAGAAATCAGTTGCTTTCTTATACACTAACAATGAAAAAATAGAAAGGGAAATGAGAGAATCGATTCCATGTACTATAGCACCAAGAACCATAAGATACCTGAGAATAAACCTAACCAAAGAGGTAAAAGATCTGTACTCAAGGAACTACAGAACACTCATGAAAGAAATTGAAGAAGACACAAAATGATGGAAGACCATTCCAAGCTCTTGGATTGGAAGAATAAACATTGTTAAAATGTCTCTACTGCCTAGAGCAATCTTGTAGAGCTGGAACAAATAATCCTAAAATTTGTATGGAACCGGAAAAGACCCTGAATTTCTAAGGAAATGTTGAAAAAAACAAAAACAAAACAAATCTTGGGGCATCACATTACCTGATTTCAAGCTTTACTACAAAGCTGTGATCACCAAGACAGCATGGTACTGGCATAAAAACAGACACATAGACCAGTGGAACAGAGTAGAGAGCCCAGGTATTGACCCTCAACTCTATGGTCAAATAATCTTGGACTAAGCAGGAAAAAATATACAGTGGAAAAAAGTCTCTTCAATAAATGGTGCTGGGAAAACCAGACAGAAGAATGAAACTAGACATGACTTTTTTTGTGTGAAATTCACAGTGGTCATGTCTTTAGAGTGAGTTTTAAGTAAGAGATGAGAAGCAGAACATCATCATTCTTAGGACAAAATGTTCTATCACAGAAACAGGTGTTTGGAGATTATTGGGCTTTTTTTTCTTCTTTCTTTTTCAGTTTTTGTTTTAAGGTGTGTATAATTTTCTACTTTTTGTGTACAAAGGAGGAAAATAGAAAGAAAAAAAAAGGAGTCCTGCTATTTTATTCTGCTCATTTCCCCTTTTATAATTAAGCTGCTTATACTGTACATGAACCCTGATGGTACAAAGTTCTATTCTAAACACTTCAGTTGCCGTGCTAGCTACATGGAAAATGCTTTTCTTTCTTACTCAAAACACAGTAATGGGGCCACATCAAACTCTAATTTATTTCTTTTAACAGCTTTGTATCTGATGGTACTCAGTAAACTTCCCTCAGTTTTTGTTCTTCTGATTATCTAGTCTCTCCTTTGTTTCAAAAATGCTATTGCTTCAAACATTTCTACTGTAATTCATGTGTTCAAATATCAGTGTATATACTTGGATTTTCATATTCAGGTCATTTACATTTGAAATGACATTTTAAATAGATTCATAAAGAAAATATGCAAACACAGAAGAATTTCACGGCATAATTTGTAGGATAATGCATACTGGTAAACTGGCAAAGGGAGAAGAAAATACATGTGGGTACATATGCATGTCTCTCCATCTGTGTATGGTATGTGTTTTGTGTTATTAGCCGGTTAGGTACCCCTTTCAGCAGAGTGGCTTTTGTGATAACCTGGTTTATGCTAGAAGCAGAAACAATGCTTTCTGGGTGAAAATAAATCAAATAAGAGCATGTGCCACTTTACATTTGTGCAGTTCTCCTCCACTTGTTTATCCAACATACATGAAAAAATAAGCATTCCCAAGCAAATAATGAAGCATAAGGCAACCTGTGCTCATGGTAAAATTTCACAAGATAAGACATATCATGAAAAGGTCAGTTTCTGGTTGCATGCCAACTCTTATTCCTCAACAACCACTGGCCTTGAACCTTTGAATGTGTCCTGAAATATTCTATGTATCAAAGTTTATAAAGGTTGTTAAGTATATCACCAAGTGCTTTTTAAAGTGTGACTGGGAACAAAGTAACATAAGCGGTTCTGCAACTCTATTCCCTTAGTAGTCTTAGTAATTATCAACACAAAATTTGACTCATTTTCAGTGGCTTTATAAAATATTTAAAACTGGGGCACCTGGGTGGTTCAGTGGGTTAAAGCCTCTGCTTTGGCTCAGGTCATGATCCCAGGGTCCTGGGATCAAGCCCCACATGGGGCTCTCTGCTTGGCAGGGAGCCTGCTTCCCCCCACCACCTGCCTCTCTGCCTATTTGTGATCTCTGTGAAATAAATAAATAAAATCTTTTTTGGAAAGATTTTATTTATTTATCTCAAAGAGGGAATGAGAGAGAGAGCTTGAGTAGGGGAGGGTCAGAGAGAGACGCGGACTCCTTGCTGAGCAGGGAGCCTGTTGTGGGACCCTGATCCCTGGGACTCCAGGATCATGACCTGAGCCGAAGGCAGTCATTTAACCAACTGAGCCGCTCAGGTGTCCCAAAACTTTATTCCTTTTGAAATCTATTTTTGTAGAAGATAAAATAAACAGTCATTTATATTGCTTTCCTGAAAAGATTACCAAGTCTGATGATGGATATATGTAAATAGTTATAGACATAACTATCCTTTATTTATTAAGAAATAATAACAATGTATTTTCATTTCAGGATGTTATTGATAATAATTAAATTTAGTAAATATCCTATAAATATTACTGTAAATGACCATAATTGTCTTATGCTTTTTTACTTTTGACATAAAGTAACAATAACTATATTAAAATATTTAATCGAACTGACTTTGCATTTTTGTAATTAATCCCACAAGAACATCTGTTTTTCTTCATTATGATACTGAATTACATTTATTAATATTTATTTTAACTTTTTGAATTATTATCCATTAGTGTGCTTGTTCAATTCTGTTTCTCTGTGTGTATAATCTTCATGTCAGGTTTTGTATGAATTATAACCTAGAATATAACTATTTTGGAAACTTTCTTTGTATTTTTTTTCTTTTTACTATGCCCTGGACATATTTGGGATTATCTATTTTTTTAGAGGTTTAGTAGTATTTGTGAAATCATCTGGATATATATTTGGGGGGTAGTTTTTTTATTACTGATTTTTAGTTTTATTGGAGTATGTTACTAATTATTTCTGGGTATTAACTTTGTTTTAGAAATTTTTTTTAAGTATTCTTTGTTGCTTCGTACATGGAAGTGATTTTTATAATTACTACATGCATACTTGAAAAAATGATACATTTTTGTTTATAGGAAAATATTATGTTCCATAAGATCTCATATATATTTGTTTTTGGTCCATTTGATAAATCATGACCTGAAAGAGATGAATTAAATCATATGATAAATATTATGTTTCTATTTTTCTCGTATTGTTATGGTATATTTTTTAATTTATTAAAAACTGACCTATATAATTTGGCATATACACATTAGTTATTATAAGACCTTCATGGGTAATTCTAAATTTTTTATATAAAATTATATAATTATTCTATCCAGTTGCACAAAATATTTTCTTTATGTTAGATGTCCGATAATTTTATGCAACAGATCTAGTGAACTGGTTTTTGTTACTTTTTTTGTGGGCCATGGTAAGTTTCAAACTTCTATTCAAATCTTCTTTTAACTTTCTATAATTTTCTTAAATTACCTATTTCAGTATATTTTGTCTTAATTTCTGAAAAATTTTTTTTAGCTCCGCAGCTCATAATTTCTCCCCAGCACACCAAGATCAACATTACATGAAAGATTTCACTGCAAGCTATCTTTTCTTCTATGCCTCTCCAACTGACTTATTTCATGCAAATATTTCAAGTGTATTTGATTTAATTTTAGCGTTACTTTTTTTTTTTTTTTAGATCTATTTATTTATTTATTTGACAGACAGAGATCACAAGTAGGCAGAGAGGCAGGCAGAGAGAGAGAGAGAGAAGCAGGTTCCCTGCTGAGCAGAGAGCCCGATTCGGGGCTCAATCTCAGGACCCTGGGATCATGACCTGAGCTGAAGGCAGAGGCTTTAACCCACTGAGCTACCCAGGCGCCCCTTAGCGTTACTTTCTTTCCCCTCTTCTCAAGTATTTTTTTGTTTCTTTGTTTCCACTGGTGGTTTTTTGTTGCTGCTTCAGGTTTTTAAGGAAGCCCCTACAACCAGGTTGTGCCATTTTTAACATTTTTTCAAAAGTAATGGAGAAATTCCTTAATATAAATTAAATAATTTGATTAGAGCCTGTTGAGTTTTGATATCAGTGAGACATGCTGTAGGAGGTGTTTAAAGACATTGGAAATACAGTGCAAGTACTTAGGAAAAATATTTTTGGACATAAAAAGGCAGAAATAAGACTGAGAAGACAAGCTTAAGAATGTAAATGGAAAAGAAAATTTCACAAGAAACACCTTCCACAGAGAGAGAAACAGTCAACAGATAGATGTTCAAGATCTAATTGATCAGCCAGTCTTCATGTATGAAATCCCTATAATGTTAGAGGTTATAAGATATAAGCCTCAAGAAGATAATAATAATAGAGGCCATATATGTGTTGTAGATTAAAATTTAATGTCTTTCTGAAGCCCATCACAGTCTCTATTTCTATAGAAGATAAAGGACCTAAAAAAGCTACCAATGCAGAAAAACTCAAAATACTTAACAATAACCATGACATTAATTTCAAAAAGAGAGAGAGAGAGACTCGACTATTTCCCCTTACCCTTATAAACAAAAATCATTTTAAAAAGCATACTTTATGACATTATCATCAACGCTTTACAGAGATTAAACTTTAAGCATTCAAAATGGAAAAGATTTGAGAGTGAACATTTTTATGGAATGATAAATGTATAAAGCAGGGCTTTCCTGGGAAATTTAAGATGCACTGTCACCTAATTCTAAGGCACTTGGTAAAAGAAGCGAGTCACTAGTGAAATAAGTATATCAGGTGGTAACACTTTGATTTTACTCTTGATTAATATCGAGCACTGATTGTAACTATACATCCAGCTCTCTCGCTCATAATCCAAGTTTCTGTACCCATTTGCTTCAGAGTAGGCTTTCCTGCCACAAATAGAATATGTGTTGATCGAAGCGACGCTTCTTTCCAACTCACCACACAAGTTTGTCAGTGTAAAGAAGTGATTTGCTTTGTCTGACACACAATTCATCTGTTTAGGGTTTTGGGTAGCTGGATCAATTTGCTAATTGCTTCTGAAGAGTTGATTCAACTTAGTTGCCAAGCATGGATATATGAGGCCACAGACCTTGGCATCTTCAGGGAACAATGAGGAGAGCAATAATGCTGGCTCAAAGCCAAAGAAGCTCAATTTTGACATCAGTGATACATGTTTCTTAAAAAATAATTCCCATCATTGAAGCCAGAGGGTCCTAAGCAATGTCCCTTCATCTCCACGGAGCATTAACTGAGAAATTATACTCTAGGCTTCAAACCGGCATTGGTCTTCCTCACTGTCTCTGTATAAAGTGCCGTTGGTGAAACATCATTTTCCTGTAGTTCCTACCCCCCACCCCCAGACAATGGTCTCTGGAAATCTGATCAAATGTCTTTTTTTTTTTTTTTTAATCTTTATTTTCTCAGTCCTCCGTTCACGGCACATATTTTCTCAACCCGTTCTTGTCTCATTCATCTATGAAAAGCAAGTAGGTCAATAAACTCAGAGGTTTAGGCATTCTTCTTTTTTATTGCATTCTTGGTAGTTCTTATCCCCAGCCAGACACATTAAGTGACAGACAGTGACGGTGGAGGTAATAAGGATATCTTGATTCTAAACCAAAGTAAACAGGCTGTCATAAAAATATGGAATTGAATAGATGACAAACTAAATTCTCTCTCTGAAAGCAATTATTTCTGAACCTCAGATCTAATAATCTGCAATTCTGAAGGCTGAGGGAAGTGCTCATTCGTGGCTCAATCAATTTAACACAGAAATCCACACGATGAGGCAGATAGCAGCCAAGAGGAAAAAATGTTTCTTTGCTCTGAACAAATAACAGATATCTATTCTAATACTTATTGGCTCTCAATTTATTACAACAATAGTATATTATGCAATCATCTATATCATCAAACAATAGTTTCACTGACTAGTAAGGCCGTATTTTTATATAGGAATAGAAAGGTAAATGAATGAGTAAAAGAATGATCTTCTTCAGGGAAAGGTAAATGAGTCCCATTAAGCAGATATTTGGTAAAAGAATTTTAACTCTACATAATATTATGCCTTTTAAATAATACATTTAATTGGAGCAGTGGCTTACAACTAATGAACAGCTTTATCTATCTTTTTTTTTTTTAAGCCTGTGAGAATGGCACAGGAAAAATGAAAGCCAATATATAATAACGGTATTATACTATGTAATAATTCTAAGTAGAGACAGGTAAGTATATTTTGAAGAGCTATCATGAAGCCAGAACTAAATATTTTATCCCTTTTAATCCTCAATGAGATTGCTATTATTTCTGCTTTAGCTTCAGGAAAAATTAAACTCAGAGTTACAAAATCCTTTATCCAAGGTGACATGTGGAAAGTGCAATGGAGATTCAAAGACATATCAGTCATATTTCAAAGCCTAGATGCATTTGACTATGTCTAACTGATGTGATAGGCTGAATCCAAAATATGTTCCTAATACCACCATAACTGGTGATTATATTGACCGACTGTAGAATGTTGACATTGCAATATAGTGTTATCCACATAATTTATTAATAAAAGGGCTTATTAAATGTCTCATTCTGCCAAAATACTACAAAAGTTAATTATACTTTGGACATCACTTGAAGTCCAATTAAGCAATTAGTAGTAAATGTACCAAGATTGTGCATGTAGGTAAATATCTACTATTCTCATTATTTACCTTGATACCTTAAAATAGTGAACTTAAATGATTAGTATATAAAATCAGAGAAGTCCATAATTACAGAGTATTAAACTTGTACAAAACTTTAATTTTCTAGGTAAACTGGTACTTAGAAAAGTAAGGTGACTTACAAAAGGTTTGATAGGAAGAAAGGAAAATTATTTTAAAAATTCATAATTCTTATTTGATATAAGGTATATTTAAATTTCCTTAAACTCTAAAAAAGACCCCAATGTTAGCTAATGCAGAGAGTTAACTTTGGGTGACTAGCACATTGTTTAACTTATAATGATATATACCTTATAATATAAAATTCCTCCTATAAATTGTCTCTTTTATGTCTTTCTGCTTAAATTTGAATTGCTGGAAGTTGTCTAGTACTTTTCCATTCATGATTTCTATCCTTTTATTCTTTCCTCTTTGGGATATAACTATAATTGGTAACTATAATACAGAATTATAGATTATATAACTACCGTTTAGAATTAGAAAAAGAGGGGTGCCTGGCTGGCTCAGTGGGTTAAGCCTCTGCCTTCAGCTCAGGTCATGATCTTAGGTTCCTGGGATCGAGCCCCACATTGGGCTCTCTGCACAGTGGGGAGCCTGCTTCTTCCTCTCTCTCTGCCTGCCTTTCTGCCTACTTGTGATCTCTCTCTCTCTGTTGAATAAATAAATAAAATCTTAAAAAAAAAGAATTAGAAAAAGAGTTCATTTTAAGTGTTTTGAAATGCAAAAGGCAAGATGTGTAGGCAATGTTTATTCTGCAAACTACAGCTACATAGAAACATGAGGTTTCAAATTGTGGGGAGCGTAAGATGTAATATGTATACAAGACTACAACACTGTTCACATAGTTGCAAGGTGGTATTTATAGCTTAGGTAGATGTATGTATTCTACACTACTAGATAGTATTAAGTTCTTCACATTTACCATTGCAGCAGAGGGTAGTCTGAGTTACTGGGAAAATTGTATGGTTTTAGTTTTTCTCTCAAGACCGAACTTGATGATTTTCTTCTTTAGAGAATGAAGCTACCTACGGAGGAGGACAGCACACAGTAATGTACTTAACTACTTGACAAGTGTTCTTCTAAGCCCATCCATAGTTTAACTCATTTAAGCCTCCAAGCAATACTGAAGGATTTTTTTATTTTTTACCACCCCACTTTATGGATAAGTAACAGATGTACACAGGGGTTAGTAAGTCTGGTTTTCTCTACAATGGCTCCATCATTTCTCTCCAACATTCTGAAATCACTAAAATTTAAATGCCCCCACCTCAATCTTCCCTGAATGCTGTTTGCAAGCTGAAAAGTTACATATAACCTTCACACTGCCTTTGCTGTTTAAATATGTTTTATAGATGAAGCTGAAACTGACAGCAGATGGTGGTTGGAGAGAATCCAATATTTTCCTTTTCTCCATCACATAATAGCAGTTTTTACTATCCGCTCCTCCCTCTACACATTTACCCCATCAGAATAATTTTCTGAGAAATTAACTAATGAAGCTATTTTTTATAAATATATCCTTGTCACATGTCTTAAGACATATATACAAAACGGATTTAAGCCACATATTTAAATGGTTGATCAGCCATTTCCAGTCCATAATTTCATAATGTCTCCACTGTGTTTGCTCTTACCTTTGTCATCCCTAGTTTTTAAGTGATGATTTAAAATGTGGGCATTGATTATTAATGATTTTATTCTATAAGGACTCTAAAGGTTACAAGAAGCATTGCCTCTTTATTTCAGAAGAAAAGAAAAGGTTTTCAGATAATTAGAGATTCTCTAAAGTTCAAATGATAAGGTCAAAAACAGACATTATTCTCTATCTAGCAATATAAATACTGTTTATCAGCAAGCATGGTACAAAGCATGATCACAGCAAATTTTGGTGTCTCCAGGGGAGTAAAATATCCCTTTCAAGAAGCAAATGTTAAAAATATATATGAAGAAATAAATAAATGAATAGAATATTAAGTTTGGAAATGATGCTCCAAAATGGTTTTTACCAATTTGTAATCTGAAAATATGTTAATATGTAAACAAAATCATTGGATAAGCTTTAAATATAAAGGGAATGTTTAAAATAAAAAAAAGTGAATGTTTTATTCTCATCAAATTTTAAATCTGTAATTTTCTAAAATTATGTATTTTAGTATATAGCAAAATGATGATGCAGCTTCTAAAACAACCACCTAGTGATTGCATGCTAAATGAAGTCTAAACTCATGGTAAACAAAGGGGGAAAAAAAAAGAGGTTTTGATTTGAAATTTAAATAGAAATGCTTACCATTTCTCTCAGAAATGCCATAATACACATTTGATTCCTCACAAAAATGAAAGAAATATTTTATAAAATTTGATTTGATTGTAAATTTCTTCTTTTAATCTGCTTAACAGAAGGTGTAACTATATATATGAAGTACTATTTACTTTTTAAAGATTATTTATTTTACACAATCAGATGCAGATGCCTTATAAAAACTACTGTAGGGGTACCTGGGTGGCTCAGTGGGTTAAGCCGCTGCCTTCGGCTCAGGTCATGATCTCAGGGTCCCGGAACCAAGTCCCGCATCAGGCTCTCTGCTCAGCAGGGAGCCTGCTTCCCTCTCACTCTCTCTGCCTGCCTCTCTGCCTACTTGTGATCTCTGTCAAATAAATAAATAAAATCTTAAAAAAAAAAAAAAACTACTGTAGATTTTACATAGAGCATGTGAATAGAGGATGTCACTACAAGTCAACAATCTGTACATTTGACTGTGTCTTCCAAGTGTAAAGCCCTGAAGAGAATATTAACTTCTTAAGTTATAAAATGGGTAATATTGAATTAGTTAAAAATGGATTTGTTGTTACAGGGTGTCTCAGTTAACCATTGCTTTCGAATAAAATCTCAATGACCTACAATTCATCCTTCATCCCTCTTGCAGAAAGAACCAAATAGAGAAGGTCATGGGTAGGGAGAGGTTTTTTGTTTTTGTTTTTGTTTAAGTGTTTGTGGTTAAATCTACCACAAAGAACACACAAAGAATAAAATCAGAATATTTTGGACAATGGGTGGTATCGTCCATCAAATTGTTGTGTGTTTGTGATAAGAATAAACAAATTTGTATCAGGGAAATGCAAATCAATACCACAATCAGGTATCATCTCATACCTGTCCAGATGACTAAAGTCAAAAATGCAAGAAACAAGTGTTGGCTAGGATGTGGAGAAAAAGGGATCCTTGTGCACTGCTGGTAAGAATGCAAACTGGGGCAGCCACTCTGGGAAACAGTATAGGGGGTCCTCAAAAAATTCAAAATAGAATTATCATATGATCCAATAATTCCACTACTGGAAATTCAAAATAGAATTATCATATGTTCCAATAATTACACTACTAGAAATCAAAATAGAATTATTATATGATCCAATAATTCCACTACTGGTATATCATGCATTTATATATTTTTATATATCGTGCATTTATATATTATATATAAAGACACTAATTCAAAAAGATATATGCAGGCCTATGTTTATTGTAGCATTATTTACAATAGCCAAATTATGGAAGCAACCCAAGAGTCATCAATAGATGAATGAATAAAGAAGAAATAGTGTCGATGTATACACAATGCAATGTTATTCGGTCATAAAATAAAATGGAATCTTGCCATTTGCAACAACATGAATGGATCTAAAGGGTATAATGGGCTAAGTGAAATAAGTCAGTCAGAGAAAAACAAATGCCATATGATTTCCCTCAGACATGGAATTTAAGGAAAGAAAGAAAGAAAGAAAGAGAGAGAGAAAGAAAGAAAGAGAGAAAAGACAAACCAATAAATAGACTCTTAACTCTAGAGAACTGATGGTTGCCAGAGGAGAGGTGGGGGGATGAGTGAAATAGGTGAAAAGGGTTAAGAGTACACTTATCGTGGGCGCCTGGGTGGCTCAGTGGGTTAAAGCCTCTGCCTTCGGCTCAGGTCATGATCTCAGGGTCCTGGGATCAAGCCCCGCTTCGGGCTCTCTGCTCATCAGGGAGCCTGCATCCCCCTCTCTCTCTGCCTGCCTCTCTGCCTACTTGTGATCTCTGTCAGTCAAATACATAAATAAAAATCTTTATTAAAAAAAGAGTACACTTACCGTGATGAGCAAGAATAACATACAGAATTGTTAAATCACCATATTACACACTTGGAAGTAATATAGCTCTGTATGTTACATATAATTGAATTTAGAAGACAAAAGAGAATAAAGTAGATAGATGTGGCAAGACTGCCAAAACTTTAAAAAATGTAAAAAAAAAAAGAATAAATGGATATGATACAAAAATCATTTTTGCCACAAAACTCAAATATTCTTAATAAATAATCACAAAGATATGAACACATTGCATTTAGTTGTCACACCTCCTTAATCTCCTCTTGGTTGTGACAGTTTGAGACTCTGTTTTTGATGACCTTGACAATTGCAAGGAACACTCACTCATCAGGTGTTTCATAGAATGCCCTTCAATAAGCAATTTGTCTGATGCTTTTCTTCTGCCTACATGACGGGTATAGATTTCTTTGGTAGAAGGACAGAGGTGAAATGTCATTTTTATCACACTACATGAGGGGTACATGCTCTCAACATGACTTAGCACTTTTGATATTAACCTTGATTATCTGGAAGAGGTAATGTGTTTTCAGGGTTCTTCACCATAAAGTCACATGTTTTTCCCCTTCTTTATTTTTCCTGCTTACTAATGTTTAGATGTGCCATGGTTTGTATATTCCTTCATCCCTTGAAGGACATCTTAGTGGTTTCCAGTTTTTGAAGATTATTAATAAAGCTGCTGTTTTAAATAGTCATGTGCAAAGTTTTATAAGGATTTAAGTTTTCAAATCAGCTAAATATATGCCTAAGAGCACTATTACTGGATTCTATGGGAAGGCTATGCTTAACATTGCGAGAAATTGATGCACTGCCCTCCAAAGTGGCCATGCTTTCCCTGTCTCAATGAACAAGTGTTTCTGTTGCAGAATGCCTCAGTGGCTCAGTTCCAGGAGCATCTGACTCTTGGTTTCAGCTCAAGTCATGATTGCAGGGTCATGAGATCAAGCCCCACATCAGGCTCCACACTCAGCATGGAGTCTGCTTCAGATTCTCTCTCCTTCTCCCTTCTCTCACACTCTTCCTTTCTCAGATAAACAAACAAACAAAAATCTTAAAAAAAAAAAAAGCACTCTTGTTGTTCCACATCTTCACTAACAATTGCTACTATCAAGTGTGTCTTTTTCAGATATTCTCGCTGACATACTGGTTCTGAATCTGTATTTCACATAGTCTTTGTACATACCTCTCTAGTGTCATCTATTGTCTCCACTACTTAATGAAGCAAGCCCCTTAGGGTAAGTTCTATATGTTAGGCACCATAAGCTCTCAGTATCCAACACATCATGGTAGGTGATTTTTGTTTTTAATGAAAGCAACACTGAATGAAAGAACAAAAGAATTATGTCTAATGAATGATTTCAAATGTGATTTGAGCATAGTTAAATATGTGTCTCTTTTGCATTATGTCCAGTGCATCAGAATTGGACATATCATCCCACATTAATGTCCTTTCTAAAAATATCATCTTTTGAAATACATTTCAGTTCATTAGAGCCATCTATTAAAATATTAATTTCTAAGCAAAAATTAATTTTGTCTCATATCTTAAAACGAGACAAATGTATTTACTCTTAAAAAGGCTTTTACTACTTCTAATCAAGTACGAGTAACAACTTTCTAAAGTCAAAAATGATACTTGAACAATATTAGCTTTCTTTTAGTATGGGACTGCTTAGCTATATATTTTTTGTGGTTGTGATGAAAAATATTAACAATAAATTATATTGAGGGCAGTATATTAAATAATATATACCATGTTATTTGAACATTTTTAAAAAGTTGATATACATTAAGTAAATCATTTATTCTTCCCCACTTTATTTTTTTTTAAGATTTTAATTATTTAGTACAGAGAGAGCGAAAGAGGGAACACAAGCACAGGGGACCTGGAGAGGGAGAAGCAGGCTCCCCACAGAGCATGGAGAGGGAGAAGCAGACTCCACTGAGCAGGGAGCCTTATATGGAGCTCAATCCCAGGATGCTGGGATCATGACCTGAGCCAAAAGCAGACACTTAACAATTGAGCTACCCAGGTGACCCTATTCTTCCCCACTTTAGACTATTTTCCCTAAATCAAATGTATTACAATATATAATTATTGTTTCATAGACCATGAAATTAAGACCAATGGAATTTAAGAAAGTTGATGTCATTAATCTCTTAAAGTGTTTGGCCAGGATTTAAAGCTGGATTTAAAAGCAGGGTTTATTTTTACTTCACTCTGACCATACATTCAAATGTATTTTTGATCTTAGTTAGTTGGTTTTAGCCAGCTAGTTTTTTTTTTATTAAACTACCAAAGGTAAAGTCCCTCAAAATTACAGCTATGTGATCTTATCTCTCATTACTGAATCACCTTGCTCTTTTGTAGGGCACCTTACAGCAATAATGTGATATAGATATCAAAATAAGTGATGATGCAGAAGAAAGCTAAAAAGAGCAAATTTGTCAGAATGCACTATAATCATACAAGGTGATTCATTTCCTAATTTTCTTTTTACTTCAAATATAGCTGTACTGTCAATTTTTCTATAGTACCCTGAGGGATTCATAAGTTATTCTCAATGTCAGTGCTTTACTTCCCACATAGTCTCCATTCTTTCAGAAATAAAATTAGAGAAAGCAGAAGAAAGTGACTCAAAGTTTCTCAAACTTGTGGATGTGAAAATTTATTCTCTAACCCATCTCCTGCCTCCCTTGCCAAGATTCTGGACTCTCATGTACTTTTTGCTGACTCCTTAGAATTTATATTCTTTTCTCCTACTCTTTCCGAGATAGAATGTGGATGGATGTCTACTTCCAACAGTAAATCAGTTGCTCTATGCACAAAGAACATTTGTTCTAGTAAATATTTTTCCTTGATTCCTCAGCAAAGTATGAGCTGAGAACTGGTTAGGCTTATGAACTGACACAAGGTTGGATGCCATAGGAATGTTTTATGTTGATTGAAAAATGTGGGAGACTAAGGTTTCTTAGTGGTTCAGTGGGAGAAGTATGATGGTGTAGGTCTCATTGTTGTAACACAACTACCAATTTTCAAATTGGTAGTCTAAACTTTTTTTTTTTAATTAAAAGGAAAGTTTAAACATTTTTCCCCAAATTTATAGTAACTAGTGCTATGAGTTTGTTCATTTATAGAATGGTGGGAAATTAAATTGGAATCATTCACTGAGCCTAGTTTGAGGGTGGCATAAGTATTATATTATTGTCATATGTTGCATTAAAAAAAAAAAAAAAAAACAGTGTGACTTTTGAACTGTGACCTCATTAGGGTAGCACTAGTTACCAGGTGGAATGGTTTCCAGGTGTGGGGTGTTTTGTTTTGTTTTTATGGATGAGGTAAGATACTTAAATAAATAAATAAATAAATAACTCTGAAAAAAAAGGCTTTATTCAGCTGATGCACATTAGGAAGCCCCTGAAAAGCAGGTACCTTCCAATGAAGCAGGGTCAAGATTTTGACCTGATAAGAGAAATTGCTTACCTGTCCTACAGTTTCAGCTCAGGCTGTTTTTTTTTTGTTTGTTTGTTTGTTTTGTTTTGTTTTGTTTTTTCTTTTAAGTAGATCATTGCTCCTTGCTCAGAGTTCCAATAACCATCAAAAAGATATTTTCTGAGAACTACTTTTGCAAAACCTGCACTTAATCAGCTAATGAGGGTGAGGAAGTTAGGTAGCAAAAAGAAAATGCGGCAGAGGTAGAAAACAAAAGAAGGATTGGGAATTTTGCAGTTTGTTAAAACCTATGGTCCTATTTGGCACATTATTTTTAGCCAAAGTCCAGAGTTTGTATCAAGGTTTAATCCTGGAATTACATATTCTATGGGATTAGACAAATGTATAATGACCGGTATCTACTATTATAGTCTTATACATAGTCACTTCATTAACTTGACATTTTTCTGTGCTCTGCTATTCAAGCTTCCCTCTCCCCAAACCTTGCCAACCACTGATCTTTTAAATGTCTTCAGTTTTTCCTTTTCCAGAAATGTCATATAGTTGAAATCATAATAAATGTAACCTAATGTAGATGGGCTTCTTTTGCTTAGTAATATCAATTTGAGTTTTCTCCCTGTCTTCTCATGGCTTTATATCTTTTTCTTTGAGTACTGAATAGTATTCCATTGTCTGGATGTACTATAGTTTATTTATCTGTTTACCTACTGAAGGAAATCTTGGTTGTTTCCAAGACCTGGTAATGATGGATAAAGCTTCTATAAACATATTTGTGAATGTAAGTTTTCAACTCTCTGGGTAGATTCCAAGGAGTGTGATTGCTGGGTTGCCTGCTTAGAGTATGTTTAGTTTATAAGAAACTGCCACACTGTCTTCTATAGTGTCTGTGGCAGTTTGGTTTCCCACCACCAATGCATGAGGGTTCCTGTTGCTACAAATCCTCACAAGCCATGATGCCTGCGGTGCTCCAGACTTGGGTTATTCTAACAGGTCTGCATTGTATCTTCTTGTTTTAATTTGCATTTCTCTGATGACCTATTACGTGAAGCATCTTTTCATATGCTTACTGGCCATCTATATATCTTCCTTGGTGAGGTGTCCTTGAGGTCCTTGGTTCATATTTGAATTGGCTTTCTTCTTGCTGAGACTTGAAAATTCTTTGTATGTTTTGGATACATTCCTTTATCAGGTGTGTCTTTTTTCTCCCAGTCAGTGGTTTGTCTTCTACTCCTTTGACAGTATCTTTCACAAGAGAAGTTTTTAATTGTAATAAAACCCAATTTATTCTTTCTTTCATGAATCATCCCTTTTGTGTTTTACCTAAAAAAATCATTGCCAAACTTAAGATCTTTTAGATTTTCTTCTAAATTATCTTCTAGAAGTTTAAGAGTTTTGCATTTTACATTTATGTCTATGATCCATTTTGAGTTAATTTTCATAAAGGTTATAAGGTCTGTGTCTGGATTCTTTTTTTTTTCCTCCTTTGTCAAAGATCGGTTGACTATATTTATGTGGGTCTATTTCTAGCTTCTCCATTCTGCTCCATTTATCTATATGTTTATTCTTTGACCAATACCACAGTCTTGATTATTATAGCTTAATAGTAAGGCTTGAATTTGGGTAGTGTCAGTTTTCCATCTTCATTCTTTTCCTTTATTGGCTATTCTGAGTTTTTTGCCTTCCCGTATAAGCTTCAGAATCCATTTCTTGAACCTAAGAAACAAGATAAGTTGCTGGGATTCTGACCGGGGTTGCACTGAATCTATAGATTAAGATGAGAAGCACTCACTTCTTGAAAATACTGAGTCTTCTTATCCATGAATGTAAAGTAGTCTCCATTTATTTGGTTCTTTGATTTTATTCATCAGTGTTTTGTAGCTTTCATCATAAGATCTTATACTCATTTTGTTATCTTTATAACTTACTATTTCACTTTTGGGGGTGCCAAAATAACTGCTACTGGGTTTTTTTTATTTCAAAGTCCATTTACTCACTGCTAGTAAGAAAGTTAGAGACTTTTATATATTAACTTTGTATCCTTCAACCTTGTTATAACTGTTTATTAGTTATAGCAATTTTTGTCAATTTTTCAGATTCTTGTAGCCAACCATAACATCAATGAGCATAGACAGTTTAATTTATTCTCTCCCCTCCCATATACCTTTTGTTCTCTCTCTTGTTTTATTGAATAAGCTAGAACATTTGTTTCTTTTAAAAAATTATATCCTATGGTATACTGAAGTGATCTTATGATACTGATATGGTAGAAAGGAAAAAAGGCCTTTAACAAGTTTGTTTGTTTTTTTCAATTTCAGAATTAAATTGCACTTGGTTGATCAACTTTGATTTTATAAAGGAGGAAACTAAGTTTAAGTGACTTGATCAGGATCACAGTAGCATAATACTCAAAAGAATGCTAATGTTTCTTTAGCTCAGTGATTATCAACCATGGGTGATTTTCCATCCCAGAAGATATTTGGCAATACATGGAGACATTTTTTATTGTCACAACTTGGGGAAAAGTATTGTGTCTAGTGGGCAGAAATCAAGTATGATGCTAAATCTCCTATAATGTTTAAGACATCCTCCCACGGTGAAGAATTGTGTAGTACAAAATGTTAATAAGCCCCAAATTCAGAAGTTATGGAACTCTTGACATTAGTTATATTAGTTAAGCTAACACAAAGTACTAAAACAAATTTTTGTTTCTTACATAAGGGACAGCTATCATTATTCAGTTGAATCCAATGTAACTATTTCTATTGGGAGACTCTTGTTCAACCTGTGATTCAGGTCACCAAATATGTTATCTATTGCTGTATAACAACTTACTCCTAAGTTTAAATTATCCATAAATTAAAGTGGCTTAACAACAACACATTTGCTTTTTCTTATAATTTCTGTGGGTAAGGAATTTGGGAGCAGCTTGGCTGGACAGATCAGTTCTGGCAAAAAGTTTCTCATCAAGCGTCAGATATTTGCCAAAGTCGCAGTCATCTGGAGGGTTGATTAAGGATGAAAGCTTGCGCTAGCTTCCAAGGGGCTCATTGACATAGCTGGCAAATTCATGCTGGCTGTTGGCAGGTTCTTCAATTTCTCTCCACATGGGCTTTTCTGCAGGGCTGCCTGGGTGTCCCCGTGGCAGAGAAAGCAAATCAAGAAATGGAAAAGGGGAGCTGCAATGCTTGTTATGACCCAGTTTTAAAAGTCATCTATCACTTAAGCGGTATCCTATTGCCACACAGATCAGCCCCGTTTCAATTTGGGAAGAGACTAAACAAAGGTTTGATCACTGAGATGTGAAATTTGGGGGTCATTCTCAATGCTGGTTATTACACCTCATTATATCCATTATGTTTCCACCAGCTTCAAAGATCACCACTAAGGTGTTCTTTCACCAAGGCGACACAGAGGGAAGGAGCAGAGAAAATCACATTCAGGAGATTTGGGGGTAGTGCTGGCTGTGAACATTCTCTCTTGCTAAACAAAAACCATAGGGGTGGTTGGAAAATGTAATTTCTCTCTGGGCTTAGGAAGAAAAGTAAACAGCTATTGCAAAACATCTACCAAGTTTTGTCATACTTCCAGAAATACACAATATTCTGGGCACTGTCATGCCAAAAAGGCATTTCTTTAGAAATCAAAAACATACAAAACTATAATTGGGAGAACAAACCTAATTAATAATAAGATTGAGAGTCCCTATCTGATGAGAGCATATTATGCTGTTTAGCATTATATAATTATGCTTTTTATTCTAATTTATTTTTAAAAATTCCTCACTTTTCCTAGTCATTAATTTACAAGGATAACAAACTCACATGGATTAAGTATCTTCTTTTGTGCCATATAATGTATAAAACATTTAAAGACTCGAGAAAAAGCTGCTATAATCCCTATACTACCTATCAGAAAATAGACTAAAACTATTCAATATGTTATTCAAAATGAGAGAGCTATTATTTATTCTTTATGATAAATAAATATACAGAATTTATTATTTATTATAAGTAAAATATACAGAATTCAAATCTGAACATCCTAGTCCGTACACATTTTTACCACACACAAAATAATGTATTTTCATCTTACCAACAGACTGGTAGTACTTTGCTCTTACTTCCTTTTTTTTTTTTTTTTTTTAAAAAGGATTTTATTTATTTATTTGACAGACAGAGATCACAAGTAGGCAGAAAGGCAGGCAGAGAGAGAGCAGGAAGCAGGCTCCCTGCTGAGCCGAGAGCCCACTGTGGGACTCTATCCCAGGACCCTGGAATTGTGACCTGAGCCAAAGGCAGAGGCTTAACCCATTGAGCCATGGAGGTGCCTCTGCTCTTACTTCCTTAAGAGGATCTGTGAGGTCTTTTAAACTTGTATTTATTTATTTACTTACTTACTTATTTACTTACTTACTTATTTTTCCTTGATAGGCAAGTAGTTACAGATTCTCGATATGTCCAAAATTGCAAACTTTTCTTTAACCTTGTACAGAAGGATAAATGCAAAATAAAAGGAAACTCAAGCCTTGAAACAGCATTGTGTTAAGTCCTTAAATCATATTTGGGGCTATTTTGGATAGTGGCATCATGCATGCAAATAAAGGAGTGCATAAACAAAGAGATTTAGTTATAGAATATTTAAATTGTATCAGCCAGAAGCTGAAAATACTTCTTTAAAAGAGAGATTGTAGAGAAATCTACAGGAAGCCAAAATATTCTCTTCAAAGGGAGTCTTTTAGACATACAGCATACCTTTGCTTATTTCCCATACATTTTGTATGACAAACTACTCAATGTCATTCAGCACTTGGAAAGGTATTTTATGATCAAGTGATGATTACTTTAGGGTGATGAGATTTGAAAGGTATGCAAATGTGCTCTTTGATGGAAGAGCCATTTACCTCTGAAAAGCAACATTACTAGAAACCTGATACATTTAGAAGTAAATGGCAAACCCAGTGAGCCTCACAGTATTTGGCTGGTTCTTAATCAGCAACATATCCAGAAACATCCTATGCCAGGATCAGAAAATGGTAATATAGTTAAGCATTGGAAAAGTCCGTAATTTTTCAGTCTTAGCTGTGAGCTAAATAGGGCTTAAAAATACACATTAAGGTACAAAAGGACAATTGTCCCAGAGCATGTTCATAGACTTCTGATCTCTTTTCATTGCTCCTCTATTAATTTCCATTTAAGAAAGATGTGGGTGGTTTTTTTTGTTTTGTTTTTTTATGTTTCCTATTGGTACGGTTGCTGGTTTTTTTTGTTTGTTTGTTTATAATTGCTGCAGCTTGACTTACTTAACTTTACATGTGGTTTACAGGAGTGTTCTTATCCTGGAGAATCCTCTCTATGTATTATTAATTAAAATCATTAGTTCATGTATTGGGGGCAAATTCTTAGATAGTTCTTATCACAGTCAGCTTATGAGGAATAGAGATTTTCTAGGACTCTCATCTTTTGCCACTTGTATCCCCAACCTAACTACCACCTCTCCCAAAGCCAACATGACCTATTAACAGTGCTACTGTGGTTGGACGGCTAACAAGAAAGACTTCTTTCTCTCGCCACCACACACTCCTTTCTCCCTCACCTTTTCACGTTAAAAAAATAAAATTAACATATACCAGGAATAAAATGCCTTGATAAAGGCATACTACATACTATTTACTTAAGATTTTACCTCAAGGATCCCTATAGAACCTTCACTACAGAACTACAACCCATGCTTTTATATCCATAGCTTAAAAAAGTATAAACATAATGAAGAACTCACATGGCATCATATTATGGGATGCTTCAAAGCCTTAAGTTCCTTTTGTTGATGTACATTCAGAAAAATGAGTGAAAGAAAGGAAGAAGGAAGGAAGGAAGGAAGGAAGGAAAGGAATGGAAAGAAAGGAAAGGAAAGGAAGAAAAGAAAAGAAAAGAATAAAGAAAAGAAAAAATTACTCTAAACCAAGGTGGTATAGCATAGTAGCACAGCATCTGGTGATCTATCAAACTTTCATTTATACCAGCCAAAACACAAAAAGCAAAACAGAGCCAGAGAAAATCCAAAAAAAAAAAGTTGACGTTTGTCAAACTAAACCCTCAAAGTCCCGTCTAGTATATGTACTGTCCTAGAATCATACTCAAGAGAGGTAACTCTCGTGCACTGACTCTGCCCATCATACGCAGATCAGATCCGATGGGGTAAGAAAACATAGTTCACTGGAAAGACTATTAACTTTAAAGTTAGATTATGTGAAAACCCTGGAACAATTATTTAACTTCCAGAAGCCTCTGTATTTTCATCTTTAAAATTAGAACCCCTAAAATTAGTATCCAGGGTTTCTGGGAGAATTAGATACAGAATAACTAAATCTGAGAGCTGAAGGCTTGTTCAGTTAAGGTTACTGGTGCATAGTCGGAGCCTGGGAGGCTATTTGAGAATCCCACCCACCCATGTGGTCTATACAATCCCAAAGGACCATTGGACAGGTGCAAAGATTTTTATGTTTTCTTCTTTACTATCCCAATATTTTTACTTAACTGTTGGATTCTTAGTTTATTTAAATTCTTAGTGGATCTCTAATAGAGTAGAGCCAAACTAGTTTTCACCTCTGCTTTCAAATATTGGTGCGATGGGAAATACATAGCATCTAATGGCTATCTCCTTCATTTTGCAAGTTTCTAACTTCAACTGTCAAGAAACTCCTCGTCATCTCTATACTTTTCCCTGCCTAAACACCTTTCCTTGCCTAAAACAAAAACAAACAAACAAACAAAGTTATACTGATGACATTCAAAGACAGTGGTATTTTGAAGCAAACAAACAAACAAAATCACTCCTCAGAATTATACCTATCTGATCACCTAAGCAAAGTATATTCTAGAGGCATTCCTTCTTACTTTTTCTTTTTTTTTTTTTTTTTTTTAAGATTTTATTTATTTATTTGACAGAGAGAAATCACAGGTAGATGGAGAGGCAGGCAGAGAGAGAGAGAGGGAAGCAGGCTCCCTGCTGAGCAGAGAGCCCGATGCGGGACTCAATCCCAGTACCCCGAGATCATGACCTGAGCCGAAGGCAGCGGCTTAACCCACTGAGCCACCCAGGCGCCCCCCTTCTTACTTTTTCTTATTTGATTCTAAACCGAGCAACGGTAAAACAATATTATGTTGTTGAGAAAGCATGGGTTTGGAAATCAAATCGGCCTAGGGTCCATCTCGTCCCTACCACTAAACAGTTGTATATTTTGTTCATGCCTCCTTGTAGCTCTAATTCTCTCATCATACTGTAATTTTAATAATACCTGCTTGCTGTGGTGATAACGTGCCTAATGCAATACACATTTCCCACAAACTACTTCTGTTTTGGAGATTCAAGCCTTCTAGACTTCTGGCTCCCAGCCTGGTAGGCAGCAAAGTTCAAAGTGCTGGATCTGATAAGTAACTTTGTGTACCTTCAGGGATAACCGTGTGTCATTGGTGCTTCAGTATGTATAATTCAATAGAATGAAGAAAATCTTCTTTTCTTTTCTTTTTTCTTTTTTTTTGGTATTTGTGTTTAAAAGCTGTATCTTACATTAAAGGCACACAAGTCTTTGGCAATAAAAGAATCATGTAAAATTACAAATAAGAAAGCAAAATTACCCAAAACCTCATTATAAGAAAATAAGAGTAATTTATACTTCAGTGTAAAAGCATAAAACGCATAAAAGCATGGCACTGTAACTATATATATATATATATATATATAGGCATAGATACGTGGCATTGTGGGCATGTTTCACTCTACTCTGTGCTGTAGAAAAAGTCAGTTAAGTGCCTCCCTTTGGCTCAGGTCATGATCCTGGAGTCCCCAGATCAAGCCTCACATCGGGCTCCCTGCTCAGGGGGCAGTCTGCCTCTCCCTCTGCCCCTCACCCTGATCTTGTGCTACCTCTATCTCTCTCTTTCTTGCTTGCAAATAAGTAAATAAAATCTTTAAGAAAGAAAGAAGAAAAGAAAAGAAAAGAAAAAAGAAAAGGAAAGAAAAGGGAAAAAATACCTGATTCTTTGTTGGGAAATACCATTCATACTATTTTTAGTGATTAAATTATTTTATATGAAATCACTTGAAAATATCTAATCAGTTTTCTACTGAAAAATATCGATAAAACAAAGCTCAGAGAAGTAACTGCGTAGATCCCACAGCTGAAGAGTACTGAGAAAGGGCAATGGACTTAGGTCTTCCTGTCCTCTAAGTCCACCTGCCCTCCCGCCCATTACTGGATTACTTTCCTTGCATTGCATTTCCTATTGTTGGAATGCATGTCACTGACCTAGGCAAATCATTTCAGGTTCTTTAAACCAAGTTAACGTTGTGGGTTATAGGACCCATTCGTTTTTGCCTTGTCACTCATATAAAATAAGGTTCTTGCGAATACAGTTGTAGCTCTGTGTGCTTAGAATGAGAAGACATTAAATGAAAAACCCTCACTTTACATAATTCTTAAAGTTAACATGGAAAATTCCACTATAAAAACGCCCTCAGCTGCATTAGAAGCATTAGCCCCAGGCTTAGTTTGCACTGCACTAAAATGAGCAGTTAGAACAAGAAAACAATGTTCACCAGTTGCCTGGCATTGTGCAGACCCAGTCATAAAGTGCATGTTATGATGTAACACCCACTGGGACTAATTATTCCCTCTTCTGTATGGAAGAGCACAAGCTGTGCAACCTTTGGGAGCTCTGACTCCTCAGAAAACCTTCTATTCCTCTCTCCTCCCACTCTGCCCACAATAGGGATTCTCCCATCAAGCCTCCATTTGGCTAAGAGAGAGAATAGAATCTGTGGTAATTGATAGTCTCTGTTCTGGCTTGAAGTGGAGCACAAGCCTACGACTGTCACTCCTCTACTCAGACATCGTTAATGGGTTCCCACTGTCTACGGGATAAAATCTTTAACGTGGCCCCAGGTCCTCTAAGATCCAGCCCCATTGCCTTCACTGTGTTGTTTTCATCACTGCTTCCTGGTGACTGTTCTGTCCCCTTCCACCAAACCTGTCTATTCATAGCTTCCCAGAAGCCAAAATTCCCACCTCACCATTCTGAACATCACTGCAGCTTCCAAAAATGCCTTCCTATCTCTTCTGCCCGTGTGAAGTCAGCCCCTTCATACAATCAGGTTAATATGCCACCTGGTCCCTAACGACATCCAAACTACCTTGGGCTTTGCTAATGCCTTATTTACTTATTAGTAACACTTACTGGCTCCTAAATGCATCTGTCTAAGGTGAGTTTTATTTATTTACTTATTTTTTTAAAAGATTTTATTTATTTATTTGACAGAGAGAAATCACAAGTAGACGGAGAGGCAGGCAGAGAGAGAGAGAGGGAAGCAGGCTCCCTGCTGAGCAGAGAGCCCGATGCAGGACTCAATCCCAGGACCCTGAGATCATGACCTGAGCTGAAGGCAGCGGCTTAATCCACTGAACCAGCCAGGCGCCCTGAGTTTTATTTTCTGACCACACCTTATTTTTCTTGGCCAGGAAAAGAATTGTCTCTTACTCTGTATGTGGCTGCTTAAATTCTGATATATCTTCTCTTTAGGTGTTCAACTAGAGTGATTCCACTTTTTTTGAACCAGAGAGCTAAATCCTTTAGGATAAAATCTTTTGTATTACAGTGACTTGGGTGGGTGGGGGGGTCTTTTTTCTTGCAGAATCACAGAGAAACGCCTTTAATTTCATCCCTGTTTAAAAACCTTCTTTATCCCAGCCCTGTGTCAGCCCATCTGACACTACTGAACCCCAATTAGCACCTGTGAATGCAGGTGATACCCATAACACTCATGAAGACAGTCTCAGATAAGAAAGAGGAGGTAGTTTCATTGTATATGGTCACAACAGAAGACATAATCCCTTCAGAAGATCTCTCAGGGCCCTTTTTTTTACCAAAGAGGTCTGGAAGAGAAATGGAGCTGCTGAGTATGACAGTGAAATGTTGAACTTTTAAATAGGCATGCTGGTTTAATACCGGGAATATTTAAAGAGGCCTTTAGCTATTTTGCTGTCCTCATATTATAGGCAAATAGTCATAGTTTATCTTCTGCTGGGCTGCTTTGGGGTCTTCTAAGCCAATTTCAATAGGTAAATATCAATTGTTCAGTCATAAAAGTCCATAAAAACCAGAGTTCCAGAAAGAGCATTATGTTTTGCATACAGTAATGTGTTTGTAAGTGTTTTATAAGCCCTGTGCAACAAAAATGGGAGTGTGAATACCGACACTATGATATTTCAGTTACTCTCTGGGGCACTTAATAATTTAGCAATATGTTTCAATCAGGTTCACACTACATTTATTAAGGAGCTTTATGTGGTTTTCTTTTTCAATTTGAAGCTAATACGTGGCTAAAAAAAAACTTCAAGCAAATGTGTGGCATTAATCCTTGTATACCAGCCGATGTTTCTACAACAGCACATCATGGGATATTACTTCTGGAATGACTTAAAAGCCAAATCATGAATTTAGAGGGCTATATGAATTCCCATTATCAATTTTCAACTACCTAGACAATTCTATAGGATATAAACTAAAGCAACCGTATATCATAAACTAGACCCCCCTGTCCATTTATCTTGCTTATTGACCTCACCAACCCAACTAGACCCTGGCAGGTAAAGAAACCATTTTTAATTAATCCCATTTTAATGACACTTAGAATATTATTCCTCACCCAAATGGATATATCTCTTCCCCTTTCATTAATGGAAGAAACATTTAGTTTGCTTTTCTACACCAATAGATTATCAGTCTAGAATTGGTATACCTAGGAAGTATTCAATAATTTAAGAATCAATACAGCTATAGGATTTGTTTTAAGTCATGTTTTTTGGACAGTTCCAGATTTGGTTATTCTCTGAATGCACCGTTCCATTTTACAAGACCAGGGTAACAGACAACAGAGGTACTATACCCAAATTGCCTTGGGTCCCTTTTCTATTTCTGTAAGCCCTTCCCTGAGTTCTTGTTAATGGTTTATGCCTGAGACTCTTTTCCTGTGTGTGACCCACAGACTATTAGGGCCACTTGCCCGTGCAAGCACAGTTTAAACCCTTTTGGTGCAGACTTTAGCTATAATACAAAGACTGACAGTTAGGGTATGAGACTTAAGTCCCTGGCCTCAGGAGTTGGTAATTCCTGAAGAAAATCTCACACTTTCGAATTTTTCAGTGAAATCAGCGGAAATGACCTTCTGCCATGCTTTCCCACAAATCGTAGCCTTGCTTGGCTTCCCTTTCTGGTCCTGCTTCTCCTTTCACTAGGTTATACTGGGCGTTCTTCCTACTAAATCACTTGAATACAAATGCTCACTTTGAGTTTTACCTGAGGGGAACTTGAAATAAAATAGCTTTGTTTTACATAAAATTTTCTTTGTATTAGGTACGATTCTTTGTCCACCAGTAAAGAAGGATATGGACATAATTTAATAGTCCTTTGCAATAATATTTTGGTTATGGTTTCTTTTGGGAAGAGTGTGCATTTAGTAATTACACCGAGGTTCAAAGTCAGTCTGGACAGTTCACTAACTATGTAACACTGGAAACATGACTAGTTGTTGCTTCCTCAATTCCATTGGAATAAATCCCCAGAGGAACGTTCAGAATATGTCTAGCATAGTGCTTTGTTCATAGAATTTATTATCAAACAACTCTCTTTGAGCCATCCCTCTACTTGTTTGAAAATGTTTAATCTACCAAAAGTATGATACATTCAACCCAACAGCAGTAGGAAACTCCATTAATTTATCCCATATAGGTTAAACCATGTCATGCTGACTATTGATCTTTCAAAAAAAGATGGGATTTTAAAGAGGGTAGGAGACAGAAAGGCATCGAGTTTAGAGACATTATGCTTCTGAATATGTCATGACAGATAATGTATCTTCACTCTAATCCAGAAAGCCAATACTATTTTCTACCTTTTTCCTCCCACCTGTGGTGGTATCGCCAAACTTGAATAGAAATGTCATTATAGAAGCAAAGATTTTTTAAACTCCAGATGTTAGGGAGAAATGTAGCTTTAAAAGTTTACCAGAAAAGTCAAAGTCACTTCATATTTTTTATAAAGGCAAGCTGCTTAGTGATCGTGTCTACGAGGTAGGAACATTATACTGTTCATGTTATCTTATAGTTAAAATTATTTGCCCAACATCTGTGATCCCTTCCTCCTCTCATAGAAATCCACTTTGTTTCGATCTCTAACCTTTCTCTTGCAAGTCCTTGTGGTGCAAGCGAATCTGAATTCAGTTCCATCTCCATGAGAGGGCATGAATAGTCGAAACATAATGTCATGCTAATTGATTTAAAAAAATGAAAAAAAATACATGACTTAACTTGGGCAAATAAATTTTGAGTGAAGTATTTCCAAGTCTTTTGAATAAGTTAGTCCTGGAATTTGAGAGAAATCTGATGTTAAGTTTCCTATCTCTCACTCATTTTCATGGGAAGTTATCAATCACATATGAGTTAACAACTGCTGCAACCATTTCACAGTTGGACTAAAGATAAAACACTGAAGGAAGAAGAAAATTCCAAAGAATTGCAGAGAAATAGGGGTGCCTGGGTGGCTCTGTGGGTTGTTCCTCTGCCTTCAGCTCAGGTATGGTCTCAGGGTCCTGGGATCAAGCCCTGCATTGGGCTCTCTGTTTAGCAGGGAGACTGCTTCCCCTTCCCCCCTGCTGCTTGCCTCTCTGCCTCTCTTTCTGTCATAAATAAATAAAATATTAAAAAAAAAAAGAATTAACAGAGAAATAGAATTAGAGCACTCAATTCCAAAGAGTCATTTCTCTGTTTGTGTGAACTAATACATTTCCATATTTTTAAAGTCAATTCGATAGGGTCTATTTTGGTAACAAATTACAACCAACCTGCTGAATTAAACTATATGATTTTATTCCCTCACAGTTCTGGAGGCCAGAAGTCTGAAATTAAGGTATTGACGTGAGTGGTTCCTTCTGGAGGCTGGGAGGGAGAATATTTCCTATGTTTATTTCCCAGCTTCTGGGGCCTTTTGGCAATTCTTAGCATTCATTGGTATATAGACACATCCCTCCAATCATTACCCCAGTTTTTTCATGACTTTCCATCTGTGTACCTCCATATGTCAAATCTCTCTCCTCTTTATTACAAGGACAATAGTCATTGGATTCAGGGCCTGCCCTAAATCCTGAATGATCTTGCCTCAAGATCCCTTACTTAAATCTACAAAGGCCTTATAAGGTCGCATTCACAGGAACCAGGGGTTAGGACTTGGAGATGACATGTTTTTTGGAGACACATGATTCAGTACACTACAGCTGAATTTTGTTACTCACAGATAACCATTTTTTCTGATAATGGACCCCAATTAAACTCAAATAAATAATACCCTTATTCTGTGGCATAACTCTAGGAGCCTGGTCTTAAAAATGGTCAAATTTTACAATTTAAACTTTGAAAGGGCATTTTTGGTCCTCTCATCTAATGTTTCCCTTACCATAAAAATCTCTTTAAAGATTTCCTAAACAACAGCTGACTCTGATACTGGTTTTAATTACTCTGAAATGTATATATTTTTCATGACATCTATATCTCTTCCAGAAAATTCGGACCATTTGAAATTTTCTATGACCAGAAAGCATATCTTGCTTTTGAAGAGCCCAAATCATGTAGTTTACATATATGAAAGATCATGTTAGATCCTTATTGGAGCCATGAAAAAAGTACATGGTACTAAGAGTAATCTCTGAAAGAGTGTTATTGGATTAACAGACGGAAGAGAAAAAATGTCTGATTTGGGCAAGCAGTTGAATTTCTGCATAGTTTATTCTATGTGAATTTACCATTAAGACTTTTAAAATAAAATATTTGATACTATTATACAGAGAGGTAAGTTAAAATGAAGTTTATGGACCTTAGTAAATGGAAACTACATGCTCATGTCCTCTGGTACATAATGAAATGAGGGAGAGACACAAAACATCCAGAAGTAAGACAGACAGAATAAAGTGTCATGGATGTGAAATTGTTTCTGATTTTAGAATCTTTAATATTTATTCCATAAACACCCAGAAGTATCAGTTTGTACTTCCTATCATTTCCCTTCAAAACTATTGCAAAAACAATTTGTAAGGCTCTTAAAAGAGATAAAATCAGATTTTTCAAAAACATAAGGGGAGCCAAACTTCTAAAAACACCTAAAAAATCAGGAGTTTTAAATATGAACTATTTGAACTGAGTCTCAAGATAGAATACCATAATTCTATGACTCTAAAGGTATAGACATGAACAAAACTCTTGCCAAACAATGCTCAATTCACACCTCCAGCCAGCTATCCTCAAAGCTGAAACTATCTCAAAAACAGACAACAAAAATTAAAAAAAAAAAAAAGAAATATCAACAGATACTTTAAGAAAACCTGATACAATGGATCCTTCATAGAGGATTTGGATTCCATTCCTGTCTTTACCTCTTCCAAGTCAATGATCCAATTACTAAGTTATTTTTTTTCCATATAAAATAAAAGTTCAGATTCATTTAGAGAAACACTGGACTCTTCACACATATCTAGCAGAATGGCCAAAATCCAAAACACTGACAATGCCAGATGCTGACAAGGATGTGGAACAACATGAACTCATAGCTGGTGGGACTGCAAAATGGTAGAGCCACTTTGGAACACAAGTTGGCAATTTCTAACAAAGCTAAAATACTCTTTTCATATGATTCAGCAATCACCCTCCTTGTTATTTACCCAAATGAGTTGAAAATATATGTCCCAGAACAAAAATCTATGCAGATGTTTATAGTAGCTCTATTTCTAATGGCCCAAACTTGTAGAAAACCAAGACGTCCTTTAGTAGATGAATGGTTAAATAAACTGTGGTACATCCAGAAAATGGAATACTATTCAGCACTACAAAGGAAATGAGCTTTCAAGTCATGAAAAGACATGAGGAAACTTGAATGCATCTTACTAAGTAAAAGAAACCATTCTGAGAGGGCTACATCCATTAAGGTTGCAACTATATGACATTCTGGGAAAGACAACTATGAAGATGGTAAAAAGATCGGTGGTTGCTAAGGATTAAGGTAAATAGAAGGATAAACAGCAGGGGCACAGAGGACTTTAAGGGCAGTGAAAATACTCTTTATGTTTATGATGGCTACATGTCATTGTACATTTGTCAAAACCCGTAGAATGTATATCAAAGACAAAACCTTACTGTGAACTATGAAATCCCGGTAATGGTATGTCAATATAGGTTCAAATGTCCTCTCGTTCAAGATACTGATAGTGGGAGAGGCTATGGGAGACAGGGGAGGAAAGAGGTGGGATGAGGAAGGAAATATACGAAACTATGGTATTTCCCACTCAGTTTTGTTATAAACCTAAAACTTCTCTAAAAAACAAAGTCTATTAAGAACAGAACACTGTAATCTATAAATAAACTTTAAAAACAATTTCATAAGTAGTTCTCAAAAATCATAATAAAAATGATTACCTGGGGCACCTGGGTGGCTCAGTTGGTTCAGCGACTGCCTTCGGCTCAGGTCATGATCCTGAAGTCCCGGGATCGAGTCCCGAATTGGGCTCCCAGCTCTACGGGGAGTCTGCTTCTCCCCCTGACCTTCTTCCTCTCTCATTCTCTCTCTCTCTCTCTCAAATAAATAAATAGTCTTTTAAAAAATGTTTTTCTATATTTTTCCAAGTCTATTTTTTGTATATAGTATTTTTCTTGCTTAATACTATACAATACTATTATTAAATAATAAATATTATTAAATTATAAAACTGTTAGTTCTAAAGATATCTGCCTACATATATCTGCCAGATGCTATTAGAGGCAGTTGGAATGTAATTATAAACTTGAAAGAAAAACTTTCTGTTTTCATGAAAGATGAATTCTCAAAGAAAGAAAATACTCCAAAGAGACATGTCTATAAATAAATTTTAATTTGCTGATCCGTATTGTGCAAATATAATGATAATGAGCATAGGGTTTATATAAATTAAAATTAATTCTCCTAGTTGAAAATAAGAAATATCTCCCACTACTTTTTTTATTTTTTTGATACATTAGAAAGCTGGTATTTTACCTTGAAAACCCGGTAATTTTAAGTCATCTTCTATCTTTGTGAAATACATGCAAATCTTTTTAAAATCTAAATAAGCCTCTTGACGGCTTTAAAACCGAAGTGTATCTTTCTCAGGGATCAAGGAACCATTTTTTGAAATGCAATCATTAGAAAATACAGTGTCCCTATCTTGCGGTTTCTGTGGGATGGTAGAAGCCTTCAGTGGGTGCCATGTTTCAAGTTGCAAAAATTTACCTCTTGTCATAAAATAGGAGAGGTTTGTTTTTCCTTTGGATAAAGTCAATGACATAACACAGATAGTGGTCATCCCAATTACCAAGTGAGTTTAAGATGAACCATGTATGTATTGGGGGCCCCTGGGTGGCTCAGTGGGTTAAGCTGCTGCCTTAGGCTCAGGTCGTGATCTCAGGGTCCTGGGATCGAGTCCCACATCGGGCTCTCTGCTCAGCAGGGAGCCTGCTTCCCTCTCTCTCTCTCTCTGCCTGCCTCTCCATCTACTTGTGATTTCTCTCTGTCAAATAAATAAATAAAAAATCTTTAAAAAAAAAAAAAAGATGAACCATGTATGACAAATAGCATTGTCAAGTGCTTTTATTAGAAAACTCGTTATTGTTTATCTTGAGAACACACACATGTGCTGGGTTGTATCTGCTTGAATATATAGAAGTATGAACTTTCTTCCTGTCTTTGAAATCTGTCGGGAGATGGCCGGTGATGTGCATCAGATTCTGGTTTAATGCTTCTTTATCAATAAAATTGTGTTTTTTCTCTTCCGATGTTGTGGAGAGGTTTTCTGGGTTAGGAAGATATTTTGTTTTTAATTACATTTCCCCAACCTGAGATTGACAATTCTGTAACAGGTCGTTTGTGGGGTTGTGAATTCAGAGAGAATGACCTGTAAAATTCTCCAGAGGGATGATGTTTGAGTAGAGATCTGAATGTTAGGATGGAACCAGCCCTATAAAATACCTGTGGTGAAGAGTCCAAGCAGTGGGAATAGCAAGTGTACCAGCTGTAAGACGAAGATGAGCCGGGCTTGTTTAATAACACAAATCGGCCAGTGAACGTAATGTTTAGAGGGTGACAAATAAGGTGAGAAAGATAAGTTGTGGCCAGGTTAGGTAGGTTTTGCAGTCATTAAAAAGAGTCAGGAAAAAATTCTGAGTGAAACTGTGTGTTTTTATCTGGCTCCATGCTGAAAGATATTACTATGTCTCTTGTTTATGGACCCTGAAGGAGAGAGAACGTCAGTGAGAAACTGACTCAGTGTCTCTTACAGCTGTCCAGGCAACAAATAAGGACTACAGTTAACAGTGGTGGGTGTTTAGTGAGGTGGGTGAATTCAGAATAAATCTGGAGACAGACACTCCATTTGGAGATGAAGACTAAGAAAAAGAGGGAACTGGGAATCACTCTTAAGTCTTTGGCCTTTCTGACTGGAAGGATGATCACCGTAAAGAGCTATTGCAGACTGTGGAATATTAAAGGGGGTGGAGAATCCTCCCCAGCCATGCAGAGCGTGAGACACCCATTAGGTATTCAAACAGACATCGAATCAGCAGCTACAGAGGAGTCTGGAAACTCAGAAATACATTTTGGGAAATCAACAATTTAAATTGTATTTTCAACCATGGGTCTGAATGTTATCTAGAATAGAGTAGAGGTAGTGAAACACACATACACACACACACACACACACAAAACAGTGGATGCAAACTATACCCTCAGGCAAGTGAACATTTGGAGAACTCAAAAAGGGGGAGACACCAGGGAGGAGAATAAAGAAGTCTACTTAGTAGAGTAATAAATAAAATGAAATTATGATGTTTCCCATGGCAAAGTAATAATGCTGGTTTAAAAAGAAGTCAGTTGGGTTAGAAACTGTTTTAAGTTCAAGGGTGATAAGGACAGATATTTGATACTTTTATTTGGAAAGCTGGTCATTTGGTGACTTTGATGAGATCAATTTCAATGGAATGATGGGGCAGAAGATTTCAGTTGAGTGGAATAAGGTGAAGAAAACGATTGCAGCTATCGACAGCTCCTTTGGTAGCTGGTAGGAAACGAGTATAAAAGAAAAGAGGATTTTGTTACTTTATTTTTTAATAGGGATGAGTATAGAATGATACAAACTATCCAGTAGAAAGGGTAAAACAAAACAAAAAAATAAATAAACAAAAGAGAGAGAGAGAAAGACAAAGAACAGAAGAAACTATTAACAGTGAAATCCTTAAGTTAGCTAAAGTAGCAAGAGAATGCAGAATACAACAGGAAGCTTTTGTTCTAGCCATTATAACAGGACAGGCTATATAGACACCATTGTAAGTAAATGTATTGATTCATGTGACTCCTATGATCTTCCTTTTCTCAGTGAAATAAAAATACATAGGCCAGGTTTAAAAGAAAAAGAGAGAGGTATAAAACAGTTGTCTCGGGATGCCTGGGTGGCTCAGTTGGTTAAGCAGCTGCCTTCGGCTCAGGTCATGATCCCAGTGTCCTGGGATTAAGTCCCACATCGGGCTCCTTGCTCGGCAGGGCTCCTTGCTTCTCCCTCTGCCTCTGCCTGCCTCTCTGTCTGCCTGTGCTCGCTCTCTCTCCCTCTCTCTCTGACAAATAAATAAATAAAATCTTAAACAAAAACAAAAACAAAAAAAAAAAAAACAGTTGTCTCAGTGTTATTTTTCTTGGAACTCTAGTAGGATTTCTAAGGTAATGCAAACAAACTTTATGATAAGATTTTTATATCTTGATTTTCAGTTAATGCTATATCACAGGCAGCTTTCTTGCTTTAAGATAAAATCCAGAGTGTAACTCTTAAATAAGGCAAATCTTTCATTTGATAGCTATTTTGATATTTCACCATGATTTGTTGAATTTGGAAACATTTTCCCGATATTTTACTATTATAACTGCTGTAGTTTATGAATATTATCAGGCATGATATTTTTTCCCTGTGTGTCATATCATTATTCCCCTTCTGTTGATTTTCCCACTATGGTGCCAAATGAATAAGTGTGAGCACTTTATAGCCTTTGGAATTATATATATATATATATATATATATATATATATATATTTTTTTTTTTTTTTTTCAAGTTGAGTTCCAAAAGGTTTACATCAATTTACCCTGCCACCATAAATGTATGTGATTGTTCTTTACTTCATCCTTACCAGATTTGTTCAGTGGTATACTGCTTGACAATCTGTTAAGTGACCTGTGGTATCTTTTCCCCAAGAGCAGACCTGAGGGGCCAGGATCCTAGTGTGAATGGCTTATGTGCGGAGAGGGGGTGTGATTACAGGAGTATCAGTAGCAGAATGGAGATGTCTTAGAGGAGAGAAGGGAGCCAGTAACCGGTGCCCTATTAAGTCAGTTACCTCAGTGGGTAACTGGAGTTTAAGCCCACTGGGAAGACTCTGGGAGCCAGGGTAGATGGCATGCCTCAAAGTTATCCAAACTACGTGGGGAAGCAATTATGGTATTTATACCCACACGCCTGCTTACCACTGGTTGAAGCTACTCCTGGTGTCTTAAATCAGGTGGAACTTCTAATCTGTACCATGAGCACCACAGATGTTTTAACACCATGGAAGAGCCACCAGGCAAAGGAAAACAGATAGGCATGTCTAGGAATTGGCTGGAGATGAGCGTGGGCCCTGACAGCATTAACCACACACAGTACCTTGTTTGCATTGCTTTTGGTTATAATGGCCACAATGTGAAAAACAGAAGATGGGTAGGATGTGTTTAGCCATCGCTTTGTACCCAGCACGCTGCTGACCCTGGCACATTAGTCCTTTCTCTTCATTTTACCTCAGATTCCAAGACCCCAGCTACTTTGTTGTTTCTGTTGTTGACAGTATAGATATTTTCAGAGATTTTTATTTTTTCATTCTGTAACCAGAATGAAAAAAAAAAAAAAACCACCACCACCCTTGATAACTTATTCTTTTATTCATCTCATTTTTCTTACTTCAGTTCTATTTTTTTTTACTTGAGTTCTATTTTTTAATGAACTTTCAATATCCCCAGATTTTCTTTTTAACATACCTAGATGAAATATTCATGAAGCATACCTGGGTGAAATATTTTCTGAGGCTACATGTAGGAAAAAATGGATTTTATTCTTTTCCAACATGATTAACAACTTTGTTGGATATTAAGATCTTCATATATAGTAGCCTCACTTGAATGATGGCCTTACTTTTATTATTGGATTTTGTTAAAAAAAAATAAAAAAAAATAAAAAAGAAAGTTAAAATGATTTTGGTATGTATTTCTAGAAAACTTTTCCCCCCCCTTTGGAAATTTTTGATATTTTTTCATCACTGAAATACAAAAATATTTCTTATTTATGTATTTTTCATAAAACATTTTAATTTATTTTTTTTAAATTAGAAGATTTTATTTATTAATTGACACAGAGAGAACCAGCAGAAGAAGGAGAAGCAGGCTATCCACTGAGCAGGGAGCCCAATGTGAGGCTCAATCCTAGGACACTAGAATCATGACCTGAGCCAAAGGCAGATGCTTAATCAACTGAGCCACCTGCGTGCCCTTTAATTAATTTTTATTTTAATTTTCCTTTCCTTTTATACATATGGTAGTTTTTGTTTTTTTGTTTTTCCCTCTGTAAAGTCTTCTACTCTGTTTCTCCTATGACAGACTTAAAATGCATAGGTTGGAATCCTAACATCAGTTCCCCCCCAAAAATGACTTTTAATATAATTTCCCAACTCATAAATTTCCCCAATATTATAGAGTTTTTCTTTCAATTGTGTCTCATTGTTGAAAGAGTATTATCTCTGGTTTTTCCTCTAAAACACAGATTTGAGACGGTTGCTATTCCTCCTGTGTCTGTTCATATGTACATTTCCACAACTCCCATGGCTCACTTGTCTTCTGCTTCACAAACCTAACGGACATGCCTCTTACTAGCAGACCTGAACTCAGAATTACTTGGGTAAAGGAATTTGGTAAATCTTATCCTAAACTGCTCTCTCAACAGATAACAGTTTTTTGTGTTTTTGTTTGTTTGTTTGTTTTTTGTTTTTTGTTTTTTCATGTGGCAATTGGTTGTTCCCTTGATGTTGTTCAAAAAAATACTGCCCCAAGATGGGCTCTGTGTGTGTGTGTATTTTTTTATTTGCATGTGTGTATTTTTGAGATTTTATTTCTTTAGAGATTGATGTATATGTTTTAATTCTCTATCATCAGCTTCTCTAATGACCACATTAAAAAAAAAATTAAGCCTAAAGTAGCAGGAGAGAAACTCAAAATAATTGATCCCAATGTTCTAAGATAATGTAAATGCTATACTTTCAGCATCTTTAGGTTTCAACCGTCTCTTAAGATAACCACACGCCACTGTGCATCCTGCTTCCTTCCTTTAAACATGTAAACAGAGAAGAATGAAACAGACAACAGCAACTCTCTCTGCATGAGAAACAGCTAGATGCACTCAGTTAGGTATAAGTCATCTTGGAAACAGGATTTTTAATATGAACACAATTCAGAGGGACTGCTTTATGCCATCTCCTATTTACTTAGAAAAAGGGCAAAAGCCATTTTATAAAAATTTTTAACCATATTGAAATTACTAAATGAATTTTGTCTTTCTCTCAACTACAGGCTTAATTTTCATATTCCATCAATGGCCATATATGTGTCTAATATCCAAAACTATATCAAAATATATCGATGATTTGATTTAAAAAGCTAGAAATAGGAGCACCTGGGTGGCTCAGTGGGTTAAAGCCTCTGCCTTCGGTTCAGGTCATGATCCCGGAGTCCTGGAATCAAGCCCCACGTTGGGCTCTCTGCTTAGTAGGGAGCCTGCTTCCTTCTCTCTTTCTCTCTCTCTCTCTCTGCCTACTTGTGATCTCTGTCTGTCAAATGAATAAATAAAAAAATCTTAAAAAAAAAAGCTAGAAATAAAAGTACATTTTACTTTAAGAACTTTACAAAAATATGTACTTTCAGAGTGACAAAATTACTTCAGCTCCTAAAGTAAATTCTTGTCTAGAAACTCTGAGTCTGGGAATGGCAAGTGGTGAGATGGTGCAATGTACCTACCTACATGAAAAAGACAAGGACGATTTTGGACTCTGAGCTACCTACTTAAGCCAAGTGGAAGAAGACAGCATCTCTCAAAAAACAAGTTCTTAGTTATAGTTATTGGGAACCAGGATTTCCTGCTAGAAACAGGATAGAAAATGCAAGCAAAGTGAACTCCTTGGAAATGAGAAAATGCTCAATGATCAGTCTTGGGGCAAGGTTCAAGGCTGGCGTATCGTCAAGAGTCATTTGATGAGGCAGCTCTGGTGTTGGTCTGTCACCATAGTTCCAATGCTTGAGTCATTAAATCATTCTTCATGTAAGTCAAGATTTGTGCGAGAGAGAGAGTAGAGACAGATGGCTGTGTGGAGGGGGCATGGCTGCAAAACAAGCAGGTCCTCAGTGTTTCCAAAGGTTAACAGAATGCACATCGTTCCTGAAAAATGTCTTGATGAACTGCTGATCAACTTATATTGAGAAAAGAAGTGTATACTATGCCAAAAGAATCAGCCTGTATGGATAGGTAAAACAGATGACTTCCCATACTGGATAATTTCATGGGCCACCAAAACCTCAGAAACTTCCGTATTATCCCTCAAGCTTTCATGTGTATGTTTATTCAAAGCAAATTAATGATAATTTTTTTTTCATATCAAACTGAAAATTCCCAAAGTGAAGATGAGAAGAGAGTGTTTTGTAAATGTTAAGACAAAAAGTGGTGTAGGGGGTGTGGAGGCCAAGAAAAACAAGGCTGTACCCACCTTGAGTCTAGCCCTGACATAAGTGCAGCCATCTTGACGTTACGGATTATCACAAAATATTTCTCGGGTTCTGACCTACTCAGGTTAGCACTTTAAACAGTCCTCTCTCCTTTAATGATTGATTTAAACCCCTGGACTGGAAAAGGGTTTTTTGTCAAATAGCAAAAAAAACTTATTTGAGCTTCATTTTCTTTTTGTAACACTAATCTTGTTTTGCTATTTTCTCCCATGTCTCCTCACCTGACTTCAACTCCTTCGCTGTCTTAACTTCCACAGATGATTCTTTCCACTTGGGAAGATCACCTGAGCAGTCTCCCCTGGACTCAGCTGCCTCTGTCTTTCATAACTCCCCTATACATTCCCCAGTTGGCCAGTGTTGACCCGAGTAGGTAGGGACAACTCTATGCCCCTGTTCAGAAGGAAGAAGTTACAGAAGATGAGACCTTCCATCTTCAACAACCTAAAAGATTTAAGAGTCAAAATTGTTCAGGGGAGAATGATGTGGGAAACAGAGGCAAAAGAAAATCATTAAAATTCCTCACCTACTGACATGCCCTTGAAGCAGACAGAGTGGCTCTCTCCTGGGGACTCAACTGCCCTCACCTTGAGGTTTTGCTAAGGACAATCCTAGCCTGACCGACCCCCTACTCCAACAGGTTGAACCAGGATCCTGTAAGTCTACTTTAATAATTTCTTTAGGAAACTTTATCTCTAAACCCCCAAGATAGTGTCAAGAATCATTCCCAAGCATATGGCCCACTGATACACATCTAAAGTGTCTCATGAGAAAATTTTTATTACTGGTAATAAATAACCTTTCTCCCAACAATAGCTAGCCCCTCAAGGTCCTGGAGACCTTGTTCCCAAGATTCCTTAGAGACTTACATTATCCCTAATCCCCTTTGTCCTCACCCACTGCCAAGTCCACCCCCACTCTGCCTTTAAAAACACTGACTATAATCTGGTTCAGGGTCCAAGTCCCTACTCCACTGTGTCAGGTATACTTGGGCCCAAGCTTAAGCTTGTTAAATAAACCCTCATGTTACTGCATCAGTGTTGGCTCCTTGGTGGTCGCTCATACGGGAAAACTCAGGTACAACAGGGGGGATATTTGAAATTCTCATCAGTCATGCAGCCATGGAAGTATTGAAGTGTTTTTTGTCTTTGTTTTTGTTTTTATTTGCTTTTTGACTCCTTTTCTGTCTTTATCTAGCATTGTGCTGGGAATTACTGTGGATTTTCAAGAAATGCATGCAGAAATTTTACGTAGGATAAATATAAAACAATAATGAGGAAGAGGAAGAAAGTACCAAATGGTACTTTCATGGAGTACCATTTTTAGGGATGCGATAAATTTCATGGAGTCAGGGTACACACAAAGACAAGGAGGTTAATGCTAAATGCAAGGTCTGCCTTCTTTGCAATATGTTTAGAACCAGAAAATCCTAAGTACTTGGCCTCTTGAAAACATTGTGTATGGCCCTCTCATTATCCTCCTGCCTCTATAAATACTCTTCTTATGCACAAGATACACACAGCTCTAATGTTTTTGTCCTTCAAACTGGAATAGTTTCTTAGGTTGTTTATGCATGGGTTAAGACAAGAATCAAGCTAAATGCAAACATGTTTTTCTATCAATAAATTAAGGTACTCAGGCTCAACTGAAAAATGAGATTTCATTTCATTCATTCCTCAGCATTTTCTGGTCTGAAAAAAATGCAATTGGTATCATCAGTAAATGAGTCATGTTAGAAAAGGCCAGACATTTAGTACAGGAAGACTTCCTGTGCCCTGCTCAGATAATGAAATCCTCTAAAAAAGCTATGATGTAGTCTGTCTATGTTTTTCCCTCTTTCATAAAATTCAGGATATGATTCAAGGCAACCAGAAGAGTTCAGTCTAGAATAATCTTAGTGTTATAAAGTCCGTGATGGCTGATTAGGAATTATAAGCTTTATCGATATAACCTTTCAAATGTCCATCAAAATTCTTCCTATAGATTAAACTTGATAGGCCAGACTCTATATGAAAGAATGAAAATAAAAGATACATCTGACTTTCTGAATCTGTTGTAAAAGGAAGGAGTCAATACTGAAAAAGTGGTGTTGGAATGAGGGGAAATCATAACAACAAACACTGATATCAGGAAATCTGTTGGGAACACAGACAAACCATCTGTCCTAGCCAGCATCCTCCCTAGAGTAAGATAAGCCTCTACCTCTGCCCAATACTTTACAGCAGTGCTTCCCAAACTTTAATATACATACGTAGAGATACAGTTAAAATTCAGATTCTGATCAGTAGGTCTTAGGTGGGCCTGAGATTTTACATTTCCAATAAAATCCTAGGTGAGGATTTCCCAATCTCAATAGTATTAATATTTTGGACCAAGTAATTTGGGGAGAGGCATATCCCATGCAGTGTAGGATATTTAACAGGATCCCTGGCTTCTAACCACTGGTCCCACTGCTTTTCCTGACTGCTTATGATTAACCAAAATGCTTTCAGATATTGCCAAGTATTCCCTAGAGGACAAAATCACTCCATTCCCTATGACCACCCACTATCATAGGGAATGCTGATGCTGCTGGTCTTTAGAGCAAGGTTTTGAGATGGACCTATTCAGCTCTCCATTAATTATGCAACTCTCCACAGAATAAGGAGTATGTGCGTCCAAGAGCAGAACATATTCTGGGCCCATGCGTGTCCTTCTTGATCAAGTTCTAGGTAACTAGGACCTGGGAGTTTTCTGCTAAAATGATCTAGGGCTTCTTCTAAGATTTATGCATCCTCTTTGCTGAATCTGTTTTCCCAAGGACTGGCTATGTCATAGATGTAGACGGCGCCAGGACTTCAGAGGAGTGAGGCCAAGGGGAGACACTGTGAGGAGCTTAAACATGAGTGCAAAATCTCCCCAAGCATGCCGCCCTCTACAGTGGAGGAAGAAATAAAAAGCAAAGAAAGCGTCATGGACGAGTTGCAAATGGAGGTTGAGAATGAATCCCCTTTATACTGCCATGTTTTTGTACAGAAACTCTTAGAAGTCTGAATATTCTAAGTTCAAGTTTGGCTTTCTAGTTGATTATAAATGTATGCTTATCAAAATAGAAGTAAAAAATGTACTCATTTAAAGATTCTTCTTTCTTGATTTATAACTTTAAATGTGTTGTTGATGAGCCCCATTTATACTCTTGTCTTAGACTCCACAAATACTAGGAGTTGGCCTAGTTTCAGGGCTGGTGGAAAATTCTCAATGTTCAACACCAAGATAAGGTCCTAATCAATGGGGAAAGCAGAATGCCTTACTATGTAAGAGAAAGGCTGCTTTATGTTGAGAATCCTAAAAGAGCAGAAAACATGAAGCTTAACTGGGGGCACAGAGTTCCTTGTGAGTCTGTCTGACTCAAAGAGCATTTAATTTGTGCTATGCCAGGCATTAACAAGTTTTTCTGTAAAGTGTCAGTAAATACCCTTTGCAAGCTGAACAGCTCTGTTGCAACTACTCAACTTTGTTGTAATCTGAAAGCAGCCATAGATAAGACATAGATGAATGGGTACAGCTGTCTTTAAACTTTCTTTACAAAACAGACGATAGTTTGTCAACTTACTGTTGTAAGGGATTTTTAAGTAACATGTTAGTGGGGCATAATATTAAAGTTGGCAGACAACTTCTCAACACATGCTAAAATCAAACCATGTACTGTGTGGGCGATACAGATAAAAATACAAGAGTAGGTGTTTTTTGTAACCTATCTTTATCTTCATTTTGCCTACGTGGCTTCAGAATCTTGACTACAATCACATTCATCTTTCATTTAGGTGTGCTTATCTCTCTGTAATGATACTTGGGAGGTGTTCCATAGCATGAGACTTAAAGACATACATATAATCATAGCCAAATAAATAACCAAAAATGACTGAATGTATACTCGCAAACTTAAACCATATATAATGGATGTTCTTAATCACCTATGGTATGAATGAATTAAACATCAATAAATAAAAAAAATGAATGTCAGTATTTAATTTTTCTTTATTTGGATTTGTTGCAAATTATAAATTAATGTCACCAAGAAACTGATATTTCCTTTGGTCTTTTCTGAATCATTTACTTATTTGTTTCATCAATACAAGTTTATCCCTATGTATTATACTCTTCCTAGCTCATCTCACCCTATTCTAGGATCCCATTTTCTAATATTAGATTATTTATTACTTCTTGAAGACAGTTTTTAATCTTTGTTCACATGACCTTTTTAAGGTTCATTCAAGTATTTGACCCTTCATTAACAATGTTTTTAAAGATGTTAGGCCCCTTCATTATGTTCTGTTGAATTCCTATCATCAATGACTTAATTACTTAGGAAATAGTATCTTTTTGGTGTTTTCTTAGTACATTTGTTCTCTCTTTAGCTGAACTCTGCATGCTCTGTGGAGTTAATTTCTGCTTTTTTGTGCCCAACTTATGAGTGTTATATAGCTGAACAGAAGGGAGGTGGGTACTATGATCTTCTGCTGAAAAGGAGTAATTTCTTAATTGCAGTATGAGCTGAAAACGGAATTCTCCCTACTGGGAAAAAGTATGGAAGGAATCCCACTTCTGATATAAAATCATTATATACCTTTCCTGGCATCTGCAGGTCATCATAAGGTGGGACACCAAAGCCATTAAATAGTAATATAATTAGAATTGTCCCTTTCTTCATTCTGTAACCACCTCTAGTTTCTTAATAATTCTTGTACAAGAGCGGAAAGATATTGATTTGCTCATATTAAGACATCTAAGACTGTTTTTTTTTTAATAGACTTATTTTTTAGAGTTGGTTTAGGTTCCCAGCAAAAGTAAAAGCACAGAGATTTCCATAGACCCTGTATCCCCATACATGCATAGGCTCTCCCATTATTAATATCTCCCACTAGAGTGATACAATTACTACAATTGAAGAGGAGTATCTTTTGGCCTTAGAAGACATCATATGCAACCACACTACCATGATCTACACACACACACACACACACACACACACACACACACACCAACACAGGAAAACAAACAAACAAAAAAACAAAACAAAACAAAACAAAACCCCCAGAAAACAAAAACAAAAAACGCAGAATTAGGGATTAAATATGAGGTCTACATTCTCATTCCCTATCCTTCACTTGCAATATGCATCAGGTCCTAGTGTGGAGAGGAAGGCAGGCTGATAAAACATTTGCAAGGCAGTGAAATATTTTCAGGTTGAAATATTCAAAAATACATCTGCAAGCCCAACATGAAATATATTACAGAATACACTGAGAAAAGTGCTCCCAAGATAGAAAACCAAGGTTCCTTGCTCATTTCTACCTAAAACAGCTTTAAGGTCTTCATTCTTCTTTCTCTGTAGCTAATACATTTCCAAAACTCTGCAATTACCACACATGAGTAAAGCGGGGAAAATGTGCTATGCTTTCTACAGCACTTCTCAGCCTATCCTTGATAATAATAATGGTGATGGACAGGAGTTTTATTTCTGGAAGCAGAGTCACCATGTAAAACCAAATTATCAGATTTCAGGGCCAAAAAGAACATTTTGTTGGATGTAATAGTTATAAATCATTCCTCTCTAGAATACTGGAAGTTGTGGCTTTTAGCAAAGACATATATCAAATGTAGTTTAATATTGATTTTTTTTTCCTTTGGAAATGCTTTTCAACCAAGAGGACCCCAAAGCTTAGTAAATCTACATGTAATTCTTATCTGGGCTACAGTTTCACTTTCCCTCTTATTTTATTGAGAACTGTTTGTGACAGTTCATTGAATTTATTCTCCCAATCTGACTTGTTACTTATAGGAGTGGATTATGGGGGACTGAGGTCTCAGATTCATCTGGAACATCAGAGGAGGTACTGAAGAGGAGTGAATAATCCCGAGTGAATGCTCCACAGCTCCTGTGAAACTCCTTCCAGGAAAAAGTGTCTTATACATTGGTTACCACGTATGGTCATGTATGTCCCATTGTCCCATTTGTCACATGTGATCTCATTACTCAAGACATAACTGATTGAACTAGATTTAAGTGCCTGTAAAGGGGGAAAAAAAGTCCTATCAATGGACTGTACAGATGTATTATTAGATTTTGTCTTAAAATACAGAGGAATATCAAATCCAACGACATGCAGCTGTCATAAGGAAATGGAAAGTGTGCGTAAGCATAAGGCTTGAAGCAGAACAAACTTTATTTAAATACCTTCCATGGAACTTTCCAAATAATGTTTATAAGCAAGAAAAATTATTTTCATCATAATATAAATACAGGAAATGCTGAGTTAAATAAAGTTGAATGGATTAGTTTAATTACAAAGTTTCTCAGAATGTTTAAAATACAAATATAGGGGCACCCAGCTGGCTCAATTGGTTAAACATCTGACTCTTGGTTTCAGCTCAGACCATGATCTCAGGGTCTGAATAGTTAGATCAATATAGGACAATGTATTTAGTTCAAAGTTTCAACTGGGAAGAGCCCCCTTTTGTTCTAATTGAGCAACATTGCAATGGAGACCTTTAATGAAAGCACAGGGTATGAATACAACAATTACAAACTTGATTATTGCCTCCTGCCTTTCATTGAGCTATTGATGAAGACAGGAGAGGCTCCTAGACAATTGTGTCATCGAAGGTTGGAGCTTTCCTATCTAAGCAGTGCATGAAGGTAGAGAATGGTCAAGCCATGTTCTGTTAGTATTCTGGGCCAACAAACCAGGGCCTTCCATTAGGCTTACACTTAGCCTAATGTCAGAGAACACTAATTGTCTAACCATTATAATTTTCTCTTTCCTTCTCAGAGAATCCTCTTCACCACCACCACCACACAGTTATTGTGGTGGCCTTGGGCCCAGTTACATAGTCCTGTTTCTTAGGGTTTTTGTTTTTTGTTTTTTGTTTTTGTTTTTGTTTTTTTTTGGTAGATGTGCATGGACAATGGACAGTGAAATATTAACAGAAGTAGAAGGGTGGAGATTATCAGAAACCCCTTTTGGCCTTAAAATTTTTCTTCTGCCTGTTACCTAGAATGGGAGTATGATGGCTTACAGCAGCTGTACTGTAACCAGGGAAGAAAGGCCAGGGCTATGGTGAAAACTACAGAAGTAACATATTGAATTAGCTGCTGAACCAAAGGCAGAATTCACCCGCTTTTGGATTTCTGATTGAACAAAGAGAATGAACTCTTACAGGAAGATTACTCTCTTCATATAGTCACTTTACTCTTAACTGAGGGTTTTGAGGACTCTGTTTAGAGTTGCCTAACCTAGTTACAAACATATACATGAGAGGATAGTTGATTCATACAAGTACAACAGAAAGGCAAATATTGGGGTCCTGGGGTACCTGTGTGGCTCAGTGGGTTAAGCCTCTGTCTTCAGCTCAGGTCATGATCTCAGGGTCCTGGGACTGAGCTCAGCAGGGAGCCTGCCTTCCCTTCTCTTTCTCTGCCTGTCTCTGTCTTACTTGTGATCTTTCTGTCAAATAAATAAATAAAATCTTAAAAAAAATTTAAAAAAAATACTGGGGACCTAAGATGTTACCCAGACTGCCCCAAATTTATGACCAAAAGGCATATTCCTGATGATATCTAAGTTGTATATGCAAGTATTTAAGGATTATGGGGATATCTAGGCACAGGAAACATATTTTAATCTAGTTTAAAGTCCATTATGCCTTCAATTCAAACAGAGCCTTTTCACATGGGTCCTAACTGTTCTGCATTATTATCAATATCCATCAGTTTGTTTTACCTTTAAGGCTTACATGAGCCTGCAATTTGAAGATACAACTTTATAAATAAAGAGAAAATTTATTTATATAAAGTGGCATTTATTTTTAGGATCCTGGTACAAAAAGAATATGTTATCCCAAGGACCCATGTCAATACCAGGAAGATCCCAAATGTACTAAGTTCCATGTTACTTGAAGAGCTTAGCTAACACAGAGCAGAAACTGATTTTATCACCTTTGGAGGACTGTTGAAATTAAAACAAATGATGTTCAGGTTTTACTTTCATTTTCCCTCATAAGATGACATGACTTAGATTTTTACTAATATTTGGAGAAGAGACTATTATAAGGAGGTATGCTATTTACACTTCTAAATTATATCTACATCTATATCTATACACACGCACATGTACCTCAAGGAAAGTCTATGAAGATGTATGTAAAGGAGAAGGGTAGGGTGGGGAATGATGAGAAACCACACTGTGTGCCATCCTTGTGTACTGTGTAGATGTAATTGATCAGCATTGGCAGGCGATTAATATGACCCACTTCCTGAGAGTTGATGGTATTGTTCTGACCCACTCAAGCTATGGAATAGTGAAAAGCCATCTGGCTCTATTGGTGCCATAAACTCTTATCTCTGGCTTTTCAGGCAACATGGTCTAACCAATTGAGGTTAATCTCAAGGACAACATTCCCCATCAATCAGGACATTTAATTTATAAGTAAACAGAAAACAATGGAAGAAAATTATAGAAGGATGAATTCATCAGCTATCCCATCTGTTATCCCTGGAATACAGTTTTGTTTGTTTTGGGGGAGGGAGTTTGCCTTCTCTGTCAAGGTAGGTTCCTTTTATTTGTGTATAATTCCCAGAGTCTACATTTTAGGTGGATTGTGATGAAATTTTAAGACCCAAAATATATGCTTATATGATATTACCCATCATCAATTTTTCTCTACATATTTAAGTACCTATTAGGGGATTGGAGAACTAGATGAGGTGTCTTTTTGTTTTGTTTTGTTTTGTTTTGTTTCAAGCTGTAAAGAGGCTATTTGGAGGATAATAATAGCTCCATATGTCAAAGGTGATTCACAGTGATGAAGTGCTAATTCTTAAGATCAAAGTTATTCTAGATCTCCCTACTAAAGATCTAAGATACATTGGTGTTTGTCTCTCTGTTTAAATAGATACTAAAATAATTTTTCTTGTTTCAGACTATTGAGAAATTGTTTTTATACTTTCAAATGGTTTCAGATCAGTTTTCTAATTGTCATCACCACCTTCTGTGAGCTGTGTAAGGTTGGAATACACCTCATTTAACATATGTAGAAAAGAAAGTCCAGAGATTTTAAGGTAAGTTTTTAGGGTGGCATTTTTTTTTTTTTCCCTAGTAGCAGAGTTGTAACAAGAAGCCAGATAGCCTACTCCAAATCCTATAGAATTTTCATTTTACTCAAAGGCATCAGTGTTATGTAGTGGAGCTTCCTCGTCCCCTTACTACTCTTCATTAGATAATTAAATTTATTAAAAGCCAAGTCTTTGCTGGAAACAATCTGGAGAATATATCTTCCATAATGACAAAACAACCTTAGAATAAAGCCATCTCTTCTCCAAGGAATCACTGTACACAGAGTTGAGATTTTAAAATAGAGTATAGCTAATTCCATAAAACTAAGTCCTAAAAAAGAGTTTATTTGAAGTCCATACTCAACCAACACATTTAGGTTCAAAGAACCTAGTGAAAACAACAAACAAACTTTAAAGATTACTATAAAATTGTCTTTCATTCACAGAAGCTTAGGATATTTTTATAATCTTCTCCTTCTACTTCTTTAGTTATAGGATCTCCAGAAAATTTCTTTCCTGGGTATGAAATTTAATTAATTAAATTAAAATGTTTCATTAAATTTACGAATGCTGCTCTCATAAATAAAAATAATTCAAAGATCTGATTCCCACACTTTCACTTTGTTCCTGATGCAAATTTTATTTTCTTAGTTTCCAGGAACAGAGCAGCTAATACAAACAAAAAATTAGTTCCCATTAATCTTAATCTTCCAGCAAAAGGTTTGAAAATTAAAGGAAAACTGAGTTCTTTCAATATACCATTTGGTATAATAAAATTATCTGTCTCCACATGATACCCATCTTTCTTCCTGAAAGCAGATATAAGCTTGCCTTGTTTTATTGTGTTTTGCTTTACTGTGCTTTTCAGATATTGTAATTTTTACAAGTTAAAGCTTTGTAGCAATTCTGTCTCAAGCAAGTCTGCTGGTACCATTTTTTCAATAGTATTTGCTCAGATCCTGTTTGTTTCTGTGTCACATTTCGGTAATTCTTGTAATATTTCAATTCGTTTCATTATTATTATATTTGTTATGGTGGTCTGTGGTCAATGACTTTTGATGGTAGTATCATAATTGTTTTAGGACGTGATGAACTATACCCCTATAAGACAGCAAATTTACTTAATGATGAACTATACCCCTATAAGACAGCAAATTTACTTAATCAATGTGTGCGTTCTGACTGCTTCACTAATCGGCCATGTTCCCGTTTCTCCATCTCTCTCTCTTTCCTCAGACTTCCCTATTTCCCAAGACACAACAATATTGAATATTAGACCAATTAGAACCCTACAATGGCCTCTCAGCGAAGGAAAGAGAGACATATGAAAGTCACACTTTCTCACTTTCAATTGAAAACTAGAAATGATTAAGGCTCAGCAAGGAAGGTATGTTGAAAGCCAAGATAGGCTGAAAGCTAGTCCTCTTGCACCAAGCAGCCAAGTCGTGAGGGCAAAGGAAAGTTCTTGGAAGAAATTAAAAGTGCTACTTCAATAAATATCTGAAAGTCAAGAAAGAGAAACAGAGCAAGGATTATTATCCAGAGCAAGAATTAGGCTCAGTGTCCTGACTCTGGTCAATGTTATAAAGGCTGAAAGAGGTGAGGAGGCTGCCGAAGAAAAGTTTGAAGACAGCAGAGATTGGTTCATGAGGTTTAAGGAAAGAAGCTGTCTTCACAATAAGAAAGGGCAAAGTAAAACATCAAGTGCTGCTATAGGTTCTGTAGCAAGTTCTCCAGAAAATCTAGCTAAAATAATTAATGAAGGGTAGCTACCTTAAACCACAGATTTTTAATGTAGATGAAGTAGCCTTCTATTGGGAGATGCCGTCTAGAACCTCCACAGCGAGAGAGGAGAAGTCAATGTCTGGCTTCAGAACTTAAAAGGACAGACTGACTCTCTTGCTAGGGACCAATGCAACTGGTGATTTTCCTCTGAAGCCAATGATCATGGACATTCTCAAGTTTGGGGACCCATAACAATTATGCTAAATTTTCTCTGCCTGTGCTCTATGAATGCAACAACGAAGCCTGGATAACAACACATCTGTTTATAACAACATGGTCTTACTGAATATTTTAAGCCCAACACTGAGACCTACTGTTAAAAAAAAAAAAAGATTCTTTTCAATATATGACTGCTCATTGGCACTGCAACTGGTCCCTAAAGGCTCAGATGGGGATGTACAGTGAGATGGATATTGTCTTCATGCTGATAATAAAGCAACCATTCTGCAGCCCATGGGTCAAAGTGGGATTTTGACTTATCTTCTGGAAAGGATTCACCTTTCTGGTCGACATTAAGAACATCTGTGATTCATGAGAAGAGGTGGAAATATCTACATTCACAGGAATTTGGAAGAAGTGGTCCTAACCTTCAAGGATGACTTTGAGGGGTTCAAGACTTTGAGGGGTTCAAGTGGACATGGTAACTGCAGATGTGGAAATAGAAAGAAAACTAGAATTAGAGTGGAGCCTGAAGATGTGATTGAATTGCTGCGGTCTCATGACAAAACTTAAATGCCTGAAGGGTGGTTTCTCATGGAAGAGTCCAAAAAAAATGGTCTCTTGAGACGGAACCTACTCCTGGTGAAAACACCGTGAAGACTGTTGAATTGACATTGAAGGTTTTAGAGTATTACATAAACCTCGTTAATAAAGCAGTGGCAGGGTTTGAGAGGACGGACTCCAATTCTGAAAGAAGTTCTACTGTGGGTAAAATGCTATCAAACAGAATTGCAGGCTACAAAGAAGTTGTTTGTGAGAGGAAGAGTCAATCGCTGTGGCAAATTTCATTGTGCCTTATTTTAAGGAATTGCCAATTGTCTTTTTGTCGTGTGCACAATACCTTTTTTACCAATTAAAAAAAAAATTGCCACAGCCACCCCAGCCTACAGCACCCACCATCCTGATCTGTCAGCAGCCCTCAACGCAGAGGCAGTGTGCCCTCTGCTAGCTAAAGGATTATGGCTTGCTGAGAGATCAAGGTGATGGCAAGCACCTTTTAGCCAATATTTTTAATTGAGGTACCTACATTGTTTTTTAGACAAAATGCTATTGCATACTTACTAGAATACAGTTTAGTGTAAACATAAACTTTTATATGCCCTGGGAAACAGAAACATTCATTTGACTTACTTTATTGCAATATTTACCTTGTTATAGTGTTCTGAAACGAAACCTGCAATATCTCCAAGTTATGCTGGCATATATATGTGTGTGAGTGTGTGTGTGTGTGTGTGTGTGTGTGTACCTGCTGTGTATATAGCTAATAAAACGGAGTTGGAACAAAAGAACTGTGGGGGGACCTCAGTCCATGCGATCTTAGAGTGCTGTGCTTGAGTTTTAGCAATTGACTTGAACTAAAGGATCATTTTAAAAGCAATAATCACTTTTTAATGGAACCCTGCAGTGAATTCTTTTGTGATATGAATAATCCCTTCCATAATGGGAAGGCTCATCCTTAAGTCACATGTGTAATCAGGTTTCATTAATTGAAGCGCAGATATATATATAAGGCATGACCTTATCTTTGTCACAGCTGTCAAATAAATAAATAAATGCTTATTGGCACTAAGTTTCATTCTCTCCCTCCTGGTCCAAGTGCAGAACTGCACAGTTGCCAGCGCACAGCTCTACACAATGTGTTAGACAGGTAAACTTCTGGGAAATAACAGTGTCAGACAGATCAGCCTGGCAAAAAGCTATCAGCCAAAGAGGCCTCTTTTTGAAATTCTAGAATTACCAAGCTGCAATGCAACTGGATTTCAATTATGGGCTACAGCCTTTGGAGAAGCATTGTTTTATGGTGGGCTCTTCCTTTTTTCAATTTATACACAAGAAGCAATCACTGTCAGTGTCATCAATGTGAAACATGAGTGGCAGTGATGTACGAATACGGAGATGGGCACACAGAGGACAGCCTCAGTAGGGGCTCTGGAGAAGGGGCAGAGTGTTACCAGGGAGGTGAAGCTAAAAGTGACAGGTATTGGCAAAAGATGGTTGGATGGAATTAAAGAGAGAGAGAGAGAGAGAGAGGAGACCCTAGGGTTTACAATTTAAGAAGAAGTGACAATGCATAGAGAATAGTTTCAGAGAAAGAATGCACAGTTCTGCCTTAACATAAAGTAATGCATGCTTAAATGCCATTTACCTCAGGCCTTCAGGAATATAAGTTTAAAAAAGAGTAACAACAACCAAACAGTAATATCTAATAGCATGAAAAAAAACAAAGTTATGTGTGTGGTTTTTTTTTTTTTTATATTGTATTTATTTATTTGACAGAGAGAGAAAGATCACAAGCAGGCAGAGAGAGAGGGGGAAGCAGGCTCCCTGCCGAGCAGAGAGCCCGATGCGGGGCTCGATCCCAGGACCCTGAGATCATGACCTGAGCTGAAGGCAGAGGCTTTAACCTACTGAGCCACCCAGGTGCCCCGAACAGTTTTGTTTTAAAAACCAACAGGTCTTTTGTCCTCTGTTGTGTTTTGAATGTTCTGCAAAAACAGAAGTCTTGATCTTTTAAGAAATTTGGTTTTTGTAGATGGATATGGAACAAATAGGGAGTTGATCTTTCTTATAAAAAGAACTGATTCATGAAGTAAAGATACTGACTTCAAGGAGCACGGAGTTGGACAGGTAGAGACATGTAGAAAATCACGAAATGACTTCCTTTCCTTCCTTCCAGCTGGGAAACACTTACTGCAGAGAAATTGGAAATCTCTGTCTCTCTGTCTCTCCTCCTACTCTCTTTTTGCACTTGAACCTGCAGCTGTATAAAGCGAAATGTCAGTCTTTTAAGTAAAAAAACAGACTAGAGTTAGATAGTTAGGTATACAGTGCTAAACACACACTAGTGCAATGAAAGATCACATCTTAGAGCTGGAAGATACATCCAAGAATATTCAGTTCACTAGTATTGTTTCAAGATGAGAAAACTAGGAGCCAGAAAATAAAAGTGAGATAAGGTATTTTAGTGGTAAGTGATCAAACCATATGTGACTTGGGCATTTGGTATTTTAGGATGCTAAGCTTATTTTAAAATTTTTAACCCTTCAATAAATATTTCTTACCTTGTGGGCTAGTATACTTTTCTGGTCTTTCTAGATAACCTGTCAGCCTGAACTGTTGAAATGGGTTGAAACGTACCATCTGAACCAGTACTAAAGTCTGGGTCCATTGAGGGAGTGAAGTCTATCAAGCATTATGGAAAATTTGATATTCAGCAACCCAGAGAGATAGGATGGATGATCAGCTTCTGTACTGTCAGACATAAAAGAAAAGGGGACTGGACTCTGAATAAGAAGACCAATCACAAAACCTGGAGAGATCATGTAGGTAGGTCCAAGCCATGGTCCCACTGGGATCTGACCGCTTTCAGGATACAAGAGTGATGCGATGTGAACTTCTGTCTTTGTGTAAAGGATTCTCCTCTGTGTACACTGATAAATACTAGCAAGAAAATATTAGTCTGCAGGGCATGACCGCTCTTCAGGAACGTATGACGATTGGTAGGAACCAGATCAAAGAATGGGTGCAAGTGCAAACACCCACACGTTCGTTCGTTGTTAGAATTCATTTTGCCTCTAAAAAAAGTGATACCTTCTGAGGATCCCAATTTCTCTAAGTGAGGGTGTAAGTATGCAAATTGGAAAGATTTTGGCAGGATTAAATTGTTTTACATAAGAAAGAGGATGGGGTGGGGAAGATCCTGGAAACTGAGGGAGGCTGAAGAAGTTGCAGAGAGAGAGCAGAGAGGGAGTTTGGGGACAGGAGTGGGAGATCCTCTGAAATAGAGAAAGAAGAATATAAGGTAGAAGAAAGAGAAAGCAGAGGTACGATTTGCAGAACTTTGATTTATTTTTGTGCTGTGGGTTGTAGCTTGCTTCTATCTGCTCAAGGAACTGCTTACTCACCAGTGCTTTGAGGATTGGATTTCTGCCATTTAACTCAGATGTGTGGAAGTATTGGGGCAGATTTTTCAGGTGAGGAAGAACAGAGGATACAACCTAAACTACAAAGGGTTCAGAGACAAACCTGGGCCATCATCAGAGAAGGGGGCACTGCAAAGAGAGAGCGTAGTGATCACCATTTCAACAACTGGTTTATTTCTTCAAATTTTACCTCAAATTTTAATTAAGCATTTTCTTTTCTTCTTTTCTTTTACGATTTTATTTATTTATTTGACACAGAGAGAGAGAGAGAGAGCAGAAGCAGGGGGAGTGGCAGGCAGGGGAGAAGCAGGCTTCCTATTGAGCAAGGAGCTGGCTGTGGGACTCCATCCAAGGACCCTGAGATCATGACCTGAGCCCAGGACAGACGCTTAACCCAGTGAGCCACCCAGCATCTTCTTCGTCGGGATTTTCAATAAAGCACTTACTTTATTAGCAAACATTTGTATGGAAATCTGTGCTCTCGCTATCCGTCCTATCTATTAGAAACCCAGCCCTACAAAACATGAAACCACAGAAGTCAGGGAAAATTCATTTAATAAAGGCATAGAGTTTGGGGGGGAAAAAAAAGGTAATCAATAGATCTTAGCTCCCTTGCCAGTTGAGACTCAGGAATAGCTGCTAGATAAGCTTTGTTTGAAAGCTCAGCACACAGGAGTTCACAGGTCAGAGATAGCTCGTGAGGGAAAAGGAGGGAGAGGTTACAGCGCCCTGGCCTCCTGCTTCGTGACCCAGGAAAGAAAACAGTGTGGTAAGCAAAACTTTAGAATACCCCTGTTTTCAGAAGCAACACAAACATTACCAGGAAGATAGGGACCTGAGAGTTTTAACTCCTAAACAATAGTTCTATAATAAAGAATCACAGTTTTGAACACATGATAAATTAGTCTTGTGACAAATGTTTACAGGTAGGTGTGCTCAGGAGTCCTATGTCCAAAAGTCATATGGCAGTTAATAATTTTTTTTTCATTTTACACCAAAGCAGCACTTTTTAAAAGTTTAGGAGAACCTTAAAATATCTTAACTACCAAAAGAAAAAGCTCATTGCTTAAAGACAAGAAGAATGGACCAAGTTTCCAGTGTAACAATTTCGTGGAGTAAAAAAACTATAGAATTTGAATAATATAAAATTAATATATATAATATATATTCTAAAATAATTACATGGAATATGCTTTTTAGGTTAAATAATGCAGCCTTATGAGATCATTTTACAATTGCTATTAGGAAGTATACTTTGAAGAGTATATTCAAAAACATAATATAAATTTATTTTTTTTAAATTAACATATAATGTATTATTTGCTTCAGGGGCACAGGTCTGTGAATCATCAGTCTCACACAATTCACAACACTCACCCTAGCACACACCCTCCCCAATGTTCATAACCCCACCACCCTCTCCCTATCCACCCCCGGCAAACCTGGCTTTGTTTCTTTCTATTAAGAAAATAAAACACAAAAAAGCAACAACAGTACTCTCTACACACACACACACAAAATACATATACACATACAAAGCGAATCTCTACAAAATCTTTTTGGTTGAAGAACTATTGAAAATATGGAAGTAATTAGTGTTTATACTTTGTGTGGATTGTTTGTTTATTCAAATACTACAATGTAACTTTCCTGTGTATGCAATATTTTTGTGCATGTAGTACAAGATACATTTTTTTTTCTCAGATCATTCAAGTTACAAACGTTTCTTTCTGATTTTAGGTGATGGTATATTTCATTTTAAAAGACAATTTGCGGGGCGCCTGGGCAGCTCAGTGGGTTAAGCCGCTGCCTTAGGCTCAGGTCATGATCTCAGGGTCCTGGGATCGAGTCCCGCGTCGGGCTCTCTGCTCAGCAGGGAGCCTGCTTCCCTCTCTCTCTGCCTGCCTCTCCATCTACTTGTGATTTCTCTCTGTCAAATAAATACATAAAATCTTTAAAATGCAGACTATTAAAAAAAAAAAGACAATTTGCCCTTCTAAATATTATTGGCACTACAAACCAAAATTGCTTTTATTCTCCAAATTTGTTATAGGTTCTATTTTGACCACTGTGTAGAGAAGTATTTAACCTGATTTTGAAAACTAGAAATGAAAGATTTATTAAAATAAGATCATTTCTATCTGACCGCAGAGCCATAACTGGGATGGGGGAGAAGGGTGTGGAACTAAACACTATCAGTACTTCGCAGTGCTTGATTGCTGATTCACATTTTTGTTGAAATCAATTTTTTTTTAAATTACCTGTTTTCAGGATGAAATGTATCACTTACCATCAAGTATTGCTTTTCAAAATTGCATGTCTCATGAGAAATAAGAGAAAATCTGTACTTTAGAATCAAATCACATAATAATATTGGAGATAAAAGAGATTAAATAATGAATGATTTGCCTTGTCTTTTAAATAGTGTAAGGCAAAATAAAAGCATTTACTCAATACTGAGGTTCATTGATTTTTAAAAAGAAATATACCAAAATATGCAACTGCCCAATTTTTAGAGTATCAAAGTAGGGTGAAGGGAGAAACTGCAGCTTCAGTTACGTAGGTGCAGAGTAACATTAACTGATCAAATAATACGATCTTTAAAAACTGACCTTTTATAAAAGAACCAGGCAAACTTGTTTGCTATGTTTGAAGATTTGAAAATATTGAAGAACTTGAAACCTCACATGTCAAACAGAAAGATTACAGATTATTTATATTTCAAATATTTGTTGAAAATACGAAAACATATGATAACATGGTTTTTATTTTATTAATTTGTTGCAGTGCCCAAGGACAAATCTCTTTAACATGACTTTTACAGAAAAAAATTTTCAGGCACCTGGGTGGCTCAGTGGGTTAAGCCTCTGCCTTCTGCTCAGGTCATGATCCCAGGGTCCTGGGATCTAGTCCACATCAGGCTCCCTGGAGGGAGCCTGCTTCTTCCTCTCTCACTGCCTGCCTCTCTGCCTACTTGTGATCTTTCTCTGTCAAATAAATAAATAAGATCTTAAAAAAAAAAAGTTCAACAGTCTTCCTGTAGGATGACTTCAGACAATTTTTTCTTATGTTTTGACTGAGTACCCCATTTGACAGTGTATAGTTAAATATAAGTGGATAATTATTGTGAGACTTTGCTAAAATTATCTTTACTCAGCGACCTTCTATTTAATCTCAAATACATGTAAGGCAATAAAAGATTAGCAATGATGAATATTATCTACTATCAGTATTGCAATAGATAATAAAATATTTTACTCATGTTATTAATTTAAATTTCCTTCATTGTTACCTCTATCCAAGTATTTTTAAAAAGATTCTATTTATTTATTTATTTATTTATTTGAGAGAGAGAGAGAGAACATGTGTGCAAGAGCTGGGGGAAAAGGCAGAGGGAAAGGGAGAAACAGACCCTGCTGACTAGGGGGGCTCCATCCCAGGACCCCAAGATCATGACCTGAGTCAAAAGCAGATGCTTAACTGACTGAGCCACCCAGACATCCCTCTATCCAAGTATTTTTAAGGGCACAGTAATGAAAGCTGGTTTTGTAACTTATATAATTCAGCCGCTAGCATGAAATAATAAACATATACCGAACTTGCTTTCAATAAGCCAGAGCAATAGGTATGTATTTATAATTAACAGAATGAAACTGATGATTCAGAGAGCCCTCACTCAGCCCCTAAGTGTTTCCCTAAAAATGAGTCCTCATGGTCAAGCCTCTTCATAAAATGTACAAAAGCAAGATATTTCGGTCACAATTCTAAAAGATTTGTCTTTCCATTCCAGCTTTCTACCCGTCACACTCCCCTTCCTCTCATGTGACTGATATTTACAGAATTGGAAAGGTATAAAAAGGTGACTAAAGAAAACATACCTAGAAGTATATGAAGAAAAATAATGTATAATTAACATTTATTAAGTGTTTGTTTGCCACTTTGCTAGGCTCTTTGGAGATAATTTCACTTATCTTCTAGTAAAATACTGTGAATCATGTAGTCATACTGTCAAAGGAAATTATTTTCAGAATAAAAGTAATTATGTTTAATTTATTAATATATGAAAACAGCCTAGGGGCACCTGGGTGGCTCAGTGGGTTAAAGCCTCTGCCTTCGGCTCAGGTCATGATCCCAGGGTCCTGGGATTGAGCCCCGCATCAGACTCTCTGCTCAGTGGGGAGCCTGCTTCCTCCTCTCTCTCTGCCTGCCTCTCTGCCTACTTGTGATCTCTGTCTATCAAATAAATGAATAAAATCTTAAAAAAAAAAAAGGAAAACAGCCCATATTATTTTAAATGTCTATAATGCTTAAACTTTTGCCTTTGACGGAATAGTAATTCCTCAATGAGAAATTAGACAAAAAATTTATAATTCATTCTAAAAGTACATTTTATTTGTTTTGCCCTAGCTCCTGGTTCAAGTACCAACTAAAGTTAAGGAAACAAAATAGAAGAATACCAGAAATATTTTAAGCTATCAATTGTGAGGACTTTTGGATGATAGGAAGCAAATGTTATTTATATGTATTGTACAATATTGTGTATGTGATCTATCTATAACTATATATCCTGAATATAAGATAAACCTCACATATAAGACACCAAAAGCAATTTTTAGTCTTTCCAGGGAAGATGTGGAGATACCACATGTAAGGACAACACATACACAGGACAATGTCTGTTTAACATTTAATAGGACTGAAACCCCAGATAGACTCATGTGCATTTCCCTTCTCCCTGCAGAGTATATCTAAAAGAGTGGGTTATATGCAGGAAAAAGATTCTTATTCATTTATTTCCTCAACAGAGAGAGATCACAAGTAGGCAGAGAGAGAGGGGAAGCCAGCTACCCGCTGAGCAGAGAGCCCAATGCAGGGCTCATCAATCCCAGGACCTGGGATCATGACCTGAGCTGAGGCAGAGGCTTAACCCACTGAGCCACCCGGGGACCCCATGGAAGAAGATTCTTAATGGCTACTATCAACGCTAAAGAGAGAAACCAAAAATTTGAACTTCACAAAACTACAACAAATTTGGAGCAGGAAAAAACAACAACAACAAACAAACAAAACTGTAGCTCTAGCATGAAATGAAGTATACAATAGTACTTCACACATAAAAATATTTTTTGGTTTGTTTTAATCCAAAGATTTCACACCATGAATTGAATACTGCCTAAATCTGAGGAAACAAAAGGTAGAGTATTAGTATGTGATAAATGTGACCATTGTGAGAATCTCTCTCTCTCTCTCTCTCTCTCTCTCTCACACACACACACACACACACACACACACACACACACACACAAACCACCCACCCAGCAGGCACACCTATGCACTTAGCTAGTGGGAATGGCTTGGGGGAAGGAAGCAGTGGGGCAGCTGAGAGGCTTTTCTTCTTTTTTAACTTCTGTTTCTCTTTAAAAATGTATATTGCTTCTCTTTTGACAGTTTTCTTTTAAATCCTGTTTTCACATTTGTGTACATTTAAGACTGTCACTTAACAAGTTGCTTTAGCATCTGACCACTAGGGGGTACCCTCACTGCACATTTTGCGGTACAACCGGTTAGGCGATGATCCTGACGGGGAGTCCAGTAAGATAAATTTTACTTTTGACTAATTTCAATTCTAAATTTGTTTTGCTATTGTTTTTTCTTTTTAACCTCTGACCCAAATATTTGACATCATTGCATTCTTCACTGTGAAATGCTAAGACACTTTTTCTAAGTGCTGTTAATATTCAGGCAACTTGGAGTGTTTCCTGAGAAGAAGAGAACTCTCAGCTTAAATAGCTCCTTCTAATTCTGCATCAGATTTCTGTTCTCTTCAAGCAACACAAAAATCCACATGGGTATGTGACATCACATTTATGTCAGTTTAATATAGTTGCTTCTATTTAATGAAATATCCGCCATTTATGATGCTGAATAACGTATTATATTTAAAATATTCAAATTATCCATGTGAAAATAAAATATGTTGGCCCATTTAATTTAAAAACATTCTTACCACTAATGTAAGGGACTGATCTTTTATTTGTTAATCTATTATGCCATTTAAAACGTTTTTAATAATGTACTTCCATTCGAGTTTTATATAATTACTCTTACAAGTGACAAACAGCCTACAGCAAAGTTCTACTATGACTTCCCTTAACAAAATAATGACATACTAATCAATTGAAATTCATAAAAAAAAGCACCTGATTATAATATTTCCATGAGGGCAATAAGAGTAAATGAACTCTATTTCTTATATTTAAGCAATTATCAACACACAAATTCAGGATATTTAATACATTACCAGTATAAAACTACAGATACATGTTTTAGTTTCACAAACTGTCAGGGCTAATTTTGGAAGACCTTAAAATGTGAAGAAAAGGTTAGTAGGTACATTGTCTACATTGCCCATTCAGGTTTGCACATCTTTCATTGTCTTTGAGATATATTAAAAATTTGTTAAGTTGTAGAAAAATGAATGCAGGTAATTTTTGCCCATAAGATGGAAATTAATTGTTCCTAGTGGAATGCAATGGATTATTGTCCTGTGGATGGGTCTTTTTTTTTTTTAAATGTATTTTCAAATTCATTTCAGAGTTTATTTCCTATATATGTGTGCTTCTTGTGATTCTCCTCCGAATTGGTTTTAATTGTTCCCACATTCATCAGCAAAATCTTTGAAACATGTTTACCTTACACGTTATATTTTTAAAAGACATGATTTTGCCATGAAATGTATGGTTTAAGTTAATGGGTGAGGATTCAGATCCACAAATATGATGGGTTTCTATTAAAACAGAAATTATGCCAAAACTTGAAAAAATTATAGAAACTGTCTAATAAGACATGTCTTTTAACTATATTAAAATACAGCATGAGTTTTTATAGATAAGTCTTTTAATGCCATTTTCCTTACTCAACCATGGCTCCAAGAGCTCAAACACAAACAGTGATAAATCCCCATAATCAATGTCAATGTCATATATATTTTTCAATATTTTAAAATAAAATGCACATGCATTTTAGATATCTGCAAGATACTTAGATAATAAGATATGCAGAAATATGTTTTAGTCGTGTTATAGTATAATTCAATCACATTTCTCCTCTGCTCCCCTGCCTTCTAACTTGCTCCCTTCTGAATCCTGTTGTAACAGTCTAAAACACACGTTTGTACCACAGCTACAGGTAGGGAAGAGTTATTCCCTGATGTCATCAAATTTGTTTTCCTGATGCCGTCATGTTTTGATGTATGACCGGTAAGATGTTAAGAGTACCTACAAGAACAGATCCTCGGTTTTAGGGCATTATATGTGAGCACCAACGAGCTGGTTCTCCCTGGAGATGGCCCACATTGCAGAATCATTCAAAACTTTCATCTTCGAAAAAATGCCATTCCTTCTAAACTAACAACTCTTGGGCCTCAGTACGTGGCCAATGGTTAAAGGCTGAGTAGCATGAGGGCACAAGCCAAAAGGGCAGTCGCCCATGGCAACAATCTTTAGAGAGCACTAGGATATCACAGGGCTGCTAAAACGACACTGGAAATAGGAGCTGATGAGCAAACTTTTATTAACAGGTGACAGAGGCTGTTAAGATGAGGCTCTTACAGTGAGTTCTTAATAAAGACAAGGCTTTCGGTGGCACATAACCCACATTCTAAATCAAGTACAAAACCTCCAATAGGGGACTTGTAAAGCAGGTGATTTTCAAGTAGTCCCTGAGACCAGTGGTTTTCAACGAAGGTCAATTTTCCCTCCTAAGGGGCAACAGCAATGTCTACAGCCATTTTAGGGGGTCAGGATTTGGGCTGATGGGGAAAGCTGCTACTGGCATCTAGGGGGTAGAGGCTGGAGATGTGTTAAACATTCTGTATTGCACATGGCACCTCTATTAAAAAAAATTATTCAGCCCCAAATGTCTTTAAGTGCTGATATTGAGAAACCTTGGCTTATCATTACAATAATTTCTTGATTAGAGAAGGATGGAATTAGAGAAGTCAGGAACGACAGTTGGTTTGGATTAAGATTTACTTGGAATCGTAATCCCCGCCACGGGGAAAGGTTTTCTTTGGGCAAATCCAGGCTTCCCTGACAGGGTTTTCAAAGAGTCTGTCACTGGAAAATAGTATTTGTTTATTATATATTATGTAAATATAAATATTATATTATCTTGTCATAGGAAAAATAGTATTTGTTTATTATTATATTATGTAAATATATATATTATATTTTATTATCCTGAACTTGAAGAGTCAGAGGGGTTGGCAATTGGCTGATGCCTGAGAAGAGCACATAAATAAAGTCACACTTAAAACCAGTTAGTCTCTTAATCAGGTGAGACAAGGTCATCACGAGAAGGAAAGCAGCAATTTTACAAAGACAAAGAAAAGAAAGACAAAGAAAATGCGTTCGTGAGGAGTTGTTATAGAATCCTTCATAGGAAGGCTCTGAGTAGATTTTTGAAATGACTCTGTTCAAAAGCGTAGTATGGATTGGGTTTGGGGAGGGGACAGGTCTTAAAAAGTCAGCCAGATTTTTAATAGCTTGCATTAAAAACTTTACCAATGAGTGATTTCCAGTGACAGAGGAATTATTTTTCCCCAAAAGCTCCAAAGAGCAGCCACTAGAAAAAGAACACCTTCTGATCTAACGGCAGTAACGTCAAATCACCGTGGTAATTATCACGTGCTGTCTTTCCTCTCTTCCCTTCCATGGCTGTAGACCCCGAGGAACCAGAGGGAACCTAATGAGGTTTGACCAGTCTTCTCCACTTCATTGCAGTGCTCTCTGCTTGAAGCAGAGCAGAGCCAGTAGAGAAGAGAAGAATCATGTTTTGGACATTCTTTTTAAAATGTTCTTTACTTACGTAGAGAAAGAGAGAGTGCCTGAGCAGAAGGAAGGACAAAACAGAGAGGGATAGAGAATCTGAAGCTGACTCCCCACTGAGTGCAGAGCCCAGCATGGGATTTGATCTCTGAACTCTGAGATCAGGACCAGAGCCAAGATCAAGAGTGGGACACAGAACAAATGGAGCCACCCAGGCACCCCTGGACATTTCTTTCTTTTTTTTTCTTTTTTTTAAGACCATAAGTAGGCAGAGAGGCAGGCAGAGAGAGAGAGAGGAGGAAGCAGGCTCCCCACTGACCAGAGAGCCCAATGCGGGACTCAATCCCAGGACCCTGGGATCATGACCTGAGCTGAAGGCAGAGGCTTAACCCACTGAGCCACCCAGGTGACCCTGGACATTTATTTTTAATTGCAAGACTGAAACTCCTTTGAGGACTGAAGTTAACTCTGGAGGAAATTTCAGTATCTAAATACATGCCAAAAGTTAGAGATTTTATTCAAGACATGAGGAAGAAAGAGTCCATAATTTGAATTTTGAAAGGGCAGTGGAGGAAAAGAATAAACTGCTTTCTCTTGGTATGTATACACTGGAAACAGATGATCGAGAACATATCTACGGAAGCAAGGATCTAAGGAAGGTGGCTCTAATTGTAGGATTTCCTTCTGCTAGTGAAATATGCAAGTTTGGGGTCAAGAAAGACAAGATTTTCTTTCTTTCTTTCTTTCTTTCTTTCTTTCTTTTAAATTTTTTTAATTTATTTTCAGCATAACAGTATTCATTGTTTTTGCACCATACCCAGTGCTCCATGCAATCCGCGCCCTCCATAACACCCACCACCTGGTACCACGACCTCCATCCCCCCACCCCTTCAAAATCCCTAGAATGTTTTTCAGAGTCCATAGTCTCTCATGGTTCACCTCCCCTTCCAATTTCCCTCAACTCCCTTCTCCTCTCTAACTCCCCTTGTCCTCCATGCTATTTATTATGCTCCACAAATAAGTGAAACCATATGATAATTGACTCTCTCTGCTTGACTTATTTCACTCAGCATAATCTCTTCCAGTCCCGTCCATGTTGCTACAAAAAGATTTTCTTTTTTTTATGACACTTTTTGTTTTTCTTGTATGAAATTAAATAATTTTAAGAATGTCAGTAAGAATGGGAGCCCTTTGGGGGCACCTGGGTGGCTCAGTGGGTTAAGCCTTTGCCTTCAGCTCAGGTCATGATCTCAAGGTCCTGGGATCAAGCCCCGCATTAGGCTCTCTGCTTAGCAGGGATCCTGCTTCCCCGCCCCCCCCTGCCAACCTCTCTACCTACTTGTGATCTCTCTCTCCGTCAAATAAATAGATAAAATCTTTTAAAAAAAAAAGAAAAGAATGGGAGCTCTTTTATCAGCCTGCCTGAGTCTTGGTTTGGTCCTTTCCTTTCTGGGGCAAGTCACTTGCATTCTTTGCCATAGGAGCATAAGACAGCTTTTTTCTCAGATTGACTTTTCCTCATCTCCTTCTTGCTCACCATCGAATTGTTGTCATTACCTAATTATTGCTTTGGACTAATTATTTCACCTACTCTCTGTGTAGGGCAGTTCTTAATGCATTAATGATAAAATTCTTTTTTAAATTTATTAATTCCCTCAACTGTTTTTATGGAGCACACAGCTGTATGTGAAGAGCCAACCTTGATGCTGTGTATTCAAAGGTAGATTAAATAGCTCTAGTCTTTTCTGTTATGGAGCATATAGCCTATTAATGTAAACTTAATGCGTCCTGACAACATACTTGCTGTTGTCCTAGGCATTAGGTATACACAGGTGAATAAAACTAACATTGACTCAACCATCATCGAATTTATCTGAAGTTCCAGAGTAATAATAGTGAATCATGGCAGAAAAAGAATGATCCTGACATCAGTGGGAATGTTTATAGAGTGTCACAAATAAGCATGATAATTTCTACGGATTTCTAGTAGACACTCTACATTATCAGAAAAATTCATATGAAACTTTCAAATAAAGCACAAAAGTGAGCAGGAAATCTTTTTAATGCCATATGGGGCCAAGGGCCAATGATTATGTAGGGAGATGTCTTTAAATTAGCTCCTAGTTGACTATTTTTTAGAAGTCCCAGATTCTTTTTTAAGAGTAGAGATGCAAATAATTTCCCTTTGATAGAAGAGATAACCCCAAAGACTTATGATCTTAGTAGACATAAATGAGTTTTCTATCCAGTCCAGAAATCTCTTTCTAGGACTGCTTATATATACCTCATCTGTAAGGCTCTCCAAACTGGCCATGAGATCCTACTTGTTCCAGTTAAAGCTTTGATGGGTGTTTATTTCACATGTATCTGAGAGTCATGATTTTCACCTCTTTGAAAATTATACCTAACAATATCAAGTTTAAGGCAAATAATTTTTAATTTAAAATAAATTAATTAACATGTAGTATATTATTAATTTTAGAAGTAGAGTTTAGTGATTCATCACTTGCCTATAACACCCAGTACTCATTATATCAAGAAGGCAATTACTTTTATAGATAATTGACTAACCATTCAATCAAGAATGGTTCTTGATTCAATTTGGGGTAGTACTTTATTTAGAATTTTTTGTATCTTAATTAGTATTTGAGTTCAGCTTATTTTATTTTCTATATGAGCCTTGTATATTTTTGTTATTATAGAAATAATTGGTAATCTTTCATTCACACTCCACCCTGCCATATTCTGAAATAGTTTAAGCAGAAAAGGAATCCTTTGAGGGTTTGATAGAATTTTCTTTTTGGAAAATTTTAAATCTGTGACTATATTTTCAGCTATTTTAATGCATATTGGACTACTTATTTTTTTTTACTAGATATTAAGTCACTTTTAAAAATAGATTGCTGTAGTACACTGTCCATTTAATCTGGATGATCATATATATTGGCATAAAGGTATATATGGTATTCTTTTATTAATTTAGATGTACTAGAAAACAGATACTTATACATGTGTCTACATGTGGTGGGTGTTTAGTATGTTTATGTTTGTCTTTTATTTATTTATTTATTTATTTATTTATTAAAAGATTTTATTTATTTATTTGACACAGAGAGAGAGAGAGATCACAAGTAGGCAGAGAGGCAGGCAGAGAGAGGTGGGGGAAGCAGGCTCCCCACTGAGCAGAGAGCCCAATGCGGAACTCCATCCCAGGACCCCGAGATCATGACCTGAGCCGAAGGAAGAGACCCAACCCACTGAGCCACCCAGGCGCCCTGTCTTTTATTTTAAATGAGGATTAATTGTAGACATACTTTTCTATGACTTGCTAGTTTTGCATGTCTCAGTTTACAGTATGCCCCCAATCTTTCCATGTCAATATATGTAAAGTAGACTTCATTTTTCTTTATTAATGTGTTTTACACAGAATTTTTAGACTTGATCTGTTACAATTTTTATAATTACTCTCATTGGATGTAAAACTGCTTTTCTTTTGATTTTTTCAGAAGATGGATGCCTAGATGGTTAATTTTTAACTTCTCTGTCTTATTTTAACACATTTATTAGCTATTTTAACTTCCCTTCCCTATCACGTTTTTAATTACACCCTTCTTGGACAAATCTTTATCCTATATGGTTGTAAATATAAAAGACTTGGAATATCCAGTGGGTGAAGAAAATAATGAGCTGCTTTGTCACTCCCTTTCATTTTACATGAGTTTCTAATGTTTCTGCCCCAGCTCTGATTTTCTCCATCCTTCCTTTTTTTTTTTTTTTTTTTTTAGAATTATTTTTGCTTTGAGTAGGAGTCATTCCCTGGAAGAGCAAAGTGACATATTTCCACAGAAGGATTGTGGACTCTGTAATCACATTATGCTTCATATCACACTTTAAATGTAACAATTAGAAGTGATGACAGAATGTTCTACAAAATATATATTACCTCAGAACGAAGCAGGCATATTAGAGAAAACACTTGACAAATGCCACCCATATTCCCACAATAACTCCGGTCCTTGATTTTGCACGCGAGCCAAAAAGTGTTAACGCTCCGTCAATACTCGGAATCGACATGTTTCGGTGTTGAGTAAATGACATTTTGTAGCCAAGATTATTTTAGGTTACCCGTAACAGAAATTCATTTGAAAATAATTAAGCAAAAAACCAGGAATACAGGATCTCTTACAGATTTCCACTGCAGAAAGCTCTTCCCAGGGTCTGCTGTGAGGTACTAGGAAGCCATCTGCAATTGTGGCAACGGCTCTTTCTCTCTCAGTCAGGGTAACTTATCACTTATCTGACTTATTATTTTTATATCTACCTCATTTATCTTTCTGGAGAGTGGTTTTCTTTATTTTACCATGTCAAATAATCACTATACAGGTCCTGTTTTCATAAGTGATCAGGATTCACTCATAAGCCTGTCAAGGAAAAATTGCACTGGAGACATTAAGCAAGCAAGGAAGAATTTATCCAAGATTATTGCATGAGGGAGAGAGACTGACCTCCACGTTGCTGAAACAGAAATTCTAGGGGAGCTAGTGGAAAAGCTCTGGCAGATGTTTGTGGGGAGGTTGATCAATAAGATGTGTTGAGTGTGATGAGTTATTCTCGAATCTACAGATGTTTCCCTCCATGATTTGGCTGCATTGGCTAATTGGTGCCCATTGAAGTTAGGTTCCTCACCTTCCCAAGAAACAGGGAGGGGCAGTTACTATCTTCCCTGATGATAGGTGGATGGTCTCAGGTTCTTGAGAAAAAGATGTCCCTGGGTTATAAAACTGGCAAGAAGCTGGAGATGACTTGTATTTCTTTTTTAGAGGGGCAGAAAAAGAGTTTTCAATTATAACTTTTCTAAAGTAAGTGCTCTGAGGAAAGGGAGGCCAGTGGCCTACACTGTGGATGTCATCTGTCTAATACAGCCCGACTGAGGGGAGCTTTAAGGCTCTCTTAGTCAAGCCCAAAGTTGCAAGTATCTTTCAATCAAGATTCCAGTTTCTCAGTCGGGTAAGTGAATTGGCTCAGGTGAGATAAAATGCCAAGCCCAGGCCCAGTCAGAATTAGCTGTTCAAGTAAAGTGACATGGCTTTCAGAGGAGGGAAGTTCTCAGAGGCACAGGTGATAGCCTTGCAGGTGTGCAAAGGCCGCTACTGTAAATATCTGTGGCACCAGCGCCAGGAGATGATTATTTATTATTTTGCAAGCTTCAAGCATAAAATTATATCTGTCAACAAGCCTATGGGATCAGAAACTTTAAGAAGCAAAGATACCAATGAGCCTTAGTGCTATGCAACCAATTAACAGAATGTGCATGCTGACAATAAGCAGTCAACCTGGAAAAAAATATATAGTTTAGCTATAATCTAATCTGTACCTCAGATTCTTCTTTACTTAATTTCTTTGAGATTGTATTATATTCCTTTGAGACTGAATCTCAGAGATTTATTGGCCACAGGATGCTATATGGTAAATACATAAAAATCCTGACAGGTCCTGGGATGGAGCCCCGCATCAGGCTCTCTGCTCAGCAGGGAGCCTGCTTCCTCCTCTCTCTGCCTGCCTCTCTGACTGCTTATGATCTCTGTCTGTAAAATAAATAAATAAAATCTTAAAAAAAAAAAAGTGGTCAATGTAATCCATTGCTGTACTTGGCATCACTATACTTTTGTAAAGTGCTCAGCCCTTTCTTTTGCTAACGCAACTCCTGGGAATCTGCCACTTTCGTACCGGGTGAGGTTCTAAAACCAAACTACAGCCCTTATATAGGATGAAACTTTCAGGGTATTCAGACACCATTCTTACTCCATTCAGAGAAGTTCAGCTTTGGGTTTGATGTTTTTGTAAATGGTGGAAGATAACTAGACTTAGCGCTATTCAAAGTGTGGTCTGCAGAACCATACGGATCTATGAATTATTTGTTTTGGGTCCATGAGACTAGAAAAATAAATTTAGTCTAAGTCTATTACATTATTCATGTGCATATTTTCAGAGTTGTTTTAAAAAGAGGAGAAAGATGTCTTTCTAAGAAGACATTTATTAAGGATCAGAGGTCAAGGGTAATAATGCCACTGTGTGGCAACAGTCTATCTGATGTGATGTCAACCCCCACAGGAAAACAGAGGAGGAAGGGTGGAGATGTATATTCTCTGAACTTCTGAACTTGACTGGATTTGTCTGAGAATCCTAAGAGCATCTTCAGTCCAGCAAAGAAGCCAAGTTAATGATGCTTCTTCCTCAGGAGGTGTCTCAGGAGATAGTACCAGGACCTTGTGATCATGACTTGAGCTGAAGGCAAAGGCTTAACCCACTGACCCACCCAGGCACCCCTACACTGACCAATTTTAAAAGAGACAATTTCATCATTTAGTCAACACAAGTTAGTAAGTGTCTAATATGAATACTAATTCCCAGTATAAGTTCTGATTATATAAAGATGAAGGAAATACACATTGACCGCGCCCTTATGGAGTACATTATTTTGGAGTATGGCTGAGAAACACATATCGAGGGCATAGAGAGTCATCTAGATCTAGGATCTTAGGCCTTCTTTACCATGAAAATGTCCACCTGTGGCTTCTTCTTCTACTTACTAACTACATACCTAGATCATAGAAGGATGACTGCAGTTGGGAACTGATGATGAGTTGGCACTGATAATGTTTTTAGCAATTCCCTGGACTTTTCCATTTTAGCTATCCAAAGTGAATAAAAGCAGGCACACCTGCAAGATTAAAATATTTATATATTGCCAAAGCAACTCTATGAGGTAACAGGCTGCCCTCATTTTGCTACTAACTGGAGACAAGAGTGGGTAGAGATTACCTCTCAACAAAAGAGTATTTGTCTCCTCCTGTTTACGACTTGCATTATGGAGGTATCTTTTTTACTGGGCAGGAAGCAAGTGAAGTATATAAAGGAAGAACTCTTCATTCACTCACCACTGTCCTCAGCAGCTAGCTCAGTGCCTTGCACATAACACCTGCTCAATGCAACGTAGACGGACTGAAAAAACGAGAGCCGCCTTCTTCGTGATGAGGAAGAATGTTCCTCCTTCCTTATTGACTCAGACATGAAATATATTTTTCTTTTGAAAAAGCAAATTGAAAAAAATATATACCAAAGAACAATACAGATCTGTCTCCAAAATCAGATTTGTTTCCAAATATTTGCATACTTAATTTTTAACCAGACATATAAGGGCTGAAATTCTTTTCTTTTCCCTTTTTTTTTTTTTACCTTTTGATCTAATAAATGTGAACTTTATGAAATCTAAGGGAGGCAAGACAGCCGCCAATCATAGGATAAATACTTAAAGCTTCTTTTATTGTTTTTCAGCTGGTGCCCTTTACCAAAGGATATCTCCTGTGTTCCTCTGTGACAGAGGCTGCATCAAAACATTTCATTTTATGGAAGCGATTAGACACACATCTGTTCCAGAACTTCCATATTAAATGCTTGTCCGCATAGACCACGTGAATTTCAAAACACATGGAGGCCCCGAGGGAGGTTTTAAGTCATATTGTTATAAAAGAACTTGTTGTGGGATTTGGTCCTCATTCACTTCGGTTCAATGGAAACACAACCTTTGATTCTTTGAGTACTTAAAAACCTGTGGTTATCTCTGCTGAAACCAACCTAAGAAAGATTATAATAATTTTGGCTTTTTATATTTATTTCACATGTGCATTTTTTTTTAAAGATTTCATTTATTTATTGACAGAGAGACACAGTGAGAGAGGGAACACAAACAGGGGGAGTGGGAGAGGGAGAAGCAGGCTTCCGGCTGAGCAGGGAGCTGGATGCTGGGCTGGATCCCAGGACGCTGGGATCATGACCTGAGTGGAAGGAAGGCAAAGGCTTAACCCACTGAGCCGCTTAGGCGCCCCTAACATGTGGCTTAAAAGATGTCTTTTCACCTCTGTATCCCAGTACTGAGCTTGGTGACTATTCAATAAATAATCGTGGAATGATTAAAAGAATGTATGTGTGACAATAAGAAAAACTAAGTCACTGAGATTCTAGATGTGTGAACATAAAGACTTTATATGAGGATGAAACCTAATTTTATTTCCTTTATTAATAATTAGAATAATAAAATTAGTAAGGTAAAATTAAATATTTTTAAGCAAATATACACATGCAAATAAATCAGTTATGTATCTGCAAATTGTCTAATAGCTATTCATTACCCCAACTGGCTCGGGCTTTAGAAAATAAGATTCTAGGTAAAAGATATAAAAATATTTAATGCAAAATCAGAGAAGGTAAGAAAACTAAAATTTATATATATGTATATATATAATTTTATTATATATATAAACTAAAAATTATATATATGTATAGGCATATACATATATATTTTAATGTGTGAGATCATTGTATGTTTTTTATTTTTTTAAAGATTTTTATTTATTTATTTGACAGAGGTCACAAGTAGGCAGAGAGGCAGGCAGAGAGAGAGAAGGAAGCAGGATCCCCACGGAGCAGAGAGCCCGATGCAGGGCTCCATCCCAGGACCCTGAGATCATGACCTGAGTCAAAAGCAATGGCTTAACCCACTGAGCCACCCAGGCGCCCCCATTGTATATTTTTTAGTGCAGTTTTTTTTCCTCATTCCTAAATTCCTGTCCCCCTTTGTTTTCCATCCCTATATCACCATAGTCATAGGATTCGCTTTAACAACTGGTTTGTATTTCCCAATTCAGAAAAAGTTTTCCTCCTACTTACAAATATTTGAAGCAAATTATTACTCTTCTTTGCTTCTCGACTAGAAACATCTTCCCATGTAGGTACTGTAATTCTCCTCAGTGATTGTTCTTCCGCGATACTTGGTTCTCTGTCCTCCCGCCACCCCCTCTTCCCGCCGTTTCTCCTCCTTCTCCTCTCCTCATGACTCACTCTCATTCTTACGTTTCAGATTTTAGTCATATCAGCCATCCTTATTGCTCCAAAGAAGGGCAGGGTGTTCCAATTATTCTCTAAAAACATGACTTCTACCACCTTTTTTGAAAAAACCCACATTATGATTCTGGTGGAAGAAGAGTTTCATGTTTTCTTTTCATCCCTGAGTTAAAAATCCTCGTTTCCTGCCCTCTGCATTGAGACTTTTCATGCAATCCCTATTCCAACATTTCTGACTTTTGGACTTCTAGTTGTCCTTGTTATATACTTTTCACTTCTGAACTGTAGGCTAGGACTGTATCTTGCTCACTTTTTATCTCCAGCCCTTGGCTTCGTGATCCACACACTAAGAATCTCCATAAATGTTTGTTGATTGAAGTAATCGATGAACCAATGAAAAGGGAAAATTTACTGTTCAACTTGAAATCCATAAAGTTAGAGCTACATTTAGTTCTGACAGAAGAGGGGTACCTGGCTGGCTTAGTGGGTTAAAGTCTCTGCCTTCGGCTCGGGTCATGGTCTCAGGGTCCTGGGATCAAGCTCCACATCGGGCTCTCTGCTCAGCAGGGATCCTGCTTCCCACTCTCTCTCTGCCTACTTGTGATCTCTCTCTGTCAAATAAATAAATAAAATCTTTTAAAAAAATAATATTTTTTAAAAGATTCTGACAGAAGAATCTCTAACCTCCTATTTTTTCTTTTTCCAAATCTATGATTGTACATAAAATGGATTTAATTAAATGCTAAGAAACTATAAATAATGACAATGAGTAAGATCAGTAATTCAATAGCCATAGTTTTAAAGAAAAAAATTTTTATCCTTGCCTTAAAAAAAGACTTTAAAATGTGGGATGCCTGGGTGGCTCAGTTAAGTATCTGCCTTTGGCTCACATCATGATCCAAGGGTTCTGGGGTCAAGTCCCCATTGAGCTCCCTGCTCATCTGGGAACCTGCTACTCCCCCTGCCTGCCTCTCCCCCTGCTTGTGTGCTCACTCTCGCGCGTGCTCTCTCTCTCTTTCTCTCTCTCTGTCAAATAAATAAAATCTAAAAGATAAAATAAATAAAATAAAATAATTTGGGTCGGGGGTGCCTGGGTGGCTCATTTGGTTGGGCATCTGCCTTTGGCTCAGTCATGATCTCCAGGTCCTGGGATCAGACTCCCTGATCATCACAGAGTCAGCTTTTCTCTCTCTCTCAATCTTTCCCTCTGCCCCTCCTCCCTGCTTGTTCCCTCTCTCTCTCCCTTCTCAAACAAACAAACAAATAAATAAATAAATAAAATCTTTCTTAAAAATTAAATAAATAAAGTAAAATGGTTTGGGTTGTTTAAAAAAATAAATAAAATGATTTGACAGTTTAATAACAACATATTTGATGATCTATATAAACTTCATCTGAAATATTATTAAAATCATTGAACTGAAAACTATATACAACATCAATTAAAATAAAAATATCTGTTGTACACTGAAATCTAAAAATTTTAATATTTATGCATCTTGCCCATACTGTCTTCCTTCACTCCATATGCCTTTCTTTCTACCCAGGCACTTTGTATTTCCCCCTGTGCACTTTACTGCACACATCATAAAGTAATCAATGAGGAACTGAATTTTTCTTTTAAGGATATTATCCATTCATAAATTATTTAGTAAATAGTAAATATATTTTAGATCTAACCAAACAGACATTTAAAAAATTTATATGAAGTGGATTAGTATTTTTTAATTCTAAAATGGACTTTAGCAGTTGTCCTTTTTAGTACCTAATTTGTTAGATAATGACCGTTGGTCTATTTGTACTTTGCTACTCGTGTCGTGGTCTTTTTGAAACGCTCTCATTGTAAATTCCTATTCTCTCTGGTTATAGAACTTAGCACACTCTTTGTTTTCTAATATGTCCTTTAGTTAATCTTGTTGTTAATTAATGGCAACTAAATTAGAGACCAATTGGGAATGTGTATGTTAATAAAGTTTGTAATAAATGAATATGGGCAGTAGCAAAGATTTTAAGCCATAAAACTGTAAGCATGGCATCCGAGTCTCTTGACAGAAATGAGAACTAAGACTCTAGTACATGATGAGCTCAGAGAAGGTCTTCTAGTAATTGAAAGTGGCCCCTGGGTTCTGAAGATGTCACACAGCATCATACTTGTGACTACTTTAAAAGCCCCCTTTTTTCAGTCTCTCTGTGAAAATCTTGCTTGATTTGTTAACCTCTGAACATTACTGCCTGGAGTGGAGAACAATTAGATTCATTAATTTGTTTCCCTTCTCACTTGATTTAATACGTCCTCAGTAATAGACTCACTAACAATTGTAGTCTTGACTTTAGTACTTATTAGCAAATTATACTTTAAGCTGAATATTAAATTATCATTGAGGAATGTGAATAAAAAGAGAGCAATTCAAAGCTGGAAAAAGAAATAAAAACCTATTTTTGGCACACACTTTCAGAGGTATAGGATTTATATACTCAGAATTGTGGCATAATTTTTTCACACTATATTTTTTCTTAGTTAAACATAGTTTCTATAATGAAAAGAGATGTTTTCTTGAGTATAAATTATTAAATGATTCTGTCATGCCCCAAGGGAGGGATACTTCATACAGTTGATGGGTACTGATGGGCCTTGAGTATTCTAACAAATTAATTCTGTCTCTAAACAGCCTTGATTGAAAGAGTTCTAGTTTACTTTGGTGGACAGCTAGTTTTTAAACCTGCTGTGAATAATTAAAATGTCGGATTAATAAACACATATTAAAGATACAAAAAGAGAACAAGAAACATGTAGGCTGAGTTTGTACTCAAAGTTTGACTAAAGAGGTAGGTGGAGTAACAGACAGAAAAGTCACTTTCATTCTGAATACCTCCATCTCTACAATACACATCTGTGAACTAGAGAGGAAAGATCAAAACCCAGTACCCAAGCAAAGTAGGTGTTGTTCTGGGAGATCTTTCCCACTTTCGTAGGAAAGCCCAGGATGTTGTACCTGTTGGGATGGAGGCAGACCAGCTCAAGGCTTGTTTCCCAAATTCTAACTTCAACTGTGAAACTGCAGTAAATGATGCTGTTACTGCACACAGAATATGATGGAAAAGGGAAGAAAAGTCTGGAGGAGTGTGGTGGAAGAAACCTTCCTAGACAACCTTCACATGATTGGTTACATAGTCACATAAGAAGTAGGTAGGCCAGTGACTGTCAAACCTTGAACTTCATTTGAGTGTATTCCAATTGCTGAAATATCATTTTCAAACAGACCACAAGGCAGCTGACTATCTATCGGCACACCAGGGAAAACAACTTGGATATGAACTGGAACTAAGACTAACAAGAAGAAAGCAGCATAGATAATTGGGTCTTTCACCAAATTGACTTTGTTCCTTTCTAAAAGTAGATGACAAACTTTAACATTATCTAAAGGGATCATGAAAGTATAAAAATGACATAGTAAGATTTAAAAATAAGCCAAAACAGAGCTTCCAGACAGAAATACAAGGACTAGCATTAAAAAATCAGGAGAGCATTCCAGGACCAGCTAAGATGGAATAACTCGATATAAATCCATCTCTCCCACTGATCTCAACTAAAATTGTGGGGCATTTTTCAAAAACAACTACATGAAAACACTGATGAATAAAGAACAGTGGAGAGATTTGGGAGAGAAATTAGCTTTTGAAGAATAAACTGTTCTGTGTGGGAGTTTCCTTTTTATTTCCTTCCTTCTCCTTTATTTTTTGGCTTTGTAGCCCAAGTAACAAACTTTAAATAAGTCACAGAAAACAAAAACTCTAAGAAAAATCTTTATTTTTTTTTCCTGGCTAAAGGACTAGAAAAAGAGCCGAATAGTCTGAAAACAAAACAAACAAAACCAAAATATTTTACTCATAAACCACGAAAATAAGTCTTTGGGATCTGTGGGGTATGAAGAAATCCCTGAGTGAAGAGAGCTGAACATGAGAATCCTCTAACACCATGTAAGATCTAACACAAGTCTAAGGTTTACATACGAACTGTGCATACATGTAGGAAAACAGAGGAAATATCACAAAGGCTATGAGAAGAAAACCATGACGGAATGCTCCACCCATGTCTCAGACTGACCCTGGAGTGTCCTATGTGTATGGTGAACCCAGATAGCCAAGCATGGTGCTTGAAAACCGAACTTGGACTGCAATCACTGCTCACATTAATTGTGAACTGAACCTAACTGAGTTGACTGCCTGCTAGAATGAACAAATCAGTATGATCTAAAAAATATTTTTTCAGGCTCCAGAATCTCACAATATATTTAACATTCCCAGGATACCATTCAGAATTACTTCACACACAAAGAAGAAAGGGCATCTGGAAAGTTAAATAAATCTAACCAATTAATTGAATCCAATTTCCTTTAAAAAAAAAAAAAAAGTCAACCCCTGGGATACCTGGGTGGCTCAGTGAGTTAAGCATCTGCATGACCAGCATCATGCAGGTCATGATCTCTGAGAGGGTCCTGGATCAAGCTCCACATCAGGCTCCCTGTTCAGTGGGGAGTCTGCTTCTCCTTCTCCCTCTCCCCACCACTCATGCTCACTCTCTCTCTCTCTCTCTTTCTCAAGTAAATAAAATCTTTAAAGAAAAAAAAAAAAACAACTCACAATTATCCAGCTGTTTGGATTATCAGATTAAAAACTTTAAAATAGGGGCACCTGGGTTGCTCAAGTAGTTAAGTGTCTGCCTTCAGCTCAGGTCATGATGTCAGGGTCCTGGGATTGAGCACCCTGGTGTGCTCCTTGCTCAAAAAACTGAACTTCCTGGGACTGAGCTCCACACCAGGCTCCCTGCTCAAAAAACAAAACTTGAAACTAGCCATCATAATGTACTTCATGAGGTCAAGTTGAATGCCTTTGACATAAATGGAAAGATAAATGGGGAAAAGATATTTTGTACTGAATAGACACTACACAAGAGAACAAAATGGAAATTATAGATCTGAAACCTAAAATACATGAAATATAACTAGGGCATTAATACCAGAATAAAGATGACAGAGAAAAGAAAATAAACGAATAGTAATCATTCCATCTGGAGAACAGGGAGAAAAGAAAAAAACCAAAAAAAATATTAAACAAAACAACAGAGATTTGTACCATAATGTCAAAAGATCTGACATTGGTGTCACTTGAATCCCAGAAGGAGAGGAGAAAGAGACTGGTACAGAAAAAGGATTTGAAGAAATAATGGCTGGGAACATCCCCAAATTGTTGAAAGACATACATTACAAATTTCAGAAGCTCAGCAAACTCCTAAGAGGATAAACTCAAAAGCGCACCAAGATATATCAAACAAAAGCATTAGAAAGCCAAAAGTGAATAAAAAGATGTTGTAAGCCTCCAGGGTAAAAATATAAATGCTATAAACAGGAATGTGACTGAATAAATACAGATTTTACATCAGCAACCTAGAAGATAGGAGACAACAGGGCCGTATCTTTCAAGCACTGATAGAAAGCAAACATCAACACATTTTGTACCAAGTGAAACACAGTTTAGGAATGAAGAAAAAAAAATAGAGGCATTTTAAATTAAAGAAAACTAAAACAATTTGTCACCAGTGTGTCTGCTTTATAATAAATAAAGGAAATTCTTAGGAGGATGGGAAATGATTCCAGAGGGTAACATGGATTTTCATGAATGAAAGAGTAGCAAGAGAAAGGGTAACAATTCACCGTACACATAAAAGCCTGGAAAAATGCAAAAGACTGCCTGTTGTCTCTTAAATTCCTTAAAATATGTATGACTGTTGAAAGCAAAAGTGATGTTTTTCTGGCTGGCTTTGAGGTATACAATGTAATATACATGAAAACGAAAGTTGAGTAGAGAAGGTAGAGAGACTGATATAAAAGCCTATGTATTTTCTTTGAAGAACGAATGATAACTCTAAGTAGATTATAGGTTAGGTGTGCATAGTATAAACCTTAGAGTAACAATGAAGGAGAAACAAAAACACACAGCAAAAAGTAATGGGGTGTATTAAATGCAGAATTAAAAATTAAAACGGCCCCAAAGAAGGAACAAAATGGTGAATGAGGGTGTGGGGGAAGGACACAAAGAAAACAAGTAACAAAATGGCAAACCTATACAATATCATTATTAATAACTACATAAAATATACATGACCTAACTGCTAATACAAACAGGAGGAATTATAAACAAATCTGAAATTATAGAAAGTTTTAGCACTCCTTTCTCTGCAATTGATAGGAAAGGTAGATATAAAATGTAGGATAAAATAGAGCTGGCTTTGACTTTTAATTATGGTGCATATTAAAACATCTGACCAACAACCAGTGAATACATATTCTTTCAAAGGCACATAAACCATTCACCAAGGTCGATCATATAATAGATTGTAAAAAAATCTCAGCAAATTAAAAACAAACAAATCAATTAAAGTATGTCACTCTGACCATAATCAAATTCAAATAGAAATCAATAATAGAAATATACCTCTACAATACTCAAATAGGATATTAAACACATTTCTAAATAACATATATGTCAAAGAGGAAGCCCCAAGAGAAATTAGAAAATATTTTGGACGACATGGAAATGAATGTATATCAAATGTGTGAAATGCAGTTAAAGCAGAGATTAGGCAGAATTTTTTTCTCACTAAATACCCATATCAGAAAAGAAGAAAGGTCTCAATCAATATTCTAAGTTTGTACCTTATACACACACACACATTAACATATATTTTATATAATTTATATTATATATAATTTTATTATAAATTATAAATTTTATATTTACTTTATTTTATATTAATATAAATGTATTTTATGTTATATTTATATATCACAAATATATTATATATATTATATATAATATTTATATTATATTTATTTTATATTAATATAAATATATATAAATATTTAATATTTATTATAAATTATATATTATAAATATAAAAATATTTATATGCTATATATTTATATAGAGAGATAAGTGTAAAAAATGAGATGATAAAAAACAAAAAAAAGCATAAATAATGAAAATAAAAACAGAAAATCAATAGAGAAAAAAATCAATAAAATCCAAAGCAGTTTCTTGTAAAAGATTTACAAACTTAATACAGCTCTATCCAGATCAACCAAGAAAAAGAAAGGAACAAAAATTACCAGTATCCAGAATGCAAGGTTGGTATCACTACAGACACCAAAGACTTAGAAAGGGTTCTTTTCTTCCTTTCTGTTCAGTCTGGGAAATTCTCATTGACTTGTTCTCAGTCAGACCTTACCTATCCTCTGTCACTTCTGCTGTTGATTTCATCCAATTAATTCTCCAGTATAGTCATTAAGTTTTCTGTCCTAGCAATTTAATTTTACTTACAGTTTCATTTTTCTGCCTTATTACTTCATCTTTCCACCTTTCTCCCTTCATTCATTAAATGCCTAAATATTTGAAGTGATTTTAGAATCCTTGTTTTCTAAAGTCAACATAAGTCATATATAGGTCTGTCCTACCGATCACTATTTTTTTTTAATGGGCTACATTTTTCTGATCCTTTGTACATGCCATAGTTTTTATATTTTGTCCTGCACATTTTATACTCAAAGAGCAGTAGAAACTGAAGTAGATGATAATATTCCCCCAGAAAAAGACCTGTTCTTTCCCTATCAGCAAGGGTGAGGGTTTGTTTTATTCCTCCTTCTGATCAAAATTTGAAGTGGGTCAGGTCTCAATTAGAACTTTAATTATTATCAATTTTACTCTGTTTTATATCCTGCAGGTGGTTTCAAGCTCTTTCCTCCATCAGTGTTTTGGATATAAGCACTGTGAAACTCAGGATCATCTTCTGCTTTCTATTCCACGCCCCCCACTCCCAAGCTCCCTTTTGCAAAGAAGACTAGCTCTATGGTTTATACAACCTAGATTTAGGTCTACCACACTAGTTTACCTGTGGTATTCTACATTCAGCTGGTTTCTTCTAATCGCAGAAAAATTTACCTTCCCAGAACACGCTTACTCATCCAACATCCAAACCCAGATTTTAATGTGGTCTCTCATCTCTGATTACCTATTGAACATCTGTCCTTCTCTGGAATTTGATTGTTACTTGCTTCTATAGCTCTTCTGTATTCATCTATCCTTCTCTTCCTCCTTCCCTTCCTCCCTTCCTTCCTTTATGATACTTAAGCTTATCTGTCATCACTTACTTTTACACCAGAAATACTGATATTTTACCATCTTTTATAAGTTATTAAAAGTAGACCATGTCAAAATTTTTCTGATTTTAAAGATTATTATTTCTACTCTGGAAATATATGCCTTCTCAATGAAGACAGGGCTTATAAAAATACTATTTTTTACCTAACCAGTAGAGTAAGAGGTAATTCATGTATATATTCATACAATTATTTATTTCTAAAACTTTTTACTATTCTATATCCCAGGTCTTCTTTTAGTGACTAAGAATTCATAATGAGCAAATCAAAGGTAAAGCAAAATAATCACAATGGACAACTCTTTGGAAAAGATAAAAGAGGGGTGCCTGGGCGACTCAGGGGTGCCATGGGGTGCCTATGTGACTGCCTTTGACTCAGGTCAGGATTTCAGAGTCCTGGGATCTAGCTCTGCACTGGACTCCTTGCTCAGGGGGGAGTCTTCTTCTCCCTCCCTTTCTGTGTTCTCTGTCTCACTCTCACTCTTGATCTTGCTCTCTTTCCAGTAAATAAATAAAATATTAAAAAGAAAGAAAAAAGAAAGTAATAACAAAACATTTTAGTGAATAATGGGTAAAAAATAAGTTGATTTGGGATACTGAGCAAGCAACCTCAACACTCACAAAAATGTATGCTGGAATATCAATTGGTTTACACACTATTTCTTTCCTTTATTAGATTTCAAATTTGACCAGGATAATATCTGGGCTGGTTTTGTTAAACAATTTATATTTGATGCTTTGAAGGCTCTTTTGCTTTCTGTTTATTAGCAATCAAATCACTGTACAAATATTTGCTAAATGAATGAATTCAGTCAGGATCACAACCAAACATCTGGGAGTTTATAATAAAAAAAGGAACTGGATAAAAATAGTCTTAAATAAATATAATGTCTGTGGGTGCAATGATACTGTAAAAATGTTAATGTGTAATTTAGAATGTGACATCTGTAGTCAGAGAGCCTCAATTTCAAGATAAGACCTATCACTTAATATCTTTATGATTTTGGTAAGTTAGTTAATATCCATATACCTCAATTTCTTCTTCATCTCTACTTAGAAAAATAATAGTAGCTTTTCTGTATGTTTTCATGAGCACTAATTAATGTTTGTAAAGTATTTAGAAGAGCACCTGATATTAAAAAAGCACAATCTGAGAGTTTGCTATTCATAGGAATAGTGGTAACAATAGTGTATATTAATATTATATCACTTGTCTATTGCTGTATAACAAATTATCACAAACTCAGTGGCTTAAAACAATACCCATTTATTAGCTCACAATTCTGTGGATCAGGTGTCTGGACTGCGTTCTCTTGTCTAGGAGTTCAGAAAGTCAAAATCAAGGTATTGGCTAGGCTAGATTTTTATTGGAAGCTCTCAGCTCTGAGGAAGAATTTGCTGTGAAGCTTGTTCCAATTATTGGCAGGATTCAATTACTTGGGCTTATAGGGCTAAAGTCCTGATATCTTTCTGGGACTTCCCTTGGATGTTATCATTTCTCCTTAGATCCTTGCCTCGTAGCCTTACCAGCAAGGGAAAATCTCCATCCCATCAAATCCCTCATGCCTCAAATCTCTCCGACTTTCTCTTCTGCGACTAGCCAGAGAATACTGTGCTATTAAAAGGCTCATGTGAGTACATTAAATCTACCAGATAAGCTCTGTGTCTTAACATCAATTAAGAGCCTCAGTTATATCTGCAAAATCCCTTTTTCTATGTAACATAACACAATGAAGGTTGTAATATAGCAGGAACCATCTTCAAATTCTGCCTGCTCCATTTCTCCCAACAGGAATCCCACAAAAAGGTATCTGACATAGAGAACAGACTGTACTAACAACTCTCCAACCTACCTTTCTCCTAACCTTATTATGCTTGTTCCATTAGCATAAATGAAGGACTGGCAAGGATGAAATGACCCTTTTAGGGAATGGAGTGTTTGCAATGAAAAGGTATAGTCTCCCTTCATTCATGCCACCATTCTCCAGAGATTTTGGAAGACTTCAATATCATCACTTAATGATGTGTGAACTGGTGCACTCTCCATAATCAGAGACTAGCAAGCATGTTTCATTTGATAGAGGAGTTTAAGCTACTAGACCAGCAATGCACTGGTGATTCTGGAGATGCAGGAAAATGGATGGAAGAGAGATAGCTGCCATCGGACATGAGCTGCCTGTGAGTCAGCCAACAGCTCTACTGTTTGGTTAGGGAAAGATATGAGCATTTACACCCCAAGAAAATCTTAAATATTTCCCCACATGGAGGTACTGTCACAGTTTGTAATTAAACATCAAGAGAATTTTTTGTTGTTTGGTAGCATGAGATATATTCATGGTAAACCAAACCCAACTTTATTAACAATAAAAAAAAATTAAAGCAAAGTACGTTCATGGTTACAAGATACCATGTGAGGAGCTGCACAAGTCACAAAGTTAGTTCCTTATAGTATTAAATTAAGTTTTGAAAATAATATGTGGCCAGTCAAGAACTCAAATATTATGTGGAACAATATGGAATGACCACAAAATTTAGTGTATTTATAATACATATCATTATAATTTAGATGAGAGAATTTAGTACAATGCATGAGGCGAGGGAACATTTAAGTGAAAATGTTTATTCTTAGGACTTTATGGTTTTCTTCAGCATTGATTGGAATGGAGGATATTATATTATGATGGCTACTCTACAGCTGTCATTCAATAATATTTAATGATACAACTAATTTACTTCTCTGTGTCCATAAGTATGCATAGACTTGTTTTTAGAAAAAATCAGGATTAGGCAGTGAAAGAGAATAGAAATTTGCTTGCAGTGAATAGTTTCTGAAATATAGGAGTAAAAAAAGGGAGGCAAACCCAATGAGGCCAAGTCTATAGAAGACCTAAAAAAGATTAGATAGAGAAAATTGCTAGAGAAAATGAGGGTGTAGAGACGTGGGTAGGGTAGAACTTTTTCATCAGGAAATTGAAGTTTGGATAAGCATTCAGGATAGTATTCAAGATAATAAATCTCTTTGTGACTCCATAGAGTATAATATGAGGAAAAGAAATGAAAGTATATTCAGAGAGCAGAGGACCCAAATTCATTTGGTGCTAGTTACAAAATAGTAGAAGTGGTCCTCATTTACTAGAAAGGTTCACTGCTTACTCCAAGAATATTATCCTCACCCTAATATCCCTTAGAATAATGTTTTAAAGGTATTTTATTTAGAGATTGAAATCCATCACTATGCATGATTTAGCATTTACTTATTGTTTGTATGCAGGACTATTCAGTAGAACTTTCCATGATTATGAAAATGTTGTGTGTCTACCTATCCGATAGTGTGACAGCCCACATACGACTATTTAGCACTTAAAATATGGCTAGTGGAACTGTATAATTAAATTTTAAATTTTGTTCAATTTTGAGTCATGTAAATTTAAATGTAAGTGCCACATGTGGTTTGTGGCTACCCTGTGGTGCAGTAAGGATAGAAAATAATCTCATATTGAAGATCTTAATTTTTAAAATTCTCTTTTTACTGGAAGAATTAATTGGTGAACTAAAAATAGATGCAGGAGGCTTCTAAATTTTACAACACTCATATTTAATAGGTTAGAAAACATGAATTATTCCTGTATTTATAATAGCTGCAATGGATTTGGCATGAACATGTCCTGCCACTTTGCTATACTCTATAAATCACTAGATGATTTTGGCTGGTAGCTCCATTTTTTTAACCAGTGGCCCCATGCCTTTCCTTGCTCTCTGAGGATGACTCCCCCGACACCACCATATTGTTCTGAAAGTGGTAGCATAAGAATTTCTGTCCTGCCTAGACTTACTCCAACTACAGCTTTTAGTACATCAACAATCTGCCTGCATTATTTAATTCTTGTTTTCATCTCTGCAGTTAAAAACCTTTCTCAGAGGGACGCCTGGGTGGCTCAGTTGGTTGGACAACTGCCTTCGGCTCAGGTCATGATCCTGGAGTCCCAGAGTCCCGCATTGGGCTCCCAGCTCCACAGGAGCTGCTTCTCCCTCTGACCTTCTCCTCGCTCATGCGCGCTCTCTCTCTCTCTCAATCTCTCTCTCTCAAATAAATAAATAAAATCTTTAAAAAACAAAAAACCTTTCTCAGAATACAAACTCGGTGTCATGCTCTTTACTTTGTCAATGTTAAAACAGATTGCTGGATTCCTGAATTGCTTCTTCAATTTTTTGCCTATGCTCACACACTGTTATCTCTCTCCTTGCATATATCCCCAGAGACAGGCCAACATGCTGCTGCTGATGATTTTTATTTAAAAATATACTCAAAGACTTTTTTAAATTATCTATAGTCATGATAGAAATAGTCACAACAGGAGAAGCCAAAATAAGGAAAACATCAACACAACAGCAACCATTTTTGCTTTGGGTTTTCAATTTCCAACATGCAAAATTAAAGTTTCATACCAATTTTTACATTTTTATTATACATCAGAAAATCCAGGAGAAATGTCTCTGGTTCCCTAATGAATGAACAGGCCTAGAACTGGCAAACTGATTTCAGTATCATACTTTTTATGTTTATGTTTATTTTTATTTTTTAGTTAATGTCTAGGGTCTTTCACTACTTTTCAAAACGGAAAACCCTATGCTCGGTCTAACTTTCCCTAAGGAGCTATCAGGTTGTCTCATATGTTTAAAAATATGACACAGCTGATATAAATAATACATAAGAAGAACCCCTTAGTGAGACTATGTGATGAGAGGGAGGAAAAAACATGAGTCAAATGCATATGAAAGATGTTTTTATTCCCAGCATCTTCCCTGGCATACTCTCCTCTCAGTCTACCCACCCAGAGAAGGAAATGCTTTAAGAATACAGCAGAGATGCCACATCCTTCTCTGAGGTGGGTTTTGTGTTTTTTGTTTTGAGACTAAAGCATAACAGGTTAGGGGAGCAAAACATATCCAAGTATTCCCATACACCTACATTAAGGTCATGAGAAATGCATGTGGCAAGATTTTTTCTTCAAATCCTAAAGCTGTATTTTTTTTTTTTACTTCTTTCTTTGTATGTGAAATACCCATTCAGTTATTCAGCACAATCAGCAAATATTCACTGTACAAGTACTATATGCCAGGTACAGTGCTAGGCATTGGGGTACATCACTGAACAAAAGTGACACAAATCTCTTGACTTCTAAAGCTCACATTCTAGTGGATTTCAACTATATTCCTAAGGCATGTTTGAAAAATACATTTTTCCCAGTTCATGGAGTTTTAAACTTTATAACCCAAGAGAAATATGGACACTTAACTCTTCTCTCTGTGATTGAATGTGATTTGCTCTGAAATCTTTGAGAAAATAGAACCATCATTATTAGACAGAAAACTGTGTGTTGGAATGAAAGATACCCCCCCATTCTAGGTGGTGGGTTACCTAACAACTACCACCCTCACTGTTTTCTCTTATAGAATCTCATATTTGGTGGTCATGCAATCTATGATATAAGAAATTCAAATTCAAATTCAAATTCAAAGTGGTGTTATTTTTATTTCCAGCGGTTTATTGAGGGACAGATAGGTGGTGCACTTCTGTTCAGTGCCATACAAAGGAAATCTACTCAGATGTTTCTTTGAAAAATTCAATTCTCCATTAAAACAAAACAAAACAAAAAAACAACAAGATAAGGGGCGCCTGGTAGCTCAGTGGTTTAAACCTTCTGCCTTTGGCTCAGGTCATAATCCCAGGGTCCTGGAATCTAGCCCCTCATCAGGATCTCTGCTCAGCAGGGAGCCTGATTCCTTTCCTCTCTCTCTGCCTGCCTCTCTGCCTACCTGTGATCTCTGTCTGTCAAATAAATAAATAAAATCATTTAAAAAAAAAAGGATATTTGGCATGTAAAACATGCAATTATTTCATCCCTTTCTTCTTAGTTGAAATGATCCTTTATGACAATATTATGTCTGGAATTCTTGAAGCCATTTACAAGATACAAAATATGTCAGGGTAGAAAAGTAGTGGGCCCAGATTCTGTGGGCTACATTAGTACTGCAGGAGGGTAGAGAGTTTGAGTATATGGAAACATCTACGTCCTGGCAGTATGTGAAATGACAAAATATGTATACTAGTTATGTTAGTTGGGTATTCGAATACTCAAGTTCTTTTCTTTCTTTCTTTTGTTTTAAGATTTTATTTATTTATTTGATAGACAGAGGTTACAAGCAGAGAAGCAGGCAGAGAGAGAGGAGGAAGCAGGCTCCCTGCTGAGCAGAGAGCTCGATGAGGGACTCCATCCCAGGACTCTGGGATCATGACCTGAGCTGAAGGCAGAGGCTTTAATCCACTGAGCCACCCAGGTACCCCTTGGTTACTCAAGATCTAAAGCATCATGGCTGTTACAGTTAGGACAAGCTGTAGGATTTTGACCTTTTCCTTGTAGCTAAATTACAACAAATAATTCATTCTCAAGAAATTGATTTCAGTGTAAATTTTCTATCTACAACATGAATTTAATTTTAAATTTAAGTCCAAAGCAGACATGAGAGCACCGATTTTGATTGGCCACTCAATTAGCAATGGTAATGAGCAACTCACAATATTGCATGAAATATTATTAGGCAATGTCCTAACATTGTTTCTGTATGGTTCCAGGAAAACAAATATGCTTGAATGAATTACCACTTATTTTGGCTTCTCCCAAACAGTATTTTCCATTAAAAAAGAAAAAAAGTAAAGGTGCAAAGAACTCTTAATGATGTTAATAAAAATATAATTTCATAAATCCATTCACTTATCATCTTATCTTGAGTTAATAATGCCCTCCCCCTCAAGTTATATCTACCCAGAAGCACAGAATATGATCTTTTATGGAGACGGAGTATTTGCGGATATAATTAAGATACAACCATATTCCATTACTGTGACCCCCACCTCCAGTAACTGGTGTCTTTATAAGAAAAGTTTGGACACAGGTACAGACACATGGGAGAACATCAAATGGAGATGAACATATGTATAAGCACTGTGCATCTACAAGGCAACAGATGCCAAATTTTTAAAAATTATTATTATTATTGTTATTTAAGATTTTATTTATTCATTTGACAGAGAGAGAGAGAGATCGCAAGTCGGAGAGAGGCAGGCAGAAAGACGGGAGAAGCAGGCTTCCCGCCAAGTAGAGAGCCTGATGCGGAGCTCGACCCCAGTACCCTGAGACCATGACCTGAGCCGAAGGCAGAGGCTCAACCCACTGAGCCACTCAGGCGCCCCAAATATTCTCAGCAACCATGAGAATCCAGGTGAGAGGCATAGAACAGATTCTCTCTCAGAAGCTTCAGAAGAAATCAACATTCCTGACATCTGTACTTCAGGATTCTGGCCTCCAACTTTGAGAGGATAGATTTCTGTTATTTTAAGTTACCTAGTTTGTGGTAATTTCTTACAGAACACCAGGAAACTAATAATCAATATATTTATGGCTAACACAAATGAGTATGTGTAATATAGTATGCAGTTTTGCCACTGCATTTAGATTTTTGATAAGTGAAAATTGTTTTTTATGCAATTTGAATTTATCTGATTCATAAGGTCATTTCATATGTTAAGGGATATTCCTTTCCTCCTTTGTGAAGTACCTTCTCACATATATTTAGCTTGTCTCTATTAAGCAAATTTTGTCTTCTAGATAATAACAGCATTAAGGAGATTTGTCTTGGTGTATAAATTGCAAATATCTTCCCTCAGCTCTTTTTATCTCTTGTCTTTTAATTCTGCTTATAGTATAAATATCCTTGCATGTTTTAAAATTTTATTCAAATTTATTGTTTCTCTTATTGATTCTGTATTTTAGATTATATGGAGGTTCCCACAAATCCATGACTATGATGGAAATCATCGACATTCTTTCTAGTAGGTATAGTGTTCCATTTCCACATTTAAATCTCCAATCTGTATTCTATTATGCAATATGAAGTTCAGTTTACATTCTGTAAATTTTCCAAATGGCTTCTCAATTATCCATTACCTTACGAAAGAAACCACTCATCACATGATTTGAGATTCTAGTTTTACCATATACCAAATTTCTCTGTGCATGCATGTCTCTTTCTGTACATCCTTTTGTTTGCATTATTCTATCTATTCAATCACAGGGATTAAATTATACAAACTTCATATTTTAACACTGCATTTGGGTAGTACGCTAATATTTTGCCTTTTATCATTTTCTTGCTCTTCAGTGTTATTTGTATTTTCCATGAGAATTAATAATCAGTTTGCCCACCTTTGAGAGGAAAATGTTGATTATTTGATATGAATTACATATAATTAATTGTACATTAAGTAGAATTGGCATTTGTCATGTTGAATCTCTCTATCCAAAAATGTGTGATAACTCTTCCTTTGTTCAGTTCTGTTTTGTAGCTTTTAGAATTGTTTTAGTACTCTCTTCATACACCATTTGCAAACTTCATGTGAATTTTATGATAGATATTTCATATTTTATTGATATCATAAATAGGTCCTCTTTGTTTTATCTTGTAACTTTTTTCTTAAATATAAAATGTTTACTTTTAGCCTCCTATACATGGAGTATTATTCCTCTCCTTTATTAATTCTTCAAATTCTACTACCACTTATAGCTTTTCATTTGATATTCTTGGACATTTTTACACACACACACACACACACACACATTCATAGCAGCTGCAATGAATATAGTTTTGCTTCTTCCTTTCTATTTCCTCAGTTTACTATTGCTCTCTCTTATGTAAACACATTGACCATTTGTTCAATAGTAGGAACAATACTGGGTATCCTTTTTTCCCCTCTAACTTTATAGAAGAAATGTTACTAATATGTATTAACTGAAATACTAATGTTGGCAATAATATATAATTTTAAATCTATTATAGAAGTTTCTATTTACTATTTTATAATGTGAATGTGTTTTACGTCAAAAGCCCTTTCATCATCAATATTTTTCTTCTTAGATATAATACTATGATAAATTATAATAATAGATGCCTTCATTGAACCAACTTGCCTTCTCTTTTCATACTTGCATTCTTGAGAAGAATCTCAGGTGATTATGATATATTTTCTTGTTCACTGTTGTAAGCTATTTGCTACACTGTATTTTACATTTTCATATTGATATTCATAATTAATATTTATTTGTAGCTTTATTTTTCAAATACATGTTTATTAGGATTTGATAACAATGTTATATTCACTTCATAAAAGGCATCTTTGAGGTTTTCTTTTTTCATGCTCTGAAGGAGTCTTAAGATCACAATGACTCTTTGATCCTTGAGGGTTTAGAAAATTACTCCTGTGAAAAAAATCTACACTCAGGACATTCTTTTGGCTTTTGTTTTGGAGGGTATATGAAGCTCATTTACATACTAATGTGTCTTAATGTTGAAATTACTCTATTTATATTTTTTCTCTTGTCTGGGGTTTTGAATTTTCTTGCTAACAGAAATTTATTTATCTGCTAACCCCCACAACCTCAACTTCTATTTCTCTTGACCTAGTGTTCTTTTCATGCTTAATTTGTTTTCTATTTTCAGAATATTCCCTCATGAGTAGGCTCTGTCATTTTAAAAGAGTATCTGATAGATACTTCAGAGGGTCATAAGAACTTACACCAGCACAGTCCTATAAACTCTCCTATATATTTTCATATATGCATGCATACAATTTTTAAAATTCTCATGTTCATACTCATCAGCAATTCAGAATCTGCATGGGAATTTCCCAATTTCACTGACTGACTTTCATGCAACCCACTCAAGGTTGTACTCAAAAGAGGTAGAAACAACCCTTTATTTTAGGATGTGAGTATCTGTTCTATTTTTTAATTTTTTCTACCTTTTTCCCCCTCCCCACTGATGCCTACTAGATGACTCCTGATCTCAGGATTGTCATAGCACTCATGTTGTAAAGTTCATCAGGATTTTCTGCCATCAAGTTTTATTGAGAGTATCATTTTCATGTTGTTGATTAGTATCTTATTTCGTATATTTCGTTCTCTGGAAAATTTTGTGGCAATTCAAAAATGACATTTTTGCCCTCATCACACATCTGAAAGTCTCATGTATTTTTTAAAATTAGGGAAAAATCGGGAGGTTGCTATGTGGTTACTTTTGGAAAGAGTAAGAAAGCTAAGAAGCAGACTATATCCATCAGCCCGGTGTATCTCAGAGTGAACATGCAAAGGTTAGTACAAGCACATTGTGGTCCAAAGACAAAAACACAAAAACACAAATGTCTGAATAACTGAGAGCTATGAAATTTAAGCAAAGGAAATGACTGGGATGTTCCTCTTGAGATTCCGAAGTTTCCTCATGGCTGAGCTGTTAGGTTAGCATAACCCACTTCCCAATAATCATGGAGATTGACCTTTTATATAGGTTTAGTATTTTTGGACCATAATCTAAGTCACATCATACCACAAATTCATTTCCTTGTCTCATTAAATTCTCTGGGCCTCTATAATAGCATTAATTTGAGAAGTTGTTTGTTGTTTTTCAATCAAAACAGGATTTTGCATTTAGTGATTTTGTTTGAAGATTCCTGAGCACTTCTGTGAATAGCAGGGTCAATGATAGAGAGGGAAAGCCAATTTTCCACAGATCTGGCTTAGGTGTTGATTTTATTTACCAGCCTTTACCACCTTGTTAAATTTTTCAATTTTGATCTTTATTCCTTTTGTCTCACCTCTATGAGAGTTGCCAAGAAATTTCCCAGAATATATAGACTATTTCTCACCTAATGAACATTTCTTCCTGCAAGTTTAGTAGGAAATTATGCATATATATCTATTGCACCACGTGAGACTCAACAGAGAGAAAAATTCTGTGCAATGGATTCTTTCTCTTCCTTCTCGCTTGTGGTATTTCTCTTGCCAGGAAATCTGTGGAGAAGAGAGTAAAAAATGGCAGAAGTAGCATCTTCTCCCAGTATAGCATATGCCTTCATGTCATCTTCCTGCCAAGAGGACTGGAACCAAGCTAGCTATTATGGCTACACTCTAGTAATCTCATCTCTAAGTGGGATGTTGGTGCCTTACATTAGCTGATCTTCTATACAGAAATGTTCTGGTCAAAAGCAAAGCAATGCAAATGACAAAAAAACCTTAGAAATAAAATCCAAATATTATTTCTGGAATGTTGGATAGATACTCATACATAACCACAAAATGAGCCCAGTGCACAAACTGGATGACTAACCTTTCTTTGAGCTTGGTGGCGATGCTCCCAATGATTTCCTAAATTCAAATGAAATCACAGCCAGACTCCTTGAATTTTCTCAGGCATTCCAATTTCAATCATGAGCTAGTTTAGCTGGAAGTCAGGTTCTTCCCAAGTTCACTAGAAGACTTCTTGTCTGTAGCTTTAGACATTCTGGCCAACACTAAGCTAAGTAGGCAAGGTTAGTTTTTTCTATGGTTTATTATAGTCTTTGCCATTTACTTCCTGGAAATTGCTGATGAAAATCATATGACCGATATTTAAAAAATAATTTAGATATTTCCCCTATTCATTTTATTATTTATTCTTTGTGTAATTTGTTTTTGGTGAGTTCTATTATAAATAACTAAATAGAGTTCAAGAGGCATATTAGTTCTACTGATTAATCTCAGTTTATATGCTTGACAATTTTGTTCTAACAGAATGGCTAAGAGTTTCTTTCCAAAGAGGATTAGGACACTAAGACGAAAGAAAACATCATAGCCACGGACAAAACAATTTACACACATATATAACTTTTTCTTCATATACATCACAAAAAAAGACTTTTCTATATAACATTTTTGAAAAACATTTTAAAATTATCATTTAAACTTTTATCACTCAAAACTCTTACACACACGATAACACGTAGACTCATCAAACCACTATGTTGTACATCTGAAACTAACGTAATAGTGTCAACTATAATTCAAGTAAAAAAAAGAATCTTAGTTTGTGCATGAATATAAAAAACAACTATTTCATACATTTTCCCATATTATCACTGAATAAGTAGTAACTGTGTTTTTGATAAGTTGAGAATGAAACTACTACTATTCAGCTGCTTGGATCATCACTGGATCTAGTGACCTCCTACCATGAGTAGAATCAGGAGATTTAATATGGATTTTGTGTTGCACTTTGGCTACTAACAGGGATTTATATTTCCTAGTTTCAGTTAGACACTTAACTATGCACAAGATATTAAGGAAGATACACATGCCCACAGTGATGGTTGGCCAATATTTAGTTACTCCTCTGCAAGTGGAATAATGTTTGTTTTTATCCTTTATTTTTTATCTTTACCTGAATGACATTGTAATAATTTTCTAAGTAAAAGAGAAAGCATGGTGGGAAAGAAATACTGGACTTGCAACCAGACATAATATTCAATTTAACTTCAGGTTGCAAAGAATTAGATGACTGAATTAAGCTCTTTGAGCCTTCTGGACATAATGATCATTTTACATACAAAGTTTTAAAAATTCAAACATTATAATTAACAAAAGTATCATAATGCATGCCCAAAAGCATTGCTATTTCATAATCCATATCTGAGTGCTCATGGTCTGTATGCCATGTGAACATAATTGCTTTATTATTATCGATACCAAAACTATTAGTGGACTGTTGAGGCATTCCTTTAGATGTCTTAAATTTTATATTATATTTCTTCTGAAAACACTACTTGTGATTAGGATAAAATTTAGTCCAGAATGTCCCCTAATGTTTACTGAACACCAAGAGGGTTTTTCTTTCATAGACACAAGGAAAAAAAAAAGAAAGACAAGGCGAGAAAAACAGGAATTAACATATTTCTATGTCATAGTCATTGAGCTAAGAATTAGGTAAATATTAGCAAGAAAAAAATTAAATCCCCCCCCTTTAAAAAATCCCATAAAACATAATTGTCTTTATGCTCTTATATCTTAGAGCTTAATGGAAACTGCACTAAATGTGGAGTTAGAAGACAAGGTTTTATGACTGGTTATAACTATGTTAACAGAAAAAGTACTCAAAATTTCTGACCTCTTTATTTTTTATCTCTTTATGTGTAAGCTGTTACATCCTAGGCATCTAAGAGGAATGACACAAAGAAATATTTTCATATATGCTTTGAAAATCATACAGGGTTTTCTTATTTATCCATAATAATTTGGAAACTTGTATATTTACGAAAAAATAACAGCCTTAGAAAACACTGTTTTACACAAATAGTTAACATGTATTAATGCATGGAGTGGATTTTAATGGTTTATATGCCCTAATTCTCATTATTGAAAAAAAGGTATTAATAAAAATCCATAGGCAGAATTTAAGATATAAAACAAATGAACAAAGAATGAAAAAGAAAGAGAGGAAACAAAACATAGACTCTTAACAATAGAGAACAAATAGAGAACAAATGGATGCTTACCAGGGGGGAGGTGGGTAGGGCCATGGGAGAAATGGGGGATGGGGATTAAGTGCAATCTTATCATGATGAGCACTGGGTGATGTACAGAATTACCGAATCACTATATCATACACTTAAAACTAAACCAACGCTGTATGTTAACTAAACTGGAATTTAAAAACTTAATTTAAAAAATCATAAAGGGGGGAGAAAGAAAATACACCTGCTGTGATAGCAATCTTAGTTAAATTATTTTTCTACAATCCTAACTATGCTAATGATAAGCTCCCATAGAAAAGTATCAGGAAAATTAAAATAAAGCTTTAATGGACAATTATATTCAGTAATTTCATTGTGATGCCACAAGTACTACATGTTTTGAAGAAAATGTTAAGAGAAATAATAGCAAATTTGAGAAAGTGGACCAGGTAGTAGGTTTCGAAGTAAAATAAAATCATCTGAAAGAGGTTCATGATGGGCAGTAGTAAATCAGCTAAGGGAACTGAAAACAAACCTAAAAAACATTTTCCTTCAAAAAGAGAAATGCTCTGATTAGTGCCTTTGGGAGGTTAAGAAATCTAAGATTGGATTAAGATGGCTTTTCAGAACCCATCCATAAAATTACATTGGTGCCTCGGTAATACCAGCAGGCACAAGATGTTTTGTAGTTTTAGAGGCAATGGGCTATGCCATATTTATTTTTATAATGCCAAATTTAGCACACAGCCTGGTACAAACAATACCTTCACTAAATGGGTGATGAATAGATGGGGTATTATTTGTTCACACTGAAGCCAGTATGGTAACAGGATTCTTTCTAGTGGAGCACAGCTATGCTGTTACCTAGAAATCAATGGTGTGTTCTGAGCAGACTAATTTCTAAATGGCAAGACTGAAGGAAGGGCCAAGGTAGATATTTCCTGGGCCCAGGACCTCAGTGGGAAGGACAGGACTTTGCAGAAACTCCTAAATGAAGGTGAGCAGAACCTATCCCTCCACCATTATCTGCTGCTTGAGCACCTGCACTCCCTGGGAAGAAAAACACTTTTTATGGCACTGGTGGGAAAAAATGATTTCTCCAATGGCCTGAAAGTGCTACATGAGAAAACTCCAGGATTGGAAGCTTTCCTGTTGAATGAAAAAGCAAAAGAGGCCACACAGCAAGGATTCATAATGAGAGTAAGTGGGGACTACCTAATAAAGAAGGTGAGGCATTAGGAAATACTAGTTTGGGGAAATGTGCTCATACAGGGTGATGCATTTATACTTTTATAGTGCCAGAAGGTAGCGTTTCATTTCAAAGAAAACCAAATTCTCTTTTGTAAAATATAGTAAGTAATTAGATAAACTCACAAAGAAAAAACTTGGAGTTCCACTTTGTAAAAAGTAACTATACTCCAGTAAATGCGTGAGAGGGGGATCAATGAATATTTCTCTTTAGACATGCTAGGGTAATAAAACAAAATGGAAATGTCATGCTACACCCAAAGCACGGTCTTCTGTGATTCCATATATTGGTGCTTACTATGCTAAGACAAAAACAGTCATAATATTGGCCATTCTATTTTGTAAGCAGTTGTCCATGTTTTATCTTACAGATGCACTATCTTATTTAATCAGAACACTCTAATATTGTTGTTATAACATGTTAGATAATATTGATAGCATTTCAACTTTTAGATTAGAGAACTGAAGCCCAGTACTTATGTAATTATCCTATAATGTCTACAAGGACAAGGAAAATGTCTTCCTTTTTCATCAGTTATCACTACTACATAGCATGTTCTTCAGTCCCTGGAAGGCACTTAGAAGATATCAAATGGGGTGATAAGAGAACTTTCACAGATGATTAAGTTGTAGTATTAGATTCAAATATGTCTTTGACGTCACAATTTACATTTCTTACAGAAAGCAAGTGCCTTTCTTTGTTTTTGAAAACAGCTCTACTTAGAAACTTGATGATAAAATTAATATACACTTTCCCCAGAGGATATTTTTTTCCCCTCCCACAAATGATTTTTTAAGGCAGACCACCGAAGTTCAGGGGTCTGTGTACTTGCTAGTTTAAGAAACATTAATGTAATCTCTTTTTGGCTCTTCCATTATATCGTTACTCAGTAATTCATCAAATATTTATTGAGGGCTTCCTATGTGTCAGACATCCTTCCTAGCACTAGGGAAGCAGTGGTGAGTAAAGGAGCTCCTGTCCTCAAATGACTCACATTTGATACTTTATGTGCTCTGACCTCCAAGACATGCCATTTAATATGAATTCGTAAATGTTACTTATCTTTTTAGAATCTCATTTCCCCATTTGTAAAATAGAGATGATAATTCTTTTCTTGCAAGGTTGCTAAACAGATAATATATAAAATATGTAAGAAACTATAAAAATTGAAGCAACAACAGTGTTTAATTTTAAGGTTTACAGATGGCTGTCATAGACATTATCTTGCTAAATCCTATAATAGGATTATGATACTATCAAGATTATGAAACAATATGGTCAGACAACCTCAGTTTGAGCCCCTGCACAGATATTACCAGCTATTTGACCTTGAGAAGATTATTAACATTACTGACATAAGTTTCTTCATCTGCCAGTTGAAACCTACATTCTACTCTGCAAGGTTGTTATGGGGATTATTGATAATCTATGCAAATTGCCTACTCACTGAGCAGTAACTATAAGTGCTCAAAATGATAGGTATGAGAAGTTACAATTATATTGAGAAGCAGGAATTCTACTACCCTACTAGTAGGAATAATGTTTGGTATAATTCTTCTGGAAAACCACTTAGCAGCATCTCCTGAAGATGAATATATGTATTTCCCGTGAAACTCTACCCTTCCCATTTTCACTGAAAGACATGCTTTTGGGTGATTTTATAGCCTAAATCTAGAAAGCCTTAATGACAGTCATTAGTTGAGGGGCTAGTAATAAAATGGAATTCACCAACAGGAACGGATGATTTATAACACACAACAGTATGTGTGAATCTCAGAAACACTGCCAGACTTGGCTTTCAAGAAGCCAGACTTGAAAGAGTACATATTCTCTACTGCCATTAATATAAGGTAAAAAAACAAAAACAAAAAGAAACAAAACAAAACAAAACAAAAAGTTAAATCATGTGTTTAGAAATTGAAACAGCAGTTACCCTTCATGGTACTGGATGTATAGTGATCAGATGGAAACAGGAAGAGGGTTCTGAACAGAATTATGTTCATGTTTAGAAAAACTTAAGAGAGTTCTCCACCATGAAATTTTCTGTACATGTATTTTCCTTTAATAAAAAGTAAAAAATGGCATATTTATGAATAACTCTTCTTATTTGTTAGCATTAATATAAAAATTTACATTTTTAGAAACTTTTAAATTGACTATTTTTTACCCAAAAATGTCAGAGTATATAGCTCTAGGAGACTCATCCCTTACATACTTGAAGTCTCCTTCAGTTAGTTTTTCCAGGCAAATTTGTAACAAGCACCTTCTAAATCCAAAAGGCGAGGCCACAGGATCTTTTGAAACAAGGGTCCCATTGCTTGTTAGGAATACCAAGTAAACCTTCATACAATTCATCTATTTAAAAAGTAGTCAGGAGAAACTGTCACCAGCAAAGCAATAGCTGAATTTAAAAAATTCTTTTGCCAGTTTTTCAGAAGAGCCAACAAAAAAAAATCATCACACACTCTACTTACTACATTTGAGATATGTATTTATGACCACTGGTATTTCTAGTTCTTAAGGAGAAAAGTATGCATTAAGAGTACTGAGTATTTTCAATATTCTATTTCAAGATACTCAGTTCCATCAGACCCAATTTGAGCGTAACTCACATGTTATGAAATAAATGTTTATGTCCCCTTAAAGTTCATTTGCTGAAGCCCTAGTACCCAGTGTGGCTGTATTTGCAAGTAGAGCCTCTAACGAAGTAATTAAGGTTAAATTAGATCATAAGGTTGGAGCCCTGACCCAGGTCACTGATTTTCTAAAGAGGGACTGGAAAGACTGCGGAAGGGGTCCCGATCCATTTAGCCAGAGGATACAAAGACATTTTCCTTTCAAAACCTTTTCCTTTTACTTATTCAAAAGGCAAAAAAAGAAAAATCTAGAATTTAGTAGCCTCTCTTCTCAAATCTCTTGGACATACTTCTTATGAGAACAATAAACACCAAGGTAAGAATATTGCAAAAAAAAAAAAAAATTTCAAACCTGCCCCAACTCAGAAAAGAAAAAAAAAAAAATAGTTATTAGGAATGGCTTTGAAACTGTTTCTGCCCCCAAATTTGAGGAAACTTAGCAAATAAAAGAACCAGTAGGTAGCTAAATTGAGCTGTAAATGTTCATCTCTGCCTTCTACTCTTGTCTCCAGCATGTAGAAAAAGTTCTGATATATGAACTCCATTGCAGGGAAAAGACTTTCTATGTAACCTGTAGTAACAGGGAAATTATAAAGACCACTGAAGAATTTAATGGGTTTCATAGCTATATCAGAAAATTTAATAGCTCTTCCTCTACATAAAAATCATTTTCTATAATAATTATGCAGGACAATGAATAATGGCCCTCCAAAATTGACAAAGGAACCTGACCTTCATATATACATAATAGGCCAAAAAAAAAAGGAATTAAATGAAATTTATAGTATAGAGGAGACAAAAGCATCACTCTTTAATATTCGCTATTTTTTAGTTAATGAAATTGACTTTTTTCGAGCAGTTTTTGGTTCACAGCAAAAGTGACTGGAAAGTACAGAGTTCCTATATACTTCCTATCCCCCACACACCTACAAGCGCCCCTGCTATCAATGTTCTGCATAAGGGGTATAGCTGTTAAATTAATGAACCTATACTGACACATCATATCACTGAAAATCTATAGATTCTATTAAGGTTCACTCTTGGTGTTGTATATTCTATGCATTTGAACAAATGTATGATGACGTATCGACCATATATAGAATATTTTCACTTTGCTAAAAGTCTTCTTTGCTTTGCCTATTCATCCTTCCTCCCTGTTAACTCCTGGCAACCACAGATCTTTTTAGTGTCTCCACAGTTTTGCCTTTTTCAGAATATCATATCATATAGTTGAATTATAAAGTATATAGTCATCAGATTGGCTTCTTTCACATAGTAATATGCATTTAAATTTGTTGCCATGTCTTGACAAAAGACATGGCTTGATATCAATGGCTTGATAGCTCATTTCTTTTTAGTGCCAAATAATATACTCCATTATCTAAATTTACAGAAGTCTATTTATTAATTTCCCTCCTGAAGGACATCTTGGTCCCTTCCACATATTGGCAAATAGGAATAACATTGCCATAAACATAAATGTATGGTGTTTGGACACAAATTTCCAACTCAGAGTTGAACTGAATTATAAGGAGTGTGATTGCTGAATCATATAGTTAGAGTATGTTTAGTTTTGTGAAACACTGCAAAACTGTTTTCCAAAGTAGCTGTACATTCTGAATTCTCACCAACAATAGATGAGATTGACTGTTGCTCTATATCCTAGCCAGCATATGGTTACTGTCAATATTTTGGAATCCGGCCATTCTAATAGGTGTGTAGTGGTACCTTGTTATTTTAATTTGCAGTTGCCTAATGGCATATGGTGTTGAATATCTTTTTATATGCCATCTGTTTAATTTCTTTGGTGAGGTGTCTATTAAGGTTTTTGGTCCATTTTAATTTTTTTTTAATTGTTGAACTTTAAGAGTTGTTTGTATATTTTAGGTAACAGTCCTTTGTCAGATGTATCTTTTGCAAATACTTTCTCCCCGTCTGTGTCTTGGCATGTCTTCTCATTCTCTTGACATTGTCTTTTGCAGAGCAGAAGTTTTTAGTTTTAATGAATCCAGCTCATCAATTATTTCTATCATGGCTTATGTCTTAGGTGTTTCTATCTAAAAAGCCACTCCCATATTCAAGATAATATAGGTTTTCTTCTGCATAATTTTCTGGGAGTATTACTATTTTTAGTTTTACATTTGGGTCTCTGATCCATTTTTGACTTAATTTTTATAATGGGTTTTTTTTTGTCAGATTTTTATAAAAGGTTAATTCTTGTCAGATTTGTATCTAGACATTTCTTTTTTCCCGTGTGTGTGTGTGTGTGTGTATCCAGTTGTTCTAATCCAGTTGTTCTAACACTATTTGTTTAAAAACTACCTTTACTCCATTGTGCTGCCTTTGCTTGCTTTGTCAAAGATCAGTTGACTGCATTTATGTGGCTCTATTAATTCTAGGGGATATTTATCTAACATTTTGAACTCTGATCCCTTGTTTATAGTTTTACATAAAATATTATAAAATAATTTTGACATAATTACTGGATTTTAATAAAACTAAAATATTTTTAATGAATTTTGGAAACCAATAAATTGTACCATTGATATAAAAATTTTCTTAAATCATTCTTTAGTTTTAAAATAATCAAAATTTTAAAAAGAATTTCTACTTTATTTTAAAAGATTTTATTTTATAAAATTTTAAATGTTTAAAGATTTTCAAATTCAGTAAACTAAGTCATTTTATGAACTAAAATACTGCCAATGTAGATGTAGCAAATGAAAATACAGCAAAAAAAAATTTGAATTTCTGACAAATAACAAAAATTTTCTTTTTTATTATGTGTCCTCAAATATTGCAAGAGACATATTTACAATTTAAAAAGAAATCACTATTTATCTAATTTTAAATTTAACTGGAAATTCTGTATTTTAGCCTCAGGACATTTACCAAACAAAAGTATTTCACCTAACTACTAACATGTAAATGATTTCAATTTTTCTTTTCTTTTTTAATTTAAAGTCAGTTAATTAACATGTAGTATGTTATTAGTTTCAGAGCTGGAGTTCAGTGATTTATCAGTCTTACATAACACCTAGTGCTCCTTACATCATGTGCCCTCCTTAATGTCTACCACCTAGCAACCCTATGTCTCTACCCACCTCCCCTCCAGCAACCTTCAGTTTGTTTCCTGAGATTAAGAGTCTCTTGTGGTTTGTCTCCATCTCTGATTTTACCTTATTTTATTTTCCCTCCCTTCCCCTATGCTCCTTTGTTTTGTTTCTCAAATTCCACATATGAGTGAAATCATATGATTATCTTTCTCTGATTGATTTATTTCACTCTTGGCATAGTAGTTTCATTCTCTTCTTCCAGTTCCATCCACATCATTGCAAATGTCAAGATTTCATTTTTTTCTGATGGCTGCATAATATTAATAAATAAATCATATATATATTATATATACATATCATACCTTCTTTATCCATTTATCTGTCAGTGGACATCTGGGCTCCTTCCACAGTTTGGGTATTGTGGACACTGTTGCTATAAACATTGGGGTGCAAGTGCCCTTTGGATCACCACATTTTTATCTTTGGGGTAAATACCTACTGGTGTGATTGGTGGGTCACAGGGCAGCCATACTTTCAACTTTTTGAGGAACCTCCATACTGTCTTCCCAAGTGGCTGCACCAGCCTGCATTCCTACCAACAGTGTAGGTAAGAGGGTTCCGTTTTTTCTGCATCCTCACCAACATCTATCATTTCCTGACTTGTTAATTTTAGCCATTCTGACTGGTGTGAGATGATATCTCATTGTGGTTTTGATTTGTATGTCCCTGATCCTGATGCTGAATGATGTTGAACATTTTTTCATGTGTCTGTTAGCCATTTTTATGTCTTTTTTTTTTTTTTTTTTTTTTTTTGAGAAATGTCTCTTCATGTCTTCTCTCACTTCCTTGGTTAAACTGTTTGTTCTTTGGGTGATTAGCTTGTTAAGTTTCTTATAAATTTTGGATACTAGCCCTTTATCTGATAAGACATTTGCAAATATCTTCTCCCATTCTGTCAGTTGTCTTTTGGTATTGTTGATTGTTTCCTATGTTGTGCCAAAGCTTTTTATCTCAATGAAGTCCCAATAGTTCATTTTTGCCTTTGTTTCCCTTGCCTTTGAAGATGTGTTCAGCAAGAAGTTGCTGCAGCCAAGGTCAAAGATGTTGCTGCCTGTGCTCTCCTCTAGGATTTTGATGGTTTTCTCTCTCACATTTAGGTCTCTCCTTCATTTTGAATTTATTTTTGTATATGGTAAAAGAAAGTGGTTCAGTTTAATTCTTCTGCATGTGGCTTTCCAATTTTCCCAACACCATTTGTTGAAGAGACTATCTTTCCTGCTTTGTCAAAAATTGGTTGACCATAGAGTTAAGGGTCCATTTCTGGGTCCTCTATTTTTTTCCATTGCTCTATGTGTCTGTTTTTGTGTCAATACCATACTATCTTAATGACTACAGCTTTGTAATATAGCTTGACGTTTGGAATTATGGTACCACCAGCTTTGATTTTCTTTTTCAACATTCCTTTGGCTATTTGGGTTATTTTCTGGTTCCATACAAATTTTAGGATTATTTGTTCTAGCTCTTTGAAAAAAAAGTTGATGACATTTTGAAAAGGACTGTATTGAATGTACAGATTGCTCTAGGTAGTGTAGACATTTTAACAATATTTGTCTTCCAATCCATGAGCATGGAATGTTTCTCCAATTCTTTGTGTCTCCCTCAATTTCTTTCACAAGTGCTCCAGTTTTACTGAGTACAGAAACTTTGTCTCTTTAGCTAGGTTTATTCCTAGGTATCTTATGGTTTTTGGTGCAACTATAAATGAGATTGACTCCTTAATTTCTGTTTCTTCTGTCTCAGTGTTAGTATTTAAGATGCAACTGATTTATGTGCATTGATTTTATATCCTGCCACTTTACTGAATTTCTATATGAGTTCTAGCAATTTTGGGGTAGTGTCTTTGGGTTTTCCACATGGAGTATCATGTCACCTGCAAAGAATGAGAGTTTGATTTCTTCTTTGCCAACTCTGATGCCTTTAATTTCTTTTTGTTGTCTGATTGCTAAGGCTAGGACTTCTGGTACTATGTTGCACAACAGCAGCAAAAATGGACATCCCTGCTGTGTTCCTGACCTTAGGGGAAAAGCTTTTAGTTTTTCCCCATTGACAATGATATTCAGTGTGGGCTTTTTGTGGATAGCTTTATAATTCTGAGGTATATTCCCTCTATGCCTACATTATGAAAAAACTTTAATCAAGAAAGGATGCTGTATTTTGTCAAATGTTTTTTCTGCATCTATTGAAGGATCATATGGTTCTTGTCCTTTCTTTTATTAATGTAATGTATCACACTGATTGATTTGCAGATGTTGAACCACCCTTGCAGCCCAGGAATAAATCCCACTTGATGGGATTTATGATGAATAATCCTTTAATATACTGTTAGATCCTATTGATTAGTATCTTAGTGAGAATTTTTGCATCCATGTTCATCAAGGATACTAGTCTGTAATTCTCCTTTTTGGTGAGGTCTTTGTCTGGTTTTGGGATCAAGGTAATGCTGGCCTCATAGAAAGAGTTTGGATGTTTTCCTTCTTTAATTTTGTTATTAATTATTTTATATAATTGGCTTCTCCCATGTTAGGAGCATTAATATTTACAATTCTTGAATCTTCTTGTTGGATAGACAATATGAAAAACTGCATGTAGACTGTTGCAAAATATTCCTTACAGGTCATAGTCTCTAGTATTACAGACTTGCTTGTATGGAAATAAATGAAGGTCACCCACATTAGAACAAACGAATGCTATTTATTCACAGGTTGTTATAGCAAGGAAGTCAGCCACCGTCACTTTTGATAGACTCAAACGTGGGCAGGAGAGTATAAAAGTTTTATATCAGAGAAAAAGAGACAAGGATTTAGGTATTCCCTGATTGGAATCATTGCCATGGGGAAGCTGTTGGGGGGTGGGGGAATAACCTAAGCGAAGTATCCAATGTGATTGGTTAAAGGAGTCTATTTGGGGGCACCTGGGTGGCCCAGTGGGCTAAGCCTCTGCCTTCAGCTCAGGTCATGATCTCAGGGTCCTGGGATCAAGCCCCACATTGGGCTTTCTGTTCAGCAGGGATCCTGCTTTCCCTTCTCTCTCTCCCTGCTTCTCCGCCTACTTGTGATCTCTCTCTCTCTGTCAAATAAATAAATAAGATTTTTTTTTTTAAATAAAGGAGTCTATTTAGTTTTCTCTGGCTTGTCCTTAGCTGAAAGAGGCAGCAAAAATTAGGGGAATTGGCAGTAAGTCCTGACAGTTTGGAGTCAATTACTACATAGATTGTGTTTTAGATTTCTTTCTAGTTGCTGCATATTGTGTATCAGAATTCTGTTTTCATATGTAGTATGGCCATTTCCATTTGGACACTAATTTTTCCTTTATCTTTGCCTTTCTCTATAACTGAAGAACTGAAACCTCTTAACAGAAATATTGCTCAAGATTTAGACAGATCCCTTGTTCTCAAATTTTGCTTTGTTTCATTTACTTAAGAAATTTTTTATCAAATTCTGAAAGTGAAGCGCATGTCCAGGATAAAAAAGAGAGACGAAGTTTCTACCACGATGAAATTCATATTCTGTTCACACAAACAGATGATATAGTGTCAAATAGTTCAGTTTTTTCAACCACACAACACTATGCCTCCATGTCTCAGATATATTCACATTTTCTATATTTTTTTCTCCCAAAAAGAGAATACTCTAATCATATTTTTTGACAGGATCTTAATTGTATAATATTAAAACCAGCTGTGTGTCTATTCAATTAGAGCCTCATATTTGTCATCATTCTTTCCCAGAAGTGAATTAGACATTAACATCAGCTGCTGAGGAAATGTGCTCACATAGGCACTTCTATTCTTTACCTGTGTTGCTTTTAAATGTATCAAACAGAAACACTCAGGGAAATGAATTTGTTGCCTTGCCAGATCTTCTGGCATAGAAGACTCATAAGATGCTGATATCTTGGCTGTAAACTAAGCAGAATAAAAATGTCTCCAGATAGGTTTTTCACCCTTGAGATCTTTATGTACATATTTTTGATGAAGCCACATTGTCTTTATAGGATGCAGGTGAACATGGAGTCAAAGATGTTTTTGTGGAGAAATTACTTTTTATTCCTACACTTTATAAGAAAATCACAGCATGGGTTGACTGAAGAGCTATAAATTCTTTAAAGGACTTATATTCTTTTAAATGAGGAAAAAGCCACAGAACCACCTTTGCCAAGATGGGGAAGGATGCCAGTTTGCTAACTGGAGGAAAACAGTGGTTATTCGATTCAAATGTAAGTCAGAATCATCTGATTCACTAAGTCCAGAGTGAGGTTCCAAAATTTCGTCTAACATGTCAACAGACAATTATGCTGCTGGTCTGTGCACCACACTTCTAGAACTACTGGAGTAGATAGACTCCCGAATAATATATTCCCCTCTACTATGGAAGTCCTATTACTCATAATCGGTGCAGTAGTTGAAACTGGTTTAGAATGGGACCAAATAAAGTGCAAGTCCATTGGGTGACTGTGTGGTGTGCAGTTTGTTAAGAATCCAACTCTTGGTTTCAGCTCAGGTTGTGATCTCGTAAGATTGAACACCACATCAGCTCCATGGTCAATGCAGAGTCTGCTTGAGATTCTCCCTCTCCTCCCTCCCCCCACCACATGTGTTCACTTTATCTTTATCTCTATCTCTAAAATAAATAAATACATCTTTAAAAAAAATTTAAGTGCAAGTCCTAAGGATGAGGTTAATTTGTTTCCTCACATTGTGAGAGCAACAGGATTTTGCCTTCTGTGGAGAATTAATTAAATTTGCAAAGTTAATATTTAGAACAAATAGGCTCTTAAGGAGAAAATCCAAGACTGTTTTCTTACTAGTAAGAGATTTAATGTCATATTTATAGATGTGGAATTAATAAACATAAAGCTGTTGAGGTTTTAAATTTTAATTTCCATAAGCCTAATGGGTTCATTTTATAGTTTGGGTGAGTATATCTATGCTCTTATAGCATTTAAACAAATAAAACTTTCTATAGTAAACATATTATAACAAATGCAATTCCTAAAATAAATGTCTTTTACAAACTTTGTGGGTAAAAGATTAAAACAAATTCTTCACAGTTCAAATGATAATCTCAATGAACTGTTCTATATCTCAAAGATATTCATTCCATTACTTTAGAAACACTGCAAAAACTATAAACATGATTACAAGTTGGGGGTATGCCTTTTAACTAAAGTAAAACGTTTGCTCAGTCTAATTAACAGTCTTTATTCGTGGAACCTCTGAGGTAACTGGTATGTAAATATTACCTAATTGTCTCACCTTCATTTTGATAGTATAAATTTCCAAGCCTTTTTATGAACAAAATTATTTATTTTCAAAATTAAATACTATTGTGACTTGTGATATCTATTTTCTTGTAATTTCACTTGAAGATAAATCAAATAACCTATAGACTTTTCATGTTAATTTATTTATAATTAAGTGTACAGTGAATATAAATGACTGGATTAAACTTAATTTCTTCTCTTGCCCTGTTATACTTTGTTGGTTTTATTCATCAAATTCAATTCATTAAGAAGGATTTCTTGTTCCGAAACTCAAAATTTCCACAACTTGAGAATCACTTAATTTTGAAACCCAGTGGATTATACAGACTGATGGAAAACTTGAATGCACCAGGAAAATAAATGCATTCCACAACTCTGGGTATAAAACCAGTAACATCCCATAAGTGTTCTAATAATGTGAAAAGTACCTCAGTACTCTGTGCAAGATTCTGAGAAATTCAATCTCATGCATGTTATGCGTAGACCTTCCACTTAACTACAGAGCTACAAACAAATAAAGAGCCTCCATGTTGCCTGAGCAAAAACAGAACCAGAAACTCTAAACATCCAACCATTGCAATTCCAACCCAATTCCATCCAAACTGGATACTCATTAGATGAATCCAAGCATCCAGTCAATGCCAGACTTATACAGCCCTGTGTTCAAATGTTAGTCAGTGCTCCTCTCCTGTGGCTCCAAGGAACAAGCATTCTGTTTAGATTCTTGACATCTGCTCATCTCAATATTAAGAGACCTGAACTTCTTTGGGTGCTTTATGGAAATGGTTCAGTTTTATTGTCTATCACTGATATTACTCTCAACACAAAAATCTCTTACTACTATCATGGGAAGCTCCCTCCATACTGTAACAAATTGAGTCTGCACATTGGGCATACAACAAGTGTACATTTTAAATGGTTTTGTTCTGAAACTAAGCTTGTTCATTTTCCAAAACAAAAACTTGCTTGCTTGCTTTCTGGCTAAGTAGGGTTGGTGAGATATGGGGGTGAATGGTAGGAAGGGAAATATAAAATTTGTTTTCTTTTTTTAAGTAGCAGTACAAAACAAATACATAATCAATCTATAAATCACTTGCCACTGTGTGTGTGTGTGTGTGTGTGTGTGTGTGTGTGTGTGTGAACACCTGTCCTGTAGCCTAATGGGAGCGATGAAAGAAGAAAGGGAAGGAAGAAAGGAAGGAAGGAAGGAAGGCAGGCCTATATATGTAGACTAATAAGTTTTTCTGTTTAGGGTCTCTTACTTCCCTCTCCTAAAATAAATGCACTTTCCTATATTAAATACCTTTTTGATAGAAGGGCTTTCTTTGTGAAGGGATCTGAGTGAGATGTTCACTAATTGAGCAATATTCCCCAAATAATTCATAATTAGGGGCTTTTATTCCCTTCAATTCAAGTTTGCCCTTTTTAACAAATACAAACACATCTTAAGAAGTGGGACACCATAGGAACCAATGTTGGAAGACCAGTGTTTCCTCCACCTCAATACCATGTGTTATATAGTTAATAACATCTTTACAATCTTATTTTGGAAATAGCTGAAAAGATAAAAGGAAAATATGCTCATTTTACTATTTGGTATTTTTAAATGACCATTATGTCTTTTTTTTTTTTTTTTAAATTAAACTATCTAGTGCTAGGAGATGGTCTTGGTCAGTGAAAACAGGAACATTTACTCAAACAGATATTACATTTATATCCTCTTTTGTCAAGAAATCTCAATATAAGTAATAGAAATTTCATGAACTAGTATCTAAAACTGAGGTGAACTTTGTGTATATACCTAACACTAAGAAACTTGGCATTCAATTCTTTTAAAAAAGCTTACATTTTAAGAATTTCAGCTTTTTCTGAAGTTATACCTAATTACACTGAAAACTTAAGACAGTTTTTATAAAACAAAGAAAGGTATTTTATAAAGAAAGGTATTTTATATTAACAAAACAGGAAACAACATGTGTTGGAGAGGATGTGGAGAAAGGGGAACCCTCTTACACTGTTGGTGGGAATGCAAGTTGGTGCAGCCTCTTTGGAGAACAGTGTGGAGATTCCTCAAGAAATTAAAAATAGGGACGCCTGGGTGACGCAGTTGGTTAAACGACTGCCTCCGGCTCAGGGCGTGATCCTGGAGTCCCGGGATCGAGTCCCACATCAGGCTCCCAGCTCCATGGGGAGTCTGCTTCTCCCTCTGACCTTCTCCTCGCTCATGCTCTCTCTCACTGTCTCTCTCTCTCAAATAAATAAAATAAAATCTTAAAAAAAAAAAAGAAATTAAAAATAGAGCTTCCCTATGACCCTGCAATTGCACTCCTGGGTATTTACCCCAAAGACACAGATGTCGTGAAAAGAAGGGCCATCTGTACCCCAATGTTTATAGCAGCAATGGCCACAGTCGCCAAACTATGGAATGAACCAAGATGCCCTTCAACGGATGAATGGATAAGGAAGATGTGGTCCATATACACTATGGATTATTATGCCTCCTTCAGAAAGGATGAATACCCAACTTTTGTAGCAACATGGACGGGACTGGAAGAGATTATGCTGAGTGAAATAAGTCAAGCAGAGAGAGTCAATTATCATATGGTTTCACTTATTTGTGGAGCATAACCAATAGCATGGAGGACAAGGGGCGTTAGAGAAGAGAAGGGAATTTGGGTAAATTGGAAGGGGAGGTGAACCATGAGAGACTATGGACTCTGAAAAACAATCTGAGGGGTTTGAAGTGGCGGGGGGATGGGAGGTTGGGGTACCAGGTGGTGGGTATTATAGAGGGCACGTCTTGCATGGAGCACTGGGTGTGGTGAAAAAATAATGAATAATGTTTTTCTGAAAATAAATAAATTGGAAAAAAATAAAAAATTAAAAATTAAAAAAAGAAAGGTATTTTATAAAGAAAGGTATTTTATAAATGAAAAATTAAATAAATAACCCATGTTCAGCTGAACTAAGCAGTCTTCTGTATTTCAGACTTATCCTCTCACTTCATGCCATCTAGATGGTATAGTCTTTATTGATTATTAGAAATAATTTATATTTGTCTTCTCTAATTGTAATTCCACAAAGGTCCAAGCTGTATGTGTCTTCCTCACTAAGATGTCACCAGAACCCAAGATATAACGATGTTCAGTAACTACTAAATGAATGAATACTGGCTGACTCACTAACTCAATGAATGAATGAATAAAATGTATAAAAGAATGAAAAGAAGAATACCAAGGAAATTTTTTGAAAAGTTATTTAGAAACAAGACTACTGTAAGTATGTCTTGCTTTAAATAAGTTTTTTTCAATGTTTCTAGATAATTGGAAAAACAGTAAAATGAAATTAGCATTTTTTGTTATCTTCAGTGGTAAAATGAAGAAGTAGATGGAGAAAAAGCAAAGGTCACAATCACAGAGGTCAAGATAGAGACTTTGTATTTTCCTGACATAACTCTCTAGGTAACTTCTTTCACCTTACCCCACTTTGCCAATGCAGACACTTCTTCCATGCTCTCTTTTTTTTTTCCCAATTTATTTATTTTCAGAAAAACAGTATTCATTATTTTTTCACCACACCCAATGCTCTCTTGAAGCATTTCACCTTACCCTACTTTGCCAATGCAGACCATTCTTCCATGCTGTCCTGAATCATTGTCTGAGTGTAGTTAACCTAGTCAATTGTGGTCTTTAAAACTGGCTGAGAATTTCCAACATTCATCATGTGACCCAGTTCATGGTAAAAAAAAAGTCATCGCAGCAAGTCCTAGGTGTATATTTTTATCTTCTTTTATGTTCATACTGCATCTTTCCAACTTAATTATAAGCTTTTCATCTCTACAGTATTAGTTCCTATATTGGAGATTTCTAAGACTTCCCTCAAATAGTTCCACTTCTTTTTCAGCTGGATCTGAACAAGTAGCAAAATATAATAGAACATAAATGTAGAGGCCAATATATAATGGTGACTGCTGATAGAATCCAATTTGGCATACCGTTAGGTTTGTTAAATAGATGAACTTGTCAATATTAATCTATAGAATCTAGCGATCTTATCACTGAGAAAGAGGCTTGTTCAAATAAGATTTACATAATGAAGGGGCACCTGGGTGGCTTATTTAAGTTACTAACTCTTGATTCCCGCTCAGGTCATGATCTTACAGGTCCTGAGATTGAGCCCCTCCCCATCCCCATGGTACTCCATGCTCAGTGAGAAGTCTGCTTGAGATTCTCTCCCTTTGCCCCTTTCTCCACTCATATGCATGTGCTCTCTCTCTCAAATAAGTAAATCTTTTTAAAAAAACAAAGATTATATAATGAAGAAAGAGAAAAACTCTGTTGATAGTCATACTCTCAAGAGAATGGAGGTGTTGGAGATTAATTTACCCAGCCTTTCTAAACTCACAACCCAGACAAATTTCCTTGAAGAGGAATGATCAAAAGATGGAGAGTTTCCAGAAGTGAATCCAGAGAAATCAAAACCAGAAGTATATAAGTGTTTTGGATAACCACTTCTCTATGTCTCCACATAGACTTAGCTATACTTTAGCTGTTCTCAATCCAAAGAATTATTTTTAAATGACATTTATTTAAATATAAAGCTCATACATAAAATTTAACTTTGACCTCTCCCTTTTGTTTCAGTCTTTTATTATTATTATTATTATTAACATGTAATGTGTTATTTGTTTCAGGGATACAGGTCTGTGAATCATCAGTCTTACACTATTCACAGCACTCACCATAGCCCATACCCTCCCCAGTGTCCAAAACTCAGCCACTCCATCCCATACACACCGTTCTCCTCCAGCAACCCTCAGTTTGTTTCCTGAGATTGAGTCTCTTATGGTTTGTCTCCCTCCCCTTGTTTCAATCTTGAGTTCAAAATTTGAACTTCCTATCTAATGGCATTTTATACTTAGAGAACTCTGTATTTCTGCTCACCACCCCCCAGCTTTTCTTACCATGGCCTTTCTCAGCTCCTTAAAGATTACCTCCACCATCTACCTTAAGTAAACCTCAGATCCCAGGAGATACACATAGACACTCCTATTCTTTCAATCTTATATTTCATTAGTCACTTAGTTCTTATGGTTCCACTTTCTAATTAAATTAAAATTGTAGGTTTCTTTTTGTTCCCATTTCCACTAGCCATTGTCTTTAAGAGTGTCTATATTGTCACCTTATATATTTTATCCATATAATAATCTAATCACAGCCTGAATCACCCTATGTATTTATTGTTTTATTCTTTTTGATCTCCCTGACCAGAATTTCAGTGATGTTTAAGAGTGTCTTCTCTGACTTCTACATTGATCTACCCTAATAACTTGATTAGTAGGTGGCACATAGTAAATACTCTCTGTACAGTTGGCACATGGCTAGGAAAAGAAGTTATTTAATGTTAAATATATAAATGTATTTGTTTCCTTGAAAAAGGAAATATAAAAATTATACAGCAGAAATTTCCATGTAAATATGAATGTTAGTAAATATTTAGCAATTGTATATGAAATAATTTTACATATTTTCTCTGATATCCATTTTTATCACTAAAAAGGGACAAATACATCTTTGAAAGAATTCAACATAAAACAAAAAATGAAACTTTTTTCAAGTTTGGGAGATCTTTACTCAAACTGTGGCTATTTCCTACAATTTAACTGAATGTAAGGATGTTGGTATATACTGATCCTACTTATATCTCTTCTTACATTCTGTTTATGTCCATTCTATCATACCACCAAAAAATACCCTTAAATCTGGAAGGATTTTATTCTATGAGCCTAATACCAAGAAATATTTCTAACTTCCTCTCCTCCATGGTAAGGGAATTCTACCCTTAATCTCCCAGTAGAACCTTTCTATATGTTAATTTTCCATGCTGAAGGTTCAGGGTCAACATTCCCACCTTCGAAGTTGCCCACCATTCCACTATGTGTTTAGTGTTTCTTCTCTCACTACACAGTAGTATGTTGCTATTATATGTCTAAAATTCATCAAATTTGTTTACTTATTTTCTTTCTTACAGACATCATCATATTACCTTAAAATGACAATATGGGGAGCAGATCAAGGGCAAGGAATCTGTAATCTCATTGACCTAGTTTATTAAAGATTTTTTTTTTTTTTGGACAGAGAGAGAGCGAGCGCAAGCAGGCAGAGAGAGAGGGGGAAGCAGGCTCCCTGCTGAGCAGAAAGCCCAATGTGGGGCTCGATCCCAGGACCCTGAGATCATGACCTGAGCTGAAGGCAGAGGCTTAACCCACTGAGCCACTCAGGCGCCCCTCATTCACCTAGTTTAAAAGATTCTGGTTTTGATATTCTTTAGCTATATTACCTTGATTAAATTAATGTTTTCAAAATATAATGCCTAATTAAAAGAACCCACAGAACTATATATGTAATAACAATACCTACCAGTTAATGGTTTGGAACTTAATTCAAATAATATACAAGAATTTAGGCTGAATCTTCATATTCTCAATAATTCATATTAATTTATTATATTGCAGTAATTTTTATGTGTCTATGTCCTGTATTAATTTGTTAAATCTTTTATAACAGAGACAAATTATAATTTATTATTTTGCCTCCCCTTATCTCTATTTGAGGTTTCAAAATTTCCACGATACATTGTAAATTTGGACAAAATATCTGAACACGTACTTATATCCATGCTAGTATAGGATTCTTTAGAAGGGGAAAAAAAAAAAGAACCTACCTAGATCAAGATAGGCAGACACATACCTACAGTTAGGATCCTAGATTTTAGTTGTAAAAAATGGTTATAGTAAGAATGATTATTTACATTATTTCTACAAATACTTGTTCATACAAGGAGAAAAAAGATAGAACTCCTAAATATCTGAATAGCATTTAACATTTGAAGAAACTGCAACATCATGTTTAGCTTTTACCTCTTTATTTTGAAAATAAACAAAATGTTGAAAGAAATAAGGTTGTAGAGGTTATAAATTTCTTTAAGTATACAATGCTAACTGGGTCCTTGATATAACATTTATTTTCACTCTGAACTATTTTCTAGTCAACAAGAAACTCTCATTAATAAAAACATTTATACAACCAATGGCTTAAAACTATAAATATATTTTGAGTTCATCTCATGGCTTTTCATGTACAGCAAATGATAATTTCTATTTGTCATTTTGCACCCACCTGTACATTATTTTTCTTTATATAATGTTTAATCTGATTGGCAAGGCTAATATTAGTAAGAAGATGACAAGGAGAAACATTAGTAATTAATATTTATTGGATCTTCCAAGTATATTTATAAGCATATTATATATTGCTCCCCAAAATCTAATGAGGTAGCACTAATATTATACTAATTGTATGGATAAATTTGGTTGACTGGGGAAAATAAATAACTTTTTCAAGTATATAAACCCAGATCTGTAAAGTTATTGCTTACTTAACCACCTGCTTTTCCTACAATGGTTATTTAGTGCATTTGACTTAACAATTAACACACATTTGACTTAACAATTAAAAAATGTTGTTTAAAACTTGATCTGATTGTGAATATATACCGCTGAGTACAGTATATTAAATCTACCACAAGGAGAATTCTATGAAGATTTCTACAAAGATTTCTCAGAATGCATTTTGCATTCTACCTATCCATACTTGAGGAGATGAAATAATCAAGTGTTTTCTGAGTTTAACCAACTGTGACAGCTAATGCTATATGTCAACTTGACTGGGTCATGGGTGCCCAGATATTTCACCAAATATTATTCTGGGTGTTTCTGTGAGGCTATTTTTGGATTAGATTCACATTTGAATCAGTATTGACTAAAGCATTGTCCTCCCTAATGTGATTGGGTATCATCCGATCACTTGAAGACCTGAATAGAACAAAAAAGCTGAGTAAGAGGAAGGTCCTCCTGCCTGACTACAGTGCTGGGGAATTGTTTTTTGCTAGCTTTTGGACTCAGACTAACTCCAACCTCTTCTTGAGTCTTGAATCTGTAAGCTTTCAAATTGCAACTTTCATTGGCTTGCTTATTTTCAAACTTTGAACTCAGACTGGAATTACACCATCAGCATTCCTGAACCTCCAGCTTGCCAACTGCAGATCTTGGGACTTCTCAGCCTCCTTAACAGCATGAACCAATCCCTCATAATAAATCTCTCTCTAGAGAGAAAGATGGATATATATATATATATATATATATATATATATATATCCTATTGGTTCTTTTTCTCTGGAGAACCCTAATACAACAAGTGCTTCAAATAATTTAATGTATTACTAGGAACTGGGAAAATACAACCAATTAATTCTTTAGTACCTACACTGTAGGAGTATAAAGACTCAATTTGTAGTCTAGCTTCTACTATTTTTAACTCTGTTCTACATGTCAAATTCTCAGGTCAAAAAGATTTGTGGTCTAGCTTCTACTATTTTTAACTCTGTTCTACATGTCAAATTCTCAGGTCAAAAAGATTTTATGAAACAAATAATTGAATATGTAAAAAAGGTATGTTTTAATTTTAGAAAATCACAAACAAACAAAAAAAAGACCATTACAAACTCATTTGTACTCCTTTTTGGATGATTATTTAATTCTGAGGTAATTATTATGAATCATTGTTATGGAATTTTCTATCAGACCTTTGCTTAGGGTTGCTTCCAGCCCCATTGTCAATGAATATGAGTAAAAGTGAAAGCATTATTCTCTTATATAAAAAGCCTGTTTCCACTATGGACCTTCAGTTTTCTTCTAAAGAGACATTTTTTTTTTAATCAAGGTTTATTTGATTGTTATTTGATTTGTTTATTCAATTAAGTTGATTTTATGTCACTTTTTCTTTTTTACCTAGACTGCTTTAAAGTTACGAACTTCTTATACTCAAAGCATCTAAAAAGCTTCATTTGGAAAGTCAAATTATCATTAAAATTAACTTTGCAATTTCTCTTCAGAGTTAAAAAGGAGGATGGAGGAGAAAGAGTTAAAGGATTCTGCTTATAACTATTCGCATTGTAGACAATAGCAAATCATTAGAATCCAGAATGAAAATAATAGGAATGTATAATAAAGCTATGGTAAAAACTCAGAATTGCTGAAGTTTATAAAGTGAATGGACTATTTAAAAAAAATGGAAACAGAAAGAGGTCAGTAGTGAATACAAAATAAAATTATTTCAAGAAGAATGATAAAAAAGTGAAAAAAGAGATGTTATTTGATAAGAAATTATACAATCCGTCAGTTACCATAAAACACTCCACATGCCAATAAAAGAATAAAAGTTGAGCACACAGGGCACTTGGGTGGCTCAGTGGGTTAATTACCTGCCTTCAGCTCAGGTCATGATTCTGCAGTCCAGAGTTGAATCCTGAATCAGGCTCCCTGCTCTGCAGTGAGTCTGCTTCCCCCTCTGCCCTTCACTGAGCTCATACACTCTCTGTCTCTTTCTCTCAAGAAAACAAATAAAATTATTAAAAAAAAAAAATTGACCATGCATGTGTGTGTGTGTGTGTGTGTGTGTGTATGTATAGAGTCACCTATGTTGCCATATTTGATTTAATCCTTCTCAATATCCTATTCTTTAAGAAATAGGTCTTTATTTTTACTTTTGGGGACTTTAATTTTTTTAATCTCTAAAATGGAATGGTATATAGAACATATGATCAAATTTGGAAATTAAAATTAAATTATGTGTTGGTAAAAATACACATTTTAATTTTTAAATTAGAAAATATAATTATTGTACAATAATCAATTAGTAAAACACAGAGTCAAACATGAAAATTGATGTCCCATATCTGGACTGTCATAATGTCACTCTGCTCTTTACACACACCCATCTCAATGGGAAGTCTTATATGATAGCATATAAACAATGTTATCAGTTTGGTATATATTATTCCAGTCTGTTTTTATGGTTTCTTATCTATATGATTTTTTTTTTACATATCTAGAATCACATTTTATATATATGAGAAACTGAAATTATACTCATATTTATTTAGATTATGTAACTTTTTATTTACTTAATATATTTTGAAGCTCTTTGTATCAGTGCATATAGGTCTACCTGATTCTCTAAGTGGATTTCCTAATTAATTAATGCATTATTATTAATGCACATTGTTTACTTATACTTATACTTACACTTTCACTTTGTAAGGCTCATTTAATTATATTCCAAATCTATTTTTACAAACCACACACACATTTAAGTATTGCTACAAGCTGAATTTCAAAAGTAAAATTGTTAAGACAAAGGAGAAACTCCTTTTCAACCAACATAAGAAAACTTCTTAAATAAGAAGTAGCAGAGCAGTAGTGCCACTGATATCATAATAAAGCAATACGATGTTAACCTTGAAGGATGATATGGTAACTGATCTACACTATGTCAGCCACATATTACAGATACAGGCAGCTCCACGAGGTCTCTGTTACACACAGCATCACAAGCCAAGCAAAACAACATTTTATTATTCTCTGCAATTTTTACCTGAAATCCCAGAACAGTCTAGTAGTCAACAGGACTTACTTCCATTAGAGAGCAAAGGCATCCTTTTGCTTAGAATAAAGTCTTAAAGGCAAGACTAAAACCTAGTTTTGAGTCCTTTCTCTTAGGCCCACACCATTTTTAATTAACCAATGCTCTGAAAAGAAAGCAAGCCAAGGTAACACAAGGACTATGGCAAGGCTCTGCATACTCTGGCCTGTTAGCCAAATCCAGAATTGTACCTGCTTTTATATGGCCTCTGAGTGAAAATTTATTTTTCTTTTCTTACCCTTTCTTTTTTTAAAGATGAATGTTTGAAATCAAATTGATCATAAAGAATACTCGCTTTGAAGACCAATTAAGCAGTGTTATTCCAAACAAAAACAACAAAATGTTGTGGATCTTTATAATCATAACAAAAATATATAACTATAAAAACTTTAAATTTTATTAATTACAAAAATCATGGAAATTTCCTCTCTTTTTATATAAGTCCCTACATATAATATCTCCAATTTTACTTCTTGGTTCACAAAACCTATAGTATTTACTGTGACCATATATAGAAAATAATTGTCAACCCTTAGACTAAAGCAATGAGTCAAATTTATCTATTTCACTTATGTTCTTCTGACATCAAGCTACTAAGGTGATCGCTTCCTTAAAATTCTAAAAGTAGGAAACAAGTAGGTGTCCCTTTCAAAGAAAGAAGCACTGGAACTTTTCTTTTGTCAAACCAAACTCAAGGGAAAAGAAAGGTTCTAGAGAAGGTGGCTTCCAAAGGAGAAAAACAAAACAAAACATAGCAAGTAGTCTAGGAATCTTAAGAGATGAAATCCAAAGAGATGGCACCATTTAAGATTTCTTCCTTCACCCCAGTTGTCACACTTTACTACTATCACTTAATGACATGTCCTGAGAGCCATTTTATCTTCAACTCCTATCTATCACCCTCAGAACTGTAACCAAAAGATGAGAGAAGCAGAGAGGAGCTTCTTTTAGTCACTAACAAAGATTTATTAATGAGAAACCTCACAGAGTTGCTCATATACTTTGATCTAGCAACTATAATTTTCCAGAATTTGTAACAAATAATTTAGGGGAATAATATTTTATACATAGATAGATAAATACTGAGTACATGTATAATTGCAAACAGAAAGAGGGATAAGTCAAATGTCTGAGAGTAGTAAAATGTTTCAGTTATGGTAACTCAGATGGCATTTAGCCATTCAAATTATAATTCTGAGGACCATCCCAATGGAAAACATTTTTATGATATGGTGTTAAGTTAAAAAAAAAAAAAGTTTTTTGTGTTGAGCCTCTAGGAACTCAGGAACTACACCCCAGGTTTTCCTACCCTAGTTCTCCTTCAGTGGTGGTTTCTGCTAGAGTGTCTATTGCAGGTGCACCTTGCCTGGATTGTAGTTGATATATTCAGCTATACATCCCCTCAGCTACCTCTCACCAAAATGACTAGGAGTAAGAACACCCAACCGAGGAAAAATTCAGAGACTGTGCCCTCTGCCTCAGAACTATTGGATAAGTTCATAAACAGTATGTCAGAAAGGGAATTCAGGGTAACAATTGCCCAGGCAATGGCTAGGTTGGAGAAGACCATTAATGACAACATAGAATATCTAAAGGTGGAAGTGAGAGCTGATCTGGCAGAAGTTAAAAATGCTATCGATGAGATCCAATTTAATCCAAACACTCGAACAGCTAGGATAACCAAGGCAGAACAGAATCAGTGATACAGAAATAAACTGATAGAAAAGAAGGATCCAGAGGAGGCCTGGAATAAACAGCTTAGAAGCCATGAAAACAGTATTAGGGAAATAAATGACACCATGAAATGTTTCAGCATCAAAATTATTTGGATTCCTGAGGGGGGTGTAGAAAGAGAGAAGACTAGAAAATATAATTGGACAAATTCTGGATGAAAATTTTCCTAATCTGGGGAATGGAACAAGTGTTCGTGCCAGAAAGGTCAAAGAGTCTAGAAAGACATTCAGACACTTAATCATGAAATTCACAAATCATAATTTTAGACAGATGGTCTTAAGGGCAGCTAGACGGAAGAGATTCCTTATGTTCAGAGGAAGGACCATCAGAATAATGTCAGACCTGTCCACAGAAACCTGGCAAGCAAGAAAGGGCTGGCAAGACATATTGAGGCACTAAATGAGAAGAACATGCAGCCAAGAATACTTTATCCAGCAAGGATGACATTCAAAATGGATGGAGAGATAAAGAGCTTCCAAGATCCAAAACATTTAAAAAAGTATGTGACCACCAAGTAGTTGCCATTACAAGAAATATTAAGGGGGGGGTTCTATAAAAGAAGAAAGAACCCAAGAGTGGCATAGAATAGCAATTTACAGAAACAATCTGTAGAAACAAGGACTTCTCAGGCAACATGATATCAATAAAAACCTCTCTTTCAATAATCACTCTCAATGTGGATGGCCTAAATGCTCCCATAAAATGACACAGGGTTGCAGACTGGATAAAGTGACAGGACCCATCCATATGTTGTTTACAAGACCCATTTGGAACCTAAGGATACATCTAGACTGAAAGTGAAAGGATAGATAACCATATTTCATGCCAACAAGCCTCAAAAGAAAGCTAGGGTAGCAATCTCCTTTCAGACAATTTATATTTTAAGCTAAAGACTGTAGTCAAAGATACAGAAGGACACTAGATCATTCTCAAAGGGTCTATCCACCAAGAAGATCTAACAATTGTAAATATCTATGCCCTTAATACAGGACCACCCAACTACAGAAGGCACCTGTTAATCAAGATGATTGATATGAATACATTAATTGTAGGAGTGTTTAACACCTCTCTCAGTAATGGACAGATCATCCAAGCAGAAAATCAATTAAGAAACAAGAGCTTTGAATGACACATTGGACCAGATGGACCTCACAGATATACATAGAACATTCCACCCTAAAACAACAGAATAATCATTCTTCTTAAGCACACATGGAACTTTCTCCAGAATAGATCATATACTGGGTCACAATTCAGGAATCAACCAATAACAAAAGAATGAGATTATTCTGTACATATTCTCAGACCACAGTGTTTTGAAAATTTGTGGAACTCAACCACAAGAAAAAAGTTTGGAAGCAATTCAAACCTTGGAAACTAAAGACCATCCTGCTCAAGAATGTTTAGATCAACTAGGAAATCAAAGAATTTATTTTTTTAAATTTTTTTTCAAAGAAGAATTTAAACAACTCATGGAAACCAATGAGAATTAAGACACATTGGTCCAAAACCTATGGGATACGGCAAAGGCGGTCATAAGGGGGAAATACAGAGCCATCCGAGCCCACTCAAAAAAACTGAAAAATCCCAAATACACAAACTCTCTTTAAACCTTAAAGAACTGGAAAATCTGTCTGAAAAACAGTCTGAGGGGTTTGAAGTGGCGGGGGGGGTGGGAGGTTGGGGTACCAGGTGGTGGGTATTATAGAGGGCACGGCTTGCATGGAGCACTGGGTGTGGTGAAAAAATAATGAATACTGTTTTTCTGAAAATAAATAAATTGGAAATAAATAAATAAATAAATAAATAAAAGAACTGGAAAATCAACAACAGTTTAAGCCAACCCCACACACAAGAAGGGAAATAATCAAGATTAGAGCAGAGATCAATGAGTTAAAACTAGAGATACACACTAGAGATGTGTAGAACACATAATGAAACTAGAAGCTGGTTCTTTGAAAGAATCAGTAAGATCAATAAAGCACTGGTCAAACTAATCCAAAAGAAAAGAGAAAGGACCCAAAATAATAAATTATTAATGAAAGGGGAGAGATCACAAGGAAATAAAAACAATCATCAGAAATTATTATCAACGGTTACATGCCAATAAGTTATGAAACCTAGAAGAAATGGATGCATTCCTGGAAACCTATAAACTTGCAAGACTGAAACAGGAAGAAACTGACAACTGAATAGACCAATATCTAGTAACAAGATTGAAGCAGTGATCAAAAACCTCCCAAAAATCAAGAGCCCAGGACTTGATGGATTCCCTGGAGAATTCTACCAAACATTCAAAGAAGAAATACTTATTGTCCTAAGCTGTTTCAAAAAATAGAAACAGAAGGAAAACTTCCAGACTCTTTCTATGAAGCCAGCATTATTACCCTGTTCCCCAAACCAGGCAAAGACCCCATCAAAAAGGAGAATTTCAAACCAATAATCCTGGTGAATATGGATGTCAAGATTCTCAACAAGATCAAAGCTAATAGGATTCAATAGTGCATTAAAATGCTTATCCATCATGACCAGGTGGGATATATCCCTGGGATGCAAGGGTGGTTCAATATTCACAAATCAATCAATGTGATAGAACAAATCAATAAGAGAAGAGACAATCACGTGGTCTTCTCAATTGATGCAGAAAAAGCATTTGATAAAATATAGCATCTGTTCCTGATTAAATGATTCAAAGTATAGGGACAGAGGGAACATTCCTCAACTTCATAAAATCTGTCTATGAAAAATGCACAGTGAATATTCTCAATGGGGAAAAGCTGACAGCCTTCCCTTTGAGATCAGGAACATGACAAAGATGCCCACTCTTGCCACTATTGTTCAACATAGTACTAGAAGTCAAAAAGAAATAAAAGTATTCAAATTGGCATAGAAGAAGTCAAACTTTCTGTCCTCACAGATGACATGATACTTTATATGGAAAACCCAGAAGACTCCACCCCCAAACTACTAGAACTCATACAGCCATTTAGTAATATGGCAGGATACAAAATCAATGCCCCAAAATCAGTTGCTTTCTTATACACTAACAATGAAAATATAGAAAGGGAAATTAGAGAATCAATTTCATTTACTATGGCACTAAGAACCATAAGATACCTTGGAATAAACCTAACCAAAGAGGTAAAGGATCTGTACTTGAGGAACTACAGAATATTCATGAAAGAAATTGAGGAAGACATAAAAAGATGGAAAAAAGCATTCCATGCTCATGGATTGGAGGAATAAACATTGTTAAAATGTCTATACTTCCCAGAGCAATCTATACTTTCAATGTCATCCTGATCAAAATTCTACCAGCATTTTTCAAAGTGCTAAAACAAGCAATCCTAAAATTTGTATGGAACCAGAAAAGACCCTGAATTGCTAAGGACATGTTCAAAAAGAAAAACAAATCTGGGGCATTACGTTGCCTGATTTGAAGCTTTACTACAAAGCTATGATCACCAAGACAGCATGGTACAGGCACAAAAACAGACACATAGACCAGTGGAACAGAGTAGAGAATTCATATATGAACCCACAACTCTGTGGTCAAATAATCTTCGACAAAGCAGGAAAAAATATACAGTGGAAAAAAACAGTCTCTTCAATAAATGGTGCTGGGAAAATTAGACAGCTATGTATAGAAGAATAAAACTTGACCATTCTCTTGTGCCATACACAAAGATAAACTAGAAATGGATAAAAGACCTAAATGTGAGGCAGGAATCTATCAAAATTCTAGAGGAGAACACAGGCAGTAGCATCTTCAACATTGGCCACAGCAACTTCATTCAAGATATGTCTCCAAAGACAAAGGAAACAAAAGTGAAAATGAACTTTGGGGACTTCATCAAGATCAAAAGCTTCTGCACAGCAAACGAAACAGGCAACAAAAGAAAGAGGCAACCCACAGAATGGGAGAAGATATTTTCAAATGACACTACAGACAAAGGGCTGATTTCCAAGATCTATAAAGAAATCCTTAAACTCAACACACACAAAACAGATAATCATGTGAAAAATGGGCAGAAGACTTGAACAGACACTTCTCCAAAGAAGACATACAAATGGCTAACAGACACATGAAAAAATGTTCATCATCATTAGCCATAAGGAAGATTCAAATCAAAACCACATTGAGATACCACCTTATACCAGTTAGAATGGCCAAAATTAACAAGACAAGAAACAAGTGTTAGAGAGGATGTGGAGAAAGGGGAACTTTCTTACACTGTTGGTGGGAATGCAAGTTGGTGCAGCCACTTTGGAAAACAGTGTGGAGATTCCTTAAGAAATTAAATTCCTTAAGAAATTAAAAATAGAGCTACCCTATGACCCTACAATTGCACTATTGGGTATTTACTCCAAAGATACAGTAGTGAAAAGAAGGACCATCTGTACCCCAATGTTCATAGCAGCAATCGCCACAGTCGCCAAACTGTGGAAAGAGCCAAGAAGCCCTTCAACAGACAAATGGATAAAGAAGATATATATATATATATACAATGGAGTATTATGCCTCCCTTAGAAAGGATGAATACCCAACTTTTGTATCAACATGGATGGGACTGGAAGAGATTATGCTGAGTGAAATAAATCAAGCAGAGAGAGTCAATTATAATATGGTTTCACTTACTTGTGGAGCATAAGGAATAACATGGAGGACACTGGAAGATGGAGAGGAGAAAGGAGTAGGGAGACCATTTCAAAATTTCATTAATGTTACATTATATCATTTAAAATAACAAAAGCTGACAGCAGATTAATCATTCCTTAAAACTTACCATTTCTTAAGAAATTTGTATATTTTAATTTTAAATTTCTAAAATGGAGAACAGGATAGTTACTGCAAAACAGAAACAGCTAAGCAGCCATACGCCATCACAGGATGGGGGGGGGGAAGCCTGCATGAATGGCTTGCTATATCTGATTTATTTAAGAATAACTCAAAGGATTTGACAGCTGACAGAGGTTTTAGGAAGGGTGTGCTGAAAGTCGAGTCATGGTTGTAAAACAGAAATTCTGAGAACCCACTAAGACAAACTCCAGTAAATGACAGATAGTGATGTTGAGAAGCAAATCTTTTTGAAGAGTTAATGGCCCGATGTATAGTTAAAAGGTAGAACACGACAACTACCACCCCCAGTATAACAGCGTTTTACCTTAATGTACTCTTCGTGTCAAACAGTGAGTTTCAAGTAATGTCTTGCACTTCTGGGGATGTGTGAGCCCACTAAGGCACATGCTTAACTTAAGAATAGGCTAGCAGGCATCAGAGATTTATCAAGATTTGTAATATCATGTGTGATACTCTGAAGCACTGAAACAGTATATAGCATCTGCTTACAAAGACATTTTTACCTTTTATAAGTGCTTTGGTTTCAGAAAGCCCAGGCCTGGGAAATAAAAGATTTCCTGATGAAACTGTATTAAATGGTAGGATAACTCTATAAAATGTTGATAACAGCTGTGACCTTATCCAGTCTGCCTAAATCCATAATGAAAGCCCTTAGAAGTGGTAGCACATAGAGACTGATTTTATCATTTAAAATGCTGATCACTGGGCGCCTGGGTGGCTCAGTGGGTTAAGCCGCTGCCTTCGGCTCAGGTCATGATCTCAGGGTCCTGGGATCGAGTCCCGCATCGGGCTCTCTGCTCAGCGGGGAGCCTGCTTCCCTCTCTCTCTCTCTGCCTGCCTCTCCGTCTACTTGTGATTTCTCTCTGTCAAATAAATAAATAAAATCTTTAAAAAAAAATAAAAAATAAAATGCTGATCACTTTTGTTCTCTCTCTTTCGTTTCATATATACATGTGTGTGTATATATATACATATATTCATACAATTTGTGCCTAAATATATGCACAAGTACATATAAATGTACACACACACACACACACACACACACATGAGAGAGAGAATTGTTTGGCTGATTCCAGTGAGTCTGGAATCCATTGATCAATATCCACAGTGTACCAGATGTGATAAATTCAACAAAACTGTGTGTTAAAGGAGAGCATGCATAATTGTTATATACTACCTCCTTCTTAAAACCAGGTGGATTAAATGGCCTCAAATTCTAGAGAATGTGAGTTCCTTTAACTTCTTGTCCCCATATTCTTACTTGAGATTCAGATATTATCTAAAAAGAAAATAAAGTATAGTGAGCATCTGAACTGTGACTCAGGGAGTTTCCCCTTCCCTTTACATCTCCAATTCCTCCACATCCATCCACCACTATTAGATTCTTAATATCATATTTTGTATTCTTCCAATGTGCATTCACAGTATGGAAACATCTAATAACTGAGTTTCTGCTCAGAGATGATCTACAAATTTCCCCGTAATTCTATTCATAAACAACAATGGGTAAACTATTCTTGTGCCAACCTCACAGTATCCTACAGTATGGGATCTGGAGAGAGACGAAGAAGGGAATTTTCGTGAGTGATTCTGTTCAGTCATAGCTTATGTGTAAACTTCCATCAGTGAAATAATTGTGTATGTGTAGATATTCTTCTGGTGTCTGAATGTTATACCACTGACCTGTTTCTCTTATTTTTAAAATTTTTTCCTGATTTCAATGAAACTGCTTATTAAAATTTTAAAAAGAACAGAAAAACATGTAGGATGAAAAAAATAGTCATTCATAACCACTACCACTGTAGATAGATGGATATTTTATTGCCATTTATGTATTCATGACTTTTCTTGTGTAAGAATGAAGTATGAGTATATTTCACATAATTTAATGCTTTTAAAGTTGAAGGTGGTTATCTTAATTTTTCTTATCATTAAAGAGTTTTGTAAATCACTATTTTTATTATAATACATTCTCACATAAAGGATACCATCATTTATTTAATTCTTAATTAATGACATTTAATCATTTGTAATTTTGATTTTAAGCCTTACTACAATCTTTTGAGCCAGGCAGTGAATATATTATTATTATGCTTTTACTGATGAGAAAATTGAGGCCCATAGTGTAGGATGTCTTATAAAATGTCACCCATGTAGGATGAGGGTTAGACTCTAAATCCATTCCACCTACCATCCTTTGCCTCCCATAGTGAACACTAATTATCTTTATGTTGCACATGTAGATTTAAGAAGTGACAGTTGATACAAAATAAACCCTGGTCAAAATCCCACTAGAGAATAGTATCTCTTATGTTTATCATTTGAACTCCTTGCTCTCTCACTGAAGACTGACTGGTTTAAAGATTAAAGCCTACCAGCTACCCAAACTAAATAGAATTCAATCCACAGATCAGGGTCAGCTTCATTATTATTCTTGACCAGATATCCCTAATCATTTTTCATGTCTGACATTAGAATCCCTGCATAGAAATAATTTGCACAACTTTAATTCCCCTCCCCCATTTAATCCATCACACACTGAGACACTTGATTTTCCCACTGTGATCAACCCGTGAAAATTGTCAGCTTTATCTCTGATTTACATGGACTCTGTTCATAATAAATGTCATTGCTAAATGTATCCTAACTTCTCTAGACTTGCATGATCAAAGAAAGTGTTATTTTCTTTTTTAATCAGTGCTTTTTGGTTAAATGAACACAGAAAACACTGGGTATAAAAGTATCCAACAGTTAAAAGATGATTCTAATACTGTATGTTACAAAAGTCAGTAGTTCAATGAATGCATGAAAGAGATGGTAAAATATTATCCTCTTTTGACAACCACATGTTGGTTTTACTAAGGCCTCATATACATGCTTTGTAATGACTTTTCTGGGGGGAAAAATATCAAATTTGAACTTCCTAATATGATCATTCAGAAAACATTCTATAAATGTCATCTCAGGAAAATAGACATATTTTATTGCTTACAAAGGAATGTAAGTCTCATAGGGTAGTAATATATAGCATTTTAAATGTACTAAACTTAGTACACGAAATACGTTAGCAATTATGTTCTAGAAATGAGAGAAATAGAGAAAGCTTCAAAGAAATAAGGAACAATTAACTAAATACCACTGATAGATACTAAGGAACCCATTACCTCTAAAACACTAGGAACAAAAAACATTGCAACTATCCCGTCTATCCTACATGAAACTGTTTTTCAATTGATAAAGGAAAGAATTCCAATTTGTAAATGTGGAAAGAATGAAAAAAAAATTAGAAAACCACTACCATGAAATGTGGGATTTTTATTTTGGCCAAAAATTGTCAGTGGATGAAACCAACAATAGAGGGATGAAGCCTCCTGAACCTACGGACCAAGAGTAGTATCACCAAATCAGTGCAGACAAATCCTGTGCCCCCCTCAATGGGAAGCAGTAGAAATCACAACAGTACACTTAGAATAGTCTTGTTAAAAAGAGCCCTGATTTGGGTGCCTGAGTGGTTCAGTTGGTTAAACAGCTGCCTACAGCTCAGATCATGATTCTGGGGTTCTGGGGTGGTACCCCACATTGGACTCCCTACTCAGTGGGCATCCTGCTTCTCTCTTTATTCCTCCCCCTGCTTGTGATCTCTCTCTCTCTCATAAATAAATTCTTTAAAAAAAAAAATAAAAGAGCCCTGATCCAATCAACCTTCTTGATCTAACTTTCATTTAAAGGAAACACTGAGGATAGAAGAATAAGTTAAATAAAAGTGCAAGGAGACAAAAAGACAAATTCAGAAGGCAAGAGATTCCACAGGAAAATTTAATCTACCACTTCCGTAAGCCAGTACGATAAAGACATAGGAAAGGCATAGGAGCTATTCTAGATTGAAACAAGATTTAAGAGAAATCACTATAAGTTATAATAAACTGATTTTGTTTGGATCATGAATCAAGCAAATTCACTGTAAAAGTACTTTTTTGAAACAATTGGGAAAATATTTTTATGTCCTGGGTATTATTTAATACAAAAGACCTTGCATTAGACTTTCTGGAAACAATAGTAGAACAGTTATAAAAGAAATGCCCATATTTTCAGAAATGTATAGTATCTGAATTTAAGAGTCAAACGAGATGATAGAATCCTTCCATCTTTTTATGTTTTCTACTTTTAAACTGTAGGAGAATCATGAGAACTTTTAAATCTGTGGGCCTAGTGCTGGCTTATCTTACTTCTTATATTCCATAGACCAAGACTCAGTTACGTGGTCTGCCAAGGAATGAAATATGCCTTTCTGGGTGTCAAAGAAAAGTAATGAATGGGTAAATGCACATTATCTTTACTCATTCCTTCTTCCTTTTTTTTTTTTATTAAGTAAAAAACCAGTTTCAGTGTAACAGTCAGTATTATAAATATTAAAATGTTAGTTAATTTATAGTTTACTATAGACCCAGCAATCTAACTAATGTGGATTAGCTCATTTAATTCCAGTCCCATAACACCTATTTTAAGATAAGTATAGTTTTTAAAAAGTTAAAAATTAGTTTAAAAATGTGTTGTAGTTAGGGATTATAGTCTAATTTTAGGATATGTTTCCTAATATACTATGCTAGCATAATGTATCAATGTGTTGCAGTATATCTCTTGTATAAATAATTACATTTTTTAAACCTAAACCTTCAATTGACATTAAGCAATCTAATCAAGATTCCAAACAAAAACCATGCATTTTGGCTTCTACACTAATGGAAAAAGGAACGTATTTTTCCCTATAACACAACTCTTATTAAGAGGTAATCTTGAAAGAAAGAGCCCGAACCTCAAAGTAAGACAAACTTGGGTTTGAAGCCCTGCTCCATTATTTATCATCAAGTGACTTAATTTCTTCAGCCTTAAAAACAAAAATCTATAAAGAGGATAGTAAAATCGATCTTTTAAAGCTTCTGTGACCATTAAGTATACCATGAACAAAGTAAATAACTTTTCAGGATAAATAAGAAACACAATCATTAGAATAAGACCAATTTACATTTGATTTGAACTGTTCAATTTTAAATATGCATTGCCTTACTTGTTCCTCAAAGGAAATTCTATGAAATAACTACACCAAGTATGCTGATTTGCCTAAGATAAGAAAACTAAGACTCTGAGGCCATAAAGGATTTATGACAGCACAGCTATAAAAATGGGCCTGGGAGTCACATTAACTTCTTTTGCAGCAACTTTCCTTTTCCACATTAAATCCTTGTTCAGTTCTTTCCTGAATATCTTCTCATGAAAGGTAAAATCTCCTGCTTTCCCTAGTACCTGAAGTAGGACATGGAGAATGCAGGTGAAATGAAAATTGTTATGGGTTTTTTTTTTAATTTTAATTTTAATTTTTTTCCAATTTATTTATTTTCAGAAAAACATTATTCATTATTTTTTCACCACACCCAGTGCTCCATGCAAGCTGTGCCCTCTATAATACCCACCACCTGGTACCCCAACCTCCCACCCGCCCGCCACTTCAAACCCCTCAGATTGTTTTTCAGAGTCTTTAGTCTCTCATGGTTCATCTCCCCTTCCAATTTACCCAAAAGCACATACCCTCCCCAATGTCCATAACCCTACCCCCCTTCTCCCAACCCCCCTCCCCACAGCAACCCACAGTTTGTTTCGTGAGATTAAGAGTCACTTATGGTTTGTCTCCCTCCCTATCCCATCTTGTTTCATGGATTCTTCTCCTACCCACTTAAGCCCCCATGTTGCATCACCACTCCCTCATATCAGGGAGATCATATGATAGTTGTCTTTCTCCGCTTGACTTATTTCGCTAAGCATGATACGCTCTAGTTCCATCCATGTTGTCGCAAATGGCAAGATTTCGTTTCTTTTGATGGCTGCATAGTATTCCATTGTGTATATATACCACTTCTTCTTGATCCATTTATCTGTTGATGGACATCTAGGTTCTTTCCATAGTTTGGCTATTGTGGACATTGCTGCTATAAACATTCGGGTGCACGTGCCCCTTTGGATCACTACGTTTGTATCTTTAGGGTAAATTCCCAGTAGTGCAATTGCTGGGTCATAGGGCAGTTCTATTTTCAACATTTTAAGGAACCTCCATGCTGTTTTCCAGAGGGGTTGCACCAGCTTGCATTCCCACCAACAGTGTAGGAGGGTTCCCCTTTCTCCGCATCCTCGCCAGCATCTGTCATTTCCTGACTTGTTGATTTTAGCCATTCTGACTGGTGTGAGGTGATATCTCATTGTGGTTTTGATTTGTATTTCCCTGATGCCGAGTGATATGGAGCACTTTTTCATGTGTCTGTTGGCCATCTGGATGTCTTCTTTGCAGAAACGTCTGTTCATGTCCTCTGCCCATTTCTTGATAGAGGGCACATACCTCAATATCATCAAAGCCATCTATGAAAAACCCACTGCAAATATCATTCTCAATGGAGAAAAACTGAAAGCTTTTCCACTAAGGTCAGGAACACGGCAGGGATGTCCATTATCACCACTGCTATTCAACACAGTACTAGAAGTCCTAGCCTCAGCAATCAGACAACAAAAGGAAATTAAAGGCATCCAAATCGGCAAAGAAGAAGTCAAATTATCACTCTTCGCAGATGTTATGGGGTTTTTTATTAACTGCTAAATCGGTACTCAAAGGAACCCAATCAATATCTATTAAGCCTACAATATAAAAAGAGAAACTAAAAGTTTAGTAATTGTGGATCCTCAAGTTAAGTCTTTGGGACTTAAGAGATGTCAAGCCACAAAGAACATTACAACATGAAATCAATCAGGGTGCTAAGAATTTTAGACCAGTGTCTGAATCAGGTTATCAAATGTATGTAAGAATACTTACAAGCTATTATTCAGAGAGATTTATTTATTTTAATGAAACAAAAACTCCTTTCACAGAGTTTTCAGGGGTGTGTGTGCGTGTGTGCATTTTGTTCTAGAAACTGCCAAGCTAATTGCATTAGCTTCTAAAAACCAAAAGATTTATTGAGGGTTTCTTGTGTGAAAAACAATTTTCCCAAATGATAGTTGAATCATTGTAACACCTGATGGAGACTGTTTGCATTTACAGGCGAATTAATATTTAGAGTAGTCTGGTGACTTCAAGTCACACAGCTAATAACCAGTACATGCAGAACTGAAGGCAGATCTGAAGTCAAAGACTAAGTTTTCCACTACCAAATTATAAATCCTTTTTTTAAAGGCTATCTATGGGGGAGGGGGGAATGAAGGCTTTAAAAAAAGAGTTAAAAATTCTACATTTATGGTCAAGTGCCAAAATTACACAGTCATGTGCACAGAGGCAACATAGATGATCTGAGTGTCTTTGAGTTTGACACTGCATTGGATGCATGTTTCCGTTTCGCTAAATTCCAACAGTAAAAACAGTGGCAAGATTTTTTTCTTCCTCTTCAGTATAGTGTGATACAGTTTGGAACTTCTCCAAAGTAAAATATTCTGATTTTAACGTTATACTCAGAATCATGGTAAATATTTGGAGCTATTATGAAATAGTAAGTATTTCCACTTGTTTTAAACTACTCTCTACATTTTACTCCTCCAATTTATCTTTTTGAGAATTTTCAAAACCTGATTTTCTTTTACCTAAGTGAACTGATGGCATTATAAGTTTCATTCTTGATCTGGACAGTTCACCTTTAAGGCAGCTAGCTACCTTGATCAGTTTCTATCCATTTATCACTGATATTTGGCTTGGTTTTATTTTTAATGGCTCACAGGGAAGTTCACTACTTCTTATAAATATCAACAGCATTGCTCAGCCCGTCATTCATAGGTCGTTACTACATCTGACTTTCCAAAATGAAATAAAACCAGTCAATCTCAAAATTTTAATTTTTTTCCTTTGGTAAATAACATTTTTGGCCCCCTCCATCCATCCATTTCAATGTCTTTGTTTCATCCCCATAATCTTCCATAAACAGCCTATGATTCCACTATGTCTTGTAGCCCATATCTTGCAAACTTAAAAATTAATTGTGAGGTCTTCAAAGTTTTAAGCATAGATATTCTTTCTGTATGAGTGAGTCACTTCATGTGATCTTAACATGGCTTCAAAACTTGGATGGAAGCAAGAACCAGTTCTAAATACCTCTGGAATTAGTTATTCCAGCTCCTTGTGCATTGATGAACCTAATCGAGACACATGATAGAAGAAAGATTTGTATCATGGCATGACAAGGGGAATGAATTCATCTGTTATCTCTGCCCAAAATTCTGGCTAATTGAAATAAGTTTATCTAAAATGTTTATAAAGTATTAAGTACGCCAATAGCTTTGCTACAACATAAAAGCACAAGAATCTACTTTTAAGTGGTCAGGAGGCTGCTATCCTAGAAGTTATAGACCCAAATTCAATTAATAATAATAATAATAATAATAGTAGTAGTAGTAGTAGTAGTAGTAATGTTTTATGACTATTTAATCTGTAGATACTCAAATGAATCCTTAGTATATCTAATCCTAATCATTCTAAACTTCATTGCACTTTGCAAAGACAATACTGCTGATTGTCAATTATTTTGCACCTGTTTTTCAGAGAAAGTGTTTCAAGATGATGCCCACTTCACTTTGATATTCCTGGTGCCCAGTACAGTGCTCAATACAGAAAAGACAATAAATCAGTAGTTCTCAAACTTTGTTGTGGCTTAAAGAGGTCACCTTATTATTTGCTAAGAGTTTCCAAATATATTCAGTGGGTTTGTGAAACACCCATATTTCTATTTTTTAAGAAATATTTTATTTGTTTTAGAGAAAGAGAGCACATGTAGCAGGAACAGGAGCAGAGAGTGAAAGGGAGGAAAGAATCTCAAGCAAACTCCCTGGTAAGCACAGAGCCTGAGGCAGGGTTCAATCACATAATCCCAAGGTCGTGATCTGAGTGGAAACTAAGTCAGATACTTAACCAGCTGGGCCATGCAGGTGCCCCTTAAAATGCATGATAAAGCGAATAAATTTGATGCTCAATCTCTGTAGACCATAATTTAAGAAACTATATAATAAGCTGGCACGTACTTGGTTATAATATTGTTTAATACATGGGCAATTAAGTTTAATGAATAAATCCTAAATTATTATATTTTATATAATATATTATATATAATTCCTCAATTATATTTGAAGAAGTTGTAAAAGATGTAAAAGGTATGAATGAGACAAGAACTACAATGCAATCATTATTTAAAGGAAGCAAGAGAAAGTGCTGGCAAAAAATGGGAAGGACGCCATTCAGCAGAAGTAGATTGGTTGGCATGATACCATCACTATTTATCCCCCTACAGTAATTGTCAGCATTTTCCCTCACAGTTTTTTTTTTCTTTTTTCCTGTTAAATGAAAGCCCTCAGTATTAGTCATAACCAAAGAGCCTGTGGGTGCTGTCCTTGGGAGCAAGGTGCCTGGCAGCATCAGTGTCAGTCAAGAATGATGCCCCTGCAGTTCCTGAAAAAGGTCAAAAAGAGAAAAGTGACAGTGAGTCAGGTTGAGAATGGGAGGATGTGTTCTGTCATGCTCCAAAGAGCCTCGTCCCTGAGGTGACAGGTAATGAGAGAGCATCACTCACAGTGTTTCACCAAGCTCTCAAATTGGATTAGCTTCATCCATGAGAAAGACATGAGCAGACAAAAGATATGGAAGCATTTCCTGCTGAAGATGTAGTTTTCTTAAATGTGTCTTAATTTTTGCCTTGACCTCTCAGGAAAAAAACAACAAAACAACAACAACAACAACAACAAAAAAACTATTCTGAGGTAGTCTCCATTCTTTTAATTTAATCTTATTCTTTCCTCTCCTGTTTTGCTGGCAAGTGATAGTTTTTCAAGACCTGAGGTGGCTTCTTATCATTAAGTAGTAGAATTCTGGTAAGGCTCTTCTGATATCTTTAAACAGCCTGAACACTGTGAAACAACCCCAGTTTTTGTTAAAATATTAGAATGACCCCCAAAATGTTGGGAATCTCTGATATTTGCTTTGAGCCCTTCTCTTTAATGACCTTGGTAGAATTCTTTCTTCTCTGGCTACCTGCTCACCCCACTGGAATCCAGAACTTCTGCCATTCCCCCAAACATTCTATGTCCACTTCTCAGGTCAGATGATAGGGATAACCATTTACTAACCATCATTTGTAAGCCAGGCATCAGTCTTTTTTTTTTTTTTTCCTCTTTGTCTTTCTTTCTTTCTTTCTTTCTTTTTAAAGAGAGAGTTGGGGGAGGGGCAGAGCTACAGGGAGACAGAGAACCTCAAGCAGTGGAGCCCTGTATGGAGCTTGATCTCACCACCCTGAGATTATGACCTGAGTCAAAATCAAGAGTTGGATGCTTAACTGACTGCACTACCCAGATGCCCCTGAACATTAAATTTTCTCATAGCAGAAACAGCATGGTATTATAGAAGAAAGACTCTGTATCAGTAATCCTTTTCAGACTAAAACAAAAAACAAAATACAAAACAAAAAAAGCTCAAGTTTGCTTAAGAAAAGGCAAATTTATTGAATCACATCACATAAAAGTTCAGGCATGGATTGGTAAGAAGGTCTTCTATTGGGACATATAATTCTGCCTGTAATGTGATTTGACTTCACCTGGGCTGCCTCTGATTTTAAAATGGACATCTCTTATGGCAGCAAAATGGCTTCCAGCAGCACTAGAGTTATTTCCTTTCAGCTAAAAATCATTCAGTAAGATGAAAATAGTTTAATTCCATCATTATGAGGAAGTCTTGAGATTCATATTGTTCAGAAATAACCAATTGCCCACATCTGAATCAATTCCAGGGAATATGTTACATTGATAGACTTTGATATGACTCCTATGCTCCTATCAATAAGCTAGGGATAGTTTCACAGATGTATTTTATAGGCTGAAAGGTATCATCATATATTCTTGAACAAAAAGTAGGGATGTTGGTTGGCATCAGATGCAGAAAATGGATTTTGAAGAGATCCCAGAAAGCACAGACCCCTAACTCTGCCTAGAAGATTTCAGACCAGGGAAGGCAACTATGACTTTTGAAACATAGTTCAAGGTCCAGAAGAGAAATAGTATCAGGCAGAAAAGAACTATGATGGCAGGACAAACCTCCTCTAAATCTCAGTGGCTTGGGGAGGGGGTGGGAGGAAAGAAAGAAAACCTTCATTTCTTGCTTAGACAACACTTCTTGTGGGTCTGGTAAATTCTTCAGAGCAGTAATATATCATGAGGTTTCTCAGATTATAGGTGACATTGATCTTATTGAAACTCCATTTCAATATATGCTTTCACAAGAGGGTTGGAGGGCATGGAATTGTCAGTTTAAAGCCCTGTTTAATCAACACTAAATCAATCAATCATGTCTGTCCACAGCACACTGAACAAAACTAAATAAATGCCACGCAGAGATATACAACCCTCCAATGTCAGTTAAATGGCCAGACTCTGCCCACAGCCCATTGACCAGAACTGGTTACATGGCCTCATCCAACCACAAAGGAATGTAGAGGTGTAACATCACTTCCTGTGCCCAGAACGAATGGAAAACTAGACCCAAGTGATCGTGTGAAGCCACCACAACGATCTAGAGCCATCTGGGTGAGGGAACAGCTGTAACGGAGACCTGGAAATGTAAAACAGTACAATGAGTTCTAGGAGCTACATAAACTCTGGCACTTTGGGAATGATAAACACAGGCAGAATGTAGGAGAAGAGGCCTGAGAGTTGTATGTGTATAAACCAGGTCATGAAGCAATTTGCAGATCAGATAGTGCTTCCTTCTTTTTTGTTTTTTTAAGAGTTAGTTTATTTATTTATTTATTTATTTAGATACAAAGAGAGCATGAATAGGGGGAGAAGTAGAGGGAGGGAGGGACGGAGGGAGGGAGAGAGAAAGAGAGAAAATCTCAGGCATGGTCCATGCTCAGTGCAGAGTCCGGCATGGCCTCGACATTCCAGGACCCTGAGATCATGACCTGAGCTGAAATTAAGGGTGGGACACTAGACTGACTGAGCCACCCAGGCACCCAAGAGAGTTCTTTCTTCTTAAAGTCTTCCCTAATTTACTCTGAATTCTGAATTTGACCAGCATGTTAACTTTTAGCATTCCCCCCCCAATCATTCTATGGATCTATTTAAACAATTTCCCAACAAAGTTAAAAGTTATTATTAGAAACTGAATGTATTCCCCCTCCCCATTCATAGGATGCATCCCTCACTTTCAATGTGATGTCATTAGGAGATGAGGTCTCCAGGAAGCAATTAGGTCATAAGGGTGGAGTCCTCATTAATGGGCATGGTGCCCTTAAATGAAGAATACCAGAGTTTGTTTTCTGGCTCTCCCTGCTCTCAGCCATATGAGTATACAGCAAATCGACAAGTCATCAGCAAAGCAAGAAGCAGGTTCTCTCCAGAAAGGAATCTACCAGCACCTTGATCTTATTCTCCCCAGCCTTCAAAACTGTGAGAAATAAATGTTTACTGCAAGCCACCCAGTCTATGGTTGTTTTTTATAGCAGCCTGAGCTGACTGATTGTTTCCTGAAGGTGTGGCCATGTCTAGCTCTTCCTTGATATTTCTAGTGTGCAAACTAGTAGGAAATTTAACTAACAATGGTCCAAATGGGCAACCCTGAAGTATAACCATTCAAATAAGAAGTTGTAGAAAAACCCAGGGAGCACATATTCATCACAGCAAAATGACTTCAGAGGTCTTGGCAGCCTGATTTTAGGGCCCATATCAGGCTTCAACGGGCTCTATCATTTCATTGGCTGGGTAACTATATTTTCCAGTGCTGTCAGTCAGGCACCTGAACCAGGATCACAATTCATTTTAAAATGTCAAAAAGGTGAAACATCAGAGATATAAATGCTAAGAATGAAAGGACATATTTGATTATATTTTGAACTTGCTTAAAATTTTGTGGAGGTATTGGAATTTACCCACTGAGAATGACCTTTTTAAAGGTCCAATCATCCAATCATCCACGAAAGAACATTGAGAGTATTTAGCTCTCTAGAAGAAAACAGGGGGTTAACAGGGAAAAGAAATGTAGGAAAGAAGGAGAGGTAGTTGATGTAAAAATATTGATGAAAGTGAAAAGATCTCTAGAAACCTTTTTTGGTTGATGTTTAAATTAAGACAATGGCTATGAAATACGTACAAATCATTACTTCTTTGGATCTGAACTTTTACATTTACACAAGGGAGATGTAGGAATAGACCATTTCTAACATAAGGATTTATAAAGGCATGAATTTTCCTTTCCAAGTTGAATATTGACTCAGATTAATATTGTTTGATTTGGTTCTGAGATTACCTAATTAACATTAGTTAACATTTCTAGCAATGGTTTGATTTAGAAGAGTCAGCAAACCTTTAAATAGCCCTTTCCTGCTGACAAGGTAGTGGTCAGTATTTGTTTATCTTTAGAAGTGATTTTTGTCTCGTTTGAGTACATCCTAATATTCACTAGACTTGGTTGCTTCATGGAGTCACAACAAAAATTCACATCCCACTCAACAATCATCATCACAAGGCGCTTCTTATCATTATTTGTCTCTAAGAGCATTAAAAAAATATGTCAGCAAACCACAATAACAATTCTTAAAAGTTTTCCTTCTTGATCCCAGGTTGACCATCATCCGTGGTGACTCCAGAGATTTTCTTACAACACACCTCTAGGGCAACCCGCCTGACTTTTCTCTCTCTCTTTTTTTTTTTTAATCCTCCCATGTGATGTTACAACTGCATTATCTCCCTGGTAGAATGGGCTATGAAGTCCCATCTGGCATCTGGATACTGGAGGATGGTTAACTCCTAGTTCCCTCTTGTTCCTCATGGACAGCAATACATAGGATCTCTTGAGAAGAAACCTCTTTCCCTCATTTACTATTCTCTTGAGAATTTCCTGGCAAGAAATTCTGATCACACACACACACACACACAGATAAAATTTCAACCTCATGCATAGGTTCCTCTGCTGAATGGCAAATTCTCTTGCATTTTCCTTTGCACTACAAGTTTAGGGGTAAATTCCTTTGAACAGTTCTGGTAGGAAAGTTCAGCTTAGTCTGGCTTTTTCTATCAGATAACCCCCTCCCATAAACTCAGAAAAGGAAAAAAGAAGAAACACGCCATGAACAAGTTTAATCCCTGCTTACAGTCAGTCACTAAGGCAAGTGAAGAGAGATAGTGTATAAGGCCAGTTATCCCTTAATTATCGATTATGTCCACAGTTCAAACAGTCATGAGGTTACCTTGCATTTCCCAAATTCTGGGGTTCTTCAATTTTGATTATCTTTCACTGTACAAAAAGTATTGTAAAACAGTCTTTCCTGTTTCCTGTTTCCAATCTGAATTAGAAAGAACATTTTTTTTTCTTTCCCTGGGTACCTATAAATTCAACACACGATGGTAGACAAATTCCACTCAGCCAAATACATCTCCTAGGAAGTGAGTCCTACATGGAAATGGAAGCCATTGTGTTATTATGTCTCTGAGTCCATGAATGACTTTTGTCAGCTTCCATTCACATATCAGGCTATATGAACTTCAAGGAATATCTAATGTTGAATTATGCTAAGGAAACTTTTAACCATAATTTGAAATCTTTGTCCTTGATTTCTGCCATGTTACTTTCTGTAAATCCCTCTAGAAACTTTGTGAAGGAATGTTCCAAATCACTGTTGTAAGGAATTAATACAAGTCAAAATATTTCTTCCTTCAGTCTTCAGAGCAGGCAAACTTTGAGGTAGCTTTTAGCTAAAGGCAACTTTGTTGCCTCGAGCTGACACACCATTGTCCATATATTCTTTTTTTTATTTTAATATTTTTATTTATTTATTTGACAGAGAGAAATCACAAGTAGATGGAGAGGCAGGCAGAGAGAGAGAGAGAGAGAGAAGCAGCCTCCCTGCTGAGCAGAGAGCCTGATGCGGGGCTTGATCCCAGGACCCCGAGATCATGACCTGAGCCGAAGGCAGCGGCTTAACCCACTGAGCCACCCAGGCCCCCCATTGTCCATATATTCTAATAGACTGTACAATGCTTATTATTACATGTCCTATGACAAATGTGATGCACGTATCCATAGGAACACTTAATTGTAAGTTACACTGTGATATGCAAATTTCCAGTGGATTAAGTCTTCCCTGGAAGAGGACAGCAGACTTGAACTAATTAAAGTAGAGTTTTAATTGTCTCCTCATGCCTTCTAAAAAAGAATACAGATTTTGAAGGAATCGTGTGGTGAAAAAGATTGCCACTTTACAACTTCTCATGATCATTTAAAAACAAATAATTTCTTAATGACATTAACTTAGTTACCTCTCATTTTCTACCCAAATCATCTCATCACAAAGCGTATATTTTCACCAGTATTTCAATCCTGACATTTGTCTCTACATAGTCTTTGAGATTTTACTCTAAAAATAATAAGGGCCCATATAAAATTGAACTTTTCGGGTGCCTGAATGGCTCAGAGGGTTAAGCCTCTGCCTTCGGCTCAGGTCATGATCTCAAGGTCCTGGGATCGAGCCCCGCATCAGGCTCTCTGCTCAGCTGGGAACCTGCTTCCACTTTCTCTCTGCCTGCCTCTCTGCATACTTTTGAACTCTCTCTCTGTCAAATAAATAAATTAAATCTTTAAAAAATTAAAAAATAAAATTGAAACTTTATACCATAATTAAAGCAATATAGGTAAAAATGCCTCAGCAAGTTACTTCACCTTAGACATTCAATTCTAAAACATAGATTAAACCACTATGGGTCAACTTCCTACTCCCTTATTGACCCAGTCTCTTCTTCCCACAGGAGTAAGCAAATCCAAAAGAATTTAAAACTGGTTAGTGATTTCCAATATTAACTGAAAGTTCAATATGATTAAAAGTTAAGCAATTTTTAACTTGCAGAAATACGATTTTTCTATATCTTCTTTCTTCCCTTTTAGGATATTTCAGAACTCCATGGCTTCTCACAAGAATTCTTTTTTTTTTTTTAAAGATTTTATTTATTTTTATTTGAAAGACAGAGTTAACAAGCACACAGAGAAGCAGACAGAGAGAGAGGAAGGGAAGGAAGCAGGCTCCCTGCCGAGCAGAAAGCCCAATGCGGGGCTTGATCCCAGGACCCTGGGACCACGACCTGAGCTGAAGGCAGAGGCTTTAACCCACTGAGCCACCCAGGCACCCCTCACAAGAATTCTTGATAACTCTCACACATAATAAAAAACCGAAAATACAGGGGTGCCTGGGTTGCTCAGTAGGTTAAGCATCCAGCCCCTGATTTTAGCCCTGATGGTGATCTCAGGAATGTGGGATTTAGCCCCGGGTAGGACCCCCTGCTCATCAGGGAATCTGCTTCAGTTCTCTCTCCCTCTCCCTCACCCCTTTTCCCTATTTATGCTCTCTTTTGCACTAACATAAGTAAATAGATCTTTAAAAACATACACAAAAGCAAATTAAAATCCTCCCGTATCCTCTACCTATATGAATTAACCTTTTTACTTCTTTCATTTTTCAATGCTTTTCAGTTCTTCTTTCATATGTGTACACTGGAATTTCTGTGACTACAACTGGCCATGCCACGTTGTTTCAAAAGGTGGAAGGATGTAGAAGGTACATGCTTCCTGATTTTCACTTAACTAAAAAAAAAAAAAAAAAAGGCTCTGATAGTAAAGACTTTTTGTTCAGTTTGTTTATTTTGGAATGAAGTTCCTCCAGAGGATATTTAGTCATTAAAACTACCTATGAGGGGCGCCTGGGTGGCTCAGTTGGTTAAGCAACTGCCTTCGGCTCGGATCATGGTCCCAGAGTCCCGGGATCAAGTCCCGCATCAGGCTCCCAGCTCCATGGGGAGTCTGCTTCTCCCTCTGACCTTCTCACTTCTCATGCTCTCTCTCACTGTCTCTCTCTCAAATAAATAAATAAAATCTTTAAAAAAAAAAAAAAACACCTATGAGTACATATTAAGAAAAATACGGATCATTATGAGGGAAGTAGAAAATAGAGTCTAAAAAAAAAGGAAAAAGACAATTATTGAGAATAAAAGAGTGAGTATAAAGGGGAGGTATGTAGTATTTGAAGCATACTTTGAAACTTCAGAAGACAATCATGAATTAGTGGAAGCTGATAAAACTGGTTAGAAAATTACTATTTAAGGAATACTTCATACCAAGCATCATACCAGATCATGTATTTTACCTCACCTATTCCTGTCACAAATCTGAAGAGTAGAGCAAGTTGGTGCAGCCACATTGGAAAATAGTACAGTGATTCCTTAAGAAATTAAAAATAGAGCTATCCTATGACCCTGAAAATGCACTACTGGGTATTTACCCCAAAGATACACATGTAGTGAAAAGAAGGGCCATCTGTACCCCAATGTTTATAGCAGCAATGGCCATGGTTGCCAAACTGGAAAGAGCCAAGATGCCCTTCAACAGATGAATGGATAAAGAAGATGTGGTCCATATACACTATGGAGTATTATGCCTCCATCAGAAAGGATGAATACCCAACTTTTGTAGCAACATGGACGGGACTGGACGAGATTATGCTGAGTGAAATAAGTCAAGCAGAGAGAGTCAATTATCATGTGGTTTCAATGACTCGTGGTGCATAACAAATAACATGGAGGACATTGGGAGATGGAGAGGAGGAGTGAGTTGGGGGAAATCGGAGGAGGAGACAAACCATGAAAGACTGTGGACTCTGAGAAACAAACTGAGGGTTTTGGAGGGGAAGGGAGTGGGGGGTTGGATGAGTCTGGTGGTGGGTATTAAGAAGGGCACATATTGCATGGAGCACTTGGTGTGGTGCATAAACAATGAATCTTGGAACACTGAAAAAAAAAATAAAATTTAATTTAAAAAATAAATTAAAAAAATAATCGCAAAAAAATAAAGATTGTATTCCACATTTAAATTTTGAATAATGATGGATTTTGGTATATAATATGGATTAAGAACCTTTTATTTTTCAACAGGGTAAATTTCTCAATACTGTATATATTCTCTTTCCATACTTAGAAATATCACCTTTATCACATTCTAGATTCTTACATATTTTGGGGTTGACCACAACCATAATTCTTTTTAGATGTTTTTGTTTATTTATTTATTTATTTTGACAGAGAGAAAGTGAAAGATCACAAGCAGGCAGGCAGAGAGAGGGGGAAACAGACTCCTTCCTGAGCAGAGAGTCCGATGCAGGGCTCAATCCCAGGACCCTGAGATCATGACCTGAGCCAAAGGCAAAAGCTTAATCCACAGAGCCACCCAGGTTCCCCCAACCATAATTCTTTTGTATTATGTATTTTTTATTCCTACAGTTATACAAAAGTCTTTTCAATATTCTAAATGCATAATGTTTTAGTAACGTAGGATGAAAATTTTCTTAGGATACTTCTTCCTCAAATTTTAAATAAATTGATATATTTAAAAGTGATAATTCTTCCAGTTAAGATTTAAAATAATTAACTTCTCCTCAAACTACCCCTAAGAAATCTGGAAAATTTTGTTCTTTACATTTGTTAATTAGTTTGATGAAGATTGAGGTTTTGTTTTTGTTTTTCTTTTTTATTTTAAAGATTTTATTTGTTTATTTAGCGTAAGAGAGACAGCATGTGTGAGGAGGGTGGAGAGGCAGAGGGAGAGAGAGAATCTCAGACTCAGTAGTGAGCCCAACCTCGGGCTTGATCTCATACCCCTAAGGATCATGACCTGAGCCAAAATCAAGAGTTAGATGCTCAACTAACTGAGCCGCCCAAGTGCCCTGAAAACTGACATATTTTTTAACATTATAGGTCCCTATTTACAAATATGGCATTCTTTTATATTTTTGAGGTATTAAGTAATATTTTGCCTTTTAAATTTCAGCATTAAAGCGGCGTCTGGGTGGCTCAGTGGGTTAAAGCCTCTACCTTCAGCTCAGGTCATAATCCCAGGGTGCTGGGATCAAGCCCTGAATCCAGCTTTCTGCTCAGCGGGGAGCCTGCTTCCCTTCCTCTCTCTCTGCCTGCCTCTCTGCCTACTTGTGATCTCTCTCTCCAAATAAATAAATAAAATCTTTAAAAAAATTCTTTTTTTTTTAATTTTTTTTTCCCAATTTATTTATTTTCAGAAAAACAGTATTCATTATTTTTTCACCACACCCAGTGCTCCATGCAATCCATGCCCTCTATAATACCCACCACCTGGAACCCCAACCTCCCACCCCTCCGCCATTTCAAACCCCTCAGATTGTTTTTCAGAGTCCATAGTCTCTCATGGTTCACCACCCCTTCCAATTTACCCAAAAGCACATACCCTCCCCAATGTCCAAAAAAATTCTTAAATTTTGGCATTAAAGTTCTATTTATATAACAAGATTATGATTATGGAAAACAGCAGTCAATAACTTAGAACAAAGAAAATGGAAACTAAGCGTAGCTTAAAACCTTTTCTTCTTCATAATTCATGAAAAGTACTAACCATGCCTCAAGGGCAAATACATGTAATATTTGACAGTGTTCTAAACTTTTCTGTATGTTTTAAAAAATATAGGCACACAGTTGTAGAGCAGATATCAAAATATTTTATGACTTGCTTTTAAACTAGAAGTAGACTTTTTTTTACCATTTGTTAAACTGAGTTTTATTTTAGTTTATTGTTTGTCTGGTTTTTTTTAATTTTTAAATTTTTTATTTTTTATAAACATATAATATAATTTTATCCCCAGGGGTACAGGTCTGTGAATTAGAAGTAGATTTTTATAGGTAATGGTCATAACTAAAACTCTTCACCTACAGTTGTATATCATATGCCTAATATTTAGTTGTATATATCAGTGGTTCTCAGCTCTGGCTGCATATCACAATCCTTTGGGAAGTTATTTATTTATTTATTTATTTCCAATTTTATTTGAGAGAGAGAGATCATACAAGCAGGGGAGAGGGGCACAGGGAGAGGGAAAAGCAGGCTCCCCATTGAGCAGGGAACCCAACACGGGGCTCGATCCCTGAGATCATGACCTGAGCTGAAGGCAGATGCTTAATGGACTGAGCTACCCCTTTGGGAAACTTAAAACAAAAAACGAGAAGAAAAGAAACAAGGCCCAGGCCCTACCAGGCCATCCCAAAGTTTCTAGTGATATTAGTGGATGGTGAGCCTTGAACACTAATATTTTTTTTCCTCCAATTTATTTATTTTCAGAAAAACAGTATTCATTATTTTTTCACCACACCCAGTGCTCCATGCAAGCCGTGCCCTCTATAATACCCACCACCTGGTATCCCAACCTCCCACCGCCCCCCGCCACTTCAAACCCCTCAGATTGTTTTTCAGAGTCCATAGTCTCTCATGGTTCACTTCCCCTTCCAATTTACCCAAAAGCACATACCCTCCCCAATGTCCATAACCCTATCCCCCTTCTGAACACTAATATTTTAAAAAATATTTTAGGTCATTCTAATGTGTACCTAGGGTTAGTAACTGCTATTAGATGTGAAATATAATTTCTTAAACTGTTCTCATCAACTGTACTGATGAGTATGTGGTTCTAATGGGGCTGATTGCTGAAATAACAACCCCAACCACTCCCTGGGTTTCCCCACGTAAGCTCATTTCTTGCATATGTTACATGTGTAACACAAGAAGGAAGACTAGAGGTTGTGACTGTCCTTAAGGCTGCTCACAAATGTTTGGTGCTCCTTTTTCCAGAGAGATGGCAAAATTCTATGTCTTCTCCATCTTGAACTCAGCCATGGCCATATAGGTTGCTCAGACCAAAGCAAAGTGAACAGAAAATATCTGAGCCAGTCAGCACTTCTCTGTGCTCTCTCTCCTTTATTCCACAGTTGTAAGAAATGTAATGGGTAGTAGTTAGCTCTATCCGTCCAGGCAACAATATAAGGATGATTAAAACATGGCTTAGGGTCCCTAGTCAGTCCATGAATACTTCATAGGAGTGAGAAATAATCCTTTTTGGGGGCTAATTATCACAGCAAAATCTGACCTATTCTGACTAAAGAGGGATTTCTGCTCACTGCAGTCATTCAGAAACCCACATGGGCAAAGAGATTCAACTCAACTTGACTGTCACCCAGTTCAGACAACAGCAAGTAAGGGAAGGAGTGAATTGAGCGCTGCCTCTTTTTTTTTTTTTTCTTTCTTTCTTTCTTTTTTTTTTTTTTTTTTTAAAGCTTAAACCTAGAAATAACAGATGCCATGTAATCTTATGTTTTACTGGCCAAAGAACCACCTAATCCCAAAACGTTTTAAATCCAGGATGTACTTGGAACATAGAGAGCCAGATACATTTTCTTAGCAACACTTAGAAGTAGGAACCACAACACCAATATCCTTCCTAGATGCAAAGGAAGGATCTACATAAGTATAGAGGCATGTTTAAATTTTGACCTGAATTAGCTCAGTGGTAGAGCATTTGACTGCAAATTTTGACCTGAAAATAACTAGGATTTTTATTTAAAGATAGCAATTATTCCAGCACCTGGTAGCAAATTGGTAGGAAAAAATACAAGGCATCAGGGGTTGTTCTATTTCTTTTAAAAAATGGCAAATAATTGTCAATAATGAGCTGCCTAGAAATTAAAGGTATTGCATAGGTTTGAGTTATGAACAGCTAAAGAAAGTCAAGATGAATAGATTATAGGACCTAGAAAACTTAGGATCAAATCCCAATTCCTTGTAGTTACAAGTTAATGACATTAGACCAAAAAGTACAATTCTCTGAGCTCAGCTTCTCCACAGGTGATACTTATTATAATATATAGGGTAGTTCTTACAATTATGTGTGATAATATATATAATACACCCAGTTCATTGTCTGCTCCATAGAAGGACTCAAAAATTATTTTCCTTTCTCCATCCCTCACAACTCTGATAGCCCTTTATTACATAAACAGAATATCATCATCTCAGAACTACTTCACAATTCAGAAAACTACTTAGTGTTTTGTTGTATGTTTCAAAAAAAAGGAAAGAAAATAAACAACACTAGCAAAATGAGTTACCTTGGCAAGAGAAGGTCAGCCACCTGGCAATAAACACCCCTACCAGATGCCAGTCTTTCTCTACCCTTTTAATTAAACTGGTTTATTTGCAGACGTCAAGAATCAACAGAAAAGGAAGGCCAATATGTGCAAGAGAGGAAGGGAAGATCAAATACTACTTCCTTAGGAGCCGTGGTGACATATTCTCAGTCTCTCCAACATGGTGCGGCATCTGCCTTTTGACTCTGTTACACCACAAGGCATGGAGCAGCCTATGTAGTAGAACGACCACAACTGCTGCTTCTTAAGTACCTTCTCCCAAAACAGGCAAGAACACAGAACTGAGAAATCTTCCCCCCTCTACCCATGAAAATTTGTTACTTTGCCCTTTGGCTGATAAGGTCATTTTTATGTCACTTCCAGAATATATATTTTTTTTAATAGTTAAAAACAGGGTGCCTGGTTGCCTCAGTCAGTTAAACATCCAACTCTTGACCTTAGCCCAGGTCATGATCTCAGGGTGGTGACATCCAGCCCCACATCTGGCTCCACGCAGAGTCTGCTTGAGATTCTCTCTCTCTCTCTCTCTCCACCCCTCCCCCATTCTTTCTCTCTCTCTCTCCCTCACAGAAATAAAATCTTAAAAAAATAAAAATAGTTAAACCCAGCTGAAACTGAATAACATTATGTACAACTTGACTTTTGCAAACTTTCTTATTTGACTTTACATTTATGAAGCGTATTTTCTTTAAACATACAACAAATGATTACCATTAGTTCTGAAAATCTAATAAGAAAATATGACCTTGGGACACCTGGGTGGCTCAGTGGGTTAAAGCCTCTGCCTTCAGCTCAGGTCATGATCCCAGGGTCCTGGGATTGAGCCCCGAATCAGGCTCTCTGCTTGGCAGGGAGCCTGCTTCCATTCCTCTCTCTCTGCCTGCCTTTCTGCCTACTTGTCATCTCTCTGTCAAATAAATTTAAAAAATAATATTAAAAAATGACCTCGCACAGTCAAGGAAGGAACAGCACAAGGGTTTCATCTAAACATTGAATCATGAAATAAAAAACAATGATGTTTTTATTACCTAGAACACATAGTGGGTACTCTAACATTATGAGATGTAAGACAGGAATGGTTAATGGTCAGACAAGGTAACTGGGCTGCTTTGGATTCTGCCCTTGGTTTTGCCAATATTCTCTCCTAGCCATTGTCTTATTTGGGGTTATAGATGGCTTATGATTAAATTTATCATAGCATAGCACTTAAAGTAAGAATCAGTGTATTAGGTTACTTGACAAAATCAGTGTTCTATATCTCCACCTGGTGGAAATGAGGGCCAGACCAAATACAATTAATTATACTAGGGGATAAATATAAAGATACTAGATAAAGAAATTTCAGAGCAGGAAGAGACCTATAAGATCAGGTTAACAGGATTATTTTTTGCTTTTTTTGTGGTAACAAAATTGAGTCAGAAAAAGTAAATCACAATTTTAGACATAGAGTGAAAAATGAGTTTTGTGAGCTTAGGAGGAAAAAGATAAGTGTTAAAACAGCAGAGGAGAAAGCACTGCACAATGTAAGAAAAAAAACAGTGCTAAACGGCTGCTTCTTATAAATGGGTTTTGAAACAGAAGCATGGCATCCAAAAAGAGAGATATAATGAAAGTCCATTTTCAGAAAGTTCTAGGTCCCACTTTTGTGAGAAGCATGACCAATCTGGACTGTATTTTAGAGAACAGTGGCCAGGAAGATAAGATTTAGCTCAGTTTTATATTATGTGTGGAAAAGCTAATCAAATTTAGACTGAAGAATTAAAAAAAAAAAAAGATTGTGGCATCCAAAAAGCATTAAGCCTGTCATTTAGAACAGACTATATTTTTGGTATAACTTGAGATTACTGAAAATAATACAAATTATAGGAAGTGAGTCTTATCATAAACATAAAGGAAATATTTTAAATGGGACAATAGCTAATGCATTGAGGACTTACTTTGCTACTGACACTCTTCTATAAACTTGAGATATACTGCCTCAAATCTCATTTCGATTGTATAAGTTAGGTATTAATATTTGTGCCATTATACAAATGGGGAAACTGAGATTAAAAGGTGTTTTAAAAATGAACTTGCCTAACATCACAGTGTATGAACAAACCAGAATTTGAACCAAAGATGTTTGGCTGAAGAGCTGGTAGTGTTATTATTTCCCTCTGCCAATATTTGATGTAGTCAGGGTAATTAATCTAAGGCTGGTTTACTACTAACCTTAACTTCTACATGGAATGAATACCTGATAAATTTTCATGGCAAAAGATAGACTTCCTAGTAAAAGTGTTTTCTCTAAAACTTAAGCCATGCCTTAAAATCTATGTGACAAGGTGTAATCCCAAAGGTGAGGGGAGCAGTCATTCCTTTCAGTTGTGCAAACAGAACTGTGTGAAGTCCTACTAAGGAGTTCAGAGGACTTTGTAGCATTTCCTCAGGCACATTCACTCATCTGAGTGATTTTCAACTTTTCCACATGCCAGCACATTGTTCTAAAAATGCCAGGAAGTTAGGACATCTATGTGGTAAGACCTAGTGGATGGGAGCTCAGTTATGGCTACTACGGGCATGGGGACAGGTAACTTTTATTGGGTTCTAAGGAAGTAGACACTTGTGTATTCTGACCTTATGTAAGGTAGTTGTAATTCTTTATGCTAAGTCCCTTAATATGTTGACCATAGACATATGTTGACCATAGACGTTGTTCGCTTTCTTTGAGTAACAGGAAACCACTGGAGCTAGAGCAATGATGAAAAATCATTCTTCATCAGAAATCATGAAAAATCATTCTTTATCAGAAATTATATAGAAACTGATAGGACACAGAGACAAGCACACAGATGATCCTCCAGAATTAGAAACAGAAATTATAATACTATTGGGATTCTCAATCCTGTGGACATGCTTTTTGCTGTATCCCTCCCTATTCTTCTTCCTAGTTAAAATCATTGAGTTTTGGGGCATCTGGTTGGCTCAGTTGGTTAAGCATTGCCTTCAGCTCAGGTCATGATCACAGGGTTGTGGGATTGAGCCCCACATAGGGCTCCTTGCTCAGCTGGGAGTCTGCTTCTTTCTCCCTCTCCCTCTGTCCCCCTGCCCCACTCATGACTTTTCTCTTTCTCAAATAAATAAATTTTTTAAAAATCTTCTGGAAAAAATTGCTGAATTTAAGTCTCAAATTTTTCATAGCATTTTCTGAGAATAAAGATTTACTCTTTAACAACCACAGTACATTTATCAAAATCATGCATTAAGCATTGATAACATACTCTAATCTATTTCATATTTGAATTTTACCAATGATAAATACTTCAGAATTATCTAGTTATATATTCATTTGTATGTTTTATATTTACTTTTATTTATTGAAGTGTCTACTGTCTAAAGTCCAATCAAGTCTTTCTTGTTGGATAATTTCACTTAGTCTCAAAAGATCATCATTAGACTGTATTGCTAAAAACTGATGTAACGTTCCTACACTCGTTGAGTTGTAAAGTATGAGAACTGGAACAGTTCTTACAGCTTAAATAGCCATGTCCCTTAGTGAGAAAGGGATCCAATGAGTGAAGTAGCAAGTCCAAGGCACACAGTCTAGAAGAAAAGAAGGAAAAGAACTCCAGAATCTTGAATTCCAGCTAACACATTTTATTTTTCTCCTTTTATTAGTTTTTCCTATTCATTTGTCCTCTGGTGTCTTCTCTGACTTATCTACATGGCAGTGCTTAAAATACTAAGTGTTCGATGACTGAAGAGCAAATGGCTGCTTAGAAGGAAATCCAAAGGACTCTTCAGTGACCCTTCTCATTGTACCACTGAGAAACCACAAAGAGATTCCATATAAGCTAAAGATTATTGGTCTGTAGGAGTCTTTAGAATCGAGAAAGGAAGTGATACTTTCTCACGTGACTCTGATATATTAGATGGTATTCAGAACCAGAAATGAAGGAAGAAGAAATAAGAAAAGGTAGGGAATGAGGAGTGAGTATATAAGGCAAAAGAGAGCCTGGAAATATGGAACACCTAGATTTCATCATCTTTGCTTTTTATCCTGAAAACAACTACTTCTCTTGTTTCTTTCCCCCTTCAAAAAATATTTAAGAAATACTATGTTCTAGATTAAAGCAAATATTCAAAGATTCAGAACTCAATGACAGTTACCTTACAGTCAGCAGCTGAAGAAGCAGCTATGGAAGCATGATAAAATATGACTACATAGTAGAGGCATACACACTATATAGAAATTGCTGCCCTCTCTGTATTAAAATTGATAGTAAGGGGGGCACCTGTGTGGCTCAGTGGGTTAAGCCTCTGCCTTAGGCTCAAGTCATGGGCTCAAGGTCCTGGGATTGAGCCCCACGTCGGGCTCTCTGCTCAGCAGGGAGCCTACTTCCCTCTCTGTCTCTGCCTGCCTCTCTGCCTGCTTGTGATGTCTCTCTCTATCTCTATCAAATAAATAAGATATTTTAAAAAATTGATAGTAAACATGATTTCAACAAACATGACATAGCATCAGAGTATACCTTCTTAGTACAAACTTTCCTCTCCACAACTTTTTTTTTCCCCAATTTATTTATTTTCAGAAAAACAGTATTCATTATTTTTTCACCACACCCAGTGCTCCATGCAAGCTGTGCCCTCTATAATACCCACCACCTGGTACCCCAACCTCCCACCCCCCCGCCACTTCAAACCCCTCAGATTGTTTTTCAGAGTCCATAGTCTCTCATGGTTCATCTCCCCTTCCAATTTACCCAAAAGCACATACCAATGTCCATAACCCTACCCCCCTTCTCTCAACCCCCCTCCCCACAGCAACCCACAGTTTGTTTCGTGAGATTAAGAGTCACTTATGGTTTGTCTCCCTCCCTATCCCATCTTGTTTCATGGATTCTTCTCCTACCCACTTAAGCCCCCATGTTGCATCACCACTCCCTCATATCAGGGAGATCATATGATAGTTGTCTTTCTCCGCTTGACTTATTTCGCTAAGCATGATACGCTCTAGTTCCATCCATGTTGTCGCAAATGGCAAGATTTCGTTTCTTTTGATGGCTGCATAGTATTCCATTGTGTATATATACCACTTCTTCTTGATCCATTCATCTGTTGATGGACATCTAGGTTCTTTCCATAGTTTGGCTATTATGGACATTGCTGCTATAAACATTCGGGTGCACGTGCCCCTTTGGATCACTACGTTTGTATCTTTAGGGTAAATTCCCAGTAGTGCAATTGCTGGGTCATAGGGCAGTTCTATTTTCAACATTTTGAGGAACCTCCATGCTTTTTTCCACAACTTTTTGCCGTATTGGACCAAAACTCTTCAGGGTCAGTTTGGAATCTGTATCATATGTCTAGCAAGTAATAGTTTTCCTGGAGAATGGAATCATCGAATATAAATGCCAACCATATTTATTAGTGATACATCAACATTCCTCATAACTATTGGTAAGATATAGGAAATGATTCTTTCGAAATTCAACCAGAAATTGGAAGATAGCATTAGGATTTTATGAGTAAAATCTTGGATCTGTTTTGCAACCTGGGTGAACTATCTTCTACAACAAGAGAATGGAAAGAACATTCAGGGACTATATATAGTTTCAAATGAATTATGGATTTCAGTGAGGTCAGTTAGATGATAGCAAACAAGTCAAATGTGTGGTGTGGGAAAGGAATTTTCAAAACTAGGAAACTAAGTATTAGAGAATACTATCATAACACAAGCATAGAAAAGACAAACATTAAATTACTAGGCTTAAATATATACACATAAAAACTTTGACCAACAAATCATACATCAACTTAGTACTGAAGTCAACAGAAGGCTGAATTTATGAGTAGGTAAAAAAGCTTCTCACATCCTTTCTTTCTAAGGCCAGTACTGGCCCTGGAGATTAGTGCCTACCAACACCTGCAGGTGGTGGTCAATGTCAGAATGAGAGCTTATCTGTGTATCTTAGAAGCCAGAATAGTGCTTAGCATACAGTAAATGCTCAAACAAATTACATGGAATGAATACTTAGCAGGTTGTAACAAATATAATAATTGCCTACATGTTGACCCGGAGTCACTGGAAAACAAACATAAGAAAGACAATCTGAATTCATCTTTGAATAACTACCACCAAAATGACTATATAAAACAGAAACAAAAAAAAATTAGCAAATCATGTATATGGCATGATCAAGTCAAGATGATGATACCTAAACTATTAAATAATGTGTTAAGGAGATTATATAAATCATGCCATCTAATTAAACAAAAATCTTATTACAAAGGAAAATATTATTTGCATGAAGGAAATGGAAATGAAGACTTTTGAGACTAGACTGCTCTCCTATAATGACAAAGCTCCACAGCAGTGAACCCAGAAATTTAATTCAGATTTATCTCCTTCTCAAGTCTGGTCCAAGTTTACCCATCTAGAATAGGAGATCTGCATATCCAGTCAAACATGAGGAATGTCATTTGGAATATGTAGACAACTGTGGATCTCACTGGGAAGCATGGTGTTTCCTGCTGCTAAATGTTGTGTCTATGTAATTTGGTAATGCTGTGTTATCAAAATGATCTGTTTCAGAAGAGGTCAGTTCCTCAGTTTCTCATTAGCTACCTGGGCAGAAAACTAGATGTATTATAACTCAAAAGCAAAGAATCTCACTTTCACATAGATAAGCTTTCATTTGAACCGTGCAGGAGTGTAGTAGAGGAACCAAGTTAAATATGGCTGAGGGCACCAATTAGATAAATACCTTAAACAGAACCAGAATAAGATTTGCTACATCACTATGTCTGAGGTCTAAATGTACAAGTAAACAATTCATGGAATAAAATATCTACTATCTTTCTTATATTTTGCTCTTGTTAACACACTATGAAACCCCTCCACTTAGGTGTGGGCTACATGTAATGACTTGTTTCTTTCTTTCTCTCTCTCTCTCTCTTTTTTAAAGATTTTATTTATTTATTTGACAGACAGAGATCACAAGTAGGCAGAGAGGCAGGCAGAGAGAGAGAGGAAGGGAAGCAGGCTCCTGCAGAGCAGAGAGCCCGATGCGGGGCTCAATTCCAGGATCCAGAGACCATGACCTGAGCCGAAGGCAGAGGTTTAACCCACTGAGCCACCCAGGTGCCCCTAATGACTTGTTTCTAACCAACAGAATACAACATAGGTACTGAGATGCTACTTCTATGATTTCGTCACAAAAGTCTATCACTTCTTTCTTTTTTTTTTTTAAGATTTTATTTATTTATTTGACAGAAAGAGATTACAAGTAGGCGGAGAGGCAGGCAGAGAGAGAGAGAGGAGGAAGCAGGCTCCCCGCTGAGCAGAGAGCCCGATGCGGGACTCGATCCCAGGACCCTCAGATCATGACCTGAGCCGAAGGCAGCGGCTTAACCCACTGAGCCACCCAGGCACCCTATCACTTCTTTCTTGAAGGTAAATTCCCTTTATTGCCATTTTGCTCACACATTTTGATAAAAGAAGCTGCATTAGGAAGAGGTCACCATGGAAAGAGACTGAGAGTTGTCTCCAGACAACAGCCATCAGGAACCCTCTTTCCAATAGCCCTTGAGCAACTCAGTCCTGCCAACTGCCACCTAAATGTGCTAGAAGACTTGTTGAGCCTTCAGATGGAATGACAACCCCCAGGGCTGACATACTCTTTGCAGTCTCATGGCAGACTATGAAACAGAGGCTCCAGATAAACTGTGCCCATGTTTCTGAGTCACAGAAATTTGGAGATAATAAATATATATTGTTTTAAGCTACCAAATGTGGAATAATTTGTTAGGCAGAAAGAGATAACTAATAGAGACGAATTTACTGATAATGGAACAATTAGTCAGCAATGTTAGAATTACCTTTATCTAGATTGATCACATATCAGGTCCAATTTCTAGCATCCATGAAACCTGATGTGAGTTCAAAAGTTACTCTTGAAAACCATTTTTAACTATATTTTGCATCCATTTTATAAATGCGATATTTCTTTCCTGTCATCTTCATTTTGTAGTCTAACCTAAAGAAAGCACACAGAGACTTTAAAAAGGAGGAAGAGGGAAAACTGAAATAAAATGTGAAATCATCAATTCAAAGAAAGAAAATCCTGTGTTATAGCCTATAACCTTGGAAACATTAACTCTACTATTTGGGGTTATTTCTAATATAATTTTGTCATAAATTATAACTGGAGTGCATTATAAAAGAAAATTTTGAGTCAACTTACATTACTAATTTTGGAACACATTCTTTGTGTAGAGTTAATTGAAAAATTACTTTGAAACAATAGACAATTACGTTAAATCTTATTGTGTCAGTGTATAATTAAGGAAATGCATAACAAAAGACATTTACTCTGTCAAAAAAAATTGAAGCAAGTTAAATATTTGATTATGTGAATATTTTTCTACCCTTTTTTGATACTAGATCAGTTTTTTTAACCTTTTATAGGAACTGATAAAGTCAATGAGATTTTTTTCTCTTTTTTAGAGAGCATGGTCGGGGGCATGAATGGAAGGGCAGAGTAGAAGGAAGAGAGAGAATCTTAAGCAGGCTCCATGCTCAGCACAGAGCCCAACATTGGGCTTGATCCCACAAGGCCAAGATCATGACCTGAGCCAAAATCAAGAGCTGGACGCTTAACCAGCCAAGCCACCTAAGCGCCCTGAGATCTCATGTTTAATAGGGTTATCTAATTCAGTTTCATACCCCATCAGTATTTCCTTGCAGTTCTCCTTACCAATCTAACTTGCCACAACAGACTTTTTTTTTAATTCAATAAATGGCATCCTTTACTTCAGAATTCCACATATCCTTAAATATCTTAATATTCATTGTAATCATTCATTGCAATGCATTTTTGTATTGATTGCCCACAATAACCCTCTCAACCACTCCGTGAAGTAGCATTATTGATTTCAATTTATATATAAATTGGCATACAGGGGCACATAGAGGATAAATAACTTTCAAGGTCAAATGGTAAAGGATAAATTCATACACAGGCAATCTCACCTCGAAGTGCATTCACCAAAGCTTTATGTCATACAGTCTACTATGTACACACTGAACTCTTTTTAAACCTTTGTTACTTTTTCTCTTTCTTCTCCCTCCCCTCCCCCTTATTCTCTTTCTTTGTGTTTGCAAATTTGCAGGTATATCTTATTTTTTCTGTTTTTTCTGTTTTGTTTTTTTTTTTTTTTCTGGTACTTACAGATGCCCAGTCCCTATCATTTATGAATAAACAGAACTTTACCAAGGTTCCTATCTTCAGAAATATTCATGTTCTTTATTTATGCTATTTGACATCTACCACTAACTGGGATTTAAAGATATTTTAACTATGAGCAGAACTTGGGCCGAGTTAATGTGAAAGATACCAGCTTTGGGTTTCTGAAAACCAGATAAAGATTATCATAAATTACAGACCCATTATGTCTACTTGTGTCCCACCTCTATCTCAAACTGCTAGTAGAGTCCAGCTATCCCTTCAGAACATCCTCTTCTTTCGAATATTTGAGCTGAAAGGCTGAAAATTGTCTAGCAGGGAGAACCTGTAGGTCTTCATGTAGATTTCAGCCTGATAATGGCCATGCTGGCCAATGTAGTGGCATTAGGACTGTCACTAAGAACAGGAATATGAAGATAGACCCCATGAGTTTCAATCACAGCATCTCCCATTCTAGCTGGGCAACCTCTGGTGAGCTACTTAACCTCTCTGTACCTCTTTTACATTTGTAAAACAATGATAGTAATCTCTACCTCATGGTTTCATTATGAAGATTAAAAGGAATTGGTATCAAGTGTTACTTAAATATTGGTAAAATACAAATACGAACATTTAGAAGATGAAGTAGAGGATTTCAATAAGAGAAATGGATGTTAGCTAGAACATGCAGCGTTTGAAAGATGGACAAGCTGGGGTGCCTGGGTAGCTCAGTCGGTTCAGCAACTGCCTTCAGCTCAGGTCATGATTCTGGAGTCCCCAGATCGAGTCTCACATGAGGCTTCCTGCTCAGCAGAGAGTCAGCTTCTCCCTCTGACACTCCCCCTTCTTATGCTCTCTCTCTTTCTCAAATAAATAAATAAAATCTTAAAAAAAAATGGGCAAGTAGAATTAGATCTCAACATTCCTGAAGTCAGGCAACTTAGTGTTGACTTCCTAAGAGATGTCCTTTGTACCACTAAAATAAATTCTTTTATATTTAAGCTAAGGTATTATGAATGAATTTGTCTATTAACAACTGGGTAAGACTTAGAATTCTAATATAAATTTAAAGGATTCTAATTGTTAATGTTAACAAAATGCTTAACACAACGTATAGCATATAAGATTTTTTTTTTTTTTTAAGATTTTATTTAGAGAGAGAGAGAGAGCATGAGTCAGGAGAGAAGCAGAGGGAGAGGGACAAGAGGACTGTGTGCCAAGCACAGAGCCTGGTGCAGGGCTTGATCTCATGACCCTGAGATCATGACCTGAGCCAAGATCAGAAGTCAGATGTTGAACCAACTGAACCACCCAGAAACCCCAGTGCATAGATTTTTAAGAAATGATATCATTCTCTCTAGTACATCTTTACTAATATTTAATTCTAATACAGAGTTCTGGTTTTGTAATTCCTTGTCCAAAACACTTTAGTGGTTTAATATTACCTAATGAAAACCATCTAACATTAGGCTTTTTTTTTTTAATATTTAGATAGAGCAGCAGGCAGAGGGAGAGGGAGAAGCAGGCTTCCGGTGAGCAGGAAGCCAGGAAGGGGCTTAATCCCAGGACCTGGGGACAATGTCCTGACCAAAGGCAGACCCTTAACAAACTGAGCCACCCAGGTGATCCTAATCTTAGGTTTTCAACACCCACCTCCCTTTCATTATTCTCTCCCAATAAAGTTAATTTCATTTTTTAAAAAGTGCCCAGTTGTGAGTTACCCATCCCGATCTGCACACATTCTGTTCATTTGCCTATTCTTGTTTTTTGGGCTTCTGAACAGGAAACATCTTTTGCTATCCACGTGCTCTAACTCTTTGCCCTATATCCTTGACATAATTAATATAGCTTTGCTTTATTAGAAATTACATTATTTTTAGCCACACAACCAAACTGCCTTGCCCACTGAAGCCCAATTAGTAGGCAGTTGTCATATTGTAAATTCTCAAAATCACCACTCTATCTAGTCATCATACTGTAAATAGTCCCAAGACACAATCAAGAGATTTTATAAAAACGCAATTATTTCATCAGTTACTCCTGGCAATTTCTAAGATGAGGTTTATTTCTTTACTTATGTCCTCCTACCATGGGTCTTGGGTTATCAGAAGGTTTGGAAAATCAGCATGTAAACTAAGCTCCACTTCTCTCCCTTAACTATCCTCCTGAGCATAATAAGGCTGGTATTATGAGTGCTTGTAATCAAGAACCTGACTCTTGAGGGCATTTCAAGTTTTTGAGCATCTGCTTTATTTAACTGCTCACAAAATGTCATGTTAGCATTAGCACCTTTACCCATTTATAAGAAGATTTTTTTCTTCATTAAAATAACAATCATACTTAAACTATCTTCCTTCTTTATTCATATTATGTGGTGATTTGTTACCTGAAAAGTATTTGAAATATTTCATTGAAAATATTTATGAAAGTTATCAGTAAATATCAGACTTGCCAAAACCAGAAACAGTAAATGTATATATTAAATATATATTATATAAAATATATATACATATATAATATATACATATAATATATAATATATATATGGTGAGAGGGAGCAGGGAAGGGACAGAGGATGAGGGAGAGAGAGAGAACCTTAAGCAGGCTGCACACCCAGTGTGGAGTTCAACCAGGAGCTCAATTGACTCAACTGACTGAGTAACCTAGGCATCCCTAAAAACTAACTTTGAGGAAAAAAAAAAGAAAAAAAGCTATATAAAAACAGAATTTCCCATTTTTATTTTATCTCACAATGAAAACAACTCCATGGCTTGGTGAAATGAAGAGATCTGCTTCAGTTTTTGGGATACTTTATTTTTCTGTGGCAAATAAAATACCTTATTTTAAAAGTTGAAATGTGGGGCGCCTGGGTGGCTCAGTGGGTTAAAGCCTCTGCCTTCGGCTCAGGTCATGATCCCAGGGTCCTGGGATCGAGCCCCACATTGGGCTCTCTGCTCGGCAGGGAGCCTGCTTCCTCCTCTCTCTCTGCCTGCCTCTCTGCCTACTTGTGATCTCTATCTGTCAAATAAATAAATAAAATCTTAAAAAAAATAAAATAAAATAAAATAAAAAATTAAAAAAAATAAAAGTTGAAATGTGTTCAAGCTCTGTCAATCTAGTGCAGAAAGAAAAAAAAAAGATGCTAATGAACATGAAGCTAACTGAGTACTGTGACCAATTCTGTCTAGAAGAACAATTTTTCAAAGGGTTTAGTCATAGTGATCTCAGATAGGGATGACAGATCCATTTATAAATAGTTCTTTCCTTGGGCTGTAGCTCCTCTGTGATCTATACAGCTCTTGGCTCATTCAGTAAATATTAAATGCAGATATAAAGGACAATTATTCTCGCCTACTTGTCTATATTGCCCACTTTGACACTAGAAAAGAGTAATTTTGATACTTACCATTCAATAATATGGTCTTTAAAAGACTAAATCACTGAAGATGTTTTTAGAATATTGGTTAATAAGCCTTGATATTTTGTTTTCTGTGTCATTATACAAGTCACTCAAGGCCAAGAATCACCATAGAACAACTTTTGGAAACTATTTATTCAAGCTTTCCTTAAATCATCATTGCATTTTCCAAGGTATATACTTCATATTACCTATTAATCCCAGAACACAGCACTCCCAATGAGCTGATAAATTTCCAGAAGTACTGATTAGTAGTAAAATGTACATGGCACAGAAAAAGCATGACCTTGGGGATGAAGCTGACCCACGTCCTAATTTCAGCTCTGTTCTCTGCTACCTGGGCAAATTAATTTGTCTCTGTGCTTATTGGCAGGAGTTATCTGTAACTAGAGCTAGTTATTTATTCTTATTGCTATTACTTCTCAGAAATGGAAATATAGTTTTCTCACAGGAAAAATTAAACCAGCCATGCTTTCCTATCAGACTGTCTGAGGACTAGATGAATAAGTAACATAAACTTCTCTTATATAGTTCTAGGAACAAAGTAACCATTCACTAAGTTTTTTTATTTCTCTCTGCCTCTCCAGATCTGTCTAGTACATTTTGTGATTTTTTCTGCTTTTAAAATTAAAGCAGTGTTTTTTTTGTTTGTTTGTTATAAAACAATACTGGATAGACTTTTGCAAACTGTCTATTGACATAAAATTTCCAAAGAAGAATTAAACTTTGGGAAGTCTTGGATTTCCTAGCTCATCTACTTTTACCACTCATTTGTAGTTTGCATCTGTTAGGAAACAACCAAAAATGCATGCTAAGCACAGTTAGAATATTTATGATGTAATTATGGAAAGCATAATTTTTAAAACAAATTATGCTCTCCCTACCCATCTACCAACCAATTCCTTGGAATTCTACAGTACCAGTTCTACTTGAGGGTGAAGTGTGTGTATTTGCTTTAGAAATGACATTTAGCAACATCTTGTTCGCCTGATGTATATTCAGAAAGCAAAGATAAGACAGTTCTCTCCTTTCACATATATCTGGTACAGCTTTCTCAGACATATGAAGCATTAGAACTGAATTGCAATTTCTAAGACTAGAAATAATAACAGACTTGTAGGACATAAAGAAAAGTACAATTTGTTTTGCAACTTTTGCAACCCTGCCAATATGGTATTTACATTGTTACTTTTTCACATCAGTATTTTTCTATTTCTTCCCTACAAGTTATCTATATGGACCTACTTTGAAATGCACTTACATACAATGTAGCTAAAGAATGTGACTGATATAAAATACTATTTTTTAGGGGTGCCTGGTTGGCTCAGTGGGTTAAAGCCTCTGCCTTCGGCTCAGGTCATGACCTCAGGGTCCTGGGATCAAGCCCCACATCGGGCTCTCTGCTCAGCAGGGAGCCTGCTTCCCCCTCTCTCTGCCTGCCTCTCAGTCTACTTGTGATCTCTGTCTGTCAAACAAATAAATAAAATCTTTTTTTAAAATACCATTTTTTAGATAAAATAAATCTAAATGTTTGGCAAGACAGTGCTAAATTTTATTTTTCTTCCACATTTCAGTAGGTGGTTTCTCTAAATGTATACATTATTCTGGTAGGACAGAAAAGCTTTATCAATGACATTGTACATCATTTAAATTTTTTCACCTTTTAATGCTTCTCTTGTACAGATATCAGTTAAATTTAAAATTCCTGGAAATTATGTTGTAATAGAGCTTGGTAAGCTAATGGCTAATAAAGGAATATGCTGTAGGCATATGCATTTGGTTCTTCAATGTTCTATATTCCACTTAACCAATCGCATCTTTTTCCTTAAGGTACATTTGGGAAGAAGAAATGGAACAGGAAAAATAATTTTTTTTTTCTTTCACTGTCAAAGGAATCTGAATTCACATTTTAGCACCATCAATGCCAACACACGTCACCCTTGGTCAAGTCTCCTTTTCTCCCTGCTCTTTAGTTTCATCACCTATATAATAGGACAGTGACATGGATGAGAGGGAGATGAATTATCTACACACTGGAGGACTGCAGCAGAATTCAGTGATTATTTACACAAATGCTAGTAAAATCTCTTGTTTACAAATAATGTTCTACAAACGCTTATGTCTACTTACTTTCCTGAGGGATTATTGAAATGCCATTTTTTCCTCATGATTTTATGCTAAGAGATTATAGAGAGGGTGTTGTAGCTTATTCTGCTTTGCAAAACAAAATGAATACAACAACCATATACTCCTTTCAAACTTGAAAATGAAAATTAGAACAGAAGCAATCTGTTTAATCTCTTTGGATTAAAAAGAGATCAGGTATTCTTTGCCAATGCTACCAACTACCTTTTCAGAACTCATTAACAAATTCTATAAGATCGATGTGTTTTAAGAAATTAAATTCAACACAATATGACAGCCTTTCCTGCAACTCTTGGATTTAATTAACCAATGAAACAAATTTACAGCCAACCTATTTAATGACTGTATCCCAAAACCTTGCTAAAGCACAGCACAGACAAAAGAATCTTCCCATAATAATATCTAGCTTCATATAATTTTTTCAGTTTCTTGGGGAATGTTCATGACAGACTTTCTTTGAATTGTATTTATTTTTACTGAAGCATGTCAGTATTAAAAATGATCGTACCATTGGTTGAGTTCATGAATAGTGCCATCCGTATTTATGCCTAGTCTCAAAAATAGCAGGTAAACCTGAAAACTATAAATATATATTGTCTTAAAAATAAATATATACACAAATACATAAAAATCCAGTTGGTATATGGAAACTGCCCACTCTAGGCTTACTGCCTTTGAATTCAGGAATGGTGGAAAGAAACGTCTTTGGTATCAATGCTGAGAATGTCAGTTCTGACAAACTCAGCATTTTGGTTTTAATGGGGTGTCCTGAAAAGTATCCCATGCTTCTCTGGATGGATAGAGCACCAGTTACTGATTGCTTTAATTTTTCCCTCAAAGAAATCCATCAGCACTCCCTAATCTTGTATACTTCTGTACAGTATCACCTTGAAATTCACATTTACACAAAGATACAGTAGTTGAACTTAGAAGGAAAAGAAAAAAGGTAAAATAAATTGCATGCCAACTGAGTGCAGGGATTGGGTAGGGAATGTCTACATGTTATTATATCTTATCTTTTGAAGAGCCTATAATAGACAGGTATCATCATTCCATCATTCTATATCTATAAAACAAACATTGAGAAATATCAGTAAATGGCCTGCGGTCACATGCTTATAGTAGAGATTTGATTTAAATGGGTTTACATGTGACTCCAAATATAAGCTCTATCTGGCCTTGATGTTAAGGACAATAGAAATAGGTAGCAGATGTGGCTTGTAACAAACAGACACCTCATGCAGAAAGAAACTGAGAATGTAAATTAATATTATTGTATCCACAAACTATTCTTGCAACTACTGTCGCAAAGATTCCTAAATAAGTAGACTGAGGGTGTCTAGACTGAGATTGGAAAATGTCAAAGATCAGCCATAACCTCTCATAGCAGGGGAGTGTGAGGCCATGGACAGAGCCAGGGCTCTGTGTTAGATAAAAGTGAATTTATGTTGGTATTGCATTATATGTCCTTGAGTGAATGAGTTAACTTCATCCTGCCTCTGTTTCCTAATATTTAAAATAGAGGGACAATGTCAATGAGGATTGTTTGTAAATGTCTCTCAGAGTGTTTGAGAAATAAATGAGAGATACTTGCAGTGTTTTCCCCAATTCATTTCCCAGAGTAGGTGTTTACATTAGCTTTGTTCACCTTCTCTGTTCCTATTAGTATTTTGCAGAGTTGTTCTTTTCTTTAGGATCCTGTAAGATAGCTGCAATTTTATTTTTAAATATGATTTTTTTTTTCTCTCTTGGCAGGCAAAACAGCAATGACACCTTCATCTGACTAATATGCTTATGTGTCATCCAAATAATTACTTGCTCCCACTGACGATGCCTAGACATGTATGATTGGGAGCCACTTGGAATAATACACCCACATATTATATAAACACCTTTTGTTCTCAAGTATTTGATACCCATGTTTAATGTGGTAGAGGAAGAAAATTATATACATATATAATTATAGCAACTAAGATGTGCAAAGGAGAAAAATGCCACCAGAACTACTTGACTTACAGCTGGCACATTCCCATTCTGTGATCAAAATATGGACAATAACAAAGTAAGGTGAGAAAATAGACTAGCATGAGGGGCCAGAATTGTCAAAATTCTATTGGTTAAATAAAAAGTACCGTTCTTTTGTTAAACTATCAATACAGAGAAGGTAGATATGTTTCTAATGAAGTGTGGGCATAACATCTCTCATGTCCTTGTCTGTGGGCTTCAAGCATTATCACTGAGAATGGTTAGGGAGGAATTGAGAATCAAGTAAACTGGCATAAATGGAGATCAGTTATTGAACATGGAGGGAAAGTGAAGAAGGAAAAGAATGAGAGAAGCAAAGTTGAATAGATTATGTAGGCACACGTTGAATGAGATCCAGGGGACAAAAGAACATCCTTCCCATACCCAGGGCTCCTTTTTTCCATGCTGAGATATCCGTCAGCAGATCCCTCACGCACTTTTGTTTTGGTTTGTTTGTTTAAGATTTTATTTATTCGTTTGACAGACAGAGATCACAAGTAGGCAGAGGGGCAGGCAGAGAGAGAGGGAGGGAAGCAGGCTCCCTGATGAGCAGAGAGCCCAATGCGGATCCAGGACCCTGGGATCATGACCTGAGCTGAAGACAGAGGCTCTAACCCACTGAGCCACCCAGGCACCCCCACCCATGCACTTTTGAAAATTAAGACTGACTTATTTAGATACAAAACAAAAAGGAGGGAGAGAGAGAGAGAGAGTAGAGGGAGAGGCAGAAGGAGAGAGAGAATATTGGAACAGACTTGGCTTGGAGCTCAATGTGGAACTCAATCCCAAAACCCTGAGATCAGGACCTGAGCCAAAATCAAGAGTCAGCCACTTAGCCAGCAGAGCCACCCAGATGCCCCAAAGGATAGGAATTTGAATTCCTGTTATCCTGTTACCAATTCCTGATCACCTAGTTATTACTCTAATCTATACTATCTTATCTAGAATAGACCCGTTTGATAAGAGTAAATTTACCTTCTGTAATAGGCTTTCAATCTCTGATAGGCATCATACTCAAAAAAAACTATCGACCCTAAATCAATCTGCTCATAAATTATTTCATGAAAATCTTCTTTCTATAATTAAATAATTACAGATCTTAGGATCCTCTTCATTATTGCTGGATTATTTTCTACTCTTCCTATAGTCATCATGTTCCTACTTAAAAATGCCATAACAGACTCTTTCTCACTTCTTCAAATACATTAACAGCCCTTTTATAACTTTTCTTACACTGATCTACTTTTTAAATCTTTCTAATACCTGTACTGCTGCTATAATGCAAATGCACATCCTATTATCTGGACATAAGGTTCTTAACCAGATCTGATGTTGAAAGACCCAGTTGCAATGGGGTTCTGAAATCTACTGGTTAAAGGCCAATAAACTGAATCATAATCAGAGTCAAAACAATATATATCAAAATATGTTCTGGTAAAACTTTGAAGTCATCATAAAAAGGGACCTAAGCATTTTTTCAACACTCGATGTATTTCTTTTCTCTGACTTTCATCTTATTCTTCGTGTATACCAGTCATGTTCTGTTAAACCGGATGCATGGCGGGCACACACTTTCCCCCTTAATAACTGTTAGTTCTGCCTGGCTGAACCTAAATATCAAAAATGATTGGAGAGAAATGGGATGACAATGTTGGAAAGAATTCTCTAAAAGGTTATGTATTATGCTTCAAAAATAAAGTAGCAAATTCACTCTTTCTCTCGTTAGTAAACCATTCCGTCCAGGGGAATCAGCGCCTTTTTGTTCATTAATCGCAGGGTGTGCTGCCCTGCTTGAACCTCTTTGCATTCTGTGGGTAATGCCAAAAAGAAGCAAAAATAAGGTCTCTCCTTCGCATCCAGTATAGTTTATGGCTGTCTGCTTTTTGATGTTTAACAGTGATCTCACTCCCACCAGCGGTAGGTCAATGAAGCAAAAACACATAATAAACCCAATCGAATCTTATTTTCTTCCTTTGATATAATCTCTTTAAATGCTTGTCTCTCGTATTTGCAACCTCTTATATGGAAAGAGTGATTTTATGGACTCCTAATACAATAAATCATTATAAATAACTTGATTCCTACCTATTTCTGTAATTGACGATATATTTAAACTTTTGTATTGTCATCAACACAAAACATAAAACCTATCTAGTGGGCTGAATCATAGCCCCCCCAAAACATAAGGCCAAGTCCTAACTCTGGTACCTATGAATGTGATCTTTCTTGGAAATGACGATTTTGCAGATATAATTAAGAGTCTTGACATGAAATCATTCCGGATTTAGGGTGCATACTACATTCAACAACTGTTACAAGAGTGGGAGATTTGATGAGGGACACAGAGAAATAGAGGAAAAACCAGAGATCAAAGTTAATGCAGTCACAAGCCAGGGAAATGCCAAGGATTGCTAGGAGTCCACAGAAGTGGCAGAGAAGCAGAGCCTCCCTTGGATACTTCACAATGAACCAAACCCATTGATGTCTTCTTGATTTTGTATTTCTGGCCTCCAGGGCTGCAAGAGGATAAATTTATGTTGTTGTAAACCACCCTGCAGCATTTGTTGTGGGAACCTTAGGTGGAAAATATATATTAAGTGGGAAATCTGCTAAATACTGTTAAGCAAAGGAATTTGCATAAAGAAGAGATGGACTTTGAACACCAGCTTGGATACCATAGCTCTAGTTTTTCTGACTAATCTTACTTAGATAAGTTACATAAACATTCATTTCTCTTTTTATTTTTCATAAAATTGGAGTTAAAAAATACCATCCTCATGGAGTTATTGGGAAGAAAAATGAAAACTATTCACGTAACTGTCTAGAATTTTGTGGTTTTATATACAATATTTATTAAAAACATTATTCTCAGAACATTTCAATGTCTCATTGAAACACAATGTGCAAACTGCACATGCAAATTCATGTCTTTTTCTTTTAAACCCTCTTAATTTGAGAACAGTAATTGCCAAGTCAACCGCTTAGCTCCAAGTGAGGCTTTAGGTGAAGTCTCTTCTAGACAGCAAGGCATTTGTGCAGATAAAGATGTTTTTTACTTCTTAGCCACTGTTTCTCACATCTGATTTTGAATATGCTTGAGAGATGATATAATTACCAAGATTAATTAGTAGTCAGCAGAATAAAGTCATACTTCTTCACATTAGCAATATGTCAGTACCAAAATGCTGAAGCTTTCAGAGAAATTAGATCACAAATGTTTAGTGCTTGTTAGGTCAGACAACTCAATGAAATTTACCATTTTTGTGTGTGTGCTGATTTGCAAAAATACAAGATAGTCAGATGAAGGGAATGAAGATTCATTAACTTTGTAAAAAAAAAACTCTTTAATTGCAAATTAGATAGGAGCACATCAAATTCAAATTAGAATCAATTAGCTCTTTCTCCCCTAACCAATTAATAAGAAGAAGAGAAGATACTTGAAGGGATAATGATCTTTAGGAGCACTCTTTTGGGTAGAGCTGGGTATCAGGTATTTCTTTCCTTAAAGGTAATTTAAGCACAGCGACAGCAGTGTTGTTTATTCTGGGAGGCAGCAGTTAGTCTATCCTGCCAGCAATAGTGCTAGGTATGTACTTCCAAGGTGCCCCAACACTCCATTTACCTGTGCTCTATTTCTTTGTCTCTCTCTAAGGTGAAATCTTTGAGGGCACAGGCTGTGAGCTATGTAACACTGTGCCATTTTGGAGCTTGAGACAAAAGGAGAAACCAACACTACTGACCCCCTTTTTAAATGCTTAAGATTTTGTTCATCATGGACTTTGTGCATTCGTTGTCATTTTTTAAAGTGCCTTATTAAACTATTATTTTGAGTGCTGAATTTTTGGACACCTCCTTAAGTGCCATGCTGCAGGAGGGGACTTTAGATAAAATTCAATGACATTTAGAATGTTCTACATTTGTTGAAGGTATCTGTTATTGACCATACGCAATTTTAAAATATTTTATATGAATTATATGAATTCAGTTTAGTTAACATATAGTGTATTATTAGTTTCAAAGATAGAATGTAGTGATTCATCAGTTGCATATAACACCCAGTGCTTATTACATCAAGTGCTCTCCTTAATACCCATCACCCAAAAACCCTTCCCACACCCACCTTCCCTCCAGCAACCCCGTTTGTTCCCTATACTTAAGTCTGTTATAGTTTACCTCCTTTTGTTTTATCTTATTTATCCTTCCCTTCCCCAATGATCATCTGTTTTGTTTCTTAAATTCCACATATGAGTGAAATCATATGGTATGTGTCTTTTTCTGACTTATTTCACTTAGCATAATACCCTCTAGTTCCATCCACATCATTGCAAATGGCAAGATTTCATTTTTTGATGACTGAGTAATATCCCATTGTATGTACAATATACATTGTATGTATATACATTTTCTTTATTCATTCATCTGCTGATGAATATCTGGGCTCTTTCCATAGTTTGACTATAAGTTCAGGTGCTCTTTTGAATCACTATATGTGTATCTTTTGGATGAATACCTAGTAGCACAATTGCTAGGTCATAGAGTAATTCTGTTTTTAATTTTTTGAGGAACCTCCATTTTGCTTTCCAGAATGGCTATACCAGTTTGCATTCCAACCAGTAGTGTAAAAGGGCTCCCCTTTCTCCACATCCTCACAAGCATCTGTTGTTTCCAGAGTTTAATTTCAGCCCTTTTGGGCAGTGTAAGGTTGTATCTCTTTGTGATTTTGATTTTTATTTCTCTGATGCCAAGTGATGTTGAGTATTTGATAATATAAAAACTTGTTTAATACAATGATTAGTAAATGAGCTTTAAATAGGTTTAGAGGTTCTTAATGAGAATCTAAAATTTTGTTCTGCCTGTAAGTGGGATGGATATTATAGTAGGATACGATAGAGCATACATCTATTGAAAAGTTAGTCTGTGAAAGAAAGACATATTCATTGTAATCAAACTTGTCTATAGTAAATTTCTTTTTAAAAGTTATTTGTCCATGTAATGGACAAGCTTACAGAGAAAATATGACTTGGATTTTTATGGTGCACTACAGATTGTACATTATGTTAAAGACACATTGAATACTAAAAATGGTAAATCCCATGTAAGCCACTGCTAATGTCTTTCAAACTATCATGTGTAATGTCTTCTCTCCTAATTCAGTTCTGGTCTCTTTATTGGCTTTGCTCAGGTCAGAAAAATGAAATATTCAAAAAAAGTAGAATCATATAACCTATAATTAATTGCCTGACATTAATCCATTTAGTCAAAAATTTTAAGAATGTGCTTTATACAAGTATAGTCCCCACAAAAATGGATATAACATGATAATAAACAAAATTCCTGGAAACAGAGTAGTGAAGGATGGGAGGGGAAGGTTTATAGGATTATATAAAAAGTAACAATCAAAATTTTTTTCTAGTTCAAAAGAATGTCATTAAAATGATTCATGCCTCAGAATCTCATCTCTTAACCTCGTATGTCAAGAAGGTCTGTAAACTTTCAATCAGAAGAAAAACCCAACCCTGAATAAAATAAAAAAATAATAGTTCTAAGCAATAGCTGCAGGTGATTTTACCAAGCAGATTTTGATAGACACTGGGTTTTCCCTTAAATGCAGGTTTTCATGAATCTGTCCAATTATTAAAAGAGATAGCAATTGCTATAAATACAATAATACAAATATATTTTTCCTTTAAATTCTGAATTTTCTCAGTTTGAAGAAAGATTGAGAATTTTCTAAACTTCTAATATACTACTTCTGGAGCTAGGTAGTACAGACCAAATTAGGGTGTGGATTGACATGGTAGGAAGCAGAAAATATACCTAGGAAAAAAGAATACAGTTCAGACAGAGTCAAAGTTTGTCTTTTTTTTTTTTTAAACCAATGGTATAATGAGCAGGGATTACAAATTAATTTAAGAACCATATCACATATATTGACTATCTTGCATCATACATAATACCTATTATTGCATGACAAACCACAACAAAACATAGGAACTTGAAATTGTTCTCATTTTTCACCAATCTGATGTGATTTGGCTCAGCCTGCAGTTTCTCTGCTCCATGTGATATTGACTGGGTAAAGGTCAGATAGCCATGGAATGCCAGGCCATCAGTCCAGTCTTAAATTGCCCTGAAATGTTAAAGACGGTTCACTGCATGGGCTGGTCCTGGCGGCTGGTAGGGATGGCATGGGACTGACAATGAGAGCAAGTTAGTTCTCCATATGACCACCTTCTAGGCTTGGGCTTCCTCGTGCTGTGGCTTCTAGAAAGTGAAAATGGCCAGTCACCTTAAAGCCCGAGTTTCTAGAATGTCACTTCTGTCATAGGCTGTTGGTTGAAGCCAGTCCAAAGGCTAGCTCTAATTCAAGGGGAAGTTAAGTAAGTTTCAGCTTTTTAGGCTCATACTACACCTCACATCAAGAAATGAGAGTAATTGTTAGACAATGTCTTTGGAGAACAGCCACCATGTTAATATAAATATAAATTTGTCCTTAATAGGATAACCTAAATACAATCCATTTTATAATGTAGGTATATATATATATTTTTTCCTAAAGTAGTCTATTTTTCACCAAAAAACCCTGAAATTACAAACTTTTTTGATTTTTCAAAGATAGCTACCTGACATATACAAAGTTGCTTAATAAATCCAACAAAGGTAGAATAGACAAACCAAATACATATAGTGTGGGATGTACTTACTCATGGCAATGTATAAAATCCAGTCTCCTTTATGGGGCTGAAAGTTACAGAACTAAAGTTATGAAAAACTTCAAGTGCAGAGTTGCCTTGAACTCCAGACAAACATTTTTAAGTTGTTTGATTTCTTGAAATCTTTGTTTCCGCATTTATTAGAGAGCTCTTGGGCACCTGGGTAGCTCAGTCAGCTAAGCATCTGCTTTCAGCTTAAGTCATGATCTCGGGGTCCTGGGTTGGATCCCTGTGTGGGGCTCCCTGCTCAGTGGGGAACCTGCTTCTTTCTCTCCCTCTACCCCTCCCCTTGGTTGTATTCTCTCTCAAATGAACAAAATCTTTAAAAAAAAAAAAAAATAGAGATCCTAACATTCTAGTGGATGTTCCTTATCAACCAATATAAACAGTATTTTCTAAGTGTCCTCATCTAACAACACACAGATTTCATTTGGATAACTACCTATTTCCCAAACAGCCTAGTGTGGACAATTTTCTTTTTCTTTCTTTTTTTTTTTTTTTTTAAGATTTTATTTATTTATTTAACAGACAGAGATCACAAGTAAGGAAGAGGGGTAGGGAGAGAGAGAGAGAGAGATGGGGGGAAGCAGGCTCACTTCTGAGCAGAGAGCCCGATGCGGGGCTCGATCCCATGACCCTGGGATCATGATCTGAGCTGAAGGCAGAGGCTTTAACCCACTGAGCCACCCAGGCACCCCTAGTGTGGACAATTAATGACTTAACCAATGATCACTTTTCATCTTTCTGGCCAAAATGGAGTCAGGAGAGCATTTGTAACTCAAGCCAATCCAGATAGAATCAATTTAAGAACACATGCGATATTGGGACAAAGAATATATTTCTTTCTCTGGCCATAGACAAAGAACCCTATAGCACTAGGTGTTGTTACCAATGCCCTTCCACACAGAACTGTTTTAGCACGATGCCAGTGATATGGAGTCCAGGGATGAGAGAACAAAAAGACGACATCCTTAGGGAGCTCTTGCACCATTGGTTCTACCTTCTTGAAGCTCTCTTTACCTCTGGACATTCTGCATTTGAGAGCTATTAAAGAACCTTTTGTTCTAAGTCCCCTTGTGTTGGAATTTCTGATACTAGCAAAATTATCAGTTTGAAAAAGTATATCTACTTTTCACAAGATTGTCTTCATGAAATGTGACAGTATTTATAAAACACTTAGCACAGTGTCTAGCAAAAAACAAAAGATCTTTTTTTTTTTAAGATTTTATTTATTTGACAGACAGAGATCACAAGTAGGCAGAGAGGCAGGCAGAGAGAGAGAGGAGGAAGCAGGCTCCCTGCTGAGCAGAGAGCCTGATGCGGGGCTCAATCCCAGGACCCTGAGATCATGACCTGAGTTGAAGGCAGAGGCTTAACCCACTGAGCCAACCAGGTGCCCCAAAAAACAAAAGATCTTTTATCTTTTCCTTTAATGAATCTATTGAAATACAGCAATATTTCTGCCCATTGATTTTAATTTTTCCTCAAGAGCCAGATTTAATCTTTTTTGTTGTTGTTTCATTACTGAACAAAAGAAAAAAATCCTGGGAGTTTGGGTCCATTTGACTTTAATTTAAATACATAAGGTAGAGGTGTCTGTAATTGCAAGCTACCTACCAGAGGAATATAGTATAAATAAAAAAACACAATAAAAATGTAATTACAAAAGCTGGTTGATTTCTTTTTTGAAAGGAGTTTATGTTGGATAAGAAAGCACTGATTTCTATTATTTTTTATGATTACAGTATTCTATTTATATTCTCAGCACTGAATTAATTTCCTTGTCTAATGCTCACCTTGCTGAGGATCCTTTTAAAATACTTTAATGAGTTGAGTACATAAATCATCTTAGTGAACACAAATACTTACATGTAAAATCTCTGGAGGGAGCTTTTTTTTTTTTTTTTTTTTTTTTTAGATTTTAGAGTGGTAGATAAGTCACTGAAAGGCTTCATGCCTCTTTTTTTAATCTTTCAAAGTAAAATAAGTAACAATTGTCCTTTTTCACAGACTTAACAGTTGCAAAGTCTTAAAAAATTTCAAGAAAAATATAAAGCATTTCACAGATATCTATGTAAAGTATTATAAATAAAATTTGCCAAGTATAGACTTAACATTAGTGTACATTTTTATAACCTTTAACTATAAGCTGGCATCACTCTGGAATTGTAAATGAATTATATGCATGTAGGTACATGTCCCTATTAGTAATGAGAATTTCCTAAAGATTTATTATGGACTGAAATTTGAGAAATCACTTTTAAATATTAAAAGCCAGACTCGAGGGGAGCCTAGGTGGCTCAATTGTTAAGTGTCTGCCTTCAGCTCACGTCATGATCCCAGGAACTTGGGATCAAGCCTGGGGTAGGGCTCCCTGCTTTGCGGGGAATGTGCTTCTTCCTTTCCCATTCCCCCTGCTTATAGTCCCTTTCTGATGGTCTTTCTCTCTCTCTCTGTCAAATAAATAAAATATCTTCAATAAATAAATAAATAATAAATAAATAAATAAAAACCAGACGAGAGAATATTTCATTCATTTCTTTCATTAGCTATATTTATTTATTTATGATTTTATTTATTTATTTGACAGACAGAGATCACAAGTAGGCAGAGAGGCAGGCAGAGAGAGAGAGGAAGAAGCAGGCTCCCCACTGAGCAGAGAGTCAGACGCGGGGCTCGATCCCAGGACCCCGGGATCATGACCTGAGCTGAAGCCAGAGGCGTTAACCCACTGAGCCACCCAGGCACCCCTCACTAGCTATATTTAATATGTGTTGTTCTTAATTCTAATTTTTAAATATTTTATGTATTTTTATTCTGATATAGAAGAAAAACTTCTTAAAATGCCCAACCTTTCCTATTTCTCTCTGCCTTGATCACCAGAATCAAAACCACATATAAGTGAACAATTTAAAAATAAATAAAGAAGTACAGAAGTTCTGTGATGCGTGTGAGTCATTATTAAATATTTAAATGCATTAGAGTTTCTCACACATTCAACATGAGTCTGGTCATTCAAGTGGCAGATACTTGTCAATCATATGGAGAATCACTGGATATTGAGTAAACATTCCTTAATTTACTAGCTTGTAAACTTTTTATATGTTGAATTTGCTTAAAGTCAGTCACATCTATATTCTCATTCAGCAGGTGCAAAACAAATCCCTTTAGAGACACTAAAATTTTTCCTAAATGAGAATCACTGAAGGGAACATAAAGACTCATCTATGATGTCATTGGGAATATAGTAGCAGTTTTTAGTTTCTTTAAAACTGCATACCTAGTGGGCCTTGCATATCTATCTCATAGTTTGCAAGGAAACGGAGGAAAGTATGTTTCTATATATTTCTATATATTGTTTCACTCTTAATGATTCATCATGGTACAGCTATAAACATTAGGAAACAGAAAATCCCATCAATACAGAAGAAAATTAGGAATCAATATCATGAAGAAGAAATTGATCTAAGAACCCATAATTCTGATCTGAGATCCATAGCAGTGATCTGGCCTCTGTGGAATTAAACTTTTCTAAGCCTGTTTTTCTTTTGTTTATATATATATGACAATAACTTTTAGCCCTCAAGGAAAGTACACAGAAGACCATTAAACCTAAAATGAACAAACTGACAGAATAACAACTCAGATATAAATCAGAGAGTGACATAAGAAAATGCTTTTAGCAAGTCCTGTTTACATACCTTAACTTCTAAGGAGAGCTCTTTGCTCTTACTTCCTAAAACATTCTGCCTCCCTCATAATTGGCCTAGAGATTCTGTTCTGTCAACAATAACATAACTGATTCCTTTGACTTTCCACTGATCACCACCACGATCATGTTATTCCAGTCTAAACATTTGATTTAACCCTTGCGCACTGTCTGGTTCAATTCTTCATCATGCACACTAGTCGGTCCACAGCAGGAGCTCTGGCCTGGACAGCATTCTTTTGTTCTATCATAGTTTAACTTTGATGGCTAGTGAGAAGATCACTGAGGATTTTAGGACTGTCTTACAATTTTGAGAAATACTTTTCACCAAATACATAACTGATTTTTTTTTTAAATTTCTCATCTCCCTATAAATATCTCAAAATCATTATTCGGTCATAAATTACTCTGAAGAGGATAATCCAGCACTCTCAAAACTGCATTTCCATAATATCAGAAGTTTGAAGTGGATTTTATGGATGCCTTTGTTGAGACTCACTCCTTGAAAGGTTGAAGAACAAAAATTGTATTAAGGACTTTTTTCTCTTGTCCAAATGAAGTGGAAGAAATAGAAAAGATCAATACATATGAAGAATTTTCTACTTGTAAAATAATAAATATGAACTCTATAATTATTAAAATAACCAAATCTAATACACATTACATTAAATTACATTTTCTTAACATAATGGAAGCCATTTAAACACATGATCTCTTCTTTTTCCCTACTGATAACCTTGCTTAAAAAGAAAAAAAATTACATTGACTTTGAAACAATCCCAAAATATGTAGAATAATTAACAGAGCTGTGATCATTGTTATAAACCTCCTGAGAACAGCTACTGTAATAAAACTGGCATATTAAAGCTACAGAAAAAAAATCAGATACAACTAAACATGATTAATGATGAACTGACTAATTTCACATGCAAAAAATATTAAACAGTTGTGAACTTTGACTCTTATCAAACTTCCTCATTAATCTGATTTTTTGTTTGATGAGAGCACACATACTACCATATACCTTACTTTGCTCAAATATTTGAATTTCCTATTGCTGCTGTAGTGGATTTTTTTGGCCAGTTAGAGTAGAAATAGAATCTCCAAATGTCAATGAGGCTATAATATAGAAGGTCATTCCCACAGAATCATAGATATATTTTTCAGTGCCTGTATCTGATAGAAGATTTGAAAATCCTTCTGTGGCCAGGCATTATTCTGCAGATAATCTCTTCTGAGTGACTTTAACAGTATGATTCATGTTTCTCAATGGTCTTGAAATCTTTAAGTAATTTGGTGACTAATGTTTATGCCCTCAGTTCATTCATAGCTCCTCTTTAGACAAATCCTCAAATTGAAAAAAATTAAAAAAAATATTTAATTTCTTATTTTTATGTTCTCTATCAGCTATGGAAATTTTTTCTCCCATATGAAGTAGAGGGTGGGAAATGGACATAGTTGTCACAATAGAAGGAAGGAAACTATTTATTATGCATCTTCAATCTTATGATTTAAAATGGACTTTTCTACTACATAATAAACTATTCTTGATTCCAGTATTTTTTTTTTCCCCTGAGGAGGCATCTGCTTTCACAGTGACAATAACTAGGATCAGGATATTGAGTAGACAGAACACCCATTATTTGGCCTGAAGTACTCCTGGGTACATACCTAAAATGTAAGCATGAACTATATAGTTGCTTTGTGCATGAAAATCAGTTTCTTATATTTTTGCCCTATATTCATTTTTTTACTATATATTTTTTGTCTTTCCTTTCACTGCTTTTAATTTTCATAGCTTCAATGTGTACCTCTTTTTTTTTAAATCATTAAATATGTTTTACTAGTATATACATACAGAATGCCAAGCAATTAATATTTAGCCCTGGAATGCGTACCATGTCTTTTGTTTTTCCTTATTAAAGAGAGGCTCAATCCAGCACTTGGTATAGGCTATGTACAACAGGCCAAGTTCAGTGCTGAGAAGAGTTTGACATTAGCTGCCTCAGTTTACAGCTGTGGTAGTTTGTCCACAGGGGTGTCAAATTTGAAGTCTGTAGGAAACAGATCTGGGGCTCGAGGATAGATTAGCCTGTAGGACTGTCTGATTGTAACATCAGCAACACCAGCAATATCTCCAATTTCTTTTTGGGTCCTCTTCTCAGCTGATGCTTGTGAAGCCATGTAAATGGCTGCTGCCACCACAGAAATCAGGCTCCTTTCAGGAACCAAGTCCAGTCCCACAACTTTATGGGCTATATGTGTAGCTGCCATCTGCGCTTGTTTAGGGAGACAAAGGTTGGAACAAAACCTGGACATGAAGTCCCCAGTTGTAATCAAATCCACGCTGGTCTCTAAAGCCTTCAAAATAAGTTTAAAAAATCTACCAATTTCTTTCTTAGAAATTCGTGACACAGCGCATATTTCTTTAAATGTCCTAGGAACCCCTTCTTGTCTACAGGCGATATAGAGACAAGCGGAGGCTATAGCATCATTAGCTCTGCCCTTCAGGCTCTTCTGTTCATACACTTGCTTGAATAAATTATTTGTTCGATCAACTATATTCCGAAGGAGGTTGATTCTGTCTGCCATAGTAGTGATTTCTTTGAAAGCATTCATCATTGCACGATCAGAACTGCTCATTGTTCTCCGATTTTGGTACTTAGAATTGCCAAATTCATCAAAACTTGCAGCTCCTGTACCCTTGCCAATCATAGTAGACAAATCTCCATCACTCAGAAGAGGATTCTGAGAGTCTCCAACTCGGGATGGATCTTTTGTTGCATTATCATTGCTGAAAGTTCTCCATTCAGACCCCACATCGATGACCCGGTTACCTACAACGAGGCCACATTCTGGACAGATCATATCACCAGCTCTGTAATCCTCCACTAAAATTGCATCTGGATGGTTTGGACACATGACTCTTGGAAGAGCATCCAAGCGGCTGGTAGATGCCATCTTCACCGCCACTGCGGTCCCAGCTAGAAGCCACAACAGACGCACTGAGAACAGGAAGAGATTGTGGCCAATGTGTACCTCTTTAAGGCAATATTAGGTATTTGGGGGCTACACAGCAACAAATGCATTTTGTTTCCTTTGTTCTATACCATCACATCACATCATTACATGTCACCACATCTCACTAAAACATGGCTTTCCTTTTTGTGAAACCTAGGTCAGATCTCTCCTTCGTGATCCTCATCTCTACCAGAATTTCTCCAAATGCACCATGATTAAAATCAAAAAGAAGAGTTGTCAGGTTACAGACAAAAGAGACATATGACAGCCAATGAACTTAAAAATGAATGTATTAGGATTAAAGATTAGAATCGGAAATGGACAAGAAGGAGGAAAAAAAGCTGAAGAAGGCATTTGGTAAAGATTCTGCTGCCTGTAACAATTAGGGGAAAAATCAAAATGGAAAATATGTATTATAACTGTCCAGCATTTTTTAAGCCTCTCAATGAAATCAGAAGTGAGAATCTTTAAAGCTTTCACTCATGAAATTTTCAAAAATATAAAGAACTATCACTACATTTCCTGGGGACTTCTTAACACTGAAGCATCTTCACTGATATAATAATGAAATGTCAGTTAGTGCCAGGCTAGGCTTCGAGGCCCATTTTTCAGGTATACACAATCAAAAGTTGAAATCCAATAAGATTAAGAAGATAGCTTTTCAAATATTCTCAGGAGCTTCTCAAAAATAGACTTTAAATTGGTTCAAAAAAAAGAAGAAAAAAGACACTCTAAATATAAAATGAATGTTGCAGAAGGTTACCGAAATTCAAGAGCAGAGGAAATTAAATTGCAGCCAAACTAAAACATATAAGATCTCCTTATCAATAGATGGTTACTCCTTTTATTTATATTCTCAAATGTATAACAAAATCAGTAGAAAATAAGATAACTAGAAATAGGATTCTCTTATTTTAGTTACTGAAAAGTCTCATACCTTGGAGATTCAGTTAATGCAAAAAAGAAAAAAAAAGTAAAAAAGCTATAACCTAATTAGGAATAATGTGTTGCTCTTTACCCTGTTTTATAATTAACATGCATGAATTAAACTACTGTAGGTTTTTTCCGCACCCCACCAAAGATTTGTTTATGGGGGAAGAGCAAATATAAGGTTGCCTTTCTCTTTTTAAATCCAATTTATTTTCATACTTTGTGTTAGATGAAAGTATTTAAAAATTGAGACATTAATGTCCTATATACATCATTTCAAGTACCTTTTCTATATTTTTTTCTTTTGTAGAAAACAAAAATATGGGATATGGTTATTTTCATTGTGGCAACTAAAGATGGTTGAAAATTAGACCACCAATAGATGGGGTGAAGGGCCTCTCTTCTTAAATCTGAACTGACCTACGATTGCTTTGACCAGCAGAGCATAATAGAAATGATGCCACTCCAGTTTGGTGCTTAGAATTGAAAGGACTCCTACCTTCTACTTTGGTCTTGTGACATCCTGAGCCAACACATCAGACTGACTACTCTGCTAGAGAGATCACATGGTGAGGAGGAAAGGAGCTGCTGAGCCCTCTCTTCCAGCTGCCCCCTCTAAAATACCACACATGAAAGTAAAACCATCTGGGATACTCTAGACCAGCTCAACCCCCCCATGTTATCCCAGTTCATCTCAGGTAAGCAAGTGAATTGTCCAACCATGTCTTACCTGAATTCCTGACACATTTAACTGAGAGAAACAAAAATCATGTTGCTTAGTCTATTATGAAGCCATATATCACTGGACCAGTGGGCATACAAACTGCTTTCAGCAAATCAGAAAGTTCTATCTGTTAAATTGTTTTAGAGTTTAGAAAAACCTACTTGTCTGTCCCTCTCCAAAACTGTGATGAAAACAACATAGTCGGGATGCCTGGATGGCTCAGCTGGTTAAGCATCTTCCTTCTGCTCAGGTAATGATCTTAGAGTCCTGGGATAGAGCCTTGCATCTGGCTCCCTACTCAGCAGGGAGCGTGCTTCTCCCTCTCCTTCCTACTTGTGCTCTCTCCCTATCTCTGTCTCTCTCAGATAAATAAATAAAATCTTAAAAAAAAAAAAAGAAAAAGAAAAGGAAAAGAAAACATAGTTATCTTTTCATCAGTTAAATCTAGCTGGAAATTCCTTTAACTCTGAAGGAGCAGATATTAGCCTCTGTCAGAGATGGGGATAATTATCAAGCCTTGTATTAATATATGTAAAATTATAAGATTACCTCAATATATTATTGCTTTTAAAATTATAAAGCCTATTTAGAAAAAAAAGTATAATACAGATATAGATTTTGTAATAATGTATATTTAAAGGTATGCCCATATATAATGAATTATATTGACAAATATTCATTAATTTATACTACACATAAGCCCTATTCTAGACGTTGGAGATCGTATTTTTCTAAATATAAATGGTATTACTAAGTAAATAAGTAGCTAGATGCTTTATATCTGCCCTAAACATTAACTGTGACCAACTAGCAACTATGTTTCATTGTATTTCAAGGACCTTATTAATACCCTTTTACTGCCTTTCCTTTTAGATTTTTTTATCATTATTATGTATTACTTGTACATACACAAGAAATATATCTGTACATATCAAGAAGCTGAGGAGAGAGTACATAAATAAATAGAAAAATATGTATGATGATTTTGCTTTAAACCAGAATAAACTGTAATGGGAATTGCTCGAGTGATCCCAAAGGTAGAAAATGGCTTGGGAAGATAAGGTTAAAAGGGGCACATTAATCATACTTTACAATTTCTTTCTACATCACCCCAGAAATGCAGGAAGACTTTTTCATCTATAGCCAACATATTCTCATCAGCTTGGGAAGGGTGATATGCTTAAAGATGATGTTGAAATTTCATTTAATGGACTAGCCTGAAGTAATGTCTCAATGCAAGTATTCACATTACTGATATTAATGTTTATACCTTATGTGAAAGAACAGTATTGGTGTAACCAGGTCACTCATGCAAATCAGGAGACTCCCATTGAACAATATTAACTTCCCACTATAATTTGATCAGGCTCAGTGACCTGGAGGTAATAAATGAGTAAGTCAACAAACTGAACAACAGATAAATAAATCAACTGCCAATAACATTCTTTCAAACCATCCAATCCCCTGGGATTGATATGTTTAATTAAAGAAAATAAATTGTGCTGTGTTGAATCACTAATGATGCTGTGAATCAAATAGTATTTAAATGATTTGTCTTGCAGTATTTGTGTGCTAATTATATTATTCAATTCTGTATGAGCAAGCAAGATAAAGGAAATAGAAATAAGATTTATTTTATCATGTGGTGAGTTTTGCTTGATGAAATCATGAGTGATTAGCCATTTTAAATCAAAAAACAGAAAAATGAATCACCATGACACATAAAAATTAAAAATTACATTTCTCTGAGTTAAAGACTTAGGGTGCCATTTTGTAGTGAGCTCCCCAAATTCGTAAATTTTAGCCATTATGGTGAATACCTTTCATTCTCTCACAGAACACATTGTGATTAAATTAGGATGATGAGTTCCACCTGATTTAAAACATAAATAGGGGCACCTGGGTGGCTCAGTGGGTTAAAGCCTCTGCCTTCAGCTCGGGTCATGATCCCAGGATCCTGGGATCAAGCCCCGCATCAGGCTCTCTGCTCAGTGGGGAGCCTGCTTCCTCTTCTCTCTCTCTCTGCCTGCCTCTCTGCCTACCTGTGATCTCTGTCTGTCAAATAAATACATAAATAAAATCTTTAAAAAGAAAAAAAAAACACAGAAATAAATAGAGCAGACAAAAGTAACCAAATAATAAAAACCACAAGCAATAGGATATATATTATCAACCATAAGTATAATGTGGAGAGATTCAGGCAAGATGCATAAACCATTGTCTTTCCTACCTGTGTTTTCTACAACACTTACAATTGTGACCAAGTCATATCAATATGGTGCCCTCTCACATAGTAGGAACTTAGACTCTAGATCAACAGCCCATATTTTAAGCACTAAAGCTTCAGTTTCTTCATCTGGGCCCCAGTATCCATAGCTCAAAGAGTCCAACAATGGTACCTACCACATAGATGGTAACATTATATGAACTAATACTAATTGTGAAGCTCTCTCAGTTAAGTGTCTGATGTTACATAAATCTAATAGGAGGCTAATGTCATTTTCAGTTGTTATCATGATCAGAAAATGACCCCAGTGGTTAGAGACTTCATACCTATCAAGCAAATAAGACTGCAGTTTTCTCCTCAAAGCTATTAAGACTCTTGAAATTTATTCTTTTATTGTCTCAAATTGTCTCAAACTAAGTCCCCTTAACCATCTCTTAAATAATACTTATAAATAGAAAAATCTGGGTTACAAGCTAATCTCATCAGGGTTCAAACCTGGAGCTGGGAGTGGGGTCAAGCTAAGCCAAACCAAAACTTTTCCACCGAAAATTCAAATGTCTTGTGTAGAGTTAGTAATATTTCAATCTATAAGTCAGCACCTGCAGTCTTACTATATATACTATGTACTGTGTGACGAAGGCAGTTTTACATTCCACCATAATAAAACCACCACATATGAACTTATTAGATAATAATGTGTATGTGTTTGTATACACTTTCAAAGACAAAATGAGTGCATCTTGAAAGGGAAGATAGAATTGTTTTTTTTTTTAAATGTTTATATATTGCATGTCAAAAATGCACGAGCTTTGAGTAGACAGGAATTGGGAAATGGAAATGGAGGTTACAATTTGGTGGCAGCAAACTGATAAAAAAAAAAAAGTTTTTATGAGGACAGTGAGGACATAAACAAGACTGCAATTGAGAGTGTAAGTGAAAAGTAGTAGAACGTAAAGTTGAGGGAATGATTGGCCTTACAGTCAGGAGAAGGAAATTGGGCTTGATCCCAAGTGGGGAGCTGTAATCAGTCTAGAATCCTTTACTGACATGATGAAACCAGTGTTTCACAAGGATTAGTCTGACTGAAGTGGACCGAGATTGCTGAAGGGAAAGGACTCGGTTACCAGATTGTATAGTAATTTAGGATTGAGGAGATAAAGCAGTGGACTAAAGTGGCACAGTGGAACAAGCAGAAAACAACTGAGGACAAGTATTAGTGAGAAACTGAATTTAGAAGAGGAAGGGGAAATGTCTAGACCAGTATTTTTTCTAGGATTTTAGTTTAGTAGTAAAAAACCATGGTTGTACTAATATAAAAGTGGAGAAGGAGAAAAGGTTATTAAGGAGTGAATACTCATTTTAAATTTTAGAGTTTGTTATTTCCTGAAGGCAGGAATTTTAAGGTGGAAAAAAGTCAGTTGACTATATGGGTGAAGTTCATGGGAGAGGTCAAATCTGGAGCATCTCAGAGGACTCACTTGTACCTTCACACATTTCAAAGCTGAATGTGGAGATTAGAATATACTTTTGAATTTCAAACCAAGGAAAGTTCATTCAAAATATATTCTTTGTTAAGTCTCCTCTTTTTGAATCCTTTGAATTATCTGGTGAAAAGAATCAAAATGTCTTTTCACAGAGTGATTTCAATGATTGGAATCCAATTCATTATTTATATATAACTGAGTTGCCATTATTTGTGGTTATTACATATAGTTATGTTGCCATGATTTGTGATGAAATTTGGTATTTTATATTAATCAATGATATAGTTTCTCTCCACAAGGTGTCTTTTTAAAATTTTTCTTAATTGTTAAATAAGCCAAATTCATAGTCTAAACTTGTTGAATCAGCAAGTTTGCTTTGACTGAAGTAGAAAAGGAATCAAGCCATAATCCATTTAATGTCTTCCGCTGTCTGTAAGAAGCAAGAACTTTTTACCATATGCTGAATGCAAAACAGATGTTATTCAGTAGGTTTGACTATGGACCACTTCAATTTTTTACTTTTAAGACAACATTTAAGGATGCCAGATTGTTCTAATCACAAGTGTCAACCATTCATTAGCTTAATGGAAAAAGGTAACAGATTATGTATATAATAGTTGCCCAGGGAGAAGATATACATTTACAACCCATAACACTTATGTAGATAGATTGTAGACACAATAATCTTCCACAGGAGGGAGAGAGACAAACAATTACTCTAATGGAAAGCAAGAGAAGGTGATTAACATTAAGCGCTACTCAAAGACAGATATTTGTGATGGGGATGACATACAGGATAACTATGTAACTTGGCCTTGCCGTTTTGAGCAACAGAGCTAGGCAAGATAATATATGCATTGAGATGCCACTGTTTGAAGAAACCATTGTAGATTTGTCTTTAAGTTGCTGAAGAAATCACACTGTTTTCCCCCTTCCTGTGGTTAGCTGAATTCCTAAAATGGCTACCAAAGAGGACATACCTATAATTAATTTCCTCTAAGTATGGTGAAATTCACTCTGATGATGATGTGAGATTGTAGATCACAGTTGACCTTAAGATTGGGAAATTATCTTGCTGGGTCTTATAGACTTACATGAGCCCTTAAAAACAGAGAACTTTCTTTGTATGAGAAGGATTGGATGTGTTCTTGCTGGACTGAGGATAAAATGGGCCACGGAAGAAGAAAAGTGGCAGCCTTAAGGAATTGAGAAAGCCCCTCGGGCAGAGAGCCGGCAAGGTATGGAGGACTTCAGTCCCACTACTGCAAAGAACTGAATTCTGCCAATGAAAAGAATGATTTTGGAAGAGAACCCCAATCTCCAGTAAGAATGCAGTTGGCCAACATTTTGGTTTCACCTTTGTGGCACCCTGAATATAGAACCTAGTCAAGCCCACCTGGACTTCTAACCTATAGAATTATGACTTAGAAAAAGTTATGTTAGAGAACAAATCCTTGATTTTATTAGGGTTGGAAGACCAAAAATTTTACTACATATTAAATGCCTACAGCATGAGAAAAAAAAAAATCCTTTCAGATCTACCATATGAATAACCACAGAGGAGCAAAACATAGCTATGCCATCATTCAAGATTAATTTAAGGAGAAGGTTAGAAAAGATGTAAAAATACATATGTACTCATTTTGAATACTAAGCGTTAAACTGAGAAACAGTATTTCATGAAAATGCCCCTGGTGTATATTGTCAGACATATTAAAGTATAAGGAAACACAATATGTGACTAAATAAAAATTTGGTAATTCTTTGAATTACTATGACATTATTAAATACCTGCTTTATTTGTACTTATCAATGAGAGAAAGATTTTTATTTTTGATCTATACCTGTCTCATCGAAGTACTTTCTTCTTAACAAGGCAATGCATAAGAAACTTCCTCTTTGTAAAGCAATAAAGGAGTTTTGATTATGAAAGTGATTTTTTTTTTTATGAGAGATAAATTCATTTCCATTTTCAAGGGAGTGCCATTTCAGATGGACTATGGCAGGGGGCAATATGGAGCTTTGTGAAGTGGCAGAATGCTAGGACATAAGCAGCAGGTGAAAAGGGAGAGAAAACACATCACTAATGGACCACGACCCTCCATGCATTTGGAATCAAATAAATGTGGGACTTCCAGGTCTGAGTGACTATTTGTGGTGTACTCTCATGCTCCTTTATTTTTTCAGTCATTCTGTATCTCCTGTATGCTCTGTTTGTTTCTCTCCTATGATTATTACCAAGTTTGTGGTGAGAAATCATAATTTCTTATCTCATTCTTTTATTTTCCCCATTTTTTTCCTGTTTTTTTATAAAGTTTTGTACATCTGTTGAGTGTGAATTTTTTTTTCCTATAAGATTACACTGGTGAACATAAAATATTTATATTAGCTTTGTGTTTTCAATGTTATGGTTATTTATTTTGATAGCTTTAATATTAAGTTGTCACTATTCTAAGTTACAATTCAAGGGTAATAGATGTGACTTAATCTCTACTTGACTGCACAAATGAACCATGAAAATGATTCAGTAGGACTTCCAGATGGCCAAATTATAAAACACTTGGAATTGCGACATAGATGATGCTTCTGAATGCAGCTTATAAGCTGTTCTAACACACTTTCCATGGTCTCTATTTTTCTCAGTGGACTTCAGTTAGGCTTCCTCCCAAAATGTTACATTTAAGCAATTCTCAGTAAGATCAGAAATCTAGGTTTCTAAATTCCAAACATGTTTTTGATCCCTTATCATGAGACTTTTAACATTTGATGCTATTGGCCATATCTTCCTTCTTAAAGGACAGATGCTTCTGAACATCTTCTTCTTCCTACTTTCCAGATCACTTACATTTCTTTGTGCTTCTATCCTCTTGTCAGCCATTCAGTGTTAAGTTCCCAATCTCATAGGCCTAATTTCTATGTCTGTGTTCTTCCTATAAGTGATTTCATCTACCATTGACCCTATAGGTCACTCCCTCTTTTGGATTTCAAATCCACACCTATCAACTTTCAGGGATGTATCCAACTGCCAATTTACCTCCTCTTGGATTCTTGGCTAAAAGCCACCCAAACTTAATATGACCAAAGCCAAACTTAGAGACTTCCAGCATGTAACAGTTATATATTTTTCTGTAAAAAAATGCCTCAAAACTTAGTGGTTTAATAAAAAATTAACATTTATTATATCTCACAGTTTCTCTAAGTCAGGAATTTGAGACTGGCTTGACTAGGTATTTTGGCTTGGTATTCAGTCAGATGTTCATGATTGTAGTAATTTGAAGGCTTAATTAAAGATTGAGGTTACATTTTTAAAGTACCTTACTCACATGTCTGGCAAGTCAGTACTGTCATTCATCAGGAAGTCTTAGTTGCTCTCCACAAGGGCTTCTCCTGAGGACTGCTTAAGTGTCCACAAAACATGATAGATGTCTTCTCCTAGAAGGAGCAATCCAAGAGACCAAGATAGATGGTCTAATATCAACTCCATAGTATTCTATCAGTTATCCAGGTCAATCATGATTCAGAATGAGAGAGGAGTACATAAATACGTGAATACCAGGTGGTAAGGTATTATTGGGGGCCATCTTGAAATCTTACTACCATACTACATAAGCTTATCTTTTTCTATATTTTTAGTGATAACAGATAGGCAAGTCAAGGACCTAGGAGTCATTCTTAAGGCTCTCCTCCTTTTCACTCTTGCATATTCAGTCTGTTGCTTAGCTTTGTGATTTTGCCTCTCCAATAGTTTTAAATCCACTCTTACCAACTCTAACTACCAACACCTTAGCCATAACAAATCCAACTGCATATATTTTCATCTTCTTACAATCAGTTATTTGCACTGCCGTTAAAGTAAACTTTCCAAAACACAAATTAACTTGTGCTATGCTTTACCTTGAAATATATCCTTGGTTCCTGTTGCTCTCGGGCTAAAGACACTAACATGACTTTAATAGCACTTCCAAAACCCTACATGGTTTGGTATCTACTTATGTCTTCACCTACAGTTCATAGGATATTCCCCTTTCCAGAAGACAAAAATCATCCAGTTCTGTTATACTATTCTTCTGTACATGGGGACTTAGCTGTCCTTCCAACTGGATAAGTTATTCCTGGGGACTTTTCTCAGTAAACAATCATATCACTTTTTATATCTGACTCCTTCAGAGAAAATCTCCCAACCTCTGATTGGTTTAAATATTTCTCTAATATGGTATTGTATTATGTACCTCACATTCATATTCCTTATATTCATATTCCCTGTAATTTTATTCTAATTTTTTATAGTTCTCTGTTAACTACTTTACTTGTTTAGCTATATTAGTCCCCACTGCCTTTAAGGCTTCTGTCTTTGTAACTTCTGTTGATGCAAAACCAGTAAGAAGATGGGAATTTTTAAAAATTATGATGACATTTGATATCTACACCAACAAATACTGAATAGCAGTCCTTGACTGGTACTATGGTGAATACAAAAACATAACAATTATGATGTCCACTTGGTTTTGAAAAGATTAATATGATCATGGAATAATAAGACTTAGGTAAAATACTCAGGACATCCATCAAGGAAGACTGTGTTATGATTGAGAGGAGCTAGTACACCTCCCTTATATTTCAGTCATAAAATTTTAGAGGCTCATAGTAGTTAATCCAACTTTGGCTACATTGTATAATTCCATGTTGATATTTTTGGTGTAGCTGGTCATTTGGTAATAACCAATAAAATTAAAATGATAGCCTGCCACCCCACAACCAAAACTAATTACCATAACACTATAAATATTTGATCTGGCAAACTATTAATTATTCTATGAAGACATTCAACTCAAACATTAAAGCACCTGACATATGTGAAACATTATGTAACATGATTGAGTTGTATAAAACACCATATGACATGTTAATTCAAATTGCTTAAAGTTTATTTAGGAAGATAAATAATATGTAACTGCAATATAACTGTAAGATAATGTAAATTGTGGAAAGTATCTTAATATCACAGAAGTTGTCTTCTCTAAGTTCAAGAACAATTTCTTGAAGGTTGGGGATTATCAAGCTCCTCATATGCCTTATGCTGTTTTAGCAATTCACCAATACTATTTCCATTATACGAAGACAAACCAGAAAAAATTGGCTCACCAAATCCAGTGTTCACTTTTATTAAAAAGTCACAGAAACTGTTCTGACAAGAAAGTCACAGAGTGATATCTGACCCTATAACTCTTAGCCCCAAACTCCAGGAGACAAGTTAAGTACTGCTGATTGAAGCCTGCTGTTGTATGAATTTTCACAGGCAACCTCTTGGCCTATCTCTCTAGGCCAAAGACATCTCCAGCCTCGTAGAATGTACTCTTGTACTCAACAGTTATCATGAAACTTAAACTTCAGCTACTTCTTCCTCCTTTATTCCATATTGAGGACATTGCTAGAATATTATAGAAGTAAATTCATTCACTTCTTTTAAACTATGTTAGATTTTTATTTTATATTTTTTAAGATTTTATTTATTTATTTGACAGAGAGAGATCACAAGTAGGCAGAGAGGCAGGCAGAGAGAGAGGGGGAAGCAGGCTCCCCGCTGAGCAGAGAGCCCGATGGGGAGCTCGATCCCAGACCCTGGGATCGTGACCTGAGCTGAAGGCAGAGGCTTTAACCCACTGAGGCACCCAGGCGCCCCTATGTTAGATTTTTAAATGTGTGTTTGTCATGTGTGTACATACATATGTACAGTGAGTGCTGGCTGCCTGTGAAGATGTGGAAGAGTGTTCTTGGCTGAAACTAAGTTTTGTCACAAAGGCTAACAAAATATGGTGAGGGGAGCCAAAAGAAGAATGGAGGGGCAGAGTGAAGTGACTGATAATGTGATTTTAAAAGATGAGGAGAGGCTACCTGGAAGAGATTGTGGTAAGTATTAAAAATGACTCATTCAGGGCACCTGGGTGGCTCAGTGGGTTAAAGCCTCTGTCTTCGACTCAGGTCATGATCCAAGGGTCTTGGGATTGAGCCCTACATCGGGCTCTCTGCTCAGCGGGGAGCCTGCTTTTTTTTCCTTTCTCTCTGCCTGCCTCTCTGCCTACCTATGATCTCTGTCTGTCCAAAAAATAAACAAAATCTTAAATAAATAAATAAATAAATAATTTTATAAAATGAGTTATTCTGTGGAACAGCAACATACATGGAAGAAGGCATTCCAGGCAAGGAGGGCAATCATGAACAAAACATTGAGTTAGAAAAGTACAAGGTATGTTTGGAAAACAGTCTCAATTTGAGGACCCTGGAACAGTTTTTATATGGCAGTGTACAGTAAGAGACAGGGTTACAAATATGATATTGTTAGTCACACCACATGGAAAAACTGGCTTTTGTTCTAAAGGCACGTGTTCAGGATTTTTCTTTAGGAATATGTAGACTTAGAACTTGCATATATATGTTCTATACCTCTGAAAGCCCATCTCAAAACTTTCGTGCATAAAACTGTGGGTTAGCATTAATTTTTAAGACATCTAATACAAAATTGAAAATTTTATTCGGTTTTAGAAAAATGCTTATCAAACCTAAGCTCAGCCTTGCAAGAAATCAAGTTATTGTTGTATTTAAGCTAAACATATACTGGTTTCTACCTTGTTCTTAAGAGTACATTAGAGGAAGGCACTAGAGTAAAGAATGCTTTATTGAATTGTGTCAGTATCTCTCAGATTCGTTAGGTAGAAGCTAGACAGCAGGGGAAGAAACATCCTGAGGCAGAGTCCCAAGTGCTTAAGAGGGGAATGACAGAAATAGGAGCTGGATGGACAGAAATAGGATGGTGATAAATAGCTTACACATTTGGGTGCTTTCTGACTTTGCGGCTTCCAAGACACTAGCGCTAACCAGGTCAAGAGCCATGGGTGCAGAACATGCATTCTCCTCTTCACTTGTGCCCAGGATAACCCCCAGGCTCATTACAACATAGGTACACTGAGATCATGGCCCCTCTAGCCATGGGCGGAGGCTGCCATGTTGGTTCTTGTACAAGCCTTGTAGAATCAAATACTCCCCCTTGCAAACTGTGGGAGGGGTCCCCCACGTGACTGGAAGCAGCCTCCACTAGAGATCACTCCATCCATGACAAAAGACTCAGCTCACATAAAAGGAAAGGACTCCTGTAGCCTTAGGGCAGTTGGCAGCTCTGGGACTGTCCACTCTCCCACCTTGAGAGGGTACTTTCCTTCCTGCTGCCTTTATTCCAGCATAGATCCTCATGTAACTCTCATGGGAATCCAAGAACCAGAAGACCTCCAATCATACAACACAGACTCTGACAGGTAAGAAATTCTTTGACTCCTCCTCAGCAGGAAGCAATGCCTCATCTGTCTTCTCAGAAATTCTTAGGACTGTATGATCACATATTATTTAATTTTAGGAGGTTTATAATAGCTAACACTAAAATTAGTCTTTTTTTTGTTTGTTTGTTTTTTGCTATATTAAATGTTATTTCTTTAAACAAAAGAGAACTTGTTTTATCTTAGTTGTACCAAAGAAAACCAGAGCTAGATAGTAGTTAAAGGTAAAAACAGATTTTATTCAGGAAATACTGAAAATAAGAAAGAGAGACCTTATTATGCAAATAAACTCAATTCTGAATAAGAGGAAAGGTGAAATTTATAGTTGGGGACAAGGTGGAGGCATCAGTGGATGGAAAATTACTAGAAGTGAACCTTGAGAATTGAGGGCATTCTGACTAAACTGATTTGACAGGATTCTTGCTGAAGGCAGGCCAGGGTTATGAGAGGTCACCTGTGCGGGAGGAAGGATGAGATTTGATCAGCTATTGAGGAGATCAGATATCAAGAGAGGGGATTCTTGCTAAACTGATCCAGCAAGATCTTGTTCCAACTGGGCAATGCAAAGAGGAACACATGGTCCAAACATTGAGGCCTCGTTGAGAAGAGGATTCAGAGCAGCCTGGCAATGGTTGGTCAAAGAGATTGTCTTGTCAGTGCAAACACGCATATATAAGCCAAGGGCAGAACACTCAGGAAAGATGGATAGTACTTTGCTGAAATGTCCAGAGGACTTCAAATGTTACTGTGAACTTTCAACGTTAAGTGGTACACATTCATTCTTGGTTTGCCTTTACATATCTTTGTTGTAAGTGGTTCCTGCCTTTCTGAAATGCTCTATGAGTCTCAAGTAATTAGAAACTGATTAATCAAATTTGTAGTTCCTCATTTGGTTTTTGTTGTTTTTTTTTTTTTTTCTCTGCTGAATGAATTCTGCCTTTAACTAATGGATGATGGTGTTGATAACAGAGGACATTTTAATCACTGTGCTCTAGTGATAGATGGTCATCCCATTTAATCAAATGTTATCTGACAGAGTGTTGTCTTTGGGGTTTGTTCAGGTAGTGATTCACAGGTGGGGGGCATGCAGAGGGGCAGAGGAAACATTATAAGTTTCTTAAATAATATAGTTAGACCAAGACATGAAAAACGAGACTGCATCTTATAGAGAAAATTTCTAAACCAACATTTACTATAGTTACTAAAAAAAACTATGATTTTTAAAAAACCGTATGAGAAATACTTGAAACTTTCCATGCAGAGCTGCTTTCAAACCAAGTACGTTCTTGCATGTTTCCTCAGTTTAAATCCAAACATATGCTAAGAGAATGGCCAATATATTATTAATTCATCCCTTTTATCTAACTGCTTTTGAAAGGGGCTATTTCTATTAACAAAAACAAAAACAAGAAAAACCGGTCCAAAATGGAGTCACTTTTGCTAAACCCCACCAAGACCGAATACCTAACCTAATTACAGCTTTAGCCTTGACCAGGAGTGGAATTTTAAACCAATCAGTCTGGAATTTCCTGATCAGCACCTGTGAGGCAATCCGCATAATAAGACCCCTTGCCCTTCTCGCTGAGGGAAGGTGACCTTGACTGAAACAATTCTTTTGCTAATGACTTCCTTCTCCCTCCCCATTTCTGCCTGTAAAACCCTTCCACTTTATGTAGCTCCTCCATTTCCTTCTATTTGCTGGATGGCAGGCTACTCGATTCATGAATCACTGGATAAAGCCAATTAGATCTTTCACTTTACCTAGTTGAATTTTGTATATATTACATACATTATTAATTATATATTAATTATACATATTAGATACCTGGCATATAAGTCTCTGGCTTGAAAAATAAAATTTTAAATTATAATGGCATACAATTGCTGAATAGATCTTGCTCCAAATTTGAGTGTGCTTTTAAGTATTTTAATTCTTTTCCTATATATAGAGGTAATAGTTTTAAACTAGAATTTTTAACAGAGTAAATCCACTGTTCACAACTTCTAAAATTAAAAAAAAAAATGAAAAGAGCATTGACAGTATTAAAACAGTAGCTAACAGAAGAGTGAGGTCATACAAAAGAGAAAGGAATCTTTAAAGCTTGCTTGATGCAGCCAAGTGAAATATGTAGAAGCATAGCCTAAAAGCCAGTATCTTCTTACAGAAGAAATCTCCAGGGAGCCATGCTAAGCCAGGAGAGCAAAACCTCTTACCATAAAGGAAGGGGATCTGTCACTGTACAAGCTATCCATTGCTACAATAATGCTGTGTAAATAGGCACCTCAAAACTCAAGCATAGAACAAGCAGTCATTTATTTTGGTAATGACCCCATAGTTCAATGATTTAGGGTAAGCATAGCTCAGTGGTTCATTTGGTCCTGGAATACTCATATATCAGGCATTCAGCTGACTTCATCCCAGGCGATAGGGAAGGGGGACAATGGCGCCTGTGGTTCTCACTTTGCAGCAGGCTAGGCCAGGCATGTTCTCATTTGAATGAGAGAACACAAGAGGGAATAAGCCCAATCATTCAAAGCTACTGCTTGAGTTGGGCTTACCAACATCCCATGGGCCACTAAGTCAGTCTAGGGAGAACACTATCAGGTTATATGGCAAACAGGGAGGCCTGGAGAATGATGCAGTAGTAAAGTCATTCATGTAGTCAATCTGCCTGGAGCCCTCATCAGCTAGTCCCCAAGACCTGACCATTACTGCCTACCTGTTTGCACTCACTAACTTTGTCTTACAATTTTTTTCTTCAACTCTTCATCTCTTCTTTCTGGGTTCTCTCTCTCTCTCTCTAAGATTTTATTCATTTATTTGACAGAGAGAGAGATCACAAGTAGGCAGAGAGGCAGGCAGAGAGAGAGATTAATTAATTAATTAATGCCATTAATGCTGAGCAGAGAGCCCGATACGGGACTCCATCCCAGGACCCTGAGATCATGACCTGAGCCGAAAGCAGCGGCTTAACCCAGAGAGCCACCCAAGCGCCCCCTGGGTTCTCTCTTAACTCAGGGAAATGAAATCAGAAACGACCCCTCAAGCAATAGCCAGGGCCTGGTAAGGCCTTCAGCTGTCTAGACCACCCAGACCAGTTTGAGTGTAACCCCCAACTTGCACAGATATACTATGGATTGAACTCTGGAATGACGTACAATTACTTTTACCGCATTCTAATACTAAAATCTTCACCCAAAGAGGAGCTTTAGCATCATCTACTTAACATACAATGTTTATACAGATGTATTTCCTTAAGGCACATGTGTGACCATATGTTTGCCTCTAAATGACAAGACTTCCCTATCTAAATATTCAGTCTAACCCTAAACAAAAGGAGCCCATTCACCCCCTCTCAGGAAGTCATGTCTTTGGGAGTCATATTCCCCGTGATCTCCTTATTTGATGCAAATCAAGTTTCCTTTGTATAATAACTCACCAGATATAGTTTCTGTTACTCACCAAGGAGTAGACTCACCTCGGTTCAGTTACAGAGCACATACTAAGTATCCAGGAACTTGTTAGAACATACTTAGCAAAATCATACTAAAGATATAATGGAAGGCCACTCTCAATTCCCCCTGCCCTACTGTAGGAGGTCCAGAAAAATTGGTAAAATTTATTGTCTAGCATGTCACACGATAAAAGACCTTAGATAATTGGTGAATAAAGAAAAATCTACTGACCGTATATCAATAAAAATAGAATAAATAGACATGGCTGTGTTCATAAAGTGAGGTCATGGATTTAAAGCATGATTTGAGATGTGGTGGGGGTGTGGGGTGGTGGAGTGGAATTCTTTAGAAACCACATTAAGAATATATATGGTATAGAAATGTTAGTACTTACAGTTGAAGAAAATATAAAACAATAAAATAAAAAGGATTTATTTTATTTGGATTGTTCCTAGTTTGGGGCTATAATAAGTAAAGTTGTTATGAACTTTCAAGTGTAAGTTTTAAACGATCATGTGTTTTTATTTCTTTTGATAAATATTAGGAATTGGATCATTGGATCATATGTTAAACGTAGGTTCGCTTTTATTAAAAAAAAAAATCCTACCAATTGCATTTTAAAATGTCTGTTTCGTTATGTATGCCAGCTAGCAATACAGGAGTATAAGGGTTCTGGTTGCTACTCATCTTTACCAGTACTTGGTATTGTCAATCTTATTTTACTTTTAGCGTCCTAATGAGTTTAGATTTAATCTGAATTTTCCTGAAGATTAAAGATGTTGAACATTTTTCATGTGTTTGCCATCTTTGTATGTTCTTTGGTTCTGTGTGTGAAAGTTTTCCTATATTTTGAATTGGGCTCTATCTTTTGTAGAGATGTAAAATATTTTTATATATTCTGAACACAACTCTATGTATGTTGCCATTAATGTCTCTTAATCAGGAGGTTTTCCTTTCATTTCAAAATAGTGTCTTTCAAATGGGAAAAAAAAAAGTTTAATCTTTAGGGAAGTTGAATTTATCCAAGTTTTATGTTTCCTGATGTTTATTAGGACATAATAAACATGACCCATTTATTAAGCAAATCTTTACCTATTCTCTGTCACTGAGATTTTCCCGTTTGAGAGAATTGATACCTTTAGCTCTAAGACTTAGGTGTATTATCCATTTCATGTAAATTTTCATATGTTTATATGGTTCATTTTTTTTTCCCCATTTAACTATTCTACTGTTCACCACCTACTTTTTAGGTAGGATCCACAGTGAGACTCATGACCCTGGGACCAAGACCTGAGCTGAGATCAAGAGTTAGACACTTAACTGACTGAGTCTCCCAGACACTGCTACTACTATTATTTTCTAACTGTTTCCCACATTACATTCCTTGACATCCTTATAAAAAAAAAAAAAAATCAGTTAGTATTGTATATAATTCCTAGTTGGCAAATTTGTTCTTTTATCAGGATACATATTAGCAATTCTGAAAGTACCTTACCTATATACATGATGAATAAATTCTAAATAGGAAAAACTATCATGTGTGAATCATTTTTAGGCAATCAGGAAAATTTTATTAAGGGTTGTTTATTAGGAAATATTTATTAAGTACTATAATTTTTATGTGTTACTTTGTCATAATGGTATATAAGCAAATTCTCTAACTTTTAGTTTTTAAAAGTTTTCTTAAAATACTCCCTTAAGTATTTAAGCATGAAAAGACATGATGTCTAGAATTTGCCTTTGAATTTTCCTACAAAAAATAGAAGGGGAGAGAAAAGTAATGATGAAAAATTATGCTACAAATTTGATGGTTAAAATCACGTGCATTTTCTTTTGTGTATATTTGGGTTTATTGGAGAATTTTTTAAATTATGACATTAATAATGTCATGAAAAACCTATCATGAAAAAAATAAGAGACATATTTTACTAAGTATTCTAAGTATTCTATTGTTGCACTAGTAACTGTTATTCAGTCCTCCTAATAATGTATTTTTCTATTCATGACTAATTAGTATAAAAATTCACTGAACTTCCAAGAGTTTATTTCTTAGAAAATAAACTTTATAATAGGAGTTTTTTAAATGTGTCTGCTTCATGAGACAGAGCAGCAAAGCACACAATTTATTTTTCTTTGTGCTCCCAGTAAATATTTGAAACTTCCTACTATTTTCTAATTTATATTCACTGACTTCCTTCAGCTTATTAGTATAGTTGCATGTGTGCAAAGACATATTTCTTCACTGCTAGGGAAATATGCTTCAAGTATAAAATATACTATATAGGAATGCAAGAAAAATGTTCAATCTTCAAAGTCCCATTGTTTGTTTAATATGTATATAAACAAAATACATACACATAGATACACACAAACACACAAAATGTTTCTTTGAATCCTTCAAAGACTGAATTGCCTTTGAAAAGGACCTTAAGCAAAAAGTGTAAATTTCAGTCAGACTTAAAAAATAGACTGTGATGTTTAGTAATTCATAGAACTATAAGTAGGAATATATTTAATACATTCTCAGTGACTCCAAAAAGAAGTCATTGTTAAAGTAACTTCTATTAAAATATCTTCATTTTCCTGAACATACAATCCAGTGATTTTAAACTAGCTTGGCACAAGCCTCACTCCAATAACGTCTCCACATAGAGAATGTGAGGGTGTCTGTGTTCTCTCAATGTTTAGAACGTACTATTACAAAATGTAAAGTTGTCCTTTCCAAAATACAGTACTGTGGCATATAGAAATGTTGCTGATTTGAAGAACTGGTGCAGAATTGTGGGTTTTTTTGTTTTGTTTTGTTTTGTTTTTACTGCCTCTGATTCTATATAGTATATTACATCCAATCTAAAATTTCTCAATTAACTGCAGCTGCTCTTCTGCTTTGCCATCTAAATATAACCCCCGATATTTAATCATTTTAGATATAAGAATGGGGGGAAAGGCTGATTTGCAATACACACACACACACACACACCATCACCACACCAGTGTTATGGGAAAAGACACCCAGGATCACTAAGGCACTTGAAAATCTTGATTAAGGTGCTTGTTTCTTGAAAGTAAGCTCAACTATAAATGTAAGACAAGGATTTATCTAAGAGGTATGATCATTTTCTTCCCCATGGGGTTGAAACCGAGGAGGAATTGTGTAAGAATGGAAACAATATCCAGACTCCAAAGTCAAACAAAAGTATCAGGGGGATTCTTGGCTACTTCAAGAGTATTCAGTATTCACTTTTTAATACAGCTGAAAACTGACTCCGTGGAACAGCTTCTAAAGAGGTAGCTGACTTGATCTAATACCACCCTTTATCACAGTAACAAAGTAGAAGATTCCATTTCAGGGGTATTTTTATGTCTGCCACCGTAGTGTTCAACACAATGAAATCAGAAGTTCGCTTCACAACTGTCATTTCTTGAGCAGCCTACATATGATCATATTAAACACTTTACAGCATTCACATATCTCAGCTCAGCATCTCCTGGGCAAATGCATCTAGGAGAAGAACAGGAACCGTGGGTCAGCTTCTCATCTTCTTCCTGCCGAGCCCATCCAAGCACAGAGCTTCCTTCTGAAGACAGTGGGAGCTTTGTGCTTGGATCTGCTCTGCAGGGAAACAGAGCCAGAGAACTGAAGTCAATAGCTACTGTGTGTGGTTGGGATTGCAGGAAGCCCTCTGTAACTGGTGTCACGTTTGAATGGATTCTGCCAGCCCCTTGATCTTTCAGGTGATTCTCCAAAGTATCTCATGCTCATTTGCTGGGGCTCACCTAACTTTTCTCACCCTAGATGAAAAAAAATCACCCACTCAGGACCAACATACTGAGAACCAGGATCGGAGACTGAAAGCAAAATTGATAGAGAAGGAGTCACCATACCTGTAGTAAGGTTTGAATTCTTCACAGAGTATAGGTTTATGGCTGCTGTTACCACTTTTTATGGAGTGATAAGTTATCTTGCATCTCAACTGACTAACAAGTATTTTAAGAGGGGCTATTAATGACTTGGCATTTTTATTTAAATTCTGGGGACCTTTACCTCTTTTAATTTCTGGTTCCCAAGTCACATTTTCAAGCTAGAGCTATTAAAAAAAAAATGACTAAACCTACAGCTATTCTTTTTTCATAATAGTTGCTAGAAAATATATACGCAATGCTTGTTATGTGCCAAGTACTTTGTCAGGACTTTTTATTTATTATGATGATACATGAATTGACTGAGGCACAGAGAGAGAAAGTTAGCTTGCCCAAAGTCAGTAATGTGTAAGTGGTGGATTTAAACCCAAGGAAGATGACTGTAGGATTTTCTCTTAATCACCACATCTCACAGCTAGTCCGGATGATGCAGTATTTGCACACTTCTTAGGCTGAAATTAATTTAATGATGTGGCTAATGCAAGAAATTTGTTTTATATAGGAAATAACATTTGTAAGTAGAAAATCATTCAGGATGCCCCGATAGCCAATTTTCACTTATGCATTCATTCATTCCCCAAATTCATTTGAGCTGTGGTGTTCCCAAGCCTGGTATCAGTCATGGCAGGCAAATACCTCTACCTCCTAGAAAGTCAAAGCTATTTGGTAATTTGCCACAAACACCAAATAATTGTTTACTGCTCCCAAATCACCTGTAAGTGCTTGGTTTCAGTGAATGAAAACGTGGGGGCTAACATGAGGTCTCTGTTACAGTGCATTAATGCCTCTCAGAACAGAGAGGTTTCTCAGTAGCCCAAGCAGGGCAGTGCTGCCAGAGGGCATGTAGAGGCAAATGCAGTGTTCAGGACAGGTCAGGTGCTGAAAGAAATCAGGAACTCAATGGAGTAAATCTCTACTGCCAGCAAAGCATTGCCTGGTGATTAAGAACTTGGCTCTTGAGTCAGTGTCTGGTTTAGACTCTTGGCTCCATTCTTTACTAGTTATTTGGCACTGACTAGTTTCTTTAACGTTTCTAATATATCCAATATAAAATTTAAAAGTTGGGCACCTGGGTGTCTCAGTGGGTGAAGTGAGTGAAGCCCTGCCTTCAGCTCAGGTCTAATCTCAGGGTCCTGGGATGGAGCCCCGCCTCGGGCTCTCTGCTCAGCAGGGAGCCTGCTTCTCCCTCTCTCTCTGCCTGCCTCTCTGGGTACTTGTGATCTCTGTCTGTCAAATAAATAAATAAAATCTTTAAAAATAAATAAATAAAATAAAATAAAATTTAGAAGTTATTATTTGCTACTACATTTGTCTGTAAAGATTACATAAGTTAATGTAAAAATAATTAAAAGTGAGCCCAAAGTACTCAGTAAAAGCTCAGAAACTCAGTTATTCTTCTCAGTAGTTTCATGAGAAAAAAAAAAAAAAGTTTACTGATCTCAAAAGAGTCATAGAGGTGTGACAGAGGGATTGGATCAGCATAAATTCAACTGAACCTGGCTGAAGGTGGAAAAGGGGAAAAAACAATGAAGCAAAGACCATACCTGCTATAGTGGTAATCTCATCTATATACTACGGGCCAAATACTATTTACTTTCCACTTTGGCACCTCTCCTTTCTGTCACACAGACATCTGCTTATGTAGATTATTATAGTGAGGAGTAATTCTTTTTCAATTTGCAAATCCCCCCCAACCCCTACCAAGAGATAGAACAGTGAGGCCAAGTGCCCTCATAAAAAATAATAACTTTTAGGATCTTTCCATCTGCTTTTCACCATTTATAAATACCTCATTTTATTTTGCTTTCCAATAACCCTTTATCAGCTTCCCAGGGCTGCCACAACAAACACACCCTGGGTGGCTTAAAGCAAGAGAAATTTATTACCTCACAGTTACGGTGGCTAGAAATCCAAAATCAAGGTGTTGGCAAGAACATGTTCTCCCTCTGAAGGCTCTGTGGGGGATCTCATAGCTTCTGGTGTTGTTGGCAATCTAGAGATCCTTGGTTTGTGGACTCATCACTCTAATCCCTGCCTTTGTTATCACATGAAACACTCTCCAAGTGTCTGTGCTTCTGTGGTTTTTCTCCATTTCTGGTAAGGACCCCTGCCATATTGGGTTAGGGCCCACATTACTCCAGTAGGACCTCATCTTCACTAACTATATCTGCTATGAAACTATTTCTAAATTAGTTTGTATTCTGAGGTACTGGGTGTGACATGAACTTGGGAGGGTAAAATGTTCAACCCAGTATACTTTCTTTAAATACTCATGCTAATGATAGGCCAAATTTTTTTTCTTTCTTAAATTGAGACACGTTGTCAAGAATCTATTCTCTATGACTTGATATAGTCGAAGAAACCTAATTTCATATTTCATTTAAGGGGAGTTGTTAAATGAATAATTCTACTCATGTTTAGAGGCAATCGAGACATGGTATTTTAAGTTTCTTTACTATAACTAGTAATTTTTCCTATAAACATACCATCAATAAAGGAGTTGTTTTCTCAATTAATAAACATTGATATTGCTAGACAATAGGAAAGTCTACTGATTGCCTATTAGAAAAGATACATGAGTTTGTATTTGACCATGGTAAAATTAACCCATTTCTAGATTGTGCAGCTTCAGCTTTATTCCATAAACTAAAGAAATGGATCAAGCACTTGTTGAATTTGCTAAAATTCTACCCCCCTCACTTTCAACAACTTTGGGATAAGTAGGATGGTAATATTATGAAACCAGACAAAAGAAAAGTTTCTAGAAACTGCTAACATTCTGGATTAGACTGGAAATTTTGGTTTATTACACTGTATGTTGTTGCCTTTTTTTAGAGAGAGAGAAAGAGAGCATGGTTGTGCAAGAGCACAGTTGTGAGTAAGCAAGAGGGCTGGAGAGATTGGGGAGGGGCAGAGAGAGAGGAAAGGAATCTTAAGCAGTCTCCATGCTCAAGAAGAATCTGATCTCTTTACCCTGAGATCATAACCTGAACCGAAAATCAAGAGACAGGAGCTTAATTGATTGAGCTACCCAGGCATGTTACCATAAGGTTCGGAAAGAAAGAAAGAAAGAAAGGAAGGAAGAAAGAAAATATGTAATTGATACAGAGAACATGAGCTGGGGAGAGGGGCAGAGGAAGAGGGAGAAGCAGACTCCCCACTGAGCAGAGACCCCAATGCAGGGTTTGATCCAAGACCTTGGGAATATTACCTGAGCTGAAGAAAGACCCTTAACTGACTGAGCCACCCAGGCACCCTTCTACTGTAAGGTTCACTCAATTTGTCTTTCAAGAGAGGATTTTCAAATGCTGAAGGCCTTATTTATGTATTTGTGAATCACTAAAAATGACAGACTTGAAAATATTACTAAATTTCTCTTTATAAAATGCATAGGAATGCTTTCATCTTTAATAACCATTAACTACAATTCAACTAGGCCTTTATTCTTTAATCTTTTCCCACTTAAGGTGGTAAGGTAGCAGAAGCCAAGATTTACTTCAACAAACTATGGCATCATTTTATAACTCTTTCCACCTTTACCATGAAAATGGAAATAATACTACTGAGAAGAATTACAGAATTGTCCTCAGAGGGACCTGGCAAGTGGCTAAAAACTCAGAAAAACAAAAAGAAGGGACAAAAAGGGTGATTTCTTTATGGTGAGGACAGAATAAAAATTCACAAAACACAACCAAGAAAGAGTGATGTGTAGATTCTGTCATCCCAGAATTAGCAAATGAGGAGTCCTTAATATGTACTCAGTGGTAGAAGAACCCGAATGGAGGAAGAAATGCACTGAAAGGAGACCAGGGGGTAAAGTCAGAAGACTTGAAATCTACCTTCAGTTCAAGTACTTAAATATTATGTGGTATGACTCAGCAGCTGAGACTCATCTGTAAAATAATATACTATGCTTTTCTTATCTTGTAGGTTTGTGTGAGATTGGATGGGCATAACAGCTGTAAAAGTAGTTTGCTAAATATTTAATAATGAAATGACACCAGATAGGAACACAAATGCATATAAAAAATATAAGGCTCTCTGGTAAAGGTAAATATATAGAGAAATACAGAATCCTATAAAAATGTAGTAGTGCTGCATAAATCACTTTCAATTCTTAACAGAATTTAAAAGGTTAAAAACATATAATAACTATAACTGTAAAACTATGTTAATGACTGAAAAACAAAAATACACAATTTGTGCCAACAATAACTTAACAAGGATGGGAGCATGAAGTAGAATTTCTGTGTGTGATTGAAGTTAAACTCTTATCAGTTGAAAATAGACTGTTATACCTATAAGGCACTCTATGTAATTCCCATCATAACTGCAAAGAAAATTCCCATTGAAAATGTGAAGAAAACGAGAAGGGAATCAGAGCATATTGATGCAAAAAAAAAAAAAATCAAAGAGAAACAAAGGAAGTTAACAACAGTGAGAAAAAGGGACAAACTAAGAATACAGAAACAAAATGGCAAGTGATTCCTACTCTATCTGTAATTTTTTTTTTTTTTTTAAGATTTTTATTTGTTTGACAGACAGCGAGAGGGAATACAAGCCCTGGGGAGTGAGAGAGGGAGAACAGGCTTTGTGCAGAGCAGGAAGTCCTATGCGGGGCTCAGTCCCAGGACCCCTGGGATCATGACCTGAGCCAAAGGCAGACACCTAATATCTGAGCCACCCAGGTACCCCCATCAATAATTACTTTAAGTGTAAATGGATTAAGTCTCCCAAAAGGCAGAACAGTCAAATAGATTAAATAAACAACAACAACATTCAACGGTATGCTGAGTCATGAAGAAATTTAAAAATCTGAGCAGACCTACAGCTAATAAGGAGATTGAATTGATCATCGACAACTTTTGAATTATAATAAAAACCCAGGATCAGATGCCTTCTCTAGAGAGTTCTACCAAACATTAGAAGAATTAACATCAATTAAATTTTTTTTTTTATTAGAGTGATGGGGGAGGGGCAGAGAGAGAAGGATCGAGGAAACCCCAAGCAAGCTCTGGGCTGGAAGTGGATGGTGGCTCAATTCACTGTGAGATCATGACCTGAATGAAAATCAAGAACCAGACACTAAATCCACAGATTAAGATACCCAGGCTCCTTAACATCAAATCTTTTCAAATTCTTCCAAAAACTGAAGAGGAAGGAACACTTCAAATCCATTTTATGACACCGTTATATGGACACCAAAATCAGACAAACATACCACAAGAAAAGAAAACTGTAAACCAATAACCCTGGTAAATATTGACGTAAAAATCCTCAACAAAATGATAGTGAACTAAATTCAACAACATATTAGAATAATTATACACCAAGACCAAGTAGGATTTATGCCTGGGATGCAAGAATCATGCAACATGTAAAAGTCAAGTCAATGTGACACAGGACATTAACAGAATGAAGGGGGAAAATGCGCAAGAACAGGATCATCTCTATTCATTCAGAGAAAGCATTTGACAAAACTCAATACCATTTATAAAAACTCTCAACACAGGAGGAATAAAAAGTACTTACCCCAACATTAGAAAGACTGAATATATAAAATTCATAGGTTATATCATACTCAATGGTGAAAACCTGAAAACTGCCCCTCTGAGATCAGGAACAAGGCAAAGATGTCCTCTCTCACCATTTTTACTCAACATAGCACTGAAAATTCTAGCCATGGCAAATAGGTAAGAAAAGGAAATAAAAGGCATCTAAATTAAAATGGAAGAAATAAAAAGAATCCTGTTTGCAGGGGTGCCTGGGTGGCTCCGTCGGTAAGCATCTGCCTTTAGCTCAGGTCATGATCGCAGGGCCCTGGGATGGAGTCCTTCACTGGGCTCCCTGCTCTGCAGGGACCCTGCTTCTCCCTCTCCCTGCTGCGTGTGCTCTTTCACTTTTCATTCTCTCTCTTTCAAACAAACAACAAATAAATAAGTCTTAAAAAAAAAAAAAGAATCCTGTTTGCAGATGATGTAATCTTATATCTAGAAAATCCTAAACATTCCATGCACAAACAAAAAATTGTTAAGTCTAATCAATTCTGAAATTTGTAGGATTTCAACACGCACAAGTTGGTTCATTTTTAGTGAATGAAAAACTCCACTCTTTGAAAAGGAAATAAAGACAATCTCATTTAAAATAACATTAAAAAAATAGGGATGCCTTGCTCAGTTTGTTAAGTGTCTGATTCTTTATTTTGGCTCAGGTCATGATCTCAGGGTCATAAGATCAAGCTCCGTATCAGGCTCTGATTCTCTCCCTCTCCCTTTGCCACCTACCCTTCCCAAATAAATAAATCTTTAACTTATTTTTTTAATTAAATTCAATTAATGTAGTGTATTATTAGTTTCAGAGATAGAGTTCAATGACTCATCAGTCTTATACAATACCCAGTGCTTGTTACATCATGTCCTCCTTAATGTCCATCACCCAGTTACTCTCCACTTCCTCACCACTCCTTCCCAATAAATAAATCTTAAAAAAAAAAAAAAAAGAAAGAAAAACTTAAAAATAACCTAAGAGACAAAAAAGATTTGTACTCTAAAAATCACAAAACATTGCTGAAAGGAATTAAGATACAAATGAATGGGAAGACATTTCATGTTTGGCTTGGAAGATTTAATATTGTTTAAATGTCCATATAACCCAAAGCACTATACAATTTTAACATAATCTCTACCAAAATCTCAATAGTATTTTTTTTTGCAGGAATTGAAAAAGTATCTTAAATTTATATGGAGTTTCAAAGGATCTCAAATCGCCAAAATAACTTTAAGAAAAACAAAGATGGAAGCCACACACCTTTTAATTTCAAACACATTATGAAACTACAGTAGTCAAAACAGTGTGGTACTCACTTAAGACAGACATAAATGAATAGAACAGAATACAAATTGCATAAATTAATCCTCACATATAGGTCAGATGATTTTTAACACAGGTGCCCAGGTTACCTATGGGGAAAGGATAATCTTTTCAATAAGGAATACTGGGAAACTGGATATGTATACACAAAAGGATGAAGTTGGACTCTTCTACCACCTATAAAAATGCAAAATGGATTACAGACCTAAACATAAGACCTGGAATTATAAAACTGCTCAACAAAATCATAGGAGAAGAGATTCACGATACTGGATTTGGCAAGTTTTTAATAGGACATGAAAATCACAGGTAACAAAAGGAAACTAGATAAATGGCACTACATTAAACCTACAAATTTCACTGCACACAGAAAATAATGAACAGAGTGAAAAGACAACCCACTGAATGAAAGAAAATATTTGTAAGTCCTGTACCTATTCAGGGGTCAATATCCAGCATATATAAAGAACTTTGGTAACTCAGTGAGAACAAAATAATAATCTGACTAAAAATGAGCAAAGACCCTGATAGACATTTCTCCCAAGAAAACATTTAAATGACCAATAAGCAGTAATCAATCACTCAGGAAATTCAAATCCAAAAGCACAATGAGATATCACCTTCTACCCACACCCATTAGATAGCCACTGTTGAAAGGAAGCAAGGAAAAGTATTGATGAGGATGTGGAGAAATTAGAACCCTAGCACACTCAAGATGAGAATATAAAATGACAGACGCACTCCTGTGAAAAACACTACAGAGTTCCTTCAAAAACTTAAAAAGAGAATTATTACCGTATGACCCAGTAATTTCACTTCTGGGTATATATCCAGATGAATAGAAAGCAGGATCTCAAAGATGTATTTGCACAACCCTGTTCACTGCAGCATTATTTATAATAGCCAAGAAATAAAAGCAACTTAATTGCCCAGTAAATGAAGAAAATGTGATCTACAGTGGCATATTATTTAACCTTAATAAAGAAGATGCAATCCCGCCACTTGCGACAAAATGGATGAACAGGGAGTAAATTACGCTAAGTGAAATGTGCCAGACAAAGAAGGATATGTACTGCATAAATTTTACTTAAAGGAAGCACGCAAAGCAGTTGTATTCTTAGGAACAGAAAGTAGAACAGTGTGTCAAGGGCTGGGAAAAAAAGGGAAAGAAGCTGTTGTTCAGTAGGTAGAGTTTCAGTTTTGCAGGATGTAAAACTTCTAGAAATTTGTTGCTTAACAAGATATACACAATTAACACTATCGTACTATATAGTTAAAAAGTAAGAAAGATAGTAGATTTCATGGTGTGTTTCCACCACAGTAAAATAAAATTAGTCTTAGGGCTGAAATTGCAAAAATCTCTGAAACACTGAAATATAGTATATAAAATTCTCTATTTATACTACTCATATAGATAACATTCATTTGAATGGATATTAAATGCTTTTTTATTTACACGCTTACTGAATATTCATCAAGCACTTGCCATTATTTGCAAAGGAACACAACAGATATGCACCCTGCCCTCATTTAGTTTACATTCTACCTTAATGTATGTTGAATTAAGACTTTGTTTTTTTGTTGTTGTTGTTTTATTTTATTTTGTTTTTATTTTAAAGGTTTTATTTATTTATTTGACAGAGAGAGAGCACAAGTAGGTGGAGAGAGAGCTGAGGTTGGGTGGGGGAAGCAGGCTCCTGCTGAGCAGACAGCCCGATGCAGGGCTCTTTCCCAGGACCCTGGGATCATGACCTGAGCCAAAGGCAGAGGCTTTAACCCACCGAGTCACCCAGGCACCCCACGACTTTGTTTTTAAACACAACTACCTACATACACATACATTTAGCATTATTAAAGGAAAAGAAAGAACATAAGTTTTGTCTTACACAGCCTTGGATACAATTCCCAGATTTTCTTTTTATTAGGCTTCTGACCTTACACAAACTCCATTCCTTACCAAACCAGGGTATCATAAGGAATAAATGAGATAATGGTATAAATTGCCTGAAACAAACTAGGCTTTTAGTAAATGTTAGCTTCCTATATGCCTTTGCCTTAAATAATAAATGGTTTATTTTTCAAGCGATTGGCCATTGTTATATTTTATCTCTAATTATTCTGCAAATTGTAGATCTTACTCAGTAATATTACATATTTTTCTCACATATATTTATGTACTGAGTTTCCCTTAAATGACAGAAGATAAATTTATTTGAGATATGTATGGGCTCAATCTTGCCTTCATAAAGATGAAAAGTCTGCATCCAAAACTTATTATCCTTTAAAGTTAAACTAAACAATCAAAATCTATCAACATTTTAGAAAGCAATAAGGATAAAGATCTTTTTAGTTCAGACATCAAAAGTGAGTCACTGAAAACCACCCGTGTGGACCAATGATTTTAGTATTTTCTAAATAAAACATTCTCAGATAATGTTAGATTAATAGAAGATGGTTTCTAAAGCAACCAACCTTTTTTGCTTTGTCTCAGTTTTACAAATTAAAACAGCGTCTTTTCTGTCAATTTTCAAAACATATCAGTTTTCTATGATATCAGAGGTTCACAAAACTCTGGAGGATTTCAAAATTCCAGTGTATACAACATGCTATAAAATGCTTGAAGTGTTTCAAAATGAGACTTTGATGTCGCTGAGACACTACAACAAAAAAGGAAAAACACATATTTATCTTAATTAAACTCAAATTTCTGAGCTATAATTTTAACTAAATAATTACAAGCTGGGCTTAGAGAAGTGAAACCTCTGCCTCAAAGATGGTTTTTGCTATAAAATAAAAGCCCCAAACTAGATACAATGGAAATGCCTACTCAGCCATAACTATTGTACCATTATCCCAAAGTACTAATAAATCATTGGCAGATCTTCATTCACCAGCAACATATCTGTCTTCTGTGATTATCAGCCCTCTATGTTCCAGTAGGTAATCAAATTGTTCAAGCCCTAGAGACTTAACGATCTTGTAGAAGAAATGAAAAGGTTCACGTTCTTCATAAACAGAAGACAAATGCATCTCTCTAGCCTGTGAAGCAGAAACTCAAGCAGTAGATACCTTTTGAAAATGAAGTTTCAAGAGGATGGGGTTTGAAAGGGTTACCTTACGGAAGAAGTGTTTTTGAAATAACTTTGGTGGTTATATTTGATTGGTCATCTAAGGGCAATTATAAATGGCCAGAATTTCAGAGTGAGAAAGAAATCAGTACTAGAGGGCTATTTTTAATAATGTTTTATTTCCCATAATTTTGAATATAATTCCCTTTGGCAAAAACATGTACAACTGTTTCTCTAAATCAAATTTCAAAGTTGAAGATTACTTAAAGATAGTATTAAATCTGCCTTGAAAAACAAGCTAAATCCCTTAACCATCCAATATAATTTTACTTAGTAAAACAAAATGAATACCAAGAAGTTACAAAGTGAAAACTCTTCTAATCCCACTCTTCCTCTTACCTGTTAATAATTTTATATTTATATCCAGGTATCTATCTCTATAAATATACCATCTGCATCTACATATAGATATAATCAAAACCCAATTTGAATTATGTATTTTAAGTAGAATAAAACTATAAATTACAGAAAATATGCATTAGAGATATTTCTACAGTAGGCTAAATTTTTATACTACCACTAATAGTTGAACCTCAATCTTCTTAAAGTCTTATAATGTTTCACAAATATTGATGTCTTACATTTTTATTAATTATTCACCTACTAATTAATGTCTACATGGTTTTAACATATATGACATTACAAACACTGCTACAGTGAGTACCTTTCATGGCATCTTTGTTCATACATGTGAACACCTCCATAGAACAGATTTTTTTTTTTTTTTTAAAGATTTTATTTATTTATTTGTCAGAGAGAGAGGGAGAGAGAGCGAGCACAGGCAGACAGAATGGCAGGCAGAGGCAGAGGGAGAAGCAGGCTCCCTGCCGAGCAAGGAGCCCGATGTGGGACTCGATCCCAGGACGCCGAGATCATGACCCGAGCCGAAGGCAGCTGCTTAACCAACTGAGCCACCCAGGCGTCCCATAGAACAGATTTTTAAAGATATTATTCTAGAACAAAATTCACCCATTTTACATTTTGATAGATATTTCTGATAGTCATCCAGAAAGTTATCATAATTCACAATTTACTTATCATTTCCAGTATGATTTATAACCAGGACAGAAGTATCACATCCAATACCAAATGAAAACCAAAGTCCATGCTTACTCTTTGTTCATTAACACCTTGGATGTGTCCTTTCCTGCCGTTATAAGTAAGGTCAAATTTTGACTGGCTAATTACAGAACTAATAAATCAAATTTCTCACTGGAAAAGGAGGTTTTGTTATCAACTTTGTGATTCTTTACAGAAGCAGAGGATCTGAGGCAGAGAAAGTAAAATCCACCACTGCTCTTAAAATACTGCTTTGTTTAGCAAGACTTTAGGAAACCCTAAAATTGGAAATAGATTGCATTTAAAACACTACAAATTACAGTATTTCGCCATGTAAAATTTGCTCACAATGTTATATTACTGACTCCTGAGTGGTTTAAATTGCTATCAACTCTTAATTTGTCAAGAATATTTTGTATGTATGTCTTTTTATGTGAGTTTTATATTTGGGAGATATATACCATTTTGCTCACTTACACAAAAATCATATTTATAGCTCATTTTCTAAGCCATGTGAAAAGAATTTAGGCTAACTTAGTTAAACCACCAACTACTTCAAACTCTGTATGTGATTTTGTTTAGAAACTGGTATTTCCATATAAGTACTATAATGGAATCCAGGAAAACTGTATTTTGATTCTGTTGTGTCATTCACCAACCACAGCTCCTAAATGAGTCACTAAAATGCTCTGGGCATCAGTTGCTTATCTAAAATAATTCATTCTTGGGGCACCTGGGTGGCTCAGTGGGTTAAGCCTCTGCCTTTGGCTCAGGTCATGATCCCAGTGTCCTAGGATCGAGCCCCCGCATTGGGCTCTCTGCTCAGCAGGGAGCCTGCTTCCCCCTCTCTCTCTGCCTGCCTCTCTGCCTACTTGTGATCTATCTGTCAAATAAATAAATAAAATCTTTAAAATAATTCATCCATTGCTACTCTAAAACCCCCAGCCCCCAAAAAAATGATTTCAAAGAGATGATTTTTTTTTCCTTTCTACAATAATAAACTCTTCAAGACAGGTGTACGTCAATAAAAATCAATAAATGTCTCTCAGAAACCATCTTTCTTAAATAATAAAGCTCACTGTGAGAGGTAAGAAAATCTTTACTCTTGGGTCTAGAGTCTTTTGAGTCCCTGAGAATTAGTTTTCCTTCCCTGCTCTGTTACTTAGTAGTCTGTCTATTAAACTACTTAATTAATACCAGGCTCCCATCTAAAAAATCTGGGCAATCGCGGTAATACCTGTCTAATAAAGATGCTGCTGGGAGTACTGAAGGAATGTGCTGGGGAAACATGACACTCAGTTCCTCCCAGTGCTCATTACTGCTGTCTATTACAATTGTTCTTGCTATCATTTATCTGTGAGACATCAAAAAGGTGTTAGTCTGTATCATTCCCAACATCAACTCCGTCTAATTTGCCAAATGTAAGAATGAGGATACTCTCGGATCCCACACTTCCTTCAGCACAGCAAGGTGTTTAATGAACAAGCTGCATTTGCAGCCGCAGATTTCCAGCCCAAAGTTCTCTTCTCAAAAAATGTAAATAAATTTAAAAAAATAAAATAAAACAAAACAACAACAACAACAACAACAACAAAACACAAATGCCCACTACTGTAAACATCTAGTACATTCTTAGGACAGATTATCTGGGAGGGAGGGCTATACTGAACAAAAATCCTTGCAATATTTTTAACTCAAACCAATCCAGTGAACCTAAAATTGCCACTGAAGCCCAAAAGGCAGCTCCAGTAAACAGCCTGTTGGTTTCTTACTCTAGAATTGGTGACATTTCTTCAAGCATTGCTTCCTCAAAAGTGCTGGAAGCTATAACAAATAAGTGACCTGAAATAAGTGGCTGAAATTTTTAATGAAATCTTGAAGTTGTGGCAAAGTGCAACTCAGTGGTACAACTCGAAAATATTAAGTTTTTTGTTTTGTTTTGTTCTGTTTTTGGTAACTTTTGAAATTGTAAAACTTCAGTGTTAGAAGGAATTTAGGAGCAGTCAGAGCTTCCGTGCAAGTTTCTTGTCTGTATCAGAAAATCCAGCTGGTAGCTTGAGTTCAATTCTCTGTATTTCTTATCAGGACTGTAAGCTCACAGTTTAGATGGGCTCTGTTCCCCGAGACTCTCCGTCAAGGTAGTTCCTTAAGAATTCTCTTGAACTTTCTAGGGCGCCTGGGTGGCTCAGTGGGTTAAGCCACTGCCTTTGGCTCAGGTCATGATCTCAGGGTCCTGGGATCGAGTCCTGCATCGGGCTCTCTGCTCAGCAGGGAGCCTGCTTCCTCCTCTCTCTCTCTGCCTGCCTCTCTGCCTACTTATAATAAATAAATTTATAAAAAAAAAAAAAAGAATTCTCTTGAACTTTCTAATAGTGATATTTATTTTTTAAAGATTTTATTTATTTATTTTTCAGACAGAGAGATCAATCACAAGTAGGCAGAGCAGCAGGCAGAGAGAGAGGGGGAAGCAGACTCCCCACTGAGCAGAGAGCTCGATGTGGGGCTCAATCTCAGCATCCGGAGATCATGGCCTGAGCCAAAGGCAGAGGCTCAACCCACTGAGCCACCCAGGTGCACCATCTAATAGTGATATTTATTAAAGCTTCTTAAATCTCCTTATGAAATTTGAAAAAGAAGAAAAGCCAAGTTTAGGTTTATTTAGGAAAAAAAATAGATTTATAATATATAATCAGGATGGAATTTTTAAAAATGTAATTTTGCATCTGGACTTTTTAAATGAATGAAGTAGGGTAAATATAGCTTTTAGTATTTTTCCCTGAAATTTTGCTAATATCTATTTTGTGTCCTGGACTCGGGGACCTTATTAAAAAGGTTGACCTACTTCTTTATCTTAGTCTGTCAAGTTACTCCCAATTATATTGAGACAAGAATTCTTTGTTTGGAGTATTAATGGTAGAAAATTAGGGGAGGAATATTTAGGACCACACAAAAAGAGTCTTAAAATATTAGAGTAAAATAAAATAAAAAACTCCTTTAAAAATTATGAATATACTCACTTTTCCATTTATTTATAGTAAAGGAAACCTAAATGATCCAAATATCAATTTACCAAAAGGTCTATAAAAACTCATAAACTATAAAATTTTCATCCACTCAATAGACTGTTGTGAATTATTATAAATTCATTTTCTAATATTAAAAAAATTTAATGCTCCATAAGAAACTGAGTAAAAAGTGTACATATACATACTACACTATTTCTTTTATATCAGAAAAGAAAATAGGAGCTCTTGGATGTCTCAGTCAATTGAGCATCCAACTCTTGATTTTGGCTCAGGAGATTAGATCAAGTCCCACATCAGGCTCCACACTCAGTATGGAAACTGAAGTTCTTCCTTTCCCTCTGCCCCTGCCCCTGGTCACATGTGTGTGCTCTAACATAAATAAAAATCTTAAAATTAAAAAGAAAAAGTTTGATGTTCTGTGGCCCTATTATTCCTTTCCTTTTCTCTGAGAAATTATTACAGATAATTTTACTTAATTCATAAAATATTTCTCTGTATTTTTAGAGTTTTCTATATATCTGAGCTATAAATTAGAATACTTTTCTGAGGATTTACAAAAATCAAAATGTTCTTAAAACTTTGAAATATTGGCTTATCCTGATATTCCACTATACTAAACATTGTTTAGTGTAGGACATTACATCGCCTAGTGAAAATTCAGACTTCCCTATTCACTTGAGGTCAAGCATCAATTTGACCTACTCTCCTTCCGCCATGCACTGCTGCCTCACACCTCCCACTCTTGGCATACGCCTTATCCTATGTGCCCAGAATGGTGGTGTGTGTGGTTCCTTTCATTGTCTGATTGGTCATTCCATTTTTTTTTTTTTAAGATTTTATTTATTTATCTGACAGTCAGAGATCACAAGTAGGCAAAGAGGTAGGCAGAGAGAGAGAGAGAGAGAGAGGAGGAAGCAGGCTCCCCGCCGAGCAGGGAGCCCAATGTGGGGCTCGATCGCAGGACCCTGGGATCATGACCAGAGCCAAAGGCAGAGGCTTTAACCCATTGAGCCACCCAGGTGCCCCTGATTGGTCATTTCTGATATTTCATCTATTACTCTTGATATTTCCTAGATTTTTGCACAAATTTCATTTATTCTCAAGAAATACTTATTTTTATTTTAGCTGCTTAGCCTAAAGCCGACTTGACTTTCTTTGTTAGCCGATCTCAAACCCAATAATGCCTACCACAATTTAATAACCAGGTAGGAACCTGGTTTAAAATATCCATTTGGTCAGTGCCCATGAACAGTTCTATAGGTCTGTAAAAGTTGGAAGCAAATGCAAGAATAAAATGTTTACCTGAATACCAATATCTAAATATGTAAGTACCATATATATTAAATAAACTGACTTCATAACAACATGGAAAGTCAGGGTTGAAATTCTGAATCCTTGGATGCTTGAGGGTGTGAAGCTGGAATCTGACAGTATAGGGAGAGTTGACAGCTAGTCTGTCTCTGGGGCAACAAAAGCATTACTTCCTCCATACTCTCTCCAACTCAGTGAAATAATTCCAATAGGCCATTCTCTGGACATAGGGTTTTCCTATGTGCAATGCATTCCTCTGGGCAAAGGCAGATCTCAGACTTGAAAGTATACATGAAGCCAGGTGGTAGGGAATTCCAGACCTGAAGCATCGGAGCCCGGCTACTTGGACACACACAATGTAGATATGCATACTGAGTTCCCACAGCTCTGTGGCTCTCTGGACTCCTTGACTTTAGCCGTAAGCAACTAAAGAACAACCAAGGAAGGATCAAAGTCCCTGAAAGGGCAAGGGCTCCTCCTACAGGTGGCACTAAGGCTGTTCTATTTAATTTTTTTTTTTCTAATTAATGCAAGAAAATGTATTCAGAGGTTAAACAAATTTCTTAATTGGAGGACACTCTAACACTTCCAAGTCACAATTTAAAATTTATTAATAGCTAGATGATAAATTCTGTGAAGTACATGTGTCAAACCATTTTTGATTGTTTATTATTCATGATGCTTTTCAAAAGAACTGATTTACTCAAAAGATAGTCAGTGATGTGGTTAATAAGAAAAATATTTTAAATAAAATGTGAGGGGAAATTACAATTCTACTTGATGTCTAATCACTTCTATTTTATCTTAGGGAAAAAAATAATTGATTCTAGTATACAAGAGCCAGAAATGTGGTCTAGCATGCTTTACGCTGAAAATATGATTTGGGGTAGTGTTGTCATTTTGTAACCAACATCCATTTTATTTGTTTATATTTGAATTTCCCAGTGGACTCACTTATAAACAGTTTTTCTAAGGTTTGTTATAAAAACCTAGAATAATGAGAAACCTACGTTTATTCCAAGGAACTAGAACAGGGGTACAAAAGTATATATATGTATGTATATATATATATAAAAGGCAGCTTGAATTTATATGTTTATTATGAATATATTTCATATATGTGTATATATGTATATGTATATAGATATAGATATAGATGCTAAGACAAGTCTAGTACCTTTAGACTGTGTGCTTCTAATCAGTTAATAGGATATATGTGTGTGGTCTAATAACGTGGTCTGACAAGCTTTATCCTAATATATGGGCTGAGACAAAGAAAACCCAGCAAAAGCATTTCTGGTCTGAGTACAGCCAATTCTTAATTGGTCAAGTGGTATTCCTTTTGTCCTTTAGATTCCTTTCTTATTGCCTGTGCGCAATGGCATTTTCTGTAGGGTTTTTAGACCACCAAAATTCTCATTCTGGATGCTTTCTGTGCCGTTCTAGGTTTTTACTTGCAAGAAATAGGAAATGACCTATCTTAAGAATGAGAGAAATTTAATATCAACAGCCCACTTAATCCAACAGAGTTTAGACAATATATTTGGGAAATGAACAGGAACCAAACCAGTTCTAATGCAGATTCAAAGGTTAGGAAATATAAGGACAGCCTCTCAGAACACTGTGGCCAGGATACCACTTGCAAGGCATTTCTGAATATCTCTGTCATTCGAGAAATCAAATCCTTTGTCTTTGGGTCACTTGTTCCATAGCAAAGTCAAAGATAGAGTGATCTGGGTATTTGAATTTTGGCCCTGTGTTGCCAGAAGGCAGACAATGGGAGAAGCATTCTCCTTCATGCCCTAAAGAAGGAGGGATATCACTATGTCTATTCAGTATCACATTTAATGGAATGTCCTCTGCTTAAGAAGGGCAGTTCAATGTTGGATAACCCCAATCACGGTTTGCTACTTCTTTGCTCTCATGACTCATTTAAGTCTAACTATCCCATATATATTTCCCTTTTCCTTTCTTCAAGTCCAGATTTAGAGGTCCAGTTCCCTGCAAGACATCTCCAGCTAGTTTGTCACTTACTCGACAACAATTGGAGGTACTACTATATGCTTGGTGCAGACACTCTATTCTTAACTTCTTCAAAGGTGAGCTCATCATCTTTGCTTTTTTGCTATTTATTTCTTATATTTTATTTTGTGGCCAGTGGTCACACCATCCAATTGAGATTCTTCCTGGAGATTTTCCCCTCTTTCTCCAGGCTGTTACTGATCGCTCTAATTTTACCTTCTTAATGTTTTAGGAACATACACCATTTTCCTTTTTGCTGCTACTGCTATTTCTTATTCCTTAATTATATTGCGTATCTGTAGTGCAGCTCTAATTTTGTCCAAATGAATAGAGATTTTACTTTAATTTCTGTATTTTTGGTCATATTCTATGCTTTCATTTATCTAGTAGAATCTAATCAATATAATATACTAAAATCGAATAGAATGTCACACTTTGTCTATTAAGTGAATTAAAACACAGTCAAAAAGTGAGATTTATGGAGTGATTGAAACCTATCAACAATCCCAAATTCTATTTTGTGTACTTTCCTTCCTATTTCTATTTAAATGAGTGGTTATGTGGGATAAGAAAATAACATTTTCAAAATTATTACTTACGTTTTTGTTTCCAACACCAGACAGTATGAGTGAAGAGGTAAATCTGACTTCGTACTTATTCCAGCATCTGGAAAACAATAATACAACTTAAAATTGTTTTTGAAAGAAGAGAACAAGTAACAGAATTCTGGCCAATGGCCCATTGCCTTAAATCAAGCTAGAATAACCTGCCATTAGATCATATTTTCAGCTATGTATCAGTTTAACTATGAGCTGCATTGCTGTAATAGGGAAAAGCTGAGATTTTAGGCTTTCGGTAATTTGAGACATTTCATCTAGTTTTCTATTCCGTATTACCTTCTTAGAAGTATTATTTGCTTTCATCAGCACAGGCATAGCCATTAAATGAATCACCTCCCTGACCCCAAGTTCTAAACCACTGAGGTTCGATTCTCCCACGTGAAGGCCTTGATATGGTTGGGAAAACACTCTGGCTATCCCCGGAGATACTCAGTGCCTGTCCTCCTTCACCACACAGAATATACACAGCCCTAAAATCATGCTGCATTTTACTTAAACTTGTGTTTCTTCACACAGAGAACATTATGCTGGAATTACTGGAGAAATCTCTAGTCTCTAGGTGTATAAAATATAAGCAGGAGATAAAATGTACCATAATGTGTTTAACAGACCTATTATGAGGAAATGAACAAAAAATATACTTCCTTACTATATAAATGACAACATGCTTTAGCTTGGGCCGACTGCACAGATCCTGTCTATTAAATGTTAAGTCTCCACATCCTAAAAGACAGATCTCTCTATCAGAGGATAAGGCTATACTAATCCCCCCCGTAGGATTGGAAATGAAATTGAAAGGGTGTTCCGGGGGAATTTGCCCTATTGGTTTAGAGCATAGATTTCATAAAGTCCTTTTGCTGCCAAGAAGGATTGATTATTTTTCAAATGTGGAAGATAGGATAGGCATAAAACTATTCTTCCCCTTTCTCTACCCCAAGAATCTATGGTATTTTATAAGATGATATTTTTCAATGTCTAAAATGTCTAGTTCATATAAATTATAGGCCATTTGTCTTTAAGAATGCCAAAAAATTTTTTTTCTAAACATTTGCATCAGTTTTTTAAATTCTAGGGAGTTACTTAGGGACAGTCACTTTAGAGTAAAATATACGATTTTTATTTAATTCTTTTAGTGACAAGAACAAATACTTTACAGGCATGTTATGAAGGATTTAGGATTAGGACAATTAAGTAGGGATATATTTGTATAATTTTTCTGAACTTTTACATGCTGATTTGGTAAAGACAAATTAAATTATTTTAATAAATTGGAACTCTTGTTTGTTCTGTTTTCTACTCTTGATCATAGCATTGTACTATTAAGTTTGAGCACTGATTACCATGGCTAGTTTTACTTGAGATTTTATTAGACATACTGCAACTGGTACCTTGAAACATAATCAAATCCAAAGCATATTTAAGGTACAAATACATCATTTCTTACATGTTTTATTTTTCCTTTTAATTCATATTACTTCATATCCTTGGATGAGATTAAAAAAAAAATCAGTTTCTTAACAGATACCCTAAGAGTATATAGGAAAAATCAGTGACCTTAATGGTGTTTGCTCTTCATTCCAATGCCTGTGTTTAAGTGGTTCTAAGTGGCTTTCATACATTTTTTCATCTAACTAGCTCAACATTTTGGTGACCAGACAGCACTTTCTGGGATAAGGGATATACCTATTTATGTCATTATAGAACATTTCATATATGCCATATGCAATTTATACAATGGGGTAAAATATATAAACAGATTTTAAAATTGTGGTTATGTCCTAAGTACAGCCAGCTGGGTTGAGGCTGTTAGAAGACATTCCTTGCATTTTAATAACAGGTGACATCCTGTTATGCTGGAAATTAGTTAATTGATGTAATATTATAAGTAATTAGCATGAGCATCTTTGATCCCACGAAAATTAAAAAAAAAATCCACAACTATTGGTTAATAGAAAAATAGTATAATTGGAAAACATTTTAAATGCCATAAATAAAATTGCTATAAGCTTCCATGGGTAGAGAGATCTTAAAGGGCATTTGAATATGGAATTATATCAATAGGAGAAAATGCTAAATGCTGATGAATCCCTAGACTTACAGAAGCTATTTGAGTCAACATAGTAGGTTGCCACTACCATTGGCTGGACATAGCTTCTAGGACATTCACCCTAGGTTTAAAGATACTGGCGTTAGAGAGGGATTCTGACCAAGTTGAAATGATTTGAAATGAGAAGATAAAAACTTCATAGATCTTTTGTCTTTGATTTTTCTATTGACTGCCTAAACAATATCTCAGTTATTTCAATCAACCATATCTAAAATTGTTTTTCCAGAATTTATCTACCATAAAGGATATCTACCATCTCAAACCATCTATCTTAATTTCTTATGTTAAGATTATAAGCAGGCAAGTTATATAACTTATACACACATTTATATATATATAATATTTAATAATAATAATATATAATATTTAATAATAATAATATTTAATGATTTAATATTTAATAAATATTTAATAATATTTAATAATAATATTAATATTATATATAATATTTAATAATAATTTAATAAACTATTTAATAATAGTTTATTAAATACTATATATAGGGATAATATCAAGGGACAAAAAGATAGGATGTAGGACTGATGCTATTCAGAGCCATGTTTAAGATAAATTGAGAAACCTGAAATTTAATGTTCCATGGTAATTAACCATGAGGTAATCACCTACAAAGACTTATGCCCTAAAAGACATTTTTCAAAGTCAAAGGCAAATTCATTTTTCAGCAACTTGGGCTTTTTTTTTTTTTACATAATCCTGTCATATATACGGTGTTGTCTATATTTGTAATATTTTGAAAAAAACTCTGAATGATATTGACATTTGAAATATAATTGTATAACATAGGAAAGATATACTTGTAACAGTATTCATATTCTTAATATTTATTAAGTAGTTATATTTATTAAGTTATATTAGTATAATAATATTTATTAAATAGTTTATTAAATACTAAATTTGTACAATATTTGATTAGGGGACAGATCTGTTCTCTTAAAAATAAACAGTGAGAAAGGTGTAGCTGCAGTCATATTTAACTTACTTTTATCAACAAATGCACATTAAAATGTTTTTCCTGAAGGTAAAATATTAAACCCTCCAAAAGGTTCCTAAATATAAGGAATTGACATAATTATTGTAAGTGCTGAAAGAACTAAAAATAAAGTGTATCTATTATTTTAGAGTCCAACTTCCAAATGGACATTAAAGTTGATTTAAAGAGTGTGAGAGTGAGGACAAAGACAGTAATATGTGTGAAATTTGCCAGAAAGAATAATTAAAAGTTATGGAGGGAATTTTGATAAAGACAAAGTTAGGGTCCTTAGACTGGCTTCTTTCCATTAAGAAACATTGTTTGGGGATGCCTGGGTAGCTCAGTTGGTTGAGCGGCTGCCTTCGGCTCAGGTCATGATCCCAGCGTCCTGGGATTGAGTCCACATTGGGCTCCTTGCTTGGCAGGGAGCCTGCTTCTCCCTCTGCCTCTGTCTGCCTATGCTTGCTCTCGCTTCTCTCTCTTTGACAAATAAATAAATAAAATCTTAAAAAAAGAAAAAAAAAGAAACATTGTTTGTTTGTTTATTTATTTGCTGGAATTTTTTTTCCAGTGTTCCAAGATTCATTGTTCATGTACCACACTCAGCTCCATGCAATACGTGCCTCCTTAATACCCACCACCAGGCTCAACCAACCCCCAACTCCCCTCCCCTCCAAAGCCCTCAATTTGTTTCTCAGAGTCCACAGTCTCTCATGGTTTGTCTCTCCCTCTGATTTCTCCCAACTCACTTCTCCTCTCCTTCTCCCAGTGTCCTCTATGTTATTCCTTATGACCCAAAAGTAAGTGAAATCATATGGTAATGGACTCTCTCTGCTTGACTTATTTCACTCAGCATAATCTCCTTCAGTCCCCTTCATGTTGATACAAAAGTTGGGTATTCATCCTTTCTGATGGAGGCATAATACTCCATAGTGTATATGGACCACATCTTCTTTATCCATTCATCTGTTGAAGGGCATCTTGGTTCTTTCCACAGTTTGGTGACTGTGGCCATTGCTGCTATGAACACTGGGGTACAGATGGCCCTTCTTTTCACGACATCTGTATCTTTCAGCTAAATACCCAGCAGTGCAATTGCAGGGTCATAGGGTAGCTCTATTTTTAATTTCTTAAGGAATCTCCACATTGTTTTCCAAAGTGGTTGCACCAACCTGCATTCCTACCAACAGTGTAAGAGGGTTCCCCTTTCTCCACATCCTCTCCAACACTTGTTGTTTACGGTCTTGTTAACACAGAAACTTATCACCATTTTTTAATAAAAATCCAGTGGACCTAATTTTTTAGACCTTTCTCATACCTTTTATCTTTATTTTCCTCTTGGAACACTTGATATACATCATTCCCTTCTCTTTTCCTTCTCTTTACTCTTTCTTTTTCTTTTTTTATTGACTTTGCTAAATAATGCCATATATCCCTAAGCCTGCCTGATCATAATTTTCCTACAGAAATTTCCTTTTTGATTCTCCTAATTTCTAGCTAATAGAAGAAATATGTCACAATGTAAAAATGTTCATTATCCATTTCTATGCAATTATTTTCTTCGCGACCAGAGGAATCCTTTTTTTTTTTTAATTTTTTCTACCCTATTTAATACAACTATATCTTCTATTAGAAACAGAAGATACAAAAATTCTAAATGATTCTGGGTTCCAAATTTATTGCTTCAATTTTGGAAGCTCAGAACTGGAGTTCTAAACTCTATTGCTTACAGTAATATTAAGGTCACTAGACATTAGAGAAATGAACTTGCCAAGAACTCTATCTTTTATTATACTCTAAGTCATGAAATTTTTCTGATGCTTAATTCATGCCAATGTTCATAATCTCTAAGATGAGGTTAAGGTATGAAAACATTAATGCTAATAATTTTAATTTAATTAATTGATATGTTAGCAGTATTTCTTCAATGAAACTTAAGTGTATCTGGACTTCAGAGATCATGTGTAGAAGTTTTTTCAGGAATCCTTAAGGAGATATGGGAATTTCATGATGATATAAGTGGATTAGTCTACTCCCAGTGTGCTAATACAATAATGTAGATCTGGAAGGAGGGACCTGTGCTTAGGCTTGTCCTAATGAAAGATTTTCTCATCCCTGCCACATATACTCATGGATGTCAATGATTATTTTTATGCATGATGATAAGATAGTATCATTCCTGATCCATCAGAGCATCTAAACTCTTAATTTTGGTTTGGCCTTCTATGCAGCTTTTGGCAATTCATGCAGTTTTCTAGTTATCTTTAATAGGAGAGGACCCTTGGGGCGCCTGGGTGGCTCAGTGGATTAAGCTGCTGCCTTCGGCTCAGGTCATGATCTCAGTGTCCTGGTATCCAGCCCGGCATTGGGCTCTTTGCTCAGCAGGGAGCCTGCTTCTCTCTCTCTCTCTCTCTCTGCCTGACTCTCTGCCTACTTGTGATCTCTCTCTCTGTCAAATAAATAAATAAAATCTTTAAAAAAAAAAATAGGAGAGGATCCTACTAAATGTGATTTTTTTTCCAGAGAAGCTTTAATATGCAAATTCTAAACTGTCTATTTCTTTTTTCTCTTTGATTAGAAAATAGCACACAAAAAAAATCATTTCTGAAAGGAAATCCAAATTTTAGGACAATGGCCTACATTTCCCATGACTATATATTAGTCTCTCTCTCACACACACACACACACACACAAACCCCATCCTACATCATTCAGGTCCAGAAAAATCTAATGAAGACAAAAGGAGAAAATGTTTCTATATGCCAAGATCCATTCTAAGCACTATACTTTCTTGACAGTTGTTTAATATAAGTCTACTAGAATGTAATCTCTGTGAAGACTACTATTATTTTGATAGTTGTGGCATCACTACTCCGAAGAAAGCACTTATGACCTCATAGGCCCTTGATAAATATCTACTTAATGAATAACAATGGCCATTTAATTCTCCTACAATATGACTAGAATTGTTTTGATTATTTAAATCATGTGTAACTATGGTATATACTGGGGCACCTGGGTGGCTCAGTCAGTTAATCATCTGCCTTTGGTTTGGATCCTGGGATGGAGCTCTTTGGCAGGCCCTCTGCTCAGCAGGAAGTCTGTATCCCTCTCTCTCTCTCTATTCCTGTATACCTCCTGGCCCTCTCTGCTTGTGCTCTCTGATCTCTCTCAAGTAAATAAGTAAAATCTTCTAAAAACAAAAACAAAAATCTGTGATATATAAGATACGTATGATCTTTATCTTAATTTAAACTCATACTGCCATTATTATCCCCATGTTATGCAGTAGAAAAATGAGGGTTAGGAAGTGAGATCAACCTTCAAAGGGTAGAATGATCAGAAATTAAAAACAAAACAAAAGCAAACCAGACAAAATAACCACATAAGTTTATTTCTATCTCCTGTGTTTTTTTAAGAAAAATTACATTTTTTTAAAAGATTTTATTTATTTATTTGACAGAGAGAGAACATAAGTAGGCAGAGAGGCAAGCAGAGAGAGAGGAGGAAGCAGGCTCCCTGCCGAGCAGAGAGCCGGATGTGGGACTCGATCCCAGGACCCTGAGATCATGACCTGAGCTGAAGGCAGAGGCTTTAACCCACTGAGCCACCCAGGTGCCCCCAGAAAATCACATTTTAAAACATATATATGAGTAGGTCTGTCTTGGAAAGGATAAAGGTTTTGAAAGCATAGAAATCTATAAAGAGGTACACAGAAAAATATTAAAATAATTTTAAATGCTCATGGACATTTACCTTATTAATGGGAAATCCTGTAGGGTGTGAGTCACTATTTAGATGAGTAGTTGGAAGTTATGGGTCGTAAACTCAGATTTCAATGAAAGAAACCCTATCTACAAAATCAGAACTGCCTAAAAACTAAAAATGATTGGTTAGTGAGGCTGGGGATTCGCTTTCACTACTGTCACTGGAGATACTCAAGCAGTCTGGAGGTTTTAGAGAAAAACTGAATCAGCACAAGAGGTGAACCAATTAACACCTTCTCTTCCTATATTTCTGATGTACATATTCTAGAGTTTTAATTCTCTTAACAAATTTAAAATTCTATCTTACACAATATGCAAATTCATTCTAACTTAAGGCAAGTGTAGGTAAGTTGATTTTTCCAACAGAACATTTGGAAAAGGATTTCCTAGTATTTTTTGTACTTTTGTGTTAGGATAGAGAAAACAGTGATTATTCTACTCTAATCCGTAGTCTCTGAAGTTTACTAAAAATGTGCCAAGACTGTGAAGCATGAATCTCTGTGTAGCATTTCTACATCAACATCCAAAAGAAAATCAGCTACTGAAGGCATAAGTTCCAGTTTTTCTCAGTTTTCCCACGTGTATATGCCAAATGTGTAGGAACAATACAAGGGTATTACATCTCAAAATGTATAGCTAGTTGTGAAAAACTTGAGGTAAATAAGCCCTGAAAGTTTTCATTTTCTTGTAATGCAAATACTTGACCTAAGCTTTGATTGTTGAGGCATCCACTTCAAGACTGATGTCTCAAATAAATACATTGTCAGCTACAGCCATGGGACTAGATAAATTCCCCCTACCCCAACAGCCTTTCCTCTCTAGGTTCCTTTGTTTCAGCAATCTTGGTTGATTTCTATGACTGAAATCTGTTATCCCATAACTGGGCTACTTGTGTCTCTTCCCACACTTCAGATTTCCATTTGTATGTTTCAAATTCACCAGTAAGGTGAGTCTGCAAAACTCTCACCTTTGACCCCAATAAAATCAGAAAGCCAAGACCATACGCTTTTTCTCTAGTGGAAACTTTACTTTGTGGCCCCAGGTGTGCCATGGGCTTTCCAGGACCATCAAAAAACCTTTTGTTTGTTTGTTTTTCAAAACTTTCATCACAGTTTTTACAGAGAGTGTATTGAAATCTTAAGAATTACAAAGGCTGGTCTAGCCATACCGTTGGTTATTGCTAGCTTGCATCTGGCACAAAATACTTGACATTGTTCTGCATATCACAAATTAAAATGAGTCTCATCTCCATATAAACATACCACAGTACATGAAGTTAACAACTTAATTTACTTGCTACTTAATGACTTCAGAACAAATCCGTGTTTCAATAAAAACAACCACTAGATCTGGCAACTCTCAAGGGCATCTAATATAGAAATAAGTTGTATCACCTGAGGATATTTTCCTGTTTTGGCATTTGCTGACTCAATTCTGAATAATCACATTGGCTTTTTATTGTAGGTAGAATACCATTTTTATGGCAAAAATTAATTTAGACTTCCAGTTTTGTTTCACATGCAAGGAGCTTAGAAGTTGCCACTCTGTCTTAATTTTAAATAAAAAGCTAAACAGATTGAACAATCAACAACTCTTCTTAGATCCATCAGAGAGGGGAAGACACAGGAAGAACCACTGCCCCTAAGATGGGAAAAACAGACAGGAGGACACAGAGAATCATAGCTTGCCAAACCAGAGACTCACAAGCAGAAATGACCACAGGACCCAGTGTCAGGGTAGAAAACCTGAGAACTGAAAAATTTTTGAGGGTCCAGTGTAAATAAGTCTGATTGTTAAAAACTCCAAGGGGACATAATAATAGGGAGGCTCCCACAATAGTGTGAAACTACCTTCAAGCTCAAACAGGTTGGCACAGAAAATACTGAAGGAAAATCCCCCTGTGCTTCTAACAGGGAGAGAAGGGAAGGAACCATCTTGAAATATGCTAGAGCATGCTGTCCTTAAAAAGGCCTGCCCTCTGGGCAAACTAATTAACCAGAGTTTAACCTTATGGAGCCTTATCAGAACTTAACTGACCTGGGAGAAGGGAGTTAACAAATTCTACCTGTCTCTGGTGTTCCAGTTGAGAGAAGGAAAATATTCAACTCCAGCTCATTCTAGCTATCCTGTCCCATCTAAGGATGGAGGGCAAAACAACAACAACAATAACAACAGCAACAACAACAACAACTGAGAAACTCATGAAGTTCATAATCCAGAGGCACTGACACACTCAAAAGTCTGAGACCCAACCATAGGAGTAAAGAATGCTTCCTCTCCACCATTTTCTCCACTTCATCACTTGATTACTAAATACTTATTTATAAAAGTTCCTTTTACCTAGTACATCATACCCAACTGTCAAGAAAAGATCCTATGGTATATTCAGAAGAAAAAAAAACACAAAAAACCAAACAAAATAAAAACCCCATGATTGGAAGGGTTGGAGCAAGCATTAGAACCAGATATTGCAGGGATATTGAAATTATCAGACTCGGGGTTTAAAACAACTATGATTATATGCTAATGTCCTAATGGATAAAGTAGACAAATGGGCAATCTAAGTAGAGAGATGGAAATTCTAAGACAGAACTAATAAGTAATGCTAGAAATGAAAAACACTAACAGAAATGAAGAATGTCTTTGAAGGTCATTAGTAGACTGGACACAGCTAAGGAAAGAATCTCTGAGCTAGAAAATATATCAACATAATCATCAAAACCTGAAAAGCAAAGAGAACAAAGAAAAAAAAAAGAGCAAAATATACAAGGACTATGGGACAACTATAAAAGGCATAACATATATATAATGTGACTATTAGAAGAATAAGAAAGGAAAAGTATTTCAAATGATAATGATTGGGATTTTGTGAAATTAATGTTAGACACCCAATCACAAATAATGAACTATAGAGAATACTGAAAAAGATAAATGTGGGGAGTTTTGGGGGAAGAGATGTAGGCATAGGATTTTCAAACTGCAGAAAAGCAAAGATAAAGAAAAAAATCCTGAAAGGAGTCAAAGAAGAAAACACCTTACAAACAGAGGAATAAAGATGAACAATTATATAAGATTTATCCTCAGAAACACAGACAAGAAGAGAGTGGAATTAATATTTAAATTATTCAGAGAAAAATGCCTACCAACCTAGAATTTGGTACCCAGAGATGTTAGCCTACAAGAGTGAAAGAGAAATAAAGATTTTCTCAGACCAACAAAAATTGAGGGAATCTGTTGCCAGTAGACTTGGCTTATAAGAAATGTTAAATTCTGTAAAGATAGGGGAAAATCACATAGGTCAGAAACTTGGATCTATAAAAAGGAAGAACATAAAAGCAAGAACAAGTGAAGGTAAAATAAAACTTTTTATTTGTATTCTTGGCTGAGGTAACAGATATTAGTTTGTTCAAGATAACAATATCAACAATGATTTTTATTTTGCATGTACATGCATTTAATTTACTAGATATATAGAACACTTTTGTACTTCACATTTGAATATTTGTTCCTACCACCAAGATTTGTATCTGCAGCAATTCTGCCCAGGCGCATACCCCAGGCTTCAAGGCTCACCACAACTGCCCTCTTATTCACAGTTTGCTGTCCATGATGAAAGGGTTTGAAGAAATGGGGGAGCCACCCACACCTATGCCTTTTGTGTGTCACTGATGGCCATCAGTGGCTGGTTATGGGTCCTACTCTCAGGCACCATCCATTTTCAGGGCTAGTTGGTTTGGCAGAAAAGTTGCTACACAATCCTTAGTGGCTTTCAACTTCCATGACCACCGTCCTAATAGGTTTTCATTTAATAACTTAATTTGTTAAATAGAGGGGTATTTCCTCCATAAATTCAAATAGTAAACTTGAATATTTTCAAATATACATTGATTATATATTGTATTATATTATGTTAATTATATTCAGATTCATTACGCACAAAATTCAAAGGACATAGTTCAACTCAACAACTCAACTCAGTAACAACTGGATGTAATTAACATCTATAGACTATTTCATCCAACAGCAGCATAATGCACATCCTTCTCAAACTAACATGGAATATTCACCAATATAGACCATTTTTTAGGCCCTCAGACACATCTTAAAAGAAATCATACAAGCATTGTCTCAGACCACAAGAGAATTAAACAAAAAAATCAATAACAGAATGATAACTAAATAATCCCAAAATATGTGGAGGCTAAATACACTTTTAAGCACATGGACCCAAGAAAAAATCTGAAGAGAAATTTTAAAATATTTTTAACTAAATGAAAATGAACACACAAGTTATTGAAATGTGTGGGATACAGCAGTGCTTGAGGGAAATTGAATGTACTGAATGCATATAATAGAAAAGAAGAAATATCTAAAAGTTGATAATCTAAGTTCTCATTGTGGAAAACTGGAAAAAGAACAAAATAAAGCCAAAGTAAACAGTAGGAAAGAAATAAGAATAAGAAAAGAAATTGAAAACAGGAAATCAATAGATAAAATCAGTGAAATCAAAAGCTGGCTCATTGAAAAGATCAATAAATTCTATAACTCTTTGCTTGACTGATGAAAAGGGAAAAAAAGGACACAATGTTTATAAGAGAAATGAAAGAGCAAACATTACTGTAGAGTCCATTAACACTAAAAGAATAATGAAGAGAAACTATGAACAATTTTATGCCGACAGATTTGGCAACCTAGATGAAACGGACAAATTTCTTGAAAGACACAGTTTCTCCAAAACTCACATAAGAATAAATCAATATGAATAGGCATATATCAATTAAAGAAATTGAATCACTAATAACCTCATAAAACAGAAAGAATAAAGCCCAGATGTGTTCACTAGTGAACAATGAACAAATGTTTAAGAAATTATACCAATTCTCTACTATCTCTTTCAGAGAGCAGAAACAGAGGAAACACTTCCCAATTAATTCTATGAGGTCATTTCCCTAATACTAAAACAAGATAAAGACAGTACTGGAAAACAAAATGCTAGATCAATATCTCTCATGACTACAGATGCAAAACAAACAAAAAATTGCACACCATGACCTTGTGAGATATTATCCCAGATATATAAGACTGATTCAACATGCTAAAATTATTTAACATAATCCATCACATTATCAGTCTACAAAAGGAAAAAAAAATGACCATATCGATAGATACAGGAAAAGCATTTGACAAAATCCAACACTCATTTATGATGAAAATTATCTTTTAACTAGGAATAGAAGGAAACTTCTTCAACTTGATAATATAAACAAACAAAAAGCTAGAGTTACCATCATGCTTACTAGTAGAAATGTGAAACTTACTCACTAAGATCTGGTACAAGGCAAGGATGTCCCCTCTATCATCCCTATTTAATATTATACTGGACATCCTAGCTAGCATAGTAAGACAAGAAAAGGAAATAAAAGCTATGAAGATTGAAAAGGAAAAAGTAAACAGTTTTGTTTGTTTTTTGTGGGTGATAGGATTATCTATATATAAAATTTGAAAGAATCCACAAAAAAACCCCTCCTTGAACCAATAAATGATTATGCTAATTTTTCAGAATACAGTAGACCCTTAAGTAAGATGGGTTTAAATTGCACCAGTACACTTAATCTGTGAATTTTTTTCATTAAATACAGTATAGTACTATACATGTATTTTCTGTTATCTATAATTTCTCTTTTTTTTTACATTAAGCTTTTTTTTTCCCAATTTATTTATTTTCAGAAAAACAGTATTCATTATTTTTTCACCACACCCAGTGCTCCATGCAAGCTGTGCCCTCTATAATACCCACCACCTGGTACCCCAACCTCCCACCCCCCCGCCACTTCAAACCCCTCAGACTGTTTTTCAGAGTCCATAGTCTCTCATGGTTCACCTCCCCTTCCAATTTACCCAAATTCCCTACTCCTCTCTAACGCCCCTTGTCCTCCATGCTATTGGTTATGCTCCACAAATGAGTGAAACCATATGATAATTGACTCTCTCTGCTTGACTGATTTCACTCAGCATAATCTTTTCCAGTCCCGTCCATGTTGCTACAAAAGTTGGATATTCGTCCTTTCTGATGGAGGCATAATACTCCATAGTGTATATGGACCACATCTTCCTTATCCATTCATCCGTTGAGATTTTCTTTTCTCTAGCTTACTTTATTATAACAATATACTATATAAAACATATAACATAAAAATATGTGGAAAATATGTGTTAATCAACTGTGTATATTACTGGTAATGCTTCTGGTCAACAGTAGGCTATTAAGATTTTGGGGATCAAAGTTATACATGAAATTTCAACTACATGGGGTGTGGCCAGTGTCCCTAAATCCTTTGTAGCACAAGGATCAACTGCACAATGTTAACATTCAAAAGTCCATCTTAACTGCAATGAACAAATGGAGTTTTAAATTAAAAACACAGTATATTTACATTAGCACCCCAAAACATATAGTATTTCAGTATAAATCTGACAAAATATAAGATCTATATATGAAAAACCACACAAAATTCTTTTTTTTTAAATATTTTATTTATTCATTTGATAGAGAGAGATCACAAGTAGGCAGAGAGGCAGGCAGAGAGAGAGGAAGGGAGGCAGGCCCCCTGCTGAGCAGAGAGCCCGATGTGGGACTTGATCCCATGACGCTGAGATCATGACCTGAGCCGAAGGCAGTGGCTAAACCCACTGAGCCACCCAGGTGCCCCCAAACAAAACTCTAATGAATGAAACCAAAGAACTACATGGAGAAATATTCAATGTTCATGGATAGACTCAATATTGTCAAATGTCTGTTCTGTCCAACTTGATTTATGGATTCAATGCACTTCAATCAAAATACCAGCTAGTTACTTTATGGATACTGACAAACCGAGTCTAAAGTTTGTATGGAGAGCCAAAAGACCCAGAGGTTAACACAGTATTGAAGAATTTTAAAAACTGACACTATCCAACTTTAAGACCATAAACTACAGCAATCTAGACAGCATGGCTTTGGAAAAATAATTTATGGAAGCAACAGAGCCCAGATACAGATCCCCATAAATAAGGTTAGCTGATCTTTGAACAAAGGTAACATAATGGATTAAACATAGTGCATTCAACAAATGGTGCTGGAACAACTGTACAACATACAAAATAAAACAAAAAAAAATCTAGACAAGAGCTCTTATACCCTTAAAAATTAACTAAAATTGGATCTTAGATCTAAATATGAAATGCAAAACTACAAAACTCTTAAAAAATAACATGAGAGAAAATGACTTTGGATATTGTAGTGCCTTTTTAGAAACAGCACCAAAGGCATGATCCATGAAATAAAAAATTGATAAGTGAACATCATTAAAATTAAAAACTTCTGGTCTGTGAAAGATAATGTCAAGAGAATGAGAAAACAAGCCCTCGACTGGGAAAAATAATTGCAAAATACATCTAATAAATGATTGTTATCTAAAATATTCAAAGAACTGAAACTCAGAAGGAACAACCTAATTAAAAAATGAACCAGAGACTTTAATAACCACCTCAATAAGATATACAGATGGCAAATAAACATAAGAATATGTCAACAGAGAAATGTCAACTTAAAACAATGAGGTACTGCCACTCACTTATTAGTACAAAATCCAAAACACTGACACCACCAAACACTGACAACCATGTGGAAAAACAAGAACTCTCATTACTGGTGGGAATGCAAAAAGATACAGTCACTATGGAAGACCATACCTTCAGTAGGTGAATACATAAACAACCTGGTATATCCAGATGATGTTATAGTATTTAGTTGTGTGTGTGGGGGGGAGAGCCATAAAAGTACATGGAATAACTTTAATGCATGTTTCTAAATGAAAGAAGCCAATCTGAAAAGTCTATTTGCTGTATGATTCAAACTGCAGAACATTTTGGAAAAGCTAAAATTATATATTAAAAATGTCAGTGGTTGCTAGGGGTTGGGTAGGGACAGGATGAATAGTTGAACAGATGAATAGAATTTTTAGGACACTGAAAAACTGTGATACTATAATGATAGACATATGTTCTTATATATGCCCAAATCCATATAATGTACAACACCAAGGCTGAACTATGAGATAAACTATGGATTTTGGTGATAATGATGTGCCCATCAATGTGGGTTCAATTGCAGTAAGTGTACAACTCTAGTGGTAGATGTTGATAATGGGGGAGGGTATGCATTGTAGATTCAGGATGTGCATGGAAAATCTCTGTATCTTCCTCTCAATTTTTATGTAGATCAAATTGCTCTGAAAATGTTTCTTAAAAATCTTAAAAAGATAATTTACGTAGTGATCCAAAGGGGCATGTGCACCTGAGTGTTTATAGCTGCAATGTCTACAATAACCAAACTATGGAAAGAACCTAGATGTCCATCAACAGATGAATGGATAAAGAAGATATGGTATATATACACAATGGAATACTATGCAGCCATCAACAGAAATGAAATCTTGCCATTTGTGACAACGTGGATGGAACTAGAGGGTATCATGCTTAGTGAAATAAGTCAATCGGAGAAAGACAACTATCATATGATCTCCCTGATATGAGGAAGTGGAGATGCAACATGGGGGGGGTGGTTAAGGGGGTAGGAGAAGAACAAATGAAACAAGATGGGATTGGGAGTGAGATAAACCATAAGTGACTCTTAATCTCACAAAACAAACTGAGGGTTGCTAGGGGGAAGGGGGTTAGAAGAGGGGGGTGGGGTAATGGACATTGGGGAGGGTATGTGCTATGGTGAGTGCTGTGAAGTGTGTAAACCTGGCGATTCACAGACCTGTACCCCTGCGGATAAAAATACATTATATGTTTTTAAAAACTTATTTAAAAATTTTTTAAATTTAATAAAAAATATTATCAATGGGGCGCCAGGGTGGCTCAGTGGGTTAAAGCCTCTGCCTTTGGCTCAGGTCACGGTCTCAGGGTCCTGGGTCAAGCCCAACATGGGGCTCTCTGCTTGGCAGGGAGCCTGCTTCCCCCCTCTCTCTCTGCCTGCCTCTCTGCCTACTTGTGATCTCTGTCTGTCAAATAAATAAATAAAATCTTTATAAAAAAATACTGTCAATGGTTAAAAAAAAAAAGATAATTTAAATAATTGACTCCAAAGTGTAACCTGGAAGAGATTTTAAACATAAAAAATTATAAAAAATAACTTTCAGAAAAAGAACTGGATAAAAAATAAGTAACAGCAGAAAGGATACTGATACACTATTTTTGGAATGGCATATAGTGATATAGAGATTCATAAGACTCTTGATATATTTGCCTATTTCCTATTTTGTAAATATAATTCAAATGATCACAATTTTTTAAAATATATTGATAAATTAATAATGGCATTGAAAAATAAAACATAAATGTTCAATAATATTTTACAATTTAGAGTAATATTCCATAAGGTGGAATATTATGTATTCTTCAATTCATTTATACTACAACAGCCATAAGTAAAAGTAAATACAGTGTATAATATGAGTAGAATTTTAAATCTATAAATAGAATATCAAGATGTTAATAATTCACCTCTATGCATCAGATATTGTCTACTATATTGCAAGCACTGTGTTACCATCAATACTTATCTTTTTGAATTTTCTGTTTTGAGGAGAGGAAGACAGGACCTGAAATGTTCAGTTTAAGGGACAATGGAACTGGAATCATCATGATCAACTCTTGCTTCTATAGAATTTTCTTACTGCTAAAAACATATTTATTGTGCTTTCATCTTATGTATTATAAGTTGTAGGTATAGAAGATAATTGTTATCTTTAAACATTTCATAGAATTCACCTGTGTGACCTTTTGAATTTTGAGTTTCTTTTGTGGATATGTTTTGTACAAAAAAAAAAAGAAAGTAAGAAAAGAAAAAAGAAAGAAAGAAATTTCTGTAATAGATTTTGGAGTATCTTTAGTTTTAGATTTTGTGTCACTTTTATATTGTATTTTTCAAGGAATTTATCCACTTCAGTTGCACATTTTTTGGAACACATATGTTCAAAATATTCTCCCATTTATGTCTACAGAATCTGTAAAATCTCCCATTCCTGATTTTTCTTTTTCTTTTCTTTCTTTCTTTCTTTTTTTTTTTTAACATTCTACCTAAGGGAATCACATTATTTTTCTTCTATTCTCAAAGAACTAAATTTTGTCTTTTTTTTAAATTTTCTTTTCTTTTTTTTTTTTTTTTGTTAGCTTTTAGAGTTTCCGGATTCTGTTATATTACTCCAATGAGAATTTGGTTTGTTTCTCAAGAGATGACTTACCCTCAAATTGAAAACTCTGTCTCTTGGGTAGAACCTGGAATCTCTATATAATATACCCCTAGCTGAGCTGTGAGTCTACCTCATGCATGTATATTTCTACAGTCAGAATATAAGGACAAAAATAAAGCATTCTCTTTGATTGTGCTTTCAGAGATTCTCCCTCACTTTTTAGTAGCTGTAACTGCCTCAAATTCTAGCCTCTTATTCTTTCTGTGTGTGTGTAATTTCACAGGTTTTTTTTTTGTTTTTTTTTTTTTTAAATTAGAGTTTTAGCTTCCCTACAAAGAGCTGACCATGGTCTTTCCTCAGGTTAGAAGTTGTTCAAAAACAAACAAAAAGGAAGACTCACCCTATTCCGTTTCTCCTTTTCAATATAAAATTTTCTTTAGAAATTTGTCTTTTAGGTAGTGGGTTAGTCTGTTCTGCATTCACTTCACAGTTTGTATTTGTTTTTGATGGAGAACTTACTTGCTTTTGATGGAGAACTTCTCTCTGAAATGGAATTTATGCCTTTTTCCTCTTGACATTTTCCCATCTTGTTTTGGAGGACTTCTTTACTGTCTGGAACAAACTATCCCAGACCTTTGTTGTATTTTCTCCCTCCCAGCTCAGGAGGCAGTCAGTCATTTTTCCAAAGAGCCCTAGACATTTTTTTTTTTTTTTTTTTTGGAAAATGGTATTCACAAAATGAGAACCTGGTTGTAGAAATATTCATTGCTACTAAACTGCTATTGCACATGAATGTGTATATAAGCATAAATGTGTGGTTATTTTATATGGTTTTAATTTTAAAAACACTTTTTTTTTTTTTCTTTTAGAGAGTACAGGGCAGGGGGGAACAGAGGAAGAGGGAGAGAATCCCAAGCAGGCTCCATACCCAGTACAGAGCCCTACATGGGGCTCGATCATACAACCCTGAGATCATGACCTGAGAGGAAATCAAGAGTCAGATGCTACTGAGCTACCCAAGCACCCCTAAAAACACATTTTGGTGCTGATGCAGCAAATTCCCCTGGGTTCATTCTCCAGAAGTGGGAATGCTCCTTCCTAACCTGGGATTACTGGCTCCTACAAATGGAAAGTGTTTGGGTCAAAGGGAAAGAAAATGAAAAGGAAGGAAAAATGAAAATTGAAGGAGAAATGAGGCAGGAGTTAAGAAGCAATAGAAAGAAGGTGGCAGCAAGCTTTTCAGGGAGATCTCATTAAACCTGGATATAAAATAATTATTGTGAGCTAAATACTTTATTACATCCCACAATGGTGATAACACACTGCATGATAAAGTGATGTGGAGCAAAATTATCCTTAAAAATATGGTTCAGAAGTGATCAAGGGACTGTTTTTTCTCTATATCCAATAAAGATGTTCACTTGACGAAAGTAAAGACTAAGAAATTTCTTCATGTCATTAGCTATCACAATATGAAGTGTGGTGATTCCAACTGAGTGTTATCATCTGGACCAGAAAATCACAGACCAAAGCTCAAAAAGAGCCATGGACTTCTCACTGCTGTCAGTTCACACTGACCCTATGAAATTTAGAAGCACTCAGGAATTACCCACAATACAGAATAGATATTTTGAAACAAAAGAAGGAGGAGAAGCAGACTCCCTGCTGAACAGGGAGCCCAACATGGGACTCAATCCCAGAACCACAGGATCATGACCTGCGCCAAAGGTGCCTAACTGACTGAGCCACCCAGGTACTTGTAAAAATAAGACTTTATTGTACATCTGAGAAGGGGAATATTTTCTATTGATTTTATGTAACTGATTAACAGTCTGTGAGGTTACTTTGAAAGTGAAATGAAAAGAAAAAAAAAATCCCTATTTTCAGGTGTTCTATAGCTCCCCAGTAGAACTCAAACATCATATTAATCCAAGGGATAAATGTCTGATGAGACAAACTATTTGCTCTTATCTGGAATATTATCTTTTCTAAGAAGACTTCTGTTGTCTCCTAGGCAGTTAAAGAGCCTCTTCTTTGTAATCCCCTAGTACTTGTAAAAACCTTTATTGCAATAGCTAATATGGAGTGTTATGAGTGTTAGGAGAGTCTTTCAGAATGATTTAATGGCTAGACAGAATTTCTGATTAATTTGAAATGTTACTTCCTCCTGATTGGTTTCATTTATTAAAAAGTCTTTAAAAGAAATATTCCTTAGAGAGGCTCATTAAGTTGTAACTTTAAGCAAATTGACTGTACATACTTAATTGTTTAGTTCCCTGAGGCATTGCATCTGAGGTAGCGACATCAAAATCATTTTGACAGCACATATCATTTTTAAGTTTCAGTTTGAAAGAAAAATATTGCCATGAATGGAGAAAAATATAAACACACACAAACTTTAGGGATCATTCCCACATGTGTGATACACACACACACAAGTTCAACAAATATACACACCTTGAGAAACATTAGCATATTAACATTCTTGGACTTTTCTGATATTTGCATCCTAGGTAAAAACCACATTTGTTCAACTAAATTTCTCTACCTACCTGAACAAAGTTCATCTAGCTTTGGAAGTTTTGTTACATAGAGTGAAGAGAAAAGCATAAGAAGTATTTAAGGTAGGGCTGTAAAATCAGTTTATAAAGAGTGTTGTAAAGAGAAACCTAAAAGTAGCAATAGTATATATGAGAAGCTTGACTGGCCAAAAAAAGAAAAAAAGAAAAGAAAGAAAAAGAAAAAGAAAGAAAGAATGAAATTGAATGAAGTGAGTTTATAGACTGTGGATTTTCTCCCACAGTGTTGAAGTATTAAATGAGTTTAGAAAGCTTGTGTTTGCTGAATTTGGTTTAACTATGTAGTATGACTGTAATTCTGGGTCATGTGGACTTATGCTGTTTCCTAATATTTAATTTACAGCTTCTGTTATGTGTATATATTTATATTTATTAGTATATTAAAATATCAATATTCATATTTATAAATTTATATCTTCATACATTTGTATATATTTATATAAGCATATATAAATATATATGTCACATGTTTTATGTCATCATTTAAATGGCAATTACTTTAACTTATTTTAATATTTCTGGAATCAGGATACATTTATGTTTTATTTGCAGATTTTTTTCCCTTAGTTGTCCATAAAATGCTTTATTACAGTATATAGAGCATCCTAGATTTGATTACTATGTAGATGTTATATGTAAAAAGTTTTTCTTATTGGCCAGTTTAATTGATTTGATAAAATTTTTCCTAATTGTTCAAATTTTCTTTCTAAGAATCAGTTAAATTAATAAGAAAATATTAAAGAAACTGAAGTTAAATTTGGAGAAATACTTTGTCACTATATAAAGTAGGTACTGAATGTTAAGCGAAACATTTTTCTTTATGAATTTCTGATGCCTGACAATTATACCTTTTCTGTAATGCTACAGATTTCAGATCAATGATGCATTTCCTTATGAGGCAAAGTTTTATTTTAATATTAATTTATATTAAGCACTTTTTGAAAGCTATTTTTTAAAGAATAATTCATTGATCCATAAAATATCTACCTTTTAATACTGATTTTTCAATGGTATTAAAAGATTAACACAAAGCCTTAATTTTAAAATTCTTCAGATCAGAAATGAACACACATACATAGACACATACATACCAAACATACACAGAAACAAACACACGTAGCTAAATGTAAAACTTCCAATTTTAAAATTTAAACAAATGGAATTAAGACAATTGCAAGATTCTTCTGAATCAGTAAATTATTTTTCATCTTTGATTAAGCTGCTGCATTTTTGCAAAAGTTAGTCTTTAGTTATGTTTTGTCTTATGGAATGTTCTTTTGGGGAGTAAGAGGAGAGGACATGTCTAAGTATTTTTCTGATTTCAACCAATACTTTTGAGACAAATAGTGCCTAAAGCCAGTAAAAGGAAGGAAATAAAGTTTAGGGCAGGAATAAATGAAATACAGACTTAAACAAACAAACAATAGAAAAGATAAATAAAACCAGAGGCTGTTTTTTTTTTTTTTGGAAGATCAACAAAATCAATAAACCTTTGCCAGACTCATTAAAAATAAATAAATAAAAACACGACTCAAAATCTGAAAAGAGAAAAAAGAAACAGTCAAAACCTCAGAAATACAAAAAATTATAAGAGAATACTATGAACTGTCATATGCCAACAAATTAGACAACCTAGAAAAAATGGATAAATTCCTAGGAACATAATCTTAAAAATGGAATCCAAAGAAATAGAAATTTAGACTCATTACTAGCAATGAAACTGAACCAGTAATTTAAAAACTCTGAAACAAAAGTCTAGGATCAAATGGCTTCACAGGTGAATTTTACCAAATGTTAAAGAAGAGTTAATACCTATGCTCAAAATGTTCCCCCCAAAAAAAGAAAGAGAAAAGAAAGTTTCCAAATGTATTCTATAAGGCCAGCATCACCCTGATATCAAAACCAGATAGACACTACAGATGAAAACTACAGGACAATATCTCTGATGAACATAGAGGCAAAAATCCTGAGTATTAGCAAATCAAATCTAACAATACATTTAAAAAAATCATGCATCACTAACAAGTGGGATTTATTCCTGGAATATAAGCACCCCTTCAATATTCAGAAATCAATCATTGTGATACATCATACTAACAAGAGAAACAATAAAAACCATATGATCATTTCAATGGATATAGAAAAAAACATTTGACAAAGTACAACATCCATTCATGACAAAAACCTTCAAAAAAGGAGGTTTGGAGGGAAGATACCTCAACATAAAAGTTGTGTAGGAAAAACCCATAGGTAACATTATACTCAATAGTGAAAGATAAAAAGCTTTTCCTCTAAGATCAGGAACAAGACAAAGATGTCCATTCTGTTGGGATAGATTTAGTACTGGAAGTCCTAGCCATAGAAATCAGACAAGAAGGAATAAAAGGCATCCAAATTGATAAGAAAGAAGAAAAACTTTCACTATTTGCAGATGACATGACACTATCCGTATATATAAAATTCTAAGGACTCCACCGAAAAACCAGCAGAACTGATCAATGAATTCAGGAAGGTTGCAGGATAGAAAGTCAATATACAGAAATCCGTTGCATTTTTATAAACTAATAATGAAGTAGCAGAAAGAGAAATTAAGAAAATAACCCCACCACAAGTGCACCAGAGGTACATGAGGTCTTAACTAGGAATAAACTTAAGCAAGGAGGAGAAAGATCTGCACTCTAAGAACTCTAAAACCTTGATGAAAGAAATTAAAAATGATACAAACAGGGATGCCTGGGTGGATGAGTTGGTTAAGTGTCTGCCTTTGACTCAAGTCATGATCCCAGGGACTTGGGATGGAGTCCCACATCTGGGTTCCTAGCTCAGCAGAAAGCCTGCCACTACCTCTATCTGACATCTCCCTGCTTGTGCTCTCATGCTCTCTCTCTCTGTTGAATTAACATTTTTTTTAACATGACACAAATAAATGGAAAGATATTCCACACTCATGGATTAGAAGAACCAATATTGTTATAGTGTCCAAAAGACCTCAAGCAATTCAATGCAGATTTAATGCAATCTCTATCAAACTACTAAAAACATTTTTAACAGAACTAGAACAATCCTTAACTTTGTATGGAAATACAAAAGACCCTATCTAGTCAAAGCAATCTTGAAAAAGAAGAACAAAACTAGAGTTATCTTAATCCCAGATTTCAAGATATACTACAAAGCAGTAATAATCAAAACTGCTTGGTACTGGCATAAAATAGAGACATACATCAATGAAACAGGATAGAGAGCCCAGAAATAAACCCACACCCATCTGATCAATTAATCTTTGACAAAGGAGGCAAGAATACACAACGGGGAAAAGGCAGTCTTTTCAATAAATGGTGTTGAGAAAACTGGACAGCTACATGCAGAAGAATGAAACTGGATCACATTTTTACACAATACATAAAAATAAACCTAAGACCTGAAACCACAAAAATCCTAAAAATCCTAAAAGAGAGCACAGACAGTAATTTCTCTGACATCAGCCATAGCAGCATTTTTCTAGATTTATCTTTTGAGGCAAGGGAAACAAAAGTAAAAATAAACTATTGGAACTATATTTAAAAAAAAAAAAAAGCTTCTGCACAGCAAAGAAACAATAAATAAAACAATAAGACAATCTACTGCATGGGAGAAGACATTTGCAAATGTCATATAGCATATCCAATGAAGGTTTAGTATCTAAAATATATAAAGAACTTACACAACTCAAAACATGGAAAGGCTTAAGTCTTAATACCCATATTCAATCTAGCCTAACCCATCCCATCATTGACTAGCCCATCAACTTTCTCTATTCAGGATTAATCTGGATATATTCATCTTACAATGAGAGTCTGAGTTGTATGCAATGTTTCTTGCTTTCTCCATTTTTCTATATCTAACAGAAACTTCTAACCCCTTCTATGTCACCTTTTATGCTTGCAGAAATCCTACACATCCTTTAAGACTGATCCTAATTTTTCTATGTAAAGAATTTCAGGATTACCCGATTTTGAAAATATCTTCCCAGTCTCTGAGAATCTCTATTATCACTCAATTATTAAAGCATTTGCCACACACTACCTTGCGTGTTATATGTAGGTATATTCTAAATTTTCAACTTGATTGTAAGCTTATTGAAGGCCAAGAAGTATTATTCATCTTTCTTTTCCCTAGATTAACTTCATATATAACAGACATTTAAGAAATATTTGAGAAAGAAAGCTTTTTAAAGAATCCTGTCTCACTGAGTGATGTATTGGTATGCTGATGAGGCTTTTATTCCTCATAAGATATTGAGAGACAATACAGATTTTTAAAACATTAAATATTAAAGGGGTGCCTGGGTGGCTCAGTGGGTTAAGCCTCTGCCTTCGCCTCAGGTCATGATCTCAGGGTCCTGGGATCGAGCCCTACATCAGGCTCTCTGCTCAGCAAGGAACCTGCTTCCCCCTCTCTCTCTACCTGCCTCTCTGCCTACTTGTGATCTCTCTCTGTCAAGTAAATAAATAAAATCTTAAAAAAAAATAATTTTAAAGCACCTGATCTATTAGTGGACAGATAATAGCACCATTTAAAACTCTCTGTGTTTTAATTTGAAAATGATTATGTTTATACCAAAAGTTTAAAGTGCTGATTTATTCTAGAGATATCTTCTTGGATTATTGGTTTTTCAACTCTATAGAATTGCTTCCTTAGTGGACATGATATACAGTCAATGCCACAAAAAAAACAGCACCCAACCCCCCAAAATCTCAATTGTTTACATCAATGGATTTAGGTGTATGGGATAGTGTGTGGGTCAGCTGGACTCAGTCTGGACTATGCATTGTGTCCAGTCAGCCTCATGCATCTCTTCATTCCCCCTGCACAAGGATCTATTTTTTTCATAGAAAATGTCAGAAGCACAGGAGACCAAACCAAATCATGTAAGCACACTCAAGGCCTCTGTGTCTTGTCTGATATTCCAATGCTCAAGCAAGTCAAATGAAATCAGCCCAGGTAGGAGGGGAAGCATATTCCTCCTGCTCTGGGAGGAGGTCCTGAAAAGTCACAAGGTGCAGATGTCAATGTATAAAACAAACCAACTAACATGGACCAAAGTTTGCTCCCTAAAGACTTATTTTTCCTGAAATTAAACGTTGTCCTTTGCCGAGTTACCATAAAAGGGACTCAATACTGGACATGATGGGAAAACCATAATACATCATATTATATTCATATATCATATAGATATATGTATAGAGTATTATACGTGTACTCTATACATAGTATAGAGTATTATATTTAATTTATTCACTGATTATAAGGGCCCCTATAATATCTGTTTCATGCATTGCATGATTTGGCCAATGTTACAGTTTGTGAGGATTTGGAGTAAAAAATGATGTGATTTCTGATTATATGCTTCTCCTATAGACATAAGAAGTTAATATATAGTGACTTGGATTATAATGAAGGTGACACTCTAGTCAAATGGATGAAAGCTCGTCTTTTCACTAACTCATGCTGAGTTAACGGACTATCATATGGAGGAAATCAGATTCTTCCCTCCACATCATATACAAAAATAAATTTCAGACTCATTGGGATATACACATACAAAATAAATTTAGAGCATGGTTATCTCTTTGGAACATAAAAAATATTTCTTAAACAGGATAGCAAAATATCTATGCATAAGTAAATGATTAATAATTTAGATAGGCCTAAAATCAGGAATTCTTTTTATCAAAATGCATTATTTCTAGAATGAAAAGACAAACCACACACTGAAGATATATTTGGCAATACCTTTCCAATGTCATCACCAACCACCAAAAAAAAAGAGGCAATAAATGAGCAATAGTCTTAGTGATTTACAAAGAGAATGTCTAAATGACAAGCATATGAGATATCCTCAACCTCATCTGTCATAAGAAAAATATAAAATACTACAATGAATACAGGGCCCACCGTCTAGAGTTAGTAAAGTAAACCGACAATTCCAATTGAGGGATATGAAACATCTGGAACTACTGAGATTTTATACTCTTACAACTACCTTGGGATACTGTTATGAAATGCATACTAAAGAGTCATTCGGGCATAGCAAAGAACTAACAAATTGGATCTATTAGGCATTTCCTGAAAAATGCCAGCATCTACTCATCAAAAGACATGTACAAGAAAGCTCATGAGAGCAAAAAGTTGAATGATTCCTAGTAAGAATCCCTAATAGTCAAATGCCCATTAATGGTGAGTCTATAAAGAAGTTATATATAAAAATTAAGGCACATCTACAGAGCACTGCACATAAATAATGCATTCTACACATCATAGCATGAACAAACCTCACCAAAAATGTTGACAAAAGGAAGACAGACTCAAAAGGGCCAAAATACTATGAATCTGCTATGTAGTTCTCAGTTTAAATGAAACTGGGAATACACAAAATTTGCAGGAAAGGGTGAGACTAATAGTATATGACTATGCAGCCTTAACAAAGGAGGTTCTTCCTTTTTAAAAACAGAATAACGGAAATGGTTGTGTTTTGGTATTAGGACTAATTTTTCCTCCTGATTTCTATGTTGACTGCAAAGAACTTTGGTGGTGGAAAGCATGTTTCCTTTAATAAGGATGTCTCTACAGGTTTCCTTTAAATAGAATACTCTGACTTACAGAACTTGTTAAGGATTTAGTTATTTTACAAAGCAGCACAGAACTGCCTAAAAGTTTATTAGATCATCTTAACCTTTTACTTTAGGCTACTCTTAAAAATTAATAGAGGCCAACTTTGGTCATTGTATGTCAGTTTTATGAGTAATTCCTTCATGAGTCCTTTAATGTAAACAGGTTACCCATTGAGGCATGAATGAGGAGAATGCTTAAGGACAACAGGGTAATATTTGATCCACAGCTCCTTTCTAATGTGGCCCCATCAGAGATATATGTTCCTGTATTGCCGCATTGTGTGAAACTTCTTCTCTAACATGGTGTTTGTTCTCTCTTGGCCTCATTAATAAAAAAGGTTTATCTAATGCATTAATCAGTGAACACAAATGATACCCACTGGCAATGAGGAACTATTTGTGATCTTATAAAATGTGCCTATTATTAATGTTGTTTTGCTGGTTATTGCAATTAGGCATGTGTGAAATTTTCCAAAGTGACTTACAGTGATTAATTTCTCAGATAGCAAACCCTCTGTTCTTTTTACAAATGAGAGTCTAAGATTTATAGATGTTGAATAACTTCTCCAAATCCACAAATAAAAGATAGCAACAAAAGGACAATCATCAATGACAGGGTCCTTGCTATCAGACTGTCTACAAAAGTAGGACTTGCTTTACATTAAAAAAATAATAATAAAATAAAATGTCACCAAAATCCAATCCCAGCTTATCAATGTATTCAAAATATCTCAATCAATGATTCTTAAAATTTTCTACTGTTACCATAATAGCATGGAGAATGAACTTGTGTCACAGAACCGTCAGGAGGTAAAATCTGAAGCAAGCAATTCACAAATTTCCTTTAAAGATATGCTTTATCTTGTAAGTTAATGCAAATTTTGCACTATGGCCTATAGCTATTCATGTTTGCTTCTAATACAAATATAATGTGTAAGATTACTCATCATGTTATACCTTTATCATGCAATAGCCACATATGCCCCAATAAACTGCAATTATTAGAGGATGAAAAACATAGGCTCTCCTAAAGAATTATCAATTAATGATGTGCCTTACTTTCTCTTACTCAGATCCAGCAAATTATGAGTAGCTAGTATGTGTCCATTTATTTCAGGCTACAAACCTATTATAGCATGAAGAGTCAGAATTTCAGGGGACTTTGCCTAGTATTCTTCACCTATCTGAGCCTCGATTTCTTTATATTAAACATGACAATGACAAACTTACATTTCAGAGTGGTCATGAGGTCTCAGGTGACAAAAATGCATATTACAAAAGTGTTTCTATGAACCATAAGGAGCCCACAAGTGTAAGATTCAGTCATTGTACATATGTTGAGACATTCAGCGTAGGTGCAAGGGAGACAATAGTGTGCCAGATAGTCAAATATTCCTGCCCTCAAAATGTTTACATTCTATTGAGAAGTGACACAGATTTCTCATTTATTACATAGGCTTGTAAAATCCATCTAGCTAGATATTTAGACTTAAGATCTGAAAACATTAAATGCCCAGAAGAAAGCACAGGAAGAAATTTTCTTTACATTGGTCTTGGCAATTATTTATTGGCTAATACATCTAAAGCACAAGCAACAAAAACAAAACAAAATAAACAAGTTGACCATGTCAAACTAAAACGTTTTTGCACAACAAAGGAAATAATTAAAAACAAAAACAAAAATTAAAAAAAAAACAACTGAGAAAAAACACATCAGATAAGGGGTTAATGTCAAAAATATATAGGAAACTCAAACAACCAATAGCAAGAAAACAAATGATCCAATTTAAAAAATAGGCAATGGACCTGAATAGACATTTTTTTAAGATTTTATTTATTTATTTATTTGACAGAGAGAGATCACAAGTAGGCAGAGAGGCAGGCAGAGAGAGAGGAGAAAGCAGGCTCCCTGCTGAGCAGAGAGCCCAATGCGGGATTCGATTCCAGGACCCTGGGATCATGACCTGAGCCGAAGGCAGCGGCCCAACCCACTGAGCCACCCAGGTGCCCCCTGAATAGACATTTTTCAAAAGAAGATATTCAAACAGCCAACAGACACACGAAAAGGTGCTCAACATCATTAATCATCAGGGAAATATAAACCAAAACCACAATGAGAAATCACTTCACATCTGTTAGAATGGCTATTACACAAAAGATAAGAAATATCAAGTGCTGGTGGGAATGTGGAGAAAAGGAAACGGTGGGAATGTGGAGAAAAGGAAACACTTGTGTGCAGTTGGTAGGAAAGTAAACTGATGTAGCAATTATAGAAAACAATAGGGAGGTTTCTCAAAAAATTAAAAATAGAATTACTATGTGATCCAGCAATTCCACTTCTGGGTATATATACAAAGGAAATGAAATCACTATCTTGAACAGATGTCTGTACATCCATGTTCATTGAAGCATTATTTATAATAATCAAGACTTAGAAACTTAGTGTTCATTTACTGATATTAAGACACACACACACAAGAATATTTTTCAGTCACAAAAAAGAAAATCCTGCCACTTGCAACAATATGGATGAACCTAGAAGGCATATTATAAATGGAAGAAGTCAGAAAAAGACAAATACTGTAAGAGTTCACTTATTTGTGGAATCTAAAACAAACAAACTCATTAACAGAAAAGAGACTGATAGTGACCAGAGGCTGGGGGCTTGAGGATAAGAGAAATGGGTTAAGCTGGTCAAAAGGTACAAATTTCCAGTTATACAATAATTAAATTCTGAAGATGTAACATATAATATGTTGTACATATTCCTATAGTTAGCAATACTAAATTGAGATTGCTATATACACTATTACTTAAAAGCTGTTAAGAAAGTAGTTTCTAAAACTTATGACAAGAAATAATTCTGTGAGATAATGGATGTTCACTAATTTTAATGTGGTAATCATTTTGCAAATATATACATATGTCAAATCATTATGTTAGATACCTTACACATATATAATACTTCAGGTCAATGATCTCCAAATCAGACAAAAAGAGAATAACAGACATTGTCAAGCAGACTGAAACCAAATGCCAAGTAACTGTTGGAAAGAAATTTGAACACCATTTCTTTGTTATTTTGGGATGTAAAGGAAGAAAAAAGCCAAGGCCTATTTACCTAAGGTCATAGATTAAAAATGAAAGCTGGAAAACAGGAAATGTACTATTGCTTGTAGAGTATTTTGTCCTTTAGAATGACAAATGCATAATTCTGACTGAGGAATTCTAAGAGACTGGCCTCACCTGTTATCTCAATTAAATTCATTTAAGAAAATACCAGAACCAAACTGCATTTTTCCATTATATACTAATATCACTTAACATTTTTTCTAAAGCTCTCTCCCCAACTTTCTTTCCCATATTCTATCCAAACTAAAGCACGAGATAAGTAGAAATCAAATTATATTCAATCAATTTAAAATGAACAGAAGAAAAGAACCATTTCATTAAATAAAATTTAAACCAGAGAGGAATTGATAATGCAATAAAAAATTATATTATAATATTTAAGTCAAATTCAGAGTAGACCAAACGAATTCAAGCCATTTTAAACACAAAAATTTCTGCAGCATTTATTTCAAAATACACAAACCATTATAAAATGACTTTATAAGTATTGTATATAATGAGATGAAATGTGTCAGTGTAATCCAAGTTAATCCAAGACTCTCTAATATACAAAAATAAGAGTTAAGACTCAGTAAATTTAGTTCATATTAGATACCTAGACATTTTTAATTAAATAAAATTTTATCCAAAGAGCCCCAGTCCAGAAACATTTTTATTCAAGTAAGCCAAAATCAATTCAATGTAATCCCCACACACACAAAAATCAAGCATAGCTTGGATTCATTCTATTTGCATACATTAAGTTAAACTCAGTTCCATAGCCAACAAAATTATTCTTCAAAGGGGAAGCAAAAGTAAAAGCTTTCTTAGTTACACAAAAACGGATACTGATAAAATTCATTGCCAGCAGACCTGTCCAGCAAGAAATGTTCTCGGAAAAATCGTCTCTCACCTGGCTACTCAAAAAAAAACAACAACAACAGTATCAGGGAACGCAAATTATCAATATAAAGAATCAGGGAGGAGTCATCGCTACATGATCCGATGAATAGAAAAGAATATAGATGGAACTTTACGCCCACAAGTTTGATAACAGAACACCTGGGTAGTCCTGTATGTGTTATAAAATTTGAATCAATAATTAATAGGCTTCAATAAATAATAATTAAAAATAAATAAATAATGCACACATACATACATGCAATGGATCCAGATTGTTTGATTTGCAACGTCTAACAGACATTTAAGAATGATACCAATTTTCCATAATTCCCCCAGGGACTAGACTCGGAAAGAACACTTTCTGTCTCTCAGAGACCAGTATCACCTTAACACCAAACCCAGATAAAGACATGACAAGAAAGGAAAACTACAGAACAGTATCCCTTATGAATATAGATTCAAAATTTCTCAACAAAATACTATCAAATCACATTCAAACAAAAGGAATTAGAAACCATAACTCCCTATGTATCGACTCATGGACTATCCCTGCATAAAGACAGCAAAGAGAAACCAAAGAGGTAGACCCCTCCAGATTGGTAGGAGGCAGATTTATTAAGAAAGGGAACTTACATGCAAGGCTTATCTTGAGTGACCACAAGAGGAGTAGATCTAGGTGCACCTGCGAGGCTCAGTTGGTTAAATGGCCGACTTAGTTTCGGCTCAAGTCGTGCATGCTTTCACAGTCATGAGATTGAGCCCCGTCTCAGGCTCTGTCCTCAGGCTCTGAGTTTGCTTCAGATTTTCTCTCGCTCTCCCTCCAGCTCATGCACATGACCCCCACCCCTTAAATAAATAAAATCTTAAAAATAATAAATAAATAAAAAGAGGAGTGGGTCACCCTGCCACCAGCCAGAATCTTAAAAGTTTATGTAGAGGTCTTAACTGGGTTTTGTCGTGTGCACCACCTAGCAAGTCTCAGTAACACCTTGCTCTCTCAATGCGAATCTTGAAAATGGCTCCAGCAGTGGGAACCATGGGCAGAATATGCATTCCAAGGACAGGGGTGAAGGCTATTAACCAGGCCCAACCCACAGGTCAACTAGAGGTCAAGTCCTCTCAATGACCTCCTCCAACAGTGGGATCAATTCTAGGTATACAAGGCTGATCCACACAGGTTGGGGAAGGGAAAAGAAGAAAAAAAAAAAAAAGCAATGGAATCTTCTACAATAGGCTAAAGGAAGAAAAATAATATGCTTACATAATTTGTGCTGAAAAAGCATTTTAAAAAATCCCATATCTATTCATTATTAAAAACTCTCAGAAACCTTAACAGAGAGGAACTTCCTCTACTTGATAAAGAACATCTTTAAAGAAGCTATAGCTAACATCACACTTAATTGTAAGAGGCTAAATACTTTCTGCCTGAAATTAGGAACAAGGCAAGGATATGCTCACTTATCATTCCTACTCCATGTTGTAAGGAAGTCCTAGATAGTGCAATGAGGCAAGGAAAAGAACTAAAAGGTATACAAATTAGAAAATAAAATATTTTTAGAAATATATTAATTATAATCTCGTATAATTTAATTAACCCCTATCTAGCTTATGCCACCTGCCTGTGATTAAATTTCAACTTTGTTTATACTCGTGTTGAGAAGTGAATTTTTCCATCGAAGAAAATTCACTTTGGTTTAATTCAAAGCAAAGATTAGCCATGACAATAGGTTCTAATATTTTTGTGTGTGTTAAAAATATGAGTGGCACTTAAATTTTAGATTTTGGGTCCTAGATCTTTATATATAAACAGTATTCCAGAAAGATTTGCAAATCATTGGCTTAAGACCACTTCAATTCACTTAAAATCTCAGCTAAATTTTCTATAATATAATAATATTTCAATTTAATTCAGTTAAAATCCCTGATAAATTTTCTGTAATGTGGTGAAGTTCACCTTGGCTGAAAATTAGAATTTCCTTGAAAGCTTTTCAAAATTCCCAATAGCCCTGCCTTACCTTAGTAATACTGATTGGTTTTAGGGCAGGGCTCTTAGTAATCCTAATTGGTTTTAGGGTAGGGCTCCTGCACAGGTAATTTTTTTAAAACTTCCCCAGGTGATTTTCATGAGAAGCCAGTTTTGAGAACCACCAGTTTAGAAGCTGTTACTCTTCATATCGCCAAATATTTCTTGGCATCTCTACCTACAAAATTGGCCATAGAGCTGCTTATGGCAATTTCCTTTACCCACCTGGGTTAGAATATAGTAGGCATATCAAGACCTAGAGTCTAACAAAATTTACAGAAACATTCTAGAATGATCTGAAATCCCAAGTAACTGGACGAATCTGCATATTAGTGTTTCTAGAACTTTAGTGTGTAATGAATCATCTGGGGATCTTGTTAAATTGCATTGCAGATTCTGATTTAGATCATCTGGAGGAGGGGGACTGACATTCTGAATTTTTAACGGGCTTCTGTGTCATGCTAATTCTCATACTACCGGTCCACGGACCACACTTTAAAGATTTATTTTATTTATTTATTTGACAGACAGAGATCAGAAGTCGGCAAGAGGCAGGCAGAGAGAGAGGAGGAAGCAGGCTTCTCACAGAGCAGAGAGCCCGATGCGGGGCTCGATCCCAGGTCATGACCCGAGCCGAAGGCAGCGGCTTAATCCACTGAGCCACCCAGGCGCCCCCGGACCACACTTTATATAGAAAAACAAGCGTGGCTTCAGCTGCTGGAAAGACAGTTGGGGAATCCTGGCCTTCCTTGCAAGGTTTCAGTATTGTAGCTCTGCAGTTACTTTTTCTCTTCTCAACATGAAACAAAAATTGCCCACATGCTCTACGCATTCTATAGTTAAAGATCACAGTGTTTGTTAATTTGACATGTTTTCCCTACTTAAAAGAGCATACAGGTATACAGGTGAGAGACCACAGTGAGGTAAATTTAATTAATCCGATTATTAAAAAGCAAGTCACTTGCACACGTGGCCACTTAATAGATCATCAATAAAAATAAACTAAAACAAAGCTAATACAGTGTCTTCATTATTAACAAACACCTAAGTTCATTCTGATGCCTTGGGAACTTGGGCCCTGCAGGGCGAGGGAGCCACCCCGAGCTTAACCTCTGCAGTCCGGAAGGCTCATTCTACAATCTCGGCAGTAACCTAATTCTGGAAGAACTGAAATATTAGACAAAGAAATGCGGGGGTGGAGTTGGTGTTGTCAGGTGAGGCATGTGGTTGAGGAAAAAAACCAGCTCCCTGAAAATCATCAGTGTAGTTTCTCCCATAGCATGCAGGTCCATATAGGACGCAGCAGACCACGTGAACGGATGTAAGTTACACTGTTATGTATTCAAGGTTTCTTTTACCTGTTTCATAGGAGGGATGCCTATGTGGCTCAGTCAGTTAAGCATCTGCCGTCAGCTCAGGTTATGATTGCAGGGTCCCAAGATCAAGTTCCAAGACTTGCGTAGCACTGAGCCTGCTGCTGCTGCCCCCCGTGCTTGTGCGCATTCTCTTTCTGACAAATAAATAAGTAAAATCTTTAAAAATAAATACAGGATTGGGGCGCCTGGGTGGTTCAGTGGGTTAAAGCCTCTGCCTTCGGCTGAGGTCATGATCCCAGGGTCCTGGGATTGAGCCCCGCATCGGGCTCTCTGCTGAGCAGGGAACCTGCTTCCTCCTCTTTCTGCCTGCCTCTCTGCCTGCTTGTGATCTCTGTCTCTGTCAAATAAATAAATAAATAAATAAATAAATACAGGATTTTTTTTTTTCAAGAACCTGAACCAGGTGAGTTTACAAATATGAGAACTGGATGGTTTGTGGGCAGGGAGCCCAGCAGGCCATTGCCACCAAGGTTTGCCAACTAGATCCATCCTAAATGGAAAACATTTCCAAGAAAATTTACTTTTCAAGTGTTCTTAGCCTTGATGGTCCTATATAAAATTTACTGAAATTGATACTGCTTTCTTCGGATGATGACAATAAGAGCTAATAGCATGAAGCTTTTTTATTTAAATTAAGATGGAGACATTTTAATAAACTAAATGTGTAAACATGCATAGTGACATCAATGTGTTCAGTTTCACCACAGTCTTAACACACAGGTAAATGCGCTCCAGCACACAGAATTTTCGTTAATAATGTGTATTATATTTTCAGATGCATCGTTGTTTTATCCATCCAGACACTTCTCTTACCCAACCAAACATCTTCAAAGCTCATTAGCACATCATTGTATATATAATTACAATTTCGCTTGCCACAGCATTTTCTTGTTGATTGCAGGGTGGAGAATAGTTCCCTTTGGTGCCTTTCTCTCTCATCTGGAGCACAGAACCCAACTGCTGTGACCACTTACGGGAAAAACTTGGCACACCGAAGGCCCCATATGGAGATCGTTCCAATGTGTTTCCAGAGGCAGCATCTGTGTCTTTGATTGGCTTCCGGGCTGGCTCCTTATAAGACCTCTTGAACTTCTCTAATGTTGACACTTAGAACAGCTGTGGATTTCCTTGTTGGATTCAGTTCAAATAACATATACTCATACATAGATTATCATTCTGTGATTTATTAATGAAAAAATGTATACATTCCTGGAAATTTGAGCAGTAGTTGATGAATAAATGTGACAGTCTATAATAAGATCAAATTAACAGCCACAATGTTATAACTATCATTCCTTTACAACCCTTAAAAGTAAGTATATTGGGGCGTCGGGGCGGCTCAATCGTTAAAGGTCTGCCTTAGGCTCAGGTCATGATCTCAGGGTCCTGGAATGGAGCCATGCATTGGGCTCCCTGCTCAGTAGGAAGCCTGCTTCTCCCTCTCCCACTCCCCCTGCTTGTGTTCCCTCTCTGACTGTGTCTCTCTCTGTCAAATAAACAAAATCTTAAAAAAAAAAAAAAGAAAAGAAAAAGGTAAAAGAAACCTACCCTTAAAAAAAAAAAAAGTATACTGTCAAATGACATGCTTTACTGGACTGTAGGCTGTGAATGATTTTTTTTTTATATATATAATTATTGAATCACGAAGTGTCAAAATTAGGATTTTTATTTTGTGGCAGGAACTTTGTAGGATATCTGCAGCTAATACTTATTGATCCAGTGTAATGCCTGACTTCTAAAAAGTTGGTTTGATGGTTAGTATATGGTAAGTTCTACAGTTAGACTTGAAAGTTAGACTTTAGTTATATTTTATATTATATTCACATTTAATTTTATTTTATAATACACAAAAATATTTCTTGGCAAGCAAGAAATAAATACGTTACATGAAAATAAAACTATCGGGGTGCCTGTGTGACTCAGTTGGTTAAGCATCTGCCTTAAGCTCACGTCATGATCCTGGGGTCCTGGGGTCGAGCCCCCCAAAGGGGCTCCCCGCTCAGAGGGGAGTATTCTTTTCCCTCTGCCCCTTTTGCCTCCACTTATGCTCTCTCTTTTTCTCAAGTAAATGAATAAAATATTAAAAAACAAACAAACAAACAAACAAAACTACCTTACTCTCTAATGTCAGGATCATCCCCAATTAAAAGCATAAAGCAAAGGTTTATTTTAATAATGAGCCCTCAGTAAAGAGGCCATGTGACTTGAGGAATCTTCAGAGAGCTATAAGATTCTAGAACTCCATGTATCCATGCTTAACTAAATGTGCACCATGCAATTGACTATAAACAAACTTATTTCTGAACAATCACTCGAAGTCTTAATGTTTGCTTTTCCCTCGGCTCTTATAAAGTAGGAGGGATCAAAAGCCAAAATTTAAAAATTTCAATGAAGGATTTCAGGATGCTTGTAGCTATATTTTAATGTCCTGTTTTGTTGTTGTTGTTGTTGTTGTTTCTTTTTAAATCACCCATCAGGGGGTACCTGGGTGGCTCAGTTGGTTAAGCGTCTGCCTTCAGGTCAGGTCATGATCTGGGTGTCCTGGGAACAGCTCTCTGTTCAGGGGGAAGCCTGCCTGTCTCTCTGCCTACTTGTGCTCTCTCTCTGTGTAACATAAAACATAAAATCTTCAAAAAAATAAATACATTACTCATCAGAATTGCATTGATTATAAATCTTCCCTTGCTAAATTCTATTGCTTTAGGGCCTGCAGATTGACAGCACCACCGTCTACGCAGTGGTTGAAACCTTCCAAGTGCAGCTTGGAAGTGGTTGAGTTCCTTCCAAGTGCAGCTCACCTTCTGTACCCTCAGCAACTCTTTCTTCCCTTCTTAAGATCAGGACCTACGCACTCATTCATGCATTCTTACTAACTCTTCGACTGCTTTATAATTAAAATCCTCCATTCAATAAATCCATGGATTGATATTCGATACCGTGTCACTCACTTATTCCACCAGTTTTCATTTTGTAGGACAAACTTATGACGCCTTTTATTAATTTTAAACACAACATGCATAACAACACTTGTATTATGCAATCAATTTTAACTCAATATTACAATCATTATTACATAGTGATCATTATTAATTCAAATTTTTTTTAAAAATTACTTCCAGATAATGACTCATGTGTTTAAAAAAATTGAGCACCTCATATAGATGCCTTGAAATAAAAGAAATCATTAAAACCTTCAAGAGAGCATGAGATTTGAATTGTGCCTTGAATAATGGGAGAAGGGAATTCGTATTAATTTAGCCTTTAGCTATAGTCCATCATATGAAACACATAACCAGTATATAAGATTTTACTATTTTCATTTTCCAAATGAGAACAAAGATCAGAAACACTCGATAATGTACCAAGAGAACAGCTAGTAAATAATGGAGTTTGAATTTTAATCTAAGTTGATTCCTAACCATTTTTTTTTCTCCATTTACCCCATAAGATACTTACGACATATCAATGATCCTTCCAGAGAAACATAGAACTCTACATTATGTAAGTGGCCTGAGTTTGTCTAGGCTTGTTCCCTTGTGCCACCAATGAACCTACTGTGACCCACACCCATCAAGAGAATTACCCAAAGACATGCCCAAGGTAGTGCTGGAATCAGGACAAAATTAAGGTCTTTGGATTCAGAGTTCATTTCCTTTTCCTTTCAACATCCTGTAGAATGATGTTGGCAAAACTGTAGATGAGGGAATATTTAGAAAAAATAGATGAATGTATGCTAACAGCATTCACAACTCTCTCCTAGGTGCTGAATATTAGGAATGTACACAGTTGTCTTTAAAAATTAAAAGGCACACATCGGTAACATAAGATAGAGGAGAGAAAGTTCTACCACTGGGTATCTACTGCCTCCTTATTTCTTGTCCTTGTCCTTGTTTTTTAGGAAATAGTTCTGACTTAAAGATAAATATGTGAGAAAACAGAGCCTGAGGAATACTTCCTCTATTCAGGTGATCAGAATAGTAATTGTGATATCATAGAGAAGCTTCAATCTTGAAATACAACAGGAGGAAAATGGATGAGACATGGATATGTTGAGGAACTGCTGAAAGAGGTCTTCCAGAAGGACAACTATTTGAGGGTTGTTTGTTTAGGATATTAAGTACTGCTTTTGAGTGGTGACTTATTACTTGCACTGTAACATAGAAAATGGAAAAAAAAAAAAACAAGGTGCAGTCTTAGTCCTAGGAAGAATTTAGGACTGAGACAGAGAAACATGTTGTTAACATATCTAAGTACAGGATGTATGTTTGGAAAAAGACAACCATCTTGCTCTGAATTTTTAGTGCTAATTTTATGTCATTGAAATATACCAGTAAAGGCAATATATTTAATTTATAACTGTATATGATATAATTGGAATACATTTTTCTAAAGCAAGCACATAGACTAACACTTTTGCTAAACTTTATATTCTGATTTTGTGTTTGGAATAATCTTCCATTTGACAAATACTTTTCAGTTTAGACATGAATGGATTTGAGTCTTAAGATCAGCAACAATAACAGAGAGAGAGGTACGGTCTAGAATATGGGTTTTTCTTCCCTCCCCTTCCTGCCAAAAAGATTCCATACTATTTAGTTCTACTATTTTTTCAGTTTATTTAGAACACTTTTGTTTATCTAGGTGGGACCTAAGAATGGACAATTTTTTTTTTCTTATTTTATTTTTTAGGCATTTCCGTGGTGGCGAGATAGTGGTGAGGTGTTTAGTCTTTACTGAATACCAACTTCACTCAATTTCCTGTCAAGGAGATTTATATCACCTTTCTGACCTGATGTACTTTAAAGGAGCATATTTTTTTTTAAACATGGGTTTTATTACACTGTTTTATAACACTCAGTTTTATAACACTGAGGGTTTAGTGTTAGCTAAAAGTTTCTTCCTTCTCACCTGACTGTTGCCTCCCAGATTAATTATGAGAATGACCAAAATGAGGCTCCTTCATTATCTGACACCTTGGTTGCCAAAATATGGATCTGATTGTTCATTGGGAAAAAGAAAAATTTGAGAATTCTAACAAAGATAAATATGTGAGGAGTATGTAAGTGTAATGCACAATGGTGCAATAGTTTCAATATTACTATTTAGTGTCTATTATTTCCTTTACAAGTTAACCTCAGGCTTATGTGGTTGTTGTTGTTTTTAATTTATTTTGAGCTTATACAATACAGTGGGGAATCCTGTCTTATTATTCCTTTAGCAACACGGGCAAGAAGTTATTATTGATTATGGTTATGTTGTTTTTTTTCTGGATGGCTGAATTTCTTGAATTATTGTCAAAAAGAAAAAGAAAAGAAGTTGAACAAATACCTTTAAATCAGGTTGGTTCATAATCAGTACTTTCTAGTTCTGAGAGAAATGAAGCATATATAACTAAACAGCTTTGAAAATTTCATATACCATCTTGATACCACAGACTGTCACATTGACATAGTGCATATACACTGAGATTTATTGCCGTTCATTCCGAAAGAATGAAAGAATGACTAACATCAGCTTACTGTAAATTTCAAGCTTCATAAAAGCTTTCCAGGCAGTAATGCTTCACAAATGACTAATCACCTGACAGCCATTTTGTTTTTATAAATGAATATTAAACATTTTAGTGATTGGCATAGAATATAATTTCAAAATAATTGTGAATATCAACCATATTTGACCATTTGATTTATCATCCTGTGATATCCAGATTAGTAATTGTGACTTCCCACTAATATGGAAAGTTCAGCTTCTAAGAAGTTTATAAGACAGGAAACTTATTTGAAATATTGGCAGTCTTTTGGCAGTTTTCCTTTTTTTATAGCCATAAAGCTTGAGACATTTATAGGTGTCTGATGTGAATCCAGAAGCTATTCTGAAAACCTAGTAGAATCATAAAAATGGCAATATCAGGTGTCCTTAAAGTAAGGACAACTATTGTTTGTGAATTTTAGGTTTATGGAATTTTTAACATTTCAATGGAGTAAAACAGAGTTGATTAGTTTTTATCACCTTGACATTTATTTTCAATCAACAGAAGACCACAGGGCTATTATCCAGCTTAGAGTTATTTAAGTCACTTAAATCAGATTTTAACCAATATCTTGGAGGTATGATATAAAATGTCAGCAACTGGGTAGAATTCAAGAATAAAATTTTCCTGACCTCATATGAATATACACAACTTCATGATATGATTAGGAATTTTGAGTTAATTACTTTTGAATTTCATTTTGAATTAAAAAGTAAACCAATAAGGGTCTTCTTGGGATTCCAAAGTTAAATGTAGGCCATGACTCTGACTATATCTTAAAAGTGGCAGGGGTGTGGGAGGTTGGGGTACCAGGTGGTGGGTATTATAGAGGGCACGGATTGCATGGAGCACTGGGTGTGGTGAAAAAATAATGAATACTGTTTTTCTGAAAATAAATAAATTTAAAAAAAAAAAGTCAATGCAGGTGAAAGAGGTGGCATGAGGAGGGGGAAAAAAACCCTAAATTGTAGGAGTACAGAATTTAAGAGTTTTGACCAAACTGTAGCCCAGTGCAATTTTATGATATCTCATTCTCTTTCTGAATAGTACTCAAACAGCAAGCATTGTGTTCATCTGACACATCCTCTTCTCTGGTGTACTTAACATGAAGATAGATGATCTCACAAGTTAAAATTGGGTTTTTGATTCTCTGAGTCTAATTGAAGTGTGCATATGAACACATCAAATTTTATAACCGCTATTTGCAGCTGTTGCCCTAGTTTTGAACTAGATCTTTACTAAAAAGATATGAGAGGAGGTGGGTTATAAATTATGTCTTCCCAAATTCAACTTTAAATATAGTTAGTGTGAAGATATTTTAAGGGGCACCTGGGTGGCTCAGTGGGTTAAAGCCTCTGCCTTTGGCTCAGGTCATGATCCCAGGGTCCTGGGATCAAGCCCCACATGTGGCTCTCTGCTCAGCAGGGAGCCTGCTTCCCTTCCTCTCTGCCTGCCTCTCTCCTTGTGATCTCTGTCAAATAAATAAATTAAAAAAAAAGATATTTTAAATAGGTGTGATTAGATCCAACTTATACGTTTGTGAATATCAATTATATTTGTATTATGACATGCTTTATTGACTTACTAGAAAGGTAATTATGGTTATTGTGGAATGGTTCTGTGCTATAAACACCTTGTATGCGATTTTTTTTTTAGATGAAATAGTCTGTGAGTGGATACACACACACACACACACACCACACTACAAATGGATTGTTAAAGTACAATATTTGTGCAGGGGAAACTTATCTATGTGACCATTAGTCAGTTCAAAGGAATTATAAATGGCCATAAAATGTTAAATAATGTCCCATATTGATATTCTTTTGAACTTTGTACTTCTATGTTTATATTTAGCTCAGGACAGTTTTTGTTTGTTTTGCTTTGTTTGAGAGAGAGAAATTAAGACAGGGAGAGAAAAGGGGTGGGGCAGAGGGAGAAGGAGAGAAAGAAGAAAATCTTAAGCAGGCTCCACACTCAGCACAGAGCTGGACATGGGCATCGATCTTATGACCCTAAGATCATGACCTGAGCCAAAATTGAGAGTCGGACACTTAAAACCAATGAGATACCCAGATGTCCCAGCTCAGGATAGTTTTAGACAATAGGTAGACAATTCTCTTTTTGAGAAAGACATATAGATTGTAAACACTTCTCATTGTTTTAAAATCTGAAGACTCGCACATTTATTTTAACTAAAGAATAACATAATAGAAAAAATTAGATACATTTTTTAACTCTAAAAGAATTTTACAGTCCTTTACATTGACTAATTTTTAAACATTATCAGTGACTTTGTAGTTAAGAGTTAAAAATCATAATGGAGGGAGCAAGCTCCTCTTATAACAAATACGGTTTGAGAATTTAAATGAGAAAAAAAATTAAGCAACAAACATTATATGTGCTTTTCCATAATGAATATCTAAAGTGTTATATGGATCTACTGAAAACAAGCCACTAAATAATACAGAAAGCTTTTTGCCACATTATACAGATTTGAATGGAAAGTTAACCTGGTGATAACAAAACACTGAATAGTGATATGTAAATTTTATTTACTTTCCTGATTTACTTAGTCAGGGGTTAATGGCCAAATCAGATCCATTACATAATCAAATGTCCCTAGGTTCTCAACTACTTTTCCTCTCATGAACCATAACTTTGAAAACTCTGGTTTTTGGTTCCAATCATAAATTTCACCAAGATGAAGTCAAAGATATTAGAGCCTTTCATACTCAATTTCCCGAAGATTTGAGAACAAAAGAGTAAGAAGAACAAAGCAGCACAATTTTATCATTGGTACATCAATGAATAGTGGAAGCTCATACTTCTTGAAACACACATGCTTTGTTTCTATGCCACCATACTTCTAGGATGTGTCCTACCTTATTCAGTGTTCCTTTCCAGGGTCTTAACCCTACAAATTACACTGATAATCAAGAATGGTTTTCGCCCAATGGCAGTTCTTGATTCTGGATGTGGAATAAGGATTAGGCTCATCCTAGGTAGAGAGGCCTTACTGGGGTAAAGAGAAACTGAGAAAACTTTTAGTGGTCACTCAGGATGTCATAAAGATCAGAGACTTAGAGACATCAGATCAGCTGGCTTGACCCAACCACTTCTGTGGAGTTATGGGTTTCCACACAGGAGGCTGGGGAGCTAAGCTGAGATCTTCTTAAAGGCTTACTGATACACCCTTCAGGCTCCTAGTGCTTATTGAAGTAAAGGTCAACAAAGGAGGGAATCCCCTAACTCACCACCAGTCTCTAGGACTTCCTAGATTTGGAACTATATAAAGGGAATGGGGCAGAAATGGTCTATGAAATAGAATATACAGACTTATTGTAGACTTTCAAGGTAAAACAAATCAAAAAGAAACAGAAAAACAAAACTTGAGAATCAGCTAGGTGCCCAATCAAAGCACCAGGAGTCCAGGTAAGAGAAATAAAGCTGAACCAGAGGTAAGCTAATTCTTACTAGAAGTTTAACTCAATTCTGACCAAGGTAAATCCACATGGAATTGAGAAGCTCATCCTCTTCCTGTCTTCCTAATGAAAGAAAGAAAGAGAGAGAGAGAGAGAGAAAAGAAAAGAAAAAAAAAAAGGAAAGAGAAAAGAGAAAAGAAAAAAATGGGGAAACAAAGAAAAAATGAAAAGAAAAGAGGAGGGGTACTTGGGGGGCTCAGTCTGTTATATGACTGCCTTCAGCTCAGGTCATGGAGTCCCAGGATTGAGTCCTGCATTGGGTTCCCTGCTCAGCGGGGAGCCTGCTTCTCCCTCTGACCTTTCCCCCTCTCATGTGCACTTTCTCTCTCTCTCTCTAATAAACTAATAAAAATAAAATCTTAAAAAAAAAAAGACAGACAAAAAAGGAAAGGAGAGGAGAAGGGAGGGGAGGGGAGGGGATGGGAGAGAGGGGAAGGAAAGGAAAGGAAAGGAAAGGAGGAGAAAGAAAAGGGGAAAGGAAGAGAGGAAAGAAACCTAGTTCCTGGATTCCTGGAGGTGTAGAGCATCACCCAGAGGCTCTTTGCTTCCTTTATTCAAGACATGGTGAGAAGCACAAAAAAATATGGTCAATAATCAATAGAAGAAAAAAGAAATAAAATGATAAATGCACACAAGTGTAGGTATTGTATGGGAGTTACTAGGCAAGAATTTTAAAAATTGTGAAATAACTATGATGAATATGTTAGAGAGTGAAATGTTGGTGAATTTCAACAGGTGCTTGGAACCTATATTACAAAATGAAATGAAAATTCTAGATTTATATAAAACATATGAAGTTTTGAATATGATAATTTAGGCAACAGATGGGCTACATCATAAAACAAGTTTGGTTCTTTAAAAAATATGTCAATAGAAAAATGTCTAAAATAAAAATCAGAAAGCAGGGAAAAATGGTCAAATAAGTAGGACAACATGGGGTATACTTAAAAATTATAAAACACATCTCTCCTGGAGCTCCAGAGAGGGAAGAAATATGTTAATTTACTTTGGCCTTATTAAGTTTCAGGATCCTGTTCAATGTCAGAGGGGAGTTGCCCCCCTTGCAGGCATTATACTGATAGAAATGACTAAGTAGGGTTATATCAATATTGACAAAAGTGTCTGAATAGGAAAACAAAATGCATGTTTTTCTGTTAGAATGATGTATCCATCCAGCAGGTTAAAGGTCTGTTTGTCAATTAAATGGGTCATCCTCAGATTATTTTAGGCTCTAAACCCTTTTCGAGTGTGTTCTCTGAAGGCTGTGCAGGACTGAAAATAGTAAGAAATAAGGGAACACATTTTTCTTCTGATTGTTCAGAGAAAGTCACCTTGGAAATGTAAAGGTCACTTTTTAGTATGAAAAATGGGGTCATGTTTGAGGTGATAAACAATGTTGAATGATCAGGATTTACAGAAACGGCAGTCAAGAATAGACAACATTGCCACAACTCAAGCTTCTACTATATAAATTGGTACTCCAGAGAAGAAAAAAGAGTTTGGAGATGGAAAAAGAAGTAAATTATGTATTTTCAAGATCCACTTGGAATTAGTAGCTACAGTTCATAAAATTCTACTGCTGACCATTGAAATTTCAAGCAGTCTTGCGGATGGTGGAATTCAATTATAAATGAGAAACTTAATTTCAGTGGCTTTAGTAAATATTGCATCTTTCTTAAATCAAATAATAATTTAATTTCTTCCTGCTTGAAGCCCTGTAACACTTAGTAAGGAAATACTACCTACATATATGACAGTGTTATAGCTCCTTAAAACCATGTGCCTGGTGAGAGGAAAGAATAACACGCAGAAACAGCAATGACAACAAAAACGTAATCGTGGTGCCCCAAAAGGGTATTAGAGTGTTTGTAAGAGGACTTTCCCTTATTTTTATTAGTAAGAGCATCTGACAATAAAATCATTAATACAAACAAAACCTGCTGCATAAACCTCTTACACAGGGACAATCGGGAAATAAAAAGAATCAACATAGAAATAATCCCAGTTTGATTTACGGCATAGCTCCAGAGTCACAAGAAATTTGGTTTCATGTAGAAAGGGGCAGTTAATATACTATTTATATTTTGCATTTGCTGTGAGGGTACATTTAAATAGCATTTCCATTCATGTAAACAAATAGGGTATTGTCCTTGGTGTTTACTTTTCAACAAGGTAATACTGTTGATTTAAATTCCTGGTCTTTTCCATTGTTCCTAGTAGTGAATGGGCGGACATTTTGTGTGTGTGTGTGTGTGTTGGTGGGGGGGGAGGATGGGACTAAGTGATCTTAATTACTAATGACAGAATAATGGTTTATCATGAAAACATTATAAATCATGAAGGCAGAGTGACAATCCTCACTTAAAAAAAGTGACCAGGTAATTTAAAGTGAAAGGGATAGGTGTATAAATGGATCACAGAGGAGTTTAGCAGGAATGCACAATGAAGGAAGTAGGAAACTTTTGTTGAAGGAATCCCTTATATGAGCACTTTTCACTACATACTACTACATTTTCTGACAGGTAAAACAAATCAAAGCTAAATTCTTCTAGTTAGGGAGTGGGATATGTTTTGAAAAACAAAACAAAACAACTCTATCTGGCAAACAGAAGGACTAATAAATAAAATACCCACTTTCATATAATGATTGAATCTAAGAAGGTGCCAGTAATGGTGAGAAATAATGAGAAAACTCTCTGTGGCCAGTAAGGTGATCCAGTTGTGAAATTGGATGGATGTCAGTCAAATAATTCCTTTTTGAACTTCCTTCAATACCTTTGGGACTTATGAAATATTTACAATGGGAAGATCTAGATGATATCATTTATTTCTCCAGAAAGTCTCAATAATTCCCCATTATCTACAGAACAAAGTCCAAATACCCTTGTGTAACATCTATGGGCTTCTCCCATCTTATTTAAAATAAAATTTTCAGCATAATTTCTGATTATATTTTTCCATATGCTTCATGCCTGAAATACAGCATCAGACTTGCTTTCTGGATATGTTTCCCCTAAATCTATTTATGCTGGATTATGCATATAAAGATTCAAATTTTATCACATTTGCAAAACCCTTCTTGATGCTTACCATCAAACACAATATCAAGTGTCGTTCTTTCCCTGTAGTCAAAGAATACCACACATAAACATTATTTCAAAATGTCCTTTCTTTAACAGGAAGTTATTTATAATTTTCCCCACTGTTTGTTTTAAGAAATATAAAGGCAAATTCTTAGTTACAGTTGTTTTTTACTCCTCACAGCAGTTTACCCTGGGGTTTTCCATATAACAGGCATTTGCAAAGAGTGTTGAATCAGCAAATGAATAAAAATATTTATGATTATATTTAGTGCTTGGGGTGATGAGGGCTTTTTGCAGGTCTATGGTATCACTATTTTGTTTTCTGGGTATTAATGGCTTAGATCATGGTTTTGCAAAAATCATGTCTTTAACTATGTAGAAGTGGTCAAAGAGCAGTGTGTGTGTGTGTGTGTGTGTGTGTGTGTGTAATGTTCAAAAACAAAATTCAATCAAGTAATATTTGAAGTCCTAATTGGATTTATTAAATGATTCATGAATCTGGCATCATCCCATCTAGCAAGCAGAGGGGAGTTCTGATGAGCTGCACATAAAAAGGAGGAGTTAAAGGCAGAGGGAACTGGGAATAAAAGGAAATTATTAGCAAAGAATGCATTGTTCTGTTTTGTTTTTTTGTTTGTTTTAGATTTTATTTATTTATTTGACAGACAGAGATCCCAAGTAGGCAGAGAGGCAGGCAGAGAGAGAGGAGGAAGCAGGCTCTCTGCTGAGCAGAGAGCCCAAGGTGGGGCTGCATCCCAGGACCCTGGAATCATGACCTGAGCTGAAGGCAAAGGCTTTAACCACTGACCCACCCACGCACCCCAAGAATGCTTTGTTTTGGGCAAAATGACCCTTCTAAAGGGAATGGAAGGGGTCTATCAGTGGATTACTTCCCAGCATTCGCCAGGAAATTCCAATTTGGCTGGTGAAAGGTTACATTTCATTTTGGAGCTGGGGCGGGGGCGGGTGGGGGGGTGGGGTGGTGGGGTGGAGAGTGTTGTAACTACCTTTAGGTTAGGTTTTAAATCTGTTTACTGACATAAGGTCTTAACGTAATTAACTCTATTTGGGGCTTCTGACTCTTTGTAACAGTAATAACATATGTTCTGAGATACTCTAATTTTAGGAAAACATTTCCATGTTATCTTCTTATGGTCATTAATAGAAACATGAAATTTCCTTTCATCTTTCTGTCTTCCCTTCATTTATTCTTTTTCTCATGTATTTTTCTTCCTTTACATAATAAAATTCTTTATTTTTCTTCCTTATATATAAAATTAATTCCATAAATGCACAATAGAGGAGATTTTTGACAATCGGATTAAAAATCTACTCTAGGAATTCGCAGCTACTTCGATAAATATAAGACATTTATAATCTTCCACTGACCTCTAAAGTACACATTACATTTGATTTGTGTGTAGAATTTCTGACTTTGGTTGTATCAGTATACAGATTGATGGTTTTTTATTATACTTTTATCCTGAAGACTTAAGAAAAAGGAAAAAAGATATCATTAGTAAGCCTGGTCTGGAAAGATATCCAAAATAATTTTTCTGTCTCAAGAGGAGCAGGTAATTGATATAAACACATGACCTTTGAAGCGCTTATCGGAACCAAGCAGATACCCCTGCTCTTAGTACAACATATCACTTTCTGTTTGTACTTGGATAGAGAAGCTTGCATATTAAGAGTCAGGGCAGAGGGTGAACATGAATGTGATATAATCATTTTACTTGGATTCCCATATCTGTTCTCCATCACTGAAACATCTAGCTCAGAATTTGTTCTAAAGGCTCTTGAGATCATACTACTTAAATTAGGAGGAAAAAGCTCTATTTGAATATAACTTATTACTGGCTGTGATGAATGTATTGTATATATTATCTTATTTAGTTCTTGGGGAGAGGAATAAGGTGAAATATGTGAGTTTAATCCTACTTTACAGGTGAAAATTATTTATATTATTAAAGAAAAATCTAGATAAATCACTTTCATTGGTTCTGGCTGGAGAAATGTGACAAGCAATCACTGGAAAATCCTGCCACATATTTCTTCCATACAAAGCATAAGACTGTCTGTAGGATAAAGAATATTAACAGAGAATAGCGGTTACATACCATCACAACTGGGAAAACAAAACTCTGCCCAACCTCAAACACATTGTTTGACACAGGAGAGGAAAAAACAAAACAAAACAAAAACTTTAATTTGCAGGGCAAATTTCAAAGAATTTGTCTGACAACAGTGATAGATATTCACTGTAGCTGAAGAAAGTACAATATAGGATAGGAATTAAAGTCCTAATTATGGGCAGGGGACAAAAATACTTATGAAGAAAAAAAAAGCAATAATCAGAATAACTTTTCCATATGTTATAGAAGTTAGAAAATTTGAAATAACTATATGTAATATGTTAAAGATTCTAGTGAAGATAAACACACATGATTAGATAAGAAATTTCACCAGAGAATGGAAATTTAAAGGTGGGCACTACAAAGACAAGTTCTGGAAGAAATAATTTGCAAAACATAGATATATCCAATAAGGTCTTTGAATCTAGAAATATTTTTAAAAATCAATAAAATTTTTAAAAGATCAATAAAATGGATGACACTCTAGTCAGACTAAGACAACACAAATTAATAATATCAGAAATGAAAAAGAGAACATCACTACAGATCCTATAGACATTGAAATGATAATAAAAGAATACTATGAACAAATGTATGCCCCAAACTTTGATAACTTGACTGAACTGGATCAATTCCTTGAAATCACCAAAAATGCACACAAGAAGAAACTGACAATCCAAATATGCTTATATCAACTAAAGAAATTAAATCAATAATTAATAACAGGCCAAAACAGGAAACTCCAGGTCCAGATGTGTTCATTAGTGAATTCTACAAATGTTTAAGGAGTAAGTATTTTATATTTATTTTATATATATTTATATTTATTTTATTGATAGAATAAAAATTATGTCAATTCTCTACAATCTCTTTCAAAGGATAGAAGCAGAGAGAATACTTTCTAACTCACTTTATGAGGCCAGAATTACCCTAATACCAAAACCACACAAAAACACTACAAGCAAACTGCACACCAATATCTCATAAGTATAGATGCAAAAGTTTTCAACAAAATATTAGCAAATGAAATCCAAAATTAATAAAAGATTTATACACCACGACCAAGTAGGATTTATCCCAGGTGTATGAAGCTAATTTAACATTCAAAAATGAATTAATTATTTCATGTCACATCAATAGACTAACAAAGAAAAAAAATCACATAATCATATCAATAGATGTAGAAAAACATTTGACATTTTCCAAAATTCATTTATGATTTTGGAAAAAAAGGAAAACAAAACATTTCTTAGTAAACTAGGACAGGAGGAAAACTCCTCAATCTGATAAAAAAAAATCTACAAAATTTTAAGATTGTCTGTTCTAGTTCTGTGAAAAACCCTGAGATCAAGACCTGAAGTGAGATCAAGAGTCAAGTGCTTAACCAACTGAGCTACACAGGAAACCCAACTATCGATATTTTGATAGAGATTGCATTAAATGTGCAGATTGCTTTGGGTAGAATAGGCATTTTACCAACATTTGTTCTCCTAATCCATGAGCATGGAATGTCTTTCCATTTCTTTGCGTTGTCTTCTATTTCTTCAGTTTCTGTCATCTTTGTGTGTTTTATAGTTTTCAGAGTATAGGTCTTTCACTTCTTTGGTTAGGTTTATTTTTAGATATACATATTAGCAGATTTATTGTGATCTCCCACGATTGTGGGAGCTGGCAAGGCAAGTCTGAAACCTGTGGGGTGAGCCGTCAAGAAGGGTAGGTTGAACCTCTCAGGCATGAACCGAAGCTATTTGCAGGTGAAATTTCTTCTTCCTCAGGAAAGCTTCAATTCTGCTTCTAAGGTCTTTTACATGATCATCTCAGGCTTATGATAATCTCCCTTACTTAAATACAGTAAAAAGATTATGGACTTTAATCACAGCTACAAAATATCTTCAGAGCAACACTTAGATCGGTGTTTGATTGACTAACTGGAAGCTATAGTATAGTTAATTGACACATAACATTGACCGTCACAATGCCCTTTGTTGGTACCTTTTTAAGTTTGTTTACCTTTCATATCTTTGAACATGCGGCTGTGTATATTAAGCAAATTATTTTCCATGATAAATTTAAAAAAGATGGTTTTATATTAGATTTTAGCACATGACACCGATTCAGAACATTTGTGCCAACTTTCATTTCCATCAGAAGAGTGTGAGAATGATTTATTTCCTACATACTTTGCACAAAGTGTGAGCATTCTTCAAAATTTACAAATCTGTGATGCCCACAATTCTTGAACATGTAGCAAATTTAGAAACAGTAAGAAAAAAAAGCATATTCTTGTATTGTTTAATAGTTATAGCAAAAATCCCTTTTTACTGGAATAGAATGCATCTAAAACCACAGCTTATTTGGAAAAATATATTCATTAGAAGAATACAATTCACTGTATAAAATTTACCTTACAATTATATTCAAATAATTATATTCCTTTCCTATTTAAAGGAAAACACTTATTATATGCCATAAAATTACTATACCGATTCCCTTAAGTTGAAAAATTGTTGTTAATTTCTTAGTGTTACCATCTTAAAAGGGAAAATGTATAGCCTAGTATCTTGGTTTAGCTACTCTAATAAGCCATTGCCAGAATGTGTATTCTTTAGTAATCCAGTATGACAAGGTTTTCTCATTTCTTTCTAAAAGGACATAGTAAGGATTAAATGAAATAATATATGTAGAGAGCTTGGTACAATTTTTGGTATCTAGTAAGCTCTCAATTGTAGCTATTACTGCTATTACCTTAAATAGTAACAGAGTCTAAGAGAAAGCATGGGTTTTTTCTCTAAGCACTGTATATCAGGTTTTGAGTTCTTATTATTCCAATTTTTACCTCTGTAATCATATGCAAATTAATTAGTCTCCCTGAGTATCCTTTCCCCACCTATAACAGAGGAACTATAGTAACATTTATCTCACAGTGTTATGACAATTACATAACTAAATGAGAGAATTTAACAAGGGCTTGGGAAACCACAAATGTCTATAAAGTTATATTAATTACTGAATGTTGTTTTGATTAATATTCCTGCCTCTGTTTATTATATGAAACAAACTCCTTGCTTTGCATCATTTCATAGGACAATTATAGCCTCCAAAATGTAATCTCATTTCCAAGTCCAAATGGAATAATCCATCTTTTGACCTACTTTAAATAAATGGGGTTAAATTAACTCATTTTATTTGCCTACCTAAGAAAATCCCTGTAAGGTTTTCCAAAGCCCATGAGTGCTCCAAGCATTTGGCATCTCATGGGTAGGGGAAATGCCTTGCTTGCATTCACTGAGTAACTATGTCCTTCACTGCATCAGCTGTCACACTCCAGAGTAGCAAGGCACAATGTCTCCCAGGCAGTTTGGGAACAATTGTCATGCCCTATTAACAAACATAAAGAGAACAGTATGTTTTCCTCTATTATCCAGGGCTGTACTTTTTACTGCTGCCTCTCTAGCCCTTTATGGTATTACAGCAGCAGGCAGAGAGAGGGACAGTGATAAGCTGAAGGCGACTTCAAGCTTCATGTCGTACCTTAGTGATAACCACATGTTGCCTGGAGCTAAGAGATCAATTCCCTTTGCTCTTGGTACTCAATATAGTTTGGTGGGAAAACACTGATGAATGTACCCAGAAGCTGTTTGATTTTGTTTTAAAATCTCCTTGGATGAAGGATCTAAAAATATACCTTGCAGGCTGGTAACAATTTGGCAGAGCTATTTATTATGACATGTAAACATTGAATTTCAGCCAAAATAGAACATGACTCCACATGCTGCATGAATTTTGATTACTGATATTTTTATGAAGTTGTTATGAAAATCATGGGAAATTGAAGTGTAAATAAATAGTAATTAATTACAAGCCAACCGAAATAAGTATTCTCTGCTGAGCTGGATAGCCTCTTATCAAAAAGGGAGTAATGGTTTGTCAACATGTCCAGCAAGCTCCTGAGAATAATTACCAACTTGAGACAAGGGGAAAAACTAACATCCACATACGTGTTCAAGAAATTTTTAAAAACAAGAACTTATAACACAGTATAATATAATATGATGCAACAAAATATATTAGTATTGTTAACTTCAACAAGTAGTTAAATATGAAGACATTATTCAGAGTTTGAAGAGGAGGTTCTGTTAAAACTATAATTATAATTCACACAGGATGTACACTTAAATACAGATACTAGTTCAATCCTTACTCACATTTAAATTTCTATTTGGTTCCTGTTTTTACCAGTAGTGGAGCCTTTGATTATACAATGAGTGAAATTTAGGGAAATCTTGAAAATTTACAGAACTTTTTCTCACAAGAAATAATCTTGTCTTTTTTATCCCCTCTTTTACTGTTTTCCACAAAGCTGTCTCTCCTTTCTTGTTCTTTATATTATTGATTTTACTCATTGATGGTTGTAGGGTTTGCTAGTTTATTTCACAGAATTTATAGATTTGCTCACAAATTATAGATACAGGGTTTGCTTGTGTTCTAATCTCCTAAAGCGCTGGTGACCACATTTTTCTTCTTGTCCTTTCTCAATATCTGATAAATTTTTAGTCTGTCAGTGAACTGGTTAATATATTCAGGATGATGATGATGTCATTAGTTTTCAGGTAGATGGTATGGCATCCTTCAGCCAAGCTCACATTTTATACACAAGCACATGAATTCAGTCTTCAGCTAAGGAGTTACTGTCAAAATATTTTTGGTTGGGCTGCTCCTCACTTCGTAATTGCCTTGAACAGAGTCCCATGGAACAGATGTTAGACATCCAGTCAATATGAATGATGGTCTATCTACATTTGCTCTGTTGATTGGTTCTTTTGGCAACTTGTAGAGAAAACAATTTGGCCTCAAGTCCTTAATGCTAATATTGAATTCAAGATTTCTACACAAAATAAAACAGAATGGAAAATCTGATGAAATTAAACTGCTATTTGGAAATGCATGGAACGAATGATTCTCTTTTTTTCTTTTTGGCATATGACTGGTAACAATCCCTCACCACTATAGACCCCACCTGGAAGTCCAATTTGCATTTTTGCACAGTCTTTCATACATTAAGAGAGTAAGCAGAAAAATCAGACTGGAAATTTCCATCGTGATAATAGTAAGCAGCGTTCTGAAATCAAGACTCATTTGTCACTAACTCTAAGAGTCACACATTGTTTCTCATATATGCTTAAAGACAGGGATAGATTATTAGGAAATATTTTACTAAAAGATACACAGAATGCAGAATAAAAGTGGAAACGCAGGTAAATATAGACTTGGTCAACAGAACGGATTTATTGTACTGTTTCTGAAGTACATGGAAGTCAGTGCTCAAACTCTTGGGCTCAAATATAAAACATGTTTTCTTTTATCAAGCAGTTTTCTTTAATGGGAAAGTTTATATAGGAGGATTCTAGAAGAAGAGCATATGAAATAAACTAAGAACATTGGCTACTATGTTTTATGAAAGGAGTTTTTATGGACATTAACATTAGTCACTGAAACCAAGGGATCTAAAGTATAGCATGGTGACCATCGTTAAAAATATCGTGCTGTGTATATGAAAATTGCAAAGAGATAGACCTTAGGTGTTCTCACCACAAAAATTATAAAAAAAGGTAACTAGGTGACGTGATGAATGTGCTAATTAATCTGATTGTGGTAATCCTTCCATAAAATATAAATACATCAAATCGTCACATTGTACAATTAAAATAAAAGCAGTTGTATCTGTTGCTTATACCTCAATAAAATTGAAAATATATAGCAAAAATAAAATAAATGAAAGATTTTTGTCAAAGAAATCTAATATAGAAAACAATTTATAGGGGCACCTGGGTAGCTCAGTTAGTTAAGCCTCTGCCTTTGGCTTCGGTCATGATCCCAGGGTCCTAGAATCCAGCCCCGCATCAGGCTCCCCGCTCAGCAGGAAGCCTCCTCCTCCCTCTTCCTCCACTCCCACCCCTGGTTTTGTGCTCTCTCTCGTGCTCACTCTCTCTCCCAAATAAATAAATAAAATATTTTTTAAAAAGAACAACATTTATAAAGCAGAAAAATGGAGTTCCTCCATTTGAACAAATGATCCATGAACATGTTATTCTCGTCTTTACACACGGGTACATGTGCAAGACACACAGACACTCTCAAACATGCACACAGGGAAAGACGGAGGCATGGGGAACAAAGGCAATCTCTGGTTTCCTCTAAGGAAGGCTTAGATCAGAAAAGCCCAACTGAAGATGTCTATGCTGTATTGTTCCTGCTCTAACCATATACAAAAAATGTCCCAGTATTTATAAAGCAAGTTTGCTTTATAATCATAGGTTGTAATGAAGTCATTGGTGGAATTATTTACGCGTAAAGGCAGTAATAATGCAGATATCTCTAGATCTATATATTTATCTATCTATCAGAAACAATCACTTGGTTTAGTGGACTTGCTCACAATGATGAGCACCAGCGAATACCGAGTCAAGAATCATCATTATGATAAACCTAAATAATATTGTTAATTGATTCACTTGCCAAAAAAAAAAAAAAAAAAAAAAAAGTTTGGTTAGACTTCTAACCTCTTTGATGGATTTTAACTCATTGAAAACTCAAAATGATCCCAGAGTATGCCTGTCATTATACTCTCCAAATTACAGATGAGCAAACCAATGCCAAAATAAAGTCAATAACTTGCCCATAGTCAGATAGTGACAAGTGGCGAAGCTTGCAATATAAATTTCAGAGTAGGAGCTTATTTATCTATTTATTTTTGTTGAAGTATAATTAACATACATTATATTAGTTTCTGGTATACAAATAATGATTCAGTGATTCCCCACATTTCTCAGTGCTCATCAGGATAAGTGTGCTCTTAATCCCCTTTATTTCACCCATCCACCTACCCATGGGGATTTAATATTTCCATTCTATTCCTCCTCATAGAATCATACACAGTACCTTTAACTAAGCAATGATGTAAGAAATAAAAATTTGAGAAGTAGGTGGAACCAATTAGCTGCTCACACACAGAGACATCTGCATCGTATACACATGTACACACACACACACACAGAAGAAACTTCATATGCCAGTTGGGAGAGTGTTTAAATGAACATTCGCTTCCTAAACTTCTCCATGACATTTTATAAATATCAAATGCTTTTCATCTACACACAGTCTATGTAAGTTTACCATAAATATAGAAACACTGTTACTCTCCATAAGAAAATGCAGCAGTTTGATAATTACATTTTATGCAAGTTTCAGAGTACTTTATCTCCTGCTTCATGCCACTGGATTAATTCAACAGCTCCTATTTCAGCATACACTCTCCAGGGCTTGCTGAGATGAAATTTCTGTGAATTTCCTCAGACTTAAGAAGTCATCAAAATATTTGAACAAGCCCTGCTATCTCTAAAAATAAGATATCAAACACAAAAATGTCTTTATTTAAGGTAAATAAATGTGAATATTTGACAAGGAAAAATGTGTTTTGCCAATATCGTCTCCATAAACAACCTTAAATCCATCTTAGAATTCCTAGGATGGAAATCAGATGAAGTGTTCTTTTCCAGCATTACCCTATTATCAGCCATGATGGAACCAAAACAGTTACCTCCAGAGTACCTGAGGATTTCTCAATCTCTATACCAACCAACAATCACTTTATCTAACAAGGGATTATACTTCATGTACTTTCTGCATGGCGGGCATCAATATTAGATGTCTGTGCTAACAGCTTACATAATATATGCAGTCCACCCTCAATGGATTTATAAGCAATATAAGACAAACATGAGTACAATAAAATATAATGTGTTCATGATAGAAAACGGAATAACATGCTATGGGAGGAAATAAGAGGAGTATGTGAATCAGACTTTAATTGAAAAATCAGGGTTGTACTTGCTGCAATTATCACCGGATGATGGATGAAATTATTGAATGACCATGTTGTACACCTGAAACTAATATAACACTGTTATGTAATTGGAATTGAAATAAAAACTTTAAAATATAAACAGGGTTGGATTTCTAAAGAAATGTCAATTTACCTTTTTAAGTTAAAAAAAAAGAAGTTTAAATTTTGGTGAGAAATGTACATCATCAGACAGAAAAATTAGCCTTTATAAAATCATGATATTATGACACCATATACTTTCCTCAAAAAACCTCATGCCATTTAATATAGTAAACATAACCTGGGAATGTGATTTGAGATAAGGCTGGGGAGGGATAAGTGTGCTAAACTAGGGAGTTTGGAATTGGTCCTGAAAGATACGTGGAATTACTGAAATATTTAGAGCAGAATATTAATATGATGATAATTTTTACACAGACTATTCTGTGGGTAGTATTGTGGATGGATTGTAGGGGATCCTGATTAGAGCTTGGAAATATAGCTATGTTATTATTCTAGTCCAAGTCTTAAGAGACATGAGTTTAAGACAAGATGAATGGTGATACACAAAAGAACTAGCAGGAAAGTAGAAGTTATAGAGCAGATCAGACAGAAGGTGTGGAAGACGATGGTAAGTGAGAATGAAGAGAATAAATGTAATTCCCAGGTTTTTTGTTTTGGATAGATATGTTCTCACTAACATTATTTACTAAGAAAAGAGATACTGGAGGAGAAACAAGAGTGGAACAAAAGAAGAATTTACTTTCTGATATTTTTCTGATATTTACTTTTCTGATATGTTGGGTTTGAGGTGCCAGGGGAATATCCAAGGAAAATATTTTCATTAATCTCCATAAGAAGTGCTTATTTGACCTGATTTAAAGGGGCACACAGGGCACACCCTAATGTTTATAGCAGCACTATCAACAATAGCCAAATTATGGAAAGAGTCCAAATGTCCATTGACTGACGAATGGGTAAAGAAGAAGAGGGGTGTGTGTGTGTGTGTGTGTGTGTGCATGTAATGGAATGCTACTTGGCCATCAAAAAGAATGAAATCTTGCCATTTGCAACAAGGTTGATGGAACTAGAGTGCATTATGCTAAGTGAAATAAGTCAGCCAGAGAAAGACAAATACCATATGGTTTCACATATCTGTGAAATTTCAGAAACAAACCAGATGGACATAGGGGAAGAGAAAGAATAATAAGATAAAAACAGAGAGAGAGGTAAACCATAAGAGACTAACTATAGAGAAGACACTGAGAGTTGCTGGAGGGGAGGGGGCCAAGGGGATGCGCTAAATAGTTGATGGACACTAAGGAGGGCACATGTTGGGATGAGCACTGGGTGTCATACATAAATGATGAATTACTGAATTCTACTCCTGAAACCAATACTACACTTTATGTTGACTAACTTGAATTTAAATAAAATCTTGGAAGAAAGAAAAAAGTGCTTACTTGAGAAATCTGAAATGGAAGTAATTAAATTGGACATGGGTTTTGATGACTTGACCAGTTAGAAATGCAGACATCTAAAGGACAAAATGACACCCAAGAAACTACAAAAGAGATCAACTAAAATGTGTTCAGGCAGATATGGCAGTCGTCCTTAGTAAAGTAGTTCGTGGCAATTATTGCCTGAGGGTGTAGCTATTAGAGCCAGACTACCTTAGCTCCAAGTATGGCTGTATCTCTACCTAGATATGTAATTTTGAGCAAATTGTTTAAACTCCTTGAGTCTGTGTATTAATTTGTTAAATGGGAATATTAATAGTTCATACCTCACAGGGTTACTGCGAAGATTAGATATTAAATTATTTCAGTTCCTGTAGACAGTAGAGAATTGAATTAATGTTGGCTATTGTTAACATTTTTTAACTTCTGAAATACATGAACTCCTTACCAACTGAATGAAAAGAAATTAGAATTAGAAAGAAAGAAAAAAAAAATCCCACAACCACCAAGGAATCTTTTTAGGCCAGTTCCATAGAGGAGGAAATGAAAGGTAAGAGAGGTCCAAAAGCACATGATCAGTTAATGGTGGGGTGAATCTCAGAGCTATCTGCTGCCAAAATAAGTACTCTTAAATATGAATCCAGATAGATAATTGCTATTTTCTTTTTTAAGATTTTATTTGTTTATTTATTTAGTCAGAGAGAGAAAGGATAAGCAGGCAAAGTGCCAGGCAGAGGCAGAGAGAGAAGCAGGCTCCCCGCTGAGCAAGTAGCCCAATGTGGACTCCATCCCAGGACCCTGGGATCATGACCTGAGCCGAAGGCAGCGGCTTTAACAGACTGCGCCACCCAGGTGTCCCACTAACTGTTATTTCCTAAAGGTTGGTTTTTCCATAAGGTAGAACATAAAGGCATCAACTACATCCGCTCATTGTTATTCAGCTTCCACAGATAACTCATCTTCTGTATGGAGACATGATCATGACAGAGTATTCTAGTCTCTTCCATGGCTGGGATTTAGTCAGGCTTACAGCTATCTTTGCAGCAGCCTGGAGGGAGTCATATCAAAGCAAACTAGGTAGAAAAGCATGGATGGAAAAAGGAGATCCAGGGCTTGTTTCCTCAAGCTCCCTCTGATGAGAAGAGAATAGACGCGAATGATTGGTCATTTGCCTAATTCCCTGAAGCAGTAACTGAAATATTCAAGAGACTCATTATCTAAAAAAGATTCTTTATCAGCTCTAGCAGGTTTTTTTTTTTTTTCTTTTTTTAGTGGAGTCTTTTGGGTTTTCTATATAGAGTATCATGTCATCTGCAAATAGTGAAAGTTTTATTTCTTCCTTGCCGATTTGGATGCCTTTTATTTCTTTCTGTCTTTTGGCTGCTTTGGCTATGCATGTCTGATTGTTGTGGTTAAAACAATAAGCAAATTTAGTAAATTCACAGAGTATAAAGTCAATGTACAGAATTTTGTTCCATTTCTATACACTAATAATAAAGCAGCAGAAAGAGAAATTAAGGAATCTCCATTTACAACTGTGCACAAAAGGTAAGATACCTAGGAATAAACCTAACCAAAGAGGTAAAAGACCTGTACTCAAAAACTATAAAACATTGTTAAAATAAATTGAAGATGACTTAAAGAAATAGAAAAAAAAAATTCATTCCATACTCATGGATTGGAAGAACAAACGTTATTAAGATGTCTATACTACCAAAAGCAGTCTACACATTTAATGCAACCCTTGCCAAAATACCAACAGCATTTTTCACAGAACTAGAGAAAAACAGTCCTAAAATTCACACAGAACCAAAAAAGACCCTGAATAGCCAAAGCGATCTTGAAAAAAGAAAAACTAAGCTGGAGACATCACAATTTTGGACTTCAAACTCTATTATAGAGCTGTAGTCATCAAGATAGCATGGTACTGGCACAAAAAACAGACACATAGTTCAACAGAACAGAATAGAAAACCAGAAATGAACCCACAACTATATGGTCAACTTACCTTGGACAAGGCAGGAAAGAATATCCGATGGAGAAAAGAGAGTCTCTTCAACAAATACTGTTGGGAAACTGGAAGGCAACCTGCAGAAGAATGAAACTGGGCCACTTAGCCATGAAAACGAATGAAATCTCAACATTTATCTCTGCAAATGCATGGATAGAGCTAGAGAGTATTATACTAAGCAAAACAAGACACCCAGAGAAAGACAAATACAATATGGCTTCACTCATATATAGAATTTAGGAAACAAAACAAACTAGCAAAGGGGGAAATAGAGAGAACCAAGAAACAGACACTTAGCTACAGAAAACACACTGATGGCTATCAGAGGGGAGGTGCATGCGGGAGGGAAATGATAGGATTAAGGAGTACACTTACGCTGAGCACCAGGGGACGTATGGAAGTGTTGAATCACTAGATTGTACACTTGAAATTAGTATAAATATTGCATGAAACTCTGTATGTTCACTTGAAACTAGTACAATATTGCATGTTAATGATCTGGAATGTAAATAAAAATTAAAAAAAAAAGATTATTTAAATTAGAGGAAAAGACTGGGATGAAAGTAAAATCCTTTTGTTATTGCTGCCCACCCCCACCACCCACCCGGTGTTAAGTAGGGGAAGAGCAGATCAGTCATACTAAATAGAAACTATTTTTTTTTTTTTTTGGCTTATGTAAGATGAGATGTGAGACATTTATGACCTTATCACATAGTCCATTCTCTCTCTCAAATGTCTGAGAATAAGCTGTGATCACCTTGAATTCTATGCCTCACTTGTTGGATTTTTACTAATATTCATTCACTCCTTCATTCATTTTTTAAAATTCAGTAAATAGTTACTGACAAAATACTATGTGCTAGTTGGTTTTCTCATCATTGGAGATTAAAAGGTGAATAGAACTGATAAGTCTGTCTTCATGGAGCTTACCTTCTTACCCATGGAGCCAGGCAGGACACAAATACATAAATAAAATACATATTATGATGTCCACTCAACAACTTCTATGTGTATATTACAGCAGCATTATTCATAACATGAAAAAGTGGATACAACCGAAACAATGAACCATCAACTGACAAAAAAGATTTTTTTTTAAAAGTCTTATATCCATAAAGAAAATATAATTCAGTAGTAAAATATAATGAACTACTTAAACATGCTCCAAATTGGATAAACAGTATTAGAAAGTTTATAGTAAATGAGAGAAGCCAGTCACAAAAGATTACATATTTTTTATTCCTTTTACAGCACAGGTGCTAAATAGGCAAATGTATAGAGACAAAAAAGTAAATGAATGACCGACTAGAACTGGGGAGGGGAGAATAGATTGTGACTACTCATGGGGGAGGCATTTCATTTTGACATTAAGAAATGCTCTAAGAGTAGATTGTGGTGATGATTGAACAACTCTTGCAAAAATAATAAAACACACTGAATAGTATGCTTTAATTGGGTGAATCTTATGATCTGATTAAAATTGTGAAAATAGATAAAAAATGTAATACCTATTATGTCAGATCATGATAAGTGCTCCAGAGAAATATAAAACAAGGAGGGAGGATAGGTAGTGGAACATGAGCATACTGTGGGGAAGACCTCTCTCCAAGGCAGGAAAAAGAACAACCTCAAAGATCCCCAGGCTAGAATATGACTGGTGTGTTTGAAAATGGTAACAGATCCATCATGGTGGAGCAAAAGGAACAGTAAGGATTAATAGATGAAAAGAACCCTGACATAGGCTCTATGGGGAAGGGTCTTATAAACCCTAGACAAATTCCAGCTTTTACTACAAGCAGATTTCAGAGAGTTTTGAGCAGAAGACTGACATTAACTGATTTATACTTTCTGCGGATCATTCAGGCTACTCCATGAAGACCAGGCTGTAGGGGAGCAAGAGAATCAAGGAAAGCATTTAAAAGGGAATTTCAATAATCCAGAAGAAAGATGGTGCTGGCCTGAGAAAGGTTGAAATACAAGCTGAGGTTGAATTGTCAGATTTTGGATACATCTCAAAGAAGAGTCAGTAGAAAATGCTGGGAGAAAAAAAAAAAAAAAGAATGTATATCTTTGAGATGGTAGATTATTAGTTTGTCCTCTCTTGAATATTTCCCTTTGAGCCACATTATTTCCTCCCCTACAACAGTTTTGAGATCCTTGTCTTAGAATTTATCACAAAGTAAAGCTGAGAATTTACTACTTATGGCCAAATTAACTCTCAAGTAATATTAAAATGATAAAATGATTGGGTACACTGAGAATTGGGTATGATAGAAATTTTCCTTGGAAATCTTTTGGGAAAGTCACACTGGAGGCTTACATTCTACCTGCCATTTTATCCAGAAACAGGCTCTCTTTCAGTATCTCTCCTTTTTTAAACATAAAATGGAGGATTTTTTTTTTCCATTAAGGAATCACGTTAAACAAATTCTGCATTTATTCAAAGACAGAATCACTCAGCAGAGCAACATACTAGTGAAGAAAAAATATGAAAATATTAAGACTGATTATTTCATTTATGTCACCCGTGCCACATTATCTCTAGGATATTGACAAAACTGAAATATTCTCTCTCTAATTCTGGTTTGAGACAAACATACATATTTAAATTCACACAAGTTAAATAATTTTATTGTAAGACTAATTTTGGTATTTTTATATAATTGCCTATTGTATATGCTTATGATTCTAAAAATCCCCTTATTTTGAGTGACAGCTCTCTTCAGCTTTTCCAGTCTGAATATTCACTTGTCTACTTATCATCTCTACCTGGTTGTCCATCTTTTTCTCTTTAACTTTTATCGCATAGGGTCTTATTTCAATATCCCTCTGTTTGTAAGGGCAAAACCACTACCTAGTTGTCCAAACTTGAAATCTATGATTTGTTTTCCACATCATTTTTTCTTTACTTGTGCCATATTAAATGGGTCATCATGCCCTTCCTATTCTACTGAAAAAAAATTTTTTTTAAAGATTTTATTTATTTATTTGACAGACAGAGATCACAAGTAGGCAGAGAGGCAGACAGAGAGAGAGGAGGAAGCAGGCTCCCTGCTAAGCAGAGAGCCTGATGCGGGACTCGATCCCAGGACCCTGAGATCATGACCTGAGCCGAAGGCAGCGGCTTAACCCACTGAGCCACCCAGGCGCCCCTCTACTGAAATTTTGACACCATTTAATTCAGGGCCTCTGGCTTTTTCTCTTGAACAACTAAAATAGCCTTAGAAGGCTATTTTACTTCATTCAGCAAAGACCGCTTTTTAGAGATATCATGGTAAATGATTAAAATAAATTAAAACTCTTAACATAAAAAATGAAAAATCAGTTGCTCAGGAAATATTACCTGTTAATGTTAATATTGCCAATAATGTACAGCATCTACCTCTTGGTGCTTAGAATTAAAATACAGGACGATAATTTCTGCTAAGCATTTAAGTCCAAGGTATTGTAGGACCACATTAAAGGACATTGAACTCAGTCTTGTCTATAAGAGAAAGTTAATCAGAAGTTCAGTTATGTCAAGGTCACTGTCGTAGTCACTGCTTTTTCCATGAGACCCATCATAAGTCTTCAGACCAGATACATACTGAATAAATGCATGCATGAACGAGTGAATAAAAAAGTTAACATGTTATCTTAGATGAGTATTCTAAGTTTCAGTCTAATACATTAAAGCCCTATTGTTTTAGTACTTGCACAGAGTGGGCACTAAAATTTTGCTCAGTGAATCTTTGGGAAAACCCATACAACTTGCTGAAAGCTGTCCAAGTTTCAAATATAATGAGGCCATGCCTATCAATACAATTCCTAAAAATAGTCAGTTCCTAAAGAATGCCTTCTCCTGATATTTAAAAACATTCATTTTTTGAGGTCTATCTATGTTTCTCAATTTGAGTCCATTAGTAAATGTGAAAATTCAACTTAAGCAGTTCATGTAAAGAAGTCATTGAGGAAAACAGTAAATAACTCCCTCTCAGGAAGTCATGGCTCATTGCAAGACAGAAGCCCCTTCTTCCCCTAATTCTTTACCTGTAATAAGCAGAGAAATAAACAAGAACCTTTTAGACATTCAGCCTGGTCAAGCATTTAAAGCAAACTGGCCTGAATTAATAATGCTACCATATAGATAAACGTTGAAAACAGAGACCAACACTAAGACATGACTTGTGAAAAAAATGCAGTTTTTCTACATGAGCAAGAAGCAAATAGGTATAAGACAATAAACAGGTAATCTTAGGTATAAGAGTATAGTATAAAGTCATGGTGTTTGTGATATACACCAAGTATCAATATAACAAACATATCCAAAGTGAAGTTTGACAAGTCAGTCCAAAATTAAACTTTCTTTTTTTTTTCTTCAAAACCTATTTAAATTCCAATTAGTTAACATATGGTGTAATATTGGTTTCACGAGAGTCATCACTTACATATAACACCTAGAGCTCAACACAACATGGGCCCTCCTTAATGCCCATCACTCATTTAGCCCATCCCCCCATCCCCTCCATCAACCGTAGTTTGTTATCTGTAGTTAAGAGGCTCTTATGGTTTTCTTCTCTCTTTTTTCCCTTTCTTCTATGTTCATCTGTTTTCTTTCTTAAATTCCACAGTTAAATCATATGGTATTTGTCTTTCTCTGACTTATTTTGCTTAGCATAATATCCTATAGTTCCATCCAAATTATTGCAAATGCAAGATATCATTATTTTGATGGCTGAGTAATATTCCATTGTGTGTGTGTGAGTGTGTGTGTATGTATATATATATACATATGTATATGTATATATATATACATACACACACATATCTTCTTTATCCATTCATCAGTTGATGGACATTTGAGCTGTCTTCCATAATTTTGCTATTGTAAATAATATTCCTATAAACATCAAGGTGCATGTGTCCATATGAATCAGTATTTTCATATTCTTTGAGTAAATAACTAGTAGTGCAATTGGTGGGTTGTAGGGGGGGTTCTGCAAAATTTAAGCTTTAAAAGTCATTTTTAAAAAATATTTTATTTCTTTATTTGAGAGAGAGAGCAAGAGAGCACAAGCAGGGGAAGCAGCAGGCAGAGGGAGAGAGAAAAGCAGGCTCCCCACGGAGCAGAGAGCCTGACCTGGGGCTGGATCCCAGTACCCTGGGATCATGACCTGAACCAAAGGCAGCCACTTAACCAGCTGAGCCACCCAGGTGCCCCTAGAAGTCCTTTTAAAATGATGACTTCAGGGGGCGCCTGGGTGGCTCAGTGGGTTAAGCCGCTGCCTTCGGCTCAGGTCATGATCTCAGGGTCCTGGGATCGAGTCCCGCATCGGGCTCTCTGCTCAGCAGGGAGCCTGCTTCCTCCTCTCTCTCTCTCTGCCTGCCTCTCTGCCTACTTGTAATCTCTCTCTGTCAAATAAATAAATAAAATCTTTAAAAAAAAAATTTAAAATGATGACTTCATTGTTACCCTATTGATACATTTTAAATGTCGTTTATACGTTTGACCCAAAAGCCAAACTTGAAGGCATCTATAAAAAAATTGCTCCTTTGCACTTGATTAAAAAGTCCTAGGGAGACTATATCTGAATTTAGTTGACTACATATAGAAAGGAAACATAGTTTTTAATTCTCTGTCCACATTTCCAGGGATTGTTTTAACACTTACAATGTAGAAGATTCTGTGACATCTCCAGTGAGTCATGCAGTATTACGCATCAAAGTCCTTTAAAAATATTTTAATTTTTTTTAAAGATTTTATTTATTTATTTGACAGAGAGAGAGAGATCACAAGTAGGCAGAGAGAGAGGCAGAGAAAGGAAGGGAAGCAGACTCGCTGCCTAGCAGAGAGCCCGATGTGGGGCTCGATCCCAGGACCCTGGGATCATGACCTGAGCCGAAGGCAGAGGCTTTAACCCACTGAGCCACCCAGGTGCCCCCAAAATATTTTAATTTTTGATTAATAATTCCCTCATAGAAAACAAAAAGAGATATGCAAAAATGTGCATATGTATTGTACTATTACTTGGTGTCTGAGAATTGTATATGAAAATTATGAGAGAAATAATACAATTGAACTCGTCGAGCATCAAATTTTGAAATGGCCTGCATCATGTAACACTAAGAGACTTAATGCAAATGAAGTTGTTGATATGAACAATCATTAGATACAATGAGCACTGAAATAACCAGATTTTACATATTGTCAAAGTGTTACTCTTTAAATGTAATAATCCCCCTATTGAGTTTAATTGAACTTAAACTTTTTAACTCAGGTATTGTGATTTCTCAGTTTATTGTGATATATAGAGCAGAGCACTAGGAATAGCAACCCCATTTTTCTACCCTCTTAAAAAAATTTTAAATGTACAATATATTATTGTTGATTATAGGTATCATGTTGTACAAATGATGTCTAGAATTTACTCACCTTGCTTACCTAAAACTTTATGCCATTTGACTACTAATTCCCCTTTGTTCCCTTTGGCTAATAATTCCCCATTTCCTTCTACCCTCCCCCCCCAACAACCACCATTCTACTCTCTGATACTGAGTATATGTATTTTTCTGTTTTATTTTTTTTTACTTATTTATTTAGCTTAAGGAAGTGGTTGTTTCTTTTTTTCTTATTGAGGTATAATTGACATGTAATGCTATATTAATTTCAGGTATACACTGGAATGATTCAATATTTGTATATACTGCAAAGTGATTACCAAAATAAGTCTAGTTAACACGTATCACCATATATAGTTACAGATTTTGGTTTTCTTGTGATGAAGACTTTTTTTTAAAGTTTTACTTATTTAATTTTGCTAGAGAGAGATAGAGATAGCATGGGGGCAGAAAGAGAAGCATACTCCCCATTGAGCAGGGAGCCTGATACAGCACTCCATCCCAGGATCCCGGAATCATGATATGAGCTGAAGGTGAAGGCTTAACCCAATGAGGGTGCCCAATGAGGTGCCCAATGAGGACTTTTAAAATCAACTCTCTTAGCATCTTTCAAATATACAATACAGTATTAACTATAGTCACCATGTGATATAATACATCTCCTCCTACTTAATTATTTTATAACTGCAACTTTGTACCTTTCAGCTTTTTTTTTTAATTTAAAGATTTTATTTATTTATTTGACAGAGAAAGATCACAAGTAGGCAGAGAGTCCGGCAGAGAGAGAGGAGGAAGCAGGCTCCCCACTGAGCAGAGAGACTGCTCACAAGACTCCATCCCAGGACTCTGAGATCAGGGTCTGAGCTGAAGGCAGATGCCTAACCCACTGAGCCACCCAGTGCCCCTACCATTCAACTTCTTTCATCCATTTCTCCTCCCCCAACCCCCACCCTTCTCCCTCTGGCAACCACCAATTTGCTGTTTTTATTTGTGAGCTTAATTTCATTGTCATTGTTGTGATTGTTTGTTAGTTTTTAATTTCACATATAGGTGAGATCACATGGTATTTGTCTTTCTCTGCCTGACATTTCACTTGGCATAATGCCCAGATTTTAATATTTTAGAAACCTCATATAAGTGGAATCATGCAGTATTTGTCTTTGTGTGTGACTTGCTTATTTCACTAAACATAATGTCCTCAAGGTTCATCCACATTGCCACTTATCACAAAATCTCCTTTTTTAGCTTAAAATACTATTCATGAAGGGTGTTGCCTGGCTAAGCAGAAATTGAGAATACTGGCATAGGATTTCTGAGGCTTCTCTGTAAAAAATCTATCTATGGAAGCAGAGAAGAGATATTTGGTACTACATAATGCTTAGGATAAAAAAGAGAAAGGAGAAAATTGAAGGTAAGGCAAGATTGAGTCCTGGTACATGTGAACTCTGAAAATCCTCGCTCATTTGTCAAAAGCACTTTAAAGAGGCAAGTAGTTTTTAAACTAACAAATGACAAACACTTGAATTAATTTTCATTTTTATATATAATTATGGACTTAATACAAATAATCTATTAAATAAATTATCAAAGGCCCCTGAAATTTAGTATTCCTAAATTACATGTATACTATCAAAGTTACTGAGGTTCTAATATGGTAATTTAACGAGTCAGTGCATGTTTTGGTGCAGATAGGCAGAAATTATATGATGTAAAAGAATGCATTGTTGGTGATATTTTGACTTGGACTTGATTTCCATTTGCTCACTTTTAAACTTTTAATTATAAATTATTATCTATTTAATATGTTGTGGATGTTTGCATAACCCTCATGCATGTACTTATTTGCATATTTGTGGTCTATAATTTTCCAATAGCTAGGCTTTAAGACATTTATATGCTGTAGTTAAAACATGAATCATCATTTCTCTATTGCTAAAGGAAACAGATATATAGTCCTCCAAAAATTGCTTATAGAGTGTGATACTTCATTGGTGATTTGTTCTTTATGGGCTTGGGAAAAAGGCATGTGAAAAATTGCAAAATAACCTCAAGGTAAGTGTAATAAAATTATTCCCTTATTCCAAAATTGGTAAGGCATTGTGTTATAAATAAGGGGTATAAGATCATAGAATAAGCCTTATGGCATATTTAAAAAAAAAAGAAATGCCTATATATTTTGTATTTATTACCTACTCTTGCACAACAAAATATTCCAAAATAGTGCTTTAAAACAACAATAATGTTTATTATCTCTTGGTATCTAAGGATCAGTAATTTCAAGTGGACTCAATAGGGATGCTTTGCCTCTGTTGTCTGATGTCTGAGGTCTCAGATGAAGACTGGAAATTTGGAGTCTGGAATCATCTGAAGGCTTGACTAAGGCGGGAAGATCAACCTCCAAGTTGACTCACTCACAGGATAGCAAGTTGTTTTATCCTACACGGACTTCATACATGTACTCCTCCACAGGGATACCAACGTGCCCTCAAAGGATAATGCTAGCGTCTCATTAGAATGCGATGGAAACTATGATTCCTTTTATGATATGTCTTCAAAATTGAATGCCCATTTTGCAACCTTTTATTCATTAGAAGGAGCCCCTAGTCATGTCCCATTCCACTTCCGAAATTAGGTAATTAGGTTCCAACTCTTGAAAGAAGCACATACAGAAATAAATGGTAAGAATACAACCTTGTCAAACTTCCTGAAGTTGTTCCAGTTAGTTAGATAAACTAGAGACACTTAGCTGTTGTTGTTGTGTTATTATTATTATCCTTTGCAATCACAATTTGAATCATATGCCAAGGAGGCATGGAATCGCCTGATTAAATTAATCAGATTAAGAATGCTTTCCAGGAATCAAATATGAAGAATGCATGGTTTGTAAACTAAAAGCACATTAGTATTGCAATAAATGAGACAACATTTTGAGGAAGAAATTCATGTCTAACAAATTTGAATAAAGATGAATGAAGTACAACTCTCCTATGATCTCAGATATCAAAATTAAGACAGCAGTCCAGTTTTCAACCAAGATAAGAAGTTATTCTAAGTTAAGACATCACAGGGAATGAGTTGAAAAAAAGAACACTTGAAAGATTTTTTTTAATGCAAGAATTTTTAATATCTAAAAGCCATATAATTATAAATTAACCAAAAAATCCTTAATATTCATTTCTAATTAGTATTTTATAATCTGCTATATTTATCAGCTATTGTGATTTCTTTATTTATGAAATAAAGTGACTTTTAATTATGTAATCATGGATATAAGGTCAATAGCTACTAGTCCCACTTCTTTCCCAGGCATTCACTTCATTATGAACTTATATGTGGTTTATCACTGAATCTCTGTTGATGTTTTAGATTTCATTATCACAGAAGACCACAATTTTATGGACTTTTGGAGGTTTGTATCCATTAGACATTTGTATGATTTCTTTAGAGTAATGTCAAGCCCTTTGCTCATTTTAACAATTGGTTTTTTATTTTGTTTTTGCTATTGAGTTGTAGGAACTCATGCGTGTGTGCGTGTGTGTGTGTAATATTAACATCTAATCAGACATATGTTTTGCAAATATTTTCTCCCATTTTATAGGTTGCTTTTTCACTTTGCTGATTTTTCCTTTGCTATGTGAAAGCTTTTTAAGGCTGCTGCAATCCTACCTAGTTTTACTTTTGTTGCCTGTGCTTTTTAGTGTCATATTCAAGAAATCATTACCTAAACCAATATCATGAGGTTTTTTATTCATTAACAATTTTCACATCCAGTTTTAGTAAATAATGCAAAATGAGTTTAAAAGAGAGATAAAATTGTTTCACTTTGTCACCATACTTGATATTATTAGACATTCAATTTGTGACTTGCTGGTCTTTGTGTTGGAGTAACTCATTGTGGTGTTAATGCTTATTTCCTTCATTATTAAAAAGTTATGCATTTTTTCAATGTCTGTAAGCAATTTCATAATCTTTTTTTTTCAATTTACTTATTTTCAGAAAAACAGTATTCATTATTTTTTCACCACACCCAGTGCTCCATGCAAGCCGTGCCCTCTATAATACCCACCACCTTGTACCCCAACCTCCCACCCCCCCGCCACTTCAAACCCCTCAGACTGTTTTTCAGAGTCCATAGTCTCTCATGGTTCACCTCCCCTTCCAATTTACCCAAATTCCCTACTCCTCTCTAATAATCTTTTAAAAAGTGTCTAGTGAAATCCCTAGTCTTTTTCTTAATAATTTGTAAGACTTCATATATTCTGGGTAGATGGTGGTTTTCTATTTTGTAAATATTTAATCTAATTCCATCCTTCTCTTGTTTCTCTTATTTATAGCTCTTCATAAACACAAATGTTTAATACAGTCCAAATGTGTGTGTGTGTGTGTATACACATATATATACACACAGTTTTAGATATCTATTGTTCCCTTCTCATTTAGGTTTAAAATCTACTTGGAATTGTCTTTTGTGGATATTATGAAGCAAGAATCAAGTTTGTTTATTTTTTTTCTCTATAAATATTCAAGTATCCAAGCATAATTTACAAAAAAGTAGTATCATTATCAATCAAGTATCCTTATATTGTTCTGTTTCTGGGTCCTATTTGCTTTTATTAATCAATTCACATATTGTGATGTACATATGAGTTTTTTCTAATAATTAGGAAAAACAATTTTAATTAATTTGAAAATACCAAATTAAAAAAATGTTATATTATATTCTTAATTTTTACTTATACTCAGTATATATTAAATATCTATTATGCAAAATTATGGAATTAGTATTCTCTTTTTCTATTCCTATATTTCTTATTAACACCTGATTCTCTTTGATTACTTATTTTTATTTACATTTAAACTGTTAACTATATTTAGACCTTAATCTCTGATTTGTTTAAAATATTGTCGCCTTCTTAGTGCAGTGGGCAGCACATCAGTCTCATAAAATATTTTTGTTTCTACTAAAGAAAGTCAGCACATCTTACTCTTTTTTAACCTTTTTTCTTTTTTCTTTTCTTGTGTTTGTTGCAATATTTCTACCTTATCAGAGTTTACAACACTTACATTCAGATCTGGAACCATCATCCCCTTGTTGTTATAGCCTAATTCCTCAAGAGAAGCAGATTATATTTCTCACTGCCAGTTATTTTATCTTTACAATTATTTCTTGGTTTTCTTTCAGTAGATTGTATAGGAATAATCTATGGAAACAATGTCCTTTCCGGTTAGGTATTTAAAACAAGGTTTGAATACAATATTTAATACAAGATGAAGGAGTTCTAGAAATCATTTTTTGTCTATAGTTAATGATACTGTATCATGCACTTAAACATTTGTTAAAAAGATAGATTTTTATCATAATAAAACCAACAATGACCACCACCACCATCAAAACATAGGGCAGGAGGAAACTCCTGAAGATAATGGATATATTTAAAACCTGATTGTGGTGATGGCTTTACAAATGTACACCTAGGTCAAAACTCATAAAATCGTATAATTTAAGTATGTGCAGTTTTTTTAAGTTTCAGTTTTGTGGGGCACCTGGGGGCTTAGTGAGTTAAGCTGCTGCCTTTGGCTCAGGTCATGATCTCGGGGTCCTGGATCAAGCCTCCCATCAGGCTCTCTGCTCAGCAGGGAGCCTGCTTCCCCTCTTTCTCTGCCTGCCTCTCTGCCTACTTGTGATCTTTCTCTTTCTCAAATAAATAAATAAAAGCTTTTAAAAAAATTAAAAATAAATAAATAAATATCAGTTTTGCCTCAATAAAGATGTTAAAAATAAATAAAACTCATTTATAAAGACCTTGAAATGCACTGATGGATGCAAATGATTTGTATTATTATAATGCTGATCTATCTCAAGATTCAATAAATAATACTGGTAATTGCATTTTTTTTTAAGTTAAAATTAAAACTAATATCCTTTGACTTTATGCTTAACTAATAGTTCAGATATATTTTGTTCTGTTTCACTTTCTTTTTTTATTGATTCAGTAGATATGTCACTACTATACTTAAGTGTCCGATATTGCTTTGCAAAAGTCTTAGGTTATTCTATAGTTTTCCCAATAAAAATGATTTTATATTTTTGTGTGGCTATCCAAAATGCTTTTTTATTTACCTGTTTAAGTTAATTTATTTTCTAGAATATGTTTTTATGGTCATTCTGAATCAATGTTTCCTGAAATATGTTATATTTAAAATGTAGATTAAAAGTTTTCCATTAATTTCAGAAGCAAAAGTTATATCATAAAATTTTTGTTCTGCTTTATTATTTAAATTTTGTTTAGAGACTTTAGTTATGTATATACTGTGTTTGTTTTTAATTATGTGTCATTTCCTGTATTTTTCCTTTTTTATTTATTTTATTTGCATTTCATTTCTGATTTCCTTTTTTCTTAGTACGTTTCCAACATTATCTTCCTTAGTATCTTTTGTACTTTACTTTCCTTTCTGTGACATTTTAATTCTTGTTTTCCCCTTTTCTATGCCTCAATACCAAAATAGCAAAAGTCTGATATCCTTCTCATACATTTCCATCTTTTATAAAAGCTCTTAGATTTCTGTTATGTATTCTTACTTCATATAAGTGATTTTTTTCTTTTCTTTCTTTTTCATTTATTTTTCTTTATTCCATTCATGGCAAAACAATGCATTTTAATTGTCCTTTACTTTATACAAATTTTTTCCCTAGGGATTCTTTTCTTATATGACATTTGGTTTTTATATCTCATCTGTTCTTGACTCTTAATGTCTTTATGTGATCCTTTGCTATTTTTTTCCAACTTCTTATTTTTGAGGGATAAGTGTTTTTCCTGGGTCAATTATTTGAAACTAGCTTCTGCAGGGGAAGGAGCCAGGACCATGTGCATGTCTTATAGGAATAACAGATTACTCAGGATAAGACTATTTATTATTCAGGGTGAGACTGATAGACTTTACTCCTACCAGCCAATAAAAACAAGCAACTGGAGTTTATTCAAGATACAAAAATCTATCCTGTTCCCTGCCACTGCAGTGACCTATAGCTTTTTTCAAATGTGGTTTGTGTTTGTAATCCCTTTAGTAGCTATAACTCCTCTGATTCTTAGAACTTACCCTAGTATAGAGAGAATTCTAATTCTAGAACAATCATTTGTCCCCATTCTTCCAAACAAGGGATTTAGGTTTTTCATCTCAAATATATTTGTGTTTCTAATAAATATGTTCCTAGCTATCTCTGAAAACTACAATCGCAGTGTCTCTTTTGCTTTGCTTCTATTTGCATACCACTGCTCAGCCTCCACTTCTCCATGTTATTTCCATTTATTTTGGAATTTTGTGGTTTCATTGTCTCTTAATATCTTTGTGTCTACTTCTTTTTCCTTTTGTTGCTTTGAAGCGATTATAAGAAAGTTAATATTTTTTACTCTATCAGAGTGGATGTCTCTGCTATCTTTTACATCAATCACTTTTATATAACATTTGTGACCTATTTAGTACTCCATTGGATACTACAATGTTTTCTTGTTTTTTGTTTTTTGTCTTAGATTGAAAGCTTCTGTATGCAGTTTTTTTCCCCTAATTTACAAATACACTGTAAAGTACTTAGCATAGTGCCTCATTCACAAAAGGAGGTGAATAATAGAACAAGCAATTAATGATGGTTGAGAAAACAGATAATTTAGCTCTATGAATAATGATTTTTGTTTTGAGCTTCAATTATGAAAACCTAAAGATTTACCAAAAGGAAAGGATTGATTATGAAACAACAGAGCCTTAGGTTTCTTGCATCATTAAGGGTGAGATTTATAGAATGAGGGTATACTTAATGAAAAGGAGGGATAAAATTCAAATTAAATGGTTTGGATGTTGTGTACTATATCTGATCTTGCTTTGAAACCAAAATGGAACTAAATGGGTCAGGACTAGTCTGACTTCTGATCTAAATTGAATTTAATTCAATTCATAGGAAAGGAAAAAAAAAAACATTTCATTCATGAAATCAAATTAAAATTTTTTTTGTTAAATTCATTGGTTTGGGTTGGTAGAGTTCATTATGCTTTGACCAGACTGATTTCATTGAAAAAGTGTAATGGAATTATATGGATTAGGTAAGTGAGGGATGTTCAGAATTGAACAGAATGTCATAAATGAGCCAGGTCTTGGGTTCTGTGGTATGCTTTGTATTTAAATGAAAGTGATATCTTATCTAGATAGAATTTAATAGAAAACTCTTTCTTAGAGACATACTCTGAAAATATTTCTGAATACAAAATTAATAATTCAAACATTTTTAGGGAGAATAACTATTATATTGCTTTTAGTCTACCTTCTTGGTACCTCAAACTCTCTCTCTTTCTCTCTCTCTCTTTCGCTCTCTCAAGTACTTTTTCTGATCTGATATTCTTGCATTATTTCCCTTCATGAATGCATATTAAAATTTTCAAAAGGCTAGATTGCATATCCATAAGAGGAACCTACATTTTTATTTCTCATTATCTCTTTCTCTCTCAAAAAGAATATTTTGTTAGTTCTGTCTTCAAGAAACCACCTTCAGAAATAGAAATAATTCAATTTATTTCTTAAAAACTTTTTCCTAACCCAAAAGTATCCACCCTAAACTAGAGTAATCTATACTTTCAATGCCATCCCAATCAAAATCTCACTGGCATTTTTCAAAGAGCTGGAACAAACAATCCTAAAATTTGTATGGAACCAGAAGAGCCCCTAAATTGTTAAAGGAGTGTTGAAAAAGAAAAAGCAAAACTAGGGGCATCATGCTGCCTGATTTCAAGCTTTACTACAAAGCTGTGATCACCAAGACAGCATGGTGCTGGCACATAAACAGACACATAGATCAGTGGAACAGAGTAGAGAGCCCAGATATGGACCCTCAACTTTATGGTCAAATAATCTTTGAAAACACAGGAAAAAATATATAATGGAAAAAAGATAGTCTCTTCAATAAATGGTCCTGGGAAAATTGGACAGCTATGGATAGAAGGATGGAACTCCACCGTTCTCTTACACCATACACAAAGATAAACTCGAAATGGATAAAAGACCTCAATGTGAGGCAGGAAGCTATCAAAATCCTAGAGGAGAACATAGGCAATAACCTCTTCGACATCAGCCACAGCAACTTCTTTCAAGACATGTCTGCATGTCTTGAAACAAAAGCAAAGGAAACAAAAGTGAAAATGAACTTTTGGGACTTCATCAAGATCTAAAGGTTCTGCAGAGCAAAGGAAATAGTCAACAAAACAAAGAGGCAACCCATGGAATGGGAGAAGATATTTGCAAATGACACTACAGACAAAGGGCTGATATCCAAGATCTATAAAGAAATCCTCAAACTCAACACAAACAAAACAGATAATCATGTCCAAAAAATGGGCAGAAGACATGAGACACATGAAAAAATGGTCATCATCATTAGATATCAGGGACATTCAAATCAAAACCACGTTGAGATACTATCTTACACCAGTTAGAGAAGCCAAAATTAACAAGACAGTAAACAACACGTTTTGGGGAGGATGTGGAGAAAGGGGAACCCTCTTACCCTATTAGTGGGAATGCAAGTTGGTGCAGCCACTTTGGAAAACAGTGTGGAGATTCCTTAAGAAATTAAAAATAGAGCTATCCTATGACCCTGCAATTGCACTACTGGGTATTTACCCCAAAGATACAGATGTTGTGAAAAGAAGGGCCACCTGCACCCCAATGTTCATAGCAGCAATCACCACAGTCGCCAAACTGTGGAAAGAGCCAAGATGCCCTTCAACAGATGAATGGATAAAGAAGATATGGTCCATATATACAATGGAATATTATGCCTCCATGAGAAAAGATGAATACCCAAATTTTGTATCAACATGGATGGGACTGGAGGAGATTATGCTGAGTGAAATAAGTCAATCAGAGAGAGTCAATTATCATATGGTTTCACTTACTTGTGGAGCATAAGGAATAATAACATGGAAGACATTGGGAGATTGAGAGAAGTGAGGTGGGGGAAATCAGAGGAGGAGACAAACTATGAGAGACTCTGGACTCTCAGAAACAAACTGAGGGTTTTGGAGGGGAGGAAAGTTGGGGGTTGGGTGAGCCTGGTGGTGGGTATTATGGAGGGCATGCACTGCATGGAGCACTGGGTGTGGTGCATAAACAATGAATTTTGGAACACTGAAAAAAATTACATTTAATTAAAAAAAATTCCTATATAGTGTTTCTAAAGAATCCTGGTAATCCTTGACAAAATCTTTAAGGCATATTGTTAAAAATTCCAGAAGTCAATATAAACTGAGTTTCTAGAGAAAGGTCAAGTTCATTAAAAACAAGAAAGGTAAGGTAGGTTGGCTCATTTTGACAAGTAAAGATAACAGGTGATTGACAAACATGGGGATTCTTAGCTTTTAAGAATTGAGATGATCTAAACAAAAAAGAAAGAAAAGTACAGTAAAAGGTACAATTGCTAATGAAATTAAAATTTCTCACATCCACACAAAATGTAAATACGACATTTTACGCCTACAATCCTGACATTTAATCACAGTTCTCTTCATTGCCTATCGTAAGAAAACATTTTCCCATTCTTCTGTAGGATTTCGTATGGGAGAACTCATCTAGTAATGTGGCAAATTAAAAAAAAAAAAAAAGATACATCCACATTTGTAAAATTTCCATTTCTAATTAAATTAATATCTTATACATATAAAGGTATTTTTGCATTAAATCAGAATATTGACCAAATAACAAAGGAGCATAGTTGACTATTTTCTCCCTAAGTCTATTTATATATTTTAGATAACAGAATTTTCAGGATGCTTAGGTGGCTCAGTAGGTTAAGCATCTGCCTTAGGCTCAAGTCATGATCCTGAGATCCTGGGATTGAATTCCATATCAGGCTCCTTGGTCAGCAGGGAATCTGCTTTTTCTTCTGCCTGCCACACCCCCCGCTGCTTGTGTGCTCACTTGTGCTCTCTTTCTCTGATAAATAAATAAAATCTTTTTAAAAAATGAATGAATGAATAAATAGAATAAATAGAAGTTCATTAAAAAAAAATTACACAAGTTTTTTTTCATTGCCTAAATGGGAATGATCCACTTGAAAACTAACTCTTATGTTTAACATATAATGTATTACTTTAGATTTGATCACGTGAGAGCTCGCTTAGGCAGCACATTTATACTAGATTTGATCACATGAAAATTTTGTACTCTTTCACTCTTTACACCTAAGAGAAAGTATAGTGAAGGATTACTTTCCTATGTAGTATCTTAATTTTTTAATTCGTATTTTATTTTATTTATTTATTTTTTTGGTAGGGGTGAAGTGAAGACACAAATTAGTTTGTAGGACCAGTGATGCTAACTAAAACATAAAGATATCTGGTTTTGTATGGACTAATGGAATAAAAATATTCTGATCATTTGCAAATTTATATTCGTGACGACTTCTGAGTAGAATATTTGCAAATGTACATTTGTAACCACTTCTTTTTTTTTTTTTTTCCCAGTGAAACAAGGAGCTGGTTATTTATTTATTTTTAGAGAGAAACAAACAGTTTTGAAGGGGATGGGGGGATGGGCAAGCCTGGTGGTGGGTATTAAGGGGGCACATATTGCATGGAGCACTGGGTGTGGTGCATAAACAATGAATCTTGGAACACTGGAAAATAAATAAATAAATCACTTACATACATTGCAGTTTGAGAATATTTGCATCACTCTTATGCATCATGGTAGGAGATTTTTAAACTATTCTGAAGCCTTAAGTTGCATGGAGAAAATTCAGACAGTCTGGGTTTCAAATCTGGCTATGCTACAGCTGAGATATGACTTCAAGCAACTTCTTTTCTCTGATTCTCGGTCTGCTTGACTACAAAATGTGATATCAACCTCAAAAACGTCACATGATGATTAACTTACAGTGCTCCTAAGATGCCTAGATCAGTGTAGTTACTGAACAAATGCTACGTTAATTGGAATAATCAAACTGCTTCAGTGAATGTGACATTCACTCTGGGTTGAAAAATCCATTCTATTAATTAAGTTATTCCTGAGTTATAATTTTTCCAGAGTACCCTTGCTATTTATTTTCTTTTAGTTAGAGATTTTACAAACTTACTTCATTTTCTTTTAACCTGCTTGGCTTTGAAGAATTCATCCTCATCTACTTGACAGTGTACTAATTTCCATGGGGGAAATGTGCTTAGAGATCCTCATTCCATATTTTATTCTATTATAGACTGTAATGTGTATCACAATATCTAATTTTCCTAATTATCCCCCAGGATTTTTTCATAGAAAAAAGAATTTATATATTTTTTAAAATATTTTATTTATTTGTTTGACAGACAGAGATCACAAGTAGGCAGAATGACAAGCAGAAAGAGGAGGAAGCAGGCTCCCTGCTGAGCAGAGACCCCCCCCCCACCCCGCCATGGGGGGCTCTATCCCAGGATCCTGAGATCATGACCTGAACTGAAGGCAGAGGCTTTAACCCACTGAGCCACCCAGGCATTCTCAAAATTTATATTTTGTATTTTATTTTATTAAGTTCCAACCTGAAGCTAAGAAAAGAAAAGTTACCTGGAAAAATTAAAAAGGAGGGAGACAAAAACTCTCTTGATTCATTTTCAGTTTTTGCATACTTTATTATTGTGCCTCCCTGACAAGAGAAGTAGAAGATCTAAAACATAAAAGTGTTTTAATATCTCAACTACTTTTCAATACCCCATGCCAATAATTATTTTGTAGAAATTTAGGTAAACATCCATCCTGAATTATTTTATTCCTCTGAAGTAATTGTTACATTATCTTTGATTATATTGTATTTGATTACAATTGATCAAGAAGTCTTTTTCAACCAATTACTATCTGTAAAACTCTCCATTAAGCCTTGTTTTGGGTATAGTTTTCAAAGATTTCATTTTTTTTCCAAGGGAATCAAGTTGGTAAGAAAGTACCACATATACCAATTAACAGAGAAGCATATGTGATATATAAAGATTTGATCATTGACTGTATTGACTGAAGACATTTTAAAAAAGGTATAAAATGTTAAATCTGAGTATGTAAAGTAGGGAGGCAATGGAATCTCTGGTTACTCCAAATAATCAAATATTCATTGAGCAAAGACTATACATAGGCATTTTTATCTCATCTTTGTAATGATAATTTATTAGAGGAAAAAATAGATATACTGGTTTGATGAGCTTATTCCTTTCAGCCACATCTTTTCAGATCTTTTATATATTGAAATAAACATTGTTCTGGGACTTGAAAAATAACTTGTTTTGTGTTTGGTCTGCCTAGAGATCTATGTGTTTTGTAATCAAGAATGTTCCCCTTGAAGGAAGGTAATAAGGTTGATTGGTTAGGTTACACTGCCATGTAGTTTAAAGCTCATTCAGTGATAAATTCAAACTTGACAAATGTCAAGCAATATATAGAGTTAACCAGTGACCACAATGTTTTTACCGTAAAGGACCAGATAGAATATATTTTAGGCTTGCAGCTCATGGAGCTCCACAACTACTTGTCTCTGCCATTGTAGCATGGAACTAGTCATAAACAACACATAAATGAATGGGTATGGCTGTGTGGAACTAATACTTAATTTACTGTGTACTTAAAATACTGAGGTAGGTAAGATTTGGTCCTTGGGTCAACATTATTAATCCTTGGCATAGACATATAATATGCCAATAAGCTTTATGCATATAAAGAATTATTGTGCTCTTCCAAATTTTAACTTTTTACTGTGTACTCTGTATCTTAAAGGGGAATGCCAATAATTTCTGTGCATCTATTGTGTTCCAAGCATTTGTGTTAGAGTCTTTATCATTCTAATATCCCTTTACAACAGATTGTGTCCTTAAATGTTATAGCCGGCATCCAAGATTATCCCCAATGTGTTCTCATCTCAGAGTGTTCGGACCCTTAAATGATTCCCTTTCTATATTGAATTAGGACTAACTTGTAATAGGATATTGTAGAAATGATGTTTTGTAATTTCAGTGGATAGGTTACTTTTAAAATGGTTGTTTCCACCTTGCATTCTCCTAGACCAGCTGTTCTGAGAGAAACCAGCTGCCATGTCATGAACCCTGTGGAGAGGTCTAGATGGTGAGAAACTGAGGTCTCTAATCAACAACACATTAATTTTCACACTGTGTGACTGAGCTGACTTGAAGAAGATCCTCGAGCTGCATTCCAGCCTTCAGATGCCTAAAGCCCTGACCAACTTGTTGACCACAATTTCATGAAAAAGCCAGAACCACTTAAGCAAGATATTCTCTGATTCCTGATACAAAGAAACCATGATTTGTTTTAAATTGTTGTTTGTTTTTTTTTCCCCAGCAATGATAATGAAAACATAATGGTATAGATAAAAGAATAGCAAGCTTTTTCTGTAACAGGACAGATTTTAAGTATTTCAGGGTTTCCTGTCCCTATAGTTATACCTACTCAACTCTGCTTGTATAATGCAGAAGCACCCATAGGCATTATTTAAGGAATTAGGGATGGATTTTTTAATAAAACTTGATTTACAGAAACAGAGAATGGGTTCAATTTGACTTATAGGCCAGAATTTTCAGATCCTTGTTAGAGTGGACCAAAAAAACCCAAAAAAACACAAAAAACAAAAACAAAACAGTATCTGAAAGTTTGGGTGACATCTCCACACAATAGTAATCAGTTTACTTATGTGATGATTATCAAAGCAGAAATCTTTTTTAAAAAGACTTTATTTATTTATTTAAGAGAGTGGGAGAGAAAGCCTGTGTGCAAGCCGGGGGAGGGGCAAAGAGAAGGGAGAGAGAATTTCAAGCAGACTCTGCTTAGATCAATGTGGGGCTTGATCTTATGAACCTTAGATCATGACCTGAGCCAAAACTAGAGTGGGACACTTAACCGACTAAGCCACTCACGTGCCTGTTCTGTAGCTTTTTTCAATTGAAAATATTTATTAATGGGATAGTTAAGTACTTCAGACAAAATATTAAGCTTTTGAAATTTTTTTGCAGATTTTGACACAACAAAAATTTTGAAAACTGTGTTGAATTTGAACCTAAGACATTAAGGTTGTAACCTTTACTGATGCATTCCCTTTTAAGATATACATGGGTGGAATGTGCAACAGATAATCAGTTAGTTTCTGTGTCTGCCTCCATCTACCTCAAATTTACAGCACTTCATTTTTTTGAAACATACAGGCCTTTTGTAGATTTTGTCCTATATATTTCGAAAAAATAAAAATATAACAAGGTGAGGGTTTCAATCAACTAGTCCAAATTAATGAACAATTTCTTTGCTCGAAGTGCCACCAAGACTAGATCAAATCTCAATTTCAGTGTATTCTAAGATAGTCAAGGGTGACAGGTTATTACAGAATTTTGTCATGACAATGGTAGAATTATTAAACAAATCGCTAGAAGGACATTACATAATTTTAGTGATTAATAGTGACTATTACAAAATATTATTTCACTGAATGATGCAGTTTGCCATTCAAATGCTTTGACGGCTATGAATCAAATAGGCTTTTTTGTGATTTTTACATATGCAGCTTTAAGGTGAGTTCCTTATTTTAAGGAAAGATTCACTGCTATAAAATGTGGAGAAAGGTGAGTTGTAGGAGAGTTTGATGAAAGCAGCTTAGGCTTTTGACTTTTGTGAGAAACTTCCTACAATAAATTCCTAGAGGTAGGACAATAGATAAATAATTTTAGTTGAATTTCCTGAATTTATACTTAGGAGTATTTAGACTTAGAATATGTAAATAGCTTACTTAAGGGTGAAAAATGAATATGTATCAAAATGAAGACTAAATACTGAGATTTCCATTCATCTTCTATTTTCATTATGTAATGCAGCTTTATTTTTTTATTTTTATTTTTTGAGATTTATTTATTTATGTTGGACAAAGAGAGTGAGAGTGAGCGGGGGGAGGGGCAGAGTGAAAGGGAGAAAAGCAAACTCCCCACTGAGTGAGGAGGCCAACGTGGGGTTAAGTCCCAGGACCCTGAGATCATAACGCCAGTTGAAATTAAGAGTAGGACACTTAGTCGACTGAGCCACCCAGATACCCCCTAAAATGCAACTTTAGATACAAAATTATCACAAAATGATACAAGACATCTCATGCTGCAGTGGGTATTGCCATTCAGTTTATAACCTATCATTTTCCAATCTTTACAAGGTAACTTTCATGATCATAAGAATCATGGATTAGCCTGAAAATTAAATTGAGTCTTACAGCCAATTTGTTGAATGTTAGGCAATGTCATTCACATATATATCTGATGTTCATGGTGGTGAAAGTTCATTCACCTGTGATTCAGAAACACTTGGATCTTATTTAGCTTCAGTTCCACTGATTTTTTTGCTGTGTGACTCGGATCAAACTGTCTTTGAATATCAGTATCAATGTTTATGCGAGGATCAAGGTTGAAACCCTATTCATAGCTGATAACAGGATAACCATTCTTCAAAGCCATCACCACCATGGAGTCAATGATGTATGGAAATAATTAAACACTGTAAAGTTACCTCTCATGGTCAAGGGAGCATTTTACATAGTGCTTTGAATATTATTCAATCTTTCCATGGTAAAGCATGACCTAACACACTACACCAAATCTTATTTCACATTTGTAAAAATTTCCCTGTAGCATTTTTTAGTAGTTTATTTTCTTTTCCTTCAGACCATTTACTTCTTGAGGAACTGTGTTTAATTTCTTTCCTACTGCGTTATCCTGAAGACACTAATGGGGGCATAAAAAAAAACCTTAATAAACATGTTTTTATGAACCAGAAGAACTTAACTGAGTCCATCTGAGTCTCACCCACAAAATAATCAAAACACCAAATTTATTTATCTAAGTCTACCTATTATCTGTCTATCCACATACAGCTAACTTTACTATGCGTTTTTATTTTTATTTATTTATTTGTTTGTTTGTTTATTTTAGAGAGAGAGAGCCAAGTGCAAGGGTGTGGCGCAGGGGGAAGGGCAGAATGAGAGGGAAAAAGAACTTCAAGCCGACTCTGCACTGAGCAGTGAGCCCTGTGTGAGGCACAATCTCATGACCCTGAGATCACAACCTGTTCTGAAATCAAGAGTTGGGCACTTAGCTGACTGAGCCACCCAGATATCCCTTTTCTAGGCATTTTAAACTCTATTGGAAAATTTCCAGAGGGAAGGAGACTGTCTAGGAGTGTAGACTGAAAAGAGTGAGTGTGCATGTACGCTTATTGCTGTGGTTGCAACTCTTACAAAGGACTTTGCAACATGTTCTCCATGACAGTAGAGGGTTGATTTTCAGATAGTTTATATAAGGATTACTATCGATTTCTCCATTGCTTATCTTCTTTATAGCCAGATAATACTCATGCACCCCATTCTCTTTTACATTTAAAACGTTAGTAATCTTGCATATTATGTGAAAGTCTTTTTAAAATGTAACTTACTGAATACATGTCTAAGAGATAACGAGAACAGAGAAGGTAAGGATCAAGATCATAGAAGAGTAGGAGGAGGAGAAGTGGGGGAGGAGGAGGAGGAAAAGAAGAAGAAAATGGGGGTAGTGATTTTTCTTTTGCAGTTTCTCTGCCTCTGGTAATGAGGACAAGGAACAGAGAGTTGAGTGTAGATGCCCACATTAAATGAATTAATAAATTAGTATAGCAGAATTTATGTGTCCTAGATTTACTGTTAATACATTATTAGAATAAAAAAGAATATTACTATCTAAATCCTGTATGTTAGGTCTAGATAGTAGATTTTATGTACATATATATATGTATGTGTGTGTGTGTGTATTCTATACAGATGAAGTTAGCTGTTGCATACAGCTGGGTCTATTTTCCCACCTGGTTTTGTATTAAGTATACTAAACATTCCTGATTTTATATTTATTTCACTCAGTTGATGTCTGACTTTCTTTAGTCATGCAAGAAATCACAAAATGCATTTAAAGTTCTGGATAAAAATGCCTTGTCATTATAAATAATTTCCCCCAAACTGTGGAGAGTATATATACAGTTTTGTTCTTTGTTCCCCCTGTGACAGACAATTAGACACATCACAGAATTTGTCAGTAACTTCTCCCATGGTTCAGACACCCTGAAATCAGAGCTTCCATGTAAGGCGGATCAGTTTCAACCACTCTGTGACATACTGTGAAAATGGTATTAATATTCAATGACTTAAAGAGCTGTCTAAACCCTAATTTATTCAGATAACTAAGTTAAATAGTGCCAGAAAATACGCATTTATAAATTATTTTCTTTCAATGTGTTGCTTTCCTTATTTTGCAGACTTTTATATTGATACATAGCTGCTTTATCTTTCATGTTACTAAGTATGGAAAATGAATATTTGATGTTGTGAAGTCCTATTATTGCCAATGCAGTCATGAAGTCTTTAGATTTTATTGACAATATCAAAAAAATAAATATGACCATTAATTCTTAACAGTTGCCAGAAAAGGGAAGCATGTATCTCAAAATCTCTAATTCCTGAACATAGCACTGGCACTTCCATGCTCTCCAAGTTCATTACATCCTTTCACCCCTTCTAAAAGAGGCCAGATTGCTCTCTTAACAACTCCATTTCACTCAAGTAATTGACCACTTTTCATTTTCTTTTTTTACCCTGGGCTGACTTGGCTGCAGAGTCTTTTATTCAGCTTGAGCTTTCCAGAATTAAGGTCATTCTGGAAACTAATCATAGTACCTCAGACTTACCAATTAGGCTACTGAAGTTACCTGCTTAAGGTGGATTTGTCAGTGTGAGTATCATGTCCGAAAGATGCTTACAAACTCAAACCTTTCTCTCTAGGGGAAAAAAAATAGATTCTAGAAAATACTGCACTATTTTTTTTTTTTAAATAAGAAACAGTTCTGCATTCTTGGTTTGCCCCTTCTTGGGTGTGTGGCCATCAAAGGGCTGGCACTGACTGCCAAGTGGCATTTGGATATGGAAATAGGTTATTTAGATATTTGCTTCATATTGGGTGGGAAGATCTATCTGAACTTTAGTCATCTGCTTAAAACTTTACTTGGGAATGAGTGGATTAGTTGTTCAGTCACAAAAAAGTATCCCTTTGAATACTGGAGACATAAATTCTACTTCCAGCTTAATTATGTTATAGTTATATAATACTGGCAATTCATTTAACCAATCTAATTTCCCCATGTATTTATCAATCTATAACTTCTACCAAATCTGGGTTTAAAATGACATAATATTATATAAGTGGAAGTTTCCCCCCCCCATTTTTTTTTTTTTTTTAAGTAATCTCTACACCCAACATGGGGTTTGAACTCACAATCCTGAGATCAAGAGTTGTATGCTATACTGATGGAATCAACCAGGCATCTCAATGAAAGTATTTTTAAGGGCATTGTTCAACTGTTAAATCTTTTTGCTATTATCATACATTAAAAATATCTTAATTTTATGGCATAATAATAAAAATAAAATTGATCTCAAATGCCGTTCTTCCACAGTAATTTTAACCAATGAATAGTCAAGGGCAAAAACAAACAAACAACAACAAAAAAAAAACCCTTAAAATAATAATATAATATTTAAAATATTTACACTCTTCTTGTGATTGATGAACAAATCCAAAAGTTTCATGATTCTTAAGGGTCACTGTTATGATTAGCAGCATCATTGACATTGGAAGAGAGCTGTGGAGAAATTAAAAGTTGTTGCCAAGGATGGTCACATAAATAACTTCAGTCTCTCAAGGTGGCATTGAATTTTGGTTAATTCACCTTATTAAGAGAATAATTGCTCTCCAGTATAATTTGCATATGCTCTACAACATGACCCAGGCCTTCAAAAAGATGAAGTTAGAACTGAGCTGATGCTGTTTTATTGCAAATCATAAAGAAAGGAAGATTTTTGTCTACCAAAATACTTGAGATAATTTAGAACTTATCATCCAAAGAGACTCGAGTTCGTATAAATCTGAATTATATATCACTAAAAATAAGTGCAAATAACACAACTGACAAAAGAATCAAATCCTTATATCTATTAGTCAACCCATTCTTCCAGTAGGATGTATCCATGGCAGAAGTGTCATTAGACATCTGTGAAGCACAGATTCAGAGCTGTAGCAGAGTTTGAACAGGAGGGGTAGTGGTATACATAATAAATGTTTGACATTAGGTGATGATGGTATAAGAATATATTTACATACCTAAGTATATGTAAACACATATTATTTACGTGCATCTATTTTAGTGATTCAGAGGATTCTTATTTTCTTCTAGTTTTTTGACAGTATCTCATAGACCGGAGATCTCTGGGTGGGTGAAATATTGCTATAATGGGACATCTCATTTAAAACTAGCTGGTTACACTTCTAGGGAGTTATGAGAGAGAAAACAGTAATAAACTGCTTATGCAGCATACGAAAATACCTCAATACGATTTCCTAAACAGTTTTTTTCCAACTTGCTGGAAGGGGGATTACTTACAAAGCTGGATAAAACCAGTTCAGAGTAAATTTCCAATAGTTTACTGACATGAGCCATTACAGTGTAGCCCCAATTATTAGTAAGCTAAGCTCAGTTACATTTCGTCTTATATTACCTTTGAATTGTTCTTCAAGCATTGCTTATTCTCTAGACAGCATTGCCAATACAGTTTAGCTAAGTGTGAGGCCTGCCCGTCAGCGTTCTAACTCAGTTTTGCTAACTGTTTGGAGAGTAATTACTCCCCAGAGGTTATAGCATGCCCTGTGCAATATGTGCTGAGCAGTGTGACAAGAAATTCTGATAGATCCAAGCCTGGTCTCCTGCCAACTCCAACAGTGTAGGGAGGATTCTTGGATCTTAAAATACTTTAGGTACACAAAGCCAAGCAAGACCTTCTGGACACTCTCCTTTGATTTTAGTTTTTAAAATCTGGGTTCCTGGAACATCATAGTTCCCTTTACAACAGAGAAATGAAAAATATCACCCCAAATTTATTCTTTTCCATTTTCCTGGAAAATGGAAAAGACAGGCTATTGGAGCTAAGGGATTTCGAGTTGCAGCTGTCCTGTTGCATTAAATTGGGCCATTTTGCCAAATAGGATACAATTGATGCAACTTAATATGATGTACCAGATAGGGATTTCTACCTTTGAACTGTCAACATTTAACCTTTTGTAGAATATAAACAGATAAAATAAACTAACCAAAGCTTTCGAAAAACATATTCTCCTTAAAAATGTAAAGCTAAAGAACACAACACAGGATGAAATATTTGACTTTTTGGGTGATGTATGAATATGCTATTTTTCTAACAGTCTTAAAAATTCAATATTCATTAAAATATTAAAATATCACATAGATTTGTATCAAGAATATAAATAGGTTTATGACATTATTGTAACTGATAATATGTTACTGTTGTATTGCTTCAAGTTAACCAAATAAAATACCTTTCAAGAATGATACTATATACTCATCATTGAGAGTGTAACAAAAGAGGGGAAAAAGGATCCTAATTTTTTAATTGTCTTTTAGAATCTTTTTTTTTTTTTTAAAGATTTATTTATTTGACAGACAGAGAACACAAGCAGAGGGAGGAAGAGAGGGAGAAGGAAGGCCCTCTGGCAAGGAGGGAACCTAAAGCAGGGCTCAATCCCTAAACCCTGGGATCATGACCTCAGCCACTTAACCAAGTGAGCTACCCAGGCGCACCTATCTTTTAGACTTTAATGAAGTTTTATGCAAAGTAAAAGTGAACACCTACATTAATATCTTTCCCCATGAGCCTAATACTTAATAAAACAAAGTAGGATATGATTTTAAAATAGCATAAAATATTAGTAAAACAGAAATATTTGACTCCAGAAATTTTTAGCACATTATTGGGAATTAATTGGCATACCAATCATTTGTCACATACTAATAAATTTGGGTAACTGGAAATGATCATTTAAAACATTTTTTTTTCAAGAGATTAAATTTTAGGTGTAAAAGAGGTCAAGTAAGAGTCACTTATTTAACAAAATTTTGTTAAGATATACTTAATATGGGACACCTGGGTGGCTCAGTTGGTTAAGCGGCTGCCTTTGGCTCGGGTCATGATCCCAGCATCCTGGGATCGAGTCCCACATCGGGCTCCTTGCTCAGCAGGGAGCCTGCTTCTCCCTCTGCCTCTGCCTGCCATTCTGTCTGCCTATGCTCGCTCTCTCTCCCTGTCTCTCTCTGACAAATAAATAAAAATCTTAAAAAAAAAAGAAAATAGACTTCTGGGACTTCATCAAAATCAAAAGCTTCTGCACAGCAAAGGAAACAGTCAAAAAAACAAAGAGGCAACCCACGGAATGGGAGAAGATATTTGCAAATGACAGTACAGACAAAAGGTTGATATCCAGGATCTATAATGAACTCCTCAAACTCAACACACACGAAACAGACAAACACATCAAAAAATGGGCAGAAGATATGAACAGACACTTCTCCAATCAAGAAATACAAATGGCTATCAGACACATGAAAAAATGCTCATCATCATTAGCCCTCAGGGAGATTCAAATTAAAACCACATTGAGATATCACCTTACACCAGTTAGAATGGCCAAAATTAACAAAACAGGAAACAACATGTGTTGGAGAGGATGTGGAGAAAGGGGAACCCTCTTACACTGTTGGTGGGAATGCAAGTTGGTGCAGCCTCTTTGGAGAACAGTGTGGAGATTCCTCAAGAAATTAAAAATAGAGCTTCCCTACGACCCTGCAATTGCACTCCTGGGTATTTACCCCAAAGATACAGATGTCGTGAAAAGAAGGGCCATCTGTACCCCAATGTTTATAGCAGCAATGGCCACAGTCGCCAAACTATGGAAAGAACCAAGATGCCCTTCAACGGATGAATGGATAAGGAAGATGTGGTCCATATACACTATGGAGTATTATGCCTCCATCAGAAAGGACGAATATCCAACTTTTGTAGCAACATGGACGGGACTGGAAGAGATTATGCTGAGTGAAATCAGTCAAGCAGAGAGAGTCAATTATCATATGGTTTCACTCATTTGTGGAGCATAACCAATAGCATGGAGGACAAGGGGCGTTAGAGAGTAGTAGGGAATTTGGGTAAATTGGAAGGGGAGGTGAACCATGAGAGACTATGGACTCTGAAAAACAGTCTGAGGGGTTTGAAGTGGCGGGGGGGTGGGAGGTTGGGGTACCAGGTGGTGGGTATTATAGAGGGCACAGCTTGCATGGAGCACTGGGTGTGGTGAACAAATAATGAATACTGTTTTTCTGAAAATAAATAAATTGGGGGGAAAAAAAAATAAAAAATAAAAAAAAAATAAAAAAAAAAAAAAGAAAAATAAAAAAAAAAAAAAAAAAAAAAAAAGATATACTTAATATAACACCGCTCTATGTCCAAAGATGACAGCATGGCAGTAGGTATAAGGTCCCTGCTCTTCATCTCCTTTGGGCTCAGGTCATGATCCTAGGGTCTTGAATTCAAGCACTACACCAGGCTCCCTGCTCAGCAGGAAGCCTGCTTCTCCCTCTCTCACTCCCCCTGCTTGTATTTCCTCTATTTTTGCCAAATAAATAAATAAAATCTTTTTAAAAAATGTTTAATTGTTTAAAAGATGAGAATTCATTCCTTCTTCTTGAATAACAGTCCAGGAATAAATAGTCCAGGCTGACAGAATGGCTCCAAATGTCAAGAATCCAGGCTATTCCTTTTTTTTTTTTTTTTTGGTATTATATCTTTAAATACTTCACTCGGGAGCTTAAAATGCTGCTTGAGCTCTTGCCATTATATCTGACTTCATAACAATATGAGCCTCTAAAAATCCACCACTGAATTTCAAAGTTATGGGAGCTACTACATTTCCTTTACCAAACTGGATTATTTTTAGTTGTGTTTCTTTTATTTGTGGTCGAAAGAATTCTAACTCATTCAGGCTCTGAATCACCTAGAAGGTAATTTCTAAGCTTCTAACCTTGGAACGTTTAAGCCTTTCATAATCCGACCACAGCCAAGCCCTCTAGCCTGATTGCTCTACTCGCCTGTCATGTACTTAGTAGTACAGTGACACAACAAATTATCCACAATTTCCCATACATCTCATGGTAATTATTTCCTTTCTGTTTCTGCTCATTTTCCAAGCTTGGAACAGCCAGTGGTCCACACCTGTTTTTAACTCTCCCAATCATCCCCCGAGACTGAGCTCAGGAATCACTTCCTTCGTGATCTATGCCTGGTCTCCTGGTAGGCAGAGTACACTTACTCTCTTTTCTCAGTAACAACTGACATGTATCTCAAACATTGCATTCACTAAAGTGTACTATAATTATTTATTTCATGACTCTAGATTGTGTGATACAATGAGTGGTATTCACTGTTCTTCCCTCCTCAATATACGTTCTGACCCAAAGTAGAAGTTTAATATCAATTATTAAAAAATGAACTAGATAATGAGAAAAAACGGATTGAAACTGTCACTTGCATGAACCTCTCCACTAGATTTGTTTTTGGGAAAAAAAAAATGGACTAGAAAGCAAAACACCAGAATTGATTTTGACTTTGCAACTTACTAGCTTTTTTTTCCCCCTCAGCCCATTCTGTCACTTGTGCTGATGTTTTCATAAGAAGATGTTTTTCTATGGAAATTAGCACTCTTGGCTTCTCGTTCTGCCTCTTACTCATTCCTCTTCATATATGAAAAGGTGATTAATATGATGGGTGAAATTGGAAGGAACCACAGCAGACTTGTCCAATTTGACCGCTGCCCGTATTTATTTTGACATGTGCCAAGCTGCAGGGATCAGGTGTTCAGACTTAATCTCCACTATACACTGTAATACTCTGCCTTTTAGATGAGTGCGGCAATGGGTCCAGCTATTAGAGTACCTACGTATGCAATTACATATAATTTAATGATGAAGTATTTACAAGCCTACTTAGCCACAGACCAAGCCTCATCTTTCAACGGCTTTATCAGTAACAGATATAATGCTTCGTTCTCCATCCTGTGTCTGTATTTCAATGTGTTCTAAACTAGCATGAACAAGAGAAATGCTCAACAAACAGCACTCTCTAAATCAGTAAAATAATTCAGGCCTTGACTGAGTTTTATAAAATTTTAATTGCATGTACCTGATGTGATTTTAATGGTGAGATAATTAAATGAGTACCACATATCCCACAAACTCAGGGAATCATAGCCTGGGGGAAATGAGCATTTTTCTGGATTTTGAATTACAAAACATTAGGACTATATAAGAATATTAGTGATTCGCCCACCTAACTGATCACCAGACTCACTGGGAGATGTCTAAAAACTAAAGAATCCCTCATAAATAATAGAGCTACTTAGTCAGATTTTCTGGGAGTGGAATTCAGGACCATAATCTTGTTTGTTTGCTTGATTCATAACACGGCCAGCACCAGACAACTCACAGGACTGTGGGAATTATATAGAGTTACTAAACTTTTCCACAAAAGTACTTATTTCCAATGAGATGTTGATTGGTCCTACACATAATATAAATATGTTCCTGCAAAGTCAAAGAACTGTAGCAAAGCCAAAGTGCGAATTGCATCACTTTCTAGTTTCAGAGGCTATCACCAAATGTTGTATTTGAACAATCATAACTCCTCTGGTGAGACAGATGTCTCTAAGCTTGCTTACTTTATTTCTGCTTTCTCTCTTCCTTCTTTGTTTACCTCACTTCCTTCCTTCTTCCTTTCTTCCTTTTCCTTCCTTTGTTTTTTCCTTCCTTCCTTCCTTCCTTCTTTCCTTCCTTCCTTCCCTCCTTCCTTCCTTCCTTTCATGATGACACAAAAAGGTAAGAGTCCTGAAATCCTTGAGGGTTTTTTTTTGGTCATAAATACTGGACTCCTTCATAAGCAAGAGAAACATACAGAACTCATCCATAGACAGAACAGAGGGAATGGAGGGAGGGAAGAAGGGAAAGGGAAAAAAGAAAGAAATGGAAAACCATAAATCAATTACAGAGAAAAAAAATTGCAGACAGTAGTACAGAAAGCAGAAGTCATAATCATTGCAGGGTTAGGAACTATGGGGATTAATGGCTACAATTCTGTACAAAACTATATGGGAGTTGACCATCTTTATAAAATTTACTTTCCTTCTTTACTGGAAATATGGGAGTACTTACAAGGTGAGTGCCCCATTTTTCATATTAGTTTTTTTTTTAATTCATTCGTAACCTTTTTAATTGTAATTGAGCTTTATATTTATTATTATATTTATAATTTATATTATGTTATTTATACATTTTCTATGTATATTGTATATAGATGTACTATTTGTAATTTAAATTACTTAATTTACCTTTTAATTAAGCTCTAGACCAAAGATATTGTTTTACATATGGCCATGGCTTATTTTTGCAGTAAAGTATTCTCATTGGTTCTGCAAGTCAAATTATATCAGTATTATTGCTTCCTGGGGCCCAAAGTGATACTTCAGTTTTTTTCAGATTAGAGTGCTTTTCCAGTACGGTATGAGGATACCAGTCTCTACAATACCACTTTTCTCTCAGAAGTCACACTGTGACCAAATCAAATGACTTTTCCTCAATATGCCCCATAAAGCACTGCATAAGGAGCACAGAAGGAGCCAGGAAATTGCGCGACACTTCTCTCCTCACTCTATTTATAGGACACTCAGGAGAAAAAAGAATCCGTGCTCCTGAGTAGAGAACCTGTCTGTGTGGAAACCAGGAAGGAAAAGGATGAACTAGGGGGCCGAGACACTTAGAACCTGTATTGATCGATCACCAAATGGAAAGAGAAATTTCTGAGGACATTGTACCAGTATCTATCCAAAAAGCAAGGGCAGATTAGCCTCAAGAGACACAAGAGACAAATATGGTTTACGAGTTCCCACCTCTGAAATTTCTTCCACCTGTCAACTTTGAGCTGTTGGTGAACCATTTCTTGGCTGTGGGTTTGGTCTTAGGATTTATTGATTCTTTTGTTCCCGCAAGGGCTGCATACATCAGAATCCCTACAGATCCCCTTTCAGTGTCTCGGCTTCTTGCACTAATGACATAGTCTCCTTTAGTCCTTTCTTCCCTTTATATGTTGGCCAAAACTGAGACTAGTCCCTTTTTTAAGAATGACAACTGGACAGCCAACACAGCAGCATTTCATTTTTTCATTCTCTCTCTAGTTTGTCCAAAACTTATTACCTCCTGCTAAGATTTGAGCAATAGTCTGTCCTGGCCATTCTATCACCTTCATGATTAACTTGGGATTGGAGAGTCAACAAGAATGCCCAGGCCAGCTTTCCTAAGAGTGGAGTGGGATTTTGATCCGCCTCCCAATTTTTATGCCAATGAATTCTGAGAAACCTCAATGAATCACTTGACAGAAATCAATGGGGGAACTCACCTGACTTCTGGGTATGCCCTCTGCAACTTCTCCTTATTCTTAGCAGAAAGCCTTCAAGTATTGCCCTTAGCAGCCCTTCTCTGTGGGTCTCTAATGTCCTTAGTTTTTCTGGAGGAGGAGGAGCTGTGGGAGACAGCGGGCTTCCTTGGCCGTAATACCCTTTGGTGTGCTAATCTTCTGACTTCTGACATACTTGCTTCAGAAAAGAAGCAGTCTTCTGGTTATGATAGCCAGAGAACCTCTTCTTGGGTGGGGTTGTAAGCCTCTCTGCCTACTTGTGATCCGTGTCTGTCAAATAAATAAATAAAATCTTAAAAACAAACAAACAAACAAAAAAGATTGGGTGTGGGACGCCTGGGTGGCTCAGTTGGTTAAGCAGCTGCCTTCGGCTCAGGTCATGATCCCAGCGTCCTGGGATCGAGTCCCGCATCGGGCTCCTTGCTCAGCAGGGAGCCTGCTTCTCCCTCTGCCTCTGCCTGCCTCTCTGCCTGCCTGTGCTCGCTCTCTCTCCCTCTCTCTCTGACAAATAAATAAATAAAATTAAAAAAAAAAAAAAAGCTATCTCTTTAAAAAAAAAAAAAGATTGGGTGAGGTTGTAAGGCAAGTATATGTTTCTGGGTATTACACAAACTTCTGGGCACTGGAAAAAGGAGTGTTTACATGAGCATTACCAGCTGGCAAGGAAAATGGGGATAGCAGGGGAGTCCTGGGATTCTTCACTGGCTCCAACTTTGCTAGCGATCCACATAGGAAGGATTCATTTCCCTCAGCGTGAGTTTAAGAAGAAGGTAAAGTGTATGACACGCTGGTTTCCTTCCCTATTTGACGATTCATCACCTTAATAGCTTATCATTTTCCAACTGATTACTGAAGCCAATCTCTATCTTCCTAGAGTTCTTTTGCTTTCTTTTGTTTTCTAATATAAGTTCTGAATGATTCTCTAATTTGTTTCTTTATCATGTGCGCTCTCCCTCCCACCTATATGGTGTGTGTATGAGAAGAAACTCTTGGAGTTGGAATTTGGGCTAAGACATGAGGTGACTCAAAGTAGGTTACAAGGCACACAAACCTGTGTCCTCAAACAGAGCAAGTACTTCATTACCAGGTGCTAAAGAAATTGGGTCCTCATCCATCTCTCTCTCTCTCTCTCTTTTTTTTTTTTAACATTTACCTTATTTCTTTGAGAGAGAAGGGAGCAAGTTGAGGGAAGAGTAGAGGAAGAGAGAATCTCAAGCAAACTCCCGACTGAGTGCAGAGCCAATGCAGAACCAGTCCCAGGACCCTGAGATCATGAGCCACGGCGGAAATTAAGAGTTCGAAGCTAAACCGACTGAGCCACCCAGGTGCCCCTCCCTCATCCCTCTTTAAGGGAAATTCGTTAATGAAGGGAACCACCCATCTAAAATATTGTCGCCTGCCCCTTATCCAGAGTCACTTTTCAGGAAGAAGAGATAAAATATGACTAAGTGACCAAGAACAGCAGAGAAAAGAGAAAGAAAATGAAGGCTCTGTGAAAGAGAGAACACCTTCAATTCTGCATTTTCTCCTCCATTTCTCCCCATTATTTTCTTCTTGATTTTCAAGTCAGCCTTTTTTTTTTTTTCCTTAGAGTGATATTTATCCCATAAATATCAGTAATACATTTGCTTGGAATGAAGCCTCAACAATGTTAATTAGTCCAAATTAAAAGAACTAACCCCAGCACTGCAAGCCTGGACTCCCATTTACTCATTCTAGATGTGAACCAAAGATATTAGCCTTAAGGGAAAGATCTGTATGCAGCATTTCTGGCTTCCCAAATTTTCCAACCATATAATGATCAGGTTAGGATTTTGGAGCCCGAACTACACAGGCTTATTTAATAGTAAAATCTCAAATTTGGAATCCAGCTGGTATTTCAAAAGAGAAGAGAGCTACAAGGAAGACTTTTTATAATACAGGGTACCTGACTGGTGTATGGCCATAGACCTTTAATTGATCTGCTCATCACAATAACTGTCCTTATTGCCAGGGTTGTTGAGGAAATATTGTTAAAATCTCTGTCCAATCCAGGAAACCTCTCCATAAAAATAGAAAAAGAAAACACTTTTATTATTGAATAAGTCTTAAATCAGAATGTGATGTAACTTACAAGCAATCCACTAAGTGTTGTCAAGACAAAAAGGCAACCTTTTATATAGCCAAGCAGACACAACCCACATATAAGTGTTAAAATAAACACTAACTAATCCACAGATTAGAGGGCCTGGCAGACCCCTTTATCAGATGTAGCTCATCCGAAATTTACTGGGTAATTGGGATAACTATCTGTGATAGCTAATTGGCCTTATTTAAAGGAAGAAAAACCTATCTCATATCCTTGTGACAAGAGGTAGTTTTGTAATTTGGAGCTACACATCTACAAAGCTAGGTTCCTGCTTTCCCACAGAAACTGAGAAATGTGGAGCTATCTTCCGTGATGTTTATATTTCAAACTGACGGCTCCCCAGGTCCTTGAGACAGATATTCCTGCATCTTAATGCTAACCAGAGGGTTATTTAGCCTTTAAAAAGACTTATATACGTTTCAAAATGTGGCAAAATAACTTACAAATTTTTAAAGTATATACTCTAGGAAAAATGTGGGATAGGAGTCTCTTCCATTACTTTTGACAGGAAGAATTAAGCCTCTCATTTTTAATTGTATTTGCCCTTACATAGTTAAAAAATCTCTATTTTCCCTAACCTCAAATCATGAAACTATTTACCATATTTTCTTCTAGTTTTAGTTTCAGGATTAAGTTTGTAATGCATCTTTAACTTTTGTATACTGTGTGAGGTTGGAATAGATATTATTCCCCATAAAATGACCATTTATTCCAGTATCATTTGATAAGAATACTTTCTTTTTGCCCATTGGATTGCTCTGGTGTCTTTTCAAAAATCATAAATACAGTACAAGTAGAGGTGTATTTTTAAATGTCTAATAAACACTATTGATCTGTTTATTGATTTTCATATTATCTTTTATTTATAAATTTATCTTCTTTAAGTTTTTAAAAATTAATTATTTGGGAGAGAGGAGAGAGAGCATACAAGAGAGAGCACAAGCAGAGGAAGGGAGAGAGGGAGAGGGAGAAGCAGACTCCCTACTGAGCAGGGAGACCCACATAGGGCTCCATCCCAGGACCCTGAGATCATGACCTGAGCTGAAAGCAGAGGTCCAACCAAAGGAGCCACCCAGGTGCCCTAATCTCATTTTTAGTTTTGACACCAAACATCATTTGACACAGAGGAGTAATGATGCTCTGTTTTTCATATGAGGAGATGAAAGATGCCCAGATGGCAGCGATTTTCTCAGAGCAACTCAGTTAGAGTCACAATGGAAGGACTGACTTCAAATTTGCTTTGTGCTAGAGTTGTCATCTTATGACAGCATTCTTCCTCCTAATTCAAACTGTTTAGTGAATCTCAGTAATAGAGCCACAGATGTAGGGCTGGGGCTTGAGCAAATGTGGAGACTAGTGTTTTACAAATTTTCTGTAGCACTAGCAGACCTGGAAATCACAGAATTTCCTCTATAATTAATGGAATAAAGAAATACAGTTACAGAAGTGTTTTTTTGGTTTTGTTTTGTTTTGTTTTGTTTTTGGATTATACTCACATGTTGCTTTGACACATTTTTTCCAGGCTTAAAGAATATATGCAGGTTCTAGCTGCCAGCAGACAGTCTTAAGAAGGCTTCACTGACATTTTCTATAATCTGCCGATTCCAGTTTTCTATAATGCTCTGAATTACTTTCACTGACCAAACATTAAATTCTAGAAATGTCTCTGAGATTCCATAAGGGTCCTTTCAAATGAATGCAACTTAGTAAGTAATTTTTTTTCCTTTACTTTGTCTTCCTCAAGTATAATTTTTTTTTAAGATTTTTAAAAATTTAATTATTTGACAGAGATCACAAGTAAGCAGAGAGGCAGGCAGAGAGAGAGAGAGGAGGAAGCAGGTTCCCCGCTGAGCAGAAAGCCTGATGCAGGTCTCAATCTCAGGACCCTGGGATCATGACCTGAGCTGAAGGCAGAGGCCTTAACCCACTGAGCCACCCAGGTGCCCCCTCAAGTATAAATATGTGATAATGCCTTCTCCTTAAATCCCACAATGACACCCATGGACTCTTTAGCACGTAGATTAGGGCATTTCAAACATGATGCACAGTGTAGTGACATATTTTATGATATTAAATCTTATTCAGTAAACAATATACATTTGTGTTTTTCTTGAATTTCTTCCTCACTAACAAAAGGGAATAGAAACATACGATGTCTGAGACTCCAGTAACTGGTATCAAGTTAAGCCAGTCTCATGAAATAGCTTCAGGGATTTTAGTGTTTCTAGAACATAACCTAAATATTCAGGAGTCCTGAGGTTTTTTTCAGTTTCTCCTTCCACTCTAAATTTAGTGGAAATATTTCCTCGTTGGAAAGGTGAATGGGTAGCCTCAATTATGCTAAGAATTTATTACACCAGGTAGCATTCATTTCTTGCTCTCCCTTCCCAAAATGCAAAGTCTAAGAAATCCACAGGTGCTATTGTTTCATGCCACCTGTTGTGGAAAGAAGTCTGACTTACCCTCTCAATATGCTCAGCTCCCGCATACTTTAATTTAAAGGCACTAAATTATAACTACAGCCATTGCTTCTGTGTGACCATTATTACATGATCACACCATGCAGTCAGGTGATTGCATCCTTACAATCATATAACTGTGTTACTGGTGAATTTTTGAACCTATACTACACAGTGTTGGCCAATTTCATTTTTTTAAAAGAAGGTAACTTTGTTACCTATTATAAGATTATGCAAAGAACTGTCACTTGCAGGGGGTATATGGGAGGCTCAGTCAGTTAAACATCAGACTCTTGATTTCAGCTCAGGTCATAATCTCAAGGTTGTGAGACTGATTGCCATGTGGGGTTCTATGCTGGGTGTGGAGCCCACTTAAGATTCTTGCTCTCCTTCTGTACCCTGCCCCTTCTATTTTCCTCTCTAAAAAAAGAATGAAAAAGAATCATTATTTGTGTGTATAATATCTACTACTACTGACCATCCACATACTTCCCCCCCAGCCCCACCGAAGCTAACCTAGGTCTCACCACTTACTAGGAAATGTATTGTAGGTTGTGATCTTTGTCTATCCTGATCTCTTATGCTGAGAGCTAGGGAGTTTAAGAATCAAAATTTTATCACTATTTCATAAACATTCTTAAGGTTTTCTTATACTGTAATTAACTAAGGTCATCCTGATGTATATTTCACATGTGTCCACATTTCTTACATCTATAATAGTCTAGGAAGGCTTATGATTTAGACTATTGGAGTCTTCTTTTTTCCAATTCTTATCCATTTTAGGCCTCCTAAGGAACAATTCACATCTATCTTCCTCCCCATCCCCCAAGAATCTTATAGGGTTATAATAATCTTAATCCAGTTCCTCATTTTTACACATTTCCAGAGGACGTAATCCCCCTTTCCTCCTCACCCTCTGTCATTTTGGCAACTTGGGTTTCCACTTCTCATTGACTCAGAGTGCATTTTCTTTGGAAACGCAAAGCAAATGTCCAGTGACTGATATTTAGGACACCACTCAACGTGTCCCACTTAGTTCTTGTCTCTAGCTATTGAAACAGTTTTATAAATATTCCCTGACCCACTAGGACCTGAGAAGCCCCCTTCAGTTACTCTTCCAAGCGTGGTACCTAAGAAGCGCCTTCTGATGAACAGCGGTGTAACTTGCACAAATCCATGGCTCTTGATACTCTTAAATCCCAGACTAAGTCTCTAAACTGTTGGGCCCTCTGAAGCACACTGTACATACTCAGAAGACAAATGACTTCACATTTCTAACAGCTGCTTTCTTTTTGCTACCTGGTACCTCTCTGGTATCTTAGTAGACTGTTTCAGTCATGTGAAAAGGCATCTTCTCCTGGGAATGGAGGATCAACCTTGAAAGTCTTTCAGTTCTTACTTCTGAACTGTTACTATACAGAATGGTTAATGCTTTTCCACTGCTTGCCCTTGTTCAAATGGTGAAAATATCAGTTTGGGGGATAAAAAATCCCCAAATATCCCCATCCTGCAGGAGTCTCATGATATTAGATATTACACTTACTCTTTTCCACAAAGAGGTTTAAGCTTTAGAATTTCAGGGTTTGAGCCTAAGTCAGTATCTTTAAAGTGTATATATTTAAGCAGTTACCTTCTCAATGATCTTTCTGAGAGTTATGCTCCCCCCACCCCTGCCAAAAAATCCCTGTTTTCAATTCCTAGAGACTTGGTGGTGTTATTCAAGAGTTTTAGCTCTTTAAATTCTTTCTTTTGATGCTGAGGTTGTTTGCATATTTATAAAGTTACAGTTTGTTCTTAGAAATAATTTAGAGAATCGTATGATGTGGGATGAGATCCTCAATTTATACAATACATTGCAACGTCATAATCTGCTGGAATTGAAGTCCATGCTGAAAGCATCTCTCATACCTCATCTGGCATGTTTGTTTGTTTTAAAATGATCTGGCATCTCTTATGCACTTATACTTCTCCTCCCTAGGGTCAGAAATAATACCAGGTTTTGTTTTGTTTTGTTTTGTTTTTCTTTTACCACAGATAATAACATAGTATCATTATCATAGCTTCCTCATTTACCTATCCTATCAGTAAAGGAATGATAGAAATTAGTGAAATTGAGACACATAAGGCTTTAGAATTTGTTGAAAAGCACCTCTATATGGAGAAATAAATGAGAGTTATCATATACTTTGTAATATGATTGATCGTCTGACATGGACTAAGCTAAGCCTTTACATGTGTTAACTAAATTAAACCTCACAACAAACATGTGAGGTTGATAGTATTATTTTCTCCATATTATAAATAGGAAACCAAGGTGAAGAGAGGTTGAGTGACTTGTCTAAGTATATATGGCAAGTAAAGGATAGGGTCAAAATACTAACCCAGCAGTTTTATTCCAGAGCTCACCCTTTTATTAACTAAGCAATACAGAAACTTCCCAACCTGGTAAGTAGATAAAAATGAACTGGAATTTTCTGTGCTCCTGAAGATTTTGCCAAAATTTTATCTCTTTCTGGTTGTTTCCCTTAAATGTGCTTTATAAAAATTTATAAGGTTTTCTAAAATTAAGAACTGATTCCAAAGATTTTGTACTTATTCCTGATGATCAACATTCTGTCAGTGGATACAGGTCCAAACATTGTTCAGTCCTATAGACTGGAGAAGATATGATCTGCTTTAGCAGTTTAGGTAAAAAGTGAAGTTGCATCCCCTCTAATATAACTGTAAGCCCAGCCCACAAATTATGAGTAGGTCATTCTCCTGGAAATTCCCTTCTTAATATTTCCAAGGACTTCCAGGCTAAAATGAATTAGTTTTAACCACATTGCAGGAAAGTTTGCATCAGTCACAGAAGCATCCTATTCTCTTGGGTTGCTCCCCTCTGCAGCCATTTTTCATGCTCAAGTGTATGCTACAAGCTGTACCTAGAGATGCCCAACACAAGTAATTCCCACCTTACTAAACACTCTCAAATGAAGGATAAGGGCAAATTATGTGATGCAAAAACAAATTATGTGAGGCATTCACCAAAAAGTCAGCAATAGGTTTCCCAAAGTTGGATATTCAACCTGATTTAGTCCCATGGGGTAGGATTAGCCGTCAAAATAGCTCTCTCTGTGAAATGATTTATCTTCCTTTCTCAAGAGTCCATCTATCTAAAGACAGCATTATATTTTTATTAGTAGTATTAGTGACAAATATAGAATGGCAAGACTGTTTTCAAGGTCAAGGACCTTAGAGTTATCTACAAAACAAACAATAACAACAAAACAAAGGCTGCATGTTTGCCTTACAGTATCTACCTAAATAAAGCACTCATCTTTCTTTGTTTCCAAGACAAAGGCAGTTTCAATGGCAATGCTATCTTCACCTTTAGTCTAGCAAAACATGAGTGTCCTCAAAATTCTACCACTGCATACTAGATTAATGCATTTTCTTATAAACTTTTTTTAAAAGAATCGAGATTTTATGTGCTGATGATCTTTAAATAAGTAGAATGGGCTTTAGAACAACTAATTATATTATTTGCCATATGAAAGAATATTTAGCATGGGCCTAAGGCTGTTTTTCAGAATAGAGAGCTAACTGAGCGGGTAATGGAAAACTCAGCAGTGGAGGTGCTGGCAGGAAGTACACATTCTCATGTTGTGTGTTGCCATTTTGTGATGAAAGAATTAACTTATATTTGTTCATGTATAGTGGGTAATTACTGAGTGCATTTATACACAAAAAAATGTATTCTGTGGTTTGAGCCATAGTAGGGGAAAGTAAAGGCATGGTAACCACTTTTCTTTGCACCAACTTTCCCAAGATTTCATACATTTACAGATTGTTTACTTGGATTAAAAATATTGAAAAATTGGGGCACCTGGGTGGCTCAGTGCATTAAAGCCTCTGCCTTCTGCTCAGGTCATGATCCCAGGGTCCTGGGATTGAACCCCGCATCAGGCTCTCTGCTCAGCAGGGATAAAAAAGGTAAGTTGGGAGGGGAGATAAAGAAAGGAGAGAGAAAAAAGGAGAGAAGAGGAGGGGGGGAGAGAGAGAGAACGGGAATCTAGAAATCTAATATCAGCTCAGGATATATCCGCCCTGAAATTTGGGACCTGAATAAAACTTCTCTTCAGTCTACTAAATGAGATTTTGTTTTCCTTCTCACATATGAACTTGGGTAATTTGTAACATATGTGGATACAGTGAAAGGGGGAGTAATTTAAAAGTTAAAAAAAATTATAACAGTTCTAGAATATTTCCTACAAATTTAAACCTAAACGCATGCAGACTTTACCACTTCTGAAGTATTTGCCTTGCTCTCCACTGCCCCTTCACCCCCATCTCTCTCTCTCTCTCACACACACACACACACACACTCACACACACACACACACACAGAGTAAATGCTGATTATAATGAGATATTTTTGTTCTGCTAATTATTTCTTGCCTGAACTTGATATGTCTGATGATGATGATGATGATGATGATGATGATACATGAAAAAATACCCAAAGTTGTGCTTTAAAGTCAACTGTCAGTGATACTGCTGGTGGGCAGAACAGTGAACCCCCAAGATGTCCACATTCTAATCCCAGCAACTGTGGATATGTTACCTTAAACAACAAAAGGGAATTTATAGATGTCATTCAGGACTACAATCTGGATATGAGAATAGGATGAATTATTCAAGTGGGACCAGTGTAATCATGTGAGTCCTTAAGAGTGGAAAAACTCTCAGCTGCAGTCTGAGAAGAATGTGAGTCTTGCTGCTGACTCTGAAATGCAGGTGGTTATGTGCGAAGGAGGGGGAGGAAATGTTTCTAGTACCCAAGTGCAGCCCCAGCTCATGGCCACCAAGGAATCTGGGACCTCCAACTCACAAACACATCAAACTGAACTCTGTTAAAACCTGAACAAACAGGGGAATCGTTTGCACTCTAGGGCCTCCTGAGGGGAAGGCAGCTCTGCCAACACCTTGGTCGTAGTCTGGTGAGAACTGTATTGAGCTTCTTACATATGGAACTACAGGATAATAAATGTGTGAGGACTTTTAAAACTTTTTAAAAATATTTTATTTATTTATTTGACAGAGAGAGACACTGTGAGAGAGGGAACACAAGCAGGGGAAGTGGGAGAGGGAGAAGCAGGCTTCTGGCTGAGCGGGGAGCTCAATGTGCAGCTCTGTCCCAGGCAGATGCTGAGCCAAAGGCAGATGCTTAACAACTGAGCCACCCAGGCATCCTAAATGTGTGCAGTCTTAAGACACTAAGTTGGTGGTAATTTTTATGGCAGCAGTAGAAAACATATAATTATCGTATAATATATACACATATATATGTATATACACATATATGTATATATATTTTTTGTTGTTGTTGGGGACTTTCATCCCTCCCAGAACACGACATTGTACCAAATTTGTTAAGAATTGCGCATTAAAAAAAAAAAAAAAAAAAGGATTGGACTCTGGAATTAACAAGACTGGAGCCAAAAGCACTACTAGGTGATTTACGGCCATTTGCTCTGGTCTTTTGCTTTCATGTCTTCATATTTATAAGAAGCAATTATAAATAAAGCACTATAAGATTAAATGAAGCAACATAACTAAATAGCACAATGCTTCATAAATAGGTAGAATTTAATACATATCAACTACCATTAATATTAGTAATAGTACTATTTGTTGTAGTGATGCAGCTTCTGTTGTTACAATTATTGTTGTAGAAGTATTTTTAAAATGTGATTGGAAAAAAGTGACTACATGATTAAGTATCATTAATGCTGCTCTTAATTATTTCTATTCTAACATATAATATCATGAATCTTACAATTTTAGGATCTTGGAAACATAATTTTCCCATTACATCTATAGCATATAAACTTCCTTCTTCCTCTTTTGTTTATTAAAAAATAATAAATGGAAATGTCTACATATTATCAATTTCATTGCCTTGATCATCTGCACATTGTATAAATTTACTTTAAATACTTTTGCAAAGAGATGACCTTGGGCATCAATGCATAAAATAATAATGTTGCTATCTACATACAGGACAAGTCAGCAATCATCCAGAGTGGAGATAATTACTACTATTACCACCTATAGAACCTATTGGTCCAAACTACATGCTCTTTCATTCAGAGACTTGCTAGGTACTTCAAGTTGTTTTTCCTATCCTGTTTGAGAACTTGCTTATAATTTATCCCCTCACTTTCAAATGAGAAAACAATCTCAGAAAGTTAGGGTAACATTCACAAAGCCCACAGAGTTAAATGTGTTTGTGAGTGTGTCTGTGTGTGTTGTGTGTGAGAGACAGTTGGTACTGAAAATATTAATTGGTTTCAGAGTATATACTTCTCTTAAAGTGTTTATTCATCATTTTTCTCATTCTCAAAAATGAAAATAATTCAGTGTATTTCTTCTTGCAAGTAACTTCCTGTTTGACACTAACAATTATAATGCAACTCGTGAAAATAAAGAATTTCTACAGAGGAAAATTCATCATAACAAGTGGATTTGGAGGGATACAGTTTTAACACAGTGTCTATTCCATAGGTTGATATTAAATAGAAAGAGACAAGTAATTGTACCAAGTTAAAATAAATCATTAAATAAGAATCAAAAAATAAAATATAATCTAAAATTTTCTCTTAATAGAAGTGCTTTATACCTTAAATCCAATTAGTTTGAATTGAAAAGCGGTTAATCAATTTCTATCTTGCATTGTTTTGCAACAATGACTGAAGTAGGAGAAAAAAAACAAAAAAACCTATTCTCAACAAAACACTCCTCATCTTTAAGTGTTTTCCAAGTTAATTGTGTATTGTGTTTGGACTGACCAATGCTCTTTTCAACTACTTTCCAGTCCTTAGACACTTCTTTTTTTTTTTTTTTTCCTTAAACACTTCTAAGAGCACAAATACACTGCATGCACACACACATTCACACAGCCACATTTGTTGGAAAATATTACTGAATTAAGTTACCTCGTGATAAAACAACATGATCTATCAGGCAATCAAATCTTATAGAGAGGCAAGAGGTAAAACAAACTAGACTTCACATATGTAGATAGAAATCAAGTGCATTTAGTGCACTTTGAAGGAATGGGTAAAGTTACTGAGTAAAGTGTCCTGAGTCATAAAGGAGTCTGTTTCCAAGTAACACGATGGAAGAAAGTGAAATTTTAAAGACATGGGAATGAAAGTCATATTTTTAATTCAATTGCATCCATTAAAAAAAAAAAAAAAAGAAAAAGAAAAATAGGAGAACAGAGGCAGCAACCTCTTCGACCTCAGCTGCAGCAACTTCTTCCTAGGAACATCGCCAAAGGCAAGGAAAGCAAGGACAAAAATGAACTATTGGGACTTCATCAAGATCAAAATCTTCTGCACAGCAAAGGAAACAGACATCAAAACCAAAATACAACTGACAGAATGGGAGCAGATATTTGCAAACGACATATCAGATAAAGGGCTAGTATCCAAAATCTATAAAGAACTTATCAAGCTCAACACCTAAAGAACAAATAATCCAATATAGAAATGGACAGAGGACATGAACAGATATTTCTGCAAAGAAGACATCCAGATGGCCAACAGACACATGAAAAAGTGCTCCATATTACTTGGCATCAGGGAAATACAAATCAAAACCACAATGAGGTACTACCTCACACCAGTCAGAATGGCTACAATTAACAAGTCAGTAAATGACAGATGCTGATGAGGATGCAGAGAAAGGGGACCCCTCCTACAGTGTTGGTGGGAATGCAAGCTGGTGCAACCACTCTGGAAAACAGCATGGAGGTTCCTCAAAATGTTGAAAATAGAGCTACCTTATGACCTGGCAATCACATTACTGGGTACTTACCCTAAAGATATGAAGGTACTGATCCAAAAGGGCACGTGCGCCCAAATGTTTATAACAGCAATGTCCACAATAGCCAAACTATGGAAAAAACCTCGATGTCCATCAACAGATGAATGGATAAAGAATTGTAGTACATATATACAATGGAATACTACGCACCCATCGAAAGAAATGAAATATTGCCATTTGCGACAACGTGGATGGAACTAGAGGGTATTATGCTTAGCGAAATAAGTCAATCAGAGAAAGACAGTCATCATATGATCTCCCAGATATGAGGAAGTGGAGAGGCAACATGGGGAGCTTGGGGGGGTGGGGAGGAAAGGAATAAATGAAACAAGGTGGGATTGGGAGGGAGCCAAACCATAGGAGACTCTTAATCTCACAAAACAAACTGAGGGTTGCCAGGGGTAGGAGGTAGAGAGAGGGTGGTTGGGTTATGGACACTGGAGAAAGTATGTGCTATGGTGAGTGCTGTGAAGTGTGTAAACCTGGTTGATTCACAGACCTGTACCCCTGAGGCTAATAATACATTATATATTAGTAAAAATTTAAAAAAAAAAGAAAAATAATTCTTTCTTCTCTGGTGATAAAAATGAAATTTAAAATTTGGGATACATCAAGAAAGTTAGAAAACAATTATTCATCGAAATCTCTACTAGTGCTCTTTTGTACACAGAGATTACCCTAGTGACCTATTATTTATTTATCTTTTTAAATGAGTCTTGTGGCCAGATCTGACTTGAGGTTCTCAGTCTCTTAAATTCATTGAGTCTTAGGGACATGTAGGGCCTAGGTCTAAAGTATCTATTATGAACTTAAGACCAAAAGCAAATATAAAAAGGATTTCAGTTAAAATTTTCTATGTATTATTATTCTATCCACTGAACTGAATAAGGATGTTGACATATTACCTGACAAAGTAGTACACACTTAATATTTACTGTTTGAATGACTTAAAAAAAAAGATTATATTTATTTATTTGAAAGAGAGAGAGTATAAGCCAGGGGAGAGGCAAAGGGAGAAGCAGACTCCCCTACTGAGCAGCCAGGGCTCAATCCTGGGACTCTGGGATCATGACCTCAGCTGAAGACAGATGTATAACCAACTGAGCCACCCAGGCATCCCTGTTTTAATGACTTAATAGCCTTTCAAATACTTTCTTACAAATAAATCTATCTTTCTCTACATTGTATGTCCTAATATTTTTAGCATACAAATGTTTTTAGTTCATAGAAATTATAAGGAAACATGCTTATAAAGATTAGAATATTGAACATATCAAAGCTATGGATAACACAAAATATGTGATTTTTAATGCTTTCACAGTTCATGAAGTGGTTTGGGGGGGTCTTTTTAAAAGATTTTATGTATTTATTTGGCAGAGAGCATGAGAAGAATGAGCTGCAGGCAGAGGGAGAGGGAGAAGCAGGTTCCCTGATGAGCAGGGAGACCTACCCAGAGCTCCACCCCAGGACCCTGGGATCATAACAGGAGCAGAAGGCAGACACTCAACCAACTGAGCCACCCAGGCACCACTTACAGTTCATGAAGTTTTTTATCTTTTCCTTTTCATGAATGGAATGGATAGATAATTTTAACCATTCCAGCTCCTAGCTTAAAATGTGATCAGTGTAGGGCATTGGGGTGGTTCAGTTAGTTAAGTATCTGTCTTTGACTAAGGTCAGAATCCTGGGGATCCTGGGACAAAGCCCTGCCTCTGGCACCTTGCTCAGCTGGGAGTCTGCTTTTCCCTCTCCCTCTGTCTCTCACTATCCCCCCCCCCTCACATTTTCTCTCTCTCAAATAAATAAATAAAATCTTTAATTTTTTAAAAAAAGTGATCATGTTATTTTGTTTTGAAACCTGATTGGAGCTCTATGCCATTCCAAATTGTATTTGCCCTACTAGACAAAGCACAGATTGACATAAATATAAAGACTGTGTATACTACAGTTATTAATTAGGCAATTATACAGAACATTTGTTTTCAGATCATCCAGATAGGTAGGAATGTTCATAAGCGAAAAGCCCGTCAGTGAAGGCCCTGAGTAAAGCTGGAATGTGATGCAGTATTCCAAGCACGATGTTCCTAAGCTCAGTTTCATACCACAGGACCACATGATTTCAAGGCTTTATTTTTTACCTCTTTAATATGATTAATTATATTATAATAAATATATTTATTATATAATATAACAATATATAATATAATATATTATATAATAATATAATATAATTAATATGATATGCCTCTCTCCATTTAGGATCAAATTTATGTCGATAATTAAATAAATTCAAGTCCAAACTGAAGATCAGGTGAAGCACAGGGATAAGTGCACCCAAAGGAGGTGGTCTCAGCTCCATGGGACATGGGATTTATAACCTGGTCCTGGAAATGTAAGACGGGTAGTTGGGCCACAGAAAGGATGTAACACAGCTGACTGATCATATGAAAACCTTACAACAAAGAACAATGAATGTGATGACCAAACTGAAGTCTAATAGTGAAGACCAGAACTAAGGTGATTCCAGAGGCTACATGTGAAATTTCTCCAACTGGAGAAAATAGATGAAATTTGAGATCACACTTCATTTATTGTATTTATTTTGGTATTATGTTCCTTAATTTCCAGGGAAATTATTGTAATCCTTTTATATCATCATCATTTATAAATTCATAATTTGTAAATGATATAGACCTATTTGTATCATTGCTATTTGTGAATTCAAGCAGTAATTTGCATCCTCATCGGATTTTTGGGGAGCATTAAATCAGATAATATGCTTGTGGTGAGCATAGCATGATATATGAACTTGCCAAATAACTCTGTTGTACACCTGCAACCAAAGTAACATTGTGTGTCAACTATATTCAAATTAAAAAAAAAATTAAATTAGATATAACATGAAAATTGCTCGATATAATTCCCAAGTTCAGAATGTGTCTAATTATTAACAAACTGTCTTCTGCAATTAAATGTGGAACTCTCTTATGAGAGTATGCCTTTTTTCTTGATGCCTCTGACAAAAACTGACAGGATATGTTAAATGAAAGTGTCTCCTATAGGATCGTAAAACATCTAAATTGGTCTTCTCCACAGAAATCTCCTTTCATGCTCACTTTTATCTCATGAGATGTTGTCAAACCATATGCAATTTCATCTCGTCACTTTGTTCTATTTGACCAATTCCAGTTTTGATTATACTGTGTTTTTCTGGATGATTGTCTCAGTCTCCTCCCTCCCTTTTTTTTTTTCTTTTTTTCTGATAAAGATGTGAATTTAGTGCATTTCCACCATTATCCATTGCTTAAGTGTAGTTTACTAAATCCATCTGTGCTGGAAGTACCCCCATCCTTTGTGAGTCCAAAGCACTGTCTGTATCTGTTCTTACCCTTAATTTTTGCTCAAACTCATTCATATGAGATTTCTCTCTCCTTCTGAACTTGAGCCTTTACCTCGACCTCCATCCCCCATTAGCCTTTCCCTTTGTCCTGCAAAAGTTAGTGTTAATAAGACTTTATTGAGACTAATTTGACCACAGCAATTACCATGTGGTAAATGTGGTTAAATTAGCCTCTATAAACCACAAGTTAACATCATGTGGTAAATGGAAAGGGAACCAAAGCTTCAAGGCTCCTGACTTCTTTAGTCATCTAGGGCCTTGGGAGATGCCCAAGCGATGTTTTCATCTGGACACAGATTTTTATAAAATTTGAACAGCTGAAATATTTTAGGATCTGATAAGGCTGTTGTGTCATTCCAAAGTCCCCTTCATCAGATTGCCCATTAATTAAATCTGAAGTGCCTCCAGCCATACCTGTTGCCAATTTAATGGAAAGCTAAGATTTAGTTGGATACTTAGTTTGGGCTGAACTGAGTTTGGGTTTCCATGTACATTTAGCATAGGTTTAGTACCAAAAGTATATGTGTGTACAAGTATGTGTATGTATATGTATATGTGTGTATCTACATATGTGATAAACATAATGTATATAAGCATGCACATACATATACTAAATATACTATGTCTATATATGCATGTATATATATGTATAAATGTATACCACATATATCATGTGTATATGTGATTTGCATTCACTTCTGTGTGTAACTGTTATTGCTAACCATACCACTATAGAAATAACTTTCATCTCACTGACTTAAAAGGCACATATCACATCCAGGGCTGGAGTTTATCTCAAGAGTATGAGGTTTCTCCCACTGCCTTAAAGGCCAGAAATACACAGACATGGGATGAGGAACAAAGTGTAAATTATATAGAGTGAAATTTAGAAAAATCTACACAATGTTAGAGCTTATATATGAAAGACACTTGATAAAGATTTTCCCATTTTTCAACAATGCCAAACATTTATATAACATTACCAATGAAAAGTTGTGAACTTGAAAGAAATCAAATATATTAAAATCAGCCAAGCTAGAAGAGTGAAAAATTGTATTTTTAATGTTCTCTGTGGAAATAATATAACAAAAATATTGAACATTGAAGATGTATTAAAAGACCATGTCACTAAAAATGAAGCAAAATAGTAATAGAAATGTTTTGGACAGTTAATTCATGAATATTTCATAACAATGTTATGAATTTTGTGTTGCTAGTGATATTAAATATTTTTACATATTTAATGTGTTGTGGCTTCTTTTACTAAAATAATAAAATACTTAGTTTTTAAACCTGCCATTGTATTTGTAAATTTGTCTTATTTCCCTAGTCCCCAACTTGTGTCTTAGGCCTCATAAATCTTGGACCCTTCTCTAAGACTGGGGTGTGGTAAGTGTGGTTCTCAATATCTTGCTTCAACTAAGTTAAAAGCATTGCATTTTTAAAAAGTTAAGTCTTAGTGTCTTATTATTTTGCCCATTTTATGCAACCTGGAATCAACAAATTACAGATATAATATTGTTTGTTTTCTAATTGGGGAATTTCATTTTACACCCTCAAATGCCTTTTATTATTTTTTCTTTTCTACTAAAAAGATTACCTAGCAGGAAATAATTTAAGAGTTTTAATAGTTCTGCAGTTATCTATTCTAAACATTGATCTAACACATTTATATAGAATTTTTATCAGATAAATAAACTTGAACACTGGCTCTGATTTGATAGCATTGATTCTACATGCAACCCATTTAGTTTTTTTTGTTTTTTTAAGATTTTATTTACTGGGGCGCCTGGGTGGCTCAGTGGGTTAAGCCGCTGCCTTCGGCTTGGGTCATGATCTCAGGGTCCTGGGATCGAGTCCCGCATCAGGCTCTCTGCTCGGCAGGGAGCCTGCTTCCTCCTCTCTCTCTCTCTCTCTGCCTGCCTCTCTGCCTACTTGTGATCTCTCTCTGTCAAATAAATAAATAAAATCTTTAAAAAAAAAAGATTTTATTTACTTATTTGGCAGAGATCATAAGTAGACAGAGAGGTACACAGAGAGAGGGAGAAGCAGGCGCCCTACTGAGCAGAAAGCCCGATGTGGGACTTAATCATGAGATCATGACCTGAGCCAAAGGCAGAGGATTTAACCCATGGAGCCACCCAGGCACCCACAACCCATTTAGTTTTGAGCAAGATATATTCGATGTCTTTTGCAATGTAGGTTGGTATTTTTCTTTAATATTTTCCAACCAGTCATTTATGTGTTCCTTTTAAAGTCCTATAGTTATATTTCTGCCCCTTCTCCATGCAAAACCCACCAAAGAGTTGAGAACATTCATCCTGGTACCCCACATCTAGCCTTAGGAAATCCTGCCAAAGAATTGCTACTATTCCGTATAAGAAATCATATATTCTATAAGTTCTTTACGAATCTGGCTATTTCCAGTTTATTGATACTCTTTAAAACAGCATGTGTTCAGAGCAGAACACAATATCATAGTTGTAATTTATTGAGAAGAATAGAGAAGAAGTGTCACTTCTTTCATAGATGTCCTGTTTCTCTTTCTGTAGCCAAATAATACCATTGAATCATCTTAAAGGTAACCATTGAGGAAAGAAAAAAAAGATCCTGAATATTTTTTTCATGTTCTCTTGTGAAATTGCATAATTGGTTGGAGGGCTCCTAGCAAAAGACCTCTCATACATTCCTATTATCATCTGTGGAGAAGTCCACTTGAAAAAACAAATCTAAGCATGACCTATGGCCAACAGCCAGTGAAGAACTGAGACCTGAGACCCACAGTCCAAAAACTGACAGCTGACAGTGAACTGAATTCTGCCAACAACCACATATGCTTAGAAGCAGACCTTGAAAGTTGAGATGTTAAATGGAAAAAAAAAAAGTTGTTTATCTGAATTTTAAATGTAGCTAATACCTTATATCTTATCTGGCAGCCCTACCCTAAGACAAAGGATGAAGTTCAGCCCTGACTGAACTCCTGTCTCAAGGCATGTGTAAGATAATAAATGTGTTTTATTTTAAAACACTACCTTATGGGGGCGCCTGGGTGGCTCAGTGGGTTAAAGTCTCTGCCCTCGGCTCAGGTCATGATCCCAGGATCCTGGAATTGAGCCTCGCTTAGGGCTCTCTGCTCAGCAGGGAGCCTGCTTCCTCCTCTCTCTGCCTGACTCTCTGTCTGCTTGTGATCTCTGTCTGTCAAATAAATAAATAAAATCTTTTAAAAAATATTATAAAACACTACCTTATGAAGTAAATTGCTATGAAATAAAGAGAAAACCAATACACCATTTCGTTAAATTTTGTCCATTTTCCAAGAAATCAAATCTATTTGGATCTTGAGTTTACTGTACTATATACCCTTCTCAATTTCTTGTTCAAAAAGCCATTTCCTATCTTCATCAGGTTAGTTAAAAATAATTTATTAGGAACTAGTTGACAGTAGACACTTGGAATATGTCAGTAGAGAACTCTATGTTGACGCAAATTAATTACATGAGCATAGCCATGTTACTGTGATTAATCAGCTAAATATGTATATAATTTATTTTTTGCCTTCTCAAATATCTACAATTTTTATGGAGTAAATCAAAAGAGCACTTGCATAATTGTTGTTGGAGTCCCATTATATTTTGTCTAGTTGACCTACTTATTATCACCATTAAGGAAGATTTGTTTAACTTGTTCTTAATAGATTATGTTTTTTGGAACATGGTTCCTTCTTTAAGATGCTCACAGACATGAGGTGAATACAAAAATAAATGAGAATTTTGCCTCTTTTGAACACTAAGGCCATCAATCTATATAGATTTAAAGTAAGACTTATGGGCATATGTGTCAATATCTCAGATATTTTCAACCCTCCATGAACATCATTAACAGAAGTGTAGTGATATTATTTTCTGTTTATTTTTCTTATCTAGTCCCAAATTCCATCCCTCTTAGGAGAGGGGAGTTGGGGAAAATTGGAGGGGGATATGTACTGTGAGAGACTGTGGACTCTGAGGAACTAACTGAGGGTTTTGGAGGGGAGGGGGTTGGGATGTTGGGTGAGCCTGGTGGTGGGTATTAAAGAGGGCACATATTGCCTGGAGCACTGGGTGTGGTGCATAAACAATGAATTCTGGAACACTGAAAAGAAATTTTAAAAAATAAATAAAAATTTAAAAAAAAGAAAAAAAAAGGAAAATGTCCAGTGTGGGGAGAGCTGGTTCAGTAGAAAACACTGCATCTTTTTTAGCTTCATGACCCTCCCAGGACTTGGGTAATTTTTACTCAAGCACATTTAAGATTTACTTATCTTTATCTATTGGATTTTAATTTTTTCACTGTTCTTCACAATGCCTCCTTTTTAAAATTTTTTTTCTTGGCAAGAGAGAAAACTTTCTCCTAATTATTTCTCCATCAGATACTTTCTGACAAAATATGTTCTACCCTCCCCTGAAGGGTTCAAAGAATAGAGAATGGTTCCAACCATAAAGCCAAATACATTAGAATTATGATTCATATGCTATAAATCATTTAATTCATGAATCATTAACTAACTAACTGAACTGCATCATGAAATATATTTTTCTGCAATGAAGTTGGAAAATTTTACTTATGCATTAATCAGATGTTAAATTACATGTAAAAGAAAACTAATCTCTGATAGCATTTGAGGGATAAGCCAACTGATACTAAAATGAGCAAATTATTCTGGTACACATTTCCATGAATATTTTTAGAAGTAGTATGTGATTCTCAAATATCAGGGTCCACAACAGATTCAAGGACAGGTATTAAAATCCAGACTCCCAGCCCCAATCCAGATTTTTTTTTTAATTCAGGTGGTCTGAATAATGACCTAGATTATGGATTTTTCAACAATTAATAGTAATTCAAATGCTTATTCTCACTTTGAGGGAAAAAATGGTACCTCCTTCACACTTCTCATAATTTTTCAGGAAAAAATAAAAAACAGGTTTTATAAGAGATGCAGCTTTTGTTATATCCTTGTGTATCCAATGAAAAGAAAGCCAAAGAAGGAATAGACCAGGGGTTTCAGAGTAGCTTAATAAATGGTTCATTTGAATAAACCTGACAGCAAGGCTCAGCCTTAAAGGATTTGGGGTTCTGACCCTTTTATTCTTCCATATGCTTTGCAGAGAGAATAGAATAAAAAAAAATGTTGCCTTTATTCTGACAATTTTATATAACCCTTGCCACTTTAGATCTGGAAGAGCACTTGCACCTTATTAAGATCTGCCTAACAAATTGCCAAAGAATACTAAAGACAAAGACGTGAAGTCCTTTCCCATTTGGAAACTAGAAAGAGCACCTTCTTCAAGTGGGGGTCAGTAGAGAGAGACAAAGACTAACTTATTTCATTCACAGATTTATGTTCTCTGGCACCTTACTGCTCTCCTACCACTAAGGAAGTCCACAACACTTTTGCATGAACTCTGTTACTTCCCCAGTGCTATTTTCAAAACACTCCCATTCCACTTTTTAAAAATATTTTACTTATTGATGTATTTATTTAGAAAACACAAGCAGGAGGAGAGTCAGAGAGAAAGGGAGAAAGAGAATCTTAAGTAGACTCCCCATTGAGCATGAAGCCCATCTCAGAGCTGGGTTCCAGGACCCCGAGGTCGTGACCTGAGCCGAAATCAAGAGTCATAAGCTTAACTGATTGAGCCATGCAGGTAGGAGCCCCTCATTCTACTTTTTCCAAATGTTCTTCTCTGAAGCTCATGCCTTCAACCCATTCTCCATAGGGACATCATCTGAGATCATTAACTTTCATTCAATAGAAGTGCTGCTACTGGACTCCCAGTATTCCTTGATTTGCCCTCAACTTTGGTGGATCCAATGACTATATGGCTGGCATATTTAAAACCACATCTTTCCACAGCTTTGATCTTCATCCCACTCCATACAACATATACATTTCTACTCTGAGGTTCTGAAACTTGTCACCCTCTGAGATACTGTACCTGTGGAATTCAGATCCTTCCCTCTCTAGAGAGAAATCCCTATCCTGACCATCCTCTTGATGCTACTTATTCTAAAGAACAAAATAAGAACATAATCATAAAATCTAAGAAAATCATGAAGAAAACAAAAAGAAGAGGAGCTAGATGAATGTATAATGTCTCAGGAAATAAGAAATCTCAATAATTCCAAAGACCAAATAATTCTCATTCGATACTGCTGTCATAAAACAATATTCTTGTATTATTTTAATCCTGTTGAAATTACTAAAATTTTAGTTCTATGGTAAAGCATGGGGGGTATGGTACCTTCGTTGAAAAGAATATGTATCCTGTAGTTGTCCATTATAGATGTCTAATTAATCTAAACATTATATAATTAATGTTCTTAAAGATAAAATCACACGTAAAAAAAAATTAGTAAAAATTCCCCTCCTTCGAGAGTTTTCAAGTTTGCTTAGAAGCTTATATAATTAGATTGAAAGTCCAGAGCTTTTTGTTTTCCCAAGACAGTAGTGAAAACTCTAGTAGATCCTTATTCTTCACAATCAAGGTCAGAAATAAAAAAGAATAATCTTCAAGACATATAGTTATTATAGCACTTTATAATTATTAAATGATTACTATGCTCCAAGAATTTTACTAATTCTTTTACATAATTTAACTTATTTTCTCAAACTTCCAACTACCTATTCAATACTTCCACATAAAGTTCTTACTGATATCTCAAACTTTATATACTTGAACTACAGCATTTGAATTCTATCACCAAATTTTTCTCTCTTGTCCCTAAATTCTCATATCATTAAATGATCTCACAATTGATCAATTATTTATAGAATTACTCTAAAAGGCCAACAGTATTTTCCCCAAAACTTTTAGAATATGTACAGACAAAATTTCTAGTAAGGATTTAAATGATTTAAACTTTAGTCTCACCAATGTACTAATTCACAAAACAAACACATAATTATTATATGCAAGAATAAGCATGTATCTTACAGATATTTTGCAGCACAAATGCAGCTTTGCTTGAAAATTATGTGTTGTATCATTCTTCTTTTCTGAAATTCCAGAACAGGCAAAACTAATCTATGGTGGCTGAAATCAGAAGTCATTTTTTTTTCCCACAGGGGAGGTACTAACTGGAAAAGATAACAAGGAAATGTTATGGATTGAAAGATGGGTTCTATAATAGAAAGTCACAGGGAGCTCAGTTTTTTAAACTCAACTTACTCTGCATTTAAAAATAGAACTATGTAAGGTGGAAATGCCTTTTCAAAAAGAACATTTGAGGTTTAATTTTACTGTACTACTTCTTATGAATTTATATCATTAGCAAAAGGCAAGTTTCTCCTCTGTTAGAGCACAGCAGTTGTTTTTTTTTTTTTTTTTTTTTTAATAATCTACTGGCTTTCCTTCTTAATTTATGTTGACCTTTTGAGAGAAAAACATTTTTCTTCTTCTAACTCATATTAAATCCACCCTATTTTCTGAGAAGCCTATTATGTGACACTCACTGTTAGGTACCAGTAGTTTGAATACACATTAGATAATTTCCTGTTTACAAAGACTTGATAGTCAAGAAGAAAATAGGTATGCTACTAGTGAGTGGAAACAAAAATTGTCTGTGAAACAAAGGACCACTAACCTTGTCTAACTCTGTTAGACATTGCTAATAACTACAAAAACAATAACAAATCTGAGATACAATTATATCCCTGGTAATGATTATTTTTATTTATTACTTTGAGGATGTAACTTTTAGTAAAGATATAATTCTATAGTCAGAAAGACTATATATCTGGGTTAACTGTATATTCCTACAAAATCAGATACTCTACAGTTAATTTTGGATAAACAAGTTGTCAAGAACTATGAAGGACCTTGCCAGTTTAATAGTTACGCTGTTTCTTGTTTGGTAGAAGAAGACATGCAAATCCTACATCATAGCCAAAGGAATATAACAGTAGTCATAGAAGTAGCATTAAAGAGTGTCTGCATTTTCTTGTACTGGTTGCCTGAGCTATAATTCTTACAGGACAACATAAAGGTGACACATGCACACACAGTGGGTTGAGTTACTGAGAGGAACCCTGGGCATAGGAAATCGTAATCTTATACAATGGTCAGTAGGCACACTTACCTTGTGCTCCAGGGTGAAAGAAAACTGATGTTTAGAATACTGGATATTAAGTTAGTATAGTTTATATTTGTTTCAGTAGGAGATACCTTCTCTAAACGCAAGGTGATCAGTATACATGCAATCTTTGTAGAAATAGTACAAAACAAATTCCATAAGGTTTCTGTCCACAAACTGTGCAGAAACACAAAAGACCATTCCTCCAACATAAGTTAGACATGTTCCTGAATTGCTTTAAAAAATGTGGCATGGCATTTAAGTAACTATATTTCGGTATTTCAGATCTGCTCTGACACCTGTCATTGCAGATTATTCTAGGAGTATACTTCCTTTTGGGATAGAGTCAAGTGAGTATTTCAACAATGCTCACTAGCAGGTAACAGTGTACTATTGCCAAGTATCATTTGAAAATTTTCCTTAGTATTGTGCTGTTCACTACTGATGATATTCTGGTTTATGAAATGCTATAGGTCATCAGAAATATAAGCAGATTCTATTTTTGATCTAATTAAGTCTTTCACAAAATGAAAGCATGGAAATAATTAGGAACAGAAAAGTTACTTTGGTACTACTGCAATATTAATGTAGCCAATGCATTTCAAAATGTCTGTACTCCACTAGGCCTTTGGAAAGCAATTTTTCTCAAGTCTGTGATATTTAGTCTTGTGTTGACCAGTCCAAGAATTGATAATAACTCTTGGGAACCACATTTCATTTGTCTTTCTTTCTCAGGCTGGAGGGAAGTTCAACCTATCTGATTGAATGCTACCAATCTACCACTATGTCTTATAGATCCAACTTCAGAGATCTACACTTTATACCTGAAATAGCAGCCTCTCAATTTGCTGTCCAATTTGATATTAAAGCATTTGTACAAGGAGGGGATATTTGTGAAATGAGGCATAATGGAATGGTTCTGACTTTGCATAGTCTCAAGAGTAATTAAACTTGGGGGAACAGATTAAAAGAACAGCACGGAGCACTGGGTTTGGTGCATAAACAATGAACCTTGGGACACTGAAAAAATTAAATTAAATTTTAAAAAAAGAACAGCAGACAGTCATATTTACAGAATAATTACTACAATAAAAAATACTAAATCTCATCTATATTTCCAGCTAAATATTTCTTTGCTAAATGTCATGACCCTTATTTTATTGGAGTGAGGCTAAAGGTTAGAAATTTTAAAAAAAAGATTTTATTTATTTATTTGACAGAGAGAGAGAGAGAGAGGGAACACAAGCAGGGGGAGCAACAGGCAGAGGGAGAGGGAGAAGCAGGCTCCCCGCTGAGCAGGGAGCCCGATGTGGGGCTCAATTCCAGGATCCTGGGATCATGACCTGAGGTGAAGGCAGATGCTTAACCGACTGAGCCACCCAGGCTCCAGAAGGTTAGAAATTTTAAGAGATTTTTCCAGAACCCTGTAATGATCATTGAGTTCAGTCAGCCTGATGATTTTCATTGGAAGGAAAATGAGATCCAAATTTCAGACTAAAATCCTGGACTTATAAAAACTCAACCAATTAGACTCTTAGGATGGGTTGTCCACATTGCTCCTCACTCCATGCATTAGCATCCATAATCACTATTACATCATAGGATGCAAGCAAGTAGCACCATGTTATCATAACTTAGTCACAGACAGACCATTGGGAGAGTGACCATCATCACCTGCATAAAACGTTAGTTTATGTACTCATAGTAGAAATAGCAATTAAAAAAAAAAGGCAATTACCTGGGAATAGAAATCTTTGTCTAAATGTTGACCCCCACAAATTAATTGCAAGGTAAATATGCAAATCAGATATTATAACAACAATATTATATTTTAAATTACTGATCAGGACTACATGTCTAAAAGCAGGTCCAGTGTCTCCTTTGTCTCATTTTCTTAGGGACCGAAGAAATACATATTTAACTTGCTAGTCCCTATTTTTGCATTCCTCCAGAGGAGAGAACTTTTGGTCTTGACTCTCTACAGGTGGGTTATAATATATAACCAAGATATTCATGGCAAATGTGGAGGTCCTGAAAAAAACTGACCTGCCTGCAGAAGTGGTTCAATGGGTAGGTGAATCTGAAAGGTGTCACATGTACAGTTCTGACTCAGGTGTAGTTATACTCAGAGTCGCTATGAGATGAGAAAAATCTAATAGTCGGGGAATCAGTCAGAATCCAAAAACTTGGGTATTACTAAGTCCTTTGTCTTTCAGCCACAAGGACAGGGTTTAGTGTAGGGGCTTTAGTCCTGGAGTGGATTTAAAATGCTAGTCAGAAGAAACAGTTGGAATAGGCAAGGTTACAGATTTTGCAACCAGAAGGTCTATGCTTTAGTCCTACCTGTCTAAAATAGCTCTATCATTTTACTAGTACCCTCTATAATACAGTTTCCTTTTTTGAAAAATGGGCTAATTTTGAGACGAACAGAACGATTTTGGGACCGTTAACATGTGGAAGGGTACATAGAACATAGTAAGCTCTACTTGTTTGAAATATTAATGCTACTACTTATTGTTAAGAATTCTAACAACACAGAATAATAATAATAAAAACATAAAAAATAAAAAATAATAAAAACATTATTATTATATGTTATATATGTTATTGTATTACATTCAATTTTATTTGTATAACTACCTTGGGGACACCTTTCTGAATCTCTCGCTTATTCATTAAATATGTTTAATAGTACTCATCTTCCAAGTTGTGTAAGAATTAGAAGTTATAGGAGGTGCCTAGCATGGAGTTTGGGCTCAATAGCTTAATGATTATTTCTAAAAAGTAGTCATCAAAACAGATTAAGAATATAGAAATTTAGCAGCTGCCACTGAACAATAACTTGTGTGCTCAGTTTCCTCGAGGGCTCACCAGGTTTCAGGTCTCGGGGAGGAAAAAAACAAAACAAAACAAAACAAAAAAACTGATTCCATTTTAAACTGAAACCAGTGGAATTTAGAAAGATTCTGAAAAATTGGAATTGCCTATGCTTCAGTCAATCTTGGCTCTGGAATTTTGGTTAGGTGCCATTCCTCTATCCATCTTGAGAAAAACGTGAAGATGGAGCTGGTAAATACTTTGAGCTCAGAATTTCACAGCTAGTCTAAAATGGACAAATACCTTGCTTTGCAAGAGTGGGTAAGAAGAAGATACACCTTACTAAGTACTTCTTGGCAAATATTAAAGCACAACTTACATTGATTTTAATACAATCAAGAATGTACTATAGTATGCATTGACATGTTAAAATATTACCAAAATGTTATAAGACCCATCAACTTTGATGCACCTAATAAATACTTCTTTTCTAGCATTCTGTAAACTGCAGTGAAAATTTCATATATATATAAAAAGACATTACACATAAAGGATCTTGCTGCTCTTAGATATCTTTCATATGCTTATTGAATTATGAGAAACATGAGTCTTTGGCAAGATTTGAATGCACAGAGGTCCATAGTATTGAGGCATCCAATAGCAATGATTCCTGGGAGTAGATTTAGAATGTATTCTCAGTTTATCATTTTTTCCATACCATAAGCTACTTACCAAAAGAACTAAACTTTTCTATAGAGAGAATGAGAATATTAAAAATGAAAACATATTTCTGATTTCCTTTTCATATTTAAACATTAGAGCTAGTCTGGTCAAAAGAAAGAAAAAATAAGTTTCTTCTTTGAATAATCTTATTTTCCCCAAATGGTCTACCTACAGATATAAATTTTCCTAGAAAAAGACAAAAATTTGAAACTTGTGGCCTCCTACTTCTTTCAGCATTTATTTTTTTAAAGATTTATTTATTTATTTGAGAGAGAGAGAGAGAGAGAACACAGACAGAGGGAGAGGAAGAAGCAGACTCCTTGCTGAGCAGGGAGCCTGATGCGGGGCTCCATCCCAGGACCCTGGATTCATGACCCAAGTCGAAGGCAGAGAGCTTAACTGACTGAGCCACCTAGGCACCACTTCTTTCAGCATTTAATAGATGGAAAAAATTGAAACCAGAATAAAAATTGGGTACTTGGTCAAAATTTCAGAATGATCTATACCACCCTTTATGAACCCTTAAGTAAACAACTAGTTAAGCTATACGCAATTAAGCATTTATCTCTGTTGAGTTAAAGTAAAACATTAAGATGCAATTATGAATCTATTTATTCATTGAATTGAACAGATCATTCTTTATCACCTACCACATAACAAAGTCTATTCCAAAAAACGATGAATAAAACAGTCTCTATAAAATAATATATAAAGGAGTATACATTTTTAATTCAGAATTTGCAAAGTATAAATAGTCTGAGAAAAATATATAGACGTGTCCTTTCATATAGGTACAGGACACAAGAAACATAGTATATTAAGAATAGCATTAGTTTGGGGGCAGAAACCTGTATTTCAGCTGTGGAAACTTGAGCATGGTTACATGCAGATATATGATAGGGCAAATCACAGTAAATGGGAGATTTTGAAGATAGAAGCTAAAAATGGAAAAAGTCAGTCAAATGATACAAACTTTAAGATTGATCATTATAATTGGAGTAGTTCTATAGATGCTTTTTAAAAATTTTATTTATTTATTTAATTTATTTTTATTAGTTGTTACTAGTTAAAAATAAATATAAAGTGCATTATTATTTCTGCTCCTTCCATTTGTTTTACTTTCCTTCCATTTTTCTCAACCCCAGAGCAAGTAGGAAACTCATTTTGATGTTCTTCTGATACAATCTTTGTTGAGGTTCTTCATCTGATATGTTAATCTCACCCAGTTTAACAAACTGGTACTTTCCCAGCTATGGACCAAGGTGCCCAGTTATTTTAGTCCTGATAAAAGACAACTGTCAAGCTTTAGTTACAACCAATTTAGGAACTTCTCTGTGCTTGCTATTTCTGAATACACAGGAGTTGATTAGTTATTTATTTTGCAACAATCAAACTACTTGCCTGCCCTCTGGGAATTCAGTCAGTACTCAAAACATATTTGCAGCTCTGCCTGTAAATAGCCACATGCAAAATCCTAAACTGTCAAATTATTATCCAAACTATAGTATGATCAAATGTTGTTGCCTTTATTTGTGCTGAACTAAATTCATATTGTCCCCAATTCCTATGGATTTGGTCAATAACCCTACAGATGAGTGTAATTAAATTATTTTCTCCAAATGTTAATAATTAATTCAGATATTTATATGTCCTTATGTCTTAGACACTATTTTATGTACAGATTCTACATAATTATTTAGTTTTAATAATGAGAATGATTCAAACAGTTGTATGTTAAAGTGACTCAGTATATTTTTTCTTCACTAAGCAAATAGTCATTGTTTTCTTGCTATCTGTCAGATAGCAGAGAAAATATAAAAGACACAATCATTGATGTAAATTAATTTTCAGTTATTTTAAAGACATTTATTACAGAATTCAGAAATTAAAATTAAGCCCAATAAATTCTTTGCTAAAAGTGAACAAAAGATACCAACAGAAATTGAAGGAGGCTGACTTGGATTAGCATCCTGGCAGACATTATTACTGAGCAGATATATTTTCTGGAGGATTAGATAAATATGGAAAGAAGGAAGCCCAAGTTGAACAAACAACAAGTGAAAAACATGCAGTTATTTAACAAGTGTGGCACCTTTAAGCAAACTCAGGTAGTTTGTTTTTACTGGAAAGTTGCATTTACATTTAAGATAAAGAAAACGTGGGGGTGCCTGGGTGGCTCAGTGGGTTAAAGCCTCTGTCTTCAGCTCAGGTCACAAACCCCAGGGTCCTGGGATGGAGCCCCATAATGGGCTCTCTGCTCAGCGGGGAGCCTGATTCCCTTTCTCTCTGCCTGCTTCTCTGCCTACTTGTGATCTCTCTCTCTCTGTCAAAGAAATAAATAAAATCTTACAAAAGAAAAAGAAAAAAAAATGATATGTAAAAGGAGTCTTTTTCATGTATGCCAAGAGTTTGTGATTTAGTTTGAATTTAACTTGAAACTAATAAGTACTCTAGAGGGTTTTATGCAGAACAACATGATGATATATGGGTGAGACTTAACAAATCTAAGGATGGAATGGAAGGCTAGAGTGGAGCAGTGATGGTGAATCAAAGGCTGGAGACGTGTTAGTATAATCGTTGTTAGAAATGAGTGAGGATATACAATGGTGCATCTACGTCTGAAAGCTGTATGACAGTTCTTTGAATGATGAAACAAAGTTACCACATGATTTGGCAATTCCACTGCTACTTATATCCTCTAGAAAAATGAAAACATATCTACACAAAAACTTTGACACAAATAATTAGAGCAGCATTAATTATAGTAGCCCAAAGGTGGCAACCACCCTGATGTCCATCAACTAATGAATGGACAAATAAAATATGGGGTATTCATACAATGGAATGTTATCTGACCATTAAAAAAAATGAAGCAAAACAAAATAAATCAAAAAGTGAAGTACCAGTACCAGTGACTGCTTGGATGGAACCTGAAGCTTAAAAACACTATGCTCAGTGAAAGGAGGACATCACAAAAATCTAATTTTATGTGTGTGCATTCATATGAAAACCAAGAATAAGGAAATCTATAGAGACGAAAAGTAGATTAGTGCTTCCTTAGGGCTAGAGAAGATGAAGAAACAAGTTGGTAATGGATAATGTATATAATGTTTGTTTTTGAGGTATGTGAACATACCAAAAATCATAGAATTATACATTTTTTAAAAGATTTTATTTATTTATTTGACAGACGGAGATCACAAGTAGGCAGAGAAGCAGGCAGAGAGAGGAGGAAGCAGGCTCCCTGCTGAGCAGAGAGCCCGATGCGGGGCTCGATCCCAGGACCCTGAGATCATGACCTGAGCCGAAGGCAGAGGCTTTAACCCACTGAGCCACCCAGGCGCCCCAGAATTATACATTTTAAATGGATAAATTATATGGTAAATGAAATGTATCTCAATAAAGCTGTTTAAACAGGAAAAAAGAAAAACGTAGTAATGAGAACCTGAGTAAAGGCAAAGCATTAAGAATAAAGAGGAGAGGACTGAAAAGTTGAGAGATATAAAGTGTTTTATGGTGAACTGGACTTCCCAGCTGGCAAGGGATGGTGGGAGCAGTAAGGGAAAAAGGAAAAGTTGGGATGATAATCTGGTTTATTGTTTTGGGATAAAACAGTGATGGGGATTCCAATTATTGAAAAAAATTGTAAAAAGTCCCCAGGAATATTACATATATTTAGAGATAGTGAGCTAATATATAATTCTGTGCCTTATGTGTTGAGGTTAAGCTGCTGTATATGTAGGATTGCCAGTAGGCTATTTAATATGGATACACCACTTCAGATATCCTTCTAAACTATAACTGTAGATTTGAGAGTCACCAGTAGAAAATAAAACTGTAGGTATAGGCAATTTCTCCAGAAGGACTATTTTGAGAGGTGTGAGTAAAGACAATGTATTTTGGAGACCACTGTGGCAGAGAGAGGAAGAAGAACTTGGCTAGTGTTATTTTAGAGTTGATCCACTTTGAGTAGGATTTTGAATTAAATAATACATTACATATTGTCTAGTACAGTGGTTTTCAAATATAGATGTAGATGACATAGATCACTTAATTCTCATATAATCATAATAGAAGTCCAGAATATAAAACAAGTAAAACAGCTACTCTATTCAAGACAGAGAATGTAAGGATGAACTTCTGGCTGTCCTTACCCACTTTACAGCCAAAGTCAATGAATTGCTCGCTGAAATCCTCTTAGACCTCTGAGATTGCAGTGTGAAAAATGCCTGCTTTTACTGACACCCTTATTTTACTTAGGAGAGAAATCATGCCTCAATTAGAGGTCTGAGAAGCAGAACCACAATCAGCATGACCCAATGAAGGACTTATTACAGGAATTAGACCTACCCAACTGTGAGACTAACTAGGGAAGGAAAGGCCCCAGAGTGGAAGCTGGAGAATCAGAGAAGTCATCAATCAGCTCTCCTGAAGCACGGATGCAGATGCAAATGTCCGAGCCTGCAAGGAAGTGTGGGGAACCAGGCATGTCCAGCTTTCACGATGAGACAAGAGGGAGAATTGGTGAAGTCTGTGAAAACAGCCACTACATCGGTAATGGACCGGGCAGCCAAGAAGAAGAGCTGAACACAGAGCAAGGCAGCGGGAGGGCGTGCTAGAATTCACTGGCATCTTTGCCTATCTTTCACCTTCATGGAATCAGGACAACTTTTAGAGAGTAAGCTGCTATTCCATTCCACCTTCTAAATCTCATGCAGAGTTCCTTTTTGGCTACCTTCCATTCCGGAAAGTGATTTCTGGGAAATATGGCTTCTCTCTAGGTAGGTTGACCCAGGAGAAAAACACCACAGTGACACTGACAAAACTTGAAGACAGTCTTTCACTGAACAATTAATTAATGTAAAAGCTGGCTATTTTAATCATGGAGTTCGTTTAAAAACTTATCTAAGTACAGTTAACACGCAATGTTATGCTAGGTGCAGGTGTACAACATAGTGATTCAACAAGTTTATATGTTACGTTATGCTCACCACAAGTATAGCTGCCATCTGTCCCCATCTGTCCCAATGTTATTAGAATATCATTGACTACATTCCTTATGCTTTGCTTTTTATGCCCTGACTTATTCAGTCCATAACTAGAAGCCTGCACCTCCCACTCCTCAGAATTCATTGTGTGTGTGTGTGCAAGTGTGTGTGTGGTATGTGTGTGTGTTTAACTCATAAAAAAAAAACTCTTTTTTGTTCTTTGAACTTTTTAAATTTTTTTTAAAAGATTTTATTTATTTATTTACAGAGAGATCACAAGTAGGCAGAGAGGCAGGCAGAGAGAGAGGGGGAAGAATGCTCCCTGCTGAGCAGAGACCCGATGTGGGGATCGATCCCAGGATCCTGAGATCATGACCTGAACCTAAGACAGAGGCTTAACCTACTGAACCAGCAAGGTACTCCCATTTGCACTTTTTTTAAAAAAGCAGATTTAAAAAAAAAAAAAAAAAGCAGATTTTTTTTTTTCCTGAAATTTTCTCTTGGGTCCGAGAATAGTAATTAGAAATATATTAAAAGTCGATCTTTGGTTTCCTGAATATATGTTTCTATTCTTTTTTGTTAAGTCTGCCTATTTTGCTTATACTTGGGTTTGCATTCTATACATTTACTCATGCTATTTATTTTTCTCTAATTCACTATGATCTTTATTTGAGTGTACCTATTTACAACATATGAGGTCTACTATTAGTATAAGTAGCTAACACAGGCTTCTTTTGCAGTTCCCTGAGACTATTTCTCCATTTCCAGTTTAAAATGGAAATATGAGTTATTAATTCCATTAAGTGAAAAGAGTTCATATGGATTTTCTAGGTAAATATCCATAATTAGGAAAGAAAAAAAAGGTATTTCTCTTAGGATAGGAAGATAATATGTTGTTCCACAGCCTTTATTCAAATTTTCTCTCCTGTCCCAACACTTTCTCTAGGACTTAAACACATCTCTCCTGCTCTGTAGAAACCACTTCTTATGCTTTAGGTTGAAATTAATAGCCAATATTGCCAGCTCCTCTATTTTCCCCGAGAAAGGGACACTATTAACCACCTACTTATACAATGATCAGTTATTTTTTTAAAATATTTTATTTATTTATTTATTTGATAGACAGAGATTACAAGTAGGCAGAGAAGCAGGCAGAGAGAGAGGGAGGAGGAAGCAGGCTCCCTGCTGAGCAGAGAGCCCGATGTGGGACTCGATCCCAGGACCCTGAGATCATGACCTGAGCTGAAGGCAGAGGCTTTAACCCACTGAACCACCCAGGCGCCCCTACAATGATCAGTAATAAAATAAATTACAGAGCTGCCTGGGTGGTTCAGTCGGTTTAGTGTCCAACTCTTGATTTCAGTTTGGGTCATGATTTTGGAGTTATGGGATTGAGATCCACATCGAGCTCTGCACTCAGCATGGAGTCTACTTGTCCTTCCCCCTGCTCATGTTTGCTCACACTCTCTCTCTTTCAAATAAAAATCCTTAAAAAATAAAATTATATTGACAATTATTCCCTGATTTTGTCAAAGTTATTTATAGATTGACGTTAACCCAGAGTTTGCTTAGGAAAGTCCATGCCCATAATACCCATGTTCTCCATCTATTAGATTTCATATGCTTGCTTCCTCACATATCCCTAAGATTTCTGGACAACCGATGACACCTATTATACTTTTTTGACACTGTTAGAATTTAAGGTTCTTTTGTAAATATTATTGTTTTAAGTCTATTGCCAGATGAAACACTTGGTAGATATAGAAGTATGTGCCACCATATTTAAACTGAAGAACACTGTTGGACCTCATAGAAATACTACCCTGACAGATGGACAATTTGGGGTCCTTGGCCCATGTCTTCACACCATGGTAAAACGAATCCTTTAGACTGCTTTCCTTAAAGTGCTCTAAGTTCCCCTCTAGTGCCTGGCATCAGCCAAAGTAAGAGAGATATGAAGACAGGGTTCCCAGAGAAAGGACAAGACCACTTTTTCTTGGGTCACAATTCACATCTATTGAGGAGCTTCCTAACTTCTTATTCCCAGCTGCCACATGCTGGATCAACCTGAGGCATTGCAAAGCTCTAGAGACCTGGTAATTTGCTGCATCCTGGAAAGGTAGGCTAGTAAGTAAATCACTTCCACTGGGTTTCCTTTTTTTTTTTTTTTTTTTTTTTTTTTTTGGTGAGACCCATTAGGTTTATAGTGTTTCTAACATGCTGACTGTAGATGACATTTGCTCACACTGGATACAAGACTAGCTCAGGGCTTTGGAATGAATGGTGTATTACTGATTTGCTCATCCATGAGTCCCTGTCTGGGTTTTCATCCATCCCTACTCCTACTATCATCCTGGTGGTGGTAAAAGCCAAGGTTTACCCTGAGCAAGCTCTGCATCACATGTCAAGGCAGTCATCCAGGCTTGTCTGTCCTTTATCTTCTTTGGAGGCCTTTGCTTTGCAATGTCAGTGAACCTCTCCAATAAATGTCCTTTCCTGCATTGAATGCATGTGGAAATGTTTTGCTCTCATGGGTGGATATTAAGTCATGCAAAGGTGAGACAGACAAAGAGAACTTTGGAAAGCAGAACCCCTCTTATTTTTCCATCAGTGAACTCCTTCACTGTCCTCCTTATTGGTAGTAATGAATGCAAGGCAGGGTACAATCAACACTGAGATCACATTCAAGAATGGCCTAAAGACTTCAAGAAGTTGTTGGAAGCTGTGGTGTTCTACCTTTACATTATAAAATTCTGAACAGCATATGTAACATGACCAGAAGAAGAATTATTGCTCACATTTTCCTGAATATTTAGGCTAAGGCTTTTATTCATGGTTATTACCAACAAAGCATAGGGACAACCTCTGTAAGAATCACTAAAAGCTAATATTTAACCAAAAGCATGAAAGATGATACTGTATTATGAGAAATGATGTGCCATTAAATAAGTGCTATTAGAGAACAGCAGAAACTGAAGACCTATATGGTTTCAATAAATACCATATTTGAAGAGCTATGGTATTGCAAGTAATACTAGTTGACTACTTTATCCCATGTGTATTGTAGTTTTCTAGGGCTGCCGTAACAAAGTAATACAAATTGAGCCACTTAAGTAATAGAAATGTATTGTCTTACAGTTCTGGAGGCCAGAATTCCAAGATCAACGTGTTGGCAGGTATATAACCCTTCTCAAGGTGTTCAAAGACCCAAATAATTCCTTGTCTTGTGGCAGCATAACTCCAATCTATATATGGTGTTCTGTGTACATCTGTGTCCACATTTCCCCTGTTTATAAAGTTATCAACGATACTGCATTAGGAGCCCACCCTACTCCAATATAACCTCACCTTAACTTATTATACCTACAACAGTCTTATTTCCAAATAAGGTCATATTCTGAGGTACAAGAAATTTGGGCTTTAATATATGATCTTGGGTTGACCTGGTTCAACCCCCAATATCAGGTATTAGGAGATACAAAATTATCTAGCAAGAGTCAATTTAACAGTAAAGGAAATCAAGATATGGTTCCTGGACATGAACTGTAGGAAGAGTTACCCAAACACAATGAAAGACATTCATGTGATGGGACAGTAAAACACATGAGTTGTTCATAACTCTTTTCTATCAAGTGTTGTGATTTTAATTATGTAGGTTGCTAGTTAAGAAAATGGGCAAGAAATTATTACTTACAGTTTAAGTACACAATTTGATTTTTTTCTATCTAAATTTTCTATAAGAAATATTTCTAAATAAAAAAGATTTCCTCATGTCTTCCTAAGTTAAATTATTTTAATGTAGGTATAATTCCTCATAAAGTCATGTTTATATAAGATTAGTGTTTAGTGAAAAGGAAATTTTAAAATGGAGGAAAAACCTTGCTGGGATTTTGAATAGTTTTAGACCCTCACATAGATCTTGTTGACAAATCCCTCTTATAGAGTATTTTCAGCATATTGCTTGAGCCAAGGACAGCATTTAGAAAGTCTGTCTGTGTATAAATTTGGAAAGTACAAATTGACAATATGCTTGATGACATGTCAAGAAATATTTCCAAATATTTCTGGTGTCAGCACAATTCAGATTCAAATAAGAATTTGTCTGACACAAGACCATTTATATGTAAACTAGTAAATAAGATGGAAGGAGAGAAAAGAGATGAGATGAGCTTTGTCACCCACTGCTGGATTTCAGAGTAATCAGTAAATGTCCTGTACAAAATGATCACTTGTCAAAAAGTCAACAAATACAGAACATTTTGGTTATCTGTCCAGGCAAAGAGGCACAATGATTATGCAATTTAAAAAATTATATACCATCGCCCAGAATATATTATCCAGAATCTTCTTTTTAATGAGATTTTTCTAGTGAGCTCATTAAGTATGATCCCAGTACTACTTTTGGGTGTAGTCATTTGCTAAAATTTGATTAAATTTGCTCAAACTTAGCTCTGGAAACTGATATGACTCCTTTTGCCTTTCTTTCTTTCTTTCTTTCTTTCTTTTAAGAGAATCAAAGAGACAGAGAGAGCACAAGTAGGAGAGGCACTGGGGAGGGACAGAGAATCTTAAACAGACTCCATACTAAAATGGAAATCAGATCACAACCTGAGCTAAAACCAAGAGTCAGACACTCAACTGACTGGGACACCCAGGTACCTACTTCCTTCTTTGTGTCTTAATTCAATTAACTGAAATGAGACTTGACCTTGAATAGCAGATATCTTGAAGGTAAAAGATGTTGAGTACTTCCATTGAGTATATCCAAGTAAAATTCTAGAGAAATAATGTCTATACATTTATACATTTTAAATCCTTTAGCAAACAAAATTAAATTTATAACATCCTTAAAATTTTCTTATTTATAAAATTTCCCCCCCAAATTATGTATTATTTATGGAATATTTTCTGTGTGTTAAGGAACTTTTCTCTTTCCTTGGGATCCAGTAGACAGAATAGGTGGAATGCTGATGTATGATCTAAAATTATAGATGGGGAAGGAATATTATAAAACTTGGATAAATTTATTAAATTGATTTCAAATAGTAATAGATGATATGAGAAAATGAAACTGTGTGATAGGAAACAATGATTGCGACAAAACACCTCTTGAGATTGAATGACCATGTAAGGCTTCTCAGAGACGTGGCATATAAAATGATCATTTAATGAAAACGAACATGTAAGTAAAGAGTTATATCAGAAAGCTCAGGGGGAAAAAAGTAAAAAGGCCCTAAAGAGGAATTAGCTTGAAATATTTGTAGAAAATGAATCTGGTTGGTGAGTTTCAAGCAAATGAGACATTGAAACAAGGTGTGATATGGGAGGCAGTCTGGAGCCAGATTTTCATAGTCCATACACGTCAATATGAACGATTTGGACTTTAATAGAATTGTGATGTTTGAAAGTGCCACAGTGATGTAAGTTAGTATTGGATTGCCCCTTTTGTAAGACAATTCTAAATTCTGGGCAAAATTAAAAAAGAAAGAACACTCAAAAAGCATAACTGTCTGAAGGTAGTGGAGTATGCCCAAATGCAGGCCGAGTTTGGAAGGATTATCAAGACTTAGAAAAGAGGATACTCCAGGGTGGGCTTTCCATTTTACACGTTATGGGCTGAGGGGGGACATGTTTGGCAAACAAAGAATGGCTAGAACTTTAATTGAAAACTTGCTGTTATCTTAACTGTGTATAACTATACGTAAGATGTTTTTCTTTGGCTACTTTAAAGATTTTTTTTTTTTTTTTTTTTTAGTCTTTGGTTTTTGGAAATTTAATTATGAGGTAGAAGCATGAATTTCTTTGGGTTTATCCTGTTAGGGGTTCACCCAGTTTCTTGAATCTGTAGAGGCTCAGCAGCCCACTTGGCTTTGCTGACACCAGGAGTAAGAAAAAGAGAAGTACTTACTAAACATAACCTGAGGGGTACCTGGGTGGCTCAGTGGGTTAAGCCTCTGCCTTCAGCTCAGGTCATGATCCCAGGGTCCTGGGATCAAGCCCCACATCAGGCTCTCTGCTCAGCAGGGAGCCTGTTTCCCCCTCTCTCTCTGCCTGCCTCTCTGCCTGCTTGTGATCTCTCTCTGTCAGATAAATAAAATCTTAAAAAAAAAAAAACAAAAAAAAACATAACCTGAACTGTCTTCTTCAGCCTTATTGATGCTGGATGGGACCCGTGGAAGCTCTGCTCACCTCCACACCCAGTTGATACTACCTTCGTGAGGGAATTAAAGCACTTTTGGCTGCTGCGAGGTGGGGAATTGGAAGATCAGCTCCCTGCTCTGCACTCCCACTACCCCTAAAACACACTACCCTCATAAAGTTATAGCAGGCAGAAGATAATGGAGCAGATCCCCACTGCCCTGTAGACAGCACCTGGCGAGAAACTGTAGTGTAATGTCTATGGCCATGGTATGGGGAAAGGGAGACAGTTGGAGGGAAGACCTACTTCTTTCAAAGCCCAATGAAATTGCATGGAGGAGTGCCATTTTCCTTTGGGGTTTGACTGAAGTAGGGCAGATATTTCCAAAAACATTTTTGTTGTTTTTAGGCTACTCTTTTCCTGGTCTTTGAGCTGGAAGAATCAGGCTCTTCTTTGTAGCTTGTGTGTTTGTGTGTGTGCATGCTTCTTGACAGTCATAGGTTGTAGGTTTCTATACTACCCTGTCCAGAATATATGTGAAGAAGTAAGAGACCCAGGGAACTCAACACAGTTTGTTTTCCAAGTTATGAGGTCTCTAGGTAAGCCACCTTCTCTAACCACCTTCTAGTCTTTTTACATTTGCTTGTCTTATTGTGTTCAAGTTTTGTTTGTTTGTAACTGGGAGGATGTGGAGGAAAGAGGCGACTCTTATATGGTCGTTTAGGGAGTTATCACATTTAACTCTCGTTGGCAATAAAAGGCACCATGTGAGGGTGATTAGGCAATGATGCAGTGCTCTGTGATGAACATGTTTTTTAACATGGGTATGTTTTCTAAGACAATGGAAACATATTCCAAATATGAACAAAGGCTGAAAAGATTGAAAGTGCAGATTGGGGAATGGTTTATAGTTTACAGTCAGGGGGTGACTATAGCAAATACTGTATGAGTCTACCCAATTTCCCTCACTCATGTCTACATACACACACTAGCAAGATGGAACCACTGGAGATTTAATGCTGGAAGCAGCCAGTGATATTGTGAGAGGTGGTATATAAATACCTCAGCTTCCTCAGCCACAGTTGAGATAACTGATGTAAATTCCACATTGCCACCAGGGGTTTTAGACAGAGGCTGTAGGACACTGAACTCAAGCTTCCTACACTGTACAATGATTATTGAATTAGAAACTCCATAGCATCTTTTTCACCCAGCTTCACTTTGCATTTTAGATTTGCTAATATATGCCACATCTCCATGATGTTAGAAACTCTACCTGCAAAGCTGTTCACACTGAAATTAAATGCTGGATTATCCATCTCCTCTCTTCCTCCTCGCATAGAGAACAATAGGGACATATGAAAAATTTAAAATTTAAATATGTATTTGCTTCGAAACATTCCTTCATCCTTTGAAAGTTCTAAGAAAACCTGGGGAACCAAAAAGGCAGTGCTGGGAATCCCTGGCTTGAAGAAAAATGTTCTTTTGTAATCAGTCTTTTCTGTTGCAAGGAATATTATTCAGCATTCATCTGATATAAAGGTCATTTGGTACATTTCTGTATAATCTATTCCAGATCTAACTTGTGTAAGTCAGACTGACGCTTGTATATGAAAACATCCTTAGATCTTTGTCCTCTTGAATTTACAAGGAATAAATGATTAAAATGACCTAAAACATAATAGCCCTGAGACTTAAACCCCACATTTGTACATTAATTGTTAAACCAGAATATAAATTTTCTGGGGCTCCAGTTAGTCCTTAAATTTTCACTTTTACAGTATGATGGATAAAGTTAAAAGATGAGCTTCAAGATAGACTTTATCTTTCAAGAGCCTATGTTAATGGGCACATTACTTCATCATTACGAGCCCCAGCTTCTTCATTTTTAAAATGAAAATGGTAAACTTTTCCTGTCTGCCTCAGAGAAGTGTTACACAGAAGAAATGAGATCATTTATATGAGCATATTTTCTAGAATATAAAGAGTTCTTATAGAACTTTTTCTTTTTATCATCAATATTAAAATTACTATTAAGATGACTTCCCCAAAGGTTAGCTAGAATATTTAAGCCATCCCTCAGGCTCACTGTTTTCTATCTGAATTTGACCTAAACTTGCCAAAATGCTACTCACAAATTAAAAAAAAAAAATGAAAACAACAAAAAAACCCCTCTATTTTGAAATTATTTGTTTGATGACTCTAACATACAAATACAGAAAATGTAAATGGTAGATTCATTAGCTGTGGTACCATGGAATATACTGAGGCTACAGATAACTATCAAATAAACACATATTTTCTCTTGTTCTTAATTGTCTAGGTTACCAAGAGGCTTTACTGACTGACAGTTTCATTTACAATTTCAGAAAAATTCTGTACTTCAGAGTGTTTATACCTGTGGCCTTGGTCACAGTTGTGTTAACTCAGGTAATCACCTATGAGAATACTTTTTGATGGGTTGATGAGGAAAATATTTTCTGTACTTCCAAATTATTGAAGGTTCATTAGAAAGAGCAAAGATTGGGGAATGAGACTATCATGGGTTCAAATCTATCCTCTGTGAGTTACAACTTCTGTGACCCCTAAATCTCATTGTTACTATTTGTAACAATGAGATGATTCACACAGGGTTGAAAATTTTTTGGTAGTGTTTGTGGCATGTAATGTTATCTAAAGTACCATTAAACTACATGCTTTAGGTATTTCTTGATGATACTGATTAACTATACATTTCTTAATAGTCATGGGGACCACTCCATTTGTATGGGCTGAACTTACATATAAATATGTAACCACCTTAAATTTACCTAATTAATTCATACAAGTACTTGCTACCTGCTAAGTTTTTCTATATGAATTCCATATGAAAACCCAATTTGTAATATCTTTATTTTTCAATTTTTAAAATCAGAGATTAAGACACCTGCCCAGATTGTCCCTCTGAGTGTAGAAATATATTGATTGTATGATATATTTTATTTAATTAAAATATATTTCAATTTCATTGGTCAATGTTATTTTGAAGATCTCTAAACATTCTGACTAGTTCTAGCTTTCCACTGTTTTTAATTAGGCTTCCTTGCTTTTTCCACATGATAACAAGGTTTCTTAGTGATGGAAGAAAACCTCAGAAAAATCCAAAGACATTTAGGATAAAAAAAAAAAGGCGTATTCTGTTTAGAAAAAGTCTATAGTTTTAATAGAGTGAAGTTTCCAACTGACAAATTCTCCATTCAACTGAGGGGGGGAAATGTGTTTTTGGCAAGCCGCAGAGTCCACAACACTAAGTGTTAAAAGCAACTTTTGTGTTATCTGCCAACTTTTGTGTTATCTGCCAAACTGATGGCATGGGCCCCAAATCTCGGCTCTCTGCACCCCTTGACGTGAATGGGGCCTGGATTTCTGCCATCCTTTTGGTGATAATGGTTCCCATTCATGTCCCATAAGCCCTGTGAAATTATTGGGATTCTAGGAGAGAAAGTGAAATCACCCACACAGACAATCTAGAGTCTTCCAACGTAACTGTTTATATACTTCTGTATTCAGATATTTTTATTTTTACCTAAGTTATGAAAATTTTGGCTTAAGCACATGCCTTAAAGGAAGTTATAAATATTAACAGATTGAACACGTAGCCAGGAGAAACTTTGTGCAATGTAGTAATTTTCATGTTTTTCACTGAAATACTCGTATCAGCACAGGGCAGTGAATGCATACCCCCTGGAGATCAAGTGCCTAAGCCCAAAGCAAACCAGATAGAAGAACAAACATTCTTTGAAGTCTCCTTTTTCATATTAAAATTTCACATACTTTTTGCATTCTGCTCCATAATGTATCTTTGCTTATTTTAATATAAAAGTAATGTGTTTTCTGCAAATCTTCAAACAAAATTAATGTTTCAATACAATGTTTTGAGTCATATAGTATAGTGGTTATGATTACAGATTCTGCAATGGGACTGCTGATTTGAAATGCCATCACCATTGGGTACTAGCTCTGTGCCTCTGGGAGAATGGGAATGGGGTGGGATAAGGAGAGATGGAAGAGGGAGATCGAGAGAGAGAGAGAGAGATTGAGAAAGATTTATTTTAAGGAATTAACTCATGAGATTATGGAGACACAGGGAATAGTCAATGTTTTAGTTCAGATCCAAAGACCATTGTCTAGGGCTGCCATAACAAAATATGACTGGCTTAAATAATAAAAATTAACTTGTCAGTTCTCAAGCCTGTAAGTCCATGATCAGTGTATTGGCAAGACTGGTTTCTCCCAAGATTCTTTCCTTTGCTTGCAGATAGCTGTCTTCTTGCTGTGTTCTCACATGGTCTTCCTTCTATATGTCTCCATTGCCGGTGTCTCTTTTCTTTGTTTGTTTGTTTTTAATATTTTATTTCTTTGAGAGAAAGTGAGTGTGAGCTAGGGGAGGGACAGAGAGAGAGAGAGAGAGAGGGAGAAGGATAAGCAGACTCTCCACTGAGCGTGGAGCCCACTGTGGGACTTGATGTGAGGCTCTATCCCAAGGACCCTGAGATCATGACCTCAACTGAAGTCAGAAGCCTAAACAGCTGAGCCACCCAGCTCTTTTGGTCTTCCTGTACGGATACTAGTCATATTGGATTACAGGCCCACTCTATTGAGCTCACTTTAATTTAATTACTTTTTGAAGGCTTTATCTTCAAATTCAGTTATATGGATTAGGGCCCACTCATATGACATTACTGAATCTTAATTACCTCTTTAAAGTTCTTATCTACAAACATAATTATGCTTGAGGTACTGGGGGTCCAGATTTTGACATATGAATGTGTTTGTTGGGGAGGGATACAATTCAACTTGTGACATCTATAGTCAGTTGAATTTAAGTAAAGGTGATTACTCTTGATAGCATTGATGACTTTATTTAATAAGTTGAAAGGTCGGGGCGCCTGGGTGGCTCAGTGGGTTAAGCCGCTGCCTTCGGCTCAGGTCATGATCTCAGGGTCCTGGGATTGAGTCCCACATTGGGCTCTCTGCTCAGCAGGAGGCCTGCTTCCCTTCCTCTCTCTGCCTGCCTCTCTGCCTACTTGTGATTTCTCTCTGTCAAAATAAATTAAAAAAATAAATAAATAAAAAAAATAAGTTGAAAGGTCTTAAAAACAAACAAACAAAAAAAAAGGAAAGGAAAGAAAATGAAAAGAAAGGAAAGGAAGGAAGGAAGGGAGGGAGGGAGGGATGGATGGATGTGGGGAGGGAAGGAAGAAAGGACAAAAGAGAGAGAGATGAAAGAAAGAAAGAAAGAGAAAAAGAAAGAAAAAAGAAAGAAAGAAGAAAAGAAAGAGAGAAAGAAAGGTAGATAAATGATGCCTGGAGAAGAATTCTGCCTTAAGACTGTAGTACCAACTCCTACCTCAATTTCCTGTCTGCTTGCCCTGTGGATTTCAGACTAGCCAATCCCAAGAATCACAGGAGCTAATGCTTTTAAATAAGCCATATACTTATATATAATATTTATATATTAGGTAATATTATATGAGAACTCTGATTGATATATTCTAAAGTGGAGTTAAGCCTTGAGAAGGAATGGAGTACTGAGACTCGCTAAAGAAGGCATGCAACTATCATGCGAAGTGAAAGAAAAGTCACCAAAGAACACATAATTTGTGATTGCATTTGCATAGAATACCATATTAGGCAATTCTGTGGAGAAAGATAGATTAGAAATTGCTTAGGGATGAGGATGATGATGAGATATGGGAATGATAACTAAATTGCACAGGATTAGTAGTTGAGGTGAGGAAAATGTTCTACATGTTTCTATAGTGGTGGTTACACATAGCTACAAATATATTTTAAAAATCACATTTTACAATATATAATATTATATATAATACAGTTTTTAAAATGCATTTTTAAAAGTAGATTTAGTGCTAAATCATAAGTGTATTTGGCTCATAAATTGTCAGTAGTGAGAATATAATTGACATAAACACACACACAAGCACACACACACACACACACACACACACACACAAGGGTAAGGAGGGAGACTCTGTGGTAGAAGCTAGAACCCTGACAGACCAAGGGGCCATAATACAATATCAATTTATAAGATTAATTTCTAAGAATCTTAATGAATCTGACCTATAACTCAATTTATGTCAGTATTTCTTCTCTCAAGTTGACCTCATTGAGGTCTGGCCCTTAATCCCTTATTTGAGTGCATTGCCCACTTGAATAAAGGAGTCAGGTAAAATGATGGCCAAGCCCTTTGTAGTTCTAACACTGTTAAGGTTAAAAACTCATCTTCACTGGAATACAAGGGCTTTTTTTTTTTTTTTTTTGGTAAGATTTTATTTAGGGGACGTTTGGGTGGTTCAGTGGGTTAAGCCTCTGCCTTCGGCTCAGGTCATGATCCCGGGGTCCTGGAATCAAGCCCCGCATTGGGCTCTCTGCTGGGCGGGGAGCCTGCTTATCCCTTTCTCTCTGCCTGCCTCTCTGCCTACTTGTGATATCTTTGTTTCTCTCTCTCTGTCAAATAAATAAATAAATAATCTTAAAAAATTTTTTTAAAAGATTTTATTTGGTTATTTGAGAAAGAGAAGAAGAGTACATGAGTGGGGGGAAGGGTACAAGGACAAGAAGACCCCCTAAGTGGGGAGCCTGACATGGGGCTCGATCCCAGGATCCTGAGACCATGACCTGAGCCAAAGTCAGACGCTTAACTGACTGAGCCACCCAGGCACCCTGTAATACAAGGACTTTTTATTGAATATTGGATTGCTCTATGTAGAAGGAAAATAATCACCATATTACTCTATGGAGAATATGTAAAGTATGTTATATGCCTCAAATACGTGTTACATGAACATCACATTTTATCTTCTATTTTATTCTATTAAATATGTGGGGTACAATTTTCACCTACAGATAATTATTATGTTTGGATGTATAGGTTATGAAAAAGAGGAATTTTTTTGATACCTTAATAATATAGGGAAGAACCATATTAGACATTTTAGACTTTCATGTCCTTTTTTTCTAAATAAATTGGGATTTTGCAATAGATACTTTACAGTGATGAATATACTTTCCTTCCCATTTTATTTGGTGTGTATCAGCATCTTTTTAACAATTTTAGGAATGTGCCAGTTGATGTTCTCATCTTATAAGTACATATACAATTCTTAGCTCTTAAGAATTAGTTTAGGTCTGGGCGCCTGGGTGGCTCAGTGGGTTAAGCCGCTGCCTTTGGCTCAGGTCATGATCTCAGGGTCCTGGAATCGAGTCCCGCATCAGGCTCTCTGCTCAGCAGGGAGCCTGCTTCCTCCTCTCTCTCTCTCTGCCTGCCTCTCTGCCTACTTGTGATCTCTCTCTGTCAAATAAATAAATAAAATCTTAAAAAAAAAAAAGAATTAGTTTAGGGCTAAATTGAAAGTTTATTTGGTTCACAAATGGTGAATAGAATGACCATACATTTGGAAATGCAAATATCCAATAAAAGACACTATTGTTATCAGAGTAAAAACTTGATGTTTAAGGCCTAATTAATTACAGTGTTCCACCAAAAGGAGTTCTTCACACAACTTTTTTTGAAGTTTTCTTAAATTATATAATCATTAGTAGCACAGTGATTCAATGAAAAAATAAAAATTCTGCCAGGAATGCAGAAACTAGAAGATAGATGGGACATACTTGTCTGAGTCACCGGTTTCTAGAACTTTATACAGTTGTTCAACCATCAGAGGCAGAGAAGAGGTTTCATCCCCGTGTCCTCTAAAAACATGTATTCTTGAAACTTGGTTATGTTCAAGGTCATTAGAGTCAGTAAGACTGAGTATCAAGAAACGTAAACTTACTTTGTTGTAAGAAAAAGAGAGAGAATGTCTGCACTGATGAATTTTCTGAAATTCTCTTTGTAATAAATATGGATGTGATTACTTTCTTCTTTTATAAGAGTTTCATTTGGGTCTGAGTAAGTGGAGGCCATCCCATAGACATATAGAAAGCATGCTTTTCAGAAAAACCGTCTGAGGGGTTTGAAGTGGCGGGGGGTGGGAGGTTGGGGTACCAGGTGGTGGGTATTATAGAGGGCACAGCTTGCATGGAGCACTGGGTGTGGTGAAAAAATAATGAATACTGTTTTTCTGAAAATAAATAAATTGGGAAAAAAAATAAAATAAAATAAAATAAAAAGGTGAAAAAAAAAAAAAAAGAAAGCATGCTTAACTGGTTTGGAATATAGGCTTTCTGATGAGAGAGAACTGGAGTCACCCCAGACTGAACCACTTAATTCATCTGAGCCTTCCTTTCATTAATCATAAAATACCTACTGTGTAGGTTTATGGTACAAAAACACATATAAAGGACTTAGAATATTTATTGCCATGTTGAAAGTGTTCAATCAGTGGTGGTTGCCTCAAATCCTTGTTGTCAAAGAACAAAAGAGGATTAAGATTTTTTAAAGGATTTGAGGCTTGGAACTTTCTCTAGTTGTTAATTCTGTGAAATTGAATAATTCATACACTTTTTTACTCTTGAAAGAAGTAACATAGAAAGTCACTTTTTTATACTTCACGGCAAACTAAAGTCATTTATTATGCATTATATAGTGTGTACAATACAGCTGTACCTCAGAGGTAATACAGGTTCCATTCAAGACCACCACAAGAGGGGCACTGGGTTAAGTGGGTGGCTCACTGGGTTAAGCCTCTGCCTTCAGCTCAGGTCAAGATCTCAGGGTCCTGGGACTGAGCTCTGCATCAGGCTCTCTGCTCAGCAGGGAGCCTGCTTTCCACCCCCCCTCTGCTTGCCTCTCTGCCTACTTGTGATCTCTCTGTCAAATAAATAAATGAATAAATCTTAAAAAAAAAAAAAAACACTACAAGAAAGTGAATTTTGCAATAAAGTGAGTCAAATGAACGTTTTGGTTTTTCAGTGTCTCTAAAAGTTATATTTACACTACACTATAAAGTATTCAACAGCATTATGTTTAAAGAAGACAATGAAAATACCTTAATTAAAAAAATACTTGAGGGGGGGGGGGGGGGTTGGGAGGGGGGGGGTAGGGTTATGGACATTGGGGAGGGTATGTGCTTTTGGGTAAATTGGAAGGGGAGATGAAGCATGAGAGACTATGGACTCTGAAAAACAATCTGAGGGGTTTGAAGTGGCGGGGGGGTGGGAGGTTGGGGTACCAGGTGGTGGGTATTATAGAGGGCACAGCTTGCATGGAGCACTGGGGTGTGGTGAAAAAATAATGAATACTGTTTTTCTGAAAATAAATAAATTGGAAATAAAATAAAATAAAATAAACACTCCTAAGGAAATATGAAAAAAAAAATACTTGATTGCTAAAAAATGCTCACCGTCACCTAAGCTTTCAGCAAAACTTTGCTGGAGGGTCTTACCTTGATGTTGATGGCTGTTGACTCATCAGGGTGCTGGTTGATGAAGGTTGGGGTGGTTGTGACAATTTCTAAAAATAAGAAAACAATGCAGGTTGCAACGTCAATTCAGGCTCTGCTTCTAATTCTATTCCTTGTTTTTTCTACTACATCTGTAGTTACTTCCTCCACCCCTCCAAGACACTCATGAGGGCTGGAATGAACTTCTTCCAAATTCCAGCTGATATTGATATTTTGACTTCTTCCCATGCATCACAAATATTCTTAACAGTATGAAAAATAGTGAATTCTTTCCAGAATCTTTTCAATTTACTTTTCCCATCCATCAGAGTAATCTCTATCTCTGGCATCTACAGCCTTATGAAATGCATTTCTTAAATGGCAAGATCTGAAAGTCAAAACTACTCCTTGATCCAAGGGCTGCAGAATAAATGTTGTGTTTGCAGGCATGAAAATAACATTAATCTCATTGGATATCTCCATCAGAACTCTTAGGTGACCAGGCACATTGTCAAAGAGCAGTTGTATTTTGAAGGAATCTTTATTCTAAGCAATAGGTATAAACAGTGGGTTTAAAATATTCAGTAAACCAGGTTGTAAACAGATGTGCTGTCATCCAGGCTTTGTTGTTCCATTTATAGAGTTCTGGCAGAATAGATCCAGCAAAATCCTTTTTTTTTTTTTTTTTAAGATATTTATTTATTTATTTGAGAGAGAGAGAGAATACACATATAAGCAGGGTGAGGGGTAGAAGGAAAGGCAGATAATCCCCAGCAGACTTTACACTGAGCATGGAGCCCCATGTGGGGCTCTTATCTCATGACCCTGAGCATGACCTGAGTTGATACGAACAGTTGGATATTCAATGACTGGGTCACCCAGGCACCCCATCCAGCATAATTCTTAAGGGAAGTAGGGTTTCAGAATGGTAAGTGTACCTGGGCTTCAACTGAAAGTCCCCATCCAAACAAGCCCCTAACAAGAGAGTTCATCTGTCCACTGAAACTTTGAAGCCAGACATTGACTTCTCTCCTCTAGCCATGAAAAGTCCTACGTGGCATCTTCTTCCCACAGAAAGCTGTTTCACCTACACTGAAAATCTGTTGTTTCGAGTAGCCACTTTCCTTAATTATCAGCTAGATTTTCTGGAAAGCTTGTTGCAGCTTCTACATCAGCACCTACAGCTTCACCTTGCACTTTTCTGATTTGGAGACAGCATCTTTCCTTAAACCTCATGAACCAACTTCTGCGAGCTTCAGACGTTCCTTCTACTGCTTCTTCACCCCTCTTAGCCTTTACAGAATTAGAAAGTTAGGTCTTGCTCTAGATTAGGCTCTGGCTTGAGTAAATGTTGTGGCTGTTTGATTTTTCTACCCAGACCACTAAAATTTTCTCCATATCAACAATAAGACCATTTTGCTTTCTCATCACTCATGTGTTCATTAGAGTAGCACAGTTTTATTTCTTTTAAAAACTTTTCCTTTGCACTCACAACTGGGATGTGGTTGATACAAAAGGCCTAGCTTTGGGGCCTAGCTTGGCTTTGGATGTACCTTCCTCACTAGACTTAATCATTTCTAGCTTTGATTTAAAGAGAAGGACATCCCACTCTTCCTTTCACTTGAACACTTACAGGTTATTTCAGGGTTACTTACTGGCCTAATTTCCATATTTTTCTGTCTCAGGGAATAGGGAGGTCCAAGGAGAAGACAGATAGGGCAAGGCTGGTCAGTGAAGCAGTAAGAACATACACAACATTTATTGATTAAGTTTGCTATCTTATATGGGTGTAGTTTATTGTCTCCCAGGATACTGTTGGTCATACCTTTGTCATCTTTATTAGGGTCATCTTCCATAATCTTTAGAATTGAATAGTTAATTTCTGTTCTCACTGTCTTTCCCCAAGTGGGCTTCAAAAAGGATTTGAAAATGATATTCAAATGGCATATTAGATTGTTTTAGGAAACTTAAAACTGAAATGTTAATACATTATATGGAATTTATGCAGTAGAAACTTAGATAAATAAATGGGCAGATTTTTAAAAATTTTATGATCAGATATATTCTCTCTTTATTGCTATAGAAAAATAAGAGGTCAATCTGAATTAGTTATGCAAGAATGTAAATAGTTTTTTAAAATATTCACTTTGATTATTTTTTAAAGATTATGAACCAAAAAATGAAGTCTATTGCTCATAAGAATAATAACACGAATAATGGTAACAATGACACTTACATAATCCTGGGTGCTAGGCACTGCTCTAAGAACATTCTTATTAACATTCATATATTAATGAATTTAATGTTCACATATATTAACTCAAGTACAATTGAAGAAATGTAATGAAATAAAATATTAGATAGTCTTCATTTCATTATGACTATGCACCATAAACAGTACATGAATTTCCTACTTTAAACTTATTCTTAAATCCTGTGTACATTTTTCTAAACATAGCTAGAAATTTCCTACTTAAATAATCTTCCTATTATATTCATCCTCTTTCACTTCCTGGTGAAGTTCTATGAACATTTCAAGAATACAGTCCAAGTGGTCACTTTGTATCTATCCTATCCTTTTGTTTCTAATATGAAAAATATGAAAATAAACTATATACTCTATATACTCTGTTTAGCTTCCGTATTACTTTTTATGCCACTCTATGTCATAATACATTATAATTATTTGATTGATTGTCCTTTTCCTTTTGTTTGTTCTAGCCTCCACAAATTACATACTGTCTTTGGCACACATAGAACAATGTTTAAACTTGATTTGTGGGACAATACAAGAGCAAATGTGTGCTGTCTCAAGTAAATGCGAAATCGGCAATCAGTTTCCTAGTACAGCACAGAAGATTATACTCCTTTTAAAGCTGAACTCTTTGTATTACCTTTAGGCATTGCCGTGCTCCTTGAATATTTTTGCGCTGAAGCTAGCTGTCCTCCTATGGCAGTTTATGCCCTTATCAAATATGCACTGATAAATCATTTTTTTTCTGTAGGCAGGATTTAGTTTTTGTTTCTCCTAGCTATAACATTTAACAAAAAAAAAAAAAAAAAAAAAAAAAAAAAAAAAAAAAACAACAAAAAAACCATGTAGTAGCAGATTTTAGAGTAGATGGAAGCCAAAAGGATAAGAGACCTAAACAGAAGTTGGGTGGAAGAGGATGAGGGCTCTACAATACAAATGGTCAATTTATTTTTTTTAAGATTTTACTTATTTATTTTAGAGATAGAGGGATAGCGGGCAGGGCTGGGGGGTCAGAGAGGAGCAGAGGGAGAGAGACAAGCAGACCCTGCTGATTGCAGAACCTGACATGGGGCTCAATCCCAAGATCTCAACCCTGAGATCGTGGCCTGAGCTGAAATCTAGAGTTGGATGCTTAACCAACTGAGCACCCCTCACAAGCCCTCTACAAATTGTCGATTTAAATATCAGTGGTCCTTGGCAATTTTAAGAGCTGAGAATTTTCTTTTGCCTGAACTATACTTCAACGTTCAAGGTAGAATGGAATGGAGGCACACTAATGAAGATTCTAGGAGGGGAGTAATGAGAGACAAAACAATGAGCAAAAGTAATGCCTTTGGCTGGCTTGAGTCTAATACAGAGCACTAAGTCAAGAAATGCCTTCATATTCTAATGTATTTGACTTATCACCTACAGTCAATGCATTTCGCCTCTAACCAGATATGGAATCTACAGTTTTGTCATTGCTTGTTTGTTGCTTGCTTTTCATTTCTTTGTTTTTACCCTAAAATACATGAACTTGTAAAAATTCTCAGGAGTCTAGAAATTGTCTTAATTGAGATACTACTAAGTAATTAATGTTAGTTAAATATTGGTTCTGAAGCCAATACATTCCCAAAGACAAATCTCTTTAAATTTTCAGGAAGTAGCATTGGAAATAAAAAAAAATTAAAATAATGAAATCCCCTGAAAAAGTGTCCTTGGCATAGGTCTGACCAAGATTACTTATAATTTCAAACTAATTTCCCTTTTAGAATTGACAGTCTGAGTAAAAATGACTTATGTCAAGTCATTCACAATTATCCTCTTCCCCCTCCTCCTCATCATCATTACCACTGGAGTACCTGTCATGTGCTATGAATTTTTATATGGTAGATGGTTTATGTACCCCCCAAATTCTTATAGCAACTGTAACAGTACTCCAAGATAAGTAAATAGATAAGTTTGATACAAATTCTTATAGCAACTATAACAATACTCCAAGATAAGTAAATAGATAAGTTTGATACAAAACCTGACTCATAAGACTTATTATGAGGATTTGGGGTGCCTGGGTGGCTCAGTGGTTTAAGCCTCTGTTTTAGCTCAGGTCATGATCTATCTCAGGGTCCTCGGATCAAACCCCATATCGGGCTCTCTGCTCAGCAGGAAGCCTGCTTCCCCCTCTCTCTCTCCGCCTGCCTCTCTGCCTACTTGTGATCTCTGTCTGTCAAATAAATAAATGAATAGATCTTCATTTTTTAAAAAAGACATTATTATGAAGATTAGATGAGTTGCTGTCTTTGCCTCTCTTAGTATGATCATGCAAATATTATCTGTTATTACTCTCCAGAATTACAGATGAGTACTGGAGCTCAGAGAACTACTAGTGGAATTTTAAGTATGAATATGATCTTTTGATGAACAGGATATAAAAGAAGAAATAAAGAAGTATATAAGGAATAAATTTTAGGCAACAACAACCAAATATGACCATAAACCATGTAGAAAAAAGTTAAAGATCGGGGACTCAAAGTACATATGTAGTTCTGTAACTGTATTGCCTTATGAATAATGACATGAGTTTATGAACAGTGATACAGAATTTGTTGGCAATCCATACATACATAGATGAGTTAGAATGTAATAAATTATCACAGAAATGTAAATCGGGCACTTATACCCCAAGGATTTGAAAACTCCATGATTGGTGTGGACCCTTTTTTTTGAAGGAAAGGGTAAAACAGTTATGTATTTATCTTCATATTCATGTTAAAAATATAATGATATAGAGATGACCTTTGGGATTACTTAACATAACATTTTGAACTAGAATAGGGTTTATTGATTATCCGGTATTTCCCACTGTATGGTCCATGAAGGGATGGAAGGAATGAGGAGTGTTTCATGATTAAAAATATTTTCTAATTGGAAGGGGAGGTGAACCATGAGAGACTATGGACTCTGAAAAACAATCTGAGGGGTTTGAAGTGGCGGGGGTGGTGCGAGGTTGGGGTACCAGGTGGTGGGTATTATAGAGGGCATGGCTTGCATGGAGCACTGGGTGTGGTGAAAAAATAATGAATACTGTTTTTCTGAAAATAAATAAATTGGAAAAAAAATATTTTCTATGATAAAATTACCTTGAAAAGTGCTGGATGAGTTTAAAAGGCATTTAATTTCTTTTTTGTATTTTGTTTTATGCTTTAGCATTTCTCAGACTTTTTATAAAAATAATGTAAATTATAGTGCCTAGCAAATAGGTAGCAGTCAGTAATTATTTAGCCAATGAAACACAAATTGCATAAAATAATAATAATATGAATTGTGATTCTCCAAAAAAGACACTGAAACAAATACTTTTAAAACTAACTTGATCAGGAAATTAATTTTGTATTATTTTTTCCCCATGACTAGTATGTAAGGCTATTTTGAGAAACACTGGTCACATCTAACCATTTGATTTTAACATGAGGAGCTGAGCTCTAAGTGAGGACAGTGATCTGTTTAAGGTCACTTCTGTATTTAATTTTTCTGGAGGCCTTCCAGTTAACTGGAACAACAACAACTTAATTTTACAATGTAGCTGCCCATGTTTTTAAGTATTTTTTGGTCTAGTCAATACCAATACAGATATTTGAAAAGTATGAAAAGAATCATTCATAATTCCACTTTCTTTTAAAGATGTCAATTGTCTAATTGTTGCTAAATAGCTTGACAGCTACTTTTTCCTACAGTGCTATCTAATTTGACAGAATAAATTAAGTAAGATTTTAGGTTGTGTATCTATTATACAGCTACTTTGTCCTATCAAACTAGTTATCATGATAAACTACTCATACATTTTACCCCCATACTTAAAACCAAGTAAAATAACACTGACTTGGGTGCCTGGGTGGCTCAGTGGGTTAAGCCGCTGCCTTCAGCTCAGGTCATGATCTCAGGGTCCTGGGATCGAGTCCCGCATCGGGCTCTCTGCTCAGCAGGGAGCCTGCTTCCCTCTCTCTCTCTGCCTGCCTCTCCATCTACTTGTGATTTCTCTCTGTCAAATAAATAAATAAAATCTTTAAAAAAAAAAAAAATAACACTGACTTGACATATTGGGTTATCGTAAAACACTTTGTAAATATTAAATTCTGATTTGTCAGAGTTCCAAAATTAGTATATAAAATTCAAATCAACTGATGAAATAGAAAATCTTGAGAGATGAATAAGTTTAGTGAAATATGTCATAATGAAATACTTATTCAAATTCGATCTTTCCTCTTCCACTTTCCTTAGAAGTGTAATTTACCAAAACCATTAATAAACTATAACATTGATTTTTCTTCAATTCATTATGTACCCTGCATTTTTAAGTGTTTTTCCTCTGTTCATTGTTGAAGAAAATATTTTTAAAAATGAACATTGAATTATTTATGTTGCATTTATTTCTTATTCATTCAGCTGCTTAATATTGTAATTGGTGTCTCTGGTTTGATATATACTTAAAGTGCTGCCTCCAGATTTAATTTATGAATATCCATCTAATCCTCTGATTAGATGACATAGAAGAGGGAAGGGACTCAACTAAGATTTGTAAAATATGTAAAGACACATACAATACATTGAAATTTTTGCCTACTGGATGAAGGAAATGAATTATTTTTCTCAATATTGTATACATCATGTCAATCAAAATTTAATAACCCTAGAAGGTAAAAGAATTAGAGTCAAGTATAGACTAATACAGTATAAAGATCATATCCTTCATGATTAAATGTGTTTTGATGTATATCTTAAATTTGGTAAATAGATATATATTTGAGAATGTTAATTAATATTTCTGAAACCAAATTTCCCAGTTTGGATAAAATGATTAATACCAAATATCCAAAAATCTTGCTATGAGAATGATGTGGAGAGTTTATTTATAGGGTCTTGAACTAGGATAAATGTCCCTATATCTTATGTCCCTAGGATATAGGGACATTTAATAAATGTGAGTTCTAGGAATTTCTTCCTTCATATCAGGATTCATATCCTTCTGTCCCAATATACTACTGTAAACATGACTGCATGATGAACATGGCACACAGAGAATGACAAGAATCAGGATTTGCAGATCACATTTTTATGTTCCTTTTCTTTATATTTACATAGATTTGACCATGCCATTATCTTCTAAATTCTAAGCCTTTTAAGGATAAGATTGATGCATTTTATATATGAAATATTAACTTATCCTAAAAGCCATAAACTTTTTATGAGTTTCTATCCTCTGGATTCTTATCATATGGAAAATTGCAGATAAACTCAAACATACATTGAACATCAACTATGAGCCAAGCATATTCGATACTTTCTTACAGCACTTAGCATAAAGCTAGAGGAAGAAATATTTAAATTGCAACTTTGGGGGTGCCTGGGTGCTTCATTCAGTTAAGTGTCTGATTCTTGGTTTGGGCTCAGGTTGTGATCTCAGGATCCTGGGATGGAGCCTCACGTGGGGCTCCACACTCAGTTCAGAGTCTGCTTGTCCCTCTCCCTTCCTCCACTTGCTCTTGCTCTCTCTCTCAACTAAAAAAATAAATAAAATCTTTTAAAAATTAAAAAGCTGCAACTTTAAGAAAAAAAGGGAAGTTACCCATCTCCAAGTAATAAGGGAGTTATTTTCAGGTAAAGGGAATTAATTTGAGTGGGAAGTAAAGAACAACAAATAGTTAAACATGTCTTTCATATATCTAGATTTTGTAGCTAGATATGTAGGTGCTATCTATTATAATGCACATGTTGTGGGGAGCTTGAAGTTTAGCAGAAATAAAAAGTAATTTTGGACTTATTAGATTTTGAAAGATCTCAGAAAACAGGCCTTAGCTAAACTGTGTTTGATTAATACTAGGAGCCTAGAGAGAAAATACTAATTGAGTAGAATAATTACAACATAAAATAAGTGCTGAGAAATCTGATATTTAATTAGAAGCGTAGAAGAAGAAAGTGAAAAATAAAGTGGACAGAAAAGTAATTGTAACTCAAGGGAGAATGTGATGCCACAGATATCAAATACTTTTACTGTGATAAGGAGCAATAGGTGTCTGGTCATCACATGGGCTACAGAGAACTTGAGTATCACTGTAGTTGAAAGGGTCTATGGAATTTTTCAACATGGAAATCATTGGCTTTAACATAATAATTTGATGGACTATGCAATGCAGGATTCCTATTGGAGTCAATTTAACAGGGTTCATAATAACAAAAGAGAAAGAACTCAAGGGCATTATGCTAAGTGAAATAAGCCAAAGAGAGAAAGACAGATACTGTATGACATCACTTATATGTAGAATCTAAAAAAGCTGACCTCATAGAAACAGAGACCAGAATGGGCGTTAACAGGGGTTGGACGTAAGAGGAAACAGATGTTGGTCAGTGTACAAACTTCCAGCTATAAAACAAGTGAGTTCTGGGGAGCAAATGTACAGCATGGTAATCATAGTTAATGATACTGTATTATATACTAGAAAGTTGCTAAGGAAGTAGATCTGAAATGTTCTCAAAAAAAAAAAAAGAAATGGTAATTATGTGATGTGATGCAGGTGCTAACACTATGGTAGTAATGATATTATCAAATGTTTGAAGACATGTCACAGCACATTAAGAGGTAAATCAAGATAATTTTGTAAGCTGGCATCAAGTGATCATTATTAAGCTTTGAAAAAAAGAAAAATGTGGAATTTAATTTAGCAGTATTGTAAATGTAGCTATAAAATAGGATGCTGGTGAGAAGTTATAAAAAATAAAATATATTAAATACATAACTCAATTACAGTAATATGAGTGTAACTTGCATATGAAGTAAATCAAAACCAGTAATTAAGGTGGAGAGTATTTAAAGGAAGCAATGATATGTCAAGTTTTTCACATTAAATTGAATCCAGAAAAAAGATAAGCTTGTAATTTGAGAAACATACGTTTGAACATACTTAGAATCTTTGACAAAAGTAGACAACAAAAACACATATTATTTTAGGAGTTGAAAAGTATTTTAATTAAGATGTCAAGAAGACCAAGTCAGTATTACACATTCTTAGGAATTACTCAAGTCAATAACTGAGAAGAAATTATCGAACAGATTTCTCAGGCCTGGTGCTGAAGTGAGGACCAAGGGATGGAGAATACATGTAAGACCTTGTTGTTCTATGAGTTCAGTTTGTAGGACCCCATGAACTAGTAACAGAAATGGAGGGAGAAAAAAAAAAAAAGAAAAGAAAAAGAAGAAAGAAATACAACAACTTTGAATAAGCAATCAAATTTACAAACACAGAACAGACAACATAAAGTATAAAAAAATTAAGAAATACACAAAAAATATTGAGGGTGGTTTTCTTTTTTTGTGAACCTCCATAGAGCCTTAAAGTTGTGTGTTCTTGTGAATATTGCCTTCACTTTATTCACTCAGATTATTATGGCTTTTTTGTTTTGTTTTGTTTTTTGTTTGTTTAGAGAGGATTAGAGAGAGAGGGAGGGGCAGAGGGAGAGGGAGAAAGAGAATCTTAAGCAGGCTCCATCCCAGAGCGGAGCCCAACTCAGGGCTTGGTCTTACAACACTGAGACCATGACCTAAACCAAAATCAAGACTTAGACACAACCATATGAGCCACCCAGGCACCCCTCACCGAGATTTTTTTTTTTTAAAGATTTTATTCATTTATTTGACAGACAGAAATCACAAGTAGGCAGAGAGGCAGGCAGAGAGAGAGGAGGAAGCAGGCTCCCCGCTGAGCAGAGAGCCCGATGCGGGGCTTGATCCCTGAACCCTGGGATCATGACCTGAGCCGAAGGCAGAGGCTTTAACCCACTGAGCCACCCAGGCGCCCCTCACCGAGATTATTTTTATAAATACATGTGATTATTACACATAACAACACTAGCAAAATAATAAAACTGAACTAAATTATGAAACTCAGAAGTCCACCAGACAACCGAGGACCAAAATCCAGGTTAAAAAAAAAAACCTTAATATTATTATTATTTGCTAATGTCCTGCAGTGATTGGAAACTGGCTGGATTTGGATGTTCTATTTAGTGAGAAGTACCCTCCTCCAGATACACTGAATTCCCTTGGATCTCAATAATGTGCTCAGCAATTTCTATATCTATTATCTATGATACGTATCTATCTTTCTATCCTCTCTCTCTCTCTCTCTCTCAGTCATCTATAGGGAGAGGGAGGAAAATAATTTTCTCATTTAAAAGTAATTATAAGATACATATATATTGTATTAGTGTTTTTATTATTCAAGGTCAATGACTTTCTTAGCCATTAAAAATATTAAGTGATGAATAAATGCTGTAGTTCATAAGATTGACTTCTGAAAGTGTACACTTAGAACTTTGCTTCAAAGAAATGTCATCTTCTCAGTGAAGGGTTCCTCTTTCCATCTTACCTCACATGTACTTCCTTTCTTTTTTCTTTTTTTTAATATAAAAACTTTTAAAAGAAATATAATAATCTATATAGCAAATGCAATATTGTAAAGTCCACTTTGTTCCTGAAGGCACAATTCTTTCCACAGCCTAGGCAAAATAAATTCCTCATGATACATTTCTGTGGAAAATTTACACTCTATAATTAATCTATAATAGATATTTTGGTTGACTCTCAGAATGAGGGGTACAAATTTTGAATAAATGCTAGATACCTAGGGTCATTGAACTATTGCTGAAGGAGAAACTACCCCCCCAATACATCATTTACATGTAAAAAGAATGTAATGGACAAGAGATAAGGAATCAAAGAGAAAAATCTTCTGGAAATTTCCTAGTGTCATTTTTTTTCTCTAAGATTGATATGCATGTTTTGTGTTTCTTTCTGATTCTTCTCAGAATTTTATCAGTGAATATATTTCATTTTTGTAAAGGCAAGCTTAAGTCTTCTATTTTCTTAGTCAAAAGAATTGGAAGTATTCTTTACTTTCCCCCTGCTCATATTCCACACGCTATCCAGAAGCAAGTCCCATCAATTTTATGTTCTGAATATATCCTAAATCTGGCCCTCCCACTATGTTCACTCTTCTGCACCTGATCCAAGTCACCTTTATCTCTTAAGTGGACTATTAGTAAAGTCTTCAAAATATCCTTGGGGGTGCCTGGCTGGGCTCCCTGGTGGGTAGTCATGCAACTCGAGCCCCATGTTAGGTATAGAGATTACTTAAAAATAAAAACTTTAACACACAAAACCAAAATGGTCTTAACATTCCCTTCATTTTAACTGAACTTCAGTTTAGTTATCTCCTGACTACAGACATCCTAACTCCCTTTTCTTAGAGCATTTCCTTAAAAAACAAACAAACAAAAAACAAAATAACTTTCATTTGTAAATTCTTTCTCTGAAAGAATAGCCTCTTGCCTCTCTACAACCTCTCTACAAGCCAGAAATGTCTTTCTCAAGGACCTGATAGCCACTATTCATCTCTCTGAAATAGAATCATTTAGAAAGACAGAACTCCCTTCTCTCAGTTTCTCTGAGGGAGTAGGAGCCTCACGTCATGGTCACGAGATAGCAAACCCAAAGAGCCTCATCACAATGATTCACTTCCCCTGTAATTCCTCTGATCACTTTTCTACCGGCTCAGTCCAGATAAAACTTTCCTTCCTTTTGTTTCAGAGCAGTTGAGTTCAATCTGTCTCCTATTGCAGTAGGATTGGTCCTTATTGGAACAGTCTTGAATGAAGTTTCCCTTGCCTATTTAATACCTGCAGTGCAACTTAAATAGATAGATGATAGATAGATAGATAGATAGATATTCCTTCTAAAATAGCCTTACTCCACTTACTGGCACCTCCTCTCCCTACCATCTTGCTTTATTTTTCTATGCAGCACTTATCAGCATATGACATGCTATATTTGTATGTTTAGTGTAGTGTCTACTCTCCATAAGAACATATAACAGCCTCTATCTTTTTGTGTAATGTTATTTCCACAGTTTCTTGAAGAGTTATCTAGATCACAGTAATCATTCAATAAAAATGCATGAAAGTGCTGGTTTTTAATTTTTTCTTTTTTTGAATGAAAGTGATGTTAAACTGCCTACTTTGTTTCTACTTAATTCTGGAATTTAAGGAAAGGACTTTTGTGACTTGTTGCTACAAGAGTTGCTACAAAAAGTATATTTTATGTTTCATTGTTTCGCCTTTTTTTTTAAATCACCGACCAGAATTAATACAATCTACAGAGTGAATGAACAAAAGAAATGATTTCTGTGTTAAGGCTTTTGGAATAATATATAAAATATTTTAGTGAATATGAAAATGGAACAAAGATTGGTTTTTAAGTATTTAAACTATACATTGTAGAAAAAAAGCAAAATTAAAGTAAGTTTATAATCATAAAATCGTTCTCCACATTATATAACCTACTCTTAAAAAAAATTCCAGATGTAAAACATGTGAAGAAATTAAACCTTTTAGTACAACTTGTTTATTTCAATTTTTTGGATTTGTTGATTGCAACACTTGATTGAGTTTTCCTCCTTAATTTGACTACCAGAAAACAAGAACAAACAATTAGCCAATGTCCAGCAAAGGAGACATATTTCTCCAAAGTAATTTTATTCTAGCTTTAAAAAAAAAATGCTTTCAATTTCATTTCTCTTTGAAAATGGGTCAGGTCATACATAAAGAAACAAAATAAAGTGCTATTTTTTTTTATATAAAACTTACTTGCTCTGAGGCACCTGGGTTGCTCAGTGGGTTAAAGCCTCTGCCTTTGGCTCAGGTCATGATCCCAGAGTCCAGGGATCAATCCCCTCATAGGGCTCTCTGCTCAGCGGGGAGCCTGCTTCCCCTCCTCTCTCTCTGCCTGCCTCTCTGCCTACTTGTGATCTCTGTCTGTCAAATAAATAAATAAAGTCTTTAAAAAAAATTTACTTGCTTTCAAAGTTATTTAAAAAAACACATTTAATTAGTTATCTCTACGTAATTTTTTTGTGATTTTAGCTAGTGAGTAGGACATTTTATGTATGGCATTTTGTTATGCTTTTCAAACTAAGGAATGCTGCAGTGTGCTAGTAGTATATCAAACCAAAGATGAAAAAAAAAAAATCCATCTGTTCAGAAAAAGAATGTTAACATACTCTCTATAAAAGAAAACTAAGGAAAAATAAAAGAAAGAAAATGAAGTAATTCCACTGGAAATTTGATTAAAATAAACATAATTTTTGTGGGAATAAAATTTGAAAGTCGTAAAAATTCTTAGCCAAAAACATAATAAAAAAAAAAGAAAATCACTCCCTCAGTCAGATGGGCTTATCTTTTCCTTTCTGTATAGTATACCTGGTAGAATTGTTTTCTACCACTGTAAGGTATACTGTCATGGAGAATATTCTAATCACCCACACTCTTTATTCCCTCTAGCTAATCAGAAAAATATGGCAGAGTCTACTCCCTACTTCATTAAGGAATATTTTAGCAATTACAGTTAAGGACGTAGTGATAATTAACTTAGAGATTTTGTGGTGGTCATGGCAGCTCAATATGAAAATACTGGGGTATCTGGGTGGCTCAGTGGGTTAAGCCTCTGCCTTCAGCTCAGGTCATGATCTCAGGGTCCTGGGATTGAGCCTTGCATCCAGCTCTTTGCTCAGCAGGGAGCCTGCTTCCCTCTCTCTGCCTGCTTCTCTGTCTACTTGTGATCTCTTTCTCTCAAATAAATATATAAAATCTTTTATTTTTTTGTTGTTGTTGTTTTTATTTTTTTATTTTTTTCAATTTATTTATTTTCAGAAAAACATTATTCATTATTTTTTCACCACACCCAGTGCTCCATGCAAGCCGTGCCCTCTATATAAAATCTTTTAAAAAAATGAAAATACTAGGTTTCCAATAAATGAAGAATCTGAGAAAATGTAACTTTATCATTCCTGAGAAATTATATTAATTTTATTCTTATTTATCGCCAAAGAAGGCTATCAATATTCTACAATTTAATCAATGGCTTCCTGACAATGAATGCCTGAAAATAAAACTACTCTGGAAAACAGCAATAGTCGCTTTTTAAAGAAATGTCACAAATGCAGAGAAGAATGATAGGTTCTCCCATTCCCCCAAAGGAAGGATGACCTAAATTTATCTAAGCTTTTGAACTTGAAATTATCTTCAGAAATTATTAGATGTTCAGTCATTGCATAGTAATTAAGGAATCAGTATTGCATAATAATTAAGGAATCATTTTGGCCTTTTTGTAAATACCTTGAAACAAAATATTTTATAGTAAATTCTCCAAACAGATTATAGACACAGGCATCACAGGCAGCCTTTCATACAGAGGTGTTTATTAGGGCCTAAGAATATTCCATCTTTACAAATGTTACTAAAAGTGTTTTTATGTCACAGTGGTGACAAAGTGATTATTCAAGATGATGATTTTACCATATTTTATGTTTTGTTCAGTATAGCTTTGTTCAGTTCCACTGCACTCTGTTCTAGATTTTAAGTTACAATCTATTTATTGTAAATACTGTAATGCTGTGTTATTCAGAATTTTATTGAAATGCAGAATCCTATTCCTCTTTCACGAATAATAACACAGAAGTAACCTGCAAAAATCACTGTTTAGTGAGATTCTCATCTATTATGTGAAGTACAGTTTGATTCCTTGTATGTAAAAGCTTAAGGGAGTTTTACCACTATATAATGTTAGCATACCATGCAAGGAAGACAGTATTGACTTTGTGAACTGATTCTAACATGTTTAGAATCATAATAGGTGATGGTTGCATTGTGCATTATCAAATTTATAGAAAAGTTTCTTAAGCTGGCAGTAATATCATAAGTTAAATGAAACACAAGTGTATCTAAATTCAAAGAGAGTTGCAAAAACATTTGTTATCAAGACACTAAAATTCCTGTGTCCACTTGAAATTCCAAAATATTTTGGAAGATATAGGCTCAAGAATGACAAATGAAAATTTTAGTTGTGGTCTTTAAAATTAGTTTGTATTACTTTTTTTTGTACTCATCACATTACCTAATGCATAATATACATTGAGAACTTATTACAGGAATGGAGTATTTTCATTGTTTTACAGCTATTTGATTTCCATTCCTTCTGGTCCACCCACGTTTCAACTGAAAAATATGCAGTCTTACTGAATCTTAACACACACAAAAAAAGGTGACATATTAAAAACAAAACAAAAAATCCACAAAAATGACGACTCTATACTAATTTCTTAGTATGTACCTGCGTTTGCTCTATGCTACAGGCAGAACAGAAAATTCTGGAGTCCTACCTTCTCCTTCTCTTGTAAGGGGGTAAGAGACTTATGTGATATATGGTATTAAGAATCTCAGTGGATCATCACTGCATTTTCCAGACCCCAATTAATATGCTCCAAGAGTAATGTTAACCTGGTTGTATCATCTAATTCCATTTGAAGAATGATGTGAAATAATGTTTAATATGAAAAATGAGTTTTTAAAAGGCCTAAAGCACCTAAATGAGATACAGTATTAGGAATTAGGGTTTATAACTCTAGTTCCTCGGGACTTTTGCCTTATTTTATATACTCCATGATACTTATTCCAGGTCTCCTTTGGCTATTCCAACAGTTAGTTCCACTTAACGGCCCTGAAAAGACATTACCTTTGACTGCATGAAAGCAGGGCTCTCTAGATACTCTTTTAAAAAGAATATCCTTTATCCCTTGTTAAAGTCACAGGCACCGAACAAGCTCTATCGACTTCTGTGTCTACCTTCAACTACCGCCATCTCTGGGTTGGCCAAAGAGCACATTCCACAACATGACAACTTCTCCAAATACCACAGCTTTCATCTCTAAGTCGAAGGTTGGTCTTTCTCTATTTTGCTTCTGTGCTACTCTCTGGTCCTCTCTATCCTAGTACCTACAACTGAGGTGTCCTCTACTAATCCACTCTGATTTCCAGGAGGGAACAGGAAGGGGTGCTTTGTTTCAGTTTTGTTTTTAATCTCTGTTATCACCAGTACTTCATGCAGAATATGTAGGTAACTATCCATTTAACAAATCTCCAAAAAATAAATTAAAATAAAAAAAACCATATATGACAACTTCTCCAATAAGGCTGGAAAATAAGGTCTACACATGTAACTATAAAACTGGGTGAATTTACATTATATTTTTTTTGAAGAAATAACCTACCTCCACTTTTCATCAAATTAAATTTTCCATTTAATAATAAACTTTTTTAGTTTAAAATTAGAGCATTCTTGTCTTACTGAAATTAAAATTCAGTATAGTCAAGAAAGATATAACAACCTTCTAAGAGCTCTGACAACAGGTCCCATGAGCGCTATAAAAAAAGGCATAATTGAATTAGCTTATGATAAGTAGACATTTTGTTCATGGACTCTTATCATGAAATACAAGAACAGAAAGAGAAAAAGAGGGACAGAGGAAAGTTGGAAGGAAGGACAGAAAGGACAGACAGAAGGAAAGGAGGAAGGGAAGAAGGGAGGAAGGGAGAGAGAAAGTGGGAAGGAAGAAGGAAAAGAAGGAACAAAAAGTTTAAAGGCCAGAAAGAGCACTGTACTAAATTCAGGAGATCACCTGGGTAATGAACGTGAAGAGCAGGTATACCGTATCCTCCTAGATGAGACTTTCAGGAATAACAGGGCTTTTTTTTTTTTTTTTTCTCTCCCCTCCTTCATTTTATCATCAGTGTCATGCCCATAACAATAAGCAGTTGGACAAATTGACAAATTTATCATTTTGACATGCAATTTTCTGGATGCCTTTTGCAAAGCATGCTCAAGTTGTGAAGGTATTTCAGGATGAGAATAAATTAATTGTGATGTTGTACAGATATTTATGTTGAATTATGTTTTCCCTCTTTTAAATCTGGGGTGCTAAATTTTCTATGGGGTTGGTACACATTTTACATGATAGTAATCATAATGATTAAAATAAGTGTGGGCCGTAGGAGATGATCTACTTAGATGACAAAGTTAGAGTAAGACACCACTATCCATCTTTGTGAGCACGCTAGCTATTTTTACCAAATATTAAAGCATATCCAATAAATGATCCTTTAGATCCATTGTATTTTAAGGTTTATCTGGTATCACCTCAAAGTTACAGAAACGTAAAAAGAATACAAGCAATCCCTTCTGTCCTTTACTAGGACTGACAATTATTTATTGGGCCATTGTAGAGATGGTACCTCTAAGGAAGAAATGATGATTAAATAATTTCATAAGTTTGGGCCTTGCTATAAGAGAATTAGTTTCTTTATGAAAAGAGACAAAAAAAGAGAGCTTCTGCTCTCTCTCCCCTCTTTCCTCCTTCCCCAACCCCCTGACAACTGCGCATGTGCAAAGAAGTCCTGTGAACACACAGTGTGACTGTGGTCACCCACAAGCCAAGCGGGGAGCGTGCAGAACAAATTTATTTTGCTGGCTCCTGTGTTTGGATTTCCTAGCCTCTAGAATGATGAGAAACCAATTTCTCTCTCTTTTTTTTTTAAGATTTTATTTATTTATTTGACAGACAGAGATCACAAGAGAGGCAGGCAGAGAAAGAGGAGGAAGCAGGCTCCCTGCCAAGCAGAGAGCCCGACGTGGGACTCGATCTCAGGACCCTGGGCCAAAGGCAGAGGCTTTAACCCACTGAACCACCCAGGCTCCCCGAGAAACCAATTTCTGTTATTTAAGTTTCTGTTACTCAGTTTCTGTGATTGAAACCACCACTCTGTGGAATTTTGTCATGGAAGCCCAAGCAGATGAACAGAGGAATATGTATCATCATGAATTTCGACACTGAAACAAAATTGTGGGTGGAGGGCCTGTCCTCTCTTCATGGGGTGATGAAGACAAGTGACAATGTAAGCAGCTTATCTAGGTTATGACGACTACCACCACCAAGGGGTCTTCCTTTTCTTTTTCTTTTTCTTCTTCTTTTTTTTTTTTTTTCTCAGCTTGCTAACTGACTCTGCAGCCTGTCGGGGAGCCCGTGCTTTGAGGTGCTCCCTGCCAACTAGTGTGCTCTCTGAGCTGCGTTGCTGCCTCCTAGAGAGTTTATGATTTGAGATTTGTGCTTACTCAATCAGTTTCACCTAACATCTGTTTAAATTTAATGGACCGAACTTGGAAGCTTCCATAATTGGCATTTAGGGCCAGGAGTATGGTCCTGGAGCCATCCTTGGATATGCCTCAGGTTGTGTGTCTTGGCCTAGTCTTATGAGTGTGTCTCGGATTGAACTGTGTGTCCTGATTCCAGCTGTGACTGGTGTTAGGGAATAAGTTTTACCCTGTGAACACTGGGTGTTAGTTCGACCAGGCATTGACCCCTACTCTATAGACTGCTCAAGGGAAGGCCTGATAACCTTTGCTAAATACACAGATATATATCTCAGTCCAACCAGTTGTCACTAGTATAAAGGAAATATAGTCATCATATGGCATGCTGGAGTTCACATCCTTTAAAGTAGATGTCTTTTTAAGACCCTATTAAAATGCCTTTGATACTCCTGATGCACAGACTTAAGGAAAAAAAATGCCCATGACACTGCAAAGGGATTGGGGATTAATTCAAATTTGGTTTAAGTCTAGGGTCCGTAAAACCCAATAAATAACTATTGCCATGGAGGAGACCCCTAACCATGACACACTGATTTGAGTCTCTTTGGAGGAAGGAACTTATAAATATTAACAAGGTAGAATGGAATCATCCCTGAAGCATATCCAATAACTACAAAAAAATCAATCAATAAATAGATAGATAGATAGATAGATAATCCAAGTATATAGTGAAAGAAAAAAATACCTGTTTTTTTTTAAAAAAAGGCCAACAATTTGATCCAAATGGAAAACTAAGTATATACTAAAATCATTTACACAACAAAAAGATAAATGGGCACTAATTCACTTTTGCATTTCAAAACACAGGTTCTGAATTTACTTTAACATCTGCTGAAATGCACTATTTGGCAAAACTTCATTGTTTTAATGGACACCGGATTTCACATTACATTTTAACCTGGGAATCTCTCTACATTTAAACAAGGTATCCCCTATACTCTTAGGCAAGTTTACCATGCATAAAATAGAGAACAAATAGCAAGGTCTCACACCAACAATCTGAAATATTGCTTTCCCTAAATTCTCTGTATTCATGGAACCCATTGCCATAATAATGAACATGGACTTTCTGACTCAATGAGTAATCTTTTAAAAAAAATTATCCTTGGTATTTAACTGGCTCTGTAAAATGGGATTCCATAACTTTCCTCCCTTGTCAAAATAGTTAATATGACCTGTAGGAGACAGAATAATGGTACCCTAAAGATGTCATGTCTTAATCGTAGACCCTGTGAAAATATTATGAGACTATGGAATTAAGGTATCAGATAGAATTAAGGTTGCAAATCAGTTGACATTTAGATAGGGAGATTAGCTTGGATTATCTGTGTGGGTCAATATAATCAAAAGTGTCCATAAATGAGGTAGAGTGTTAGAAGGGGAGGTCAGATCAATGTAATGGGAGAACTTGACCCACATTTGCTGGCTTCGAATGAAGATCAGTCTAGGTCCTAAGAAGGCCATGAGCTAAGGAATGTGGGAAACCTCAGAAATCTGGAAAAAGATTCTTCCTTAGAATCTCCAGAAAAGATTATAATCCTCTCAGCACCTTGGCTTCAGTCTACTGATGCACATTTTGGATTTCTGAATTATAAGATAAATTTGTATTGTGTTAATCTACTAAATTTGTGGTCACTTGTCACAGCAGCCAAAGAGTACTAATATGTGGCTCAAAGATAAATCAAAACACAGCTGCCAGGAATTCAAATAAGACCTATTTAGAAGGGGTGCTTGGGTGGCTCAGTAGGTTAAAGCCTCTGCCTTTGGCTCGGGTAGTGATCTCAGGGTCCTGGGATCGAGCCCAGCATGGGGCTCTCTGCTCAGCAGAGAGCCTGCTTCCCTTCTTTTCTCTCTCTCTTACTGCCTTTCTGCCTACTTGTGATCTCTGTCAGATAAATAAATAAAATCTTTTTTAGAAAAAAGACCTATTTAGAAAAGGGATGATAATATCTTTACTGCTTTTCCATTTAATAGCCCCTTTTGCCCTTCTCTTAAAACCTAGAAAGAATGAATAGAGCCCCATAGTGGATTACTGTAACTTTAGTGCCATAGTCCTATCCACCGATCCAGTTTTCCCACATCCACGATTATTGAAATTAGTGATTCCATCTGATCACTGACTAGTAATTACTTTGCTATAACAAATTTGTTGTTCTGTGCTTATTTCAATGATTTTTTTTTTCCCCCCTTGAAGTTTGCCTTACTAAAGTCCATGAGGAATCTCAATTGTTTTTGCAGGCAGGATCTTAACCTCACCCAACATTCTCCAGGAAAACAGGTCTGGTGTTAAATTCATGTCATCCTCCTCTATGGTGATTCATTTGGCACGCTAATTTAAGACATATAAATATCCACAAATGATCTTACATTTGTATTGTTTGTATTGCTTCATCCAAAATATAAAGGATCCCATGACCTCAAATAAATTTCTGGGTACCATTTGATCAGTCAAGGGCCATTACATCTTTGAAAATGTCAAGAAATGGTTATTGACACTTTCAGCATCCACAGCACTAAAATAATCCCAATATTTTCTGGAAATTTTTGGACTCTAGAGGTAACATAGTCCTCATCTATAAATTTTACTTAATTTCAATTATTCTGTTACTCACAAACCAGCCCACTATGAATAGAGCGCTCTACAATAAAAAGCTCTAGTATCTGTCCAACTTATAATACAGTAGGCACTCAATTGGAGTACTATAAGTAATTTTGTTAGTGACCCCCAGAGACTGTTTCACTACAGAGAAGTGTAGTCAACTCCTTTCAATCTTACTAGAGGCTCTGGACTACCTATGATGCTTCTAAGTTATCCATGGTTCTGATGCAATTAAGCTCTAAGAGTTAACACAGCTGACCAACTCCAGGAAGGGTAGGAGCTGATACTGGATACTCTGCACATTTACACATTTTTACAGACTTGGGCAATTAGAAATGATTTGTCCATCTGGTCTGGACAATGGCAACAACACACAATTTCTTATCCAAATTTGCCCCCTATGAAGTAAAGAACTGTGGGGATTTCTTGCCTCATGGATACCCATATATACTAATAACCACATACATATGTTAATACCCAAATACAAGGACACTTCTTACACCCTTTGAAGTTCAAATATTATGGTACTGTCCAGCATTACTGTATGCCTAATATGAAGGAATTTGAAATAAAGAAATTCCCCTTAAATTCATACCTTATCCTTCTAGCAACTTCACCAAGTTGGCAGGTTCCAGGAATTTCCCATGTTCAGAAATTCAAGGCATGATTGCAATGTGGTCGTTTCCTAGCAGCAATAATTCTAATGAAAAGCAGACAATCAAGATTGAGTGATTGCGAACTGATCACCTTTCTGATAGTGTGTGTTAAGAGCCAGCAGGCATTTTACCAGAAAAGTCGTCATTCTAATTTCCTGCTTTCATTTTGGAAACCATACTTTACAGGATAAGACTCTTCTTTAGTGATCGAACATGATAAAATAGCTAACTGTTAATAGGCCTAGATACAAAAACTTTGCTATCTCTTAAAGAATTTTAAGCAATGAATTCTATTAAGTAGTACGGTATCATTATGAAATTGACTTTTCCTGCATGACCTTTAAACACAACTTAGATAAACAAGGCAGTATGCAATTTGTGTGTTTATTAACTTAGTTTTCTCTTTTATGAATATGAGCATTTACGTAGGAAAGAGAAAATATAATCATCATTGTGTATGCAGGAAAAGTAAAAACATTAAAAATATAATGCTGATTTATTATTAAGCCCATATTAAATCACTCTTAATTTCTTTACTTTAACCTGAATTAACTTTCAGTTTCATATTTTTATTGTTGCAATCAAGGTATGCTTATGATATACTAGCCTACTTTTCTTTAAATTTAAAATTATATTATAAAATATTTCTCACTTATTAGTTTTCAAAATTGCCATATGAATGATGGGGTTATCAAATTTTCCTATAATTACATGACTCAGAAATGATAGATGTGCCGTACAACCAGCATCACAGGGGTTCATTTCCATCTGCAACTTTTCAGGGTAGGAGATGAGGTGTAAAAGTCAAAGATGGCATAAAACTTGGTGAAAATAGCATCACAGTTTCTTTTGATACACTGTTTCATAATGAGGGTATTTTTCTAAACACTTCACTGCCAATGAGTGTGAAAATGTACCAAAATGTCCTCTAGTGGATATTGCCTTCCAAAATTTTACTATTTTAAAGAATTCTGTTTAAATAGATAAAAGCCACATACTTCAATACATAACTAGATACTCTTCACATTTACACATTTCATACATACCAGATACTTTAAATTTGGGGCTTAACTTCTTAGAATAAATTCCCAGGTGTTAAAACGCTGGTTCCAAAAAAAGTGAGTTCTGTTTGCCTTTTTTTCTTTATATTTGAGCTATAATGTTGTCTACAAGTACTATGCCAACTATAATAGTTTTGCTCTAGTTTCATGCCTGGATCAACATTAGATAGCAATCTGGAGAGACAGTTATTAGCATTTATTTCATTTTTTTCTAACTTAGTAGGCAACAGTGCCATCTTGGGTGGGGGGGTTCTTTAACCCTATTGCTTTTAGGAGCAGAGCATATGATTTAAGCCTAAAGTGAACAGCAAGCACATTGTATCCCTTATATTCAGAGTTTGGTTCAAAGATCAGCATAAACTAGATCCACCAGCGTATATGCCAGTATGATTATCTGGAAATGCTAGAATACATCTGCTTCTTATTTGTCTTCAGTGAATTTGGGTCCAGGCAGTCCCTAGGATGGCTGTCAGTCATCTGAAGACTAATAGGATAGAGCCAGTCTGAGACTGAAGTTAATACAAAGTGAGAAGCAATGAAAAGAAATTGAACAAGATAATCTCCGTCCATATGGGCCTACGTAAAACAAAACAATATCACTCAAGGTGAAAATAACTCCTTTCTTGCACCATTCTTGTTCATTTCATTGATATATTTTCTCTTTATCTAAACCTACAAAAGATCTGAGGCAGAAACACTGCTATACTATTTGCTGTGACTTTAGGTAACTTGGGGTTTTATTTTATCATTTTTAACATTTTAAACCTTAGAGTTGAGTGAAAATTAAAAGCAGAATTGATGCCTTTGGGGGACAGGCTTTTGGAGACAGGAGTCTAATGATCTGTTTTGGCTAAACGTTTATTTTCTCTTCCCTCAGCTTCAGAAACTTCATAATATTCTAATACCTGATTTCCTTATAAAAGGGTGCTATCTTGGAAGCAGTTTCTATTTCTCTTGAGTTGAGGCTAATTAAGCTTTGCCATTCAAGCAAAACGAGGCTCACACGTGTTACTTACCTTAGCTCTGTCCTCTTATGTAAGATTTACCTATGTTGGTGCCCAAGTGTATAGAACAGTCAGAATTCTTTGATTTTTATTATTTTTTGTTGTTGTGCTAACTGAGATACTGTCCTTCCAAATACTCAAAGATTATGACATAGAATAGGAAATCTACAGGGAGCCTGAAAGTGATCCATTAAACAATGGCTTCCCCCCCCACTCTCAATAATGATTGTACTTGTTAAACAGGTATTAAGGCTGTTCCAAGAAGAAAATAAGACAGGGGTGGAGGCACAGAGGGGACGAGAAAAGATAATGAGATGAAAAATATGCCTAGTTTCTGTGAATTTGGTGAAATGATCCCTCGTTGATGTTTTGCTCTGTAACTTTTCTCATGTGGTGCCAACAGATATCATGAAATCTCCAAATTTTTTTTTTTTTAAATTTCACCTTGAGGTTAGTAACCAGACTCCTAATTTGGCCTTCTGACTTCCTGCATTGCATTTACTCAATTTTGCTTAGATGTGGCAGGCCCATTCACTTAAAAACTGGAAATATTATCTATTTGGTCTTCAGGTTTTTGGGTCCACCTAGACTAATGGTTTTTAATTGTTCTCTCATTAATCCTTTTGGAAATCAGTTGAAAGAAGAGACACTGCCAAGGCACTTTGGGTGGAAGGTGCTGGACCCCAAATACTGGCCATCCACATGCTTTCATATTTATCTCAGTTAAATACTCAATCTAATTAAATACATTTTTTCCCACCTGTCATAGAGAAATTCTGTAACTTTCTTTGAACATAAGTTCAAAATATACATTCTCATTGATTTTTACATTTAATTACAGGATTTCCATTAATTGTCTGCCACTCATCCCCATATCCCACAATTAAAGGTCAAATCTTAAAAAAAAAAAGACTGTCAGATCTTTACATAAATGAGAAATTGAGGATCAGAGATATAAAGTGACTTGAATAAAATCCCTTAGAGGGAGACAGGCTAATGGAAGATCTAGAATCCCTCAATTTCATTCTACTTTCTCTTCAGTCTTAGTTACAATGACACTTCTAGACATGTCTACAGATTATATGACTATAATCCAATTTCTAACTACCTGCTAATGTACTGTGAAATGTTGATATAATCTATTGTAGAATATAAAAATAATCAGAGTATATATTCTCCAACAAATTATCTGTCATATGACAATTAGAAAATTCCTGAACACTTCTTCACTCTTCTTATGCTTATTTAAATTGCCTTTAATAAAAGTATCAGTATTTTTAGTTCACTTAGATTCAGGGTTAACACTTAAATCTTTGTAAATGCTAATTGATATAGTTCACAAAATACTATTGTGTGATATTACTTTTTCCCATGAGTAAATTTACAACTGATTTATAAGCCATTATTGCCAATTTTCTCCAACATTAACTAATATAAGTCCATTAAATATGTTTTCCTATACTTTTAAAAAAATAATAAACTATTATTTACAGCCATTTTAGATTCACAGCAAAACTGAGTGGAAAATATAGGCTTCTGAGATAAGTCCTATCCCCACACATGCACAAGTTCCCCCACTACCAACATCCTACACCATCATCTGTTTCCTATACTTTTGAAATGGAAAAAATATATATTCAAAAGCTCAGGGAAAACAGAAATTTTTATTTACGAATTTGTGAAAGGAAATTTCTACTAGAATATTTGTTCATATATTCAAAGCAATCTAGACCAAGAAATCAACACATAGGACTAAGCAGCTTTACCAAATTTATAAAAGACTTGAAAGAGATAGTCATGGGGAAAACACGTGATTAATGTTTAGAAAAAACAATATGAGTCTTTAGGGACACAATCCTGGTATTGTTTCTTGGATTAAGGACTTCTATAAATTTTCTATTTATACCACATTGCCAGATACTTATATCTATCTTCACTTTGTCGTCTTTTTTTAATTAAATTTATTTATTTTCAGTATAACAGTATTCATTATTTTTTCACCACACCCAGTGCTCCATGCAATCTGTGCCCTCTATAATACCCACCACCTGGTACCCCAACCTCCCACCCTCCCCCGCCACTTCAAACACCTCAGATTGTTTTTCTGAGTCCATAGTCTCTCATGATTCACCTCCCCTTCCAATTTTCCCCAACTCCCTTCTCCTCTTTATCTCCCCATGTCCTCCATGCTATTTGTTATGCTCCACAAATAAATGAAACCATATGATCATTGACTCTCTCTGCTTGACTTATTTCACTCAGCATAATCTCTTCCAGTCCCATCCATGTTGCTACAAAAGTTGGGTATTCATCCATTCTGATGAAGGCATAATACTCCATAGTGTATATGGACCACATTTTTCTTATCCATTCGTCTATTGAAAGGCATCTTGGTTCTTTCCATAGTTTGGTGACCGTGGCCATTGCTGCTATAAACATTGGGGTACAGATGGCCCTTCTTTTCACTACATCTGTATCTATGGGGTAAATACCCAGGAGTGCAATTGCAGGGTCATAGGGAAGTTCTATTTTTAATTTCTTGAGGAATCTCCACACTGTTCTCCAAAGAGGCTGCACCAACCTGCATTCCCACCAACAGTCTAAGAGGGTTCCCCTTTCTCCACATTCCCTCCAACACATGTTGTTTCCTGTCTTGTTAAGTTTGGCCATTCTAACTGGTGTAAGGTGATATCTTAATGTGGTTTTAATTTGAATCTCCCTGAGGGCTACTGATGATGAACATTTTTTCATGTGTCTGATAGCCATTTGTATGTATTTATTGGAGAAGTGTCTGTTCATATCTTCTGCCCATTTTTTTATATGATTGCCTGTTTTGTGTGTGTTGAGTTTGAGGAGTTCATTATAGATCCTGGATATCAACCTTTTGTCTGTACTGTCATTTGCAAATATCTTCTCCCATTCCGTGGGTTGCCTCTTTGTTTTCTTGACTGTTTCCTTTGCTGTGCAGAAGCTTTTGCATGATAGCTGCAATTTAAAATATCCCTTCTAGTTCAAAAACAAAAACAAACAAACAAACAAACAAAAAATGATAACGACAACTTGTCGTTTTTTGTTTGTTTGTTTTTGGTAATTTAGAATTGGTAAAAATAGAGAATCAGGGACTGGGAAGAGAAACTCTCTTGAAATTTTACGGTATCACAAATGTATACTCTATCTGCTGTCTCAGGTTTAGAATCTATTGAAAATTCCTTAATTAAGCAAATATGTACCAACATATTATCTTTAACTTTATTCTGATAGTTTTGGCACTGGTGAATATGACAAAATAAAGATGAACTGAATTTTTTAACTTGAAATTCATCCTCTTACTAGTCAAAGACATATCTGAAAAATACAGAGGCAGAAACTTTTATTCTAAGTAACTCCATGCCCAAGAGAAGATTAGAGACTGCGTGTTCAGAAAGAAAGACAATCCAATCAGAAAAATTGAGGAAGCACAAAATGACCAGTTCCTTCGAAAACAAGTATTATCCTAAAATGACCTACTACATGTATCTGATGGTGGTTATTATACCACATCAATCTCAGTGGTAATGGACAGCTTGCAATGAGCTTAAGAAAAAAGAATGCTTGGAACTTACATTACTTTTATAGTAGTAAGGAAGAAAGGAGTTGAGAAAGAGGAAATACCACTATTTCTTATCTATATGAATAACTCTCAAGTATTTCCTATAAATCTATCTGGTTAACATCTTCAATTGTTTTGCTAAAAGTCATATCAAACATATTGTCAAACTCGAACTGTTAATTCTTTGATTGAAATATTATTTACACACAATGAATTCAAAGATTTTAAAGGTACGTTTGATGAGTTTTGGCAAATGTGTGTACCCATGTAACCAAGCTACTGGTCAAGATTTAGAATAGTTCCATCTCATGACCCTTTCTAGAAGCCCCTACCCAAGTACTATTCTGAATATGATCATTTGTTTTGAATAACTTTACCTGTTCTAAAACTTCATATCAAGAAATCATATTATATTGAGCTCCCTGTTTAGCGGGGAGCCTGCTTCTCTTTCTCCCTCTTCCTCAATCCCTGTCTTGTGCTCTCTCGTGTGTTCTCTATCTCTCCCTCTCAAATAAATAAAATACTTCTCAAAAAACAAATCATATTATATGTGGTCTTTTATTTCTGTCTTCTTTTGCACAACAAAAGCATTTGAGAATCACCTATCTTAATGGATGCAACGGTAGTTAGTGTTTGTGTATTGCTGATTGGCTTTCTACTGCATGAATAACATTTTTTCATCTGGAGATAAATACTTAGATTGTTTCCAGTGTTTATTATTGATAAAGCTGCTATGAACATTGTTGTAAAAATATTTTTATGGATATATATTTTCATTTTTGTTGGGTAAATAGCAATAAGTGGAACAACTTGGTCATAGAAATGATATACTTAAATTTAGAAGAAATTTCCAAAATCCTTCTCAAAGTGGTTGTATCATTTTAAATTCCAACGAGCAATGTATATGAGAGTTTTGTTGCTCTACATCATTACCAACACTTAATATCAGCTTTATTTAACTATAATCAGTGTGATGGATGTGTTGGTATTGTATGATGGCTTAAATTATACTTCTCTAATGTCAAAGGGTCTTGAGCATCATTTCATGTGCCATTTACATATTTTTATTTTGTGTGAGTTCTGCACAAATCTTTTGAACATTTTGTCTATAAGATAATTTTGTGTTTCTAATATTGTGTTGCAGGAATTGGCTATTGAGTACATGGAAAAAATTTAGAGGAAAGTTGTATCTTAAAATTATTGAGTTTTGATTCTATATACATAGTTCATCTTTCCATTTATCTATTCTTTGCTTTAATTTCTCTACACAATATAGTTTCAGTGTAGATGTCCCCTATCTTTTGGGTTGAATATATTCCTAAATATAACATGTTTTTAATTTTTTTATAAATGGTATTTTTAACGTGTTATTTTGAAATAATTATATGTTTACAGGAAGTTGCAAAGACAGTACAGAGAGGTCTCTAATATTCATTATCCTGTTATCCCCAAGACTTACAACTTCTGTAAATACAGTTTAATATGAAAGTCAGAAAATTGATATTGGTAACTGTGTGTGTATAGATCTGTGCTGTTTTATCACATGTTTAGATTTGTGTGGCCATCATCACAATCAAAATATACAACTATACCATTACCACAATAATACTCCCATGTTACTCCTTCATACACACATGTACCCCATCCTCCCCCCTGCCTTTTACCACAGGCTGCTGCTAGCCTCACACTTATGAATCCTCTTTCAGATTTCTTCCATTTTTATCTCAGGCAGACCCCAAAGGGCAAACAGGTATCGGAGGAAAAATACTGATCTCTCCATTTTTTTCAGGTTCACAAGTTATCCCAAGGGATCTCATGATCATTTTTGAATATCCAAAATTTTACTTGGGTATTTAATTATTTTATTCTATTTCTTATTAAATTATAATACAAAGGCTCTGGAATCAGCTGGTAGGTTTCAAATCCAAGCTATTTCCTGGCTATGAAATCAGTAGCAAATGACTCAAACGTTTGACATATCAGTTTCCTCATGTAATGGAGATTGAAATATTACCCCTCCCATGTATATAAAGAATAAGAGGTTTATCCATGTTAAGCACTTAGAAATGTATCTATCATATAGTAAGTATTCAATAAGCATTTACCAGCCACAGCTGAATATGGTCATACCACTCTAAATGCGTGATCAATAAGCATAACCATTTTTGCTAATACCTTTAGTAATTATTTTAGCTATATTTCATTGTAAAGGTGTGACTAATATAGAGGATTAATAATTTAAGTATTACTTAAAATATTATGTTTATTATATACATTTCTATTTTAGAAGAATAAATATAAATCTATTCATATTTTCATTAATCAGCAAATATTTAACTGTGTCTACTCTGTAAAGGCACTAAAAATTATGTGGTAATTCCTAAAAATGGTTGGATATAGTCTATAAATTACCTGAATATTGATATCATCCTATACTTCTAAATAGGACATAAATCCTGAAACTCTGAGACACAGGATCTCTATTTAAAAAGAAGAACACTGCAGCTTTGTTAATACTATGAAGACTCAAAATGAGAACCAGAAAACTAGGGTTAGGATCCATACCTCTGGCTGTACCTCTTTTTTCTTTTTTTTTTTTTTAATTCATTTGTTTGCCAGAGAGAGAGAGATTGTGAGCACAAGCAAGGGGAGTGGCAGGCAGAGGCAAAGGGAGAAGCAGTTTCCCCACTGAGCAAGGAGCCCAACAGGGGGACATAGGACTCAATCCTAGGACCCTTGGATCATGACCTGAGCCAAAGACAGACACTTAACCAACTGAGCCACACAGACATCTCATCAGGCTGTACCTCGTAAGTCATTTCAATTCTCCAGACTTTCCTCAACTGAAACAAGGCTTCAGTCCACATATATCCCTTTTTCCAAGTCTAAGCCTCACAACTAAGTTGTCTCCGGGCTGGGTAAAATGTTTCTACTTTAAATCCCAGTGGTTACAGGATCCCAGCCGAACTGTCACTGAGGAGGGTCAATCTAAGTAGAATAGAAACTACCCTGCACATTCCACTATGAGGAATAGAACTTACCCAAGTTAATATTAATAAATACATTAGCATTTGCAGTGGCTCTATTTTTGTTCTACTCATGAATAGCAAACAATATCTTGATCAATTGTGTCTCTTCAGTGATATCTTCAATCTGCATAATAATTATTTTCTTCCCTAAGTTTCTTCTCAGCAACCAGAAGTCTAACTTTGGAAATATAATTTTCTCCAAGAGTGGGATCACCAAAAGAGCTGAATCCCTAACACAGAGACACAAGATCACGTGTAAATTAGCCAGAGCCTCGGAGAAAGGCTGTGTTCATGTAGGTGCTTAATTGATTTTGGTTAATGATGATGATACACTTCATAAGTACAAGCACCAATTAGGGATAAAAGCTTAGTAAGCAGAATGGTCGAGAAAGAAAGGAATTCCAAGAAACATACCTTAATAGTTCAAACCAGCTGTTTATATTCCAGGAGAAAGGTGAATCAGCTTTTCCATTTTACATACTTGCAACTACCCTGGAAAATCCTAGGAGTCAATGCTTATAGGATTTCCTTACAATGCTATGAAACCCCTACCTAAAAATGCACAGCCAGTGGAATCACAAGTGTGTGGTGATTTTTTCTCTTCATAACCTGAATTATACACAGGTAGAGATGTCCATGTTTTACTGTGAAATTGCACAAAGCTAGTATTCCCTCTGCCCAATGGCATGTAATCCCAAACAGTATGTTAACCAGGTATTAGGTTTCAAAGTGGATCAAGATGTTTGTATTGACTAGAATATCTGCTGTTGGTTCCATCAAAAATGGCTACCAATGTAAACTGGCATTCATTTTTAGAAACAAGGAAGTTTCAATAATGTAGACTAAAGATACCATTCAAAATATTTTCAGTTTAATTAATGAGGCTCTTAAGGCCTGAACTGGATACTGTGGATATCTTCAAGATTAAGGCCCTCATTCTCCCAGTTTTTCCAAGTGTATTTGCTCCAACTTGAGACCTCTTCAGGAAATTTTTCTTAAATTTAAAAAAAAAAAAAGAAAGAAAGAAAATGAAGAAAAGAAAAAAGAAAGAAAACTGCTTCACCCAAAATTATGTGGAGTAGTTGGGGTGAGCCCTCCATACATGATAACTGCTTTATGTTAGCATAAAGACCCAAACCCCCTGTCCTACCTGGGGGACTCTGCTCTGTGGAGGGTAGGTGAGGCTTCTGTTGCAACTCACCTCAGATCAATTTACCTCTCTTCCCAACATTGTTTCCCTCACTGGTTCACAGATACTTTCCCTCAAATCAATCTCCAACAGAAGTCTTAAATACAAATTTCAGAGGCAGAGTCTGTTTATTAGGGAACCTAGTCAACAGCAGGTATTCCTAGGAAGGGCCCTGGGAAGCCAATTCTACATTGGGAGTTCTGGGATGGATTCCTCACCTTGCAGGTGGCAGTGAATACCTCATCACTGCTACTTAGAGAAGAACAAATGGGTCCTGGCATGTAATGTTAGAACTTTACTAAACCTGGGGCACCTGGGTGGCTCAGTGGGTTAAGCCTCTGCCTTCGGTTCAGGCCATAATCCCAGGCTCCTGGGATCAAGTCCAGCATCCGACTCTGCTCAGCGGGGAACCTGCTTCCCTCCCTCTCTCTCTCTGCCTGCCTCTCTGTCTAGTTGTGATATCTGTCTGTGAAATAAATAAATAAGGTCTTAAAAAGAAAAAAAAAAAAACTTTACTAAACCTTCACTGCTGAGGAGTCAGGATGGGTACTACTGGAAAGGAAGTCATAGTTGGGACAATTTTCAAGAGAAACTTTTAGTAACAAAGAGGACTATGGTTTGGATGACCTTTCTTCCCTTCCCTTCCCTTCCCTTCCCTTCCCTTCCCTTCCCTTCCCTTCCTTTCCATTGGCTTCCCTTCCCTTTCCCTACCTCCTTCCCTCCCTCCCTCTCTTCCTTTTTCTTTCTTTCTCTTCCATTTCTGACTCTTTCTAAGGACTATTGAGAAACAGCAGAAAAAAGAAAAACCTAAAGGATGAGGGTGATTAATATAAAGGATATTTAAAATCCAGCAAGACTCTTGGCAGCATATAAAGAAGTAGAGGACAGAAAGTGAGTGGCAATCTGGACTAGAGCGTACTGTAAGTGAAAATATCTCAAGGAAAAATTCATGCTGTCAACACTGGCGATTGTCCTACACCAAGATTAGGAACCTGATTAAGAAGGAATGGACACCTGAAATGTAGCATGAAAAATCTAGATTGATGGATTAAACATTTTTTAATCTGTTTCCCTTGAATCTACATAAGTCTCCTCCTCCTCCTTATTAAACCTAAAACATTTGCCCACTTGAAAATAAAGCCAAATCTATGACCTACAGAATAGCACATGCTGCACTCAGGACCCAGCTTCCTCTCCCCTCTAGGTCAACAGACGTACAACTGGGGTCAAGGCATATTGTAACTCAGCAGAGGACGCACTGGGCCTGTGAAGGAAAGAAAGATATTACAGGGGCCCCTGAGTGGCTCCATCAGTTATATGTCTGACTTTGGCTCAGGTCATGATCCCAGAGTCCTGGGATTGAGCCCCACATGGGGTTCCTTGCTGGGCAGGGAGCCTGCTTCCCCCTCTCCCTCTGCCTGCTGCTCCCCCTGCTTGTAGATGCTTTCTCTCTCTCTCTCTCTCTCTCTCAAATAAATAAAATCTTAAGGAAAGAAAGATATTCCATGCCAAAATGCTGCAGGAGTTAGCCACTACATATTGGCAGAACCCGGATTGTCTGGGCAGTCCATAGAACACCATGTCCATCAGCTATTATCAATAACTTCATGTTGATCAGATTACATGAACAACAAGTAGAATCTATCTAAGGCCTTGGTAAGATGTATATGTTCAGAAGGTGTAGATAAACACTATAAAGTTTAAGGAGCTACTACCTCAATAAAATTTTACATTTCCAGTGGTATGAGGCATGCTGAAATAAAAGAAAAAGAAAAATTACTGCATGTTCCAAGTTACCACTGAAAAGAAAGCACCATCCCAGGGAGGCCTTTCTGATTCCTGGAAGTAGCCTGTGTCACATGGGTAAGGATGCTCTACCCATTTACGAAGATACGAGGAAGCCTCCCAGCTTTGATTTAGAGCAGATGAAAAAAGTGCTTTTCAGCACAACTGGCCTACCGATTAAGACACTTCATGTAACTAAAGCCTTGTTTTATCACACCATTATCAAGGCTGGTATTAGTATACTTCTGTTCCATGTGAGAAATTCAGGCACAGTAATGTTTAGTAACCAATCTATGCTACATTAATATATATTAGAACCAGCATTTACACCCATAGCCTTTCTAATGTATAGGCAGCATAAGATAGGATCCTATGGTGTTCATGGAGAAACAGAACTTCAGTTGGGACTTGCATATGTTAAATAATAGAGATATTGGAGAATATATTAGAACACACACCAGCAAATTATGACTCCTAGGCAAATTCAATTCACTGCCTAGTTTTTCAAGTAAACTTTTACTGGAACATGGCCACAGTCATTATGGACATGTGGTGTATGGCAGTTTTCATGAAACAATGACAGAGCAGTTGTAGTCTACCCTTAGCTGCCTACCAAAACAAAAACATTTATTATCTGGCCCTTTACAATAAAAGTTTGCCAACCTGTGTTTTAGATACAGTCATGGGATAACACTGAGAGAGTAGAAAGAGAAACTTCTTAATATTCTTAGCTCTGTTTGTTCACAGTTATTTTCACACACCTAGCACGATGCTTAGCACTTAGCACACATTAAAAATACTTGTTGAAACAATGTTGAATAAAAATAATGGAGTTCTGTAGAGGGTTTTGAATATAATAATGGTATAATAAAAGAATCATTTAAGGATGATTATTCTGGCAATATTTTCCCACATAAATGGGAAGAGAGTGATTCTGAGATACGAAATGTCTGGAAAATCTTATAAGAGTTCAGATAAGAAGTCAGAGATTGTTAGTTTGGTACCAGCAAGAGAAAAAATAAGGGAATTAATGAAAATAACATCCTGGGGGAACCAAGAGGCCATATACAGTTTGTTGAATGTAGATGGTATATTCCTTCACTTCATCTCTAAAGATTTGTAATAAATACCATCTTTTTTAGATGACATGACCCTATGTTACAATTTTATAGACACTGGCTATTAGTGAAAACTCCTGTTATCTTTCTTATCTATGGGATATATTACCTTAAAAAGCCACACAGACCAGGAACCAATATTAGTATCAATGCAAAATTTTCTTTCATTGGTGACATATAAACTCAATCTGCTTCTTCCTAGTTTAGTCAGAAACTTTGGTGATGTCGTTGTTTTTTTGTTTAAAACCCTCCACACACTCTTCTTATTTTTCAAATTCAACTTTTATTATTTTTCTAAGATGATCCCCCTGAACTTAGACTTGATTGAATTGTGTCTGAAACCAGATCTTGCTGGGGATACATTCACAGTCATCCTGTTCAGAGATAAAGCAAAAAAAAACAAAACAAAACAAAACAAATAAACAAACAAAAAACAGTCAAATACCAGGCAAAAACCTTGTTATTGAATGTGTGACTTGCTGTCTTTCTTTCTGACTCATCTCTCTCCAGGAAAAATAGCATCCCCTAAACATAACAATAAAAAGATTTCAATTTTTTTGAGGATTAGGTAGACTTTTTTATTTTACTTAATATTTGCTTTTCTGTGGATGGATTCTATGTAGGTATTTGCCATGGCAAATACTTTTTTATGATTATTTGAATATTATTTTAAGGGAAAAACTTTGAGTCTTATTTTTCACATTATTGATAAGATATTAAATCTCCAACTTGGATATACCATCTCACTGATTTTACCGAAATCTTATTAATTCATTCATTCATCAGATATTTATTGAGTGCAACTCTAGGGACAGACAATATGTGAGATGTAGCCCATGATCTTATATTAAGTTTTACTTTCAGGAAGAAATACTAAGGAACAACTGAACAATTTTTAGGTTTGCTAGTAGATAAACTCCTTCAAAGCAAGGACCATGGTGAAGCACCATGAGAAGAGCTAGACAAGGATCACAGAGGAAGCAGGTGGAAGTAATACATAGTCTTAAATCTTGGGGAGGCTGGTAGTTGGAGGACTTGGACACAAGCACTGGAATGATAAAGAGGCTCCTGGGTGGCTCAGCTGGTCAAGCATCTGCCTTCAGCTCAGGTCATGATTCCAGGATCCTGGGATTGAGTCCCATGTCAGGCTCCCTGCTCAGCAGGGACTCTGCTTTTCCCTCTCCCTGATGCTTGTGCTCTCTCTGTGTCTCTCAGTCTCTCTCAAATAAATTAGTTAAACATCTTTTTTATTTATTTGAGAGAGTGCAAGAGAGAGAGCATGAGCAGGGGGAAGGGTAGAGGGAGAGGGAGAAGCAGATTCCCCACTGAGCAGAGAGCCCCAGGCAGGGGTTGATCCCAGGACCCTGGGATCATGACCTGAACTGAAGGCAGATGCTTAACCAACTGAGCCAACCAGGTGCCCTCAAATAAATAAAACCTTAAAAAAAAAAAATACTGGAATGATAAAGACAGTATGTACAAAAATTTAAAAAAAATAAAATAAAATTCAGTTGAACTGTCAGAAGTAGACTGACGATAACAAAGTTGAAGTTGTGGCTAATATAGCCAATGTCTGTGGTGACATGGATATAAAAGTCAATAGAGTGTTGGTCAGCCGGATGTTAGAGTAAGAACCTCTAATTCCCCATGGAAAAATTAAATGAACAATACAGATCCAACTAAAATAGCTTTGTGAGAGCTTTGGAAACCAGTCAAGGATCTGCAGCAACCAAGAAAATCAAATGTCCAAGTGAGAAAAATCCACACATAATATGATGAAGAATTTTGTGGTGGTTTTGGTCACACTTTTCCCACTCCCTCCCTGGCATGCCAGTACAGTGAGGTCAGGAGAAAGCAGCCCAATTTCCAGTTTCCTTCCTTGGGAAGAAAGTGGAAGTCATTTGCCGAGTTCTGACTTGTCTGTGGACAGCCCAAGGGAATGGTTTCTGTAGAGCCTGACTGGCAGCATGGTTTTCTTTTTTGGGAGCTACAGAAGGCACGGACAGGCAGCAAGGTTCATGAAAACTTCAGATTCATGAAGTTCTCAGATAAGAGTATGCGGGTAGAGAAATAAGGCCCAGAATGATACATGAGGGAGACACTTAGGGAAATTATTGTATTTAAATATAGCCATGTAAAATTGGAAACACACACATGTGCCCCCAGGGACAACACACAACCAGAAGAAGCCTGAGAAGACCGGAAGCCTTTAAAGTGGACTAATTAGTGAAGATTTTCTCCTAGATGAAGTCAATCTGAGAACACTGGAGGAAGTGGCTATTTTTCAATGCCCAATTTTCCAAAGAAGTTTGCAAGGTATATAAGGAACAGGGAAACACTATTCAAAGGAACAAAATAAATCATTAGAAACCAGTCCTGAAGAAACACCATATACAAAATTAATTCAAAATTGATCAAAGACCTCAAACAGAAGAGCAAAAACATAAAATTCTTAGAAAAAAACATAGTGGGGAAACTTCATGGCATTGGTTATGGTGATAATTTCTTGGATAGAACACCAAAAACACAGGCAACCCAAGGAAAAAAATAAATAAATCAACCATTAAAATTTAAAACCCAGTAGTGTCAAAGGACACTACTAACAGAGTGAAAAAACAACACATGGAATGGGAGAAAATATTTGCAAACCACATGTCTAATTAGGGGTTAGTTAATATCCAGATTATATAAAGAACTGTGACAGCTCAGTTAAGAAAAAAAAAAAGTTAAAAGTGGATAAAAGACTTGAATTGACATTTCTTTAAAGATTATGTATCTGTTCAATAAGCATATGAAAAGATGCTCAATATCACTAATTATTAGGAAATTGCAAATCAAAACCACATGGAGATACCACTTTGCAACCAGAAGGATAGTTACCATAAACAAGGAAAGAAACGAAAAGAACAGTTGTTAGAATAGATGTGGAGAAACTGGAGCCCTTGTGAACTGTTGGTGGGAATGTAAAATGCTGCAGGTACTATGGGAAACATCATGGCAACCCAAAAAAATCCCCAAAAAACAAAAACAAAAACAAAAAACCCCAGACAAACAAACAAACAAACAAAACCCTACAAATAGAATTACCATATGATCCAGAACTCCACTTCTTGATATATACCCCCAAAGAATCAAAATCAGGGATGCCAACAGATATTTGTACACCCATGTTCACAGCAATATTATTCATAATAGCCAAAAGGTAGAAGCAGCCCAAATGTCTGTCAACAGGTGAGTGGATAAAAAAGCTGTGGCATGCCCGCAGAATATTATTCTGCCTGAAAAAGAAAAGACTTTCTCTTTCTTGCTGTAACACAAATGAACCTTGAAAACAATGCTTAATGAAATGTCAGTCATAAAACAACAAACGGCGTATGATTCCACTTATATGAGGTCCCTAGTGTAGTCAAATTCATAGAGACACAAAGTAGACTCATGGTGGCTAGGAGCTGGAGATGGATGATGGTGATGGTTGTGGCTGAAATGCACACTTAAAAATAATTGACATAGCTGGGTGCCTGGGTGGTTCAGTGGGTTAAAGCCTCTGCCTTCTGCTCAGGTCATGATCTCAAGGTCCTGGGATTGAGCCCCGCATTGGGCTCTCTGCTCAGCGGGGAGCCTGCTTCCCCCTCTCTCTCTCTGCCTGCCTCTCTGTCTACCTGTGATCTCTGTCTGTCAAATAAATAAATAAAATCTTTTTAAAAATTAACATATACATTTTATTTTGTGTAATATTTTAGACAATTTTAAAAAATTACAGCAAAAAACGTCACTGGAAAGGAACATATAACTGAAAGGTTAGACTGTTGGTGTTTATTCTTTGTAGATATGGAAGTGACTGGGAATGATGAGAGACAGGAAAAAAGAGGAATGTAAGTGGGACAAATGTCTTAAATAAAAAAAGATGACCAAGAAGCTAGTAAATGTCAACAAGTTGACGATGTTGTAATTCTTAGATGAGCAGCATGGAAAAACAGTAATAGTTTGGGATTGGCAATATGGTTGAAAAGGGCTACTGAGCCTACTTCCCAAACCTAAGATATACAACATGTTAAAGAAAAAGAAGTTGCCTTCAGAAGGACTAGAAGGTGTATCAGTTAGGCAGGTTCATCTAATAATGCAGAAATTTCAAGTTCAGTGATGTAAACACACTGTATTTTTTCTTTCATCTCCCACGAACAGGAGTAGTTATTCATGTGCAAAAATGATCATCACAGACTCAGGCTCACTATTTTTCTCATCTGCCTTCATTAGAGTTGGGTTTCATCTCCTATGCTGTTAAAAAGGCACCAGAACTGGAGCAATGACAATCATATTCTTGGCAAGGTGAAGACAGAAAAAGCAGAAACGCTCAAACATGTTTCCTAGGTGATTCACTACTCTTCACGAGCTTCAGAAAAGTCCAGTCAATTAATCACAACTAGTTTCCTTTCACTGGCAAAGTCTAGATAAAAGGAATGATTAGAAATAGAGTCTTTAGTTGAAGACATTTCAGGCTCAGATATTGGGCTTCTGTTAACAAGAAAGATGGAGGCAAAGGATGGGGAAGAAAGAGAATGGAAAATCCCAACGTATAGAATCAGCTATGGCTCATATTTGGCAAAATTCATTAACGCATGTGGCAAGCTAGTGATAATAAGTAACGATCATACTACCCATTCAAGCATTTCTATCAGTTTGTAACCAATTTGAAACTCAAAGCTAAATACCCTTGTTGAATAAGGAATAGTGTGCTTATTGCATACTAGCTATTATGGAGACACTATCTATACAGTACTTAACAAAATGAGCATGGTCAAGGTCCTTATGGCAGTAATGGTTTAATGGTGATAAAGACATTAAACTAACATACAAATAAATATGCAATTCAAGTAGTAGCAATTACTATGCACAGGAAGTCCATGTTGCTATAAAAAAAGTCAACGATTTTTTTAAAGACCACATTATAAATAATTTAGGTTTTGTGTTCAAGTGGTCTGCATTGCAATTATTTAACACTACTCTTATAGTAAAAGCAGTGAAGACAGTGTGTAAAAAAATAAATGTTGTGTGCCAATGAAACTTTATTTACTCAAACAGGTGGTGGACTAGATGTGGCCCGTAGTCTGCGGTGTCCCGACCACTGCCATATTTTATGTGTTTAAAGAGCTTATTTATTTGACAGAGAGAGAGCCCAAGCAGGGGAAGCAACAAAGAGGGTGAGAGAAGCAGACTCCCTGCTGAACAGGGATGTGAGGCTTGACTCCAGGACCCTGGGATCATGACTTGAGCCAAAGGCAGTTTTCTAACTGACTGAGCCACCCAGTCACCCCATAAGAGAAGTATTTTAAATTTATAACAATAGCAACAAACAAATAAAAAAAAAAGAGAGAGGATTAGGTGGAACCAGATGAATTTAAACAGAATCAACCATTTACTATCTACTCTAATATACAGTAATATGGATAATAAATTATAATAAATGCCCAACTACTATGTGGTTTTAATGGTTATCATCCATCCTCTTCTCTATAGTAGTGTTAAAACTTTAGCATTGAGCAGATGGCTAATGTCTTCATGCATTTTTATCCTGAATTATTTTCTTCTCCTTTTTCAACTTTTTAGCACTCTTCAAATTGTTGGTCTTCAAAAATCAACAAAGTTATTTATCAGATTAATTACTTTTTTTTTAATCCATTTCAGGAAATGTATAATCTAAATCTAAACTCACTCTATAGTCTAACATGGGAAGTAAATGACTTTCAATTTTGGTTTTTTTTTTTTGGTTTGTTTTTGTTTTTTTGGTTTTTTTTTTTTCCAATTTATTTATTTTCAGAAAAACAGTATTCATTATTTTTTCACCACACCCAGTGCTTCATGCAAGCTGTGCCCTCTAGAATACCCACCACCTGGTACCCCAACCTCCCACCCCCCCGCCACTTCAAACCCCTCAGATTGTTTTTCAGAGTCCATAGTCTCTCATGGTTCATCTCCCCTTCCAATTTACCCAAAAGCACATATCCTCCCCAATGTCCATAACCCTACCCCCCTTTTCCCAACCCCCCTCCCCCCAGCAACCCACAGTTTGTTTCGTGAGATTAAGAGTCACTTATGGTTTGTCTCCCCCCCTATCCCATCTTGTTTCATGGATTCTTCTCCTACCCACTTTCAATTTTGGTTTTGACTAGAAAATCACACCTTCCTGCTCACTCAAAAATTTCATTTTATCTTCAGCTTTTTTTTTTTCTATTATCAAACTTTCCCCCATTGGATTTACCAGTTGGTCGTTATCTTACTTTTCTTTTCCATCTGTGATGTTATAACAGAAATGTAGCAGACTGGCTTAAACAACTAAAGTCTATTTTCTCACATTTCTTGAGGTTGAAAGTCAAATATAAGATGTCAGCAGGTTTGGTTCTCCTGAACTCTCTCTCTCTGGCTTGCAGATGGCCACCTTCTCACTATGTCCTCAGATGACCTTTATTCTGGGTGCATACATCTTCCTCTTTTTCGAAGGACACCAACCCTACTGGATTAGGACCCACTCTTAAGATATCATTTAACCTTAGAAAACAAACTGAGGGTTTGCTGGAGGGGAAGGAGGTGGAAGGGATGGAGTGGCTGGTGACAGACATTGGGGAGAATATGTGCTATGGTGAGAAAAATTTTAAATTAAAAAAATTTTAAAAATAAAGAAAAAAGAAATTTAAAACATTAAATATAAAATGATTTAAAAAAAAAGATATCATTTAACCTTAATTGCCTCCTTAAAGGCCTTATTTCCAAATATAGTTACAATGAGGGTTAGGGATTCAACATATACATTTTGGGGGAATACAATTCAGTTTATGAGAGGTTAAAACATGTCTCCATGGAATAAAATGAATCATTGCTGGGTTTGTCTACTTTGTTATTTCTTGCCTCATATATAAGGGTTGTATATGACATTTATGATTTTTTGTTGAAGACCAAGTGCTTCCTTTTCAGCTCCTGACTCTATCCTACAGGTTATCCCTCCCCCGCTCCCCCAAAAAATTAAGAGAAGGAGAAGGTAAAAATAGTGACAGCCCTCGTTAAAAGAACTAAATTAATTTATTTTGCTCATGGACTATTATAATGTCTTATAAAAACATATAAATCATTACTTGCTGTTATTATAAAATATGTATTTGAAGACGATATATTAACTTAAAAAGTAGGGGGCTAATTTTATACCTTGCCTATATAGAAATGTAAATGATTTACTCCTAAAACAACTTTTATTTAAATTAGGTAGGTCATCTCAATACATTTTATTAAATCCCATTAAAAAGCACTCATAATGCGAGCAATTTGCATATCTGCTAGAGTAACCCAGAGTTCATAAAATGCCAGTATAACATATATTGACTTTATTTAGAAATTAACTTCACTCCTTGCCCTTTGATTAGAAGCTAACTAATGAAATTTATATAATGAATAAAATACCTTAAATAAAACACTTATTTTCTTTGGTCAAAAACAGCATCTCTTTTTTTTTTAAAATATATTTACCTCTTTTTAAATTTTTTTAAAAGATTTTATTTATTTATTAGAGAGACATCATAAGTAGTCAGAGAGGCAGGCAGAGAGAGAGGGGGACGCGGGCTCTGTGCTGAGCAGAGAGCCCGACGTGGGGCTCGATCCCAGGACCCTGAGATCATGACCTGAGCTGAAGGCAGAGGCTTTAACCCACTGAGTCACCCAGGCGCCCCAAAAAACAGCATCTCTTAAAGTTGCGAGAGAAAGAATGATGTGCTAATGCAATCTTAAAGTTGTTATATTTGCAAGGAAATAAAAAAGTATCTTGTATCTATGCTGAGTCTTACGAATATTTCTCCACCACCATATGTGTATTATAATCTTCATTTCTATTTTTCAGGAAACTTCTGTTTGAGAGATGTTAAATTAAAGAATCCAAGAGAGGCATGTTGAGTACAGTCAAAATCAAGAATAGAATATTACAGACTTATCAATCAAAGCTCATTTCCTAGGGGTACCTGGGTGACTCAGTCGGTAGAGGGACCAACTCTTGATTTTGGCTCAAATCATGATCCCAAGGTCCTGAGAGCAAGTCCCCACATTGGGCTCCTTGCTCAGTGGGGAGTCTGCTTTTCCATCTCCCTCTGCCCCGCATCCCTACTCTCTCTCTCTCAAAGATCATTTCCTCAGTTATAATATCTCAGATTAGAAACATACCAAAGGATGTTTCAGGGAATGATAAGAGATATACTTAAGTTTACTAATTCAGAAGAGAAAGCCAAGACTAGTTACAGAATACAGGAGGAAATGCTTACATCTTAATATTGAGTAAGAATTTTTAGGTTTAAAGAACCATTTTGAAGAAAATGCTACAAATATAAATGCATATTAAGTTTTCCTCAACCAAAACATCAGTAACCAGAAGGAACCAGAATATGTCAGCAGCAATGATTTTATAGCTGCCATGGAAATTTGCATCCCAGCTAAATTCTTAATGTTTTAAAATTGATTTGGACCTTTTCTTTAACCGAGGCTTCAAGTTCACTCTGGATCCGATCAGAATGCAAATATGGAATGGAGTGTTCTAAACTACTACAACACAAACACATCTTGTTCTCCAACAGATATTTTTATGACTTCCTTCTATGATTTTGTTTTCAGTCAGATTAAATTGGTCTCAAAGCCACTATGAAGGCAAGATGGAAAATGACATATAGCGGGAACAAGAACCACTCAGGAAACAATAGCATTCTTCCATACGGGCAGGCCTCTGAGGAGCTATAAATGTCACCTCTGGCAGAGACACTATTTATTACAAGATAAAACCAGAGCAAAGACTCCCCAAAAGAAGTTTTATTTTTTAAATTGACACATACAGAAGCCACTTTTCTATGCACACACAATTCTCTCATTACCTCCCCCACAGCGCACTCTCCAGAATCACAGCAGCGGCTCTGTAGAACTCCACTACTTATGTCAAAGTCAAAAATATTGTCAAGATCTTTGAACTGGAACTGATCTATCTGAAAGTCACGTTGACATTTACACATGCTTGTCAGTTAAATAGACACTCAAACTTTTATTGTTTCAAAGTTACATTTTTCTTTTATTCTCTAATGTTTCAATTCTTTGAGTCCTTTTTAGTCTAGAAGAATCCTCATTCACAGTAAAACAGAACCATTGCATAATTATAAAGCAGATATATTTAACATTTTTCATCCAATGTATACTAGCATCATAACTACCAGAAATGTTAATATGACATTTATATTTTATGTGACTGTGTGATGTAGTCACCACATATAATTCCACATGTGAAATTATAAACAGGTGTGTGTGTGTCTGTATAAAAACAGAAAAATCAATACAAATAAATAGATAGCTATTGGATTGAAAGATCGATATTCTCTTTAATTTCTCGGGCATTCTGAATACCACATGTATTCCTGAAGACCTCTGCAGTAGGATTATATTGTCCAGCAAAAAAAAAAAAAAAAAATAGAGACTTGCAGAAAATTTCCTGTTCCTGTTTGTTGGTTCTGTCATTTTGTTTTACGCTAGAGATTTTTTTGTAAATTGTCAAAGGCTCAGGTCCCATGTTATGTATTATATGTGATTTAAAAGTTATTCAAAAATAGTGTATTAGGGGCACCTGGGTGGCTCAGTCAGGTAAGCATCTGCCTTTGGCTCAGGTCATGATCCTATGGTCCTGGGATCGAGCCCCACACCAGGCTCCCTGCTGAGAGACCTTCTCCTTCTCCCTCTGCCCCACCCCTTGCTTGTGCTCTTGCATGCTCATTCTCTCAAATAAATAAAATCTTAAAAAAAAAATACACAAAGTGTTAAACTTGATGAAATATCAAAAAGGCTAAATGATTTGCATAAATAATTCCAAATTTCATTTGAACTAGTTGCACAAAGTAAAGAGATATCGTCCTAGATTTATGGCCAGCAAAAGCAACAGGATGAACATGGTGCAGTGTTTGAGAACTGAACTTGACAATTACATGTTTCTCAGCATCAAAGGAATAAGTTGTATGAGGGAGAGTCGTTAGAGAGGACTTGGGAATGACTGGAAATGTGGAAGTAATAAAGCGTATAACAACAACTGACCTTGAAACCCCTGGCTGGCTGAGGTGGTAGAACATACAACTCCCATTCTCAGGTTCTCAGGGTGGTAAGATCAAGCCTCACATTGGGTGTAGAGTTTACTTAAGAAAAATAACAACAAAACAAAAAACTAAAACAACAACAAAACAATTGACCTCCTTTAAGAAAAAGGTTTTAAATTCTGTAGAATCTTCATTTTAAACACGTAGATGATTTTAGGATTTAAAATTTGAAAGTTAACCCATTAATTATTTAAAAGATATATATTTGGTGAATTAAATGGTATGCTTTAGTTTGCTATTAAATTAAACCATAGTGAAACATGCTTTCTTCAGTAATACTGAATAATAAAGGAACTACAATTTAATATGCTTTTTTTTTTTTTAAAGATTTTATTTAGTTATTTGAGAGAGAGAGACAGTGAGAGAGAGCATGAGAGGGGAGAAGGTCAGAGAGCGAAGCAGACTCCCCATGGAGCTGGGAGCCTGATGTGGGACTCGATCCCGGGACTCCAGGATCACGCCCTGAGCCGAAGGCAGTCGTCCAACCAACTGCGCCACCCAGGCGTCCCTACAATTTAATATGCTTTAATGAAATAATTCTTAGGTAGATTTTAGGTGGTCAGCATGTAATTTGATCAGTCTTAGTTAGATTTATTAATTATTAATTCCAAGAATTAGTAAAATGTACTAATTACTTACTAACCAGTGTTAGTAAGAATTAATACTACTTAACAAAACTTAGGCAGTTCTGATTGTAAGTGCTAATCCAGTCCTGATAATGTTAAACTTTTATTTTTTCTTATTGTAAAATAAGAAAGTTCAATCAAAGTTGATTGAGAAATGTCTTAAAAACAGCAACAACAATAAATCCCATACCTCTCTTATTGTAAAATATAAATTTCAGACAACCTAAAGTTTGAATTTAGGTGAAAATATTTACTTTAATGCTGATGATATGAGAATTCCCCCAAAATATTATTGTAAGTTACAAATAAATCTGAAGATGATTTTTAGTGGACATTGTCCAAAGACCTAAACAGCGATAAGGAAGAACTCTCACAAAATTGGTACAGGCCTTTTTAAATATTTTCCACTGAAAATGTTCTTGGCAGAAACCTTTGTTTTATATCCAATACCATTCCCCAAAATGCTTCTCCTGTGTTCCCTTCACAAAATAAAAGCAAGAAAAAATAAAATTTGCTTTTCCAGTCTTCCTAGTCCTTAAAGTGTCCATTTCACTTTTATGGCCAATGAGATATAAGGGAAAATTTTCTGTAAAACTGATACACTTTTTTTTGGTAAAAGAGAAAGCATACATAAAGAGGTCCTGTGCTTTTTCTTTCTTTTCTCCTCTCTCTTTCTCTCCCGCTTTCCTGAGTTTCTCACTGCTTCCTGCCTTGCATAGAGTTCTGTAAGTATATATCATGTCTACATGGCCCATAGCCACTAAATCAAGTATTCAAACAAGGTCAAAATGTTCAAAACAAGATTGACCAAGTGATCTGACATTTCAGATTTTTTTTATGCATTTAAAAAATTATTTTATTTATTTGGTAGGGAGAGAGACAGCATGTTTACAAACAAGGGGAGCAGCAGGCAGAGGAAAAAGCAGACTCCTTGCTGAGCAAAGAAGCCCTATGCAAGACTTGATCCCAGGACCCTCAGATCTTGACCCGAGCTGAAGGCAGCTGCTTACCAAATGAGCCATCAAGATGTCCCCACGATATTTCGGATTTTTTTGTTACATTAGATAATGGACTGTCTATTTAAGTTAGATAATAAATTATATAATTAGATTAGATAATGAATTGCCTGTATTTATAAATTAGATATTCTGTTAATTACAGCTAAATCATTCTTAATTTATAACAGGATTAAATTAAATACTCGATATAATTCTGACATTTTTTGGTTTTAATAAACAAATACTTCCACCACAGTATCTTAAAAAATAGATGTTAGCTACATCCAGTAATCCCAGAAAATTAGGAATTTACAGTGTCTATATCGATCTATCTGCCTACGTACGCATGTCAAAAGAATGGCATTTTAGTTGAGAAGTTTTTCGTTCCTCTAAGCTGAAACTCTGTAAAAATCGGCAATGCATTAGTATCTTCCTAATACAAATCTCAAATTAATTGCTTGCAATTAATGGCAGATTGTCATATTTAGTAAATGTTTTATATACTTCAAAAATTCCCAAGGGGGAAAGAAAACATTTGAAAAACAGTAAATGGAGAGAAAGCTTTTCACATTTATCTTATACCATTATTTTTTTTTTAAGATTTACTTTTCTTTATTCGACAGAGAAGAGAAAGCACAAGCAGAGGGAGCAGCAGAGGGAGAAGCAGGTTTCCCCACAGAGCAGGGAGTCCAATGTGGGGCTTGATCCCAGGACCCTAGGATTGGGACCTGAGCGAAGTCAGATGCTTAACTGACTGGGCCACCCAGGTGCTCCTGCCTTACACCATTATTAAAATATCAATAGTTATAAACATAAAAGTAAAAAAAAAAAAAAAAGCACAAAGTTCTAATATATTGAGTAAAATGAATATTCATCTCAATTTATCTAAATTGTCTAAAATCTTTAGATCTGTGAAATTTGTAGGGGAAATATTCACCATCAAATTTTCCCATCTCCCATTTTGCTGTTATTTCAAAAAATAATCTGATAATTATTTATCTTTTACAAATATTTGGATTTCTGAATCTTGATACTGGCTATCCTGTACAAGTTAATAAGGCAAAGAGAAATAGAAATTTCTCTAAGCCAAAATTTTTCTTTATCCTATTCAAATCTTAGGGTTTCCTTTTCCTTTTTTTTTTTTTTTTAAAGATTTCATGTATTTATTTGAAAGAGAGAATGAGCAGGGGAGGGGCAGAGGGAGAAGGAGAAGCAGACTCCCCACTGAACAAGAAGCCTAATGTTGGGCTGGATTCCAGGAGCCCGGGATTATGGCCTGAGACAAAGGGATATATTAACCCACAGAGCCGCCCAGGCATCCCTAAAATTTTAGTGTTAATTGATTTTTACATTGAGTCATCGAGCAATATCAGCTTAGGTACTCACGTAACTACTCAATTTAAGGGAGCTCAATCTTAGTATCATACTGTACATATGGACTTTACTTTATTCACAGAGACTTCCAACACATAAGCCATTGACATCTATAAAATCATGTCCCCCTCCTGAGGTTGTGAAGGAATACCATTTTGAAAACATAAAATGATTGAGAGATTCCATATTGTGTTTTTATTGTTTGATTCATTCTTCCTACCTAACAGAGATTTCATGCAAAAAGGATAATATAATATCAAATGGTTATGAAAAACTCTGAGTGGAAGAAATTTGCAGACTGCAATTTCGTTAGCCAGATGCTCATTTTGTAATGTGATTAGGTCTGAGCAAAGAAAGATATGAGAAGCCCCAAACATTCTCCTTTCAGAGTATTGTATTTTTTATTAGAAAACAGAACAATTTTGTGCTACGACATCCCCTAGGTTTTGGGAAACCAGAAACTTACTCAAGGTTTTACGTCTATACTTGTCCAATTTATTTTATAGCTCCCAGTTGTCTTGGGAAAACATGCGATCAAGATATAAATAGAATTCGGGAACAATTCCATTTCTTTCTATCTGTAGGTCTAGAAAATGTTGCCTCAGTATTTCCAGGAAGTATACCAATATATTATTCAAAATCACAGTGCAAGTGGATTTTACAGCTGTTCCATAAATTCTATATGCTCAGTTCAATCAACCACTAATTGACATAAATGCAATAGATGGGCCAGTCTTGTAGAGGATCCAAACAAAAAAAAAAAAAAGATGATACATTATCATCTATTTGGGGTGACACCATAAGACAGCAACATCTCATCACTGGGAGTAGAAATGGACCATTAATCTCCAGGAAAGTTTCTTGTCCTGAGTTTGTCACAAACTGTGGAATTGAACAGGTAAACTGACTTGTGCAAACCTCATTTTCGTCTTTTATTCTAATGAGGTTGGGGGGAAAAAGGCTATCATTTCTAGGAATAAGAGTCAATAACATAAATTCCAATGATGGCTATGAAAAAGATCGTGGGAAGTGTTAAACGCACCTTACAAAAATTTCAGCCTGAGTCTGCTAGACATTAAGGTGATTATCAGAGCTCCAGGGGGGTGAAAAAAGGGACATGACATTTTCCAAAGGTAGTCTGTGGATCAGGGTGGAGGAATCCGGCTAACATAATCAGGAGCTAGGAGGATCAGGTCTAAGTTTGTATATCAGGGTAGAGAATGAGGAAGGAACAAACCACTCCAGAAAAGATGAGTAGATAAAGGTAGGAGGGCAAAAGGCATATTTACTGATTAATCAGCAAAACATATTAGAGGAACAAAGAGCTTTATCGGGAAGGCAAGAGAGTAGCAATGGATGGTTAGGCTGGAGGAGTGGTCTTTGGGAGGCTTTGAATGCTGTAGTAAAGTCAACATTTTGAAAAAAAAAAATCATTCAAATTTTTTTGCTTCTGATTTATAATACAGATACCTAATGAACCATTTCAGGTCAAGATCTTGCTGAAGAACATTAAGTATGTCTCGAAAAGTTGTTTAAAACAATATGACACTTGTGATGAGCACCAGGTAATGTATGAAATTGTATCACTATATTGTACACCTGAAACTAATATAACACTATGTTAACTGAAATTAACTTAAAAAAAGACCAATATGATACTTTATCTTCATAAGGAAGAACATATGGAAAAAATATTGGTTTTAGGGTGAACGCATCCACAATTGTACTGGACATAGGGATTATTTATATTCTTATTTAAATGACACCCTGAAGAAAGGCAGTCTAATATTTAAAACTCATCTGTTCCAATGACAGTATTTAGCAATATTCATTTCTTTTTCAAAACAGAATCTTTGAGCCTTCCTTATCATGGAAATTTCCTTAAAATGTTAGTGATTTTATTAAAGTCAGAAAATGCGATATGATAGATATCACAGATATCAAATTATTTTTCTTTTACTGATTCCTATGTCCAATTTTTGTAGATTATAAATATGCAGGCCTCTTTTCAACCTTGTGCATGTTAAAAAACTTGTTTTGGGGAGTGCTTGAGTGGGTCACAGTTAAGCCTCTGACTCTTGGCTTCTGCACAGGTCATGATCTCATCATCGGTGAGACCAACCCCCATGTTAGGCTCCCCACTCAGCAGGGAGTCTGCTTGAGATTCTCTCCCTCTGCTTGCTCCCAGCCCTTCTCAAATAAATAAGTCTTAAAAACAAACAAACAAAAATACCCTTATTTTTGAACTTGGTAACAAAATAAGGAAGAAAACATGAATGTTTTGTTTTGTTTTGTTTTTTGTTTTTTTGTTTTTCTTACTTCTTGCTACTTATAGCAAAATTTAAAAAATTGGGATTAAAAAATATAGCCAGTTTTTATTGTATACTGATGCCTGGCACCATCTTAGGTAGCTTCTATAAATTAAGCCTACCTGGATATTAAATCTAGGAGCTACCATCCCTGAGAAAGCTTGGTCGCAGAAAAACTTTCAGTAACTTGCACAGGGTTACACAGCTAGAAAGTGACAGAACCTCGATGAAGCCCAGGTGTCCTGAGTCTAAAGCATCCTTTGTTATCTCTATTTACTGCTTTTAGTTGAAAGTAATCTGTGTTCAGATTTTTACATGTAAAACACGACAAAGATGATCACATTGTCCAAATGTTCTATGGATAATGTGCATGAAACTACAGGCACATGAAAGATACTCAGAATATTAATTCCTTCCCTGTCCTTCTGCCAATGATAAAATCTCTAGACATAAACACAGAATTCACGAAGCATCTGCTATTCAAAAGTGCCCTTGAGTACCTTTAAATGACTTTTCTTCACAACAAGCAGCGGGTGTTGCGTGTGAGTGTTGAATCACTATACTGTACACTTGAAACTGACATTTCACTGCATGTTTACTTGCTGGGATTTAAATAAAAGCTTATAACAATAAATGTCGTTTCTTTTTGTGAAGAAGACAATGCTGGCTTAGCATTTATAAATTTAGAATATCGTATATTGTGTTTTTTTTAGAGTTGGGGTAAAATTAGCATTCAGACCCTGAGGGTCTTCTTAAAACAAAGAAACAAAAAAAATAAAGCCTTCAACATAACATGGAATTGTATTTGAACTCCCCCTAGTATCTGAATCTTGTTGCGGATTTCACACTTGGGAACTTTCTCAAATATCCTAGTTTCTACTCTAAGGAAATGTTATTTTTCCTGTTCTCATTTGGCAAAGATTATTGAAATATTTGAAATAATTATATCACTTATACTGTAATTATGGAATTGCTCCTTTTGCACGTTTCTTAAAATCTGATATTGTTATTGATTGAAGAAGCTCCACTGTGAATTCAAAGTGCACTTGAAATCTCATTTTATGAAGATATATAATTATTTGACCTTTCTGCTTCTAGTTTTCTGACAGCTGGTAGAGCTCCGGATGATAGCAGGTTTGGGTACATAATCTTGTATTTATTTTGCAACTCGTTACATTAATAGCTGTGCCTTTTGTTCTTAGTTGTAATGATTTTCTATGTGCTCACTTTGTATTGACTTTGAGGGTTTTTGACATTGAAATTTCTTTTGTCTATTCTTGACCACATCTCTAATCTCTCTGCAGGTCAAAACATTGACCTCTCATCCCTTCAAGCATAAGCATCTCCTCAAAGTCACTCTTAACCAGGAATGGTAATTAATATAACTTTTCCACTTCTTAGCCCTAGTTTTTGAGTGACTTATGAAATGCCATTTCTGAGATCCTGGTTAATTCAGTGCTTAGGTCAAACATGTAGGGAATAGACAAAACAATCTAGTGGAAGATTTTTCCATTTACATAGCCTTCTGTGCTATGATTTCTAATTTTACAAAGTCCCAGGTATGGTGGCAATGAATTACAATGTTGCAGTCTCCATGAAGCTTCCTAAAATGATAAATTATTTGCTTTATATCACTGTAAAATAGAACATTTAAGACCCTCTGCTGTATAGATATTTTGTAAAAATGCAGTCTGTTTCCAGAAAGCATTTATATAGGAAAGCACAACCTCCTCTAATGGTTTCAGACCATTTGTTTAGCTTCTCTTTGATAAGTGACAGTCTCTTCGTGTCCTTAGAAAAAGTCCTCATCCATGTTTTTCCAACAGGTGCATTAGTGCTGGAAGCCTGTCAGGTGGATAATAAGAATTCAGGGACTTGAGAAGGCATGTCATATTTCTGAAAATGATGGAAAGTCATTTCCCACCTCTTTCTTAGAGTAGATGTCTTATTTTCCTGCCAATCTCCTGGCATCACATTAGTCACACATTCTTGATCTGGTCAGATTTATCAAATAGACAATTTTTATCAATTATGTGACAGTTTATATTGTCCAAACTTGTGATGAGCCCCACTGATTTTTCAGCGACTTTCCACAGATACATCCAATGCCCTCCATCTACCATTGGAACTCAGCGAGAGGTGCAGATGGAAACAGTGATACCAAGAAAAACTTCTCCCACTGTGTACCCAGGATAACTGTTCATTCTTTAGATTTTAACACAGAGATCAGCCCATTCAGGAAACCCATCTCTCTTGTGTATCCACATCCATCCATGCACTCAGATTGAGAATCACTGGTTTTCATTTCTGCCCCCAACACACTCTGCGTCCACACCTATTCTAGCACTCACACAGCGTGATGACATGTCTCCCAAAACTAAATTGCAAACTCACCGAGAAGCTTAGTTCTGTATATAAAAAAGGGAAATCATCAAAAGTATAAATAAAAGAGTCACATATTCCAAAGTACATGTGACAGACAAAAGGTTGATATCCAGGATCTATGATGAACTCCTCAAACTCAACCCACACGAAACAGACAAACACATCAAAAAATGGGCAGAAGATATGAACAGACACTTCTCCAATCAAGAAATACAAATGGCTATCAGACACATGAAAAAATGCTCATCATCATTAGCCCTCAGGGAGATTCAAATTAAAACCACATTGAGATATCACCTTACACCAGTTGGAATGGCCAAAATTAACAAAACAGGAAACAACATGTGTTGCAGAGGATGTGGAGAGGGGGGAACCCTCTTACACTGTTGGTGGGAATGCAAGTTGGTGCAGCCTCTTTGGAGAACAGTGTGGAGATTCCTCAAGAAATTAAAAATAGAGCTTCCCTACGACCCTGCAATTGCACTCCTGGGTATTTACCCCAAAGATACAGATGTCGTGAAAAGAAGGGCCATCTGTACCCCAATGTTTGTAGCAGCAATGGCCACAGTCGCCAAACTATGGAAAGAGCCAAGATGCCCTTCAACGGATGAATGGATAAGGAAGATGTGGTCCATATACACTATGGAGTATTATGCCTCCATCAGAAAGGACGAATATCCAACTTTTGTAGCAACATGGACGGGACTGGAAGAGATTATGCTGAGTGAAATAAGTCAAGCAGAGAGAGTCAATTATCATATGGTTTCACTCATTTGTGGAGCATAACCAATAGCATGGAGGACAAGGGGCGTTAGAGAGTAGTAGGGAATTTGGGTAAATTGGAAGGGGAGGTGAACCATGAGAGACTATGGACTTTGAAAAACAGTCTGAGGGGTTTGAAGTGGCGGGGGGGGTGGGAGGTTGGGGTACCAGGTGGTGGGTATTATAGAGGGCACAGCTTGCATGGAGCACTGGGTGTGGTGAACAAATAATGAATACTGTTTTTCTGAAAATAAATAAATTGGGAGAAAAAAAAATAAACAAATTAAAAAGAAAAAAAAAAAAAAAAAAGATTTCTTCACATCTATTCTGTTGGTTTCCGGGAGTGAATGCATGAAGGGATAAACCAGCAAGTTGTTTAATACATGGTCTAGGGAAGACGTTCATTGATGACTCACAGTTTTTCATTTAGTGTTTGTAATTATCTTGTGGTAGAATTTAAGTACTTTTTTTTTTCTTTTTAAGATTTTATGTATTTATTTGTCAGAGAGAGAGAACAAGCACGAGCCAGGGGAGGAGCAGGCAGAGGGAGAGGCAGGCTCCCTGCTGAGGAAGGAGCCTGCTGTGGGGCTTGATCTCAGGACCCTGGGATCATGACCTGAGCCAAAGGCAGACTCTTAACCCACTGAGCCACCCAGGCGCCCCCCCCATTAAGTACTTTTTTCTGAGCCCAGTAATTTCATTTCTAAATATGATGCTTAAATCTATATTGAAGAGCTGATCTATTCCAGCTCTCCACTGAACACTTCCTATCTGTCTCCCACGAGTTCATTCATATCTTCTGATTATTCCTTTTGTTATAACATTATGTTCTCATTTCATGAGTACAATACCTTTTGTTAGACCTTTGGAATGAACATAGAGATTGGAACTGGTGAATTGTGAATTCTATGAGAAATGGCACCAATGAAAGAGGAAACTATTCAATTATATAATCAACCATATTCTGATTTTTTTTTTCAGATTTATTGGTGAGTTTAGGGAAAAATTACTAATGAGAGTTAAAAAAGTAAGTATATGAATAACAAAGAAAAGTAAGTGGCTTATTTGTTATTATAAGGAGACTGAGAAGGGAAGATAATCATAATATTCAACTTGAAAATGGCTACTTTAATAACTCAAAAACTTAATAAATTTTCTAATTTAATATATTTAATAAAATATTGAATATTTAGTTTACCAAAATATGTATCATAACTATATGGGAGAGAATGAGAGAAGAGATAAAATCTGGGACTGGAAATAAAAGAAATAAATTCTAAAAAACTAGTGAAGAAAGAAATTTAGAGATAATGTCTAAAAATTTGGAAAAAAAACAGTAAACACATGTTTAAGCATCATATTTAGAAATGAAATTGTTGGTATCCTAAAAATGTACTTAAAATAAACTTAAAAAATATTAAGCAGGTATCCAGAGAGGGTGTCTAGAGGATGTGAATTAAGGCACTAAAATGCAATGAAAAGGAACAACAAATTTATCAAAAGTCTTTTAAATATACGAATTTTAAAATGGCCAGTTTGCATTAATTCATAAGTTTTAATTAAAAACAGGCGTCTATTGCTTATGACTTAAAACATTTTAGATTTTAGTTCAAACTTTCTAGTTGTATAATGTAAGCTGAGTTATTTGGGAGATATACTAGACTTACACATCTAATTTCTGAAATCTAGTATTTGTATACACCTATTATATTCCATGTAAATAAGAAACCAGAAGATAAGTAAAAAAATAAAATTTTCCTTCATAGGCCCTCTCATCTATTAGGGGTGAATTTGTTTGTTGAGTGTATTTTGTGTTAGTGAAGTGTACAAGGTTGTATATTTCTAACCAAATTAGAAAGTAAAAAGAAATGAATAATTAAGAGAGGGCCAATGTCATAAATCCACAGCAATAAAAATAAATAAATGAAAAGATACCCTCAACGTCCCTTAAAGTAAAAATATCTATTCCTCACTCTGCCTCATGCTCAATACAATTGCAACATGTTTTTCTATTATCTTTTCTATTATAAGTCACATGTTTCCCTTCAAGACTCTTACTCCTGCACTCATTATGCGTCTTAAGGTAAGGCAGACACAGAAAATTGAACAACCTCCTATCCTCCAAAGGGATACAAGATACTTGCAAAGAAATCAATGTATTTCATGCCATTCCATTTTCCCCCTCATTTGTCTACCGCAAGTTGAAACGTGTGGTTTTTGCAGCTTAAGGAAGGGTTTTTGGTTCAAAGATACTTACAAATAGTGCACAAGTTACTAGAAGGAAGAGGAGGAAGAAGAGGTTTGGAGAAGGAGATAAAGGGAAAGAGAAAGTGAAGAGGAGAGGGAAGAAATAAAGAAAAAAAAAACTTATGGAAATATTTTCAATTCAAATTATATCAAAAGTCCCTCAAGTGGATGGCATTCCTTAAAGTGAGGCTAGTGTTGCCGTCATTCGTTGTTTCTTTATGCATTCATTTTGATTTTGGATAAACTCTTTCCACAAGGTCTAGTGTTCTCCTTGGCTTTCTTTATTCCCATTGCTCTTTAGCTTCCCTCATTTTTTCTCTTATTTCCTTTCTCTGCACTTTCTTCTAGCTGTTCATCTCCCTGTTCTCTTGGTTACCTCTCCCCTCCTTCCTCTGCATCCCCATCAACACTTCCACCTCATGCAAAGATGCTTCTAGACAGTGCAGTAACAGGAACCCTAGGCAGCCTGCTAAACTGCAACTCTGTGACAGAGCTTCTTCCCAAAGAGCCGGTGTGAGACGAGCTATCTACATGCGACACACCTGCCACACTCCTCAGACTGAGGATAACCCTTCTTCAGATGACAGCCCATGGATGAGTATTCCCAGGTCCCAGATGCAACCCAGATTCTAATTAACCTGATTAGGCCTGTTGTACCTGACTCCATTTTTTTTTCCTTCTTTTGATCAAGTTGTCACTATCTATTTGGATATTCATCTTTTTTCCTGTTATTTACCAGTCAGGATGTGCTACAAATAGAAACAATGCAAGGCATCTACTTTCATGTTGCTATCATCTTCTCCGCTGCCCTTGCTTCTCCCTCAGGTCAAAAGCAACAGCATCCATGACAAGTTTGAGATCTAACAGCGTAATTATGATTTACTAATGTCTGAAATCATTTGTACAGAGCATGTGGAGATCCGTGGTGTTCAGACAGCCAGGATTAAGAAGAGCATGCTCTGGCTGATAAAATAAAAATATTCTTTACTCTCTTAGGAAGTCTCGGTCTCGCTGCAGTAGGATGTTTCATAAAGGGGATGATCTGCGTGGAAGCACAAACTCAAAAGTCTCGCCGCCTACATGCTGCTTTAAAGATGAGTTTCAGAAAGTTAGTAACCATACTCCTATTGATATTCAATAAGCAGGTCATTTACAGGTCGCTTTAAGTGTTCCAATAATGAGGAACACAGAATATGATACAAGGATGAGATTTTGATTATGCTTTCACAGTGGCTTCAATCTATGTATTCACCAAATGCTTGTTTTGATTTTTGTGTTTTCACAGAGGGAAACACATAATTCAATTAATTATTATCCTCAGATCATAAAGCACTATCATAATTAAATCGCATGCATACCTTTTTCATTTTTAATTTGCATGTCTATTTATTCAAATATTAATTTATATTTATATATTTAAATATACATGTATTTGCATAACTATTTTAAATAACAGTGGATATTTGTGAAATTATTCTTCATAATCTTCTCTGTATCATTCGAATTTTAGTATATGCACTGCCAAAGTGAGCACAGATATTGGTGAAATTATTGTGCCTCAAGTTAAAACATTTCCAACAACTTGAATCTAGATATTTATGTCTCTTTCTCTTATCCACCTGCCACCACCAAGTGGTAATATGTGTCCTTGATTTGTTTGACATTAGCTTGCCTTTTATTGTATTTTTATCATGCATATATATTTCTTGGTTTTGCTATTTTAAAACAATATGTAGTCTTATATAATCTGTTTTTTTATATTGCCTTATGACATTAAAATTCATTCATATTTTGCATGGAACATTAATTCACTAATATTCACTGCTGTGTAATAGTCTATTAAGAATGTATCACAATTTATTGATTATTTCTCCTGTCAAAAGACACTTGTGCCATTTCCATATGTATTGCTATTATGAACAATGATGTTATGGATATTTTTATATATATCTCATAGAACACAAGTACCAAAATGTCTTGCATATATACTTGAGAGCAAAATAAAAAGGTCAGAGGATATTTGAATATTTACATTTAAAAGAGTACCAAATTGTTTTCTAAATTGTTATATCAACTGTCAGTTTTTAATAAATCCATATGTTCACTATTATTTTGCATTGTCTTAAGCTTTCCAATTGAATGGATATAAAATGGTTATTAAATTAGTGAAATACTCTATAGTTCATTGGCCATTAATATTTTCTCTTCTATAAATGGTTTGTTAGTATCTGAGTGCATTTTTATAGAGTTGTTCATGCCATTCTTATTTATTTGAGGAGGCATACACCTGTATCTAGATCTGTAGCTATTTCACTTCTATGTACCATGACTATCTTCTGATTAATGGTTCATCTATATTTTCTTTAATGCTCTTTTGACAAATGCAAGTCTTAAGTTTATTTTTAAAGTACATGAGCATTTTCTGTTGGGGGTTAGATCTTAAGAAATCCTACTTACAAAAATATAATAATACATTCTTTAAAAAATTAGCTATTACTTGGTTTTCATCAAGGTCAGTACAGCAATTTAATGAGAAAAGGAAATTTCATCAACCAATAGTGTTGAGATGATGTTATATGAAAAAATAAATAATAAAAAGCGAAACCTTTGACCCATGTAATGTCTCACACTGTAAGGCATAATTATTTAAGATTAAAAAAAAGCTAAATCTATATGATTTCTAAGAAAAAAATGGGATAATACCTTCACAATTTGGGAGTAAGCAAAATTTTCTTAGAACTTATAAAATACTAACTATAGAAAAAAGGTAATGTTAAAATGATTAAATAATGATAAACATAATAAAGACATATAAAGCATAGTATTTCCAATTTGTGAGTCTGTGCTAAGCAACTAGCAATAGTCCAAATATAGGTAGAAATATAATGAAGTTCATCAAGGGGAGTGCTGGTCAGATATATGAGCTTGAGTTCTATCCACTGAGCAGAGCAATCGTGTCCATTTTCAGTTCTGCATAGCTGGTGCTGAGTTTGAACAGGTGCGATATCCCAGTGGATACCACTGCATTTCAGTTTAGATGAGCTATCCGTGAAACAGGCTCAGGCATTTAGCGGAACCTCTGTGAACCCAGGCCCCACTGAGCCAGCAGATTTGTTTCATGCAGTAGAAAGGAGGACAAAGTTCCCCAAAAAGGAATAGCTACTTTTTTTTTTTTTTTCCATGTAAAGTCAAGATGCTGAAGGGGCCAAAACAACTATACTCATGAATATTCCATTTCCATTTTACATGTGAGTTTCAGGGGATTCTTCCATCCTGATAGTCATTAAGTCTGAGTTAAGCTACATGGAAAAGGGATTATCAGGCTGAAGAATCTTGAGGCCTCTTGCATTGAGCAATCATGTCAACAAAAGCACAGTGCCATCTAATGGCTAATTTCCAAAAGGTCTGTACCCTGCAGCAAGTCCTGGAGATGATGAGTCAAAAACCCAAAGGAGATCTCACCAAAGAGGACAACCCGCTTTGCAGACGTCCCACTTGGCAAAATCATCTGTCATAGAACCATGTTGCTCAAAGGGATCATTTGGGTTGTGGGCTCCAAAGGTAAACAACATGTAAATATCTTGTTAAACGGTTTCTGATGAAGACTTTGGTTTGATCCCCACTCAAAGGATGCTGATTTGAAGTTAGCCATGATATAAGAGACTAAGTAAAATGCCCACATGAGGCACACTACCTCTAAAACCTAGAGGTCCAATGAAGTCTTGAGTTTCCTTTTTGGTAATATCATTGGATGAAAAGAAGGCAATTTTCCCTGAGTGCCAGAGGAACTGAGAGATGTGACTCTACTCACATAGTGCCAAGAGATTTCACTGGGTAAGTGGAACCCTGAATTTTGTCAGGGTTTATCAAACCACTCCTCCTAATGGAGGACCTTTGGGTCAAGGCCTTTGATGTCAGCACCTTAGGATGTGAGGGTTCTGATGTTCTAATAAACAGGGTATCATGTACACAGTGAAAGCTTCCCACCACAGAATGTAGGCATTCACTCAAAATCCAGACCCAGGTGGGGAATGGCAGAAGTTAAGATAATGCTGCAGAGTACTGCAAATGTATCTTAGAAGCTTTGCCACATGAATGCAAATTAGTCTTTTTTCTTGGGTGCCTTCAGGGTAGAAAAGAAGTGTTGGCAATGTCTAAGGCAACATACTGAGCGCATTAGTTCATGCAATCGATTCAGTAACCGTCATAATATCTACAAAAACTGGGAATACAGAAGCAAGAATGGAATCCAATTGGTTTTGTTGTTGAAAAGGCCATTCCTGTTGGCTTTACAATGGGCTGTATAGGGTGTAGTATTGTGGTCCTCCACTTCCTACTAACTGTGATGCACTAAGTCCTTAATCAAGTCTGTGATTACTCTCTCTTCCTCAGTTACTGTATTGTTTCCATCGTACCAGCTGCATGAAGACAAGGAGACAGACTGAGGAGTGACTTACGTCCTTCACTAGCCCTTCTCTACGTGCCACAGTCCCTGAACAAAAAAATCCCCCTCAGCTTTACAAGCATTCCTAGTACAATTGTGAAACAACAGAAATAGTATACGAGCAGTGGAACCACAAATAACATTACATTGGCCCATTTGCCAATGGGCATTTGATCAGCCTAATAAATCCAATCTAGGATGGTTTAAGCTTGCATTTTCATCAATGCTTCATTTATGGTTTCCCAAAGGTTGTTTCGTTTGTTTGTTTGTTTGTTCCAAGCTCTATTCCAAGCTCTATTTTTAACTTTTTTTTTTTTCCTTGTCTCAGGGAAATCTCTCTCAGAGCGTCAAAGCTTTGCTAGCATCCAGGACCCACTGCAAAAACAAACAATATCTCTAAGACCTTTCCAATTCATGTCTGAGCGGCTCCCCAGTTGGCACAGTAGCCCGCAGAGTATGCTCAACTCTTGCCATTTTTCCTGAATGACAAGGATACACCTCCAACCACCTCATCTTCCAAGGAACCAGCTAAAGATTTAATAACTGCCCTAGTTTATTCCCAGAGCAGCTGTGAATAGCCCTCCTCCCAGCAAGGGTACAAGTGTATGTCTTTGTAAAGATAGCCTGAAGTGGAGGTGGGTGTCTGAGCGTTTCTGGCATCTAAAATAAATCTTTGTACTAGCTGTTATAATGGATGGACTTGAGAATGATTGCCAACTTGGTGAGAAGTCACCCTACCTGCAGGAGCATTAGAAGCAATCAGGGCACCATTTAGACAGTTGTCCTTCACTTACCTTCTGGAACTCAGCCTGCAAACATCTCACCAATGGCTCCATTTAAACACACCTGATAACCCTAGAATGGGATCAATGTGTTTGCTGCTGATTCCATTGTACCTCCCTAAAACCTCATAAAACACTTCATCTTTCCTTTTCCAGCTATGTACATCTTGTCAACATCTCATCCTTGCTACCAAACTACAAAGAACTGCGTAGGATTTGAGATTTTACCCTATTTACAAGGTCACAGCTAAGTCTGCCATGGTTTCATAGACACTAAAAGAAAATACAAGATGCCCAGGTCAGATCAATGAGCCAATATACTAGCATTTGTGCCAATGTTCTAAGCCCCGGTTCCCACAGAGCAATGAAGAGACTCAAGTGATAGCTGCATGTGCAGATTATGTTCGAAGAAAGAAACCCTGAGATTAGGAAACCTGAATCTTAAATAATGGGGGGTAAGATATTTGCTCTAGAGAGAGACATTTTCTTTGTTATACTGAACAGGAAGCAAATCTACTCTTTAGTCCAGAGATTGACACTAGCTCTATTTTCCAAGGCTTTTCAGAATGCAATATTAACACAGTAATCCAGAACAAAGGCAGTCAGTGTGTCCTGGGTGGCTCGGTCAGTCTCTGCCTTCAATTTAGGTCATGATCTCAGGGTCCTGGGATTGAGCCTTGCATCGGGGTCCCTGCTTAGTGGGGAGCCTGCTTCTCCCTCCCCCCCCTCTCCTTTCCCCTACTCATGCTCTCTCTCTCAAATAAGTAACCAAGTCTTAAAAAAAAAAAAAAAAGAACAAAGTCAGTCATTTACCTTTACTCTCAAAACATGGTAAGACATCAGTGGGAAATTTTCACCTAGCACTTTTAAAACACTTTGGCCTATCTAAAAGTGAGTTAAACATACATCCTCTCTACTCCTAGGTGTTTATCCAAAGGAAATGAAAATGAATGTCTATAAAAGGCTTGTGTCAAATGGTTATAGCCGATTTGTTCATTATTAACCAAATATCTCAATTGTACATCAATAGAAGAATGGATAAAGAGACTGTGGAATAGCCATAGAAGAGTACTACTTAGCAGGGGGTGGGGCTTAAAAATATTCTTTGGAGTCACAAAAGCAAAATGAGCACATATAATTTCATTTATATGTGCTTCTAGAATGTGCAAAACTAATCTCTAGTAATAGAAATAAAGGTTATGGTTGCTAGGAGGTTTACTCTGGGAACATGCCTGAAGGAACTTTTTGGGGTGATATATTTGTCAAAAGTTATCTAACTATACATTTAAGGTCTAGGCATCTATGCAGAGTACAAATGATGCCAAACTGGTGTTTATATGTTTAATTTCCCTGAAACTGATATTTTTGTATAAAATGTGGAGTACGATTTATAACAATGTATAGGTTTGTGTCAGACACTGCTGTCATGATTTATAAATATTAAGTTAGTCAACTCTCACAATGTTACTATTATTAGCCCCTTTTACAAAGGAGGAAATTGAGGCACAAAGTAGTTAAATAATCAAGATGACACAGCCTATAAGTGGCAGAGTCGATTTGAAACCACAGAAGCTAATGATCACCCTGTACTGATTTCCAGTACTGTTACTGGAAATGTTTTTGGTTAGAGCATTTGTTGTCCTGCATTCAAAGGACTGATATACACAAATCATCACTAAGTCAATAATTATGACCCTGAGTTGCTGTTTGGGAAGACCCCTTTATTGCCTTGAATATGGCCTCATATATCATCAAGACAAACTACTTGGATTATTTAGACCTGTACTGCCCAATAACTAGTAACCACCAACATTGCGTGGCTATTTAAATTTAGATTAAAATAAATTTAAATTCAGTTCTTCAGTAGCATGAGACACTTTTCAAAAGGTTAATAGCCATGTGTGCCAATGACTACTATATTGGACAAATACAGTACAAACACAGACAGCTTCACTTCACAGGAAGTTCTACTGGACAGCATTAAGTTAGACTCATCCTATCTATTCCAAGTGTTTTCTGAGGCCGACAGCTTGGACACTACCTGGGCATTTGCTGGGCACATAGAACCCAGAACTATTGAAGGAGAACCCAAGTTTTAACAAGATTCCAAGTTATTAAAACACGTATTAGTCAGTATTTCTGATGTGACATTATGCTTGGCACACGATTAAATGTGATTAATGAACAGGATGTCACTCTGAGTTTGTATTCAACCTTTACTACTGAACTGATTCTAGCCTTCTCATTTTCTGTCAAAAAATTGCTTCCTAGGCTCTAATAACTATATAATCGCACATAGATCTGATAACTGAACATGTAGCAAAATTAAATTTTATCATTTTATCCCAAACTGATGACATGCCCATGAAGAACTTATTCTTCATGGGAGAACAGTCTAATAGTTGGTTTCACATGACTGCTTCTCCCTAACTTCTGTGAAGTACAGGATTCAGGATAATGGGAACTAGATAAGAGCTTCCTTGTACATTTGAGAAAATATGAAGAAGCATATGATCAAGCATAATTAATAGAAGGGAAAGAATATGAACTCAGACTCTAGAATCCAAGTTTGTATTCTTACTGTACATACTCCAATGACAATTACCTATTTATTATTCACATTGTAAAAAGCTAGGACTTAGGATCATCCTGGGTTTTTTTTTTTAAGATTTTTATTTATTTATTTATTTGACACAGATCACAAGCAGACAGAGCGGGGAAAGCAGGCTCCCTGCTGAGCAGAGAGCCCAAAGTGGTGCTCAATCCCAGGACCCTGAGACCATGACCTGAGCCAAGGCAGAGGCTTTAACCCACTGAGCCACCCAGGTGCCCCTTTCCTGGTTTTTAATACGCAATCAGCGATACCAAAGCAACAAGCCAGAAAAACTTCTCTAATGTTCTTGATTTTTTAACATGATACTAAATCTACTTTTGTCACTATTAACCATTTCTTCATCTAGTATATGAAAAAGAGCCTGTATATTTAACAATCTGAAAAGTTTTTGTTGTTCCTTGTGGAAAGTTTTGTATAGATAGAACTGACATTTTATTTTACAGTAAAAGCTCTGCAGAAGTTCTCCCAAGAAATGACCTTGAGTTGAACCTCCTGGTAGTCACATTTACAGAGACCTTATATACGGTGTTTCATCACAGAAGCTATGACTGGTTGCCGTCTATTAGTTTACTTCTCAAAAACTAAACTTGATACTATTATGGCTAATTTTCAGATAAAATTTGGATACTCAAAAGAGTAACAAGCTGGTAGGTAGAATTTTATCACAATTCTTTTATTGTAGAGTCATTTTCTTTTTAAATACTGTCATTCTCTTTTTAAAATACTCTTTTAAAATACTGTACTGTATTTTAGATTCTGTTTCCCCCACCCACCACCATTTTTTCCTATGGTGGTGGAAAAATATATATATTTTTTCCTTCCTAGAGAAGGAAAAAACATTTCAGAAATGTCCCATCATTCAGGAGCACAACCAGGGCTAAAATGAACATGTCCAAATTCACAGCTGCATGTACCTACATGTTTGTCTGAAATGTTGAGGTCATTTCAGAATTTGATTAAAATAATCATTGTGTTATAATATCAACACAAAACTTACTTTTAAGAACCTGGTTATTTACTGAGTGCCTTCCATTTGTTTAAGTTTCTCTAACTACTTATAACTGATCTAAGGTGCATTCAAAGTCTGTTTAGTGTTGCATATTATACAGAGTAATTTATATATTTTATCTCAAAATTCTCATGCCAATTTCAATGAGGTATAGTACATAACCCCATTCGATAGATGCTTTTCATGTGCTTCAAAGGATTCAAGGAACCTCCTCAAGCTCATACAGCTAGTAAGTCAAAGGCTATTAGGCTCTGTAACCCACTTAAAAACTAGCCAAAAAGTAGTCATTTCAGCAATTTTTGCTTCCATGTGAATAACGACATTGCTTTAGCAGATTATCAGCAACTGACCTTGGCTTTTTTCTTACTTTTATAAACTGGAGCCCTATTTGTCCTGGCATTTGTTTCTACTTAAGCTTCTCACAGATATCAACAATGCAGTGGTTGGACAATGCCAGGTTGGGGGGAACCTACAGAATATCATTACTCTTTCACCAGTTTCACCATCTATTAATTTTTTGAAGGAGAAATTGGTACATGCAGGATATCTGACATAATTTTTATGCTAATATCCTATCCCTAAGCATCCCTTTATTTGTTGAAAGGATATATGTATTTGGATCTGATATTTTATTTACTGAGGCTGATTGCTGAGTCTGTTAACAGATAAATATTGACAGATGTCTCAGGAAGATAATGAGAAAAGGCATTTCCGAAATTTGTAGCAATTTTGTGTTAACTCATAAAGCCATTTTGGTATTCATTCTTATACAGAGATAAAACTGAAAGCAAGATGTCTTTTTTTTAATCCACATAATTACTTTCTTTATTTCTATATAATTACTTTCCTTAAAAATCATTGCTTGAAGGCAAAAAGGGAGATATTCTCTTAAAATCTCTAGTAAAAACTTTGTAACATTTTAAACAATTCAAAGGAAAGATGCCTCAAATGTCAACGTCAAGACAATTTTGCAGTAACATTGAAAGTAATGTATTTTCATTATAGAACAATTGGAAAAAAAATAAATAAGAAAAGATGGATAAAAATAACTATAGTTCTACAGCCATAAAAAGTAACTATAGTTCTACAATTATTACTCAAAGTCAAAGTATATTTTTTATTGTATTTACTGTTGGCTGTTTTTTTCTTAAGGTAGATTGGATTTTTTTTCTTTAAAAATAGAAATGGTGGGACGCCTGGGTGGCTCAGTGGGTTAAGCCTCTGCCTTCGGCTCAGGTCATGATCCTAGGGTCCTGGGATAGAGTCCCACATCGGGCTCCTTGCTCGGCAGGGAGCCTGCTTCCCCCACCCCCGCCTCTGCCTGCCTCTCTGTCTGCCTGTGCTCGCTCGCTCGCTCTCTCGCTCTCTGACAAACAAATTAAAAAAAAAATATAGAAATGGTGATCACTCAATATGTAGAATTTATAATCCCTAAGTTTTTTCATAAATTATAAATTAAACATACATTAAATTTAAATGCTTTTAAATTTTTCAGTATTTTCAGGAACAAGTTTCCATATTCAGATGTAATTATAAGTGAAATAACATCTGTATCACTGAAAAACTTATTACTTACAAATGAATGTTTATTCTCAAAGTCCAGGTTCTAAGATTCCTCGCATAAACATTCCACATTGCAGTTACCCATACACGACAAGAAAATAAATACCGCTGATTTTCCCAGAGGTAGTTGAGAGACAATCTCCCATGCATTTGTTCCCTGGGATTTCAAAAAGGGATAGTATGAGCTCTATTGTGTACTGATGCTAAGGAAACAAAGAGGTGAAAACAACTTCAGCAATCACCTGGAATTGGTTGGTAATGGGCTGTGTAATTTTTCCCTGTGCAGCACTGCCAGCACAATGCAAAGCTGCCTACTTGCAATGTTCATTTCACTTGAGTAGTCCCAGAGTGGCCCAAGGAGGCATTCCTGATATCAGGACTCTACCATCATGGAGTGTAGGCTTCCTCCCTGGCCTAGATGTGATCACCAACATGAATTACAGGACTTGAGTGTGAAACTGGGTTTGTCTAAAAAACTTCTTTGAAATGAATGGGCTGAATAGCTTTCCAGATGTATCCATAATAGACTCGGCCATCCACTCAAGAGATGTCTCTTGAGCCCCTTCTGTGTTTAATGTGAGGTGCTGATGTCGCAAGATAGAAAGATGAACAAGAAAAACATACCCTTTTGTTGTCATTAGAGTGAATGAAATGGGTATGACCATATGTTCTAGTACAAGGGAGTCTCTCCTGTAATCCCATCTGCATTGTTTTTTTGGGCAGAAATCACCAACATGGGATATCTTACCTGGTCTGGGCACTGATAGGATTGAGAGCTCTGTCTTGATTCTGTGGATGGCTGCATGACTCTTCTTCATGAAGTGGCTGTGGTTTTCCTATCTCGTTAATGAGAAAGGTGGGGGGGGGAGTGGGGGAGAGACCTCTCATTAGAATCACCTCTGCACTTTCTTTTAGAAGAGTAAGTTACTGAGTCTTCTTAAAACCAGCCACTGCATTGAGGTTATCTGAAGACAAAGAAGGCATTTTCCCATAGGAAGATGGTTGAGTTGCTCCATAGTCCAATAAATGAAATGCAGTCAGTGTATTTGTATTTTGAGACTTTGGGAAGAAATACCAGTACCGGCAAGGATTCCTTGAGAAGGAAAGTTTCCCTAGTTTTGAACCTGTGACAAAGCCTAATCTAAATTTGGAGTTGAAAGGAGTCTTCCAGGAGGAGATGACAGCAAAACTAACAGGGAGATATTAAGCGGATTGTGAAAGCACAAGCTTTTGTGAAGGAATTTAGAGAAAGAACAAGGCAAATTCAGCTAGCAAAATTGTGGGTTTTTTCCTGCCCTCGCTGGTCTCAGGACCTGTGGGGTCACAAAAGGACCAGGGGGTGTGTGAATTTGGCAGAGCTGCCAGGTACCAGAGCAGGGAAGCAGGCTGCAGAGACATAGTGAAGGAGGGGGCTCTCAGTTCAGGGTTACCTTAAACTGTGATCCAAGGCACAGTCAGGCCACTGTTCTTCAACCAGGGACCCCACAATTGGCAGATCCAAGGACACCCCCTCCTTCCCGCTCTGGGAAGAGTGGCACAGGACTGGGCAGCAGGAATCTGTTGAGTTTGGAGACTCCAAACGGGGCTGTGTGTAAGAGATAGGAGCGCTTGGTCACTCCACTAGGAGTGCAGCCGGAGACTAGGGAGATGGGAGTGATTACTTTTCCCTGAGGGTGCACTGAGGAGTGGGGCCCCAAGCTCTCAGCTCCCCCAGACTGGAGACTGGGAGGCTGCCATCTTCATTCCTGCCCATCAAAGCTCTATAGAAAGTGTTCAGGGAACAAAAGGTCCTGAGAGCGAGCCTGAGCAGATTATTTAGCACGGCCTCTGGCAAGGGCATTGCAATTCCACTCAGGCAAAGACATTTGAGAATCACTGCAACAGGCTCCTGCCCCAAAAGATCAGTAAGAACATCCAGCCAAGAACAAGTTCACCGAGCAATGAGAACTCCTAAACTTAAGAGTTATGGGAATACAGCACATAGAATCCATGGCTTTTTCCCCATGATTCTTTAGTCTTTCAAAGTTAATTTATTTTTTTAAGATTTTATTAATTTATTTGACAGAGATCACAAGTAGGCAGAGAGGCAGGCAGAGAGAGAGAGAAAAGGAAGCAGGCTTCCTACTGATCAGAGAGCCCAATGCGATGCTTGATCCCAGGACTCTGAGATCATGACCTGAGCTGAAGGCGGAGGTTTAACCCACTGAGCCACCCAGGCGCTCTTCAAAATTAAATTATTTTAATTTTATTATTTCTTATTCTATTTTTTAAGTTTATCCTCTTTCCAATTTTAACTTTTTTTAAACTATTTTATCTTATCAATACCTATTTAAAAATTTTTTAATTTTCATTATTATAGTCATATTCTATCCCTTCATTGTATTTAACCTTATTTTTTGTATACTTATAGGTTTTTTTCTTTCTTTAAAATTTTGGGATACAGTTCTTCTACCAGATCAAAATATACCCTAAAGCTACCACATGGTTTTGTTCTAGCCTCTAGCCTGATCACATTCTTTCCATCATTTTTAAAATTTTTTTTCAACCAATTTCTTATCTTATTAATTCCCTTTATAGAATTTTTTAAAAATTTTCATCTTTACAGTCATATTCCATTCCTTCATAGTGTTTATCTTAATGTGTGTGTGTGTGTAATTTCTCTTTCTTTAAAATTTTGGGAGGCAGTTTAGTTCAGAGCATTAAATGAGAAAAATATGCAGCCACGAATACTATATCCAGCTAGGCTGTCATTGAAAATACAAGGAGAGATAAAAAGCTTCCAGGACAAACAAAAACTAAAAGAACTTGCAAGCACCAAACCAGCCCTATAGGAAATATTGAAAGGGGTCCTCTAAGCAAAGAGAGCCTAAAAGTAACAGACCAGAAAGGAACAGAGACAATATACAGTAACAGTCACCTTACAGGCAATACAATGACACTAAATTCATACCTGCCAATGGTTACCCTGAATGTAAATGGACTAAATGCCCCCAAGCTAAAGACAAAGTATATCAGAATAGATTAAAAAAAAAAAAAAGAGCAATTGATATGCTGTCTGCAAGAAACTCATTTTAGACCCAAAGACACCTCCAGATTTAAAGTGAAGGGGTGGAAAACAAGTTACCATGCTAATGGACATCAAAAGAAAGTTTGGGTTGCAATCCTTATATTAGGTAAATTAGATTTTAAGCCAAAGACTATAATAAGAGATGAGGAAGGACACTACATCATACTTAAAAGGTCTGTCCAGCAAGAAGATCTAACAATTTTAAATATCTATGCCCTTAACTTGGGAGCAGCCAATTATATAAACCAATTAATAACAAAATCAAAGGAACACAATGATAATAATACAATAGTAGTAGGGGACATCAACACCCCCTCACTGAAATGGACAGATCATTCAAGCAAAATATCAACAAGGAAATAAAAGCTTTAAATGATATTTTGGATAAGATGGACATCACAGATATATTCAGAACATTCCATTCCAAAGTAACAGAATACACATTCTTCTCTAGTGCACATGGAAAATTCTCCAGAATAGATCACATTCTAGATTACAAATCAGGTCTCAGCCTGTACCAAAAGATTGAGATCATTCCCTGCATATTTTCAGACCACAATGCTTTGATACTAAAACTCAATCACAAGAGGAAATTTGGAAAGAACTCAAATACATGGAGGCTAAAGAGCATCCTACTAAAAAATGAATGGGTCAACCAGGAAATTAAAGAAGAATTGAAAAAATTCATGGAAACAAATGAAATGAAATCACAACTGTTCAAAATCTTTGTGACACAGCAAAGGCGGTCCTGAGAGGAAAGGTATATAGCAATATAAGTCTTTCTAAAGAAACAAGAAAGGTCTCAAGTACACAACTTAACCTATACTTAAAGAAGCTGGAAAAAGAACAGCAAAGAAAGGCCAAACCCAGCAGAAGAGGAATAATAAAGATCAGAGCAGAAATCAATGAAATAGAAACCAAAACAAACAAACGAACAAACAAAAAACCAATAGAACAAATCAAGGAAACTAGGAGCTTGTTCTTGAAAGAATTAAAATGATTGCTAAACCTCTGACCAGACTTATCAAAAAGAAAAGAGAAAGGGCCCAAATAAATAAAATCATGCATGAAAAAGGAGAGATCACAACAAACACCAAAGAAATATAAACAATTGTAAGAACATATTAAGAGCAACTATATGCCAGCAAATCTGACAATCTAAGAGAATTGGGTGCATTCTTAGAGACATATAAATGACCAAAACTGCACCAGGAAGAAATAGAAAACCTGAACAGACACATAACCAGTAAGAAGATTGAAGGAGTCATCAAAAATCTTCCAAAATACAGGAGCCCAGGGCCAGACAGCTTCCCTGGGGAATTCTAGCAAATGTTTAAAGCATAATTAATACCTATTCTCCTGAAACTATTCCAAAAAATAGAAATGGAAGGAAAACTTCCAAGCTCTTTCTGTGAGGCCAGCATTACCTTGATCCCAAAACTATAGATCCTATCAAAAAGGAGAATTACAGACCAATATCCTTGATGAACATCGATGCAAAAAACTCTCACCAAAATACTAGCCAAAAGGATCCAACAGTACATTAAAAGGATTATTTACCACAACCAAGTGGGATTTATTCCTGGGCTGCAAGGTTGGTTCAACAACTGCAAATCAATTGATGTGATACAACACATTAATAAAAGACAGAACAAGAAACATGATGCTCTCAATAGACACAGAAAAGCATTTGACAAATTACAGCATACCTTCTTGATCAAAAAGCTTCACAGTGTAGGGATAGAGGGCACATACCTCAATAATATAAAAGCCATCTATGAAAAACCCACAGTGAAAATCATTCTAAACGGGGAAAAACCGAGAGCTTTCCCCCTAAGATCAGGATCATGGCAAGGCTGTCCAATATCACTACTGCCATTCAACATAGTACTAGAAGTCCTAGCCTCAGCAATCAGACAAAAAAATAAATAAATAAAAGGCATCTAAATCAGCAAAGAAGAACTCAAACTATCACTCTTCGCAGAAGATATGATACTTTATGTGGAAAACCCAAAACATTCCTCTCCAAAACTGCCAGAACTCACAGAGGAATTCAGTAAAGTGTCGGGATATAAAATCAATGCACAGAAATAAGTTGCATTCCTATGCACCAAGAGTAAGACAAAGAAAGAGAAATTAAGGAGTCAATCCCATTTACAATTGTACCCAAAACCATGAGATACCTAGAATAACCTAACCAAAGAGTCAATGAACCAGTACTCAGAAAACTATAAAGTACTCATGAAAGAAACTGAGGAAAACAGAAAGAAATGGAAAAACATTCCATGCTCATGGATTGGAAGAACAAATATTGTGAAAATGTCTATACTACCTAAAGCAGTCTACACATTTAATGCAATCCCTATCAAAATACCATCATTTTGGGGCGCCTGGATAGCTCAGTTGGTTAAGCCACTGCCTTTGGCTCAGGTCATGATCTCAGGGTCCTGGGATCGAGTCCTGAATCAGGCTCCTTGCTCAGTGGGGAGCCTGCTTCTCTCTCTGCCTCTGCCTGCCTCTCTGCCTGCTGTGTGCTGTCTCTCTCTTGTCAAATAAATAAATACATAAAATCTTTTTTTAAAAAATCTTTTTTTTTTCAAAGAAATGGAACAAATAATCCTAAAATTTATATGGAACCAGAAAAGACCTCAAACAGCCGGAGGAATGTTGAAAAAGAAAGCCAAAGTTGGTGGCATCACAATTCCAGACTTCAAGCTCTATTACAAAGCTGTCATCATCAAGACAGTATGGTACTGGCACCAAAACAGACACATAGATCAATGGAACAGAATAGAGAGCTCAGAAATAGACCCTCAACTCTATGGTCAACTAATCTTCGACAAAGCAGGAAAGAATGTCCAATGGAAAAAAGACAGTTTCTTCAACAGATGGTGTTGGGATAACTGGACAGCCACATGCAGAAGAATGAAACTGGACCATTTCCTTACACAACACACAGAAATAGACTCAAAATGGATGAAATACCTCAATATGAGAAAGGAATCCATCAAAATCCTTAAGGAGAACATAGGCAGCAACCTCTTTGACTTCAGCTGCAGCAAATTCTTCCTAGAAACATTGCCAAAGGCAAGGGAAACAAGGGCAAAATTAACTATTGGGACTTCATCAAGATCAAAAACTTTTGCACAGCAAAGGAAACAGTCAACAAAACCAAAAGGCAAGCAACAAAATGGGAGAAGATATTTGCAAATGACATATCAGATAAAGGGTTAGTATCCAAAATCCATTCCACACATTGTGATATCAACAATTTTTATTTTTCCATATTTTTTTCATACACTTATTTGGAAAAGCATTTGGTGGTCAGGATTCTATTTTGTGTATTGGAGTTTAAAAAACAGATCTTTCTTGGCTTTGATAGTATAGAAATTTCAACAATATTTGTTCTTCCAATCCATGAGCATGGAATGTCTTTCTATTTCTTTGTGTCTACTTTAGTTCCTTTCACCAGTGTTTTATAGTTTTCAGAGTATAGGTATTTCACCTCTTTGATTAGGTTCTTTGGTTAGGTTCATTCTTAAGTACCTTTTTTTATTTTTGGTACAATTGTAAATGGTATCATTTGAAAACTATCTCTTGCCATGAAACAAAATGGGATAGGGAGGGAGACAAAACATAAGTGACTCTTAATCTCATGAAACAAACTGTGGGTTGCTGGGGGGAGGGGGGTTGGGAGAAGGGGAGTAGGGTTATGGACATTGGGGAGGGTATGTGCTTTTGGGTAAATTGGAAGGGGAGGTGAACCATGAGAGACTATGGACTCTGAAAAGCAATCTGAGGGGTTTGAAGTGGCGGGGGGGTGGGAGGTTGGGGTATCAGGTGGTGGGTATTATAGAGGGCACAGCTTTCATGGAGTGCTGGGTGTGGTGAAAAAATAATCAATAATGTTTTTCTGAAAATAAATAAATTGGAAAAAAAATTAAACAAAAAAAATCTCTTGCTTTTGCTTCATAATTTGTATATAGAAATGTAACAGATTTCTGTATGTTAACTTTGTATCCTATGACTTTATGGAATTTGTTTATTCGTTCTACCAGTTTTGGGGGGGGGATCTTTCATGATGTCATTTCATCTGGAAATAATGAAATTTTTACTTCTACCTTCAGATCTGGATAAATTTTATTTCTTCTTGTTGTCTGAGTGCTGTGGCTAGGACTTCCAATACTTTGTTGAGTAAAAGTGGTGAAAGTCAACATGCTTGTCTTATTCCTGACCTTAGAGGAAAATCTCTCATTTTCTTTCCCCATTGGAGATGATGTGAGCTCTGGGTTTTCATATATGGGTTCCATATATGGCTTTTATGATGTTGTGGTATATCCTCTCTAAACCCACTTGTTGAGGGTTCTTATCATGAATAGATGTTATGCTTGTCAAATGTTTTTTCTGTGTTTGTTGGAATGATCCTTTCTTTTATTGACGTGATATACCACATTCATTCATTTGTGAATACTGAGCCACCCTTGCTGAGGAAAAAATTCCACTCGATGATGGTGAATGATTTTTTTTAATGTGTTGTTGAATTCAGTTTGCTAGTGCTTTATTGAGGATTTTTGCATCTATGTTCATTAGGAATATGGACCTGTGCTGCTTCTTTAGTGGTATCTTTATCCAGTTTTAGTATCACTGTAACTCTGTCTTCATAGAATAAATTTTGAAGTTTTCCTTTCTTTTTTTTTTTTTTAAGATTTTATGTATTTATTTGACAGAGAGAAATCACAAGTAGATGGAGAGGCAGGCAGAGAGAGAGAGGGAAGCAGGCTCCCTGCTGAGCAGAGAGCCCGATGCGGGACTCGATCCCAGGACCCTGAGATCATGACCTGAGCCGAAGGCAGCGGCTTAACCCACTGAGCCACCCAGGCGCCCCAGTTTTCCTTTCTTTTTAAAAAGTTTTTTTGGTATAGTTTGAGAAGAATAGGTATTAAATCTTCTTTAGCTGTTTGTAGAATTCACCTGTGAGGCCACCTGGCCCTAGACTTTTGTTTATTGGGAGTTTTTTTTTTTTTTCCCAATTTATTTATTTTCAGAAAAACAGTATTCATTATTTTTTCACCACACCCAGTGCTCCATGCAAGCTGTGCCCTCTATAATACCCACCACCTGGTACCCCAACCTCCCACCCCCCCGCCACTTCAAACCCCTCAGACTGTTTTTCAGAATCCATAGTCTCTCATGGTTCACCTTCCCTTCCAATTTACCCAAATTCCCTACTACTCTCTAACGCCCCTTGTCCTCCATGCTATTGGTTATGCTCCACAAATGAGTGAAACCATATGATAATTGACTCTCTCTGCTTGACTGATTTCACTCAGCATAATCTCTTCCAGTCCCGTCCATGTTGCTACAAAAGTTGGATATTCGTCCTTTCTGATGGAGTTTTTTGACTTCTGATTCAACTTCCTTGCAGGTTATTGGTCTGCTCAGATTTTCTAGTTCTTCCTGTTTCAGTAGGTTAAGGGTTTCTTGGAATTTATCCATTTCTTTTTTTTTTTTTTTTAAGGTTTTATTTATTTATTTGTCAGGGAGAGAGAGGGAGAGAGAGCAAGCACAGGCAGACAGAGTGGCAGGCAGAGTCAGAGGAGACGCAGGCTCCCTGCGGAGCAAGGAGCCCGATGTGGGACTCGATCCCAGGACGCTGGGATCATGACCCGAGCCGAAGGCAGCTGCTTAACCAACTGAGCCACCCAGGTGTCCCGGAATTTATCCATTTCTTATAGAAACAAATTCTTTGTTGTTATATAGTTTTCCATAATATTCTCATAATTGTTTGAATTTCTATGGTGATTTTATTTATTTGATTCATTTCTCTTTTTTCTTGATAAGTCCGGCTAGAGGCTTATCAATGTTACTGATTTTTTTCAAAGAATCAGCTCCTGGTTTCATTGATCTGTTCTGTTTTTGTTGTTGTTGTAGCTGTTGTTGTTTGGTTTTTGGTTTGGGTTTTGTTGTTGTAGTTTCTATATCATTTACTTCTGCTCTGATCTTTTATTATTTCCTTCCTTCTGCTGTTTTTAGGTTTTGTTTGTTGTACTTTTTCTAACTCTTTTACCTGTGAGGTTAGACTTATTTGAGATTTTTCTTGCTTCTTGACATAGTTCTGTATTGCTATAAACTTCCTTCTTACCACCATTTTTGCTGCATCTGAAAGGTTTTGGACCATTGTGTTTATTTTCATTTGTTTCCACATTTTTTATGTCTTCTTTGATTTCCTGGTGGACCCATTCCTTGCTTAGTAGCATGTTGTATACCCTCCATTTTCTGTGGTGTTTCTAGATTTTATCCTGTAAATGACTACTAGTTTCATAGCATTGATGCACACTCTTCATTCTCTTTTTCCTTCATTTCTCTTTTTCCTATGGTGGTTTTCCCATACCAATATATGACATAATTTATTATGCTTATTATTTATTATCAGCCTCTGCTCCCTAAGTTCTAGTATTATAATTATGTTTGCTCATTTTGTTTGGCTATATATAAAGAATAATGTCTGGCATAGATATGTCAAAAAATGTTTGTTGCCCATAAGAATGTCGTGTGGAATGATTTTCTGATTTGGGGTCCAGAATCCTAATGCAGAACACACTTTGATATTTTCCTTTCCCAATGTCAAAGGTACCCCTTAGTACACAAAACATTTTTGTTTCTGTTTGTCCCTGGAGGAAGAAGGAAGGGTGTATGATGGAGGATAGTGATAAAAGAAGGTGACATGGCTTTTATACTGGTTTAGGCTAGGATAAAAGGATGGTATTGGCACTCACAACTTCCATAAAAGTAATTTCTTCTTTTTGAAATCTAAGTTCTTTTTCTTTTTTTTTTGATTTATTCTTACTTAAGCCTTCTGTATGACAGAACTTGCCCTTGACATGGCTTATCAAAACTATATCATTGACTTTTATATTTAACAGCTTGGAAATATGTGAATAGAAATTTGCTTTACAGAAAACTTAGGAGTGCCATCTAGTTCCTGTATAATAATGAACATCGTTCCTTATCTCCTGGGTTGGTATCTGATCATGGCTCTTTATTAGATCTCTCAAGAGGTTAACCTCTTACCTTTCTCTTTCTCCCAACTTGAAAATGAGACCCAGGGTAATCTGAGGTGACTTAAAATTATTTAGAATGGGTGAAGAGGAAAAATAAATTCAGAACTGTAATGCAATCTGTGTGTTCCTTAGCCAGGCTCCCTTTGCCTGTGGGACATGGTTCAACAAAGTCACTTGATACATTGGTGTGTTCAGATTCATAGCTGATTGCTTTGGGTTTCTGTTCTCACTTGATTTGTGAGTAATAAGCCCCAGTTTACCAACTGATGAGTGACTTAATAGAAAAAGGGAGAACAAGTGTCAATTTAACAAAATCAAGAAGCTACCCACAGAGAAAAGAAGCACTTTTCTTTTTAAGTCTAATTTGGGTTCTATATTAAAAAAAAAAAATGAGTGAGAGTCTTTTTTCACTGCTCTCAGCTCAAGAAAGAAATGCCAAGTGGCAAAAATTCTCCTTAATTTTTTCTTTTCTTTACATTGAATGGGTGAAAATTACCCAATTTGTATGCCCATTACAAGTTGCTTGAGTGATTCCTAGAGAAGGGAGCTGTATTCCTCTTTCCCTGCATTGCTGCATGGTATTTCAAGGCAATGTAGATGGATCAGGTGAAGATCTTTGACAAAAACACCTGCCTACTGCTAAGAGCTTATAGAGGTAGCTTTAAGCTGCTTAAAAGTGTGCATATGGAATGAACTTTGACTAGCGTTATTTGGCCAAATACCTTGACATCAAATAATAATTTCTTTTTCTACCTATCATTTTACAGAGGAGAAAACTGGTTTAGAGATAGCCCACTATATGTGAAGTAATGAGTATAAGAGCTCTGTAAACATATGATATCAAATGAGATAATGTAGCATAGTAAAGGAGCATGAATTTTGGGGTCAGAGTGAGAAAGTGTTATATCCCTATTCTCCAATTTATTCACTGTGGGGCACTGGGTGAATTTCTGAAGATCTGTGAGCCTTATCAATGAAATTAAAGTATTAATTCTTGTTTCTTGTGATATAACAGATAACTATGAAAAATTAACAACAATATGAATTAAATAATTAAATATTCCAAACACTCTCATAAGTATTTTACACGTATGAATGTCCCAACAACTCTATGACTATCATGTTTTTATCATTCCCATATTATATAGAATTAGCTAGTCATGAAATTAAATGATCCATGTAAAACACTGTGTATAATTCCTGATTTATGTTGAATAAGAAGTTTAAATTACCACCTCATGATCACCATCATTATCTTCATTGTCCTAGTTATTATTCTTATTTTATTAATATTATTTTAATAATTATATAGTAGACATTTTCATCCATTTCCACACTCTCACACCATATCTGACCCTGGGCACTAGAGCAGAATATTGTAGATTTGGAGAGGAATTGTTCATTTACATTAAAGTTTCCACTATACCAAGTACAACACCTACTAATTATTAAATAAACCTTGGTTTAAAATTAGTCATCTCCTTAAAATTGGTCATAGCTTTTTTTAATCTGTAGAGCTTATTCTATAAAACAAGGTGTTAATCAAGGTATCTCCTGATGCTTGGTTTCATATACACACACGTTTTCCTTTTGCTTCAAATTATAGTTGTTTCTTACAGAGTAGGTCCTATTGATGACACTGCACAAAGGAATGGCTTAATGAAGATTTGTTCTGGTTCTCTTGAGATACACATGTTCTCAGTGAACATAGGACTGTGCTGAATCCTATGTTTTCAAATCCTTTTTGCAGATCTCTTCCCTGTCAATCATCTATAATTGATCAAAGATCAAGATCTTTCGGTAGAGAAGAGGGGGAAAAATACATTATCTAGTCATTCTTATTCATTAATTTGGTATTCATTAATTAATTTATTAATTAATAAAGCAGAGAACATTAAAAAAATCTTTCATTCTCACTCTTCTGATAAATACGGAGACATGTACACTTCAGGCATGATAGTTGTCATTTTCTAGGGCCATTAAAAGTAGACAGAGTGATCACAACAAAAAAGAAAAAGTATTGATGAAATGCTTTAACTTCCAAGCGACACATCTATCTGAAATGTGAATAAAGCTGTGTTTCACACATGATTTTAAATCTGCTGTTGTTAGTCTCATATTTCAATTATGCCTCATTTTCCTAAAAGGATACATTTGGCTTATAAGTCTCACAAGCTAACAGCTGTTGGATACAGTGTTTTAATTAAAACCTTTGCCTCAATACATTTTATAAGGCAATTAGAATGTTCACAAAAAATGTTTAAGAAAAGTTCATCTGACTCTATTTAAGAAATGGGACATTGTATTTAACTTTGAGCAACGTGAGACCCTGGTAGGGACCATGGTGATTAGACCAAAATAACCCTAATCATTAGATTAAAAAATCAAGAAAAATACAAAGAAGCCATAAAGCTACATTTTAATAATTTATACTTAAAGTGGAGTAAAATCACGTTAATTACATGAAGTTATTTGTCTCTAAAAAGGAAAGGGTATCAAAACTGAAAAGAGACCTAACATTAAATTCACCCATAATATACAGGAGAAGAAACTAGAAAATCTTTCTGTGCATGCCTGGATGTGATCTTCTTAGTTCTAAACAAATGTTGAAGTAAGAAGAAAAATAGGATGCAGAAAAATAAGCCTATATTTTGGCTCTGACATCGTACAACTGTGTTAGGTTGGATTCTAAGTCTCAGTTTGCTCATCAATAAATTGGAAAAATAGCACATACCTTATAAATATTTGCAAAGCCAAAAATCATATATATTCCATAAATTTACTGGAGACTCTGCAAAACAAACAGTAAACGTATTGCTGCTGATTATCACTTTTGTTACAGTCATAATCATTATTGTTTGGGTTGTGTAACACATGGCTTGATTTAGTCAATCAAAGAAACAATGTATGTGTTCAATGATGTGAGGGATGATAAAGTCTATTGATGTATTTTTATAATATAGAGAAGTTTCAGTTTAAACCAAGGAAAGAGTAACTGATCTGGCAGACTAGTTCTTTGGAAAATTTTGTAAGACCCTGCCCCTTGTTGTGAGGGCAGGTCCTCACCCCAATACCATTTATAGCACTTTGTTGTCAGAAAGAGGAAATTCTGCCATAAACCGAATGGGCTATAGCCCAAGTTATAACTTGCTAGTCTTTTAAGATTTTGTTGGTGTTTCTTGGGTCCCTTTTGGGCTTGAGAGCCCTCAGTGCATATGGCTGGGATAACCCTCATGGATTCCTCTGCAGCCTCGGTTGTGTTTGTATTGGTTTTACTATCTTGAACTATGAAGACAGAGCAAGTTTGATTGATTAAAGCCCATGGTCGTTCTTGAGCCACAAGCAAAGGGCTGTTTGATTTTGTGTGTTTTCTCTAATCGGTACTTAAATTCCTATTTCCCTCAAGGTATCTGTAATAAAATTTGCCAGCTATTTAATAGTAACTAGGATGCCTTGTACAGATTTCTCTGTTCATTTATTTTAATCCTGGTATTAGAATTCTCAGGTCTTTTGAAACCCAAATTGCTATCTTTTGAGGCCTGGTAGGTCTTTACGCTATAAATATTTTAGGTAATTCTAAGGAGGACAGACGAAGTCTTAAGAAAATCTTCAGCTGTCATTTCCTTAGCTAGACTTCTTGTATTATTATCAATAAGGCAAATTCATCATTCTGTATACATAAGACTGACATTGTAACTTTTTAAAGAATTTATATAACATTGGAACTTATCAATATTAACACTTTACTAAGTTTTATTACACTTAATACAATTTTTTCAAATGATCAAATAATTCTTAGACCTGCCTTAAAAAGGTGAAAGTACAATACTGCTTTGGGATTACACTTTTACATTAATAATTTACTGTTTATAAGCCTGAGAATGGCCTTGATAACAGAGTTGGATGAACTTCCAAAGTTAAGAAAACACATATATGACATATACACAAGAGAAGAAACATAAAAATAGAAAGCCCTTGCAGAGATCAAAACTCATAATTATTTCCCTACAGACAATTTGGGATAACATGCTGCTAATAGGTTAAAGAAAGAAGTTAGGTGAAAGAATTCTGAAATATCTTAAAAGGACTCCAGCCAAATATCTCAGGCTGTGAATTCATCAGATTGGAGCCAGCTAGGGAAGACTGAAATAATGAAAAGAACCCTGAAAAAAAAAAAAATCTTTTGCCAAAGGTGACTTCGCATGTTTTTCCTTTCTCTAATTCAGGTATCAATAACCACCTGAAAATTCAAATCTGGTCGATTTAAAGAAAAATAAAATAAAAAATAAAATAAAAATTCTAGGTTTAATTATCAAAGTGCTTTTAATAGCAACACATGGTTTGTTGCCTTCAAAATGAGCAATAATAAATGAAATGTTAGAATTTCCCTACAATATCTTTGTCAATTCTTTTTTTTTTTTTTAAGATCTTATTAATTTATTTGACAGAGAGAGAGAGATCACAAGTAGGCAGAAAGGTAGCCGGACAGGGGGGAACCAGGTGCCCCACCGAGCAGAGAGCCCAATGCAGGGCTAGATCCCAGGACCCTGAGATCATAACGTGAGCCGAAGGCAGAGGTTCAACCCACTAAGCCACCCAGGTGCCCCCTTTGTCAATTCTTGATCTCAAAGCATATTTTTTTGTGAGCTATTCAATAAATTGTTATGCTATAAGATGGTTAGCTTTTGATGTTTTCAGAAACATGAAAATTCACACTTGACCAAAAGCAATCTGTTGAGTCTTGGAATCCTTCAAGAAGGATATTAAATGGCAAAAGCTTTATCTCTTATTCTTGACTTGTGGTGAATGTTTTAATATCAATATTTCATAACACTGGATATCAAATACAAAGTCTTTAAAATGTTTTTTCCCATAATTCATCTTATAAAGTAGTGTTATTCAATTATATTTCACATTTTCATTTAATTTTCTTATTTCCCATTTTTCCATTATTATAAAATAAAACTAGGTACAAACATTTCCAGATTATTATGAAGAAATGAAACAAACTAGAGATAAAAAAAAGGAAAACTTACATTTCCCTCTCCTACCATCTTTGAAATGTAATTATTTGCATCTATTTTCATTTAGTTCTCTAAATAGCTTATAATAATCAATTTTATTTTCATTTTTTCTATGTTAATAGTGGGACTCAAAGCAGGGTAAAAGTAGTTAAGGGATTGTCCATTTTTACAATATTGTAAAGTGGAGAACCTTGGAGTCAAGATCAAGATAGTGACAGGGACACCTGGGTGGCTCAGTTGGTTAAACAGCTGCCTTTGGCTCAGGTCATGATCCCGGGGCCCTGGGATTGAGTCTCACATCAGGCTCCTTGCTCGGCAGGGAGCCTGCTTCTCCCTCTGCCTCTGCCTGCCACTCTGTCTGCCTGTGCTCCCACGTTCTCTTTCTAACAAATAAATAAATAAAATTGTAAAAAAAAAAAAAATAGCATGACAGCAAATTCTTATACATTCCAAAGCTCCACAATCTGTATTTTCTGAAATAAATTTTGGTAAATATTTGTTTGTTTGCTCCAAAACAAACAGACAAACAAAAATATAATAAAATTTCCTCTGCTACATTCCTGAGAAATAAGCCTTATTTTTTTTCCCCTTGGCAATAAAACAAAGAGGATGAAATTCCTGCTTAAGTTGATTGTGGTCCCTTGGAATAAAGAAATTTAGAGAAAATCTGGCAAAAAAAGTTAATTTATTTTAGGATTTATTGGGGGTTAACAGAGATGAATTCGCATAATCTTTTACATTTGATATTAAAAATGGAAGGGTAGAGGATGTCCATACTTAGTGTCTTGAATGCTGAGAGTATGAGGCATAAGATCCATGTAAGCTGTAGGAGATGGTCAGGTAATAGAAAAAAGAAAATTTTATTTAAAAAAAAAAAGAAAAGAAAAAAGTAAACGCTCTTGGAAGCTGGTTCAGGAGATTTCTGGTAGAATTTGTAACAGCTAAAGGACTGGTTTTAATTTGTCTATAACGCATCATTTAATGGAATGACTGAAGACTCATTTAGTATCCAAGCATAATAGTAAGATATCAGAATTATATAGGATGACTAAATCCATCAAACCTTTAAAGACTAGGTAGGAAAACTAAGGAATAATACATGCCTAAAAAATATACAATGGATTTTAAACTGAAGGTGCAGTCACAAAGCTAATGTCCTTATAGAAAGATGGCCATCTTTTTGAGATCCAACAATGCAAAAACTATCCGAAGAGAGAAAATCAATGAGGAATGTTGTTTTCAGAGGTGATTTTGAGAAATAATGATGGACAAGGGAAAATGAATAGAAGAAGAAAAGAGGATATGGCATCCTAAGGTTTCTTCTTTACCTAGAATGCTTACTTATATCACTGCCTGGAAAAAAAAAAAAAGTGATTTACCATTATCCATATTATTAATCTAGAAACAAGTTAACTTTCAGATGGCCATTATAAAGATGGTATTACAAATCATGGGTACTTGTTACTATAAAGATAGTAGATAACTAGCATCTATAATAAAAATATGACATTGTCTTTTTTAAAAAGTCTGCTATAATTACCTACATATCAGAGCAGAAGTGTTATCAAAGTATGCCTGAGATAAGCAAAGAAAGGAAAGACAATATAAGCAAAAAAAGAGAGAGAGAGAAATTTTTAGAGGAGTAGATTGAAGAAATGTAGAGCAATTATGGTACAGTTTCAGGTTTTACCAACTGACAAAAACAAATGAGCCAAACATATAATGAGAGAATGCTACATGAATGAATTGGTTGAAACTGGAATTCAGTTTCAAAGAATAACTTTTGGCAGAGTAGAAAGTGCAAGGTTGGCTTAGGAATAGGAGTATGATGGAGTGGGATGTTTGGAGAGGCTTTCTTTTATAATTTCTTATTTTCAAATATATGGGAGTAGATAAATGACATTTACATTAAAAATATGTCAAAATGGCATCCAGCCCTAGGATAAGAAAATAGTAATTTCTCCTCTAGCTAAGAAGCCAAAATTGACAAGAAAAGACATTTCACAGATACCAAGTGCAGTCTGGTTACACACTGGGCATATTAAGTGAACAAAATGAGACTTTTATAGGAAAGATGTAGTGTATTAGACACAGACAATTTCATTCAAATGGTTTAAATCCTTTGCTTTTGCTTAAAACAGTGTTAGATTAAACAAAAAAATATCTCCTTCAAACCTTAAATATTTCATATATTACATCCCTGGAAAACCCTAGTCACAAGGAGATCATACTGAAGAGAGGAATCTTTCTTTTCTCCCCTTACCCCACTATTCTTAGAGTGTTTCCCCCTTAAAAATGTGAAAGAACAAGGATATTATTGCTGCATGGAATGGATAAGGAGGTAGTAAATCTTTCTTCATACATAGTGTATTTTTTTTACAAAATAATTTAAATAGTAACATGGGGATATTTGCATATTCCACTTTCTGAAAGTAAATTATTAGATGCAATTATATATATTTCAAATTTCTTGATTTCTCCTTTTTTTTTTTTAAACACACAGTCAAATAGAAACTACAACCAATTGGAATCCATACAAGCAGAATGACATACAAATCTAGCTGCTCCAAATGTAAACCCCTTTCTACTCATTGCTCTTGGACCTTTCTTGTCTTTTGGCCACATGGTTTGAGATACAGAATAATTTATTAGTTAGCAAAGCAGTGCCATATTACCAATATGACTATTTGGGATTTAAAAAAATCAAACTATTTTGCATTGCCCTTAGTGCAATATGAAGCAGAAGACAGTGGTTAAGGTGTGCCTGGTTCATTGGTGACTGCCCAGTGGGGTCAGAGGCAAAAGAAAGCATCCCATATGAGACTTGAAAATACAGAGTAAGAAAAAAGAAAAACCGAGTTAATTTTTTGAGCATGATCTGAAATAAAAGACAATTCTATTGCTGTGATAATAATCAATAGGAAAATAGCACTCTTAAACTATGTGATTTCTCAAGAGATAGAAAAGGAAAAAAAGGTTAATAAAGGTGAAATGTGGGAATCCTTATCTACCTCTTTCTAGTAATTTTAATGATCCTTTGAATGTTATATTGGTGATAACAATGATCTCTCTGTAAGAATAATTAAAACACTCACAGATGGGCAACAGTAGACTCGTTAAATACTATATTGTACCTGGCTTCTTTCACCTGTCCATGTAGTTGTAATCCATTTTTCTCATTGTTCTTTATATCAACTGTATGACTAATCATTTACCCATTCTATTATTGGGAGACTTTTGGATTGTCAAGTGACCTTCAAGAAATAAAGCAACATGGGTGTTTGGGTAAAACAAAACAAAAAGAATTAATTAAAACATTCAAAAGAGATATTGTTCTACTAACTTCTTCCCCTGACATCTGAGATGGCCCCTCTCCCATACTGTCTATGTTATTCATAACAAAAGTCTCTACAGAGTTCTCTTGTTAGGGCAGATTCAGCAAAATGTTAGGAGCCAATGTTCAGAAACTCAGAAGTCTTGGGATATAAAACTCCTTTCCATGCAAGGGCACAATGACTTAATTAGACTGGTGATTTTAACTTCAGTCCTATGTATGAATTACCAAAGACACAGTTCAGAAAACGTTAAATACCATATCAGAGATACAAGGTTCATAAGGATTTGCAAGCATTCTAAAGAATACATCTTTCAAAATTAATCTCGTTTCTTTGGTTGAGAGATTAAAGAAATTGCCTGGAGAGTACATAATGACATTAAAGAATTGTGAAGTTCTATTCAGGTATCACTGGAAATAAACCAAAGTATGTGCGTGTGGGGTTATGTCTAAGAACTATTAAAAATTATTAACTGATTTATAAATATTAGTATCTGTAGTTACTATTAATATAACCCTTAGTATGAACCAAATACATTTTATATGTATTGGGGTTTAGAGGGAGTAAAATTCTTGTTTATGTCCACAATTAACAAAAAATGTACCCCCCAAAAGAAAAAACAAACAAAAAAGAACCTTGCTTATTGATATCATCCTGAAGAATTATTTCTGGACATGAGATCCAAGTTTTTCCTAGCATCTTTCCAACTTAACATGACTTAGCAGGATATAAAGGACATTTAATAAGGCTCTATGAGACATGATATGCATTTGATGGTAAAAAATGTATAAAGAACTAGGTGTACCCGAGTGGCTTAGTTGGTTATATGTCTGACTTTTGGTTTCAGCTCAGGTCAAAATCTCAGGGTCCTGAAATGGAGACCCACTTAGGCTCCAAGTTTAGTGGGGAGTCCTCTTTTTCCCTTCCCCCTTGCCCATCTCTCCTCTGCCACCCCCCTCTTGCTACATGCTTGCACACACTCTCTCTCTCTCTCTCTCACAAATAAATAAAATCTTTAAAGAATGTATAAAGAACTAAAACATTTTAGGGATTTAGGCTTCCAATATGATAAACTTTAATAGATATAAACATGTGAATGTGCAGTTAGTTTCAAAATTTTTTAAAAAAATAATTTATTCCAGGTATGTAAGTTGGTTTAATATTTGAAAAATCAATTAATGTAACCCAGCATATCAACAGGCTAAATAGAAAAATCATATAATCACATTAATTAATGTGGAAAACTCATTTGACAAAATACAGCTGCAATTCATGATAAAATAAACTAGAAAAAATAGGAAATTTCTCAACTTCATAAAAACATCTATAAGAGACCAACAGCTAACATAATACATAATGGTGAGAGACTGGGTTCTCCCTTCCCACACCCCAAGCCATCTTATCTCACCACTTCTATTCAACACTGCCTGGGGAAGCCCTATTTAGTTCAATCATACAAGAAAAGAAAATGTATTCAGAGGGGAATATAAAAAGAATAAAATAATAAATTTCTTTCATCACAGATGACATGACTATCTATGTAAAAATTTACCTAATTGTCCAGAAATACCATTTCCTAGAACAACAAAAAATTATGTTCTTGGGTATAAATATAACAAAATATGTATAAGATCTGTATGTAGGAAGTGAAACATGGATGCAAATCAAAGAAGATCTAAATAATGGGAAAGATAGTTTTTGTTCATAGATTGGAAGGCTCAGAATTGTGAAAATGTCACTGCTTCCCAACTTGATCTATGGATTCAATACAATTCAAATCAAAATACTAGCAAGGGGTTTTATTGGTATTGATAAGCTGATTCCACAGTTTAAATGGAAATGCAAAGAACCTTAAATTGCCAGCAAAATACTGAAGAAGATTAGTGTGGACTTGCACTATCAATTTTTAGACTAACTTTAAAGCTGCAATGATCAAGGCACTGCTGTCCTAGCAAAAGAAGCATGTATCAATGGAACAATATAGAGAGTTCAGATGTAGACTTGCACAAAGATAATCAGCTGATTATTGACAGAGGCATCAAGGCAATTCAACAAAGAACGGTCTTTCTAGCAAATGGTTCCAGGACAATTTGATATTGACATGCAACAAGAACCAAGGTGCCTAGACATAGATCTTACATATTTCACCAAAAAACAACTTAAAATAGATCATAGATCTAAATAGATCATAGATCTAAATATAAATATAAAAATATTAACAATGAAATGTATATAGCTTTATTAATAATCTGTAAGAAGTCATACTCCGGCACAGTGAAATATTCCCTATCTCATCAGAAAGTAAACACGTTTGGAAACCCTTTCCTAATGTTCAGAACTGTGAACTGCTGAGTTTACATCTCAGTGCCTTCAAGAGCTGGGCTGTTACTCTATAGAAGGTGGTTTTACCCTCCTCCCAGCAATATTCTGTGGTTGACTGTGATTCCCTTCACAGAGCAGGAGATAAGGGGTTGAACAAAATTTCACCTGGACAGGCTTCCCTTTAGATTGGCTTCTTCCTCCCTACAAAAGGGAACTGAAAGGATTAAAATGTGAATTTCATATAATTTCACATTTCACAAAATGTCATTCTTTGAATTTTTTAAAACCATTTAAACAGGTAAAAACAATATCCTAACTTCATAGGCTATCCAAAAACAGGAAATAGGTTAGATCTGACGGATTGGCCTTAGATTGCCAACCCATGGTCTGAGGAACAACCATCCCTGGGAGCCATCCCTGGGTGGCTCAATTAGTTGAGTGACTGCCTTATGCTCAGGTCACGATCCTGGAGATCCAGGGTTCCAGTCCCCACATCTGGCTCCTAGCTCAGTGAGGAATCCGCTTCTCCCGCTCTCGCTGCCCTCCCCCCCTCATGCTCTCTCTTTCTCTCTCTCACTCTCTAATAGATAAATAAAGTCTTTAAAAAAAAAAAAAAGAGAGAGAGAGAGAAGAGAGAAAATGAAAGGAAAGAAGGGAAAAGAAGAGAAAAGACGAAATGAAATAAGACAAAACATCTGTACATTCCTCCTCTCACCTGTCAAACTGTTTTCAGGTTCCTAGTCAGGGATTGCAAGAGGCAGCCAGAGTAGAGTAAGGGTTTTGTTTTGTTTTGTTTTGTTTTCCTATAATTGATTTTAAGAAAGTATGAGAACGTCTGGGAAGGAAGGCCATGTATAGATGAGAATAGGGAGAAGGGTGGGTGAAAACCACCAAGGCAAGACAGTAGTGGTCTGTGAGTTCTCTAAACATGGGGCCTATAGCCTATGCTTATACTTAGTAAGTAGCAGAGGCATTGGCTTGGAGTCCTATATGATGAGCCTGCGGGTTGCCATAGGGAACCAAGGTTAGAGGAACCTGCTCAAATATTCATTTTGTACAAATACCACGTAGAAAATAGTAATGTCATGTCATTTTTAATGTGTACACACACACACACACACACACACACATACTTTAATGTATGTGTGTGTGTGTGTCTATGTATGTATGTGTGTTTACCATATGTAAAGATATTTGTCCCTGGGAGTGTGGGGAGAGGCAATACTGTACCTATTGCAACATTCAATATGTTTGATATGTTGAAATCAAAGCACAGGTTTATCCATGAATGGGAAGAGTGTAAGAGAAATGAAAATAGAAGGCCCATGTTGTATTTATTCAAACATGAGTTGAACACCTACTTTATACTAGGTTTTACTTTCATAGCATTACTTGAGAATTGCCTACTTACCTCTTGAAAGGAAAGGAAATGCCTTGTTTATAGATTCCGTGAGTACTTTCTTGGCAATGCAACACATATCAATGTTTTCATCTAGCTAAGAAATTCAGGTCTGACTTTAAATTCAAAGCTTTTCCTAAATGTCTTTAGCATTTCCCCTTAGTATCTGAAATATCTTAAAAGTTGTTTATTGCAATTCCTGAAAGCCAATTAAAAGCACTCCTGTTGGCTCCTATAGAGACCTCCTATGTACCTTAAAAATATTTCTGGTTGAGGAATAATTTAATGAGAAAAAAGCAGTGGGTTTCTAACTATTAAAATTGACATTCACTGGGCAGGGAGGAAGGGTCATTGCTTGAAGGAGTAGAGAAGAAACTCTGTTGCATCTCTTGTATTTTAATATTTAGCTCATATCCTGGAATGGTGTTGAGCAGATTGGGAAGAAAATAAAATCTATTAGAGTTTTTATAAAGTTACAAACTAAGACTTTCAGTTACAGGCACTGCACCCTAGAATGATGTTAGTCATTTTAATATATTTTATAATATTCCAAAATGTTTCCATAGGAAACACGAGGTAATTGACTCTTTCTTAAAGATCCAAATTGCATGCATAGTATCCCATTTACAACAATAAAGTCCTAGTTAAAGAAGGTTTATTTGCTTTTTTAAACCAAATTCCCACATATTTTTTAATACCAACCTGTGATACATTCTGTTAGGGAAATTTATAGAGATGTACATGATAAAAGGAGATCTATGGCAGCAGTACAGGAAGTGTTGGCACAGAGCTGGGTCAAGGTGCGGAATTCAGTGACGCTCAAGAGAGATTGTGCTAGACTATTCTGACAAGTGTCACTACCTTTACCTTGATGGAAAGGGCAGATGGAAGTTATTAAATATTTTAAAATGGGGGTAAGAATAATCAAAGTTGAGATTTGAAAAGTTTGCTCTGACTGAAGTGCAGAGTGTACTTTAGTAACTAGAGAGGAGACAGAGGGGCTCATTAAGAATCAAATCTCAACTATGGCTGAGAGAACTTGAGTGTGAAGAACGGGAGGAGAGGGCCTTGGAGTAAGTATTGAAAATCTACATATTTAAAGGCTAGAGAGAGAAGAGCATGAAAGTTAAAATGCCTAAGAAGAAGTGTTCATAATTATGGTAGAACAACCAGGGGTGTGTAGTTTCAGTGAATCCAATGGAAGAGAGAATTTTTACCTTGTGAAATTCTGGGGTAAAATAAGATTTGGGGATATATTCATCTAATTGCACTCATGGACTATTTCAAGACTTATCCCCTATTTGCAGATTTTTCCCGAAATCCATTCCACACTGCTATCTTTAATTTAACCTTCTCCTATCCTGTATTTTCAGGACCACAGAATATGTCATTAAATCCGTTCACAAAAAAATTGCTGGATGCTAGCTAGCTATGTGCCAAACTAAGTCGGGCAACAACATTTTCAGACTTGAGAGTAATGTATCTCCTGACCCCAAGGTACCTACAGAGAATTGGGGATTCAAATATATATTTAATCTATGAATATAAATTTATCTATGAATCTATTTATTTATTTATTTATTTGACTTTATCTTTTAGAGTAGTTTTAGGTTCACAACAAAATTGAGAAGGTACAGATATTTTCTCATACATCCTCTGCCCCCTCATATGCATAGCCTCCGCAATTAGCAACATTCTCCATCAGGGTGAGACATTTGTTACAGCTAGTAAACCTACATGTACTCATAATTGTCAATCAAAGTCTGTAGTTTGCAGATTAGTTTGTAGATTTCACTCTTGGTTTTACATATTCTACAGAATCTACAAAACAGTTTTACTGCTCTAAAAATCTTCTATGTCCCACGTATTCATTCCTCCCTCCACCCTAATCCCTGGTAACCACGAATCTTTTGCCTCCATAGAGTTGCCCTTTCCACAATGTCATATAGATGGAATAAAACAGTATCTAGACTTTAAGATTGGCTTCTTTCACTTAGTAATATGCATTTAAATTTCATTCACATCTTTTCATAGCTTGATAACTCAGTTCTTTTCAGTGCTGAAAAATGTTCCATTGTTTGAACGTACCACAGTTCATTTGTCTCTTCTCCTACTGAAGGACATCTTGGTTGCTCCCAAGTTTGAGTAATGATGAATAAAGCTGTTGTATTGGTTAATTGGGGTTCTTCAGGTAAACAGAACCAGTTGGAGATTATCAATCAATCATCTTCATCTATTTAATCTACATATTGAAGTGAGCAATATTATGAGAAATTGGTTCACCTGATTGTATAGGCTAAGAAATGTCACCATCTGCTAACTACAAGTTGGAGTCCCCGGAAAGGTAGTAGAACAATTCAGTTCAAGTCCAAAGGCCTAAGAAACAAGAGATCTAATGATTAAATTCCAGTCCAAAGGCAGAAGATGAGGTAAGATGTATATGGGTGTATCACGGAGGCAGGAGGAATGGGGCAAATCCTCTTTCCACTGCCTTTTGTTCTATTCAGGATCTCAGTGGATTAGACAATGCCCAACACACGGGAAGGACAATCTCCTCTATGGAGTCCACCAATTCAAATGCCAAGCTTATCCTGAAACACCCTCACACATATATCCAAAAATAAGATTTAGCTAATCTGTCCCCTCCTGAATGTCCATAGTTCATTCAATGAGATATCTCTGCACTTGTTTTCAGAAATCCAGTCTCAACCTTGTACAGTATGTGGAATCTCAATTTATCATGTTGGTAATTGTACTTTGCCTAACCCTGTAGTCTTGCCCCATGCATGGGTATATAGGTGTTTAACTAAAGACTTAGGGGACTCTCTGGTTGGACTTCAGGAACTTTTCTGCACAGCTCTGGTTTGTTTGTTTGCTTGTTGTTTGTTTTTTGGTATTCTGTCTCATAAATTTGGAAAGTACCAACTTTTCTTCTCAGTCAGTGATACCAATATCATCTACTTAAGTTTCCTCATCTTCCAAACTATGATCTAGAAAGTGCTACCAGGTAGTATTTCAGAGCAACCAGGGTGGGAGGATGACCTTACTTTCCTTTTTCTCCGAGATGACAATCCTGTACATTCTGTTGTCCAATACCTGAAAATATTTATTTTATATGTTTTGTCCAAATTTGAAGTTAGTTAATGTTGGAGAGCTAGTCCAAAAAAAGATTTTTTTTTTCATGGAATAATTTTTCCTTTGGACAGTATTCCTCCATACAGGACTACATTTATATTTCCAGTTAGGATATGATCACACCCCCTTAACGAAATTTAGCCATCTATCAAAGAAATCAAATTTCTCACCTCTTCATTCTCAGAAAATTCTTTCTATACATCTCATTATAAATTATGTAGCATAATTGAAAACTCAGTGTTGGTCATCTGGTCATGACCTTACCTGACCGTTACTTTATCTGTGAAAAGGCATTTATTTTGGTTGATTCTTAAGAATAATTCCATTTTAAAATTCTAATATCCAAGTTCCTAGCTCTTGATGCCATATCTGATATTTAAGATAGAATGGGAAATGAGAGAATATGCTAGTATCTACTCGTTCTAGTTTTGTTGAAATCTATCCCAGCACTGTCCATTAACCCACACCTTCCTTTCATTTTCCCAGTATATCTGGACACACACAGCACATAGCATAGTGGTTAAGATCAAAAGTTTTCAAGTCAGATAAAGAATAGAATCAACATTACATATTTTATCAATTGTGTGACACTGGGAAATGATTTAACCTTTTCAAATAGTAGTTACCTCTCTGTAATGTTGATAATTAATCTTAATCTTTAGGATAAAAAAATTGTGAAAATATAGTTCAATTACATATATAATTTTTGTTCATTTCCCCTCATGTAACAAAGTCTCAATTAATCATATCAATTATGATCATTTATAGCTGTGGATTTAATAAAACTCCCCCCAACTCAAATGCTTGTAAGAGGCTCCAATTATTTACTAATGACATTTCACTTTGCTTGGAAAAATGCCAGCAACAATGTTCTTCATATTACTAAATAGAAGGGCAATAAACAAAATGATTTAGAAAATCAGCCTTTTCCAGACATAGCTATGACTTCTAGCATACACATATGCAAAAAATAAATAAATTGATTTGTTCTTATTCCTAACAACTCAGTAATCTAAGGTTGTTCTATAAGGAAGGCTTGTTATGCAGAGCAATAACTGGAGGTACCTGGAAAAAGGCCAAATTTTTTCATTGGGTGCTTTTGTATGAGTTGTCAAGCCATAAAAAAGTCAGTAGAAAAACCAAAAACCTCTTTAGAATCAATAACTAACACCTCAAGTACTTGACTTCAGTCATGACCCTGACTATGGAACATATTTTCCATTACAAAGACTGTAAAACTGTGGAGATTTCAGGCCGTTTTCTTTTTGTACTCCAAATATGATTTTCTAATCAGCGGCTGACTGTCATTTCCACCATTTGGTGGGAGAACAAACATGTATCAGGCAGTATTTGTATTCCTAGAACACTAATGAGTATATTGTAAGGAGATTATTAGCAAGAGCGCATTTGTTTCTATGACCCTTTAGACCTTCTCAATTAAGAGTTTTAAAAGGAGATGCTGAAATTTGCAATGTTAAATTTTGTTTGGCCCCATCTTTCAGTAATAATCTAATAAACATGGCAAAATAGTATGGCACTAGTAACAACACCTGCTGGCCAGCTTAGGCTGTCTGTGCTAATAAGAGTTATTTTCAAACTTGCCTGACATCCTGCCAATTTGAAAGTGTGCTTCACTTCAAACACATTGTTAAATTAGTGGAAGTAGAGTACTGAGTTACAACGAGAGATGACAGGTTGCTGGAGCCCATCACAGGGAATTTGACAATGTTCTTTGAGGGGTTTCTTCTCATTTCCAAATTAAAACCATGAGAAGCTTCATCCTCAAGGATAAGCGTTGTAGAAGATCATTTAGCTTTATGGATAAGATTTTATTATTTTTTTTTAACTGCAATAAAAACTTTGAGAACTACATGCGGGATTTTGTCCTTCGGAGAGTATATTTTACATTCATTCTTACTGACCCAGTCGGCAAAACGCGTTTCCATTTTTCTAACAGGTTTAAAATTTGCTTTCAATTTCCTCTGTAAATAAAATTTGCACGACTCAAATAGAATTAGATATACTTGAGGTAGTCGCTATCATTTGATGCACTCTAAAGATGCGTTAAATTGAATATAGTGTTCTGCTCCAGATAAAGGCATAATTATTAAGAGTGCAGGCAGCTATTGGAATTAACTACGAAGATAAATTGTGTTATTATTTTTTAAAATAGGAAACTTGGAAAGTGCCTTTAATTTTAAGCAAGTCTCTCATGAGACATAAATTATAAGTCCAGGAATATTTATTTTAGAAATTTTATAAAATTATTTGTTATTAAAATAATCAAGGTAAACTAAGAATTATTGTTAGTTGGACATATAGTTCACCAATAACCTCATTGTTATCTCTCTAGAAAAAGAAATTAGGATTCATTTTGTGGGAAAATATATCTAGTTTTGTTTAAAACACAGTTTAAAGAATTTTTCTCATGATCAAATAATATGATGGGGGGGAGCTATTTTAAATTAATGTCCCATTTTTGACTCTTAGTTTGCAAAGGGCAGAATTCTACTTCAATTATCACACAGTAGGTTTTTGGGCAAAAGTTATTTTATTGAATAGATAAACTTGCACTAGCAAGAAAATGGAATAAAATAATTTGTAAAGTTAAATTAAATTTAAAAAAATAAAATAATATAAAACCAAAAAAATGCAAAACAACACAGGGCTTCAGGAGGAATTTAAAATAAGCCAAATTTCCCTTTCTTGTTTTTCCTGTCTTTTCCAGTATATAATTTACTCCCATATACTTTTTCTATAATATAAATCTTCCAGGATTTCTCTATGGCTCAAAATGGCTTCCCTAACTTTTGAGTCTGTGATCGATCTTTACAATTAAGTGTCAACCCTTTTTCCTCGTTACAATTCTAATTCAGGAGAGGAATCCATTTGGAGCAGTTCATCACTCACTCTAGAATAAGAAATCACAATTTTCTTACAGCCTATGAATGAAATTCTTTTCAGTCAGATTCAATCTATCCAATCACCCATAAACCAGATATGGGATCATTTGTACTGGCTCCAATATATGGAGATATACACTAAGCAGGACTACTTACAAAGGCGAATTCTCTAAGAAATAGATGTGAGTTCAATGCACATCCAGGGTGGGGTTTTTTGGTTTTTGTTTTTGTTTTTAACAAAGGACAAAAATCAAGCAAATGGTCCAACAGTAAGCAATTGTTCAAAAAAAAAAATGCTGCTACCAATACATGATAGAAAAATATTTAATAGCAATGAAAATTAATTATAAATACTATGAAGAAACGTAGAAAATTATTTGTGGCTAGGAGCATCTAAGATCTCAGTTTTACTAGGAGAGGTACCAAGATGGCTTTAAAAAGTTTCCCTCAGATTGTTTTTCAGAGTCCATAGTCTCTCATGGTTCACCTCCCCTTCCAATTTCCCCCAACTCCCTTCTCTTCTCTAACTCCCCATGTCCTCCATGCTATTTGTTATGCTCCACAATCTGAGGGTTTTGAAGGGGTGGGGTTGGGGGTGGGAGGTCAGGGTACCAGGAGGTGGGTATTATAGAGGGCACGGATTGCATGGAGCACTGGGTGTGGTGCAAAAATAATGAATGCTGTTATGCTGAAAATAAAAAATTAAGTAAAAAAAAAGTTTCCCTCAGTTTAACCAAATTTTAGGTAGGCATCTTCCTGCCTCTAGGCCCCTGATCTCCATTTCTTCAGAGCATTTACTTTAAGAAACTTGTAATTGCAAATTCTTTCTCTTCTACTTTGAGATGCAAATTAAAAAAAAAAAAATCCTTTCACCAGTTTTACAAGGAGGACTGTTTTTCTCTAGGGCCAGAGAGCCATCCCTTTGAAATGTAATCATCAAAGAAGTTAGTCCCCCTATTTCCCCATCTCTGTGGGAGGGTAAGAACCTGACTTCAGAGTGTACCCTGATCCATGCTGTACAACTATTTCCTTTCATGAAGATAGGATATAGGAAACTTTACTTCTCCTTGGGGTAAGGCTGAATAGCAAACAAGGCAGTCAGTGATTACCGGACTCCCCATGCCAGATCTTAAATACTCACTTTGTTTCAGTGGAGTTGAGTTCACACTCACTTCTGGCCTCTCATCACTACTGCAAGAGTTTTGCAAGAAATCTTCCTTGTAAGGAATTTTCTTTGTAATTCTAAATCAAAATCCATTAGAGATCTTAAGCTTAAGTGTTAAAGAAATGGGAGTATAAAAAACTTTAGCTTTGAAGATTTAATTAAAGGGAATTCAAATAGTATGTCATTAAAATTTATGCTCACAAAGTCAATGCAGGAGGTGAAAAAATAAATTACAGAAAATTCAAATGATTATATTTTCTATTTGGAAAATTTAAAATATACATAGTTATAAGGTGTATTACTCCGGGTTTTGAGTACCAGAGAAACAGAACCAACGGGATGGAAGATTTATTATAGGCTTTGTTTGGTTCACAGTGTTATGGAGTCTAAGAAATCCCACAATCTGCTGTCTACAAACTGGAAAACCAGGAAATTTGATGGCATAATGTAGTCTGAGTTTAAAGACCTGAGAACCAGAGGAGCCAACAGTATAACTTCTAGTCCAAGGCTTGGCAGGTGAGGGCTTGTAGTTTATGAGCCAATGAAAATATTTGTGCTGAAATATTTACACATTTCAATGTGAAAGAAAGTAAAATTGAATATATCTTCTCCTTAGCAAAATCTAATCTGTGTTTACAAAGCACCATACCAACAGTAGAGACAGTATTTTTTTCAAGCAAAAAAGAGTGAATGATCTTAGTAGCAATTCTCAGCAAGCCAAGAATCCTGCAGCAACTAATTGGAAGACTAGGACAAATTGCAAAAGTTTTATGATTAGATATCAAATAGCTGAGGGTTGGATGAGGATTAGCTGAAATGAAATTCAGAGAATGGAAATCATTTCAAGTCTGGCTAATGAACTGCTGGTTTTGTTTTTTTCCTGAGGACATTTTCCAAATCACTGTGGGGTAAGAATTTAGTCTTCTATATTAGAAAGACTCTCCTAGAAGGAAAACAAAAACAAAAACAAACTAATGAAAAACCCAGCAAACATTTGGAGTTGGAGTGGAAGTTAGAAACTAGAGAGGCCTCAAACAATTCTAAAAGTTGTGGTGAGTTCAGGGCTTTTCAGGAGACATGGGATAGGATTTAAAATCTTCTAAAGTAAAGCTAAATCTCTCATAGATTCCTAATGCACAAGAAAAAAGATACTGCTGGGAAGTGAGTCCCCATCAACTCCACTGTGGATATCCATTTGTTTTTGTTTTTTTTTTTTTTTTCTTCCCTGTTCTTGAATCTGTTTGCAATGATAGTATGGGGTGGAAGCTCTGGGTTGGGTTCCTCACAGGTTTTCAGGTGACACACCAAACTTAAAAATTTCCTGAAGGGGTATCACCCAGAGCAGAGGAGGACTTCTACATAAATTGAATTGTACTAAGCTAGCAATTTAAAGGAGTTTCACATTAGTTTCTGATCAGAATGGCATTATTGAAATCTCCTGATTTGCCTAAAGGAAAAGATAAGTTTAGTTGGTGCCTATATATATATGCATATATATATATATTTATTTTTTTTACACAAAGTTCAATATTCAGTAAAAAACAATAGACACGTAAAGAAGCAGACATGCATGGTTTGCAATTGATAGAAAAGGCAAAGAATGTATGATTCAGATACTGGAGAAAAAGACTAACTGTGAGAAACATGATAAATACAACATAAATACAAAGGAGAATATCAATGTAAAAATACAGATATTCACTAGAGATTTTAATTTTAAAAAATAAAATGAACTTTCTAGAATTAAAAAAATGCAGTATCTGAAATTAATACTATAAGTGTTTAAATATATTGGACACAGGTGAACTAAATTAATAAAGTTAAGTATAGATTAATAGAAAATACACAAGATGAAACATAGGTACATGGAGAGAAAAAGAGAAAGGGATAGAAATGCAATAAAAAGAAAAGTGTATACCAGAGTTTAAGAGATATGGGGGATGTGTTTATAGAAGAAAAGAGAAAATACCAATCCACAGATCCAATGAACATAGCAAAGCACAAATAGAATAAATCCAAACATAACCTCTTTTAACCACATTATAGAATAAATGCTGAAAACCAAAAACAGGGAAAAAAATTAAAAAGCCACTAGAGAAAACAAGACACAATGTTTTCAATAAGCGAAGAATAAGACTGCCAGATGACATTTCAATAGAAATGAGGGAAGATGAAAGGAAATGTAATGACATTTTTAAATTGCTGAAAGAACGTTAACTGCCAACCTAGAATTATATACCTAGAGAATATATCTTTCAAAAAGGAAGGTAGAAATAAAGATGTTTTCAGATAATAAATACAAAGGCAATGTGCCACCAGTAGCTCTGTAGTAAAAGATAGAAATTGGTTTCAAATAGTAATATATTTAAAGAACAATATAAACAGTACATCAACGTATACATATAAATTGTCTGTACAACACAAGTGTCATGTCTTTTAAAATTTGAATTATGTACATAAAATTAAAATGCATGACAAAATGATTCAAAGATGGTAGTTTATGAATCTTAAAGGTTTTAGTATTTGAGCAGACTAGAGATGGTAAACTAAATTATTTGTATTGGACAATAGAAAGTCAAGAATATATATGCTAATCTGTAGGGTAACCATTAAAGGATAGTAAAAGAATGTATCACCACAACAAAAAAGGAGGGAAATCATGGAAATGTTTGATAAGATAAGAGAAGGCAAGAAAGCAAAAGCAAAGAAACATAAAACTGATAGGTCTACATAAAACAAATAATAATATGGTGCATATTGACCAAACTTAAAAGTAATCACAGTTATTAAATTATAGGTAGTTGTGAATGGAATATGTGTGTGTAGATAGATAGATGATAGATAGATACACATTTCAGATAGATAGAACTTCAAACAGCACTACTTTTTTTTAATCACAATATAAAAAGGATCATTTCTTAAATGCCCACTTCTCATAGAGCTTAAATTAAATTGAATCCATTTTTCATTCACCCTCACTCAATCTTTTGTGTTTTCGGACAGTCATTTTATTTTATTTTCATCTGTCTTCATTTTTACACTGCCTCAAAGGATTCTCTCCCATATTAATGGCTAGGGATTGGAGCATTTGATATTCATCCACTCCATTCCTTTGGTGATCATATTCCCTTTTAGCTTTCATCTATAAAGACTTATAAATAATGGATTCTCTTCTTCGGTTTAATCATGTAAAAGGACTTTTGATTATTTCTTTAGCTGCTCACTGCATTTTTCTCCTACTTAGGCATTAGAGAAAATACAGTCTTGAAACTGAGAAACAGAGCATCATACAGAGGTCTGGATGCATACACTGTTTTTACAAATCACCCACTCTCCAGCACTGGACGATTCTTTTTATCCATAGTGGCACACATGATCCTAAGTTCCCTGTCATGGGTTATAACTAAGCTCAGAGGGCATTATTTTGTGAATATAATTTAAATCCTTCAATAAGTATAATGGCTTTTATTTCATACACTGAATTCTAGCTGCCATTCTTCTGTCTACTTTATCAGATAATGAACTGTTCTGCCCTTTTAGCCTCAAACATCTTGAAATCGCACTGTTTCATACAGAAGAACTCAGACATCTCATTAGGAACATAGTCACTAATTTGTGATATAATGAGAAGAAAATGTTACATGTTTAAATCACTGAAATTTTAAGGTTGGTATATTAAATTGATGAATACATTGTTTCAAAAAATTATAAAGGTATGCATTATTGATCCAGAAAACACATTTTCATATGATTTCACCTTCTCAATGTCATGCCAAAGAAACTTGTCTTATCCCTGCTATGCTTTTGATGATGTTATACAACAAAACATTTAAGGATAGAAGACTACAAGGTTTTATTAATCGGGAAAGAATATAAATAAAGTGTTATATGTTTATGTGCTAGTTAAATAATTAATGCATTTCATATATATTCTCCATTATTCCCACAATAATTCATGGTGACAATTATTCCTACTAGCTCCGTGTTAGTAGGACAAGTACAATCTCCAGATTGAATTTAAGGAACTAAAAGTGGAGGAGATCAGAAATCTCTGCATGTGTGTGTTCCAGGTCTGTAAAAGGGTCTCTCATTTTTTAGTGCAGCATATTATGACCCTAAATAAAAATGGCTAAGTAATATCTTTAGGCAGATAAGTTTGAAAATGGGGCCGATAACAGTCCTGTTTTTCCCAACAATGATTAGAAAGTAGTATAATTCTTATGTGTTAAGTTGTGAAGCCCCATAAATAGCCTCACTGAGTTTCTAGTAGCCAAAGTGAAACATATAAGCCACTTGGAAAAATGAACTGGCCTGGACAGACACAGAGGTAAGACAGAGAGGGATGAAGCAGTAACATTTACTGACCAAAACACAGAGACATATAGGGACAAAGACTAGGTTACCAGGAAGGAGAGACATAGACCATCAGAGACATATTTCTGCCACAACCCTACACAAAGCAGAATAGATAGAACCCAAAGATGGTAGAGAGAACGCTAATTTAATTAATATGGAAATGTTGCCACATGTTGAAATGGAAACTTTATATAAAAAGTACTTCAGTTATGGGAGAAGGGGGGTGGGGTTATGGACATTGGGGAGGGTGTATGTGCTTTGGTGAGTGCTGTGAAGTGTGTAAACCTGGCGATTCACAGACCTGTACCCCTGGGGATAACAATATATGTTTATAAACAATAAAAAATTTAAAAAAAAAAGTACTTCAGTTAGCTAACATAAAAACCACCATACTAACTGAACTGAGCTGAAGGAATATGTTCTTTGAGGTTTCTTCTACCCACAGTTAAATAATTGGGGGGAGATAGAATAGTTAATATATGCATCATTGATTAATAAGAAAAAGATACCACTAGAATTTCATGGTGGAAGAAAGTTATTTTTCTTGTTTTTTAAATCATTATTAAGATCAAAATATATTCTTAAGATGTAAGTATAGCACATTCATTTATATGAAACATAACTTTGTCAAAAGAGATAGATTACAAGTATATAAAATTATTGTATATAGTAAAATATTTTGTTTTAGAGGCACTTAAATAACTATTGCAGATATAATTGTGTTATAAAATTTAAATATACCATTTTGCTGATAGCTTTTACAATATGAGTTGTCAATTGTGACAGAAAAATAACAGCAAAAGGTTATAGATAATTTTTGTAATAAAATTAAACAGCATGGCAAACATTAAATTCATATGTTTAGTATTTTAATAGTCCATCAAGACATACATGGTTGGTTGGTATGTATAACACAGCAATCTACTTGTTATAAAAATTATAATTAAAATATGATCATAAGGATGCAGACTCTAACTGTGGTATATTTTACAGATTTATGTTATTTGTTAGATTTTCGCCATAGCTCTATGATACTTATATATATATTTTTTTTTTCTTAAAGATTTTATTTATTTATTTGACAGAGACCGATCACAAGTAGATGGAGAGGCAGGCAGAGAGAGAGAGAGGAAAGCAGGCTCCCTGCTGAGCAGAGAGCCCGATGCGGGACTCCATTCCAGGACCCTGAGATCATGACCTGAGCCAAAGGCAACAGCTTAACCCACTGAGCCACCCAGGTGCCCCGATACTTATATTTTTAAAAGATTTATTTATTCATTTCAGAGAGAGAGAGAGTGCTCAAGCAGGAGCACGGGCAGAGGGAGGAGAAAAGCAGACTGTCCGCTGGGCCGGGAGCCCCATGTGGGGCTTGATCCCACCACCCTCACATCATGACCTGAGCAAAAATTAAGAGTTAGACGTCCACCCAACGGGGCTCCACGGGCACCTGACAGTTAAATATATTATAATGATTGGTTTTATTGCAAAGGTAACCATGTTCACTATAGAGAATCTGGAAATGCACAGAGCAAAGAACACAAAATAAAAACAACAGTGAATTTCAATCACTTAACTACAATTGGTGTGCAAATTTTGGGGGAAGGCCTTGGGAAAACAATTCTGTCTTAAGCCCAAGATACCACTACCCAAAATGTAACAGTATAAACTTCTTACGAAATGACAGAAATAGGGGCGCCTGGGTGGCTCAGTGGGTTAAAGCCTCTGCCTTCGGCTCAGGTCATAATCTCAGGTCATGATCTCAGGGCCATGCAATTGAGCCCTGCATAGGGCTCCCTGCTCAGCAAGGAGCCTGCTTCCCTTCCTCTCTCTCTGCCTACTTGTGATCTCTGTCTGTCAAATAAATAAATAAAAATCTTAAAAAAAAAAAAAAAAAGAAATGACAGAAATAGTCCTGATCCCTGTAATTCACTGCATAATACTGTAGGTCTGTAGTCAGACCTCCTGGCTTCCATTATGCTTCCATCACTTACTCACTCTATGACTTTAGGCATACAATTTAGTCTACCTAGGCTTCGTTTTTCTCATTTTGAGAACAGTGGTAATAATATGCCTAACTGATAGAGTGTATGCAATCACTAGAAATTCAATATTAAAGTTTTGTAAAGATGTCAAATACCCCCTACAGTGTTCAAAGCAGGGATGAAAATCTAACAAGTAGGATGTGTGAGTATTAATTAGAAAGTATATGTTAAAGGTTTATATGAAAGCTTAGTACACAGTGTTGTGTTCCATAAATGTTTTTAAAAGTTCATAGAGTTTTATGCTAATTATCATCATTCATATTAATATTACTAAAGTTATACCATAACCAGTATACAACTACTAAAATAGTCTGCTTTTCTTCAAAAGCATTGAACATGAGATCTCTAAATATCTTGTGCTTTAGGCACATTTCTTTAGAAATTATTCATACTCTTCTTCATATTTTAATCATTTGAACATTTAAATAATTCAATATTTAATAATAGGAAGAAACCAATCTTTCAATGTCCAAAATCAGGAAATTTAAAATTATGTTTGTAGGTTATCATGGACTCTCACTTTCTTTTCTGAGAAAAGGAATAAAGAAGGATAGATCTTTGCTTTTCAGCAACCCTGACTCTGAACATTACCATCGTGGCTTTGAACAATAAGCATGATAGATGATGTAATATAGTCTCAAAAGAGTAGGCTTAACAAACTCTATAACATTATTTCCCCTGTATAAAATATGTGTTATTATACACTCTGTGTATGTACACAGACATATATGTTGTAAAACTGAATATGTTTTGATATATATTTTACTTATATTTTGTTTTGATATTTAATCCAATGCACAGCAGCAAAAAATTATGAAGAGCTTGACAAACAGTACTTTCAAGTGATTATTTGTAGAGAACTTCTGAATTAAACTCATTCAAGAATAAAAGTGGTCATACACACTTTGAAACTATGGCATGTTCCCTCCTGATAGAGGTAGAATTGAGGGCAAATTCATAAAAATATAGCATCGAGACCTTTTAACCTCATGTCTATGCTTGGGTTTCCACAGAAAGAGGAAATGAAGTCAAAGAATCACATGTCTGAAGTTTATCTGGTGGAATGACTCCAGCACAGAAGAGCCTCCCTCCTCCACAGGACAAGCCATGCCTCCCCACATTATACATTCTATATGGATTCTATACAGATTCTATATAGATTATAGAAGGTCAGCAGTTCCCAAAAGATGCCTGTCTTGGGCTGAAGCTTCAGAAACAAGCTGAGACCAGAAAAGGAGGTTCAGCTGAGGCAAGATGGGTTCACAGCTGAATGAAGCTGGTTACAATAAAAATGGCCAAGGTAAAAGACAAATACTGTAGAATCTTGTGGGGATGCATGTGGGGAAAGGGACAGGGAGCAAGAGGTGTGTGATGTATCCATAAATACATAAATCGCAGTTTAATAATTCACCTTAATTCTAAAAGCAAAGGGTTGAATTTATTATATGCTCTTTATCCTAAATGAATAATCAACACTGTTGGTAATAAACACTGAGAATAAGATTAAATTTCCTCATTAATATTTTCAAGTTGAGAAAATCTGAACTGTACAGTACAATGTTATTTATTTTTGTGAGGATTTAGATATAGCATTTGTTTTTTATTAACTTCTCTTTCTAAAAGAACAAAATATAGTTGAGTGATAAAAATATAGACATTTTTATAGTTTTGTTGTATTTGAGAAAAGAACACAAGATATAGGACTTAAAAATGCTACCAACACAACCCAAGTGTCCTTCAGTGAGTTACTTAACCTCAGTCTATTTTTCTATTCATGTAAGATTATTTGGTTCAAATGATATATCCTATCTTAGTTAAGAGAGCAAGTGCTGATTTGGGGCTTGTTTAAAAGTTGAATCATAGGATTAATTAACCAATAATAGGATTAATGGATAATAGGATTAATTCTACTAATTGTGTGAGCCTATTTATGTTGCTTAGACCCTCCCTGCTTCAGTTTTCTCATTTAAAATTAGTGACAATGCTAGTACCCATCAAACACATGTAATATGCTAGAGTACTCATTAAAATGCTGTTAAGAAGGTATTTACCCAGGGGGCGCCTGGGCAGCTCAGTGGGTTAAAGCCTCTGCCTTCAGCTCAGGTCATGATCTCAGGGTCCTGGGACCGAGCCCCACATCGGGCTCTCTGCTCGGCGGGGAGCCTTCCTTCCCCTCTCTCTGCCTGCCTCTCTGCCTACTTGTGATCTCTCTCTCTCTCTCTCTGTCAAATAAATAAATAAAATCTTAAAAAAAAAAAAAAAGTATTTACCCAGAAAGATGAACTGATTTGTCCAAGGTCACAGTGTCTGATTAAATCCTTGGACTAGATGCCAAACTTTTAACTTCCAGTCCATTCTATTCTATTCCATACAGTACCCATAGTGCCTCACACAGTAGTCTGTAAGCTGATTTTTGTCTTTAAAACTTATTAACACTATTCTTTTTAAGGGTTTTACTTATTTATTGAGAGAGAGAGAGAGGGAGAGAGTGAGCATGAGGGAAAGGGAGAGAGAATCTGAAGCAACTCTGTGCTGAGCACGGAGCCCATCATAGGGCTCGATCCTATAACCCTGAGATCATGACCTGAGCCCAAAGCAGGAGTCTGGCGCTTAACCAGCTGAGCCATCAGGTGCCCCAACACTATTTTTTTTTTAAATAGTATTTTAAATCATACAGTAAGCTCATCAGTAATCACTAATTTAAAAGCTTAGCTAATCATTATAGATAAACCTGTTTTTTCATTGCTTTTGAGGTAATTTTAAAATGTCATGTTTAGTGTAATTTTTTTTAGCATTTATTTGGAAAGTATCTGTGACTGTTTGCTCTTAAGGATTTATTCTGATTCCTTCAGGAGAACTGCTACATTTTAGAATCTCAAGCCTTATACAGTTTGGGGAAAAAGAGAAGGCGGACAAACTGATTCTTCAAATAGACTCTCTAAAACCTTTCAGTGATATTCAGCATAAAATGGGTTTATGACACAGAGCAAAACCAGAAATCAACAATCGGGAGCCAAACACCAAGTAAAAGAGAAATGCCCTGGGGGCATCACTATGGAAACCAAAGAAGCTCCAGTTGGCAGTACAGAGGACAGGAAAGTACTGCACAGAAAGAGCTGCAAACAAATTAAACCAAACCCTGTGGTCGCAGCTGAAGCCGTTATTTATAATCCCTTACAATGCATGCCTTTATTTCAAATTTTTTCTCCCAAGATGGTGCTAGGCTCTGTAAACACCCCTGGCCAGCAAGACTAGGCATTCTAACTCAGAATCACTACTTCATAACAAAACTTATTTCAAGCTACATTAGGCTTCCCCAGCTGGGCTAAACACGACTGTAATATAATGTTTGTTTCTAAAAAATAAAAAAGGACCTTTCGTTCAGTAGCCAGTGAGCTGAGACTGCTGTCTCTTAAAATCTCCAGCGAACTTCAGAGTAATAAATTAGGTCCTACTCTTCGGAGTTATAAATTAGACTCTGGTTTTCCCTCTGCCTTAGGAGAACTCAGGAGAAAAGACTGAAGTAATTTGAAGTAGTTTTAAAGAACACCCACACCTTGAGATATGTTTTGGGAAACTGCTGATATCCAGAGATCTCATAAAGGGGTAAATAATGATTTTTGATTGCTGGCCTTGGATGCATGCAAAGTCATGTTGGATCCATCTGTGTATCTTCCACAATGATTCTCAGCAAAGGTTGTGCCTTCTATTGTCCTAAAATCAGGAATATTGTATGACTCTATTAGTTCCTAGCTGTAAGGTATGTTGATAAATACTGAACATAGAGGCTCAAATACTTCAGTAAGCACAAACACTTTAGAATATGCTAACACACCATATTTATTACTAGTGGTCTAAGAATTAACGATGGAGTATCCTTTTCTCCCTACATGTATCTGCCTATAGAATTTCCATGTTTCCTCTGAATTAGATCAAGTCATTCTTTTAGCTTCTATATATCACGTATTTTTCTCATTCTTGGTAATTTTATGATGTTACTACTGGTCTAAATTTCCTGCTGGTATTATAGTATTAAGCAACTTAGGACTCTCAAAATTAAGTTGTTAGTTTGAGCTTCAGAAATCTTGAGATAATCAGAACATCAAGTTCTGCTTGCTAAATGTGACACAAAGAACACTGTCTGCCAGAAAAGCATGGACAGCAAATGTTTCTATTCTTCCCTGCTTGGAGAAAAGAGAGTGTCCCGTGATCTATATAAATCTTCACAGGATTTTGTTTTCATGGTTATCCAAGAATCTCTGAGGACCTTTGATTATTCAAGTCATAACAGTCCAACCTGCAACATGCTTGGTAAAACTCTCAACTTGGAGTAAAGAAATTTGGGTTTTCAGCCTCATTTTGAAACTAAGGTATGTGATTTGAAGAATGATAGTATTGCTATTTTGGAAACTCCCTTTTTTCTTTTTTGTGCTGGAAACTGTTAATAGATACACTAAGGCAGAAAAAAAAAGATATGATTAAACAGATGCACTGAGGCATATTAGAAAGTTTAAGAGCTTATTTGAGCAAAAAATTATTGAAATTGGGCAGTGCCAGACTGGAAGTGGTTAGGAGCGCTCCACCTACAAGGAGCCTGGGGAAAGACTTAATTAAAAAAAAAAAAAAATCAGAGAAAGAAAGTATTTGATTGGCTATTGCTTAAAGCCTAGTTGGCTACTTATGATTGGTTATCCTTAGTGGTTTGATTTTACAACTTGGAGGCATTCAGAGGCTTACATCTTTAAGCTTACATATAGAGGACCACCTCTGTCTAATGGATTCCTTGTTTAATTAAACACAGCACTCTGTATCTCTTGAAATCAGAGATTGACTAAGAGGAGGCTTTAAAGCAACCAAAAGCATTTATTTGAGGGTGTGAGGCATGCAACCTGGGAAGCACATAGTTGACTGAAATTCAAAGGCCAAAAAAAAAAACCCAAGGGGGCGCCTGGGTGGCTCAGTGGGTTAAGCCGCTGCCTTCGGCTCAGGTCATGATCTCAGGGTCCTCGGATCAAGTCCCGTATCGGGCTCTCGGCTCAGCAGGGAGCCTGCCTCTCTCTCTCTCTCTCTCTCTCTCTCTCTCTACCTGCCTCTCCATCTGCTTGTGATATCTCTCTGTCAAATAAATAAATAAAATCTTTAAAAAAAAATTCCATGGACACATCTGTGGTTTAAAAAAAAAAAAAAAACACAAGGTTACATAACTTGTTTTGAAACAATCACGAATGATGCTGACAGAGTTAAATGCTCTGATACAGGATTGGCTATTCAGCTAACAGATGTTCAGTATCTTCATTTTTCCAAAGTAGAAGGATATATTCAAGAGGTGCGAAAGGTGTAATTGACAAGTTACAACTGACAAAAATCCAGAGCTCATGGTGTTCTGAGAATTGAAACAGGAGATGTGCATAGGCCCTGCTTCCTCAATATCCTTTGACATTCTTAGAGATGGCTACTTTAATTTTGGAATCTCCTTTCACAGGGAATGTGTAAGATTAGGTTTTAGAGCTGCTCTGTTCCAGTCCTCTCATGATTTAGATAATAAATGAATCTAACACAAGTATTCAAAACCCTTGAGCCATTTTTCAAAATCCTCTGTAATAGTATTGGATTTCTATAGCCCCTCTGTTGGAAGCTGTCCTCTTTTGGGATTTTTCAGGGAGCTTAGAGGGAAACTTATGGTAACTTGACAAGAACTACATGCAACACTTCCTGAGATTTGCATTTTGGTCTGTTTAATGAAACTTTAACACATTATATATGGGATACACCCAGATATATGTGACTAGACAGATATTTATAGAGAATAATGTATATAAGAAAAATATGAAAAACAGAGACTTCATATATAATGTTCAATTACAATATACCTGGATAGTTGTATGTAAGTATACAACATACTTACATAATGGCTGAGATTTTATTTATTCTTACAAAGCAATGAGATTTTGCCTTAGAGATTAAGCAGTCAAACTATTCACTAAGCAATTGTATGAATTTTGAGAAACCTTACATGGGGTCTAAAATTGATCTTTAAGCTTTCCAACTAAACTCACACCTCAACTTCTCCACCCACCAGCCATCTAGATATCTCTAACACGGTGAACTCATTGCTCTCCTGTAGATCACCCAATCCGAAAGTAACTTGAGAGAGCATTGAGATCTGAGAAAGAATTTTATGTGTGTAGACATCTCGGGAGGAGATAAAGATTGCAAAGGAACCACTGCTAATATTAAGGTAAATATAATTGTTTACATTTTTTCAGAGGACGGAACAGTTATTCAAGAATTGTTCCAAACCACAGCACTAATAGAAAATGAGGTGGCAGTTTATGCCCACATAGTTCGGTTCTAAGTACACGGGCCCTTTATTTTTTCAAAGAAATAATGCCTTAAGTAATCCAACACATAATTTCCCTTATACATTTTTGAAATATAACAGACAATATTAAGATGGGATTTAAATCATGTCCTCAATCCCAAATGTTCTATACAACTAACTACATTTACACTTTTTTTTTTTTTTGTCTACCCTTTCAGAATATTTTCTTCCACATTTAAACACACATACACACAAGTACATGTGCAGGTATGTCTAATAAAAATATGAAATATTGACTTTGCATGGTCTTTTTAAACTAAGCACAGCTTATTATGTATTTTTCCTAAACTGCTGTTTTAAACAAAGTTTTTATTTTAGAAGAGTTTTAGGTTTACAGAAAAGTTGCGAAGATATGTAGAGGATTCCATGTATCTGTAACCCAGTTTCCTTTATTAACATCTCATAGTATTGTGTGTGATGCACTTGTCATAGTACGTGAACCAATAGTGATACATTATTATTAACAGAAGTCCTTACATTATTCTTATTTCTTTAATTCTTATCTCAGTTCCTTTATTCTAGTACAGGATCCCTGCTAGATTCAAATAAAAATGGCTTTATTTCTTCCATCCTAATATTTGCACCTTTCATTTGCTGTTCTTATTATATTAGCCAGGACCCCCAGTTTGAGGTTGAATAGGAGTAGGGAGAAAGGATATCCTCTCTTTGTTCCTATTTTTAGAAGGAAAGCATCCAGTTTCTCACAATTAATTATTATGCTGTTAGGTTTTGCTTTGCTTTGTTTTGCTGTGCAAGTTCCTTATCAAGTTGAGGAACATCTTCCGTCTTCCTAGTTTTCCACAAGTTTTTATCAAAAACAGATGATGGATTTTTTTCAAGTGCTTGTGAACTTATATAATCATGATTTTTTTTTCTTTTTTGTATTCTTTCAAACTATAAAAATATACTCTATTAAAGATCATGGGAATAATTAAAACCAGAGATAACCTCTAACAACTCACAATTAGTAAAAAACAAACAAGAAAACAAAATTTAGTACTGTTGAAGCAGACCAACGAAAACATTTATACACTATGGGTGGGAGTATAAATTGGCATGCACTTTGGAAATAATTTGACATTACCCAATAAAGATGAAGGGTTAGTAATTTACTCCTCAAAGAAACCAGATGCATAATTTCCATAGCAGCTCTGTCTGTGAAAGCTGCCAACTTAATATCCATCAGAAGTAGGATGAAAATCAAGTACAGCCTTAAGAAAAATCATGATGAGTCTCATGAACATAATGTTGAATGAGAGAAATTCAAGACACAATCATCAACTTTATGTAAAACTCAAAAACATGTAGAGCTGAAGAGTACACTTATCATGATGAGCTCTGAGTAACGTATAGAAGTACTGAATCACTACATTGTATATCCGAAAATAACGTAACACTCTATGTTAACTATACTAGAATTGGAATTTAAAATAAAATTAAGGTTTTTTTAACTTTCTGATGTGGTAGATTACATGAATTGATTTTTTAAAAATTTAATTTAATTTGTGTGTGTGTGTTCCAAAATTCATTGTTTATGCACCATACCCAGTGCTCCATCCAATACGTGCCCTCCATAATACCCACCACCAGACTCACCCAACCCTCCACACCACCCCTCAAAACCCTCAGTTTATTTCTCAGAGTCCACAGTCTCTCATGGTTTGTATTCCCCTCTGATTTCCCCCAACTCACTTCTCTCCACCTCTCAATATCCTCCGTGTTATTCCTTATGTCCCACAAGTAAGTGAAACCGTATGATAATGGACTCTCTCTGCTTGACTTGTTTCATTCAGCATAATCTCCTCCAGTCCTGTCCATGTTAGTATAAAAGTTGGGTATTCATCCTTTCTGATGGAGGCATAATACTCCATTGTATATATGGACCATATCTTCTTTATCCATTCATCCATCGAAGGACATCTTGGTTCTTTCCACAGTTTGGCAACTGTGGGCATTGCTGCTATGAACAATGGGGTACAGGTGGCCCTTCTTTTCACGACATCTGTATGTTTAAGCTAAATACCCATCAGTGGAATTCCAGGGTCACAGGGTAGCTCTATTTTTTAATTTCTTAAAGAATCTCCACATTGTTTTCCCAAATGGCTGCATTAATGTGCTTTCCCACCAACAGTGTAAGAGGGTTCCCCTTTCTCCACATCCTCTCCAATACTTGTTGTTACTGTCTTGTTGATTTTGGCCATTCTGACTGGTGTAAGGTGGTATCTCAATGTGATTTTGATTTGAATCTCCCTGATGGTCAATGACGATGAACATTTTTTCATGTGTCTGTTAGCCATTTATATATCTTCTTTGGAGAAGTGTCTGTTCATGTCCTATGCCCATTTTTTGATATGATTATCTGTTCTGTGTGTATTGAGTTTGAGGAGTTCTTTATAGATCTTGGGTATCAGCCCTTTGTCTGTAATATCATTTGTGAATCTCTTCTCCCATTCTGTGGGTTGCCTCTTTGTTTTGTTGACTGTTTCCTTTGATTTATGCAGATTTTTGAATGTGAAATCTGCCTTCCAAACCTGGAATTACCAATTTAGTTCTGGTATATAATTATTTCTCTATATTATTGGATTTGATATGGTAATATTTATTGACAATTTATACAACTATATTTATTAGAGATATTGGTCTTTAGATTTTCTCTTTTGAATTTTTTTTAGGTAATGCTGGGCTCATAAGAACAAAGTAAGACATATTCTTGCTGTTTCTATATTCTGGAACAAAGTTTGGACAATTAGGATGATTTCTTAATTAAATATTTTGTGGAATTTGCCAGTGAAACCATTTGTGCTTTGTACTTTCTTTATTGGAAGGTTATTAAATTTTTTTATTCAATTATTATAACAGATGTAGGATATTTCTGGTTATCTATTTTCCCTTATTTGAATTTTGGTAGTTTGAGTCCTTCAAGAATTATTCCATTTCATCTAAATTACAAACATGTGTATATATATTTGTAGAAAACATTCCTTTATTATTGTCTTAATGTCTGTGAGGTCATTAGTGATGACCTCTTTCCATTTGTAATAATCTGTGCTTTGTCTTGTTTTTTCTTCTCTCTTTCTTTCTCTTTTCCTTTTCCCAATTGGTTAACTTGAGTACAGATACATCATTGCTATTGATCTTATCCAAGAACTACTTTGAGATGTTGTTGATTTTCTCTATGGTTGTCTTGCTTTAAATTTAATTGATTTCTCCTCTAATTTTAGGATCTTGTTCTTCCTACTTACTTTCAGTTTAAATTGCCCATCTTTTTCTACTTTCCTGTGATGAAAACTTAGGTTATTGATTTATGTATTTCATCTTTATTTTCTTAAGTATACATTTAAAGGAACAGACTTCTTTCTAAATAATGCTTTTACTTCAGATTATTATTCCACAGATTCTGATAAGTTATGTATTCATTTTCATTCAGTTCAAAATATACTTTTAAAATTTCTATTGAGGCTTCTTCTTTGATCCTTGGGTTATTTAGAAATGTATCATTGAATTTCCAGATATTTGTGTATATTCTGGCAGTCTTTCTCTTATTTTCTCATTTAATTCCTCTGTGGTCAGAGAATGCACCTGTATGTTATCTATTTATATTTGCTTTCCAGGGCTGCTATAACAAAGTACCACAAGCAGAATGGCTTTAAACAACCAAAAATTTATTCATTCACATTCTGGGGAGCTAGAAGTTCAAAGTCAGCCACGTTCCCTCTGAAGACTCAAGAACGTTTCATGCATCTCCCAGCCTCCAGTACCCTGTGGTGTCCCTTGCACTTGTGGTAACATAACTCCCATCTCTGCCTTCATCCTTATAGGGCTGTTTAGTCTCGTATGTTTCTATCTTGTTCCCTTCCTACAAAGACACCAATTACATTATATTAGGGTTCATCCTAGTGTCCTCATCTTGACTTGATTATATCTGCTACGGTCAAATTCAGAGGTTCCAGAGGTTAGAGCTTCATCATATCTTTTCAACCCTTAACATTATTCTTTTGAATGCATTGAAGTGTTGAGTGACTCATTATATAGTCTATTTTGATGGATGTTCCATATGAATATAAGAAGCATGTGTATTTTGCTACAGTTGGAAGGAGTATTGTATAAATGACAATTAGATCAATTTAATTGATAGCTCTGTTCAGGTAATTTATATCTTTATCAATTTTCTGACTACATGATATATTAATTAATAACAGAGTGGATTTTGTGTCTCTATAATAGTAGATTTGTCTATATTTCCTTTCAGGTCTATCTGTTTTTGTCTCCTGTGGTTTGGTGCTTTCTTGTTAGGTAGATACATGGAAGATTTCTGTGTTATCTTGGAGAACTGACTCCTTTATCATTACACAATGCCCCTCTTTATCCCTGACAACCTTTCCTGATCTCAAATCTGTATTGTCTGAAATTAAAAAAGGCTATTCCAGATGTTATTATTATTCTTTACTATTACTACTTGTAGCATGATATGTCTTCTTCTATCTCCTTACTTTTAATCGAGGTCAGTCTTTATATTTAAAAGGTGTTTCTTATAGACAAAATAGAGTTGGAAACTATTTTCTTATCTACTCAGATGATTCCTTTTAATTGGTGTTTTTAGTCAAGTCACATTTAAATTGAGTATTGATATAGTTGGATGTTTATAATGTTTTATACTCAATGATTTTGTGTTTTTTATAGTTTTGTTATTCCTTTTCTCCTGTCTTTATCTGTTTTTAGTTGAATATTTTGATTTCATTTTATCTCCCCCTTAAAGTACAAGTTATATTTCTTTTTGTTCAATGTTAGAAATTTCTTTATTATTATGTAATTATTAAGCACTAGCTTCAAACTGTGGAAAATTTAAAATCACACTTTGACAACCCATTCTTCCCTCCCGAACCCAAATTCCTTTTTAAAAAATATTTTTATTTATTTATTTATTATTTATTTATTTATTTTTATTTGACAGACAGAGATCACAAGTAGGCAGAGGGGCAAGCACAAAGAGAGGAAGGGAAGCAGACTTCCCGCTCAGCAGAGAGCCCAATGCAGGTCTCAATCCCAGGACCTTGGGATTATGACCTGAGCTGAAGGCAGTGGCTTTAACCCACTGAGCCACTTAGGTGCTCCTCCAACCCAAATCCTGATCAAGAATTCTTTAAGTGAAGACACGCTCTCTTCTGTACAAAACTTTATCAAATAAAGACAAATAATTGTATTCATCCTGTTGTAAATTGTTGTCCATGGCTGTGGAAACAGTGTCTGCACAGGCTCCTTTTACTGTCCAGGTCCTAAGGCCCTATTGTTCATGAACTGTCTCTTTGCAAAGAAAGCCCAGCATTTTGTTAGGTTTATCATTCTCAGGGTGAAAAACTTTCTCAGAAAGTCAATCCAGTCTCTTGTCTCACCTGCTGTTAAGTAGGCCCCCATCACCTTATCTTGTTTGCAGGTTTAGTGAAAAACCAGGCTCTCCAGGAATGAGACAATTAGTGATTCCCCACATATACACATATTTCTCACTTTGCCTTCTGAAATTGTACTTTTGGAGTTTCTTTAGGCACTCAGAAATGTAGAGTTTTTTTTTTTTAATTTTATTTATTTATTTGAGAGAGAGAGACAGTGAGAGAGAGCATGAGCGAGGAGAAGGTCAGAGAGCGAAGCAGACTCCCCATGGAGCTGGGAGCCCGATGTGGGACTCGATCCCGGGACTCCAGGATCACGCCCTGAGCCGAAGGCAGTCATCCAACCAACTGAGCCACCCAGGCATCCCTAGAGTTTTATATATCAAGGCTCTATCAGCTTCATTCTTAATCTCATAATTTTTGAAGAAGACATTGGCCTTGAAGTAATAGATGGGCTCACCTTCTATATCTGTATCTTTTGTTTCTCTAGGGCCAGGTCCTTTGAATGGACCTGTGTTAGGCAAAAGTGCCATGTTTCCAATGAGTCTGGTGTCAGGGATCATGACAAAAGAGTGGTAAGCTGGCATTTTGGCACCAGCTGGGCTTCAACCTAGTTGAGTAGATTGGGAGTAGAGCATGGTACTCCTGGTGCAGAGGGAGTAAGTGTGGGGAGATAGGCAGAAGTTTAAATTACATTTCTTTAAAAATAATTTTAGTGGTAAGCCTACAACATACATTACATATTTTAACTAATTTGGAAACACTTTTTTTATGTATTGTTTCAAATGTAGTACAGAAATCTTATGATAGTATTCTAAAATTTTTCTTCCCATCTCCTTTGGCAAAGCTGTCATTCATTCCCCTCATCCACGTGCTATAATCACCCAATACCTTGTTTCTATTATTACATGAAACATTAAGTTATCTTTTTGTAAAATTAAGATAATTAATGAAGATGGCTATACCAAACAACAGATTTTCAACATAGATGAAATAGCTTTCTGTTAAAAGAAGATGCCATCCAGGACTTTCATAGCTAGAGAGGAGAAATCAGTACTTGATTTCAAAACTTGAAACAAGAGGCTAATTCTCCTGTTAGAGGATATGTAGCTGGTGACTTCAGTTGAGTCCAGTGCTCACTGACCATTCTAGAAACTCTGGGACTCTTAAGAATTATATTACCTCTACTCTGCCCATGCTCTATAAATGGAACAGCAAAGCCTGTATGGAAGCACATTGTTGTCATGGTTCGTAGTAAACAAGGTTTATGAAATATTTTAAGCCCACTTCTGAGACCTACTGCTGAGAAAACAAGCAAACAAACAAAAAACAGCAAAGAAAAAAATTTTTTTTTCAAAATATCACTGCTCATTGACAATGCACCTGGTCAGTCAAGAGCTCTGATAGATATGTCCAATGAAATTAATGTTGCTTACATGCCTACAAATACAACATCCATTCTGCAGCCCACAGATTAAAGAAGATTTTCAACATTGACATATTATTATTTAAGAAATACATTTAGAAAGGTTATAGCTTCTGTAGATACTGATTCTTTCAAAGGATCTGAGCAAAGTAAAGTGTAATTCTGGAAAGAGTTCACCATTCTATATGTCACTAAAACTACTTGTGATTCGTGAAGAGTGGTCAGAAGTGCCACATGAACAGGAGATTGGAAGAAGTTGATTGCAACCATCAAGGATAATTATGAGGGGTTGGTTCAAGACTCAGTGGAGGAAGTAATTGCAGATGGGATAGAAATGGCAAGAGAACTAGAATTTAAAGTAGTGCCTGAATATGTGATACACTTGTGATAAAAGTTCAACAGATGAAGATTCACTTCTTATAAATGAGCAAGAAGGTGGTTTCTGGAGGTGAAATTTATTCCAGATAAAGACGTTGCGAAGATTGTTGAAATGACAACAAAGAATTTAGAATATTACCTACACTCGGTTGATAAAAGATCAATAGAATTTGAGTACTGACTCCGATTGTGAAGAAGTTCTACTGTGTAGAATGCTATCAAACAGCACTGAATGCTACAGAGAAATCATTCAGAAAGGATGAGTCAATCAATGCAACATTCTTTAGTGTTACATTAAAAATTGCCATAACCACCCCAGCCTTCAGCAACCACATCCCGATCAGTAAACAGCCATCAACACCAAGGTGAGATCTTGTACTGGCAAAGGAAAACCAAAAAATTCATTTGACTGGCTTATTTGTATTATTTGTGGTGGTCTGGAACCAAACCCACAATATCTCCAAGATACAATTACATTTTTAATACCTAAGTCTTGCCCACACCTGCAATATCTGTAACATATCACACTCAGTTTCCATTGAATGCCTCCCTTTCCTTTGATTTTAAGTACAAGTCTAATGTTTTGTTGTGTGTGGTTATAAAGTGCTGGATATTGTGGAAGATAGTTACAAGGAGCCCAAAATACATCATCTTCCTTTAAGGAGTATTGTGTTTTATTCTGGCAGGCATCTAAATTACTGCCTACAAGTTTTCTTGATCTTGTCAAATTTGGCTTCACAGTGTATTATGTAAAATTTATTCTCATAATGTTCTTATTCTAGGATGTAACCTATACTCCAAGGTTATATCATCTCTGGATAATCAATTACAAACCCAGGGATCACAATGGGATCTTTATACTCCTTTTAAGGTAGATTACCAAAGTTCCCAAGACTTGGTAATCTATATTTCTCTTGAGGACACCGGCTCTTTACTTAGCCTTTCAGAGTCTTCCTCTGGTATATGCAACTACACACTTAGATAAGTTTTGTAGGTGAACTACACTCAGATCTCTGGTACTTTTACCCTATAGCTCATTCTTCCCTTGTATATTACCTCACAAACACTATCCACCATAGCGGCCCAAACTTCCATATGCCCCACTTTGGTTCAGCAAGAACACTCTTTCCTTTTAGACTCTACTTCCTTATGTTGTTACTTAGAAAGTACCACTAGGCGGAAGTCCAATGTAAGTATGAATTTCATTTTGCTCAAGCATTGCATTTCATTGTTAACTGTGCTTCCACCCTGAAAACAATTGCCTTACAGTTTTATAGGTGTTTACAGTAGAAGGATATATATATATATAATTCTCATCACCATCATAATAGGAAGCAAAAATTCTATGCCATCTACTTGCCTGGTATCTTCTGCCATAAAAATATTTATTCTTATGTAGCCAATTTTAATTCCTTTTATTTAAGGCTTTAGAGTTGACATTATTTACAAGGAAGATCTTTCTGCCCCAAAGTGAGGCTACATTAAGGATTTGTTCTAGTTTTTAGTTTATATAGAGTTTTCCTTTTTGTTTCTTTTTTGTTTCATGTAAAGTTAAATGTAATACTAACTATAATGTATGTAATTTTTTCCTATTATTACAGGATGTTGGGACATGACAGGAAATTTCTGAAAGCCAAAATTCCCCAATGGCACTTTCCAAAATACAAAATGTCCACTGTAATAACACATACCCCCAAGAGTCTTTCTGGTATTGTTTCACTCCTTGTAATGAAACTTACAATACAATACAATCCCCCAACAACTCTATACTCCTTTCTCATCTCCTTATACTTCTTTACCTTTATTCAGCCTAGAATATCACTCTCAAACCCTCCCATAACATTTCCATACACTTACTGAGTTTCTTTCAAATACACACCTCAGAATTAGGTTTCTCTCCAGTCTTCACCTCCCCAAGATTCCTACTTGGACTTTCCCTGCCCTTTCTGTGCACATTCAAAATTCTTGTTGTTGTTGTTGTTGTTTCCTAAAGATTTATTTATTTATTTTTAGAGAGAGAATGAAGGAGGGTTGCAGAGGGAGAGTGAGAATCTCCAGCAGACTCCCTGCTGAGCTCAGAGCCTGGCACGGGGCTCAATCTCATGACCCTGAGATCATGACCTGAGCTGAAATCAAAAGTTGTATACAACCAACTGAGGCACTTAGGCACCCCCAAAACTCTTAATTGTTGAAAATTCTTTGGGTACAGGGAATGTTTGTCTTATATATCATCAATAACCATTCTAGAAATGAAAAATACTTCTAATTATCCTAAGCAAGCTAATTAGCAAACCCTATGGTTTATATGTATGTGCTTTTTAAAATATATAGAAGTTTACACAAAATAATTTGCATCTTTTAAAATTATACAATTCTACATACTTTGACAGTTATATACACCTAGGAAATCACTACTGCCAATATAAAATGTCTGTCAATTCTAATATTTCTGTGTCTCTTTATAATCCAGCTTTCACTCCACCCTTGCTCTTTAAGCAACTATGAACCTGCTTTATACCATGACAGTTTAAATTTGTTATAAATAAAATTATACGTTTATTCTCTGATTGTGTGCATATGTGTGTTTGGGACTATCTGATTTCTTCCATCAACTTAACGATTTTGATAATCAAATATCATGGTGCATATATTAGCAACTTTTTTTTTTTGTTTATTGTCCAAAAGTATTTGATTATATGGATATATCATATTTTGTGTAAAACATTTACTTGTTGATGGACATCAGTATGATTTCCAGTTTTGCTATCACAAATACAATTGATATTGACATTCATATAAGTTCTGTGTTTGGACAAATGTTTTTATTTCTTGAGCAAATACCTAGGATTGAAATGATTTGCTTATAGAAAGTATATCATAAATTTTTATGAAACTGGCAGTTTTCCAAAGTGGTTGTTCCATTTTTCATTCCCATACATAATCAAGACAAGATCCATTTGCCCCACATGTTACCAATATTCTGTATGACCAATCTTTTAATTTTAGCCATTATAATTGGCATACAGTGGTATCTAATCTTATTTCTAATTCATTAAAATTTTTTAAATTCATTGCTTAGTGAATAATGACATGCAATTTTTATATATATTTTATTTATAATATTTTGATTTTTCTCTTTATTACCTCTATAGATTCCTGATTAAGGTATCATGTATGTTAACCAATAAATCTAGGCTTTACTCACACATACACATACATAACATATACCCCAAAATCATAACTTAAGTTATTTTAAGGCATGTCATGTCAGATAATCATAATCATTTACCCAACAGGAGATCCAGGACTATGGATACCTATAGTAAAGTTCTTTGACTTTGCATCAGTTCTATTCAACTCAAATCCTGAAATAGTTACAGAATGCAGAGGATAAACCATGCATTCTACTAAGTAAGAATATGTCAGTAAACGTTAACACTGTGGAGTGAATGTTTGTGTTCCCCACCAATTCCTATGGTGAACTCTAATCCCCAGTGTAATAATGCTCTCTGGAGGTGGAGTCTTTGGGAGGTGATTAGATCTGAAGGTGGAACACTCAAATGAAATTAGTGCCTTTATAATAGAGACTCTAAAACGCTCCATCTCGCTTTCTGCCTAGTGAGGACTCCATGATAAAACAGCTGTCCAGGAACCAGGAAATCGGATCCACCAGAGACTAAGCCTACCAGCGCCTTGATCATGTACTTCCCAGCCTCCACAAATGTGAGAAAAAAGTGTTGTGTATAAGTCAGCCAGTTTATGGTATTTTGATATAGCAGTTAAAGGTGACTAAAACACATAATTTATTACAAACTCTTCTTCTTAAGAACTTAAGAGACATATCCAACTAAAGCCACCAGCAGAAGTTCGAACCGAAACCAAGACTTTCTGCATTTCCAATCTCCTTACTTTTCCTTGTGGAGATATCACAAAAAAGGATATGATAACATCAACCATTTCTACTACTTCCTTTGCTTTTATGTCATTAATAGGTACTGTACCAACTTTAGGGTGATCCACTCAGAGACAGCACTCAAAACCCTCTCAAAATATCTAGCAAACTATGGTTCATAAGCTGAAATTTTTGCTTCATAATTGATTGTATGGGCTTAAAGAATGGGTCTGTGAAAGGACAGCCCCCAGGACTGAGTAGCCAGATAACTGACTTGAATAAATCCATTGATAGGGCAGGGTGATTTAATCAGAGAAAAAAACGGGGCTTAAATATAATGATGAATATATGTTGAGAAGGGAATTGTCTCATTCTAGTTTTATTGAAACCCCAAATTCTGAGCATTTAGATTGAGTAACTGAGATTATTTTAACAAGTTTGAGTTTGATAGAGATAGGTTTATGTCTCCTGCCTTCTGACAACGCAGCTAAAATAATATAAGTAGAGTTCTTTGGGCTAACCATTTAGTAATTTTACCTGAATAAAGAAAGGTTATTTCAGAAATCTTTGCAGCTTTGCTTTAATTTTTGTATTTTCTTACCCATACACAATGGGTACGCCTTAATGGTGTACGCCTTAATTCTGTCATTTCCAGGTTATGCTCAAAGATCTTCAGAGTTAAGATAGATCTTGGGTTTAACTATATGTCAACAAAAGTACCTGGTTTTGTTTTGTTTTTTTTAAAGAAAGCACATTCAGAAAAAGAGAAAAATGTTTATTAATTTTTAAAAGACTTATTTATTTGAGAGAGGGAGACAGAGAGGGAGAGTGAGCATGGAAGTGGGAGGGGCAGACAGAGAGGGGAATCTTCAAGCAGATTCCCCAGAGTGCTGAGTCCCATGTGGGGCTCGATCTCATGGCTCACAAGATCAAGACCTGGGCTGAAACCAATATTTAACTGACTGCACTACCCAGGCACCCCTAAGCTTTGTTGTTTAATTTAAAATTAATTTTATACAGTGTTTGGCTATGTTTTAAATTGGGTTAATGATCTCAACCTTAAATGACAATAACAAAACAACCTATAATGTTTCAGCATACTTGTTATCTCAGTGGATTTCCATAAATGAACTTCATGCTTGATATTAAAGAGAAAACAATAACTACCACTTCATGGGTACTTCTTATATACTGAGAGACAATATAGCACGTGTCACTCACATTTCTGTATGCCCTGTGATCACAGTCACTGACAGTCTTTTGTTTTGGCTGATCTTTTCAAGGATGTTTGCACAGCAAATAGCCTTGGAAGATAAAAATAGTGTCTCTATTTGGAATATATATATATTCTCCATTCTTGGCAAAATTTGGACAGATGGGCAGGTTTGGCTGCAGCCAATTATAAAAGACTGTAGGTTCTATGCTCAGGATTAGGAAAGAAGCCCACTTTAGAATCATGTGTGCAACACTGGAATCCTTTGTTCCTTGAATGAGTATTGATATAAGATTTATTATCTATGGACAATATATATAAATCAGAACAGTCATTTGTTTTCTGTAGGTAAATTGCATCATTCCATTTCTTGAATTGGTAAGTACAAATTAGTTTTTTTTCTTGCTATTTTTAGAAGCATCAAATATTTATTTTTACAAGTATTCAATAATTAGCAAATATTATTATAAAAAGATAAATTCCATTTATCCCATGTATTTACTCACTTCTAGGAAGATGTTAGCTTATTGCAGTTTTGAGGCTAAATGCAATTTCTCTTTTAGCTTTATTTAGTAAAAAACGAACCATTTTAAAAAATTGCTTTGTCTTGTGAATATCTTAATGCCTGAGCTATGTAACTCTCATTTAAAAGGATAATGACTTTACTTAGAATCAATTTTTATTGCCTCTAATATAATTTAGGGAACACGAACAATCATAAAAACGTAGAAAAGTAGCTGTGATTTACTACATTAGCTTTTCAACATTCAGCAACTGATTCTGTAGGCAAATGTGTGCAAGCAACTCAGTCAATGGGCCACCAATTCCCTGAAGACTATTTCTTCAGCATTCCCTGAGTGGATACCAGTTTCTTGAATGTAGCCATCCAGTTTGCGATTTTGCATGGAGGGCTAATCACAACTCCTCAAACACAAAATTAATGTGCATGTACGCACGTGTCTGTGTGTGTTTGTATGTGACTTACCCGAAGCCTCTGTTTCTAAAGAGATTAGAAACGTACACCATATCATTTTTTCTGTTTGCTCCTAAAGAATAATATATTTAAAGATTTAGTCATATTAGGAAACTTAAATTTATATAAACTATGACTCTTGAATAGGTACACATGGCAGACATGTGGAACTTAGCACGAGAAAACCTGTTTTCATTATAGTGATATTTAAATAATTGATACCTTGTGTGCATTCTACATGCCCATGACAGTATTGCTGGGTAATTTTCCTAAACTACAAATTAGACCAGTCTACTACCCTATTGAAAATTCTTTACTGACTCCCCATTGCATAATCCAAATACCATTGTTAACATCATTATTGCATTCATGATTCATCCTCTCCCTTCTTTGGCCAGCTCATCTCAGCTCTATCTGCTGAGAACATCTCAAAACACCAACCTCCCGGCAGCGAGGAGCAAAGCCAACACCTAGATATTGGTTCCTAAATACACTTCTTTTTCAAAGGTACAAAGGGTCCAAGTGATAAAGGGTTCTAAATTACCAAGTGTTAAAAATCAACACTAATAGTTCACATAATGTTTCAAAATGAAAAGAGGCTTAATGCCAAAGATCAAACGAAGCACAGGAGATGAGTCTGTGAAGAACTCTAAGGACTTAACGCAATGTGTTGTAGGCACGCACTCATACACACACATGCGCACGCACGTGCGCTCGCTCGCTCTCTCTCTCTCTTCTAAAAATCTTAAAGGAAGTCTCACAGCAGCCTGTTATGCTAACATAGAGATATAAGCTTGTCTCAAGAGAACTGCAGGGACAGTTTTTGTTAAAAGGGGTAAACTATTATTTGATAAGTAGAAACTCCATATTTTTAAGAGTGTCATAGTAGCAAAGCATTCACATGGATGAGTGGAGACTGAAGCCTGTCAAATTTAAAAAATGCTACCAGGCCCCCAAATTTCCAAGAGCAGGAAGAAGATTAGATAGGAAGAATGAAACGAGAACTCATTTTCTTTTTTAACCAGAACGTCCTGTCCTTGACACTTTCAACATTCTACCTGGAAATCATCTTACTGAGGTTTACACGTATATTAAGTACATGGTCTATCTTCAAAACTCCTTAAGTCAAGAATTTTGACAATATTTTTCACTCCCATACCAGTATTTTATCATTATTTCCCTATGTAAAGAAGACATAGGTTGATTTAAAGATTTTATCACTATCTTTGTATTTCAACATTTTGACTATCATGGGTCTAGCTATGGTTTTCTCTGTATGAATCCTAATTAATAATGTTTGCTGAACCTCTTCAATCTTTGGATTTAATATTTAATATTTTATATTTAATATTCTGTGGAATATACAGAATTATGAGGCATTGTTTCTTTAATGTTGACTGTCCTATTTTTTTTTTTAATATCATCCAGTATTTCATTCAGACATATGTTAAATGGCTTAATGCCATGACCAGGTTGTTGGAGTTCTCAGTATTTCAAATCTACAATTTGTAAATCAGTTTAATTTCTATTGCCCTGTTCCTGAGTTCACAGACCTTTTATTCTGCATTGTCCAATCTTCTATTAGTCCATCCATTGAAATTTTTGACTATTGTACTTTTTAAGTTTAGAATTCCTTTGAAAGAAATTGAATTCTTTTAATCTTTTTATTTTTTAATTTTTTTTTTTTTTTTAAGAGAAAGAGAGCTTGAGTGGGAGGGTGGGAGAGAGGAGAGGGTTGGAGGGTAAGGGAGAGAGAATCTTAAGCAGGTTCCAGGCTTAGCACTGAGCCTGACTTGGGGCTCGATCTTATGACTCTGAGATCATGGCCCGAGCCCAACTCAAGAACCAGGCACTTAACTGAATGAGTCACTCAGGTGCCCCAAGTTCATTTTTTTTTAAAGTAAACTCTATCCCCAACTTGGGGCTCAAATACATGACCCCAAGATCAAGATTCATATGTTCTACTGACTGAGCCAGTCAGGTGTCCCCAGGTTTGGAATTTTTATTTTATACATTATTTTAGAGTTTCCATTAATCTCCTAACATTTTCTTCCATGTGGAAAGTATGACCTCTCAGTCCTCAGTCCATTAAGTTGCCACTTTTTTCTTGAGCTCTATTTCTCTTTAGACTTGTAGACGGCAGAGTTCTTCAGGGAAAAGTAAGATGAATGTTGATCTCACCTCCTGTGTTTACCTCATTTTAAGAGCTGTTTTACTTGTCGTTTTTGTCTGCTTTTGTGTGCTTTCCAGTGCCTTCAAACAATTTGTTTATTTGATTTTTTTCCCAAAGTTCATATTTTTTACAGGGAGCAGGTTGAATCTAATATAAAGTACTTGTTGAAAGCTAGAAGTTCAGACATATATATATTTAAATTTTCCCTAATTTTTGAATTTTAATTTCTTACATTTGATAAATATAAAATAAAAAAAATCTTATAGCAAGGTACTTGTCTATTTATGTGCAACATTTTTCATAGAATACAGTCATAAAAGGGGAAATTCTGGATTAAAGATATAATTATGTAAAAGTGTATTGATACATATTGTTACACATTGCTAATTTGTTTTCCATAAAGAGTTCATGAATTTGCATTCTCCAACAGCAATCTAATGACTGTTTACTATGTCCTCATTACATTAAATATCATAATTGCATTACTCTTTCCAAATATTATAGTTAAATTATAGTTGTTAATAAAATTGGCTTCATATTAAATTTCACCTATTTTATTTTTTTTTTCAATTTATTTATTTTCAGAAAAACTGTATTCATTATTTTTTCACCACACCCAGTGCTCCATGCAAGCCGTGCCCTCTATAATACCCACCACCTGGTACCCCAACCTCCCACCCCCCGCCACTTCAAACCCCTCAGATTGTTTTTCAGAGTCCATAGTCTCTCATGGTTCACCTCCCCTTCCAATTTACTCAAATTCCCTACTCCTCTCTAACGCCCCTTGTCCTCCATGCTATTTGTTATGCTCCACAAATAAGTGAAACCATATGATAATTGACTCTCTCTGCTTGACTTATTTCACTCACCTATTTTATTATTAATAAGATGAGGTTGACTTCTTGCCTTTCCTCTTTTACTGATTATCATTTGGCTAGTAGGTTTTCTAAGGTAGAACTGACTGGCCAAACCAGATATTTCACTCACACATTTGCTTTAGACAAAAGTATGCTGCTTATAATCTTGTCAAAATTGTACAATTTTCATAATCAACCCAGCTGAGAGCATTTCAGCTTGGGCTTCTAAGAAGGCATTTCATGATGGGAAACCATCCAGCAACTATAACCCAACAGCTGCCACTAGGTAACATGATTGAAACCGAAACAGTGAAAGAGTGAGAAAGTAAGGCCAAAGTTGCTAAAACTGTTACTCATATTTCCACACCTGACTAAACAGAGTAAAACAAAGTCATGTTTTTGACAGAAGATGTGCAAAAAAAGAGGACACAATAAGACTTTTTTTTTCTTTTTTTTACAATCACAAAAGGTTGAATCTACAGAGGACAATTATTTATTTCATGAATAAGGTTTGGTAAATTGCCAGTGGGTTGCAGAATGCCTTAAATTATAGGATCCAGGCCAAGGAAATAAGTGTTCTAGGTGAAAGAAGCCAAAATACTTTTAAAGCAATACTTTTTATCTTCAGTATGTTAACATTTAATTGTACGTACATTAATTAAACATCCAGATACTGAACACCAACAATGTGTCAAGCATTTTTGCTTCTTAGTTTTCTATATATGATTTCAGTTAATTTTCATGCTGAAGTAACTATCAGCATTATCCATATTATTAGTACCTAAGTGTAGGAAAGAAACTGAGGCCCTAAGATCCATAGTCATTTACTAATGTCACACAGTGGAATTTCAGGATTCAATCTCAAATCAGTAGCTTTTAAATTAAACCTAATAGCAACTTTATTATATGATAAATACATAAAGTACAGAAATACAACTTTCTAGAAATAGACGGAACCTGCTCTTCAATTAATATATGATGACCTTGAATATGTCCTATGCATGTATAATTATATAACTATACACATATATGGGTATATATATTATGAATATATGTTTATGTGTAATATATATCTAACATTAGATACATAACTGAAATACTTCTAAATATACAAATCTGTTGGCTCATAGAATACACATGGGATCAAATTTGGAATCATAATTTAATTTTGGATGTCTTGGAAACTCTCTGCCTTACTTCACAACAACAGACCTTTCTCCAAAAATATCTGATATCTTAAGGGGAGGATTCACTGGTTCTCATAAATGACTTTGTGTCAGCCAAGTGCTGTTCCCCGACCAACATCCCTAACTAAGCATCTTCAAGCTCTTGAGGGCACTCTGCCACATCCCCTCTCTATGATTTCTGCTTAGTATCAATCTCTTAAAGCTCACAATTCTTTTTTTTTTTTTAAAGATTTTATTTATTTATTTGACAGAGAGAGATACAAGCAGGCAGAGAGGCAAGCGGAGAGAGACAGGAGGAAGCAGGCTCCCCGCCGAGCAGAGAGCCCGATGTGGGACTCGATCCCAGGACCCTGAGATCATGACCTGAGCCGAAGGCAGCAGTTAACCCACTGAGCCACCCAGGCGCCCAAAGCTCACAATTCTTAAAGTAACATACAGCACTGTATTTTCTCTGATCCTTTCTACTTTACCAATTATTTAGTTTTGCACTTAATATAGTAAAACATTCTCCTCATCTTTTCCTCAGATAACTTACAATTTATGTTTTCCCTACCATGTATCTAAATATAATTACTTTTATGGTTTTTTTCTCCTTTTCTAATTCCTCCCCTACCCATTTATTTAAAATATCATTATTTATCTTAGGTTTCACCTTTCTACTAATATTCAGATTTTCCTAGAGCTTTTATCTTTCAGCTTAAAATGTCTTTAATTTTCAGTTATTAGAGGACATGATTTGTGAACTATTCTACTTCCCACCATCTCTCTCTCATCTTGTGTTTGTAAGTTATATTATTCCTCCATTTTAGACCACATAACATTCATGTTCTATCTTGTCACCTCATAGACATTATTTGATGCCTTAGATTTACCTTCAAATATATCCATTGTTTATCCCTAGTACTTTTTAAAAAGGTTTCCTCTGTCATATTTTGTTAACTTGAAATTTGTCCTCTGGTAGTTTCATTAACAATGACTCATGAGAATGATATTCCCCAAGCTCTTCTATTTTAAAATTGATTTGTCAGTAGCCTTTTTACTTGAAGGTTAATTTTCTTTGATATAAAATCCCTGACTCACATAGTCTTTTTTGTTCATCTTTCTGTTTCAGTATGGTGCAGAGAGGGTGATACTAACTTGAATTATTTTAAAAAAGTCAAGCCATGACACATTCTGTTTTATGCCTGCTTAATACCATAATTATTAGTGGCATGAAATTTTACTGTTAAAATTTTCCCAGTTAGATAATAAAATAATATGGCTATGCTATTCATAGGTAATTTATTTATTTTGTCAAAAGGATTTTTTTAAAAAGATTTATTTATTTGAGAGAGAGACTGCACATACAAATGGTGGGAGAGGGAGAGGGAGGGAGAGGGAGAATTCTCGAGTAGATTCACTCTGAGCACAGAGCTTAATGTGGGGCTCAATCCCAGAGCCCTGATATCATGACCTGAGCTGAAATCAAGAGTCAGACACTCAAGAATATGAGACACCCAAGCATCCCAGAATTTTTTTTCTTTCTTTTTTTTTTCTTTTGACTCATATAATATTTTTCTTTCCTTTTTTTTTTTTTTTTAAGAGATGATAAATACTACTACAAGGTTAATTCTTGCTGCTTACTATTCTGGGTCTTATTTAAGAAATGTTAGGCTAAGTTATGCTGCATTTTAATGATTCATCCAATGGTTTTGTACATCTCATATTGAGTCTATTACTAAATATTTTTACACATTTGTACTTCAATTTTCATCCAATTCAATATATAATTGGTTGTTTGTATAAACAAGTATATTGTGTATTAATTTTATGTCCTTCTGCCTCACAGAATACCTATATTATTTACCTTACTTTTATCATTTATATTTTTGACTTTTCCAGATATACATACTTATGATAGGTAAATAGAGATAGTCTTATTCATTTTTAAATTATTAATGTGCATCTCTATTTTTTCTCTTAGATGATCACATTGATTAATATATAATATGGTGTTAAATTATAGTGGACACAATGGAATCCTTGCCTTGTTCCTGGCTCTGTGGAACTTGGTGGTGGTTAATTTTATCAGTCAGATTAGCTAGGCCTCAGTGTCCAGATGTTTGGTCAAATACTATTCTAGATGTTGTCAAGAGTTTTTTGGATGAGATTAGTATTTCAATAGGTAGACTATGGGTAAAGAAAATCACTCTCTATAATGCAATGGGCTTATCCAGTCAGTGAAAGGCTTTCAAAGAAAAAAAAGAAAGAAAGAAAAGAAAAGAAAAAGATGCTATTTTCAAGAGGGAATTCAGACTCCCATGTACCTTGGGACTTAGGCCTCAAAAACAGTTTTCTCCTGGGGCTCCAGCCCGCTGGACTACCTGCAGATGTTGGATTCAGCAATCTCTCCACAACGCTTAAATCAATTCCTTAAAATAAATCTCTCCCTTTCCTTCTCTCAACCTCTCTGCCCTCTCCTTCTTCCCTGTATCCATCTATCTATCTATCTATCTCTTTCTGTCTGGCTGTCTCTGATGTTACTGTGGTCTGAATTGTGCCCAGAAATTCAGATGTTGAGACCCTAATCCCTAATGTGATGGTACTCTGAGGTGGGGCCACTGAGAGATGATTCATTTCCAACCACGTAAATAGTTTTCTTGTGTATAAAAAGAAATGTTAGATATGCATGGCCTGCTCTAGGCTTTGACACCTACTGATAATTTCTTCTTCTTTTTTTTAATTCTATCACTTTATCTGTGTAATATTTAATAAGATAATAGTCAAAGCCCAAAAATAGCAAAACGAAAATCTGGGATATTACCCCATGGTTTCTATATTGCTTGTGTTATGATTTCAAATCCACTTGTTTATGACTGAAGTAAAGTTATTTTGGTCTACATGAGGTTGTTTTGATTTACTTGTATTTCACGTACAGTTATTTTGATCTAGGAGTGAATTATTTTACTCAGGAAGCTGTGTCAGGATGTTGTCACTGACATCTGTTTTTGTCAATAAGCACTTAGTTCAACTGATGATGGTCATCACTGGGAATTTATCAATAAACATAGGGAAGAATGGCTATTAAGTAATGGAAATTTAAACTTATTTTCTAATTTTTTTAAGATTTTATTTATTTATTTGAGAGGTTGGGGGCATAGGGAGAGAGAGTAGTAGACTCCTGTTGAGCTTGGAGCCCAACGCTGGGCTCTATCCCAGATCCTGAAATCATGACCTGAGCTGAAGTCAGAAGGTCAACCTATAGAGCAACCCGGATGCCCCTAGACATTTAAACTTTAAATACCAAGAATTTGTGAGGACTAACCAAGAAGTTATATACTGATGGGATTTTTGTTTATCTGATGTGAATAGTCTGTACAAGGCTACCCTTTGCTGATCTAAAGACTCTCTGAGGACCTTGGGCATTAACTCCTGCTGTGCAAGCCAATTGTGCCAAGAATGCTGAAAACCACAGTGTGACCCTACATGTAAAGGTAGGGTGCTTAGATCATCTCGCCTGCTAACAACAGCACCTCCGTTCCCCTAGCCCTGTGCTCTAAGAATAAGGGACTTTTGCTTTGGGTTGAACATTTGGACATCAGCTCTTGATTGGCCAAGCCAATGTTTCTGAATATGAGCTCCTAGAAATGTACACCTCAGCTAAATTTGGACTTTATTTTTTTCATTTCCCCTTTGTTTGGGGAAACATTGTTTTGGCATATGCTACTTCTTTATTAGCTTATTAAGAGATATGATCCTGTATGCGATTGGTGTGTGAAATATTATTTTTATAAATTATAATTCCTGCAGTGAGCCTGTGTTAAATAAATGGTTGGCAAAGCTCACCTCAGTTCCTGAGCATAACTTGTCTCAAATAAAACTCAAATCCATGGCATTGGACTGCTCCCTGACAGTATGTGTTTCGCAGATGCCTCAGTCAGTCTTCGTTCAGCGTGGGTTGGACCAGTTTATGTTTTCACACACGAAGAACCAAATGATTAGTAATCCCAGGACAGCCAAATGGGTTATTTGACTCAGTAATTTTAGACGGATAAGAAGATCTTCCATTGCAAACATAGCGTTTCTTAGCAGATGAGTCATGAAGCATGAGTACCAAAGACATTACTTTCTCTTTTATGAAGACATAGAATGATTAAGTGGAAATAATATATTTTCCAGGGTAAAACACTGGATACTGATCCATTCACTGAGGTTAAAGAAGTCCTGTGACTTCTCTGGGTCCGAATTTGCCATTCTATAAAACTGGATGCTCAGAATATCAATGATGGGGCACGGTGACTGGTTCATTGCTTGGCATATAACAGAAAAACAACTTTTGGAGAATTGCTGTGTTTTATGCAAAGGAGAAATTAGCAATAAATAAAATAAAGGAAGGAAAATGAACTTTAAAAATGGAATGATTATCTTGGATTACTTTTGACTCATTCTGGAATAGACAACAATATACCCACTAAAGCATGGAGTAAAGGAGGGATAACTGCTCCCTATTCTTTTTACAAATTCGTCACTAGTTAGTACCAAATGCCTAGTTTGGACCAGGAATCAGTCTCCCCTACATTTTCCTTTCCTTTCCTTTTTATTTTTTAATTTTTTATTTATTTGTTTGTTTTTATGTCAAGCAAATGACAAAAGAAACTGGTGTTGGTGGCAAGAGGTCAAAATAATGTAATCTAATATGAGCCAGAACTTAGACTTCCACCTCCTGTGGAAGTTTAGCAATTTTTCTTTGCTAAGATTTTGACAAAGTGTGCAAAACACACAAGATTGGGAGGGTGGAGAAGACAGTGATGTGACTACAAAAAAGAAAAAAAAATCTAACATTTGTGGTTGCTGAAAGGCTAGGAAATGCCTAACAATGCCAGAATAAAGATGAATTTGGGAAAAGCACATGGGCTTTGATGTTGCACTCACTTTCAAGAAAGCTATTAAATGTTGGCTTTGTCAAGGCAAAAAGATAACAAATAAATATTTTATATCAGACACCTTCAATTCCCAAAGTTAAAACCAGTATTATTACATTGGCTTATAACATAAACCAAGGAAAAGATAAAAGAAATAGTCAGAAAAACTTTATTATTATGTTTTTTGTTCTGATTTGGGTGTGCCTCCTTAATAAATTGTGTCTGAAAGGAAGAACAATATTATAAATGTCCACCCACCTGACGCAGAAGACAGAGAATGAAACTCATTTATCTCAATTGCTCGATAAGCCAGAGATATTTTAGGCAGAAGTTATATACTGATGGGATTTTTGTTTATCTGATGTGAATAATAAGAAGAAAATCCTAGATGCCAGGTTTGCATACAGAAAGAAAACTGCACTTAACCATTGAAAAGACGGATTTTGGTGTGATGGTAGATTTTCAAATGAAGATTTAAGAAAACATGACTCTTTTCTGAAAAATGAAATAAACACCACTATTGCAGGTAAATACTTTTTGAAGCAAGAGGGGTGATTTCTTTTTCATTGTGTGACAAGTGTGGATGAAACAGCTTAATTCAGAGCAAGCTGCAGGGATATCACTTTTGAATGGTTTGTTAGAGTTGAGACAGTGAATATCTTATAAATCTTACTGGATCTTCAAATGTCAGATCTAATCACACTTCACTCCTGAGGTAACAATCTCTGTTAAAGAGGATGGTCCTCCCAGGTGAGAAAGAACCTAGTTTGCTGGATGGTAAACAAGTGCTATCTTCTTTAAGAAACACAATTTCATTGCTCTATTCCTTTGTTTGTGAAAGAAGATCCAGAGAGTGACATTCTGCAAGATTCCTACCATAGTCAAATGATTTTAGAAACGACTACATACTATACCCCCTATCTGGGGAATCAGGAAGCCTGGTGGTATGATGAATCTTCTAAAATGTCTTACAGTAAATGTGTCTACTTAAGAGGCTGTATAAGATATTAATCCAAAGAACATAGTTCTAAAAGTCTTGGCTTTTTTTTTTTTTTTAAGATTTCATTTATTTGTCAGAGAGAGAGAGACAGAGGGAGCACAAGCAGGGGAGCTGCAGGCAGAGGGAGAAGCAGACCCCTCACTAAGCAAGGAGACTTATGCGGGACTCAATCCCAGAACTCTGGGATCTTGACCTGCGCTGAAGGCAGATGCTTAGCCAACTGAGTGACTGAGCCACCCAGGTGCCCCTAAAAGTGTTTTCTTATGTTCGGTCCATAACACTGTTTCAGCATAAGACCCTTTTATTTCAGAAAGTATGATTAGATAGAACACAAGAAAATGCCTAAATAAACCTTGAATAGATTTGAACATGAAGTGAAAAATGTCTTCCATTTCTTTAAAGCTCCAAGAATGTGTAAAGAACTGACATGTGTATGATGGTATGATAAAAGATACTGGAGATCAAAATAAGGAAACCAACACTTCGTATTTATCTCTCTTGTCAAAAAAGTCATGTTAGTGGTTTCTATTACTTAAGGGAATCTTTGTATTATAGCTAGAAAATGTGACTTTGGAATATAGTAATTTACCTAGAAGGATCATCACTGTCTCTCTAAAGGAGATTGGGATCAAAAGCACAAGAAAAAAATATTTTTAAAAAGGGAAGCAAAAGGCTTGTATGGGCTAAAATGTACTGGAGGGTTAAAGTGAATTAAATTTTATATCTTTTCAGGGATTAATTAAATTTGAATTTATTTTGCAGTAGAAGATTGCCAGAGAATAAAACATCAAAGAACAGAACAATCTTTTTTTTTTTTAAATAGGGTTTACAGTTTTTGAAGTGGCACAGAAAGTTTTAGTAAATTAAGTAGACAAATAAAAAGTATATAATGAATACTTAATCATTCAGTGTATTCTTTTTTTTTTTTATTCTATGGTTGACAGATGATAGGTATTTGGAGCTAAAATTTTGAAAGAAAAGATTGCTTTAAAAATTTAAGGCACTTACTAGGCAGAAATTATAGTCCATTAAAGAGCAAGGACTTTTAAAATTAAACTTATATTCTCATAAAGATAACAGCATATATTAAAATGGTATATTTAAGAACTAAATATGGCTTAGGATGAGTTTTTTATATTTATGCACTATCCTTAATTAGCAATTGTTCTTGAATCTACACATGAACTAAATTTTCACAATAATACTTTATGCAATATACTGTAGGTATTATTTAAAGTTTATAATTGATGAATTTGAGATTAAGATCTTATTAGGTTGACAAAACTGCATGATTCATCAGTTAAAATCAGCTAACTTATGTTGAAGTAACTAAGGGTCACAAAATGTGAGTGGTGCAAAACAACTGAAGTTTATTTCTTCTTTGAGTAACACACTCCTCTTGGGTTAGCTGTAATCTACTCCATATCATCTTTAGTGGGATCTCATCTAACAGAGCAACTCCTACATGGAATAAGCTAGTGAATGAAGAGAAGGAATGGAATGTAACAAAGCCCTTATCCAGAAACAGCACATGGCCTCTCTGCCCACATTTCCCTAGTCATCTCCATCTCACAGATGATGTTGAGTTATTCAGCGTTAAACATTATAATCTTCCTTAGGTTCACATCAAAAAAGAATCAGAGTATTTGGTATTCAAAAATAAAATCTAGCCAATGGTTAGCAGTAGAAATAGGGTTAGTAGGGTTAGTATCAAGAACATTTATAATTATTTCTGGTAACTCAAGAGTGTTTTGCTTCATTATATGTCTATTTCAATATTTTAAGCACATTATGGTATATTATTTGGTTTTATTATATGCATTTAATATGTGTCATATGAATTAGAAATATATTGGTAAAGTATACACCAATTTTATCGTACTAATATTTTGCATTTAAAATAAAGTGAAGGAAATTTCCATTTCTATTCATGAAAGATCATCTGTAATGATAAGTACCCTCTTGTTCTAACAAACAGAAAATTGAACAAAGTATATGAAACAGGTGTTTTGGGATACTGGACAACAGCCAATGCAAAACAACAATCTCAAAGTGAAATCAACAAATAAGGTGAACCATACAATTTCTCTAGTTTACTGCCTGGAAGCATTTTCCAGCTTCAGCAAAGCAGGGGGAAGCCAAGCAGAGACCAGAAGACTCAATAAGATAAGGTTACATAGATAGGTCAGGGAGAACAAGACAAATAGACTATTTTAGAGAGGAATCCTTGATTGAAAATCAATATATATGGGTGTCAGAACGGACACAAGTTGGATAGGAAAAAAAAATGTCAAGGAATAACAGTTACAGAAGAGCTACAAGTTTAATAAATTTCAGTACTTATACTCATCTGGGAATCATTCAACCCCCTCTAGCAATTATACAACTATGAAATATGGATATTAAAATTATACTACACAAGCATATTCTAAATGATTAATAAAATGTGAACACAGTGAGGAGTTAGGTGGAATTGTTAAAACAGACCCAAACAGAATATCTAGAGATGTACAATACATATTTAAGATAAAAAATAAGCCAAGTGAGATTAAACAACTGACTAGAAATAGCACAAGAAAAGATTAGTGAACTTGAATATATAGCAGGAGAAATTATTTAAAGTGAAATACAGACTGCAAAACATTAAACTGAATATCAAGGACCTGTGAGCAAATATCAATGGGACTAAAATAAATGTAATTGGACTCCCAGAAGTAAGAGAACATAAGTATTAATTAATGGCCAAAAAAAAAAAAAAAGCTAATTAAGCACAAAAGAAGAAAAAAGAAGTAGAGCATATAGTATAAATAAATGAATGGACTTTGGCTTAAAGTGGCAAACTTTTTCTCTTTACAATTTACAGGAGGTCCTAGCATTGCAATAATAGACAAAATGTATACAAATTAGGGGAAACATACGACCTTTTAAAATTTATAGTTGGTAACATTGTTTATGCAGAACTAACAATGAAACTACAAAAATCTTCTAAGAACTAAAATATGTACTTACCCCTTCAGGATGCAAGGTCAACATTTAAAAAATCAATATTATTTATCTATGGTGAGCAATTGTCATGATGAAGCTGAAATAGAAAAAGAAAAGTTGATGTCCTTTACAAAAGTATCAAATATTACTTGTAATAGTACCAACATAATAAAATACAGGTAAGTTTAAGAAAATACATGGAAAGAGCCTAGATGTCCATCAACAGATGAATGGATAAAAATGTGGTATACCTATCATCTATTTATGTATCTATTTATAGATAGATATATACATATATACATATACACAATAGAATATTATGCAGCCATCAAAAAAACACAAAACCTTGCCATTTGCAACAATATGGATGAAATGAGGATATTATGCTAAGCGAAATAAGTCAATCAGAGAAAAAAAATTATCATATGATCTCACTAATATGAGGAATTTGAGAAACAAGATAGAGAATCATTGGGGAAGGGAGGGGAAAAATGAAACAAGATGAAACCAGAGAGAGAGACAAACCATAAGAGACTCTTAATCTCAGGAAACAAACTGAGGATTGCTGGAGGGAAGGGGGGTAGGAGGGATGGGAGGGCTGGATAATGGACATTGGGGATGTGTTATGGTGAATGCTATGAATTGTGTAAAACCGATATATCACAGACATATACCCCTGAAACAAATAATACATATGTTAATTAAAAAAATAAATAGAAATTTAAAAAGGAATGGGAAGCTTTCCCATTTAAAAAGGAAAGGAAAGGGTAGGAGAGGAGAGAAATAATGATAAAAAATTTTAATGGAAGAAATATAATGGAAAACTATCAGTGCAGGGTAATTCTCTCTCTTTTTAAAAAATCTTATTATTTTGTATTTATTTATTTGACAGAGAAAGAGCATGAAGGTGGGCAGAGGGAGATGGAGAAGCAGTCTCCCCATTGAGCAGGGAGGCAAATGCGAATGTCCATCCCAGGACACTGGGATCATGACCTGAGCCAAAGGCAGACACTTCACCCACTGAGCCATCCAGGGGCCCCTACTCTCTCTTTTTTATCAGCCTTTTGTAACAAAGGAGAAAGTGAGATGTTTTAAATAAAATAGAACTCAGATGTACTGTAGTGTATCAGTGAGGACCTCAGTGTTCAATAGGCTAATACTAACTAACATTACAATGTTTTGATAGAGTTTGCAGAGTTTGCAACACACTAGGGTTCATTAAGGCAAATTCACTTTAGTCTATTCAACTGGATGTATCTACCCCTTGTACATTTTTTTATGTTTACATTCTACTTTATTCATCCTCCTCCTCTGCTGAAATCTTGGATCATTCTTGGTTTCATAGACCTTGGTAAATGTCTGAAAAATAGTATGCAGAATGAAAGAATGAATAAATGAATGAATGAAAAACTAAAATTCTTCATGTCAGAATCAGGCTACCTAACTGGGAATATAGGAATGAATCTTCCAAATCAGAGGGGGCTTATGGTAGAGACACCAGTTTAGTACTTCCCCATTTTGTGCATTTATTTTTTTTAAGACATTATTTATTTATTTCACAGAGATCAGAAGTAGGCAGAGAGTCAGGCAGGGGAGCCTGATGTGAGGCTTGACACCAGGACCTGGAGATCATGACCTGAGCAGAAGAGAGAGGGTTAATCCACTGAGCCAACCGGGCACCCCCATTTTGTGCATTGAAATCCATGTCCCTACCTGAGTTTCATAGAAAACTAGCTTCCTATGGGATATTAATGAGTGTTTTGTTAAGAAGTGATCACAACCAAGTTCAATTGGAATATTCAGATTATTAACAATAATAATGAAAGTTAGCAAGTTTCTTTGCAGTGCAAATTCTTAGACTTGTTTTTTTTTAAAACTATGGTATATTGTAAATTTTTCAAGTGAGACATATTTTATAGAGCAGTGCCTCTCAAAGTTTAATTTGCCTATGAATCAATGTGGACCTTTGTTAAAACATGGATTCTAATTATCCTGTAGAAAAAATGTATATATTTATACATATTGACAACACTGTGGACTTGGTCATGATTTATTAAGGTAGTAGTTTTCATAAACATTGTAATCTTTTTTTTAATAAAGATTTTTTAAAAAGATTTTATTTATTTATTTGACACACAGAGAGAGATCACAAGTAGGCAGAGACGCAGGTAGAGAGAGAGGGGGAAGCTGAGCAGAGAGCCCAATGCGATGTGATGCGGGGCTCAATCCCAGGACCCTGAGATCATGACCTGAGCTGAGGGCAGAGGCTTAACCCACTGAGTCACCAAGGCACCCAACACTGTAATCTTTTTTACAGAAGTTCCCTGACTCATGACGGTTCAAGTTAGGATTTTTGACTTTAAGATGGTGCAAAAGGGACATGCATTCACTAGAAATCATACTTCTAACTTTGAATTTTGATATTTTCCCAGGCTAGTGATACAACGTATGATCCTCTCTCCCAACGCAGGGAGTGGCTGCAGGCCTCAGCTTAGAACCAGCTATGAGATCACCAGGGTAAACAACAATACAGTTACAGCTATTCTGCTTTTTATTTTTAGCAGTGTTCAATAAATCACATGAGATACTTGACAGTTGATTATAAAATAGACTGTGTTAGGTGGTTTTGCCCAGCTGGGGGCTAAAGTATGTGTTCCGTACACATTTATGGAGGGCAAGCCTAAGCTATAATGTTTGGTAGGTTAGGTATATTAAATTCATTTTTGACTTATAATATTTACTTAAGATATTCTGACTTATAATACTTTCAATTTATGATGGGTTTATTGGGGAGGTAACCCCACTGTAGATCCAGATCTGTATTCCTGAATTCATACCTTGTTTATTGCCTCTTCTTTTCACCACAGAGAATTAAACCATGTGGCAGAGGCACCAATAAGCTCACCACATCTTTGACACCGGATACAGAGTTAGACCTAATTTTCTAGCCTTTCTTCCAGTTACAAGCGTCCTGGTGACTGAGCTGTCATCAGTGGAAGTGATACATATTTCACTTCTAGATCATGCATCTTAAAGTTCCTCAGCTCCTTTATGCTCTCTTGTTCCCACTGGCTGTCTGAATGCAGAAAATCCAGCAGAGGACTCCAAAAACAAAGGAGATGATGGAGCCCAGGAGCTAGGAAGATGCAGGGTTCTGGAATCACTAATGGAACTGCCCAGGAGATCCAGTGGAATGGGCACACCACATCACCATATTGTTTGATTGTTCTGTGTTAAAACATTGAATTTTGGGCACATTTATTGCAGCTCCCTACACGCCTGATCAATAAAAACGATTTGAAGTTAGGCAATATATTTTATTTTGTTCTGGGTGCACAGTAGAACACTTCTATATGAATTGGCTTTCTATGACAATAATCCAGATTCCTGGTTTTTGTTTGTTTGTTTGTTTGTTGTGACACCAGATAATTAAGCTGGCTTCTGTTCTTGATTACATCTGTTTGATGACTTATTTGAGGATTATTGCCATCAGACTTTTCCATTTCTTTGCCTAACTGTATAGTGGCAACTTAACAGAAAACTAAAATGATACACTATCATAAACTAAGTTTCTTCCACAATGTGGGACAGAACAATGGATTTTTCTTTCTAAATAGTTTTCCAACTTTATATTCACACAGTGAATTATGTTCTATTATATTGTTCACCTAGTTGATTAGACCATCAATACTGCATGTCCAGTCACATTATAGGAGGAAAGAGAAATAAGGAAAAAATACTCTTTCTTACTGATGAATTCATTAACCCTTTTTATAATGTAATTTAATATAGCTTAGTAGGCTTTATAAATAAATTCAACTCAAAAGAAGTCACTTCCATGTAGGGTTACTATATCGTTATTAAATCCAAATATAATGTTACAAAACTCCAGTGTAACTGAAAATGATCCTGAGCTATTGTTCATACTTACATATTTACAAACTATCAAATAGCAAGTATCATTCTAGTCTGTTGGATTAAATTTAACTCTAAATTTAAAACATCATCACAAAACCTCTACCCTTGAATTAAAACAACACTGTAGGATCTCAGATATTAGATATCTACTAATCTTTCTCTAAATTTTCTCCATATAAATTAATGAAATAAATGACATTTTGGAAGTTGTAAATAATTTTAAGATATAAATTTGAACAATTATTTTAATTGGAAACCAACAGAACACCTGGGTGGCTCAGTTGGTTAGCATCTGCCTTTGGCTTAGGTCATGATCCCAGGGTCCTGGGATTGAGTCTTACAACAGGCTCTGCTCAGTGGGAGCGTCCTTCTCCCTCTCCTTCTGCCTGCTGCTCTCCCTGTTTGTGCTCTCTATCAAATAAATAAGTAAAACATTTAAAATGAAAAGAGGAAGCCAAACATTAGTTTATTTTCTCCCACTAGCGTTTAGATAATTACTATTTTAGATTTAAAAGTCTTTGATTTATTTTTTTTCTTAATATAGTCCTAATAACCTAATTCATTGTTTGTTTGACCTACTAGCTAAACTAAATTACATTTTATGGAGGTTGGTAAAATTTTATGTCTTCAGATCCATTTTATTTCTTTATCACCATAAAGATTCTGTAAGGGCACACTTCTACTGCTTTATAGAAGCAGAACAAGTCAAGGTAAGGAAATTGCCCGGTGACAGATAACTAGGGTGTCTGAAAGTCTACAGCAGACTGGAAAATTTTTTTCCAGCTTTTTAGACTAAAAAATTGTATCATATTATTTTTATAAAGCTAAGGGGAAACTCTTCCTTATCATGACAATACACACACACACACACACACACACACACACACACAAATTCAGAACACATGTGACCACATGTACTCCTACTTCTCTGGTTCTTGCCCATAGTTTCTCTTAATAAGATCACTATAGGAGTCTCCTTCCTGAGCAATCTGCTTTAACTGTATCCATCCTTGTCCTCCTGTAATAATTACCTACAAAGTAGCCATGAGGATCATTTAAAACTATAAGTGAATATCTCACCCTTATGCTCAAAATCTTCCATTTTCTCTCATTTCACTCAAGGTGAAATCAGATTCTGTACAGTGGCCTAGAAAGCCTTGTCCATTCTGTGTGCCGCCCTTTATCTCTCTAACTTCTTTTCACCAGCTCAACCCATTCACCTTCTCTCACAAGTGCTCCATTGCTATCTATGCAGCATACCATCTATCCTCCTGCATCAGAGATATTTCACTGGTTTGCAAGGTTTTGTTTCAGGCTTGAACCCGTGTCCCCCACATATCTGCACTTTGATCACTTCCATATAGTCTTTGACCAAATATCTCCTTCTTAGCGAGACCCAATCATACTGAACACCTTAATGAAAATTATAGCTGCACCCAGGTGACCCTCCAGATCACCATTACCTTTCCACTTCATTTTTATTGTTTTAATTAACAAGTTTATGGAGATATAATGAAAAACCATAAAATTTTTCCACTACAGTTTATAATTCAGAATTTTTAGTATATTTACAGATGTGTGCATAACAACAATTTAATTTTAAAACATTGTCATAACCCAAGAAGAAGTCTTGGGTCCACTTCCAGACCCAACTCCAACCCTATACACTATATTAAAAAAAATTGTTTAAATTTTGTATCCTTTTGCATGTGGGTGAGAGAGAGTGGGGGGAGGGGCAGTGGGAGAGGGAGAAAGAGAATCTCAAGTAGGCTCCACACTCAGTGCAGAGCCTGACATGAGGCTGGATCTCACCACCCTGAGATCATGACCTGAGTCCAAATCAAGAGTCAGATGCATAGCCAACTGAGACACCCAGGAGTCCCTATACATTTTTTTTAATCTATTCAAAAATTGATGGAATTTGGGTTGTTTCCACTTGTTAGCTATCACAAACAATGACATAATGAACATTAATATATAAGTTTTTGTGTGGACATATACATTCATTTTTCTCATACTCCAACATCATCCATCACCTTTTTACATGGCATAAATGTACTATCATCTTCTATTTATTTATTTATTTATTTATTTATTTATTTATTTTATTTATTTATCTTCTATTTATTTATTCTATTTATTTATTATATAAGTCAATTATCTGTTGACTTTCACCAACTGCTAGAATCTAAATTCAAGAATTTCTGTTGCTTCTTCTCAGAGTGCCTAGAATAGCTCTCAGAATATGGCAAAAACCCAAAATGTTTGTTGAATGAATAAAGCAATGTTCACGTGTACTCATGTAGTTGTATATTTCTGTTTCTAGGTAGGACATTTTTAAGTAGCATATTTCTTCATGCTTCCACATTTTCATCAAATATGTATTTGACCTCTTCTGCACTATAGGAACCATTTTAGGATTGATGTATATAAAAATGGGTGGGCTAGAACATTATGTTCAAAAAGTTCACAAATTGGATAATGAAGACACATGTAAGGAAATAATGGCCAAGTGATAAAAAGGAGCTGCGATAGGTGGAACAGACCTTCAGAGATGTCCACACACTAATCCCCAGCACTTGTGAATATGGTTTGCTACATGGATACAGTGAGTTAAGGTTACATGTGGAGTTAAGGTTGTTATCCAGCTGAGGTTAAAATAAGGAGAGTATCCTGAGTTATATAGGTCGACCAATGTAATTACAAGGGTTCTTTGTAAGTAAGAGAGGCAGAAGAGTCTGAGTGAGAATGGAAGACAGCTGATGGAAACAGAGCATCAGAATGATGTGATCTATAAGGATTCAATCTGCCATTGCTGGCTTGAAGATGGAAGAACAAAAGATGACAGGCAGCCTCTAGAAGCTGGTAAAGAAAGAATAGGATTCTCCTCTAGAGCCTCCAGAGAGGAATGTAGTCATGCTGGTCCCTTCGTTTAAGCCTGGGATGATCCATTTCAGACTTCTGACCTACAGAGCTGTCAGATAATATATTTGCATTGCTTTAAGTTATTAAGTTTGTGGTACAGCAGCAATAGGAAACTAATAGAAGAATCCTATGTCCTAGCTAGATAGAAAGAGAAGGGGAAGGGCCAAATCCCCATTTTGTTTATCGAGCTCTTGCTCTTGTGTATACTATACCCAGCCCAAAATAAATTTTCAAAGAAGTAGGAGTCATGGTCTCTGCTCTTGAGGAAAAAAGTTTACAAACTAGTCAGATTTTCCAATGGGAAAACACGACCATATGGCAGAGATGTTAGAAGCACAAAATTGTGCCAAAAGGATAATCAACCATCATTTACATGGCCAGCCATCCCAGAGAACTGGCAAGCAAGGAGCGTCAGTGTAGCAGCTGTTGCCATGGCCCCAAATCCTATGATAGTGACTGAAAAAAGAAACAAAACAAATGAGCAAATAGAAACCCTCTGAGATACTGAACTTGTAAAATTGAGAGGCAGCATGGTGTAATCAAAGGGAGCATGGAGCTACCTTAGACCATCTGGATACTGATCTCAACTCTACTCCACAATAGACTTGTGACCTTGGGCAAGTTACCCAAGCATCATCTTTTTCCTTATCTCTAAAATGAAGTTGAACCCTTCTAGCTATTCTCTGGGAATTGGCTGAGATCACTTTCAAAGGAAGTCAAATATCCTTTCTTTACTAATTTTTTTTATATAGAAGATGTATTCAAGGACAATTTTAGTATCAAAGAAATGTTTATGTGTACAATTTACTTAACAATATTCAAAAATATTTATTGCCTACCTACTTTATACCAGGCTGTTTCACCAATTTATAAATATATGTATTTATACCTACCCATATATACACATCAGCATACCATACAATTTATCTAGAGAATATGTACATCTATGTTAAAAATATATAGAGAGAATATATATGGAGAGAATATATTTAACAAAGTGCCATAAGAGTTTTATAACTAAGCCAATGCATTTTGAAGGTTCACAGAACTGGAGGAATGAACTAAATTTTGACATGGCCACAGTATTGGTTAAGGTTCCCAAGAGATAATGAATACTGTTATGCTGAAAATAAAAAATAAATTAAAAAAAAAAGGTTCCCAAGAGAAACAGTGCCAATAGGAGACTATGCATACATATGTATATGTGTGTGTGTGTGTGTGTATGTATGTATACATATACATTATATATACATATATTTATGTTATATTATTATGATATGTATGTATATTATGATATTATTATGATATTATGTATTCATACATACACATATATATATATATATATGTGTGTATATAATGTGTGTTGTGTGTATACATTTCATCTCAAATGATTATGGACAGTGAGAAGTCCCAAGATCCATAGTGAGCCAGGTAGACATCCAGGAAAACCAATGATGTAAACCCAGTCTGAGTTCAAAAGCCTGAGAACCAGGAGAGCTAATGATATTAAGTTCAAATCCAAAAGCAGTAAGGCTAAAGATCCAATAAAAACTTATGTTTTAATTTGAGTCCAAAGGCAGGAAAAGACCAATGTCCCGGTTCAAGGCAGGTCGGGCAAGAAAATTCTCTCTTATTTGGAAGTCCATTAGTGACCAAAAGCTATTAATTTCATGGAACTATCTAGTGATCTCAAGAATACATAGGCAAGAACTATTCATGGTACAATAATCCTCTTCCATATTGACCCAAACTCTGGTGGCTAGTTATCCATAATGGTGAGAAACATTTGTTTTATCAGGTGGACCAGATGAGGGGACTGGGGAAGAGTGGATAGAGATATAGTACCTAAACAGTCTATGTCAAAACCACAAGTAGCTTTATGAGTGGACATTTTTCCAAAGAAGATATACAAATGGCCAACAGACACATGAAAAGATGCTCAACATCTCTCACCAGCAAGGAAATGCAAATCGAAACTACAATGAGATTTCTGCTCACATCAGTCAGAATGGCTAAAATTAACAACACAGGAAACAACAGGTGTTGGCAAAGAAGCAGAGAAAGGGGAAGCCTCTTACATTGTTGGTGGAAATGTAAACTGATGCATCCACTCTGGAAAACAGTATGGAGGTTCCTCAAAGAGTTAAAAATAGAACTACCCTATGATCCAGCAACTGTACTATTAGGTATTTACCCAAAGGATACAAAAATAGTGAATTGAAGGGATACATACACCCTAATGTTTATAGCAGCTTTATCAACAATAGCCAAATTATGGGAAGAGCCCAAATGCCCATCAACAGAAGAATGGATAAAGAAGATGTGCTGTGTGTATATTTGAGTAATTTATGGAATATTAATCAGCCAACAATAAGAATGAAATGTTGCCATTTGCAATGAAGTGGATGGAGCTGGAGAGTATTAGGGTGAGAGAAGTCAGTCAAAGAAAGACAAATACCATATGATTTTACTCATATGTGGAATTTAAGAAACAAGCCAGATGAACATGGAGGAAAAAAAAAGAACACATGACAGAGTGTTTAATAATGTTCTTTAAAGAATAATGATCCTTATGCTTCCAATCAGAATAAAACACAAGTATGGAGGAGCCTTTGAGATATGAATAGTTTAAGTACTTGTTATTATTTTACTTAGTTCCTATAAAAAATATGTTCTTTTTTACTTATTGCTCTAGCCAAAGTACACAAATAGCTATGGAGTTACATTTTAAATTTTTTATTCAGAAGATAAGAGAACATATGCTATAATTGAGTGATACTTTAAGCCTTATTAAACTCTATTTAAATTCCATTAAAAGAAGGCAATAAGGGCTAACCTATTTTTATTCATTCATGTTGTCAACAATGACTGTCATAATTTCAAAAAAAATGATTTTACCAGAAAAGTACTAAAAAAGCACACGATGCACATATCCGTGCAGAGATACAGTAAGTGCTTATTTATTTTAAAGGGTATTTATTTTTTTCCTAAAGAATATTTTGGTCCTTGTAAGAGTCGTTAAAGTGTTTGATGACCTGCAGTTCTGATTATGCAATATTCTCATTCTTTCTCCTTTAGAAGGACATCATTTACAACTTAAAACGTTTTTAAAGCTACATGTGGGGGTTTTTATGTTTAATGTGTCCTTTTTCCCCCAAGTTTTTATTTAAATTCCAGTTAGCTAACGTACGATGTAATATTAGTTTCAGGTGTAGAATTTAGTCCTTCATCACTTGTATACAACAACCAGTGCTCATCACAAGTGCCCTCCTTAACCCCCATTACCTATGTAACCCATCCCACCACCCACACATCCAGTAACCCTGTTTGTTCTCTTTGAAGTTTGCCTTTTAAAAAAGATATTATTTTATTTAATAATCACAAAAGTCCTACTGATTAAATATATTGCCATATTGCAAAGTAATAGACTTATATGAGTTTAAGTACCTGGTGATGGAAAAAGGAATGCAAACTCAGATCTGCCTTATAAATCTATAGCCTTAAAAATTCACTCTAAGTTTTTAAGCGATGTAACTTTTGAAAGTCTTTGTTTCTCATCAGCAAAACTGGAATAATAATGGACTTGTAGGTGTGTGTCTGTGTATGTATGTGTGGGAGTCTAAAAATACACAATTAGATAAAGTAGTTTATGAAACCCCACAGTACAGTCTCAGGCACAGACTAGGTACCCACCGCACTAGGATCTCCTCGGAGAATCTTGAACACACACTACCCATTTGGGTCTTATATATTTTTATCTGCAGAAATACAGCACTTTGCTGTGCTGAAATGAAGAGTACTTGCTATAATGTATATGGAATTCCTGATGATACATAATGTGTGTGTGTGTGCATGCGTGTGTGTATATACACATATGTACTATACATATGTATAATCCATGTGACAGCCTTTATTAAAATCCTTTATGGTTTTCAGTTTCAAAGCACTTTGAAAGTGTTTAGTAGTAGTATAATTAATTGTTTTGTACTTTTTTTTTCTAAATAAGCATTAAATATTGAGCTGATAGATTCTAAGCTAGCTTTCCTGCTTCTTTAAAAATGGCACTTCTGTCTGAGGGGTTTGAAGTGGCGGGGGGGTGGGAGGTTGGGGTACCAGGTGGTGGGTATTATAGAGGGCACGGCTTGCATGGAGCACTGGGTATGGTGAAAAAATAATGAATACTGTTTTTCTGAAAATAAATAAATTGGAAAAAAAATGGCACTTCTGGGATGTAGTTTTTTTAATGAAAAGAAATGATGATGATGATGATGATGGTACCTCCATTCCTTTCTAGAAGTAAAGGGCTGCACCAGTGACTCCAGTACATGTGATTCACAAGTAGTGTCTCCAACTTTGTTCAGGAGAAGTTGAGTTGGGGGAAATCGGAGGGGGAGACAAACTGTGAGAGAATCTGGACTCTGAGAAACAAACTGAGGGTTTTGGAGGGGATGGGGGTGGGGGTTGGATGAACCCAGTGGTAGGTGTTAAGGAGGGCACCTATTGCATGGAGCACTGGGTGTGGTGCATAAACAATGAATTCTGGAACACTGAAATAAAATTTTATAAAAGAAGTGTATTAAAGGGGATGCCTGGGTGGCTCAGTGGGTTAAAGCCTCTGCCTTTGGCTCAGGTCATGATCCCAGGGTCCTGGGATCGAGCCCCTCATTGGGCTCTCTGCTCGGCAGGGAGCCTGCTTCCCCCCTCTCTCTGCCTGCCCCTCTGCCTACTTGTGATATCTGTCAAATAAATAAATAAAATCTTAAAAAAAAAGAAGTATATTAAAAAAAGAAAAATAGCATCCTTGTTGCTATAAAAATATTAAAGCAGAATTGTCAGTCACAGTAAAATGGAGGCATTTTTTGCTTTGGTTTTTAAGTTAGTGGTAGGGATTTTAAAATCTTTATTATCAAAGACAATAACTTCAGAGTTATAAGATATTATCAACCTGATTCCAATCCAGACACCATTCAACATTGAATCTTTTAAAAAATAAGGTTTTTTGTTTTTTCTTATGAATATTGGGTCCTATGTTGACATAGACAAATCAGGCTTACCTAATAACAAGTGGGAGCTCAAATATTGGAGTCAATGATTAGATTTTTAAAAAGAGTATCAAGTGGTAAGTGCTACAAATAAACATAAATGATGGATATTCATTAAAGTAAAATAATCAATTGGTTTAGATTAGGGATTTTGGATCTTCAGAAAAGACATTAATAAGGTCAAAGAATTTTTTGAGATATACAAGAGATAAACACGAGAATAATTCCTATCTAAAGAGTATGTTTGCATTGTCTTAGCATAAATTGCTAAGGAAAAACATTACAGAGCTGCTTTATGCTTTAAGTAGAATAACCTCTTAGATATTAAGCAAAGCTTTGGCTCTTAACTTATGAAAGAATTATTAAAGCCCCAAACTAAAAGAACTCCAAGAGTCCATTAGAATCCAGGCAAATTGGCATTTTAAGATTTCTGCTGTCATTCTCCAATAGTGACAATTTAAAAATCGATCACCACTTATTTGTTCTTCTTAACATTTCATATACACTGAACTTAGCAAACTCATTGCCAAATAGTTCTCTTTAAGCTAACTTCCTTTTCCCAAGCATATATGAAAGTATGCCACCCATTAAAAAGAACACAAAAGCTAACTGTAAGCACTCATAAATTATCAAAACATGGACACTTGTAAAACCTTAAAAGAGGGTAATAAATAAAACACGGCTAGCATCCCAGATGCACCTGATGTCCTGGCCTTACATCATTCACTACCTCTCCTTCTTCCTATAGGTATTTAATGTCCTAAATGTTAACACTGTAGATTAACTTACCAGTTTTAAGTGAAGGATTACATAGAGAAGGATTTATAGAAGGATTCTTAGATAGATAGATGATAGATTTTACATTATGTGTATTTATTTATATATGTCATTTATATTTATGCCCACATTTTTCCTTATTTATCCTACAGAAACACTATCTTGGTGTACAATTCTTCCACAATTAAGTTTTCTGTTATCCTTTTCTCTCAAGCACACACAAAAAGTCTATTTTGGGGGATATGCTAGGTTCGAATATAGTAGATGATTTCAAAATGTCCTACGAAGTATTGGTAGTAATTTTTTGAGTAATTTCACTAGCCCATAGTAGGCAAATAATCAGCTATAGAATATTTAGGTACTCCTTTTAACTTTAAACTAGTTTAAGTAGTATGACATAAAGTAGCAAAGTGAAAACATTAGCGTAGTAATATTGATAAATAACTGTGTTTACTCCATAACCGTTATGTATACACACTTTGCATTGAGTACAACTAAGTCTCAGGGCCACGGTCTGATGTTTCAAATCAATGGAGGTATTCTAGGGTTATCTGCCAGCTGTGGATCTTTTTCAATTGGTGTAAATTTTGTTCAGATGCAACACTTTCAGGTGCTTATTTTTACTTTTGAATTACATTAGCTGTATAGTGACTATGTATTGGAATTTACTTCTAGTTTCTGTTTGTTTGCTTCTTTTGTTTGTTCTCTGCTGATGTCCAAAGCATTTTTCACAGACCTGGGTGCTTTTCTGCCACCTGAAATTACTTCTATTTTGGGCATGTAAATCACTAAACACCCTCTTGTCTAAGATTTTCTAGCCCAGCTACTTTAAGGTTTGACTTCTATAGGAAGTACAAGCTGAAATGACTTTCCTTTGGCTATTATTCCCCTATAAGTTGACTGCACATTGATATCAATTACCTATCCCTATAGACAGCAAGATCCAGGATGATCTGGTTACGTCTTTTATCATCTTTCACAAAGAAGTCAAGTTTGGGTTCATTTATTCTCAGGGCTATTCCATCTTCTCTGTTCAAAGTTCAGGTAGTTTCCTTTCTTCTTTGCAGCACTTAATTTTCTTGGTCTTTCCATTATTTTTTCCATCTGTCTAAGAGTTTTCAGTGTAGATTCAGGAGTAAACTTAGGTTATACCAGATCGCTAGGTCTTCTTTGCTTTCATCTGACTTCTGATGATTGAGTTCTGTTTCTTGTATTTCTAGCATCTGGTGGTCTTTGTTCTCTAAAGATGATAGAATAGCAGTTATATCTGTGTACCAATGTCTGGCAAAGCCTAGGTAACTTTTCTTGTCTGTTTTTATGCTATTTTTGAAGTTTCCTCTGAGCCACATGTTTCTGTCTTTGGCACATTTGAGACAATATGTTTTTTCTGCCTAATTACTGACTAATTCTGCAATTCTTGAATCCCTTCTGAACTCGCTTTCTTTATCAGCCCACACTTTAACTGTTGAAGGATTGGCACCACCAACTGCCTGTTTCATTCAAAGTCAGCTCTCAGGTTACCCATGCCAAAGAGCTCCTTCAGAAGAGGCTGTGCTGTGGGCTTTCCTGTTGTTCAGCTCTCCGGGGACATTTACAGTCAAGTTAAATTTTGTCAAACCTTCAGATCCTTCCACATTTTCCATTTTTTTTTCAGGGTTGTTAAAAGCTAAATTGAAATAATTACATTTCTTGAATTTGCTAACATTTAAAATTTTCTCAATGGTATTATTTTGAAGGTATGTAATTTTTAAATGGCCATTATGAGCCCTATTTCTTGATGATACAAGGAGAGTTCCTCGACAGGGGAGAGGAGAATTACACAGAAGATATGTTTGGCTTTCTGGCTTTCTGTCTAATAAGATCTGTGATCCAGTCTATGGCACCTTTCTTGTTTGTGGGCTTGGTAATCTTGACTGAGCCCTCAAAGACATATTGGTAATAATTTATACTTTAACCTTTAATATCGAAGAGTTCTGTTTGTGCCACATCCTTGCCAGCACTTTGTATGATCAGTCCTTTTTTTGGTTTGTTTTAATTTTAGCATTCTCGTGGGTGTGCAGTGGTATATCACTGTAATTTAAATTTATACTTCCTTTGAGCTGTCCTACTTCGATGATGACTGATATTGATCCCCTTCCCTATAATTATTGGAAATCCGAATGTCTTTTTTTTTTTTGTCTAGTATCGGTTCAAGTCTCTTCGCTAATTGTTCTGTTACCTCCTCCCGCAACACTAGCTCATAGGGATTCTTTACCAAGTTAGGGTATGAGTTCATCGACAACTACATGTGTAGCAAATGATTTTTCCTACTTTGTTGATTTAAGTATTGTCTTGTGAAAATTTTTAAGCACTTAGGTGAAAATTTGCAAAAAGAGCATAATGAACCTATGTCTATCATTATCCCAAGAATTATTGTTCCATGGACAATCTCGTTTCATCTCTATCATCCACTTTCACACAAAATTAGATCATTTTGTAGTAGAAATTCCAAGATATATATTTATATATATTTTTTACTTGTAAAAAAGCATCAGCTTCCATTTCTAAAAGAATAGAACTAATTTCCAAAATGTAACTAAAACATCCTTATTAGATAAAAGGTATCTAGTGGACAAGATTACTTTATACAGTCTTATTTGTTACTCTTTCCCACTATGAACAGTGCCTTCTTTCTCTTGTTAAATTATTTCCATTCTTTAGGAGTTAAAATTTTTCCTATAAAATTCTTTAAAAATATTACTTATTTTCCTTTTGTATTTGAATTTAAAATCAATCTGGGCTTGAAATTAGGTGCTTAGTGTTGGTTCTAATATGATTTCACTATTGTCCTTAACAGGAAGAAAAAGTACAGGCACAAAGAGACAGAGGGATGTGCATACACAGAAGAAAGACCATGTGAGTACAGAGCGAGAAGGTGGGCACATCAAGGACAGAGGCCTTAGGAAACACCAAACCTGCCAAAACCTTGATCTTGGACTCCCAGCCTTCAGAACTATGGGAAATTAAATTTCTGTTGTTTCAGACATCCTGTCTCTGGTACTTTGTTATGGCAGCCCTAGCAAATTAATATAAGAAATTCAAGAAACTACAACACAGTGATCTCTGGTCACGTGGAAACAATTGTGTGATTTTCAAGAGGGCATCCCGATGTTTCCATCAAAATATAACGTGTGATAAATATGAAATGCATAATCCTGCAAATAACCATATTTGCTTCTCTTCTACTTTTCTCTTATTCTGTGAGCACCTCTTTTTAGTATAACCTAAATTTGAATCTGTTGGCAGAAGAGTCTGGGTAGTATAGTTTCTAGCACCTATGATTCTGATGAGTACAAAAAGGGAAGTTCAACAAACAAGAGCAAATTATTATGGAGAGCAAAATAAGCAGAGGTGCCCTCTCCTGCAATCATCCATACTGGGTCTAACTGTAATTAACTCTTGAACAATACAAGAACCGTATTGTGCTTTTATCAAACCTTATGTAACTGTCTCTTGTATTAGATGTACTCACTTTCCTTCCGCAAAAAGAAGCATAAACATGATTGGTCACTATATTCATTTTTTGATACTAATTTATTTTAATTCACTTATAATTCCCTTCAGATATATTCAAATTAGATAAATATTTCCAAATTCTATTTTCTATTAGGAAGTATTAGACCAGTGCATCCTCAGGGAACGTAGGACAAATTACACCAGTGATCCACTTGAGAGCAGTGGGAAGCTTCAGAGATAACTAAAGGGCTTAAGACATGGAATGGAAAGAATATCAGAAACTCAGAATCTGAGAGAGGTGAACAGTTTGCAACAACTTCTATCCTTAGGACACTTGTTGGTTCTGGGCTTGGACAAAATTCCCAGAACTGTATGCAAAACCTGAAGAAAATTCCCAGGGAATTATGAGGACAGAGATACCTGGAGAGGTTTTGTTTGTTTGTTTGTTTGTTTGTGTTTCATTTTTGTTTTTAATAAATCTGGAGTAGTTTCAATGATGTAACAGATTTCCAGTTTAGGATACTTATTCAATGTAAATGAAATTTGCTGATTTAGAATTTAGGATCGATTAGAAAGAAGAATCCTGATGAATACATCAGACTTGGTTGGAAACCCTAGAATGCCAGAGCAACACAGAGGCAAACTGAGTGAACTGAGCCTAACCAGAGCTACACCCTAATGTGACTTAGCATAGCTCCTTCTTGAACTGTCCACTACTACAGTTTGCTAGTGGCCAGTAAGATGAATTCTTTTTAGAGAAGTTAAATCATCTGAAGTGACTATCCTGTCCACACTCAATATCTGGAATTCCTTTAAGAATTATTACATATAAATAGAACAAAACAAAAAGCATCCGGATCAAAAGTGGAAATGAACAACATCAACAAAAAATCAAAACAGAAGGGAAAATAGAAAGTCCCTACAAATGGTCCAGATACTGAAAGAACTGACAAGGACTTTAGGCATTTATGATTCTTATGTTCAAGAAATAGAGAAAAACAAGGAGAAAAGTGATGATAATTGAAGAATCCTACAAGAGGAGTAGAATCTATAAAATTAAAAAAAAACAGGAATGCAAGAAAGTGAGAAGTTATCTGATGGGTTAGACAGAGCAAAATTTATTACAGGCTGCCACTGAGTCCGGTTTATAGTCAACACACAGATAAATTACTAAAGCCATTGACGGCTGCTCAAGCTAACAATGAATCCAGACTATCTGATAAGTGTACATATATTGATTAATTTGGTCCAATTCAATGTGATGTCTCTTATCATTAATATAAACCCTTAAAGTTTATTCAGTCAATCCCTAAATACATTCTCCAGCTTTCTCTCTCTCCCTTTCTATGTGTGTGTGTGTGTGTGTGTGTGAGAGAGAGAGAGAGAGAAAGAGAGAGAGAGAGAGATACGCACACACAATCTTTCCATTCTTTCAGTGTGCATTCTGTATTCACCTAATCCAGAATTTCTTCTTATCTGCATGAGGGATTCTGATTGCTGTTATCTGACCCTAGTTATGTGTCTGGATTTGGTTGTGGATCTTATGAAAAAGAGTATTCTCTTGAAAAGTTTCTGCCTCTGACAAAAACATGATAGTCTCTAAACTCAAAGACATAATGAAAAGCTGCCCAGCTAGTAAGGATGTCTCAAAGTATTTATGAGCTCATGAATTTTCATTAATCTTCATTCACTGAAATATCCCAATTACAATCTACTGAATTCCACTCTCACTTTTACATATCATTCTTAATGAAGTCATGAATTTAACTTATGTTTTAACTTAAGCAACAGAACCATTTGCTTATGGCTTATAGATAACTGACACTTTCTATAAGATAAACAGTTATTTTAGAGGAATTTGCTGATTCTCTAATGGGGATGGAGCCAAGATTTTTAAGTTCTAAAATTATTTTATACCTGCAATATCTTTAGAGAAGTCAGAGGCAGCCATTCAGTCAGCTGTCATTTGGTCTCATTTCTATCTTAAAATTCTGTTATGTCAGCACCTTGGTCTCCCAAACTTCATCTTCAGTAGGTATGCCAATGCCATTCTAAACAACTGTGTGTCATTACTTTGTATCCATTGTATAGTAGTGACTATTAGTATCACATGTTCTCCTTAATATAAAACTAATCTCAGATCCCCATTATTAAGAATATATTTTCTAAAACCATTTATAGCAAATATAATATCAGTCTTTAATCAATCAGGAAAACAGAAACAACTATATGCTTTAGAGGAGTGAATGGAGTGAATTAAAGACTTAAAAAAACCTTTGGAAAATGTGACTGAGCAAAGGTTACTAGAGCTATTACTAGAGCTCATGAAATTAGTAAGTACAGAAAATTCAGGATATTGCCTTTTTTTAAATTTAAGGTCATTAATATAAATGTTCAAAATAAATCAAGAAAGGATAAATTACAAAGGACAAAATAGGGAAAGAAAACTAAGCTTCGGCTAAAGGTGAACTAGTGGTAGTCCAAAGTGCTTACCAAAATAATTATTCAAACAACAAACTAAAAATGAAAAACCTTAAATGTCACTGTACAGTTACTGACAGAACAATGTGATTAAACATCACCAAAGGACATAAGTTCCTTTAACATTGGATACAAGATTTTTAACTATTTCTAACAGTTGAGTACATCAGGAAACACAATGGTAATTTCAGTCAGAGAGGTATACTTTCTTGGCCATCAGATGTCCACAAAGACACTTAGGGGAATTAATTAATCATCACCTGATTTAATTGAGAATCCCATTTTAATGCTTTATAGCAGGTATCTATGATGTCAAATAAAAGTACTCAGAGAGAATATGAAGGAAAAATATGTACCATAAGATAAACAGGGATCATAATAATAAAGAGAAACACTTTATAATGATAAATGGGTCAATTTACAAAGAATATTTAATGATTTTAAATGCGTATGCATCTAGTAACAAAGTTCCAAAACATATGAAGCGAAACTGAGAAAACTATAAGGAGAAAGAGAACCACAGTTGGCAATTTTAACATTTTCTTCCATTGAATGAAAGAGCAAATAGCAAGTCTACAGACCATTTGTAAGAATATACAATACTTGAAAAATTCTACCAAGAAACTTGAGGCAACTGATACTTAAAAATGGCATAATAACTTATCTTTTCAAGTGCATATGAACATTCAACAGGATAGATAATATTGTGAGCCATAAAAAAAGTTTAAAAATATTGAAGTGCTTAAAATAACACAAAGCATACACTACAAGTACAACTTTGATAACAAAACCACACAGAAAGTATAAAAGAGGGACGCCTGGGTGGCGCAGTTGGTTGGACGACTGCCTCCGGCTCAGGGCGTGATCCTGGAGTCCCGGGATCGAGTCCCACATCAGGCTCCCAGCTCCATGGGGAGTCTGCTTCGCTCTCTGACCTTCTCCTCGCTCATTCTCTCTCTCACTGTCTCTCTCTCTCAAATAAATAAAATAAAATCTTTAAAAAAAAAAAAAGAAAGTATAAAAGAAAGCTGAAGACCAATATTTCTCAAGAAAATAGACACAAAATTCTTTTGTAAAAGTGTAATTATTTATATATAAAAATAAATATCTCATGACTAATAGTGGTGTAATCCTGAGATGCAAAATTGACTTTAAATCCACATATCAATCTGTGTAGTTTATTATATCAAAAATATAAATGAGTACAGGATTTTCAAAAGATGAGAAAATATTTTTGACAAAATGATTGATGACTCAGTATTAAGATGTCTATGATTCCAAAACTGATCTATAGACATAATGTAACTCTTATTAACACTTGTTACATAATACACACACACATATATACACACATACACACACATTGCAAAAACTTTGTACTAGCTGAACAGGGAGTATACATGAAATCCCTGTACCTTCCTCTCCATTTTGTTGTTATTTAAAAAAAATTGTCTCGTGAGATTAAGAGTCACTTATGGTTTGTCTCCCTCCCTATCCCATCTTGTTTCATGGATTCTTCTCCTACCCACTTAAGCCCCCGTGTTGCATCACCACTTCCTCATATCAGGGAGATCATATGATAGTTGTCTTTCTCCGCTTGACTTATTTCACTAAGCATGATACGCTCTAGTTCCATCCATGTTGTCGCAAATGGCAAACTGCGGGTTGCTGGGGGGAGGGGGGTTGGGAGAAGGGGGGTGGGGTTATGGACATTGGGGATGGTATGTGCTTTTGGGTAAATTGGAAGGGGAGGTGAACCATGAGAGACTATGGACTCTGAAAAACAATCTGAGGGGTTTGAAGTGGCGGGGGGGTGGGAGGTTGGGGTACCAGGTGGTGGGTATTATAGAGGGCACAGCTTGCATGGAGCACTGGGTGTGGTGAAAAAATAATGAATACTGTTTTTCTGAAAATAAATAAATTGGGAAAAAAATTGTCTTAAACAAAACCCCTCTGTAATAGCAAAACAAATTTGCAAAGAAAGCAGATGCAAATAACTTAAAACTACTGTATTTCAAGATTTACTAAGAGCTAAAGTAGTAAAGTGAGTTTTTTTTTTAATATAGTGTGATAATTGCCTAGAGATGGATATATAGGTCAGTGGAATAGATTTTGAAGTTTCTAGAGATCAACTCACAGTTATATACTAAATTGATTTCTGGCAAACATTTCAAGGAATTCAATGGGGAGAGGATAGTTTTTTGTTTGTTGTTGTTATTGTCTGTGAACAAACAGTGCTATAGAAAGAACAGTGGAGAAGGTGTTATTTGAGGTAAAGGTTGATATATTGAATAATAGAAAAGAATGGAGAGTCCAGAGGGAGAGTTCTACACACAGAAGACCCATAAACAATAGTGCCAAGGTAACTCAGACCAAATTATATTATGTTATATTATATTATATTATATTAGTATGGTATAGTATATACAGAAACTAACATAAATGGATTGTGAACCTAAATGTCAAAAAGTACAGTGATATGATTTTTGCAAAAAAATATATGAAAAGAATTCTATAAATTTGACATTGGCAAAGACCTATGTCAAACATAAACACAACAAACATAAAAATAATGAAAATAAAAATAATTTGGACTTCATCAAAATATAACTGTGGTCTTTATAGGATGTGATGAATAAAGTATCATTAGTAAAATGTTATTAATAAAATTAAAAAGGCAAACCACAAAAAATGCATATGCATATGTGAGAGATACATGACAAAGACACATCCATAATATGTAAGTAAAGATCTTTTAACTTAATAATAAGAAGAAAATAATAAAGGATTACAGGATTTTAAAATATAAGAATATCAAGAAGTTCATGAGAAGATGCTAAATATCATTAATCATCAAGGAGATGGTGATTAAAACCCCAAAAATATAAGACTACTTACATAAAAGAAAAGATAAACATTTTTTAAAGTTGTAAATATTAAATTTAGGCAAGAAGATTGAACAACTAGAACTTTTATTCATTGTTGTTGGGAGTATATAATTGTACAGTCATTTTGTTTCAAAGTTTACCAGTTTCCTTTGTTAATTATACCTTTATCAGAAACTCAACAATTTCACTCCCAGGTATACTCAAAGAGAAAAGAAAAAAATAATAGGTGCATAAAAAGACTTGTTCATGAATGTTCATGTCAGCTTTATTCTTAATAGATTTAAACTGAAGGTACTCAACATCTACCAAAAAGTAAATGGGTAAGCAAATCAACAGGTACATTCCTACAGTGTATACTATCCAGCAACAAAAGAGATAAGCCACTAATTACACAAAAGGAGTTGCTGAATGAAAGAAATGAGACATAAAATATATGTGTTGTAGGATTATATTTATATGGGAATCAGCATAAAGCAAGATTAATCTTTGTCAATAGAAATCAGAATGCAGGTTTCCTATGTGATGGGGATTAAAAGGGATTTATATGCAGAGGATTATTATTCTTAGGTAACGGGCATATTCTATTCTAAGATGGGAGGATAGTGACACCTGGGAAATAATTATCAAAAACTTAACAAACATATGCTAAAAATGAATGGGTTTTATTTTACATAAATCATCTCTCAGTTAAGTTGATATAAACAGCAAGAAGAAACTGGCTTATGTTATGATATATTAATCACAAGACGTATTATAAAAGAGTATTAAATTCTGGGAATTATACAAAACTAAAAGCTCAGTACTAGTATTAGCTCAACTAGTATCTAGCCATTTGATTTCAAAACAGATCAAAATACCCTATCACTAAAAACAATGCATATATACTTCAAATATCTTGTTACTTAAAATACATAAAGAGTCATTGGACAGTATTTTTTATTGTTGGGACAAGACCTTTCTGCTGTACATGGTACTTCTGACTGAAGTTTGACTTCATGTCCTTGCATGGTATAAATTTGTAATGCATCATAAGATTATTAATTTCACTCTTTTCAAATAGTAGTAGGAATTTAAGGATGTTAAAAACTATGCACAGAATCCTTCCAGATTTTTATAAAATTCCCCTTTAGTATGTTATGTTTACTTTACCTACATCTAATTTGTAAGCTTTTCTTTAAAAAAGCTCAAAGCTCTTTACTTTTAACTTGGTTTTCATAGAAACAACAGAAATTAAAACGCTTGACACATAAAATTCAACACATGAGTATATTTTCTTAAGTGTGATTATTTACAAATTCATTCTTAATTATCTGTAGCATTTGTATAACAGTTTAAAGGGTAAGTATTTTTAACCTCACTTCACAGATTAAGAAAGTGACACTGTATGTGGTGGAGATAATAGACTTCAGTTCATATTACTAGATTTTTTTAAAATGTTTTAGTCTCACATGGGAATTCAATTCAGGGAATATATTGTTTTAGGTCTATTTTCACTGAGAAATATAAAATTTACGTTTATCAACTCATTATCTTTTACTGATCAACACTGGTGTGGGTAAAATATATGAGACCTCAGTTCAAACATACTAACTCCATTTAACTGAGGGAGGCTATAGTTAATCCTAGTCAAGGAAGTGGCATTAGCCCTTTTTAAAGATAACTAACTCAAATTCTGTCTTTGAAATGGCATTTTCTCCTGAAAATCTATAAATACCAGAGAAGAAAGCTTTAAAACATATTTTTCTTTTTCTTTACTATTAAACTTAATGTAACCAATTCTGTTAGTTGCTTTAATGTACTTTTCTCCAATACAATGCATTACTTCATTAATCTCATTGTTTAGTATTCTAAACCAATATTCTATTATTAGGTTTGTTTGTTTGCTCTGGTGCCTGCTTTGGGTAGAAAATTAGTTTTTGAACAAATTCAATACATCTGGAAAAAAATTAAATGTCATGAATCACCAGTGGGTTATTCTTGCAGAACATTTTTTTTTTCCCCTGCAGACAAACTTTTTAAGTGTCAATGTCCAGAACATAGGGGGTTGAATCACAACCTCTTTAACTGTAAAGTGATATAGTTCATAGAAATATAAGAACTTCTTCATTAGTTAGAATTTTGGCCTTCTGTTTTATCCTGTGTTATATTCTGAAATACCAACACATGATAGGAAACTAAAAGTTTTATTCTAAGAGAAGAAACTTTTGCATTACACTCTTGATGCATGAACTATTGCCCCCCAAAGTCAGTCACATGAGCTATAGAACTTTCTGTGAATAAAACAGCCAACCTGCTTGTCTGAACATCTCATTGCATAATTGTTGTCTTGGCAGTCACTGAAACAGCCCACATACTTTATATGTAGAATCTTCCTTGAATTAAAGTGTAATCAGAACATTGGCATTCATTTAGAACAACAAGTGTAATCAGAACGTTGGCATTCATTTAGAACAACATTAAGTTGTTCTAAAATTCAGAATCTCCTCACAACTTTGTGGAAACAAATTGTTCTTTAATGTGCTGAGAGAGGGATGTTTTCAATTATATAAAGAACATTAGGGGGCATAAAAGCCCTTTCTGTTGACTAGCCATAGTTATCTTGAAGGGCCAGTTTCAACATCCTTCAAGTTGTTACTAGGTCCTCCTTTTCTTCCCATTGCCTTTTACCTAACAGGTTTTTTTTTTGTGTGTTGTTGTTAATAGAAAGAATGTTCCCTCACTTTTCTCTATGCATCTTTCCATAGGAGCAATACCACTGTCTCCTTCTCTGAAGCACTGGAAGTCATACCTGAAAGGCAGCTTGGATAAAGACTTATGGTCTCACCATTACCCAATGTAAAAATTTGAAGTGAGAGAGGCAAAGTCACAAAGCAACAGTGCTAATGACACCAGAGAAGCAGTAACTGAATGATCATGTACTGTGTGCTTTGCTAATGTGCAATAACCATTGAGATACATTAGAGTATAAAAAGGTGCCATTGACAGAAGCTAGACCACTGTCTATTTCAGTGGCTTTTATCTATGATAACAACCTCATCAAAATTCAATGTCAATTCTTAACATTTTACTAGGAAATTAAATTGAAGACTAGGTAATTTGTTTCAATAAATCTGAAACTGTAACACTGCCATCAATTTCTTTCCATTCCTCTTGGATTCATTCTGCTTTGTTATTTTTTTTCCCTGCTTTGTTATTTTGAAGTTAAAATCCTTTCTTTCTTTTTAAAATTGTTTCATTCACTTTCTGTTATTTTTCAAATGTATCAGACACTAAGCCTGTGGATATAAGAACTAATAAGATCAGGCACCTGCCTTCAATGAGTTTTAACCTAATCAGGTAATCCATTGACAGTATAAGAGCTGTATGAAAATGCAATTGTGCCAGATAGCATCTTTTTGATGATTTTTTTGTCAGCTGCAATCCTTAGTACATCATGTCTATAAATTTACCTAATTAGCTTGTGTGGGATAAAGAAATGAAATTACTAAAACATCAGTGTCAATATATCCATAATGGCAGATTTAGCCCTTGAAAGTACTCTCAGTTTAAAAAAAAAAAAAAAGAAAGACTTCTGAAATGCTTCCTTTTAAATCAGTCACTCAGCCTTGTCTGTCCTACCTCCACCACCTGAAAAAATACAGGGAGCAAATTATTGAACAATCTTCTTGACAGTTCCATATATTTCCAATGAATAGATGCTTCCAAATTCCCATTGTTTGCCACCTCCACAGACAAGACTCAGTTAATGAAATGGCTAATTAGATTTCTGTAATCCTGTAGTCATTGTGTCTGAGGTGTCATTTTGTCAGCATTTCTCTTGTGGCTCCTTCAGTGTGATAGGGAACATTTTCCCGTAGCCAACTTGGCGTTTGTTATTTTGCCGGAACGGCAGTTCCCCTGGTTGGTGTAATGAAATCATTGCCCTCCCAAATACAGCTCTGCCATGTAGCATTTAAATAGAAAAGAATAGGAAAATGATCATCTGATTAGTCAAACAGGCCCATGTTCAAAATCCATTTCCAAAATCAAATAATAGAATTGGCCTGGGTTCAGAGTAGAGGAATGACTTCAGTATTATTACATACTGTAGTACATATTCATTGACCAGCAGAATGTGGAAGGGTAAAAGTTCTAAATTTTATCCTATGATTCATAAGAAGTAAATTATTCAAAAAAATGGGAAAAGGGGGGCTATTTTAGGCAACTTTTTAGACCCCATTGATGGTATTACAACAAAGAAACAAAAAATCAAGACCAAAGCCACAGTCCCAGTACCAAATTAAAAGTATTTAAAATATTTGGATGATAAGTAGGATTACAGTTGATAACTTGGTAATTATTAAATAGAAAAATCAAGGCTCCTGGGTGGCTCAGGAGTTGGTTGAGTGACTGCCTCCAGCTCAGGTCACGGTCCCGGAGTCCCGGGATCAAGTCCCGTATCCGTCTCCCAGCTCTGCTGGGAGTCTGTTTCTCTCTTTGACCTTCTCTCCTCTCATGCTTTCTCTCTCTCTCTCTCTCAAATGGATAAATAAAGCCATTTAAAAAAACAGAAAAATCAAAGAGATGGTGTATTTTAATTTTAATTTATATAAATAAGTTTATTTTCTATAAACTCTCATTTCTATTTTGATCCACCTCTCTATCAGGGTGGCAAAAATTTGGTATTAATCATTTTGGCAGTCATTCCCACACTTCCAGGAGATTGTATCTAAGTTTATACTTTTTAAGTTGATTTGGGGCTGTTAGTTTAGTATCATTCTAAAGCCAAAGATTAACTCAGACTTCCAGTAAGATATTTTTAATCCATTCAGACTTCAGGCATAGGTCCATAGCAGTCAAACCTGAGATATCCCTTCAGGTCCAAGAATGTCTTCTGCTACTCTGTGTTGTTCAAGTGCATGGGGGTCATCTACTTATCTAACAAGGAATAGGAAATATCTTTGGTTATAAGAAACCATATCTACCTAATAGATATGCAATAGAATGCTTTCCCACACCAGATGTTTCAACTCTTCTGTATAGCATTAACCTAATTTGAAGCTAGATTTCATCTTAAACTCAGAAAGGGTTAGGCCAGCTCTTCAGTGCACTACCCAGCATGCTTTCTGTCCTGCAGTTACCTTGCTTACGCATCCATCACTGCCACTTAATCTCTATTTCCATCTCAGGTTTACCCCCAACAAATGATCTGCATTTAGCCTGAAGACAGAGGTAATGGACAGTAATGAAGACTTAGTCATAAACATGATATCCTCTCTAATATTACTTATGTCTTCTGTAGTGCTGTTCATTCTCCAAAGGACCTAGGGATTTGAAAAGAAAGACCAAGAACAGACCTTTCCTTTGACTTTCTTCTGTACTACATAGTTTCCTTGATACAGTAAGTATAGAATAACAAAACTGTGAGAAATAAAGAAAGGAGAGAGTGAGAGAAACAAAATAGTGGAAAAGACTGATGAGAACAATAAATGTTCCCACAAATGAAAAGATTTTTTTTTCTATCATCACAGCAGACCTGTGTGATAACTTAATATTGGTTTATCCTGCATAGATCAAACTTCTTCTTTCCCTAGAACTCCCTTCCTAGTATGTTCTTGGATAGCATGGGATATAAGAGATAGTACTTCACAAAATTTAGAAGAGGGAAGAGAATGAATATTTTATATCACACACACACTTTTTCCTCTTATCCAATCAAACACTAATCTAGGTGTTGCCATGAAGGGAGTCTGCAGATGTAATTACAATCTATAATCATTTGACTAATATAGAAACTTATGTTAACTGAATTAACATAAAAGAACAAACAAATAAACCAAAAAAAAAAACCCATTATCAACTGACACTGAATTTGAGAGATTATTCTGGGTGGGAATGAGAAGTTCTCAAAAGAGGGCTTAGGCATTCCTAGAGAGAGAGAGAGACACTTCCACTTATGAAGCAGGATCAGGATGGTTGTATGGATGGAAGGATGGATGGGTACATAGATATAGATACATGGATATAGATATGGGAGATATACACACACACACACGTATACACACATACATGTACACACATACATACATATATACACACACATACCAATTCTACTTTTCTGGTCGAACCCTGACAAATACAATCTATTCAATAAACACATTTTTCATCTAACCAATTGACTTTAGCCCCTCATTTCTGAAAGTCAGCCAATCAACAATCAACTAGTTCTAAAACATATGTCCCTGAATTCCAACTAGTCAACCACATTGCTAAACACCATGCTTTCCTGAATTCCTGTAGAAGATAGTCTGCTCTGCTCAGAAAGACTGTGCCTGACCAGCATTGCTCTCCCTTATTATAGTGAATAATAAAATTGGCTTTGCTTTTTTATTTCAGAAAGACTGTTGGTTTCATCATCCCTTAAATCCTATTATGCACATGTATTAGGGTTCTTTAAAAAAAAAACAAAGCCAGGTATATCTATATATTTACATCTATATCTATAGACAGATACATTTTTTCTTACACATTCATTACTTCCACTTAGTCTCTATTTCCATCTCTAGTTTACTCCCAAAAGATGATCTATATCTAGCCTGAATATATAGCTAATGGGCAGGAATAAACACTTGATCATACATATCAGATCTCCTCTAATACTACTTATGTCTTCTGTGACATTTTTCCTTCTCCAAAGGGCCTATGCTTTTGAAAAGAAAATTCACACACACACACACACACACACACACATATGTATATATAAATTTTCTTTTTTCATGCTTTTATAATTTTCATGTATATGTACATCTATACATATATATGTATATTATTTACATTTATTTGAGAAAAATATATGTGGTGATTTATTATAGGAATTGGCTCATGTGATAATAGAGGCCAAGAAGTCCCATGATCTGCATGCTGGAGAAGGAGAAAAGCCAGGAGAACCAGAGGAGCATGAAGAATAAGGAAAATATGATATGATCAAGGAAAGAAAATAAATCTCCAAGAACTAACCCTAAAGAAATAAATATGAATTGCCCGACAAAGAATTCAAAATAACCATCTCAAAGAAGCTCAGTGAGCTAGAAGAGAATATGGATAAAATAAACAAAACCCAGAAAATGAAATATGAACAAAATGAGAATACCATCCCTTGGCCCTACAAGGTATTACTACCTAGCTCCTACCATAACGGACTCATCGAAGGTCATTCCATCATGCCATCAAGCCAGCTGCTTCGAGGTGATGAAGAACATAGTAACAGTGAATCTATGAGCATAAATCCATTGTTGCATCTTTTTTGTGGTGACGCGAGTTCCTTATCCTGAGGAATGCAATATGGAAAACCATAACAATGAGTAAGATGCTCTGTAAGTCACAGATAGTAGTTTTGCATGCAAAGAAAGCAAAACCACATTGAGAGTAAGTCATTATTCTAGCAAGGACAAATGTTGCCCCTTCTGTGAGGGAATCTGTCCAATCTAATCAACTTGCCACTGGTTAGCTGAGTGATCATCCAAGGGAATGATGCCATATTGGGGGCTGAATGTTTATCTGTACTGCTAGTAGTTTGGGGATTCAGTGGTGGCTGTAGCCAGGTCAGTCTTGTTGAGCAGAAGTCCATATTGCTGAGTCCCTATATAGCTTCCATCCCTGTCTTTATGGCCACTTGGTTCATGAACACACTGGATAATGACAGGGGTAGGTGAGGAAAGCGTAGTTTCCATAAAACAGGTCATCCTATCCACTTGGTTACTAAAATCATCCTAAGGTTATCCTTTGGTGAACACTGGCATGTCACACAAATATATTCATGTTTTTTGGGGGGGTCTATCTACATATCTCTTCTCCACATTCAGGGAGGTCTATCTACATATCTCTTCTCCACATTTCTTCATTACCAATTTTCTAATCATGTTCTTTGCAAGTCCCTGGCCAACAGTCAAACAGTGGCTACAAGCCCATGAATCAGTATATAACCACATATCTGGCCATTTCCCCTTCCAAGCAAAGTGAACCAGGTGCAGGTCTCAAAACTTTGCCCCAAATCACTGTCCTTCATGGATGTTCCAGAGAGGGGTTGTTGTGGTATAGCTGTATACTTTTGTGAGATATATACACATTTTACAGATCTATAAAAAGGGCCTTCTCTTCCTTTGTCAAGTGATCATAGGGAATTTCCCATAAGACAGCAGGTGCAAGCTGAGAGAGAGAAGCAGGAGTAGGAATTATAAGCATATAGGCCACTTTTTCATGTAACTAAACTTGTGCCTTTAGAGATTACTCAGTCCTGTTCATTATGGAGGCCCCAAATTTCCATATGTGGAAGCTAGCAAACGAACCAGGAAAACCAGGGGTATGATTCACTCTGAGTCCAAAGGCCAGAAGACCAGGAAAGCCAATTGATATGAGTCCAAATACAAGGTGGAAATCTAAGAACCAGGAGAGCTGATGTCTGAGAAAAGGGGAAGAAGCATGTCCAGCTGACACAAAGAGAAATACACTCTTCTTCTACATTTGTGTTCTCTTCAGTCTACCAGTTCAAATCCTAACCTCTTATAGAAACATCCTCACAGTCATACCCAAAAGTAATGTTTTACCAGCTATCTGAGCATTACTAAGTCCAGTCAAGTGAACACAAAATTAACAATCCCAACACATCAGAGTGTATTTCAAAATCTAGACTTTTCACTTAATCTGCATTGGGTAATCCATTTTGCCTGTATTACAACCTACTTCAGGTCATTATTTGCCCACAAATGTTCTCTGTGCTCTTTCTTCACAATATTGAATTTTTAACTTTATCCATATATTTGAAGATTTTTTTTAAAAAGTATTTGAAAAAAGTCTATATTTAAGTGAACCATTATAAAATATTTGTCTATTATTTTCTTATGTAGTTACGTATATATATATATTTTTCTTGATAGAAGGACTTAGAAAATTGCTGAACCAAGCAATGAAGGAAATAGCCCATGTAAACTGGCTTCACAAAAGGCCTAAAACAAAGTAATAATGTAATAAACTATTATTATTACTCTTACTACTAACAGTAGTAGTAAGAGTAGTAGAAAGTAGTAATAATAGCAGTAATCGTAATAATGATAGTAGTAAGTAATGAGTAATAAGCAATAATAGTGTATTAGTAATAATAAAGATTTTAATGGGAAAAAAAACTATTGTACTCTGTACATGGACAGAAAAAACTTACTGAGAATTTTCCACTTTATACCGACAAGAAGAAAGACAAGGAATAACACTTTTTTTTTTTTTTTAAGAATGCCTATTTATTTTAGGAAGGCCATCAAAATTGCTTTAAAGTCCAAATGGAATGTTCACCATTAGCAATGAAGGAAAAGTATCCATTTACTTTAGAGGAGAGTAAATATAATGTCACAGTACTTGAGAAAGATCACTTCAAAATTCTAGTACATTATTTTAAAATCACTTTTCAAACTAAATTACACTTAAGAAGAATAAAATTTGAAAAAAAAAGACTTCAATTAAGACTCATTAATATTCTATTCAAGTTTAGTAGGCAACAATTACTTCTATTTTGATGTATTTAGTCCTTGATTCAGTTGTAATATTTCTAAATAAGCTGAAATAGACCTGCAAATAGCACAAAAGAGAAGCTAATTTAGTATCTGCCTAAGGAAGAATTTTTTTAAATGCCCAATTAAATGATTATTAAATGTTTTAATTTCCCTGCAATCATTATAGTCTCCAATTCATGTAAGAGAGAGTGTGAATAATAAAGCCATCTTACCATTTGACATTTTTTTCTAAGCCATTAACACCATTTTTTCCTGTTGAGATTACTCCCATCACACTGGGGAAAATACTATTTGCAAATAAATAGCATGTCCTTTAAACCTGTATTGCTATGCAATTTAGGATAAGGAAAAAGAACTTTATCTCAAAAAATATTAATGGGTCTCTACTAGATCTTATTTCAGATAAATTTCCATTACTTGCAAAGAGTTTTATGATTTCTCTTAGGATAGTTTTAAAAAACATGATTATCTTTTTTCTTAGTGACAGATTCATCTGTCAAGCAGTATCCCCAGCGATGGCATTTACAATGAATATCTTAAGAACAGACCAGAACTAAAATCACATGCAATGCCTATTTTTTGTAAACTGGCTTCCTTTTAACTAACTTTCCTTCCTTCATTGGCTTTTTAAAAAGCTTTATAAAAGCAAATAATTGGCCTTATACTTTTTGAGATTTTTAAAGAGCATTAATATCTCTATTTAGGCTCATGCATAAGACTTGGGTATAAAACCATGCTAATATAAAAATAAGTCAAGTTATTCACATAACCTTGGCCCTAAATATAGAATAATTTCAGGTATGATCACTTCTATGATTTAAATACCCAGGGTAAGCATTAAAATTCTTAATTTTTTTTTCCTCTTGCATTGATCCAGAACCAGATAAAGATTTAAAATAAGAGGGCACCTGGGTGGCTCAGTGAGTTAAAGCCTCTCCTTTGGCTCAGGTCATGATCCCAGGGTCCTTGAATAGAGCCTCACATCAGGCTCTCTGCTCAGGAGGGAGCCTCCTTCCTCCTCTCTCTCTGCCTGCCTCTCTGCCTACTTGTGATCTCTGTCTGTCAAATAAATAAATAAATAATCTTTTTAAAGAAAATAAGAGAGCACAAAAAATAGGAGAGATGGGATGCCTGGGTGGCTTAGTCGGGTAAGTGGTTGGCTTTGTTCAGGTCAGGATCTCAGAGTCCTGGGATAAGTCTAACTCAGGGCTCCCTGCTCAGAGAAGAGTCTGCTTCTCTCCCAGCCTCTGCCCTTCCCTCATGCTCCTGCTCCCTCTCCTTCCTTCACATAAATGAATGAATAAATAAATAAATAAATAAATATTAAAGTGGGGGTAAAAAGAAAGAAAGGAAGAACAAATTCACCGGTATTAAATAGTGTTAAACTCATTGTAGTCATCATTTTTCTGGGTATTCTACCCAAACTCTTTTTTTTTTTTTTAAAGATTTTATTTATTTGACAGAGAGAAATCACAAGTAGGCAGAGGCAGGCAGAGAGAGAGAGGGGAGAAAGCAGGCTCCCTGCAGAGCAGAGAGCCCGACGCGGGGCTCGATCCCAGAACCCTGGGATCATGACCCGAGCCTAAGGCAGAGGCCCTAACCCACTGAGCCACCCAGGCGCCCCTCTACCCAAACTCTTATGTGTAAGTGTTATCTTCGATTTCATGGAATGAACAGAGACTATGGATCAATGTGGAGCTGAATTTGAACACAGTTTGGTTAGATACTGCATAAAGTAATTATCCTCTAAAAACCTAGGCTTTCTCATCTACAAAATGATTGTAACATGGCTATTTTATATATTTTCAATTAACACTGCATGAAATAAGCATAATAGCATAATAAGCATAATCTCCTGTAATAAGATTAATGGAATAAAGAGCCTAGAACCAGAGCCATACAATATAGACAACTGATCTTTAACAAACAAGTAAAGGAAATGCAATGGACAAAGATAGTCTTCTCAACAAATGGTATCGAAAAAACTGGACATCCACTGCAAATAAATAAATAAAAATAAAAATCTAGACATTGACTTTATACTTTTATACCTTTATGACTTTTGACCTTTCATAGAATTTGCTCAAAGTAGACCATAGACCATAGACCTAAATGCAAAATTATAAAATTCCCAGAATATTATAGGAGATAATATAGATGACCTTGAGTTTGGCAAATGATTTTTAAGTACACACCAAAGTCATGATTTATGAAATAAGTAATTTATAAACTGGAGGCCATTAATATTAAAAACTTCTGTTCTGTAGAAGACACTGGCAAGAAAATGAGAAGATAAGTCTCAGACTGGGAAAAAATATTTGCAAGAGACCTATCTAATAAAGGACTGCTACCTAAGATAAACAAAGAACTCCTAACAACAGGAAAACAAACAACTCAATTAAAAAAAAAAAAAAATAGGTGGTGGATCCTGAGTGGCTCAATCAATTGAGCATCTGACTCGATTTCAGCTCAGGTTGTGTGATCTCAAGATCCTGGGATGGAGCCCCTCATTGATAGTCCCTTTATTAGTAATTGTCAAAACTCAGAATCCAGGATATACTTCAGTAGGTGAACGGATAAATAAACTGTAATACACCCAGACAGTTTAATGTTAAATAGTGCCAAAAAACAATGAAACATCAAGCCACAAAAAGACATGAGGAACCATTAATGCATATCAGTAAATGAAAGAAGTCAATCTGAAAGACTATAGACTGTATGATTCTAACTATATGATGTTCTAGAAAAGGCAAAACTATGGAGACCATAAAAAGACTGGCGATTGCCAAGTGAAACTATTTTATGTGACATTATAATAGTGGACGCATGTCAAGATACATTTGTCAGAACTCATAGACTGTACCAAGAATGAACTTTACTGGAAATTATGGACTTTGAGTAATAATGATGAATCAATAGAGCTTTATTGATTGTAATGAATGTCCCACTTTGGTATAGGATATTGAGAGTGGAGAAGGCTATGAATGTATGGGAACAAAAGGGATATGAAGACCTCTCTGTTTTTATGTGGGTATACTGAAACTTTCAATTAGAAAGTATCACTTGGCTCATTTGTTGGTGGGAAGTAAGAGATTCTGATTTTCTCTGAAAAAGACCACCAACATGGATTGTCTTTCCAAGTTTAAGAAACTTTTGTGATCTCTAGTATCAAAAAGGCATTATGAATTTTCTGTTGATCATCATTTGTATGGTTTGAATGGGCAATTGGCCTTTTGCTGATATGCCTTTAATTGTTAGTGTGACCAAAAAATGTAGAGGAGTGTCATAAATATTTGATATGAGGAATATTATGAATGGAAAGCCAAGGGAGGACAAGGAGAAAGTGGAGGGAACAAGTCATATAATCCAGTGGCCAGGATATTGAACATACCTTCTTGACTGAGTCAGTAAATAGAGACAGCGATTAAAAGTCTTAAACCTGGAATTCCAGTCCATATACAGTACTCCTTTTCCAAAGAGCACATTTTCTTACATCACATTTTTGGAATTAGTTTCTTCCTCACGTCCAGTTGGCTATATTATGTGAACCCTCATCTAGGTTCTGTGCTGTTTATTCACCTGGTTTCTGTATTCATACTGACAGTACAGAGTTTTCTAGAATTCTCAGGTGAACTCCCACTGACAGGTATGGGGTCTCTCACTAACTATTCATGGATGCCCTTGATGTGACACTTGACAAGAGGACACCAAGGAACATTGTTTCTCAGAGGTTGGCAGACAGTTACAGTGTAAGGACACTGGACATGACTCACACTCCAGGGCAACTGCTGATCAGGTGAGTGCTCTGGTTAGAGTAAGAGGCCCCAGCTAACATAAGTTTTGTACAGGTGGCTAGTAAGTACTTCATTTTCACTACATCTTGGACATATTAAATACTGCTGTATGTGGGAATATTTTAGTATTCTTACTTGATATAGTTGAAAAAATTAAGTGATATAGTATGTTGTCAATCTTTGAAAAATACATATCATGAACATGATAGTTATTATTAACTAATAATAGCCAGGTCTTCTATTGTGGTACAGACAACCCACATTTAATCTTTGTTTTTCTTAACCTGTATAATACACAGACAAACTCCATTTCTTCCTAGCAAAATCACACTCTCCCCCTCAATTACCTGAAATTGAAAGAATCGTACTAGATTTTAATACTCCGAGTTAGAAAAAGTTCTTTTACATTTGTGTGGGAATAAGGTGGGGTCAGTTGTTTCTTAGCATCTAAGACCACCAAATTCCGTATTATCAATGTCACAGTTGGAAACTAAAGTCCCAACTTCAGGCTATTGGGAAACAAAAGGAAGTGAAATTAAGGATTAAGGGCTGCCTGCTTACTAAACTGCAGAATATGCCTTGTACTAGAGATGAAATGATTCAATTCAATTCCACTGCAGAATGATGTGAAAATGAAACTGATGGGAAAGCAAATGGAAACAGCTGTGTTTTACTGCAACACAGGCAGTCTGCACATTTTGCTGCTTATTTATAATGAAAACGGAAATTGTAAGTGACAGGCTGAGGGTAGTTTATAAAGCAAACATTTTGAAGCCTTGGAGGTGCTATTGCTTTGTGAAAGGCAACCAGCTGACCCACCTTTTCCATTATGCATGGTCACTGAATTCTTTTACAGTGATGGAAGCACAACATTTTCATATCAAAAGGCAAGTGCTTGAATTTACAGGAAAACAAAATTTCATGGAGCCCAGTAGGTATATTATGATTTTCTAAATTTTAACTTAGAATAAGTAGTTGATCAGAATATATCTGATTTAGAAGCTTTAAGAACTAGACCTTGGACAACAGGGTGCCTTCTGCCCATGTAATGAGAAGTCTAAAAGTAAGTATAACAATGCTGATGTCATGGTTCAATGATCTGGACAGTGATACAGGATTCTTCTATGTTTTGTTTTCCCCATGTGTATTTTATCCTCATGTTCCCCATGTGCTGCTGCAGCTTCAAGCTCATGTCCCAAATGACTATGCCTAAATGAAGATGACTAAAGGGTTTAATTTGGGTTGAGTCAGCAATAAAACAGGATAACTTTCCATTGACAAAAGTAAAAATATATTCTGTATCTCAGAGGCATTATTCATATGCATAATGAATACTGGCATATAAACATTGTGTTCTAATGACACACCTTTGTTACAGTCTGATAAAGTATTTTCTGCTATCACAGCCCTATTATTCCAAGGATACAAAGGAAATTTGGCTCAGAGGTTGGTCAACTACAACCTTGCACTGCAATTGCCAACCGTTTTCTCTAACAGTCAGGGTTGCAGCTGAGTGTGCATACATGATTGTTTTACAAAGTCCTGTTTATTCCTTCCTGCTCTATTAAGAGATGACTTTTCTGACAATACGCACGCATACACACTCACACAAATGATCTAGGTGGTGATATCTACTCACACAGTGACACAATCTAAGCCTACCTTATGACACCCTGAGAAAGATTTGTTCTAATGGATTTAGTTTTCTTTCTGAGATTGCATAGATCTGTTATCTTGGCCTTATGATAATTTAAGCCTGGCTCATTACAAGTGTCCACATGGGATTTCTTTTCATTCTTAAAAGACAACTGGCAAAACAGTATAGTAAGCCCAGTTGGTGTGTTCATTCATCCAAAAGAAAGTTTCGTTTTGTGCCAGGCTAGAAATTGAGATAGGTGAAGAGCATGTATTTCAAACTCTTAAGCAAGAGGAAAACTCACACAGAAATAATTTCAATTTAGGGAGATGATAGGCTAGATTAGCATCATAAAAACCTAGGATGGGAAAACAGAAGACATGATGAGTAAGTATGCCTAGGAGAGGAAGGTGATCTTTCAAAATGGCGAGTGCACTTGAACTGAATCTTGGAAGAAAACTAGAATCTAAATATTTAAAAAAAAAAAAAAAAAGGAGGTAGAGGGGAGAGACATTAGCAAGATGGTGGAACAGGAAATCCCAGTTATCATTACCCTCACAGAAATGCCATTCTAATAACCATAAACAAAGCAAAACACCTTTATGAGAGGTTCACAATCAAGTTAAGAAATTTCAGTAACTAGGCCAGCACAAAACTGAGAAAATGAATAGGAAGAGCAATTTCACTTTTGCCTTGTCAGTCTAAACTGACTCAACCAGTTCTAGTAACTAGGAATGTAAATGCGAAAGTTCAGAGAAGGTAAGTTCATAGAAAATGTTTGAAAGGCTCTCATCTTCTCCAGCCAGGCTAACTGGGGAAGATATTACCTGTAAAAGCCAGTCCTTAAAGACTGGGAAGAAGGACTGTTTCTTCAGATGCCTGGACACAAATGCAAAGTTTCAAGGAACATGAATAATAAGGAAAAGATGATATGATCAAGGAAACAAAATAAATCTCCAAGAACTGACCCTAAAGAAATAGAGAGATATGAATTTCCCAAAAAAGAATTCAAAATAATCATCTCAAAGAAGCTCAGTGAGCTAGAAGAGAATATGGATAAAAACTAAACAAAACCCATAAAATGAAATATGAAAAAAATGAGAATACAAAGGAAGAAATAGAAACTGTAACAAAAAAATGAATAAAATAAAATTCTGGACCTGAAGAATATAACTGAACAATTCTTCAGAGGGGTTTAACAACATATTTGATTAAGTAGAAGGGAGACTCAGCCAACATGAAGACAAGTCATTTGAAATTATCCAGTTAGGGAAGCAAAAAGAATAAAAGAATGTGAAGAAAGTCAGAGATTTATAGGACACCATTAACCCAATTAATATATCTATACGTGAGTCCTGGAGAGAGAAAAGAGAGAGTCTAGGTAAGAAATCTTAATTAAAGAAATAATGGTCCCAAATTTCCCAAATCTGGGGATGGAAAAGAAAATCCAGATTCATAAATTCCAAAGGATCCCTCAAAAAGATGAAGAGAAAGGGGGAGGAGTCAAGATGGCGGAGAAGTAGCAGACTGAGACGACATCAGGTAGCAGGAGATCAGCCAGATAGCTTATCAATCCATTGTAAACACCTACAAATCCAACAGGAGACCAAAGAGAAGAAGAGCAACAATTCTAGAAACAGAAAATCGAACACTTTTTGAAAGGTAGAATGGCAGAGAAGTGAATCCAAAGCAATGGGAAGATAGACCGCGGGGGGAGGGGCCGGCTCCCAGCAAGTGGCAGAGCAATGGAGCACAAAATCAGGACTTTTAAAAGTCTGCTACATGGAGGGACATCACTCCAGAGGCTAAACTGGGGTGAAGCCCATGCAGGTCCCGCAGGTCACAGAAGGATCAGGAGGTGTCTGAATGTCACAGAGCTCACAGGTATTAGAGCAGGGAAGTCGGCTACAGAGACAGAGCAATGGAATGAGCTCTCAGATCAGGGTTACCTTGAACCGGTCACAAGTGGGCGTGAGCTTGGAGCACAGCCAGAGGCCAGGAAGACGGGAGTGACTCAGGACTTTTCTCTGAGGGCGCACTGAGGAGTGGGGCCCTGAACTCTCAGCTCCTCTGGGCCAGAGATTGGGAGGCCGCCGTTTTCATTCCCATCCTCCGGAACTCTATGGAAAGCGTTTAGGGAACAAAAGCTCCGGAAAACGAACCTGAGGGGATTACTTAGCCCAGCCCCTGGTAAGGGCAGTGCAATTCTGCCTGGGGCAAAGACACTTGAGAATCACTACAACAGGCCCCTCCCCCAGAAGATCAACAAGAAATCCAGCCAAGACCAAGTTCACTTACCAAGGAGAACAGCAGAATTCCAGAGCAGGAGAAAACAAAGCATGGAATTCATGGCTTTCTCCCCATGACTCTTTAGTCTTGCAGTTAATTTAATTTTTCTTTTTAATTTTTTTTTCTAATTTTTTTAAACTTTTACCTTTTCCTCTTTTAATGATTTTTAACTAGTTTATCTTAACAACACCTTTCATAAAAAATAATCTTTTTTGAACCTTCATTATTATAGTTATATTTTATCCTTCATTGTATCTAATTTTATATTTTGTATATACATAGGGTTTTTTCTTCTAAAAAATTTGAGGTACAACTTCTAATAGATAAAAATATACCCTAAATCTAGCTCCGGGCTTGTTCTACTCTCCAGACCAAGCAAAACCTCTCCACTTTATTTTTCTTTATTCTCCCAATCAACTTTATCAACTCATTTTTTAGAAATTAAACAAAAATTTTTTCCTCTTTATAGGCATATTCCATCCCATTGTTGTATTTACCCTTACATATGTTTTTCATTCTGTAAAATTTTGGGAGGCAGTTTCTTCTAAGAGACCAAAATACTCGCAAAATTAAGTGGGTAACCCTGTTATAGTCAGCTGTCTAATAATAAAATTTATAAGTCTCAGTGACGAAGAGAAGATCTTGAAAGCAGCCCAGGAAAAGAAGTCTGTAATACAATGGTAAAATATTAGATTGGCAGCAGACTTATCCACAGAGACCTGGCAGGCCAGAAAGAACTGGCATGATATATTCAGAACACTAAATGAGAAAAACATGCAGCCAAGAATGGTATATCAGTTAGGCTATCATTGAAAATAGGAGAGATAAAAAGCTTCCACAACAAACAAAAACTGAAAGAATTTGCAAACACCAAACCAGCTCTACAGGAAATATTGAAAGAGGTCCTCTAAGCAAAGAGAGGGCGTAAAAGTAGTAGATCAGAAAGGAACAGATACAATATACAGTAACAGTCACTTTACAGGCAATACAATGGCACTAAACTCATATTTCTCAATAGTTACCCTGAATGTTAATGGGCTAAATGCCCCAATCAAAAGACACAGGGTATCAGAATGGATAAAAAAACAAAACCCATCAATATGCTGCCTACAAGAAACTCATTTTAGACCCAAAGACACCTCCTGATCTAAAGTGAAGGGGGTGCAAAACAATTTACCATGCTAATAGACATCAGAAGAAGGCTGGGATAGCAATCCTTATATCAGATCAATTAGACTATAAGCCAAAGACTATAACAGGAGATGAGGAAAGATATTATATCATACTCAAAGGATCTGTCCAACAAGAAGATCTAACAATTTTAAATATCTATGTTCCTAACAGGGGAGCAGCCAACTATATAAACAAATTAATAACAAAATCAAAGTAACACATTGACAATAATACAATAATAGTAGGGAACATTAACACTCCCCTCACTGAAATGGACAGATCATCCAAGCAAAAGATCAACAAGGAAATAAAGGCCTAAATGACACACTGGACCAGATGGACATCACAAATATATTCAGAACATTTCATCCCAAAGCAACAGAATACACATTCTTCTCTAGTGCATATGGAACATTCACCAGAATTTATCACATCCTGGGCCATAAATCAGGTCTCAACCAGTATCAAAAGATTGGGATCATTCCCTGCATATTTTCAGACCACAATGCTCTGAAGCTAGAACTCAATCACAAAAGGAAATTTGGAAAGAACCCAAATACATGGAGACTAAACAGCAACGTTCTAAAGAATGAGTGGGTCAACCAGGAAATTAAAGAAGAATTGAAAAAATTCATGGAAACAAATGATAATGAAAACACAACGGTTCAAAATCTGTGGGACACAGCAAGGGCGGTCCTGAGAGGAAAATATATAGTGGTACAAGCCTTTCTCAAGAAACAAGAAAGGTCTCAAATACACATTCTAACCCTACACCTAAAGGAGCTAGAGAAAGAACAACAACAACAAAAAGCCTAAACCCAGCAGGAGAAGAGAAATCATAAAGATCAGAGCAGAAATCAATGAAATAGAAACCAAAAAAAAAAAAAAAAAATAGAAAAAATCAACGAAACTAGGAACTGGTTCTTTGAAAGAATTAATAAGATTGATAAACCCCTGGCCAGACTTATCAAGAAGAAAAGAGAAAGAACCCAAATAAATAAAATTATGAATGAAAGAGGAGAGATCACAACCAACAACAAAGGTATACAAACAATTATAAAAACATATTATGAACAACTTTATGCCAACAAATTTGACAATCTGGAAGAAATGGATGCATTCCTAGAGACATATAAACTACCACAACTGAACCAGGAAGAAATAGAAAACCTGAACAGACCTATAACCATTAAGGAGATTGAAACAGCCATCAAAAATCTCCAAACAAACAAAAGCCCAGGGCCAGATGGCTTCCCAGGAGAATTCTACCAAACATTTAAAGAAGAATTAATACCTATTCTCCTGAAACTGGTCCAAAAAATGGAAATGGAAGGAAAACTTCCAAACTCACTTGATCCCAAAACCAGACAAGGATCCCATCAAAAAAGAGAACTACAAACCAATATCCTTGACGAACACAGATGCAAAAATTCTCACCAAAATACTAGCCAACAGGATCCAACAGTACATTAAAAGGATTATTCACCACGACCAAGTGGGGTTTATTCCAGGGCTGCAAGGTTGGTTCAACATCAGCAAATCAATGTGATACAATACAATAAAAAAGAAAGAAAAAGAACCATGATACTCTCAATAGATGCTGAAAAAACATTTGACAAAGTACAGCAGCCCTTCCTGATCAAAACTCTTCAAAGTGTAGGGATAGAGGGCACATACTTCAATATCATCAGAGTCATCTATGAAAAACTCACCACAAATATCCTTCTCATTGGAGAAACACTGAAAGTTTTTCCGCTAAGGTCAGGAACACAGCAGGGATGTCCATTATCACCACTGCTATTCAAAATAGTACTGGAAGTCTTAGCCTCAGCAATAAGACAACAAAAAGAAATTAAAGGCATCCAAATTGTCAAAGAAGTTAAACTATCACTATTTGCAGATGATATAATACTATATATGGAAAACCCAAAAGACTCCACTCCAAAACTGCTAGAACATGTATAGGAATTCAGTATAGTGTCAGGATATAAAATCAATGCACAGAAATCAATTTCATTTCTCTACACCAACAACAAGACAGAAGAAAGAGAAATCAAGGAGTTGATCCCATTTACAGTTGCACCCAAAACCATAGGATAGCTAGGAATAAACCTAACCAAAGAGGCAAAGAATCTATATTCAGAAAACTATAAAGTACTCATGAAAGAAATAAGGAAGATACAAAGAAATGGAAAAATGTTCCATGCCTCTGGATTAGAAGAATATTGTGAAAATGTCTATGCCACCTAAAGCAATCTACACATTTAATACAATCCCTATCAAAATCCCATCCATTTTTTTCAGAGAAATGGAACAAATAATCCTAAAATTTATATGGAACAAGAAAAGACCTCAAATAGCCAAAGGAATATTGAAAAAGAAAGCCAAAGTTGGTGGCATCACAATTCTGGACTTCAAGCTTTATTACAAAGCTGTCATCATCAAGACAGTATGGTACTGGCACAAAAACAGACACAGAGATGAATGGAACAGAATTGAGAGCCCAGAAATAGACCCTCAACTCTATGGCCAATTAATCTTTGATGAAGCAGGAAAGAATGTCCAAAAGACAGCCTCTTCAACAAATGGTGTTGAGAAAATTGGACAGCCACATGCAGAAAAATAAAATTGGACTATTTCCTTATACCACACATGAAAATAGACTCAAAATGGATGAAGGACCTCAATGTGAGAAAGGAATCCATCAAAATCCTTGGGGAGAACACAGGCAGCAACCTCCTGGACCTCAGCCACAGCAAATTCTTCCTAGGAGCATCGCCAAAGGCAAGGGAAGCAAGGGCAAAAATGAACTATGGGGACTTTATCAAGATCAAAAGCTTTTGCATAGCAAAGGAAACAGTCAACCAAACCAAAACACAACTGACAGAATGGGAGGAGATATTCTCAAGTGACATATCAGATAAAGGGCTAGTATCCAAAATCTATAAAGAACATATCAAACTTGACACCCAAAGAAAAAATAAGAGAAATGGGCAGAAGACATGAACAGACATTTCTGCAAAGAAGACATCCAGATAGCCAAGAGACATATGAAAAAGTGTTCAACATCACCTGGCATCAGGGAAGTAGAAATCAAAACCACAATGAGATACCACCTCACACCAGTCAGAAGGGCTAAAATTAACAAGTCAGGAAATGACAGATGTTGGAGAGGATGAAGAAAAAGGGGAACCCTCCTACAGTGTTGGTGGGACTGCAAGCTGGTGCAGCCGCTCTGGAAAACAGCACGGAGTTTCCTCAAAAAGTTGAAAATAGAGCTACCCTACAACCCAGTAAATCACATTACTGGGTATTTACCCTAAAGATACAAATGTAGTGATCTGAAGAGGCACATGCATCTGAATATTTATAGCAGCAATGTCCACAATAGCCAAACTATGGAAAGAACCTAGATGTCCATCAACAGACAAATGGATAAAGAAAGTGGTGTATATATATATATATATATACATACAATGGAATACTAGGCAGCCATCCAAAGACATGAAATCTTGCCATTTGCAATGATGTGGATGCAACTAGAGGGTATTATGCTGAGCAAAAGAAGTCAATCAGAGAAAGAAAATTATCATATGATCTCTTTGACATGAGGAATTTGAGAGGCAGAGTGTGGCGTTTGGGGCAGGGAAGGAAAAAATGAAACAAGATGGGATTGGGAGGGAGACAAACCACAAGAGACTCTTAATCTCATGAAACAAACTGAGGTTTGCTGGGTGGAGGGTGGGTGTGGAAAGGGTGGTTGGGTTATGGACATTGGGGAGAGTATGTGATATGGTGGGTGCTCTGAAGTGTGTAAGCCTGATGATTCACAAACTTGTACCTCTGGGGCAAATAATATATTATATGTTAATAAAATAATTAATACTAAAAAATAAATTTAAAAAATAAAATTTTTTATGAAATTGAATTTTTGTTATTATCATAAAAGAGATTTATGATTATAACATATTTTATATAAGCCTTATGGTAACTACAAAAAACCCCCCACAGATGATAGTCAAAAAAGAGGAAAAAAAATAAAGACATATCATTAAAAAATCAGTAAAAGAGAAGGGAAAACAGCAAAGAGGAAAAGAGGCACAAAAGAACTACAAATAGAAAACAATTAACAAAATGGCAATAATAGATCCTTACCTATCAATAATAACTTAAATATAAATGGATTATACTCTCTAATTAGAAGATATAAGGTGGCTGAAGGGAAAAGATATTAAAAGACCCAACTGTTTCTTATTCATTTCTATGAATAGGAAACTTACTTTAGATTTAATAGTACACAGGCTGAAAGCAAAGGGATAGAAAAAGATATGCCATGTAAATGGTAACCAAAAGAGAGCAAGGGTAGCTATAATTGTATCATACAAAATAGATGTTAATTTACAAACTGTGTCAAGGCCCAAAGAATGATATTATATAATGATAACAGAGTCACTTCACCAGGAAGATATGAAAATTATAAATATATATATGTTCAACATCAGAGCATTTTTTTTAAAGATTTTATTTATTTATTTGACAGACAGAGATCACAAGCAGGCAGAGAGGCAGGCAGAGAGGAGAAATCAGGCTCCCTGCTGAGCAGAGAGCCCGATGTAGGACTCGATCCCAGGACCCTGAGATCATGACCTGAGCCGAAGGCAGAGGCTTAACCCACTGAGCCACCCAGGTGCCCCAACATCGGAGCATTTAATTACATATAACAAACATGGACAGATCTGTAGAAAGAAATACATAGCCATATAATAACAGTAATACCCACTTTCATAATGGATTGCACATCTAGATAGAAAATCAGTAAGGAAACAAAATTATAAGCAAATGGACCTAACAGACATAGATCATTCTACCTAAAAGCAGCAGAATAGTGTCTTCTCAAGTGTCATGGAAGAATATCCAGGATAGATCACATATTAGGCTTCAAAACCAATTTAACATATTTAAGAAGACTGAAACCATAACCAGAAATCTTTTCAGACCACAGTGGAATAAAAACTGGGAAACAGTGACAATAGAAAACTGAAAAATTCACAAATATATAGAAATCAAACAACACACTCTTTAACAAACACTGGATCAAATAGGAAACCAAAAAGGAAGTTTAAAAATATATTGAAACCAGTGAAAATGAAATTCAATTTGCCAAAACTAATGGCAAGCAGCAAAAGAAGGAAGATTATAGCTATAAATGTTTGCCTTAAAAAAGAAAAGCTCAAACAACCTAATTTTACACATCAATGAACTAGAAAAAGGAGAGCAAACTAAGTTCAAATTTAGCAGAAGGAAGGAAATAATAAAGATTATAGAAATACTTGAATAGAGAATAGTGGAACTAGAGAAAAATCAGAGTCTGGGTTGGTTTCTGAAAAGATAAAATTGACAAAAACTTCACTAGATGAAAAGGGAGCAGATTCAAGATCAGAAGTGAAAGAAGATATTACAACTGATACTACTGAAATAAAAAGGACAATATGATGAACAATTATTTCCCAACTAACTGGACAACCTCCAGGAAATCAGTAAATTCTAGAAAGATACAGCCTGGAAACACTGAATTACAAAGAAACAAGAAAATCTGAATAGACCTCTAAATAATAAAGAGATTGAAGCTCTAACCAGACACCTAATAACAAAGAAAAGCCCAGGACCAGATGGCTTCACGGGTGAAATCTACCAAATGTTAAAGAATTAATGCCAGACCTTTTCAAACTCTTCTAAAACTGAAGAGGGAGAACACTTCCAAACTCATTTTATGAGCCCAGCATTACCCTGATAACAAAGCCAGATGAAGACACCACAAGAAAAGACAACTACAGTCCATTATTCCTGATGAACACAGATGCAAAAATCCTCAATAAAATACTAGCAGGACAAATTCAGCAGCAGAGTAAAATAATCAGATACCATGACAAAGGAATATTTATCCTTAGGATGGAAGAATGGTATCACATGAAAACCAGTAAATGTGATATATCACATCAGCAAAATAAAAGATAGAAATCAAATGATCATCTCAATAGATGTAAAAATACAGACAAAATTCAACATCCTTTCATGATTAAAAATTCTCAACAGGGATAGAAGGAAATCAACTTAATGAAAACTATGTATGGCAAGCCCATAGTTAACATCATACTCAAGAGTAAAAAGTTGAAAGCTTTTCCTCTAAGATCAGAAATAAGACAAAGACACCATTCTTGCCACTTCTAATCAACACAGTCCTGAAGTTCTAATCAGAGCCATTAGGCAAGAAGATAAATAAAAGACATTTACACTAGAAAGGAAGAAATAAAATCATCTGTTTGCAGATGACATAATCTTATATGTAGAAAACCCTAATGGCTACACAGGCGCACGTGCACACGCACAAAATGTTGGAACTAATCAATAAATACAGTAAAGTTGCAGCATACAAAATAAGCATACAAAAATTTTTGTCTATACGCTAACAAAAAACTTTCTAAAAGGGAAATTAAGGAAACAACATCATCTAATATGAAATCAAAAAGTATAAAATAGATGTATACATATGAAGGTAAGGAAGACTTGTACACTGAAAACTGTAAAATACTGATGAAAGAAATTAAAGTCACCAACAAGTGAAAAGATATCCTGCATTGATGAATTGGTAGACTTAGTATTGTTAAAATGTCTATGGTACCCAAAGCTCCCTAGATTCAATGCAATTTTTAATGTAATTCTTATCAAAATCCCAATAGCACGTCTAATAGAAATAGAAAATGCAATCCTAAAATTCATATGGAAACACAGAGGAACTCAAATATCCAAAACAATTGAGAAGGAAGAACAGAGCTGGAGGCCTCTCACTTCCTGATCTCAAGTTATTTTACAAAGCTATAGTATTAAAACAGTATGATACTGACATATACACAGATATGAAAATCAATGGAACAAAATAGGGGAGCCCAGAAATAAAATCCATATATATACAGTAAAATGGTCTTCAAAAGAATACACTGTGGGGAAAGGTTAGTTTCTTCAGCAGATGGTGCAGGGAAACCTGGATATCCACATGCAAAAGAATGAAATAAAGACCTTTATTTTATACAACACACAAGAACCAACTCAAAATGTACTAAATATTTAAAGACTTCAAACTGTACAACTCCTAGAAGAAAGTATTGGTCTCAGGAATGATTCCTTTGGTAAGACACCAAAGTCACAAGAACAAAAGCAAAAATAAATAAGCAGGACTATTTCAAACTAAAAAAATTCTGCCAAAAAAAAAAAAAATCAATAAATGAAAAGGAAACCTACAGAATGGGGGGAAACTGCAAATCATCTAATAAAGAGTTAGTTTCCAAAATATGTAAGAAACTCATACAACAAAATAGAAAATATATATGTATGCAGATAAATACATAATAACTTGATATAAAAATGAGCTAGGATTTTGAATAGACATTTCTCCAAAGGAGACTTAAAAATGGCCAAGAGGTATATGAAAAGGTGCTTAACGTCATTAATCATCAGAGAAATGCAAATAAAAATCACAATGAGATATCACCTTACACCTGTTAGGATGACTCTTATAAAAACAAAACTGGGGTGCCTGGGTGGCTCAATGTGTTAAGCCTCTGCCTTCGGATCAGGTCATGATTTCTGGGTCCTGGGATGGAGCTCTGCATCAGGCTCTTTGCTCAGCAGGGAGCCTGCTCCCTCGCCCCCGCCCCGGCTCTGCCTGTTGCTCTGCCTACTTGTGATAGCTCTCTCTCAGACAAATAAATAAATAAATAAACAAACAAACAAACAAATAAATAAATAAATCTGACAAGTGTTAGGAATGTGGAGAAATTGGAACTCTTGTACAAAATTGGTGAGAATACAAAATGGTACATTTATTATGGAAAACAGTACAGAGGTTCCTAAAAAAAAAAATAAAAATAGCTAAAATATATTCTAGCAATCTTAATTCTAGATATTTATCCAGAAGAATTGAAATTAGAATCTTGAAGAGATATAAGCACTCCCATGTTCTTTACAGCACTATTCACAATAGCCAAGACGTGGAAACAGCCTTAACGCCCATCAACAAATGAATGGATAAAAATGTAGCCTATGCTTACAGTGGAATATTATTCAGCCTTTAAAAAGGACGTCATGGGGATGGGGATGGGTTAAATAGGTGAAGGGGATTAAGGAGTGTACCTGTCATGAAGAGCACCAGGGGATGTATGGAACTCTCAAATCACTAAATGGTACACCTGACACTATAGAACACTGTATGCTAACTAAAAAATTAAAATAAAAACTTGAAGGGCACCTGGGTGGCTCAGTTGGTTAAGTGTGCAAATCTTGATTTTGGCTCAAGTCATGGTCTCAGGGTGATGAAATAGAGCCCCAGGTCAGGCTCTGCACTCAGCCTGGAGTTTGCTTGGCATTCTCTCCTTTTGCCCACCCTGCCAATCAATCAATCAATCAGTCAATAAAATCTTTAAAATAAAAACTTTTAAAAAGAAAGAAACTATACCATATGAAACAACATGGATGAACCTGGAGGACATTATTCTAAATGAAATAAGCCAGCCATAGAAGGACAATTCCTATATTATTTCACTTACTTGAAATATCTAAAATAGCTAAATTCAAAGAAGCAGAGATTACAATAGTGTTTGCTAGGGGGAAGTGTTTACTAGGGGAAGGAGAAAAGGGGAGTTGCTGTTCAAGTTTCACTCATACACAATGGTTATTTCTAAAGATCTTCTATAAAACATCATGCCTATAGTTAGCAATATTGTATTGTACATTTTTAAAAATTTAAGGGGGTGGATTTCATAATAGTACTTTTATCACAGTAAAGTTTTAAAAATTATGAACAGAGTAGATTTCATGTTAAGAGTCTTACCACACACACACACACACACACATGGTTTAAGGATATTCTTAACTAAAGGCACTTTGGATTAGGAGATGGGGGTTTAAAGGATAAGGACAAAACTGTGTGACTGAATCAAAAAGTTCTAGGAAACAGTGACAAGGGGTGGTAAGGATGGAAAATTTGAAGGATGTGAAGAAAAGTCAGGATGGGAAGGTCAGGGTCAGATAGTAATGCAATTTCATGCCATGCTAATGCACTCTTCTCTCAGATAAGTGGAAAGTTTTGTGTGCTTTCATTATTTATGAAATGGAGTTAAATATATTACATAACACAGAATTATATATTTTATATACAGATATATGTATATATAAAAATAATATATATAACAAGTATATAAAATAGCCAAAATTTTAAAAATGTGGCTATGGCTCAGTCCCGTGGAGAAGGAAAGACTGAAAAACAATCTGAGGGATTTGAAGTAGCGGGGGGGTGGGAGGTTGGGGTACCAGGTGGTGGGTATTATAGAGGGCACGGCTTGCATGAAGCACTGGGTGTGGTGAAAAAATAATGAATATTGTTTTTCTGAAAATAAATAAATTGGAAAAAAATGCTAAAAATAAAATAAAATAAAATAACAACAGCAACAAAAACAAAGATGATAAAACTCTAGGAATAAATACTGAAGGCCATGAGAAAATATTTAAAAGTTTTTAAAAATTAATTTTCTTGTTGGTAATAATGAAAAATGATCTATATTTAGAAGACTTCAATTTGAGAGATAATGTAATTCAATTTGGATTTTGGAATGGCATCTCCCAAAGCAATGTGGAGGATGGTTTAGGTTGTCTCTACTATTTGAAGGTTGGACTATCTGTTAGGTGATTTTTCACAATGAATCTTCTTTAGAGAGCCATTGTTCTAGGAAGAAAACATTTAAAACAAGGGGCAGAAAATGTAATTTTAATGAAGTCGCATGTACTTAGGAATATAAGTCTGTAGGAGTGTTTACTAGAAGGGATTTTCAAAAATTCTAGCTCATAACCCACTGTATCCAATATCTTCTGTACACTGAAAAGGATGAAACTGGATATTATGTTACTATCTCTTTCCATATTCAGTGTGTAATTATTTAATCAATATTCCTTTGCCAAATAAGGTAGATATCCTTAGAATGTAGAAATGTTATTGTAGGTACATACTTTTTTTTTCTGGTAAATTAAAATCCCTTTTAATTTTGGTCTCCATAATCCTTTGGAACTAAATGATGATGATTCAAAAGGAAAGTGTGAAACTGTCTTCAAGAGGAGAAGGATTCCAAATGAATCCATTTTGGTTCATAAGTATAGGGAAAATAATGTTATATTATAAATTAAATATATAAGTAACCAGGGGAGCTGAGTTTCCATACAAGGACTATTCCTAATGGCTGCGAGACTCCATTTAACTCCAGTGGTTCTCCATTTCTTCACTTGTAAAATGAGAGCTTGAAATTTCAGAGCAAAAGTAGCAGTTACACCAAACTTCAAAAGCTTTTCCCTCTGAGGCCAGAGATAGTCTTACAGTGTTTCCAAATGTTCTGCTCCCAGCATTCACTGCAAATCTATGAAAATAGGCAATCTAAACCAAACTCCTTTTTCTTTTCCACAATAGAATAGAAGGGATGTTCTAATTTAAAATATGCATCTCATTCTAGGAACCTGGCTTCATTCTAGTAAACCTTGTTCATTTAGTGAACAAACATTTACTTAAAACTAATCACTGAGGCAAAATATGCAGGGTACTAGAATAAGAAGAAGGAGGAAGAAGAGGAGAGGGAGAGGGAGAAGGAGAAAAGTTGGTAATATCCCCTTGTTTCAAGGAACTTAGAGACTAGTCATGACAGAAGTGGAGAGACACACGTAAAGAATGATCACATGACTTCCAAAGATCTGGCCATATATTTTTTTCAATTAACTATGACTTTTCCTTTCTTCAGAGATTCATCTTGTTTTGTTTTTATTTCTAATCATAAACAGTCATATGCACCAATTTGTATACTGTATGCATTTTTCTTCCATGAATGGTATAGCATTTAATTATCAAAAATGTGAGGTAGAAGAGTGCTTATAAGACAGATACTAGAATTCTCATCAGTGGCCATGATAGTGGGTGTCTGTGCGACTTGTCTACTCTTCCAAAACCTGCCTCAAATATTCAGCCATCTATAATTTAAACAACTCATTTCTATCAGGTCTATCAACAGAAAACATGCCCAAGTGAAAAGAAAGGGTAGAGGAGCCTGAGGATTATAGGGTTTGTTGCAGAGGGAGAAGCACATTTCTAAATCAGTTATATTAGTTTGGGGACATGGGTGAGTTATATCACTGCCAAAAACTAACCATATATTAAAATATGGGACAATAACTGTTTGAGAAATAGGGGTTCAAGCTTTAGAACATTAAGAATATAAGCCAGAAGTTCTCACTGGAGAGGTAATGTGGAGCATAACAAATAGCATGGAGGACATGGGGAGTTAGAGAGGAGAAGGGAGTTGAGGGAAAATGGAAGGGGAAGTGAACCATGACAGACTATGGACTCTGAAAAACAACCTGAGGGGTTTGAAGGAGTGGGGGGTGGGAGGTTGGGGGAACCAGGTGGTGGGTACTGGAAAGAGCACGGATTCCATGGAGCACTGGGTGTGGTACAAAAACAATGAATACTGTTACGCTGAAAATAAATTTAAAAATTTAATAAAAAAATCACGGAGGCAATATTTTAAATATGTTTTCTAAAACATGTGTGTTCATATAATTATGCTTAGAATTAACTATGGCAAACTATGTTGTACTGCTCTAGGCTGAAGCTATCCACATTTTTAATCTATGTCATTTTCAGGTCTTTGTATCTAATTTTACCCATTGACTTGACAAAGCCAAAGGATTAAAATCTTCATAATTATTGTGTTTGCTTAAAGTGTAGTTCATTGGATTTGTTGTTGTTGTTTTTGCTCAGGGGATTTAAACTTTCTTACAATCACCTGTTCTTACTATGTCTTGTCCTTGCAATTATGATACATTTTTCTTAGTGGAATAGGGAAAATAAATCACATTAAATATGCTATCAGGATCTACTGAGTAGTGACTCTCTTAACACTACAGCAAAAAGAAAAGAAGAAAAAAAGGAATGGTAAATAAGATGCATGAAAGCAAATTAGTAATTAGTTCAAGCTTTGAAGTTAGATATGTATAGGTTCTAACTTCTCCTCTATTACTTATTAATAGTATAATTTAACTAGTTACTCAAACATTCCAAATATTGGTTTTCCCATCTGAACATGGAGATAATTATATCAACACCATAAAATGTTTTGTGAGTTCTATATGGCCAACTAGTCATAAGATATTAATCCACTACACATCCTCAAGGGTGGCTGTGGTAACCTGCCCTCCAATAAGGCACCACCCAATAATGGAAATCTAGATATAACACAAATGGCATTTGGCTCTAATCCTCTGTGGTTACTCAAGTGATCATTTCATCAATCTTGACAAAGACTTTTTTTATTATTATGTTAGTCAGCATACAACATATTAATTTTTGATGTAGTGTTCCAAGATTCATTGTTTACATATAACACCTAGTGCTCCATGCAATACATGCCCTCCTTAATACCCATCACCAGGCCAACTCATCCCCCCACCCTCTCCCCTCTAAAAGCCTCAATTGGTTTCTCAGAGTCCACAGTCCCTCATGGTTCATCTCTCCTTCCAATTCTGCTCCCCTTCATTTTTCCCTTCCTTCTCCTAATATCCTCCATGCTATTCCTTACGCTCCACAAGTAAGTGAGACCATATGATAATTGAGTTTGTTTATTTGACTTATTTCACTTATAATCTCCCCCAGTCCCATCCATGTTGATGCAAAAGATGGGTATTCATCCTTTCTGATGGCTTAGTAATATTCCATTGTATATATGGACCACATCTTCATTATCCATCCATGTGTTGAAGGGCATCTCAGCTCTTTCCACGGTTTGACTATTGTGGACATTGCAAAGCATGGTATGTTAATGAATTTTAGAACATGAATCATAGCACATTGGTAGCATTTCATTCCATGCTAGATCCACTGAGTTTTTGAAGAGTCTGCTCTGCTGTAGTCAAAAGTCTAAAATCACTTAGTTCTATCACAGGCAGTGTATTTTTTGGACAAAATATCTGGTAATTCTGATACTGTTTCTTAATCTGAAAAATGAGAATGATCACACTTACTAAACTGAAATGGGCTATCCAACAACTGATAAAATGACTTTCCACCAACAGGTCTACTTTAGAGCAAACAGACAGTAACTTTCAAATATCATGTTTCACAATAAAAAGACTATGGATTCTTAGATTTATAACATAATTGTTTAGTCATTTAGGACATAAGAAGTGTTAACAAGTTAAAAGGACAGTATCTGCATTGTACCTCATTTAGCAGCTGCTCTCCAGTATGTATATATGTATGTATGTATGTATGTATATGTTTTAGCTTTGCTAGACATTTCAGAGAATTTTGTAGATCTAGTCTGATTTAACTTGCCCTGAAGTTTCTTCCCAAATGAATGAAAGCTGACTTATTCAAAATACCTACTGAGTATAGCACCATGAGTTCTGAAGCCTTCACATTAAAAAATAACAGCACTGGGTATTATTCACAACTGATGAATTGTTGAACACTACACCTGAAATGAACGATGTACTCTGTGTTGGCTAATTGAATTTAAATTAAAAAAACAAAACAAAACAAAAAACCAGTTAACATAAGGCTGAATCAACCAACATGACAAAATGATTAGGAAGTTATTCAGTCTTTTAACAACATTTTTTTTTCCTGTAACTTCAGGCCAGACATATATTTTGACAGAATTTTTAGTGTGTCTAGATCTACATTTTTTCACATATTCATTAAGCAATCGCTATGCCCTCATTATTTATTCTTCTTGATGTAGTGCATTGATACCAAACCCAGAGTGGATATATCAGGTTGATGAGAGCAGCTGTGGCAAACCACTATCTATTTCTTTCTCATTTTAAATTTACTGATTCAGCCAACTGCACTGTATGATTTAGAAAAGAAAAATACCCTACGATGGGTCTAGGAGTGCTTAACAAACATCACTGCAATTCTGGAAATGCTTTTACTGTCTGTTTTATATCAGCCTCTGCCAAGAATACCTATAGAGCAGGTTTAATACCTTATGGTATTATCTTAAACCTCGACACAATAGGAGAAACACGGCAGCTTATTATTGAATGAGGCAATATTGAATTTTTTTGTGTCTGTTACGATTCACTTTTCTACTGATGCATGCCTCATAAGTTTTATTTCATTTTTTGGCCTTTAACAAAAAGGGATTTGGATTGTTTCCCCCTCCAGATGCAGCTGCATTTTCACCTTGACTCTACTAGCAAGTGATTCAAAATATTCCTCAAAAGAACTGAGTCTTTCAGAGGAAAAAAAAATGGGAAATTCAAGGAAAGGAGAATAATAATAACTGAAGTTAGGCACAATTCCATGTGCACACACACACACACACACACACACAACATCTAAGATTTTGCTTTATTGATGTTCTACATGAAAGATTCACAACAATCAGTTTTGAAAAGGAAAGAAAATTTTATTGTTATTGTTATTATTATTATTATCATCATTATTATTATAGAAGCCTAATAGAAACAAAAATGGAATCTACACATAGATGAAGGTAAAGGTAGGCAATAAATGAGAATAAGGCAAAGTTACGTCAAATCGGGTTCTACAACATCCAACCTCATCTGCTGGGCAAGTCCTGTGGGAACAGCTAGGCTGGAGTCCCTCTTGAGAGGCCTGGGCAGAGTATTCTCCCCTCAGGTAAGACTTCCAACTGACCATCCCCATAAGGGCCATATTTATAGGTCAAATAATGGCATTTTGAAATCAAACGTCTGTTCTTCTACGTGCAGTTTGGAGCAAGCTGCATTTTCATATTATCACATTTCTATAATTTCAAGGAGTTTGGGCTATGTGTTTTACCTCCCCTCCCAGATTCCAGTCCTGAAGGCCAGCCGGACTGGGGAGCAGAAGAAGGTATCCGACAAGATTTGTAGCTCTTGGTGTCAGGACTGGAAGGGACAGTTCTGACCTAGAGGCCAGATAATATACTACAAACAACTAGGCTCCCAAGGTTATTCATGCAGCACGAGTCTCAGAAATAGCATCCTTTAGCTGCCTGGGTACACATGCAGGCCCAGGTGGTCAGTTATGTGGGACAAATCCCGAAAACATCTGTCCATACAGAACGATTGATAGATCCTACTCTTCAACATCATCGGGTGTTCAATTTTCTACAGATACATTCATGGATTTAGAAGCTTCACTATTTATGCAAACTATGATTTTCTTAAAAGATTCTATTTATTTATTTATTTGACAGACAGAGATCACAAGTAGGCAGAGAGGCAAGCAGAGAGAGAGAGAGAGGGAAGCAGGATCCCCACTGATCAGAGAGCCTGATGCGGGGCTCAATCCCAGGACCGTGAGATCATGACTTGAGCAGAGGCTTTAACCCACTAAGCCATCCAGGTGCCCTGCAAACTATGATATTAAGAAGGCAATATTACTACAATACAAATGGGAAAGTTACTGCTAATTAATATTATCATTATCTCTGCCTAAATTTCCCCTTGAAATGTCTACTCATTTTTCACTCATTTATTCACTTAATAATTATTTGTTCTAGGCCTAATCTGTGTAAAGTGCTGCACAAGATCCTAAGCACAGGTAAGTAGCAATGAGGGAAATATTGCTCATATTCTCCTCAGGTCTTATTCTTTGGTAGGGTACACAAATATTAATCTAGTGATCATAGATATATTTAACTACAGATGGTAGAAAATTCTGTGAAGGAGGGGTAGTCAGTTGTAAAGGAGGATTTAAGAAAGGAGCTTGCTTGGGGCCTGAGAAAGTTTACTGAAGAAAAACAAGGACTATCAAAGGATGGAAGTAGAAGCTAGTCAGAACAGGAAGACTACATTGAATGTGCAGAACTCCTATAGAATTGTATTTTTAAATGTCCTACAGAAGAGCATTGATAGCTTTGAGAGAATGATAGACAGCTAACATGGGGCTTCAGAGGCAGGAAGACTATCCAGAGTGGAATTTGAGAAGGTAACAGAAAGCCAATGACATAAGAACTCATAGGCCATGGCAAGGATATTATCCCATAAGTAATGAGAAGGTATTGAGAGGTTTGAATCAGAGGGTCCACTTGGGGTGATTTATATGAGCATATGTATTTGTATGTGTCCATAATACTTGTTTTATGCAAAAGATATTTCTGTTTCAATGGGGGGGTATGTTTGTTCCTAATACATTCAAAAATAATGATTTTTTTTGTTTCTGTTCACATTTTAAAACTCCATTATTATTTACTTTCCTATTAGAAAAGGTTTTGACTGTGATTTGTGTAAGACTGATGACTCATAGATGTGCTCTCCTGAAACAAAAAATGCATTATATGTTAATAAAAAAAGAGAAGTTAATAAATGAAAAAAAGGAAAAGGTTTTGAAAGTGTGAAACACTTCAAAAATGTAAATTTGTAACAATATGAATCAATATATAATGACTTGCCAAGGCACAAAGCACCAGTCCCATATGGCTTCAAAGGTGAATTTTATGATTTAGGGAAGGCTATATCAATTTTCTATAGAAAATGGAACCAAAGGGAATACTTCAAAGTCATTCTATAAAGCCAACATTACCCTAACACCAAATAAGGCAAACTATTATAAGAAAGGAAAATTACACACCAATCTCTCTCATGGATATAGATGCAAAAACCCTCAAAAAATATTAGCATAAATAAGCCCCACAAGTACAAAAATAATTATACTAAGTGACCAAGTGGGATTTATTCCTGGTATGCAAGGCTGGCTCAACATTTGAAAATCAATTAATATAATCCATCACAACAGCCTCTGAAAGAAAAATCTTATAATATTAATAAATATTTTTGTCACAAATGGCTATTGGATTATATCAAAATCTGCAAACAAACTAGCAACAGAGATAAAACTTCCTCAACTACATTTAGGACATCAATAAAAACAAAAACCAAAATGATGCTAACATGATACTTAATGGTGAGAAAGTAGATGTTCTTCTAAAACTGGGAAAACAGAGACCATCACTCTTATCACTCCTATTCGACTTTGAAAATTCTAGCTAAGAAAAGAAAAGTTACACTGACTAGAAGGAAAGAAATAACATGTCTTACCTGAAGATGACATAATTGCCTATGTGGAAAAACCCCAGAAATCAAACATAAAACAAAACAAAACTAGAAAACAAAAATACACTTTTGGAATTAAATATGTAATAAGAGAAAGTTTGTAGGACATAAGGTTAATATATATAAAAAAAATTCTTTCCTGCATACCAGCAATGAATAGTTAGAATTTGAAATTAAAAAAAATTCCATTTAGATTAGCACTTTAAAAATTAAAAGCTTACATAAAATCAAACAAAATACGTCCTAGATCTATATAAGGAAAAATACAAAGCATTGATGAAGGAATCAAAGAACTAAGTAAATGGGAAGGTATTCTATGTCTATGGATAGGAAATAATATGATTGTGAACATGTCAGTTTTTATCACCTTGATCTATAAATTTAATGTGTTCCTAATAGAAAACCACAGTAAGTTACTAAACAGACTCTAAAATGTATATGGAAAAGTAAAAGACCCAGGATAGCCAACATGAAGTTAAAGGAGATGTCGTGAAAAGAAGGGCCATCTGTACCCCAATGTTTATAGCAGCAATGGCCACAGTTGCCAAACTATGGAAAGAACCAAGATGCCCTTCAACGGATGAATGGATAAGGAAGATGTGGTCCATATACACTATGGAGTATTATGCCTCCATCAGAAAGGATGAATACCCAACTTTTGTAGCAACATGGACGGGACTGGAAGAGATTATGCTGAGTGAAATAAGTCAAGCAGAGAGAGTCAATTATCATATGGCTTCACTTATTTGTGGAGCATAACAAATAGCATGGAGGACAAGGGGCGTTAGAGAGTAGTAGGGAATTTGGGTAAATTGGAAGGGGAGGTGAACCATGAGAGACTATGGACTCTGAAAAACAATCTGAGGGGTTTGAAGTGGCGGGGGGGGGTGGGAGGTTGGGGTACCAGGTGGTGGGTATTATAGAGGGCACGGCTTGCATGGAGCACTGGGTGTGGTGAAAAAATAATGAATAATGTTTTTCTGAAAATAAATAAATTGAAAAAAAAAAAGGAGAAGAGAGGATGGACATTACCCAAATTCAAGACTTAACTATAAATCTACAGTAATCAAAACAATGTGGTGTTGCTGAAAAAACAGACAACTCAATGGGACAGAATAGAGATCCATAAATAGAACCACACAGATACAGTCAACTGATCTTTGACAAAGGAGCAAAAACAATCCAACACAGGAAGAATAATCTTCTCAATAAATGCTACTGGAACAAATGGACATTCACAGGTTAACTTAAAAAAAAAATGAATCTAGACATTGACCTTGTCTTTTTCACAAAATTAACTCTGAACACAAAACTTTAAAATTCCAGAATATAACATAAGAAGAAATTAGGTGACCTTGGGTTTGGTAATTTACTTTTAAGTACAATACCAAATGCATGACCCATGAGAGGATAAAAAAATGGTAAGTTAGACTTCATTATAATTAGAAATATCTGCTCCGTGAAAGTCACTGGTAAGAGAACAAAAAGACAAGCTATGGACTGGGAGAAAAATCTTTGCAAAACACATATCTGATAAAAGACTGGTATTTGAAATCTACAAACTACTCTTAAAATTTGAAAACAAAAGTACAAATAAATCTATTAAAAACTGGGCAAAATGGAGACTACACCACTGAAGATACTTAAATGGCAAATAAAGCCATCTAAGATGAACATCTAAGATGATAAGATGTTCAATATCATATGTCATGAGGAAATTGGTAATAGATACAATAATGACATACCATTGCACACCTATTACAATGGCCAAAAGCCAAAATTCTGGCAATACTTATCCAATAGCTAGTGGTGCAGCCACTTTGGAAGACGGTTTGACAGCTTTTTGGTTTTTTTTCATATTTTATTTATTTATTTGAGAGAGAAAGAGCTCAAGTGGGGGAGGGACAGAGAGGGAGGTAGAAGCAGATTCCCCACCTAGCAGGGAGGTGACATGGGGCTTGATCCCAGGACCCTGAGATCATGACCTGAGCTGAAGGCAGACGCTTAACTGACTGAGTTACCCATGCACCACATTTTGAAAATTTCTTACAAAACTAAAAACAATCTTACCTTATGGATCCAATAATCACACTCCTTAAAAGTCACCCAAATGAGCTGAAGACCTGTCCAGGAATATTGACAGCAGGTCTATTTGTAATTGTCAAACATTGGAAAGAACCAAGATTTCGTTCAATAACTAACTGAAAAAGAAAGTCATTTGTTCTCTCCTAAAGAGAATAGAATAAAATTATTTAAATTTTAGGAAAGAGGAGCAACTATCTTAAATCCCTCCATTGTAGTAAAAGCACCTCATAAATATATAAATCTAATTTTTTCCAATTTATTTATTTTCAGAAAAACAGTATTCATTATTTTTTCACCACACCCAGTGCTCCATGCAAGCCGTGCCCTCTATAATACCCACCTAATTTTTTTTTTTTTTAAGGTGGGGGAGGCACCTGGGTGATGGAGTTGTTAAGTGACTGACTCTTAGCTTTGGATCCTGTGTGATCTCACCATTATGAGATGGAGCCCCACATTGGATTCCACACCCTGTGCAGTTGGCCTGGGATTTTCTCTTGTGCATGTGCCCTCTCTCTAAAATAATGAATGAATGAATGAATGAATGAATAAATAAATATTTTTAGAATGTATTTAATATGCTAGGGGTTTTTTGAAACGTGAAAAGTCAAACTTGAAATTATTTTTACAGAGAGTACTACTTTCTTTTAAAAAAATACAAAATCTTCATAATTTATCAGGTATGAGCAAAGATTTTTTTATTATGTAAATATATAATGTCCTTTATATTTCAGTTTTCCAAGGATATAATACTATCTACTTTGCAGAGTCACTTTAATGAAAGAAGTGGAAATGATGTTATCTGAATAGTATGTGGTCAGGCGATGAGTCTTGCTTCCTTTCACCGTTCCTCTGTATGTTCAAACACGCAGGCATGCACTTTCACACCCAAATCCAAACTTCTGTGTCTTACAGTTTCAGCACTGAAGTTGGGGAACAAAAGCACAGCCCTTAGGTGAAGTGGGGATCACATAGATCAGTATGAAAGTGCTGGTAGTTAAGTTAGACTCAACGCTCTCAGTTCTTACACAATCAGCTGTAGCAGGAGGTTGTAAACCAGGCGCTCTGAAAATGCAAAACATCTCACAGTTCCACTAGATGTGAAAATGGTGAAATCAGTGCCTGTCATTCTTCTATTCACAGAGGCTTCAGAGAAATGGAGGGGTGAGGATGACTGAAAGCATGAGAGAGGAGAAGCTCAACCCCGGGGTGGTCAAACACTTTCATTTCCGGGAACAGTAGAAAAAGATTTTGCAATCTAGATAAGCTTCTTTTCATAGACTGAATCCTCTCCAAAAGGCATGTGAACTGCTGATAGCCATCGACTTCTCGGAGCCAGTTTATTTTCTAAATTCTGATGCCTCGCGCGTCTAATATCCACTTTCATTTTCTACTCTTCATGGAAATAATGTTGATATTGTGGTGCTGTCAGTAAAAATGTGTAAATGGAAACTTACAAGGAAATTTGTTCTGACACTACAAATGGTAAATAATTTTAGTCTGTTTATACTGATGAGGAAACTGATGTGTCTTCTTTGTCATTTTCCTCTCTCCACTGTTATTACCCGCATCTACTTTTGAAAGCACAGTCTGTGAAAAATGATAGCAGTTGTTGGCGTGCTTTATAGGGGAGGTCAGCTTTTCATTTTTAACTGGGCATGGACACTAGATTTGCAAATAGCTTGATGGTATTGCAAGGTACCACCTAGCCCTCCGTCTTCTGGGATGTTAAACAGCAGCCCTCTTATTTGTAAATCCAATTGTTTATTTTATTTCATACTCCATCTGTGTGGATCTCTTTTCTCACTGTCCCCTAGCCCACAGTCCAATGAAAACATTACAGGAACTTCACTTCAGGATGAATACTCTTTGTGAGATCCATTAATTTTTTCAACACTTAAAATAGAATTTTTTTTTAAGATTTTATTTATTTATTTTAGAGAGAAGAACACATGCGAGTGAAGGGGGTTGTGTAGACAGGGAGGAAGGAGAGAGAATCTGAAGCAGACTCTAGGCTCAGTGAAGAGCCTCATCTCAATGGGGGAAACCTGAGCCAAAACCAGGAGTCCTATACAACCAACTGTGCCACCCAGGCATGCCACCCCCCCCTTTTTTTTTTGGTGCAACTACCAGACAATCAAACAGGTTGGCATAACAGCTACAACAGAGAATAACACAAATACAATCTAACAATATAAAGTTTACATTCTAGAGATAAAAATAGATGATGAATGAAAAGATTACTGATAGAGTGTTTACACATTTCACAAATATTACATTACAGAGAAGAAAATAAAGCACTAGAATAGAGAATAATGGTTTGCATTGGGCAAGATTTGATTCAGATAGGAGCTCACTAAAAGTTTATTAAAGGTAACGCTTATTAAGCAGATAAAGAAGAAAGAGCAAAGCAGGCTAACAGGGGAGGTAGTGGGGAAATCCTTCCAAGCATATGTAACATGAGATAAAGAAGGGCTGAGTCAAGAAAGAGCTTAGTATACTTCAAAAACTGCAGGTAGGGTGTGGGGAGAGACCAATAAGGCTGTAGTCCATGAGTGAGGAGGGAAATTATTCACCATGAGGTTGAAAAAATAATGGGTCATGTCACAAAGGGGCAGCAACTTGAATGTTTAGGAATGAAATTTCATACTTATTATGCTGGTTGACAAAGGAAATATTTAAATGGGAAGTGGTATTTCCATTTCGATTTTTAAAAATCCATTCTTGCTACGGCATGGCAAGTAGATTAGGGTGAGATTTGGGTAAGAGTAGTTCAAGTGTGAGAAAATTCTGGCTTGCATTGTGATCCTAGTGGAAATACAGAGAGGAAGACATATTCAAGACCTACTTTGGAAAGTGAATTGGTAAAATTTGCTGCTGGATTAGGTGTAAAAATGAGGAAAATAATGTGATAAGTACTAACTAAATAAATACATAAATACATAAAATGACAAAAATTCAGAAATAGTAAAATTGAAACCTCTATATCTGGTGCCTGCTTGGCTCAGCCAGAGGAGCGTGCAACTCTTGGAGTAGTAGGTTTGAGCCCCACCCTTGGTATAGAATGACTAAAATAAGTAAACTTAAAAGAAAAAAAAAAACACCAAATCAATATAGAGTATGTAGTAAGAGTTTATTATGATGTAAGAATGGTTTGTGAACTAGGAGTTTAGCAATTTAGAAGTGATATGAAGCTTACCAACAGGGCTTTACAGGACAGATTAGAAGATGAAAATGAAGATGCTTAACCCTTAACAGTGACTGGTTATTGCAATGGGGGGTTAATCTTCACAATGATAGGTTACCGTTTCTGCAGATGGCAGGGGACTGGTTAAAAGTGGTTATCTTCTGATATCTTTAGGAAGATGACTTAAGTTTCTTTGTGATTATCAGAGGCATTTACAAGAGATGACTTAAATTCTGACTATGTTCATGAAATAATCTAGATTTAGCTTTGCTTATGTGGTTTAGATGGTTTTGTCTCCCCAAAATTCTCAAGTTCAGTCTCCATTTTGCTTTTAATTCAAACAATGTCTAGATTTCTGCCATATGTCATTCAGATATGGTGATGCCATTTCACAAGGTTGGAAAGCTTAAAGCAGAGCCAACTGGAATCAAAGTCATTTTACAGTCCATTTAATTTTGAGATGACTCAAAACATCATCAAAACATGTAGATGAACATCAACTAGAATAGCATAGAGTTGCATATTTTTGTAACTCAGATATAAAGTTGAGTAACATGAGTTTAAGAGATTATTCATGAGTAGATGAGATCACTTTGAAAAGGGCTAGAAAAAGAAAACACATTATGATTCTCTGAACAACTCAATGTTAAGTGTTTGAAAATAGTTTAAATTCTATATCTTATTGATTCATCCGGGTACAGAAAATGTTTTTGTATATATGCTTATGATAAAGCACCCTTTAATTCAGCTTATATTTGTCTTTTACTGCTGTTCAAATGTTACAAACAGATACCATCCTAAGTTTAAACCTATATTACTTTAAGAAAAAAAAAAAAACCTTACATTTTATGAAATCATGGCACTGTCCAGATTTCTCTATTCAACACTTGCATTTTCACTGAATAATTGCACAGTGTTTAGTTTCCTTTGGCTAGTGGAGGCAAAAATTGAAATTTTAAAAGCTAGGATACAGGGGAAGGAAGGTGTTCTTTCTCTAGAAAAATATGCATAAACCTAATTTTGCTTTGCAATTTCTATTTGCCTCTGCCAAAGGCACACTTCTCAGGAATAATACTGTATATAAATCCCTTTATAATGCTAGTGCTTGAGGTAAGGATGTTCCAGCCAGATAAGTAGCAGGAGCCAACCTTGTTAGCAGATCAATGTGTTATAACAGATTTTAACTGAATATGGTTGTTGTGTTTGGGGGAAAAAATAGCATCTGAGTGTTTTTTAAGATTAAAAAGAAATTTGCAGTCCATCTAAGCTCAATTTTACGGAAGAAGAAATTGAAGTTTGTCAAGGTTAAGTCCATTTTTCAAGGTCACACAGCTAGTTGTATAATCACTGTGGAACTTGAACTCAGGTCTCCATACTGGAGTCCCTGTTGTGTACAAGCTGATGTGACACAGCATGCATATGCATCCATTGGAGCAGCCATTTATACTGAGACTGTCTGTCTTTTGGTGATACTGTTGCTTAATCAAAGTTATAAACAATGCTATAATCAATTATCTTTGGGGGTAAGAGAGGCTTCTTGAGTTTGAGAACATAGATAGGATCATCTTTGGGAAAGACACAGATCCAAAAATATATTTACTTTCTTCTACTATCCTAGTTTTCATTCTTTCTGGGTTTTGAGCAGCTGCCCCTTTGATACTCTAACACTGAGATTAAGAATATCAGGATTTAGAAAAGCACAGAATTAGTCATCTCTACTTCACACATTGCTGAGGATTCTCTGTTACAAAGAACTTTTCCGAGTTGGATTTTGTTCTTCTTCCCCTAAAAATCCTAGAATTCTTAATTTCCTGAACATTTCATTCATTCACTCATCATTCATTCATTCATGGGTTCAACATTCTTTCATTCAACAAATATTGTTAAGCATGAATTTTGTGGTATATTTAATATTTAAAATACAGAGAAAACATGAATGCAGAAGGGGAAAAAAAACAGCCCCCACATAGCTTATAGTATAGAATATGAAAGAGAAACTCACAACTAAGTCTATAATTATAAGTTCATAGTTATAAATTGTGATATGTGCTGTTTGAGAAATACCCAAGTGATATAATTACATTGGAAAGTATATTTAGACGGTAGGTTAAGGACATTCTAAATACAAATGGGGCTAGGAACAAACACACTAAGTATTCAGGCAACTGATGAAACAAAATATTTTGAAGAAAGCATAGAACATTTATTATTAAAGGTAATCATATTGAAGCATGTCATAAACAAGTGTAGGTTCTATAATCTGGGTAAATATTTAAATTATTTTATAGAAATGCAAATCATCAAATTACAAACTTCCTACAAGCAACCACAGGCACTGTTAGTCCTCTCCTTTTGATTTGTATAGTGTCTGAAACATCAGTGAGTTGTCAATTTCCAAAGTATAGCACAATTCACTGTTGCAAACAGTTAAATATTCACATAATTTCAGTTGTCAAAATTTAGAGGCTGTTTTTCTGGAGGAGATTTTTTTTTTCCTAAGTCTGCATATCTATACCTCTTGAATCATGAATAGGTGACTTTCCTAGACACAAAGACTGTCAGATTTAAAAGAAAAGAAGAACAAAGCCTACTTTAACTGTGACTGCTTATGTGGTATATGGCAGAATATTTAACCTTTTTCAGCCCAAGTATCCTTATGTTTATAACAAAAAAGAAATTGCATCCATCGTATAAGGCTGTGCAGAGGATGATATAATGAATAAAACAATCACCATGGAGACCAGAGCAACACACATATGAAATATCTAACAACTAATATCATATCACTTCTGTCAAATAATTATTATATTGCATTGTAATTGTTCACTTATTTTTCTCCTCAACTGGTCTGTGAATTGCTTGAGGGCTGGAGCAACATTTTCAGTAGGGATTTACTTCTTTATTTTTGAATTAAGTACCGTAAATTTTAAAATTTAACCATCTTGAAGTTGTTAAAAGATATTAAGCATTTTCCTGCTTTCTTATATAGAGTTCATTAGACTTATTGAATCCCTATTGGAATTCTTCCAGTCTTTAGTGAAAGACTGTTTTTTACTTAATATGTTTAATATCTCCATGCTCACTGGGCTCTTTGATTCCTTTTGCCTTCTTTGCTTTTGCTCCTGTCTTTTCTCTGACCATACACTATTACTTTTATTATATTGATTCACAGTATACTTCAGTCTCTACTCTTCATGATCATTTTTTTCTTCTAATCTTCTCTACACATACAAACCAGATTACCAGTCTTGAATCTATTGCCTATATTATATGGATTCTGAGTTTAAATATTCCTATATATGCCAAGAGCATAAAGCTTACAGTGTAGTCTTTTAGGCATTTAATTTTGCTATTAATATGCTTTTTTTTTTTTTTTCCCAATTTATTTATTTTCAGAAAAACAGTATTCATTATTTTTTCACCACACCCAGTGCTCCATGCAAGCTGTGCCCTCTATAATACCCACCACCTGGTACCCCAACCTCCCACCCCCCCGCCACTTCAGACCCCTCAGACTGTTTTTCAGAGTCCATAGTCTCTCATGGTTCACCTCCCCTTCCAATTTACCCAAATTCCCTACTACTCTCTAACGCCCCTTGTCCTCCATGCTATTGGTTATGCTCCACAAATGAGTGAAACCATATGATAATTGACTCTCTCTGCTTGACTGATTTCACTCAGCATAATCTCTTCCAGTCCCGTCCATGTTGCTACAAAAGTTGGATATTCGTCCTTTCTGATGGAGGCATAATACTCCATAGTGTATATGGACCACATCTTCCTTATCCATTCATCCGTTGAAGGGCATCTTGGTTCTTTCCATAGTTTGGCGACTGTGGCCATTGCTGCTATAAACATTGGGGTACAGATGGCCCTTCTTTTCACGACATCTGTATCTTTGGGGTAAATACCCAGGAGTGCAATTGCAGGGTCGTAGGGAAGCTCTATTTTTAATTTCTTGAGGAATCTCCACACTGTTCTCCAAAGAGGCTGCACCAACTTGCATTCCCACCAACAGTGTAAGAGGGTTCCCCTTTCTCCACATCCTCTCCAACACATGTTGTTTCCTGTTTTGTTAATTTTGGCCATTCTAACTGGTGTAAGGTGATATCTCAATGTGGTTTTAATATGCTTTTAATGTTGTTTTCCTTACTTTTTTTATTTGTAACCAACATGGCACTTAGTTTGGAAGGTTGATACAGTAAAGGTGAGATATTTATTACTTATACTATAATTGTAGTAAAATGGACATTTTTTACTCAAGGTAGTGCACATGATGACACTTGGACATCTCCCAAGAACTATCTCATCCAACTTTCTCATTATAGACATGAGGAAACAGACAAGTTAATTGACTTATCCAGTTATACAACTAGTTATGAGCAAATATGAAAATTGAGCTACCAGATTTTAACTAATTCTAGGTGATTTGTGTGTTATCTTATGTCTAACAACATTTTCCAGTGTCAGAAACTCTATCTAATGACAATTTTAATTATATATGATGATGATTAAAACATATTTTGGGGGGAGGGGCAGAGCGAGAGAGAGACATTTTATTTAGGCTCCAGATTCAGCATGGAGCCTGGCTGGGGGTTCAATCTCATGACCCCTAGATTGTGACCTCAGCCAAAACCAAGAGTCTAATGCTTAACTGACTAAGTCACTCAGTTGCCCCTTAAAACATATTTCCAAAATCCAAAGGAAATAGAAGTTATCAATAAGATGTGGCGCTGATCTAGCTAGCCATCACAATAAATATGAAAGATGAGTTCTTCAAGCTTATTTCATATTTCTTGGTTTGTTTTGTTGTTAAGATTCTAGGTCAGTCATTCTTTATTCTAAAATAAAAGCAGTCTTTCTCATTTCAAAGTCTATAAACACTTCCCCACTTTCCAATGTCTTGGCTATTATTATGCCAAAATCTATGGGAACTGGGAAAGAAAGAAAGGCTCTCAAAGAATGCCTATTATATTTTTTACCTATGAGCTGCCTTCAGAGTCAGAATTCCTAAGAATATTTAGAGTATACTTCTTGTGGTATGACAGTTTTAACTTACTAAAATTTCAGTGGCTTCATTGTGCCTATTTCCCCCAGATGCCTGTAGATCATAACAAAGTCAGGAATTAGATATTCATTTCCTCCTCTCTTTTCTTCATAGTATCCAGGGTCTGCTATTCCATTCTGTGGAATTTTATGTGATTTGTAGTTAGTAATGTGTAAAATTTAGATTTAACACTTATCAATATGCTACTTCTATGTAAGTTCTGGTAAGTGAGGGATAGGAGTTAGGCATGCAAACCTGGATTTCAAACCAAATCATGGACTAGCAAATCACATTTTCTATAAAGGCAGCTAATCACTTTATTGGCAGAAGAGAAAATTTTGGAGAAGGCAAAGTGTGGCACACCATTATGAGCCCTTTATAGGATTTTGGTATAATGTTGGCTTTTAAACATTTATGGAAAAAGATACTTTATATTTTGGGTCATTATTTTAGGGAAATTTTCCAGAAACTAAAGACAGTAGACATCATTTGCAAATTACAAGAAACTGACCAAAATGTATTAACATATACACAAGAATTACTATCCAAAAAAAAAAAAAAAGAATAAGAAGATGATAAGCATGTATAATGAGCTAGTACCATATTCTGAAATCGTTAAAACCTTGAAAATAAAGTAGAGTGAAATTAATGGTTTTATTCAAGGAAAGGACAATCTGGACATCAATCACATAGGCAGCATGAATGAACTTAGCAAGAGATAGGAACGTAATGACTTCCAGCAATGGCTGTCATCATAACTTAACATTTGCATAACTTAAAAATATCTGTGGAGTACTGGCTAGAATGATAATTCACAGTAGTTATTACACTTTCCAAATAAAAATCTGCATTATCACATTTGATCCACACAATGACGCAAAATTGTCCAATGACAACTTGGCAGTTTCTTATCACCATTTCATAAAAGAATATCTAGAGCTGGGTGATGACAAAATTTGAACTTGAACCTGTGTCCTTTGGGCTCAAATCTCAGGCTATTATAATCTATTATCTTTCTCCTTCTCAAGATAAAGTGGTAACTGATAAATTAAGTAATCGAATTTAACTCCTTTTTGATCTGTAATGTTGAACACATATGCAAACTTAGATACACAGTGACTTTTTTCAATAAATTAAATTCTAAAATAGCAAATATTTTCAAAGTCAGGGTTAAAAATATCAAAAAGCACCAAAAAGTCTTAATGCTGAAAATTACAGTCCCTTGACACTCCCTCATAGCAGCTTTGTTCTTCAAAGGCAAACATTTTTAACTACTTTAGTTTAACTTACTATTTTCTCCTCTCTTTACAAGGTGTATTTTTATCTGGATCACCTTCACGGACATTTAACTTGTTGTTTTTTATTTTTATAAAGATTTTGTTTACTTATTTGACAGAGAGAGATCACAACTAGGCAGAGAGGCAGGCAGAGGGAGAGGGGAAAGCATTCTCCCTGCTGAGCAGAGAGCTCCATGCAGGGCTCGATCCCAGGAACCTGAAATCATGATCTGAGCCGAGAACAGAGGCTTAACTCACTGAGTCACCCAAGTGCCCCTGGATTGTTATTTTGTTTTTGTTTTTGTTTAATATTTTATTTATTTGACAGAGAAAGAGATCACAAGTAGGCAGAGAAGCAGGCAGAGAGAGAGAGGGGAAGCAGACTCCCTGCTGAGCAGAAAGCCTGATGCGGGGCTCCATCCCAGGACCCTGAGATCATGACCTGAGCTGAAGGCAGAGGCTTAACCCACTGAGCCACCCAGGTGCCCCAATTTCTGTGTTTTTTAATTTCTTCTTTAGCTCCATGCACTTTAATCCAATTAAATGTAATTAATTAATTAATGCAATTAAACCCATTTTAGGTTTATCCTATACCCTTCCCAACTCAGACTTCCAGCAAGACAAATTCTAACTAGTAGTGGCCTCAGTACCTCAGGTTTCCCCTTCTGTTAAAGAAAATTTAGTCATTTGTATATTTTCAACATTTATTAATCTGACTATACATAATATTTGTAAGACATGCTTAGTACTTGTCCACAAATTATTTAAAGTCAACTTGAGTAAACCTATACTTATTGAAAACTGGTGGGTCCAGAAGAATTTGCATTGGGTATAAAATTCAAATGTACATGAAGGTGGGTTTTCACTGCCCTCTATCCATATATTTTATATTTTTCAATAGATTTCAACTCCTTTTAGAAAACACTATGTGTTGGAACGCCTGGGTGGCTCAGTGGGTTAAGCCTCTGCCTTCAGCTCAGGTCATGATCCCAGAGTCCCGGGATGGAGCCCCACATTGGGCTCTCTGCTCAGCGGGGAGCCTGTTTCCTCCTCTCTCTCTGCCAACTTCTCTGCCTACTTGTGATCTCTGTCTGTCAAATAAATAAATAAAATCTTTAAAAAAAAAAGAAAATACTATGTGTTAAGGAACTTAAAAAAAGAATTCTAGAAAGGCTCAAAGGAAAAATAACCCTATGCTAGTCTTTATTTTTTTAAAGATTGATTGAGAGAGAGAGAGAGAGAGAGCACACGCACAAGTGCAAGCCAGGCAGGGGCAGAAGGAGAGAGAGAGAGAATCTCAAGCAGACTCCACTGTGAGCACAGAACCAGAGCTGGGCTCCATCTCATAACCCTGAGATCATGACCTGAGCCAAAACCAAGAGTCAGACACTCAACCAACTGAGCCACATAGGTGCCCCTAACCCTATGCTAGTCTTTTATTCATCTCTGTGCTTTTTTTTTTTTCCTTTACCACAGAAAGCCACAGATAAAAAAGGAGAAAAGGTTGCACATACAGACCTCAGCACTAAACAATCACATGATTGTAAGGGAAACCATAGTTTCCCTTATATCGCAGAAGTTGCAAAATCAAATTAAATTGCTCTGCATCTTAAAGGCATTTGTTTCTTCATTCTTCCTTTGACAACAAAACTACTCAAGATCCACTCATGATAATCTATTCCCTTTTTGCATTTCAGCCTCTGGTAGCAGTCACAAACCCATTCCCATACTTTGGAAGGTATATGCTAATATTGGGATAAGTTTACCAGTAGACATTAAAATGGAAAACTACGTGAGTTCAAATGAAAGGCAGTTTCATAAGGATCATCATTTAGCTGATGCTGTTGGGTTTCCAGAGGTAGACATGTAAAAATTAGAACAACCCTTGTCCTCCATTCTATTTGTTATGCTCCACAAATAAGTGAAACCATATGATAATTGACTCTCTCTGCTTGACTTATTTCACTCAGCATTAGAGAGGAGTAGGGAATTTGGGTAAACTGGAAGGGGAGGTGAACCATGAGAGACTATGGATTCTGAAAAACAATCTGAGAGGTTTGAAGTGGCGGGGAGGGGGGTGGGAGGTTGGGGTACCAGGTGGTGGGTATTATAGAGGGCACGGCAAACATGGAGCACTGGGTGTGGTGAAAAAATAATGAATAATGTTTTTCTGAAAATAAATAAATTGAAAAAAAAACTAGAACGAAAGATAGCTTGTTCTAAGGTACACATATAGCAATGTGCCATGGGACCCTCTGATAGATCTCCAAATTACCTGGAGGTGACTCATTTTTAGTAATGAGTACCATGGGTTCATAACGTAAAAAAGGGAAGCACGTCTAAAAATAAAAGCAGTATATTGTGAACTCACAGGTAGATAAAGCCAGAAATATATGGAGTGTATGCTTCCATTAAAAAAAAAAAAAGAAAGAAACCTAACACCCATCTCATTTTGAAATCTCATAATATTGTTGGAAATACAAAATTACTACTAGACCAACAGCAAAGGAAAAATTATTATATGTGAGACTGATCTGGCAAGATAATGCAGGGAGGACTAATGGAAACTCAAATCTATAGGTGAAAATTCTGATAGAAAAGTAACAACTGCACATTATCATAGTATCTCCTCTGAGATACATATTAATTACAAAGAAAAAAAAATGGCAACTTGATTATAGAGGGAGCCAGCAGTCACCATTTTAACCAAGTGACCAAGGTTAATACACGCAGTAGTAAGATATATAGACACGATGTGCACCCTGATCTGATGAGCTGAGAAGGACATAACACTTCTGTGGTGTTCAGTCAAATCATGAGGAAATCAGATAAACCCATTTTCTACACAACACCTGACTAATTACTATGCATAAGTGTGATAGTCATGAAAGACAAAAAGAACTGAGAACCTGTCCTAGAGTAGAGGAAACAAAGATATGGGTAATGAAATACAATATAGGATTCTGAATAAATCTTACAGACAAAGGAGGACATTATTAGAAAAAAGTATAAATGTGAATAAGAAATTAGCAGAAAAGGACATTGGTAGAAGAACTACTAAAATGTGAATAGGTTTGGTAGCTTAAGTAATATGGTTGTACAAATATTGATTTGATGGTTTTAATGATCATATTATAGTTACATGTATATTAATGTTAGGAATCCTAAGAGAATGGTATATGGAAACTCTCTGTATGACATTGTAATCATTTGTAAGATTCTGTAAATATCAAATTATTTCAAAATAACAAGTAAAAATCATATCTTAAGTATTTATAAGTAACAGCAATCAGAAAATCATTTTAATATGCTTTCTTATGAAGAGATATTATAATTTAAGGAAGTGTAGAATTGTAAATATGCATTTCAATAAATCACCACAAAGTGAGCACATTCATAAAACTACCACTTAGGTCAAAAAATAGAAAAATATACCTGCAGCCTAGAGGTGTGCCTTATAATTCCTCTAAAAAGTTCCTTTGCATCTTCTCCCCAGTGTGACACTTGTACTGTTTTCCAATAGCATAAAGTTTGTTTCTCAATTTTATATCAGAGATTGTAATAATTCACAGGCTACCCAGTAATACACGAGAGTTTTCTTTGTTCCGTATCTTCACCAACACTTGGCTTTGTCTATTTAATTTTAACCATTCTTGTATGTGCAAGAGAGTACAGAGTTTCTGTAGTAATTTTTCTTTTTAATTCCAGTGTTCCGCATGGCGGAATTATGGCTGTACAAAAGCATCAATGAAAATGGGAATTCTTATAAACACTTTGAAATGATTCTGCACATGGGACTACTTTTACATTAATCACAATCTGATGTCCCGTTTACAGGTCCCAGAGGAAGTCAGACCTTTCCCAGATTTGTCTTATAGAGAGAAAATGAATAGCATTACATACAATGTGATTTGGGATCATTTAGGTATTGCATGCTTTTATTTTATGGTAAAATTATTTCAACCATTTACATTTTAAGCACGACACAAAACACATACACATAAAAATAGAACATTCTCTCATGAAAAGAGGGACTAATAGCTCTTTTAAAGGTACAGGTATTTTGTATTAATTTTATTTCAGTACTCGGCTACCTTGATTAGTACACATGTTATATTTTTCCAAATAGAAATAATAGCCCCATTTATCAACACCATAGACTGATAAATCCAAAATCTTCTCTAAAACATCTAAAGACATTTGTAAATTACTTAAACATTCCCTTACTAGCCTGCTAAAGCCTGCATGAATATATCACAATGATTTAGTATAAAATAGAACTATACTTCTTTTAGTAAACAAAAATTTCCTGAGATATAGCAAGATTGACTAATAAAGAATAACAAGGAAAATGATAATGGACATTTAGGTATATCTTAAACAATTTATAAACGTACTTTTGATTATTTTTCAACCATCTTAAAAGATTTTGTTATGTTCTCAGTAGTGCATTCAGTCCCAGAAAGTTATAAATGTCAATATGGAATTTGATAAAATTCATTTTTTTAAACTCTATACTGAGTGTGTCTATCACAGTGTGATTTTTGCTCCCCAAAAATAGAAAAAAGGAAAGAAATCAGTTTATTGCTGCCTCACGTTATTATCATGTGTATCCTACAGCTGAGAAAACAGATTACATGTAAAAGGCCACAAGGGGCTAGTATATGGCAAAGCTTTCAACTCAAAGTAAACTTTTAATTAAGTCCCATTATGGTATGTCCACATGCTCAGCCTACACTGCATTCTGTAGAGTATGTACCTAGTTACATTTCTCACTCAGGAAGCAAGGAAAAACCAAACCAGTGCTTTTGAAGTAACAGAATCAACCATTAACTTCATCAGACGTCCAACAGCTGAACTATGCACTTTCTTACTGTCTACTGCCTCTCCCCCTCCCGCGTTTCCCTTCCTTCCCTATTTCTCACTCTCTTCCTACCGGCAGTCCTTCCCTCATTTTTTTTCTCCTCAAGTCATTGAGAAATAAGCATTTCAGATAAGAACAGCTGGCTCTAAGCCAAGTATCTTCAGGATATAACTTTATTAGGGTTACCAGGGTTTCTGGTATATAGGGTTTCTGGTTACCAAACCAGAAAGAAATTGGTATTTCTCTGCTTGGTTGCACAAGAAGATATACAGGAATGTTGGTCGGATCCTGATCTTATTGTTGATACAAGGCCAACTCAGTTCTGGTATAGGAGATGAGAGTAAGCACTGAACTTGCTAGATCAGGCAGCTGGGGTTGTACTTCTCCATATATGTCCAGCTTTTGGAATAAGATTTGGCTATTATTTGCCAACCTGGCACCAATAGTGGTGTACCTTCATCTTATTGCTACTTCTGCCAAAATAACAGGTTTTCATCTCGGAAAATTGACAGTAATAATCTACTTCCCTTCCTACTTGCACTACTTTATTCCTGTGTATATGTGTATTTTGTTTAATTTAACTTTGATTTCTTTTTATTTGAGAAAGGGGACTTACATATTTGTTATGGTTGTAAATAAAAACAAGGTTTGACTACATGTACTAGAAAACTCTGAAATAAACAAAATGAAATTTTATTTCCCTGGCATAGGTGATAGGCAGCAGAGGTTGGCATAGCACTTCAATAATAGCAACAGGGAAGTTTCTTTTTAATATTATAGTCTGCTATCCTGAAAGCCATCTCATAGTGAAATATGGCTTTTGAAATGATAACAAAAAATAATAATAAAGATGAGGAATCATGTGTTCTCTCTCTTTAAGAAATCTCCTGTGGGAAATTATAAACAAACGAACAAAAACCCTTCCAGTTATATTTCTTTTGCCAGAACATAGTCACTAAGTCAAATCTAACTCTGAGAGAGGACAGAATAACAATCTCATAATTGGGTGTTTACATAGTAGCTATATTTGGCAAAGCTTACAATTATATGTCTGTGTATATATAATAATATATAGGTGTGCATAATATATATGTATATTCCAAAATGCAAATAAGCTGGAATATGTATATCTAACATTTGTGCTAATGTTCAGTGTAACAAGACCTCCATATCTGTTGAAGGAATATTTCTTTAAGTCAAAATATTATCATCCACAGAGGAGAAGCAATTGAGTATCAAACATTTCAAATTGGTTAGCTATAAAATGCAACTTTTCACAACAAATTTAAAAATTAATAACAGCAGAAGCTAAAAAAACACAATCATAAAAATACCACTCATTCAGTACTAAATGACACAGCTAAAAAAAAAAAAAAGGCAGAGGGAGAAATAATTAAACTTTGAATTATAAGAAAAATTATAAAATATCAATAATTTTTGTGTTTATGATATTGTCATATGTGGATGTTTTTTATATTTTAAATTCACATATCATTTGGAAACACATTTTTGAAAAGAACTATTCTAGGAAGCTATCAACATAATAAAAATACTTTGTTATTCAATAAATAGCTTTTTTTCAGAAGTTATATTATTATATTTAAGACTAAGCTTTCATGTCAAGAAATGTCCTAGTATGGATAATAAATTGTATCATTCTAAATATTGTTCAGTGACTGTATTTTGAGTCAAATTTTCTGATACATCTATTTTGAATTCTTTTTATATAATTAAATGAGATACCATTTTATCATTATATATTATTTTTATAATTATATATGTGTTTATCATTATATAAAATGAGACCACTAATTTTAATAATGAACTTTTATAAAAAGTCTGCTTAAACCTCCTGTTGACCATTTACCTATGAGAACAAAGAAACCTCTCATAAGTAAAGATAGACAATTTCCAAAACTCCATTCAAACAGTCATTCAAGTTTATACGTTTGTTCATTTGCTTTAAAAATATTATTATATAGGGGCACCTGAATGGTGCAGTTGGTTAAGTCTCTTGATTTCAGCTCAATTCAGGTCATGATCTCAGGGTCAGAGGATTGAGCCCCGTGTCAGGCTCCCAGCTTAGTGGGGGGTCTGCTTGAGATCCTCTTTCTCCCTCTGCCTCTATCCCCATGTGTTTGCTCTCTCTCTTTCAAATAAATAACCTTTTAAAAATATATAATGATATATCATTTCCCAAAATATAGCCAGTACTAAAATATAATAAGTTAAATCCAAAAAAAAACACAAACAAAGGAAAAATAGACATCAGGCACTGGAGCAAGTTTCTTCTGTGGTATAAGTATGTGTATAGGGTGAAACATGATAGAACTGGGGTTTAGTTGGCTTTTTAATTATTACTGACATCGATGGAGTTTGTATTTTCTCGGTTTCTCCGTTTACAGCATAGTCCTTTGTGTACAGAACGGAAAAGACTACTGAGGAAAGCAAAAGTAGACAAACAGCAAAAAATGCCCATACTTTCAAAGTTCACCCCGTTCCTGTTGTAGCTGCAGACTCTATCCACTGCTTTGCTGTATCACAGATTCTATTTGTTATCTATTTCTATTCCTTCTTAGTTATGCCATAATCATAAAATGCTCCCAAATAAAAATATGTAAGGTGAAAGCTAATTATATTAAGAAATATTAAAAATTACATTCCTAAATTAAATGGAAGGGCCTATTTTATTTTCTCAACAGAACAAACAAAACACAGCTATTTTTTTTTTTTACTTGACAGCACTATTTCATATTAGGCAGAAAAAGGTAGCTGTACAAAGTCAAACCTGAAAAATTAAGGAAAAGATGAAATGAATACTGACTAAGATTTAGAAAATTGAAGCAAAAGACCAGCTTTACCATTAACTATATAATCTTGGTCTATATACTTCACCTTTTAAACCTGACATTTTTCCACAGTACACACAGAAAATAATATTTATCTTTCAATATTGTTTTGAAAATTCAATTGAAATGATGTGTGTGCATTTGTACATTTATACAGAATTGACACTATAAAATTAAATATGAGCATCAATAATTTAAAGAATATTGGTAGAAATAAAAATAAGCAATATTTCAAAATCAGGAGACTCTATGAATCAATATACCAATTTCCCCATTCAAGTAATGGTATTTTTAGCAATTCTGTTTTAAAGAGAATATGTACAAAGAAACTCCCTTAGGAGATTTTTTTATTTGTTTTTAATCTCAGAGTAATGTTCTCTTTAATTTGACATTTTATACGTTGGAGAAGATTAAAGGCAAGCCATGCCCCAGAGTTATTTAACTATATTGTGTAATTGTAAATTTATCAGCAGTTTCAGAAGTAATGGCGATTTCTTTAAAAAAAATAGCAATAATTCTCAAAAACAGAATACCATTTAAAAGGCAACTTGCCCTTCTCCTTTCCCCATCTCTCCCTTCTCATAATGAGGAATTGCAATGGGATTTATGTGACAATGTTGCTGATGCTCTGGGAGGGAAGGGACAAAGCAAGTCTCAGAGCCTTCCAGGTCTGCACCAATTCTGCTATGCCAACTGCAAAGAAAAAAAGCACAACTTGTTTTTGTTGGTAAAGTCAGCAGATGTGACTTGAAGACAAATAGGGAGCAGATGTGATGAGTTAAATTGTTTGCTTTTACATAGACAAATGTGGCTGTAGCCATCATAACTGGGAAATGCTTTAGCTGCAGAATCTGCTCTGTCTCCTAAGTACCAAGCTTATGTTTCTTACCCTCTCGGCGGTTCTAAGGGAAGCATAGAGAATGCACCAAACCCCTGAGCTCTCGTCGGAGAATGTTAAGTCAAGCAAAATTAACTCTGAAAAATGATTTTAAAAGTATGTGTTGCCTTTTACACAGATCCTAACGAAATACACTCTCTTGGAGTTTTTGTTGTTAAAAAAAGAAAGAACAAGAAAATAATGAAATAAAAAGATGTTTGGCAGAACTGGCGTGGAAAAAGATTTAAAATGCAACAGTTGCTTTGATGGAGTTCGGAGATAAGAAGTGTTGGGAAAAAATAAAAAACACAATTTGTTATTAGATTTGGTGGGCCATTTCCGAAGGTGATATTTATTTCCTGGGAAAAGTCCAATATGCTCAGTTATCGAACTTCTGACCTTTCCTTCTAAACATCGCGGGAAGCTGCTGATCATCTATGCCTTTGTTGCTGTGGATGCTGGGTTGCATCTTCTTAAGGCAGAGAAAAGGCAAGGCATATCCCTATTGCCATCTGGAATCTCTCAACTCAAATCAGAAAATCTAAGTGAAGAATTCTATCAATTCTGAAAGCCAGCTCTGCTATTAACTTTTGCCCCCATCCTTTACTATGTCTGACTGATACCCTAGGGAGGCAGCTAACACAGTGAATGGCATAACGGTGAATTACTTTTCATCTTCTCTTTTCCTTTTTCAACATATAATATATAAGCTTAAAGAATAATTAAAGCATGGGGGCACCTGGGTGGCTCAGTGGGTTAAAGCCTCTACCTTCAGCTCAGGTCATGATCCCAGGGTCCTGGGATTGAGCCCCACATCGGGCTCTCTGCTCAGCAAGGAGCCTGTTTCCTCCTCTCTCTCTCTCTGCCTGCTTTGCCTACTTGTAAACTCTGCCTGTCAAATAAAATAAATAAAATCTTAAAAAATAAAGAATAATTAAAGCATGAACATTTATTTTCCCCCTATACTCAGCTTATTGTTTTCTTTTTTTTATTATTATTGTTTTCTTTTTATTCTGGATATAGTGAGATTCCCATTGTTTGAGAACGCAAATTGTCCTGACATTCTATTTTACCTTTATATGCCCCAAAATGAAGTAATGCCTTGCAGGCATGTATCTTACTATTACCTTTGATGTAGACTATCAAACTCAGTGCAAGCATGCAGCAACTAGAACGCTATCCAGACACCTAAGAGGAACTGACAATAGTATATTCTAATGCAAATTACATTTGCATTCAAGAGGAATGTGATAGAACATTCTTCTCATATATGACTATGTTTAATTTCTATGAATGGTGTTAAAATTTAAATGAATCATGACATCCCTTAGCCCACAAAAGGTGGCAACAATGATATTTTCTCTCTATCTTGAATTCTGACTTAACCAGTTATTAGTTTTGTGAGCCTCCATTCAAATATAAAATGAAGACCGTAATATCTAATTTCTCGGGAGTCGAAGAAGATGAAATCATGTCATATTGGTAGAAAGCTTCGAGTCCGCAGCATAACTCAGTGTCAAGTAGTGCACACCTACACCATGATGGCCTGATTCTGACTCCTACGAGGCCGGTGATTGCAGAAGCTCCTTGACCTTCCGAGCTTCAGTGTTTTTAATCTGTGGAATAAAAACTACATCTTCAAATGTTTGAAAATTAAATAATAATTGAGGAAGTGATTTAGGATGGTGTCTGGCCGGAGAAAGAGTAGGCTTAATAAATGTTAGCTGTTCATCTTAATCCTCTGTTTCATTCCTTCCTCTCAATTAATCTCCTGCAGCCTTTACAGTGATTAATACAGTTCGACCTCATTTTATTATGCTTTACTTTATTTCACTTCACAGATGTTGCATTTTTTTTTTCAATTCCAAGGTTCAAGACCTCAGTGGAGGCAGTAACTGCAGATGTGGTGGAAACAGCAAAAGAACCAAAAGTAGAAGTAGAGCCTGAAGATGTGAATGACTTGCCACAATCTCATGACAAAAATGCTAACAGCTGAGGAACTGGTTCTTACAAGGGAGCAAAGACAGTGATTTCTGGAGATAGAATCTACTCCCGATGAAGATGCTGTGACAACTGTTAACAGCAGCAGATTTAGAGTATTACATAAACTGAGCTGATAAACCAGAGGCAGGGTTCTAGAAGACTGACTCAGATGTTGGAGGAAGTTCAACTGTGGCTAAAATGCCATCAAGCAGCATCCCATGCTACAGAGAAATTGTTTATAAGAATCAGTCAGGGGCCATCTAGGTGGCTCAGTGGGTTAAAGCCTCTGCCTTCAGCTCAGGTCATGATCTCCGGGTCCTGGGATGGAGCCCCTCATTGGGCTCTCTGCTCAGCAGGGAGATTGCTTCCCTTTCTCTCTCTCTGCCTGCTTCTCTGCCTACTTGTGATCTCTATCTGTCAAATAAATAAATAAAATCTTTAAAAATAAATAAATAAATAAAATAAAAAATAAATTAAAGGGTCAGTTAATAGAACAAACCTCATTGTTGTCTTCTTTAAGAAATTTCCACAGCCACCCCAATCTTAAACCACCGTTACCCAGATTAGGCAGTAGCCATCAACATGGAGGCAAGACCCTTCACTAGCAAAAAGGAAAAAAATAATTTTTTTTAAAATTAACTACTTGCTGAAACCTCAGATAATGGTTAGCATATTTTAGCAAAAAAAGTATTTTTGAATTAAAGTATATACATTGTTTTAGATGAAATGTTATTGCAAAGTTAAAAGTAATCTTTTAAGTATAATGTAAATATAATTTTAATATGCACTGGGAAAGCCCTCAAAAGATCAGTTGAGTTGCTTTATTATGCTATTTGCTTTATTGGGGTGGTCTGGAACTGCACCTGTGATCTCTCTGTGATATGGCTGTATGTCATTGGCCCACTATACCCGGAGATCTTTCTGACATCTATTTCTAGATCTCCATGGCCTGCAGCTGGCCCTGAGTGTCTGATTTGTGAATTTTGTCTGAATGCATTGCCACCATGTTTCACAAACTCTCTGCTCAACATCGCTCTTCTACAAGGCAGGCACATGTATTCTAGGTGCTTGTTCTACGCTCCTAGCCTTCAGAGCCTGTTGCTTGTCCTGAGTGAAAGAGAAGTTACACCATGGTATTAAACAGCCCTTTACTTAATTTGTGACTACAATTAAAACATAGCTTTATAAAGTTAACTCTGAATTTATTGCTATATTTTATGGGAGGTGGGGCACAAAGAGCCACAGAGAAGATAATATACTCTATTTGTTCCCCAATCTACCCAACGCTCTGTATTGCTCTGTGGGAGTGACGGCCTTTTCTACATAATTAACTTTTAAATGTATAAAGACCTTTTCACACAATTAGTCTAAGAACGTACTGAAGTTCTAAGCTTGCTGGATACATGAGATAGCACAAATTAGAAAATGAGAGCTTTCATCCCGGGATAGCTAGTTATATGCTACGTTACTCAATAATAAGTTACATATCTGCTTTGAACTTCAACTTGCTTATCTGCAAATTAGAAAGGGTAAAAGCACCTCCTCCAATTTCTTCATAGTTTTCCTTCGTTGAACATATAAGTGCCTGTTCAACTTCCTCTCCCCCCTAAGTACATCCATTATCTCCAGGGACTTTACTTTCGACGACAGTCATCTCAAACTATATTCTTGTTCCTCTCTCCCACATCGTTAGCAACGGCTTTCTTTGTCACTCCATAACAGCTATGTTTCATTTGGTCCTCATCCCGATCTTGTCATCATCAATAATCACTGATTTAATCATCCAACATTGTGACCACACACTGTATTTCTTCCACACTATCTTGATGGTCAGTCTGTATCTACAGAACTCAGAGTCTTTTGAAGTCTGTTTCCTTGTACTCCATGATTCCACATCCTTCTTTACTTCCTTTTTTTTTTTTTTTCCCAGCTAAGATTCTTTGGTCTGCTATTTCATTAAGACTTTTGCCAATACTATGACTCACTTTGATATTTTTAATTTTTATACCCACCTAGCAAAATACCAAGCCAAGACTCAGCTCTTCTATACTCTTTCTTCAAGTGTATGTTTCAATAGCAGGAACTACTGGAGAAATCACAATTTGTTATATAAATTCATAATTATGAACGTCAAACATGCTCTCAGATGGTGTGCAAATACTACTTCATTCTACAGAAAAACCCAGACATAAAAATAAGCACAACTAATATTTTCCGGTACTCACCACTTTATAAGTATGTAATATAGACAGATAGATGATATATAGATATACAAATTTGTAACATAGAAATAATTTTAGAAAGTACTACTTTTCTAGTAGTACTAGGAAAAAAAGTGCTACATACTACATTTTAGCTAATATTGTCAAACTTAAATATATATGAATTTAACCAAAGATGAAGAACATTTAATGAATTTGAATGAGTTCTGAGATTCTAAGAAATTTTCCTAATGATACGGTTGTCATCACAGACTTTACACCGATGTTTTAAATTTTAGATATTAATGTCTATTTTCCCCTTCTTCACAAACTACCCATTTCCTGCTAGTAATTTTATGTGTTGAGTTTGTGTTTTTGTAACCACCATTCCCCAGTTGTTTAATTTCAATTTTACATTTATATGGATATGATACTCAAGTTATCTCTTACCTTGATGAGTTTATTGTTAATATCTTTGTTATTCATATACTTTTGTCTGGATCTTATGGTCCAGAGCTGTTACTTGTTGAGTTTGGTTTGGTTTTTGTTTTGATTCTATATTTCAAATATATTGAGTGCTACAATATCTACATTCTTGCAACTTCAAAAATTTATTTCATTCGTCTTTATACATTGCTCAGATCCTCCCTTAGAATAAAGGCTTCAAGAAGGCAGAGAATTGTCTGGTTCCCTGCTCAGTTTCTAAGGGCCATAACAACAATTGGACATGGTAGGAATCCTATAAATATTTATTTAATGAGTGGATATAATAAAACCACCAGTAGGGTTTGGAACTATATGAGACATTTCCCGAAATGTTCAGAATGACTCAAGTCACATGGGATGGAAAATTGGTTATCTAAGATATTAAATGACAAAAACCTTAGTGGTTTCTGTTGAAAGTTTAAATGTTTCATGGTTAAGAAAAAGATACCATTTTAAACATGTGTTGCCTTAGAAGGGGCTTCTGTTTACAGACAAATGCTGACAGCAAAGTTACCACAGAATTTATAGAAACGTTGGCTGTTAAGAAAGAAGCAGAGACATGAAGGCCCTCTTGGGCACACAAGATGATTGAAACAGTCTCACACCTAAAAACATATGTTTTTCTCTAATTTTACAAAAGGTGATAGAAGTAATGTCAGACACAACTCAGATGATATGTGCAATTAAGAGAAACTATAATGACAGTTTGAGAAGTGGCAGTCGCTTGTTCTAAAAAGGAAAGCACTTAGGAAGAATGTCTACTCTACTCTCCATAAACCCATGAAATAAGGAAGACTATCCCTGGCATGTGGTATTTAATAATGCATACATATCTTTGTGGTATCTTTTATTTATTAAAATGTGTATTTACAGATTTATTTATCACAAACATGTCAGTTTAAATAGTTACTGACATTTTTAAAAGTGAAGTTACTGAGGCTAAGAGCTCTATATTATTAGCCAAGAAAATATAACAGATATGTTAGAGTGGTGCATTTTATACTCAAGTCAGTCTTCTGACTACGTATCAATTCTTCTACCTCTGTGAGCTTTCTCTTCTAGTTTGCAAGTAATCGATGCCAGTATCATGCATTTATGATTACTTGGGTTATAGGACTCCAGCCTGTCCCTTGAATTCTACATGTTCCTGACATACATTGGACGTAAAGCAACCTTAAAACAAAAGAAATTGTAGTTAATGTTACACAAAGAGTAGAATTTAGTGAGAATCGTTTCAAAATAATTAGGAAATACTCCATTGTAAATACATGCTTGATTTGATTTTTTAATTAAACTATAATTGACTTACAATATCCTATTAGGTGTATATCATCTAATATACACCTGAATAGGTGTCCATCACCATGCAGTGTTATTACAATGTTACTGACTATATTCCCTATGCTACACCTTACATCCACATGGCTTATTTATTTTATAATTGGAAGTTTATACCTCTTAATCGTTCACATATTTCTCTTCCCCTCCCCCTATTCTGGTAACCAATAATTTGTTTCTTGTTTCTATGAGTCTGCTTCTATATTGTTTTGCTTGTTCTGTTTTTTTAGATTCCACATATAAGTGAAATCATATGGGATTTTTCTTGTCTAATTTATTGCACTTAGCATAATACCCTATAGGTCCATCCACTTTGTCACAAATGGCAATATTTTATTATTTTTTATACCTGAGTAATATTGTAATGTGTGTGTATACACACAAATGCGTATTTGAAACAAGTGAACACATATTTTTAAGTGTCTCAACTTAACCAACTATCTTGGTCCCCAGTCCCCTTGTCCATCAATGTCCATAACAAGAGAATTTATAATCTACCCACAGAATCTGGAAATCCACCTGCTGGCAAATACTCTTAACTGTAGGCACATGCAGCTAAAAGAATGTTCCACATCTAAGAGTTGTTAATCCAAAGAGACTTTCTCAGTTATTTTGAAATGATCCTGACTAAATATCACTATTTATCACATATATATTCACTAAAAGAATATTATAGTGTCCTTGATGTTTATCAGGTCCTGACTAAATTCTACAATTTATGTAATATTAACTACCATTTATTTTAAGATTCTTTTAGTGTCCTTGATGTTCATCAGGAACATCTGAAATATTCATTCAAGGACAAGCTTCACTTGCATAATCTGAGTAATCATAAATTACTGCATCAACAAATTACTGCATCAACAACTCATAAACTAGAAAATCCACAGAAATATAAGAGCAGGGAAAAGTCACAAGGTTAACTATAAATTGATATGGAACTCCTCAAGTATCTTTATTTAGAGGCTTAATTTAATGTGTTGCAAAAGAAAAAGAGAAACTAAGTTTTCTCTGAAATAGCATCCTATGAGAGTGAAGAAATTCTTAGAGATTATGATCATATCAAGTGCTACTAGAATGATAACTGAAATTCATTGTTTTTCATGATATATCTGCATCTTTAATCTTTTGCTAATAGTATATGCAAAAAACATTAACTAAGGCTTAAGCAGCCCCACCTCCCATGGTAAATCCAGGCTGTAACAACATGGTCTTAGACTCTTGTTACTGTTTTCATTTTTTTCTTGCGGTGCTATTTTGCTACAAGTTATCAATAGAGCCCCAAACTGAAGCTTTCATTTTACTGCAGTCAGCAGCAGTGGAATGATTCAAATAGAGTGGGAAAAGAGACATCACGTCAACAACTTCATCAAGGTTTATTTTTCATTCCTTCCACAGTCTTGTTGCTGAAATATGGTCTGACTGCTTTGCTGTATCATGGGGAAAGCAGCAGCAGAATATGATTCAAAGCAAGTAGTTTCATGGTCTCACTGATGTAAAGAGCAGAAAAAATTGTTTTGGGTTGTTTACTGTTCTGAATAGCAATCAGTAGTTTGCACGTGTAGGTAAAGCCAGATGTTAAATATATCATAGATGTATTCTATATTAATATTTATTGAAAAAATAGATCTTGGAGTCAGACTTAGTCTCTAACAAGTTCCTTAACTCAATCTGGATGTAATTTTCCTTAAGTATATAAAATGGGAGCCCAATTCCTAAGATTCCTTCAGGTCCTAATATCTTAAGTTTCTATATAGTTTTCATTTACATAAATGCATAAATCTAATGGTTGGATCAATCAGAATTTTATAAGTTATTCTTATTTCTACACCATTATTCTCTCAGATTAAGTAATATCAAAACCCTCTTCTAAATTATTATTTTTAAAAACTTTTACATAGTGAAGGAAACCATCAATAAAAAGAAAAAAACAATCTACTGATTGGGAGAAGATATTTACAAATGCTATATCTATAAGTAGTTAATATGCAAAATATATAAAGAATATATATAACTCAACACCAAAAAAAAAAAAAAAAACCCACAAAGAATTTAATTAAAAATGGGCACAGGACACAGTCATTTTCCTAAAGAAGACATATGGATGGTCAACAGACACATGAAAAGATGTTCAACACCACTAATTATTAGAGATGTGCAAACCAAAACCACAATGAGATATTACCTGACACCTGTCAAAATGCCCAGAATCAAAAAGACAAGAAGTAACAGTGTTGGTGAGAATGTGGAGAAATAGAAACCTTTGTGTACTGTTGGTGAGAATGTACATTGGTGCAGCCACTGTGGAAAATAGTACACAGCTATCTCAAAAAATTAAAAATAAAAATACTATATGATCCAGTAATTCTACTACTAAGTATTTATCCAAAGAAAGTAAAAAACCCTCACTAATTTGAAAAGATATATGTATCCCCATGTTTAGTACAGCATCATGTACAGCAGCCAGTATATAGAAGCAACCCAAGTTTCTGTTGACAAACAAATAAATAAAGAAGGTCACACACACACACACACACACAAGAACATTACTCAGCCAGAAAAAAAGGATGAGATCTTTCCACCTGCCACAACATGGATGGATATAGAGAGTATTGTGATAAGGGAAAAGTCAAACAGAGAAAGACAAATACCATATGATTTCACTCACATGTGGAATCTAAAAAACAAAACAAATGAACAAACAATAAAGCTGAAATAGACCTAAAAATAACAAGGAACACACTGATGGTTGCTGGGGGTAGGGGGAGGGTGGGCAAAATGGGTGAAAGGGAGTGGGAGGTATAGGCTTCCAGTTATGGGATGAATGTCACAGGGATAAAAGGTATAACACAAAGAGTACAGTCAGTGGTATTTTGTATGGTAACAGATGGCAGCTATGGTAACAGATGTTACCATAACATTGCATGGTAACAGATGGAAGTTACACTTAATGAGCACAATGTGCCACACAGAGTTGTCAAGTCACTATGTTGTACACCTGAAACAAATGTAACATTGTGTGTCAACTATACTTCAATAAAAATATTATTTTAATTTTGATAAAATACACATAATATAAAATTTATCATTTTCATCATTTTTAAGTGTATAATTCACAAATGTTAATTTTATTTACATTGTTCTTTCCTTAATCTCTGGAACTTTTTCATATTACAAATCTGAAATGTTATACCCATTAAATAACAACTCTCCATTTCCTTCTTTTTCTACTCCCTGAAAACCATCACCTACTTTTTGTTGTTGTTGCTACTACTATTATTACTATTATGAATGGAACACTTAATATGAGATCTAGTCTCATGGCTGGCTTATTATTTTATTTAGTATAATGTCTTCCAGTTTCATCTGTGTTGTCAGACATGGCATGGTTTCCTTCTTTTTTCAAGGGTAAATAATATTCCATTGTATGTATATGACATATTTTCTCTATCCACTCATCTGTCACCAGACTTTTAGATTGTGTCCGTATCTCAGCTATTGTGAATAATGGTGCAATGGACACGGAAGTGTGTATGTCATTCTACTTTTTATCTCTAAGAGTTTAACTACTCTAGACTCATGGTACATAAATAAAATCATAGAGAATTATGACCGTTTTATTTCACTTAGCATTTGCTATTCCCCTGTATTTCATATTTATGGAAGAGAGGCCAGGTTTTATTGAACTAAAAAGGAAGCATCACCAAGCTGAACTTGGTGACATACAATGACAGTGGATTTTTAAATTATTATCTCTCATGGTTTTGAGGATGGACTCAGTCCAGCTGGTCATTTCTAGTTTGGAAGTTCTTCACATAATTATAGTCAGACAGTAACTGGGGCTAGATAATCTCAAAGGCTTCCACATTTAAAGAAGGCTTTTGATGCTGGCTCTCAGCTCGGCTTTTGTGGAGTCTGTTGGTCAACGCAGCTATATTCAGACTTTATTGGTGAAATGAGCATTATCATAACATAGCAGTTGGGTTCCATGGACAGGAATCCAAAAGAGTAAGGGGTAAGATGTATGACCATGTATCATCTTACCCTGGAAATCACAAAATATCGCTTCTAAGATGCTCTATGCATTAGAAGCTAGGTGTTAAGATGGTCAAAGGGAGAAGAAATACCCTACCAGATGCAAGAGGAAAGGAATTACACTAGATCTCAAAAGGAAAATGGCAAAGGAAGAGGAAGCATGTTTAAAACCACAATGAACAGTGTCATATGAGAACATGTGTTTATTTTAATGCCAAGATACAGATTTCTACTTCTTCTAATTGTGTTGTTAGATTTATACAAATTATAAACATTTTTCTGACTTTTTGATAACGGTCATTAGAAAATACCAAAATAGAAGAATGTGATACCGATTGTTCCTAGGTGGTAAAAGCTCAAAATAACAGGGATAAAGTACCAGGGTAACAGTAATCTCAAACATACATTTTCTGATTTGGGACAAGAGGATCCTTCCATAGGCTGACTCCTCCCTGATCACCCATGATTACCAAGGTAGCAGGATGGTGGGATCTAGAATCGTGATATACTCCAGTTGGACAAAGTACATGATAATAAGGTGGCAGGTAGCAGTGTCTTATGGCATGGTGCTCGGGTACTAGAATATCAAACAAATATCCTAGGAACATGTAACTTTCATTGTATTTTGGTCCACTTGTACCTCTAAGGTATTTGGGTTTTAAAATGTCCTCCAGATAACTATGATTTGCTTTTTTAGCATTCATTAAATTGTATCTTTTTTTCCAAAAGAATAAATATCTACATTAGTGAAATGCTCAAGAAGAGAACATGAAGAGCTGATGTACTGCATTGCTTATGATATAAAGGAATTCCAAGCAAGATAAAGATATGCCTAACGGGGACTTTACAAACTGTTATCTGCATACTTTTTTTTTTTTTAAGATTTTATTTATTTTTGCGTGTGGTGAAAAAATAATGATACTGTTATGCTGAAAATAAATAAATAAATAAAAATTTATTTATTATTTATTTGACAGAGAGAGAGAGAGAGATCACAAGTAGGCAAAGGGACAGGCAGAGAGAAGGGGAAGCAGGCTCCCAGCTGAGCAGAGAGCCTGATGCAGGGCTCGATCCCAGGATCCTGAGATCATGACCTGAGCCAAAGGCAGAGACTTAACCCACTGAGCCACCCAGGCACCCCTAATTTATTTTTTTAATAATTCCTTTTTATAAAATACTTATGAATAGTTACAACACCACATTTTCTCTGAAAATAGATAATTATTTTCATTATCAGATGCACACAATTTAATTAAAAGTTAGTTTCTTCATAAATAATATACATACAAAATTAGTCCATGCTCTCTATTATTGATTCAGTTTATAGGATAAAAAATTCATTCACACATACATTTGTATGTATATTGATTGACACACCTTATTTATATACATGTACAGTATACATTCACTGTGGGACACAGAAAAACAAGAGATTTTTATCACTTATTTACATTTGTAGAGATAATTCATACAATCAAAAGAGATCAATATATAAAAAAAGAAAAAAATAATAATAATTAGTAACACGTACTGGTGTTTTTAAATGGTGCTTGAAACAAATATATATTGTGTACATTTTTCAGTTGGGAAACTAGGTTTGGGTCTTAGAAGGGTTGTCATTCCTTCAGTGACTGTCAATTCAAACAAATGTCTATTCAAAATGATTCCACTCCACTATGTTTATCTCCCCAGAAAAATTCTGTTAAGCCTATGTTTTTAAACTTTTTTTTTAAAAGATTTTCTTTATTTGACAGAGATCACAAGCAGGAAGAGAGGCAGACAGAGAGAGAGGGGGAAGCAGGCTCCCCACTGAGCAGAGAGCCCAATGCGGAATTCGATCCCAGGACCCTGGGATCATGACTTGAGCCGAAGGCAGAGGCTTAACCCACTGAGCCACCCAGGCGCCCCAAGCCTATTTTTTAAAGAAAATTGGGTGTAACATCCTTCTTTTGTTTTTAACTTTAGAGCTGAGCACCTATTCCTGTGACTATCCTAAGCATCTCTGATAATTACAGGTTTTATAAGCCAATTCATTCACCCTCCTGTAGCAAAACATCTTTAAATTGGTTTTACACCAGTGTTAACTGGACCCACTACTCCTAGCCACACGTCCATGTGAATCCTGGCCAAACTGAAGGTTGCCTCTGGTGATAGTGAGTCCTTTGAGAAGTTATTTGGAATTATTTGCAGTTATTTAATAGAGAGGCTGAGTGACAGAGAGGCAGTGATATCCAGAAACAGCATGGGCTCTGCCCATCACATCATATAACCCAAGCAACAGTTCCCTATATTTTCATCAGTAGTACACTTTCACCCTATTTGGAAATAACTGCAAAAAAAAAAAAAAAATACAAGGCAGTGTGCAAAGGTATCTTTTCCTCTCTTGCAAGTCTTATTTATTTATTTATTTATTTATGTTTTTTAATGATGAGATATTATCATGTGATTTCTAAGTGTTCTTGCAATCCAGACAGCCTAAGATTAAAGGCAGATCCAGAAGTAAAGAATAATTTTAAAATATCAAATATTAATATTAAATATTTAAAAATATTTAATTGCTCATTGTGCAATCTTAGCAAAAGCTTAGTTTATGAGTGCAAAAATAATGTATGGGAGAATCTGATATCTCAGAAAATAAGTATTATAAATGCCACAAATGATTTCCTGTGTAGACACTCTTAGGAAGGTATGGAGGCTGTTCAACAGCAACAAAGAAAGAAGACTAAAAGATGAATTAATGCGGCCAAAACCTAAGGCATCCAATTGAGGAGAGATGTAAACTGATTCACAAAACAGAGGCAAAGAAGGGTCTTGACAAAGTGGTCATGGGAAAAGTCTAGAAATTGGTCAGAAGGATCCAGGAGGGATATCTTAGGGGTGGGGTGTGAGGGGTGCATATTTAAATTTCTAACATAAATTCTGACAGATTTGACCATGTGGAAAGGAAACTAATTTCCTTCCTCCCTCCCTCCCATCCTTCCTCCTACAATCCCTCCCTTCTTTTGTACCTCCTTCCCTCCTTTTTTTTTTCCTCTCTCTCCCTCTTTTCCCCCTCTTCTTTTTCTCTTTCTTTTGTTTTTTGGTTTTCATTGTAAATGAAACTTAAGATATTGTAAATTTAAAACTAAGTCAGATCAACCAAGAATACTTGTACTCGCTTGATTAACAAAACAAAATTTGTATTATCATCTGTACAATATCTCTATAAAATACTCAAACCTCACTTTCCATGGTTTATCACAATTTCCCTTATTTCATTACATTGCTCTACTGGATATTTTAATATAATAATTCACATTTTCCCAAGGCAATCTATTGTATGCAAGTAAGGTTTTGACAATGCCAACACAAAAAATTTTAAGTTGAACGCTCTTCATCTTTGTGTTTGGTTTATCACATTTTATGTTTAGAAAATTGTGAGAATAGTTTATTCTGGGGTAAATAATATTTTATTCTAGTTTTATTGCCATCAAGCACAGTTTTAGCATCAGAGTTCTCATTATTTACATAAAACACTATCTATGTATATAATTCTAAAAATATATCATCTATTTCTGTTATTTCAATTTGGATTCTTTCTCAGGTATTCTGCCAAACTCCCCCCCCTTCCTTTTTTTTTTAAGCTTTCTGCATTGATTCATTGCCCAATTTACTTCATTTCCGTGTCTTTACCTTAGTTAATAATATTTTGATTCACTTACGATATTATGATATTACAATATCATTTTATATTCTCTTTCACTTCATTTTGATCATTATGGGCTACATTTTCATCATCTCAAATCTAATTCATATAATTTTAAAGCAGGCACTAGTCATTGTGTGTCCAATTATAATTTTTTTCTTTTATTTCCTGTTATCTTGAATTCAATTGCCCTTTTTATTCATTTCTCATCTGTTTATATTATTCTCAATTTGATTTTCTAAGGCTCTGGTTCTGCTAATAGTACTTTACAATATAGTGTTTCCTTGATATCATATATTTCCTTTTCATTTATACTTGTTCAGTATATGCACACACACACGCGCACACACACACACACATGCTTGCACACACGCACACACAATTTCTTGTAGAGAAAATTGCTCATTTTATGCCTCTTGGCATTTACATACCACTCTTTTCAGTGAAACAATATTTTCAGAGTTTTACTCTTAATTTCACCAGCTTCTAAACAAGGGTTTGAGTACCTTTTCCTTGCTAAATTCATCTAACGTTACTTTAGTCATAAATTCTGTTACCATAGGATTTTTATAAATATACCTTATCTTCATTTACAATGTTGAGTTGATCTTCCTCTATTCTGTTTCAAATAGTACATTTGGCTAAATTTCATCTGGTTAATCACTGGTAAAGATATTACTCTACTTTTAACTTACTTCTAAATTTCCTCTCATAGGATTGAAGAAAAGTCTAATTGTGAGCAGCCTCCAAATTTGATTCAGATCAGTAAAATGGTAGCCTTTCACTTTATTATTTACAGTAAAAGGTTTTAATCATACTTGACTTCACAGCCACTTACTCACTATTATGTACCTCAAAAATAACAGCAAAATATTGAATTTTTGTAATTATTAAGATGATAAGCATGACCTCTTAAATTATGATACAAGAAAAATGAAAACTGAAGGCACTGACACAGAATCTTATCTTTGGTCATGTTGTTTTTCTGTGGGCTTCTTGAAACTCCCTAGAGAAAGTGCTAGCGGATTCATACCATATTTAAAATAACTTTGTCCTGTGGTTATAACATATTATGCTCCCATTTGTTGGGATTTGTCAATGAGAAAAGATTTGTTTTCTTCACATTCTCTCCTTTTCAAACAGAAGTTCTGATGTTTCATTTTCCAGAAAATGGGTCTGAGATCTTCATGTAAGTTATAAAACTCTTCATTGACATTGTTTCATTTATAGATCCACTGGTTCATCTAGAGCAATGCTGTTTCATTTATGTGACAATGGAATGTCTCTGGACTGTCCAAGATGGCAGGTACTAGGGACGTGAGCACTTGGGATGTGTGAACATGAGGGATTCATTTATAATGTTATTTCATATTAAGTAATTTAAAATTTAGACATATAGGACTAGTGGCTTCTATAAATAGAAACAGCTATATTAAAGAGATACATCTCATATCATTTGGGACTTTAAATATCACTATTCAGTATATATTATTGTCAGGGCATCCAAGAGGATCAAATTACATGAGTCCACGGAAGATAGCAAAATATAAATTTTCAGTAAAAATAGCAAAATTAAAACAAAAACATAGACACACACAAACCCTACAAGTGTGTTTCAGAGATTTGAGAAGAGTTGTTTGCTTGCCTTTTTTAAAATTATTCAACAGCTGAGAATATTTATTGATTAACTATAAGGTAGGGCATTTTCCCTGAAACAGGAAGATGGAATGAGACAAGGATAAAAACAGGTTGTAGTTCTGAAGGAAATAACAAATTAAATCAATGTTTTATTGCTGGACTGAATGGATGGTATGCTAAGAAAAGAGGGAGTAGAGTCAGGGGATGGAACATTCCAGAAAACATCCATACTGCTTTTCAAATTCAAGGTAAGTTACCTTTGTGGGGGGGTGTCGTGGAGAAGAGAATATGTGTGATAAGTTGAAGCTGAGTCACAGGAATGAACTAACTTGGATGCTACTTTTTAAAGGTATTATTGCTCAGTTGCCCAGTTCCATAACATATATATGTTATGGAAAAGCCTATTCTTAAACAAAAATGCCAATAAGTAAGTAAATAAAGGCATAATTGGCATTTCTAAATGAGAACTAATATATTTTATGCTTTCACAATTCATACAAACCTAATTATACTTTAAAGTTTCCGTGTGCCAATATGATCCTTCTAAATGCAAGCAAAGCTTAACACGGGACAGGTATATTATAAATGTGTATCCAAAATCTTCAGAAAATTTGCTAAATGCTTCAAATAGGAAAAAATAAGGAATATTCTCATGTAATAATTAGGCAAATTCTGGCATGTAAAGAAAAGTTCCAAATGGCCACTTAAATCACCTGAGAAAAATTTAGGACTTCCAAAGTTTAGGGACAGACTTCTGGTTTTAGCTACAGCCTGTAAAGAACTGAGAAGTCATCATTCCATCCTCATAAAAAAAAGATGAAGAGGGGTGCCTGAGGGGCTCAGTGGGCTAAGTGTCCATGAGGGAGGGGATGCCTGGGTGGTTCAGTGGGTTAAGTCTCTGCCTTTGGCTCAGGTCATGATCTCAGGGTCCTGGGATTGAGCCCCACATCAGGCTCTCTGCTCAGCAGGAAGCCTGCTTCCCCCTCTCCCTCTGCCTGCCTCCCTGCCTACTTGTGATCTCTGTCAAATAAATAAATTAATTAAATAAAACAAACAAATAACTGAAATCAGAAGAGGGGAAAATCCAGGGTCAGATTACAACATACTTAACCGGAGCAGAAGTCATAAACCAGAAGGAGTCATAAACTGATAGGTCCGCTTATATGGTAACTAAACAAAGAGCAGAAAGTTGAATGTTGAGTGAGAAACTTGTGGGGCCACAGTATGAGGAGGGTCCCATCTATCCTTGGGTTTTATCTTCATGGATCTTTACCAAGTTCCCAAAATGAAGATCCCTCTTAGGCCCTGGCCAGAGAAAAGAACAAGCTTTGTGAAATAAGCCCAAAGCCTTCTCCTTAACAAAGATATGTTCTCTAGGGCAAATGTCTTCATCGTAGCCTTGTCCCAGCTGGAGAGGGAACTGAGACTCACCTCAGCCCCACTGTAATTTTCTGTCTCACCACGTGGAGAAAGAAATTCTCTACTAAGGAAGAAACAAATACGTTTGCCATCACAGCCCAGAGACAAAACCCACTAAAAACAATGATATAATCATCAAAATATAGAATGCTTCTTCTCATCAATATATGAGCACCACACACAAATAAATAACACAGTGTTACCTGTTCTAATAACAGTGGATTACCAATAGTGTTGCAAGACAGCGACTCTCTCCCTGGAAGAGGATACAGCAAAACTCAAGGTCGAGAGCCAAAACAAAAACAAGGACACTAGAGAAATTAGAAGCCTCTGCGACCTACAGCTACAGCAAATATTTGCAGATAGTTCAATTCATAGTCAGATTAACATTAAATTCTCACATTAGAGGCCTATTTACCTCAGTTCCTATTATCTGATACAATATGTCCAGCTATCAGCAAAAAAATGAAGAGGCATACCAACTTGTAAGGAAAAAAAAAAAAAAAGCAACACTGAAGAAACAAAGGAAGACTTAGAACCAAATTCAGACATAGGACCCAGATGTTGGAATTATCCGAGGGAAGATTTAAAATGACTATGGTTAATAAGTTAAAGGTCCAATGGAAAGAGCAGACCACATTCAGCAACAGATGCGTAATGTAAGTGGAAATGTGAGAACTCAAACGGTTAGTGCAGTCTAGTATCTTGCCAGCATAACTTTTTCTCTCTACATTCGTTGTGAACAGTTGCCTAACAATGCCTTGAAAATGAAATAAGATACGCAGAAAATGATGTTGCCTTACATTTTAGTAGTATTTTGGAGCTTACAATAGGTGGTTGCTTATCTTATTTCATTAGGCCCCGACCCCAGACCTGGAAAGTAGAACATCAGGCATTACTGCCGTCCTTGCATGAAGCAGGGTTTAGAGGTTGTATCAGTCTGCGTAAAGTCAAGTCAAGCTGTGATAACAAACAGCATCCAAACCTTAGTGGCTTACAATAGCACAGGTTCATTTTTCTCTCAGGTTCCTGGATAATCAAGAGTGTGGCTTTGACTCTTTGATTTTAAGAAACTAGCTGCAAGAACATCTAGGAGATTGATTTGGTCTTGGTAGTGGGGGAAAAAAAGGAAGCGTTGAGAGAAGTACTTGATGCTTCTTAACATCCTTTTGGAGAAAAAACATATGCCACCTTCTCCTCGTTTTGTATTAGCAAAGTCAAATCACAAGAGCATCTGGTTGTCAATGGGAAGGACTTTCAACTCCCACAGAACCAAGAGTGAGGGGCAGAAATGATTCAGAGAATAAGATACTCTAAAACAGATATCCAGGGACGCCTGGGTGGCGCAGTTGGTTGGACGACTGCCTTCAGCTCAGGGCGTGATCCTGGAGTCCCAGGATCGAGTCCCACATCAGGCTCCCAGCTCCATGGGGAGTCTGCTTCGCTCTCTGACCTTCTCCTCGCTCGTGCTCTCTCTCACTGTCTCTCTCTCTCAAATAAATAAAATAAAATCTTAAAAAAAAAAAAAAAAAAAAAAAAAACAGATATCCAGGCTTGCCCAAGATTGTGTGTGGGCACTATTGGATTATAAACTCTCTGATTCCAAATTTAGTGTAGATATGATCCATCACTTAGACAATAAAACAAAAGAAACTTAGAAGACAAAATTGAATAACTAATATTAACAGTATTAATTCAGTATGCAAATGACTTCCTTAGTGTATCAATTAGGAGTGGTATCACCTACGTATTTTTTTGAATAACTGGGAGTTTTATTTTTCAACACAGCAAGAATTTCTAAACAGATAGTTCCCTGGGGTGCCTGGGTGTCTCAGAGGGTTAAAGCCTCTGCCTTCAGCGCGGATCATGGTCCCGGGGTCCTAGGATCGAGCCCCGCATCAGGCTCTCTGCTCAGTGGGGAGCCTGCTTCCCCGCTCTCTCTGCTTCTCTCTCTGCCTGCTTGTGATCTCTGTCAAGTGAATAAATAAAATCTTAAAAAAAAAATATTTAAACAGATAGTCCCAAGTCTGACACAGTAGTTGCGTGTTGCTATCAAAGACATGCTTTTAAAAAATTTTCCTGGGACGCCTGGGTGGCTCAGTTGGTTAAGCAGCTGCCTTCGGCTCAGGTCATGATCCCAGGGTCCTGGGATCCAGTCCCACATCAGGCTCCTTGCTCCAGAGGGAGCCTGCTTCTCCCTCTGACTGCCTGCCACTCTGTCTGCCTGCGCTCCCTCTCTCTCTCTTTCTCTCTCTGACAGATAAATAAAATCTTAAAAAAAAAAAATCTTTAAAAAATTTTCCTTAAAATGTGACTTTTATCTATATGCCTATCTCATTATGGCCTCTAATAACTCCCCCATGTCTATAATTCAATGTAGAAAGAAAGATACACTTAAGATGCAGAAGTTTTGCAGCAAATGAAAAGTTATTGTTCTTGACTAAATTTTAATAAACATTATATTTCTCAATAAATGCAAACTTCTTTTATCTACTACTTACAAATTAGATTTTGTAAAATCTGTTGATTTTTTTTTTAATTTTTTTTTTTTTTTTTATTTGACAGACAGAGATTACAACTAGGTAGAGAGGCAGGCAGAGAGAGAGAGAGGAGGAAGCAGGCTCCCTGTTGAGCAGAGAGCCCGATGCGGGGCTCGATCCCAGGACCCTGGGATCATGACCTGAGCCGAAGGCAGAGGCTTTAACCCACTGAGCCACCCAGGCGCCCCAAATCTGTTGATTTTAAACAGAAGAAAAATGGAATAAAAAAAAAAGTGAAGACCAGAAGGGAAATAAAAGAAATGTAACAAGTTAACAAAATGGTGCAAAACAAAATAAAAAATAATTTATCATCATAAATATGAAATTCAAATGCAGTAACTATGTGTGATATAAATAGATAAGCAATTTTGAAAAAGTGTCATCAAGATAGATTTAAAGAAAAGGAAAAGAGAGTAAATAAAACCTAATTCTACACTGCTTACAAATGACTCATTAAAAGCATAAAGACCTACAAAGGATAAAACTAAAAGAAAAACAAACAACTATATGAAGCAAATTCTAACTAAACACGGTAAATGTAACTATAATAATACCAGGCAAAATGGACTTTCCTATAATAGCTATTATAAGCATAATGAGGATTACTTCAACATTGCTAATTAAACCAGAAAATATTATAATTTTAGACTCATGTGCTTTTTTTTATAAATTAATTTATTTATTTTCAGAAAAGACTCACGTGCTTTTGATAAATAGCTCCAAAATATGTACAGTAAAAATTAATGGAATTATTGAGAGAAATAGAGACCCCCCCAAAAAAAGGTAGTAGGAGATTTTCATATAATTTTCTCAGTAATTGATAGAATATGCCTACAAAATAATCAATGAACAGAGACTTTGAACCAAATGGTTGACAAAAATCAATGGAAAACAAAAGCAAAAATTTCAGAATATATGCTTTATTTCACATGCATAGAAAGTCTGCATAAATGGAACCACAAAATTTAAAACCTGTGATAATAAATTTCAAAGGATGAAATATTATAGCTCATAATCTGACCTCAAGGCAAAAAAAAATCAAATAATGAAATATAAGGAGAAAACTGCCAGGCCTAACAAACAAACAAACAAAAAATAACTCATTTGTCAAATAAATGATTATAATGGAAACCAAAAAAGCAATTTTTGCAAACCAGAAAATAAAAAAATACTAAATATCAAAAGATCAGAAAGTGTCCAAACACAGAAATACATAAAAGTGGGAGAACTGCAGATCAACATGAAAATTTGAAATTTTCAATAAATACTGCTAGAAAATTGCTTATCCATGCAGGAAAACAAAACAAACAAAATAAAACAGCTGTCTCTATGGAAAATGAAATTCTTTCCTCACACTATCCAGTTTCAGATGGATTCAAGACTAACATATAAATGAAGAAATCTTAAAATCTTTGGGAAAAAAAAAAAGAAGACTATCTTTTCCATTAAGTGTTCTCCAGTAAAAAAAGAAATTCTTAAACCAAACTTTAAGAGAAACACAACTAAAAACAAAATGATTGATAAACTTAACCATATTAAGAAATCCTGTCCAGTAAATGCTACAAAAAACTTTGAATAAAGATAAACCAGAAGCAAGAGACAATATTTGCAGAACACAGAACTAAAAGTATCTAAAATATTCAAACTACTAAGAATCAGTTAGAAAAAACAAATAACTGGAGGGGCGCCTGGGTGGCTCGGTGTTAACCCTCTGCCTTCGGCTCAGGTCATGATCCCAGGGTCCTGGGATCGAGCCCCTCATCGGGCTCTCTGCTCAGCAGGGAGCCTGCTTCCTCCTCTCTCTCTGCCTGTCTCTCTGCCTACTTGTGATCTCTCTCTCTGTCAAACAAATAAATTTTTTTAAAAAATTTTAAAAAAAAGGCGAAGAAAAAACAAATAACTTGAAACAAAAAATAAAGAAAGTAAAATATTCACACAAGCTTCTCAGCAAAAAGGATACCTATATGGTTTGTGGAAAAGTTAAAAGATGTTCTGATATATCAGTAACCACATACATAAAAATTAAAATAAAAATGAGATACTATTGCACAATTTAGCCAAAATAAATTTTAAAAGCATAAGATGATAAGGGCTAGTAAGATCACAGAACAACAAAAACTTCCTTGACAATTGGTAAAGGGATAAATTTGTATACCACTGTGAAAACTACTAAGACAAACCCCAATAAAATTAAATATGCATGTATCCTATCACTCGGTAATTTCATTTATGGATGTCTTGCATCTCTGTCCCACAAGAACAGTACAAAGCATCCATAGTAATTCAAATATCAACAAGGATGAATCCTATAGGCATGATAATATTAAATAAAGTTATGATTTAATACATCCAAAGTTCAAAAAGAGGCAATAATAAATAATGCATTTTTACTATTTTCACAAAAGTCAGGATGGCAGTTGCCTGATTTTGGATGGGGAGCATGTGGTTTGGAAAAGGCAGATGTTGGGCTTCTAAAGTATTAGCAATAATCTATTAAAAACCAGAGTATCACCTGAGTATTTACTACATAATAACTCCTTCAACTGTACCTACAGGTTTCATATACTTTTGATATTTAGGGTTAATTTTTACAATGAAATTACAAATTGTAAAGAACTTAAAAATTATAAAGATTTCTATCCTCTGTGCATCATACAAGACATTAGGAAAAGAATGCAGATGCGGAGCTAGATCTAACATGCTCCAAATCATTTTCTATTACTGTCTAAGCTTGACTCTGGAGGGCATTAGAGTCCCCTATAAAAGAGGCATATGGGGCACCTGGGTGGCTCAGCTGGTGGAACATCAGACTCTTGGTTTTGGCTCAGGTCAGGATCTCATGGGTCCTGAGACTGGACTCCATGCTCAGAAGGGAGTCAGCTTCAAGATTCTGCACCTCTGGGGCGCCTGGGTGGCTCAGAGGTTTGAAGCCTCTGCCCTGGGCTCAGGTCATGATCCTGGGGTCCTGGGATTGAGCCCCGCATTGGGGTCTCTGCTTAGCAGGGATTCTGCTTCCTCTTCTCTCTCTCTCTCTCCGCCTGCCTCTCTGCCTACTTGTAATCTCTGTCTGTCAAATAAAATAAATAAAATCTTTAAAAAAAAAAGAAGATTCTCCACCTCTTTCCCCCTCTGACTGCCTCCCCCCAACTTATGCGCGCATGCTCTCTCTCTGTCAAATAAATAAATTCTTTTTTTTAACACTTTATTTATTTATTTGACAGATAGAGAGAGGAAGAGCACAAGCAGAGGGAGTAGCAGGCAGAGGGAGAAGCAGGCTCCCCATTGAGCAAGGAGCCTGATGCAGGACTTGATCCCAGAACCCTGAGATCATCACCTGAGCCGAAGGCAAACCCTAACCTGACTGAACCACCCAGGCCCCCCAATAAATAAAAGCTTTTGAAAAATAAATAAATAAAGAGGCAGAGGACCATGGTCAGGATTAAATGAGATCATCTAAAATGTTTGCTTTGTTATCTTCCCAAACATAACTGTTTTTACTCTTAATATTTGTTAATGTCACTCCTACTTATGTCTTAATTTCTCAGGCCATAAATTGGCTTGTCAAACTTTTCCTCATTTTTCCTCTTCAGTTTGACCCCCAAATCCACTGCATGGTATGTCCTACAGGTCCTACATATGACTTCTCTATTTCTAATAGACACTCTGTGTTTAGGTTTGTGTAATCTCTATCTGAAGCTATGTCTATGGATTTAAATTTGGTGTTCTTGGTTCCACTCTCATCTTTTCTTTTCTTTCTTTCTTTCTTTTTCTTTAAGTCTCTTATGGATAAACTGAGTAACCCTTCCCAAAATTGCATATCTATTCATATATCTGCCCTCCTTAAATAAGTCAGTTACTTATCATTAACTAATTGATAATATCCAATTTCCGCTCCACTTGTTTGTTTATAAATATTCATGTATCAGTCTAGTCATTGTTCCATTCATCCATCCCTGTATCCATCCATCTAAAATAGGATCATCTCTTTAAGCAAGAATATTCAATTTTTTTTCAATGCAACTAAGGCTGCCATAATCTAATGAAGGATACTTTCCATTACTGTAATAGTATTCCTGCCATCTTTTTTAAAAAAGATTTTATTTATTTATTTGATAGAGAGTACAAGTAGGCAGAGAGGTAGGCAGAGGTGGGGGGAAGCAGGCTCCCCCCCGAGCAGAGAGCCCAATGTGGGGCTCTATCCCAGGACCCTGAGATCATGATCTGAGCTGAAGGCAGAGGCTTTAACCCACTGAGCCACCCAGGCACCCCGGTATCCCTGCAATCTTATATTTACTTTCTCTCAGTAACACTTTTTTCCTCCAGAATATTGAAATATGAGTATCTGCTGAAACCCACTTTGCTGTCCCATTCCTTCGTGATGTAGCTTCTGTCTCCACAGTCCTCTCTTACTGGTAAACACCTTTTCACAATTAGTTCCGTATGATCTCATCTTATGTAGGATGCCTTCTTTGATTGCCTCACATAATGTCAATCATACTCACTTCCATATTCCTTCAGAGACGTCTATCAATAAATCCATTTTATTATGTTTATCTGTTATGTTTACCTATTGCAAGCTATTGAGAATAGAAATGGCAAACTTAACTTCATAACCTCGTGAACTACACAAAGACCTAAAACTTCCTTGGCATTAGGTAGAAGATAGGCATTTTGATGACATAGTTTTGATGATTATTAAATCTTAATTCCCTTTTTCTCGTGTATCAATCTATACTCCTGACTTGGAGTGCTTATTTTCAAGCTTTATCCATTTCTCTCTCTCTTTTTTCTGAGAACTGTGCAGCCTCCTCTGTTTCCTATACAGTCTGGTAAATCTGAGAAACTTAATAAATATTGGAATAATAACCACATACTGTGAGCCAAAGTCCCTGTTATTTTTATTTCTCTCCCTAAGACAACTTTATAGGCAGGAACTTCAAGGGAAATAATTTCATTATCAATGACAGCTGAGCTTACACTTTATAAAAGTTTTTCTATTTTCCCTGTCTGTGAAATTTATGAGATACCAAATGTGTTTAGGAAAGTAATTTGAAGTAACACTCTGGCCTTAATATGAGAAGTACTAAAACCTCTAATTGTATTTCAGGTAGTAGATCAACTTGACCTTCCATAATAGAACCTGAAAGATAGGAGGCATTTGTGTATGGTTAATGTTCAAATTTGTATTCATTCCCAATATTATCTTTGTTTAAAATACCAACATATTGCTATGTTGTGATAAGAGAGCCTTAATTCTGACTCTACCAAATTCATATTCTTCTACCCTAAGTACAGCACCAATAAAGTTACATTATCTGATCTGGAAACACTCTATGCTGTGGATTACCTTTATCAACAAGCAAAGAGTTGGGAATAGCGTCTATTTGTCACCCACTGATGAAATTTCAGGGTTGAACAGATTGGAGAAAATCATCATTTCTTTTCTGCCTCTTGCATTTTTTTTATGAGTACTTATAAAATTAACTGAGAGATGAGCACAATTTAATATATATATATATATATATTCTCTATTGGCATGGTTCTTTTTTGTACAGGCAAATCATATTATAATCCACTCTGCAGCAAGTGAATTTTCTTCCAATTCTTAGTAATCGTTTTTTTTTAAAAGTTCTATTTAGAAAATTGAAGTAGCTTTCTATTGATAACCACCCATAGTGTTGCAACCTAGCGCTGCTTTATTTCAATAGCGTATCTGAACCGAAAAGACAACCTGACTTTCTATCCTATGCCTTTGAAAATTAAAACACTGGATTTAGATAACTTGTATTGAAATGATGCAGATGGGAAGGGGAGGAAGTAATGTAACCTACTTTGCATTCACTATCCATCTGAAACATTTGCTTTCTCTATGAATGAAGCAAGGGCTCATTTCCTCATTTCACCTTGATGATTATGAACTTTTTACACAACCAAATTTTCTCCTGATTATAATTTGATGAAGAAAATGTCACAAAAATTAAATCAAATCAAATAGTATTCCTGAGGAAAAAAATATATGTATATATACATATACATAAAGCTCCATACCTTGCATCTGCTAGGATGCTAAGTCAAGGAATAGAATATAATGTTACTGAGATGATGGCTTATGGATGTAGAGAAGATCACCTACTCTTTGTGTCTTTTCAAAGCCTTTGCAAAGGCATTTGTCACTGTCAAAGCTATGAATATGCATGCTTTGGTTGTGGATGAGCTATAACACAGCTCTTCACCATAGTTATAAATCAGCTGCTCTTTGGAATATCATTTCTTGTTGCTACATAGAAGGTTAACAGAAAGGGAAAGTGTTCTCCTTATCATTTTTTACTTCTCATGGAAATCGGTTCCCTTAGGTGACATTTATGAAAGAAACTGCAGTCCTGTTAATACTTGTGAAAAGTAAGAACGGTCAGCATATCTGTACTCAGTTGTTCCATCTGTTTCTATTAATTCAATTTGTCTTTAATGTCCCAACCCTCTAATTATCACCTGTGTCATCTAAAATTTAATAACTGAAATCATGGCCTATGGTTTTGATCTTTCTTTGGAGTCTTTATTAAGAGTGGAGGTAAAAGTCTAAATGATTCATCAGGGATTTTTTCTTGATTTCTTCAGTGGATGAAATCCCAAAAAGCAACTTATGGACTCTCCTTTGTATATGGTATAATTTCTTGAATTCTGCTACATCTCTGGATCCCAAATATGTATGAGACAAGTAAAAGGTGCATGACAGTCAAAAGAAATATTTAGAGAGAAGCAGATTTTGACTAATCGCATCATTTGGAGAAAATTAATGTATTTACTAAAATCTGCCCTTTGTTGCATTGCAAGAATACAAATTAGGAGCTCGGCATTTAAATTCCATATGATAATAATAATTTATAGGATACAGTATGAGTGAACATAGCCCTTTATTCTGTTGAATATGGGTGTAGGAAATTAGATTATTGTACTTAGTAAGGCAAGAGTTAACATATAAAATACAAACTTCTCAATTCAAAGTGCATGGAAAGAAATGTATGTACATTATTGTATTTAAAATTCATTTAAGCCAGCATGTCTTCTGATTCCAATTTGTAAGGAATGCTGGTTAAACTTTATGAACACTATTATGTTCGTTGAATTCATCTGCTTCAAGTTTCTTTTCTATTTTTACTCAGACTTGCCCTTCCAACTTATCTGTAACTTCTTTCTTAACAACCCTGTCTCAAAAAAGAGTAAAACTTAAAGACAGAATTAGAAATTTATCTCTAAATGATCTTTTTAAAAATATTATATTTATTTATTTGATAGAGATCACAAGTAGGCAAAGAGGTATGCAGAGAAAGAGGGAAAAGCAGGCTCACCACTGAGCACAGAGCCGGATGCAGGGCTCCATCCCAGGACCCTGAGATCAGGACCTGAGCCGAAGGCAGAGGCTTAACTCACTGAATCACCCATGTGCCCCTAAATGATGCTTTACATACAAATACATGTGCTATTTCTGAAGACCAGTGATATTATGAAAGTAAGGAATTCATCTTTTGTAAGACTCTATCTGGTAAGTGTTTATCATTCTAGGGCTATTTTATACTGTACTGAAATTATTTTTATAAACAAGGGCCTATATATTTCTTTTTCTATGAGAGATTCACTTTTCCTACCACAGGTTTTAATTACATTACTCCAGGGCTCGGTCAGTTAAGTATCGGCCTTCTTCTCAGGTTAGGATCCCAGGACCCTGGGATTCAGCCTGGCTTTGGGCTCCCTGCTCAGCGGGGAGTAAGCTTCTCCCTCTTCCTCTGCCCCTTCCTTCTGCTCCTGCTCTCTCTCAAATAAGTAAATAAAATTAAAGAAAATATATTACTCCAAACTCTCACCTATGCAGCGACTGGAACTAACAATGCATCTTTGTCATCAGAAGCAGCCTTACAGAGTCTTACTATCAAACTGCTTTATGTCCATGAAGTTAGGAAGTAATTTATATTACCTCGTGAACCCTATGACACTGGTTATGTACACGGCTATGTGCGTACCTATTTGTATGTATGTGCAAGTGTGTGTACGTGCTTATATAATAGGAACTTCATTTAATTGGGTGAAATGTTTCAAATTATCGTTCACAAAATTTCAAGATGGCCTCCTGGATACATTAAGACATGGATTTCTTTGTTCTTCCACAGCAATCCTATCACATATACCGAATTTATTCCTGTATTTGTTTCACCATCATTCATCGGAGCTAAGCTTTGCGTTTTCCTTGCTACACAGAATAAATGTTGTTACCTCCAGGAGGATCTTCCTGTCTGACTTCAATTTAAAGAGAATTTTATTTTCTTATATACCTATAGGGGGTGCATTGCATTCCCAGCTAGAACATATACTATGTAAGGATTATTTTTATATTGCTTTTGTAATACAGTATGCAGCAGAGTGCTAATAAGTACTAGTGGATATGTTAGGAAAAAAAGAAAATGTAAACATATTCATTTTAAAATAATATCAATTATTTCTCAGTCACATCATAGAAAAGCAGGTGTTGAATTCACCAAGACGAACAGTTTTACTACCTCACACAGAAACTCCAAGTGAGTTTTTCTATTTACCGCAATAGGAACTGTGTGTTTGCTTAATACTGATGACCTTGAAATATAGCTTTCTAGTTTTAATAAGACAGGTAATTAAGTCAACTTCAAATGTGCCTCTGCACCATAAGACAGTGTCAGGTTCAAGGGGAAAATCCTTAGTTGCACATTAAGCATATTTCTTTTGAACTAATTAGCTGAAACATGTTTTCCTCTATTTGGTTAATATTCTTGATAAATTGCAAGTAATCAAGTTTCAGTTAGAGGAGAACATATGTGGAAGTGAGCTGTCTGCTTCTTCACTAACAAGATAACTTGCTCGGGATTGACCAAAGTGCAAAGAAAGCCACGGTCTTTCTAAAAGCAAAGCACAGATGAAGAATGGAAAGAATTCATTCCCTAATTAGCAAAAAATTCTACCTTGCTGATATCTTTAGTCCAATCTGAATCTTCTCCAACTTCACAGCTCGCCCCGAATCCGTATTCTTAATGTGATGAGCAAAGGCTTTCTTCTTCCGCTACCTCCTTCCGACACCTGTCATCCTTTAGAGCTCCCCGGAAAAAAGACCACCTAAAGACCCATGCATTTTTGCATTTTTTTAAAGGTAAAGAAAATTCTTTATTATTAGAAATAATTTTTTTCTTTTTCTTTTTCTTTTTTTTTTAAGTTTCAAAATATTGAAGATCCTAACTGAGCTAAAGGTTTATGCCCAGGTCTCTTACCACCATGTTCTCTCTCTCTCTCTCTCTCTCGTTCTCTCCTCCCCTCCTTCTCCTCCCTGCTTATCTTTCTTTTCCAAGTGATAAAGGGGAAAAAAAGGAAATAAACTTCCAATGAAAATGTTGTTCAAAAAGAAACCCAAATCATACTTAATTGTGGAGAAAACATGTCATATATAAAAGAGAAAAAGCAATTCATTTATAAGAGTTATGTTGAAAATTTGCTTCAATATGAGAGATTAAAGCAATTTACTTGTGTAAATAATGATCTTTGCCCCGAAATTCAAATAAGAGGTAAATGCACAATGGAATGGTTAACATTTTAATCTTAGTGAGTCAGAGAATAACAACTTTTACTTAAATATATTCCATTTAACTACTGAAATATGTTATTACTTTTACATATGTTAATTTTCATATAACTTTGTTTCTCAGTTGATTAAATACATTTCAACAATTAATATACCCCCTCCTTCCATAGCAGTTAATAATTTGCCACAAGGCATCATTCATTTATGAGTGACATATCTCTGTACATTGCAGAGTTAAACTTTATGAATAATTCACTTTGCCTTTCCTTAGTTATTTCTGATTCCATATTTTATTAACTTTCCTGGATATATTTTTGTACTCCATAGAGAATGTGACCTACACATGATCCACTAACAAAAGAAATCTGACTGTTAGAGGTTAAAGAAACAATAGAGACCCAGTTTCAATTTCAAACTTTGCAGAGGATGATGAAACTTAGAGAGTTAATGGTTTTCCCCAAGGTCACAACAAAAGAGTCAAGCCAGGATGAAATTTAGAGAAAAAAAAAAAATAGGAAGGGCTACTCCAAAACATTAAGTCATGTTTCAGAATCTTTTTAATACTATCTGAATACAAGGTAATCAAAAAGGGTTAGAGGAAATTTTGAAGAAATACTTAAGAGAGTGGATTGTGGTGATCATTTTACAATATATATGTATATTAAATCATCAAGACACACACCTTAAACATATATAGATTTTTGGTCAATTATAGCTTAATAAAGTTGGGGAGAAAACAGAGAATAAAGCAGATACAGTTTACATTAGATCATCTAAAAAGGCAGGAATTATAAAATATATAAATTAAGTGATAAGATACACCAGTTTAAAAGAATATCAAAGTATTCATTAGAAAAGCTTAATAATAGATTGGTAGACAGACAGACAGATAGGTAACACTAATTAAACAACACTGGAGGTCAGAAAGAGTACACACAGAAGAATGGAAGAAATAAGTTGTCTTTCAGAAAACTACTAAGAGGGGGTGCCTGGGTGGCTCAGTGGGTTAATCCTCTGCTTTCAGCTCAGGACATGATCTCAGGGTCCAGGGATCAAGCCCCGCATCAGGCTCTCTGCCTGGCAGGGGGCCTGCTTCCTCCTCTCTGCCTGTGTCTCTGCCTACTTGCGATCTCTGTCTGTCAAATAAATAAATAAAATCTTAAAAAAAAAAAAAAAGAAAGAAAACTACTAAGAACAGAGAGTTTGTTTGAAGACATTTTTCTCTGATTATTTCTTTGATAATTTCAAACCCCGATTTCTTTACTACCTCAATTAAATTTCGGGTCTCTTGGATTCATTTCCTAAGTCCTATGATTTTATTTATTATTTGCTTTTTGTTCTTTTCCTTCTGTTCCTTCATTATTCTTTCTGGGAAACTTCTTCAACTAAATCATTAAAAATAAATAGGGGCGCCTGGCTCAGTGTGTTAGGCCGCTGCCTTCGGCTCAGGTCATGATCTCAGGGTCCTGGGATCGAGTCCCGCATCGGGCTCTCTGCTAGTCAGGGAGCCTGCTTCCCTTCCTCTCTCTCTGCCTGCCTCTCTGCCTGCTTGTGATCTCTCTCTGTCAAATAAATAAATAAAATCTTTAAAAAAATAAACAAATACATGTAATGCATTTTGGATATTCTGTTTATACATAGTAATGTAGCAGAGAAAAAATAATATTCTCTGTACACTTCCAGGTTCTTCTTGGCTGAGACCCCCCAGTAATAAAAAACAAATTAGCAGGAGAAAAACAGATTAGCAGGACAAAAATATACCTCATGTTTATATAGGAGAGACCCAGAAAAACTTAAGTAACTCTCCTATGGGTCCCAAGCCACCATGTTAAATATCACCTCCATCTAGAGACAAAAGAAGATGGGGGGGGGCAGTTATTGAAGGCTATTAGGAAAAGCACTGTAAACAGAGCTAAGGTTGTTACGTAGATTTAGATCACTGCCTTCTCCACTGATAGGAGTTCCCACTGATTGTCAGCCTAAAGGGACACTGGGTTTACAGAGCTTTTCCTGTGTCTGGTGTGTTTTAAAAATAATCAGCCTAAAATAATCCTTATGCCAAAGAGACATATTTTAGGGTGGCAAATTCTGCTCCCCTTTATTAATTTTAGTAGCATCTTCTTGTTCATGTATATATAGCAACTCTTTGGCTCTATAAGGGCATTTTGATAGCCTTTTCCTTGGTCTGTTTTGGCATTTTCGAGCCCCTCCTCCCCCTTATCCTTCTGGATTACTTTTCTTTCTGCCATGTTCCATCATGTACCAGTTACTAGCCTCCACCTGCCCCCAGCTCCAGAACCGCCCATGGACACTCTTTTTTCTGATTATTCTGGTTTGTTCTTTGGCCCACCACAATGAGGCACTAGAGGAAACTGGCCCAGAGCACAAAAGAAGAAACTAAAACTGTCCCTGGGTCTTGGATGTTCATTACAGCATCACCTTGGCAAAGTCTCCTCACTCTAGAAACTGCAGTTGGCCCATGTTTTCTTTATTGTTTTGTTTTGTTTTCACCCATTAGACCTATCCCCAGTCTGTTCTTTCCCAGCAGCTAGACAGTGCTTACTTAGAGACCTGAGTCCCCGTTCTAAGCAGCTCTGAGCTCTTGAGTTTCCACTCACTACCAACAGACTCTCTTCAGTCTTCAGAGTGCCTCCTCCAAATTTCTAGGTACTCAGCCTCAATATCTTTCTTTTTACTCCACCCCTTGAAACGGTAGCTGTTTCTATCACTGTTGCCTGGATGACATCAGCGCTTCCTTTTGGCCATTCCACTACTTTGTAGAACCTGCACAACCCATGTTTTCAGTTTCTCTTTTCCTGTTGGGAACCTGACTGATTCTGGATTTTTCTCTGTGGATTGTTTTCTTTATTTCGATTATCTACTAACATTTTAAACGTAAGGATGAAGACTAAGTTACTTACTTGGAGCTATGTCAATTGATGGGTGCATCATTATTTAAGAGCTTGTTCAGGGAGGCTATCATGTCACTGGGGGTAGTCAATATCATCACAAAGAGGTACTTCTCAGTCAAGTCAGATTCTCCAGAGATGACTCTCCTCATCCTTTACCTAATGGATAACTACCCCGCGATTAGGTATGCAAAGCTGAAGAAAAAAAAATGGAGCCACTTTTTTCTGCATGTAAACTCCCAGTTAATACCACATGTCCTGGTCTTTACCTCAACCTTATCCTGTCTGTACCTGATACTTCCATGTTCTATAACTACTGACAGTCACAGGATAATTTGACCCTTTTCTTAGTTTACCCTCCCTAAAAAGCTCTTGACAGTAGTTTCCTCCACTGAGGCAATGGCTATTTCATATATAAACTGTTCTGTGGTAAGACTGTTATATCATACTTGCTGTACCATGCTTGCTTCCTGATACTCTATTTTTATTAATTTGTTATTATTTAAAATTGTTCTTTCCATCTATAGGATCTAAAGAAACCCCTCATTCTTTTTTTTTTGGTAGCATCAGATGAATTCTCCAAAAACTTATACAAGAGGTAAAATCACCATATGTGGTCTAATTGATTAAAATAAAATAATCAATTATGTATATGCATCAAAAGTAGATGGAACCATAGTAAAATATTTTAAAAAGTGATAGGAATGAATGCTGTGTTAATTTTATTTGAAAATATTTATCTTCTATACTGGAAATGTAACATATATTTTCATGAGTTTTATTATAAAAATATATTTTAAAATTCTAAATTATGTGAATTATGTGAATTAGTTATGTGAAACATGCCTCTCACTGTATAAATTCAAGTACCATTGTTCACTTTAGAAAATAAAAGGTTAAATAATGATTTTGTCCAGTGGTTTCCAACCTAATTTTTGGCTTCATCTTATCTATGTTAGATGTTAATTTAAAAATAATAATAATAAAAATAATAAATATTCATGCAAAAATAGTGGTCATGAAGAGGTAAGCGTTTGCAAACAATTAACTATTTAGGCAAACTGCATCCATTTCCTTGTTTAATTTCTTTTTAAATATTTTATTCACTTATTTATTTTAGAGAAAGAGAGATAGAGCATACAAGTGGGGGTAGGAGCAGAGGGAGAGAGAGAGAAAGAATCGTAAGCAGAGTCCTGCTGAGTACAAAGCCCAGCATGGGGCTTGATTCCATGACCCTGAGTTCATGACCTGAGCCAAAATCAAGACTTGGACACTCAACAGACTGAGACACCCAGGTGCTCCTCCTCGTTTAATTCTTACAACACTTACACAAGAGAAGTACTGTCTGTGTCCCCACTTGATTGTTCAGATAATTGCACAAGAAGATAAGTGATTTCCTTGCTCAGAACCTCTATAAGTGACAGAACTAGGGTTAGGGTTGAAGTAGCTTCACCTGAGGACCTATGATCTCAGCACAGCAGCAGGTGATGAGATGGGTTCTGATCTATCAGCAGTCTGGAGAGAGTGAACCCTCTCCCCATCACACTGCATATGGTGTACAATGTACACGGATTGAGAACTGTTGATTTATACCAATCCTAAATGATAGAAGAATTAGTTATTTCAGTGATGACACTGGAGGCAAGAAATAAAAAATAAACAGGTTCTGCAGGCATTTGTTTTTAATGATAACATTTGATTTGGGGAATGTTTGTTACTCAGTGTTAAGTGACATTGTTTTTTTTTCATTTTTAAAAAAGATTTATTTATTCTAGAGTGAGAGGGAAGGACCGAGGGAGAAGGAGGGGAGAGAGAATCTCCAGCAGCAACCCCTCCACCCCCAAGCACAGAGCTCAACCCAGGGCCCATCTCAGGACCCTGAGATCATGACCTGAGCTGAAATTGATAGTCGGAGGCTTACCTGACTGAGCCACCCAGTTGCCCCAAAACAATATTTTTAAAAGCTGTAATAAAGAGGATTAAATATGAAGGGAAGGATTTACTATTAATGAGACCTGCTTACAAGGACCAATTATAAAGTCACTCTAAGCTTAATATAGACATTTAAAATAACCTGTAAAGGTTACAAGACTATCATCAAGAATACTATTTCTAAGACTGGACTGTAACATTAAATACGTTTAGACCTACGGTTTCAAATATAAATATCCCTGAGAATGGTAGTGCATTCATTTTGAGGCACACAGTGCCTGATACCAGACATCTGGTAGAAAGTAAGAAAAGGTGAGGTACTTTTTCTTTTCCCTCATAAACAATGTCTATGCATTTTATATATGTAATCTTTTGAATTCAAATAGAATGCAGAACTAGCCATACTCCATGAAGTTAACTATCTAGAAAAGACAGACTTGCAATGAAGTCATATTGCACTGTATTGTGAAAGCATTATTGTTAATTAGACGAACATAGAAACTGCAGAAGAAAAGCCACAGGTATAAGACGAAAACTCGAGTACAAAATCACCAAGGAGTCAATATTTATGTTGAGATATGAAAAAAATAAAATGAGTGAACACAAGCCTGAAACACAAGATTTCAAAAAGGGTATTCCTGACAGAGGAAAGAGATCCAAACATTCTAGGGATGTTCTTTTTATCTCGGATACAAGGATGAATGGTCAAACTGGAAAGTTCTGCTGGGTTCATCATAGCTCATGACATATATAACAAAAATGTGGATCACTGAGCACGTAAAAGTAGACAACTTGTTTTAAAACAAGGAAAAGTGCCCAGGAGCAGAAGAAATTACATAACCATGAAGACGCCGTTACAAATTTTTTATAAAGATTTTATTTATTTATTTGACAGAGACAGATCACAAGTAGGCAGAGAGGCGGGCAGAGAGAGAAAGGGAAGCAGGCTCCCTGCTGAGCAGAGAGATCATGACCTGAGATCATGATCAGAGCCTAGGGCAGAGGTTTAACCCACTGAGCCATCCAGGCACCCCCTCTGTTACAAATCTTAAGGATGATCATGATACTTGAAAGTTTGCATGGTGACTTTAGCACATATGTTATGTACTTTTAATTGTTACAGCAAAGAATGTTTGAGAGGCGCAGGATGGCACCCTAATTCACAGGAGGAGCAAGTAATCACAGCAAGGAAGACTGTAGTTTTAAGAATAAAAGGAAACACAATTCTCTCCAATGCTGTTCACCACACACCTTTTACAAGAAACACAGCATTCTAGAAGACCAATCTGTCAAGTTGTAATGTAGCAAATAAGTACAGATCAAGCCTTAGTTCACATATAAGAAGTGCAGGATGTTGGTCATGTATTCCAAACAGGGGAAAAAAGGGGGGGGGGATTTAAATAGCAATGTTTTTGCTTTAAAAAAAATGAATAACAGCTTAAAATTTTAGTAATTAGTCTTACTGAATGACATCAATATCAAAATAAGGCCTCTCAAGGGCATTGGCGGGGGTGGGGGAGAAACAGTGAAGTAATTAATTTGACTTTCTTCTCATTAAGTTCTCATAAGTACATCTGCAGGATTAAATGCATTTATGTGAGGGTCCTACCATTTTATTTGGATAGTATAAGTGACTTTGTTCCATCTTGAAAAAAAGAAAAATTGGACTATTCATATAGAACATTAAACTCAAAAGTTTCCATGAAAATGACTAAGGAAAACATGGTCCACAAATCTACATATTTTAAGGACTCACAAGCATTTTATATTTTATACTGCGTGACACTTCATGTACATTTATAAAACAAATAGGAAATAAATCTGGTGACTTTTTTTTCTGTTTGTTAGTCTGGGATTGGTGAGAATGACTGATGTAAGTAAAGCTTTTCAGTTAGGTGATTAATTTAAAATAACTGTGTGGTGTGTGTGTGTGTGTGTGTGTGTGTGTGTGTGTGTGTGTGTGTGAATGAAAGTCAAGTCAACTATTTGAATATTTAACATCCAACAAGATCCTATATTAGATTTTATTGGAAAATGTGACCCCGGGGAGTCTGAAAGTATACCATCTGAGCTTTAAAACAAGTAATACATGAGCCTGATTGAAAACCTAGAGAAATCATATGACAGGGAAATGCCACTTTCATTTCTCCTGAATCTGGTATTTGGGAACATGGATCAAAGCTGAGGGAAATGTGCTGTCTAGCACAGACATCAGAATATAACCGCCTTGTTTACATAGCTGACCTTCTCCATTCACAACATCGGAGGCAACAGATGGGCCAGAAGTCATGTATGGTGGAGCTTCCCACACATGGGAGGAAAAGACAGGGCTTTGGAAAAAGACCTCACACCCTTGCAAACATGATACCTTTAAAATGAATATGTTTAAAAATGAGGATGTCCAAAACATGTCTACAATTGGGAGAAAACAGTGTTTACCTCAGGTAGTAGATGATAATTTGCGAAAATCTGAACTTGGCGCAAGAAGATTTTTGGAACCGCTCTATAATGAGGAACACTCAAACAGTATTGTTAATGGTTTTCCTGCTTCCAGTTTTATAAGCTCTACAATCCACCACCGATAACAGAGTTAGAATTCTAAAATATTCTGTCGCCATTTCAGTTACATGGCTCACCATCCTCCTCAAGACAGAATCCAAATTCTCCTTCATAAAACAGAAAAGTCTCTATAATTTGGAGACTTAAAGACAAATCCTTAAAGTATGTAGATTTGTGGACTTTTCCATGCACTCCTTCTCACACTTAACTCTATGCAATTGAAACTCTAGCCATACAGAAGTTCTTTCATTTTAAAAAATGCCTCACAGCTTTGTAGTAAAGCTTGAAATCAGGTAGCCTGATGTCCCCAGTTTTATTTTTGTTTTTCAACATTTCCTTAGCGATTCGGGGTCTCTTCTGGTTCCATACAAATTTTTGGGTTATTTGCTCCAGCTCTCTGAAGAATACCGGTGGAATTTTGATCGGAATGGCATTAAAAGTATAGATTGCTCTAGGCAGTATAGACATTTTAACAATGTTTATTCTTCTGATCCAAGAGCATGGAATGATCTTCCATCTTTTTGTGTCTTCTTCAATTTCTTTCATGAGTGTTCTATAGTTCCTTGAACACAGATCCTTTACCTCTTCGGTTAAAGGCAAAGATAAACTTTTGGGACTTCATCAAAATCAAAAGCTTCTGCACAGCAAAGGAAACAGTCAAGAGAACAAAGAGGCAACCCACGGAATGGGGGAAGATATTTGCAAATGACAGTACAGAAAAAAGGTTAATATCCAGGATCTATAAAGAACTCCTCAAACTCAACACACACAAAACAGACAATCATATAAAAAAATGGGCAGAAGATATGAACAGACACCTCTCCAATGAAGACATACAAATGGCTATCAGACACATGAAAAAATGTTCATCATCACTAGCCATCAGGGAGATTCAAATTAAAACCACATTGAGATATCACCTTACACCAGTTAGAATGGCCCAAATTAGCAAGGCAGGAAACAACATGTGTTGGAGGGGATGTGGAGAAAGGGGAACCCTCTTACACTGTTGGTGGGAATGCAAGTTGGTGCAGCCTCTTTGGAGAACAGTGTGGAGATTCCTCAAGAAATTAAAAATAGAACTTCCCTATGACCCTGCCATTGCACTACTGGGCATTTACCCCAAAGATACAGATGTAGTGAAAAGAAGGGCCATCTGTACCCCAATGTTTATAGCAGCAATGGCCATGGTCGCCAAACTATGGAAAGAACCAAGATACCCTTCAACGGACTAATGGATAAGGAAGATGTGGTCCATATACACTATGGAGTATTATGCCTTCATCAGAAAGGACGAATACCCAACTTTTGTAGCAACATGGAGGGGACTGGAAGAGATTATGCTGAGTGAAATAAGTCAAGCAGAGTCAATTATCATATGGTTTCACTTATTTGTGGAGCATAACAAGTAGCATGGAGGACATGGGGAGTTAGAGAGGAGAAGGGAGTTGGGGGAAATTGGAAGGGGAGGTGAACCATGAGAGACTATGGACTCTGAAAAACAATCTGAGTGTTTTGAAGGGGCGGGGGGTGGGAGGTCAGGGTACCAGGTGGTGGGTATTATAGAGGGCACGGATTGCATGGAGCACTGGGTGTGGTGCAAAAATAATGAATACTGTTATGCTGAAAATTAAAAAAAAAAGCATCATACCTTTTGTAACTTTCAAGCCCTTGGGTACGCTATTCTTTGGGCAATAGGATGTTGCTTTGCGGTTTCTTTATTTGGCTATACTCTATCCTTCTCGCCAAGTTTAGACATCAATTTTGTTTTGAAATAAGATATCAATAAGGGAAAGACAGGAAAAGAAGTGCTCTCCCTTCCCCCAGTTTTGTTTATTCTGCCTTCATCTACGTTTCTGACACTTTATATTCCAGCTACTAACTCCCACGTTATCCCCCACTGTAATGCTTATTTAGTTGTATCTTCCTTGAAGGTTTTATGAAAGTGAGATGCATGTCTTTTTGGTTCCACACTTAACTCTACAGGATTCAAAAGTGCCTGAAACATAGAAAGATTGAATAAATAAGTTTGGAGTAAGTCAACTGAGGAAATGTTTCCATAAATACAGGAGGGAGGAGACATTTAACAGTTATTGCAGCAAAAAGTTGATTTTGTAACTAGAACAGCATTTTCCAAGAACACTCATTGTTTACACATTATGCTTTCAGACCTAGGGATCCATGAATGAATGAAGTCTGTGGCGATCTGATGGTTTAGTGAAAGCTGGCACCTGGCATCAAACATGTCCAGAGAAACGTGGCAGCATTGTGGGAAGCATATTTACTTTGGGGTTTTCCAAAGAACATCTATGTATCTGGTAAAAATCACTAGACCATGAATTCTTGGTTTGGTTGCATCAGTTGCTTATAATAAAGCTAGCTGTGGCCCCTGCAAACAGTTTTCACCTGCGACTGTATATAAGACTGAGAAAACATTAGCTAATTTCTGAGTACTATTTACTGGAATTTTTAATAGGCATTTAGGGAAATTCTGATGACAGGTTCTAGGAATCTAGTCACTGGGGGGACACAACTGCTGATTCCTCAGCTATTGATGGTAAAGTTGGAAGCAGATGATAAAGACAGAGTCATTCGCAGAAGATAAAGGAGAAATTGGAATGAGTAGCACCAGGATACGCAGTGGGGCCTGGGATTTATAGTAGGCAGAAGTTCTTTGCCTAAATGAGTATGGGCACAGGATATGTGGAATAAAATGGACAAGAGAAGGAAAAGGAAAGAAAGAAAAGAGAAAAGAGGAAGGAAGGAAGGAAGGGGAAAAGAAAGGAAAGAGAGAAAGAAAAGAAAAGAGAAAAGAGGAAGGAAGGAGGTAAGGGAGAAAGAAAGGAAAGAAAGAGAAAGAAAAAGAAAAAGAAAGAAAGAAAAAGAGATAGAAGAGGAAAGAAAGAAAAGAAAAGAAAAGAAAAGGAAAAGAAAAGAAAAGGAGGGAAGGGAGAAAGAAAGGAGGAAAGAAAGAGAGCAAGAAAGAAAGAAAGAAAGAACAGGAAGAAAAGAGAGAGAGAGGCTGGCCTTCAGAAGGGATCTTGAATGTATATGCAAACACATACCTCTAAATCTCATGTACAGAATAACTATAACTAGTTAAATGCAACAGCAACCCCCAGTGCATTTTCACATTTTTATACTCAGCTAAAAGGATACGACATCTCTGCTTTTTGTCAGTGTTCCTCTACCCCTCTCCCATTTAATGTCACCTACTTTCACAATCATTTAAGCCAGCTTTAATCCAATGGACCACAAACTCTCAACTAGGCTGATGTATTGCTCTGCTAAAGGACAATTGGCAGCAACTCAGATGTTTTCATCACACTGGGCTGCTGTTGCTTGCACCATGCAGTGGGGAAGTGTCAGGCGAGCTTCTAAACATTCTACAATGCACAGGACACTGTCACTGTGACAAAAATTTCCCAGCTCCAAATCTCAGTATTTCTGAGGATGATGAATAGCAAGTGGCCTAGTAATGAATTTTCTTTGGTTTCAACCATATCCCTATGGAATAGATGGCCTTATGTTGAAAATAATTTGAAAAGAAAGAGTAGTTGGTACTTGAGAACAGTGTTTAATAGTAGTAATGCTTATAAAGCTCCAAATCTATCAAACTATTGAGTTTATCATGAAAATCTCAATATTCAATGCCATTGGACAAGAGTTTAAGTCGGAAATTTCACATCTTTATCCACAGCTTTATCCGTCCATCAAAATAGTGACTTTCTGTCAGTGGTAAGAGCGAATAATTTCACTAGATAAAAGGTTTTGCTGTGTCATGGCATTATTAAAAACAAACAAACAAACAAAAAAAAAAAACAAAGAACAAAGAATAGTGGTGATAAAGCAATAAAATAGAGGAAAAGCATAAATAAGTATAATAAAAAGAGAATTCCTTTCATCTATGTGGATCAAAAATCATCTGCCTGGTGCTGATGTTGGTGTTACACCAGCTGGAATTTCCAGACAAATTGCTGCATCGTTCACACATTAAACTAATGCTCCTGATTGAATGAATGTGGTTTATAGGTCATAGGACCTATGTGGTCCTGTGACCACATAGGATGTGGTCATACTTAGACTATGGAAATGAGACAGATGGCTTGGCAAATTAATCCGTAAGCAGCACGCCATAATGTTGGTCAGTGACAATGATGGAAGAGTATGGTGCTTGAGAGGGATAATCACAGGAAATGCAAAGGTGAAAAATATCATGAAGAAGGAATGGGAAGGCTGCTATTTACTTTCCTTATAAAGCCACTAGATGGGTCAATCAATGTACTTTATTTTTTTTTAAGAACTAAAAGAGAAGAGTTTTCTATTCATAAACAAACAAGTGAACCCTGAGATATTTGAAACTTTGGGACAATAGAGTCTTGTCCTTGCTCCAAGCACCTCACCAGAATTTCAAACAAAGCATCACGTTAGGGATCAATAGAAATTATTACTCTCACTGTAGGTATTAGATTTACTTTATGTGGGACTGTGTGTAATTTTAAATTGTCCCTTGGAATCCATAACCACCTTATTTGTTTTCCAAACTTCTGAGTTCCATTGTTGGTGTGATGAAAAAAATCTTATTTAAAAACTAAAACATTAAAAAATACTCAAGTACTAATACATGAAGTCAATCATGACTCACTTTTCCTAAAGATCCCATCAATGTGATCATACAATGCGTATGTCTAACCAGAGGTGATCACCTAATCATATGTGGAAGGAATGAAAAGTACAAAGGTGTTTTTAGTAAACAAAAAGAAGTTTAATGAACACTAAAACAAGTTTCTGTGAGGTAGTTTCTATTTTATTAGTGAAGCATGAAGTGAGTTCATTTTTTGAGTGTAAGAAAAAAAGTATCAGCTTTGGAGAATAACAAGAATCTTACCTACAGAGCAAAATGGCTTTTTTTTTTCTTTCAAGGAAGGACATCTTAAACAAGGTAAAACCTAACATATATGAACTATTTTTCTAATGCTGTGTACACATTGCATAGTCTGAAATATAATAACCATTTGCCTAGTAAGAACACTGTATCAGCTTTTGACAGCAAACCAGCCCACCCAGAACTTAGTGACTTGTCAAACACTTAATTGTTCCAGGATATGGAGCCAGGATATGACTACCTCCGCCTGGTCAAGTCGCCTCATGGAAGGTCTGGTAATGGCTCAATGCCAGCTAAAGTGAAGAAGCACCTTGACTACGTAGGAACCATTATAATTCTGCCTAGTTTGGTCCATTCAGGTGAAATTCTCTAAAACAAGCACGAGAGAGCAAACCCCAAGGTACAAACATTCTCTGCCACTGCTTGCATCATGCTTACTAAAAGCCTATGGCCAACTCCAATTCAAGATTCAAGGAAGTTCCCTCTAAAACAATTATCAGGTAAAAGCAGATATATTATCTAAATTAGGTCTAAGCTACTTTAACTGTGCAGAGCCTACTTTACTACACACTGATATCGCCTTACATTAGCTCATACATTTCTAAGTTTTTTTTTTAATGAGTCAAAATACAATATCTAGAGCTAAAATATTGGCTCAGTATAGAGAAGCACTTCTTGAAATTTATCTTTAATTGATGTTATTTTCCATGTAATCCCTTACCAATTATTTATAGGAAAACTGATGAGAGACTGCCATATTCCACTTCCAAGTAATAAATGAGTAAAGGATGTTTCAGAAAGATCCTAACAGGTGGATGCTTCTTCTTGATTAATTTTATTTCATGAGAATAGCATGTGTTACACTGATGTAGGAAAATGTGACATCATTTGACCATATACTTCTTTGCAGTAACACATACATACACTCAGTTATGTAAACTAAAAAGAAAAAAAAAAGATAAAACATTTGTCTCAATTTACATTGCTTTTGTGCAACACCCATGTAATGTTCATGAAATATTGATCACATCTACACATAAAGATTCTCTACTTCACAAATCATTACATAGTAGGTGAAAATATATAATGCAGCTCACTGTAACAAAATATTATTGATGAATTAAGGGACTTCAAGCTATAATTGGAAATTATAATTTCCAAACTTCAAGCTATAATTGGAAAAAAAGGCAGATTTAAAAAAGCATGAAAATTTAATTGTCTGAGTGAAAAGGTACCACTGATAAATTCAAAATCCAAAGACAGAGCAGGAGGAAATCTAAAATAAAAATAAATAAGCAATATGGAAAATTGTTAACATATGTAATTTAAAGAAAACTTTAGCATACTGATATTAAGAAGCAAAAATTAAACCGAAAACAACAAAAAAAAACAGACCAACAATCAAAATGAAGAATTTTGGACAAAGAGCATAAGCTTTCAAGGAAGTGGAAACACAAAAGGGAAAGAAAGAGAGAGAGAAAGAAAGAGAAAGGAAGGAAGGAAGGGGGAAGGGAAGGGAGGGAGAACTAGAAGGACAGAAAGAGGGGAGAAAAAAATGAAAAGAAAATAATATTAAAAGATGTTCAATTTCACCTGAATACATAAAAGGCAAGTGAAAATAATTATAAGACAATTCTTTATTATTTTGTTTGGCAAATAGTAAACAATCTTTTAGTAATATCTAGAGCTAACTATGTTGAGGGAAAATAAGTCCTTTCATGTAATCCTGGTGGGATATGAATATAGACTCTACTTGGGGAAAATATGCTGAAAGTATTGACCAAAAATCAAAGATGAATATAAAGCTTGGCTTTTTCCTAAAGTAGCTTGCAGTGAACAAAATGACTGATTTCAGCTGAGGTTGGTGAGCCTCTTTCCCCAGCCACCCATGTCTTTAACCAATCGACTTACTGTACAAGTATGGAAATTATCATGGGCTAAGCTATACGGCATATGACTCACTACCAACTATCTAGTCCATCAGAACACAGTCTTCAGTGACAATATGTCATCAGCAGAAAATAACACTGAGACTCTGATATAGCATGATTCTCCAGAAGATGGTGCAGCCACCTGACTAAAGGGGAACTGCTTGTACTTTCTGGAATAGGAATATATCTGGGTATAAACTGATGCTTAGTATTCCTAATACTTCTGCCCAAACTATCACCTAGAGAGCTAACAGAATGCTTTTTTTTTTTTTTTTTTTTTTTTTTCTGTCACGATACTTTGTCATGATATTCCAGACCCCACAGCATATCTCCAGGGAGTTAATTTTACAGAAATTCAAAAACAAGATTCTCATGCTCAACATGTTCACAGATCTTGGTATTTTTGCCCAAGAAGCAGCTGTCTTGCTAAAAAGATGCCATAGCCTTTTGGAAGACTGTCATGGCACCAACTCAATGAAAACACTTTGAGGTATTACAGAAGCGTGCTGCCCGATACAATATATGTTCTGTTATATAGTAGTATCCTTTATACCATAGCCATGATACAGAATTACAGGACACAAAACAAGAAAATCACATTTGCTTTGCTTATACCTATTATAATCTAAGGAAGAAATACTTCAAACGAGTAAAACCAATGGTCCACCTGACTGGAACCAGAAGCAGCACAAAGCAAAGGATGGCTGGGCTGACTGTGACGATTAATCCTATCTGTGGTGGGGAAATTAGGTTGTTGCCCCACAAGGAGGAAGAATAAGCCTAGAATATGACTGCAGCCATGAGATTTTTCTGGGAGTTCTCTAAGTATCCCATGTCTTATGCTTACCATGAGTTGAAAACGACAGTAACCAAATACAAGAGAGACAACTAACACTGTAGACACTTTGACAAAGAAGTTTTAGTTGCCCTAATAGGTGAGACACCACAACCAGATTACAGATATAGAATAGATAACAAGAAAATTGCAAGAAACTTGGAATTACTATCTGCTACCACTTTATTAAGTGCTATATTATTTATGCATTTTCTTCTTTGCTTTGATGTATCTGTATATATTAATCATTATTTTTCTCTTAACTCTAATAAGTGTTATTAGAGGTTAAATCTTAAACTAATGTTTACATTAAAGGACATGAAAGGGAAAGTGTAACTTAAATAGATAAAAGGCAAATATCATCTGGAGATTCTATGGGTCTTTGCACTTCCCTTTTTGAGGAGAATGTTGACATGTCTTTAGTTTTATGTGACAGAGTTCTTTATGCTCAGTTAAACTGAAAATTTGTTTAATCAGTGTCTTTACTCAGAAATTACATATATTTACAAGGGACATGTGTGAATGCTACATTGGCAAAGAGATACATTATAATAAATTCTTTGCTTCAACCTTGTGTCATCCCTTTGGCCAATATTTTCCAGAATTCCCTTCCCAATGTGGATCTTGGTTAGCTTGCTCATAAGAGGTGCCTGCCTAAAGTTTGAAGGCAGTCATGAAATTGAAGCCATCATTATTCTAAATTGTTTATTTATTATTATTTTTATTATTCATTTATATTATTTTATTATTTATTTTTAATTAGTTTTATTTTTATTATTTTATTATTATATTTATATATACAGATATATAATATATTTATTGTTATTATTCTAAATTGTTTATTTGCTGATGTTGCTGTGGTCGGAAGTGGTGAATGACTTGTCAACTTGCAAAGATACAGAAACTTCTGTAGTCTTTAGGCAAATATTGTTATTTCAGTTAAGGGTATCATTTGAGAGTCACCTTCAAATGATTCCCTTAACTGAATTAACAATATTTACCAAAAGACCACAGAAGATAAAAATCTCAAAGAAGACACATTAGACACAGCATTTTTGCCTTTTTAAAAATTAGGAGCAAGACAAGAATAACTGCTGTCATCACTTCTATTTGCCATTGTATTGCATAGCTTGTCAGTGCATTACAAGAAAAAAAATGTAATGTAGAAAAATTACATGGGTATAAATTCTGGTGAGTTGTTTAGGTAATGGGAACAAGGGAAGATAGTAGTAGAACTGTTTATTAAGGGAATAAGAAACACAAAGAAAAACAGATTTAGAATGGATTAAGGGGGAGATAGAAGGTTTGGGAAAGTTCTTGGGGGGTAATAGAAAAAGTAAGTAAGCCAGCCAAAGGTAGTTGGGTCTCAGATGTACTGTGATCTTAAGAAAAAATGTCTAATCAGTAGGTTTCCCATATTTGTTCTTCCCTCCAGCTTTATTCAACTGCTTGGATGTACATGTGGAGACATGCATGAATTTCACAGGTATTTGGTCAGGTAGTGCAATAAGAGGGTAGGGCAAGGTTGGAGAAGAAGGGGGTTAAGTGGTAAACACTGGATTCTAAATTAGGTAAGAAGAGAAGTGGGGATAAGAAGGAGGACACAGGGACGCCTGGGTGGCGCAGTTGGTTGGACGACTGCCTTCGGCTCAGGGCGTGATCCTGGAGTCCCGGGATTGAGTCCCACATCGGGCTCCCAGCTCCATGGGGAGTCTGCTTTGCTCTCTGACCTTCTCCTCGCTCATGCTCTCTCTCACTGTCTCTCTCTCTCAAATAAATAAATAAAATCTTTAAAAAAAAAAAAAAAGAAGGAGGACACATTACAGTGGGACAAAAGAGTAGCGAAGTCACTTTTCACTGATGTATTTGAGGAAGTAAGCCCCAAAGATATGGCATAGGCAAAAAATAAGATAACGAAAAATTCAGAGAGTGGAATGGCATGGTTGTTGGTAATGACAATATTTGGAGAATACTCTTGTGGGAGTAGTCATTAGGGTAAAAATGATAATCATATTGGAAATAAAATCATTAATAAAAACTCAGAGAAAGTGGATGGATTATATGGATAGTGAACTCCACAAGAATAAGGACAAAAGTAGTGATTGAGGTAGACAGTGAAACATGTATTAAAATTTTCAGTGATGAAAGTATGACTGGGAGGTAAGTTGAATGGATAATTTTGTGCCATGGGATTCAAATAAATCATTCATTTATTTGAGAAGCAGGGGTGCAGAGGTAGTGGTGGCAATAATTTGGAAATGAAAGTGAGAATCAAGTAGGGTATGTATCTTATTCTATATCCTACAGCATATTGGGTGTGGAAAGAAATAAAGCTTACCAGAAACAAAATATTTTAAAATGTAACACATAAATTGTAACTCTAATCATGTCCGTAATAAGTAGACTGTTCTATATCCTATATGAGAAACTTTTCAGTTTCACATTTATTTGGAAAGTGAAAAGTATATACTTATAATTCCTTATCAAAAGCAGTTAACAAATTTTTACATTGTGCCTTTTTAGTATGTCAATGGCCAGTAATGTCCAAAATTTTACTGCTCAAATTTTAATATTTCTGTCTTCTGAAAGATTTAATTCAGATTTATTTTTAAAGATTTGTGTTAGAGTGAGAGAGAGAGAGAGAGAGAGAGAGGTGGGGGAAGGGGCAGAGAGAGAGAGAGAATCCTCAAGCAGAATCCCCACTGAGTGCAGAGCTCAACTCAGGGCTTGATCTCAGGACCCTAAGATCATGACCTGAGCCAAAATCCAGCATCCAATGCTTAACTGACTGAGCCACACAGGTGCCCCAATTTACATTTTAAAAGTAAATTTCTTTACTTTGCATATGTTATAAATGAAAATTAATTTACGTTATCATTATGGAACTGTGATTATATGTAATTCTTTTATATTAGAGAATTAGTTTCAAGTTTTTTTTTCTTGAAAAGTTGTTTTATACGATTCTTCATTTTACCTTGCATCTTACCTCCATAAATATAAAATGAAATAAATACAACGTGTTTAAAGAAAGGTGTTCTAGAAGAAAATTATAGGCCTCGAATACTTTCCAAATTGTGTCTTAAGAACAAATAAAAATTGAAGCTGACAGTTTTCATAATTCAGAAAAACAAATCTCACAAATACTCAATGTTTTTATTTTCAGCCCATTTCCTTTAACATGATAGAAGTATAAACAGCTTGCATATTATTATTTTTTTAATGGATAGATGGCATGGGACTTACAGAATTTCCACATAACTCTTTTCTTGCAGAATTATTCTGACGTTGATTTAGGAGCATTTTGTGGGGAGGGTGAGGATAGAGCCAAGGAACATAAACAATAATAGGCGTGTTCCTTATTGGAGTGGAAACTTTATAGTAAATATTGGGTTAGCAAATTGGTTTTGTGGTTTTACCAGGGTAAGTACTAATTGTCAGCAGAAAATATATGAAAGCTTTTCCTAACTTTGTGACAGCAGAAACGCCCCCAAACAATTCTTCTAGATACACTGTCTCTGCTAGAGTTCTCTAAATGCTGTTCCAAAGCTGTACCAAACAAAACTATGAAAAACAAACAACAACAGCAAAACCAATGAGGGCAATGCTGATAAATCAGACCCTTGGGTAGAAAGAAATTAGACACTGTTTACACCATTGTTGAAAAAAGAGAGACAGTCATAAACTTACTCTTTTTAAATGTTAGTTTGACAGCACTGTATCCTTCATAAAACAAATGCTCACTGTCTTGTGATAAGTAACTCACTCATAAACACATACATTTTGCTTGCCTAATTGTCACAGAGCTATCTGTCCCACTTGTAAAATAATAGGAATGAAAAAAGACTTAATGAAAGCTATAGTCCCTTATGTTAGCTAAATTAGCTTTAACCTTGACTTTCCAAAGTCTGTACAACTTAATAAGAAGGATATCCATGCAGATAAAAAGATGCTGTTCCCTATGTCTTTCATCATACTTCAAACTACTTAGCACCTTCAGGATGGCCTCAAGGTCCTATATAAATGGAAGAAGAAATAAACAGGTACACCAATAATTTGGTGTATCCATCTCAAAAACTGACTTCCAAAATCTAATATGATAAAACCCTAAAGGTTTTGGAAAATGTGCTGAGTCATGTTCCAAGATTCAAAATATTTTTTGATTGTTGTTTTTCTAATCTTTTTTATGTCAAAATGTGTATGCAACCCGAGGAAATAAATCATATAGTATAAAAATAATAATATAAGCAGAATATAAAAAGAAAGACGACTGGGCATTCAAAATCATGTCAGAATAACATCATCAAATGCTACAAGCAGAAATACATAGAAAAAGAAAAAGACACATTGATGAATATTTTAGGAACAAATTATCTTTCAATGTTAAAATTAGAAATACCAAAGTATTAGATGCTTTAAAAATAACTGTGTCCTGTATTCATTCCTAAGAATTTATATCTAGTTGGTTAGCTTTTTGGGGGGTTGGAGATGAGGAGAATGTCAATTCAAAATCTTGTCACCCCCAATTTTTAATCATATGAATGCTACCCCTTGATTTTGTAGTATGTGCTTTGTGTTCAAAGATGCAATGTTTGAGGTGACTCAGTGAATAAGTAGGAGTGGGTGGTGACGAGTATGGATAATGGAACCCAACAAAGGAGATGGAGTAGTGTGGGGGGAGGTGATCATTGCTGTTCTGCTACTTGGCTATCTAACTGGTGGCATAATTAACTTGAAGCAAACCTCCAACAGAATAGAACAATGCCACAGACAACTTCCACTCCAGAATTCTTTGTAACCATCTTCCCCCTCCCCCCTCCTCTTTTTTTAACCTTATCTCATTTTTTTCCTGGCTATTCTGACATAAATGTCTTATTTTTTCTGCCTAGTGTCAGGGGAAGACTACTTGCTACTTGAAAGAATTCATTTAGTCAAATACCAAAAAGCCAAATATAAGACTCAGTAGAATGTTCAATAAAACTAAACTTCTCAAGTCATTGAAAATTATTGTGGGTTGTCCATTTCTTAGAAGGAGATGTTAAAATCTCCATGTTTTGCTGTAAACAAAGTATCTTATTGAAATTAAGAATATTATGCTAGGCTACAGTAATTCCTCAAAGGAGCAATTCGTTTTGCTCAGTACTATCTTTCATGAGAAGTTAATTTTTTTTTTTTTTAAGAATCATTTTGTAACCATCAGATCAATCACAAGCTGCAGAAATTAGCTTAACCAGTATCTCCTGGTCTTCAGTGATTTTGCCACCAAAAGAATAATTCAGGAGTAAGCAGTTAAAATGATTCTTTAACTAATTATGTGTTACCTGTGACACAGTCATAAACACAAAATTATTAATGGGTTATGCTTCTCAGTTTTTCACTGTTTATGCTACAACTTGGAAGACTAGTAGGAACTACTAGTTATCCTTTGACTAGTTCTTCTAGGACTTGAAACATGGAGTAAGTAAATGCTCCGAGAGTTCTAAAAAGGGACGGTCCCCCAAGCTACGTCTATTCCCCCAATGCCCTTTTCCATCCTGACGCAAGCTTAGAGTAAGGTAATGGTTGGAACTAGTGTTTTTAAAATCCAAGAACAGGGGATTTTTACTGCGTCTGTCAGGTAAGTCCCAGGAAGGAAGCAAGAACCCAATAGTTAGAATGGCTGATTGGTCCTGGTTTGATCCCTATGACACTAGCCAGACATGGAGAGAGAAGAATAATTTCTATGTTCCAAAAGACAACATGAAGATCATAAAGAGTTATCACAATACAGGAATACCAGGTGCCAAGGCACAGTAGAATACATTCCAGCCACAGAGGGCACAAGACGTCCTAAAGACTAAAACTGTGACTTAGAGTCAGTCACAAGTAAGCCTTGACTTATTCAAATAAAACATCTCAGCAGATAACAGCAGACAGTGAATGGTCATGTAATTATCATGAAAACACCAGCTCAATTTATAGAATACAGAGCTATAATTCAAATGTAGAACTTTCTAATTTCATATGCTGATATCTTAATTCTTTTTTTTTAAGATTTTATTTATGTAATTGACAAAGAGTGAGAGAGAGAGAGAAAACAAGTGGAGCATCAGGCAGGAGAGCAAGAAGCAGGCTCCCCGCTAGGTAGAGAGCCTGAGGCTCCATCCTAGGACCCTGGGACCATGCCTGAGTGGAAAGCAGACACTTAACCAATGAAGCCACCCAGGCACCCCAAGGATATCCTAATTTTATTTGAACTCTCAGTTCTATATTTTTGGTTAAATTTTTTAAAAAAAGAATAAAATTGAATGAATTTTTTCTATAGAGCAAATTAAAGATTCTAAATAATTTCAACTTAGTTTGCAATTGATTTGATAGAAATTTGATTTTGGATGTAGTATAATTGTCTATAATTGTCTGATTTGAATTCCTATCAGGTAGGTGCTTTTTGGCTATGTTAGGAGAAATGCATTTTCTCTGACCCAGTGTAAGGATATGTGTAAAGGAAATTATGGCCACATTGTTGCACCTATGACTCTATCAGAATCCCCAATTTGTGTTATAGTTGCTAATGTATATTTCCAATTAGGTTCCATTATCCATCTAGAACTGTCCTGAAAATCTTTCCATAAATACTCAAGTTCAGCTTTAGATTTGCAAGTCAATTTAATTAGGGTTATATGTTTACAGTTATATTAAAGAAAGAAGTTACTTATGTTTTATAATTATAAGAGACAAGTAACATAGGATTATTTACAACAAAGCCAGAAGCAATTGTCTTCAGGGAATGGAGAGAGCACATATTTTTATCTGAGGGAGGCAAGCTGTTTTTCCTCCGATGTAGCATCTATAATCATGCAATAAATGCAGTGCCACTTGACTAATGATTTAAGTGCATTTGAAAATAAGTCACTCTTAGTTGTTGTTTTATAGTCTTAATATTTAAAAGGTATCCTTTTGAAAACTTATCATTTAAATAAAAATCTTTATCTTTGTAAAATTTCATTATGGTCTCTTTCTCATATACTCTTGCATTTTCCTAATACAAGGCAGCCACTATTTTCTAAATCAACATTTATCATCAAAACATTATTTCTGTTATAGAGAAGGTAAAACAGAGGCTCTAGAACTTCCCTTTCCAAAAATAAACCCTAGTCAATGACAGTATGTTCTCTCATAAATTTAAAAAGTATGCTCGTGTTATTTCAAAATGAGCACACTTTTGAAATTTATATCAATTATAGTTTTAAAACAAAGTCATATGCTAATTAAGTTAATTTCACACGTGCAAAGAACAGACCACTCAAATCAAATGGAAATCTTAAGTGTACAACAAACTGTCATCCTCTTAGAAAGTATATTGTCTTTCAAGTACTTCTCTTACATTCTATGCAATATGGAACCCATCTGGGACAACCAGAAATTTTAGTTTCACCTTCATCCACTATGTATTTAGGCATGTCTGTTTATGGCCAAGAAGATGCAGGAACAAGTCAGTTTCTGTTAAAGAGAAAAGCAGAAGAGCCATGCAAAAGGCATGACAGGAAAAGCTGGAACATGAGCTGACAACGTGTGAAATGTAACAGTGACAAAGACGAAGAGTTTTGACATAAATGACAACCCACTTCTCACTTACCTCTGATGCCTCAGCCTTCAAACCAGAGGAAAGGTTTTGTAGCAAGGAGACTCAGCAGGGGCTACAATCCAGGGGGGCTGTCATCCAATTGAAGTGATGGGATAAAAAAAATAAATAAATCAAAGATTAAAGGACTAGTATTTAATACCAGCTGATTAGAGACCGAATGACGCACAAAGCTTCTTTTTGTATTAAATAACACATAAGTGATTTGTTATTTAATAGTTATATATTTTTCCTCATTAAACTTTTGTTTTAATGGGTCTCAAAATTCTGTGACAGATTTTTGGTCAAATCGCTTCCATTAAAAAGCACTAATTTTGAAAAGTAATAACTTAAACCAGCCACATATACACAAAAAATCCAAATGGCCCACAGAACATTCTCTTTTCCTTCTGAAGGTTCTATGATGCACTGTTAACATTAACCAGTCTTGTACTATTAAAGTTAAACAGTCAATTGATACAAACAATTCTGAGACTGTTCTTGCACCACTGATTAAGACGGGGATGGCAGCTATTGGGTGTAATATTCATTTAGCCTTCTGAGCCTTCTGGGCAGGCTTGGTGACCTTGCCGGCTCCAGCTGCCTTCTCATCTACTGCTTTGACGATACCCACAGCCACCATCTGGCTTATGTCAGAAACAGCAAAATGACCTGGAGCAGGATAGTCAGAGAAGCTCTCAACATGCATGGGCTTGCCAGTACTCCTATCAATGAGGACAGCATCACGAGATTTCAAGAACTTGGGGCCATCTTCCCACTTATTTCCAGAGCAATGATCAATCTTATCCTTCAGCTCAGCACACTTGCAAGCAATGTGAGCTGTGTGAAAATCCAGTGCTGATTTTCCCTGGATGATTCATGACAATCACCTGAGCCATGAAGTCACCTGCATCCACTGGTAGGTCATTTTTGCTATCACCAGCCACACTGTCGCAATGGACGTCTTTGACAGATACATTCTTGACACTGAAGCCCACACTGTCCCCAGGAAGGGGCTCACTTAAGGTGTCATGGGGTGTTTCAATAGACTTTACTTCAGTTGTAACTTGACTGGAGAAAAGGTTGACCACCATGCTGGGTTTAAGAACACCAGTCTCTTCTCGGCTCACAGGGACAGTGTCAATACCACCAATTCTGTAGAGGTCTTAGAGGGGCAGATGCAAGGGCTTGTCAGTTGGACCACTAGGCAATGGAATGCAATCCAGAACTTCAAGTAGTGTGGTTGCACTGGCTTTGTCGTGTTTATGGGTGAGTTTCCATCCCTCAAACCAATGTTATGTTAGGACTTGGCTCTAGCATGTGTCACCATTCCAACCAGAAAGTGGCACAAATGCTATTGTGTTGGGGTTGTACACAATTTTCTTTTCTTTTTTTATTTTTTAAGATTTTTATTTATTTATTTTGAGAGAGAGAGAGACAAAGTGAGAGAGAGCATGAGAGGGGAGGTCAGAGGGTGAAGCAGACTCCCCATGGAGCCGGGAGCCCAATGTGGGACTTGATCCCAGGACTCTGGGACCATGACCTGAGCCGAAGGCAGTTGCTTAACCAACTGAGCCACGCAGGCGCCCCCACAATTTTCTTAATGTAGCTGTTGACTTACTTAATGAGTTTCCCATATCTCTTCTGGTTGTAGGATGTTTCAGTGGAATCCATTTGGTTAACACTAACAATTAGTTATTTCATTCCCCGTGTATAAGCCAGAAGGGCATGCTCACAGGTCTGTCCATTTTGGGATTCCCTTGTAATCAATTTCTACCAAACTATGAAGATACATATGACAAACCCTTAACATTCTTCTCAGCTTGACTAAACTTTATTTTAAAAATTTTTTTTAAAGATTTATTTATTTATTCAATGGAGAGAGACACAGCAAGAGAGGGAACAGAAGCAGGGGGTAGGGAGAAGCGGCCTCCAGCTGAGCAGGGATCCCAAAACAGGGCTCCACCCCAGGACTCTGGGATCACATTCTGAGCTCAAGGCAGAAGCTTAACGACTGAGCCACCCAAGTGCCCCTTGACTAAACTTTAGACACTCTTCTTCCCAACCAAAGAAACTTCCCTTTTTGTAGAGCATTTACTTTAGAAAATGGGTAAATTTTTCTTTGCCCCTTTCAGGTATATGCAGACTTTTTAAAAAATTATCTTGCCAGTACTATGACCCAGGGCTGTCTTTTTCAAGAATTTGGGAGTAATTCCTTTGAAATGTAATCATCAAGGAAGATTAGAATCTGTATCACACATCTCTGTTAAGAAAGTAGGAGCCCGTGGCACCTGGGTGGCTCAGTAGGTTAAGCCTCTGCCTTCAGCTCAGGTCATGGTCTCGTGGGTCCTGCGATGGAGCCCCGCATGGGGCTCTCTGCTCATCAGGGAGCTTGTTTCCTCCTCTCTCTCCGCCTGCCTCTATGCCTACTTATGATCTCTCTCTCTCTGTCAAATAAATAAATAAAATCTTAAAAAAAAAAAAAGAAAGAAAGAAAAGAAAAGAAAGTAGGAGCCTAAGTTCTGTGAGTGCCACTGAGTAAGGCTACTCATACAGAAAATCATTTGCAAACTCAGGAAAAATTCAACGTGGTAGATACATTCCACTAGTTAACCTCCTCTATCCTTTATACTAGCTCATCCTAGTGCTAAGGAAAGAGAGAGAAGAAACAGAAAAGTCAAAGAGAGACAATGAGAAAGAGACAGAGAGAAAGAGAGAGGGGAAAGAAAACAAACCTCTCACCTTTGGTTTCAATGGAACTGAGCCAGACTGAGTTCTGGCCCTGTTTTGTTATTGCAATATTCTTGAATAAAGTTTCCTTGCCTATTTAACTTTATCCAGTGTAGTTTTTTGCTTTGACACATGCATCCATGTTTTGCATCTTCATAAGAAAATAGAGCCATTATTCATTCATTATCCCTTGATTCGGTACACTAATTTATTCATTAATCCCATAAATGTGTGTTTGATATCTGGTACATGCAAGAGTCTTTGGAGTCCTGAGATTAAAAGATGCAATATTCTTACTCCCTATATTTCAACGGCCAGAAATCTTTAAATTGCATTTATAAAGTATATGTGGGAAGTAAAGATTCCTTGGAGAGAAAAAGACTTCACCCAACCTGGAGCCTCATGATTTACTCAGGAGTTTTTCACTGTTTTTTTCTTTTCTTTCTTTTCTTTTAAATTTATTTATCTTGTTTGCTTGTTTTTGCTTATTCATTCTTCTCTAAGCTGGAAGCCTGAGAAGGACCTAAAACCTCTTTGCAAAGCTGCAAACAGAAATTTCAGAATACTGGTGGTTTTTTGTTTTGTTTTGTTTATACCATGATTTTGGTGTCAGGAAAAGAGAGGGATTTTATTCAATTTTTTTTGGAGTCATTTAATTATTTGCATCATTGATATTCCTTTCAGATATGAGTATGCAAACACCATGCTGAATAGGTGGTGTGTCTTTCTGCTTATGACTTCGTGGAGAGGGAAATCTGATTTAAGCCTTACATGTAAGTTGCTGATGGAACCGCAGTATGTGACCCCCAAATGATGTCAGCCACATGACCCTATCGCCATTCTTTCTGATTTGGGAAGAGGCAAAGTCACCATTATTTTGAATTTGGTACAACTATAAGGTTAGATCCTATCAGAGCCTAAACTTGACCTCTAGAAGATAGGACCTAAGCTACCATGATGTAATACCCATTAGCAAAATGATAAGTCAACTTTCTTAGAGAAGTCATAGAAGTTACTTTAGAGTAACTGATGTGGTCAGCATCAAGAGGTATACAAAATGAGAATACTCTTCAGGTTTTTTTTGTTTGTTTTTTGTTTTTTTTTTTTTACTAAAGATGGTATTATCTAGAATGTATAATTAGGTAAGGCTTATTCACTACGACATTAATTCTAGAATAAGAAACAACCTATCCATTCTAAAGCCATGAGTAGACAAACTCCTATCAATGATAGCTATCTAAAAATGTCAAGAACTCAACGAACTGAAGAGTAGATTTTGACAGGATCCTATAATAAATCTACTACCCCATATCCATGTGCCTTTATTTTGAAAGGATGAAGTAAAATCTTCAACAGAGGCCAGAGCAGCACAGAGAAATTGGATGAGCCTTGATGTGTGACTCACTAAGTGAAGGGTGAGAAGTTTGACTTCAGTGGAGTCTATGAAACAGATCAACACTTCTGGAACAAACCATCAGAAGGAAGTAAACCACAAAAGCCATTTACCCAGATAAAGAGCCTAACAAAGTTAAGGATTACAGAAACCACTTCCTGTGCAAAGTCTGATTATGTGAAACTTTTGGCTCAGCTCTGAGAGAACCAAAGCACACATGAGAAAATATTAAATGAAAAACTGCTGGGACCTAGCAATTTTATCCTGTAAATTTTTTTTTACATGTAAATAAGAGAAGTACACTGTGAGTATGAAAAGATGCTTACCGAAGAATTATTATTGTTAATAAGTAAAAGCTCCAAATTACCTAAATATTCAATAATATGAGAATGATTATGTAAATCATGGTTTAGTTATAATAAAAGAGAATACAAGGCAGATATTTAAAATCATACTTAAAAAATGAATGAAATACTCAATCTAATTTTAGGGGACTAAAGGAGAGGGTAAAATGCAACTTATGCTATTTGCAAATATACCTAATATGTTGTATGTACATATAGAGCGATACTAAGAATTTTGGTAAGATTAAAATATTACCCTTCTATAGGGATGGAGATTATGGATTTTTTTTTCCTTCTTAAGTATCTCCTCTACTTTTCAAATTCCTGACACAAAAAAATACTGTTTTTACCATTAGAAAAACATCTTTAAAAATTAATAACTATAAATTGTTGAGACTAAAATTTTGCTCTACTGTAAGCTAAGCAATTAGCTTGTCATAGCGTCACAGATGTTGTCAGAAGACGTATGATCGTGGGTCAGAGGCAAAGATCTTTATTACTCGTGATACAGCAGGCAGCATAAGCGTCATATTCACATTAGTTCCCTTGCCCCTCAATGTCCCACAGGCATGAGGCAGAGAATGTGGTTTTGGCCCAGAGACCCGGAGTTCACAAAACTGAGATATTTGGAGGCTTCTAGGAAACCTGCCCAAAATTTGTCTCCAAAGGATGACATTATCTTTACCATATCCTTCAGGGAAAAAACCTGCCCTCTGCCACAGAGGGAGATACTATCTCTATATCTGAAAGCTGTTTGCTATAAAAAATGTACTTGAAAAGATAGTTTGGAGAAAAACATCAATGCCTCTTTGCAAAATCACATGCAAAAATACGAGACCCATTGCAAGTACATGTCCCACCATAAAACACATTTCCAAACCCAGTATCTGTTTTTTTTTTTTATTCTAAACTTCTTTGCAAAGGAAACCATGTCTCCAAGACATTATTTTTACAATTACTGATACTGCCATCCTGCCCCCTCCTGAGTCTGCTATTGAATTTTTCATAGGACAGCATTAGAACGTCCTTTAAAACCCCACTAAGAATCTAGTCTTTTTTTTTTAAAAAACATTTATTTATTTATTTATTTATTTGACAGAGAGAGAGATCACAAGTAGGCAGAGAGGCAGGCAGAGAGAGAGGGGGAAGCAGGCTCTTTGCTGAGCAGAGAGCCCAATGCAGGGCTTGATCCCAGGACCCTGAGACCATGACCAAAGGCAGAGGCATAACCTTCTGAGCCACCCAGGGTCCCCAAGAATCTACAGTCTTGATTCCCTCTTGTGACCCTGCATTTCACAGCTAAGCAAACCCTGGCTTGTCCATTTGTTCTCATGGGTAGTTTTGAGCACCTCTTACTCAAAGGAATCTGTGGCAGAGGATAGATTTGATGAACCACAGGGCACACTATGAGGGGAAATCTTTCTACCCACCCTGGTGTGTGATGAGGTTGCTTTGGGTAACCAGCTCATTTCAGACAGTCAGAATCCTAAGGTACAAAATACATTTCCCACATCACTAAGATATATTTTGAGAGAACTGCTCTTGCCCATAAAATAAATTAAAACAGGCTATTAGACAAAATGAAATTCTCTGATGCTGGTTCACATAGATACCACATGACTTTCTATAAATGAGAATCTCCTATTGGTCAAATGGAATCCGCGGATACCTGAGTTACTAAATTTCAGTTCTCTCTGACATTCAGGAAGTTGAATTCCCCCTGCCTTCTTGGATCTGTGTGGCATTATTTCTCCTTTTTCTAGATAAAGATCAAAGTTAAGGTACCAGGAATGACATGGCTGTAACTTTGAAAAATCACTCAGAGTAATTTTTCTCATTCTTCCTACTACTGGCATTCTATTTGGGAAAAAAAAAAAATCACATTTACAAAGTAGCTAGCAAAGTCTAAATAGAGCTTAAATGATCTTCGGGAGGTTTTTGATCATTGCTTCAAACTCATTACTAGGTATTGGTCTATTCAGGTTGTCAATTTCTTTCTGATTCAGTTTTGTAAGTTTACAGGTTTCCAGGAATGCATCCATTTCTTCTAGGTTGCTTAACTTATTGCATAAAACTGTTAAATTAATTTTTGGTGATTGTTTCTATCTCCTTGGTGTTAGTCATGATTTCTCCCTTTTCATTCATAATTTTATTGATTTGGGTCCTCTCTTCTTTTGGATTAGGTTGGCCAATGACTTATTGAGTTTATTGATTCTTTCAAAAAAACCAGCTTCTAGTTTCGTTGATGTGTTCTACTGTATCTCTAGTTTCTATCTCATTGATCTCTAGTCTAATCTTAATTATTTCCCTTCTTGTATGTGGGGTTGGCTTAATTTGTTGTTGATTCTCCACTTTATTAAGGTATAAATAGAGCTGGTGTATTCAGGATTTTTCAATTTTTTTGAGGGAGGCTTGGATGACTATGTATTTCCCCTTTAAAACCACCTTTGCCATATCCCATAGCTTTTGGACCAAAGTATCTTCATTCTTATTGGTTTCCATAAATTGTTTAAGTTCTTCTTTGATTTCCTGATTAATCCAAACATTTTCAAGTAGGGTGGTATTTAGCTTCCAAGTGTATGAATTCCTTACAAACTTTTTCTTGTGGTTGAATTCCAGTTTCAAAGCATTATGGTCTGAGAATATGCAGGGAATAATCTCAATCTTCAGGTATCGGTTGAGTCCTGATTTGTGACCCAGTATGTGATCTATTCTGGAGAAAGTTCCATGTGCGCCCGAGAAGAATGCGCCTGGGTGGCTCAGTGGGTTAAGCCGCTGCCTTCGGCTCGGTTCATGATCTCAGGGTCCTGGGATCGAGTCCCGTATCGGGCTCTCTGCTCAGCGGGGAGCCTGCTTCCCTCTCTCTCTCTCTGCCTGCCTCTCCGTCTACTTGTGATTTCTCTCTGTCAAATAAATAAATAAAATCTTAAAAAAAAAAAATTAAAAAAAAAATTTAAAAAAAAAAAAAGAATGATTGAAGCAGTGATCAAAAACCTCTCAAAAAAAAAAAACAAGAGCCCAGGACCTGACGGATTCCCTGGGGAATTCTACCAAACATTCAAAGAAAAAATAATACCTATTCTCCTGAAGCTGTTTCAAAAAATAGAAACAGAAGGAAAACTTCCAGACTCTTTTTGTGAAGTCAGTATTACCCTGATCCACAAGCTAGGCAAAGACCCAATCAAGAAGGAGAATTTCAGACCAATATCCCTGATAACTATGGATAGTAAGATTCTCAACAAGATCCTAGCTAATAGGATCCAACAGTGCATTAAAAAGATTATCCACCATGACCAGGGGGGATTTATCCCTGAGATGCACGGGTAGTTCAACATTTGCAAATCAATCAATGTGACAGAATTAAATCAATAAGAGAAGAGAGAAGAAATACTTGGTCCTCTCATTGATGCAGAAAAAAACATTTGACAAGATACAGCATCCATTCCTGATTAAAACACTTCAAAGTATAGAGATAGAGGAAACATTCCTCAACTTCACAAAACCTATCTATGAAAAACCCACAGCAAATATCATTCTCAATGGGGAAAAGCAGACGGCCTTCCCTCTGAGATCAGGAACACAACAAGGATGTCCACTCTGACCACTGTTGTTCAACATAGGACTAGAGGTCCTAGCAACAGAAATCAAACAACAAAAAGAAATAAAAGGTATTCAAATTGGCAAAGAAGAAGTCAAACTCTCTCTCTTTGCAGATGACATGATAATTTATATGGAAAACCCAAAATACTCCACCCCCAAACTACTAGAGCTCATATAGCAATACAGTAATGTGGCAGGATACAAAATCAATGCACAGAAATCAGTTGCTTTCTTATATACTAACAATGAAAATATAGAAAGGGAAATTAGAGAATCAATTCTATTTACTACAGCACTGAGACCCATAAGATACCTGTGAATAAACCTAACCAAAGAGGTAAAGGATCTGTACTCAACGAACTACAGAGCACTCATGAAAGAAATTGAAGAAGACACAAAAAGATGGAAGACCATTCCATGCTCATGGATCAGAAGAATAAATACTGTTAAAATGTCTATACTGCCTAGAGCCATCTATACTTCCAATGCCATCCCAATCAAAATTCCACCGACATTTTTCATAGTGCTTGAACAAACAATCCTAAAGCTTGTATGGAACCAGAAGAGACCCCAAATTGCTAAGGAAATGTTGAAAAAGAAAAACCAAACTGGGGGCATCATGTTGCCTGATTTCAAGCCTTATTACAAAGCTATGATCACCAAGAAAGCATGGTACTGGCACAAAAACAGACACATAGATCAGTGGAACAGAGTAGAGAGCTCAGATATGGACCCTCAACTCGATGGTCAAATAATCTTCGACAAAGCAGGAAAAAATATACAGTGGAGAAAAGACAGTCTCTTCAATAAATGGTGCTGGGAAAATTGGACAGCTATGTATGGAAGAATGAAACTCAACCATTCTCTTACACCACACACAAAGATAAACTTGAAATGGATAAAAGACCTAAATGTGAGGTAGGAATCTATCAAAATCCTAGAAGAGAACATAGGCAGTAACCTCTTCGACAGTAGCCACAGCAACTTCTTTCAAGATATGTCTCCAAAGACAAGGGAAACAGAAGCGAAAGTGAACTTTTGGAACTTCTTCAAGGTCAAAAGCTTCTGCACAGCAAAGGAAACAGTCAACAAAGCAAAGAAGCAACCCACGGAATGGAAGAAGATATTTGTAAATGACACAACAGACAAAGAGCTGATATCCAAGATCTATAAAGAACTCCTCAAACTCAACACACACAAAACAGATAATCACATCAAAAAAATGGGCAGAAGACATGAACAGACATGTCTCCAAAGAAGACATACAAATGGCTAACTGACACATGAAAAAGTGTTTGTCATCATTAACCAACAGAGAGATTCAAATCAAAACTACATTGAGATACCACCTTATACCAGTTAGAATGGCCAAAAATTAACAAGACGGTAAAAAGCAAGTGTTAGAGAGGATGTGGAATAAGGGGAACTGTTACACTGTTAGTGGGAATATAAGTTGGTACAGCCACTTTGGAAAACACTGTAGAGATTCTTTAAGAAATTCAAAATAGAGTTACCCTATGACCCTGAAATTGGATGATTGGGGGTATTTACCCCAAAGATAAAGATGTTGTGAAAAGAAGGGCCACCTGTACCCCAATGTTCATAGCAGCAATGGCCATAGTTGCCAAACTGTGGAAAGAGCCAAGATGCCCTTCAACAGACAAATGGATAAAAAAGATATGGTCCATATATACAATGGAGTACTATACTTCCATCAGAAAGGATAAACATCATCAGAAAGGATAAACATCATTTTGCAACAACATGGATGGGACTGGAGGAGATAATGCTGAAAAATAAGTCCAGCAGAGAGAGCCAATTATCACATGGTTTCACTTACTTGTGGAGCACAAGAAATAACACTGAAGACATTGGGAAATGAAGAGGAGAAGTGAGTTGGGGGATATCCGAGGGGGAGACAAACCATGAGAGACTGTGGACTCTGAGAAACAAACTGAAGGTTTAGGTTGCGGGAGGTGGGAGGTGGGTGAGCCTGGTGGTAGGTATTAAGGAGGATACGTATTGCATGGAGCACTGGGTGTGTTGCATATACAATGAATCTTGGAACACCGAAAAAAATAAGTTAAATTTTTTTAAAAATTGCAACATAGGTCCCTCAGAAGGAAAAGAGAAAGAGAAAAGAGCAGAAATCTTGTTTGAAGAAATAATGGCTGAAAACTCCCTGAGGCAGAAAACAGATCTTCAGACCCAGAAAGTTTAGAGAGTTTCAAATAAGATGTTTCAAAAGACCCACATCAAAAGGCATTATAATGAAAATGTCAAAAGTTAATGACAAGGAGAGAATATTAAAAGCAGCAAGAGAAAAACAAGCTTTTGTTACGTATAATGAAACCCCCATAAGAATACTGGATGATTTTTCAGGAGAAGTTTTGCAGGCCAGAGGGAATGGCATAATGTATTTGAAGTCCTTAAAGGAAAAAAAAAAAAAAATCCAAACAAGAATATTCTACCCAGTAAAATTATCATTCAGAACTGAAGAAATAATAAAAAGTTTTCCATGGGGCACCTGGGTGGCTCAGGCGGTTAAGCTGCTGCCTTTGGCTCAGGTCATGATCTCAGGGTCCTGGGATCGAGTCCCGCATTGGGCTCTCTGCTCAGCAGGGAGCCTGCTTCCCTCTCTCTCTCTCTGCCTGCCTCTCCGTCTACTTGTGATCTCTCTCTGCCAAATAAATAAATAAAATCTTTAAAAAAAAAAAAAAGAATAAAAAGTTTTCCAGACAAGCAAAAGCTAAAGGAGTTCATCACTACTAAGCAGGCCTAAAAAGAAATATTAAAGAGACTTCTTTAAGCTGAAATAAAACAGTACTTATTGGTAACAAGACATATGAAAGAATAATCTCACTAGAAGGATAAATATATAGTAAAGGTAGTGGATTAATCACTTATAATGCTAGTATAAAAATTAAAAGATAAAAGTAGTATATATGTGTTAAATTTCTTTGAATTTTCTGCCCCCAAACTACATGATACACATATAAGATGTAAGTACATACTATCTCTATACCATCCCTCTTTCACTTAATAATAAAGAAATGTGTCATATATTAAAAATATAAAATATATATAAATATAAATATGCATATATAAAATATAAAATAAGTCAGAATTGATGTTAGGCATTTTAAGGATCTAAAATTAAGTCTATTTCAAAAGTACAATCAAGTAAATATAGATAAATACACCATTGTTTGTGTGAGTACATATGTGTGTATGCATGTATTTATATATATATTTGCATCTCCTAATATAATATTCATAGATGGTCTTTGACTTATGAAATTTTTTTTTACTTTTATAATGGTGTAAAAGCAATACACATTCAGTAGAAACCATACTTCAAAATTTGAATTTTGATCTTTTTCTAAGCTAGCAATATGCGATATGATACTCTCTCATGATGCTGGATAGCATCATCATAAGTGTAAACAAGGATATACTTAAAGCTATCCTGTACCCATACGACCTTCTGTTGCACTTTCAGTATAGTAGTCAATAAATTAAATGATATAATCAACATGAATTTATAAAATAAGCTTTGTATTAAATAATTTTGCTCAATTGTAGGCTAATATAAGTGTTGTAAGCATGTTTAATGGAGACTAGGATAGAAGATTATGCTCAGTAGGTTAGGAATTTTCAGTTTAGGTTATTTTCATTTTATGATGCATTTATCAGAAGTAACCCCATCGTAAGTTGAGGAAGACCTGTATATGGATTTGTCTATTAACCTTTGCCAGGAGCCTACAAATTGCCAAAGGAACAATTCTCAAAACTTAAAATCAGTCTTGTGAAACAACGGTATCATCTAATTTTGTTAAATTTTCAGAGTGATTTCTCTCTAATTTCATGTCACTCTCAGATATTTGTACTTAATTGACATTTGGTTTTGTTTTTAATGTTATTATCCATTGTTAATATACAATATTTATAAATTTCCTAAAAAACATTTACCAATAACATTTTTTAAGTTTTCTTTTTTCTTTTTTTTAAGTTTCCAAATGCTTCTTTGCAGACCCACAGTGGTCTTCGGAAGGATTTAGAAGCAATCATATGTATGACTTAGAAGTCATCGAAAGGAGGCAGGTAGATAACCACAGGAACCAAGTTCACCTTGGAAATGGACTCTGAAGAGTTATAACTCTCTATCACAAAGAAAATAACCCCAGGGCATCACTGCTAGCTGCCCCCAAACTACGTGATACACATATAAGATTCACAGCCACATGGTGAGAATGAGCACTTTCAGAAGTGGGAGAATTGCTGATAAAAGAAAGTTGACGGCACTGGAGAAAGGATATACTTTCAAAAAAGGTAAAGGCAACCAGTGCAAATTGTACCTTAGAGGACCTAGAGTTCAAAACAGTCCTCACCTAAACTGTGAGTGAAGAGACAAAGAGCACTTCTAGGGGCTATTTTTTTCGCTTATTCATTTAATATATTTGAATTAATAACATCAGAAACTAACCATTTGGAAAGAAAAATAGCATTTCTGTGATTTCTGATGTCCAGAAAGTGAAAATCCAATATTCTCTCATTTAGAAGACAACTTTTCAGACTTCAAATATGACTAAAAATGCATTAGAATACAATTATGGGATTCTTCTTCTAGATCATCCTTTGCATTCAGTGCTGAAAAAGTAAGAAATCTGTCAAGGGATCTATGATACTCTTACAGTGAATTCAACAGGCCATAACTTTAGCATGACATGTAGCTATTTTGCCAACTAATACCAAGCCCCTCATTAATATTTGCACAGTAATCCAGGATAGCGTTCAGCAAACTTTTGCTTTAAAAGAACAGCTTATTATTTCATTTTCTATTTTTAAAATATTTTATTTATTTGTTTGTCAGAGAGATAGAGAGAGAAAGCGCAAGCAGGGGGAGAGGCAGAGGGAGAGGGAGAGGCAGACTCCCTGCTGAGCAGGGATCACCAATGTGAGACTAGATCCCAGAACCCTGGGACCCTGAACTGAGCTAAAGGCAGATGCTTAACTGACTGAACAACCCAGGTGTCCCTGTAAAAGGCCAGCTTATAAATATTTTAAGCCTTGCAGGCCACTTTATCTCAGTCACAACCCCTCAACTTTGGCATTAGAGTGTCAAACCAGCCATGAACAATAAGTAAATTAATCAGGAGTGTTGTGTTGCGATAATACTTTATTTACAAAAGCAGGCAAGAGGGGCAGATTTGGTTGGGCCACACTTGATCAACCCTTAGTGTAAAACATTTATTTGCACTTGAGCCATACATTGAAGAGCATTCTTAGGTTGAAAGACTGCCTGTTTAAATGCATTATTTTTTTTTTTCTCCTTCTTGCATTCCTTGTGATCACTATATGCACTAGTCACAGAATGCTCTTGGAGTCATCCTTGAACTGCCTGCGTTTTCTGGCATTCGGAACGTCGATCCTCCCAGGAATTCCTGTCTTAACATATCTCTACCCGGAAATCTCATTCCTCGAATAAAGGCTCTCTCTAAACTTGCCCCCATCTCAGATGCATCATCCTTCCTCGGACCTCTTAAAACTGGGTATCTGCAGATTCCTCAGGACACTCTTAGTTTCTTCTCTGCATTATAATGGTTTAGAAACATGCATTCAAATAAGTGGATTTCAGAGTTTTTGCTCCTTAAATTGACCAGCACAGTGCTTTGCATGAAATGTTCAATAAGCAGTTATTCAGTAGATAAATGCCTGAATGAGCACTTCTATTTGGCAAGGAAAGGAAAAAGATTTAAGGTCAATGTCATGGGATCAATTTGGCTAGAACATTTCACGTAAACCACAAGTCATTTAATTTTTATTTCCATATTAATTTAACTGCATAGCTCACCCATATTGAAAATTTCCAAAATTGGCTGAGAATCTTGGGCAACTGATACCATATGTTTGAATAAGAAATTGTTGTCATTTATTCAAATGGACCCACTAGTTTTATTATATCATTTAGTTTCTGAAATGAATTCAAAGTATTGTGTAAACATACAAAGAGCATTTTAAATAAACATGAATGATTGTTTTCTAATGACATCTAAGTTACTAAATAGGTATTTTATTTGCATTTCAGTATTATCATAGATAGTTCTATTATTTGGTAGGAATATGAAACTAGACCATAGAAAAATGTAAATCATCAAATAAATACTAGATTATTCTTTCCAATGTTATATGTTTACCCACCAACAAATTAATCATTCTTTCTCAATTTTTAACTCAATAAGAGACTCGATTAAAAAAAGGGGGGGTAAGTTAAAAGAACATCATGAAGGTCATGGACTTAACAATCCTTTGATGGGAAAGGCTAATTCCCCAAGCTTGCTTTCTATCAGGAATTCTGTCATTTATCTTTTCTTTTCTCCATTTATTTTTTCTTTTCCTAAAAATGACCCTAGTTCTTAGAGCACTCTACTATTATGAAAATGAAAATGCATTTACATAAAGTTTTGTTTATGTTAGTCATGTGAAAATGAGATTTGTTTTCATGTCTAGTGTGTTTTAGGCACACAGGCTTGGGGGGAAGGAGCCATAAAGGGCAGCAAAGGACAAGGTAAAGTCAACTGGAGAGTTCAACTGAAGAGAATCAGAAACAGAAATAGCTCTTCAACCTGGGCCAAAAATTATGTCTTAAAATACCCATAAGAGTACATAGTAATATTCAGAAGATAGAACTTTAAACACAAGCCAAGTGTCTTGGGTTATTTCTAAGGGTTCTGAATCTACAAATTCAGCCCTGATATAGGAGGAACTAGTTGTCCCCGTTCAATGGGATTCTCTGGATGCAAGTCTCCTAACCAACTTGAAAATGTGGAAACAGAAAAGAGGAGTTTATTTTAAGGATTTGAAGGCTGATTCCTGATGTCTAACAACAGGATGGAAGTAGAACTTCAGCAAGGGAATAAAAATGAAAAATGAGAAGTTGGCTGAATTCTTCAACCCTTGATTCACCTCTTTCTCTCTGCAGTGCTCCTGACATCTCTTCCAGAACATGACCCTGCCTCGCTCTTTTTATACACAGCAGGTAAAAGAAGACTACCCATCTCTCCTCAAGAGACTATCCCAAACTAAATGAGAATTTCCTCATTCCTAATTGCAAATACCCAAGATGAGTAATTTCATTTGCCTAGTTTGTGTCCAATGTCAATACTGGGCTTAGTTATTTGGACCATCATCCTTGACAGGAGACCAGTCATGGTAAGAAAACAAGGAAGGAGGGCATTGTAAGCCAGAATGAAACCTCCAAAATGTGTTTACTCTGAAGTCCCAGAGTTCAGAGAAGTGCATAATTCAATGTGGAGGACATTATCAACAATGTGGATTGGAATGAAATCTGGTTGAAAATCTGGCAATGGTGAACATAAGTGTAAATAAATAAACTTTTGCTCAATAAACTGCATTTTTAAAAATTCTGAAACAAAGGTATAAGCTTTGCATAAAATGCAGGTATACGGATGTTAATCACACCTTATTTAGAGGAAAAAAAAAACAACAACAATGGGCTTCTAAAAATGATAGTCGATCCAGAGAGCATTGTTCCTTAAATGATACTAAGAATTCAATAGCAGGTGGGAATCTTTTTCAGCAAAAAAAGTAAAGTAAATTTGGAGAATATATAGTCTCAGACTAAAGGTCTCATTTAAGTCTTGAAAGTGTCTATGTCAATATAAACAATTGTTAATTATAAATTTTATTTATTATCCTAGGAATGCCTAAATACATATCAGAGCACCTCAAAACCAAGAATTGTATTGCTCATTTGGTTAATATAATTGTTTTGGGAAAAGTATGCATTTTCTTAAGTTATATGTGAATCCCTTAGCCCTTGGTGAACTTATCCATTGCCCTATATAATAGTTAGTCTAAAAGGTCCAAACTTTTCTCAGGTTTATGTATCTCTCATATCAATATGGCTCAAATAACAGTTTTGAATATAAAATTTTGAAATTCAAATTCATTTTGAAGCTTAGGCTCTTTAGCAATCCTACAATCTAGACAGTATCTCTCTGAGGAGATGAAAGCCAAAGTCATAGAATTCAGCAACATATGTTTATTGGGGAGGGTGGGCAAGATATTTAGGCAAAAGCAAGAGGCTATATAAAGTTCCAGAGACAGGAATAAAAAACATATATCTATGATTGGTATTTAAATCCAAAGTAAAAAAAAATCCATTAGTCCATAGTGATAGATATAAAGGATACATAAATAAGTAATGATGAATCTATAATGCAGAAGAACTCCAAATAATTTATGTCAATACTTTGCTTTTAAGGAGGTGAAGCGTAACTCTCCATAACTTAAGTGAAGGCTGTGTGTAGTGACCTCCTTCTAAAGACTAGAGTATGGAAAGAAAAGGGGGGAAAAATAGGGACAACCTACAGTGGGAAAACAAGACTAATACTTCCTCAAGCCAGGTGATTAGGTTTAAATCTGCACCCATATATTATACTGATACTGATATACAAGTATGTACTCTTGATGTGATATGAAGAATACAGCACTTACCTCTGTGGTCTTCTTCCCCCAAAACCCATAGTCCTAGACTAACCATGACAGAAATTTCCAATAAACCAAATTTAAGGCTATTCTATAAAATATCTAAGCAGCATTCCTCAAATCTCTCACGGAAAGTATAACAAACTATATCAGGCAAGAGGAGTCTTGGTAGATATGACTATTAATGCAGTGTGTTACCCTGGATGGGATCCTGAAATAGAAAAAGGACATGAAGGGGAAACAGAGGACATTTGAATAGAATAGGAACTTTCGTTGATAACAGTGTATCAATATTGCTCCATTGATTGTGACCGTTGTACCATATTAGTGCCAGATAACAATAGCAGAAACTGGGTGTGGGAGAGCCACCAACTTTCTGTACTATCCATATAATTCTGTAAAACTATAAAACCGTCCTATATGTTATATTAAAAATGGCATTTAAGAGAAACTAAAAGAAGGAAACTGTGGGAATGAAGCATCTTAAGGGAGATATACTGCAGCATAAACCGAGAGACGTGAATTCAAAGATGATTTACTGACTGCCTTCCTATGTGACTGTGCCCGTGCAGGAAGCATGGGGATCCTCATCCTCCTAGAGCTTTGACATTTTTAGTGGGATGGTGGGACAGTAAGCCATTAGACGAATAAATGAAAAAAATCATCACATACACTGATCGTTCCTGTGAAGGAAATAGGCAAAACAACTACATGTAAGTACAGTGACTCAAATGTTATTTCCTTTTTTTGTATTTCCCCCACCCACAGCCACCCCTCAGTCCTAATGACAGAGCTTGCTTGTCAACTCTGACAGTCTGGGAGATCTGTAATGGGCCAGTGCATTTGCAGATGCAGATACAGTAAATAAATTTCTAATTGTCCCTGGGTGTGTTCATGTGTATGTGTTTTTTCTTTATTATGTTCAGTTAGCCAAGATACAGTACATCATTGGTTTTTGATGTAGTGTTCAATGGTTTATTAGTTGCATATAACACCAGTGCTCCTCATAACACGCGCCCTCCTCTATACCCATCACCCCTTACCCCCACCCCCCTACCCTCTAAAACCCTCAGTTTGTTTCCCAGAGTCCAGAGGCGCTCATGGTTTGTGTCTCTCTCTGATTTCTCCCCTTTCATTTTCCCCTCCCTTCTGCTATGGTCCTCCATGCTATTCCTTATGTTCCACATATGAATGAAACCATATGATAATTGACTTTAAAAATAGAGCTACTCTATGGCCTAGCAATTGCACTATTGGATATTTACCCCAAAGATACAGATGTAGTGAAAAGAGGGTGCACCGGCATCCCATCATCCATGTCCACAATAGCCAAACTGTGGAAGGAGCAGAGATGCCCTTCAATAGACGAATGGATAAAGAAGAGGTGGTTCATATATACAATGGAATATTACTCAGCCATCAGAAAGGATGAATACCCGGGGTTCCTGGGTGGCTCAGTGGGTTAAAGCCTCTGCCTTCAGCTCTGGTCATGATCTCAGGGTCCTGGGACCAAGCCCTGCATCAGGCTCTCTGCTCGGCAGGGAGCTTGCTTCCTCCTCTCTCTCTCTGTCTGCCTCTCTGCCTACTCGTGATCTCTGTCTGTCAAATAAATAAATAAAATCTTAAAAAAAAAAAGGGTGAATACCCATGATTTGCAATGACATGGATGGAACTGGAGGGGATTATGGTAAGTGAAGTAAGTCAAGCAGAGACAGATAATTATCATATGTGTTTGTTTTAAACAGGGTGGGAAGAGCTGGTACATGGGTCCTCATTTCAGTTTGGGAAAATAAGCACAGAAATGAAATTGTGACAAGCCTGCAGAAAAAGCAAATGTGAATGGTAATTTTTCCCTCTACAGAAACAAAAGAGATATGTGAAATGTGTTGTTGTTTTTTCAATCTTACTAGTTCTCTAGAATGTATTTTACTCTTCACTCTTTCTAGCATATTTTAATATATATTTTAGAAGCATAGCTACATAGATTCTGAAAAATGTTCACTTTTTTTTTCTTTCCTTTTTAGAAGGCTTTTTCTTACCCTGTAAGAGCACTGAATTCTGAAGGACCATAGATCAAGACTGGGGGAAGAAAAGGAAGCTACTACCTAAACTGGGCAGACTGGGAAAATCAACCATGGTCTTCAGTTCACTGAACATCACAGTCTCCCATCTATGTCCAGCTGCTTTTAAGATATTTCAGTTTGCTGATTGAGATAAAAGCAGAATTTCATTTTCATTTGTTTTAAATGTAGTTCCATATAATCAACTTACGCTTTCCTGAAAATTGTGCTTTAAAACTCAGTTTTGCATAATCAATATAAAGCAAATTTGCTTAGAAGAACACATAATTTTTGAAAATTAGTGGACTTTTATAATTTTTTTCATGATCACTCTCTCATTTGGTAAGTGTGCTACAGTTTTGTTTAGAATTCTCATGTTGAATAACAATAAACGAAGTGAGCACTCAGTTTCAGAGATGCACCCATTCAACAAATTACGCTGTAAAACTGAGTTTGGATTTGAATTGATCTTATGTTTGAAGTTTTGTCATTTCATTCATTTTGCTTCATTTCTTACGCTGATGAGGTCACAGGCCATACCAAAGACATTGAAGCTTCTGGGTGTCCTAACTTTTTGGAATTGAGACCACAGAGCTTCTAGAGCTATTTAGTTTGAAGAGAATTAGATAGAAAACACTGTTTCATTTTGAAAGTGTCAACTGCATAATTCCAGAGTCATAAGGGAAGTAAGACAAATTTTCTAAGGGTGACCGAGCACAAGTAAACATCCTGGTGAGGAAATTCTTAAGATTGCTAACCCCCAGGTTAGAGGGCAACATTGGTTCAGTGATTGCAGAGTGATGAAAAAGGGAAAAAATAAGACCGTTATTCAAAATATTTTGGAAAATACACTTTTCATAGGTATTCAGCTTGAAAAAAGGAATGAGTTAGAATGAGAATAAAAGAGGCTTGTGGATAGAGCTATTTTGAAATGGTTTTATACAAAGAATAATACTCTGATTCACTCCATTTTATTTCTCTTGAAGAAAATGAAAAGCCACAGAACAGACATGTGAGGATTATCTTACCAACACGTACCTATACTCTTCTGAGAAAATCTTTATTTTTTTTTAAGTTTGTTTGTTTGTTTATCAGAGAGAGATCAAGAGAAAGCCAGCACACAAATGGGGAGGGGCAGGCAGAGGGAGAAGCAGGCTCCCCACTGAGCAAGGAGCCCAACTTGGTGCTGGATTCGAGGATCCTGGGATCATGACCCCAGTGAAGGGAGAGGCTTAACCAACTGAGCCACACAAGTGTTCCTTCTCCTTTATTTTATCTGATTAGATTAGATAAAAAACTGGGACATGGTCATCAAGAAATGATTATTAAAACCACAGCAATCAGTCTTTAAATTTTTCAAATTGGAAAATGGGGGGAAAATTATCTGTGTATGTGATTCTTGGATAGGGAAAAAAAAATCACTGAATATATAAGCTGAGAGTTAACAAAAGTAATTTAATGCTAAATAAGGGAGCTGAAAATAGAATAATGGAGTAAGAATATGTCAATAGTGAAGAATATGTTGTTACCAGTCGAATCCCTGTTCCCAGGTATTTTCAGGGTCTTACTCTAGGCCCTTCCAGTGGTTTTGTGGTTCAGCATTTCCTTCCTTACTGACCCAATAAATGACCTTTTTTTTATATTTGTGAGTGTTCTTCCTACTTAACCATCTGTCTCCTCCACCTTTTCTTCCTACTCATTACCGGCATTTAAGGTCGTTGAAGTATGTGTTGTAGAGATCCGTTTTAGTTTATTAATCTTCACTACTTTTCAAGGGTGGGAGTTTCTTTATTTCATTGATAATATAAATAATATAGATAAAACCAATGCTTTTTCTTCTCATTTCTTTTGTTTTACTTTGTTCTATTGCCTTTTCCCCAGCTCCTTTATTTCAGTGCTTAAGTTATTTAAAAAATAAATCTTAAAAAACCCTATTATTTCTGATCATAAACCATTTATTTATGTCTAGCTTACTTAGCTGTGTCCTACAATATATTGACATGTTTATTATCAGTTAATATATGTATCATTCTATGTATTTCTTAATTTATTTCATAATTTCCTGTGTAATTAAGTTATAGTAGTTGGTTTATAACACAGGTTTTTAGGTCTTTTTTGATTTACTATTTACATATATACATTTTTTCTATTTATACTTTTTTATCAGAGAGTAACAGAAGATCTTTTAACACATCTCATGAATATTCAAAAGGATGCATATTTGTATGTCTTGATTGGAGAAGTGTCTGTTCATATCTTCTGCCCATTTTTTGATGTGTTTGCCTGTTTCGTGTGGGTTGAGTTTGAGGAGTTCATTATAGATCCTGGATATCAACCTTTTGTCTGTACTGTCATTTGCAAATATCTTCTCCCATTCCGTGGGTTGCCTCTTTGTTTTTTTGACTGTTTCCTTTGCTGTGAAGAAGCTTTTGATTTTGATGAAGTCCCAGAAGTTTATTTTCGCTTTTGTTTCCTTTGCTTTTGGAGACGTATCTTGAAAGAAGTTGCTGTGGCTGATATCAAAGAGATTTCTGCCTATGTTCTCCTCTAGGATTCTGATGGATTCCTGTCTCACGTTGAGGTCTTTTATCCATTTTGAGTTGATCTTTGTGTACGGTGTAAGAGAATGGTCGAGTTTCATTCTTCTACATATAGCTGTCCAGTTTTCCCAGCACCATTTATTGAAGAGACTGTCTTTTTTCCACTGTATATTTTTTCCTGTTTTGTCGAAGATTAATTGACCATAGAGTTGAGGGTCCATATCTGGGCTCTCTACTCTGTTCCCCTGGTCTATGTGTCTGTTTTTATGCCAGTACCATGCTGTCTTGGTGATCACAGCTTTGTAATAAAGCTTGAAATCAGGTAAGGTGATGCCGCCAGCTTTATTTTTGTTTTTCAACATTTCCTTAGCGATTCGGGGTCTCTTCTGATTCCATAAAAATTTTAGGATTATTTGCTCCAGCTCTTTGAAGAATGCCGGTGGAATTTTGATCGGAATGGCATTAAAAGTATAGATTGCTCTAGGCAGTATAGACATTTTAACAATATTTATCCTTCCGATCCAAGAGCATGGAATGGTCTTCCATCTGTTTGTGTCTTCTTCAATTTCTTTCATGAGTGTTCTGTAGTTCCTCAAGTACAGATCCTTTACCTCTTTAGTTACAGACACTTCTCCAATCAAGACATACAAATGGCTATCAGACACATGAAAAAATGCTCATCATCATTAGCCCTCAGGGAGATTCAAATTAAAACCACATTAAGATATCACCTTACACCAGTTAGAATGGCCAAAATTAACAAAACAGGAAACAACATGTGTTGGAGAGGATGTGGAGAAAGGGGAACCCTCTTACACTGTTGGTGGGAATGCAAGTTGGTGCAGCCTCTTTGGAGAACAGTGTGGAGATTCCTCAAGAAATTAAAAATAGAGCTTCCCTATGACCCTGCAATTGCACTCTTGGGTATTTACCCCAAAGACACAGATGTCGTGAAAAGAAGGGCCATCTATACCCCAATGTTTATAGCAGCAATGGCCACGGTCGCCAAACTATGGAAAGAACCAAGATGCCCTTCAACGGATGAATGGATAAGGAAGATGTGGTCCATATACACTATGGAGTATTATGCCTCCATCAGAAAGGATGAATACCCAACTTTTGTAGCAACATGGACGGGACTGGAAGAGATTATGCTGAGTGAAATAAGTCAAGCAGAGAGAGTCAATTATCATATGGTTTCACTTATTTGTGGAGCATAACAAATAGCATGGAGGACAAGGGGCGTTAGAGAAGAGTAGGGAATTTGGGTAAATTGGAAGGGGAGGTGAACCATGAGAGACTATGGACTCTGAAAAACAGTCTGAGGGGTTTGAAGTGGCGGGGGGGTGGGAGGTTGGGGTACCAGGTGGTGGGTATTATGGAGGGCACGGCTTGCATGGAGCACTGGGTGTGGTGAAAAAATAATGAATAATGTTTTTCTGAAAATAAATAAATTGAAAAAAAAAGGATGCATATTATCAAGTGCAGAATTCTAAATAAAAATAAAATCTTTTCTTTTTTAAGATTTTTATTTATTTATTTGTCAGAGACAGAGGGAGAGAAAGCGAGCGAGCACAGGCAGACAAAGAGGCAGGCAGAGGCAGAGGGAGAAGCAGGCTCCCTGCCGAGCAAGGAGCCCGATGTGGGACTCGATCCCAGGACCCTGGGATCATGACCTGAGCCGAAGGCAGCTGCTTAACCAACTGAGTCACCCAGGCGTCCCTAAAAATAAAATCTTAATGCTATATTGCTACTCAGATTTTTACCCTTCTGCACTGACTTTTCTTTTTCTTCTCCATCCACTAGGTTCTGAGAATGTTGTGTTAAAAATTTCAAACTATTTCAAAGTTCTTAGACACTTGGGTGGCTCAGTCAGTTAAGTGTCTAAACTTTCAGCTTAGGTCATGATCTCAGGGTCCTGGGATTCAACCCCACATAGTGGGGGTGGGGGGAAATAGTCTGCTTCTCCCTCTCCCTCTGCCCTTCACCCCCCACTCGTGTTCTCTCTCTCTCACTCTATTCTCTCTCTCTCAAATAAATAAAATCTTTAAAAAAAAATAAACTATTTCAAAGTTCTTTATCTACATTTCCTGGGAGGTCTGTCGATGTTTTGTTATTTATATTTCTTTTTATGACGGCTTTGTTTTGTTCAGTTGTTCCTTTATTGGTTTCTATTTTCTTCTTTCCTGATTTTTTTTTTCCTTTTTTCTGAATGAAACAATATCTCGTGATACAATTAGAAACCCAATTTTGTTTTGTTTCATATTTTTCATCTTTATCCTATTTTCTAAAATTTGTTTCTTTTCAAATTTAATTTTGTTTTTTTCATCTTTTGACAACATATTGTTGAAATTTTTAAAATTAATTTGAAAAAGTGTTGTTTTGCATCACAATTTTTTCCTATATTTTCCCAAGTACTAGTGTATCAAAACTCACTTTGAGCAGTGATTTCTATTTCTTTGTTCTTTGTTTTGTTTTGTTTTGTTTTGATTTTGTCTATTAAGTTTTCTTCTGTCTTAAGATCTATATTATTTTTCTCTCAGTTACTCTCTTAATGCTTACAGTCTTTTTATCCACTGATTTGTCTCCTCAATATTTATATTGTGCAATAATATAGTTATTAGAATATTCTCCCATTACACGTATAAGTAGCATTCTGAAAGATTGTTAAAATTTTATTTTCTGTGTTTTTACAGACATACTTTCTTGTTTTGGAATAAGATACTTTCAGATAGTAACGCATTTTCATAAATTATTTGATTGACCTTTAATCTTACATCATTTTTCACACCTGAATTTAATTATCTATTTTTAAAACTTCATTCAAGGTTTGCCTAGGTGGCTCAGTCAATTATGTGTCTGGCTTCAGCTCAGGTCATAATCCTGGGGTCCTGGGATCAAGTCCAGCATCAGACTCCTTGCTCAGCAGGGTGCCTGCTTCTCCCTGTACCTGTTCCTCCATGTTCTTGTGCTTTCCCTTTCTCTCTTTCTCTCTGACAAATAAATAAATAAAATCTTTGAAAAATAAATCTTTAAAATCTAAAAAAAAAAAAATCTTTAAAAAATAAAACTTCATCCAAGAGTATTTTCAAAACAGCTTTCTGTTTGTCAAGCATTCAAACATCTAGTATGCCTTAGGGCATTTTTATTACCTTTCATATTTAAATGAAAATTTAGATGGTTATAAAATTGTAGAATGTACAAATTCTTTTTCATCCCCATATTAACCAGAATAAGTTATAGTACATTGTTATAATAAGCTAACCTGAAGTATCACAAGAAAGTGTATTCCTTGGTCATGTCTAAGGCAGATCAGACTGCCATCCCATGGAGCCTTCTCCATAGAGTGACTCAGAGATCCACACGATACAGGTTGCAGAAATCTGTGTTTCATTAGTATTCCATCAGCCTAGAAGAATGCAATGTACTTAGTGAGGGCTCAAGAAATATTTGGTTCATTAATTAAATAGTGTATCAAAAGTAAAGGAAAACATAGAAAAAGTTTGTAGAACTGTACTGTTGAGGAAGTTGATATTTATAAAATAATATGGTTTGTTTAATGTATCAACATACACTAAGATGAAGTGTGTAGGACTTTCTTCTCATTTAGAATACAATTCATTTGCATCTTTGAGTGTGAAAGGGTGCCTAGACACATAAATATGGTGGTGTTTTTCTTAAGAGTATGAGAAAACTTCCTGAAATATCAGTTAATTGAGTGTTAGATAAGAAAAAATTGCAGAATACAGAGCATATGATGAATCTTATGATTTCTCAATTTCTCCATTGTTCCCCTGTTCCTTTCATCACTTTCTCCTTTAACTCTGCCCCATGATATACTATCCAATACATTTTCAATAGAATTATGGGTAATATTTATTTTGGGTTTGTTACAATCCAAATGATCTGTAGTTAGTTGGTCATTTGTAATTGTTGAATTGAGTCTATTCCCTTTTATTTCTAACTGTTGTAAATTTAATTATAATTCTTAAAGATATGTGCCAGTTTATAAAACACATATTCTGATAAATAAATTTGCCGGGGTATAGAAACGTACTAACTAATAAGAAATCACGATCTTAACCATCAGACTTTTTGTTTTCTATTCATGGCTATACATGAGAAAGCTCAAAATGGAGTTAAAGGACCAAAAAAATGTAGTTGTATTTTCAAAGACCACTCTAAGAATTATTTTCACTCCATGTCCTATTAATAATACCCTATTAATAAGTCATTGCCACCCAAGGAAGCACTGGAATGCCCTGTAGAGAAAAGTTTCCACTCTTCTACTTTTAAAGCTAACCCCCAACTTGCTGCTACTTTAGCAAAGTGACTTTCCTGACATTTCATATATCATTAATTATTTTTCCATTTTGCTTAATCTTACCACCCTCAGTAATTTGTCATATCCTTTGAATTCAGACACATGTGGTTGCATGCTAAAGGGACTGAAACACATCAGGAATCTAATTTTTCTTGACAACTACATTATGTCACCTCTAGCACTGGCATATTTTAAATTTCTGTTTTCTCCTGATTTGATTGACACATAGCATACTAAATTGCCTTAGTTCTTGAATATACTTGATTAGAGCCCCGAGAACTCCACCCCCTGATAAGTGAGTATGCTCTGATTTTTAGAAGCAAATATTCTTGTAATTAAAGGAAACCTCTCTGTTATCCTCACACAGCTGTGTCAAGGAATAGCTTTTAATTTAGGACTGGAGCTTCAAAACTTATTGGCTTATACATACTATAATTCCATTTGATGTGTGGAGTAACAAAATATTACCATTCTATAGTACTTAGCTTTTAGTTTATCTAAAATTTCACAGTAGTGTCTATTCTGTAAGAATTAATGACTGTAAGTTTCTTTACTTTTTTCCTTTTAAAGATTTTATTTATTTATTTAAGAGAGAGACAGCAAGAGAAATCAAGAGTGCCGAGGAGAGAGAGGCAGAAGCAGGCTCCTCATGAACAGGGAGCCCAACATGGGGCTCAGTCCCAGAACCCTGGGATCAGGACCCGAGCCAAAGGCAGATGCTTAACCAACTGAGCCACCCAGGTATCCCTAGCTTCTTTACTTTTAAATGTACCTCTGAAAGAAACCTAATGAATATATTGAATTAACCTAGCAATATGCCGTGTTTACACTGTACATCACTTACCTGAAGAAAAGCAAATGGAAACTGGCATGTGCTCACTCTACCAGTAACTGCCCCTCATCAAACAGGTCTTTATTCTTATGTTGCCAGCCACTAATCTAAATGCGTGTGGGACTCTACCCTCTGCATTTTTCAAACCCTTCTGCTATGTCCTCTAGAATGTATGTGAGCCATCACCAGTGAACTGTGCGTTATCTCCAAACTCTGCATGCTCCCTTTCCCATTTTGTTCCATCTGAAACCTAGCTGCCAATACCTCCGGTGTGGATTATTCCAACATTCCTCTTACCAAGGAGCCTGGGGTGAAGTTGGTGTCTTCCTCATTCTTCAAAAATGCCATTTCCTTCCTAAAAGGCATAAACTTGCACTACCCCACTGGGACGCTGTACGGTTTTGTGGTTATGTAGCAATCTCCAAATCATCCTCCATCCTGTCTTGAAAATTATATTATCCAGTTCACTTTTTTTGGTAAAGATTTTATTTATTTATTTGAGAGAGAGAGAGCAAGAGAGAGAACAGGAGAGCATGGAGGGAGAGGGAGAAGCTGGCACCCCACTGAGCAGCGAGCCCAATGTGGGGCTCGATCCCAGGATTCTGGGATCATGACCTGACCAGTAGGCAGATGCTTAACCGGCTGAGCCACCCAGGTGCCCCCAGTTCACTATTTCTCTCTCCAGCACTACTTTGGTTGTGATTTTAACGGCCAATAATTCCAACTGGTTCACCCATCTCACACCTTGGTTATTCCGTTCCATCAGTTGGCCACTTTTAACAATATTCACCTACACCTTTCATCAGCCACCAGCTCCCACGTGAGTGAGACAGCACTGTTCCCCATACAATCTCAGTTTTAAACACCCACCCAAGTCACCCCTCCCATCTCTCAGTTTATCATTCTGTGATCTCCCCATTCCTTCTGTACCATCAATATGTCCACGGTGACTATTCTTGTCATCATACAAACAGGCCGCAACATTTCTCATCTAAGGTAGAAAAACACTCTTAATTCTCACCCTCTCCGCACCCCCCCACCACTCCCCCCCTGCCCCCGCCATCAGCTCCTTTCTTTATCTGGTTCACTTTGTAGCAAAACTCCCTGAAAGTGTTGTCTATCGACCTGCCCGATTGCTCTCAATAGTCACCTTATACTTTCATCCCAATAATGCTACTGAGAAGCAGGGGAGCACTCTTGTGATTGCAGCCAAGAATTTTTATCTTGCCAACACGTTTGGACCTCTCAGCAGTGATGACACAATTGATTTCCTCCCCCTTCTCAGAATACCCACTTCACTCAGCAGCCTGGACACTTCAAGCTCCTGTCTGTCCCCCTTCTATGCTGTCAGCTCCTTCGCAGGATCTTTTGCCCTTTTCTCTTCGCTGTCTGTATTCACTCCCTGAGTCATCTCTTTCACTCCCATGGTGTATGCTTCATGTATATCCAATCGATTACCACATTTCCCCCACTCTAACCTGGATGTCATTGCCCAGGGCTCCAGACTCACGTATCTATTTACTTACCTATCATCTATCCTTGGAAGTCTAACATATATCCCAAGTTGAACAGAGCCAGCAGCCCTTGAAGCCACCCTCCAACTTTTTTTTCCCTCCTCATCGGTCTTCTATTAATCAATAAAGACCACCATCATTCACCTAGTAAATCAGTCTAAACATTAAGGAAACACTGTCACATTTTGTTCCTCTCATACCACATCCAATTTCTTAACACCGTTGGCTCTTCTTTCAAAATGTATCATAAATCAGGACACCTCTTTCCATTTGTTACCATCTTAGTCTAAGACACAAACAGGATTCTTGCAAAATACAAACATAGTCTCCCTCGGGGGCTTTTTTCTTCCATCATTCTTATCTGAAATCTGTTTTCAGCACAGCAACCTCAGTAATCTTTTTCAAAGGCAACTAAAATCTAATTCTTCACTATCTCCATCCTATCACAGGTAGAAAAGCCAATTCTTTATGTGGTCATCCCATGGCTGACTTGGCCTCTATGCTGCTCACCTCTCTCAAGTCACTTCCTACTTCTCTTTCTTATGGCTTACATCTTTCTTTTTTTTAATTTATTTTTTATTTTTTTAAAGATTTTATTTATTTATTTGACAGAGAGATATCACAAGCAGACGGAGAGGCAGGCAGAGAGGGAGATAGAGGGAAGCAGGCTCCCTGCTGAGCAGAGAGCCCGATGCGGGACTCGATCCCAGGACCCCAAGATCATGACCTGAGCCAAAGGCAGCAGCTTAACCGACTGAGCCACCCAGGCGCCCGGCTTACATCTTTCTTGATGCCTCCTCAAACATACCTAATTTTTCCTATTTTAGAATCTTTCCACTTTCTCCCTTCTTCCTTAAATGTTCTTTCCCTCGATATTCACATAGTCCACACCCATTTCTTACAAATCTTTGCGCAGCTATATCCTCAAACCACAGCTACCTCTCTCCATTACCCTTAAAAAAAAGAAAAAAGGTAAAATCAAATCAAAACTTTCCTATGTCTGTAGTGTCATTTGTGAATATCTTCTCCCATTCCATGGGTTGCCTCTTTGTTTTGTGGACTGTTTCCTCTGCTGTGCAGAAGCTTTTGATCCTGATGAAGTTCCAGAAGTTCATTTTCACTTTTGTGTCCTTTGTCTGTGGAAACATGTCTTAAAAGAAGTTGTTGTGGCTGATGTCAAAGAGGTTACTGCCTGTGTTCTCCTCTAGGATTTTGATAGATTCCTGCCTCACATTTAGGTCTTATATCCATTTCAAGTTTATCTTTGTGTGTGGTGTAAGAGAATGAATGGTTGAGTTTTATTCTTCCACACATAGCTGTCCAATTTTCCCAGCACCATTTATAGAAGAGACTGTCTTTTATTCACTGTACATTTTTTCCTGCTTTGTTGAAGATTATTTGACCATAGAGTTGAGGTTCCATAGATAGGCTCTCTGCTCTGTTCCACTGGTCTATATGTCTGTTTTTGTGCCAGTACCATGCTGTCTTGGTACAGCTTTGCAGTAAGGGTTAAAATCAGGCAACATGATGCCCCCAGTTTGGTTTTTCTTTTTCAACATTTCCTTAGCAATTCAGGGTCTTTTCTGTTTCCATACAAATTTTAGGATTGTTTGTTCTAGCACTTTGAAAAATGCTGGTGGAATTTTGATTGGGATGGCATTGGAAGTATAGATGGCTCTAGGCAGTATAGACATTTTAATGATATTTATTCTTCTGATCCATGAGCATGGAATGGTCTTCCATCTTTTTGTGCCTTCTTCAGTTTCTTTCATGATGCTCTATAGTTCTTTGAGTACAGATCCTTTACCTCTTTGGTTAGGTTTATTCCCAGGTTTCTTAAGGTTCTTGGTGCTATAGTAAATGGAATTGATTCTCTAATTTCCCTTTCTATATTTTCATTGTTAGTATATAAGAAAATAACTGATTTCTGTGCATTGATTTTGTATTGTACCACATTACTAAATTGCTGTATGAGTTCTAGTAGTTTGGGGGTGGAGTCTTTTGGGTTTTCCATATAAAAGTATCATGTTATCTGTGAATAGAGAGAGTTTGACTTCTTCTTTGCCAATTTGAATACCTTTTATTTCCTTTTGTTGTCTGATTTCTGTTGCTAGTACTTCTGGTACTATGTTTAACAACCCACGGAATGAGAGAAGATATTCGCAAATGACACTACAAAGTGCTGATATCTGAGATCTATAAAGAACTCCTCAAACTCACACAAAACAAATAATCACATCAAAAAATGGGCAGAAGATATGAGCAGAGACTTCTTCAAAGAAGACATGCAAATGGCTAACAGGCACATAAAAAAACATTCATCGTCATTAGTCATCAAGGAGATTTAAATCAAAACCACATTGAGATACTACCTTACACCTGTTAGAATGGCCAAAATTAACAAGACAGGAAACAACAAGAGTTGGAGAGGATGTGGAGAAAGGGGAACACTCTTACACTGTTGGTGGGAATGCAAGTTGGCGCAGCCACTTTGGAACACTATGGAGATTCCTTAAGAAACTCAAAATAGAGCTACCCTATGACCCTGCAATTGCATTACTGGCTGTTTACCCCAAAGATACAGATGTTGTGGAAAAAAAAGGGCCACCTGTACCCCAATGTTCATAGCAGCAATGGTCACAGTAGCCAAACTGTGGAAAGAGCCAAGATGCCCTTCAACAGATGAATGGATAAAGAAGATAAGGTCCATATATACAACGGAGTATTATGCTTCCATCAGAAGGGATGAATACCCAACTTTTGTATCAACATGGATGGGACTGGAGGAGATTATGCTGAGGGAAATAAGTCAAGCAGACAGAGTCAAGTATCATATGGTTTCACTAACTTGTGGAGCATAAGAATAATACAGAGGACATTGGGAGATAGAGAGAAGTGAGTTGGGGGAAATTGGAGGGGGATACAAGCCATGAGAGACTGTGGACTCTGAGGAACTAATTGAGGGTTTTGGAGGGGACGAGGGTGGAGGGTTGGGTGAACTTGGTGGTGGGTATTATGGAGGGCACGTATTGCATGTAGCACTGGGTATGGTGCATAAAAAATGAATTTTGGAACACTGAAAAAAATTAAATTTTAAAAAAATTTTTAAAAGTATAAAATCTGGTTTGAAATGGCGGGGGGGTGGGAGGTTGGGGTACCAGGTGGTGGGTATTATAGAGGGCACGGCTTGCATGGAGCACTGGGTGTGGTGAAAAAATAATGAATAATGTTTTTCTGAAAATAAATAAATTGAGAAAAAAAAGTATAAAATCTAATAACATATCAAAAATTAAATTTAATTCACTGATTAGTGGAGGAACCAGCAAAATGTTATAAGTACTTCAAAGGAAAATTTAAATAATCATACATATATATGCAATAAGGATTTCTGAAATAAATTTATAAATAGATGCCAAACCAGTCTATCCATAGAACAGTGATCAACAGCATTCTGCCACATACAATTTATTTGCATTTTTATGAATGCAATTTGTATTATTACCAGTTTTCTACATTTTAGAGTTGTAAATTAGCTAAAAGGCAGTGAAAGGAAGAGATTATCTGGAGGAATACACTATATAGGACTCTTCATATTCTTTTTCTTTCCCCCCAATCAAAGACTTTCATAATGATTACTGACATTTGCTATCTTCCTATCCTCCTTTACTTTCTCTCACTGAACTTACTAGTAAATGAAAATATATTATATATGCACATTTTTATTGTCCATCTCTCTCATTAGAAAATAAGTACCATGAAAGCATAAAATTTTAAAAGTTTGTGGCATATAGTAGCTGTTCATAATTTTTTGAAGGTTGAAGAAATGTATACATTTCATAACATCTTAAATATCATCTGTTTGTGATCTTATGTATTTTTTTAAAGGGTAAATAATGACTTTCATCAAAACATAAATTCAATATATATCAAAGATTTTATTTAACTCTTCAGTTAGCCAGTAAGAAACCCGTTCAAGTTAAAAGTAAACTGTTAAAACTGGTTTGAAAGATAATTTAGAGTAAGCATCACACATAGGAAATCAGGAATGGTTTCACAAGAAATGAATTGGTTATGAATTCAAAACTGGTGTGAGGGGCCCCAGTCATACTGTAATTGGACACATCTATTTGCATTTCTATGAAAACCAATCATTGGCATTACTATCCATTTTCTACAACTTACAGAATTTTATTATAGCTCAAATATAATGAAAGGTGGAGATAATCTGTAATATTAAGATACCTGGTAATCTTTTATCTCATTTCAAAATATTTCACAGTTTTTTATTTAACCTCATGTGGACTATAAAAATGTAAGAACATTATTATGGGAGAAAAAAAGAACAAAAACATTAGTGTGAGAATTGTCCATATATAGGGAATTCTGAATGCTAGCCCTCTATTTGTCTGCATTCCCATTTTGCATATCAATTACCAGCCAAAATATAAGCAAGTCATAAGCCAAGAAAATATGATTTTTTCACCATTAATCTTGCATTTTTAATGTACATTTTTCTAATTATCTTAGATGTCTTAGTTTACACAGCAGTTAAATGAAGTGTGTTTGAGTATCTGTAGAGACTAGTTAGCTTTTCACTCTTCCTTAGTCATATTAAACCCTTAAGTCAGTTTTGGTTTTTTTCCTATACAATAGATTCTTGGCCACAAGGGATTGTGGCAAAAGATTCCAATATTAACTTGAATCCGTGTTCATTGCTTTAATTGCAACTAATGCTATAATGTGCTATACTGAGACAGAATTCTGAAGTAGTTCCCCTTATCTGTTTATATGACCAGCAGAATCCTAGTTCTAATAAGAAAATGGGGACCATCCATTCCAAAGATTTTTATATGACACAGTAATTATAAAGTTTGGTTAAGCATCCATGAATTTGATTTAAAAAGTGATTTATTATATATTGATTGTCCATAGCTATTGATAATGGCCTATAGAGAATTTCCTATTAATGTCATTTCTCCCTAGTGCATATATCCAGTACCTGGTGATAACTCTGATCATTATAGATAGCGATTTGTTTCTCATGCTGTTTTACAACACCTCCCCCCCACCATGTGGTCTGACTGAAATATCAGCGTATTATTCAGGTCCTTCTTGCTGTGTCTTAGATTTAATCTTTACATTGACTTAAACTAGAGCCTCTAATCACTGACTATAATCTTCATAATGGCTGTTTTATTACAAAAAATCTGCCTCTATATGTGAAGTCTTCAATGAACTCCATTCTTCAACTAGGCCATCCTCTGTTCTCTTAGTGAGCATTACAATGCTAAGGGGCTGAAACAATTTCTGAGAAGAATGTTTTCCTGATCGGAGACCAAGCTTGAAAAAGAAATACATGTGAAGTGCATTAAATCATTTCCTTTAAAACACCATTAAGCATGTACCAACCAACACCCGTACATCAGAACATTACAGTTAAAATATCTATATTCAAATGCCTGGGTGGCTCAGCTAGCTGTCTGCCTTCAGCTCAGGTCATGATCCTAGGACTCTGGGATGGAATCCCATGTCTTCCCATGTCCTACATTGGACTCCCTACTCAGCAGGATGTCTGCTTCTCCCTCTACCCTGCCTTCCTGCTTGTACACTCTTCTATCTCTCAAATAAATAAAACCTTTACAAAAAATATTGTACACTCAGCATAGTATAGGTTACACTAGAATATGTTATAAAGTGCTGATCATTTACACAATTTATGAATAGAGCACAAGGTGTCTTGTAGAATAGTCAATATATCCTGAAAATTTCACTTTTTCCAGGACCATATGAGTTTGTATACTTCAGTAATCTTTCTATATATCATTTTAGCTTGCTATTCACTTCTCCTAAATATTGCAAAGTACATCAGTAAGAGATTTTTCCTTGGCCTTGGATCTGTTTAACATTGATTTTAATCAACAATATGATGCAAAATTAAACTGCACAGATAACCCATGATATGATTAAATTATTATCAGACAGTAACTGATCTAGGCCAAGGAAGTTCAGAGCATTTCAGCATTGGTGTACCAGTGCCAAAATAGCTACATAAATAAATATTACCAGTGCTAAAATATCCATCTTTTCTATATTTTAATCAATAACACTCTGCATAAATATGCATGTGTGTGTAAGGGCAGAAACATGTGCATATAGATATATTAGATCGCTATAACTGTACCTATAGCTACTGATACAATAGTTTCATCAGTGTCCTAAGTAAGAGTAGTTTTCCAAATTGTCAATGATTTATCTAAAACTCTTAGAATTTACCTGGAAGACATTTAAATAACAAAGTCAAATACTAAATGCATGAGAGAGCATCTGATTTTAATGGAATAGTTTTTCAGCTTTTCCTCATTCTCCCATTAACTTTTGTCTTTCACAATATGAATAGTAACACTACTAGAAAGAACATTATGCTCTGTAAGGAAAAACACCATGGTGATGAAATAATTGATCTAGGAGGTCTAGACGGACATCCTCAACTAGGTGGTATCATATACTTTTTGTATAATTGCTTGCCTGGGAGCCTGTGACTCTCAGGAGAGCAGTCTTGTGGGTGTGTAGGGACTCGATGTCTGTATCTATTTCCTTAATCCCTAGCATGCTGCTTATACCAGATGAGGTGCTCAACCTACATTCTCTGAACAAGCAGAAAAAAGATCATAGGAGTGAATAGTTGAAAACAATTTTCCTGAAGAATTAGTCTTACAATCAAGACATGATGAGAGCAACCATGAGAACTGATAAATATACATCCCCATTAAAATATTCTGCTTCACCATCATTTGAACAAGGGTAGGGAAAAAAACCACCAATTATTAAACATAATCTATTTTAAATTATATTATTTAAATTATTTATATTATATTTAAATTTTATTATTATATTGTACTAAATATAAATGACCTAGGTGCTACATGGGAACAAGGATCAATGGTCTTTCTCCTAGTTCAGAATGAAATATGACATATTGCATATGAACTTTGTAGTATGGATTCTACGTAAGGTGTACACCTTATGGGATCGATGAAGAGCCCTGATTAACATCAGAGGAAACAGTATAAAGGCATCTTGAGAGAGCAGAGCATGCAACCAAATATAAACTTAATAGTGGGATATAGAGTAGGTGGAATTTAAGGGGAAAAAATGTGGATCAGTGGTAACTGAGTAGGCTCCTTCTTTTTCATACTATTACTGATTTGACTACTATGGAGATTGTTAGTTTAGACACATGTGTTTCTATCTCAGATAAATTAATGAAGAGATAGTGGTAACAAATTGTAATACCAGCACTTGAAAAAAATATATGTTTGCGTGGGAAAACCAAGTATTTAGTTCCTTGATTTGATGTAGAGAAATTTAATTTTCTAAGAAACAGAATATGAACCTGAAGCTGCAATGTTTCTGAACTACAGCATCTCTTCTGAGTTGTGATTTTACAAAGCTATAGTTAAACAACAACAATGTATCTAAAATTATTCATATGTATTCTTTTTGTCCTTTCATATCTCTAAATATCTTTTGTATTTTTATATTTCTATCTTAGCATCTTCTTTCTATTGATTTATATATATATATATACACACACACTTGCATATAAAAGATGACATAATACAATTGTATTCTATGTCTATATGTAAACATCCAATAAAGTATTTATTAAATGTGTAATATGTGCTAGAAAGATGAACACATAAAGGGAAATAAGATATACTCTGGCCTTGTGGAGCCTGGTGTCAGTGTGGGGAGACAAATGCATTAAACAGTATGCAATAAACAATCTTTGATAGAAATTTATCTAACACTCTATGGCAGTTCAGGAAATGGATATGCAGGATATTTATTGCATAAGGGAGGCAAAGAAGGCTTTCACAGATGTTAAAATACTTGAGTGCAGTTTCTAAGAAAGAGAAAGAACACAGAGGGCATAGAAAGAAGAGGCAATGTCAGAAGGAAAATAACATTTGTAAAGGCACAGAGGGGCATGAAGTGAAACACGTAGAAAATCGCATGCAGATCAACCTGACGACCTATTGACCTGTTACAAATATATGCAGATATGTAAGATTTAAATAAATGCACACATATTTTTTATTCTTCTATGTTTAGATACACAACCTTCTTTAATATTTTTTCTTTCCCCAACTGTAAGAAAAAAAAAATGCTTGCTTTTCAAGGACATACAGAAGAAATCTGGCTAATACTTCCTCAAAGCAATAAAGCAACAGAGTAATGTAATTCAATCCAACAGCTACAGGATACTCTACTCCCCTTCATTACTCCATAAAACATTTTGCCTATTTGTGAGGAAAACATTTCACTTTTAAATTGAGACTCCAAACTACGCTCATAAAATGGAGGTGCCTCATGCTTGAATATTTCTTTCTTTCTGTCTGTCACAGTTGTCATTTCTTGCTTGTCCTGGGAATGGGCTATTTCCTCTCACCTACCCCAAGATTTTTTTTTTTTTAAATCACAACAGGGGAATGAAATAAAATAAAATCATGATTTACTGGTTTCAGCTTTAGTCAGAGAAGCATTTTGTCATTTCTTTCTAAACACTTTAAAAAGAATTTACATCTTCAATGATACCCAAGGTCATGTGAATCTCCAAGGCTATTTTTGATGGAATATTTTTACCAGGCCTGACAGCAGCGAACATAGCACTGAAGCTCACACCTTACAAATGTAATTTGGAGTGTTAATTGGAAAGGACCTAGCTGACCCAGTGATTTCTACTCTCTAAGAATTGGTGACAAGATATCCCATCCTTCCTTCAGAAGTCTAGTGGACAGGAAAGGTGAAGTTCATGAGGGATTTTGTTGGGGGAGGAAAAGGTACAGAATATGGGAAATAGGAGAAGGGAAATGTAAAAAAGAAAAAAAAAAGTTTTGATTACTTGGTTAAAATAGAGGAAAACAAATTATAGCACTTCTGAAAGTTTAAGCAAATGATCTAAGAATGATTGAGACTAGTCCAGCTTCTATGCAGAATGTCTTTAAAGTAGAGTCAAGAAGGAAACCCAGGGGCGCCTGGGTGGCTCAGTGGGTTAAGCCACTGCCTTCGGCTCAGGTCATGATCTCAGGGTCCTGGGATCAAGTCCTGCATCGGGCTCTCTGCTCAGCAGGGAGCCTGCTTCTCCTCTCTCTCTCTCTGCCTACTTGTGATCTCTCTCTGTCAAATAAATAAATAAAATCTTAAAAAAAAAAAAAAAAGAAGGAAACCCAGATGTTTTGTGATGGGAAAGTCCAGCAAAAAGTTTTTCAGTAGAAAGTGTAAGCCTATGTAGTTCACTATCCGAGAGTCTTTCTCTCATAGTCCGTGAAGTTAGACATGTGTACCTTCCAGACTAGGCGAGACTGGGGAGCTTACTTTCAAAATCCTAAAAAGTATGTTCTGGGTTAGAAATTTCTGGGGACCTGATAAGGGTCTTCTATGTGAATCAAAAGTATATGAGAGCATTGGGGTGCCAGGGATGGGGCTAGGGGTAGAGTAGAAGTTGTGGATTAGGAAAAGTAATCCAAGTACAGAGATAGTACGTGTGCCATTTACTCTCCAACTGAACACTTTTCTCACTCATAAAAGTAGTCTATTTAAGGGAAGAAAATTTACTCTGTATTAAACTCATGTCATTTGCAAGAAGAAATGTACTAGTTTAGATCATACACTATGCAAAAGGAAGAAATTGACAAAATTTTTCTTGTAAGACTTCTGTCAGTACTGACTACTAAATAGATTGAGAAAATCATTCCTGTTCCTGGTCTTAAACTTTTATAGATGTTCCTAAAATGTTCATTTAGCTCACCTCTGGTAACAGATTGAGCAGGATGATTTATGAACAGGACTGATTTCCATACCATTGATGGATGCTTTATTCACTTAATGATCACTGGCAAGTAGCAGCTACTATAAAACCTCAAGTGTCACTAATAGGACTTTTTAGCTCTTATACTGTAAAACACAATATGTGACCTTTTTTTTTAAAGACATAAAGCCTCAAAACAAACAAACAAACAACAAAAAAACAACTTTACTTTTCCATGTACTAAGCATTTAAACCTCAGATCATGTATCCAACTATTTGACTGCTATGTTTTCAGCAACATATATAAAAACCAGGTTGGATAATATATTAAAGATACATAATACACTAAGCTCCCTGTAATTAAGAAAGGGAATCTCTGACAAAATAAACAGAAACACCTCCTTTTGAAAAATTATCTATATAAATAAATGTTATATCCAAGTATTATGTTTCATAATACTATCAAATGCAGGTGGCTTTAACTATATACCATGTACTGTATGTTATTTTCAGGTGTTGAATGTTTGTGTGTGATTTTAGGGATTTGGGATAAGAAATTTTTTTAAATGCTTACTTTATATATTTTGCTGTTTCATTACAGAAGATACAAACCTGTATGACTTTAAAAATCCAAGGGAACTACTAGATATCATTGTCGAATTCAGTAATTCAGAGGGTTTTGTCAAATGTACTCCCATATCAGTGATTTATAGTAGGTATGGTGAGGAAGGCTGGTGCTTGACATTGTTTTCCATTTGATAGAGGGCATCATGACACCAAAATTGGTTATGTGGGTCTTGATGTCTCAATATTCTCATCTGGGTACTGAGGAGGGGAGACTAGCTGATCTCAGAGGGCTCTGACATCTCATACATTATTCAGTTCTATAAACCCAGAACATAAAATGAGACACTCCACAAATTTAAAACAGTAAAGCATACGATGATTGACATTCCCTCAAAAAAACTTATTACATCCATTTTGAAACCACAGTCTTTAGGGAGTATAAAGGAATTTGGTATAAAATTTGTATTGGGCCCCAAAATACAAGGCAAAGGCCACCTCCTGTTTTCAGTGTTCATTGCCTTAACTATACCCGAGTGTGGTTATGTATCAAAGCATGATGGACAGTTAAAAATTTACCAATACAAAAAAGATCAACTTCTTGATAAAGTGCCTCTTTCCAAGGTGAGGGGGATAGAGGACCGGAGATGTTGACTTTCCACAGCACAGATTAACCTCTCCCTAATAAAATGAGAAGGTGAAGGTTCCCATTCATGCTGCCCTTCATGTTATAATCATTCCAAACTTCCAGATAGCACACGATGCCTTTGTAGGGAGAAATAACTTTGAGTTGAATAATTTTTTGTTAAAAGTTCATCTAGGAACTGACTCTCTCTCTCTCGTTTGTTTTTTTTTTTAACCTGAATGAAACTGTTCTTTGACATACAAAAGTAAAATATGATGATGAAAAAAATAAAACTTAGCATCAATCAGAAACCAGAAAAATTAGAAATCATTTTCATTTCTTCTTTTTTTTTTTTTTTTTCTATTTCACCAAACTGCAGGAGTTACAGGTCTGTAACTGGACTGGAGACTGGACTCTGTTTATGTAGAGAGAATAGCTAAGACAGAAGTTCACCTCAGGAACGTGAAGTGAAGCACATAGACAAAGCAATTTGTCACCTAAGGTTCAAGAGTAGCTAGCGCCTCCTTGAAACCAAAGTAAAATGTCACCTCACTGGGCTTGATGAGAGAGGAAGGCCCAAAAGTAAGGAACTGAAAGGGGTCCGTATCATAAAAGGATTGCATTGTAGATATTGTCAGTTAAATCCTACTTCATGGGCTCTTAACTCCTGCCTTGCCTTGTAATAGTTCCTGTACAGGAACAACTGTGTTAAGCGAGATACAGTAAGCTACCTGGGCCCATTGGCAGTGATTTGCCCTCCAGAGACATGGCCATGGGCTGAGCTTCACCTCTCTGTGCCCCCCCAACTCCAGTGAGGCACACCATCTCCAGGGTCCGAAAGAGTCATGTTGACCAAAGGACCATTTGGCAGCAAGTAGGAAACAGGTGTCATCTTGAAGGTTTTCTAGTATGAACAGTTGTTAAAAACAGAAGAAAGAGCCAACTATTTTGGCTGAACTTGGAAATATGGGGCCCAAAATTTTCTTCTCGCCTTAGTAAAAAGAATGGAGATAGGACTTTTCTTTCTTCTTCTTCTCCTTCTCCTTATCTTCCTTCTCCTTCTTCTTTTAATAAAGGGCATCTTACTCTTTGGAAGAAACATCCTTTGCATTGTTTGCAAAGTGAAAACAGCCTGTTATCATAGACTAGGAAAATAGAGAGTACCAGAAGCTCAGAACTATAAAAACTAACCAGCAAGAGAGTTGTTGTATTTAGCAGCAAGCGATGGAAAATCTTACAAAATGAGCTTCAGTAAGAGTATATTTCTCTTGCAAGACAAGAAGTCCAGATGAAGCTGATTACTGACTTCATCAGAGATGCAGTCTCCCTAAGCCCTTACTTAGCACATTGCCTTGGGTCACAAGATGATGGCTCTACTTTCAGGAATCATCTCAGATTCCAAGCAGGAAGAAGTAGGGATGGTGAAATCAAAGGGTCATGAAGCCCAAGTCTATCTCTTTTTATCGCAGAGGCAAGAGCCTTGCCAAATGTCACCCCCAGGAAATTCCAGTTATATGTCATTGACACGACCTAGGATTCATGGCTAACAACTGCAGCTAGTGCCAGCCATGGGGGTTGAGATTACCTTGATGGACTTTGTCCAGTGATGATTCACCCGTTCATTTTATTTCTTTATGTCAGAGATAGAATAATAGAGGGGAAGAGAGCATGAAAGAGGGGAGAGGCAGAGGCAGAAGCAGACTCCCCACTGAGCTGGGAGCCTGATGAGGGACTCAATCCTGAGACTCTAGGATCATGACCTGAGTCAAAGGCAGTCGCTAAACCAACTGAGCCACCCAGGCTCCCCAATAGCTGAATTTCTTATATGCACTAATACAGGAAAGAAGGTAGCCCCATTGCTCGAGAAGAAAGTCAGTGCAAATTAATGGGCAGGCAATGAACTTGAGTTTTTAAACTCCAGCTAGCTGAGTGAAATAAGTCAAGCAGAGAGAGTCAATTATCATATGGTTTCACTTATTTGTGGAGCATAACAAATAGCATGGAGGACAAGGGGCGTTAGAGAGGAGTAGGGAATTTGGGTAAATTGGAAGGGGATGTGAACCATGAGAGACTATGGACTCTGAAAAACAATCTGAGAGGTTTGAAGTGGCGGGGGGCGGTAGGAGGTTGGGGTACCAGGTGGTGGGCATTATAGAGGGCACGGCTTGCATGGAGCACTGGGTGTGGTGAAAAAATAATGAATAATGTTTTTCTGAAAATAAATAAATTGAAAAAAAAATAATTATAAAAAATAATAATAAAAAATAAAAATAAAAATTAGATATATGAAAAAAAATTTTAAAAATAAGCTCCAGCTAGTTAATATTTCTGCTTCTACATATGTATTTTTAAGAGTCAAGAAATTGTTTTTATCTTACTTATGTTTGTTAGTTATATACTTTTCTTATAAAAATATCAAAAAAACAGTTATTCTGTACTGTTCTAGCCTTCAGTTAAAAGTGAATATAACCTTGGCTTTGGAGCTCAAAGCCAAGTTGAATAATGACATTGGATGCAAGACAATGAAAGCCACAGCATTCTATAGAGATACATGAGAAGGAAACAGACCTTACCCTAGGAGACCAGAAAAATAATTTGTTTTGTTTAAGACACTAAAGACTCCACAAAATACAGAAATATTTACTAGTGACACTATAAATTACTATAAATAAAAACCTGACAAGGAGAGAAATATACTTTAAAAGCTAAATGAGAAAAGCAATGATTAATAGAAAAACATCTATGTAGAGGACTAGCAAAAACGGTCTGAATTAGATTACATATGACTTTGTATTAGCGAATAAGAGGTATGAAACATCCTGGTCTCACTAAATATATTTCTGCACAAGACATGTGAATTCTAAACTTCAAATCTCTTTATAGTAAATGTGCTTTAAATTATTCCCAACTTGCTTTACAGAGTAAATGTAACCCTATGTTTTTATATCTCGACTTTGGTCATTACACATAAACAGAAAAAGGACTTGTAAAAAGTACTAGGGAAGTACAGAAGAAACTGTAGTAAACAAGTAGATATTGGGAGGGGCATTTAGAATGATTTCACGAGTATATGATGCTTCATTAGAATATTCGATCATTCAGAAATTATTTAGGCATTCAAGACAGAGAGAATGGTGTGCTGTGCAACTAAAAAGTAAAAAATTGTATTAAAGTGTGTTTTGTGTGGATTTCCTAGTAACTATATTTAGAAAGGCAACGTGTGTAAAGTGGGGGGAGACAGATCTAGGAAAAAACCAAAATCCACATCAACTTCTTTCAAAATCCAGCTCAAAGGATGATTTCACCTCTCTATCTTAGTAATTTAACCCCCGCCCCGTAATTTCTCTCCTTACTGTTCAAATGTGCCACCTCCCTTCTGTATCTTCCACCAAGAATGAATTTTTTTAATAAAACATTTTCAGTTACAAAAAAATCAATTTTAAAATTAATTTTATTTTTTTCCCTTAAAATTTCAATTTTCTTATAATTTTGATCAAGTTCTGCCTTTCCTATTAGTTTGCTGTTCACTTACTTGGTTTCTCTGTTAGAAATTGTGTTTTCCCAGGATAGGTATAACCTATCATTTACCTTTGCAAGTCCCTTGATTACTTAGACATAAGAACACCCAATAAATACTGATGAGGAACTACTGCCTTAAATAACTGGTGACCTTGTACACTGGTTTGCCAGGGACAGTCTTAGTTTATGCTATTACAACAGTGTAATTATTAATAGAGCCAGGTTTCATTCTTAACAATGCTCCCATCTGGATGAATAGTTGTATAAACTTCTTTCTTGGGACCCACACTAGAACAAAACCTGTAATGCAAATGGTGGCAATTCAAGTTATAGTAATTGCAAGGAAGTACTGTGAACTTTTCCAGTATTTGGCAGCCCTTGTTTGGAGTCCAAATCAACTTCCTTTATTCCATTCTTATGCAAACTCCACCATGGGTCTTTTCCTGAGGCTTAGCAACTTGCAGCTATAATCTCAATTCCTACTCAACTTCCTATTTTCCTCCTTGTGTAGAGTTTAGTTGAATTCTGAATTAATTTTTCTGTATTTTTTTAAGTTTTTATTTAAATTCCAGTTAGTGACCATACAATGTAATATTAGTTTTAGGTGTACAATATAGTGACATTTCTCTGTATTTCTAATGTGCTAAAAGACAGAACTGGTATCCTTGCCAAGGATTCACTATCCAGTACGTAATACGAGTTAGATTTCTCTAGTTGCAAATTACGCAAGCCAATTTTAGATAATTTAGAATAAAAATAATTTATTAGACTGACCCAAGGCATATTATTAATGGTCATAAGGACTGTGGAACTAGGCATAAGCAGAAACAAGTGGTCACAGATAGTGGCCAATGAAGATAATGTCACCAGTCCCTTCCTTCCCTACACTATGTGACTGCAGTTCGCACCCAAGAAACTCTCAACTATGCCTCTTTTCTCAGCTGTGTGCTATACACAGTCTGTAACTGACCCTTGGCTTTTCCCTCACTACCTTATGATTCAAATTCCAGGGGAGGGATGTATTATTTGATTTGCTTGAGTGATGTGTTTACCCTGTTAGCAGCACAAAGACAGCATCTGTCTTCCAATTCCTCCACCACCTCATGACTGGCTGCAGTGGTTGGAGGGATTCCTCTGCTTTCCACTGAAACAGGAAAGATCTGATGGCCTGAAAAACTTACCGTGACTTTCCCGGCCAATATGTCCCTCTTTTCATATTTATATAAAAATAAATATCCCTTCTAAATAAATTTGACTATTTTTTGTACAACCAAACCCTCATTCAAATCACTCCCCCAGAGATACAATCTAATGTCCATAAATTACTAAATTCAGTTTCAAGCTCAGATTTCTGAATAACAGTCATACTTTGTTTCTGTTCTAATTCTTCTTCAATATTATTTATTGTATATTATAGACTATAATTATAATAAATACACATTTAATAGAATATGAAGGAAAGATTAAAAGGAAAGTTAAACAATGGGTACATACCCATATATGTGGTATTTAATAAAAGGAAAAAGAAGTGAATGGTATATTCTTCATTTCTGCAAATGGTCATAAGGTTTTCATGGTATTTTTTATTTGGGACTTTTCTCCACCATTATCTAATCAATAATCAACATCCTTTTTTGTTTGTTTATTTGTTTTTAAATAAATGTTATTAAGCCTATAACCCAATTGCAATTTCTGAGGGAAACGATCTCTTGGTAAGCCAGTCTGGGACGGGTGACTATTTTTCATTAACTTTTTCCTCAGATGATTTTTTTGCTTTCTTTCATATTCCTCCACACATCCATGGTATAGCAAAAATCTATTCCTCTATATTTATCAGGATCATTACCCAAACCAATACTGCAATCCTATTTTTGACCTCTTTAGTGGAATAAGGAAACAGAAAAGTCTATTAGCCGGTTCAGTTTCTGGTTCAAAGTAGTTTGACTGTCATATTTTTTGGAAGTATTTTTCCAAGTCTTTTAACCATGGGGCTCAGAGTTGCAGGGACACAGATATATTTCAAGTGGGCCAGTAGTTCAAATATCGGGAGATGCCACCCAATTTCCTCTAAAATGCCTCCAGTTTGGTTTGCCCTAAACTAATGCTAGAACTATGTGAATGTTACCTCACAAGGCAAAGGGATTTTGCAGATATGACTGAGATTAAAGATGTTGCGATGGGAAGAGTATACACCACAAGGGTCCACGTCTAATCACATGAGTGCTTAAACCACAGAGAATCTTTCCAGGCCTAAAGAACATGATAGATGGCAATCTGAGAAGGACTTATCTTGTCTCTCCTCCCCATTATTGGCTAAGAAGATAGAGAAAGGGGCCACATTCCAGTGAATGTGGGTGGCCTCTTAATGGGAAAATAAGAAAACATTCTCTCTTGAGCCTCCTGAAAGAAATGCAGACCAACTAACATCTCAATTTTAGACCAGTGAATTGTGCATTGGACATCTGGTAAACAGAAGTATAAGATACTAAGTTTATGGTATTTCAATTCACTAATTTTGCAATAATGTATTACAGAAGCAATAAAAATATTTACATTGGCTATAGGAAAAAGGCACATTTACAATCGCTAGTTAACAGCATGAAAGGAATGATTCTCAGACTTGACTGCACGTTAGAATTACCTGGAGAGCTTTTAATATTTGCAATGCCCAGGAACCAATGTCCAGCCCAATTAAATCAGAATCACTGGGGCTGGAATCTGGGCAACAGTATTTTCAGAGCTCCCTAGATGATTCATACCTGGCATTCTTCAGAAGAGCATTTTCACCTTTGGTACTGTGACTGAAATATTAATAGATTGTTCCACCAACCTGTAAGTATTGGCTACTTTTAGATGAGAAAGTATATCATAAACCTCTTGAACCTCCTCTCAGCAACTCATTGCCTAAAGATGCAGGGACCTTTCTCAGAAGAATGATCATTAGCAGAGCACTAGATAATATGTGTTTTTTTTCCCCAAAATTTTTATTCTAAGCTAGAGTTCTTGAGGAAGCTCTGCCTGTTTCACATTTTTGATGAGATTAAAACAATTTGTTGGAGGAATTATTTTAATAAAAGAGGGAAAGGACAAACATTTGAAAAGTGAATGGCCTCAGAATGGTAATGTATTGTTATATATTTTTAAAAATATTTAAATGTTTTTAAAGGTATATTTACTTATCTGAGAGAAAGAGAGAGAGGGAGGAGTGGAGAGGCAAAGGGAGAGGGAGAGAGGAACTCAAGCCAACTCCACACTGAATATGGAGCCCACTATGGGGCTTGATCTCATGATCTCATGAGATCATGACGTGAGCTGAAACCAAGACTTGAACCCTTAACCAACTGTACCATCCAGGTTCCCCTATATTGGTGTGTTTTAAAGGTAAGAATCCAGCCATTAAAATGAGGGAAACATACTAGGTTTATTCTTGATGAAAATTAGTAAATTTGCATAGTTGAAAATAAAAATATAATTTTAGATGGGTGCACTTTTTTTTCAAAAAGTAAAATAAAGCTCTACCTTGTGCCTTCAATTAATAAAGCAAATAATTTAAACAGTGAAACTATGCCTTTTCTACTTATATAGTTTTTTTACATAGATTGAAAATATGATTCTTATAAACATGATTATATTATATTATCCCAAGATACAACAAATACTAGTAATAAAAGAAAACAATAAATAAGAACAGTTTAATAAGCTGGTGGCATGGCAGGAAGTACTATAAAGAACACTGGGCTGGAAGTTAAATGACCTGAATATTTGTCCAGGTTCGACAGCTGACCTATTCACTTGTGACTCTGGGAAAAAAGTAACTCAGAAAGAACATCAGCCAAGCAAATGTGAGTATATTAGAATATACTCACAGGCTAAGTTTAAAATTCTATTATTTGAGGTCTGGACATAATGCTAAAAATAAATAAAATACAGTGTTGAAAGAAAAACCCACTAACATAGAATTCCACCTTCATTATCCTCAAGAGTGAAAAGAGAAAAGGAGACCTTCTCACACAAAGCACTGAGGCAATGTATTGCTACCCGACCTACTTTAAAACAAGCACTAAAAGGATTTCTTCAGGGGGTAGGAAAATTATATAGGTCAGAAATTCAGATCTACATAAAAAAGAAAGAACATCAGAGAAGAAATAAATGAAGATAAATAAAATATTTTTCTTTTTACAATGATGCAATTAATAATTATTTGCTCAAAGTAATAGCAGGTAACAATATATTGGATGAATATACTATATGGGTAAGTAAAATGAATGACAGCAATGCTATAAGGGATGGGAGGGAAGAATTAGGGCTACTTTGTTATAAGGTATCTGCACAAACTGTGAAATGTAACAGAGTTATTTGATAACAGATTTAGATTAGTTGTGAATGCATATTGCAAAGCCTGCAGCAACCTCTTATTAAAAAAAAGAAGAAGGGTAATTGAGATGCTGAAAAAGAAAATAGAATCATATAAAATGATCAATTCAAGGCAGGAAAGGCAGAAAATGAGAGAAAAAAACAAGGACAAGGAAAAGAAAATAGGCGCTAACATAGCGGTTGTTAAATCAAACCTATCAATAATGTCTTTAAATGTGAATTGTCTAATTATGCCAATTTAAAGACAGAAATTGTCAGAGTGAATAAGAGAAATTTAAAAATCCCACAAGGCACAGCTATATGTTGTCTATAAAGAACTCACTTTAAACATAAAGAAATGGTCAGGTTAAAGTAAAGAAGCAGAGAAGATATACTCTGATAACAATAATAAAAAGACAGTTGGATTAACTATATTAAGATGAAGCAAATTTCACAGCAAAGAAAATTACCAGGGATAAGGAGAGACATTTCATAATAACGAAGAGGTCAGTTATCCCAGAGACATAAAAGTCCTTATCATTTATACATCTAGAGACAAGGTATCAAAATCTCTGAGACAAAAACTTATAGAACAAGAAGAAAAGACAAATCCACTGATAGAGTTAGAGACATTGACAACCTTATAAAGTAATTGATAAATTAAGGAGGCAGAAAACCTGTAAAAATACAGTTGATGATAGGCTTGATCTAATTGACCTGCACAGAATCTTTTAACCAATAACTGCATGATACACCTTCTTCTCAAACCAATACAGAACACTAACCAAGAGAAACAACATTCTGTGCCCAAAAAATACACCTGAACAATTGTATTTTAATTTTTTTTAATTTTTAACAAAGATTTTATTTATTTATTTAATAGACAGACAGCGAGACAGAGAGATCACAAGCAAGGGGAGCAGCACACAAAAGGAGAGAAACAGGCGCCCTGCTTAGCCAGAAGCCTAATGTGGGGCTCAATCCCAGAACCCTGGGATCATGACCTGAACCGAAAGCAGACACTTACCCTACTGAACCACCCAGGCGCCCCAAGATGAACAATTTTAAAAGGATATAAATCATACCAAGTATTTCCTCAGACCATAGTAAAATTAAGCCAGAAATCAGTAACAGTAAGATAGTCGGAAAATCCCCAAATATTTGGAAATCAAGAACAGCAGACTTCTAATAAAACATCAATCAGAGAGGACTCAGGATAGCTTTTGAGCTGGGCAACTGGGTGGCTCAAATGGTTAAATATCTGCTTTGGCTCAGGTCATGATCTCAGAGTCCTGAGACTGAGTCCTGCATTGGGCTTTCTGCTCATTGGGGATCCTGCTTCCCCCTCCTCCTCTACCTCTCTCTCTTTCTCATGAATAAATAATTTTTTTAAGATTTTTTTTTTTATTTGACAGAGAGAAATCACAAGTAGACAGAGAGGCAGGCAGAGAGAGAGAGAGAGGGAAGCAGGCTCCCTGCTGAGCAGAGAGCCTGATGCGGGACTCGATCCCAGGACCCTGAGATCATGACCTGAGCCGAAGGCAGTGGCTTAACCCACTGAGCCACCCAGGCGCCCCTGAATAATTTTTTAAAAAAATTACGAGTCCATTTGGGATTTTCTCCCTCTGCCCCTCCCCTACCTAATACACAAGCATGCTCTCTCTCCGAAATAAATAAATAAATCTTTAAAAGTATTTTGAACTTAATGTAGATGAAACATTCAAACTTGTAAAATGCAGTGAAAGTAGTGCTTAGAGGAAAATTTATAGCACTAAATACATTTATTAGAAAAATAGAAAAATCTAAAAATAAAATCTGAACTTCTCTTAGGAAAATAAAGAACAGTAATTTAAGCCAAAAACAAGTTGAAGGAAAAAAAATAAAGTAGGAATCAAAGAAATTGAGATCAGAAAAATGATAAAAGAAAGCAATGATATCAAAAAAATTTTTTAAAGATAAATAAAATAACCTTTATTCAGACTAAAAGAGACAAAAATTGCTAACAATGAAAACTACTGAAATTAAAAATAAAAAGGGAATATCACTTCTGATTCTATATAATAATATTATAGGAATATATAAGAATAAAATAATAAAAAGAATAAAATAATATTAAGAAAAAATTCTATAACAACCATTTTAAAACAAATAAAATGCAACAATTCTTTGAAAGACACAAACTACCAATACTCACACAAGGAGTTAAATATATAATCTGAATTGGCTTATTCCTATTAAAGAAACTGAATCATTAACTTATATAAGTTTATAAGAAAGAAAAATCAGGCCCAGATGATTTCAGTGGTGAATTCTACCAAAAATTTAAGAATACCACTGCTGTACAATCTCTTCCAGAAAATAGCAGCAGAGAAAATACTTCCTAACTCATTCTGTGAAGCCAGCATTACCCTAAAATCAGAATCAATGAAAAAATATAGCCCAATCTCTCTCACAGGTACAAAAATACATAGATACATAATCCCTGGGCAAAGTGTTAGCAAATTAAATAACGTATAAAAAAGAATTAAACATCATGATCAGGTGAAACATATTTAGGAATGTAATCTTCCCCACAAATAAGCTAAAAAAGAAAAATTATGATCACATCAATTGATGCAGAAAAACATTTTATTCTTGAGGAAAACTTTAAGCAAAGTGGAATTAGAGGGAAAAATTATCAACTTCATAAAAAAAGAAAAAACTACTAAAAAACCTTTAGCTAAAATCTTACTTAATGGTGAAAAACTGACTTTTTCCCTAAGATCAAGAACAAGACAAAGATGTCTCCTCGTGTCACTTTTACATTAAAAATACTAGCTAGTTCAAGAAGATAATAAAATAATAAGATAAGAAATAACTAATAAAAGGTTAAAACAAATCATTAACAAATGATTTAATAAGGTCAGAGTTTGTTAATGTAAAAGTTAATTTCTTTCCTATATATCAACAATTGAAACTGCAATTTGAAATTAAAAACAATACTATTTTATAATAGTACCAAAAATGAAATATTCAGGTATAAATTTAACAAGTTATGAACAAGATCTACACGTGGAAAAATACAGAACTCTGATGAGAGAAATAAAAAAAATCTAAATAAATAGGGAAATATTCTGTGTTCATGGATTAGGAAACTCAATATTGCTAAGATATTAATTATTTACAATATGATTTATATATTCAATTCAAACTTAATCTAATTCCCAGTAAGCTATATTTTGTATATCGATAAACTCAAGATATCAAAGGAGAAAAGATCCAAAATAGCCAAAAAAAAAAAAAAAAAAAGCTGAAGAAGAAAGTTGGACTACTGACACTATCTGACATTAAGACTTACTGTTACTCTACAATAATGAAGAGATCATGTTAGTGAAAGAATAGACACATGAATCAACGGAACAGAATAGATAGCCCAGAAATATACACAAAAATATACTGAGCTGATCTTTGACAAAGGAGCAAAGAGAATTCAATAGCGACAGGAGTCTTCTCAACAAATTATAGTGAACAACGATATCTATCTTAAAAAAAAAAAAAAAGAAAGAAAGAAAAGAAAAACTTGGACTTTAAATGTTTCATAAAATTTAAGTGAAAAATGGACCATAGATCTATACATGAAATGCAAAACTATTAAATTTGTAGAAAACATGGGAGAAAGTTTGGGAACCTTGGGTGTGACAATGAGTTTTTAAATAAAACACCAAAAGCATGATCTGTGAAAGACAAAAAAAAATTAGCTTTAAGTAAAATTAATAATGTCTGCTCTGTGAAAGACAATACTAATAGAATGAGAAGACAATACAAAAACTGTGAGAAAATACTTGTAAAAGTATTTTACATATCTGATAAAGTATTTATATCCAAATATAGAAAGAGATCTTAAAACTCAGTAATAAGAAAGAAATATTCCAATTTAAAGTGGGCCAAAGGTCTGAGCAGAAACTTTACCCAAAGAGATACCCTCAAGACAGATGGCAAACAAGCATATGAAAAGGTACTCATCATCATTTGTTATCAGGGAATTGAGATTAAAACAACAACCTAATTCTACTACCTACCTACTAAAGAGAATGAAATCCCTGATCATTAGTAATGTTGAGCATTTTTTCATGGCCATGTTGGCCATATATGTCTTCTCTGGAAAAATGTCAATTAAGGTCCTCTGCCAATTTTTTTTTTTTTAAGATTTTATTTATTTGAGAGAGAGCAAGAGCGAGAGAGACAGAGGGCACATGTGTGTGCACAGTCATGTGGGGGAGGGGCAGAGGACAACCTGGAAGCAGACTCCCCACTGAGCAGGAGGCTGCACACAGGAGCTTTCCACCTAGGGGGTCTACACAAGGGGGCCTGACTCAGGGACTTCAACAGGGGGCTTTCAAGGACTTGGGGGCTTGATAGGAGCCTGGATCCCAGGGCCCCAGGATGAAGACCTGAGCTGAAGGCCAATGCTTAACCAACCAAGCCACCCCCTCTTCCGTTTTATGTTTTAGTTGGGTTGTATTGTTTTGATTTTTAGTGTTGAGTTGCATGAATTCTTGATATGTTTTAGATACTAACCCCTTATCAGATATATAATTTGCAAATATCTTCTATTCAGTAGGTTGCCTTTTTGTTTTATTAATGATTTCCTTCTTTGTGCAACAGCTTTTTGTTTTGATGGAGTGCCAATAGTTTACTTTTGCTTTTGCTTCCCTTGCCTTAGGAGACATCTAGATAACCACTGTTGCTGCCCGATGTCAGAACAAGTTCTGCTTGTGTTCTCTTCCAGACTTAGAGGACATTATGCTATGTGAAATAAGACTGAAAAAGACAAATACTCTATGATTTCACTCATATGTGGAATCTAAAATAATAATAATAATAATAAAAATAGTAATAGTAAATAAATAAAAAACAGAATTAGAGTGTAGAACAGTATTGCTGGTTGCCAGAGGGAAGAGAATGGGGGATGGGCAAAATAGGTTAAGTGGGCAGAAGATACAGGTTTCCAGTTATGGAATCAGTAAGTCACAGCAATAAAAGAAACAGCATAGAGAATAGTCAATGATACTCTAATAGCACTGCATGGTGGCAGATGTAGTTACACTTGTGCTGATCACAGCATAATGTATAGATGGTAAATCACCATGTCATACACCTGAAACTAACATAACATTGTGTCAACTACACTTAAATTTTAAAAAGTTACTTTTGAAAAAAAAAGTTACTTTTGAGGGGAGGAGTCAAGTTGGCAGAGAAGTAGCAGGCTGAGACTACTTCAGCTAGCAGATCACCTAGAGAGCTTCTCCAAAGATTGCAAACACCTGCAAATCCATCGGCAGATCGAAGAGAAGAACAGCAATTCTAGAAACAGAAAAACAACCACTTTCTGAAAGGTAGGACTAACGGAGAAGTGAATCCAAAGCGACGGGAAGATAGACCCCGGGGGGAGGGGCCGGCTCCCGGCAAGCAGCGGAGCAACGGAGCACAAAATCAGGACTTTTAAAAGTCTGTTCCGCTGAGGGACATCGCTCCAGAGGCTAAACCGGGGCAAAGTTCATGCGGGATCAGCGTGGCCTCAGGTCCCGCAGGGTCACAGAAGGATCAGGGGTGTCTGAGTGTCACAGAGCTTGCGGGTATTGGAATGGGGAAGCCGGCTACAGAGACAGAGCTGACAGTAAGCTCGCAGCTCGGGATTACCTTGAACTGGCCACAGGCTCGGTAAGCTCAGAGAGCGGCCGGAGGTCAGGCAGATGGGAGTAACTGGGCGCTGTTCTCTGAGGGCGCACTGAGGAGTGGGGCCCCGGGCTCTCGGCTCCTCCGGGCCGGAGACCAGGAGGCCGCCATTTGTATTCCCGTCCTCCGGAACTCTACGGAAAGCGCTCAGGGAACAAAAGCTCCTGAAAGCAAACCCGAGCGGATTACTCAGCCCGGCCCCTGGTAAGGGCGGTGCAATTCCGCCTGGGGCAAAGACACTTGAGAATCACTACAACAGGCCCCTCCCCCAGAAGATCAACAAGAAATCCAGCCAGGACCAAGTTTACCTACCAAGGAGTGCAGTTTCAATACCAAGGAGAGCAGCAGAATTCCAGAGGAGGAGAAACAAAGCACGGAACTCATGACTTTCTCCCTGTGATTTTTTTTTTAGTCTTGCAGTTAATTTAATTTTTTTCTTTTACATTTTTTTCTCTTCTTCTGCTGAAATTTTTTTTAACTTTTACCCTTTTCTTTTTTAACGTTTTTTAACTAGTTTATCTAATATATATATTTTTTCTTTTTTATATTTTTCTTTATTCGTTTTCTTTTTTTAAATTCTTTTCTTTTTTTTCTTTCTTTCTCCCCCCTCACGATTTGGGATCTCTTCTGGTTTGGTTGAAGCATATTTTCCTGGGGTTGTTGCCACCCTTTTAGTATTTTACTTGCTCCTTCATATACTCTTATCTGGACAAAATGACAAGGCGGAAAAATTCACCACAAAAAAAAGAACAAGAGGCAGTACTAAAGGCTAGGGACTTAATCAATACGGACATTGGTAATATGTCAGATCTAGAGTTCAGAATGACAATTCTCAAGGTTCTAGCCGGGCTCGAAAAAGGCATGGAAGATATTAGAGAAACCCTCTTGGGAGATATAAAAGCCCTATCTGGAGAAATAAAAGAACTAAAATCTAACCAAGTTGAAATCAAAAAAGCTATTAATGAGGTGCAATAAAAAATGGAGGCTCTCACTGCTAGGATAAATGAGGCAGAAGAAAGAATTAGCGATATAGAAGACCAAATGACAGAGAATAAAGAAGCTGAGCAAAAGAGGGACAAACAGCTACTGGACCACGAGGGGAGAATTCAAGAGATAAGTGACACCATAAGACGAAACAACATTAGAATAATTGGGATTCCAGAAGAAGAAGAAAGAGAGAGGGGAGCAGAAGGTATACTGGAGAGAAATATTGGGGAGAATTTCCCCAATATGGCAAAGGGAACAAGCATCAAAATTCAGGAGGTTCAGAGAACGCCCCTCAAAATCAATAAGAATAGGCCCACACCCCATCACCTAATAGTAAAATTTACAAGTCTTAGTGACAAAGAGACAATCCTGAAAGCAGCCCGGGAAAAGAAGTCTGTAACATACAATGGTAAAAATATTAGATTGGCAGCTGACTTATCCACAGAGACCTGGCAGGCCAGAAAGAGCTGGCATGATATTTTCAGAGCACTAAATGAGAAAAACATGCAGCCAAGAATACTATATCCAGCTAGGTTATCATTGAAAATAGAAGGAGAGATTAAAAGCTTCCAGGACAAACAAAAACTGAAAGAATTTGCAAACACCAAAGCAGCTCTACAGGAAATATTGAAAGGGGTCCTCTAAGCAAAGAGAGAGCCTACAAGTGGTAGATCAGTAAGGAACAGAGACAATATACAGTAACAGTCACCTTACAGGCAATACAATGGCACTAAATTCATATCTCTCAATAGTTACCCTGAATGTTAATGGGCTAAATGCCCCAATCAAAAGACACAGGGTATCAGAATGGATAAAAAAACAAAACCCATCTATATGTTGCCTCCAAGAAACTCATTATAAGCCCGAAGACACCTCCAGATTTAAAGTGAGGGGGTGGGAAAGAATTTACCATGCTAATGGACATCAGAAGAAAGCAGGAGTGGCAATCCTTATATCAGATCAATTAGATTTTAAGCCAAACACTATAATAGGAGATGAGGAAGGACACTATATCATACTCAAAGGGTCTGTCCAACAAGAAGATCTAACAATTTTAAATATCTATGCCCCTAACATAGGAGCAGCCAACTATATAAACCAATTAATAACAAAATCAAAGAAACACATCAACAATAATACAATAATAGTAGGGGACTTTAACACTCCCCTCACTGAAATGGACAGATCATCCAAGCAAAAGATCAACAAGGAAATAAAGGCCTTAGATGACATACTGGACCAGATGGACATCACAAGTATATTCAGAACATTTCATCCCAAAGCAACAGAATATACATTCTTCTCTAGTGCACATGGAACATTCTCCAGAATAGATCACATCCTCGGTCCTAAATCAGGACTCAACCGGTATCAAAAGATTGGGATCATTCCCTGCATATTTTCAGACCACAATGCTCTGAAGCTAGAACTCAACCACAAGAGGAAGTTTGGAAAGAACCCAAATACATGGAGACTAAACAGCATCCTTCTAAAGAATGAATGGGTCAACTGGGAAATTAAAGAAGAATTAAAAAAAATCATGGAAACAAATGATAATGAAAATACAATGGTTCAAAATCTGTGGGACACAACAAAGGCAGTCCTGAGAGGAAAATATATAGCGGTACAAGCCTTTCTCAAGAAACAAGAAAGGTCTCAGGTACACAACCTAACCCTACACCTAAAGGAGCTGGAGAAAGAACAAGAAAGAAGCCCTAAGCCCAGCAGGAGAAGAGAAATCATAAAGATCAGAGCAGAAATCAATGAAATAGAAACCAAAAAAACAATAGAGCAAATCAATGAAACTAGGAGCTGGTTTTTTGAAAGAATTAATAAAATTGATAAACCCCTGGCCAGACTTACCAAAAAGAAAAGAGAAAGGACCTAAATAAATAAAATCATGAATGAAAGAGGAGAGATCACAACTAACACCAAAGAAATACAAACTATTATAAGAACATACTATGAGCAACTCTACACCAACAAATATGACAATCTGGAAGAAATGGATGCATTCCTAGAAACATATAAACTACCACAACTCAACCAGGAAGAAATAGAAAGCCTGAACAGACCCATAAGCAGTAAGGAGATTGAAACAGTCATTAAAAATCTCCAAACACACAAAAGCCCAGGGCCAGACGGCTTCCCGGAGGAATTCTACCAAACATTTAAAGAAGAACTAATTCCTATTCTCCTGAAACTGTTCCAAAAAATAGAAATGGAAGGAAAACTTCCAAACTCATTTTATGAAGTTTCACTCCAAGGTGAAACTTTAGCATCACCTTGATCCCAAAACCAGGCAAGGATCCCATCAAAAAAGAGATCTGTAGACTAATATCTTTGATGAACACAGATGCGAAAATTCTCACCAAAATACTAGCCAATAGGATTCAACAGTACATTAAAAGGATTATTCACCATGACCAAGTGGGATTTATTCCAGGGCTGCAAGGTTGGTTCAACATCCGCAAATCAGTCAATGTGATACAACACATCAATAAAAGAAAGAACAAGAACCATATGATACTCTCAATAGATGCTGAAAAAGCATTTGACAAAGTACAGCATCCCTTCCTGATCAAAACTCTTCAAAGTGTAGGGATAGAAGGCGCATACCTCAATATCATCAAAGCCATCTATGAAAAACCCACCGCAAATATCATTCTCAATGGAGAAAAACTGAAAGCTTTTCCGTTAAGGTCAGGAACACGGCAGGGATGTCCATTATCACCACTGCTATTCAACATAGTACTAGAAGTCCTAGCCTCAGCAATCAGACAACAAAAGGAAATTAAACGCATCCAAATCGGCAAAGAAGAAGTCAAATTATCACTCTTTGCAGATGATATGATACTATATGTGGAAAACCCAAAAGACTCCACTCCAAAACTGCTAGAACTTGTACAGGAATTCAGTTAAGTGTCAGGATACAAAATCAGTGCACAGAAATCAGTTGCATTTCTCTACACCAACAACAAGAAGAAGAAAGAGAAATTAAGGAGTCAATCCCATTTACAATTGCACCCCAAACCATAAGATACCTAGGAATAAACCTAACCAAAGAGGCTAAGAATCTATACTCAGAAAACTATAAAATACTCATGAAAGAAATGGAGGAAGACACAAAGAAATGGAAAAATGTTCCATGCTCCTGGATTGGAAGAACAAATATTGTGAAAATGTCTATGCTACCTAAAGCAATCTACACATTTAATGCAATTCCTATCAAAGTACCATCCATCTTTTTCAAAGAAATGGAACAAATAATTCTAAAATTTATATGGAACCAGAAAAGACCTCGAATAGCCAAACAAATATTGAAAAAGAAAGCCAAAGTTGGTGGCATCACAATTCCGGACTTCAAGCTCTATTACAAAGCTGTCATCATCAAGACAGCATGGTACTGGCACAAAAACAGACACATAGATTAATGGAACAGAATAGAGAGCCCAGAAATAGACCCTCAACTCTATGGTCAACTAATCTTCGACAAAGTAGGAAAGAATGTCCAATGGAAAAAAGACAGCCTCTTCAATAAATGGTGTTGGGAAAATTGGACAGCCACAGGCAGAAAAATGAAATTGGACCATTTCCTTACACCACACACAAAAATAGACTCAAAATGGATGAAGGACCTCAATGTGAGAAAGGAATCCATCAAAATCCTGGAGGAGAACACAGGCAGCAACCTCTTTGACCTCAGCCGCAGCAACATCTTCCTAGGAACATCGCCAAAGGCAAGGGAAGCAAGGGCAAAAATGAACTATTGGGATTTCATCAAGATCAAAAGCTTTTGCACAGCAAAGGAAACAATTAACAAAATCAAAAGACAACTGACAGAATGGGAGAAGATCTTTGCAAACGACATATCAGATAAAGGACTAGTGTCCAAAATCTATAAAGAACTTAGCAAACTCAACACCCAAAGAACAAATAATCCAATCAAGAAATGGGCAGAGGACATGAACAGACATTTCTGCAAAGAAGACATCCAGATGGTCAACAGACACATGAAAAAGTGCTCCATATCACTCTGCATCAGGGAAATACAAATCAAATCCACAATGAGATATCACTTCACACCAGTCAGAATGGCTAAAATCAACAAGTCAGGAAATGACAGATGCTGGCAAGGATGCGGAGAAAGGGGAACCCTCCTACACTGTTGGTGGGAATGCAAGCTGGTGCAACCACTCTGGAAAACAGCATGGAGGTTCCTCAAAATGTTGAAAATAGAACTGCCCTATGACCCAGCAATTGCACTACTGGGTATTTACCCTAAAGATACAAAAGTAGTGATCCAAACGGGCACGTGCACCCGAATGTTTATAGCAGCAATGTCCACAATAGCCAAACTATGGAAAGAACCTAGATGTCCATCAACAGATGAATGGATAAAGAAGAAGTGGTATATATACACAGTGGAATACTATGCAGCCATCAAAAGAAATGAAATCTTGCCATTTGCGACAACATGGATGGAACTAGAGCGTATCATGCTTAGAGAAATAAGTCAAGCAGAGAAAGACAACTACCATATGATCTCCCTGATATGAGGAAGTGGTGATGCAACATGGGGGCTTAAGTGGGTAGGAGAAGAATAAATGAAACAAGATGGGATCGGGAGGGAGACAAACCATAAGTGACTCTTTTTTTTTTTTTTTTTAAAGATTTTATTTATTTATTTGACAGAGAGAGATTACAAGTAGGCAGAGAGGCAGGCAGAGAGAGAGAGGAGGAAGCAGGCTCCCTGCCGAGCAGAGAGCCCGATGCGGGACTCGATCCCAGGACCCTGAGATCATGACCTGAGCCGAAGGCAGCGGCTTAACCCACTGAGCCACCCAGGCGCCCCCATAAGTGACTCTTAATCTCACAAAACAAACTGAGGGTTGCTGGGGGGAGGGGGGTTGGGAGAAGGGGGTGGGGTTATGGACATTAGGGAGGGTATGTGCTTTGGTGAGTGCTGTGAAGTGTGTAAACCTGGCGATTCACAGACCTGCTGTACCCCTGGGGATAAAAATATATGTTTATAAAAAATAAAAAATTAAAAAAAAAGTTACTTTTGAAAAACAGAAAAAAATAGCAACCAAAAAAAGCCCCCTAGGCTCCCCCCCAAAACAAGACCAAATGCTGCCAACTATATGGAGTAATAGGAATGCTCATTTGTTTTGGAGGAGAATACAAAATGGTAGAGCCACTATTTTAATATTATTTTATTATGTTCAGTTAGCCACCATGTAGTACATCATTAGTTTCTGTTGTAGTGTTCAGAGGTACCGCCACTTTCAAGGACAGTTGGGCAGTACCTTCCAGTGTTAAGCACATTCTTTTCATATGATCCAGCAATCAAGCTCCTACTTATTTATCCAGTTTATTTGAAAACTTACATTCACACAAAAATCTGACAACAAATATTTATAATGGCTTTAATTGTAATCACCAAAAAAAAAAAAAAAAGGAAGCAAAAAAGATGTCCCCCCAAATATGTATTGGTAAACAACTATGGTACATCCATGCAATGAAATACTATTCAACAATTTAAAAATGAGCCATCAAAATGCAGGAAAATCTAGAGAAACAGTAAATGAATAACACTAAGTAAAAAAAAAAAAGACAGTATGAAAAGACTGCATTTTCTAAGACTCCCATTGTATGGCATTCTGGAAAAAACAAACCTAGAGAGACAGTAAAAGAATGGGTGCTTGCCACGGTGTTTGAGGGGAGAGTGGAGGGCTGAAAAAGTAAAGCCCAGGAGAGTTTTAGAGCAGTAAAATTGTTCTGCTCAATACTCTAAGGGTGAATTTAAAAACCTTATGCTTTTGTCTATATCTTTTGAACTTCACAGCACAAAAAGTGAATCTTAATGTATGCAAAGTAAAAATAAAATCATTTAGGAAGCTGTAGTATCCCTAGAAGGAAGGCAGGCAGTGACAGGACAATCTAACGGTATAGCAAATTGATGGAACTTTACTGATGGGAACAGGAAAGGTGCTGACCTAAGTAACTGCAGAAAAGAGCAGATTCTGTTTTAAAAAAAAAAAGCAAAAGGAGTTGCACTTAGCTGTTTTGTTGTTGTTGTTGATAAGGTTGTATCCAATAGGAGTACACATTAACAACTGTGATACTTCCATTCATATACACCAGATTGAAAATTTAAGAGAATTTTCATATTATAAGACAGGTTCCTCACTGTTGAGAGGGAAGTTTACAGATAAGAGGAGAGGAGGCTAAACTGATGTCTGTGGTTAGTAATACATTAGAGTTAGAAACATGAATATCAACTCTTTTTTACTTAATGTATAGATAATTAAATATGAAAATATTTATAGATATCTGTATATACAAAAAGTTAGTGCAAACCCAAAAAGTTACTGCTTTGTCAGCTAAGGGCAGAGCAAAAGAGATGATACCCAGTAACAAGGAGAAGAACTTGTACCCAGATCTTGGTTTATAATATCTTTTTCCAATAAAAGGAACCATGACACCTTGGAGAAAGGTCTGATTCTAGGGCTAAAACCAGAAATATATAAGGTAGATATTTGGTAAGGTCAGAAAATAAGACAGTGCTCAAAACAAAACAAAACAAAAAATCATCATCAGCAACAGCAACAAAAACAAAAATCCCTCCAAAAAAATACATTGGAGCCAACTAAAAGAGCTCTCATAGGACAAAGTTGGATTTGTTTGAAAAAAAAAATTTAAAGTAGTACTGGATTACAACTTCAAAGTATGAAATAAGTATTACTTCATATTGATATAAATAAATGATTTACTAAATTAATAAATGGGGGAGGGAAACTAATCCTCCATGCAGAAGAATTCTAAATAGTTTAAGTAGATACTCCTTCCTCAAGTATATAACCACTCCTTTGGTTGTGCATAGTGACTTCCTTCCACAGCGTACAGTCTAGGAAGGGGGAAGAGAGAATAACCTTACAGTAGAAAAATCTGACAAACACTATCTTCATTGATGATCATGGACAACATCAACAGTCATGTTGACAATAGGCACCCTTCATATAATCTGATAAAAATGACATTTTATATATGTGGTCTTTCTCCTAATAACTCGTATACCAAATCTTATCATAGAAAAACAGAAAAATTCCAGTTGTGTGCCATCCTATAAAATATCTTGTCAGTGCTCCTCAAACCTATCAACATCATCAAAAAACAAAACAAAACAAAACAAAAATGTATGAGAAATTACCAGAGTCAGGAGGAGCCTAAAGAGACGGGAAAACTAAATGCAATGCGGAGTCTTAGAACAGAAAAAGGAAATTGGGTTAAAAACATTGAAATTCTAAATAAACTATGGATTTTAGTTAATGATAATATGAAAAAACAGAAACCAAATCCACTCAATGCCTTTGTTCACCTGTAAGCCAACATCACATAGTATCTGAGTAGTTGTGAAGTCAAATATTTTTAAAGTTTGTACATACAACAAAACACAGTGGGGATCAGGGATGCTGACCCCTTGCATTGTGGAAAGTTCACATATAAATTTTGACTCACCAGAAACTTAACCACTTATAGCCTTCTGTTGAACAGAAGCCTTATTTATAACATAAATAGCTGATTAACATATGTTTTAGGTTATATGTATCATATATTCTATTCTTATATTAAAGTAAGCTTAGAAAAAAGAAAATGCTGTTAAGGAAATCATAAGGAAGAGAAAATACATTTACAATACTATATTATGAAAAAATATATATAAGCAAGTAAAGCAATTAATGAATGCATACAACCCCACTAGCACAATATTTGCTACTATATTAAAAGTACTTATTTAGGGGCACCTGGGTGGCTCAGTGGGTTAAGCCGCTGCCTTCGGCTCAGGTCATGATCTCAGAGTTCTGGGATCGAGCCCCACATCGGGCTCTCTGCTCAACAGGGAGCCTGCTTCCTCCTCTCTCTCTGCCTGCCTCTCTGCCTACTTGTGACCTCTGCTTGTCAAATAAATAAATAAAATCTTTAAAAAAAAAAAAGTACTTATTTAAACATGTCAATGTCTTTCAATAAGATGGAAGACACAGGGGCTCATTTCTTATGTTACAAGGTATATGGCTTCAACAAAAATCCTGCATGTGAAAGGACCATTGGTAACATAAATGTAAAGCTGAACTTTGGCTAAAATATGAATGCTATAAAGAATAACAGAGCTGATAGGGAAATACATAGGTTTACAACATTTGTCCATATCATGGCCCTGTCCCAGTACACACTGCCCTCTGGAATGAGGAGTTATAATCCTGTCCACAATGACTGAATTTTAAACATGTGGTCTGCTGATTTACACTTATTTTTCTCTAAACTAAGTAACATCACTACAGAAATTACATTTTTAAATATTTGAAACACATGTTGAATTCACTGGTTCCTATGAGTAGAGAAATATGTGAATTAAAGAGATCCTGTATATAAATATAACATTAGCTACAATTTGACCAAGAGGTTTCCACTGAAGAGAATAGAAAAAGTCCTTGTTATCACCAGTATCTATGGTATATACTCAGTTCCCCATTATTCTCATTAAAGAGCTGCTTAGGCAAAAGCAACATTCTTTACGAATAATGAACTATTTTTGCCATGTGAATGGCAAACAAAAGTTACTCCAGTACATTACATAATATAAAGCATTATGGAATAAAGACTAGATTCTTATTATAGAATAAAGACTAGATTCCTAGACCCTACTCCAACATACCAAAACATTTGAGTTATTAAACATTATAAAACCAAAAAGAAGAGCAAAGTGAACATCTTAAAATACTGCTAATACATGGGGAAGAAACACTGTAAAGGTGTTACTTTAACCACAAAATTAATAGTGAATATTTTGATTACTTCATTATAAGAACAGATTATTTAAAAAAGTAAATAGAAATTACTTTTCATGAGAGATTGTCTTAGGGTACCTGGGTGGCTCAGTGGGTTAAAGCCTCTGCCTTCGGCTCAGGTCATGATCCTGGGGTCCTGGGATCAAGCCCTGCATCAGGCTCTCTGCTCTGCAGAGAGCCTGCTTCCTCCTCTTTCTCTGCCTGCCTCCCTGCCTACTTGTGGTCTCTGTCTATCAAATAAATAAATAAAAATCTTAAAAAGAAATTGTCTTAGAGATACATGTTTTTAAAGTTTTTGTTTCAGTATCATATGTTGATTTTATATATATATATTTTTATATATATATATATATACATTTTTTTTTTTTTTAGATTTTAGTTATCAAACAATTGTGATTACTGCAGTGCCTGTTCTCTGCTTTGGGTCTGGAACTTCCAGAATACCAAGGATGTTTAGAAACCCCTATGCTCAGTTTTCCTAGACACTCCTAGCTGATAGAATTCTTGATCACACTTGGTTTTGAGTTCAGTTTTTTTTTTAATCCAACTCTGAGAACTTTAAAATTGAAAGTTTTAGAACAAATTCAATACGTTTCATATATATATATACATATGTATGTATATATATAGTTTGCCAACAAATGTTGTCATTTGTTTCAAATTGTCCATTTAGCAGAAATGAAATTGCCCAGCAGGTCTATGTCTATTGTATTTGCAGGGGGTATTCAAGCATATGTGTATACAGGGATTTCTTATTCCTTATATTTTTGAAAAATTCAAAACTGCCAGCTTAATATTCCATCTACTTTTTATCCCCCCTGTAATCTAACAGCACTTTCCATAGGCAAGTGCTTTGAATCACCATAGCACCATTGGTCATAAATGTTCTCTTGATATTAAAGCATTACTTGACTACTTCTTTCCAATATGTGCTTCACTTCCTTTTCATTACACTCTTTTTCTGATACTGCAATGCCTTTTCAGTTGATGTATTATTGCCTCTTCCAGGAAGTCTTCCTTGACTCCTCAGGAACATGAGCTTGTCCTTTCCTGTGCAGGCATACAACCCGGTAGTCCCTGTGGCCCAGTACGAGTGTATCCCAACATATTCACTGGATTCTTTTACTGCCTTGGTCTTGTTGGTTTATCTTTCTACCTACTACTTGCCTCATGTCCAGCGTATGTGACTCTTTCAACTGGTAAATGACTTAATCATAAGTGAATGTTTGAAAAGAATTTCTTCGGTTTTATATTGACCCGCATGAAATAATATTTAAAATGAACAAAGAAGTTTTTCAATGTAATTTTACCTTCTACATCATCATTTATAAATATAAGTAGACACAAAATAGTGAATTCATTGGTGTTTGCTAATAAAAAGGATGGATGAATGTTCATTAATAAATTCACAAATGATTCTCCCTTCCATTTGTTTTTTGGCTTTTTGTCAAATTGACTTTAAAGTGAACTTGTTGGTATTATTAAATGAGGCACTTGAGCCATGTGACTTGAGATGGATTCACTCTGGGAATATTAATTTATTGGAAGGGAGGAATGTCAGTTTCAGGCTGCAAATGAGGTTCTGGTTTTCAGCACTGGAGAATATCATCACTCAAACATATATATGCACAGGTGCACACATAGAAATCATTGAGTATTTTATTTATGTGTATGTCAAAAGAATTATGTTAGCCTTATATTTTTGGAAATGACAGAATAACTTAATCAATGAAATAATACATATCATCAAGAATGTGTACCCATAAATATCTTAGATAAATGCTCTATTCAGTAAATGAAATAATGGCAATTTGCCACTATTATGCCTTAGTAGAGCTTGTAAAATGAATATCTTGCTTTTAGCACTATTAATAATTTACATCAGCAAGTTTATAGGAGACATTTTTGGCTTTAGGTAATAATGCCAACAAGAAATAAATATGAAGTCTGTTTTGGAAAGCTTCATAATTTCTAAAGATCACATTTTGTTGTTGATATAATTTGATTCACTGGAATCTCATTTTACAGTGGCACAAGGACAAGAAAGGAAAAAAAATTCAATGGCTGTGCAAATAGAAGGTTTGGTGAATGGACAAAATACACAAAATACATTTAATATGTTCTTTAGTAGAAACAATAGTAATAGATTCCACTCTCCAAAAATTGTGTAAGTATCTCTACCAGAAGATAGAAACTGGACTTTATTTGAGGTCAGCGTTAATCAAACCCTTGAGAGCTAGAGGGATATGAGGGCTATGTTATGTATGTGTATGTGAGTGAGTGTGTGTGTGTGTGTGTGTGTACTCAAAAGAGCTGAACTTTGTCTGTCCCTTCCATTGTTAGAGGAGACCTAGGGAAATTCCTCTGGCCCCCTTCTTCCCCATATATTAGTCTCCCCATAGATAATATTTGCTGATTTATTTTTTTAAGACTTTATTTATTTGATACACAGAGAAAGTACAAGCAGGGGGGTTAGGAGAGGAAGAAGCAGGCTCCTCACTGAGCAAGGAGCCCAGTGCAGAGCTGGATGCCAGGATCCTGGGATCATGACCTGAGCCGAAGGAAGACCCTTAACTGATTGAGCCACCCATATATTTGCTGATTTAAATGTTAACTAATATTCATTAACATGGAAAGTTTTGATACACAATGGGAATTCTAAATAGTGGACCCACATCAGACATTATTAATGGGACAACATAAAATGTGAGAGTATACATTTGTATAGAGATATGTCTCTAAACGTAATTGCCATCTCTGAAGAGGAACTTAATGTCTCTGAAGAACAGAGCAGGACAAAGGCTTAGGTTTTTGGTTTTGTTGTTGCTATTTCAACTGAACTTCTTTGAATTTTGCAACACGTAGAAGTATTATCTATTCAAAGTTTCACGTACTTAAATTGTGAGAAAGAGAGAAAGTGAGAGCAACTGAGAGGGAGAAATAACTGTAGCCTAAATCTAATGCTTCACCCATAAAAAAGAAACTATTAGTTATAAAAACTAACTAGCATACATCTAAAGCTTTACCTTTTCATATTAAAAGGCTAAATATTACATGTTGCTCGGCATTTAAAAAAATGCTAGTTAAGGGTGACTGGGAGGCTCAGTATATTAGGCATCTGCCTTCAGCTCAGGTCATGATCCCAGAGTCCTGGTGATCAAATCCCTCATCCTATTTCTTGCCCAGCAGGGAGTCTGTTTCTGCTTCTGCCTCTTCCTCTACATGCTGCTACACCTGCTTGTGTGCTCTGTCTCTTTGACATAGAAATATCAAGAGAATAAGTTTGCTTTGACTGTCAGAAGAGAATTGCAGACATCAGCTAACTTCGAGATGTTCACTTCTCATCTCTGGTAAGAGGATATATCGTCTGCACACTTGGCCCATAACTTCATTTTTTCCCTCCTGTTGAAAGTATTGGAATTGCTTAATCCCCATAATCCTTTCTGTTTGGATACTGCTTCAAAGACTGAAAAAATATATAAACACTATTCAGCAGTGAGTGTAGAAAGGGAAGCATCATTGTATTTGGATATTGAATATGGCCTAGAGAAAAAGTCAGGATTTATTTCAATAAAGTCATAGAAAAGGACAAGGATGAAGGGATTCAGAGAAGTACTACCTATCAGAACAAAGACTTAAACTCCAAGAACAGAACAATTATAATATTGTGCTGGCCATACAACCTATTAGGCAATAATTTATATGATAACTCAGTATTCCTTTTTAGGCACAGGAACTGAGGCATCTTTACAAGACTGCATGGTAATCATCTGCATTGACAAATTCAAAGGCATGACACCCTGAATTAGGAGTCTCTAATAAAATTCTGTTTCTGAATGGAATTCTGGCATCTGGACAAGGAAGACAAAACATTAAAAGATGGTCTATCCGGTGGGTGGAGAAGGAGGAACAAAATAGTTGTAAACAGGAATACAACCTTACCAACATGGCAAACTCACCTGAAATATGTGACATGATTTACATAGGACAGTGCAGTGACTCAGAGTGAAATGATACCTTGTGATCTTGGGACCACTTTCAGATGTAACAAATTGTAGCCTTCAGGGCTAGGTAGGTTCTGCTTGTGTTAGACCACAGAACAACAGACACAATAAGGATAGCTAACATTTGTCAAATGTTTCCCATATACTAATTACCTGAAAAATATGACCTTATTTAATTCTCATAAGCTCTGACAAATGTGCTGTTATTACCTCCATGGTCCAGTAAGGAAATTAACATATATAGACCATAAGGAATCTTGACAAAATACACACAATGAATAAATGATCATCACCCCATATCACTGCGTTACACTGGTACTTGGTAACTCTCAGGTTCCAAAGCCTGAATCTAAATACTACAAAGTTTCACTCTTTCTTGAGAGCAATAGTTGCAACTAGATCTTAGCTCATCTGCCTGGACACCACAGCCCCTTGCAGACTAAAGCAGAACTGGAGATATGGGTCCTAAACTCTCTTATGTATAGAATTTTACCAAAATTGTGGAATTCAAACATGTTCTAATTTTGATCCTGGGGGATTTTAGGAAATACTGCCTTTGAAAATGGGAATGGAGGACATTCTTGACTCTTTTATCATAATGATCTTTCTCTCATGTGGGAAAAAGATGAATTCAACCATCTGCCACTAGGAGTTCATGATACTGCATGGTTTGGACCACTCCATTCCCCAACATCATTTATTTGTTGAGGTAAGAGTAGGAAACTAAAGAGTGAGACGTTTTAAGTGTTTTTTTTTTAAATATATCACTTATTAATATTACAGGTTGATCATTTGGTAATAATTCATCAATCTCGTGTGTGTGGGGGAGGGTGGTTATTCACCTATTCACCTCATCCATTGGGGGTAAAAATGACCAAAGTATATTAACAAAGTTCCAGTGAACTTGTATTTCTCTGCCTTCCTTCCTAAGATAAAGACATCTGCAGTAGGGGGAGAAAAAAATTACAAGAAGAGAATATAACCAGAGGAGTGCTAACAAGCCAGTGAAAATAAATGTGATTACTAGTTAATACTATCGTAGAGATTCATAAATCTATTTTAACTGATTTCCTGGCAGTTTGACCATTTCACATATGATATTAAAAAAAGAATAAATAAATTAAATAAAAATGGCAAGAGTGTATTTTCTCTCATCATCAGCTAAGAATTCCTCTAAAACAATTTGTCCAAATTTATAACATTTCCCAAGGAAGAGGAAATAAAAGCTCACAATTTAACTTTTAATGTAAATATGACCCAATATGCTGTAAATTCATCTTGGAAGTTTTATTAATATTAACCCATTAATAAACAACAGCATCAACAACAGAAACCTTCAAGGCCCTATGACCTAATAAATTTTATGAGGCTCTAATGGGATTCTAGCCATTAAAAAAGAAATAATTCACATAATAACTTTTGATAGATGTCCATGAAAAGATAAGAGAATAATGAAACTGAAAAAATAAGTAGATGTTCTTGGTAACAAGGTTCATATGCTATAGATCTAGAAATTGAATCCAACATTTTCTGATTACTAAGTAGCCAATATCATCTTTATTTCCCTAGATTTAGAGGTAGTGCTCTATACATAGAGACTATCTACCCCTATGTCAATCCTAACCGAAATCAAAACAAAAACAAAACAAAAACCCTCATATGGAGGTAACTCTCAAGCCAATATTTTACTCTGAAAAAAAATAGTTAAAACATTAATCTAATTAATCTAAGCATTTTTCTGCTTTTTTTAAAAACAGAGATATAATTTATCATTGCTTGTTGAAAGAAAATTTTTCACAGATAAATAATGCCTAATAAATATCAAAGAAATCACCCAAAGAAATCACTTCTATGCAAAACCCAATGATGTACCTGACTGTAGCATACATAGTTAATGGATAAGATCATTATTGGATAGAGGCATTGGGTGAAACTGGTTTTGGACGATAATTTTCATATGCCAAATTATGACACCCACAGATATTGTTTGCTAAATTCAAAGGGGAAACTAATTTTTATAGTGAAGAGATCTATTGGTCACACCTTGAGTAGCTAAACCCAGCATTGCTCCTAGCGAGATAAACTAATATGTGCACCATGGTATGTTACGATGTGAAGTACGTAGTCTCATCTGTAAAGCGTTCTTCCTGAAACATTCTAATCTGCATATAATGTAGGCATTAGTTCCAAATTTCTTGTTTATAAAAAGCACAAGGACAGAGGAACAAATTAAATAACACTATAAGGAAACAGCAAAACAAAGCAAATATTGGGAACATTCCATAAGTAACTAGCTCAGACTTTTAAAACATTTAATGTTATGAAAAATAAACACATGAAAAGAAATGAAACTTTTTTAAAATTAAAACAGGTTAAAGAGAATCAGATATATTTAATAAACTTGAAGAGAATACAAACCTTAAAAAAATTATAAAACACTTACTGTAGGCAACTCAGGAAATTTGAAAATAATCTGGATATTAGATGATATTAGGGTGTTATTATTAGTTTTATTAGGTAAGATTAAAGTACTAGAGTTATATTAGAGAATTCTTTTTTGGGGGGGGAGAAAATGCTGGAGTATGCAAGAGTGAAGTGCCATGACACACCTTAAAATGTTAACAAGTATCAAATTTACATGGAATCTATGTAGTTCATCCTTTTGACTTTTCTGTGTTTTCAAAAAATTGTAATAAGGACCTGGAAAAAACATTTGGTGATAAATATATGCCAATAATACATTATCTAATCTCTTGTTTTAGTCTTTAAAATATCTAGTCAAGGGCACCTGGGTGGTTCAGTTGTTAAGCAGCTGCCTTTGGCTCAGGTCATGACCCCAGGGTTCTGGGTCAAGGTCCACATCCAGCTCCTTGCTCAATGGGAAGCCTGCTTCTCCTCTCCCACTCCCCCTGCTTGTATTCCCTCTCTCTCTGTGTCTCTCTGTCAATAAATAAAATCTTTAAAAATATATATGTATAAATATATAAATATATAGTCTTTATATATATAAAATCTTTATATATATTATGTATATGTATGTGTATATAGAGATATATATATTATGTGTATATATATAAGTGTGTGTGTATATATATGTATGTGTGTGTATACATAGAGAGATCTATATATTATATATATATATATATGAGTGTGTGTGTGTATATATGTATGTGTATATATATGTGTATATAAAATCTTAGTCAAAACTTAAGGAGAATTACTTTTAAGAATAGGAGAAAACATCAAATAAAATTTATTTCAAAGGCAGAAAGTCATACAGCCAGCCAGTAGCCCTATCCAAAATTACCTGTGTCTAAAGCTGATCTAATTTTTGAAAGATTTTTAAAAAGAACTTAGAAGGTTTTGTGGAAAAAAATTCAGCTCACAAATTTATTTTCTAATCTGCAATGTGTCCTTTCTTCAGCAACAGCAACACCACCGCCACCACCACCAGCAACATGAGATGGAAGCTGACCAAAGTAGGTATTGCTACTTTCATTGGTCTGTGATAATGGCTTGTCATTTCACTTATCAAATATTCATTTGTAGGATCATCCTACTTCCTGGACCCATTCTCTTGGATTTCCCCTGAGAATATGCCAAAAGTTGGTAAATGATTGTGAGTCACAAAATTCACATCTTTTTCTCTCACTGGGGCTTTTGTAGTCCTGATGCTTCTCCCCATCAGTAATTTTGTTTAACCATGAGATGAAGAAGTAGCACATCAAAAAAGAAGATGTGATGTACTCAGAAAACCAGATATATTTTACCTATTGACCAAGAATATGGGATAAGATCTTTAATATTTCCTCAGCTCTAAAATGAAGAGAATAATATGAGCCAGCTATATCTTAGTGTTATTTTGCTTAATATTTTATTCTTCAGAGAAAAATTTTTGAGGGACATCTGGGTGGCTCAGTCAGGTAAGTGTCTGCCTTCTGATTAGGTCATGATCCCAGGGTTCTGGGATTAAGCCCTGCACTGGGCTCCTTGCTAAGCGGGGAGTCTGCTTCTTCCTCTCCCTCTGCTGCCCCCTTGCCCCTGCTTGTGCTCCTTCTCTCTCTTTCTCTCTCTCTCTCTCTCTGTCAAATAAATGAATAAAGTCTTAGAAAAAAAAAAGAAAATTTATTTGAGCATATATCAGCCAGACAATGGGTTGGTTGACCAAAAGAATTTTATGGTCTAGAGGGATAAATAGATGATAATAACCTGTAGTAGATATAAGAACTATCTTACGGGAATACAAAAATGGGCCACTAATTCAAGGCATTATTGGGATGAGTCTCTTGTAAGTTGATATCTCAATATCTCCATTGATTCTTAAAGATCTAGAACAAGCTTTCTAAGTGAAGAAAGCCAGTAAAGCCACTCTGGGATGATGGAATAAACATGTAAAGACAATGAAATTTAAGAGAGGATGGTCCATCCACTGAACTCATCCTTGAAGTGATATGCAGAAGTTTTGGTAAAACCCAGGGTATGAGAGTAAGTAATAATGAAAGAAGAGGCAAGAAAAGTAAACAGTTAACGGAACACAAGTGTCCTTCTGAATCTGGACTTTTATTCTTAGCAGTGACAGTTAATGAATAAAGTTCAGTGCAGAGTGATCTATGTTTTAAAAATCCTATGACTCAGCAATGTTGAAAACGGTTAGTGATAAGATGCTGCATTGAGGACTCTATCTTCATATTTGTATCCTTATCACTGAATACAGTTTGTAACTCATAGTAGGTACTCAACCCTAGAACTGGAGGCAATAATTAACTGAGATATCAAGATCAGGGAAGCTCTCTGGAGATGTTAAATATTATTCTTCAAGTTGAATGTAAGCGAGACAGATTTGTGTATCGCTCCCCTTGGAACCCTCACTTGCCTCCTATTCATTTCCCTCCTCCCCAGTGGCCTGAATATGGCATTGCCTCACTGCTCTCTACACCTTCAATAAAATTCTGAATTCAGAGCAGACTTTGAGGAAAATAAAATCTCCTTGTAATATTCATAACCTTTTGCTCACTTAAGTGTCTTGGGATTGAGAATGTCAATTCAAATAATCAATTTCACTCTCAGAAATAGAGTCTGTGAGTGAGAACTAGCTGGGGGCTTCACTAAGCACTGTGCAAAAGCAGACATGATTAATTCATGGAAGTACTATATTTGAGCATTAGTTACTGTTCACTTGCAAATGTTTATTGATACAGATCTTTGTCCGCAAATACGACAAAATTTTAAATGTTCATATTATTAAATTATTCTTCCGTGATTCTTTTCCATGTAAAATAAGATTTCTTTTTTTTTTTCTGACTTGGTATCATAAATAAGATTTAAATTAGATTCCATCAGCAGCTTTATGAAAAGGAAGTTGATACAGTGTCATGGAGTCACTGAGACAGAAGTTCCAGAGATTGTCCATGCCAACAATGCCATTTCTAAAAAGAGCTATCTCAGCCCTGGAACATCTATCACTTGCCTAGGGTCATACACACCTAGTCATTCCAAAGGTTGGCATTAGACTCTGTGTTCCTTAACTACTAGTCCAAAGATCATTCGGTATACCAATGACAAAAAGCAATTTGGAAATCGTCCTACAGTAAAACACAGAAGGAGGAAACCATTAAAGCAATTCATAATTAAACATGTGTTAATGTACTGGTTTTAAGAACAGCAGGTCAACAGTTACGTTTATTTGTTGTGGCATATCTTTTACCCTGAGTGTCTAAGTGTCTAAATGAAAAATGAAAGCACCAAGAATTTTTTTAAAAATGCTGAGGGAGGTTATGGCTGTTTTAATATCTGGCATTGTCCTATTTTTGTTTTATCCTAATTTAGACCAGAGAATATGAAGGAGGTTGCTGCATAAGAAACAAGACAATGAAGAAAACCACTTTGGGCTGTCAAGAAAATTCCCTTGGCCCTCTGCTTAGCCATCAGATGAGAAGACAGGAGAAAATTCCAAATTGCCTGAGAAATGACATGGAGCTCTACATCATAGAAATCATGGTGACCAAGATTATTAGCAAGATGGCACCTTTTTCCACCAGCCTATACAGAGGATTCTTATTTGTCACAATAGGTTTATCTTCTAGGTGTTCTGTTAACTCATACCCAAACAAATGTTTTAATATTAAGATGTTTCTTGGGAGTAGATAGCACTCTGAAAACACTCTGAAATACCCCTAGGGACGCCTGGGTGGCTCAGTTGGTTAAGCTGCTGCCTTCGGCTCAGGTCATGATCCCAGGATTCTGGGATCGAGTCCCGAATCGGGCTCCTTGCTCAGCAGGGACCCTGCTTCCTCTGCCTCCTCCTGATGCTCTGCCTGCTTGTGTTCTCTACCTCTATCTCTTTCTCTCTCTCTGACAAATAAATAAAATCTTAAAAAAAAAAAAAAAAGGATCCCCATATCTCCCTAAAATATTTTTTAAAACAGAAAAATAAGGAAACAAGAATTTGGAATGTACCACCTTAGTGCTTCTCAAACTCAAGCACAGATTACTGTTTACTGTGCCTGCAGTGGCTCCAAAATTTTGCAGCTGTAAAAAACTCTTAGGTGTTATCAATGTTACTAATGTGCAGATTACAATTTGAGTAGCAATGCTATCAGGCAATAAAATATTTTCAGTTATTGCCTGGAGACCTCTCCAAAGCTGAACATTTCACTCTCATATCTCCTTCCAAATTCCTTAAAATATATTCCTGAATTTTGGAAAGACCTTCCAAACGATTTATCTTTATATGAAAAGATGAACGAGATAAGAGTAACTTTAATAATCGTCTATATTTTCTCAAAATAAAATAAATTTGGTTTCAAATTATAGTTTACCAATTATGTTTGCCTGAATGATGAAGCCAATAAAATATCAAATAATACGTTAGGTTACATTTGGAAAGCAAACCAAAAAATTTTATTAGACAACTTATGATGTTCCCAGATCTATGCTAATAGTAGGAGCAGACACAAAAAGATAAAAGGAGACTCTTTGCTCTTGAGGAATTTAATTTCATTGAGAATACAGATAGGTGTATAGACATACACATGCACCAATTCACAGAGTCATTCAATACCTATTCAATGACTTTTTTTTTTTTTTCCAGGCATGGTATGAAGGGTAAACCCTCATCTTTTACATTTGAGTTGCTTAAACAAGTATTTTGTTCAAAACTTCATAGTTTATCAAAGTCTCCTTTTGATACTTACAATAGTTTCTCAAAATGGACTGTATTCAAACTCCAATTCTAATAATTCCCGTGATTAGCAAAAGAAATGAAACAATTCAATTAAATAACATACGGCTTTTATTCTTTTCCTAATAAGCACATCAAGTGAGATAATAAATGATTTGTGAGGGACTTTGAATATTTTAATAACTGTACTAATAATCAGATTAAGGGATTAACACGATTCTCCTGACCTACAATAAGAAATCAATTGTGTAAGTCATAGGAAAGTTTTCTTATTGCTAGGAAAGCTTCTTACCAGTTTAAGGACCTATGAGGACAGGTAAACAACCTGCTGAAGCTCTTTCTACCACCAAGGAATATGTTAGTGTTATGTGTTATATTGGTTAAATTGCACATATTGTAATATGATTTTTATCACAAAAATCAAGGTCATGTTAACATGTGTGTTCTGTTGAAAGATTCAGAATACTACAACTTGTCAGATCGTGAGTTTTTCTTGAAAAGCTTTAAGTATATTAGAACCCAAAAAAGATTGAACTGCTATTGTGTAGAACACACCCTCCAAGATTCTGACTTAACTGGTTTAGTGAGGTGTCTAACTATTCTACTTTTTTTTTTTAAAGATTTTATTTATTTATCTGACAGACAGAGATCACAAGTAGGCAAAGCAGTAGGCAGAGTGTCGGGGGGAGTAGGCTCCCTACTGAGCAGAGAGCCCTGAGATCATTACCTAAGCTAAAGGCAGAGGCTTAACCCACTGAGTCACCCAGGCACCCCAACTACTGTACTCTTAAAAGGGATTTGAAATGTGTTGTTTGGATTGATAACAACTGCATTAATCTAGTAAAAGAGTTAAACGCAGCATGATATAACCCTGCCAGTTATAAGCTGTGTAACCTTGGAAACCTTATTTATTTAAAAATTTTTTTAAAGATTTATTTATCTATTTGAGAGACAGAGAGCAGGGGGAGGGGCAGATGGAGAGGGAGACAAGCAGAATCCCCATGGAGCAGGGAACCCAAGGAGGGGGCCTCATGCCAAGACCCTGAGATCATGACTTGAGCCAAAATCAAGAGTCAGACACTTTACCAACTGAGCCGCCCAGGCATACCAGAAGTCTTATTTAAACTCTGAGTCTTAGTTTTCACCTCCATAAAAATGTAATAATGCAGTGATTTTTGTAGACTACTGCTAATTTATTTAAAGCATCTTGTGCATAGTTAATTTTCAGTAATTCAGTTATTGATCATATATGTGGTGCAGTGGTTGCGGACGATGCATTATGGACGATGCCATATGATCTAGTAAAGGCGGTGGTAAGACTCTTTAGAGAGGACTGGCTAAAAGTATTCAGAGAACTTTGCCAGTGTCATGGAACAAACCCAAACACCACCATAGCCAAGGAAGAATCAGCATAGGAATCACCAGGGAAATAGAAATTAAAACCACAATGAGATACCACCTCACACCTGTCAGAATGGATAAAATTAACACAGGAAACAACAAATGTGGGTGAAGATGTGGAAAAAAGGGAACCTTCCTACACTGTTGGTGGGAATGCAAGCTGGTGCAGCCATTCTGGAACACAGTATAGAAATTACTCAAAATGTTAAAAATAGGGGTGCCTGGGTGGCTCAATCATTAAGCATCTGCCTTTGGCTCAGGTCATGATCCCAGGGTCCTGGAATCGAGCCCCACATCGGGCTCTCTGCTCAGTGGGAAGCCTGCTTCTCCCTCTGCCACTCCCCCCTGCTAGTGTCCCTCTCTCACTGTGTCTCTGTCAAAAAATAAATAAATAAAATCTTTTTTTTAAAAAAAGTTAAAAATAGAGCTACCCTATGGCCCAGCAATTGTACTGCCATGTATTTATCCAAAGGACACAAAAATTCTGATTCAAAGGGCCACATGTACTGTAATGTTTATAGCAGCATTATCAACAGTAGCCAAGTTATGGAAAGACCCCAAATGTCCACCTACTGATGAGCAGTACACACACACACACACACCACACCGGAATATTATTCAGCCATCATAAAGAATGAAATCTTGCCATTTGCAATGACGTGGACAGAACTAGAGTGTATGATGCTAAGCAAAATAAGTCAGAGAAAGACAAATGCCATATGATCTAACTCACATGTGGAATTTAAGAAATAAAATAGATGAACATAGGAGAAAGAGCAAAAAGAGAGAGGGGAAGGACCATAATAGAGACCCTTAATTAACTGAGGGTTGCTGGAGGAGGGACGGGTAGGGGAATGGGCTAAATGGGTGATGAGTATTAAGAAGGGCACTTACAGTGATGAGCACTGGGTATGATATGAAAATGATGAATCACTAAATTCTACTCCTGAAACTAATATTACACTATATACAATATACACTATATGTAATATGTAACTGGAATTTAAATAAAAACTAGAAAAAAAAAGAAAACTGGCTAAAATTACTTTCATTGCTTCTGGGATTGAAGGCACTAACTAAAGAGATACTAATGGATCAGTGAAACAGACTTCGGGACATTTACATTTGGACAAATAAGCATCTGAAACTTAACATGTTCAAAACTGAAATCTTCATTTCAGTTAAACTGAAATATAATTCATATACCATAAAATTTACTCTTTTAAAGTGTATGAGTCAGTGTTTTTTAGTACAGTTGACTCTTGAACAACACAAGTTTGAACTGCAGGGATCCACTCATACACAGACTTTTTTTTTTTAATAAATACAATATAGTATTGTAAATGTATTTTTCTCTTTCTTATAATGTTCTAACCAATATTTTCTTTCCTCTTGTTTACTTTATTATAAAGATACAGTATATAATGCATGTAACGTATGAAATCTGTGTTATTCGATATCCTGTATTATTGGTAAGGCCTCTGGGTAACACTTGTCTATTGGTAGTTTAAGTTTTAGGGGAGTCATAAGTTATATAAGGATTTTTTATTACACGGGGGGGGAGCACCCCTAATCTTGTGTTGTTCAATCCCACATTATTCACAAGGTTGTACATCCATAACCACTCTATAATTCCACAATATTTTCATAATTATGAAATATCAAAATATTAAATAAAATAACCATTATAATTCATTCTACTTTTTTTCCCCACCAACCCAACTCCTGACAAACACTAATCTCTTTCTTACCTGTATGAGTTTGCCTATCTGAAACATTTCACATAAATGGAATCATATAATACGGGTATGTAGAGTCAGGTTTCTTTCATTTAGCATGATGTTTTCGAGACTCATGCATATCAAAGGATGTATTAGAACTTCATTCCTACTTATGGCTAAATGATAAGTATTCCATTGTATGGATATACCCCATTTTTTTTGTTTACTCATTCATTTTTTAGTACAGTTGACTCTTGAACAACACAGGTTTGAACTGCAGGGATCCACTTATACACAGACTTTTTTTTTCATTTGTTGAAAATGTGGGCTGTTTCCACTTTTTGGCTATTATGAATAATGCTACTATGAACATTTGTGCAAGTTTTTGTGTGGACGTGTTTTCAATTTCCTTGGAAATGTGTGTGTTTATGTATAATTGTTTTCTTATACTTGCATGAATGTCCATTGAATAAATTATCCGAAAAGGGCTGTGTACCTAGAAGTACAACTGATGAGTCACATGGTATATTTAACTTTTTAAAGAACTGTCGAACTATTTTCCAAAGTGGCTGTAAAATCTTACATTCCCACCAGCCATGTATGAAGATTTCAGTTTTTTGTATCTTCCCTAACACTAGTTATTGTCTATCTTTTTGATATAGCCACCCTAGTTGGTACAAAATGATATCTCATTATTGCTTTGATTTGTGTTTACCTAACGGCTAATGATGCGGCGAATCCTTCCTTTACAACTTGTTTATAACAAGTGTAATTCATCAGTCATCTTTATAAGTACAGATAATGGAAATAAATCTGCAAGATATATTGTTAAACAAAAAAAAAAAAATAGAAGGTTGCAGAATAATGTATGTTGTATACTGTCTGTTGCAAAGAAAGGGACAATCCTCTCTCACACACACGCCCCTAGCACAATCCTATGAAATAATCACTTGGGAGGGAGACATGAACTAAAATATAAAATATATTGAGTCTCTTCTTCTTTTCTTTTCTTTCTTTTTTTTTTTTTTTTTTTTTTTTTTTTTTTTACACTGAGTCTCTTATAGTTGAATATGTGGTAGGCTCCTTTTCACTTAATTTTGTTTCACTTACTTCTCACAATAATCCTAACAGGAGGACATTTTTACATGGGATATATTGTGGGAGTTTATGGGCTCATTTGCCCAATATGTCACTCTTTTTCCATCTTCTACTACTCCATCTTTTATCCACATGGCTGTAGTAGAAGGTGACCTGTTATATAAGGACATAACTTGGACATGGTTTGGTTTAGAAATGAAGATTTGACTCAGATGGGGCTACAGTGTCACTCATCCAGGGCTTTAGGATGCAAAATTGAAAATAAGGGTCCCCTTGGGTGGCCACATATATGTTAGAAATGTTTTTAGCTGAAGTAATAGGAATCTAAGTGCACAATGACAATTTAATGGCATCAAGTCTGAATTCCGCCTTTGAGTGGTTTCAAGGTCTTTCTCTCTAAGAATCGTACTTATTCTGTGTGTGGCCCTATTTTGGGGACATCACAGAGTGTAAAAATAATGGATGACAAAAATTAGTCAACCTGTGGTGAAGTGAATGATGAGTAATGATTTGATGAGTAAAGAAAAGTTGGATAAAAGAGTTGTGAGTTTATTAGTATTTATAGGAACTACCAAGATAGTTGCAATTTGATTTTGTTTTTAATTTTATAACATAAATTCAACTTCTATAGAAACAACCAGCATATCCTCCAAGGGATATATAGAAGGATATTGACTTAAAAATTTCATGTGATAGAGAAGAAATAGACACACTTGAAAGGTCTATTAGCATGGAAAGGAAACACAGATGCAGCATATACCCATGAACATCGCACCCTGTGCAAATTAAAAGAATGGGTATATCTATGTGTAGTGACATGGAATGGTTTTGAAGACATACGAAGTGAAAATTTTCAAGTTAAAAAAATATATAGCAATTGTGATATCATTTAGTTTAGAAAATAAAAGGAAAAATAAATATAAATACACAAATAGGTGAGGGTTAAGAGAGAGGGAGAGAAGAAGATACTTCTGCATCAATAAAATTCAAAGTTAAAAGAAAAAGATAAGAGTAAGTCTGCCAGTGCCCAATTGGATTAATGATCATAGACCGTCTTTGTATAAACACCACGACCTTAGGAATTTAGAGCCACAAGAACATTTCTAATTTTATAACAATAATCAAGAGACTACATCCCTTTACACATGCTTTTAAACAGCCCAAAGATAACATTATCCCAAAGCCCACCATGCACCGTTCTATTGTTTTGTTACTGTTTTGTTACTGTTATTCTATTGTTTTTGTTACTCTTTGGTTACTGTTATTCTATTGTTTTTGTTACTGTTTTGTCACTGTCCCATTGCTGCATTTGGCTCTCTGGGCTTCCCAAGAATTAAATCATGGTCCTACATTTAATGCAGCCAAGGCAGCAGCTCTGTCTTCATGGCGATCTATTTCTTAGGGAAGTGTGGCCAAAAAGAGAAGGCACAATTTGGCAATGATTATGATGTATAAGGAAGACAAACCGATAGGAACATACAAATGTGGCTTTGAATTTACTTGTTTGGTGTCAGAAAAGATTAAGCAAAATAATTTGGGGAAGATGACATAATAAAAATGTGATACTGTTTATTTCAAGTTCTCATATCCTAAAATAGATTCAAGTTTCTCTGTGTAACAACCTGGGCCTTTGAGGTTTTGAGTCCAAAAGCTGGAGAGATCAATTCAATTTATATATAATGGTTTTCTGGATTTGTAGGGATAAACACACAAATCTTCAATGGATTTGCTGAAATCTATATCCTGCATAATTGGCTTTTATTGCTATCAAATGGATCATTTTACCATTTTCAGAAAAGAAGGACAGAAGTTTCAGAGGACAATTAAATTGTATTACATATTCCTTTAGAATAATAATTTTGCACATAAAGGAGAAAGGATTTTTGTATGCGTCAACTTCCTTTCTTAATCCATAGATATATTCATCTTGGAAGGAGGAGGGAAATGTAGGGACAGTTCTCAAAGTTTGCTTCAAGCAATTTCATTACACAGTCATCTGCTGATTGATTAAATGGTGTTCAAAGGCATATCGTCCCATAATGGACTGTAAGTAATTTATTAGAAATGCATACAACATTGCATCTGTTTCTCAAAGATGTTCTCTAGTAATTATTTTTGGCTTTCTATTACAGGCACCATATTAATATTCTAAGAATCTATGTGGTTTTATTTATAAATTCATCTAATGTTAATGCATTCATCAAAAGCTGTTGATACACTAAAAAGCTCACTATAAAATGCAATGGTGAACAAACAAATTAATCATATTTTTGCTTAAATCTCAATGCTTAAAGTTTGATTAAATAATGTGTTAATGACTTAATAAAAAAATTCCTATGAGCTGAATTTTTCCCATTGCTAGAAGCAAAAAGTATTTACCATGATTGTGTTTATACACCATTTTAATGCTTTTTAGCATACTCTAAGTGACCTTCAACCCCTTTACTTTTACTGATGAGATACTGTTCTCCTTGATGATGAGCAAATGGACAACTATTAGTAATAAGGTCCTTTTGCAGCTGGGATTGACTCCTGGTGAGATGGTACCTAGATCCAAACAACAGATGTCTCCTCTCTGAATGATAGGATTTGGAGGACTCCCATACCCATTCACAGGAGACTTCTCGATGGCAGGAGCAATTTAACTATAAATAATGTCTCTCAAATTTCCCATTGCCAGGGTCATTAGAGTATTAGGGTATCATCTTTGTATCATCTTTGCTTTAAAAAAACTGTCCTGCTTCAGAGGAAGTATTCAGATGAAAATGTTGAAGGAAATATTCTATCCAATTGGTTGCTTAGTATTGTATACATATTGTCACTCAAATCACTATACCAAATTATGTTTGTTTAGATGCAAGGTTTCTCCACCTGGAGGGAAAACCTTAAATATGATTTTTCTTTTCACAGCTCTTTATTGTAATACATTGTGTCGGCTTGGGTTCTTCAGGAAGCGTGTGATAAAACACAGAAGAACAAGAGGTTTGTTAGGAGTAATGCAAATTAAAGATAGAGGATAGAGGAGAGGAGTAGGAGGGCGAAGTCTGTAGACCATGATGCCATGAATGAGAGGGGAAGGAAGGATTGGGGGGTACCACAGCAGACCTTTGTGGAGCTCTGAGGAAGCCTCAGCCAATTTGGTGGGAAGTTCTATTACAAAAACTGCCTGGAGGGGAGCCCCATGTTGAGCAAAAATGACTAGCCCCTGCTACCCTATGCATGCTCAGTTATTGGCTTGTGCTGTCTCAGAAGATCATGTCCTCAACTTGGAGGCTAAATCCCCTGCAAGCAGAGTAACAAACCACAAGATCTCCAATGAGGAGAACTTCAAGTGGCCCCCTTTTATGGCCTCCATGAACATCTATTTCCATCCCTAGCTGCAATCTCAGAAATGCCCTTTCCTGAATTCTCTACCTGGTGAACTTCTACCCTGCCATTAAACTTCTTTTAAGGTCCTTTAAACCTCTCTCCCCCATACCAAGCACAGTAAGTCTTCTATACTTACTTATCTTTTTTCTATCCCTTTGTACTCACCATTAATAGACCCTTTTGTACATTGCATTATACTTGTACTTTAGAACACGATGACAGTGCCAAAAACCAATCACATTGCAGAGGATGAGTCTAAGACAAGGAACTGATTTAGAAACTTATTTTAAATACCCAAGCAAGGGTTGAATAAGACCTGAATGACAATAACAGTAATCATAGGAACACTTGAGAAAAAAACTAAAATGTCAAATCAGTAGACTGGAAATCTCCTAAGAGCAAAGACTATTTCTTCTTGATCTGTATTCCTAGGAGCATCAGCACCATATTTTTCACAAATGTATACTCATTAAGTATTGGTTAGATGGAAATTATTATTTAAAAAGTGCATCAGGTTTCTATTTACTTGGTCTCATAAAATGTTTTTGTGGAATGGCCACATCTAACATGTTGAGTTCTTTAAGGGCAAGGGCTAGGTTGTTATGGCTTTCCTTCTCCCTGTGGCTAGGAAAGCATTTCAAAGATCTGTTATTTTTGCTTGTTTTTTTTTTTTTGTTTTGTTTCGTTTTTTGTTACCATAATGTGTAAAAGAAAACTTCACACAAGAAATAAAAAAAAATTATAATTAAAATGTACTGAATTATGATGTTATATGGATAGCATTAAAATGTGCTGAATCATCACGCTATATGGAAAACATAGGGGAAATACTACAAAGTTCATAGAAAAACTTTTGCATCCTGTTTGCATCCTGTCTCAAATATATTGATCTGAAGCTGTTTTCTCTCTTTGAGTATCAGCTTCCCTACTCATATAAAAGAAAAATAATTATAATACAAGGTATTAAATTCCTAACCCAATTAATGGAGATCTAAAATGAAATATATCTACAAAGATTATATTATTGTATTAGGTCATAAAAATGATCTGAATCTTCAAACCAAGACACGGTGGTGGGCATTATAACTTTTTGGTATCACATTAGGGAAAAATCTATTCAAGGATTACCTTGGGTAATGTTCTTAATTCAAATGTTTACTACTAATTAAAGATCATAAACATGGTGAAGTCATGTGTTAACTTGATTCTGTCTGAAAATAAGCTAATTACTTCAGTACCGTTGAATGAAAACCCTGAAGTTGCGTGGTCCCATTGGCCAGTTTTATATTGAAGCTAGTAACCTATCCTAACATTACCTATAGATATGCAGCTTCTCAAAATGTTCTTTGTACAGGTCATAATATCTTATTGGACCCTCCCTAATTAATGAACTGAATGGAAACTTTGATATGTGTTCATTTTCTATATTCATGAAAGTCACAGTTTTTCACCTTTTAAAAATTTTACTTAACAATAGATTAGAATTAGGCTGTTTGAATTTGAGTCCCTGTTCTACCATTTAATAACTGTTTGACCTTGAGCAAATTACTTAACTCTTCATATAACTTTTCTTATATGTAAAATAAGACCAACATTTCTTCATATGACTTTTTATAGGATTATTGATATGCACATAAACTTCCTAAAATGTTACCTGGCAAATGAGTAATCAATTAATGTTTTTCCTTTTCCTTTGACTCCTTCTTCTCCTTCATCTTCTTAAATAGTTTATCCAAACCCATTTGAAAATCATTCATTTAACTATATTGTATATTTTCAGAATACTTTTCCATAGGTTTCAATAATAATTCATGTTCTTTTTAGCAATTATTTATTTTGTCTTATTAAGGATATTAAGTAGCTCCTGCTCAGCAATTAAGTAAGATAAGATTTTTCAATATTCCTTTTTTTCTCATATTTTTACTGTGGTGTCCGAGTTAATATAACTGCTTTCTCTCTGGTGTCTGACTCTTTGACCAACGAACCTCTTTGACCTCCTGACACCAGCCATGCATTCACACTTATATCTCCAATCATAGTCACTCAGGAGAGGTATTCATGTCCTTAATTATTTTCATGACCTTCTAGATTTTTGTCACTGATACTGTATCATGCCAGATATGATCCTACCTATTCGGGATTATTTAGGACTTTTATGGTTCTTTTTTTTTTTTTTTTTTGTAAGGAAAGTGGTAGTAGGAATAATAACAAAGATGTGACTCTTCATATGCTTTCTATAGAATCTCCCTAAATAATTTGTACAATTTCTGCAATTTACATAATCTTCCTTTTACAGATGCAGGAATTGACTGGAGAAGTTTTAACTGAATTGCCCCAGTTCACAGAGGAACAAGGAACAGAAGTAGGGCTCCAATCTAGCCAGGTAGCTTGATTCCAATCCCTGCCTCTTCCCATTGTTCCTGCTTCCCCTTCTCTTATTGCCAAAATTGATTTTCTCAAAATAAGACTTGTTCAGTAAAAAAAAAATGTTAACACAGGTTAACTATTAAGTTTTATGACTACTCCAAGAGAGCTATAGCAATACACATGCCAGAAAACAACACATTCTAAAAGATATACTCAAATCACCTGCTTCTTTCTTGGATCACTTTTGTGAATGTGTGATGGTTCAATGTTTGTTTTTTAATTTCTGTAATGACCCAACATCCAGTCTAAAGGCCGGAATGATCTGAAACTGCTTTCCTTCATTTTGGTATTGCTAAAATAGTATCCCTAGTTGAAGAAACCTCTATGTAAATCTTATTACCACTTAATCTAACACCCAGGTTATCCTAGCGTGTTCTCATTCAAATTTGATTTACCTGACTGGCAAATTCTTAGAGATTAATAGGCAGAATTATGTGATAGAACAGCAAGTGATGCCAGGAAGAATCTTTGACTACATTGGTTCTGGAACAGGGCCCGTAAGTTATAAACAACTCCAGATAATAGTCTTACAATCTCTGAGTGCTCTAAATCTTTGTTTTCGATCACAGCATCAATGTTATCTCTAAGAAAAGCATGGTTTTACTTACCATTTGTAAGCTTCATAGCCGGAGGGATAAACAGCCTAGACAAAAAAAAAAAAAAAAAGTGAGAGACATAAGCTTGGCTGGATTTTAAAGGGGTAAATGTATTATAATAAGTAAATTACAGGAATAACCAGGGGTCATAAAAATGAATGCCAAAATATTCCAAATCTAAACATCATTGCCCCTGAAAGTGTGAAAGTGAATTTGTTTTCCTTGATTAGTAATCAAAAGCCTTCCTCCAAAAAACTTACCTAACAGGCAAGATTACATTCACTTCGCCTTATACCTATAGTAATGCGGAAACACTGACCTAAATCAAGTTTCTGTTGGTAGAAGTTAAACTTTTTTTTTCCTCAAAACTTCACATTACAGGAAGAAAAAAAAACCTTCTTGCTTGAAGCCACTGTAATACTGCTCCTTTCTGGTGCATTAGTTTAATAGAGGTTTTGTGGGGTTTTTGTTGTTTTTTAAAATTTTTTTTTCTCCAAAGGAACATTAGTGTATTTTTTTAAAGCAACTATATATCAGTTGAATGCCATCTCCATAAGAAGTAGTAGTCTGTTTTCTTGTGCACACAACATGAATTTTAGTCATTTTCCCTGTGAATATATTTAAAGAAATTATTTTCTGCCTAATTAAATAGTGACTTTCCCTAATAAACTGTTTCAGAAAGCAATCTTCTAAGGTAAGTGAAGGGAATGACTTTTTTTTAATGGTTCACTCGTGTCTCTGAGCGCAGAAACAAAGTTATAGCCATCAAGCCAACAAAAGACTCCATTATGGCCTTTGTCTTCAAAATTCAAGCTTAACTTCCAGAAAACCCTGTTTGAAGTAAATTAAAATGGGTAGTACATTCTTTTACAAAGGGATTCAATGTAGACCAACTACATTTGTTTTCAGTGTGTGGTGAAGCATTTTATCCTCATGTTTATAAATCTAATGGTCAATAAAACTGGAAGCGGGAGAATCGATTGTCCTTGCCATTAAGAAGTCTTCAGAATTACACCTCTCTGAGCATCCTCCACTGTTCTGCAGTCCCTTGCCATCGGATTTCACAAATTTAGAAATTATTAATTAGAAACATGCAGTCCTCAAGGATAAACACAAGCAGAGTGCCACCCAGTGAGATGCGCTGGGACAATGCAACAATCTGTCACATTTGTAGTCAAATGCCCACATTGGTAAAGAGGAAGTGTTGCATACAAACGTGACTATAATGCTGCATTGGTTTTTTATGGGGGGGGGGCATCTATCCATAGTTTGGTCTTCTATAATATCACTGTTTCCTGATGAGAAATGAGACCAATGTATCTTGAAATAACTAAGCTAAACAATAGTGAGACTGGGCATACTTTTGTATCACTGTGTTAAACAATATGAGACCAGGAATATTTTCCTGTGCCTATGTTAAGCAATACTGAGACAAGCAAAAATATTTTATTGAGTTGCTCAAAAAACAAAACAAAACAAAACAAAACAACAAAAAAAAACTTCCTTTGGAAATATTGGACAATGAATCAACTAAAAAGTTACTTATCCAGTCTAATAGGCTGCTAATGTTTAAAATGAAGACTAGTTTTAAGACTTTTACCTTATTGTAATCACTAAACCACTATGTGTCATAAATGGTGCCCAGAACAATCAGTGCCCCACCTTATAAGAAACCTTAAAATCACCCACTGGAGACTGAATATCCCTCAAATAACTTCCCCTAACTTAACTGTCTGAACATCACTAAGACTCTCAAGTTCATGTTCTCCATTACTATAGTAGGTCTAATAAATGTAGCTTCACTTGATCAGATATTTCTGATGGTTTTGGGAAGATTTGACAATCGGCTCATCATTCATCACGCATTCAAATATCTCTCCTTGAAAAATTACAGAGTAAGAGAAAATCTTTTATCTCAGTAGTATACAAAGGGTAGTTACTGCATAGATGATTTCTGGTACAGTAAAACCAAGAAATTCATGTATTTTTCAGGTACCAAATATGTACCAGGTACCATAGTAGGGGCTACTAACAGGGAATAAAATGGACTCCATCCCTTCCTTATGGAATATAAATCCATGTTCAAATCTGTAACCAGCTAACTAGCTACAAAACTGGAAGTAGGTAACAATCTAGGCTTTACTTTCCCCATCTTTAAAGACTGATTAGGGACGCCTGGGTGGCTCAGTTGGTTGGACGACTGCCTCCGGCTCAGGGCGTGATCCTGGAGTCCCGGGATCGAGTCCCACATCAGGCTCCCAGCTCCATGGGGAGTCTGCTTTGCTCTCTGACCTTCTCCTCGCTCATGCTCTCTCTCACTGTCTCTCTCTCTCAAATAAATAAATAAAATCTTAAAAATAAATAAATAAATAAAGAATGACTAATAATAATTTCTCTATAAAACTTTTGCAAGGATTGAATGTGCTCAGTATGTATAGAATTTATAATGCTGGGCACATAACAGACCCTTAACAAAATGTAATGTCCCCCCCGCCAAAACTAGTGTTTTAAAGAGCAAAGAACATAAATAAATCCAAATAAATGATAAAATAGTTGCAAATTATATTGATTAGTATGAAAAAAATAAAGGGAAATAAGAAAAGAATATAAGTGGGCTAGTGGGGTGTTCAAAGGATATTTTATCTGAGAATATGATATTGTAGTTGCTACTCAAGGAGTAGGAACAAACCAAGAGAGAGGTGTGCACATTCGAAGTAGAAAAATACTCAGATGAAAATGTAAAGGCCCTAAAATGAGGAGTAGGGAGAAGAGAGTCTGCAGGTTTTAAGCAAGTCCAGTATGGTTAGAGCTCCATGAACAAAGTGAGAGAATTACTACCACTACCAGTAAGCCCTAAGAGGTAGAAATATCAAAAAGCAAAGGGTCAGGGTAATGGGCAGAGTTACTGCTTAGCCTGGAGAGTCTTCAGTGCTTAATTTCGCCAAATACATGTCACCAAGTTGGACCGTTCTACAAATCCTCAAAGTACATCGGAGACAGATGAAGGCAGGGGAAGACTCTAAAAGAACACAAAGATTCCATCCAGTTTTGTCAGGCTGAGACAGCTTCCTGGAAAGGCTGAAGAAGTCAAATGCGTATCATGTTGTATGGTGGGCGAACTCTGATTCTAATCTACTCTACAGGAAGCAAGGTGGAGGCAGGTTTATCTGTTAGAGCTTCATGAATATCATCTACTTCTACTTTGTTTCCTGAAAAAATGAATTCAAATGCACTATCTTGATTTGTGAAAGTAGGCAATGTTGCTATGACTAAATTTCTATTTTTTTTTAATACAGAATGTCTAAAAATACGAACAGAAAGTGGGGAGTAAATACTATAAGACTTTTTATTTCTCTAGAGGTTAAGGCTTTTTAGGTTCACTTTTGGAAAAGTTGAATCTATCAAAACTCCCAGACAAATCTGTACAGTAGTTAGTACAAGTGCTCAATGTTTTCCTACTTGATTTTTATCAAAGTATTTTTATTAAATATTTATTAAATTAAAATTTTTATATTTGGTATCATAAAGTCCCTGAAATATAAGTCAATGAAATAATCTATTCATTTTAGGTTTTACTGCTCTATTCCATGAATCTTGAGAAGATTCTATTATTTCACAGGAGTTTGGTCCACAATTATTATTCCATTAAACACCCATCATCCAGATCAAAAAGCCTTTATAAAAATCAAAATGCTACTCACATGAAAATAATCGAAAACTGTGGAATATTTCTTTTGGAACAGTTCACCTCTCATCCTCTACAAATACATAATTTTGCTTGCATAGCTGCACAATTACAACATTATAATTTAATCAATCTTATAAACGTCTCCATCTCCCCTAATTAATTGTGTTTTATGCTCAAGACCAGATTAATTATTCAAAAGTCTTTATATATCTTCTTTACAGAATCCATCAGGGAATCCTAGCATGTCCAAGATAAGAAAGTGAGATAAAAATAACTTAGCCTCATAATTATAAGATGATGTAGGCTACAGTATGCTTTCATTGGTAGGTTAAAAGTCTATGTATGTCATGGGGAAATGGATCCATTAAAATTATAACACCAACTGAAAATATTAGATTATAAAATATGTTCACAATATTAAATATATAAAAAATATGCTATTTATGCTTGAACATAAATAGCAAACCTTCACTTGGCTAAAAAGTTTCTCTTTTAGAGAGTTGATGTTTCTCAAGTTTTGAAATATGTCTCTGGATCCTTTTTTCTCTTTGTGTTCTCATCTTCCTTATTATGAAAAATCTCTCTACAGTGGTGATATTTTACATCTGATTGTTACATTTTTGCAGATAATATGTCCAAAGAAATTATTGTGACTACAATGAGGAAAAACAATCAGGTTCTCCTTAATGCTTATAATTTCTTTCTCTCTGTGTCCCCATTTCTATCTCTCTCTGTCCACCTATCTCTCTGTGACATACACAGACACACACACATGCACACACACACACAATGAATCCCTTTTCTTTTCTTTTCTTTTTTTATTTATTTATTTGACAGAGAGATCACAAGTAGGCAGAGAGGCAAGCGGAGGGGGGGTGGAAAGCAGGCTCCCTGCTGAGCAGAGAGCCTGATGCAGAGCTCAATCCCAGGACCCTGAGATCATGACCTGAGCTGAAGGCAGAGGCTTAACCCACTGAGCCACCCAGGCACCCCTCCCTTTACTTTTCAACAGAGAAATAAAGAGAGTAGGCTAATGCAATTATAAAAAACCCAAAATTCAGACAATTCCAACATTTTCATGGTTTAACATAAAGAAATCACTTCACTCATAGCCAATAAGGACAGAAAGGCTCTTCCAATGCAATTTTACAAGGATCCAAGATCTGTCCTTCTCAGCCTCAGCTATAGTACAACACAGACCTGCACTTCACTGTCTGAATCCAGCCAGGAGTCAAGAGAACACTCAGATTGTGGGGTGTTTTGTTTTTGGAGATATAACAGAAATAGAACATCATATTAGTTTCAGGTATATAACATACTCAGTATTTGTGTATACTGTGAAATGATCAGTGTGAGTGTTTTTGCTTTGTTTGTTTTTTTTTTTTTATGTCCCAAGTCTGGAGGTAGCATACATCACTCTGCTGCATTGTACTGGCCAGAATCCAGGTGCATGCCTCTATCGAAGGGCCAGGAAGACAAAAACTCTTGCTTCACTATGTGTTGGGAGGATCTGAACCCATATTATTTTCCAGAACAAGTTTCTTGTGGATTATCCAACCAACTGATGCATATAGTATCATAGACATGAAATGAGTTGGTTGAGATAAGAACACAAATTGACCTGCACAAAATTATGTCACCAAAGTTGTAGAGAAATGATGCAGAGTAGACAAGCTTTCATAAACTACCACAAACAAGCACCGATGCTTTTGAAAGGGCTGAGATTTGAATGATATTCTTGAGGAAGAATTGGTTAGTACCATAAATGTTTTAACACAAATATCAGTCCCTCCTATAATAAGTATCCACAGTCAGTTTTATTAAGTGCCAAAGAATGATCTAAACTTCAGGTCACCTCATTATCAAAATTACCTTTATAAACACCAATTTACAGATGAGAAAAACAGGTTCTTAGGAAGACAGTCAAACCAGAGTCCATAATCAAAGATTTTAATCAGAGTATTACCCTGGCTTACATAATACCTCCCACCGACACACACACATTCACACAAACACACATTTGGAGGGGAATATTGTATGTATGTTTTTAAGAACATATTTTGTGATTTGAATCAAATCATTTGGAATTCTAAACCCTGTTGTGTCATGCATGGTTCCAATGCTCCTTTTACAAGGAACTAATCCTCCCCAAGAAAGTTTAACTCTCAGAATGCCAATATACATTTTACTCCTTTTAAACTTATATTTTTATTAAGAATGTATCATCACTACTTGAATGTGAGAACCATGAGAGAAGGGATTTTGCTTGTCTTCCAAGTTATACCCGCAGCACCGAACCCCATACTTGGTAAGAACTGAATGAATAAGAGCCCTAAATCAATGAATGACTAAAAGCTAAGACTCCATTGCTGGGTAATACAGACACTATCTGTGCTTCCCACCACCAAGAGTTAATCTTCTATCTCAAGTCAGTTAAATAAGCTATCGCCATACAGGAAAGTACAAGTTATGGCAGAAGAAATAGGCTTAAATATGAAAGTAGACAACAGCAATTTTCAAATCCCATGTGAATATGAGTCATTATTTTTATGTTATTGCTAAAAATAAAGATATAGAACACCTATGCCCATGGAGCTCAGCAGAAAAGTTTTCGATGAGCTGCAGGTGACCGTTTTGTGTGAAAGAAACATTATCCTATCCAAAAGTGGCCTTAGGGAAGATGAACTGCCCTACTATTGACCCCAAAAAGAAGGCAGATCTGAAGACAGTCAACACATCCTCTCCACACAAGACCTGGTGAGTCACATTTGTGACTATAGAGGAATAATAAACAGCCTTTGGTTATTTGTGGATTTGCACAAAAGTCAAATTGACATTTTTTTTTAAAAAATTGGAAAAAATGACAATCTTTTTCCCCCCAACAAAATCAGTAAAAAACATACTTCCTGGAGACATTTTTGACATTTACAATATCAATTATTACTTAGCTATCATGGTTTTTTTTTCTTTTTCTTCAAGTGTTGTCTAGCATTATTATTATTTATTCAAATACTGCCTTTGTCTCTGAAATACTGTTTCATGAAGCAGAGCTCCCCACCCCAAACTCCTTTTCTGGGTCACTTTTTGACAAGAAACAAGTACTAATAAAATTGTCCTGCTAAACACACACTGAAGGACTAAATAATACCTCTTTCCCTTCTCCCACCGCTGGTTATATTATTTATGAGTTGCTAAAACTCTTTCCATGCACAGGCTGTGCCTCTGGATTTTGTTAATAGCATGGACACTGGAAAAATAAAACAATGTAATAGGAAATCAAATAAGATAATAAAAATTGTCCTTCTGGGTTATTGTTTTGCTTGATATTATAAAATAGATGCTAAATCTAAGAGTTTTCCATTTTGTCTGTTCAAGACAAGGGCATTCATAAACTTATTATATCATTTTAGGTATGTTTAATTTTACTGAAAAGCAAAATTGGACAAGGACTTCATTTATCCATCAATTTCACTTACCATTTTACTAAAATTAATCACTTCAAATTTGCAAATTATTTAAGTCTAAGACTCACTGACAAAAAACTTTCATATAGGTTAGATAGATGATAGATAGCTAGCTAGCAAATGCACCAAACACATTTAATCTTTCCTGCCATGTCTGAAAGATGATATGATTATAATATGATAATATATATTATATTATTATAATATTATTTTATTATTTGATCATGCAATAGTTTTGCTGTCACCTCCCAGGAATTAATAATTATTATTGTAAGAGATTTTTACCATATTACAATTATTATTGTAAGAGATTTTACCATTATTCTTCCATACATATGTGTGTGTGTGTGTATATATATATATATATATATATATATCAATTTACTAACTTCTTGAAAAATTAAATAGATATAGCACACTATGGGTCATGGATTCCAGCAGAGGACCAGTTTTGAAACCCACTAAGTAGCTGGGTAAATTTGGGAAAATCACTTTTATTTTTCTTGTATTTTTTAAAAGTTTATTTCACTACTTTACAGCATATTGTTAAGAGTTGAAATATGTCATGCCTGTATGACTTCTATATAAATATGTAATTTGCTTTTCCCTTCTTAAAAGCTTTTTTTTTTTTTCCATTTAGTTAGGAAATGTTAGCAGTGTATGTCCATGTAGAACATTTTAGGATTGATTCGCTGATACTTGGTAGAACTTTGACCATGAACAAATGATTCCTCAAATACAGAAAGTTTTCTGTTTTTTTCCCCTCCCCATTAATTATTTCTTGCTTCATTGACTTTCTTTCTTCTAAAACTTAATCTTTTTTTAACTTTAATTTAATTTAATTCAATTTTAATTAATGTATTAATAAAATTAATTTTAATTTAATTAAGTTTAGCTTTGTATTCTATTTAATCTGTCATTGCATTTTTCATTTTATTTTATTTTATTTTTAATTTTTTATTTTTTATAAAGATATATTTTTATCCCCAGGGGTACAGGTCTGTGAATCGCCAGGTTTACATACTTCACAGCACTCACCAAAGCACATACCCTCCCCAATGTCCATAACCCACCCCCCTTCTCCCAACCCCCCTCCCCCCAGCAACCCTCAGTTTGTTTTGTGAGATTGAGAGTCACTTATGTTGTATCTCCCTCCCAATCCCATCTTGTTTCATTTATTCTTCTCCTACCCACTTAAGCCCCCATGTTGCATCACCACTTCCTCATATCAGGGAGGTCATATGATAGTTGTCTTTCTCTGCTTGACTTATTTCACTAAGCATGATATGCTCTAGTTCCATCCATGTTGTCGCAAATGGCAAGATTTCATTTCTTTTGATGGCTGCATAGTATTCCATTGTGTATATTTACCACATCTTCTTGATCCATTCATCTGTTGATGGACATCTAGATTCTATTTATTCATGTGACAGACAGATCACAAGTAGGCAGAGAGGCAGGCAGAGAGAGAGGAAGGGAAGCAGGCTCCCACTGAACAGAGAGCCCTATGCGATGCAGGGCTCTATCCCAGGTCCCTGAGGTCATGACCTGAGCCGAAGGCAGAGGCTTTAACCCATTGAGCCACCCAGGTGCCCCTGTATTTTTTATTTTATATCCAATTTCTCATTTCAGTTTCTAATATTTAACCAAGTCTTTTCTTTCATTTTACCCATTATTTGTTGATTGTTTTATTTTGAGATAATTATTAAGTAGTAATTTATAATGTTACTAAATAATAATTTTATAATATTAAATATCTTATATCAAATAGATTATTAAATTAAACAATATATTGTTTTCTAATATTAAACTTACATATTTTATAATATTTAGCTAGTGGATGTCATTTACTAGTTATTAAATAGTAAATAGTGATTAAAATTTTTATTAAATAGTAATTTTTTCTTATATGAAATATAATTTTATACATGTAATATTCTTGCTAATTTCTGTGAAGATACTATGTGCAATTAACTGAGTATTTTATATTTTCTTTACAGATATTAATTCTGTGTCCTCAGGGGATGTTATTTTTCTTTTTAAGACATTTCTCTGATGGTCTTAGTTTTCCTAAAATACATGATCTTTCTTGTTTACAATTCATTAGTATATGCAGTGGTTAATTTTGTCAACTTGACTGGCCACAGGGTATGCAGACTAAATGTTATTTTGTGGTATATCCATGAGGGTGTTTCTGGATTACATTAACAATTGAATCAGTAAAATAGATTTCTATCCCCAGTTTGGATAGGTTGTGTCCAATCTGTTCAGGATCTTAATAGAACAAATGGTGATGGAAGGAGGAATGCACCCCTTTTCTTCCATCTCACCACTTGATCTGGGACATCTCATCTTCTCTTCCACCCTTGGACTAGGATTTATATCATCAGCTCCCCTGCTTCTCAGGCCTTCTGACTCAGACTGAATTATACCATTTTATTTCCTTGGTCTCCAGCTTATAGATAGCAGATCACAGGACTTCTCTGATTCTATATTTGTATGAACCAAATCTTAATATATATGTTGTGTTGTATATATAATGTGTATATATGTGTAAATACATTTATACATACATATATAGGCATATATAGATGTATATGTAAAGCATACATATATGTGTATATACATATGTGTACATATATACACACATACATACACACACATGCCCTAAATTGGTTCTGTTTCTCTGGAGAATATTGATATCTAGATTTACTTCTTTAGTCCAACAGTTAACTAACAGTTAACCACTAATCTTCCTAGGTTCTGATTAGATAAGTCTGACACCAGAGGCGGTATACGTATTTGAGGTAAAGAAGAGAAATATGGAAACAGGCTCTTCCTAAAATGTAGTTGCTTATGCCTTAGTATGGTTTTCTCCTGGATCTAAGGAGTGTGTAGTTCAACTTATTTTGTATAACTCAACTCCTGGCATCTGCTCTTATGAATCTCTCGCATCAATAATTCAAATTTTATTTAGGCTACCACTTTGCTTGGTTTCCTGTTGCTAATTTGGTAGAACATTGCTACCTTTTATGCTTTAGAACAATATTTCACAGTATTCCCATTCTTGTATGCTCTCCAATCAGAGTTTACCTTTATCACAGGAACTTACTCAAGACTGAAAAGGCAGATGGAACGATACAAAATCCATCGTTTTCCAGAGGCAGTGGGAGCCAGATACTCAGAAGACAAATGCCAGCAACAACCCTGTAAGCTCTTAAGAATCACTTGTATCACGCAGTAGAGTAAGATCTGAGAGCTTCTCAGAGATTCTTGAGAATTGCCACAAATTCTAAGTGATTTTTTAAAAATTTTATTTATTTATTTGACAGAGAGACAGAGAGAGATCAAGATCACAAGTAGGCAGAGAGGTAAGCAGAGAGAGAGGGGGAAGCAGGCTCCCTACTGAGCAGGGAGCCCAATGCGGGGCTCAATCCCAGGACTCTGAGATCATGACCTGAGCCGAAGGCAGAGGCTTAACCCACTGAGCCACCCAGGTGCCCTCTAGGTGATCTTTTCAAGTCACTCTCTGTGATGACGCAAGCTGAGACCTTAATTATTAAATACTAACTTTTGGAAGCAGCTTCTAGGACCTTCATGTCCATCTCCTCCAAAATTCATGTAAGCCTCTTTCCTCTATCTTAAACCCTTTATACATATAAAACATAGCACAGTTTCTGTTTTCCTGACTGAACCCTGATAAATTCAGTCACAGATTTGGCTTTTAGGCAAACACTTTGTCAGTTGTTTTAAGGATAAGAGAGTAGCTTATGATTAATTCTTTATTAATTAATGGCCATACCATGTCCTGAACACACAGACCTGATCTCTCAACTCGTGTGGTTATCTACTGGGAAAATACATATATATTTTTCTTTGTGTTTTGTGTTTTTATTTGGTTGGGTTTTGTTGGGGGATTTTTGGTAGTGTTGTCTTTTACCTCCATAAGATGTCCACTTTAGTTGAAATTTTCTTCAATGTAATCCTAACATGTTATATTATCTAGGAAATTTCTATTATTCTCTTTGGTTGATACTATCTCCCAAGATTTCCAGCACAGTATCTGATCTATATTATTTTAATATGTTTAGATCTTTCAATGAGACATGAGGGAAGAATAATAAATACATGTGTTTAGTAAGCCAAGGTTTTAGAAATTATTTTATTCCACACTATTCAGAATATCAAAATATTCAGAATATCAAAATTCAGAATATCAAGATGGTAGTTTAGTCAAATAAGGTCAGTAAGTGTTCTATACTATTTCCTTTACCCTGAAAATTCAGGGTGTACACTGGTATAGACTGTGAGACATGGTTATAGACCATGAGAAGACTTGCAATAAGTCTATAAAAATGTATTTAATCTTATGCTTTCTAAAGTTATTTAACTATTTTACTTGCTACAAATAATGGCATTCTATAATATAGGGGTTTATATTTTCATTCTGTGGTTGTTAAAGGAACTGATATAGTGGTTATTAATGGGGGGAAAATAGGTATAGAAATACATAAAAGAATCCTAAAAAAAAATGCAATGTTATTCAAGCACATCACCACATTCTCTGGTTCTAGTAATTATTCTTTTCTTGTTCTGATTGTTCTTAATTGCATCTTGAGTGTTAACAATCCCAGGACACAATGCAGTTAAATATTAACTAAACTATTGAGAACAAACAGCTGCAGTAATTAATAAAACATCAGAAGAGAAGAACATGGAAATACCAATATTCTTAATATTTTTAGAAGGTTATATGATACCTTATCAGTGTGATCACTTACTGGTAAGACTAATTATGCTAAGTTCTGAAATCTGTACATAAATAATATACTACCACCATTCACACTGATGAGTTTCCTGTCAATTGCACTCCTACATTTCCCACTAAAACTACATGTTTTCTTACAACTAAGAGTCACCAAGTAATAGATCAGTCTTATTTCTGTCCAATAACACCTTTTCAAGGTCCTGAAACTTGAGAATTTTATGTCACTTTGCTTGAAGAAATTATAACTTGCATATTCTTAGCCCATAACCTTCCCATAATAAGCAACGGTCATTGACTAAAGATTCTTTTTGCTTTTTCTGCAACAAAGAATTACCATCTCTTTCAGAATTCTGTCAGATATGTCTTATATTTACACTTGTTCTGTTGCCCAGTTTGTAGGACCATTTTCTCTCACCTACCTAAATACAACACATTCCTGACAGTTCCTTCTCAAGGTCATCTCTCATTATTAATGACTGTTCCATATTGCTATCAGAATTGTTTTTCAAAACAAAACAATCAGGGAAGAAGTCAAGAGGTGGAAAAGTAGCAGGCTGAGACAGCATCAGGTAGCAGGTGATCAGCTAGATAGCTTATCAAACCATTCTAAACACCTACAAATCCAACAAGATATCAAAAAGAAGATGATCAGCAATTCTAGAAACAGAGAATTGACCATTTTCTGGAAGGTAGGACCAGTGGAGAAGTGAATCCAAAGCAACAGGAAGATAGACCATGGGGTGAGGGGCCAGCTCCAGGCAAGCAGTGCAGGAAAGGAGCACAAAAATCAGAACTTTTAAAAGTCTGGGACATTGCTCCAGAGGCTAAGCTGGGGGTAAGCCCACGTGGGGACAGCGTGGCCTCAGGTCCCGCAGGGTCACAGAAGGATCCAGGATGTCTGAGTGTCGCAGAGCTCACAGGTATTAGAGCAGGGAAGCTGGCTACAGAGATAGAGCCGAGGAGTGAGCTCTCAACTTGGGGTTACCTTATTGTGATCCATAGCACAGGCCACTGCTCTGTAAGCAGGGACCCCACAAGATCTGGGGAGACCCCCCTGGAAGAGCTCAGGGATCTGTGGGGTTCCAAGACTCCAGATGGGACTGTGTGCCAGAGGCAGAGAAGCTTGGTCAGAGGCTGGGTGAGCTCCAAGTACGGCCAGAGGCTAGGGAGACAGGAGTGATTGAGTGCTTTTCTCCGAGGGCACACTGAGGAGGAGGGCCCCGAGCTCTCGGCTCCTCCAGGCTGGAGATTGGGAGGCCACCATTTTCATTCCCATCCTCTGGAACTCTATGGAAAGCATTCAGGGAACAAAAGCTCCCCAAAAGCTAACCTGAGCAGATTATTAGCCTGGCCCCTGGTAAGGGTAGTGCAATTCCTCCTCAGGCAAAGACACTTGAGAATCACTATAATAGGCCCCTCTCCCAGAAGATCAACAAGAAATCCAGCCAAAACCAAGTTCACTCACCAAGGAGAACAGCAGAATTCCAGAGAAGGAGAAAGCAAAGCATGGAATTCATGGCTTTCTCCCCATGATTCTTTAGTCTTGCAAAGTGAATTTTTTAAATTTTATTATTTTTTTCTTCTACTAAATATTTTTTTAACTTTTGTCCTTTCCTCTTTTAATGTTTTTTAACAAGTTTATCTTAACAATGTCTTCCATTAAAAAAACTTTTTTTTACCTTCATTATTATAGTCATATTTTATCATACATTGTATCTAACTTTATTTTTTTGTATACACATAAGGTTTTTTCTTTGAAGAAAGTCTGGGGTACAACTTCTTCTATAGATCAAAATATACCCTAAATCTAGCACAGGGCTTTGTTCTAGTCTCCAGCCTGAGCAAATTCTCTCTACTTTCTTTTTCCTTATTCTCCCAACCAACTTATATTATCAACTCCTTTTTTAGAAATTAAAAAAAAAAATTCATCTTCATAGTTATATTCCATCCCTTCATTGTGTTTACCTTTATATATGTTTTTCATTCTTTAAAATTTGAGGAGGTAGTTTCTTCTAAGAAACCAAAATACTAACAAAACTAAGTGGGTGATACTCTTCTATTCACCAGTCTAATATATAGATTTTTTCTTTCTTTTTTATATTTTTTCTTTATTTGTTTTCATTTTTAATTTTTTTCCTGAACTTCTTTTTACCCCCTTTTTCCCTCCACAACTTGGGGTCTCTTCTGATTTGGTTAAAGCACATTTTCCTGGGGTCTCTGTGACCCTTTTAGTATTTTATTCACTCCTTCAATATTTTTATCTGGATAAAATGACAAGGCAGAAAAACTCACCACACAAAAAAAAGAACAAGAGGCAGTACCAAAGGCTAGGGACCTGGTAATATGTCATTGGTAATATGACATTGGTAATATGTCAGATCTAGAGTTCAGAATCATGATTCTCAAGGTGCTAGCCGGGCTCGAAAAAGGCATGGAAGATATTAGAGAAACCCTGTCTGGAGAAATAAAAGCTTTTTCTGGAGAAATAAAAAAACTAATATCTAACCAAGTTGAAATTTAAAAAGCTACTAATCAGGTGCAATAAAAAATGGAGGCTCTTACTGCTAGGATAAAAGAGGCAGAAGAGAGAATTAGTGATATAGAAGACCAAATGACAGAGAATAAAGAAGCTGAGCAAAAGAGGGACAAACAGCTACTGGACCACAAGGAGAGAATTCGAGAGATAAGTGACACCATAAGATGAAAAAACATTAGAATAATTGAGATTCCAGAAGAAGAGGAAAGAGAGAGGGGAGCAGAAGGTATATTGGAGGGGCGCCTGGGTGGCTCAGTGGGTTAAAGCCGAGGCCTTCGGCTCAGGTCATGATCCCAGGGTCCTGGGATCAAGCCCCACATCGGGCTTTCTGCTCAGCAGGATGTCTGCTTCCCTTCCTCTCTCTCTGACTGCTTCTCTGCCTACTTTGTGATCTCTGTCAAATAAATAAATAAATAAAATCTTTAAAAAAAAAAAAAAAGAAGGTATATTGAAGAGAATTATTGGAGAGAATTTCCCTAATATGGCAAAGGGAGCAAGCATAAATATCCAGGAGGCACAGAGAACCCCCTCAAAATCAATAAGAATAGGTCCACACCCTATCATCTAACAGTAAAATTTACAAGTCTAAGTGACAAAGAGTAAACCCTGAAAGCAGCCCGGGAAAAAAAGTCTGTAACATTCAATGGTAAAAAATATGAGATTGGCAGCAGACTTATCCACAGAGATCTGGCAGGCCTGAAAGAAATGGCATGATATATTCAGAGCACTAAATGAGAAAAACATGCAGCCAAGAATACTATATCCAGCTAGGTTATCATTGAAAATAGAAGGAGAGATTAAAAGCTCCAGGACAAACAAAAACTAAAAGAACTTGTAAACACCAAACCAGCTCTACAGGAAATACTGAAAAGGTCCTCTAAGCAAAGAGAGAGCCTAAAAGTAGTAGACCAGAAAGGAACAGAGACAATATTCAGTAATAGTCACCTAATACAATGACACTAAATTCATATCTCTCAATAGTTACCCTGAATGTAATTGGGCTAAATGCCCAATCAAAAGATACAGGGTATCAGAATGGATAAAAAAAACAAAACCCATCAATATGCTGTCTACAAGAAACACATTTTAGACCCAAAGATACCTCCAGATTTAAAGTGAGGGGGTGGAAAACAATTTACTATGCTAATGGACATCAAAAAAAAAAGCTGGGGTGGCAATCCTTATATCAGATCAATTAGATTTTAAGCCAAACACTATAATAAGAGATGAGGAAGAACACTATATCATACTCAAAGGGTCTATCCAACAAGAAGATCTAACAATTTTAAATATCTATGCCCCTAACATAGGAGCAGCCAACTATATAAACCAATTAATAACAAAATCAAAGAAACACATCAACAATAACAAAATAATAGTAGGGGACTTTAACACCACCCTCACTGAAACGGTCACATCATCCAAGCAAAAGATCAACAAGGAAATAAAGGCCTTAAATGACACACTGGACCAGATGGACATCACAGATATATTCAGAACATTTCATCCCAAAGCAACAGAATACACATTCTTCTCTAGTGCACATGGAACATTCTCCAGAATAGATTACATCCTCGGTCCTAAATCAGGCCTCAACCGGTATCAAAAGACTGGGATCACTCCCTGCCTATTTTCAGACCAGAATGCTCTGAAGCTAGAACTCAATCACAAGAAGAAATTTGGAAAGAACCCAAATACATGGAGACTAAACAGTATCCTTCTAAAGGATGAATGGGTCAACCAGGAAATTAAAGAAGCATTGAAAAAATTCATGGAAACAACAGATAATGAAAATACAACTGTTCAAAATCTGTGGGACACAGCAAAGGCAGTCCTGAGAGGAAAATATATAGTGATAAAAGCCTTTCTCAAGAAACAAGAAAAGTCTCAAATACACAACCGAACCCTACACCTAAAGGAGCTGGAGAAGGAAAAACAAAAAAAGCCTAAAGCCACTAGGAGAAGAGAAATAATAAAGTTCAGAACAGAAATCAATGAAATAGAAACCAAAAGAACAATAGAACAGATTAATGAAACTAGGAGCTGGTTCTTTGAAAGAATAAGATTGATAAACCCCTGGCCAGACTTATCAAAAAGAAAAAAGAAAGGACCCAAATAAATAAAATCATGAATGAAAGAGGAGAGATCACAACCAACACCAAAGGTATACAAACAATTATAAGAACATATTATGAGCAACTATATGCCAACAAATTTGACAATCTGGAAAAAATGGATGCATTCCTAGAGACATATAAACTACCACAACTGAACCAGGAAGAAACAGAAAACCTAAACAAACCCATAAGCAGTAAGGAGATTGAAACAGTCATCAAAAAACTCCAAACAAACAAAAGCCCAGGGCCAGACAGCTTCCCAGGGGAATTCTACCAAACATTTAAAGAATTAATTCCTATTCTCCTGAAACTGTTCCAAAAAATAGAAATGGAAGGAAAACTTCCAAACGCATTTTATGAGGTCAGCATCACCTTGATCCCAAAACCAGACAAGGATCCCATCAAAAAAGAGAATTACAAACCAATATCCTTGATGAACACAGATGCAAAAATTCTCACTAAAATACTAGCTTATAGGATCCAACAGTACATTAAAAGGATTATTCACCACAACCAAGTGGGATTTATTCCAGGGCTGCAAGTTTGGGTCAACATCCGCAAATCAATCAATGTGATATAATACATTAATAAAAAAAAAGAACAAGAACCATATGTTACTCTCAATAGATGGCTAAGAAAGCATTTGACAAAGTACAGCATTCTTTCCTGGTCAAAACTCTTCAAAGTGTAGGGATAGAGGGCACATACTTCAATATCATCAAAGTCATCTATGAAAAACCCACCGCAAATATCATTCTCAATGGAGAAAAACTGAGAGCTTTTCTGCTAAGGTCAGGAACATGGCAGGGATGTCCATTATCACCACTGCTATTCAACATGGCACTAGAAGTCCTAGCCTCAACAATCAGACAACAAAAATAAATTAAAGGCATCCAAATAAGCAAAGAAGAAGTCAAACTCCCACTCTTTGCAGATGATATGATATATGTGGAAAACCCAAAGGACTCCACTCCAAAACTGCTAGGACTTGAAAAGGAATTCAGTAAAGTGTCAGGATATAAAATCAATGCACAGAAATCAGTTGCATTTCTTTACACCAACAACAAGACAGAAGAAAGAGAAATTAAGGGGTCAATCCCATTTACAATTGCACCCCAAACCATAGGATACCTAGGAATAAACCTAACCAAAGAGGCTAAGAATCTATACTCAGAAAACTATAAAGAACTCATGAAAGATATTGAGGAAGACACAAAGAAATGGAAATATGTTCCATGCTCTGGATTGGAAGAACAAATATTGTGAAAATGTCTATGCTACCTTAAGCAATCTACACATTTAATGCAATTCTATCAAAATCCCATCCATTTTTTTCAAAGAAATGGAACAAATAATCCTAAAATTTATATGGAACCAGAAAAGACCTCAAATAGCCAGAGGAATATTGAAAAAGAAAGCTGAAGTTGGTGGCATCACAATTCCAGACTTCAAGCTCTATTACAAAGCGGTCATCATCAAAACAGTATGGTACTGGCACAAAAACAGACACATAGACCAATGGAACAGAATAGAGAGCCCAGAAATAGACCCTCAACTCTATGGTCAACTAATCTTCGACAAAGTAGGAAAGAATATCCAATGGAAAAAAGACAGCCTCTTCAATAAATGGTGTTGGGAAAATTGGAGCGCCACATGCAGAAAAATGAAACTGGACCATTTCCTTACACCACACATAAAAATAGACTCAAAATGGATGAAGGACCTCAATGTGAGAAAGGAATCCATCAAACTCATTGAGGAGAACACAGGCAGCAACCTCTTCGACCTCAGCCACAGAAACTTCTTCCTAGAAACATCACCAAAGGCAAGGGAAGCAAGGGCAAAAATGAGCTATTGGGACTGCATCAAGATCAAAAGCTTTTGCGCAGCAAAGGAAACAATTAACAAAATCAAAAGACAACCGACAGAATGGGAGAAGATATTTGCAAATAGCATATCAGATAAAGGGCTAGTATCCAAAATCTATAAAGAACTTAGCAAACTCAACACCCAAAGAACAAATAATCCAATCAAGAAATGGGCAGAGGACATGAACAGACATTTCTGCAAAGAAGACATTCAGATGGCCAACAGACACATGAAAAAGTGCTCCACATCACTCGGCATCAGGGAAATACAAATCAAAACCACAATGAGATACCACCTCATACCAGTCAGAATGGCTAAAATTAACAAGTCAGGAAAGGACAGATGCTGGCGAGGATGTGGAGAAAGGGGAAATCCTCCTACACTGTTGGTGGGAATGCAAGCTGGAAAACAGCATGGAGGTTCCTCAAAAAGCTGAAAATAGAGCTACCCTATGACCCAGCAATTGCACTACTGGGTATTTACCCTAAAGATACAAACATAGTGATCCGAAGGGGCACGTGCACCCGAATGTTTATAGCAGCAATGTCCACAATAGCCAAACTGTGGAAAGAACCTAGATGTCCAACAATAGATGAATAGATAAAGAAGTGTGGTATGTGTGTGTGTGTGTGTGTATGTATATATATATATGTATACATATATATATATAGGAATACTATGCACCTATCAAAGGAAATGTAATCTTGCCATTTGCAACAAAATGGATGGAACTAGAGGGTATTATGTTTAGAGAAAGAAGTCAATCAGAGTAAGATAACTATCATATGATCTCCCTGATATGAGGAAGTGGAGATGCAAAAGGGGGGGGGTTGGGGAGTAGGAAAAGAATAAATGAAACAAGGTGGGATTGGGAGGGAGACAAACCATAAGAGACTCTTAATCTCATAAAGCAAACTGAGGGTTGCCGGGGGAAGGGGGGTAGGGAGAAGGGGGTGGGGTTATGGACATTGGGGAGGGTGTGTGTGCTATGGTGAGTGCTGTGAAGTGTGTAAACCTGGCGATTCACAGACCTGTACCCCTGGGGCTAATAATACACTATATGTTTATTAAAACATTTTAAAAATTATTAAAAAATAAATAAAATGTTAAAAATTTTTCATAAAATTATCATCTGACCTAAATATATTTTCTGGTTTGCATTTGTTTAGGGTATATTTCAAAGCCATTTGCAAGGCTTATTGAAAACTTATAGCATGACATTATATATTACGAATACTTCTCTATTCATTTAACAAATATTTTTGAGGGATGCCTGGGTGGCTCAGTTGGTTGAGTGCATGTCTTCAGCTCAGATCATGATCCCAGGGTCCTGGGATCAAACCCAACATTGGGCTCCCTGCTCAGCAAGGAGCCTGCTTCTCCCTCTCCCTCTGTGCCTCCCTTTACTTGTGCTCTCTCTCTCTCTGTAAAATAAATAAATAGATTAAATATTTAAAAAAAAACATTTTTGAGTCTCAAAAATGAGACTCACCTGATATTACAGGTGGCAGATAGAGAGTAAGAGGCAAGATGAAGAAAACACTTAGGTGCTATGATGGTCTTCTGATGGGTCAGCTTGGCTAGGCTGCAGTCTCCATCTGTTCATTCAATCACTAATCTAGTTGTTTATATGAATATATTTTATAGATACGATTAAGGTCGCATCATTACAAAATTTTACTTAAGTAAAGGAGAGAACTCTAAATAATGTATACCACTCCTTTTTACCCATTCATCCATTGACAGGCACTTAGGTTGTTTCTAGATCTTAGCTATTGTGAATAATGGGGCTGATCACTGATGCTACAATGGCAATCATATCATAATGTGTAAATCTATCAAATTAACACACTGTATATCTTGAATTTACGCAATGTTATATGCCCAATATATTAATTCTTTAATAAAAAAAAAGTGAAGAAGTCTATGGATAGAAGATATGGACTACTGAGGAATTCAAAAGTTCCACCTGCCCCTCCTGAAGGCTTGCCTTACCAACAAGAATTCAGATTTCACTACCACCCTCATCTGATTAGTCAATTATAAATTCACAGAAAGAGATTTATTATAAATATCTCCTACTGCTTTCGCTTCTCTGGCTGAAATCTCACTGATAGAGGCACAAAGAAATCTTGACTAAACAAGTAATAAAAATGGATAACACAGTATTTACTGGGCTAAGTGCTATAATGAGAATGAGGCACAGCCATTCGAAATGATTGGCTTTGTTTATTGCTCTTATTCTATTTGTATTTTAACGATGATGATGTCTGAAATGACTACATCCTTAGCTTAACTTATGCTAAACAAGTTGCACAAAACGCGCGACATATCCTCTCATCTATAACAATAAGATGAACCGTGCAAACGATGTTGGTAATACTGGCAGACGTTTCTTGAGTATTTAAGACACGTCGGACACTATCGTAATTTCCTTTCAACTTCATGACAATATTATGATTTAAAGGTTGCTTTTTTTTTTTTTTGCATGCAAAACCTGAAGTATAGTCAGATTCAGTAATTTACTCAGTGTACAATGTACAAGGTCACACACACTCTGCAGCCAGAATGTGAACCTGACTCTTAACCAATATCAGAATTAACCCATTCCTAGATCAAAACTGGTAGTTCCATTTCACTCATGACATCTTCTATGAGTACTATTTTCCATCAGACTGAGATAACATGACTTACAATCATATTGTGACTAATATACCATCAGGAATATATGAAAGTGCAATCCAAAAGACAGCTACTCTATAAAGCCTTTACCAACCCATCAACCAGAATTAGTCATCCATTTCTCTGAATCCCATGGCACTCTGTAATTATTCCTATTCAGCTTGGAATACAGCAAACTGAAATGGCATGTTATATATTTTCCTGATTAAACTGTATGTTCACTAAGGAGAGCTATTTTGTTTTATTTGATTAAATATTTACTAGGATATGATCTAGAATAATGCCTGGTGTTGAATAAGTAGTCAATTAATATGAATTACATAAAATGAATTAATTTAAAATTTGGAAGTCTTCCCATTACCCAATTATATGAATTGTACCATGTATAAATAAATAAATAAATAAATAAATAAAAGGGGAAAAAACCCGCCACGTTCATTCTAACCAGTATGTATCTCCCAAGACTGGAGACACTGTGATGTTCACCACACTGCCCCTTCTCCCTAAATTTAAACTGTTTTCCTGCTGTGTTTTCTATATTAATGATCATGAGTTTTTATGGAGGTTACTTCAACATAGGCTTCTTCATGTCTCTTAAAATATTCAACATCGAATAACCCCAAGGCTATGACCAAGGACCAAGTTGTTTCCTTTTTTTTTTTTTTTAACTATAATGCTGTGGCAGCAAATTTTATTTTCCAACAGTGGCCATACATATATATCTTCTGATCCTGATGCTCGTTTTTATAGGGTAACATTGACATTCTTCAGTGGAGAGGTGGGATGCACATTTAGTTCCCTGAACATCAGTGAACCTTCATAATTGTGTTAACTCTTGGGATGTAGTAGGAATGACATTGTACTATTTTGTGACTTCTGAGGCTAGATAACTGAAAGCAATGCTGCTTCTATCTCTCAGTCTATTGCAAAGGTGGCCCATGAAACTTAGCGACTAGCTTGTGATGAGACCCTGGTTCCTTGGAGAGGCCATATATACAGGTGTTCTGGCCAGCATTAGTTCTAAACTTAACCATTAAGACATCCACCCATCAAGTATAAGACATGAGAATACATGAACTTTTAAATAAGAGAGAACTTCAACCTTCATTCAAGTCTTCAAGATGAGCCCGCAAAGAGCCGAGGGTGGAATTCAATCCTACTCTCTCTGAATTCCTGACTACAGCATTTGCAAGAGATAGAAAATGATGACTGTTGATTTAAGCCACTTAGTTTTAGTAATTTCTTAAGTAAATGGGGAAAGTAACACAGTAAGTAAGATATTTTGCATTCATGATGCTACCGAACCCAAACTTGTCCATGCATCAGAGGAGCAGTAAGTCTATGTCTGAGATACCTGTTTTGCAGCAAAGAAAATTTTATTGTCAGAAGGACAGCCCAACAAGAAGGCAGGGAATCATTCCCAAAGCTGCCTTACCCTGTTGAGCCAAGGAAGAGTTTATATACATGAGGAGGGTAAGGAGCTTCTCAAAACTTTGAGTATGGGGGCAGTGGGACTTGCAACAACAAGGAGGCAAGCATTCTTCCAAACAATGAGGTGCTATTTGGGACCTGGTAATGATCAGACACAGCAAGACAAATGTTACTGTCTGATCCCCACTGGTTTCTATAAAAGGTGGATAAACAGGAAGTAGAGGTAAAAAAGACAAGTTTAATGATTGATTGTGCATGAGGTTAGAGGGTGCCTAACACATAATGAACGAGGGGACAAAACAGAACCTGGAGCTAAGTTAATAATGCAACTGATACAACTATGGTTCTGTTTATGCTTTCACAACAGGTCTGGGAACCAAGTACCCATCCTCAATGACCCAACACACATACACATGTCCACCCTCTCACACAGACACACATACATACACACCCACCCTCACAAAGGGAGGAAAACTTCCGTCACAACACTTACTTTGACTATCTGTAATAAATAATTGTTCTATCTCATTGCATATATTGTATGTTTATTGTATTTTAGTTTATTGTTATTATTTTAGATACCTATTCTACTGAATAGGTTGATTTCATGACACAATTTTGAGCCATAGCCTGAAGCTTGAAAAATAGTTTTAATGAAGGATTAATAAAAAGATAGTTTCACGAAGGTAGAAAACAGAGACAGCTGCTCTACTTCTCCTATGAGAGGAAATGCATCTATCCTAGGACCAGAATCAAAATATTGCTTCAGAAATATAAAAATAAACAGCTCTAGGTTTATGAACTCCTGAAGCTTTAAGACAAGCTTGGGCAGATTGGCTTTGACCTTTGGATCATACATTCTAGCTTTGAATAAATTTATTTGAAGCTTGAAAAAAAAATGCCTTGTCTAATTCACTTTAAAGTGCGAACTACAGTGCAAAGTAACGAATGGCTTATAAGGAGTTTTATAAGACCAAGACCTTTTGTACCCTAAAGATTGACTCTTGTTATTGGTCAGGGATATTATGGCCCAAACATCACTAAATGGAATGAAGTCTCCAAGAAACTTTCAGCTTAGAGCCATTTATGGCTGTTTCTCCTAAGTAAAAAGGAAAAGAAATTGAATTTTTAATATAAGGTCTTATTACACTACTGAGTAAAGTGCCTTGAAAGAACAGAAGAGGGAGTTTAAAAAAAAAAAAAAAACAAAGAGGAAAAAAGTTCCTTCTGTTTTATAAAGTGAGACTTTTTAAAAAGTTGGAAAAATTCAACTTAAGTCATAAAGTCATACAAGGTCTTCTTATCTTGCCTTAAAAGGAAGCTATTTTAGCTTTCTTCCTTTCCTTAAATTGTCAGTGTTTGGCAAAGTGAAAGCCAGAGTCAATCAACAGTAAATGCGCTATCTGCTGGGTGTTCCACAAATGGGAGAAATATTTGCATTGCAAATGAACAACTAATAGTCTCATTCCTGACCAGTGCCCTGTTTTTATTTCAACATGTTCCTTTAGCTCTTGCAAAATTCTAAATATTTTTAATACACTGAAGTCCTACCATCAAGATGGTAATCATATACTTTTCAAGATATTTTTAGATGTGCTAATGAGGAAGCCTGAGATCAGTAAAACAGCAAGAATCATTAAAAATTAGATTTATTTGGCAATATGCATGGTGTTTGTTTAGGTTTTTCACTTCGTCAGTTTAGAAAATATTTTTTTAAATGTTAATCAGTTTGCTTTGAGATTCTCTGTACCTTCCTCCCCCACACATACATGCATTTTCATACTCTCCCCAGCCTAGCTTGGAGGAGCTGAGATCTCAAAATTTGGATCAGGGGCCAGAGAGCAAGGGGCAGAAAAGCCATCCTGCAGAGGAGGGGGAGGAGACAGCAGGTGGCATCACCGGAAGCTAAAGCTTTAAGTACTGGCTCTCTGCAGCAACCCCCACCCCACCCCGTTGTCCCATAGGATTTCACTTAAAAACACAAATTTATTAAAAATTTCAAAATATCAACCACATGAAGAATGTTAAAAAGAAAACCACATGCCCAAAATGGCATCACTTAGACCTAGTCACCAAACACCAAACCAGAGTTTACTACCTAATCTAATCAGTGTTAATCTCACCCAGAAATGTGCCTTAATGGTCAGTGAGGAATTTCCAGATCTGTGCCAGCGAGGTCATCTGTTACATGGGCCTTCTCCATCCCCCAGTGGAAGAGGAGATAATCTGCATGATAAGAACTGCTCACTCTCCCATCTCACTTGACTTTGAAGGAAACAATCCTCTTTTGCTCACAACTTCTTGCCCCACCTCCTTTCTATAAAAACCTTCCATTCCCTACAACTTCTCGGAGCTTCACTCTACTTGCTAGAGGAGAGGCTGCCTGATTCATGAAGCATTTAATAAAGCGAATTAGACCTTCCCATTTACTCAAATCTTGTTTTTTAACAAAACCGTAGTACAGAACCCTTCCGGAGCATGGGCCTTGTGTAATGATATTGGTCACACAACCATGAGGCCAAACCCTGCATTCATTTTTTTTTTTTAAAGATTTTATTTATTTATTTGAGAGAGAGAGAGAGGGCACAGGCACAAGCAGGGAGGAGGAGCAGAGGAAGAGGGAGAGGGGAGCCTGAGGTGGAGCTCTATACCAGGACCCTGGGATCATGACCTGAGCCAAAGACCCTTGACCGACTGAGCCACCTAGGTAACCACCAAACCCTCCATTTTTTGTGTGTGTGGGGAATATTTCTCCCTTATTTATTTATTTATTTATTTATTTTAAATTTTTATTTATTTTTTTAAATTTCTTTTCCATGTTCCAGAATTCATTGTTTATGCACCACACCCAGTGTTCCATGCAATATGTGCCCTCCCTAACACCCATCATCAGGCTCACCCCAAACCCTGCATTACTGAGACTTTGAGTAAGAGCAAAATCTTCACAAGGCAGTATAGGGTCTCCTACCCAACAGTTGCTGACACTACCCTCCTCTCATTCCACTGCAGGCATAGGAGCCTCTGTGCTGCTTGTAGAACACAGGAGGCATCCTCACTCTAAGAACTGAGTCCACGCGCTGAGGGCCTGTGCACTGATTATACACCCTGCCTGAAATACCTTCTACCTTCCTGGGCCCCCCTTTTTTCGCTCCCATCAAGTTTCTCACATCTCACTTTCTCAATGAGGCATGCCCTGCCAAGACTATTTAAAATACAACCCTGTCTATTTCACTGAGCTAGATATATAGCTATAGATATTTTTTCTTTATGGTTTTCATAGCACAATATATCTTTTCATTAGACCATGCAATCAAACTATTTTATTTTTTTACTGCCTATCTTCTGCTCCTAAAGAACAAGCTCTATGAGAGCAGGGATCTTTATCTTCTTTGGTGGGTGTTGTCATGTGTTCATCTTTTATTTCTCTGATGAAGTTCACTCTTCTACAAATTATGTGTCTCTGGCACATCATGGTTACTGAAAAAAAAAACCTCTTACAGTAGTTGGCATTATTTTCAAGTATATTTCATAAAATAGTCACGGTATACGGAGTAAGAAGATATAAAACTGTAAGATGTGCAATGTCCCATATGATACAAATGATGTTTGTATGCATGCAGGAATAAATTGATGTTTGTATGTATGGTTGATTAGATGCATATGCATGTGTTTATATGTATAGAAAGAACTGAAAGACAGCATGTCTAATATACCATTTCTTCCTCTAGATAATGAATTGATGGGTAGCTTTCTCTTCAATCTTTTTTTGCATTTTAAATTATAGTATTAATTTAATTAATAATTATAATAATGTAATAATTTAACTTCAGTATTGATTTACATTTAACTTACAGTATTAATTTAATGGCTATGAAAAATGCACATTATTTAATAAAATGACATCACTTTCCAGAAATGTTGATAATCTCTCCACTCTGATATTCATAGGATGAGATCTCAACCTGTATGTGTAACTTTCAGAAATTTTGTTGAGTCAGTACAAGGCAATGCATATCACTTTATCCTGAGAGCTAAAGACATAGGACTCATCTTCCCTCAGTAACTACAATGCACCTGTCATATTCTTTACCACGGACAAAAAGTACTCACTCAGAATTCACAAGAATATCATCTTGCTCTGTGTGGAGGTATTTGTCCTCTTTTCTTATTTACTAATTTTAAAAAATCTATTTTTTACATGATTGTTTTCCAAAAGACTATATATGGCACAACCAAGAATGGAAAAGGTCTGCTGATTTTATGGTGATAAAATTTCTAAGGATTAAAGATGTGGTCACAAGGAAAGTCAGTGAATTAGAGAGTAATGTCAACCACACATGGGGTAGAGATACATGAAGAGTAAGATGGGGGGGCGCCTGGGTGGCTCAGTGTTTTAAGCCTCTGCCTTCGGCTCAGGTCATGATTTCAGGGTCCTGGGATCGAGCCCCACGTCGGGCTCTCTGCTCAGCAGGGAGCCTGCTTCCCCCTCTCTCTCTGCCTGCCTCTCTGCCTACTTGTGATCTCTCTCTGTCTATCAAATAAATAAATAGAAATCTATAAAAAAAAAAAAAGAGTAAGATGGGACATACATGGTGCTACCCATAGCAGCATGTGAGGCTAGGTATTGGGTGTTCCTATTGTCCAACCTCAACAACGTATCTGAAAGAAGTCAAGTTAAAGAAAAATCATGGGGAGCCTTGATGACGAAGTAAGGCACAGAACCAATAAACATATGCCTTCATAATGGTAACAGTGAATCTGGTAGTTTGGTTATCTAGAGTTTATAGGAAAGAAAAGTTTCTGGTTTTGCTTTGTTTTAGCTGCCAGCTAGCAAACCCTTTTACTCTCTTTTCCTACCAGCATATATTAGGACATATTCATTTTAAAACACGTTTTTAATAAGTTCTTGCTTACATTACATAAAGAAAAATGGCACCAAGTTTTTTTGTTTTTGTTTTTGTTTTGTCTTCTTTTTTAGTAAATTATCCAGCCCTTATACTGTCAAAGGAAAAAATAGCCTATAGTGCATTCCATTGAATTCAACTTCAATTACGTAGAATAATACTCAGTGCAATTTTCATTTCAAATCAATTGCACTTTTATTCCCATTGGATTTAAATTTCATTTACTCAGTAGGCCCTTCTCTTTTGTCTGAAACTGGGACTCTATTAAGCATTTGGTAGTTGCACTTTTGAATAAAACTGAAAGAATTAGATATTTATTGAGGTCAAATAAAATTGGACAGGAATTGCATATAAATCCATCTCCTCTCATATTTTCTGCACTGCATGTGCATTTAATATTTATTTAGTTCAAATTATAACTTTCTGGATTTCTATAATTTAATTAACCTCTCCTCACTCTGTACTTCTATATCTCTTTGTTTGCAACTTGATAACACCACATTTTTCTTACTCTATGAGAATAGGGAAGTCACATTGACTTAGTTTCTATGCAGTCAATCACTGTGCTGGTTACCTCACTCATGTGCTCTCCATTTTCTCCTTGAATTCCCCCTGCAACACTTTGGGGCTAATGCTAATCATCTCCAGGTAATATTAAATCTCAGGGAAGTTAGGGAAGTTGTTCTAAATCACAATCCAATATGTAGCAGGGCTGACATCTAAACCAGTTCTGGTCTAGATCCAAAATTCAATTCATGGGTTCTCTATTTATGCCAGACTTTCTCATCAGAGTGTAAACTAGTTAAACTCACCAGTACTGTCTTGTTTCTTGCTAACACCACATTGTCTCTGTAAACTGTAATCTCTGCAAATTTGAAATATTTTTAAAATAAATCAGGCTACATATTAACTCTACTAACATGTATATTCATGATACATAGCTTTAAATGATATTCCACTTTTGCAATTTTTTAAAAAATAATTAATTAATTAAAAAACCTAACAATGTTGTTCTCTAGGGTAATTTCATCGAAGTAGAAAAATTCATTCTAAGGGTGCCTGGGTGCCTTGGTGGGTTAAGCATCTGGCTTCTGGTTCAGGTCATGATCCCCGGGGTCCTAGGATCAAGTTCTTCATCCCAGCCTCATCTTCACTGGGTTCCCAGCTCAGCGGGAATCCTGCTTCTCACTCTGCCCCTCCCCACTCATGCTGTCTCTCACTCACTTTCTCTTAAATAAATTAAATCTTTAAAAAAAAATAAATAAAAATTCATTCTATTTTAAGAGCTAACCTGCAAGACAAATAATGAAAGAAAACAATACAACAAACATCTAAACAAAAACCAACTCCAATTTCTTAAGAAAGAAATCTGATCCACAATAAAGAATGCTGTTTCTTAATCTTTAGTCTTTTTCTCAGATAAAATACCAATATTTATTAGGGAAAATAAAATGAAACAAATCCAGGTTTGTCTGAGTTTTTTGTTTTGGTTTGTTTTTAAACAGTGCTATGTACAAAGAAAAAGTCAAATCTCAATCCAAGTGCTGAAAAAAGTTATTATGAGACAAAGTTCATTTAATTACACTGATATATTTAGAAGTTCATTTCCCTAAGTTTAGAAGAAGATCCAGAGTATAATACTTACATTTCTTAGTTATAATTCTTTCTTTCAAAATTTCTTTAACTGTATTTATCTCAAAAAAAATTTTTTCATGACCAAAACAAACTTAGGTGAGCTAAAACTTTAGGTTGAAACAAAGTTTTTGCCTTAACCATACTGCAAACTTTTTAAAAAAGACAAATGTACTTTATATAAATTTTCATCAGAAAGAGAAAAATCATTCTGTTTCTAAGTCTATTAATATATTCTCCAGCAAATTGAGAAACGTATCTTCTAATTTCCAAATTCTCACTTAGAATTGTTCATTAATTCTACATATTTTATATAGGCACACACGATTGATAAAAGAGAGATGTAATTGAACCTTAAATTAGCCATTTAAATGTAAGCTATTCCTTCATTCAGTCTGACTTTAAATCTGGGCATAAAAGTGAAACCAACTCCAGTTGATATTAGTTTAATAGCCTAGTGACAGTAGGGGAAAAAATGGGCATGGATTTGCTTTTGACGGAGATAAATTTTAAAGTTAAGTTTTCTCTCTACTTAGCTTTGCAGTTACCCTTAAGGCATTTATCTATTGAAAGGGATACGATATCATCTTTCAGAGGAAACATGTCATAAATATTTTGATAAAGTATTTGTAATCCTCAAAAACAGATGGCTGTTCCATAAAGATTGTCAGCTGAGAAGGTTTTGCTGACAGAATCATATTAACAATTGCAACTGGGTTTTGCACTTGCAAAATCAGATGCATTTTTCTATTAATCAATCACAGCTGACTGATTTTTCTGACAGCTGGAACCTACAAGACCTAATTTGCACCCTTTGCTCTATTCTTGACTAATAAGCCTTAAATAAAGCAAAAGAGTCTCTTAGTGGGTAAGGGGCATGAAACAGATTAACGTGCCAATAGGAAAAACATGAATGATGTTGATTTAACTTTATAAATATGAGGAAAATTTAAGTATTACTAGGACTTCAAGCAGAAACATCTTCCAGGAAATTGGTCCAGGAAAAGGAGTGTTTATATCGATAATGATAATGCAATAAGGAAAATGTGCATTTTCCCCTGTGGCTTCCACCTAGCAAATGCACACCATTTCCTAATTGATTCTTGGGTCCCGTTTTCTTTATGGGCATTTGGATGATATTTTGGGAGAAGTATGCATCACTTTACATTACTAAAACTCAAATTGAGCTCTCATAATATTAATGCAATTTTTACATAAATTAATGTGTCTTATTTTTAACTTTCTACTTCTCAGAAGGAAAAGGTATCTTTTCTAACCAATTTACCTAAAAATCAAATGCCCCAAGACACAGAAGGAATGTGTGTGACTCCACGTGATGGAAAATGGGTAGGTTTAACAGGGTCGTCTGTTACTGTGTTAAGTTACTTCCAGTATTTATCTTTATCTCAAACTTTTATTTATTTTTGACTGATTTTTATCTCCCCTCCAATACAATGTAAAATCAATGGAAGCAAGGATTTGACTTTGCACTGATCATCAGTCCATTCTTCCTTCAGTGTAAAATACAGCACCTGCTATACAGTGTGAAAGAAATACACAAACGCCATCCATCGCAACAATGAAGTTCTAACCACAATATACATTCTGTGCTCTGGATTAATTTACTTTTCTCTTTACAGAAATGATTTGTCAAACATAATCTCTACTACCATATAAGAGGCATTATGCTAGGTGCTTCTAAATGAATATGGATAGAATACCACCAATGTCTATAAAGATTCACAGGCAGGTGGAAAAAGAAAACCGAGGAAATCAAAACTTATATAGCAATTATGTCCTTTGTATTTTTAGCTTTGCAAATGAGAGGTCCAAATTTTATGCAAAAAGTAGAATCTACTATTTTGTATCTGAAAGCAATAAATATTTGCTTATCTACATTCATTTTATAGAGAAAAAATGTTAAGGAATCAAGGCGAAAATAATTTTGTAAAACTTGTCAACTTGTTATGGAAGATCTCCTAATTTCCAGACCACCACATTTTTTTTTAAGAGTTCACTCATTCATTATTCATTCATTCATCCATTTTTCAGCAACTATGCAATGAAAATCATGTAGTGGAGATGAAGGATGAGAGACAGGAGATAAAGTAATTAAAATTTTGTTTTTATATTATAAGTAACAAAAATCTGTTGCTGGAAAATACATCTTCTAAGTCTTTTTTGCAACCTTCTGAACTATTATCAGTCCTGGTACTTTCCACACACTTTGGGAATTTGAATAAAAAATTTTGTCCTGACACAGTACCTTGCAAATAATTACTCAAAATGATTGCTTAATAAATGAGTATATTATAAAGATATCCATTTTTTTCTTTCTTGAGATTCTGAATAATATGTACAGACATGTGTACTTTTATCTTTTTATAAGGAGTCCACACATTTATTAGAATCCATGGTTATCTTTGAATCTCAAGTTATTTTAAATGTATTAAAAATACATTCAGGAAATATTTCTTAAGAGTCTGCCATAAGCCAGGCATCATGCAAATATGAAAAAAAAAAACCAAATATCAATGCAAATTTTCCCATCCTTGAGGTTTTTCCTTTTTTTTTTTTAAGAGTTTATTCATTTATTTGACATAGAGAGAGAAATAATGAGAGAGAGAGAGCACAATCAGGGGGAGAGGGATAAACAGGATCCATGTCAAGCAAGGAGCCAAACTTGGAGCTCAATCCCAGGACCCTGGGATCATGACTTGAGCTGAAAGCAGCCACTTAACTAACTAAGCCATCCAGGCACCCCAAGATTTTTTTCTCCTAAATCAAAGAAGTAGGCACAAATATAAATTTGTAAGCATACTAAAGAGTGGCAAGTGACTTAATTCACTCAAGAGATCATGGTTACTATTTCCATTTAAGTGTCTCACAGATCTATATTTATCGTGAGTCTCTTTCCTTTATATCATATGCCTATGTCCAACTGTCTACTGAATTTACCATAAATATTTGCCATAAATGTAACATAAATTTCTCATTTGAATTTACCATAACTATTTCAATAGATTGGACCAAACTCATCTCATTATCACTTCCAAAATGTGTCATATTTCTTATGTCAATCTCTGTTGACAGCACAATTACCAACCCAGATGCCCATGTCTTTATCATCTGTCATATGCAGTTAAACTGCAAGACTCTTTTGATTTCCCAATGTTCCCTTTCTCAAATCCACCCACATCTGCCCATTCCTTCCATTACTCACTTAGTTGAGATCACAATCATCTTTCATCAGAATTGGAACCCACAGTCTCCTTGTTCTTTTCTCTTGTCTCAGGTCCTTTAGGATTTTCCAGCAAATACCAATGGCAGGACTGAAGCCATGTAATTGTAAGAATCAACTTCTTGTCAGGGAAGTGCAAAATATTAGATTTTAGCAGCATGTAAGGGAGCAATCCTTGAGTTGTGCAAATGACTGGTGAAAAGTCGGTTGGGACAAGTTTACATATACTCTAAATGTATTAAGCAATTTAGCGTTTCATTATAGAAGAGATCAGCTCAAAAAACAGAGAAAGAAGCAAATCAACTTGGGAGTTAAATTTGCCATTAATCTTGTCCTTAGTCTTACCCAAACTAACCTATTCTTACTCAACCTTTGATCCGTTTCTAATGAACATTTGCTTATTTTATCTCCAGTACCTTTACTTGCTTGAACATTCGTATTTAATAGTAAGTGAAGTTAATACATTTTAATGCATGGACTCTAGCCAACTAATGGAAATTTCTAAAGACCAGGAACTACCTTCATATTTGTTGTTGTTGTTTTGTTTTTTAATGCAATGATTCTAATGTTTCTTCCCTCAAAGGACTACGAAAGGCAGGTCATCTTCACCTGAGAATCCGTAAATAAATATCAGTGATGGAGTACTATCAGGAATATTTGAAGTTTGTTTTTTTGTTTTGTTTTGTTTTAATCACTCATTGCCATTTTATTAATTTTATTTTTATTTTTTTAAAAGATTTATTTATTTGACAGAGATCATAAGTAGGCAGAGAGGCAGACAGAGAGAGTGAGAGGGAAGCAGGCTCCCTGCTGAGCAGAGAGCCTGATGTGGGACTCCATCCCAGGACCTTGAGATCATGACCTGAGCCGAAGGCAGCAGCTTAACCCACTGAGCCACCCAGGGGCCCACTCATTGCCATTTTAAATGAACTTATTTCTTAACTACACTAGAACTCTTCCAGAGACAGTAAAGGCCAATAAGAATATCTTCCTTACCATGGTCGTTTTCCCAGTTCATTGCTATAATCTAACTGCTCTTGACATATGGGATTTTATAAACCCTTGTTTTACCATATAAGTGAAACTTTGCCAAATATACTTAGCTATGTCTACAGTAACAAGGGAAGGCAACTTCTGCTCCTTACTTTTAATATCCTTACTTTATGAATTTGTTACAGTACACATGACAAACTTTTAGCTATCTCTAGAAGCCCCATTTCTAAAATTCTCTTAATGTTTATTAAGAACACCTTATATAGATGGTCATTGACTTAAGATTTTTTTGACTTTACAATGATGTGAGAGCGACAGGCATTCAAAAAGAACCATACTGTCAATTTGGACCTTCTCCTAAGCTACCAATATTCTGTATAATCCTCTCTTGTGATGCTGGGTGGTGACAAGAGTTACAGCTCCCAGTAAACCATGAAGCCACAATAACAAGGGTAAAGAATGAAACACTTAAAACCATTCTGTACCCAAACAACCATCCATTTTTTTACTTTCAGTATGGTATTCAAGAAATTACATACAGTATTCAACACCCTATTATAAAATAGGCTCTGTGTAGAGGATTTTGCCCAAATGTGGGCTACTATACATGTTCTGAGCACATTTAAGGTAGACTGGTTTTGATTTAAATCTCCCTGATGGCTAATGATGATGAACATTTTTTCATGCATCTGTTAGCCATTTGTCTGTCTTCTTTGGAGAACTGTCTGTTTCAGTCTTCTGCCCATTTTTTGACGTAATTATCTGTTTTGTGTGTGTTGAGTTTGAGGGGTTCTTATAGATCTTGGATATCAGCCCTTTGTCTGCAGTGTCATTTGTGAATATCTTCTCCCATTCCATGGGTTGCATCTTTGTTTTGTTGACTGTTTCCTTTGCTGGGCAGAAATTTAATCTTGATGAACTCCCAAAGTTCATTCACAATTTTGTTTCCTTTGCATTTTTTTGTTTAAAAAAATGCATCATTTTGTTTCATGAGCATGTCTTGAAAGAAGTTGCTGTGCTCGATGTTGAAGAGATTACTATGTTCTCCTCTAGGATTTTGATAGATTCTTGCCTCATGTTGAGGTCTTTTATGCATTTCGAGTTTATCTTTGTGTATGGTGTAAGAGAATTGTCGGTTTTATTCTTCTACATGGCTGGACTAGTTAGGATGTTTGGTAGGTCAGGTATATGGATAACATTCATTTGCAACTTACAATATTTTCTACTTATGATGAGTTTACCGGGATATAAGTCCCTCAAAAAGTGTAATGGATTTGATGATATATTAATTATCAGTGTCTTCTTATAAAGAATAACTTAATCTTTGGTCTCTTGAGATTCTCAAAATTAGGGTTGTTGATATTTAGAAGACTCTAGACTATCCCCTCCAATTTCATTTTTACAAAAGTGGGCACATTTTCACTTTTTCCGCCCTCTGAAAATATTGCAGATGAGTTACTGTTGGCTCCCTATAAAAGTGTACCTGTGAGACACATGAGGTTGGGAGACAATGTGGTCTTAAATTCTTACTTATAGTTCTACTATAAATTATGTTGACATGAGCCAATGTCTCTTTATTTTCAAACAAGTGGGTTGAGATAAATTAAATTGCAAAGAGCTTTTTATTCTCAATTTGGAATGTATACATTTATTAATGAATGCAACTGGTAAGACCATAGAGAAAAAAAAAAGGGAAAAGAAAAAAAACACCAATATCATTCTGATGGATCATTTTTTATGCAATAATGCTAATGTTTCACTATGAATTATATATAATAAATGCAATATACTCAAAATATTTTTCAAATCATGGCTATTTTTGAATGTGGGAAAAGAACACACAATAAAAATAATACCCATAAGTATTAGTGTTCCCTGTAGTCTTTGCTTACCTAAAGCTCAAGAGTAATTAAAAAGAACTGATTTTATGGAAAATATAGTAGAAATTAACAAGGACATTAGAATCAGGTACATAAAATTATTTTCAATTTTCATGATGCTACCCTCAAAAAGAAAACAATGACAAGCTTCTGAAATAGTTGAACCTCAAATTTTAAGCTTTACTACTATAAGACATTATCAGAAAATAAAAACACCCATGAAATAGAAGCTGAAATATTAATGTTTCTCCATCCTCCTAACCATCTTTGTGTGTATGAAGGGTTCCTTCTCATATGAAAGATTAAATTGCTCCAGTCAGAGCAATTTAGCAACCTTTACATATGTGGTGGATGTTCTGATAATTAACCTTGAATATCATTCACAAGGTGGGTAAAAGTTGGAATGGAAAGTGTGTGTGTGACACTACTGAAGGCTATTCTTCTATTCTAGAAAGCACATTTGAAATTATTTGTCATTTCTTTTAGTCACCAGTTTATAAGTTTGGTATCAAATCTTCCCCCACAGATTCTTTGACAAAAGTCCCATTGGTGCTGGTATTAAATACTTATGCCACTATCAGCAAAGTTTGACTCATCCCCTGGTATTTTTATTCAGTTCTGGTCTTCCAGTATCCTTGTAATTAATCAGTTACTTTATATAACTCCCACAGAGGGAATTGAATAATTACACAAAATGATTAGCTTTTCAGCCTTGAAATCTTTTGCTAGACACATGAAAACTATAACATGATAATGCCAGATTACTATATCATTGTACATAAGTGTCCCCGTTAAACATAATTCTGTTTAAGAACAAGAAATGTAATTTGTTTTGCAATGTACAAAGTATTAAAAATAGTTTTATTAAGGCATATATATAAGGAAACAAAATGTTTGAACTTCAAAAAAAAAAAAATCCCACTAGATAATGAATCAAGAGACCTGCATTCCAGTCATGGTTCCTCAACTCATCAGCTATAGAAGTTGTGTAAATAATTTTATGAGACTATATTAGTTGTTGATAATCATTTCTTTATCTGCAAATCTCAGGGAAGAGCCAGAAAAAAAATTAGGAGAGAGTACATTCAATATAGCTTATGTCTCTCTCTCTCCCTCTCTCTTTTTGGTAAGATTTTATTTATTTTAGAGATGGAGAGAGAGAGAGAGAGAGCATTTGAGCCAGTGGGGGAAGGAGAAGCAGAGGGAAGTAGACAAGCAGACTCCATTTTGAGTGTTAATCCCAATATAGGGCTCCATCCCAGGACCCTGAGATTATAACCTGAGCAGAAATCAAAGAGTTGGACACTCAACCTGAGCTACCCAGGAATCCCTAGCTTACGACTTTCTGATTGACTAAATAACATATTCTCTGGTAACTCTTAGTTCCTTACAAGCAGAAAACTAGCCTCCAGTTTTAGTTGAACTTTTTGCTAATTGCTTCTCTTTGAACTGGTTGTTTGTGTGGGATAATCACAGCACAGTGTGATATATATATTACTTTAGATACATTCCTTAATTGTTTCACTTGGTTTCTAGACCAATTTTGCTCAAATGAATTCCCTTGGGCACCCAAAGAGGTGACGTGGAGATAGCAATGCTGAGATTCATGAGTCTAACATTACGTTGAATGAATATATATATATATTGAATATATATATATATATATATAACAAAATCTTTATATATGTGTATATATTTGAGAGAGAGAGCGAGAGAATGAGCAGGGGCAAGGGGTGCAGAGGGAGAAGGAGAAGCAGACTCCCTACTGAACAGGGAGCCTGATGTGGGGTTTGATCTCAGGGCCCTGAAATCATGAATTTACACTGCCATCAAAAGCTTATGAATGTCTGCTTCACTGTAGCCTCATCAGCAATGAATCTTTGCTTTAATCATTGTCATTTTGGTAGGTTAAAAAAGAAAAAGTAAGACTTACATTAGGTTAATGAAGACTGAACGATTATTCAGTTTATTTAGACTGCAGTAATGCAGCATGGCAGAAAGGTCAAGTGATGCCACTAGGCTGTACTACTAATAATTTCATGAGCTAAACAAGGAGATTTCAAATAGTTTTAACAGAATTAAAATGAGATTGGACTAGTCACAAAGGACTCGATGACAGACATGACAAATTTGGACTAGCCAAAGTAAGAAATCCTGATCGATAAACCAGAAGGACAATTTATACATTGATGATAAACAAAGGGAACAAATAAACCACCGTAAGTGACTCATCAGATTCAAACCATTTGAATTAACTACATTTTACATATGAAGAAAAAGTTACAATCAGAATATTATAGTTTTCTGGTGTTAGTTATATCACGGAAAAGGCTGACATAAGCGAATATCTTTCCTGAATTCCCTATGAATATGCCCTTTACTTGGATTTGGAAGGTTAGTGGACTTCCTTCCTGAGTGTGTTTTCCCCCCCGAGTATTTTTAAATAGGCACCAAGTTTGTCTTTGTGATTGTTTCTTCCTTATGTTTCTATCTTAATCTGTCTGGACTGCGAAAAAAGAATACCACAGACAGGGTGGGTTATAAACAACATTAATTTCTTTCCCACAGTTCTGGAGACCGAGAACTCTAAGTCTAGTCACCAGCAGAATTGGTATGTGGTGAAGGTTCACTTTCTAGTTCATAGATGGCCACTTTTGTGTGTTTCTTTACATGGCAGAAGGAACAAGGGGGCTAGGGCACTAGTCTCTTTTACAAAGGTTTGATCCTCCCAAAAGCCCTACCTCCAAATTCTAAAACCTTGGGTTTTAGGATTTGGGATATGAATTTTGAAGAGTCACACATTCACTCTATAGCCATCTTTTGACTGGAAAAATGTCCTCATTAATGTTTTATTATATTAGCTCAATTCTTGCTGGCTTTAGAGTCCTTTTTTTTTTTTTTTTTTTGCTTTTTGCTTTCCTTTGAAAGTAGCTTTCTATTTGTAGATGGTGATAGATTTTCTAAGTTACTTCAAGGACAGGGTTTTTCTCAATATAGTTCTAAGTATAGAAGACACTGTCCACTTGAGAGGTCCTAGAGTCAGAAAACTGAAGTTAGGTTCTCAGTTTTCACAAGCCAATGAATTTATGTGACCTTGAGCAAAACTCTGTCTTCTGACCTTTGTTCGTCTGAAAAAGTGGGTGTAATAATAATGACCTCATTGAATCTTGCTGAGAATAAATGATATACCATATATCAGTGGTTCTTAAACTTGGGAACATGTTAGAATAACCAGGGCATTGGTATTTTTCATAACACTTCTGGCTGTTTAATGCATGCTTAATCTTGCAGATGCTGGCAAAATTTCCTACTTTCCCAGCAAGCCTGTGGTCAGACTGGACATAACTAACTTTGTAATCTTCCATACAGATACTTTGGGGTGCTGAATCATTTATTTCAGAGGTGATTTGCATTTTGGGATCTCAATCAAGGTATGTTAAGACATGGATCATCTAGCTATTGCTGCTTGCCAAAAAAAAAAAAAAAAAAAAAAAAAAAAAGAACTTCACTGCTGGATGAGAGGAAATGTTTTCAGCCTCTGGAAAATTGGTACACCCTGCCTACCACTGCAGCTTAAATAAAAAGGATGTTTTATACCTCAGGCTGAAATCAGGATTGGGATAGAGTAGACAAAAGGTTGGCTTATTCATTTTGAATGGGCTTCGTGGTAGAAATGGCTTGACTTGTAAGGGAAACAGTGTCTGAATTTTATTGAGTGCCTAACGCATACAACGTAGCTCCGAAACCCACAAAGTGATATTACCATGATATGTAGATGGGGAAACCACATTTCAGAGAAGTGAGTATTTTACCTACCTATATGATAGATTTTTCAATTCTATCCAATGTGGAGGCCAAGAAAAATTAAGGCCATCCCACCTCAGGTTTAGCCATAGCATAAGTACAGCCATCTTAGCTCCGGCAGTCATCTCAGGGCCCTGTGCCCAAGGGCTGAACTTTCCCCTACTTTACTTTAGTTCTAAGAACCCCTACCCTGCTTTAGTAACAGGAATCCCCAAGCTGCTTTAGTAACAGGAAGCCCCACCCTGCTTTAGTTCCAGAGACCCCCACCGTGCTTTAGTAACAGGAACCCATAAATACCCCTGCCTTAACTAAGCTCGGGGTCCAAGTCCCTACTCCACTGTATCGGGTATACTTGGGCCCAAGCTTAAGCTTGTTAAATAAACTCCTGTGGGATTGCATCGGTGTTGGCTTCTTGGTGGTCTCTCGGAGGCAAAAACTCGGGCATAACACTAACTCTTCCTCTTTTCAATACCACATCAAACCTAGTTTGAGTAATGGCATAGAATTAGAGAGGCTAAATTTAAGGAGAAAATAAAAATGTTATATCAGAACAGGTTAACATTCCCAAGGAAATGTTCAAACCACTGTAGTACCCTTTCGCATTTGTAAGAGTGAGCCAAAAAATGAACCAATAGCTGGGAACCACAGTAAAATGAACAATTTTGCAGTCGGTCCCAATAGATAAAACAAACTTAATGTTTTTGAATAACCAATTCCTGTAATGAATAGAAGACATTACTTGTCATAAATTTAGTCCAGTCTAGACCAGATAGAGTTCTATCTAACTTAAATGAAATGTAATTGGCATTACAAACATCAGTTCTCATGATAATTTAAGTAATAGGCCAGCCCCTCCCTAATTTTGGGTAAAGAATAACCTATGATCCGAACAGCTGATTATAACCCAAAATCTAGGCTAATCAAATTGGATTGGAATTTGAGCATGATGATTAGGAAACACAAGCAATCATAATGAGTAAAATATTTCACAGACTAACAGTGACTGTAAATCCCATTAAAGAGAAACAGGGGACTAGAATATAGATTTGTGGAAGGTGCTACAGAATAAAGAACATGAAGTTTCTCATAAGACATTTAACACTTACTTGAGCAACTCACTTAATTCTGAGCTTTAATTTCTCTCTCTTTAAAGTGAGAGGCTAGGGGCACCTGGGTGGCTGAGTCAGTTAAGCCTCTGCCTTCAGCTCAGGTCTTGATCCCAGGGTCCTGGGGTACCAGGTGGTGGGTATTGTAGAGGGCACGGCTTGCATGGAGCACTGGGTATGGTGAAAAAATAATGAATACTGTTTTTCTGAAAATAAATAAATTGGAAATAAATAAATAAATAATAAATAGAATTAAAGGATAATAATATCTATCTCATAGAACTATTGTTCAGATCATATAAGAACCATGTAATTAAAGTTCTTAATACCAAGTTTTACATTGAGGTAAAATGATTATTATACATCAAATTCTGTTTTGAAAACAGACAGCAATCTTCTTTTCAAGTGTCTAAAGAATAATCCTCAAACTCATTTTGCTTTCAGCTTTAACGAGAAGTTCAAGGATGAGCTTCTGATGAAACACTATAGAGAACAATGTGGTAAAACTAGAGGTTAATACAAAATAATAATAATACAACAAAGTACTGTCATCAGGAAGTAAACAAACAAATGGTTGTAAAAACCTTGAATAAAACCTTAACTCTCATATCAAAAAAGAAATCTAAAGTAAGCTGAAATCAAGATAATGAAAAAGATGTCAAAATAAATTATATAAAAAGCTGTAAAAGAAGCTGTATATTTTCATCTTATTAAAATAATGAATATTCAAACTTAATGTTAGAATAAAAATAAACCTTACAGAAGTAGAATGATCTGATTTAATAAACCTAAAAGTGAAAATTGAAACACAATCTAAGGGGTTTGAAGTGGTGGGGGGGGTGGGAGATTGGGGTACCAGGTGGTGGGTATTATAGAGGGCACGGATTGCATGGAGCACTGGGTGTGGTGAAAAAATAATGAATACTCTTATGCTGAAAATAAATAAATTTAATTAAAAAAGTAAGAATTGATAGAGTAAGAAAAATAGAATAAACTTAAATACTTGTTCTGCAAAAGGGAAAATAAAACAGCTAAATCATTAGATAACCTGACACAAAGAAATAGGAGAAACAAAAATACACACACGCCTGTATAGATCATAGGTAAACCAGCCATAGACAGAAAGGAAGAACTTGCATGAGACTCTTAGACTCAGATCCAACAGTCAATTCTCAGTGCAATGACTAATCACCATGAAAAAATAAAGCGAAAGAATGATCTCCAAAGAGATGTAAAATTTAAACAGAAACAGTTGTTAAAAACAAAAATACAGTTATCAACAAGATATTTCATGGGAGATTTCTACATAATATTAAAGAAATAATCTCAAAGTTACTTGAGTGTTTCAGAGCAAAGAAAAAGTAGAAATGCTTCTAGTTATTATAATACCACTTCAGTACCCAAATCCACCGGGATTGTGCTTTCTCTCATACATTCATACCACACACACACACGCACACACACACACTCAGCTTCCAATTCCCAATTAAAAAATGATTATATTGTATAGAACAAAAAAATACATTAGGACCCAGACACAATAGAATATCATCTCTTGCTCAGTAAGAGTTCATTTTTTTCTTGCTCCCATGAAAGTACTTAGCAAATACTAAGGGTATGTTAGAAGGTTACCACCATGCTTTCCTCCATGCAGCCATTCCCAAATACAGGATATTGGTGGCACTGCTATTTCCCAAATTTGTTTTCAAGGTCAGCCACTTGGCCGTTGGAAAGGTCATAGGCCAGCCTCATGTGGAAGATTTTTATAGGTCAAGCCTGGAAAGGTCTTGCATCAATTCCATTCACATTGCTTTAACTATGCAATCACGTCACAAGCCCTGCCTGCAAGAAAGCCTGAGAAATATAGTTTCTCTAAGGTCAGCCATTTTCTAGCAATAATTTAATGCCAAGAAAAAGAAAAGGTGCATTTTGAGAGGAAACTTACCCTATTTCTCAGGGCAGTTGTGAAGATTAATACTTGTCAAATGGTCAAAATAACATCTGGTAGATGGAAACTTCCCAATAAATTCAGGTAGTTTCCCTGCCAATAATGTTTATCCCTACTCCTACTCTACTTTATGTTCTTCTCTCCTCCCTTATGTTTCAGTTAGAAGACTTGAAAGTGAAAGACAAAGAACTCCAATCCAATGGTTTGAATGAGCACCATAATGGTATTTAAAGGAAGACCCAAATTATGGCAACCCTGAGGTCCCTGAATAATACAACTCAATAACATCAATAAATGTGCAGTTTCTTGTTTTTATTTTCATGGTTCAGCAGGTATTAAAATTTTGTCCCTGTGGCTGATCACAAATGGAAAATGATCTGGAAAATGGAAAATGATTAGAAGACTAGAGACAACACTATTTCTTTTTGTATATTTGACCTTTTTTTCTGTATTTTTTTCCTTCACCTTTGCCCATTGTTATTTTATTTCTGTTGGGATTGTGCTGTCTGCTTTGCCTAACCTGTTCCAAATCAGATGGAATGATCTGGAAGACGTGGCCTGTGGCCTGATATTACAAAACAGTCCCAGAAACTGTGCAGTGGTAGGGAGGTAACCCAAGCTTGGCATAGTTTGGTAGAAGATGAAAAGTGATCTGGTGTGAGAGCCTCCCTGACGCACAAAGGACCCACGTCAAGGTAGAAGTGAGGCTTTTCACATAAGCATATTTTCTGATGGGTCCTTTCTGGACAGGTTGCTTGCTCTCTGTGCACCTGCAGGGCCCCCTGGGTCTGAAGCAGAGCCCTGAGTGATCAGCTGCCAAGAACAGTTACCAGTAGCAGGGACACAATGCCTAGAGCATCCGGGAACCAGCTAAGGACCGAGACCAGGAAAGGGAAGGGGCTCCTGGCTTAGTGACAGGCATAACTGCCACTCTCCTTTGGGAGTTGAGTGGGCATGTCATGGGGAGTGATCCAGGTCTAGCCTGGTCTATGCTCCCAGGAAACTAGAATATCTTCATGAACTAGAAATCTTCAGAAAATATTTCTTAATCCCATTTGCCAGACTAGGCGACATTTCCACTACTATACTATTGGTAGAAGGCTTAACCAATCAGAATTTAACCTTTAAATTAGGGCTAAGGCAACTTTTCTTCAATTAAGGGATGGAGAGAGGGAGACACTCAAAAACAGTAGATTATATCAAGAGAAAAAAGGAGTAAAGCTCTTCAGCATTCAACTAATAGTGTTTGCTACAATTCATTACTTATTTCCTAGATTGTTATAAAGTCCTAATAGTGTTGGTTTCGGATTTCTTTGTTCATTTTTGTTTTTAATTCTAGCCTTTTCTACTTTGATGACATTCCATATGCTACTGCCAGGTGCATTTTCCAAATGGACAGCTCTTATTTATTACATCCCAAAAAGCTTCAATACATTTTCTACCATTTAGGTTTATGAGTACCTGCTGATTTTCTACTAGCATTTCACTGTATAGCGTATTTAATTTTGCATTCACTGAATCCTCTGCATTGCATCCTCTTCCCCTAGAGAGCTGAATGGCTCCCTCTATCACCTCATTTAGGTCTTACTAAAATACCATATATTTCAGTAAGCCCTGCTCTACCATTATGTAAAAGTCCAACTACTTTCAACCTTCCATATTACCCCTTCATATTTTACGTTTCTCTAATAAATTAACATTTTCTGACATATTTTATATGGGAAACTTACCAATGTATACCACTAAGCTTTAAGCTCTAAGAAGTTAAAGATTTTTAAACATTTTGCTCACTGCCCTATCCCTGAGGACTAGAATAACACTTGCTACACGTTAGTTGCTCAATAAACTTGCTGAATAAATGAATAAATGGATGGCTATAAAAATTAATCAAACATTTTAAGTTGCAAAATGTGAGAAGGTCCTAAAGACCTTAAATATTCAAATGAAATCATTGATCAAACCTTGCTTTTAAACCTACTCTTTGCATTTTAAATTTTTGTTTCTGTCCTTCACAATTGAATGCCCACACAGCCAACATCAATCCAAGGTTAATCTTATCCAGCACATCCAGTTATATCCATTTTTGTTTTGATTGTGCAAAGCCTACAAAAATTATATTTATCTTTTTGAATTAATTTTATATAAAACCTGAGAAAGCTACAAATATCAGAATAACAGCATAGGCAAATGTTATTAAACAAAGGAGGTAATAACATTTAAGATGTGTTACTGGTCCAGTAGGCAGTACTTCCATCCAAATAAATTGGAAGTCTTCATCAGCAGGTATATGTTTTTAAATTCAGTGTTTGAAGGGTGGTTTGGGAGAATCAGTTATGTTAAGAATGTAAAAATATTGAAAATGCAAAGATGCAAAATGACTGCAGTTTTAAATTTACACCCTATAGATTTCTTCCAAATGGAAACCTTCGGATCTTTTATATATGCCTCAGTGGTTACCAATTTTATGACTGCCCTGAAACCTCCCCTAATACCATCCCTTCAAATTTTGGTAAATTGGGGGTGCCTGGGTGGCTCAGTGGGTTAAAGCCTCTGCCTTCAGCTCAGGGCGTGATCCCGGGGTCCTGGAATCGAGCCCCACATCAGGCTCTCCGCTCTGTGGGGAGCCTGCTTTCTCCTCTCTCTCTCTGCCTGCCTCTCTGCCTACTTGTGATCTCTGTCTCTCAAATTAAGAAAAAAAAATCTTAAAAAAAACAAATAAATACATTTAAAAGTTTGGTAAATTGGCCTATGGTTCCTAAATAGTTGTTCCTCCCTTTACTGTCCCATCCTACTATGTTATGATGTTCTCTGACCAATGGTGTGTAAATGGGCTTATACATTAAATTTGAGCAGTCATTTTAAAAAGGAGTCAGAAGTTTCTATCAGATCTCTTCTCCTTCTATCATATGAAGGGTATCTTCCCAAGATGGGCTCCTCACTGATCTGAATCCTGAGATGGTAAGACTCTTGCAATGGTATCACATAACAGCTGTGGTAGACACAAACATGTACCATAAGCAATACATAAATGTTTCTTGTAAGAAACATTAAATCTTAGTAGGATTTTTTTGGCTTGTTACTGTGGCAGATAGATCCTGTGACCCATAGTGATTTCCCACTTTCTCATGTCTATGTTCCTGCGTAATGCCCTGGCTTTGGTGCAGGCTGGCCCTAGTGACTTGCTTCTAATGACTGAATATGGCACAAGAGATGAGAGGCTATCCTTGCTAACCCATGTATTATGTTATATAATGTGCCTTAGTAAACAAAGGCAAGAGATTTAGTGTAAGCAACCATGATGGAGAACTTCACTTGGCAAGGGACTTCAGATGATCTCTAGAAACTTCAGGATGACTAAGATCTGAAAGCAGTCTCCAGGCAATAGCCAGCAAAAACATGGACCCTCAGGCATTTGACCTAAAGTAATGGATTCTGCAAACAAGGTAAATGAGCTTAAAGCTGAATCCTTTCCTCATGGGGCCTCCAGATAAGAATGCAGCCAGCCAACATTTTGGTTATAACGTAGGTGAGACCCTGAGCCAAGTGCCCAGGTAGGTCTTGCCCAGACTCTTAATCCAAAGAAATGATGAGATCAAAACAATGTGTTGTTTTAAGTCACTATGTAAGAGATAATTTGCTATAAAGCAACATAAAACTAAAATAGTTGTCATAGAAAATGCCTACCATCTTCAACTGGCAACCAGAAATGATCCTTCCCACTCTATTTCTGTAGCATTTTGTGCCATGATATGTCACTTAGCACTTTTTATCTAGACATCTGTTAATCTTTACATGCTATTTCTAGCTTTCAAATTTCTACTACCCAGGATAGCGCTTTTCATTTTTATTTGCCCAGGTTTAACACATTACTGTTTTTTTTTTCCTTCTTCTTTTTTAATGTAGGCTCCTCACCCAGAATGGAGCCCATTGCAGGGCTGGAACTCATTACCCCAAGACCAAGACCTGGACAGAGATCAAGAGTTAGATGCTTAACAATTTAGCACCCTGGTGCCCTGTAACACATTACTTTTTTTTTTTTTTTTAAGGTTTTATTTATTTATTTGATAGAGATCACAAGTAGGCGGAGAGGCAGGCCGAGAGAGAGGAGGAAGTAGGCGCCCTGCTAAGCAGAGAGCCTGGTGCGGGGCTCGATGCCAGGACCCTGGGATCATGACCTAAGCCGAAGGCAGAGGATTTAACCCACTAAGCCACCTGGGGGTGCCCCAACACATTACTTTTAAATGAAATGTATTCAAGTTAAATAATTCAGGAAATTTAAAAGTCTATGTAAGCATTTTGACAATCATAATTTTTGGCATAGTCATTAATATTAATAAATACATTTGAAAGAAAAATATTTTTAAAAAATAACCCATAATCCCTTTTTATTATTTTAGACTCATCCTTTTTTAGGTTGTATTTTTAGAGTTTTCTGGTAAACAAAATGAAACTACTTACTTCAACTTCTTGTTGCAATTGAGCAAATGATTAATTGTATGGCTTCCTTAAGGTGATTATGTATTGATCTGTGATTCTCTTCCACTTGGTTATAATTTCTCATTAAACTTACATGTCCCTGTTACTGCACTTTCTTTTCACATTGTACAGACTACTATAATTGAATATATTCCACATCACCGTGGAATAATAGGGACAGTGAAAAAATAAATAATAATGAAATATGTATAGATAATGACTTAAGTAATTGATTACCAAAATTGCTGAATCACGCAATCAACTTGAGAGTAGTTATTTGCCAATGTACCTATGTTATACCGATATATTAGCAGACACCAAGGCTTTGGGCTTGCATCCATTCAAAAAAATGTATTTAAGACTAGACTAGAAGTATGGAATATTTGTGAAGTCCAGAGAGCATAAATCTGATATACTCTGTATATATAAGGATTTATTTGCTTATCATTCATCTCTTTTTACTAGAAGGTAAGTTCCATTTAGGGCAGGAGATGTCATCTCCCACTTATTCACTAATGCATATCACAAGGACATAGCACCTCACACTTAACAAATGTTAGAAGAATTAAGGGTTTTATATTATCTTGGCAGTGATAAAATAAATTTAGGGGTGCCTGGGTGGTTCAGGTAAGTGTCTCTTGATTTCTGCTCAGGTCATGATCTCAGGGTTGTGAGATTGAGCCCTGTGCCAAGTGTGGAGACTGCTTAAAATTCTCTTTCTCCCTCTCCCCTTGCCCCTTTACCCCCATCACTCATAGAACATGCAAGCTCTTGGGGGAAAAAAGAAAGAAAAAAAAAGGGAAAAAATAAACATATTAAAGTGAATCATAAAAGACAGGTCTTCTATATTCTGGCCCTCTTGTCCTTCATTCATCTTATACACATGCCTTTTTTTTTTTTTTTTAAACCCATAGGCAGCACCAATTGATATAATATATATGAATATGGATAATACACACAATTAAACAGTTGTTTTGGGGGGGATTTTTTTTGCATAAGCTGGTTGGGCATGTCCTTAGGATTTTATATTGTCACTCTATTCTCTGAGTATTTCTTTTTGTCATGACACCCAGAGAAGTGGAGGATTCAATGGACTCTTGTCTCTGGGCAATACAGATAAGGACTCCCCTCTTTTTCATGTGTCCTCTCACCATGTCAAAGGCAAGATCTTCCTCCCTGAGGAAAGTTAGAAGAAGAGAACATTGCCCATAGCCACAGAAGCCCTTCCATCATCACAGACATGGATGTATCTCATCAGGAAAACAGATTTGTTCTTCCTAATGGTGAGATTCTAAAGCTTTGAGGACCAAGGATGGAAGAGGCATGCTTGTTCTCAGGGTCTATTCTGTCAGTCTCTTGGATCAAGGGTTTTGGTGTAGAACTAGCAGTTTGCTATCCTTAAGTGTATTTAACACCCTCTTAGGGAGGCATCAAGGTTAAAGGAGCTAAATGTCAGGAGTCTGTGATTTATAATCAATAAAATGTCACTGCAGTTTCTGGTGTGTTCAACAATGATAAACAGGAAGGTTTTTTTTCCATTCTTTTTTCTTTCTGCAAAATGCAAGGCTGACAGTTGTTGGATATGTAAATTATACTCAGAAAATGTTATTTTCATCTGAGAAATAAATGGCTACTTGAGTAATGAGCCCAAAAGAATGAGTGATGACCGTTCGTTTTTGCCTTCCCCATCTTGTAAGCTCTTCTTGAGGAAAAACATACTATCGCTGTTGAAGTAATTACAATTGATGTCTGAGTTACAACAAAAGATAATCCATTTTCTTCTAAGTGACAAAACCATAGCTGTCAGGAAAAATGGAAGTGCATAGGAATCATGATGGAAAAATAGTATGAAGAGTAAAAATGCTAAATAGTGACTTAAGATCTCTCACTGGATATAGAGGAAGTCACCATAGAAAGTATCTGTCTGTTGATATGACATTTTTTATTCTAGCAAAGATTAATAGTAAACATTAAAATTATTCTCAAGGTAGGTACTCTAAGAAATTCTAGCACAGGCTATACTACTTCAATATTTACTGATGCTAAATTAACTAGTGCCACAAAGAACTTTCAAAGATCATGAGAAAAGGTGATTACATTTGTAGTAAGACTGTGACCTTATTCATCTCACATCACTGTATAAGTGAAAACAAGGAAATGGAATAAGGATGAAAAATTTCAGCTTGAGCTATGGTGTTGGTGGGACATCATACCTATTATTATCTAGTGTCAGGTACTTTGGCCATGTGCTGAATGGATTACTGCACAGTCTTCCTCGGAGCCACAGAGCTAGATTATACCTGGTAGGGTAAGACTAGATGTTTCCTTCAAAGAAGGTCAGTAAGCAGTCAATGGGGTGAGTTACAAGGCAAAAAACTTGAAACTTGGTAGACCGGTCTTAGATTGAAGAAAATAAAATACTTCCTCTTTGCCTGGGTGCAGCCAACGTAACGCCCTAGGGAGAAAAGAGACCCAGAAATCTCTAGGGAGCACGAGTGTGTGCATGTTCCTGGGGGCAGCCAAATGATGTGTCCTGGTTGTGCAGGTGCTCTGAAATTCTTTTCTTCAGAGTCTTTCTTATATTCTTCAATGTTCTATAGAATGACCAGTGATCACATCTCTTAAGACTCTTATGGTTACATTTATCCAGTTAGGCTTTATGATTGTGATAATTTATGATTTCCATTAGGCTTCCTGAAACATTCAAAATAACTTCTAATTGCTATTGACAACCTTTTGGACTTTAAGCCATCCAAGAAATGCAGGTTAAAAAAGAAATGATTTCTAAGGTCTGTTGTAGCTCTAATATCCCATGCTTCCCTGCTTTAGTTTTCCATGTAGTAAAACACACATATTATGCTTCATATGTGCTAATGTGTCACAATATATATTTATAATGTATCACAATATAATAATATATTATATGTTAATAATATAATATATTGTGATATAATATGTGATATAATAATATATCACAATATAATAGTTCTAGGTCAGTTGAGGGCATTTGTAGGAAATACAACTAATTCGCACTCTATGCAGACCTAGTCCTCAGCAGGGGTAGCCCGCTCTCCCATGAATTATTCAGCATACTTTGAACCTGTGATGCTGTTCTTTATTCAGTAGAGCATATCAGCTTCCTCAGTCATTTTCATTTTATTCTAGTCCTGATGAGGGATCAGAATTCAACCTCAGCAGCCTCTGTTAATCAGGTAATTCAAGCCTTCTTTCTATATGGGGTCTCCTGCATCACTAATTTCACTAATAATTCTGCAATACGATATGGGATATATGTACAAATTTGAGTTACAAAAATATTACAAAATAAAATAAAATAAATTATAAAATATACAAAATATAATAAAATAAAATAAAAATTGCAAGCTTTTATATGTCATATGGCTGTATCTGTTCTCTCATTAATTAAAAATTTCATTCTATGTATTCTCTATTTTAAAGTAAAACATATTACAGAAAAAAGTGTACACACACACATTACTGCTAATAGAACCACCAAGACAGATAAATGAGAAACTAGTGAGAAAGAGACAAGTAAATATGACAACAGAGGTAAACTGTTATCAACTACATATACATAAATTTGCATATGCACACATAAGCATACATTTACATATATTAACACACATACAGACACACACACATTCACATATATATGGCTATCTACTTGGCTTGCTCAGATATCTATTATTCATTGAAGCACAATATATTGTTTGGTGCTGGATTTATGAGAGTAATAGATGGTTATACTCTTCTATGGAGATATTTTATACATTCCCCCCCAACCCACTCACAGATCCCTTATTCCTCAATTGTCTTGTTTTGCATATCTTTAGTATGAAATTTTAAACTTGCCTGTATATGTAAAAATATGAGTATATTATTTACTCTCTTCTTAAAGAATGAGAATGGCATTTTGTATAAAATTTCTCACAATGAAGTTTACTTAAGAAAGCAAAAAGTCTACAGGGCGCCTGGGTGGCTCAGTGGGTTAAGCCGCTGCCTTCGGCCCAGGTCATGATCTCAGGGTCCTGGGATCGAGTCCCGCATCGGGCTCTCTGCTCAGCAGGGAGCCTGCTTCCCTCTCTCTCTCTGCCTGCCTCTCTGTCTACTTGTGATTTCTCTCTGTCAAATAAATAAATAAATAAAATCTTAAAAAAAAAAAAAAAAAGCAAAAAGTCTAGAATTTGACATCAGGATCAAGTAAGCCAAAAGAAAGAGATTTCTTGACCTACATGAGCAGAATGTCCTGGAACACAGCTAGACTTAAGGCATAATTATATCCAGGTCCTCCCGTGATGCTGTTGGAATTCTCTTTATCACTATTAGCTTATCCAGACCAGCCTTTTAAAAGACCTCAGAAAAATCTAGATCTATATTTTATCAGTTTATCAACTTCAAAAAAAAAAAATGTCTAGTCTGTACTCAAAGTTCAAGCAGATATTTTACAGGAAGATCTGTCTGTAGCCTGTGTGAGTCACATAGACAACCCACATGGAAGGAAGGAGCCATGGTCTGCTGCCCCCATGTTACACAGATGGGTTGCTAGAAGTAGAGCTATTTTAGCACTGAGTTAGAAGGAAAGGGGTCAGGGACAAAGACCAAACCGCTAACTTCTAAAGAACCCAGGACAGCAGTAGGCATAATTTTGTGTCTCAGTGAGTCACATGCTTATCGAAATCATTTCTCATATAGTTAATATATTACATACCACTTACTTTATTAGAGTTCTGTAAAGCTCTTTTTTAAATAAACAATTAATTTGGACATTCTAAATTTTATATTGTTTTTATCAATTTAGCTATAAAATATTTAAAGTAAAATTATATGTTAAATAAAATTAAATTTAATTAAATTGATGTGTTTCACAAAAGGTCGGTTCTTAGCAACTTAGGCCAAATTCACAAGGTTTTTTTTTCTTTTTTTTTTTTTTTTCCTTAAATGGTCTTCAGTTTTGTTTTTTTTTTTAAACTGAGTTTTTAAAATCACTTTGAGTCTCTGTGTATTGTATCAGCTTATATTATAATTCTAGTATCTTTCGTTTGCTGTAAGAGCTTGGATTAATGTGCAGTTAATAAATCAGAATTTGATATCTGGTAATGTTTAATGAAGACAAAATTGCAAAATACTAGAGCATGAAAAATGGTGATCTATATATTACAGTATGGTCATCAGTTAATAGATTGAAAAAAAAGTACCTATATTTTCATACATTTGAATTGAATTATTATGGATGCTTCTTTTTGAAAAAGTGGAAGAGGTTGTATATAATGGTTCCAGATGACTAATAAATGAATGTATATGTTGCTGTTGATTATGAGAGGAAAAAGAGTAATCTTATAAAGCAACATTATCTAGTATCAGAATGTAAACAAATATAATGAAACAAATTTTAGAATATCCAGTACAAGTAGATGTCTGAAAAGAAGGGATTTTTTTTTTTTTTACTTTCTTGTATAAGTAACTTTAAAAAATAGTTGGAAAGAACAAAATGTGCTGAATGCTTTCAGTAAGTCTAGGACAATATTATAGGTTTATTCACTAGGGAGACAAAGTTTGATGATTCCTCTATTTCAAATAATTATAAAGGTAAGACATTAACAGATACTTTCAGAAATTCCACGTTACATTTTCAAGAGAAGCAGAGACTATGAGAGCTTGTTGTACCTGGGCACAGGTAACTTCGAGCACTGAAAAGTTGGTGCCCCTGAGGAAAACCTTAGAGCAATGGAACAGAACTAGTATACGCACCTACCCCTTATCCTTTGAACAGAGCATCCTGGAAGGCATTTTCATCTGTTTGGTCTAGAGATATTAAGCCCATATTGCCCATAGCACTGACCTTGATAATGTATCTCTCATTTGCCTTCTCCACTTCCCTCTCTGATGCTTCCCAGGACCTTGCTCTTATTTCCTAAGACCTTCTCTCAAATTAACCACCTGTACTCAAATTCTTGTTTTAAACATAGTGTAGAAAAAGAGTAAAACAACAATTTGGAAACTTTTTATATACCAAAAAGAAACACTGGTCTGTTAGTGCATAGACAGTATTTATGAAAAATAAAGATGTATACTTTGCTTAAATATTATAGGTTTCTTACATTACTGAATTTCTTGTTTGGGTTTATATTTTTGCTATGGTCTTAAAATCATGTTTGCTTTTTAAATATATTTACACTTTGTTACCTTCAAATAATTACAATGTATTTTTATTTGAATTATTTTGTTTTTATTGAGTTATAATTGGCATATGATACTATATGTTAATGTCAAGTGTACAAAGTGATTTGATATGTTTATACATTATGAAATGACCACCTCCATAGGTTTAGTTACCCTCTGTCATGATACAATGTTATTATGATATTATCCACTATATTCCCCATGCTGTACATTACATCCCCATGATCCATTTATTTTAAAATGGATTTCAGTTACAAACTGAAGTTTGTATCTCTTTATCCCCTTCACCTTTTTTGCCTATCCCCACACCTCCCCCCAACCTGTTGTCGTCTCCCCTTCAGCAACAACCAATTTGTTCTGAGTCTGTTTCTGTTTTGTTTGTCCATTTTTTAAAAACTCTGCATTTAAGAAATCATATGGTATTTTCTTTTTCTGACTTATTGCACTTAGTATAATACTCTCTAGGTCCATGCCATTGTTTCAAATGGCAAGATTTCAGTCTTTTTTTATGGCTGAGCAATATTCCATGGTGTGTTTGTCCATATGTGTTTGTGTTGTGTGTTCTTACATCATTATTCATCTAATGATGGACACTTATGTTGCTTCCATATCTTGATAATAAATAATGTTACAACTAACATAGAGATAATGTATATCTTTTTGAATTAATGTTTTCATTTTTTTGGGTTAATACTCAGAAGTGGAATTGCTAGATCAAATAGTAGTTCTATTTCTAACTTTTTTTTTTTTTGAGGAACCTCCATACTTCTTTTCATAGTGTCTACATCAATTTACATTCCTACCACTAGTGTATGAGGGTTTCCTTTTCTCCACATCCTCACCAACACTCATTATATTTTGTCTTTTTGATAAGTCATTCTGACCGGTATCTCATTGTGATTTTGATTTTCAATTCCCTGATGACTAGTGATGTACAGGATCTTTGCATGTGTCTGTGGGCCTTTGAAATCATGTTTTAATAAACATTTAATAAACAAAGATAGAATCCCTAAAAATGTGTTATCATGCCTTTTTAAACAGTGCATATAACCATTCTTATCCCTAGTCACTTTTATCTGATCTCCAGATCTTACATATGGTGATAAAATTTTGATTAAGTTATTTAATATTCAGGATCTAGATTCATAACTATAAAACTGTTAAAATATCTTTTATACTTAATAGCTTTGTGAGAAGGCCACCAGGTCACAATAAATATTTGCTCCTTCATCATATAAAAAGAGGAATGCTTGACATAATCAAGTAACAGGCACTTTCCAGGTTAGTAATTAGCTCAATATTAAGAAAGCTCCCCTGTTTACCTCACAATGTGAAAAAAGTATCTCATCATTAAACAAGCCCAACCTTCTTTGGTTAAAATATATAAAAAATCTTATTAATAAGAACGTGTGTATATTTTAGATTACATAGGGTCACAATCATGTCTCTGTACAAAGTTCCAAAGACAGGACTTTTGCACAATATCTGTCAACAAATCGATTCCATATAGGAATAGATATAGATGTTATAGATATAGATGTTATAGGAACAGACATGGTAATGTAGCTTCAAATATAAAATGCCTTTGAAGTTGTAGAGTAACCCTAAAAATCCGATTAAATTACTAGTTCTATATCAGAACAACTCTAAACGAATGCATTCGGTCAAATCTATGCTTAAGAAACAGACTCTTGGCCACAGGAAAAGGCCAGCTGACACCTGACCCTGCCACTAACAATGATAAAGTTTGGTCTGTGGTTTATGAAATCCCAGATTGCAGGCAGTGATGAACGTCACTTTATGGCAGCTTGGAACTTTGACAAACATGGGCATCTCAAAGAAGGAGTATCTTCTTTTATTATAGGCACTGCAGATGAAGTCTGATAGAAGTGAATAGAATATGGACGGGACTGGAAGAGATTATGCTGAGTGAAATCAGTCAAGCAGAGAGAGTCAATTATCATATGGTTTCACTCATTTGTGGAGCATAACCAATAGCATGGAGGACAAGGGGCGTTAGAGAGGAGTAGGGAATTTGGGTAAATTGGAAGGGGAGGTGAACCATGAGAGACTATGGACTCTGAAAAACAGTCTGAGGGGTTTGAAGTGGCGGGGGGGTGGGAGGTTGGGGTACCAGGTGGTGGGTATTATAGAGGGCACGGCTTGCATGGAGCACTGGGTGTGGTGAAAAAATAATGAATACTGTTTTTCTGAAAATAAATAAATTGGGGAAAAAAAACAAAACAAAACAAAAAAACAAAAAAAAACTATACACACATTAAGGTACCTTTGTACTGAATAAGGAAGATGAACAATGAAATAAATCATGTTTATGATGCAAATGCATTTTTTTCTTAAAAAAAAAAAAAAGAAGAAGAAGTGAATAGAATGGTTCTTGGTTCCTGATCACTGTTTTGCAGGGAGGAAAAGCTACTTAGCCCTAGAAATATACCAAAATTACAAGATCTACTTCTGTCCCAGTTCAGACTCCCTAAATAAATGAACCCTGAGAAACTTCAAGTCTGACTCTCTAGCAAAGCTCAAAAATAAACTGTCTCCTTATTAACATGTTTTACTTTAATAAATAAGACTTCTGATTATTGGCATTCTAGAAACATATCACCTATTAGTATAAGATCTCCACTAAGCAAAAGAGTATCCTTCACATGAGCTAATAGTTATAGTAAAATATGTCTAGCTCATAAAAATAAAGTATACTCCTTGAATATAGATTCTGGTCTCTCCATAGCATTTTCTATTAAGAGTTGAAGGGTTCTTTGAAGAAATAGCTCATTTGGGGGGCTGAGGGATAGGCATATAAAAGAGGAGTCTGGAATACCTCAAACGACCAGATCAGAAGAATTCTTTCAAAGATAAGGATCAAATCACGATGTCTCAGGCAAACTTGGATGAAGCTACCACAGGGGACATAATTTGAATAAAAATAAAAATAATAGCAACAGATTCACAAGGCAGTTCATGTTAATGCAGATACAGCGTAATTTAAATCATGAAATCCGTGGAATATGATCCCGATTGACTTAATCAATACCTATTACTGAACTGAATATTGTTTAGCATTATTGAAACTAAGTGCGGTCTTTCTGTACAAATGCCATGAAAGTAGTATTGGAATCCCTCATTTTACATTTTTATTTATTTTTTAATGAGTATTGAATAGATCTTGTCTCTAACCTGAGCATTTTCTTTTACCACCTGGATTCCTATGGTTGCAGCCTCTAAGACAAGTACTCTTATCTGAGGAGAAGGCAATGGATAGGAGACATAGTTCAAAATCTGTCATTTTTGAGTTTTCTGACTCTTAAAATATTATTTTATTCTGAAGAATCAGAGATAAATGCGATAATAAAAGTTCACATGTCACTTTACCTCCCATCACCAATATATAGACTGATATTCATAATCATAATGATAATAATTAACTTCATTATTCCATTTTATTTTCCAGTCTGTTGTGACTATGGGTATGTATTTTTAAGCATTTCCATAGTTACTTATATTTATCTATACCTGATTCTCATGTCATACGCTAGGAAAATAAAAGCTCCTCAAAAAGGAAATAAAATTATACTGAAACACTGTTAGAGAAAAGGCTTTTAAAAGTACTAAAATGTAATCACATTTAACTAAGCCTTTAAAATCTAAGAGTAGATACTTCAAAGGGAACACACATTTGAGATAAAAATTTACCAAATTTCCTAATGTCTTTTTCCCCTACCACTTGTCACTAGATTTGGACTGTCAAAAACATCCAAATGCTTTAAATAAATTAGATAAAATGGATGTGTCTTGTCCTTCCATGGCTACTAGTGATTATCATCCCCAGTTTAGTTTATTTTTCTTTTTTTTTAAACTTTGATATAACCATTAATCCTGCTTTTATAATACTTTCTGAATTTACTCTGAGAAAAAAACCATTTTTGCACATTACACATGTTCTGCTGATAAAACTAATTTTGCTGCCAAGACACAGAAGTACAGCCAGAAAGGACCTAGGCTAGCCAATGACGAGTAGCAGAACTCCATACACACCCCCTGCCATACGGACAGGTTTTCAAAGATTAACACATTCCACCAGTTAGGATAATCCAAACCAGTTCTGGGAATTGTGTTGGTTAGGTTTATACATTCTAACCTCCCCTCCCACTCTGGCCAACACGATGCCACAGAAAGAACAGTCATCCATGATATATGGCTATCAAAAAGACGATCAGCTTCACCAAAGGCCTAAAGTTCTTGCTGAACAGGAGAACAGGGCCAATTCAAAAGAAATAAAGCTGAAAGATGCCGGTATGATCTGGGTCCTAAATCAAGCTGTGCCTGAGGCCAGAAGCCCCCAGTACCTCAGAGATAATGATCTCTTAGTAAGATCATATTCTTCTCTTGTTGCTGGAGCTGTGAGGGTATTATGGGGCTGAATTGTATCTTCCCCAAAATTCATACACTGAAGTCCTAACCTCCAGTAACGCAGAAGATATCATACCCTCAAATTAAGCCTACCATACTTTTAATGTGAGGAACTAAAAAAACAAACATTAATGCATTAAGCAAGCCTCCATTACTACATAGAGAAATAAAATACTCATCATTTTAAGAATGATGAAATGACCTGAAAAAAGTCGTAATCCCTTCTTCTTCAAAAGTGTTGAATGTATGGGTGTGTTCTTCTGAATAGAAGCCAATTATTTGGTTTATGTAAGCCATTTTGAAACCGGATTCCCTATCAATTAATGACAACTAAAATGATCTGACTGACACATGCTGTTTCTGAATACAGTACTACTGAAATTATTTTGTTCCCCCAACTGCCTAGATTTCCTTTATTTAGGACCCTGTAAAGCAAGTTGCAACTTATTTCATCATCCAAGCAAGAGCAGACCCTTCCTGAGCATTGACAAAATAGTGTTTTTCTCTCTCAGTGATCACAGGAAAAAAATCCAAAGCAACAAAGCATACATGCAACTTTGACAGTATAGATCTTGGCTTAATCATACATAGTTGTCATCCTCTGCTTTCAATAACTCAATTTCTCCAAAACTCTCTTGACAGTAAAACTTGATAGTACTCTTCTCTGGAACCTTTATGAAATGTTCACACTTAAGTGCCTGCACCCTTGAGACTTTCAACCCTCCACCATTGGAGGTGGAGTTTTCTCTCAACCCTCTACTTAAATCCATTGCAAAGCAAAATCACTGCTGACTCTGGTGATAAATCACTATATTACAACCATCAGGGCATTTAATTTGTGCCTAAAATCAATTGGGACTTGCTGATGCCAAAAAGTAATATATTGTCAGTTTAAAAAAAAAAAAGACCTGGATATTACACTTCTGTGCAAGATGAACCGTTAGTCACCTTGATGACCAAGCAACAATTTACAGGCTGTAAAAACCAAACAGACAAATTGTAAGTAAAATGCACTTTGACTTTAACATTGACATTTGTGGGATTTGGCTGGAGTTAAAAAAAAAAAAAAATCAAATGGCTTTGTAGAAAAATGGAGAGTTATGTAATGGTATTGAAGCTTGTTCCAGAAGGAAGCGTTTGTTGAGGGTGGAGCGGGGGATGAGAGGAGGTTGATGGCTGTAATTCCTTGACTAAAGACCTCTAATTAGCAAATCATGTTTAACTAAATATTAGGAAGTTATAGGTTACCAACTAATCCATCGGTTCATTCATCAACTATTAGTACATCAAACACCATGAGAGAATGTTGGAATCATAGCTCTGTCCTAGAGACATTTTATCCACATAGTGACAAATAGAGCTAAGTCTTAGTTTCTGCATAATTTACAATATGTATACACACACATACATACATATAGATAGATATTGATATCACAATTAAGACAAGAAATAGTGCAAAAAAAAGTATTTAAGTAAAAAGATTTATATCGGGCGCCTGGGTGGCTCAGTGGGTTAAGCCGCTGCCTTCGGCTCAGGTCATGATCTCAGGGTCCTGGGATCGAGTCCCGCATCGGGCTCTCTGCTCAGCAGGGAGCCTGCTTCCTCCTCTCTCTCTCTGCCTGCCTCTCTGCCTACTTGTGATCTATCTCTGTCAAATAAATAAATAAAATCTTTAAAAAAAAAAAAGATTTATATCAACCATGATGAGGAAGGCATGAGCATTTAAATGTTTATTGTGTGGCTGGCATTGCATAAGGCAAGTAACATTTTTACTTTTGATTCTCCCTACCTTATGCAAGAAATACTATTGAAACCAAATTTATTATTGAGAAAAATAAGTTTTGCAGGTGAACAATTTCCCTAAGTTTATGTAGCTTTTTATTTTTTTAAGATTTTATTTATTTATTTGACAGAGAGAGAGATCACAAGTTGGCAGAGAGGCACAGAGAGAGGGGAAACAGGCTCCCCACTGAGCAGACAACCTGATGTGGGGCCCCATCCCAGGACCCGGAGATCATGACCTGAGCCAAAGGCAGAGGCTTAACCCACTGAGCCACCCAGGCACCCCATGTTTATACAGCTTTTAAGAGAACAGCTATCCTTTGAACCTATGTCTACTTCACTGCAAATTCTGCTCTCAACTTCCATACTTAGGAGAGAACATAAAAAGGAGGGGAACAAGGATGTCTGGGTGGCTCAGTTGGTTTAGCAGCAGGCTCTTGATGTCTGCTTGGGTCATGATCTCAGGGTCTTGTTCTAAAGGAGTCAGGCTCTGTGCTCAGTGGGGAGTCTGCTTCAGGATTCTTTCTCTTCCTCTGCCCCTCCTCTCTCTCTGTAATAAATCTTAAAAGAGAGAGAGAGAAAGAAAAGAAAAGAAAAAGAAGGGGAACAGTTAGTGATGCCAATGAACAAATCTAATAAATTACCCTTCTGCCATTAACAATGGAGCCACCATTAACAATGGAAATGCCTTTGTTGTTTAATATGGTGATTTTTTTTTTTAAAGATTTTATTTATTTATTTGACAGAGAGAGAGCACAAGCAGGCAGAAAGGCAGGCAGAGAGAGAGGAGGAAACAGGCTCCCTGCTGAGCAGAGAGCCCGACGCGGGGCTCGATCCCAGGACCCCGAGATCACGACCCGAGCCGAAGGCAGCGGCTTAACCCACTGAGCCACCCAGGCGCCCCTAATATGGTGATATTTAAAAATCTGGGGCATTTTTGCAGTCACGCAGAAAAGCTTGGAATCATGCTTTATACATATGTAATTTTGGACAAGTTACTTAGCTCTTTGAACTTATGCATTTATTCTGAAAATATTTAACTACCCCATGAGCACAAAAAATACTATGGTATTTTATGGTATGCACAGGTCTCCTGGCATCAGGGAGCTAACACACTAGTTGTTGCACAGGGGGTGGGGAGTTACAAGAAGCAAATTAATTATAGTCATAATTACAAATTCTGTCAAGTGCTATAAAATCATTACTATTAAATATTATGTAAATAGGTAACTAGCAAGTAAGAGAAGAACAAAGTCATTAAATGGAGTAATCAGGAAATGCCTTCCAAAAGCAGTAATACTTGGCTAAGATCAAAATAATGAGAAGGAGACAGCCAGGTGATACTCTTAGGAAATGGGTTATATACAAGTAATAAGAAAAACCAAAGATTAAAGGTGAGAATAGCCTTGGCACTTTTTTTTTCCCCTTTTGGGCATTGGCACATTATAGAAAAGTTACAAAAATTAATCTCGCCAGAGTGAAAAGTGAGATTAAAACAGAAATGATATTCGGGGAACAATCACTTTAAGGCCTTAGAAGTCATAGTACAACAACATTTGGAATTTCCTATTAGTGTTACAAAAATGTTTAGTATTTTCTGATGGCTATTATTTGATACAGTTTATTTCTTTACTTTAGCACCTCTCTGACTACAACTATATGAAGAATGGACTATGCTCAGGAAGTAAAACAGCAAGGAAAGAAATTAGGAGTCTACTGGACTAGTTTCAGCAAGAGGTAATGGTATCTTGGTTCCAGGAAGTTAGTAGTGAACATGGTGATGATAGGATTTGAAATATATTTTGGGGCAGAGCCAACAAAGAATTGGCAAATTGACAGTTTAACCATAGGTTATAAGGAAAAGAAGCAATAAAGAGGATTCTTTTGATCAGAACAGTGTGGTTAATAGGGTATTAAGTAGACTGAGGGGAACTGGGTGAAGAAGAGATTTCTGTTGAAGTGGAGGGGAGGTGATATTTGTAGATAGTTATTTTTTTTTATCAGATTACTTCTGAAAAACCCATCATTTATTGAAATGGAGCTGTGAGGAGGCAGGAAGATTTATGATTATAGGGAAAACTAATAAAATGATAGAATGAATAAATAGGAATCATCATCATATTAAAAGTCATGGAACTGGGTGAAATCACTAGGAAAAGAAAGAAGAGAAGAGAAGGCCAAGGTTTGAGCACTGGCATATATAAACATTTGCAGTAGAAAGAGAAGAAAAATACTCAAAGGAAACCAAGAGACAAAAGCCTGAACTGAACTACAAAAAGCTGAAACTGAACTACAACAACACCAAACCCAGCCAAACAAACAAAACGAGAGAAATGCAGTGTTACTGAGAACTGCAGAGGCAGAGAATGGACAACTGTTCAAAACACTGAGAATGTAAATAAAATAAGTACAGGAAACTGGCTAAATGTCAAGGGTATTTCTTGGTGATATCGGTAAATTGTGGGCAACAATAACAATCTGAGAGACTCACATTTAGATTAAATGAGCTGAAATATAGAAAATGATTACTTTGTTTATCTAATGCTGCATAACAAATTAGCCTTGAAATTAGTGGCATAACACAATCATCTATTATGCTCTTGGAATCTGTGGATCAGAAATTCAGGAAAGGCTCAGCTGCACAATTCTTATTTGGGGTCTCTTATATGGTTAACACTCAGATTTTGCTGAGGCTATAGTCATCAAAACGCCTGGTGAGGCTGGGGGATTCCATTTCAAAGTAGCTCAGTCACATTTTAAGCAAGTTGGAGTTGGCTACTGGCCCAAATCACAATTTCTTCTCATGTGAGTCCCTCCATGGGGCTGTTTTAGTGTCCCCATATCATGACAGATGGCTGTCCCCAGAACAAGTGACTGAAGATACCAAAAGGGAAGTAGAAGCCTTAGAAGCCACACATCTTCACTTCAGCCATCCTCAATTGGTTATGAAGTTCAGTCCTAATGAGGAAGTAAGTTCTAATATGAAATGATTACATAAATGAACAAATACAGGAGATAAGGATTCCTGGCAGTCATCTTAGTGGCTGACTCACACAGTGATAATAGCTTTTAATTATTTAATCATCATCTGGGATATAGTAGACATTTAATAAATATTAACACTCAGTTAGCCAAACTTGAAGTAAAGAACACAGTCCTTCAGATAGTCAAGTTTGCCCAAAAACCCAAACATCAATCCCAAGTTCAGAGGTCCTTAAAGCCAGCCTCACTTTCAACCATTTGGCTACAAATTTGCAGGTTCCTTGGGTTTAAAAATTTGCTAGGAAGATTTGAGGAACTTAGGGAAGTGTGATGTTTATGATTATAATTTTATTAGAGCAAAAGGATACAGATCAGAACCAACCAAAGAAAAGAGGCAAAGGGCAGAATCTGAACTGCAAGGTTTCTCAACCTGCAGCTACTAAAACCTCCAGAATGCATTATTATCCTCCAGACCTCAATATGTGGCAATATGCAGAATTCTGTCAACCCAAAAGCTCGCCTGAGCTTCAGTGTGTAGCTTTTGTTAAGACTTCATTATTTAGGCGCAATTAATTCATTTATTGCCCACATGCTTGGACTCAATCTCCCACCCCATTTCTGGAGGTCAAGCTGATTTCTCAGAGCCCAAAACCTCAACTCTCTAATCACATGGCTGGTCTTTCCACCATGGCCAGCTCCCAGCTTGAGTAATCTCTGTTAGCATTAAACTAGCAGTTGTGATCCAAAGTGTCCACCATGAAAAACAAAGACAATCCTATTCCATGGGAAATTCCAAGGGTTTCAAGGTTAGCTCCCAAGAACATGGATAAAAGCCAGATCTGGGTAAGTTAATTCTTCACTATTCAAGTAGATAACATTATTGCCACTCCAACTGTATACCTAGATAGAATTATTAGAGAAAACAACACAATAAATGTCTGGGGGATGAAAGAAAACCCAACATCTGGGGTGCCTAGGTCACTCAGTAGGTTAATCATCTGCCTTTGGTTCAGGCCATGATCCCAGTGTCCTGGGATCAAGCCCTGAGTCAGCCTCCCTGCTCAGCAGGGAGTCTGCTTCTCCCTCTCTCTGGTCTTGTGCTCATTCTCTCTCTCTCTCTCTTTCTCTCTCTTTTGCTCACTCCCCCTCCCTCCCTCTCAAATAAATAAAATCTTGGGGAAAAAAAAAGAAAAAAAGAAAAAACAACATCTGCCCTTCGTAGTTTCTTACTGCTAATTCCTACTTTTTTACTGTCTGATTTTATTCTATGTCAATAATCATTAAACATTGATACCCAGCAGCTTTTTCCAATTAGAAAGCTAAAGAATATGCAGGACCCGATTAACTTTCCTTTGGACCCTGTGCTTTAGTCAAGGAAGACTATCATCTTGAGTTCAGTGATGTTCACATAAATATCACCAAAGCAAAAAAGAGATTAGAACCAGTGGTACATGGATGGTAAGAACTGAAGGTTACAGATTTGAAACTGACACATATATTCTCTATTTTCTGACCCCTGTGACACCCATTGCTCATGGGTTATCACTGCTGTCTTTTTTTCCTTATTCAATTTTCCTCTTTCTGTCAGCAGTTGTGAAAGTCTTTAATCTATCATGCTACATATACTTCCATTATGTTGCTATTATCATGAGGCTGAGGTTTTATTTTCATAAAACCTTTATCTAATTTTACATCTAAATAGAACTGGTAGGTATAATAAATCTATTACATATGGTCTAGAAGAATCAGAGAAAAAGTCACAAAATCACCCCTTGTAATTCTTATGCCAATCTATTGAAAAAGGTGTAGAGGAGTCAACAAAAGGGAGTCAGAAAGCAGTAGATGCCAGTAAATATTCAGGCAGTAGGCTGGATCTTCTTTTTCATTCGCCTTGTGAAATAAACATACACATGTCACTTCTCATGCTTAACTCCTTAATGTATTCCGAAATTTCTCATCTCAGCCTCATTAATGGATGGAATTTTATTTAGTACCAGCCGTATCTTTATGAAACAGAAGAACACATTCTACAGAAGATCAATGTGTATACAGCACAGACAGGCTTTCACCAAGAAAAGGCAGATAGTCTAAGCTGTGCATCTGCTCTCTAGAATTTTCCTTTACCACTTTTCCCTTTATTTCTACTACCAAGAATCTACCAAGAATCCCCATCCCTTTTATTCAATTTCTGTAATCTCAGACATACTAAGTTACCAAGAGTTTAAAATACTCCAAACTCCCTGGATATTTGGATTTAAAGGAGAATGAAAATTTCAGGCTTTTGTGAAAGACAATTTTAAGGAGGCTTTTTCCTTAATGGTTTTCAAATTATAATATATAGACAGTTCATCAAAATATAAGGCAAACTTGACCAAATGAGTTACACAGGCACAGAAACAACTTTGAAAATTTATGTAGTTGACAGTAACAATGATCTTCATGTTTAGCCATTCTTAAGTAATCTTGTAATTGAGAGGTGACGGGAGAAGTTCTAAATTTTGAGAACACAGAAGAGGTCCAAGAGGTCCAAATTTTAGCCCAAATTTGGGGAAAGGGGAGAGATAGAGAGAGAATATATAATGAAATTCTTTGCTTTTCTGAATTTGTCCTAATCTTGATTAAGCTAAGCAGATGTTATGGTGAAAAACTAGTTTCATACTTTCTTCAAAGTTAAAACAATTCAATTTAAACAACTGTGGCTATTTTAAAAAGCCATTTTAATGTCAAAAATAAGGTTTAAAACATATGGACTTATAAACATTCAATAAAATGCTGTAATATTTCAATTTATTTTCAGGCCTCATTAATAACTTATAGCAAGTAAAATATATATCTCAGTAGTAATTTACTTTGCCACTAGGTTATTTCCCTTTTGACTTATACAACAAACAGATAAATGTTAAACTGTAAGAAGAAAATGTACTTCTATCATGGAAATAAGATATTTTTAAAATATATTTTTTCAAATTATTTTGGGATTTATACTTTCATTTTACATAAACTCATAATCAACATCATATGCCTCTGTTTACCTACTTTTCTGAAAATTCAAAATGTGGAAATAAATGTAATGTCAAAAGTAAAATGGGAGAGAGGTAAGATGTCAGAGGAGTAGGGTGACCCTAAGCTTGCCTCTTCACTTGAAAACATCTAGATAAATATCAAATCATTCTGAACACCCAAGAATTGACCATAAGTCTTAGAGAACAAAGCTGCATGTCTACCACCAGTAGAAGATAGAAATTGTGGAGAGTTGATTTGTGGGAGAAAAGAGCCATGGGTGTTGCTTAGGGAGAGGGAGTACTGATCACACAAAAGAGAAGGAGAACAAAGAGAGAAAGCGTAGGGGGTGGGGCAGTGAAAACAAAATCAAGGAACTATGCAAGAAGACTATTCCCCACTACCACTGACAGGGAAAAAGGAGAGGATTATAATACCTCCAGTTTTTTATAAATAGCCAAGCATACAGAGTCTGAAGTTTTGGAGGTGTACAGCATGGCCAGATTTGGGCCTGAGGAGCTCGGTGCTCTGGTGGGAGAGCAGGGAAGAGCCCCAGCAGTGGACAGCCTGAGGATCCCCAAGGTCATATGAGGAGAAGCAGCTCTCCTGCTTAGAGTACATTTGGCAATAGTTACACAGCGTTTCTGCAGGCAAAGGGCCCTGCAGATACCACTGAATTCTGCAGCTCACCATATAGGAAGAAAGAGGCTAGATAAGGACAGCAATTCCTGGCACCAGTTGTATGTTAAAATTTACCATAAACTCTGAGCTGCTTGTAGTCCTACAACTGCTTTCTGGGGTAAGCAGACATCGGCCATAGTTTGGAGTACATTTGGGAGAGTTGATATGGCCTCTCATAGGCAAAGGACACTTTAGGCACTATTGAGTAGGAACAAAGACACCTACTGAGGGCAGGAAACCCTTGTCAAAGCTATGTGTTATGATTTATCATAAACTTCAATCAATGGTGCAGTCATGAGGCTATCTTCTGGGATAAGCCTGCACCACCCATAGTGCAGGGAGATCCTTCCCCAGAGGAGCATATGGGTCTTCACCTCAGAGGTCTCCAAAGCATGGGGCTTTGAAACATAGCTGCACCTGAGATAAAACACAGGAGTGCTGCACTATTTGGCAGGCAGACTTGGACACAGGTGAAAGCAGGGATCTCACAGAAAGCAAGGACTTAGAAGGAGCTACTGTTTGCATGTCTGTGAAGGCTTACTGAAGAGGAGTGGCACGTATTTCCCACTCCAGAGATGAGAGAATAACAAAGCCATTTCCAGCCTGATCCACCCCAGTGAGCTAAACAATGCCACCAGTAGAATATGGAGCATTACACCAGCCCCTGCATTCCTGCACCCTATGGGCACATATCCACTAGGGCAAGTCTACTTGAGAATCAGAGCAGAAGGATTGTCCCCCAGAAGACAGCACAAACCCTTTGCCCACACCAAGTCTACTGATCATAGAGTACTGTGAAGTGTCAGTTCTATGGGAAACAGGATCTAGTGACTTTTGGGATTTTTGTTTCTCTCTCTCTCTCTCTCTCTTTTGATAAAGGAGGAACAATTTTGCCTTATATACCTATTTTTCTTTTTCTCTTTTCTTTCTATGTTTGTTCTATTAAGCTTTTTATAATAAGCAGACAAAAAAAATAAAAACACCTAGGATCTAGCTTCCCTTGTATTTTTTTTTATTTTTTTTAATTTTTAGTTTTATTTTACCTTTTTTTCCCCCTCCAAAATGACAACACAGAAGAATTCACCCCAGAAGAAAGAATAGGAAGAAATGGTGGCCAGAGGTTTAATCAAGACAGATATAAGTAAGAGGTCTGAACTAGAATTTGAAACAAGAATTATAAAAATACTCGCTGGACTTGAAAAATGCATAGAAGACACTATAGAATCCCCTACTACAGAGAGAAAAGAACCAAATCTATTCAGGCCAAAATTAAAAAATGCTATAACCAAGATGCCAATGGATGCATAAAAACAAGGATGGATGAAGCAGAGAAATGAATTAGTGATACACAAGATAAAATTATGGAAAATAATGAAGCTGGAAAGAAAAAGTAACAAAGGTAATGGATGACAAAAGAGACTTAGGGAACTCAGCGACTTATTAAAACAGAATAGCTTTCATATATGAGGAGTCCCAGAAGGTGAAGAGAGAGAAGAAGGGGTAGAAAGTTTATACAAACAAATTATAGCTGAAAACTTCCCTAATCTGGATAAGGAGGATACAGGCATCAAAATCCAAGAAACACAGAGAACTCCCATTAAATTCAACAAAAGCTGATCATCCCAAGGCATATCATAGTCAAATTCACAAAACAAAGACAAGGAAAGAATCTAGAAAACAGCAAGGGAAAACAAGTCTTTAACCTACAAGGGAAGGCAGATCAGATTCGTAGCACATCTGGTCTACAGAAAATTGGCAGGCCAGAAGAGAATGAAAAGATATATTCAATGTGCTAAAGGGGAAAAATATGCAGCCAAGAATACTTTATCCAGCAAGAGTCTCATACAGAATAGGAGAGATAAAGGGTTTCCAAGATAAACAAAAACTAAAGAGGTTCATAACCACTAAACCAGGCCAGCAAGAAATATTAAGGGGGACTTTTTGAGTGGGAAGGGGGAGAATAAAAGCAACAAAGATGAGAAAGACAAGAGAACATCATCGGAAACACCAACTCTACAGGTAACACAATGATGCTACATTGATATCTTTTGATAATCACTCTGAATGTGAATGGATTAAATGCTCTGATCCAAAGACATAGGAATGGATTAAAAAAAAAATCCATCTATATGCTGCCTATAAGAGACTCATTTTAGACCTAAAGTCACCTGCAGATTGAAAGCAAGATGATGAAGAACCGTCTATCATGCTAATAGCCATCAAAAGAAAGCTGGTGTAGTTATACTTATATCGGACAAACTAGATTTTAAAACAATGGCTATAACAAGAGATGAAGAAAGCATTATATCATAATTAAGGAGTCTATCTATCAAGAAGATTGGAAATAATTATGCCCCCAACTTGGGAACACCCAAATATATAAAATCAATTAATAAACATGATAATAATACAATAGTAGAGGGGACTTTATCACCCCAGTTAAACAGCAATAGACAGATCACCTAAGTAGAAAAATTAACAAGGAAACAATGGGAGAAATAAATGATATAGAAACAAACAAACAAACAAACACAGTAGAACTGATTAAAAAAAAACCAAAAAACTAAGAACTGGTTGTTCAAAAGAATTAATAAAATTGATAACCCCTAGCCAGGCTTATCAAAAATAAAAGAAAAAAGGATGCAAATAGATAAAATTTTGAATGAAAGAGGAGAGATCACAACTGACACCACAGAAATACAAACACCTATAAGAGAATACTATGAAAATTATATGCCAACAAACTGGGCTCTCTGGAAGAAATGGACAAATTCCTAGAATCTTACAAATTACCAAAACTGAAACAGGAAGAAATAGAAAACTTGAATGAACCCATAACCAGCAAAGAAACTGAATCGGTAATCAACAATCTCCCAACAAACTCCTGGGTCAGATGGCTTCCCAGGGGAATTCTACCTGGCATTTAAAGAAGAGTTAATACCTATTCTTCTCAAACTATTCCAAAAAAATGGAAATAGAAGGAAAACTTCTAAACTCCTTCTATGAAAACATATCTTGATCCCAAAACCAGAGAAAGATGTCACTAAAAAGTTGAATAATAGGCCAATATCCTTGATAAACAGGAGTGCAAAAATTTTCAATAAAATACTAGCAAATTAAATTCAACAACACATTAAAGGAATTATGCACCTAATCAAATGAGGTTTATTCCTGGACTTCAGGACTGCAAATCAATCAACATGATACACCACATTAATAAAGTATAAGAACCATATGATCCTTCAACAGATGCAGAAAAAGCATTTGACAAAATACAGCCTCCATTCCTAATAAAAACCTTCAGCAAAGTAGGGTTAGAAGGAACATACCTCAACGACATAAAGGCCATATAGAAAATACGTATCATCCTAGTATCTAGTATCCTAGTATCATCCTAGTATCATCCTCCATGGGGGAAAACTGAAGGCCTTTCCCTGCATTAAGGAATAAGAAAAGGATGTCTACTCTCACCATTATTATTCAACATAGTACTAGAAGTCTTTGTCTCAGAAATCAGATAACAAAAAGAAATAGAAGACATCCAAACTGACAAGGAAGAAGTTAAATTTTCAATCTTTGCAGACAACATGATATTCTATATAGAAAACCCAAAAGATTCCACCAAAAAATTGCTAGAATACATGAATTCAGCAAAGTGACAGGATGCTAAATCAATGTGCAGAAACCTTCTGCATTTCTATACAACAATAATGAATCAGCAAAAAAAGAAATCAAGGAATTGGTCCCATTTTCAACTGTACCAAAACCAGTAAGAGATCTAGGAATAAACCTAAGTGCAGAGGTAAAAGATCTAAGCTATAGAACACTTATAAAAGAAATAGAAAACACAAAGAAATGGAAAACCAATCTATGCTCATGGATTGGAAGAACAAACATTGTTAAAATGCCTACTACCCAAATCAGTCTACACATTTAATGCAATTCCTATCAAAATACCACTAGCATCTTCTGCAGAGCTAGAACAAACAATCCTAAAATGTGTATGGAGCCACAAAAGACCCCAAATATCCAAAGCAATTCTGAAAAAGAAAAACAAAACTGGAGGCATTACAATACTGGATTTCAAGCTCTCTTACAAAGCTGTCATCATCAAAACAGTAGGGTACTGGCACAAAAACAGACACATAGATCAGTAGAACAGAATAGAAAACCTAGAAATGGACCCACAACTATATGGTCAACTAATCTTGGACAAAGCAGGATAGAATATCCAATGGACAAAAAGACAAGCTCTTCAACAAATGGTGGTGAAAAAACTGGACAGCAACATGAACAAGAATGAAACTGGTCCACTTTCTTACACCATATACAAAAATAAATTCAAAACAGATGAAAGAGCTAAAGACAGGAAACCATCAAAATCCTAGAGAGAACACAGGCATAAACCTCTTTGACCTTGGCTATAGCAGCTTCTTACTAGACATGTCACCAGAGGCAAGGGAAACAAAAGCAAAAAATGAAATACTGGTACTTCATCAAGATAAAAAGCTTCTTCACAGCAAAGGAAACAATCAACAAAACAAAAATGGAGCTTGTGGAATGGGAGAAGATATTTGCAAATGACATATCTGATAAAGTTAGTATCAAAAATCTACAAAGAACTTATCAAACTTATTAAAAAAATGATCCAGTTAAAAAATGGGCAAAAGACATGAACAGATACTTCTCCAAGTATCTCCAAGTATCTGTTGTCTGTTAGACATCCACATGGCTAACAGACACATGAAAATGTGCTCAACATCACTCATCATCAGGGATATATAAGTCAAAACCATAATGAGACACCACCTCACACCTTCTAGAAGGGCTAAATTTAACAACACAAGAAACAAGGTGTTGGTGAAGATGTGGAGAAAGGAGAAACCTCTTACATCATTGGTGGGAATACAAACCCATGCAGCCACTCAGAAGAAAGGTTCAGAATTTCCTTGAAAAGTAAATATAGAACTATACTGGGATTCAGCAATTGCACTAGTAGGTATTTACCCAAAGGATGTGAAAATACAGATTTCAAGGGGGACAGGCACCCTACTGTTTATAGCAGCACTATCAAAAATAGCCAAACTATGGAGAGAGCCCAGATGTCTATTGACTGAGGAATAAATAAAGAAGGTGTGGTGTGTGTGTGTGTGTGTGTGTGTGTGTGTAATGAAATATCACTCAGCTGTCAAAAAGAATGGAATCTTGCCACTAGCAATGCCATAGACAGAGCTAGAGTCATTTCACAATGCTAAGTGAAATAACTCAGTCAGAGAGAGACAACTACCATATAATATAACTCATATGTGGAATTTAAGAAACAAAACAGATGAACACATGGGAAGGGGGAAAAAGGAGAGAGCAAAAAACCCCTTTTAGAGACCCTTAGTTACAGAGAAGAAACTGAGGATTGATGGAGGGAGGATGGTCAGGGATGGGCTAGGTGGGTGATAGGTATTAAGGAGGGCAGTGGGATGAGCACTGGTTTTTTTTTTTTTTTAAAGATTTTTATCTATTTATTTGACAGAGATCACAGGTAGACAGAGAGAGAGGAGGAAGCAGGCTCCCCGCTGAGCAGAGAGCCCGATGTGGGACTCGATCCCAGGACCTTGGGTCATGACCTGAGCCGAAGGCAGAGGCTTTAACCCACTGAGCCACCCAGGTGCCCCAGCACTGGGTTTTGTATGCAAGTCATGAATCACTAAATTCTACTCCAGAAACCAATAATGCACTGTATGTTAACTAAAATTTTAAAAAATAGATATTAAATACACACATACACACCACACACACATACACACACACACAATATGTTTGCATTATTTTATAATAACCTTGAACACTTTTTGAATTCTAAAGTTAGAAATAGAAACTGAAAAAAAAATCTTGGTCATGGTAACTATGTGGGAGGAGAGTTATTATACTCCTGCATTCAGGTAAAATTCTTATTCAAGCTATATATTTGTATATATAGTTTGCTATTCTGCTATCTAAAACTTTTACATCTTAAAGGTTTGTTTCTTTGTTTTTTGTGGGGTTTTTTTGTAATTATGACAAGAGATTCACATGTTTGGAATTGTGATTTCATTATTATCTTTATTTCATTATTGTGAAATATTATTATTTTATCCATAATATTATATTATCATTCATTATTATCATTATTCATTATTTCATTCATTATCTCCCTCTCTAATTAAAAAAAAAACAGAAAAACAACAACATCATCAATAAAAAACCCTTAAGGCAGCTTCCACAACCAGAATACATCATTACTCGATTCTTACTTCCATTACAAAACTTAAATGTATCCCATTTTAATTTTTTTATTTGCTTTCTGAACTACAGAGAAATAAATGAGCATTAATGGAAATATATGACATTAGAGTCTGAATTACTAGATAAATTTTAGTTCTGATACCACCTTTGTGATGAAGGACATGTTTAATATTGCTGTTGCTCAGAAATTCCAGGTACAAAATTGAGAATACTAATAAGTATACTTTTTCAAAAGCATATTTGTTAATGATAAGCATAATATTTGTAAAACATCTATAATATTTTATTTGATTAATAATAGCTTTATTAATATAACAACAGAAATACTTCTCAATCTTCTTTAATTCTGCTTAATTATTTAGCAGAGAAACTGACAAATAAGAAGTACTCATTAGATATTCATGAAACTGAACTGAGCTGTCAGTGTCCAGGGGTTTACAGGATCAGTACTGTGGCTACCATTCATTAATACCAATCAATCCATTTCCTCCTACTGTTAACAGACGTTCAATCCTCAACCCTTGAGCCAGAGAAGTGATCATCTGACCCCATAATGGGTTATTAATAGCTCCCAAGGATCCTGGCCCAAGTGAATAGCCTGGAGATTGGCTCATGATCTAAACTAACTTATAGCCTTTCCTTGGGGTTTTCTATATTGGAATGGGTGGGGGAAAGTGAGGTGTGCCTTCTCCTCTCAGGTTTCCAAACTTGATTTGTGTGACCCTAATGTTCTTTCTATCAAGGAGATTTTTGCATATGAAATACATGGATACAGGCTAAAAACAAAGTAGAAAAAATGAAAAAATCACTAGTATTTTGTGCTGGAATGCTATGTATGTAGGGGGGCTGTAGTTAGGAGAAGGAAGGAGGGAAACAAAGAAAATCAATAAAGAAACAAGAGCTTTGAATGACACATTGGACCAGAACATTCCACCCTAAAACAACAGAATACTCATTCTTCTCGAGCACACATGGAACGTTCTCCAGAACAGATCACATACTGGGTCACAGATCAGGGCTTAACTGATACTGTAAGACTGAGATTATTCCCTGCGTATTCTTGGACCACAATGCTTTGAAACTGAAACTCAGCCACAGGAAAAAGTTTGGAAGGAATTGAAACACTTGGAAGCTAAAGACCAACTGCTTAAGAATGTTTGGATCAGGGGTGCCTGGGTGGCTCAGTTGGTTAAGCAACTGCCTTCGGCTCAGGTCATAATCCTGGAGTCCCCAGACTGAGTCCCGCATTGGGCTCCCTGCTCACTGGGGAGTCTGCTTCTCCCTCTGACCTCTCCCCTCTCATTCTCTCTCTCTCTTTCAAATACATAAATAAAGTCTTAAAAAAAAAAGAATATTTGGATCAGCCAGGAAATCAAAGAAGAACTTAAACAATTCATGGAAACTAATGAGAATGAAGACACATTGGTCATAAACCTATGGGATATGGCAAAGACAGTCCTAAGGGGGAAATAAATAGCCATCGAAGCCTCACTCAAAAAAATTGAAAAATCTAGAATACAACAGCTCTCTTTACACCTTAAAGAACTGGAAAATCAATAAAAAATTAAGCCAACTTCATTCAAAAGAAGGGAAATAGTCAAGATTAGAGCAAAGATCAATGAGTTAGAAACTGGAGATACAGTAGAACACATCAACAAAACTAGAAGTTGGCTTTTTGAAACAATCAATGAGATTGATAAATCACTGGCCAAACTAATCCAAAAGAAAAGAGAGGACCCAAATTAATAAAATTATGAATGAAAGGGAATAGTTACATGCCAATAAGTTATGCAACCTAGAAGAAATGGATGCATTCCTGGAAAACTATAAACTTCCAAGACTGAAACAGGAAGAAATTGACAACCTGAACAGACCAATATCTACTAACAAGATTGAAGCAGTGATCAAAAACCTCCCAAAAAACAAGAGCCCAGGACCTGATGGATTCCCTAGGGAATTCTACCAAACATTCAAAGAAGAAATAATAACTATTCTCCTGAAGCTGTTTCAAAAAAAGAAACAGAAGGAAAACTTCCAGACCTTCCTATGAAGCCAGTACTACCCTGATCCCCAAACCGGGCCAAGACCCCACCAAAAAGGAGAATTTCAGACCAATATCCCTGGTGAATATGGATGCCAAGATTCTCAGCAAGATCCTAGCTACTAGGATCCAACAGTACATTAAAAAGGTTATCCACCATGGCCAGGTGGGATTTATCCTTTGAATGCAAGGATGTTTCAACATTCGCAAACCAATCAATGTGATAGAACAAATTGATAAGGGAAAAGAGAAGACCCACATGGTCCTCTCAATTGATGCAGAAAAAGCATTTGACAAGATATAGCATCTGTTTCTGGTTAAAACTCTTCAAAGTATGGGGATAAAGGGAACATTTCTCAACTTCATAAAGTCTATTTATGAAAAACCCACAGCAAATATCATTCTCAATGGGGAAAAGTTGACAGCTTTCCCTTTGAGATCAGGAACACAACAACGATGCCTACTCTCATCATTGTTGTTCAACACAGTGCTTATTACTTTCTTTCTTTCTTTCTTTTTTTAAAAGATTTTATTTATTTGACAGAGAGAGAGAGAGATCACAAGTAGGCAGAGAGGCAGGTAGAGAGAGAAGGGGAAGCAGGCTCCCTGCTGAGCAGAGAGCCCGATGAGGGACTTGATCCCAGGACCCTGAGATTATGACCTGAGTGGAAGGCAGAGGCTTAACCAGTGAGCCACCCAGGTGTCCTGCTTATTACTTTCTAATATGTTTCTAAATTTAAAGTAGGCAAAATTTCTTGAGGCTTGTAAATTTAAATGTTATTGAAAGCAAAAATCTCGTATTGGCCACCATCTTTATTTAAATAATACTGATATATATTAATATATATTATATATATATAATGGAATGGTATATAATGGAAAAACCATGGTACTTGACTTTTCCTATTATATAAGATATTTCAAGTTACATAAATAATTTTTCTAATATCTTGTGAAGTATTTGGCATCTAGTTTTTTGTTGTTTTTTTTTTCTGTTTACTCAGGTCTTCAGTGTTTTAAAAATTCTGCACCTAGCAAAATAAAATTTGGCAACCACACCACCATATCCTTCCTCCCACATCTCAATCTATCTACTAATCTACTTATCAATTTATGGTATCCAAATATCATATGGCTACTACAAATATCATAAGACCACTGCAAGTTGATTCCTGAGACTGCTAAGACAGGCATTCAAAAATATTTGTGAATTTCCATATTTTAAATATTAAATCTAAAATTACCAAGGGCATACAATAAGGTTTTTTTTATTTGTTCTGCTCCAAAGTTTAAAATTCAAATCAGTAACATAGTGCCTATAATGTCAAACCCAGAACTACTAGTCTTCTATCACCTTTCATTCATTCTGCTCCCCTTCCCCCCACAACACAAAATTTCAGTATGTTCTTATATCATTTCTGAAGTTGGCATTTTGTTACTACCCAATTTTATTAGCTCTTCCTAACTAACAATGACAATTACAACAAAAACAAAAAGAGCAAGTATAGTTGTTGTTGTTAAGACTTAACAGGTTCTAGGCACTGATCTTAGCACTTACATAAAGTAACTCACTGAATCCATCTCCAGGAGAATGCTTTTAAGCTCTTTATTATTATTAGCCCCATTTCACAAATGAGAAAATGAAAGCTCAGAGATGGTTAGTGACCTGTCTAGAGTCACACATCTAGATAGTAGCTGGGTCCAAAGCCATACCCAGGCAGTCAGACTCCAGATCTGAGCACTTAATCTCTAAACAGACTCCATTTTTGTTCAGTCCACACAGATTATAGGTTTCTAAACTCAACTGATAACATTTATGTATTTCTTAACAACATTATGTATTTCTTACATGTACTTTTTAGTTTTTTTTCCAAGTTTTATGGTTAATCAGTTTTTAAAAAGATTCTTTAGAGAGCTTGCACATGCGTGAACAAGTGGGGGGAGGGGCAGAGGGAGAGGGAGAGAAGCAGACTCCCTGCTGAATGGAACCCCACACAGGGCTTGATCCCATCACCCTGAGATCATGACCTGAGCCAAAATCAAGAGTTGGACTGAGCCACCCAGCTGCCCCTATGGTTAATCTAAAAATTATAACCTAATCTGTGCTTTTCCAGCACATTTTATACTTTTTTCCTAATCAATGCAGTTTCTATATCAGGCATAGCAATTCCATTTTGTAGATGAAATAAACTTCTGTGTTGATTCTCACTCTAGTACTGTTGGGTCCATAATCAAAGGAGTGAGACTGATACAAAGCAAAGGTCAAGCAAAGTTTAATTTCAAGCCAAGCATCGAGAATCAAACTGACCAGTCGGGGCCATCTCTTGCAAAGAGGCAACCTCTCTCTGCCTTACAGACTAGCTTTTAAGGGCAAAGGCCATGTGGTTGGGCCTGGCCACACACAGGTGGCCAATGAGATTGTAACACACAGAGAAAGCTACACAGTCACACTAGGTCACACATAAGTGACCAACTGAATCAACTGAATTACAATTTACTCTATAGTAGATATTTGAACTAGCCTATCACCTTGGTCAGAAGGCACCCAAAGGGCGGGGCCCATACTGCTTGGTAGCTAGGGAGACAGTATGCACCCCCACCGATTAGATACCTCCACCTGGCCTGACCCACCCTTGTATTTGGGCTTTGTTACCTGGGACTGGTTTCTGGGACTTGTTTTTAAGTAAGTCCCCTGGGGGAACTGAGGGCAGGGACAGTTTAAGTTTTACTGTATAAACAACAAAGTCATTGTTTAACCTGGATGGAATTGCTCTGGCTAAATAGGCCCTTACAGTACAACTAATCTTACACAACTTTTCTTTAAAAAATTCAAGTCAGAAAAGAACATTTAAGCCCTTGATATCTTAGCATTCCATCTGAAATAAAATCTAACAATGCTGTAACATGACCTATATCATTCTACCAAATCTGGTCTCTACTTACCCCATTAAATTCGTCCTGTATTATGCCATCCTCTCTCCATTTTCCCTTCTCAACTTCCTGCCCAACAACCACCTTACTACACTCAAGTCTGAGCCAGTGAATTCTTCTTCTCTTTCTAGAATATTTGCACTGTTTATCGTTTTTTTAACCTGGGATTCTCTGTACTGTGGGCTCCTTTCCATGCTTCAGATCTGAACGGCATTTTAGAGACTCTTTCCCTAATGCCCTGGTTTCCACTCTGTAGTCCTCAGAGCACCAGCATCACCTGGGAACTTATTAAATATGTAGATTCTCAGTCCCACCTAAGACCCACTGATTTAGAAAATCTGGGCTACTGCTCAGAATTCTGGTGTTTACAAGCCTTCTAGGTGATTCTGTTGTATGTTAAAACCAGTGAGACACCTAAGGCACCCTATACTAACAAAATCCACTTCTTACCAGCCATGCTGTATCAAATCACCACATTTTTTTTTACAAAGCTTATATAATTGTCAAAATGATGTCATGCATTGTGTGTTTGTTCTTTGTTTAGTTGTCTACTGTCTAGATCCACTCTCTAGATCTAGACTGAGATTAAATTCATTAGTTCATTAAAGCAGGGTCTTTGCCTTTCCAGTTGGCACAACATGCAAGTGGTTTATTTTGAGATGTGATCCCAGGGAACAAGAGGGCAACACAGACGCAGGGAGAGCCAATTAAATGATATATGATTGAGCTGCTTCTTGCTGTGGACAATTGACACTCAGTCCTTTTGGGAACCCTGAAGAATCACGCCAGGAGACCCTCACAATCAAACATCTAAAAGACAGAAAAGGGCACTATTTACACACTGGTCCTTACCCCTATTGGACAAGGGCTATCCCAGAGGATATTAACTCCCTCATACTTCCAGGTCTACTCAAGAGATGGAAGAGATGTGCACAAGCCAGCAAACACTGAAGAAGGAAGAGAGGGAAGTATGAAGACATTAACATCCTAATGAGGACATTATATCAGGTAACACCAGCTTGCAGTTGAGGGTCAAGGCAACGCCTGGAGCAGATAAATGGGCTGTGAGGATGTGAGGCATGGCAAAAGAGAGAGGCGTCTGACATACTTTACAATGATGATATCTGCATTGCCTAAAAAATGTCAAACTCATAGTAGATATTCAACAAATATTTCCTCCATAATAAAGTCAATCAATGATTCAGTCTATTAACAGATATATATACAATTGTGATAAGTCAGAGAGAGACAAGACTTAACCCAATGGTGATAATTTACTAAACCCATGAATTGTTTATCTTATCCAGCTGCATTTCATTTGTAAAATTAATGAAATCAATAATTTAAAGAGTTTTGATTTGATAATGCATAAGGCAAATCTACGTCTTGTACTACTCTCACATTGTCGGGGAACTTAAAGAAGTCCCAGCTATTGTCATGGTGCAAAATAAGGCCTTGTGGAAATGCAAAATGAGAATACTTTAACCCATCATCATGGAGGAAAGTAGCACTTAAACTTTAGCCTACGGCATAATAAACTGCAAGATTCATTAAAACACATTGATGGTATTCATCCTTTCTGATGGAGGCATAATACTCCATAGTGTATATGGACCACATCTTCCTTATCCATTCATCCACTGAAGGGCATCTTGGTTCTTTCCATAGTTTGGCGACCGTGGCCATTGCTGCTATAAACACAATACCCAACTTTTGTAGCAACATGGACGGGACTGGAAGAGATTATGCTGAGTGAAATAAGTCAAGCAGAGAGAGTCAATTATCATATGGTTTCACTTATTTGTGGAGCATAACAAATAGCATGGAGGACAAGGGGCGTTAGAGAGGAGTAGGGAATTTGGGTAAATTGGAAGGGGAGGTGAACCATGAGAGACTATGGACTCTGAAAAACAATCTGAGGGGTTTGAAGTGGCAGGGGGGTGGGAGGTTGGGGTACCAGGTGGTGGGTATTATAGAGGGCACGGCTTGCATGGAGCACTGGGTGTGGTGAAAAAATAATGAATACTGTTTTTCTGAAAATAAATAAATTGAAAAAAAAACAACACATTGATGGACTGCAACCACAAACCTTTTGATTCAGGAGGGCTGAGGTGAAGCTCAAGAATTTTCATTTCTAATAAGTGTCAGTATGGCCTGGGGACCATACTTTGGCAACTACATATCTAAGAAATCAAGTAGAATTACATACAACTCATTCTTATATTTTACCTGAGTTTTGATTTCTGTAAACCATCATGTGCATAGATATCTACAGGTTAGATTTCAAATCATAGTTCTTTTTTAATAAATATATTTAGAATTGTGCTTTTATACCAGAAAATCTAAATATTCCCCTGAGAAGAATATCTTTGGCTGTTTTCCCAGTTCATGGTCCCATGATTTATTGAAGTTATTTAGAATTTGACATCTAGGTGGTTTTGGTTTGAACTTTTTTTTTTTCCACTTAATAATCCCTTTTCTTATTTGGAATTTTTTCTCAACAGCTGCATTGCATATCATGGCTGCGTTATCATTGCTTCTATAATAGAATCTCTTTTAACCAACTTCCATGTCATGAGCTCACAGAATTAGCCACATTTCTTCATTCCCTCAATAATGTATAATGACTCTGCAGCCTTTTCTTCAGTGTCTGTACTGGGTAGAAACTGTGCAAAGCAGGAGTTGGGCCAATGTTAAAATGTGAGTAGTTTAAGATACAGATGCAGTATCCAGGCAGACATTCTGATTAGCTCTGTTAGTGACTGCAATGCTGAGCTGGAAGTGAAAAGGCAGAAACATTTGTCACTCCTTTGGAGTTGCTGGACATGTGAAAAGTATGCCCAGAGAATGATAAAGGTGGATGTTGGATGCCATTGTTTTATATTTCCTAAAAATAAAAGAGGCCAAGTCCCTCCAGGTCTTGGTAAATGTCTTCACACCAACCTTCCAATTTACATGGCACGTAACCTAGGAAATTGACTTTACATTTAACATGTTTCATGTACTAGGAAAAATTACTTAAGTCCTCCAGATTTCCCCTTCTGTATTTTAAAAGTGGGTTAGTTCTAACTCCATAGAGTTATAATAAAAATTAAATGGAAAACAATCTCTATAATTTACCTGACAAACTTTCTGGAATATATTAGGTGCTCTTTAATGTTAACTCCAAATATTGCAATGGTGACAATGATGATAATTTTTTCATATCTATAAATATATTTTACACCTACACAATTATCTCTGTGTATATATAGTTCTATGTTTGTATCTACTTATATATTGGATTTCCACCAGTGACAGAGTACTGGGAAGATGCAGATAACAGCACAAGGTTGGGCATGTTGGTACTGTTGCAACAAAGGAGACCACACACCATTGGGAACCAGAGGATGGCTCAGAAGGAGGGTATTAGGCGGAACTTGTAAGACTTGTTACAACAGGTTTTGGGCTTGTATTAGGTTATTTTAGGGAGATTCAAGGAAGCATGGGTTTTCTCTGCATTGGATACTATCAGAAAGGAAGGCATTTCTATTGCTATCTTAATTGTAAAGAAGATAAATAGTAAAGAAGCAGTAGTTATACATCTTAGCTGGGTGAGGGGAATTTTATAATTTGTGGGGTTTTCACAATGTTCCTGATTCTGAGTTTAACTATGATTACAAAATGGCTATGGTTTTTGTGTTTATCTTACTCTATCATAATGAGTTAACGCATGTAGTGTTGGCCAGCAAGAGAATATGGTATCATACATCATTCTTTTTCTCTCCAATACCCTCTCTAAACATTTTACTCATTATTTTAAATATCCTTAACTATTTCCAAAGACAAACAAAAAAAAAAAAGGGAAGAAATGGTTGAGATTATTTGCAATATGACCAAGAATAACTGAAGAGATTAACACTAGAATTAAAAGACAATGGAGAGCAAAGAAGAAAGGAAGAGGGGCCACTGATGGTTAAGTTTTATGTATATATGCTCATATGATCAAATATACTTTGCTTCCTCATCCTATCCTTCCCATCTAGACAACCATGTCTAGACAAATTAAATCTAAGTCTGTCCTTTTCTTCCTGCTTTAAAATCTTCATATTTGAACACTATGTTCCTTTTTCCCATTACATTTGATTCTTTAGGCTCTTTTACATAGATCACCTGGTATCAAGCATCCTATGAAAAATCCTGCCACTGAGGTACTCCCACCTGACTTGTACAACTTTTGAAGAGCTACCAAGTTTACATCCAGGTCAAGATAATGATATCTGGCCTTGAATACCTTTTCAATATTGTCCCTATTTTTTTAACCTGTTTTGTGGAATTGGCAGCATGTAATAAAATTGAAGTTAATGTTCAATGACTCTAATTTATTTATGGAAATATACATGAATATATAATCCATAATTTGATTGAACTATAAAATCAAAGAAAATGCATAATGAGCAGAACTTTTCCAAAAGCCTAAATTTTTAGTTTTATGACTAAAAGGGCCTCCTAAAATAATTAATCTTTGGAGAAATTAGTGGAACAAATTCCTTTGGACAATTTAGAATAATTTCATTCTTTTTCATTCAATGTATTCCTTTTTGTACTTAATATTTAATTTTAGCTAGATTGCAAATTCAAGGAAAACACAATTTAATTTTTTTTTTTCCTAAAGGCAATCTAGTAGCTCCAACTATGCAGACATCATATAAGTAGATAAACAGTGACCACTGGGGGGAAAAAAAGTTCTTACTCAGGGAATATTTCTTTGTTATATAAATGCTCTTCCAAATAGTAATAATGATACCACTATGGTATCCAAATTGTGTTCTTATTCAATGGTATTGATTAGATAATCTCTATCCCACAGTACCCTTTCCTAATCAATAACTCCTATGAGAAGTGAATGAATAAATAAAATAATCTGTTCTTAAAATCTGAAGAGTCTAAGTGATTTAGCAGGATTTGAGAAATTTTATGGTTTTTTTTTAATTCTAGCTGATGAAAAAAAATAGAAGAGGAGAGTCACACTCAAGTATAGAAATACAGATTTTGCTGTTGTTGTTTCTAATTTTTTCTGAAATGTGGTTGGCAAAGTTCACCTGCTTCTTTCCTCACTTCCTAAACAGACCACCTTCTAAATCCCTGGTCATATATTGTCTCTCTTAGTTTTGAAATATTTCATTAACTTTCCTCAGTTACCCAGAAACTCTTCTGACTTCCAAGGTAAATATCACTCACTATAATATAGAACTTTGTTTTCTTGTTAGAAATTCCACTGAAATTGAAGGCAGCTGTTGACCTTCCTTGAAATAACTTTTCATATACATGGAAGCGTCTCACGTCCACATGAAACAATATAAACTGTTTTCCCCTTTCTTATAGATTCTACTTCCAGCTCTATAATGATTTCATACCTCCTTTCTGACCCTCTTTAATTTCTGCACAGTTCTCTGGAAATGAAGAGTCTCGGCCTGCTCAAATGAATCTAATAGGGTCATTAATCATATTGAAAATAACTTGCTTATTATACTCAAGGTTAATCCATTCTAGTAACAGGAGTGAATGTTATATAAACACACTATGTTAACTTCTTTTCCAGGAGATGCCAATTATTTCACTCCAACAAACAATATGAAAATCTCCTCCACCTCCCCCAGTAATTCCACAGAATTGTTAAATTTGTTCCACCTGGAGACACAGCAAGGCGCCCCTGGTTGGGCGAGGTGTATAACGATATAACGATACATGCCAAGGGGAGGAGAAGAGGCAGCACGCGAGGAACATTTCCTTTCTTTCCCAACACCAGCCAAACAAAAAAACTTGCATAATACTCCTGTCCTATGCACACATATATATGCCACTTATAACTATAAAAAAGAAAGAAGTGAAAACTGAGATAATGTACAGTTTTACATAAATGAGAAATTCTAAAATTCTATTTTTTATGGACTATTTCAGTTGTATGTTGAGATGATGTTTAAAACAAATTGAATGTGTATTACTTTCTCTCCAAAGTAGGTGGGTTTTGGCAAAAAAAAAAACTGAAGCTATAACAATATATATTTTCTCCATATATCCTAAATGTAGTATGGATGGAATAGCCTGACCTCATTATGCTAATAAAAATAAAGTGTATAGAAAAGGAAAATCTATGGAAATAGAAAGTAGATTTATAGTTGCCTGAGGTTAGGGATGGGCACAGAGATGAACTATAATAGAAATGAGAAATGTCATTGTGGGATGAAAATATTCAGGAATATGACAGTTGCTCAGCAACTGCATAAAATCACAAAACTAAATCATACATTAAGCTAAAAAATATCTATCTTTCAATGTATTGACTGACTGTAAATAAATAACTATACATTTGAAAAAGACTTAAACTAAATGGGTATCTAAGGCAGAAAAAAATACCCTGCTTCATTTCTACTCAATTGTCCTTCCTTCTAATGTCTATAAAAAATACTAGCACATAGTAAGTGTTCATGAAATATTTTTTGAACAAATAAAAGAAAGAAGGTTAGGGAGAAGGAATGTGGGAAAAGGGAGGCAGGGAGAAATGAGAAGAAGAGACCATTTTCCATTCATCCTTCTAGTCCTTTTTCTATTAGAAATGTACTCATCCTCTCAAAGACACACTTACACAACACATTACTCATATGTAGTTTGTATTTTACAAAATAGGGCATTATAGTCTACATTTTAGTTAGAAATTTTTGCACTTCTGAATATGTCTGTACATATACCCTAACTTAACTTTTTCAGTACCTGCCGAGTGTACATAAGTTATCACCAACCCTACTATAGGGTTAATAATTTATCATCAACCCTATATATTAAGGTCTCACTCCAGCTGTTGAAAATAATTAGATTTAAGATTTCCTCCTAATTTTTGGATTATTTATCTATGCCAATACCTCATGAGAGTTGGTTAGGGAATTTTCCCTCATTCTTTATTTGCTATTTTCATAACTTTTCCCCCCAAATCTGTCTATAGTTGTATAAGCTTAGTTGTATTCATAAATTATTCTATGAGTATTTCATAATGTTCTGCTTCCTTGACTGAACCTAGCCTAGTCTCCAAAGATGGTTTTCCAATGATTCACATCTTCTGGAATTGGTGTCCTTGTGTGGTTTCCTCCTAAATTGAATTTAGGCTAGTCATGTGCAATTAATAGTATTCAGCAAAGGTAACACCATGTGACATCTGAATATAGGTCAGAAGAAGCCTTGAAGGGTCCACCTTTGTTTCCTGAAATATGCTGGCAGATGTTCAACTATCCTAAGACTGCCATGCTATGAGGATGCTCAACCTAGCCACAAGATGAGTATACATGGGCAGATACCTAGTCACCCAAGTCTCTTCCGCTATCTCGACTGAGATACCAGATATATGTGTGAAGAAGCCAACTTGGATATCCAGCCTACCTGAGCCTTCAGAGGATTCCAGCCCTGTCCTTTACCTGACTACAACTGCGTAAGAGATTCCAAGTGAGAACTGCCCAACTGAGTCTATTCCAAGTGAGAACTGCCCAACTGAGTCTATTCAAATGTAACTCTGAGAGATAAAAATAAGTTATTTTCAGGCCACTCAGTTTGGGCATTATTTGTTATATAGCAACAGATAACTTTAACAATATTGTTCAGAGTATTGAAAAATACCTGTGCCTATTTTTGGATGCTAAATTGCATTAAACTATTATCTATTCCTATAGCAGTTTTACACTTTAATTCCCGTAGCTTTGAGGTATTTTTGATGAATAACAAAATCAGTTCCTCTTCACTAGTACATTTTCCCCAACATTTCTTGACTATTTCAGTGCATTCTTTCCAATAAGCATTATAATTCATTTTTTTCAAGTTTCCTTCCAATATGCTCACCTTCCCTCCAAGAATAATAAGAATCAGTTGTATTGTGTTCTCTATGTAACTTGAATTATAAAGAAGTAATAACTTTATAATGCATACTCTTAACCCGGATAAAGCCATGATCTTTCAATATCTTTATGTAGGTTCTTCATTAAAGTCTAATCATTTCCTTCATTTACATGACATATTACTATTTCTTGGTATATGCTATATGGTCTCTTCCCCCCCCACACAAAAAAATTCGTATTTTCGAATCCTAACATCCATTGTGATTGGTGTTAGTAGCTGAGGACTTTGGGGAGTAAACTGGTCTTAAGAATGGAGTCTTCATGAACAGAAATAGTGCTCTTACAAAACAGACTCCCTAGTTCCATCATGTGAGGACACGGTGAGAAGGTACAGACTATAAACCAGGAAGGGAGACTTCCCCAGAATGTGACATGTTGGCACCTTGATCTTGGTTTTCCCAGCCTTCAGAACAATAAGAAATAAATTTATGTTGTTTATAAGCTCCCCAGGCTGTGGTAATTGGTTATAGCAGCCCAAACCAACTAAGACAGTATAACGACATATGATGGGAGGTTTATCTCCTGGCAAATTGTACTGTGTTGGACAGTAGCCATCCAAAATTCATGTCCTTCCTAGAACCTCAGAATGTGACTTTATCTGGAAACAGAGAATTGTAGATGTAATTAGTTGAGGTAAGAGCATACTGGAGTAGGTTGGGCCCTGATCTGATATGATTAGTGTCCTTAAAGGACAAAGGGATTTGTACACAGGGAGGAGAAGGTCATGTGAAGGTACAGACATAGAGATACAAAAGAAGGAGGCCAAGTACGGATGGAAGCAGAGATTGAATTGATGCAGCTATAAACCAAGGAATGCCAAGAAGTGTCTGTAACCTTCAGAAGCTAGGAGAGAAATTATAGAACAAATCTCCCTCAGTACGAACCAACGCTGACAACACCTTGATTTCAGTCTTCCAGCCTCGAGACTGCAAGAGAATATATTTCTACTGTTTAAAGCCACCCAGTCTGTGGTAATTTAGGGCAACGACCCTGGGAAACTAACGCACTAATCCACACTCTTTTTATCATCTACAATCACAAGGGTTTTATTTTCTTTGCTTTTTCCATAGATACTGGTGACTTCTAGAAGTCAGAACTAGGGGTGCCTGGGTGGCTCAATCATTTAAGCATCCACCTTTGGCTCAGGTCATGATCTGAAAGTCCTTGGATCGAGTCCTGAATTGGACTCCCTGCTCAGCAGGTAGCCTGCTTCTTTCTCTCCCTCTGCCTGCTGCTCCCCCTTCTTGTGCTCTCTCTCTCTCTCTCTCTCTCCGTCAAATAAATAAATACACTCTTAAAAAAAAAATCAGAACTAAGTGGAAACTACAGTTTTTCTCCCAGAACCTCATGTTAAAGGTAAACCAGATTATATATCCAAATACTTATTTGCAGCTAGTTGTCAAAATAACCACATCTTCTAATCTAAAACTTGATAATAAGATTCCTGTCCTATATATTTTGAATTAAGAGTCTGCTTCAAACAGAAACAATGATACTCTAAAATCAGAGGTTAGCTTCAGGTGAGGAGAAATGATTCGTAAGTCCCTGAACTCAGAGCTGATTAGAATCCTACTTATAGGGTGATATTTTTATGTGCATCAACTAGGGGAGTATTGTGCATGTACAGTAAACTCACCAATCCACCTAGCTACAGTATCACTCATTTCACACATGTATTGCCATTTTTTTTTAAATCCACTAATTTAACTGAAGCACCAGGAACTGATGAATGAGCGTCCATTAGAGTCTTTATAAATGCTAACTGCTCCGAAGTGTGTGTGTTCTTCGTTAGGGGATTTCATATTTAGCTAACTCTTTATAGCATAAAGACAAAGCTAACAGAAATATCTATTAGAGTGCCTACATCAAAAGAATTTAAATTACCTATGATAAAATAAGTTTCAGTCTTGATTACTTTTTTCAGGACTACTCTCGTTCAGAAGTGAGCACCAATCCTAGATCCAGACAGAGATGGACCACGTAACCCCGGCTAACCACCTGGAGCATTTCACTTCCCCAGCCACAATGATGACTACAAGGATGTACTAGTTTCCTATTACTGCTTTAATAATTATCACGACTGGGTGGTTTAGAATAAAACCGAATGGGGCGCCTGGGTGGTTCAGTGGGTTAAGCCTCTGCCTTCAGCTCAGGTCATGATCCAAGGGTCCTGGGATCAAGCCTCCACATCAGACTCTCTGCTCAACAGGGAGCTTACCTCCCCCTCTCTCTGCCTGCCTCTCTGCCTACTTGTGATCTCTGTCAAATAAATAAATAAAATCTCAAAAATAAATAAATAAATAAATAAATAAAATAAGACTGATTTATTATTATAAGTTCTCAAGATCATAAATGGGTTTCACTTGGTTAAGACCCAAGTTCCTCAGAGCTGGATGCATTACTTTCTAAAGGCTTGAGGAGAAACTGTACTCTTGCCTGTTGAGCCTCTAAAGAACGCCCACATCCCTTGACTCCTGGCCCTCTTTTATCTTCAGAGAAAGCGATGGAGTCTTTACACACTGTGTTATCCCCACACTGACTCTCCGGACTTGGTCTTGTGCATTGAAGGACCCTGGTGATTACACTGGGCCCACCCAGATAGTCAAGACACTTACCCTGTTTCAAGGTCAGCTGCTGTGCTCTTCCAATCCAGCTACTACCTTAATTCCTCTTCACCTTGCCATGTTACATATTCACAGGTTTCAGGAAGGAGGAGGTGGACATCTTTGGGAAGTCATCATTATGCCTACTACAATAGATAATAGGTCTAAATTAGTACAATTAGACCTTTGCTAGGAATGCTGAGAAAAAGACATTAATCTTAACTTCTGAATAGAAAAGGGGAAACATACAGTCTGAGAATTTGCTAACATCCATCTTGGTGGCAAAAGAAGAATCAGTCTTAGGATCAAGACGATATAATGGCATTTCAAAGGACAGAGAAGCATGAATAATAGGTAATGTCACCAAACTACCGGGATTAAGTTTCATCTCAAGTTTATTTTAACTCTAGTGTTTTCAATTATCTTAAACAATAATTTTTCCTTTACAAATAAGGAAGTTTGAGCCAGGTTTATGATACACAGGCAAAGCCATCCTATGTGATATGTTTGCTATTTTTATAGTTTTTATATTTACGTCTACTGAGGTCTTTGTATTATTTTTCCTGATTGCTTATTGCTATCATATAGGAAACTGGATTAATTTCTGAATGATTACTCTAAATAATTGATCTTTTAATTCTAAATGATCCATAATTTTATTTCTTTGTTTTTTAGGCAGAAAAGTTTAGAATGTTTAAATAATAATAATACTGCCTCTTTTTTCTATTTAGAGCTCACTTATTTTTCTTGTACTAGCTAAGATTTCCAAGTCTATATTTTAAATATAGCAATTCATTCTTCTGAGTCCACAAGACAATGCATTGTTTCTGAGTACAAATAAAAATACCAAATTTTTTTTTAAAAATTTCTTTTTGAAAAGTTAAAGAAAATATTCTACCAGTTAACCATCTCTATTCTGACCTACAGAATACAATGTTAATACTTTCAATGTTACTCTTTTAAAATCTAAAAACATTGGACCTTATAAACAAATTATCCACCCTAAAAGCAAATTATTTCATGATTACATGGGTCAACAATCAAGTTGGAAGACTAGCTTGTCTATGTTGCATGTTGAATGACAGGGGTGCCTGGGTGGCTCAGTCTTTAAGGGTCTGCCTTCGGCTCAGGTCAGGATTCCAGGATTCCAGGAATCCTGGGATCCTGGAATCCTGGAATCCTGCATTGGGCTCCCTGCTTATGGGGAGCCTCCTTCTCTCTCTCCCACTCCCCCTGCTTGCGTTCCATCTTTTGCTGTCTCTCTCTCTCTGTCAAATAAATAAGTAAAATCTTAAAACAAAACAAAACAAAAAAAAGCCTATGAATGTTGAAGGAGGTACTCAGAAAATGTACTAAGATTTTTGTGGATGAACTGGAACTTAAGACAGTAAATGATTACTCTGATGGTGTTCATGATCCTTAACTCAGCATTATTGAATCTTTCCATTATGAAGGAGAAGCCTATCATTGAGGGTTTGCTATACTTGTTATGAAATTTGAGAGTAGTAGGAATGTGATGTACCATAAGAACAGAAGACATTCTTTTTTTCTTTACATTTTTATAACTTCAGCACCTCCTTTCTGGCCAATTGTGTGCTTATACCATAGACCCTCAAGTCCTATATTCCTCACTCGTTTGTATTTAAAAGCTTTCAATGAGCTCTCGTCCCATGACACTTCAGCACATTCTGCCTTATTTTTCCAAAATGACAAAACAAACAAACAAACAAACAAAACAACTCAGATTCTAAATGAGAGATTTTATGTTATTTATTTTCTTTTTCCTGGAGCCCAAAGGAAATGATTTTTCCCGGGATATTGTAAAAGCTCTCAGATGAGTTCCTCGTTCAATTCAGATTTCTTTCAGTTTAGCGGTTCACACATAAACTCGTATGGAGAATTCTACTTAAGGTCTTGTTCTGATTCCGCAGGTGAACTGAAGCAGAACACCGAAGACTAGAAGACATTTTCCCTGTGAGCAGCCAATCATGCCCTCCTGCCTTTTGTTGCTTCTTTGATTTCTCAGACAAATATTTCATTTCAGCACTGCAATGTATTCCATAAGCCTGACCTAGCTATAGTCTGATTTCCCTTCTGCTCTCTGGAAGGGTAAAGCACAACATCTTTCAAAATTACTCTGTAGAATGCCAGAAGTACTGTTATTTCAAAGGCAAATTTGACTTCTCGCCTTAGCTCTGAAAATCAGTTATTTTTCTTAAAAAAATTATGCAGCCAGAGCTGAAGAAGTGCACTTATTTTATTATTTACCCAAAATACTTAAGTTCCCAAACAATATTGTTTTCGCCACTATTTTAAATGTCTGTTGACAAAAATAAACAGATTCATTAACATCTACTGAATTTAATATTGGAATCAGATATTGGGGGTCTGTACAGATCTGTTTAGGTTCAGATGAAATGCTTATGGGTCTTATTTGAAAATAATAGAATCACTGATTAATCTTTTAACTCATTGTCCAATGAAAGTTTGTTGAGTCACTGGAAAGAGGTTAGACCAAAATCTTGCTAGATAGAGACGGATTTTTATGCTACATTTTTAAAGATTTCATCTTGATTGCTAAATATGATCTGCTGGAAGTAACTGCTAAGGCAACTCTGATGAGTATCCTGAAGCTGAAGACCGACATATAGAACCCAGGAGAAAAGAATGCTGTGAATTTCCACTTCAGATGTGGGAGGGGCAGTAAAAGGCATGGGTGTTATTTATTTGTCACCTCTGGTAAGAGAAAGGAAATAGACCCTGGGAGTCCGAGTAATGAATTAACTAGATGTGTGCCCATGGATAAATGGATTTACCTCTGTTTCTTCATCTGTAAAATAAGGATATTGGATGAGGCAATTGCCTAATTTTTCTTGCTGCTTAATCTCCTGTCTTCCAAATTTAAAGAAAAACATTTACTAAACTCGGGTTACTATTACACAGGCTTCTTCTTTCTTTCTTTTTTTTTTTAACATTCATTTGTGCCATTTTATGCTTAGTTCACATACTTGCTACTATGTGCTTAAAAATAGCAAATTTGTTTATTTAATAAAATTTAACTATTAGGTATGCTGAACCTTCTACATTGATGAAACTCATTTGGACCCTCCATTTTACTAAGGCTCACCAACTTTAATGTTAGGTTAGCTGCAGATTTGTACACACAATATTATCAGTTCATGCAGTTTTCAAAAAGAACAACCCATTCTATTTTTTAAAATGTGATGGGTGTGTGTGTTCACAAGTGGTACACATGTGTACATGCCAATGATTAGTGCTAGAGAGAATATGCTTGGCCAAAGGACTTTTTTTCTTCTTCACTTTTTAGGGACATGATGTCACAGGATGTATTTCCATCAGAACACTCATTTCCATCAGAACACTTAATGTTCTATGCTAGATTTAGTGCTAAGTTTATTGTCCTAAGTTTCTCTTAAAATAACTAATACAGGGGGCGCCTGGGTAGCTCAGTTGGTTAAAGCCTTTCCCTTTGGCTGGGATCATGATTCCAGGGTCCTGGGATTGAGCACTGCATCAGGCTCTCTGCTCGGCGGGGAGCCTGCTTCCTCCTCACTCTCTGCCTGCCTCTCTGCCTACTTGTGATTTCTGTCTGTCAAATATACAAATAGATAAATCTTAAAAAAAAAAAATACAGCATTCAACAAACAGATCTGATCAATTTCAAACATCATTAACTTAAATTTGCATTCACAACTTTCAAATAAACATGTCATCAAATGGTTCCTGAGAATTCACCAGGCCCCTTTCCTGTTTTCCTATAGAAATTTCAGATGACTGCAAATTATTCTATTAGGCACTGCCCTTTAGCACTTCTTAGTATTTCATAATCACTGTACAGCTGTCCTTCTCAATTAGAGATATATTCTTATTTTCTAAATAATAGAGAAAAAAATTGACTATTCAGAAGATAATTTCAAGTCTAAAAAAAAAAAAGCCACGTTAAAACTAATACTTTTTTTTCTCATATGGAATTCATTCATGCTAGAATATCTAATTCAAAACCACAAAATCCAAAAAATTCTAGATGTTGTTTTAAAATTAATTTCGGATACTTGTAAGGATCTTTAACACACTAAATTGATAATCTAACATGGTTTAGTTATCTTCTATTTTTAATTTTGAAATTAGTATATTAAAATAACCACAATTTTGTTCAGAAGGTCGTTTTATGGATAAAGATGAGAAAATATTGATTTATTGAATACATTATTTAAATTTTGGTCTTGGTGAGATAGAATGTTCTTATCATGCTCATGTTAACAATTAATTTATAACAATAAGGAAAACAATATGGTTATTGAAAATAAACTTAAAAATCTTACAGGTTTTTGTGTTCTATTATCTTAATAAACTATTTTAGTAGGAAAAGTGATTTTGGAGGATCTTTCTAAGGTATCACACTATATAGCACCACTAAGATTTGTCCTTGTCAGTAAGATATATTTATTATTATACTTGATGACTTTATTGTACTGCCATGACCCCTGTATAGCTTATGTCATCAACACTGATTGCCTGGAAGGCCAATGATTTTCTAATTTTTCTGTTAACTTGTAGTTATCCTGGCAATTCCATTCACTTTACACCATAGCAAAGAAGAATTCTGATCATGTTCTATCCTGTTTAAAAACAACAACAACCAACCCACCAACAACTAGCAGCAAAATCTGAATAAGCAAGTAAATACACATATTTTTAGGAGACCTGAAGCTTGTACCATATGGAGAGTCCTCTTCAAGGAAAAGAATATAACATGCTCAAATGCAAAATCAGAAATGAATGGGAATTATGTTTTCGAAAAGAAATCTGAAATCACAATCCATTACAGATTCAAACAAACTTGAAAAATGGAAAACGTCGCAAAATATAAATATGTATATATTTATTTATAAAGTGAGACACCACCAGAGCACTTGTTTTCCTACATTCATGGACTAGTACTCTTTGTTTGCCTTTTCATTTCACAAAGATTTCCTTATACCATTTTCCACAGGGAGATTTAGAAGAGATTTCATCCTTTCTTCTAGTGTAGATTTTTAGAAGAATTTTGCAGAGGGAAGGCAACACTCATGTGACAGGACCAGAGGTCGCTATAGCTAGAGAAATAAATCTTAACATGCCCAACAAAGGAAGTAGATTGGTAATGGGATGTGACACACACACCCATGACAGCATATTTAAGTTATACACACACATGCCTATGCAACGCAGATTTTAAAGTCAATACATTCCCCACTCCATTTCCCTTTATTCAGATCATCAGGGGTGGCTGAAACTGGAACCTCATGAAAACCCTGACTTCAGTAGGTAAACTAAGTTCCCCGACTCCATCCAGCTGGAGCGTGTGTGTCACCGAGGCCACAAGGCACCTGTAGCAGTTTAGACGCCACTGGACCTGTACCACCTGCCTAGAGGCTAGCTATACTTCTTTCTTTACCACCCACTTTTATAACATTAAATTACTTATCAGCACTTTATGTAAATACTGTTGACCAGGTGTTCATACACCCAATCACAAAGCATCTACCCTTTATCCTTTACATCCCTAATGGATCCTAAGACTCCAGTGACTGTCGTACATCATATTCTGTCTCCCGCTTTAGATAAGTGTGCCCATCTGGTGGAATTAAACATTTGGCTAAAACTTTAAACAAAGAACAGAACAAAACAAAACATTCCCCAGCAAATTCCACCACTACACAACATATGCGGAATGTAGTAGGGGAAAATCAGAATGGAAAGAGTCCACAACATGAGCTAATTATTATTAACGATCGTACCTTTGTAAATTAACGAAAAACCCCACATGAGTTTGTGAACGTATTGCTTGAAGCTCTTCGAGGCCTTGGGAGGTGTCAGGGTAGTTAGGGGCCCGCCATCTAAAACTTCATTTACCTAATGGAAAATCCACTTCTGCATATCTGTGTCTTGTCAACAGTTCAATGCTCCATTATCTTCTCTTTCTGCAACTGGGCTTGACACTGAACTTTCCAGATTATTCTCCCAATATTTAACCTCGTATATTAAATCTTCTACTCTCCATCAAAAAACATTTATTGATCTTCAGATGTGCTAACTACTCTCAAATCTACTCTCTCTTCCTTTAACAGAAACATCCTGCTCTATTCTTCAAGGACCTTCTCTATAAAATCTATTTCATTCGTTACAGCAGGAAATTATTTATCCCTTTGACACAGAGATTAAATTCTTATCCAATGTTTTATTGTTATTTGGACCACGTCAATTAGAATGACTATAGACACATGTTATTTAGACTGTTTTGGAGGCTAATTTTTTCTTCAAATCCCCCTGAAAGTATTAGAAGACAGTGGACAAAGTTCTGATTTAATGAGCATGATAAATTCGCCATCCTCGTTAACCGGTAATGAAAAATATCTTGCATCCAGTAAATTCCAGTTTGTATGAATTATCTCTTGAAAGGAAACAAATTAACAAATATTATTTTGTCTCTATCTCAAACAAACAGGCAAAATCTACTTCATTAACATGCACCTTTTCCTAGATGCCTCAAAATGGGAATAAGGTCTTTTTATAATCAGATAGGAAGAAACATTGGTGCTCTTCTGGGGTTTCTAATGCATTCCACATATCTGTGTAATAACTAGTCACTCAAATAGAAAATAAAATGCAAACAGATGAGAGGAAATTAACTTATGTGTGTTTCTAATGCTTTACAGAGCATGACGGATCAGGGAGACCACATTTAGATTTTATTTCCATACTTTTCTGCACAATTTCCTCAGATCCCAAGAAAGTGATCTGTAGGGTGGAGAGGCAGATGGAAGGGAAAGACTGTGCTACAGAGCGTACAAGAGAGGTTTGGCCACACAGCAGAATCAACTCTCACTGGAGCCTTTTCTCTGAAAATTTTCAGTTTCACTTGAAGGACATCAAATCTGAACAGTGACTTCAGTCTAGGACACGTTCAACCAAGATGCAGGAGACTATTAGCATTTTTATAGCTGCCCACTAGAAGTCTGCTTGAATATAAAGGTAAAGGATGTTAAAGTCACATTTTGTCCCAAGAAATCAGACTTGTATTTTGAACCAATACCTTAACTATTTAGGTAGGCCCATTTGCGATTGCAAGGGCTGCATATTTACTTCTAGCTGAGTATCTGAATCGCATAGTAATTTTTTGTCCTTAGTTTGAAACAAACTATTTTATAAGGGTACAACACATTTTACATATGTTTTCCTTTAACAAAATATAGGCAGCATACATTTTGACAAACCCATAGAATAACGAGGTCTTGTATATATCTGTTTGGTTTAGAGTTTTTGTTTGTTTGCTTGTTTTGTTTTGTTTTGTTTTAGTAAGAGCTTGATTTACAATGATGAATATCAAATGATATGGGGCTTCCAACTATAGTGGCACAGTTTAAAATACCTCCATACATTGACTTTGCCCTTTGCTACCTATCTTAGACCTTTTGCTTCACCACAGAACCAGTCACTTGTAAGAAGTACTAACAAAGAAGGGGCAGGGGTTCAGTTCAGAATGTCAGGTGTAAAGATAATGATTAGCTTTACTTCTTTCCTCCCAGCTTTGGTTGGGGGCAGTACACCCCCAACAAAAATTTCATTGATGGTTCATTTTGTTTTTGTATCCCTTTCCCTAATTACTGATAATTCCTTTGTCTTTCAATCTTGTTATGTTGGGCTGTCCATTATGGCTTTTCTCAAAGGTCTTCTAACTTTGAGAATATTATTGCCCAACAACTTCCTGTTTCCATCTTTACATTCTCAGCAAGGATCAGGTTGATACAGGTAGTTTGTGCAAGTGTGTGGATAAGGGTTATTCAGCCTCCACATAGAGAAGAAAGAATGTCAGACAACGAGGTCATCTTGGGTTAGGAGTCAGGGGTTTTCAGAGAATAGATCATGGGAGTGGTTCCAGCATGTTAGGAAAAAAAAAAAAAAGTATAGTAATGAGGATAATTCACATATCGTGTTATTGGCAGAACTTAGTCTATATAAATTTCACCATGTAAAAGAATACATCAAAACTTTTTTTATTTTTCTTAAAATAAGTCACTGAAGCATAAGAGGAAGAGCACATATTTTTTCTGAATATTTTTAGGCAGAACATAGATATGTGGAAATAATCTACAGCAAATAAATTAATTGTTGAGAATATCTGGTTTTTATTCTTATGATAACATAAAGAAAAGTTGTGCTTTGTGGGAAACTAATTATATAGTATTCTGAGAGTGACTGAATTTAAAAAAGGAAAGAGGAAGAAACATCTCTGCATTCTATAAAGGGCAGCAAGAAGACGTAATATATCCTTTTCCCCCAAACAAGTACTAAAAGAAAGAGAATTCTCCAAGAGAATAATTTTAGGATTCTGGAAAACCAAAAGAAAATTACAAATGGAGAAGCACTTCCTAATGAAGAACTTCTAGAAATTTGAGTAAAAATGATGGGAGTCTACAGTCTTCCCAGGGATGCTCCCAACCCTCACACCCTCACTCATTTGTCAAGAAGAGTAGCTCTACTTGGTAGGTTTTCCGGTGAAAGCTAGAACCACTGCCACCAGAGGATGCAGATCAGGTTAGTGACCAAAAAAAAAAGGGAAGAAAAATAAGGCTTCTCAAATTTGATGAAAACTATTCATCAAAGATTTAAAAAAAAAAAAAGCTCAATAAATGCCCCAAAAGATAAACATTAAGAGATATCCACCTAGATGCATCACAAACCAAAGTACTGAAAGCCAAGGACAGAAGAAAAAAAAAATCCTGAAAGTAATGAAAGATAAACAAATCAATACGGGAAAATAAAGTGATGAAAACCAGGGTGGCTAGAAGGCAGTAGAATGGTATATTCAAACCACTGAAAGAGAAAACTTGTCAATCAGATATTCTATAGCTAACAAAACTACACTTTACAATTAAAGACCAAAAGAAATTATTCCAGAAAAAAAAAAAAAAACTGAGAGAATTCACTGTTCATGTACACACTCTATATGAATACCAAAGGAAGTTCTTCAGGTAAAAAGAAATTGATACCAGAGAGTAACTTAAGCCTAGAGGAAAAAGTATGGAAAAAATTATAAATATGTGGTCATTAAAGACTGTGCTAATATGTATTTTCTCTCTTCTTCTCTTAATTTCTTTTAAAAATATAAGTGTGTAGGGGCACGCAGGTGGCTCAGTTGGTTAAGCATCTGCTTTCAGCTCTGGTCATGATCTCAGGGTCCTGGGATTGAGCCTCACGTTGGGTGTCCTGCTCAGCGGGCAGTCTGCTTCTACCTCTCCCTTTGCCTTTCCCCCTGCTAAAGTTCTTTCTCTCTCTCTCAATTTAAAAAAATATATTAAATACATATATGTATATATATATTTAAATATATATGTATGTATAAAACAATAAGAATATAACAGTACATGGGTGCCTGGTTGGCTCAGTAAGTTAAGCATCTACCTCTTGATTTTGGCTCAGGTCATGATCTCAGGGCTATGAGATGGTACCCCACATGCCCAGCATGGAGCCTGCTTAAAATTCTCTCTCTCCTTCTCCCTCTGCACTCAAGCTGACTCTGTCTCCTAAAAAAAAAAAAAAGGAAAGGAAAGAAAAGAAAAAAAGAATATAATAGTATAGTTATAGACAGGTGTAGTTTTTAAGACAGTTGTAATATATATGACAATCTTGACATAAAGGGTGGGTAAAATAGATTTATACTGAAGCAAAGTTCCTATTCTTTACAGAATTTAAGATAGTAGTAATATGAAATAAAGTATGATAAATTAAGATATATGTTTTATTTACTAGAACAGCCAGTAAGAAATAATTTTTTTAAGATTTTATCTATTTATTTGAGAGATCACAAGTAGGCAGAAAGGCAGGCAGAGAGAGAGGAGGAAGCAGGCTCCCTGCTGAGCAGAGAGCCCGATGGGGGCTCGATCCCAGGACCCTGGGATCATGACCTGAGCCGAAGGCAAAGGCTTTAGCCCACTGAGCCACCCAGATGCACCAGTAAGAAATAATTTTTTAAAAATTAATTAAAATATGAAGAAAAACAGAAATAACTAAGTGGCAAATATAAAATCAATTATATTAATAATTGCTTCAAGTCTGATGTAACTAGATACTCTAATCAAAATGTAGATATTGTCAGACTGAATGAAAAACAAGATCCAGCTACATGCTGAATATAAGGAATACACTTTAGGTTCAAAGACACAAATAGGTAAAAATTAACAGTATGGAGAAAAATTCTTCAAGAGAGCATGGATGGATATACTAACTTAACTCTGCTGAACCTATCTGTTGATTTTTTCATTTCAGTAATTGTATTTTTCAACTTCAGAATTTCTACTTTTCTTTCTTTAAAATGTCTGTCTCTTTGGGTGGCTGCGTGGCTTAATCAGAAGAGCATGCAACTCTTGATCCTGTGGTTATGAGTTTGAGCCCCATGCTGGGTGGGGAGATTACTTAAATAAATAAAACTTTAAAAAATAAAGTGTCTATCTCTTTATTGATCATTTCTATGTGCTATCCTATTTTCCTTTAATTTTTAAACATGGTTTATTTTAGTTCTTTAAACATATTTATTATCGGTGCCTTGAAATATTTCTCTGCCAGGTCACATTTAATGCCTGCACAATGTGTGAATTTAATAAGCCTCAGTTTCCTTCACTGTAAAATGGAAAGAAAAGAGGCATTTTCTTATAAAGTTTCCATTACATTAAAATAAATTAATAATTGTAAAATGTTTAGCATATAGCATTCTCAATAAAATTGTATCTAGAGGCTCCAAGGTGGCTCAGTCCTTAAGTATCTACCTTTGGCTCAGGTCATGATCCCAGGGTCCTGAGATGGAGCCCCAGGCTCCCGGCTGGGTGGGAAGCCTGCTTCTCCCTCTCCCACTTCTCCTGCTTGTGTTCCTGCGCTTGCTGTCTTTCTCTCTGTCAAATAAATAAATAAATAAAATCTTTTTTTTTTTTTAATTTTTTATTTTTTATAAACATATATTTTTATCCCCAGGGGTACAGGTCTGTGAATCGCCAGGTTTACACACTTCACAGCACTCACCAAAGCACATACCCTCCCCAATGTCCATAACCCCACCCCCCTTCTCCCAACACCCCTCCCCCCAGCAACCCTCAGTTTGTTTTGTGAGATTAGGAGTCACTTATGGTGGGGCGCCTGGGTGGTTCAGTGTGTTAAAACCTCTGCCTTTGGCTGAGGTCATGATCCCAGGGTGCTGGGATCGAGCCCCGCATCGGGCTCTCTGCTCAGCGGGGAGCCTGCTTCCTCCTCTCTGCCTGTCTCTCTGCCTCCTTGTGATCTCTGTCTGTCAAATAAATAAATAAAATCTTTAAGAAAAAAAGAGTCACTTATGGTTTGTTTCCCTCCCAATCCCATCTTGTATCATTTATTCTTCTCCTACCCACTTAAGCCCCCATGTTGCATCACCACTTTTAATGGTATCTACTAGCTCTAGTTCCTCATTTTTTAATACTTATACACTTACCACAAGTCTTTTTCAATAACATCCAATGATATTCTTTATTATTCTCCAAAGCCTTTACATTGTCAACTAAAATTTTAAGACTGATGAAATAGAAAGTAATTCTGATTCTTCTCACATAACTTTCAGCATATGTTTGCCCTGCACCACTTACTGAAAAAGGCACATTGACAAAATTACTGTTCAAAAACCTTTTATATTAAGCATTCAAGAAAGAAATTACTGAGTGGGAAGCCTGTTATTATCTCCACTAAGAAAGCCACTTGAAATTTCTCTAACTGAAATTTTACTTCCCAGTGTCAGCTTTAAAAATGTAGATGAGGAATTTTCATTTATTGGCAATGTAAGCCAATTAAGATATAACACTAATAATTAAGAAAAATTGTCATAATTTGAAAACTTTCTTGCCTGAATTATAAAGAACTTCCTAAAATGTGACATTGCATTTCCAATATAAAATATCATGAAAAGGGAATGCTTTTAAAGTTTCTGTGCTCTACTGAAATAATAAGCATTAACAAATACGAGAGAGCTAGAAAACCAGTGACCTCAAAAAAGCAACATTTGGAGATAAGATAATAGCAATTTTCATGTTTCATCCAGCCTGGTGTCTATTTCCAACAGACTTTAAAGAGAAGTGATGACATAAAAGGTTGCAGAAGTCTCTCTCAAGAATGAGACGACTCTTGTGTGTGAAAGCACATAGCAGGACTTGTCCATTCCCAAAGGCATATTCCATTTCCAAAAGGAACATGTCACATCTAGACATCCCCCCATGCCAATGAAATGTGAAATTTGGTTTGATAAAGGAAAGGAAAAGAAAATCAAGAAGCATCTTGCTCTTTATTTCTTAAATGATTTCTTATCAAAATGATCATAGAATCAGTCCATCTCCCTGCGAAATATGCAAAGGGGGCTGTTTTATGTTTATATTGCTTGACTTTGCAGTCATTTAATAAATGTAACATCGAAATTGTACACATAATATCTTAATACAATATGTTAGAGACATTTCTATGTCCCTGGTAGAAGGGAGGGAGGGATAAAAAGGAGGAGCACTGAGGATTTGTATGCAATACTATTTTGAGGTAAAAGATAATTTCTATATAAAATTTTGTGTACTAGTACAAAGGTGGATACATGGCATTGTATATATATATATATATGTCAAAATCATAGAATTTACAATATTAAGAGTGAGTTCTAATGTAAACTATGGACTTTGGGTGATAATGATGTGTCAGTGTAGGTTCCCTGACTGTAACAATGGACCACTGTGATGCTGGATGTTTTCAATGGGAAAGGCTGTGCCTGTTTTGGAACAGGGGGTACATGAGAACTCTCTGTAATTTCGGCTCAATTTTGCTGTGAAACTAACACTGCTTTAAAAAACAAAATCTGCTTAAAAGAAAAAAAAACACATCTTACATTTAAATATGTGGTCAGAGATTTCAACACACACTAGTAAAAGGGACTGCTGAGTTTCTTGGGCTTTTTATAAAAATACTCCACAGGCAGGCAAATGTATTAAGTATAAAGAAAGAACAGAAAGAATAACAAAGAATAAAAATGGAAACATGAAAGAAGAAAAACTGTCTTAAACATTTTGTATTCTCCTGAGTTGTGTCTACGTTATAATTATCATAACATAAAACCTCTACGTGAATGGGGACGAAGACCAGAAAGAGAGAGATGCTAGAGCATGGTATGTTTAGATGCATTGAACTTGAAGTCTACAGATCTACTTTGCTACTAATATGCTGTATGTCTTTAGGCAGGTCTCCTCACTTCTTTGGGGCTCAATTTCCTTATCTACAAAATAAGAGAACTGAAAGCTTGAATTAAATTAATGCTTCTTCCAAGGTTTCAATGAAAGAGTAAATACATTATTTTCCCAGGCTCAGAGCTGGGTAGCTCGAAGCATCCACTGTAAATCCCAAATCTTTTTGAAGTCTCAAATATTTGTCTTAAAATTCCATTTCCTGGTTTGTGAATTATATATCAATGAAGCTATTTAGAGAAAAAACAAGCCTACTAAGACCAACCAAAAGCTTGTTTCTCACCCTACCCTACCACTTTAGAGTAAGTTACTTAGAAGCTTAGTGCCTAGGCTTCCTCATTAGTAAAATGATGATAGTAGTACCTCATGGGTGACTTTTTGACAATTCATAGTAATTGTTTCAAAGTGGGAGTCATAGTTACTGATTATTACTATGATAGACCATCACCTTTCTTTTTATTTTTTTTTTCACCTTTCAACTCTTACTATGAATTGTCTTATTTTCACCAGTGTTATCAAGAGTCCTCAACCAAAGTGTTCATTACTCATTTGCTCAAAAATAATAATAATAATAATAAAATTCTAACAATAAATATTTGAAGACTTTTGTGTGTTGATATTACTTACATATAATACACACACAAAGGATTTGCACACTATAATTATATATTTGTTTCCAAAATAGCACTTTTGAGCTGGAAGCAAGGTTAAATTTGCTTTTTTATTTATTTTTTTTTAAGATTTTATTTATTTATCAGAGAGAGAGAGGGAGAGCGAGCGAGCACAGGCAGACAGAATGGCAGGCAGAGGCAGAGGGGGAAGCAGGCTCCCTGCTGAGCAAGGAGCCCGATGTGGGACTCGATCCCAGGACCCTGGGACCATGACCTGACCCGAAGGCAGCTGCTTAACCAACTGAGCCACCCAGGCGTCCCTTTTTTTTTTTTTTTTTAAGATTTTATTTATTTATAAATTTGCTTTTCAAGAAAAAAAATAAATAATAAACAACTAGAAAACGTAAGGAGAAACCAATCCATATAGAACTATGAAAGGATCTAGAGGAAAATCTATTTTAATATTGAAAATTCAGATTTCTTAACTTATGTATCAGCTTGCCAAATGTTCTATATTATTTAATAATAATAAACTCAAATATATAACATTACTTTTTTCTGGATTTTTGTATTTTATATATATATATCCAGCAAATTCTGTAATTGTGTATTTCTCTGCATATACTAATGGATAAAATATTTTATAATTATATAACTGCAGAATGAAATCCTTATGAAATTCTTGGCTCCTTTAAAATGCTACTTTTCCTACAGTTTTTTTTTTCTTTTTCTTTTTTTGTTTTGTAAAGTTCATTCCATCTCATGTTTCAATTAGTCTCTTTGGTAAATGGACTTAAAATTTAAAAAAAAAAAAACCTAGAATATATTTGAAAGTAGAATTTAGAGAGGGAAACTTTTTTTTTCTATTTTGATTTTAGCTTGTAGGTAGGGTTTTTATGATTGGTTTCCATCTGAATATTTGGAAAATTTATTAAATGTGGATAATTTAAGGGGATAAAATGCATGAAACTTCGATTATGCTCATTATTAATCAATTTTTAGGGCTTTTTAGAGAAAAATATCAAATGCTTGCTGCAAAATTTAAAAGTTAGTTTCCTTAAAATATTTTCATTTTTTAAGGAATTGAGATGTAACTAAAAAATAAAACTTGTAGTTTGGTATCATAATTGAGGCAAATGGAAAAAGAGTAGAGATACATGCATGTTTAAACTGTTTACTTTGAGTTTTTACAATTTTTATTGACTTTGATTTTTAATTGAACCATTATTTTATGAACTATCCTTCTCTATCTCTAATAAACAATTCTCTATCTGGAAGCTACCACTTAAGTCCAAGTTGGAATATGAGGAAAATATAATATAGTGAAGCCCAGGAAGAGAACACAAAAGTAGGTGAGTCTTATAACCACCCTGGTAATTGCCCAGGTATTTTCTAGGCCACAGTATATGATGGAAGGTTACAGACAGAGCCTGGGGATCTCCACATGTCAGAGAGTTGGAGTTGGGAGTTCGGGTAATCAAAATATATTCTAGCTACAGTTTGCAGGATATGGTACAAAGAGAGAGAGAGCACTGGGCATTTGCTGAGAGATCTTGCTTTCTCAGATGAGTACTGATCATCAGACAGAAGAGAAAATGATCTCTAAAATTCACGCAGGCGCAGAAACAGGCCCTGTTTCCACTAGCCAAGAAAACCTTGTAATTCCTGGGGCACCAAAAAGAACATCAGATAGTTGTCACTTCAGTAGGGAAAAATTAGTCCTAGACTAAAAGTCATTCAGATCTTGTCTAAAAAGTATAAAAGCAAGACTTGAGAGACTCAAACTATTTCCACACAGCTGTGTCTCAGGACACAGCTACAGAATATTTATAAAAATATAAAAAAGCCCAACACCTAACAGGATAAAATTACAATGTCTTAAATTCAATCAAAACTTAGCATGCATACAGAAAGGAAGGAAATAAGGATTCACACACAGGAGAAATTCTAGTCAATAGAAACAGATCTCAAATTGACACAGATGAAAGAATTAGTAGACAAGGACTCTGACAGAAGTATTATAAGTATATTTTATATGTACATGAAGGTAGATGTGAATGTGTTAAATAGTGAAATGGAAAATATAAAGAAGACATAAGTCAAATATCTAGAAATAAAACATTTCTATAACGATCATTAAAAACACAATGGATAGGGCGCCTGGGTGGCTCAGGTGGTTAAGTGCTGACTCTCGATTTCAGCTCAGGTCATGATCTTGGGGTCCTGAGATAGAGGTCCCCATCCCCTGAGCTCTGTGCTCAGTGGGGATTAGACTTCCTTCTTCTCCCTCTCCCTCTGCCTCCCCTCCTGCTCAGGCATGAACATGTGTGCACATGCTTGCTGTCTCTCTCATTGTCTCTCAAATAAATAAATAAAATTTAAAAATACAATGGATAAAAAATACAATAGATGGTATTAACACTGTATTAGATAATGAAGTAGAAAATATTAATAAAGACAAAGCAATAATAATGTGTCAAAATTAAACCTTGAAATAAAAATGACTTAAACGTTTTTGAAGAGAAGTAGGAATGTGCTGGGGGAAATTCCAGGTAGCCTGATCTACATGTAATTGAAGTGTCCTTTGGAAAGGAAGAAATAATGGCCCAAAGCATCCAAATGTTTGTAAAAACCATAAAACCATAGATTCAAGTAGCACAGAAAAACACTAAATATAATATACCTGAAAAATAACATCAAAGCACATTCCAATCAATGAATTAAAACTACTGATAAAAGAGAACCTTTTATTTTATTTTATTTTATTTTTTTATTTTTTTTTAATTTTTTTTCCCAATTTATTTATTTTCAGAAAAACAGTATTCATTATTTTTTCACCACACCCAGTGCTCCATGCAAGCCATGCCCTCTATAGTACCCACCACCTGGTACCCCAACCTCCCAACCCCCCGCCACTTCAAACCCCTCAGATTGTTTTACAGAGTCCATAGTCTCTCATGGTTCACCTCCCCTTCCAATTTACCCAAATTCCCTACACCGTACACAAAGATAAACTCAAAATGGATAAAAGACCTCAACGTGAGACAGGAATCCATCAGAATCCTAGAGGAGAACATAGGCAGTAATCTCTTTGATATCAGCCACAGCAACTTCTTTCAAGATATGTCTCCAAAGGCAAAGGAAACAAAAGCGAAAATAAACTTCTGGGACTTCATCAAAATCAAAAGCTTCTGCACAGCAAAGGAAACAGTCAAAAAAACAAAGAGGCAACCCACGGAATGGGAGAAGATATTTGCAAATGACAGTACAGACAAAAGGTTGATATCCAGGATCTATAATGAGCTCCTCAAACTTAACACACACGAAACAGGCAAACACATCAAAAAATGGGCAGAAGATATGAACAGACACTTCTCCAATCAAGACATACAAATGGCTATCAGACACATGAAAAAATGCTCATCATCATTAGCCCTCAGGGAGATTCAAATTAAAACCACATTGAGATATCACCTTACACCAGTTAGAATGGCCAAAATTAATAAAACAGGAAACAGCATGTGTTGGAGAGGATGTGGAGAAAGGGGAACCCTCTTACACTGTTGGTGGGAATGCAAGTTGGTGCAGCCTCTTTGGAGAACAGTGTGGAGATTCCTCAAGAAATTAAAAATAGAGCTTCCCTATGATCCTGCAATTGCACTCCTGGGTATTTACCCCAAAGATACAGATGTCGTGAAAAGAAGGGCCATCTGTACCCCAATGTTTATAGCAGCAATGGCCACAGTCGCCAAACTATGGAAAGAACCAAGATGCCCTTCAACGGATGAATGGATAAGGAAGATATGGTCCATATACACTATGGAGTATTATGCCTCTATCAGAAAGGATGAATACCCAACTTTTGTAGCAACATGGACGGGACTGGAAGAGATTATGCTGAGTGAAATAAGTCAAGCAGAGAGAGTTAATTATCATATGGTTTCACTTCTTTGTGGAGCATAACAAAAGAGAACCTTTTAAAAATAGAAGAGAGAAGGGATGCCTGGGTGGTTCAATTAGTTAAGTGTCTGCCTTCAGCTCAGTTCATGATCTCAGCATCCTGGAATCAAGCTCTGGGCGTTGGGCTCCTTGCTCAGCTGAACTTCTTTCTCTGCCTGCCTTTCCCCTTGCTTGTACTCTTGCTCTCTCTCTGGCAAATAAATAAATAAAATCTTAAAAAAAAAAAATAGAAGAGATGGGTGACTGACTGGTTCAGTTTGTAGAATATGTGACTCTTGATCTTGGAGTCATGAGTTTGAGCCTCATGTTGGGCATCAAGCTAACATAAAAAATAAAATATTTTTTAAAAAACAGGAGAAAACACATTACACACAATGAACAAAGATAATTTTGAGAGCAGAGTTATCGTCAGACAAAACACAAGCCAGGGGTGCCAGTTAAGCATCCAACTCTTGGTTGCAGCTCAGGTCATAATCTTGGGGATGTACCTGATCTTGGGGATGTGGGATTGAGCCCCACATCAGGTTCTATGCTTAGTGTGGAGTCTGCTTCAGATTCTTCCTCTCTCCCCCTTTGCTCCTCCCTGCTCACTCTCTTTCTCTCTCAAATTAACAAAATACTTAAAAAAAAAAAAAAAGAAGAAGAAGAAGAAGCAATGCAAGTTAGAAGACAGTGGAACAACATCTTCCAAAAACTAAGTTGAAATAAAACCAAATATAAATACTGAAATAATGTTATAATAGACCTACACTATGAAAACATTAACAGAAGACTTCAAAACAAAACTAAACTAAACTAAAAACAACAACAACAAAAACCCCAAAACAGAAGTCTTCAGTCCATAAGAAAATGATAAAAGATGAAAATATGAATTTACACAAGGGAATGAAGAATGCTGGTAAATATGTGGGGGATTATGTGAGCTATTTTGCTTAATTTGTGTATTTCTTGAAATGATGTAAGAGAAAAATATGAATTTACAAAAGAGAATGAAGAACACTGGTAAACACTGGGTAAACATATGACTATTTTGCTTCCTTTCTAAATTTCTTAAAAAGATAATTTCACTTTTAATGTGTGCTGCACATAGTGACTTTCTTACTGAGTGTAGGAGAATGGAAAGATGGAGAGAAAATTACAGTTGAGAAATCTGACAAATACTACTTTATCTAAGTGATCAAGGTCAACAAATATTCATAAACCTTGTTGATGTCCCTTGCATAACTCAGGAAAATAGCATTTTATTGTTTTCTTCCTTATAACCTATAATCCCAGTCTAATCATGAGAAAAATATCAGACAAGTTCCAATAAAGATAAATCCTACAATATGGCTGACCAGTACCCTTCAAAGCTGTCAAAATCATCAAAATCATCAAAATGAGAAAAGTCTAAGAGACTGTTACAGCGAAGAGGACACATTGCAAATAAATATAATGGGTTATCCTGGATGGCATCCTGGAACAACAAAAGTATATTAGGTAAAAATTAAGGAATTCTACCCCAGAAAAGTATGGAATTTAGTTAATAATAACATAACAATTTCGGTTAATTAGTCATAACAAACCTACTATACTAATGCAAGATAATAATAGGGGAAGTTATATGAGTGGAATTGGAAAGTATATGGAAATTCTCTATACTATCATTGATTATGCTATAAATTTAAAACTATTTTGAAAAACAAAATCTACAAAAAATGTAATTGACTATTTAATACCAAGATAATAACAAATAATATAGAGTTTACATATGCAAGTAAATGTAAAACAACAAAAGAATAAATATCAGGAAGGAAGGGATAGAAGCATACTTATAAGTATGCTTCTATTATATACAAAGTGGCATAATATTACTTGAAGATAGACTCAAAAAAGTTAAAGGTTTACACTAGAACACCTTAAGTAATCATTAGAAAATAATGTAAAGAGTTAGAGCTGATAATCAAAGTGAGTTAAATTAAATCATAAAGTACATTCAATCCAAAAAAGGGCAGAAAACTGAACAAATAAAAAAATGAACAGGAATATGGGAAATTTAAACACAAAACTATGAATAATCACATTAAATATAAATACTCTCAATACCCAAAATAAAAAGCAGAGGTTATTGGCATATATTAAAAAAAAAAGAACCAACTATGTGAAGTCTAAAGAGACCTATTTTAAAAATGGGCACAAATCATGTAAATTTAAAAGAATTGAAAATATATACCTTTTCAGACTAATCAAGGAAAGCTAAGACAGCTGTAGTAACATCAAAGTCAATTTCTGAGCAAAAATATTAGCAGGGGTGGGTAGGATTGCTTTATAATATAGTAGTTTAATTCATCAAAAGAACATTGTAACTTTAAACCCTCATGCACCTTAAGAGCACATCAAGATACATGTAGCAAAAATTGCTAGTTTAAGGAGAAAAACACAAATACTATTTGTATTCCTGTTGAGATGATTTATATTCCTTGAGATAATTTACAAAGTGAGTAAACAGAAAGTCATTAAGGGTATAGAAGATTTGAACACCATCACCTATACTGACCCAATTGTCATTTAGAGAAAATTCTACCCAACAATAACTGAAAATACATTCTTTTCAGTGGCACACAAAATATTCCCCAAGATTGACCTTGTGTGGGCCATCAAACAAGTCTTTATAACTATAAAATGATTCAAAATATGTAAAGTATGTTCTCTGAAAACAATGGTATTAACTTAATAATAAAATAATAAAATATCTGGGGCTGCCTGGGTGGCTCAGTGGGTTGAGCCTCTGCCTTTGGCTTGTGTCATGATCTCAGGGTCCTGGGATCAAACCCCAAGTCTCTCTCTCTCTCCCTCTCTGCCTACTTGTGATCTCTCTCTGTCAAATAAGTGAAATCTTTAAAAATAAAATATCTGGAAAAGCTCAAAAATACAAGGACGCTAAATAATACGCTATTACATAACCCATGGATTACTCAGTGGGTTAAGCCGCTGCCTTCGGCTCAGGTCATGATCTCAGGGTCCTGGGATCGAGTCCCGCATCGGGCTCTCTGCTCAACAGGGAGCCTGCTTCCTCCTCTCTCTCTCTCTGCCTGCCTCTCTGCCTACTTGTGATCTCTCTCTGTCAAATGAATAAATAAAATCTTAAAAAAAAAAAAAAGAAGAAAATCAAAATGGAAATGAGAATTTATTTTGAGCTGAAGGAAAATAATTAGACAGCATAGGAAAATGCAGACAGTTTAGTTAATGCAGTCCTAAAAGGAAAATTTATAGCACTTAGGATCTGCAGTAAAAAAAAAAAAAAAAAAAAAGTAAAGCCTCAAGTTAATGACCTCACTTTCTACTTGCATGAACTAGGGAAAAAAGAAAATTAAACCCAAAGAAAGCAGAAGAAGGGAAGTAATATATTCAGAGCACAACTCCACAACCTAGCAAATAAGTTCAAATTGAAAATTTTTGTAAATGATGGATTGTTGTCATTATCTGAACGGTGGAGGTTTTTCAGGGCATTTATGTATGTCAAAACTCATTTAATTATTTACTTACAATATGTACAATTTTATGTCAGTTACACATCAATAAAGGTCATCTAAAAACAATACACCATTCTGAGCTCAGAAACCTTTTCCTTCAATATTTTAGTATCTATTTTACTACATTACTATGTAATGTTTCTGTGAAGAAGTCTAAAGTTAATTCAGTTCTTGACTGTTTTTAGGTGATGTTCTTACTCTGGATGTTTTGTATGTCAGTAGATAATTCTCTACAGTTGTCTCACAATTCTACATGCATAGATGTTCTTTGTTTCAGGTTATCATTTTAAGGGTGATAGAGTGAACAGCCTTGAAAAATGGATAGAGTGCTTCCTATGGGGCTAAAGGTGGGCATGCTTACCTCATATAATAAAAGATCCAAGTTCCCTTCTACTAGGGTTTCTCCTCTATGTTACAGCTCCCCACATTCAAGCATTCATCTGGGTCAACCTGCAGCACTCCCATTAGACTGATGGCCAAGAAGTGACACAAATATGCTAATGTCAATGTTATTTTCGTTTCTGACCCAGCCGTCTCTATCTATCTCCAGCCTTCAGGAAAATGTTACCATGCTAACTTGTTTCTAAGTAGTGTCTCAGACTTAATAGCTCTAGTTACAGTTTTCTATATTCTAAAGCAATCCAATGTCAAATCCACAAATTTTCTGTGTTACAGCTTTTGGGCTCTTTGAGTCTGAAATTTTTCACCTTTTTCTAGTCTGCAAAATGTATCTCCACTAACTAATTTTTCCTCCTATCCATATTTCTTTTTGATGTGTGCTAGGATGACTATTATTCAAATATTGGCAATCCTGTATCTGTCCTCCCTATTAAATTTTCTTTCACATTTTCTATTTTTTTTATTTTAGATGGATTTTATTTTATTTTGGATGGATACCTTATATACGAACTTCTAAAAACAGTCTTCTAATCTGCTAATTCATCCTTTAGTCACACCTTTCCACTCTGTATTCCATCTTCTGTGTTCTTTATATCAACTCATATTTTCCATACATAATATTCCTATTTGATTGCTTCATAATGATATCTTGTTCTTATTTCACTTTACAAGTATCTTCCTTTATCTTTGTATTAGACTTCACCAAATATTCTGAGTCTTGCAAGTCAAACATGCGAGCAGGCCAGCAGGCTGGAAATTTCCATGAACACTGAAGTTGCACTCTTGAGTATGTCTAAGGGCAGTCTAGAGGCAAAATCCTTTCCCTTTGAGGAACTGGCATCTTTTCCTCTTGAGATCATCAACTGATTGGATGAGACCCACCCAACTGTGGAGAATAATCTGTTTTACTCAAAGTCTACTGATTAAAATGCTAATTGCATCTAAAAAAATACCTTCATATGTAGACCACTTTTGATCAAGCAACTGGGCACCACAACCTGGCCGAGTTGCTGTGCCAAATTAACCCATACAATCTCTACAATCTCTCTGGCTTGGTAGATAGATAGAAAGATAGATAAATAATATCCATACTTATCCAATGTCCTGTTGAAATTATTGACACATAGTTGTATATAACATATTTTTTTTCTTTTTATGTCTAATTCTTTGCTGAGTTCCATCACCTCATTTTGGAGTTTTCTTATTTTTATTCTGAATAATTATTTTTTTCTCTTATATTTTATCATCCTCCCAAGTGTTATTTTTTGTCATGCTTTGAAATAGCTTTTTTATTTTTTAATTTGTTCTTTATGGCATGCTTTCATTGTCTGTGGAGATATTTTCTTTGGAAGAATATTTTCTATGCTTTATTATTCCCTTTTCTTATGATAATTTAGTGTGGGACTTGACCTTAATTTTTCGTCTTAACTCAGGTTAACGTGAGTTTGTTTTTCTGAAATTTAAAATGAGTTGCTCAATTAGGAGGCATAGTTCAGAAGTTAGAATAGATCTTTATAAAGCTTTTCAATTTTTTAGTGTTCATGTAGTGTTAAAAAATTCAACGTCTTGCTTTCTGGAATGATCTGGTTCTCTTTCTTTCTCTTATTTACATCAAATCCACCTCTGTCTTTTCCTCTCAGTTTGATTGTACTCCCTTCAATTTCTCACTAATGTGGGATGCTGTCCTAGAAGGAAGACCCATATGGTCAATTTGAAAGTTGACATTTTCAATTTACCTGATACTGAATTGGACAAAAACCTTCCCAAGTTCAACTGCTATTCTCATATTAGCTTACCAGATAGGTCAGATACAGTATTTTCCCCTCTGCTTCTCCCCACAAAGATGGTCATAAAATATAGGTATTTGGGCTCTTGATGGTTTATTCCCACCTGTTTGTATATAGGGTTCTGTGAGGATATCCTATCATCTAGTTTTATTATAAATGTTGTGTGAGTGTGTATTTGCACATTTGTGTGTATGCGTTTTCCTATCTAGTTAATCTGTATAATGTATCAAGGCAATTAATATGGGGAAATATTCATATGGAGTGTTTTATGTACAAAGTCAGAAATGGGAAATGAGGAGTAAGAAAGAGAATTAATAACAGACCTTAAAATTCTAATTACATGACCTGTGAGAAGAAAAATGCTTTCATTCCACTTCATGGCATTCCAAGAAAGCCTATATTCTTAAAACAAATAGAGTATTATTTTTATATAGTACTTATATATAACATATATAATTTTAATATTATTTCATATGATATATACTTTATATATAATAATTTATATAATTTTATTTTATATATAAATATAAATTATTATTTATATACATAAAGATGAAAAAGGATGTTCAGATCACTGATTTAATAGGGGAATTTGCTTATGTGATTCTGAGAGTACCTAACAGCACAGCATTTATGAAAGCAGGAGAGATCAGGGAACAAGTGAGAGTAGAAAATATGCAAAGTAATAGTGAAGTAGATAAGCATTGATGCAGAAATATTTTCTGGAGTAAGTGGACAGCTTGTGTTAACTAAAATCAATGAAGATATAGGTATTACAGACATTTCTGGATCATGAAACACGAGGCTATCTTGACTCATCCAAGCCAAATCCTTTAACATGGTATTATGACATTTGTGAGACACAAAACCAAGACTTCAGGTCTATTCTTATTGCTAATAGTCAGATGTGTCTGCAGACATCACAATCTTTGCTCTTCATTCAGTCTAGCAGAGTGAGGGATATTCTAAACTCTAGAGCTGTGAGAAGTGCAGACACGTCCCGGATCCATATGTTGTCCACAAACACGTCCACCCTCTATGGGAATATAAACCTTTTACAATTACTCACTATACAAAATGGATTTCTGATATAAATACTCAACATTTTCAAATGCTCCAAATTCTCCTTAAGTATCGAGATGTTAGATGATTAGTTTCTACCTAACTCTTTGCTCACCTCCACTTCATTCTGTAACAATGTAGAAAATAATTTATGAAGGCCTTTTTGGTCTGTTTTCTTGGATCTAATTCTCCAGAAATTTGAGTTCTAGGTTCTGCATCCATTTTTGCTGCCATGAACATTTTCAAACACACTGCTACAACAGGGGACATGATACATCCAATTTCTTTGGCATGAACAGAACCTTCTTGATTGAAACTAAATTAAATTTTACAGTGACATAACCCTTCTTTGATTATGTCTTCAAATTACTGTAGCAGGATCTGCTCATGTAAATTATGGTTTTACCACTTAGTGTCTTCTCATTCGATAGCATGTAGGCTACGTAGGGGCATTTAAAAGAATACTCAGTGATAAGTATGTATATACATATAGGTTGATGGTTCCTCAGATACAAGATTTGTTTTAGACCTCAGGTTTATAAAACACCTTCTGGAAGATTAATCTTGAACACTGTTTTTCAACAACAAAGAAATACTATTTGTCAACAACACTGATGGGTGAAGATGATCTATACACATTATGGGAAGACAGATTTGTGCCTATCATTTCCTGGTTGGGTCAGAGTCTTGGGGGGGTGTGTGTATGTGTGTGTGTGTGTGTGTGTGTGTGTCTGCTTTGTTTTGTTGTCAGTATTATTGTTTCTACCTTCCTCCCTTGATTATCCAAAGAACAGAAAATACACCCACATGCCAGTGCTGTTTGCCCATAACAGATTTCGTGGTGTCCGTTTATCACTGTACAGCAACTAGGGACTGGAAGCATAAGACAGATGGAGCCATTCAGTCTTTTTCTTTCCTGCACTTGCTTTTCAGCCCCTCTGAGTAGAAAGAGTGGTGGTAGCAAAATTAAGCAGTGGAAACTCAATACAGAAAGGCCTTCTAGGTGAAGTGCAAGTTGCAATAACTTTATCATCAGGGAATTCTCTCCAAATTCTGTTCTGTTGAAACTTTAAATCCAAGTCAAATAGATAACTGTAAATTTACAGAGCACAACACAGAACAGAATGAACTTTGGCACGTGCTTCAGATTAAATTTAAAATCTTTTTTTTTTGCTTTCCTGAAGTAACTGGAACATGAAAAATATAGAAAATTTTTCTGCATGAGAAGATGGGTTTCTACCCTTAATAGCTTATCTACCTTAATAGCTTATTTATCTAACACTATATTGAATGTTCATTAAATATATAGATATATAATATCTGTATATCTCTATATCTATCTCTCTATCTAATAGTAAGATGCCCAGAATTTGTATTAGAAATGCTGGATGATTAGGGGGAAAAAAAAAGTCTCTTGGAAAAATGAATGAATTCTGAGTAGATTCTAGTTACTTGCAGTGGAAGAAATTTTAACAACTTTTGTCATTTTCTGGTTTTAAGGGAAACTGAGACTACATAAATGAATAAACATTAAGTCCTCAAGTTTTATTTGAGATGCTCACATTGCTCAACTGGCTCATGTGATCATCAATTTTAATTTAAATAAGGGAAGATTAAGCTCTTTACATTATATTCTAAATTTTAATTTTATAATAGCCCTCCATCTTATTTTTCTTCTTATTTTTTCTTAATAATATTACAACAAAAATTATATTGTTAGGAAAACATTTTGAGACTAATAGCTTCAGATAAGATTGTAAAAACTAGAACTCTGAATGAAAGCTTAAGGATTAAAAATATAAATATATTTGTTTCTCTTTCTTCCTCTGCCTCCCCAATTTTTATTTGTGAAATAGGCTAAGGCAATGATATTTTCCTGAAATTATTTAAATGTAGGGCATTTTGCTACCATAAATAATTGAATAATTGTTGAACAATTCTATCATCTTTGACACTAGTAATCAGCCTAGGAAATACTTCCTTAGCAACCACAGAGAGAGCTTTCTGTTGTGTTTTGTTTTTGAAAATGACATTTATGTGATAGATAATGAGAGGCATCAGCCCACATATACCCATCTGTGTTTGGACCACATTATAAATTAGTACAAAAAATTGGGACGCCTGGGTGGCGCAGTTGGTTGGACGACTGCCTTCGGCTCAGGGCGTGATCCTGGAGTCCCGGGATCGAGTTCCACATCGGGCTCCCAGCTCCATGGGGAGTCTGCTTTGCTCTCTGACCTTCTCCTCGCTCATGCTCTCTCTCACTGTCTCTCTCTCTCAAATAAATAAATAAAATCTTTAAAAAAAAAATAAAAAAAAATAAATTAGTACAAAAAATAAAAAATTCATGTTAGAAAACAAAATAAAAATATTTTTAGATAAGTCAACTGCTCTCATAATGGTACTGAGTGCTTACAATATAGAGGGCATTCTTCTAAGTGTTGGGTCTATAAGGGTAAATATGATAAACAAAAATCTCTGGTTCCATGGAACTCTGTTCTAAAAAAATATAAAGTACTGCATATATGTAAGTCTTAGAGATGAAGTTTGACACTAGGATATAACAGCAATAACCTTCTGCATTTCCAATAATATCTGATGTGTTATATTACGAATAAAGACCTTATAATTCATTGAATTCTTCAGTTACTCAGCTTAGGTTTATGGTAAGCCCAGTATTAGAGAGAAACATATGTGGAAGTGAACAAGGTTGGCACAGTACGTCTTCTTGGCCCACTACAGAAAATCAAATAAACAATTAAAACAGGAGGAGTCAAGAGAAATATGAAGGGTGCCCCAGGATTCATACAGGTGAACTTATCTTTTTTTTTTTATTAAATTTTTTTGTTTATAAAAAATAAAAAAATTTAATAAAAAAAAAAACAGGTGAACTTATCTTAAATGAAGCTCCAGATATCTCTACCAGTAAATTACATTTAATCAGAGACTTAGAGCTAGAGATATTTCAGTAAAGAAGAGAGTTTCTAAGAGTATTGAGGTGGACTATGTTTGGTGTGGAAAGTTATAAAGAAACAAAAGTATGTAACTTTCCATTAACAGTAAGACAACATAAAGCCATTTTAGGTTGCATAACTGTAGATCATTCCCATTCTAGTATCCCTAAACTAATAACATGTCATCCTATAGTCACAGGTATGAAGGATGGGTTGAAAGAGATCTATGGAAAGCTTAAATCATGAAATTAAGTGCCAAGATAAAAATATCTAATAATTCACCACAGCGAATAGAAAAACAGAATTAGGAAACAAAAAACTTTTTGAAAATTTTTAATAATTTATCCCCCTAAGACATTCAAGAGATTATTTCATGGATAAATAAGACTATATAGCAAAAAACAATATCAAAGAATAAAAAAAAATCAAAAATAAGAAAATTCAGAATGCAAAATATAGTTCAATACAAAACATACAAATATACAATGTCCAGAATTTAATGCCAAAGGAATGATTTAGAAGATAATTTTAAGATAATTTTGTTTCTTTCCCATGATATGGATGTTATTTAGAATAAATCCAAGTGTCCATTTACCCATTTGTATGATATAAATTATAAAGCCAAAGAATATAAATTAATTAGAAATACATTATCAAATATACAACAGATGATGAAAGGCAAAAAGACCTTACTTACCTAAACTGAAGATTCACTATTGAATGGGACTACTAAATTCTAAGAACATAAATTAAAAATAAATCCATACATTAAAGTGGAATTTAAAGATATCAATGAAAATGCAAAAAAAAAAAAAAGTCCTATACACTTTCTAAAAAATAGAAGGAATCCTAGGAATATAGGCAACAGGTACATGATTTGTTATGATGTCAGGTTCAGCTGCTTCATTGCATGTATGAATCAAGCAAAGCCAGAGTCACAAAGGTTGCTGGTTCAGATCTGAAAGTTACTAGCAGTGCCTTCGCATATTGAAAAGCTCATCTTCAGAGAACAATTAGACTATTTGATATTACCACCACAAAATGCCACACTGAATTGGTCTGAAGACACCAGCAAACAAATTTAATGCATGCATGAATTTGGTAAATAAGCACTAAGGACTCAAAACGAAGTTTTAGCTTTCCAAAGACTATTGCTGAACACCACACTATGCTCAGGCAAATTGGACTTGAGTCAATTAATACAGCAAAGTTACATAGGTGATTTGTTACTGCATAAAAAGAAGGTATACTTTTTTAAAAATTATTTTTATTGACATATAATGTATTATTTGTCCAGGGGTACAGGTCTGTGAATCATCAGGCTTACGCATTCCACAGCACTCACCTTAACACATACCCTCCCCTATGTCCATAACCCCAACACCCTCTCCCTACCTCCCCACCCCCCAGAAACCCTAAGTTTGTTTGTGAAATTAAGAGTATCTTATGGTTTGTCTTAGATGAATCGGGAGGTATACCTTTTATCTTTGTTTGAAAAAAATTTTTTTTTGTTTTCAATTTACATAACTTTTTTTTTTTTAATTTTCAGCATAACAGTATTCATTATTTTTTCACCACACCCAGTGCTCCATGCAATCCGTGCCCTCTGTAATACCCACCACCTGGTACCCCATCCTCCCACCCCCCTGCCACTTCAAACCCCTCAGATTGTTTTTCAGAGTCCATAGTCTCTCATAGTTCACCTCCCCTTTCAATTTCCCCCAACTCCCTTCCCCTCTCTAACTCCCCTTGTCCTCCATGCTATTTGTTATGTTTACATTTGTGTCCAATAATGGTAGCCCTCAGAGAAAGATTGCATACTAACATAAGCATAATGTGGTTATTCTTTAGTTCTAAGATAGTACACACATTGCTAGTGTTGTGTCATTATTCATTTATAATATAGTCATGTATTATCTTTGAGAATATATCTTAAGAAAGTTAGCTCATCTTAAGCATTTAATGACCACTGCCATATTTCAACGAAATACCCATCCCTTATAGAAGACTTGACAAGAAATCGGGAGACTTTTTTTTTTTTTAAATACAGGTAGTATTGCTAAACATAATGTTTAGCCTCAGATAGTCTTCACTTGCCTCTTGTTTCCTGATAAATAGAAATACGATGAGATTCTATATGTGACAAATTATCTAAAAAAATTTACAGAACTTAATGATGCTCTTCATGTTAAAAGAGACAGGGATCTCTTCCAAGCTACTTTAGGAAATGGAAGAGGAATAATTATTACAAGGGTTCATATTGTCAGGACCTGAAGGGTCAACGGAAATGAAGTAGGATGTCAATAAGAGGAACTCTTTCCCTTTATTCTTATATGCATGATCTTGTCTAACGACATTTTTATTTCTCCATCAATGTTTGGCGCTTCTTCTCTCTTCTAATCAGTTTCATCATTTCTTTCTCACAACTTCACCTCTGCATTATCATTGTGTCCTTAATGCTCCTGACTTTCTTTTCATGAAGTTACAGCTTCAATTTCCACTCACTGATTTGTTTCCCAATTCATAGTCACGAGAGTGAAAATATCATTAGCCAGTCTGACTCTTTTCAGGAAGACCATATAAAAATAACTCGTCTACCCTTGTATAAGGTGTCCACTCTGGGTAGATTGAATTGTATCTAGTAGAATGGGTTCATGTGGAGAAAAACGTGCTCCTTGAAGGCACCATGGAACATGGAAAGTGCAACATCCCAGAGAAGTAATGGCAGACACTAACTGAAAACTCTAATAGAAATATCATACTTCCAATAAAAGTATTAAACTGATTAGAGTTGACAGTTTTCTCAATCTTGGTGGGAATAGAGGGAGGAATTTTGAGGTTCTTGAGCAACTCCAGTGAGCTTCCTGTAGGTAACAAAATGGGCAATCTCTTTCATAAAACCTTCTCCTCTTCTCAAATCTCACTTCCTAACACATTGCTTAGCACATGGTTTACACTGAAGAAATACTTGTTTAATATCTGCTTTGCTATTAAGCCTTCCAAGCATAGCTCCTTATTTTACTGTTAAACAATGGTACTTCAAAACACTATTTTTCTCCCTACCTAAAGTCAATGAAAATGATGGTTAAATCTGAAGAAGAACTTAAGGAAAAATTCCATGTAATTATTTAAACATTTTCTCCCTCGTCTCTAATGTGCATAGCCTAAGATATATATCAATTGGCCAAAGAACTATTCATAAGTGTTCATAGAATTATAAGCCTAAACCTAAGGAAGGAAGGAACGAAGGAGAGAATGAAGGGAGGGAGGAAAAGAGCAACAAAAGGAAAAAAAATAGAGGGTTTTTTTTTTTTTCTTCCTTGAACCAACCTTACCTTATCTGCAGAGGTTGGATTATACAAAGATTCCCTGTCGAGAGCATTAGAGGCTTTCTGGATTTTTGGTCTCCTACTTTCTGTCTTCCTACATATTCTAATGGCTAACACCTGAAGGTTGAAAAGACTTTTCTATTAATGTAACTTTTCTTCTCTAAGATGTCTGAATGTAAATTGACCACCTTCTGATTCCTTATGTGAATGTTTTTTTGTTTGTTTGTTTTTCCATTAACTGGTAGTATATGTTTGGGAGAAAATAAAAAGTCTGTACTTTCTAGAGGAATTTTTTCTGGAGGTAGATATTCTTTTTCTTTTTCTTTCTTTCTTTCTTTTTTTTTAGATTTTATTTATTTGACAGAGAGACACACAGTGAGAACACAAGCAGGGGGAGTGGGAGAGGGAGAAGCAGGCTTCCTGCTGCACAGGGAGGTCTATCCCAGGACCCTGGGATCAGTACCTGAGGCCAAGACAGATGCTTAATGACTGAGCCACCCAGGTGCCCCAGTAGGTAGATACTCTAAATAGCTTTTCACTTGGAACAGTTTCTGAAAAAGAACTAAATATGTGGGCATATATTTGGGGCATCTATATTTGAAAATCACTTGGATCAATTTAGAATTTCCTTACATGCCTAAATCATCAATATTTTTTGAAAGCTTATTATCAGTTGAACCAAGGAACCCCAATGAAAATGAATGTCATAATAAATCAAAATCAGCTCATATACGCACTATTGTTTTTTAAAGTACTAAATATAATTTATGAACTTAAAGGAGAAAATAGGTTCTTTACACAGATTTGTGGATTATAACATTAAGAATGACACAACATTCAACAAAATGTAGGAGAAAATGAGGGTGAGATCATTAATCACTAGGAAAAATTCTATTACTTAAATATTCTAAAATTTGCCAATTTTTTAAAATGAATATTGAGCTCTAGATCTATCTAAAATGAACTCAGTATGATACCTGCGGAAAACATAAATTAAAGGAATACTTCAAGTACAACTGGAACAATTCATAGCCCGAGTGATCAAATAACAGAATTGCCAGATGTTTATCATATCACAGTAGCAGGCATTTAAACTTGAATATTAATAGCTATAATTTTCTGAGCCCTCATCATGTGCAGCAATTAGATTAAGTGCTTTATATCGTGCCATGCTTTGAATCCTCATAATAGTCCTAAAAGCTAGGTGTGCTGATCATTGGGTTGAAAAATACAGAATCTATTCTATCTACAATACCAGGAAGGCTGAGCTTGCCCAGAAAATTCACAAGGTCTGTGGGACCCACTTAAGTGGACTTCCATAACTAACCCCGGAATTAGTCTGCCTCCACCATTATAATCCACCATTGCTGGCACAGCGGATGCATGTTCTATGAGCAGTTCAATTCCAAATCAATGCCTTTCATGAATTTATCTGTTGGCAGAGTTAATTTTAATTACCCTTGCTAAAAGGAAAGCTAAAACAACATTTACAATTTTTTAACATTTACTTATTATTTTGTTTCACTTTACTTCAGGGTGGTAAGATTCACAGAGCCAAGAAACACTGAAATTGTTAGAATGTGGAAAAAGATTTTATCAGCCAGAAATAACAGATGTGGACTAGCACCGGTATTAAAACTAGCATTCTTTAATATAAGAAAACAGAATCAGAGGGTAAGTAATTGAACCAAATCACACCATTTTGTTTGGCCTATCTTTTTAACTAGTCATACCCCTGCTTGCATAAAAGCCTTGAAGGAATAAATTTATACAATACTAAAATGAAGTTGATATAAATGTAATTTTAAATAAAATATTTTTTCTGTCAGAAGTTGATTAGGTTTTCAAAATAAAAATAGATGGATGACACTCAAAATAAGGCAATATGTGGAAAAAGAATGCAGTGTGGTGTCGAGATGAAAAGCAAGGATTCTGGACTCGAACTCCCTGGAGTCCAGCCTTTTTTTTTTTTTTTTTTTTTTTTTTTTTTGGCTTTATTTGTTAGATTATCTTGGATAAATTACCTAGATGTTTTGTTCCTCAATTTCTTCATCTGCAAAATGGGAAATAAAATAGCAATTGCACGATAGAGAATTTTTAATAAAAATATCACTTACACAAACATTTATAACAGTTTTTGACATGTGGTAAGTGTTAAGTAAAATCCACCTCTTATGGATAGAGGGTCAGATGTAGTGGGGTGAAGTGGGGTTTAAGATGAAACAAATCATCTTAAGTGTAGATGGTAAGAGTGTACTTTCTGAATAGAGTTTAAAAAGCATTACTAAAACCAACTAGACATCAATCTGCCTTGGAATATGTTCTTTCCTATGTCTTAAGAACCTCATTGCCAGCACTTTGTGTATTAAGTTTCCTCTATTTCAAGTTAATTTCAAAAGTTACCCTCCTGTTAGCCTTGACATCAGTGGAAAGATAAAGGTTTGTTTTCTGTCACTATATAACAATGTATCTTATAGACACTCCGCCTTAAAGTATTTACTGTGTTGTCTTGAAATTACACAATTGTTGATTTATTTTATCAGTGATGCAATGATCTATATAATCTTTGTCAATGTATCCTTGCTCCTAGCACAATGCCTGGGGCATGGTAAGTGCAGAACAAACATTTGCTGGAGGAATGAATGAATCAAAGAATAAACCAGTCAATGAATTAATCATCTCAATTTACAACCTGAACTTAAGCTCCTATACCAAATAGATAACAGCATGTTGTAGTGAAAAAAAAAAATGCTAAAGTTCTGATTTTGACATACTAGCCATAAGATCACAAGAAAGTTACTGACTCTTTTGGATTGTCTGTTTCCTCATCTCTGAACAAATACAAGAAAAAATTACCATCTCAAAATGTTATGAGAAGTAAATAAGATAACATATATTTATGACTTGGTAGCATGTAAAGGACTGTGCAGATGTTAGTGGTCACATTGAAAGTGAGTAAATTATAAGAGAATGTATTATAACTGTTAGTGATAACTACAAATTGTGAATAGTATATCCATATTGTAAGCCTCTGAGCTATATTAAACAAAATTAGTTAAAAGATGTCTGAAATCAAGAAATCATTATTTAGGAGAGAATACATTCATCAGGACTTTGATTCTAATTGAAAGTTACCAAAATGACAAAAACGATTTTTTTTTCTTTCCCATGCAAGAATTCAAGGCTGCTGAAGTGTTGCTGTTCCGTACACTAACAGATTAAATTATTCAAATACATTATCTTCCCTACTGTCACTGTTCACAACAAAATCTTGACTGTATTAAGAAGCTTTCCATGGATCATGGTTTTAATTAATATTTTGTTTCCAGAGAAGATGCAACAGGCGATTTTTACGTAAAGCATTCTTTTTGACCTACAATTGATGAGATACTTCATTTTAAAAAGAAAAGTAAATAGGAATATAGAAATACTCTTCCTTAAGTATTAGCTATATATAACTCACTAATACTTTTATCATACTATCTATCCACTATGTGTATGTGTGTGTATCCATTTCATTGACATATGTTATTACCACTTATTTCTAGTGTACATTTTTTCTGAATAGAGTTTTCCTTCCTTGTAGTGGCAGATTATTTTTATTAAATGGAGCATGAAAAATTAAGAGATGCTTCAATCCAATTAGATCTTCTATTTTCTGTTGTGTTTCTAATGACAAATATATACTACTTGTGTTCTTTCAATATCCTCAAGGGGTTTCAAAAAATAATCCTAAATATATTTGATATCTCATACCTTTCTCCTTCATTTGTTGACATATATGGCAATTTCAGCTCTTTTTTTCTTTTAAATATATCTAGTATTCTTAGGAGAAAATTAAATAAGAGAAAATTACAGGTTTGTAGGAAGTTTTCTCATTTCTGCTTCTTCTGCTTCTTTTAGGACATAGTGGGCTTTATGTTTAAGCCTGTTTAATGAAATCAAATCTATTTAGTCCTGATTGCTCAGTATTTATCATCTGAGGAATTAAAAAAAAAAAAAGACATAGCTGGCCTCTTGTTCTGAAAAGTCCTCTGGTGTTGGGAGGTGGTTTGCTCAGAAGAAGCAGACATGAAAATGGAGGGAAGTAGGCTGTCCACTCTTGCTTTACCAATCCCTCAAAGGAAATATTACAATCCTTCAATGTCTATAATCCTTTCTAATAAAATGTGCATTCTGCAACTTAATGAAATGGAGGAAAAAGTTATTAAACACAAGTGACAAAATTGCTATTTATAGAAAGGGAATAAAAAAACCCATTTTCCCATGATAATTCAGAATTTGTAGAATAATCATGCTTGTTATGAAAATCCCTACTGAAATAGGAAAAGCAAATCCTTGTATCCACACACTGATTATTATAGCGTGGTTGGTTACTATACATCCAAAACAAACAAACACAGACAATATCCACAGATGGATAATGTAAAACCAAGGGCAATAAATGGTTTCCACGCAACAGAAACTTGGTTTCCATTGGGAAGTTAACAATTATATAACTAGGGCAAGGTTTATGAGGTCAAACATGATAGAAAAATCTGCATATATTTAGCTACCCACTAGTATCAAAAGATATTACATATTAATGCTTGAAATATGGTGCTTAGCAGAATGATTAATATGTACCTCTAAATGCGGTATTACCTATTAGGTATAGATAACTATATACACACACATACCACTCAGTGTGTAGCTGTTTATACCAAATGACATACAAATAGAATATATAGCAGTAAAACACATTTTTTTCCCTAAATTCATGTATCCATAGTGGTTACTAGAGAAATGTTAAAAAGTTTTGGGTTTCCTTAAAAGTTTAGGGTAGCTTTCTGTAGTGAAATGTGTCTACCTCTCTCTCTCCTAAAATGTGCTGAATAGCACTATCCGAAAGGACCCTTGAATATTGAATCATTGTCTTATCTAACTGAATGTATCTTCTGCCCTAAATTGTGGTCAAATTGGTTATTTTTTCCCTCTTCTACATAGAAAAGGGTGGAAGTGAAATGTGACAGGTGATTCAATTGTCTTATCGTCTTACTGGCACACTTATTTAAGTACTTAGAGATCTTGGGCAATATCTGTATCTAAATTCAGGTAAAACTCTTTTAACTTGAGAGACTTTGAGGTTTCATGCAAACAGACGCTTGCCTATTTTTTAAAAAATGATGAAATGGGGTGAGGATGTGCAGTGTGTCTTAAAGACCAGTTCCTTCATTATATTAAGGATTTCTCTATAACATGATATTTGAATTATTGGTATTAATTGGACAGATCTTACGAGTAAATAAATTAAGCCATCTTATCCACATTATCTGAAAATATAATCACTGACTTTTTAGTCTTTTCTCCTTTATGTCCCTCTGTCTTCATTAGACCTTTATAAAAATGCAAATGACTTTGGTCGACACTGCAGCTTCAAGAAATTTCCATCTGTGACCCTTAACCAGGTGAGACTGTGAAAGGGAGGGGTTGGACAAAATTAGGCAATTCATGACTAGAATGGATGTAGAGGTGTGAGCAGAGACGGATGGAGAAACCCAGGGAGAAAGTGTTTTGGAGTAGCTGAAGAAAAAAAGATTTGGGAAATTGAGTCAAAGACAGACCCTACAGAATTTCAAATGTTTAGCTAGTATTAGCATCAGTTTTGCCAAGTGAACTTAATGTAGTGTGGCCTTAGTCCATCTATTTTAAGTTTGGAAAAAAAGCTGTCATCTCTAAAATAAACAAACAACAAAAAAAAACTCAGATAAATATATTTCATCTAAATCTAGTAGACATGGTTATGAGATGTCATACTACAAGAACAAAAAGTTTTACTGATCTTTTTTCCTTATGTGGTGGTTTTTGGATTGAGAAGAAATTGGGTCTTTTTTTTTTTTTAATGAATAAGGAGGTTTTTTTGTTTGTCTTGTTTTAAAGATTTTATTTATTTATTTGTCAGAGAGAGAGGGAGAGAGAGCGAGCACAGGCAGACAGAGAGGCAGGCAGAGGCAGAGGGAGAAGCAGGCTCCCTGCCGAGCAAGGAGCCCGATGTGGGACTCGATCCCAGGACGCTGAGATCATGACCTGAGCCAAAGGCAGCTGCTTAACCAACTGAGCCACCCAGGTGTCCCGAAATAGGGGACTTTTGAAATGAGAAGTCAATATAAAATTCTGGTATCAAGGAATAGAAATGGATTCACATTATCCCATTATTTAAATGCCTCAAGATAACATATTGCTTGGCAAGAATTTTCTGCTAAACTTCTGCTAAATGCTGGAGAGGAATTCTGTTGTGTTTCCCTCACCCTGAAGTCAAAACATCTGGAATCAAGTCCTGACTCTGTCACTTGCTATTTCTTTTATTAGAAGCAACTTCTTATTTCAACTGACCCCCAGTTTCCTTATCTGTAAAAGCAGAGTGCCAAGAGGATAACTAAATATAAAAGATAATGTGAATGTAAACTGCTCTGGAAAAGACGATTATTTGTGGAGGATCAAATTATCAGATCTTGGGGGGTGCTTGATAATATTTATCTTCATACATACCAGGGATTTAGAAAAACTCATTGCAGAAATTCCCAATAATTCATATAACCTATAGATATCAAATATACTTCGAGCATTGCTAAGGAGAGATTGGTAAGTTCAAAGATTTTATTTTTAATTATTATTTTTTTTTAAGATTTTATTTATTTATTTGACAGACAGAGATCACAGATAGGTGGACAGAGAGAGGAGGAAGCAGGCTCCCCGCTGAGCAGGGAGCCCTAAGTGGGGCTTGATCCCAGGACCCTGAGATCATGACCTGAGCCGAAGGCAGAGAGAGGCCTAACCCACTTTAACCCACTGAGCCACCCAGGATCCCAAAGCTCAAAGATTTTTAAATATCCCCTACACTCAAGGTTCTTATAATGATCAGTTTGAAGAAACAAGTCCTCCTGGCTGTAGTCACTTGGTACGGTGAAAGAGAGTCAGTTATTCACATCTATTTTTTAACTCCTTATTCAGCAATTTGCACTTGTAGTTGAAATCAGCCATAGTCAGAGTATTTACACCATAAGACTCTGTTGGCTTTGACAACCAATCTCTCCCTTATACGTACCAGCTCTTGGGAGGTTAAAATGTATTAGTACACCTCTGGATATTTAACAAATGGTAGAAATATGTAAAGTAGGTTCCATGATATAGAGTTTCTCCTATATGCCTGGTAATCAAGCCTTCCTTGGAATTTTATGTGATTTCAATAAGCCTTTCCTAGGAAAGAATTGGCATAATTGAAGAAAAATAAGCCGAGGGATTCAGGTATTGATGTGAGGTAAGGTGCATTAGTCAGAAATGTTCAGATATTTGAAATAAGAGTGATTAGACTATTTGGCTATAGAAGAGAATGCAATTAATGCTCACACTATTTTATAGTAAAAACTGTGTGTGTGTGTGTGCGCACGTGTGTGTGTGTGTGTGTGTGTGTGTGTGTTTGATATAGATCAAGGCCAATATGGGTAAATCTTTGAATTTCAGGTTGAGATATTTCAGTAAGTTTGCAAAGAATATGAGAACATGTAAAACCATCAAAGAATTTTGGAAGAAAAATTAAGTGGTCTCAACTGTGCAATTATGAAAAGAATAATTTCAATGGATACATTATTGCAAACTGACAACCATTTGGGAGACTATTGTGATAATTCAGTTTTGAAGCTACATCAAGTCCTTCATAAATTCAGATACTGTGAAACTACATTAAGGAGGGAAGAAAGTAAGGGAGAAAGGAAAAACCCAAACTGGAATGAAAAGTATCCAATTTAGTCATGTCTATAGAAACAGCACAGTATTTTACCCCCTCAAGAATACCCATTATCTTTAAAACAGTCCTTTACAATAGAAGATCTTGAAAGTTTTCTTTCAAGTAGATAATATGCTGATGAAGGAAATGGTCCAAAGAGAAGGCTGTTAGCTTGAGAGAAAACATTCATCAGTAAGGGAGATATATGCATGCTGTTCTTCTGGTTTCCTCTTTAAAAAGTAACACTGTTATCACTCATTTGGAGACCAATAGAACAGAGCCAAACTTTGGTCTGCTAAACCCATCCATTTTCTTCCTCCTGAACTCACTACTTCTTCCATTCACTTTTGTTTTCTAAAATAATAGATTGCAAATATCATATTTCGTTGCCATTACTCTAAGGCTTCCCTTCCCATTTATGGATCATTCACTGTTGTTTTTCACTTTCTGTACAAAACACACGTTTTCGACAATCTGCAGATCTGTCTTTTCTACTTATGATAGACCCTGTGTTTTCAAGGAAAACCCTATTTCTCATATAATTATGATATTTTGGTATTTCTAGTCTCTATTTAATATAAATTATAATATCATCAAAATAAAAGCCAAAATATCATCAGAGATCATCTAAACATATCTTGTTTTATATATGGGTAAAAAAACAAACAAGATGCACATTGACTTGCTAGGGCCAAACAGTTCATTAGAGGGAATTCAACATTTTTTTCTTTCATTCACAGTTAATCATAGATCTTAGTTTATTTTTAGTTTTAAGCCCTGATTTTTAGTGTGTGTGTCTGTGTGCGTGTGTCTCCACTTATTTTAATGTGGGCTTCAAATTGTAGAGTTTAGTTTTCAACGCACAAAAAGATATGCTTGTTGAAAGTCAACATGTAGTCAGAATATAAGGTAATCAAAACTGTTCATTTTAAATTGACTCCAATTCTAACCACAACCTGAAATTTCAAAACATAGTCAAGCAGTGATCTTTGCCACTCATATCTGAGATCCAAATGGCCCTGCAGATGTGAAACTGTCTGTTGCTATGGAAGAACAGCTGGAATCAGTTAATGAGTCAAGTCAGCATGAGCTCAAACACTAGAGACTAGCATGTTCCATCTGCATGGCACAGAACACTAGGAAAGGAGGCAGCGAGCCAGACTGTTGGAGGAGTGGCCCCGTAAGTGACACAGCTGTGAGCATAATTAGGTTCATCTCCTACTGGCAAATAGAAGTGTTGTTTACCCTTGTATGTATGAAACTCAGCCATCGGCAGACCCGTCTTTAATCCTGTCCCCACTGTGACAGAGCACCAACCCATTCTGGTCAGATAGACCTGATAGGCTCCCCCTCAAAATGAGAAAAGATCTTTGTGGAGACTGCAAGACGAAAGCAGGTCAATTTTCCTGAGATTTGAGAGAAACACAGGCATTTTCTGGCTGATCTTTCCTTTTTCCTTTTTCTTTATGGTCAGTAATTGTCTAGAATTTGACAAAGGAAGAATGGGAGGTGTTCAGAGCCTCCACCAATTTCCAACAAAAAAGCATTAGGCCAACTTGGGGTCTGCACTGTTATGGTTAAATACCATGACATAAATGAGACAGGATATTTCCTGAAACTAGAACACATGTTTAATTTTAGTTTATGAGTTCAAAATCCTGAACTTAAATACAGAAGTGTTGCTCTAACTACTCTAATACATAGGAATTAGAAAATAAAAATCATTCTGAAAATCACTTCCAAATCTCATAAATTAAGCATGTGGAATCATTATTCAAAGATGAGGTTTCTATTTTCCAGAATCTTTCATTTAGCCAGGTTCTCACTACCACCTCTGAGATAAGTAAAAAGTGATGCCATGGCTAGGTAAATTTAATTTCATGCTACTCCCAGGAATACAAAGCAGTAACAGGAGGAATTATACACACACACACACACAGATGCACACACACAGGAGTGTGGATCCACAGAGAAACATTACAGATAATAATATAGCATCATCATAGGTATATTATTCATTAAGGAAAGAGAAAGGAATCTCTGCATTTATAATACACAGCCTTACACAGTGACAATGCCGCCATCACACTGTCACTATTACCACCATGACGGCTCCTGCTCTTGCTGTAAACAAGTTCCTTCCACATGTGCCAGGCCCTATGCCTGGCAACTGAAGTGAACCATATCTAAACTACAAACTGTATTTTTTTTATCAAACACTATTAACCTGAACCCTGTTTACTGAGTTATAATAACTGAGGATAATTACTGTTAATATCACCACTTTATGGATAAAAACTAAGGTACAGAGAAATTAACTCACTCATCTAAAGTCACATATGTACAATGTGTAGAGCTGTAAATGAAACACAAACAGTTCAATTCTAGAAACTTTGTTCCTATTCATTGCATTCTACTGGGTCAGCAAATATGGTTGGTATTTTTGAAAGAAAGAAAGAGAAAGAGAGAGAAGAAGGAAAGAAAAGAAGAAAGACAGGGAAGGAAGGAAGGAAAGAAGGGAGGAAAAAGGAAAGGAAAGAAAAAAGAAAGGAGGGAGGCAGGAATATAGAATGGTGTCCCAAAAAAATATCAAATTTTCTAAATGTGAATTAAATATTCCTTTCAGAAGCTAGAAACTATTATTATGTTTAGACATCTTAAAATCTCTAGATAAAAATCTTGATTTGCAGCTATCATTTGATCAGGCTGAAGATGCATAGCTCTAGGATATTCAAGCCTGCCAAGCCAGGTTTTAATTTGAGAATAAACTAAGGACAAATGGAATCAACATTTGGTTTAAAGAAGCTGTCAAAGGTACCTCTCCAGAGAGTCTTCAAACATATGTCAGAGTGCTCTCACTGTGTTTCATTTTTTTGTGCATGTGAATTTAGTAAATCAGACATAGTTCTCTAGAGAATGGAGTAAACAGGGTTGCAGATTAAGTGCTTGATAAATAGCAAATACAGTGTGGAATTAATTGACTTTATCCCACTGAAATGATAACTCATTTTGCTCAACCAATCTGACAACCCTGTCACTTTGATGTTTCTTCCCTCATCCTCAGTGAAGACAGGACCAGCACTGATTTTCAGTGGACATGGGAACAGGCATCTGGGCTCATTTTCAACCAGACTCCCACTCACTGCAGCAGGGAAAAAGTCTTTATGTACCTGAATGGGGAAGTTGACATGATTGAATGAATGCAGGACAGTAGTTAAAAAGAAAATAATACAAGAAGCAATAGAAAAATTTCCAATCATCTTGGACATCTAGGTGGTTCAGTAGTTTAAGCATCTGCCTTTAGCTCAGGTCATGATCCCAGGGTCCTGCACCAGAACCCCATGTCAGACTCCCTGCTTGGCTAGGAACCTGCTTCTCCTATTCCCTTTTCTGCTCCCCGTGCTTGTGTTTGTTCTCTCTCTCTCTCTCTCTCTCTCTCTCTCAAATGAATAAATAAAATCTTAAAAAAAAAAAAAAAGAATTTCTAATCATCAAAATATCTCAAGAAAGTTTTATTCGTAGTGTTTGGCTGATTTGGTTCCATTTCTCTGTTCCACCCAGCATGTATACCCCCTTCATATGAGCCATAATTTCCTTTTCTAATGTTTTAATTTTCCTTTTACTGACTGTGGCTCCTCTGGCACTCTTGGTATTCCATGGCTTCTCTCTATAATACCCTGATGCTCTTTAAAGGGATACAAATTGGAGCTGGCAACTCCTGTTTATCAGAAGTTTCTATCCTGAGACAGGCAATCATCCCCTCCATAATTTGGAGAACTAGTTATGAATTACGACTAGATTGCAGCCACAAGTCTCTTTTCACCTTTGTTATTTTTGTCTGCATCGAAATTGCATAATTCTAATCAGCGACTTGGTTTGCCTTTGTTCTATAAAGGCCTATCCACGCACATGGAAATTTTATGTCTTATGCAGTAATACTTAGTTACAGAGCATTATCCCTAAAATAAAATACTTGATTGGTGAATGGAATAAAGAAGATGATTGAAAATTATATTGCACATCCAAGCGCTGACCAGAAAATAACAGTTCACTTTGTTTCAGGATGATTTTGAGGAAGAAAATAACTGAATAGAGTCCATTCGAATATAGAATATCTACCTGTGCATGAAGTGACCTCTTATTTTTCTTATTGTGTTTTTAACTTGTGTAAATTATGAGAGTTAAAGCAGTAAAGTATCTCACACTGCCGTAATTATCAACACCTTCATATCTTAACAAATATCAGTTCATTGCCTACAGGCATAAAATAAAGAATTTTTATCCAAGTAAGGTATTTTTATTCTGGTAAATTAGCAAAAGACCACATATAAATAGGTTTGTGTGAGAGGAAAAAAGTCAGCTACACGTGTGAATACAAATGTACTAAGACAGGTCGCCAGTATATAAACAACTCCTTCTTAAGAACTGGAAAACATTAAGAACAAGTATTTTTAAACTGGTGTCTGAGTGCTGCTTTCCTTGGCAAATGTACATACATAGTTCAAAGTAGAAAAAATACGTGCTTTCTAAACTTAACTAGACATGGAAATTAGGATATAAAATGTAATATCTCTGTATTTTAAAGATATAAAAGAATTTTTTCTTAAATTTACACAGCAAATTTGTATATTTACAAAATAGTCCCACATGCATTACCTTATTTGAGATTTATTTATCAGCTTATTTGATTCTAAGTGTTTGAGGTAGCCTCACAAATCACTATTCCCATGTTACCAATAAGAACAATGCAATTTGTGGAGACTGTAACTTGCCAAAGGTAATAAAAGTAGTGGCAAAGGTCAGACTTAAGTTTAGCTTTTCTGATCCATGTCCAGTGCATTTCTAGGTTTTGTTTCAACTGCCAAGTCTGACTGATTGGCAGTAATACTTGGGATGTCATGTGCAAAGAATTTTGAGGCCCTGTATGTGCTTGGTGAGAAAGGGTACTATGATTCATATGGATTTGACTATGGACTTAGAGCTTAAATAGAAGCATAAATATCATGAATTTTCTATTGCTTTTCTACATATTTTCTTTTTTCTGTTCACTTTGAAAACCAGTGCAGTTAAATCTCTGAAACAATGTTGCCTATCAATACATGAAAATTGATACTAAGCAGACCAACCATCTCAGTTCACCAGCAAGATGCCGTAGCTTTGCTTTGATCTTGGTTTTGATACATTTTCTTCTCACCAAGGTCAGCCTGCTTATTCTGGCTATAGCACGCCCAGCCACTTCTCTAAAAGCCCATTTGAGTATTTCCTCCACTGTGAAATACTTTCCCTCTTTCCCTGTCACCTGTAGTTCTTTCTCCTTCTTCCTCTCCTTCTCTCTCTGATAATCTTAGAATTACCACCCTACATAGTTTGCTGTTCCATGTACATGTAACTCGTATCTCCCCCAATTCGATTTAAACGACTTAAGGGCAATTTTTATATTTCCGTATTCTTCACAATTTCGTGAGATCATCGTTGATGACAAGTAATAAACCACTCAAAGTCATTCAAGAGATTGATTTTTTTTAATTTCAAAGAAAAGAAAACAGTTGAATTGGGAAAGTGGGGGAATTATAAAAAAAAAATTATCTTGTGTCACTATAGATATTCCTAGAAATATTTAGAGACCACATTTGCTCATGAATAAAAAACTTAAAATTCAGAGTCAAGAAGAAATTATTGTGACAAGTAAAAAGATATATAGGGTGCCAACCATATGTTGAGATGGACAAAACCATATGGTGAAAATTACAAATGGCCAAATCCCACAGAAGCTCTGAGATTGGTGATAATGAAACAGAAGTAGCAATAAAGGCTTATATGGAGGAAATGTATTTATTTGTCTTTATCCAGATGACTGACTTTGATAATTTTCATGACACAAAATACAGAAAAAATAGAAAGGTCTCTCTAGATACAAATTAGATGTTCTTCCTAAATACGAATAGAGTAGGTGAGGTATCAGCTAATTATCAAGTTTATTCATTTAAATTATAAAAAAAATTACTATCAGGTATTCAGTAATTATTTATTAACAAAATGAATAAATTAACATGTCAATGAATGAGTGACATTATTATACATCCTGCTAATTGAAATATTTTTATTAATATTGTTTTGTGAATCATGAATGTGATTATGTTTGTTTTCCTCCCAAGAAAACCAAGCTTATCTATTTATTTAAGAGATATTAACATTTCTTAAGGGCACCTGGGTGGCTCAGTCAGTTGAACAATTAACTCTTGATTTCTGCTCTGGTCATGACCTAGGATTGAGCCTCACCTCTGCTCCTGGCTCAGCAGGGAGTCTGCTTAAGGATTGTTCTCCCTCTCTCCCTCCCTCTGCTCTCCCTCTCTCTCTCTCTCACTCAAATAAATAAATATGTAAATAAATCTTTTTTTTAAAAAAGAGATATTAACATTTCTTTAAGTCTAAAATGCACATTTTCTTCATATTAAAATCGGGATATTTCTTGTAATCAATGGAATGTCATAGTTAATTTGCCATATCTTTTATTTCTTTTTTTTAAGGATTTTATTTATTTATGAAAGATAGAGAGATAGTGGGGGACGAGCAGAGGGAGATGAACAAGCAGACTCTGTGTTGAGTGCAGAACCCCACATAGGGCTGGATCTCAGCACCCTGAGATCATGACCTGAGCCAAAACCAAGAGTCAGATGCTTAACCAACTGAACCACCCAGGCACCTCAGTATTTTATTTCTTATCTGTCCATTAAAAAGTGCTATGATTTATTAAAGTGATGTCTTAAATTTAATTTAATGATACATAGTGACTATCATACCACAAGTCAGGCACTGAGTGCTTAAAATAATATATTAATATATATATACATATATACACACATGTACACACATTGTGTGTGTATATGTATATACACACATGCTATAATACAATGTCATACATGTATTATAGTATATGTTGTTTAATATGGTGTTCTATATATCATATAACATTTGTATTATATTATATTACATTATATTTAGAGCAAGCCCCAAAATGATTTCTTACAAGAGGAACTATTAGCATCCCCATTGTGCTGTTGAGGAACTAAAGCACAGATAAAGAAGTAACTTCTTCAAAGTTACACAGTTCTTCCTATGTTTTCTTCTAGGAGTTTTATGGTTTCAGGTCTTATGATCAAACCTTTGAGTTAATTTTTATGTATGGTATAACATAGTGGTCTAGTTTCATTCATTTGCATGTGACTGCCTAATATCCCTAACATTATATATTGAAGAGAACTGTCATTGTCCCATTGTATATTCTTTTCTTCTTTGTCATAAATTAATTGAACATATATGTGTAGGCTAATTTCTGAGCTAAATTTATTCTTTAAACTGTATGGATTTTGCCAGTTTTATAATATCCAAGGACCCTTATCATATGAATCCTTTAAAGACAATAAATAAAACACAGTGAATTATACAGTAAGTCCATTGTACTGAAATATATACTATCAAAAACATTTCAGAAATAAATATATATTTCTTCACTAAAACATTTAACTATCAAGATTTATCTGAAGTTCAGTAATTGTCATGATTTCAAGTTTGGATGAACATACATAGTATTTCCAGATGCTTCAAACAATTAACTGTGATATAAAATTATCCTGACAAAGTCTAGGATATTGCTAATGCTAATGTATTTTGTAGCCTACATTTAGAACTAAAGGAAAAGGTGTATTTTAGTTGAAGACTAGTGAAAATAAGATACTTTATTCTCCAGCCAATGACATAATAAAGAGGGAAGGCTAAGCACAGTAGTAAGATTATCTCTATCTGTTCAATTAAGAAGAACCAGGTAGAGATGAAAGAATTAACAAAAGAGACATGACTAGTCATTAGTAAATTGGGAGTAGAGTCAGGAAAAATGTGATCTAGACTACAAGGGAAGAGAGAGTTTTTAATGGGAAGAAAAGTCAAAATGTATCGGATCATAATTGTGCAATCTGACAATCCTTGGTTTGAAATTTGAGTCTGTCATTGCGTTACGTGTGCATAAACTTGGGCAATTTATTATATGCCTTAGTTTCTTCTTGTGAAGGGATGAATTAATTTTATTAATTTTTTTCCATTTGTCATTCTCCTTGCAACTCTGATGTGAAGCATATAAATGTTCCAATGTTTTTAGGAATTTAGAGATCAATGTTGTAAAAATACAATGCCATACACATGCTTCTTAAGGAAACTTTACAGACAATATCACAAAATCCCTCAGATGGCCTCATATCTATACCTCTTGAGAAACCTCTTCAGTCAAAGAGGTATTTTGTTTGAAAGTTAGTTAGAGGAAGTGGTACCTACAAATCATAATCATAATCTTGGTAAGGAACAATATATAAAATACTTGGTACAATGCCTGGAATCTAGTACGTCCCAAGTAGATATTACCCATGATCATTATTAGCATTCTGCTTTTATTTTTTCTTCTTCTGTTTATTCTCAACCCCTGTGAAGTTTGCTTTTGTTGTCCCTGTCTGTTATCACTACTTCATTAGTATTGTTCCAATAGAAGTATAGGCCACCAATTAATAATAATAGTTTTTGAAGTGTTTTTTTTTAATATTCTAAATAGCATTTATTGAACTACCTATCTACCTTCTACTTATCTACTTTCAATTGCTACTAAAAATGTTGTGTATATAATTGTCTTCTCTATTCCACACAAAACTCTATAAGGGAAGAAAAGGCAACTATTCCTATTTTTTAGATTGTATTAGTTAATGTAAGTTATTTATCACCATGACAATTCTTTGTAACAAACAACCACAAAATCTCAATGGCACATGCAATAAACATTCATTGTTTAAACATCTGGGTATAGTTGCATTAATCTTGGCTGGACTCTTTCAGGTCTAAGAACTCCACGGGCTCTGAGATGAGGTAGTTCTATGCATTATTAGTCTTTCATTCCAACAGTTTAGACCAGGCATATTCTTTTTTTTTTTTTTTTCCCCTAGTAGGCTCCATGCTCTATCTACTGAGCAACCCAGCCAGGACCGTGTAAGACAGGAATATTCTCATGACATTTGCAATGGTACAAGAGAGAAAGTGGAACTGTGTTATGCCTCTTAAGACCCAAACTTTAAATTTCTTATTTTTTAACAAAAGCATACTCAGCAGATAATCTAGATGATTGTGAATTTGAAACAGAGCAGATAAAAAGGCAAAGGGGCAAACTTCAGTCAAAAGAAGTTGTGTTGCTTAGGAAAAAATACTATCATAACACAAGGGAAGAGCTCCACATAAAAAAAGGAGGTACTGAAAATGGAAAGATATGGCTTATTCAAAAAATGAGCAACAGGCATTGGCTGTTGCAACATTTTTCTAAATATGTCTCCTGAGGCAAGGGAAATAAAAGCAAAAATAAACGACTGGGATTAGATAAAAATAAATGACTGGGATTAGATAAAAATAAAAGGCTTCTGCACAGCAAAGGAAATAACTAAACTAAAAGGCAACCTGTGGAATGGGAGAAGGTATTTATAAATGAAATATCCAATAAAGGTTTAGTATTCAAAATATAGAAAGAACTTACACAACTCGATATCAGAAAAACAAAACAAATAATCCAATTAAAAATGGGCAAAAGACATGAACAGACATTTCTCCAAAGAAGACATCCAGATGGACAACAGACACATGAAAAGATGCTCAACATCCCCAACCATCAGGGAAATGCAAGTCAAAACCACAATGAGATATCACCTCAAACCTATCAGAATGGCTACAATCAAAAACACAAGAAACATGCGTTGGCAAAAACATGGAGAAAAAGGAACCCTCCTGCACTGTTGGTGGCAATGCAAACTGACGCAGTCACGGTGGAAAACAGTATGGAGGATTCTCAAAAAGTTAAAAGTAGACCTACCATATGACTCAGTAATTCATTCCATCACTGAGTATTTACCCAAAGAATATAATAATATTCATACAAAAGGATATATGCACTCCTGTGCTTATTGCAACTTATTTACAAACAGCCAAATTATGGAAGCAGCCCCAGTGTCCATTGACATATGAGTAGATAAAGAAGATGTGATACACACACACACACACAGTGGAATATTCAGCCATAAAAGAAGAATGAAATCTTGCCATTTCAGTTCAAGCTAGAGTATAGTGTTAAGTGAAATAAATCAGAGAAGAAGCAAAGAAACAAAGGAAAATGAAGAAAAAAAAACCCAAAAAACTGCCTCTTAACTATAGAGAACAAACTCATGGTTGCCAGAGGTGGGGGGAGGTTTGGGGGATGGGTGAAATAGGTGAAGGGGATAAGATTACACTTAACATGATGAGCACTGAGTAGTATATACAATTGTTGAATTATTATATTGCACACCTGAAAGTAGTAGAACACTGTATGTTAACTAAACGGAATCAAAAACTGAACTAAAATAAACAACAGGGTCACACATACAAAAAAGAGTTGTGATAGAATTCCTATGCTGATTCTAGATGAGTGGCTGGAGGGACTTTGTTTTCTAGACATGTGACTTCAGAGACTTCATTTTGTTTGTTTTCCTTTTTCCCAGGGCCTGAGTACAGGACCTCCTCTTTAAATTCAAATATTCTTAGTATTTCTGTAAAAAGGATTAAATGAAATGATACATGTGAATGCTTAAGAAAGTATCGGGTACACTGATAATTACTACTGTTGGAAGAATAATCATGGTACTGATGATTAATAATGTTATCATAAACAACGGGATTGTAAAATAGGATTAGTATTCAATTGACTAATGGTGTGTGTTTAGGCAACATTCCCAAAAAATTAATATGGAAAGTGGATGCACAGGCATTAGTTCTAGGATAAAGTCTAACTCTTTAATTCTAGTGAAGTAATAATTCAGAAGCATGAATATAGTATTAGGACTCAGGAATAAAGGGCCGTATTCCAGATTGGCTAGTATCTGTGTGACCTTGGGAATGTCCCATTCCTTTTTAGGCCAAGACTCAATTGCCTCTTCCATTACATGAAGTAGTTTAGTAGCAGCTGAGACTCTAAAATTCTTTTTAGAGCTAGCATTCTGTGAACCTGGTCAACTTTGGATTTAATATTCAGAAAGAATACCAGTCCTTCTAGTTTGCATTCAGTAGAGAGGAATAAAAAAGAATGCATGATTTAAAGGCGCTAAGGTTCCTCCCTCTGACTTTGTCAGCCTGTTGGCTCTGGTTTCGTTCAGATGTTGCTTGATGTATAGCCAAGGCGATATCAGAACTCTATGAAAGAAACTGCAGATTTTCCTAGGGTGGTTGCTGAGTGCCCCAGTTATTTCCAAATCTATTATAAGAAGAGAAATAAAGCATGAAAATGGGCAACTTCTTCTCCAATAGTTCTCAAATGGGAAAATGGGGAAGCTTTAGAAAAGCCCCAGGCTCTTCTGCTCCACAGATTAAATTCTGCAAATTAATGTAATGCCAACACGCTGAGGGGGTATTGTTGGTGGGGAGGCTGAAGGGCAGTGGCAGAAACAGTCTTGTAATCTGCTGCCAAGAGATCTGGACAAGGGGATCTTCTTCTACCCCTTGGCACTTTTCTAACTGAAATCCTGCCTAACTGGCAAGACAGATTTCCATGTAGATGGAAGGACTGAGCTGCAAGAATTCGAAAAAGTAACCCGGCATGACCTTGTCTGCTCTGGATAGGTATTTGGAGCTCTTGGCAACTAGCAGGCTGCTGGCATCCTCCTGATAGGCTAAGAACTGATCCAAAAATCTGACAGAGTGAGTGTGTGTGTGTGTGTGTGTGTGTGCGCGCGCGTCTGTGTGTCTGTGTGTAAAGCTTGTACACTCCAGACATTTTCACTTTGATGCATTACTCAGGCATATTATCGATGATGCATTATTCTGTCTTATACATACCTTAAAAAATTGGAAATACAAAGTTAGTCTATTGTTAAAAATTTTCTAAAACCTACCAGTTAGGTTCCACCACAAATTTTAACTGCCCACCCAAAGCAAAGCAAGACTGTAAAGACTGGATGGCACATGGCCAGTACAGATGCTTGGAAATCACATGATGTTAAAGGAGAGCTTCTGTTATTAGGGCGTTACCAACAATATTTCATAGTAACCGCTTTTAGCTGTGGTTCCCTTGATATATTTTTAAAATACCCTTAGGTTTGTTAGTTATGTTACTTTGCTAGTCTGTTCTTTTGTAACTTATGTGGTTACCATTTTTGTTGTTACTTTTATTCTACTTAACGAGTAGAGGAAAAAGGAATTTTAAAACACTGGTACTGAAAATAAACTGCCTACATTCTAATCCCGGCTCTACAACTTGCTAACAGGAGGCCTGATCTCGGTTTCCTTATTTGTAAAATAGTTATGATGAAAAAATTAGTGCTCATTCCATGGGATTATTGTGAGGGACAAGTGCATCCAGCAAGGGGACAATGTATATGCCACTAGAGCAGATTTGGAACTTAAATTTCCTCTAGGATGTCCCTGTATTGGAGAAATTGGGAAATGGGATTCTATGGGACAAGAACTACATCCTGAGAGCTTCAGAGAAGAAGGAAGATAGGGCAGTCTCAGTACAGTAGATTACAAACTCAATGTTTAAAATACTCAATTCTCTACTTTACACATATTGCTCTTAAAGTCTCCCATTGTACCTTATTAATGGAATGTTTTTGACGCCCTGCCTCTCTCAGTTTTGCTCTCAGAAATGAAAAAGATTCTTCTACTGTTTGAAGGGGAATGACCTCCGCACTCCCTCCCTTTTTCTCCTATTATATAAGCATGTTGTAAGAGGAAACAAACTTCAGCACGTGAAAACCCAATCAGAACAGAACCATAAGTAAACAGATAGACTACTACTTTCCATTTAAAAATTTATTTTCAGGGGTAACCTTGAAAATTCTCAGTTCAATTCTTTTAAGCTAGATGGAACTTTTTTCTAGTTCTGTACATTGAAATCACATCCATTGCCTTCCTGCCATCCCTGTTAAATTCTAGGTTCCATAATACAGTCAGTTTTGGAGGTTGAGTTTAGAGCAAAGCATAAAGTAACCTAATCAAACTAATTGAAAATAAGATATAAAAATCTTAACCTTAGCCGAGGTATTTCCATTTTAAATGAAGTAGTTTATTATTAGCAATGAATCACTAAGTTGATGAGAAGTTTTGGGGCTTTTGGGGTTTTTTTAGGCTCAAAGCAGTTAAAACATTTGTCTAAGTCACATAAAAAATATAGCAAAGAACTCAGAACAGAACCCTTCCATGCTCTCAGGATGACTCCAGAACCATGTAATAAAACTCACAGCACCAGCTCCTGTTCCTTATTCTGAATCCCATGATAACAGACTGGAACAATGCCAGGTGAAAATGGGTACATCTGGTCACCTGGGTGGGTCAGTGGGTTCAAGCCTCTGCCTTTAGCTCAGGCCATGATCTCAGGGTCCTGGGATCGAGCCCTGTATCGGGCTCTCTGCTGAGTGGGGAGCCTGCTTCCCTTCCTCTCTCTCTACCTGCCTTTTTGCCTACTTGTGACCTCTCTCTCCCTGTCAAATAAATAAATAACATCTTTTTAAAAAATGGGTACATCTAAACTTACTATATAAGAATGTATTTTAATTGATAAAGGCATGCTATTAGTTTCCCAAATACAATGAGATGTGTAGAATTTTTAGTAAGGTGAGTATGCAAATCAGAAAACTGAACCATTTTCATCGGCTTATCCAGGAAGTTCCATTTTATTGGTTTTCTTGTCATAGGTAGGTCTCTTTATCTGTATACCTTTATCTATCTATCATCTATCTATCTATCTTCTCTCTACCTACCTATCTACCTATTTATCTACCAAACATCTATCCATATATGGTAGGGACAAGTAAGTTGTCAACTTTCCTTCAAAGATGGTAACAAGTAGATGCATCTTCTAATCTCTGAAAAGCTGTTGCTATCCTCATACTCTATAATTACATGGTAGAACATGTGTGGTAATATTCATTCCCAGTATTTTCAAAGGTATCTTGGTATTATTGCCTTAGTTACTATTTAAATAATTTTTTGAGTTATCGACATTTACCTTTATGCTGCATGAAATTCAGATCTATTTCCACTGGTAGACTCTTTCAGCATCAAAAAGGGTTTTCGTAACTACAATACTTTTTTACATTCCTACATTTCCAATATATAACAATAATTATATGGACACACAACAGTATGTAGGTGATGTGGAATGTTCAGCATCATGTCTTCTGATAGACATTTATTTTCTGCTTGTCAGAAACTTTCATTTTCATTCCAAACATTGTGGCAGCATTCAATGGTAGAAGCCAAATAAGAAAAATAAAGTTCCGGGCGCCTGGGTGGCTCAGTGGGTTAAAGCCTCTACCTTTGGTTCAGGTCATGAGCTCAGGATCCTGGGATCGAGCCCCCGCATCTTGCTCTCTGCTCAGTGCGGGGCCCGCTTCTTCCTCTCTCTGCCTGCCTTTCTGCCTACTTGTGATCTCTGTCTGCCAAATAAATGAATAAAATCTTAAAAAAAAAAAAGAATAAAAGAAAACAAAAGTTCTTCCCCAAAGAAAGCTTTGTAATTAAGAAGAAGGTCCTTCAGAAAAGTTCTCTAAGAGAAGCAAAGATAGCTCAGGAGTACATTAAACAAATAAAGGGATTTTTGTCAAAAGAAGACACTGTATAATGACTATAATTATTAAATTGCCAAACTAAAAGTTTTCAGATATCTTACACTCATTAACATAATGTGAAATTTCTTTGAAAATATTATGTTTTCTATCGTCTGTGTTTTTTAAGAAGGGGCACGTTTCTCTGTAGAGTACAAAATTCACAGGTAATGTTTCCTTTTTTGGTGTTTTTCTTCCTTAAAAAGAAAATTCATTACCATTTTTCAAATCTATGTTAATATTTTCCCCACCTGGTTCACTTTCCAATAGGATTGTTTCCTTCGTGCTTTATAGCTGTGAATTACAGCATTGCTTATTGATTTTTCTCATTAATACACTGAAATTCCAAGGAGGTGGAAGCTGTACCAAGAAAATGAAAAGTACCCAAACTCATATTAGACGGAGTGCTTCCTACCAATTTATAGAAAACATTGTAAAATAGACCTTGTTCATTTGGGAGGTTTTTCTTCCTCATTCAGTGTTAGTGTTTAAACATTATTCCAACACTCCATGTATAATTTATTTTTGCCTCCAGAATAACTCATTTCACTGCATTTATTATTATTTTTATTCAGGGAAAGACACTGGCTCTAACACCAGACTGATAAATCTCCTAGGGTCCAAATCTTTAAATGTAACAAATAATTCTTCAGCAACAACCACATTTCAGCTCCTGTCTTCATCACCTGGAATCTTTGCTTTCTATACCACCTAACCTCCAAGAGAATTTCACAGACATCTGTCTCATTTTCACTGATTTTATGAAACTCAAGGGAGAAATCAAGTATTGCTTTCTGTGGCCTCTACCAAAAATGAATTTATGGCAATGTTCAGAGCCAAGAAACTCAGGTTGCTAAATTTTCCTTTTTTTTTTTAAATTAAATTTATTTCTTTTCAGCATAACAGTATTCATTATTTTTTCACCACACCCAGTGCTCCATGCAAACCGTGCCCTCTATAATACCCACCACCTGGTACCCCAACCTCCCACCTCCCCCACCACTTCAAACCCCTCAGATTGTTTTTCAGAGTCCATAGTCTCTCATGATTCACCTCCCCTTCCAATTTAGTTTTCCACCCCCCACACCGGGTTTTATTTATTTTTTTTAACTTTCAGATAGAAGCAAGCTTTATTGTGTGTGGTTTTTTGGTTGTTTTTGTTTTGTTTTGTTTTGGGTTTTTGTTGTTGTTGTTGTTGTTGTTTGTTTTGTTTTGTTTTTTTGTTTTTGGTAGAGTAACCTGAATTGCCTGAAGATAGGTCAAAGATATGTCAAATCCCAAAGCATAAGTTAGTTATTCTCAGTCTCTTTGTCAATAGTTTGGGGCCACTTTGTCTGTCTTGACAGTGGAATTAGGTCAGATGAAAAGATTGGGCTGAGTTATCATACTGATTGATTTATGTGATTAATTCCATTAAAATAATCTAACCAGTTCAGTGTCTAAAAATATAAAGGCATGGAATAATTCTAAAACTCTGACACCTATAATAACAGCTCACTGAATTTGAAAGTTAAACTCTACAGACACAAAAGGAAAGACATCTTCTGAAGACAAGAATATTAATTAGCTAATAAATTGCATTTTTGAAATAGGCGTTTCTGCATTATTCATCTGACAGTCATTAATAAACCACTATACAGGGCATCTCCCATGATGATAGCTATTTAACAAGTAAGCTAAGATAGGATTGTAATAATATTGAGTCAGAGAGGGGATGTAGTATGTAGTGTTACCGCCATTCATGTTGGATATTATCCTTAACCAAGAGCACTCAGAGTGGTATGGCTTGTTTTCTCAAACATTCATTTAAAACACTGTTCTATAATATGATTGCTAAATTCTTTATAGTATAGATATTTTCACATTTGAATTGTCATTATTTTGAATGATTGGAAAGTAAAAATACATAACAATGAGCAATAACACATGGAATTTACTCTTCTAGTATTTCATTGTATTAAGTTGTATTTATGTCATAGTATCATATCAAAAAGAAACAGAACAAGAAAAAAATTAAGTACCAGAAAGCAGCTTAATTTTACCTCTAAGATTCTAGGATTCCTAGAATCCTATTTATTTCTGTTATAAGCCCCAAAACACATTCTTTGTGATTAATTCAAAGCATATCATTGCATATCACTACATATCATTGACCTAAAATTTATTTCAAGGCCACCTAAATATTATATGTCAATGAAAATATAAATAATGCATGTCTATTGCATTCAAATACATTTTTCTATTTATACTTTTATATGCTTATTTAACAACTTTCATAGATGTAATATATAACAATGATATGACCTAAGTAGACCATATTTATGGTAAGAATTATTTCCTTTCTTTTCTTTGTATCCAGTTCCCTTAGCTGGGAAGAAGAGAATAAGTAACACATCTCTATAGTAGAGAATAAGTAACAGTTAAGAAGTAAATTATAAATGCATCTAAGGAAAGAACACAGTAAGTGTTTATTTTTATTTGTCCCTTTTGAATAAATAATAGTTAATGTTTTTGAACCCAATTTTTATGCCTACACTTTCTGGTATTTATAAAAATGTTATATATAATATATTATACACATATACACACACACTTTCTTATTTATCTATCTCTCCATCATCTCTCAGCTCTATCTGGATCTCTGTATTTATGCACACATACTTGGATATTTCTACATATACATCTACATAACACATTTAATCTAATCTCAGCCAAAGAGGTGTAACTACAAGGAATGTTATATCTTGAAAAAGTGACTAAGAGGAACAACAACATTTGAAATTCACCTTACCTATAGTAGTACTAGCATTAATTCTGAATGTTGAATTGATTGTAGCAGAGCATGCATTCTGTGGACATGGTGGTGGATACTTCTTTGGTAACAGTTATTTCAGAAAACACATTGTAACAAGACTGATTCTATAGGGCAATGTGGTTTTGTTCTAGACTTTAGTCTAGTTCCCTAACATCCTTATTTTCTAATCAACATTTATCAAATGTCCGATTAATTTTGTGGGCATCTCTATTATTTTGACAAAGACATAGTCTTCTTGAATTAATCAGAGTGAATGTCTGTTGTCTGAAACCAAGAACTCTTATGACACCGTGTACTGGGAGTAGTAACAGAGTCCACAACAGTTAGGAAGAATTTAGAAGACAGTGAAAATTACATCCCTAATCATATTACAGAGCTGCTTACAAAACAGTACGAAGGACATGAGGAATTCAGTAATTAGTATATGCAATAACTACTTCTAATAGCACTGGATGGCTTAAGAAAAGAGTACTGTCATCTTGATTCCTTAAATATTCAGGTCAAATCATACACTGAAGCCCAAGGAGATTCCATGAACATAGTAAAAACATTTTTATCACTTAAAGGCACAGAGTTGAAGGACACAGAAAGAAGATGTGCCACTTAATTCTGGAGTTGCCAGATTACAACAAAAGTTGAATTTAATATCACCAGATCTCTAATATAAAAATTAAGGCATTTGACAATCACAAGTATAGCTTGGAGTATTTTATACTGAATATATGACAGGACCTGAACAACAAGAAGAGGAGGTTGGACATTTCTTGATGCTGTAAATCTGAAGAATATTTATGGAAATGGATTCTGAGATAGTCCAACCCAAATGAAAACTATCATTTTCAGGTCATATGATATTTATTAATATAGATGTAATCACCAGACAGTTTGGATTCGGTATTTCAGTTTTAACCTTTCCAATTTCTGCCTACATGTTTCTGAGACCTCAACTCACCAGTAGGCCATGGAATAAAGATTTCAAATGCCAGAAATTCTTTAATAAGAGGTACAGGTGAGAATGTACAAGTTTTGGAGGCTATGAATGCAGATGTTGTCTTTCCTTTGTAATTTGCTAGAAGACACACTCTTTTCATAAAGGTCTTAAAAAATTTGCTGATGAGTGGAACAACATATACTTTAAAAAGTGCTAGAGTAGTTTTTCGCTACAAATCATGGATATTATTAGTGAGAGACTTTGATGCTTGAAATGGCTTTCCTAACTTTAGAGGGTTTGGAAGGACTGTGGCAAAATCCAAACATTTATCATCATATTCAGCAGAGCTAGGCATTAGAAGATGATCAACAGTAGTAATCCTTGGCTAAAGTTAATTCATCTTGAGTTCCCTGGAGCTAAGCTTTGTTAGTCTGTTAACACCTAAGATAATGAGTGTAATCAGAAATCCTCCTGGTATAGTGAACATTGAATCAATGTAAAAGAGTCATATTCTCATGTAAGATCTGAAACCATAAAACTCCTACAAGAAAACACAGGTAAAAAAAAACTCCCTAGCATTGGTTTCGGCCATGGTTTTATGCATATGACCCCCAAAGCTCAGTCAACAAGAGCAGAACAAGTGGGACTACATCAGTTTAAAGTCCTTCTCTATAGCAAAAACAAACAAAAATAAAACATCAAGAAAATGAAAAGGCAAAACACAGAATGACAGAAAATATCTGCAAACCATATATCAGATGATGGGTCAATACTCAAACTACATAAGGAACGTATATAACTAAATTGCAAAACAAACAAACAGAGAAATAAATAACCTGATTAAAATGGGCAAAAGACATGAATAGATATTTCTTCAAAAGAAGTCATACCAATGGCTAATAGGTATATGAAAAGTGCTCAACATCACTAATCATCAGGGAAATGAAAATCAAGACCACAACAATATATCCTAACAATTGTTAGAATAGCTACTATTAAAATGTCAAAAGATAAGAATTATTGGTGAGATGTGGAGAAAAGGGAATCTTTACACACTGTTGGCAGGAAATGGTACAGCCGTTACAGAAAACAATGCAAAGGTTTCTCAAAAAACTAAAAATAGAACTATCATAGGATCTAGTAATCTCATTTCTGGGTTTATATCCAAAGAAAACAAAATCACTATCTTAAAGAGATATCTGCATCTCCTTGTCCATTAAAGCGTTGTTCACAAAAGTTCAGTATGGAAATAACCTAAGTGCCCATTGATGGATGAATGGATTCAGCCTGAAAAAAGAATATCCTGCCATTTGTTACAACAGATGAAACTGAAGGTCATTACAGTAAGTGAAATAAGTCAGAGAAAGACAAGTACTTCATGATCTCACTTAAAAATGGAATCTTAAGGAGTCAAAGCTCATAGAAACAGAGTAGAAAAGTGGTTACCAGGGGTCAAGGGTGGGAAAAAGGGGAGATTTTGGTCAAAGGGTATAACTTTCCAGTTAAAGATGAACACTCTGAAGACCTAATATACAGCATGATGACTATAGTCAATAGCAATGTATTGTATATTTGTAATTTGCTAAGAGAGTAGATCTTAAATGTTCTACACACACACACACACACACACACACATACACACACACAGGTGATGAATATGTTAATTAGCTTGACTGCGATAATCATTTTATAATACAAATCACATCAGCACATTTTACACTTTAAGTGTATAGAATTTTTACTTGTAAATCATATTTTAATAAAGCTAGGGGTGGGGAGGAAAACAGTACAAAAGCTTCCTGAACTTACTCTCAAACCTGGCATACGAGAAAAGGGACTTACTGTCAAAATTATCAAAGACAATGCGTAATTAAATAGTCATTGGTAAGAATAATGGGAAGGGAGAACAAATCCAAATCTGGAGTAACTGACTATTTCAATGAGGACAAAATTATAATATATGTATAATATGAATATAACATACATTTGTATTATATTTATGTATATACTCAAACCTATGTAAGATATATACTGTGATATTATTAAACATTATTAAAATCATATATATTTTTTCATATATATGATGGTTTCATATATATATAATGGTTCATATATATATATTATGGTTAGTTATATCTTTGGTTTAATTATTTCTTCATCTTGATCAGAGACACAAACCCGCAATGTATTTGTGAAAATAGGGGTGTCTGGGTGGCTCAGTGGATTAAAGCCTCTGTCTTTGGCTCAGGTTATGATCCCAGGGTCCTGGGATCGAGCCTTGCACTGGGCTCTCTGCTCAGCAGGGAGCCTACTTCCCTTCCTCTCTCTCTACCTGCCTCTGCCCACTTGTGATCTCTGTCTATCAAATAAATAAAATCTTCAAAAAAAAAAAAAGAAAAAGAAAGAAAATTAACAAATCTTATGGCAATCTACTTCATGGCAAGCATTCCGGAAATAAAGTGTACTATAGAACAGCCTACATACTTTGCTGAGTCATTTTTAAAAATATTCTCTCCTTAATATCAAGACAATCACCATCATCATTTGAGTAAGTGTATGTATTTGTAAAGGGCAGATATAAAATTCATGTGTGGAAGAATTATATGATGCATTGAAACTGAACTAAAGAGGGTATTCAGCTCTGGCCAGGAATATGACATTTGTTAATCATCCCTCATTATAAGTTCAGAAGATGTAACCCCTGTATCCAGGAGTTTGCATACTAAAAGGAAAATGTTGATTTTACTCTATATAGAAAATGAAGGATGGAAATGTTGTATGTATATCACTTTTTTAGTTAGTGTAATTGTTTCTTCTCTGAATAAAGCCAATTAGCTAACACAGTGGTCACCCCAATCACCGAGTGCATTTAGGATGGTGCTCTCAGGTCCTCTGTCTTCAGAACTAGTTTTTGTTTATCTTGAAAACATGTATATATGTGTCTACTGGATTTTATGCTTAAGCATAAAAAAGAATGTGATTGGTTTCCGTCTGTGTAATCTCTTAGTGGATCACCTGAGATATGCATCACATTCTGGCTTAATGCTTATTTAATAACACAGTTGTTTTCTTTCTCCACGACTTCGTGGAGATGATTTCTAGGTTGGGAGATGACTTTGTTTATAATCATATTCCCCCAGCTTTACTAAGTTACTATGTGTACTTTATACATTATGAATTTTGTTTCTCACAAAATATTTATTTAATTACTATCCTTACTGAACACAAAAGTTTTTTTCCTATTGTTCTATTTATTTGATTTTCTTGTTCTCCAAACAAATGCAAATGTTCTCAAATAATACAACACAAACAATTTACAGCTCTCACATCTAAAAAGGCAGTGGTGGGAACTGTGATACAGACTAAGAAAGACATGGCTATTTTACGTCTTTGGTCCAACTATCTTTGAGACCAGGAGTTGAAAAGTTAAGGCTTACAGTACACATCTGTATTCTTTCTCCACCTATAGGGAAAAAAAAAAATTAACCAGGACTGAAAATATAAAAATATATAAACCCTCCTGGACAATTCTAGATACATTTGCAGAGAGGTGCTTGGGAATATCCTCCAGTGGACCAAAAGAGAACTTACAGATATAATATTTCCCTAAATACCAATGTAACTAACTTTGTATACTAATAGAGTAACCCATGAACTAAACAGAAGTATTTCATTTTGGAAATGTTATCAGAATGGAAAAGTATTGGAAAGGCACTCTCACTATGACACTGCTGTTTAGATTTAACTTGATAAATCTAGTTATCAAGCTAACTAGAATCACTTTAATTCCATAAATATTTGGACTCCCCAAAAGAGAGCTGGTGAAATGACCATTTTCATATATATTTTAATCAATCCTATGAAAATGCCATGTCACACCCTCACATAATCTCTATCTCTTGATTGGTATAGTTTTTGTGACAAGAAAACACTAAAAGCAAAAATATTTTCAGTGCTCTTGGAAGAAAAGACTATAAAAAGTAACTGTTTTCATTCCTGCCTTTTGTGGTGCAGAATCGAAGAATAATCTGAGAGGAGGAAGAGAACTAGAACAATTTAGTAAGAGGTACTAAATCAATCTACATAGCAAAGGGCTTGGATAATTAGCAAAGGAGGAACCCAGAGAAGGCACTACACTGCCCAGGAAATGTAAAAGAGATGCAGGAAAGGGGTAGTAGAGGCGAACAAATGACAATCTCTAGAAAATAAAAGGCTTGAAGAAACTGAGAAAAGAAAAAGTATTTGCAGATTTACTTATAGGATCCTCCCTGTGATGTTGTTTAAAGCATAAACACAAATGATAGAAGTCTTTTTAGAATAGTTTCTTGTTTTTGAAAAGTGTTTTGTGGGGCACCTGGGTGGCTCAGTCAGTCAAGTGTCCAATTCTTGGTTTCGGCTCAGGTCATGATCTCAGGGTCACGAGAAGGAGCCCCAGGACATGCTTTGCACTGGGTCTGGAGCCTGCTTAAGATTCTCTCTCCCTCTCTCTCTTTCCTCCCCCTGTTCTCTTGTTTTCTGTGTGTGTGTGTGTGTGTGTGCATGTGTGTGTGTGTGTGTCAAAAAAAATCTGCAAAAAAGAAAAGGTTTTGGGGAGATCAAGTAACATTTAGAGATCAATTTATATTGGGCTAGCTTCAACAGGTTCAGAATTTGAGTAAGCCAAAAAAAAAAAAAAAAATTAAGGAATTTGAGGAGTCCAGGAGGCTTCTCTGAGACAAGTAATAAGTGCACACCAGGTTAACACTCTCCTCTACACTATCCTAAGTCAAATTATGGAACTAGGGGATATGGAAATGGATCTTCAATTATGAGGCCCTACGATTGCTGGAATAGTGCAACATCTTAGTAGTATTTTGGAAAGAACGAAGAATTCAAATTTGCAAATCATGAGCTATGTGTTATTTGAAACTCTACATTCCATACAGATAATTTATTCAGAGATGCAAAAGCTTGCCAAATTTAGGGAAAATACATTGAAAAGAAGTAGACTGAAAAATAATTTTCGCTGCCTCTTCATTAACAAATTAAAGTCTCTTTGTGTAACTATTGAGATGTGATCCCAGGTTTCTTAAAGTGAATTCAAGGCCAAGGCTGGGTTCTGTTATTGTAAATACTACTGCCAGGGGTACAAGCACAATGTTAATGGACCTATGAAGAAAGCAAACTTTGGAACCTCTGGCATAGGAACCAATAATAGAAAAACTTGAGAATCTGGAGGAACTTCATGACCTAGGATCCAAATAAAATGATTCTGAATTATGGTTAGACTATGCCTTAGAATCACAGAAGGAGAGATGAGGCAAAGGACACAGCCAGCTTGTGAAAGTTTATAATGACTGCCATAAAGGTCAGTTTTGACCCAAATCCATAAAATCTGACATTTATCTATAGGAATACAACAAGTATTTGACAAGGCAGACAGTGACCAGAATTCATATTCTGAATTCAATACTATAATCCAGTGACCCAGGGAAAATTGTTCTTTGTGCTCCAAATGGAAGAACTATATTCATGGGCTCTCTGCCAGCAAGCTGTGAGTGAAGCTTCAAAGCTTGGCAGCACTCAGCCAAAATCACATGGACACAATATACGATCAGAAATAATAAGTAATATTGTAATAAACAATAATTTCAGCTCTGAAGGGTAACCAAATTCTCAGTGTTCATAAATCTAACCTTGGGGTGGGAAAAATGGTAGGCAGATATGTTGGTCAACTATCTTGCATAGAAGCAAGAGGCAGCCTCCTCCTTTCCTTCCCACATGAAGCGAGAGGAGGACTTAGTCTGTCACTCTTTCTAGAAGGCTATCTTCAGCTCCAAACCATTTTTATTGCCTTGTTTTGTCCAAGGGTTCAAAAGTCATGACACCATTTCTGACTGACTTCCTCTGTAAATTTTACATATGGTGATTTTGAGGGGGGATTTTTTTTTCTATTTTAGAAATTTGTTCAAAATTAAATTTGATATTTGATATTTGGTTACACATTTTTTTTTAATTTCTCAGGTGTGAATCACTCTAATTATATTACCTAAATATTCCAAAGAACAATACCCATTGAGCAGCTTGAAACTTACAGAAGATGATTCATTTAATACCAAAATTCTATGCTGTAAAACAGAAAGTATTACTGCATCCATTAAATCAATTAAGAAACTGGGGCCAGAGAGGGAAAACAACTTGACCAAAGTCCATCAGCTACTAAGTTCTTGGTGCAAAATTTAATAGTGCAACATATTGCTATAAAATACAATTCTTAGTAAATCAGCCTTTCTACTACACCACACAAAAGTATGGAAGGATTTCAGAAATTATTTTCTGTACTGTGTGATGAATAGGGCATTATTTGCAGGCAGATTTGGGGAAATGAGATAATGGGTAGAGTCTTGGCTATTCTGACACCATCCAACCTTACCAATCATCCGCCTTTATTTTATAGTTGATCAGATTTCTTCCCAGGGAGATATTGATAATAAACATCAAAAGAAAATCTCAGTCTATGGAGCAATTTTGCTCTACAGGACAATGAGATGCTCTAATACATAATGCAAAATGAAGCAATCCTTCCTTTCCTCTAACCTCACTACACCAAATGGTTCATGGAGCCTCTTCAGATAGGGTCTTAGACATTTTGAGCTTTATAATTTTAAGTTTTTATGATTTGTCTAAATAACAGCAAAAATTCCAGATAGAGTAATAAGTTTTTTCTGTAGCACTTTTTTTTTTTTTTCCCCTTTCTCACTTTGCTTCAGGGGTGAATGCAAAGAAAATATACACAGGCAAAAAATAAATGCTTAGCTCAAAAAACTGGTCTTTCAAGTAAACATATCTTTTTCCTTTACCCTATCTTTTAAAATTAAGTGATTTGGAGAAAGAGGTGCAGTAGAGTGTCAGCTTCTTGTTCAATATAAATAATATATTTCCACAAGGGACTGAGCAGGAATATGAAGGATTCACACGGATGTATACGGAAGAAGCCAAATACATCTAAAAATTGACAGCATTTTCTTGAGTCAGAAATTCATTTCCATATTAAAGTTTAAAAAAATCAGGGTCTTCATATTCTAACAATTCAAATATATTCCTGCATCAGAAAAAAAGCAGAAGAAATGGAGTTAGTGAGCCTGCAAATGATCTCCATATGAAGTTACTATTTCTATTCATCTTTTGCTTTTCTAAGTAAACTTGTCTAGAGACTTTAATCTCAGTGGACAGTAGATTGTCAAAGGAATGTAGTGGTGAAAAGGAAGAAAGAGATACACTGATGTGAAAATTCTTTGAAGATGTTTTAGCAAAAACAGTAAGATCTTGTTATACAAACTTTGATTTCAAATAGTGATTAAATTAAGTATAAATTAAAAAGGTCATATATCTTAAAAAAATAAAAAAATAAAAAGGTCATATATCTTAAATCAGATTGTGTTAAAGGAGATACTAGTATAGCAACAAAATCTATCCATATTTAGTTTTTATAAAAGGCAATGACATTTATTGTGAATCACTATAAAGCCCCTCTAGGGTTCTAATAAGCCTCTGTTTGGATATATAATACATGGCAGCTGAAAAATAATTTCCCTGTTTCATGTAATCCTTCATTCCCCAAGGAACAAAGAAAGCTATTTCCAGTTTGTTTCTATGACATAAAGAGAGTGATTTTTGTTTTTCTTTCAGCTGATCTGGACCATGTATGTTTAGGGGATGGGTAAGTATCTATAGATATTTAGAGAAACACACTTAATATATTTGTAGGTTAAAATACATCACAATTTGACTATATAAGTAATTGCTCTTTGGAAATTCCACATTTTCAAATTCACCTGCTAGAATTTATTTTTAATCCCCAAATTAGTACGTGTGGTGCATTTGAGTTCATTTGTGGACATGTGCATGTACATATCCAAAAACACAAATTGAAAGGCACAGTGGACACATTCTCACCTAAGGTTTATTTCTCACAGTGCTGGAGGCTGGAAGTCAGACATTGGCAGGAAATCCTAATACACTGGGGGTTTGGATTTCAACATATGAATTTTGGGGTATACATTCAATCCACAACAATAACAATGCCCCCAAATAAGAATTGACTTCATGTGTTTGTAGATACGCATGTAAGCATGAGAGCATATGTGTCTGTGTGCCTGTGTCTGTGTGTATGAATGGTGAAACCATCTGTATTTAAGTAATACTAACTTACTGCTTTCTCTGTTGAATAACTCATTGTAAATGGACTTCTGAGATCTGGGAGAAAATCCTAGGTTCTGGGTGGAGAACTGGATAGAGACACAATAGAGACGCAGCATGTGTATCATGGGGGATACTATCAGCCTAAGTCTGTAATGGCAGATAATGTCCACCACACCCATGGCCACAATAGGAGGTGAACTGGAGCACTGTGTCCGGGGGGAAGCAGAGCATCTTCAACCCCATGTAAGCTTGGGATCTTATATGAATATCTGGGGCAGAAGAGATATGTAGACATTATTGGGTTTTTATTTCCTATCAATAAAATGAGTGGAGGACTGAGCAGAGTAATTCAATGGTTAAGTATTAAATGAATGTAATGAAGTCTATTTCTTATAGGTGAGAACTACAGTTCACTTACTATAAGTGCAATGCTTAAAATATAAAGTAGTACTCTAAGCATATACTTGTTACTTAATATATTTTAGGGTTTTTTTCTATATACTTTTTTTTTCTGCTTATTATAAAAGCTCATCATTTAACTTCCATCTAGATATGAGAGAGTCGATTGACTTATCTTTTAAAACATCTGCAAATCTAATGATGATAACATTAACAAATCATTATAATAATCATGGTCATTATTTTGGTTGCATTATTATGTTCCATATTCATTACTTTTCAAAAAATGTCTTATCTTTGTTATCTTTGTCTTCCACTCTTTTTCTGCCTTTTGTGATTTTGATTGAGCATTTTATATGATTCCATTTTCTCTTCTCTTAGCATATTAGTTACACTTCTTTTTATTAATTTTTTTTTTTAGTTATTGCTCCAGAGTTTGCAATATACATTTACAGCTAATCCAGGTTCACTTGCAAATAACACTATAACACCTTGCAGTTGGTGTGAGTATGTTGTAATAACAAAACTATCCTAACTCTTCCCTACTGCCTTTTGTATCATTGTTATCATTCATTTCAGTTACATGTAAGAATACCAAGCATATATACATATATATGTGTATATATGTGTATATATATACATGTATATGTGTGTGTGTTTGTACATATACACATATACATATGTATACATACATATACACATGCTCATACAAGCACATATAATACAGATACATAATTGAATACATTGTTGGTATTAATTTGGACAAACTGTTATCTGTTAGGTTAAGAATAAGAAAAACACAAGTTTTTATTTTACCTTCACTTATTTCTTCTTTGATGCTCTTCTTTTACTTATGTAGATCTGAATTTCTGACATATACCTTTTTTGCTTCTTACTAAAGAACTTCTTTTAACATTTCTTGCAAGGCAGGTCTACTGGCAACAAATTCCCTCAGTTTTTATTTGACAGGGAAAGTCTTTATTTCTCCTTTATTTCTGAAGGAAAGTTTCATAAGGTACAGAATTCTGAGTTTATGTATTTTTTTCTCTTAACACTTTATTTTTTATTTATTTATTTTTAAGATTTTATTTATTCATTTGACAGACAGAGATCACCAGTAGGCAGAGAGGCAGGCAGAGAGAGAGAGGCAGAAGCAGGCTCCCTGCCAAGCAGAGAGCCTGATGCAGGGCTCGATCCCAGGACCCTGAGACCATGACCTGAGCAGAAGGCAGAGGCTTTAACCCACTGAGTCACCCAGGTGCCCCTCCCTTAACACTTTAAATATTCCACTTTCTTCTTGCTTGCATGTTTCCTGAGGAGAAGCTGATGCAATTATTCTAGTAGGTCTTCTATGCGTAATGTGTATTTCCCTCTAGCTCCTTTCAAGATTTCTTTTTTATATTTGATTTTGTTTTTAACTTTGAAAATTATGTGGTATAGATGTAGGTTTTTTGGCATTTACCTAGCTGGTGTTTTTTGAGCTTCCTGGATCTGTAATTTGGTGTGTGACATTAATTTGGGGAAGTTCTTAGTCATTATGGTTTCAAATATTTCTTCTGTTCCTTTCTTCTGCCTGTGAGTTGTCTCATAACCCTTGGATATTCTGTTCTGTATTCCTTTTTCAGTGTTCTCTCTGCTTTTCAGTTTTGGGGGTTTGTATTGAAACATCTTTTAGCTCAGAAATTCTTTCTTCAGCTGTGTCTTCAGCTTGTAAAGCCCTCAAAGTCATTCACTTCTCTTACAGAGTTTTTGCTCTCTACCATTTTTGTTGTTCTATTTTTGGATTTCCACTTCTCTGCTTAAACTGCCCACCTGTTTTTGTATGCTGTCAACCTTATCCTTTAGAATTTTCAGATATTAGTATTATCAGTCTGATCATTGCAACATCCTTGCCATGTCTGGGTCTGATACTTATTCTTTTGCTTCAAACTGTGTTTTCTGCCTTTTGATATGCCTTGTGTTTTTTGTTTCGTTTTGTTTTTCTTGATAACCAGACATGATGCACTTAATAAAAAAAGCTGCTATAGATGGACCTTTAGTAATATGGTGGTGAAGTGCTGAAGGAGTAGAAGCATTCCATGGTCCTATCCATGGTTTAACTGTTCCATGATTAAATCTCACTCTTAGGGAGCCTATGTCTCTGGGCTATGAACTTCACAGGGATTTCTCAGTTCTCTTCTGGGACAGGATGGCAGAGTGGGCTGGAGTTGGGCTCTTCCCTTCTCCTCTGTGGAAGGCTAAAATTGGCTGGAATTTGGCATTGCCTTTCCCCCAAGTCAGTCAGGCTCTCATTACATCCCACCAGGTTAAGTCTGATTAAGCAGTTTCATGTGAGGGCCGGTCTTATGGAAAAGAATAGAGTCCTTTGGTGTGTTTCAAATGATTCCTTTTCCCTGTCCCACAATAGAAGCAGGATGGGATTTTTCTCCACTATTTACTGACAGAACCTTGTCAAACTCCTGGAGATAAAACTCCCCTGAACTGGGTCCCTCTGGAGTTTTTCACCCTTAGAGTTATCCAAATAAGCCTCCAGGAATTATTACATATCAGGCTTTCCTACTCTGTCACTGGTTCTCACAATGTTTTTTGCTTTTGAGTCTCTGGTCCTATAAGCCATGACTCCCTGTGTTTGCCTTTCTCTCCAATCTTGCGGGAAGTGGTTTGCCTCGTGTCCTTCCTGCTGTTACCAATTTAAGATGAGATGTTGATTCTTCACACTCTGCATCTTCTTTCAGGTTGAGACAGAGTGGAAATGTACAAGCTCCTTACAGGGGAAATCAGAAAATGGTAGCCTGGTAGAGTTCTGTTTGCTTGGGTTTTGTTAATCATTTAGAACAATTCAGTGATTCAGAGAAGATAATGGCTTAAAAGATAGGGATAATACTTTGGCCAGAGTCATAGACAGGGAGAAGAGCCAGGATTTGAACTTTCTGATTTGAAAGCTTTTGCTTTTAGCCATACTACATGGTTCTAAATCACATGGTTAGAGTGAACGTTCATGTCCTCCTAAAATAATGATATTGAAGCCTTCACCTTTAATCTTTAATCTTACTGTACAGGTAGACAGAGCCTTTAGGAAGTAACTGAGGTTAAATGAGGTCATAAGGGTGAGGCTGTAATCAGAGAGGATTGATAACCTTATAAAAAGAGACAACAGAGACCTAGCAAACTCTAGCTCCCCTATTCCTCCTCCCCTCTCTCTGTTCCAACACAATGAGAAGTGCAGTGAGTACACAGCAGAAGGCAGTTGTCTACAAGCCAAGAAAAGTGCCTTTACTGGAAACCAAACCCTGCTGGACCTTGCTCTTGAAATTTTCAGTCTCCAGAACTGTGAGAAAGTACATTTCTGTTGCTTAAGCTATTTTGTTATGGTAACCTGAGCAAACGGAGATGGTATATTTACAAGTAGCATAATTCCTGACATGTAATATGGAAATAATAAATACTATACTGTTTTAATTAGTGAACAAAAAAATAGTTCAGGAATTTAATATCCCAAATTGAGAACCAACTATTTGATATCTCTCTCTCTCTCTCTCTCTCTCTATATATATATATATATATATATATATATTTTTTTTTTTTTAAGATTTTACTTATTTATTTGTCAGAGACAGACAGAGAACACAACAGAAGAAAAGGCAGGCAGAGGCTCTTTACTGGGCAAGGGGAACCCCGATGCAGGACTTGATCCCAAGATCCTGGGATCATGACCTGAGGTGAAGGCAGATGCTTAACTGATTGAGCCATCCAGGTGTCCCCATTTTGATATTTCTGAAGCTGATTGTAAGTTTTCCTGTACAACACAAAGTATAATACTTGGTATCTGGATTAGCTTTTTACTGAACAGTACATCCCATTAAGAAACATTTGTATCTTTGTTTTTTCTAGCATAAAAACACTGTAATATTTCTGAAATGCAGCAATTTTGCTTTCTTGTTTCAGAATAAGAATTTGCACCATCTGTTTCAAAAGATCTATGGCTTGTTTTATTTGAACAAACAGATTGAATCAAAATTTGGTACCAGAGGCTGGGAAAATGGATATTATAATAGTTTCACAATGTTATTGTAATGAAATTTGCAAATCCCCATTAGTATAAAATAAATGGTGCCAAATTGCCCAAATATTTAAGATAAAAGGAGAAGAGGCATTTTTTTCTTCCCGAGGATATTTCTGTATGTATAGAATTAGCCATGCATCATCACAGTAGATTCCCAATTACAAATGGAAAATTAATTCTTCCATTAGCAGGTATGTCTCTGGGGAGAATAAGTACATTTTAACTCTAACCGAAGTCAAAATTTCAGGGAAGCTTGCCCAACTAAAATATAAAGATAATTGAATAGATGGTAAAATTGAATAATTACATTCAGATTTCATAAGCCCTTGCTTCTGCCCAGTTACTCTTGGTACCATAACTGAAGAGTGGACCATTTATAAATGTGTGTATGTGCACAAATCTGCCTGAATATTCATACTTAGTTTGGACACACATGATGGACTTAGATGTCCTGCCGTGTAGTGCAAATACCACAGTGACAATACTCTCCTTAAGTCACATTCTAATAACGCGATGTTTCTTTACTTGAAACAGGAGAAAGGTAAAGCTGAAAAAGAGTGTAGATAGCATTTAGTTGTAACCAAGTCTTCTCTTATAAGGTGAAAGAAAAGCAATGACAAACCAGATAAGATATTTCGATATTCAAATTTCACACGAAAATATTTTGTCTAAAAAAATAAAACATAAAATATTTATATAAAACAAAATAAAAATAAATATTATTGAATGAAGCATGAAATTATAATTTTGCTTAACTTACATAAAGGAAAATATGTAACATATACTTTGGAGACTTAAGAAGAAATAGTAATAAAAAAAATGAGTAAGAGAATTTTTTAAAAAACTAGAGGCTCCTGGATGGCTGTCAGTTAAGGATCTGCCTTCAGCTCAGGTCATGATCTCAGGGTCCTGGGATCGAGTCCCACACCCGGCTCAGTGCTCAGCAGGGAGTCTGTTTCTCCCTCTGCCCCTCTGATTTCTTGTGTACATTCTCTTTCGCTCTCAAGTAAATACATACACATCTTTAAAAAACAAAACTAAAATATATATAAGTGGCTTTGTCTTGCTCAAGGTTCTGATGAGACATTCCAGTCAAAGACCAATCATAAATTCATGAAGAATCATCCAATACCCTATTTAATTGCATATAACCCTTAGAAAGTAATAGTAAACTAAAACTTAAAATATCTTTTTTTTTAAATATTTTATTTATTTATTTGACAGAGAGAGAGAGAGAGAGAGATCACAAGTAGGCAGAGAGGCAGGCAGAGAGAGGAGGAAGCAGGCTCCCCGCGGAGCAGAGAGCCCGATGCGGGGCTCGATCCCAGAACCCTGGGATCATGACCTGAGCCGAAGGCAGAGGCTTAACGCACTGAGCCACCCAGGCGCCCCATAAAACTTAAAATATCTTAAAAAATCTTTTTTTAAGATCTTATTTATTTATTTGAAAGAAAGAGAAAGATCACAAGTAGGCAGAGTCAGGCAGAGAGAGAGGGAGAAGCAGGCTCCCTGCTGAGCAGAGAGCCTGACGTGGGGCTCAATCCCAGGACCCTGAGATCATGACCTGAGCTGAAGGCAGAGGCTTAACCCACTGAATCACCCAGGCGCCCCACTTAAAAATATTTCTTATCAGGAGTTGCTAAGTAATATACTGAGTATATTACATATTCCAGTTACTTGTAATTAGAATGTATATGTGTGTGTATATATGTAGATGTATTCACATACAATTAAATGTAAACTCGTTTTAAACACTAAAGCTCTCATATTGATAGTTTTCAAAATAAGAAAATGAAAAAAAAAAAGCTCCTGTGCTCCATTTTATGCAAACTATAACAATGGTAAGAGTTGCCACTACCTTTTACAGAGCACCTTTCCACTGAAGGCATTACACATCTATCAGCTCTAATCCTCACAATGATCCACTTGAAATGATACCATTCTCTTCATTTTAAAGACAGGGAAATGATTCAGAATACATAAGAGGTCTACGTAAAATTAAATGTTTAATAAGTAACAGACCCTGAATTTTAAGCTATGGGTACCTAAACCCAAACTCCAACTTCTTTCCTGTCTCAATAAATTTGACTTGTGAACATGCAACTTCGAATGCCTGTCCACGGGAAACGTCACTATGTAATGATCATGGGCCCATAGAGTTTTTAAAATATGGTCTTTGGGACAAGCCAATTATCTAAAAGAAAATATGTGTGAAAGTGTTCATGCTTAGAAATGTTATTAATTGTTATATGGTTGTTCCAGGAATGGCATTGAAAGGCATGAGGATTCAAGTTGATGAAAGAACTGAAATTCGGCTTACTTGTCAAGTATGGATGGTGCCTGGAAGACGTTAGCCTGCAATTTAATTTATAAAGTCCATAGTACATGGGTTAAGAAATCATCTTATTTTTTAAATTATTATTACCATTCCTATAAGAATGGGCATAAAACATACCTTTAACAAGAACCATAGTAAGGAGCTATGATTCTAGGAAATAATGTTGCTATATAGAAATCTATTTCTCCTTTTTTAGACTCTCTCATACGTATGTGGGTACACACCTCCAGCCCCACACATAAACACTGAACTGCATGCCCTTGTTAGTATCTGCAATTCTCTTTTCCCCTTTACATTTATGGATAGGAACCTGATTCTCTCCTCTGACCTTTGTGTAGGGTTCTTCGGCATGTGTGTTAATTTCTTTTTCTTCTTCTGTCTCTAGTATTTTTTCTTACCCTTCTTTCTTTTAACTGACATGCTATTAAAATAACATATTTTAGAGATGATATATGGTTTGTTTATAAATAACCATTTCATTTGCCTTTTTTTAATTTAAAAGAGAAATGGATTGTTTATAAGCTATGTGTATACTTGTGCAGCTTTCAGTTGATTTATTTTCTGTGGATCAATGGCCCTTAATAGGAAACAGTCCCCCTCAGAGTAACATAGATTGTACTTTTATAACATCAAAACAACAGGTCAATTCTGATGATCAATTTTGGAAAACAATCATTTCAGTGACCAAAAAAAAGAAATAAAGAAAGAAAAAAATCAAACTGGTTGGGTGATATTGAACAAACACCTCATTGCCTTTATATGTTCTAAGTTATTGTTACATTTTTAAGACTCAAAAATAATTGTTTTCATGCACATTATATTCCTTTTCCAGTTATATAAGATTATAAGTATTAAATGCTGCAAGTCAATTATCAGAGACCTAAGAATACAAGTATTCTAATTATGTTTGAAGGTGGGCAGCCAGTTGATTGAAGAATTAAACTTATGACCATTTGGTATGGGTTCTAGTGACCAGACTAGAAATCCTGTAATGGTTTATAGCAACGTTTGAAAAGAAGGCTTTGGAATACTCGTATACAAATTGGAATTCTCTGAAGTTGGGAACATTTTATGTAGAAAGCTCAGAGTGGTCAAAAGAGCTGCCTAAATCACACAGCAGATGTAGCACAGCTGGGAAGAAAGCCTGGATTTTTATACCCTGAAGGGAGAGTATTACAGGAGTACTGGGGCTGCTGAGAATCTTCATGCGTATGTGATTTTATGTATGAATACAGGGTGTTTCACAAGATACCCCTGTCATCCAATCAAATCCTTTTCTCATTTTCTGAATATAGTGGCATCAAATATAACATATGCAATCTTTTTTTAAAAGATTTTATTTATTTATTTGACAGAAAGAGAGTGAGCTTAAGTAGGCAGAGCAGCAGGCAGAGGGAGAGGGAGAAACAGGGTCTCTGCTGAGCAGGGAGCCCGATGCAGGGCTCAATCCCAGGACCCTGGGATCATGACCCAAGCCGAAGGCAGCCTTTTCACTCACTGAGCCACCCACATGTTCCAATATGCAATCTTTTTTAGAAAATATTTTAGAAATATTTTAGAAAATGTTTTATTCTATAAACAGGTACCTCTAATTTCTCATGAAAACTGGGATTGAGGTATACAAACAGGACAGGAACTTTACAGAGTAATTTGGGATCAAATATAATTGCAGATGTTCATATAGATATCCCAACTTTCCCACAAATAAGCTCTCTTCATTTTGACACATTTACATAAATCATTATCTTAAATTTGATTTGCCTACCTCTCTGTGATTCTTCATTATTAAAAGGAGTCATATTATCTACAAATGAGAGCAGAAACAACACAGAACTCTTAACATAATCTCATGTGGCATTGATCAGACACAGAAGATTCCGTGGAGATATAACTGATTTGGCAGGTGCAATCAAAAGAAAACTTTATTTTTTCTTATAACTTCCTTAGACGAAACCCCAGGCAGTTCACATAGCTTTCCTTGTCACTTCTCAGTTGTTTAGTAATTAGAAAGTCCACCCCCAGTAGAAAATGAAACTTGGTTCTCTATCCAACTTGGAGTTTTCTATCTCCAACATTTTGTTCTTTCTTCAAGATAAGAAACCAAAGTGGGAGGGGTGCACAGAGGTAATGGTCAGTATTCAATTCCTCTCTGGAACTTGCCTACCTACTCCCCAGTCAGTGTGATATCCATCCAATTCAAGTTGAACAGGAAGTGGGGTCGGGAAGAAAGGAAGTTCCTTGACCAGACGACGGTTGTGGTGCTATCTAGATAGGGCAGATGTGAAATAACTGGCCTTTTCTTAGTTCCTCTGAGGTTCCCAGGAGTAGGTCTCTAATGGCAATTCCTCTGATGAAGACAAAGTCTTCACTGGTATGCTGCTTTTCAAATCTCCCCTCACTCTTCAGTGCTATGGTGGATCTAAATCATACTGGTTCCAGAGCTGATTTCATGCATCTCTTCTCGAGGCCACACCCGCCATGCCATACGGGTAGCTTGAAGTTGGCTATGGTGGGACTATTTACACCTATTTATACCACAGAGATTGGAAAATGCTACAAATCGATATTCCTTTTTTATTTTTCAAAGAATCGATTTATCAACACATCATTACAAGTGATCTTTTGGAATGGATTTCTTTTTAAAATGACTCCAGGCTGATCTCCTTTTGTAAAATCCAGGTCTGTGGACAAAAATCAAACTCTTGTTTCACTTTCTGTGAAAATATAGACTTTTTTCCCAATCTATTTCTTTCTCTCTCTCTCTCTCTCTTCACCCTGCCTCCTTCCTCCGCTTTTCCTTCTCTTTTGGCTCTGCCAGGTAGAGTCACTCTTTTACACACACACACACACACACACATACACACACACACACACACACACACTCTCTCTCTCTCTCCCTCTCTCTCTTTTTTTATTTCCTCCAGTATATGCTTCTGTCAGGGTTGGGGAAACCTCTTCCACTGAGAAGGAAGACTCATTAGACTTTAGAGGTCTAATTCCCCAGCCCCTGTCTTCCCACATCTCCTCATCCCATACAGGATCTCATTCTTTCCCAGTCAGTGTCCCCACTTGAACAGTAGACACCCTGTGAGGCTGAGAGTTCAACTTGCATTGTCATTTAGCCACAGGATGAGGTTCTGCATTGATTTTCAGCACTTTCAGTCCAGAAGCTAAGGAGGTAACACTCTTCTTCAGGAAAGTTTAGAAGCTCATGGGTCATTAGGCTGCCCTAGAGCTGGGAATTCTAATCCTTGAGCTTATCCTTTTTTCTTTTTCATTGCTTTGCCCAAGGACAATAGGAACAACCAACCAATGTCATTATATTCATTAATTTTCCAAAAATGTTTGAAAGTATCATGTAGGAATAGTCACCTAGCTCCTGGCTTCTTATAAGAAATCAATGAGAAATATCCAGGGCAGAACATTTGTGTATCTCTGAACAGATTACAATATGGACTATCAGTGCTCTCTTTAATACTACAAATGGAGTTATTGGAGTCTTTAAATCTAATCAGGCTATTGAGCCAATTTCAAGAACCCCAAAACCAATTCAGACAACTCATCCTTAACATTCTTTCCTCTAGAATCATGAGGAACTGGCTCACTGGACTATGGAGACCAAGAAGCTATAAACCAGAGACCCAGAAAGCCTAGTGATGTAATTCAGTCTAAGTCCAAAGATACCAGAATGAGGGGAGGTAAGGGCATAAATCCAGTCGAGGAGCGAGAGAGTAAGAGATGAGGTGTTCCAGATCAATCTGGAAAAGGTGTAAATTCCTCCTCCTTTCCCAACTTTTGTTGTATTCAGGCCCTTAAGGGATTGATAGATGCCCACCCACACTGGAGAGTCTACTTTACTGAGTCTGCTAATTCAAATGTTCATTGTATCTGGAAGCACCCTCACAGGCACCCCCAGAAACAATGTTTAATCTGGACACCAAGTGGCCAATCAAAACAATGCAATAAATTAACCATCATATCCAGTAAATGTCAGACACCAGTACCTGCATGTCTCAAATTCCAGGGGATACAGGCATAGTTCACAGAAAATTCTTCAAAAAGTTCTCATTATTAGCCTCTTTGACTACCCTTATATTGATTTAGAGTGGCTAATCGAATAATTAATGGTAGGAGAATCAGCTGTATACTCTCTTTGTGTCTTACACATAGAAATTTCCTATAGGATATGGCAGTACTAGACACTGAGGGCTATTGCCAGATTTCCCCCCAACACGCATGCATTTAGAGTAGAATCAGGTGCATTAAAAACACATAACTGAGTTGCTAAAGGTCTTGCTTTCCTATTACACAGAACACAGTAATAACTAACAGCTAGACTGAATAGTTACTATGTTCCAGACAGAAGCCTATGAAGAAGGTACTATTAATTTCCCATTTTTATTGATGAGGCAAATGACATGTAGAGAAGTTAAGTGATTTACCCCCAATTATAACTGGTCAAATATAGTGGCTAAGAGCAGAACACAGATACTTCAGCCACTCTGCCCGAGTTCAAATCCCAGATCTGACATCTACTAGCTGTATGATTTTAGGGAAGTTATTTGACCTTATTTTAAAATAAGGAGTACAAAATAGTACTATCTTATACTGCAGTTATAAAGAGAAATAGATCATGTGTACAACAGTCTACGTATGCAATGTATGTTTCCTCATCTAATAAGGTTTAAGAAGAAAAAGATGGGGGTCCCTAGTTGGCTCAGTCGGGTAAGTATCTGATACTTGACTTTTGTCCAGGTCATAATCTCAGGGTTGTAAGATAGAACCCAGGCAGCTTCCACACCCAGCATGGAATCTGCTTGAGATTCTCTCTCTCCCTCTGCCCTTCCCCCTCCTCTCAAATAAACAAATAAACAAAATCTTTTAAAATTAAAGGAAAATATGTTGGTATGTTAAACATATTTCTGGTCATTTCAACTAAAAGCCACACTTTGGTGTTTTGTAATATCACACATGAGTTACAGATTCCAAAGAGATCAGATGTTGTTTCTGTCTTTGGCCTGAATTCTTCCCTGGAAAACCCACATACATGAAAACTGAGTGTGGTTCAAATTTATAAAGAAGTGTTCTATTTGACTTATAGTCATTTGTTATTCAGGGTAACCCAAGTATATATTTTCCTTCAAATGTTGCTTTATTGTTCATAAAAATGGACCCTAATCCCATCAGCAGTCTGAGGTTTATATTTGTGTTAAAATGCAGATAAAACATTTCTCAATCATTGTGTTTTTTCCTTAATATGTAGAACAAAGGTTTCTGAGGATTTACAAGTGCTGACTCAAGCATCATGGCCAAAAACGGGACCTTTTTATTTAGGCTATATTTATCCACAATGCATTGTTAGAGTCCAGCTGTGGAAATAAACTACATGACTCATAAAAAAAAAAATATCATATCACTTTAAATTAACATTTCACTGGCCTAGAACTAAAAAATAGCCAAGGATTCTTATAGTAAAATATAGACATAATAATTTTTTTTAGCTTTATCTTCTTGTCCAGGGAGTAATACTTCTAAACATATTTGTCTATCCCTTCTGAATTTTGAAATAAGCAATGTCTTAAGTAATAATTTTGTTTTATTTATCTGTGTACTCCAGAGATACAAATACAAATAAAACCCGTTTGGTCTTAAAATGCATACCAGCTGCAGATTCAGTTTTGGGGTTTGTAACTAGATAGAAGATCAGATCCCAAACTGGAAAATCCCCAAGGAAAGAAGTTTTCAACTTTCACAATGGTAATTTAGAAGCTGGCTCCCTTCTTATGCCTGTACTGAATTGATACTGAATTCTGATTTATGTTATTTTATTCTCAACACTGGCAACTAAGCTTTTAGAATGTCTTCCTGCTCATATTTAAAATTCAGTGACAAATAAGAGTAATTACCATTATTGAACATCTTTATACTCAACATATTATTTAAATCTCACCACAATCTTGTGAAAAAATTCTTTCAAACAAAACAACTGCAGCAAAGAAAATTTTATATGACTTTATAAAGGTTACAGAGCTAATAAATTGCAGAACAAGCTATAAAATTCAGATCTATTAGATTACAAATTTCATGGACCTTCTCCTACTTTTTACTACCTATACAGATTGCACTCAACAGGTATATATTGAATAGATTAATGTATTCTTAAAAAAGCAAGAATCAAAACCATGATTAGAAATCAGTTCAAGGGGCGCCTGGCTGGCTCAGTGGGTTAAGCCTCTGCCTTCGGCTCAGGTCATGATCTCAGGGTCCTGGGATCGAGCCCCGCATCGGGCTCTCTGCTCTGCACAGAGCCTGCTTCCCCCCTCTCTCTCTCTCTGCCTGCCTCTCTGCCTACTTGTGATCTCTGTCAAATAAATAAAAATAAAATCTTAAAAAAAAAAAAAAAAAGAAATCAGTTCAAATTACCTTACTATAGTCAGCCAAATCAAACATTCACTCAATTAAGTATCAATTAACACTTTTCCCTAATGATTAAAAACCACAATACTAACCTGTGAATTGAAATATATTATGTGTCATTCTGTTGTATATCTCTCTTATTTGTACTGAAGGAGAAACAGTCTGTAGCAGGGATTCTTAATGGGCAGTGTACATTATAATGGCACTTACAGGCGGACACTCCAAGATACTATCTAAATTTTTTCTGACAGCAAATTACTTTATGTGATTATTTCTACGATGCATAAATTTTCAACATTCTTCTATAAATCATAATGAAGACTTTCTTGTTTTATATTTTTCCCCATAGTATTTGGTGCAGAACAGTGGACTGATGCCCACCAACAGCGTAAGAGGGTTCCCCTTTCTCCACATCCTCTCCAACACATGCTGTTTCCTGTTTTGTTAATTTTGGCCATTCTAACTGGTGTAAGGTGATATCTCAATGTGGTTTTAATTTGAATCTCCCTGAGGGCTAATGATGATGAGCATTTTTTCATGTGTCTGATAGCCATTTGTATGTCTTGATTGGAGAAGTGTCTGTTCATATCTTCTGCCCATTTTTTGATGTGTTTGTCTGTTTCGTGTGGGTTGAGTTTGAGGAGTTCATTATAGATCCTGGATATCAACCTTTTGTCTGTACTGTCATTTGCAAATATCTTCTCCCATTCCATGGGTTGCCTCTTTGTTTTTTTGACTGTTTCCTTTTTTACATTAAGCTTTTTTTTTTCCCAATTTATTTATTTTCAGAAAAACATTATTCATTATTTTTTCACCACACCCAGTGCTCCATGTAAGCTGTGCCCTCTATAATACCCACCACCTGGTACCCCAAACTCCCACCCCCCCGCCACTTCAAACCCCTCAGATTGTTTTTCAGAGTCCATAGTCTCTCATGGTTCACCTCCCCTTCCAATTTACCCAAATTCCCTTATTTTATTTTTTTAAGATTTTATTTATTCATTTGAAAGAGAGAGAGAGCATGAGCACCAGTGGGAGATGGCAGAAGGAGAAGCAGACTCCCTAGGAGCAGAAAGCCAGAGAGAGAGAGAGAGAGAGAGAGAGAGAGAGAGAGAGAGAGAGAGCACCTAAGTGGAAAGGGTTTAGGGAGTAGGAGAGAGAATCCCAAGCAGATTCCATACTAAATGCAGAGACCGAGGTGGGGTTCAATCTCGTGACTCTGAGATTAGGACGTGAGCCGAAACCAAGAGTCAGATGCTTAATGGAGTACACGACCCAGGAACCCCGAGATCATTCCCTTCTTCTGTTTTATTTCCTTATCTGGAGCTAGTGAGGTATCATCTATATTAAATGCTTAATCAACGTTAAACTCATCTAATTCCCCTTGCACATCTCTGTTAGCAATGTGACCTTGAGGAAAACGATGGTCTGTCAGTGTCAGCTTCCTCATCTGTAAAATAATCAGGTGAGACTGCATATGCCACTTCCAAACTGAATAAAATTTAGACAAATTGATCGTATAAGTACAAAAGGATATTTAGCCAATAAATAGTTACCAAATACCTGTATGTGGTGGATGTATAGCAGGTGAGATCTCTGGCATAAAACATGGTGTCTGTCTGGTAAGGGTTCAAAGTCTCGTGGGGGAGACAGGAGCACACAGAAATACTTTGAGTAGAAGGGAACAGTATTCTTATGGAAATGTGTAGTAAATCCTAGGGACCATTAGAGTGAAGTGGTTAATAGATGCCTGGAATATAATGGCAAATGAGGTGTCTCAGCTGTGTCTGAAAAGATCAGAGGAGACCCTAAGCAGAGAGGAGATGGAAAAACATTCTAGGAAAAGATTAGGGAGCTAAAAAAAAAAAAAAAAAAGGAAACACATATTGAAGAATATGTTGACAGAGGAAGACAGGAAGGAAATGGCAAATGAAGCTATACAAATAGGTTAAGCAAATATTGAGAAGGGCTTTGTAAAGCTGCTAAGGTATATAGATTGCCTAGGAAGTAAGAATTACTGACGCTTTTTAAGCAGGGGAATGATGTCATCAAAACTGCTTTTAGAAAGATAACTCTTCCAGTGTTGTGGAAAAGGGGAAACCCCCAAAAAAATAATTGTCCATATTGGACACCTACAAAAATTGAATTAGTATCTGATGCATATTACTTTGCAGGTGGCTAAGGTAGAAATATTGACCTTTAGTGGACAAAGAGTATGACATTAAGAGCTAAGATATTATCACAACGTGGCATCATTGCACATGAAATCTAATGATTAGATGTGTTCTTTGCAGAGAAATAAATTTCTGCTCTGGACATAATGGGGAATTCTCAAGAAGTTAGCCTCAAGGAATTTCTTACAGAAGATTTATTATACTGGCAATCATTACATAACCATTTCTTAAAATGCAATTAAATTTTGAGCTTTGGACTTTGGAATGTGTCTGTTTCTCCTTCACTTATTATTTTTTTTTTAACTGAAGCATAGCATTTTCCAACAGAACTTTCCTATGCTGATAGCAATAGAATGTTACCAATGTGTTATCCAATGTGATGGCTACTAGTATCAGGTGGTATTAAGCATTTGAAATGTAGCCCATGTGACCAAGGAATTGGAATTTTATATTGTTTAATTTTAACCTAATAATAAAAATTCACATTGACCAAATTGGACAGTACCACTCTAATATATCTATACATACATGGCTGCTTTAGGACAGCAGAAACTTGTAATATAAATGATTATTTGGTACAGTCCCTTTAAATGTGCCTCCATGAGAGTTAAATAACTCTCAGATAGAGGCATTTTGGAGCATAAAAACTACAAGAGAGTGTATCAATGGCAGAAAAAAAAGTAAAATACTTTAGCTTTTCTATCAAAAGAAGATAGAATATAAGACATTATTTATTGATTACTTGTTTTTATGACTATATATTAAACCATATATATGTATTTATACAATCTCAAATAATATTCCTAAGAACCCTTGGGGATTAATTCTCTGTTAATGCCTATTTGACAGACAGGAAATCTGTAGTTACAGAGGAACATTACTTCTCAGGGTGTATTACTTCTCAGGGCGTTTGTTATAACCACAGTTCTATTGATAGTCATGTTAATAATAGTAATGATAATAATGATGGTAATTAATACTATGTAAAAGTTCAAGTCCGTCCGAATAGGTCCAAATGCTATGAATACATTCTACCACTTCCTTTTGCTCAAACATCTTGAGAGTTTTTATCCATGTTAATTACATTCAGTATTTGTATTCATTGGTACAAATGTCAGAAAAACAGATCCAATATGGCTTAAGCAAGAAAGTGACTGATTTGGTTTATATAACTGGAAAGACTAGGGATAGAGTGAATACAAGGGACAGCTTGATCAGACACACAAATGGGGTCACCAGGATCTCTCTGTTTCTCTGTTCCATTTTCTACATGTTGGTTACAGCAGTTCCTCACATCTTCCAAATTCAAGTCCAGTAGGAAAGAGCAACTACCTATCACAAATCTCAGTAAATTCTCATTACATTTCATTGGCTCTGGTGGAGTGATGGGAACATCATTCTCAAATTACCTAAACCTAGGTAGGCTCTTGCTCCTCTTAGCCTTCAACCTGAGCCACAGAGACTGAGAAGTCAAGCAGTGGAAGGGGCACTCTTGAGCTATAACTGGGACTGGGAAGAGATCTGTGGAGGGAGTAATGGATGCTGAACAAACAAACAGAAAAAACAAATATATATTTATATCTATAAAAATAGGGAGTTAGGTCATAAGATTTCTTAGGGACAAGTCTTCATTTTCAATTGAGTAAGAACACTTCTACTCTTAGAAATTTGGAATGGAGCTACTGCAATGGACTGAACTGTGTCCCCCACCCCCAAATTTATATGTAGAAGCCCCACCCACAACGTGATAGTATTTGAAGACAAGGCTTTTGGGGAGAAATTAAGGGTTAGATGAGGTCCTGAGGGTGGAGCCTTAAAATTGAATTAGTGTGGCTTCCTGATTGAATTAATGGCTTTATAAAAAGAGGAGAGATTGTCCTCTTCCCACCTCGTGAGGGCACAGAGACTGGGGCCATCTGAAAGCCAGGAAGAGAGTCTTCACTAAGAACCCAATTAGCTGGCACTCTGACCTTGGTACTTCCCAGCCTCTAGGAGTCTGAGAAATAAATTTCTGTTGTTAAGCCACTTAGTCAATGGTATTTTGTAAGAGCAGTGCAAGCAGACTGATACAAATGGGTTTTGTTTTGTTTATTGAGGAATAATTGACATATAACACATTAGTTTCAGGTTCACGTCAATGAGTATATTAAAAGTTATTAAAAGTTCTTGAAGCAATCTTTTTATTTTGAAACAATTTTAGATTTGTTGAAACAAGCTCTGATATATTCTTCACATAGCACCCTATAATAATAATAATAATTTAGCACCCTACAATAATAACTTCTTATGTAATGATGGTATACTTATCAAAACCAGGAAATGAATAGTTATACTTCTATTAATTAAATTACAGAGTTTATTCCAATTTCATCAGTCTTTTTCACAATCCACTCTTCATCAGTTCCAGTATCCAATTCAGGATACTACCCTGTCCTTAGTCATTATTCCTCCTTCGTCTCTTCCCAGCCATGACAGTTCTCTGTCAAGGAATTTGCTTTTCATAATCTTTACAATTTGTAAAACAGTGTTTGGGTATTTTCTATAAAGAGTTTCAATGTTTGTCTTCTATTTTCTCATAATAGCTTGATGTTATAGATCTGGGGGAAGTTTACTCTAGAGATGGTAAGCCCCATTTGCTGCATCTTATTGGAGGACACACGTCTCAAAATGACTTACCAATGATATTAACCTTGATAAAGCAAGTGTCTGTTAGTTTTCTCCCTGTAAAGTTGTTGTTTATCTTCTTCTACAATATGTTAATTGAAGCCATTCACACACTCCAGCCCCACTCAGAAAGTGCTTTAAACTATATTTTCTGGAGGCAGGGGTCAAGAATCTGTGCCCTTGCCTTAAAACCACCTGAATCATTAGTAAACTGATGGTGGGGGGGGAGGGGCATGGAGATACTTAGAGACTATGCAGACATTTTCTTTCTCCTTAATACCTATCAGTTTAGAATTCTTCAATGTATCTTTCCTACATAATTATTAGTGGTTTTTATTCTTTTTTTTTTAACAACAACAGAAAAGATTGTTACAGGTTTTCAGGAGATTTCATCAATATATAATCTTTGTCAACTTTTTTATTTGAAATTATTGCTTAAATGGTTTAAGTATCTCTTAAAGAGTAAATAATTTCCTGGCAGAAGGACAAGATTGTATCAAGTTATCTTATTTTTTGGTGTTTTTGAGATGTAACAGTACACAAGCATTTATCCAATAATACATTCTTCCAGGAGGAAACAACCTAAAATATTTAAGTTACCTTTTGAACTGCTTCTCCCAGGAAAGAGCCTGAATTTCAATGATGCAGTCATATTTGGAAAGACAAGTGATAGGAGTCAAGTGTTGAGTTCTTTTCAATATGCATTTTAATAATTTTTATTTTCTCCAAAATTATCTGACTGTGCAGGGAAAAATGAGATAACTTATTCTCAATAACTTAGGTATAAATTCACTTGCCTTTTGCTTTTGTTTCTTCTAGCAGCAAAAATTATAGGTAAGTAGATGTAGGCAGCAGGAAAATAAAAAGGAAAGGTTTGACATGAACTTTCTTAATTTTAAGAGTACATTGATCAAATTCGTCACATAATTTCATTAATCTTTGTAAAACTTGGCCCACAATTTGCCTATGCACAATCTGCCAGGATTTTTACAATCTCAGAAGCTGTCAAAGTAATCAGATGAGTCCTCAAGCATACCACTAAATTTTAGTCTCTTGAGCAATATTCTAACACCTGCTTCATTACAAGTGTTCTCTTTACCTATATTTAAATTACTTTACTAAATCATTTCTGCTTCGGCTTGTTGAAAAGTAAAATATCAGTATTCTTATTTCTCTGGACTTGAGAAACAGCAAAGTACAAAGTTGGTCATGAGGTTGTTTGAAAAACACAGTTCTCCCAGAAGTGCAAACCATTGGTGCAAACCTCCTACAAAACCTTTGGGATTTAGAACTTTGATACCAAATAAGCTTTTCACATGTGGATTTATTTCTTTAGCAAGCATTCAGAGGATATACTAAGTAATTGGCATCATTTAAAGCATTTTCAATTGTTAGCTTGCATAATTGTGTGTGTGTGTGTGTGTGTGTGTGTTGGAAGGGTCTGTGTTTACTGTTGAGTATGTTAGTGCCTGAGAAATCATACCATGATAGAAAATTTCCTTTCAAAATGTTTCATGTCTAGATGTTCAATCTATTTTATAGTTATCCTGATCTAACCACTTTGCTTTTTGGATATGAACCCTGTTATCCTTGATCCCTCCAACTTTCATAATGTGGAAGATCCAAACTGTTTACAATACACTTGGAACCAATAGTAGTATGTTTATTGAATCTGGAGGTTATTGAACTGTTTGAACAAATGGCTAGGGGCTCTGAAAATGCATCTCTAATAATAAAGTGGAGAAGTGGGTAAACAGAAGATATTGGACTTTTATAAGAAATATGTCTTTTTAGAGATTTCCCTTAATATTATGTGCATTAGGAAATTAAGAATTTGAAATTTAAAATAAGAGACAAAGCAGGAATACATAAAAATGCAATACAAGTAATAATGAAGTTCCTAGGTAGAAAACTTTTATCTGAAGACCTGTTCTTCAATAATGGGCAATACATCTTGTAATTCTTGGCCTTTGTGCTCTGAAATCATGTTTGGGGTTCTATACTAGAGTAATAAATAAATAATTTTCACATCACTGACTAAATAAAGCACTATATAATTTTTACTATGGACTCTGAATACATACTAAATAGTATACAAAATGAAATGAACATTATAAGGAAACCCCATATATTTATCACTCAGCCAAGAAAGGCCTACATATCCTTCCTAGATTACATCTCTTTATTTCAACCACACAGGTAACTATTTCATTTCATGAAAATCATTTCTTTGTTCCTCTTTAAATTTTTACCATATATATCCCTAATGACATACATTGTAATTTCTGCCCTCCTCTAAACTTTATAAAGCTGCAATCTACATATTTTATTGTAACACACTTAATTTCCTCAAAAATATGTTTCGAAACTACATCCATATTGATCCATGAAGTGTTTTTTTTTCCATTTACTACCCACCACTGATTTATATTCCACTATTTGAATAAATAATAATTTATAATTAATGTATACTTAGGGGAGTTCCAGATTTTTAAAAATTGTTTTTGAGGTTTGAGTGTATGTTTGCTTGTTGAGAGAGTGTGTTTGAATGTTTATTTAAAAGCCTGCCATGAATAGCCTTGTTCACAGCCCTTGGTGCAATGAAGAGAAGAAAGATAGGCTTTTAAAAAAAATCTTACTTTATTTAAATTCAATTAATTAGCATATATTATATCATTAGTTTCAGATGGAGAATTCAGTTATTCATCAGTGGCCTGTAACACCCAGTGCTCATTATATCACATGCCCTCCTTAAAGTCCATCACCCAGTTGTCCCATCCTCCCCCCACCTCCCCTCCAGCAACCCTCTTATGGTTTGTCTCCCTCTCTGATTTCATCTTATTTTATTTTTCCCTCCCTTCTCCCATAATACTCTGTTTTGTTTCTTAAATTCCATATATGAGTGAAACCACATGATAATTATCATTCTCTGACTAGTCAGAGATATTACAAATAGAGTATATTATATATATATATAATATATATATATATACACACATATATATTCACACAGTATACACACACACACACACACACACTACAAAGAGAGTATTTGCTTAGCATAATACTCTCTAGTTCATCCATGTCATTGCAAATAGTAAGATTCCACCCTTTTTGATGGCTGGGTAATATTCCAACCTTGATCTCAAAACCAGACAAAGACCCCACCAAAAAGGAGAATTACAGCCCAATATCCCTGATGAACATGGTTGCCAACATTATCACCAAGATACTAGCCAATAGAATCCAACAGGATTAAAAGGATTATTTACCATGACCAAGTAGGATTTATTCCTGGACTGCAAGGATGGCAATATCCACAAATCAATCACCGTGATACATCACATTAATAAAAGAAAGGACAAGAACCATACAATCCTCTCAACTGATGAAGAAAAAGCATTTCACAAAATATAGCATCCTTTCTTTGTTAAAACTCTCCACAGTGTAAGGATAGAAGGAACATACCTCAATATTATAAAAGCCTTATAGGAAAGCCCACAACAAATATCATTCTCAATGAGGAATAACTGAGAGCATTTCTCCAAGGTCAGAAACACGAGAGGGATGCCTACTCTCACCACTATTGTTCCACATAGTACTAGAAGCCCTAGCCTTAGTAACCAGACAACAAAAAGAAATAAAAGGCGTTTAAATTGGCAAAAAAGCCAAACTCTCAACATCTTTGCAGATGATATGATACTTTATGTGGAAAACCCAAAGACTCAACCCAAAAATTGCTGGATCTTATACAGGAGTTCAGCAAAGTGACAGGATATAACATCAAGGCACAGAAATCCGTGGCAATCTATAGATGAATAGGTTTATAGCTTGAGCACACATTTCATTTACCCAGGCAGTGACTAAAGATACCAATTTATTTTCCCACAAACCTTTATATTTTGCAAATATGGTGGTTGCAAAATGGCATCTCATGAACTTTAATTTGCATTTACCTCATTATTAATAAGGTTTAACATTTCTTCCACGTTCATGTGAAATTCCTACTACTTTTCTCATTTTCCTACTGCTTGTTTTGTCTTTCTATATTAAATTGCAGATTACATTTTATATTTAGGATATTAACTCTTTGCTTAAAACACATGACATCTTCATCCATCTAGGACTTATATTTTCACTCTCTTTGATGTTTGACATACAGAAGTTATTAATAGTAATGTCATCCTTATTAAATGTACTGATGTCCAACTTTATAGTTGCAGATTTTATGTCCTGTTTAAGACTATTCCCTAACATAAAGCTACACAATCCTTCCTTCTATTAAATCTAAAATGTTTCATTCACCTATATAGAATTTGTTTTCTTTTTTATAGTATGAGGTAGAGATTTAATTTCAGGTGTTTTAATTTTTTTCTGTATAAATTAACAGTTCTCCTGTTAAATAGCCTATCCTTCTTCACAGATACACAAAGGCCATTTTATTATAAATATCTTTCATTACATGTGGGTTCATTAATGCATTGTAAATACCATTTCATTAGTCAGTTCTTGATCTGTGTACAAATATCACACTGTCTATATTAGGTTTTGGCAAACTATGGCCAGTAGGTCAAACACAAGATATCTGTTCTTGTTCAACCTGTTACAATGTTTTTATATTTTTAAATGGTGAGCCATTCAAAGGAATGATAATATTTCATTGCAAGTAAAAATTACATACCATTTAAATGTTGGCATCGATCAATACCGTTTTATTGGAACACCGTGAGCCCTGTCATTTGCATATTGCCTACCACTGCCTTTGAACTACAACAGCAGAGCTGGGTAATTATGAGAGACACCAAACCCAAAATTCACTCTCTGCCCCTATATAGAAAAAGTCTGCCAACCCTAGTCTAATTTAAAGATAGACAAGTTTCTTTGCAGTCCATTTTTCCCTGGATAATTTATTTCTCTTTCATCCTTATAACAAAGATATCATATAGTCCTAGTGATTTGTGTGCAGGCTTCTTATAGGACTCCCACATTCACTGGGCACTGACTTTTACTCCTGGGCTGTATACCCCGTGCACTCACCAAAACACAACTTGACTTGCCCTGAACGAGTGGAAATCCTCGGGGCAAAGGCTGGTTTGTTAGCATGGTCTTACTTGACGACCATTTTTATCTATGCAGATTTCTTCCTTTTTTGTGTGCCAGCTCGACATTTACAAGCAAATTTTTAAAATTTTTGTTTAATCCAGACTTCTAGTTGTTAAATCAGGAAGACTGTTCACATTATCTAGTGTGCCATGCTGCCTAAAAATGGAAGTCTACATTATGTTTTCTCATTTTTTTTTCAGATTTCTTAATCAATTACATTAGGAATGAAAACATATACAGATATCCTCCTGAAATGAAGGCTGCCATCACATTTAATAGAAGGTCTGAAAGACTATGAGTGGAAATAAGTTTGGGATTGATATCAGAAAGCCCAGACACACAGAGCAGTCTCCTGCAGGCTTGAAAATATGGATAATTTATAGAAGTGGAAACCTGTTTTCTGTTATTTGTGTTTTAACTATGAAGTTCTATGACTCTGTATTCCTTTGTAACTACATCTCTCTGGAAATACATAATTGGTTTATAAAATCTGAGTGCCATAGCTCTGTCTGAGGTTATAGATATGCAGATCCATGACAAAATTAGCTACTTATTTATGCTCAATGTGTTTCCTTATACCTACAAAGTGACTTCCTCATTCTAATAGAACATATATTTAGAAAATGTAGCTTATAAGGATTTTGCTTTTGGCTAAATATTTTAGAAAATCTGGGTTCCAGATCCTGATTTTTCCCTTGAATGAGTTTATATTTACTCAGTTCATATACAGAAATAACAGCACATAGAAGGTATCTTTTTTTTTTAACATTCTTACCTAAGAGAAACCCATGAGATATTAAGAGTCAACAGGTATTAATTATAATAGATAATATAATCATTTTGCACATAACAGTTAAATATTGTTGATACAATTATGATAATCTAAGGTGATTTCTTGACATGGATGAGTGGATTATTTTGAGCATTATAGCTAAAGAAAAGTGGGTATCTTGAGCATTATAGCTAAAGAAAAATCAAAACTAAATTTAAATAAATTGTTGAAAACTTGGGTGGGGTTCTGTCCCAGTTGCTTTTTGGCAGTACCAGAAGAAAAAGCTTCCTATAGAGCTAATGTTCCCCAACAGGGCAGTATAGCATCCCCAAAGGTCCCAAATCTTTCAGAGTCTACTATAGACATGAGACTTAAGGCTTTCACATTTCCTGAAATCATTCTTTCCTGATCATTTAATCTTGACCTCTTGATGCTCTACAAGGATGCCTCTGGGATGACTCGTGTATATTCAGTGAGTCTCTCATCATTGAGTCAATCCTGTACACAACAAGCACATATCCCTCTCTCATTTCCATGACCAAAATTCCTCTTAACCATCGAGCCACCACACTGAGTCATGAGAGATTTAAACGGCAATGTAGAAATATTTAACTTGCAATTTTAAGATATTTAACTCTCTCAAGTTCATCAGTATGGCTTTAAATCAGGCATTGACTTAAGTGACCACTTAAACAAATGCTGCTACTGAAAAGCAAATAGCTCTCTGTGCATGTATATGCAGAGCAATAAATATGACAGTTCATACGTGATAATTATGAGTGCGAATAAATCAACACAACTACAGATTTCTGTCAAATTCCTTTCCTTCCTCTGGTTCAGTGGCTTTCAAATTGCCATCTCCAGACAAGGGGCATTACTATTATCTTGTTAGAAATGCTAATTTCCAGGACCCACTTCAGCCCTACCAAAAAAAAAAAAACAACAAAACTCTGTAGGATGAGACCTATAATCTGAGTTTTAACAAGTCCCTCAAGTGATTGCAGTGTGTGCTAAAATATGAGAATCATTACTCTCACTCCAAGACCTTCAGCTGGATATACTGTTTTTAATATCATTCACACTACTTAATGTCACATATCAAAATTATGTATTTGTATTTTCATGAAAATATAAACTAGTAAGGAAATAAAATGACTTTGAAAAGGTACTTATGTACTTAATTAATAATCTTCTAAAAAGTTTCATTTTCTAAACAACTTAAATAAGCTCTGTACAAAAAAATAGGCTCAGTTATTTAATTTTGAAATGTCTAATAGGAATGGTATGTAAGTTGGCAAGCAAGATGAACCTAAAAAGCATCATTGCTTCATGGTCAATGGCGGTTGTATATGCAGGCAAAAGTTTTGCTTTAGCCATCATTATGGTTTGGGTTTTTTTTTTGTTGTTGTTATTGTTGTTTTGGTTTTTGGGGTTTTTTTTTTTCCAATTTATTTATTTTCAGAAAAACAGTATTCATTATTTTTTTTCACCACACCCAGTGCTCCATGCAAGCCGTGCCCTCCATAATACCCACCACCTGGTACCCCAACCCCCCACCCCCCCGTCCCTTCAAACCCCTCAGATTGTTTTTCAGAGTCCATAGTCTCTCATGGTTCACCTCCCCTTCCAATTTACCCAAATTCCCTACTCCTCTCTAACACCCCCTGTCCTCCATGCTATTTGTTATACTCCACAAATAAGTGAAGCCATATGATAATTGACTCTCTCTGCTTGACTTATTTCACTCAACATAATCTCTTCCAGTCCCGTCCATGTTGCTACAAAAGTTGGGTATTCATCCTTTCTGATGGAGGCATAATACTCCATAGTGTATATGGACCACATCTTCCTTATCCATTCGTCCGTTGAAGGGCATCTTGTTTCTTTCCTCTGACAATTTTTAAATTAGATTATTTGTTTTCTTGGTGTTGAGTTGTATAAGTTCTTTATATATTTTGGATATTAATCCCTTATCAGATATATCATTTACAAATATCTCCTCCCATTTTTTAGGTTACCTTATCATTTTGTTGGTGGTTTCATTTGCTGTACAAAAGCCTTTTATTTTGATATAGTCCCAATAGTTTATTTTTATTTTTGTTTCTCTTTTTTTTTTCCAATTTATTTATTTTCAGAAAAACAGTATTCATTATTTTTTCACCACACCCAGTGCTCCATGCAAGCTGTGCCCTCTATAATACCCACCACCTGGTACCCCAATCTCCCACCCCCCCGCCACTTCAAACCCCTCAGACTGTTTTTCAGAGTCCATAGTCTCTCATGGTTCATCTCCCCTTCCAATTTACCCAAAAGCACATACCCTCCCCAATGTCCATAACCTTCCCCCCTTCTCCCAACCCCCCTCCCCCCAGCAACCCACAGTTTGTTTCGTGAGATTAAGAGTCACTTATGGTTTGTCTCCCTCCCTATCCCATCTTGTTTCATGGATTCTTCTCCTACCCACTTAAGCCCCCATGTTGCATCACCACTCCCTCATATCAGGGAGATCATATGATAGTTGTCTTTCTCCGCTTGACTTATTTTGCTAAGCATGATACGCTCTAGTTCCATCCATGTTGTCGCAAATGGCAAGATTTCGTTTCTTTTGATGGCTGCATAGTATTCCATTGTGTATATATACCACCTATTCTTGATCCATTCATCTGTTGATGGACATCTAGGTTCTTTCCATAGTTTGGCTATTGTGGACATTGCTGCATTAAACATTCGGGTGCACGTGCCCCTTTGGATCATTACGTTTGTATCTTTAGGGTAAATTCCCAGTAGTGCAATTGCTGGGTCATAGGGCAGTTCTATTTTCAACATTTTGAGGAATCTCCATGCTGTTTTCCAGAGTGGTTGCACCAGCTTGCATTCCCACCAACAGTGTAGGAGGGTTCCCCTTTCTCCGCATCCTCGCCAGCATCTGTCATTTCCTGACTTGTTGATTTTAGCCATTCTGACTGGTGTGAGGTGATATCTCATTGTGGTTTTGATTTGTATTTCCCTGATGCCGAGTGATATGGAGCACTTTTTCATGTGTCTGTTGGCCATCTGGATGTCTTCTTGGCAGAAACGTCTGTTCATGTCCTCTGCCCATTTCTTGATTGGATTATTTGTTCTTTGGGTGTTGAGTTTGTTAAGTTCTTTATAGATTTTGGACACTAGTCCTTTATCTGATATGTCGTTTGCAAATATCTTCTCCCATTCTGTCAGTTGTCTTTTGATTTTGTTAACTGTTTCCTTTGCTGTGCAAAAGCTTTTGATCTTGATGAAATCCCAAAAGTTCATTTTTGCCCTTGCTTCCCTTGCCTTTGGCGATGTTCCTAGGAAGATGTTGCTGCGGCTGAGGTCGAAGAGGTTGCTGCCTGTGTTCTCCTCAAGGATTTTGATGGATTCCTTTCTCACATTGAGGTCCTTAATCCATTTTGAATCTATTTTTGTGTGTGGTGTAAGGAAATGGTCCAATTTCATTTTTCTGCACGTGGCTGTCCAATTTTCCCAACACCATTTATTGAAGAGGCTGTCTTTTTTCCATTGGACATTCTTTCCTGCTTTGTCGAAGATTAGTTGACCATAGAGTTGAGGGTCTATTTCTGGGCTCTCTATTCTGTTCCATTGGTCTATGTGTCTGTTTTTGTGCCAGTACCATGCTGTCTTGATGATGACAGCTTTGTAATAAAGCTTGAAGTCCGGAATTGTGATGCCACCAACTTTGGCTTTTATCTTAGGGTACATACCTAGAAAAAGTTGGTATGGCATATGTCAGAGAAATTACTGCCTGTGCTCTCTTCTAGGATTTTTATGGTTTCAGGTCTCACATTTAGGTCTTTAATCCATTTTGAGCTTATTTGTTTGGGTATGGTGTTAAAAAGTGGTCCAGTTTCATTCTTTTGCTTGTAGCCAGAAGGAAGGAAGTAGAGAGATGGCCAGAATGGGTGAAGGAGAGTGAGAGATATAGACTTTCAGTTATGGAATAAGTAAGTCACAGGAATAAAAGGCACAGCATAGAGAACAGAGTCAATGATATTGTAATAACAGTGTATGGTGACAGATGGTGGCTATACTTGCAGTGAACATAATGTATAGAGAAGTTGAATGACTATGTTGTATACCTGAAACTAATGTGCTTCAAACTAATGTGTTTTCAAATACTGTGTGTCAACTCTACTTAAACAAACAAAATTAAATAAAAATAAAATAACCACTTGATCTAATAAACTTTATCTGATCTACACTAATTTCCATTAGCCAGACAATGGTTTTCCTAAGTTGAATGTTTTTGAGGATTCCCATGTGGAAAACATCAAAACAGACTACTGAGTTCAAAACTGTTTCTGTTTCTACATCTCTGGCACTGAGATTTTCAGAGATCAATTTTCCTTTTGAATTGTAATAAATTTAAATTTTATTCTTGCAAAAGATGCTGTGATGATTAACTTACCTGGATCACTTCTTGTATCATAATGACTAAAAGCTATATAGATGAGCCATATATACCTATACTAAATTATGCAACAGTTAATTACTTCTCTGTACTATCTGAAAAGCAAACATGGATAAGGGGCAAATGCAGGTGAAACTAGAGCTATTATACAAACAAAAAACTTAATGAGATAGAAATGTCAAAACTAGATGAATCTATTCTACATGGCCTGTGGTGTAATGTAGAACTTCAAAGGCTAAGTCCATTCTTCTAAATTTATACAGTACTTATAAATTACCAAGCCTAGTCACATAAATTAATATCATTTATGCATTATGAAACATTAATATATCTCTCAAACTTAACATGTTGACAAACACACTCCAGATCTTCCCAAGAAGACAACATATTCTCCTTCAAACTTCTTCATGTCAGTTAATGGAAATTCTCTTCTTCCATTTGCTTTGGCTCAAATTTGGTTTAATAACTTTATTTCTCTCTCCCTACACAATTATTTAAATCACAAATTTAAATTCTATCTTCAAATATATGTCCACAGTACGATGATTTCTTTTTACCATCACTACCATTTCCACACTGCTCAGAGCTACTGTTATTTCTCAGATGGTCTTTTCTAACAGCCTCCTCATAGATTTCCCTGTTTCCAGCTTTGTTAACCTTTAGATCAACATCAACAGCTTTGCTTGAAGGAGCCTACTTAAAAATATGGTAGATCTTGGAAGTCCTCTGCTTTGTAGCTCATTGAAATAAAAGATAAAGTCCTCACAAAGGTCTGTGCATGTCCGAGAGGCTTAGCCTTGCCTCCCCTTTCCTATCATCTACCCAGTTTCCCCCACTCACTTTGCTCCAAAAACTCTGATCTCGTTCTCCTGACATCTGCTAGGCAGGCTCCTGCTGTACAGTTTTTGCACTTGCTGGTCCTTCTGCCAGCTTTTCTACCGTATAGCCCCATGATCTGTTCTTTTGCCTCCATATAGCCACTATTTGATGTTACTGTTTTAGTGAAGTCTCTTCTGGTGATTCTTCCTAATGATTTAAGCCCACTCCCTATTACTTGCTCTTTCCCATCCCTGATTTATAGATAGCTCTAGCATTTATCTCCATCTGGCAAAATAAACGTCTATGGTGATTCATTTCATGTGTCAACTTGGCTGGGTCAGAAGAACCACATATTTGGTCAAACATTACTCTAGATGTTTCTGTGAAGTTTTATCTCATTTTATTTTATTATTTTTCTTTTTAGCTAAGATTAATATCCATTCAAATAAAAACTATGGCAACAGGGGACGAGAGATTCCCATGTAGAACTGGGCTCAATCCTGGATACAACCAGAAGTGGTGTGGATTTATAGCCAAGGAGCAAGATTAAGGGAAGGGGCATTCAGCAATAGAAAAGTACTAAAAGGAGATATCAAGCCTGGGAGATTCTGGCTGAACCAACCTAAAATGATTCTTGCTGAAGACAGGCCAGGGTGATCAGATATCTCCTGGAAAAACAGCAGGTATAGAGGGTTGGATCAGACATCAAGAATGAAGAATTCTCAGCAAAACTAACATAGCAGGATTCTGTTAAAACTGGATTCCACAAGGAAATACACAGATAGGCCTTACTGGTGAGAGAGCTCAAGGGAGCACGACTAAAGTTTGGTCAGGCAAAGGATCTTAATCATCTCCTAGAGGAAGAGGGAATTCTGTCAGTAGACTTACCTTGAGCCCAAACTGTACCTCGTCCCTGGCATCCAGCCTACTTATCTACCCTGCAGATTTTGGATTTGCCAGCCTCCACAATAGCATGAGCTAATTCCTTAAAATAACCTCCCCGATATGTGCAAAGACACAGGTACATCCTATTTATTTCATTTCTCTGGATAACCCTGACTAATATAATACCACACTTATTTACCTTATTTGTTTGCCTATCTGGATCTGCACTGAGTAGAATAGAAACTCCGTAAGTATTAGAAGCTTTTGCTTTTTTTCATTTGTTTGACCAGGACAGTGACTCGCTCTAGGAAATTATTTGTTATCTGGAAGAATAAATTTTAAATGTCGTTTCATTTCTTACACAAGTCTCTTGAGTTAGGCAGAGTTGGGATTATTATTCTCATTTTAAATTTGAGGAAACAGGTCCCAACATGGCAAGCAGCTTGGCTCAGGGATTCATTTGACTTAGGAAAGAGAGCAAGCACTTCAGTTGCACTGTTAATTCTTGGCTATTTCACATGCATAGATTGAAACTTTAGAGATGGAGAGCAGAACGTTATAAAAAGAACAGCACTTTTGGCACAGAGTGAGTTAAATATTTCCAGACTTGCCCCCCTAGGATTTAGCCATCTAACCATGATCTCTAACTGGCATGCCTTTGCTTACCAGAACACATTCTTCCTGAACGTGATGCCTTATTTCACTTTCTCTGAAATGAACTCAAGTCATCTCAACTCAGTCTCTTCTAAAAAGTCTGTCCACGATGGCACTGCTCGCAACGCCTACAACTGGGTCATCACCCATTTGGAACTGATGTCTCACACTGTTACATATCTCTTTGAGGGTATATTCATGATTATATTTTATAAATAAGTGTTGAGCACCTACTATCTGCCAAGAGTTGTTTGGACCCTGGGTAAAAAGTATTAAATAAGAAAAATCCAACTTATGACTTCAGAAATCAGAAGGGAAACAAACAAGCCAATAGATACATAGTTACAATAAATAACCATATATCATGATGATTATTAAGAAGGATAAAATATAAGCATGGCTCAGAGAAAAGTAATATTGTTAGAGTATACACTTCAGTTAGGTTGGTCATGGAAAAGTTGATATCCACACTTAGACCTCGGGATGAGCAGTCAGCCAGAATAAAAGGCTTTATTTTGAGTTTTCAGTTAAGTAATATATTCAAAATCATTTTTGTGCTGTAAAGCATAGTACAAATATCATGACCTAAGGATTTTATTGTTAGGGAAAAAAAAGGAAAACAATATGTTTCCGAAGATGATGATGACCAGTGTGAAATAAAGTAAGGTATAGCTTTCACTTATTTACTGCTTAATTATTGACTGACCCAAGAAATATTTATAGGAAATTTATTAACCAGGCATGATCCTAGGCAATGTAAGAAAAACAGTAAACAAAACAAAGACAAAATTATTTGCTCTCAGGGTTTGAAGGTACTAACTTTCAGTTGGGAAGGATAGAAAAGAAAGAGTAAATAGATCTATAATATAATTTTGGTACCAATAAATGTCACACAGAATAAAGCAGGTGCGTAAAGATGGATGCCAACTGCTATTTCAGATGGAGTGGTCAGGAAAAGTACTAATTTTCGATGTGTTGGATGCCAGGTTGGAGGCAAAGAGAGGAATCAAGTATAACTTATCCTGGTGGGGTCTAGCGATATTAAATAAGATGGGAAAATGGGAAGAATCAGATTTCCCCAGAGTACTATCAATAATTTCAATTTGGGACACATGGTTCCAATGCCTTATATTAATTTCAGCTTCTAATATTTATGGAAGAACTGAAGTTGTCTGGTCTTTGCCCAGATATTTCCTAGCTCTGGCATTAAACAACTAAAAAATCTTGAGCAATTAACCTTTTTGAGATTCAATTTCCTTATTTATAAGATGATGGGGGCCCGATGAGCCATTTCAGGCCTTCCATATGAAGCAGGTATTCTACAAATAAAGGAAGACATTGATCTCCCAGTTTATTTTAATTATGTTTTCTTTAAGTCATCTCTGAAATCAGCAATATCAGGGATCATTCATTGGATCCGTTAAATCTACTTTACCATTAAATCTACTTTACCTCGCAGTTCATTAACAAGCAGTTGTTGAAAGTTCTAGTTACTTCATGGCAGACTGTCTCTCAAAGGAAGTTTTCCATTAAGGAAAACTCCATAAACTCCATCGAAATCTAGAGTTTAAGGTTCTTGTGACCCAGGGAAATGTGGCTTTTTTTTTCCTTCTTTTTTATTTTTTTTAAATTAATGTTTGCTTACTGATTAAGTATCATACTAAACACTGAACATCATAAAATTGTTCTGGACTCTGAAAGGGGATATTACAGGAAATATAATCTTAAATTTCATGTTCGGTAGCAGCTGTCTCCAGGGAATGGACCCAGTTTAGTCAAGATATCTAGCAGTTTCCAGAAACACCACAACCCAACCTTCTCTGCCTTAAAGCAAAGCTCTGTCCGGTTCACAGTTTCACCAACTAGAGACAGCTTATTTTCTCTTCAAACTGTTTATCATTGGACATATGCATTAATCAGATGAAAAATCACATCTTAAAAAAATGATTTATTTATACTCTTCTCAGCCAAAGATACTGATTGGGCCATCAAGATTATGCCAAGTGCAAATACATCATGAGCTACTCTGTCAACAATATAGCAAGTTAGCTTGGCAGCAAGGTGCCAACGTGATTATGCAAATACGAGCCCTATTGGCTTATCAGTCAAACCCACCGCCAGGATGCCTGGGAGATACATTTCAATAAACGGAGACAGAATGTATCTCAGGCCCACTGACATTAATAATTTAAGATTAATCAGCTTATGAAGACTTGCTAACAGCAGAAGGAAACTGAGAGGAAGATGGATTCTCTCTCTTTGGATTTAACCTTACTTTTCTCCCAGGCTAAACCTAATCATTTCATTTCTGAAGACCAGATAATTGACTAGCCATTTACTTAAACTTCCTTAAAGGGCATCAATAATCCTCCCAGGGGTCCATCTTTGATCAGGGGAGGTTAAGTTAAATTGACTCCTGATTATGCAGGTTAGGGAGCAAGCGGGAAGAATGCAGCCACCCAGAAGGGAGCTGGCCTCTTTCAGCAGAGAGCACTCTGGCTTTTGAGAAAATGGATGAGGGGAGATGGGTGTGGCCCCACCACCTTGTACAGTCATACAATTGATGGAGTAGGAATGGCAGTAGATAGAAGCAATGGCTGTGACAGTCCTTTGATTTGCAGAAATGATAAACTATGCATATTTTTTATCCTCAAAGTCTTAACATTTTAATCTAAATCTTTCATGATTTCTTAAGTTATGAATTCTATTTTCATTTTCAAATATAGGAAAGAGTCTGCATAGTTGGAAACATTTTTAATTTTTACTATGCTTTTTTATGACAGTGATAAAATAAAATTGCAGTGAAAATTTTTTAAGAGAGAGAAAAATCATGATCCCAAACTTTTACTTTCTTATTCAAATCACCATTTTTATGTAGCATGTTTCTCATTATCTTTTATCTGAAATTATTTTCAGTGGGACTCACAAGCTCCCACCACCCTTACTTACAAGCTCTAACCAAGGAGCAAAATATTTACCCTCTTTGACCTCAGTTTCCTCTTCTGTTGAATGGAGACTGCATGGGTTTTTATCAAAATAGTAGTCAACTACATTAGGTAAAACACATAAATCAATGCTTTTTATGTTGTTCATTTCAATGAATTTATATTCAAGGTTAATTTTTCTATCCATTTTAAAGAACTATGCATTTAATTAAATGTTATTCCAAGCATTTTTAATGTTAGAATGTAGCTCTCAGAGTCATATCTCCTAATGTTTCATAACATTCAATCCAAGAGGCTTAATTAATCAATGTCCCACTCTGGGGCTTTTATCAGTATTAAAATGTGTCCTCATTTATCTATGGAAAGGGCAGAGCTTCCTAACTCACCAGTTTCAAAAAAAATTGTTGAAGACAACTTAACTGAACATGAATCAGATTATTTAATTCCATTCCAGTAGGATAATTAGAATCTTCATGATAAAGTTATCTATGTGAAATAAAATTTGGCTTGTGACACTTTCAACCAACATAAATGACTTTGATAAAAATAAATGTATTAGAAACACCCAAGAGCATCTCATAAAACTCATAAAAAATAAAAAAGCAGGAAGCATATCACAACCATTTTAAAGACTAGAATCAATAAATGATTCAGAGAGTGATTTCATCTCATTCTCTCTGAGACACGTGGACTGTCACTATGTTCTTCATTCTCCTGCTTCTTTATAGGGTGGCTTTTTCTGCATCATTTATGGGCCAAAATTGACTGCCTCAGCCCACACTTAACATTATACCTTGGTTCAAGAGCCCAACAGAGATGCAGAATAACATCTCTCTAAGTAGAAGATGTAGGTTGGTTAATGAAGCTATGGCAATAAAAATAATTTTGGACCAGAGAAGTCCAGTCCAAAGAGCCAATATCTTCACAGAAGGGATCATGAGAGCAGCCTCTCTGAAAAGGGGTAAGAGAATGAAGCAAAATTTATTTACTTTAATTTTTAAAAATTTCTTTTCAGTGTTCCAGAATTCATTGTTTATGCACCACACCCAGTGCTCCATGCAATATGTGCCCTCCATAATACCCACCACCAGGCTCACCCAACCTCTCACCCCTTGCCTCTCCAAAACCCTCAGATTGTTTTTCAGAGTCCATAGTCTCTCATGGTTTGTCTCCCCACTCCAATTTCCCCCAACTCCCTTCTCCTCTCCATTTCCCCATGTCCTCCGTGTTCTTGTGCTCCACAAATAAGCGAAACCATATGATAATTGACTCTCTCTGCTTGACTTCTTTCAAGAAAAACACATTTAATGCCTGATATACAATTGTGTACTTGATTGTTTTAGATGGTTCTCTTGAGCACTGGTATTTCAAGCTGCTCATGAAGAAAACTAGCAAGTGATGTGGACAGTAGCTTTGACTCTATTTTTGGGCAAAAGACAATGTCCAAATATGAAATGCTGATTTATTTTATTTCTGTTAAAGAACAGATAACCAGGACAACCAATTAGAGGAGAATTGAATATCTAGAGGAAAGAACTCTTACCGCTGATCCCTGTTGGAATTCTAATACCAAGGTGAGAAGAAGGTGGATTAATGTTCCAGGGTCAACTTTCTTAAACCTCACAGGACCAAAACAAAACCAGAAGAGTCTGAACTATTCTGATTAATAGTTTTGTGCAATGGGTACAAGTCCCAGAGATTTTTCATTTTTTCTTTTACTTGAATAAAACAGTCATTCCAAACTGCCCAAAATATTATTTTCTTACTTTAAGGAAACAACAACAACAACAATAACAAATAATTAGAGAAGCATGAATTCATAAAAAGCACCATTTTTGGTATGTTTCCCTTGTCAACCCAGTTCCAAACAATTCATCCCTATTAATTACCAAGATGAATAGGGCTCATTTTTTCTAGTGCAAATATGGGATACTTTGGGAATATTATAAAATTGGAGTTTAGTTGATTATAAAAGAACATATATTGGACTCACTCTCCATTTTTGCAGGATTAAACATCCAGGCTTGATTCTCATACCAAAACATACCTTTCTCTGCCTCCCTTAGTGGATAAGGGAGGGGACAATAAAGCTAATCTCTTCTGCAAGATCCAGATTAAATGCAGATGAATTAATTCACACAACCTTTCACTTGCTTCATACAATTGTCTTTACTTTGGCTTCCTTGGTTTCTCAGACACCTTCATTTGAATGTGCTCCTTGACTCTCTGTTGCTCTTTTTTCTGGTCCATCTGTCCTGGATGTGTACTGAAATCCTGATGCCTGCCTGAGTCTCACCCCTGAACTTCTGATTTAATTGTGGGTTTTTGTTTATTGTTTTATTTTATTTTAAAATATTTTTTAAATTTTATTTTATTATTTCAGTGTTCCAAGATTCATTGTTTATGCACCACACCCAGTGCTCCATGCCATATGATTTCATTCTTACAGGCTGGACCCAGACACCGAAATTTTTAAAAGCTCTCCAGGTGTCTCTAATATGCAGCACATATTAGGTAACCGTGACTTAGACCATCTTCACTGATGCTTGTTTTGGCTTCATTGTTCTGGCTTTGACTCAACCATGCCAGGATTTGAACTTCAGTGTTAACTATTTATGATCTTACTCCTTCAATCACATATTCATTCATTCATCAAATATGCATGAAAGTTGTATATAGGAGATGACAAGTACAGAGTAAATGTTGCATATTCCTTCGGAGATCTTACAGGCTAATTATCAGTGATAGACATTAAAAAGGACATAAATTATTGTTGAAATCATGAAAATCTGCTCTTACCCCAGGTCCTTAACTTTCCTATTCCTTGATCTCATCATTGTTGTACTTTCTTCTCACAATAGAGTCCCTAGCCACACCATTTCTGAAGTTCTACAAAAAAAAAAAAAAAAAAAAAAAGCCTGTTTCTGTATGTAGTCAGGGCTTGTACAAATTCCATTTTCTTCACATAGGACAGTTTCTTGGCCCACCTCTACAAACCGTGAAGTTCTTGTCCATGCTACTGCAATTGGTGTAGCTGTCATACACGTAGAGGAGTCTCCAATAAGTTCTCTTAGCTCCCACTGTCACCCCATGGTACATAGTCATATACTACTCTGCAACTGACCATTAAGCCTGAATTCCCAAATAGGGTTCACTACGAGAAAGATATAATTTCTTTTAATTGACTCATAATAACTGAATCCCCAATATGTTCTCTGGATATGATGGGTATTCTGTAGAGCTCTCTCTTCAAAGCTCTGGAGATGGAAAGACATGGCATATGCATACTCATTCATAAGATAAAGTTAAAAATAAGTTATAAATGCCATTTATAAATGGCATGTATCTTAGTTAACTCAAGCTGTCAAAACAAAATAGCATAAACTAGGTAGTTTAAACAACAAATATTTTACTTCTCACAGGTGTGGAAGCTAGAAGTCCAAAACCAGGTGCCAGGATAGTTAGGTTCTGGTGAACACACTCTGGTTTGCAGATGGTAATTTTCTCACTGTGTCCTCATACGGTGCAGAGAGAGAGAGAGAGAGAGAGAGAGAGAGAGCATTCTAGTCACTTCCTCTTCTTATAAGGACAGTAACTCCATAATGAAGACGCTACCCTCATGACCTCATCTAAAGCTACTTACTTCCCAAGTTTCTACCTCCAAATACGATCACATTGGAGCTTCAAGATATGATTTTTCTGGGGGGGGACACAAGCAGTCAGTCTATAATATATGTAGAACAATAATATAGGACTGGTATAACTACAAAAAGTTCAGAAGTTGAAATCTATGTGTACCAAAACATCAAGAAAGACATCGTAGGGAGCCTAAGGCCTAAGAAAACACCTGAAGATCAGGTAGGTTATTTCCTCAATACCTCTCTTTGCAAAACATTTTAAGGTTTTCCTTAATATAAGATATATAAGATTTTTTTATCACTCATTTTATCTTTTGGTATAAATTTCTGAAGGCACAGTCTATATTTTGTTAATATTACTAATAGCTGAAAACACATGCACTAGGAGATAGACAACAGTATAAGCAAAATATGAGATTTGCTTTAAGGAGTTATAAGCAAGAGTAAAGGGATAAAAACAATATTAAGCAACATTTTAGGAATAGAACTAACAAAGCATAAGGACCAATTAAATATGGGGAATAAGATATGTAAAGACATAAGGGGACTATGAAATACTCACAAATGGCATTTTGCCCATTTACAATGAATAGACATCAGAATTATAGCCACTTCATATGAACAATATAACACAGTATTTTTAGTGTCCTGAACCTATAGTTTTAAAGATACAGTGAGAAGATAACATTAAAATAACAATATGAGTCAATCTACTCATTCCTATCCAATCACCAGACTTCCGCAGAGACTATCATTAGAGTCATTTACTTATGAGGCCTCGATGCAGGTGTCGATCTCCTGTCCATAGAAATCAAGGAGGCTAGTCTTGCCACACTAGATAGATTCAACATGAAACTGTTGAGGGAAATCATGTTTAGTTTACATGTTTGTAGATGGAAGTGGAGGTGGTACTAGGCAGACTGATAAAGTATTTTTGTCTTGTAAAGTCAGTCTTAATTTGACTAAATGCTTTATAACTTGTAAGCTTGTTACCTAAAGATAAATTAGTCACAAAAAGATGTCAACTGTATCATCTGATAAGAAGCATGATAGAATAACTCAACCAACTTCAGCTTTGTGGAAGTCATCACGGCTTTGGTTCCTTGTTCAACATGGAAACACCTGTATGCTGAATTCCTCAAAGAGGACAAATATGTTAGAACTACCCCCAGCCTTCTCTCCCAGAGTGTCCTTTCCCAGAATTCAGATATTCCCCAGAATTATTTGTATCTATGTGTAAATCTGTATCTATTTATATATGTAAGTGACAATTCACTGGTACACGTAACCATGATAACTTACTACTTCTGAGTTTAAGAGAAACAGTGTTTAGAGCATCCCACTATAAAAACCAACATTGTTACTTTACAACATCGTTTTCAGAGGAAGATATAATCCATCTGTTTATCTGCAGTGAAGATAACCTTTTTTTTAAATCAGATTTTTTTCAAAGATAAATTAAGTTTTGGGGTGACTGGGTGGCTCAGTTGGTTAAGTGTCTGACTCTTGATGTGGGCTTCGGTCATGATCTCAGTGTTATGAGATGGTGCCCCATAATGGGCTCCATGGTGGGCATGGAGCCTGCTTAAGAGTCTCTCTCTCCCTCTCCCTCTGCTCCTCCCCACCTCTTTCCCTCTTTAAAAAAAAAAAAAAAAAAAAAAAAAAAGATAAATTTTTCATAGGATAGCTTTTTCAGGTTTGAGGTAAGACAATAACTCCAAACTCTGTATGGAGAATGTGTCTCTACGGAGAATGTGTCTCTGTTCTGCACTTTCTCTTTATATCTTTATCATCAGGAGTAACCCCACAATGCTATGGGAATTGGTTGCCAAAGTGATGGAAGCCTCCTTGCATCAATTGGCCCATTCTTCCTATATATGAACCATGCTGCTGCTTTGACGCTGTTAAAAATTAATGCTAAAGGCTTCATAATAGTTAAATTTCAAGCTATTTTATTATTATTTAACCCCATAGCATTTTTTCTAAGTGCTTTTAATAGCCTCTGCCGTAATTAAATTTTGCCACATTGCCATGCACAGTGCCTCCAGAACTATCAGTTGTACAGCTAATTGATAAATCAAACCCTAATTGAGATAATGAAGCTGGTCTTGGACATCAGTGAGATGGCTGCTACCTAATTAGCATCTTAATATCTGTTTACTAGATGAGTGGACAGTAGACCCCGGGTAATGATAGTATGGAAAAGTTAATATGAGAGGAAATAAATGTGGGTGAAATGGATCAGAGAATGGATACAACTTCTCACTAATAAGCCTTTGTAGTGCTTGAGAGCTTAGAAAGAAATACACTGTATCTCCTCCCCTTTCCACTCTCAACAAGGTACAGTGGGAGAGACCCAGCCACAGTAAATGATCCATAAGTGCTGGTTGTCCTGAATCAGGGGTTAAAGGCTGAAGGGAACTGCAGTTCCTAAGTTTTATGTAGTGGAGGTGGGGGTATATATTTTAAGTTCACCTGAGCAATCTCCTACTACATTAATGCATAATGTTACCACTTAGGGCTTTGCATATGTGGATAAAAAGGCTGTTCTCACTGCCTTCTTTGAGGATTATAATAATAACTACCATATAGTTACAATGATAGCTGCTAACTCTTAGTAAGCACCTTCCATGTGCCAAACACCAAGCTAAGTGCTCATTCCTGCTGAATTCTTACAGCGAAGTTAGGCGATACCATTCATGTTTAACGGAGGTTTTACCGAGAGGTTAAATAACTGGTCCAGGTTCAGAGAGCAAGGAAGGAGAAGAGCTTGCATTGAAACTACAGTCTTTACGTTAAACACAATGCATCCACCACAACACTAGGCTGCCTCCATTCATTGAGACGGACCATGAGCAAAGCACTGATTGAACTAGTTTCTCACATGAAGGACAGTCAGTACAATTAAATAAACTGTCCCAACCTGATGCAGCTTGTATTTATCTCAATTTTATTTGAACCCAGGTCTGGCAAACCATAAAGACACGTTCTTTGTTCTATGCCACATTTGGGTGTAAAACACAATTTTTAAAACAGATATAGTACAAATAATAATAAGAGATTAGTTCAATTATAGTCATTTCTCACTATGACTTTCCAGGTCCTTGAGCTCCAATAAAACTCAGAGCATCTGGAGATTTCAAAACATCTCTTCAGCTCCAGGATGGTGACCAAGAGTATGGAGATTCACGTCTTCTTTAATAATACATTTAATTCCTCTACTAAAAATACTGAAAATTTAAATTATATAATACACTTCCAAGTTAGGTAAGACTATGTGAGGCATCTTTGTTTTAGAAGACAGCAGAACAGAGATCAGAAAGTTAAGTAGCTCTCCCTGCCAAAAACAAAAACAAAACAGCAACAAATACTTCTCCTAGAAGAGCTAGGAGTGGAATCTGGGTATCCTAAGATACCAACAGCATTTCAGTATGTCTGATCCAAATTAGAAAGCACCAGAATGTTCCATTTGGAGAATCAACTAAAAGCTGTGATTCTAATTTCATAGAGGTCTTTAGTGACAACTGAAAACTTTCACTTATTCTTAGCCGAATAGTTCATTCATTTACTTCAACAACTGTTGGAAATTTTCCTCATTTCCTTGAGACTTCCCTCCAATCAACGTTCTAGTTAGCATTTCCAATCTTGAAATCCCTCAAACTTTTCATCTTTCCAAAATGTATTTACATAACACTCATCCCTTCACTTGCTATCAGTCTCAGAGGATGAGCTGTTGCTCTTTTCACCATTAAAACTAACAAATGTTATCTGACACTATCTCCTTTCCTCCTTCGAGGTCCTTGTTCCATCAATTGTTTCTTCTCTCTCTTTCCTTCTCTCCCTTTCTTTTTTAAACCTAAAAGGAGTAACTTATATATATTCCAAAGTTTCCATCCATCCACTCCTCAAACCACTACATTATGTCCTCTGCTTTCACTACTGTGTCATGACCATTATCATCAAGCTCAGTCATGGTGTTCTGGTTTCCATAATCAATTGACCACTTTGAAGACCATATCCTTCTGAATCTCTCTGACGCACTTACAAGTCACTCTTACGGAAGTTCTCATTTTTGTCATTGTCAAGGAACCGCTCCCCCTAATGGTTACCTTTGGTCTAGGACTGCTTCTTCATGAGCATGCTTATTCCTTCTCTCAGCCCTCAGCTCTCTCTGCTCTCAGTCCACACAACCTCCCTTCATGAGGCTATATTCTTGCATTATCTCATTCCTTTAGCCAATCATGTCTTTTTTCAACAAATACTTCTGGTGTTGTCTTATGTACTTTGCATATTCCAGATTCTGGTTATAGAATGAAGAACCGAACAAAATCTCTGCCTTCATTGTGCTAAGATTTTAGTACATACAATGTACAAATAAAGAGTTAAAAATACTTTGTCACGTGCTAATTATTTTTATATCAAAGAAAAAAGCAGAGCAGAGGGATCAAGACTTGTGGAGGAAACCATTTGATATGGTGACATTTTTACAATAACATGAGTAAAATGAAGACAATTACCAGGTATTTTTTAAGGAAGAACATTTTAGATAAAGGGAACAGCAATTTAAAAAACTCAAGTTGGGGGATGCCTGGGTTTCTCAATTGGTTAAGTGGCCGACTCTTGGTTCCGGCTCAGGTCATGATTTCAGGGTCCTGGGATCGACCCCCTTCCCCCCACCCCCCGTTGTCAGGCTCCCTGTTCAGCAGCTTATGCACACTCTTTCTCTCTCTCAAATACACACATACATACATACATACATACATACATACATACATACATCTATCTTAAAAAATAATAAGAATAAAAAGCTCAAGTTGGAAGTATGCCTGATATATTCTAGAAATAGCAAGGAGACCAATGTGGCTGAGGTGGAGTGAGCAAGGAGGAGAACAGGATGAGCTGAGTTCAGAGATGTGGAAACCAAAAGATCATGTCAGCTTTGTAGAATATAAGGGTTAGGATGGAAATTCTAAAAATAAGGACCAGATTTTAACAGTTGCTTGAGGAAAATAGAAGGGTATTTGTCTCTCTTTTGAAAGTCTAAGGTTAAGCCCTTGAGAAACAACGTTGCCAGCTGCATGAGGCAGGGTTACCAGACCATTTGTTCTTACTGTCTTATATTCCTAAACACAGGGCTTTCAACAATGCACCTAAGATGGCTATTTCATTGTCCTACAGCACACCCCTCCTGCAGCTGGTAGTAAGAGAGAAAATAAAAGATGAAAGCAAAGGTCTTTTATTTTTAAGGTGCTGTGAATAAGTTAAACACAAAACTTACAGTAGTGTTGTTTTCACTAGGACCCAATTGCATAACCAAAATTAAAACCAGGAGAGCTGAGAAATGTAATTTTACCTGCATGCTCACATCAGGTAAAGTTCTCGTATTATAGAAGAAGGGGATAAACTATCCTTTTTTCAGTGAATTGCCTTTGTTCCTTTGTGAAGGTTAGTTGACTGCAATTGAGTGGGTCTACTTTGGGACTATATTCTGTCCCACTGAGCTATGTGGAAATTCTTTCACCACTGTCACCCTGGTTTGATGGTCTTAACTTTATAGTCTCGAAGTCAGGTAGTACCAGTCTTTCAACTTTGTTCCTCAGTATTCTGTTGGCTATTCTGGGTCTTTAGTCTCTCCATATAAACTTCAGAATTGGTGTGTCAATACCCATAAAATTGCTTGCTGGGATTTTGACTTGGATTGCATTAAATCTATCATACAGCTTTTTTTTTTAATTGAAATATAATTGATATCCAATGTTCTGTTAGTTTCAGGTGTATAACATATTGATTACTCAATGCTTATCACAATAAGAGCAGACACCATACAATATTATTATAATGTTATTGACTATATTCCTTATGCTGTACTTATACCCAAGACTTATTTATTTTATAACTGTAAATTATACTTTTTAATAGCCAATATTAATTTCACTTGCCCCCCACTCACCTCTTGTCTGGCTTCTTATCTCTTAAATAACTCTTCATCTGATTTACCTTAATATTTACTACTGCTATTGTTGCCGTCCTAATTTAGACCTTTATTAAGTCTTTCTTGGAATAACAAAAGTTTCCTGACAAACCTGTCTCTAGTCCTGTCATCTTCAAATACATTCTTTATAAAGGGTTCTAATTAAACTTGAGTCCTTTTAAATCCCTTTTTTGACTTCTCACATGTGGGCAGAAGTCTATGCCCCGAAACATGTCCTACAGCGCCTCCTACAGGTCAGCTTCTCTCTCTAGATTAACATTTCTCCCTCTCCACCTCATCTAGGTGTACTTTTTGAAGTTCTCCACAATCTGTTGTTACTCTTATGTGTTATTAAAGCTCCCTTTTATGAAATGCCCTTCTATTCTCTCTTAGCTTAGGGAAATCCAGTTTTAACGTTCTCCAAGATTATTTTCTCTGAACACATAAACACTTACTTCATAAATTCTCTACTGTCTTGTCTGCACATTTTTGTATCCCTGTATCTAACCAACACATCATACTTTTCTGTTTATATGTCTATCTGCTCCCTGAGAATAAAGTTTGGTTCTCATTCAACTTTGTTCTGGTACACTTAGAACAGTTATTGACATATTTGGAATACTCAGTATATGTTTATTAAGTAAATAATGGAACAAATAAGTGAGCAAATGTATGATCTCTCAGATTCAAGTGCCAGTAGAATTTCTGCTACATATTATTTTTCTCTCTTAAAATACTTTTCAAAGAGACCAATTTAAATGATAAAAGTCATTTACTCTGTAAACAGATGTTCAACTACTTATACTTCTCAGATTTGCTGTCAGTCATCTTTCTTTTTCTATGTTAACCATGAGAATTTGTTTCTCTCCTTATGCCAGTTGTCTTCTGTCATACATCTGCATTCCCTCTCAACATTTTCCAAAATTTTTTTTATCGCTGTGCGTACATGCCCAGATACACCGTCAGACATTTTAGTTAACAAATTATATATTTATTTCTAACTTTGATTTGACTCCTATCTGTAAAACCCCACTGTGCTCTTTCTTCTGACTTTAATCTTGCCTTTTTGGTTAGGAGTATGCAAAGGTAAAATTTGTTTCAGTGTAGTAAATAAAATGACTTATGATAGATATAAAATACCCATTATTTCACACTCAAACAAATCAAGTTTCTCTTCCCCTTTGATTATCGGCTCACTTGGGAATTTAGTTGAAGGGGTTTATCCATATGAAATTTAGAACACACTGGAAAGGGACTAAAATAAATGTTGAAAATAGTTTATTTCAGCATTTCCAAAACTTCTCATCTAAAACTATTCCTGTGAGATGCCTATTTCTATTCTGAGTCAGTTGTGTGTAGGAGGATTTAAACCTCAACATATTTCTCCTTGCTCTTATTTTCAGAATAAAGTTGTATTTTATATCAATAATTTAATTGAGAAAGACAGAAATATGAACATCAATCTTACCACAATATTTACCTTACTGAGATGAAAAAGAAATGCCATCGCTTTTTGTTCCTTAATATAAATATCACAGAAACCTTATAGAAAAAGATTTGCTAACCTTAGTTTGAATTTCAGAATTATTAAGATGGAAGAATCATGCGACTTATCAATGTACATTTCTGGTCCCTAGATCCAAAGCCTAATCAGGAAGACCACATCCTAAGAAATAGTGACTATACTCTCTAGCACACTAAAGCCATTAAGAGCTACAGATCTGAATCATACTTCAAGCTTCTGTCAGAAATGAGCCAGAGAGAAAACCCCAAGATGGTTTTCTGTATCCAGGGACATTGTGATGAACATACAGGTATAGATATAATTATAGATATTGTTATGCATCTATGATACTACTAATATAGTACTACTATATACAGAAAATATAACATAGTATTACTATATTAATATAGTAAGAATTTGTGAATGTTCAGGTAGATCATTTTGGTATACATACATATATTTATAAATTCATAATTAAATTCCTCTAATGTTAATTAAGTTTTGCTTATCTTCATAATTTACATAAAGGGGCACTTTAGCACCATAATTCACTTAGAAACCAATTAGTTTCTGTGTCATTCAATATGTTTTCTTGTTGTTTTTTTTTTCCCCAAGAGAAACAATATTCCAGTTGGAATTCTGAGATGTGAAAATGTGCATACTGGTTAAATACAGACATATCATTACTGCATTTCATGGGCAAAATACTTGAGGGAAAATATTTTAGACACATAACAATTTAAAATCAATAAAATGGCTTTCTATATAGAAGACTTCCAAAAGGGAAAAAAGAAGAAGAAGAAGAAGAAGAAGAAGAAGAAGAAGAGGAGGAGGAGGAGGAAGAAGGGGACTTCTGAAAGGGAATGTTTTCAAAAATTCTCCAAAATATTGCATAAAAAGCTGATTATATAACACAGTAATAAGATATTTCAAAATATCTGTTCATACCCTTACATGTTTGGGGGTTTTCTTGAAAATGAATTAGTTAATAATACTCTTGGGGGTGCCTGGGTGGCTCAGTTGTTAAAGCCTCTGCCTTCAGCTCAGGTCATGATCCAGGGGTCCTGAGATCGAGCCCTGTATCGAGCTCCCTGCTCAGTAAGTAGCCTGCTTCTTCCTCCCCCATTCTCCCTGCTTGTGTTCCCTCTCTCGCTATGTCTCTTTCTGTCAAATAAATAAATAGAATCTTAAAAAAAAAAAAAAACACTCTTGGGAAAGAACTATAGATCTTTCAGGTGTGAGGATAAATGATATTCAGAAGTAATTTATATTCTTACATCCCAGAGGAGCTAAATATCTTATAAAAGAATGTGTTTTATATTTAGCCTTACTCAACATATTCAAATTAATTTGTTTATTCATAACCAAGAAACTGGCCTGTATTGGCCGGCAAGTGGGTGGTTTCTTTCTAACACTTGGATCAAAAGAATTAGTTTGTCACTGGTTATAACTGATATAGGTTATTTTATGACTGGTAGATACATGACATATAAGAAACATGTTGCTAAGACAGGGCTTCTTATTGATTTGAAAACTAGAGAATTTGAATTTCTTTTTTTTTCTCATTTTAGGACTACGTGCAAACGAAACGGAGTTTTAGAAAACACTGACAGCTGAGAAAGGTCATCCAGAGGCACTTCTGATGACAAATTAGTTTAAACCTCAGACTGACAACCGGTTAAGAAGGAATTGACCATAAAAAAGAACTAGAATGGAGATTTGGGGGAGATGGTAGAGCAGGAAGGGAGAATTTTCTCTTTACCCAGACAACCACTTCACTAGCACAATCTGTCTGATCTATTTTGTAACTCTGGAGTTTATTAAAGGCTAGCAACATCCAGGGAAAGAACTAGATGGTAAACTGTGGCTAATGTTAGTCAATTTCAACTCTCAGGCAATTTCAGCTCTTAGAAGAGTAGCAGTTACCTGCCCCTTATCCACTGCCCCATGAGGCAGCTGTGTACCTGTTCCTGGAGCAGCCCGCAGGCAGCTTGCAAGAACTATCCTCCAAATTTTAGAGATCTGTGCTCTGATGGCCAATTATTGCTTCTGATCAGAGGAACAGTTCCTCAAAAACTTAAAAATAGAATTACCATTGATTTTGCAATTCCACTACTGGGTAGGTACCCAAAAGAAATGAAAAGCAAGCTCTCAGAAAGATATTTGTACACCCATGCTCAAAACAGTAAAATGTAGAAGCAACCCCAGTGTCTACCACTTGATGACGGATCAGCATTCCAATGCTGTGGAATATCATGCAGCCTTAAAAGGGAAGGAAATTCTGACATATCCTTAGAACTCTCATTCTTCTATCCCATGAAAAGCTACCTTAGACATTAGTAATACAATATTATTAAACATGATTCATTAGTCAAACATGCAAGTGAATACTGATTTTAGAGTAAAAACCTAGGTGTGAAAAATGGTTAATTGAAAGCTCTGTAAAGTTGGGAAAGTCATCTCCCTTCTCTGAGCCTCCATCTCCTGATCTCTAAAATAAGAATAACACCCACTTTGAAGCATTATGGTGACAACTCAATGAGGAAATAAATTGGAAATGCATCACACAGCATTCAACACAACACCGATTCTCTGTAAGTTATGGTTGTTATTATTATTTGGTAAAGATGGACAAGTATGAAACATTTAACTTTATGCAGAACAAGATCCTAGAGAAATAGAATTCCAACTGTAAACACATGGCTTCTTGATTCACAGAGATGATTTTAAAAGTCTGCCAGGATGGGAAAAGGGGAAAAGGCAACTTTTTCTTTTTTCTAAAAATCTTATATTAATATTAACATTTAAATGGTGTCTAGTATTACTTTGTTTTCTACTTTTTCCAGATTCTGTTAATGACTGTGGACTTTATGGTATGTTTAAGAGGAATATTTGTAATCTAGTTCTATTATGTAAAACAGATTAATCTAACTAAAAGGAGAGAATTACCATATGGTGGGGAAGAGAAGGAGGGTGTTTCAAATCCATTCTGAAAAATTACATGCTATGTAATGCTTGGAAGGAAATGTCTAACATATAAAAGTATTATAATTTCCCCTTAGAAAATGATAGAGAGAATACATATGTAATGGGTCTGATAGTCCTTCAGAAAGCTGTGGGTAGCTCAAGGGAGTCTGATGGGGATTAACAGTAACACTATGATCTGTACAGTGCTTTAAGGTTTACATAGTTATTTGGTGTTAAATCTCATTGGATTCTCATGGAAGAGTTAGGAAGTAGATAATATGCTTTTAATTTTATCAATGAGAAATATGAGGTTCAGAAAGTATAAACAACTTGTTAAAACTCACAAAAAGAGTCAGGATAGAACTGACTCACAAAAAGAGTCAGGATAGAACTGAGACTAAAATCCAGGCCTTAGGATCCTAAATCCAGAACCCAGAGCACCAGAGATTGAATTACCCACCCCATGAGCAATCAGCAGTATGACATAACCCTGTGCCGTGGTCTCCTCACCAATTAAACAAGGGTTCTCTAGCACCTGTCATAAGGTTGTCATGAGGATTGAGTGACATTACATCTTATCGCCATGACCGGCATTTAAGAAGCAAACCTAAAAATGTTAGACATTATTTTTACTAGTACCCCATGTTTCACTTTCCAGTATCATCTAAGAAGCACAAAGTGAGGTAGAGTAGAAATGATCTGAAGTTTCTAATACACCAGATATTCTCAATGTCAAAGCAACATCCTCGTAGTAGACTGGGCCAAATCCTGTGGGCTTGCTGGACAATAACTACCCTAGGAAACATTATATACTGATGGACTCGGGTTTAAAGGCAGTATGCCCTCGGATCTAAAATCAGGCAGCAATTGGTTTCTTCCCTGTTAGTTTTCATCCTAATTTTTTTCCAGTAATGTAGAAATCTCAAATCTGTGTTAAATTTCCTCCTGTGTTCTTAAAGATCCTACTTGTCCACATGTTTAGCTCACATGAACAATTCTGTGTGAAGTAATGTCAAACTTGGAACCACATTTCTTATTAAACCAAGAAGACAATACAGTTGAGTACTTTCATGAGCCAAGGACAATATTAGGTACCCATTCTAAAAAGGTTAGCATTCTAAAAAGGTGAGCTTCCATTTCTTAGAAAATCTGATAAGAATAAATGGAGGCAGACAAAGAACAAGTATGTTCCCTGCAACCCCATGAATGCTATAATGAAAAATGTGTGCAAATGTACTGGTTTCACAGGAAAGTGACCAGCAGTCTGGGGGAGGTGGGGCAAGTATTAGGTTACAGGAATCACAGATTGGAAGCTCCTGGCTGAGTCTAGTCAAAAACCAGATGAAACATGAATAACTCAAATAGGCATAAGCAATCTGTTTAGCATAAGCTCTCCATGTAAGTTTTTGCAAATTTGACTCTTGACTTTAAGCAAAATAGGACAACAAATGTGCATACGCCCAACTGTCCTTATCATGAAGCAGACAGGCAGGATATGTTGCTTAAATATATGATACAAAGTTCCTAAGAGTTACTGAAAGGCAAAGATAGTTGTTCAGTGGGAGATATATATGAAAGCATAAATGCAAATCTGCCATTTGAAGTTAGAAAGGATGTCTTAATGAACAAGAGATCACTAAACATAATACATGTCTTAGTATTTCTTGCGGATAAGCAGTGTGAAGAGATAGACATGAAATATTTTTCCCCTAAATAGTTCAGAGCATTGGAAATTTTATCAGGGTCACCTCTACAGTATGCAGGACACTGGATCAAAGATTTTTTTCAGGGCCTAATTGCTCTATAAACAATTTGATTTTAAAAGTTATTCCAAAATACACTGATCCATATGAGGTTTAGTAATCTATCAATGGAGATTTAGAAAAATGGGTAAAGAAGTGTTGCTAATGTAATTGTTTACTGCCTGATTAAGTGCATTGGAAGATTCTTCATGGATTCCGAGCACCATCTCTTACTGTTCGGGGCCAGAAAGTATCTCTTTGTGTTCTTTGTTATCATATGTATTATTTCTAGCTCATAATTTACCCATGACCATGGGAAAAAAGGCAGAAATGTGCTCATTTCACACAATACCTTGGCTTTTTAGCACTTCTTTCTGTTGAAACAACAGAGATCTTTCACCTCTGTAGTTGCCTAAGTACACATTTATTTAATGTGAGACTCATGACACGGCATCATTTGTCTAGGAACGCGAGTTTCTGATAACTCTAGAAGTTTCAAACTGCGCTTTGTTGAGACTGAACAGAAGTGCATACGTCACCCAGAGTATGCAAGAGAAGAGGAATGAAAAATCATTTTCTAGTCATGTTAAATTTGCTGTTTGGAATTTTATCATATAAATCTAAAAGAGCATGCCTTCCAGCAATGCCCCTTCTTGGACACTTTAGGCCATAATCACTGCATTTCAACAACATGATTTCTTTTTCTTTTTCTTTTTTTATAACTAAAGAACATTTATTCATTTTTTCACTAAGACTTTATCTTGAGGACATAACTAAACTGTCACCACCCCCCACCCCAGCCTGAAGAAGGGTTCGTACAGTGAATGTTATAAAGCAGATATGAACGGTTTGAAGGATTGGAACCAACATTAACTGACAAACAACCTCCATCTAAATTATCATAAAAATGTTTAAGTAAAGAAAAAGTGGGGGCAGGGGGCAATGAAGGTTTCAGATTGAACAAGAGCCTCACATTTCAACAAAACATCCAGTCCTGGCTAGAGTATACCAAAATGGAAACAGGACTGCTATAATACAAAACTCCCACTACAGCACGCTGTACACACCTGTGTTCCAAGCCCACCCCCATACTGATGGCACAGTCACCTTCTATGTATGGACATGAGAAGACAGAGCAATTCCATATGCCCATATCCTGTGTCTACCATTTCTGGCTGGGCTTAAGACTAATGTAAGAGAAAACACCATCACTGCACTGATCCAACAAGAGGAAATATCTAGGACTCAGAAGACCTTTGGTGTAACGATCAGGGTTTACCCTCAGAGCAGGTGCCACAACCTCACAGGAATTTGATACATGACCCCTATCAAGGGTTTGGAGTGACGGCCCTGCATACCAACAGCAAGAGACACACAGTGTGCAGGATACCTGCCTTTGGAATAGGTTTGGCTTTTATAAACTAGAGATGACACTGTGATCAGAACACAAATAGGTGAGAGCTAACACACCAGCTCATTTATGCATGTGAAGTCAGGGACATCATAGTCCAGAACCTTGAACTCATCCCAAGTGTGATAGGGGTGAACATCACCCCACATCAGCAGATCAGCACCACTGTGGAGGGCCAGCCTCATGTGATCCCATGAAAGCAGTACTATGCTGACCCATCAGACCACCCTTGAGGTCCTGAGACAACACTCACAGATACAAGTCCTATATTTCCTCAACACACTTAATCAATGTGACTTATGGCAAGGGACTTAAAGGGTCAAAAAGCACACTGAAGGAGGTGAATGGGCCCTAGGGTCCAAAGGGGTCTTGTCTCTGCCCAGACTACACTGCTGGCCCCAGTGAACCCCAGGCACCAGAAGGAACTTAAATACTTGAAGGGAGGCCCTCTAAGGAGCAGATGGGACCCCAGATAGAACTACATCTTGTCCTGAACTAAAAGTGCTACCAACTCTTATCTTCTTCCTCAAATATGCACCTCCTCTATTTTACCTCCTATATTTATGTCATATTAATAGATACTGTAGACAAAGTCGCATCCTTGGAAAAATAAAGATTAAAGACATTGGATTAAACAAAGTTAAGAATGCTTCTTTAAGGGTGGGATTTTGCATCCCTGCCACATTAAGTGTGCTTTGGACTTCTCCAGAAAATGCATAATCTATCCTTAGAAGGCACATTCTACATGGTAGATTACTCAATAAATGTGTTCAAATAAATTTTAAAAATGAGCCACTATGGGAAGGAAAAAGCATTCAGAGTGTTGGTGTGGTAGGTGATGAAGAGTTAGAGCTTGGGGAGACTGTGTGCTAGTCAATCCTGGTCCCAATCTCACTGGGCATATGCCAATGAGGAAGTTCTTAAATTTCTCTGTCTCACTTTTCTCACTTAAAAAATGAGAATAATAATCCAGCTGCCATGAGTGCTGTTATAAGAATTATGGATAATATATAAAACAATTAGTTAAATGCCTGGTCCACAGAAGAGTCAATATATTTTCCTGACATCATCTTCTTTGTAAGAATGCTGTGAAGGTTAAATGAGATTTGTAAAGTACTTTCAACAGAGGCTAGCACATATAAAATGCTCAAAGATGTTACTATTATTACCTCCTCTTCTTCAACACCTCTATTAAATAAGTCATATAAATTCAGCTTGAACATCCTATTTATAAGAAATTTCACTTCCTTTATGACTTCCTGTGTTAGTTTTTGAAATCTAGCCTTTGTCTCGTTTTCTATGTCTTTGTTCCTTTTTTTTTTTAAGACTTTAATTTATTTATTTGACAGAGAGAGAGAGAGATCTCAAGTAGGCAGAGAGACAGGCAGAGAGAGAGGGGAAGCAGGCTCCCCACCAAGCAGAGAGCCTCATGTTGGACTTGAGACCCAGGACCCTGAGATCATGACCTGAGCCAAAGGCAGAGGCTTAACCCACTGAGCCACCCAGGCGCCCTTCTCTGTCTTTGTTCTTAAACTTGGAAGCAACTGATAATCAGTAGGTAAATGGATAAATTGTGGTACATCAAAACATGGAATATCACTCATCTCTGAAAAGAAATGGGCTAATAAGCCTTGAAAATATATGGTAGAATCTTAAATGCATATTGTTAAGTGAAGGAAGCCAATTTAAAAATGCTACATACTGTCTTATTCCAGCTATATGACATTCTACAAAAGGCAAAACTATGAAAACATTAAAAAGATTAGGAGTTACAGAGTAGGGAGAATGATCAGGCAAAGCATGGAGGATTTTTTAGGACAGGGAAATTCTTGTATATGATACTATAAATAACAAGTACATGTCATTATATATCTGTCCAAACCCACAGAGTGTACAACACCAAAAGTGAACCCTAATATAAACTATAGATTTGGGGAGATTATGATGTGTCAATATTTTCATGTGTCAATAGTTTCATTGATTGTAATAAAAGTTCTACCCTGGGGCACCTGGGTGGCTCAGTGGGTTAAGTCGCTGCCTTCAGCTCAGGTCATGATCTCAGGGTCCTGGTATCAAGTCCCGCATCGGGCTCTCTGCTCAGCCGGGAGCCTGCTTCCCTCTCTCTCTCTGCCTGCCTCTCCATCTACTTATGATTTCTCTCTGTCAAATAAATATATAAAATCTTTAAAAAAAAAAAAAAAGTTCTACCTGGTGAGAGATGTTGATAGGGAAGCTTTGCATGTTTGGGGGCAGGGACTACACGGGATCTCTCTGTACTTTATGCTTAATTTTGCTGTGAAGCTAAAATGCTCTAATAGTAAAGTCTAGTTAAAATGAAAAAAAAAAAGTTAAGCATACGTTGTATAAGATGTTGACATCAAGGAATATTGGGTTATGGATGTACTAGAATTCTTAGTGCCATCTTTGTAACTCTTTTTAAGCCTAAAATTATTTCAAAATAAAAAGTCTAAAAAGTTAAAAATACCTTCATCATATGATCCAGACACTGTACCCCTAGTTTTATGCACATGAAAAAAATCTATACATTCATGTAGACTAGTACACAAATATTCTTGGCAGCTTTATTTGTAATAGCCAACAACTGGATATAACCCAAATGGTCATCATAGATGAGCAGATAGACAAATTCTAGTCTATCCATTCAATACTATATTATTCCACAATAAGACACCATAAACTACCGATACACAGAAAAACATGGATTAATCTCAAAATAATATTGAATACAAGGAACCAAAGAATAAGGGTATACAATGTATGATTCTATTTATTTAAATTTTTAGTAAATACAATCTAGGGGAACACAAAACCCTTGCTTGGAGCTTTTTACCAGAAAAGGCCTGGTAGGAAATGTAGGAAGGAAAGATTATAAAAGGTCAGGAGAAATCTTTTGCAGATGTGATATGCTCATTATGTTGATTTGGTAATGGTTTCAAAAATACAGGGGCGCCTGAGTGGCTCAGTGGGTTGAAGCCTCTGCTTCAGCTCAGGTCATGGTCTCAGTGTCCTGGGATCAAGCCCCGCATCGGGCTCTCTGCTCAGCCAGGAGCCTGCTTCCTCCTCTCTCTCTGCCTGCCTCTCTGCCTACTTGTAATCTCTAGCAAACAAATAAATAAAATCTTGAAAAAAATATACACATACATGCCTATATTTGATAGGTTATATATATTTATATATTTTAGATTTATTTTTATATTTGTATTATTTTTAATGTTTATTAATTTGAATATATGAATGTGTTTATTCATATATTTATATTAATCTTTATAGTACATATTTTATATATTATATATCTGATGAGTTATATATTTATGTATTTATATGCTTATAAGTTACATATGAATGTATATTTTATAATTTGATGTTTTGATATGTATACATATATAAAATAATTTAATATCAATTATATTTCAATTAAGCTGTTAAAAATATAGAAAATGTTCATTTAATTACCACTTTAAAAGAGCTCACTTACAAATTTTACATGTTTCAAATTTAGTAAGTTTTATTTTGTGTATCTTTTGATGAGAATGGAAAGTGTATTATTAACATGAATCAGCCTTTATACTTTAAATACAGTTTCTGAGCAGAGAAAGGTTTCTTTAGTTATCCAAATGATTTGGGCTGGGCTTAAAGGTTTAGCTGTTTTCACAATTTACACAACTTAATAAATTGCTTTCAACTCCACTATTTTTATACAAGATCTTCCTAAGGATCATCAGGGCATAAAATTTATAGATGTTTTGACTCTCATCAACCAGCAGCCATGCATAGACTTACTTGGAATTTTAGAAAAATGTTAAAAAGGATCCAAGTATTTCAAGTATAATTTTGGCCTAAGAAATTGCTATTTGCATATTTTTAATCCCTAGAGAAGTGAATTTCTACTATAAACTGAACTTCCCTAGGTTTTTTGCATAATTGACTATTACCCCAAATTAAAGCATTAGGTACAGTGGTTTTGCAAAGGTATTTTTGTGCTTTTGAAAATGCAAATAGTGACAGTAGTAGCATAAACTTGTGTGTGTGTGTTTGTGTGTGTGTGTTTAAGTCATTTTTTATTCTGATTTCTTTGCAATAAATTTAAAATGAGAGCCGTACACAGGAAATTCCCTCAGAATTTGATTTTACCATTCAAAAAAGATCTATTAATCACTAAATCAGTTAACATTTGTAAAGCACTTAGAAAATTGCCTAGCATATAAAACATTGTAGGTAAATGTCTTTTAAAAAAGAAAAGAAGGAAAGAAAAAAAAACAAAGAAATACTTAAAGTATGATTGGTTAATCATGTTTCTCATATTTCATAAAAATTATATAATTTGGGTCCTCTAAGTGTGACAATTCTTCATGCTATGTGCTTTATGTGTATAACTGGATTATCATTTTTGGGTTTTTTTAAGGTTTTATTTATTTATTTGACAGACAGAGATCACAAGTAGGCAGAGAGGAAGGCAGAGAGAGAGGAAGGGAAGCAGGCCCCCTGCTGAGCAGGGAGCCCGATGTGGGGCTCGATCCCATGACTCTGAGACCATGACTTGAGCCAAAGGCAGAGGCTTAACCCACTGAGCCACCCAGGCATCCCTGGATTGTTGAGTTTTAAGGCCCCAATTAAAAAGGAGCAAAATGAGGAAAACAGTTTTATTTTCTTCACCATGGGTTTCCTCACTTCACAGCAGCCTCTACCTCTCTCCTACTCACTAGGTGGTCCTCAGTTTTGCTTCTTCCAAAGGGCAAGTATTATGGAGGATACTGTAGATATGGTTAATCTGGTATTGGCATTGGCTGGTTTTGAAAAATGCCTACCTGCTGGCCCTTCTCCACCTCCTTCAGCCACCATTCACACTCACACCCTGAGTAAAATACTCTTACACCTGTAGTCCCAGCATGGACTCTCCCATGACATTCTTTTTGGGTGTTGGAGGATATGATCTCTGGATGGAAGAAAAATTATTCCCAGCCCAAATCTTGTCTGGGAGAATTTTAATTCTCCACTTCCTTTTGGAATAAATTATTACTTGTGGTAAAATACTTCCATGGTTTTCTGATGGACTTTATTTGAATTAAGGCTTATTATGAGAAACTAGTTCCTCCTCTGCCCCTGTGAATGGCAATGAATATCAACTGATTGTCATTCTCATCTAGTGACTTTAACCAGACAATGTTTTCTTTTGTTTTAAGCAGTCACTGTCTTACAATTCTCTTTTTTTCCATGAAATGATTCCACTAGACCCAATCTTTGAAATTGTCTAGCAGAGACCTTTCCCATCGATTTCGCATTAGTTAAAACTAAATTATCTGGAAAAACAAAAAACAAAAACAAAACAACAAAAAACAACAACAAAAGTATCTGAAATGATTCAGCCTAACATACGACTCCTCCATTCCATGTTGTTCCTGGCCCTACATCTCATGTAGATTTATTCAGTTGGAGATCCCCCAGAGAGAACTCTTGTTGAGAGTCCCTTCATGAAAATGCATCTTTGTTCACCTTTCGTGAAGTCCACTCTGGGCAAAAAAAAACCATTTACATTGCCTCAGGACTATCAGTAAATGAGCAGGTCAGTCGCAACAAGCCTTTTCCCTTTGGACTTTTCTAAGCAAAAGACATAAACTTGTTTTACTTCCCTCTACACTCTAGATAACACATGAAAAGCTTTCTAAATAGGTATCTTGAAGATCCATTCTTAACAGAGAAGGGAAAACCTGACAATTACTAATAATTCTCTCCCAAGAAATCCTCCACATGGGTCTTCCTCATAATCAGTCTTGTCCCCTCTTTCCCACCACCATGTTTGGCTTCAGTCTGGGTGAAGGGTCAGAGATCTGGCAAGCTAAGAGTCACCCTGAGGGCAAGGCCTCATTAGTAGTCAACCATGTCTACTTTAAAATAAGGCATATTGATATTTAACTCTATTTAATTTGGACACTTCCGTCCCAACCAAGATATCAAAACAGCCTCTTTCTGACATTTAATTAATATATAAATAATACAGTGTCATCAGTGTTATACAAGAATGCTTCTCACAGACATGCCAGAAGCAAATTCAATGGATTCCTTGATAATCAGCTCCAATGGGTTCTTAGAAATGAAATGTAAGTCATTGATAAAGACTGCTCATCAAAGAACAAAACATCTTACTATTCATCATCGAAAAGGAAAGAATGAAACCTTATTATTTATACATGAAATACTGAGATGAAACCATGGCTTTATTATAGAAAGATGAGGGGCGCCTGGGTGGCTCAGTGGGTTAAGCCTCTGCCTTCAGCTCAGGTCATGGTCTCAGAGTCCTGGGATGGAGCCTTGCATTGGGCTCTCTGCTCAGCAGGAAATCTGCTTCCCCTCTCTCTCTGCCTGCCTCTCTGCCTACTTGTGATCTCTGTCAGTCAAATAAATAAATAAAATCTTTTTAAAAATGAATAATTTTGGCCATGTTTTACAAAAAAAAGTGTAAAAAACACAAATGTTTAGAACTGAAGACTCATCTTTTTTGTGCATCTCACAAGAAATTGAAAATCATGGAATCTGTATTGAATCCCGCAGAGTTCATTGTTTCTGAGGGTTTTTTGTTTTTGTTTGTTATGTTGTTGTTGTTGTTTCTATAACTAGCCCTGCCACTTTTTAATGAGAAATAGTTAATAAAAAAAGAAGGAATGCAGCTCTTATTTTTGAGAGTGTTTTGGTTGTCCTAATAAACAACTCCAAGATATCCTGGAAATCAAAATATTTTCACATTCAAACTACAGCTGTTACCTGAAACTTTTACTAAAATCTTTCTTAGATCACCTGATTGTTCATTTGCTAATATATACTCCCTACATTAGTAATTCACTCTTATGTTGAGTGGTACCTGCAGATCACGCCTTTAGTTTTCTGCCTTGCCTTAACAATCAGCATAATTATTGCATTAGTCATGAGCATAGACTTTCTTGCCTATTTTCTGAAAGATTTTATGTTATTTTATTTCATGTTAAAATATTGTACAGTGCTCCACACCCCAACATGTAGTAACAGTCTGCAAGTTTTAAAGCATTTTTATACTCTTTACAAAGAAATGAGGAGATGCTTCAGCTTGGCATTAATCTTTCCATACTTTTTTCCCATATACTTATTTAATTTGATTACTGAAATCCTTACTTATTCTAACTGAGCCTTTACCATGGTATTTTAGGAAAACTACCTTCATTAGTATTGCCTTGAGTAGCAAATAAATGAAAGCATGAAATCATATTTACACACTTGAAATGAAGTTTGTAGGACATACTAGTTCTAAATTCTGTTGAACATATTTTAGTGCTAGTGGCATTAGTTCTATATTATACAACTTTCTTATCAAAGTTATGACTCATTGGAGGAAGTTAAAAGTTTCTCAGTTTTTTCAGTTATGTTATATAAGCTTCAGATTAATCTCCTGAAGACATCCAAAAATGCTGACAGCACTTACATCAGATTTAACAAAGGTTCATGTATTTAAACAAAACAAAACAAAACAAAAAGTGAAGAACAGGTTGTTTGGTCAGGTATATCCAGGTTCAAATTCTGATAAATCCTTTCCCTCACTTTTTCCTAATTTACTTGCTGTGTGATGATGAGAAATTTTTTGACTGACTTAAAATTTCTGAGCCAAATTTTTTATCTTTACAGTGGGATCAAAAATACTTATGTACATTGAAATGCTGTATAGAGGATCACAGAAAACAAAATAGCTAAAGTCCATTATGATTTCTGGAACAGTATTTCTCAAACTTCAAACTTTAATACGCATTCAAATCATCTGGGAACTTTAGTGAATGTAGGTTCTGATCCAGTAGGTTGAAAGGGGGATCCAAGATTCTCATTCCTGAAAAGCTCCCTGGAAGTCCCTTTGCAGGAACAGGTCCTAGAAGATCCCCATGAAGTAGTAACCATTCTACTTTTATATTAATTGCTTTCTAGACAGACCAAATTATCCTCATTCTATATGGAACATAGCAAATTTCTCAATTTTTATACTAGTTGTCCATTACTCTCAGTAGTGTATTTTAGCTATCACAAACGAGTTGACCCATGTCAAGAATTAAGACTGAGTAGAAATACAAATGTCAGGAAGAATTGTTGCTACCTGTAACTCAAGTTCTAAACAAAAAAGAAACTATTTAACTATTTTTTAAGAGTTTTGGTAAAAATAGAGTTTATAAAAGTATGAGGCACAAACACAGATCTGAAACTGTTCTAATGTCATCAATTGCCAGAAGGTTTTATAGACCTTAGGAAATTCTACAGAGGCAAACATGAATTGACCTTGTTTTTGTTGTTCAGGTTTTTTGTTTGTTTTAAGATACTATGTGCACAAAACAGTGCCATAAACAATGGGAAAATTGACAGAACATCAAATCCCTTTTAGAGGAAATGTCATAAGCTACAGGCAGGGAAATGCTGAGAGACAGATGAAGCGACTTTAGGTAATCAGAGTAAAAATTGCTGCCTGATGGAATCCAAGCAGCAAGAACCTCCTTTTGTAAAATACTTGATGACTTTTTATGGCGTTATAGCATTTGCGCTTTGTGTCGTGTGATATTCACGCGGTGACGGGCTAACCCTCTTCTCCCCCAAGAAGTTATCAGTTCTCTGCAGAAAAGTAATTCTGTGGCTGTCTTGCTAAAGATGAACTCATGAATCAGTGATGTGGGCAGAGGTGGCATCCCAGATAGCATTCTGAAAAATCCATAAATTCCTTAAGAAAGACTGTTTCTCTACTGCTGTCAGGTGCTATTATGCCCAAATCATGCAATTCTATTTGGAAACTTGAGGTGGTCTGGAAAAGTGCCCTAAGGAGCTAAAAGAAGAAAAAACTATAAAAGTGAAAGTGTCAGGGAGACAGGATATTTTATTATTGCACAAAGGTCAAGAAGAAAGATGTAGGGCTTGTCACTAAACAGTAATAGTGCAAAATGCTACAATTTAATTTAGAACCTGATCTGCAATACACTGTCAATGAGATATGAAGTTTTAGGATCAATGAGCAATATATTCTAAGTCAAGTTTCAAGAATCACCATGGGGGGGGCGCCTGGGTGGCTCAGTGGGTTAAGCCACTGCCTTTGGCTCAGGTCATGATCTCAGGGTCCTGGGATCAAGTCCTGCATCGGGCTCTCTGCTCAGCAGAGAGCCTGCTTCCCTCTCTCTCTCTGCCTGCCTCTCTGTCTACTGTGATCTCTCTCTGTCAAATAAATAAATAAAATCTTTAAAAAAAAAAAAAAAGAATCACCATAGGGGTTCAAACTCAGAACAAACCAAAACAAACTAACATTGTCTGAGAGTTCCAATATTTTGATGAACGAAACAGCATGCACAGACAAGTTATCTCATTGTCTTATGAGATATCTCATTGTTTTATATTAAAGACTCATTCCATAAGTCTGTTATATCTGACAGGACAAGAATGTACTCATATATAATAACCTTGCATGCTTGGCTGGCATTTAGCCTCATCACAAAAGAGTTGGTCAGTGGATGGAACATATTTCAAATATATTGAAAGAAAGAATCAATGATTTTGAGCATAGAGTTGGTTATATCAATTTATCTTCAGTAAGGTGATGAGAATTAAAAAGAAATAACATTTGTTTGAGGTTTTGTTTTCTTTCATGGTTACTTTTCCTATGGATAACTTCTATTTTTTTCTTAATTGAGGTACAGTGGGCATAACATTATTAGTTATTATTATTAGTTTCATGTGTACAACATAATAATTTGATATCTGTAGAGCAAAAAGACCACCACAAAAGTCCAGTTCACATCCATCAACTTACACAGTTACAAGATTTTAACGTTTTCTTCTAGTTTGTGATGATGCCCAGTTAGCTGTCTTTTCTCAACTTCCTTTTGAAATGCCTGAGAAAACTCTGTGTAGAGTCTTAACCACGAAAGCCCAGAAAACTAAGAATGCTGGCAAAGATGTACCAATTTCTGGGATGTTTTACTCTAATTACTACATATCTAGGCTGTAAACCCAGTTAAGAGGAATTTTTTGCAAGAGCAAAATGAATAAATGAATTACATTTTAATTATGTTTCTTTATTAATTCTGTCAGTCAACCAATATAACCATATGCTAAGTTGGTGATACAATTATGATTAGCTGGAGTGATGCAGACTTTGTTCTCATTGAACTCAAAGACAAATAGAAAATCAGAGAATAATTGTTTAAAAGAACACTGGAGGTATTTAAAGATATGCTGGGAGCTACAGGAATGCTGTAAGAATGTAAAAATGTTAAAAGCTAATACAGGGGCGCCTGGGTGGCTCAGTGGGTTAAGCCGCTGCCTTCGGCTCAGGTCATGATCTCAGGGTCCTGGGATCGAGTCCCGCATCGGGCTCTCTGCTCAGCAGGGAGCCTGCTTCCTCCTCTCTCTCTGTCTGCCTCTCTGCCTACTTGTGATCTCTGTCTGTCAAATAAATAAATAAAATCTTTAAAAAAAATAAAAAAAATTTAAAAAAAAGCTAATACAAAGGATATTTTGAACAAATAACACTATTGTTTTTAACAGTGAAATTAACTAGAAGCATTTGCAAAGATACGAAGGAAGAGAAGAAAATGCATGATGTAATCACTACCTTTTCACAAATCTTGGGCTAGTTCTGGACAGTTCAATAAGATAATAAAAATGATTTAAATAATATAAACTACCATCATTATTTGTAGAATACTTATTGAACTGAAAAATCTAAAGAAAATGGATTTAAATCTTTTATGTGTATTAAGCAGGTGACTATATATGACTAGGGACAAAATACATAAGTCATAATTTTTATGTTATAAGACATAATATTTCACCAACAAAATATAGCATTTTTATAGCAATACAATAATGAAATTCCCAGAACAAGTTTCATAGATACACACACATGCACACACACAGAATGAATATATTTTAAGTGTACTATTTTAATAAGTGATATTAAAAAAGCCAAATACAGTATAGAATCCACTATTATCTGGCAAAGAGAGAGGGGCAGGAATGAAAAAATGATTGGAGAAGAAACAAGAATTCTGAGACCCCCACCCTAAGAATATTTCCAACAACAGGTGGGTACTTACAAGCTTTCCCCCGTTTCTGCCCATCAACAAAACATTTACTTTTTGGTATTTAACAAAGGTGGAAGAATCTTCTTAGTCCTTTAATTTTGCTATAATATCTATCTGGGCGTGCTTTGCCAACTAAATATTAATATTTAAAACAGTTGTAAGTTCAAGGCACTTGCTACAAGAGAAGGAAAGTTCACAGAGATGTGTTGCGGTTCTCTTTGGATTCCAAGAGACAAGGATGTGAATATAATATTATGCTAATAATTCTCAATAGCACTTTGGGTTTGTTCTTCCCTCTCCTTTCCTCTACCATCACCAGATATTTTCGCTCAGAGATAACCAGTGCTGCCTGGAACTGGAGGACCCCTTTGCAAATATGAATCTAACCAGAAGCCACTGAGTTAATTTGCATCCTGGAATTGAAATGAGGTGAAGGGGTTACATTAAATGATGAAGATAGTGAGGGGAATGATTCAGTTACTCCAAGTCAGTAGTATGGTCAGGTGGAGAAACTGGCTCTCTGGGTTTATGTGACCACAACCAGAGGGAAGTGTCAGCAATATCTACAGAGATCAGAGTCAGACAAGTAAATGATTTCATGCGCATGTTAATGGTATTTACTATTATAAGAAAAGCTCTGCCTAGGACCATTCTATGCACAGCGAGATTCAAAGATTAAGCCCAGCCCATAAATGCACCCTTCATGTTCAAGAATTTATGGAGAAAACGGGATTTCATTTCATCCGAGAAAAGTGTAAGACCTAAAAGCATTTGCTCTCTTCTTTCATTTTAAAAGAAGAAAAATAGAAATTTTGACATGATTGATTAATTGCTGCAAAATAAACCACTTTAAATTCAGTGGCTTAACAATAACCACAGATTCTGTGGTAGAGGATTTTAGTTTGTCTTTGGTCTATGATATCTGGAGCCTCAACTAGGAAAGCTCAAAATGTTGGGGTATACCAAGATGATGGGGGCTAAAGCCATCTGAAGGTTTATTCATTCATATGTCTGTCACATGTTTAGGACCTAGGCTGGAATGACTCCAAATTTCGGCAAATTTGGGACTATCAACCAAAGTACATACACATGGCTTTTGCATATAACTTGACTTGGGCTCCCCAGTGGCAGGGTCCCAAGAGTTACCATCCCTAGAAGAGAGGCTGCATCTGAGAGCAAGATGGAAGGTGGAAGCTGCATGGCTTTTTCTGAGCCAACCTAGGAAGCCCCACAATTTCACATCTGAATCATTGCACCTGATACAGACAAGTCCTCAGGTCCAGCCCAGATTCATAGGGAGGGAAATAAGACTTCACCTCTTAAAAGGGGAAGGATAAGGTAAATTGCAGAAGAACATGTGGGTTGGGAAATGCTGCTGGGGATCATATATATATATATATATATAAAATCTTTCTGATATATATACAGTTTCTGATCATGAAACCAAATTAAAAATATTAGCAATCAATGGGGATTATTTCCTTGATTTTAAGATGATTATGTTTAAAGGCAGAGTATTAATTTAATATCAACTTTCCTAGAGAAGATGACTTCTAATCATGATATGTAGCCCACATTTGGAAAGTTAGATATTTATGTAAAATTTATTCTGTGGCCAGAAATGTCACTGAGTGCCTTCTGAATATAATTTGACTGTATTTTTACAGCAACCCAGTGAGTTGATACTAATATCCTGATTTTAAAAATGAGAAAACTAAGGTACACAATCAGACAGTAAAATGTATGGTATAGTTATACCAATTAAAATGTCATATTGGTGCAGATAGATCACAATAGTAGCCAAGGTTGTACCCAAACAAATTTTATGAAAGAGAAACAGAGAAAGAAAAAGAAAGAGAGAGAAGTCTAAATGGAGATAGTTTGGTTTATTTAATAAATAGAGCTATAAATTTAACTTACTAATCAATCTGGGTGAAAACTATTATCAGTTCATTTTTTAATAAACTTCTAATTTAAAATAGTTGTAAATTTACAGAAAATTTGTGAAGGCAGTATACAGACTTCCCATAAACTCTACAGCCAGTTACTCTTATATTTAACATCTTCTACTGGTGTGGAACATTTGTCACAATTCATGAATAAATATTATACGATTATGAACTACAGTCTACACTTTACACATATGTTCCTAGATTTTACCTAATGTTCTCTGTATCCTCCAAGATCCTATCCAGTCACCTAGCCCCCTTAGGCTCCTCCTGGCTACAGTAATTTCCTCAGACTTTCTTTGCTTTGATGACCTTTACAGTTTTGATGATTATTGGTCAGGCATTTTGTGGTATATCTTTCCATTTGAATTGATCTGATATTTCTCTCATGATTGAACTAGAATTCTGGGTTTTTGAGCGGAACACCACGGCGGTAAAGACCATTTTCAATCACATCATATCAAGGGTACACACTATAACATGATTTACGACGCCTGAAGTTAACACCAATCACCTAAGATAGTATTTGCCAGGACTCCCCACTGGAGAGGTACTCTTTGTTTTCTACCTTTCCATAGTATGTACCCCTCTGAAAGACATCAGTAGGAGCAGCCCACACCTGAGGACTGAGGAATTTCGCTCCACTCCCCGGAAGGCAAAGTATCTATACACATTATTTGGAACTCTTTGGTATGGTTCTTTTCTTCCCTTCTTACTTATTTATTCAGTTGTTTATTTATGTCATTACAGATTCATGGATATTTATTTTCTGTTTTGTGTTATAATCCAATACTACCTTATTTGTCATGTTGCTCAATTTTTCCTAGTTTTGGGCACTAGGAGTCCTTTGAGTTGGCTCCTGTGTCCTTTTAGTGTATCCTTTAAAAAAAAAAAAAAAGATTTTATTTATTTATTTGACACAGAGAGAGAGAGATCACAAGTAGGCAGAGAGGCAGGCAGAGAGAGAGGGGGAAGTAGGCTCCCCACTGAGCAGAGACTCGGATGTAGGGCTGGATCCCAGGACCCTGGGATCATGACCTGAGCCAAAAGCAGAGGCTTAACCCACTGAGCCACGTAGGCACCCCATTTCTTTTTTTTAAAGATTTTATTTATTTATTTGACAGAGAAAGAGAGATCACAAGTAGGCAGAGAAGCAGGCAGAGGGAGGGGGGAAGCAGGCTCCCTGCTGAGCAGAGAGCCCACCTTTTAGCATATCCTTATCCCTGTGAAACTTTTTGATCAGCCATTTCTCTAAGGAGTTCAGAACTAATTTATCGGAGAACAGTATTAGAAACAAGACCCGAGTTCTTGATAGTTTTTTATACTTTTTCTTTTAATTTTGAGATATTTATGGATCCACAAGAAAATGTAAAAATAACAAGAGTTCCTTTATAACTTTTATAAAGCATCCCCTAATGATATCATGTTAGAAAACTATAGAATGGCATTATAATCAAAATGCTATATTTATTATATTTATTATTTAATGATAAGGAAAGGGAAGTTCTAGTTGGATTATTCAAGATTCCAAATATGTTCATTTGATCAAGCATAAGCTGAAATAGATATAGAATCTTCTCTTGGAACCTGGGACAGATAAAGCACGGCCACCTATAAAAAAGATGGGTACTGTCCCTGGGATGCTCTGAGGAGCTAAGGATACTCTGATCTCCTGTTCTCTAAGGAACCTGATAGCAGTTATCCTCTCTACTTTTTGCCCCATTTATCTCTCTCTTTTTCTAATTTTCCCTTGATGATTGATTGAATTAACAGGCCTCATTAAATTTCCTTCCTAGTCCCCAATATGACTGGCTATTGATGATTCTTATTATCTGATGAAATTTTTTTGCCTGTGAGTATCAAGGAACAGCTGGAGATCCTAAGAACCTTTTCCAGCATTCCCCTATGATGATTTTATTCATTTTTGTGCAATTTGCCTGAACACTTTTGAAATTCTCATTATTAACCGTTTTCCCTAGAAGGAAAAAAAAAATCAAAACACAAATTTAAAACAGACAAACAAACATGAGGCTGTGTCTCTCCAGGCCCTGTTTGTACTGTGACACAATGCCAGTCCTACATTGTGGCCATTAAGTTACCCAGTTCTAATTTTCTATTTTAAGGAAAGCTCTTCCGCAAGTAAATATCAGCGCTGTAATGACATCCTCCAGGTAAATACCTGCCCCTGCCTGCATATAGATCCTTGACTTCATCTCAAGATTCTGAGACTAGGGACACCTGGGTGGCTCCATTGGTTAAGGATCTGCCTTCAGCTCAGGTCATGATTTCAGGGTCCTGGGCCACAAGGAGCCTGCTTCTCTCTCTCCCTCTGCCAGTTGCTCCCCCCGATCGTGCCCTCCTTCTCGCTGCCAAATAAATAAACAAATAAAATCTTAAGGGGAAAAAAAAATATTTTGAGACTAGATTCATCTTACATGGTAAACACCCAGACAATAAAACTTGACAGATTCCCAACTATAATCGCAAAGGGACAGTGAAACACCAGCTTTAAAACTTTTAAACAAGTAGCTTGTATACTGTATCTAAACCAATCAAATCTTCACGTAGAAAGAGACTTAAAATAACCAAATTAATACTTGTGTTTTTACTCTACAAATTCATTCAAGGCTATGGCATAAAACATCATTCTTGTCTAAATTTGGATGCGTCTTTTCTCAAGAGTGCGTGACACTTGACAGACTTGAAACCAACTCTTTGTCACTGCCTAGAGTAACTGACTTAAAAATAGCTAATGATGAAGTTACTAAAGGAATGGAACTCCCAAATTTTCATTTTAATTAGATTTTTACTCGTCATTTCTTGTCCTCCTTATCCATAACATTTAGAACTTGAAGAGCGGCCCCTGCTAAGGGAAGCAGACGTGGTAACCACTAGATTACAGAACCTCCCCAGCCCCTGCTAAGTACATGAAGAACAAAATCAGATGAGAAATCCAAAGCCTCATGTTTTCATCCTGAACTGGGATACAGCATCACACGTTACAGCCAAAATTTATGAGTAAACATTAAATTAAAGGCTAGAGAATGAAATCTTCATGGTTAATTGATGATTCCAATAGGAATGTGATAGAGGCTTCTAAAACAGGCATTTTATTTAAAACTATCTTTCATTTTTTGCTACCAAAAAGAAGAAATTGGAGGGACGCCTGGGTGGCTCAGTCCGTTAAGCATCTGCCTTTGGCTCAGGTCATGATTCCAGGGTCCCTGCCTGGGTCTCCCTGCTCAGTGGAGAGCCTGCTTCCTCCTCTCTCTCTCCCCCTCTGTCTGCTGTTCCCCCTGCTTGTGCTCTTTTGCTCTTTCTCTGTCAAATAAATAAATAAAATCCTAAGGTGGGGGGAAGAGCAAACTGGAACCTACTATGGAAGGAAAACTCTAATAATTGAGATCTTTGTTAATTGTGGTGTAATCAGTTCTGCAGGCACACTTAAACAGAGGTAAGAAAGATAATAAATAGTGCTCCCCAAAAGAGAGGTTTGACTGGGACCTGAATCTCATGAAAAATAAAATGGACTATTTCAAATGAATTTGTGACTGAAAAAAATAAAGTTACTTAGTTTCTTTTTTTAAATGTCACTGTGATAGATTTCTACTGATTAGTTTTGTAGTCTTCTTGCCTCCAGTCTGTCCTTAAGGTAGGCAAAGCAAACACACCCATTGTTCAATATCATTCATTTGGTCACTTGAAATACAGTTACTAAAAACAACTTCAGAAGGTGGCAAAGTTTTATGGAACAATTAAAATGACAGCATCCCCAAGATCCTTGGCTTTTCACCACAGTAGACCAATTCTCTCTCTCTCTTTTATGTATTTATTTGACAGAAAGAGCAGGAGCAGGGGAAGCTGCAGGCAGAGGGAGAGAGTGAAACAGGCTTCCAGCAGAGCAGGGGTTATTTTTCCCACTGGTGGTGGAAAGTGTGCATTTCAAAAACTGTTTGCAAGAAGGTATGGAACTGTCTACCTCTGGACAAGAGCATGACTTAACTGGATTTCAATCAGAGGAATAAGGGTAGCAAAATAAAAGCATGGTGATAAGAAACTTCAAACTCTTTCCCTAAAGACAACCTTCTACTTCTCTATTTCTACATTTTATCTCTTCCTCAACCTTCTACTTCTCTATTTCTACATTTTATCTCTTCTACATTTTATCTCTTTTCGAACTCAGTATCCAAAATACAAATAATACAGTCAAGAAATGGACAGAAGACATAAAAAGACACCTGTCCAAAGAAGACCTTCCACAAATGGCCAATGAGCACATGAAAAAATGCTCCACATCACTTGGCATCAGGGAAATACAAATCAAAATCATGAGTGCTTAAAGAAGTCACTCGCGATCTATAATGGCAGGTTGATCAACTAAAATACCAAAAACATTCCATTTCCTCTTTAAAACACAGAGACTGCACTTCAGTTGGCCACCAACTGCAACCCAAAGTCGCATGTTTCAAATGAGAAAGCACGATACTCGCCAAAAATCTAGGGGGCACTGTATACAAACTTTAAAATATTTATAATGATGCATTATCTATTGCAAAGAATCTTACACACTCACTACATGACTTTGAGAGGGATTGGGTGGTTCCCTAGTTTTGCCAGTATCTCACAGACTTAATTTTCTCAATTTATTGAGTATGTTCCCATCTCCTGGGGATGAAATCACATCATCCTCATTCACTTCACACATGGCCCTTGTGAGAAGTCTTGACTGGACATACGGGGCAGGCACAATCTCTCCTTGCGGACAAAGCTCCATGGGAAGCAGATTACCCAGAAATGACTTCTTAAAATATGGACATATTAATGAGATTAGCTGATCTAGTGATATCCCTACCATCAAAGGTATAGGCATAAGGCAATCCTTACAAATGACACAGAGAAGGGATGATCCCTTCTGATTATCCAGAGGTTATAAAACATATCACCAAACAAATCCATAGCTTTCAAATGATCTGAGCCTGACATATATCCTATTGTGGGTTCTTTCTTCAGAATTATGCTTATTTTAAAAGTCGTGTTAAAGCTAAATACACCATGAATTAATTCATACAAAGCACTTAGAACAATGTCTGGAATATAGTGAAATCTTCATATGTGTGGTGTAATTCCATATAAATTATAATTCTGTAATTCTCCTTATGCCAGACCAACACGTACAAACCACAGGTTTATCCAGGTTTCCATTCAGGAAAAAGTGAATTCTTGCCCCTAGTAACTTGCAGGTATTCAACATTTGACAGATCATGAAAAGAGTATTTGCAGGTACACTCTACAGAATGCCCCATGATTACTTTGACAATATTAATGACTTCGGAAGGAAAGGGAGATTAGGCATCCCTCAGACAAAATAACGTAGAGTGAAACTGATTATTGTAAAATACCGATTCCAATAGCGACACCAGGCACTGATAGCTACAATATTCATTTTGGCAGTACAATGCATTTGCTAAGGAGATGAACACATCATAAACCCATTTCCCTAATGCATACAAATTTTATTCTGAGCTAAATGTGTTCTTATGTATCCTGCTTTATTCACAAATACAAAGAGGACTTTTTGTTTAGACCCTGCATGTTTCTTGATTTTTTTTTCTTTTTGCTTGTTTGTTTGCTTTTTCTAAAAAATGATTTTGTTTCACATTGGCAATAGAAAAGTTAAGCACAAAAGCCTTCAAAAAAGACCTAAGTGACTTTTTAAAAACTCTTTTAGGAAAAACTGTCCTTAAAATGAAATGAACATATATAGAAATTTAGCATGCAGCTGGTACAAGACACAGTGAAGGACCCCTGCTATGCTCAGGGAAGAGAAGAGACCCAAGAGACAGTCTTAGAAGCCACAGCAGATGGCCCTGTTAAGCCAGAGCAGGCCAATTAAACTTGTATTTGGAGCACTCTGTTACCCCTGGAGGACAGAGGGAAAAAAAGAAAGTAGGAGGCACCACATTTAGTAACGGTTCAGGCTGTAAAACCAAACCTGTAAGAAGTATGTCCCTGGGAATGAGATGCTTTTCATTTGGACTGTGCTTTTTATTTTATGCATTGTGATCAGCAGTCAGGGATCCTGACTATGCTGGGTGTTATTTTTACATTTCAAAGGAGCACAAATGAAGCCAGGTTCCCTGTTGCTGTGTTTTTATTTAGTTCAAATTTACTCTCTGGGACACATGTCTTTTTAGCAGCCCTGATAGAGGGCTCCTCTAGAACAACCCCACAGGAAAAGGACAGAGCAAGACATTGAAGAATTTTAAAATTCTTCTTCGAGCTGGGTTGATCTTGGGGGGAAAAAACAACAGCAAAACAGTGTTTCCAAATATCAGTAGCTTCTCTATGCTACCTAGGAGGCTCTGCCTGCTGCTTTAACTAATTGTATATATGGGAAAAGAATGAATCAATGCATTTGGAACTTGCTTTGAATATACACTATATGCAATTATGGACAGATGCAAATAGTCAGATTTCTGTTTGGTGCAGGGAGGGAAGTATTAGTTTGCAGGTATTCCTAAATACCTGAAATGAAGGCTCTGCTCCGGTACAATTTCAGAGGAAACAGATTCTTTTTTATTTAATCTTCACCAATCTAATTCTTTGGCAATGACTAAAATTCTCATAGACTTAGTCCCCTGATTTAAGGCACTGAAGGTCATTACTAAAATTTAAAAGGCAAGGGAAACAAAAGCAAAAATGAACTGTTGGGATTTTATCAAGATAAAGAGCTTCTGCTCAGGAAAGAAAACATAAACAGAACTAAAAGGCAACCTATGGAACAGGAGAAGATATTTGCAAATGATGTATCAAAGGGCTGGTATCTAAAATCTATAAAGAATTTCTCAAACTCAGTATCCAAAATACAAATAATCCAGTCAAGAAATGGGCAGAAGACATAAACAGATACCTGTCCAAAGAAGACCTTCATAAATGGCCAACACACACCTGAAAAAATGCTCCACATCACTTAGCATCAGGGAAATAAAAATCAAAACCACAATGAGACACCACCTTACACCAGTCAGAACGGTTAAAATCAACAAGTCAGGAAACAACAGATGTTGGTGAGGATGTGGAGAAAAGGGATCCCCCTACACGTTGCTGGGAATGCAAGCTGGTGCAGCCACTCTGGAAAATAGTATGGAGGTTCCTCAAGTTAAAAACAGAACTAACCAAAACCCACAATTGCACTATGAGGTATTTACCCTAAAGATACAAGTGGAATGACCTGAAGGGGAACCTGAAGCACAGTGTTCACAGCAGCAATGTCCATAATAGCCAAACTGTAAAGAGAGCCTGTTCCATTGAAAGATGCATGGATAAGGAAAATATTATATATATAATGTCTTATATTATATAGATATTATGTAGAATGGAATATTAGTCAGCCATCAGAAAGGATGAATACTTACCCTTTATGTCAACGTGGATAGAACTGGAGGGTATTATGAAGAGTGAACTATGTCAGTCAGAGAAGGACAATTATATGGTTGTACTCATAGGTGGAATATCAGAAATAGCACAGAGGGAAAAAAATAGCACATAGGATGATAGGGGAAGGGAAGGAAAACTGAATGGAAAGAAATCAGGGAGGGAGACAAACCATGAGAGACTCTTAACTATAGGAGATAAACCAAGGGCTGCTGGTGGAGAGGTGGGGAGGGGGAGGGGGTAATTGGCTGATGGGCATTAAGGAGGGCATGTAATGTGGTGAACGCTGGGTGTTATATGCAACTCATGAATTACTGAACTCTACATCTGAAACTAAGGATGTACTATATGTTGGCTATCAATAAAAAAATATATGTAGCGAGGATATTTCACACTGATTCTCTGATCACTTGGGGAAGGGGAATGATATGTATTAACCTCTGCATGTCATACAGTTTGTTAGAAACTCTGAAAAGTGTTTTCTTGAATTCAGGCAATTCTTACAGAGAGTGCATATTAATTTCCATTATAAATATGAAAAAACTGAGGCTCCGTGAGCTTAAATGATGTGCTCAAATTTGCACTGCTAGTAGACTAATCAGAACATGAGTCATTTTAAGTCCAAACAATTCTTTTCACTATTTTGCCTCCATCACATGTACTTGGGAAAAATGATTGGGGCCACTATATTCTACTGGTAGCATGGGCTTCGGGCATGCAGAAATGCTGAAAGCACTGCTATGGAGAAAACTCTGAACAGCTTTTAATTAATGCAGAATCTTTAGTAAGTAGTCTTCACGGAGGGGGCAGAAGAAGAATGTTCTACAGAGACAATTATGTGCCCATGTGTGCTTTGGGCATGGAAGTTTCCCCCTTCCCACCAAATCTTGATAATCCTGAATGATTCTGGGGTAGAGCAATGCTTCATCAATGCTTCGTCCTTCCAACTGAGAACCACTGACCCATAAGCCCAAAGTTTGGCTAGAGGTTACAGCTTCAGAAGATTTGTCTCAAATGAATGTAAAATGTTCTTGGTTCCTGGTTATAGGACAGAATTCCATTCCTTTACGCCAGTTCCTTATAAGCCAGATGATTTAGGACAAATATATATATTTTGGGCTTGTGTGTTCCCCTCTACAAAGCAAGTTGATTATGCTTAAAACAGCCCTTAAAATGATTTCCTTTTTTCTAGAAGTGAAATCTTTAAGATATGTGAACTCATGCCACATGGCACACGCATAGTTGAAATAATTCTGATAATAGTTACATAGTTACATATAGTTACATAGTTGAAATTGTTCTGATTGGAAAAGGGGTTTAGGAAGTGGTAGAGCCATTTCCATAAATACCAAGGATTCTGTGGACCACACCCTACAAGTCACTGTGTCCCTAACATCCCTTTCAGTTACAGAAAATATATTAAACCACCACATCATTCCTCACTGAAGTCTAGAAGTTCTTTAGTATTCTCCAGAACAAAAATGAGCTTAAGTTTAGACTGATGTTTTTAATTTAAAATAGTTTGTGAGTGGTCATATATTCTCTGACTTAAGATGAAAAAATGAGTCTAAACACATGAGGTAAAAAGACAAATAAGAGACTCTCTACAAAGCATTTGCTCCCTCTCCTCAGCTCTGTACACTGACTCTTGTCAGTGAAGGGAGCTGAGCTTTGTGATTTTTTTGAGATGTTTCTATGAAGTCTCCTATTTTAATATACTGATAACTCACTAATTATTTTTTCAAATTCTATCCAGAGCAAACAAAAACATATTCGAGAACCTCTAGATGCCATCCTAGGATTTCCAGGCTATTGCAGGTCAAGTTTGTTTATTTTATTTTATTTTATTTTTCAAGTTTGTTTAAAACAATGAAAGTGTAACACAAAATAGGAGAGATTCATATGATGACTTTCATATGTTGTTGTATTTAATTCGCACTTCAGCACTGGGTGGCACGAAGAACAGACCTTTACCTTACTGTAAATAAGCCTGAATGCCACACCGTTTTCAAATGGGGAGATGGGTGGGTGTCTCGTTTTGTGATTTAACTCTATGTTTTCATAGAGTCCCTAGAGACTTCCACCTGGCCAAGTCAAGTGCATACTGTAGCAACAGCTGCTGCTGAAGGAAGGGTCACGAGAAAACATTTTCTCTCTCCTCTTCTGCTCCCTCCTCCTTTTTGCTAGTTCTGCAAATCCACTCTGCACTGTGCCAAGAAAATGCCATCTGCCTCCTACACAAAAGGCAACAGTTTCCAACATAAGTAAGCAGTTTTGCAGCTCTGGGGTAGGAATGTGTGGAAGTTAAACTGCAGTTAGAGGGAAAGAATCCACAGCTTACATCTTGACATACCTTTCTAATTGATGCTTTGGTGTAATCTTGCTTTCTTAAAACCATTTCTTACTAAGCAAATGGGGACTTTAGGATCATCATCTCTCCATGAGATTGAAAATGAGATCTTAAAATTAAATTGGTCTCAAGCACTTGTATTTACTCTAAATGACCATGTGTATGTTGGGGCAGAGTACCAAGTAGGCTCATAAAACAACAAACTTCTTCAAATTTCAGGCTCCTAATGACTTTCTTAGATGTTCTAAAAATTGCATGGAGTACTGGGTGTGGTGCAAAAACAATGATAACTGTTACACTGAAAATAAATTTAATAAATAAATAAATAATAAGTAAATAAAAATTTAAAAAAAAGAATATTTTGTAATAAGAATTCACTTCTCACAGGAACTTTAAGGAATAATTCCAGTCTTTGGCAACCTATTCATAAGAAGGCTAAAACTTTCATAGTGTTTGAAAAGTAGATGGTAGTCAAAGTAGACTCCATTAATGAATAGTAATGTGATCGTATATAAATTACATAATTTCATGAGCCTCATCTGTAAAATAAGAGGCTTTGAAGGTTAGATGATATAATTCATATCATAGGGTGTCTCCTTCATCAAGTAGTTTTACAGATTAGATGATATAATGCAAGTAGAGTTCTAGGTACATAGCAAACATTCAGTTCTCTACATTTTACTACTTCACTCAGGTCCCACTGACTTGATTTATGATCTCAAGTTAAACAATGTATTTTGCCTACTTACATCAATCTATAAATTGCCATCTCTGAGGATACATACTTTTCTTATGTAATGGGGTTCCTTGAAGAGTCTAATAAGATCACAGATATGAAAGCATTATGAAAGTTATACATATAAATCTCTAAATGTGAGTATAATTACCATTTGTCATAATCCAATAAACCCTTGAGAGTTGGCTTAGTGGAATATAATGATGGAGGTGTTAGGCAGAAGCCACATCATAAAGGGCTTGATAAACCATGATAAAAAAAATCATAAGATCACTGGACTGTATCAATTTCAACTTCCTCATTGTGATGTTATCTTATAGCTGTACAGTAAGTCACCATTGGGGGAAACAGAGTAAAGGCACACAGCATCTCTCTGTACTATTTCTTATGACTACATATGAATCTATAATTACCTTATTTTTTTTAATGAGCATAGAAAACCATATACTTTATCCTGAGGTAAATGGATTAGCCACTAGTGGGTTTTACACAGGAGACTGAAAAGATTAGACTGTTACTTTAGAAAGATTCTTTTGGAGACAAGGTAAAGGGGAGACCAGAGAGAGAGAGAGAGGAAAGAAGCAAGAAGGGAAGAAAGGGAGGGAGGAAGGAGAAAGGGAGAGAGATAGGGAGGGAGAGGGAGGGAGGAAAGGGAAGGAAAGGGAAAGGAAAGGGGAAATGTACAAAGGACATTAGAATTTCCAAGGTGGATTTTCAAGAGTTTTAAGTAAGAGATTAACATAAAAAAAAGGAAATGAAAACGGAGAGGAAATTGTTTTTTGAGACACATGAAGTGTAAGGAATGGATACATGTTTATAGATCATTAGACACGATTATAAGGCAGAAACAGCAGTCAAGAAAAATGTTCACATTTTTAACTTGAACAATTAGATGATGGTGGCTACATTTACTCAAATAGACAATAGGGAAGAACATAGGAGAGAGAGAGGGATGTAAGGACACTGGATTAGGAAGTACTGGGTTTCAGTGCTTGGGAGATAAAGAGAGATGATTAGTAGACAGGTATACACATATTTCTAGATCTCAGGATTGAGGTCTAGGTTAGTTTCATATGCATATACATATGGCTCCAATCCTTGGGAGTAGATGAACTCACCCAAGAAGTGCACATAGAGTAATAAAAGTAGAGAATCTAGGACAGAAAAGACAAATCTGTGCCCCTTATTTGAGCCAAGTCATGAATGAATTTGTCCTGATAAACATTCAAGATGTCTAGGATGATGCATAATGTCAATGATTCCAGAGAGGCCACAAATATGAAAAGAGTATACTGTACCAATACAGAATTTCCACCAATAAAATAAATTGTTACATAATATGGTTTGAAGCACTAAATGTGATACATGTAATTTAACTTAAGAAAATTGTTTCTGGTGGGTGTTCCCTCTTTATGATCCTTCTTTCCTGCTTCCCTAAGATCTCATCCCCTTTTCTCATTTCAACATTGTTAAGTTCTATCACACAAGTGAAAAATTAAGGCAAATGTGATTATAAAATACTGAATTTTCAATGTGCTGCATTTAATGCTGATCAATATTATTTTTTTCTCACAGTTGCTTTCCTGTCACTAATTTTTCCTTTGCCATCTAATTCATTTTTCTTTATCATTACTTTGAAACTCATTAGCGACCTGTTTTTGAAAACATCTTGGGTGCTATTTTTTTATACCTTTGCTGTACTGTACATAATTTTGCTCTTAGTCACCCAACTGCATTTTTTAAGAATTTATTTTTTAGGCAGTTTAAGGTTCACAGAATCATTGAGGGGGAGGTACAGAGATTTCCCTTTCCGCAGACTTGTTCAGCCTTCCCCATTATCAACATCCCCCCCCATCACAGGGGTACCTGTAGTACAATTGATGAGTCTACACTGACACATTATAATCATCCAAAATCTATAGTTTACATTGTGGTTCATTCTTCCTGATGTACCTTCTGCAAGTTTGGACAAAATGTATAATAGCATGTATCCATCATTATGGCACCATCCAGAGTTTCCACTGCTCTAAAACCTTCTACGCTCTATTTAACCTTCTCCATCAGAATCAGAAGCAATGAGTGAAAAAGCAAGGCTTCCACCAAAGAAAGCTGAAGATAGAGACCAGAAGAAGAGGTAGCAAGGCAGGAAAACCAACTCAAAGCAAAGTCAGAATGATAAAAAGATGATCTGAGAATATGTTTTAGAGCAGCTGCTTCTTTTTGAGGGAAGTTTTCTGGCAAGTGGGCATAGGAAACTGTTTTAAAAATACCCCACATACAGGGAAAGCAGCAGGGCCAAAGAGTTCCAGTTTGATCCAACAGGAGCATGGATAGTCCAGTGTACTGAGCAAGAGCATAGTAGAATGAAAACTGTTGAGAGAAACAGCATTGCTAGGTTTAGGAAGTGTGGCCTTAGTTTGGTTAGAGATTACAGGAAGGTTAAAAAAAAAAGAAAAATCACAGGTGTTTGTTTGTTCATGCATTCATTTATTCAATGAGCTGCTACCACATCCCAGGAACTATGCTTCCCATAGTAAGCAAATTGAAAAAGTTCTTGGTTCTATGGAGATTATGTTTAGTGGAAGAAGAGAAATAATAAATATAAATATAAATATATACACATATGTATGTATATATATACATATATATATAATCTCAATGACTCCAGAGAGGCCACAAATATGAAAAGAGCATACTATACCAATAATATCAATATGGAGCCTCCACCAATAAAATAAATTTTATTTTATTTCATTTATTTATTTATTTATTTTAAAGATTTTATTTATTTATTTGAGAGAGAGACAGTGAGAGAGAGATTTTATTTATTTTATAATAAAATAAATAAATATATGTGTGTATAACACTTAATTGATTACATATAATAAGGAGAAACTAGTAGAATAAGAGAAGTAAATAGTCTGTGACAAAGTTGGTAGAGGTACTACATTATATAAGTGATCAGGAAAGATCTTTCTTTTTTTTTTTTTTTTTTTAAGTATTTTATTTATTTATTTAACAGAGAGAGAGATCCCAAGTACGCAGAGAGGCAGGCAGAGAGAGAGGGGGAAGCAGGCTCCCTGCCGAGCAGAGAGCCTGATGTGGGGCTCGATCCCAGGACCCTGACACGATGACGGGAGCTGAAGGCAGAGGCTTAACCCACTGAGCCACCCAGGTGCCCCAGGAAAGATCTTTCTTATGCGTTGACACTTGAGTATAGATAGCATCAAGATAACACTTAAGTGGGTCCAATAGAAGGAGCCATTGTCAGTTACATCAGTTCATGAGAATAAATACAATTTTAAAAATTTCCTCTGGATAGAATCCAAAGATAGCAAACCATTCTGTTTTGTAGGCAAAAGGTTCCCCTTTCACACAGTGACATGAAAATGTCTCCCTTGGGTCCTTATACTGTAGGATACTAAATGGTATTGTAGAAAATCTCTTTCTATGGATTACTTTAATTCAAATGTTTCTTACAACACACCTCATTGTAAGATAACGATTCAACACCACTGTTTTTAATATCTATTAGCAACAAAGCAATGTGCTTCAGATACATAGTTTGTGTTATTTTAACTTGATCCAAGGTAAAATTGAGAAATGTGGAGAAATTTATAGACAGAAATCATTATCCATAATCATGACACTAGCTACGTTCCTGAGCCATTATCCTAATGAAAAAGACAGAGGAAAAAAAATAAATGTGACCACTTTCTCAGTCTGGATGGCATCTCCACCCAGTGGAATATTTCTGTGGAGTACGTTTGAATTAGATGACAAGGCATAAGCAGCTAGAATTAGTAAAGAAAAAATTTTTTCAGGGAAAAAAGAAAAAGCATTTTAGATTTTACTCTAACAATGGAAAGAAGTAAATTATAAATCCACTCCTACCAAAAAGAAGATTGTTCTTTCCTTTGATGTGATGTTATTTTGTATCTCTTTATTCCTTAGGAAAGCTCAGATTCCCATTAGTGAGTGGAGAATATTGTAGCTGACACTAGAAAAATGTCTGAAGTGAACTCTCTCTGATGTGACTAAACTAATCTCTCACTATAATTATCCTTTGACCTAGAGATACTGTCAGTTTTTAACATTTTCACCCTAGAACTTTTGTCAAACAAACTGGTTTGAATAAGAACAAAATGTTATTATTCTTACCATTCTCACGGAATATAAACACACACACACACACACACACACAGTCTCTAAGAGATAGAGCAGTGGTCTGTGGGGTACTACCATATATTCAAGAAAGTACATACAGTATATTTCTTACAAACTTCCATTAGTTCACTTGGTTAATGGGAGGATCACAGAGCAGTTTATAAAATTAGTCCCAACTAAGTTAAAATCCTGGTCCTGCCATTTATGAGTTATATGAACTTGGGCAAATGACTCATCTCCAAACTTATAACTTAATGTGTTAAATGAGATTATTAATGACACTGCTCTCTTAAAACAAATGTGGAAACCAAATTTATGGAAATCTCTTGGCTTATATATAACTTAATGTGTTAAATGAGATTATTAATGACACTGCTCTCTTAAAACAAATGTGGAAACCAAATTTATGGAAATCTCTTGGCTTATATAGGCAATATATGATGATTTTCTTTTTCCCATCTTATTTGTTTCAATGGTTCAAACATGTATAAAAATATAATACAACTAAAAATATTTTGCATGGAGAATTAAAATTTAGATGACTGTGTTTTCTGTATTTTAAAAGTTATAGTATTTCTTCATTTGAAAATTTCTGAAATCACCATGATTTTTATAAATACACTTAACATGAACTATTTCTTTTTGCAAATTATTATTACATATCTAATGAGCTAGAGAACAGTAGTATCTTAGAATAAAGGAAATACTGTACTTAGAATGCAGTTGTATTCACCACACTAGCAGACCAATTATATTATATTTTACCTCTATACCAAAATCAACTACTTCAGAATTAACCCAGTCATCCATGGTGGGCATCACTTTGCCTGATTTCAAGCTTTACTACAAAGCTGTGATCACCAAGACAGCATGGTACTGGCATAAAAACAGACACATAGACCAGTGGAACAGAGTAGAGAGCCCAGATATTGACCCTCAACTCTATGGGCAAATAATCTTCAACAAAGCAGGAAAAAATATACAGTGGAAAAAAGACAGTCTCTTCAATAATTTGTGCTGGGAATACTGGACAGCTATATGTAGAAGAATGAAACTCAACCATTCTCTTACACCGTACACAAAGATAAACTCAAAATGGATAAAAGACCTCAATGTGAGACAGGAATCCATCAAAATCCTAGAGGAGAACATAGGAAGAAGCAAAAATGAACTTTTGGGACTTCATCAATATCAAAAGCTTCTGCACAGCAAAGGAAACAGTCAACAAAACAAAGAGGCAATCCATGGAATGGGAGAAGATATTTGTAAATGACAGTACATACAAAAGGCTGATATCCAGGATCTATAAAGAACTTCTCAAACTCAACACACACAAAACAGATAATCATGTCAAAAAATGGGCAGAAGACATGAACAGACACTTCTCCAATGAAGACATACAAATGGCGATCAGACACATGAAAAATGTTCATCATCACTAGCCATCAGGGAGATTCAAATTAAAACCACATTGAGATACCACCTTATACCAGTTAGAATGGCCAAATTAGCAAGACAGGAAACAATGTGTGTTGAAGAGGATACGGAGAAAGGGGAACCCTCTTACACTGTTGATGGAAATTCAAGTTGGTGCAGCCACTTTGGAAAACAGTGTGGAGATTCCTTAAGAAATTAAAAATAGAGATTCCTTATGACCCTGCAATTGCACTACTGGGTATTTACCCCAAAGATACAGATGTAGTGAAAAGAAGGGCCATCTGTACCCCAATGTTCATAGTTGCAATGGCTACGGTCACCAAACTGTGGAAAGGACCAAGATGCTCTTCAACAGGGTGACCCATTCTAATATCAAAGCACCTATGTTCTAGTAAAAGTTAAGAATTAAGATGCTGCTAAAGGCAATAAAGAGGGCCAGGAGAAAAATACAGATTGGCAGAAATTTCACGCTATCTCTAAGACAGTCCTACATTGTGAATGGGAAAAAAAATATTAGCTGTATTTATTAAAATTGAGACATCTTCAATTGCAAAACATCAAGAATGGTATAGGATCAAATTCAGACCTGGTCTTTATCTTCCAATTTTTATAGTTTGAATCACTGTTAGGTAACAGTTGATCATTAAAATTCCCCACATGATCCCACAACTATCATGTCTCCTCTACCTCTTACACCCAAAGAAAAACATGTTTCTTATATCCTTTGAACACAGAAAAGACTACATGGATTGATCTGACAAATGGTCTGTGAGTAAAAGAGGTATGTGTCACTTCTAGGCCAAAACATCTAATGGCAGCATTATTACCTCTCTTCTCTCTTCCTCTTCCATGGTATTTATGGGGAAGTGTTCACACTGTAATGGCAAAGACTGAATAAACAAGCCACTCCAAAGAAGTGCAGTAGCTTGGACAGATGCTCAGACTCTCACCAGAATTTGTGTGATTGAAACACAGAGACGTTGGGGCTTACTCTTCTGTGGCCTATATAGGCCATCCAGACTAACATGTCAAATGACACGTCTCTGCAATATTATTGCTGCTGATTACTAGAAGGTTGCACTGGAATACACTCAGGTATCTGATTATCATAAAAAGTATCTCTCAGTCTGTATTTCTTACATCATTAATTACAAAGAATCCTCAGTGAACAAATGCTCTGACTATCATTAAGTGTGTGAGAAACAATGCAGCTACATCACCTTGTTAGAAATACACAGCACAGGGGGAGGAGTCAAGATGGCGGAGAAGTAGCAGGCTGAGACTACTTCAGCTAGCAGGAGATCAGCTAGATAGCTTATCTAAAGATTGCAAACACCTACAAATCCAACGGGAGATGGAAGAGAAGAAGAACAGCAATACTAGAAACAGAAAATCAACCACTTTCTGAAAGGTAGAACTGGCGGAGAAGTGAATCCAAAGCGACAGGAAGATAGACCGTGGGGGGAGGGGCCAGCTCCCAGCAAGTGGCAGAGCAACGGAGCACAAAATCTGGACTTTTAAAAGTCTGTTCCGCTGAGGGACATCGCTCCAGAGGCTAAACCAGGGTGAAGCCCATGTGGGGTCAGTGTGGCCTCAGGTCCCACAGGGTCACAGAAGGATTGGGGGTGTCTGAGTGTCACATATCTTACAGGTATTAGAATGGGGAAGCCAACTACAGAGACATAGCTGAGGAGTTAGCTCTCAGCTCGGGGTTACCTTGAACCAGTTGCAGGCTCGGTGAGCTCGGAGCGTGGCCAGAGGCCAAGGAGACGGGAGTAATTGGGCACTGTTCTCTGAGGGCGCACTAAGGACTGGGGCTCCGGGCTCTTGGCTTCTCCAGGCTGGAGACGGGGAGGCCGCCATTTTCATTCCCGTCCTCCGGAACTCTACGGAAAGCGCTCAGGGAACAAAAGCTCCTGAAAGCATACCAGATCGGATTATTCAGCTTGGCCCCTGGTAAGGGCGGTGCAATTCCGCCTAGGGCAAAGACACTTGAGAATCACTACACCAGGCCCCTCCCCCAGAAGATCAACAAGAAATCCAGCCAGGACCAAGTTCACCTACCAAGGAGTGCAGTTTCAATACCAAGAAGAGCAGCGGAATTCTAGAGGAGAAAGCAAAGCACAGAACCCATGGCTTTCTCCCCATGATTCTTTAGTCTTACAGTTAATTTAGTTTTTTCTTCATTTTCAATTTTTTTCTCTTCTTCTGCTAAATGTTTTTTTTAACTTTTACCCTTTTCTTTTTTAATTTTTTAACTAGTTTATCTAATATATATATATTTTTTTCTTTTTTATATTTTTTCTTTATTCGTTTTATTTTTTTTAATTGTTTCTTTTCTTTTTTTCTTTCTGAACCTCTTTTTATCCCCTTTCTCGCCCCTCACGATTTGGGATCTCTTCTGATTTCGTTAAAGCATATTTTCCTGGGATTGTTGCTGCCCTTTTAGTATTTTACTTGCTCCTTCATATACTCTTATCTGGACAAAATGACAAGGTGGAAAAATTCATCACAAAAAAAAGAACAAGAGGCAGTACCGAAGGCTAGGGACCTAATCAATACAGACATTGGTAATATGTCAGATCTAGAGTTCAGAATGACGATTCTCAAGGTTCTAGCCAGGCTCAAAAAAGGCATGGGAGATATTAGGAAAACACTCTCAAGAGATATAAAAGCCCTTTCTGGAGAAATAAAAGAACTAAAATCTAACCAAGTTGAAATCAAAAAAGCTATTAATGAGGTGCAATCAAAAATGGAGGCTCTCACTGCTAGGATAAATGAGGCAGAAGAAAGAATTAGCGATATAGAAGACCAAATGACAGAAAATAAAGAAGCTGAGCAAAAGAGAGACAAACAGCTACTGGACCACAAGGGGAGAATTTGAGAGATAAGTGACACCATAAGATGAAACAACATTAGAATAATTGGGATTCCAGTAGAAGAAGAAAGAGAGAGGGGAGCAGAAGGTATATTGGAGAGAATTATTGGAGAGAATTTCCCCAATATGGCAAAGGGAACGAGCATCAAAATCCAGGAGGTTCAGAGAACGCCCCTCAAAATCAATAAGAATAAGTCCACACCCCATCACCTAATAGTAAAATTTACAAGTCTTAGTGAAAAAGAGAAAATCCTGAAAGCAGCCCAGGAAAAGAAGTCTATAACATGCAATGGTAAAAATATTAGATTGGCCACAGACTTATCCACAGAGACCTGGCAGGCCAGAAAGAGCTGGCATGATATGTTCAGAGCACTAAACGAGAAAAACATGCAGCCAAGAATACTATATCCAGCGATTAAAAGCTTCCAGGACAAGCAAAAACTGAAAGAATTTGCAAACACCTACCCAGCTCTACAGGAAATAATTGAAAGAGTCCTCTAAGTCAAGAGAGAGCCTAAAAGTAGTAGATCAGAAAGGAACAGAGACAATATACAGTAATAGTCACCTTACAGGCAATACAATGGCACTAAATTCATATCTCTCAAGAGTTACCCTGAATGTTAATAGGCTAAATGCCTCAATCAAAAGACAGAGGGTATCAGAATGAATACAAAAATAAAACCCATCTATATGTTGCCTACAAGAAACTCATTTTAAACCCGAAGACACCTCCAGATTTAAAGTGAGGGGGTGGAAAAGAATTTACCATGCTAATGGACATCAGAAGAAAGCAGGAGTGGCAATCCTTATATCAGATCAATTAGATTCTAAGCCAAAGACTATAATAAGAGATGAGGAAGGACACTATATCATACTCAAAGGATCTGTCCAAGAAGAAGATCTAACAATTTTAGGGACGCCTGGGTGGCTCAGTTGGTTAAGCGGCTGCCTTCGGCTCAGGTCATGATCCCAGGGTCCTGGGATCGAGTCCCACATCGGGCTCCTTGCTCAGCGGGGAGCCTGCTTCTCCCTCTGCCTGCCTCTTTGTCTGCCTGTGCTCACGTCTGCCTGTGCTCGCTCGCTTTCTCTCCCTCTGTCTCTGACAAATAAATAAATAAAATCTTTAAAAAAAAAAAAAAAGATCTAACAATTTTAAATATCTATGCCCCTAACATGGAAGCAGCCAACTATATAAACCAATTAATAACTAAATCAAAGAAACACATCAACAGTAATACAATAATAGTAGGGGACTTTAACGCTCCCCTCACTGAAATGGACAGATCATCCAAGCAAAAGATCAACAAGGAAATAAAGGCCTAAATGACACACTGTGCCAGATGGATATCACAGATATATTCAGAACGTTTCATCCCAAAGCAACAGAATACACATTCTTCTCTAGTGCACATGGAACATTCTCCAGAATAGAACACATCTTCGGTCCTAAATCAGGCCTCAACCAGTATCAAAAGATTGGGATCATTCCCTGCATATTTTCAGAACACAATGCTCTGAAGCTAGAACTCAATCACAAGAGGAAATTTGGAAAGAACCCAAATACATGGAGATTAAACAGCATCCTTCTAAAAATGAATGGGTCAACAAGAAAATTAAAGAAGAATTGAAAAAATTCATGGAAACAAATGATAATGAAAACACAACGGTTCAAAATCTGTGGGACACAACAAAGGCATTCCTGAGAGGAAAATATATAGCAGTTCAAGCCTTTCTCAAGAAGAAGGTCTCAGGTACACAACCTAACCCTGCACCTACAGGAGCTGGATAAAGAACAAGAAATAAACCCTAAACCCAGCAGAAGAAGAGAAATCATAAAGATCAGAGTAGAAATCAATGAAATAGAAACCAATAAAACAATAGAACAAATCAACGAAACTAGGAGCTCGTTCTTTGAAAGAATTAATAAGATTGATAAACCCCTGGCCAGACTTATCAAAAAGAACAGAGAAAGGACCGAAATAAATAAAATCATGAATGAAAGAGGAGAGATCACAACTAACACCAAAGAAATACAGACAACTCTAAGAACATACTATGAGCATCTCTACGCCAACAAATTTGACAATCTGGAAGAAATGGATGCATTCCTAGAGACATATAAACTACCACAACTGAACCAGGAAGAAATAAAAAGCCCGAACAAACCCATAACCAGTAAGGAAATTGAAACAGTCATCTAAAATCTCCAAACAAACAAAAGCCCAGGGCCAGATGGCTTCCCGGGGGGATTTCTACCAAACATTTAAAGAAGAACTAATTCCTATTCTCCTGAAACTGTTCCAAAAAATAGAAATGGAAGGAAAACTTCCAACTCATTTTATGAGGCCAGCATCACCTTGATCCCAAAACCAGACAAGGATCCCATCAAAAAGAACTACAGACCAATATCCTTGATGAACACAGATGCGAAAATTCTCACTAAAATACTACAGTAGGATTCAACAGTACATTAAAAGGATTATTCACCACGACCAAGTGGGATTTATTCCAGGACTGCAAGGTTGGTTCAACATCCACAAATCAATCAATGTGATATAAACATTAATAAAAGAAAGAACAAGAACCATATGATACTCTCAATAGATGCTGAAAAAGCATTTGACAAAGTACAGCATCCCTTCCTGATCAAAACTCTTCAAAGTGCAGGGATAGAGGGCACATACCTCAATATTATCAAAGCCATCTATGAAAAACCCACCGCAAATATCATTCTCAATGGAGAAAAACTGAGAGCTTTTCCGCTAAGGTCAGGGACATGGCAGAGATGACCATTATCACCACTACTATTCAACATAGTACTAGAAGTCCTAGCCTCAGCAATCAGACAACCAAAGGAAATTAAAGGCATCCAAATTGGCAAAAAAGAAGTCAAACTATCACTCTTCGCAGATAATATGATACTATATGTGGAAAACCCAAAAGACCCCACTCCAAAACTGCTAGGACTTGTACAGGAATTCAGTAAAGTGTCAGGATATAAAATCAATGCACAGAAATCAGTTGCATTTCTCTACACCAACAACAAGACAGAAGAAAGAGAAATTAAGGAGTCAATCCTATTTACAATTGCACCCCAAACCATAAGATACCTAGGAATAAACCTAACCAAAGAGGCTAAGAATCTATACTCAGAAAACTATAAAGTACTCATGAAAGAAATTGAGGAAGACACAAAGAGATGGAAAAATGTTCCATGCTCCTGGATTGGAAGAATAAATATTGTGAAAATGTCTATGCTACCTAAAGCAATCTACACATTTAATGTAATTCCTATCAAAGTACCATCCATTTTCTTCAAAGAAATGGAATAATCCTAAAATTTATATGGGACCAGAAAAGACCTCAAATAGCCAAAGGAATATTAAAAAGAAAGCCAAAGTTGGTGGCATCACAATTCCAGACTTCAAGCTCTATTACAAAGCTGTCATTATCAAGACTGCATGGTACTGGCACAAAAACAGACACATAGATCAATGGAACAGAATAAAAAGCCCAGAAATAGACCCTCAACTCTATGGTCCACTAATCTTTGACAAAGCAGGAAACAATGTCCAATGGAAAAAGGACAGCCTCTTCAATAAATGGTGTTGGGAAAATTGGACAGCCACATGCAGAAAAATGAAATTGGACCATTTCCTTACACCACACACAAAAATAGACTCAAAATGGATGAAGGACCTCAATGTGAGAAAGGAATCCATCAAAATCCTGGAGGAGATCACAGGCAGCAACCTCTTCGACCTCAGCCGCAGCATCATCTTCCTAGCAACATCACCAAAGGCAAGGGAAGCAAGGGCAAAAATGAACTATTGGGATTTTATCAAGATCAAAAGCTTTTGCATTGCAAAGGAAACAGTTAACGAAACCAAAAGGCAACTGACAGAATAGGAGAAGATATTTTCAAACAACATATCAGATAAAGGGCTAGTGTCCAAAATCTATAAAGAACTTAGCAAACTCAACACCCAAAGAACAAATAATCCAATCAAGAAATGGGCAGAGGACATGAACAGACATTTCTGCAAGAAGACATCCAGATGGCGAACAGACACATGAAAAAGTGCTCCATATTACTCGGCATCAGGGAATTGCAAATCAAAACCACAATGAGATATCACCTCACACCAGTAAGAATGGCTAAAATTAACAAGTCAGGAAATGACAGATGATGGTGAGGTTGCAGAGAAAGGGGACCCCCTCCTACACTGTTGGTGCGAATGCAAGCTGGTGCAACCACTCTGGAAAACAGCATGGAGGTTCCTCAAAATGTTGAAAATAGAACTACCCTATGACCCAGCGATTGCACTATTGGGTATTTACCCTAAAGATACAAACGTAGTGATCCGAAGGGGCACATGCACCTGAATGCTTATAGAAGCAATGTCTACAATAGCCAAACTATGGAAAGAACCTAGATGTCCATCAACAGATGAATGGATAAAGAAGATGTCATATATATACACAATGGAATACTATGCAGCCATCAAAAGAAATAAAATCTTGCCATTTGCAATGATGTGGATGGAACTAGAGGGTATCATGCTTAATGAAATAAGTCAATCAGAGAAAGACAACTATCATATGATCTCCCTGATATGAGGAAGTGGAGATGCAACATGGGGGGTTAAGGGGTTGGGGGAAGAATAAATGAAACAAGATGGGATTGGGAGGGAGACAAACCATAACTGACAAACTCACAAAACAAACTGAGGGTTGCTGGGGGAGGGGGGGTTGGGGAAGAGGGGTGGGGTTATGGACATTGGGGAGGGTATGTGCTATGGCGTTTCACAGACCTGTACCCCTGGGGATAAAAATATTGTTTATAAAAAGTAATAATAATAAAAAAAGAAATACCCAGCACAAATGGGCACATTAAGGATTGTGAATTTTTTTTTTAAGATTTTATTTATTTATTTGACAGACAGAGACCACAAGTAGGCAGAGAGGCAGGCAGAGAGAGAGTGAGAAGCAGGCTCCCTGCTGAGCAGAAAGCCCGATGCAAGGCTTGATCCCAGGACCCTGGAATCATGACCTGAGCCAAAGGCAGAAGCTTTAACCCACTAAGCCACCCAGGCGCCCCAGGATTATGAAATTTTTACATAAATGTACTGCCATACACTGGAGGGCTGGAGAGCGCCTCCTTGAGGATGTGGCATAGAACTGAGCTCTGAAAGAGCCCTGAAGGGTAATACTGCGTTGAAATCATTTTTCTGATCTCTACCCAGCCCCTTACACAATTCAACCAATTAAAGAAAAAGGATCTTATCTATATTATGTTTATGATTCAACACTTTTCTATTCTCTTCCTTAAAAAAAAAAGATAATTTTCCTCATTGTAGGAAGCAATATGCTCTGCTCTATCAGATTAACTTCCAGAGTGGCATACCCTCCCAGGTGGTGGGAGGGAGAGGGCACTCAGGTTGACTAATCTGCCTGCACCTCTGTGGTTGAAACTACTTCTGAGAGGCAGAGAAGTGGTCCATGTACTCCAGAGTTCCTGAGATGTCATTCATCACCCTTATTTTTGCAAAAAAATAAAGTTTGTTTTGATTTGCTGTGCTTTTAAAATCTCACCAGATGCCTTTATCTATCCAACTTGGTTTCAAACACAGTGACAGAAAGAGAAGAAACACGTGCATCTGAGAGTCAGATGAAAGAGTAAGTAAATACCATAAGCCAAAAAGAAACACATTTAAGCAGCTATTTAAGTAGATGAATGAAGACCACTGGGTCTGGAGAAAGAATTTACTGGTGCAAGATAAATCTAGCATAGTAGGCCGGGGGCAAATTATGTAGGACTTTGGGGCCATGTGATGCATTTTGTAATGTATTTCAAGTAAAATGTCAAATCACTCCAGTGTTTAAATAGGAAAGAAATATAAGTGGATTAGATGATGGCAGAGTGCAGATACCAGGAGAGCAGTCTGGAGGTTCCAATTATGCTTGTTCAGGGAACAAAAAGAGCTGCATTAAGAATGAAGGTGATGGCAATATACATGTGGGGAGCAGGATAGATTCTGTAGTCTTTGTCTAGGGGGAAGTCACTCCTAGGATTCTGACTTTCATAGTGAAGTTGAAGGTGATACATCCACTAATATGTCCTTACAGTATTTCCATTATAATAGCTATTTAACCTGATGTATACAGATATCCCTATTGAAACATAGTGTCTTTTTGCCCTATTTCATACAACTTAACTCTTAGACATAGGGTATTATTGCACATTAAGTGCACTGAACCATTATATGACTTATCTAATTTCACTCCTCTAATTAGAGTGAGATGTGCTCTGTAATCCAGGATTCCTGTCAGTTATAATTATGTTGCTTGGAGGGTATTTCACTATTTAAAAGCATATCTTTCATTATGTCTATTTTATCTCAAAAAACTTTAATAGTTGACATTTGCTTACCAATTAGAACCGAAACTCCTTAGTGGGTAATGCTAGGCTCCATTTGATCTATTTCTGTCCTTAATAGTCATGATTTTATTAAACTTCAACAACGAGTAATTGTATGAGTTTATGAGTAGTGTGAGATCTGGGGAGAAGAAAATCACTTGCCCAGTCAATCCCAAATACCCATTCAGTGGTCTATGATTGGGTAACTCCGTATCAATCACCAAAGTTATCAATTCCGTACATACGGCAAGCAAAAATTAATGTATTTGATAGCATAGAAAGGGCCTCATTGAGCAAGCGGATAAGAAATGTGTAAAATTTCCTCACAATATTAGCTGGCAATGACTCTGTGTTGAGAGTATGAAGTTGTATATTCTAATATAATGGCAACATGTAATTAATGGTTTTACATATTAGTGCAAAGGAGTATAATCAATCCCTTTGTGTCAAAATAAAATATAACTGTAAGTTGACCTGAAAAAAGGGAACAAAACTGTTGTAATTAACACATTTCATGACTCCTAACTGAAAGATATATTTGAGTTGTCTTTAACAAATATCTGCTAAAAGAAGAATGTGGCATTGTCTGTGAATTTATCAATTTGACAGATAATGATTTTACAGAGTTATGAATACAAAGTAGGGTTTTGTGATTCAGATATGAAAAAGCTTTGACTAGGATATTGAGTAGTAAATAAGGGAATACTTTGAAGAGATGAAATGATAGCTAATAGAATGAAAGTAATGTAGCTAAATAAAGCAGTATGTTAAAAATCAAAATTTCTGAGCTAGAAAAAAATACTTTCAGACAAATACATATTCAAAATAGTTTTCCTTATTCTACTTTATAAGTAGAAATAAAGCAATTAAAATAAATTTGTCAGTAGCATCTTTTCATGAAGAATCTTAAATCATTTTATGAAAGTGTATTGCATTTTCTTCTCTGTTAGAAGCATAATGGTAAAATGATAAAAGATGATAAAAAGATGCACTCATTATTTTATTCGCAAATAGTTTAATTTGCATTATTGAAAAAAACAGGGCAGACCAAAGGATTAAAATATGTTTATACTATGTTTCTATTGATATGAAACAGTCTGATAAAATGTGGAAACACACTGGATACAGGTTGGCCTGTATCCTGTATCCTTTCTGATGTTTTTTTTTTCCAATTTATTTATTTTCAGAAAAACAGTATTCATTATTTTTTCACCACACCCAGTGCTCCATGCAATCTGTTCCCTCTATAATACCCACCACCTGGTACCCCAACCTCCCCCCCACCGCCACTTTCTGATGTTTTAAACAAATTCAAGGAGCAACCTAAGACAAAAATCCTTTTATCTCTCAAAGCTCGATTTCTAAGTTATTCAATAAAATGTAATGTCTGTTTATTTCTAAAACAATAATTTATGACACATAATGATTAAATATAAAATAAGCACCCACTCTTTAAGCACATCTTTAAAATCTCTTTCCATGTATCTACCTCAAGTATTTGATGACTTGGTGGGATATAAAAAATGTAAACATCTAAGTATATTTCATGGTTACTAGTTAATAAAGTACAAAGTGCTATGAGGGTGAATAGAAATTGTAGATAGCTCATGGAGCAGGACAGAAGGTACTATGGTGGATGTAATTTCTGAAATGAGATCAGGAGGACAGTAGGAAATAACCAGATGAAGGGGAGAGAGAACCCCAGTCAAGGTAACAGCACTGGAAAGGCCAGATATGGAGCATGCATGTGAATTTCATACCAGAATTGGAATCAGTGTCTAGTTCACTTATTGCTCTAGGGGTATTATAAATAGGAGTAATTCACCCATTCACCCAGCTTTTCAGCATCCTAATTTTATACACACACACACACACACACACACTACATATACATATATATGTATATAATTTTAATATGCCTTTATTTTCATATATATGTGTATGCATATAATTTTAATTTGTCTTTGTTTATTTTCATTTTGTTAACATATAATGTATTACTTGCTTCATGGGTACAGGTCTGTGAATCATCAGTATTACACAATTCACTGCCCTCACCATAGCACAAACCTTCTCAATGCCCATAACCCAGCCACCCTATCCCTCCCCTCCCCCAGCAACCCTCACTTGTTTCCTGAGATTAAGAGTCTATTATGGTTTTTCTCCCTCCCTGGTCCCATCTTGTTTCATTTTCTTTCCCTCCTTTCCCAACCCCCACCCCCTGCCTCTCAAATTCCTCATATCGGTGAGATCATATGATAATTGTCTTTCTCTGATTGACTTATTTTGTTTAACATAATATCCTCTAGTTCTATCCACATCATTGCAACTGGAAAGATTTCAGTTTTTTGGATGGCTGGGTAGTATTCCATTGTATAGACACACTACATCGTCTACATCGTCTTTATCCATTCTTCTGTAGATGGACATCACGCTTCTATCCACAGTTTGGCTATTGTGGACATTTCTGTAATAAACATTCGGTCACCATCCTAGTTTTAACACTTATATGATCCCAGTGGAACCTGGACAACATGTGGATCAATGCAGTGGGGCTACCTGGAAGAGGCTTGGGTGTGGGAATCTGTCATCTTGCCTTGCCCTGGCAATGCTATGGCAACAAATGCTTACCTGTGCTACGCACGCCCCAGGCTCTACTGCCTGGTGCCGTGTGTTCCTGTTTCCCTGAAGGCCAATTTCCTGGTATCCACATATAAATGACCTAAATACCTAAAGATAATAATCTCTTCCTTAGATTTACTTGGTCTCCTTGTTTAAGCACTCTCCAGTATACAGTGCTCCAATCCACTAAGCACGCTCCCACCTTAGAGATTTTGTGTTGGTTCTTCTATCAACTGACTACAAGGTTTGTAACTTTTCAGGTCTTCTCTCACCTGTCACTCTATCCACATCCTCCTCTGGACTCAACATACATTAAGTATCCCTTCTTTATCCTCATTCTCCAGCCCCTTATCCAGCTAGGTATTCCTATGCAGCATTTATCACGATCAAATATATAGCTTATTCTATCTGTAAATGTGTGTATTTCTCTACCTCGTGCTTCCCTCTCTAGAATGTAAGTTAAAAGAGGTCATAGATTTTGTCGATTTTGTTATCTGCTGTGTCTCATAGTAATCATTCAATAAAAACTATTGAATATGTTTATTTTTCTATTCTGTGAGAAGGAATTATTACATAGCTTTGCAAATGTTTATGAAGAGCTTATTAAAATTTCATATTCAAGAATATTTTATAGGAATACTTCTTAGCTAAAAATAAGACTAAGTAAATCTCAGAAGTGAGGTTGTGTAATAACCCCTCCTCTTACATTTTCCAATCACTGATTTTCATTGTGGGTACTTAGTGGAAAAATATTTCAAACCAAAACTGGGATGTAAACAGGTATAAGTATATTTGGAAGTCTGTGGATAAGTTTACAAAAATGGGAAGTGTCTTGAGACCAATAGGGTTGCAGGAGTCCGATTTCGTTGCTTCTAACACAATCTCTAAGTCAGTGCTGCTCAAACTTTGTCTTCTCAGGTCTGACTACTCTAGACTCATAAATACTGTTCAGGGCCTCAGAGAGCCTCAGTTTATGATGTGGCTAGAACTAGAGGATATTATGTCAAACAAAGTAAGTGGAATGCTGGAGCTGACTGATGACAACCCTTACTAGTCAGTCATTGTTCGTGTCTCTTCTCAAATCTTTATTCAGTTATACTACTTGGTAGCCTCATATCAGCTACGGTGGGAATATTCACATATGGAAATGGAATTAAAACTGTTAAAATTTGGGACTTTTTTTTTTGAGAGCCAGCTCACAAGCATATCACTAGTTCCAGTTCTATGGAACTGGATTTCATCTATGAGAAGGTAAACTAAGGGATTCTGAAGCACAAAAATATTGTGAATTCACAAGAGAATAAAATATAAGTAAGTCATTAGTAATATCTGACAGTAGCTTTAACCATGTGGATCCTGGAAAGGTTTCCATGGATTCGCTGTAGTCCTCAACCCACATGTTTGGAATCACTGCTCAACACTATGGTAGCTAGAATCTGATTCTAACCCAACAATTCCACCTGTAGCCTGTGCACCAAGCACGAAAATATATAAACGTAAGTTAAAGTATATCATGATTTCTTGACACTAAATAGCCAAGGAAGCTAGCTTGTGGAATTTCCTTAACTGAATATAAGGCCACAGAGTCATCTTGCTTAATAGTTAATAAGAAATTGCTTATTTTTTATACCTCAAGTTAGATAACACGTGTCAAAATGTGCCATACCTTCAGTAATATTAATGTTGAAACAACAAAGACCGCTGGTTATAGAACCAGACCGCTCAGATCAGTAAAGACCAGCTGAGATGACACAGAAGTATTTAGACTGGAGAACGATTTAGGAGCAGAAAAAGTGCTAGGATTTTGGGCAACAGGAATCAGTAAAAAAGAACAGCCTGGACTGATGCACAAGCTACTGAGACACAATTCTATGGGATGCCAACAAATTCCAGTTGATAGACATTGTTCTGTAAACTACTGAAGTTTTTATATAACAAGGAAGTAAGGACAGAACACTTGTGAAAGTGATTCTACACAACAGATTTCATTGATATTGATGAACATGGTTAGTCTATAGGCAACTAAGATTTATCTAGTACAAACCTTCCCAACCATATTTATACCATGACTGTATTCATTTCCTATGCTATATAAAAATTTACCACAAACATAGCATTCAAAACAAAACATGCTTATTTCACAGTTAGATTAGCTGGGTGCTTAGCTCAGGTTCTCACACACTGCATTCTTATCTGGAGGTTCAGCTGTAGAAGTATCTGTTCTCAATGTCACTGGCAGAATTCATTTCCTGTGTCTGCAGGACTGAAGGCCTGGCTTCTTGCTAGCTATCAGCTAGAAGTCACCTTCAGCTCCTAGACAGATTTCTAGAGAACACCTGCACTTCTCAGAGAATACTTACAGTTCCCAGAAGTTCCTGCCATTTCTTGCTTTATGAACTTCCTCAACATGACTGTTTAGTTGATCAAGTCAGAAAAGAAAAATCTCTAGAGCAAGTTCACTTTAATAAGATAGAGTCTTATGTAACAGAAATACAGGAAAGGCAGCCCATCCCTTTTGCCATATAATGTAATACAATCATGAATGTGACATCCTTTGCTATATTCCATTGATTAGAAGCTACTCATAGGTCCTACTTACGTCCCAAGGGATGGGATTATGAACATGAATACCAGAAGTAAGGATTATTGGGTGTCACCTCACAGTGTATCTGTCACCACAATAACACTCAGAAAAACTGATAATATTTGTAAAGATATTGGGGAAGACTAAAAATAATCTGCAGTTTTTATATAGGATTTGCAAAAGTAAGTTACAGTTATATCAATTAATTGCGGTAAGAAAATAATCAGGAAATAGTAGGAAATACCAAAATACATATTTTATAAAACTTATAAATAAAATATATAAATACAAAATTTGAGCATACTTCTATTCACATAAAATTTTTACATAAGATATTATACTTGAAATGTTCACAAGAAATTCCTAATCAAAATTGTTAATGATGATCTTCTCCAATTCCTGAAAGTTACCATCAAGGAGAAACTCTGCTCAAACAGAAAGGTGATGAAATATTTAATACCCTTTCAAATCACTGAAAAATTTAGATCATTAAAAATTATTCTTAAAAAAATCTAGCAGCTCTGCCGTTTCTTTCAGGGTACATGCAATGTCAGAAGTTCTTATGACAATGCAAACTGATTTCAAACTCAATGGAAATTTTTATATTAAATATACCAAACAGTTAATGAAGTTGCAATTTGCATAACACATATATACATATATTATTACAAAGCAACTTTGAAGCTGGCTTCCATACCACTCAGATGGTACATCAAACAGAGAACGGATAGGTGTATCTCATGTATTAGAAGACAGCTATTTGAGTTAACTTCTATTAACTATTAACTATTCTATTTCTGCTAAATTTATTCAACAAGACCCCATGTCCAAGTTTCTTTGGGATGATTACTGATTACCTATACTCATTGGGTATCTGAAATGGAACTGATCTAATATCTCCAAAGATCTCTTTTCTATCAAGGTGTGTTCTACAGTTAACTGATGCGGGGGGAAAAAAAAAAGAAAAAGCCTAGAGCATATAAAACTCTTCCCTATCTTTAGCATATAGCATTTGAGCAACATGTGCTGACTTAACCTTCACAAGATCTCAGGGCATGCCACAGACCTAATGCGTTGATTTGCACTCAGAATTTCTCACAAAGGAATTCAGACTAATATGACTGTGTTAGCGCCTATAGACAGCCAAAGGCAAGTGAGGCCTTCCCCAGATAGTCCAAAGCCTGGGAGGATTCTGAACCTTTATATAAAATTCACATTTGTGATTCACCAATAGGCAGCTCTATTCTGGTATAGTTCAAATACCACTTAAACAAGCAAACCAACAGCTTAGATTGATATTAATTCCGGACAAGTAATGCATACACTTCCTTATTTTACCTTCTTGGGGTAAAGCTTCTCTGGGATTGTTCAGAGAATGAATATGCTAGTGTACATTTTGACATATTGCCAGGGTGCTCACTGGAAGAGTTGTGTTCGCACTTCTACCAAGAAAGTGTGAAGGCTCCCATTTTGCCTTATTCTCACAAATAACCACGTTTCTTCAATCCTTTAATTTTTCGTCAATCAGACATGTTCCTTCTAAGTCCTACTGAAACGTTTGTTATTATTATGATAATTTAAATAGCTTACCAATTCTTTCAATGTTATTTATTCAGTAACATGAAATATTTTTGGCAGGCTGATAAATATCCTCCAAAAGCTATGTTCTTCTCTTCATCCTGGACACAGAGCGAGGCTATGTTTCCTAGTCTCCCTGCAGTTTCAGAAAATTATGTGACTGAGTTCTAGTCAATGGCTTATAAGGAGAAGTGATGTATGCCATTCTTGGGCCAGAATTTTTAGTAGCTTTATTAGTTTACTGTGGCTGCCATAACCAATAGCCATAAATTTGTTGGCATAAAACAAGAGAAATTTATTCTCTCAGAGTTGTGGAGGCTAGAAGTCTAAAATCAAGGCACTACCAGAGAAGGTTTTAGGAAGAATTTTCCTGTGCTTCTTCTTAACTTCTGGTGCCTCGCACAATCCCCGGCATTGCTTGGTTTGTGGAAGTAGCACTCCAACCTCCACCTCGCTCCTCATAAAGCATACTTCTCAGTGTTTCTCTTCTATGCTCTCCCCTTCTTAGAAGAATACCAGTTGCTCGATTGAAGGGTTATCCCAAAGCCAGAGAAATTTCATCATGAGATCCTTAACAAATTACATCTGCAAAGACCTTTTTCCAAATACAGTCACATTCTAAAGTTCCAGGTGGACATGAATTTGAGGGGACACTCTTCAACCTGCTGCAACAGCAATGTCTCCCCAGTGTTGCCTTTCCCTTTTCACAGCCAGCATAGTTAATAACTCCCTGGGCTAGACCTAAAATTTTATCATGCCCCCCAAAATCACCTGGAGAATTAGTTAAAACCGAAAGAATACTGGCTCCCACTGTCCAGTTTCAATACGTCCGCAAAGAGGCCCAATATTTGCATTTCTGACAAAGACTTGTCAGCAGTACTGGCACTGCTTTTCCAGGGCCAGACTGTGAGACTTTTTTGTTTTGTGGCCCAAAATAAAATGAGATAACTGTAGGGGCACCTGGGTGGCTCAGTCAGGTAAGGGTCCAACTCTTGATTTCGGCTCAGGTCGTGATCTCAGGTTTGTGAGATTGAGCCCCGTATTGAGCACCACATTGGGCATGGAGTCTGTCTGGGATTCCCCCTGTCTTTCCCTGCCCCTCCCCCACTCTCTCCATCTTAAAAAAAAAGAATTATCAGTACTAAAGTGCATGGAAGAAAGCCTTTTATTGACAAAAAACAAAAACAAACAAAAGCCCTTATTTGCACCTTTATGTTCAAAAGAAATAAATGTCTTTAAGCCTATCCTATCCTAACTAATATAAAAGGACTTTTTTCAGATAATACTAAATTTTCAGACATGCTGAGTATATTTCTGAACTACTGATTCTGCTTCATTAAACTGTCCCTTTGTGCATAATTACAACACAGTCTAAATTGCTGTTCCTTCATAAAATGTTTCAATCTGGTAGAGAAATAATCTTCCATTACTTTTCTTTCTACCAGATTTTCTGTTATTCTTTCATACTTTTGCATAAGGATCTCATACAAATGTTTTTATCAGGTCTAAAATGTTTAAAATACCCAACAGTTTTTCATATGGGATTCCAATATGATTAAACAACAATTTGGGAAATATTGGTATCTTAATAATATTGAATTTTCTAAGAACAAACATATACTACATTTATTTGGAATGTTCCTATAAACTCTAGTAGAATTCAAATGCTTTCTTTATACAGGTAATATAAATTTCTTAAGATTGTCCCTGGTGATTTTAAGTACTTGTTGCTTTTTGTGAATGGAATTTTCTTTGTAGATTTTTGTTTTTTAACTTGTTGCTGTTATAGACTAAAATGATGGATATTTGTATTATATTTTCTTTTACAAGGAACTTTCAGAAGTTCCCCCCCCCACTTTCAGTTGACTTTGACATCTAAACATATGAACTTACCAGTAAATAATGAAAATTTCATTTCACTTTTGCCAGTATTTATATGTCTTATTTATTCTTGTCCATTTGCCTAGTGCTTCCAGAATGATGTCAAGTAATTGTGGTGATTATTGATTTAACAACTCAGCTTCCACAAGGCTGAGATGACTTACATGAATTTTCCCTCCAGCCATAAATTTTCTAGGACCATGAAGTCGTAGGATAAAGTCCTATTCTCAGCAAATCCACAAACACTTGGATGTTCTGACTATATGCCATAGGACAGCAGCTTTCCAACTGAGCACGTATATTCAAGGGATTCTTAAGGTGGTTCACTGGGTCATAGGAAGAAAATGCATAATAGAATTTTGCTGCCTATACTTTACGGCACATTTTAAACTTTCACTTTGAGTCCTTTATAATAACAATAATAGCTAGTATGTACTGAGCGTTAATCACACCATAGTTACTCCAGGTTTTTCACCTCTATAGCAAGTTTAATTTCTATACCAAGTGTTCAAATGAGGCATATTTTTAACTATTTTAAAAGTGAGGAAACCAAAGCACAGAGAGTTTATTTTAACTTTCCTCATACTATTTCATCTCTTTGTACATAATCTTAGTATACAATAAGTATTACTAATAAATACATTTACATATGTTGCCATGCATGCTCAAAATTTGTTTTACTTCTTAGACTTCTCCTCCAGATCCTTGATCCCACAGTCATTCAAGTAAGTAAATGTGCTGCCCTGCACCTTAGTGGTTGCTCCCATTTCAGGTTACAAGAAGGTGAAGACAACGTCCTGAGTAACGAAGTCTTCTGTCGGCACTCCCAGGGGGTTCAAACTCATGTACCTACACTTAACTGCATGATAACTCAAGCTGTGCTTTCCTTTCCAGACTCTTAATTTAAACAAAGGTTCATATATACTTATAATTTTCCACCTATTGCACTAACAGGTAATAACCTAGTAATAAGATAGTAATAAGATACTTAACACTTCTTATATAAAAAAAACAATAAAATGTGAAAATGTGTGCCTAAAAAAAAAGATACTTAACACTTCATATTTAAACACACTCTCTTTTATTGTATCCTTGGTACTATAAACCTTCCATTTCTGGTGTTAATCATCATCAGTGTGTGTCCAGTGTGTTCTCTATGAATTACTCTATGTGGATACTAATTTTGAATATTATGTACAATATAGGAATTCTTTACTAACAACCCAATAGTGGATGGCTTTTGTGGATTTTTGTTTTCTTTTGTTTTATTATTTTTTTTCTTTCCAATCTTCCTCGGTCAAGACTGGATTTTTTAATCATATATTTTTTAGTTTTCGCAACCAACTTAAAGCCCACTTTAAATATGCACACATACACACACACAGCAATAATATCTAGTTCTTAAAATATTGCCAGTATTAAAAGATAAAAAGCATTAAAAAAATAAATAAATAAAAATAAAAATTAAAAAAAAAAAAAGATAAAAAGCATAGGGGTGCCTGGGGGGCTCAGTCAGTTAAGCATCTGCCTTCAGCTCATCTCTTGATCTCAGGGTCCTGTGACTGAGCCCCAGGTCAGGTTCCCTACTCAGCAGGGAGTCTGCTTCTTCCTCCTCCTCTCCCTTTGTCCCTAACACCATTCATTCTCTCTCTCTAACACATCAAATCTTTTAAGGAAAGATAAAAAGCATTAATGTACCTAGTCCAATCCTTGGGATATAATATATATTTAATAAATGTTGATTTTCTATATTAATGTAGTTCCTCCTTACTATGAGCATTAGTATATAGATACAAAATTCATGTGCAGTGCACAGTATCTGGCATATATAAAAGCATAAATATTATCTATTACTATTACCATCATCATCAACATTATATATGCCCAGTAGTATGACGAACACACAGAGGAAAATATTTCAATACCAGGTCTCTTTCTCTCCAACTCCTATTTGTCCTCCTTTAACTCAGCGCCCCATTCAACTCAAATACATAAATAATTCAATAACTACTCCTAGATCATTTTGAAGCAGGGCAGCAATATCTAAAGCAAGTCTTAAAGGCAGCATTAGAGGACTACATTTTAAAATAGACAAAAGACAATACCATTATGCTGTGATTCAAAGTTATTGTTTTTTACTCTTTCAATTTCTGAAAATGTCTATTGCTAATTTAGATAAAGCTCAATCTTTATCATTAGACAACTGTTGAAGGCCCTCTAGACTCTGCTTTTATTACAACAACATGAAATAAAACACCTTTCATTGAATATATGGAAATATTTTGTTTTTAACCTGCACACACCAACTTTACAACTGCAGACCACTGTGAATCAGCTACAGGAAGCACCAAGTGCCTGCTTAGCCCCTGTTTTTTGCCATGAAGTGACACCAAGCCATCCTAAAAGTATCCGCTGGAAATTATCATAATGAAAGGTATGTTCTGTTGAGCAGGGGGCTGATTAAGTGGGTTCTATTATATTTTTGTGACCTGCATTTCTCATTCCTTTTGCTTCTGAAAATTAGTCTTTTCTTTATCCACTTGTTTATGACAGATAATTAGTAACCATCAGTTTTATAATACTGGAAGACAGGAGAGTCAACTTTAATCACTAAAATTCATTCTGAAATAGCTTTCTTTTACACTGGATATAAAGTTATTTGAGTGTATCACTGGGGAAGGGGGTGTTTATTCCTTAATAAAACAGGAGTTGTATAAATTGAGGCTAATTCTCCTGACCAAAACATACTAGAATAGGCCCCAAGAAAGTAAGAAGTGCTTTACTATGAGTTTAAGAGTATCAGTGAGTTACTGCTGTGTAACAAGCAATACAGAAAACCTCAGTGTCATAATATAATTCTTCATTTATTCAATTTAATGCAGGCTCAGCTGGACAGCTCTAAGTGGTAAGCTGCCTTTTTTATTGTGCCGCATGCTTCTCTTCCTTCTTGGATCAACCTGTTCTTCTCATGGTACAAACAGAGGAAAAAGAAGGCAAGTGAAAAAAAATGTGTGGTTCATTAGAACCTGGGCTCAGAATGGCACACTTTAGCTGAGCCTGGACTAAAGGGACAGAAAAGCACACTCAGCTTCTAGAAGGAAGAAAAGTAACATGACAAAGGGCATAGAAACAAGAAAAGGTAAAAAAGAATACAGGCTGATGATTCAATCTACCTCAAAGGATAACCACCCAACAACTTAAGAAATCTTTCATTTTTCTCTAATTTTCTTTTCTTTCTTTTATTTTTACTTTGTTCTGTTTTCTTAAAAATCTATTTTGTGGTCTAAGACAAAATTAAAATTCTCTGTGTGACTGTATATGGAGTATAACTGGATATCTGAAAACCCATTCCAGATTTATTTCTTCTAGAAAGTATTTTCTGACAACCCAACCTTGGACAAGGCCATCATCCATGCACTTTTGTTGGCCTGCCCTTCTCCAGTCTAATAATTATATTAATGAAGATGATAAGAAATAATTGTGGATAACATTTACTAGAAACTTCATTATACCTCAGATGCATGATTTCATTTTATTATTTGAAAAAACCTTTAGTGCAGGTATTATTAATTCATATCCCCATTTTCCATATGAAGAAGCAAAGCAGCAGAGAGGTTAAGAAAGTGCCCCAACTTCCCACAATTAGAAAATGCTACAGCTCAGATTCAAGTCTACATCTGTCTAAACACAGAACTTAGGTCTACAAATCCTGCTACCTGCTATGCAATAAGCATTCACCATTAGGATGGTCCATTTAATTTCTCCATCATTAAAGCTCAAGTCCCTCAATAAATGAGGCAATATAGGTTTTTAAATGTGATTCTTATCAATAAACTGTGCGGTAAACTGAATCATGGTCTGTTCAAAGATGTCTACATCCTAATTCTCACCCAGAACCTGTGAATTTAACTGGTAAAGGACTTTACAGATGTGATTAAGTAAGGATCTTGAAATGAAGAGATCATTCTGGATAATCTGTGTGGTCCTAATGTAATCACTTTGGTCCTTATTAAAAGGTGAGGAGAGGGTAAGAGTCCTTGATGGTAGATCTGATGATAGAAGAAGTTCTAACCTCTAACTGATGCAAGGAAGAGACCATGAACCAATAAACACAGGTAGTCTCTAACAGCTGAAGAAAGTAAGGGAAAAGGACTGCTCCCTGGGCGCCTGGGTGGCTCAGTGGGTTAAGCCGCTGCCTACGGCTCAGGTCATGATCTCAGGGTTCTGGGATCGAGTCCTGCATTGGGCTCTCTGCTCAGCAAGGGGCCTGCTTCCCTTCCTCTCTCTCTGCCTGCCTCTCTGCCTACTTGTGGCCTCTCTCTGTCAAATAAATAAATAAAATCTTTAAAAAAAAAAAAAAAAGTAAAAGGACTGCTCCCTGAAACTTCCAGAGACATGCAGCCCTGCCGACATCTTGCCTTTTGTCTCCTGACCTCCAGAATTATGACACTAAATTCATGTGGCTTTAAAACCACAATATTTGTAGTAATTTGTGACAGCAGCAATAAAAAATTAATACATACTCAACAACAAGGGAATTTTGAGTATTTTATATTCTATTGTACTATCAGTGATTACAACTGATCTAGGCAACAATTTACAACAATCCCTGAAAATTTGTTGAATGAATAAATGAATGGAAAAGTAAAAGACTGAGGACTTACAGAATAGAATCACCAGGTTCTCAATTGAAAAACAACAACATCAACAACAACAACAAAAAACTTAAATGGTGGTTATGAAAATTTAGGATATACCAATTTTTGAGAGGAAGCCTCATCATACTCAAAGTTGTCAAAACTCATCTGTGAAATTGTTTCATAGTTTATAACTCTCTACCAAAAGATAAAGCCTTAAAGAAAAAGAAAAAAAAAAAAAAAGACATGTCTTGAGAGCTTTGGGATAGTCTCGGCAAATGGGTCCAGAATGGGTTGTTTTAAGTTTTGTGATAGGGTTTTTTATTTTAATACTTAGACTGCTCTAATTTGGTATGACAGAAAAACACCAGTTCATGTAACAAAACAACATGTTGTTCTGAGGAGCTCTGGCCAAGTAAATCAACACACAGATTGCACTGAAACAAAAGCAAAAAAACAAAAACAAAAACAAAAAACAAAAAACAAAACCACCATTATTCAGAGAAAGAAAATATGGTATGGGTCTTTGAACTTTTGGTTTTTATATTTTTGAACTTGAAAGCTCTTACAATTAACATTAGAAACAGCTACTATAAAATACTTAATCATACTGATAAAAGAGACAAATCAAAGATCCTAAATACAGTCAGAAAAAGAGGAAAATTCCATTCACCATTAATTTTGTTATTTAGGTTATAAATCTAAGTTCAGGTTCTAGACTATATATATATATATTTTTTTTAAATGCTTTTCCAAAATTGTTTTTACATGGCCTGTAGTAGATGTGATATAAAGTACTTTTATTCTGTACCAGACCCAGGGCTTCATAGGAATAATTCAAGCTCACTCCCTTTTATACAGACACAGGCACATGCACACACACAGACAAAAATGAGCTCAGGTAGGACTTGCTCAAGGACATACAATAATAAGTGACAAGTACACCTTTTTATTTTGACTTAATGCCATTTTCTTGAAGTACAAATGACTGAAATTAACATTGTTCTATTTTGTGCAATTTGGAGAGACACCATTAAGAGCCAGCTATGTAACTAAAAAAATTATACCATTATTATTCCAATTTGCATGAAATAATCTCTTAAAGGACTTTCAATTGGTCTCTAAAGGTCACGTCTAAAGAGTTCAGTGCTGATTCAGTTATGATGTAAATGTCACAAACCCTGTTTCCCAACTCATCATATAAAAAAGCAAAATGGAATGAAATTTGAGAAACTCCCATATTTTATTTGTCAGTCAAATTAGATATTAAGCCCCTTGACCATAAAGATTATGTCATATCAGTTTGTATCTCCCTCACACATTTTTACATAAGCAATCATGTAACTTCAATGCTACACTCTGCTTTCTGTACTTAACATATGATGAGCTTTTAAAATATTAATGACTTCATTATCATTTTTAAAGATTGCATAACCCATTACATAATTGTCCAACATTAAACATTTTCCTCCTTATATGAACATAGAAAAATGTCCAGCTCATTACTCATAATAAACACTTCATATATTCAGATTATGTTTTTATTTGTAGTTGATTGTTCTATCTTCTATTATTTGGAAGAAGATTATCAGCTAGAAGGAGCTATCCAGGGCCAAGGGATATGACATTTTTGATGGCTCGTTACTATACTGCCAAATTGTTTTCTCTTTTAATTGGGGCAATTGATACAGCCGATAGTAATAACGAATATTGAATTTTTCAGCACCTCTTACAGCTGGGCGTAGTAATCTTTAATTTGATATATGAAAAACAGTACCTCCTAATGGATTTGATTGCTTGTAAGGTTGTTTCCTTAAGTAATATTTATAGTTCATTTTTATTATAAACTCAATACACATTAATGAGAGAAAAATTTGAAGATATAGAGAATTACAGTAAAAATAACTAATCCTCCCATCGTCTATCACTCAGAAGTTACAACTGTTAAAATTGTGGAGTGGATCTATCTAACTCACCAGCCATCATGCATCTATACCAAGATCTATAGCTGTATATAAACCTATTTAGACCTACCCTTGTCTACTTTGATATATAATATATAAAATTTAAAAATATACTGGAATCACATTTTGCAGAAATATTCATGTAATTATTGGAACCAATTCATGCAGTCTCTCTAAAACTGTTCTCCTATAAACTGTGTATAGCGGTTTTGAATTTCTGTAAGAGTAAGCAGAATATTTCAACAGATTGGCTTTCTGAATAATAGATTAGTGAGGGGTTGGCAATTGTGAACAGTTTAACAGTATGTGGAACCGTCCCCACATGGGTGCACATTCTCTTCTGCTCTCTTTCTGTCTCTGTCTGTCAGGTGCAGATATGGATATCTACACACATACAGATAGAGATATACAGATAGATAGCTATTAAAAAGAGAAAGATACATTTAAGTTGTAGTGTTTTAATTTTTACATCAGTCAAGTAGTCTCTGGAATGGTCATGGAATAGCATGACATGTATGATTACATATTCAACATTTCTGAAAAAATAGCGGATTATCTCAAGTAGGGCAAAGAGGTCAAGATAAGTAAAGAACTTTAATATATTGCTTTTCAACACTTTTACATATTGCTTTTACATTGGAATGTGTTCTGTATTTATTTTTCCCTTGAGCCTTATGTTGGTTTTAATCTCACTACTTGGTTCATCCCACACTATTATAATTGGTCCATAATGGCCTATAGGATTTATTAAGCTGCTTTCAAATGTAGTGAATACAGAGCCCACTTATTACAGTAATAGAATGTTACCCGTAGATTATATCCACTTATGCACTACTCCCCAACTGAACCCTCAACATCCCAGACCCAGACCACCATTCTGAATTTTGTAAGTTCTTTGATTTTATAATAATATGGTTTTGTCAAACACAAATTGAGTTTCTTGTTTCTGAATTTTAAAAACTCATACAAAGGGTATCATAGTATGGGTAGTTTTCTAAACATTTTTCATATAATATTATGCTACATAATATTTAACTATGCTATTCCATATTTTCATTGCACTATAATATTCCGGGCTTTTTTGCTAAAATATCATTTATTTTCCTATCCTCCTAATAATGAGTTTTTTAGTGACTTTGATTTTTGTTTTTACAAACGATGCTGTTATTAACATACATGTCCATGTCACCTAGAGACACATGACCAAGAATTTCTCTTAAGTTTATGCCAAGAATGTAACTGCTATTTCTTAAGGTATTCAATGTTCACTTTTACCAGGTAATATTAAAATATTCTCCAGTGCAACTGCATAAATTTACATGTTTTAGATCAATATAAGAAACACCATTCACCATATCAAAGCCAACAGTTGGGAAGGTCAAAATTCAAATTTGTGCTAACTGTATCAATGTTAAATGGCATCTCTTTATTTTTTAAATTTCCCTGATTTTTAAGTAGCATAAATAAGCATAAAGAGCAGATACTATTTAAACCAACAATAAAAGAGAAAACACATGAGATTTTAAAAACTACTAAATTCAAGTCCTTTAAAAAAGTCAAAACAAGAGCCATAGATTGATAGAAAATATTCATAAAACATAATAAAAGTCCAATTCATGTAAGTCTTATGAATCAGTAAGAAGAGAATACACAACCGAAGAAAAAATGTGGGCAAAATACAGAAGCAGACATTTCACAGAAGAAACACAAATGCCCAATAAACTAAGAAAAGAAGAAATTTGTTTTAGAATAACTGAAGTTTATAAATAACAATTATAAATATTAATAAAAAAGACAATAAAACAATAGGGCAGAAAAAAAGATAACAAAATGTAGGCGGCTTTCAGGAGAATGGTCTCCAGCTCTAACTAAGTGGTCTAAGATTTTTTTTTCCTTACAAAACACGCACAGACTTAGGAAGGATGGAGATGCAATTCTTTTTTTTGTTAAGATTTTATTTATTTATTTGACAGAGAGAGAGATCACAAGTAGGCAGAGAGGCAGGCAGAGAGAGAGGGATCAGGCTCCCTGCCTAGCAGAGAGCCCAACTTGGGACTCGATCCCAGGACCCTGAGATCACGACCCAAGCTGAAGGCAGCGGATTAACCCACTGAGCTATCCAGGCGCCTGGAGATGCAATTCTTAATTCCAACACTTGTTAGAGCCTGCCTACCTTCCTCCTCTGCTTCTTACCCATTTCCATTAGAGTTTCTGAATATATACGTCATTCCTAACAACCATGGGCCTATTGATTTAAAGAAATTCTCTTAACTGGCTTGATTTCAATGAGCAAAGTTTTCAAAGCTTTGCCTCAAAGACCCTTGGCATTTGGCACTGGTAAAAGGAGATGAAGAACTTCACTACCATTTTTCTCCAAAGCCTGTGAATAAGCAGCCCTATACATGGGGTAAGCAAGAGCTTGTGAACATATTATCTTGAGGCAGGGGAAGAGGCCACAATTAGGAGAAAACCAAGGACAAAGAAAAATCTGAACACCAACCTTGCTTTTTGATCATTAATGTTACTGCCTTTTTCCTCCCTTTTAAATGACTTTTTTAAAATAGGCTTTGACGTTATACCATATTCTGTGAGACTGTATTTATACCATTTTGTCATTGACACATTCTATTCTGCTTAAGAAAGGTAAATGTTACCCAGGGGAGAATTCTTTTAAATGGAGGTTTTTCTATTTGAGGAAGAACCCTATTATTGAAATTCTAAAAGCCAGAAAGATATTTAACTGGTGAGTTTCAGAGCGGTTCATTTTTTCTTTCTTTCTTGCATTGCAGTTTCCCCGGTATGAGTTAACTTCAGATGAACTCTTCTTACTAACTTTGAAGTGATATCTTTTAAAGTACTTTGGAGGAGACAGGTGTCATTTATTAAATGTAATGAAAAATATTTATGTAAAATATTTGCTTAGCTTAATTATGCTTTTTATACTTACATGTTTCCATTTTTGTATCTAATCTGTACATGTACAGGCATGGGTATGTATACATGTATATGGATTTGTATGTATTTATGTATTTGTGTACAGACACACACACACGATTAGTTGTGCTGTTTTCAAAGGTAGATTTCTCCCGCCTCCCTCCCCCAAGGACCCTGGACCTCACTGAATTACCAGAAATCTATATTTCCTTTAAATATTTCTCAGAATTATATAAAAATGTATGACTGTAACATAGTACTCTGAAAACTCTTCCTCATGTGGTGAGAAGTTTCCCTATTTTTTAAGGGTTATTCTATCCTGATTATTAAGAGTAGCTAGCCTTAGTCAAAATATACTAAGTGGAAATTTATCAAATTTAGAAGTTATTTATAATTGTAACCCCAGAAAATAACCCCAAATTCCTTTATTTTTTTCCAGAACAGTAATTATTTTCTAATTTTAGTGTGTGTGTGTGTGTGTGTGCTATATAATTTACTTAATTACCCATATGTACTGTTCATTTTCCAATTTCCTTTCACTGAAGACGATAGGCTTAAAAAAAGTAGTTTTTTTGTTTGTTTGTTTGTTTGCTTACTGATATAGATATAGTACTTAATAAATACTGGTTAAATTACTGACATTATTTTCAGTGTTTGAAGAAGCAGAAGGTATAGGACTCTAGCCGGGTTTGAATGAACATTGAAAAATGTCTGTTACATTCAAGTAGTATCATTTGGGGCAAATTATGGGATCTCTCTGACATCTAGCTTCTACATACATAAAATAGGGAAAATATTGCTTACTCAGAGTAATCTCATCTGGGGAGAGTGTTCAATAAGTGATAGATATTACTGGTTGGTTGACAATCATGTCCATCTGATAGTTAACTAAAGCTGAGATATTCTGTCAAAACAAGAGCATTTGCCCCGTCATCTTCTTGGACCCCTCTGAAAGGCCAAGTGGTCATTACTCAAATATTAATTTCCCAATGAGCACTTTGTACTCACCACATGCAAAATAAAGCATCCTTCCTTCATACAATCTTCTTTCCCCCTCTCTTGTCTTCTTAACACTTCGTATCACACGACAAAAAATTTTTATTCTCTTAGTGTGTAATATATTCACCACACCCTCCCCTATTACATGTGTGTTCTTTGAGACCCAGAAGTTTCCTGTGGTTTCCTGCTCTATCCTTAGCTCCAGGAAAGTGGCACAGATCTGATGCCCAACAAAACTGTATCACATAAAGCATGATTCTTTTTACAGACATGGAAATTTAGGAACAAAGAGGTTAAATAATTTCCTCAGGGGCATATAGGTAAAAAGGGGTAGACTTAGGATTCAAATATAAGTAGTTTATTTCTCTTCTCTGTTATGAAAGCATCCCTCCACTCACCTGAGACATTCAGGACACTTGTTTTTTGTTTTTAAACTTCGTGTCAGTGTTACATAGAATAAAGGTCAGGGAACACTGTCCCGTTTCGTGCTGATTACTTTTCATCTATATTTGTCACCAGACATAGTTGTTGTAAAGCATTCATATAAAGCTTTTATTCTATTCTTTTCATTTTTATTCTATTTCTTTTCATTTATTCTATTCCATTCATTTCATTCTATTCTTTTCATTTATTCTATTCTATTCATTTATAAAGCATGTTATTCTATTCTTCTATGACTAAGACTGTTAACTTCACTCTGAAATATTTACCTCCAGTCAAAATTAGAACCTTCTGAATTTTAGCAGGGAAAAAAGAACATACAAAATTTACATTTCCCAGCCAATGGTGTGTCCATTTGGGTGTGTGCTTCCGACAAACTCTCAGCAATGAGACAAAACTGAAAATGGTCTGTGTACAACTTCCATTAAATATCATAAAGGGGGTAACTTGCTTTCTCTTTCCTGACGGCTGCAATTCAGAGATCATGGTTGGAGCTGGGGCAGCCTTCTCGGACAATGAGAACAACATGTGAGTGGAACTACACAGCAGAGCAAAGATAGAGGCAGCCTTGGGTCTGAAAGTGTTAAGCTCAATCATAACCCTAGACATGGACTGTACCTGGGATGTTCTGTGAGAGAAACCTGTCTCTTTTGAAGGCATTGATATTTAAGGTTTTCAGTGCTTTGTAGCTTGAATGAAGCCTAACTCATATCATTTCTTACAGATATTTTTGTACCCTGATAGCTAGAAAAATATCTTCTTTCTACAGAACTGTTGTGTGTAAAGAATGGAATATTTTACTAACAAATGTTTGCTGGAAGTAATCATTTCTAATAATCTTTTAAACTCAGACTCTAACAGTCAAATATTTGTATCAAGGAAGTAAACTACAAATTCAATAAGCTAGCTTTATTTTCCTCCCCAAAGGGTTCTTAAATGGAAAAATCAACACCACTATAGTTACATTTTTGGATATTTTAAATTTTCATACATTTTTCTTCCAGTGTGTAAGTTACCCCTGAGGGATGTTAGGATTACAGAAGCAATACAGATGACATCTTCATGAAACCAGGCAAAATAATTGTGAATATCAGAAAGGCCCAAATATTATCCTGATGTCTCAAATTTTAATGTCAGATTCAATAATCATTTAAACCTATACTATACCGATGTGATTTACTATTACTGTTTTGAATTTACATGAATTTGGGTATTGCTATGGGTTTGCCCTATTACATTTCTTTAAAATGTCTATGCACACCCAGCTGTGCTAGCCACTCTATTGCTGCAAAGTCCTTGTTGGTCAGCCTATTCCCAAAAAGAAAACTTTGTTCATATTTATACCCTGAAAATTAGGATCATTAATTAATTCCCACATAAACCTAGTTCAATTGCAACCCTAGGAGCTTTCAATAGTCCTCAGACATGTGTTCTATAGGAGCTGTTAGAAGTATAACCTCAATTATATTTGTTGATTGCCCTACTGCTTGCTAACCCGTAAGCACGGTGATGAGTAAAAGAGGAGAGAGTAGACATCTTTGCTTTGTTTCATATCTGAAAGAAAAAGCACTCAATCTTCACCATAAAGCAAATGTTAGTTGATTTTTTTAGACTTTTTCCCCCCAGTTGAGGAAGTCTCTTCTCTATTTTTATTTATTTCTTAAAACATAAATGGGTATTGAATTTTGTCAAAGGTTTACTCTGCATTGAGTGATAGGACTGTGTGATTTTTCCTCTTTAGCCTATTAATATAGTGAATAAACTTAACTGACTTTCAAACCTTGCATTTCTGAAATAAAGTCCTCTTGATCATGGTGTATCATTCACTTCTGTACTTCTAAGTTGATACTTCTGACACTTTGTTATGAAGCTTTGCTCTATATTAATGAGAAATACTGGTCTGTAGGTTTCATTTTATTTTGTTTTGTACTATAATTTCTTCTGATACTTTGTTACGAAGCTTTGGTCTATATTAATGAGAAATACTGGTCTGTAGGTTACATTTTATTTTGTTTGTACTATCATTTCTCTGTATTCTCTTGTCTCAGGGCAATATTAGCATGGTAAAATGGACTGAAAGGGTTCTCCAGATTGTCTAAAAAGCCTGTGTAGAATCTCTGGAATTGGTATTAATTCTTGAAACATTGGGCAGAACTCTATAGTGAAACCACCTAGACAAAGCTTTCTTTCATGAGAGTTTTTAAATTATGAATTCAAGTTCCTAAGCAGTTATATGGCTATTCAAATTTTTATTTCACACAAGGTAAGATGTGATAGTTTGCATTTTTCAAAGAACTGATCCATTTCATCTCGGTTGACAAATCCATATGCGTATAGAGTTATTTGTCATATTCCCTCATCATCCTTTTGAGGTGTCCTGGGTCTACAGTGATACCTGGGGATTCACTCCTGATATTGATAATCTGTTTTATCTGTTTTTTTTTTTCTTTCAAAGAATATGTATACTTCTTTCATCTTTTTGAAGAACCAGCTCTTTGTTCCACAGATGCTTCTTCTTTCAGGGCTTGCTATCTTACACTGCCTGCTATTTAAGCATGAAAATAATTTCCTTCTGTAGTGACTCCAGGTTTATAATGGTTTGTGATTAAAAAGGCAGTCCGGGGGTACCAGGGTGGCTCAGTAAGTTAAGTGTCTGCCTTTGGCTCAGGTCATGATCCCAGGGTCCAGGGACAGAGTCCTGCACTGGGCTCCCTAACCAGCGAGGAGTCTGCTTCTCCCTCTGCCTGCAGCTCTCCCTACTTGTGTGCTCTTTCTCTCTCTTTCTGACAAATAAACACATAAAAATCTAAAACAAAACAAAACAAAACAAACAAAAAAAAAAAACAAAACAAAACAAAGAAAAAAACAAAAAAGACAGTTCAGGCAAAGAGAGAGAATCCCAAGCAGGCTCTGTGCTGAGGATAGAGCCCTTCTCGTGGCTCCATCTCATGACCCAGAGATCGTCATGTCCTGAGAAAAAACCAAGAGTCCAACACTTAACTGACTGAGACACCCAAGTGCCCCTATTCCTTACCTTTCAGAAGCGACCTGTACCTCTTAGCTTGTGGACCCTCTCTCCATCTTCAGAGTACATCCATTGTCATATGCTCTTCTCTTTGACTTAGCTCTACTGCCTCCCTCTCTTAAGAGCAATTGTGATTACACTGGGCTCACCAGGATAATACATCTCAAGATCTAAACTTAAATTAGCAAAATCTCTTTTTCCAGTAAAGTAACATATTTCTAGGTTTTAGGGATTAGGACATATGACATAGGAATTGTATCTCAATAAAAGTATGTTTTTGTTTTTGTTTAAGGAACAAAACTTAATTGATACTACATATAAATGTCTATTTCTTGACTCTGTTGTGCTCCAGTAATACAAAGTCTTTCTCTGAACCTATCTAAGTTATTGCATTCCGTACATAAAACACAATGCCGCAATGCATTTTCCTTTTCTATATTTTGCCAGAGATGATCAGCTAATATTTTCTCATGAATTTCGTATTTTGTTCATCAGAGATCTTTCTTGCATCACCTTTGTTAGGTTTTGGTATTAGAATTACACTGATCACATGAAATTATTTAGAAATAGTCCACGCTCCTTTTAACTTCTAGAAGTTTATGTAAATTTAGCATTATCTTTGATTAAAAATAGATTCATGGGGGGCGTCTGGGTGGCTCAGTGGGTTAAGCCGCTGCCTTCGGCTCAGGTCATGATCTCAGGGTCCTGGGATCGAGTCCCGCATCGGGCTCTCTGCTCAGCAGGGAGCCTGCTTCCTCCTCTCTCTCCCTCTGCCTGCCTCTCTGCCTACTTGTGATCTCTCTCTGTCAAATAAATAAATAAAATCTTAAAAAAAAAAAATAGATTCATGGGCGCCTGGGTGGCTCAGTGGGTTAAGCCGCTGCCTTCGGCTCAGGTCATGATCTCAGGGTCCTGGGATCGAGTCCCGCATCGGGCTCTCTGCTCAGCAGGGAGCCTGCTTCCTCCTCTCTCTCTCTGCCTGCCTCTCTGCCTACTTGTGATCTGTCTCTGTCAAATAAATAAATAAAATCTTAAAAAAAAAATAGATTCATGCTTTCGTATTTCATCCATAAGCAAATTATAAATATTGAAACAGCATCTCACAAGACAAGAATATAGATTTAAATAGCTAACTAACTAAACCTGATCAGCAAAGGAGACTACACTCATTAGTTTAACCACAGCTATAGTAAAGATGTGTTCTTTAAGAAGACTAAAACAGAGTACTCCACACTGTGACTATATTTGTTGTAAGAAAAATATAATTTTGGTTAATTGCAAAGGGTCTTCAGCATTCCCTTCCTTCCAATGCTGAAAATTTCTTTTAATGCAACAGTGAATTGAATAATAAAAAATAGTTGTTGAACTATGAGTGAAAACATATGGTTCCAGCAAAAGAGCTAACAATTCACCCCAAAGCAAGCTTTGCCACAATCACTGTTCAACACCTCCACGATGAGAAATCAGTGTTCATGAAATCCCATATAGAATAGTGAATAGCTATAATTTTTATGAAGTCTTTTTTTTTTAAACATTAAGCCAAGCTTTATCTCCTATAATTGTACATTTTGTCTGGATATTAAGTTGCATTGGTATGTTTTATTCTCTTGAACAGCCTAAGCTTACTTGCTCCCCAAAGCTGTTCAACATGTTTTCTTTCCCTGGAACTTCTTTTCTTCTCCTTTCATCTGACCTCCTAAGTATATCTTGGTGTCCTAGATGAGTGAACTCTCCTGATTTTTGTGGGCCAATCCCCTTTCCATATATTATTGTGGCAAAACAGAACATATATATATATATATATATATATATATATATGGTCCATATTATGACAAAAATATCACACTCTCCTTAAAAATTTTGTTTCTCCTATTAAAAATGCAAGCGTCATCAAATAAATAAATATGTAAATAAATAAATAAGGATACAGGTCTGCAATTGTGCCTGTTTTTTTCTCTCCACTGTGGACATATTTCTATCAGGCACCTGATAATTAGCCATTCAATAAATATTTATTCAATGAATAATAGATGAAGTAAATAAAATTAGCTTAATCCTTATTCAAAATGTTAGGTCTTAAACATTTCCATACAGCTGTTGTGTTATATCAAAATTCTCTTTGCCAGTGAAATAGCCCCACTTCCTTTGAACTCTATTTACATAGTATTTTTTTAAAAGTCTCTACCCGGGGATGCCTGGGTGGCTCAGTCAGTTAAGTGTATGCCTTTGGCTCAGGTCATGATTCCCAAATTCCAGGGGCAGAGAGGTCCTGGGATTGAGCCCTGTGTGGAGTCTTGCATCAGGCTCCCTGCTCAGCAGGGGGCAGGTTTCCCGTTCTCTCTGCCCTTCTCTTTGCACCACCCCCGTCCTGGCAAATAAATAAAATCTTTACAAATGAAAAATAAAAGTCTCTAGCCAATTCTGATTCTATTGGATAATGTGACTGAAATGATTAGAGTCCAGTATTTTCATGTAATATCATGACTATACTTCCTAGTTGGATATACTCCACCCATATGATGCCCTTAGCGCCTTTGTAGAAATTACTGAAAGGTTGAATTAAGTACAAGCCCTGCTGTCTTTTTGGTAACTAACAATTTAATCTGTATTTATTTTGAGAAGTCTTTTAACTGGTTCCATATCCACCTAACTATACTGTGATACATATGACATTTATTAAAACTTTATTTTCAGGGCACCTGGGTGGTTCAGTTGGTTAAGCATTTGCCTTGGGCTCTGGTAATGATCCAAGGGTGCTGGGATGGAGCCCCACATCTGGCTCCCTGCTCAGTGGGAGCCATCCCCCTCTTCCTCTGCTGCTCCCCCTATTTGTGCTCTCTATCTCTTTCAATCTGTGTCAAATAAATAAATAAAATCTTTAAAAAAGAAAAAAACTCTTGAAATTCTAAGGCTTTTTTTGAACTTACCAGTTTGAGAACATTACATAAGGAAAAAGAAAAATTGGCATCAGTTCTCACTAATTTATTTATCTCGAACTCACTCTGAATTTTAGAGATATGTTTCCCTTTATATTCAACAATTTTAATCTTTAAAATTTTTGTTAGTGAAGTTTAATAAATCATGGTCAGAAAAAATCTGTGGTTTCCATCTCTAAAGAGTCAAAGTATTATCCTACACACTAGTTTACTCTTATTCTATCACGTAGTGAATTTTCGTTGTTAAATAACTAAATTCAACCTTTACTGTCTTCCGTGATTTGTTAGGAGCAACATAGTACTCTTCACCCTAGATTATGTTATATAAAACCAATTTCCTTATAATAACATTGCCTTCAACTTCCACTTTTCAGTATTTGCCCTATCTTTCAAAGTTTTAAAATAATTCTACTTGCAGATACCCAGGAAACATAATAGAGAAAAAGAGAAGAACGAGACTCCAAGATATGCATGTATCTTGCTCATACCTGGTTCCAATTATTTAGATAATGAAATTTGGAGCCTTTAAGAGGACGAGATTCAGAGGCTACTCGGAACTTAAGTTAATGCTGTAAATCATTGAGATTTGGGGGTCTTGGGATGCAGTAAAAATTTTGTAGGTAGAATAAATATGAATCTTGGGAGGCCAAATATTGGAGTGTTAGGCAATAATAACTCCAAAGATGTCTACATTGTAATTCCTAGAACAAGTCAACAAACAGGTATGTGGTAAGGGGAAATCAAGGTTACAGACAGAAGTTAAGATTGCTAAACAGTTGACCTTGAAATGGGGTATTGTCTTAGATTATCCAAGTGGGTCCCATGTTTTCACAAGGTAACTCATGAATAGAAAAGGAAAGCAAAAAATCAAGAACCAGAGATTGCAGTATGAGAAAGACTTGGCCAGATGGGGCTGGGTTTGAAAGTGGAGGGATGGAACCTCAAACCAAGGGCTGCCAGCAGTCTCTAGCAGCTGGAAAAAGCGGAGGAACAGATTCTCCCCTAGAGCTTTCAGAAGGAACTCAGCCCTGACAACATGCTGACTTCAGCGCAGTGAGACCAGTTTGAACTTCTGACCCTCAGAACTGTACGAAAATAAATTTGTGTTAAGACCCCAAGTCTCTGTAATTTTCTAGAGCAGTAATGGGAAACTAATACATTATTTTCCATTCAATACCTATACTTGATTAACTTTGCCCCTCTAACCTCACTTGTGAATTTTCTGTCTTGCTCATACTACTCTTAGGGACATAGAAGCCTGTAATACTATTTTATATTGATTCTAAAGTCAGAATTTTAATTTGACAGCTTTTTCTACTGACTTCAAACAGGTGATAAGAAATATCAAAGTAAAAGAAGAAACTAAAATGGGTATGAGTTGAAAGAGTGAGAATAATAGCATTATCTATTTTTTTTAGGTTTGGAGTATTTTTTTCCATCAAGGATTTTTTTAAGACATGTATAGAGTAAGTCCCATTCATAAAAAGTAGATGAAATATTCCACATAATTGAGAACTGCATTTTATTTTTTAAAATCTGTAATTAATTTCTGTAATTAATTAATTAGTTAACATACAATGTAGTAGTAGTTTCAGGTGTACAATACAGTACTGTTATCTTTTAAGTGAAAATATTTTCATTTAAAAAGAGCACTATCCCCGTGATAGACACATCCTTCCATTGTAGTACATTTTTTCCAGTGAGAAGTCTGCACAGGACTTTGGCCCATTTTTTAATGGGGTTTTTTGTTTCTTATTGTTGATTTTTAAGTGGTCTTTGAGAAGATGGTGAGATTGTAATAATACAGAATTCTATTGGTATCTAGGGTTTTTTTTTTTTTATTGGATACAAAGGAAGTAATGCATACCAAAAAAAAAAAAATCATTGCAAAGAAACAGACAGAAATAGAAAAAGGAGAGAGAAGAAAAATAAAGACAATGGATATGAAAAATTCACATGCAGAAACCTAATAAGTCAAAAATAAATATTGAAAAATCAAATGTTACAGTAATCATAAATTTAAATTAAGACAATTATTAGATCCTATTCATTTATTACTTTTCTAAAAGAACAATATTGGAAGGATAATAAAGAGTTGGTGAGATTATCAATTGCCAAGGGTTTTTAATAGCGTAATAAAGAAATACATAAGAGAAGCTTTAATGATGTATTTATCTTTTAGCCAGAAATTACTTTAAAGATATTCCTTCCCTAATACATTATAAACACAAACATCTTTGTGAGTTTATCATATATAATTTTATAGGAATATTAAAATGAAATCATATAATAGATGTCACAACCTTTTAAACAGATTAAAAGCCATTATTTAAGAGTAGAATATATTCAGGATGTATTGTTAAGTTTAAAATATCAGGATAAAAGTTATATTATCACTGTAATACCAATTTTATATATATAACTAGACATAGCAAACACCTTCTTGGCATTAGGTATGATGCTGTTTTTTTAACCCCGTACTTTTCTGATTCTCAAGTGTTCTGTATCCAGTACAAATTGTCTTTAAAGTGAAAAAAAAAATGAATTTTCAAATTAAAAAAAGAATTCCTACTGCTTAGGCTTATCTAACTGAGTACACCAAAGACAATTTCACTGGTTCTTGATAACTTCTTCTTCTTTTTTTTTTTTTTTTTTAAAGATTTTATTTATTTATTTGAGAGAGAGAGAGACAGTGAGAGAGAGCACAAGCGAGGAGAAGGTCAGAGAGCGAAGCAGACTCCCCATGGAGCTGGGAGCCCGATGCGGGACTCGATCCCGGGACTCCAGGATCACGCCCTGAGCCGAAGGCAGTCGTCCAACCAACTGAGCCACCCAGGCGTCCCTCTTGATAACTTCTTATCATCATTAATTATTTTGTTGTCTTATAAAAATGAGATGTTCCCAAATGCTAAGATCGGGCCCTTCTACTGACTGACTGTATTTGAGTTTGGGAGTATGCTTTGCTTTAATGTTATCTGTCTTTCCTTGCTGTTAATTATCACCTTTTGTTAAGGAACTTTCCTATAAATGAATGAGTTTGTTATGTGGAATATTTAGTAATATTCTACAGATGCTCAAATGCAATGTTGGTGTAAATGTTTATCTTATACATGTTTTAAATAATGTAAAATGAAAGCTGAGATCTTTTAAAAAAAAATACAGTCAACCACACAGTCCTCCATATCCCGCCTACTTCCGACCTGGAGAACTATAATGTTGAATTTATTTCATCATGGTTTTGCTTCCCTTTTTGTACAGTTTACTACATCTGTAGACATTTCTTAACATTATCTTTTTTTAAGATTTTATTTATTTGACAGAGACAGAAAGAGAACACAAGTAGGCAAAATGATGAGCAGAGAGAGAGAGGGAGAAGCAGGCTCTTCGCTGAGCAGGGAGCCGGAGGTGGGGCTCGATCCCAGGACCTGGGGATCATGACCTGAACAGAAGGAAGGTGCTTAGCTGATTGAGCCACTCAGGCACCCAGTATTACTGGTATTAAATTAAAAAAAATGTATTATGCTGGCTTTAAATATCTAAAGTTTACTTTTTCACTTAATAGTTAATAATAATAGATCAATGTTGGGTCATCAACTGTGATAACTTGATAAAATTAGTTATAGTAAGTTATGTCTTAATATAACTTATTATAATTATACCAGATATTAATGCAAGATGCAAGACATTAATAACAAGTAAAAATGCATAGGGGCAGGGGAAACTTTGTACTTCTGTTCAATTTTTTCATAAAACCTAAAACTGCACTAAAAATAAAGTCAATTACTCAAAAACAAGATAAAAATTAAAATGTAAATTTATTCATGCAAGCTTTCATGAACCTAGTTTTTAACCTATCTTCGTCCCCTTTACTACCTATGTCTTATCAAGACCTCCTATAAACGTACTACTTCCCCCATCCAAGTATCATGAGGTCATCAGCATAGAACCAGTGTGATATTCTATGGAATGCCCAGCTGTTCCAGGTGTCTTTAAATAATATTATATCTGGATAAGAGTATTAATAAAGCCCTGGAACTAGACTGTAAATTTATCTTGTTGTGTTTTCCAACTAAATTCAAACGGTTTTGGAACCTTTTTTTCTGATAGAGATGGGTAAGAATACATCTACCAAATTAATAGCTACACACCATATACCTGAGGCCCTATTACCCGGCTATGTCAAAAAATGCCTCATCCAGCAGAACGGCTGCATCAGAACTAATCCTTGGTTTGGTTTATATTAGTCCTATGTTATCCTTTGATATTGGTCTTGTTTGTGCAGGGCCCAGGCTGGTGAATGAGGTGGAAAGATGTGAACTAAGACACGGGCATCCTTTCATCCTTGAGGGACAGCATTAATTGTTGTCAGCATTCCCAAGGTAAAGAGCAGTTTTATAGTTTTCCTTTGGCCTTTCACACTGTGACAGCCCTTGCCTCACATGTTAAGAAACCAATGGGGAGGTTCTGCCAACTACCAGATCTGTCTACTCCCATTCTACATTTGGAGAGCTTGGAAATTGTCATTTAAGCCACGGTGAACTATATCTGGACCAGGGCTGTGGGAACTAAGTGCAAGCTGACTTGGTCCTTGCAGTCTAGGGAGTCTTGCCAAGGGCTAGCTCCCGCAATCCCAGTTCACTCACTACTTGATTGAGCTCACATAAGTGCTCTGGGTCACGCTGATGCAGTCCTCCAGCTCCTACGTAAATATGCTTAGGAAAATTCATTTGTTTTGAGCAAGGCAGTCACGTGGGACTTGCGGTCCTCTGACCTCAAGCTCCTTGATAAACATTTTTGTTACTGAACTATAAAATAAAGTCTGTTATGCGTGTTGGGGCTCCACTGGGTCATCAGCTCATGGAGTCCTCCCCATCGCAGCTTTCTGTCTCTTGTTTTTCTTAATTCCCCTCTTCTCTCTCCATCTTTCCTGGGACTTCTCATGCTAGCCCAGAGGACACAGAACTCTATTTATTTTTTTTTAATTTTTTATTTTTTATAAACATATATTTTTTTTAAAGATTTTATTTTATTTATTTGAGAGAGAGAGACAGTGAGAGAGAGAATGAGCGAGGAGAAGGTCAGAGAGCGAAGCAGACTCCCCATGGAGCTGGGAGCCTGATGTGGGACTCGATCCCGGGACTCCAGGATCACGCCCTGAGCCGGAGGCAGTCGTCCAACCAACTGCGCCACCCAGGCGTCCCTATAAACATATATTTTTATCCCCAGGGGTACAGGTCTCTGAATCGCTAGGTTTACACACTTCACAGCACTCACCATAGCACATACCCTCCCCAATGTCCATAACCCCACCCCCCTTCTCCCAACCCCCCCCTTCTCCCCACCCCCCTCCCCCCAGCAACCCTCAGTTTGTTTTGTGAGATTTAAAGTCACTTATGGTTTATCTCCATCCCAATCCCATCTTGTTTCATTTATTCTTCTCCTACCCCCTTAACCCCCCAGGTTGCATCACCACTTCCTCATATCAGGGAGATCATATGATAGTTGTCTTTCTCCGCTTGACTTATTTCGCTAAGCATGATATGCTCTAGTTCCATCCATGTTGTCGCAAATGGCAAGATTTCGTTTCTTTTGATGGCTGCATAGTATTCCATTGTGTATAAGTACCACATCTTCTTTATCCATTCATCTGTTGATGGACATCTAGGTTCTTTCCATAGTTTGGCTATTGTGGACATTGCTGCTATAAACATTCAGATGCACATGCCCCTTTGGATCACTACGTTTGTATCTTTAGGGTAAATACTCAGTAGTGCAATAGCTGGGTCATAGGGTATTTCTATTTTCAACATTTTGAGGAACTTCCATGCTGTTTTCCAGAGTGGCTACACCAGCCTGCATTCCCACCAACAGTGTAGGAGGGTTCCCCTTTCTACACATCCTCACCAACATCTGTCATTTCCTGACTTGTTAATTTTAGCCATTCTGACTGGTGTGAGTTGATATCTCATTGTGGTTTTGATTTGTATTTCCCTGATGCCGAGTGATATGGAGCACTTTTTCATGTGTCTGTTGGCCATCTGGATGTCTTCTTTGCAGAAATGTCTCTTCATGTCTTCTGCCCATTTCTTGATTGGATTATTTGTTCATGGGTGTTGAGTTTGCTAAGTTCTTTATAGATTTTGGACACTAGTCCTTTATCTGATATGTCGTTTGCAAATATCTTCTCCCATTCTGTCAGTTGTCTTTTGGTTTTGTTCACTGTTTCCTTTTCTGTGCAAAAGCTTTTGATCTTGATGAAATCCCAATAGTTCATTTTTGCCCTTGCTTCCCTTGCCTTCGGCGATATTCCTAAGAAGATGTTGCTGCGGCTGAGGTTGAAGAGGTTGCTGCCTGTGATCTCCTCAAGGATTTTGATGGATTCCTTTCTCACATTGAGGTCCTTCATCCATTTTGAGTCTATTTTTATGTGTGATGTAAGGAAATGGTCCAATTTCATTTTTCTGCATGTGGCTGTCCAATTTTCCCAACACCATTTATTGAAGAGGCTGTCTTTTTTCCATTGGATATTCTTTCCTGCTTTGTCAAAGATTAGTTGACCATAGATTTGAGGGTCTATTTCTGGGCTCTCTATTCTGTTCCATTGATCTATGTGTCTGTTTTTGTGCCAGTACCATGCTGTCTTGATGATGACAGCTTTGTAATAGAGCTTGAAGTCCGGAATTGTGATGCCACCAACTTTGGCTTTCTTTTTCAATATTCGTTTGACTATTCGAGGTCTTTTCTGGTTCCATATAAATTTTAGAATTATTTGTTCCATTTCTTTGAAAAATATGGATGGTACTTTGATAGGAATTGCATTAAATGTGTAGATTGTTTTAGGTAGCATAGACATTTTCACAATATTTATTCTTCCAATCCAGGAGCATGGAACATTTTTCCATTTCTTTGTGTCTTCCTCAATTTCTTTCATGCGTACTTTATAGTTTTCTGAGCATAGATTCTTTGCCTCTTTGATAGGTCTCTATTTATTAACTGTCTCCCACCACCTGCCTTACTATTAACAGGAGATGGATAGTAATTCCTCAGGCCACTGTTCACCAACCGCTACTCAGAATTTATCCCAACAGTACTCAAAATGTCTAGATATTCCTCTTTCCACAGTATACACTTGACCATAGACCTTCTTAAGGTTTCAAAAACTACCTCAGGGCTAAAAACAGGGCAAGGGATTGTGACGTTTTAGTGAGTGACTCACTAAAGTGAGTGAGTCACTTTTAGTTAGTGACTCTTCATAATCCCCTGATCATAAATGCTAATTAACTTTGATTGTATTAATTGAGGAGAGTTTTCGAGGTCTACCTTTTGATTCTCCCCTAGGGACATTATGTTTTATAAGCCAACTCCATAACTCTTTCTAGGTGGCCCCACTCCAATGGCATTCTGATGATGGCACTTAGTGAAAACTACATCCATTTGGCATTTAAGAGCTAGGTACGGTCATTGACTTCTGTTCTTTCAGAGTTCTATCCTAACCATACTGGAAGCATTAAAAAGATGGTCCCACCAAGTGTGCATTGCATTTGCTTCCCATTAGATTTCTAAACAGTCATTACACCTCATCATCTCTCATGCAGATTACTGCTCCATCTTCTTAAATGTCTATTCATTCTCCAAACCCCTCAAACCTCTTCCATTTCATTTGATAGATAATATCTAGAATGGTCTTTTGAAAATCAATGCTATTTCTGTTTAAAATCTTTAAAGCCTCTTTGATGTTCTTTTTTTTAAATAATTTTTAATTATTTATTTATTTCACAGAGAGAGAGAGAGAGATCTCAAGTAGGCAGAGAGGCAGGCAGAGAGAGAGAGGAAGGGAAGCAGGCCCCCTGCTGAGCAGAGAGCCTGATGTGGGGCTCGATCCCAGAACCCTGAGATCATGACCTGAGCCGAAGGCAGAGGCTTTAACCCACTGGAGCCACCCAGGCACCCCCTCGTGTTCTTTTTTTAATTGAATTTTATATTTTCAGTGTTCCAAGATTCATTGTTTAATGTTTTTAAGCTAATGAAGAAACTCCTAATATGACTTCAAAAGCCTACATAGTTTGGTCATATCGAAGCCTTAAGCCTCACCTCTTACCATTTGCACCACTTTCCTTTCTGAATTTCAGCAAAACTAGCTTTTTAAAATTCCTTCTCCATTCCTCCAGTTTCCAGGCTTTTGAAAATGTTATCCATTGTGTAGAGTGTTCTCCAAACTTCACCTGCTTTCATAGTCATATTCTACGACTTATTGGCCCAACTCAAATATTCACAGTATACTAGGACTATTCCTTGAGATCTCAGACTATAATCAGTCCTTTTGTTGCATATTCTTTAAGAATGCTTATTAAATCTGTCCATCGTGTGTGTGTGGGGGGGGGGAATAATTGCATTGTCAAATGTGTCTAATTTATTACCATGAAGGTAAACATTATATCAATTATCTCCTATACTCTTGTTCTGAGTAACCAACACAGTAAATAGGCAATAAAGCATCTGTTGACTGAAAGGCATGCCCCTGGTTACTAAATAACTCTGTTGCTCGGTCCCTTCCACCACGCTACCCTGTGTCCCTGTATGTGCTGGGGAGCAGAGGGAGAGACAGAAGCAGAGAGGTGATAAGAAAGTGATTTTCATCATACTCAAAGTTCCTATTTCTTCTCAAGTTCTGAGTCTGTCGTTTAATTATCTCTTTGATGATTTTATTAGACATTTTTCCATATTTCATTTAATTTAAAATAGTGATAAAAAGAGTCATTAGTATCTTTTCCTTGTTTGAGAAGTCCCAGAACACTGTTATTTTCACATATTTGAACATTACTCTGAGAGAAAGCTTAAAAAATCAGAGCTTACAAATAATATCCTCCACCAAATTAGCTTTTATCAAGCTCTACAATACACTTTTCTCAACATTAAAAAGCTATTCTGCAGTTATTATAAATATCTTTAAAAATAACACTGTGATAAAACAATGATCCAGCACTACAGAAAAGAATTGCACCATGAATAATAGCTCCTTAATTTGTATTAATGAGATTCTGAAATAATTCCTCTGTTGAAGATAATATTTCAGCAAATTACAAGATCACTTGTTATTTACTTTTTTTTTTTCTTTTTTTTTCCAGGCATGAGATTTAGCTGTGTCAATCTGTGTGGATCCCTCAAGTTACATTTTCAATTAAACTTGTTGAAACTTGTCTTCACAGACACTCCAGGTTTTTGACCCTACTGATTTTTTGTTCTTAAAAGCGAAGCTAGTTTTCTAGGCAGTTCAAATTTTACCCTGATCTAAGGGATGGAGCCCAATGGGAGAAAAGGAAAAGAAATTATGAGGACCATTTGCAGGACATGCACAATTTGTGGAATACGAGGGGCTTTCAGTGACTCTAGCCGGAACTTTCAACCCTTTGGTACATTCACAGGTAAAATACACCCCTCAGGTTGACTACCCACAGATCAGTTACTCTCTTCTTTCTCATATATTCTCCAAAGAAAGTCTAAGGCAGATGGTATAAGAAAATATTTTGCTTTAGAATATAGTTTGAATCAGGAAGCATAGATCTAATTAAACTCTCAGTCTCCATTAGAAATTAAATTAATTCACCCATTGTCTTTCTTTGTGCAGAAGTTTGAATTCTTGGGATTGCAAGCCAAAGCTCTGGCCATATGTCCTGAGCAATTGTCTTATCAAAATACATTTTCTTGGGATGTCTGAGTGGCTCAGTTCATTAGGGTGTGTGCCTTCAGCTCAGGTCATGGTCCCAGGGTCTGAGGATTGAACCTCAGGTCAGGCTCCCTGCTCAAGGAGCCTGCTTCTCCCTCTCCTTCTGCTACTCCCCCTGCTTATGCACTCTCTCTCTCTCTCTCTCTCTCTGGCTTTCTCTCTCTCTCTCTCTCTGGCTCTCTCTTTCAAATAAATAAATAAAATTTTTTTAAAAATATTTTCTTTAAAATATGCCTTCTGGGTATATAGCTGTTTGGTTAAAAAAAAACAAAAACAAAAAACAAAAAAACAGCCTAACTTGCTTCCATTCCCTAATATCTATGAAAATAAATGTTTCTATTCCTGCATCTGTTCATGTGCCTGTGACTTACATTACTGCCTCACCACTGATACTATTTCTTAATACGACTGTTATTCTTGCTACTATTGTGAGCTGCTGTTTTCTGATTATATTTTAGAGTGACTAATTTTATTATTCCCATCCCTAAAATAATTCTTTTTTTTTTTAAAGACTTTATTTACTTGAGACAGAGCTAGAATGAGTGGGGGGGAGGAGCAGAGGGAAAAGGAGAAGCAGGCTCTGTGCCAAGCAGGGAGCCCAACACAGGGGCACGATCCTGCGACCCTGAGAAGACAACCTGAGCTGAAATCAAGAGTTGGAGACTTAAATGACTGAGTCACCCAGTCGCCTTAATAATTCATTTTTTTGTTTTGTTTTGTTTTCTTTCCTAAAGGTAGGCACCACGCCCACGGCGGCATCCAATGTGGGGCTTGAACTCATGACCCTAAGATCAAAATCCCAGCCAAGATCAAGAGGTGTCCCACCCATACGGAAAATAACTCCTTAAGAAACACATTAATTTTATATTTTCCTGATGACAATACTGAGACTTAAGAGTTTCTAAGTTTGTTGACCAAAATTACTAAACTAATCAATGCTACAGAAGGGATGAGAACTCATATTATTAAGACTCCCAAGCCGGTGTTATCTTAAACACTATTCTGTACAGTTTGCATTATTTGGATATGCAGGATATAATATCCTGCATAACAGACTTAAGCTCATTAGAAACAAAAACATGAAAATCACTCCATACCTATAGTTTTATTTCTCATGAGGATGGACAGGTAGTTTTCCCTTTTAACTCCTATAATATGAATTGTTCCAGTCCAAGATGGACGTGATGAAATTTCAGGTGAGAAAGGGGGCCTTGATTTCATTTCTCTGATACATTCTCAGGGAGGCAACTCTATATGCGCTTGACCTTTTCAAGGTCCTGCCGTTCGATTGGATGGCTGCCTCTGTTATCACCTTTACAACCTCTGCTTCATGTGAGAAATCAGGGTGGACTGAGGAGCCAATCAAATACGGAATATTGAAAAGGTTACAGCCGTGCTGCCGACTACGAGCTATCCCGGACCGCGATGGTTATTAACATTCCGGTGCCTCATTCCAATGACAAAGATTGTAACAAGAACAGATGAGGCCGAGGCGTGAATTTTATTCTTTTGACAACGATTGGATAGGAATGGTTGAATCAGAAGGGCTGCCCCAGTCCATTCTTCCGTTACCGCACCGCCTGCTTATAATGCTGCGAATCGACTTTGACATCATGAATGGGGGTTATGTTGACATAAATCAGAACAGGGTACAACCTCCTGCACATGGCTTTGGGCCACCCTTTACTACAGTAATTGTCTTGCTCGGCGCTTTCTCTCCCTTGTCCTATTTCTACATGGCATTTAAAAATGAAATTGGCTTTTGAAATATTGCCTCCTTTATTTTTCATTAGGACGCAGACTCCCTTAAAAGAGTCAACCAGAAATGCCATGAAGTGGTTGGTAGAAAAGTATCTTAAAGTTTTATTAAATACATAATCAACTTGACTGTTGAAGGCAATATACGGTATTAAATTCAAATGGCAGGGCTAGTGCCTGAACAGTTACATGGTGTCTAACTTTATTACTGGTTAGTTTATTGTATTTATTTATTTTGGACAAAGCTTATCATTAGGGCTAATTTTATTTTCTGTATTATCTAATATACTTTGATATTAGAGGAGCTAAAGAAGTTTTCTCTTTGTTTTTACGTTTTAGAGCTTTTTGAGTTTCCAACGACTTTGGAAAATACCAGAAAACAGCCTCTTATGAGAAATCTGAATGACACTGGCATTGTTGCATCTTTGTGAAAGGAGCTGTGAAAACATACTTTTTTTTTTTTTTTAGGCATAACTGAAACCCGAACATAATATATTGGAGTTATCTCCAAATTCCAGTTGATTCCAGTATTTAGATGCCTGATTAAAAGGAGGAGAATCAAATATTTTACAACCTTCGGGAAAACAGGACTTGGAAATAAGCAATAGTACACAGGAGTGTTTAATTTTTTCCTCCATATAACAAAACAACTTACTGCATCCCTAGGAAAGAAAATATGTTTTTCTCATTAAATTCTTGATGCAATAAATCTTGCATCTGTCATCTATTCACAGCAGCTTTGAAAAAGAAAAGGGAAAAAAAGGTACTTTCTTCCCTTATAGCTTTAATTAAAGGTCAGTTCAAATTTTCACAGGCAACTCTTTCTGATGTTTTCTAATCTTGGTTGAGATGAATGTCTCACTGCTATGCCATAAAACCTGCTGTGTGGGGCTTGGATCTGCCCTGTTGTCTTCTCCTCCACATAGCTGGAAACCTCCTTTTAAATCTGGGGCATCCTAGTGTGTGCAAGGCACACAGAACTGTGCAAGACAGAGCAACAGCTGAGCCATCTGCCTGTTAGAGCTGCTTTCATAAGACAAGAAGGAAAAATAACTGACCATTACAGAGAAATAGTTCACCTTCAGAAGTCCTAGGAAGAAAAAAGTTTTGTACTTGTCTGTACTCCTACCAATAATCCCAGTTAATTCACTGAAATCTTTAAAATAAAATCAGTCATGGAGATGAGTCACTCTTTTAGTTGGGTCATTTTTCCTCTCTAAAATGTGACCCATTTTACCCTTGCATTTTTTTTTTCATTTTATTTTATGGAAGCATACCCACAACCATTTAGTAAAGGCCCTGTGAATTGTGTCCATGCATAACACCTCCATTGGGCAGCTTGAAGGAGCTGCTTAAGCAACTACCCCCAACTCAGCAGCACAAAGAGGCCATCCCACAAAAAGGATTTTCGGGGGCACCTGGGTGGCTCAGTGGGTTAAGCCTCTGCCTTTGGCTGAAGTCATGATCCCGGGTCCTGAGATTGAGCCCCACATCGGGCTGTCTGCTCAGCAGAGAGCCTGCTTCCCCTACCTCCTCCCCCACCGCCTGCCTCTCTGCCTACTTGTGATCTCTCTCTGTGTCAAATAAATAAATAAATAATCTTAAAAAAAAAAAAAAAAAAGGATTCTCGGAGCTATGCATACAATGTCCAGAAGTTCTGAATCACTTGCCCCCGTCTAATGTTAATAATTCTCCTGCTTGCCAGCTTTGCTACTTCTGTTTTTACGCAAAACAGAAGGCAAAACTTTGTTTTCCAGACCTGGTCTATTTTTCCTTTTATCTGTGATTCTTCACCATAATTATATTCACACTGTTTGATCTGCTTTTAAGTAGCTGAAAACAACTCCAGCTTGACGAAGAACAAAAAGGAGAAGGAGGTTGACAGCTTCTTTGTTGAGCCCCGACAAGGTCACCACCAGTTTTTCACCGTGTTGCCATCTCTCGCCAGTTTTTCTCTTTCCCTCTTATTCTATAGTAAGAGCTTTCCATATGGAAAAAAAAATGGCTGTCAGTTACTTAAGAATCATATTTTACAAACTTAGTAAACCCAGGAGAAAGATGTCTTTTTAAAAATAGTTCTGACACATGAACAGACATTTCTGCAAAGAAGACATCCAAATGGCCAACAGACACATGAAAAAGTGCTCCACATCACTCGGCATCAGGGACATACAAATCAAAACCACAGCGAGATACCACCTCACACCAGTCAGAATGGCTAAAATCAACAAGTCAGGAAACGACAGATGCTGGCGAGGATGCGGAGAAAGGGGACCCCTCCTACACTGTTGATGGGAATGCAGGCTGGTGCAGCCACTCTGGAAAACAGCATGGAGGTTCCTCAAAAAGTTGAAAATAGAGCTACCCTATGACCCAGCAATCACACTACTGGGTATTTACCCTAAAGATACAAATGTAGTGATCCAAAGGGACATGTGCATCCGAATGTTTATAGCAGCAATGTCCACAATAGCCAAACTATGGAAAGAGCCTAAATGTCCATCAACAAAAGAATAGATAAAGAAAATGTGGTATATACATATACAACAGAATATTATGCCGCCATCAAAAAACCCCAAAATCTTGTTATTTGCAACAACGTGGATGGAACTAGGAACTATTATGCTAAGTGAAATAAGTGAATCAGAGAAAGACAATTATCATATGATCTCTCTGATTTGAGGAATTTTAGAGGCAGGGAAGGGGGTTATGGGAGATAGGAAGGGAAAAAATGAAACAAGATGGGACCAGGGAAGGAGACAAACCATAAGAGACTCTTAATCTCAGAAAATAATCTGAGGGTTGCTGGAGGGTGGTGGGGAGGGATAGGGTGGCTGAGTGATGGACACTGAGGAGGGTATGTGCTATGGTGAGGGCTGTGAATTGTGTAAGACTGATGATTCACAGATCTGTACTCCTGAAACAAATAATACATTATATGTTAATAAAGAGCATAGTTCTGTCAAAAGTAACAAGAAGTCACCACACTTGCTTAGCCTGGGTCACAGACCCACTCGAGAATGTATCAATATGGGTCACCATGGTGGATACCTCTAACTTCTGAGTCTGCAATATAGATTCTATTCAGAGACACGGTTATGACAACAACCCAGCCAAAATGCCACATGGACTAAATAGGCTGCACTCCTTCCACAGAGATGTTCATGTTCTAATCTCCAGAATCTATGGATGCTACCTTACATGAAAAGGAGGAATTTGCAGACATGATTAAGTTAAGGGTCTTGTAATGGGAGAGATTATCCTAGCTCATCTGGAAGGACCCAATGTAAAAAAAAATTATGCAAAAAAGAAGACGTAGGAGGGTCAGACTCAAAAGGAAATATGATCATGGACTTTGTAGTCAGAGTGATACCATTGCTGGAAGGGATCTGTGAGGCGAGGAAAGTAGGGGGTCGCTAGAAACTAGAAAACATAAGGAACAGATTCTCCCCCTAGAGCCTTCAGGAGGAACCTGGTCCAAACAAGACCTTGATTTTAGTCCATTGAGACTTAATTTTGAACTTCTATCCTTTAGAATTATAATACCTGTTTTATGACATTAAGTTTGTTTTAATTGGTTTCAAGAGCAATGAAAAACCCAATACAGATCATTCTTCTCAAAGATATTGGGCAGAAATAAAAAAACATGTCCATTCAATTTGAAGAGTAGTATCCTTGATGTTTTGACTTCTGACAAAAATGATTTTAATTCTAAGTGGCCCATAATCCTGGATAAATTGTAAACCCTTTAAGAGTTGACACTATATCCTAATCCTATTTGCATCCAGTATAGAAACATGGGCCATGGCCATGTATATATAAATGCTTATTAAATATATATTGAATTGGATGCCTTAGTGGCTCAGTTGGTTAAGCAACTGCTTTTGGCTCAAGTCATGGTCGCAGGATAGTGAAAATGAGTCCCATGTGGCTCCCTGCTCAGCAGAGAGCCTGCTTCTCCCTCTGCGTCCGCCCCTCCTCCCTGCTCATGCGCTCTCTCTCTGACAAGTAGATAAGTGAAATTGTTAAAAATAAATAAATAAATAAGTCATAAATACATATTGAATTGACTTGACTTGACATGGTATTTGGCAATCATATCTACAGTGAAAATGACAGCAACACTTCTTGGGTTTGTTTTTAGCACTATGGTGAATAGGAGTCAAACACAGAGTTTGACTGATAAATCTGAAAAAGATAGAGACAGGCAGAAACCCAAGCAAATGAAAGGTAGTAAATGAAGCTTATGCCTTGTGAGCATGTCAGTTCACAATTCCAGACAGAGTCTGGTTCCCAGGGCCATGTAAGCGTTCTTGGATGGGATTCTTCAGAGATACACTAAGGGAAATGGAGATGGACCCCACAGAGAAGCACATACAACTTGGTGATGGAGTGCACGGAAGGCAGTATGACAGTGGTTCCCAGTTCTACTGTGCTTGCTTCATGGCACATATTTCAGATTGCAGAGAATCACCCACAGATATTATGCTCTAAAAGAGCTATTAGAATCTGTCTTTTTTTCAAATCATGAATCCTAGGTTGTTTTTTCTTTTTCAAGATTTTTTATTTATTAATTTGAGAGAGAGAGTACCTGAGCAGGGGGTTGGGCCAAGGGAGAGAGAGAAGCAGATGCCCCGCGGTGCAGGGAGGCCCCCATGGGGCTTGATCCCAGGACCCTAAGATCGTGACCTGGGCCAAAGGCAGATGCTTAACCACTGAGCCACTCAGGTGCCCCAATTGGAATCTACATTTTAACAAGTATCTCAACAGCTTTTGATCCAGGGGGTCATTGAATGAATTTTTTTTTTCCCCCATTGGATGACTTTTAAGAACAAGTGCCATGGTGCACTTGCGTGGCTCAGTGAGGCCTCTGGCCCTTGGTCTCAGCTCAGGTCTTGATCTAACAGTCATGAGTTCCAATCCCACATTTAAAAGAAAGAAAGAAAGAAAAAGACACAGTGCCATGAGGCAATGGCAGGCCATGAGAGCAAGGCCATGCAAGTAGGTATGTCCCAAACACAGAAGCATGTCAAAGAGTCAGGGACCCCGATGAAAACTGTAAGTAGACCAGGCAACCAGGGATACAAAAACTACATGTTGCAGGGACCTTTCACCTTCTATCTCAGCCCTGAAACTCAAGATTCTCTTTCTAGCGGAATAGGACCCAACCACAGAATGTAAACAAATTTGTACTAAGGAACCTATGACACTAACATGTTTGCGGACGGGAGTCAGTGGACCAGCTTCAGGAGCATCACATGTATGCTTATTAGAAATGCAGAATCTCAGGCCACACCCCAGTAACATTAAACTGAATTTACATTTTCACCAGCTCTCCAAGTGTTCCATATGCACATAAAAATTCAGGAAATACTGATTAGCAGGCTCATCAGCTACCTTCATTATACAAGAAGCATAGTTAATCACCCAATCTCCTGACTTGATAGGATGAGTGAATGAGATCTATAATAAAAAAAGGGACATGCCTTATTACTGCTTATTAGGATTATGAATCTTAAACATTAAACAGAATGGAAGGAGTGCCTGGATGGATCAGTGGGTTAAAGCCTCTGCCTTCGGCTCAGGTCATGATATCCCAGGGTCCTGGGATCAAGCCCCACATCGGGCTCTCTGCTCAGCAGGAAGCCTGCTTCCCCCTCTCTCTCTACCTACCTCTCTGCCTACTTGTGATCTCTGTCCAGTAAATAAATAAAATCTTAAAAAAAAAAAAAAAGCCAGAATGGAATACACGATTCAAGAAAACAAAGTAATCCCAGAACTCTGCTCCCTATGCCCCAAACTTGTTCAGAATGGATCAGAATGAATAAGCTGAAGGTCCAAAGATCTGCAGAAAGTCTTCTCCTTTCATTAATGCCATCAGTCTGGTTAATTGCTTTAAGACAACCCAGCTTTTTCTCCATAACTCTCTTGCATATAGGATTCTTGCAGACCTGAGAGGAACCTATGTTCGCTTTTGTCTGTAAAACTTTGATGACTTGAAATTTCCAGTAACTAGCTCTTGGCCTCTAAAAATGTGAAATGGTAAAAAGACTTCCAGAGATGCCATTTGACCTGGATGCCATCAAGAATATATGGACTCTGGAAAGCTAGACATCGAAACTCTTGCTCCGACCATAGATTGGAGAAAAGGGATTTTGTGATTGATATGTGTATACACACGTGCGCACGCGTGCACATACACACACACACACACACACCCCTGGGTCAAACTATCATCCTTTGAGAGAACCTGGGCTATTGCCTAGCTCTCTCTGAGAACTGTGCCTTCAGGAGGGTAAAAAAAAATTCATTAGCTACCGTGGACTGACTTTGTTTTTGCCTTTCCTAGATACGTTTGGACACTTGTGAAGGTAGTATAATTATTTTTATAAAACCTCTCAATGATTCATAGCTTCTAGATAGTTAAGTTCTATAGAAACCATACTTAAACGTCTCGATAATGGGATAAAGATAAATGTCAAGTGAAATATTGCTACAGCAAAGATGTTTCATTTTGACTAATATAGTGAACATGAGGGGGAAAACTGGGGAGTGGATTAACATATGAAGAGAATACAGATCTTGACCAGGGGACAACAGCAATAGAAGACAGAGGGGGAAAGAAATCCAACATATTTAAATATAACAGAAGGCAGAATCAGAATAAACAATACTGAAGAGAATATATTTTCTTAAAGAATTACATTGATGAAACAATGAAGTGAAAAATTGTTTTCAAAAGGATAGCCTGTAAGACTTCATTACATAAATTTTATATCCCAATTTAAACTTCAACATTAGAGAATGGAGAAACAATGTAAGAGAAAACTCAGAAATGTGAAGGTTCCTGCCTGTTTAGAAAAAGCATAGAGAAGTAAGTGTGTGTAAAAGCTAAGGGTAAAGAGAAGCTAAATGGAAGAGTTTTTGTTAAACAATCAGATGATATATTATTAATAATAAGATACTGCTATTATAGGGGCACCTGGGTGGCTCAGTGGGTTAAGCCTCTGCCTTCGGCTCAGGTCATGATCTCAGGGTCCTGGGATCGAGTCCCGCATCAGGCTCTCTGCTTGGCATGGAGCCTGCTTCCTCCTCTCTCTCTCTCTGCCTGCCTTTCTACCTGCTTGGTCTCTCTCTGTCAGATAAATAAATAAAATCTTTAAAAAAAATTAAAAAAAAAAAAGATACTGCTATTGTATTTATTCCATAATATTGATGTCTAGAATAAAGAAGATGAAATATTTTAGAAGAAAAGATTTATTAATTTGATAAGGTAGAAATTGAAATATCCAAAATAAAACAGCGAGAAAAAGAGTGAAAGAAATTAATAGCAATTCAATGATCTGGGAGAAGGTTCCAGCTATGCAGCGAAATATATGAGTAACTGGAGGCACCAAAGCAGACTAGGGATAAAAACGGTAAAAAGTCACTCAAGAAGTCCAATAAACCTCACACACAAGGAACATGAAAAAAACTAATTCATATCACAATGAAATTACTATCATTGAAGAAAAACTGAATAATAAATAAAATCTTAAAAATTTAAGCAAGATGTTCTCTACAGATGTAACAAAGGTGAGAATGTTAGCAGATTTTTCATTAGAAGCATGCAAGTGAGAAAACAGAGCCAACTTAATGGGAAAAAAATGTCAACCTAGAATTACCAGTCCAGTGAATTTATCGTTTAAAAAAAGTGCATTAAAAACGAATGTGGGGGTTGCCTGGGTGGCTCAGTCGTTAAGTGTCTGCCTTCAGCTCAGGTCATGATCTCAGGGTCCTGGGATCTAGCCACATCAGGCTTCCTGCAGAATGGGGAGTCTGTTTCTCCTTCTCCCTCTGCTGTTCCATCTCTCCCTTCCTCTCTCTCTCAAATAAATAAAATCTTTTTAAAAATTAAATTTTAAAAATAACCTATGTGGAAATAGGTTCCTCTCTCCTTCCTCTCCTCCCTTCCTCTCTCTCTCTCAAATAAATAAAATCCTTTTAAAAATTCAGTAAAATTTTAAAAATAACCTATGTGGAAATAGAAAAGGTCAAAGAATATATCATTAACACTCACATGTCAAGAAATGTTAGAAGACCTCCCGTCAGAGGAAAACATCACATGGAAACCTGGATCTACGTAAAGAAATGAAGACCAACAGAAATGGGTACTTCTTGGATAAATGTGCATGCAAGAACTTCTCTTACTATTAAAATCTTTAAAAAAGATCATTGACTGCACAGAAATCAGTTGCATTTCTCTACACCAACAACAAGACAGAAGAAAGAGAAATTAAGGAGTCAATCCCATTTACAATTGCACCCCAAACCATAAGATACCTAGGAATAAACCTAACCAAAGAGGCTAAGAATCTATACTCAGAAAACTATAAAGTACACATGAAAGAAATTGAGGAAGACACAAAGAAATGGAAAAATGTTCCATGCTCCTGGATTGGAAGAATAAATATTGTGAAAATGTCTATGCTACCTAAAGCAATCTACACATTTAATGCAATTCCTATCAAAGTACCATCCATATTTTTCAAAGAAATGGAACAAATAATTTTAAAATTTATATGGAACCAGAAAAGACCTCGAATAGCCAAAGGGATATTGAAAAACAAAGCCAAAGTTGGTGGCATCACAATTCCGGACTTCAAGCTTTATTACAAAGCTGTCATCATCAAGACAGCATGGTACTGGCACAAAAACAGACACATAGACCAATGGAACAGAATAGAGAGCCCAGAAATAGACCCTCAACTCTATGGTCAACTAATCTTCGACAAAGCAGGAAAGAATGTCCAATGGAAAAAAGACAGCCTCTTCAATAAATGGTGTTGGGAAAATTGGACAGCCACGTGCAGAAAAATGAAATTGGACCATTTCCTTACACCACACACAAAAATAGACTCAAAATGGACTAAGGACCTCAATGTGAGAAAGGAATCCATCAAAATCCTTGAGGAGAACACAGGCAGCAACCTCTTCAACCTCAGCCGCAGCAACATCTTCCTAGGAACATTGCCAAAGGCAAGGGAAGCAAAGGCAAAAATGAACTTTTGGGATTTCATCAAGATCAAAAGCTTTTGCACAGCAAAGGAAACAGTTAACAAAACCAAAAGACAACTGACAGAATGGGAGAAGATATTTGCAAACGACATATCAGATAAAGGACTAGTGTCCAAAATCTATAAAGAACTTAACAAACTCAACACCCAAAGAACAAATAATCCAATCAAGAAATGGGCAGAGGACATGAACAGACGTTTCTGCAAAGAAGACATCCAAATGGCCAACAGACACATGAAAAAGCGCTCCATATCACTCGGCATCAGGGAAATACAAATCAAAACCACAATGAGATATCACCTCACACCAGTCAGAATGGCTAAAATCAACAAGTCAGGAAATGACAGATGCTGGCGAGGATGCGGAGAAAGGGGAACCCTCCTACACTGTTGGTGGGAATGCAAGCTGGTGCAACCACTCTGGAAAACAGCATGGAGGTTCCTTAAAATGTTGAAAATAGAACTGCCCTATGACCCAGCAATTGCACTACTGGGAATTTACCCTAAAGATACAAACGTAGTGATCCGAAGGGGCACATGCACCCGAATGTTTATAGCAGCAATGTCCACAATAGCCAAACTATGGAAAGAACCTAGATGTCCATCAACAGATGAATGGATCAAGAAGATGTGGTATATATACACAATGGAATACTATGCATCCATCAAAAGAAACGAAATCTTGCCATTTGCGATGACGTGGATAGAACTAGAGGGTATCATGCTTAGCGAAATAAGTCAAGTGGAGAAAGACAAATATCATATGATCTCCCTGATATGAGGAAGTGGTGATGCAACATGGGGGCTTAAGTGGGTAGGAGAAGAATCCATGAAACAAGATGGGATAGGGAGGGAGACAAACCATAAGTGACTCTTAATCTCACGAAACAAACTGTGGGTTGCTGGGGGGAGGGGGTTTGGGAGAAGTGGGGTAGGGTTATGGACATTGGGGAGGGTATGTGCTTTTGGGTAAATTGGAAGGGGAGATGAACCATGAGAGACTATGGACTCTGAAAAACAATCTGAGGGGTTTGAAGTGGCTGGGGGGTGGGAGGTTAGGGTACCAGGTGGTGGGTATTATAGAGGGCACAGCTTGCATGGAGCACTGGGTGTGGTGAAAAAATAATGAATGCTGTTTTACTGAAAATAAATAAATTGGAAAAAAAAAGATCATTGACTAAATGAAAGTTATAATAATGTAGTGTGGTACTTATATGTAGAAATTAAATATATTGGCAATGATGGCACAAAAGACACAGGAGATAGGAAAGTATAATATTTACAGTTCTTATTCTGTATATGAATTGGACTAATAACACTTTAAAGATAAACAGCAACAAGTTAAAAGAGGTATGCTATAAACATTAACGCAATCAGTTGGCTCACAGACATATGAAAAGATGCTCAACGTCACTCAACATCAGGGAAATACAAATCAAAACCACAATGAGATATCACCTCACATCTGTCGGAATGATTAAAATTAAAAACATTAGAAACAAGAAGTGTTGGCAAGGATGCGGAGAAAAAGGAACCCAGGTACACTATTGGCTAGCATGCAAACTGATGTAGCCATGTGGGAAACAGTATGGAGTTTCCTCAAAAAATTAAAAATAGAATGACCATATGATCCAGTAATCCACTATTGGTATTTACCCAAAGAATAGGAAGATGCTAATTTGAAAAGATATGTGCACCCCTGTGTTCACTGCAGCATTATTTTGAAGAACCAAATTGTGCAAGTAAACCAAGTGTCCATGAATAGATGAAGGGAGATGTGGTATGTATATAGTAATGGAATAATTTTATACATATACATACATACATATGTACACAAACATACATATAATGGAATGTTAGTCATAAAAAAGAATGAAATCTTGGCATTTGCAACCACATGGATGGAGTTAGAGAGTATAGAGCCAAGTGAAATGAGTCAGTCAGAGAAAGATAAATACCATATGCTTTCACTCATACGAAATTTAAGAATAAAAATAAATGAACAAAGAAAAGAAGAAACACAGTAGAAAGCACACTTTTAAAAAAGATTTTATTATTTATTTATTTATTTGAGAGAAAGTGAGTGAGAGAGAGAGCATGAATGAGCAAGGGGAAGGGCAGAGACAGAGAGAGGGGCAGAGTCCCTGCTGAGCAAAGAGCCTGATGCAGGGTTCAATCCCAGGACCTGAGCCAAAGGCAGACGCTTAACTGATTAAGTCACCTCGGTGCCCCAAAATACTCTTTACTATAGAGAACAAACAGATGGTTTCCAGAGGGGAGGAAGGATGGGGGGATGGATGAAACAGGTGAAGGGGTTTAAGAGCACACTTAGCATGATAAGCAGAGTCATGTATAGATTGTTGCACCACTATATAGTACACCTAAAACTAATATGATACTGTGTATTAACTGTACTGGCAACAAATAGTGTTGCAACAATGGGACATCTACATGAAAAAAACTTTTCTAGACACAAACAATACACCTCTCACAAAAATTAACTCAAAATGGATAACAGAATTCAATGTAAAATGCAAAATTTTAGAACATTTAGAAGATTACATATGATAAAATCTAAATGACCCCATAGTATGGTGATGATTTTACTACATATGACATCAAAGACATAATCTATTAAAAAAAGAATTGATAAGCTGGATTTTGATGAATTGAAATTCTTCTCCTTGAGAAAGGCACTATCAATAGAAATCAAGCCACAGACTGGGAAGACATATATCTCAGACAAATCTGATAAAACACTGTTACCCAAAACATACGAAGAATAGTAAAAACTCACAATATGAAAACAATCTAATTTAGAAAATGGGATAGAACCTAAACAGATACCTCACCCCAAAAGATAGAAAGATTCGAAATAACATGTGAAATTATGTTTAACATCATAGGTCATTAGGGAACTGCAAATTAAAACCAGTGAGATACTATCACACACCTCTTAGAATGGCCAAGACCCAGAATACCAACAACATCAAATGCTGGCAAGGATGAAGATGTGGAGTGACAGGAACCCTCACTCATTGCTGATGGGAATGCAAAATGGTAGAATAGCTTTGGAGCACATTTTGGCAGCTTCTTATAATATAAATTCACTTTTGCCACATGATCCAGTAATTGTGCTCCTAGGTATTTATTCGAATGAGCTGAAAACTGATGTCCACAGCAACATCCCCACACCAGTGCTCATAATAGCTTTATTCATAACTGCCAAAACTTGGAAGCAACCAAGATGTTCTACAGTAGGTGAAAGGATAAATAAAATATGGTACATTTAGACAATTATTATTCAGTGCTACCAAGAAATGAGCTATCAAACCATCAAAGGGCATGGAGGCACATTACTAAGTGAAAGATACCAAGCTGAAAAGGCTACATACATATGATTCCAACTGTAAGACATTCTGGAAAAGGCAAAATAACTGAGACAATAAAAAAGACCAGAGATTTCCTGGGGTTTGAAGGGAAGGAGGAATGACTAGGTGGACCACAGAGGATTTTTAAGGCAATAAAAGTATTCTTTATGATACTGTAATGGTGGATATAGGCCATCCTATATTTATCAAAACCCATGGAATGTACAATATAAACAGCGAACTTTAATGTTAACTATGTCTTTGGGGGATAATAATGAGTCTGTGTAGGTTTATCAGTCGTAACTGAGCTATCACTCCTATACTGAAGGTTGATAGTGGGGGAGGCTATATATGGGTAGGAGGCTATACATGGGTAGACTATACATGGGTAGGGGTATAGCAGAACTCTAATTTCTGCTCAACTTAGCTGTGAATGCAAAACTTCTCTAAAAAAAAAGCAAGCTCATTAAAAATGAAAGGTATCAGAGTAGAGAAAACCATACAGATTGGAGTTGGAAACAGTTATAAAGACAATGATGCCGAAAGCTACTTTGTCAAGAATATTATACAAATTTTGGCAAATCTCTACTCAGACTAACCAGGAAAAATAGAATAGAATAGTAGATAGATAGATAGAGAGATAGATTGGCAGATAATGGGATTGGCATTACAACAGATTACACCGGTAATCATGGAGCAAGCAAAAGATACAAAGGACATCCCAATTAAACAGAAGTAAAGCATTTATAGATAACATTTTTTTTTCTGTGTACAAATTCAATGTATTTGACAAAAAAGGTACTGAAGCTAATAGTTATGAGTTTGCAGGATACAAATCAAAATATGAAGAAAATTGGAAATAAAAATCAATGCCATGTATAATATCAAATAATAAGAAATGTTAGGTATCAATACTATAAACACTGGTAAACCCTGTTCTCTGAATACTATGAAGACTGCTAAGCAAAGTTTAAAAAGTTCAAAATGATTAAGATATACTCTCCCATGGTACAAACACTAAGTATCATTAAAAGCCAATTCTCTCCCTACTGATCAATAAATTAAATAAATCTCTGTTGAAAATACCAGCAGGATTTCTTTGCAGACATTGGTCAGTTAATTCTCAAACTCTTATGGAAGGCAAACAACCTAGAACAGCTAAAACATCTTTGAAAGAATAAGAACAAAGCTGGAAGACTCAAAATATCTGTCTTTAAGTCTTATAATAAAATTACAGTAACTTAACAGTGTAGTTTTGGCTTCATGATAGACTAAGAGATCAATGAAACAAACAGAAATATACATGATTGAGAAGATAAGGAGGGGGGAAATGAAGGGAAAAAAATGTATATGTGTATGTGTATTTCAAAATGCATCAAACTGTGTAATTCAACAGGAGTCTCATTACCATAAATTTATTTTAAATAAAAAAATATTGCATGGTAAATGGTAGGTTAAACATATTTTTTTAAGTTACCTGTTTCCAGGTGGTTTTCAAAGCGTTACATTGAAACTGACCGCAACGCTCCATGAAGTTTATAAAGAAATAGGTTATTTCCAAACTCAAATATCATTTTATATTTCCAAACTCAAAGATCATTAAAATTTATCCAATATACCTATTTATCTACATGTTGATATTTTGTCTTCCACAAAGAATATGTGCAACCTGATCTGCTGGTTGGTGGGGGGAGGGTGGTAGTAAATCTGTCTGCTTGCACACATGTAACTAGAAAACCCCTGTTTTAAGATGCAAGCAAAAAAGTTTGTAAAAGAGAGTTGACCTCATTTTCTGTTTCTGTTCATTTTCTTCCCACCAAGTCCTAAATGGTATAAGAAGCAATGCATTTTAATAGAGCAAAAGATGGTTACAGAGTGGGAAAAAACGGAGAGAACTATTCCTGAGTTGTCAGAACTAGTTAGAAAGAAAAATAAAAAAATATGAAAGTTAGAAAAATGAGTCTGGCTTGATCCCTCCAGAGAGCTCATTTTCCTTTGCAAACATTTTATGAATGCCATGAAATTAACGGATTTAAATGAATCTTCTTCTAGAAGGTTATTACAAAAAGAGACTGACCACCCTGCTTATCTACTTTCTATCCATATTTACAGAGCTTCCATACTGTGCTTCAAATTGACTTGCTATTGACATTGATATGGCCACAGGTGTCAAAACAAAGTACTAAATTGAGATGCAAACAATTAAGGATATTGTGAGGGTAGTAAAACACATCCATTATAAGTATCTGGAAAACCTGCAATTTATACTTGAAACAAATCAGAGGATCCTTAGCTTTGGATAAGCCAGGTTGCTAGAATAAACCAATTTAGTAAAAATCTTTGGGTGTGCACTGGGTGAGATTCTGAATAGTTACCAGAATGGTGAGTTAAGGGAATTCGTAACACTGAAGAAAGTTCAGATGAAAAGGCCACACACACACACACACACACACACACACTCAATATCTATTCCCATCTAATTTTCCATTGTTTTTTCTCATCCTTCTACTTTTTATGTGTCCCTTCAACAAAGAATGACCCTGAACAACTCACGTTCTGTATCATAGAAAACTCTCTTCTCTCTCTTTGGCATGCCCCCTGCCATTAGTCCTTTTGTGGTTAAAATGTCTTATCTTTCAAATAATAGAGAAAATATCACCTTTTCTTAGGAACCCTAAATCTCCCAAGCCATCCTACCTAGACAGAATTAATCACTTGTCCATATATACTCCCATGAATGCAGTAAGGCATTTAAATTCAATACATATCATTTAATGAGAGTCCGTTTTGTTATCAAGAATTTTACTGTTTTCTTTATACGATTTTTTTTTTCTCATTAGATTGAAAGCTTGTAAAGACTAAGGAGCAATGCCATTCTTTTTGTATTCATTACACTTAACACAGTGTCTAGGATTTAGTACCATAAATGCTTACTGAATTAATCCATTTTATGACCTTTGAAATACTGCCATTCTGGGCTGTGTACATCATTCTACACAGATAAGCTTATGCATCTAATCACTAGGCTTCTTTGTAAGACTCTTTAGCTACAATAATTAGTTTTCATTGTAACAGGTTATCACATGGAATATCTAAAAGAATGCATATTCATCAAGGGGAGAAAAAATTAGTAAATCATATTTCCTGTAAATCATAAGGAATTCCACCTCTACTTATTGATGTTTCCACAAATCTCTTATTACCTTTTTGGGTTTATTTTTGTTCTTTTTTTTTTTTTTTTTTTTTTTTTTTTTTTTTAGTAAGCACTCAACTTTTACAGAATCCTTACAGCATAATTGGCTTTGATTCTCATTCCTGTTCCATAACTTTGTGCTGTATCTTTATTATGTGAACATGTCTGTGAGTTATTTAACTTTCTGCACTTAAACTTACCTGTCAGGAAAAAAAAATAATAAAGGACAATATGTCGCTTTATTAATGTGAGCATTAAATGAAATATGTATGTGAAAAAGACAACTAACAAAGCTTCAAGCAGTCAGCACTCAAATACAAGATCTATGCACCACCACCTGCCCAGAACAAAGCTGAGAATTCAGATCTGAGATCTAATAAAAAAAAAAAATGTATGCATGTTACTTTTCTTAAGAAAGGTATAGTCTAGCTGGAGAACTAAAACTTGCTTGTCATAGAAATATGAGACAGGGTTTAATTATAAAACATAGATTTTGATATTACAGGACTTCAGAGAAAGGAGAGAAAATTGTGAATTATAGAAATCCCTTTGTCTACAGGAGGTAGTGCAAAAGGATGGAAAGGGTTGACTCACTCAAGGATTTGACAAGAAGAAGGAAACACAGTTTGGATCTACTAAAGTAGAATATCGAAACAAAAGAACTCATAATAATACCTTTTGTTTTCTCTATCCCTGAATGTACTAGGGATATTGTGATGTTAAGCACGTTACTCCAAGCACATCTGGGCAGTGCCTTCGTTGTGTTGACTAAAGTTTTATCAGCCCAGGTGGGTAAATAACACTGCAACGGACTTCAAAAAGCATTTACTAATCATAGTCTCAGAGTCACTTATTAACTTTTGATTTAGGGTCATTGATTTTCAACCAGGTTCTGATAGACATCCTAGAGGAAACCAGGAACACTATTAAAGGAACATGAATAGATCACAATTATTTCCATATTTTCTCCAGTTGTGATTTGTTGACCCAAAAGGAATTGAGGTTGATGATGCACAAAGATAACTTTGTTTGCCTGTTTATGATTCAACATTCAATAGGATATTTTAAATACATGGGATTTTCTGCAGGTTTTTCTAAGAATAGTTATGAAGTCACTGTTGTGCAAAAGAAAAACACATTGGGATGAAGGAGAGAGCAGCAATTCAACTTATAATTGATATCACGTGAATTATAATTTTTACCGACTTCCATTAAGTATAAATACTCTTAGCGATATTACCATCCAGATGTGGTTTGACAGAGTTTAGAATATTAACTTATATATCTCTCTTTGCCTTTCACCATTCGTCTTTCCTTCTGAAGAAGTTGGCTATCTACATACTTCCTTGCTTCAGGGGAGATACATGACCAGTAGGAAAAATGATAGTCAACACAAGACACTCCTCCTTGGCTGTTGTGCCTAAAAGCCCAAACCCATTATGAAGAGCATGGTTCCATGCATGAGATGTTTAAGGCTAAACACAGACATGTCGGCAAGCAGAAGGCAGAATAATAAATATCGTCCCAAGACTGTGCCCATGTGACAGAGCCCAGCCTTAGACTGGAGGGCTGAGTGCCTTAAGTAGTAGTGACTTAAATGACATAGCTGAGTGACTTAAGTAGACCAAATCTTGGGCCTTGGAATTCACAGCCTCACTCTGCCCCAAGAGTGGCAGAGAAGCCACAGATCCAGTGGACCTCAAGAACAAGCGAACTGGGGCAAGAAAGGGACCTCTCCAAGGCTTCTACACTCCCTTTACTTCCAGGATTCCAGAGCTTCAAGAATGCCTGAGGCTGAAGTCCCCTGAGTCCAGGGGACTGAGAACCCAAAGTCAAAGTCAGACTAAATGAAGGAAGATTTTAAAATATAGGTTTGGGGGTGTCTGGGTGGCTCAGCGGGTTAAAGCCTCTGCCTTCGGCTCGGGTCATGATCTCAGGGTCCTGGGATCGAGCCCCGCATTGGGCTGTGTGCTCAGTGGGGAGCCTGTTTCCTCCTTTCTCTCTCTCTGCCTGTCTCTCTGCCTACTTGTGATCTCTGTCTGTCAAATAAATAAATAAAATCCTGGGGGAAAAAAACTATTAAAATACAGGTTTTTTTTTTGTGATCTGTGCTGCTAATCGCTACATGTGGCACGCCTCCACAGGTGGTGGTCATTGTGCACCCTCACAATGCAGAGGTGTTCAGCATCTTCTAACCCTGAGAACACTGAAGCTCTATCATCCTACCTGGAAAACTGAAAACTAGTTGTGCCTCCCTGGAAACCTGCAGAGTTAACACCTCACCTGCCCTTGAGAGAAATCAAAAGAGATACTTTTTCCATAGTTTGTGTGCTAGGTTGAGTCTGATAGTAGGCAGTAGGATTTCGATGTTTTCAAGGACAAATAACAAACTAGGAGATTAACAAATATGTAGTTTGATAATAACAAGTGCCAATGTAGGGGGGAAAAGAGGGTGACACAATTATAAACATCCCCTGAGAACCTCTACATGCTAGGTAACGTGTGATCACTTAGGCCAGCAAATTAATCTCCACAACTATCCTAACCCCAGTCAGGAATGCTCTTCCCCTAGTTATTGGCTTCTCTTGCTATAGGACTCCCCTCTTGCTCTTACACCAATGTCGTCTCCCAGTGAGGCCTTTCCTTGCTACCTTATCCGAAATCTCAATCCCCCTTCAATACTTCCTATTCCTCCTCTGTAATTAATTTTTCTCCTTAACACTTATCGCTACCTCACATACTGTCTATTGCATCCATCTTGCTCACTAAATGTTTTAAAGACTCCTGGAGGCAGGGATTTCGTCTCTTCTGTATACTCCTATATCCTCAACCCTAGAGCCATGTCTGACACAGGATAAAAGCTACATAAGTATTTGTTAGAAAAATGGACTAATACTTGAATGACTCATGGAAGAAATGACAGGTATTTCTCCTCATTTTGCCAGATAAGAAGTCAAGGTTAATACAGATTTAGTAATTTACCCAAGGTCACACAGTGAACTTAAATTTGAATATCGATTTAACCTGACTCCAAGGCTTCTGCTCTTTTCACTAACACATTCTTTCATTTATTCAAAATAAAGTCATTTGAGCATGCACTTAAACACCACACCAGGGGCTAAAAGATAGGAGATAAACAGGTGACTAGGATATTATTTCCAATGCTCAGTTTGCACCCTAGTAAAGGAAACGGGATAATGAAGAAGAAATTTCAGTAAAGAGACAAGCATACTCAGGCCTGTAGAATGCTTCTTGAAAGGAGTGGAGGAATTCTTCAACTAGATTTGGGGGGGGGGCTATGGAAAATTCTTTAGGATATGTGATTTTTCACAGTGAGACATGAAGAATGGATAAGAGAAAAGAGTAGCAGAAATGTTAAAGAAAAATTAAGATGGTTAACAGCAGGTGCAAGGTCAAGTGAAGGAGAAGTACAGCTAGTTCCCTGACTAGTATGACCTCCATGACCAGTTTACGGGAGCTAAAGAGCAGAGCTCGGTTTAAAGTGGTATAACATGAAAAATGTCCAGTAATTAGGCTATGAGATAAGCAGAAGCCAAGCCATAAGCATTTTTTTGCTCGAAGGAAACCATCTACTAGGACAGAGACAAAGACGAAAAAGAAAAAAGCAGATACCAAACCCTTTGGTTTATTTATGCCTTAGTAACTATTCCAACCTCATATATCTTGAAAAGAGGAAGTTAACCCCCAAATATCTTGAACTATCCTCCCCTAATTCTCCATTTTCTGGCTTAAGAGTTGTTATTCTATTTCAGAGAATGGATTCCTTTCCAATGTCTCTGTTGAGAAATCTACTTTCTGCATGAGGTATATATTGCTGCCTAACAAAATTACCACAAAATTAGCGGCTTAAAACACACACACAGGTGTTAGGAATTCAAAAATGCTTTACCTGAGTCCTTGGCTTAGGGGCTCCTAAGGTTTCAATCAAGCTGTTGGCGGTGGCTGCTGTTTTATCTGAATCTCCACTGGGGAAGGATAGACAATATTTCACACAGTTGTTGGCAGAATTCAGTTCCTTGCAAGGTGCTAGACAGAGGACTTCAATCTCTTTTCAACTGTAGGTTGTAGGTAACCCTCTGCTCCTGGTCATGCGGCAGTCTCCATATGGCTTCGAACAAGGAAGCTTGCTTTTTCAAAGACAGCAAGAGAGAAAAAGTCTCCTTGCAGGAAAACCATTGCAATTTTTTGTAATATAATCACATACGTGTAATCATGGGCATCCTACCACGTTTGCTGTATGTTTTTGCTTAGAAACAGGTCATAGGTCCAGCACACACTCAATGGGAAGAAAATAGACAAGGCATGGATACCAGGAGATAAGGGTTCTGGGAACCACCAAAGAGTTTTGTCTGCCACAAGAAGTCTCTCTGCTTAAACTCCAATGGGGTCATTTGCTGATCATTCCCCTTCACTGAAGTAAACACATGCATGACTCTATCTGTCTTGGTCAGCGTGGGCTGCCATAACAAATTACCATAGACTAGGTGTCTAAAACAACATCTATTTCTCACAGCCATGGAAACCAGGAAGTCTAAGATCAAGGCACTGGCACTTTGGCATATCTTGTGTTTAGTGAGGACCCTTCCTGCTTTGCAGATAGCCATCTTCTCAATTTATCCTCACATGGTGGAAAGAACAGATAGGAAGCAAGCTCTCTCTTGTCTTTTCCTGTAGGGACACAAACGCTCTTCACCAGGGCTCCACCCACATGACCTAATTACCTAATATCATTACACTGGGGATTAGGATTTCAATATAACAATTTGGGGGTATGAGAGAGTCACACATGCAACCCATAACCCCTCGCATAGTCTAGTTGCTGTTTAAAAAACTCAGTAGTAAATCTCTGGGCAGATCTTCACAATTCACGCATCTTATCCCCACATAGAACTGAATCTGACATGTCTGAACTATCTCTAAAGAGGAAGTTAGTCCCATTTCACAATTAATTAAAATCACCCATGCTCAGGGGATGCTGTAATTGCAACACCTGTTAATAAATGAGAACAGCTCTCATGATTTTTATGGCTCCTCCATTTGAAGCTTTTCTTCCTTGATAGTTATAATTTCTTTAGGCAAAAAAGAGCTTGGCAGATCTGGAGACCAACTGTTCTATGTATCGATGTAAAAAAAAAAAAAAAAAAAAAAAGCCAGGGAAAGGAGGTCAGAAGGGAGAGCAGGCAGCCAGATTTCCCCAATTTATGTGAAAACTTTACTCCACAAAGACCTCATAGGCGATTGTTTTGTAAAATGACATCCAAACAGTTGTAACTGCCAACAGCTATTTTATTCTTGACATCAATTTCTGAAAACATCACCTGTGAAAAGTTCAACATTTAGCATTTCCTATTGTTTTATTGTTTCTTTGAGTATAGACCTAGTTCATGTGAAAAGTGCCATCTGAGGAAGAGTGCAAATACTAATGACCCCCAGATGAGGTAAAGGGGCGTGGGGGATCTAGGGAGTTAGAGAGTGGACATTGGAGTCAGAAGACCTTTGCACCACTTTGGGCAAACTGGGATTCCCAGAAAGGCAATTAACCTCTCTGGACCACTGTTTCTGATGTGTAACATGAGAGAAATAGATGCTCCTATCTAGTCCTTTGATAGTTTAAGAGGAAAAATAAGGCAATAGTTAAAAGTAGAGTTTTTACTACATTCCCTAGATATAATTCTTTATTACTGTCTTGGAAGAAAAAAAAAAGAGAATCAAAGAAAGAAAAAAGGAAGAATTGAATGTTTCCAGAATTGAGCCTGATTATACAGCTTGATGCTGTGTTCATTTTTCAATTTGATATGGTAATACATATAGAAAGTAAGTTGGTCTAATTTTGCAAATCTCAAACTATTTATATGGTCCATATGAACCACTTGGGTGTTTACTTGGAAGGAGAGTACTGGATTCCATTTCCAGATGTTCTCATTAGGAGGTCAGGAGAGGGTTCTCAGTGATCTGCATTTTTAGTTAATACGGTCTGGTGCAGTTCCTCTTTATGCCTCATTTGCAATAACCTTATCTAAAATTACAAGAATTCTGATCATTACTATTACCTCCTTGATTTCTTTCCCAGCCAAGTATGCTCCAATAGGGCCCTTGTACAGACCCATCTTTCTCCCAGCTCATTAGATGACCTTTCACTTTCACTTTAATGCCAGTTTCTCCCACAAAGTCCTCTCTACGCATTTAATTAGGTCCCTCTTCGCATTTTATACCACAATGCACTTTTCCTTCACAGCAATTACCATAATGATAGTTAATTAATATCTGTATAATTATTTATGTACTATCTTTCTTCTCAACAGGACACGAGATTCCTGAGGCTAGACACTGTTACTTGGTTCACTAAAGCCCCAAAAGTGGCTTGACAGAGTAGCTGCATCATAAATATTTGTTGAAGGTATGAAGAAAAGGAGAAAGGGAGGAGATAGCATAACCAACCAACAATTCGTGTCTTCAGGAGTCTGAAAGGAAGAAGCCTAGGAGGGAAAAATAGCCAAATTTTTGAAACTAATATCTTGCGGCCAAACCTATACAAATACAGCACAGAACAATCTTTGCAGAGAATGAAAGCACCTTTCCTGGCCTTTCAAAGCTTCCACTGAAACCAATTTTGCAAACTGAATAAATTCCATAACAATTCTTTGATGTAATTTTCATACTATAAGGATAGAAGTACATTCAGACTGCTTTAAATTATTATATTTTTGTTGATAATAGCAATTATTATTGTTTTCAAAGATTTTATTTATTTATTTGACAAGGATCACAAGAAGGCAGAGAGTCAGGCAGAGAGAGAGAGGGGGAAGCATGCTCCCTGCTGATCAGAGAGCCCAATGTGGGGCTCGATCCCAGGACCCTGGGATCATGACCCGAGCCAAAGGCAGTGGCCTAACCCACTGAGCCACCCAGGTGCCCCAGCAGTTATTATTATTTTTTTTTATTTACGAGTCACAAAGCACACAAAAAAAGTTTGAGTATTAACATAAATTGAAATGGAAAACAAGGGGTGCCTGACTGACTCAGTCAGTAGAATGTGTGACTCTGAATCTTCGGGTTGTGAGTTGAAGCCCCGTATTTGGCATGGAGCCTACTTGGGGGAAAAAAAAATTGACAAACAAGCCCCAATGAAAAATGGAGAAAGTATTCAGTATTGATCTATGTAAAATCTATTTCCAGGGGTGCCTGGGTGGCTCAGTGGGTTAAAGCCTCTGCCTTCAGCTCAGGTCAGGATCCCAGGGTCCTGGGATGGAGCCCCACATCGGGCTCTCCGCTCAATGAAGAGCCTGCTTCCTTCTCTCTCTCTCTGCCTGCCTCTCTGCCTTACTTGTGATCTCTGTCTGTCAAATAAATAAATAAAATCTTTTTAAAAAAATCTATTTCTAATGGCTTGGCATTTGCAGCCATGTACAGTAGAAGATTTATCACCTGACAGGATTAGTACCAATAGTTGGTGAGTTTTAGAAAAATAAGTTGAAGACAAGAATCACAAAAAATATGTACATACCTCAAATATTTTTTAGCCTAAAACAGAAAAAAATGTATATTCTTATATAATTTGTTGATGTACAGCCAAGGCTTCTTCCTTAAATGAACTCACTAGTAGAGATTTGTATAACCTTTCTTTCCAAAATATCCCCACTATTATTATGGTATCTTCTGCAATTTCCAGCTTGAGTCTCTTACAGTGAAGCTAAAATTTTAAAACACTTATAAACAAATTTCAGTACAAAGTGTTTATAGACCTCTATGACTTGTTTTCTCAATCTTTAATACTCACCTTTCCCATAACTATTCTGATAGCAATTTTGGTTTAGTGGCTTACCCTTACGAAGTCAAACTCTTGGCTCAGTTTGCATAAAAACCGTAGTTCTTTTTCTTACTGTATCTATATTTAACCAGAGTAAGTACTATATCCATTACAATGGTACATGCAACACATGTGGGGATAGACTCAAGGGACTGTGGGTAAGCACATAACCCGAGTGGTGAAACCAAAATTGTGTGGGCTGACTCAAAGGCCCTGACTCCACTGGGAGTCATCAAATGTTCATTGATCTGGTGATGAATTAAATTGAAGCCAGCTAAAGAAGTCTCTGTCTTGTGTAGTTTAAACCTCAGTGGCTTAAGCAGTTGCTAAAGTATTAATAATGAGAATTTTCATAAATACAAGATAGTTCTCTCATCTTTACCAAACCCTGATAGTCTGAAGTAAAAAGCCACTGAACCTTCTCTAAATTGCATCCTGGGCTTTTTGTTTGGATCAAAACCCAGTCCCCTAACATTTATCAATTCAAAAGTGACTGTACTGACAAAAGTAGAGGCACCCTAGAGAGTAGAGCCATTTTGGGTAGGAAGTAGTAAGGTTCTGAATTAGATACACATGGATTAATAGTTCTGCTAACCACTAAAAAACTTAGCACACATATCAACTACCTCCTGAATTTCTGCTGGACAGATGATATTCATACGACAGTAAACAAGACCCAGTTGGCCAAAAGTAGCACACTTTCTAAGGCATCTTGGGTAATTTTCTCAATTTCTTTTAAGCCTCTATTGTTGTATCCATGAAATGATCAAAATGTGACAATTATTTTTATAATGGCTAATGGGTTGTTTCAAAAATTTACTTTTTTTTTTAATCCCATGAAATTCCTTTGAACCAAGAAACAACAAAAGATTTGCTTTGCAAATGCTAATACATTTTTGGCCCTTAAGCCAAACAGACAAACAAAAACTCTGCAGTCAGTAACAAAAATCAAAATAATATTGGCATTGGGATAATGAAAATGTTCTGGAACAGATCATAGCGATGGCGGCAGAGCAATGTAAATTTACTAAATGTAACTGAATTGTATACTTTGAAATTATTAAAATGGTAAGCTTTAGGTTATGTATATTCATGACATATACATGACATGAAGAGATGACAATGATACAGGGACAATATTTGCTGGGTTTCTATCATGAGTTTAAGTCTTAAATGATTACAACCGAGGTATCAGGTAGAATGGAATCAGAGTTTAATGTTAAAGTTAAGTTTTAGAAAACTAACAGCAATTATACTTTTGGACGTCTGGGGATGGGTAATCTTTAAGTGGCATTTCCTTCCTTTTTTTTTTTAAGATTTTATTTATTTATTTGACAAACAGAGATTACAAGTAGGCAGAGAGGCAGGCAGAGAGAGAGGAGGAAGCAGGCTCCCCGTGGAGCAGAGAGCCTGATGCAGGGCTCAATCCCAGGACCCTGGGATCATGACCTGAGCTGAAGGCAGAGGCTTTAAGCCACTGAGCCACCCAGGTGCCTCATTTCCTTCCCTTTAGAATCACTAATGGACTGTGGACAATCGGCAAGTCATTTAACTACTCCGAGTTTCATACTTACTTTACCAGTACTTATTACAGCACGGATGTAAACTAGATGACCTTTAACCTACATTCTAGCTTTTTTCATATTCTCTTCTTCATATGACAAATTCTAGAAAAAAGAAAATTCCCCCTCTTCCACCACTCAGGTCAATTCCTTGGCCTTGTCTGAATTGCTCTATATCCTGCTCTATATCCTCTATATCCCCACAGACTACACCACACAGGCTCTCTTACCTCATGCCTTCTAAGAGAGCAGACTCCAGGAGGCTCTGGTAGGAGATGAGATGATCCGAGGAGAAAACAGAAGACCTCTTGTCCATCCCCGCCCTACTCTGACTGGCATTCCTCCTTATCTGTATCTCCCCTAGGGCAGCCTCTCCTCCATGGTTCCAGCTAGCACTGGCTTTCAGGAACATTCTTTTCCCTTGGTCCCTTCAGACTTAATGGTGGCTATGGTTTACTGTTGGAGCTTGTCACCTAGTACCCCCCATCCTATGCTTGTTTATTTAACTCTGCCCACACCTCTCCTATATTAAATTCTCTTCATTTGCCCCATGTGTTTCTTGACAGAATGCTGACAAAGAGCATAAGTCTATTAAAATGCACATTCATGGAATAATTTAGAAGTCACTGACAATATCCAATGGAATGATTATGATGCAATGTATACCCATATGGTGCGTTGTCCTCCCAATAACAGAAAATTCTTTTACCTTGGTGACATGGCCATTCATTTTTCTGACCACACTGAAAAAGGCAAGTGGTAGATATCAATGACCCCTTGGTCATTCTAAACTAGGACACCACTTCCATATTTAATACTTAGAGCATTTCCTCTAGCTTGAGCTGGGAGCCTGTATTCATGGCTATTTTGCAGTTTCAGCTATCTTTTCTCTTAAGAGTTAATACAAAAGCAACAACAATAATATATAACTAAACCCAAAATACATAATCTTTTAATCCATAGACCAGGGGTAGGAAATTATTCCGCATCATGTTGTGAACTGTGTCCATTAAATAGTTATCTCCAAACACTGCTGGTATACACCACTACTTAAAACCTAAACCTTTCACACACAGTAGTAGTTAAATTGAGTTACTCTGAAAATAGCGTGTATAAATATTTTAAAAAGATTAAAGTTCTGGGGCACGTGGGTGGCACAGTCAGGTAAGCATCCAACCCTTGGTTTCAGCTCAGATCAAGTTCCCTGCACAGAGCTCCTCGCTTAGTGCATTCCCCCGGAGATTCTCTCTCACTCTCGCTCGGCCCCTCCCACTAATGCATGTTCTTTTGCTCTCTCTAAAATAAATCAACAAATCTAAAAAAACAAAGAGATTAAAGTTCTCATTTTTTGCCCCCAAATGGCTATCAATTATTTAAAAGATGAGCTCATGTAATTTAATCGTTTCCTATGGCTGCCATAGCAAATTACTACAGCCTAGGTGGTTGAAATCAATAGATGTTTATTGTCCAACAGGTGGAGGCACTGAAGTCCAAAATCAAGGTGATAATAGAGTTGATTCCTTCTGGAGCTTCTGAAGGAGAGAAACTATTCTGTGCCTCTCTCCTAGCCCTGGTGGCTGCCAGAAATCACTGCTGTACCATGGCTTGTAGCCACAGAAGCCCAGCCCTGCTTGTACTCCACATGGCTCTCCCCCATTTGTGGCTCAGTGTCTCAGTTCTCACTCTCTTCATAAAGACACCAGCAATTCTATTTGGGACTAACCCTAAAGCCAGGATGATCTGATCTCAAGACCTTAATTCATCTACAAAGACCCTGTTTTCAAATAAGGTTACATTCACAGATAACGAGGGTTAGGGCTTGGATATGTCATTATGGAGGGACACCATTCAACCCACTACATACATTTATATTGTACATGGTTGTATGTTGTAGCTTCTTCAGGACTCATACTGTTATAAAGAATTGAGCCTATGAAATAATAACTGGGTTTGATTATGCTAGGAGATTATTTTCTGAGAATTCTAAAAGCTTTCTTTTAGTGGAACAGATTTTTGCCTCAATGCATGAACATCTGCTTGCATCTCATAAAATAATTTGTACTCTTACAAATAGAAAATGATCATGAACTCAGACAGGTGGGCCTTTGTGCAGGAAAAGATTCAGAGCTCCTTAAATTTCTCCTTAAGACCCTAGTGATATTGAAGGATATTACAGTCTGTTGTTAGATTGACATATTGTCTTATAACAACACTGCGTGTGCCAGTTATGGGTTTTAAGGTCATTCATTCTTATATGTTTTCTTTTCTTTGTGTTTCCAGGTTATCAATCTTCTGGATTCAAGAGCCATCTATTTCTATTAGAGCACAACTCAATTTCTCTTGACCTCGTAGCTGTATTTACAATTCTCTGATCTATATCTCACTTAATGAGTTCATCAATGACTATCCCTAACACCTTCCTCTTCTTTATGTCTCTCAGTGACAATTTTTTTAAATGAATATTCACTCTCTTTGCTCATGAAGGGAAGAAGGTGATGGATATTGAGACTGACAAATATTTATATGTATTAGAAGCACACAGTTCATATTTAGGGAAAAAATGTTTAAAGAAAATAAATGAATATAATAAAATAAAATTTAATGTAATGAATTATTTACTGTGTGCCTGGCATATGAGGTATTTGTGGAAAATGCAGTTTATTATCTGTGGAAAATAAAATGCACACTGATCTAAAAGTCAGAAGAACTAAGGTTTAATATTAATTAATCATTATTTATCATTGTGACCTTGAGCAAATCACTGTATCTCAATGGATCACAAGTTTTCTTAATTGTGAAATGATGGGTTTGTATTAGGTCATTTCTAGAGCCCCTTTTAGGTTTTAATAGTTTACAGTCAGATATTAATATCTACATTAGAAATAGAACACACAGAAAATATCCACCTGAGACTTCTGCCTCAATCTGGAAATGATGTTTTGTTCCTTACGAATTTCATAGTGTTATTCTATCCTCATTGATATTTCAACTCACCTGAGCCTAGTTTACCCCTTTAAAACACTGTATTACTGGAGGAATTGGATTTGACTCTATTGTCATCAAAGGATAAATTCAGGCTCCCCTGGAATGTATTGTGCAAAATACGTCGCAATGGAGAAAAGTTGTTTCAACTACTCTCATATTGTCCCATATTATGAACATTAGATGCCCTTCATAAATAAAAGATGACACTCAATGTGTTTATGCATATTTGTGCCGATTCTCCCCCACTTAATTGAGCTGTAATTTACATATAAAGTAAAATTTCTGTTTGTTTTAGAATTTGCTATAATTCCTCATTACACATTTGAATCGATCCAAGAAGCCATCTTTAAGATTTGTTTATAATAAGCAATTGAGGACGAAAATGATGGCATAGGAAGTGATCAAGAGTAGAAACAAAGTTACAAATACACTATCCTTCCTAACCAAAGCCACAACTCTCCCTCCTGATCTTCCCTGAATGGCTATCTGGGATCAGGACATCTTTGAGCAGTTAGAAATGCACTTTGAGGATGTCCCTAACTCACTGGCTTTAAATAGTAAGCACTTAGCATCTAGGTAATTAAATTAACATTTAATTTAACAAAACATTTTTGTGTGCAGTGCTCTCCCAGGTTCTATAAGGTGTATAAACATGGTTTATTTTTGACCTCCCAGGATTTCTAATATAGCCAAACTTGAATAGAAGATTAATTACATGGAGGCAATAATCAAACAAATGTTATATAAAAAAGAGTAACAAAGTTTTGAGCTCCTTAAAGAAAAAGGAGATGGGATATTGAGAAGATATTCGGGAAAAAAAAATGGGAAAGGTGACAGATATTCTGAGCCTTGAAAAATGAGTAGATTTCAACAGATAGCAATGAGCAGAGGTCTAACCTTGATGTGACTGAGGTATGATAGATGGAATGTGTATTGAAAAATAAAACTAAAAAGAGACTGGGATGAACAAATAGATGGCCTTGAATGACATGCTAAGCATGAGAAAATTATTTCTGGTCCATTTTGGAAATTAAGTTGAAATGGAGGCCAGAAGACTAATGGTTCACCATATTGGGGAAAAAAAGAAAAGAAAGAAAGAGAGAGAGAATAAATTCTAGAAGAAAATACTGTGGAAGTAAAATCAGCAAGAACCAAAATTTGCAGTTATACGCCTTGACATACACATTTGCATAATACTTTGTACTCTGTTATTACTTCAAATAATGTTTTTCATCACTAAGTGCTTAATAAGCACTCATTAGGATTAATAAGTCAGACAAAAATGATATGCAAATCATAAGATTTCAGGTGCACCGCATAAATATAATTTTCCCTGCTGTGTAAGTGTTCTTGATACTTTCTGCATCTTTTGTACTCAGAAGAAGCTTATAATTTTTTATCATTGTTATTTAGTTTTTTCTGCCATCTGATAGTTTCCTAAGATGACTATCTGTCATTTCTCAAGACATCTATGTCTGAGAGGTCAGGAATTGAGGGAGTCTTAGTAGTGATACACTTTTTTTTTCCCCCATTGTAACTTATGTTCTACATCTTGGGTCATCATCTAGGACATCAATAGTATCACTACAGCTATACTTTCTTATTTTCTCTTGACAGTGTTCCCGGAGTTGATAAATGGTCCCACCTTGGTGTGGAAGGAAAGTATTTATTTTGAAGCTATATGTAAGTTTATGAAATCATCACTGACTGGCTACAATAACTGAAATAGGAAGCAAGGGTTACTACCTCAACAAATTTGAGACCAATACTTCTAAGATTTCTGTCTCAGACTCCATGTTATTCTTTTGTAATCCTTTTTTGTTGCTAGTTAGCCTAGCTTTAAACCTGGGAATTTCTTGCTGTTGATATACTCAAAGCGACGTACAGAGAATCATTATTCCCAGACATAAGGCTTACACTTCTTCCCTTTTACCCTTTTTCAAGGTTTTTTTGATAGAACACCCACCCAAAAAAATGGCACCTCAACTGGGACAGGTTACTAATACCGCAACAATTGCCTATTAAGTTTTAAAATGCATGTTCTGGTAAAAATCCATTTACAAAACACAGATTAGGGTTAAATCTAAAGTAGGGTCTCTTATTTCCTTACCTTAAAATTGAAAACAACCTACAGTTCAAGACTGACCTGACCTAACCATTTAGTTATAGGCAGAGGAGCTTATAGACAGCCAGGGTATAATAAGTTTCCTCTGTGGGGGAGTCCTATCTGTCTCCTTAATACAAAGAAACAGAAGTTTAGGAGATTTCAAAAGGGAGAGAACAGAACTGGTATATCAGAGTATAGAACAAAGAGATAGAAGCTGGGGTCTTGCTTACAGAAAACCATAAACCTATACCTTGTAAAATAAGATCCTATATTTTTCGTATTCAAACCAACAAGACTGGTTACTTCCCCAGGGAGCAAGGGTAGAAGAGGCAACAGCTGCCTCTAAAGACACTTTTCCCAATATAAAGAGATAGGGATCGTCTCATCTTTTCTCAGTTATTTTTTTCAATTAACATCTAATGTATTAATTGTTTCAGGGGCACATGTCTGTGACTCGTCAGTCTTAATAGAATACACAGTGCTTATTACAGCACATATCCTCCCCAAGGTTCATCACCCATTTATCCCACCCCTACCCACCCTCCCCTCCAGCAACCTCCAGTTTGTTTCCTAAGATTAAGAGTCTCTTATGGTTTGTCTCCCTTGCTGGTTTCACCTTGTTTCATTTTTTTCCTCTCATCTTTTCTCAGTCAAAACATGATGAATGTGTTCATTCTTATACAACTAAAAGCTGATAAACTAAAATTTAAGTTTCAAAATTAAATAAAAGGAGGTACATCAATTGGTAATATATTTGGACACATGGTGTTGGAAAATCATTTTGCATAAATCTCTCATGTTTCCACCTACCTAGGTATTAGAAGCCAACTTGTTTCAGATTATCTTCTCAACTATGATTGCATAAGCGGACCACTTTGGAAAGACAGACTGCGATCTCTTCTGGAGCAGATTAACTTAAATTCTAGAACAGTAAAGATAGAAATGTCTGCCTCTCCTGGAGGCATTCCAAGACTGTAAAGATGGAAACATCTCCCTTTGTTCTACAGAGTAGATTTGCTTGTATTCAGGCAATAAAGATAATCTCTCTCTCCCAGCAATTCACCAGCAGTGCCTATAGAAGAATGGAGTTTTCTAATATCTGAGTTCTCTATAATGTTTCCCCACTGCATGTTCAGGTAAGATCTTGCTTTCATTGCATTGCCCTGTGGGAACTGGGGCTTGAGGAACAAGTGCCAAAATGATTCTCCAGTTCGCACTACTGAAACAGCTAATAACCTGTCTTTCATCTCTGACCCAGACGCCTCATGTCTTTCTGCCGGCAACTATGAACCCATGACAGGTCAAGTGGGTTAGCTTTGAAGTAGTGTAAACTCAGACTCTTCAGAGAGTCTATTCCTGGCGTGACAATTTTTTTTTTTTAATTTTATTTATTTACTTGACACAGACAGAGAGATCACAAACAGGCAGGGAGGCAGGCAGAGAGAGAGAGGGGGAAGCAGGCTCCCCACTGAGCAGAGAGCCCAAGGCGGGGCTCAATCCCAGGACTCTGAGATCATGACCTGAGCTGAAGGCAGAGGCTTTAACCCAATGAGTCACCGAGGCGCACCCCCCCACCCCGGCGGGACAATTTAATAGATTTTTCTTTAACAATTTGGGGGGTGAGGGGAGACATTATTTTGAAGATTAAAAAAAGTAAAGCTAATGTTTATTGAAGGCATGTACATTAAAGTCTTTATCTTCACAATGATTTCCACATTACGACTGTGAAGATAGGGAATCTCTCATTCTCTGTATTTTCTCCAGTGTCTGCTACAAAGTCTTAAACAAAACTGATGTTCCAGAAGTATTTGCTACACGAAGAAAACAAATGAGTAAATATAGTGATTGAGTATGCTTTTTTACAAATGGTAGACTGCTGTTCAGAGAGGAGAAACAATTTTCCTTGGACCTCACAGCTAACAAAAAGGAGCCTTGAAACTGATGTTCTGATCTCTCTACATAGATAGCCCCTGTTGTTTGCACAGATTTTAATGATGTATCTATCAGCTAATCCTGACATCCACCCATCTCATGGAAATTCCTTTACCATCTTTACCACTAAACTGCATCAAACAGCTATATACTGGGCTATAATGTAAACAAATAACAAAATATAAAATGGATTAAAATTATTTTCACTCTAAAACTGTGTTCTTTATAGCTGACATGCAGAAATCATAGTTACCTTCACACCTGTACCCTGAAACTGTTTGTACTTAATATACTAATGACACATAAATATTTTAGGTAACATGCCCCTACATTATATTATTCAGCGAACCAGGAATTTCCCTCTGGTATTCATTGATACAGTACTGAGTTCTTTTTTAGAAAGACTCAGAGCTTATATGCAGCATTATTTAAATAGCCCCCAAATTATATCCAAATATGAAATGCATCCAAAAATTTTTCATGAAAAGAGGGTTATACTAATCAGATGTAGTCATCATTTCATGATAAAGACTAGAAATTTACATTGTTTAAGTTGGAAGAAAGAAGTTAAAGCAGGCTGTCCATGACCCCTTCCTCTCCCAATTGCAGGGGAATCTCTGGAGACAGAAACAAGGTAGACAGTCTAGAAAAATCCCCTTGTGAACATTCTAATAACTGGACCACCTCGTAAATAAGTAAGGATAGTCAATGGAGGGAGAATAGTTCTTCGTGGAAAGCTGTTAGCAGAGTGTCACTGCTATAGCATTGCTTATGGTAAACACACCTGGAAACTGAGGTACAGTGGGTCTTGGCTCCCTGGAGACGGACCATAAGATACACAGTCAGAGCTTTTCTTAATAACCTAAATCCCTCCCCACTGTGTGAGGCCAATGTCTGAAGCTAATAAAGACTGAAAGGGTCATAAGGCCACATACATTTGTTTTCTTCACTTTCAAGTTACAGTAATCAGAAGTGAAGGATGGATATATTATTTAGCAAAATGCAATGTCTGGCTAGATGTTTTCTTTCCTAGAACTTGCAGAAAATACTGCTAAGTATCAACCACCCAGTGAGTCTAACCAGTATTAAGGTTCTATCCTTCAACTGTACTAATTTGCACAGTGCCCTGCATGTTCTACTGTTCTACAGGCTGTTTGCCTGTGTCTTTTTTTTCTTTTTCTCTTCATCCAGAATCATCTCTAGAGCACTTCTATACCATATTGACTCTCGTGACCTTCTATTTATGGAGATCAACCACGCCGTTACAGATGGGCAGGATGCTTCACGTCAAGAAGAGTACTTTGTAAACCAGCATCACTTCTTCACAACACCTGTGTTCTCCCTTATGTTTATCTTCACACAGATTTTAGGTATACTTCAGGCCTCTTCCTCTCAAAATTAAGTATAGTATTCCTTCCTGTTGGAAAGATGAAAGTAATGAAACGGTACAATGAAATCATGCTTTGTCAGCAAGTGTGGGTTGCTTTTGTGACCACTGAAAACTAAGAAACATAAATAGTTTAGTAACTACAACCTCTGTGAAGGTAGTGAAAGTTTTCCCTCTCTCTACCATGTATCTAGAACAATGCAATGCCTGGTTCATTTTCTATATCTGTGTATCTATAAATACATAAATCTATTGATCTGATGTTTACAAGAGCACAATAGATTTTTAAAAAAATACTGATGACCTACTGTAAGGGCCTGCCCCTCCCAGAGGAACTTGCTTGTGGACCCCAGATGTAGGGGCGGGGCAGGCCGGGTGGAGATGTCCAATCGGTGGGGCGCACGTATATCCACTAGGGTGAATTGAGATCCGATTGGCCACCTGTGTAGGGGCGGGGCTCAACCAATCGCATAAAGGTTGGTGTGGGAGGCTGTCAGGGGAGTAGGAGAGCTGCAGTGGGAGCAGAAGGAAGAGTCCACGGGAGAGGAAGAGGCCGCGGAGTGGAGGAGCTGTAACAGCTCTTGTAAGAGCTATAACCACCGCCGCCGGCAGTCGCCAGCCTCCGGCGACCCAGAGCCACCTGCAGCTTCCAGCAGCCTCTGGAGGCCCCGAGTCACCGCCTACAGCCTACAGCCTCTGGCGGTCCAGCCTTTGGTGGACCTGAGCCGCCTGCAGCCTCCAGCTGCCTGCGGTACCGCCTCCGGCGGTCCCGAGACATCAGCAGTCCAGCTGTCTGCACCTGCAGCCCCTAGACTCAGCGGTCCTAAGACACCAGCGGTCCAGCTGTCAGCAATCCTGACGCCTGCAGCCCCGAGATGCCAGTGGTCCCGAGAGGCCAGCGGCCCTGAGACGTCAATGGCCCCTAGCCACCAGCAGCCTCGCCGCAAAATGCCTTGCCACCCTGACCCACGAGCGGCCTTTTCTGCAGCGGTGGCCTCCTCTGGATGGCAGCCTTGTCAGAGTGGCATCATGGGGAGCAGAGTCTGTGTCATTGGGGCTGTCCTCCTTGTCATCATCGCTGTCATCGTTGCCTCTTCGTCGTCGGGAACAGCCTTGTCCAGAGTGGCCTCTTCTTGGGAGCGGCCCTATCCGGGGAGCTGACCTCATTGAGCAGCGGCCTCATCCTGGGCGTGGCCTTGTCCAGAGTGGCCTCTTTCTTCTTGGGAGTGGCTCCGACCGGGGAGCGGTCTCATCTGCGGAGCAACCTCGTCTGGAGCGGCCTTCTTGGGAGTGACCTTGTCGGGATCATCGTCGTCGCCTTTTCTTAAGAGACAGCCCTGACCAGTCAGTTTGATTCTTGATGCTTGGCGTGAAATAAAGCTTTGCTTGACCTTCGCTTTCTATCAGTCTCGTTCCTTTGATCACAGACCCTAACACTACCCCTTGCAATATGTTAAAAATATTAATAAGAATTAATATTGCAGAATTTTCACTGTCATATACATGTGCCTTTTATTTCTTATGTATATAGTGGTTTGGAGTATATTTCTAAACCACGGGGGGGAAACACTGTGCTTATTAAGTGTCTGTATCAGTTCAAATGAAATGGGAGATTTATTTTTATCTGCACGTCACTTTTATATATTCATTTACTGTGGTTTCATCCCATATGCATACCCAGGGAGACACTGTAAATATAAGAAGCTATGTGGTATTAAGTCCCCTTAATGAAGTAAATAAATAGAAAATTAAGCATTTGTAAATAAATGGCTACAGTTTGACAAGGCACGTAAATTGCAATACCCAGGTTCAGGAAGAACAGGTCTGACTAAGTTTAAGTGTCACAAAATAAGGAGGCCATTGCCTTGCAAAATCCCATATGAGAAATCCAAGTGCTACAATTATGTCTGAACCCTAAATTACTTAAGAATTATTTAGAGGCTCTGCCATACTAAGTGTAATGGGATAATACTCTCATTAAGCTCTAGTCAATTACCACGAGTAAGTCAGAATCATTTTAGAAACCCAAACTAGTTGGTTGGATCATTCATTTCCAAGAGCTCACTGTGGCATCATCCTGCTGCAGCCATCTGTATCCTAAAGCAAGGTGATTCCCAGGTTTATTACCGAAACACCATGGCAGTGTCAGTACATGTGCCAGAGTGATTTCCCCGTGGTCACACATTTATTTACCCAAACAAATGGCTGCGCTTATGGTAGGTAGCAGATGTTGTCCGTTGCAGGACACAACATCATCTGAAGCATCTTTTCTCGGTTGCCACTGAGAGGGAGTCGGAATGTGAAAGGAATGGAGTGATTTAACTTAAGGACCAGGCTTTTGCTCCTTAAAAAGTTTCTTGTGATTTCCGTTATACCCTGACCCCAGATTTTCCCCTGAAAAGTGTTAAGTCCCTCTTGCTATCCACTTGCTATCCAGTGCTTAGCAGCACTGAATAATGAAAGCAGATAGAAGAGTAGGGTTCTGCAAAGGGCTCACCTCACTCTGACTACTGATACAAGTCAAAGTTGGCCTTCACACCTCACCATTCTTCCCTGTCCCTGGAGTACAAAGCACCTTCCATATGTCGCATGTTTCCTTCTAGGCGACAGCTTTCTGAATTAGCTGAAAGCTCTCAGTTATACGAACGGCCTGAGCTTCTTAACTATCTTATTGTTGATTTCCTTATTCCCCATCACCATCTCCAGCTTGTGGTATTTTTGCTTCCAAAAAAAAGGAAAGAAACTTGAGGAAGATGTTGTACATTGGCTCATACGATGCCCTAAAACAACTCTCTTTTTGTTTGAATACTTAGGATACGAAGTTGAGAAAGCTTATCTTGCAGCTAGACGGCGGTGGCTACGTGATATAATTCCGTCCAAGAAACATACGCAGAAATACATTAACGTAGCCCTATTTCTGCCTCTTTCCTTCTCCCGGAATCTCAGACATAGTCACCCCGCAGGAGACGTTTTGTGACCATGCAGGAAAGGGAAATAGAAATCTGGAGTCCTAGACCAGTAGCAGCAGATCCCTGCCTTCAGATTTCTTGCTCTTGACGAAAAATGTCCCTATTTTCAAAAGAATGTAAATTTATCTGTTGCTTTTTTAAAGTTTAAGCTATTTTATTTATTTATTTGAGAGAGAATGAGTGAGAGAGAGCATGAGAGAGGAGAAGGTCAGAGGGAAGAGAAGCGGACTCCCCAAGGAGCTGGGAGCCCGAAGCGGGACTCGATCCTGGAAGTCCGGGATCACGACCTGAGCTGAAGGCAGTCGCTCAACCCACTGAGCCACCCAGGAGCCCTATCTGTTACTTTTAATTAAAGTTTTGTTAAATAAAAGAAAATTCTTCTTAGACAAGGAAACTTTTAAAGTTGGTGGTAAGCTCTCTGACTTTTCAAAAAATAGTTATGCTTTTAGTCTCTTTTTATGAGGTCTGCATGAGGAAATGAGGGTCCTTTATATCATAATTGGGAGGAAATTATGTTTCTCCGATGCACCCCTATGCCACAGCAAGGATGTCACTCTTACCTAATTGACACTCGCAAGAGCAGCAAACAGTTTGTCCTTTGCACTCACCACTCACATCACATCGGTATGGCTGTGATAAATTATTCTAATGATTTAATGTAGTAACGCTATTATACATCAAGTTAACACGAACAACACTTATACGTTCTTTTAGGGAAAAAAGGCCTCTGATTATATGAAATATGCAGAAAAACCCTCTTTTTCTTGACCAATAAATTATTTTTCTATTTGTATTTCATTGCTGTGGTGTATTTCATATATTCAGTTTAAACCCACACACAAATTCTTAGAAAATTCCTTTCCAAGAAGAGGCATACTTTGATTTTCTCTCTAGCCTCTCAATCTTGAATGCTTTATTTCCTGGGCTTTTGTGTCCCCAGACGACTTCTTTTTTTTTTTTTTTTTAAAGATTATTTATTTATTTATTTGACATAGATCACAAGTAGGCAGAGAGGCAGGCAGAGAGAGAGGAAGGGAAGCAGGCTCCCTGCTGAGCAAGACAGCCAGATGCGGGGCTTGATCCCACAACCTGAGATCATGACCTGAGCCAAAGGCAGAGGCTTTAACCCACTGGGCCACCCAGGCGCCCCCCCAGACTTCTGATAATGGTTTCTCATGACTTCCATTCTTCCTTCTCTGATCCCTGCACAGGGCCCCCTTCCCGTGGGATGCTCTGCAGAACATGGCCCTTGGCTCTCTTTTCTTATCATGTGGCATGTTCTTCTAGAGTTACTGTGTTCCGTTCCATGGCTCTAATTACATAAAGGTGACCAAGAAGATCACGTCTCCAAGCCAGAGCTCTCTCGTGAGATCAATAGGTACAATAATAAGCGGGTCCATTTGCTTTGTGTAGGAAAAAAGGCATAATTTGTAGCTTTTGCTGATTTCTGTGGGATAATTAGTCCATCTATAGCCAATTTCAAGCTACCAATAGTTAAATAACTAGCTCACAAAGTTTCTGAATATCAGCAATTGGCTTTTTGCGGGCTGATACAAATGGTTCCAGTGGACCGAAGACACTATTAGTCGTCATCCTTTTACTGTTGTAAAATTTCAATCAATATGCCCAAACTAACTCCCACAATCCTCTCCTGCCCCAGCTTTCTCCTTCTCAAGGATTAAAATTACCACTCATTGACTTGCTTAACTCAGAGCTGTGGAAGTCATCCTTGCTTTCTTCTTCAGCATCAACCTCTACATCTGATCAGTAACTAGATCTCCTATAATTTAATGGTCTTTAATATCTTTCAAAAATACCCCAGTGACATCAGCTAAATCTGAGTCATCCTTATCTCTCACCTGGATCACCACAATACTGTTCTAATTTGTGTCTCTCTTCCGGCCCAGGAGAATCTGCCTGCAATGGCCAGAAGGATCTTTCTATGAGTCAGACCTAATCAAGTCATATTCTTAGGTCGAGCTCTTCGTTGGCCATTCACTGAGACCTTTATCGGTCGTGTGATGCAAATTGGATAACGTTTCAAATCCTTCAGGAGATATAGAAGAAGGTCCTCATGGGCTGATGCCTACTAATCTCCCCAGCATCATTTCTTATTCCTCAGATGGCAACTAAGAGCACATAGATGAAATTAATTATGCCCCTTCTTTTGATTCTAAGCCTTGGTACATGCTCTTTTCTTTTACAAAACTAACATTATATTTTTAGTTTTTTAAAGCTATATTTATTTATATGAGAGAGAGAGAAAGAGAGACAGAGAGAGAGTGTGCTGTATGCATGTGTGTGCAAGCAGGGGGAGGGCAGAGGGAAAGGGAGAGAGACAGACTCCCCACTGAGCAGGGAGTCTGACACAGAATCCATCTCATGACCCTGAGATCATGACCTGAGCTGAAATTAAGAGTCAGACACTTAACTGACTGAGCCACCCAGGTACCCCCAAAACTAGAATTTTTGATCAAAAAGCATATATTTTAATATATATGATATTATTATGTATTATATTATATTTAAAAATATATATGTATATATATTTTAAGTATTTAGCATAATATGTACCAGGCCTTATTTTAATTTCTTTATTAATAGTCTTGTTTAATCCTTATAACCACCACTCTAGTATTTAGCTTTTGTTTTTATTTTATTTTATTTTTTTTTAATTTAGGGACAGAGAGGTCAACCAACTTTTCTATGATTGCACAGCTAATAAGTGTGGGTACTATACTATATTCTTTTTCAATGTCCCACCCCCTCTACTCTTCATCAAACTTACAAATTCTGCTTAGTTTCCTGTCCTTTAGGAAGCTTTTAAAAAATGGACGTAATTACATATATTCCAATAGTACACCAAATGAATCCTTAACCTGGGCATACTTCTGTGGAATTACCTATCTACTTGTCCTTGACCCCTAGAAAAATGTCATCCTTCCAGAGGCAGGGCTATCTTGCTCACTACCTTATCTGAAGCACTTAGTGTACTCAGTACATAACAATCGTAAATTCGTATTTGTTGAATGAAAAGTGAAGACAATGCCACATGAGGCCAGTAAGACTCAATGCTTTACAGACTCATATTACCTACCGAGTTTGAAATGGGAACCAAATAACAGAGTAGGAACTCTCCAAAGCTACCTTTTACTGCTTTCGACTGACACATTTAATGTGGGATTATAATCCAAAAAATAAGTTGAAGGAAAATATAAATTGCAAAATCACAGATTATAGACTGCTAAAGAAATTTACAGATCTTTCATTCCATTCTTCTGGCTGTAGGGATAAGGAAACCAAAGTTCACACAAATAATGAGATCCATCCAAGGCTTTTATTTATTCAACCTCCTCATGAGATTAAACTAGGGAATGCAAGAGGTGCTTTTGTTCTCAAAAAAAATAAAGACGTGAATAAGGACTGAGAAATAGAGAGTGAAAAACTGGATCTGGACATCTAAACACTAAATCATCAGTTATTTGATATAATTGCTACTTTGTTATGAACATTAACTATACACATAAGAATTGATCCAAAACTGCGGTACAAGGGATATAAAAGGAAAGATGTATTAATTAAATTTATCTTGGGTTCTTTTTTTTTTCTTTTTACATTTACATTAACAGAAACACACTGCAAATGATATCTTAGTAAGATCAACTTCACTTCCCAGTACTTCTGCCATAAACTGAGGATGGCACCACTATTCCCAAAGGGTTTTTTTTTTTTTAAGATTTTATTTATTTATTAGACACAGAGAGAGATCACAAGTAGACAGAGAGGGGGAAGTAGGCCCCCTGCTGAGCAGAGAACGTGGTACCCGATCCCAGGACCTGAGATCATGACCTGAGCCAAAGGCAGAGGTTTAACCCACTGAGCCACCCAGGTGCCCCTCAAAGGGTTTTTATAACAATCTTCTTCCGTAAAACTTTTAGCTGTGCCTATCATTTAACAGATACTCACACAAAATAACAAAAATTTGATGAATAACAATGATATTGCTAACTTTGAATCCTTTTTTCACTTTTGTTTGAACAGTAAAGTGTTTGTATGTTTTCTTGTTTTGTTTTTGTTGCTTTTTTTTTTTTTAAGATTTTATTTATTTGACAGAGAGAGATCACAAGTAGGCAGAGAGGCAGGCAGAGAGAGAGAGAGAGGAGGAAGCAGGCTCCCTGCAGAGCAGAGAGCCCGATGAGGGGCTTGATTCCAGGGCCCTGGGATCATGACCTGAGCCGAAGGCAGAGGCTTTAACCCACTGAGCCACCCGGGTGCCCCTTTGTTGCTTTAACTCTAAATACAGCTTTATTATTGCAGTCAAAGAGTCGGGAATTACTTACATACCTCCACTTCCACCTTCCCTGAAATCACTATTCACAACGGACAGTTTGACATGAACAATACAACTGTCCCAAGCAAATATTGCTAGAAATATCTGGCATAAGGAATTAGGTTTCAAGTTTTTAGGCTGCACCGTGAAATGTGAATTTAGAGTTTGCTAAATAAATTTTCCACTTTGTTATTGAGTATGGCCATTTATGACCTTTTTTTTTTTTTTTCAATATAAAGGGCTTAAATGCCTCAAAAATTAATGCCACCCAATGTGGCTTTTGAAATTCTACTGATCCCATTTAGGGACAACTTTCTTTCTTTCACTTGCTTCCTTCTTTTTAAACAAAACGCTAGAAATAGCAGAGTCTCCGCATTCAGGATTTCATTTGTGCATGGGCTTTGTTTATAGTGCTGGCCATCCTTCATTTGTCTTGACATCATGATCATCTTCTGAGTCACAAGTCATCCTGGGACATTGTGAGCAGAATAAATAGAGAGAGAGAGAGAGAGCTTTAAGGCACCAGGAGATGCCACTTATGCTTATATTCAGGGACTATCACATCAGAGACACTCCAGCCGAGAGAAAGAAAAGAACCCTCTCCAGCCCCCATCTTAAGACAAAGCGGGATTTCTGTGTAATTGCAGTGGGAGAACCAGATCTGCTACCCTGTAGGTCAGACAGTGATGAATATGTCCTGTTCTCTCCAATGAGCTGCTAAGACCTTCCACCTTTCTGACAGCAAAGCTACCAAAAAAAAAAGAAAGAAAGAAAGAGAAGGCCCAAAGCAATAGTTGATAGCAGATAATAAATATTTGTCTTTCCTTCATGGAAATACCTCTACCATTGTAGGAGATGCCCTGAATTAATGTCTTCCTTACCCTTAATCTCGAATATTAGCATTGATATAAAAAATGACCATATATTATGTCCAGAAAAGCCCCTAACAAATGTATCAGAGTGGAAAAAGCACCGAATCAGGTGAGGTGGTGTGATATTATATAAAGAGCTTGTCTGAGAAGTGGACATGGGAGCAGGAACTTGAGGAGATGAGCCATCAGTGTATCGGTAGAAAGAATGTTCCAGGCAGAATTCCAGATCCTCGAAGCAGGGGCTTCTTTTTTTTTTTATTTTTTTAAAGATTTTATTTATTTATTTGACAGAGAGAGATCACAAGTAGGCAGAGAGGCAGGCAGAGAGAGAGGAGGAAGCAGGCTCCCCGCTGAGCAGAGAGCCCGATGCAGGGCTCGATCCCAGGACCCTGAGATCCTGACCTGAGCTGAAGGCAGAGGCTTTAAACCACTGAGCCACCCAGGCGCCCCAGGCGCCCCAGGCAGGGGCTTCTTTAACTAGAGTGCACTGGGAATATTTTAGGAGCGGTATAAAGGTCAGTTTGTCTGCTTTGCAATGAGCAAGGGAAAGAATGACAGGTAATAAATGGAAGAGTCAATCAGGAGGCCAGATCACATCGGATTGTGTAGGCGACAGTAAGAAACTGGATTTTAGTCAAAATAGAACGATGGCAAGAGCTAGAGCAGAATGACATTATTTGGTTGTCATTTTAAAAAATCACTTGATAAACAACACCCCACCACACCAAAAGCAACAAAATGACAAACAGCAAAAAAGATGATAAAAAACACTAGCAATACTTCTTACAATTATAGTCATTCATTGAAAGCACTGAAATCCAGAAACCCAAGCAGAGGAAAAAGGGTTTTTTGGTTGTTGTTTTGCTTGTGCCAAACCTTTACCTGCTCTGCTTTTTTTCCCTAACCCTAATGTCAGACATAACTCACTTTTTTTTTTTCAGGCACTCTTAAATAATTCAGTCCTCCACTGAATTTTGGTGCCAAGAAGGATATCATTTTGGTAATTAAAATGCCCAGTCAAGTGTAGAAATCCAATTTCAGAAACGCACTTAACACTAACTGACTCTACACCTTCTATACTTCCTTTATTTATTTATTTATTTGTTTTTAAAAATCTTGTTTGTCTTCTCCCATTAAAACGGCTTCTCTGTGAGGACAGGGATTTTGTCTGTTGTGCTCACTACTCTATACCTGATCCCTATAACAGCCAGGCACATGGTAGTTATTTTAAAACAGGGTTTTTACAAGATGGGATCGGGAGGGAGACAAACCATAAGTGACTCTTAATCTCACAAAACAAACGGAGGGTTGCCTGGGGGGGGGTGGTATGGACATTGGGGAGGGTATGTGCTATGGTGAGTGCTGTGAAGTATGTAAACCTGGCGATTCATAGACCTGTACCCCTGGGGATAAAAATGCATTCTATGTTTATAAATAATAATAATAATAAATTTAAAAAAATTTTTTTAAAAATCAGGGTTTTTAAAGAAGATGCCCAGCTTGAACAGAACAATGGTTCCACATCACTCTAACGTGATGAGAAGAGGAGTAGGCATCCCATGCAAAGATAGAAAAGTGGAAGCCCATCCAGGCAGAAGAAAACAAGCAAGTAAAAGCAGAGGGAATAGTGTTTCCCAAATACCAGTGTCTCATAGAGTGAAGCCTGATATCGGACCATCAAGTCAGATGAAGAGAAGTCCCTTGAAAACAGTTGATTCAGCTGAGCAGAAGGAGCACTAAAGTCAATCTAAGTAGAAAATGAGAGTTCAGAAATTTGGAACTCCCACCGTAGACAACGGTTTCAAGGAGATTTGCTACTAAAGGCTGCAGAAAATGGGAAAGAAAGCGATAGCTAGAATGTAATATGGGCTTAAGAAAGGTGCATTTAGTGAGAAGAGAAAAGGTCATACTAGAGTAACAATCTTGAAGTTATCATGGCTGAAATACAATAAATATTTATTATATTATATATAAATATTATCATATTTGTAATACTTATACATATTTTATAAGCATAATTGTGTAATATGTGTTATATAGCATATTATATAATATAAATATAAATGTTACATGTATTTATATTGTACAATATATCATATTTATTTACCATCAGGGGCTCTGGTTTTAAAGTTACACAGAGACCCAGGCTGACAGACTTTTTTGGTTTTCCACTCCCTGCTACAGACTGTTTGGCAAGGCAGTAGGCAAATAAAGGAATAAGACAATAGCACAAATATTTTTAATTTGCATATTGGGTGAATGCATACCGCTAATCTTAAACTAACCATAATCATCTTCTAGAAGAGGAACTGACAGTATCAGTAGGACATTCTTCGGACAGTATACAGGAGAAGGTGAAAAATACAGATCAGGAGTTTGAAGCGGTGTCCAAATGGGGGTTCCAGATTTGTGAGTTTTATAATAACTGAGGATTTAAGCCATAAGTATGAGTGTGTCCACCACGGGAGAGAATACAAACGAGAAAAAGTGAAGTCATTCTTCTGGGATAACAAAGCCTGGGATAACACCAGGAAAAAAGAATGTAGCAAAGGTAACAGAGGCAGTAAGTGGTTAAGGGACGGCGGTAAGAATCAGAGGAAGTGGATTTGGAAAGAGCACAGACAGGTTTAAAAGATTTTAGCAGTCAAAACAGCAGATAACACAAAGGTCTAGAAGGGGGAGGCCACTAGATCTGGCATTCTACAGAAGGCCCGGGAAGAGCGGTTCTGGTGTTTTTTCCCTGGTGAAGACAGTGCCGACATCAAGAGGCCTACAGTGGTGGGGATTTTGGAAGCCAAGGCAGTGAGAGTAAAATATTCTCTTAAGATTTCAGAAATGAGGAGCGCCTGGGTGGCTCAGTGGGTTAAAGCCCCTGCCTTCTGCTCAGGTCATGATCCCAGAGTCCTGGGATCAAGCCCCGCATCAGGCTCTCTGCTCAGCAGGGGAGCCTGCTTTCCCCTCTCTCTCTGCCTGCTTCTCTGCCTACTTGTGATCTATGTCAAATAAATAAATAAAATCTTTAAAAAAATAAAACATTTCAGAAATGAGGCACGCCTGGGTGGCTCGGTGGGTTAAGCCTCTGCCTTCCGCTCAGATTATGATCTCGGGGTCCTGGGTCTGAGTCCCGCATCGGGCTCTCCACTCAGCGGGGACTCTGCTTCCCCTTCTCTCTCTGCCTGCCTACCTGTGATATCTCTCTCGCTCTGTCAAATAAATAAATAAATAAATAATCTTTAAGAAAATTTTAAAAAGATTTCAGAAATGAATGAACGCAAACATGGGACAGGCATGAGAGAAGAAAAGCCCCTTTGTATGGTTTAAATATGATTATTATATTATTTCATGAAATATATTATTTATGAATAACTTTTTATAACATTATATGATTTATTTTATTAATTATTATATTATTTTATGAATACTATTATATTATTTTATTTATTATTTCTTTCTCTTTCTGAAAGAGAAAGAAGCCTATTGGGAAAGGAAAAATGAAAGTGAAGCAAGAAACCTCTATCTCTTATGCGGGGAGAGGACATTCCCACTTTGAAAGAGCAAAGATTAATGTCCTTTCAAAGCAACTGCTTTGGATGTGATAGTTTGTTTTTGTTTTGTTTTGCTTTAAATGTGCTTAACGTTTTGGGGGCCCATTTACATGTCACTTACATCTATTCTGTATCTTTGCATAGAACAGTCTCACCGTGTGTTCAGTATGGATAAGATGATCTTCATTAAGAAACAGGTAAAAATTTGCATCTTTCACTGTATATTCACATTATTTTCCTTCTAAGAGTCATTACAGTGCTGGAAATTTCTCTCTAGATTCATTTATCATAGGCAGATCTTAAAAAAATACATTCAACTTGCACATTCTTCTCTCTTTAATTCTTTTCTGTATAAACCAGTAGATTATATATTTCCTCATGTTTTGTTGCCTCAAATAGCTGAACAAGAAAATATACCATTTGTGCTCCTGCACCTCAAGGGGAAATTGGTCATTTCAGTACAAATTCCTCTGAAGCAAAATCCCAGAATGTTTTTCTTTTTCTTTACAGACACACTTATTATTTTATTTTTCTGCAAAGCAGATACACTTAATATAGTAATTAAAACACTACAGTAGGAGTTTGGTTCTATCTTTGGCTATGCTGAATATCGGCTCCAGTTCTGTTTTGCAAATAACCCATAACAACCCCCCATCAGCTATAAACTCTGTCCTCTTTCATCGTTAACATGAAATCAACAATATGTTTATTTCATCCTACATGAATGTTTACAGAATGGATGTGAATGTGACTATGTTCTTTTCAGAAAATAGATTTCGTACTGACATTCTACAAATGTCATTAGCTGGCATTTATTTTCTCTGGAAGAAAAGAAAAAGAAAAAAGAAAGAAGTTGCAATTCTCCAGGTACTAGCAAGAAATATGCCTTTGTGTAATCTATGTAATACGTATCATTTTTTTAAGAATTCTCATACTGTGATTTCTTCTACATTATGCCAATTATAATAGGCAGCTAGACAGTGAAATTCCTAAAAAAAAAAAATACATAGTAGTAATGATAATCTGAGAAAGCTGGAGTAGTTAAATGTGATACCTAAAACCAAACTACCTGAGTCTGAAATGACATTACCACTTATGACCTATGGAATGGTGGACAAATTATTTAATTGGTTTCTCTGTGACTCAGTTTCTTCATTTGCAAAATAGGCATAACAATAACACTTGTATCATTGGATTGTTGTGAGGGTTAAAGTAGTTAATATAAAGTGCTCAGAGGCACACCTGGTAGTATTAGTGACATGTGTTAGGAACCCTCATTATTAGCTAACATTTATTGTGTGCTTAAGAGGTTTCTAAAAACCTCCTGTGAATGACCTCATTTAATTCTCAGAATACAACGACAAAACTGATTCCGTTTTCATTCTTTACTGGAAGTGACCAAATCCTTGGCGTGAAGTTGCCTGGACAGTGAGTGTAGAACCTGGGCTTTAGGGACCAGTCCCTTACCTGCCATTCCCTTACCCGCCTACCACACTCACTCCCACCTGGGACAGGTCATCAGAATGAACTAAAATCAGAATAATGGAATTGATTCTGTGTGAAGTCGCAAACTTTAAATTTATTTTCCCATAAATTATTTGGTGGAATTTTACTTTTAACTACGATATTGAGTATTAAGCTCCTACTGATAAGAAATTAAAGTTTTCTAAAGGCCCAAGAACTCAGTCAGAAAGCAGAGATTCTAGAGAAGTACATTTATTAACTTTCTAAACATCTGAACGGTGGCGTATATGTTTTTAATATTTTTTAGAGTCAAAGACCTAAATGTTCAGGCGTCAAAGACCCTTAAGGAATCTGAAAAAGACACAGATATTTACACCCAGAAAGACATCTGTACATGTACAATTTAGAATATAATTTCAGGTGTTTCTAATCTGCCTGAGACCCACTCAGTCACAGGTAAGAAACCATGGCTAATAATAAACTATGGGGGCGCCTGGGTGGCTCAGTGGGTTGAAAGCCTCTGCCTTTGTCTCAGGTCATGATCCCAGGGTCCTGGGGTCGAGCCCCATGTCGGGCTCTCTGCTCCGCCAGGAGCCTGCTTCCTCCCCTCTCTCTCTCTGCTGCCTCTCTGCCTACTTGTGATCTCTCTCTCTCTCTCTCTGTCAAATAGGTAAAACCTTTAAAAAAAAAAAAAAGAAATAATAAACTATGAAAAGAACTATCTCACACCCTTCCTGTGTCAAGACAGAAACCTAATAAGGCATCTACTTGCAAATTTATGTTAGCCCACATCTTTCTAAGCCTGAATATTAAATGTTTTAAGCTGAAAGGAAAACAAACAAAACCAAAAACCTTCCTTTAACTACAGTCTCATTATACAACTTTTAGAATTTCAATTAGCAATAATCGTGCCTCGGATAAACCTCATTGGCTACGATACTGCCACTGCGCAAAGAATTTCAAAGTCAAAATATGCTCACTTGGGGACAGTGTTTCTGTTTGTTTGTTTGTCTTTTCCAATAATGTTTTTAAAGAATTGTCTATGGAAGCAACTTATTCTCTATGACTTTTGAAAAATTGACGAGGCTCACTACTCCCATTCTGGTTTATTTGGGGAACTTAGTGTGTGACTCCCTGAAGAAGTGAGCTAAGTTATCCTCCACATTACCCTTCTCGGGGCATGCTGCCTTCCGGTGCAGGCCCTTATTTCATTTTAATGAAGAGGAAGGCTCTGTAAATTCCAAAGGGTCTTAGAATCTCCAGCATTTCAGAAATATAGCCTGGCACATCTCTTCAGTGTAATAGGCAAGGTTTTTCACACATCCTAGGCAAAGAATATCACCCTAGAAATTTTTAGAAAGAAAATGAGATTCTTTTAGGGAAAAAAAAAATGTGTGATTGTCATAGTTTGTGGAAAACATATTTCTCCAATAGGATACCCTATTGCAACATATAGGATATTTTATGTAAAAATAAGGATTTGGGGATTTTGAGAAATTTTTTTGTAAAAGGTAACATAGGTCCCATGGTCTGCCACTAGCTAACTCTATTCTTACCTATTAGAAAAGCTATAACTATTTAGTATTTCTGAGCAACAATATTAAAAAATAATATGTATTTACATATTTGTTTTCCTTAAATTTAGTGCAGTATTTGTATACTCTAAGAATAGCTATGGAAATTTGTTATTTCTTTCCAGGCTGTTCATTATGAAAATTTCAAACTTATAGCAAAGGTAATAGAATCATTATTTTATTTATTTGAGAGAGAGGGAGAGCATGCACACTCAAGGAAGGGGAGGGAGAGGGAGAAGGAATCTGAGGCAGACTCCGCACTGAGTGGGGAGCCTGATGTGGGGCTCAGTCCCACAACCAGGAAATCATGACCTCAGCCCAAACCAAGAGTTGGACACTTACCCGACAGAGCCACCTAGGTGCCCCTCATTTATTTTTTAGTTAAAAATGTTTACTGAGGGCTGCCTGGGTGGCTCAGTGGGTTAAAGCCTCTGCCTGCGGCTCAGGTCATGATCCCAGGGTCCTGGGATGGAGCCCCGCATCGGGCTCTCTGCTCGGCAGGGAGCCTGCTTCCTCCTCTCTCTCTGCCTGCCTCTCTCTGCCTACTTGTGATCTCTGTCTGTCAAATAAATAAATAAAATCTTAAAAAAAAAATGTTCACTGAGTTCCCATTAAATACAAGGCAAAATAATTAATTTGAATCTGCTTGAGAAGATAGGACATATTCGTAGGAAATGATAACTATCAATAGAAGCAGAAAATGTATTGTGGCGAACTCTAGGAGTAACACCGAGATCCAGAGGTAGCACACCGCCATAGCTCAGTATGATTTACGTGAGTTACAGGGTTGTAACTGTTTTAGATGTACTACTTCATGGTACTGGTATGCACATAAAACCATTAGTATGCACGCATGCTCACATGCCAACCTCATACACATACACTGGGTTTGATGGTTCACACTATCCTTCCTCAAGAGAGCCTGGGAAGATAGCAAAGGTTTTTCTCCACTGTGTGGATGCAGGGAACTCTAAATGCATATGCTCATTAGGCAAAAGCACATGATTATCTTAAAATATCATGACTTTGAAAACAGTCTTGGGATTCTACCTTGTTATGGTTAGCAGATTTAGTTTATAAAGAAGATATTAAGATTACCAGTTATGTGGCATTGTTTGGTCTCCCACTAACGTGTTTATGGGCATTGTTATATGCAAAATGCTGAGAGAGATGTTTACTTAAAAGACATGTGTTAAATGGGGAACTCTGCAAACATTCTCAGTGAAGAAGCGGGATGCCGACGACTTCGGCACAGTGTCCTTTAGTTTTAACACAGATTCAATATAAAGATTATAGTTTGTGAAAAATCCTTTTTTGATAGAAAAGTAAGAGAAACTAATTGAATGAATGTAGTCTCAACACATTTAGGGATGCCATTACTAAAAATAATGTAATACTTCATTCTTCTGGTTATTTGCACTAGATAGAACAGTCACAGAGTTAGCTCTCTTCCTTCTCTAATGTTTATTATAATATTTCTGAGGGGTAGGGGCATAAATCAATGGGACCAATTATAGTGGAATCTGAATAAATTTTTTTTCTTGTTTCCTCAGTTGATCACTGGGAAAAACTTACGGTAATGCTTAACCATGATACTTTGTATTTATTTTTACTCCTCTTTAAAGAATACATTATAGCTAAAACTAGTAATGATAGGACAATTGAATAACCACATTTCACTATTGATAATTCACAAAGACTGAATGGGTGTTGTGCTGTCATGCAGGCTCTAGAGTAAGAGACTATGGGTTTAAACGTTTTCCCAAGCATTTACGAGCTATAAGACTTTGGGCAAGTTAACATCTCAAAAAAATGAACTTGGTAATCTATAGAAGTGAATACAGAATTTATCTCAAAAGTTTGTGGTAAAGAAGAAATAGCAGCTTATATGAAGTGCTAATACAGTAGTTGTCACATAGTAAATAATAAATACTGGATATTGCTATTAGGTATGTGCACCCCAGGATTTTTTTTTTCCTCTAAAGGTAACAAGTGATCTCCAGGTCTCTACCAACTACTTATTTAACCATAATACTGCATAATGAAATCACTAAATTGGAATGTATTCATTGTCATTCTTCAGCAAGAAATCAGCCAAACAATGAAAGCTAGAGGTACAGACTTTGGAAACAGACTCTGTATTTACAACGTCCCAACCCTGCTATTCATTAGCTGTGAGACTCTGAATAGATCAACAACTCTGATACTTCAATTTCCTCACCTAATGTAATAGAGAGAACATGCAATCCACCATTTATTGTTGCAATAAAGATTGGAAACATTTCTGTTTGAACAACCCTAGAACAGTGCCTGACATTTAGTAAACATAACTGTATGGTAAATAAACGCAAGCAACTGAAATATGTTGTGGGTCTTCTCCTGCATTAACTATTTTTGATGTCTAAGTTTCAAATACACTCAATATAAATATACTATTTTATGTGCATGAGACAGACTCGACACTTCATGTGTAGCTAGCCTGAATGATATGCTTGTGTGCACACAAGTACAATTCTGAAGCTCAAATGCAGAATCACTAAGGCTGACTGAATCCTATAGACTGCTTGGTTTGGCATCGACTCTACTTAGGATGTCTTAGGACCATATTTATTATCATAAACAACCCCACTATATTCTTTTGGTTTGAAAAGTATTACTACTTAATTAAATAAGAAATAAGGGACGAAAGCTATTTTTTTTCTTGGTATATACCTAACCAAAAAGCTGAGTAAATCAACCTCTCAAATAGTCATCAAGGACTATCTGAGTACTATTCAAACCTATAAATGAGTACTGCAAGTTCAGAGCAGCCTTTCCTCTAGGGGAGTGCATGGACCTCAGGGTACTGAGTACTTGCTGCTGATAAAATCTCACTCTGTCTGCTTTTCAGAGTTTATAACTCTCTTATTTTTAAAAAAATAGATTTTTCTTTTACACTTAATGTCTTATTTGCAGGTGATGTAATTTCATGCCTTAAATTATTCATGTAATCCAGATTTCTTAAAATAGTGTGATAAAATACTAGGGAGGGAAAATACTAAGACTTTATTTCTTTTTTATTTTATCACTCTGTTTCCAAGTCTATAATAGTTTTCCAATAAATTGAACTGATATACCCCCATAAACGAGGTTAGCTAAATTAAAGTACTTTAAGAAAAATTGTGTGTGTGTGTGTGAGTATGTGTGTGTTTCACAACACACAATCATCTGTCATATGCAAGAAATTAGTCTTTTCAGATCTTTTTGGTAATTCTGTTTTTTTCTTCCTCCAAATCACTGGAGAATTCTTTGAGTCTGAAGATGTTCAGGGATCATTACTTTTACGAAAGATAAATTGCTGATTGAGGCTGAAGAGCTTCTTCTGGCCCAAAACAATGTCTAAAACTGTCATTGCTGTCATTATTCCGATTAAAAAATCATGAAACAGCCACGACAAAGGATTCCATATAGTGTTTTTGTTCATACACTTGTTCAAAGTATTTTAAAATGGAAAAATGGATAAAACTTCTCTTGAGAACATTTGATAGCCACACAAGATTATAATTTCTCAAGATATTGGAATGTTCTCAGAAGAGCCATTCAATAAAACTGAAAAGTCCAATTAGAGATTAACTATACTTGTAAAAGATAAAAAGAATGCACTCTCATACACATATATAACTGATATTTAAGACACATTCCATTAATTCATTGCAAATATTTATTGAACACAAAATATGCAACAAATGTGATAACTTATTGAAAAAGAAACAAGTACATCTTTTTTCAAGAAATTGAGTTCATATTAATTATTGCTAGTAAGTTTCTATTTCAGTGGGAAAAAAACTACTTCAATCTTGAACCAACTACTTGGAAGTTACTTTGGAAGTTACTTGAAATACCTTTTTATATAAAGGTCTCAACTACAACTCACTGCACTTAAACAAGGCTGAATCATTCACTTAACAGCAGGTTCCGAAATTTTAAAAATGTCCCTGTTAACACTGGATACATCTACCTCCTCTGCTCACACTGGGCTTTCTGTCCTCTTGCAGCATCATAAGCTCTATGAAGTCAGGAATGTTTGTTGTGTGTGTCAAAATATTCTCCTGTTGAACACAACATAGTACCCATAGGCACTTAAATAAGTTTGAGTGATAAAATCCTGTCTCTTTAAGTATCTAAGCAACTTCACACCTTTTCGGATTTTTTGTTTGTTTGTTTGTTTTGTTTTTGTTTTTTTTAAAGATTTTATTTATTTATTTGACAGAGAGAGATCACAAGTAGGCAGAGAGGCAGGCAGAGAGAGAGAGGAGGAAGCAGGCTCCCCGCTGAGCAGAGAGCCCGATGTGGGACTCGATCCCAGGACCCCGAGATCACGACCTGAGCCGAAGGCAGAGGCTTAACCCACTGAGCCACCCAGGATACAGCATAATGACTGGGATATGCCTACCTAGAATCAGACACCATCAACTGGAGTCTCACTTTTGCTACTTACTGGCTGTGATATTGTGGACAAGCTCCACAAATCCTGTGTGTTCAGTGTCCCTACCGATAAAAAAAAGATACTACCTCCTTCAGGGGCTTGCTGTGAGGATTAAATAAACAGCACACATAAATGGTTTTTTGGTACAGAAACTGGCACCTTGTAAGTCCTCAATAAGTGCAAGTTGTTATTATTATGTTTCCAGTCTAACATTTGCCCTGTGACCTTATAGTAGAAGAAGTAAAGCTCGCAGACAGCGAGTCTGGCTTTCCCTAAGCGTGGTCCCTGGAACACAACTTGAAACAAGGTAGATAAGCCTATGCCCTCTCTGAATGAAGACAGACTTAGATACTTCAAGGTTGTGAACTGAGGCTCAGCTGCTCTGACGTTGAGGGGAGGGGCCAAGAGGAAATATATCTTCAGAAGTTCAGTGAGACTAGATTATAAAACATACATGATCTAGACTATCACGACTCATGGAAACTTACGAAAGGGTGATGATGCCATATGACTACAGGTATTTAAAAAAGCTTATGGTAGCTTTTCCTACAGTGTGAATTAGTACAAAATGTTTGTGGCCAACACTGTGGAGGAGTGAATAGGTGGAAACAAGAAATTCTACAAAGGTAGCTTTCACCATGTGTGAGATTATTCAGATAGTAACACTTCACAAATGCAAATGTCTGTATGGGTCTCACGTATATACAATCATATTTGTTAAAACACAGAGAAAACCAAGAACTTAAGAAGGGAGCTATCTCACCTAAAAGCATTTAAATTCAAATTAAAAATTAAAAAGGCAGTTGCAGCCTTAGAAAATCAGAACGTCCTCCTATCTTCTAAGATGGCAAGATGACAATTATAAAATGAAAAGAAGGAAATGAATACAAGGGATATCTTCAGGGAAAAATAAGTATGACCTGATGTCTGGATGTATGAGAAGAATTAGAATGAGGTATGTATCAATGATCATAGTAACAGGTCCAAACTTGGATTGCAGGAAAATGATGGACTTGGAGGAAGAACCATTAAAAGTGATCTATTTCCGCAGGCTTTCTTTGGTTTCTTGTGTCCTTCCAGCTTACCAATAATAACATATATTCCAGCCAAGATTTTTAACTGAGATGGTACATTAACATACTTAGCATTCCAAAGTAGGAAACTTTTTTTTTTAAGATTTTATTTATTTATTTGACTGAGAGAGATCACAAGTAGGCAGAGAGTCAGGCAGAGAGAGGAGGAAGCAGGCTCCCCGCCGAGCAGAGAGCCCGATACAGGGCTCAATCCCAGGACCTGGGATCATGACCTGAGCCGAAGGCAGAGGCTTTAACCCACTGAGCCACCCAGGAGCCCCAGGAACCATTTTTACTAAGCAGAAGTTTCTCTAAACCAGACATGTTCCCAGAATATTTTAAAAATTTTTAAAATCTCTGCAACTAGTCCCATTGTTAGTGTCCTCTTTTCATCTGGAGTTGTTTATCACCAAATCAACATCATATTTTTTTCTTCTATAAGGCAGTTTTACTGAGGCTTAACACTTGATGTCACTAAATGAAAGTGATACACGACTCATAACAAAATGGAAAAAACCAATCTCCGAACTCCATTTTAAATAAATAGAGCTTACAACCCCTTAGCGAGATGAATAAGCTTTTTTGCTTTATTGGCTTTTGACAAAGTTGTAGATGCAAACACAGATTGGCTGATGCAGCAGAAATTCTGCAGTTTAGTTGTTGTAAGATTATTATTATATTGTACTTGCTAAAATATACACACAACATCTAATATTTTTATGAAATTAAATATGCCCTGCAATTTTCCATAAAATGCTAAAAGATGCATTTCTATATGCAGATGCTCTTTTAGAATAATTTTACCTGGCTAAACACCCATGAAGTAGTTTTATTCTCTCATGATTCCTTATTATGAAGATATCTCTTGCATAAACAGACACTACCTTTTTCCTACCTGAATCACTCAATAGTACTATAACTTGATATTTGCATCTACAGCAAACAATTTGATGAGGAGAGCTAGATCATGCTAAACAGGTATTTCAATGATGTTTACAAGAGAAGCATTTATGTCTTAGAATATAATGTTAAGTGGAAAAGCAGAATACAAACCTATATACACAGTGCAGTAATTTTAGAACATGGCTTCAAATTATTTCACATTTTTGCCACCAGGAGGGAAGGTCTAAAACCCATCTTCCCGAATCTGGACGGGCTTGGGACTGTTTCAACCAACAGACTGTGGAGGAAGTAATGTCCTACGACCCCTGACACTGGGTCCTCAGCTGCCATGTCAGAAGTCAGACCACCCTGAGAGTATTGCAATGGAGAAGCCACATGAAGGCCCTTTGATGGACAATTCCAGTTGAGTCCAGTCCATGTCACCGGTGAGTAGGGAAGCCATCTTGGAACTGGACCATGCAGCCAAAGCTGTTCTTGTCCTCTCTCATCTGAGGTTTCCTACCTGAGGACCCAGCCACAGTAGAACACTGGAAAGCTGACCCACCTATGTCATTTCTGAATTTTTAAACAGAAACCTTTTTCACAAGTAAATGTCTGTCTTATATGTTGCTGGTGTGCTACAAACAGCTCACATCAGCTTTTGAGAAATGGTGATTACATTTTCAGGAATTCAGAAAGCCAAATGTGGTAGAGCCATTAAAAAATTATAGCTTAAGAATTATATTTAAAACAAGTAAATAAATACTCAAAACTCATTACTATTTAATTATTTTACTACTTCAAGGTAGGGATTATGCCTTGAATGTATTGTTTTCTGTAATTCCTATCAAATTTATCATATTTCCATATAAGTAGTAATGCATTCCATTTTTATGGTTATAATCTATTAAGTATTGAAAAATCATTACTGATTATGACTCAATCGTGATGAGATTTACAATAATTTACCAATCTATTATCAAAAGATTAATTACTTTTAGGTACATGTGTAGTGTTAGAATATGGAGAGAGAAATTAAGAGGTGGCAGAGGGAAAAAATATAGTGTCTTTTTTTCCTTCTTCTTCTTAAGAACTTCAGCCAACTAGTATCCAGCTGAATAGGTAATATCTGTTAGTATCTAGTAATTGTTTTAATGAACATGAAAATATTTTTTAGTAAAAATTCTTCATATTGTACATCAGTTACATCTACTTAAAAATCCATACACTTCTTCTGAATGACCCTTTAGCCCTGATGAAAAATACTTTGCCAAACTAAACCCATGTGAAATCTAATTTCACTTGAGCTTCTTATAAAATTAATTTTAATGCCTAATCACACGATCTTCATGCTGACAAAATCCATACTGAAGTTAATGAGACAGGTGTCTCCAAGGAATATCTGAAATTTTTATTCTACTCAAACAGCAGTAGCTCAAAGATCTTAGTTTCAATACTCTCCCCTCCACCAACCTTTATGGAAAAAAAAAAAAAAAAGAAGCAAAAGAAAATCTCTAATATGTTAAAGCTAACTCTATGTGAAAGATTAGGTAAAAAGTTAAGGTTAGTTTCCCAACATTAAAAAGAATTCCCTGACAAAACTCACTGATTGTCTTTATTTTTTATAAGTAATTACTTTAATTCAAATATTTGAGACCATATTTTTATGTTTCTCTCATCTCTAAAGTGTTGAAGTCACACATTCTGACATGTGAATTGTTCTGTTTAAAAATCAACAGAATGGAAAAAAAAACTACAATAAGAGAGTGGATTGAAGATATTTACTACAACTTTTTGACAACTCCTTATGTAACTGACTTCCATTACCAAGGTCAGTGAATTTATTATCTATTTTCTGTGGCATCACAGGATCACACCAAGATGTTCCAAAGACTTCTCATTATCTGCGATGTAAGTTATATTTTAAGTTTGTAAATATCTTATAAGCTTTACTTAAAAAAAAAATACAAAAACATTCCAAACATTGGATGCAGTGTTTTATTTCATATCCAAGCTTTAGAATTAATCTTTTCATGCCATGTCCGTATTTTCATGTAAACTTGGTATATATATATATTGTTAGTTTAAAATGCTTTTTAAAAATGAGTAACTCTTTGTATCAACTATGGTAAAAACGTTTGGGAGATGTTCTATTATTGTAGATAAGAGTTAGATATATCAGTTCAGTGCCTGTCATGGCTTAGCAGTTACACTTCTATCAGATAATAGATCCTCAGATCTTTTAAAATACCTGGAGGATGCAAAGTACTAGAGTATGACTTTACATTTATGAAATCTGTGACCTTTTATATTTTAATATTCTACTTGTAAAATCATGCTACAGAAGAGATGAGTAATCATAAAATAACAATCACCATCTGAACTCATATCAAACAAACTTGAACTAGAAATAGGATTAAAGCAAGATGTCAAAAACTCTCGTAAAATGTCCAAAGGACTGTGTTTGGACTTAATGTGCTTTTTGTGCATGATTTTGCCAAATAGTTTTACATTCTCTGCAAATTAAAGCATCTTAAAACAAAACACAGTAAACTAAAAGACAAGACTTTATATCTTCAACAAAAGTTTATGGGTGAATGTGTAGTTGAAATGTCCCCATGAAGAGAACCCCAGATTCAAATGGCTTCTCTGGTCAATCCTAACCAACAACAGGTAAGATATAGCACTAATTCCATGCAACTTCTTCCAGAAAACTGAGGAGAGGATATCCCCACCTCAATGTGCAGCCCCACATTGCCCTAGCACAAATGACGGAGACCACGGGAAAGCTACATCTCAAAATGAATATAGACACAAAAATGTAGACAAAAAGCTTAGTAAATAGATGGTAAAAATATTTTAAATGATAAGAATTATGAGCAAGTGGAATTTATGCCAAGGATGCCAAGTCTGTTTAACATTTCTAAGTGCCTACCAACAGATAATGGGATAAAGAAAATGTGACATATATGTATTGAGGTTTAACAAAGAAGGAAATCTTGCCATTTGCAACACAAGGTAGAGACCTGAATGACATTATGCTAAGTGAAATAAGCCAGACACAGAAAGACATATACTAAATGATCCGAATTGCATGTGAAATTTAAAATAGTCAAACTCACAACAGAGGAGAATAGAATGGTAATTGCCAGAGGTTGGAGAGAAAGGTAATTGGGGAGGTGATAGTCCAAGGATATAAACTTTCAGTTACACAAGATAAGGAAGTTCTGGAGATCCAGCACACAGCAGTGTCTACAGCTAACAGTACTACACTATATACGTAAAACTCACTAAGAAGGCAGATCTTATGTTAGGTGTTCTTACCACACACATACTCACACAAATAATAATAACAATAATAATTAATAATAATGGAGGTAGAAGGAAACTTTGAGAGGTAAAGGACATGTATGGCCTTGATGATGACGATGGCTTCATGATTATACACTTATCCCCAAACTCAAATGGTGTATATTAAATGCGTACACCTTTTCCATGTCAATCAGACCTCAGTAAGTGGCTTAAAAAATAAAATTTTTAAAAATTAATCACTGTCATTTATCATATTAAGAGAATGAAAAATATGACCATATCAATAGTTGAAAAATTAAAAATCTCAACAAAATCCAAGTCCAATTCCTGATAAAAACTTAGCAAACCAGGCATAGAAGAGAACATTCTCAACTTAATAAAGGGCATCTATGAAAAACCTACAGCTAGTGACATACTTACTGGCAAAAAATATAATACTTATCGCCCAAGGTCAGAAATAAGACAAGTCTATTCTCATCGCCTACTAAACTTAGTGCTAAATTATAAACTTCATTATATAAGGAAGTTTCTCTACTCTATCCTCAGTACTTAGAACAACCCTTGGTAGATGGCAGCTAATAATTAAGAAAATTTTGATGAAAGAATGTAAAAACAAATATTGTTGGTTTCACAAATACAATAGCTAGCAACATGATACAAAATACATAATGTGGAGGGTTGGAAAAAATAAAGATTAAATTGATTTGAAATAATTATACTTCAATATGGAGATATTTTGAATCTCTCCATGTGTTTGTTTCACATAATGTACATGTAATGATGAATAGAAGAAAGATTAATTACTTTCTTAAAATGTGATAAACAAAAGTAGATAAATGTGTGTTTAAATCATCTATTATCATACTATTTATTAAGTAAGCAATGATGCCTGATAGTAAGAAAACTATGAAAAGAGTAGCTCACATAAAGGCAGTTGTCAAAATGTGGTCTCATCATCTTTCTTATACTGAGAAGTACTAGCTGTGAACGATTCCAACAGCTTTCCTATAAATTTTATTTAATGCCACATTTATTTCAGTATTTAGACTCATGTGTAATCAAGTAGGTAATGTAGTCTGGGATATTTATTTATTTATTTATTTATTCTGAAATATTGAAGTGAGTCAAAGTTCTATGATTAATATTTCAGATAAAACAGTACATTGCCATAATCTTTCGCCAACAAAGCTGAATGTCTATCTTATTAAATACAGTTACAGCAGCGTGTGTTCATATCTTTCTGAGGTTTAACTGGCTAAGTGAGCCCAATGTGATGTTGGAGAACTGAGTTACCACTCTTTGGAGCAAATGCAAGTCTCAGCCTGTGAATCCAAAAGGGCAAGAAATGTTTCTGCATTTTCCTATAAATTATGCTAATGCTTAAAACAAGCTCACATGAATTTCAGGGGTTCTGACCACTGTCCCCAAAGGAGCAATTAATCTTTACATTTATATTATATTTTATTTTCGTAAAGACATTGTTTATCTTTGCAAAATATTAATCTGTATATTCCTAGGCAAAAGAAAAAAAATAACTACAGAGGGAGAACTCGTTATACAAAAGCAAGAGGAGGTAGGTATGGACACTTCGTTTTCAGATTCTTCTTCCCAGTGACAAAGCTTTTTCTAGAGCACTGTTCATTCAGGTCATATCTGGGCCATCTTTTCTATCTATCAAAAGTCTACTGCTTCATAGTACTAGAATTAGGGGGACTTTAAAAAAAACACTTAGAAGCTTTATAACACACATGCAACCTAGAGCCTAGGTCCCTGGGTTTGAATCCCAGCCCTGCTGGTCACTAACTCTGTAATCGTGGGCACCACAATTAGCATGTGCATGTCTCCGCTTCCTCCTGTGAAAAATGGGAGTAACAATATGGCTTGAAATGTTATTATACTATAGTACATAGAAGAGTTTCTGACATATAGCAGTCCGTGCCATACAGTTAATTATTATCATTGCCCTATTTGCTGCACAAATTTGCCACAAAATGAGGGTAGAGAAGAATCAGGGATGTGGATGCCCAAATATCACTCTTATGATATAGCTTAAATGAGGGGACAAAGAGATTTCCTAATAACAAACCCCAGTCATAAGCTGCACTGAAAACCATCACGCGCTCCCCACCTCCACTCACTGGCACTGGCCACTGCAAAACTTACAGCCTGAAAAAACCGTGTAGACCACAGGCTTCCAGGAAGCAGAAATAAGATGCCTGGATACGCCAGTCAAGCATGTCCTCCTCATACACACATGAAATTAAGCCTTTCCTTCCCTGTAAGCGAATAGGAGTCTTAGACTGACAAGAAGCCACATGACAGGAGGAATAAAGGCACTGCCCTCTCAGAATGACTTTCAGTTGTCAAAATGGAACTCTTCCCACCCCCCTGCCCCCCCACTTTCCAGCCCTTGCAGGTGCTTTCCCTGTGTCTAGAAAGAAGTTACAAAGAAACTTTGCTGGATAAATAAGTCCTAAAATCGAAAAACCTTTAGAGTTGTTGATTATTTTGCTTTTCAGTCAAAATAACTCTGTAGTTACTTTTTTTCTTTTGCCTAGGAATAGATGTTAATATTATGCAAAGATAAACAATGTCTTTACAAAAATAAAATACAATTAAAAAAGCATTGCTCTTTTCTTTCTCTACCATTGCATTGAGTGACTGATTTAAGACCTGCCATGTCATGTAGGTTCCCTGGGATATTCCGGATATTGTGTTTGTTCCAGTCTTCCTCCGTTCTCAGATCCCCGCAATGTCCATTATAGGATTTCCCGCCTCATAAACATGCTACAAGATGGAGGAAGCAGAAGAGAGAAGCATCCAGATCTCAGATCTCCCCATTCTCCTCAGACTCACCTCATGCTCCAGGATCGAGATCTTTCAACTGTTCTGAGTGAGAGGCATGGGGACGTCCATCATTCACCCTTTTGTTTTCTTTACAACACAATGGTTCCAACTGACTTAAAGCTCCAAAAGCAAGAAGTTCACTTCTCAGAAAATGGAATCCAGGTACATGAGCGGGCGAAGAAGGACAAGAGTTGACAACAGACTACGGGAAATTAAAGACATTTTACAGATTTTTAAAAAAGATTTTATTTATTTGTTGCATAAAGGCAATCAGAGAGAGAGAGAGGGAAGAGAGCCCGATGTGGGGCTTGATCCCAGGACCCTGAGATCGTGACCTGAGCTGAAGGCAGAGGCTTAACCCACTGAGCCACCCAGGCTCCCCTAAAGGTTAACATTTTAAAATAACATCCATCACCTACATGTCCCTACATGATGTGATGAAATCGGCTTTTCTAGTGTGAGAGCAACATGCAATGAAAGTATGACTAGTCTGAAATGGAAGCTGAAATGTCTGAAATGAAATTCTTGAAAAACCTTCCTATTAAAAATATCTGAAAATAATTGTTCAGTAAAAAAAAAATCTAAATTTAAACTGGCTAAGGAAGCAGCTCATTGACTCTCTTCAACTTAATAACTTGCCAATCAAGAAATCTGTCTATTCAGGAAATTTTGTTTTCAAAGTTAAATCCTCTTTCAGAAGTTCAGACCAATTGATTTAAAACTACCCTGATTTCCAGAACAAGCTATTATAAAACAAGGGGTAAAAATTCTTAAATACTCGCAACTATGTTTCTGCATGAATCAATCTTTTTTTAATTTTAATTTAAACTCTTTTAGATAAAGTGAGATGGAAAGGGAAGGGGTTTCTGCAGGAACCGATTAATTTTAAAATGGAACACCTGATAAGGAATCGATTCATTTTAAAATGGAACACATGATATCAGTCTTAAAATGGGATAAAATACCACATTCTGTAAATAGTAAAAACTTGGTGCCACTTGGACTACTGAGGATCATATAAGAACAGCAGCGATAAAAATAACTAACATGTTTAAACTTTATTTCCTTGTACTAGATACTAATAAAAGTGCTGCATATATTTACTTTCATAATTCTTCCAACAAGATACTATTTTGAACTCAAGGTTATAGAAGAGGAAATATAGCTTTACTATATTACTAGTAATTACTATATTATTAATATGTTACTAATTACTATTAGGAATTACTAATAATTATTAATATATATTACCAATTACTAAGTGCTAATATATATATATTACTAACTACTATATTATTAATAATTAAATAACTTCTCCTAAGTCACATACTTAGTGTGTGGCAGAGCTAGGATTTGGTGACAGACAGTCCGATCCAGAATCTATGCTGTGAAAGATTCTAATAAATATATATCTTGTACCAATCAAAAGCTTCTTTTTTTGAGTGAGAATTATGGCACTTTCAGAATATATTTCCTACCAAAAATTAAAAACAGACAAAATATCAAAAGTTTCTTTAAGGCAAGGAATACATGGTTTATGGCCTTTGTATATACCTTTTAAAAAAATATTTCTGTAGACTTTAACACTCAAGAAGTCCTGTCTACTAAATTCAAACAGCAAAGATATTATTTCATAACATGGTTAAATCCCTTTTATTCATGTACTTTTCACACTTCAATTTGTAAAATATGAATAGATTTTTTGGGGGGAAATAAGTTTGAAAATGAACAAAGTAAACTCTAAGAAATTGTTTGGCTGCTTCTGGTAGTTTCCATATCAAACCCTCACAAAACAAATAAGTACTCTAGGAAAACGGTTTGAGATCAAAATTAGTTCAAAAACCACAATTAGGGATAGCTACAGTTCTAGATATTCCAGGTGGAAATTAACATTTTTCAAGTGACCATATTGACCCATTCTCAGTATCTATCTCACCATAAATAGGGTGAGTGGATTTCCTATTGCTATTCTAATAAACTGCCACAAATTTAGTAGCTTACCACCACCTTTTTACAGTGCAGGAGGTCAGAAGTCTAAAATCAAAGTGTCAGCAGAATTGCATTCCCTCCAGAGGATTCAGCGAGAAACACATTTGCTTGCCTTTTCCAGTATAGAGAAATTATTTCAATTCCTTGGACTTCGGCCACTTCCTCTTGTCTTCAAAGCCAGCAGCATAGCATCACCCAAACTATGTCTGCTTCCATCATCACACTACCTCTGTCTGTTTCCGACCCCCCTGCAATCCTCTTAAAAATCATTATCATTAAATTGGTTCTACCTGGATTATATGGGATGTTCTCCCCATCTCAATAGCTGAAATTTGATCACATCTGCAAAGTTCCTTACCACATAATGTCACATATTCATCGATTCCAAGAATTAGGAGGTAGATACCTTTTGAGGTGGGGTATTATTCAGGGAATAAGAAAAAAACACTTTCTAGAGAGTATCATATGGGAGATATTTGCAGTGAAACTTGAAGAAATTTTAGTTGTTGACATTTCTGGGAAGATACTTCTAATTATGTTTTAGATCATAGAATCTTCAACCCTGAAATGGCATTAGGAATGAAGTATCCAATTTTACAGACAAAAGCTAAAACCTTTAGAAATTGTGTCCTTTCAAATATTGAATTGCTATCTCATGTCTCAGATGCAATTCTTGGTCTTCTGACTCCTGGCTATTCCCCTGATCTTGCTTATTACTCTAAAGGAAAATGTTCATCATGGATATGTGACCCCTGTATTTTCCTTCTCTTAATAATAATAATAATAATAATAACAACAACTTAATTCATGGGTGGACAAGTAATAAGCATACTTCGGAGAAATGTAGAATTACTGTTAGAATGAATGTTTTTGCAGGTGAGTCCAGATAAGATCAGATCATATCACTGATTTTTGGCAAAGTAACTAATATACAGGCAGTCTTGAAATGGAAAATAATAAGAGCAACTTATTCACTTTCATCTCTCTATCATTTGGCTATATCAGCTCTTGGGAAATTATTCAGTCCTTCCCTAGGTCTTTGAAGTTTGTAATTGCTATGGAAACTGCAAAGAGTTTTCTTATAATTGAAAACAAAACCCAAAATACGCAGTTGCTAAATAAGAATTTAATAATTATTGCAACATGTCTTTGCAGAAATTTCTAAAGTAAGTTCTAAAGAAATATCTAAATGATTATATAATAATTGTCAAGGATTTTTCAAATAATTAGTATAAAATGTTTATAAGCAACTACAGCATAACATCAGTAATGCATTTTGAATCTTCGGTTCTTTACTGAAAGATGTGAAATCAATTACATTCCTTTTTTGAAAACAGGAAGAGCTTTTACATTCTTTCACATTCATACTATTATACAAACTCAGGATTTATATATACCATGTAATTTCACTTTCCAGATAACGTATTTACTATAGAAAATGTAATTATACAGCATCATTAGAACAAAATATTTCTTTAATTCTTAATTGTATGCATCTTTCCTTGGAAAAGGAAGCTTTGAATTTAACATGGATTATGATGAAGACTGACCTATAAAATTAATAACTTGTCTATATTTTAAAGCTAGTTTTGATACAATTGATATATTGATATATATTAGCAAGGAATAGTATTAATGAAGATTACTATTACTATAACACATAGATTATGTGATCAATAATGCCAACATTTAAAACATGTATGTTCCCTGAAGTTACTTAGATCCAATGCTCTTTTTTTTTTTTAAATATTTTATTTATTTGAGTGAGAGAAAGAAGAGAAGGATAGTAAGAGAAAGCACAAGCAGGGAGGAGAGAGAAGCAGACTCCCTATGAGCAAAAAGCCCAATTGCAGCTCAATCTCAGGACCCTGGGATCATGACCTGAGCCAAAGGCGGATGCTAAATGGGCTGAGCCACCCAGGTGCCCCCAGATCCAATGTTTTAATTGCAATATTATCAGTTCGATAATGGGTATTCCTTTCAACCTACAAACATGGCAACTGGGGTTCAAAAACTAATTATTCTGAGCTCAAGTCGCAGGCTTTCAAAGAAGTAGGAAACAATCTAAAACAGTGGTTAAAAAAGGATCATTGCCAATGATTAGAAATGGGACTGAAAGACTTTTTCAGCATAGGCACATCTTTTGGTCTCACTTTTCTTATCCATACACCAGGACTAAAAATACTTCCTATCTCACCTGGCAATCAACAGGATACATAATGATCATAAATGTAAAATCACTTTGAGATGTCAATGAAACTGTTACTTTTTCCTGAGATGAACACAAGCAAAGCTTTCTGATTTTGAAAATATGTATTTTTGTTTATAAAGTATGTATTACGTGTAAATTTTATTTTTTATTTTTTTGGATTATTAGTAAATCATGAATCAGGTAATTTCTAAAGGAGTACAACTATATTAAATTCCACACCTTCCTATAGGCATCTGTTTTTTCTTTACTTGCTGATCAACAAGACATTTTTAAAACATGGATTCCTGATTAATGATCTTGTTAATAAACTAATCTAAATGCGTGCCTCTGGGCATCTCCTAAGGAAAAGAAGGTTTTGAGAAAGCCAGCAGAAGAAAAAAAAACAGTTTATGAATAATGCATGTATTTGTTCACTTCTATCTCCCTGCCTTTTGCTTGTAATGATATGTTTTGATAGCTGTAAATAGCAGGGATTTGTGGATGATGAAAGATACTGCCTACCTGAAGGTATTTTGCCATTCTAGGTATTTGACATACCATTAAATCACCCCAATAGCAAAATCAGTAAATGCTGCTTAACCTTAAGCTTTGAAATGGTAATAATTGCACAGAAGTTTTACTAGAGATGATAAACATTTTGCAAAATTGTAGTTGCATTAATAACTTCAGTTGGTAACATGTTCCAATGAGACATGTGGAATTTATGGGAAGTATATGTTAGAGAGAAACTACCTCTTCATGAAAGGCATAGCATTTGCCAAAATATACATACTTGATATAAGCCTTATAAGAATTCAGACAATTTTTGTCTTGTAGTTTATCTAAAAGCTTTCAGATTTGACTAATTCCTTCCTTCTTGGAACTGATAATAATAGCTATCATCAGATGAGATCCAGGCAATGCATTAGGCATTTTGTAAGTATTAGTGCTAGGACTATCTAAAAACCATACTGCTTCCAGAAACACACTACAGAATAATAATGATGATCGACAGTATGTGTAATACCTTCTAATGATATAGATTTCTTAAGGCCTCTCCATACCATGAATTCATTTTAATCTAAAAATAATATTTTCCTGCCGTAAATTAGCCATTGTGTCTTGTAAGTTCTAAAGAAGTTAGCCCACTTTTTCCAAAATCAAAAAACATATTAGTGCAAGGTGATGACTAGACTCACCCTTCTAATTATCAGCTACTTAATTCATACCCTCTGTATTAGTTATCTACCACTGTGTAACAAATGATCACAAAAGTTGCTATCTCACTATAGATCAGGATGTCAGGCACAGCTTAGCTGGGTCCTCTGGCCCAAGATTTTTCACATGCCTGATGCAATCAGCTCAGCTCACGCCTCCCTATTCTGCTCCCAAGCTTATGTGTAACTGTGGGAAGGAGACAGTTCCTTACAGACTATAGAACCAAGAACCTCAGCTTCTTGTTGGTTGTTAGCCAGAGACCACTCTCATTCCCTTGCCACACAAATGCATCCATATACTAGCCTGGAACATAGCAGTTGGCTTCAGCAAAGCTGACAAGTGAGATGATAGCAAAACCATGTTATAAGCCTCTACAACAATCAAGGAAATGACATCCTATCACCTTCATTGTATTCTCTTCGTTAGCAGCAAGTTACAGGTCCTGACTACATGTAAGGGGATGGGAATACACAAGAGGTCTGAGTGAGGTAAAAATAACTGGTGGTCCCCTTTAGAGTTTGTACACCATATTCTCCTTATGGAAGTCTTTGGAAAATGGCACATCTTCACCATAGTTCCTGGCATCATCCTGGGTTTTCATTGCCTCAGTAAGTCAACTATCCAAAGACCTGCCCTACCACTCATTTTACCCACTTCTGAGATCCTATCCTAGGCTTTGCCGTTACTCATAAAGGAACAACCCTACACCACCCCTAAGACTTGGGCCCTCCATTCTCATTAATCAAGTTTCAACTCTTGGGTAACTTCTCACTGAAGAATTTTATGCCCATCCCACAGTAATAGTACAGGACCTATGTCAAATGCTTTTTTTTTTTTAAGGTTTTATTTATTTATGTAAGAGAGAGAGAAAGAGATCACAAGTAGGCAGAGAATAAGGTAGAGAGAGAGAGGGGGAAGCAGGCTCCCTGCTGAGCAGAGAGCCCAATGTGGGGCTTGATCCCAGGACCCTGAGATCATGATCTGAGCCCAAAGCAGAGGCTTAGCCCACTGAGCCACCTAGGCACCCCTCAAATGCTTTTACATGAAGACTCTGAATCTTACCATTGGGGGACCTGGCTGGTTCAGTCGGTAAAGCATACTACTCTTGATCTCAGGGTCATAAGCTTGAGCCCCAAGTTGTAGGTAGAGGTTACATTAAAAAATAATAATAAAACCTAAAGAAAAGTTTCACTTATGATAGTTAAAATTTTAATTTATTTGAGTCCTTAAAAAATAATATTTCTAGTATTTTAGGCTATAACTCCCCTGATGATATTGTATCTCTCCACTGCTAGCATAGCGCTTGCATGCACTGAGATGCAGCCAATGTTCTTGACTAAATTTATGAAAGAGTGATTCATAGTTAGAACTAAAATTCATCATTGATCTTCTACTCCATCTTCTTCATTCTCATTCACCTTCAAGCCCTTGAAATAAATCTTACAAACTCAATATGTAGACTTCTTTATTATTACCAATTCTGCCCTTTTTCTATTTTTTTTTCCACAACCACTGTTTCTCATGAGCCAAGATTCTTTTCCAAGGACTAAGTGAAAGATGCTACACAGAAGAAATATTTTAAACTTTTATAAGATTATTTTGTCATTAAATAAACTATTTAAAGGTATTATGGTTCTTGTGTTAATTTATACATATATAACTTTATAATAAAAATGTTTTTTAAAACAGATGATGTAGCAAAAATATTCAATATTTTTTAGTGAAAATCAGAGTTTATTACATGCAAATTGTCCATTTAATAGAGACAGATTTATGCATAACTGTTGATATAGAAACAAGATAAAATGGAATAGCCTAACTCTAGCTATCCTATACCTGATAACCATGTATTGTTTGGAATTCAAAGGTCATAGGACTGACAGAGGGAAAAAACAGAATTTATCACACTATAACAATTTCTCCCAATTATTTTGAATATAAGTTAGAAGCAGTTTAATATTAAACTGGCCTGTAAAGCGCTCCTTTCTAAAAACAAGAAAAAAATGATCAAAAAATAAAGAAATAAGGAAAAATCAAGCTGTTGCGGGACAAAGAATTTAAGTTACTCATTGATAAGTGCAGAGAAAAATACTGTAAAAGGAATCACAGCATTTCATAAATATTGAGATTCTTAAAATTTAGGATCTAAGGAGAGACTTAAAGAGTTCAACCCTTCCTGAAATTTTATGCCAGCAGATACTTATTTTATTCCAGGAGAAGACGTATTTTTATTTTTATCAGATTTTCAAGTAAATTTTTGACCAAAGTAATCCCTTGACTAAAACACAAAAAAGTTGAGAACTCTGTATTAAATGCTCAAGTCACTCCCCACTACTCCACCTATTCCAGGCACCTATAATGCAGGCAGACCTAAGGAACACCAAAGAGGAAAGTACTGCAATCTGAATCACCATAGACTTCACACTCACAATCGTAGTTATACTTGTACAGTAATTAAAAAAAAAAAATTCTTCTGCTCCAAGAGGAAGTAAAAGATTAAAATAGTCACATTAGAACTTGTCTGGAATACTTATAGGTTAGATGATATTGCTCTGAGACCTAAAGAAAAGTTTGTTCTGAACACTGTATCTCAGTATCCTACTTTTTTGTAGGATAAATTTCTCAAAATTTTCTAAGTCCCCCTCCAGAGCCTGAGATGGACTGGGGTGGCTCTGCCATTTAAGTTGAATAATCTAAGTCCAGGCCAGCACTACATGGGCCCCAGTCACTGTGTCCAAGCTCCAAAACTCACATTTATTAGATCACCCTGGAACCCCAAAACATGGTCAGTTCCAAGAGGGTGGCCTGGCAAGTGAGTAAGTTCCTTTGACATACATGGTATTTTGCATGTGTGTGAGACTGCACAAAACTGGGTTCCAGAATGGTGGTGTCATGCTGATTCTGTTGACTCTCACTTATATGGGATATAAGCTGAGTTCAGGGCTCTGTGCTGACAACTATCCACTGCACCCTAGGCTTGAGCTAGAAGGTCCATGCATCAGCCTTTGCTGATTGGTCAATTCCCATCATCAGTGTTGCTAGTGCAGTACCCACTTAAGTCTACAGCACTCAAGGGTAGTAGGAGTGGTAGTGGGCCAGACAGTATTCACATTCCTGAGGGTTCCAGGACACATGGCAGTTAGGCTGTCCTCCAGTAGTTACCATGCCTATGTCTTCTGAAGACTTTAGTAGGCTCCAAGAGATGTCTTCCTTTACCTCCAACTGATACAAAATCATCATACTCTGCTGGGTTAATTTTAAGCCAAGCCAGATATGGGAGGGTTACTCTTAGTATAAATGTAACTGCTCTTTTCACTCTGCCCACAACCCCAAAACTCTCCTCCCACCTGATGGCAGTATTTGCAACACTGATACATGATTAATACTGGAAAAAGTTTACATTCTGGGATGGAGCAGTTAGGGCCTAAAGCATTCTATAGAAGACAAAGGTGGAATATGTGTTGTTCTGTATGTTGTAAATTCCAAGTGGTAAATGGAACATAAACAGAAACCAAACTATTGCTTTCATTTTCCTGCATGTTCTGAGTAAAACTTGTACTTGTGGTCATTACCAAAATAGCAAATAAACAACTTTGATAGAGTCATTGAAAACCTGTACTCATAGGTGGTAGTAAAGATAATACAGCATCATCCCATAAATAATAATGTAATCAGCACTAAAAATGGTATTAAGGAACAAAAGGAGCAAGATCAATTTTAATACAATAAAACAGTTCCTAAAGAGACATGATATAGAAATAACAAAATTGCTCTTTTTGTTATATCCTGAGAGATAGGAAATGCACCAAGAATAATATATTTGGCAATAATGAATTTGAAGAAATGAATACTGGATCCTAAGAAAGAAAGATATGACCTAGACCTTACACAAAATATTAATGTATCCTGATTGAAAAAGCCATAAACATACAAATAACACTTGTTTACCAATTATTCTAGATTTTTTAAATAAATAAATCATTCCACATAGCATGGGATCATGAATTTTGGAATTTTTTAATGACAGTAGCTTTATTGAGATGTAATTCATATATACCCTTTAAAAATGTACAATCCGGAGATTTTTCAATACACTCATAGACTTGGGGAACCAAAACCACTGTGTAACGAAAGAAAATTTTATAATTTAAAAAGAAACCCATTCCCATTAGTAGTCACTCACATTCTCATTGCCAGACCCTGGCAACCATCAATATACTTTCTGTTGCTATGGATTTCTTTCTCTGGACATTTAATATAAATGGAATTAAGCAATATGTGACCTTTGTGACTGACTCATTTTACTCATCAAAATGCTTTTAAAGTTCATCCATGTTGCAGGATGTATCAGTATTTCATATCTTTTTATTATCAACCAAAAGTTCTTTGTATGATGATACCACATTTTGTATTTTCATTCATCCGTTGATGGGCATTTGGGCTATTCCCACTTTTTTGGAAATTGTGAATAATGTGGCTATTCTTGTACATGTTTTCATGTGGAAATAAGCTTTCAAATTCTCAAGGGTATAGAAAGGAAAACAAGATCTGGGTAAATACATGTTTAACATTTGATAAATAGCCAAACTTATTTCCAAAATAGCTGCACTATTTCACAAACCCACCAGCAATGTGTGTGTGTTCTTATTTCTTAACATCTTCAGTACAACTTGTTACTGCCTATCTTTTCTTTTTTTGTATTAGACACCCCATAATGGGTGTGGAGTAGTAGATTACTGCAATTTTGACTTACATTATCCAATTCACAAATGATGTTTAGCATCATTTTGCATACTTTTTAAGGAATTTTTACATCCTCTTTGGAAAAATGTTTAGTCAAATCCTTATCTATTTTTCAAATTAAGTAATTAATATTTTTATTTTTGAGTTATAACTTTTTATATATAGATTAGATACTAAACCTTTGAGATAGATGATAATTTGCAAACATTTTCTCACATCTGTAGGTTGTCTTTTTACTTCCTTGATAACGTTCTTTAATAAAAGCACAAACATTTTAAATTTCAACAAAGTTTAACTTCTCCTTGTGATTTTGGTGTCACACCTAAGAAACTATTGTCCAATTCAAGATGTAAAACTATGTCCTTTCTTAAGAGTTTTATAGCTTTGGCTCTTACACTTAGGTCTATGATTCATTTTAATGTTTGTATATGGTGTGAAGTAGAGAATATAACTTAGCTTTTTGGCATATGGATCCTAGTTGTGTTCTGTTGGGGATTTTGAGATCTGTGTTAAGCGATATTGGCTTGTTGTTTTATTTTCTTGAGGTATTTTTGTCAGGTTTTGGTATCCAATAATACAAGCCTGTTCAACATTCTGGAGAAGTGGTCCCATCTTGTCTTATTTTTTGAAAGAATGTGTGAGATACTGATGTTAATTCTTTTTTATATTTTTGGCAAAATTCACCACTGAAACCATCTGACTCCTGGATTTTCTTTGCTAGGAGATTTTTGATTACTAACTCAATCTCTTTTCTTGTCATAGGCATGTTCAGATTTTGTTTCCTCTTGAGTCAGTTTTGTAATCTGTGTGTTTTTAGGATTTTTGTCCATTTAATCTAGGTTATCTAATTGCTAGCAGATAATTATTCATAGTATATTCTTATAATATATTTTTCTATAAATGCAGTGGTGGGAGGACAGTGGAGTGGAGGGTTGGGTGACCGTGGTGGTGGATATTATGGAGGGCATGTATTGCGAGGAGCACTGGGTGTGGTGCATAAACAATGAATTTTGAACATTGAAAAGAAATAAAATTAAATATTTTTTAAAAATCCAATGGTAATATCACCTTAGTTAATAATGATTTTATCAATCTGAGTTCTTTTTATTTTTCTTTTGATCAACCTAGCTAGAACTTGGTAACTGGCTAATCATTCCAAAGAACTAAAATTTGGTTTTGTTGATTTTCTCTACCAATTTTCTATTTTCTCTAATTTTTATTCTTTCTTCCTTCTTCTTGCTATGAATACAGTTTGCTCTTGGTTTTCTAGTTTCTTAAGATACAAAATTAGATTATTGACTTGCTACCAATTATCTTTTTAATGAATATGTTTAGAACAAGAACTATAAAATTCCCTCTAGGCATTTTCATTTGTTTCATCTACTATATTTGGAATATTATGGGGTTTTTTTTTCTTCAATACTTCTAAAGTAGTTTTGTATTCTCATTGTGATTTTCTCTGTGACCCATTAGTTGCTTGAGACTTTTATGTAATTTCCACACATTGCTTAGTTTCTCAAAATTCTTGCTATTGATTTCTAATTTCATCACATTGTGACTAGAAAACATAATTTGAGTGATTTCCAATAAACATTTTTCTAAATATCCATTTATTTATTTGAGAGAGAGAACACAGGGGAGGGACAGAGAAAGAGGGATTGAATTCCCAAGCAGACTCCCTGCTGAGTGTGGAACCTGAGGTGAGGCTCAATCTCAAGACCCTAAGATCATGATCTGAGCTGAAATCAAGAGTCAGACACTCAACTGACTGAGTCACCCAGGCACCCCAACACATTTAAACATTTTAAGACTTGTTTTACAGCATAATGTTTGATCTATCCTGGCAAAAGATACACGTGCACTTGAGGAAAATGTGTATTCTACTGTGATTGGGTGAAGTTCTACATAAATGTCTATTAAGTCTGATTTGTTTATAATGTTAACTTTTTAATTTCATTTTTAATCTTCCACCTAGTTGTTCTATTATTAGGGTGAAATGCTGAAATCTCCAAATATTATTGTGTATTGTTGTCTATTTTTCCTTTGATTACGTCGGATTTTTGCTTCAGGTAATTTGGAGCTCTGTGGTTAGATGCTCATGTGGTTAGATGCACAAATTCCTCTGATATGAGGAATTTAAGAGGCAGGGTGGAGGGTCGTGGGGGCTAGGGAGGGGAAAAAATGAAACAACATGGGACCAGGGAGGGAGATAAACCATAAGAGACTCTTAATCTCAGGAACAAACTAAGGGTTGCTGTGGCTTAGGTAGAGATACGGTGGCTGGGTTATGGACATTGGGAAGGGTATGTGCTACGGTGAGTGCTGTGAATTGTTTAAGACTGATGATTCACAGACCTGTATCCCTGAAGCAAATAATACATTTTATGTTAATTTTAAAAAGGAACAATTTTTCTCTTAAAGTGTATATTGTCTGATATTAGCATAGCCGCTCCAGCTTTCTTTTGGCTTGTTTGTAAAGTATACAATTTTATATCTTTTACATTCTAACTGCTGGGTAACTGAATTAAAAAAATGTGTCTCTAACAGACACTACATAATTAGAATTTTAAAAATCTATAATGCCAATTGTTACCTTTGAATTGAGTACTTATTACATTTACATTTAATGTAATTAAGGGAAAGGTAAAACTTATAGTCTGTCATTTTGCTATTCTTTCTATAAACCATGTTTTTCTTGTTCCTCCATACTTCCATGGCTCACTTATTTTACGTAAATAGATATTCTCTAGTTTATAATTCTAACTCCCTTGTTATTTCTTTCATTATTTAGTTTTTAGTTATTTTCTTAGTGAATGCCCTGGAGACTAAAATCAATATCTTTATTTATAACAATATAGTTCAGATCATTGTTAAATTAATTTTACCTGTATTAAAATTTGCTACTATACAATACCCGCCCCTGCTTTGTGTTATTATTGTCATATAAATTACATTTTTATGTTATAGGACCAAAACACAGTTGTCATATAAATTATTGTCATATAAATGACATCTTTATATGTTATAAGCTCATAAGAAGTTTTAAAATCACTGTTGTAGTAGTCTTTAAAATCAGATAGAAGAGTTAAAACACAAATGTGCATTTATATGATTTAAAAAATATTTGTCTATGTAGTTCTCTTTCCATTTCTTTATTTCTCCATGTGGTTTCCAATTACTGTCTCGTGTCCTTTCATTTTAGAGTGGATGGCTCCCATTAGTAGTTTCTATAACGTAGATCTGAGAAAATTCTTTTAAGTATTTTACTTATAAATGTTTTAATTTCTCCTTCATTCTTGAGGTAGAGTTTTGCTGGATATAAAATCTTTACTGACTGTCTTTCTTTTAGAATTTTTAATATGTCATCTCATTGTCTTCAGGTCCGCATGGTTTTTAATGAGATATTATTTGTTAACCCATTAAAGTTGCCTTATTCATGATGAATCTCTTTTTGAGGCTTTCAAAAGTCTGTCCTTGGCTTTTAATAGTTTGATTATGATATGTCTAGGTGTGAATTCTTTGTTTATACCAGTGGGAATTTGTTTGGCTTCTTGGATATGTAAATTCATATCTTTCATCAAATCTGGCAAGTTTTTAGCTAGTCTTTCTTCAAATATGTCTGTACATTTTTTTTAACCTCTCCTTTCTATAATACCACTATGAATGTATTCCTACACTTGATAGTATAAGAATACAGGTCTCTGAGGCTCTGTTTCTTCATTCTTTATTCCTTTTGTTTCTCAGCCTGAATAAGATCAATTGACCTATCTTCAAGTTAATTGATTATTTCTTTCTAGTTAAAATATGATATAGAGTCTTAAAATTTTCCATTCTTATATATTTCACTGTCTCCTACCAAAGGTTTGTTATTATTGATGTTTGTTGTGGTGGTGGTGGTTTATTTTGTTAGTACCATCCTGTATTAATTTTCTAATGCCTGTATTTGTTGTCATTTGTGGTCACTGAAGTTTCTACTCAATTAGATTGATGGTCACCTGATTATTGAAATTAGGGTAGTTGTACATATTTAGCTTTACTGTATGTATAGGAATATAAAAATGATCAAGTTATTTGTCATTAATAATCCTCAACAATCAATATTTCTGATTATTTATTAGAGATATTTTGTCTTGAGCTAACTTCCTTTTTCCCCCTAATATTTTTTTCAAATATTTTATTTATTTATTTATTTATTTAGAGCAGGCATGGGCAGGGGGAGGAGCAGAGGGAGAGGGAAAGAGATAATCTCAAGTAGACTCCCCACTGAACATAGAGCCCAGTACCGGGCTTGATCTCATGACCCTGAGATCATGACCTGAGCCAAAATCAAGAGTCAAATCCTTAACCAAATGAGCCACCCAGGCACACCCACCCCTAATATTTTTACTGTTTATTTGTTCCCCAATTTAATTTAGATATGATTGACATATAACATTGACTAAATTTAAGGTGTACAATGTGTTGACTGATTTGTATTGCACAATGATTACCACCACAGTGTTAGCTAACATGTCCAGTGTGTCACATAATTACCATTTTTTTGTGGTGAGAACATTCAAGATATACTCTCTCACAACTTTCAAGTATATAACACAATATTATTAACTATAATCACTATGCTGTATGGTAGATAGTCATAACTGGAAGTTTGTACCCTTTGACTAAAATCTCCCTCCTTTCCCCATCACCTATGTCCTGGTAACCACCATCTAATGTACTGATGATTTTTAAAAAGATTTTATTTATTTATTTGACAGAGAGAGAAAGCTAGCACAAGCAGAGAGAGCAGAAAGCAGAGGGAGAGAGAGAGAAGCAGGTCCCCCATGGAGCAAGGAGCCCAATGCAGGGCTGGATCCCAGCACCTAACGTGAAGGCAGGCACTTAACTGACTGAGCCACTCAGGCATCTCTGTACTGATGATTTTTAATGAATACTATCATACGTTCCAGGCATCAAAAAGAAAACATAAATAAAACAGGCTAAGGTAGGGGCACCTGGGTGGCTCAGTGGGTTGAGCCACTGCCTTCGGCTCGGGTCATGATCTCAGGGTCCTGGGATCGAGCCCCGCATCGGGCTCCCTGCTCAGCAGGGAGCCTGCTTCCCTCTCTCTCTCTCTCTGCCTGCCTCTCTGTCTACTGTGATCTCTCTCTGTCAAATAAATAAATAAAATCTTTAAAAAAAAAAAAAACAGGCTAAGGTAGACTCATCTTAAGGGCTATCTGGTAACAAAGAGTAAATAAGAAACTAGATATATGGTGTAATTAGTTTTATGAAAGGGAAATGTAGGACCCTAAACTACTATGACTAAACTTCCTATTTGACATTCATTATAAATTATCATTTGGCTTCAGGTCTTTTTAAATAAATATTAAATATAATGTTATAATTAAAATATAAATATAAATATGTCCTATAAAAACAGCAATTGCATTCATTTTTTAAACTAGTACACTCCTATTCCAATTTCAAATTAACTACAACTTTCTTATTTATCAAGATTGATAACACATTTCCTAATTAGTCACCTTTATTTAATTATGCACTCTATCTTTTAAGCAAGTTTAGGTAATTCAGTTCCTACCTAAAGTAATCAATGCAAAATAGACCATTGAGTTGTCTAATTTCTCCTGATAAATGTTACTCTATTTTATTATTTTATTTTATTTTTAAATAATCAGCCTTCACCATTAAGCTTGTCTAAAACATTTCTTTTCCTCTAGGATCTAATTTACAAGACCTGACACTTTCACCTTGTTTGATATAAATTCAAGGTAAAGCCATCTTTTTCACCAGACAACAAATATTACTTTCTTGCATTCTTAAATCATCACTGTGCACCCTTAAAAAATTCTATGTACTTTAAAAAACTGTTTATTTCATGAAAATTTTTCATAAGTGCAGTTTAATCATTTTCATAAATTGAATAAATTTGTGTAACCAACATTGAGAATGATCAATAGTAGCACCAGAATAGCTCTTGTTTGTATTACTTTCTGTTGATGAACCTTCAAACATTCATACCAAGGGAAATTACTTTCCTGACTTCTAAAAATCATCTATTAGTCATTCCTGGTTCTGTAATTTTATTTGGATGAAATCAGATATTATGTACTTGTTTGAGTTTTGTTTCTTTCACTCAACATGTTACTGATATTCATCCATGTAGTATATTTATTCTTTTTGCCTTAGAGAGTTCCATTTGTGAATATAACTATAAGTTTCTTATCCATTCTGTTGATGGACATTGGATTATTTTCACTTTGAAATAATTCTGCTTAAAAACAACCTAGAGCATAGATTTTGATGAACATAGATAAGCAATCATTTCTTACTGCACAAAACAAAGAATTAGGGGCGCCTGGGTGGCTCAGTGGGTTAAGCCGCTGCCTTCGGCTCAGGTCATGATCTCAGGGTCCTGGGATTGAGTCCCGCATCGGGCTCTCTGCTCAGCGGGGAGCCTGCTTCCTCCTCTCTCTCTGCCTGCCTCTCTGCCTACTTGTAATCTCTCTCTGTCAAATAAATAAATAAAATCTTAAAAAAAAAAAAACAAAGAATTAAAAGAATGCTCTGTGTTATTTAAATAAGTAGACATGTTATTCAGAGTTAAAAGGGTAACAGCCAATGATTCTGAATTAGTTATCCATGTGTTAAAACTCATCAGAGGAACATCAGTTTAATGGTCTGCATCATTGGGAACACAATTATATTCTCTCCTCACTAATTAAGAATTGGATTTAATTAAACACATTTCACATTGTTTTCTGATAGTTATTTTTACCTCATTTAATAGACAAAAATCCACATGCCTGGATTAGAGGTAACCAGACTAATGAAAATTAAAGAAAAGAAAAGGCAGAGCAAGTGGGTGGCTCAGTCAGTTAAGCGTCTGCCTTCAGCTCACATCATGATCCCAGAGTCCTTGGACTGAGTCCCGTATCAGCCTCCCTGCGCAGCGGGGAGTTTGCTTCTCCCTCTGCCTCTCATCCTGCTCTCATGCTGTCTCTCTCTCACTGGCTTCCTCTCTCTCTCTCAAAAAAGTAAATAAAAATCTTTTTAAAAAAGAGAAACAAGGCAAAGGCCTGCTTATAATAAGAGGCTGGCAATTAGATGGATGGAAAATGTTACACATTACAGAGGAGAAAGTTAGACTTATCACTAATAAAATCAGTAAACATGCACATGTATTCTATTTTATCATGACAGCATGTCAATAGTCTCAATCATTTGGTATATTCATACTCCAAACTCTTTACCCACAGTTAATCATTCTGCAGAACTCGGGAGCTCTGGCATATGGGATGCTTTAGGATGAGAGAACAAGAACACATCTAGAGAGTGAGGGCTTTCTCTTATTCTGTATAGCTGTAGCCTAATCTAACTGGACATTTCCACTGGCTTCCACTGACCATACTGCCCAGGTCTTGACATTAGATTTTTAATTTCCTGATCACTTCTCTGAGTGGAATAATTCCAATTTTCCTCATGTATTAAATTATTTAATCCATGGAAGAAGGCTCCAAATATGGAAATGAGAGTTATTTGCCTAGGGTCATATAGCTATTTCCCATAACATTCAACCCCCAACCTGCATAGTTCAGTTCTCTCTGCCATCCTATACCAATAATCTGGGAAAAGGCAGCTACTCTCCTGACTTTGAGAACTATATTATGCCTAGGTTCTGGATGCAGCCCAGTATTGGAAGAAATGCATTTGTTGGACATCACTACATGCGTTGAAACTCAAGCTCTCAATAAAACTCTTGGAAAATTAATACTAAAAGTCCAGATCTCTCCATGGGCGAGGATGAGGAGTATCAGTTTGTACAGCTCACTTTTCTGTCCTTTGCTTATAGGCATCATGATATCCAAATTCTGGTTCTTTCATTTGCTATTGGAATGCCCTTAGCAAGGGCCTCTGCCTCTCTGTTCCTCACATTTCACCAGTGGAAGGAGGAAAATGAAGCTGTCATCAGAGTCTCAAGATAAATTAAATGGCATAGTCTATATAAAATGTAATTTTCAAAAATATGTAGGTTTTCCCACTTACGTTCTGCACTTTTATATAAATAAAATATAGAAATATGTGTTTGAAACATAAATAAAAACACTCAAACATTTGGTCCACATTGTATCTCATACATGGGCTGCTGCTAAGTAGAAGTTTTGTTGGTGAGTCTTTAATGTTTTCAGGATACTTTGCAAATTAATTAGCAGACACCTGTAGTCAGAATCCCATTTTCACTCTCATTTTTCTTTTGAATGTTTTTCTTTCCCACTAGGGCGTGAAAATAGATCATTAAGTTCTATCACAGTCTGATCCTTCCTCACCTTTGAAATTGGCATCAGAGGTTTCTTCTGGAGATACAGATTCTGCAAAGGGCAGTTTTTTTTTTTGTTTTTTTTTTAATTCTGTCTTGGGTAACGAAGGATTAGGGAGATAATCAAAGGTCACAGTTAAAGTTGTGCTGAATTACTTTTCCGACTTTGAGAACACAAGCATTCAAGTTCTTACCAATGTGTCTGTGGAATCAGACTTCCTGCAAGAGACACTGCCCCATCTGCTTTTTGACCAACTTTGTATCTCAGTCCTTTTGACAACTGAGAGTCTGTTCCTATAAGCATGAAAATCATACGCTGGTTAACAAAAAGGTACTGTGCCTTTCCTTTGTCTTGGTCATGAGACAGGCCACATTGCCTGCTAAATTCTATGAAGTAGATTGGATGTTAACTCAGTAATGATGGGCACTATAAGGTCAGCAGCTGAATGTCCATTGGGCCCTGACTCACTCATTTTCCTGTCTTGTGACCACTTGGAATAAGCAACAGCTTAGCAAGAACCCCATGGCAAGTTCTGCTTATTTTTCTAAAGCCTCTAAACTTACTGTATAGAGTTCCCAATCAGACATCATAAATTAATTAAACAAACTCAGACATCCATATATATTTTGGCATTGTTCTTAAAAATTCTCATGGAAAATCACTGTCGATAGCCTAGAATTTTCTTCTCGCTCATGTTTTACCCTTCCAGCTGGGAGATCTGTATATGTAGCCCTGCCTGGAACACAATTATTGCCGTAGGAGAGAAGAAACCAGCTGTGAAAGCTATTCTCCAGCAGGTAGTTCCGCACTGCTTGGGGAAGGCTGCCTCAGAGGGAAGCGTCAACAGCTGCAGACTGTCATATAAAAGACTTCCAATCAGTTAAGCAACTTTGGAGAAGCAAAATTCTGTTGTCCAATTTTATTTGTCTCTGAATCTGACCACAAGGACTGCTATTCATTACAGAGATGCCTAGCAAGGTGCCTGCGGAGTCACAGTTCTTTAACGTAGACAAAAGGCCATTATGAACTGTAACTTCAATTTTGGGAGAAAATAACAATGCACATGGTTAAATGAAGCAATGCTCTCATGTTTTCCTTTCTTCTGCTTTTAAACTTGAGATCTTTTCATATTCTCTGAGATTTGGGGGTAATGGAGAGAAGAAGATAGATAGTCTCTTTTGTTAACATAAATAGTCATCTTTTTAAAAAGAGGAGAATTTCTATCTTGGTATAGGTAAAATATGAATCATTAGAATTCCCATTCCATAGTATATCAAAGGGTCTTAGGAAGGATAATATAGTTATTCTTTATCTAAAATCCTAATCATTATGAAATCACAGGAGGAATACTAGTATTTCTACAGAATATTTTGCACACATTATTTTGGTCAATTATTTCCATGCAGCTAAAAGGTGTTTATTCCCTTTTAATAAATGTGAATAGCAAGGCTCAGAGAAATGAAAGAGATTTTCAGAGTTCATCCAACTACTTAGTACTTGAAGATTTGATATCAGATCTGCTGGAGTGGAAGATTTATGGAAGATTCTGGAATACTATATACACCATGCCATGGTTTGGGGCATACAAACAAAGGGGGCACACTAGAATATAAACTCCATGGGGACAGCACCACAAGGAATACTTGTCTCTTCTCTTTACTAATGCATCCACAAGGTTTAGATGAGTGGTACATAGTTAGGTACCCAAAAATAGCAAAGTAGAATAGAAAAATAGAAAAAAGAAAAAGAAGTAAGCAATGAATAAAAAGTTTTTAAAGCAAAAAATGGCATAGCATATGTCTGATGTTATCTTTTTAATTCTTAACCATTTATTTTTTAAAAGCATAAAGAAAAGCAAAAGTGTTTTAATCAAACTTTGCTACTAATACAACTTTTGGTTTTATCAATTTTCTTTCAAAACCAACAGTATTTTGACATTTAGTAAATTTCTAAGGAATATGACACAGATATCAAAAAGAGAGATAAAAATTTGTAAAGTTTTTTAAAAAACAAACAAATTAGTGTGTCAATATTCTCTGTCCTATTCAGAACTGGTCCCCTCTGTCATACTCCTTCAATTCCATAGAGCAGGAACTGGAAAGGGAGAGAGAAGAATGATGGGTTGGAAGAAGTTGACAATGTTATTAAGATGGGTGGGTCTGTATGTGTCTTATAAGGTATTCCAGTTTTGCCTGAGTGGAGGACACTTTGCTGTGTAATGAAATCATCAGCAGTGTATATGTTGGATCTTTGTTACTTGGTAGGTTAACTTTTCGGTGATGTCAGATGAGAGCCTACAAACTTGAAGTCCACAAACTGGAAAGAGATAGATAATGACATGATGGTCTGAGATCCCTTAAATGATCGGATCTAGTCCTAAAAACTAACTGTGGCTCCCTCCTGTACTAGACCAAACTGGAACAGGAGAAAGAGGTTTCAGGATCACCACAGGGCTAGAACACTGGTGAACAGAGCTCCTGCACATCCTCCTATGAGCATTCAGAAGGATGTTCCAATGCATACTCTATACATTTTTTGTGTTCCTGTATGCATATTATATCCCTTAAAAGGCTGTTTAAAAAAAAGTTTCATTTCTCCTAATGAAACCCAGGAACTTTTGTGCCCTAAAAGTGAAACATGATAGCAATGTAAGAAGAGTAAATAGATAAGCATAGCTTTGACAAGAAACATGTTGCAATAATGAAATACACATACCTATAGATTATTTATATATCTATAGATGATTATTTAATCATCTATAGATGAGGAAGTGTAGAATGGGGAAGATGTTTTAAGTAACTCTCACATGGCTGTGTTTCATTCTTTTGAAGAAAGAGCAAATTGCATGAACGGTAGCACAGACCCAGGCTGCTTCTGCAAATAATAATGAAAAATGAACAGATACTCTTTCTAAATGTTTTTTAATCTCAACTCTCACATAGTGTATCTTAAAATAAATACGTCTATTTATTTCATTTTGTTTCTTTAAAGATACAAAAAAAGGCTGATGATATCTTCTTTTCAGAGTAAATAAGCAGAAATTACTCTCACTATTTTACCCACAAAATAGTTCAGGTTATCTGAAGCAACCATAAAATTGATACCTTCTTAGAATTAAGTTGAGGAAAGTAAGGTTGAGGTTTATTACATAAAAATATATGTAGATCTCTTTTTTATCAAGTAAATAATTTAATGCATACAGTGATGGAGAAGGAAATATTGTGTTTTGTACCCCTGATAGGAGTACACATATGCATAAAGCCTGTACACATCATTCCACTTTCTATACTTTCCTCAAGGTAAATTATTCAGAGCTTTTTTTTTTTTTCAATTTAATTTACAAGCTTGTGGCTTATTTTATCTTGAACATTTAGAAGCAGGATGAGCTAAAGGGAAAATGTCAACAAGTGTACATATTATCCTCAATGAAATAAATTACCTGACTTTGTGACCCAGGTCACAACTGAGGTTGAGTAGTCCAGACTGTCTTATAACATAATAATTAGGAAAACAGGGTGAATTAAATCTCAACAAACCAATACTTACTTCAAGATTTGCAATGATTTATAATCATGTATAGTCACTCTATATTCCTTACACCTATATGGTCATGAGAGAATTTACTACATTTGTTAGGTGATGAATTTGGTGATCCAGAAATGATTTATGTTTCAACCATCTCTTGCTAAATATCAACTAAAACTAAGTAATCAACTCCCAGAAATATACAATGGGGCAAAATGAACTGAACCTCAAGTAATAGGATTGTAGGCAGAGGCCTAGGGAAAATAAAAGGTATTCCAGCACATAGAAGTGAATTCTAGTATATTATACAATGAAATCTTTTCTCCACTTCTTTAAGGTCAAAGTGGGAAAAGCTCCCATAAAGAAGGTGAAGTTAAGCTGAAATTGCCTTCAAATTGACTCTTTCTTGAAAAATCAGGGAAGAAATTAGCCAGATGCTTTGTTCTACTTCCAAACCCAACCTCAATGAGGTGAAATATAAACAAATGCTTGAAATTTTGTATTTGCAGTTCATAAAACCCAGTATAATAAGTCAATTTATTTTATACTTTCCTATATATATTAATTGATTTTAAAATATACTGTGAACATATATTATGCTCTTTAAAATTACCATCAAGTACACAAAATACACAATGACATTTTTGTATAATTTTCTAATCATTGCCAATGTTGCCCTTAAGGGGAGTCATTCAGGACAAATGTTTTTCTTTAATTTAGAGGAAAAATGATTTTTTTTTCAAATCCAGTAAATAGATTTAAAAAGCTAAACAAGCATATCATGGAGATATTGTGGGCTCAATTCCAGACAACCACAATAAAGCAAATACTGCAACAAGTGAATCAAATAAGCTTTTTGGTTTCCCAGTTCATATAAAAGTTATGTCATACTGTTTTTTAATAATTTTAAAAAATTATGAACATGCCTTAATTAAAAATACTTTATTGCTAAAAATGCTAGATATCATCTGAGCTTTCAGTGAGTCATAATCTTATTGCTGCTGGAGGTTCTTGCCTCCATGTTGATGACTGCTGATTGATCAGAGCAGTTGTTAAAGGTTGGAGTGGATTTGGCAGTTTTTAAAATGACACAACAATGAAGTTTATCTAATCACGTGACTTTTTCTTTCACAAATGATTTCTCTATAGCATGCGATGCTGTTTGACAGCATTTTACTCACAGAACTTCTTTTAAAATTGGAATCACTCCTCAACTGACAGAATGAGAGCAGATATTTGCAAACGTCACATCAGATAGAGGACTAGTATCTAAAATCTATAAAGAATTTGTCAAACTCAACACCCAAAAAACAAATAATCCAATAAAGAAATGAGCAGAAGGCATGAACAGACACATGAAAAAGTGCTCAACATCACTCAGCATCAGGGAGCTATGAATCAAAACCACAATGAGATATCACTTCATGCCAGTCAGAATGGCTAAAAGTAATGAGTCAGGAAACAACAGATGTTGGCGAGGATGCAGAGAAAGGGGAACTCTCCTACAGATGGTGGGAATGCAAGTTGGTGTAGCCACTCTAGAAAACAGTACGCAAGTTCCTCAGAAAGTTGAAAATAGAGTGATCCTATGACCCAACAACTGCACTACTTGAGTATTTACCCTAAAGATACAAACGTAGTGATCCAAAGGGGCACGCGCACCCAAATGTCTATAGCAGCAATGTCTACAATAGCCTAACTATGGAAAGAACCTAGATGTCCATCAACAGATGAATGGAGAAAGAAGATGTGGTATATATACACAATGGAATACTATGCAGCCATCAAAAGAAATGAAATCTTTCCATTTGTGATGACGGGGATAGAACTAGAGGGTATCATGCTTAGCGAAATAAGTCAATCGGAGAAAGACAACTATCATATGATCTCCCTGATATGAGAAAGTGGAGATACAACATGGGGGATCAAAGGGGCAGGAGAAGAATAAATAAAACAAGATGGGATTGGGAGGGAGATAAACCATAAGTGACTCTTAATCTCACAAAACAAACTGAGGGTTGCTGGGGGGAGGGTGTTGGGAGAAGGGGGGTGGGGCTATGGACATTGGGGAGGGTATGTGCTTCCGTTAGTGCTATGAAATGTGTAAACCTGGCAATTCACAGACCTGTACCCCTGCGCATAAAAATATATTATATGTTTATAAAAATTTTTTTTAAATGGGAAAAAAAAAGTTAACCTGTCCTTTAAAGCCAGGCCTTTGCTTCTTCTTTCTAATATAAAAGTCCTAGATAGCACCTTCCAGTAGAAAGCTATTTCATTGACACTGAAAATCTGTTGTTTACTGTAGCCACCTTCATTAACTATCTTAGCTAGACCTTCTGGAGAACTTGTTGCAGCTTCTACATCAGCACTTGTTGCCATACTTTTCACTTTTATGATATGTCTTTTTTCCTTCAACCTCATGAACGAAGCTCTGCTAGCTTCAAATTTTTCTTCGGCAGCTTTCTCATGTCTCTCAGCCTTCAAAGAATTAAAAAGTTAGGACCTCACTTGGATTGGGATTTGGTCTAAGGGAATGTTGTGGCTGGTTTGGTCTTCCATCCAGACAGCTATAACTTTGTCCATATCAGCAATAAGACTATTTCACTTTCTTATCATTTGTGTGTTTGAGGGAGTAGCATTTTTCATTTCTTTCAAGAACTCTTCTTTTGCATTTACAACCTGACTGTCTGGCCCAAGAAGCCTGGCTTTTGACCCGTCTTGGCTTTCAACATGCCTACCTCACCAATGATAATTTCTGGCTTTTAATTTACATTAAGAGATATGCAACTCTTCCTTTCACTTGAACACATACAAGCCATTGCAGGATTATTATTTGGCCTAATTTAATATTGTATCTTGGGGAATAAAAAGTCCTGAGGAGAGGAAGAAAAACAGGGGAATGGCCAGTTGGTGGAACAGTCAGAAACATATATTTATCAGTGAAATTCACCACCTTCAATGGGCATGGTTTCTGGTGCCCCAAAACAATTACAATAGTAACATCAAAGGTAACTGATGAGAGATCACTGATGAAGATCACTGATGAAAATGTCATCAATAGACTTTCTGGATGCAGGTTTGTCACAAACGTTCAACTTGTAAAAAACACAGTATCTGCAAAGTGCAATGTATGTGGTCATCTACTTACATGAAATATTCCTCCACTTTAATAAACTTGCCAATAGGATTTTTAATAATTAAAGCCTTTCTAGATGTCATACAAAATCTATTAAACAATTCTATAGTACTAACATTACATGATGCTTTTATAGTTTTATATCTAGACTAATAAATTCAAGTAAAATACCTAAGTATTATAAAACCTAATTTAGGGGCTTATGGCACAGAGAAAGGAATCACCAAGATGAGAGTATGAATTTTAACTCTGCAACTTCCAAGGGAGTGACTTTTTCCAAACAGCTGTTAAGAATTAAAAATATGATAGAAATTGAAACCTGCATTGGATATTTTGCATAAAGGGTAAAATTAGGGAAAAGAGAGTGGTTAAAATGAGTGTAGAAAACATAAGTAAAATAGATACTTATATATAAAAATATTTTGTATATAAACATTTTAAATATATATAAGCAAAATATCTATTTTATAAAATAAATTTTATTTACTTATAAAATTTTAGCAAAATATATGTATATATAATATATATAAATTATTTTATATATATATAGTATATATATTTTAGAGCACCATTCTCTGATATCCAAATTGTAAATAACAGAATTCCAGACAAGAAAAAAAAAAAAAAAAAAAAAAGATGGGGGGGTGGGGAATCACTGATATTTAAAAAAAAAATGTGCTGGGACATAAGAACCAAAGTTACCAAATTGAACAGACCTACAGAGCATAAAGAAAAATGGATGTAAACAAACCAGTACCCATGTCCACCATCGTGAAATTTTATGACTGAAGTACTAAGAGTAAAGAGAAGTAAATAGGTCACATGAAAGAATCAATAGCAGAATGTCTTCAGACTTATAAACAATAAAGCTGGAAACAATGCCTTCATTATTCTGAAGGAAAATTAATTCCCACCTGCTGACATTATTGGGCAAAGAAGACAGTAAACCAGCAAGTCTCAAAATTTGCCTCCCAATACTTTTTTTTTTTTTTTTAGATCTTCACTTCTTTTTTTAAAAATTTTAATTCTAGTTTAGTTAACATACAGTGTTATATTAGTTTCAGGTGTATGGAGTAATTCAACAATGCCATATGTTGCCCAATGTTCCTTATAACAAGTGCTCTCCTTAATCTCCATAACCTGTTACACCCATTCCCCTCACCCACCTCTATATATACTTTCTTAAAATGCTACAGGAGACCAAGTTCTAACAGCATAAATTGATAAACTAAGAAAGAGAAAGTCATGGGAAAGGACTCAAGAGAAGCACAGCAAGCTGTCTTTATATCATTTTTAGCCTGAGCTGAGAATATCCTGGCTACTTGGTTCCAGAATCCTATCTACATTTGGTTTGTCTTGACCATGTGAAAATAATTTTTTCCCCTTCCCTCTATGCCTCAGAAAAGCTGAAAACACTTCACTTACTCCACAGAGGCACTCTGTTTTGACTTACTTCTGGGATTTGCAGATACACTATACCCAAAAAGAATATGTGAACAAAATAATCATTTGTGCATTGGGCTGGACTCCTGTCCTTGCTCACTCACTGACCTCTCTAGGGATGGTTTTTGTACATTGTCAAGGAAGTGCCACCATGATAAAGAGGCTCTGCTCACCTACCTTACTGTTTTCTGCAAAACTTCATTTCACTATTGCCATTGTATTTCTTAACACATCCACGTTTGTGCTTAGCACCTTTTTTCCCCCCAAACTAAACAATATACTGTTTACTGACATATACATAAATAGTGAAATTACAAGGAAATAATCAACACAAAAAATAAGATAATAGCTACTCTGGTGGTAAGAGATATGTAACTAAACTGGAATAGAGACTTCTAAATTATTAAAAATAATGTCTTCCCAGCACTGGGTAGTATTTATAAAAATGCTATTTTAATATTTATTTTGCTTTAAATTAAACATATAATTTTAAATATCTCTCTATGGGTAGAATATATTTGTCACACACACATGTAAACAATTTCTTCCTAGACCTGAAAAATTTCTGGTTTGGAAAATCCAACCAAGTTCTTCACACAGTGAATGAACATAACTTCCTCAGAGCACTTCATCACAAAGAAATAAAGATCACCAGAATGTTTACAAAGTTAAAAATTTATAAAATTAAATAAATGTTTAAAAAAAGCAAAAGATCAGGACTCACGATGGCTGGAACTTCTTATCAGCTATTTGGGAATATTTAAGACAATGAAGAAGTATCTTCAAAATTTTGAAGAAAAGTACTCCATACTTGACCACAGTCCAAATATAAGTCAAGTGTGACAGTAAGGGTAAAAGTTAAAATGAACGCTACATTTCATTTTTTGGAGCTACCAAGGATTTGCTAAGGAAAATAAGTAATTAAAAAGACAATATGGAACCAAGGAAGAAGAAAAGTATAAATGAAAGAATTTATTTCTAGTAGGAAAATGGGACAACAAGATCAGAGAGTAGTTTGCCTTGGAGAAGATGGATGAAGCTCTGGAAAAGGACTCCAATCAAGGAAAAAAATCAATAAATTAATTTTCCAATATATGCAATAATTTGGAAAATATCATTGCTATATGCTACATAGGTTGAAGAGTGTTTGGTAATGTAGATAGGAAAAAAATTCAAGGCAATTGTTAAGTCTGAGAAATATTAAAGAATATCTATAATTATTGCATGTGGTATGTGTATATATAATGATAAAGCAAACATAAACATTTAACTTACTTCAAAATCATGATATAACTTATCTTCAGGATTAGAGGAGGGAAAGTAGAGATTTAATATAAAGCAAAGTTTCATTTATCAAAACATGAAGTCAAGAGAAAAATTGCATATGTCATATAGCATCGTTTTATCAAAGTTACTTTGAACTAAGTGTATTATTATTATTTAAAATTAGAAATCTTGGGCACTTGGGTGGCCCAGTCAGTTAAGCATCTGCCTTTGGCTCAGATCATGATCCCAGACTCCTGGGATCAAACCCTTCTTGGGCTTCCTAATCGATGAGGAGTCTGCTTCTTGTTCTCCCTGCTTGTGCTCCTACTCTCTCTCTCTCTGTCTCCCAAATGAATAATCAAAACACTTAAAAAATAAATAAAATTAACAATCTTATTCCAGTAGAAACAACTGAAAATTTTCCTTTGAAAATTCCATTTCCTATAAATCAAAACCACAATGAGATACTACCTCATACCAGTCAGAATGGCTAAAATTAACAAGTCAGGAAATGACAGATGTTGCCGAGGATGTGGAGAAATGGGAACCCTCTTACGCTGTTGGTGGGAATGCAAGCTGGTACAGCCACTCCGGAAAACAGCATGGAGGTTCCTCAAAATGTTGAAAATAAAGCTACCCTATAACCCAACAATCATACTACGGGGTATTTACACTAAAGATACAAATGTAGTAATCTGAAAGGGCACATGCACCTGAATATTTATAGCAGCGATGTCCACAGCAGCCAAACTATGGAAAAAACCCAGATGTCCATCAACAGATGAATGGATAAAGAAGATATATATACACACACACACACACACACAATGGAATACTATGCAGCCATCAACAGAAATGAAATCCTGCCATTTGCAATGATGTGGATGGAACTAGAGGGTATTCTGCTGAGCAAAATAAGTTAATCAGAGAAAGACAATTATCATATGAGCTCCCTGATATGAGGAATTTGAGATGCAAAGTGGGGGATGTGGGGGGTAGGGAAGGAAAAAATGAAACAAGATGGGATCAGGAGGGAGACAAACCATAAGAGACTCTTTTTTTTTTTTTTTTTTTTGATTTATTTATTTGACACAGAGAGAGAGAGATCACAAGTAGGCAGAGAGAGAGTGAGGGAAGCAGGCTCCCTGCTGAGCAGAGAGCTCGATGCGGGGCTCAATCCCAGGACCCTGAGATCATGACCTAAGTCGAAGGCAGAGGCTTAACCCACTGACCCACCCAGGTGCCCCCATAAGAGACTCTTAATCTCACAAAACAAAGTGAGGGTTGCTGGGGGGAGGAGGGTAGGGAGAGGGGGGTGGGGTTATGGACACTGGGGAGGGTAAGTGCTATGGTGAGTGCTATGAAATGTGTAAGCCTGATGATTCACAGACCTGTACTCCTGGGGCTAATAATAATTATATGTTAATAAAAATAAAAAATTTTTTAAAAATACTAAAAAAAAAGGAAAGAAAATTCCATTTCCATTTGTTCCTGTTGGTTATTTATCACAGCATTTCCTATATTTCAGGACAACTGTTTAACTACTGCCACATAATACTCTGATTACAATAAAACTTGCAAGAAACAATCACGAATACCACCAAAATGAGGACTTTGAATTTCTCCAACATAAGAAAACCAAAAACACAAAAGTTAAACTAATACATTTTTAAATTACAATCATTATGAATATAATTAACTGAGTTTCATTGACTTTTATTTGAATATCCGATATTTCATAGCAGGAAACTCTTATGGTTAAACTTCTTGACAGTCATGAGGACATATTTTTTTAAAGTAGACAAAATTTATAACCAAAGTAGTAGTTTTTTTTTTTTTCTTCTGCTATAGAAACGCTTTAGTCAGACAGTCTGCTAAAGATTCAGAAATGTATTAAAGCACTTTATTCCCTAGGAAAAATAAACTACTTCACAACTCTTCTCTACTTTCAGGTGCTAACTATGCTTTATTACTCCGCAGGGTGTATTTCACTGGGACAGGCTGACACTCTTGAAGAAGCTATTCCCTCCCTATTTACAATTTATTTACAAATAGGCAATGTGTGGTATGTGAGGTCAATTCCTGTCAGTTACGTTCATTGCTATATTCCCATCATCTGTGTCAGCTGATGAACCTAGAACTAAATAAAATATAATTCATGTTTACCGTCTCGTAGCACGAGTACTGTTCTTCCCCTGGTGGAGGAGATTTTGTAGACACTCAGCTGTGTTCCCCAACAGCTACTTAGAGCACATAATGGAACCGTCAATGTAGATAATCCCCCAAACAAATAAGGTAAACCCTGGTGCTCTCAGAGCCCGTGTTTTTTCAGGAGACAGAGGCACAAATAACCACAACCCAAGCTAGATTTGACAGGTGCTTTGGTAGAAATGTAAACAAGTGCTGTGGCAATCCTAAAGAAGAGAGAAAATATTTACTCTAGGGAATGGAAAATTAAGAAATTTTAGTGAAGGCTTCCAGGCAAGGCTTCTTAGAGATGGCATCTGGAATGAGCCTTAAGTGATAAGTAAAATTGTCTTGTCAGCTGAACACGGAGTACATTTTAAAATTTTAAAACCCTGTTTGCCTTTGCCATATAGACATGCATTATGTATTTAAGGGAGTTTTTCGTAATATAATGTATAGCAAGAGCTTACTTCAGCTGTTGCTATATCAGGCAAAAGTTTTAATTTCTTGCTTCTATTCCATCTCTGGGTCGACACTGTTATGCATTGCATAACAATCTTTTTTTTTTGCTTTCGTATTTTTTTTGTATATGTGTCTCACTTTACGTGGTTCATGGCACCAGTATGCTCTGAATATAGTAGGACTTTCATTAACTCTGGCATTAAGTAAGATGACCTATTTTGCACACAAATAATACCTACTTCTAAAGCTGATAAATCTTTTATAGACAATAGTAAATGTTTCCAAAACCCTATTTGAATGTAATTTCTGATGTCACAAACTTTCCCATTTAGTTAAGATGAGCCTGTTCCCATTTCTTTTTTTTTCTTTTTTTTTTTTAAGAAATGTCAATAAATGGCCTATTTATTTTTCTAAATATTTTATTTATTTATTTGACAGACAGAGATCTCAAGTAGGCTGAGAGGCAGGCAGAAAGAGAAAGGAGGAAGCAAGCTCCCTGCGGAGCAGAAAGCCCGATATGGGGCTCAATCCCAGAACCCTGGGATCATGACCTGAGCCAAAGGCAGAGGCTTTAACCCATTGAGCCGCCCAGGCGCCCTGGCCTGGGATATTTTTTACAGGATTAATGTATTGTGTTTCCGGTAGTACCAATTTTTTTTTTTTTTTAACAACTAGAACTGCAGAAGAGCCCCTCTCATTCCCACTACAAGTATCACGACAGATTAACTGCTACTAGAGCAAGTAAAAATCACGTTTATTAATGGGAAGCAGAAGCTACATCCGGCCTTTTGTGCTTTAAGATTAATCTAACCAATCGGGGTGCCTGGGTGACTCAGTGGGTTACAGCCTCTGCCTTTTGCTCAGGTCTTGATCCAGGGTCCTGGGATTGAGCCCCACATAGGACTCTCTGCTCAGCAGGGAGCCTGCTTCCCTTCCTCTCTCTCTGCCTGCCTCTCTGCCTACTTGTGATCTCTGTCTGTCAAATGAATAAATAAAATCTTTTAAAAATAAATAAATTTTTAAAAAAAGATTAATACAACCAATCATAACAAAAGCCGTGACATAATCAATAGCCAATAAATTTGTTTGGCTTGTTAATTGACCAGGAGCAGCCTGCTCTTCAATTATATAATAGGAAAGTCTAATGGAGATTGGGTCTAGCTTTCTCTCTTCTGGGTATAAGAATTTCCCTTTCTGTAGCTAGAAAGTGCTGTGTTTCCAGTTGGGATCAAATAAATGCCAGAACACTGAATTAAGGAGGAGGCTCCACTAGACCTTTCTTTCTCCCTGTGACAGTGACTCAGCAGTATTTGAGACAGCGGCAGCCCCACAGTCCTGGACATCATGCTCAACTGACCAGCTACGGACAAAGAGCTTAACGAAAAAAGAACCTTCGTTGTGACAATTTGGGGATTGTTTTCTTGCCTTTCAGACTAGCACATTCTGACAGATACAGACACTGACATGAAGGGGAAGATATTTGACTTTTCCAACCCCAAGGGCTCAGCCTTTCTCAAGAGTGTTGGTGGCAGTAGAGGGAGCAGAGGCACTCCTCATGCACTTCCTTCATTTCAACCTCAGATGCCCTGGTTTGTGCCTCAACATCACTGCCACAATCTCACTCTTGCTTTGACACAGTCCAGACTGTGAAGTTCAGCCCACAGCCAGGTTGACATTGGTTCACATGGCACTGGTTTTCACAGTGGGTTTGTTGCTTCTGTTTATTTGTTTTCTTAATTTTTTGCTTAAATAAAGAAAATCAAGATTCAACTTATACATTTGTATTGGGAGAGAGAGAGAGTTGATGCATGTCATGTCTGTGTCCTCTTTTAAAAATCAGGAAATCTGTTGGCCATCTGGATGTCTTCTTTGCAGAAATGTCTGTTCATGTCCTCTGCCCATTTCTTGATTGGATTATTTGTTCTTTGGGTGTTGAGTTTGCTAAGTTCTTTATAGATTTTGGATACTAGCCCTTTATCTGATATGTCGTTTGCAAATATATTCTCCTATTCTGTCAGTTGTCTTTTGGTTTTGTTAACTGTTTCCTTTGCTATGCAAAAGCTTTTGATCTTGATAAAATCCCAATAGTTCATTCTTGCCCTTGCTTCACTTGCCTTTGGCGATCTTCCTAGGAAGATGTTGCTGTGGCTGAGGTCGAAGAGGTTGCTGCCTGTGTTCTCCTCAAGGATTTTGATGGATTCCTTTCACACATTGAGGTTCTTCATCCATTTTGAGTCTATTTTTGTGTGTGGTGTAAGGAAATGGTCCAATTTCATTTTTCTGCATGTGGCTGTCCAATTTTCCCAACACCATTTATTGAAGAGGCTGTCTTTTTTCCAGTCAAAATGGCTAAAATTAACAAGTCAGAAAATGACAGATACTGGCGAGGATGCAGAGAAAGGGGAACACTCCTACACTGTTGGTGGGAATGCAAGCTGGTGCAACCACTCTGGAAAACAGCATGGAGGTTCCTCAAAATGTTGAAAATAGAAATACCCTACGACCCAGCAATTGCACTACTGCAATTACACTATTGGGTATTTACCCTAAAGATACAAACGTAGTGATTCAAAGGGGCACGTGCACCCAAATGTTTATAGCAGCACTGTCTACAATAGCCAAACTATGGAAAGAACCTAGGTGTCCATCAACAGATGAATGGATAAAGAAGAATATATACACAATGGAATACTATGCAGCCATCAAAAGAAATGAAAACTTGCCATTTGCGATGACGTGGATAGAACTAGAGGGTATCATGCTTAGCGAAATAAGTCAATCGGAGAAAGACAACTATCCTATGATCTCCCTGATATGAGGAAGTGGAGATGCAACATGGGGGGTTAAGGGGGTAGGAGAAGAATAAATGAAACAAGATGGGATTGGGAGGGAGACAAACCATAAGTGACTCTTAATCTCACAAAACAAACTGAGGGTTGCTGGGGGGAGGGCGTTGGGAGAAGGGAGGTGGGGTTATGGACATTGGGGAGGGTATATGCTATGGTGAGTGCTGTGAAGTGTGTAAACCTGGCGATTCACAGACCTGTACCCCTGGGGATAAAAATATATTATATGTTTATAAAAAATTTTAAAAAAATAAATTAAAAAAAAATCAGGAAATCTATTACCTCTGGGCCCGAATCTGCCCATTGTAAAAATCCGCACAGTTAGTCAAGATGCCCCTGCCGCTGTTGTCTCCCTGACCATGATTCTGAACACTGGCCCCCATTCATCACCACACTTGAGCTGCTGTTTTTCTTGTAGAATCAACGGGAGAGTGAAATATTCCCTCCACTCGTTTCTGCAGGAAATGTGAAAATAAAGGAGTGATCAAGAAAGCCACAGCCTTCAAGAAAAATGAGAAGGACAATATTTCTTTGTGGAAGCAAAGACGGTTTTTTTGTGCATGATCTATTTCACTCATTTTTGTTACTTGTCTAAGCTCGGGGTACTTTAAAGGCATCGACTTTGTTCTACTGATTCCTAACATCTATTTGAGGATATCCTGGGGGTATCTTTATAAAGATCATCGACTTCATTTATATTACATTCAAAATGGAACTGATTTTATGTCAAAGCAAGGGAAAATATAAATAGATATCCTACCTCTGTAAACAAGAAATGTGAAATTCTTGTGTTCATCTCACAAACACTGAGGTAACACAGAGTAGTGGTTAAAAGCCTGACTTTGAGTCCTGGATCTGCTACTTGTCAACTTTGTGACTTTGCCCCTCTCTGTGCCTTGGAACCTCAACCAGCAACGGAGATCCTGATAGTGCCTACTTCAGAAAGAGATGAGAACTGAATGAATATTAGAAAAGTGCTTGAAACAATGCTTGGCAAATAGTAAGTATTACATACATATCAAATACAAACTCTATTTCCAGGTTTGGAAAACATCATTCTGTTGTTTAAATCCTCCCCCCTTTTTAAAAGATTTTATTTATTTGACAGAGAGAAGATGGCAAGAGAGGAAACATAAGCAGGGGGAGAGGGAAAGGGAGAAGTAGATCTCCCTCAGAGCAGGGAGTCCAATGCGGGACTAGATCCCAGGACTCTGCGATCGTGACCTGAGCCTAAGGCAGACGCTTAACGACTGAGCCACCCAGGTGCCCCTCTTGTTTAAATTCCTATAGCAACTTTTGATTTGCCAAATTCACTGATGTTATGAATCTGTATGCCTAGAAAGATATGGCTCCTCTGGGTTTCTTCAATTTTTTGTGCTTGATCTCTTGAGCAATGACAGAAACAAAATGGGGAATTAATAAGTTATCTGTTTAATAAAAATTCTAAAAAAGGTATGCCAATCAGAATATCACATTGTTAATGAGGGGGCTAGCTATAGATGACAGTTAGATAAATATCTTTCCCCAAGGACTAAAGAACTAGAACAAAATGGGTATGTTGCCAAATGTTGAATGCAAGCTAAAACTGTCACTGGGTGTTCTAGCAATATTCTATTGAAATTTGAAATTCTTTATCAATTAAATTACTATCATTTTAATTATCATGAAAGTCACCATGGCTTGAGGAGACAGAAATTTTTGACACTCTCCATTGTATGTCATTTTGCCATTTGCGATGACACGGATAGAACTAGAGGGTATCATGCATACAAGCACATGAACATGCATATCACAAGAGCATTTAATTTTGCTTGTTGGTTTTATAAACATATAAAATGGTGAAAATAATAGCATCAATAACTTCAGGTAAATAGTTAAATGCTGGCCACAAAGTATTTGCAAACACAAGGTACAATATAAATTCTTAATAATAGTAATTAGTAAAGCTTAGAGATTTTTAAAAGAGAAATCCACTCAGCTTTGTCTAATTTCTGCCATTTTAAACACATAAAATTTCCTTATCTATACTTTCTATCTGCTAACCACATGACAATGTACAGAACATAAACATTCGGGCAATTTAAGAATAATTGCTCATTTGCGCACTGGGAGAAGCTTTTAAACTGTTATCTACTATCATGTAAATATCAATGTCTACAATTCTTAACCTGTAAAATATTTACTACCAATTTTATGTGCGTCACATAAAGTGGATCCATTAGATACCCAGTTAGCAGTTAGGAAATAGGGTATTACTAGCAGAGAAATCTCAATCCACAACTACAGCAAACCACAGGACAAGTCACACATCACAAAAGTCTGGTAAGTCACTGGAGACCTTCTGCATGGGGTCCTGAGAGCCTGATGGGCATAGTTACAATGACAAAGGGGAGACAGTATCGATGCTTCAACCTAAAACCCATTCTACCATAGTGAAAATAATGTAATCATCTGGGATAGAATTAGAAAATATCAAAGTATCCAATAATTCCAGTATTGAGTATTTTGCCTGCCTCTCCCCAACACAGTAGCATCTGCCAGCACTGTTAAGTGCTGTGGTCAAAGAAAAGCCTTTCAGACCTAGACTTTGGGACTGCCATTTTCTTAGAGCATGGGGTAGGTCACAATACATGTCCTGTCTGTGTCTCATCAAGTCCCTGATCAATCGGATGAGAAAGGCATGAAGCCAGTGTTATTGTAGGTATCAAATGAACTGATACATGCTTAGAGCATGTCTGCCAGATAGTTAAGTCCTCAAGGTATATGCTTCTGCACATGCTCTTCTGGTATACTGATGAATATGTTGAACAGAATTTATTGGCAAGTATGATAAATATGCTGGCCTGAAGGCAGTGTTATTCATTCAATGTGGAGAAACAGGCTTTCAGTTTGGTATTATTAGTGCAGCAAAAGTAATTTGACCATCTCACTTACTTTTGTTGGTCCTTGTCTTCCTACATATTCTTCTACCTCACCAATAAATACATAAATAAATATATAAATAAACAAATAAAATCAGTATGCTTCCTAAGTAGTAAAACTTCATTATCTGGTTTAGAGAAAATAAAAATAAATGTAGTTATTTGGATAAAATACTCACTTTCTACCTGCTCCAGGCTTCAAGATTGAAATTGCCAAAAATGCTCTTTGCCAAAAATGCTCTTTTCTTTCACCAAAGTTGTCAGAGATCCAAGAATCACAAGTTAGGTTTTATTTTTGGTGGGTTTTTTTTTTTTTTTTCAAGATTTTATTTATTTGACAGAGAGAGATCACAAGTAGACAGAGAGGCAGGCAGAGAGAGAGAGAGAGGGAAGCAGGCTCCCTGCTGAGCAGAGAGCCCGATGCGGGACTCGATCCCAGGACCCCGAGATCATGACCTGAGCCGAAGGCAGCGGCTTAACCCACTGAGCCACCCAGGCGCCCCTTGGTGGGTTTTTTTGTTGTGTTTGTTTGTTTTGTTTTGTTTTGTTTTTAGATTAAAGTGAGATTGAAAGTATGGCATTTGGAGTGAGAAGACCTTGCTCCAAATTCAATTTTCTCCACTTTCTGTGTGTGGCTTCACACATATTTCTTCAATACTTTTTACGAGCCTCAGTGTATTCACATAAAACGTAAATCATGAAACTTACCTTACGGAAATATTATGAGAAATAAAACTGTGAGAATTAAACGATGTCTGTAAAACACTGTACCTCACTCCTCTTAAACACAATCATTTGAAACTGTTGTTATATCATTATGACATTTACTTAAATATTCTAGTCCTTCAACACATTATAACATTTTTGTGTAACAATAATTTCCTCGATTGGACAAACACTGGAAAACATCAGTTTTCTCGACTATGACAAGTGCGGCTCGCTGTGTAGACTCTGGACCAGCAGCATCACCTGGACACTTGTTAGAAATCCTCCAGACCATCTGGGGGCTGGGGCCCAGGAGTCTGTAAACAATGTCTAGATAATCCTTTTGCATGTTTAGCTTTGCGAAGCATTGATCTACAGTAGCAGAAGTGCAGGTATGCTCATAGGATTGTCTCAAATCATTGTGTAAACTAGGGTAGGAGTTGGTACACCTTTATTGAAAAGGCTGCAGAGTGAATATTTTAGGCTTTGTGGGCCATACAGTCCCTGCCACAAGTCCTCATCTCTGCCATTAACATCTCAAAGCACCCACAGCTAATATGTTAACAATTGAGTATGGCTGTACTCCAATAAAACTTGATTTACCAGGCCATAATTTGCTGGCTCCACATCCTGTTAGACTCTCTACTACACAGTGTATATAACCAGGGCAGGCAAAATGGTTGTATCCCTCCAAAATTCACATGTTGAAATGCTAGGTCCCAGTATGATGGTGGTTAAAGGTAGGCCTTTGGAAGGTAATTAAGGTTAGATGAGGTCATTAAGGTGGACCCTCATGATGGGATTGGTGCCCTTATAAGAAGAGCACACACAGGGGCGCCTGGGTGGTTCAGTGGGTTAAAACCTCTGCCTTCGGCTCAGGTCAAGATCTCAGGGTCCTGGGATGGAGCCCCACATCGGGCTCTCTGCTCAGCATGGAGCGTGCTTCCTCCTCTCTCTGCCTACTTGTGATCTCTGTCTGTCAAATAAATAAAATCTTAAAAAAAAAAAAAAAAGAAGAAGAAAAAGAAGAGCACACACAGAAAAAAGGCCACATAAAGACACAGGGAAGAGGTAACTGTCTATGTCTACAAGCCAGGAAAAGGGTCCTCACTGAGAATCAAATCTGTCAGACCTTGATCTCGAACTCCTCAGCTCCCAGAACTGTGAGAAATAAATATTTGTTGGTTAAACCCCCAGTCTATGACATTTTGTTAGAGCAGCCCAAGCTGACAAAGACCATAATCGTATGCACTGTTCATGTCTCTGTGGTCAAAGTAGATACTCGGCAGCATGCAGACTCTAATAGATGAATTCAAGGAAGCATTTTTCTTTTACTGAGGCATTATTCCTTTGGTCTGTGACATGATCCTTTGGTTTGTGACATGATCTATGAGCAAATCATTAACTGGCTGTTCATTCTACCTTATGATTAGCTCTGCACAGTCAACTGTGAGAGTGTTCAAAATCAAGGACAACAGGGTGACTGTACTGGGGGTTGGACAAAAATAGCCTCCACCGAGATTTTGGCAGTCTCCATGATTCTGATTCACCAAAAGCAATCAATATGTTTTCTGTCCCCTGGAAAATGATAACTTCTTGAATTATTTCTCTCCCTTTCTCAAGAAGAGTACAAGGCAGCACAAATAGCTTCAATTATAATAAAAAAATCAAGATTTTCCTAACACCTCTTCACTCTGAAAAGGTAGCTGCCAAGGAGAGGGTAGAGGGCTTCTGCACGGAAACAGTAACTCAGCTTCAAGTGATACTGCTGACATTTTAGAGGAGAAAAATGCCAGGATTAATTTATCAAACTAAAATTCTCAGGGACATTTTAAAATATATTCCAGTTTCCCAGGATTTAATTTAGTTCCTGGAAACAAGTTATTCACTGGAAAATGACACTGCTCCATTCTCCACCTATGTGGATTGCAACCCGGCCGAGAGTGTGAGCCCTGCCAGACCCCAGCTCCGGCTGCAGCCTTGCACAGAGCAGGTGCTCCAAAGTAAATGGTTTTTTTGTGTTTTCTTGTTTCCTTTTTTTTTTTTTTTAAGATTTTATTTATTTATTTTACAGACAGAGATCACATGTAGGCAGAGGCAGACAGAGAGAGAGAGGGGGAAGCAGGCTCTCCGCGGAGCAGAGAGCCTGATGTGGGGCTCGATCCCAGGACTCTGGGATCATGACCTGTGCAGAAGGCAGAGGCTTTAACCCACTGAGCCACCCAGGCTCCCCTCCAAAGTATATGTTAAGTAAAACTGACTTCTTGACTCAAAATGTTTTAAGCCAACCTATAATTTTATAAGGGTAAATACAGAGACTCATTTGGAAGTTTTTTTTTTTTTTTTAGGACAATTTTTGGTTAACTAATTATTGACTGATTATTTTACTCTTCCAGGAGCCATAAGATACAAATTAATTCTGACCTTAGATTTAGAAGTCAATGAATTCAGTGCTTCAAGATTTTATTTATTTATGTCTTCTTTGCCTCAGCAAACATTTACTTGCAAACAAAGATTAGAGAAAAGAAGTCCTATTTTTAAAAACTCAATGATAGACTAAGAAGGTCAACATATCAACAAATACTTATAATACAGAATATATTCTGAGGACAAAGGAAGTTTTACTATCTCTTATCAGAGATGATAGAAAAGTTTCAGAAAAGAGATTTATTGAATAATATATAGTCAGTGCCTGTCATGTGTCAGGCATTATTTTAAGCTGGGGATATCGGTGAGCAACAACAACAATAAAAACATAAAATTCTCACCCTCATACAGGTTACAATCTAGTGGCTAGGGAAGCAGACATAGACAATAAATATAATAAAGAAGTAAATCTTGTAGCATGTTAGAGGAAATCTGTGTTACTGAAAAACAGTACAAGACAAAAGAGATCAGAAATACATTTCTGTCAGGGTTTGAAATAAATCATATTAAGATAAGATGTCATGAATCAGGATGACGACCGTAGAAACTGTGACTGACCACACATTAACTAGTATAGTTGATAATGAAACAATCACTAGTGTAAGCTCCTGTGAAATTGTATTACTACTTACAGGACGGCCACAGAAGCATATTTTGAAGTTTATTCAATCACAGAATGCTACCAACAGTGAGAATCAATACAAACAGAATGAAAAATAATCAAATGGCAGAGTACCGAGATTGGTATTCTAAGTGCTAATACTAAAGTATGAGAGGGGTGCTTGGGTGGCTCAGTCCGTTAAGCAGCTGTCTTTGGCTCAGGTCATGATCCCAGGGTCCTGGGATCGAGTCCAGCATTGGGCTCCTTCCGCAGTGGGGAGCCTGCTTCTCTCTCTGCCTCTGCCTGCCGCTCTGCCTGCTTGGACTCTCCCACTCTCCCTCCCTCTCTCTCTCTGATAAATAAATAAATAAATAAATAAATAAATAAATAAAATCTTTTTTTTTTTTTAAAGTATGAGATAGATGCAATAGTGACTAATAGTTCTAATGATGTTAAAGGTCAAAGTCGTTAATTAATGTATAATTATATGGCCACCTTTAACTGGGCTGCAGTAGTCCGTAAAAACCTACAATGTCTGGTTCTTTTCATAGCCATGTATAGCCTACATGGAGGATCAGCAAACATTTTCTCTAAAGGGACAGATAATAAATATGTTAGACTCTTCCAGCCGTACAGTCTCTACTTAACTATCAACTCCGCCATTCTCATTATATCACAAATGTAGCCACAGACAGTATGTAAACAAACAGACATGGATGTGTTCCAATAAAGCTTTCTATGGATATCAAAATTTGAATTTTGTATAATTTCCACTCATCATAAAGAATTTCTTTAGATTTTTTAGTCTATTTTAAAATGTAAAAGAAAAAAGGGGGGAAAAGCATTCTTTGCTCACAGACTGTACAAAACACAGCAAGATTTGGGTCACAGTTTACCAATCACGGCCCTACAACTTTTCATTCAATCAGTGTTAGAAAAACCATGGCAAATATGATTAGGATAATAAGTAGCATAAGATTGAGCAAAACAGACTTGCTAAGATGTCGAGCTGGAGTGGAAGCTCTGGGGAATCACCATTTAACTTAGATGCAATTATATGGTTCTGTTACCTTAATGAGCCCTATTCTCTATTTACCAAATTTACCAAATTTATGGTAAATTATGATTATGATTATGATTATGATTCCATCTAATCAACATATGGTGCTGTTGTAAAGTGGGTTTTATGTCTTTTGTGGAATAAATGTAGTTTAAGTTGACATCACTTGATCCAGTCTGAACTCAGATCTCATACAACTTCCCTTGTAACGACAAACCCTAAACAGTTCTACATAGTTAGGATGTACTGAGATCCAACACCAAGGTCACATACCTTGCTGTCGATATGAACTACAGAGCAGGATTATGCTGCTATTCCTAGGATATCTCGTTCCATGGATCAGAGTTTTGCGTCAATTAGTGGCATTATATTATTTGACTAGGTAAGTCTACCTTTGGTCATTCAGAGATTTTTTCTGTGCTCTAAGATAACCCTAAACAAAATTACTAGTTCAGATAATGATTTTTCAGTCCCATAGGGTAATTAATTTTCATATTAAACTAATAGATTAAGCTTCACATCTTACATATTTCTTTCTTTCTCTTCACAGGAAGGTCAATTTCACTGAAGTAAGACAGAGTAAAAACCTGGTTTGTCCACTTCTTCAATTCCTTATTTAGAGACCAAGTGATTATGCCTCCTTTGGTACATATATCCTACAAAAATGAGCTTTGGAGGTGACATATGAAGAGGGTTTGGGAGGATGTAAGTTAGCCAAGCAATACATGGGAGCTGTGCGTTCTGGGCAACAGGAGCAGGTCTGAGTCATTCACAAGGAACAGCACCAATGGCTGGAGTGAAATGAACTGAGAGGCGAGGCGGTCACAGGTGACAAGACCAGTAGGACATCATCAGTGATGTCTGAGCTAACCACAGAAGAGTTTGTCTCGAACAACAAGATATGAACAACAAGAAAAGCACCTGGTGCTAATAATAACAGTGGCTATTTACACTTAACTGTGTCAGAAGCTTTATACATAGTATTGGCTTTGTCTTTTTAACAGCCTAGGCACGTAGGTATTTTCATGCTCATACTATCTTGGAGGAGACTGAAGCTAAGAAAAGAAGTTATTTGGACTTAAAAAACCATGTAACTAGTGAAAGACAAAACTGAGATAGGAACTCTAGAGTCCTATGTTACTCCTGAATGTATTTTACATTCTTTAAAATACCAATTCTTTCAATAAATGCATCTTAGAAAGTTTAAAAATTGGGGCGCTTGGGTGGCTCAGTCAGTTAGGCATCTGACTCTTGGTTTCAGCTTAGGTCATGATTCCCAGAGTCATGAGATCAAGCTCTGCGCTGGGCTCAGCCCTTAGCATGGAGTGTGCTTAGGACTCTTTCTTCCTCTTTCTCTGCCCTGCATGCCCTCTATCTCTCTCTCAAATAAATAAATAAATATTAAAAAAAAAAAAAGTTTAAAAATTACAATCTTGCATTCAGTCCTGCTGGATGAAAAGACAACTCATCAAAGCCAACATACTTAAAATTTTTTAAAATAAGCAAACTTAAATCAGAAGTGACTGAAGAATCATCATGATATACAAAAGAAATGGAGCAATTAGATTGTTCAAATATCAAAGCATATGTACAAATATATGTCACAGAGATACATGTGACATTGTGTGATACATTGTTTTTCTAAGCTGTGTTTTTTTTTAAGATTTTATTTATTTATTTGTCAGGGGGAGAGAGAGAGAGCACAAGCAGGCAGACTGGCTGGCAGAGGCGGAGAGAGAAGCAGGCTCCCTGCTAAGCAAGGAGCCCGATGTGGGACTCGATCCCAGGACCCTGGGATCACGACCCGAGTCGAAGGCAGCAGCTTAAACAACTGAGCCACCCAGGCATCCCTTTAAGCTGTATTTATTTGTTCAAATAAAAAAATAATATTGTAGTCTTTTTTATAAACCTTACAGCATTATAAATACCTAGTATCATCATTAAGGAAAATATATATATAAACTTGAAGTTTACATTTGAAGACATATTTTCCTAGGATATCTTTAATCTTTTTATATATGGTATTGGGGAATAAAATGTTTTTGTCTGCTGCTCTTTCTTATGATACAATTTAAATTCCATCCTACTTATAATAAGCATATTATTTATTGATGACAATTTATTACCAAATTTACTAGATAAATAGAAATAGGTTTTACAGAAAGGATTTATTGAAGTTATCTTAAGCAAGAATTTATTCTGATACCAATATATTGCTGAACTCCCACCCTAATAAAACTTTCAAGAATATTATCAGATTGGATTAATTCTTTGAAAAGTTAACCTTAGAAAATGTCTTTCAAGATCATTGGTTTTAACCTTAGTTTAACATTTTGATAAATCTGAAGAAGGCATTTTTATTCACAAATCACTGCAAGGAAATAATTTTATCATCACTGTCACTGTTTTTTTTTTTTTAATTTTTTTTAATGCCTTGTGGATGTATTAAACGTTATTTGAAGATTTGGACTAAAATGTGCTAACTTGAATTTAAGTAGCTCTCTGAAATTATGGGAAGCTTAAGGTTTACCACAAAAATAGACACATTTTTTGTTACCCTTCAAAAATTTAGAGAATTGTTACCCTTCAAAAATCTTAAGATATTTATCAAAAATTTAAAACTTCTACTTCCATCCATAACTCATTTTTATTACATTATATTCATCTATTTTTCTTTGTAACAGAAAACTTTAATATTATATTTTAACTTTAATAATCAACTTATAATAAATTATAAATATTTAAATGTATAATTTGATAAGTTTTGATATATGAATACAATTATTTGAAAGCAGTCCTACCATCAAGACAATGAAACTATCTATCACCCTCAAAAGGTTTTTTTCATATATTTCTTATATAAAATTGCTCTGTCTGGCTCCTTTTCATATCACTCCCCTCTACTCCTTGCCCAGGGAACCACTGCTACCTTGTCATGACAGATCAGTTGGCATTTTCTAGAACTTTATGTATACAGAGTCATACTGAATATACTGCTTTTGTCATTCAATCAGCATAAATACTTTGGGATTCATCCCATGTTATTATTTTAACAATAGTAAGTTCCAGGGTACCTGGGTGGCTCAGTGGGTTAAAGCCTCTGCTTTCGGCTCAGGTCATGATCCCAGTGTCCTGGGATCGAGCCCCGTATCGGGCTCTCTGCTCAGTGGGGAGACTGCTTCCTCCTCACTCTCTGCCTGCCTCTCTGCCTACTTGTGATCTCTGTCAAATAAATAAATAAAATATTTCAAAAAAAAAAAAAATAGGGCGCCTGGGTGGCTCAGTGGGTTAAGCCTCTGCCTTCGGTTCAGGTCATGGTATCAGGGTCCTGGGATCGAGTCCCGCATCAGGCCCTCTGCTCAGCAGGGAGCCTGCTTTCCTCTCTCTCTCTCTCTGCCTGCCTCTCTGCCTACTTGTGATCTCTCTCTGTCAAATAAACAAATAAAAAAAATCTAAAAAAAAATTAAAAATAAATTTAAAAAATACTAGGTTCCATTGCTATTACTGAGTAATATTCCATTGAATGTATCTATCACAAGTGGCTTATACATTGACTTACTGATGCTCATTTCGATTTTTTTTTTTAGTTTTTAGTTATTATAGGTAAAGCTTCTATAAATGTTCATGTACAAGTCTTTGTGTAGATATCTGTTTTCATGAAACTGCTCATTAGTAGACAACTGGATATGCAAACGAGGGCCTTCTGAAAAGCTGGGACTCTCCCTATGCCCAGTCTTATCACTGGTATTCTGTTTTCATCCTCACCTGCTTAACACCAGGATTCTGCCAGGTTCACCTCCTTTCTCCCTCCCTATGCCAGAGCCTGGAAACTAAACAGGAAGTAAGCTGCGGCAATCCTAAGACTCATTTCTTTTGTTTCCTAACTCTTAGGCGTCTGTGTCCTTTCATTACCTGATATCCAGTTTTGTTACATTATTTAAATAATTGGTTCATATATCTCTGGAGCCAAAGTACTATTTGGCAGGTACTTAAAATATTAAGAAAATAAAACAAATGAATTATATATAAAAATTTGCTAGCACAAGGTCAAGGTATTCATTCATTAGTATGTAGTACATTTGCTTTTTCTCATCTTACAAATTTTGATCAAGATTTTTTTCATAAGCAAGTATGGTGCACTGAAAATACTATCACATGACTTGAATAGGTCATTTTCTCCTGAGATTGTTTTTGAATCCCTTTATGTCTTCAATGACATTCACTTGTCTCCTGGGTATGTATCTATGGATTCTAAGGTGATGTCATCACCCATGAGATCATCACAAAGACAATCTAGTGTTTATTTGCCAGAGGAATCAAGTTAGATTTCTTCTCAAAGATTTTATTTATTTATTTATTTATTTATTTATTTATTTATTATTTGAGAGAGAGAGAGAGAGAGAGTGAGCAGAACTGGGGGAGTGGGGAGGGTGATGGTGCAAAAAGGGGAAGGACAAGCAAACCCCTGCTGAACAGGGAGCCCAAAGGTGGGCTTTGATCTTGGGGCTCCAGAATCATGACCTGAGCTGAAAGCAGATGCTTAACTGACTGAGCCACCCAGATGGCCCCAGTTAGATTTGTTGTTGTTGTTGATGCTTATTTAGGAAAATTTTTTAAAAGAAATTTTTGTTTATAAGGGGTATATTGGAAAACACAATTTTCTGTAGTTAGAGATATTAGAATTCAAATCCCAGCTCTACAATCTGGCTGTAGATTTTAAAGACATTCTCTAACCTCTCTGCAATTCAATTTTATTATCTGTGAATTTCTACTAATAGGAATACCTTCTTCTCAAGAGTTTTATGACTGGGGAGAGAACAGAACACACAGCAGGTATTCAATGAGTGTAGAATTTTATATATTGATTATCCTGAACAAAGGGTTTATAATGTTAACTCTTCCATTGGTTCTCTCTTTAAAGCTGTGAATTTCAATGTTATTGACTGGATGCTTCTTTTGGCTTATTGATTTTTTGTTTGGGTTGAGTTCTTTTGTAAATGATCAGTAAGTGTTAAAGTAAAAGAAAATGTAGGAGAATTCCATTTGGAGTCTGCTAATTTTATAGCTCATGTATAAACAATAAAGTAAACATTACTGCTGTTTTCTTTGTTCCTTTCAAGAATTGCACTGAATTCTCCTTTGAGTAAAAAAATTATATAACTTCAAAGTATGACAGATAAAGAGGTTTGGATTCCATTGTCATTACACTGATGACGTTTACTTTAGATGAATTTCAAAACGCACTGCTTTTGTGATTCCATAGCAACTATATCTGAAAATAAATAGAATTAAATTCTAAGCATCAGTAGATAGTAATTACAGCTATTATGACATTTATATATATACTAGAAGTCTGAATTTTCAGTGCATGTCACAGAATGACCTGCTAATGTCATCAAACTTGGAAAACCACATCTTAAACATTTTGACACTATGTGATTTAAATAACAAATTAAATCTTTTGCACTTTATCAACTTTTATTTTTTTAAAGAAATTTACTTATTTATTTGAGAGAGAGAGACTGTATGTGAGTGGGAGGAGGGGCAGAGAGAGAGAATCCTGGCAGCAGACTCCTTTCTGAGCATGGAGCCAAAGTAAGGGGGGTGGGGTGGGAGGTTCACATGATACATGAGATCATGACCTGAGCTGAAACCAAGAGTTGGATTTTTAACCTACTGAGGCACAAAGGCACATAGTTTCATGAAATTTTTTAAGAAAGATTTTCTTCATTTATTTGACAGAGAGAGAGCACACAAGCAAGGAGAACAGCAGAAAGAAAAAGAGAAGCAGGTTATCCACTGAGCAGGGAGCCCGATGTAGGGCTCGAAGCCAGGGCCATGGGATCATGACCTGAGCAGAAGGCAAACGCTTAACCAACTGACCACCCAAGTGTCCCTCAAATTTTAAGTAGAATAGAAAAATATAGATGTCATAGTTACACAGAAAATTGGCAAGAGACACACAATTGCTTTAAAGGGAAATGCAACTTACTGGTTGAGTTTGCATTATCAGGATAATTGTCATAATTATAATTTATGACATAAAAGTCCAAATAAATTTTGTGGTTCCCTGGCTATGGACAATGAGTCAATCAATGAATATCCAATGGGCCTGCTATTAGAATGAGTCAATTAACATTTGATGAAAGTAATCAAAATATTTGTCATTTTATACCATATTAACTAGCAAAAGCATATTGTCCAAATCATAAACTTTATTCCAATGAAAATAGAATCATTAACTTAATCAAATTTTGTTTGGTTAAGATAAGAAAATATCAGGGGTGCCTGGGTAGCTCAGTCAGGTAAGCATCGAACTCTTGATTTCAGCTCAGGTCATTACTTCAGTGTTGTAAGACTAAGGCCCAAGTTGGGCTCCATGCTGGGCATGAGCCCTGCTTAGGGTTCCTTCTCTCCCTCTTCCTCTGTCCCTCCCCTGAACCCCCTCTCCTTCTGGCTCTTAAAGAGAAAAAAGAAGAAGAAAAGGATAAGAAAATATCAGAGAAGTAACTATCTTTATATTAACTTCAACTCCAGTTAAATAAACAGAAAAGAATTAGGGGAAAAGTTCACTAGGATTAAAACAGAGTATAGTAGCTATTCCATAGCTATAACTTTAAGATATTTTCTGTTAGATAATGACACAGAACCATACTGAAGGACATCCATAAAGGCTGATACTTTCATTTCAAAGAAAGTTAGCTGCACAGTATTCCACTGAAAAATTATTGGAGAAATCAACAAAACCTACTAATAGCCTATAACAAGGTTAAGAGTTCAAGTTGAAGGTGTATTTTCCTACAAAAATTTCATGTATTTAGGACAATTTACTTACATTCTTCATTCTTCCTATTCATATGCTTTGTGTATTTCCTTATTGGTTTGTTTGCATTTTTCTTTATAATGTTGTAAGTCTTCATTATGTTTGTCATATATGTTATAAATATTTTATAGTGTACTATTTATCTTTTAAATTCAGACATGCCTGTAGTATTGTGGGTATTTTTAATCTTTCAATTAAATACTCAACTCATTAATATTCAATATTTATAACATAATAAATTGCCATTCTATTCTTTGACTACATATGACAGACTTTAATATTTGTTTTACTTGTTGACTATCTTCTAATTTGTGTTAGTAGGTTTTCTTTGAATTGTAGACTTTTTCAGGAGGTTTTGTTTTTTCATTTTAAGATTTTTAAGTTTTATTTTGCTCACTGATTTCTACTGTAGCTGCAGTTTGGTCAGTGACTATGACCTGAGTGCTTTCGCTTCTTTGATATTTTGGAATGTCTTCCATTATAGCCCAATATGTGCTTAATTTTTGTTTACACTGCTTATAAACTTGAATTTTTTTCACTCTTTGTTCAGTGAAGACTATTTTGATTCTTTTTTTTGATTACTTTAAAAATGTTAAGATGAACTTCAATCTCAGAAGCTGATCATTCCCATTCTTGCAAGAAAAAAGCTCAGCAAACTGAAAATCAATTTTTGTTGGATGTATCAGACAACTGAGATTGTAGGACAAATTCCACCTCAAAATCTATAGAGACAGATGAACAGTTACAGCTGGAATTTACTTATCTGGAGCAAAATGTGCTAGAGCCATAAACTGGTAGAACACTTAAATGGTAATTTTGATGAATCGGCTGGAGCCTGAGTATGATCTAGTGTGAAAACAATAAATTCCTTCTGATGGAGACTTAGGGGGAATCCCATACTTTTGTAGGTTTTGTCTCATGAAACTGCACCAGTTCTTGTATTGATGAGCCAAGAAGGATTACCTCATGGCTCTGATAGTGATTGGGAAGAACTAAACACTGTGAAATATGCCTACAGCATTCACACACAAAGTTGTACTCCCCAGGGGAAGAGACTTTATCAAAGCCTTATCCCTTTTGTAGGAAGGACATTTATCAAACTATAGTCTCTAGATTTCCTGACTCACTTTTGGTGTTAAAAAAAAAAAAAAACAGTAACAAGTCATAAACATTATGAAGTTTGAAATGCAGGGAGATAGGTTCATTAAGAGATTTAGATTTAATCATAAGATTGTACAGTGCTTCCCCTCCTCAATGCCTTACAATCAGACTGACAGGGTTCCAGAAAAATAATTCAAGACAATCTTCTTCTGAGAAGTACTTAGGGAATCCATAGCAAAGAAGGGATATAAAAATTAAAAAAAAAAAAAAACTGGAGAAAAGAAAAAAGAACAATTAAGAATTATTGGACAGTTTCTAAAGTGTAACAAACACAAGCAAGATTGGAATAGCAAAAGGAGAAGGAGAGAATATTTGCAATAATTAAGGTGAAGCGTTTTCCACAATTAATGATGACATCGAACTACAGATCCAAGAAGCTAAGAAAATACCAAGCAGGATAAATACCAAAAATCTACACCTAGGTATATCATATTCAAACTGCAAAAACACAAAGACCAAGAGAAAAATCTTAATAGAAGTATATGTACATATGAGAGAGAGAAAAGGAGAGAGATCACATCATCTACAGAGGAACAAGAATAAGAACCGCAGGAGACTTCTCATCAAAAACCATGCAAGATGGACACCTGGGTGGCTCAGTGGGTTAAAGCCTCTGCCTTCGGCTCAGGTCAGGATCCCAGGGTCCTGGGATAGAGCCCCGCATCGGGCTCTCTGTTCAGCAGGGAGCCTGCTTCCTCCTCCCTCTCTCTCTGCCTGCCTCTCTGCCTACTTGTGATCTCTCTCTGTCAAATAAAATAAATAAAATCTTAAAAAAAAAAAAAAAAAAACCATGCAAGCAAAATGAGTGTGGAATGAAATATTTAAAGTGCTGGGTGGGGGTGGGGGGATCAACCTTTAATTTTATATCTAGGAAAAATGTGCTTCAAATGTGGAGGACATTAGAAAAAAAAAAGGTAGAGAACTCCAGAAATGTTCACTCCCTAATAGTAATGATTAAACAGGCAAAAACTGCCAGAATCAACTATTTTGGAATTCTGTTATCTAATAGGAAAAGCATCATGAATGGAATACTTAAGAAAAAAAAAATGCTGAGTTTCAGTAAAAGGACTCTGTGACATGTTGACTTACCCTATTACCACTCTCCCCCTCTGCAGCAGTCTTGAATAAAAGAGCCTGAATTCCTGGTGTAGGCTGTCAGTACCAGAGGAAGCAATATAACCTTCTCAGAAGAATTGTGTTAGCAGTTTTAACTTACCTGGTGGTTCCATGAAGAACTGGCTCAGGGCTTGGCTCTTTTTCACCCACCTTGGAAATTGTCCGAGGCTGAGGAACATTTTCAGGTGTCATTGGTCATAAACATATAAAGGCAAATGTGCTAGATGTTACTTTTGGGGGGCAGGTCATTAAGAAAATATGACCACTGGCCATGAGCTGGACGGGGGGCAATTAGAGGCTCCCTACTCCTTCTCTCATTCCTGGAATGTGTATTCTGCTTTTCTTCCCCAATCCCAGAAGCTTCCCAAAGGATAAAGTCTTGAGACAGAAACATAGTATTGAGACTACCTAGATGGTATATGTGATTGGATCTAGTGAAGGCCTCTATATAAATTTTTAAAATTTAAAAAAAAAAAAAATTTAAAATTTGGTGGGCAGGTGCAAAAACTACTCTTCTTGAGGTCCAAACCTCTTCAGTAAATTCCCTTGTACATTAAAATTGTCACCTGCCAATCTGGAGTGGTCTGCCTCTTTCTTCAGTCTCTCCCTTTCTTCTGCATAGAAGCAGGTTTCAGAACATACCAGAAAACTCCCAAGGCTGTGAACTAGCAGGTGCTATCCAGGACAAAGATCAGAGTCATGCAAATAATAGATAGACTGAAAAGCCTGGGAAGAAAGACAGTGGGAAGGAGACTTTGAGGAAAATAAGGGATTTGAAAATTTCCTTTGCATTCCAAGAAATCTAGAAGGTTACATGCTTGCCCAGGACTAGATGCAGGTTCCAAAAAGACCCAAGAAATCCTAATTTCTCAACTCTTACTGACTTTCTGTGTCCACACAAGTAAGAAGTGAACAACACAAAGGCACAACAGTAAAGGAAAACCCCAACACAATGCCAATTTGCAAAAACTGGGAAAGCTTTGTTTTCTTTGTTTAATTTGGTTTGGTTCTGAATGTATAAGGAAATCTTTGCCAATCACTAACTGACCAATAAGCCAACACAATAAAGACTTCAGAGACTACACATTAGAAACAATGAATACTTTACACAATTATTTCAGAACATTCACTAAACCAACAAACAAAAACACAAAAATCAGTAAGAGAAGAAAATCACAAATAAGTGGAAATCACACAACATACTTTTAAACAACCAATAGGTCAAGGGTCAAAGATGAAATCAAAAGAAAAATTAGAAAATACTCTGAGGAAAATAAAAACAAGAATATATCAAAATTCATTGATTCAGTGAAAGCAGTACACAGAAATTTATAACTATAAGTGACTATATTGTGAGAAGAAAGATCTCAAATCAATACCCCAATTTTCTATCTTTGGAAACTAGGAAAAGGAAAGCAGATTCCCAACACTAGCAAACAGGAAGGTGGAAATTAAAGGGAAAAAAGCAGAGATAAATATAATAGAAAATAAAAAAGCAAAATCAAATGCTGGTTCTTTGAAATGATAATACATTGATAAAACTTTAGCTAGACTTACCAAGAAAAACTGTTATTGATAAAAGAATTCAATGTATGACATTACTACCAACCTTAAAGAAACAAAAAGTGTTATAAGAAAAAAGTGTGAACAACTCTAGGCTAACATCTTCATGACCGAGGTGAAACAGATTCAGATAATCATACAACCTACTGAAACTAACTCAAAAAAATAGAAAATCTGAACAGACATAAAGGGAGTCAAGAGATTGAATCAGTAACCAGAGACATCCCAACAAAGAAAAGCCCAGAACTAGATGGATTCACTGGTGAACTGTACTAAACATTTAAAGAAATAACAGCAGTCCCTTTCAAACTCTTCCAAAAAAACAGAAGCAGAAGAAGTACTTCACAATTCATACTCTGGGGAGAGTATTACTGTGACACCAGGCCAGACAAGGCATCACAAGAAAAGAAAACTAGAGATCAATATTCCTTATGAATATAGATGAAAAATATCCTTAGTAAAGCAATAGCCAAATGAACCCAACAGCACATTAAACAGCTCAGGCTTTATAACAAAGTGAGATTTATCCCAGGAATGCATATAAAAAAATTCATGTAAATTATCCCATTAATAGAATGAAAGGGAAAATCACCTTAATTGATGCTGGAAAAGTATTTTACAAAATCATACACTCTTTCCATGATTAAAAAAAAAAACACCTTAATACACTAGAAATAGAAGGCAACTTCCTCAACATGATAAAGTTCATTTAAGAAAAATCCACAGCAAATATCTTACTTAGTGATGAAGGACTGAAAGCTTTCCACTAAGATCAACAATGAGATAAAAATGCCTTCTTTCCCCACTAATATTCAACATTGTGCTGAAAGTCCTAGCTAGACGAATTAAGCAAAAAAAAGAGAAATAAAAGCAACCATATGGAAAAAAAGAAGTAAACATCCATATTGATAGATGATATGATTTTATATACAGAAAATCCCTATGAAAATAAATTTTATTTCTATACACTATCAGTGAATAATCTGAAAGGAAATTATGATTAGACTAGCAATAAAAGCAGTAAGAGTTTATGGCAGCATTATCTGCAATAGCCAAATTATGGAAACAGCCCAATGTCCATCAACTGATGAATGAATAAAGACATGGTATACACACACACACACACACACACACACACACTCAGAGGAATATTAGTCAGCCATAAAAAGTATGAAATATTGCTATTTGTAATGATTGGATAGAACTCGAGAGTATTATGCTAAGCAAAATAACTCAGAGACAAATACCATATGATTTCACTCATTTGTGAATTTTTTTATTGTGTTAGTTACCACAAAATACATCATTAGTTATTGGTTTTTTTTTTTTTAAGAGTTTATTCATTTATTTGACAGAGAGATCACAAGTAGGCAGAGAGGCAGGCAGGGAGCCTGCTGAGCAGAGAGCCGGATGTGGGGCTGGATCCCAGGATCCTGAGACCATGACCCGAGCTGAGGGCAGAGGCTTAACCCACTGAGCCACCCAGGTGCCCCAAGAATCAGACTCAACTATAAAGAACAAACTGATGGTTACTAGAGGGTAGGTATGTGGGGGGATGACTGAAATAGGTGAAGGGCATTAAAGAACGCACTTGTGATGAACACTTGTGTATGGAAGTGTTGAATCACTATATTGTACACTTGAAACTAGTATTACACTGTATGTCAACTAACTGCAATTTAAATAAAAACTTTAAAAAACAAGAAATTTGGGGAAAATATTAACCAAAGAACTTGAAGACTTATATACTGTAAATTACAAAACACCATTGAAAGAAAAATAAAGGCCTAAATAAATTGTTAAGAAAGCTATAATCTCCCTACCAATGTACAGATTAAACAGAATCCCTATCAGAATTTCAAATGCTTTTCTTTGCATACTTAAAAAAGATGATCCTAAAATTTCTATGGAATCACAAAAAAACCAGAACATCAAAATAATCCAGTAGAACAAATGTGTAGGACTCAGAATTCCAGACTTTAAAACTCAATAAAACTTACTTACAAAGCTATAGTAATCAAGAGAATGTGGTGCAAGCAAAAAGCTAGATGTATAGATAATTTAAATGTATTTGGTAGTCCAGAAATAAACCACTTACCTAGGGTCAACTGATTATCAACAAGGGTGCTAAGACAATTTAATGTGAAAAAAGGTTTTCCCCAACAAGTAGTGCTGGAATAGTTAGATAGCCACGTGCAAAAAATAAAAATAAAATTAGCCCCTCACTACATACTACATACAAAAATGAATGTAAAATGAATCAAAGATCTAAATTTAAGAGTTAAAACTATAAACACCTTAGAAGAAATCAGAGCAATAAATCTCCATGACTTTGGATTTACTAATGGATTCTCACATATGACATCAAAAGCACCAGCAAAAAAATGTAAAAGTCATAAATCGGACTTTCTCATACCAGTATTTTTGTATTAAGTAAATGATACTATCAAGAAAGAGAAAACATACATACATACATACATACATACATACATAAATAAATAAATAGAAAGAGAGAAAACACAGCTCATAGTTTGGGAGTAAACATCTGCAATTCATATATTTGTTAAGAATCAAGTATCCAGGGGTGCCTGGGTGGCTGAGTGGGTTAAGCCTCTGCCCTCAGCTGAGTGGGTTAAGCCTCTGCCCTCAGCTCAGGTCACGATCTCAGGGTCCTGGGATCGAGTTCCATGTCTGGCTCTCTGCTCGGCAGGGAACCTGCTTTCCCTCCTCTCTCCCTGCCTCTGCCTACTTGCGATCTCTCTGTGTGTCAAATAAATAAATAAAATCTTAAAAACAAAAGAATCAAGTATCCAGAATATATTAATAACTCTAACAACTCAACAACAAAAAGAAAGACAACTCAATTAAAAAATTGGCAAAGGACTTGGATAGGCATTTCACCAAAGATTAATGATAGTCAAGAAGGGCAGGGAAAGATGCTCAATATCACCAGTCATCATTGAAATGCAAATCAGAGCCACAAGGAGATACCATTTAATACCAAGCAGGAAGGAAATAGTAATAATAATTACAGTTATAATAATAATTATTTTTAATAACAACATGAGAAGTAACAAGTATGGGCAAGGGTGTGGAGAAGTTGGAACTCTTATACAATATTGGTGGAAATCTAAAATGGTATACAGATGATGCTGAAAGGTTTGGTGATTCCTAAATAAGTTAAATAGAATTACTCTATGATCAAGCAATTCCACCTCTGGGTATATACCCAAAAGAACTGAAAACAGATACTCAAAACAACAGAACAACAACAACAAAAAAAATGTGTACATAAATGTTCAGAACAACAGTATTCACAACATCCAATTGTCCAATGCTTCACCATTAAGTTTGATGTCAACTGTAAGGTTTTCGGAGATGTGTGTTAATGTGTTATAAAAGCTCCCTTCTAGAACTAATCCTAGTCTCCTGCACCAAGAGCAGAGGAAGGAGACATGACTATTAATGCAATGTGATACCTGGATGGGATCCTGGAACAGGTGAAGGACATCAGGTAAAGAAGGAGGAAAACTTAATAAATGATGCCCTGTTGTTAAAAATATCAATATGAATTTGTTAACAGTAACAAACATACTGTCTTAAAGATGTTAATAATTAGGGGTAGGTGCTGAATACATTGATAATATAGAACTCTGTACTATTTCCACAATTTTTCTGTATAAAGTAAGGTTTGTTAAAACTTAATTCTAATTACATTTTGTTTCTAGTTGCATATTTGAACTCTTTGGGGTTACTGTCTGCTCTTTGTTATTTTCTCAAATGTTTAATTTTTTATTATAGTCTCATATTCAACTGGATTTTTGTTGCTGTTTTAGAACCCTAGGAAAGGTGCTTATCTCAACATTTCAACATGTGTAGAAGGAATTTCCTCTTGCTTTTGGCATGTTGATACCAATGTAGAACTTCTTTTTTTCCTCAACCTGGAGCTTCCCAGACAATGATGCATACATATAGCATTTACACATATTATGGAAAGGCATATTAGTGGCTATATATATCTCAAAGAGACGTTTACACTCAAACCCTTGTTGAGACATACACATTTTCATGGGGTCTATCTTTACTGCCTCAGACCAGTTTCACTGGGATTTTAGCTCTCCAGGGCTCCAGCTTTATGAGGCATCTCAGTTCAATACTTTTTTCTAAATTGCCCAAAGTTTGGGTTTTTTAGTAGTCATAAAACATATGCCTTTGTGTCAAGTCACTGAGATCAACAAAGCTCAGCTTCATTCAGCTTAGCATTCTCTTGGTTGTAGCCCCTGGAATTGATATTCCTGTGTTTCTAAGATCAGCTACACACTGAAAAATATATTTCTAATTTTCAGGGAGTACTTATATAGGTTTTAAAGAGAATCATGTCTCCTCATACATAAAATTCTATGTTATACTTCATAGCTGAATTTATGATGATGATGATGATGATGATGATGATGATGATGATGATGATTTCTGGGTTTTTTTTTAAGGTTTATTTATTTGAGAAAGAGAAAGAGAGCAAGTGAGGGGAAGGGCAGGTAGAAAGGGAGAGAATCTCAAGCAGACTGCCCACTGAGCTTAGAACCCAAGGATCAGACTCAATCTCATGACCCTGAGATCGTGACTTGAGCTGAAATCAAGAGTCAGATGCGTAATCAACTGAGCCACCCAGGTGTCCCTGTGGTTTTTGGTTTTAATGTCAGAATGAAAAAGTTCCTTCTTATACCACATTTTGTTAAAAGATTTTATTTATTAGAGCACAAGCAGGAGGAGCAGCAGGCAGAGGGAGAAGCAGGCTCCCTGCCAAGCAAGCAGCCCAATGCGGGACTGGATTCCAGGACCCTGGAATCATGACCTGAGCTGAAGGCAGACGTTTAACCAACTGAGTCACCCAGACGTCCCATTACACCATATTTTTTAAAAAGTCAACTAATTTCATTTCGACTTAAAATTTAAAAATGCTTCATTATATTATTAATTTTGGTATGTATTTTGAGTAATATATTAAATACTATGTATTAGTATATATACATATATATGTTATTCAATTTTTCAAATGTTAGCCAGGTTCTAATATTTATTGAATATGAATTCATTCTCCAATAATTTTACTCATCTCTTTTCATTATTAGTATTATGTACTGTCCTGTACTGTACTGTATTATACATTGTCTTGAATAGTTTAGAAGTGTTATTCCAGGGATGCCTGGGTGGCTCATGTGATTAAGCATCTGCCTTCAGCTCTGGTCAATATCCCAGGGCTCTGGAATCAAGTCCCACATCAGGCTCCTTGCTCAGTGGGGATCCTGCTTCTCCCTCTGCCTCTGCCTGCTGCTCTCTCTGCTTGTGCTCTCTCTGACAAATAAAAGAATACAAATCTTTTTAAAAAAGGTTTTTTTCCAGAACAACATATTCATTCATTCTCTTTCTCTTTCCTTCCTCCTACCTTTTAAAACAAGTGGTTTGGGAGGAATTTGAGGTATAAAATCCACCACTGAAGAGTTGGGTGAGAGTGTCCTATATTTACAGATTAATATGAGTATTGTTGAATTTTTCATTAATAAACAATTTCCTTAACATCTCCGTGCCTTAATCACCTCATCTAAGAACTGGAATTAATGTGCACCTGCTTCATAATGATAATACCGGCCTCATGAGATTATTTTGACTATTAAGTTAGCAAACATTTATAAAGAACCTAGACAAGAACTGGGTATCAGCCCTGGTTGGAAAGAATCAGTAAAAAGAAGAAGATGTACACATGATAGAGGGATCATCGATAGAGCAGTATTTCAGAGGAGGCAACAAGTAACAGAATTCCCCAGGCCTGGGGGAGGGCTGCTAGCAGCCTTGCTTGCTGGGTCAGTTTAGAAAGTTAAAAAGGGTTTAGATTAGATAGTGAGGATTTAGATAAATTTTAGGATCTTAAGTAGGAAATTTAATTAATCCTTATTCCCCCCTTAGGGAAATAAGAAGGTTGATTGCCAAAATAGATAAAGGATAAAGTTTGTGGTAAGAGGTATTGGCAGAGAAGGTTTGAAATAGTAGCTCTGGAAAATGGGGAGAAAATATATAAGAAAGCATAACAATTTCTGACAGCATTCAAGTCTCAAGAATGGACACTTTGGTAGATCATATTATATCTTCCAATTCTTCATTCTAAGACCAGCATCTCCACTTACTGGTTAGCATCTATATTGGAATCTTCATTAATATTTTTAATATCACACTGCATTAACCTGGTAAATACTGCTAGTGTTATACTTCCTTACTTGAACATGTGTGTATTAAACATTAGCTTACCCTACGAAACTGTGTGTTCTTTAAAATTACTATCTCCCTGGTCCTTTTATTCCAACTGTTAAGCAGAATTTTTTTTTAATTTATGAAAAATGAAAAGAACAAGACCATGAGAAGCTAAAAGTTATCCTTAAGTGCTGTCAGAACAAATTAATGATGCACCAAATGAAATATAGAAATACCTGCACACATAAAATTAGAAATAGATACACCTGATTTTGATTTTTTTAAATCATCTAACAGATATAGAAGAGTAAATATAAACTTACAAAACTACCCAATAAAAATTACTTCCCTAATTTGCATTCCTATTGCAGGACTGGTTTGTGATTTTTTGTTTAAAGGCTTTATTTATTTATTTGACAGATAGAGATACAAGTAGGCAGAGAGGTAGGCAGAGAGAGAAAGAGAGGAGGAAGCAGGCTCCCTACTGAGCAGACAGCCTGAGAGGGGCTTGATCCCAGGACCCTGAAGCTAAAGGCAGAGGCTTTAACCGCTGAGCCACCCAGGCGTCCCTTGTGATTATTGTTGTCGTTGTTTAAAGATTTTATTTAGTCATTTGACAGACAGAGATCACAAGTAGGCAGAGAGGCAGGCACAAAGAGAGGAAGGGCTGAGCAGAGAGCCTGACACTGGGCTAGATCCCAGGACCCTGAGATCATGACCTGAGGCGAAGGAAAAGGATTTAACCCACTGAGCCACCCAGGTGCCCCTGTGATTGGTTTTAATTTAGAATCCAGATGGCTTTGTTTATGCTCTAGATTTCTTATGAGGTTGTATAAAATTTCTGGAGAGCAGCACCTTTTCAAGGAGGCAGAAAGAACATGGATAATTGCCCTGTTCTCCTCTGTCCTATCAAGCCTGGAGTTTAGGTCAGGACTATTGACTGAGTCAGGTACCCTTCGTCATCCTTATGTAATAATTTGGAAAGCTGCCTGTGTGATAGAGTCAGTGGCAAACTCTGAGACAATAATCACTACGATATATAAATGTATCAAATCAACCCTTTGTATACCTTAAACTTATACAATGTCATAGGTCATTTACATCTCAATAAGGAAGGAAGAAAAGAAAGTTGTCTAGTTAAGAGAAATGTATTATAGGCAACCCCAGCATCTGAAAACTTTCAGGAAAACCATTTGAACCTTCTATTACAAAGTGGATTACTGGCAATTCCAATCTACCGAAATCAGTGCAATGCATATTTCTCAAACTCAAATACACTTTAGTGTCCTTCAGCTGTCTGAAAATGGCCACTCCAAATGATTGCTTTGTGTATAATTCCAGTTTTATTATCTGGACATATTAAAGAGTTTACAAATTTACATATTGAAGCTTCAGCCTCAGGCTGCAGTGACTTATTACTATGTCACAGCTCATATCCTTTCTTTAATACTGTGTTTCCTAGAGATACAACGATCAAGTCACAAGCTGTATGTCACTGCTGTCACTATTCAAAGGACTCAGAATCCAGGGGTCAGGTTTGTTCTTCAAGGACTTTTGCTATAAGTAGAGGCTCACGCCATCATCAATCACTTTCCTTTTTATAGGTATTTTATTTCTACTATAATTTTGTAACAGTATTAATATAGTTTTCCTGAATCATAGGTTTATTATTCACTTCAACCTCATTTAGCAGAATTTAAAAGTTTGTAGGAGAGAAACTGTAGAATCTAGATATTGGAAAAACTGCAGAATAAGGTTTTTTTTTTTTTTTTTAATTAGATCTTGGGGATCCTGGGTGGCTCATTCAGATAAATGTCTGCCTTCATTCAACTTGGGTCATGATCCCAGGGTCCTGGGGTTGAGCCCTGCATCTGGCTCCCTGCTCAGCAAGAAGCCTGCTTCTCCCTCACCCTCTGCATCTCCCCCTGCTTGTGCTGTCACAAGCCTTCTCTCTCTCTCTCTCTGATAAATAAAGATCTTTTTAAAAATAAAAATTAGAACTCACATACACATACTCCTTTATCAGTGAGGCAGCATAATTTCTTTAAACTGGTATTTGCATTTTCAGTTGGTTTATCATTCTTCTGCCCCTGGAAGCAAGGTTGTAGCATGTGGCGGGGTAGGGGTGGGGGGTTGTCAAGGAAAGAAAAGGTAGAGAGTTCTTAGAAATTCAGAGTATAGAACAGGAGATGAATATATGAATACTCATGGAAAATTATAAGTTTACAGGTGTAAGATTAAGAACAATTAATAAAAAAGCAAAGATACCTAAACACAGAACACTTATTTTGATGTAACGACACATGGGAGGAATGACATGTTCACAGACAGAGACTGAAGGGTGAGAAGGAAAATACTAATGAGGTTTGCAGAAGGAGGATTCTGTTTATACCCATCTCGGAGGAAAAAAACAACTATTGCCCTGATGACCCCTCTCCCCAAGCCCTCCGTCCCTGAGATGGGCAGCTGATTGAACTTCAAATGGCGAATGATGGCAGAAGAACCAAGCCAGAGATGTGGCAAAAGCAATAAGATTATTTTCTTTCAGAATTTGATCAAGGAATTAGGTTTTGATTTTGGAAGCTGTGACTGGTGGAGCTACCTTCTGCCATGTTATATATTTAAGAAGGTAAAGTGGGTCAACGGAGAACAGCATGAAAACAGAGCACAGAGAAGCAAAGGAAAAATAAATCTACCCTATAAAAGAGAAAGGAAGTCCCTTGTGCCTGCTCAGTTCTGCATTTTCCTATATTTGTTTTGTGTGAAAAATCCCTTGTATTTTTATAATAAAGAGTCACATAATAAAGTACAGAAGAGTGCCAGTACTATTAATATTTGGTAGCTAAGAAACAATAAATATGTCCCTCTGTATTTTTTCTCTCTTGAAAGAAACCCAAGATACTACTGATACATGTGAAAGAACAAAATGGGGAGGGGGAGGAGGATAACAAACTTCACTTGAGTTTTTCTATAAATAAATGCAAAATCAGGAAATATCTGTGGATTAGGATTATAGACCATCTATATATCTTAAAGACAAACACAGATTTCTTTTTTAAATGTGAAATTGATCTTACAACTAATTAATGTCCAATTAGGAAAAGCAGTTAAGTACATACCAGTTCTGTACTTTTAACTATTGAGTCTACCCAAATTAATGAAATGCTAATCTTCTGATGTGAGAAAAACAATTAGTTTACAAATAAAATATGAACCATCTGGGTTTCCAAACTTTGCAAATTGTCCCCATCGGAATGAGCTTTGATATTGAGAGGCTGCAGCAATAAGGTTAATGTTATCATCATTTTCTCAGCACTTAAAAAAGCTGATTACTCAAAATGTGCTTAAACAGTGATGAAGAGATACTGGTTGAACAATTTTTTAATGTTTACATTAATCACCTGAAATATTTCCCTAAAATTGAAAGAGCTGGTGACTTAGCAATTATCAGAGAGATAAGTGACATAATGTTGATATTAACTAAACAGAGCCAATTTTCCTTTCTTAAATTTTTTTATTTAAATTCCAGCTAGTTAACATACAGTGTAATATTAGTCTCAGGCATACAATATACTGATTCAACATTTCCACACATTACCTGGTGCTCATCACAATTGCCCTCCTTAATCCCCATCACTTCTCTTCCCCATCCCCCCACCCACCTCTCATCTGGTGATTATCCGTTTGTTCTCTACAGTGAAGAGTCTGTTTCTCGTTTGCTCATAGATTTTGTTTCTTAAATTCTACATGAGTGAAATCATATGGTATTTGTCTTTCTCTGCCTGACTTATTTTTCTCAGCATAATACTCTCTAGCTCCATCCATGAAATGGAAGATTTCATTACTCCTGTAATGGAATGTGTGTGTGTGTGTGTGTGTGTGTGTGTGTGTGTGTGTGTCTTCTTTATCCATTCATTGCTCGATGGACATTTGGGAAGCAGAGCCAATTTTCAGCTGCTTTCATTTAAGTAAGAGGGGAAGCCTGGTCCAGGTCAGCTATAGAAAGCGGGTGGCATGTGTAGCTTCAGATTCCATTCTTTCCCCACTGGTAGAGATCACTATTAATTATGACACTTGATTTCAGTGTATCTAGGTGTTGCCACAGATTCCTTTTCAACATTTTGTGAGAAAAAACGAATTTGTCATCCCTACTAGTTAGGTTGTAATTTGTTATTGTTGTTGTTGTTATTGTTAAAGATTTTATCTATTTGATAGAGAGAGAAGTAGGCAGAGAGGCAGGCAGAGAGAGAGAGGTGGAAGCAGGCTGCCTGCTGAGCAGAGAGCCCGATGCGGGGCTTGATCCCAGGACCCTGAGATCGTGACCTGAGCCGAAGGCAGAGAGAGGCCTAACCCACGGAGCCACCCAGGTGCCCCAAGCCTGTAATTTTTATAAAAGTAGAGTTTGGGGGGATCTGAGCAGAAGGTAGTATTTGACATCAACTCATAATAAACAATGAAGTATGTTTTGATCATTTTTCTCTTGGACACATATTTCATGAGAAAATCATAGCTTCCATTATTCAATAAAGACTGATAATGAAAATGTTTAGAAAATGCTATCACTTACTTAATAAGCACCCCACTAAGTTCTAAGCACTGTGCTAAGTCCTTTATCATACTTACCTTGTTTAATTATAACAGTAATTCTATGAGATAAGAAGTGGCATTTCCACTTTTACAGAGGTGGAAACCAAGATGTGAAATAATATGGTCAAGATTATTGAAAAATTTGCTAACAACCAGTATTTCATGGCAAGGTGATCTGACTTCAATGCTATTATCTGAACAATTACTCCTTCAGTCCAGGATTCAGAGGCTGACTGACTGCCCTTTGCAGGAAAAGTTGTACTGCAATGACCTCATTGTGTAGTACTTGAAAGGAGTACTTACTCATTAATTAAGGAAAATTTCCCTTTGGCAAGAACAGTCTCTATTGTAATGAAAAGTACAGCACTCGTCTCCAATTTAATCGGGATTGGGATGCTTTCAGTTCTAATGGCAAAGAGGAGGCAGCTCTGAGTCATTACTTACGACCACACTCAGTCTTCAGAATAATCATCAACCGCGGAGGACCATATTCTTTACTTCAGGACACCAGAGCAAAAATAGTTTATCTCCTTTTCCTTTCAACCTGAGTGGATTAGATTATTACCAGCAGCGGCTATTGACTTTAGAACAGTGGTTACTTCCTAGTGTCTCCCAAAGAGACATGGGCTACATGTTATTTTTACCACTTCCAAAGCCTCATAGAATCTGTACAAGTATCTGTACTAAGTCTTTGTTAGAATAAGGAAGATGTCATGTGCCCTTGATTTTAATAAGGATTGTATCGAATCAATATGATATTGCAAAATGTAACCCAAGTTTCATGTATTTCCTCCAAATACATCTGGGTCTAGGCACTTTCTGACAGCACTCACCTCCTCGCATTCCAATGTCTCCATCCCATATGATACTGTTACTGTTCATTTCTGCCCTAGATGTCACAGGAAATGAACCATAACGTTGCATAATGGCTTTCATATGAAGGTCAATTTATTACTGTTTCGGAGTAACTGTATTTGGCAGAATTACATAGTGAAACCCAAGTGCTGGGCTCCAGAACTCCTAGTCTACAGGTCAGCACTTAGATTGCAACCGTACTATTTCTTCCTTCATTCCCACTTGTGAGGAAAAAATAAAAAAATAAAATAAAATATAAAGCCCAAGGAGGGGATGCCAGCATTTAATGAGTACATGTTATGTGATAGAAACTATATAATGCTTTATAGCTATTCTCTCATTGATGATCCTGTACAGCAATCCAATAAAACATGTGCCATTGTTATCCCTGGATGGGAGAAATAAATAACTGAGATAGATTCACATAATAAATAGCTTAGTTGGGATTCATACGCTGCTCTAAATGTCACAGACAGTGAGGCCTTTACCCGTTGTTCCAGATCTACTTCCCCAGCTTCTAACTATCTCCCTATACAGTGCTAGTGTAGATATTAATCCCTAGCATCTTCATTTTATCAGGGCACAGAACCTGGTTCCTGAATTTGGACTATGATTTTCCATACTAGAATCATCTCTCTTTATTTCAAATAAGGAACCCTGTATCTTACGTCAATGGAACCCTGATATATGATTGATACTTCTATTTCACCCGATGAGGAAGGACCATTTGGGCACACAAAACTCACAAAAGTCTAGAGCATTATATGGGATTTACACTTTTCAACAGAGTTTTGATTATGAAAAATTAGAACAAATTAAAGGCTCTAGATGGGGGGGGGGGGAAGAAGAAGAACAAGAGTCAGTTTCTATGACCAGCTGTTATAATACTCTGATAAAGTTATATAGCTTTACACCCTCCAAAGATTATTTTGTAGTACACACAAGAGATTTTTTTTTAAAGATTTATTTATTTATTTGACAGAGAGAGAGATCACAAGTAGGCAGAGAGGCAGGCAGAGAGAGAGGAGGAAGCAGGCTCCCTGCTGAGCAAAGAGCCCAATGCAGGGCTCGATCCCAGGACACTGAGATCATGACCTGAGCCGAAGGCAGCAGCTTAATCCACTGAGCCACCCAGGCGCCCCAGCACAAGATTTTAGTTGAATTCTCTTAGCTGGTTCCATCATTCCTCTGATAGTGTGGTGCAGGGGATAAAGTCTGAGATCAGAAAGATATGGCTCTGAATCCTAACATTATTATATAAAAGCTTTGTGAGCTCAAGGAAATTAAAACTCCCTGGACTAACTGGTAACTGTCTTCCTACCACCAAAGAAAACAAACAAACAAACAAACAAACAAAAAAACCCACAAAACACACTCTGAAAAATTACCAAAAATAAGATATATAAAAAAAAAAGTAAAACAGTAACCACTGATGATTTTCTAATATGCTTTCAATAACGGCCAAAACAAGTACACACAAACAACCATCATTACACTTCATAGTTCCCTCTCTTATCTCATTCTCCACATACAAATTACCGCTAGATTTATATATGCTATCCATTCCAAATTCTCCTCTACAAAACTCTTTTGTATTTGTCTTTAGACCATGACTTCAAACATTATATCTCAAAAGCCCTTAACAGGCACCAAAAAAATAAATAAATAAAAAAGAAAAAGTGAATTAAGTTTACTAAAATAAAGAACATTTTCCATGTTGTAGGGGAAAAAAAACACAGCAGCAAATACCAAATATCAAAATATGATCAGGAAAATTCTTAGAAACATTGCAACTGAACAACTTGATTCCAAATTATAATTTGAGCAAATTCTTAAAAAAAACACACTTCTTTCCTGCTGCACCGTATACACTTAGTGTGTGCTGTGTGTGTATATGTGTACACACACACACACACACACACACACGCAGTTGCTTAGCTGCCCAAACTGAAAACATGATCTTTGTTTTATGGAATACTAGGGACAGTCATACTGAAGATAAAGAAATAAGCTCTCAAATTATTGTGTCCCACATGGAAATTATTCCCCAATTGTCAAGGACATTTTTGAGAAATTAAAACTTCACATCCATGGAGGTAAAGGTGAGAAAGGTGGCAATTCAGTTGAATAAGAGATTCTTACATTGTTGAATAAGCAAAAGAATGTATCAAACTTTAGAAACTAACTTTACTTACCATTATATTCCACAGGTCCTCCTGTCTGGAAAAGTTAATCTGGGACATAACCTATCACAAGATGATAGTAAATTCTGTTTCTTTGGTGACATAATATGGAAGAGAAACCCAATTTCATTAATCTATTCATACCCCTGCTCCTGACTCTAACATCATAAAGCATTTTTACATTTTTAACAGAACTTTACATTTTTTTTTTAAAGATTTTATTTATTTATTTGACAGAGAGAGATTACAAGTAGGCAGAGAGGCAGGCAGAGAGAGAGAGGAGGAAGCAGGCTCCCTGCTGAGCAGAGAGCCCGATGTGGGGCTCGATCCCAGGACCCTGAGATCATGACCTGAGCCGAAGGCAGAGGCTTTAACCCACCGAGCCACCCAGGCGCCCAACAGAACTTTACATTTTAACAGAAGCATCTGCAACATTTAATCTCAGGTAATTCTTACTTTTTTCTATGTTTTCTGTTTCTGTTTTGTTTGAGAAATTCTTGGGTATTTTGGTAAGACTCTCGTCCACTATTATGATAATACAAATGAAATAAGCAATGAAAAATTATGTCACACAACTGTCAATATATATTGTTTTAAGTGGCCTACTTAATATAGCTGTAGTAAGGATTATATGGTCTATTCGAGTAAAAGTGTTTAGACTATCTTACACCTATATAAATGTAAAATTTTTTAATTTTTTTTTATTTTTACACAGGTAAAATGAAATCTATTTTTAAAAGAAAAACCAGTATTCTTTTTTTAAACTCAATTAAAATAATTGTATAGGCATATTAAAATATCATGGTTCTCCTTAAAAGATGATGGAAAGAAATTAACTAATGGGGATTAGGTGACATTTCTGACCAACCCAGATTCATCTGCCATGAAATACAGTTTTCTTCTGTATGCTGAGTTCTCACATCTAGAGTTGGGATCAACTTGTGATGTGCACTGAAGGACTATCCTGCCTCTATCAAAAGTCATTTAGTTTTTCTCATCAGAGGATATACCAATCAAGATCCTTTACTCTCAATTCATACATCCTCATACTATGGACTGTCCCTTAGAACATGAATATGGTCTCTCTTCAGCCTCAATATTTTTATCAAGTTTTATCTTCATGAGGATCTTAACTGATAAGCACTTACATTCTGCTGTCATGGTAACATGGCAGGAACATATTAAAAAGTTTAAGGCTTTTGCTTTGCCAGTTTTTAAATGCATTTTCAATTATCCTGATTGTATCAGTTTTCTCCTGCTGCTACCACAAATTATCAAAAACTTAGCAGCTTACAATAATACAAATTCCTGATTTTATAGTTCCCCAGGTCAAAATATTGCCATGGATCTCAAGGGGTTAAATTAAGGCAGAAGTAGGGCTGAGTTCCTTTCTGGAGATTTTAGGGGGAGAATCTTATCCCTTGCTCATTTCTTGGGGTTGCAGAATTGAAATCCCGGTTGCCTGGCAGGATACCAGGATACCAGTCCATACCCAGACCTTCAAGGTCTTCTATGTGCTATGACTAGTGGCCCCCTTCCCCTGTCTTTGAAGCTAACAACACTGGAATGAGTCCTTTTCACACTTCAAATCATACCTGTTTCTACCTGCATCTTACTTGACACAAGTCACAGGTTCTCAAACTACAGCATGAACATCTTTGAAGAACCTAATGTACTGATTAAATATCTCCCAGATTCTCTAGACAGAAAGAATCTGTGGTCTGAATACTACAGACAGTTTCACCCATAAAAGCTAAGCAAAATGATGCATCATGAAAATCTAAGAAAAGTGAACTGTGGATTTCTTCAACTTTTTAAATCTATATTTAGAGCACCGTCTGAATTTGTCAACATTTGGAAATCAGTTACCATTTGCAGAATGCTTCACTTACCAAAAAGTTGTGTGTGCAACGTAATCAGACAAGGCTGTCTAATCTTTCTTTAAAAAAAAAAATACATATATATATATATATATATATTTATTTATTTGCAAGAGCGAGTGAAAGCACACAATCAGGGGGCAGAAGCAGAGGGAGAGGGAGAAGCAGACTCCCTGCTGAGCAGAGAACCCCACGTGGGGCTTGATCCCAGGACTCCAGGATCATGACATGAGCCGAAGGCAGACACTTTACTGACTGAGCCACCCAGGCGTCCCTGTCTAATCCTTCTAATACTATTTCAAGGAATGGTTGAAATCAAAGACGCACTATTTATCGAGTGAGTGTTTGTACTATACAAAGTAGCCTTCTAAGTGCTTTATTGTCGACCCTTGCTGCCATTCCAGAGGCAGGCTCTATCCTGTATTTTTAATACTATTCGAAAGATGAGGAAACTGAGGAGCAGAAAGTTCACATGGTCAGTCATAAGCTTAGCTGACATTTGAATACAGGGTGACGACCTCTAGACCAGCTCTGGCCACAGGCACTCTCAGTGATGACATAAACGTTCACAGCAGCTCTCCCGCGTGAGGTAATGTCTCTCTTACATGTGGCAATTGAACACTCATAATGTGGCCAGTGTGACTGAGGAACTGAACTGTCTGGACTGTATTTCACTTTAATTAATTTAAACTTAAAAAGCCTCACGTCGCTAGTGGCTACCATTCCAGTGACTGTAATTCTAGGGGCCATCCTCTAAACACCCACAGAACAGCCTCAAGAAAGTATTTCCCTACTCTTGATTCATCTTTGACAAACAGATGCCCGGCAATTCAAGTTATGCTTTGTGTTTCTGCGTTTTAGAAACAGAACATGTCTAGCATTGTAAATAGCTTAATTTAACAGTTTATCTCTTGTAATGATTTGTGGAAACAAAATAGGAAAGAAATCTGCTTGACAGACCATTTTATCTTGTCTTCCACTTCTGTGTAGGTGAGAGAAATCACTTGTGGTTAATACACAGTATTTTGTAATAGAACATTGTGATATAAATTTAGCATTGATTTTCCCTGCGAATGCAAATGGCCTTTCTTTTCTTTTCTCTTCCTTTTGGTCTTTTTGTGGAAAGTCTCAAACACACAAAAGAGCAAGGAGAATAGTATATTGAAACACGGTGTCTTCATTATTCAGCTTTAAAATTTATCAGCTCCTGGCGACTTTTATGTCTTCTTTACTCCCACTCACAAGATGAAGCAGATGATGTGTTTCAATTGATTGTAATTATGATTCTAATTGATGTTGAAATGGTCCCAATTTTGGCTAGTGGGAGACTATTCAATTAGCTGATGCATTCCTTTATTATCTGCATTTTATTCTACCAACTGCATCTTTAGGTTCATTTATTTAATTTAACTTTTGATTTTAGTGATTTTTAATGTAAGTTAATTTTATAATGAGGTAAAAATTTCCCAGTATTCTGAAGTAGAATACGAAAAGGAAGATATAGTAAAAAAACAATCTGTATCCCAGTTCCCCCTCCCTTTTTAGTTTCCCCTCTGGGTAATAATTTTTATATTGCAAGACTTACCTATCCATTAAAAATATATAAACAAATACATAGATATATCCATTTCTTTCATAGTTGGATAAAAAAGTAGGTTGTTAGCACACACACTTTCTTCTCTTTGCTTTATTTAACAGCAGTTCTGGTAATCTTTCTGTAGAACTATGTAGAGATGCCCTTCATTCCTTTTGTTATAGATGCATGGTACATCATTGTGTGGATGAGCTATTTTTTATTCAACAAAGTCTTTATGGCTATGTATTTGGTTAATTTTTAGACTTTTACTATTACCAATAGTTTTGCAATTAATGATGTTGTTCATAAATCTTTGTATATTTTTGCCACTACAAGACTTTCTGTCTTACCCAGATAGTCATGGGAACAAATGTTAGAATGCAAGCGCCTAACTCTTTGACCTTTCTGAAGAAGGTCATTATGTGAAACCCAAGTTCAGGCAGCCTGTGGGGATATGATCACTCACTACATTGTTACCCAAGCAGATGTTACCCATTGTTGCCATGTTAGCCATGCACCACACTTACACATAAAAATGTGAAGGCAGTGGGTGACTTCTAACACTTTAAACACTCCTTGATCTCTCTTCTCAGTCACCAAGCTAGGATGTCATACCAGAAAACAGTCACTGTCCCTCTTCCCAGGAAAGTTCTAGGACCATATCACTGTTCTGTTACTTCCTAGCGTGGTAATGCAGAGATAATGAAGCAGTTTCTACCAGCACCTCGACCTCTCGCTAAATTATCACCTAAAGGAGAGACAGACCGTCAGCCTCTGCTGTTCAATCCCAGATCCTGACTGGGCCCTGTGTGCTTGAGCATAGGGTCACTGCACTTTAAAGATCTCATTCACAAAGGAGGCTCTCTGCAGCTTCTTCTGGTGCTCCCCTCCACCGCCCGTGGTAGGGAAGTAAGCACGTTCAGCAGATAGTGTTTCTTTTTCTCCTTATCTTTCTCCGTGTCTCTGTACCATCTATCTATTGCTGTTTCCCTCCATAGATCAAAAGGCCACATCTGTTCCCACAGGGAAGGAAGCCTCTTTCTCCTGCCACTTGGCAGGGAGTATGTAGCCCTGGGGACAAATGTGACCTCATTTATACTGCACTTCTCTGCATACCCTCCTATACTAGCAGATGCCATGAGTTTTCTTTTATCTGAATATTTTTTAGGGCTAAACAGCTTAAGAAACTTGGTTGTTCTTACTGGTCTTATAAAACTTACCAGATTTGTCTGTACTATATGGCTAGGGACCCAAATATATCTGGTGACGTATCACTACTTTACAGTTTTATACCACCAATCTCCACTGTGTTGATCATCCTCACAAATCTAAACATATTTATTTCTCATGCTTTGGTAGTAGAAACACTTACACAAAGAGCAGAGATCATAGGAGAATTCAATGTTTAATTATTTGAATAGTAACACTACTGATTTTACTATCCACTGCAAAATGCCAAGCAAAGAATTTGAGTCTTAGATACAAAAGAGTCTCTCTTCCAATCAGTAAAGAACAAATGATTGATGTCTATTATGTGATTCAATTCCACAGCAAAGTACGGCTGTCACTAATAAATATAAGGGAGCCGTAAGTTCATTTTACAGGAAAAGGTTGAAGTTTCTATTTGGCATTTGAGTTATAAATTAGCCTCCTTTTACCTCCAGCTGTATAACATATTCTTAAAATCTTATAATTCAGAACAGAAATATATCCTAGAGGATCAACTAATATTTCATAATGATTGATTGATAACTAACAAAAAAGTATTCTCAAGGCTGTGAAAATTGGTGACTTTATAATTCCTACTGCATTGAAATGTCTGCATATTAAAATAAAATGTGATATTTTTTATAATGGCATCCTAGAAAACGCGTATCAACATCAATCATCAGTTATGTGTTATTAGTAACAAAATCATACAAGTAAAAAAGTAAAAAAAAAAAAAAAATCATGCCTAGAATCCCCGACCCATGTATAAGAGTTTGCTTAGCCTATGGTTCCAAAAAGGAGAGAGGGGAAAAACAGAGTAGCATTAACCACACTATAAGACACAGACTGAAAAATCATTGAAATTCTGGGCACGTCTGGGTGGTTTAGTCAATTAAGTGTCTTCCTTTGGCTCAGGTCATGGGTTCTGGGGTCAGTCCCACATTGGGCTGCCTGCTCAGTGGGAGTCTGCTTCTCCTTCTTCTTCTTTGCCCTCCATCCCCACTCCTGTGCACTCTCGCTGTCTCTCAAATAAATAAATACGATCCTTTTAAAAAATAATTGAAATTCTATAAAACCCAGTTTCTTCATCTATTAAATGAGAGGTAATACCTTCCTCAAAGTTTAAAATATTAATAAAATGAGTTGATAAATGTGGAAGTCCCAAAGCAGAGGCCAATTATCTACCCAACTTCCCAAAGAACCTTAAGCACCAGCCTCAGCCCAATGAAGAAGAAGAAAGTATATGAAGACCCATGTCACCCTGAAGCAGTGACCTGACCGACTACGTTGTTTTCTCAGTTGTAGAGCAAAGAAAGGCATTGATGTCTGCCCCTCCCACGCTATAGAGCTCATGTGGGGCATTTCACTGTAGGAAATGACCTTAGTGCTCACTTGGGCCCAAGGAGGCAGAGTGGTACCCACAGTTACATGGCTTTATGAGTCATCGTGCTAGGAGAAGACCCAGGCCCCCTGACCCTTGGCCCAGGGCCCTTTTGCACCAGTTTACACTGTAGCTTTACATGAAAGGGTTACTGTCATCCTGCCAATGTGAGGGACTTAAGTGGAGACTGAGCACATGGAGGCTTGGAGCAGGAAAGTGTAGATTTTGAGATCCTTGTTTGTGGAGGGTATGCCAGAAATGGGTCGGAATTTAATGAAATAGAAACAGGACTTAAAAAAAAGAAGAAAGAAAGAAAGAAAAGAAAAGTGAGAGAGAGAGAGAAAGAGAGAGAGACCAAACTTGCTTGGACTTCCAATGTTTTATCAACAGTATTATCATAGGAAGAGTCTGGCGACTATAGTCTCCTACTACAGAAATGACAGCTTCTTCTAATTCTCCTGCTGTCTCGGTTATGTGACTGCTAGTACAAGAAAGACAGAGATCTTTGGATTGAAAGGTAAGAAAAATCTGGGTTAAAAAGAAGTGATCAGCCACTGGCTATTCACCTTGCATGACACACCAGCTGAAGTGAAAAGCAGCAAGAAAATCTCTGTACCAACCTCTTGCTTACCTCATGTATATGCTTCCATGCAATATCAACTAAAGATTCCCTTCTTGTGACAAGCACAGACAATAATATTTAATGGATGTGCTGCATCCATGTATTAAAATTATCACTGAGTATAGCCCTGCCTACCATACTCCCTGTCTTTTTCAGTTTCTCCAATGTCCTTTAGGTAGTCAAATTTATACTATATCATATATAACTCTAATCCACCCATCCTTTTAGTAGACAGGCAAAGTATGGTCACCTCGTCCAAACATAGCCAACTCACAAACTCTACACCTGATCTATAACACTTCTAGGAAACAAAAAGCTATGCCACCTGGATTCCTTCTTTGTAAAACTGAGCTTAGAAACAGCATGAGAATGGGGCAAGTGGCAGGAGAATCAAAGCTGGAAAGCCATGATGAGGGATGATGCATGGTGAGGACATTAATTAGCAAAGAGATGTAAGGTGAAGTCTATAGGTATTAAGACATAGCAGTCAACAAAATGATAGATTAACAGTAAGGACTCTCATTTGCAAGTGACACAAACTCTATTTAAATTGGCTGACACAGTACACAAGTCCACAGCAGAATTTTAACACAGAGCTGAAGCCAGGCACCAAAATGCTTGTACAGGGAGTGGTACTACACTTCTGCTTCCTTACGTGTTGGCTTCGCGCTCTCAGGCTGGTCCTGCTCTCATGGTGGACCACAGCGGCACTGGTTTAATGGCATCATGGGCCCAATTTAGGTGAAAAGGGGAACTGCACTTTCTGAGAATTCCAACAGAAGTCCCAAAGTCTGTGGTACTCTGGCTGGTCAAGTTGCTATTCTCCTTAGAGTCTGGGTAAGCCTGAACCAATAAAAATAATTGAGATTTTAGAGACGCCATTAGCCAAGAAAGAACAGGATGATGTTACCAGAATAAAGCTGAATGAGTGCTGAGCAGGCTAGTATTATACACATTGGTGGCCTATGACCTTTAGTCACTTACAACTGTAGTTTTTAAAGGTTACGAAAACCATATTGCTAAACTAATAATGGTAATTTTTAAAATAACTACCCATATTTATATTCAAGGAGACATATCTATGTATCACCATCCAATTAATCTGTAAATATTAGTTGAACAAGTATCATTTGCTTAAAACCAATCCAAGCTCTAAGAATACAATGGCAAATACCAGGAGAGAAGTGTATGTCAGAAGCATGTAAATAAATAAATAAATGAGAAAGTTATGCAGAGAATTAAAATATGGTGAAGGGCTAACATGACTAGGCGGTGACATTTTTATGGGGAAGATTTCTCTGAAAAGTTGATATTAAACCTGAATCTTGTCAAAAAGTTTGCATCCAGCTCATTGTAGGCAGATGGAAAAAGGATGGTACCCTTCATATATTCTACGTCACTATTCTATGGCATTTAATGACCAGGCAGCTTAAATGAAAAGGTTCTTCTAGATAAATTACACCTACTGTACCATAAACTAAGTTTTAATGCAATAACCAGTTTAACATGCTTCTTATCACCAGAAACTAAGCTCCCTATTGGCATGTACTTTTGTTTTCTTGCTTAATCTATATATCTATATAGATACCTATCTATATATCTATTATATTATCTATAAATAGGTAATCTATTTATACCTGTGTCTAAGTCTTGGTATGTACTCAGTAGATGTTCACAGAAAGAAAGGCTGCATTCAAAAGAATTGATTATACTGAAAATCTACTCATCTAACATTTTGCAAAACAAATAATTCAATTCCTTTTTTAATTCCAAAAGGCATATGTAATCAATGTTGTAAAAGATTAACAAAGATATCATTGGAACTGTTTTAGAGTTGTTCAAAAGTCTCATGTTCAGGAAATCTTCCAGAGCTTGGTTAAAAAAAAAAAAAATCAGTCTTCCTTCATAACAGATAATGACAGTAACTAAATCTTTTTGGACTCAGAATTGTACAAGTAAACAAATGTAACTTTCTGGTGACATCAGCACAATTTAGATACCAAATACACAAATGTGTTGATGTAGAAGCGTCAGATGTTTCTGGCTTTCAGCTTTCGTTACTGATTATAATTTTGTTATTGTAGCCTCTTCTTTACTACTGCTATGTTGACACGGGGAAAACAACTGCTGCTTAAGGAGGAAGATGATTACGCAGTTCATCGAGGATTTTCCCTCCCTGAAATAAATGTTGCTTATTCTGGAAGTTATATGGAAATTAACTTGAAATACGGAAGAGGAATAATTGACAGAGTTCAGACATGTGACAGCAAACATTGAAGGGAAACAGGTCCACAAAAGGAAATGTTTGGCCCTAAATCAAAGGCTTGTAGAAAAGCCCTAAGAAACAGGCTTAGAATGATGCAAGGGCTAGATGGCTCAGTTGTTAAAGCATCTGACTCTTGGTTTTGGCTTGGGTCATAAGATCAAGCCCCATGCTGTGCTCTGTGCTTAGTGGAGAGTCTACTTGAGGTTCTCTCTCTCCCTATCCCTCTACTTCACCCCCTGCTCATGCTCTCTCTCTCTCTCAAATAAATAAATAAATAAGTCTTAAAAAAAAAAAAAGATGCAAGAAGTCATCCAGGTTATTTGCTCAGAGAGCACCTCTGGCTGAGCACTAAGTGGGATGTGCAGAGAAACAATATAACAGAAAGAAGAGTAAATGGAGACTTGACCTTATTTTACACTGTAAGCAAGGGAAGAGGAGCTTTTGGTTGCAGGACAAATTAATACATCCATATGGAGGTGTGAGAAGACAAGAAAGCATGAGTGGGAGAACAGGAAAAACACATGATGTGTGCACATGTTCGCCCCCACAAGGAATTCCCAAGAGACACAAAGAATGTTGCGAAGGAAAACAATATCCCTTGTAGCTACACCTCTGGATGGAAGGCAAGAGAGAATGCGGAGATCTGCAGCAGGTTTGCTCACCACACGACAACAGCGTTTCATGCCCTCAGATGCGTGATAGCCGTGCTGTCACTGGGGGCAGGGATAAAGCTATATGTTACGTTCCTGTGCTTTAGAGAGTAGGGTTGACCATAACTACTAGCTGCAGTGGAAAGTTTCTTCCAGTAAACACCCTCCTGGAGTAGAGCCTCATAAAAAAGCAAGCGACCATAGGAATCAGGTGTTGACCACAAAATTGTAAAAAAGTGGGTGCGGTGCAGGAACTGAGTGAGTGGGGAACTGGGGAGCTGGGGAGCTAGGGAGCACAGAACTGGAATAAAGGAGGAGGCAACAACTGCCCTCCGTCTCCTCCTTAGGCTTGGTGGAATGCAACCTCAGTGTCACTTGATGCCTACCCTGAAGGTTCAGTGAGATAAAGCTCATGAAGCCCTAACGTGATCCTGGTGCACTGCAGCTACGAAGTAAATTATTATATGCATTACATGATAGAGCTGCAGATGTGTATTTTAAAAATTATTAATAAAATTCTATTTTATTATGAATACAATTATAATAATTATAATAAATTATAATAAAAATTCTGCTCTCTTTGGACTATGGTCGTTCTGACTCACAAGTCAAAATTATGACACTGTTCAGACTGGCAGCCGTCTGTCTACTTATGTCTAAATGCAGGAATGTCCACCTTCACTGGTGCGAGAGCATCTGCAGATATACAGAACACAGTTTTTAATTTTAAAAAGCACACAATTCCGTAATAGTAGTTATACCCATAGTTGAAAGAAGCACATTTGAGACTAGATTCCAAACTTGAGCCAGTGTGCTTGTTTTCAACTCAACCCAAATGTATTTTTTGAGGACTTGCTCTATAAAAGACAATCGGATAAGTTATGCGCTGCACGTGTCTTACCACTTAATAAGAGGAGATGTAACAAACAAATAACTGTAGCTTTAATCAGCTTTCTATCTTGTAAAGAAAGACTCTCCTCTTCAGCTAGGAAGAGTCAGCAGGCAATTCAATGACCACACAAAAGGACTAGGATGAGACAATCTCCTATTGGTAACTTTTTAAAACCGCTCTTTTCCCTAGCAACTTCCCTCTTGTAATTTTTTCTACATTTAGATCTGATGGTCTTTGAAAGTCAAAAACAGAGTTCCATTTATGGCTGGTTTTTGTGCTGGGTACTCTGAAAAAGACAGCTAATCTATAGAGATTGCAGATGGCTTGTGAAAGAGGCCTATGTGATCAGGTAGGATCAGGTAACAGCCCAATATTTTTCTATCTCTGCCTTTAGCTATACTTTGTCAGATATCCTTTGTTCTTTACTAGACGATAACTTGAATGGGTTGTTAGTCTTCTAATGACAAATGCGCTGTGGTTCTCAGCCATAACTCTTTTGTTTTCAATTAGTAAAATAAAATTATTTTTACTCTTTCATTCAATCCCAAGCTTTTTCTTACCCCAGAAGCTCACATCTGACCAAAGCTGGTAAGGTAGGTACAGTCCATTCTTTCTCGCTCCTATCCAACTTCCTTTTGTTCTGGTAGCACTTCCAATATGGGAGCAGGAAAAGAGAGTTGAAGTTTTACTTAATTGGCAAGATTTCCCTAATTGCCATCTGTTCGGTATAGGTCTTTCATAGCTATCAGATGCCAAATAAGTCACTTTGAAGCATACCTCTGGGACCTTCCCCACTGTTAAGTATGTTCTTTGCACCACTCAATAGAAATCCCCACACGTTTCTTAACTTTTCCTTGGCTACTGCCTCCCACTGTGTCCGTCAGCGAACACAGACAGAAGCTATCCTATGTGGGGTCTTTTGCAGATGATGCAAGCTCAGCTACTTTTTTGCCCTGCCCGCTTTGGCCACAGGGATATTTCCTGCATCTTGGCCCCATCAATTAGTTCAAGGGAGGCCTTTCTCCAACACATGTCATCAGAAAATCTCCAGACAGACCCCTGCACCAAGACTTCCACAGAGTATAGGCACACACCAACCAGCATCTTTGTTCCAAATTTACATCCGCATCAAACTGTATCAAGAACTATTTCAAATCTGCGTTCAGGGAACAACACTGTGGAGCCTTTGAGATCCTGTATTTCAGAAAACCTCCATCATTTATAGTCTCCTTTTGTGAAAAGTCCCCTCCCAATCTCTGTAAGGAGTTCTTTTGCTGTCCTTTTCCCTGGCTCAAGAGATGGGGAGTATGTTCATCTCCTGCCTCATGGAGAAAGGAGGGAAATTCCATAGTTTGTTTTATTCCTATGAATTCACTCCAGATAAATTTCACATTCAATGAATTTCCAACCTTTCCCATGGGCAGTTGTGGTAACTGCTAGCACAGTTGGGCTAAGTCTTAGGAAATCCTAAAAAGATGCATGCCTTATTTCTCTTTAGAGCAATTTCTCTTTAGTACCTCAGACTAGTTTCTTCGAAGCAAACAGTGAAACAAGTGTTATGTTAAAGAGAAAGAAGGGAACAACACCACGGCAATGAAAGAGAGGCCAGGGGCGCCTGGGTGGCTCAGTGGGTTGAAGCCTCTGCTTTCGGCTCGGGTCATGGTCCCAGTGTCCTGGGATCGAGCCCCGCATTGGGCTCTCTACTCAGTGGGGAGCCTGCTTCCCTCTCTCTCTGCCTACTTGTGGTCTCTATCTGTTAAATAAATAAAAAAAAATCTTAAAAAAAAAAAAAAGAAAGAAAGAGTGGCCAAACAAGGTAACCATGTCAGGCAATGTCCCTGCAATACAGATGTAGCCTGATCATAGAATGACCAATGAGGAACTAGAGTGCAAGCTGTCAAGGTTCTCCCATCCAACATTGTACTACCAGAATAATCAGTCACCGCAGAAGTCTACAGAAGGAAGGAGAAAATGTCCAGGCATCTCTAGCTCTCTCTTTACTAGATTATGGGAGATCTAGTCAAAGTACCAACAACCCTTTTGGATATCATCCTGGAAGATAAAATAATAGAAAATCCTTTCTTTTGTTCTACTTTTAATTTGATTTATATTATAACAATATATAGACATAGAAGGAATGAAATAGGCAAAAATATGATTTATAATACATTGTAACATTGGGAACATAGTATAGATACTTTATTGTAATATTAGCAATTCTAAACATTTTCCACAGAAATTATACTCTGATACGTATGGCCAAATAAGGACACCACGTTGAAAGAACAGTGTCATAATGTCCCCTGTGATTCTGATACCCCAAATCTATATAATTCGAAGACCTAATCAGCTAGAGCTACTAGAAGGAGACTCTTAGTACTAATATTACACTGAAAAAATTCTGGACACATCATAATGTGTGAATCCTAGGAGAAATCATAGCTGGTTGATCAGAGATGAAAATTTTGTATTTAAGAGCCATGCAAAATGTGTAGAGAAGACACTGGAGAGAATAATGCAAACGGAGGTATCAGCTTGAACAAAAATAGGAAAAGAAGACTGAGTAGTTGTTGTTGGGGGAGAGAAAGAGAAGGAGAAAAGAAACTGAAAAGGTAAGTTTGAATGGTTTTTGAAGCATAAATTCATTTCAGCAGCCAACGGAATGTTGCTGACCAGGCAAGGAACAATAGATTGTTGTAGGTATTTGATTTAGATAGTAGACTCACCTGTCTAATATATGTAGACACAGTTAGGTATCAAAGTTAAACTTTCAAAGTTAAAGTTTATCAAAGTTAAAACAATGACGCTATACGTATGTGAGTAATGTCCATCCCCACAATCCAATTTGATCACATAATGCAGTGACTCAGAGATCAAGTATCTGATCAATAGTATCTGATATTTAGAGTTGGGATTGTAATATCTGCAGGGGGAAGAAAAGACAATATTATATATTAAGACTAAATTAAGGGAGGTTAATTTGGTAAAATAAGTTGTAAAATTAAGGCATTAACACTGACATGAAATCAAACTTACATGCTACAGCAGTGTATATCCAAGTTCAAAATACCCTTCAAAGAAAGGAGAGCAAAGAAATATGTGAGAGTGTAAAGGGTACTAAATTAGCACTCTGGTCATTTTGTCTGTGCTATTAACTACTTACATGACCACTTTTTGGTCCTCTAATTTTCCTCTCTGCAAAATGAAGGTGTAGAATGTACTAATCTTCAAGTCATTTGTAGCTCTATCATTCTGTATGGAGAGGGTTTTTACATGGTGGAAAGATCAATGGTAAGGAGTGTGCTTCTTGTAATAGACTAATTAGAGGTGATTTAACAGCACAAAAGATATGTGGCTCATTAATGATCACAAGATCAGAAACCATGCAGTCCATTATTTTTTTCTTTTTCATCTTTTTTGAAAAGTGTTTAATTCTCTTCTTGAGAACTCATATGAGAATAATTTATATTAAGATGTTGTCGTCACACTTAATGGACCTAATGAAGTGTAACCAGGCTCCAGATTTCACTTTTGACATTGAAAATTGATCTTATAAAATGTTTCAACATATGAATAACATGTTTAGAAGTCATTCCTTTACCCCATTTTGTATGTTTATACTGCCTGCAATTGGAAAGCCCTTGGGGATGATTTTGCCTGTTTATTTTTAATATAGAGGCTTCATAACATTCCCATCTTGTAGCCTAAATAGCACATCACTGATTTTCTCAAGGCAACAGGCAAAAATGATTGATAGCATTTTACTTTCTAGAGGAAGCACAGAGGGTGCTTCACAGTTTCTCTTGTAATTAATTGAGACTCCCACAAGAACATATGTTGGTGGGCATTGCAATGGGAAAGTGTTAAAGGAAACAGATTCATTTCCACTTACAGCCAATGATACGTGAATGAAAGCAGAATCATCACTACAATTTGAGCAAAAGAAAATTAAAAAGTGACTCGATTTCAAATTCAGTCTGTTTGGCAACCTCTAATTCATAATTAGCTGATGTTTCAGGGAAGATTAATTAGATGGCCCTAACCATGCAATCACAGGTAAATTTTTTTTAATTTTTCTTCAGCATTCTAAGCAAGTAGAGCTCACCATACATGCTAAATTCTTTGGATCCACCAAATGCAATTCCTGTATAAAAGGTGGAAATTTAATTACTAAGTATTTGGTATTTAATAAGCATATATTCCTCTGACCAAAGAAGCAAATTATGGTGCAAACAGCAGGATTTTGAAGTCAAGCCTGTGTTTGACTCTTTGAATCCTGGTTTCACCACTTAATATGGACTTCTGCTTCATCAGTAAGAATGGTTGTTGTATTGATTGAAGAGGCGATCTATAATCTGGCCTCCAGCTATGTAACATGGGAGTAGACTCTCAATGGCTCTTCATCATTCACAAAACACATCACACTACTTTATGCTTTGACCATGCTAGTTCCTCTGCCTGATGTGATATTTATTCTTCTCCAGCTAATTCCATCTGTCTCTTCAATATCAAGATCAGGGTTCTGAGAAGTATGGCCAGTGAGCCAAATCTACCCCACCTCACCCCACCCCTAGTTTTGTCAACACAGTTTTACCAGAACTCAGTCCTGCCCATTTGATTTTGTATTGTTGATAGCTGTTCAGCCACTACAAAGCAGAGTTCAGTACTTGAGACCAAAACCACATGGCACACAAAAACTAAAATATTTTTACTATCTGACCCTTTGCAGAAAATTCTTGCCAACTCTTGGAGGGAAAGTCTCATCTTCTCTACGCTGCCTTTCCTGCCTACAAAAATCTTGTTTCACTATTCCTTGAGCTGTAGCTTAACTTCATGTTAACATGAACACAGGAAAATAAGGACTGCATGTTAGCTTTCCTTTTTTTTTTTTTCTTTCCCCCCGATTAACAAAGTGTCTGACACTCAAATATTTTTTTTTGTTTGGATTTAAAAATAAATGACTGAATATAAAATCTCCTAAAATTAATATATAGGGTGACTGTCATTCCAGTTAGAAGACAAATTACATTTTTTAAGTTTTTTGTTTATGGAAACATACACATACATGTCCTCCACAATTTGGAAAATGTTCAGAAAGCTGATAGATATGTTGATGTCTCAGAATAAGAGGGTGGACCTCTGATCATGGCAGAAGGGTTCTAACAATTCCTTCTAATTGAAACGTCTAATGAATTTCATGTCTTATGTGACCTATTCCAGTTTGTTACACAGTTATGTGTAACATATACTCATGTATAATCATGTATGGCTTTTATAACACAAAGAATTATTTATTGAGTTGGGCTCAAATTTGATTCAAAGCCAATTTTTTCCTGACTGTAATACTCCCCACCCCTTGCTTTCTGGTCTCTTAACTTTAACCTCTCCTGATAGAAAGTGTCACTATTCCAAGTATGACTGAGTATTAACTCTGTCACTTTGAGTATATGCCAGGTCTATTTAAATTGTCCCTAATCTATGATTTTTATCTTTGAAAAGAACATATATGAAATAAATCTAGGGTTATAAAACTGAGTTTATTCTCATGTTAAACTACATCTATTTACCTTATAATAGAGTATCCTGCATATTGTTAATTATAAATGCTCATTTAACATTTATTTGCATGTTGTATGAAAGGTGAAAATATTACCTGGCTTAATTACTAGCTATATTGTTACTGGTATTTGTTAAGTAAACACAGCATCATATGCCTAAGAGATTTCCCCAAATTGATTTTGTAGTCAGATTTTAATTTTCTCCTCTTTACTTCTCTTGATCGAATAATGCCAAGGTCAGGAAGTGTTCTATAGACAATTAGGAGTTCCTTGCAGTTTTAATTTTACTTTTATTTTTTTAATGTTCCTTTTTCAAAAATTTTATTATCTATTTATTTATTTATTTACTTGCTTGCTTATTTTAACATATAATGCATTATTTGCTTCAAGGGTACAGGTCTGTGAGTCTTCAGTCTTACACAATTCACAGCACTCACCATAGCACACATTTCTAAGGGCATTATGAGTTCACTCTTTCTGGGCCTTAAAAATAGTGGCCGCCACTGTGTTTTTTTCTTCTAAGGATTTGCAAACTTATTTCAAGTTTGCCCTTTTATATATCTGGATAAATCAGGCCACCATTACTGATTCTTACAGGGTTTTGTTTGTTTGTTTGTTTGTTTGCCTTGTTTATCTGCTACAAGAGGTTTATACCCATGATTACCCAGCTCTGGTGCACTTGCTAGGGTTTGTGTGCCTTCCTCAGTAAAATATTGCCCTCCCAAGATTCCTGGAGCATCAAGCTAATACCATCTTTTTTTTTTTTTTAAAAAGATTTTATTTATTTATTTGACAGACAGAGATCACAAGTAGGCAGAGAGGCAGGCAGAGAGAGAGGAAAAAGCAAGATCCTTGCCGAGCAGAGAGCCCAATGCAGGGCTCGATCCCAGGACCCTGGGATCATGACCTGAGCCGAAGGCAGAGGCTTTAACCCACTGTGCCACCAAGGCGCCCCAAACTAATACTATCTTTTATCAATGCTTCAGGACATAGACTGCAACAGAGGTGAATGATATTCAAAACTTAATTGCCATAGAAATAGGGATTATAATCCAGATTATCTAGAATTCAAGCACTGAGAACAACAGCACTCAGAAGAGAGAATCCGCGCAGTTACCAAGGCCCTAGAGAGCCACTGTTCTGATGGTCACTGCTTTATCATTAGCACCTGTTTATAATGCAGTCACCTGGGGGCTCTCTGAACTATTCCCCAGAACTATGAACTACTAGCCATTAAAATACAGATGTATAATTATATAATTAAAAACTCTTAAGAGGGGAGGTCGTTATGTGAGAGATAATAGCAATGTGTATGTGTGTTTGTGTGTATGTATTGATTGAATGATTGGCATTATTTGGCTACCTAGGTCTAATTCTCATTTTCTTCTTATAAAAGCACTTCCCATGTGAGGAATTACCTTTCCATCACTATGCTTTCTGTTTTTTAAATCTACCACAGTGTCCTACTTTTTCGTAGCCAAGAGGAGAGCATATGGCCCAAGCCAGTTTAATTATGATCTCTATCTTTCTCTTGAGTTTGTAAACTCTAACACTGAAGTTTGGAGACAAAGGTTTAAAAAAATATCCCAGGGCTGAGTTATCCTCTGAAGAAACAGTTGTTTAGCTCATGCACCTGGATCACTGGGTCCACCCAAAGGTAGCACCGTACTGTTTTATTTCAAATCTGTGAGCCATATCATAAGCTTCCAATGAATTTCTTTTTTGACATACAGATTCAGAGTAACTCTCTTTCTCTCAAAAACAGCATACCTAACTTAGTTGTTCTTAAACTTCTCAAGAGATGAAAATTGCCTGGAGAGTTTTAAAACTCCCATTCCCCAAGCTACTCCTCAGAGTAATTTAAAAGGATCTCTGAAGGAATATATTCAGTGTTGAATTTTACAAGCTCCCCTGATGATTCTAATCTGTAGCTAGGGTTGTGGCCAAATTTATACAAAGAGCTACTGTTTGATCATCCTTGCTGAGTACCAGCCATGTCTTCTCATTATTGCCTTATAACAACTTTAGGAGGTAAATGTTCTCATTTAAGATGGGAAAACTGGATCATACAAATGTTAAAGAAATTACCAGAGGTCACAGAGACTAATGAATAAAGATGTAATTCATATCTTGATTTGGATTATATTACTTCCAACCGCCACTTTGACCAGAAACTTAAGAAAATGGGGTTAATCGATTTACAGCTGAATTTAAAGTTAGTGGTTCCTATTACTCTAAGAGGAACAGAAGTTGTTTTCAAACAAAATCCTATCTGAAAAATGAATTTCCATTGAAAAAAGGGTAGTTGAAGCAGAGGATAATCTGCACTGTGCCTTTCTTCCTCATTTCCATCTCATACAGGCTGAGGACCTCAGGGTCCACATAGATCACACCAGGAGAGCTTCTCATTGAAGCAGCTTAGAAAGAAAGAGGGAAAAAAGAACCAAAATGGATTATGTATTTCTTAGAGCTTATCAATTTGCAGAGAGAGAAATTGATCCCGTGGTTTCCAAATTCTAAAAGAAATTCTCTAAAGGTAATGAAAATGTCATTGGATAACATACTAGGTATTCTTCTGAAGTGATCATTCACAAGATGCAGTGATGCTTTTCATGGTTTTCTCTTATGCATCAAGACAATAATACATGGAGGTGAATTTAACAATCTCTAAAATCAAGCTATACAAACTCTGAAGATTCAGTTCTATTGAATTTCTCTATACTCAAGAGCTCTACAGGATGCTAAATAAATGGCTTGGCAAGTCAGTTCTATCAGTGTTTTCGGGGGAAAAAAAAAAAAAGTCAACCCAAGGGAGTCCACCTGAAAATCTCTTGGGTTTGCTCTATGCACGGTTCCTTTCTTTCCTTTACTCTGCTCTGCAAATCCTAGCTCTTTTAGTTCCATCAAATTCCTATCCCTGCTCCCAACTAAGCAAGACTACAGAGCTCCATGTTGGACTCTGTTTCACACCTGCAGCCTGGAAATGACTTCCAGGCAGTAAACATTACAATCATAAGGCACGAAATAGTTGTTTCCTTTCTTTTCAAGAATAGAGTCCTGCATTTTTGTTGTCTAGTGTCTGGAAATAGATGTATTTCTTTATATTATAATATTTGGTGTACTTTTTAAAAAAGATTTTATTCATTTATTGACAGAGAGATATTGAGAGAGGGAACACAAGCAGGGGGCGTGGGAGAGGGAGAAGCAGGCTTCCTGCTAAGCAGGGACCCTGATACAGGGCTAGATCCCAGGACCCTGGGATGAGGACCTGAGACAAAGGCAGATGCTTAACAACTGAGCCACCCAGGTGCCCCTTATGGTGTACTGTTATAGGGCTTTTTGTTCTGTTTTGGTGAGACTACAGTTCCTATAGCAGTTAATTCTTCACGGGCAGAATCAAGATTCTGTCAGTCTGTCTCTCTTTCTCTCCCTTTTTATTTTTAATTTTTTTTTTTTTACTTAAATCAAAAGATACATTGGTTAAAAAGAGCACCTCTAATTACCATAAATAAACAAAATAAAATCAGGGCACTTGGCTAGCTCAGTTAGTAGAGCATACCACTCTTGATCTCAGGAACATAAATTCAATCCTCATGTTGGACAAGGGGCCTACTTCAAAAAAAAAAAAAAAAAAAAAAAGAGAGAGAGAGAGAAAGAAAAAGAAAGAAAAGATAAGGTATTAATTACTTTATTTCTCAAAATACTTTTATATAATATCATCTTAATTACTAAGGGATTTTATTGAAAGTATAGATGTGTTATGAAATCTTTCTAATCACATGCAAACTGACTCCTATGTCATAAACACAACAATAAATTCAATGCTTCTCCAGGTGAAGAATTTGTGTTAAGTAATTATAGAAAGTGCCATGATACATTGCCCATATATCTGGGTAGATGATAATTTTAATCATTAAAGGCTTCTAGTTGCATAAATTATTTTAAGAAAAGGATCTCAAAGACCAAAACCAAGTGAGTAGAAGATCCATTTTTACTAAGGGGTCATTCACATGACGGATGTTGCATAGGTATGGGTAGAAGAGAGCCGTCAACATACACAGGTCTATTGCTACAGGAATAAAAAGTTTCTCAGATTTTTCTCCCTTACCCAAAATGTCTGTGAAGTGAAAAACATACAAAAGGAGAGAGCATCCTTTCTTCTTTACATAAATATGCCACTTTAGACATACCAGAACAAAAGTTGATTCTTAGAAAATACAACGTAGATATCCTATGGAAATACAAATAAATCAAGAAAAAAATTGAATTTATTTTTTAAAAGAGGGAAATAAGTATGTATACAATTGAAATTTTAAAATCATAAGAACATCTACCATCTGAATTTTTCACCTAGCATTTTTCTTGATGCTTCTTCACATGATGCTGTCCATTTCCTGCAACAAAACATCGCCATCACAGACAGCAATAATCTCCGAGCTGCAAAATCCACTATCATTTTCTCTTTTTAAATTTTATTTATTTACTTGCTGACTGACTGACTGACTTAATTATTTCAGAGAGAGAGAGTGAACAGGGGTGGGGATCATGGAACTGATGTGGGGTTCGATCCAGCAACTCTGAGATCATGACCTGAGCCAAAACCAAGAGACTGCTACTTAACGAACAGAGCCACCCAGGTGCCTCTCCAATGTCATTTTCAGTCCTCACGGAGGTGTCTTGATAGCATATGACATAGTCAATCACTATTTCCCTTTTGAAATTCTTTCTTTCCTTTGTTTCCATGATAAGACGAATTTCTAGTCCTATTCTATTTCTCTTCTTACTTCACTCTTCCTCAGAATCTTTTTAAAAAGGTTCTCTCTCTTCTTCCTGACCACTAGGTGCTGGAATAGTCCAGAATTCAAGATTGTGAATTTTATCTACCTTCCAAAAAATGATCATATCCAGGCTGTTGACTTAAACTGCAATGTATAATATAATAAATCTCTTTTTTTTTAAAGATTTTATTTATTTATTTGTGAGAGAGAGAGGGAGAGAGAGTGAGCACAGGCAGACAGAGAGGCAGGCAGAGGCAGAGGGAGAAGCAGGCTCCCTGCCGAGCAAGGAGCCCGACGTGGGACTCGATCTCAGGACGCTGGGATCATGACCTGAGCTGAAGGCAGCTGCTTAACCAACTGAGCCACCCAGGCGTCCCATAATATAATAAATCTCAAGACTCTATCTCCATCCCAGCCTAATTCCCTGGAGCCCAGATTTTCTATTTCATTGTGTACTATATTGCTTCATTTGGACATTAAATAATCATCATAAAGTTAACGTGTTCAAACAAAATTCATAATTCCCCCAACATCAAATATGTTTCTCTATTGCAGCAAATCTCATTAAAATCACCCAGTTTTTCAGAACAAAAATGTTGTCATGATCTGTGTTCGATTTCATAATGCACATCCATTCCATGAGTAAAAATCATTGTTCAGATATATCTCAACTGAAAATCTGTGTAACTTTTTCAATGCTAGCACCTTGGTCCAACTACCAGTTTTTCTACTGAGGACAATCCTGGACAATAAACTCCTAGATAGTTTCCTTATTTCTTTAAAGGTTTGCTCTCCACACAAGGTCAATATTGTTCACTTAAAAATGAGTTTTACCTTAAGAGACTCTTAATCTCAGGAAACAAACTGAGGGTTGTTGGGGGGTGGTGTGGGAGGGATAGTGTGGCTGGGTTATGAACATTGGGGAGGGTATGTGCTATGGTGAGTGCTGTGAATTGTGTAAGATCAGTGATTCACAGACTTGTACCTTTGAAGCAAATAATATATTATATCTTAATAAAAATAAATAAATAAAATAATTAAAATAAAATAAGTTGTATGTTATGTCACAATCCTGCTCAAAACTTACCAATAGCATCCCACTATTAAGAGACAAATGAATCTTGACACTGGCCCCTTCTAAACCTTCTAACACTCTCTAACTTCATCTTCTAACCTTCTGCATCTCAGTCACTCCATTCCAGCCACACTGATTTCCTTGCTGTTTTTCCATAAAATAAATGTAAGTATGTTTCTGTATCAGGAGCTCTGCATTTGAAGTTTCCTCTTCCCGTATTGCTCTTCCCCAAGGTAGTCAAAAGATTTACTCCCTTGACTCCATACTTGTCCAAAGGTCTCTCAAAGAGACCTTTCCTACACACATTATCAAAAATACAATTTTAAGCACTTCCTTGTGCTCTTACTAGCACTGGTCATTACCTAAAGCTGCTGCATTCATTTATTAGTTTAACTGTCTTTAGTCTAGAACAGAAAGTCAAAAAGGACAGGGTTTTCTTTTGCTTTGTTTTGTCTGTTGTTATACCTACACTGTCTAGAAAAGTGTCTGGTGCTTAAAAAAAGACTCATTAAATATTTATTGAAAAATTAGATGTAATGAAAAATTGTCAAGAAAATATATACACTGTCAAGTTGACTTGATATTAAAAAGAAATTTTTAATAAACATACAACACTAAAATATATTGATTCTGTAATCTAGGAGTGAACAACTTTGCTCTAAAAGGACAGACAGTAAATATTTTTGGAAAATTTTGGACCTATATTCTGTATTGCACCTATTCAGAGCTGCTATCATAGTATGAAAACAGTCATAGACAACATGTAAATGAAGTATATGACTGTATTTTAATAAAATTTTATTTATAAAAGTAGATTATAGGTCAGATTTGTCTGGCAAACTGTATTTTGCCAATCACTACAGTGGTATGTAAATCTACCTTTTACCTACCTATCATTTCTCTCCTTCTCTATCTCTCTGTTCCAATGTATATATGCTATCTATACCTACATCTATACATATCATCTGGGAAACACACGCTATAACCACAAGGCTTTAAAATTATTTTTTTCAAACCCTCATGGAACAGATAATGTCTATTTTATGAAATCTTTGCTAAGGCGTATAAAAAGAGAAAATATATTCACATGTATTTAATGGGTTCATATAAACTCCACATCAAGGCCAGGCAAACACTGTTAGATAAAGGCAAATTATAATTTTATCTTATTTATGAATATTGATATGAATTATCCTAAGTAAATCACTAGTTAATTAGATAAAGTAATGTACAAAAAAAAATCACAACCCACTGGGGCTCAATGTAATAATGTAAATGTAAAGTATTTTTAAGAATATAAAAATATTTTTTAAAAAAAGAATATAAAAATATATTTATTATCTTAATGTATTTAAAAAGACAAACTAGGATTTTAAAGGTGTTAGAAAGCATTTGATAAAAGCCAACACTTACTCATGATAAAAAAAAAAATTCTTAACAAGTAGGAATAGAATTTGGAGGATATGATTACAGAAAAATACTAGTGCAAATATTTCTCTAATGGGTCTATTAGATTATTCATGGAAGAATAATCTCAGTTGATCAACATATGAAAGATAAATCTCATTATGAAATGCAGTAATAACAATCATAAAAGCAGTAACAGCTGTTAACTAAGTTGTAGGCCTGTTACATGTACCTTATACAATAAATACATTTTGTGCATTTAAAAGTATTTTATACATTTAAGCCATTTCTTGGATAAAAAGTCCACCCAAAAAATGTAAAGGGATAATTAACCAAGAGAGTAAAGAAGAAAACAATCCTTGTTAGTCCCTGCGCTATGGACCTTTGGGCAAAATTGGCTTTTAAATATTCTCTGATTATTGGTATTTGAAAAAGAACAAATTCAAGTAGCATCATCAATTCCAAGTAACTCAGGGTTTCATTTTGAAACAGCTTGTGTATCCCTTACTATGTCCATCAGTTTCCCGTTGGTGCAATAAGAAAATACCATGGACCTGGTGACTTAAGGCAATGTAATTTATTATTGTATGGTTCTGGAGGTCAGAAGTCTAAAATGATTTTCACAAAGCTAAAGTCACAGTGCTGGCCTGGTGGATTCCTCCTGGGGGCTTTGAGGGGAGAATGTGTCTCCTTGCCTATTTCCTCTCCTGGCATCCACCTACATTCCTCAGGTCCTTGCCCCTTCCTCTGTGTCAAAATGCACCCCTCCAATCACTGCTTGCTTCTTCACATGCCTTCTCCCCTGACTCCTGCTTTCCTGCTTAGGAGGACAGTTAGGCTTAAAAAGAGCCCACCTGGATTTTCCAGGACCATTTCCCCATCTCAAGATCCTTAATGTAATCATATCCACCAATGCCTTTTTGTCATATAAGGTAATGTTCACAGATTCCAGGGATTAGGATGCAGGTTGACTTGGGAACCGTGAATCAGATTACTATACAATTTTAAATGATCTATACTTGATTCTAAATGCACTTTGGCCTCTAAAAAACTTACTGGTAAATATTTTATATGAAAAAAAAAAGAAGAAGAAGAAGAAAAGAGGAAGAAGAAGAAGGAGGAGGAGGAAGAGGAGGAGGAAGAAGAAGAAGGAAGAGGAGAAGAAAAATGTCTTAGTTGTTATGGTGAAAAGCAGCCAAGACTGAGATACGGCTCTATTTTTCCAAAAAGCTCATCATTTCTTGGCTAAGTCAGAGGCAGAGCCAAATGTAAGCAGATTAATGTAGTATCTGAGCAGATTTTCTCTTTTTATTATTTATTACAGAAACAAAAGTATATGTGTTAGTTCTCTGAGTATTTTCACACTTCACCTGGCCCAATAAACCAGTATTTAAAATGGTAATTTGACAGTAGGGCTGCACTCAAAGTTCAGTGCATGTGGCATTTTAGAGGTCATGACTAAAGTCACTTTTTAATGATATTTCAGTGTTCTCTGAATTTACAAAATCATCTTCTGTGATATTAGTACCTGAAGCAATAAAAATTTTATACCTCTTAAAGGCAGTGTCTACAGCAGTGGCTCTTAAACAATAACTTTTGGTCTTATGTTCCATGATGAAGATTTCACTGGCCTGAGATGAATGAAGAAAAACATAAAGGAATTTTTCATAAAGCTAATACATTTAAAGACTGTCCTTTCTGTCCTCACCATTCTTTTTCAAAAAATTTTAAGTATATCTTTTTCATTTGAAAAATAATGCTTAAAAAAAAGAATGATTTAGCAAACATATATCAATAGCAAATTCACACACACACACACACACACACACACATGCATACATCCTGGCTTATCAAATTCAAAAGTGAAAAAAATGATCTACTGCTTGGATTAATTAAATGAGTTTTAAAAGTATTGATAATAATGCTATAAATGTCAAATGCCTTAAAATTTACAAAATATATTTATGTCAAGTGTTTCTCCCCACCCTGAACAATAAGCCCATGAGGAAAGATGTAAGCAAGTATAATTTCCATTTTATAGGTTGGGAAATGAAAGCATGGATTTCTAAATGACTTATTAGATATTTTCTAATTGATGTATTCACTTATGCTTAACTATGTCATCTGAAACTTGCCTGGTATCCTTAACCACTTCTCAGATATTCAACTTATCATCTTGCATAAACTGAAACATGAGTCCTCCCTGATAGTCCGTGGAATTTTCCTCAACCCCTTGAGGTGAACATGTTTCTTGTGTTCTACCTGGTCCAGCGGCACAAGGATATGCCCATGTGTCCCCCTTGCTCCTTATTGTTTTTACACCATTGTTTTTTCTTCTTGAACTATTCCCTTTAAGCTTCAAATCCCATAACTTCTATGGGCTAAAAGATCAGATAATCTACAATGAATGCTTAAGAAAGGTTAAAAGGGGGGGCATTGGTATGATAAGGTAACACGATCAATGAACAGTTGTTTGGGAACATATGGTAGGTAATCAGTCATGAAAATCAAGATTGTAGAGTGCTGGGTATGAAACCTCTTAAGGATGGGATAATTGGCAAAGGAGGCATAGGATGTAAATAAAGAAAGTTGCAAAAATAGACATAGACAAATAAAGAGCATTTTAGAAGATGATATGGTATGGGTTAAAAAATAATCTGGATTTTAAAAATATCTAATATAGAAATAATGCCTCCGTGTGACTCCTTTACACATAATATCCTAATATGCTACTTTGTGAACTATCTGGACAATAATTAGAGGTTAGTCCTTATTCAATTTAATATGTATCAATTCCAGAAAATGCTACAATCTATTAAATTATTCTTTAGTGATGTACTGTGTCAACAGCAATTAGAATAGAACCCATGAAGGTTACCAAATCATCTAAAAAGCTGTAAATGATACTATATTATTTACCATTTCATATTCATAGAGCAAGATGGGCCTTGAGATACACACAGTATTTAGAGATGAGAAAACTGAGATACAAAAAGATTAAATAAGTTGACCAAAGTTATAAAACCTAACCAGGTTCTTTGATTTGGTGATTTTATTTGTATATTTTCCTTAGTAGAATCCAAAAGGGCCTAAGTTAAGAATCTGTTTTGAGAAGAGACCACTGACCTATAAACTATCATTCTTTTTAGTACAATTTCCAAGAACTCTTAAATGAGGAAATCCTGGTCTCTGTAAAAAGGAATAGAAGCCTGCATTTTGGAGTCTCAGCCAGTAGTAGCTAAGAAATGTGCTCACCTATGTTTCAGTTCCTCTCATTATAATAAACACAGGAAAAAAAAATTTTTTAAAGCTCACAGTTTGAACACAAAGTGAACAAGGATATTTCACAATTCACAAATGGGATTAGAGGAAGCTAAATATATTTGTAAATGGAGTAAAGAGTACCAGTGACAATACATAAAAAGGAAACTTTCTACTTCACGTCGTTATTATGTCTTAGCAACTTTACATTTCTGTGTTCATCTATTTGTAGCTTTGAATTTCTCTCCCTGGCCCCGATCTATTTTATTGCCTCCCCTGACTACTATCATCAGACATCTAGAGGCTGTGATATGGAGAAACATTCTAAAGAGACAATAATTTTCTAAACTCTTCCTATGTTTAAGAATTTTACGGGGCATGTAACAAAACTGCTGCTATAAAAATACTCATAACATCCATATGAAATACTTTAAAGATGAGGAAACTGACGTATAGGAAGATTAGCTCAGTTTGTCTCCTAGTCTGTATATACGCAGCTAACATACATGTTGATTACATTAACTTTATGGTAAAGATATCTTAAAGTCAGATAGTATATAATCTGTATTTCTTGACTTTTCTAGATTTTTATCATTTTCATATAAATTTTAGCATTAGTTTGATAATTACTCTTAAAAAAACCTGCTGAGATTTTGATTAGGATGATAGCATTGCTCTTATAGATCAAATTGAGGAGAATGGATATCTTAATACGAAGTTTTTCAATCCATGAACATAGTATATTCCTTCAATTATTAACTTTTATTTAATTTCTCTCAGCAGTGTTTCAGTTTTCAGCATGAAGTTTTTGCACGTATTTTTCTTAGTTTTATTCCTGGAAATTTTTTTCCTTAGATACTGAAAATGTTTTGTTGTAAAAATCTCATGTTCTAATATTTATTGCTATTGTATAGAAATGTAAATGATTTTTATTAGCTTTGTATTTCTACAAATTTTTCTTATTTATTGTAGATTCATTAGTAGTTTTCTATAATTAATTGTGATCTATTCAAGCAATGATACTTTCACTGTATCTTTCCAACATTAGGCATTATTTTCTAGTTCTCCCCATAATGTGATATCTAGGGTCTCTAGCAGAATGTTGACTAAAAATTGTGATGGTGAAATTCTTGTTTTTTCTTTGTCTTACTGAACAAATCTTTAAACTTTTCACCATGAACTATATTTATATATATGTGTGTGTGTGTGTGTGTGTGTGTATGTAGATCCTTTTATTATAGATTTTTTCTAAGAATTTTTATTAAAATATGGAATTTATAAAATATGTTTTATGCATTTAAATAAATAATTATATAGTTTTGTCCCTTATTCTTCTAATCTAATAAATTCATTGATTTACTTTCAAATATTAAAATTAAACTTTAATTCTTTGGCTAAATCCCACTTTCTCATGTTTTATTTAGTATTAATATACATTTCTGAACTAAATCTGGCAGTATTTCTTTAAGGAATTTTATAGCTATCTTTATTAGAGATACTGGTATGTAATTTCTTCTTAAAATATCTTTGCTATGTTTTAGTTATTGGGGATATGGTGGCACCTGAAAGGATTTTTGGGAAAGTTTTGTAACATTTGTACTATTTTTTCCTTAAAGTTTTGTTGTTCTTTTAGATTTAATTTATTTATTTGACGCAGAGTTAAGTGAGCAAGAGAGAGACAGGGAGCAAGCACAAGCAGGGGGAATCGCAGGCAGGGCAGCAGGCTTCTCACTGAGCAGGGAGTCCAATGTGGGGCTCAGTCCCAGGACCCTGGGATCATAACCTGAACCAAAGGCAGCCACTTAACCAACTGAGCCACCTAGGCACCCCAGTTCCTTAAAGTTTGATAGAATTGATCATTTTGATCACTTTGGCGAACTGTGATCAAACAATTCTACTCCAAGGTATTTATCTAAAAAATTTTAAAGCATATATCCATAAAAAGATTATAGGGGAGCCTGGGTGGTTCAGTCAGTTAGGCACCGACCACTGATTTTCAGCTGAGGCCATGCTCTCAGGGTCCTGAGATGGAGCCCATCATCTGGCTCTGTGCTCAATGAAGAGTCAGCTTGAGGATTCTCTCTCTCTCTCTCACTCTGCACTGCCCCCCTGAACCTTTGTGTATGCTCTCTAACTAAATAAATCTTTTTTTTAAAAAAAAAGGATCATATAAGAATATTTACAGCAAATTTATTCATAACAAATAAAACTAAAAGTAACTCAAATGTCCCGCCACTGAGAATCAACAAACAAAATTTTCTGTATCCATATCACTTGACAACAAAATAAAGAGAAAAAATGTATATGAATAAACATAGATGAATGTATATATAAATATAACTATTACATAAATCTTTATCAAATTATATAAACATTCAAATTATACTGAATGAAATAAATCTGTTATAAAAGACCAAAGACTATATAATTTCATTTATATAAAATTACTCACATACAGAAATGAAAATCTAAGTGAGGGAAACAAAGGAACAGAGGAAAGAACACAAAAGAACTTTCTAGAATGGTGAAATTCTTGTATATGCTGTTGGCTGTGATCATCACAGTGAAACAGCTGTCACCACTGTTTAAACTTATCACCTATGATCTCTGCATTTTGTTGTATATAAATTATACTTAGATTTTTTTAAAAGTATCAACTAAAACATGTATTAGCAGAATATAAGTCCCCAAAATTTTTACTTTTTTGAAATTTTATGTGATTCAGTGTGCTTAATAGCAGAACAAAATTCTATATTCTTTGTTCAAAGAATAATTTGAAATAGGAAGATTTTTGCAGCTCAGTTTAGAATCTTATGTGTTCCTCAGGCACTATAATTTTTATATTCTCTCTTCAGGTGTCCCAAAATATTCTCGTGATTGGGAATAACGGAATAAAGGATTCCCAACACCATGTAAGACTTTACATATGCTTTGTGTTTTGCTGTTTTTCAACTTTGTTTTGGTGATTTGACATTTCTTGATTTTAATCCAAGAAAAAGAGACAATAATAATCATATTAGGAAAGACTCTTTAAAAAAATAAGTAATATTTGGGGCACCTGGGTGGCTCAGTGGGTTAAAGCCTTTGCCTTCAGCTCGGGTCATTGAGCCCCACGTTGGGCTCTCTGCTCAGCAGGGAACCTGCTTTCCTCTCTCTCTCTCTCTCTGCCTGCCTCTTTGACTACTTGTGATCTCTGTCAAATAAAGAAATAAAATCTTTAAAACGAAAATAAGTAATGTTTATCTCTATAATAGCAAAATATTCAAACATCTAAATGTAATGTTACTTAACACTAAAAGGTACTGTCTTTCATGTTTTGTCCTATAGACAGCTTCAAAATGCTTAATAGTTTATGAAACACCTTCACCATGAATCACTGTTTTGAAATGTATTAAAATGAAATAGTAAATGGATTGAAAATTATTCCATGTCTCTTTGCATAGCAGAAGGCATAAGATACACTGATGTCATATTATAAGCATTCAACAAGGGCAATGAATAAGGAATAAGGGAATGAATAAGTTCCATAACACTTTCAGTAAGATGTTTTTCCTTTTTTTAATTTTCCAGAAAACTATGATCTACATAAATGAGAGCACAGTTGTTCTCTCAACTAATTCCAACATGTGGCTTCCAATTACGATCCAGTGATCTCCATCCAAGTTCAGCTCATTAAACCACCACAATTAAAAACCCTGCCCTAAAACTCAGTGACTTCCACCACGGACTCATACTAAAACCATTACAGAAATTTCTGCAATTTATTGTGAAAAAGAAATGAAATCTGTTTGAGAAAGAAGCTGGGCACAGAAGACCACATATTTTATGATTCCATTTATGGAGAATGTTTGAAAAAGGTGCATCTATGGAGACAGAAAAAAGATTAGTGATTATCTAATCTGAGTATGGTGGGAAGGAGGGGATAGGAATTAACCATAAATAGATATGAATGATCTGATTAGAATAATGAAAGTATTCTCAAACTGGATTCCAGTGATAATACAACTTGATAAGTTTACTAAAAATCACTGAGCTGTACACTTAAAATGAGTGAATTTTATGGTATATAAATTATACCTCAACAAAATATAATTTTTAAAAATTGTGTTTGAGTAGTAAAACTAACCAGCTTTTCTCTAAATTAGGAACGAGTGCCTCACACATCCAGATGTTAACACAAAGGAAAAAATAAAACAGTCACTACTACGTAAGAAGACGTTATTTCTGTCTGTTAAGTGATTAACACATTTTGACAATTAAGTTAAAATAGATACAGAAAGTTAAATATGAAACCCCAGCTTCCTTGATAAAACCAAGACAGTGGGATGGGGGAAAAGCATTCCAAATTTCAAGTTTAGAATGCTCTCCAAGATATATTTGGTGAGGAGCTCAACAATATAGTGTTGTCACATACTTTTTTTTTTCCTTCACAAGTTAGAGGCACTGTGTTTCTCAAGTTGAGAAAAGCAAGACAGTACGGAATGCCTGCATCCCCCCACCCCCACTTAACTGTATATACTTAGGACCTCAATTCAACAACTCTGTTAATACAATAAGATAAAAATACTTAAACTGGCTAATCAGGTTTCTCAACATCAGCAGTATTTTAGAGTATTTTGGCCCTAATTATTCTTTGTCATGGGGGTGTCCTGTGCAATATAGATGTTTAGCAACAACGCCAGCTTCTACTCACTAAATAATAATAATTAGAAGAATACATCCAAAAAGATAATCTTAAAGAAAAAATTTAAAAGCTAGTATATATATTGTCTGTAGATATGAGTAATTCATAATGCTTTTAGTATGGGGTTTATATTTAGGAGATAAGAAAGGGAATAAGAAACATAAGGAGTTAAAAGGAAGCTTCAGCTGTGTTAGTAAAATTAAAGTAAAGAAAAAAAAAGAGACCTAAAACTAGCAAAATACAAATGTTTATAAGCTGGATGATGGCAGCATTTGCTTTGGCTAAATTATACGCAAGTAATTCACAGTATCAGGTTCTATGTCATAAAATCCAGGAAGGTTTGGAGGGCTATTTTTCTACTTCTCATCTTTGTTTGCAAAATCAGAAAGTGAAGTAGTCACAAAATAAAACTGTACCCCAAGAAATTTTAAGACTCCTACGTTTGACAATGTTGCTGTTTCACTCCTTAGTATCTACATGACTTCGTCTCTAAAATAATAGCAATCATTCACAACATAATTACCAAGGAGGAAAGTTTACAAATGCATGCTTAAAACATAAACCACTTCAGAAACTGGGGACTAATTTTCCTTAGTGTCAGCACAGAATTACATGATAGCAAAGTTCAAACAAATAATCACCTTCAATTTCTCAAAAAGAGCAGAAAACCCCTAGCAGATATTATGATGGTCCATTCTGGTTATTAGTACATAGTTTGGGGTTATAAAAACTGAAAAAAGATAGATGTCAAATCGTGTTCCCTTCAATCAAAAATAACTCCATATGGTAAAATACTGATAAAAGTAGTTCTATTGAGAATTATTCCTGCTCCCAAAAATTAGCACAAGAAAAGGTTTATATTAGAATTGAGATAATGAAAGTCCAGATTTTCCCCCTTTTAATTTTACAGTTGAAAGACCCCTTAGAGGTTGCTGTACTCTTATTTTATAGATGTGGAAAATGAGATTCAGAAAATTCAGGTGATTTCCTTCTTCAAGGTCATCCTGTGAGTTAGTAGCCGAGCTGAGTCTAGAACTTGTATCTTCATCTTTCTGTGTTCTTTCCACACTGCCAAAGTGAATCTCTACAATATTATCTCTTTTATTTTCTAGAAGAGAATATTTTATAACACAACATAATGGCTTAATCAGTAACTACATGCCTAATGTGTATCTCAGAACACATTAAGAATATTAATGCCGCTATTAAGAGAAGAGACTATTATAGCAGCTTAAGTTTTCATTTTTCCCCGATTTAATGCATAATCCTAGTTCATAGGGAAGAAAAAAATCAGGTTCAGTCAGCAACTTATAACCAGTGCAAACTCCATGACACTACCAATATAACAGCCTCAAGGTCAAAAGACTAGATCATCTCTACATCAGTCAATTCTCTAGAACTCAAAGATGTCAATCATTGGGAAGGATCAGCTAACCTATCTCCCCACAAACACTCTGATGGATTTAATGTTCACAACATTTGTTGTCAACAAAGGAAAATAGAGAGAGAGGAGATTCAATTTGTATCCTTCCATTCTAATGCACTGGAGACACAGACTGGAATAAATATACTGTTTATTCCCTCAACTGATAACATTTCCCTGTTTGCTTTTATCTGGTGTTTAATTTAGCTCAACAAATCTAATGTTCTTCTTTATTTCTTCCTTTGAGGCTCAGAATTCTAGGGCTTTTACAAAGAGCTACCCGGATGAGGCTAAGGAAAGGAAAGGTAGCACTGTTTTGACACACTGACATAAAAAGTTGGTTCAGCACAGTGATTTGACTAAACAGCTTGCTAAAATTCTTGCCTCAAGAGACATATGTATATTCTCATTGTCACTAAAAAAGCTTGTGATTTGTTTTCATCTGTGTCTTGGCTTATGGGCAAAGGGGCAAAAGCACTTAATCTGGAGAAAGACAAATTGGGTTTATATCCTAAATCAAGATCATTTACCTCATTGGCCATATATCTGGCATTAGAATAAGGATAGGGGCACTTTGGTGACTCAGTCAGTTAAGTGTCCAACTCTTGGTTTTGGCTCAAGTCATAATCTTAGGGTTCAAGACCAACCCCTGTGTCAGGCTCCATGCTGGGTATGAACCCTAGTTAAGATTCTCTTTTCTCACTCTGCCCCTCCCTCCTTTCTCTCTCCCCCTCTTATAAATAAATAATTAATTAATTAAATAAGATAAGGATAATAATGTCAAATTACATCAGGTAGGATTATATTTAACTTCTAGTGATAGAGATCTAAGCAGTAACAAAGATTTAAGCAAGACTGCAATTAATGCTCTTTCATATAAAACACAGAGCAGGAGGATGGGGATGGCATCAAGGGACCAGAACCCCTTGATCTTATTCTATCTTTCATGGCTTCTATTTCAGAGATCAGGGAAATCAGCATTTTGATGTAAGACCAAGAAGGAAGGAAGGAATAAATATGGAGAGGTGGCGGGGGGGGGAACACTTGCTGACTAAAAAAAAGCAGATGCATGGCACAAAGGGTTGACATCCCATTGGCCAGAATTAGACATGGGGCCATATCCAACTGCAAAAAAAAAAAAAAAAAAAAAGGCTGGAAAATATGGCATCCATTTTAGATGGACTTCCCAGAAGCCAAAAAGTAGGAATTCTATTCCCAAAATAAAAGGGAAGAATATATTGAGAAACAACCAGCACCTTTACCATAACTATCATGGGAAAGACTGCTCATTTTCCACAAGTATCTGGACTATATTCTCAAGCCCATTGCCGTTAGATGTTACCACCACAGAAATGGGAGCAAAAGTGACGAGAGCTGCTTGTAGCACTACATCTATAGGATTAAGAATACTCTTCGTCCATGTTCTTCTTGCAGTTTACTTTTTTTTGAGCCAACTAAAACCTAAATTTTAGGTCATCAACCTTTCTATGTAGGTGAGGACAATACCTTAAGGAACAGAAAAAAATAGAATGCAGTAGGTCCCTTGCTATATGAAATGAAAACACTTGCTGACATGGAAATCTTTCTTAGAACTAGTATCTTAGAGAGAGAGATTATTCTACATATGGTTTCAATGTGCGATAGCAGCTGAGTCTGACTCTGAGTGATATGTTCACCTCACAGGGATATCTTTGGAGATTAAATAATGTCATGTCTATAAAGCATTGGAAGTGTCTGCCCAAAGTAAGCACATAAATAAATAAATAATTTTTTAAAAAGTATATCTACATATATATGCATATATATCATATATATCAGTAATATATTTATGTAACTATTATGTGTATATATGTTATGATATGCATAATTGTGTGTGTATAACTATATAGAGATAACCAGCTATCTCTTTTAAGTGTTACCTGGGTCCTCCAAAGTGAATTTTTACATCAACCATTACACACAGGATATAAATAACAGCAACATCAAGTATACTTTCCAAATTAGGTGAAAACCCATGCATTATTGCTGCCCTGATAAAATAAGCCAAAGTCTTATTTCTATAAATAAAGACAATATATGGACCAGAACTACCTCAATCTTAAATGCCTCAATCCCTCTCCTTATGAAGCCTCCAACGGAGTACACAGCATAAGGCCAACATAACAATGAGAGTATTCATTATTAAGATTATTATTATTATTACCCCGGGTTTGACTTCAATGTAAAATGTATTGCTTTTTTCTTCTAATCATAAAATTAATTTTCATGCATTTCCAATCTGATTTAAAAATTTCTTCAAATCATATTCACCAAATGCCAGGGGCTAAGAAGTAAAAGAGATGAGGAGATAACGTATATATAACACAGGCCAACACCGTCAAGTCTGTCTTCTCCAATGTCTACAGCTGTTAACACTGCACATATGCTGGACCTTGGTTGAGCATGTAACCCCAAACACCAATTTTCTTCTCCCCAGCCCTGGAAAACTATCACTGCTGCTTCCTTGTCCCCTGTGCTCAGTGCCACAAATCAGCAAATGCTCTGAGGAGAGAAAGCAGGTAAAGGTAGATCTCAGTGGAAAAATTTGCACTCTCTCAGGTATCCTGGCCTCTCAAATTCTGACTTCCTTGTTTGCCTTCTACCAGCCACAAAAATGATTTTTATATCTTGTGCGGTTTTCAAAGATATTTTGATGGACAGCTTAGTCCAATATACTATGTCACAAGAAAAAGAAACAAATGTGTTTTGAATGGTATCATAGCCAGTCTCCAAGATGAGCCCAAATGATCCCTATGTTCTAACATTCTCACTGTTACACAGTCTCTTCTTGGAGTTCATGAGGTCTGGTCTGTGGATTAGAATACAGCACAAGTGATGGCACAGCACTACCGAGTCTAGGTCACAAAGACACCGCAGCTTCTGCCTCACTCCTGACCCCTTGCTCCAGGAGTCAGTGCCATGCCATAAGGACAGGCACCCCAGTGAAAAGGCCAAGAAGTGAGAAACTGAGGCCTTCTACCATGAATCAGGGACAATGAGGTCTCCTGTCACAGTCAGATGAGTGATTCCTCCTGAAAATGGATCTTGAAGGTCAAGGAAGCTGTGGTGTATGTACACACACGCACATGCACACGGGAATATTACACAGCCATAAAAATGTTCCCATTTGCAACAAAATGGATAGATATTATGCTAACTGAAACAAGTCAGTCTGACAAAGACCAATACCATGTGATTTCACCCATATGTGGAATATAAAATATAAAATGAATAAACAAGCCAAAAAAAAACAAAATGAGACCTATTAATATAGAATATGAGTTGATGCTTGTCAGAGGAAAGGAGGTACAGGACAGGCAAAATGGATGAAAGGGAGTGGGAGACACCGGCTCCCAGCTATGGAATGAGTAATTAATGATCATAAAAGTCCTAGCATAAGAACACAGTCAATGATATTGTAACATTGTATAGTGACAGATGGTAGCTATGCCTTGGGTGAGCATAGCATACTGTATAGAGAAATTGAATCACTATGTTATAAACCTTAAACTAACGAATGCGTGTCAACTATGCTCAAATTTAAAAAAAAAAAAATTAAGTAAAAGAAAATAGATCCTCCAGCCCCAGTCAAGCTTTTGCATGGCTGCAACCTAAGCAGATAGCTTAATCACAGCCTCACGAGGGACCCAAAGCCAGGAATATTCAGTCAAGTTGCTTTTGCATTCCTGATCTTCAGAAACTGTGTAGGGTAGTAAATGCATCAGTGTGTTTTTTTTAATTGTGTTAAAATACATACAACATCATATGCTTGCCTTCTACCAGTCTCAAATATGATTTTTGTATCCTATGCGGTTTTCAAAAATATTTTGATGGATAGGTTAGTCCAATATAATATACTATGTCACAAGAAAAAGAAACAATGTCAGTTTTTAACGGTACCATAGCCAGTCCCCAAGATGAACCCAAATGATCCCTATCTTCTAATATTCTCATACGTATGCAGTCTCTTCTCGGAGTCCATGAGGTTTGGTCTATGGATTTTAAAATTTATTTTAAAATTTACATTAATTTACATTAAACTCACATTTAATGCAAATTTACACTATTTAAAATTTACATAAAAGTTACCATCTTAATCATTTTTAAGTATACAGTTCAGCACTGTGTATTCACTAAGTGTATACTAAGTACATTCACACTGTTAAGTATACTCATTTGTGCTGACATCCATTGGGATAGAAGTGACATTCCTGGTTCAACACAACCCATTTATAGTGCTACTTAATTTTTGCTCCTATTAAAGAGGAAAAGTTCCTGTCCATAAATAATATATGCACAAAAATCATCTATTCCTTCCCACAGAATGCTATATTCACTTGAACTGGAGAGTTTGGGTTGGTAGTTCCACTCTCTCTCCCTTAAAGCCTAAAAACGAACTTATTTTTCCCTTACTCTCATGGGATGAGACCGAATTTGATATTGAAAGATTCTGTGAGACTGTGACAAGAAGGGAGAGAAGAGGGGATACAGGGAAGCGTCATCTCAAAGTGTCGTCACAAGTTAGAAAAACCCTAGCTGGATGTACTCTAAGCCAAACAAGATTTAGTTGCCTTTAATTATTTTTCCAAGTTTCTAAATTTGGGTTTGCATTCTGGCATGTCTTCTTATTACAATTCTCTAGTCAGGATGTATTATTTTCTTACTTTTTAATTGCCGTTTATAGGCTTTTAAGTTCTTTACTGCCTAAAAATCTCAGAAAGCCAATTGTGTATGTAATGTGCAATAATCTGGTATTTATTAATCATAAATGCTTATTCATCCCAGACTACCAATGGAAGACCTTCTCCCTGGGGTTACTTTGCAAAGGCACCAATGTGGTTAAATAAGGAGAAAAAAACATACTAAGAACGTTGATGAACAGCAGCGCTTATAGAACCAACCCAGATGTGAGGGAGGCAATTAAATAGGAAATCATTTTATTGTTCTTATTTGAAGGTCAATCAACTACTCCTACTTTGTGTTTTAGCTCTAGCTTAATGGTAAATATTACTACTCCTGTCTTTTCTAACTTTCCTAGCTATCTGCCATGACACAAATAGCTAATAGGAATAATTACTAAACTTTGTATCATATTGCAACATCAAATATACTATTTTAAATATTTTAATATTAATTTATCTGATTCACACTTTAGAAACTTATAAACTTTTTCAGCCCGTAATGTTGGAAGCTGTACAATTTATATAATTGTGGAAGCATTCCAATTCTGACACAAAACAGAAGCAGATGTATCTGCAATGAAATCCAAACGAAGGAAACACAGCTAAACTTTTAAATATAGAAAACTAGACAAAATCTTTTTAAATAAATAACATTGTCTAGATTATTTATGCATCTTTATAACTTTAAAAGTATCCAAAATATCTGAGTGACATTACCTATAGCGTAAGAACATTTGTCTATTAGAAACTGGATGAGATAATGCCTAAAATTATGTATTAAGACACTGTCACTAGAACTGAGGTGTGTTAAAAAATATAAATTTTTATTCTCTTTGAAATTTCATAAATTAATAAACACCAATATAAGAACAAGATCTACATGGTATTCCATAGTTTTTTAAAAATCAGGTATATCTCACCTTACATGTCTTAGTCAATCATTCTCTGTAAGGTAGGGAAGTTTTACATACATATATATGTGATTCTCCCTCACTTGGATCATTAATGACATCCTGCCAAATATACCTGTGCATGAGATGAGGCAGGAAAAATGGAATCTTGACATTCAGCATAAAACTTAGAACATAAAATAACTACTAATTCCATGAAAATAAAGGAGCTAAATATGTGTCTACCCATCCATGTAGGTACACTGAGAAAGATGATCAGTTATCAAGAGAAAAAGAAAGGAAAAAATGTACTCCATAGAAAAATGAAACCAAAATCTGCTAGATTGCTTTATGGAATTTCCAGGATCACATACTTGTCTTTTGATCAAACCCGCTCTGATGATTACTCAGACAGACTCTTTTCAGGGTCCAGAATCCAGGCTAACAAAAGATTCTTTTTTTTTTCCCCCCCAAAAGTTATAAACATTTAATGACATAAATAGATAACTCAAAAGCAAGCAAATTTTTAATTAACATATGATATGTTATTTATTTTGGGGTACAGGTCTGTGAATCATCAGGCTTACACAATTCACAGCCCTCACCATAGCACACACCCTCCCCAATGTCCATCCCACCCCTCCCACCCCCTCCTCTCCAGCAACCCTCAGTTGTTTCCTGAGATTAAGAGTCTCTTACGGTTTGTCTCCTTCTCTGGTTTCACCTTGTTTCATTTTCCCCTCCCTTCCCCTATGATCCTCTGTCTTGTTTCTCAAATTCCTCATATCAGTGAGATCATATGATAATTGTCTTCTTCTGATTGACTTATTTCACTTAGCATAATAACCCCTAGTGCCATCCACGTCATTGCAAATGGTAAGATTTCATTTTTCGATGGCTGCATAATATTCCATTGTTCACCTATCATATATACCACATCTTCTTTATCCATTCATCTGTTGATGGACATATAGGCTCTTTCTATTGTTTGGCTATTGTAGACATTGTTGCTATAAACCTTCAGGTGCACATGCCCCTTCAGATCACGTTTGTATCTTTCACATAAATACCCAGTAGTGCAATTCCAGGGTCATAGGGTAGCTCTATTTTCAACTTTTTATGAACCTCCATATTCTTTTCCAGAATGGCTGCATTAGCTTGCATTCCCAACAACAGTGTAGGAGGGTTCCCCTTTCTCTGCATCCTTGCCAACATCTATAATTTCCTGAGTTGTTAATTTTAGCCATTCTGACCGGTGTGAGGTTGTATCTCACTGTGGTTTTGATTTTTATTTCCCTGATGCTGAGTGACATCGAGCACTTTTTCATGTGTCTGTTGGCCATTAGGATGTCTTCTTTGCAGAAATGTCTATTCATGTCCTCTGCCCATTTGTTGATTGGATTATTTGTTCTTTGGGTGTTGAGTTTGATAAATTCTTTATAAATTTTGGATACTAGCTCTTTATCTGATGTCATTTGCAAATATCTTCCCCATTCTGTCGGTTGTCTTTTGGTTTTGTTGAATGTTTCCTTTGCTGTGCAGAAGCTTTTTATCCTGATTAAGTCCCAATAGTTCATTTTTGCCCTTTCTTCTCTTGCTTTTGGTGATGTTTCTAGGAAGAAGTTGCTGCAGCTAACAAGAGATTCTAGAGAGTCAAAATGACCGAGGCATTTGTATTTCTGGTCGCTCTTGAGTACCCAGACAAGACCTAAAACTCCCAACCTGACTACACAATACCTCTTACCTGCCCACACGCTGTATGTTTCCTGCCTTTTTCCTGTGTTTTTTCTCAAACATGAGGAATCCTGATGGACATCCATGCAAATGAAACCTTGAAGTGCAGGGAAGTTCACAGGTATAGCCTGAACTCTTTACCAGTGGATCCCAGAAAAATTTCTTTCTCTTTTCTGACTCTCTCCTTCCTCGCCCTGCCTAAGACACAGCAATGCTACTGAAAGGAAATTTACAAAGCTGTTCAGAGACATAATCCCAATATAAGTCACACTTAGCAGCCAACCAGATAACACACATACATATCAACTTTCTGTTCTATGTGCACTCCCCTTGTCCCATGCTACTGCTACTCTCTGCACTTAAAATCCCCTTAAAATAATAGCATGTAAGCCATCTTCTGTAAGTGTTGCTTTTTCTAGACTGCAGGTAAAAACACACAGAAAAAAATGCCACATATGGATGTAAGGTACAAATTCACACCTAGGAAGTGAGAGAGAATATTGCTGAGAAATTGACAAAATCTGGTATCAAACTGTCAAAACTTCTATTGATCTGACTGAAATAAAAAGCTATTCCTATAGGAACCACTTTCATAGCTGAAGACTCATGGACTCCCACAAAGGATAACACTTGCCAATTACGGCGCAAACTAAAATAGTTGCAAATCACATGAACAACTAAATTTTCATGAGTGATAGTAAATAATGCAAACATCCAAGAAAAGAACTAAAATAATAAGGCACCTGAACAAACCTATTTCAAAATCTGTTTAAAAAAATTAAAAACATAAAGAGTAGGAGGCAAAATCAAATAACCAAATAGTATTAACAGAATAGGCACCTATTTACAGAGGAATCAAATAAAATTTTCATGCATGTGAAATAGAGTGACTTGGAATAAAAACTCAGTTTATAGGTTAAAGAGAAAATTCCACACAGCCAAAGAAAGAAGTTTATACTGAATTTGGTATCTAAGGAAATCACCCAAAATGGATCACAGAGAGCAATATTCTCTCTCACTTCCTATCATTTTTAAAAATAATTATTTTCCATGAGTAACAGAATTTAAAGGTCTGATATAGCCTATTTGGAACATCAGAAGGAGGGGGAAAAAAGAAACAGGAGGATATACAATGTTTAATGTGCCAAATGGCTATACAGTTTTCCAGAATTGAATCACCAACCACAAAGTTGTTTGGCTTACTTTTTCATTTTAGGACACAAAAATAATGTCATTTGAAAAACTAAACTTGTTTATAAAATGTTTAGCACGGTCTTTTTGGCACTCCTATTTGAAATTGCTGCATTTGTATTTCTCTATGGGTTTTTTTGGTTTTTTGTTTGGTTTTTTGTTTTTTTTTTTTTTTTGGTTCACGAGGCATGACTTTTGATGAACAGCCAGATATTCCTAACACCAGATTTTTGTTTCCAACTGCCTGGGAAAGAACACTCCTTAATAGACTTGGAAACACACAGACCTCTTGATGCCAGATTGGACCTACAAAAGTATATTTTACGAAAGTACATGGCCTCCTTATACAGAGGGTGAATTGCTTCCCACAGAGACACCTCTATGTAGTAAGCTGAAAAATGAGAGAAATCAAGTATTTATCCATATTTCCATTGAAACCAAAACAAAAAGTATTAAAGTACTTTGACAGAGTTGAATATCATTTTTAAGGCATTTCATTGTTATATAGGTCACCTAGGAATCCTTTTGTTTTCTTTGAATTTATCCTGATTTTTCTGACACCTTTGACTCTGAAGTTTGATATTTTCAACAACTTTGGGACATTTGGGAGCATTACATCTTCATTTTTTCCTGTCCACTCTCTTCTTTCATACTAATATTTCCATTACAGATATGCTAGAGTAATATTGTCCCATACATCATTATTCATTTATTTTTGTAAAATTTTGGCTCTCTATTCTACAGATTGGGTAATTCCTATTAATGCGTCTTTAATTCAGTACTAAGCAGATCTTTTTTTTATATATAGTTTCCATTTCTTTGCTAATTATTTCCTATCTATTTACTCATTGCATCTGTTTCTGCAAGCCTCTGAATGTATTTACAATATCTGTTTTAAAGTACATGTATGAATAGGAAGGAAAGAAGGGAGGGAGGGAGGGAGGGACATGTCTGATAATTGCAAATACCTGCGTCATCTCCTGGCCTATTTATACTGAATACATTTTATGATAATGGATGAAATTTACTTTTTCACATGTCTAGAAAAATCACATAAATATTTTTATGTTGAAAATTGTGGATGATATGCCATAGGGAGTCCAGATTCTGTTGCTTTCTTTTAGAGGATGTTGACTTTTGATCTGCCTTTCAGAACAAAATTACTGGCAGATGCCCTTGGCTTTATATTTTGTCAGGGCTGGTCTATTTTGTTTCTGATTTTGGACTTTAGTCAATAGTTTGGTCCTTTTACTGATAAGGTGTATCCTTTCTGGGGTCCTAACTGAATGTCTGAAGTGCTCCATCAGCAAGGCTCCTCCCGTTGGCTGGGGTGAAACTCCAGTGCCCCCAGCACTTCCCTACCTTGGATACCCCCAGTCAGCCCTCCACTCCGTGGCAGCCCGTAGGTCTCTTGGAGCTGTGTCTTCTGTCTGTTAGCTCAGCACTTGCACAAGGATCGTCAGGGAACCCATCAGGCTTCTGGGCCCTGCCTCCCTGCCTCCCTTAGCGTTCCCTGCTTTCCAAATTCCAGCTGCTTCAGTGGTCTAGAAACTCTCAATTCAGCAAGATCTCCTTGCTCTTCTAGGATTTAGCCCACTACACAGTATTCCATAGATGTGCCCCCAGGTATCAGGTCAGGACACAGGGAGGGACTTCTCCCAAGGATCACCATACTGCACTGCCTGCTGTCCAAGGCCTGAAGAGAGCTGTGTCACGTACTTTGTGCAGCTGCAGAGTTCCTTATAGCAGAAGGTTAAGTTTGGAACTAGTTTGGAACCAGGGCCAGATACGGAGTTTCTAAAGCACTGTTGAAGAACAAAATCACCAACAAATAACTTGGAAATAAACTAAATACTCATTTGTATATAATTGGTTAAATAAATTATTTAACCTTTAAACTCCATCTTGCCTTTGAAAAGAACAACATGGAGAGATGTTTAAGACACCTTGTTAAAATAAATTAAAAAAAAAAAAAAGCAGTGTTCACAAAGCCATGAAACTCTCTGTGTGTGTATTCATACAAATGAAAACGGAGAGGATAAACTCAAAATTGCTAATATATTGTTATTTCGAAGGGTATAACTAAAAATAGCAGAGTATGTATACTTTCTGTACTACATGTCTCTGTGGTATTAGCATCATTCACAATGTGAAGATGCGGTGATACTTTTTAAGAGAAAATAATGAAGAAGACTTCCTAATGATAAATTACTTGGGAATCACTATGTAAGTATCTAACTCTTCGGTGAAATGCCTGCTGGAGCTCCAGAGTTAAAAATCATCTGAAATAGCAGAAGTCGAAACTGGACACATTTATAAAAATATGATTCCTTCCCTGGCACTGCTTCCCTACCTTTTAGTCTTGACACCCAATCTGCACAGCAGTATCCCCCACCCTTTCTGTGTTGTTAAGTGCTGCAGATCTGAAATACTCTTCCCCTACTATTACTGGAAACTGACATGAAGGGTCCACCCTCTCCTGCAAATCTGACATGCCAATTTTGAGGGAGGATTTGAGTAGTAAACACTTGACACAATTTATTTCTTTTCCAGTTGTGAGACTCAGAGCGTCCCTTAGGCCCCCAGTTTGAATAGCTAAAAACTCCTTTTATGTCTTTCAAAATCCTGACAGGCAAGTGGATTCAGAGCACGCCAGCAATATGTCAAACAGCATCAGTCCCTCTGCCTCCAAAAGTGATTGAGACTATCTTTTAGGATCAGTTCCCGAAGAGTGATTTGCTCAAAATCAGCTAGTTCAAACGAGAATTCGTTTCCTGAAAGTTCAAAAATTCATGGTAATTGGAACTGGAAATGACTAAGGTCAGCCAGTCATGTCTCCACTTTCTACCTTTGTCCTCATCACCACTACTGTCCGTACAATCAGTCACACTCAGAACTAACAGTGCCCCTAATTAAACTACTGGGAAGAGAACATAGTCACTGGTAAATATTCCTATCATAAAATGTATGTTATCATGTTGACAATTCAGAATATATCTCACTGTCAGAATTTCTAGAAGCTGGAGAGAGACAACCTTAATTCAAGTCCTGGCTTTGTCAATCATCAGCAGTGCAAATTTAGTCAAGTTATTTAACTTCTTTGTGTGCATTGTTCTTTCTCATCAGTAAAATGGGGATCGTAACTGTATCTATATTATAGGATTGTGCGACAACTAAGTAACTTTTGTTTAAAAGTACCTAGGTCATAATAAATACTTAATAATACATATTAGTTTTCCTCAATACCATCTTTATGGTCTTCATCATTAATATAATTTCCTAAATGATTAAATTGTTTTACTCTTATAAACTAGGAATGGTTTTCCAAACTGATTTCTTTTAGTTTGTCTTTAAGGATTTTACCTCCTTTAAGCTGCACCAAACCAACAGGAATTGCTTATTGTTGACATATGAATAATGGCTGTAGTGTCGAAAGAATGCGCCCACACTCAAACAAACACTCAGTTTGAGCTCAAATAAAGATTGAGCTCAACCCCATTCACATTAGATTGTCCCACAAGTTTACCAACGCTTTAGAAGCCATGGTAGGTGCTCATCAAGGACTTATTCAATGGATGATGATTTTATGAGAAAATAGACACATCATCCTTTCCATTGGATACTAATGAAGTCCTAGAGTTCACTGAACAGATTAAGAACTTTACGTCTGACTCTAGATAGGTAGATAGATAGATAGACAGATAGTAGATATGGATATAGATAGAAATGCATATCTGGATATATAAAATTATTCTTACCTATTCTTACCTAGGAAGGGCCTTCGAGTTCCATATCCTGTTCTTTAGAAAGTAAACTTCATTAGGACAAGTGTCACCAGCTAGACTCCAAGATTTGACCTTTATGGCCTACTTGTGTCTACTCACTGACCTTTATCTTACATTTTCCTTAAACTCTTCTTTCCAGCTTCCCTCTTTTTTTTTTTTATGATTTTTTTTTAAAAGATTTTATTTATTTATTTGACAGACAGAAATCACAAGTAGGCAGAGAGGCAGATAGAGAGAGAGGGGGAAGCAGGCTCCCTGCTGAGCAGAAAGCCCGATGCGGGCCTCGATCCCAGGACCCTGAGATCATGACCTGAGCCGAAGGCAGAGGCTTTAAACCACTGAGCCACCCAGGTGCCCTCCAGCTTCCCTCTTAACTCAGGCAAATGGAAACTGAAACTGCCCCTCAGGCATAGCAACAGCCCTGACAAAACCGTGACCTAGCCCGGATTACCCAGACCAGTTTGAGTGTAACCCCATTCATGCTGGTGCAGACGGACTATGGAGTGACTTCTAGAGCAACTGACAACTACCCTTACCTCATTTATAATACTAAAATCTCTACCCAAGGGCAAGCACGAGCCTCATTTACATAACACAATGTATGTACCAGCATGTTTCTTTAAGATACAAGTGCATCCTTATGCCCTCCTCTACATATGACGACAAGGGTTCCCCATCTCAATATTCATCCTAACCCTAAATAAAGGAACCCATTCCCCTTGCTCAGGGAGTTATGGCATTAGAAGCGATTCACCATAATCCTCTTACTTGCTGCAAAAACTCAACCTGGTGATGTTTCTGACTCATCAAGGAGCAAACTCACATTGATTCAGTTACACAAGGAGCTTCAGTCTCTGGTGCCAAGAAAACTGATATGCAGAAGTCTGTCACTATCCCACTCTACCCATACTACCAATACTTCCAAAGTGGTCAGACTACCCAATCCCACCTATTGTGATTGTTTCCCACTTGTTCATTTTTAAATGACTCCATTAATTCACAATGAGGAAGAACATCTGAGTCAGGAGACAATGTGAGTTGTGTAGCCTACATAACCCCCTTCCAGGGGTAATACCCAGAGACCTCAAGTAAGATACAGTGTTGCCATCGAAAAACCCTAGAGAAACACTTTACCCAGGCTGAGGCAAGACTATGGCTGAAATGTTTAAGAATACCAAAAGCAAAGTTTAACTCGAGTAAAGAGGGGAAAGAATAAAATAGTATCTAAAATAGTATCAACAAAGCATCCAGAGGCCAGATTACATAGGATTTGGGAGATCCTATCATACATTTGGATCTTACTCTGAATGAAGCAGACTGGCACTGACTGGGTCCCAATATAGTAAGACATTATCTTTTTTGTGCTTTAAGGTCTTTCTGCTGTTGTGTATAGAACACACAGAAGTGATCTCAGAATAGAATAAAAAGGATGAGGAGTCTGTGCAGGTGTCCACTCTTCTGTTTCCTTGTTTTATGGTTATTAACACCCATCATACTTCCGGTTCTATATAAAAATATTTATATAGTCTTGAGATCAGGAATTATATCAGATGGATTTTTTTAATCTGCAGCAATGCTTATATTCTCTTATTTTTCACAGTATTTCTTGGAAGTATTTCATAACAGTTATGAAAACAATTGAATTTCCATGGTTTTATTGCATTTTAATAAGGCAGTTTTTAATTATTGTTTTATTTTTAATTATTACAGTTTTTCTATCATTTTTGAATAGAAAATCTTCCAAATTAAAAATATGGCATAATCGAAAGACTTGGCAGAGCAACCAAACTATCACCAATGTATTACAGTAGTGTAAAGAGGGCTATTTATTAAATGGCCACTTGAACACATGGTTCCGTAGGAAAATACTCTTTCATTACCCATGTTGGCAATCTTTCATCAGCACTATATTTACACCAGACTAACACTATTTTGTAATGCTTCCAATGAAATAAATTTGCATGTTTGACATGCATATGCTTTGTAAAAATCTGCACAGTATTAAATCATTATATAATCTTACTCAATAGCTAGGAGCAACAAGAAACACAAGCAACCACTCAACTTTCTTTCTCTGATCAAAAATGTACTTCATTCCCTTGTAAGAAGGAGGAAAACGCCTAGACTCATCTATCATTTCTGAATTAATATGCATAACTTTGACTGATCTTATCTTCTGCTTGTAAATCTTCATGCAATGAGAAAGGGACACAACATAAGCCTCGTGATTGTAAATGGCATTAAGTAACTAGAAGCTACGGACTTCACAGTGTCATGGAAGGATGGCACACAGCATATTAGATAAAGTCTGAAGAGTTCCTCAGCTTCCCAGGGAAAATAATACAATTTGGATTGTTAAAATTATGTGACTCTCTGCTTCTCTTCCTTTTGATTAAGTCCTAACACAGCACACACATAATTATGTGCCTTTAAAATCTAGAAATAAGAAAGAGATGAAAAATTAACCGAATAGATTTTATAATGACTAATTTTTAAAAAACCAATTCAGTGAGTTTCTCAGATCCTAGAACTTATTTATTCTTTATTTTATCTTTCACGGTGTTATAAAAGTACCTATTCTTTATCTAGTGTTTGATCACTTTTTCCCTCTTCGATGAAAAGTCCAGCAAAACAAATAAAAAACTTGAAAAATAATGATGCCTTATAATGGAATTCTAAGAAGTAGAGAGTTTTTCCTGTTTTTCTTTTTGAAAAGGCTAAATTCAAGTAAGTTTATTTAGTGCCAATAATCTCTCTCATATTTCTAATCTCACCTTGATCCAATTACAAAAACAATAGAAAAGCCAAAGGACTTGATCTTCCTGACCATTGTATTCTTAAATTAAATCCTAATTGCCATAAAACCACAATCTTCATTTAAATATTATTGGTGCATGAGTTAGAATGGCCAAAATTAACAAGACAGTAAACAACATGTGTTGGAGAGGATGTGGAGAAAGGGGAACTCTCCTACACTGTTGGTGAGGATGCAAGTTGGTGTAGCCACTTTGGAAAACAGTGTGGGGATTCCTTAAGAAATTGAAAATAGAGCTTCCCTATGACCCCACAATTGCACTACTGGGTATTTACCCCAAAGATACAGATGTAGTGAAAAGAACGGCCACCTGTAGCCCAAAGTTCATAGCAGCAAAGGCCACGGCCACCAAACTGTGGAAAGAACCAAGATGCCCTTCAACGGACGAATGGATAAGGAAGCTGTGGTCCATATACACTATGGAGTGTTATGCCTCCATCAGAAAGGATGAATACCCAACTTTTGTAGCAACATGGACAGGACTGGAAGAGATATGCTGAGTGAAATAAATCAAACAGAGAGAGTCAATTATCATATGGTTTCACTTATTTGTGGAGCATAACAAGAATGGGGAGATGGAGAGAAGGGAGTTGAGGGAAATTGGAGGGGGAGATGAACCATGAGAGACTGTGGACTCTGAAAAACAATCTGAGGGTTTTGAAGGGGCAGGCAGTGGGAGGTTGGGTGAGGCTGGTGGTGGGTATTGTGGAGGGCACATATTGCATGGAGCACTGGGTGTGGTGCATAAACAGAATTCTGGTACACAGAAAAGAAATTTAAAAAATAAAAAATTTAAAATAAAATAAATTATAAATATTATTGGTGCATATTAACTCTCCTCTGTATCGTTCCAATTTTAGTATATGTGCTGCCGAAGCGAGCACTAACTCTCCTCTGTAAACACAATGTTTGACAATCACAGTAACTATTTCAGTTACTATTGCTATGTAATGAAGTCACCCCAAAGTAATGATTTAAAAAATAGGCTCATGGATTCTGTGTGTCTGTAATGTATAGAGACTACAGCAAGAACTATCTGTGTCTGTCCCTTATCTGAAGCCTCAGCTGGAAAGGTGCAGAGGCTGAGCTGACCTGAACACAGGGGGCTAGAACTGTGTAAATGTGTCTGATAGTTGGTGCTAGCTATAGGCTGGACCCAGAGCTGGAGCGGTTGAGCAGAGCACTTCACATGGCTTTTTCATGAGGCCTGAATTTCCTCACAGCACGGTCCCCTCAAGATCATCTTTACATCATTTCTCAGGCCTCCGGAGTTAAGTTTCCCAGCCAACAAGCCAGAAATCATCTTGCTTTTTATGACCAGGTTTTGAGACCCAAGCTGCAACACTTCTGCCAAATTCAATTGTTTACAAACTAACTTCAAGCCAGCTCAGATTCAAGAGGGTAACTGGGGACCATATGTGGATGGTAGCATGGTAAGTTTCAAAAAGTGTAAGGGATGAGAGAAACTGTACAGCCATATTTGGAAAATATAAAGACTTCATCGACTTTTATGTTCCTATGTTAACTGGAATGTACTTAGTTGAGGGTCCTACATGAACAACAGAAGTAACCAGAGCAGATGACCCATTATGCCAATGTACCTCATTATGTTTAAGCGGGAGCTTTCCTACTTTATCTATGGCTGAGTCCCCAAATACGGGAACTAAGAATACTTCTTACTCATATGTTCTCTAAGAAAGAAAAGATTTTAGTTATTTCAGAGAGAGAGAGAGAGAGCACTAGCAAGCATGAGCAGGGGGAGGGGTAGAGGGAGAAGCAGACTTCCCGCTGAGCAGGGAGCCCATGCAGAACTGGATCCTACTGGGATCATGATCTGCACCAAAGGCAGACGCTTAACTGACTGAGCCACCCAGGCACCCTCTTACTCATACATTCTAAAGGGATTTTGGAGACTACCCACAGAAGACTCGGTAAGTAGCAAACACAAACTAGTTTTACCATTTTTAGCTCATAACCTACTCCCAAAATATAAAATGATGAAATAGTGCTCAAAGCCAAAGAGCAATTACAATAATTTTAGGGAATCCATTGAATTGAATGGACTTCTTATGTGGGACTTCGCCCTCACAACCTTGGATCTGTCTTCCTGTCGACCAGATATCCCTCCAACTTCATCAACTGCACAGAATGGTTAGCGTACCCTAATACTGCTACGAGTTCCCTCTGCACCTTTTATGTCTCTTCTCCTAACAGTCATCAGACATTATGAAAATTACTTGTTTCTTGTCTGTTTCTATCTCCACAAAGTAAATGCCATGAAAATAGTGACTGAGTCTACCTTGGCTGTTACAAAGCATCTAGAACAGCATCCAGCTCAAAATAAGAACTCATTAAGTATTTGCTGGAAGAGGGGCGCTTGGGTGGCTCAGTGGGTTAGGCCTCTGCCTACGGCTCAGGCCATGATCCCAGGGTCCTGGGATCAAGCCCTGCATGGGGCTCTCTGCTCAGCGGGGAGTCTACTTCCTCCTCTCTCTCTGCCTGCCTGCTGCACTGCCTACTTGTGATCTCTGTCGGTCAAATAAGTAAATAAAGCTTAAAAGTATTTGCGGAAAGAACAAATTTTAAAAAATAATTTTCAACTTGCCTTTTCAATTTCTTGACAGTGCATTGCCAGAATTTCCAACATATATGTCATTATATGTTTTTAGGGTTTTTTTTTTTCTCTTTAAAAGTTTTATATAAATGGAAAAATAAAAATAAAGCAGTAAGGCAAATCCTGATGAGCTGAGAATAATTCCACATATTTTCCTCAGTACCAAGACAACCATTATCACCTGCCCAAGTATACAATTTTCTTATTCACTCTGTCATGTAGTATTATCAGCCTTTTGCTTTAGAAATGCTTCACCTCTACTGTACCGTTTTTAGAGCTATTAAGTCTAGAGCTATTAGAGCTATTAAGTTTTTGATCTCTAGAATTTTTTATACAATCATGTATAATCATATATTTAGGGTATAGATTCTCTCTCTTTGTCTCTCACATGTACACAGTTTCTCCTTTTACTTACAATAATTAGAACTCTGAGAGTAAGGCTATACTTTATAGTAGGATTGCAAATAAAACAGGCTGAGCTGATGCCATAACATAAAGAGAATTTTATAATGTTTCTTGAGGGCAATGAAAGCTCCATCTTGAAAGTTACTTAGGGCAAAAAAGCAGGCGATAGGCTTCACATAAAAGAAGTTAAATATCAAAATATATAATTTAAAATTTGTGGATGGAAACTACTTCCTGGAGTTTAGAAGAAAGTAGCGTTTCATTTGGTCTAGGTCACAGCACAATCCTTCAGAATCTATGATTACACCAAAGGCACAGTCATTACCTTAATGCAGGGGAAGCCCAGAAAGAACACGCACACCTGGACACTTCAGCAAGAACCCTGATTATGGCAAGTGGAAAAACAAGTGGGTCTTACTTTCATCGGAACAAAACCATCTATAATTTAGAGGAAGTGTCTACCTCCACATTCAGAATGTGTAAGGAAGAAATGTGACTAATTTGCAAGGCAGAGGTTTAATAATAAGAGCATGTGATATGGGGTCAGAGAATAGAGTCCCCTCGGTCAAAAGTTCTCCGACATCCAGGGGCACCTGTGGCTCAGTGGGTGAAGCTTCTTCCTTCAGCTCAGGTCGTGATCTTGGGGTCCTGGGATGGAGCTCTGTGTCAGGCTCCCAGCTCAGTGGGAAGTCTGCTTCTCCCTCTCCCTCTGCCTCCCTCCCCTGCTTATACTTTCTCTCTCTCTCTCTCAAAAATAAAATTGTAAAAAAAAATTTTAAAAAAAGTTCTTCCATATCCAGAAGAAGGAGGAGGAGAGGGAGGAAACTGGAGGGGAAAGAGAAGCTGTAATGAAGGCATCATGGTCCTACCATTTGAAGTAACTACACATTCTCCATTTATTAGAAAGATCTCCAATATGGGGCCCTTGGGTGGCTCAGTAGGTTTAAACAGCTGTCTTCAGCTCAGGTCATGATCCCAGAGTCCTGCACTGGGCTCCTTGCTCAGCGGGAAGTTGGCTTGTCCCTCTCCCTCTGCCTCTCCTGCCTGCTCATATTCTCTTGCTCTCTTTCTCAACAATAGATAGATAGATAGATAGATAGATAGTTGTTTTTTTGTTTTGTGTGTGTGTGTGTGTGTGTGTGTTTGTGGTTTTTTTGTTGGTGGGCCCATCTGGCCAGATGGTATTTTGGCTGCAGCTTTTACACACACACACACACACACACACACACACACACACTGTTCAGAATGCTGAACATGGACCGCACCCCACCCAAACATCCCCAATCCCAAATGCAGAGTAGCCAGGCTTCCAGACATAAATTAAAAAATAAAAGTAAATAAAAAGAGTTGGTCTCTGGGGAGGGAGAGCTCATGCAGAGATGAAGGCAGAGGCCTCTGGGAGCCAGGGCCAGGAAAGATGAGAAATCTCTGCCCCTCCCCTCAGGATCCTCACCCCGTGAGGGTTTCTGCACTAAAACAGGGTCACTAACACCAGCCATCAGGCCTCCAACCCCTTTAATGTCCAGTCTCTCAACCTATTTGATTTTCACCCCATTTTCCCACCAGACCCCAAGGGCATGGTGTTCTGGGGCTGAGGGTGGAAGGGGGCAGAGGGTAGCTGTAGCCTGCAGGTCTTTAGCTGGCTTCTCCTGGTTCTAGGTCTGGGTCAGGGGACCCCGCTCAATCCTTGCTGAGTTGCACAGTCTCCTAGGAGAAAACGTTCACATTCTTGTGCAAGTACATGTTCATGGCGAGCTGTTCCTTTCCTCCAGCACATTCTGGAGCTTCTTGTTCATATACCTCCCATTCATAGATAGGTAGATAGATTCCCAATTCTATATGTTTTTAAAGATTTTTATTTTTATTTCTTTGACAGACAGAGATCACAAGCAGGCAGAGAGGCAGGCCGAGAGAGAGAGGGGGGAAGCTCAATCCTAGATGTGGGGCTCAATCCTAGGACCCTAAGATCACGATCTGAGCCGAAGGCAGACGCTTAAACCACTGAGCCACCCAGGTGCCCCACAGATTTCCAATTCTTAAAAACACTCTTTTGTATTGTTGGGTGATCAGCTCCTCTGGGGGGCTACTCGTTAATGAACAAGGTTCCTTGTTAAGCTACTTGTTTATGAATTATGTATTAATAATTATGAATTATTAGCAGTTGTAGAGACTACAGTTAATGGTTCCTTGGTAAAACAGAATGAAGAAATACTTATATAAAAAATTCTTTGGTACAAGTTCAAGGATTCGTTAATACTGTAGATACAAAAGAACTTCTAATGCAACTTTTCTTTGATTCTAATAATGCATAAGCTATAAAGCACAGAAGTACTTTTGAATTTAATATATATTAAAAAGAGAAAAATGCCTTCTGTTTTCAAATTTGTGGTTATTTTTGAAAGACCCTTCCTGAATTTAAAAAAAATGTATACATGTGTACATGGAGATAAAAGATCCTGATCCAAGTGGCAGAGTATACAATCTGTGATCTGTGCTTCTATAATACGGTACTGGGGTAATCCTTAGGATTAATAAGCACTGTTCCAACCTTTTATGCCAATCAATCTCATAGTGCACTAACATCTCGGTGTGAGCAAGTTTCACATCTACATTTCTAGTTTGATCTCTCATCAGAGATTCAGATCAGCAGTTCCAATTCCACGCTGCATTTTTCCACATGGGTGGCCTGCCGAACCCAAGGTCACACTCAACCACAGATCCGTGGAAAGGCGTTGAGGGATGCAGAAAGAGAAGTAGCGGTCTGTGGTCAGCAGGTATTTCAGTGCTGTGTTGGCCTTCCTTTCACATCAGTGTTTCATTTATGTTTATAACACTCTTCTAAGAACTGGTTCTCATCCTGTGTCACTGGTCATAGCCGACATGGATTTTTAATCTAAAGGTGATTTTGCATCTTTTCATTCTAGTTCATGTATATTCATAGAGCTGGACTATTGTCTTTCCCTACAATTTCTAGGAAACCTTTAAGTATTGATACTGGACTTTGGAAATTATATTTATGAAACTAATATTGTTATTGGCAAAATGTCAGTTTCCCAACAATGAAGAGGGCTTGTAAATACTGATCTGTTTTTTACTTGCCCGGGGCCAATGAGGTTAACGATTGTGACTCCTGAGAAATTCCACTCCCAAGCTGTGAATAAAGATTGTAATTGCAGGGTCACACTTCCTCTTAATAATATCCATGCTGACTATTATGATACATCTGTGGTTGTAAGAAAGCAAAGCTTTAATGGGGAAGATCTATGTAAATAGGTTGTAATGTAGAAGAAATCTTGACCTATAAAAAATCTTTGTAAAAATAGATCTTGTGAGCTTCCCTCCAAATGTTACCTTGTCTATACCTCTGATGTTGAAACACGAATTCAGTTAAATTTCCCAACGGTATTGCAAGCCAGCTACTACAATGTCCACCCCCACGTAAGCCACAATGTTGAGGGGAAGATGAGGAAGGAGCTCAGTACCTTCTCTCCCTATCTATCTAAATGGCATCATTCTTCAAGACCACTGCAAACATATCTTCTCCCATAATGTCTCACAATATTCCATAAGCCAGATATGATCACTGTCCCCTTGAACCACGCCACACAGAACTTACCTGTCTTCTGGCACTTCCTTTAAGGCAGCCCATGTTATCATCATGTAATATTTTATCCTATTGTCTTCGAGGCATTATCTCCTTCACTACTTTAAGCTCTGGTTCATGTGATAAGTCCTCAAACACCAAGTTCAGATCACAGATACTCAAATACCCAAGACAGTGGGTGTTTAATTACACAAGTTAATTGGACCTGTTTCTCCAGCACTCGTCTGTGTCATTGCCAATCTCTTCCGTTTGGAGGCACGTGGGCCTCCGTTCGTTCCAGTAGCAGAATCAGTCTCATCAGTGAAAGAAACAAGTGGTGAAAGCAGTGTGAGACAGAAGACGACAAGAGGGCAGTCGTGCAGAAAAGTCTGCAGACCCCAGATCAAGCGGACATTCCGTCCTGCTGTCTCTTTCATCGTTGCCTCTGCGACGGTCACAGCTGGACAGAAACCCTCCACACCCGCCAGCTTCTGACCGCGGGCTGACCCTGCGCTTGGAGTATGGAACGGAGTGCTCGGGCACGTTGTCCCGTTTGCAGCAAGATCCATCCTCATGGGAATCTTGGTCAGTCCAGGTCCAGAATAAGGAGGAAGGACGAGTCTGAGTGACTGGGAAACAGGGAGAACCAGTTGCTCATTCCACCAGTTTGTTCTCTCTCATCCCCCATCCCTCCTGCACATCCCAGGTTTTCTAAACGGCTTCCTGCTGTGGAGGTGGTGGTGTGCACAGCGGTGCTTCTCTCCTTTATTTGAGCTTTGGCTGTATGCTGCATTCTTTTGTCCTAGAGTACTTAGGCATTTTCGAACACACTGAGAAATTCTGTTAGCAGACTCTGATCTTCAGAATGCAATTAATAATAATAGTGGCATATAATTATCTGATCTAAGCTTTTAACACATACTGATCCTTTGAATCCTTACAATATCTCCATGTGCTAGCTACTAATATTTCCCCCTTCTATGGGTGAGAAACTCAAAGTTCAGGTCACCTAAAGAACTTGCTCAATGTCACGAAACTACCCAGTGGAAGATCAGAGGCACAAATGGAAGTTCTTGGCTCCCAAGCATTCGTTAACAGTCAGTTATGATTTCTTTTCAAAGAGTCTTCCTGATGAATCTCCTTTATTTGTTGTATCTGGGACACGCGAAAGGTGTAGGACTTGGAGACAAAGGACCAAGGCTAGGTCTCAGCTCCACACTCATCTGTGCTGAATGATAGAACAAGATTCGTACCCCCCTTCAATCCTGTTGTCCATTCAAAATGGACAGAATCACAGCTTTCTTTCTAAATTAATGTGAGGATTAAGTTAGATACTTACAGTGGAAACAACAAGCCCAGGACTGGACAAAAATATTCGATAAATGTGAGCTTTCTTCCTCTCTTCATTTGAAAATGTTCACAATAGGGGCACCTGGGTGTCTCATTTAAGTCTCTGCCTTTGGCTCAGGTCAGGTCATGATCTCAGGGTCCTGGGATCGAGCCCCGCATTGGGCTCTCTGCTCAGCAGGGAGCCTGCTTCCCCGCTCCCCCCCCACCCTCTGCCTGCCTCTCTGCCTACTGTGGTCTCTGTCTGTCAAATAAATAAATCAATAAATAAAATCTTAAAAAGAAAAGAAAATGTTCACAAGAAAAGGAAACTATTTCTACTTTAAGATATACAGTTTCCACCTTTATATTGTAATAATCTCATATCTATGTAAAACATAAAGCCCAATGTCCTATGAGAATAAGTTAAGGACTATCTATATCTAGGATAATACTACCTGCATTTCAGAGTCTTAATGTACCACTGATTATAGGAAGCACCATTATTTTATCTGTTTCAATGGAAAAACTTTTAATTAATCTATGATGAAGCTCCACTATCACAAAGTGTTATTATTTATATGTATTAAAATCTGCTTGTAACATATCCCTTTGGGCATCACCCAGTCAGAAAGTCTAAGGTGACAGCACATGAGGTTGGGAAACGCAGGAGAACACGGAGCCGTATGGTCGGCACTATTGTGACTGTCACCATGGCCATCACTTCAATCCATCATCTTTGTAAGAAGTAACTTGCTCAGAGTCATTCAGCTAGGGCGCCTGGGTGGCTAAGTGGGTTAAGCCACTGCCTTCGGCTCAGGTCATGATCTCAGGGTCCTGGGATCGAGTCCCGCATCGGGCTCTCTGCTCAGCAAGGAGCCTGCTTCCTCCTCTCTCTCTCTCTCTGCCTGCCTCTCTGCCTACTTGTGATCTCTGTCTGTCAAATAAATAAATAAAAAATCTTTAAAAAAAAAAAAAGTCATTCAGCTAAATAGTGGCAGGGATGTGGCTAGATCAAGAAATTCATGACTTGAAGTAGATACAAGCTATCTTGGGTAGCCTATACTGATCCCAAACCAGATACAAAGGCCCAAACCTAAACTTCTAGGAGCACAATATAATAAGTTCTGTGATCTGAAGATCATTTGTTCTTTCTTTATCTTATTCCACATCCAATCCATTAGCAAGTTCTATCTCCTTTCTAGGGAAGTGTTCAGAAATCAAATTATTCTATCGTAACAATACCCTACCCTCCACCCTAGACAGCCTCTTTTTTTTTTCTTTTTTTTTTTTTTTCACTTTCTCCCTAGAACGTATTATCATCTAATACGTTGTATGATTGGGTTATATTTTTGGTTTGTGTGCTCCATCTTCAACCCAGTGGGTCCTCCATAGCCCTAAGAGAATATAAGTGCCATGAACACTGTTTGCCTTTTACTGATTTGTTCAGTTCCCTGTTTTCAAGCCGTGAAACACTGCCTGGCATACTGGAGAAAATTAGTAACTATTTGTTGAATTAACAAATACTACTCATGTTATTTAATTATAAACAACAGAATCATCTCAATTTCAAATCTGGATAAAGCATTGCTTCGGATTAAAAAAAAAAAAAGATAAAATAAAGTGCACCAAGAACTTCCATCTTATACATTCACAAAATTCTGTCTTTTCTTCTTCTTTAATGACAAAATAGTACTTTGTTCTAGAAATAGGGTAAGAACCTATCTCAGGTTGATCCTCTTGCTCTTGTATTTCACACTGAAACAACCCCACCTTGTGGAATGAGGGTAAATTTGCTGAACCCTCAAACACCCTGACAGCATCTCTGTTTAAATGCAAATGTAAAGGACACAGGATATCTCTGACACTTCAAGATTTCTGTTGATTTTTAAATGGAGTGTAATTGCAGAGGGTGGGGATGCTGGAGATACAGATCTGTCCCAACTGACCCAATCCCTAAGGTAATGTTTGAGTAACAGATTTAAGTGATTCTCTTTTTCTAATTTTTTAAAAATATTCCTTTGCCTCATAGTTGTACCCGAATATTGATACTTGTTCTACTTTGCTTTCCTAGAGGAATACCACATTTTCTCCTAAAACTTTTAAGGCAGTATAATATTATACAGTGGTATTAAACAATTAAAGGGCAAACCACACAGTACTAAATTAACCAAGACAGAATGTTCTAAACTGACTAGGGAAATCACCTACTGTACCTTGGGACAACTGTGAATGGACAAGAACTTTTACTAGGAAGCAACATATTTTGTGCTCTGGTTTATATTGGGCGCTGAGCCATACAAATTTCAATTTAAGTTAAAACTGTTCGGGGCAGCTGGGTAGGCTCAGTGGGTTAAAGCCTCTGCCTTTGGCTCATGTCATGATCCCAGAGTCCTGGGATCCAGCCCCACAATGGGCACTCTGCTCAGCAGGGAGCCTGCTTCCTCTCTCTCTCTCTCTCTCTCTCTCTCTCTGCCTACTTGTAATATCTGTCATCAAAATAAATAAAATCTTTAAAAAAAAATGTTCTAAGGAACTAGGCATGTGTTCCACACAGTGCTGACCACCTTGGAAACCTGAAGGATGCTTTCTTTGATTGATGTACTATAGCAAGTGACATGTTAAAAATAAAACTTAAGATTTAAATGAGTAATTGTGTGTGTGTACACTCAAAAATACATTCTGGTTAGAAACCATTTGTTTTATTTTTAGTAGATACAGAAGTGAGAAAATTCATGCACAAGATGTTATTGCTAATTTTTGAAGTAATCCTTCCTTTAGATTTTTACTTTTATATTTGTAAGTAAATTCTCAAAGAAATAAATTTCTCCAAATGTCCATTAATTAAAAATAACTATTCTAATTTTTTATGTTGCCCCCCCATTTGTGTTGTTACAAAAGTAATTTTATATAGTTCAACGTCCATACAGAGTTTACCTTTCAGCCTTTTACCTTAATATTTATGGTAAATATGGTTTGGGCACTATAAGCAATCTTCATATTCTAAGATCAAATTCAAAGTAATATTTCTTTAATTTTAAACATATAGAATAATTTCTCCATTTAAAAGTCATTTCTCAAAAAATAATGAATACTGTTTTTCTGAAAATAAATAAATTGGAAAAAAAATGAAAAAAAAATAAAAGTCATTTCTCATTTCTCACTACTATAATCCCATTATGGGATATTGCCATGTTTTGATTATATTTTTCTTTTAAAAATTTATTGAATAAAGCCAAAAGAAAGAATGAAGACATACACATCTAAATCCAGTGTCCATGCATAAGAACAGTGACCTGCTATAGTTTAAGTTTTTCTCACTAACAACCCAGTCTCTTCTCCTCCCCTTAAATTCTCTGCAAATCTAAGAATCAGAATGACAGATTTTTTTCCCTTGCCAGTCCTTGTGGATCAAATTTAGACCAGAAGGACTATTACAGATAACCAGGATCTTTTCCTTCAGGATGGTAAGTAGAAGTAGAATCCAAAGAGTAAGGATCTGGAGTGGATTGCCAATATTCATAAACAACAGCTTGGGTTGTTGAACAATTGGATTAGAAGTGTATGTAAATCATGCCGGGCATACAGCAAGTACTCAATAAATGTTGGCTGTTGTTATTATTTTTTAGTTATCTATTAAAAGGTAGAACTATTCTCCTTGGATTACTCGTTCATTTCTAAAAGCTTTATATTATTGTTACATGGTTTTGGAGCAACAAGAGATTTTGCAACAAATATTTTCTCCAACAAAACCATGCCTAGCTGGGGCGAGGATTCAATCATGGAAACACTGTTTATCTTTTTCTTTCCACTCATAATTAACAAAAATATGAAATAAAATCCACTAATCCTGAACTATAGTAAATTCCAAATTACAGAACTAGAAAAACTACAACTGGTTTTTTACATTTCATTTTAAAATTATTGGACTTAATCTCATAGTGTAGCAGCCAAAAAGAAAAAAAAAAAAAGGAAGAAGAAAAAAACACTCGTATCAAATGATTGCTTAAATAAATGCAAATTTGAGATTATTTATAAGACAGTTTCAAAGGAAATGAATTACAAGGTTTTAGTTATAAAATGGTATTAGGGTAACGTTCAGAATCCATAACTCTTTAAGTTTCATTTCATAGGGTTGAACATTGTTAATTTCATGGTGACGGCAGGCTCTTCCCCTGTGGTGACTGAGCAAACAAAGATGATAAAAGTCAATCAAGAACCTAGGATCACAATATGAGTTCTATTAATTTACTTTCATGGTACACTTTAGTTATTTTTAAAGCTTTCTTAACATTTGTCAATATGCACACACTACTAGGGATCACTATGGGATGTCAATTGTACCAAGGATACAAATTACTTGTAGGAAAGAATAAGTGGTATAAGTTGTTGCTGTTGTTTTTTTTAATGTGATTGATTAACAGGCTCACATCTAATATATTCCAGAATGCTTGAGAGAGAGAGAGAGAGCTTAAGCATGCAAACATAAATTATGCCATTACTAAATCAGCCCCCTCTTGCCACCCACTGCATAGTAATCCTCCTTTCCACATCAGTTTTTGGTGTGATTTTAATGACTAAAGAAATGTTCTTTCATTTTCAGATTGCAATTTAAGTAGCAATGCAATCACACCAGAGATTTAATGAAAAATGTCTCCCTAATTTCCTCATACACAGCATGACTATAATATAATGAGAAGGCTGTGTCCTCTATCTGCTCAGAAGTCTTCCCAAGGCCTTCTCAAAGGCATTCCATGGGAAGACAGATCCGTCTAACCTCTGCAGGCAGCATTACCGAAGGGGAGGAACACTGCGGTAATCTAAGAGCCCGGACTCTGAGGCCACATCACAGGACTTCCCAGGCCAGTCCTATCCTCCACTTGGTTCCATGAGGCATAATCAGCAAATACTGTACACATTTAAAGAGTACGACAGGGCATGTACGTTGTGGAATGATGACCACAAACAAGTTAATTAACGTATCTATCACCTCACATAGTTTTGTAACTTTTTGCTTGATTTTAGTAAGAACTCTTAACATTTCCAGTCTAGATTCTAGAAGCAGCATAAGAAACTTTGACTCTTGACAGGAGGAACTGCAAAGAATTTGCGGTCTTTTTTGATCCACCACACCACTGTGTAGTGATGGGTCTCTTGCCATGTCTCCCCCTCTGATACTATCCTTTCTCTCGTCCAACTATAATTTTAAATGCGGTAACGTGACCAAGAGCTTGTGGGACCACCTGAGTCCCGTGGAATTCTTTCTCAGTGTCTGGTTAGAGACTTCTCTTCTGGATTGGTGCCCTCGGAGGAGGCCCAGGGGTCAAGCTCCTCAGCCTGAGCTAAAACCAAAGAAAGTTGCTCTTTTCTAGAGTGCAGAAACTCAGTTTACCCAGCTCCTGATTAATAAGGTAAAGGTAAATGCATGAGAAACAGAAATATTTAACAAGGGAGACAATTATCACCCCTTGCTCCTCTCACCACGGACAGTGCGCATCAAAGGCAGTCCTTGCTTTACACTTCCCATTCCTGTACTGCAAAGACGAAAGGCTATGTCTTGGGTCTTTAACCTCATCAGCAGAGATTCAGGACAGCATGATAAATTTAATACGCAGGTGAGGACGCTATAAAGGAGTGAACAGAATGCAAAATGAAAAATAAACATAAAACTAGATGCAAAAAGCATTTAATACAAACAGCCTGGGAATCATAGTAGATATGTATTTACCTAATAAATGTACTTGTTTTTAAATTTACTGTTGATTTATTTTGGTCAATTGTTATTTGAATATCAATTATTTCATAAGATGCCAAGGTAAAGGTTCTCTCTTATGTTCTGGGGTAGGGATTTTCTTAAGCGTTTCTTGAATGGGTGCATCTAAATTCGTAATTCCAAAAAGTACATATAGGGAGACAAACTGAAATAAGTCTGTGCCAAAAATTCTACAAACAGCCCTACAAAGCATTTTACTATAGGCAACCTAAGGTAGGTACTGGAGTTATCTTTGATGAGTTGCTCCTTATAATAGTTTTAAAGAGGGCATCTTTGTTCTCCTCTAAAATTTGCTTTATTAGAGTTAATTTTGAAATGGCCCTCACGCAATATTTAACATTCAGTCAGGCTGCCTTTTCCTTGAACTACTTTGGTCCCAAAATCATGTCCAAAACAGTTTAACTTCTTTTTCCCCTAACCATACATGTTATTGCACTTGTTAAAGAATAGGTAAAATTCCTAATTAAAAAAAAAAAAAATACTCAGGGGCACCTGGGTGGCTCAGTCAGTCAAGCATCTGACTCCTGATCTCAGTTCAGGTCTTGGTCTCATGGTTGTAAGCTCAAGCCCCGCATTAGGCTCCACACTGGGTATGGAGTCTACTCAAGAAACAAAAATATGTATGTACGTGTGTATATGCATAATCATCTTTCTTGAACTATTTCATAAATATCTCATGATATTATTCTTTCTTTGCAATATTATTTTGTTACAATTTGGCAAACATCCCCTAAGACATTTACCATGGATAATAAAACCACTCCAGGCTTTTCAGTTCAACTTCAGTGAGACAAATGACCATTTTTTCATCAACTACAACACTAACTGCCAAGAAAGAAAGGTGCCTCTCACTCTGCATCTAGTATAAAGGGCACAGAGACAACAGCAGAGATAATTCAGGTCAAAGTGAGCCGGCTCCAGCACACCACTGAATCAAATCCATAAATTAAAGTCTCATTTAATAGGGGAAGATAAAAATTAATAATCCAAGCTTTAGAGGAGCCTTTGTTTGGAAAAACACTCAGGACACAACAGCCTTCCTTTCCTGAAAGCTTTTCCAAATGAGGGTATCAACAAATTTCTTATAGTCAGTTACCTGAGGCTGAGACTATGAATCTAGAGGAGATTCCAGAACTATCTGAAATAAGAATTATAAAGTAAAAGAAAGGAATTGGGGATCATTTTTAATGAAACAAATTTCAGTCTTATCTTTGGATTAGTGATAACAATTATTATTTTTTCCTTTTACCTCTTTGAAATAGCAAAAGAAAAGTACTGATTTCAAACTTCAAGTCCTCCATGCACTGGCCAAGAGGCCACCATACTGGCCACAGTATTTCTTCTATTCCTATGTTATTAATTTATTGGGCATTTATGATTTGTCACCTGAATTAAGACAATATTCTTCTAACTGGTCCCCTTGCTTCTGAGCCATAATCTTCATAAATCCTTAAACAGTGTTGCAGAATGATTTGTTGGGGGGGGGGAAGTATCACATCAATCCTCTGCTTAAAATGTTTCAATATTTTCTCATTCCCCTCAGTACAGAGTACAGATATAGACTTTATAGCCCAGAATAAGGAACTTCAATGATATGGCCTTGATGTCTTTGCCTCCTCTCCTATACGAAACCAATTCTATTGTGTGCTCTCTGTGATAGACTCACTGCACTGATAGACCCAGTTTCCGTATCTTCCGGTACCAATGCATTTGTTAATACTCTCTCACATGGATTTTGGACTTAGTAAGCCATGTGATTTCCTCTGGCCAACGGGACAACAGCAAACCTGATGCAAGCAGAGTCCGGAAAAAGTGTTTGCATATTTCTACTTCCTTAGGAATATGGAAGCCTAGGAATATGACCAGGTCTACTTTCTGTAGGCTGAAAAGCATGGATTAAGGACACGTGTCGCAATCATCTCACATCATCAGCCAACAGCAAGGAAATATTCACATAAGTGCCCCAAGCTGAGGCCAAAAGAAATGGTCAGACAAGCCATACCAATATCATTTATAGATTTGTGAACATTAGTAAATCACCATTATTTAAGGATCTAAGTAATGAAGCATTATGAAGTAGAACCTGACTGACACAGAAATTGCCATTGGGCATTGGACATTAAACACTACCATAAGGAAAAAAACAAAAGTGTTGCGTTGCCTTCTTGAATGGGCATTGAACCAAGACTAGAACAATACTGAGAATGCTGCTAAAAAATGCCTTATAGTGGCAAAACAATTGGTGGAATTGTCACCTGCAGTAAGTTGGAAGATGTAAAATGCACGTAATAAAATTTCAGAATTGAGCAACAGGAGTTTCCAGGCACAAAGTGGGAAGTGTGCTGGCTTTTCTAAATTATATATGTATATGAGATAGATGAACCAGTATTTTCAGGATAGAGCATAAAACTGCCTCTCACCTCCAAGTTCTCAGTTGGGAAAACAATTCTCAGAGTAAAACATCTAAAAGCAAAGATAAAATCAAGAAGAGACTCATTTAACAAGTAAAAGGATTTCTTAAAGTCATAAAGGCACTATCCCACTGTAGACAGTGACACACAAAATATAACTGAATAAGTCTAGAGAGACAGACATGCTTCAATAAAAAATTTTTGAAGCATAAAATGGAATCAAAAAATGTTTCAGATGGCCACAATATGTATCGGTATTTTTTAGACAACCCACAACACTTTTTCAATACTGGTGAGAGCACCATTGGCCTAGAGTTAAGCAAAATCTGTGTATTTCAAAATGTATTTCAAAGCCTTTCAAAAGGCGTTAGGACATCTACCCTTGTATGTGCAAGGATCAGGCTGAGAAAGCAGCAGAAAGAGGATCCTTTCCAATGACCTTTTCAGAAGTTAAAAAGTGAAGGTATGGACCTGGAAGGACAACGTAATGCACGGAGCCATTAAGTTGTGAAAAATAATGGAAAAGAGAGTTTACTCCCATAGAACAATAGAAAACAATGGTCTAGGGAGCCACTCCCAAGGAGCAAATTGTGATCTAATAAAGAAACACCAGCCACCAACCCCCCAACACACACACACTTGGGGTAGTAGGAATCTGTAACATTGCTCCATCTGGATTCTGTAATTTTTTTTTTTAAGATTTTATTTATTTGACAGAGAGAGATCACAAGTAGGCAGAGAAGCAGGCAGAGAGAGAGGAGGAAGCAGGCTCCCCACTGAGCAGAGAAGCCGACGCGGGGCTCTATCCCAGGACCCTGAGATCATGACCTGAGCTGAAGGCAGAGGCTTTAACTCACTGAGCCACCCAGGTGCCCCAGATCCTGTAATTTTTATGAGGCAGTGACTGCTAGGTATTCCCCACCCTACATTTTAAATGAAATGGACTATTGCGATTATCCTGTCCTTATCTGATTATGTTATGAGTATGTGAAGACTTGGGGTGGGGAGGTAAATAACTTGTCTTTCTAACGTATAGCTCTCTGCACGACCGCAAACTAAACTCTTTGGACCTCATGTAAAGCATGAGTTCCTGGGCTCTGAGTTTAATATAATGATCAGTGATTGTATAGATTATTAAAGGGCAGTGGGATACGCATAAAGAGTACATGTAGAAGAGACATGAATAACTGATCAGAGGGAAGACGCTGGCAAGTCATTCTGTTTGTGCCTCTAAGTTTTCATGTCTTTCTCTATTCATGTTCTTTGTGGTACCACTATTCTATGATGGACTCTGGGCTTGATTACATGAGTTACTGTGGCCAACGGGACACTAGCAAACTTTACCACAAAGAGAGGATTAAGAAGTACACGGTACTCTTTTGCCGTTAAGAGTATGTTCAGATTTGCCAGCTAGAAGTTGAGATATGTGTCACAGAGATAGTCAACCAAGCTGAGAGCATTCTTAATTAGTAAAAAAGAAAAATCTGATAACCAGCTAATATCCTAAAGTAATATCATCATTCCTTGTCTCTAAGGAATGCCCAGCAAAGCCCAATCAACCTGTAAACCTATGAGCAATGACAAATCCATGTTTAAAGTCACAGAGCCTGATGACTGCTATACAGCCTTATTGCAATAGTTAAATGATACACTCTCTCAAACCAGATTTCCCTCTAGTCCCCACATTATTAACACCTATTAATTAATTATGCAAGTGGGCGCCTGGGTGGCTCAGTTGGTTGAGCAGCTGCCTTGGGCTCAGGTCATGATCCAGGACTTCCAGGATTGAGTCCCATATCGGGCTCCCAGCTCCCTGGGGAGTCTGCTTCTCCCTCTGACCTTCTCCTCTCTCGTGCTCTCTCTCACTCATTCTCTCTCAAATAAACAAATAAAATCTTTTAATTCCGCAAGCTAGGTAATCTCCAAATTATCTTCATGACTATATTCTTTCCCCTCCTCACCAACATACACACATAAACACACACATAGACACACATACCCCAAATCACCATAAATTATGCCAATTCTACTTTTATAGAATTTTTCTTAATTTAACTATTATCTATAGTCACAGTTCTAATTTATAATTGCATTACATTTAATTTGACTCTTTGTAACATTCATCCCATATCCATATCCACTTCCTATCGCCTATCTTGTATTATTATATCATATGCCAACAGGATTGTCCTAAAAGAGATTTTATCATGTCAGTCAGGCTTCAACATCCCTGGCCAATCTTACAACTTGGCTTGCTACTGGAAATCTTCCCTAACTTACCTTGGACTATTATCCTCATCTTCAAATATACAAAACATTCATCTATGTTCTAGCATCTCCAAATTACTATCTGATTTCCGAATAAACATGAATCGTTTCCTCTGGGTCTACTGTTGGCTCCTCCTGGAACTGCACTGTCCAATTCACTATGTGTGGCTATTTAAATTCAAGTTAACTAAAATTAAATATAATTAACAATTCAGTTCTTCATTCATACTAGCCAGATTTCGAATGCTCAGTAGCCACATGTGTCTAGTGGCTACCATACTAGACGGTACAAATTATAGAACATTTCCACCACCACAGATAATTCTATAGCTGATCTAGAATATTTCTCCTTACATGAATATCTACTCTACTGGATGAGCCAAACAATGTGAGATCCAAACTGTATTTATATTATCTGATATTCATGCCATTATGTTCATTGACAAAATACAGATGAAAGAAAGAAAGTTCAAGGATAATCAGACTCAGATTGATTCCTCTGCCAGGTTTCAAAAGAACTGATGAAGAAACCAGTTACATAGAATCACACAGCAGATACTAATGGGTTATGCATTATGTGACTCAGAACTGGGCTTGAGAACAATTCAACAGAATCCTAGTACTACCAATTTAGTCTCTCATCTGCATAGTTTTCAGGGAATTCCCAGAAAATTCTGACTCAAAGTCCAAATTCAAATTTTACCTTCTCTTTTTAATAGTCTATGTCATCTCTTCCTTCTAAAATTGCCACATCTTATCCCCATCCCATCTGGAATTAATCCTTATTTTATGACTATAGTTATATTTTGCTTGACATATCACATTATACTGAGATTACATATGGTTGAATTCAGTAGAATTTAATGGATACCAAATATTATTTACTAATCATAATGTTCCATAGAATATAAAAGAATTAAGAAGGTAAAAGGAAATATGTCTTAACTTATTATATATATATATATATATCATCTCTATATAGATATTATGTGTTTATCTCTCTATTACTGTGCCCTGGTGCTCATTAGAATATTAAAGAGTTTACTGACTCTGAATCAATGAATCCCAATTGAAAGGCTCTTCAAAAAAAAAAAAAAAAAAAGAAAGGCTCTTCAGACAACACCCACGTTTTAGAAGCGGGTATAGTCCAGGCAATGCTTAGTTCAGATGGATGAATGTTGTTCAAGAGTTTCAGCAACTGTGAGAGCTGGGGGTATTTTATGGGTAGAAATGTCTTCCTAGAGACACCTGGGTGGTTCAGTTGATTAAGCATCTGCCTTTGGCTCAGGTCATGTACTCGGGGTCCTGGGATTGAGCCCCGCATCGGGCTCCCTGCTCAACCCCTCTACCCCTCTACCTGCTTGTCCTTGCTAGCTCTTTCTCATAAATAAATAAATAAATTGGAAGGAAGAAAGGAGGGAAGGAAGGAAGGAAGGAAAGAAGCAAGGAAGAAAGGAAGGAAAAGAAAGAAACAAAAGTCTTCCTAGTAGCCTTTCAATCACACTATATGGAATCTAGCTCCTCCTATGCAAAGAAATCTTGACACCAACTTTAAAACGACCTTATTCTTATTCGACCTTATTCGACCAATACAGGTCTCAGAACACACAAATCAACAATTCTATTTAAGAGAACTCTGAGACTCTAAGTATATTTCAATTCATGGGGAATCATTCCTAATAGACCTTGTTTAACCATACAATGAATAGTTCTACTCCATTTTAGAGAGAAATAAAAGTATAAAACTTACTGAACCCATAAGTGTTATCCAAGTATTAATCCAATACTTGTTAAAGAAAAAACATTCATAGTTGGGTTCCCTTTGACAAGTGTAATCAATACAATTGGTAATGAGTAGCAAACTGGTGGCAAAACCTGAGAGGAAAACCAAGTGCTCTATTAAACAATAACTACAAAATGTCAGAAAAATTTTATTTTTTTAATATTTTATTAGAAGTGAGTTGAAGGAAATCAGAGGGGAAGACAAAACATGAGAGACTGTAGACTCTGAGAAACAAACTGAGGGTTTGGAGGGGAAGTGGATGGGGGACTGGGTGAGCCTGGTGGTGGGTATTAAGGAGGCACATATTGCATGGAGCACTGGGTGTGGTACATAAACAATGAATCTTGGAACACTGAAGAAATAGATAAATAAAATTACAAAAAAAAAAAGAGGCAGTATGGTGTAATGACTAAGAGCAAACACTAGTCATGGTGGTGCTTAAATATTCATTCTTTTAGTTTTTAGGCTAGGCAAAGCAATCAACTTCCCTAAGCTTCAATTTAGTCATCTTTAAGGTGAATTTAATAAAATATTTATTTTACAGGGCTGGGAATATTAAATGAAATAATAATAAAGGATTATTTAAGGAATTTTAATTATTATTTTAATTTTTAATTATTTTAATTTTTAATTATTTAATTTTTAATTATTACTACTGTTAATTAGGTCCAACTTAGACTTATCTTTAAGGTAACATAATATTGGAGATAAAATAATATTGCAGAGACTAATGTGATTAGGGATATTAATTGTAATTGGCAGTTTGAGGTGTTTTTTTTTTTTAATTTGGAGATATGGATCTTCTGTATTAAGACACACTGAAAGGGGGAAAAAATGCCCAATATATAGGCATCAACATTTTGTTGAACTAAGACACTGCTTTAAATTTCAAAGCAGTTCCTCCTCGCAGCAACCAAAATAACCTAACATTTGGCTAAGATGAGTTATTAATTCTATTTCAATTATGGGAGATTATAACTGGCAAAAAAGTATCTTCAATAATTGCAGAGTCAGCTTCACCAGCCTGATGTTCATCCCAGAAAAGCCAAATGAATAACAGCTTCACTGTAAGCAATTTTCCAAATTTCTTGCAACAAGCACTATAATTTGCTTACAGGTGTAATGTGCCACCAATAATTGGACTAACTTGAATTCTGTTAGTGTAGCATCTGCTGATATCATTCCTTTCTCCTAATTGCAATTATTAGAGCTCTTTTTGACTTTGTCAATTTCCAATTCCAATGCACTGGTTGTTCAAAGCTATTTGAGTAATTATGATTGTTGTTCTCCAATCATGGATTAATTCTCTGAAGCATGAATTGGGAGATAATTCAGTAAGGCTCTTGTTTCACCATAAAAACTGAGAAACATGAAAGACAGAAAGTTCATGTGAATATATCTGGATGTGAATTCCTATCCACACATCTATAACATATACTTAACTTCCAAAAATACATATACATATATATACATATATTTAAGCTCATTAAAACCTTGATTTTACAATGTTTATATATTACATTAGCTTTTTCCTTTAAAATGGGGATTTCCTTTGAAATGCGGATCAACCCAAACACTAAAATTTGTCCCAAAACATTACAGTAATTGAAATACTTAACAGTTAATGTTAAAGGGATATTATCCCTTAGTTCATGTTCTGTTTGTTGTAGGGAGAGGTTATTTGTGTTGGGTCTATTTGAAGTTAATTGAGTAGTTATGAAAACAAGAGACTTTTTTTGGGCTCAGGCCACTCACCTGCTTGTGCAGCCACAACCTGGCCTCAAATCCATGAGCTAAAGTCCTGCAATGTGTCTTGATGGACTCCTATCGATCATAATGATGCTAATTATTGTTAATGAGAATGTGATGGGAAAATCAATACGTGAATGTTTAAATAAACTTGCTATGCTTCACAATGATTTTCTCACAATGATCATACCTGTACTAGCTTTATTAATGAGTGACCACCAGGCAGAGCAGGCAACCCACTTGTTTAACTTTGTGTAGGGCAGTGAACGTAAGGTTTTGAAGGAAAACTAAAGCAACCTGAAATTCTTTTCTAGCCGTACCAATAATTTTAACAACTCTGAAACTCAGTTCCCTCATCTGTAATGTTGACATAATAAAATCTCTCTTATAAAGTTTGAAAGAAGAGAGTTGACACATATTGGGATCATAGCAGATAGTGCTCAGCAAAGAGGAAGTACTAAAGCAATTGTATTTATTACATGCTAAGTTGAGACTAAAAAGTAATATAAGAACCTCAATAAGGAAATGTTACATAATCCAGGAAAAATAATGACTTTAAGAGGATTAGTTACATAAGGACTCAGAAGTTGGTTTTACTGGTTTTATTCATAAAATACCACAAAATTTGAAAACATAAAATAAATTGATAGTTTAAAATACATTTCACCATTTATAGCTGAAGTTATCAACCTTTTAGTTTTATAATCAACCACATTTCAGAAATCTCAGTCTCACTCAGACTCAATTCACTAGTAAAAATTGCACTTACGTTATAGATCACTAATGAGTGCATGCTATGTGCTAAGTGTATCAACATGCATTAGGTCAGTTATCAATTATGGCAAATCTATGTGATAATTGTTATGGCAGCCATTTTTTTTCAATTTAAATTTTAGGTAGTTAAATGCAGTGCACTACTGGTTTCTAGAGTAGAATTCAATGATTCATCACTTACATACAGCACCCAGTGCTCATCAGAACAAGTGTCCTCTTTAATACCAATCACCTATCTAGCCAATCCCCCACCCACTTCCCTCCATCAACCCTCAATCTGTTGTCTATCCTTAAGAAAATCTTATGGCTTGTTTCCCTCTCTCCTTTTACTCTTTTCCCCCTCCCCTATATTCACCTGCTTTCTTTTAAATTTCACATATGAACGAGATCATATGGTATCTATTTTTCCCTGATTCATTTCACTTAGCACATTATGCTTCAGCTCTATCTACATCATTGGAAATGGCAAGATTTCATTCTTTTTGGTGACTGAAAAATATTCCACTATATACACACACACACACACATATATACATATACATATATATGAATATATATATGAATAAAGTGGTATATATACCACTCTTCTTTAACCATTCACCAGTCAACAGACGTTTGGGCTTTCTTCATACTTTGGCTATTGTTGATAATGCTGCTATAAACATTGGGGTGCATGTATCTCTTTGAAGCTGTATTTTTGTATCCTTTGGGTAAATACTTAGCAGCACAATTGCCAGATCATAGGGTAGTTCCATTCTTAACTTTCTGAGGAATCTCCATTCTGTTTTCCAGAGTGGCTGCACCAGTTTGCACTCCCACCAATGGTGCCAAGATCAAAGATCTGTGGTTTCTCATGTTGTTAATTTTAGCCTTTCTGACAGTTGTGAGATGGTATCTCATCATAGTTTTGATTCGTAGTTCCCTGATGATGAGAGATGGTGAGCTTCTTATATGTCTGTTAGCCATCTAAATGTCTTCTATGAAAAAGTGTCTATTCATGTCTTCTGCCCATTTCTTATCTGGATTATTCAGTTTTTGAGTCTTGAGTTTGATAAGCTCTTTGTAAATTTTGGATGTTAACCCTTTATCAGATATGTCACTTGCAAATATCTTCTCCCATTCCATAGGTTGCCTTTTAGTTTTGTTGACTGTTTTCTCTGCTGTGTGGAAGCATTTCATCCTATTGAAGTCCTAATAGTTCATTTTTGCTTTTGTATCCCTTGCCTCTGGCAATGTGTCCAGTAAGAAGTTGCTGCAGCCCAGATCAAAGAGGATGCTGTCTGAGTTCTCCTCTAGGATTTTGATGGTTTCCTTTCTCACATTAAAGCCTTTCATCCATTTTGAATTTCTTTTTGCATATGGTGTAAGAAAGTGGTCCAGTTTCATGCTTCTGCATATTGTTGTCTGCTTTTCCCAACACAATTTGTTAAGTAAACATTGTTTTTCCATTGATTATTCTTTACTATTTTGTCAAAGATTAGTTGATCATAGAGAGGTGGGCCCATTTCTGGGTTCTTTATTCTGCTCCATTGATCTATGTGTCTGTTTTTGTGCCAGTGCCATGCTGCCTTGATGACTACAGCTTTGTAATATACCTTGAAATCCATAACCATGATGCTTCTGTTTTTCTTTTTCAGAATTGCTTTGACTATTCAGGGTCTTATGCAGTTTCATACAAACTTTAGGATTGATTGTTTTAGCTCTGTCAAAAATGCCAGTGGTATTTTGAGAGGGATTGCATTAAATGTGTAAATTGTTTTGTGCCTATATTGTAGCCATTTTAAAGATAATTTAATAGAAGTTCAGACAAGTTAAATAATTTTCATGCTTTCATATATTAGTAGAGCTATGATTAGAGTCCCCAAAATTCAACTCTAAAGTCCAAAGACAGTGAAGGACCAAGAGGTTACCGTAGAGATACCATTTACCTGATTATGAGATGGACCTAACATAGGCCCAGTCCCGTAAAAAAAAGGCCTTATGTGGACCCAACTTTCAAACTAGCCCATACAAAAAGTCCTGATTAAAAAATAAGTAAATAAAAAAAAATAAGTAAATAAAATACAGCTTCTGGAAGCAGCACATTTAATTTGTTTAGTACTGAAGATTGCACACAGATGAATGGGGAGATCAAGCTGTAACTATAGATTGCATATGGAACAGCAAGGTTCTTACCTAAGGCATGTGAACTGTTTTGAACAGTCAAAATCAAGTTCATGGCATCTCTGCTGTGACCTTTGTTGGTTCTTTGCTACTTCTGTTGGTTCCCATCAAGTACTAAATGGTTTTTCCCACAGCTGAATATCATTTAGATGAAAACTGGGTTTTTCTCAGGGTAGACAAAAAAATTCTCAGAACTGTCAGGTTGGTGCTAAGACTAATGACTCAGTGGACATATATGGATCAACTATAATATGGCGGGAAAAATCAGAGAGGCTAGAAGTATAATCAGGGCAATGCATTGAAGGAGAGAAGAGACTGCAGACAAAGCAATGGGAATGAGTCCACCAACGTAAGTAAAACCTAGTGCTGAGCAAATTCAAGGTCATAGGATACTATATTCCCTTCCCCTCCACTTCCATGGTATCCATCACTGATCAATCGTGATCCTCATTTTCCTCCAACAAGCCTGAAGAGGGTTCACTGAATTCCTCTGAAACCTGTGAAAAAAGCGGCCAGTTCTGACTGGTAGAAGTTCATGTGGAGGGGCGCCTGGGTGGCTCAGTGGGTTAAGCCGCTGCCTTCGGCTCAGGTCATGATCTCAGGGTCCTGGGATAGAGTCCTGCATCGGGCTCTCTGCTCAGCGGGGAGCCTGCTTCCTCCTCTCTCTCTGCCTGCCTCTCTGCCTACTTGTGATCTCTCTCTGTCAAATAAATAAATAAAATCTTTAAAAAAAAAAAAAAAAGAAGTTCATGTGGAGGAAATCTAGTGGTTCTTGAGTTCACAATATTTAATTTAATAAATGTTTACTAAGCACTACCATTAGTAATGTCAGTCCATTTTTGTATTCAAACTCACCCAAGAAAGTATCATCTTTCAAAACTAAACAAACCAAATATTTTTATTAATAACCAAACGAAAGGATAATGTAACAACTTGAGATTTTTTCCAATAGTAATTTTTATATTAGATTTATATAAACATACAAAGCACTTCTGCAATTATAGATAACCTTTAAAAACTCTGAGAAAGGTTTAAAAGTTAAAGAAAAATTGATAAGGAAAAGTCCATATGTTTAAACTTAATATTTAGTCTCAAACAGTGAAGTGTATGTGAAGTTGTTTTGTTATAGCTATTGCTTTATTTATTTGCTTTTTCACAAATTCACTACTCACCCCACAGTTTTTCCAAAGGCTACATGAACAAAACATCTCTACCACCTTATGTACATCGGCACAGTCAGGTAGCTGGGAATTCTGACAGGCCACAGAAAGCTATGTCTGAAGTAAATAGTAATCTAGGTTAATTACTGAAAATGGGATTGTCCAGCAAGAGATAATCTGGTATCCCAGTGACAGAACTCTTATAACCAAACACTATTAAGAGACCTATGCCAGCAGGAAGAGAGAGCTATAGCACAACTTTCAGCAAAAGCATAAGAAAGAAAAATTCTGGGAACAAGGGCAGGCATTATATTATCTGGGCATGTTATTCAAACAAATGTTCAAGCAAAATCTTTACCAGGAACAGAGTGAAATATGGTGGCTTTGTCTCAGGAATGAGGCAGAAATTCAAATTATAGAAGTGGGCTACAAGGTCAGAGCTGGACTGCCGCTGTTTCCTCAATTCTAAGTCCTCTGAGTATTGGGAAGTAAAAGAACTGAAAACCCAAGTCAGATTCCAGCTCTGCTACTCATTATTTGTGTAACCTTGGAAAAATGGCTTTGCCCTTCCGAACTTCAGTTTTCTCATCTATAAACTACTGTTAGCCTACTTACTCTGCAGGGATATCTTAAAGATTAAATAAGAAAGCATAATTTAAATGCCTTATACAGCAGCTAGTACATAAGTGGACCTCAGTAATCTGCTTGAATCCACTATGGAATTGCACCTCCTCGTCCACAAATGTTGTCAGGATCAGGCCTGGACTTTGATATAGAATAGGGAGAGAAGTGGTCTTCAAGTAGCTGTTCCATGGTGGGGACACTGTGTTAAAGAAAGGCAGTGAAGTATGGACAGTTAGATTCAGAAGCCAATGAAGGGCTTACTCTTCAAGTCCACATTGGTTTCCTTTTTGGACCAGCTCAGCTCAACAAAAGAAAAGATAAAACCAAATAAAATGATTAGTAACCTTTTCAGCAAAAAAAAAAAAAAAAAAAAAAAAAGGCAAAGACCACTTCAAGGGTTTTTCTTTCTGCTAAGAAAATGCCCCCAAGTAAAAGTAAAGAAGGTAACGGTGGTTCCTTACTGCAAGGGGGGATTCAGCTCTCAGTGCAGCTTCTTGAACTAACGTCCCCCTCAACCATATGCACCCGACCAAGCCCACTGATGGGGTGTGGAACGAGCTGTGCGAGAAAAGACCCCTACATATGGTTTAGGCTCATCACAGTCATACCTTCTGACAGCCGTTTCCACAGGATTAAGGCTGAGAAGGTTGTGCTGGGGAACGATGTAAATGAGAGACGCTGGGAGCTCAGCTGCGGAGAAGTAGAGGCAATATATGAAATTGGCTTGCTGCATGTCATCTCAGATGCATTTAATGTTTTGATATGCTCTTGAGAAGAACTGCCAATAAAGTACTTCCTTGCTGCCACAGAGAAGAATATAAAAAAGAAAAAAAAATTCCTCAATCTCTTGGACTAGGTAATGGTGTGTTTTCCCCCCTTTTTGGAAAGCTGTATAGGAAGATTTTAAATACATGCTGCTTCTTTCTCTCTCTCTTCCTCTCTCCATATACACACACACACACACACACACATACACACACACACCCATATACACACACACATATATACACACACATATACTTTCTTATATTTATGTATATGCCCACACAAATATATCCTATCATACATATGTATTATATATATATATTATGTTAACAATATATTATAATAATGATATATGTAATGTAGCTTTTATTGTATGATAATTTGGGAACCTTTTCTTGTATTGGGTTTCACTGAAAGTCACATAAGAAACAAGCAAATCTTCAGCCAAATAGTTCTTCATTATTGCAATAACCCTAAAAGCCTACAATGTAGTTCAGAATATCAAACCGTACAAAGCACTACATTTGAACCTTTGGATAGTACTACCTCATGCTTAAATCTATGAAATTATTACAATACATTTATTCCAGGTCATAACTCTTTCTGATTTCTAAATATATGATAGAGAAGAAGGCAGAGATAAGTAAATGCTCTCTTTCAGATGGTTAAGATATTCAGAAAAATGATTATTTCTTTCCACTGCACTAACCACTCACATAACTCATTGAGTGATGATTTGTCTCCAATTAAGGACTCTAAAACTGATGAATACGACTAAGCTCCTGGATTATCCATAAGCCTCTATAAAAACATAACGTTGAATTTTCCATATGTATGTGATGTGTATTTTTCTAGGAAAAAGATTTGTAGCTGATAAGAATTCTCAGATATGTGATCCCCATTAAATATAAAAATAAACAGCTACTACCTTTGAGTATGTTTGCTCTGAGTGATCTCAAACAAAAAAAAAAACAAAAAAAGTGTATTTCTATCAAAAATGAGAATTATTGGAGGCACAATGGAGTATAGTGTAGTGATGCAATTCCTTCATTTTCTACTTCCAACTTCAGTAATGGTGGTGACAAAAATTTTTTTTAAAATTGTACTCAAATGGGAAGGTATATTTTCTGTTTAGTCTGAACAAATAGCCAGAAAATACTAATTTAGGCAAAGATTTCTAAAGAGTTGTTGTACACACATATGTGTTATATTAATTAATAATGCCAACTATGCAGAAGTATTACCTTTTATGGCTCAAAAATCAATACAGCTATCCCCAATAATCAGTATCGAACACTATGAATTTTGCTTTTAGATAAAGACAGCATATCTTTATTCTAAGTCATGTAATCTCAAACTCATCTTTATTTTTGTCTGCATTCAGTTTTATGCCAGGACTTATCTATATGTAAATAGAAAGAGTCAATACAGCCATTTCCCTGAAAAATTCAGGGTATTTCCTCTTATCACCTACAGTGTTATCACACTGGGTAAAAAAATCTTGGTTCTTTTCTTCATTTTCCCTTTTCTGGTATTTCCTCATGGGAAGAAGAATGCTGATCTGAAAGTTCCATAATCCCCGTGGCTGGAGTCCTGTTAGAGTCTGTCTCTTTTTTGTTTGTTTGTTTTGTTTTGTTTTGTTTTATATCTATTTATTTTTTATTTATTTTTATTTTTTATAAACATGTATTTTTATCCCCAGGGGTACAGGTCTGTGAATCGCCAGGTTTACACACTTCACAGCACTCACCATAACACATACCCTCCCCAATGTCCATAACCCCACCCCCCTTCTTCCAACCTCCCTCCCCCCAGCAACCCTCAGTTTGTTTTGTGAGATTAAGAGTCACTTATGATTTGTCTCCCTCCTAATCCCATCTTGTTTCATTTATTCTTCTCCTACCCCTTTAATCCCCCATGTTGCATCTCCACTTTCTCATATCAGGGAGATCATATGATAGTTGTCTTTCTCAGATTGACTTATTTCGCTAAGCATGATACCCTCTAGTTCCATCCATGTTGTCGCAAATGGAAAGATTTCATTTCTTTTGATGGCTGCATAGTATTCCATTGTGTATATATACCACATTTTCTTTCTCCATTCATCTGTTGATGGACATCTAGGTTCTTTCCATAGTTAGGCCATTGTAGACATTGCTGCTATAAACATTCAGGTGCACGTGCCCCTTCGGATCACTACGTTTGTATCTTTAGGGTAAATACCCAGTAGTGCAATTGCTGGGTCAGAGGATGCGGAGGAAGGGGAACCCTCCTACACTGTTGGTGGGAATGCAAGCTGGTGTGACCACTCTGGAAAACAGCATGGAGGTTCCTCAAAATGCTGAAAATAGAGTCCGCCTTAATACACAATCCAGCCTGTTGTCTCTGGCCCCGCCAAACCTGTCTCTACCTGGGCACGCTATGCGTATTAGGCATGGACTGTGTTCTAGCTTTTCCAGTGTTCCTCCCAATCATTGACTAAGTCAACAAAGTTATATATACCATGGTCTGGATTTGAAGCAAGAAAAACAAAGGCTTCCCTTTGCCCCCAATCCAGCATAGCCAGTTATCAAGCTTACCTTTTGCCCCTTTACACTATTTTATACTATACTCTCATCTGATAACACTACAAAACCCAAGAAGGATGAGGGGAAGCCCAAGCCATACTTCCAACAAACTTGTTAAGTGTAGAATACTCTTTCAGAGAATCTAAAAAAAGAGAGAGAGAAAAATAAAATAAAAGCAAAAATAGAACATGTTACCAATGATCTTGACGGCAAGGGAAAGGCATACCTTGTTTCATTATACTTGCCCTTATTGTGTTTTGCAAATACTGTGTTTTTACAGAGTGAAGGTTTCTGGCAGCTCTACATCAAGCAAATCTATTGGTACCATTGTTTAATGAGTTTTTTAAAAGCTCACTTTGTGCCTGCATATCTCATTTTGGTAATTCTCACAATATTTCAAACATTTTTGTTATTATTGTATTTGCTTCAATGATCCTGATCAGTAGTCTTTGATGTAACTGTTGTAATTATTTGGGGGCATAAACTGTGCCCATACAAAGTGATGAATTTAGTCAACACATTACATGTTCTCACTGCTTTAACAACCAAGTATTTCCATCTCCCACCCTCTCTTCAGGTCTCCCTATTCCCTGAGACACAGCAATCTTGAAAATCAGGCCAATTAATAACTCTGCAATGGCTTCTAAGTGTTCAAGCGAAAGGAAGAGTTGCCAACCTCTCACTTTAAATCAAAAGCTAGAAATGATTAACCTTAGAGAATAAGGCATGTCAAAAGCCAAGACAGGCCAAAATGAGGCCTCTTGTACAAAAGAGATAGCCAAGTTATAAATGCAAAGGAAAAAATTCTTGAAAGAAATTAAAAGTGCTACTCCGGTAAACATATAAACAATAAGAAAGTGAAACAACCTTATTACTGATATGGAAAAAGTTTCAGTGGTTTGGATAGAAGATCAAACCAGCCATAACATTCTCTTAAACCAAAGCCTAACTCAAAGCAAGGTCCTAATTCTTCAATTCTGTGAAGGTTGAGAGAGTGAAGAAGCTTCAGAAGAAAAGTCTGAAGCTAACAAAAAATGGTGCATGAGGTTTAAGAAGTTTTCTCCATAACACAAAAGCGTAAGATAAAGCAGCAAGTGCTGATATAGAAATCAGAAAATTCTCCAGAAGATCTAGTTAAGGTAATTAATGAAGGTGGTTACAGTACAGGATAATTTTCAAAGTAGGCAAAACAGTCTTATATTGAGAGATGGTGCCATTTGGATTTTCGTAACTAGAGAGGAGAAGTCAATGCCTGACTTCAAAGCTTCAAAAAACAGGTTCTCTTGTTCAGGGCTGTTGACTCAGTTGAGGCCAATGCCCACTGACCATTCTGAAAATCTTAGGGACCTTGAGAATTGTGGTAAATCCACTCTGGAACAACAAAGTGTAGATAATAGTGCATCTACACATCTGTTTATAACATGGTTTATTGAACATTTTAAGCCCACTGTTGAGACCTACTACGTAGGAAAAAAAATTCCTTTCCAAACATGACTGCTCATTGACAAAGTACCTGGTCACCCAAGAACTCTGATGGAGATGTGCAATGAGATTCATGTTGTTTTCATGACTGCTAACACGATGTCCATTCTGCAGCTCATGTATCAAGGAGTAATTTCGACCTTTGGATTTTATCATTTAAGAAATACATTTTGAGGGGTGCCTGGTGACTCAGTTGGCTAAGTGTCGGGACTCTTGATTTTTGCTCATGTCATTATCTCGCGGTTGTGAGATAAAGCCCCAAGTTAGGCTCTGTACTCAGCAGAGAATCTGTTTTTCTCTCTCTCTGCCCCTCCCACAGCTTTCTTACTCTCTCCTTTTTCTCTCAAATAAATAAATAAATCATTTAAAAAATACATTTTGTAAAACTATAGCTGCTATAGATAGTGGTGACATATCTGGACCACGTAAATTAAAAACATTCTGAGAAACATGCTAGATGTCATTAAGAACATTTATGATTCATGGAAAGAGATCCAAATACCAACATGAACAGGAGTTTAGAAGAAAGTGATTCCAGCTCTCAGAGATGACTTTGAAGGGTTCAAGACTTCAGAAGAAAAAGTCACTGCAGATGTGCTGGGCTAGAAAACTAGAATTAGACGCGGAGCCCGAAGATGGGACTGAATTACTGCGATCCCATGATCAAACCTGAATAGAGGAGGAGTTGTTTCTTATAGATGAGCAGAGCGGTTTCCTGAGATGGAATACACCCCTGGTGAAGATATTGTGGAATTGGTAAAATGACAACAAAGGATACAGAATATTCCATAAAGTTAGTTGACAAAGTAACAGCAGGGTTTGAGAGGACTGACTCCAATTTTGAAGTAAGTTCTGTGGGTAAAAGGCTAGCAAACAGTCTCACTTGCTACAGAGAAATCCTTTGTGAAAAAGGAGTTAATCAATGTGGCAAACCTCAATGCTGTCTAATTTTTTAAAGGCCACACCCACCCCAACCTTCAGCAACACCACCTTGATCAGTCAGTAGCCACCAACATTGAGGGAAGACCCTCCACCAGCAAAAACACTATAACTCACTAAGAGCTCAGATAATTTGGATTTCTTTTAGTAATAAAGTATTCTTTAATTAAGGTATATATATTTCTTTGACCTAATGCCATTGCACACTTAAGAGACCACAGTATAGTCTAAACATAACTTTTACATGCCCCGAGAAACCCAAAATTCATGTGAGTCGCTTTATTGTCATGGTCTGGAACCAAACCCACAATATCTCTGAGATATGCCTATATTAGATTCTGGGTGCAAAGTATGTGATAAAGTACTAGCAAATATTTTTGCCAAGTTTTTCTACAAAATTTGGATTTGGAGCAACCACTGACCAAATCCAACCACATCATTAACACAAGGCCAGAGCATAAAAATACACTCAGGACAATGGCAAGACAACAGACCTACCAACCTCATATGATTAATTGGTGCTAAAAATTAATAAAATTATCTCTAGCCCAGAACCCTCATGGTCATCTGGCCAGGCAGAACCTTCTCTCAAATGACCAGAAAATCTACATTTGTTATAACCCTCAGGGCAAGAATCTGAGCCAAAAGTGACTCAATCTCTATACTATATATATAGTCACTGCAAAAGAAAAATATTTAACTCAAATTTCCTCTGCTTTAGGAAGAGGAAGAAGAGACAAAATGATCCTTTGCTTTTTTGTTTGCTTGTTTTTTATTTTAAATTAAATAATGAGAGATAAAACCTGCAAACCAGAAGAAAGTCCTACCTCCTAGGTAGGACTATAAAACTATAAAAATCTTCTATTTTGTAGAAATTAATGATTCATTTTATAAAAGTTTATTAACTAACTGATGCATGTAAGTGTTTTAGAGCCCAATCACCAGCATCTATTATATGGTGTTCAACATGAAACAAAAAGGCATATGGCCAACAGGAGCACCACAAACTGATGTTTTGAAACAGATCAGTGAATTTCAATAGATGAAACATTTCTCCTAATGTAGGTCACTATATACCCTCAGAGCCCTTTAGGATAATTACATTTGTCCAGATTATACATTCACTTAGGTTGCCACTTAGAAAAAATAACAAGCTCTGAATTTTACAAAAGAAGAAGATAGTATTTATGTACTATTGAATTAAAATTGACTTGTATACCTAATATAGGTAATTTATATGTTTATATATGAAGGTTTCTGATATTGACTAAAGTGATGGTGGTGAACCAGAATGAAGAGAAACCGATTTCTCTCTCTTTTTTAAAAATATTTTATTTATTTGACAGAGATCACAAGTAGGCAGAGAGGCAGGCAGAGAGAGAGGAAGGGAAGCAGGCTCCCTGCTGAGCAGAGAGCCCGATGCGGGTCTCCATCCCGACCCTGGGATCTGACCTGACCCAAAGGCAGAGGCTTTAACCCACTGAGCCACCCATGTGCCCCACAGAAACCGATTTCTCAAATTAACTCCTTCTTTGGGGGCTGGGAATAGAGGTTGTGGAAAGAGTTCCCAAGGAAAATGATTCAAGCAATGAGTAGGTATTAAATAATAATGATATTGACTGGGGGTGGGACATTGGAAGTGGCCTCAGTTGACATCCAAAAAAGTAATCAATTGTCTTAAAGAATCAAGTAAATAATGCATTTACTGGAAGCTGAAAAGTAGAAAAACATTCATTTAACTGAGGTTGCGTGATGAAAATTTCTACCTAATTACTGATTTAGACCAATATGGATGGAAGGGAATTCTTTGTCTGATTCAGCTGCTTCTCCACAAGCCCTGAGTTGGAATTTCTATTTAAAAGATTAACCAGGGCGCCTGGGTGGCTCAGTGGGTTAAGCCTCTGCCTTCGGTTTAGGTCATGATCTCAGGGTCCTGGGATCGAGTTCCGCATTGGGCTCTCTGCTCAGCTGAGAGCCTGCATCCCCTCTCTCTCTGCCTGCCTCTCTGCCCACTTGTGATTTCTCTGTGTGTCAAATAAATAAATAAAATCTTTAAAAAAAAAAAAAAAGATTAACTAGACAATGCCACAGCAATTTCATGAGAATCTACTCAATATCCTATTGACCTTCCAATTCCTTCTCTTCTGTGGATTCCTGGCTTCCCTAATTTCACCTTCAATTTTATCATGACTGTTCTTAAATCACACTAGAACTTGACCTGAATAGGTACTCTTGTTCAAGCTGTGGCTGATAAGCAGCCCCTCCTATGCTTCTTACTCACTTTTCACATTATCATCCTCAGGAAGAGTTTTACTCCTCGTGGCTGCTAGGAATAACAACATCCGAGCTAGTATGTTAACCATATCCCCATTCCTTGGCCTAGGGTGGAATGACCTCTTCTATGACAGATCTATTAGCCACAACACTTCATTTATTTCCAAACTTGTTATTTGTACATCTTTCTGGTAGTCTGCCATTATTTAGGACCTAAAAACAAAACAGCCTTCATATGAAGGTCCAAAATCAAATTGTCGTGATGTATGCAAGTCTGCACAGATATGAATTCTAAGTTCATAGCAAGCCTCATAAAGATAGACTCCAGGGCCATACCCAGGCTGAGTGAGAAACAGCATATTTATTGATTAAAGTTAGTTATCCCTGATATAGGTTGCAGAATCTCCCTTGATAAATGGAGTTGAACCCTTAGTGCACAGGCGGCATATTTCCTTTCACTTAAAGAATCACGTCGCCTTCATTCATTTGGCTACAGCTCCAATCTTTATACTACTAAACACACCAATCTAGCTCATCCTGCCCACTTCTCCGATGGGAATTTGTTCCAGTCCTTCCAAACACACTACCTGTTCTCCCATTTTAGCAATCCCTACAAAGAGTGAACAAATGACCCAAAAGCATATGCCTTGCTAGGGACTGATAGAAGATGTCCAGCAGGAAGAAGTGTTCTCCTTCCTTCTAAGGTTGCAATGAGATCATGTATTGCTGGAACACTAGTGGCCGCCTTTTCTGTTTGCAAGGAGGAAGACCAACTTCCAGAGAAGCAAGTACGACCAACACGTGTACATGTATACACACACGTGTGCATGTGCCTACACACATAAACAACAAAGAAGCAGAGATATGTGGTGCTGAAAAAAAGAACAGAGAGAGGGTATTCCAGAAGCATTAATCATTTTCTTGATTCCTCTGAGGAATGTATATCTTTGTAATTTTTTTTTTGATTAGGTAAAGTGCATCTTTTCTAGCTGAACATGTAATTTCCTTTTGCTCCAGCCATGTATTATTTTTTATTTCTAGTATTATTCAGTGCATATAATTTGCTTGGCTACTGTTGTAGATAATAAAAATATAGCTACAAACAAAATAGAACAAGACCTGACCTCATACAGCTCGTACTCTGGTGGAGAGATAATGAAAAAAAAAAAAAAATATATATATATATACACATATATGTAACTACTTAAAGTGTGTTAAGTAGTGATACATGCTAAGAAAAAGAAAATGAAGCAGAATAGGAATATGGGTGCTGCTGAAGGTAAAGCGGTGTTAAAAATTTATACAGTGTAGCCAGGAAAAGTATTTTGAATTAGTCTTCTGTCATATCATGACAAAACTTTTTATTGCAAAGCCCAATAGTGTGTGGGTCCCTCATCCTATGAATTTTACTTATCACCTTTTCAAATTTTAATCTTCTACTTTACCCTCATATTGTCACTGAAAGAGACTATCCCACAAGACCATGGCATGATCTTATTTTATAGTGATTATTCAACGTTTTAGATGTTTTCATTGTACTTGTTTTTAATCTTGTCATCTTTACAGTATTAGGTTGCTTCAAAAACTCAAATTCCTACTCCATCTGAAGCAACAATGACAGTTTGCAATAGTTTTTAACAATGAATACAGTTGCTTTATCAGCTTTTGCCGCAGTACTAATTCTATGAAAACAACCGCAAAATCTCAGTAGCTTACAACATTTTATTTCATGTTCATGATTTGGCAGATTTTTTATCTCATGATGGATCAGAGGAGCTTGAGAGAAATGAGTGGCAGCCTGTTTCTTTTCAAAACTGGCATCCTATCCTTTCCTTCTAAATTCCATTGGTCAGTGCAAGTCACAAAGACAAGCCCAACAAAATTGGAATGGAGATGAATGTTCCATTTCTACTGAAGCAAGGGCAGAGAGGAAATGAAGAATTTTTACAAGATAATATAATTTACCATACTCACCAAGTGTAATTCTATAAACTGATCACTATAATCCTAGGGTGTGATCTAAATATGGTTACACAGTGGAAATTCTGGAAAGAATTTCTCTATCACCTACTTAAGTGATACAGAAAGATACTGGATACTGATACAGAAAGGACTGCCAAAAGAGAGACAGGACTTTAAAAACATATGCAAAGGTGATAAGCCCACAAATGGAATATATTCATATATTTGCCTAAACATGCTGTATTATTATATGCCTCCCCTTCCCTCTACCTAAATACTCTGTCCTTCGTAATTGATATTCTCCTTTGCAAAGCCCTGCTAGGCATTCTATGCTCTCTAATTTAACTCTGCTTCCTATACTTGCCCCTTATAAAAGAATGTGTATAGAACTATAATACATTTATTATTGTAATTTATTAAAAATGTGCTATATCAACAGTTTATCAGCATTATGAGTTCTCTATCTGTGTACACTATACATTCACCTCCATGCACCCATGCATAGCTCAGGTCCTAGCTATAGGATATTCAAATATAAGACAATCCGTTCAACCTAAGTGATCTTTAAAATTTCTTGCTACTATAATATTATAAACAAAGCACTGTATTATCATAAGGATTTGGATTTTTTTCTTAAGAAATATCAACCACTCTCCAATGCCCAAAATTCTTGACAACCGTGATCAAAAAAGTTATTTTGTTTGCTGCATTTAAACAGCATTCGCTCCAACCTTCAGCTCCCAACCTTGGATTTCTTATCCTCAGGGTCCTCTTCTCATTCAGCGTTCAGTTGTGCTCAGTCTTTGGATTGATGTTCATTCTGCCGATCATTACAGCAACAATTTTGGCAGACAAAGCAACTCCTGTGCGCAGCCAGGTGTTCACTTTGGCACCCTTACCCCAGGAAGGGGTTGACTCAGATGTTTCCCACACCTGTGAATTGGCTGCCCAACGCTGGCCAGCTCCCATGAACTTAATTATCATGCTCTATTTCAAAACTCACACACACATGACACACATACACAAAGTGAAGAGGACATGCACAAAAATTCAGATGTGGCTGCTTCCTGCCATCCCCTGACACATTCTCCCCAAAAGAACACTACCGAAAACAAATCAGCGTTTCTTCATCATCATTTTAGTTTGATTTGTGGGATGTGGAAATGGAATATGACTCATTATCTCTGAAAAGCTGATTAATTCCAGCAGTGAAAGCATCTCTGTGTTTGCCCACTGGATTGCGACGAAGGTGCTTAACCTATAATCCATGAGTAAATTAAGGGTCGATGAATAACCTTGACATTTGACATGTCTGTTTTGGGGGCACATTAAATTTAGACATCAAAAGGTGGAACTTAAAATAAAATTGTAAATAGAATTAGACTTCAAAAACATTCTCATAACTTTCCCTTTTCTGACACTCAGCCAACAATTTACTTTAATTCCTCAAGGAAAAATATTTTTGAATATTCTGAATAGCCATTCATTTGCTTAATACTTTTCTAGCTGTTCCATTTATTTTGGCTACTGTACCAATCAAATGATCATAATTTGATGTTTATTTTTCATACTCAGAACTAGGGTACTGGCATAAGAATTGGCATATAAATCAATGGAATAGATTTGAAATTTCAGAAATAAAACCATATATGCATAGTTAAATGATTTTTGACAAGGGTTCTAAGACAATTCAGTAAGGAAAAAATAGTCTTTTCAACAAATGATGTTGGGATAACTGGATATCCACAGGCAATTTAAGTTGGACATGTTCCCAACATAACTAAAATTAGCTCAAAGACAATCAAAAACCTAAATGGAAAAGATAAAACTTTAAAATTCTTAGAACAAAATACACATAAACGTTCATGGTAAATGTTCATGACCATGAATTAGGCAATGGGTTCTTAGATAAAACACCTAAAGCACATGCTAACCAAGTTAAAAAAAAAAAAAACAGGCAAGTTGGACTTCATCAAATTTAGATCTTTTTAACTCAAAGGTCACTATCAAGAAAATGAAAAAATGAAAAGAAATCCTCCAAATGGGAGTTAAAAACTCACAAATCATATATCTGATAAGATCCTGTATCCAGAACATATAAAAAGCTCTAAAATTTTAAAAAATGGACAAAGAATTCTAATACACATTTCCCCAGAAATACAAAAGTGACCAATAAGCACATGGAAAGATGTGCAGCATCATTAGTCATTAGGGAAATATGAGTCAAACAACAGGATACCACTTCACATCCACTAGGATAGTTATAATATAAATAAATAAATAAATAAAATAAAAAGTTGGCAAAGACATAAAAAAATTGAAACCCTTATGCATTACTGATGGGAATGTGAAATGGTACAGCCACCTGGAAAATAGTTTGACAGTTCTTCAAAAGTTAAACATATAGTTACTATATGACTGAGCAACTCCACTCCTAGATATATACCCAAGACAAATGAAAGCATATTTTCATGCAAAAAAATTGTACAGGAATGCTCATAGTAGTAGTATGCACAACAGCCCCGAAGTGGAAGCAAACCTAGTGGCAATCAACTGATGAATGGATAAATAAAATGTAACATATCCATACAAAGGAGTATTAACCAGCCATGAAAAGGAATTAAACACTGATAAATGCCACAAGGATGAACCTTGCAAAAACTATGCTAAGTGAAAGAAGCCACACATAAGAGACGATGCACATATTGTGTTATCTATTTATATGAAATTTCCAGGATAGGCAAGTCCATAAGACGGAAAGTAAATTAGTGGTTGCCAGGGACTTGGGGGGGAAGAGAAAATGGGAGTGACTGCTAATGGGTATAGGATTTTTTTTGTGGGAAAGATAGAGTTGTTCTGGAATTAGACAGTTCTGCTCTGGAATTAGAAAGTAGAGAATTTTTTGAATATACTAAAAAACATCACTGAATTGTATACTTTAAGAGGAGTAAATTTGATGGTATGTAAATTATATTTCGGTAATAAAAAATGAAAATCTATTCATACATTAAGCAACCCATCAAGGTATCTCAAAATAATCATGTTGAGTGAAAGAAGCTAGACTTTAAAAAAAGGTATATACTTATATGATTCCACTTATATATTCTAGAAAATGCTAAGTTACAAGAGGCAGATAGATCAATGGTTGCCTGATGAGAGGTGTGACAGGAGGGGCTGATTTCAAAGAGGCATCTGTAAACTTTTGAGGATGATGGATGCTTTCATTACCTTGATGGTGGTGAGGGTTCCACAGATGTATACCTATGACAGAACTTATCAAATTGTACACTTTATACGTGTACTCGTTATTCAATTATCAATTATTTCTTAATAAAAAAAAAAGGATACTGAACCTATTGGTGGTGAGTAAATCATCAAGTGGAAGGAGACAATGGATGAGTAGCCATCACTTGGAGAACTTACGTCTATAGTACATGAACTTCAAAATTCTATCTGTTGAATCATAAAATCTCCAGATGCTGATGATGCTAACCAGTCTCTTCTCCACACAGCTTCACTATTTTCAACAAGATGTAACACAGGGAAAGTGACAACAAAACTGAATTTCATCTTGGCGAAGTCCTAGACAGCCCACACCATGTCTGCAAAGGAGCAGAGACACCATTTATCCTGAGGAAGCTCTCAAATTGCTTCCAAAGAGAGCGGTTGGCCTCTGTCTTTTGTATATGAACAGGTCAGGGCTGTGGACTTTTCCATGTGGTTCTCAAAGTCAGGCTTCAGGTCTGCCCCTTACTGTGGAAATTGAGGAACTTCCACCAGATCATCAACTGAGACTCCTTGGGGTTAAGAGCATCAATTATCATGATTCTCTGCCCTCCTGAAGCCCCAACTCTCATATGTGCTACCATATGTGACTATGGGCAGATGAAGAAAAAAGAAAAGAATTTCATGAAAACCATTGGAAAGTCACAAGTTGGTGGCCTCCATGAACTTGTTTCTGTTCAGAGGGAAGAGAAGCATATACTATCTTACTTCAACAATCTCAAGGAGGGGGTATAACTCAGTTCCCTTAATTGGAACACCAGAATTACAGAGTTGGGTACAACTTCTTGAAAAAACAATAAAATACAAGATAACTGCTCAAAGTTAGAAGAACGCTATATCTATCTCTCATATTAGCAGGCTCCTGGCAGTGGGCAATTACTAAAATGTTCGGCCTGAAAAGAAGAGATAGCAGAAAACAAGATCACAGGTGTTTGTAAAGCCACCTAAAAATTATGCCCTAGACAGAGCTCCATGAGACATAGGTCTTTGTGTTTAACCTGAGAACAATACCTAAGAAAAAGTGCATTCAGTAAATGATTGAACAAAATATTCTAAGTTTCCAATGGTTAAACGACCTATTTTTAGTGAAGTCCAGAATTACTTTAAAGAAAGTACCTCTTGGGCACCTGGGTGGCTCAATTGGTTAAGCAACTGCCTTCGGCTCAGGTCATGATCCCAGAGTCCTGGGATTGAGTCCTGCATCGGGCTCCCTGCTCCATGGGGAGTCTGCTTCTCCCTCTGACCTTCTCCCCTCTCATGCTCTCTCTCACTGTCTTTCTCTCAAATAAATAAATAAAATCTTTTAAAAAAAGAAAAAGAAAAAGGAAGTACCTCTTGTGCGTGTGTGTGCCACACATTTAGTCAGAGACTTAAAGGGGACCCATGACCTAACAACCACAGTGAAGAATCACTTGTTTAGACCTAGAAATTACCATTTTAAACCTTCCTATTTGAGAACCAGGAAAGAAGGATAACTGGTTCCCAGGTGATCCCAGTTTGAAGGAGTGATGTAAGAGTTGAGATTTTATCCAACTGGATATTTGTTCCCAGATTCAAAATGCTTTTTCTGCTCAAATCCTTTTTACCTGGCATGCTCTTTCTCTGGCATGGTGGGGTCTCTCTCATGTTATCAACAGAGATGGATTTCTAATCATGCTACAGCAGTGCCTCTCCCAGCCCAAATTATACTGTATTGTATCTCCTTGTATTTTCCTAACAGCACGAACACATTCCACTAATACGTATTTTTTAAATTTGCTTTTAATTTGGCTCCTACAACTAGAATCTAAGCTCCATGCAGGGAAGAACTTTATCTGTTCTGTTCTCTGCAGAACGTCCAATACTTGAAACAAAGACCAGTACATTGTAAACACTTACTTAACGTTTGTGAATGACTGAATGAATGAGTTTAAGTACAATAACTAGAAAAGGAAAACTAGTTGCATTCTTTGAATATGATGAAACTCTGGCTGGTCCCACCTGCAAAAATAAGGAAGGAATATATCCCGTTCCCAGTTCAGGAATTACGAGGATCCTTCCACTCCACAATACCAAACAGAGACCATTTCATTCCACTCGAACAGTTCAATATTTTTTTTAACATCCACTATGATCCAAATGTATTATTAGGCCCTGAAGACAGAAAGATTAAATAAAGCTTTCTGTTGTTTTCCCTGTTTGGAGAATAAGCAACATGAAAAGAGATGAAACCTGAAATCAAAAGACATCATCTCTAGGCAGTGCTTCCAACATGCTTAGTGCAAGAGGAAAATGATGTAAATGATTAAACTCAAGTTTGGGGACAGTCTGTGAATTTTAATTATCTCTACTATCCCTGTCTCCCATTTCCATGGATAATTGAAAGTTGGCCATATTGCTAGGTAACGCTTCACTCCCTGCATAACTTGGCACTTAGAAAACGTTTTGCAAGAGAAGCAATTACAGCGATTGTCCCATCTGGGGCGGGTGGAGAGTGGATATAAACTGACTCTTGAGGATATTTTTTTCCCTTTCAACATATTTATAAGATACATTCTTCAAACTAGTTCTGAAAATTTTCACATATGTATGGTCAGTTGCTATACCTGTGCACCTGTGTGGGCCGAGAGAGGGTACTCCAAGAAATAAATATGTGTCACCCCAGGTGTAGCTACTGTCTTTATTCCTTACAGAAGGATGCTCTGAGCAAAAGCCATCATTTCCCCCAACATATGTGCACTGGGATAGTTACCTTCAAGCTATCATTAAACAAAGATTTGAAGACAAAGCAAACAAAACAAAATGTAGAATGGTTTGAAAGGGGGCTAGACTAACTTTGTCTGCCCTACAGACTTAGTGGTGATTTACAGATTTTTCAAATTAAGAACCTCCTTTGTTCAACCCCTTACCTTTCTCCCACTAGTCACTTTGACACCATTTAGACTTTCTAAAGCATGGGGCTTAGGACAACCCTTCTTATGTGTGAATGCCTCGGAGGGGATCTGCTGTGTTCTCCACGCACTTTCTAATAGCCATTCCCAGGTAGGTGTCTAGGATGGGACTTGCAGAGCCTCTCAAACATTGCTCTGACCCTCTGTGGCACAGGCAGAGCAGAAAGATTTTTCCAGCAAAAGGAAGGAGCAGGCATTTGAGTCCTGGGCTAAGGAGGATGCCTTTGGTGTTACCAAACAAAACTGTCCGTGTTTCCTAATATGTTCATTGGTATAAGGGTCTCTGTTGTATATATTGAAGGCAGGCTTCTGAATCAGAAAAACAAAACTCACTGATACCTCAAAAACCATCAGGATTTACGATGAAAAATATCAGTATCAAAAAAAAAGTTTGCTTCTGATGTCAGTAATTTTGGGTAATCCTTTTCCTTTGGGTAGTGGACTGAACTTTTCAGGGTATATCTCAGTCCCCTTTCAAATTCTTTTGCTTATTAAAAATTTTAAAAAGGGGAAAAGTACTTTTGTGCTTAAAGTTATCATAAAAATTATGAACCAGGTAAGATTCCTTGACATCTTATTACCCAAAGAGCTACTCTCAGGCAAGTTATTCCTCCAAATTCCCATGGTGTCTTCTGATTTTTTTTTTTTAAGAAGAGAAAACAGATTTCTAATGTAATAATTGAAACCATTTTTCCTTACCATCATCAGAAATTCACAGAGGTCTTCTACTGCACTAGATAATTTGTGGAAACGCTGTTGTGGATGGGTGATTCAGAGTACTGGAAACATTTGCTGACCTTCCTGATCAGGTTCGGATCTGCCATGTCCTCCCACAGTGTCCTGTACATTTCCTTTGCAGAACTTAGGACAACAGCAATTGATTATTTGCGTGGCTTTTGCTGACTAAGCTCTACATGTGTGTCATTATGTTAAGTGCTTTGCAAATGTTTTATTTTTTTTTTGTTTTGTTTTTTTTTGTTTTTTTTTTTCTTTACTGCTTTTAAAAATTTTTTTTTCCAATTTATTTATTTTCAGAAAAACAGTATTCATTATTTTTTCACCACACCCAGTGCTCCATGCAAGCTGTGCCCTCTATAATACCCACCACCTGGTACCCCCAACCTCCCACCCCCCCCCCCCCCGCCACTTCAAACCCCTCAGATTGTTTTTCAGAGTCCATAGTCTCTCATGGTTCATCTCCCCTTCCAATTTTACCCAAAAGCACATACCCTCCCCAATGTCCATAACCCTACCCCCCTTCTCCCAACCCCCCCTCCCCCAGCAACCCACAGTTTGTTTCGTGAGATTAAGAGTCACTTATGGTTTCTCTCCCTCCCTATCCCATCTTGTTTCATGGATTCTTATGTAATCTTTAAAATAACCCTGTGAGCTTGATACTTTCATTAAGTCAATATTATAGAAATGAAAAATGTGTCTGAGTGATGCTAGGTAGCTCAAGGTCACACACTTTGTAATTGGCAGTGCCCTGAGTGACCAACAGTTACGTGACCTCAAAGGACATGATCTTAACCACCATGCAAACTGACTTTCCAGTTGATAAACTAATGCTGGATTTTTTTTTTAAAGGCATTCTTAGTTGTTCTTTAGAAGTAGTAAATTGAACAATGCAATGCAAGAGACTGTCCTATTCTTGGTATGGAATCCCAAGCCCGAGTAAAGAAACTAAAATGCAGCTAAGACCAACAGCATTTAAAAAAAAGTATAGCCACACAAGACAGGAGTAGATTGCAAAAATCCTGGTGCAGCCTGTGAATGGTGAAAAGGGTTTAGTTAGAAATGTATACATACAAATGTTCCTTTAAATTTGTCATTTGCAATGTAGAGATAGATATGCTCTTTGGGTGTGTTTTTTTTAATAACAAAAGAATAAAGAAGGTGGTATCAAATCACCCTAAATCCTATCACTGAGAAATAACAATTCAGTGTACTTCATTTAGGATGGTGAGGTTTTATATGCATATATGTATATAATATGATGATCTTGTAAATTATTCTATCAGGCTAAGTAGATAGACAGAATCACAAGATTATTATTTATAAAGACATCACTGAAAATGGATTCATATTCTTTGTACTTAAAAAAATATTGAGACTAATTTCAATTAAAATGAACACATGTCATAAAAATGTTGGCTTTTAGCTAAACTAAGATAGTTACCAAATTGAGAGAAGTGTTCCTTAACAGTAAAAGGTATTACTAAAATATCTCGATACAAAATTTAATTAAGAACTGTGAGAAATACTGAGGTTGAAATAATTAGTTTTGAACTCCACTTTACAAGTTTAATCAAGTTTAAACTGTATCAACTGACTCTGCTATGAAAGATGAGGAAGAACTTCATTCTCCGTCCAATTTTCTTAACTATATTGAAATTTTAAACTGTCAGTGTTCTTAACATATATTATCTTATACAATCATTATTTCAAATTTACTTAAAATTGACTAAATGCTCAGTGCCAGTCCTTTTCACATATATTCAGTCCTAAGTTCCTTATGAATTAATTCTTCTGTGGGCTGGATTTCATTATCAAGATCTGTTATTCTCTAAGAAAAATGGATGGGTGCTATAATTGCTAAATTCTTGCCTTTTGAGAATGTCGGTCCTTGGCTTTATTTAAGTAATAAAAACAATTTGGCTGGGTTTAAATTATTCGTGATATTTTGTTTCAAGCAAAAGATAAATACATTGCTGCAATTTTTTGATATATATTGTTGCAAAAGCTAAAACTTAGCTTAAAATTTTCCTCTTCCTTGGTAACTTGCTTTTTCTTTTTTTTTTTTTTAAAGATTTTATTTATGTATTTGACAGAGAGAGATTACAAGTAGGCAGAGAGGCAGGCAGAGAGAGAGAGGAGGAAGCAGGCTCCCTGCTGAGCAGAGAGCCCAATGCGGGACTCGATCCCAGGACCCTGAGATCATGACCTGAGCCGAAGGCAGCGGCTTAACCCACTGAGCCACCCAGGCGCCCCTAACTTGCTTTTTCTGCCTAGACATTAACTTCCTTCTCTGTCCTTGAAGATCAGCATCCCCAAAATATGTCTTAATTTTGACCCTTCAGTTTTATTTCCACATCACTCACCAACAGACTGTATCCTTTTCAAATGAAGAATCAAGTTTTATTTCAGGAATATAGTTCTGGCATTATTAAATAGATAGGATGGTCATTTTTGGTTTTAAGTACTTGGTTAGGTACATTTTTTAAAAGCTGAAGTAATTTTAATATTTCCAAGTATTTGTGATAACGTCTTAAAATGGCATCCTGCTTTTAACTTTTTTTTTTAAGTTTTTCTCTACAAGATTCGAGGTGGTTTGATCAGGTCAATAGCACCATCATTGGTGGTGGATAGATCATTGTTTTAAGTACAACAAAGAACGAAAACATGCTGTCACTGGTGAGGAGGTATTTATTGTTAGATGTGCTCCAATTTAAATGGGGTGAAAAAGGGGGTAGGAGGAGTAGGCATTAGAATTGATGAAATATAAAACTCTTCTCATTTTTAAGATTTAAAAAAAAAAATCCAACCAGCTTTAGTAAAAAACTGGGTTACCAGCTTGTTACTGGTTCATGCAGAAGACTCTACTCCTATGTCTTTTAATGCCCACCCTCATTTCTCACCCACCAAAACAGCTTTCTCCATCATATGGGATGTGAAGGTAGAGGGTAGTGCTAGAAACCTAGCACATTGTGTGTTGTCACAATGACAACAATAGCAACATGAAATTACTTTCAAATAAGAATGTCTGCTTTCATGATTCCTGATATTGGATCAATTTAAATAAGCCATGTGTAACCTAAGTCCGTCCACCTTTTTTTTTTTTTTTTTTTTGCTTCCATAGTCAATTGGAAGACTATGATCTATCAATTTTCTTCCTCTCCTTTGTGGGTAAAAACTGAACTAACGGTCTATTGATTCTACTGGATACTCAGCATTCAGAATGATGCATTACACACAGTTGCACATTTGTTTTCTGTTATTTTGTCTAATGATTGATGGAAATTCTATGACCTTTTGAATAGTGAGTCCTCTTTAGCCATTTGTAGATCATTATTATCATCCAAATGTGATTAGGTTTAAAATGTATATGAATAAATTCTCTTTCCTGAGAATGGTTTTCGTTTTGTTCATAAACAGCTAAAAGAAAAAAAATATTCTTAACATGAATAATAGAATCAGCAGCTACTAAGAATGAAATCCAATTTACGATGTAACTGGCTAATCTAGAGAGTAATCTATCCCTACAGGATGACTTAGTAAGTTATTTTAGCACCAAAAGTTTCCATTAGACATTGAAGATATGGTTTCATGCCCCAGCTCCACAAGAAGTTATTATGCAAAAATTGGAATGTCATTTACCCCTCTGAAGCAGAGTTTCATGGCCACTCCTAGATGCAAAGTAGATAGGAAACTGTAGCAGAGCAGCACCTGAGTGGCTCAGTAAGTTAAGTGGCCAACCCTTGATTTGGGTTCAGGTCATGATCTCAGGGCTCTGGGATCAAGTCCTGGCCATGCTCCACACTCAGAAAGGAGTCTGCTTCAGGATCTCCAGGATTCTCTCTCTCCCTCTGCCCCTCCCCCTGCTTGCTTGCTTTCTCTTTCTTTCTCAAATGAATAAATCTTTTTTTTTTTAAGATTTTATTTATTTATTTGACAGACAGGGATCACAAGTAGGCAGAGAGGCAGGCAAAGAGAGAGGAAGCAGGCTGCCCACTGAGCAGAGAACCCGATGCAGAGCTGGATCCCAGGACCCTGAGATCATGACCTGAGCTGAAGGCAGAGGCTTAACCCACTGAGCCACCCAAGCACCCAAATGAATAAATCTTTTAGAGAAAAAAAGAATGAACATTTAGCCAATAACTTTAGCAGGTATAAACCCAGGTAAAACAAAAATGATACTATTACTAAAAGGAAGGTAACAAAAATTCATATTGGAGTATAAGTAGCTAAAAAAGCTAAACAGCCTTTCACAGTTAAATAAAAACAAAACATATAAATGCAAATACTTTAAAGATACAATGCCTTACTTGTAAACAATTTTTTTTTTAGATCTCTTATTAATTTTTAGGCAGAAAGTAATAGCTTTTTTGTTACTGTTTCTTAGTCATAATATCCTAGTTTAGGAAGAGGTTCTGCCAAGCCAAGTTTAGGGAAATACTTGAGTCAACCAGAACTGTAGAATAGTTTCATTTAAGCAACTTTATGATGCCATTAGTGACACAGGTGAAGGCATTTAACATGCATGTTAGTTTTTATCCTGTCCCATTAAATAAAGAGGCATTTTGTTAAAGCAAGATGATTATCTCTGATATTGTTCTTTCATCAAATTTCCCAATTTAGCCCACTTCTGAGTTCTCGCAAGGTTTAAGTAAAGAGTATTATAACTGAATTGCTGTAGCTAATGATATCCCCTGATGGGGAGGCAGGAAAGCAGAGCAAAGTTTTGAGCAGCTGAAGGTGTAATTTGGCCTGGCATAAACTTCCTTCCTTGCAAGAGATGGAAGGGGAAGCAAAACAAAACAGAAACAATAAATAACTTCTTTAATATATATCAAAGATAAATTTAAAGATCTCCTTAATGGTAAATTTTCTCAGAATTTATGCTTTCACAGTATATTATGTAAGCCTTGAGTTTTTGATATTTTTTTTTAAAGATTTTATTTATTTATTTGGCAGAGAGAGATCACAAGTAGGCAGAGAGGCAGGCAGAGAGAGAGAGGAGGAAGCAGGCTCCCTGCTGAGCAGAGAGCCCGATGCGGGACTTGATCCCAGGACACTGAGATCATGACCTGAGCCGAAGGCAGCGGCTTAACCCACTGAGCCACCCAGGCGCCCCGAGTTTTTGATATTTTAAACAAGTTTTGCACTGTATTTGATCAAAAAACCGAGGGAGAAGACAACTTTTCATCTCAAAATGTCCTCAGTGAAAGCTCCTTCACTTCAGAAAGCAGTACGTCATGCAGTCTGAGTGGCAGGAATTATGACTATGACTGCTGGAAGAGACTGGCAAATTCTCTCCTCAAAAAGCAACTATGCAGCCAAACAATAGACCAAAAACATAATGAAACAAAAATGAAGAAAATCATTTCAGTGCTCCAAAATCAACCAAAAGCAAAATGCAATCTGCAAAGTATTTATGGTTTAAAAATAGCTGGACATTAAGCAAGCATAGTAGAGATCTAGGGCATTCTGGTCTGGGCATGCTCCCACCCTCTCCCACACTCCCAGTTTAGCACAGTGGTTCTGCCAGGCTGGGTGAAGACACAAAAACTTTCAGAGTCTCTGCAGCATGAAAAAGGGGCTAGGGGCTTCCTTTATTTGGGGTGACAGGTGACATCTATGCCCAGCAACACTGTCAGGGGATGTGACTTGTCAGAGGTAGGTGAGTGGTGGCTGGGGTAGTCAACATACCATGTCTACTCGCTTGATATTGTATGGTAAGGAGACAAGCATATTCCCGACCAAGACTGACCACTGTAACAGGGAAGAAAAGACGGAGCAAACAAAATATTTGATAATATAGGACTAAAGACTTGTAAATTTGATGAAAATAATATTTATACAACAAAGATCCTCAAGAAACCTAAGCAGGAAAAATACAAAGAGATCCATATAGAGAGACATCATGACTATTGAAGACCATAGAGACTACTGAAAGACAAAGTCAAAATCTTGAAATCAACAAGAAAAAAAAAATTCATTACATACAAAGGAGCGTCAATATTATTGTTTCTCATCCAAAACAATGGAGGTCAGAAGGAAGGGATATGGCATATTCAAAGTGGTGGAAAAAATGTAAATGGTCAACAAAGAATCCTATATACTGCAACACACTTCTACAAAAATAAAAGTGAAATGAAAAATGAGAAAATTTTCTGCTGGCAGAACTGCCTTATAAGAAATATCAAAGGAATTTCTTCAGACTGACAAAAAAAAAAAAAAAAATGATACCAGATTGCAACTGAAATCCATAGGACCAAATTAAGATCATAGGAAATGGCAACCATATGAGTCAGTATAAACAATATAAATCAAAAGATGTTTTCTGTAGATTTATATAAATATGCTTTCATCTTCATTCTTAACTTTTATGGAAGGCAAAGATTATACAAAGTGATAAGAATAACACTATTGCTTGGGTTCATAATATGTATAAATATAACATGTTTGGCAATAATAGAAAAAAGGAAGGGCGAAGGAATGAATGTATACTGGAATGAGGTTTGATAATTTAACCAAAAGTGGCCTGTTACTAATCTGAAGTGATTTGTGGTTAAGTTAATATGTATATTATAATCCTTAAAATAACCATCAGAAAATGAGCAAATAAACTCACCGAAAAAAATCAACAGATGAATGGAAATTCCATATTAAAAATACTTATTTAGCACAAAAGAATGCAGTCTTGGAGTAACAAAGAAAAAAATAATTGACAAGACAAATTAGAAACTAGAAGGTAAATTACAAATGTCAAACATAAATCCAACTATATCAATAATCACTTTGAACGGGAATCATATAACTACCCTAACCAACAGGTACCTGAACAACAGTGTCAACCTGACAGAGATCTAGAGTAAATTCCACCAACAATAACAGAATCCACATTCTTTTTATGCATCATTCCCCAGGATACACCATATGCTAGGCAATGAAACAAGTCAGACTACTTTCAAAACTACTGAAATCATGCATGGTATATGCATAGTACATATCTGATAGAATATTGTGATTTATAAGGAATATGTGTTCATTCAGATGACTAAAATATATTTCTCATATGTATTTGGTCTTCATCCACAGTTAATAATGGCTTATAGCTCCCAAAATTCTTGGAATTTCCTAAGCTTTCAGAGTGAAGCAGGTGCCTTTTGTTATGTTAATGAAGGTGACTTTTGGACCACACCCAAGGACAGGGGCTGGTTGCCAGGAGGACCAACCAAGTGATTAGAGGGTTGGAAACTTCAGTCCCCTGAAGGGGATGGAGGTTAAATTAGGCAATGGCCAAGGATTTAGTCAATCATGACTGCGATGAAGCCACCATGAAAACCAAGAGGACTTGGTTAAGAGAGCTTCTGGGTTGGTGAACATCTGGAGATCGAGGAGAGAGTGACATATCTGGAAAAAGCAAGGAAATTCTGTGCCCTTTCTCCATACATCACCCTATATATCTCTTCATTCAACTACTGAAGTGTTTCCCTGAGTTCTGTGAGCCACTCTAGAAAAGTGAAAAAACCTAAGGAAGAGGTTGTTGGAACCTCCAATCTGTAGCCAATCTGTCAGCACACAAAACAGCCTAGGGCTTGCAACTAGCATCTGAAGAAGGTGGGAGGGTCAGGGTAGAGGAAAGTCTTAGAGATCTGAGCCCTTAACCTGTGAATCTGATGCTATCTCAGTAGGGTAACAACTGAGTTGGATTCTTGGATGCTTCACTGGTGTCCAACAATTGCTTGGTGTTGTACCGGCGGGGAGGAGGGGCGGGGGGGGGCAGGGGTGGCAGTAGAACACTCATGCTCATATTGGAATTGGATCTGGGAACCCAAAGAGTTGGTGTCAGGGGATCTGATCGCAATAAATACATAAGAAATCAACTACAGGAGGAAATATGGGAAAGCCCCTAATATTATTAAACAACACTATTCTAACTAACTCATGGATCAAAGGAGAAATCACAAGTAAAATAGAAAATATTCTAAAATTAATGAAAATGAAAATACTATATACCATAATTTATGGGATGCAGCTAAAATAGTGCTTAGAGAGAAATTTATAGCCATATGTCCTATATCAGAAAACAAAGAAAGGTCTCAATAATAACCCAAGTTTGCATCTTAATAAACTAGATACTCATGAGCAACTTAAACTCTAAACAACTAGAAGCAAAGAACTAAAAAATATTAGAAGAGGCATCAATGAAATAGCAGATAACTGAGAAAAAACAATGAAACCTGAGGTTTGTTTTTTGAAGAATTCAAAAAATGCAAATTACCAAAAACCAGAAAGAAAAAAAGGAGACATCATTAATTACCCTAGAGAAATAAAAATATGAAGGGATTATTGTGAGTAACTTTATACCAACAAATTATATAACTGAGATGAAGGAAAATGTACAAAGAAATGATCAAAACTGACAGGAAGAAATAGCAAACCTTAATATACATATAAAATATTTAAAAATTGGTAATTAAAAATGTTCCCACAAAGAAGAACTCAGGTCTGGGTAAATTCTATCAAACAAAGGAAGAAATTATTATAAATTTTTTTACAAATTATTTTTTTAATGTAAGAAGAGGAATCACTTACCAACCCATTTGCCAAGACTAGCATTACTTTGTTGTTTAATCCAGACAAAGATAACCCAAGAAAGGACAACTACAGAAAAATATCCCTCTTGATCATATATGTAGAATCTCTGAAAAAATTCCAGTAAACTAAATAAAATATTATGCACTATAATTGTTTTAGTTAGGTTGTTTATAACAAAATACTATAGATTAGGTGGCTTAAACAACAGAAATTTATCACTCACAGTTACGGAGCTTGGGAAGTCCAAAATCAACGTGCTGGTCCATTTGGTTCTTGCTGAGAACCCTTTTTATTTGGTTTGCAGACAGCATTCTTCTCATTGTATCCTGACAAGGTGGAAAGCAGAGAAAGAAAAAGCTCTCTCATGTCTCTTCTTATGAGGACACTAATGTCATCATGAAGACTCCATTCTATTTTTTTTTTTAAAGATTTTATTTATTTATTTGACAGAGAGAGATCACAAGTAGATGAAAAGGCAGGCAGAGAGAGAGATAGAGGGAAGCAGGCTCCCCGCTGAGCAGAGAGCCCGACGCGGGACTCGATCCCAAGACCCTGAGATCATGACCTGAGCCGAAGGCAGCGGCTTAACCCACTGAGCCACCCAGGCGCCCCATGAAGACTCCATTCTTATGACCTAATTATCTCCCAAAGACCTACCTCCAAAAATCATCATGTTGGGGGTTCCAAGATATGGGTTTGGGGGTGACACAAACATGCAGTCTATAACAATAACCAAATGCTTTTTACCTCGGGGATGTAAGGTTAGGTGAAAGTTGAATTGAAATAATGTTTTATGCCATATTGATAAAATACAAAAACACACAACCATCTCATTAAACACAGAAAAAGCAATTTAAAAAAAAAGAATCTATGATTTAAAAATGAAGAAGAACATCTGCAAACTATGAAAAATAGGAAACAACTTACTCAACCTGATAATCTCTACATCATACCCAAAACTAGCATAACCCTTAGAAATGAAAAAGAATATTTTCCTCCAAAAATGACGAACAAGTATGTGCATTCTTGCCACACCTATGACCCTTGGACTAGAGGCTTCTACCATGGCTGACAAAAAAAAAGAGTAAGTAAAATTATCTTATTCACAGTTGACATGACCTTCTATGCAGAAAATCCTATGGAATCCAATAATGTATTAATAAAACAAATAATGAAGTAATCAAGATTGCAAGATTCACTGTTGTTAATGATAAATATATTAAAGCCAATTGTATTAGTGAATATTACAAAAACAATTTTATTATGATAGCATCAAAGAATAAAATACCCAGAAATATGTTTACCATGTAAAGAAGTGCATAACTTCAACATGTAAAAATATAAAGCATTATTGAAAGGAATTTAAGAAGATCTAAATAAATCTAAAGACAACAATGTTAATGGATCTAATAGTCTCACAGACCTAAATGTAAGAATTAAACTATAAAACTTCTAGAAAATGAGAAAGTCATTGTGATCTTGACTTCGGAAAAAAAAATTCCTTTTTTTTTTTTTTTAGATTTTATTTATTTATTTGACAGATAGAGATCACAAGTAGGCAGAGAGGCAGGCAGAGAGAGAGGGGGAAGCAGGCTCCATGCTGAGCAGAGAGTCCAATGCGGGGCTTGATCCCAGGACCCTGAGATCATGATCTGATCGGAAGGCAGAGGCTTTAACCCACTGAGTCACACAGGTGCCTCTGGAAAAAAAAATTCTTATACTTCAAACATGATCCATTAAATAATTAATTGATGAACTGAACTTCATCAAAATTAAAAATGTTTCTGCTTAAAAAAATACCACTCTGAAGATGAAAAGTCAAGCCACAGACTGAGAGAAAATATCTGAAAATCATGTATCTAATAAAGAACTTATATGCAGAATATATAAATAATCCTTCAACTCAGTAAGAAGAAGACAAATAACCCAATTTAAAAATCAGCAAAAGATTATGAATCTTTGAATGGACACTTGACAAAAGAAGATACATGAATAATAAGCACTTGAAAATATGCTTACATTATTAATCATTAAGAAAATGCTAAACTCATAAAGAGACACAACTATACATCCATTAAAATGGCTATAATGAAAAAGTCAGACAATATTACCTGTCAGAGAGAATACTAAAAAACTGAAACCATCATCCATTGCTGTGGGAAGATTAAAGTGATATAGCCACTTTGGGAAGTGTTTCTTAAAAAATATAAACAGTAGGTACCTGGGTGGCTCAGTCAGTTAAGCAGCTGCCTTCAGCTCAGGTCATGATCCCAGGCTCCTGGAATCAAGCCCCACATCAGGCTCCTGGCTCAATGAAGAGCCTGCTTCTCCCTCTCCCTCTGACTGCTGCTCTGCCTACTTGTGCGTGCTCTCTCTCTGTGTCAAATAAATAAATAAATAAATAATTTTAATATATACATATATATGCACATATGTATATGGACACACACACACACACACACATATGTGTATATATACACATTTATTTACCATACAACCTAGCAATTTTACTTCTAGGAATCTATCCAAGCAAAATGAAAAGACAGATCCACATGTGTGTGAATATTCGTAGCATCATTATTGCCAATAGTCCCAAACTGGAAACAACCCAAATGTCTATCCACTGACAAAGATAAACAAAATGTGGTAGATATATACAATGTAACAGTATCCAGCCATGAAAAGTAATAAATCCCAATACACACTACCACTTGGATGACCTCAATGCCAGCAGGATAAGTGACAGAAAACAGAAGTAAAAAACTACAATGTATAATTTTACTTATATGAATTTTCTAGAGAAGGCAGACTTATAGGAAATGAAAGAAAATCAGTGGCTTCCTAAGGTTAGGTGTGGGAGCAGGGATTAATTCAGGGAATGACAGAATGTTCTAAATCTGGATTAGGGTGAAGGTTGTAAAATTCTAAGCTTTGTTTAAATTGTAAATTTATTATTTTTAAAGCTAATTGGCAGAAACCACCATTAAGTTTGGTGCATTTACACTAACAAACTGATCATTAATTGAAATAATTCACTGAGAAAATATAGTTTTCAACCTATAAAGAATAAATGAATAAAACCAAATTTCTCCCTGTTCTCGTGGTGGAGTGTTGGGGGTAGGAAGGATATATGACATTCTTTTTCCTTCTCTATCAATAGGCTTATTGTCTGCAATTCCTAGAATCTTTGCATCTCCAGTTTAGGACTAAAGCTTTACACAGAGATGGTGCGAGATATCCATGAGCAACAAAGTAACCAGATCAAAAGAAAAGTTCCATTTCATTGAGAGGATGCCTGACCTTTGAGGCCATTTTTCTATTGCTGTCCTACTGCCATCGTCAGTAGGCAGTTGAGGTTAAGTTGTAGTTGTAGTTGAGGTTGTAGTTGTAGTTGAGGTTAAGTAAAAGTCAGGGTAATGTTATAGGCAAAACCTCACGTTATAGAGATAGTCAAGTCCATATTTCCTCATTTTTAATTCTACCATTTACTAGTGCAGCAACATTGAGAAAGTTACTTGACATCTTTCAGCCACAGATTCATCCTCTTGAAATGGGGTTGAAATTAATGTCTGTCTTCCTCATTCCGTTGTTTTGAGGTTAAGTGAGATATTATATATAAAGAACTTAGCATAGTTTTTGACCCTTCAAAATATATGTAAAAAAGGACCACTTCTCAACTCTTCCACTAGTCCCTAGTGGGACTTCCCTAGTCCCTCTGCCCTAGGCCCTCACAGCATCATTCTCTCCACATAACTGTTGAATTGGTCTCTCTGCTTCTGCCTTTTTCCTCCTGTGAACTATTGTTCACAGAATGGATATTTCTAAAATGTAAATAAGATTATGTTACACTGTTGCTCTAAAATCCTTCAGTGGTCTCCCACAAATACCTATATGACCTGCTTCCCCCTATGTTCTTAGCTTCATTCATACCAATATCCTCTTTAGTCACTGAGTCAACCTGACCTTACAATTCCCCAAACAAGAAAATAAACAGTGTCTTATAAGTATTTGCTCCTCCTGTTACTTTTCTGAAATTTCTTCCCCCCGATAATCAAATAACTTGTCCCTTTACTTCACTCAAGACAGAAGACACCTTCTCAAGGACACTTCTCCTGAGTCCTCTAACATAGCTAACTGTCACTCTATGTCCCTTTAAGCTTAATTTATTCTTACTTTTGAATAATATATAGATATTAATTTTTTTCTATCAGCTTGTAATTTTTGTCCCTTCTAGAATATAAGTAACATAAAGGAAGGTCCTTTGTATCTTTACTACTGTTTTCTACAGTGCTAGGTACATAGTAGGTTCTCAATAAATATTTGATAAACAGCAACTCCTCAATATAATTAAATATTATTAAATATTATTTTAAATGAACAAAGACCTTAGATAATTTGACTCAACATCAGCTAATACTCTAACACTGTAATGAATTTCCTAATCATAATCAAGTGATTATATTAAAATCTTCTCATCTCTTAAAGCTCATTTAAAAAACAAAACAAAAGGGGCAAATGGCTGGCTCAGTCATTACACTCTGCCTTAACCTCAGGTCATGATCCCAGCGTCCTGGGATGGAGCCTGGCATTGGGCTCCCTGCTCAGTGGGAAGCCTGCTTCTCCCTCTCCCACTCCCCCTGCTTGTGTTTCTTCTCTTGCTGTGTCTCTCTCTGTCAAATAATAAATAAAATCTTTTAAATAAATACATATAAAAGCAAACTGGTACAGAAAGAAAAAAAACACTCATCATTCCAATTGGATAACATACTCACAGGTCGTGCAAACACTTCTATAAAAATTAAATGAAAAATATTTTTCTGTATAAACTCATTATTGATTTACTACTTTGTATTCCTGTCTCAATATTAAACTTAGTATAATTTATCTCCCTTAGGGAGCGTGAATATATTTTAAGACCTCTACACATACTACACATACTCTCTCTTATGAGACAGGAATTTATCCCTACAAACGATTAATCATAGCTTGCAGGAAATGCTTTACAGACCCAATATTCCTATAGCTGTTTATCTCCTTCCTTATAAATTACCTCATTTTACAGTTTAACACTTTTCTATCTGAATTTTCTATTATATTTCCCATTTACTTTGTAACTACAGTAAAATCCTTCTATAGAACACTAAGCATGACCCTGAAATTCAATTTTATAAAGTTCTCTGGCAGCGAAAAACAAGCCACTGGTTGGCAGAGATCCTAATTTGCGTGACAGGATTTAAATCCTAAGATCCAGTTGACTTTTGGAGCCCTTTAGTGAGTGGACAAGGATCATTCTAGGTCCCATGGTTAGATGCACCTGGAAAGTTATCTTTTTCTTTGGTCCCCTCCAGGAGAATTCTCTGGGGGAACAGAGAGCCATTAGGACCCATTTCTGACCTCTTTGCTCCCCTAATTTTGCCTACCTGTCATTTTACCTCCCATCAGGAAGGGCACTGTTACCTAATGGAAATAGAAAGACACCATTTAAAAACAAAACAACTCACCAAAGTGTAAAAATGCCCTTAGTAATGTCTTTGGGGGCCTCCACTGTACAGATGCTTTTAGCCTTGGGGCTCTGTGGGCTCTCTCCTGTTGGCCACCTTTAGGAACATGTTCTCATCTGCCTCCTCCCAGCCAGCTTCTAGGAATACCCAGCTGCACACCCTACCCCTTTCTCCTCCCACCCCTTCTCCTTCTCTCCTCCTGCTGGTCAGTCCCCTCTGCTTCCTGGGCATCACTGTCCCGTTGGCCTCTGCCCATGCCCTTCATGTCATCCAGGCTCTTCTTTTGGCGGGCCTCTTACCGTTCAAGCTTGCACTGAACCATCTGAGCCTGCTGGTCATGCCTCTTGGGCCTTGAGCCGCAGCCTCTCTTACTTGGCTGAGGGTGGCCTGGAGCTCCTCGAACCTCTTAAACAGAGACTGCCATCCTGCTGGATCGCCATGAGCTGCAGCGCCTCCGAGGTGGGAGCTCCGGGAGCCACAGGGCGCTCAGCCACGTGCTCACCTTGGACTCCGCCTCACTCTCTGAAAGTCCTGCAACCGTAGCCCGCAGATCACCGAGGTCATGCAGGTGGCTCTTATTGGGGAATTTCTCCAGGAGACCGTTCATTATCCCACGACTTGCACCCACGGGAACACTTCGATGCTCTGATGGTGGGAATCCAGGTCCCAGGAGTGGAGCTTATTGGAAGACAGTGTTTGGTGGTGCCCTGGTTCCCCTTGCGCACGGTGATGGAGGGGAACTGTGTCTGGCACAGGGTGGCCTTGAACTTGACGTGCATGCCGTGGGGGCTGAAGTTGTTGAGCACCAGGAGAGACGGTGGGCAAACAGCTGCTCTCGCATGTGGTGGCCCTGCAGCGAGGCGACATCACCAAGCAGCGCCTACTTGTTGATCTGGAGAGCCAAGGTGGGGCTTTCCGGAAGGTGCATGGGCTTAGAGTAAACACTGTTCCCTGTTTTAATCAAGATTAGTAAGTGTGTGACCCAGAGGCAACCAGCCACTGCCGCAAAATCCTTTGGAGAATTTTTCTTTCCAAGCCGAAGACTGTGGCGGCGAGCGCTCAGCGGCTCACCTCGAGCCCACGCTCTTTGGCTGAATGCTGCCAAGGGCGCCACACCAAGCTCACAAGGACCAGTGCGGCTGCGCGGCCCGGGGCCTCCCAGGGGCGGAGCTGTGCCCAGGCACGTGCTTCTTGTGTGGACACGCCCACTCGGGCCGGGGCGGGGCTGCCTCTCGAGCCCGCGTTGATCTGCGCTGTTCAGGTGCCAGCAAAGAGTAAAAGGCATCCCTCTGTTAGATACACATCTGATTCTAAAAATCTCAGGAAACAGAAATGCATTTGTTTCCTGAGTGGGGTATACAGTGGGGTACATTGGGGAAGACAGGTAAAAGCAGAGTCAAGTTCTTGTTAAACAAGACATTGCTTTTGGGAGGCTTAATAACCCCTTCCCCTAGCAGGTGCTGAGCAGAAGGCTTTCCTCCCTGATTGCGTTCACAGGTTAACTCGGAACCCGCACATCCCCACCTTGCCCCAAACTGCGGATGAAACACCGCTGCGTGCGGATAAGGATTTTCTTCGGATTGCCACTCCTCCTTTAAACCCTGGCCTGTGGTAGCTTATCCACTTATCCACTCAGGATTTCTCTCTTCGGGTCCCAGCCTCCTTCCCTGTTTTCTCTTGGTCAGTGTTTAAATGACTTCAGACTGGCTCTTTCTCCAAGTCACACACGCGCACATCTGATACTGGTGCTTTTACCTCCTTGTCCCTGGCATCACTCATCTCTCTCTCTCTCTCTCTCTCTCTCTCTCGCAGTCTCCTTCTCCTGTCTCAGGCTGATACCTACAGCCTCTTGCCTTTATATTCTTCAATAAGAGTCCATTGTGTTACTCCCCTACAATTTTAGGAACCACATATAGCGCGCACTCCAAGGGGTCCCATAGAAGTCCATCTCGACAGAATTCAGGCTGGGGACAGGTACCTTCATAGCTCTGCTTTGGGGTGGCAGAAGCTCACAGAACACACAAAACTGTCTCCAAAGAGCCCTCATGTAGCCTCTCCCTGTTCTCTCTCTCAATGTGTTTATGTCCTTGGGGACGTTCTAGAACCCCAAACTTGTTTGTAAGTATTTCTTTTGAAAAATTAATATTGCTCTGGCATATCACTTTAGAATTTTATGTTTGGCTTGATTTGGCTTTGGTTGAAAACTGACCTGCTATGACATTCAAATCACTGAAAAGTGGATGGTCTAGCATTTAAATCTAGGTCAATGTCACTCCAAAGGTCCTGCTCTACTGATGTCTCCAAACACATGTACACTTGTCTCACATCCCTTCCCATCATCATTTCCATTATCTTCCCTCTGACTTTTTTTTTTTTAAAGATTTTATTTATTTGACGGAGAGAGAAAGGGATCACAAGTAGGTAAAGAGGCAGGCAGAGAGAGAGAGGAAAGCAGGCTCCCTGCTGAGCAGAGAGCCCTATGTGGAGCTTGATCCCAAAACCCTGAGATCATGACCTGAGATCATGACCTGAGCTGAAGGCAGAGGCTTAACCCACTGTGGGCTTAACCCAGGTGCCCCAACCTGTGACCTTTTTAAATGCTCTGAGAAATTGGTGGTCTTGCCTCACTCTCTTGAAATGGTTTAGTTTGAATACTGAAGGAGAATTTACTCCAGCTATTACCTGTAAGGGCCTATTTAGCCAGAGCAGCTCTATCCAGTTAAGCAGTGATTTTGTTTATGCAATAAAACTTAAACTGACCCTACACTCCACACCCCAGGGGAACTTACTTAAAAACAAGTCCTGGAAACCAGTCCCAGGTAACAAAGCCCAAATACAAGAGTGGGTCAGGCCAAGTGGAGGTATCCAATCAGTGGGGCGTGCATACTGTCTCCCTAGCTCCCAAGGAGTATGGGCCCTGCCCTTCAGGCGCCTTATGGGCGCCAATTCTGACCAAGGTGCTAGGCTAGTTCAAATAGCTACTATAAGGTAAATTGTAATTTAATTGACCACCCGTGTGTGACCTAGCATGACTGTGCAGCTTTCTCTTTGTGTTACAATCTCATTAGCCACCTGTGTGTGGCCAGGCCCAACCACATGGGCTTTGCTCTATAAAAGTTAGTCTGTGAGGCTGGGAGAGGTCGCCTCTTTACAAGAGACGGCCCTGAATGGTCAGTTTGATTCTCGATGCTTGGCCCAAAATAAAGCTTTGCTTGACCTTCGCTTTGTATCAGTCTCGCTCCTTTGATTACGGACCCAACATTACCCACTAACTTTAAAGAAGCCACTAACCTTGTGTCTCTTCTCTTTCCTTTCATGCTCTATCCAGTTAATTTCTTTGTGGGACCATCTGTGTGGCAACTTATCTTCCCACACCCCATCTTGGAAAATGACAACTGTTTTCCTTCTCAGACAGATCTTGCATAATCAGAAACCAGGTTAATATTTAAAATGTTCACCTGATCACTGTATAAACTATTTTTTCAATAAATATATTTGGCGGCTGAGTAGCATAATCTTTTCTGTTTTTCCCTTTGAAGTATTTCTAATCACAAACTAGGGAGTCAAATGGGCCTATATTTACAGACCATTTGATAATTCCAATTAGTCCACCACAGTTGGTTCTATTTTTCAGAAGCAAAAGATTGGTAATTCAGTTTATGCAAGAAATTCTAACTGGGAGTCAGAGAACTAATAATACTTACCCAGACACCCACATAAGACGGTTGATAGGTGTATATAACAACATTTTGTAAAAGCTGAAGGGATTTTTAATAACATTACCCAACCCCACTCCTGGCTTCATAACACACAGAAAAGCACTGGTTACAGTCATCAAGAAAATGGACATAACCCAAACTATAGAGTTGAAACAATACTTTATTATTAAAGGTTCTATAAGAGTTGAAATTTCCTTTTTTGAAGTTAGTGAGAGTATCTTAGCGAGAACAGTGCTTTTATTCTCATTCACTAAATCATCTGTAAACTACTGAATACTTTGAACAAATTCTTCAATACATTTGTAACATATCAGAAACATGATAGGTTCTGAGAAAGCAAAAGATGCAAACATCATCTTTGTATTTTAATTGTGCATGAAATTTTATTTTTTCTGCATTTTCCCATATTTCATTTGATATATTCTATTCAAACAGTATACAATGAGATCAAGCCTCAAGAACTCCAAATTCTCAGTCTGTAATTACCAGCCAGTGAATAGGTTGTCTTTCAACTTCATTTAAATAACAGATCCTGAATTTTAGTATAATAAAAGGAACTTGAAATACAAAGATTGCTGCCCTTTACATAAAACACTCATCCTTACACATTTCAGTAGAACCTGCATCTTTAAATCATTCCTTTATAATTACTGAATAAAACACAAAAGAGAAATCACATAAGTGCAAGTTAAGTCAATAACAGATTCAATTAAAAATGGTCATAGGTGAAAATAGCCTTTTTTGTGTGGGGAGAGGGAGTGGGCAGAATAGTCATTTCAATAGTGAAGAAGTTAAATGGAAAAAGAAAAGGACATTAATTAAAAAATAAAGCCTAAGCAAGCTATAAATAGATAAAAATCTAACTTGAAAATTTAAAACCTAAATATATTTCCTGTAGACTCATTATATTATTCAAATTTTCCAAAGATTAATTCTGCATTCTCTGAATGAATTCCATAGACTTGGTAACATGATAGAGGACATAACATCAACCTAAAATGATACAATTTATGTAGTTGCCATGAACAATGTTAGTTCCATATTTATTTTTAATTCAAACATATTATGACAGAACCATTAATTATATAATCTCTATGTTTTCAGAATGCTGTTTAAACTGCCTTTTGGTTGTGATGCACAGTACCTTACATAGATCTTAGCCCACTGCTATCCTCGCAAAGCCTATATATGATAAATATACACATACATGCAGATATTATTACTGGTTTGGTCCCCCCTCCCATCTTCCCTATTGGACTCTTTGAAGACCAAGAGAGTGAGTTATCAATCCATGTATATACCAAGTGATAAACAGTAAACATTGTGAACATTCTCTACATGTAGAATATAAAAGTTTATTTAAAAAATAGTTTAATAAACCATATTAATTTGAAAAACCTAAATGTATAAATATTAGATCCAATTTGATTTAAGTTTTACATATGGTATAAGGATTCAACTTCCATCTTTTGTATATGGACAGCCATTGTGCCCAGGACTGTTTGTTAAAAAGCCAGTCCTTCCCACATTGAATTGTCATGGCCTTATATATGAGGGTTTATCTCTGGGCTTCCTCTTCTCTTCTATTTATCTATGTTTTTGTGCCAGTGGCCACAATGTTTTAATTATCATAGCTTTGTAGTAAATTTGAAATCATGAAGTGTGAGACCTCCAACTCTGCTCCCACTTTCAAGATTGTTTTAACTATTTGGAATCCCTTGAGATGCCATATGCATTTTAGGATGGATCACAAAAATACACACATGCATACATACTCTTACAAAAATTGGTAAGTTGAAAAGTCAAATGTGGCACTGTAACACTCTGTAATGAAAAGGATTTGGTGGCAACCTAATGTCTATCATAAGGATATGGGTAAGTAAATGTTTTAGACATATACTATGGAATACCTTACATCAAGAAGTAATCAATTAGGTAATCGGCAACATGAAGAGGTTACAAAACAATATTTTTTTTGAGTTAGAGAGAGAAACATCTTAACTCAAATAATTGTTTTAAGATCTATGTTGCCAATTATTTAATTTATTATTGGTTGTGTTTCTTGCTGCTGTTATTTCATAGTATGTCTAATATATCCATCTAATGTATATTTTTATATATGCTACATAGAGAGAGATGTCTGTGTCTGTGTGTGTGTGTCTACATTAATACAGAAAAGATATTCAGGAGGATGAAAAACAGAGAAACTAACAAATAATTTGAGGCTTAATAAAATAAAAAATTTTATATGGAGGGTTAATTAAAATATTATCTTCGTGTTAGATAAATGGGGACTTATGGTTGGGAATAAAATGCAAAAAGTATCTAAAACAACTTCGAGAGTATTATAATTACTGCTCTAAAAATTGTTGTTAGAACAGAAAGTGTCTCCTGTGTTGATAAAGACCCAATGTAGGTGCAAGGGAAGAGTTAGAATCAAATTGCTTCATGAATTATAAGAATGGAAATTGCAGAGGTTCTCCTACATTTTTCTATTATCATCTAGTTGTAACTTTCACATTTAGGCCTTTAAATAAACTGAAGTCTATTTTTGTAAGTAGTATAGATGGTAAGGCAATTTTTCTAACGTCACTTTAAAGAAGTTATTTTTATAACACCATATGCGTAATACACTTTATATAGATAATATGTTATACACCATATATGCTTATTTATATACTGCATGTGTATGTATATATAAAATTTAAAAAGGAAGCTCTAAAATTATATGCAATTATATAATATAATGTTTGTCTCGCTAAGTGAATTCAAGCTGAGATTCTTTCACTTAAATCCAAAACAGTCTTGAACAACAGAGATGTCGGGAAATATTCCCGAGATGGTACCATAATATAGGTCTATCTATCATTATTTCACTAGGTTGATTTAAAAAAAAAAAAACCCACTGGAAAAATAATTCAAAGCCTACAGTAATAGTCTTAGTTGAGATGAAATAAACCTCTTAGAACTTGGTTGGTGGCAATCAACTTCACAGGGAAGAAAACAGGCTCATTAGTACTAAGTAACTTTCTCTGAAATTCCACCTACCAAAGGGCATATCTAAGATTATATCTAAGATTATCTATGTCTATATCTAAGATTATCTATATCTAAGATTAGTCTACTCTTAAACTCGGGCTTCATCCAATAAGTCAGGGATCAGCAGACTTTTTCTAGAAGGGTCCAAATATTAAACATTTTAAGCTTTGCACCCCATGTTCTCTCTGACACACTGCTCAACTCTGTCATTATAGGACAGGAACCATAAACATGTAAAAAACACAGTCATATTCCAATAAAACATTACTTGTAGAAGCAATTTTAATTTCATAAAAACTTCACATGTCATGATATTTATTAGTCTCCCCATAATTTTTTCAACTATTTGAAATATAACAAATACTCTTTGCTCATATGCTATACAAAACAGGTGGCAGGCTGGGTTTGGCCCATGGACTGTAATTTTTCCCCCTTTGCATGACATGTGTGTAACTTAACAGTCAGAAAATGTGTGTAACTTAAGCAGTCAGAAAGGGAATGAAGTTTTTATTTCAGTGGTGAGAGGCTACAATGGGATCCTTTTGCCTTACAAATTTACACTGAAGTTATTTGATGGCATCAAAAATAGATGTCCAGCAGACAGAAATGCAAGATCAGAGTTTAAGATTTAACCATGGTAACTATTTACTTGGGAGTCATTCCCATGAGGTTAGAAGTCAAGGAGAGGTAGTAGTTGAAAATGTAAGTTTGAGCAAAGTCCAAACTATGCAGTGGAAGGGTAGAAAGGAGCAAGAAAAAGTGAAATTTGGGGGCTGCCTGGGTGGCTCAGTAGGTTAAACCTCTGCCTTCAGCTCAGGTCATGATCTCAGGGTCTTGGGATCGAGTCCCACATGGGGCTCTCTGCTAGGCAGGGAGCCTGCTTCCTCCTCTCTCTCTCTCTCTCTCTCTCTACTTGTGATCTCTCTGTCAAATAAATAAAATCTTTAAAAAAAGAAAGAAAAGAAAAGAAAAAGTGAAATTTGTATGGGGATAACAGTAAAAAGGATAGAATCAAGATAAGCAAATTGATAGGAAAGAGGGGAGATAGTTTCATGAAAGTGAAGGAGCCAGCTAATGACAAATCCAAGAAGACAAGGAAAATCCATGGCTCCCTTTAGCAACTAAGTAGATCCACAGTGACTTCTGAAAAGAGTCACCACAGACAGCTTAGGGTGGGAAGCAAGTTGCTGTTGCTACTTGCTACACTTACAAGTGCTTTAGTAGGAGGCAGAATAGAAGATCCAACTTCCTTTAGAAACGAACTCTTTCAAAGACCCCATCTTTAAGTTATCTAAAAATTTAATGGTTAATAAATACTAAATTGGTGAAACCTTTATATTTCATAGGTAAGCATGGACAACAATAAGTAACTGAGAGACAATGGTTTTTATGCTCAGACCTGCAATCTTCAAAGATTAAGAAACTGCTAGGGTTCGGTTGTCATATTCTGGGGATTCCACGAGCTTTTGTTTATTCATCAGAACTTTTCTCATGTAACTACAACTTTTATTTCAGCGTATTTTAATATAAGTAACATGCTGCTAATTTGGAGTTTGTGGTGAATCTACTAGTTTTCCAATTTTAAGTGACACACTGATTCAAATTCTGGCCCCGAGGTCTCTTTCCATAAGAGATGAAACTGGATAAAAAGTAGCTCCCATGTTGATATTTTCAGGGAGAGATAAGTTAGAGAGAATGAGAACATGGAATGTGGAAATATACCCACTTCGTGTTGGAGAATGTTTTCAACAGGATATATAATCTATGCAGATATGGTAAAATTGGTTTCTGATTTAGGGTCTTGGAAGGAAACACAAGGCAAGTATTAAAAAGACATTAAGGTACAAAATAATTGCAGAGGTGTAGGGAAGATTAATAGAACACACAAGGCATGGTTAGCAAAAGCAAGAAGAGGTTTTTATGTTGATGAATGAACGGGTAAGTGGACAAAATAGTTTCCACAATTCATTGAGCCCAATACTGTGGAGGAAGGTCAAGGACCAGAAGTTCTACTCATGGGGAGACAAAGCCACTGTTTGAGATTCAGTCTTCTAGTTTAAGTGTAGCAAATCTGGTAAGATTCAACTATTCTCTAGGCATTTAATGAAATGGCTACAGACAAGATCTTTACCTGAAAAAAAAAAAAAAAGAAAGAAAAAAGAAGGCTAATGTTGCATTTCCAGATACCTGAAAACATTTTAACTTTTAACCTTACATCATTTGATTAGAGTACATTTCAATATATTGTGATAAATAGATATTGTTTGCTATATTCTGCATTAAAATACAAACTGGATGGGTCGCCTGGATGGCTCAGTCGGTTAAGCCACTGCCTTCGGCTTGGGTCATGATTTCAGGGTCCTGGGATAGAGTCCTGCATTGGGCTCCTTGCTCAGTGGGGAGCCTTCCCTTTGCCTGCCTCTCTGCCTACTTATGATCTCTGTCTCTCTGACAAATAAATAAATAACATCTTAAAAAAATTTTTTAAATAAATAAATAAAATACAAACTGGATTTATTTCACCAAAGACTAATTTTTCCTTCTATAATCTTCCATCAGGACTCCCTACCCTCTATCACATATTTCTAACCAGTTATTACTATCATAATAGATTCAATTTAAAAATATCAGCCCCAACATTTTTGACATATTGCTTGGGGGAAAAAACTACACTCTATCAAACCAGTTTATATTTTTCTTCTTCTATATTGTCTCCACATAGCTTCTTTGGATACGATTAATTCATTGACACACTGTAGTATTTTTCCTAAGCATCAGAGAGAATAATAATTAGAAAACAACATTCCCAGTATATGATGCCTACAACCAGTTTATAAGGTATAAAGCAATTTATCAACAAATATATTGGAATTCATGAGAGAGAAACGCTGGAGGAAAAGAAAGTGACAACTTAACGAAGGATGTAATATTTGAGTTTCAGCATTTAAGAATGAGTGTCAGGATGTTTTCCAATTACAGGAGCAAAGAGAATGTCTCCCCTCCAACTATAATAAGTGAAAATAAGCAAGCCCTGGGTGCAATCACTACCACCACCACCGTGAATGGAAATAAATCGTCAATGATGCAGTCCTTAGGATGGATTGCTCTCTAGGGGAAATACCATTCTATCTACCAGATTCTATAATAATGCCTAAAGTGACAACATCAAACTTTTACTAATGCTGAGTAGGTACTTTGCTCTAATATGATGTGACCAGAGACTTTACAGGAAAACGTAAAACACACTATGTTATTATCTCCCTGGTAAATCCCTTCTAAACCATTTGAACTCAATACATATTTATCCTGTTTGGAAAAGAAATGGTATATTTTATTTTCCAGGAATTTTGATAAAACAGAATAAGAAAACTTATGCTGAAAATGAAAATGCAAACTCATAAACAGCTGCAAACTTATGTGTCAGTAGTCAGTTCTCATATGGCTAAAAAGAGGACTGACATCTGAAAAAAGAAATAGAAGAAATAGAAGTTTGAAACAGAAGTACATTGCAAAATTGGTTAAATGATGGTTAGTCCTTAACAGTTGATTAACTTATTTTTTTTTACCAATGTGGAAGTAAAGGTTTTTAAAAAAAATTGTAGTTACAGAGATCTACTCAGTATTTATTAGTTCTAATTCATATTATTTTATTTTGTATTTATTATTCTGACAACCCCCTCAGTGTTTGTGTGGCAACAATGTGAACCTAGTATGATGTGGTACCTGTCACAAGCAATTCTGAGTATCCGTTCCTGTTTCAGAGTTCCCCATGCAATTGACCAAGGCCTCTGATGACTGTGTGTCAAGGGTGAATTTATTATACATTGTCCAGACCTACTTTTCTATCCCTAAAGAATCATTATTCTCAAGAGAATTCACCAATACCCTCGTGAATGCAAATATCTGTGTCAGAGCCCATATCACAAAGAATCCAACCTAAGACAGATGTCCATTTTCTCCAGTTAATCTGTAGATTCAGTTCAATCTTAATAAAATCCAAATTGATAGCTGGTGAAATTGACAAGTTGATTCTAAAAACTTGTATGAAAATGCATAGGATCTAGAATGGCCAATTTGTGGAAGACAAAGATACATTGTTTGGTTTCAAGTTTTACTCCATAAGTCAGTAATCAAAATCCTTGGTATAAGGATAGACACACAGATCATCAGTTGAATGGTTCTGAGAGACTAGAAAGAGCACCACACATTGAGTGAACTGATTTTGACCAAAACAATTCAGAGGAATGGAAGTCTTTTCAAAAGAGACAGTCTCTTCAAAAGAGATTCAGAAAAGCAAGATGTGTGGAAACATGAAGTACAAATTCACTAAACACTGAGACTGAAGACAAATGGGGCTACTACCACTTCTATACTTTGATAACCAAACCCATATATTCTACTTATTTGGGAAGCACCATATAAGGCCATTGAACTAAGGTATGCACTGCATCATAGCTGGATGGGCACTATTTTTGTAACATAAGATCTCAAAGTGGGAACCTCGGCTGTGCCTTCAAAAGACTATTCCATCCATCACTCTACAACTGTGGACCTATAATTCTGTGGAATACTGTAAGTGACAGACCAATGGCTCCCATAGTATGTGGCCACTTCCTCACCATATTGGCTCTTAAGAAGGCCAACTTCCAAAAGGGTATATATTTATTCTTGTTTCCATGTACACATCCTTTTGTGTAGTCTTCTCTTTTACCAAATGGAGCTAATTTCTATAAATAATAGGACATTGTGGAAATGATAGTGTGTGATTTTCAGAGATATTTCATATAACATTCCTCATCTGCCTTGATCCCTACTAGACCCTTTGCTCCAAGGGAAGAATTTGTCAAGCTCTTAAGTAGCCCGAACACTCTGGATCCAGATGAAATATTCAATTGTCTTCATAAAATAAAATAAAGTATAATTTTTTTAATTAAAAACTCAAGCAGCCTTTTATAAGGCTACAAGTGATAAAGAACTGGGATCCTCTACAAAGAACAAGCACTTAATGGCCAGGTCTGTGGGTAAGATAAACAGACAATGGATCTCCAAATACTATCAATCTTTCAGGTGACTGCAGCCCCAACTGACATGTTGAATATAATTGTAGCCAGCCTAACTATCCAACTCAGCCATTCCCAGAGTCTTGACCCAAAGAAATTATGTAATAAATGTGTATATTTTAAGCTTTGTATGTTCTTTTTGTAGTTCTTTTAGACGTGAAGTTAACATGAGATTTTGTTAGTTTGTTGGTTTCTTGAGGTAGGCCTGTATTGCTATGAAATTTCCTCCTGGAACTACTTTTGTTACATATGGTGTATTTCTGCTTTCCTTTATCATTAGGTACTTAAATGTGGGGGCATCTTTATGCAGCAGTTGGTAACTAATGTAGCTATAAAGCAGGTCTGCTAGTCTATTGCAATTTTATGTGTAATCTCATAAGTGAACCAAACATACATCCTCAGAAAATGGTGCTAGGGAAAACTTCAAGGGAAGAAAAGAAAACCCTGATCCCTGAATATGTGCAGATTCTAATCAAGACGAATCACTGTTTTTTCCAAAGCAACCAAGTAACCATATCTTAAGGGAATGTACCATTTTGGGATCTAAGGGCAGGTTTCTGTTAATGACAGTTAGGTATTGAAGCAGCAGCAATAGCTAACTGGGCCATGAAGCCTATGCCACTAGGTCTTTGTAAAGCATCCATTCCTGCCTTCATGACTGCTCTCTCATGTGCTTATTGTGGCGGCACTGAGGTGGCCAATTAAAAACAAAAACAAAAACAAAACAAAAAGAAACAACTGATGTCCACCAGCTACCTACTTTGCTTACTTGTGAATTTAGCCCCTACTCTGTCAGCCAGTGAAAGGTGTCCTTTTACTTTGGAGGGCATATCTTGGCATGCCCCATACCACTGGGGCCCTAGAAAAATTGACCGATGCGGTAAGCTGTTGAATCTTCAGAGTTTATTTTCTATCCTAAAGATTGTACATTTCTTATCAAGACCTAGCACACTTGGCAATTTCTCCTCAGTCTGATGGACCTGATATATGTATATAGTTGTCTAATGTTGTATTAACAGAACTATCCCAGGCAGATCAGCTAACTTTGGACTATATTTTGACTCATGTTTTGGTCCAGTATATGGTCCATCATGCTATTTCACATAGTCACTTGAAAAGAACATATGTTTTACAATTATTAAGCTTGACTTTATATAAGTTCAATCAAGTTATGTGATTTCATGTTTAATTTGTCACTAAGTATCACTAAATCTTCTGTTTCTATATATCACTATTGATATTTTTATTTAAGTTCCCTATTCATTACTAATAAAAGGATATTAAAATCTGCAGTGGTCTAATTATCCATCTAGTTCTGTCCAGATGTATCTTATAGTATATAAGATATCTTATAGTTCTGTTATTAGATTTATGGAGATTTAGGCTCTACATGTTTTTTTTTAAGATTTTTATTTATATGAGAGAGAAAGAGAACATGAGTAGCAGGGAGAAGGAGAAGCAGGCTCCCCACCAAGCAGGAAGCTTAATGCAGGGCTCAATATCAGGACCTTGGGCTCATGACCTGAGCCAAAGGCAGACATTTAACCAACTGAGCCACCCAGGCACCCGTAGGCTCTACATATTTCTTGATGAATGAACTGTTTTAAGACTGATAGGTTCTTATTTATCTTTTGTTATACTCTTTAAGTCAGTTTTGTCTGATATTGATACAACCATACCATGTTTCTTATGTTTAGTGTTCACTTAGTATGCAATTCCATCCTTTTACACTTAATCTAATTGTTTCTTTGTAAATAAAGTATATACTAACTCTTGCGACCACAATTGTTGGGTCTTGCTTTTTTGTTTTTTGTTTTTTTTTTAATCTGGTCTAACCATCTCTCCCTTTTACTCAGAATGTTTAGCCTATTTACACTTAGTGTCATTATTCTTACTGTTTGGTTTAATTCAGCTAGTTGCAATGGGTTCGGTAGTGGTATTACCTGGTTTTGTTTTTCTCATTCTCCTTTCCTGACTTCTTTGGAGTTAATAACTTTTACTATTTAATCTTCTTTATAGACTTTTTAGCTGTATCTCTTTATACATTTTTAATTGTTCTTCTAGAGGCGATGATATGTATCTTAACTTACCAAGTTTTCCTAGATTCAGTATTCTGCAACTACAAATAAAATGATAGAACAATAATGAAATCTCATTATCTTCCTATTCTTGATGTTACGGTTGTAATATATTTTATATCTGCTTATGAAATACACTTTTGAGGGTGCCTGGGTGGCTCAGTGGGTTAAGCCACTGCCTTAGGCTCAGGTCATGATTTCAGGGTTCTGGGATCGAGTCCCGCATCAGGCTCTCTGCTCAGCAGGGAGCCTGCTTCCCTCTCTCACTCTCTGCCTGCCTCTCCATCTACTTGTGATTTCTCTCTGTCAAATAAATAAATAAATAATCTTAAAAAAAAAAGAAAAAAGAAATACACTTTTGATTTAGATAGCCAGTTTTCTTTATAAAAATTAAAAGAAAAAATGAATTTTATCTGTCCACATATTTACCATCTTCTGTTTTTTCCATCTGGAAGATCTAAATTTCCCATTTGTTGTTTCTCTTCAGTCTCAAAAACTTCCTCATTTCCTAGAACACACGTGTGCTAATGATAAATTTTCTCAGCTGTCATTTTTAAAAAAATCTTATTTCTTTTCAGTATTCAGAATTCATTGTTTATGCACTACACCCAGTGTTCCATGCAATATGTGCCCTCCATAATACCTACCACCAGCCTCACCCACCCTCCCACTCCCCTCCTCTCCCCTCCAAAACCCTCAGTTTGTTTCTAATAGTCCACAGTCTCTCCCGGTTTGTCTCCCCCTCCAATTTCCCCTAACTCACTTCTCCTCTCCATCTCCCAATGTTCTCCATGTTACCTCTTATGCTCCACAAGTAAGTGAAACCATATGGTAAATGTCTCTGTGTTTGACTTGCTTCACTCAGCATAATCTCTTCCTGTCCATGTTGATACAAAAGTTGGATATTCATCCTTTCTGATGGAGGCATAATAGTCCATTGTATATATGGACCATATCTTCTTTTTCCATTCATCCGTTGAAGGGCATCTTGGTTCTTTCCACAGTTTGGTGACTGTGACCATTGCTGCTGTGAACACTGGGGCACAGATGGCCCTTCTTTTCACTACATCTGTATCTTTGGGGTAAATAACCAGTAGTGCAATTGCAGCTGTCATTTATCTGAAATCTCTTTTTCTATTCTTAAGGAGTACTTTCATTGCTTGTAGAATTTTAAATGGACTGTTGTTTAACATTCAGCACTTTAAAGATGATGGGCTGTTGACTTCTACATCCTTCGTTTCCAAAGGGAAGTCAGTAATCCTTCATAATGTTGTTCTTTTCTATATCTAATGTTCTTTTTTTCTATCTGCTTTTAAGATTTTTCTATTTTCAGTTTTCAGCAGTTTAAGTGTGGTACATTATGACATGACTTTTCTTTGTGTTTATTCTTCTTGGGATTAGAAATCAGCAAGTCTTCGTATATAATTTGAGATTTTTTATGAATTTAGGGAAATGTCAGCAATTAGATTTTCAAATATTTCCATTGACCATTGCATTTCTCATCTTCTAGGACTTAAATTACACTAGGTTACCCTGTTCAAGATTAACTACAGGTCACTGAGTCAATGTTTGGTTGGTTCATTTTTTTCCCCAACATTTTCTGCAGTATTCTTCAGGTTGAATAATTTGTATTAAATCTATCTCAAGTTTAATATCCCTTCCTTTTCCTGACTCTGGTTCTAATAATTTCATCATTTAATTTCTTTTCAGATATAGTTTTCAATTCTAGAATTTCTATTTAGTTCTTTATTATCTTCTATTACTATTCAGACTCTTGCCATCTGTTCATTCTTTGTAACCAATTACTTTTTATTTCAGGTCTTTAAATATATTAATAACTGCTTTAAAGTCTTTGTATGTTAATTCCACAATTCATGTTCATTACTTTTAAAATTGGCATTGAGTTACATTTTCCTGCTTCTTTGGTTATCCACTAATTTTTTTAAATTTTATGCTTCACATCACATCATATATTGAAGGGAGCCTAACTTATGTCACCTTTTAAAAAATATTCTCACTCTTTGCACAGGTAGTTAAATTACTGACTGGTCCTTTTGATCCTGCCAGGCTTGGTTATATTCTATTAGTACAGACCTATTGCTATTTGAAACTTGGCCTTAGAGAATTTTCTTACTGGAGTAAGGGATCCTCACTACTAAGGACCTTTTTAAGACCTGCATTGTATGTCCGTGGTACTCAGTGTGGTCTTTCTCTTCCGCTTGGGCTGCAACGTCAACATCCCTCAGAATGGCACAACCTCTATTCCCAGCCCTGCAGGACCTTTAATGTCATTATTTAGCTTTCAGTCTCATAGCAGAGGATATCTACTGGGCTGTGGCCAGAAGGGAATCTCACCTTGTTCATGTATAGCCTAGCTCATGGCCAAAATCCATAATGAATGGCCTTAGAGACCTCTGAAGTACTCACTCTGTACAGCTCTTTTTCAATGTATGCCCTGAAGATTCCAGGTAATTTAAATAGTCCAAATTCTAATGTTCTATCCCCAGATTTGGAAAACAAGTTTTCCTAACCTTTACCTCACTGTTCTGTAGCAGGAAAATGTTACTTGTTGATCCTTCACTTTTAAGAAATCAAACATATTCATCAAGGCTTAGTTTAAATGCTACAAAACTTTCTCTCATCTCTACTACCAAAGATCACCAACATTTTCCCAGATTTTTTTTTCTTCTTTTTGTATAAATCTCAATAACCTTTAGTTAATAGCCGGCTTTGAGTGTAAGTGTGTTCTTGCTTAATATTCCTCATTTAAAGCAAGTTTGTCAAGGGCAGGTACAATTGTGATTGTGAAATGGAGGGGTTATGGGGTTCAGTATTGGGAGACCTTTGGATTTACTATTAGAAATAGCTCTATTGGGATGTCTGGGTGGCTCAGTTGGTTAAGCAGCTGCCTTCGGCTCAGGTCATGATCCCAGCCTCCTGGGATCGAGTCCCACATGGGGCTCCTTGCTCAGCAGGGAGCCTGCTTCTCCCTTTGCCTCTGCCTGCCACTATATCTGCCTGTGCTCATTCTCTCTGTCAAATAAATAAATAAAATATTTTTAAAAAAGAAAGAAGTAGCTCTATTATTTTCTAGTTACATATAATTTACATATTTTCTAGTTAAATATATCTTACACATTTTTCAAAAAAATTTATCTAAACTTCAATCAAATGTCAAATGTATAAAAGATATCCAAAACCAACTACTTCTATATATCAAGTTGTTGCCATGAGGATAAAGTAGGGTAATACACACAAATGAAATTTTAGTGAATAAAGGGTCCATGAAAGTATCAGTTAAAGTATTGTGGGTAGATCAACATCATCTTTGTAAAAATTATCCTGATACCTCATAAAGTCAAATTTTAAGGGTGTTTTTTTAATGGTAATAAAATATTTCTCCTTGGAATATTTAAATGCATGCAAAATTCATGACACTGCAGGATAACAGTTACCACTAAGATTGACTCCACTTTGCTTTTTGTGTTTTAAAAAATTGAAACTTGAAGTAGAAAACCAACGTGTTGAATAACTGGTTTTCCTTGAATGAATGAAGAATCAAAAATATCAACTGATGAGAAGCTCTATTTCCATAATCCTCCTCACGTGTATGAACAATAAACAGTAGTAAATATTTTTAGAATTCTGTCACAAAATAGATTCTTCTGTTGTGGTTAACAGAATCCCTTCGTACATGGCCTTCTGTGTATAAAATTAACCTCCAGGATACCTGAAATCTCTGGGAACTCACAGTAATATAAATCTGGTGAAAATGGCAAAATTTGCAACAGTTAAGGTGAGGAAAAGGAAAAAAACTTGGTGTCATCAGCAAATTTAATCATTTCTTAATGTACTGGAGAAAAGGGGTACTTCTTCAATTCCTTAATGGAAGGACTTTTAGAAGATTTGCTTCACACAGTGACTAAAACACTCTAAAATTTCACATATTTTAGTTCCAATAGTAACTCTTATAAGGCTATATTTATATAATGAGTTTTTATCACAACAGCATGACAACAGAGCATAGCTCCACTGGAGAAGAAAACTGGATGCAACTGAATGCTGTGTGGTAAATAAGGATGTCTAATAGGTTTAGTAAATATATTGAACTTGGCAGGATATGGTCAGAGAACAATTTCTTTTCTTTGTTCTTTTTCTTTTTCTTTTTTTTTCCTCTTTTTAACCACCAGGGCCTTCAAATATGCTCTGAGATCTCTATTACCTCTCCTGGATATCTTTGACAGATAGGTTGTTTTTCTGATAACTTCTGGGTGTCAGAAGAGTATTATTTTTTTGTCATTTGAAAAGTCTAGTATAATCAATCAAAACTAACCTCTCCCTCAACTCAAACATTTTCCCCTACCCTGGCTCAAGATTGACCAAATGTTTGGGAACCAGCAACCAGAAAGGATTTTGGCATGGCATCCTTCCACTCAACAGACTTTGGTAGGTAAGGGAGAGGAGAGAAAAGAATGAGAAGGAAATGAACAAAGTCTTTCTACTTCATTAATACTGGTTGTAGTCCTTTGGTGATCGTAGAGTCAAAGATCTCAGTGTTGGTTTTTCTATGAATGTGCATTAGAAGATTTTCACTGGAGCCTTCACTCTCCACCACTCTAATATTGATGATGTACTACATGGTGACCTCACTCAAACTCCCCAGTCTCTTTCCCCATGTTACCTTCAGCTCAACACCAGAGTCCTTACAATATGATAATCCCATCTACTGAGCTTACATGAGAAACACACGCATCCCGCATCTTACCAAAATCTCAAAGGGAAGACCATTTCCTGTAGAACTTTCTCTCCTTCCCCTACCATCAGGAGATACGCCAGATAGCTTTAATTCCTTTAGATTTTTTCAGGCAGGGAGGAAGTATTCTTACTCTCCAGATTTTTCTTGCACTTAACTCTAGTAGAAGCTGTCTTCATAATTTTTTCAGTGTGGCCACAAAGTGAGTTGCTAGTCTCCCCTGTTGTAGACGACCCAATCTCTGAGCGTTTTTCATTTGGCCCTAAATCACTTGGCCTGAAACAAGAGAAAACACAGCCCTTCACTAATAGGAATGAAAGGAAAGTGCACAAAACCTGGCTCATGTATTCTCTTCAAGGAAATTTCTTTGGAATATTCCTCTGTTTTGCTCTTCTGTAGAAAGTAGGTGTTTTCTATATGGTAAATTTAGAGTCTTCTTCAATTAGCCCAACAGAGATATTTGTAGTTCCTCTTGTTAAAATGTGGAAACACTTTCAATTTACTCAACTTAGGGAGCAGAACCTAAACCCCAGGATAACAATAAAGGTCTCAACTCTTATGCCATTACAGATGTATATGCGAATAACTGTTTTTCTTCTAGCTTTCTAGGATCAAGGACAGATTTATCATAAAGTTAATGGCGCTTAAGATTCAGGTATCTTTGTTTGCACAGGTCCCTTCCAATATCCCATACCTACATGTGAATTTATAATTTTCTGTTCTTTTTACACATGGCCCCAAGTTGTATAAGATTGAGGGATAAATTTGTAAAGTGTTTAGAGCAAATGACATACTCAAGGTTGACACCAGTCTTTAGCTCTCTCTTACCAACTCTTCCCTCCAAATTCCAACTCAATTTGTGTACATTTAACTCTTGCTAGGCTCTGGATCATGATATGATGTAATAATAGTGAGAACTGATTTAAACACACAATAATTTACTCTGGTACAAATTTATACAAATGTACCAGTGTGTTAAGATCTTGATGACTTGAGAGGTTTTTGGTATGGCATCCCAAACAGAAAACCACTGCCATGAATATGTAGAAATAAACTTAGTTTGGAGATTTTGAAGGGGGTGTTGGCATGGCAGGTGTTTGACTGACATCTCTAAAATTATAGCGACTCACTAAAGTTATTAACTAAACTAGGTGACACGTAAGCACACCATTGGGAAATTACTCACAATGTGACAAAATGAGAAGAAATGGATAGATGTTTGCTGAATTTTAAATGTCTATTTACTGTTTTAACACGAGGGAATATTGACTATAGCCCTGTTGCTGTCTGACTGGGAGGCTCTTGTACTCCTCCACATCCTCTAACTTTGTGGGTCAGGTATAGCAAAGAAGTCTAACTTTGCCAGTACCATTTGGTAGGTGTTGCCTGGGCACTGTGTTAACATGGCATTTTTCTGTCGCAGCTTCCTCTGGATTTAGTCTAAAAGCATGTTACGGTCACTCAGTGATGCTGCCATAGGTATTGCAATGAAAAGTGAAGATATTTATTCTCTGTACCTGCCTTTCATGTATGAGCAGGAGCGGATACACTGCCTGGCAACTATCCTTATCATCATATGGTCCTACATCAATGTATCAAGATACAGCCTATGGTCTGTACTGGCATTTTTATGAATATGTTTTGTATAAAAATCTGAAAGAAATACAAAATCTGTACATTTTATGTATTCATTTCAAACATGTGCAGCACTCAGCAATGCATCATAGCAGGCGATGATTGGAATAGAAATAACTGAATAGAGCTTTTTCTTTCCCCACTTCTAATTCTTCTGCCTCAGTGTATAAAATGTAATACAATGTATTATTTATCAACAGCAGTGCAGTTCTGCCGTGCAAATGTCACTCAATGAGATTAATACATATATATATGTGTGTGTGTGATATATATATATATGTCTGTACATCAAAATGTTCTTATGTGGTCTGCTGTTATCCAACATTATGGAAATGTAAGGAACAGAGTTAAGGCAGAGAAGAAATCATCAGTCTGATGGTGAAAAGGAAGGAGGATCTTAACCCAGAACAAAACTGTTGAAAAGAGCCCCGGTGAGAAGAAAAAGAACTCTTTTAGCTGCCATGCCAAAGCTGACAGAGACCGTGGCAATCCAAGTTGGCAGATATATATTACAGCCAAGTTCCCGCAGATGCCACCAGCCCTTATTCTGACATCAGCCAGGAAGACCCGCATTGCCGCTTCATGATAATATGTTAGGGACTGGACAGACTCATAAAATAGACTCCCGAGACCAGAGAGAGATTAGTGCTTTCCTTCTACTCTCTTTGCCTTCATTTAGTATTTTGGTGTTTAAAGCATGTAAGAGGGATGAAAGAAACTAATGCATTTTTTAAAAGATTTTATTTATTTATTTGACAGAAAGAGATCACAAGTAGGCAGAGAAGCAGTCAGAGAGAGAGGAGGAAGAAGGCTCCCTGCTGAGCAGAGAGCCAGATGAGGGCCTTGATCCCAGGACCCTGGGATCATGACCTAAGCCGAAGGCAGAGCCTTTAACCCACTGAGCCTCCCAGGCACCCCAAAACTAATGCATTTAAGACCAACTATGTTTCAATCACTAGGCTCAATACTTGATACATTAAATGTAATCATATTAATACATTTAATCATACCTGAATATATATCCATATTTTATAATTAACTATATATCAGAAAGCTAAGGTAATTTACCCAGAATTTAAACCTAGAAGTATCTAGCTACAATTTGTTTTTTCTACTACATTACTCTATCTCATGATGAAAAAATTGCATTTTCCCAATTATTTGCTGTATTTTGTTTATCTTCCTGAATCTCAACTACTTCCTTCCCACCAATTCTTAGAAGGTGAGACCATTTTCTCACCTTGTTTTGGAAACTTTACTTATTTATAAAAAATATAAATTAAGTAATATTCTATAATTTGGCCATATTTCTCTATTTGACATTCAAAATTTTCCAAATATCCTCTTGTTGCTCTTAAGTTAATTAGAAATAATGACACTTAGAGATTGGTTGATTTACCTGCTCACCTAAGACTTTATTCTTCTTGTTCTAGAAGAACAACAGAGCATCAAAATCATTCTCTGGGGGCACCTGGGTGGCTCAGTGGGCTAAAGCCTGTGCCTTCGGCTCAGGTCATGATCCCAGGGTCCTGGGATCTAGCCCCGCATCGGGCTCTCTGCTCAATGGGGAGCCTGCTTCCCCCTCTCTGCCTGCCTCTCTGCCTACCTGTGGTCTCTGTCTGTCAAATAAATAAAAATCTTTAAAAAAAAATCATTCTCTGTATGTATCTCATGAGTACTAATCATAGAAATCCCATCTCCCCTGGGAGAAGTTTAATATCAATAACAACTTTTATTATGCTAGGCAATTCCTTCTACTCAAAATATCTTCTTTCTCTACTTGTTGTTTTCCATTTCCAAAGGCTGACCTACACATATTATGTTAGTTGTGACCAGTCTTAACCTTTCAAATCCTTCCCATCTTTATTTACTCCTGCTCTGCAAATCACTATGTCACATAGAGATACTTATACCTATCCAGCAAGGCATCAGATAAAGATTCAACGCCATTTACAATAAAGGCTACAAATACATTGTTTTCAAAGATTTTTTTTTTATTTTTTTTATTTTATTTGACAGAGACAGATCACAAGTAGGCAGAGAGGCAGGCAGAGAGAGAGAGGAGGAAGCAGGCTCCCCGCCAAGCAGAGAGCCCAATGCGGGACCCGATCCCAGGACCCCGAGACCACGACCCGAGCCGAAGGCAGCGGCCCAACCCACTGAGCCACCCAGGCGCCCCAATACATTGTTTTAATAAACACAGCCTGATATCCTTTGAGTACCTCCTCTGTGATAGTTATTATTTTAAGTGTCTTCTATGGATAGAAACACTTCATCCTCAAAATAACTCTGCAATATAGGTATTAAGATTACCTGCATTTCAAGAAGCCAAGTTTATATGGCTTGCAAAGTTATCCATGCAAGGTTACATAGCTTGCTCAAGATCTCACATTTTAGTAAGTATCAGGGCTAGGATTTGAATCCAGTCATTCTGACTATAAGCCGTGTATGCTTAACCATTATATCTGAGAGCCCACATTGCCTAGCAACTACTTTATCTGAATTTTCCAATAAACTATCACACTTCCTGTGAGTTAAGTACAACTACTGGCTGTTATCTTCTGTATTATTCAGATAAAGAATATGAGGCTCAGCTTTTATCCAAGTCCACATTTATTCGAATGGAGATTTAAACTAGGCTTATTCATGTTTAATCATGCTAACACGCTAACAGCATGTGCTATATATTATATTTAAAGCTCTCTTTAAAGGATGAGCTATATGTTCTCACTGGAAAATGTTCATAACTATCATATTGTGGTAAACATTCTGAATCAACCCACAATTCCAAAGTGCTAAATAGCTTGTTTTATAAAGACTTCTAAACTCAAAACAAACAAAACAAAAGAAAACAAAAAACCAAAAACTAAATAGTACTTTGTAATTATCATTTGAAAAGAAAAGAAAAGAGCTTTTAAGTTGCTCAAGTATTGAGGTAAGTATTCAGGTATTCAAATTCCTCACAGGAAAAAAAAAAAAAAAAAGTAAAACAAAAACTTTGGTGGGAACAACATAGGACCAGGAACTTTTCATTCCAGATCTCTAAATTGACTTTATGTACTTGTTGAGTGGTTTTATTTAGATATATTCTTTAATTAGAAACATATTATAAAATATTCTTTCTTGTCTAATAAGATTCTTATTGTACCATTGCTACATATATGAAGTCTGACCACTCAGCTCCCCCAAATAACCTTGAATTATTCATTTTAGTGCATCAACATCTATATGGTATAAGAATTTTTCCTGCATAGTAAGGTGGTAACAAAGATAGGATATGGTGTCACGGAGACTTATGTTTCTATCATTTACAGAAATTTGGTTTTAAGCAAATTACATATTCCCAATCCCAATTTCCTCACCACTAAAATATGAATAATAATGCCTATAATTCATGGCTATTCTAGGGTTAAATGAAGTGCTTAACAGGTATCAGTTTCCTGCTCTACTTCCTACCTCAGTATCCTAGTCAAGGTGATTTTGTGACAAAGCACTGAAACTCACTTCGAACTAGTTTAAGCATGAAATGAAAGTTACTGGAAAGACATTCTGCCAACTCAAACAATCCAAGTAAAAGATAATCAACCAGGTCTCAAGACAAGTAGGAAGAGCAAACAGTAAGCTATCAGGAACCTAAGAAGAAATTTTTAAATTTCCTCTCTCTAATTTCAAATGGGTTCTCAACCTGCTTCTGCCTACCACATTTTTCTTTCACCTGTAGATCTGATTTTTCTGCCTTTACATACAGCTGAACCTGAACAACACGGATCTGAATTGTCCAGGCACTTACAGAATTTTTTTTTTCGACACAGTTCTGTAAATGTATTTTCTCTCCCTTATGATTTTCTTGACAACATTATTCTGTAGTTTACTGTATTATAAGAATACAATATATGATACACATGGCATATGAAATACATATTCATCGATTGTGCTATCAGTAAAGCTTATGGTTTAACAGTTAAGTTTTTGGGGAGTCAAAAATTCTATGCAGATTTTCAACTGCACAGGGGTGGGCTTGTTGTCCAAGGGTCAACTGCATGTTGCTGGCCCAAATTTTATAATTACCATCCCCTCAAAATCTGTATATTGAATGTGACTCTAAATTCTAGGGGAAAGAATCACTTCTGCTTGTGCTGGTTGCCTGGCACGGATCCAATGGTCCAGCTGTGAAGTATTGGAAATACCAGGAATCGGCCGCTGTGCTTAACACAGTGAGGAGTGCAAAGCAGGAACTATATTTGATATTATGTTTTACAAATAAGTGTTCGTTATCCTATTTTTATATTCTCTATTTCACCTAGCATAGAACTATGCACATAGTATTTTTTTTTTTTTCTAAACCTGCTGGCAGAAATAGAAGTCAATCAATATGTACTGAGGTCCCACTAGGAAACTCACACATTGTTACATAACCCACAGAAAATATTTCCGCATATTTATAGACTGAGTCACAGAAATACTAAGTGATTTGCCCATAGTCACACTGCTAATAGGTAACAGCCTCCTCTGTCTTACTCTAAAACCATATAGTCATGTCTAGCTATCAACCATGGCTGGCTCTTCCACTAACCCACTGAAAAACTTAAGAAAGATATCTGACAGATTGAAGAAGCCCTATGATTCTCTTCAGCTCTGCAGTTAGAGCAGTGACTATGGGTACAGAATCCACAGTATTAGTGATCGTGTGATTTTGGTTTGGTGACCTAATTTCTCTGTGTTTCAATTTCATCATCTATAAGGGGGAGATAATAAAAAAAAAATTAAGAAATCCCACCAAGAGACATTGCTCAGTATGGCAAAAATAACCATCTTTGCATCAAAACCTTGTGAAGCCAAGAAACTTGGTGAAGAGTGATCAAATACAACTAGTTATACATTGTGAGAATTCAATGATATATTGAAGTGTTTTGCACATAGTAATACCAACAACTAACAGTTACTGAACACCTGCTTTCTAACAGCTATGTTCCAATTGCTTTTCTTGGCTAACACTTTTAATACAGTGACCCTATGATACCCATTTTATACATGAGGAAAACAAAGCAGAGAAAAGTTTCTCGGTCTGTTTCACACAGCTACAAAGTCATAGGCCAGCATTCAAATCAGGCAGTCAGTTTCATAACATCAGGGCTCTTAATTATGGCACTATGCTGTCAACCAATAGACAAATAGTAAGACCTCAATAATAGTAGCTGGTCTTCTATTTTATTCTATGATGGTTCATATCATGCACCCCAACTCTTTAATGATCTTTCACAAAGTAATTATATAGCTTTGTACGAAGATATAGATTGCTAATCTATAACTATGTCTTATAAAGAGTATTTGTTGGAATCTTTGCATTTTTTCCTTTAAAACACAGAAGCCTTTACCCGTTGAGTATAGTGACCTTCCAAAGGTGGAGTCCAAACAGTGTAATTTTAATAAATTTCAGAGTTGATTTCCCATTTAAGAAAGAATAAGTCCACATTGGGGACGGTATGTGTTATGGTGAGTGCTGTGAAGTGTGTAAACCTGGCGATTCACAGACCTGTACTCCTGGGGCTAATAATACATTATATGTTTATAAAATTTTTTTAAAAAAATTATTTTAAAAAATAGAAGACAGATTATAGTGAGTACTTTTCATCCCAGTTTCCCATTTCGGCCTTTTAGAATGTATAAGGGTTTCACTGTAAGCATCTTGCATTCTGAGCATACTTTAATAAGCACCACTTATTAAAAAGTGAGAAATTTTAAAAAAATGAATAAGTCCATTGCAAAGGCAATGTCATTGCAAAGAGGTCCACTTACTAAATATATGAGACTTAACTTTAGTGTCTGTGAATTGGAAGTCCAAGGGTAGGACTTGGAAAATCTAACAAATTCCCCAGAATAATTTTTGACACTCAAAAAATTTAGATTATTTGTGCTGGAGTTAAGACTTACAGTGTCAGAAAAGTTTCCTTCCCAGTGAAGGAGCTAGGAAGTCACAGTCAGAAGGGAGGTGGTGTGCTGGCATTTACAAGCCACCATGAGGTGAGCTACCCGGCCTTCATCTTACCCACAGGGCAGATCAGCGGCTTTGGAATCTGACAGGTTAGATGAAAGGCTGCCCAAAGACAACACATTATTATGCATTTGGACTGTTCGGGGGCATGACAGCCCCTTCAGTATTTTCTCAATCAACTGACAGTGAGAAAACTTAGACTAGAGGGTGTTGAAGAAAGCTTCTAAGCCAACCACAGGGTTCGCGGTTTTAATTTGATGTGATTTATAAATTGCTGTTATTGTGTTGTTGCTAGTGAACCCTGCTGCTATCTAAGGCAGCTGCCTTCTGTAGTTGAGGTATGCCTGCCTCCATTAATGGATGCCTCGGTCACAGCTACAATGTTATAACAGATGTCATTTACCTAGACTGACATCCCATATGAAATCCCTGCTGTTTCCCTTTTGCACACCAGCGAGCGGAAGCTGTTTTCTTGCGGCACTCCAAGTTCTATTGCTGTCAGCTAATGATTCAGAACGCAATAGTTACCTTTTAAAAAAAATCCCACCAAGAGACCTTGCTCAGTATGGCAAAAATAACCATCTTGGCATCATGTTTCTCATGAAGCCAAGAAACTTGGTGTAATAAGAAGCTGAAGAATGATCAGACACAGAGTTATACATCTGAAGTCCAAATCCTATATGGGCTTACCATTTCCTAAAAAGCACTGTGGTGAAAGCTCTTTCAATTTTGATATTAAACTTACTTTTTTCAACTCACATTTTTTTTCTTAATTTAAAAACATCAAAAGTTTTACGACATATAAATTATTTATTAACCGCTTTTCTGGAACAAAAAAGTTTAAATGAAGAAAGGTGGGGTGCCTGGGTGGCTCAGTTGGTTAAGTGTCTGCTTTTGGCTCAGGTCATGATCTCAGGGTCCTGGGATCGAGTCCCGCATCAGGCTCCCTGCTCAGCGGGGAACCTTCTCCCTCTTCCTCTGTGCTCTCTCTCGGCCTGACCCTCTAAGTAAATAAATAAAATATTTTTTGAAAAGGCATATCAGATTTATATTCATTTGACTGTAAAATACAACACAGACTAAGAAACATTAAAATGTGAAAGTGAAAAAGAGCCTTAAATCAAGCAAATATATTTATTATGATATTCTTTAGACCTTTAAAAAAATGCCCTCAGTTACCAAGAATCAATTTATAATCGTATGAATACGCCTAGGGATAATACTTCCAATCAGAAATTAAATTTGATTTGCCTGAGCTCCAATTTGACATGCTGTATGTAATGTATTCTATTTTTTCCTCTTTAAGAAACAACGATAACACAAACTTGTAAGAAAACAGGGCTGCTTATTACTATCATTAATAACCCATACTCACTATGTGGCTAGTACTTTCTAAGCATGATCTCATTAAATACACACAAGAATCTATGGAGTAGATACTGTCATTATTCCCTGGAGTAGTAATTAGTGCTGTTCACCAAATGTTTCTTGCTATCCACCTTCTGGACAATTGGTATGATTCCACTCCCCAAATTCCCTGCCCTCTTTGAAACAGTCGTGTCTATCAGCCTGAATCCTGAGTGACCAAAATGAGCAAAACACCCTGTCAATCTACTGTGGATGTGTGAAAATATTTCATTTTGTTAAGACACTGAGATATAGAGGTTGTTACCAGCATATAACCCATCAAGTCCTAACCTGAAGTTTCACCATTCTTTTTAAAGAAATGGAGGGAAGCCGAGGGGCAGCGGGGGGCAGGAGGGAGACCTAGCTGTCTCAGTCGGTTAAGCATCTGACTCTTGGTTTTGGCTCAGGTCATAATCTCATGGGTTGTAGGATTGAGCTCCACATCGGGCTCCCCACTCAGTGGGGAGTCAGCTTGAAGATCCTCTCCCTCTGCCTCTCACCCCACTTTCTCTCTCTCTCTCTCTCAAATAAATAAACAAATCTTTAAAAAAATAATGGAGGTAAGAACCACTGAATCTAGAGTACATTCTCCACTCTCATTACAGGCTTGTTTCTTTATTTTCCCCTTGAAAATACAGTTCCTTATAGCTCTCTTTCTACAGTTTGTTTAAATTTCTGCTCACCTCTCTAATTTCATGGCATAATTTTCTCAGTTGTAAATATCACCCCTTTTCAGCTTCCTCCATTCTTTGATGTTTGATGGAAGTCATCATCCTAAAATGGGGATAGGATGAGAAAGACTTGAAAGTTTCAGACAAAATCTAACCATGGCCAAGGAACCAGAGGAGGCAAGATATGAACAGAAATCTGAAAACTAAGTAAAGTGTAATAGGTGGACAGAGAAATTCCTTGCAAGAGGGAGAGCGAAACCATGGAACTATGAGCAAAGGCTTAATGTGTAAAGGGAGGGAATCACAAAAAGAAGCTGGTAAATTAACCAACAGTAGTTTGACTATGTGTGTATTTGTGTGTGTCTGTGCATGTGTGCTTGGGCTGTAGCTGTTTCTGTCTTGTGTTTTTGTTTTTATCATAAGCCCGACTAAATCTTTTCTCTAAGGATATGAGGTTTAAAAACAGACACTTTTAGGGACGCCTGGGTGGCTCAGTGGTTTAAAGCCTCTGCCTTCGGCTCAGGTCATGATCCCAGGGTCCTGGGATTGAGTGCTGCATTGGGCTCTCTGCTCAGCAGGGAGCCTGCTTCCTCCTCTCTCTCTGCCTCTGCCTACTTGTGATCTTTGTCTGTCAAATAAATAAATAAAATATTTTAAAAAATAAAAATAAAAAACAGACACTTTTAGACAACAGTGCTTAGCCCTTAACACCTGTGGGAAGTGAGAGCCAGTGGAGACTCAGCAAGAGATGCCTAAAAGTCAAGTAACTGGAGAGGGACCAAGACAAGAGGAAGAACACAATTAGAACAAGGGAGGCACCACAGGTCAGGTTAGGCTCTTTCCACTTTTGAGTCACTTCTTGTAACCTCTACATATATTTTGCAATGTTTCTGCAACATTTGTACAAATGTTACTTAAGCAGTTTTCTGCTTGCTTTGCTTTTTTAAATTAAGTTTTACATTTTATTCCAGTATAGTTAACATAGTGTTATATTAGTTCCAGGTATACAACACAGTGATTCTCTACATCACAATTGTACAAAGATGTACAATTCTCTACATCACTCGGTGTTCATCAGGGTATGTGCACTCCTTAGTCCGCATCACCTATTCCACCCATTCCAGCCCCCCACCCCCATAACCTTCTGTTCTCTGCAGTTAAGAGTCTGCTTCTTGGTTTGTCTCTTTTCCCCCTTCGCTTGTTTGTTTCTTAAATTCCACATATGAGTGAAATTATATGGTATTTGCCTTTCTTTGACTTATTTTGTTAACATTATGTTCTCTAGCTCCACCCATGTTGCTGCAAATGGCAAGATTTCATTCTTTTTTATGACTGAATAAGATCCCATGTGTATATACACTTTATCCATTCATCTATCAGTGGACACTTGGGCTGCTTCCTTAATTTGGCTATTGTAAACAATGCTGCAATAAGGGTGCATATATCCCTCTGAATTAGTGTTTTTGTATCTTTTGGGCAAATACCCATTAGTGTGATTGCTGGATCATAGGGTACTTCTATTTTTTTTTTTTTTGAAGATTTTATTTATTTATTTGACAGAGAAAGAGGGAGTACAAGCAGAGGGAGCAGTTTCCCCGCTGAGCAGGGAGCTGGACATAGGACACCATCCTAGAATCCTAGGATCACGATATGAGCCAAAGGCAAACATTTAACCCACTGAGCCACCCATGCACCCTGGGTGCTTCTATTCTAATGGGTGCATCCCATTTTAGGATGAAGCACAGAATATAAATAGAACAGAATCTCCATATTGTTTTCCACAGTGGCTGCACAAGTTTGCATTCCCACCAATACTCCAAGAGGGTTCCTTTTCCTCCACATCCTTACCAACCCCTGTTGTTTTTTATTTTTGTTTATTTTAACTATTCTGACAGATGTGAGGTGACATCTCATTGTAGTTTTGATTTACATTTCCCTGATAATCCCTTTTTAATTTATTTATTTATTTTAAAGATTTTATTTATTTATTTATTTGAGAGAGAATGAGTGAAAGAGAGCATGAGAGAGGAGAAGGTCAGAAGGAGAAGCAGACTCCCCAGAGAGCTGGGAGCCTGATGCGGGACTTGATCCTAGAAGTCCAGGATCATGACCTGAGCCAAAGTCAGTCGCCCAACCAACTGAGCCACCCAGGCACCTGATAACCCCTTTTTTGATAATATTTTTGTCTCAAGTAATAATATTAGTGAGCTTAGAAGGAACGTGGTTATAATTTTCTAATACATATTAAGTATGCAAATTAACTTAACAATTACTCCGTTGCCACCAAAATCATGTTACTTATTCTACATGGTCATTTAACACATTTTAGAGAAAAAGTGTTTTTAACCAATCACGAGAGAAGATCCTTCCTTCATAATAATGGAATGTGTACCAGCCTAGCTATTTCTAATCATAACACTTTTAGAACTAGCAGATTTCTGAAGAGTAGTAAAGCACACTGAGAATACAAGAAAGGAGAAAAAAAAGGAAATAAGAGGAATAAAAATAAATAAAAGAGAAAATCTAATTGGTGCATATTTCCACATACTGTATCAAAACCTGTGCTCAGTGCTGTGGAAAATTAGGAAGTCTACTCTTGGTCTGGTTGGGATCTAGGAATAGGCATCTAGGTGTACTAAAAAGAGGCAGAATGTGTGCTTAAGAGAAGTTCAAAGAAAGTGTTTCATGGGATGGAATCATACTTAGTTGGGAGTGTCAGAGAACCAGTACCATAAAGAAGCTAGCATCTCACCTGGTCATTAAAGGGAGGCTTGGGATCTTAAATGACTAGAACAAGAAAAGAAATAAGAAGTCTCTATGTTCCACTTCATTGAACTGAATATCTGATGGTCTACACAAGAAATGTCTTTGGTATAAGCAAACCAAGCAGGAAGTATAAGGTAATCTCCATTTATACCTCTAGATCCATACCCTACTCATCTATACCCACTCTGCTCTGCATCTTGGTAGGCTGACTCCTATGACTTTATCAATAGGCTCTCTTGTTCTTTGATACCCAGTTGGGTCTGTCAGTGGTGGCCATTGTCAAGTGATTTCAAGACAGAAGGAGGTTAACTTCTGATCCTTTCTGTGTCTGGGTGTGTCCCTCTACAGAGGGTCTCAGCTCATAGTAGGCGTTCTTCTCCAGAGAGCCAGTCTTTTTTTTTCTCTTATTCCTTCAAATAGATATAGGAGTTGCTAGTATCCTTGAGATTTGCTTAAATTCCTCCAGCTTCCTTTTTTAAACTCTCCACATTGACTCAGTTGAAGAGTGGCATCTCTTTTCTTTTGGGACTATGATTAATAACTATCCTCAAATTTTATATTCTGTATTTGTATAAACTGTCATATACCCAGGAAGTAGTAAGTCTTTTTGAACAGCATTCCACAGGGGATGAGGGAAAGGAGAAAATGCTTATTTGATCTTGTCCACCCTGAGCTTCTGAATCCATGTGATGGAGAATCTATCTCAGATCTCCACATACCGGAGAGGCACTATAGCGAGGAGGTTAAGATGGTAAAATCCAGCAGTCACAACCTTGGTTCAAATTCTCTCTGTGCTGCTAGTTAGCTATGTTATCTGAACAAAATTCCTCATATTCTTTGTACCTCTGTAGTCTCATCATCAAAATATGGCTTATCAAATACAAAAGGGTTTTTGTGATGAGAGTTTATGATTATAGAGTCCCTGAAATGCCAAATAAGTACTATATAAATGTTAGGTAATGTTATTTTTATTAGACAGAATAGTACCTTAATGAATCATTTCATTTCGTGTAGGTTGAAGCCTGCAAGGGATTTTTAAAAACTGTCCAACTGACTCAATAAAATGAAAGCAAATGTACAGTTTGGTCTGTATATGAACATACCACAAACTATTATACAACCCAACTGGGCTCAGTTACAGTCTTGCAGTCAGGATGGTCAAAGGAAAACTTTGAAATTTTGATTTCCTTTGAGATTTTCTTCTGAAGGCTAATCTTCTGTGTCCCACACTAGAATGGTTCCACACCTATATATGGTCCTCGTGAATTTTTTTTCATGGTACCCATCCTGAGTTGTTTACTTCTTTATTTCAGAGAAATATTCTATTTGCAGAAAATGTTATTTTATACTTGCTGTGACTCAAAGTTAATCTTAAGTGCCAGTTTAATCAATTTCTTTCAGATCTCTGAGATATTCTCTCAGTTTTCACTATGTGACTTAAGAATGACTATGTTAAATTTGTTTGGACTTAAAGTTCTTGGCATTATTTATACTTTAAAGCTCTGCTTCTCTGCTTCAACATTATTTTATACTTGAAAGACTATAATCCATATCATTTCTTGTGTCAAATTTCTCTGTGGGGGCTCACCCCCGCACATACTCTTAAAAAAAAAAAAAAAAAAGGTAAGAACATTAGAAAAATGTGTAGAAGCCATTACATAGTACCCGAGTATATAACTAAACCTCTTTAGTTGCTTCCAGTGGAATTTCTGTTTTTCTCTCTCATTTCCTACGTGATTACACTATGAGAACTTTATAGTTCTAAACTTTATTCCCTTCTGTCATATGAAATGTGGCTGAACATGGTAAAAGATTCTGATCCACGGCTTAAAGAGACAGATCATCCCTTATGATGACCATGAAAGTATTCAGAAGACAAGACAAATAACATCTTAGGAAATGTGTTTTGGGGGGTATTCTCCCATTGGGTATCACACGCACCAGTATCCACACTGGAGATGGAGTGTGGCGTCTGTAAAGGCAAGGACAAGATTTTCCCAAGTGATTGGGAAATATGGAGAGCATTAAAAAAAAAAAAAAATTAAACCTATTCAAAGATAAGGGGAGCAACTTGTTGGTCAATACAGAGAATTTCTAGAATTATAAGAGCAACCTTATTGTACTTGGAGAAATGATATAGTAAAAAACAATCAGAAGTCTTCAATCTAGGGAAGGTAAAACTACTATTACCGACTTTAAGCCTCTTGTTGCATTTTGCTCTGAGTCAGCTACCAGACTGATTTTTGGCATTAACTTCTATAGCCTTTAGCTTTTGACAGACAAATAAATGTCTTCCCACCAAGTAGGAGAAATTTTTTTTCCCTCCAAACTCAGTAAAGATTAATAAGTTCAGTAAGGGGAGAATAAATTACAAATTACTTGCTAAGGAAAGACCTAGAAAAATGCTACCATACCTTTCCTAAATAAATGTTTTTCTCTATCATCTTTTTTTTGTTAACTCAAGGAGAAATTCCATACTGCTCTTCTAACAGTCGACAATCCTTCTTAATTTTTCCAACCATGCTTCTATCGTTTTCTACAGTCCACATCAAAATAACTTTGTTTTCCACTTCTGTTCTTTTTCTCTTCTCTCCTTTACTCTGCCACAGACTCAGTGACTGGCAATGTTGATGAAGCTTTCACCACACAGAAATGCCTTTGCACCATCATTTTCAATGGCTTTCAGAACTCAAGCCATCTGCTCTTCCCCACCCTATGCTTGTTGTATAAAACATTTTTGAAATACAGTGCAGAAAAGAAATGTGATCTTGAACTGCCGTCCTGGTTGTGCTGTGCATTAATTTTCAAGCTGCTTTGCTCCGCAGCATTCATTTCTCCAGTAAATGGAAAAGTGTTGCTGCCTTGAGGGCCTGACTTTGCTTTTTTCTTAATCATAAGTAATTAGAGAAACTGCCACATGTTGTTTTGGATAGTGTTTAAGTTCAGAAATGCTTTGAAAAGGGGATATATATGGCTAGATTAAAGATATGCAAAGGCAAATTAGTATCTTCAAAAGCTCAAATGGGTTGATTTGTTACTTCAACACACTCTACAACACCTGGCTCTGCATAAAATTGAAGACTCAGCCTAAGAGAAAAATATGTAATGAGGCACCAAAAGGAAATCAGGGTTCAGCCTCATTCTCTCCTGTACAATTAACCTTCTAGACAGGAAGATGACTATGTGTGGGATGAGGCACGCCATTAAGGCTCCTCCGTAAAATCTCTTTTTCCCACTTCCACAGTTCCAAAGTGCCCCTTTAGGAATTCTTCCTTGAGGCCTTGAAAGCATCTTAATTACTAAAACCCCACTTTTAAATTATAAGTATCTTCCTTCGATGATGCTTCTGCAGGGTTAAATTTCATTTAATTGTCTCAACATGTCAGCTAGCCAGGAGGGAAACCGTGTTGAAAAATAGGTTTCAATAGGCTTCTAGGTTGGAGGAATAGGAGCCCAGGATAAACAACAGAGCTGGAAGGTAAACAGTGAGTCACCAAAAACCCAAGGTATACTCTTTGGATCTCAGTGAGGGATGGAATTTAAAGATAATCTAATACAACTTATATTCCTTATCTATGCCTACCTAGCTTACAGTTTTCCCCAATGATGTTAATTACAATGAACCTGTTGAAAGTAGCCTTTTTTTCTTGCCTAGCAGTAACCACTATTAAATTCAAGAGAAGCCCTTTAAGATTTCTACGAACATAAGAATACTTATACTACCTCCCATTTAAGCACCAGAACACTCCCAGGAAGTTCTAGTCCTAGTGCCATTTGGCCAACATGGTTAGAAGGAGAAGAATAAAAAAATACAGAGGAGGCTAACAGCATGCTGGACATACCATCCTCAAATATGGCACCTTGGTATATTGAATACTTTAAGATGAAGAAGTTCGAGAAAATGGTAGATGCAGGAAGGTATCTCTGACCTCCTTCCCACCAGGCTAATCTTCCCTGAGAAAGGTCATAAAACCCTCATGTTAGAGGCACCTTCCTTAAACCAAGAGAAAAAGGGTGGGAGCACTGAGACAAATTTTAACAAATAGGTCTAAGATTATTACGGTTTACTACAGATTACCACATACTCCTTAATCCACCATATTCCTCCACAACTACCCACTTTTCATCAAATCTCACATAAACATACACAGGTCTGTTTCTCTGGGTCTTTATTTCCTTATGAGGTTTCTCCTGTTAATATAAAACTTACATTATATAAATGTGAATGCTTTTTTTTTCCCCTGTTAATCCATCTTTGTCAGTTTAATTGTCAGGCCCAGCCAGGATATAACAGGTCACCATGATGGTGACATATAGATTGTTCCTCACTTTGTATCCTGTCACAAGAACAATTAACAATTATTCAAGAACAAGACACCACTGAGAGAATCCTATAACATGTGGGTGAGGCTGAAGCAGCCCCCTGAACCACAGAGACCAAGACAGACTGCATTGGAAGGGTAAGACAAGCAGCTACACATTGACTGTATCACTTCTCCTCAAGGCCACTGTAGTACCAAGCTCAGAGGTCTCTTCTGAGCCTCCAGTTCCCCCAATGAGAAAAGAGAACCCAGCAGGGACACCTAACTGTCCTCCCCCAGCACACTGAGCTTTGTGGATTCCTTTGTGGGAGCTCCTACTCTGATCTTGCACCACAGAGTTTACAGGGGAGTCTGTGGGTCTCAACCAATGGGAATCTGACTGATGGAGAAGTGGGGGAGGGGCTTGAAACCACCAGCAGAAGAATATTAGAAGCCCTAGTTCACATCTGCAGTGCCCAAGTAGTAATTTCAACCAGTGGTTTTGTTCATTTTTAGAACCAAGTTAAGAGTATATTCTTGTGTGGTGTACTCTTCTGTGGTGCCTGGGTGGCTCAGTCACTTAAGTGTCCAACCCTTTGTTTCATCTCAGGTCATGATCTCAGGATCCTGGGATCAAGCCGCATGCTAGCTCAGTGCTCAACATAGTCTACTTGTCCCCCTCCTTCTCTGCTCCTCCTTTCTCTTATTACTAAATAAATAAAATATTTAAAAAGATAAGAAATATAAAATTTTAAAAAAAGAGTACACTCTGACCAGGGATCTTGGTGGGATACAGATTTGCCTGATTCAGATCCTCAAAAGAGGAGTTTTGTTTTGCCAGCCTTAGAGCCTGGTTTGACCACGTTTAGGCAAGGCACTGAATCACAGCCCCACCTGCTGTGGAGGGTTTTCTACTACAAAAGAAAACTACAGGCCAATAGTCCTGATAAAAGCAGATGTAAAAACTCTTGATAAAATACCAGCAAACTGAATTCAGCAGCACATTAAAAAGAACTTTCATGTGACCAAGTGCAATATGTCCCTGGGATGCAGGACGGTTCATTATACACAAATCAATTAATGTAACGTGTCACATTACTGAAGAATCATATGATCATTTCAATAGATGCAGGAAAAGCACTGGACAAAATTCAACATGCATTCGTGATTAAAAATTTAACAAATTACCCACAGAAGGAACATATCTCAACATAATAAAGGCCAAATATAACAAGTCTACAGTTAACATCATACATAACTACAGTTAACATCACAATGATGAAAGATTGAAAGTTTTTCCACCTAAGATCAGGAAGAAGATGAGAGCCCACTCTCACCACTCCTACTCAACATAGTACTAGAATAGCTAGAATATTCAGGCAAGAAAAAGCAATAAAAATATAAGAATCAGAAAGAAAGAAGAAGCGTCTCTATTTGCAAATAACAGGACTTTATATATAGAAAATCCCAAAGACTCAACCAATTATTAGAGCTAATCAATAAATTAGTAAAGTTGCAAGACACAGAATTAATGTAAAAATCAGTAGCATTTCTATACACTAATAATGAATTCTCTGAAAAAAGAAATAAAGATTTACAATAACATCAAAAAGTATAAAATACTTAGGAATAAATTTAAGGGGGTGAAACGTTTCTACTCTGAAAACTATAAGACAGATGAAAAAAAATCAAAGATACAAAGAAATGGAAAGGTATCCCATGTTCATAGAGCAGAAAAATATTGCTAAAAGGACAAAACTACCCAAACCATCAATAAATTCAACACAATTTCTATCGAGTCAAATGGCATTTATTTATTTGTTTATTTATTTTTTAAAAATTTTATTTATTTGAGGGACAACTGGGTGGCTCAATTATTTGAGTGTCTGCCTTCTGGCTCAGGTCATAATCACAGGGTCCTGGGATCAAGTCCCACGTGTCCATTCCCTGCTCAGCAGAGTCTATTTCTCTCTCTGCCACTCCTACTGCTCTGCTCTCTCACTCCCTCACGCTTGTGCTCTCTCTGGCAAATGAACAAGTAAAATCTTTTTTAAAAAAAAATTATTTATTTGAGAAAGAGAGAGAGTGCTTGAGTGGGGAGAGAGGCAGAGGGGGAGAATCTTCAAGCAGACTCCTGGCTGAGTGCAGAGCCCCATGTGGGACTTGAGCTCATGACTCATGTTATCACAACCTGAGCTGAAACCAAGAGCCAGATGCTTAACCGACTGAGCTATCCAGGCGTCCCTCGTTAAAAAAAAAAAAAAAAAAAAAAGGTAGGAAAAAACATTGGTATAATTTATATTGAAACACAAAAGACCCTAAAGAGCCAAAGAAATCATGAGAAACAAGAACAAAGCAGAAGACATCACACTTCCTGATTTCAAAGCATACTATAAAGCTATAGTCATTGAACAATATGGTCCTGGCAAAGCAAACAGTCAAATAGACCAATGGAGCAGAATTAAGAGCCCAGAAATAAACTCAGGCACATACAGTCAACTAATATTTGACAAGGGAGGCAAGAATACTCAATGGAGAAAAGACAATCATTCCAATAAGTAGTGTTGGGTAACTGGATATTCACATATAAGAAAATGAAACTGTACCATTTACAAAAATTAACTCAAAATGGATTAAAAATTAAAACCTGAAACCTGAAACTCCTTGGAAAAAAACATAGAAATACAGCTCCTTGACATGAGTCTCGGTAATGATTTTTGGGATACAACAGCTAAAGCACAAGCAACAAAATAAAAAATCAGTAAGTGCAACTACATCAAACTAAAAGCTTCTGCAAAACAAAGGAAGCCAACAAAGTTTAAAGACAAGCTACAGAATGGGAAAAGAAATATATGCAAGCCATGTATCTGATAAGAGGTTAATATCCAAAATATATAAGAAACTCATACAACTCAATGGCAAAAAAACAGAACAAAACAAAACAAATATCCCAATTTTAAAAAGGACAAAGGACCTGAAAAGATATTTTTCCAAAGAAGATAATATAGAAAAGGTCTATAAGTACACGAAAAATACTCAACACCGCTAGTCATTAGGGGAAAGCAAATTAAAACCACAATGAGATATCACCTCATTCTTCTTAGAATGGTTATCATAAAAAAGATAAGAGATAACAAATCCTGGTATGGATGTGGAGGAAAAGGAACACTTGTGCACTGTAGGTAAGATTATAAATTATTATATCCACTTTGGAAAACACTATAGAGGATTCTAAAAAAACTGAAAATATGATCCAGCATTTCAACTTCCGGGAATATACCCAAAGGAAATGAAAACACTAACACAAAAGATATCTGCACCTTCATGTTCATAGCAGTATGACTTACAATAGCCAAGACATGACACAATCTAAGCACCCACTGATAAGGAAGTTGTGTTACACACACACACGCACACACACACACACACACACACACACGCACACTGGATTATTCAGCCATAAGGAGGAGGAAATACCACCATTAGCCACAACCTAGGCAGGTTAGACCTTGAAGGCTTTATACTAAGTGAAGTAAGTCAGAAAAAGATAAATGTTTTATGATCTCACTTTTAAGTGTAATCTAAAACAAACAAAAACAGTAAAACACAAAACTCACAGACAAATAGACCACCCTTGTCACTTACCAGAGGCAGAGGGGGGAGGAAGGAGGATTTAAAGGAACGTGGTCAAAAGGTACAAACTCCCAGCTATAAAACAAATTAAGTACTAGGGATGTAATGTACAACATGACTGCAAGGACCACTGATGTATGATACAGAGGAAAATGGTTAAGAGAGTGCATCCTAAGAGTTCTCATCATGGGGAAAAACTCTCCCCTTTATTCTCTTTTCATTTCTTCTTCTTCTTCTTTTTTTTTTTTGAATTGTATTTACATGAGAAATTGAATGTTAGCTGAACCTATTGTAGTAATCATTTCACAATATATATGCATGGGTGGTTCGGTGGTAGAATTCTCACCTGCCACAATATATATAAAGCAAACCATCCTGATTGTCTTAAATTTATACAGTGATGTATGTCAATTATTTCTCAAGAAAACTGGGAAAGTATATATGTGAAAGAGATATAAGATAAATATCATATATATATGACATAGTTGTGTATGTTATATCTGTATACATGTATATATTATGTTTGTGTATATATATATAAATGAAACAGATCAGCCAGGGACACTAACAGGGTCAAGGAAAACACTTTTCCTCCAAGACTGAAACAATAGCCAAGAAGATCAGGGTTTTCTCAGTCTCCCAGTTTTCTCAGTCTCCCATACATTCCAAGTCTCTCATTCACATCAAGGCAGGATTCTGTAGCTGCACTGCCAATACACACAGATGGTGCCAATCCATGGATTACCTGTGGGTTAGGTGAGCATGAAGGAAACTACCTGCCTGTCTGATCTCCAGACAATTTAACATGCTTATAAAGATCCATCGTGGGGCACCTGGGTGCTGCCTCTGCCTTCGGCTCAGGTCATGATCTCGGGGTCCTGGGATCAAGTCCCACATCAGGCTCTCTGCGCCTGCTTCCTCCTCTCTCTCTCTCTCTCTCTCTCTGCCTGCCTCTCTGCCTACTTGTGATCTCTCTCTGTCAAATAAATAAATAAAATCTTAAAAAAAAATCCATCGTAGTGTAATTCGGCATTTGCTTTGCATATAAATGGGACATTACTACCTACTTCATTCTGAAAGGAGTTGTTAAAAATGGTGGTGGTTATTAAGGAGGCACGTATTGCATGGAGCACGGGGTGTGGTGCATAAACAATGAATCTTGGAACACTGAAAAAAAAAAAAAGAAATAAAAAAATCTGAATATCTCATGAACTATATAATCCCAACCTCTGGATCTTAAAAAGAATTAAACGCCAAGACCCTTCGTGACTCTGAAACACTCTCACAACCACTACTACCCCAGACAATAACAACAATGACCATACATAATAATGGTCATGAATGTATAGAGATTGCAACAACCAGGGGTCTGCCAATGTTCTTGCCTATGAACACTGATTTCCCTAACGGACTGGTAATTTCATGGAAAATCAAGCGTATTTCCAGAAAAAGCAGAAGGTGTGAAGTGAGCTAGGAAAAAATACCCTAGAGCCATTTCCAGCCACCAATCTATAGTTGAGGCAAAAAACCCAGAAATGGATTACTGTATCATTTTACCCAAATCATTCATGGACTCCAATCTCCAATGTCTTCAGCTGTAAAAAGTGGAAGATGGACTCAACAACAGGCTTTCAAATCCTGTCTGTGGAGCCTTCTAGTTTCTGTAAAGTCATCTCAAGGGTCACTGCAGTGTTGTAGGGAGGGGGCAACTGGGTGAGGTTCCAGTCACCTTCCTGCCCCTTCTCCCTCCCACTCTATTCTCTCCCTCACCTCATCCTTAGCCAGGAAAGAGCCTTTACAGATGCTGAAACAATCTCCGCAAAGCACAGCTTTTATTATCAATAGCCTTCTCAAAATAGACCCACACTCTCCTTAAATTTAATTGGGACTTTAGGCCTATACATCATGGCCTAAATTCACCCAAACTTCTCACATACTATTCTTGTGTCAAGAACAACTTACTTGATAATTTCTACCTTTGAAGATTTTCTCCATCCCTCAAATGAGCCCGCGGTCAAGAAATGTGTTCCAATGAAACATAACCCTTTTCCCATTTTCCTACGTTCCTCCATTCTTTCCCATTCTTACCCCTTGCCATTTCTACCACTTCCTCCTATTCATTAATTCACAGAACACTGTGGGGTGTGTGAATGAAAGGGGAGAGAAAGAGAGATCCCTCTAGTGAACAGAAACCTTTCTGAAACAAGCTCTGTATCTCACCCATGTTTGTATTTATACATGCAAGTAGGCTGAGTAAATGTATGTTGAACAGAAAATCAATTTTCACAAAAAGTTCCACAGCCCAAAGATATGTGACGAGCATTTGGATTGTTTTACTGAAAGGCTCTTTCCGGTTCTCAAGTTGTGGAGTTCAGGCAAAATGTTATTTCCATATAAACCTACATATTCGTGCACATGTCTCTGTGAGAATACATCAGAATGCAACGTTCTTATAGGGACTATCAGGATACTTATCCGTGATGATTTCTGTGAAGACCTTTGAGCAAAATTAAGTAAGAGAAAATTAGTTTTTGTCACAAGAGGTAACTTCTTGGGTTATATAGATAGAAAGGCATCCCAGATCACCCTGGTTTTGTTCTGGACCTCATTTCCTCACCCAAAATACCAGACTCCACTGTCTCTGCTCTCAGATATTTCCCAGAGTCCCCAGGAGACACGGCGCTTACGATCGTGGTGGACCTATGCCATCTGGGAACTACACTGTCCTGCCCCGTCTCCACTGGCGATGACTCTACCCATCAGGCATTACAGTGTTCCCTGAGGAGCTGCAGTTGCCTGCCAGGGCTCTGCTGAGTCGGACACCCCAGTTAATTGCTAGGAAAGCAATGCTCTGCTCTGCTTGGGATGACGAGCACCGAGGCTTTCCAGGCACAAAAACCAGCATGGCTTTTCCTTTAGTTTTCACTAAGTCCTTTCTGAGACCCATTTCTTCAGTTTCTGACTCTGCCCTTCCTAGAAGGAACCATAATTCTTGGGTCCAGGTAAGGGGAACAAAGTGTGTCCTTCCGCCCTCCTCATCTCTGGTGTTTTCTGTGTCATTTCCTATCTGAAAGAACAAAACCGTCTTCCCTTGGTTGACAAATAAATAAATCAACCACGCAGTAATGACGGCCACAAACACAACCATGTCAGAATAAGAGACAAAAACAAAACAAATTCACGGTTATCTACCCATGTTAGTAGATACACAGATACCTCGAAAGGTTAACATTCCGCTGGAAACCCAAGTTCTGAACTTCAGCTCTGACTTAGCAGGAACTCCGATCTACAGAAACTACCTCTATCGCTAGAGACCCCTCATTTTACAAGCGTGCTCAAGCTTCCTCAAAGTTGTTTGTGTTGTTCTTATTCATTGAATAATCATGTCGTCCCATACACATAACATTTAGCATTCAAAATAACCTCGTGTACCTCATGTTAGTATCCCTAAGCACTTCTCTTTCGAAGTTAACGCTGAGTAAACTTAGTTTGATTTTGCCTATTTTAGTTGCAAACAAGTAGATTCCCAAAATTCATATGCAGAACTCAGATTCTTCCACGTAAATAAATTTTCATGTGTTTTTACACGGTCTGCACTATAACGTCCAAATTCAAAATAAGAGGCATGAAGCCATACATGCTGATTTTTTTCCACATTTGCTGATATCATTCAACTTGACCTGATTTTGACTTTAGCTGGAGGAAAGGCATTATTTGTGCATGTGATGAATAATGTAAGTAACACAAACAGAAAAGGAGTGACTGATTAAACTATTGATTACCTTCACTGCTTAAACTAACACGTCAGATAGTGTAAACCACAGAAACCACATGCAGATAATTAGGTAGAGAATGTGATCTATACCCAGAGGACCACAAAAATATAAAGCGATAGAATCCATTGCAGCAGCCTGCACCAAGGTTACTCAATCTGATAAAATTCTCCCAGGAGTTAGCTGAAGAATGGGGGCACAAACAAGGCCAGGTATATCCGTATTATAAAAGCATGTTTTATTAGAATAAATTATGGGGATAGAAGAGTTCTATTCAAACCCCCCAGACACTAGATTTGGTTCCCAAATCTAGGTCAGAGAAGAGAAGATAAAGTTGATTCTGTCCCGGGAGTGGTAATAAGATAGGTATCTGCTGAGGTCAGAGGCAGTAGCTGGAATGAAAAGTGAACAAGTCTTAACTGTGGAATAGGGTAAAGCTTGAGAAAGAAAAGAGGATTCCAGGAGGAGAAAAGATATGACTAGATCCAGGTGACTAGGAAATGTGACTGCCAACATTGGAACTTTTCTCTAGACACTCAGAGGGAGGAAATCCCAATTCTTTACACTCATTGTCCTCTTTAGTATTTGCTGCTCAAGTCTTACTCCAGTTTCCACTGAATGTATCACTATAAATTAGTTTCTTTTTTAAATACCCTTCCTCCCCCTCTTACCTATTCCTCTGACACTCACCAAGTAACCCCAAATAACCCTAGCCTTCTCTCTGTCCCACCTGTGATTTCTCTGCTTGTATATTCCCTTTTCCATGTTAAATGTCAAATCAAACAGATTTTGAGATCTCTTTGCCTTTCTTTGTTCTAATACATATGAAATACCCCATCTGACAGCCCGCAGCCCCGATTTGGGGATCTTCCCTCTCTGGTCTGGATCCTGTTGAAAACAAATCCATACCTTACTCCCTTACCGATCAACAAAGCAGAGCATTTCCCCTCATTGGGATGCTTTAAATTTGTCTCTCCAGTTTGAAAGTACGTACTTTTAAAGCATCAACTATTACTCTTCTGTTGTTGATACTGCAGTGTCCAAAATGACCTACAATTCTTCCACTATCCACAGTTGTGATGAATAAAAACATGAGGTTCAGATAAGTGGGTGAACTCCCCAAGTCTGATATTGACAAAACTCGGAATATTCCAGAAGCCTTAGTACCGTGTCTGTGATAACAAACATGGGGAGGAGGAGTTTTAGGCAGTTTTCTTCTGAAGATTTTCTGCCACAAGTTCTCTTTAAGGAAAGAATTGAGTAATCTACGAAAGCATGAAATTCCAAAGTGCTGCATTTGTCTGTATGCCTCCAACAACCACCTTCTCCAGGGCAGGCTACGGTCCCTCTCATGCGGGCTGTCATGAGAGCAGGGGCACTGATCCTGTCTTTATTATCCCCAGCCCTGTGGAGAAACTTAGTTACTGGACAATGAGGTAAGACTGAATCAAGCATCTAGTAAGAGCACTGGTCACCCTGGACTGTGTTTTTAGGCGCAGCCCACCGTGACTAGTGGTTTTCCAGGTACTCATTATCAGTATAAACAAGGAATTGTAGAACTCGGAAGAGGGAACACTGCGCACCGCCCCTCAGCCGGCCTGTCCCTCCTACGGCTGTCAGTTTCACTAAAGAAGAAAACAATCCACATTTCACTCTGCCTGCCCCATCCTCCTGCTCCCTCATTATGAGCGGGGCAGGAAGGATAGTCTCTCACATTTGTAAAGAGCTGTGAGAACCCTTCAACAAGCATCTTCTTCCTCTTCTGCTCCTCTGTTTCTGCTTGTTCCTCTTGATTCCAGCTGCCCATTATGTCTTCCTGCTTCTCCCACCTAAACACCACCCAAATTTATACTTTTACGTCTGCCACTGTCACCCCCACTTTTCCCAACTCCTCTATTGAATGAATGCCAGTGTTTCCCAAACAGACTCTCACGACAGTCAAGTGTACCACTGGTCCTGGGGCAAGAATGGTCTTTTTTAAATGACAAATCCAGTTTTGCTCTTCTCACTGTTTAAATCCTTAATATCTATCTATATGATAAAGTCTGAAGACCTTAATATATAAGATTGACCATGACATAGCCCTGGCCTACCTCCCAAAGCTTTTTTATTTTTATTTATTTTTTATTCAGGTTTTATTTTTTTAAAAAATTATTCTTTGAGAAAGAGAGAGAAAGACAGAGAGTGCCTGAGATAACAAGCTTGGGGGTAGAGAGCAGAGGAAGAGGGAGAAGCAGGCTCCCTGATGAGCAGAGAGTCTGATGCTTTTTTAAAAAAATGTATGTAAAGTCAACAGTAGAGGTGATAAAGTATTTGGAGTTCCTCAAAACCACCAGTTTTTGCTTGCCCCAGACATTTGCACACGTGCACTCTTTACCTGCAATTCCAGCTCTTCGTTTGAATACCCCAGGCCTAGATAATGAACATCTTACAAATCAAATCACATCTAAAATGTAAATCTATCTCTGAAGTTTCTTAGATCAGTGAGCTGCGCTATATATTGCTGTGGTAACCAGGGACCCTAAATCTTAGAGGTTTATAGTAAAACTTTATTTTGTGCTCACCTTTGTGTCTACAAGAGATCAGCCATGGGTGAACTCTGGCTCAGTGTCACTGCCTAAGACCAACATCGAAGGAATATACGTCTGATCTATTTCATGTCAATCTGATGGAAGAGTTAAAATAGAGATGGTAGACCTGTATAATGGCTCTCAGACTTTCGTTGAGAAGTGGAACACATGATTTCACCTCAAATGTCCCTGTGTAAAGCAAGTCATGAGCCAAGGATGACATCAGTGGTGGAGGAAGTAGGATTCTTCAGGGAGGGTATCGGCAATTTGAAAGGTTATTAAAGAGTGTATTATACGATAGCAAAATTATATATAATTTAAAATAAAGAAGTGCTAGTATATGATAAATAGCAAAATACACTCTCATATACTTGAGAAACAGCTTATATGATCTAGGCCTTTGTATTTGTGGGTGTATTGTTGTACCTTCTTGGTTTTATTGGTGGGAAATAAAACATAATCTCCATTAGAATGGGAGCTAATAGATTAGTTCCTCCTATATTCCCATGCCTAGAACAATACCTATAATAGGTGTTAAATACTGTTCAATACGGTTAAGGAAACTCCATAAATATCTTCATGAAAAAAACGTTATTTACTCACACAAGATTTGAAAACAGCATGTAAATTATTCCTCTGACAGGATAAACAATACAAATTTGAGTTTTAAAAATTTAAGAAATCTTATAATGGGAAAAACCTATTTAAATGTGATATGGGTTTTCTCAAGCCTGTGTATTATAGAATCCCTCTCATAGATTATGCCTAAGAATAGCTCCTGTAAACAACTTCAAATGGAATGTTCCTTGGGAAACACTGTCGATAGTCCAAAACTAATTTCTTAAAAGGAAGACTTTTTTTTTTTCTTTTGATCATCTCTGTGCGATTAAAGCTACTAAAACACAGCTCCACAAAGCTGTGTTTTTGTGTGTAGATACTCATTTCTCTTTCTAGGTAACATTAGTAAGAGACAATTTCTCTTCTCTCTGTGCCTTTTTTTCCATTCCCATCTCTCATAACCTATACTGTCACTGAGAGACCCAGACAGGAATGTTGAACTGATTGGTACCATCACATTTTGTGAATTACATTTATTTACTGAATTCTTACTAAACACCTATTATACAGCAGGCATCATTTTATGTGCTGGGGATAGAATAATTTTAAAAACAACAACGAAGATACCTGACTCATATATTATAGATTCTAATAGAAGAGGCATCAACAATTTAAAGTATTTATGGTTTGTCAGATAGTGAACTGGTAGAGTACAATAAAAGATTAAAATATGGAAAGGAGGGGCGCCTGAGTGGCTCAGTTGGTTAAAATATGGAAAGGAGATAGAGAGTGATATGGCAAGAGGAATGCACTTTTAAATATGCTGTTCAGGAAACGCTTCACTTATATGCAAATATTTAAGCAAATACCTAAAAGAGATGAGGGATAAAGGCTTGAGATTGTATAGGGAAAAAAAATTTTTTTAAGCCAAGGGAACAGTAGGTGCAAAGGCCCTGAGGTCAAAAAACTACTTGTCCATCTGAAGAGCATTGGAGATTTTAGTGTGACTGGCACAGACTGATCTAGGAGTGTGGAATGAGGAGAGGTCAGAGAGGTAGCATAGGGCCAGGTCATTCAGGGCTCTGTAGGCCATGGAAAAATGTTGGTTTATTTACTGAATGATATATGAAACCAAGAAAAGGTGTTGAGCACAGCAGTGAACTGGCTTAAATTTTACGAATATCATCTTGGCTGCTTGATGGATTGAAGAATGGAAAAGATCAGCATCAGGAAAGCCCTTTGGGGCCACTGCATTAATCTAACAGAGAGATGGTGGTGACTGAGACAAGAATATGGGTAGAGGAGATAATAAGAAAGAAGGTAAAGCATACATTTTCATGGTGGATAAATACCGACCCATGGGGGTTGCTTTTAGAATAAACAGAGGTTTAGAGATTTCAAATGCTACCTCCAAGACTTCGGCCTGAGTAACTAGACAATCATTTACTGCCATTCACTGATCAGAAATTTGGTTTGAAACATGTCAAGTATGAAATGGCAGTGAGAGGAAGCCACTGACTGGCAATCTCATTGTTCAAATCTAGAATTTAGTGTAGGTGTGCAAACTGAAAACACTGATTTCAGAAATGAAAGCAATCGTGATGTTGAAAGCCACAGGACTGTAGACGATGGAGCAATCGAACACGGAGAGCTAGCAGCCAAGAGGATTAGGTCAGTCTTGAGCCTACATGGAAACCATTCGTCAAGGGGGAGAAGGGAATGACCAACTGTGTCAAATGCTGCTAACCCTGAGAACTGGTAATCAGATTCAGCAACTGAACATCCACTACTTACGTTCACAAGAGGCATTGCCGTGGGATGACAGTGGCAAAAAACCTGACTGGAGTGGGTTCAAAAGAGAAAGAGGATAGGATGTAACAAGAGTAATTATATTCACCTCTATGTCATTTTGTTCTAAAACAGAATCAAGATGTGAACTGGTAGCTGGAATGCAATGTGTGGTCAAGATATTTTGAGGTTTTGACTTGGCTGGGAGAAACTATAATTCTATTTTCAAGTCAAAAGTGGAAATTGATCCCACAAGGAACAGATTTGCTCTTGGATCTAGGACCCTCAATAGTTGAAAAAGGAAAGAAGTAACTGTTCAAGTAAAGAAGCTGCCTCAGAAGTACAGAGCATCCATTCCTACTGATGAGAAAGAAGGCAAGAGTTCCTCTTACAGATACAGGGAGGAACATATATGTGACAAGTAGGGCAGAAGGAAGAGCTTTTATTTTTTTTTTTCCTCAGTATTATACAAAGGCAAATCCTTAGATGGATTAGAGTATAGGAAGATTTAGAGATTTGAGAAGAGAAGAGAAAGTGCGAAAAGTTATCTAAGACCATGGAAGAGTGAATGGAGCAGGAAACCAACAGAACAATGGGGCTGCACTAAGGAAATTTCTGGTTAATGTCAAAAATCTAAACCCGTCAGCACATTTGTGAGTTTTTCCTTTCCAACGATCAGCCACTTGAGTACAGGGCATGTAAGCAGGGATTTTCATTAGCGCTGGAATTTTCCAGGTGAGTATGATAAATGATGAGAGACAAGTGTATGACGATGCAGCATGGATCTAAACCAGTTTTAAAAATTAGGATGTTATGGGGCACCTGGGTGGCTCAGAGGGTTAAAGCCTCTGCCTTCGGCTCAGGTCATGATCCCACGGTCCTGGGATCGAGCCCCGCATCGGGCTCTCTGCTCAGCGGGAAGCCTGCTTCCTCCTCTCTCTCTCTGCCTGCCTCTCTGCCTACTTGTGATCTCTGTCTGTCAAATAAATAAATAAAATATATAAAAAAAAAATTAGGATGTTGTGAGAGGCCTCCCGGGTGGCTCAGTGGGTTAAATGTCTGCCTTAGGCTCAGGGTGTGATCTCCCCGGTCCTAGGATCAAGCCCCCTGTCAGGCTTCCTGCTCAGCAGGGAGTTTGCTTCTCCCTCTGCCCTTCCCTCTTCCCCCACCCGCCCTTGTGAGCTCTTGTACACACTCAATCTCTTAAATAATTCTTTTTAAAACATAGGATGTTGTGGGAGGGGGGACATAAAATGTAGATAGAAACAATGAATTCTAAATCATGGTTCTGTTAAAGAAATGTTGGAATTGGACGTCCCGCAGGAGTGGAGAATCAGGAGGTGGTAATTTGATATCAGATGAAATGGAGTTTGAAATTAAGATCCCAGGGGAACTGAGGTTTTGTCAATGGTAAGTCTAGTTTAGCACCATGCCAAGTGAATGACTGAGGTGAGAGTGGCACAAGATAATCAGAGGAAAGACAGACAAAGCCCTGAGTAAGCCATGGCACTGGAATCACCTACACGTATATAGAAATGAATACTGGAATGGTATTGGAGAGGGTGACTGTGAGCCTGGAACGAAGACCTCCGAGGAGTGGAACTGAGTAACCCAAGGATCCCAAGGTGACTGCAGTGAGGAAGGATGTTGCTAGAAATCTCTGAGGGCACAAGATTATGAGATAGAAAACCAGAGGATCTGGGGAGGAGGGAGAGTCTGAAAACAGCAGTAAGGACCCAAGACCCATAACCCTCATTCCAAGTATAAAGGGTATGGCAGACCAGTAATTACACCTTGAGAGAGCCACAGGGGAAACCATATCCTTAGGAAAGAGTCAGAATCCCATTAGAGCAAGAAGGTGCAGGAGACAGAAGAGCTTAGGGATACAAAGGATTTTGCTATGGGGCAGTAACAGGACGTGCATAAAATATGAGAATCTGGGGGTGTGGCAGGACATTGGTGTCTTAGACTGAAGTAGAAAGGGATGAACGGCAGGATGGGAACTGTACTCATATGGCCAACGCAGATGCTGAAACTCTAAATGCCAGAGAGGAGAGAAGGGCTAGCCCAGTCCAGAACTCAGAGCTCTGGGGCTCCTAAATCCACACACACATGAACTTTGGTACCAGTACATGTATATAATGAATTAATGAAATTCTGGGTCATCTGTAGAGCAAGAGATGATTGCATGTTTTGTAGCTTTTCTTTCCTTCTATCTTTTTTTTTTTTTTTAAGATTTTATTTATTTGACAGAGAGAGACACAGGGAGTGGGAACACAAGCAGGGGGAGTGGGGGAGGGAGAAGCAGGTTGCCTGTGGAGCACGGAGCCTGATGCGGGGCTCGATCCCAGGACCCTGGCATCATGTCCTGAGCCAAAGGCAGATGCTTAATGACTGAGGCATCCAGGTGCCCCGTTTCTCCCATTTTTCAAAGAAATTTAATCCAGTTTGACAATCTGGCATGAAGATTTTCACATCTGACTCTAGAATAGTTTCCCTCTTATACCCATATTTCAAGTTCTTCCAGTTTCTTATAAAGAAGCATTTTATTGGTTTACACCATGACCAATTTTTAGAATACAAAGAACAGCGACTGGTAAGATAGTGGTTATATATATATATATATATTTTTTTTTTTTTTAAAGTTCCTTTGTAGAAAATGTTCATTTTTATTTTATTTTAAAGTGAGAGAGGGTGGTCATTAAAAGGGTGTAGTTGGAATAGAGGCAGGCCTAGATCTGAATTCAGGCTGAGATAGGCACCATGTCTGTGACCTATGGATGAGTTATGTAACTACATGCAAATTAGTATAACAGGGGCATTGTGAAGGCCAAATGAGGCAATGATTAGAATGCACTGAAACAGTGTGTGGCACATATGAAACATAATAACTATCTGATATATACATACAGTTAAATTATAGCATTTATTTTTACCATGATTAATTACCATTCAAAATTTATAATACTGGAGTGCCTGGGTGGCTCATTTGGTCAAGCACCCTGACTCTTGATTTCGGCTCAGGTCATGATCTACAGGTCCTAAGGTCATGCCTCAGCGGGGAGTTAGCTTGATATTCCTTTTTTCCCTCTCCCTTTGCTTCTCCCACCTCCTCTCTTCAAATAAACCAATCTTTAAAAAAAACCTTTTAGTCGCTAAAATTAACTTCATGCACCTGTGTGAAATGTGCATTTTCCAAAATACTGAGTGCAAATCACTGCAAAATGGAGGATCTTGTTCTATTTCTGCAATAAGCAAGCTGCATAGCTTCATTAACAGAATTATAATTTAGGCCCTGGAACGCTGACCTTCTCTTAGTGGGCATGGAAAATATTTAAAAATTTATTGAAATGTATTATTCTTTCAAAATCAGAATCTTAAATCTAGAAAGTAGTATTTTTGTTGAATTTCTGCAATCACAAATAATACTAAAATAGAATTCTTGACAAATTAAGAGGAATTGTTCTACCAATCAAATACAAACACTGATTAGTATTTAAACCTCATTTTCTACAAAGCACATTAAAAATACAAAAACAAAAACATTTTGAGCTTGCACATTTCCCCTTGTACTTAGAGTTTTAAAGCTTTCTTATACACCTTATTCTTTTAACATCCAGCCACACTGCCAATATGGTGGCTCCTCCTACCATTTTGTTCCTTCATACATTATGCTGCTGTCATGAGATACATTTTATTAAATGACACAAAGATTTGGTCTTCTGTGAAATGTGGCTAATTAGCTGAGATTCCATCGGGGCTCCAAAGGCTGGTAGAAACCTTGCAGGTGAAAATGACCCTCACCTCACTGAATATGCTTTTTAATTAATGTCCTATTAACTAGCTGACAGTAACTCCTAAGCTAAGTGAACAGATCTGAATATAATTAAACATTTATTAAGTCCCTAGCATTACTATTACAGCTATGGCCTCTCTCCCCTCCACCTAGGTCAGGTGGAAATGAGAGAGGGAAAAAGACAAAGCCTCAGTTCCATTCCATCATCGACCTCTCACTTCCCTCAAAAACGGCACTTGAATTAACAGAGTTAAAATAATGCAAAGTCAGCCTATTGGATTTTTCAAACACAGGGTCTGGAGACTGCTTGCTCGTTATAATAGCACTTATTAAACTGTATTAGCTACTTCTCACTTTCGGTAGCAAAGACTCAGCAGAAGACTAAATCAGGCACAGCACCAGTGAACCAAGGAGCAGCTTTTCATACCAGAGATGGAAACTCAGTTCAGGCGATGGACTTTGGCATGTTAAGTTTCCTATCAAGATTCTTCCGAGTTTTTCATTTCATTGTTTTAAAACAACAAAAAGTGTCCTTAGTTTTCACTTCACTGACTCAGATTAATGTAGGAATCATCATTGTACCTGGTGGTATAAAGGACAGAGAAGTCTGAGGCTCAAAGACCTGCATTATTATAAGATATCTTAAGAGTCAGAATAAAATAACTTTTATTCAGGTATATGGAACCAGATGCTATTTTTTTTCCTCATATATTACTGTTTCTATTCTGGTACAAACCTTAATTTTCTGATTCTTCTTTTCTCTTTTGTTTTGGGGGAAAGGGCTACTAAAAGTGACAAACATACTTGTATATAACTATGGAGTTCTCCATTTTCCTTCAAACCCTGAGAATATGACTGCACTAGTAATGCTGGAATTCCAGGCTGTACTTTCTAAAATTGCTCTACTCCGAGGGTGATAAGCATACCCTACATCTTAAATATCATTATGAAAAATGACCCACCATCTGATTAGAAGCATGGCAGTTTTCACTAATGAGGATCTGAATATAAGGAGGTACAGAATGATATATTTTAAGTCCTCCTCAGAATCAATAAAGGAATTTGGGGTTTTATTCATTTTAACAAATTAAGGTATCGATTTTGTTCAAGAATATGGCTCTTTATAATGGGATGTATCTCTAAAAAAGTTTTAAGTTATAAAATAAGGGTTTATCTAAACTTTGACTTTCTATTTAAAAGAACAAAATGTATATGAAATAACTTGAGCCCTGTTAGAAAAATCTTAAAAAATCAGAAAAAGAGCTTCAGCCTAATATTTATCTAAATAACCCACCTACTCTGTCCCATATCCATTTTTTCATAAGTCAGGCAGTGTTCACTGGATTTAGTCATGAGCCCTCTTGTTTCCTTTCCATTTAAATGTTAAACATTAAGGGGCACCTGGGTGGCTCAGTGGGTTAAGCCTCTGCCTTCGGCTCAGGTCATGATCTTAGGGTCCTGGGATCGAGTCCCGCATGGGGCTCTCTGCTCAGCGGAGAGCCTGCTTCCCCTCTCTCTTTCTGTCTGCCTCTCTGCTTACTTGTGATTTCCCTCTCTGTGTGTCAAATAAATAAATAAAATCTTTAAAAACAAAAATAAAAACATTAAGAGAAAACTCAAATCATGTGAAGTAAAGGAGGTAGAGTTTCAAAACCTGAATAGAGAAAGCTGGAAGCTCTGTTAGTTGGGGCAGAATTAGTAAATACATGTGACTATGAAAAATCAATCTAAGAGACTAGAGCAAAATGTATCAACTAGAAAGAAAGGCTTTCAAAACCATTTACAGGCTGACAACTCCAAAATTTGTCTCTAGCCCAATTTTTCTACTGAACTTCTCATGTACACAGCTACCTGCTTGGTATGTCCACTTGCAAGTCTTACAAATATTTTCTCTCAACATGTTCAGAAGTGAACCAAATTGCAACCACCCGAGAAACAAAATTTCTCTTCCATTTTCTCCCACTTCAGTAAATGATACTTACTAAATTTATCCAGTTGGTCCAGTTTGAGAAACATTTTTACAACTCTTTGATGCCTCACCACACATGTTCGACCACAACATTTTATAAAACTTGATACAAAGTGTATGTCTCAAGTAGAGATGCTTCTCCTCACTGCCACCACTTTAACTCATCATCATCTAATCCAGAACACTCCAAATCCAAACAGTAGAAACTGAGTTAGAAATGTCAGTTAGAAAGGAATTGTGATTGTATGTTGTATGACACCCTATTCTCCAAATACAGAGGCAGATGATTAATATAAGAAGAATTTAAAAGACATAGATGGGGACACAAACATGATCCAACATTGACATGCATCAAAAGGCAAAAGGAAACACCAAGTATGACTAAGGCTTAAGCCATGTACATACTAGCCTCTGTGTTCAAAATTAGTGGAGATACCTGGGAATTCAGGACTTACAGGGTAATAGAAATTAAGTAATCCCTGTGAGATAGCCAGCCAAAGGCAAGTTTAATTTTAAAGCCAGAAGTGGTAGCGGGGCTCATCATTCACATGAAAGGGGAGGCACAGAAGTGGAGGCAAACCCTTTCCCAGGTCTATAGATGCTTAGAGTAGCATAGTGGGATTTTTATGGTAATCACTAGGAACATGATTAGAAAATGAATCCAGAATAAAACTAAAAATAAGCAAAAATGAAGAATAAATTGAGCAAATAAAAATCATAAACTCATATGTCAGATATAAGCCTGTCAGTAATTACATGAAATGAAAGTGGACTTAATGTTGTAGTTAAAAGAAAGTTTTTAAAACTGGATTTTAAAAAATAGGCAAACCACTTTCTGTCAACATTAGTTACATCAAGAAATAAAAATGAACTTTCAAAATATGAACACAATAAAGATATTTATAAACAACTACAGCAGATACCACATTTATTGGTAAAATATTGCCATCCACCAGAAATCAGTAACAGACAACAATATTTACTATCTACTCTTTAACATTAATTTTAACTATAGCTGTGATGCAAGAAAGAAAATGAAAGATGTAAGAATTGGTAAGAAAGAAGACCTAAAACTGCTACCAGTCATGGAGGACATGAATGTGTACATGAAAATACAAAAACAGAAGCAAACTATCCAGAGAAAATCTATTGGAATTGACAAATTTGGCAAGCTTACTGAATATAAGGTCAATATACAAATTCTGGCTTTGTTTCCACATACTAGCTATAAACAATTAGATAATTTAATCTATGTAATAAGTAAAATAGCACAAATATCAAGTTCCTAGGAAAAAAAATCTAAAAACAAGACATTATCACAAAAACAATAAAGCAGGGATGCCTGGGTGGCTCAGTTGGTTAAGTGGCTGCCTTCGAGTCAGGTCGTGTTCCCAGTGTCCTGGGATCGAGTCCCACGTCAGTCTCCTTGCTCAGCAGGGAGCCTGCTTCTCCCTCTGCCTCTGCCTGCCTCTCTGCCTACTTGTGCTCTCTCTCTCTCTCTCTCTCTGATAAATAAATAAATAAATCTAAAAAAAAAAAAACAATAAAGCAGAGTACCTAGGTGGCTCAGTTGGTTAAGCCAATGGAGCCCAGAGTCCTAGGATTGAGTCCCAGGTTGGGCTCCCTGCTCAGGGGAGAGTCTGCTTCTCTGCCCTTCCCCTGGCTCATGCTCTCTCTCCTATCTCACTCTTTTGTTTATTCCCTCTCTCAAATAAACAATTAAAATCTTTAAAAACAACAATAACAACAAAGCATTACTAAAAGCAATGCTAAAAGATTAAGATAAATTGAGCAATATAAATACCTATGAATTAAAAACCTAAATATGTTAGAGATGCCAATTTCCCAAAATTGATTTACAGAATCAAAGCAATTTCAATCAAAGTATGACACACTTTCTATGGAAATTGTCAAGTTGAACTAAAATGTACATGGCAGTGCAGGGTTCCTAGCTCAGTCAGCTGAGCATCCACCTCTTGCTTCCACTCGGGTCATGATCTCAGTCAGGGTCATGAAATTGAGCCCCACATAGGGCCCCATGCTCAGCACAGAGTCAGGTTGGGATTCTCTCTCTCTTCTTCTGCCCCTCTCCCAGCTCATGTGCTCTCACTCTCTCTCTCTCTAAAATAAATAAATAGAATCCTGGGGGAAAAAAAAAAAGAAATGCAGGGGCCATGAACTGTCCAGGTAATATTGAAGGAACACAACAAACTAGGGGACACGCATTACCAGATATCAATCTACATTTTAAGTTAAAAGCATTAAAACAGTGGGATATTGATACAAAGGTAGACAAATATGCCAATAAAAAAAATTACAGAAAGTCCTTTTTAGCTTTAGGTAAAACTGTCATGTACATGTATTATAATACTCCTGATCAATGAAAACACATGAATACATATAAAATACTGATTAAAAGAAGCAATACATAAAAAAGAAAAAAGCATGACACTATATTTGTACAAGTAAAATTCTAAAAAATTATGTAGAGGTACATAAAGAGACTGTAAAATATATTTTTTTGATCTGGAATATAATTGTCATAATAGCCAGTGGTTACCTCTAGAAAGAACAGAGAGGGTTATAATCAAAGAGGTAAACTGCCTTGAAACAGACACAAAATTACTGAACATAAAGGCAAAGATAAACTTATTTGATTTAAAATTCACTTTTCTAGGGGCGCCTGGGTGGCTCAGTGGGTTAAGCCGCTGCCTTCGGCTCAGGTCATGATCCTAGGGTCCTGGGACCGAGCCCCGCATCGGGCTCTCTGCTCAGCCGGGAGCCTGCTTCCTTCTCTCTCTCTCTGCCTGCCTCTCTGCCTGCTTGTGATCTCTCTCTACCAAATAAATAAATAAAATCTTTAAAAAAAAATAAAATAAAAAAAAATAAAATTCACTTTTCTATTGATAGTAAAAATGCGATCCATAGAGTGGGACAAGAATGCATTGAAACATATACCTGAAAGCAATTTACATCCAAAGAATATAGAGTACTCCTATGAATCAATTACAAAAATACAGACAACCTAATTTAAAAAAAAATCAAAAGACTTAAATAGGAATTTGATTGAAAAACATTTCCAAAAGTTTTCAAAATATTGGAAAAGATGCTCAAATTCATTAGATATCTGTGATGAAATTAAATCTAAAATAAGATTAATACACACATTTAAAAATTTGACTAAGAAACACTGATAATACCAAGTGTTGGTAAAAAGACAGTCCAGCTAGAGCTCTCAGACATTCCCGATGGGTGTGTAAATTGGAACAGCTGCTTTGGAACACTGTCATTTTCTAATGAGTATTGGACAGAAATTAATCTTATGAGGAAGCAATTCCACTTTGAGGTTTGTGTGCTTCGGAAATGTGACACATGTACACCAAGAGCCTTGTAGAATGACATTCATAACTATTCATCAAATAGCTTCAAACTGAAAGCAATATATGTCCTTTAACAATGAATAGAAAAAGTAGTGTATCAGTCACACAGTAGGATACAATACGTGAAGAATAAATGATCTGAAGCTATAAGCAACATGACAGACAGATTTTAAAAAAATGATGATGAGCAAAAGAAAACATGAAAGAATACACATCAATATTCAGTAATATATTTTTAAAGGCAAAATCCAATCGAGTATTTAAAGATAAATGCTGGGCGCTTGGGTGGCTCAGTGGATTAAGCCTCTACCTTCAGCTCAGGTCATGATCTCAGGGTCCTGGGATCAAGCCCCGCATCGGGCTCTCTGCTCAGCAGGGAGCCTGCTTCCCCTCTCTCTCTGCCTACTTGTGATCTCTGTCTGTCAAATAAATAAATAAAATCTTTAAAAACATTAAAAAAATAAATGCTTAGGTATCAACAAATAAAAAATAGAGCAAGGGAATGATTTTACCTCCTTTACTTAAAGGAGGAGATAATGATTCTGCAGGGCCATCAGAATGCTTCCAAAATATCTCAGTGTTACTATTTCTTAACCTTAATGGGTTTTAACTATTAAGGTATTTTATGTTCTTCTCTAAATGTATGCTATATTTTAATTATAAAACTATAAAGGTTCAATACTCCCATGGAATGATCTAACTAGACAAGATTAAGTCCCATTTTTACACTGTAATGATCAAAATGAGGGGTGAGAATTTTTTAGCCTTTGTTGACATAATGACAATTCCTCATCGTTACAAAGGGTCTTGAGATGCTAGACATCAGTGATGAAATGCATCACAAACATCATTTTTAAAAATATAATAGACCAAAAAAAGGATCCAACACATAATGAAAGTAAGCTTATTTTGTAAATCATGTTTGAATTTTTCATATATATATATATGTTTCTACATGGATACATATGCTTAGTAACAAAAGAATACGTATTTCTCGACATAGCATGGGAAATGATTTGATAAACATTGCTAATCCTGCAAGGAATCCATTGCAAGGAATACTGCCAACTCAGTTCATAGTCCTCTTGGCTGGTACTTTTTAATTCATTTTCCTTAAACAGAATATAAACCATTCATTTTCCTGACAGTAAGTTCTGTAAGAGATAAATATCATTATTCTATTTTATTTTTTATTTTTTAAAAGATTTTATATATTTATTCTAGATAAAGAGAAAGGAAGAGAGAGAGAAGGGGGAGGAGCAGAGGGAGAAGAACAAGCAGACTTTGTGTGGAGCCCAACACTGGGCTCAATCTTAGGACCCCGAGATCATGACCTGAGCTGAAACCAAGAGTTAGATACTTAAGTGTCTGAGCCACGCAGATGCCCCTGTAGCATTATTTTCATTTGAAATTCTTTTTATAAACATGTGATAGGATATGGAAAGGGGGAAATTACTATTACTGAGAGAAGAACATGAAACCTGGAGGACGTATGCTCATTAATAACTATCTTTTCTGTAATTCTCAAAGTTTAAAAATTTTCAAAAGCCCCATAGATGGGAAGATGGGAATTTTGTAAGGTGTTAAGAAATAGGCAAGAATTGGGGCGCCTGGGTGGCTCATTGGGTTAAGCCTCTGCCTTCAGCTCAGGTCATGATCTCAGGGTCCTGGGATCGAGCCCCGCATCGGGCTCTCTCTGCTCAGCAGGGAGCCTGCTCCCGCCCCCACTGCCTCCCCACCACCTCTCTGCCTACTTGTGTTCTCTCTCTCTGTCAAATAAATGAATGAAATCTTTTTTAAAAAAATTGCAAAACAAAAAATAGGCAAGAATTTCAAGGATGATACAGATGTAACATATCAAAGTACTCCAGCAATTAATTTAAAATCAGCAATAGCACAGGGTGAAAGGTACAGCGTCAGGAATACCAGTGGTATTTGTAATGGAGCTGACTGGTGACAGATGGTAGCTATAGTTGCGGTGAGCACAGCATAACACAGAAGGCTGTTGAATGACTATGTTGTACTCCTGAAAGTAATGTAACATTGTGTGTCAACTACCTTTCAATTTAAAAAAGCACTAAGTATTTCTCATAGGATATTAAGAAATATAACTTACAAAATAATTCAGCCAAAGCATGCAACTTTGAAAACAATTATTTCACAAGTTATGAGAAATTATTGCTTCCCATATGAATTCTAGGCAAAAGGTTCAGTGAGTCTTGAAATATTCTGAATGAAATTGAATTCTGGAGTTGGACTGTGGGGCAAAAAAAAAAAACAAAAAAACAAAGGCAACTCTTATCACTGTTGCTGATGATTTTTGGTGTTACATGATAGCTCATAAAATTATAGAGCTCGTACAATCGATATAGTGCTTTTTGATAGCTGGAAATCATGACACTAACTGTAAGGAAATGTAAGTGGAGGCTGGAAACGTTTCCTTACCTGTTACCTACCCAAGTAAGATAGGGGCTCATTGAAATAGTGAATTATTTTCCTTAGAAGCTAAGCTGCCTTAGCTTTTAAACAAAGAGGAACACCCCCCAACCCCCCACCCCATACCCCCAGTTCTCCTATTCCTGAGGAGAGTTATCTTATCGCCTATGTCAGGTCCGTATTACAATGTTGCCCCAAATGCCACAATCGCATTCAAGGGACCATCAGGAAGCAGGAAGGACAAGAGCCTCTCCTGAATTTCCATTAGAGCAGTCAACCACTCGCTAGTGATACCCAAACTGACTGTGTTTAAAGGCATGGGTTCAAGAGCAAGCTGTTCTGCCTCAGCTCTGTGAGGCCGCACAAACACCCCCCAAACCCTCCCCGCTCTCTCCCCTCCCCCTTTCCTTTCTTCTCCTTTATTAATCTAACAAGACAGCTGTTTAAATTACTCTTTTACGTCTTCCAGAATCTTGAGTTGGCAGCACAGTATTTATCCTCAGGCTGAAATACGGGAACTGCTCCCTAAAGAAATGGGAAAAAAGCTGCCTTGGAAGAACTACAAGGGCTGGGGTTGATCTTGTCACAGCATAATGCCCTCCTCAATGACCATGTGAGCGTCCTTTGTAAGTAATTCTATTTCCGAATTCCTACTCAGATACCGTCAGGGAAGGGCAGCCACGACACTCAAATGACCCAATGAAAAAGCAGGTATGAACCAGCAGTAACTCCGACAGCCACTTATATTAAGGACTACTATTGTTTTAATAAGAGCCTGATTTGAAAAAAGAGAAAACACGATAAAGATTAAAATAAACACTGTGCATGGAAAACATAATTTGGAGATTATAAAGAAACAAAATTAGTATTTTAAGAAAGTTTAGAAAGATTTGAGGGGCACCTGGGTGGCTCAGAGGGTTAAGCCTCTGCCTTCGGCTCAGGTCATGGTCCCAGGGTCCTGGGATGTAGCCCCTCTCTGCTCAGCAGGGAGCTTGCTTCCTCCTCTCTCTCTGCCTGCCTCTCTGCCTACTTGTGATCTCTGTCAAATAAATAAACAAAATCTTTAAAAAAGAATTTTAAAAAAAAGAAAATATTTGATACACTCTATACAAATACGTAGCTTACAGAATTCTACTTCTGGAAACAAGGAAGTAACTAGTAAGAATTTGACCTCTCCCCAAAAACAATCAGAACGCTGGGTAAAATATACAAAATAACAACTTTTAGTCTTTTGGAAATTAAGTAGAGCAGAACTGTGGTCCCTATAAGTAAAAACAACAACCAAACAAACGAACCAAAAAAAGGAGATTTCAGATTGCATAACCTTTCCACCAAAAGACAATTTCTTGACCAACGTAGGCCTCTACCAAGCAAAAACTGTCTCACTGAGTTAAAGAGACAGAACTTAAAGTTCAGGACTAATAAGATGGCTAGAATTTTAAGAACACGGTAGCAGAAAAAATGGAGATACACAGAGGAAAAAACAAACAAACATAAAACAGATATCTGCACAAGTGTCGCATTGAAAATTAACCTGAATACTTGTTTGTGCATTAACAAGGAGTCTCTAAAAGGCAAACCAAAAAGAAGCCAGGAGCTGTATACTGAACAAATGTCATGCACAGATCTAGGAGATATTTGGAAATCTGACCAAAAGGTATGGTCAGCATTAAAACTGACATATATATGAGGCAGCCAGCATAATGCAATTAATAACACAAGCCCAGGAAGAACACATCCGTGATTTGGCTACCAAGATCCCCAATGCCAATTTAACTTAATGAAGAGTAAAAAAAAAAATGTAATAGATACTATCAGACACTTCTACATGGTGTTGCAGATGAAAAAAAAAATTCCTGTGTTTTGTGGCACATTTTATTTTTCTTCCAATTGATTTTGGACAACGTAACCAGAGCCTTTAACAGATTTAGTGATCACAAATCCAGATAAATTCCAGTGGAGCTTATTTTGTAGGAAGCCTTTTAATTTTTTTGCCTTCCTATTTCATAGTTGGGCATTTCTCCTTAAGCCATATTACCACCATCAATGGTTCACGAGGCTCTTAATCTTACAGTCACATAAAATGAGAAATCAAGCAGAAGAGTGGGAAGCAGGAACACGTAAGCTGTTATTTAACTCTTCCATTGTTCAGTTTGAAGCAAGCATTTTTGAGTAAATAACATGTTGCTTTTTGCTTCCATTACTGTACATTTGAGAGTGACTGATGACTTAACAAGCTGGTTTGTGTTCAGCAGCCCACAGAGTGAAATGCACTGTTTTGCAGTGATTAGTCTAGAGGGGTAGAATTCATCTGACTTGAAAACAGTTTGTGACCCGTTGTCCTGTACATTTTGTCCAGGGCACTTCTTTTCGAACTTCTCATCTCTAAACTGCTTTATATCTTGTTGGCCTAATGCACAGCCAGACATTCTCTATTAGTTTCCCAAGATTGCTGCAACAAAGAACCACTAACTGAAGAAGTTTAAAAACAACAGGATATTTAATATCTGACAGTTCTGGGAGCTAGAAGTCCAAAAATGAGGTGTCAACAGGACCATATTTTCTAAGAGTTTAGGGGGAAAGCTGTTCTATGGATTTTGGGTTTTTTTTTTTTTTCCCCCTTAGGATCTGGAGATGCCAGCAATCCTTAACATTCATTGGCTTAGAGATGCATCACTCCAATCTCTACCTCCACTATCACATGATCATCTTCTCCTGTGTGTCTCTTTGTGTCTCTCCGCCTCTTCGAAGAGCACTGGTCATGTTGGTATAAAGGCACACCATACTCCTGCGTGACATCATATTAACCAATTACATGTGCAATGACCCTATTTCCAAACAAGCTTACCTGCTGCGGTACTGGGAGTTAAAACTTCAACATATCTTGTTGGGATATAAAATTCAACCTGTAACACACACCTAGGAGGAACATATCTGAGGACTGTCTACCAAGAGGACTGAATTAGAATTTCTACCTCTCTATATTTTCCTTGAAGTCATGAAGATAAACTACACTTCGTACATCTGTTGACTGATTAAGACCATCCAAGTATATCCCACCAGTATTTGAGGAATTATCATTGACCCTTCTTTTTCTTTGTTATCTGTTCTACATTTGACATGATTCTCATCTTATTCTTGGCTCTATGCTATATTTATCTGAACCAAATAAATCTAGGTTATACCACCTTGTGGCTATAATGAAGTCAGAGATATTATTGCCTAGACTTTGCTTATTTCCCCCAACTTTCCTATACCTCATGCTGCTTCCACTCCAAACTTTCTCCACCTACATGTAGGAGGTCCTTAGACAGCTCAAGCAGGCTCAATATGAATCATATGAATGTCATATGGTCATCTCAATAAATGCAGACAAAGCATTTGACAAAATTCAATACCTTTTCACAATAAAAACTCAATAAATTGGGTATAGAAAGAACATAGCTCAATATAATAAAGGCCATATATGCCAAGCCACAACTAACATTACACTCAATGGCAAAAAACTGAAAGCTTTTTTCTAAGACCAAGAACAAGGCAGGGGCACCTGGGTGGCTCAGTAGGTTAAGCCTCTGCCTTCAGCTCAGGTCATGATCTCAGGGTTCTGGGACCAAGCCCCACATTGGGCTCTCTGCTCAGCAGGGAGCCTGCTTCCCCCTCTTTCTTTCTTCCTGCCTCTATGCCTACTTGTGATCTCTCTCTCTCTGTCAAATAAATAAAATAAAAACAAAATCTTGAAAAAAAAAAAAAAGAACAAGGCAAGGATACTCTCACCACTTCTATGCAACATAGGACTGAAAGTCCTACCTACAGCACTTAGACAAGAAAAATAATAAAAGGCATCCAAACAGGAAAGGAAGAAGTAAAATGATTTCTGTTCACAGACGATAGAATTTTATGCGAAAAACCCTAACAATTCCTTATGAAAACTTTCACACTAAACAAATTAAACAAATTGCAGTATACAAAATCAACATATAAAAAAATCAGTTGCATTTTTGGGAATAAATCGAAACAATCTTGAAAGGATATTAAGAAAACAATCCCATTTGTTCCACATAGCATCCAAACAAAAACAAAATGCATATTTCCACATAGCATCCAAACAAAAACAAAAATACAAAAAGCTTAGGAATAAACTTAAGCAAGGAGCAGAAGACTCATGTACTAAAAACTACAAAACATCACCGGAAGATATTAAAGACAACAAAAATAAATGGGAAAATAGCCAGTGTTCATGGATAGAAAGACAAAATATTATTAAAATGCTTATACTATACAAAACAATCTATAGATTCGGTGCAATCCCTGTCAATGGGCCAAAGACATTCTTTTAAGAAATAGACAAAACAATTTTAAAAGTCATAGGGGGCCACAAAGGATCCCAAATAGTCAAAACCATCTTGAGAAAAAAGAATAAAGCAGAAGGCCTAACACATCCTGACTGCAGAATAATACATTACAAAGCTACAGTAATCAAATCAGTATGGAACTGGCCTAAAGACAGACTTACAGACCAGCAGAACAGCACAGAGAACTCCAAAATAAACACAAACACATTTAAGGTCATATGATCTTCTACAAGGATGTCAGGAATACACAGTGAGAAAAAAATAGTCTCATCAACAAACCATGTTAGGAAAACTGGATATCCACAAGCAAGAGAATGAAATTGGACCCTTATACCACATATAATAAAAACATATTCAAAATAGATTAAAGGCTTATGCTTAAGACTTAATGCTATAAAACTTCTCCTAGGAGAAAACATAGAGAAAATCTTCATAACATTAATCTTTAAGAATTTCTTGGATATGACACCACAAACACAGGTAACAAAAGCAAAAGCAAACCAGTGGGATTACATCAAGCTAACATGCTCCTGCAACAAGGGAAACAAACAACAGTGTGAAAAGGCAACCTATGGAATTGCAGAGAATATTTGAAAATCATGTATCTGATAGGAAGTTTAATTTGCAAAATACGAAACAAACTTCTACAATCCAATAGGAAAAAAACACAAACACCCCAATTAAAAACTGGCCTAAAGCCTTCATACAAATAGCCACAAAAGAAAAGATTTTTGAGATGAGCTCAAGATCACTGTTTATCAGGGAAATGCAAATCAAAACCATAGGGAGACACCATCTCACAACTGTTATGATGACCACTATCAACCATCAGAAAATAACAAGTGTTGATGATGATATGGAGATACTTAAACACTTGTGCACTGTGGGTGGGAATATAAAACGGTGCAGCCACTATGGAAAATAGTTTGGAAGTGCCTCACACGTATTAAAAATAGAACTGTCATATAATCCAGTAATATAAATATCCAATTCTGGATAAAAGAATTCAAAACAAGATTTTGAAGAGATATTTGCACTTCCATGTTCATTACATCATTATTCACAATAGTAAAGAGGTGGAAACAATCTAATTGTTCACAGGTAGATGAAAATATAAAGAAAATGTGATAAATATCAACAATGGGATATTATCAAATCAAAACCACAATGAGATATCACCTCACACCAGTCAGAATGGCTAAAATTAACGAGTCAGGAAATGACAGATGCTGGCGAGGATGCGGAGAAAGGGGAACCCTCCTACACTGTTGGTGGGATCCAAGCTGGTGCAACCACTCTGGAAAACAGCATGGAGGTTCCTCAAAAAGTTGAAAATAGAGCTACCCTATGACCCAGCACTTGCACTACTGGGTATTTAACCTAAAGATACAAACGTAGTGATCCGAAGGGGCACGTGCACCGAAATGTTTATAGCAGCAATGTCCACAGTAGCCAAACTATGGAAAGAACCTAGATGTCCATCAACAGATGAATGGATAAAGATGTGGGATATATACACAATGGAATACTCTGCAGCCATCAAAAGAAATGAAATCTTGCCATTTGCGATGACATGGATGGAACTAAAAGGTATTATGCTTAGCGAAATAAGTCAATCGGAGAAAGACAACTATCATATGATCTCCCTGATATGAGGCAGTGGAAATGCAACGTGGGGGTTTGGGGGATAGGAAAAGAATAAATGAAACAAGATGGGATTGGGAGGGAGACAAACCATAAATGACTCTTAATCTCACAAAACAAACTGAGGGTTGCTGGGGGGAAGGGGGCCAGCAGAGGGGGGTGGGGTTATGGACATTGGGGAGGGTAAGTGCTATGGTGAGTGCTGTGAAGTGTGTAAACCTGGCGATTCACAGACCTGTACCCCTGGGGACAAAAATACATTATATGTTTATTTAAAAAAAACTTTAAAAATTAATTAAAAAAACAAACAATGGGATATTATTCAGCTTTAATATACAATGGGATATTACTCAGCCATAAAAAAGAATGGAATCTAGCCATCTGTGACAACATGGATGGACCTAAAGGGTATTATGTGAAGTGAAGTATGTCAGAAAATACTGTACAATTTCATTTATGTGTGGAATCTAAAAAACCAAACAAATAAACAAACCAGAAATGGACTCGAACATACAGAGAATAATATGGTGGTTGTTGGAGGGGAGGGGTGGTGGGAAAATGGGAAAAGTAAGGGAAGAGGATTAGAAGGTACAAAATACCAGCTTTAAAATAAGCCACAGGGATGTAATGTATAACATAGGAAATATAGTTAATATTATAACACCTTTGTATATTGATAGATAATAACTAGCTCTATCATGGCAATCATTTTGTAATGCAAAGAAATGTTGAAGCACTTCGTTGTACACCTGAAACTAACATTATATGTCACCCACATTTCAATTTTAAAAGGATATCCTATCATGTACTACAACATGCATGAACCTGGAAGGGACACTACGCTATGGGAAATAAATCAGTTACAGGATAAACACTGCACCATGCCAGTTACATGAGGTATGGAAATCAGTCAATGTCAGAAACAGAAGGTAGAATGGTGGTTGCAAGTGGCTGGGTGGGGGAGAAGGAAATAGGGAGATGCTTTTGAGTGGGTATAGAGTCTCACTCATAAAGAAAATTCTAGAGATCTGCTGAATGACAACAGGCAATACTGTACTAGACACTCAAATATTCAGAGACTAGAGAGAAAACAGATTTCATGTTATGCATTTCTTACAAAAAAAAAAAAAATATATATATATATATATCTCACTTGAGTATCACCAGTGCCAACATTATATGTCACCTATATTTCAATCTTTTAAAAGGATATCCTATCATATACTACCACATGCATGAACCTTGAAGGGACACTATGCTATGGGAAATAAATCACACAAATCTTCATCTAATATTAGTCAGCATGCCCTGAAATATCCTTCTGCTTCTAGTTCTTTTTCCATGGATATTTGTATCTGGTCTTTATTGCTCTGGATTCTCTGGTCTAACTCAAGAATTCTGGCTCAAGTTGACCACTAGCAAAACCCTATTGAGTAACTGCCTCAGTGAGTCACCCAGAACACCACACACTAGTTCTTAGCAGACTGACTTAAATCCTAGCCATGTTTACCATGTCATTTCAATGCCCTTATATTTCAATCTAAATTTACCAAATTGCTAATTTGGATCCAGCAATATGCCAGCCAAGTGAGATATAAGATATGGATTTTTTTAAAACTATGTACCATTTAGTGAAACCTGACATCTATTATTCAATCTCAAGAGATTTTTATTAGATTAGAAGAGGATTAGGAGGTGTTCACAGAAAGCAGCATTTGATTCCAAGTAACAAAATCTAATTCAAACCACCTCAAGACAGTTTTATTACAGATGTCGTGGGATTCAAGATGCAACTAAAGAAGCAGGTTTCAGGGAAAAGCAAGATGTAGAATAGTTCCAGAATATTCCACAGAACTTTCCACATATGCACTTTATTATTCTGCCAAGAATGTGCCTTGGCTCTGTGCTTTTAGGCTTACTTCTTTAACCATTTTTCTTGGTGTTTTTATCTCAAAACCCAGGAATGCAAATGGATTGGCTCAGCTTCAGTTCTGTGCCTATCCAAATCATTTGTGACTTTAAGGTAAGAAATCAGAATCTTTATGGTTTGGGTTTCTTGGGCTGTAAGTGCAGAGTGACCCCTAAAATAGTATTGCTACCAACGGAAGAGGAAACTTGCTTAGTACACACCATAAGCTAATTCTCTATTTTGGTTGAAAGTCTCAATGTTGACTACCTGTTGGTATTATTTGCCATTTATTTGGTGCACTGAAGTGTTGCCTTGAGCACCTCCTTCATGCACATCATTGAACTGGGTGTTTTGAGGGATAAATTTATAAATAATTTATAATCAGTGAAAAACAGAAGCTTATAAAGCAAAGTTAAACCCAGTAGTTATAAAACAAAGTACTCTGGGAAGACTGCCCTTAAACCCCAAAAAAGATAAGAGTTGGGGGAAAGACTTTCAGGAAATAATAGTATTTGAACTGATCTATGAAACTAGATAAGGACTTCCTCAAGCATAAGAAATGAGCAGGAAGGGCATTGTAAGCAGAAAGAGTATGATGATGCTATAAAAGCATGGATATACAAGGCAGGTTTAGGAAATTTCCCATGTTCTGTTGTCATTGCACTTTGGGTATATAGGTCTTGATGGCTAGTGTTACGAAATAAGCAGGTTGAAGCCAAAGACAAAGAAACAGAATTATATACCAAAGCAATGTTAGTTGGAATAAGAATGAAGAATGGACTGAAGAGGTATTTTGGAGGAAAGTCTGCCCAATAACATTAATAGCAAATTTCACAGGAGTAAAAAAAAAAAAACATCAAATCTGAATTTGAACGGTTGAAGGAATCTTAGAATTGGAAGGAACTTCAGAGACTGCATGAACTTCTTCATTCTGCAGATAAATAATCTGATCTCTCATAAAGTCTTAGCTTTCCCACAAATAGTTTCCCACAAATAGTTAACAGAAGGTCTGGATTATAACTTGGGGCTCAATTCTCTGTCCAGTTCTGATCTTCAGAGAAACTACGCCCAAATATCTATACTACAGTGGAAGACAACTTATTCTACCCTAAGCTCTCTTTGCAGTCTTTCTCCAGCATTTTTCATGTGCTCTGCATCCAGTCAAACAATCACTTGCATAAGACTAGATGTGTGCAATGACTTTCTGCTTCAAGGCCTTTGTTCATATTACCTTCATCAGGAATTCTGCATCTTTTCCATGACTGCTTGCCTACGGTATTGTCTATTTCACAAAGCCCAGCCCCGGTATGCCTTCTCTAGCAATCCACCTAAATTGTCCCCACCATCCCATCCCAGTCAGAAGTAATCTCTCTTTTCTGAATTCCTACAAGATTGTAACTCCCTTGATATGTGTTCTATTATATATTACACTGAAGTTACAGAAATATATTCCATCATGTAACAAACTAAGAGACTCTCAAATGAAGCAAACATGGCTATTCGCATTCATTATATTCCATAGCATCAGCCCCAAACATGTCACATAGATGCTAAAGAAGTATGTCTAAAACGCATGAATACATACTTGGACTTGGAGTGTGTGTGTGTGTGTGTGTGTGTGTGTATAGGAGGGAACTCTTTCTTTTTGTCACGTGAACACTTCTTCAGTTGGGACATAATTAACATTTAAACAACTCTATTTTCTCTACTCTGCTATTTTAATCAAAGTAGTAGTTTTCATATTGAACATAAACACCTCTTTTGGGATGCAACTTCTCATTTCAGAAAGACACTGCGAAGGTAGATCTATCATAAAAGGTTTACTATACCAGCCCTCATCCTTTTCAAATTTTTATCACTAAGCAATTTCTCTTCTCGACATGCCTACAGCAGAAGACATAATATATCTCCCAGGCAACCAGCCATTTACATAGCTGAGATTATTAAAATAAACTGAGGGTTTATCCTATGTATAAAAAGTGGGTTTAAATTACCCTGCAGATTGATATAATCTCACGGATTGTAGATAGGTCTTTATTCCTACAATGATTTTACCTACTTGCTTATTCTGGCTTGAAATTCATGGAGCTGAGGATCCATTTATTTCACAACTGGAAATGAAGCTAGAAATGCTTCAGCTACTCCTCTCTCTGACATTATCAGAACAAACCTAGAGTTTATCTTATGAATAAAAAATAGGTTTAAATTATTTTTGATAAATATAATATCACATATAATCAATGAGTTACTATTCCTAAAATGATCTTGCCTACCTGATTACTCTTGCTTGAAATCTGAGTGGGAACAAGGGTGAGGACTTTTATTACATAGTCAGAAATCAGGTAACTTCATCAGAATGCTTCATAGATTCAAATTCACACTACGGTGTAAGTGACTTGTGTTAGATACTTTCTTGCAGCAGACTTTCAGAGCAGAAGGGGCCTTAAGTGACTTAAAAGAAAAATAGTTCTTATGAGTGGGGAAAAGGGAGATTTCTCTAGTAATTATACATACTTTCATCAAGAACCCTGGAGCCCAACAACATAAATAGCTTCTTCATTATAAGTATTTTTAGATTAATCTAGGGATTTGAATTATTCAGGTAATTGTTCCTCAGATAGAAAGGTTGGGTCTGACTATACATGGCTAAAGTTAACTGTTCAAAATTAATTCATGATTTTAGCCTTAAAATCAGTTCCTCTTCTATTCCTTTTTCTCAAGAGAATAGCCCCATGATTAATTCAGTTGCACAACCTAGAAATCTATATGTTGTCTTTAACATTGAACTCTTCCTTGCCACCTACATTCAACTGACCACCAAATGCTGTGTATTGTTTTATAAATACCTCTTGAAAAACCTATGCTGCCCTCCCTCTACTACCATCACCACCCTATTTCGAGCTACCATCACGCATCAGTAACTTTCCAACCCAAATTGCAACAACTCTAGAATGCTTCCAATCCATTTTTCATACTGCATTTACTTACTCATTCATCCATCCATCCACTCAACAAGTATGCGGTGAGAACCTTCCTAGGGCCAAGCACTCCCCTAGATACAAAGAAAACATCAGTGAATAAAGTGAATATCAGTGAATAAAGTGCCTGCAATCAGGAAGCTAAACATTTTAGTGGCGAGAGATGGACAATAAACAAAGAGTTGTAGACAGTAAATAGAAACAAAGAATTATACAAAGGACAAGAGTGGTAAGTGCTGTGGAAAAAAAAGTGAACCAGGAAAAGGAAATAGAACATATGGAAGAAAGCTTTTTTGATAATCAGGAAAAGGTTCTCTAAAATGATATTTGAGCACAGACCTAACAAAATTGATGGAACAAGACTTATATATAAGTAGGGGAATAGCATTCCATGGAAAGGTAAGTAAGTACAAAAGCACTGAATAAGTTTATTATGTTGAGGAATAGCAAAAAAGTAGTGTGCTGGGGTATCGCAAGTGATAGAGAGTGGTTGGTAAAACATTAAGTCAGAAAGGTAATGGTGCAGAACTTTATAGGCCACATTAACTATCTTAGGAATTTATTTTGAGTGAGATGGGAATCCTTTACAGGAATTTGAGCAGCAAAGCTACTTAACCTCTTTAAATTTTTGGAAGGTCACTCTGGCTGCGTTGTGGCACAGACTCTGTAGGGGGCATTAAAATCAAAAGAAGACAGATCAGGGGTGCCTGGATGGTTCAGTGGGTTAAAGCCTCTGCCTTCGGCTCAGGTCATGATCCCAAAGTCCTAAGATCGAGCCCCACGTCGGGCTCTCTGCTCAGCGGGGAGCCTGCTTCCTCCTCTATCTCTCTGCCTGCTTCTCTGCCTAATTGTGACCTCTGTATCTAAAAAGAAAGAAAAAAAAAAAGAAGACCAACTAGTTGTGGATCCATTAAAATAGTCCAGAAAAAAAGAATGGTTATGGTAGAAAGGTCAAGGACAGACTTTGCAGCTATCTTGAAGATGGAGCAGACAGAATGTGCTACTGTAAGACATGTACAGGGTCGGGGTAATAGAGGGGTCAGATGTAACTCCCAGGTATTTGGACTTAGTAACTGAAGGATGACACTACCAGTCAGTACAAGTGTAGGAGACTGGGGAAGGATCAAAGTTGTGGGGGAGGTGGGGTGTGGGTGTGGGGGTGTGTTGTGACCACAATCCCTTTTTGCCCAATAGTGCCCAATGACTTTTTATTTCATATTCTCCATAGCAGCCATGTCGACAATAGCCAAACTGTGGAAGGAGCTGAGATGCCCTTCAACAGATGAATGGATAAAGAAGATGTACATAAACAAACACAATGGAATATTACTCAGCCATCAGAAAGGATGAATAACCCACCATTTGCATCGACATGGATAGAACTGGAGAGGATTATGCTCAGTGAGGTAGGTCAAGCAGAGAAAAACAATTATATGATTTTACTCATATGTGGAACATAAGCAATATCACAGAGGACCATAGGGGAAGGGAGGGAAGTCCAAAGAGGGAGAAATCAGAGAGGGAGATGAACCATGAAAAAATAAGGACCCCAAGAAACAATCCAGGGGTGTCAGAGGGGAGGGTGGAGGGGGTAACAGGGTGAAGCATATTGAGAAGGGCACATGCTATGATGAGCACTGGGTGTTATACTTAACTAATGAATCACTGAACACTACATCAAGGACTAATCATGTACTGTGCAGTGGCTAACTAAACATAGTAAAAAAAAAAAATTTCACATTCTCTCTTCTGTATGTTTTTGTATCACCAGGGATAAAACACCCACAAAGTATAACAAACTCCCTAGTAATCTGGGTTTTTCTTGGATTCTTCTAAAGAGATGTGCTGAATGAACCGAAGATGACAGAAAAGGAGAAGCCCTTTTATTCTGATTCTGGGGGCAATTAAAACAGCAGCTGCATTATCAGCAAAGAAATTATGTACGATGGCACATAACAGGCTCCACCTGTATCAATGGAAGTTTCAGGATGTTCAGTGGGACAGACTTCCGTATTCCTCCTTAGCAGCAATAGCAAGCAAAGACATTTTTCTAAACATGCCCCCTCATGCTTTTCTATCCAGGACAGTTCCAATTTCTTGATCTTTAGGAAACAATATTCTTCTCCCATTTGATTTCAGCTCATCTAATACCTTTCTGAACTTTGCCTAAATTTACTCTCCTCCTGCTTGAAATGTGCAAAATGGTTTAGCTTTTCCTGACAGCACCATGACCAATATAGTACCTGAGATTTCCCTCAAAGGTAGAAATCTGGAACTGAATTTCAAACTCGACTACACTTAAACACAGTGGTTACCTCATGGCCAGTGTAAACAGAATGTTGGTGTGTGTGGGTAACAGTTTATATGAGGATTGGAAGGCTAGAAATTTGAGAAGGACAAGACTAGAAAACCGGAGATCTAGGGAATAAGGATGTATTAGGAATGGGCGCTATATGAGGGTATTAACACCCAAGTATGAATATTCTTCTGAGTGCACACACTATAAAGAAGGATTTCAATAATCTGGGGGAGAAGATGTCAAACCAATCCTGTAGGCATCTTGTCTCAATCACCTAAGGCTTGTTCGGTGAGCTTGTACACAAACTGTCCGGACCATTAGGTATAATGGCAAAGCATAAACTTGACCTCACCAAGGATGAGCTAGCTAACAAGATGGCAGTGTTACTATTGATCACCCTACCCGAAATTCTTTAATAGTTTTCCATTGCTCTTCAGATAAAGATACCAGTAATTAATATTGATTAAATTGTTGTACATAATGTAGCCCTGTATCGATCAGAATAATCTGGGTAACACCGCAGTATCAAGCAGCTTATCAATGTCCTCATAGGCTAAAAATAAAAAATGCTTTCTTTCTCCCTCTTGCTACATGTCCATTGTGGGCTGGCTGAGGTTCCCCATGATCCTGTTGGAAGGATCTATGCTGACGGATTGTTCAAAGGAAGAGTGCAGTGAATCATTCCCAATTCATTAGCCAAGGTCTATTGCACCATCAGACCTAATTTCATGAAGTAGAGAAATACAATCACACCATGTTGCTTTCTATGCCAGTCTCACAGGTCCTTGCATCATCCTCCACGCTGATACAGGAACTTCTCCTAGCCTAAAATGGTCTTTCTCTTATTGACCAAGTTAACTCTGTCTCATACGTAAGATCTCAGCCCATGCATGACTTATTGGAAGAAAGCCTTCCTTTATTTGCCTGACTCCATTACATACCTCCATCATACACTTTTAGTGCCGTGTACTCCGTGTGCCTCTGCCTAGATTGCCATCGTTGTGTGAGCAAGGGTCTTATTTTTTTCAATCAATGTCTACTCAGCACGGCCCTGTGCCTTCGAGTTCATAGGTGCTAAGTACCTACTGCTTAAATAAGTGAACGGATGCAGCAGAAAGAGACCAACCCTTTCCTCTCCAGTGACTCATATATTCTATTAAGAGTAGTCAAGAATTATCAATACAAGATGTTATTTCTCTTCATCTGTCTTCTCCTAGCGCCGCTGTTATCACTGGAGTTCTTATAGCGCACGTCTTTACAACAACCTCAATGTTCTCTGCCGCATATAACCGGCTGTGTACCTACGGTATCCTGTTCAAAGGTCTCCAGGGGTGATTAAAATTACCCAAAGATAATGTTTTATGTCTTAAAATCACTCCTGTTGTATATTTTAACTTACCAGTATAAAAGCCCCAAATATTGACACTAGGAATATCCAGGAGCTATCCTTCCCCAGAGCAGATAATCTTAAACCTATGAAGTTAGAATCTTAAACTAAATTGCCTGCAGAAGCAGTTCTAGTTGACATTCATAAAGCACTTGCATTTTCAGTCCCCTGCTCGAAATGCAATTGTCCTTTTCATGCCACATGAATGAATGAAGGACTGCTCAATTCTTCCCTGTGGTAGGTTAGCCTAAACCAATCCAAAACAAAAGTTTTTCTTCATGAAGGCTTATATTACTTCTTAATTGCTTGATTCCACTGAGAGGCTGCTGTTTTTTCTCTCCCAAATAAATAGCTCTCTTTAGTTAGCCTCTGTGGTATGTATGAAAGGGCTTGAATGCCAAACATAAAACAGACTCAAAGAGTCAGAAACAGAACATGCAGATCACCTCCACAGAATTCCCTAATGCTGTGAAATGATTCCACTGCTTTGTTATGCTACCAGACTGCATATCTAATGCCTCTTCTCTTCATTCATGAGTGTTTAAACATTTTAATGAATATGTTATTTACTGTAATAAAGTCAGAGTCTGCTGTTAAATTAATAGAGCAGTGTAACCAAGAATCCCATAACAGCAATTTATCCCTGCTCAGTATTACTGAATTCTAAATACAAGATTGCTATACATTTGAATCCTCTGCTAGTCTACAGATGTTGTATACTCTTTAGCGGCAAATGATAATCAAATTCAAGTGTGTGTGTGTGTGCAGGCATGTTTGTATACATTATGCTTCAATGTGGTTGTTGGAATCAGTGAGCCATGGAGAGACACAGGCTAGCTTCAAACCCTGGCTCCACTAGCTCTGTATACACTGAATTCTCTCCAAGCCACAGTTTTCTCATCTGTAAAAGGGGAATGATATCAGTCTCTCTCATTAGGTGGTTCAGATAAAATGAGATCTTATGCACATAGCATGATGCCTGACATACGTCAAGGCTATAATTATCAGTTATCAAAAAACTGATAATCATCAGTTATCAATCAGTTATCAGATATCAATATCAGATATCAATTAAGTTGATATCAATCTTATATCAAATATAAGAGCTGATCACTGTCACCACTCATCCATTCACAGCTTTTGAATATTAGAAAAAGGCACCCCTCGTATCAGAAGAAGCAATCCTGTTACAAAGTGTAAAACTCCATTAGTGAAGCATGAACTACATTTCAGCACACAGGCATCCTCTTAGTTGACCGTGCTTGTACAGAGTAAAACTTATCTAATAAAATGCTTTATCTCTGGAGTTGATCTTATATTCTTCCTCTCTACCTCAGTCAACATATCTCCTTTTTTTTTCCATCCTTCATCTCTTTTTTAAAGTTTTAAGATAAGTTGGGTTTTGTATATCCAACTGAAAATGATCTCTAGAAAAGAAAGATATCTGTATCTTCTTTGGTGTAGGCATCCCAAGGTAAGGATTTTGTCTTTTTTATCTGATTCCTGAGCACCTAGACCTGGACTTACCTTATAATGGAAATTCAGTGTTTGTTGAATGAGTGAAGAATTAATAAGAAAGGGTATGTTCCACTTTGTCTTAAAATTTAATTGATAAATTAAATTGATAAATCTTATTAGTCAGAATTTCTCTTTAAACATCTCTAATACCATGATGATCTAAATCATCTCAAGCACATGTAACTGGGGAGGAGGAACCAAATGATAATAGAAAATTGATCTTGATCAGACATTGACATCAAGACAAGATATCAGACATCAGTCAAGACATCACACATTGTTCTTGATCAGACGTTGACATCAAGACAAGAGCTGATCCTAACTTAAGTCTAACTCCAGTTTAAAGTTTCTGCAGAGCAATATTACCAGTTCTTAATCAGGCTTGAATTCTTCATTCTACAGCCAATGTAGGGTAACAAAAGATACTGAAATGTCCAGAAAACTGACTTCTTTCCTGTTGAATTAACCAATTTTTAGAATATGATTATTTGCTTACTCAGGTAACCCACTGGGTATAAAAACATTATGTTTTTCCCTCTCTTAAGCTGTTGAAAGCATATTTTTCTAAATCACTCACATTCAAACAATGTCACAAGAATGAAGCAGAAGCACAGAACCATAACACTAGTTCAGTGAATGAAACACAGCAATAGAAAATCCAAGGGGATCCTGAGTATAAAGCAATAGGCACAGTTACAAACAATCACACTTACATAAAAATCTTGATAACATAGTCTGGAAGATAACCCAAATATATGAAACAAAGTGATCTTTTAAAATCATAATCTAATCATCAAAGACTGCCCTGACTGCTTTATTTAAAATCACAGGTAATTTCCAACATCCCACCCCTGGCAATCCTAACCTTAGGTGGCCTTAAATTTCATTGCTTTTTGATTTATCATAAAATTCAGTAATTAGGCCTACTGTTTGTTGTCTATCTTCACCACCTATACACAAACTAGGGTATACACTTAATGTTCAGTACAAGCTAGAATGTGTGTGTTATATCACTAATGTATGCCAAGGACCAAGACCCTTTCTGGGCATATATTAAGACTTTCAATATATTTGTTGGATCAATTAATGTCATTCCTTTGGTTAAAATATTTTATTGGCAAGTTAAGCAAACCAGACAAAATGGATGCATTCCTAGAAACCTATAAACTTCCAATACTGAATCAGGAAGAAACTGAGACTCTGAATAGACCAATATCTAGTAATGAGATTGAAGCAGTGATCAAAAACCTCCCAAAAAACAAGATTTCAGGACCTGACAGATTCCCTGGAGAATTCTACCAAACATTGTAAGAAGAAGTAATACCTATTTTCCTGAAGCTGTTTCAAAAAAATAGAAACAGAAGGAAAAATTCCAGACTCTTTCTATGAAGCCAGCATAACCCTGATCCCCAAACCAGGCAAATACCCCACCAAAACGGAGAATTTCAGACCAATATCCTTGGTGAATATGGATGCCAAGATTCTCAACAAGATCCTAGCTAATAGGATCCAACAGTACATTAAAAAGATTATATACCATGACCAGGTGGGATTTATCCATGGGATGCAGGGATGGTTCAACATTCACAAATCAATCAATGTAATAGAACAAATCAATAAGAAAAGAGAGAAGAATCACATGGTCCTCTCAATTGATGCAGAAAAAAACATTTGACAAGATACAACATCTGTTACTGATTAAAATGCTTCAAAGTATAGGGATAGAGGGAACATTCCTGAACTTCATAAAATCTATCTATGAAAAAACCACAGCAAATATCATTCTCAATGGGGAAAAGCTGAAAGCCTTCCCTTTGAGATCAGGAACACGATAAGGATGCCCACTCTCGCTGAGCAACAGCAGTCAGACAACAAAAAGAAATAAAAGGTATTCAAATTGGCAAAGAAGAAGTCAAACTCTGTCTCTTTGCAGATGACATGATACTTTATATGGAAAACCCAAAAGACTCCACCCCCAAACTACTAGAACTCCTACAGCCATTCAGTAATGTGGCAGGACACAAAATCAACGTACAGAAATCAGTTGCTTTCTCATATACTAACAATGAAAATACAGAAAGGGAAATTAGAGAATCAGTTCCATTTACTATAGCACCAGGAACCACAAGATACCTGGGAATAAACCTAACCAAAGAGGTAAAGGATCTGTACTCGAGGAACTACAAGAACACTCGTGAAAGAAACTGAAGAAGACACAAAAAGATGGAAGACCATTCCAGGCTCACGGATCAGAAGAATAAACATTGTTAAAATGTCTATACTGCCCAGAGCAATCTACACTTTCAGTGCCATCCTGATCAAAATTTCACTGGTATTTTTCAAAGGGCTGGAACAAACAATCCTAAAATGTGTATGGGACCAGAAAAGACCCCGAATTGCTAAGGAAATTTTGAAAAAGAAAAACCAAACTGGGGCATCATGTTGCCTGATTTCAAGCTTTACTACAAAGCTGTGATCACCAAGACAGCATGGTACTGGCACAAAAACAGACATATAGACCAGTGGAACAGAGTAGAGAGACTAGATATAGACTTCTAACTCTATGATCAAATAATCTTCGACAAAGCAGGAAAAATTATACAGTGGAAAATAGTCTCTTCAAAAATGTGCTGGAAAAATTGGACAGCTATGTATAGAAGAATGAAACTTGACCATTGTCTTACACCACACACAAAGGTAAACTTGAAATGGATAAAAGACCTCAATGTGAAGGACAAATATATCAAAATCCTAGAGGAGAACATAGGCAGTAACCTCTTCGACATCAGCCACAGCAACTTCTTTCTAAATATGTCTCCAAAGGCAAAGGAAACAAAAGCGAAATTAACTTTTGGGACTTCATCAAGATCAAAAGCTTCTGCACAGCAAAGGAAACAGTCAACAAATCAAAGAGGCAACCCACAGAATGGGAGAAGATACTCACAAATGACACTACAGACAAAGGGCTGATATCCAAGATCTATAAAGAACTCTTCAAACTCAACACACACAAAAGAGATAATCACATCAAAATATGGGCAGAAGACATGAACAGACACTTCTCCAAAGAAGACATACAAATGGCTAACAGGCATAGGAAAAAAATGTTCATCATCACTAGCCATCAGGGAGATTCAAATCAAAATCACATTGAGATACCACCTTACACCAGTGAGAATGGCCAAAATCAACAAGACAGTAAACAAGTGTTGGAGAGGATGTGGAGAAAGGGGAACACTCTTACACTGTTGGTGGGAATGCAAGTTGGTGCAGCCACTTTGGAAAACAGTGTGGAGATTCCTTAAGAAATTTAAAAAAAAAGAGCTACCCTATGACCCTGCAATTGCACTACTGCGTATTTACCTCAAAGATACAGATGTAGTGAAAAGAAGGGCCACCTGTACCCCAATATTCATAGCAGCAATGGCCGCAGTTCCCAAACTGTGGAAGAAGCCAAGATGCCCTTCAATGGATGAATGGATAAACAAGATGTGGTCCATATACACTATGGAGTATTATGCCTCCATCAGAAAAAAATGATACAACTTTTGTATCAACATGGACAGGACTGAAGGAGATTACACTGAACGAAATAAGTTAAGCAGAAAGGTCAATTATCATATGGTTTCACTTACTTGTGCAGTGTAAGGAATAACATGGAGGACATTGGGAGATGGAGAGGAGAAGTGAGTTCGGGGAAATCGGAGGGGGAGACAAATCATAAGAGACTGTGGACTCTGAGAAACAAACTGAGGGTTTTGGAAGGAAGGGAGTGGGGGGCTGGCGAGCGTGGTGGTGGGTGTTTAGGAGGACACTATTGCATGGTGCACCGGGTGTGGTACATAAACAATGAATTTTGGAACACTGAAAAAAAATAAAATTAAATTTTTAAAAATGTTATTGGTTTCCATGACATAAATTAAAATCCATATGCTTAACCAAGGCTATATACCCTTTGCCCTTCCCATTTCAGCTTGTATCTCTCTCTTGCCTATACCTTTACGAACCTATGGACTCCTGCCATGTGACAAATATGCCAAATTCTTTCCTATATCAGGGCCTTCTTGCATGTTGTTCCTTCTATGTAGAGCATTCTCCTTCCTATTTCCTCCTCCTACCAGTTTCTTCATCTTTTATTAGCCAAGTTCTTAATCTATCCTTTATTGTTCTACTGGTGTCTTCCCTCATTAGCCTAAGTGAGTATCTCCCTGCCCTCCACATACACACCATTTTTCTCCATCTTAGTACACAACAATTGACAACTACATATGTATTTAGTTATTTTCTCCCTCTGGCCCTCCATTAAACTCTATCATAAGAATAAAAACTCATATTTCCATAGTTGTTGGTTTCCTAGATTTAGCACATAACAAACACTAGAAAAATGACAGGTGAGTACACGAGAAGATATTAGAACAAAGCTCTTAATTCCTTTACTAGGGAATTTCCTTACTCTGAGTCTGTTTGACCTCCTACTTCCTAGATTCAGACTTCTAATTCTAATTCAAAGTCAAAATTAATTAAGTACTCTGATCATTCTTCATTAAGTTGAGCATGGCCATGCAATGTTACACCTGCAGCTATTCAGAAATATGCAGATGTATAGCATCAGGACTAAGACTAACAAAATGTTTGGGCATTTTTTTCACTATATTCTTTGTGAATATGTATTTGAGAGAGAAGACTCATTGCAAATGATTTACACTAGTTAATTACCGATGTGTCCATACACATATATTTTACTATCATCTGAATCAATATGCAATTCAGATTGGCCCTAAATCCTCTCCACTTTTATTTCATATAAATTTATTACTCCTCACTCAGTGCTGTAAAGTTTAATTAAAGTCAGTGACTGCATCTTGATTACTCTAATTACTTGACACATAGCTTGTGAGCACGTACAATGCTAAGCACAAGCAGGGATCAGTTCCTCCTATTTTATTAAAGTTTCTTTCTGACTACCATTTATAGAAAAGACATTTTACTGATCACTGGAGAGTGAATGACCTATGGTCTCTGTTTTCAGTTAGTATGTAATTGGACATGCCATACTCTTAATTTAGTTGTTGTGTTTATTATTGTTGTTGTTTACCTGTTAGTTTCAGGAGCTTTAGAATATTACCATAACCAAAATATTTGTTATTAAATGCACAATAAAACTGCACATGTTTATTTAAAAGTAACTATTCCACCAGCCCTTCTGACTTCTGTTCTTATACCTTGGTCTTATCACCTGCTGATCTGGACTTTCTTCCCAGGCCACTGACTCTTCAAGGTATGTCTTAAATCTTACCTCTCCTGGAGGGTGATCTTGATTACCACGAATTCCTTACATCTCCACTTTTTGACTTATAAAACTTAACCTATTACTACATAATTTTTGTTCATTTATATATTATGTAACATTATTTTTAAGGAGTTTCATGGATTCACACATGTGGTAAATACTCGGTTGGACAACAGTAATGGACCCTATGACGGTCTACCTAATCTCTCCCTTCAGGACCAATGAAATCATTTGAAGTCATTCCCTGATGCAGGGTGTGTTGGCTGCTTACCACCCAACTGAGTGCCTCCCCAGGATTTGCTTTCAAATGAGGAAAACTATTGCACCCAAATTTTCATTCCCCCAGACCTGGGGAAGTCCACATCCATGACCACCCAATGTGAAAACACACATGCCAATTTCCCTTCTCTCGAAGGTCAACTTTGAAGGGCTATCTGGGTGCCAGAGCTCTCCAGGAGTTCACCTGAAGCAAGGGGCACCAGCATCTCAGTTCAAATCCACCGTCTGTCCACTGACAGATGTTACCGAAAGCACTCCTCAATAAACTTGCTTCGCAAATTTCCATTTCAGAGTCTATTTCCTAGGAAAACAGATTTATTACATCTCAGCTGTGCTTCTAGACTTGGTTCTTGGAAGAATTTATCAATTCAGGAATCCTGAGCAGGCAATTGATGAAAATTATCATTATAGGGAACACTTCTTTAGCACTTATGAACCAACACCATGCTATTAATTCCCCACATCATCCTTATGAATGCTATTGTAATCCCTTTCCAGATGAAAAACTAAAGGTCAGGAAGTGTAAGTAACTTGCAGAAGGACCTACAGCAAGAATGTGGCTAGTAACAAAATGTGAATCCTTAATTAACATACAATGTAAATGATTACACTAGCTTAATTTTTTAAAAAAACATTTCATCACCAACCTCTTGGGTAAAGCTTCCCCTACCCTTTCTGAAAGTGCTGTGTTAGGAAGCAAGCACCCTGCAGTAAGACATCTCCTTTGAGGAGACTCATATTTTAAAGGAAGAGAAACTAGAGAAAAGTTTGAGTCCAGATTATAGTGCAGATAATACCTACTGATATTGGCTAAATACAATAACATTCTTCTGTTTCATTGGATTTTCTTTTTTTTTTTTTTTAAGATTTTATTTATTTTTTTGACAGACAGAGATCGCAAGTAGGCAGAGAGGCAGGCAGAGAGAGAGGAGGAAGCAGGCTCCCCGCTGAGCAGAGAGCCTGATGTGGGGCTCTATCCCAGGACCCTGGGATCATGACCTGAGCCGAAGGCAGAGGCTTTAACCCACTGAGCCACCCAGGTGCCCCTTCATTGGATTTTCTATGGAGAAAACTCACATAATTTGGAACGCTATTATAGAACCATGACCATCAGCTAAAGTAAAACCGATTAACACAGCTTCCAACAACATGATATTTCCCAGCCATGTAAAGATTCAGGTTTCCAAAGACAAAAAGTCTTGGCATTTCTGAAGAACCTGGATTCCTTTCAAGTAATTAGCGTGTGTTTCCTAAATGGGGGGGGGGGTTGGGGGAAAGGAAAGTAGGAAAAAGAGGGATAGGAAGCAAGGAAGGAGGAAAATGCAACAGGAAGAGCAAGAAAGTTTTTTAGGAGTAGATGAGATATATAGCAAATACAATTTCCACTACAATTATACTTACACTAATTATGAGGTTAATTATGAGATTAATATCATTGATTAAGAACTGTAACAAATCCACTCTGTCACGGGTTATGCATCTAGTTTAACGTTTTGTTTCTGTTGGTCTAGTAGAAGCAATTTATTACCAGGATGACAAAAAAAAAAAAAAAAACACAACAACAAAACAACTTTGTCTAGCTATTTTAATTCTTCTATCATATTAAGTATTCTGCAAGGAAATGTTTTAAAAGGATGAGGAAATCTGTCAACATTTTTTCTGGGGATTAATTTTTAAGTTGATTAATCGAAGTCTTTCCAACATACTTGAATTGGAATAGGGCTATGTGCTGGAAGGTAAAGACGAGGTGGAGGCACATCTTCGTCCTATACTAATTCAGAGAATTCACATTTTGTAGCCTGAAACTGCCGATTCATGTGACTTGCTGAAACTTGAAAATCTCACTGCACCTCTGAATTTGAGAATAGGCTCAAAAGAAAAAGAAGATGAATAATTTTTGAGGATCTTTGACTCTGTTTTAAAGCTTAAAAAGAATAATTCCTTATAATTATAGGAGGTGATAAAAGACTGAAGGAAAGCTGATTAGTCCCCATGTAAATGAAATTATATTTTAGAGCTGGAAATACCTTTATGAACCTTGTTAAAGAACACAGCCAAATTGTGAAAAGGTAAACATAAAATATTTTGTTTATCTTTTACAATTGGTAGCCTTTTATTTAGTCATTGTCAAATGTCTAAAGGAAAGAAGCTTCATGCTGAGATATAAAACATAAAGTCAGGATATTAATAAAGCATCAAATCCTGGCTTTCCATTAAATAAACAAACTGATCACATCAGAAATTTATGAAAAGAAAGAGAAATGCACTAACTTCTAATGGCCCTGTCTGTCTAATTACTGCATGGTTACAGTCTGGAAATTAGCAAGGACATAGGTCATACTTTAAGGCAGAAATATTGTACTTGATCAAATATTCTTCATATAAATATCAGAGTAAATTTACTGTGCTGAGCCTCTTTAAGCTCTAGAAATTATAAAAGACTCTAAACTTAAATTTTATATAAGCCACAAGGCATGGTTTATTTCATAAATCATTTTGATTTCTTTAAGGGTCAAAGACACTCATCTCAATTCGTGAATGAAACATGCACTGAACACTCGACACAAAGCACTGTAGTAAGTATTATGAAAAATGTGAAGATTAAAAACATTTCATTCTGCAGTTAGTAAGGTTAGAGTATGGTTCATTGATTTTTGGAAACGTATTTAGCTGAACTCTTAATGGGGCCCATGGGGGACCATTTCCTGAGTTGTCACAATAGGAGAATAGGGTGGGGGAGATGAGGAGCAAGTTGAGAAAGCTCATGTTTCCTCAAAATTATTTTCCTTTCATTCATATCTATACACTCCTTTATAAAATGTAGTTTAAAGTTTCTGAGGAAAGTTTTCTGTCTGACCAAAATGCATTTCTTGTTTTGCTTTACAAACATTAGAAAAACAGTGGAGAGTTGAAACAAATTTGGGTAAATTTCTGTGGTTTACTTTTTCAACTTTCAACAAATATTTACTTTCTACAAATGATATAAACACTGAAAGAATGTAAGAGAATACTGTGAACTTCATGCCAATAAATTTGATGACTTACATGGAAATGAACACATTCTTTGAAAAACACAAGTTACCAAAACTGACACAGGAAGAAGTAGAAAATACAAATGTTCCCATATTAATTAAAGAATTTGAATTTGCAATTAAAATTTTTCACACACAAAAAAAACTCCAGGCCTAGATATCTTAAGCAGTGAATTGCTCCAAATATTTAAGGAGGAAATAATACCCATCATATAAAAATTCTCAGAAAATAGAGGATAGCTTCTCCCTACATCTCTGATATCAAAGTTTGGCAAATTCATAAACTCATTTTAAGAAAATTACATTCCAGTATACCTCATGAACATACACACAAAATCTTTAAAGAAATGTAACAAATGAATCTGGCAATTTATATAAAGAATAACACATCATAAGCACATAGAGCTTATTCCAAAAATACAAGATCAGTTGAAAATCATCCAATGTCACTTCCATATTAATAGAATAAGGCAGAAAAGCCATATTATCTCTTCAATAGCTATAGTAAAGTATTTGAAATAATTCAGTACTTATTCATAAAAACAATTCTCAGCATACTAGTAATAATGAACATCTATGAAAAACCTAATGCTAATTATACTTAAGAGTGAAACACTAGAAAGCTTCCACCCCAAGGCAAGTAATTCTACCCTTTCAACTATTCAACACTGTACTAGGTATTGGGAAAATAGCAGTAAATAGCACTGAGCAAGATGAGCAGACATCTGTCTCTCAAAAATTTTAGATGCTTTCATATAAATGAATAATAATATAGGAATTTCACTAGAAGTACTAGAACTTACCTATTTATTTTAGTTAAGGTGCCACATGGATGGATTACTTAACATTTGACTTAAATGCAAATATGCCACAAACTGAAACAACATGCTGATTTCCTGGCCACATCATCACAAGTAGGAACTGAAAAATATTCAAAAGCAAGACTCTGTGCCATGATCACAAGCATTCTACATCACCAATTTGTCCCACATAAGCAATTGATTTTCTTAAAAATCTTTTTCTGAGCTTACTGTGCTTTGAAACATACTTCACATCTAAAAATAAAATACATGTATATACCACTTCTACAAAAAGGGGGGAAGAGATCTATTCAAACTGTAAGCTTTTAGAAAATATGCACACCCACGTTGAGGCTGTGTGAGGTGCAAAGCTCCAATTACCATAGTACAATCAAGCCTGTACTTAGTTTGTTTATACCTCTCCCAGGCTGCACACAAAGCATTTTTGGAATCTAATGGGCATAGAAGGCAGGATAAACCATGCACAACAAATTGGGTGTGAAACAATGTTCATTTAGATCATCCCCATTCCACAAAAGAGCTATTTGGGAAGTTTTTCAAAAACACGTTGGGGTTTGAAGGCTTTCTTAAATTGACACTTGGTGCAGTCTCTTAACTGACTTCCACAGGAGTTGTTTGGCTCTGATTTGATGCTTTTACTTAAAATATACTCTTTGGAATATGCCTCTTTCATATCCTGAGAGCATGGCATTATAGTCAAAGCTGCACAAGATGATGATAAATTAGTCTTTTGCAAGTGGAGGTCATTCAAATCAGATTATTTCATTAAAATGGGATACAAATTAAAATGGGAGATCAGCAGACGCTTTGAAGCAAAACCTGTATTACCTGTGTTCCATTTATCCAAAAACAGTGCAGAAAGAAATCTGGTTTGATAGATGATCAATATTAATTCCCACCTACTATTAAATATTATTGTTTAAATAATTGTTTAAATAATTTTCCTCCAGCAACAAATTCTATAGTCTTTGTATTCTGGATTTGTTTTTTCCTAAATTACTTATTTCAATTGTTTATTTGGTTATTGTTCTTGCATTTCAAAATTTCCTGAAGGAAATACTATAGCCATCCTTTTATGTACTAGGCCCTAGGAAAGGTCCTGTCTCATGGTATGTACTCAATATGTTATTACAGGGGGAAGGAGAGATAGAAGAAATGAAGGTCACCAGAATGGAAAAGGAAAAAATTGGAAAATTAGGTTTAGGCAACTTAACTTGATAATATAAATGTTTAGTTCAAAAAAGAATCTAATACAATTTTTCTAAACTTGCCTGCTCAGGATAACCACTTTGGGGTGATAACTAACATAGCAACTTTCATATTTATGAGATCATATTGATCACCATATAAGCATGTTGTTATAGCTCTCCTATTAAGAAAGAAAACTCTCTTCCTCCCTTTCCTCTACATTATAAGATCAAAGAAGTTGTTAGACTTCCCCAAGGCCACACAAAGATGAAGGTAAAAAGCAAACACTAGAGCTGGGTCTCCGGTCTTGTTGAGTTCTTTTATTACTCTAAAAACAAACCATAACAGGATAGAACTACATGATAAAATCACCTCTTCCCCTCATCCTCACCCTTTCTTGCAAGGTACATTCTCTTTCCTGGCCAGATTATAAATGCCAAAGTATTCCATTTTTTAATTCTATTCATGCATTCCTGGATTTCATGTGATGAACTTCTCTGATTTCAACTATTACACTTTTCTAAAAACAGAGGTCAGCTTCTTGCTCAGCCAGGATGTGTCCAGTATGCAGATTTGGAAATAAAGGGCTATGTTCTCCATGGGAAGAGAATGGGGCATCTGTTTCTCTGAGCTTGACACTGGAGATTCCTTTGGCCAGGTACCAAGCTAGAGAGCTCGTCTTCAGCTCCCAAACCAAAGCCTTGTATCTGCTTTTTGTTTTGGAAACAACTGCCTCATTGGGGCACCTGGGTGTCTCAGTTGGTTAATCATCTGCCTTCAGCCCAGCTCATGGTCCCAGGGTCCTGGAATCAAGCCTTACACTGGACCCCTTGCTCAGCGGGGAGTCACTTGTTCCTCTCCCTCTGCTGTCTCCCTCCCCCACTCATGCTCTCCCTCAAATAGATAAACAAAAACTTTGAAAAAATAAAGAGAAACAAAACAAAACAATTGTCTCACTGACTTATCTACTTAAACACACTTCCATCTCCAGGCTTCAGTCGTTACCATCTTCACACCGACATGTATCTATAATGGTCTCCTCCAACCTCCACAGGAACCTAAGGCATGTTCATGCCTCATTCTCAATAGCTTTCTGCCACTCATTTCTTCCGATCCCCAAGAGAATCCATAGTTAAGTATCCCTCAGTAGTCATGGATATGTTTCTATCTTGAGCTTCACTGTGCAAAAGGGAGGAAATATTGCAGGAGGAAAAAGGGTCTCCATATTGTCCCTGTATTCTTGAAAGCATCTGGCAAAGAGGTCTTCACTTAATTCTCCATTACTCCATACATTCATCAAACATACTGAGTGTGGCCAGACTCTATAAATGCCTTCTCATAATCCCACCAACTACAGCTTCATTTCTCTTTTTTTGCAATCAACATCCTTAAATGAGTTGACCAGACTCTCTCCCTCTCTTGTCATATTCTTTTAAAAGATTAATTTATTCTGGCTTCACCTGTTACTGGACATTTGCTTTGTTAAGGTTCCCAAACTACCTTAAGTAGCTTAAGTGCTGATCGCTGACAGCCCCAGTCCTCTCCTCTCTCTGAAGATAATGTCTGCCTTGTAACCATATCCACTCAGATATTACTATTTTAGGACATTCAATTACCTAACAACTTCAGTTGCCAAAGTCTACATCTGTTCACCAAAGGAAGTTCTCTAGCCTCTGATCCTGCTCTGCCGGCACATGGAGCAGGCCAGAATTGCCTAAAAGCAATTTCCTGAAAGCCAGCCTCAACAAATCCCTGGGAATTAATATATGAAGATCTGTCTCATCCTTCTGGTTGGGGATTTATTTTACAGAGGATCCCAGTGTTCCCTAATGACATTTAGTCCTAATTCCCCACTGTTATTAATTTGCTTGATAACTTATCCTTTACTGGCCATTTTCCCTTTTCAGTCTCATTTCCCCCACTTTCCCAGTGCTTCCTGAGTTTACCCCAAAATAAATCGAGTATACTTGAGTCCTAGTCCTGGAGGTTTATTTCTAGGATGAAAACAGACACGAGGGGCACCTGGGTGGCTCAGTCATTGAGCATCTGCCTTTGGCTCAGGTCATAATCCCAGGGTCCTGGGATTGAGCCCCACATTGGGCTCCCTGCTTGTCGGGAAGCCTGTTTGTGTTCCCTCTCTTGCTGTCCCTCTCTGTGTGCCAAATAATAAATAAATAAAATATTAAAAAAAAGAAAACAGACATCAACTACAATTCTATATAACCCACTTGGATTTCTGATGGACAAGGAAAATATAAAAGGCCTAATACTGAACTTTGACCTTTTCTCTCTGGAAAGATGTATTGTAGCTGCAGTCTTCCTCCTCTCCATTGATGCAAACTACCTTCGCATTGGTGCCACCTCTAGTCCCTAAATTATTGTTGACTCATTTCCCTTTCTCACAGTTTAAAAGTTTCCGACCTCATTTTATTCTACATTTTATGTTTTTCTATGTTACTTCTGTGTAATATATATGTAGATTATAGTATTATTATTTTCTGTTCCACTTTGCTAGAATATAAACTCCATGAAAAACGGTAGCTTTGCCGTGTTCATTGGACATGAGCTTATCTTCTATTTGCTCATAATGTAGATTTATCCAATTTTTTGAGAAGTTTCAGATTTTTAGGAAGCATGTGTTTACATAATTATTTCTACATAGATAGTTGTGAATTTAAATTGAAGGTAGAGACAAATCTAACGATCTTCTGCGCCCAGGATCTGTAATGATCACACAAATCATTTTTAATGACAGTTGAGTCCAAATATATGGAAAGCCTAAATATATAATGTATAGAAAATACTCAAAATATATCTCTTCCCTTTATTAAATTAGACTGAGTGGTTTAGTACTTTTTGTAAAAAGCTTGAGGTCCAATTTGAAATAGTACAACAAAGTCATTTTTCTAAAGTTTCAAGGGAAAAATGCGCAACAATCACAACTATTTCAAAGAAAGAATAACAGATTTCACTTTTAATTCTTATTAAGATTAGCCAAAGAAAAGTCTTTGGCATACATCGCTGAAATTTTGTCTATTCCTTATAAGCACATAGGTCCATTTCCTTATTTATGGAAATACTTGAAATGATAAATTCATATCCAGTATTTGCTTTTCTTATTTTACTTATTGATATTTTGCTTTTAGGGAAGAGTATTGCTTAATTTATTAGTAGAAAAACAGGTTTTATAATTACTGGCATGTTGGCTTAGTAGAAGTTTAAAATATACAAATCAATTAAGGTATTGCCATTCTGCATCATAGAAGCAAAAATGGTATGATTAATTCAAAATAAGACCCAATTTTAAGACAAACTGACAAATTGGGTAATTTATTGGTGTTCTGAGTGACATCCAATGGCCCACTTAACTTCACAGGTTTCTCTGGTTGCTTTTTTCTTCCCCTTACTCACTACCCTCACCCGCAGAAGTCATCTATAATCATCTTTCCAACTTTATAATCTGATTCTTCTCTGCAGGATTCCCAATTGCTGCCACCCCAGACCTCTGAAAGCTTATCTAGTGACTCAAGGGTAGACTTTTCTTGAAACAAGTACAAGTGCGATAAAAGGAAAGTGGTTTGGGTTCCCGCCCCTCCCCCACGCCCCACCATAGTGGGTTTCAATTAACCACAGAGATCATTATGAACTTGGGAGGACAGTGAGAAGGGGGAAGGAGGGGAAGAATACTTCATGAGCAGAAAAGTCAACTTCTGTGAACCTTGCTTCCTTAACCATAAAGGCAAAAAATTGCTTCATGTAGGGAGTTCAGAATAATGTAATATGTTACATATGCCCGAACCACAGAAGTTATCCAATAAGCGGCAGATACCATTAATACTCATATCTACATCTTTGCCATCTCTACTTATTGTAAAACTAAGAACATTTTCCTTTTTATTACTTAATAATACCACAGTGCTGCTTGTTAGAGGCCTACTTCCTACTTCAGAAGGGCATTTATCTTCATTAACAACCATTGGGTATTTGTTTTCCATTTACTAAATAACTCATCAGTTTCTGAATCTCCCTGACCTACCAAAGTCTATAAAGTCTATAAAGTGAAGGTCAATCAGTAGCAGTTATGTGGCTCCCATGATTACGACGTTTGGTTTTCTGTACTTAAGCTGCAATGCTAACAAAAACGCTTCATTGCTGTTTTTATTTTTTTTTTTCAACCATTTCAAACCCTACTTAGGAGTGTTGGGATATAATAAATGACATTAAAATTTTAAGTCATCTCCCCAGAAGTGAAGAATCCTCACTTTAGATTCAGAAGGATAATTTCATCCTGATTTAGATGAGGTTTATCTTTGCATTCTCCTTAAAGACTTTTACTGAGCAAAATAAAAGGGCAAAAGTCATTATGAGACAGGTTATTTATCTCACTCATTTTCTGGTCTTTCATAAGTATTTCATATTTTAGCTATAAAGGTTTCATTTGATTAAAGAAGGATATTTAGAAGACACAACTTGATAATATTTTGTTAGTTTATTTTGAGTTGAGAAAAACTACAAGACCGTTTTTCTTATTTTCTTAGATTCATACCAATCAGTTTTATTTTCACAAATGTATTGCCTGCTTGGTACAAATTAATGAGATATTAAGTCAGACACAGTGATTGAATTAATAGGACTTTTTTTTCTATAGGCTTCCAGGAAAATACTGGTTCTTGCATAGGTAACCAAATGTTATCTTCACCATTTTTCTAAATGGGCTTTCGTTTGGATAGCATCTATTAACAGCCTGAAGAGATGCTCTTCTGTCAGGTGAAAACTACTTTCCCTTCATCCATCATTAAAGATTGTTTATCAAGATGCTGCAGGTGAATTAGTGTGAGCCTTATCATCCAATGTTGCCCAGCTGGATACCTTAGCAGAAATGAGTTCTTGAAATTAAGAAGCTTAGTGATAAGAAACGTACATTATTTTTCCCTTAGATAGCAAAAAAAAAAAAAAAAAAAAAGTCCTGAGAAATAAATACACAAGAAGGAAGTTCTTATACTGCAATCGGTGTAGCATTAGCAACCCCAGGGACAGTAACTATCAGACAGGGACCACAATAAGGCACCTTACTTTTTAAATGGCTTGGTGCACACTAGAATGGAACACAGTTCTTCATCTCTTTTGGAATGGTTAAAGTTTGGTAGTATCACTGTGAGTATTGATAGTCCTCCTGAAGACACTATTACAAAGAAAGCTTTTTAGGGAGGTGCTGCTTCGATATTAACTATCATAAGTTGTTCAGAGCAACTATAAAATAGAAAGCTTAATTTCCCAGGAGTCTCAAGCTAGAACTTATTTTGTTTACACAGGGAAATAATTACCCCATGATACTACTATGGCTTCAAAAGGGTTTACAGTCTTGTGAAGAGATCAACTTCCTACCTATGTGTGCACTAGGAGACAATGCTAAAATGTGGTCAAACTAGAATACAAAACTCAGAATAGGAGAGAAAGAATTTCAGGGCACAAATAGTTGTCCACAAAGAATTTCTTTTTTGAGCATGGAACAAGGAGTTAATAATCATATTTTTCAATTTAATTCACTAGAGCTAAACAAATTTGTGTTTGCTTTGTCATTCTCCTTACCTGAAATATTAATCACAGTTGATGTTCTAATTTTTTTCTTTTGATACTAAACTACACTTACTACCTGTAAGGTGTTAAAGAAACAGAGAACAGAAAAAAGAAAGAAAGAAAGAAACAGGGTAAGACTCATCAGTTCTCTCATTTCTGTTTTCAGAAGAAAGAATAGTCTCAGAACAAAAGATAACAATGGGGCGCCTGGGTGGCTCAGTGGGTTAAGTCGCTGCCTTCAGCTCAGGTCATGGTCTCGGGGTCCTGGGATCGAGTCCCGCATCGGGCTCTCTGCTCAGCAGGGGGCCTGCTTCCCTTCTTCTCTCTCTGCCTGCCTTTCTGCCTACTTGTGATCTCTCTCTGTCAAATAAATAAATAAAATCTTTAAAAAAAAAAAAAAGATAACAATGGAACTCTGGAACTTTTTTTTTTTTTTTTAAGATTTCATTTATTTATTTGACAGACAGAGATCACAAGTAGGTAGAGAGGCAGGCAGAGAGAGAGAAGAGGAAGCAGGCTCCCCGCTGAGCACAGAGCCTGATGCGGGGCTCGATCCCAGAACCCTGGGATGATGACCTGAGCCAAAGGCAGAGGCTTTAACACACTGAGCCACTCAGGCACCCCTGGAACATTTTATTATAATTATATTCAACTAAACTGAATTTAAGGAAGATCCATGTTATTCTTACCTATTTCCTTTAAGTGTCCAGAAAAATATACATACTAGTTACTATTTGATACAGCATCACATTTAGTTCAGAAGTTCATGGCAAATGAAGGGAAATATGTAGTTTGATGCTCCAGTTCTCAGTGTCCAATAAAGTAACCTATGTATATTCTTCTGGCACTGAAATATAAACTTATCCTTTATATGAGGCTTTGAGTTACACACTGGACAGTTTATTAAGTCCAAACATTTGTATTAAAGACTTTAAGTTCTGTAAGGGTTTTTTTCTTGCTTTATTTGTACAGTTTTTGGGTTTTTTTTATTCCTAGCTTTATTCATGTAGAGTTGATGATGATAATGATTATGGTTATAGGTCATTACCAGGTCACTACTATATTTAAGTTAAATAACCCATCTGTTACTTTTTTTGAATGTGTAAGACCACTTAACGATCTCTTACCAAATTTCAAATATATAATACAGTCTTGACTACAGTCACCATGCTATTCATTACATCCCCAGAACTTAATCATCTTATAACTCAAAGTTTGTAAACTTTGACTAACATCTCTCCATTTTCCATATTCCCCAGGCCCTAGCAACCACCATTCTTTTTTTTCTTTAAAGATTTTATTTATTTGAATGGTTATTTTAAATTTTATTTAAATTCCATTAAATGACATATAATGTATTATTTGCTTCAGGAGTACAGGTCTGTGATTCATTAGTTTTATGTAACACCCAGTGCTCATTAGTACATATATCTTCCCCAATGTCCATCACCCAGTTACCCCATCCCTCAACCCCCCTCCCCTCCAGCAACCCTCAGTTTGTTTCCTACGATTAAGAGTCTCATGGTTTGTCTCCCTTTCTGGTTTCATCTTGTTTCATTTCTTTCTCTCTTCTGCTATTATTCTCTGTCTTGTTTCTTAAATTTCACTATCAGTGAGATTAAAAGTTTTTTTTTTAAGATTTTATTTATTTATTTCAGAGAGAGAAAGAGAGCACAAGCAGGGGAAGCGGCAGGCAGAGGAAGAAACAGGATCCCTGCTGAGCAGAGATCCTGACGTGGGACTCAATCCCAGGACCCTGAGATCAAGACCTGAGCTAAAGGCAGATGCTTAACTCACTGAGCCACCCAGGTGCCCCTGGCAACCAACATTCTAGTCTCTGGTTCTATGAGTTCTGCTTTTTTAGTTTGCACATATAAGATCATACAGTGTTTGTCTTTCTGTGTCTCACTTCTTTCACTTAACATAATGTCCTCTAAGTCCATCTGTGTTTAACTTCTGTTCTGATGATTAAAGTACGAATTACATACAATCCTTGTTCTCAAGGAACTAGGAATCTAAGAGGGAAGACAAACACAGAGACCATGTTACAATAAAAAAAGCATGCTAAAGATATGCACGGGGCCTTATGGGGGTGGAGGATAGAGGGGTAAGAAACTTCATGAATCTGCACCTGACTGAAGTCATAAAGATATAGTTAAGGATACAGAGTGAAAATTGGTTGCAGGTGTCAGGGCAAGGACAAGTTAAAAGCAGGGAGATGGATAGGTTGGCCCAGGGAAGAGACGACACAAGTCAAGATCATAAAGAAAGAACATTGTTTTAACCAGTTGTACTTCTTCCATGAATCTTTTTTGCCTATATTTCTTCTGATTGTCTTAATTTGTATTGAATTGTTGGCAGTCTTTTTCTGGAAATGAATATACTACAAATGAAATTTATAAAATGTCTTCTATACTGAAATTTTCATTTTGATATAAAATTTATCAATCTATTTATTACTTTTTTCTCATTCAAAAGACTACTCTTTTCCCCCAAATAATAACCATAATGTCACCATGTTTTATATTTTTGTTTTTATTTTTAGTCATTTAGACAATTCATGACAAAGCATAAGAAAAAGTCTTAAAGGATGTTATTATGAATGGTGTCCCCCAAGAAAACATGTGTTGAAGTCCTCAACACACAAATCCAAATATAAACTTATTTTTAAAAAGATGTGAGAGAGAGAGAGAGAGTGCATGCATGAGCACAAGTGAGGGAATGGCAGAAGGACAGAATCTTCAAGCAGACTCCCCACCAGATGCAGAGACTGACATGGAGCTTGATCTCATGACCCATGAGATCATGACCTGAGCAAGAGTCAGATGCCTACCCAACCAAGCCAGCCAGTCTTCCCTGAATATAAACATTTTTAGGAACAGAACCTTTGCACATGTAATTAGTTAAGATGAGATCACGCTGGATAGGGTAGGTCCTTAATCCAAGAGAACTGGCATCATCATGAAAAGAATACTACGTAAAGAGATGAGCACACAGGAAGCACAGGAGTGATGCATCTGCAAGCCAAGGAGTATCAAAGATTGACAGAAAACCACCAAAAACTAAAAAGAGTGAAGAGAGGAATCCCCCATAGGTTTTGGAGGAAGCACAGTCCTAGTGACACCTTGATTTTGTACTACCACTTTCAAAGCTGTGAGACAGTAAGTTTCTGTTGTTTTAAGTCAGCCTTTTTTTTTGAATAGCAGCCCTGGGAAATAGAGATGTACACCAAGTTGAACACAGTGGTTAGAGCTGCATATTGGGTGGTGGGGCAGGGAAGGAGAAACTAGAACTTGGAGTAGGGGATCAGAGGAGACAGCTGGATTAGAGGTCATCCCACACGATGACATGTCATGGGGAGTGAGAAAAGGAATCCCATAATAGTCCAGAATTGCTAAGGCATAAAGTGAGAATCAGACTATTACAGGAAGAGCCAGAAAAGGAAAAAGAGTACATAGAATGGAGAGTAGTATATGCAGTGCATTAAAGCACTTAAGAGTTAAGTCAATGTTTCTTGAAAGTTTCAGCCTCTATGTCACAATACCACAACAGGGGAGTGTTGAAACATATAGTTGTGCTTCTTTTTTTAAATGTATGGGCAGGTTTAAAATGCAGGCATCCAGGTCTCATCCACAAAGATTGTGATAGATTCTATAGTCCTGGGAATGAGCCTACATGGCCATAACATGTACATCTGTATCTTAACATGTGCCTCAGATTATTCTGATGTAGATGATCTTTGTGTCTCACTTTGTGAAAGATCACATTAGAGGGTCTGGCAAAAAAATCCAAACATATTCATGGTGAATATATATGTTGAAGTTTGACATATTTTGATTTATATTAATTTCTATTATCATAAAATATGCTAATTTTATAATCAATTTCAAAAATTGGATTTCCTATTTTAAAGTATTTAATTTATTGAAGTTTCCCATATATATATATATATATATATATATATATATATATCATACACACACAGATATATCACAGCTTAAATATCTAAAGTTAACTAGAAAAATTTATAGAAAACAGGAATATACATATCTTTATGACTGTGGGGAAGGCAAATTATTAATTAGGATATAATAAAGGAAAAGATTAAATATTTGACTTCATTATAATTGAGAACCTATTTTTATTAAAAATGCAATGAGAATAGACTATACATAAACTGGGTGAATATGTTTGTAATGCATCAAAATTATGCATGCATATATAGGTAGGCATCATACAAAGTAAAATTAAAAGCATGACAACTCAGTACAAAAACAGGCAAAAATCATTAAATTCAGAGACTATCCAAATGATCAACCAACATATAAAAGGTCTCAACATTAATTTCTCAACTCAGAAAAAAAATGTAAATTAAAAGCACAATGAAAGGGGCACCTGGGTGGCTCAGTGGGTTAAAGCCTCTGCCTTCGGCTCAGGTCATGATCTCAGGGTCCTGGGATTGAGCCCCACATCGGGCTCTCTGCTCAGCGGGGAGCCTGCTTCCTCCTCTCTCTCTCTGCCTGCCTCTCTGCCTACTTGTGATCTCTGTCTGTCAAATAAATAAATAAAATCTTTAAAAAAAAAAAAGCACAATGAAATATCATTAAACTGTCACTAGAATGACTAAAATTAAAAGATAAATAGTACAGAAAAGATGGGGAATAACGGTTTTGTCAGCAAGATCTTCAAGCAAATCCCAAGTCCCTAAGTCCCTAATAGGGATAGGGTTTTGTCAGCAAGATCTTCAAGCAAGTCCCAAGTCCCAAGTCCCTAACAGGAATGAGGGTAGGGTACAAAAATGTCCACAGACTCTTCCCAACTGGTGTAGGCACCTTTTGCCATGTTACCTTAAACCTCTTCCCATTAAAGATGGAGTCTAATTTTCCAGTTCTTGACTTACTTTGTCAAATGTAACATTAAAAATATTTAAAAAGTGGGGCACCTGGGTGGCTCAGTGGGTTAAGCCGCTGCCTTTGGCTCAGGTCAGGATCTCAGGGTCCTGGGATCGAGTCCCACATCGGGTTCTCTGCTCAGCAGGGAGCCTGCTTCCTCCTCTCTCTCTCTGCCTGCCTCTCTGCCTACTCGTGATCTCTCTCTGTCAAATAAATAAATAAAATCTTTTAAAAAAAATATTTAAAAAGTGACCAAAGCACAGGCTTGAAAACACTTCCACTTCTAGGCTAGCATTGTTTTTTCTCCTCTAAAAAACTTTGGAACATCTACTAGGTGATAAAGCTGGATTAGCCAAAGACAGGCTGTTCAATCACTGATAGCTCTATGGCCAACAACTAAGAACAACTAGCAGCCAGCATCCACCCTGGCATGTGAGTGGGGCCACCCCAGATCAACCAATCCCCCAATCTGCCAACTGACTGAAGCCATAGAAGTAAGCAAGGCAAAGATCACCAGCAAAAGAACTGACTCCATCAAACGGCTGACTCAATCAATAGCAAATAGTTATTTAAAACCATATGTTTGATATAGTTTATGTAGAAAAGGTTAATTTTTACAGGGTATTTGATCAGTCTCTTTTTTTACCAAGAATTACCCAAGTGCAATTACCCTACAATCCTCTACACTAAGACTATTAAATAATGTACCCAAACATCTGTCTTGATTCAGTCCTCGAAGCTCATTTTTATTGCAAGGTTCTTGTCATATGATATAAAATGTTCCATTTGGGCTTGCAGTTACCGTCTGAAGGAACCCAATATTAAAAAAGAATATACAGAATAGGTTAATTTGTGAGTTATCCTTTTCATGATGAAGAGAACAAGAAATGCAGCTGATTCATCTAGATTTTACTTTCTGTCATGAAAAAAAGAAAATGCCACCTTGAACTTTAAACCAACCAGGACCTACCCAACCAGCCAGGTCAGGTTTTAAAGTTGCATTGCAATTAATATTGATATATCTATCAACACAAGTATTTAAATTTGTTTCTTTACAAAACGTACTTTTACTACCCAAACTGAATGTCCTGACAAGATCAAGAAGATAAAAGGGCAAATTATTTGAGTTGATGTGTCTTCAGTGAATGTCATAGCAGCTGCTGGAGAATTCTGGACTTTTCCATGTCCGAGACTTGTATCCATATTTGCACATATACTTTACTTTTTGTTCCCGAGTCAACTATAGCCATCTTTAAGAAGAGTCTCATACCTTATTGAAAACTTTTATAAATTAATGTAGAGAGAAACTTTTCTTAAATAAAATAAACAGAGGCCAATGGGAAAGATAATAATTCCTCTAAATATAAGTGATGTAACTGAATAAACCTCTATATCAAGCCAGTTGTTCAAATATATCTCTTGAACATATTCAAAAGTCCTGTTAGGTTAGATCACTAGGTAATAACCTTTTTTGCCTTTCTTCTTTTCTGGTTGCCTCTTTTTGATGCAAAATATATCTGGCCTTGCTATAGTACAGAACTCGACCATATTACCTCCAATTATAGGAGACTCACATCTTATTATGACAATAACAATCAAGCTTAAAGAATTTTTACTTTCTCATTTTATTGTATCTATTATGGCATTGTTCCTAGATTTCTTTTTTTTTTATTTTTTTTTCTTTTTAAAGATTTTTTTTTCCAATTTATTTATTTTCAGAAAAACAGTATTCATTATTTTTTCACCACACCCAGTGCTCCATGCAAGCTGTGCCCTCTATAATACCCACCACCTGGTACCCCAACCTCCCACCCCCCCGCCACTTCAAACCCCTCAGATTGTTTTTCAGAGTCCATAGTCTCTCATGGTTCATCTCCCCTTCCAATTTACCCAAAAGCACATACCCTCCCCAATGTCCATAACTCTACCCCCCTTCTCCCAACCCCCCTCCCCCCAGCAACCCACAGTTTGTTTCGTGACCTAGATTTCTTTTAGAAGATACTGAGATTTCTACAAAATTTCTATGAATGACCTTTAAGATTGACAGTTAGTTGTAATACTTAGTTCACAATTTTTTTTATATTGGACACATCAAGCACTAGGTTCATTGGAATAATTAAAATAAAGCTTTTAAGTCTGCAGAGAGGAAGAACGTATGGTTCTTAGATGAGTGGGAAATAATAATCAGTTATAGTGGTGTTATGTTAGTACTATCTTTCTTTAGTTCATTTTAGGAATACAAAAGACAACACTGCCCTGAAATAACCCTTAACAGTTTCAGGTTTTTCTGAATACAATATTGAAATACCTCAGTAAGTTTTCAATAGCTCATGTGTTTTTACTAGCTGCAGATTTATTGTGATTGCTAATCTTTTTTCAAAATGAGACACCACTTTTACCTTTAATGTTATTAAAATATAAAATAGTAATTGAAAATGGCATTAAAATTTCAAAACAACCGAGAATGGGAACTCCTTTTAAGTGGGAATCAATGTTAGGTAGAATGTAGAACCATTCTGAAGATTGTCAAATCTTATGGTATTACCAAATCTTTCCCACTGAGCTTCTGGACATTTGATTATCAGAAGTACCTCCAGCTCAATAAGTTCAAAACCAAGATTAGAGAGAGGAGGGGAAGATGGAGGTGGAATAGGAGGACTCTAGGCTCATCTCATTCCACAAATACAACTAGGTAAGTATCAAATCAGACTGAATACCCCTAAAATCTACCTGAAGACTGGCAGGGCAAACTCTGCAACTAAAGGTATAGAAGAGCCACATCAGAAAACTCTGGAGACAGGATTTAAGGGAGAAACAGATCTCAGCTGCTGTGATGGAGAGGGAGCTGCAGTCACAGAGAAGGGCAAGAGACAAACCAACACAGAGGAATGTGCAGGGAAAACAAATACCCATAGCAATTGTCTTGGAAAGCAAGAGGGCCCAAATTTCATAACTTCTGGTGACCCATGGGGCTTAAAGCCTGAAGTTCTAGAGGTCAGCTGGCTTGGCCTGGGATGAGCCCAGAGGGCATTAGGGCTCATGGAGAAAAGGCAGGGCAAAATGCCCACAGGCATACAGTGTGGAAACAATGATCTGAAGAACACCTGGGGCACACAATGGGGAGGTGTTCTGTTTATCCTGGAGCATGGCCAGAGAGACAGCATTCACGGAGAGACCCCTCGAAGAATAAAGAAACCAGCACGCAATGTTTTTCTCCCTCACCTCTCAGCATAAACACAGAACCTGTGAGAACCAGTAGGGCCTACATTCCCTGCCTAACTTGCTTACACCACCACCCCAGATACCCTCCCCTTAACTCCACCACCACCACTCCTGCCCCTGCGATCCAGTGGAACCACCTTCTAGTCATATTTGTCTCAGTCCCAGATTCATGTGCCCCTTCCCCCAGCCGACCAGCGCAACTACCTGTCCATACCATGTCTCCCAACCAGGGAGTTTTGCAGGGCCTCAGTTCCACTGACAGTGGCAACAGGTCTCATTTCTAAGCAGACCAGGATACACTTAGTTAGAATTTGCCACATTCAGGCCAGAACACAATAGGAAAGAGCACACAGCACACATTAAAGACATTCCCTGAAGTGCCAGGTTTTGGGGAATAGGGAACACTACACACTGCAGGACACTAAAGGGCAACTTCTTCATTAGGCCACCCTCAAGTTCAGGAACTAAAGCTGACGTTCCTAACACAGAGAAGCAGGAAGGGACAGACAAAATGAGAAGACAAAAGAATTGGTTCCAATTAAAAGGACAAAGCCACAGCTAGAGATCTAAATAAAACAGAAATGAGTAACATGACTGATAAAGAATTTAAAGTAATGATCATAAAGATACTCACTGGATTTGAAGAGTGGAAGACATGAGTGAGACTCTTTTTTTTTTTTTTTTTAAAGATTTTATTTATTTATTTGACAGAGAGAGATCACAAGTAGGCAGAGAGGCAGGCAGAGAGAGAGGAGGAAGCAGGATCCCTGCTGAGCAGAGAGCCCGATGCGGGACTCGATCCCAGGACCCTGAGATCATGACCTGAGCCGAAGGCAGCGGCTTAACCCACTGAGCCACCCAGGCGCCCATGAGTGAGACTCTTAACACAGAGACAAGGAATAGCACTGCAGAGATCAAGGGTTCAATAGACAAAATGAGAAACACATTTGATAGAATGACCAGGCTGGAAGAAGCAGAGGAACAAATTAATGACCTAGAAAGAGTAATGGAAAGTAATCAAGCTAAACAAAAGAGAGAAAAAATAATTATGCAAAATGAGAACAGACTTAGAGAACTCAGGGACTCCATCAAATGTAATAAAATTCCTATTATAAGAGTCCTAGAAGAAGAGAGGAAAAAAAGAGACAGAAAATTTATTTGAAGAGATAGTAGCTAAAAACTCCAAATCTGGAAAACAGATATCCTTATCTAGGAGTCACAGAGACCCCCTGATCAAAATCAACAAAAGCAGAACCACACCAAGACATATTATAATAAAAATGGAAAAATATGATAAAGAAAAAAATTTTTTAAGCAACAAGATAAAAGAAGACAGTCACATAGAAGGAAACCCATAAAACTAAATAGGGATTTTTCAGCAGAAACTTTCCAAGACAGAAGGGAGTGCATGATTTATTCAAAGTGCTGAATGGGAAAAATCTATAGCCAAGAACACTCTATTTCTCCTTCTATTCTGAGTGATAGCCTTGCTAAATAAAGAGTTTCCCAGAGAAACAAAAACTGAAGGAATTCATGACCACTAAACCAGCCCTGCAAGAAATATTAAATAGGACTCTTTGAATGGAAAGGAGAAACCAAAAGTGACAGTATAAAGATAGAAAGCACAAAATCAATAAAAATGAATATTTTTATAAAATATCAATCAAAGAACTCATATGATAGAAAGATATAAAATATGATACCACATACCTAAAAAATGGGGAAGAGAGGAGTAAGAATGGCTTCAAACTTAAATGACCATAAATTTAATATAGATTGCTATCTGCAGAAGTTATATACAAACCTAATGGTAATCACAAATCAAAAACACTAATAAGTATGCAGAGAATAAAGAGAAATAAAACTAAATATATCATTAAGGAAAACCAGTAAATCATTAAAGAGAGAAAGAAAAGAAAGGATCAGAGAAAAACCTTCGGAAACAACCACAGAACAAGCAACAAAATGGCAACAAATACATATATACCAATAATTACTTTGAATGTAAACGGAATAACTGCTCCAATCAAAAAACATAAGCTGGCAGAATGGATTAAAAAAAACAGTAAGACCCATCTACCTGCTGCTTACAAGAGACTATTTTTAGACCTAAGACACCTACAGATTTCAAATGAGGTATGGAGAAGTATTTATTATGCAAATAGAGGTCAAAAGAAAGCTGGAGCAGCAATACTTACATCAGACAAACTAGACTTTAAAACAAGGACCGTAACAAGAAACAAAGACACTATATAATAAAAGGGACACCCCAACAAGATCTAACAATTGTAAATATTTACATACCCAACATGGGAGCACCCAAATACATAAAACAGTTAATAACAAAGAAACTAATAGATAATACAATAATAGTAGGAGACTTTAATGCCCCATTTACATTGATAGATATTTTAAGCAAAAAATCAAGAAAGAAACAATAGCTTTGAATGACACATGGACCAGATGGACTGAATAGATATATTCAGAACATTCCATCCTAAAACAGCAGAATATACATTCTTTTTAAGTGCCTATGGAATGTTCTCCAGAATAGATCACATATTGGGCCCCAAAACAAGTCTCAAAAAATTCAAGAAGATTAAAATGATAGCATGCATCTTTTCTGATTGCAATGCTATGAAACTAGAAGTCAACCACAAGAAAAAATCTGGAAAAACCATGAATAGGTTTTTAACCATGAAGTTAAATAACATGCTACTAAACAATGAATGAGTCAACTAGGAAATAAAAGAATAAAGAAGTACATAAAAACAAATGAAAATGAAAACACAATAGTTTAAAACTTTTGGCATGCAGCTAAAGTGGTTCTAGGAAGGAAGTTTATAGCAATATAGGCCTACCTCAAGAAGTAAGAAAAATCTCGAACCTAACCTCACATCTGAAGGAGCTATAAACACAAACACTAACCCTAAAATCAGCCGAAAGAAGAATAAATATTACAGCAAAAATGATATAGAAACTAAAAATAAAACAAGAAACAAGAGAACAGAACAATGAAACCAGGAGCTGGTTCTAGAAAGATGATAGATAGATAGTTAATAGATCAAATCAAGGGATGCCTGCATGGCTCAGTTGGTTAAACATCTGGCTCTTGCCTTTGGCTCAGGTCATGATATCAGGGTCATGGGATCTAGCCATGGTGGGGCTCTATGCTCACCTGGTCTGTACCCTCTGCCCCTCCACCTGTTTGCTTACTCTCTAAAATAAAGAAATATTTTGAAGAATCAATAAAATTGATAAACCTCAAGCCTGACTTATCAAGAGAAAAAGATAAAGGACTCAAATAAAATCACAAATGAGAGAGGACAAACAAGTAATACCACAGAAATACAATCTATTTTAAGAAAAAAATGGGCAGAAGACATGAACAAACACTTCTCCAAAGAAGACACAGAGATGAACAATAGACACATGAAGATGCTCATCATCATTTACCAGGGAAATGCAAATCAAAACCACAGTGAGTTCTCACCTCACACCTGCCAGAATCGCTAAACTCAACAACACAAGAAACAACAGGTGTTGGCGAGAATGTAGAGAAAAAGTAGCACTCATGAACTGTTGGCAGGAACACAAACTGGTATAGCCTCTCCTCAAGAAGTTAAAAACAGAACTACCCACAATCCAGCAACTATACTACTAGTATTTACCTAAAGAATACAAAACACTATTTCAAAGGGATACATGCACCCCTATGTTTATAAAAGCATTATTTACAATAGCCAAGATATGGAAGCAGCTCAGATGTCCATCAATCGATGAACAGATAAAGAAGAGATGGTATACATATATAAATGGAATATTACCCGGCCATAAAAAAGAATGAAATCTTGCCATGTGTAACCACATGGATGGACCTAGAGAGTATAATGCTAAATGAAATAAGTGAAAGGCAAATATAATATCACTCGTATATGGAATTTAAGAAATAAAACAAATGAACAAAGCAGAAAAAAAGACAACCCAAGAAACAGACCCTTTTTTAAAAGATTTTATTAACATACAATGAATTATTTCTTTCAAGGGGACAGGTGTGTGATTCATCAGTCTTACACAATTCACAGCACTCACCATAGCACATACGCTCCCCAATGTCCATCACCCAGCCATCCTATCCGTCCCAACCCCCTCCACTCCAGCAACCTTTAGTTTGTTTCCTGAGATTAAGAGTCTCTCATGGTCTGTCTCTCTTAACTATAGAGAACTGATTCAGGTTACCAGATGGGAGGTGGGGGGTGGGGCGGGAATGTGTGAAATACGTGATAGTGACTGATGCATTTGTGGTGATAAGCACTGGGGGGGATTAAAAACTAAAGAAATTTTTTAAAAAGTTTATTATATCTACCTGCCTTTCTCATACATCCATATACTTCAAACACCCATACATGGATAAATCACACTACCATCTACCCAGTTGCTAGCATTAGGAATCCAGGAGCCATTCTACCTTGCTACCCTTCCTACTCTCTTCCCCCTGCATGAAATCAGTAACTAAACCCAGTGCGTTCTGTGTCCTGAAGGTCTCTCTGATTCATTCATTGTCAATACGTAGCCTCTGTTCTCCTCCAGGGAAATCATTCTTTTCTTGGATGGATGTGCATCTACTGATTTCTTTTTCTTTGTGCTTTCGCTCTCTCTCTCTCTCTCTTTCTCTCTCTCATTCCCCTCCAATCCTCCATATCCAGAACATGGTTTCCAAAACACAAACTGATTGTGTAACCCTCCTCCTCTAAAACTTTCAGGTAATCTTCAGGGTCAATTTCTTTCTGATTTAACTACAAATGGCTTAAAGCCTTTGTGATTTTGCCTCTGTCTCTCCCCTTATTCTCATTTTGTAGTCTTCCCCAGTCACTTTTTACAGTCTTCACTAAATATCTCTTAATTTCTGACCATATAATCCTGTCATGCATCAAGGTCTTCTCACGAGTTTTGGGTTTTGTGGGGGTTTTTTTGTTTGTTTTAATGGACACTTTCCTTTTCTTTCATCAATTTGCCTGACTTACATACATTTCATCACTATCCCTTACACAAAATACACACACATACACATACACCTACATGATGAAAGTTCCCCTGTTCTGAGCACCTGTTCAGCTTCTACTAGCTCTAGCACAGAATTACAATGCTGTGCTATATATGTTTCATCCAATGGGAAAAAGTTCCCAAAATTTAGAAATTGCGTTTTATTCTCCATTTCCTATTGAATGACTGCAAGAGTGTCTTCTCCACAGTAGGTACTCCAAAGGTACACAACAAAAGAACAGAGAGCATGTGCATTAATAAATCCCATAGCCAATTTCAAATTATTTATGGTATATGGGTTCAAAAGAACTGTGGATAATGCATAGATAGGCTTACACCCAAATGCCTAAACAGTCTATATTCTATATTTCTCATTTCCTAAAAAGATTGGATTCTATACTACTAATCAAAAAGCACCTCGTGCTTTCAATACCACATTTAGTATTGGCAGAATTGCATCCAGTTGTGAAACTTTGCCCTCATATAAAACAATCCTACTTGTTCATGGCTGCAGGTTGTCAAGGTGCCTATGAATAATGCTAATATCTTATTTTCTCATTCAAAAGCTCTGAATTTCCTCTAATATCTTGGCAAATATTCATCTGAGATGATGTTCATATGCCATAAAGTGTGGAAAATATAATTTGTGCCTAACTAAAAATTTTAAGACATGCTATCAAAAAGCCAATTTGTGTATGGTTGAAAGAGAATATGATTCCTCTAGGACGTGTGAATTTCAAAACTATGTTTATTTATGGGCCTAATTGATGTTCAAAGATTATTGTAAGCTCTTTGAAGAAAGGGATAATGCTTTAATTATAGTCTCCTGGCAAACAGTAGGAAATCAATCAACATTTAGCCAACAAAATGAGAAATAACAGCAATACAGAAACAAACACATATAGGACAACTAAATCAGACACCATGATCTTCTAAGCCAAAGATACCATATTAAGAGTTGTTGGTACTGCTGTGTATTCTTGACCATCTAAATCACCGGAATCCACCTATGTTAATATACTTTAAACTTCTAAGGTAACCAAAAGTTTCAAACGGACTCTTTGATAAGCTGCTTTTATATATCATATATAAATATGATATCTATCCTTATATAAATGTGTGTATATATTTATTTAGAAGTTTATATATACATATATATATGTATATAGAAATGTGACAGAGACTCTGTAGGGTTCACCTCTTCTGAGCACACAGAAGATTAGAATTCTTTAAACTTATGCATTTAGATGAGGCTGAAAACCTATTTCTAGCCAATGGCTTATAAGCAAACAATTTATGTCACTTTCAGGTCAAACATTTTTAGGGATCAAGTGCTTCTCCCTACCCTATCCAACTATACCAAGGATTTCCTATGCTCTATATGGTACAGCTACAAAATGGTGGAGACTGTGAGTCTGTCCTGCTGAGCAAAGTCATGGAGGACTTCAAAAAAATAAATAAATAAATAAAACTTGTGCTGTTTTAAGTCTGAGATTTAGGTGTTTGTTTTGTTTTGTTTTGTTTTAATCAGAACACAACCTTAACTATACAGGTTAATACAGCACAAATTTTTAATTATCGAAGGTATTTCAGTTTATTAATGTATTTGGACAATTTAAGAAGGTGGAAAGTTTTCAGAACTCTCAGAGAATTTTAGTTTCACCTTCTGAAACTACACTGCCTAAAGTTTCTTAGTCTAAAAAAAGTCTCCTGAGAATAAAGTGACTCAACGTCTATATAAGTCTTTAATTACTTTGATATTTAACAGATGCAGTAGAGAAGTTAATATAGACAATGAATGTAGTCTTAAGCATCTACCCTAGGGAGGTACAAAAATTGGTTGCTAGTAGAGGTGACCTTTAACTAACAGAAGAAGGGAATAGCACTGGTCACCTTAGGGATTTAATGTGGTTATTTAAGAAAAGAGATTGCCGGCTGAAGGTGGCCTTTGGCAGCCATCGCTGTATTTATGCTGTCAGCAATTCAGCCAACACTGTGACTTTATGTTCCAAAAAAGTAGACTGAAATAAAATGTACTTTTTTTTTTTTACTCAAGAAAATTAGAAAGTATTATTGGTAGCTTAAAAATGTCAAACTAAAAGGAATCGTAAGTGTATTTTCTCCAGATTCAGAAGCTCTGATACAGAGAGTACCTTTGCAGAGGGAGATCCAAGGCAAACAAGAACCCATGTCTACAAACTCCTAAGCCAATGTACTCCTGTAAGTATTTAAGAATGACTGAGATCAAGGTTCAGTGGGCTAAAGTCTCCGCATTCGGCTTGGGTCATGATCCCAGGGTCCTGGGATCATGCCCCACATTGGGCTGTTTGCTCAGCAGGGAGCCTGCTTCCTTCTCTCTCTCTTTGCCTGCCTCTCTGCCTACTTGTGATCTCTGTCTGTCAAATAAATAAATAAATAAAATCTTTAAAAAAATGACTGAGATTTACAGATTTTGATGTTTAAAAATTCTGAGTCATTAAATTCTGGCCTTAATTTTTGCTTTTGGATTCATAGGGAGATGAAACTGACCTGGTAAGACATAACTGTAGTCCCCTGCCATCAACATCCTAACCAAGACTGAAAAAGCTGCATCATCCTTTGGGCATTAACATGTGAGGCTGATAAGTCCTGAGGAATTAACAGTACGTTAGGCCCAAAGGGGAAGAGCAAACACAAACACAAGTCTGAAGCTGTCTACCCAACAGACAGTCATCCTTCAGAGTTTGTGAAAATACTACTGCATAATGCATTCTTCCCTTGTCCTCCATGATAGGCAAAACTGGCATTAGCTCAGGTGACCTGCGTAGAGTCCTGTGCTTTGCTCTGCTGTCCCCACCTTCAAATTCTGAATTTGAAGGTGCCTTGCATTTTCATTTTGTACAGGACCCTGAAAATTATACAGCAGGTCCTGATACTATGCTAATTCTCTCTGGTGTTTACACTCCTAACATCCTGTATTTTTTCTTCATAGCACAAATGTATTTAACTATTTGCTACCTCTTTTCAGTCTTAATAGTGTAAACTCCGCAAAAATCAGAAAGTTTTATCTTTTTCACCATTTTATCCACAGGGCTTAGCAGTGTTGCTGGATTAAAACAGATGATTTGATGAGTACATGGAGGAGTTACGTCCATAAATTTTGAATAAATAAGTAAATAAAAGAAACCTGGGGAACACATTCAGTTTGAATAGAATGGTAGGTAGCCTAGAGTTATTTGGGGGTACAGGAAAAATTAATGTCAGCACATAGAGGAATTGGGAGTAAAATACAGTGAGTTCTGTAAGTCAAGCCAATAATTTGACACTTATCAAATGAGAAAATAGAGGCATTGACATTAGATTTTGGGGTACAAATTATAACATGTTTATTTTCTGTGTTTCTAGGGTGAACTTTATATCCCTAGACATGATATTCCCTCTGCTTTCTTAGTGGGAATACAATATCATACCATATTTTAACTTACGGTAACAAATGCTTCACCATCAACTGTGTTGTCCTTTGACTGAGTTCTCACGACACCCTATAATGTTGGTTCCCCATTTTTCAAATTAGGAAATAGGCTCTAAAAGGGGAAAAATTTTCCCAAGGTAACATCAGTAAAGGAAATAACGAGATTTAGAAACAGGTTTTCTTGAGATAAATTCTCAAAATCTTCCTACTATTTAAAGATGCTTCTCTAGCATAAACATTTTTTTAATGTAAAGCAATTTAAAAAAAATTTTTTTTCAGGATTCAAAAATTCATTGTTCATGCACCACACCCAGTGCTCCATGCAATACGTGCCCTCCTTAATACCCACCGCCAAGATCACCCAACCCCTCACCCCTCTCTCCTCCAAAACCCTCAGTTTGTTTCTCACAGTCCACAGACTCTCATGGTTCGTCTTCCCCTCTGATTTCCCTCAACTCACTTCTCCTCTCCATCTCCCACTGTCCTCTGTGTTATTCCTTATGCTCCGCAAGTAAATGAAACCATATGATAATTGACTCTCTCTGCTTCACTTATTTGTTTTTTAAGTGAATATTTAGCTACTTTGTATACACCAACATTGCGGACTAGCGGGGTAAAAAGGAGATACTAGAATGCTTAACACCAGCTGTATCGTGTTCTTAAAACTTTTTCTAGATGAACTAAATCTCAAAGAGCTTGAAGCGTGTCATTACAAATGTCTACTTTCCATCATCTAGAAGAAACAGACTCATTCTTTAACCAAAAATACTCCAATTATAAGTACAATAACTTTTTAGAGAAAAATGGAGAAGAGATTTATAATCAGAGCCATAGTACAGAACTTATCTTTTCAAATTTTGCAATACTGAAAGAAAATTGACCCCTAATTAACCTGAAAAATAAGATAACAATTTGACTAATAATTTCATCTGGTTGAACAAGATGTACAGATCCTATTACTTTGAGATAACTCATAGGAACAGAAAAATAGCCTCCAAGTAAATGTGCATACTCACCTTCACCTAAAAGCCTACTGTTAATACTGATGTTTTATCACATCACTGGTATCGCTATAATAAATCTTCAATTGAATTATTGTGCTATCTTCTCTCAGTTTAATACTAGTTGTAGTCCTGCTATATAGATGTCAAAGAAGGAAGTCACCTGGAGCCTTCAGCAGGTAGGAAATGAATGTGATGTGAAATCTGCTTGAATAATCTAGTCTCCTTACATGAATATAAAGTCCTCATTTAATTCCATACCTTAAAATAAACTTAACCTTAGTAGAGAGCTAAACATAACCCTCTATAAAGTGTGAAATTATTCCATTAAGGGTATAAGTCTAAAGATCAGAAAATTTGGAATTTTACTTTGGCTTCATGGCTTCTCAGATGTGAGATGTTGAGAAACATAGTTTAGCTCTACCTCAGTCTCTGAATCTGTAAAATGAGAATTTTATATAGTTGTCATGAGGGATTAAGTGAGATAATGCATTTAACATTATTAGTACTTTCCACAGTAAAAGCAGAGTAACATTACTGTTATGCTGACTAATAAGAATATCCTCACATAGATCATTTTGTCAGTTATAATATAACATTTGACTGGAACAATTAAACAAGTGAAATATCAGAGTTTGAATGTGAATGTTGAAAACAACTTAATAAATCAAGTCAATTTTCTATTTGAGAGTGTACATGCATATATTACAAGGATAAGGGGTGTGTGTGTGTCTATGTGTGTGTGTGTAGAGAGAGAGAGAGAGAAAGAGAGACAATCTGATACTAAATACACAATTTGATTGTTAACTAATGGGTGAAACTACATAACCAATAATGTTGCACTGAAGATCTAGAATATTTGCAGCATCCCAGAAAGCTTCATCATAGCCCCTTCCTGTCAGTGTCCACCCTCCAAAGAGAAGCATTGTTTTGATACGTTTCACAATGGCTTAGTTTGCCTGTCCATGAATTTAGTACAAATGGAGTCATACATTATATACTGCTTTTTGAAGGACTCATTCCTTCAATATGGTTTTGAAATTTACCTGTGGTATTATGCTTATCAGTAGCTCATATTTCTGTTGTATGTGTAGTATTTCATTAACATACCACAACTTGTTTATTCATTCCACTATTGATGGACATCTTTTCTAGTTTTTTTTTTCCTCTGAATTCCTTGAAACACACTTACAAAAGATGTTTTAAATTCCTACTCTTCTAATTTCTCCAGCTGGTCTATTTACACTGATGACCATTTCTTCTTGTCATAGTTTGTGTCCTATTTTCCTGCTTCATATTCTTATTGTATACTTTAATAATATGAATAATACATTGAGGGAATCTGGATTATAGTGTCTCTATTTAAAGGATATCATACTTTAGTGGTGCCTGGGTGGTTCATTTGGTTAATTAAGGGTCTAACTCCTGATTTCAGATCAGGTCATGATCTCAGGGTTGTGAGACTGAGCCCCTCATAGGGCTCCATGCTGGGTGTGGAGCCTGCTGAAGATTCTCACTCTCCCTCCCTGTCTCCCTCTTCCCTGTACCTCTCAAAAACAAATAAAATAAAATAATAAAAAATAAAGTATATTGTGCTTTAGTCTGATACAGTTGTAGTGTTAGCAAATCTTTCCTGTTCTTTCAGGGCTGTCCTTTGGTTTTTATTACAGAAATTTGCAAACATATACAAACTTGACAAAACTGTACAATGAAAATCCGTAAGCTGCCTTCTAGGTTCTATAATTGTCAGTACTTTGTTTACTCGATTATATAATGCACATATGTATTATATTCATCTTATATTTTGATGCTGTTCAAATTGAGTGGTAAATACCACTGCCCTTCACACCTAAAGAGTGTAGTATGCCAGGCTTTTTTATTCTTTGGTAAATGGGTTTATATTAAATTTTGTCCTTGTATCATGAAAGCACAGACCCTACTTTAGGCTGTCGTCCTTATTCTTCAAGTGGAGACTCTCTTCAGCCAGAATTGAATGTCTGAGATTCTCAACAAGATCACTCTGGCTGAGACCAGCTCTAAGGTCTCCCGGCACCAAAAGAATCTGGTGTTTTTGTTCAGATTTCAGATATGCACCACTCTTCACCGTATCTTTCCCCTTCTATGCTCAGCACAGCTCCTTGTTCAAGCAGTTCTCCACCACGCAGAGCCCTGAGGGTCTGTCTACATAGTTCTCTTCTTTGCACAAGGCCCCACAAACACAAGCTGCTGTTCTCCTAGAACTCTGCGTCCTTGAAATTTGATTCCAAGGGCATCCTGTGTTCTGCTTAGATTCCAATTCCCTGTACCAATGACTAGAAAAGCACTGCTTGATAGAACTTTGTGATGGTGAGGTTCTACACCTACACTGTCTAATATGGAAACCACTAGTCATTTGTGGCTATTAGGCACTAGAAGTGTAACTTTCTTGACTGAAGAACTGGATTTATAGATTTTATTTTCTTTAATTACCACATGTGGCTGATGGGTGACCTATTGGACAGTGCAGGTGTAGAAATGTCCCCAGGCAGAACACAAGCAAATGCTGTGTTCTCCTTCAGTACCTGTCTTCTCTCAAAGATCGCATTTCCATATGTCTTACTGGCCAGTGCTTAAGAAGAATTACCTTATATTTTGTCTAGTTTGTAGAATCTTTGGTACTGAGAAAAAGGCAAATTTAATATGGTTATTCAGTTAGCCTTGAGACTAAACTACCTTCTGTTTAACTGAAAATATGAATTCAGTCAAATATACCATTCTGATAACCTAGTAAAATAAATAGAAAAAAGAATGGAACATCTCCATCAGAACTGGGCCAGGTCCAAACACTTCACATGCATTCTTATGACTCATATTATTGGTCTCCTCATATAGCACATTTTATCTGTGTAGGGTATGCAGTCTTATATTCCCTAGTAAATTCAACATAGACTTGATGGGGCTCTTCCACAAAAGTGGGGTTAAACAAAGTAGTAGTCAAGAAACAAGAGTAGAAAAATAAAGTCAAATTGCCGCATAATCGTTTAGCCTCAACTAAGCAGACCAGATCAGCAGTCCAAGTTGAAGCTGGTTCCATGCTCTTCCTTTTTTGTTCTCATAGGTCTTAAGTTTGCTTTTTTTTTTTTAATTAAATTTATTTATTTTCAGCATAACAGTATTCATTATTTTTTCACCCCACCCAGTGTTCCATGCAATCCATGCCCTCAAAAATACCCACCACCTGGTTCCCCCATCCTCCCACCTCCCCCGCCATTTCAAACCCCTCAGATTGTTTTTCAGAGTCCATAGTCTCTCATGATTCACCTCCCCTTCCAATTTCCCCCAACTCCCTTCTCCTCTCTAACTTCCCATGTCCTCCATGCTATTTGTTATGCTCCACAAATAAGTGAAACCATATGATAATTGACTCTCTCTGCTTGACTTATTTCACTCAGCATAATCTCTTCCAGTCCCATCCATGTTGCTACAAAAGTTGGGTATTCATCCTTTCTGATGGAAGCAGAATACTCCAAAGTGTATATGGACCACATTTTCCTTATCCATTCGTCCGTTGAAGGGCATCTTGGTTCTTTCCATAGTTTGGCGACCGTGGCCATTGCTGCTATAAACATTGGGGTACAGATGACCCTTCTTTTCACTACATCTGTATCTTTGGGGTAAATGCCCAGTAGTGCAATTGCAGGGTCATAGGGAAGTTCTATTTTTAATTTCTTGAGGAATCTCCACACTGTTCTCCAAAGAGGCTGCACCAATCTGCATTCCCACCAACAGTGTAAGAGGGTTCCCCTTTCTCCACATCCCCTCCAACACATGTTTTTTCCTGTCTTGTTAATTTTGGCCATTCTAACTGGTGTAAGGTGATATCTCAATGTGGTTTTAATCTCCCTGAGGGCTAGTGATGATGAACATTTTTTCATGTGTCTGATAGACATTTGTATGTCGTCATTGGAGAAGTCTCTGTTCATATCTTCTGCCCATTTTTTTTATATGATTGCCTGTTTTGTGTGTGTTGAGTTTGAGGAGTTCATTATAGATCCTGGATATCAACTTTTTGTCTGTACTGTCATTTGCAAATATCTTCTCCCATTCTGTGGGTTGCCTCTTTGTTTTTTTGACTGTTTCCTTTGCTGTGCAGAAACTTTTGATCTTGATGAAGTCCCAAAAGTTTATTTTCGCTTTTGTTTCCTTTGCCTTTGGAGACATGTCTTGAAAGAAGTTGCTGTGGCTGATATCGAAGAGATTACTGCCTATGTTCTCCTGTCTCACACTGAGGTCTTTTATCCATTTTGAATTTATCTTTGTGTACGGTGTAAGAGAATGGTCGAGTTTCATTCTTCTACATATAGCTGTCCAGTTTTCCCAGCACCATTTATTGAAGAGACTGTCTTTTTTCCACTGTATATTTTTTCCTGTTTTGTCGAAGATTAATTGACCATAGAATTGAGGGTCCATATCTGGGCTCTCTACTCTGTTCCACTGGTCTATGTGTCTGTTTTTATGCCAGTACCATGCTGTCTTGGTGATCACAGCTTTGTAATAAAGCTTGAAATCAGGTAACGTGATGCCCCCAGTTTTATTTTTGTTTTTCAACATTTCCTTAGCGATTCGGGGTCTCTTCTGATTCCATACAAATTTCTGGATTATTTGCTCCAGTTCTTTGAAGAATACTGGTGGAATTTTGATCGGAATGGCATTAAAAGTATAGATTGCTCTAGGCAGTATAGACATTTTAACAATGTTTATTCTTCCGATCCAAGAGCATGGAATGGTCTTCCATCTTTTTGTGTCTTCTTCAATTTCTTTCATGAGTGTTCTGTAGTTCCTCAAGTACAGATCCTTTACCTCTTTGGTTAGGTTTATTCCCAGGTATCTTATTGTTCTTGGTGCTATAGTAAATGGAATCGATTCTCTAATTTCCCTTTCTGTATTTTCATTGTTAGTATATAAGAAAGCCACTGATTTCTGCACATTGACTTTGTATCCTGACACGTTGCTGAATTGCTGTATGAGTTCTAGTAGTTTGGGGGTGGGGTCTTTTGGGTTTTCCATATAAAGAATCATGTCATCTGCGAAGAGAGAGAGTTTGACTTCTTAAGTTTGCTTTTATCACACCATTTGCAATCTGTAACTTGGGTATCCCTGTAGACTGTGAGCAACTTGAGGACAAATCTTCATGTGTGTGTCCCTAGTCCCCAGCAAAGTACTTAGAAGATATCAAAATAAACATACGCTAAATAAACAAATAAAAATACTCATTCCATTTGTGCCTTTAAGAATGTAGATTGGTTAAAAAGCCTTATTTTTTTTTTCCTGGTTTGTAAGTAAAAAAGAAAGTTACACAACACCTTAGCCACTAAAGGAAGACCACAGCACATGCAAGTCAGTTCAAGACTGACTGCTCAAACTTAGGCCAGAGTCAAGTCTTGACCTTCAACAGACTCAGAATTTCATGCATAGAATGCGACATCTCATGCACTCAATGATCAAGATATTGCTTTCACTATGAAATCCAGCTTTGCCTAGAAAATTGTACTTTTTAGCCCAAAGATATGGATGTGTACCAAAGAAAGCCATGTTCAAGCAGACAATTATTCTATTTCCAGATACTTATGTACTGTTGTTCATTAAGTGTGTCATTTATAAAATGACCTGAACCCAGTGTATGCAGAGCATTAATAAAATATTCTATCCATGTTCTGTTTAATTCTTTTAATTTTCTTGCCAATATGCATTTTGCTTAATTCCATTGGATGCATAGTTTCTTCTTTAGGTCTCCATAAAATGACTGAGAGCCCTCTGCATTTATAAGTAATCCTACTAAGCAATGAATAAAGATTCAATTTTGGAGTGTGTTAAGTGTAAGCTGCACTGTGACTGGGAATATATCTCTACTAGTTTAGGGCAATATGAAGGATGACAAGTACTCAATATGAATTAGATTTCAACAGGCTCTCAGAGCGAATGTGGAAAAAGTTCCCCTATTTCCAAATGCAGCAAGCAGTCTTAAAATATATGGTTTTATTAAAAAAATGTTTGTAATGTTAAAATTGCTTCTATGCCCCCCAAAAAGTTGCTGCTCTATTTAACAAGCTGCTTTAGTATATATAATTTTGTCATTTATTAATTTCACTAATAAAGCAATAAACATGAACATTTTTGTGCCATTTTTTTCTACTGAAAATTTTTTTAGAATTACTTTGATTACAATTCTGTGCAAGTTGAAATGCCATTTTTTAAAAATTCCAAGAAGTGGTGGAACTAGAGGGTATTATGCTGAGCAAAATAATTCAATCAGAGAAAGACAATTATCATAGGCTCTCCCTGATATGAGGAATTTGAGAGGCAGAGTGGGGGCTTGGGAGACAGGGAAAAAATGAAACAAGATGGGACCAGAAGGAAGACAAACCATAAGAGATTCTTAACCTCACAAAACAAACTGAGGGTTGCTGGGAGGGAGGGGTATGAAGAGGGTGGTTGGGTTATGGACATTGGGGAGGGTATGTGATATGGTGAGAGCTGTGAAATGTGTAAGCCTGATGATTCACAGACCTGTACCCCTGGGGCAAATAATACATTGTATGTTAACAAAAAGTAATTAATTTAAAAAATAATAAAAATAAAAAATTCCAAGTACAAGAGCATTCCTCTAGGAATGGGAGAAGAGATTCCATAAACATCACAAGTTACTTAATTTCTAGATTCAGTTTTAGTTTCCAACCTTTACGTTCAGGTGTTTATTTTTTAACTGAGCTAACTGCTTAAGTCTGACTATAGATAGACATTAGATTTTTCAAGTACATCTAATAAAAAGGGCTTAGTATTTGGTTTGCTGATTCAGGCATTTTACTGTTAAGAAACTATCTCTGTAAATAGAGTAAATTCTGCAATGCCTAAATATTTGGCAAAAGCTATTTCTAAGATAATTTAGAAAAGTAACAGAAAATAGATCATACTGACAACTAATCAATTAGCTCTTAGGGAGAGGAAAGGCAAGCAATTGTGTCAAATCAGCAGCACTGACTGTGCCAGAACTAATAGCCCACAGAAGAAAACTGACTTTTGGTTGTAGAAATGGAAGGAATTGTATCTGATGTCTAAATATGTAGTTAACTTTATAAAGAAGGGTTCAAGTGTATTGTGAATGGTCATTACTAATTCAAATATGGTCTCCTGACATCTTTGTTCCTTGAAGGATACAAGTGTGTAATTAATGTGATAGCAACAAATATTTTGTTTAGATGTGTGTAAGAAAGCATGGCTTTACACCTCCTCATTATCCAGCTGCCACAGTGACTTGGTAACTTTGGAAAAATTGTTCATACTTTTCTAGCTTGATAGCCCTTAAGAAGGTCCCTGTTTTTGCTTTCAACTTATCTTCAGTTTGAAGAGAAACATGCACAATATTTGAGGAAAGTAGGTAAAATCCTAATTAGCAAAAGTAGTATTAGCTATGTGGAATCCAATGAGGGTTTTTTTTTTTTTCTCTTTTGTGTAAAATGGGGACAGAGACATCACTCAAAGAGCTGAAGATAAATTGATCCTTAGAAAAAGGGGGAAAGGGGCGCCTGGGTGGCTCAGTGGTTTAAGCCTCTGCCTTCAGCTCAGGTCATGATCTCAGGGTCCTGGGATCAAGCCCCACATCGGGCTCTCTGCTCAGCAGGGAGCCTGCTTCCTCCTCTCTCTCTGCCTGCCTCTCTGCCTACTTGGGATCTCTGTCTGTCAAATAAATAAATAAAAATCTTTAAAAAAAAAAAAAAGAAAAAAAAAGAAAAAGGGGGAAAAAAAGCAATTAAGGAAAATTTAGTCAGACTATCAGGAAAAACAGGATCTGGAGATGCTGTTGGTAAAGTTTAACAAGATAGAACATGACAACCATACAAGATCTGGATGTAGAGATGAAAAATGAGGTTTGGATGGGGCTGGGGGGAAGAAAAGAGGAGAAAAAGAAAGCAAGAATGAGGAAAAGTAGAGAAAAAGAGATAAGGAAAGAGAGGAGCAAGGGAAATATTAAATACATACACACAGATGGACGGCTCAATTTGGAGGAAAGACATAACCCAAGAAAAAAGTATGGCAAGGGCTTAAAATTCTAGAATTAAAAATATGATTTCAAAAAAAGATTTACAAAATTTAAGAAAACAAAGATGACTTATGACAGAATTACACTAAAAAGATTAGAAAGCTAAGGATGTTCGATTAACTCTATTACAGAATAAATCAGAAAAATTTTTTTTAAAGACTAGAATATGTGAAATGTAATCAATGTTACAGATAAAAGGCTGTGATGAACATAGTATATGCAGGGAAAAAAAACACAGTTTGAAGAAATTAAAGAGAATATAAATGGGGAGACCATTTATATGTTTGTATATTTTGCAGGATAATTTCCCCTAAAATGAAATAGTAAACATATCAAAAGAGTTTGTGATACAATAGAAAAGTTTCTGTATATTATATATACATATCTTGGTAACGAGCAACACGGATATATGCTGGGGAAATTATCAAACTTCAGGAATAAAGGACAAGATTCCTTAAGTACGCAGTCAAGGAAAGCACATCACTAGAAAGAAAGAAATCAGATTCGTCTCAGGTTTCTCTACAGCCACATTCCAGGATATAAGATAAGAAAGTTATGGACATAAACTTCTCAAAGGAGAAAATAGTCTCACTCAGGAATATTCTACCCATTCAACTTGACAAATACAAAGATAGCAGAGAGACATATCAAACACGCTAGAACTCTAGAAATGTAGTATCCATGAATTCTAGGGGATAAAGCTTGATAAAATGCAGCAAACCAGGAGATCAATAATGAAGAAAGAAAATGCATCATAAAAGGACTGGCGGTGCACATTAAATCTACTAACTGTTTTGCTATGACTGAACATCTGGGGAATTGTGTTTGCAGAAAAGATGGTAAATTTCATAAACTCTAACAGTTTAAAATATTATAACTAACAAATACTGAAAGATATGGGGTGGGGAAGTAGGGAAAAGGTTAAGAATGCTAATCACCTTTCCTTCAGACTAGGGAATACATTAATGTTACTTAAAATTGAAAGATGGTAATTGAAAAAAAAAATCACAGTGATACTAACCAATTAATATTTGTTTCTCATTCATTTAGAAAACTTACTCTTTTTTTTTTGAAGGAAAACATGTAAGTTTTACTAGTTTTTACATTGAAAATGTTATTTTTCTTAGCAAAATTCAAGTAAACAAATTTAATTAAAATTTTCTATTTCGGGGGTGCCTGGGTGACTCAATGGGTTAAGCATCAGATTTTTGATTTTGGCTCAGGTCATAATCTCCCGGTCTTGAGAATGACCCCCACGTCAGGCTCCACGCTCAGTGCAGGGTCTGCTAGAGATTCTCTCACTCTCTTTCTCCCTCTCCCCTCTCCCACCAGGCTCACATGTACCCTCTCTCTCCCTCCCTTTCCCTCCCTTCCTCTCCCCTCCTTCCTTATGATCACATGTTCCCTCTTTATCCCTCCTCCCCTCTCCCCATCATGCTCACATGACTCCTCCTTCCTTCTCCCTCATTTACGGCCATACCCCCCTGAATGTGCCCAGTCTCATCTGATCTCTATCTGTCTAGGATAAATAAATTATTCTCTACCGATATACATATCTGTTTCTACACACATACATACAAGGAGATATCTGGAAGGATATTGAAATCTGTGAGATTTTCGATAATTTGTTACTTCATAATTTTGCATATGCCCTGAACTTTTTTTTTAATAATCTTTTGTCATTTTGATAAAATTTATAGTGGCCAATTAAGTTAATTTGTTGGGTTGGTAAAAATATTTATAGTGGTTCCCCTCCCCCACCTCCAACCCCAAGTCCTATGGAAAGATTTTAGTAGAAAATGATAGCATTTGTTTCACTACAGAAAATATTTTGTTCTTATTGTAGCATCCTCACCAGAGAAAATGAAAGGCTAGTGTGGAATGGTTGATTACAAGAAGCACTTAAATGATGGCTTTGAAAGAGAGAGATCCTTAATCTAAATTGACCAGTAAACTGCCTGGTCACACCTAACCTTCCTATTCATACTTGGGAGCCTAGAGATCAGGGTTTGGGACACATAATTGTTGCTTAATACCCACTGAGTTGTTCTACACAATTCTAAGGTTTTGCTTTATACAAAGATTACTGGGCAACACTCCACTAAATTCAATAAACATTAAGAGCTGAAGTCCACTCTAGATGTTTTTTACTGAAAATGCACAAACCAAAAGTGCTAACGTCCAAAGAAACTGCATGGTTAAGAGGTAGGGAGGAGGGGCGCCTGGTGGCTCAGTGGGTTGAGCCACTGCCTTCGGCTCAGGTCATGATCTCAGGGTCCTGGGATCGAGTCCCGCATCGGGCTCTCTGCTCAGCGGGGATCCCGCCTGCTTCCTCCTCTCTGCCTGCCTCTCTGCCTACTTGTGACCTCTGTCAAATAAATAAAATCTTAAAAAAAAAAAAAAGAGGTAGGGAGGAAGAACTCTGTGCCATATGGAATAAAGTGCAAAATGCGATCCCTACCATTCTCTGGCATAGGTCTTTCATGATAAATAGCCTGCATTTCAAATCGTTTTTTTTCAATTTTATGTTTCTTTATAACAGAGGCTAAAAATGAACACATTCATCATTACATATGTCTTCACTCTGTATTTCAATCCTACTTCATCAGTATTAGCTGTTAGATTATCTCTTACATTTTCCTCTCATTTTAATAAAATAAAAGCAAGATGCAATAATCAATAAAATTTAATCAACACCACCAAAACTAAAAAATGGATTCCATAGTTAGTGCCATCTAACATGAACCAATATAAAGCCAGATTGGAACCAAAAAAAGCTTCAATAAAGAGTAGAAGGTGTACAAAAGTCAAACGTACAACATTCAAGGATCAACTCTAACATGAAGACCAGAATGCTTTAAACGCGCTTTAAGTTTGTTGAAATGGGGATTTGGGAAATGTTATCAAAGAGGGAAAAGTGAAATTGGCTATGAATCATTACAGCTATAGAAAAAGAGACTGTTGACCAGACACACAAACACAATCAACAACTATGAAGCAGTGAATCATTTGGGAAAACATCCACTCTAAACTCAATCTGTAAGAAAGGGAATGACAGGGCTCCTCCTATGTCTGAAACACAGAAAAATTAAAATTTTTTAGATACTAAAAAATACGCCTATAGTAATTGTAAAAGCACTTTAGCTAGAAGACTTGATAAACCTCTCCTCCTCCTGTCTACATGACTAGCTATTCTTTAAATGTTAGGATAAATATTTACAGAGAAACTTTATCTTTCAATAAATAATCTAATAATAGTTTATTGCACTGTTACCTACTTGAGGAAATAGACTTCTGTTTGGAAACTCAGAGCTATGGAAATCATGTCCTGAGTAGGGAAAGTAAGAAACCTACAGCTCAAATGAAATCTTACTTTCATGTAAATATCCCTAATATAATACTTAATCCCCAAATTATTTCAGGGCCCCATCTACTGTAAATATAGTCTAAAAACTGAATGTGAATGTAATAGAAACTCAACTTCTTATTCATCAAGAAAGTATGCAAAAACTACTAGTTCATTCTTCCATATATAATATGGCTTTTTTGGAACTTGTAGAAGGATAGAACCAACCATTTATCTTAGGAACCAAAAAATTGGTACAACTCCAAATAAAAGTTATAAATCTGTTCACTACTTCCATACTAATTAGTATTTATGGTAACCTTACCAATTATACTAAACACCTCTAACATCTACAAAAGTGATTTATATCCTCACTGTGTAAAAAATATCCTCTCTTATCCCTTCTCACCCAGTCTGATCCCCACACAATATTCGTTTATTTGGGCCAAGAGAATTGTTTTAAACTAATACTGAATTACCATTCAAATCCTAAATTTATCCCTTAGTTTTAGATTAGACTATTTCTCAATAATATTTATACCAGTAGCACTTTTCATTACATGATCAATTACAGAATAAGTATGATATAACTCAGATCCCAACATTAACCAATTTTTCAAGTACTTATATTCCTTATTACTGTACTAATTTTAGTTACCACCAACAACCTTCTTCAACTATTCATTGGATGAGAGGGAATAGGAATCCCACCTTTTCTACTCACTGGGCAATGACACAGACAAGCAGATTCAACACTGTGACCCTCTAAGCAATTCTTTTTTTCCCACCTTGTTACATTTTTAAATTTAAATTCAATTCAATTTTCATATAATGTCCAATAATTCATAATGGTATATAACACCAAGTGCTAATCACATCACATGCCCTCCTTAATGCCCATCACCCAGCTATCCCATCCTCCCATCCATCCCCTTTTCTGCAACACTCAGCTTATATCCTGGAGTCAAGAGTCCCATCTGGTTTTTCTGCCTCCCTGATTTCTTCCCATTCAGTTTTCCCTCCCTTCCCCTATTGTCCTCCGCACTATTCCTTATGTTCCTCATATGAGTGAATTCATATAACTGTCTTTCTCTGATTAACTTATTTCACTCAGCAGAATACCCTCCAGTCCCATCCATGTTGATGTAAATGGTAGATATTCATCCTTTCTGATGACTGAGTAATACTCCATTGTATATATGAACTACAACTTCTTTATCCATTCATCTATTGAAGGACATCATGGCTCCTTCCAGTTTGGCTATTGTAAACATTGCTATTATGAACATTGGGTACATGTGCCCTTTCTTTTCACTACATCTGTATCTTTGGGGTAAATACCCAGTAGTGCAATTGCTGGGTCATAGGGTATCTCCACTATTAACATCTTGAGGAACCTCCAAACTGTTTCCCAGAGTGGCTGTACCAGCTTGCATTCACACCAAAAGTGTAAGAGGGTTCCCCTTTCTCCATATACTCACCAACATTTTTTTTAATCTTATTAATTTTTGCCATTCTAACTGGTGTAAGGTGGTATCTCATTGTTATGTTGCTGATGGCAAGTGATGTGGAGCATTTTTCCATGTGTCTGTTAGCGTTTATATTCCTTCTCTGGAGAAGTGTCTGTTCAGGTCTTCTGCCCATGTCTTGACTGGATTACTTGTTTTTTGGGTGTTGAGTTTGAGACATTCTTTACAAATCTTGGATACCAGCTCTTTATCTGTAATATCATTTGCAAATATCTTCCTCTATTCTGTAGGTTGCTTTTTAGTTTTTTGTTGATTGTTTCCTTTGCTGTGCAGAAGGTTTTATTTTTCTGCATTTTTTTAAACAATTTTATTTATTTATTTGACAGAAAGAGATCACAAGTAGGCAGAGAGGCAGGCAGAGAGAGAGGAAGGGAGGCAGGCTCCTTGCTGAGCAGAGAGCCCAATGCGGGGCTCAATCCCAGGACCCTGGGATCATGACCTGAGCTGACGGCAGAGGCTTTAACCCACTGAGCCACCCAGGTGCCCCTATTTTTCTGCATTTTTTAAAGATTTTTTTTATTTGTTTAATTTTAAGTAATCTCTGTACTCAGTTGTGGTGCTCAAACTCAGAAACCCAAGATCAAGAGTTGCATGCTCTACCAACTGAGCCAGGCAGGGGCCCCTAAATGTGCATTTAAAAAAATTTTTTTTTACTAAAATATAATGTATTATTTGCTTCAGGAGTACAGGTCTGTGATTCATCAGTCTTACACGATTCACAGCCCTCACCACAGCACAAACACTGCCCAACGTCCATCAACCTACTTCCTCAATTTTTTTCTCAAGTGTTCTGTAGTTTCTAGAGTATACATCCTTTACCTCCAAGCAAACTTTTTTTTTTTTAGATTTTATTTATTTGACAGAGAGAGAGAGAGATCACAAGTAGGCTGAGAGGCAGGCAGAGAGAGAGAGGGAAACAGGCTCCCTGCTGAGCAGAAAGCCCAATGTGGAGCTCAATCCCAGAACCTGAGACCATGACCTGAGCCGAAAGCAGAGGCTTTAACCCACTGAGCCACCCGGGCACCTAATCTTCACGCAATTCTATAAACCACGTAGGAGGGAGTGGATTCACTGTATAAAGAACATGGGTTCCCTGGCTCTTTACACTCAAATTTCTGTACTCAACTTCAATCATATTAATTCTCCATTAATCAGACTACTTTCAGCCACAACTGGCAAATCTGCCTAATTTGACATTCACCCAGGACTTCACTAGGCATAGAAGACCCTATACCCATTCAAGTACCATAGTTGTAGTAGGGGTCTTTCTACTAATCCATTTCCATTCACTAATAGAAAATGAAACTACTCAAACAGTAACAACTCTTACTAGGAGGTATCACTACGTTATGTACAGCAATCTTGGGTCTTACCAAAATGATATTTTAAAAATTGTCGCTTTTTCCACTTCAAGCCATCTAAACCTAATAGTAACTGCTAGTATTAATCAACCACATTTAACATTTCTCCACATCTGTATTCCTTAAAACTATCTGTATTCCTTAAAACTATACTGTTTATATGTTACAGATACATTATTTATAATCAAAATGGTAAATAAGACATCTGAAAAATAGAACTATTTAAAGCATTACCTTTCACCACAGTCTCACTCACCAGTGGCAGCTTAGCATTAATAGGAATACCCTCCCTCACAAGTTTTTATTCCCAAGTCTTAATTATTAAAACCACAACACATTGTATACCAACACACATGAGCCCTACTAATTACTCATTACCACTTCTCTAACAGCTGTCTACAGCACCCAAATTATTTTCTTCACTCCTAGGACAGACCCATTTTTCTACTTTAATTGTAATTAGTGAAAACAACCCATTCTTAATCAATTCTATTAAATGTCTTTTAATGGGGAGTATCTTGGCCAGATTCTTAATTTCTAAGACTACCCCAACTATCTCACCGATAATTATGCCTTCCTATCTAAAATTAACAGCCATTGCCATGATTACCTTGGGTTTTATTCTGGCACTTTAACTGAACTTTACAACACAAACACTAAGATTTGATCATCCTTCATGCTAATCCCAATTCTCAAATCTTCTCAGATATTTTCCAACTCATATACACTGCTTCTCACCATTAATGAAATTTATTGTCAAGTCTGGCTCTTATATGCAACTGATAAATTACTGAACACTATATCTGAAGCTAATGATGTACTGTATGTTGGTTAATTGAATTTAAATTAAAAATTTTTTAATTTATTTTTTAAATAAATTTTTCATTACTACTAGACCTACTAGACTTAACTTGACTAGAAAGTATATTACCAAAATCCATTTCCCACTTCCAAATAAGACTCTCCAAACCAATTAGACCTTTTTCATCAGAAATTAAATTATATCTTTTCCTCTTTTCTCATCATATTAATCCTAAACCTATACCTAATTTCTATGAGTAACCTGTAGAATGACCATAATGCCAATCAGCAACAAACAACCAATTACAACTCAGTAGTCTAAAAGCACATCTATATAATGAGGAAATCTCTATAGCCTCTTCACCAAAACAAACAAACCAAACCAGAACAAAACAACCTTAGAATTCCTGGTATCATAGATTACTCAGTCCTCTAACCAATTAATCTTAAAAAAAAAAAAAAAAATGAGGTGGATGTTATGTTTAAGACCTGAAACTACCATAACTTTCAGCAAGAGTCCTGAAAGAAATATCTCTAAGATAATTATATTAGAAACCCAATCCTTAGGATATTGCTCAGTGGCCAAAACCTTGTATAATCAAAAACCACCAAAATCCATCCCTCAATTAAGTCTTAAAAAAAAAAAAATTAAACCTGGTAAAGATCCACCAAGATTTCTTACATTACCACAGCTGATTCCAGCATTTAAACAACCCTAACCCACCATAAATAGAAGGTTTAAAAACAAAACAACAACAAAAACCTGCAAAACTAATCACAAAAGTAGTACTTAAAACACAATATAGGTCATTATTATTCTCACATTTCTTTCTAAAGATTTCTTTGAGGGGTGCCTGGGTGGCTCAGGTGATTAAGTGTCTGCCTTCAGCTTAGGTCATGATCTTCAGGTCCTGTGATTGAGCCCATCAGGCTCCCTGCTCAGTGAGGGAGTCTACTTCTCACTCTGACCCTTCCCCTTCTTGTGCTCTCTCTGCATCTATCTCTTAAAAAAAAAAAAAAAGATTTGAGAGATAGAGGGAGAGTGCAAACGAGCAGCAGGAGGGTCAAAGAAAAAGAGAGAATTTCAAACAGACACATTTGTAAACCGAGCCTCACATGAGGCTCAAGACCACAACCCTGAGATCATAACCAGAGCCAAAAATCAAGACTCCAATGTTTAACTAACTGAGCCACCCAGATACCCCGTCGCATGGACTTTACCCCTGACCAGTGAACTAAAATCACCATTGTATTTCAACTCTATGTACATTAATGACCAACATCCAACAATCCTATCCACTAATCCAGATTACAAATTTATTTATCAGCCCCAAGCATCTCATCCTGATGATATTTTAACACCTCTTTAGGAATCTGCTTAACTTTATGAATTCTAACAGGACTATTCCTAGCTACAAGCTCTATATATCAGACATTAATAATAACTGTCTTTCAGCCAAAACCTGTATCTGCAGAGATATAGGTTATGGATGAATTATCTGATATCTATACACCAATTGAGCATCCATATATTTTATCTACTTAACTCATTCATGTAGGATGTGGCCTATGCTATGGAGCTTATACCTTCTTAGAAACATGAAATATGAAAAGATTCTATTATTCATCATAATAGCCACAGCATTCTTGGATTTATGAAGCCAAATATCCTTCTGAGGTGCAACAGCTCTTACAAATCTTTCAGCTATGCCTTTCATCAGCATTAGCCTGGTAGAATGAATCTGAGGGGGACTTTTAGTGAGCAAATCTATGCATCTGACTCTTCACCTTTCACTTTATTCTCTAATGCATTCATGGTTTCAGCCCTAGTGATTGCCCACTATTTCTTCATGAAACAGGATCCAAAAACCCATCAGGAATCTCATCTGACATGGATAAAACTCCAACCCAAAATTTCACATAGTGAAAGATATCCTAGGACCCTTATTCCTAATTCTGGTGCTATTCATTTCAGTCCTATTTCCACCTGACCTGTTAGGAGATCCAGAAAATATACTTCATCCGACACCCTCAATGCTCCCCAATCCCCACATTAAGCCAGAATGATATTTCTTATTCACCCACACAATTAAAGACCCTCTCCTCATAAATTAGGCAATGAATTATCCCTAATTTTCTCAATTCTAATTTTAGCAATCATTTCAATGCTTCACACACCAATAATAATGAAAGATAATATTCCAACCTCTTATTGATGCTTCTTCTGATTACTAGTATCAGACAGAACACTAACATGCATCGGAAGACAACCAGTTGTACATCTATTCATCTTTACTACTCAGCAAACATCAGTTTTACATTTTTCTCCTTATTCTTATACTGAAGCACTCACAAAAATTACTAAAAATAGTATTCTAAAACATAGAATATTTATAATATACTACTCTGCTCCTATAAACCAGAAAAAGAATACTTCTCTTTAGAACTCAGGGAAGAAGCTCCAGCTCCACCACCAGTATCCAAAACTGAAATTCTAAACTACTCCTTGAAAATTCACACATGAACAAAAACATTGTCATATACTGTTAGCATGAAAGAATCCTAAGTTAATCCTATTGTTATTTACTTGTACATTCAGTCTACCACATATTTAGTGTGTGTGTGTATATATATATCTGATAATATATGCCATGTGTAATTGTGCATTAATGATTTACCCCAAATATTACCATGTACATTAAATTAATATATGAAGCATTTTATCATACATATAAATCCAATACCCTACAAATATCCATGACAGAATACACATGATTAGTATTACATAGGACATATTAATCAGACATACCCCATTAACTCAAATAATTTTTTTAAAGATTGTTTCTAAATTTATTCATTTGAGAGAAAGAAAGTGAGCAAAGCAGGGGGCAGGATCAGAGGATAAGTGAGAAGCAGGCTCCCTGTTGAGCTGGGAGCCCAACATGGGGCTCAATCCCAGAACCTCATGATCAAGACCTGAGCCAAAGGCAGACAGATGCTTAACAAAGGCAGACAGACTAAGCTACCCAGGCAATCCTAAGTCAAATCATTTCTATCAACATGTTTATCAAAACCAAAAACATTACTTGATCACCAAGCTTTCAGAAACCAGCAATCCATCCACAAATGAGTCCCTCTTCTCTCTGTGGTCCTAATTTGTGGGTTTCTAAAAGTGATGTGGTGTCTGGTTCTCACTTCAGGACCATCTCACCTAGACCTGCCTATTCCTCCTTCTTAAAGAAGATTTCTCAATGGACTAATGACTAATCAACCCATGCTCACAGATAATTGTGGTGTCACACATTGATATTTAATTTTGGGGGTGGGGTGGGAATGGAGATGATGTGACTCAGCTATAGCCTTTCCATAGTTGAACACTTGTACCTGAGGTTATATTGAATATGACCTCCATCATCAACCATATGGTGTTATTCAGTCAATGGTTATAAGATATGGAAAAATTATATGTGTGCATATGGATGTTCTCACCAATTAGCTTAGGAAACTCCCTATACCCACTTAAACCTTATAGTATATGTAATCTTGCCAAACTCCCAGACAAGATTAAATCTATCAATCCTCATTTCCTATCTCCTAAATACTTTAATTATGACTAAATACACAACTGACCAAAACCACAGATTAACATTCCTATCCTCAGCTCTCACAGATTAGGAAAAAACTACTCAATTTTTAAATTTTTTTTCCGTGGATACCAGTATGCTACTTAAATTCACAAAATTTCCATAGACAAGAATTACCCTAGATCGGACATTTTCTTTGATTAAAATTAAAGTATAGTAAACTAAGCCCTAAAATAAAATTATGCATGACTCTTAACATTGAGAAATGAGAAAAAAAATTCACTCAACTTTAAAAAATCATTCAATTGATACCAACAGATCACTTAAATCCATAAACATTTTGTGGGCATATGTGATTCATTAATGCAGCTTAATTAGAGCAAGGCACTGAAAATGCCTATATGAGTTTACCAACTCTATACATCCATAGGTTTGATCCCAGCCCTTGTATTAAATTTTTTTAAAGAGTTTATTTATTTATTTGACAGACAGATCATAAGTAGGCAGAGAGGCAGGCAGAGAGTGAGATGGAAGCAGGCCCCCTGCTGAGCACAGAGCCCGATGCTGGGCTTGATCCCAGGTTACTGAGATCACGACCTGAGCCGAAGGCAGAGGCTTTAACCAACTGAGCCACCCAGGCGCCCCCTTGTATTAATTTTTAATATAATTACACATACAAGTATTTCCATTCTAGTGAGAATGTCCTCTAAATTGATCAACAAAAGGAGTAGGCATCAAGGGACTAAAAGTACCTAACACCTTGCTGTACCACACCTCTACAGGAAACAGTAGTGATAAAAATTAAACCATAAACAAGTTTGACTAAGTTATAGTAATTAGGGTTGGTAGGTTTTGTGCTAGCCCCTGAAGTCACAGGATTAACCCAAATTATTATAGCTTTGGTGTGAAGCATGCTAAAGATAACTCCTATAGTAAAGTTAAATTTTAATTAGGCTGCAAGAAGCTACAGCTAAAAAGCAAACAAACCATGAAAGTGACTAATATTCTTGACTATAGGATAACTAAGACCCAAACTGGGACTAGACACTCTACTAGGCTTAACCCCAGACTCAAGTAATTATAAACAAAATATTCACTAGAGGACTACTACTTGCAACAGCCTAAAACTCAGAAGAATTGGTGGTGCTGCGTAGCCCACTAGCAAAGTCTGTTCTGTAATCAAAAAACCTTACCAACTCTGGCTAATAATGGCCTGCATACTGCCATTCCCTGCAAACCCTAAAAAGGAATTACCATAAGCACAAATATGAAACACAAAAACATTACATCAAGGTGTAGCTTATGGGATAGAAAGAAATGGGCTACATTTTCTACTCTAAGAACATTAAATGTTATAGCAAAATTTTTATAAAACTAAAAGCTGAAAGATGATTAAGTAGTAAATTAATAGAGAGTTTAATTAGTTCAAGAAGCGCACACACACTGTCCATCACCCTCTTCAAGTATCAAAATGCATTTCGTAATTATTAATAAATTATATGTAAGAGGAGACAAGTCATAACAAGATAAGTATACCGGAAAGTGTGCCCAGATAAATAAATCAAAGTCTAGCTTAAACAAAGCACCTACTTTACACCTAGGAGATTTCATATTAAATGACCACTTTGAACCATGGCTAGGTCAAACTTACCAAACTCAATTATAAGTAAATTAAAAGCAGCTACCAATTAAGGTTTGAAGCTCAGTACACGTTATTTATCTTAGTTCAAAAACAAAACAAAACAAAACTCCTGACCTAATACTGGATTAATCTATTAGTTAACGGGAGCAATATTGTTAATAAGAGCAACAGAAATGGTTTCTCTTTGCATAAGCTTATATCAGAATGGAACTGCCGATAGTTAACAAGATGAATCCAAGCCAGTAATCATTAAATCTATTGTTAACCCTACATAGGTACACATTTAAGATTAGGGAAAAAGTAAGAGGAACTTGGCAAACACAAACTCACCTCTTTACCAAAAACATCACCTTTAGTGATTTCTAATGTCAGAAATACTGTCTGCCCAGTAACATCCTGTATAAGGTCTTTGATACCCTGACCGTGCAAAAGCAGCATGATCATTTTTCCCCTATATATGGACTCGTGTTATCAATGTCTGCATGAGGATTTTACTGTCTCTTAGTCAGTGGAATTACCTTCCCAAGAAGAGGTGGGAATGACATAAGATGAGGAGACCCTAAGGAATTAATTAACTAGGCCAAAAAAAAGCAAACAAAACAAAAACAAAAATTAACCAAATTTAAGGAATAATAAAACTTTATATGGGCTTACAATTTTGTTTGAGCTATAATTTATAATTTAGATGGATTTATAATTTTGGTTGAGAATAAAAACCTCTGAGTGACTAAAAATCTAGACCAATTAATTAAAATATTTTATCACTTATTGATCTAAAATATAGATCAATAGAACAAGTTACCCTAGGGTAACAGTGCAATCCATATTGGTAATAGGGTTCAAGACCCTGATGTTGGGTCAGGACACCCTAATTGTATAAGTGCTATTAATAATTTATTTGTTCAACAATTAAGTCCTACATGATCTCTGTTCAGACCAGAGAAATCCAAGTCTGTTTCTATCCTATACTTCTCCCAATGTGAAAAGACAACAGAAATAAGGCCTACTTTACAAAAGCGCCTTCAAACTAATAGATAATGTAATCTTAATCTATTAATTTATACCAACCTTCCCAGGACAGAGTTCCTTAGGGTGGCAAAGCCCAGTGATTGTGTAAAACTTAAACCTTAATTGCCAGAGGTTGAATTCCTCTTCTTAACAGTAGGTTCATAATTAATATCCTTTTATTAGTTAACCCTACTTTACTTGTTACAGCATCCCTCCCATTAGTGGAGTGAGGAGTATTATTAGGTTATAGGAGACTTCATAAAGGATCAAACATCACTGGCCTCTTACAACCTATCACTGACAACTTCAAACTACTCATTAAAGAACCACTACAACCACTATCATCAGTGTCCACATTTATTATTGCACCAATCCTAGTCCTCACCCCAGCCATAATGATATGAATTCCACTACACATACCGTATTCATCATGGCATCCCATTCATAGTAGCCATATCAAGTTTAGTTGTCTACTCTCCATTCTCTGATCAGCTGAGCTTCAAACTCAAAATATTCATTAACCAGAACCCTGTAGGCAACAGCACAATTCTCTATGTTGATCAATTAGCAATCATCCTACTATCGGTCCTATCACTAAATGGACCGTTTACACTTTCAACACTACCCAAGAAAACCTGGTACTCTTTTTTCCATATTGACCACTATCCATAAAACAATTCATCTCAATTCTAGCAGAAACCAAACAAGCTTCATGTGACCTAACAGAAGGAGAATCTGAACTCGTTTCTGGTTTCAACAATGAATATACAGCAAGTCCATTTGTCATATTCTTTTTAGCAACTTAAGCTATTTTTATAACAATTCTGTTCTTAGGGGCATTTCACAATCCCTACATATGAGAATTGTATGCAATCATCTTTATTATCAAAACTCTTCCAAGGGGCACCTGGGTGGCTCAGTGGGTTAAAGCCTCTGCTTTCTGCTCAGGTCATGATCTCAGAGTCCTGGGATCGAGCCCTGCATTGTGGGGAAGGAGAGGGGGGAGGCTCTCTGCTCTCTGTTCAGCGGGGAGCCTCCTTCCCCCTCTCTCTCTGCCTGCTTTTCTGCCTACTTGCGATCTCTCTCCCTCTCTCTCTCTCTCTCTGTCAAATAAATAAATAAATTATTAACAAAAAACAAAAAACCTCTTCCAGATGCCTGGGTGGCTCAACCCACTGCCTTCAGCTCAGGTCATGATCCCAGAGCCCTGGGATCGAGTCCTGTATTGGGCTCCCAGCTCCGCGAGGAGTCTGCTTCTCCCTCTTTCTCCCTTCTCATGCTCTCTCCTAGTCTCTCCTTCTCTAAAATAAATAAATAAAATCTTAAAAAAAACCTCTTCCATCTGTTGTTTTTTTTTTTATGAATCTAAGCATCTTATCCATGATTCTGATTACCATCAACTCATTATGAAGATATAGTCTACCTTAGCATATGACGTGTATCACTCATTACCCATTATGCTAAGCATTCCACCACAAACATAAATATCTGATAAAAGAATTACTTTGATAGAGTAATAGAGATTTAACTCCTCTTATTTCTAGGATTACAGAAATTGAACCTACTCCAAAGAATTCAGAAATCTCCATGCTACCATATTATACTATATTCTATAGGAAGTTCAACTAAATAAGCTATTGGGCCCATACTGTTTATCAGAGATTCTAATCAAGTTAATTAAACATGGAAACCAAACAGACAAAGGTGGTGCTAATGCCTACGCAGTTTACCCAAGCAAACCCAACCCTAAGGCTGTACAATGCCTCAGTGTGAAGGACTCAGAACCAAAGGACAACCCATCACCACAGCCAGCTGGGCTTTTGCTCTAATTTCGTTTCTTTGCTTCCACATTTTCTCTATATAAGTGTCTTTCCTACCTGTCTACAGGGTACTCCTAACTACTTCCGGTTTGGTGTGCCCCCTTAGAATAGTTTCTGATCAAATAAACTCTAATATACCTCAGTTTATCTTTCAACAAAATTTTTCAAAACTTCTTTCTGGCTTAAAAACATAGTTAAACAAAATCTAAACAAGTACCAGTCATACCATAAAAGTGATATAAATCTGAAGCAAAAAACTTTGTCTTGTTAAAATACTAAGACTAGGGCACCTGGGTGGCTCAGTGGGTTAAGCTTCTGCCTTTGGCTCAAGTCATGATCTCAGGGTCCTAGGATTGAGCCCCACATCGGGGTCTCTGCTCAGCGGAGAGCCTGTTTCCCACTCTCTCTCTCTGCCTGTCTCTCTGCCTACTTGTGATCTCTCTCTGTCAAATAAATAAAAATCTTTAAAAAATAATAATAAAATAAAATAAAATATTAAGACTATCTGATGAAATTCAGAGTATGGGTTAGTAAGAACAAATTAGTTCCTCAGGTTAAAAAAACAAACACCCAAATCATACTTGTAGGATTATATTATTCATGAAAGATCAAATCCAAAGCAGATAATAAATGATGTATATAAATAGTTCTTAGGGCTAGAACTACCTTCTCAAGGGAAAACATCTTCCTTAATCCATGACCCACAATACTCTCAGTAATTTGACAGTTTTCCAATGATTTACAATTCAAATGTTAATCTTTTCATAATTTTTTAAAATATTTTATTTATTTATTTTGACAGAGAGAGAGATCACAAGTAGGCAGAGAGAGAGAGGGAAGCAGGCTCCCTGCTGAGCAGAGAGCCCGATGTGGGGCTCGATCCCAGGACCCTGAGATCATGACCTGAGCTGAAGGCAGAGGCTTTAACCCACTGAGCCACCCAGACACCCCTCTTTTCATAATCTTTAACAAAATATTTCTCAACAAATTCCCTTATCTCCTTTAAATTTGACTTTTGTAAAATGAAGATCAAATTAACCTATGATCATTCAATCAGGTAACAGGAAAAATGGAGATTCCTTTCCCTTTTCCCTTCACTCCTACCAGGATAGATAAGGCTAAAATCAATTTCTACAATTCGACCAACTTGTCCTTGTCTTTCTTATTTGTGTACTTCTACAAATATTCTAAAACATTATTGGATATGCTGCTAGTGAGAAGGGAACATAATGTGAAACTATTAGTTTTTAACCTTTTTGTAAACAAAGAACCTTTTAATGATAAGAATGGGAGACTAAAAATATGTATTGTTAAGTAACTATTGCCAAAGTTCCTCCTGAGTTAAGAGAGAAGCAAAATGAACAAACAACATTTGAGAGGGAAAATATATCTTTGAAGTAAAATTTTATATCCTAATGTCTCTTCCTACTCCTTCCTGCCTCAGATCTTCCTTCATACCCAAGGACTCTTGTAGTAAGGAGGAACCTTCATACAAACCTAAATTATAGATGAAATAATCCTGTGTCAGATCTACTTAATTTCATAAGTTCCAACTGCTGAAAGCCATGGATGGCTGGAGATAGAAAATAGGATACAGCTGCAAGTGTCTGTTTAGTACCATCTGGTTTTCATTCTAAATTCCTGACACCTGCTAAGCTTCCTTAAAACCTTATGAATCTACCCTGAAAGTTAACACAGAAAATGTCATTTTCTGCCATCCTTTTCTTGCTCCCTTCTTCCCTAAAGTTACTTTCCACACAGTATCTTTGGCACTACATAATTCCTAACTTCTGGAATTATTTTTATTTTTTTAATAAATAATGGAACTTAATAAGTTCCATTACCTGAAATCGCTTATAGTCCTCCTAGGAGGGTGCACCTTTATGAGCTACACACAACTGAAGGTCACTGAGGGGATCAGCAGACAAGAAGTCTTTTCTGATCTTCCCTTATCTGACTAAATCAGTGCATCCTAAAAATAAAGCCAAAAATACAGCTGCCATAACCCTTCTCTGAAGGAGTCCTATTTGGGAGATTTTATCCGTCACAGGCAAGGGGTAGATTTAGCTACCATAAACCCCCTCCACTCTATGGGAGCTTCCAGCCAAGAAGGAGGCTGTTCATCATGAGAATGAAAAGGCCCAATAGAACCTTCTATATTTTCCCACTGAAGTTCTAACCACCACCACCCCCTTTTCTCAAGCAGATGTTAACCCTTACTTCTCTCATTCCTAGGTACTGCTGAGTACTCCCACATAAATAATCAACTTCTTTATTCATACATTGCCAGTTAATTCAGAGTCCCAAACACTGCACCTAAACTGGCAAAAGGAAAGGTTTACTTGCCAACATAATTCCATATGTATTTTTGATACCATAGATGTTTCTGGAAGAAGAGAAAGAAGTCAAGACCTAGTCAATTTTTTTTTCAAGATTTTCCTAAACAGTATAAGAAGCTTATGAGTTCCCCCAAATACATGTAAATTCTCAGCATTGTGGAAATATAGGCCATAGCCCAGATTATGATATTTAGATAGAGCAAATCCTAGTAGGGTATTTTTTCACTGCCTCAACAAATCAAGTTGCAAAGAACTGGAGGAAAGGGAGAGAATTTGTTGCCAAACCTATGTGCTGCCTTGAGTGGAAACATGCTCCTTAAAAGTGCATGATTCACACGTGACTGCCAACTGATGAACTATTTAAAACACCCCAATTCTAGCCGAGGACAAACATAACTGAGTCAGACAAAATGGTTTTTAGCCAACTAACATAATCAGCTCATTTAAACTAATTGTTATCAATAAAATAAATTATAGAATCTGTCCCAGTTATTGCTTAGGATCTACTAATACTGAAAAAAACCCCAACACTATTTATCTGAAATTCAAATTTATCCTGAATTTTATCTATCAGCTCTATTTTTTTAGTTCTCTGGAGGACTGTAATGTGGAGATAGGATTAAAAGTTACTACAACACACTAAATTTCCACACCCATTTATAATATTTTCCCCTTGTGTTGCTCAGATTATTCCTCTTTGGGGACAAGAGTAAATAGCAGAGCATGACACATCTTTAGTAACAACTCTTTAGTGAGGTAAAAACAGAAGTCTCTGTATCTAACTAGATCATAATCATTAATGAATATTAATAAAGGAAATTTTTAGGACTCAAAGCCTTACTTGAGCTGAAGCACAGTCCTACCCCTAATGCCTAAATAACAAGTAGGCGTTTAGCAAGACTCTGATGGAGTGAGAGGCAGAGCTTGGAGGACTAAATGAGAATGAAGGGGTAAGGGAAAGATGGATCTCGCCCCCCGAAGTGTAGTGCATGGAACAGCATAACCAGCCTCACCTGGTAGCTTGTTAGACATGCAGACTCTCAAGATACTCTCAGACCCATTGAATTAGAATTGTTTTAATAAGATCCCCAAGAGATTCATATACACATTAAAGTTTGGGAAGAACTACTCTAGTTAATGGGATTCTACCCAGGGTCACTAAAAAGGGCAAAGAAAATACAAAACACAGTAGTAAAGCCTGTCAAATGCAGAGATTCCTGGCCTTGGCCAGTTTCTAGAAGCAACAAGTAGCCCCTAGTTCCTATGAACAGATGGGTTGCTCAGGAGAAAAGACCTTAGTCTGCTCAAGCATCTGTTACGAAAATGCTATGATGCTATGGACAAGGTGTCTGAAGCAACATTTAGCTTTCACAGTTCTGGAGGCTGGGCATTCCAAGGTGACAGCAGACTAGATGTCTAGTGACGTCTCTCTTCTGAGTTTAAAGATGTTGTCTTCTCACTGCTTCCTCACAGGTGTAGGGAGAGAGATACCCTTCTATACGGGTGCTGATCCCCATCATGAATTTTCCACCCTCATGACCTACTCATGTCCTAAAGACCCCACCTACAAATACCATCCCATTGGGGATTCGGTTTCATCGTATGAACTTTGGGGGGACAAAAACCTTTAGTTTACAGCAATATCCCTGGGCCCTCCAGAATCAGCAAGCCTACCTAGGTGGATTAACTAAAAGCCAGCTCACTGCCATTTATATACTACTCCTCTGAAAGAATCTGGGATATAACCCAGCACAAATAAAAGAGGAGCATCAGGCACTTTCTAATCAAATTTAAGCCTTGTATAAACAAGCAGATGTAATTATTCCAGATACATCAGCAAAATCTGCAGCTAGAGTGCCAAGTCAATCTTGTTTCAGTTGCATATATATTGATGAAAATCTGATCTTAACTACATTTATTTGAAAAATATATCTACTATAACATATGAGAGCTATAAGAATGCCAAGGGCAGGGATATATTTAATAGGGTTTGTAATCTCATCCACTTAAAAACTACCTTGGGGAACACTGCCATTTTTCCCACCGAGGACAAGAAATATCAATATGTATAATAGAATCGCATCATATTTTATTTAGATATATTCTTGTCCAGTATTTTGAAAGTGTTAGCACAGTCTTTCCTTTTATAGTATCTCATTATAAACTCTGCCTAGAAAAGGAGGTACAGTGGTTAAGGGGAAAAAAAAAAAACAAGTTAGTTAAGTCAATATATTTAAATATCTGTCCCATTTATTAGACGGTGGAGTATATGGAGAAATTGTTTGGGTCAGTTGTAAAATAGAATCTGCTAACTCATTGATGTATGATCATTAATCAGGCCAAATCTCTCCCCTCATTACCATCAACCCAGGCAAAAGGGACATGTTAGAATGTGACTGGATTAAAGCAAGATAATGCTCTGAAAGGACTGTACTCCTGTAGGCTGTGGGGCAAGACCAGTGTATCATGTCACAAGAAGCATGCTTCCTCTTTTCAATTTCAGCGGCAAGTGATAGGCATTTATCAAAGGAAATTGAACTGATGTTGTTGTGGCTAGATCAGAGAGAAACTAGATTCAGATGATCTCTACCAAGTAGGCCAAAACCCTCTGATAAAAACAGATTATTATTATCTCTACCTTCCCTTGTTCTTTGCAGGGAGAACTAGTTCTTTAAGAGCAGTTCCCTTCTATATGGCCACTGATCAGGGAAAAAGCTTCTCCCCAGCTTCGGGAGTCAATGTCCACATGTCTATGCCAATCGAGATAATTCATTTTCCCTCACCACTTACTGGTTTAGAAATAGGTATGTGATAGCATTCTGAGCAATAAATATGATTCTGCAAGGAGTATAGGCTTCTTTATTTTTATTTTTTTAATATTTTATTTATTTATTTGACAGACAGAGATCACAAGTAGGCAGAGAGGCAGGCGGGGCGGGGGGGGGGCGGGAAGCAGGCTCCCTGCTGAGCAGAGAGCCCGATGTGGGGCTCGATCCCAGGACCCTGGGATCATGACCTGAGCCGAAGGCAGAGGCTTTAACCCACTGAGCCACCCAGGCGCCCTGATAGGCTTCTTTATTTTTAAATAGAGATAGAGAAAGAGAGACTTCTATCTCCAGATAAAATTATCTGCACTAGATACTTAGAATTGCCATAATCCCTCTGAGGGCCATGAAAAAAGTTAACCTAAGAAAACAAATCAACATTGTTAAAGTTGGCAGAAAGAAAAAATAAAAATAACCTGGGTCCCTAATCATATAATCAAGCAATGAATAAATCAAATCTGGAAACACCTAATTCGTTATATCATAAATCTATTTTGAGTTTGGTTCCTTGTACTTGCATCCAAACTTTCTTAACCAACTAAAAACTCATTAGCCAGAAATTCTATTATTCATATTCTGTCTATTCTGAAGAAACACATCAGGTGCAAACTCACACAGGTCATTGCACAGAAGCACGACTACTCACAAAGTGTGTCCTTACTCAAGCAAAGGGAAGAATATTCTGCAAACTAAGGCAATGTATTATTACATTCAATGTCAGAGTAGACCACTAATGTTTCCTTCTATAGTGTGAAGGCATCTGCACCCCATGATACTTCAACTTATATACTTGAGTTAACCAATCAGAATTTAAAATACCGAGATGGTTTTCACCTAGTATCTGATCTCCACTTAGTTTGGCTCTATTAAAGTGGTTTCCTATACATTACATATGATATTCCTTCAGATTGTCCATAACTATCACAAAAGACTGTGGTGCAAGTAAAAATCTCAACTGAAACTGGCTAGAAAAATAAAGAGAATTTACTGGCTCATAAAATCCAATTGCTCTAATTGTATCAGTTAGGGGTCTGGTTGCTCTCTGATTCTCCATTCTGCCTTCTGAGGGCTTGGCTTCATCTTCAGGCTCTACTAAACTTCCCCTTCAACCAAACCAGCATCAACACAGCTGTCCACACTCTTGCTTCACAGGAGAAAAAAGGACTATAGCAGTCCTCAGTCTCAAATCCTAACCCCACAGTATCAAGGGGAAGAAAGAAATCTCTTTCTCAGAAGAGTCAACGAACATCTCAAAACTCATTCATTGGCTCTGATATGTATATAATAATTGTGTAGATTAAAAGGAAGGAGTCCATCAAATGGTGTAGGCTAATCAGTGCCAACACCTGGAACTGGGGTGGGGTTAATTTTACCTAAACAATTTGGTTGATAAGAGAGGAGAATATCCAAAAGGAAAACTGTTGTCCTCTTGCTGAGATAAATAGAGAAGGATGGATGCTTGGGAGGCAGGAGTAAATATCCAATGGAGAAATTAGCATGGATTATTTAAAGGGACCATGCAGCCAAATAAGTGAACTTTTAATTTATTATTCTTAAATCCTAATTTTTTTTAAAAAGATCTGACTTCTACCTAATGCGTTTAGGGATGTAGGGCGGATCTGATGTATGAGAAACAGACAACTCTACAGAAAAATGACATACACTACTGTACAACACAAGTCCCAAGGCTTATATTTAGCAGGATGATTACTCATCGAACATTTTTTTTCCCCTCAAACATTAAATTCTATCTTCTACAACCCCACAAATCTCATTTGTTTTACTCTGAAAGCACCAAGAACATAAGCCACATAGGAAACTTAAAGTTTAAATGTACTTTTGTTTATCATTAAATCTTATGCACAAATCTGCCCTACGCCTTTTTGCTCCTCTCCATACCTCTACTTGGCTGATGTCTAGTTCACTGGGGGTGGAAAAAGGAAAGGGAATTTAAAACAGAAATATTAGTTTTTAATGCCCACAATCTCCACATAATAAATTTTCTTTCCACATTAAATACTTGCAGAGTGTATTCAGCTGTGCCTCATTTAGCACCACGTTATACAATTTTTAGCTAATTGTATATTGTTTCCTATATAAGATTAACACTGTGTTATGTCATTCATCTTACTGTAAGCTTTCTGCTCTTTTGAACAATGCAGAGGACAAAACAGCAGAGAAATGCTGGATATGACTCTCATTATCATTACCATACTTTAGTGGTTTTAATGAGGTAGGGCTTAGTAATTCATAATAAAGATTATGCAATTTTCACTACTGCAATTTTGAAAGTGGTTTAGTATCTGCTCAATTTACCAGTTATTTCAAATACGCATCACATTATAACCTTCAGGTAAAAACTCTAGCTATTCGCCAATATCATGATAAAATCCTCATCTGATACATTTATTCAAATTCATTAAGATGCAGTCAACATAGTGTACTGCAACGGACCTGTATTTCATTTATTTATCCATATACTCATTTGTGCATAGAAGCACTCAGGCATATTCTAAGTCAGGTACTATATACACAAAATGACACACTTTACCTCTAACTTGTCCATGTGCTCAAGCAATTTATTAATGTAGGTGAGTTTCTCAACTCTGTGCCTCTATTTCCTCCTCTGTCTGATGAAGATAATCACAGTATCTACCTGGTGGGCCTGTTGTGACACTGAAATAAGAAAATATACATGAAGTGCTAAGAACAGCTCTAGCAACCTAGTATGTACTCACTGTTAGCCATTATTGTTAATATTATATAGGATAATAAAAAATCACAAAAATAATAACTAGGGTTCTGTTAATTCATTCAATATATTCTGAGTGCTCACTGTGGTCTGGTCTATGCAAGGCCCTGAGAACACAGCAATAAAAGAGACAGATACGTTATCTGCCCTCATAGGGCATTCAGTCTAACTCAGGAATGAGAAAATCATAGTAATATTCAAAGGAAGTGTATGACATGGACAATATAAAATATGTTGAATATCTAGTATGTCCCACACTTTGTGCCAGAAACTTTAGAGAAATTATCTCATTTTATTATCCTCTGAAGTAAAGCTCAAACAGTGGTCCAAGGTCATACATTTCCTAGAAGAGAACCCAGATCCAAATATAAATTAATTTTTTAAGCTCTACACTATAAAGACCTAATAAATCACAGAGAGCAATTAGGCTAGTTTGGGAAGTCTTTGCCAAGAAAATAAAGAGCTTTTGAAAGATACCACTCTGAGAAATAAATTTGAAGTAACTAATTTAAATTAATATTTCCCACTGTGTGTTCTGTGGAGCACTATTTGTACAAGATATGGATAACATCAGTTAATGTTGAGAAGGTAGTAGTGGTGGTATAGTTTCTTAATCTTCTTGAATCTCATCATAAAATCAGAGCAACTAGGAAAACAAAACCAAAAACCCACAGAAAAATCTTTATCAAAACCAAGGGGCAAAATAGCCCCATGACATAATATGAGTATGTGAAAATCACCACCAACTCTAAAGCCTGAATGGTATCAGAATACATTATGGGAAGAAACAGAGGGAAGCAAATGATGAAACAGAGAACAGGAAAAACCTTAAAACTCTCAAAAGATTCTCAGCACCGGGCCAAGCTTCAAAACTACAGAGGGGTTTCACACATCCATAGGTGACTGGAAGAAGTTAGTGGTGAAGTCTGAAGGACTGAAGCTACCTGGGACTTTTGTCCTTCCTAACCCATCTGCCAATCCCCCCAGGACCAACAGCAGCCAAGGAGAAACTTCTGGAAATTGATTTGAAATTAGACAAAATGGAGGTATTAAAGAAAAAAAAAATAGACTACCCAGATAAAAATTGGAGTGGGGAAAAGAGAGTATAAGAATTTGGTTTAAGATTTCACAAAATAACAGAAATGCATTTATACAGAAATGTATTTATAGAACAGGAATGTTAAAAACAGCTATTATGACCAACTTTCCTTAAAAAAAAAAATCCAGAAAACAAATTTTATTTAAAAAAATCAACAGAAAAAATTTCTATAAAATCCCACAAACAGAAATAATGAAGAGAATAAGGATTAAAATAACATTGCTTTAAAGAAGTCATGTCAGCAAGATCTGCCTAGAAATTAATGAAAAGTACAACCCAACATTCCAATATAGAGATATATGTAAAGAAAAACAATGCAAAATATAAAAGTATAATATAAATGATAAATAGGAAACTCATAAATGGGTTTTAAAACTCAATAAAAACATAGTAAAAAAAAATTCAGGGCACAAATGAAGGCTAAAGCAAAGGGAATATAAGAGCAAATGAATGTGTACTCATACCTACACACAAACACACACACATGCTTGAAGGGAAATAGTGGCTGAAAAATCTTAAGGAAAATGAAAATAAATAATAAATTTAAAATATTAAATAATTTGAGGAAAATATGAAATATAATAGGAGGAAAGAGAAGACTCAACAGAAGTATAATTGGTTTCCCCAAGGAAGAAAACCCAGGCAATGCATGAAAGCAAGTGTTAAAAAATTGTAAGTCAAGAAAACCTACCTTAAATATAAGAAATGGCATATTGTAAAATATATATCTATGAAACTGCATATGAAAACATATGTATCATATATATTTATATCCTTATAAAAATATATAAATGTATTGATGTAAATGTAATTATATTTATATTTTATGTGAATAAAACATAAGTTCATAGCTATGAAAATATGCATTTTCACATATATATGAAAGTACATATTGAAAACAAATTATGGTATCTGTCACAGTTTGAAATACTTATATTCATAACAAAGTTCTTTAAAGATTTATTTGTTTACTTGAAAGAGTGTGTGTGCACATGGGAGCAGGGGTAGGGGCAGAGGGAATGAATCTCTAGCAGTCTCCCCACTGAGTGCAGAGCCCCATGTGGGGCTCAACATCACAATCCTGAGATCATAAACTGAGCCAAAATCAAGAGTTGGATGCTTAACCAACTGAGCCAGCAGGCACCCCTAAAACACAAATTTCTGCATCTTTATTTGATAAATCTACTACTATTATCCAGCAATCCTACAGCTAAAAGGTTAATCTCAAGGAATTTCAAAACAAACCTTCCTTTTAATTCACTTATTATTTTCATAAAACGATTACTCTTGAATGTGTAATCGTTCTCATAAGTCTTTTAAAATATAAACAAAAATGTTATTTTTTATTTGCTTAAGAGTCAAATTAACTCATTAATTCATCTATGTCTGAATTAGAAAACCCGTAAAACAATTCAATATGTCTCTGAACTATATGCTGATAAAAAACATGTAACTAAGTTCTGATGGCATTTATAGTTGTAACTATAAAATTAAAGTAAGATGAGGTTCCCATTGTGTCTGATCTGAAACTGCGCACATAACCCCTAAAACCTACCAATGTTCGTATGAGCACCCAAAACACATAACATACCAAACTCTTCAACCCCTTCAAATCTTTCTATGCAATGTTACCTAGCCACCCTGACCATTATCTCCCTCACTTTTAACTTCCGTGGAAATTATTTTCTCTTATTTGTCCCACTCCTTCCTACTGGATAAAACCTCTTTGAGCTGGTCCCACCAAATTTTTGCCTCACACATAAAGTTGTGGTTTTCCTCTGGCTCACTCTGTATCTGGCAACTCTACGTAACGCCATTGCTTGCCTTGTTCCTTGAGCACATGGGACCTTCATCATCATTACTTCTCCGAGACGATTATTCCTCAAGTAGCATCTTCCATCTGGAATATCTGCCCAGGCAGATCATCCAAATGGCAGACTGAATAGGACTCAGCAATGCCCCATACTCCCACATCTTCCCAAAAGACCTATTGGGGCTGCAATTAAGAATCTGTCCAGCATGCAAAATACATTATTTTGTGGTTACCCTGCCATTTGCTGTGGCTATTCATTATCCATGTCCTAATTTTTCTTTCCATTCCACTCGAGGCACAAATTTAATCTCGGAATTGCTCACTCATACTGAAGACCCTTATCTACTACGAAATCCATCATCTACAGAAAATATATCATTCGGCAATATTTTTTTTTCCTTTCACATCAAGTATATACATCAACAGACTTTACTGGCACAAAAGTGTTCTGATAATTTTCTTTTAAATAATGTGATTTAGATCTTGCCACTCTGAAAGCACAGCAAAAATGGTAAATTTTATTTGCTTACATGCATGTGTAGACACTGATGAGAAGACCTTGGGATGGTATGAGCTGTGTGCTGACTTCATTTTTTGAAAAAATAGTCACTTCCATCATTTTTTATGGAATAGCTAGTAATCTAGAACACTGCATATTGATGAGAAGAGGCCAGGATTAAGCCTTTCAATCACAAATTATTTTCAGCTGCTGCTTTAGAAATAGATGCCTGCTTAAGTGATTTGATTAATTGGACAAGTTACTTAATATTGCTTTCCAAAAGCCCAAATTACCAGATTAACAGTTTTCAATAGTTGTTTTTTGTTATTGTTGGTCTGATTTTCTGATTTAATTTAAGTGAGATATGATTATTTATATACAATCAAGGTAATTCCTAAAAGTGTTAAGACTTAATCATTACTTTATCCAATTACCTAACTCTGATGTTTTTGAACCACCTGTCCGAGAGCCTTTTAACCTATTTGAAGAACTGTCTGAGTCCAAGGCTGTGAGTGATATGTCCAGTGAAAGAGAGAACTAACATCAAATTACATCTGAAAATGTTTAGAGAGAGTAATTAGTAGCATAAGGAAGGAAGGGAACCCCAAACTCCAATTTCTCCTGGTCAGTCTGCTACAACGCTGAAGGAGCATTACATATAAGCCTGAATTACCTCTCATCCATGAATTCAAGGGGTTTTACCGTTTTAATGAAAGTTACGTTGTTCGGTTCTGATTCTTTTAGAAGTCCTATAGAGAGAGTCTGAGACAAAATTTCTGTCCACTGAAGCTCTTTCTGTGACTACCTAAAGTACTAATGGCCAATACCATTTACTTGTAAGTATTTATTATGTGTCAGGCACACTGCTACAGTTTTTTTTTTTTTTTTCAAGATTTTATTTATTCATTTGACAGAGAGAGATCCCAAGTAGGCAGAGAGGCAGGCAGAGAGAGAGGAGGAAGTAGGCCCTCTGCGGAGCAGAGAGCCCAATGTGGGGCTCGATCCCAGAACCCTGGGATCATGACCCGAGCTAAAGGCAGAGGCTTTAACCCACTGAGCCACCCAGGCACCCCACTGCTACAGTTTTTTATATGTGGGTGATGGTTAATGCACATGCCAGCTTGACTGGGCCACAGTTCCCAGAATATCTGGTCACACATTATTCCAGATGTGAAGGTATTTTTTAGATGAAATTTAGTATTTAAATCAGTAGGCTTCAGGTAAAATAGATCACTCCCCACCATGTAAGTGGGATTCATCTAATTAGTTGAAGACCTTAAGAGGACCACGACTGACCTGCCTTGAGCAAGAATGAATTCTGGAGCAAACTGCAACTCTCCCGTGGGTCTCCAGCCTGTCGGCCTACCCTGCAGAGTTGGCTCTTGCCAAGCCTCCGCAATCATGTGAGCCAATTCCTTAAAACACCTTTCTCTCCACACACACACACATATCTTGTTGGTTCTGCTTCTCTGGAGAATCCGGACGAGTACAAGGTGTTACCTTAGAAAGTACTCCAACAACTCTGTAAGGCAAATACTACTGATACTTTGGAATGACTGAGAGACTAACCAAGTCAAGATCTTAAGCTTCAATTTAAGTCTGTCCACCTCCAAAGCCTCCAAAGCTTTGGCTGCTCTACTGTCACGCAAATCCAGCAAGCAAATAAAGCTGCTATATTAGAATGCAAATTAATGCGAAGTGAGCATGTATGTGGACATATGTGTGCATGGGCATGTGTGTGCATTCACATGTGTTTGAGCACACGTGTGTATGTGTGTGTGTGTAAGAGAGAGCATACGTGTATGTGTATGCCGGGAGGGTGGCAGCCATACACCAATTTAGATGAAGGCAATTTTCCTCTGCATATTCGTAGTGTAAACTCCTCCATTTAAAATGATCTGGCATTTCTTAACTGGTTGCCTCATTTTTTAAATGAAATAAGCATTATTAGAAGTTCTATCTCCATATGAGAAAGTCCTATCTTCTTGGATCTGGAGAGAAATTCTAGGTCACTCTCATGCTAATGAAAAGAAAATTATTTTTAGAGGACATGCAGAGGATAAGTGTCAAGTTATTTAGGTTTATATCCCACAGAGCAGGACTTAATATCTAATTCCTTTGGCACACGGCTGACATGGAGGTGTTCTCATATCTACCACATTGTCTAATTATGTACTTAAAATTCTTCGTATATATGATATGTTTACATTTGATCTTCATACTCCCCCATGTTTATGTGGCAGACTGTGATTCATGAACTTGTTAGGAAAGGAAGAATATATTTCTTTGCCATGTCCATTTATTCCCACAAAGTAAACCTGGGTTTGATCCAGAGGTATCAATGAGCTAATATACCTCCCCAAGTGCCCAACTCATGATTAACACAGTCAGGTCACAAAGGTACCACTTAGCAGTTCTGGAAGAAGGCCTAACTTATGGCCAGGCAGTAGTTCAGATGCCCCAGGAATTTGGCTCAACATCATATGCAGTAGCTCTGGGAAGCACGCTAAATCATACTCATCAAGATTCCTGCCAACAGTGAGGCTGAATGGGTTCCACAATTATTCTAAAGCCTTTCCAGGGATACCGCCTGTGGTAACAAACACATTCTTACGCTTTAAAATAGAATCAAGAAATGTCAGAGTGGTATGACAATTTAGAGATCAAAAATCAGCACCCTAATTTTCCAGGTATAAAGACTCAGTCTCAAAGAAGGGAAGGGACTTGTTCAAGTGTCCCCAGTGGCTGTGACCATGGTCCCTTCCACATTTGATTTTGTGTTATTTCCGTTGCCCCGTGCCCCTCCGAATAACGTAGGCTTGCCAAAAAATTCACGCTATGATAATTCAATCAAAACTAGAGATTTTTTTCTTTTATCTATTTCTTCATTACTTTTCCTGGTAACTTTCCCCAGGAAATCATGAGTTTTGTTTTGGCATTTCAGGATGCTGCAAGGAGCCTTCTCTGAGTGATCCTGAATTTATCAGTTTTATTAACAGGAGTGGAAACACTTTCCTCTGATGTGGAGGGTGGAAAGCCTGTAGCCCTGACAGCAGAGCCAGGGCCTGGTACCTCCACCTGCATAGGCACTTGTTTTCACCTTCCCATGCCCTTCCTGATATTTGCCAAACATCCGGGGCTTTGGCAACGTTTCTGTCACCAACAGCAAAAAACCCAAAACAGGCCAAGAAGAGCAAAACTCAGAAGCCTGGAGCAAAGCTGGACAGGCCAACAGGATGCAAAGGCATCCCAGAGAGGCATAGTTCTTGGGGACGTCAGAACAGGCATCTTTTCCTGAGTGTCAATCTATTTTACACCGTTTAAAGGATGGAAATGGGAAAGGTAGCCAGAATCCACGGTTTCATCTCTACTAGATGTAGTTCTCAGCACTCTACATATCGCGTCCCCTGTGGTGCTATGTGTGAGCACCTATGACGTGTCCCACACTGATGGAGAAGCCAAGACTGGGCACCCAGGCGGCAATCGACAGAATGAGGATCCTGACTCTAGAATCCTTGTTCAACAGCCTGTACTCAACAGCAGGCAGGATGCTAATCATAGAAAGCAATGTACTCCTAAATGGTAAATAAAACCCACCTTGTCCCTCAGAAGGACCGTTAACCTAGGCTTTTCTAATTATTATTGATAAAATAGGAAATCAGACTTTTAAAATTCTAAAGCCAAAAATGGAAAATGCCATCAATCCAGTCAAACAGTTAATTCAATTTATTCACTTCTTAAAAAAAAATAAAATAAACAAAATCTATTCATTTCACTGAAAAAGGAATGGAAGTTTACCTTGCATGATTAATCAGTTCCATCAAAACAGACAATTTGGTGGCTCAGTGTGGCCACTAGCACCCTCTTGGGAAAGACAGCAGCATAGTCTGATACAAACAGCAAGAGTTTTCATAGCTTCTACGGTAAAAAGGAGAGAGGCCAAAAGGATGCTAAAATATTAGAGCAAAATCTGTTACATCAATAAGATAGTAAATTAAAAGCTGGGGTAATAAATAAGAGGGGGAAATTAGACAGCAGAAAGTAGCAGAGACAAGACTCCTGAGAGCATTTCTCTGAATAGGCAGGAATCTTGCAGTTTGAACTTAAAAGACCTACAGATGAAATTAACAGAAGTGAAATCTGGAAGGTCACCAGTGTGTAAATGAGATCACTAGTCATAGCGCAAACTGAAATGACACCGAGCAGGATTGCCATTAGTTATGTAAATGTGGGTGTCTATACTGACAACCTGATTGATGTAGGTTCAAAAGGGTAAACAAGAACCAATTCAAACATTGCCAGCTCAGAAACAATACCAGGTCTCAGCGCAGGTACCAAGGAGCATGGGACAAAGATGAATTACCTGGGAAGAAATTGAACTCAAGAAATCTTGGTTTTGCATGTCAGGCAACTCATCAGGAAATGAAGTTCCAGCAAGCTGTTGTCAAAACACGGTATTATGTGGGCCGCCTGGGTGGCTTAGTCAGTTAAGAATCTGACTTCAGGGGCGCCTAGGTGGCTCAGTGGGTTAAGCCGCTGCCTTCAGCTCAGGTCATGATCTCAGGGTCCTGGGATCGAGTCCCGCATCGGGCTCTCTGCTCAGCAGAGGGCCTGCTTCCCTTCCTCTCTCTCTGCCTGCCTCTCTGCCTACTTGTGATCTCTCTCTGTCAAAAAAAAAAAAAAAGAAAAAAAGAATCTGACTTCAGCTCAGGTCATGATCTTAGGGTCCTGGGACTGAACCCTGCACTAGGCTCCCTGCCCTGCAGGGAGTCAGCTTCTCCCTCTGCGCCTCCCCCCAACTTGTGCACGCTTTCTCTAATAAATAAATAAAATCTTAAAAACAATGGTATTATGGTGGTCATTGTGAGAGCAAATGAATATAACCTATCACCTGGAATAAAGAATAACAACCTATTATCAAGCTAAGTCTTCCAGTTTAAAATGGCTACCAATCCCTGATGCAGGCTTTCTCAACTTCTGAGCAAAACATCAGTAAAAACTCTTATTCACAGGACAAGAAAACTGAGCTTCTCAAGGGAAGAATATTGTGAAGAAATTTAGGTCCAGGTAGGCAGTGAACAGGGAGAAGGGTAATTTAAACGCCCTTTTATTATATGCCCCACAGCTCTAGCTGGTCCTTTCCTGGCTTCAACATTAACATAGAAAAAGAAACCACAACATGGAGCCTGTTCAAAACACAGATCAATACCCAAGAAAGAGGATGTTGCCTGCAACTGAATGCAAAAACCAGCCACAATCCATGACTCAGCTCTGTAGCCACGCCCTTCGCAACTGGCCTCCCTGCCACGCAAAGGTGGGATCCCCTCTCCTTCCTTGTGAATCTCGGCGGGCCTCCCGACTTGCTCCGGTCCTTGTGATGCAGTAGAAGCAATGTTGTGCCAGTTCCAAGACGAAGACTCAAGAGTGCTTACACACTTCTGTTGTTTCCTGGAAACGGACTGCTGCCATGTGAACAAGCCCAAGCAAGCCGAAGGGTGGTGAGAGACCAAGTGTGCGGAGATGAGTTGTCCCCCACGAGCCTGTGCGAGACCAGCCAGCCCCCCGCTGACCTGGCGCTGGCTGAAATCTAATGACGGAGTCCAGCCAGGCAAGATTACTCACCTTGAGCCCAGTTAAAATTTCTGACCTGCAAAATAGCAAGCGTAATAAATGTTGTTTTAAGCCACTAAATTTTGGGGTGCTTTGTATTACAGTCTATTTGATATATAACTCTAAAGATTCCTTATTAGGAGTACAGAACCCTAATAAGGATTTATTACTAGAATCAGAACCTAATCTCTGCAGATGTTTGCCAGGGTATTCTAAATACTATACATCTATGTGTAAGTTGGGAGGAATGATGTCTCTACATTCTTTGCATTAAAACCACTCTATTTTTCTTTACTTTTTTTTTTTTTTTTTAAGATTTTATTTATTTATTTGACAGAGATCACAGGCAGGCAGAGAGAGAGGAGGAAGCAGGCTCCCTGCTGAGCAGAGAGCCTGATCCGGGGCTTGATCCCAGGATCGGGATCATGACCTGAGCTGAAGGCAGAGGCTTTACCCACTGAGCCACCCAGGCGCCCCAAAACCACTCTGTTTTTCTTAGGAGGTATTAGTGTGCAAGATGAGACAAAAAAAAAAAAAAAAAAAAGGCAAGAAAACTAAAATTTCAATAGTGAATTAAAATATGTATTGGAGGGCGCCTGGGTGGCTCAGTGGTTTAAAGCCTCTGCCTTCAGCTCAGGTCATGATCTCAGGGTCCTGGGATCGAGTCCCGAATTGGGCTCTCTGCTCAGCGGGGAGCCTGCTTCTTCCTCCCTCTCTGCCTGCCTCTCTGCTTACTGGTGATCTCTGTCTGTCAAATAAATAAATTAAAAAATCTTTAAAAAAAAATATGTATTGAATGCTAAATAAAACAGAACTGACCTTTAGAAAATGGATTCAATAAAATGAAAGGCAAAATTGAGACATTTTACCATGACACAGAGGAAAAGAACCAGAAAGAAAATAAAAAATATTAAAGTATCAAGAATTTATATAAAACTTCTAAGGCCATGATAGCTAAAACTGTGAAAACAGGGTAGGAAAAGACAAACAGACCAATGGCATACAACAGAGGGTCCAGACCACCCATCCCACTTTCCCATACATGAATAAACACTTGAACTTTGACAGAGCTGGCTTTGCTAATGAATGGGTATGGTTAGATATTTTAGGTTTAATTTTTTTTTTTTTTAATTTGACAGAGAGAGATCACAAGTAGGCAGAGAGGCAGGCAGAGAGAAGGGGGGGAAGCAGGCTCCCTGCTGAGCAGAGAGCCCGATGTGGGGCTCGATCCCAGGAAGCTGAGATCATGACCTGAACAGAAGGCAGAGGCTTAACCCACTGAGCCACCCAGGCGCCCTGATATTTTAGGTTTAAAGATCAACACATGATAAAATTTCTACAAAAGGAAAATATTATACACAAAATTCTGGAACTCACTGAAGTTTTAAAGGCAATGGCAAAGTTTTATTTCATAAACTGGATGCTAAGTGCCAAAGTGTTTACTGAATTATTAGTCTGTTATCTTACATATGTATTTTACCATTATCCTATTCACCTGAGCAATATTCAAAGAGCCATCTTTTAAAAAAAAATTCTAGAATAAAAAATGTAGTGAAATATCAAGTATATGTTTAGATTTTTTTTTCAAACTTCTTCTAAAATTTTAACTCTTTAAAAAGATCTATAAACCCATAAAAAAATTGATGAGAGATACTGATGAATGTGTCAGCTCTTATACTGGCCTGAAGTTAGATACATCTCTTTTGTTTTAATAAGTTTGTAATATACCCTAGTCCTTAGAACCAGATCTTGGCACATCCTAGTACATTTAATACTACTCCTATATCTTTATCAGTACGCCCAACATACAAGCCAGTACCTATGAATCAGATCAAAGTGAAAGGAATTTAGTGTAAGTGGCAAAGTCTAGGTTTAAGGGAAGGAGAATTCAATGATCAAAATACACGCAACCACAGCAACTCCTACTATTTATGGAGTACTTTTTATGGATTTGATACAGTGCCCAGTTTGAATGGCTCAGCTAAGCAACACTTTTTCCCAAGTGATGCCTGGGCGAAGCTTATGCCTTCTTGAGTGGGACTTCAGCTTTCCTGGTAGTTCTGAACAGAAAAATAATATCATCGGTGTATTTATCAGCCAGTTGTGCGGCGGTAGCAGGTGCTTTAGAAAGAAGGGGAAATTCTTTGAGGGTGTGCGACAGAGCCTCTCCAGAAAACACCTGCCTTGTCTGATGACAGTTGCCACCGAAGTTGATCAAATTAGAAAACAGGCATGTAATGAACAAGCTACCGGCAGGACCCCGATGACCTGATTAACCAGCCATAGGCTTATTCCTTATCAGAAAGCGCCCTTGCCCTCCTCCTCCTCGAGTTTTATATTCCAGGCATACTAACTGGTTATCATTCTAATTCTACACCTGTGGTGTTTCACACCTCTGTGCCCTTGGCCATGCTGCTTCCTCACCCTTGCAGATCTTTCCGTCATCCTCTTATCTGTCATTCCATTAGTCACAGACCCACCACATTTGCTCTTCCATGGATAAATTCTCCAAGACTCTACAATAGCCCTCCCAGGATCCTGGTATTCTCAAAGCATACTCAGATTTCTCTGGGTGGGTTCTATTTCCAGACAATGACCACCACATGTATCGAGAAGATCCATTCACTTATCTGTTCCTCTCTTAAAGGAGAACTGCCCATAAATAAAATAATACAGAAGTAAATAAAGTAAAAATAATAAAGTTTATCACTTTCTATTTCACTAATTACACACAAGAAATAATATGTAACAACATTAAAATGCTCTTGAAGTACAATATAATTAAAATAAAGTAATAATACTTGTGCAGTGGAGAGGTATGTTTGTGAGATCCTTGACAGGGAAGTCATAACAGTCAGTATGAGCCCCTGTCATCATCAGCTAATCACATTAGCTCATTTACAAACAATGGGAACAAAACATTCTTATAAGAATGCTTAAAAGAAATTAATGTTATACCTCTCAACACAAAGAAGTTTGGGTTAAATTAAAACGTGAAGATTTAAATAATCTTTTGAGGGGTGCCTGGCTGGCTCAGTCAGGGGAATGTGTAACTCTTGATCTTGGGGTTGCAGGTTTGAGTCCTGTCTTGGGTGTAGGGATTACTTAAAATAAATTTTAAAAAATAATAATAAAAATCTAGATGCCTGGGTGGTGCAGTCAGTTAAGCATCTGCCTTCACCTCAGATCATGATCCTAGGGTCCTGGGATAGAGCCCCACATGGGGGGGGGGGTCCTTGCTCAGCAGGGTGCCTGCTTCTCCTTCTGCCTGCCTGTTCCCCTGCTTGTGCTCTCTCTCTCTCTGTCAAATAAATAATCCTAATTATAATAATAATAATAAAAATCTTTTGAGTTAAAAAAACAGGTATTCTTTTTGAAATGTGATTGTTAGGTTAATTATTTTTACCTTATTTATTTAATTAATGGACTTTTGTTTTTTCACATAAATCTCTCACACTTGTTAGCTATCTATTCCATAGGAGATAGTAAACCTTTTTTTATCAATGCATAAACAAGTTCTGTTTGTCAACTGACAAAGTGCATCTGGTTAGCATCCTAGAAACAGCTTAGTCTGTTGACACATAGATGACAAATCTTCAGCCCGTACTTATTTCATATACACCATAATATCTTACAGTGTTTATGATTTACAGTTACCTGCATACACATTATCTAATTTGAGCCTCACAGTAATTCTCCCTGGTAAATATTCCCCATTTTGCAGATGGGGACATGAAAACAAGTCACACATGTGGACTCCAACTCAAGACTTTTTACTCTAATTGCAATGGGCTACACCTAGCCCAACCTTAATAATATATGTAATAAACTCATTTACAGTGCATATTATATTACAGGATTTTAAGTACACACACATAATTCATGATTTGTGGTTGCTTTTCATTTATATACAATAGTAACAGTCACACATTCGATGAATATGTACAAAAATCACTGAAGACAATGAAACAAATTCATGTCTTGGGAAGGCTGAAGAAAATCAACAAAGACCGTAATACGCAGAATTTTTTTTTTTAATTTTTTTTTAAAGATTTTATTTATTTATTTATTTGACAGAGAGAGATTACAAGTAGGCAGAGAGGCAGGCAGAGAGAGAGAGGAAGCAGGCTCCCTGCTGAGCAGAGAGCCCGATGCGGGACTCGATCCCAGGACCCTGAGATCATGACCTGAGCCGAAGGCAGCGGCTTAACCCACTGAGCCACCCAGGCGCCCCGTAATACGCAGAATTTTGACTAACAATTTATCTTTCATCTCTCTGGTTACTTTCAATAACCTGGAAGTTATACTAGTATTTACCTACTTATTAAATTTCACTTTAAAAAAAACTGTTGGAATAATTTAGCTTGTTTGATTTTATTTACTAATAAATTCATTTAGCAGGTTAAACCATATGGAATTGCCAGCATTCCAGTATTTTTGACCTGGAAAAAACAGTAATTTCAGACAGTTCAATTTAATGTTTGTATAAAGTAGGATAGAACAGCAATATTTTCTGTCTCTCCAGTCAGCAAACAGATGACATCAAATTTGATGAGAGGCCATTCAGCCTAAGACAGACTGGCAATTTCCTGAAATAGTCAGCATGCTAGTATGAGTAATAAATCACACATTTAGCATTATTTAATGCACTCTGAAGGAAAATTTCTGAGCTTTTTTGGCCTGGCTTACCTCCATGTACCACCATGGGAACATGGGTATCATGACAGAGAGAGAACCACAAGGCTGTCAAATCTGTTGCAAAAATAGAAATATTTGGGGAGTATTTCCTATTATATCAGTCAATGGCAGCTGACTCAATAAATTGTTTTCACCTTTGTGTGTATTTTATAATGTCTTCAAAGAATATAAAAATAACGCTTAAGGAAATTCTGTTTGGATCCATTGGGTTGAGATCCAGGCATGCACTTTTATAAACTTCTTAAGTTATTTTGATACATGCCATAGGTTAGAAGCCACAGCAATAAATGCCAATTGAAAAAGATAAATGTTGAAAATAATTCACTCACACAGGCACCCCCAGTCTGCTATTGTCGGTAAATATAATTTATGAGGAAAGCTGAAGAGCAACCTGTCGGCACATATTGGAAGATCCTTGTTAGAGGGCAATATTCAGATAAAAGCAGAAAATACCAGTGTATTACAAAGCTATTTTTACATATCCAGATCCACAGTATTCTAAGCCAGAAACTACAGCTGGGAGACAAGAAAGCACTCACTGCCACTCACTTCCATTCAGAATGGACCGTCTCTAATATAACCTAGTCTGTATCTCTGCTGAGGTCAATGACACTTTATCATCCTTCTTGAGTTATTTAGTTAGGATGCTATAACCAACTACCACAAACTCAGTGGCTTAAAGCAATACAAATTTATCCTTTTATAGTTCCAGTTAGATGTCAAAAATCAAACTGTTGGCAGGGCTGCATCCCCTCCAAAGCTTCCGAAGTAAATCTGTTTCCTTACTTCTTCAAGCTTCTAGAACTGCATTCCCTGTATTCCTTGGCTTAGGACCCCTTCCTCCACCTGGGAAGCCAGAAGTGAAGTCACATACACACCTGTCTCTTCATCTCTTCTGTAGTCAAATCTGCAGGTCTCTTATAAGAATAGATCTCAGTTAGTGTCCCCCCACCAGATAATTCAGGATAATCTCATCTGAGAGTTTTTAACTTAATTACATATGAGAAGTCCCTTTTGTTCACAGATTCTGGGGATTAGGTCCTGGATACCTGTGGTATCTATGGAGAGACAGATGTTATGGATATCTATACAGTCTACCTCACTTCTCAACACAACTTTCCAGCAACCACTGATAATAGATGGAGTCTGGCTGGTGCTATGAAACCTCATTTCCTGAGATGAAGTCTCTTTGGATTCTGAGTATGCAATTTTAGAATTCTAAATTCTCTCATCCAAAATCCTCATTTTACAGACTGTAAAACTGAAATCTCCCAGGGGCTTGCATAAGGTGTCTTGGATGGCAGATCTTCCTGGTGGCAAAGATATGACTAGAGCCCATGCTTCCTAATAGTGACACCAATGTTCAGTCTCTCATCATCCAATGACCTGATAAACGGGTACTTGGAAGGCAGCAGGATGTGGAAAGCTCGATTCACTATGATGAGCTTGCTCTCTGCCAAGCCCTGAGAGAGGGAAAGGGCTCCTGTTGCTTGTTCCAGGCCTCCATGAAAATCCTGGTATCCTGGAATGGGTAAGGCTTTGCACAGGATTTAGAAAAGCCAATCAATTCTAGGTTGCTATAGTAGGGAGTAAGGTTAAAGTCACAAAAGATAGCTATTTGTAGTTTTCTTATAAACTTATGTTAACTGTTTTCCATATGCATCTTTGAATAATGATTGGCTACAGCACAAAGAGGTAAGAGAGAGAGGAAGAGAGGTTTTCTTAGGTGGACGACAACGAGGCCTATCTAGACAACTTTTTCTTCCTCTTGAAAAATACAGGGCAGCATTGGTGATATGGTGAGGATTGATTCTGGAAGCTGTCTGCAGAATTTGCCCATCCAGTAGGATACGACCATGACATGGACACTGACAGCCTGGTATGGAATTTATGCCTCTTATATTAACTAGGTTAACAGATACCTCCCTGATAATAGCTTAACCCACAAGAATACGACATGCTTATCTGACAAGACCTCTGGAGGCAGAAATCCCAGGGTTGATTCCAGATTGAGTGACAACGTTAAGGCTCCAAAAACTTTCCATGTGTCGGCACCACCATCCTCAGCATGCAGGTGTCTATCTGCAGACTGACAACCTCACGGACCCCACGTTGCTGCCACAGACTCAGTCATTGAGTCTTAACACAACAGCACCCAGAGCAGGAATGTAGTTGGGTAAGGAATCCAGAGAATGACGTCTATTCTTGTGTCTCTTTTCTCTCAGGGAAGAAAAACTTCCCTAGAAGTCGCCAACAGACTTCTCCTGACATCCTAGTGGCCCTAAGTAGGTGAAAAGCTTTCTAAAGATCATTCACTCATATGGGCGAACTAAATGGCTATGACTGCCTAGAGCAACTGTTTTATTCCTGTGCCCAAGCCCACTAGCACATAAAGAGCCAAAAAGTTTCCGTAATGAAAAGGAAACCAGGAAATATTGTTGGTCAGGCCAAAATAAAGTGCCTACTGCCACATGTGTAGACAGGCCACACAGAGCTGTTTTCTTACACATTCAGTATGTATTACAGAACTCTGGGGGCGCCTGGGTGGCTCAGTGGGTTAAGCCCCTGCCTTCGGCTCAGGTCATGGTCTCAGGGTCCTGGGATCGAGTCCCACATCGGGCTCTCTGCTCTGTGCAGTCCCTGGAGTCGGAGGGTGGTATAGGTGCACACTGCCCCACCCGGCACCTCCTGGGCTCAGCCCTGACCCTTGCTGGGGCCCTGAGGGCGAGGAGGGAACACCCAGCCCTAAGGTCACCACTGGTGCCTGTGAGTTGGGACCCAGCCACACTCCTCCAAGCCTCCACTGCCTCAACCAGATGGTGAATGTCAGAAAGCAGAGTGTTTGATGACTCTGAGGACAGTGGGAACTTTGGGCGAGCCTGACAGTCTAGATGAGACCACCTATGAAAGCTGGTAGAGAAGACACCAGACTCCCTAGCAGAGTTTGTTGAAGACCTCGCAGACAAACCTTACTCATTCTAAGTCTATGATGTCTCGTTTAGGAGTGGTGTTTTAACAGTTACGCTAGGTCGAGATCTGAAGCTATGTGATCAACAAGCAGACCCCAAACAAGCAAATCTGGTTGTCTTCACACTACAGTGGGCCCAAGGCCTATGACTGGACTAGGAAGAACTGGGTGTTCCCCCCATGGGCTGCTGGCCACAGGGCTAACAAAGGCCTTACAAACCAGATTAGACATATCTTCTCTGGCCTATTCTGAAAAAGGCACTTGATGCCCCACCCAATTCCAAAGACAACAGAAGCTCTAAAGTCAAGACCCAGATTCATTCTGCAGCTGAGTATCTGTTTTTTTCTATTCCTACTTGAAAGGACAACTGCATAGAATGTAACAGCTTTGAAAAATTGTGTTGCTTCCTACCCTTCCCCAAGTTGAAGTTTTTAATTTCCATAGTTTTAGATTTATTGTCTGATTTCCTTCCTCACAGGTTATCCCTTCTCTTTTAAAATGCCCATATACTCATACATTTCTATATAACCTTACAACAAAGAAAAATAAGAAGGAAATATTCCAGGAGGAGAAGTGCCTTGATTTCACTATTCTTTGAAGGGCTTAACTGCATAAAACCACAGTTAAAAGTGCCTGGCTGACCTCCCCTTTCTGTTTCCAAATGTAACTCATTAAAGAGTTGCCTATATATGTTAAAAAAAAAGAAAAAATCTATGGGCATGGAGGAAGCCACTATAAGGTCTAAAAGACATACAATATGGTATGATAAAACCTAATTATTAGGGTTAACACATGCCCTGGTTGGCCTGGGACAGTTCCAGTGTAACCTGTTGCCCTCTGTAAATATGAATCCTATCCAGTTTTACTTTCAAAAGTGTTCTGATTTGGACAATAAATTATTTTATCCCTTACCTAGTACATCTTTCATGACACAGTATATTTACACATAAACAATGTAACAATGTAAACTTTTGACTACAAGTAATGAAACGCATCTCAAACTAGCTTAGGAAGAAAAGGGGAATTCATTGGCTTATGTTAACAAAAATTTCCAAAAATAATTGGCTTCAAGAGTTGTATCTTGGAAGCCCATGTCCTTTTCTCTTGGTCAATGAATTTAGCTTCAGGTATAAAGAACAATCACCTGTGACAGCCCTTTGTCACAATCTACCAGCAACACCAGCTGAGAGATGCAGTCATGTTAAAGGTCTAATTTTTTTTTTTAAGATTTTTATTTATTTATTTGAGAGAAAGAGATAGCACAAGCAGGCAGAGGGTCAGAGGAAGAGGTTTCGAGAAACAGACTCACTGCTGAGCAGAAGTCCAACCGTGGGGTTTGATCCCAGGACCCTGGAATGATGATGATACCTGAGCCAAAGGCAGATGCTTAACCGACTGAGCTACCCAGGTGCCCTGTCATCATGTTAAAAGGTCTAGCAGAAGATTCTCACCGAGGATTCTGGTTGGCCTGAACTCAGTGACATGTGCATTTCTAAACACACAAGTAGGTTCAGGAGGATAATGTAGTTTTAGACTTCAACCCATAGACTGGGTTCTATGTCCACCCCTGTGTTTGGGACAGATTTTATGAAGTTAAAGGCCTTAGCTTTGCTGAAACATATGGAACAGCTTCTTCAGAGGAAAATCAGTTCTGTTATCAGAGAGTTGGAGAAGAGGAAGCTAAATAAAACAGATGTTCATTACCTATGGGGACAATTCTTTGACTAAATCTTTCAGAAGATGCATGAGATGGTCTGCTTTTACTATTGTAACAGAGCATTTGTCTTCCAGCTCAGCAACAGGCCCTCTATTTGTTAAAAATTCATTATATTCATAACAACAGAACAGAGAAGGAAGAAACAGGCCTTCAACTGTTTAAACAGTCCTTTCCTGCAATAAAGCTTACTTTGGTTCACAGTATCCTACATGGCCACAGCTTATAATTAAAAGAACTGAAAGTGCACGGAAAAGATGAACCAAAATTGTAACATGCAGAATCAGTGCAAATTGTTCTACTTCAAATGAGCCCCCCTCCCACCCCACCCACTTTTTCTGCCTGAGTACTATTCATAGCATAGCAGGGGTATGTGGCTAAGGCACAAGTAGAGTGTTAGCCACTGTAATATGAAGTGGTCATGTGTGTGTTCAGTGGTCCCACCTCCCCTTTCCATTTTGCATTGCCTGTTTTGTGGTTGCCTGCCTGCAGAGGGAGAAATCAATCTGACCCCTGAAATCAATTAAAACATCAAGCAAGACTAATGACATCATACATCAACATCAGAATATAAAAAGGTTTATTAGTCACATACTAGGATTTTTTTTTCCCCCGGTAGAACAGGGTAAGCACCCAAGTTGGCTGGGAGCAGCTTGAGAAAAGGGAGAGACAAATGGTTTTGATATTTATTTTGCTTTAGAGGCAGGAAGAGGGGTGCTCTGCTAGTGCCCAGAAGTTTGTATGATTTGATCCTGCTTTTATAGTGACTTGCTCAAATGTGGGGCAAAGGGAAAGGTGGAGGGTGGTAACTTCAAAACTGTCAGTGGTCAAACATCAAAACTAGAGGCAGCAGACTCATTATAGCCTTGTGTCAGAACCCCAGCTCTGCCCTTCACTAGCTACACAGCCTTAAGTGACTTCAGTTTTCTAGGTTCGCTTCTATTTTGAGGGAAGACCATCATACTTACCTTGTACAGTCACTGTAAGGATGGAATGAGTAACACTAGAGGGCTTAAGACTACACCTTAAGACTACACCTGACTCACAGTAAATGTAGCTCATGTTATTTTTCCTTCCTCCTGTGCATAATCTTCTTTATGCTCTAGGCAGTATGGTCTAGGAGGCTGCTCTTGATCTTCTTTCCACAGGAAATAAATATATTCATTCATAAACACATATAATATACAATGTGTGTGTGTGTGTGTGTGTTGTATGTGTGTGTGTGTGTGTGTGTGTGTGATACACACACAAATACACATATAATCAAAGGTATGTTTGTTTATAACAAGAGAATGCCAAGGGACACTTGGGTGGCTCAGTTGGCTAAGCTCAGGTCATGAACCCAGAGTCCTGGGATCAAGCCCCACATCAGGCTCCCTGCTCAGTGGAGAGTAGGCTTCTCCCTCTACTCCTTCCCCTGCTCATGCTTGCTTTCTTTCTCAAATAAATACATAAATAAATAAATCTTTTTTAAAAGAAGGAGGAAGGGGGTGAGGAGGAAGGGAAGGGAGAGGAGTAGGAGCAGGAGAAGAAAATGCCAAAGCAAGAGTAAAGATTAACCCAAGATTATGAATTGCTAAAAGTGGGAATTTAAACCATTCAAAAGGCCACAAAGGGCAAGTTGGTAGCAATGGCTTCAGTTCAACCTCCATAGACATCCATCTACTTCATATATGCTAAGTGTACCGTATCTTATCCAGAATGATGTCAAGGCAGATTCTTCTTTCTGTGAAGAAGCTGACAGATGGACGTAGAAGGTATGCTCCAAGAATGTAACCAAGATGGCCTTAATCTTTCCCCCAGGATGACCAAACTTTAGACAGGCTTCTTCCTACCTCTAGGCCCCTGACTTCACTTTCCTTATAGCACTTACTTTAGAAAAACTTCTGAATTTCTTTTCTACTCCTTTGAAATGTATATAAATAGCTTCCAAGTTCTTGTCAGTTTTACAACCCCAGAAATGCCTTTCTCAAGAATGTGTAAACCATCTCTTTAAAATATAGTCATCACTGACGAGAGCACTCCTATCTCCCAGTTTCCACAGGCGGGGGTGAGACCTTTGCTTCAACTGGTAAAACTACTCTGTGTCATGAACATATAAGAAAGTTTAGTTTTCCTGTGAATAAGGACAGTCAACAAACATAGATGGCCTATGGGGCGCCTGGGTGGCTCAGTGGGTTAAGCCTCTGCCTTCAGCTCAGGTCATGATTTCAGGGTCCTGGGATCGAGCCCTGCATCAGGCTCTCTGCTCAGCAGGGAGCCTGCTTCCCCCTCTCTTTCTGTCTGCCTCTCTGCCTATTTGTGATCTCTCTCTCTCTCTCTCTCTTTCTCTGTCAAATAAATAAATAAAATCCTTTTAAATAAATAAGTAAATAAATACATAGATGGCCTATGATCCCCTCCATCTCAGCTCTTACAAACTCTCTAGCACTATGTTTTAGTGAAGCTGAGCTCCTATGGGTTCTTATCCTCTCTCTTCTACTGCAGCAGTCATGAATAAGGTCTTCTTTATCAGTTAATCTTTGTCAATTTTGGGCGCCTGGGTGGCTCAGTGGGTTGAGTCACTGCCTTCAGCTCAGGTCATGATCTCAGGATTCTGGAATCGAGCCCCGCATCGGGCTCTCTGCTCAGCAGAGAGCCTGCTTCCTCCTCTCTCTCTGCCTGCCTCTCTGTCTACTTGTGATCTCTCTCTGCCAAATAAATAAATAAAACCTTAAAAAAAAAATCTTTGTCAATTTTGCTTTAACAGGTACCTTCTTGTAGATCCAATCTTATCATTGTTTTACTTTGCAGAAAATGCTTTCATGCATGAGCTGTTGGCATTCTTTTTCTTCCTCTCTCTTCATCTCTGTGTGTTTGGGAGCATAAGTCTGTGCTGTGCATTTACTGAAGATAGGGGAATTTTCAGGCAATAGGTATACTCTAAATTAGACACTTGAGTCTAAATTGCTCAAGCTTTCTTCAGTGACTTCCTGCATGAGACTTTCATGTACTGTAGACAATGAGTTTTCCCTCTCAGAGGTCAAAAGTTGCAGTGTTATTTACTTCAGTGTGAAGAGAAGAGTGTGGTGTTCTATGTGTACTAACTCCTCAGGGAGGGTGGATGGTAGCACTTCTAAGATACAGGAAAGAACTGGAGCCTTCCCAAGTGGCTCATTGAATGTCAATGCATCTGTTACAGCTGAAATTCCAGTCAGGGACAATAGCCCCCTTGCAGAAGCACCCCGTTCCATGTTTATTTTGACCTGCTGCTGTCACGGCAGTGTGGACATCACAACAGGTAAGTCTAAGCAAGAAGACTCAGATTCTGGGAAAAGGAGGACAGGGGAAGGAAAAAATATAAAGAGATCATAATGAGAATAACAGGCGGCTTATTTGAAAGAAAAGATAGTTAAAATATTGTAAGATGCAATTTATTCCCAATAAAGTGACCTCTATTTACACTGTGGTTTTGTATATCTTATGCAATAGTTACACTTAGGTTCTCTGAAGCTCTATGCTACAATTCAGATTTGTAGAGCGTTTTAGAACTACTCATCAACTGAATCCTATTTTCAGTTTCAAAATATAGCATACATATAAAGAGATTAATAAGAGTATCAAAAATAGTCCTGGCCCTAAATTATCAGGCCCTTTAAAAATCTAGGTTTGGTAATCCAGATTACCAGGCATATCATACATACACCATTGTATGGGGCAAAGAGAAATAACAGGGATGAGAAGAGCTAGGTTTATGTCTCCTCCACCCCAAAGAGCAGAGGAATGCCAGAAAGAATAACTCAAGGAGGGGACGCCTGGGTAGCTCAGTTGGTTAAGCAGCTGCCTTTGGCTCAGGTCATGATCCCAGCGTCCTGGGATCGAGTCCCACATCGGGCTCCTTGCTCGGCAGAGAGCCTGCTTCTCCCTCTGCCTCTGCCTACCACTCTGTCTGCCTATGCTCTCTCTCTAACAAATTAAAAAAAAAAGAATAACTGAAGGACGGTGTTCTCAATAACACCAAGGAACAGAGCTCTAGGGTAGAAGCTGCTTCAGAAAGATAACAGCAATAAGAGAGACCTCTCCAAAAACAAGGAGAAACAGCCAAGTGAGTTCAAAACATGTCTTCTCAATAATAAAGGGTATATCCATTTCAGTACTAAGTTCAGTATTAAAATCATCTTCATTTAGGGGCGTGTGAGTGGCTCAGTAAATTGGTTAAATATCCGACTTTTGGTTTTGGCTCAGGTCATGGGATGGAGTCCCACATGGGGCTCTGTGCTGGGTGTGGAGCCTGCTGGGGATTCACTTCCTCCCTCTCACTCTGCCTCTACAAGGCTCCCTTCCCACCCCCTCAAAAAAAAAAAAAAAGGTCAGGTTCATTTAAAATAGCTGAGCAAATAGTAATTGAAAATTTTAAGACACTTTCCTCTAAATGTTTCTTTTAATCTTTTATCATTTATATTTTAATACATGTTAGATAAGTTTTTTCCATCTTAAATGAATATTTAAGTTATTTTTTAATCATTTTTATATAATTATACTAGGTCTTTTTTTTTTTTTTTAAGATTTTATTTATTTATTTGACAAAGAGAGAAATCACAAGTTGGCAGAGAGGCAGGCAGAGAGGGAGGCAGAAGCAGGCTACCCGCTGAGCAGAGAGCCTAATGTGGGGCTGAAGCCCAGGACCCTGGGATCATGACCTGAGCTGAAGGCAGAGGCTTTAATCCACTGAGCCACCCAGGCACCCCTATACTAGGTCATTTTTTAAGGCTAAAAGATATACAGAAATAAAACCATCTATTCCTACATACAGCTTGGACAGTGAGGAATAAAACCACCCCCTCTCACAGAGCTAACTGCCTATATCAATATGACTACATTATTCCCATGTCTTCATTAGCATAAATTACTATTCTGGAAGTCTTTGCCCAAGCAAATCATTTGGTTGTTAATTACAAAAACTTCCTGAAATATCCATCAACTCTTCAATAGAATGCATTGACAGTTACACCCTAAGATTCTTTTGAAATTCTTGTTTTTAAATCCTTGCCTTGAAGTTCCTACCAACTCTAAATTGTTATATCATGATATTTACTCAGTTCTAATAAAGACTTCTTCAACTCCCCCCAACACTAACATTGAAAGATACACCTTAGTTTCTAACTATCAATAAATTCCAACTCTTTATACTCCCCTCTGAATCACTACCAAAGCTTTGGAAGTTTTGTTTTCTTTTACCAAGAAAAACAATAATCTCAGTTTCACACTATCAACAGATTGTGATCATTCATAAGATGACATTCAGCAATGCCTCTGCTTCAGTGACTAGAATGCCCATGCTCTTAATGAAAACTTAAGTTCCAGACCAGAGACAAACTACAGCTTAAGGGATCAGGTTCCATCTAGCCATCCAAAGATTGCCATCTAAAGAAGACATAAGCAGTGTTTCAGCCTAGCCACTGTTTTTGTCTCCCTGACAAATTCTTTCTTCCTCCCTTCTTCTCATAACAGAGCACTTCTTCTGTGGGAAACCCATCCCATTGAGTTTGGCTGAGACTCTCCCTTCTCTCATTCCTGCATGTGTGGTCCATGATGTCCACCTGGCTAATGAGAGCACTGCAAGCCACAACGAATAACACACCACCCAAAAGGACTCAATCAGGGGCTCTCCCATGACTATCTATTTTGGAAAAAGGAAGTTGTCTTCTGTTGTTGGTTTCCAGGGGCCAACTTTCCTACCATAAGTTAAGAACTTGCTTGAGAAGGAAACCAACACAAAGATAAGAAGACCTGAGGGGAGAAATAGACATGACCTCTGATGACTTACCAACTCCTGAATCTAGCCATTACTGACTGAGACATTGCCCTGGCTTGTCTGTGTGAGATGATTTCACCATTTAAAATCCCTATGGAAATGTCCATGAATTCTTTTAGTTCAACTTAATGAGAATGGGTTTCCGACATTTGTAATCAAAGCTCCTTCTGTGATGGAACGAAGAACGAGACTAATAGACTACTCCAACTGAAACAGAATGTATAATCCCAGACCAGGGCTATCCATGCTGCTCTATAAAATCAATATGAGTTGGTCTGTGGGCACCTCTACATGTTTCTGCTAACTCTGGCCTGGCTTCGATCACACCTGAAACTCCTTGGTCTTAAGCATCATGAGAATCTAATGAAAATATTCCTCTTACCATGAGGAGGAAAACTTTTTCTCACATCTTGCCACTGAGAGCTTTTTCATAGCTCACTGATCTGTATACTGGGTGGTTATCTCCTTTGTGAATCTGGTAGGTATTTTCTGATACTCTGGTAAGCATTTGTGCTCCTCACTTTGTCTAAGAACACCAGACATACTATGCCAAAGAAATACATTTTGCTTTTCTTTCCTCTACCATACTGAAATAACTGTAACTGCTTTAAACTAGGAGGTCCACAGGCCTTCCTATAAAACTAAAAGGAATAGCTGGAAAATTCAAAGACAGACACTATCATTTAGTTTCAGGGAGAGAAAAGTTAATTGTGGCTAAATTCTGAGATCTGAAAATAGGAAAATATTTACTCTAGATGCCAAATACATCTCAATCAATTTTGATTATGTGTATTACTTTAAGTATTCCCCTTAATGATAACTTATTTAATTGGCAGATAGAAGTTATTGTCAAAAAGTTTGCCTTTACTTCTCTTCAAATCTCCATATGGTATACTAGCATAAGCTAGGTTATGATATGATAATAAATGTCACCGAATTTCAGTAGCATACAACAAATGTCTATTCTTTACTGAAGCTTACTTCCCTCTTGGGGCATCTTGATTCTGGGACTGATACTGACAGAGCAGCCTCTAGGTGGAACATTACTGGTTATTGTGGCAGACCTTGATAACACATTGGCAATAAAAGCTGACACACACATTGTCTTAACCAAGCCTGACATTGGTGGGGTAAAGAAAGTATAATCCTTTGCCCCCAAAAGGCAGCAAATATTCTGTAATAGTAATGTTTACACCATACATATTGACAAATGAGAAGCTGAATTTTTAAGAAATCAGATATTGCTAGAAGGCCATGTATATATCACCTAATCTGAAATCATCATAAAAACTCAATAAATACATGCTTTAAGGGAAGACACAAATTACAAATCTGAGAAAAATTAATTAGGAACCTGTGACAAGCAATTTTATACCTATTCCAGCTGAGGAGATAGTTGCCCATGCCCCAGTATCAACTGAAGGATAGCAGAATTTGCCATCCTAAAATATGCCACTTTGGCATAAGAATTATTTTGAGCTGATAGCAATTGAGAAGAAGCAAATAAAAGAAAGGCTCTCTGTCCTCCTCTTACTTGCTTAAAAGCAGAATATAAATTTTCAAAAGTATCCCTACTCCCTTCTCCACCAGAAGGAACAAAAATTAATCACTAGAGACAAATTTAGACCCTATCAGCTTGAAGAAGATACTAGAGGAATCTAAATAACATAATTTTTTTTTTAAGATTTTATTTATTTATTTGACAGAGAAAGAGATCACAAGTAGGCAGAGTGGCAGGCAGAGGGAGAAGGAGAAACGGGCTCCCTCCGAGCAGGGAGCCCCATGTAGGCAGGGCTCAGTCTCTGGACGCCGGGATCATGACCTGAACTGAAGGCAGATGCTTAACCAACTAAGGCACCCCGGCGCCCCAACAAACTTTACTTTTATCTACCATTACTTTCCCTTCCCAAATTTGTCCCCTTAGAATCCTAAATTGCTTTCCTTTGTTCTGCCATTTCTCCACAAATTTTATTTTTCTTAATTAAGGATGCTCTATAATCTCGAGCTCTAAGCCACTGATTTGAGTTCTTTGTTTTCCCTGGATCACTTCCAAGTATATATAGCTTCCAAGTATATACAAGAAACACACACACGTATAATGAGCACATACATACTTATATTTCTTTTTCACATATTCATCTGTCTTCCATTACAGGATGCTTAGTAAAGAACTCAGAGGGGTAGAGAAAAAATTGCTTTTCTTCCCTTGCACAACCAATGGGAGGCTAAGAGAAAAATAAACTCAACATTATAAGTTCAGTGTTCTACTGCCTGGCAAGGAGGATCTGTCCTGATAGGCAAGACATTTTAGAGTTGAGTAAACTCTTCCTATGCCCACCCTTACTTTGGAAAAGTGCACAAGAACAACTACTTATTGGTTAAAATGATACCATCAATAACATCTACAGAAAACTGCTGAATTACAAACAGCCCCACTGACAACCCATATGGTGCTCTTTCTAGGACTTTTCTAATGCTGAGGAGTTGATGCTTGCAGATGATAAAAAGGTTACACTTTTTCCAGGCCATTATCAATATAAGATAGAAAAGATGATTATCTTGCTCCTTATTATAATACTTTGAATATGTAAGAGAAAAGGAGAAGAGAAAAATACCTCTTCAATTTGTCAGTAGATTTTTTTTTACAACAAGAAAAAAATATCTAATAAGAACAAAACACATTCATTCACCTTAATATTTTAATATTTAATATTTTAGAGAATATTATAGAGAAATATTTTAGAGAATATTACAGAAAACCTTATAAAACAACAACAGGCTTCCTTCGGAAATCAAATTACTTCCATAATAATGAGTTTCATTTATAAAACCCAAAGAGGAAATAAAATATTAGAAAGGCATTTGATCCAGTGTTTTTGGTACTCTTAATAGTTGGATTGATAACACTGTCAAACTAAACTCTTAAGACAGAACCAGTCATTAAGATGCCAAAAACCACCGATTCAGGAGCCATGAGAAAGTGACAGCAGTGATATGGAGTGTTATTAGGTTGCTTGGTATATTTTGCAGCCAATCTGTTCACACAAGGATTTCTATATAGACTTAACTTCATGAAACTCACATCAGAATTCTACTTGGCATATAGTCTATTCTTCCTCTCAAACATGCCAGGTTTGACTTTAGAAAATTCAAATAAAATGTTTTAGTAGGAGGGAAAAAAAAGAAAAGAATTTACACTAATATCCTAATACATTACTAGAGGAAAAGAGGATCTCTGAGACACATTAGGAACCATTAGTTTTACTTAGTGCAGAAGTACATTTTAGTTGTCCCTTTTGAAATAACTGTAAATATGAGAATTTATTTGGAAAGGGTGAAATAAACTGAGACTGGACAAATAAAATTGATATGGTAATTACTCTTACACAGCTCATCATATCGACAAACATTATAAACAGGGGTAGCATGATGAATTACAAGTATTCAATCACAGGGAAGCTGGCTAGATTAGCTTCATGGGCTTATTTAAAATGTGTTGCTCTAATAAAATGGAAAGGAATAAGTGAATAAAAATTCTCCCCAGAAGCCATCATAAATAATTCATGTAAAATATTTCTTAAATAGGTACAAATTTCAGTGTAAACTAGGTACAAATTTTTCCCACGATACCTCCAATGCCCCTTATCGGCCTGTATTCTGGGATCATGGCAGGTCGGTCTGAAAGTCAGTAATACAGTAATACAGCTATTTCTATTAATGAAACACGTCGATTCATTCTTTTATTCATTCATTCTTACATAATGAAGGGGATTCCTTTTTGTTTCCAAGCTTTATCATCAATAGGGGTGAGAAGTCCTATTCTCCGCCTTCACTGTTAAAATGAAATAGTGCTCTACAGGGAAAGTCTCCTGATCCCAGAAAGTCCCTATGTCCCCCACCCCCCAACCCAAGTATGATCTGATTGGCTGAACTAAAACCCTAGTTATCCTTTCTAACGTTCAGAAGGATTTGGTGTACATTCCAACTCTTCTAATCCAGTCATGCATCACTGAGCCAATCACTCAAAACTGTTGGGGTCTCATTTCCTTCAGACGGTGAGAGGAAGGGTATCTCTCAGTGCCGGTGATCTACAGTTAACACTGTAAATCAAATTCGGATATCTTTGCAGACATAGTGATGGTACTTTGTTATAGACAGAAGTTTCCCATTAAAAGACTGACAAAGCCAAAGCATCTACATAACTCTGTGGGAAGGAAAACGTTTTCCTCTTTCCACAGGCCTCCAGTAGTTGGGGGTCTGCAGATTCATTGACAATAGATATAAACAAGAGGAAAGACAGGGTTTCTGTACACATGCACAGGGGAGTTGCTCTGCAATGAATAACTTGTAGCATAGTTCTAGGTAAAGGTTCATACATATGAGCTTAACAAAAGAGGAGTTTGGGTTGTTACAACTTCAAAGGAAGAGTACGAAGATTCTCTTGGGTTTTGGGAGCATTCATGGGAATGAGCAGTTTGTTTCCAAGGCAGCTGAGTTTTAAGGAAATTCCCTAGGAGGGGCGTTAATGGCAATTATATTTCCCCCCAGGTTCTACTTCAGTCAGGTAAGTTTTCTTCCAGAAACTTCTGTAGCTCAAATGTTTCCATCTTAAAATAATCTTTATGTCAACTCTAAGGGTCTGAATGTGTCACATAGCTCTTTTCCCTGCAGATTCCTAGAACCCAATCCTGTCTTTACTGTCTTTTCCAGAAGAAAAGACACACAAATAGGGTCTACTGACCACAAATACGGTCTACTGTGGGCAGAAAGATTTTCAAAAGAAAAGACCTTTTGCTTGGACTTTCATTTGCATTTAAAAGAGAGACCAACTGGGCTATGTTGGTGATTTGAAGATAATTACACGGTATGTGGCCACATTAAGTTTCAAGAATTTCTTTTAAGTCCCTTTTAGAAAAAGAAACAGAGGTCTAGTTTAAGGGTCTTTTTATTAAAAGTTTTTCATCTTTATGTAATTATTTGTCTGGAAAAAACTGAAATTTATTTATACATTGATGTTACCCTTTTTATACTACTTAAATTGCACTAAGTTAATTTTTCTCAGTAATCTTTTAGGTTTCAACTTTATATCTGCAAGGGTAGTGATTTTGCCAATTAGGGTTTATTCCTAGGTCACTGTAAAGGTCACTGTAAAACTTAAAGAACACCAAAGCCTTCCTTTCCTTTTTTTTTTTTTTTTCCTATTTTTCATTCCTGTAGGCCATAGATAAATTTTTATAACTTTTAATACACAATGCATTTGTTTTCATACAGATCAAAGATACTACTATCTTTTTAATCAAATCGTTGATATGTGAAGCCACTTCCAGACTTGTGGAATGATTCGGGAAGAAGAGAAACTGAACGACAAAATAGAAAAAGCAGGACACAATACAAAAAAAACAAACAAAAAAAACAAGATTCTTAACTTTCAGGGATTCAGACCTTACACTGATACTGGTAGTTAAATTTTTCCTGAAATCATTAAGAGGGCTGATTTAAGCCTGGAGAATAGCAGAATATTCCCCTAAAATATGACTCTGACATGGATTATTCTGAGCTGTTTATTCTTAAGAAACTGCAGACATTGGAGAAGCTCTAAAAAACAGCAGAAGTTATTCTTTGGTAAGGGAAATTTACATTTACAAAGGAAATCTCCATTTGTAAGAGCATCTCTCTTTCTCTGTACTAGGAAGACTAAATCACAAGAAACTCTCATCAAAGGAGAAGGTACAGACTCAAATCTGTGTAACAAACCTTACCCTTGTTACAGTGCTTTCCCTGATAACCTCCCATAACTTCCCTCCTACCCCCACCCCCAACAGCTTTCTTTTCTCTTTAGCTAAAGATGGTATTTAAGGTGGTGTCTGGGGCCAATCTTAGAGAGTTTTACTCAGTCCTGCCTATCTCACCTGTATCATGATGTGTACATATTATTAAATTTCTGTCTTGTTTTTGTTGTTGTTGTCGTTTCTCTGATTAATCTTTTATTACATAGGAATTTCAGCCACAAAAGCTAGAAGGGTGGAAGGAATATTATTTTTCTTCCCTTCTAGTGTTCCGCTCAGCTGGTTTCCATATTCAAAATTAATGCCAAGTTTTCATCCTGAAGATTCAAGGAGATGTAGAATACAGTATTCCAAACTGATGGAAGTTCTAGAACATACGTGAGGTTGGGTGGGGTGAGGTCTGGAGCCGATGACCAAAAAAGAATTCTTGAGACATCTTTGGTGCAAAATGTTGGTTTATTAAAGCACGGGGACAGGACCCATGGACAGGAAAAGCTGATGCCCCAGGTTGTGGGGGATGGCAGGTTCTGCACCATGCGGTTGGGGGAAGGTAAGGGAAAGGGCCGTTTCAATATAACTTTCATATGCTAAGGAGGGCCTACAAGGTACCAGACCTGAGGCAATGCTGGTGGCAAGGTTGTTTTTTCCTTTTAACAAGCTATTAACATTAAGAGAGTTGGGACATTCCTAAAGAATGTCACATTTGTCCCACCCAGGAGTGGTGGGGGTGAGGGGGAGATTGTGAGGTGTCAGCCTTTTGCTTCGTCCTCAGCCAGCCTTCTGATCTCTTGTCAAAACAATGAAACTTTTATGAGATCAGTTTTCAAGCAGGGGCAATTCTGGCCCCTAAGGACAATTAATATCTGACTCTTTTTTGGGTGTCACTACTGATGTGGGGAACAAAGGCTAAAGGCAAAAATTTAATTTCTTTACAACTTACAAATCACTGACACGTCCCTGATGATGAAGGATAGTTGGAAGAAAGGCAGTCAGGAAAAGCCACCCCCCCAACCCCACCCCTCACCCCCCTCCACCAGAGGAAACCACCCTTAAAAGGATTTTACACCACCTGTAAAAAGCCCTCCACCCTTCCCACGTGATGGGTAGAAGACTAAAACCTGACTGGGTGATAGGCTCATGGAGGGTTAATCAGATTAAAACAGGCCACCAACAAGCCCATAAAAACCCGTAGACTTAGAAACTCTAGTAACAAAACTCTCGGGTCCCCTCCCTCTTCCAGACCTTTGTACTGTCACTCAGTAACTTTACTATTGCTTGATAAACTTTGCTTTGCTGCCCAGACTCTTCCTCTGGTCTGCCTGTTCATTCTTCAATGCTGCATGACCAAGAACTTGTTGGGTCCCCCCAAAATTGGGTACCCCAATGTTGGGCTGGCAGAAAGGGCTACTTAACATGGCGAAAGTTCCCACCACAAAACCTGAACTGGACAGGAGAACAGCCCAAGCAGGAATCTGAGACCCTCCTGCCCGGGCTCCCATGGACCAATGGGACCCTGACAAGCAGGAATCTGAGACCCCCCGCCCTGGGCTCCAGTGGACCAATGGGACCCCGACGAGCAGGCAAAATATCCAAATAAGGGAAACTTGCCAAAAGACCCCTGAGCTCCCCTGGGGACCCCCTAAAAGCCCCTTCCTCCCTGCCTTGGGCGCGACTTCTGCCACTCTGCTTTCCAGAGTCCCGGAACCTCGCCCGAGGGTGCCCACCTCCTCCCGGCGCAACTTTCCTGGCTCCCCTTCTCCTGAGCCCTGAAACTCCGCTGGAGAGTGTTTTTAATAAATCTTGCCTTGCACCCACTTTGCCTGGTGTTGTGTTTATCTCGCCGGAAAAAAACTTTACACCCAATAATATTAGGGTCCGTGATTAAAGGAGCGAAACTGATACAAAGCAAAGATCAAGCAAAGCTTTATTTCGCGCCAAGCATCAGGAATCAGACTGTCAAACAGACCGGTTGGGGCCGCCCATCCAGAAAGGATGACCCCTCCCTGCTTTCCAGACTAACTTTTATAGAGCAAAGGCCATGTGGTTGGGCCTGGCCACACACAGATGGCCAACGAGATTGTAACACACACACAGGAAACTCCACAGTGATGCTAGGCGAAAACTGAATTACAATTTACCCTAGTAGACATTTGAACGAGCCTATCACACCTTGGTTAGGATTGGCCCCAAATGGCTCCCAAAGGACAGGGGCCCCTACTCCTTGGTAGCTAGGAGACAGTATGCGCCCCCACTGACTGAATACCTCCACCTGGCCTGACCTACCCTTGTACTTGGACTTTGTTACCTGGGTCTGGTTTTCCGGACTTGCTTTTAAGTAAGTTCCCCTGGGTGGGGGGGCAAGGTCAATTTAAGCTTTACAGCAAAATGGCAGTTCAACCGGGGTGGGGCTGCTCTGGCTGAATAGGCCCTTACAAACTGCAGGTACAGAAGGAAAAGAAATTCTGTAACATTGAGACTGGCAGAGTGACCTTCCTCTAGGAATTCAACTACCTCTATGTTAAAACTTTGCTAAGGGCAAAAGGCAATCTTAGCTTAACATTATCCCAATCCCCCATGATCCTGTGAGTCTACATTTGCAAGGGTCTATTTAGCCAGAGTGATTCCATCAGGTTAAACAGTGATTTTGTTGTTTATACAGTAAAACTTAAACTGTCCCTGCCCCCCTTCCCCCCAGGGGACTTACTTAAAAACAAGTCCTGGAAACCAGTCCCAGGTAACAAAGCCCAAATACAAGGGTGGGTCAGGCCAGGTGAAGGTAACCAATCAGTCAGGGCGGCATACTGTCTCCCTAGCTACCAAGGAGTACAGGCCCCGCCCTTTGGGCGCCTTTTGGGTGCCAATTCTGACCAAAGTGATAGGCTAGTTCAAATGTCTAAATTGTAATTCAGTTGGTCACTTATGTGTGATCTAGCATGACTGTGCAGCTTTCTCTGTGTGTTACAATCTCATTGGCCACCTGTGCATCGCCAGGCCCAACCACATGGCCTTTGCCCTTAAAAGCTAGTCTGTAAGGCAGAGAGTGGTTGCCTCTTTGTAAGGGACAGCCCCAGCTGGTCAGTTTGATTCTCGATGCTTGGCGCGAAATAAAGCTTTGCTTGACCTTCGCTTTGTATCAGTCTCGCTCCTTTGATTACGGACCCAACACATTAACATATAAAAATTCCTTTAGGGATAGAGAGAACATATATCAACATCATAAAAGCCATATATGAAAATCCCACAGCAAATATAATTTTCAACCAGGAAAAAACGAGTTTTTCTCCTAAGGTCACAAACATGGTAGGGACATCCACTATCACCACTGTTTTCAACATAGTACAAAAAGTCCTAGTGATGAGGGAACAGAAGGCAAGCTGAGGACAAAGCAGAAGCTGACACCCCGCAACCCCTCCTCCCTCTCCCGCTTCCACCCAGATGGGATATATGTGGCATTCTTCATGCACTCCTGGCTGCCCTAAGCTACAGAAAGGAAAACAGTTAATTTACAGAAAGCACAATCCTGCAAGCCATGAGTCTCCCTCAGTCTTAGCAATTTACAAGAACAAAGCATTTCTATCAATAACCTAGTTTCCAGAAGGAAATGTGGATACAATTAAATGTCCTTATAACCTGCGGCCCATTGACAGATACTTAAAGTGAGCATAGCATAATGTTCCTCTAGGAAGCTCCCAAGTAACTTCATGTTAATGCTTTGTTTGCTAGAGGGAAAAACGACCTTAACTTGACAATGGCAAGGACTCTGGTACCTGTGAGTCTTCTTTAACATATGAAAATCCTTTTTTCTTTTTTTTAAAGATTTTATTTATTTATTTGATAGAGAGAGACTCAGAGAGAAGGAACACAAGCAGGGGGAACGGGAGAGGGAGAAGTAGGCTTCCGCTGAGCAGGGAGCCTGATGTCGGACTCCATCCCAGGACCTGGGATCATGACCTGATCAAAGGTAGACTCTTAACAACTGAGCCACTCAGGCGCCCCCATGAAAATCCTCTTGAAACCTCCTTTTTTCCTTACATCTCCTTACCCCATAGTATATAATCAGCCACACCTTACAACCCCGGTATAGCAGAAGCCCACTGGCCCTGTCTCCGTGCTATAGTAAATACCATTTTGCACCAGAGACATCTCAAGAATTCTTTCTTAGTCGTCGGCTCTGGATCTCATCCCACTGAACCTCACCTGTATTCCAAGACCCCGTCATCAGTCTTAGCAGTCAGACAAGAAAAAGAAATAAAAAGCATCCAAATTGGCAAAGAAGTCGTCAAACTCTCACTCTTCACAGATGACATGATACTGTATGTGGAAAACCCAAAACACTTCACCCCAAAATTGCTAGAACTCATACAGGAATTCAGTTAAGTGACAAGATATAAAATCAATATGCAGAAATCAGTTGCATTTATATACACAAACAATGAGACAAAAGAAAGAGAAATTACGGAATCAATCCTATTTACAAATGCACCCAAAACCAAAAGATGCCTAGTAATAAACCTAACCAAAGAATCTGTACTCTGAAAACTATAGAAGATTCATGAAAGAAATTGAGGAAGGCACAAAGAAATGTAAAAGTATTCCATGCTCATGGATTGGAAGAAGAAATATTGTGAAAAATGTCTATGCTACGTAGAGCAATCCATACATTCAATGCATTCCCTATCAAAATAGCACCAATATTTTTCACAGAGCTGAAACAAACAATCCAAAAATTTGTATGGAACCAGAAAAGACTTAATAGCCAGAGGAATGTTGAAAAAGAAATCCAATGCCTGACTTCAAGCTATGTTACAAAGCTGTAATCATCAAGACAGTATGGTACTGGCACAAAAACAGACACACAGATCAAGGGAACAGAATAGAGAGCCCAAAAATGGACCCTCAACTCTATGGTCAACTAATCTTCGACAAAGCAGAACAGAATACTGAATGGTTAAAAAGACAGTCTCTTCAATAAACGGTGTTGGGAAAACTAGACAGCCACATGCAGAAGAATGAAACCGGACCATTCATTTATACCATACACAAAAATAGACTCAAAATGGATGAAAGACCTCAATGTGAGACAGGAATCCATCAAAATCCTAAAGAAGAACACAGGTAGCAACCTCTTTGACCTTAGCTGCAGCACCTTCTTGTTAGGTACTTCTCCAAAGTCAAGGGAAACAAAGGCAAAAATGAACTATGGGGACTTCATCAAGACAAAAAGCTTTTGCAAAGCAAACAGTCAACAAAACCCAAAGACAACAGACAGAATGGGAGAAGATATTTGCAAATGTCTTACCAGATAAAGGGCTAGTATCCAAAATCTGTAAAGAACTTATCAAATTCAACTGCCAAAAAGCAATCCAGTCAAGAAATGGGCAGAAGACATGAACAGACATTTCACCAAACAAGATATACAAATGGTTAATAAGACACATGAAAAAGTGCTCAATATCACTTGGCATCAGGGAAATACAAATCAAAACCACAAGGAGATACCACCTCATACCAGTCATAATGGCTTAAATTAACAACTCAGCAAACAACAAATGTAGGTGAGGATGTGGAGAAATGGAAACCCTCTTACACTGCTGGTGAGAATGCAAACTGGTGCAGACACTCTAGAAAACAGTATGGAGGTTCCTCAAGATGCTGAAAATAGAGCAACTCTATGACCCAGCAATTACACTACTGGGTATTTACCCCAAAGACAGAGATGTAGTTAAGAGAAGGGGCACATGCACCCCAATGTTCATAGCAGCAATGGCCACAATAGCCAAACTGTGGAAAGAGACCAGGTGTCCATCAACAGATGAATGGATAAAGATGTGATATATATATATTTATGTATGTGTACACACACACACACACACACACACAGTGGAATATTACTCAGCTATCAAAAAAAGAAATCTGGTCATTTGCAGTGACAACATGGATGGAACTAGGGGTATTATGCTAAGTGAAGTAAGTCAATCAGAGAAAGACATATCACATGATTTTGCTCATATGTGGAATTTAAGAAACAAAACAGAGGAGCATAGGGAAAGGAGGGAAAAAATAAAACAAGATGAAATAGGGGAGGGAGACAAACTATAAGAGACTCGTAATCATAGCAAACAAACTGAGGGTTGCTGGGTGGAGATGGAGTAACTGAGTGATGGACATTAAGGAGGGCACAGCATGTAAAGAGCACTATGTGTTATACAAGACTCATAGAATCACTGAACTCTAACTCTGAAACTAGTAATACACTATATGTTAATTAACTGAATTTAAAAGAAATTTCGTTAGAAACTTATTTATCTTTACACTCCCCCCCCACCCCATCACCACCAGATACATGTTAGCAATCATCTTCCAAGCATACTGTGCACTGATACACATCTGAAGGGTCTCATGACTAAGGCTTTATTAGACAGTAACCTTTTCTTAATAGTTAGCCTCCTCAAGGTCCTAGAAACCTTGCTTCTAAATTTCCTTAGAGATTTATGCTATCCCTAACTCCCTCCCAAATTAAAAGTATATAATCAGTCATTCATCATAATCCCAGTGCAGCTCTTTCTGCCCACAGATCCTGTCCCCATGCTTTAATATAGTGACCTTTTTGCATGGAATCTTAAGAATTCTTTCTTGACCATACACTCTGAATGGCCCATCAATGGTGGACCATTGTGGGGAATGGTCTCACCATTTCTACATCAACTACTAGGGAGTTTCTACTGAGATCTACTGAGTAGAGAAAAGAGATGCCATCAAACATTCCACAACACATAGGACCTCCCCTACAACAAAGAATTATCTGGCTCAAGATGATCTATCACAGGTTAAGAAACCCAGTAATACCTTAAGAATATAAGGTTTGATTTACAGATCCACACAAAACGGGTGCTGTTTGCTATTCTGAACTCCAACCAAAAAAAAAAAAAAAAAAGTATTCTAGTAGATTTCTAGTAGACAGGTTAAGAGGACTTTGGGAATGAATTTTGTTTTGTTTTGTTTTTTGATGAAATGAATAAACAAAATCTTTGGGGATTAACCACATGGTTTCAGGAGATCTGAGTTCATCTATACATTGGGCCAAATGCTTACCACTCACAAGCTGGTAATTTAAATCCCGGACCTCCCATCTGTGAAAAAGAAAAAAACATTAAGGCTGGCATCTTACTCTTGAATAGCGAATTCTGAAAAATGCATACTTGGTGCTACATAATATCCACATGGAGCAAAATGATTCTTCAAGAGAGAAACATGTCTAACAGTATCAAATTTATACCAAAGGGCACATAAGAAATTCTGAAATGATTATGCTTCTGAAGATTGTAAAATCACATTTCTTTTTTTTTTTTTTTTAAGATTTTATTTATTTATTTGACAGAGAGAGATCACAAGCAGGCAGAGAGGCAGGCAGAGAGAGAGGAGGAAGCAGGCTCCCTGCTGAGCAGAAAGGCCAATGCGGGACTCGATCCCAGGAGCCTGAGATCATGACCTGAGCTGAAGGCAGCGGCTTAACCCACTGAGCCACCCAGGTGCCCCTAAAAATCACATTTCTAATAAATGAACAAATCAGGGCATTAATTGAACAACACCTCTACCTAAACAAAATTTTACAATAGCTACATTTACCTCCACGATGAAAAACATAAGAAACTATCTTTCTAAAATACAAATCTAAAAATGCCATTTCTCCAGTATAAAAGTCCAAACTGTTGCCCTGCCTAAAATACTCTTTACAAAATCACTTCACATAATTTCTCCTGACTTAAATCCCTCCTTTTTTCTCTTATTTATGTCCTAATCACAAATTTTTGTTCTTCAGTTCTTAACTGGAAAGGAGGCAAAGTTTTATCTCTACCCTGTTAAGAGTCTTTGGCTGGGCTGAGAATTAAATTGACATAGAACAAATTAACAGGAGAAAAAAAAACAGATTTATTTAATATAATTTTTATGTAAGCTCTCATAAGGATCTGAAGACCCAAAGAAATGGCAAAATCTAAGTGCTTTTACATTAAACAACCAGAGGCAGTGAAAAAGTAGCTAAACTGGGTGGGAAGATAAAGGAAGTTAAGAATTATTTTGACAAGGTCTGTTTGTACAGACTTTTCTGGGCTTCCCATTCCTATCTTTGATGGTAAGAATATTACTTCCCTCCCAGTATAAGGAGGACATCTTCCATATAGGAATTGGTTTTTTTTGTTTGTTTCTTTTTTAAAATGATTTCTTTATTTCTATTAGAGAAAGGAGAGAGAGAAAACACAGGACCATGGGTAAGGAGGGGAGGAGAGGCAAGTGGAGGGGCAGAGGGACAGGGAGGAGTCCCAAGCAGCCTCCCCGCTGATCACAGAGCCCGCGCAGGGCTGGATCCCGTCACCAGACATCACAATACCAGCCAACACCAAGAGTCAGACACTAAACCGACTGTACCACCCAGGTTCATATGGGAGTTTCATCTCCTGCTTTCAAGAAGAAAAAGGATAAGGGTCAGAGTGCCCTTTCTTGTACCTGCGGCTTTTTAAAGTGACTTGAGATCAAAATAACTTTCCTGTCAAAGTGGCATATTTTGGGGGACCATATTTTGTCATCAAATATCTTATGCCCCGTTAATACTTCCTGACTTTACGCACTTCAGGCTAAAATATCTTCTTTCCTAAGGTAATTTTGGACTCTATTTTTCTGCTCACACATCCTCGGTTTTAGCCAATCTTCCAAAGCTAACCCTCCTGTTTCCCTTCACTTGTACGGAGTCACATTTTCCTTGACTGTTTAAACCTGGTTCAGTTGACCATCATCACAAATCAGTTTGTAACTATTTGCAACTGTTTATGCACATATTCTTGACAGATCTACACATAATTACAACCAAATATACTGTGTTTGATGAACATATGTATGAAGAAATTAATTTTGTGACAAAAATTTCAATAACTACAATTAGATCTTCCTTAAGGCATTTTATAAACATTTTACAGACACATGAAGGAACTTATTACTTCAGAAATGGGGGAAATCATTAATGTTTTCAACTCATAAGTATCCATTAAATATATGAATATCTGATCACTAATGACAACGCTGATACTCAATTGAAAACCTAAAACATGTTTGACACTCAGTAATTGTGAAGGTATAAAATATGACTTCTGACTTTAAGACGCCCAGAGGCAAGTTTAAATATGAGGTAGATACAGGATGGGAAATACAATTAAATGAGATAACCCAAAGTGTTTTATCAGTTTCGGACATGTATCTGTGCTCAATGAATATTATCTTGATAATAAAGACGATGGTGGTAATGAAGCTAAGCACCAAATGAGCTGTAAAGACATTGAAACCTATAGCCTGTGAGCAGAGACAGTATGCTAAGAAATAATAAGAAAGACAGGAATTAGATCACTGGAAAATAAAGAAATTGTGTAGGTAGTTTATACATGATCAACAGTCATAAATAAGAAGGACTTTTATGAGTTAAGCAAGGAAAAAAACATTGCCTAGGATAGCAGCAGTTTAAAAAGTTTAAAAAAAAAAAAGATAGATAAGGTCAAAGTTTCTTCTTCAAAATTACTGCTAAGTTTTAATCCTAAATATTGAAAGAAGCGTGGAATACAACAGGTCAAACAACATAATATTTGTCAGTGGTTCTAAGCAGGAGCAATTATGGACCCCAAGAACAACTGATATCTAGAGAGAACTTTTTGGGTCTCTGTGAAAAGGTGTTAGATTGAAGAGAAACCAGAAATAGATAACTAGTTAGATGATTATTTACATATAAATTAAGTAATATAGTACTATTTGAGTAACTATTATATGTTAGGACATCACTCTAGAAAAAGAAAAATATCGATATATGACCACTTTCCCAAAAAGTCTATAATGTTTCTTTTTCTTAAATTTTTTTTATTTTTAAGTGATCACTACACCCAATGTGAGGCTCGAACTCACAACCTCAAGATCAAGAGTTGTACACTCTACCAACTGAGCCAGTCAGGCACCCCTTGCCAGTGAGGTGTCCTTGGGTCTATAATGTTTCTGAGGTGAGATACTTAAATACAAAAAATAGACCTAGAATGATAAAGAATTACAAATATAATATAGTAATGCCCTTAATTAAAGGGTCTGCCTAGTAAGTGAAACAGATCAGAGGAAGAGAACATGGAAGTCACTAGGGAAGGCTTCATGAAGTGACCTGAATTTGTTCTGGAATGATGGGTAACATTTAAGTGGCCAAAAAAGAATGGGAAAAAAGGCATTTTGATGGAGACTTGTCATAAACAGAAGTATGGCGATGTGAACGAGTGTCGCATGTGCTTGGGAGAGCAAATGCAAAGAATGAGTAGATAATGAATGTACACAGGAGTTAAGAGAAGGGTGGAAAAATAAAAGTAGAAAAGGTCTGATCTGAAAGTCCAAACGATTGATATGTGTTCACTTTCTAATTCCCTTAACTGCTTGATGCCAGGCATTGCTCGAAAATTTTAGATGTGGGTTTGTTTAGCACTCAGAACAACCCTGTGGAGTAGGTATAATCCCCAGCCTACAGATACAGAAACTGGCCTGCAAACCTTAAGTAAGAAAACAGGACTTGGGGGGTTCCGGGGTGGCTCTGCCAGTTGAGCGTCTCACTCTTGATTTGGGGTCTTGGGTCATGATCTCAGGGTCATGAAATCGGGCCCTGTGTCAGGCTCGGCATTCAGCCCCAGAGTCTGCTTGTCCCTCTCCCTATGCTCCCCACCTTCCTTCCTCCCCCCCACCATGATCATCTTACTCTCTCTCTCTTTCTCTCTCTCTCTCTCAAAAAAAAATAAACAAATAAAATCTTTTTAAAAAGGAAAAAGAAAAAGAAAACAGGACTTCAGGTAACACTTAATATTTTTGAGCCTCCACTATGTGCCTAAAGTGCCAAAGTTATCATATATATATATATATATATATAGAGAGAGAGAGAGAGAGAGAGTCAGTATTTGAATTTAAATCCATTCCACTCAAAAGACCTTATGCTTTCCCTATGCCAATGTTGCCTCCGTGTCACTGGCAACATGAGGCCAACAGAAAGGGAGTGAGTGGCAGGAGGACACCAGGGTTGTAAGTCCAAGTTCACGTGAGTATCGTGTCCAGGTACCTAACACATGTTTTTCGAGCTTTTGGTTAACAGTCATCCTTTTCATTGCATCCTTACAAAAGTCTTTTTTTAGTCATAAGAAGCAGTTTCTAAAACTAGAATTATAAACGAGGTCTTAAGCCAGTTCTTTGCAATTCAGATAAAATCATGAGAAGGCAGCTCTGACCTTCTTGTCCTAGATTCCTCATGGGGAGTATGGTTCAGACCCCATGGAATTGAAGCCTGATCTGAGACACATCAGAAGGAATGAGCTAGGGGGATACTGTAATGGTTTTAGGGGGAAAAAATATAACATCATCTCAGAGCTATGGGTAGAAAACCATAATGGGCTTAAATGAGATTTAAATTAACTGGATACATGCTTGCAGTGACAATTATAAAGACCTTGAAGCTAACAAGAAAATTAGGCCAGAGAATGGCTCTGTCTAAAACTTCCTATCAAAAAAAAAAAAGGCATGTCTCAATAGAGCAAGATACTGAAGGGTGGCAGAGTATCCTTCCCCCAAAACACGCTATTTTGGTGTATTGATTATTTTGAAGTATAGGCACTTGAAAAATAGCAAATACAAAGAGATGTTATCTCTGAACTCCCCTTATTGGCTAAATGCAGGTCCTGCAAAAGACATTCAGCGGTCATAAATCCCCTCCCCAGGAGTTTCATCAATCAGGGGGATTGATTTTTACCGCAGGAGATTAGAGCTCCATAACCCACCCAGAAAAGTTTTTGTCACAAACTATCATACCTCCCATCCATTTTTCTAAGGCCCCATTCATCATTCCTAAAAATCATTTACTCTCCCCTAAGAGGCCTATATCTTTCTCTCCCTTTCCCTATTAAGATGGAATTTAGGGACACTTGGGTGGCTCAGTTGGTTAAGCGTTGGCCTTTGGCTCGGATCACAATCCAGGGGTCCAGGGACTGAGTCCCACATTGGGCTCCTAGCCAGTGGGTAGCCTGCTTCTCCCTCTGCCTGCTGTTCCCCCTGCTTGTGCTCTCTCTTTGACAAATAAATAAATAAATAATCTTAAAAAAAAAAAAAGATGGAATTTAAGCCATCTTAGAGAGTTAACTCATTTTTCTCTGAGCATCTCCTATGTTATATGAGGTATACATATTAATCCACTCCTGATTGTTTTTCTCGTGTTAATCTTTCTTTTATTACCAGGGTCTCAGCTAAGAACTGAGAAAGATAGAAAATTACCTTTCCTCCCCTACAATATCTATGTCTATATCTACACACACACATACCCACACACACACACAGAGTCACTTGCTGCTGAATCTACTACAAAGTGATGCCTTACAATAGGATTATTTTAAAATGCATATACTAATTTCAGCCAAGCCAAATATAGCCACAGAAGCAGACAAAAAGCTACTGAGTCTAATATACAATAAGATTATTGACTTATTCAATTGACTCTTAATGGGATGTTTGCCTTCAAAGTTCAAACTTAAGCAATGAAAGAGCAGGGGAACTGGAATCTCAATGGTGTCCAACAACCACTTACTACTTAGGAATCATAGTAACTTTAGTAAGTTACTTATTATTTCACTCTCACTTTTATAATCGACAAAATGAAGTATAATTACTGGGCTGCATGGTTTTTATGAGTAATAACTGAAGTCAAATGAAGTGACAGTCCAGTGTATGCCAGAGAAGCTATTTAAGAAAAACTAAGTCTACTGACCTTGTATTGGGTTGTCTTGTTGGGGTGCCTCAGAAGCAGATCCTAAGACAGACACTGGAGGATAAATAATAATCTGGGAGGCAATGCCTGGAAATAAAGCCAGGGAAGGGGAGAAGGGAGGTGGGGAAAGAAATAACGATAACGGATGTGTTATCAAACCATCAGACTTTGGATAAATGGAGCAAAATGCCAACATAGAAATCTGGGAGACAAAGTAGAACACATTTTAAAGTTATCCAAAATGAGGGGCGATGAAATTGGGATATTTATCCACTATCTTCCACCTATCATGGGCTAAAGGGTGCTCGCTTGGGCAATAACTGTCTGGCATTCCTGACCTACCATATACATTGGCCTATACATTGCTCCCCTTGACCCTTGACCAGAAAAAAACGACTTGTGGGGCACACAGAGTTACAGGTGTTTACAGAGTCGAACTCCTTTAGAGAGCAGAGAGATGAGTGCCAAAAGGATGTCCATCAACGGCATCTACTAGAGGGATAGAAAGAAAGATATTTTGGGGGGCAAGCATGTGACTGTTGATCTTGGGACCATCAGTTTGAGCCCCACTTGGGAGTGAACATTACTTAAAAATAAAATCTTTAAAAATATATATTTTTAAATACTACCTTTTCTAAGAATGTACCAAGGTTTAGTCCTCATCACTTCAATTTGACTCCTCTATATTCCATGTGTACAGCAACCCTAATGGTTTTGTTTACTGATTTATCCCAAGCTCCTAAAAAAGAGTACACATCTCATAGGTATTTTTATACATTTTATAATAAATATTATTTATTCTTCACATATTAAGAGCCAGGCACTGTGATAAGTGATGTAGATACACTGTTGATATATTATTTCATTCGATCTTCATTACTTTCCTATTATCCCCATCAATAGAGGAGAAAAGAGGATGAGAAAAAATAGAAAATGAGCTTAAAGCCACACTGCCAAACTTATGTGCAATGTTATGTACCATAACACTGCCTTCCTCCCAAAGCTCATATCCTTGCAGACCTTGTCCATTTTCATACCTTGAGCCATCACCTTTAGTGGGTGATGCCAAAATCTAATCTCCAGTCCTTCTTTGGAGATCACACCATTCCCTTAAATTAAACCTCTCCAAAGTGAAAGCCCTCTTCCTCCACAAATTTATTTTGTGGACAAATTGTGTGGAATGTATGAGGCTTAAATCCTCTGAGTCATCCCTCACGCTGCTCACCTACTCGAGAACAGCTTCACAAACATATTCATTTATACTGATACTAATAAGAATCCTTCCATTGATTCTCCGCTAGGTACAAACAACTTAAGTGACTTGGGTCTTATGAAGAATCCTCCTCTAAAGATTTATATAAATCCAGATGCTAATTTGGGTACAAATATCAAGAAAGAGATAATAGTTAAGAACCACAGATGACGTTCAAAAGTAATGATGTATGAAAAGGTGAGATGAGAAGATTATGAAATTCTCTGTGGTCTTTTTGTGACTCCCTTTTCTCTGCCTGCAAAGGGCCCACAATTCCAGCATAGGAATCCTTCTTAAAGAGAACTATCTGTTTCATTTGCGTATCATGGCTGTCAATGACCCTCTTGGAACCCCTGCTAGAATAAACTCTGTTTTGCAATGAGTAGCAATGAGTAAATGGACACTAGGTTATTTCATACTGCTCTAGGCCTAGCTAGACCTGCCTTAGTACCCAAGAAAGTGTGAGACAAAGTCTCTATTTTTGGCCAGTCTCTTTTCAGGCTTAGATGTTGAAGGAACATATTGATTCGAGCTTTGTGATAATTCTATAATAGAGAATTTAGATCCAAAAGGCCTTTAAATCCCAAACATATTTAAATCTACAAAATCATTACTTATCTCTCAAATAGGAACAATGCCATCAGGATGAGACATATGGCAGTAATATACAATGTTGTATGGGTTGAGGACTTATTTCCATGTATTTATCGTCTACTATGAAATGGGAATCATCTAGGTGTGGTGGGTACAAAAGTATACAAGAGATTAAGAGGCATGTCTCTGGAGGGGTGTAGGTTACAAAGCCATTTATTGTCCTTGATGGAGGTTGAGGCCTAAATTAAAATTGTCAAAGACCTCTGTTGTCTGTCTTATCATTCAGGAGTCATAGAATTATCCAAGAGCTACTTAGGATCTGCTAAATGAAGGAGGCCAGGAATCTGCTGACCATTATAAAAGGATCTGTCTAGAAATGTATGCCTTTTCCTCTGAAATAGCTCCAAACACAGGTGGTTCCATAATCTATCAAAAGAGTAAGTAAAGCCATCTAATATCCAAATCGCTCAGAGATTCCAGTTTAACCTTGCCTTGATATTAGGGGAGAAAATAAAATACATTATCCAGGCTTTCACTATAGACAGATGCCAGACAAGTCTCTAGGCTTCATGTTGCATCAAATCATTTTCATTCACTGTTCACATCTGGAAAGTACTAAGCCTTATCACAAAGCCCCTAGTACAAGGTCAGCTGTGTACATATTCCTTGTCTTGGAATTTATTCCACATTTTACCTTCATTTTCAAACATAAGAAATTATTACATAACAAATGGAAGTTACAGAGATAAATACAGCATATGTCCTTTTACCCTCCAACAAAAATTAGCAAACATTAACATTCTATTATGTTGGCTTCAGATAGTTTCACAGAAATAAAATACAGGTTCAGCCAAAGTCTCTCTCATAACTCTTCCAAATACAATTCCTTTCTTCCCTTGGTAGAACCATCACTATTGTGAAGTGTGCATGCATCCCTGCTCCTTTTTTCTATGTATGTTTATATCTATACATAAGTGTAATAATTTTGCCATTTATATCTTCCTTAAAATGAACATATGAGAAAAAAATGAACATGTGGAAGTATCAGCTTGCTTTTTTCACTTAACTATTTTGAGATCTATTCATGATGATACCTATGGATCTGATTTTCCTTTTATCTGCTGTATAGTATTCCACTCACTGGGTTTACAGAACTAAAATAATCCATTACCATAGTGACATACATTACTGTGTAGTCCCATATAATTTTCCAGCAAGATTTTGCTCATTTTTATTCTGTTGTTTTAAATGAGGTGGGAATTCTGCCTCCCGTGCTATTTAGCATAGAAAATATTGTGTGCTTATAGCTACCAACTAGGAACTAAAGAGTGGATGGTCGAGTCCCAGATTTACCTATAACCAATTATCTTAACATGAGTTTGTCATAGTCCACTCTGAATCACAGTTTCTCACTTGTATATTACTTGGAATGATTGGGTGTCAGAGGAGAAAACCGCAATATCCAGAACAGCCACATTTCCCTTCATTTTCAAGCTTCATCCTTCTGAGTTGGTAGATGTAAAACTTCAGAACCAATAACGCAGAGGGGAGGAAAAATTAATAGCACTTTCAGGTAAAATTTCCTGGCTCCATTTAGGGCTAGAAGATGAAGACTAGGGTTGCTGTCATTCACACTTAACAACTAATATGGACAGCAGGTCTATATCATGCACACATGGAAAGGCGTGTTATTTGAAGGGTGTGAGGTCACCCCCCACCTCATACAAATGCAACATAATACCACGACCTTACTTCCCATCAGCTCACCAGAAGTCTGAGTTTACCTTTCTCTAGTAATGTTTAGGTAAGTCTCAGTGGCAAAATGGAGTATGATGGGACACTCGCCTATAGAAACACTACACCATCTTAATAAAATATTCTTTGCTTTGACACTGCCCCAGCACATCCGTATGATCTGCCCCTTCTCTTCAGCCTCACTGGTACAATATCCATTGTCACTCATTTGATCTCTTTTAGCATTGTTTTTAAAAACTTTTCAATACACCAAGCTCCTTTCCAAGTCAAAGGCGTTGCTTGTGGTATACTCTGGAATGAATATGTTTTCCCATTCTTTCTTTATTCTTTTTTTTTTTTTCCCATACTCATGGTTCAAATTTTAATTTAAAAACCCAAACCAGGTTAGGTACCTAAGCTATATAACTTCAAAACACCCTGTACTTGACAGTAGCATTTACTGCAATTTTAAGTAAATCATTTTAGCGGAATACTTTAGTTGACACTTTTTTCCCCTAAGCAATTCTGAGCTGTATCTATCTATTCCTCTCTGCCCAGCACAAGGCACGGCATAGAGTAGAAACTCAATAAATGCGGGCACCTGGGTGGCTCAGTGGGTTAAAGCCTCTACCTTCAGCTCAGATCATGGTCCCAGGGTCCCTGGATTGAGCCCCACATTGGGCTCTCTGCTTAGTGGGGAGCCTGTTTCCTCCTCTCTCTCTGCCTGCCTCTCTGCCTACTTGTGATCTCTGTCTGTCAAATAAATAAATAAATCTTTAAAAAAAGAAAAAAAAAGAAACTCAATAAATGATTGTTGAAACAATGAAGGAAACTGCCCTCAAAAGGCTGGCCCTCTAGTGAATCAAGCAGGAAGTTATAAGAAACCAACTGAATATTTTTTATGATTCTAGATGAAGCTTCTCTGAAACACAGTGTAGAGAAAATTTGTTGTTCCTCATCTTTCCCCTCCTACCTCTCCTTGAATTAATCATTGGGTGGTACCCAAGATACTTCTCTTTTCAGATGAAAATAGGTTTCTTTTGTTACTTTTCAGTGCATTTTTTAAATCAAAAGAGAGAAAAATGAACTGTGTCAAATTCCATACCACCACTTTATTTTGTGGTATTTCTGGTCTGCAGTCTTTCTTTTCTTTTCTTTTTCTTCTTTTTTTTTTTTACTACCATACAGCTTTCAAAAGAATAATATGATTCCCCTTGACCGTGTTGTTTATCCGTCTTTTATTATCTCAATATAGACATTTAAATCTGTGTTCACTCAGTTTAAAAACCCAGAGAGAAAATAAATAAATAAATAAAATAAAATAAATAAAAACCCAGAGAGGGTGTGGGTGTGTGCACATATATACACATACCCATTCCTGTTTACATATTTATAATAAGAACAATATATGAATTATAAATTTTATAATATGTAATATCATATATTATAGAAATAGACCATGACTTAGATAGGACTCTTTCTTAAACTTACAAGTTTATAAGACAGATGTCTTTACAACTTCCCTCTCTCTTTTCCCAGAGAAAAGTCCTAAACTCTAATCTATTTTATGTGGGTAGTAGAAAAACCCAGGCCCAAGTCCTAAAGAAAATGACGTGCTTGGCTTCAGCATAAGAAAAATGTGTCTCACTAAAATAAGAGATTCAGAATTTGCACAAGCTGAGTGATTTTCTTCCATGTAAGTTAATAATTAGGTCTGTGGTTCTCAAATGTCCATGGGTTGAAGCAGCAGCTGGAGGGCCTGTTAAAACACAGAGTTTGTGATTCAGCGTATCTGAAATGGGGCCTGAGAATTTGCCTCTCTGATAAGTTCTCAGGAGACGGTGATGGCGGTGACCCACTTACGCACCCTGAAAACAACTGCATTACATAGTTCACAGGTAGACATGCCGTGAGAACAGATAAACTGCATACACGGGATTGAAGTTGTCAAAGAAAATGGCTTTGCAAAATGACAGGGATGAGTGTTCTTGATGAAATGCTCAGTAGGATGGACAGATTTCCGGAAATGTTCCACTGATGACCCAGGAAAATGTGTATTTCCTGTCCAGCCCAGGAGAGCGGTTTAGAGTCATTCAACATTGCTTTAGCAAATTTTTCTGCTATTTTCCCCCATATATTCCAGAATCCTTGGTACAGGAAAGCAAATCTTGAGAAAACAGTAATATAATTTATTCAACTTACACTAGGCTCAAGAAAAAAAAAATTCACATGAAAATTAAAAATGATGAAACAAGGTACACCTTGGGTGGATCAGTCAGTTAAGTGTCTGACTTTGGCTCAGGTCATGATACCGGGGTCCTGGGATCGAGCCCCACATCGGGCTCCCTGCTCAGGGGGAAGCCTGCTTCTCCCTCTCCCCCTCCCCCCTGCTTATGTTCCCGCTCTCGCTCGCTCTCTCTCTCTGTCAAATAAATAAATAAAATATATTTTTTTAAATGACAAAACAATAAGATTTATTCACTGCAAAGTTATAACAGGGTAGGATCTGGACCAATTACATTTTGAATTCCTTTAAATAATTATTATAAAATCTACATTTAAAATTTCTTTGATATGATCCCTTTTCTTTTTTTTTTTTTTTTTTAAAGATTTTATTTATTCATTTGAGAGAGAGAGAGACAGTGAGAGAGAGCACGAGCAAGGAGAAGGTCAGAGAGCGAAGCAGACTCCCCATGGAGCTGGGAGCCCGATGCGGGACTCGATCCCGGGACTCCAGGATCACGCCCTGAGCCGAAGGCAGTCGTCCAACCAACTGAGCCACCCAGGCGTCCCGATATGATCCCTTTTCTTTTGGAATGCTTTAGTTATTTCTGAATTGGTGTGTGCCATTATAATGAAGCTAAGATCTTAACATTAATGTCACATACACAGAAAAAAATCTACCTTTGGCTGAGAAAAAACCTCAGTTAAATTAGAAAAGAAATTAAAATCTCCAGGTAGACCAAAATTAAGAGGTAATAAAAGATGAGAGAGGTTTTAATAGGGATTCATGGCTTATGTTATGGGGGCAAACCTGTCCTACAATTTGGAGACCTGTGTTCAATCTCCAGCTCCCAGTTTTACTACGTAACAAGAGCATGTGTTTGGCCCTGTGAGTCAACTTACTCATCATCACAGTGATTTATAGGAAACTTCTGATAAAACGACTTGCACATGATTTGTACTTCTCCCCCTTTTTCTTAATGTTCTCACAATTTTGGTAAGCTAACTTGTGAAATGGAATGATGGGGAAAAAATGCCCAGGTGTTCAACACATGTTCTCTCCATGTATTCAGACCAAATTTTGTCTATTTCCACTAAATATAAGTTAATTTTTCAAACTCCAGCTGAGATGAACATAAAATTGGATTTTATTTCTGTTTCTTTAGTAGTGACTTTCCAATATTGCTATTTTTCTGAAAATAACTCTTCTTGAGGAAGAATTTTTTTAAAAAATTACAGCATTTGAAAGTAATTAAGGACAGAAGAGGTTAAAAAAAAGAGTAAAATGAAAAAGTCACTAATAACATTATATCAGATAATGATTTGAAACTTCTTTGACCCTAATGAAGAAAAGTTCAGAGTAAATGAGAAGTAAAATCTTATCTCTGTAAACTTCAGAGAGCTGAGAACTTGCACATAAATTCTCAATCAATATTCAATAGGAAAAAATAAAAGTAAATTATATTTTTCTTCCATCGAGAAGAAAAGTTCATTTCTGAACTTCTAATCATGGTCACAAAACTAGATTATTATTTTTTTTTTTGAAAGCTCAACTCATCAGTCATCTTAAAAGTCTTTTTCTTTTTTTCTTTTTAATATTTGAAAGCAGAGATGTAAGTAAATAGGAGAAAAAAATGAAGCTGTCTTATCATTTTTTACCATCCAAATCATTCATCTAACTTATGGCCTAGATGATTTCCCGAACAATAATATCTTAGGATGCAATCTTATAAGCCTATCCAATCACTTTAATGAACTTCCACCAAGTCTGAAAAATAAAATGCCCTTTATGTCTAATTTAATGGTCAGAGATAAAGTCGTCTGGATTTCTCTCCTAAACTGCCTGGCCCAGCAGCCACCATCAGCTTCAATCCCCTTCATATAATGAGAAAAAAATTGAAATAAACTGGAGAGCCCTGAGCCATTATAATGGTTAAATCATATCTCTCTACTTTGTATGCCATGTATCTATATTTCTGCTATATAATAGCAAGGGGACTTAGGAAAAAGACAGCTAATAAATGAAGGAATATTGCTAGATAATAACTACAATTCTCTTTAAAGGTCATCTATAGATGAAAAAGTATAATGCTTTATTAATACTGCTTGTCATTTTATGACCAGGTATCACTTCCTTATAGAAATGTATCCCAGGGGTGCCTGGGTGGCTCAGTCATTAAGCGTCTGCCTTTGGCTCAGGTCATGATACCAGTGTCCTGGGATCTAGCCCCGCATCGGGCTTCCTGCTCAGCAGGAAGACTGCTTCTCCCTCTCCCACTCCCCCTGCCTGTGTTCCCTCTCTCACGGTCTCTCTGTCAAATAAATTAATAAAATCTTAAAAAAAATGTATCCCATGTTATTTTTTCCCTCTCCCCCCCCACATAAAAAACAAACTAACATCTGACAAGATCTTAATCTTGAGAAATGCCTTGCCTTGTAATAAACTTTTAAGAAAAAAATATTCTGAATGACAAAAAAATGTTCTCTTGCAAGTTGCCAAGGATTATCTCATTTCTTTCCCTTTGGTTTTCTCTTGTCATCTAATCTCTGAAAAATCTTTCTCAGATCTTTTCATTGAAAACAAGATCAAAGAATGTTCTGCCCTTGCCTTTAGTATAAATGTGAGTCAAATGGATATATTAATTTAATAATATGTGGAGGATATTATTAGATGTTCTCCAAAATATTTTGTCTGAATATCAAGGTATTATTATTTGCACAATATTATTTAACATAGCATATTAATATACTTATATTTACATTCTCATTCATAAATATTATAATTTATATCTAATGTTTTATCATATAGTATATCATTTTTAATTTTCTTTTGTATTGGATAATTATTTTTATTTTATAAAATAATGCTCCAAACATTCTAGGAACTAGCATTTTATGGATATCAATAATTCTGCCTTCTTAACGACTGTACTTTGAATATTGCAATCTGGCTCAGAGTAGCTACCCAAGAACACATATAGAGTCTTACTGAATTGTGGAAATAATATATATTCTTGAGATAATAGTCAAAGAACTACCTTTGTTATATTTGACACAAGGACATATTTGATACAGACGCTTCAAAGAAGTATAAATCCTCACTGAGAATGCTTAGGCCCTCTTGAAATTTAATAATGAGTTGGTTTCTTTCATGTGTTATATTTTCCATGTTCTGGTCATTTCTTAGTATATTCAGATTTCTTCTTGGTATCCATCTTTATGGACACCTCATTCACATCTGCCTTCTAAAGGATCAGACCTCTCTTCAGAAACTTCTTTCCTCCCTTTATCCAGTTTAATCTTTCTAATACAATTGTCTGTTTTCATCAGGGACTGGTTCTGTGCGTTATTAACCAGAATACTTAAAATAAGTACTTAATTAAGATGTTATTATATGACCAGGGTTGTGATGTACACTATGGGAAAATACTGAATTAACATATTTCTGTGTCATTTGAAGATATGCTGATTTCTATCATTAAGTAACAGACATTGTGTTAGGCAAACAGGAAGAGCCCTAAAAACAGCTCAGAGTTCAGGCTAAGAAAGAGGATAGATAACACAATGTAGGCTAAAGTAATTGGGAAACTTTCATGGAAGGACTGGGACCTGAAAAAGCTCTGAAAAAATAGTGAAATCTGAAGGAAGAAAGAGAGGTCCATGTCTGGTCAAAGATGAAAAACATCACAAAACACCATCCCAACAGATGTAAGACATTCTGTGAGGGAGTGGTTATGAAGTGTTAGCTATGCAAAGTTTGAAAAGTCAAAAGGAAAAGTTGGGGCAAGAAGAAACGGGCATGAGATGAAATACATTTCAATGACTCTAAATGCCAAGGTTGTGTTTCTCCAGTTTCCATTACATGGAACTCATAGAAAATGTCATTTATACGACATGGTACGTAAGGCGATGAGGCTATAAATGGTTGGATGTGATTATCCTGGGGGTTGCTACTGCTCAGGTGCAACCTGCCTGCCTTAAAGGCAGAAGGAAGGAGTCATCTCAGCAAATCTAATCCTCGGACCAGGGGAAGCCTGTGTGAAAGCTCAGGATATCCTAAACCACCTAAGTTTGCTACTAACTTGTTCTGTTCCTGTTCTCAAGGGACCAACTTGAATAAAACAGGGAACTGAGGAAATGAAACTATAGTTTAAAAGGATTTCTCTGATAGCCGATCAGAAGATATTTTTTTTTTTTCTTGGTCAGCTGAAATTTTAGAAATACTCAAACACTGGTCTTCCTCTTTTAGTAGAGTCTTCCTTAAACCTGTGGCTTTACAGACACAGCCATTTGACTGTAAGTGCCCAATGATATAAACCTTCCTGTGGCTTTACAGACACAGCCATTTGACTGTAAGTGACCAATGATATAGGCGTGGATAAACTGAATGATTGGTCAAAGTGATCTAAAAATTTGGAAGCAAAATATGTTTATGTCAGGGACATAACAAGATCATCACAAGCTTAATCAACAGAATAAAGTTCCATTATAGCAAATCTAGCACATTTTTAAGTTGTGTGTGTCAATACCATGTGGAGTTCCATAATAAAGTTAAAGGGAAATATGCATAATCTTACATCTTAGCCACTCATTTAAAATATATGCAAAGGAGAATCAGTGTAGTGAAGTAACCTATTTAAAGTCCCTATTAAAGTCCCTTAAGGGGACGCCCAGGTGGCACAGTGTTAAGTGTCTGCTTTCAACTCAGGTCCTGATACCAGGGTCCTGGGATAGAGTCCCACATCAGGCTCCTTGCTTAGCCGGGAGCCTGCATCTCCCTCTGCCTGTCACTCCCTCTGCTTATGTGCGTGCTCTCTCTCTGACAAATAAATAAACAAATAAAAATCAAAGAAAGAAAGAAAAACAAACGAATGAACAAAACTACCTTAGGAAACTGAAAATCCAAGACAGAGCTAGAAGCCAAGTTTCTTTACACCCAGTCCAAGGCTCTTGATAGGACACCACACTGATTTGTTGACAATTTTATGTGAATATTAGAATACAATCAAATCAGGTCCCTATAGTGCCAAGTCATCACATTTGAAAGGGTCAGATGGAGCCAGTGTCCTTCCATTCCTCTGTCTTTATCTGGTACTATAGGAATGAAAGCAAAATGTATCAACTCTCAATGGGTAACATATCAATTCAATATTAATAGCGAAAATAACAGCTATGTATTTAGCTTATGATTTTGTGTGTTAGTAACTTGGATGAAGCTCAGGAGTGGTTCTTCTGATCCTAGGTGCACTCACTCATGTGTCTTTGACTAGTACGGGGTCAGCTGGGAGGCTGGATGATCTAAGAAGACTTTAGCTGGGATGGCTCATCTCTGTTCCATATGGTCTTTCATCCTTCACCAGCCTAGACAGAATTTGATAACATGGTGACTAGGCAAAATTCAAAGAGAGAGAGCAGAAGCATTCAAGGTCTCTTGTGGCTTGTGTATACAAGTAGGATAATATCAACTCTGCCACATTTTATTGACCAAAGTGAGTCAAAAGGCTAGCCCATATTCAGAAGGTGGATAACAGAATCCACATCTTGATGTGAGAAGGTGCAAGTGGGCTATTTAGAGCATGAACAGAGGGAAGGAAAAATGAGGGTCTATTTGCAAATAATCTACTCCAGAGAGGAGGGCTTTTCATCAATATTCTTGCTTATATTACACAATGTAAGAAATAATTGGAATTGAATTGGATGAGGCACCTGGCTGGCTCAGTCAGAAGAGCATGCAGTGCTTGATCTCAGGGTCATAAGGTTGACTTCCATGTTGGGCATAGAGATTATGTAACTAAATAAGTAAATAAATTGGAAAAAAAAAAAAAGGACTTAATTAGCATGCTGAAGTCAGTGTTTTCAGTTTGTATTCACCTAAGTTTTCTGGCAATAGAGTCAATATCCTTAAATACATATTTGGGGTTGGGGGGGTAGAGAACAGACTGCAAAATGTCATTTTAAAAAGATGATTTTAAAATGAGCAATATCAGGGGCGCCTGGGTGGCTCAGTGGGTTAAAGCCTCTGCCTTCGGTTCAGGTCATGGTCCCAGGGTCCTGGGATCGAGACCCACATCCTGCTGTCTGCTCAGCAGGGAGCCTGCTTCCCTTCTTCTCTCTCTGCCTGCCTCTCTGCCTACTTGTGATCTCTGTCTGTCAAATAAATAAATAAAATCTTTAAAAAAATTAGCAATATCTGTGTTGGTGAGTGGAAACCAAAACCAACAAATTGAGACTGCCTTACTTCAAGTAAAAACGTGTGAGACCTTCCCTCCTACACTCGCGTTGCCATTCTCAGTCTGCTTTCCTGGATTTTCTTCCTCTACTGGGCCTACAAATAAACACTGGGTTGCCACAGAATTCAGTCCTTGGAATTTTTCTTTTCTCTCTCTATTTTCAAATTAGACGTCCTCAGTCCTGCCACCTTAAATATCACAAATATGCTGATGGCTGTCAAATTATTTTGCCAATTCAGAGCTTGCCTCTAAAATCAGATTTATAAGCAACAGCCTACTGCACGTGTCCTGTAGTAACTTATGCTTACCTTGTATTAAACTAATCTACAGAATTGATCCTTTGTGCATAAACAAATAAATCAAATCAAATCTTTCCCCAGGTTTTTTCATCAAGATTAATTACCCAATGTGCAGGTAAAAACTATTTCTTTCCTAAATTCTTCATATTCATCCATGAATTTTGTTTGTTTGTTTTTATTTACTTCTAAAGTACACCTCATATCTGACCACAGTTTCCTAACATACTGATTAGTTCAATGACCATTTTCTGTTACCTCCAACAAGTCTCTCCCCATTCTCCCTGGTTCCTAAAACCTATCCTCCAATAGTAACCAAAATAACCTTTTAAAAATTTACAGTAGACTGGGGGCGCCTGGGTGGCTCAGTGGGTTAAGCCGCTGCCTTCGGCTCGGGTCATGATCTCAGGGTCCTGGGATCGAGTTCCGCGTTGGGCTCTCTGCTCAGCGGGGAGCCTGCTTCCTCCTCTCTCTCTCTCTCTGCCTGCCTCTCTGCCTACTTGTGATCTCTCTCTGTTAAATAAATAATAAAATCTTTCAAAAAAAATTTACAGTAGACTGTCATTTTCCTATCTAAACTTGACTGGTTGTATCCCACTTTATTTAGATTAAAACTTGAACTCCTTGCTTACTATAACCTAAATGGTTACATGTAACTTGGAAGTCAGCGGTACATCTCCAAATTCTTATTTACTATTCCCTGTGATGCTGCTTCCAGGCCTTTATACTTGCTATTCCTTTCACTTAGAATCTCCCTGTCCAAATTTCTGCATGACCGCCTTCTCATTGTTTGGATCCCAACTAAAGTGGAAACTCTGAGAGGTCAGCCCTAGTTGTTCTATGCAGAACCATTCCTATCCCAATTACTCTATCATATTCTGTTCTTTTATGGTTTTTTTTAGCAGTGAAAATAACTGAAATCCCTACTTATTTTCTTAATTTTTCAATGTCTATCTTAATTTTTCAATGTCTATCTCCTTTAGACTATAACTTCATGACGACAAAAATTCTATTTTGTTTGCCACTGTTCTCATAGGACATACTTGACAAATACCAACTAACCTCCAATATTTCACAAAAATCTACTTACTCAAATATCTAAGGCAAACCCTCTTGCCCATCCCTATCGTCACCGTTGCAACACTAACTCAGGGAGAACTCAATATATATTATCAAGGGACGCCTGGGTGGCGCAGTTGGTTGGACGACTGCCTTCGGCTCAGGGCGTGATCCTGGAGTCCCGGGATCGAGTCCCACATCAGGCTCCCAGCTCCATGGGGAGTCTGCTTCGCTCTCTGACCTTCTCCTCACTCATGCTCTCTCTCACTGTCTCTCTCTCAAATAAATAAATAAAATCTTTAAAAAATATATATATATATATATTATCAAATATCTCAGTAAAAGAAGTAAATCTAGGGGCGCCTGGATGGCTCAGTGGGTTAAGCCTCTGCCTTTGGCTCAGGTCATGATATCAGGGTCTTGGGATCGAGCCCCGCATCGGGCTCTCTGTTCAGCGGGGAGTCTGCTTCCCTCTCTCTCTCTCTCTGCCTACTTGTGCTCTCTCTCTCTGTCAAATAAATAAAAAACTTTAAAAAAAAGGAAGTAAATCTATACATAGAAAAAATATTAGATTTAAACATAACTATCTTATATTGTAAAAAATTATTTACTCTGAAGTTTGATGTTGTTTTTTCAAATCAAGGTGAAATTAAATCTTTCACATTCCTTAGAAACACCATTCCTACCTCCTTCCTCAAATTTCTCTTAAAATGACCATAGAGTTCCTGAGTGGCACAGTCAGTTAAGCATCTGACTCTTGGTTTTGGCTCAGGTTATGATCTCGGGGTCATGGCCCCATCTCAGCCCAGAGCCTGCTTGAGTCTCTGTCCTTCTCCTTCTGTCCTTCCTGCATATGATCTCTCTAAAATAAATAAATAAACCTTTTAAAAAATTTAATGACCAGAAACGTTATAAAGATACAGATTAATTCCTATGAATAAATATGCAGATATTTGACAGAACAATTAGATTAAATGAGCTAAATATTATTCTAAACTCATATGCTATTTTGGCATTATAAATATCTTGTCTACAGTAACATTAATGTTAATTTTTCTAGGACCATGGGAGCAAAACCTGAATATCCAGGAAACCAAAGTTAAGGAATGAAAGTAAATAATCCAATGAAATTTCTTTTTTAAACTCAAAATTGCCAAAAATATATAGCAGCCTCATTTTGAACTGAATTTCATAGATTATAAATTTTTCAGATGGCAGTTAACCTTAGCAAAATATTTTTATCTACTTTAAATTAAGTCTCAAATGTCTAAATACAAGATAAAACACTACAGGTATTAGCTAATTGCTTCCTTATTCAGTATGGCATGAAACATTTAACACCCAAAGTATTTTCTCTTCTATAAATTATTGAATGGAATAGCTCATATAGTACTATTATTTTTATTCATTTGAAAATTGACACTGTACAGATGGGGACAGGGCTTGTTTTTTCCTGTAAACAGCTAAAGAAAATAGTAGGTTTATGTTTGACAGTGGCTGAATCTGAATAAGTTTAAATACTTGTCAAGATAAGACAAGGCAATGTTTTCTGTCTTGTGACTATTTTAACCTGTGAGATTTACTGCAAAATCTGTAGAATAGCTTGTATTTCCTCAAGCTCTGCTTTCATTATCTGTGTAATATCATTATCCTTTTTTGCTGTTTAGATACAAAACCATGCTACAGTTCTCTGGTACAATGGAAAAATAAGTCTAGTAATACTGAACTTAGTGTCTCAGTTCCTAAGATTAGCACATTTCCATGTTAACCAAATGCATTTTGTCAATAACATGCCAAGGTCTGTACCACGGTGAGCATACTAAAGAGGGTAAAACTGCAGGAAATACAACTGTAAAATTTTGGCATAACCTTAAGAAATAATACCAAAACAATTCTGAAAGAGAAAACAGGAAAGAGACAACCTGTCAAAACAAACAAACAAGAAAGATATTTCTCCTACAAAAGGAAAGGAAGGAGTTCCATTAATAACCATGAAGTAGTTACAGGAAATGAATATAGCCTACAGCTTTAAACAACTAGAAAACTGCAGTGAATGTATTAGTTAAGTATTTATTCTCAGACATTGGACAATGGATATAAATGACTATGATACCTGAGAGAAGGGAAGTAAAATGAATTCCATAACTGTTTTGTGTTATTATATGGGCTGAAGGCAGTTTCCAGACTACGGGGCAGAGATGGAACTCAAACAGAACCCAGTAGTCCCAATGAATACAGAAGATATAGATGAATGTTTAGGGAAGTGAAAGCAACCAGGATTAACAGAGCAGAATACTAGAGAAAAGAGAATGTCACAGAGAACTCTGTAGATGCACAGACAGGGGTCTCCCCCGGTTCTTTAGCTGAATGCTGATCTGTGTATACGTGAGAGGAAACTATCTGAAAAAGAACCACTGGAAAGAGGTAGACGGAATGTTTCCAGAGTTTGTTGTGTGAATAATTTGCACTTCTCCCAAGCTTCCTACTTTAGGGTGCATTGGGCAGGGTCCTCAGAAGACAGTGCCTTACTTTTGGAGCTCAGTTAGTCTTAGATTAAAACCTAGTCTGGACCCACCCCAAAAGAACTAAAAAATAAGTCTCAAAAGGAGCAAACTGAACCCAAATAATTTAACTATCTGCCAGGACAAAAGTCAAATGAAAAGAAAAAACACAACCCAACATTCAGCAATATAAAATTCACAATGTCCAGCATCCTATGAAGAAACTGAGAGGCATTTGGAAAAGCAGGATATTATGATCCATACCAAGCTAATGTGAGTCAATAGACACAGAATCAGAAACAGCAGAGAAAATGGAATTATTAGATAAGGCTGTTAAAATCACTGTGATAAATGTTATAAATATATTCCATATGTTTTAGAAAGTAGAGGAAAATAAGTATGATGAGAGAAGTATAAAATATTCTTTAAAGACCCACCTACAATATATACAACATATGAAATGAAAATATACTAGATAGGATTAACCACAGACCAGATTGTGCAAAAGAGAAAAATCAGTTAAGTTGAAGACATGTAATAGAAACTATCTAAAATGAAGAATGGAGAGAAAATAAACTGGAAGAGCAACAGTGACCTAAGAGACAATGTCAAACATTACAACATACATGCAATTGTAATTCCTGAAAGAGAAGAGAGGATCAAAAATATCTGAAGAAGTAATAATCAAATATTTCCAAGACTTTCAAGAAAACTAAACAGAAAACAAAGAAGACCATGCCAAGGGACAGAAAAATAAAATTACTAAAAACCTGTAGTAAAGAGAAAATCTTAAAAGATAAAAGCCAGAAAAAAATAAAACAATTTTTCTAAAAAACTATAAATCTTGAGTGTTTATGAGATTTGACATAAACCACAGGTGTCTTTTGATTTCCAAATAAATAAAAATTCTTGAAGCAAATGAAGGATAGTAGATTATGTCACTACAAAATATGCCACTTTGGCATAAGGATTACTTTGAGCTGACACAGCTGAGAAGAAGCAAAAGCAAAAAAAAATTCCCTGCCCCCCTCTATTTGCCTAAAAGTAGAACATAAATTTGTAAGGTATTCCTCCTCTTCTCTCTAAGGTTAATTCCTGTGGACAACTTTAGATCCTATTACACTGGAGAAATCACCAGAGAACTCTACATAGTGAACTTCATTAATTAGCCTTTCTCTCCATGCTTGTAAGCCTAAAAGTGCTTTCCTTCATTTTGTCGTGTCTCCGTAAAAGTTCTGTGCTTTGGTTAAGGTGCTCTATAAGCCAGAATTCTAAGCCACCACTTGGAGTTACTTATTTTTCCCTGGGTGTCTCCCATTTATACAGGAAGTATGCAAATGCCTAAATTTGTGTCTGTTTTTCTCTCCTTAATCTGCCTCTTATTACAGGGATCTCAGCCAAAAACTCAGAATGGTAGAGGGAAAATTATTTTTCTTCCCTTACATATATTTGGCAAGTTGAGGGTGCTTAGATAGACAAGAGAGGAAACATGTTCAGGGAATGATAATGAAATTGGAGGAAATAAAAACTGTAGCACATGTTTTTTTTTTTCTTAATGCCTTAAATTGTAGTATAGCTATAGGATTTTTAAAGAACTATCTTGACTTTTGGGGTTTTTTTTTGTTTGTTTTTTTGTTAAAGTAATCTCTACATGTAATGTGGGGCATGAACTTAAAACCCTGAGATCAAGAGTCATATGCTTTACTGAATGAGCCACTCAGGTGCCCTACGTAACTGTAGGATTTTACAGTCAAAAATTCCATAGAGATTATCTAGTCCTATGCCCTTGATTTGTAGAAGAAATGTGAAAACAAAGGGAATATCTAAAATCAGACAGCTAGACAATGGCAGAGATAAAGCTAAAGCTCAGTTCTTTCTAAAAGAAAAGAACTTTTATTTTCATGGTTTCCTTTTTTACAACAACTGCCTAAATGTTAATTGAATATTTATACAAACAAATAAAAAACCTTGACCTCATCTCACACATACTCAAAAATTAGGATGAATCAGGCACCAAAATATGAATAGTGAAATAACACTTTTAGGAAAACAAACAAACAAACAAACACAGAAGAATATCATTATGGCCTTGAAATAGGCAAGGAATTTTTGAATAGGACTTGGGAAGCACTAACAATTTTTAAAAAGTTGATACACTGGCATTAGTGAAAATAAAGAATTTCTGCTTATCGAAAGACACTACTAACATGAAAAATGCAAGCTGCATAATTAAAGATATATTTGGAATACAAATTTCTGATAGAGGACCTGTATTCAGAACATACACTATAAACTAAAATGCAAAACAAAACAACCCTCAGAAAAAGACCCGGGAAGACTCTTCACAAAAAGAGGGTACCCAAGTCGCTAATAAGCATATGAGAAAGGTGCTTGGTATCATTACTCATCAAGGAAAGACTAATTAAAGCCACTATGAGAAACATCTACACACCAACAGAATGTCTGAAACTGAAAGGACTCACAAGGATCTGGAACAACTGGATTCCCCTATGTTTTTTATTTTTATTTTTTATTTACTTTATGATGGGAGAATCCACTGGTACAAAACTTTGGGAACAGCTTATAGTGTCTCCTAAAGTTGTACATACACCTTAGGACCTAGCAATTCTCTTTCTGATTATATAATCAAAAGAAATGAAAACATATTTATAAGAATCTGTGCTGTTTTAATCATAATAGCCCATCTGGCAACCCAAATGTGCCAACTCTAGGACAGGTAAGTGAAGTGCGGTATTTTCAAATATTAGAATACGATACTTCAATGAAGAGGAGCATATCCCTGCTACCCAAGAAAATGAATAAATCTCATAAGCACAAGGTAGAGCAACAAAAATCCTGAGTGTACTCTTCTGGGCAGCTATAGTGAAGAGTGATCCAGAATGACTGAGGCAAATGAAGTCTACACCTATCACAGGATGCGGCTATTCTGTCCCTGATGATCTGTCCCACTAAAATCCTCACAGGTTGATAAGGGACCAAGTAGGAGCATACTCATTGCAATATCACATGTTGTGGCAAGGCGTAAGAGACTGCCTGGCAGTCCAGCAGGAGAGTGGTAGGTAAAATACTGTGGACAGACCATGCAGTCACGAAGTACAATAGATTAGGGTACATGGAGCAAAATGAAAAAAATACTAGGACATAATGCTGACTTTATAAAATGAGGAACAGAATGAGGTCAGTGACACAGTTCCTCTTCTGTAAATTATATGCAATAAAACAATAATGCATTTTACTAGGGCATATATAAATGAAATCTGCATTAAAAACATAAAAATGGGGGGCACCTGGGTGGCTCAGTGGGTTAAAGCCTCTGCCTTCAGCTCAGGTCATGATCCCAGGTTCCTGGGATCGAGCCCCACATCAGGCTCTCTGCTCAGTGGGGAGCCTGCTTCCTCCTCTCTCTCTCTGCCTGCCTCTCTGCCTACTTGGAATGTCTATCTGTCCAATAAATAAATAAAATCTTAAAAAAAAACATATAAGTGGTCAGGGGGACAATTATGAATAATTGGGGTAAAAAATAAGGAATGGGCTTTGCATGGACAAATGATGACAATGTGTCTTGAACTGAAGTGTGTGATTATTTCAATACCCTTCATCTGGTGTCTAAAAAAAGAAAAAAGAAAGAAAGAAAGAAAGAAAGACTGATGCAGAGCATAAGATGACAAAGGTGAGACGTGTAACAGCTCTATGAACATCAAACGCACATGGCAGTACACTTTGTTTCATTTTTTTAACATCCCTTTGCAAATAGACTCGGGATCCAGCAGTGAAAAATGAACGAGACACTGAAGAAAATGCGGTGTTATAAAAATAAAGCTCTGTTTTACTTCTACTTTGATTTCTGAGGCAGGGTCACAAAGTGAAGAGAAACATGATTCTGTCATTTGTCTGGAGCTAGTCTATATAAAACTTCCCAATTTAGAACAGGAAAGGAACTCAGGGTTCATATAGCTCCATTGTCTCAATTTATAAATACAGAAATAGTGGGCCACAGTTCTTAAGTGACTTGCCTGAGATACACAGTGTGTACGGAGAATACCCAACTAGAACCTCATTGACTGTCCCTAGTCCAATGAGGTGCCTTTGGTTTGCCCCACTGAGCTCACTGCCCATATCAGAGACAGAGAGGCTACAAACCCTGGTGACAAAACACTCAAAGAGCCATATAAAATTACATCTCAACTAACCTGAAACTGTTTAGAGTAAGTTTCTCCAGGTGACTGATTTTGAGTTTCTTTTATGAAAAATATGCTTTTATTTATTTATTTAAAAGATTTTATTTATTTATTTATTTATTTATTTATTTGCGAGAAAGCGCATGAGAGAGAAGAGAGCACAAGCAGGGAAGGGGCAGAGGGAGAAGCTGACTATCCACTGAGTAGGGAGCTGGATGTGGGACTCCATTTCAGGACCCTTGATCTGAGCCGAAGGCAGATGCTTAACCGACTGAGTCACCCATGTGACACTTTTAGTTTCAGTACTTACTAATTAGGTCATTTACTCAAAATATTATCACTCCTTTTTTTGGCTTGGGTAAATAATTTGAAGAAAAATTTAATTCATATTCACGTAAATGAAATATTTCAAGGTCCTCATTTGGAACTCAAGTCACTATTTGTGACCACAGATGAAAAAGGTACAGAAGATTCTGCCAGATCAGTTCTCATCTCACAGCTATTACTCAAAATTGTGTGGTTTGATGGTTTTCTTGCTACATGCCACTTTGTCTTATAGCTTCAGTACTACTACTAATGATAACTTTGGTCATTGAGGGTTCTGTTAATTAGCTAGGTCTACCCAACAAAAAAGTTACCATTTTGGGTAAGTGTTTGAAATTATAACTAATAGGGTGTACATTTCATTTATAGAAAATGTGTATATGGAAAGAGATGTTGTGCTGCCTCCACCAGCATTGGTCCCATATCTTCCTCATTGTGTAGCAACCACAATTTTTTTTTTTTAAAGATTTTATTTATTTATTTGACAGAGAGAGATCACAAGTAGGCAGAGAGGCAGGCAGAGAGAGAGATTGGAAGCAGGCTCACCACCAAGCAGAGAGCCCGATGTGGGGCTTGATCCCAGGATCCCAGGATCCCGACATCACGACCCGAGCTGAAGGCAGAGGCTTAACCCACTGCGCCACCCAGCAACCACAATTTTTCATGGGATTGACCTCATTCCTCCTCCAGAATTGTCTCTGAAGTAAACAGTTGAGTTTGATGCTTCCCATGCTGTGGCAACTGATCCACCACTGGGCAGCAATATCCAATCAACCCAACCAATTCAGTTTGGGCGTTCCTTTGACCTTGGTGTCTGTGTCTGTCTTTGGTTCACCAAAGCAGATGAAGAACAAAATTCTCTTTTATGGTCAAGGCTAAGCTAGACTGCCATGTTTGCTGTGCAGATGTGTGGTCTAGAACCACAGCTGCCACCAGGCTTCATAAAGTAAACCATTCTGAGGATCAGGCCTTTACACAGAAGAGGAGACAGAGCTGGAAACATTTCAGAGGTTGAGAACTGACCCCCTGATGTGACTATGCCAGAAAGCCACCCTACTCTGAGGCTTTCTATTTCACAAGGCCATACACAACTCTTCTTTTTAAGCCGTTATCAAGTTTTGCGGTACGTGCAACCAAAACTACTTAAAAAGAGACAACCTGTAATTTTATTATTCAGATATTACCACTGCTAGCAATTTGGTTTAGAGACTCTCAATCTTCTGTGTGTGTTTGTGTGTTTGGGTTAAAATATGTTTGAAACCAAGTTGGGAATCAATAATACATACAGTTTTGTAGGCTGTTATTTTACTTTAAAGAAGATGTCATGACTATATTTGCATATCATTACATTTAAATCACATTATTTATAACGACTTCACATTATTACATTATATGTTAGTGTCATAATTTATTAAATCCAGACTTTATATTTGGACACTTGGGTCACTTCCAATTTCTTGCTGTCTAAACAGCAATAGAATGAACTTTGCAGCTATATTTTCTGTCATATTCATGCTGATTACTTTTAAATAAATACTAAGAAATGCGGCAATTATAGGGTCAAATACTATGCATAAGTTACCTAAAAATGTTGATTTACATTGCCAACTTCCCCTCTAAAAACACAATTTCACCCTCAAAAAAGTGCATAACAGTGTTCATTTCAATATTACCTGCATGATACAGTTCTTGGTGAGAAAATAATGATAAATACTTCTTCAAAGGTATGAAAACTATAATTGACAAATTATTGTATATTATAAGCAATATTGCTGATATTAATAATAAAATAGTTAATAAAAATAATTATCATTATTTGAGCAATTTATTTTGTGTCAAGCTCTTTTAAGGTTTTCCTAATTTAATCCCTCATGATATTCCAGAAAGTCAGGTATTATTAACTTTTCTTAAATAGGAAAATATAGATTTAGAGTGCAAATAAGCTTCCTGAGATAGCATAGCTAATATGTTGCAAAACAACTTAATTTTACTATTGTTCAACCCAACAATCTCTAGGGAGCAGAACTCAAAAGATGTACTAGAGAAGACCAAACTGGATAAGGATACAATTTTTAGAGAAATTACAATCAATCAAAGGGCACTTGGGTGACTCCATTGGTTAAGTGTCTGCATTCAGCTCAAGTCATGATCCTACAGTCCCAAGACTGAGCCCCGTGTTGGGTTCCCTGCCAAGTGGGGAATCTCCCTCTGCCTGCAACCTGCTCATGCTCTCTTTCTCTCACTCTCAATCTCTTTCTCTCAGAAATAAATAAAATCTTTAAACAAAAAGAAATTATAATCAATCAGATCACTTTGGTAGTACAAACATCTTTGCTGTATTAAGTCTTCCAAACAATGAACACAGTTGTCTTTCTTCATTCTATTTTTTTTTTTTTTTTTGAGAGAGAGAGAGAGAGAGCGCACCTGCACAAGTGGCAGATGGGGCAGAGGGAGAGAATCTTCAAGCCGACTCCCTGCTGAGCATGGAGCCCAAAGCTGGGCTGGATTTCACAATCCTGAGATCTTGGCCTTGAGTGAAACCAAGAGTTGGAGGCTTAACTCGACTGAGCCACCCAGGTGCCCCAGACTGTGGTCTTAATTTCTCTTTTGGACAGTTCATTATTAGTGTCTAGAAGCAAACTGATTTTTATATGTTGATTTTGTATGCTACTATTTCACTGAATTCATTTATTAATTCTAAGGGTTTTTTTGTTTTGTTTTGTTGGGTTTGTTTTTTTTTTTGCTAGTCTTTAGGGTTTTTGAAGAATAAAATCACGTCAGATAATTTTACTTTCTCCTTTCTGATTTGAATTCCTCTTATTTCTTTTCATTGCTTATTTGCTCTGGTTAGGACTTCTAGTACTATGTTGAATAGAAGTGGTGTGAGTGAGCTTCCTTACCTTGTTCCTAATCTTTGTGGAAACATTTTCAGTTTTTCATTCTAAGTTACTGTTAGCTATGAGCTTGTCAAGCATGACCTATAATGTTGAGTTAAAATCCTTCCAACCTTGTTTTTTAGAGTTATCATGAAAGAGTGTTGAATTTTGTCAAATGTGTTTTCTGCATCTATTGAGATGATCATGTGATTTTTATACTTTCGTTTGTTAACATGTTCTGTCATATTAATTGATTTGGATATGCATCTCAGGGATATATCCCACTATATCCCATAGTGTACAGTCTTTTAAAGAACTACTTTTGAAACTGGCCTAAATATCATAAATAAAATGAAACTTTTATAAAAGAGCTCTTAAATTTAGGTTGCTTTTTGTTGAAAATAATTAGTATATTTTTAATATTCAAAGTATTTAGAAGTATAACACACACACAGCTTTTGAAGGACAGCTTTTAAAACTTTTAGCAAAATGCAAATATTAAAAATCAACATTTGCTTCCAAACAGGAAGATACTGAAATTTATGTCAAAATGAAATATGAGTCTTAAGATTAGTAAGTTTAATAATAATGTACAAATTTAACTCTTAAATTCTATAATTAAACTTGGAAATATCTTAAACTTGAGCAAAAATATTTCTAGAAATTCTATTTTTGTGAAGAGCATTTATATTCTAAATCAGCATGAAATTGAAATAGACAATTCTATAATTTACTTTAAAAATGTCGTCTTTAGGGTGCCTGGATGGCTCAGTCAGTTAAGTGTCTGCCTTCAGCTAAGGTCATGATCCCAGGGTCCTGGGACTGAGTCCCATATCAGGCTCCCTACTCAGTAGGGAGTTTGCTTCTCTCTCTGCCCTTCCCCCATTTGTGCTCTTTCTCTCATAAAAATAAATTTTAAAAATCTTTTAAAAAATGTTGTCTTTAAAAATAATTTTTAGGGGTGCCTAGGTGGCTCAGTTGGTTAAGCAGCTGCCTTCGGCTCAGGTCGGGATTCCAGGGTCCTGATATCGAGCCCTGCATCAGGCTCCCTGCTAAGCAGAGAGCCTGCTTCTCTCTCTCCCTCTGCCTGCTGCTCTGCTTACTTGTGCTCTCTCTCTATCTCTCTGTCAAATAAATACATAAAATTTAAAAAAATAAAATAAAAATAATTTTTAAAGCAAGATACTTGGAGTAAAGAAAGACAACATGTATAAAAATTTTGTATAGCTAGATTTCCACATTTCAAAACAAAGCAAAATTTAGCGAGAACGTTTTCTATTTAGCAGAATTTGATCTTGTTTAACAAAGTAGTTTGATGTAGTCATTTTAATTTTACAAAAGATCATATTTAAGAAATCTATTCCTTAGAAAAATACTAAAATATATGAGAAATAGACAAGGCTAGAAATGTGATTAAAGTGCATAAGCACATTCCATTATTATTATTCGTTATTTTAATGTTTCAGATCATTAAGAAGAAAAACATTTTATTTTTTTCAATGTACACTGATGTTACTTTCATTTTTATAGGAGTTTTTGTTTCACAAAATAATTTTACCTAAGATTTTTGCTATCTATAGTATAATACAACCAATCTGTTAATCAATTAATATGCACATATATATATGAAACAAAGGGCACACTAAATTTTATATAGGTGTTGTAAATATGTATATTCAATATACACATATATGTGTGTGTATAAAATTATAATTGTTTTTAAAAATTGTAACTATTTTTAGTGTTCCCTTTATTTTCAGAAGCTTCCTAGTGTGGACAATAAGTTATATGGTTACCTTGATTTTTAAAAAAAAAAAGTCTATTTCCAACAGTTATTCAAAACTGAGCCATGTGTTTTCATTGTAGGTCAATCGAGGATGTATAATTCTCGTAAGGTAGGAAGTTTGGGGGATCAAATCTATTTTTCAGTCAGTAAACACAGTTGAGAAAGTCAATGGCGTTATGGCTGTCCCCAGCCTACAGACTGTGGGTCTGATCAGAAAGCTGACAGAGGAATTTGGTTTCTAAGTCTCAGCACTGAGCAGGGGAAGGGGGTGTTCCAGCACTCAGTGGCAGATACCTGCTAGAGTGGAGTTCCAAGTTGGTGAGTGCTCTTTCATGGCTCTTGTCTTACCCTACTGCCTTACCCATCTGCTTCTTACCCATGGGCTTCCAAACAGCACTGCGAGTGTTCTAGAAACTCAATTATGTTAGCAGAATCAGATGGCAGAAACTGGGTATTCTCGAAGGATGCCACACGTTTTCAGCTGTGGTCAGCCCCACAAAATTTAGAAAGGACTTTCATTTTTCTTCTATAGATAGTACCAACGTAGGGGCCTTGTAATTTATGTTATGTTCATTACTAACTTCCTTGTTTAGAACGTCACAAAGTCAGATGGCCTGTGGAGCAGGGAAACGGTAATGAGCTAGCGTCTGCCAAAGTTAGGGCAATAATGACTTTAAGGTCATGGACTGGCAGAACGCTGAAGGAGAAATGGCTGGCAGATAGCAAAGATGCAGAAGAAGGAAGTGTATTCCAAGGGTTTGTTGAAATTGTGCCACAGCTAGAATTGCTGAAGTAGGTTTGGGAGGTAACATGAACAGCGGTGGGAATAAATGCTGCTTTGTGAATGAGTCTCACGGCTGCGTAAACCACAACGATTCTACAGTTAGTCTGAAATTGGAATCTGGAGCAAGAGGTTGGGGGACAAGGTGCAGGCAGGGAGAGGAGGAAAGAGGAAATGTTTGCCTTTCCTTGTTACTTCTTCAGTCAGAGTCACTGAGTCACTGAGGAAATAGCCACATCTCACTGAGGAAAGGCCTCTTATCTTTAATCCACAGCCCAGAGGGGAACCATAATCACAACTGTAATATTTTTCACGTTCTCACCTATTTCTGAGTGCCTAGTATGAGCCAAATGCAGTTCACGGTGTATGGTGATTCAGCAGAGAAGAAGGCAAACAAACCTACCGACACAGGGGTTCACAGTATGGCAGACACGCGGCAAACTCCTCCTAGAAAGGGGTCATTACACGCGATATCTCTGAGCAAGAGATCATAGTAAGGTGAAGCAGCTAGGTGTGGGAAAACCTGGGGAACCAGTGTCTCAGGGCAAAGCCAGCAGCAGGGGCAAAGGCCCCGTGTCAGCATGCCGCTGAGGAACACAGAGACAGAAAGCAGTGCAGTCGGCCCTGGAGGGGACTGAAGGAATAGGAAATTCCTATTTCACCGCAGGGATAGGAAACAAAGGAGAGATTTACCATGTACTACCAGACCTCCACAAAACACACAAATTCAGTCTTCTGGGAGGCTAGTATTTTTGAGGCACATGACTCAAAAATCTAAGTCACATGAGAAAGTATTGCTAACTCTTCATTGTGGGAGTCAAATCAGCATTTCAGAGATTTCACACTTTCAGTGTTCTCCTGTGGCACCTATATCCTTCTCGATTGCTCTGCCACTGTCCTTTAAACACAGCTGCCTTCTCAGGGTCCCTAGGAGTCTGCCGGGACTTTCCTCCACTTAACTCATGGCCGGCCACCAGCTGGACCTTAAACTTTGAAGAAGAGCTCTAGACCCTGCTGTGTAACTTTACAAACACAAGCCTAAGATTCCTTGGGTTCATCCCACCGAATCTCCTCTCACCTGAGTCCTGAAAACTTCCACACCTGCTGTTGCCCATTTCTACTCTGTCTGCCCAAGCCCCACTCCCCACACATGTACCCTACATGCACCATGTTGCTCCAACGAAACGGAGGCTATGCCTGGTTATTTGAAAGATTCATATAATTAATCTTGATGACAACATTGTGGACAGAACCCTAAGGACATCAATTATTATGTATGTCTTTCTCAATGTCCCATAGTATCACTTAAAAAGCTCAGTGAAATCAACGTATCACCTGGAGAACGATATCCTGTGTTGAGTTCCACTGGATGTTCACAACTCAAAGGCGTTCTTCTATGATATTCTTACTCTCCATGACAACAAAGGCATTTTAAAGGATTATGTGCATACCTGGGCAAACGAAAAGAATCTTACACTTCATCCCTGCTCACTCCCTGCTCCCCTTCAAAATATTATCTGCTTACAGAGCTCTTGCAGAAACTCTATTATAGGAAAGTGGCCACTCAAAACTCCTGCACCTAATAAAGCATTTTTATCTGATGTTTAAGTCCCTGGTGTGTCAAAAAGGAGTGGTATGGTAATCCTCTAAAAGTAGTAAGTAATGTTGTAGCAATTAAAATTGAAGCAATCAGATAGGACTAAGGAAGCTTTCTTTCCAAGCAGAGGAAAATATGAATAAGTTGGTATGTTTACAAAGGAAATCATGAATTACATTTCCAAAAGCTCAGGTCTCAATTCTTTGCAGAGGCTATTAGAGTCCACCATCTTTCTCTTTAGTTATTAATAAATACACGGAGAAGCACAGCTTCCTCTCTCAACCCCAGGGCATCTGCCCATTAACCTTCCTCCTTTCAAACAGACCATAGTCCTTTCCGAGGGCTTAACTGGTTTTAATCCATGTCAAGATGCTGCTTCTTCCCTCATCAGTATTTCTTTGCAACATAGCTCATTTATGGGAGAACTTACCAAGAGCCAAACAAAACAATAAGAAAGGAGAAAGAAAATTATCTTCAATTATGTCCACAGTTCCATTAATCTCCCCCTGCCTGGAAATTCCCAATAGGTTAGAAAAACCTCAAGCTTCAGGAACAACCACGTCATTTAACCTTATTAGATAATGCTTACTCTGAGCATTATGGTGTTGGATTTTCAAATGATCACACTGATGTTTCTTAATTAAACCTCCTCATTATTTTTAAATAGCTTAAATGAAGAGCCTTGGTCTGCAATGCCTGAAATTGGTTTTAAAAAGAAGTGTTTTTACATGGACAAGGCAATAAATACAGAAATGAGTAACTCTCCAGCGTTCCTGTATCAACATAATTTCTTTGCTAGTTCTGTAGTTTTGTTGCCCAGAAAAAACACCATTGAATTATATCAAGTTGATATAACTGTCTTAAATCTTTCTTAGGCTTCTTGTAAACTGTATTTCTTCCTGATTCATTCCCGATTCATTTTCATTCAAGATTCTTCTATTAAAATATCCCTATACAGAAAAAAATTTAGATTATCAATGTGTATTAAAAATAAACCAAAACAAAGAAACCAAGAAACCTACTGGTATTAGGCTAATCAGTCATCTAATTACCTATCACCTTCAAACAATAATCCTTTTATAAAAGTATGTTAATACTCCTTCTTCTACTCTGTTCTTTTCTTGCTTTATTGTTAAGTAATTTTCACGTTCAGTAACTACCTTTGGTTCTGATGGTGGGTACATATGTACTAGTCCGAGATTTTGTGTTACAGAGAATGATATTAGTAAGAATGTTAATTTAAATCTCAGGAGAAGATGTAATATATGATAATTTCAACTATCCCTTAGAATGTGATTCTTTTAAAAACCGGTTTAGGTTGTAAACATTGATATAAAAAATTTGTTTGACCTTCTCTACGTGCTTAATCATTCCTAAGCGACTTCTGAATACACATCACCTGAAAGATCAGATTAAGATGGCATCAATAAGTGTCCACTAAAATTTAGCAAATGTTTCTGTATGTGAGCTGTTGGTTGACAGGTTGTCCCTTTACATGTACCAACCAAGAGAATCTAAACAGATAATGCATCTGGTGAATTCTCCTCAGATAGACATTTCCTCTAAAATGAAATTATCCCTGAAGGGAGATGGAATTATTTTCAGGCCCAGCTTTTGATAGCATGACTATTTTTGAGATGCATTAGCTACCCCAAATTCACTGTCTACACAGGAAATGGAACTATGTAGAGGCTGGAAAAATACCGAATTTAATGTGAAATTACAGTTACGACCATACAGCTGTCAGGAAAAGCAAAATTACAGAGAATATTAGTCATGTATAGTGGACTCTCAAAAATCTAAAACACAACTAGCACTCTGAATTAAACAGTTTTTTTCAGAAGTTAGTTACTCAGAAGAACCAATTAAAATACCTGGAGAAGTATGCATCAGAAATTTAGTTGGTAGTAAAAAGCTTTTAATTGAGAACTGAGATCAATGTATATTCAGTCTCCTGTACCATATAAAACTATGAGACTAGATAACCAATTCAATGGCCCTTAATTTTAGTCTCATCAGTGCCCTCCTATCTCTCCCTCTCATTCTCCCTCTCCCTGTCTTTCTCATTTGATCACAGCCCTCTTGGAAATTTCTCCTCCCCAAATATCCATTAGATGTCACAGCACTAGTTCTCATCCTGACACTTGGGCCACTCCTTCTCAGGTTGTTTACAAATGACTACATGATATCTTAATCTGATAGTTTCAACAGTTTTTTTTTTTTTTTTTAAAGATTTTATTTATTTGACAGAAAGAGAGATCACAAGTAAGCAGAGAGGTGGGCAGAGGAGGGGGGAGGGAAGCAGGCTCCCTACTGAGCAGAGAGCCTGATGCGGGGCTTGATCCCACAACTCTGAGATCATGACCTGAGCCAAAGGAAGAGGCTTAACCCAGTGAGCCACCCAGGAGCCCCTTAACAGTATTTTAAAACTCAGTATTCCTCAAACGAACTCTTCCATTGCCCACAGTCTGCTCCTACTTCTATGTTCTCAATTTCCATTGGTGGAGATGTCATGTTGTTTAATCATCAGGATTCAAATGTTGGCTGTATATTTGACTGATCCTGTTCACACTTTGCCCCATCTGTAATCAACTGTCAAGTCACTTTCAGTGCTGTCTCTACAGTATCTTACAGATTCATTTTCTTCTATTTCATCCCATTCCCTCCACCATTGCTTAAACACTTTCTAGCATTCCCTAAAAATATCAGAATAACATTCTGCTAAGCCTCTGCCCATCTTTCTTCTTCTCTTGTCCATTTCACACACTGGAGAATTGCTATTTATTCTAAGCCCTTAACCAGACTTTCAGTTTTCTTAAGGACAAAGTTCTAGCTTTACTCAATGTCTTCCCTACTCTGTGAAACAGGTTGATGGAGGCCTCACTGTTGTAAACCCTGCTGTGACACGGGAGAAGAAAGAAAACAAGACCCGGGTGAACTGTGCGAATCTCACAGCCACACCTAACTTCTAGGTGACGTGCCTTATAGGAGAATCAGACCGTCTGGTAGACGGCACTGATGACTACCACAGAGCTGCTGTACATGCACTCCAATAAGCAGAAATTCTCTCCAGAGCCACTACAGAAGAATGATAGTTTAACTTACTGTAGTTGTTCACCACTACAGACAGGGATTTTGCTCCTCCTACTAAAGGACTCATCTTTTGCTATTCTAATGACATGGATTTATTATAACAAGCTGGGAGTAACCTTATAAATAAGGGAACTTATAAGACCTGTAATCTGAAAAAATAACACCATCAACTAGCTAAGATTTCAATAGTTTGTGATTTTAGAAGAGAGGAGGCAGAATTCACATGTATTTATTTATTTAGTCCCCCAAATAGACCGTAAAACAAACATTATTATAATCAACATTTTACAGAGAGGAAAATAAAGGTAAAGTGAAGTCAAATAACAAAAGAAGATAAAGAGAAGTCGAATAACTCACTCAGGCTCACGCAGCAAGTGTGTGACAGAGTAGAAAATAAGCCAAGGAGTCTGACTCCAGAGTTAGCCCTTTTAACCATGGCAATGTACTGCTTTGGCTGAATATTTTTAATGATTTATTATATTAATTATATGGTCTGCTTCCAAGAAAGTTAAAAAAAAAAAAAGTACATGTAAGAATCGAATGTTGAAATAAGAAGAGTTCATCAATCCTCTTCAAATACAGAAATACTGAGTTCGAAGTACCTTTATCCAAGAAATTTAATCATTAATTCTTTGAGGCTATGACTTACAGTGATCATGTCTTGGCATGAGCACCAGGCTGAAGTCTTCCTCAAAAGCAGATCTCATGCAGAGTATAAATGAGGTCCTAGTGGAGTCTTCAAAGCCAACTGGCTAATGACTAACCTTAATAGTTTATTCAGGTCAAAACCTCTTCGTCCAAACAAATGAGATAGATATGTAGGATCTCAGAGTCCTCAGCCAAATTCTTGAACAAATTCAAAATCATTTTTTGGAAATCTACCTACTTACACCTGGCAGCTTTTCTTCCAAATGGGAGTTGAATGATCCTCTGTCAAAAGGGGAGTATGAGCCAGGTTTCTCAGTATTCTGTGGAGAATGCCAGGCTTTCTGCCTGCATGCCACACATACAAAGCATATGGATGGCACCTTAATTGACAACGTGGAGTATATGCACTGCAGCACTCCTGAGAGGGTACAGCCAAGGATTTACTGCAGCCCAGCATTTGCAAAGAGCCCATCTGACATATTCCAAAGGGCATAATAGCTGCTCATTCCTTTAGGTGCTTCAAATTCCATCACTCTATTAGATTGGCTCATGAGATAATAACTTTTGTTGACTTTACTATCTTGAATTTTTGCCCTGCAAAATTCTTAAAAGACTTTGTTGAGTTAAAGTCTAAGTTTATGAACTTAGTATTATAAAAAGCTCCAGAAAAAGTCACTAAATCACATTTCTCTAGTCCTATTACTTTGTTGACAAAAGACTTCATGTTATATAGGAATCCTTGTATAGAGATCTATACAAAATGACACTTTTAGAAAAAAGTTTAACTTGTCTATTCATTACCTAGTGCTATATAACAAATTATCATAAAATTATCAAATTAACATACATGTCTTATCTTTCAATGTCTGTACTTCATGAATCTAACTGCAAGGTCCCAGGGTCCTCTGCTTTTGTCTCTCATGAAGCTGTAATCAAGGTGCTATCAGGGCTACAGTCTTATCTGAAGGCTCAACAGGGAAAGGATTCCCCTCAAACTTTGCTTAGGTGGTTGTTTGATGGTTTTCATTTCCTAAGTATTGTTGGTCTGAGGCCCTCACTTCCCAGCTAGACACTGTTTGGAAGCTGCCCTAAGGTTCTTGCAATGTGACAGTTTATCTCCTCAAGACCAGCAAGAGAGAGCCAGCCAGCCAGTAAGACAGTAATTACAATTTTATGTAGTCTAATTTGGGAAGTTATATCCTTTCACTTTTGTTGTATGCTATTGTTTAGAAGCAAGGGACTAGTCCATGCCATACTCAAGCAGAGCCAATCCTAGAGTCTGCCTGTCACACCTTGATCGAGGAACTTTGATACGTTCCATCATCGCAGTTTTCTTTGATTGTTGACAAATAAACTTTAACAACTAAGTTAAAGTAATTAATTCATCCATGGTTTCCAATGTATTTTTCTCTTACTGCTAAATATTTCCTAATCTTCCTTTGAATTTTTAATTTTCATTTGCTTTACTTGTTTTTTTTACATCACTATGGTTAGGAAACTCAAATATATTTTGGAGCAAGGTGTGGTATAGACTAAGAAATTAATAGATGGTTACCTGGTGTCTTAGTCTGCTTGGGTCATTATAACAAAATGCCACAGACCAGGTAACTTATAAACAATAGAAATTTATAGCTTACAGTTCTGGAGGCTGAAAGTCTAAGAGTGTCAGCATGGTTGGCTGAGAGCCCTTTTCCAGAATGTAGACTTTTCACTGTGTCCTTACTTGGCAGAAGGGGCTAGAGAGCTCTGTGAGATCCCCTTTCTAAAAGTACTCATCTCATTCCTCAGGCTCTACCCTTATGACCTAATCACCTCCCGAAGACCCCACCTTCTAACACTATTAGGATTCCAATGTAAATTTGGGGAAGTATACAAACATTCAGACCATAGCACTCTGGCTACTTAGATTGAGGTCCTAATACATAAAGTTGTTAATACTTCAACTCAGCAATATATTCAAGAAAATATAAACAAGTGAGATTTTTGAAGAGTGCATCCCCTTCTTACCCAGTCCACTCCATCATCAGTGACCAAATTCTCATCAAGACTGAATGTGGGGGGGTGGGGAGAGGAAGACTTTGAGTGTTGAATAGCATATTAAGGAAAATTATGATGATGACATTTAGGAAAAAGAACAACCTAGTCAATAATACGTAATCACAGCTACAGTATAAATCTTTCCCTAATGTTATGACACAGGTTTTGAAATGGTATGTGAATATGACTTAATGATTCTGCCATTTCACTGTGCCTTTATTTACTTTTTAATTGGATTTGTAAGATAATTCACAATTTACATCTTAACGCTTTGTATCTCATGCTGAATTTTATGCCTTAGTGAAAGAACCCCATTTAGTAATCAAGACACCTCTTTAAGGCTTACCTCACTTCCCAATCATAAATAATTTTAATGATAACATCGGGAATGTTTGAAATATCTGAAGGGTCATGTGCCTTGCCTGAGCAATATCTGAAGTTGGAAAAAAGAAATTATTTACATTTTAGTAGTTAGGCTTTTTGAATTCCTTTCATTCTTTAGTCAAGCTATAACCTGATGAATCGAAAAGAAAGATATCAGTGCCTTTCAATACAACAACAAATATTTTCTGGCCTTTCTGTGGCTTGAACAAAGCTTTGGTTTCCATGGATGCCAGTTATACAGTTTCCAGTTGTGCAGCATCAAAACAAGATAAAGAAAAAAAATCTACTTTTTAAGTGCGGGTCCTTTAATGTGAAGCATACAGGGAAACCGCTGAATGGAGAAACTGTGAGTGATTGTTCTCCCCAGGAAGAACGTCCTTTCAAGACAATGCTACTGGCAGGTCCCTGCAGGAAGGACAAAGAGGTTCAAATGGAACTAATGTTCTCATGCTTTCTATTTAAATGGATACAGCTTCATCTGAGAGAAACTGGGCTCTGAGCTCATCCTCTGGTTAATTGCCAGGTATCTGCATGAAATACTCAATAAGTTCACCATGGTCATTTCAACAGAAATTTAAAGACTTCCTGGGCTGGCCTGGAGTTGACTATAAGCTTGGGAAAAAATCATTACATTGTTTTAACAGATCCCACAAAATAGATTGTTCCTGCTGGAACAATGTAGTCTGCATGGAATTAATAAGCTCCTTGAGGGCAGAAATCAAGACTCCTTTTTTTTTAATCTTTGTATCTCCAATATTCACCATAATGTCTGGGCCATTGTAGGTGATTTTTAGAAAAGATTTTAGAAGTCAACCAAAATTTTTTGCTTCTACAAATTATGTAATCACGTTCATTCATTGCATTAAGCATATCGTTCTTGATATTTAAGAGGTTGGCAATTAACAATATACAAAATGGCCAGAGAAACTTAATGAAAGCAGAAGTAAATTGTGGAAAGTACAATGCTTAGGAGAATGAGTGGAAGTCAATAATTATCTGGCATAAACCTATGCCAGGGGGGCAGCTTGCTACCCACCCCCCTGCCTATTTGTGATCTTTCTCTCTCTGTCAAATAAGTAAATAAAATCTTAAAAAAAAAAAAAAAAAAGAGTAGGTGTAGGACGCCTGCCCAAGTCAATACTAATGGTTATTACCCTTTTATTTAGTCTTACTGATACTTTGTGTTTCTGCTTCTTTTTTAGCTGCCTCTTTTGAGGCATATTCACCTTTTGGAGATTAAAATTCTGAAGTCCTCAATTATATATACTTTTTAGACTAGACAGCTGATTTCATAGCAAACCATAGGGACAGGCATATTTTCCTCTCCTGATGACGGGTAGCTTGCACAGCCTTGCTAGACAACATGTAGGTGGCAGTTGTGTCAGTCTAGGTGCTAGAATTCAGCTTCAACTCAGTGCCTTATGATCCATGGTCACCACTGGTTTTCAGGGCAATTGAAGCTAGATACGAATTTGTATACTCTCTGAGTTTCTCTAAAATGTGGGACACTCTCAAGGTTGTTGTCTTTTAATGAAGTTAAGAGTTTTAGGGCAATGCCTGACAATGGCAATGTAGTGAGTGCTGGATAAATGCTGCTTTTGAACTGGTTTTACGACTACTATATTCTAGTTACATTCCAATACTCTAGTAGCTTATTACATTCACAGTCCCAGATATGCTGCTATCATGATATGGAAATTCATTATTTGTCCAATGTGTTTACTGACTTCCTACCTAAGGAAAGTTTACTTAGCTAATAAATACCTTTCTGGGCCCCTAAGGTCTTGTTTAGTGAGTTACTGTTTTGTAGAGGAGGAAAAATAATTTTCCCTCAGTTCACCTGAGTTTTTGCCTGAGAACTTTGCAATAGAAGACTGATGAACAAAAGAAGAACAGAAGATTATTAACATGTAAACATCGTGCATATATACGTGGGAGACATCCTGGGAAAGTGAATAATTCAACGAGGTAGCTTAAAACTCCAGCTTCTAGAACAATTTTTAACAGAGAATAGTACAGTTGTGGAAAAATGATAGAACAAATGAAAGCACTTTGGGCTTCCAACGGGGGAAATAAATGCTCATTAGTAGAGTTTGATATATAGATTCCGCTAATGTCATCTCCAGGTTTATAAGGTTTAAAGTTGTCTTTAAGGTTGTCTCTAAAACTAACTTTTGTTCTTCTTCATAGAAAGGGGAGCTGGGAGCCTTTGGAAATTTTTGTCCTGGTCTGAGGCGAATAGGAGAGGACAAGGAAGTTTTTTGTTTTGGTTTTTGTTTTTTGGGGTTTTTGTTTATTTGTTTGTTTGTTTGTTTTTGTATCTGATACTTCTCAGTTCTGTTCCACTCAACAGAATCCTTATGCTGAGTGGCGTATTTTGGAGTGGCATATTCTGGGACCCTTCAGTTTTAAGGGACACACCAAGAACACAATTCTGCTTGTCCTGACAAATACATTACCATCATAATTCAGTTAAACTAGAATTTTGCAGAATACTCCTCTGGATAATTTCATTAATTTTTTTTCTGAGCTATTTTTCTTCACTTGGTATTTTGAGGAAAGTTGTACAGTTTTAGACTGTATTGCCAATGAACACTGATAATAGTCTCTAGAAAACTTTAAGACCATGAGAGAATTTTTCTTACAGAACAGTTTAGAATAAGTCCTCCGTAAAGGTAGGGGGTTTACCTAAAATAATTGTTATAACTTCTTGTTATGTTATGAATTTATCGTAATAACCTTTCCAGTAAGCCTGAGGTAGGGACATTCAAATTTTCCCATATATTTTTGATTATTTTCATATGGGCTCTAATTACTTCGCTCTACCTCTCTTAATTTAAAAACAGACCAATTTTAAAGAGATGGAATAGTTGCCATTTTCCTTAAAAATATAAGTTTGTAATTCAAGGAAAATTTACACATTTTCCTGGGAACATATATTGCAGAAATGATTTTTAACCAAATGCTACTGATTTAATAACTGAGAACCGGGTGTTTTTACAATATTTCCTGTTGTAGGAAGAGCCCTCATCTGCTTTCTGAGTCTCCAAATGTTGCTTCTATGTATCCGTAGCAATTTGCTGATAATGTTAATTCAGTTCACTAGATAGTTAATCTATTTTTTAAGTTAATCAGCTAGTCATTTTGTACTTGCTGAAGCCCACCCATTATTGTCTGTCATATCAGATAATAAAATTCATGTAACCCCAAAATAACGCAATCATTTGGAATTCCAAACTGCCTACATTCCTAAACAGATTTTTAGATACAGATAGATGTCTGCCTAGCACCGTACTTTAGGTTTGAAAGTACAATCACTTTGTGTGGGAAGAAATGGATCTGATACATGTATTTTCCTATAAATTAGGTATAGCCCTGGTTTAAAACTTACCTTAAGTATACACACACACACACACACACACACACACACTCACACAGATGGACATAATTATAGGTACATTCAAATTATAGGACATAATTTGCATTATGATGTATCTCTGTAAAGAGATTTTCACCATTGAGTATAATGTTGATCTGATGGGGTGTCTGGGTGGCTCAGTCAATTAAGCATCTGACTCCGGATTTTGGCTCAGGTCATGAACTCAAGGTTGTGGGATCAAGCCCCAAGTTGGTCTCATGCTCAGCCAGAGTCTGCTTGAAATTCTCTCCCTTCCCCTCCCTTTATTTTTTTTAAAGATTTTATTTATTTATTTGACAGACAGGATCACAAGTAGGCAGAGATGCAAGCAGAGAGAGAGAGAGGAGGAAGCAGGCTCCCTGCAGAGCAGAGAGCCCGATGTGGGGCTCAATCCCAGGACCCTGGGATCATGACCTGAGCCCAAGGCAGAGGCTTAACCCACTGAGCCACCCAGGTGCCCTATACCTACTCCTTCTAATCTCTGTATCAGGAACTTTCAAATTAGATATCCTTTTAGGTGAAGTCCTAGTAGTATCTGTTACAGCACCTAACCTTTATTTTATAGAGAAGAGAGAAAACAGAAACTTAGAGTAGTCAATAACTTTGATCAAGGTCTGGGACCCTAAGTCTGGTGTGTTTGACACCAAAACCTCAGCTTTTTGAACACTGTATTCTCATTCAGTTACAAGTCATCCTTGAACAACCCAGGTTTGAACACCAAGGGTCCAGTTATATGTGGATTTTTTTTTTAAATACAGTACTATAAATGTAATTTCTCTTCTTTATGATTTTTTTTTTAAGATTTTATTTATTCATTTGACAGAGATCACAAGTAGGCAGAGAGGCAGGCAGAGAGAGAAGGGGAAGCAGGCTCCCTGCGGAGCAGAGAGTTCAATGCAGGGCTCCATCCCAGGACCCTGGGAACATGACCTGAGCCAAAGGCAGAGGCTTTAATCCACTGAGCCACCCAGGCACCCTTCTTTATGGTTTTCTTAATAATATTTTCCCCAGCTTATTTTATTATAAAAATAAGTAAGTATATAATAGATACACAGAATACGCATTTAATAACTATTTAAAACTATTGTTAAGGCTTCTGGTCCACAGGAGGCTATTAGTAGTTAAGGTTTGGGGGAGTCAAAAGTTTGATGCAAATTTTTGACTGTACAGGTGGCTGGCACCCCAACCCCTATATTATTCAAGGCTCAACTATATTCTTTCACCTTAGCCATTTGTCATTCCTGTTTTCTGTTACTCAAGCATTCTCTGCTACTCTCTGTAAATAGCAGCAAGAGGTAGTAAAACACATGCTGACAAATTCCACAAATCCCTCCTGATTAATTTTCTAGCTTTGCCCTTACCAGCCTTTGGTGAGATGAGCAGTTCCTGCCATCCAGAGCTTCGGGAACACAACGTTAACATTAACCAGAAGAGCCCAGAGGCTCCACGTGGTCCCACAGAGTGTTGTATAACAGAATGTTCCATTACAGATAGTCTCAGGTTTAAAGAGCTTCAAAAGATTATACAGGCAAGAGTGGGGTAGGGAGAAAAGAACAGTCTTAGAGACTGGATGTATAAGCTGCAGAGCCAAATTTTGGAAATTACAAACCATTTGGGGAAAATTATGGCAAAATATCAGAGAAACAGATTTTTTCTCCCACTTTAAGCTTGAGTTTGGGTTCCACTGATACCAAGCCCAACGCTAAACCTGATCAAAGCTGATTTTATTCTTTTAATCCCCAGTGCTCATCACAAGTGGGCAGGCTACTTTGTTTCTACATTTCCTGTGGTTATGTCTCCATTTACATCCTTTTCCTCCAGGCAATTTGGGAACATCTCTGCTCATTTATTAATATCTTCATAAATGTAAAACCTAGGGCCCTATTTATCTAGTCATTGAAAGTCTATAAAACAGTAATGTGGAATGTAAAATATTCAGTGATTCTAAAGGGAAGAAAATTCTATATTTGACCTTATTTCCATTGGTCCATTCATCAATGACTCAAAAATATTATCAGCTTGATCATCATACATAAATAAGGACTGAATCTCTAATGAGGGATTAAACTAAAATTACTTTAAAAGCAAGCATATCCAAGTCAAGGTTTTATAAAACCTTGACTTGGATCATAATTTTGCTTGTCATCTTTTTCATAAAAGAAGATTTACACATCCTATGATAGCACTAACCTTTTCAAGAATGGCAAGTACACTTCATATATTTAAGTAATTATGAATTACGACCCCTAAATTATGATATCTAAAAAAATCAGAGCAAATGTGGCAAAACAGGACTCAAGTGAAAGGAGAGAGTGACTTTATTCTGTTTTCAACCCTTTTGTGTTTAACTCAGCAACATTACCATATCTGGTACTTTTGGTTAAGTGATTCTAATTTCCTTTTACTTTATTGATCATAAGTAGGTATATAAACACATTAGTTAGACAATTCAGATTTACTTATTGAATACCTACTTCTTGCCAAGTGTAAGTTGTTTCAGTACACTAATTTTGTGTACAGTGAGGGAGCACAGGGTGTCCATAATAACACCTACTCGTTAAATCAGTCAGCAAACATTTATCAAATATTGTCTCTGAACCTAGGACAGAGAAGCGAATTAAAACCACTGCCTTATCTCAGGGAGCATAGGAAAGAAAGGGAGAGAGGTGAACATCTAGAGCTGTATACGTCTGAAATATGGCATAGGAAGCACTATGGTGGGAGTTATCTGAGGTACATTTGTGGCACAGAGGAAGAATGAATGCTACTCAGGAATCCAAGAGCTGGGGACTTGAAGGACAGACTGTGGCCGTGTAAAAGGTAGAGGTAGAACAGTTACTTACATTTGAGACCAAGGGAAAAGCATGTGCAAAGATGTAGAAGTACAAATGTAAATCCAAGTGGTTTAGTGAGAGCCTGGTGTTGGACAAGAGGTCCAAGGGGGCACAGTCTGTCATGCTATAGAGTTTGAGTGCCATCGTACAAGAAACTGGGAACCATTATATGATTTCTTTTCCTTTCTTTTCTTTTCTTTTCCCATTACAGGATTTCAAACAACAAACTTATTATATAGTTTTATCTGTGATTTAAAAAAAAAAATCTTTCTGGAAGTATTATGGAGGATGGGTTTAGAAAGGGCAAGAGATTTTGAGTCACAGGGATTGGTTAAGAGCCAAACACAATTAAAGCCTAAACTAACCATACAAATAATAAAGAGAGCAAATATCTCCTGAGTATTCCCTATGTGTCAAACTCCACAATAAGCATTTGAGTGGGTTCTCTCACCAAATTTTTTTCATCAACTGCAATTCACTTCCCCTAATGTTCATATCTTCAACATGAGCATTTTACAGATGAGGAAATGTGGCCTAAGGAGGTGAAGAAATCTGGCCAAAGTCACATAGCCAATAAGTGATAGAGCCAAGAATTAAACTCAGGGAAATATTTAAGAGATTGTTATGAGGCATAAATGAAAGAGATGAATAGCCAATTAGATGCAGAAAATAAGGAGAAGGAACCACAGAAACCACTTTACAACTATGCATTCCCTTTTCTCTATTGTACCAAGAATACTGGCATGGTGGAAGCGTGTAGCCATTATTATACACGTACAACCTACAACCTGGCAATAGCTACAACGACTTCCCTAAGATAACCTATGTGATTGGGAAGGAGTCACTGTTATACACAACAACCATAAAACATGTGGGAAATCTGTACCTATTTTGGCAGTTATGGTTCCTGTCTTATTCATAGAATTATCCTCATTCTCAAAGATGCAGTAAGAGACCACATAAAAATTCTTCCACAGATTTTTGATCCACAGGCCCAACAAGAGATTCCTCCCATTACTTGAAAAACTAAGAAATAAAAATTATTCTAGCAAATTGAGGATGTCATATCACCATGACTGGAATGGATTATATTTCACCTCCTCCATACAATTCCTATCCCCACACTCTTTACAGAATCAAAAGCTAAATAAAGAAAAAAAAATGTGGTATAAATTAAGGAAAAGCAATGGTGCCATCACAATGAATAAATTCAAACCCTTTAGCTGTAATGTGTATATTCCGTATGTTTTATGTACATATACACTGTTATCCTGAGGGCTCTTAGGTCTACATGGTTTTTAACAAATAATTCCTATAAGAGTTGAAAATGTAAAATCAATTGGGAAATGTTATTGAGGTAAATTTAATCCACAGACTGAAAGAAAATTAACCTACATGACAACTAGAATACTTTTCTCCATAATCCTATATCATCTACATAAAAATCATAATTTCACTGATATTCCTGGTCTTAATTCAAAAACATGTTCCTCTAATAGTCCAATAAGAAATTAATTTTTCCACATAAAATGAGTTTTAAAGTCATACTCCTTCTAAACCATCACCTTCAGGGCAATTACTGAGCTGCAGAATAACGAACTATTAGAATTATAAGGGGACAATAGTAAACATCCTGTATAACCTTTCCAAATTGATTATATGAAAGGTTTAGCAAGATGGGTTTTTTCATGAATACAGGATACTTTTTTCAAATGTTTGGGAAATTGGATTATACCAAGTTCAGCACATTACCAAACCACATTAAATCGTTTTAATATGCCAATAAACAAAATAAATTCCCAAGAGATATGTCCAGAGAATTTTAAAAACTTGTTTTAACTTGGAACTCTTTTATTCTAGGAATCATTATCTACATCAGTGTTTTTCAGAGCGTGATTCAAATAGTTCATCTAATTTCATCTTCTCATTTTATACACAACACTGAGGTATAGAAAGGATAAGTGAAGTTTCTCAGGGTCATAAAATTTCATACTGACAAAGCCAGGTCTAGAAAACTGTTTTCTAAATATATCATCCAACTTGCTTTTACTTTGCTCTCATCTTTGATATGTTTAACATTTGCAGTGTTTTTCCTCTGACACATTATACAAACATAAAATGACAAGGGCTGTGTTGTTCATCAGTAAGTAGTACAATGAAAACCACTAACAATGGCTACTATTACTGAGTGCCTACCATATGCCAAATACAATCCAGGATTCTAGAACCTGGCTTTCTTTTTCATAATAGCCTTGCAGCATATTGAGATACACACCATTCACCCCATTTTACAGCTGAAGAAAGTGCCTCAGAGGCACTTGTAACTGGCCACATAGCTTAAAGGGATGGAGTAGTTCTGGCTGACTCAAATCCCCTGCTCTTTGCACCTGCGCAGCCTGTTAGAAAAGGTAATGCTCTTCACAGCACCCACCCAGATATTTCCCAGACTAAATTCTGCAGAAGTAAAAAGTGAACGTGCTTTCTGAAACAGTCCTGCTCTCTTCCACTATAGCACCTTGTAATCTGTCAAATATTGACTTTTCCACATTATGGAAAACCTCTACTTTGAACCACTTTTGTCCTCTATTAGATTTCTGGTTTAGAAACCTAATGGTCCAAGATATTTTGCAATTGAAAATGTTAAAAGTGGTCACTGAAGCATATTCTAATCATTAAATTCTATTAAAAAAAAAGTCAAGATATTTTAGGTAAAATTTCAATTAAATCTACTGATAGTGACTTTAGCAAAAGTAACTAAAGTAACTGAAATATGGCTTAATCAACACAATAAAAGTATATTAGTGTTTTGACAGAGAAAACCAATATAATCTGGTTCTGGCTTATATGAAGAATCCACTGATTTGAGATTTTCTAAGAGAGTCAAATTAATTCACATTGTTCCTCTATATACAATATATACCTATCATGAAACACAGCATTAGAATTAAATCCATTATAATCCAGGTCAAAAGCTAGCCCAATCTCACTTATTTACCTACCTTATAAAAAAGTAATAAAATTTAGATCACACAGTACAACGAATAAAATAACATTAATAATAACAGCTTTCAAAATTAGCTAGTTAAGGCACCAAAACACAAAATATTTATTCATTAGTCAGCTTTGAAATTGACAAAAATAACCAAAGACTAAAAAATGGCTCCTCTCCTTTCTTTACTGATGACCATTAAAGAGGAATACTAAAGTCCTGAAACATCCCTTAGACAGTAAGTAGAAATAATTTGATGACCCTTGCTATTTTGTTTCCAAGTTGCAGCTTTATTAACAATAAATTTGATCCCACCAGCAAGGGCACGGACATGACTGACACCAGTAGTAATAAAAATATTACCCATTGAGGCTCGTCAACTCTTCTTGCTTGTGGCAGCTTGAGGAGATCCCTTGACAATGATTCATGGCTTGAAACTCAGAACCATCTGCTCTCTTGGAAGTTCCTCAGCCAAGGTGAAGAGGGGAGTTTTCACAGCTGTATTCTTTTTTCCTTCTAAAGTCTATGGAAAAGCATCCAACAAACCACAAAAATCTGGCACTAATTTGAACATGGCAGACATTATCCTCCATATGTTCTTGTTTCAATGGACTCTTTTTACAGTAACTACCTCATTTGATGCCATTTCTTTTCTCTCTTCACCATGTGAAGTGTCAATTTTGCTCACTCTATAAACTTCCTAATATCCTCTCCATTCTAGGCAGTTCAATTATTTTTCCATCTTTTTTAACGGACAGTATTTTTTGTTGTTGATAAAATTTCAAGGTTTAACTGAATCTCATCAGGTTACACCACTTATTTATATCAAGGAAACCAAGGCAAGGAAAGGTTAGATTGTCACCCTAAAGTCACATAGTTTGACAGGAAAAGAATAAAGATTCAATCATTTGTCACCCAAAACACTTTGCTATCCTATTGAAGGGAAGCTTTAGTGTCTCTGCTTTTGTCACTTTATAACTTAATAAGGAATTGGTTTTGGTTCCTAACAAATCACAGGGACTTTGTCAGGTAAACCAAGTAATTCTGATCAAAACAATATGGAAAAGAAATACATGCAATTCGAAAAGGCTGTTTTTCTTTCTGATGTGGAAAGTGAAAACTTAAAGCTAAAGGCAAAAATAGGTTTTATATAACCTTACCTCATATTCCAAAATGTGATTCCAAATAAGGTCTAAGAAAATCTAGCATATGTTAAGTAGATGACTGTACAATCGAGAGAAGTCTATTGTTATCTATAGATATCAAGTGAACTATCATAGAATTCAAATCCCTGTGACTGGATAGTGGGGATGATTAAACCTTAATCTTTTAGGTATGAATAAGTATGGGATACTCCACTTTTGGGAGAGTGAATATGGAGCTACTGTAGCAGATATGGAAAAGATTAAGCATGCTCACAGCCATTTATATAAGGATGTATAGCTATCAAGATTACTCCTTCCTCATGATGCAGATAAGAAGTTGAAATGGGTGAATGGAAATTTTCCTTGGCTCCAAAGTGGTAACTCTCTTCTCCCACATTCCACTGACCAGAGTAAGCCACCCAGCCAAGACTAGTGTTAATGAGGTGTACTAAACCGTGAAAAGAGAAGGGAAAGAAGAATGAAACATGAGCAAATAATTCACCCTATCACTGTTACAGGGAGACTAGCAAGAAAGGGACAGGCAGAAGCCAAATTTGAAAGTATTTGAGGGGTTTGAAGTGGCGGGGGGGTGGGAGGTTGGGGTACCAGGTGGTGGGTATTATAGAGGGCACAGCTTGCATGGAGCACTGGGTGTGGTGAAAAAATAATGAATACTGTTTTTCTGAAAAGAAATAAATTGGAAAAAAAAAAACGTTAAAAAAAAAAGAGGAGAGGGAATTAGAAAGAGTGAGAAGAAAATTATTTCAAAACTTAGCAAAGAATAAGGGTAGAAGCAGAAAAGGGTGGCAGTTTTATTTAAAGGTGTGTCTTATTGTTTTATACAGTGGAAAAGATATCAGCTGCTCCTGTAATGATGGGAATGACCCTAAGGATAGTGAAAATTAATGATTCAGGAGAGATGATGTGGGAATTTCTTCTGTGATATTCTTGACTAAGCAAGAATGTAAAACCACTATCAGGAAAGAGGATGGATTCGCCATAGAAGAAAGGATGGGAATTTTATCTGTGACAACAGGAAGAACAAAACATGTTCTAATACTGGCAGTTGGTTCAATGTGGTGATGAAAACTTATGAAAGTTCTCTTCCAATTGCTTCAATCTGCTCAGTGAAATAGAGCAAATGTCATCAGCTGAGAATAAGGATGTCATATGAAATGTTGAAGAACAGGCAAGAAAAGATATAAAATTTTCATCCTAGAGAATAGGTGAGTGAAAAAGAGAGAAATAAAGTGATATTATCAATGTCTGTTGAGACTAAAAAATTATAAATAACCTAAGTATACATCCAGAGGCTATTGTTAGAATAAAAAATAAGTGGGATTTCACCTCCAATGGGTAAAGAATTTGGTAATTGTCTCTCTCATCTTTAAGATAAGAAATAACTGAATAAACTAAAATTTGACAGCCTTTCTGGGACTCATCAGAGAAGTAAATTCATAGAACAAACTACCACCCCAATATCTGGAGAGACCCACAAATACTGATGATCACAACATTCTATAAACTTCAAGGGCTTTTAAACTTTAAAACCAGACCTATAAACTGATAGTTTATGGTAATTTTGACAAACTGCTGGAGACTGAATGTGTACTGCCTTGATAGTAAGAGCTCTTAGGAGCCTACAGAATCCCCACACATTCAGAAGTTTTACCTCCAAGGACCCCACAGTTTCTCATAGAAAAGGCTAAAGAAAAAAATCCCTTGTGTTTATGACATAGGAAAGAGAAAAATAACCATTTTGAAATATGCCCAGAGCATTCATCATGATGAAGGCCTATCTGTAAGGGAAAAGACTTTACAAAAATCCTTCTGTGATCTAGGGAAGGGCAATTGTCCGAATCCAGTCCCCTCTAGGCTTCCTACCTCAAGAAAGGAGAGAAAAAGTTAAGAAACACTTATTCAGGGACATAAGCCCACTATAAGACTATAGAACTCTTGCCTTCCTCCACACCTTACAACAGTTACCAAGAGATCTCCAGCATAAAGGTGATTACAGCTGAATAATACAAACATTCTACTTGAGAAGGAGTAATTAGGGAAGCCAAACACAACATATGAAATAAAACAATGACTCTAAAAGAAACAGATACTCTGGCATTACAGCTGGAGCAAACATTAAACACAGCCCAACTCCCAGACAAATTTACATAAAACTTCACACTGAGGGCCTATTTACCTGTTCCCTAATGCATCATGTCCAGCTTTCAACAAAAAAATCACAAGCCATGCTAAAAGACAAAAACAAACAAAAAAGCACAGTCTGAAGAAACAAAGTATGTATCAGAAATGGTCTCAGATATGATAAAGATTTTGGAATCTTCAGATGGAGAATTTTAAATCACAGTGATTAACATGTTAAGGGCTCTAATGGAAAAAGTGGACAACATGCAACACAGATAGGTAATATATATAAAGGGATGGAAAAATCTAAGAAAAAACCAAAAGAAATACTCAAAATCAAAAACACTACAACAAAATAAAAAATGTCCTTAATGGGCTCATCAGTAGATTGTATGTAGCCAAAGAAATAAAGAGCTTGAAGGTATGTTAATAAAAGCTTTCCAAGCTAAGATGCTAAGACAAAAAAAGAATGAAACAAAATTGAACATCAAAGATCCATAAAGAAAATTTTAAATGGAATAACATATACTATTTGGACTACCAGAAGGGGAAAAATTGATCTAATAGATAACTGTTTTTACCAAACAAATAACAGTAACAGTAATGCATCAGGTGGTTATAGAATATAAGCAAGTTAAACGAATGGCATGTATCTGTACTATGTTTCCTTTTGATGGCTGAATAATACTCCATTAAATGCATATACCACAATTTGTCTATCCATTTATTAATTGTTGTGCATTTGAGTTGTTTCTATCTTTTGGCTACTGCAAATAATGCTATTATGAACATACACAGTCATGTATTTTTTGAGCACCTGTTTTAAATTCTTTGGAGTACATAGCTATGTCATGAGAAAAAAAAATTTTTAATGAGCTCTTTTACCTGTTCTATATTTAAAGCAGGGTAGTGTTATTTAAAGTGAACGTAAATTAATTGTGTATGTATGTTGTAGACTCTACTGCAAACACTAAAACAATTTTTTAAATAAGTATAATTGTCATGATGGGGAAGGAAAGAAAATGGAATCCTATAAAACACTCAGACCAAACTAGAAATGGCAGAAAAAGAAACAATGATTATAAAAACAAAGAGAAGGGGGCAGGGAGGAAGAAAAAAGAAGCAAAGAACACATGCAAAACAGAAAACAATTATAAATATGGTACATATTAATGCAGCTCTATCAACTTTAAATGTGAATGGTCTAAATACACCTATTAAAAGACAGGGATTGTTAGAATGGGTAGAAAAAAGACTCAATTTTATGTTGTCCTTAAATATACAGTCACAGACTAAAAGTAAAAAGGATGGGTTGAGAGTTACTCAGAATGTTAAACACAGAATCATGGTATGACCTAGCAATTCTACTCTGTCTTGGTCCATCAGGGTAGCTATAAAAGAATACCATAAACTGGGTGACTTGTAAACAACATAAATTTATCTCCCACATTTATGGAAGCTAGGAAGTCCTAGATCAAGGTGCTAGCAGACTTAGTTTCTGGTGAGGGCCCACTTTCTGGTTTATATATGGCCATATTTTTGCTGTGTCCTCACAAGGTGCAAGAAACAAGGAAGCTCTTTGGGGTCTCTTTTATAAGAGCATGAATCCCACTCAAGAGGGCAGAGCCCATGATTACTTCCCAAAGGTCTCACTTCCAAACACCATCACATTAGAGACTGGATGTCAACATACGAGTTTTGGCAGGATACAAACATTCAATCTATAGCACATTCTTGACTATATAGCCCGAAGAGTTCAAAACTGGTGATCAAACAAGTACATGAGCATTCATGTTCATAGCAGCACTATCTGCAATAGCCAAAAGGTAGAAACAACCCAAATGTTCATCAATGGATGAATGCACAAACTGTGATCTATACATACAATGGAATATTGTTCAGCCACAGGAAGAAATAAAGTATTGATATATGTATGCCAAAGTGCAGAAGAACCTCAAAAACTTTATGCAACATCAAAGAAGCCAAAGTCAAAATGTCATAGATTGTAAAATTCCAAAACCCAGAATAGGTAAATAGGTAAATCTGCTAGAAGAGAAAACAGATTAGACAAGGGATAGTGGTGGAGTAACTGTTTAATAGATATAGCGTTTTCTTTTGAGGTGATAAAGAGATTTTGGAACTAGCTCACACAACACTGCAGATGTACAAAATGCCATTGAATTATTCACTTTAAAATGGTTAAGTGCACATTATATGAATGTCACCTAAACTTTTAAAAAGAAACATTGAAAAAAAGAAGAGATGGGGAAAGGTGTACCTTGCTAAAGTTAATCAAAAGAACATTTGCAAATCTATATTAATTACAAAGTAGACATCAGACAAAAATTTCAGGATTAAAGAAGGACATTACCTAATAATAAAGCTGCTTATTCTCCCAGAAGACTTCACAATCTTTAACACATATACCCCTAACAACTGAGCATCGAATGCATGAGGCAAAAACTAACAGAACTATGAGGAGAAACAGACAAATCCACTATTATAGTTGGATACTTCAATACCACTAGTTTTTAAATTAATATATCCAGCAAGCAGAAAATGAGGCATAGTTGAACTGAATAGCACCATCAGTTTGATCTAATTGACAGTTATCAAATATGAATGAACAAAAATTTTATAATATGAATATAATAGTGGAAGAAAGGAAGGAAGAAGGGATCATTTCAAGGCTCATAATGCCATTTCTGGCATTTTGAGATGAACATTTAAAGTGCCAAATACACTATGATGTAAAACAGAGATGATAATACTTAGAACTCTTTCTTTCCCTGTATTATTTCCAGAGGAAGTTCACACTCACAGAAGGAAATGATTAATAAAACACTTCCAGGCTTCCTTTCCACTCCTTGTTCTCCTTATCAAAGAGGAGTGACTTCCTAATTTCTAAGCTTAGGAAAAATAGCCAAGACCTTTTATAGTCTCAGCAGTTACCTCCCTCCCCATCTGGTGAGTACTGCTCCTTGAATATAAGGCTATTGAGCTGCTCTTTCCATGCCTGGTTTGGTAGATCTAATTATTTAATAAAAGTATCAGGAAACTCACTTGACCACAAGTCCATGTCACAAGGCCTGATTCAGTTCTACTGACAATGAAACTTACATTTCAAGGTCCTTCAATTGGATAACTGGGTAGGTACTGATGGATTCAGAACACATACAGAAGAGTGGTTTGATTTATTGGCCCTTCACACCTCCAACAGCTATCCAGTAGGCTGCAAGGAGAATAAAGTCAGATGAATTTTATAAAAGACCCGGCAAGGATTTGAACTGAAAATTGAAAGAACGATGTGTTGAAGTGAAATTTGAAGCTAATAAATGAGCCCAGCCTATTGGTCTACCAATGATATCTCAGTTGCTAGTATTTTCAGCTACCTGAAGTCATCTTTTCAGAATGCTGAAAATGTACTCTTTCAACATATGTTAAGTCATAGACAGAGACCACCTAATCCTGAAGTAAATACCTAGAAAAAAAAAAAAAAAGTTTTGTTTTGCTTTGTTTTGTTTTACTTACTGGTATAAGGGAGGGTAAAAAATGTCCCCATGCTGAGGTGCCTAGTTGGCTCAATTAGTAGAACATGTGACTCTTGATCACAGGATTGTGAGTTCAAGCCACATGTTGGGTGTGTAGTCTACTTAAAAAAAGGAAAATATAAAAATGTAGACAAAAAGTATTTTTTAAAAACGTCCCCATTCTATTGCTTCTGTTATTTTCTAAACCATGGTCTCCTCTAAATTGGTACTTTTTGAATGATATAACTTCTGTGTTTGAAAAAAAAAAATAGCTTATAGGAAAAACCTTACTGTGTTCAAAGGCCTCAAGGAAAAGTACATTTGAGGATTAAGACAGTGTCTACAGAAACTGTTCACAGTACTAAATGAAAGACATCATTTTAAGAGCTCAGTGTTCGTAGTATTCCTCAAAAGACCACCAGAGAAACCAGCTCATTAAGCAAAGTTCATCAGACCTACTCTAAGAGAGAAGACTGGACAGTCTTAAAAGTGAGTCAAAATGAACAGATTAGGATATGGTATACACACACACACACACACACACACACACATGGTTTTAGGTTATGGGCCAGATGATTTGAGATGAGCTATTATTCAAGGAGGAAAACTTTGGGATTAAATAGAGCTGATGACATAGTAGCTTTTGTTGGATGAGCACATCCAGGTGAATTTCTTGAGAGAGTCTTGTTAAGTAAATAATTCTACTTCATTAAAATTCTTTTTTTTTTTTTAAAGTATTTTTTTTTTTTTTTTAAGATTTTATTTTATTTATTTGAGAGAGAGAGACAGTGAGAGAGAGCATGAGCGAGGAGAAGGTCAGAGAGCGAAGCAGACTCCCCATGGAGCTGGGAGCCCGATGTGGGACTCGATCCCGGGACTCCAGGATCACGCCCTGAGCCGGAGGCAGTCGTTTAACCAACTGCGCCACCCAGGCGTCCCAAAATTCTTATCTTCCAGGGGCAAGTATTTCCTGCAGGAAGCAACTGAAATTTTTTTTTTTTCTCCCTGCTTGGTCCCAACGTTGTTTCACATAGGGAAGAAAAAATATGTCTGGACTCACTGGGGTTTAATACATAGTTTAGTACAAGACACTTTCTTGCTCTTCATCTCTGCAGGTAGGATAGGTAGGCAGATGAGGTGGGAAAAAAACAAAGATAAAATTTTAAAGCAAGCTAGACTTTCTCAAATGGGCCAACTTCATGGATAATTGCTACCTACCTCAATGTTCCCCAAGGGGGGACATCAAGCTCTTTGCTCATACACTGAAAGGCCTATGGTAGGCTGAGTATTGATCCCCAAAATTATCTAGAGCCTAACCCCTGCAAATGTGAAACCCCTTAAATGTGAAAAGGGATTTTATAGATATGATTAAGTTAGGAATCTTGAGATGGGGAGATCATCCTCTATTATCTGGATTGGGTTCCACATTGGACATTTTACAAATGTCCTTATAAGAAGGAGGCAGTGGGAGACTGCCTATATAGAGAGAGAAGGCAATCTCAGGACTGAAGCAAACTGTTATTCTGATGACTCTGAAGACAGAGGAAAGCCCCCTTGAGCTAAGAAATGCAGCCCTAGAAGCTGGAAAAATCAAGAAAATGGATTCTTCCCTAGAATCTCTGAAGGGAGCGCAGTCCTACAGTCACCTTTATTTTGGCCCAATGAAACTGATTTTGAACTCTTTCAAAATTTTATGAGAATTCTCTTTAGGAGAGTAAGTGTTGTTTAAAGTACCAAGTTTGTGGTAATTTCTCATGGCAGCAATAGGAAACTAATACAGAACCCACTGCTGATAACAGGAGAGCTACAAATATGAAAGACTCCACTTACCAATTCAAGTCAATCATCAGCTCTTTCTCTATCAGCCCACATTACCTCCTACCTCTTTCTATTTTCTTGATTCAGAATAAATAAAAAACTTCAAAAGAGAAATATTAAAAAATACTTCTAGTAATCCAGCAAGCTTAAAGGTTTTTTTAAACCAAATAGCTTGTTAAAATAAAAGAATTCCGTCAATTGACTGGGCTTTCTCAAACACACCTTACCTAACTCTTATCAATAGGAATAGCTAGATCTAATGCCAGAAAATCCCCGGCCTGTTACCTCCAGGAAAATGCAAACTAACTAATCCTTAGGCCAATTCCCTCTGGCTAGTTTTTTCTTTTCCCTTCTTTTCTTTTTTTTTTTTTTTTTTTTTAAGATTTAAAATTTTTTTTTTTTGGACAGACAGAGATTACAAGGAGGTGGAGAGGTAGGCAGAAAGAGAGAGAGGAGAGGAGGAAGCAGGCTCCCCGCTAAACAGAGAGCCCGATGTGGGGCTTGATCCCAGGACCCTGAGATCATGACCTGGGCCGAAGGCAGAGGCTTAACCCACTGAGCCACCCAAGCGCCCCTCTTCTTTTCTTTTTAATTGAAATATAGTTGACATACAATGTTACATTAGTTTCAGGTGTACAACATAGTGAATTGACAGCTCTATATGTTATGCTATGCTCATCTGTCACCATAAAACTTATGCAGTACCTTTGTCCCTATGACTTACTCATTCCATACCTGGAAGCCTGAACCTCCCATTTCTCTTCACCCATTTGCCCTTCACTTCCCCAGCAACCACCAGCTTGTTCACCGTATTTGTGGTTTCTGCTATTCCCTCTGGCTAATTTATAAAACTTCAGTACCTGAGTAAGACATCTGCTTATATAGTAAACATCATGCAGGAATTCATTTTTAAGGACAAACAAAACATAAGATTTTTTTCAGAACTTATCCCCTATTATGTTCTATTTTTGCTGTGTTTCTATTGTCTTGAAAGTAACCCCTTTCCTCCTAGAGATCTGTTTCAAACACCATGGAAAAATTAAAAACAAACATCTCTCCCTTGTGTTAAAAAAAAAAAAAAAACCTGAGATACTCCTCTGTTACCTACTTTTGAAAATCGACCTACTTTAATTTATAATAAAATAATTTTTATGCTATATTTATGATACCAACACCAAATCTGGTGATGTATTGGACAACTAGCTCTCTGGAAAAAAGGAGGAGGAAAAAATCTTCTGATTTACAGAAATTTCCAATTTCTATGATAATATAAATACTCTTCCCATGGCTAATTTCAAGTTACTAATTGTTTAATACCCAGGTCATGCAATTTCTGAATATTTATCAGTCAGTTAATGGTACCAAGACTGGTCTGTCTCAGTTGCTTTTAGGATATCAGATGGCAATAAAAAATAGAAAAAAAAATTGTGAACTATGAAATGTATCCTTATTTTATTTTTGGTTAGGTGGTTTCTAACACAAAGACAGAAGGAAACAGCAGAAACAAGATCCCAGATTAAGTCCCTGAATAAAACTTGAGAAAGAACAACTTTAATTATCCTAATTAGACTAATCTCTGTCTATGATCCAAGAACCTAATGCATCACCAATCCTAACGAGAAATTAAAGAACTAGAAGAGAGAATGAAACATAAATAATTGAGAAGACCTGATGAAGCTGAGTGCTAATTCATCACAGAGGGAAGAAAGAGTCCTCTTAGGGTGTACTGAGAAGGAACTCCGATGGCACAAACCAGTGTTTCATCTACTTCACTTTTTGTACCAAGAGTCTCTAATTCTCGCTGAAGTTATTACAAGAAACCTATATCTGCCTTGGACAGAATCGAATCCCTGTCCTCCAAGGATGGCAATTCAGAGAAAATCTTCAGATTGCAAGGGGCAGCTAGATCTTAGAGTCTTTACTCTTGTCTAGGGACAAGATTGTTGTCTCTAGCACTCATATATCTATGCATGAACGGATCTGACCCTTTCCTTAAATAGTAACAGCATAATTGGACAAGCTTTTGCATTTAAACCAGACTTTAGGGTTCAGGCTAAAGGAGGAAATTTGGGAAAGGCAAATATACTGAGCTCATCTGACAACAAAATGGTAGGTGGCTCTTCTAGGAGTCCACTTAGCTCAGTCCACTGTCATGAGGTCCAGCTCACAACCACCACCACTAGGTAGAGACCATCTTCCCACTACTACCAGAGGTTATTCTTGAACATGTCATAAATCCTTAGAATCCAACTCCAAGAAAGGATTGCTCTCTGAAAAGAATGTACTCCTTCTTGCCTCTGAGACTTAGGTTCAAACCCTTATTTTCTATCTTAGGACTTGCTTCTTCATAAGGTGATGAACATGAGAAATATCTCCTTATTTCTGGATAACTTCCCCTTATCCACAGTGGTATGATTCAGACTTGGTTTCTACCAAAACAACTACATCAGAAACTTGTAGGAGATAATTCTACTGTGTGTTCAGTGAGTGGATCAATGATTCTGAGATCCTCTTCTTTCCTTACTTCTTTTTGGAGATTCCTGCTCTAGTTCTGGGTCATCTCCAAATGTTTTAGAACACAGTTTAGTGAGTTCTCTTGGAAGCCTCTCTTTTTTTTTTTTTTTTTTTTAAGATTTTATTTATTTATTTGACAGACAGAGATCACAAGTAGGCAGAGAGGCAGGCAGAGAGAGGTGGGAAGCAGGTTTCCTGCTGAGCAGAGAGCTCAATGCAGGGCTCCATCCCAGGACCCTGGGATCATGACCTGAGCCAAAGGCAGAGGCTTTAACCCACTGAGCCACACAGGTGCCCCTCTAGGAAGCCTCTCTTAACCAGCCAACCATTTGGGAAAAAACAGAATACCTTGATCACATTATTATGGGAATGGGAATGTGCCAGTTGCACTTATGTTTTCATTTAATGTTGAAAATCTAATAGTAGTATTAAAAGCCAGAAACAGAGTGGGCAAAAAGCTCCTGTAAAGATTCACGGAAGGGGAATATAGTTGTTTCTGAGCTTATGTTTCAAAGAGAAGATAACTTAGAATATGGCTTAGGGTCGGGGAAGGGGATTATAGATTTAGTTTGGCTTTTAAAAAATTGCAAGCTTGTTGGGGATGTTCTTCTCAAACAATACTAAGTAAGTGAGTTTGATCCTTTTTTTTCTGATTCCTTATAAAAAATAAAATATCAATTCTGATTTCAACTGAAGGGACAACACTGGAATCATACTATAGAGAAATTTACAGAAAGACCATAATAAAAAATTAAATCTCTTCAAAGTGAAGGGAGAAAAGTAGTGCCAGGGCCAAGGAAGATAATATACAAGCTCAGGAAGTCCAAGAGTAAATTAAGGGGTAAAATATGACTAACACAATATAGACACCATTTCATAGGTTTGTCTTATAAGACAGACTGGATAAATAGCTCACCTTATCAATAAGAAACTGCTTGAAATCTCAGGAGCCACAGCCAAAAGTAGTATTTTTATATAATATAAAGTCCTCACTGCCTAACCATATAAAAGCTACAACAGCATTTGGCTTTCCCAGCTGCCAGTTTGCTTGGAGATCTACTCCTCTGCTGTAGCCAAAGAAGCTCTGTTCATTCTCTATCTGTATCTGGGCTATCTCCTTGAAGTCAGTCAGATTAAAATAAGGATACAATCCAAAGCAGAACACACAACTTTTAAATGCTGTTGCAATACGGTAGCATGCAAGACTCGATAAGCTCTCAGTGAGAGCATTCCCAAGGAACTTTGCTGGACTATCTGGATGGTCTCACTATTATTTAAAACCAACATCCACTTTTCTACAGTTACGTAAAACCCGTCTTTTCATCTTTAAAACCTCCTTCAAACATTAAACACATTAATCTATGTAATACATCTAGTGTCATACTGACCCCATAGTAACTGTTTTTGTTTTTGTTTTTTTAATTTATTTGACAGACAGAGATCACAAGCAGGCAGAGAGGCAGGCAGAGAGAGAGGAGGAAGCAGACTCCCCACGGAGCAGAGAGCCCGATGTGGAGCTCGATCCCAGGACCCTGGGATCTTGACCTGAGCCAAAGGCAGAGGCTTTAACCCATTGAGCCACCCAGGTGCCCCGACCCCATAGTAAGTGTTGATTAAATGTCAGCACCTCTTATGCAAACCCTGGGAGCACATGCTAGAATGTCTTGGAATAAAGGATGTACAGGGAAAGGAATCCTAAACTTTTCAAATAAAGTTCATTTTACTCTGTTTTCTACAGGTAAGTTACAAGGGACAGCATCTTGGCATAATTGAGCAGTGACACACTTGCATTTCCTAATGGCAGTTCTAGAACATTAGGTATGTTGTCTCATCCTCATTATTAGTAACCTCGTATAATCTTTCATCTGCCTAAGAAACCCATATTAGCATGATGGCTGCATAATCTAATAGTAAATTCTTTTGGCTAGTGAAACTTGTTCTCACTGCTTTCAAATACTCATTTCACACTCTATAGTTGAAAACCAAAAGCGAGGTTTAGTTTGAATGTTTTTTTAACAGAAAGCTCTGTTGAGTACTTGTTCTTCAATGGATATACATAGATATTTGGATATAAGACAGCTAGGCAAATATTTATCAGAACAATCTCACAAGGTTATCTAGTTTACAATCATGTCTTTGAATAGGTTAGATATTCAGATATTATTATCACCTGTTTTTATAGTGAAATGGCTAATATAACAGATTTTAACTGCCCAAGGTAAAAATGAGAGTAGGAACTAGTAGAATAGCAATAGAAAGCCAGATTTTCTTCTTCTTGATATAATTTGTTTTCATTATTAATATATATCATTTGTTGTATTTTAAAACATTTTTAAAAAATATTTTATTTCTTTATTTGACAGAGAGAGATCACAAATAGGCAGAGAGGCAGGCAGAGAGAGAGGGGGAAGCAGGCTCCCCGCCAAGCAAAGAGCCCCATGCGGGGCTTGATCCCAGGACTCTGAGATCATGACCTGAGCTGAAGGCAGAGACTTAACCCACTGAGCCACCCAGGCTCCCCTTAAAACATTTTTAATCTTAAATATTCTATATGTACAGAAAAGTTGCAAAAATAGTAGAGACTTCCCGTATACCCTCTATTCCCAGTTTCCCCTGTGCTAACATCTTGCATAGCCATCATACAATGATCGAAACCAAGAAATTAACATTAGAACAATACTATGAAATAAATTACATATATCACCAGATTTCTCCTGATGTCTTTTTCTGCTCCAGGATCCAACCCAAGATTCCACACTGCATTTAGTTTTCATGTTCCCTGGGTCTTTCCAATCTAAGTGAAAAAGCTAGAACTACTTAGTAAAGGAAATATGATCTTTTGAAAGGAGTAATTATCCAACACAGAGCCCAAAGATGAGCTAAGTATTAATTAGTGACAATGTCGTAGAGCCTTCATATTCATTTGCATTTTATACTTCATAATGGCCATTATATCTTTTCTCTTTCTATATTCTAAAAGTGGAAATATCTGAAATTTATGTATGCTTTTACCTTCCATAATTTTCCCACTTTTATGATGCAGTAGTTCTGTCTTTATGTCAAAAAAAGGATCAGAATGGACAAAATGGTAAAGAAGAAAAAGGTGATCATTTTCTATCTGTATAACATAGGGAAATTACTTAAGCTCTCTGGATTTCCATTTCTTTGTGAAACTGAAAACAATAATGCCTTCTTCTCGGGGTTATTGCGAAAACTGAATGTAAAGCTCCAAGCCCACTGTTTGGAATATGAGCATGTCTCCTGGTAGGACATTTGGCAATGTCTGGAGACATTTTTGGCTGTCACGGTTGGGAGGATATGCTACCATCATCTAGTGGATAATGAGAAGAGATGATGCTAAGCATCTTACAATGCATAGGTCAGTTGCCCAGAACAAAGAATCATCTGGCCCCAAATTTCAATAGTGCTAGGTTGGAAAACTGTGTTTTACATGATGACATCAGTTATTCTGCATCCTGCCCTGGGACATGGTTAAAGCAAAGTTAATGAAGAAGCAAATCCGGCTCTTTCAAACATCAACTAACCAAAGGTTTATCTTTACACTTAAAAGTGAAGTGTATTTTGATGAAGTCCCAAAAGTTTACTTTCACTTTTGTTTCCTTTGCCTTTGGAGACATATCTTGAAAAAAGTTGCTGTAGCTGATATCGAAGAGATTACTGCCTATGTTCTCCTCTAGGATTCTGATGGATTCCTGTCTCACGTTGAGGTCTTTTATCCATTTTGAGTTTATCTTTGTGTACGGTGTAAGAGAATGGTCGAGTTTCATTCTTCTACATATAGCTGCTCAGTTTTCCCAGCACCGTTTATTGAAGAGACTGTCTTTTTTCCACCGTATATTTTTTCCTGTTTTGTCGAAGATTAATTGACCATAGAGTTGAGGGTCCATATCTGGGCTCTCTACTCTGTTCCACTGGTCTATGTGTCTGTTTTTATGCCAGTACCATGCTGTCTTGGTGATCACAGCTTTGTAATAAAGCCTGAAATCAGGTAACGTGATGCCCCTAGTTTTATTTTTGTTTTTCAACATTTCCTTAGTGATTCGGGGTCTCTTCTGATTCCATACAAATTTTTGGATTATTTGCTCCAGCTCTTTGAAGAATACTGGTGGAATTTTGATCGGAATGGCATTAAAAGTATAGATTGCTCTAGGCAGTATAGACATTTTAACAATGTTTATTCTTCTGATCCAAGAGCATGGAATGGTCTTCCATCTTTTTGTGTCTTCTTCAATTTCTTTCATGAGTGTTCTGTAGTTCCTCAAGTACAGATCCTTTACCTCTTTGGTTAGGTTTATTCCCAGGTATCTTATGGTTCTTAGTGCTATAGTAAATGGAATCGATTCTCTAATTTCCCTTTCTATATTTTCATTGTTAGTGTATAAGAAAGCCACTGATTTCTGCACATTGACTTTGTATCCTTCCATGTTACTGAACTGCTGTATGAGTTCTAGCAGTTTGGGGGTGGAGTCTTTTGGGTTTTCCATATAAAGAATCATGTCATCTGCGAAGAGAGAGAGCTTGACTTCTTCATCAAAATCAAAAGCTTCTGCACAGCAAAGGAAACAGTCAAGAAAACAAAGAGGCAACCCACGGAATAGGAGAAGATATTTGCAAATGACAGTACAGACAAAAGGCTGATATCCAGGATCTATAAAGAGCTCCTCAAACTCAACACACACAAAAAAGATAATCATATCAAAAAATGGGCAGAAGATATAAACAGACACTACTCCAATGAAGACATACAAATGGCAATTAGACACATGAAAAAATGTTCATCATCACTAGCCATCAGGGAGATTCAAATTAAAACCACATTGAGATATCACCTTACACCAGTTAGAATGGTCAAAATTAGCAAGACAGGAAACAACATGTGTTGGAGGGGATGTGGAGAAAGGGGAACCCTCTTACACTTTTGGTGGGAATGCAAGTTGGTGCAGCCTCTTTAGAGAATAGTGTGGAGATTCCTCAAGAAATTAAAAATAGGGACACCTGGGTGGCTCAGTTGGTTAAGCAGCTGTCTTCAGCTCAGGTCATGATCCCAGCATCCTGGGATCAAGTCCCACATCGGGCTCCTTGCTTGGCAGGGAGCCTGCTTCTCCCTCTGCCACTGCCTGCCTCTCTGTCTGCCTGTGCTCACTCTCGCTCCTCTCTCTCTGACAAATAAATAAATAAAATATTTTTTAAAAAAAAGAAATTAAAAATAGAACTTCCCTATGACCCTGAAATTGCACTACTGGGTATTTACCCCAAAGATACAGATGTAGTGAAAAGAAGGGCCATCTGTACCCTAATGTTTAGAGCCGCAATGGCCACAGTCGTCAAACTGTGGAAAGAACCAAGATGCCCTTCAACAGACGAATGGATAAGGAAGATGTGGTCCATATACACTATGGAGTATTATGCCTCCATCAAAAAGGATGAATACCCAACTTTTGTAGCAACATGGACGGGACTGGAAAAGATTATGCTGAGTGAAATAATTCAAGCAGAGAGAGTCAATTATCCATATGGTTTCACTTATTTGTGGAGCATAATAAATAGAGGACATGGGGAGTTAGAGAGGAGAAGGGAGTTGGGGGAAATTGTAAGGGGAGGTGAACCATGAGAGACTATGGACTCTGAAAAACAATCTGAGAAGTCTGAAGTGGCGGGGGGGTGGGAGGTTGGGGAACCAGGTTGTGGGTATTAGAGAGGGCATGGATTGCATGGAGCACTGGCTGTGGTGAAAAAAAAAAAATGAATACTGTTATGCTGAAAATACATAAAAAATTAATTAATTAATTAAAAAAAAAGTGAAGTGAAGAATGGAAACCCAAACTAAAATCAGAACACTCTGGAAATGGAGATCTTAATCAATCTCTGTCTATTTTATTGTCTTCTTTCCCTGGTTTGCCTGATCTTAGATCATTACCAAAAGAGGGAGTGTAAAACTGCATGCCAACCTTTCCTCAAATTAAGGGCAGGAAAAGTAAAAAGTTTGCTTATGATTTCAATGACCTGTCAGAGAGCTGAGGGTAGAGGTTGGCCAAAATTTTTACTTTCATCATACAGTTCATTTAAGAAATCTCAATACTATTATTACTTTTCTCAGCTACCTTTCTCCAGGAATATGACATGTTTGGAGCCCTGAATTCAGTTTTCTGCTTGTTAGAAAGCCACATCCTTTTCAACTCTATGGAAAAGAAATGAACAAACAGGAGACTCGGTAATCAGAAAGAAAAGTAACTTTCCTCAGATTTAACAAAAGTGAAAGATGAAATATTTTCTATTATTATTGTTGAGGATAAAAGAGCATCATAGGAGATGTGATCATAAAAAAAGGCTATTTACTTTATTCTTACTGTGGAATCATGTGGCACTCCAAACATCATGGTGAATATTAAGCCTGAAAAGTTGGGTTGTAACCAGGATGCTGGATATCTTAAAATAACTTAAATATATAAAGGCCTAAGGAGAGGGGCTTGAATATAAGTCACAACCTTTGATATTAATACTAATTAACAACTGTAACAGCACTCATAAAAATAATAACAATACTAAGAAACTCCGAGATTCCAATTATACATGAGGCATTAGACTCATTAGGCTCATGACGTCATTTCATTCAGACAGTAAACTGACTTGGTTACTTAGGAGCTATCACTCAACTGCAATCTAACAATGAGGAAACTGAGGCACACTGTCACAGAACTAGCAAGTGATGGACAAACCCTTAAAACCATAACTCTTAGCACACCATACTGTATGCTTATGTTTGAAGGTTGTATGCAATCAAACCACATTTATCTGTATTCTATTAGTTTGAACAAAGAGGAAAAACTTCGAGTTAAGATGATCTGTGCTTGGGACACCTGGGTGGCTCAGTGGGTAAAGCCTCTGCCTTCGGCCCAGGTCATGATCTCAGGGTCCTGGGATCAAGCTCCGCATCGGGCTCTCTGCTCAGTAGGGCACCTGCTTCCTCCTCTCTCTCTGTGCCTGCCTCTCTGCCTACTTGTGATCTCTGTCAAATAAATAAATAAAAATCTTAAAAAAAAAAAAAAAACCAAAAAGATGATCTGCGCTTAACAAACCTCATAAAACATGCATGATTTTTTGCTCACTCTTTTGACAAACATTTTTGAGTTTTTAGTATGTGCAAGGTGCTCTCTTAGAAACTGTTCAAGATACAAAGATAAGTCAAATAACAGATTAAAGGAACTTATACTATGAGATATTAAAGAGAGAGAGAGAGAGAATGAGATGTTTCCAGGCAGCTGAAGGAAGGGATTCTCCCTCCTTTATAGCCATATCCAGGCTGTGCATGGATCATAATCAGCAATGAATGAATGAGCACGTGCATAAACAAATGTGTGAACAACCAAATGTAGTAGTACATGACCTGCGCCTCAACACATAACTACAATTCACATACAAAAAAGAAGTGAAAACATTCAGACAGAACTAATGAAGAGAATTAATAGTATAAACAATACTTAGTTTAATCATTGTTTATAAATGGAAGAAGACAATTTTCCTTCATACAAAGACAACAGACATGCTTCTGTAGAAATTTCAAACATAGAAAAAGATACACAGATGAAATTGAAGAAGCCTAGGGGCCATCTGTAAGTAATAAGTGGACCAATGAATCTGAGCTAATCAATTTTCTTCATCCTATGTCCATTTATTAAAATACTAGGCACATTTTACTGCTCTATTATTCCCATGTTTTGTCTTGTTTTGTTTTTCAGAGATACTCATGTTTAGTATACAGGTGAGAACAAAGATATTTGTTGGATTTCAGACCATGCAATAAACTAGTAAAACAAAAAATGAAAAAGCTGGGCACCTGGGTGGCTCAGTGGGTTAAGCCGCTGCCTTCGGCTCAGGTCATGATCTCAGGGTCCTAGGATCGAGTCCCGCATCGGGCTCTCTGCTCTGCAGGGAGCCTGCTTCCTCCTCTCTCTCTCTCTGCCTGCCTCTCTGGCTACTTGTAATCTCTCTCTGTCAAATAAATAAATAAAATCTTAAAAAAAAAAATGAAAAAGCAAATGTTTGGGAAAATGCCATGTGAAACCTTGGATGAAGAAAATTATTTAGTTTAATTTTTCATCATTTGCTTACACACATCCTCAAAATCTAGACCTCTCGCTATGGTTGACCTGGGCTCTGCTGTTTCCATTTTGAATAAAGGTCAAATGGGGCAGGGGTGGGCAGCAATAAATCTACCTCCCTTGTATAGAAATAGGAATGCTGAATAAAGTCATTCTTAAACTCTTCCTAAGGTGATCTCTTTCTCATTCTGCTCACCCACAGTCAATTTCAACTTCAGCAGGCTTTGATAAAGATGCAGAGATCTGTTGTGCTTTAACAATTGTGTCATGCTTTTCAAGGCTTCCTTACCCTCAAAATTAAGCTCTCGCTTCTCTGAATATTTTTTTTGTTTTTTGGAAAGGAGATAATCCAGAGATTACAGTCATGGTTGTCCAACACCAGCTGGCTGACCCATTTGCAAGTAGCAAATTTAATATCTTGACCACAACTGTTGAATTTGTTTGAGGGACTGGTCTCAGGATAAATAGGCACTAGGGGGTTGATGGGGCCTGCTTACTGCTGTTAAGTTTTCTCAATGAATACACGAAAAGTAATACCTTTTATTGTTCTCCTGGGGGGTTCCAAAGGATTGACCATCACTTTAGTATTTATAACATGTCACCATAGTCGAGAAACCAGGGTGACCCATGAAACTTAAATATGGCGAGATTCCAGCAGACCCACACTGCCCACGGTTCTCACATGTCCTCTGATGAGACGTGCTGACAATCAGATGGAGAACAGAGACGCGTGCGAACCTTATAGTCGATGCATCTAAACCTGAATCCAATAAGGAGATCCACTTAGAGCATTACTCGAACTTCCCATCCCCTCATTGCCCCGATTTCCCAAGGTCCTGAAGGCCTAAGAACACATGCTGAAGTTATCTATAAGCCAGTTGGTCACTGTAGTATAAATTGTTATTAAAATAAATAGAATTCATGGCTAAAATTAAACGGCCCATGGCAAGGCTCTTGTGTAAATAAAACCATTGTTCCTTTGTATATTAAAATTGTATTTATCAAACACAGAAGAAGAATGAACACAAATTGCTTGAAAAAGGCAACTCATTTAGGACAAAATGATGGTGTGTAATAAAAAGATTTATTGTGTGACTAAAATGAAAATTAAATTCCTGTTAAAATATTTATGTGGATGTGGCTGAAACACTCTGCTCAGAGATAAATCAGAGCGGCCTTTGGCATTTCACAGACATAATTCCTCTATTCTTTTGCTGCAAATTTAGAGCTTACAAGATGCTAATGGCATCGCGGTTTCCAGGATGGTCTCTGCAGACTACTTTTGCTCAGCAGGTGGTACGAATTTGCATCATATTTCAAGTATACTTCTATCTCATTACTGGCTTCTTATTTCTTTGTGATTTATATCTCTATAAAATTCCAGCTAGTGCAATGGGGAATGGGATTTCAAAAAGGCAAATTCTGCATAATATGGACATTTATCACTTTCTTTCTTCTTTATTTTTTTTTTTCCTTCCTCTCCAGGGAGATGGGGAGAATGACATGTAGCACTTAAAGAGGGGGGTGTACTTTTCTTAAAATAATGCCATTTGAAAGCTTTCCAGATTAGGGATATTGTTCTAAATGACCCTTTCTAGTAAGTGGCAATATTATTTGCATCATTGCCTAAATTTAACAGAACTGTGATCTTTAAATAATATATGTACATTAGAAAGTAAACTCACTTGGTAGCTATTAATTTGTAAGAGTCTTAATCATTTAAAATTCAGAAAGTGCTTTTTGTAATAAGTCTGAACATAACGAATCTATTTGGTATTCATGCAGGTGTCACAAGCAATTTCAGAGTTGTTACACTATAATTCTGTGCTACTTAATAGATATTAGGGTGGCAGCGGTTGTGTCACTGTAGATAAGACTCTTTCACAGTTCCCATGTCAAATTCACCTCTCACTGGTGTTTAGAATTTAGCTAAAGTAAAATTACATGCTTGTGAAACCTGACAGGTACAGGGATGTAGAGGCATTTTCTGGGGGTGAGAAAGAACAGGTTGTAGCAAAATAAAAGGCAGTGGGGAAGGTATGTAGGCAAGGGAGTTGAATATTACTAAGATTAAACTTAGATATGTAAATTTTTAATTTGTATGGTAAATTAAAGAATGGAAATCCATGTATTTCCTCCTAGGTCTTCTCTTCTTAGTATTCCATTCCAGAAGAGAAATTAAAACAGTGCGTGAAATTTTATAGGCCATATGCTAGAATACCAGGTACCAGGATGGTTCTCCTATTTAGAAATTTCATTGATATTTTAAGGAATTTTCCCAGTTAAGTTCAACACATTTTGCCATATGACTCAAGATATAATTGTTACATTTAATGAAGAGTTATTATGTATTAGGTACTTAGACTTTTTTTTTAATTGGATCAACAGGCATAAACAAGAAAGAGAAGGTATTGGCTCACACAATGAACATATTCAGAGAAGAGGTTTGCTCCCAAAACTTAATGACATTCCCAAAGACTGAACTATACTCTTTCTCTCCTTCTATTTCTTAGGACAAAGCTTCCTTGCATGATGGCAGACAGCAGTAACTACCTTCCAGGTTCACTCTCAGCAGAGATAAGGGCTATCTCTTTGGGGAATTCATGCAGAAGAGCAAGAAATCTTCATTCCCAAGGCCCACAGACAATGTCCCCTTAAGTCTCATTGCCCCAAACTGAGTTATGCGCCATCTTGAAATTGGTATTTGTGTCTCAAAAATGGGGTGCACCGAAGAGATTAAACTAACCAGGGCCCAACTCTGACATTGGTGTCAGATCTACCAGAACACTGTGGCTGGGAAATCCACAGGGGCTTTGTTGGGAACAGGAATGCAGGAACTGGACACATGGGAGACCATACACAACGTGTGCTCTAGGCACCATGCATTTAAAGCCATGAGTGCACTTACTCCTCAGAGCAATCCTATTGCCTGGACATTGAAGATTCCAAACTTCCAAAGCGTGAAGAATCTGAAATACATTTGGAAACTCACTCCAATGTAAAAAGTAGAAAAAAGCTTGAAACCCAGGGTATTTAAAATCTGGATACTATGATTTAACCATCTAGCTCATTGTAAGCTTTTACGGCCGGATCATATTCCTTTCTGCCAGAAACTTTATCATTGAAATAAATAATATAAAAGACATGAGAACTACTTATTTTTCCCTTTAAGAACTAACTATCTCATTTTAGGTGGGTAGCCAGAAACAGCCCTCTGGCCCCTTGCTTTGTTTCTAAATGAGAGACTTTTCTTATAGACTTATGTCGAAGACAAGTTTTAAAGCTGCCTTCTGTACTCCTAAGATGTACAGAGGAATAACATGAAGGATACCTTACTACATTATGAGCTCCGCTGAGACATGGATATTTGTCTAACTTTTTCTCTCACTTATGTACCTTAGTTCTAGGAACAATGCTTGAGACAAAGGAGAAACTTGACAGATACACATTGAGTGAATAAATGAATGAATGACTGTAAAGAGAATACTTCAAAGTCATAGTCCTCCATGATACTAGGCAAGGACCGATAGTTGGTGGTGGCGGAGAAAGGAGGTCATGGGACTGATATATTTCAATAGACTACAAGGTCTTTTTTTGTCCAACTTGATGGGAACAAGACATCAGTCGTGGGTCTCAGCAGGTGCAAACCAAGAAGCACATACCAGTTGTGTGTTCCGTAGCCTTGAGCTGTTCAAGAGAGTCAGCCATCTGTCTCCCCACCATATGCCAGCATGAGAACCCTAATGCCTATCAGGAAGAGCCACATTTATAAGCTGGACTTCTGGGGGACATTAAGGACAGCCGCAACCTAGGGGCAGGGTCACCTACGCAGAAGGTACTTCATACATTCTTAAAACACTCTTAGTTAAAAGCCAATCATAACGCAGTATCTTCAACAAAAACTTTTCTACTTAGATCTGATTACATGAACCAGTTTTATATCTAAGGCTCAAGACTTTATTTCTTTAAAAGACAGCATATAACTAAAGAAAACTAGTTTCAGGATAGTTTATGTTTGGGCAGTTCTCAAGATCTGTTGGCTTTCCTAAGGATACACTCACCAAAATAAATGGGTTCCAGAAAATATTCTAAGGGTATGCAACCCAGTTAAATCTGGGCCCCATAGTCCTTCATGAGACAGAGACACATTTTAAATGTGTAGTCGGGCAGTCAAAGATTGTCAGGCAAACATCTATGTTAATACCACCTCAGTACAGGAATAGAAATATTGCACTCTCGAGAAGTCCCCTGTGTGTTCTCAGTTGATTATAGTCCCTCTCCTCCAAAACCAACCACCATTCTGAAATGTATGCTGATCAGCTACTTTTCTTTATAGTTTTAGACCTATATATTACAGTTTATTCCCCGACTATAGTGAATATATATACACACATCCTCTTCAGTGTCCTGCTGTTTTCACTCAGATATCCATACAGGTATATATATGTAAGATATACAAATTTATGTATGAATCATCCACGATATGGTCTATACAACTAGAGTTCATTCGTTTTAATTTCATTAGTGTATATAAGTGTAAGTAGATAAGTTTAATTTCATTAGTGTATATAAGTGTATATAAGATATATAAGTATCCTATTTCCAAATATCATATCTAAGTCTACAGTGTATATATAAGTTCATAGTGTATATAAGTTTTACCATGAATTCATCCACTCCTCTACTGATGGGTATTTCAGTTTATTTAGATTTTTCCACTATGGGGCACTTACAAATCACACTGCTATGAACACTCTCCTACACGTATCTGGATACAAATATACACAAGTTTCTGTAAGGAATATAATTAGTATTAGAATTGCTGAACCATGAAGATACCTCTCTCTAACTCTAGTAGATGTCGCACATCTGCTTCCCCGTTTTATAACTGAGATTTCTACACAAGAAGCTGGCAAGTGCCCATGAGAGATGAGAAAGAAGCAAGGTCGAGCAAAATAAGACTACAGTCCACGGAGATCCCTGGAGCTATGACAGTGCCTCAGTTACTATAAGCTGAGGCCATGGAAGGAGGCCACTGTATACACCCACTGACCTCATATTAGATTCAGGCTTCCCCCAAGAAAGAGACCTTGGGTGAAGTCTCTGTACCGATGCATTTCCTGTTGCTGAGGGCTGCCCACTAGCACCCCTTCCAGCAGCTGAGAAAACAGGTCCTTCGGTCTCAATTAAGGATCTGAGCCTGCAGTGGAGTACCCGCTCTGGTAATACCAACCAGCTTTCCAAAGTGGCCACCAGTTCCTATCTTTACTAAATCCCCTAAATACCAAAGGGATGGAATCCTTTTCTTAAAGGGAAACATCCTACATTTCCTCTTTGCCTTGCCCGTGTCACCAGAGCCACGAGGAGTGAAGATACTTATCATCCCCCAAACTCTCTCTCTTCTCTACTTTTCAATCCCAAGGAAGTCTTTTGTGAAAGAATGAAAGAGACACAGAGTTTCAGATGAGTAATGGAGAACCTCTGACACATGGAGAGTTGGGCAGGCATTTTCTCCACTAACAGAGAGCTTTGGGCTTTTGGCAGGAGAAGGGCCCAAGAGATAGCAAACCCACTGAAAGGACCCAGTGAGAGACCACTGCAAGCAGCGTTATTTCGGTATTTCTTATGCTCAGTCATGGCCTACCCCAAGTCCCTACCCCCACCTCCTCTCAAGGGTAAACTCAATCATATGGGTTTAGAGCCCTGTTACAGTCCATCAGCTTCCAGCACTAGCCTCTTGATATTCCCACAGAGGGGAGGTCTGTTTGCAACATATTTTGTTCTTACTTCCCCTTCACCCTTGTCATCCAAAGAAAATAATTTGGGACCTATATACTTTGTAGAATAATAGCAGGGAAGTCCTAGCATTTGTGAAGCGAGAACGGAACTTAAGTAAAATAAATAAATAAATAAATAAATTCCTTGAACTATGAAAATAATCATGAATGACACTTCCCTTTGTATCAGTATTTTACACTTTGGTCCCTTCTGAAATTTGGTTTCACAGCTTACCCTAATCATTACTTTGATGTCAAATGTAAACCTTAACTACCCCTTGCAAGGACAAAGAAAGAGACTTAGGCAATGGTATCTTTGTTGCCACACTGCAAAAGCAGGTAGCTCTTACTTGCAAGTTTGCTATTTTTTAAATGAATGCATCAAAGTGCCTCTTCCCAAATAATCTGTTAAGGGATTATTGTATCTCTGACATTCCCATAATTTGTCTGTGAAGCGTGCAGGAAACTGATATTCATTTCCTCATTTACTTTCCCAATTAAGAAAGAGCAAATGAGTTCAGATGACTTGTCTAGGGTCATAGAGCAAGTCAGTGGCAAGAACCTGAGTCTATTAATTCCAGTCAGACAGGACAGACACATTGAGCATTGCTAGTAAGCTCAGCTCACTCTGTAACCACAGAGAAGACAGAAGTCAGATATTTGTTACTGAGATTTTCTCAGGGTGAGACCCACTGACCTGCAGAGGATTGATTGAGCCTTCAGCACTGCCAAACCCAATGAGGGTAGCTCACTAGTAAATTAAATCTTGGCTTATGGTTTGTCTTCTAATTCTTAGTAAAATCTTGGGATGAATCAGGAAAGCATCCTATTTCCAAATATCATAGGTGACTAACAGAAATATTTTATTAGTCCATATTTTGTTCAATTTCCACAACCAAGAAGTGGGCTGAAATTTGTGTTCATAATGTATTTCATTAATCATGATATATCCTAGTTTCTAAGTCTAAACAGTATTTATTCCCAGATTATTAACTCCAGCTGCACTCGGATCTTGGTTTCCATTTATGCCTGAGACCCTGGCACATGATGATACTTTTTGGTGAATGTTAAGGGTTTCTGTGACATCTGTTGTCCACTGATAGATGAAGCTTTATCCAAAATGAAGGGTTCTCAGCAGGTCTAAGTCATCTCTCAAGAAGTTTCTTTATCCATAACAACAAAAATGTAAGTGAGGATGTGACTATTAACATGACAGAAGGCGAGGCCCTGGGTGGCTCAGTCCATTAAGCCTCCAACACTTGATTTTCACTGACTTCATGATCTCAGGGCTGTGAGATCAAGCCCTGAGTCCACAAAGTGGGTGAAGGCTGTTTAAGACTTTCCCTCTTCCCAGTCCCTCCCCTGCCTCTTTCCCCCTTAAAACCAAAACAAACAAACATTACAGAAGGCAAACCCTACAGAACTCAGAGTAAAATCCAGTCTCGGGAGGTCAAACTGCTAGATGAGGCTGTAAGTTTTGCCAACTCTGGTCACAGATGTTTTTACTCCCACAGTGACTTCCATATGGGAAGTTAGTAGTAGTACTCTTTTTACTCCTCATAGTGGAGGTCAGGCCTCCTAGGAGAAAGAGAGAAACCCACTACAGGATATTTAGGGGAACTTTTGAGTCCTAAGGTCATATAACTCTACTGATTCTTAAACACATTTAGGGAAAAGATTTCTCTACCTACTTGACATCCCCAACTATAAAGAAAATTCCAGAGAAAAAAAATCCACATAAGTGTTTTAAGGGTCACAAATTGTTTTAGTACGAACATTAACCCCATAGACAATGCCTAGAAAACAATGAGAAAATGGAAGGCCACTGCCTTCAGCTGCATTATTTTGCATTTTACAGTTTGGCCTCTATCTCAATGCCAAGCTCTGAAATAGTGTTTCTCAACCTTTTTTCATTATCATCGCCTTAAGAAATAGTTTTCTACTTTTTATTTCCTGAATGCCTTCCTTCCCCTGAAATGTTAACATGACAAATATACTGCACAAATAATGAATCTATCTGTGCTATATTTTAAAAAATTGTATTTTTTCTCCTCTTCCCCAAAATCAAATTGTTGTCCCCTTAAGACAGACAACACCCCCATTTTGAGCTTAACAGAGCTCAAAATATTGACTCACACATTTAAACAGAATCAAGTTATAATGGTGATCCAGTATGAAAGATATACTTTATATTTTTCTAGAATTCATTAATATTTTGAGTCTTTATGTCTATTTATTTATAGGATAATAACTGGCAAGTTTTCTATAACTTACTAATGACAATTTTGGTGGACTCTAAGTACAAGAACTAAAATCTCCTCATCTCTAAAAGAAGGCCAGTGATCTTGGAATCATGGTTAGTAATATTTATTAATTTAGCATAATTCAGTAATCTCCCAGAATGATCAAAGACAGGATGATAATGAATGATTTCATCAATTAGATACTTTTATCCATCTTGATGAAATTGTCTTATTAATCCTCTAGATCTAGAGACATTCATGAATCTCCAAGGTACCAAAAATTCATTCATCTTCCTAATAACACCAAATTTCCCTATGAGAACTCTACCCCACTGTGCAGGGTAAGTAGAATATAGTAAATGCAGAGCCTAACATAGGTGCTTGCTTTTCTTGCGGAAGTGAGAAAAGCCTGATATTTGTTCTCACTTCAAAGGAACATGTGTGTAGCCAAAGATGCATGCTCTCCTGCAACTTGAAACTTCAAGCAAATAAAGCAATAAAGAGAAAAACAGGACATTTATTCACCCCTATGGGTCATCCAAAACAGATTGGTGCATAGAGGAAGCATGGCTGAGTAAACTACTCTCTTGCTTTCTCAAACTATTCTGGTCTTTCACCTTTTTATAAGTCATGTACTACCTCTTTTTAATTTCATTAGTCCACTGTTTCTTTCCAGCACACTGTTCTGTTGTTTAAATTCACTGTTGGTTTCTACTTCTCCCAAAATTCTAAAAGCACCAGAAATTTGATAAGATGAATTGATCAGTTACTTTGGTAAGTCTCTAGGGAATATTATAAAACCATGTATCCAATACAGTAGTCACAACCACATGTAGTTCTTATTTAAATTTAAATTTACTGTTTTGGGTAATAGGGACACTTTATAATATTAATTCTTCCAATTAATGAATATGGGATATCTTTCCATTTTATTTACATTTCCTTCAATTTCTGTCATTAATATTTTGTAATTTTCAGTGTAGAGTTCTTTTACTTCCTCATTTAAATTTATTCATAACTCTTTATTACTGATGCTATTATAAACAGGATTGGTTTCTTAATTTCTCTTTCAGATAGCTCATAGTTAGCACATAGATATGCTACTGATTTTGGTATGTTAGTTTTGTATCCTTCAACGTTACAGAATTCATTTATTAATTCTTACAGGTTTTTTGACTACATGTCATTTGCAGAAACAACTTTACTTCTTCCTTTCCAGTTTGGATGCCTTTTAATTATTTTTCTTCCCTAATTACTCTGGCTGGAATTTCCAGTGTTATGATGAATAAAAGGGGCATCCTTATCTTGTTCCTGATATTAGAGGAAAAGCTTTATAGAAATTCAATGCAATCTCTACCAAAATCCCAATGGAATTTTTCACAGAAATAGAAAAACAATCCTAAAATTCATATAGAACAGCCCAAGACACCTAATGGCCAAAAGAATCCTGGGGGGGGGCGGTAAAAAACTATAGGCAGCACACTGCTTGCTTTCAAAATATACTACAGAGCTGTAGTAATCAAAATAGTATGTGACCAACATAAAATCAGACATATAGGCCAATGAGCCAGAATAGAGTCCAGAAATAAATCCATGCATACAAGGCCAATATATTTTCAACAAACATTCCAAGAACACAGAATATGGTAGGCAAAATGGGTGAAGATGATCAAAAGGTACAGACATCCATTTATAAGACAAATAAACCCTGGGGATTTAGTATGTAGGATGGTGACATTAGTAATACTATGTCATAGATTTGAAAGTTGCTAAGAGTGTACATATTAAAAGTTCCCATTATATGAGAAGAAAATTTGCAACCATATGTGGTGGTAGATGTTAACTAAACTTTCAGGATGTGTAGGTGTGTGTATATATGTGGGGGGGTGTGTGTGCACACGCGCATGCACGTATGTGTATATATATACACACTTATGCTTATATGTATACTATTGTTGTACACCTAAACTAATAGACTGTTGTACTGCTGTTGCACACCTAAACTAATATACTGTTACATAACAATTATACTTCAATAAAGAAAAATCAACTCAAAAAGTACTACAAACTCTAAGGTATGACCTAAACTATGAACTACTAGAAGAAAACATAAGGAAAAACTTCTGGACATTGGTCTGGGCAATGATATTTTTGGACATGACCCCTAAATCACAAGCAACTAAAGCAAAAATAGACAAAGGAGAAAATGCATCAAACGAAACTTCTGCATGGCAAAAAGAAACAACAGAGTGAAGAGACAACCTATGGAATGGGAGAAAATATCTACAAAATGTACATCTGTAAAAGGGTTGATATCCCAAATATATAAGGAACTCAAAAAATTCAATAGAAAGAAAACAATCTGATTTTTAAATGAGCGAAGAATTTGAAGACATTTCTCAAATAGTCATAGAAATGGCTAGTAGGTATATGAAAGGGTGATCCACATTACTAAACATCAGGAAAATGCAAATCAAAACCTCAATGAGATAGGACCTCACATCTGTTGTGATGGCTATTATTGAAAAGATAAGAGATGAGAAGTGTTGGTGAGGGTAGGGAGCAAAGGAATGCTATACAGACAGCAGGAAGGAAAATTGGTACTGCCATTTATGGACAACAGAATGGAGGTTCCTCAAAAAATTGAAAATAGAACCACCATATGATCCTGCAATCCCACTTCAGGGCACATAATTAAAGGAAATGAAATCAGTATCTCTAAGAGCTATCTGCACGCCCAAGTCTACTGCAGCCTTACTCACAAGAGCAAAGATCTGGAAACGGTCTAAGTGTCTATCAGTGGATGAATGGATAAAGAAAATATGCTAGAAAACACATATATAAAATACGGAATTCTGTTCCACATAATGGAATATTATTCAACCTTAAAAATAGAAAACCTTGATATGCTGATGAACTTGGAGGACATTAAGCTAAGTGAAATAAGCCAGTCATAGAAAGACAAATAACTGCATGATGCCACTTCCATGTGGAATCCAAAATAGAAAAATTCAGAGAAGCAGAAGATTGACTGATGGCTGCCAGGGATGGGGGTGTGGAAAACAGAGAAGTATTGATCAAAGTGTGCCAAGTTTCAGCTGTGCGGGATGAATCCGTTCTGGAGACCAAATGTAGGGCACCGTGTACAGTTAGTAACACTGTGTTGAAATCTGTTTGAAGGGTAGATTTTAGCTGATCCAACACACACACACACACACACGGTAACTTTGTGAGGTGGTGGGTATGTTATTTAGCTTGACTGTGGTCATTTCACAATATACATGTATATCAAAACAACACGTCACACACTTTAAACAGATACAGATTTTATGTTTCAATTTTACCTCAAAAAGGTAGAAAAATTAAATTAAATTCAATTAAAATGAAATAAAAACAAAAATTCAGGCCCTCAGTTGCACTGGATACATTCCAAGTGTTCAATAGCCAAATTAACTAGCGGCTAACATACCAGAGAGCAAAGGCATAGAACAATTCTGTCATCACAGAAACTTAAATTAGATAGCTCAATTCTAAAGTGCTTATGATCCATGATGGAATATGAGATATAGTATCAAGAAATCCTCCGAGAAGAATAAAAATCGGCTTCTGAGAACAGGATCTGTTATTTCTAAGATTTAGTGTGATGAAATCTGGTACGAATGAATAACATCTACCACAGTACCTGATACATGGCAATAATCAAAATGTATTGAATTAATTAAAAGCCATTTTGTCAAAGCTTCCTAAGCTACAATGATTAAAAAAAAAACCCTCCAATTTTTACCATTTCTGCTCTTTTTGTTACTTACCTTCCCCCATGTCACTTGGAAGAAATCAAGGACCTAGTTGACACCTCTTAGGTTTCTGTCACAGAAGAAAACCTGAAATGAGATTATAAATATGAGTGCTTTGAAAAGTAAGATGCTCAAAGGTAGCATTGTGTATAATGTGTTCTGTGGACATTTAAAGGTAATCGTTTATTTTTAATAGGTTGGGTGATCCTGGTAATAAGTTAGGAAAGCAAAGTCTATGGTACACAAATGCGGAAGGATAATATTTTTTGAGATAGGAACCAGTTATCTTTTGCTTCAGACAGTTCCTACTCCTGCACTGCTCCAATTAAAGCCACTGTTCTTTTCTGTATGCAGTGCCGGGGTTGGGGGGCAGATAGGAATATAGAAAGCAGAGAAAACAATTGCCATCCTAGAGTTGGCTTCCAGAAGTCTAACTCCTAAGGGGAAAAACACGATTGGAGGCAGAGACAAATAACTTGGGAGAAGTATTAGTAGTGAAAGCAGCGTGTACAGCCTTCCCACCCACTCTAGAAAGATGGTTTTCTAGACGAGGAGAAGAAGAGGGAGGAAAAAAAGAGAAGAGAATTGGTGAGTAGAGACATTGGTTGGTTCTGGAAAGAGAGACTCTGAGACTCTCTCTGGAAGGTGTGATCCCTGCAAATGAAATCTCTGTTGTTTGCATCATGTCTCTGCAGAGGACCACTTAGGTAACAGAGAGCTCTCTGTCCCAGTGCAGCCAAAATGCAATCAGCCACACTTGACTTTTTTTTTTTTTTTTTTTAATGCCCCAATGTATTTTTTTTTATTTTTCTCCCAATTTATTTATTTTCAGAAAAACAGTATTCATTATTTTTTTCACCACACCCAGTGCTCCATGCAAGCTGTGCCCTCTATAATACCCACCACCTGGTACCCCAACCTCCCACCCCCCCACCACTTCAAACCCCTCAGACTGTTTTTCAGAGTCCATAGTCTCTCATGGTTCACCTCCCCTTCCAATTTACCCAAATTCCCTACTACTCTCTAACGCCCCTTGTCCTCCATGCTATTGACTTAGAGAGGAAGCGGGAGCACGGAACCTAAAAGGGCCAAGCGGAATGGAATGAATACTCAATGATCTGCTTTGACTGAAAATGCAGGGCCACGCAGGAGGAAGAACATGTCAGAGGACACTTGCATGGACAGATTTCTAAAAGAGCAGACAGCCTTACCATGGGGGCAAAAGAACACTCACGCAAAGCAGAGCCCCATGCTGGCTGTCACCATCCAGAGAAAAGCTTGGAAAAACACCACTTGCTGCGAAAGGGAAAGAACAGATACTTTGCAGCTGCGGGAGACAGGCAGTTTCCCCACATTGTCAGCATGGCATGGAGAATCGCGTTTGAGCAGGCACAGCTGGACACATCTTGGATCCTATCTGGGAGAGGGATCTGCTCTTGCTGGGGAGCCTTTACACGAGACTTTCATGTGAACGGCCTTGCAGTTTGGGTGTAGGCTGCTTAGGGAAGAATCATGACCGTGAGGGAGCCCTGTTTCTTTAGAACATCTTGGAACACACTCGGGAAAATGCTCGTTTGCTCAAATGGCTTTTGCCCGTCTACTAGCTTAAATCAAGTTATTGATGAGACACATTTTTAAGTGGACTGGAGGCAAAAAAAAGAAAGGAGTGATTTTGGAACATGGGTCACTGAAACATGGTATGGGCCGTATAAGCCAGGCTATCAGTGAGGCACTGAGCAACCGGAGGGGGAGTTCATGCTTCTTGGATCTCGTGCATGTGGGAGTAAATCACCCTAGAATGAGAGTGGAACGCAAAAATGGAACAAAAAGGAAAAAAAAAGGTGGAAAGAGGAGACTCTAGGGAATGAGGTCCTGAGGCAATTTAGAGCCATAAAATTTTGACATACAAAATGATCAATAATAATTAATAAGTTGGAAATTCTCTGATTAATAAGTTGGAAATTCAGGCTAAATTATAATTTTTTAAAGAATTACATACTTAATATAAATAGAGAAGCAACTGGTGCCCAAAGAAATCATTCTATAATAGAATGTTAATAAAATAAAAGCAATCATTTAAAATGATGTTTAAGAAAAATCTTGTAACGTGGAAATTGTTTGTTATATTTAAAGACTTAAATTAGATGTATTATATGCATAGTATAAGTTATATAAAATTACCAAATACATTGAAAATTAGTAATAGTCACCTCGGGATAGAGCTAGTGTTTTGATTGTTCTGCTCTTCTAAATGTTCCTAATGTTCTATAATAATTAGACATTATTTTTATAATGCAAAAATGAACCTTACTTGAAATAGTATCTGCACCCTTATCAGTTTTCAAATGAAGACATGAATTAAACAAAACTTAACTAGGTCTGACATAATTAAAGTTTAATTTTTGAAAAATGATCCCTTTACTATTCAGGTTATATAATACTAATTACATTCAATTCATTCACTTTTTCAATTTAGCCATCTGTTTCTCACGTATTATTTCATTCAGCTATTTATCTTTTTTTTTTTTTAAAGATTTTATTTATTTATTTGACAGAGAGAAATCACAAGTAGATGGAGAGGCAGGCAGAAAGAGAGAGAGGGAAGCAGGCTCCCTGCTGAGCAGAGAGCCCGATGTGGGACTCGATCCCCGGACCCTGAGATCATGACCTGAGCTAAAGGCAGCGGCTTAACCCACTGAGCAACCCAGGCGCCCCCAGCTATTTATCTTTAACAAAACTTTCATGACAGATGTCAGCAAATTATAGTCCATTGACCAAACCCAATCCACCCCCTAGTTTTATATGGCTTGCTAGCCAAGAATGGTTTTTAAATTTTTATAGTTGAAAAAAAAAATAAAAAGAAAATACCATTTGGTGAAACACCAAAATTCTATGAAATTCAAATTGTGACCTTGGTCACAATTCCTTATCTCTAAAAGAAAGTGACTGGTTCAAAATATGTTTTAAATTTCTCTTGATCTCAGTTTTGGAGAGCAAGAAGGCACACACAAACAGAACAAGGCAGCTCTAGAGTGCTGCCTGAAATAGTGGGGGCTCCCATAGGCATCTCAAAGGCAATAAAATATTCTATCATTAATTCTAAACTCCACCCCTGAAATCATTTACCTAACCATCTGATACAACTGAAACATCCCTGGTTTGCTGTACCAAATGAATCAAATCAAGAGCATAACTGCAAGTGCACTTAGAGTTTGCAAACATGGTACCCCAAACCTTAAGGAGCCCACGTGGAACTGCTCTCTACCATAACAACATGTACGTCCATTTCAGAGCTTTGAATATCTAGAACAGATGAGACCAGTAATCTTTCAGATAAACCCTCAACTCTCAGACGTTTAGAAAAGTGAATGAGAATTCCCTAATGCCTCCAAGGTGCCTACTATATCCAGATATCCAGAAGAAGTGTTTTTTTTTTCCTTTAAATTGTGTTACAATGACTCAAATAGAAGCTTTAAGCACAAGAGTCCGTGATAGTTCCTGGAGGTCTTTCTAATCATAATATCTATAAGAGCATATTGGGCTAGTGATAAAAGGAAATCTTAGGGCCCTGGATGGCTCAGTTGGTTAAGCTCCTGCCTTCAACTCAGGGTCCTGGGATTGAGTCCTGCATCAGGCTCCCTGATGAGCGGGGAGTCTGCTTCTCCTTCTGCCTGCTGCTCCCCCTGCCTGTGCTCCTCTCTCTCTCTGACAAATAAATAAATAAAAGCTTAAAAAAATGGAATCTTACACGACAGAATTTGTTTAAGCTAAAAGAATGTGATAGGTGGGTGGTGAACTCAAGCTAACACAATTAACATTTATCAGAGATACGTATGAAAATATGCACTTAGGTCTAAATAATCTACCATACAGGTCAGGGAACACTTACTTTAACAGTGTTCCTTAGTGAAAAAGGACATAAGTTTCACAGACAGCTAGCCAAATACATGTCAACTTTTAAAGTCCTTGCATCATACTAAGAGGGAGAATATGATGTAGTCTCCAGTAAAAAAGGTCCCACACTTGTTTTTGTGCCCTGCTGTGGCCCTCCTGAAATATTTAACAGCTACTCATCAAGGGGCCTTGTATTTTAATTTTGCACTGGGTCCTGCTAATTATCTAGCTGGTCATGGCCTCCATCCTCATAAAATATATGAACTAACACTCTATCCATAGGAGCTGAGTACCTGGACAGTGGAAGTTCATAAATCCATGGTTATTCTCTCTTCGCCCCACTCCCACCTAATCTCATGCTTACCCACCCTGACCTGTGCCCTAGGAGGCTTATTTTGTAAGTCAGGGGACAAAACACTGAACACACAGTTTTAATATTTCTCATTCAGCATTATATCCTGTATTTCTATCCATTTTTAGGAGTTCTTGGAGAAAATGATTCTTTACTTTATAAAATTTTAAATGATGATGAAAGTAGTGTAATTTATTTCTCTACAGCCTGGTAGTTGGATACTTCAGATGTTTTCAATAGTTTCCTATTAAAAATATGAATATAATTTTATATCTTTTCATGTTTGACTTTTATTTAAAATTCCTAGAAGTGAAATCCAAAGATTCAAATAGTATGAAATTTTTAAGACCATCAATACACATTGCCAAATCCAGAAAATCTATAACCATTGTACTCCCATCAGGTGGGGGAGTCAACTTCATCAACAAAATTTATAAATGATTATCAACTGATAAATGAAAATGGGATTTCTTACTTTAAATTGAGTGTATTTGAATAATATTAAAGTGAACCATTTTTATATGTATATTGGTCATAGGGTTTCATTATCTTTGAAATATCTACTCATGTAATTTACCTACTTTTCTCTGAGGACATTAGCATATTCTTTTATTTTGTACAAGCTTTCATATATAAATGATTTATCTATACTATTTGCGTCAGGGTACCACTTTTAGGTAATCACTTTAGATAATATTATGTGGCATAAAATTCAAAATACGGTGACTCACTTACAATGAAAATAAAATTCTCTGAATAAGACAAATAGGATGGATTTGTTTTTCAGCCACTCTTTTTTTTTTTTTAAGATTTTATTTTTTATTTATTTGACGGACAGAGATTACAAGTAGGCAGAGAGGCAGGCAGAGAGAGAGGAAGGGAAGCAGGCTCCCCGCTGAAAGAGAGCCTGATGCGGGCTTAATCCCAGACCCTGGGATCATGACCTGAGTTGAAGGCAGAGGCTTTAACCTACTGAGCCACCCAGGCACCCTCAACCACTCTTTTTTTAAACCTTCTTCCTTTGTTCAATATCCTATTGACATTTTGAGGAAAAAAAAAAAAGGCATAAAAAAAATTAAAAATTATAAACATGCTCCAGGAAGCCAAGAAATACTCAATTGAATAAAATGCATTGTTTAAGAAAAGTGTAGGTGGAGTTCTCTCTCTGCTCCTGAAGGACCACTTTGTTGCTGGTACATCTATTGCCCCCAGCAGAGCACATTGATCTCAGTACTATCTTGCTCTTAACCTTGCATTTTTGCCTTCCAGTAACGTTCAAAAACTATTACATGAATTCAAAATACTTTGCTCTGCTTAAAAATCAAGGTCATGGAAATTGCATTTAAATCGGTACAATTTACTACACCCTCTAACCTCAGCTGCCAATCTGTTTAAAGTGAGAGCTTCACATGATTGGTAAGGAGGGCTGGTGCTAAGTCAGTGAAAGTAACAGTCACTGGGATTCAACAACCAAAGAACAAATAATCCAGTCAAGAAATGGGCAAAAGATCAGAACAGATATTTCTGCAAAGAAGACATCCAAATGGCCAACAGACACATGAAAAAGTGCTCCACATCACTCGGCATCAGGGAAATACAAATCAAAACCACAGTGAGATACAACCTCATATCAGTCAGATTGGCTAAAATTAACAAGTCAGGAAATGACAGATGTTGACGAGGATTTGGAAAAGGAGGAACCCTCTTACACTGTTTGTGGGAATGCAAGCTGGTGCGGCCACTCTGGAAAACAGTATGGAGTTTCCTCAAAAAGCTGAAAATAGAGCTATCCTATGACCTAGCAATTACACTACTGGGTATTTACCCTAAAGATACAAATGTAGTGATCCGAAGGGGCACATGCACCCAAATGTTTATAGCAGCAATGTCCACAATAGCCAAACTATGGAAAGAGCTAGATGTCCATCAACAGATGAATGGATAAAAAGATGTGATATACACAATGTAATACTATGCAGCCATCAAAAGAAACGAAATTGTGCCATTTGCAATGACATGGATGGAACTAAAGGGTATTATGCTAATACTAGAGGGTATTATGCTAAGTCAGAGAAAGACAATTATCATATGATCTCTCTGATATGAGTAATTTGAGAGGCAGAGAGCAGGGGGTCATGGGGGGTAGGGAGGGGAAAAATGAAACAAGACAGAATTGGAAGGGAGACAAACCATAAGAAACTCTTAATCTCATGAAACAAACTGAGGGTTGCTGGGGGGGGGGGTAGTGCAATAGGGATAGGGTGCCTGGGTTATGGACATTGGGGAGGGTATGTGCTATGGTGAATGCTGTGAATGTGTAAGCATGATGATTCACAGACCCATACTCCTTGAGCAAATAATACATTATATGTTAATTAAAAAAAAGAAAGAAAGAAAGAAAGAAAGAAAGAAAAAAAGACTCACTGGTTTTCCATCCTCTTATCATCCAGCTTCTTAGTCAATGTATAGACTCATGGGAAATATTTGGAAGGCAACATTAAAAAAAAAAGATAAGTCCCATAGGACAGTTAATCAAGTGAATGACATGGCCTACTAAGCCAGTCTGAACCATCAGAAGATCATATAAGCATACTGAGAAAAGCAACTTTCTTTTTCTCTTCTTTTTTTTACAGTTAAAAGTGACGATTTAATGCAGTACAACTGAGTACAAAAATGACTTCTGGTCAACATAGCTTCTTTATCACAAATAAAACCCAGTTGGGGGGGTAAGTGGGCAGGAGTGCATACACAAAGGTGGCAGGGTTTTAGTTCTCTTAAATACAAAAATCTTGGTTTGTCAAATAGGCTCAGTCAAGAGTTTAGCAATATATTTAATATTTGGCAGACAATGGTGAAGTCGAAATCACTTCAAATACATCTGTATCTCGCCCATCTTTTTAGGGATAATTTATGTGTGTAATCAAGTGCACATTATACTAAAAGCAAAATGAAAATTATTGTATTAATGAGAAACCTTCTTTTAATTCTCAGAATTAAGATTCTTTATGTTGAAAAAAAAAGATTCTTTATGTTGAATATATAAACTGATATTCTGCAGTTAATGTAAAATGTCCTGTTTTTTAGGCTTCTGGTGGAGAATACAAGAGTTCATAAGCAATGATGCCTTTCTTCTAATTAATATTGATGGATAATTGATTATGAGTTATAAGATGGAGTCATAATACTATGCAAAGAGTGATATAGAAAGCTAATAATAGCTTTCTAATACCAGGTCTTTCAGACACCCCTGTAGTCTGATATAATATGGGGAAATCACAGAATAATAGTATTTAGCAGCTGGTTGTGACCTCAGCAATCATCTGTTGCAATTACTTCAAGGAACAAATGAGAAAAAACTATGACCTAAATATGTTAAGTGACTAGGTCATGGTCCTGAAGCTAATTACCACCAGAGACTGAAATTGCATTTGGTTCTAATAATACATCAAGTTTTCTCTCTGTTGCACCTGCTGGCAATCCTCTAGAGATCAGACTATGTCAGAATTTACCTATACATTTAAAATCTATTTTGATGGACTCAGAAAGACATTTTAAAGTTAAGAATAGAACAAAGTTATGATTACATAGTATAATTTCAACAAAAGAAGAAATATGTAAATTAATAGCATCATCTACAGACAGGGGATTTGAGTTTTTAACTATCTTCTCTATAATTTTCTGTATCTTCTGTCATTTATAACATAATAACATAGTTATACATATAAACAATGTGTAACTATTATTATACACACAAACAATGTCTAGTTATTATTATGTACCAGAAGAGAGGAGTATACTATTATATATCCTAGGAAGGATACCATATAATATACAATTGGTATATGATAAAATATGTTTTAAGATATATATTACATAAAATTTATTATAATATACTTTTACACTCACAGGAAATTGGTATCAGTGTTTCTCAAAACATTATTTTTTTAACACAAGTCTGTTAGGATGACCCTCACCATAAGAGCTTGGTGGAGAAGAAATCAGTTTTGGAAATACTACAGATGGAAACACTCTGCCTCCAATGAATGATTCACAGTTCTCACTGACATCTGAATAGTTCTGAGACCTGCTACGGCAAAGAAAGCAACTTACATTTATTTAAGCCAGCACTTCCCTAAGTTATCTGAACGCAGCACTGTTAGGAGGGATTGGTACACTTACACTAAATAAGGTTTCACAAAACACACTTGGGGAAACCTCAGATCTCTTTGCAATTCCAGATCAACCACTCACAGGAAGGTCAAGCATTTAAGGCTTTTAACTGAGTATTGCTTACACATACTTTTATGGTACATTTATAAAATGAACGGTAGGTTTGAAATGTATAAATAATTGAGCCTATATCCAAAATTGAGCCCATATCCTTTTTTAAACTGTGAGACTAATGAAATAGGCAATGAGAAGGGGATTTCTGTGAGTTATTACTGTAAGTTTTCTTCACATTTTTTGCTCAATGATTTTAATGTTTGAGATGATTAATTTTAATTTTGCTTCTTTCCCAGGGCTTTCTTATGGACGATCAATAGTCAAGAACAACAGTTGAAGTAAGGCCAGAGTCATGTCACTTTCTTTACCTTGGTCTGAATTCTAAGGCTTAAAATGGGATTAGTTCCATGACTATTTTCATATCTGGGGCATCAAATCAGCATATTGACTTCAGAAATCAAATAACTTAAGACATAGTTGAGTATGTATATACTTTCCATTTCTCTTCCTTCTGAAACCCTCAGCCCATATTTAAAATACTTCCACTCAAATATTTCCATTTACTCAATGGCTGTGCCTCTCAGCATCTTTGTGCCTCAGTTTTTCCATCTTTTTGTCCATTAAATGGGAAGGAGAATGGCACCGGCCATCAGATTTACGTAAAATTAAGTAAGTTACCACATGATGTGTGCTTAGAACAGTGCCGGACATGCAATACCTTCTCAGTGTTAGGTATTAATCTGAAATGGGATATAGTTTTTTCTCTCCCACTTTTCCTATTATTGGAAACAAAACTACTGTGTCATCTTCGCTTTCTCTTTTATTTCTCAACACTACAAACTATACACACACATAAAAAATTTACTTTTATCATACACAGACACACACACACACACACACACACACACACACACCACAAAACACACATATTATGCAATCCGTTTAGAAGTCTTTTGTTTCCTCCTCTGAAACCACTGTTAAATCTATTCCTTTTCTTCCATCTTGTATTCTCACTACTACATTAGGGTTCATTCTCTTGTATCTGTATCTTGTATCTTGTATCTTGTATCTGAACTAGTATAATAGAGCACTCAATCTCTGTCCTTGAAAATTATTTCTTCCCAAATCTATCCTGTAAACAATACATCTAAAATTTCATTTTCATTAAGTCAGTTCTCAGCTCATAAGCTATCACTAACTTCCTATTTCTTACAGGATTAAAATCTAAACTCTAAAGACAATTCCAGGCAGTCTATACACAAGCCACATAACCTACTCCACACTCCCCAAATGCAGTCCCCACCCCAATTTTCATTTGTGCTGTGCCACCGGTGTGAAATAATCAGATCCCTCTTCTCTGTCGTTCTAAATGGGACTAACTGAACTTGAAGACTCAGCCCAAGTCATTTTTCTTCTACTTTTCTTCTACTACTTTTCTATCTACTTTTCTTCTACTCCCCGGATACTTTCATCCTGATATAAACTTTTTACCATCTTCTGAATCTCTGACAATTCCTTAAAATGACTTCTTTAACATATGTTCCATGTTTTGGGTGAAAGGTCCATTCTATTTTGAATGTTTATAATGAATCTTGATGTCTTGGCAGAAGTGTGTGGGGAGGAGAGATATATGCCCAGAGTAACTGTCTGTTCTGGTAAGAACAAAGTACTGCCCCCTCCACAATGGAAGGGGCTCAGTATAATCAATCTGCCACAAGTTAGCTGCTGGATTGACCCAGGGAATGGGACCATACTGTGGGCTCGGAGTTGGGCTGGTATCTGTTGTTGGAAAATAGGGTACTCAGCAATCGTCATAGCCACTCATCTGAACAAGCAGAAGCCTATGTTGCTGAGCCCGGGAAACCTCTCTGCTAGCCATATGGCCACTTTGTTTATGAACCCATTAAATAATACCAGGAATCAGGAAGGAAAGGGGTATTCATAGAACATGTCATCCCACTCACTTGCTTTATTACATTATCCTTCACTGAGGTCACCCACTGGTGAGCATTCACATAAGGTACAATTATTTCAAATATCTTTACTTTTTTTTTTTTTTTTTGCCCAAAAAGGTTTCCTCACATACTTTTCCCTTTCAAGGAAGTGGCTTACATGACTGTAGGGGTTAGGTAGGCAAGTCCAAAATCCAGAGAGTAGGCCATAGGAAACTGACTTTGAAATAGTCAGGCAGGGAATGAATCTGTTATTCAGTTTGGTCTCAACTTTACTTCTAAGGTTGACCAACTCATTGAATCAGGCCCATTCAGTTTATCTAGATTAGCCTCCCTTACTGAACTTCAACTGATTATGGACTTGAATCACTTTAGCAGAACATTTTCACAGCCAACACCTAGACTGGTATTTATATTTGACCGAATAATAGTGGACTGTAGCCCCACCAAGTTAATGCATCAGAAGATGCATCACAGTGAAGTTGACATATACTGAGGCAGGAAGACAGAGGGAAAAACTGAAGAAGAAAGGTTCAGAGATTAGTTTCTAGACATGTTAAGTTTGACATGCTTATTGGAAACCGAAGTGAAGGCTACCTGGGTGGCTCAGTTGGTTAAGTAACTCCCTTTGGCTCAGGTCATGATCCTGGAGTCCCGGGATTGAGTCCCACATTGGGCTCCCTGCTCGGCAGGGAGTCTGCTTCTCCCTCTGACCTCTCCCCTCTCATGTTCTCTCTCCCTCTCTCAAATAATTAAATCTTTAAAAAAGAAAAAAATAGAAACCTACATGAATATATCAAGAAGGTAGTTAGATATACAGATCTAGACCTGAAGGTGCTGAAAAATACCTTTGAGCACTGTAAGCTATTTAAAACCACGAGCCTGGATGAGATCACTGAGGCAGTGAGCCCGCAGGTACATCAGTACTAAATCTGAGACATGAATGATAAACCAGCAAAGAATACTAAGAAGGAAAAACCATCTGAAGCAAACACAGGAAAACACAGCAGCTTGGAATCCAAGTGAAGAAAGTATTTAAAGAAGGAAGGAGGGTCTCACTGTATCAAAAACAGCATATTCATCCAGGTAAAATGAAGAATAAAATTTGAACACTGTACTAAAAAATGCAAGTGTGGGTGCCTGGGTGGCTCAGTGGATTAAGCTGCTGCCTTCGGCTCAGGTCATGATCTCAGTGTCCTGGGATTGAGCCCTACATCGGGCTCTCTGCTCAGCAGGGAGCCTGCTTCCCCTTCTCTCTCTGCCTGACTCTCTGCCTACTCTGATCTCTCTGTCAAACAAAATAAATAAAATCTTAAAAAAAATGCAAGTGCTATTTGGTGATCTTAGAAGAGCTAATGATAAAGGATGTGGTATGATTAGTCCTACCGGATTGATGATAGGTGGTCTCATCCAGACTACGAATTTAATGCATTGGCAGTAGGTTGGGAAGGGAGGGGGTTTAAGATCTGGGACTTCTTCATTCTGCTAATGGTTAAGTAGAGAGTGGTATAATCTTATCAGAAACACATAGTGGTTGGGGATGCCTTTTGGACTCCAATGGAAGCAAAAAGGCCAGGAAAACCCAACATGATTTATATGTCATCTCCTTTGAAGAGCTAAAGCACCCATATGTATTTCTAACAAGGAAACCTGAAATTATTTGTTTTAATAATTATTCAATGGAACTATTACTTTTAACTATCCCATGTTCTATCTTAAAACAATTTGCAGAAATTCTTGGGTAATACTACATCTGACATCAATTACCATATATGTTGTAGAATGCCTCTAAAATAATTTTCTTTTTTATAAAAACAAGAAAAAAAATCTATATTTATTCATAAATGAAAACAGTTTGGTGAACTGTGTTATCACTCAGCTTAATACAATGCTTCAAGATAACAAACCCATCCAAGGCCTCGAGCACAGAATTGAACGGGAGAACAAGACAGAGGCAAATGTGTGTATGTGTGTGTGTGTGTTGCTTACAAAGGAGTGCACATGCATGCCACCTGTGTTTTCATTTACCCTTCTTCAGAATCAGATGTCAATTTAAGCACAGATGATTTTATTTTATTTATTTATTTTTTAATATTTTATTTATTTGACAGACAGAGATCACAAGTAGTCAGGGAAGCAGGCAGAGAGAGAGGAAGAAGCAGGCTCCCTGCTGAGCAGAGAGCCCGATGCGGGGCTCGATCCCAGGACCCTGGGATCATGACCTGAGCCAAAGGCAGCGGCTTAACCCACTGAGCCACCCAGGCACCCCAGCACAGATGATTTTAACTATGAAAGGCCTTTAAATAATTTGAAGAAAAGTTAAGATGCCCTGAATTTTCTCTAAGCCATTATTCCTTAATGCCTTATAAGATTTTTTTTTTAAATAAACCTCTTACAAAATGAAACTGCCTATTAAACACAACTGAGAGAAGTAATTAGATGGTCCCAGAAAAGTCTGATCGAGCTGCAGGGTGATTTATACATTACTTTGACCAGTGTGTTGTTATCCGCTGAGCCCCCTGAGCAGTAACTATCCTAATGGAGTCCTGGCTCTGCTTCCTCCCTTCCTGAAATCATATAGAAGGGGTGTCTGGGTGGCTTAGTCAGTTAAGCATCTGCCCTCAGGGTTCAGGGATCAAGTCCCGCATCAGGCTCCCTGCTCAGTGGGAAGCCTGCTTCTCTCGCTGCCTCTGCCTGCAGCTCCCCCTGCTTGTGTTCCCTCTCTCGCTCTCTCCCTCTCTCTTAAATAAATGAAATATTCTTTAAAAAGAAATGATATAGGAGGATATATCTGAAGTACCAGCACTGGCATCACAATCTCCAAAGACCAGTTCTCAGAAGATGAGACCCAGTTTAAAGATGAGTGAGGTTAGTGACTCTGGAGAATAAGAAATCTGCTGCTTTCTCACTCTCCTGTTCACGTGCACATGAGAACATTGTGCCCTGGCATGCCGCACTAGCCTGGGAGGAACATGAATGGTCCAGCTGATGGCCTCTCATTCCTTCTCTGGTTTAAATCCCATGATTAATCATGATCTTCACCCCCTTGCAAGCACCCTCAACTCCTTTGCCCACCTCCTATCAACATAAATTCTTGGCAAAGCTTCAGCGTATGTTAACCCCATTTATTTGCCAGCTGCCCCCCTGCAGCAGAAACAGGCTGTAGACATGAGGCTGGTGAGGCGCCCACCGTGACACGGACTCGCTTCACTTCCATTTAATGACAGTGAACCTCAGCAGGGCACTTGCTGTTGCCGATTACTGATCACCTACCTTCCCCTGGTCCAACCACTCTCTCTCTTATTTAATACCTTTACCTCTCTCTTCAAACCCTCAACATCTCTTCAACCTCATTTCCAGGTGTTGACCTTGCCTCCCATTGGCTGGAAAAAATGGGAACAGTCAAAAAACAATTCCACATACTCCCACCACTGCATTGACCTACCTACCAGCATCTGGACTCCTGTTCCGTCCTCCCACCAACCAGCACAGATGGAAATGCCCATGCTCTTACCCAAAACGGATACTGAACATAGGTACACCCCTTAACCACCTCCCCCATCAATCCCCACTCACTTGCCGAAGAACATCTCTCCAGCAATTCTCCAGCTCGCTCCTGATCATCAGATTTTCAGTGTACTGGATTGTTCCCAACAACATCCAAACAAGCTGTGATTTCTCCTTCCTTAAGGTTTTCTGTTCCTCACAAGATATGGCACAATGTCACAGCAACACTTCAGGGAGTGTTGAAGGAAATGTCTGCTTGACTCTTGAAAGGAGATGCCTCTACTTGCTTTTCCAATTATTATTCTCCCATCCACTCTTAAACCCATTCTACTGCAGCTTCCACCCTACCACTGCACTGAATCTGTTCTGTCAAGATGCCCACCAGTTTCCACTTGGATTGGCAGCATTTGACACGGTCACTCCTTCTTCTTTGATGTACATTCTTCAGTTGCTTCTAGAACATGCGTCTACACTCTTCTGGATTTCTCCTCTATCTTTTGTTCTCAGTCTCTTTTTCTTGTTCTTCCTCTTCTCCTTACCTTCTTGATGTCGGAGTGCCCCAGGGTTTGGTCTTCAGTCTTCTTCCCTGCTCTATTTATATATTCCCTTTCTTAGTGACCTTAGCTTGAAATTCTTGGCATCATTCTTGGTGCCTCAGTTTATCTTAGTGGGTGAGTCAGAAATCTCTTGGCTTTACTTTGAAAAATACATACAGAATAATCACCCCTAAGTCCTCCGCTTGCTACTTTTACTGTTTTAATCATCATTATCTCTTACCCGGATCATTGTCACAGCATCCTAACTTGTATTGTACTTAACACCTTTGTCCCTAGAGTCTATTGTCAACAGAGCTGTCCAAAGACTCCCATTAAAACAGTGCTCCAAAAAGGTATTTTCCTTGATTAAAATCTTTCAATGGCTCATGATTTCACTCAGAGTAGAAGTCTGCAAAGTCCTAAAAGTCTATTTGTGACTTTAACTCAACACTTATCCCTAGTACTTTTTGCCTTCTCTCATTTCACTCCAGCCTGGCTTTTCTCAGTCATATAAAGAATGCTCTTACCCAAGCATTTGCACTTCCTGTCCCCCATGCCTGACCCATTTTACTCCAGATATCACACTGTTAACTCCTCACCTCTTTCCTGACCTCCCCTTCCCTTCCAGTAGATCACTCCCTTCTCTGGACAATCTGCACCTGCCTTATACTGTCTTTTCTTTCAGACTATTAGTCCCTCCAAGGTGGGATCTGTATTCTACTCCTCTCTGTACCTCAGCATAAGGCCTGGCCAGCACCCATATACATGTAATTAGCATTTATCACATCAAACTTCTTAAGGAGCATAGTTTTTAAAAAAACTTTATAGGTACATGCTAGAAAGCTGGCAAAAGTTCGTAAGACTAGAAGAAAGGATAAAAGTCCCATATCCCCTATTTGAAAAGCTCAGTGTTTTGTTATCTGTTCTCCCAATTGTTTTCCTATGCAAATTTTGGGTGTTTGTTTGAAAGACTTTTTATTTAGTTAAGTGCATACTTACAGTCCACTTTTGAACCCTGACCCTTAGCCTTATTATAATGAGCATGAATGTGGAGGTTTAATATTCTTTTAACACATGCTTCTCTGCTGTGGTTGAATGTTTGGATAATTTCCATTCTTTTTAAACAGAATTTTTAAAGGGCTCCACTCAAGCTATTTCATAGAGATAGGTAAACCTCCTGACCATGCTAAACTAGGGAGTCGCCAAATTCTCCACTTAATTTAATAGGTGGCACTATCCCCATCTCACAACATGAAAGTATGGATTTAATTTGACACCAAATGAACCTCAGTAGAAAGTGTCCCCTTCTCCCAAACAAATGGAAGTTTTAGTCTACGACTATAGAGACTGTTTTCAATAAAAATTTCCACATTTCTTTTAGTAAATTTCCATCTGTCATCCAGAAATATCTTGGATGTTTGCAAAGGCACAAGATGCTTTACATGTTAAGAAAATGTGCTTCCAAGAGCCTTTTTTCCCCTTCTACCAGGTCTTTCTCTGCCAGGAGGAGTAAGTGACTTGTGACCTTTCCTTTTTGACACTAGGGTCATATTCATAACTGATTCAGACTCTTGGAATAGCTGTTAACTGAAGTTTCTGCAGAAATACTGCTGACTCACCTCAGTGCCTGAGGCTGGTGCATCTACAGGTCTGGGAGAGGAGGAGTGAACTCAGTGGCATTGGGTTTTATCCTATTACTGCAGCAGACTGGAAGTTCAATTTGAAGTGCAAATTTGATCTTGTATTGTGGTGCATTTGCTTAATTTACCATTCTATAGAAACATGGAGAAAAAACAGAATATAATATTTTCCTAAACACTGCCAAAAATGATTGATCAAATTAGCTAATAATCATTAAAATGTGTGTTACTAAATTGAAAATACACAGATCAATTTTGCTACTAAACTGTCAGGTTGTATCCATGAGTGAAAGATGGAAAAAGTTGTTCTCTTTCCTATAAATGAGACATGAATAATCTTTTATCCTCACTTTCAGGGTAACTGGTAAGAGTTAATAATTTAAGTTATTATGTCTGGAATTGCAAGAAAGGCAATTCAAATTTAAAACTTTTGACACAATATCCAAAACAACTACAAACCTGAAGACATTAAGCAATGAGAGTCTTGCTCTATTTCCAAGTGACTTATCTTTATTTTCCTTTTTATCTGACTATATAATAATAGCTATTATAAATAATATATTTATATTATTGAATATTATAATATATATAATTTATATATGTTATATATTATATATAAATATATATTTATATATATAATATTTATATTATAAATAATAGCTTATTTAATACTTTCTATGTACCTAATACAATGATAAGCACTTTAAACTTAGATAATCCATACAACTCAATAGGAAAATAAAATTAAAAACTCCCCAATTAAAAAATGCACAGAGCATCTGAATAGACATTTTCCTAAAAATGATACACAAAGAACCAGCAAGTATGTGAAAAGGTACACACTGAGGAAGAGGTGCTCACTAACCATCAGGGGACTGCAAATCAAAACCACAATGAGATATCCCCTTAAGCCTGCTGGGATAATAGGATGACTATTATCAAAAAGACACGAAATAACAATGTTGGTGGGATGTGGAGAAGCAGGAGCCCTGTACGCTATTGGTGGGAATGTAAATTGGTACAACCACTATGGAAAACAGTATGAAGCCTCTGCAAAATATTAAAAATAGAATTACCATATGATCCAGCAGTTCTACTTCTGGATATTTATCTGATGGAAATAAAAACAGTAACTTGAAAAGATAAATGCATCACTGCAGCATTATTTATAATAACCAAAACACAGAAACAACCTAAGTGCCTATCAGTGGATGAAGGGATAAAGATAATGTGACATATATATATACACAATGGAACATTGTTTAGACATAAAAATAAGGAGCTCTTGCCATTTTCAACAACACAAATAGAACTTGAGGGCGTTATGCTAAGTGAAATAAGTCAGAAAGAGAAAGGCAAATACTGTCTGATGTTACTTATATGTGGAATCAAACAACCAAACAAATAAAGCCAAACAAACTCACAGATACAGACAATGCATTCATGATTGCCAGAGGTGGGAGGTGGGGGACTGGGTAAATGGATGAAGAAGGTCAAAACGTAAATACTTAGTTATAACTGACTATAAATATTATTGTATATATTCTAGTTATGGTGATGACACCTAATAATACTGTATTGTATATTTGCAATGAGAGTATATCCTAAAAGTTCTCATCGCAAGAAAAAAAATTTAACTGTGGTGATGGATGTCAACCTGATATATCACGGTGATCATTTTGACATATATACAAATACTGAATCATTATGCTGCATATCTAAAACAAATAAAATGTTATATGTCAATTGTGTTTTAATAAAAAAAAATAGACAATTTAATTTTCCTAATAAACCTGAGAGGTAGGTAGCATTTTACCCATTTTACAGATCAAAAAGTCAAGACCAAGAATTTAACCTACTCCAAATCAAGTCAATAACAATTCTGGAACTGTTATTCAAATGCGGGTCATGTAACTGCCCATAGTGCTCTTACTTTTGCTTCTATCTCCATGTCACTCTCTTGTCCATCCATTTGTAGTTTTTTAAAAAATATATGTCTTAATAACACCGCATAACTATTCCTTTCCTTGTATAGTTATTTCTCACTTCCTTGTTCCTTAAACTGACCATAACAGAGAACAAAAATACATTGTAACTGTACTTTTTATTTGTTACTGAGTTTTATGTTTCATATTCTAAGTTTTAAGTGGTAATTGAAATGTTTTAGCATACTTTTAGAACTGGATACAATGTAGCTTTCCCCAACATGCAGGTAAGACTAGCAAGCTAGGAAGGACAAGGGGGAGGAACACTGCCCTTTCCCTAAATGGGATAATGCTTTACTAACAGGGCTCGCATGAAGACTAGGTCTTTGCTGGGATTATTTTCAAATGACCAATCTTCCCCTTTCCCTACCAGGGCTGTGAAGGGCTCTTTCTCAGATTCACTGTGAGAGCCCAGTGGCGTCCCTTAAGATAAGGTTCATAAAAGTGTACCTTTTACCAACACATGTGGTCTTGTCCACACTCAGCAGTTTATCAAAACTATCATTCATGTGTTTCCGTCAGTTTACGGATCCAGCAACTTCTGTTTCAGGAAATAAGATCACAGCTATGATCTGGATTAATCTGTTTCTTTAGTTTTTTTTTTGGGGGGGGGGCATGGTTGTATGCTCTCCAATCTCAGTTCTCTACTGCGTCTGCAAAAGTTATTCATTTTCAGTTTGTCCAGCTTTTTCTTGTAGAAAGGATGAGAACAAGGACTTCTAGTTTCTTTTATGTTGGAACAAAAACCAAAGTCTTTCACTTAAATTTCAAAAAAAGTATTGCAGGGTGCCTGGGTGGCTCAGTCATTAAAACTTCTGCCTTCAGCTCAGGTTATGATCCTAGGGTTCTGGGATCAACTCCCACGTCAGGGTCCTAGCTCAGCAGGGAGCCTGCTTCTCCTCTCCCTCTGCCTGCTGCTCTGCCTACTTGTGCTCTCTATCTCTCTGTCAAACGAATAAACAAAATCTTTAAAAAAAAAAAAAAAACTTTTAAAAATTTTATTCAACTGAATTTTTTGCAACTGAGATAGTGATTAATAGAAGAAAATTTTATTTTCCATTCTTTCTGTATTTAGTATTGTTTAAAGTGTTGATAACACTCAGAAATCTAGCACAAATCAATGAAGCCTCTAAGAAATGTAGCATCTAATTCGTCTGGAAATCACAGAGCCATTAAACAATTTCCATATTGTCTTTTTCCCCCATATTTTCTATAAAGAAAACACATGTAAAGTTCTCATTGCAATAAATCTCTCATATTCTTGTGATCTTACGTGCTTCTGATGATAGAGGCATTTAGATTTATTTCATTGGAAACCACAGCACTAGTTTCTCTGAGTTATCCCCCACAGTGACATATCCAAAACATGCTCTTCTATCAACAATCCATTTTAGGTATATTTATTCTTTTCATTGCTGATTAAAAACAAAACAAAACAGCTGATTAGTATAATAAAATGGTAGTAACTGCTAATTTCCTTATAGATAATTCCTGTTCCAGAATATAAGTTAGTAGGGAATCTCTAGTCTCAACTAAATTCTGATGAATCATCAAGAATTAAGTGGGAAGCAGAAATTCTGGGAATTTTGCATGAAAGTTGTTGTAAGCTTACCATGTTTTAAAGTCAGGATGGAGAAGGCTCTAAAGAAATAGATATTTATATGGAACTAGGGAAAAAAAATTATTTTTAAAGGTTTAGTGAGGAGTGGGACAGATTACATGGAATGATACCCAGAATGTGGTTTGATGTCCAAACAGAACTGACATGCTCTAAAAGGCAAACGACCAACTTGGAAGATGACCACCAAGATTGTGAAGGGTGCCAATGTCATTTTATGAAACACATTTAAGGAACAGAGATTGTTTTGTCCAGAAGAGAAACTCAGGCAACAAAAGAGGTATCTTCAAGTATTAACAAGATGGGGATGTAAGAGAGAGCAGTAAGTATGATTCCAAGTGGAAGCAATAGGACCATAGTTAGAAGTTATAGGAAAGGTGAACAACACCTTAATAATCATAAAAATTTAAAGGCATACTAGGTTATCTTGGGATTTAGTGACTACTTCATCATAAGAGACAGGAAAGTCACTTTAAATCCTTCCTGAATAAGTAAGGCAAATTACTACCAAATTAAATATAATTTTGTCTTGTTGTCCCTAATGGCTAGTACATTGCCCACAACATGGTGGGTGCTAAAATCACATTTTTTGAACCAGTTCAGTTAATAGACAAATAACCACTTAGGTAAGGGAAGCAACATCGCAGAGGGGATTCAACCTTTGGAAGGATAGTTGGATTGAGGAACTCCAAATCCCTCTAATTAGAAGATTCCCTGATTGTATAAGATTCTACTTATGTGAATATTCTTTAGTAAGAAAATAACAGTGGCCATTCTGCATTTTTGTAGAACAGTTTTAGACTTAACCAAACTCTTTTATGACATATCATATTTTACCTACATCCTAGCTCTCTAAGGCACAGAATGTGAGGGAGTGGAGATGGGACCATGTGAGTGTTTCATCACTGTCACACCTGATAAACAGCAGACGTAGTACGTGGACTAAGATTTCCATTAAAGGATATCCAACTGCTTCTTTATCAGGTAAAATAATTCCAGTTTCATCAGCCCTTCATCAAGGCTCCTAGTTTTAAATCTCTTCCACAGCTACCTTAAAGAGCATAATTAGTCGACTACGGAGAGTAGAAATGATATTTTGGGGACTTTTCCTATACTGATTAGTGATTTTGCTGGACTATAAGGTTTGTCCTGGGGTCACATACTTTCCATGGACATGGCATTCTGAATAATTAAAACAGTTACTCGGACTATTCAATGAGGAACCCTTAAAATATGTTGTAGTTGTCATAGTGGGAGAGGTTCAGCAGGAATGAAAATTCTGAATAGATTTTTAACAATTTTACTTATCTAGATTGTAGCATATATTACATAGATTTACATCTATCTCTGCAGATAGATATATCTATGCCATCTCTATATAAATGAATATGTAATATGTAAATATGTCTATATGGAGAGAGAAATACAGAGAGTCTCAGATGCCTGAAGGTAGAGAGACAAAGTGTCAGAGTTAAGTCCAACATAGGCTACATTAATCTGTCATTTTGCTGACATGGGAAGCACTGACAGTGCTCAGACTTGGTCATTTCCAAGGGATTATATTGATATTCTACCACCTATCTACATACGTATTCCGTGCATAAATAATTTGCCCAAAGGTCTGACATGGGCCCTTGAAGCCCTTTTGAGGAGCTGTGAAAAACAAGGTCCTTCCACTTCTCACCATATTTCTCACCACAACTGGTTCAGAGACACACTGGAGATATTACAGAATATGATTATCTGACTGTAAACTTGCTTCCAGATAAACCTTGTGGTAAACATGTGAGAAGAGAAAAATAAAAATAATTCCTTGTATAGAAGAGGCCTTTGCAGTCCAAGACAGTCCCTGATTGAAGTGTCTATGAATCAACAAACTCAAATTCAAATTTACCTTTCCTTCCCAAGCTGGAATGGATGGAGTCCTCAGCAAGGAAAAAATTTAAAGTTTGCATTTTATCCGCGTCTGCTGATTAGGTTAAGGTGACCTAAGTATCAGCCAATCTATGCAATGCCCTTTCCAGCCCTTAGCTTTCATCTCTGTAAACAATTCTGCTATTTGAAGTTTCTATGGATGGTTGGAAGTAGGGACTTAGAAACACAGGCCACAGAGGTTCTAAGTGAATAAACTCTGATTTCTTCATAAAATGTAGACTCAGTAGCAGGAAACAAAAACCTAGCTTTGCAGCAAGATAACACTGATGTTATTTTGGAACTCTGGAACTTACTGCATAATTTAATTTAATACAGTAATGAGAAATGTCAGATTTTTTTTAAGTCAAGTATGCATTGGAAAGAAGAAAACCTTTTAAATATAGAAAGTTGCTTATTAGATACTCCTTTTCTTTAAATCCAAAATACAGACTGGCCTATAGAATATAGAGCTACGGCTTTAGGCCACAATATTCTATTTTATAGATTTGATTAATAAATGCTACTGTGGAGGCAGAATCAAAATATCCTACCTTTGAGAAGTGCCCCATCAGGTGAACAAAAGGCCTTCAAAGATTTAAACTCACTGGTGAGGACTTAGACTCACCCAAAGCACTGTTTTAATCCTGTTTTATTTTGTTTTGTTTTGGCTAGTAAAATAAAAATCCTTTCTGTGCTCTAAGGCACAGATCAAAATCCCAAGGATTAAGATTTAAATGAGTGAGCAATGAAAGCGGGCGGTCTGAGAGAGGTTTAAGGTGGTAAAGGAGCTGGACATACTTGCACTGAAATAGACTGAGGATGAGCTTTAGAAAATATTAATACTTGATTTTCCTCCAAAATATTAATGGTTCCGACTCATACAGCTATAAAAATGTCTGTGAGAATAAAGTGATCACTGGGACAACCGAGAGACACATACTCAAATTTCAGTGTGCAAACATAACGCCAACTTCACTCTTGGTTTACTTTCACCCATTTTATTGCAAGTACGATTAGCAGAATACAGTAAAACTTCTACAGACTGGCATGTACCGGGACATTGGTACTAGATACTTGAATTCCAAGGCTAGCGTAAAACTCATTGACTAAAATGTTTGTTTTTTTAGATAATAAACACTGCATCTTTTTTTTTTTTTTTTGATGCAGAGTTTTTTTTTTTTTTTCCCAATTTATTTATTTTCAGAAAAACAGTATTCATTATTTTTTCACCACACCCAGTGCTCCATGCAAGCTGTGCCCTCTATAATACCCACCACCTGGTACCCCAACCTCCCACCCCCCCCGCCACTTCAAACCCCTCAGACCGTTTTTCAGAGTCCATAGTCTCTCATGGTTCACCTCCCCTTCCAATTTACCCAAATTCCCTACTGCTCTCTAACGCCCCTTGTCCTCCATGCTATTGGCATCTTTTTAAATTAGCTTATTCCCCAGCCTTAGTAGAAGATTGTAAAACTGATGATGATGATAATAATCCTAATTATTTTTAGATAGACATCATATTATCTTTACTTTTTATGATCCAAAAATGTAATTTTGGGGCGCCTGGGTGGCTCAGTGGGTTAAGCCGCTGCCTTCGGCTCAGGTCATGATCTCAGGGTCCTGGGATCGAGTCCCGCATCGGGCTCTCTGCTCAGCAGGGAGCCTGCTTCCTCCTCTCTCTCTCTCTCTGCCTGCCTCTCTGCCTACTTGTGATCTCTCTCTGTCAACTAAATAAATAAATAAATCTTAAAACAAAAATGTAATTTTGGGTGTATACAACATAGAATATTGGTTTTTTGTTTTAGCGAAGGTATTTCCCTAGATATGCTTTGAAAGCCAATTTTTTTTTTAAATTCTGGTTTGTTTTCTTGCTATTTTCTAAAGTAGAACTTAGTAATTTAAAAGTTCTGGTTAGTTGGCTTCCAATTAGTCAAAGGTCTAGTATATGATCCCCTGGAACTGATAAAGATATAATAAATCAGTAACATAAACAAAGTAATTAGGAACTTTATCAGAGGAAGTTTTATTTCAAATGACCTAAAGCTAACCTTGAGTTGAATCCTTCTGTAGTTATCAGGTATGAATTTAGATTAGGTACCAAGTAAATCCTGAAAGTTTTATTGCATTGTTGCTAGGTTTTAAAAAGTGAAGAGAGAGTATGGGATAAAAGTCAAATATCTGATATCTTCTATGAAAAAAGTGATATGGGTGGGGTGTTATAACACTACATCAAACACTAATGAAGTACTGTATGGTAACTAACATAACAATAAAAAATAATAAATAAAAAATAGAATATAAAAAATGATATGCATAAAAGTGAAACAAATTTCAGAAAAAGGGAGGATTTTTATTATAATCCTAGAACATATAAAACATATAAAACCCAATGAAAACTATAAAATATGTAGCATCTAGCCAAAGATATGCTCAGATCTAAAATGTTCTTTTATATTGCCAGTGATGGCAGATTAAAAACAGGACAGATGAGAAGGCTGAAGTTAGAGGCTCTATATAGTTTTCTAACAAAAGCAACATGGCGGCGTTAGCATGAGTTTGTGTTAGGAAAGGGGCAGAGGAGCTGGAAGCATAGCATTTGAAGTGGAGCCCTTCCTATCTGCCTATTTACCTTTGTTTAGGAACAACTCTCTGGAAGTTTTGGGGGAAAACGATGTCTCTCACCATTTCAACCCACATGGAGCTAACTTTCCACTGGGCCCATGGGGATGAAGCAGTAACTAGGCTGCCCCCGTGACAGCATCACCGTCTGTGCCAGAAGCAGTGAATGAGGCAAGAAGGGTAAGTGTGCACAGCATGTGCTTGTGATTACTGAAGAATTTTTAGGTCCTTCTTTTCCACCACCTTCTGTGGAATTGGATTTCACATCATGTGGGTAACTATCCATCTGATTTGTCTGGTTTTCCTTAGCATTCATGCTAGGAAAGCAATTCTGAAATCCAGAATCTTGGAGTGCAAAAAGGAGATTCTTTTCTGCTGCTCTGAGTAGAGGTTCAGAAAAATCTAGATGTTTAATTTGCCATTCCCTTCACCCTGGGTGGTCAGGACCACCAAGAGGGAAGAAGAACCAGGTAGTCTAAAGTACAGCAAATCAAACCAGCAAGGACACCTTCAGAGTCTTCACTGGAGGAGCCATAAAAAGACATCCACTGAGTTAGTGCTGTACTTGAGGTGTTGACCAATAAAGCATCACATGAAAAAATAAAGAAAACATATGTTTGGAAAGGGAGCAACAAAACTGCCATTTATCCTGAGCTACAACTGTCTACATAGAAAATCCAAACACACAAATTATTAAACTGGTAAGAGAAGTCAGAAAGATGACTGAATATAAATTCAGTATGTGAAATTCAACAGCATTCCTATACATCAACAATTAAAAATATATAACTTTAAAATGTCATTCACAGTCACAGTGAAAACTATAAAATATGTAGCATCTAGCCAAAGATATGCTCAGACCTTTGCAAAAACAAAAAAATATATATGTGAAAAACATATATATATATATATATATATATATATAAACTTTGTTAAAAGACATAAAATAAAATCTAAATAGCTAGAGAGAGACATGACATATATAGAGACTAGAAAAAGCTAAATCAGGAAGATATATTGATTCTTAACAAATTAATCTATAAATGCATAGGAATTACAATCAAAAGGCCTGCATAGTTTCTCATGACAATGGCAAAGGGATTCTAAAATTGCCATGGAAAAGTAGATGATCAATCACAGCCAGAACACTCCTAAGGAAGATCAATGCGAACAGACTCCGAAAGATCAATGTGGGTAGCCTGCCTTCTTAGCCACCAGGAGTTATTACGGAGCTCTAATAATGATGTCGGTGTGCTGTGGGACCAGACACAAACTAACAGAACAACGGGCCAGAAGAGGGAACGTATAAGAGATGATGCTGGAACAACTGATCATTCACATAAACAAAAATAATGTTGTGTCCCTACCTTTTATCATATATGAAAATAAAGTCCAGGGGCACCTGGGTGGCTCAGTCAAGCGTCTGCCTTCAGCTCAGGCCACGATCCCAGAGGTCCTGGGTTTGAGCCCCACATTGGGCTCCCTGCTTGGCAGGAAGCCTGCTTTTCCCTCTCCCACTCCCCCGGCTGGGTTCCCAGTCTCACTGTGTCTTTCTCTGTAGAAGAAATAAATAAAATCTTTAAAAAGAAAAAAAAAAAGAAAAAGAAAAAGGAAAGAAAAGTCCACACCAGTTAAGAACCTATAGCTGAAATGCAACTTATTTAAACTTTAGGAAGAAATTTCAGATATAGAGTAGAAAAGGATCTGTTTCATAAATATAGAAAAACTTATAAACCTTACAAAAAAACGGATAGATTTCACTACTTGGGAATTCAAAAAATCTGTATAAAAACATCATAAAACCATTAAAACTCAAGCATTTGGGGAGAAGATATTTACAATGCTAATAATCATAAGCAAATCATGTCTGGATGTGCTAAAAATTCTTAACGTTTGTATAAAAGGAAAGTAATAATGGATAAAGGATATGAATCAGTAGGTTAATAAAAACAAAAGTTAAAATTGCCAAAGTACAAAAAGATATTCAATCTGAACAATAAACAAGAAAACTCATATTATATTTTTTAAACTAACTCTATTTATTTTTTTATTTATTTAGAGTGCGGGGATGGGATGAATCTCAAGCAGGCTGTACACCCAGCGTGGAGCCCAAGGTGGGGCTCAATCTCACATCCCTGAGATCATGACCTGAGCCGAAACCAGGAGTCAGAGGCTTAACTGACTGAGCCATCCAGCTGCCCCAAGAAAACTCAAATTTAAAAAAAAAAAAAAAGTGGCGATCACCACAGGAGTTTTGACCTGCTGCATTTCAGCCTAGGCCAGTGCATTTCTCCTTAGGCAGCCGAGTAACCTCCTTAGGCAACATCCCTGAGAGATCACAATATTGATGCAGAACTTAGTGGAGACCCCTGGTCAGCACAGCACACTACAGCCCACAAAACACGGGCTCCAGGAATCCTTCTGCCTCAGCCTCCCAACTCAGTGGGACTATGGGCAGAAAGCACCTGGAAAAAAGCAAAATTACTGAGACAGTGAAAAGATCAGTAGTTCCTCAAGGGCTGAGGTGAAGAGAGGAAGCAAAGGCGATTTTAAGGGCAGTGAAAATACTCTGCCTGACACTTAGTGATGAATACATGCCACTGCACCTTCGTCCACACCCATAGCATGGACAAGAGTGAACCCTAATGTTAACTATGAAATTTAGGTGATAAAAGATGTGTCAGTGTAGGTTCATTGATTGTAACACATGTGCCATTCTGGTGGGATGTTCATAATGAGGGAGGTGATGCATGTAGAGGCAAAGGGATATATGAGAACCATTGACCTTTCTCCCAGTTTTCTTGTAAACCCAAAGCGTCTCCTAAAAAAAAAAAAAAAAAAAAAAAAAAATCAACAATAAAGAACCCAGTGCTAAACTAATAAATCAAGATAATAAATTTCATTATAAAATACTAGGAACATGTTCTAAAGGCCTAAATGTATTATTATTAAATATATTAATGAATCTTTTAAAAACTGTTACTTGATTTCAGCTTAATATTTTGAAAGAAAACTTAAATTTTTTAAAAAATTTATTAATTTATTTTGGAGACAACGAGCAAACATCTGCCCACATGCAGGAGTTGGGAGAGGAGCAGAGGGAGAGAGTCCTCAAGCAGACTCCACGCTGAGCAGGGAGCCCAGCCCGTGGCTCCCTCTCGCCACCCTGAGATTATGACCTGACCTGAAACCAAGAGTCAGACTCTTCACTGACTGAGCCACCCAGGTGTTCCAACATTAAATATTTTTTTTTTTAAAACATGGTACTGCTTCACACCAATCACACTGATAGGGTCTATTAACAATAAGGTTGAGAAAGATGATGAAAAGCAAGAATTCACCCATGAGGCAAGTACAATTTGGAACATAATCAAAAAATATCCAGTAAACTTAAAGAAGAATGCAGCGTGTGAGCCAGCGCTTCCACTGCTAGAAATTTACCCTGAAGAGACATTCACACATTTTCAGGAAGAGACTCCTACAGAAAAAGATAATTACGGATCTATATGTGAAAAAGGAAAGAAACGGCCACACGGCAACAGGACGCCACTGAACACCTTAGCACCCAGAAAGAAGAAAATAAATATTGGGGAGGAAAATAACCACAGCTAACACAAATGTGTTCGTAAGAGTTATTTTATATGTTTGTGTGTTTATAATTTTATTGAAATGATATTCTGAATGGTCGTTCCACTCAATGTTTTTAATGTTTAAAAAATGAAAGGTAGCTCATTTCTTTCCATTGTTGATGTTATGCCATGAAATTACTACAGTGAATTTTGACTTTTTTTTTAGAGATTTATTATTTTTGTATCTTAAAAATCATGGAATTAGAAAATAATGGAAAGGTCAGGGCGCCTGGGTGGCTCAGTGGGTTAAAGCCGCTGCCTTCGGCTCAGGTCATGATCCCAGGGTCCTGGAATCGAGCCCCACATCGGCCTCTCTGCTCAGCAGGGAGCCTGCTTCCTCCTCTCTCTCTGCCTACTTGTGATCTCTGTCTGTCAAATAAATAAATAAAGTATTTACAAAAAAAAAAAAGAAAGAAAGAAAGAAAAGGAAAATAATGGAAAGGTAATAGTGATCACAACAACCACCACAGCAAAGCTGCCATTTTTGAAGTCTTTACTCCAGGCCCGAAATCGTGCTAAGCACTCTAATGACGTCATTTCACTTAATCCTCACGACCCCGCCACACAGTGTTTATCAATCTCATTTCACAGATGACAATGTGACTCTTACAGCGTCAAGACACTTGACAAAGGTCACATATTTAACACATTAAAGAGCCCAAGCTTGAGCAGTCCTAACACTGCAGGACCCGCACAGCTAACTACCACCATAGGAGTGCATTTCCCTGCTTAATTAAGAGCAGGATATTTTCTATAAGCTTGCAGGTTATTTTGAAAGACCTCCAGGAAATGGCAATCTCGAAGATAAACAAAATCTATATTTTAGAATCAACGTGATTTTTATACTGTGATGATTCATTAACTCCTCTTTCCTACTTAATTCTCAGCATATTTGAGATAATCTGTTATGCTGAACAGGCAACTTCTGTGCTCATTTCAACTCACCCTGGCAAGCACTATTAATAGACATTTCTAGAGAGAAGTGTGATTTAAAAATGCAACTAAATACTGATCGGGAATTCCATAGGTAGCATGTTAAGAACCCCTACTGGCAAACGAAACACTTTTAAGGACTTCCCATCATCAAGTATGAAAGAGGTTGGTTTTCACATCATGGATCCCCTCCTGGAGCCTCTCTCATAATCTCTGTTTCCTGCTTTCTACTATAGTGGTTATCTTGCGGATTTGGTCTATTCTCATGTGATTCCCTCTATTTAAGATGTTGGCTGTTAGCAGCCATGCTAAACTCCAACGCCCATGACTCTGGCCACGGTGGACTGGACCAGGGTGGCAATCAGCTTCAAGTATCACTCATCAGACCTGGCTCCCCTGAATAGAAGAGAGAGTCACAGAGACTGGCAGGTATTAACAGCTGAGCCACTGTAATTGAAACAATCTAAGAAGGCTTCCAGATTCACACTACCAAGGTCACAGATCCAATCTGGTGCTTTCTCCGGTTTTGAGTCAATTTCCCCCATACTTCTAATCTAAGTGAAATAATCGCTACTTCTTTCTTTTCTATCCCTCACCTGTCTCCAAAAACATCAGGCAACTATTACCGATATTTTCATATATATTAGTTTCACTGACCTTTACAAGTCAAGGAGATGGGAATGATGGATGGATTTGTCCCATTATCTAGAAGAGATCACTGAGGTTGGAGAGGTTCCCTCATCACAGAGCAGAAGCAGCAGTCAGATTCATCATTCACTATGGATAGTCTGCAACCAGAATGGCAGCTATTCCTATAGATAATCAAGCTTAACTCTCCCCGGAATGACTGATGATCTGCCAATAGTGCTAGATCAAAGATTTATGGTTCAGGGTACATTTCTTTTGGGCTCTTATATGATTCTTCTACTAAATGTCAAGACACCTTCCTTGCCTTAACAATGAATGTTTAGTAGCTAACCGATTTTATTATTATTGTATAACCTTCACCCCTCTCTTCTCTTCAAATCAAGGGGGAAGCCCCACCCTTCCTTTTAACCTTCCCTGCCAAGGTTAGTATCTACCTTTCACGACTGTCCTTGGGAAACCATGTTGGGTACAGGAGAGAGAAGGAACCTCCCTGATCCCACTTGCTACCCCAAGACTCCTTCAGCCCTACACTTGAGAAGGCAGAGCAAGGTCAGTAGGAATTGGTTCTATAGTAAAGGGTTCTAGATACACTGTAGGACCTAAATGTCAAAAGAATGGTTTGGTTTTTTTTTTCTTTTGTGCAATTCTATACTCTTAGCCCTTAGAATATTACCGGCCCCGTAACAGCTATCAATAAATATTAAGTGACCAAATAAGTGAATTCTAAGCATTGCTGAACCAAACACAAGCAGAATTAAACTTGCAAGAGGTCAGGAATGGAACACTTGTTCTGTTATTAAATATTCCTGTTGTTTTAAGCAAGTGATCTAACCTCACTGAGCCCCAACAGACAAATGGAAAAAATGCCACCTAATTAACAGGGACATTGTGAGTATTAAATAAAATATGGGGCTGTGACTAGTATATGTTCAATAAATGTGTGTTGAATTAATATATAAATGTATGCAAATCAATCAGTCTTTATTAGCTCAATTTAATCAGTAGCACCAAAAATTTATTTCATAGTAACAAAGATGCAGACTAGAAACCAGACCTTATTTACAAATGTCAATGGACAAAACTCTTCACTATGTCTGACTTTCACAATAAAATGCAAAGTCCTGGGGCACCTGGGTGGCTCAGTGGGTTAAAGCCTCTGCCTTCGGCTCAGGTGGTGATCCCGGGGTCCTGGGATCAAGCCCCGCGTTGGGTTCTCTGCTCCGCGGGGGGCCTGCTTCCTCCCCTCTCTTACTCTGCCTCCCTCTCTGCCTACTTGTGATCTCTCTCTCTCTCTCTCTCTGTCAAATAAATAAAATCTTAAAAAAAAAAAAATGCAAAGTCCTTAGATTTTCATGATCTGGTTTTTGTAGTCCCTGACTGATAGCCTACACTGAACAGCACCAGACTACTCAAGGCATACTATGCTGTCTCATGTTTCTCTCCTTAAAATACCTTTTCTACACCTCTTTTTCTGTGTCTGATTTTAAAGGATAAACTTGTATGTCACCTCCTCTAGGAAGCCCTCTCAGATTATATCTTCTGGGCCCCTCTCAGATTATATCTTCTAGGCTGGATTAGGTCTCATCTTTCCTGTATATATGGAGCCCTTACATCCATTCGTCTCAGAGGGAGACGAACCATGAATGACTGTGGACTCCGAGAAACAAACTGAGGGTTTTAGAGGGGAAGTGGGGTGGAGGGATGGGTTGGCCAGTGATGGGTATTAAAAAGGGCACATACTGCATGGAGCACTGGGTGTTATACATAAACAATAAGTCAAGGACACTCCATCAAAAACTTATGACGTATTGTATGGTGACTAACATAATATAACAAATAATAATAATAAATACATACCTACAAACATAAAAAAGAATACTGTACTAAAATCAAATATCTTCTTGCCTGCTTCCCGCATAAGACTGGGGGTGTTTTTGAGCCAAAAGACCACACACTATTCAACCTTGAATTCTAAGGATTTACTATGTGTCAGAGAATGGTAGGCAGGTGCTTCATAAAATTTACTGCAAGAAGGAAAAAAAAAACACAATGTTTCTCTTTAACTAAGGAAAACCACAGACCAAGCAACAGACTAAATAGATGCTAGATACAAAGAAACGAACAGATATATGCCCATCAGGTTCATGGAGTTTATAATCTCATAGGCAGCATAAATGACAAACATACACTGAATGTGAGTTATTTTGAAGGGGAAGGGATGGAGTACTATCAAGAGCTCACCGAAGAAATTAACTTAGTCTATGGGGGTGATTCTCCAAATTGATAGCCCGTAAGAACCACCAGGAATATTTGCTCCATATGCAGATGCGTGGCCTCCATCTTCTAATTCAATTGTTCTGGAGAAAATCTCTGAAAACTAAATTTTAACACCTCTCCCCAATACCCATATAGGTGATCTGAAAAATACACTTAAAGAAACATTCGCACGGGGCCCAGGATTTTCTCTCCAAGGAAGGTAATTTTCATCTGAGACTTAAGTGAAGAGTATGATTTAGCCAAGCTGGTGAAGACAAGGAATGAATCTGGTTTCTGGCCCAGAAAAATTAGGCAAAGACCTAAAAAAAGAGAAGAAAAGAGAAAATAATGTCCCTAACGGGAAGCTTGAATGATTAATGAAGGGCTGGAGGAGGATGAATGGGTCAGGGCAAAGGCCTGAGTGGCCATGTTTAGGATATGGGACATTAACCTAAAGACAATGGGAGATCATAGAGCAGCTTTAGGCTTCATGGTCACTCTGTGACTCAGCTACTGCAACCACAACCGCACCTACGTCACAGACTCTGTAAGGCTTCGGGAGCCATGCCGGATGCAGAGCAAGCATCTAGAAAGTGTCCTGTATTATCATGATGACAAGGTTTGTATTTGGATTGTTTTAAAATCTCAGGTAGAGCAGAGGATGGAGTTCAGATTAAATGAAATGCCGAACAAATTATAGAGCCAGGCAACTCGGTGATTCTGGGGAAGTCAGCGGCATGAGGCATCAATACAAATGCCAAGAAAATAAGCATTACTTAGAGAAACAGAAGACCTCCTAGGAGGAACAGACGCTTCTCAGACCGCAGATATGTAAGAGCGAGACAGGACCAGAAATGATTTACTACTGAAACTGGCACAGTAGGCGCTTCTTAATTAGCAGAATTAGAAGGTCTTAAAGCTGGCTTTGCAAGAAGAGTGTAATTATTGTCTTTGAAACTACAACCCAGTACTCGCTTCAGCAGCAAATATACTGAAACTACAACCCATAAGTCGGAAAGAAATGGCTCAGCAAGACGGGGCTTTAAGACTAGATCTGACTCTCGGGTTGAGTTAAGCCTTACAATGTTGGCTGATCCTTGGATATGTTCTAAGATTTCTCAACCTCACTTCGCCTCAGGAGGATCACAAGAGAATGCACCTTAGAATTACCGGCCTCTTACAACTCCTCACTTGTCTTTCCCATCCTTCTACCTTCTGCGTGCTCAGCTTACAGACCAAGTGAGCAAAAGCAGGTCCAAAGGAACAGCTTCCAGACTTTGGCAGCTCTTACCTAAGAGCATCTTAAAAGACTTGCAGGTGGCGGCCAGAGATGCTTAGCTTGGAGAAAGCTGGCCTACTTGCACGGATTTTGTACATGAGAAGGAAATGGGTGATATATTCCATGTTTTCTACCTTCAATTATATCAGGGCTATATATATATATACATCATGGCTATAACCTAGAGAGGTTTGGTTTTATTTTTGAGATGATGATGTTCCAGACATAAGAAAGTCCAGAGATACCAGATAAGAATGAGAATCCAGAGGCTCTCATTTTATAATTAGGGAGACTGCTCCAAGAATCTTTTTTTGCAAGTTGGCCAGGTGATTCTAGTATCCAGCCGGGTTATAGCCACTGAATTATGTAAAGTTTGCTTAAGGCTCTCTTGCTCGCAAGTACAGAAATGCACTCAAAGCATGAAAACTTGGATACTCAAAAGTGCTGAAGCAGGTGACATTCATGAGGAAAGCAGATGTGGTCTGGGGATGCTACGAAAAACTGGGGAATGCCAGACCCATGCAGAGAAGCCATCACATACATCACATACTCAGCGACAGCCAATTGCTAGGATGTGGAAATGCTTGTCCCGTGTTGTCACGGCTTCTCATTTTACAAGAACAGCTAAAATCCTGTATGTTTTTGTTAATGCAAACATCCTGATACTTAAATGGTGACAAAGAATTTTTAAAACATCTTATGAGACTTATGCTATAACCTAACACATCACAAAGTCCTAACTCCAAAGATCCCGACAGCCCACCTGGCATCTGGTGTCCAGCCTTAATCTTGTAATTATGACCAATACGTAATGTCTTATAATAAATGGCTACCACTCCTCTTGGGAACCAGATGGGAAAGTAGCTTTCAAACAAATATGAGCGAGCTTTAATTGCCCAAGTACATCCACTTTAAAGAAGTAGGAAGGGCCTCTGGTGGCTCAGTGGGTTAAGCCTCTGCCTTTGGCTCATGATCTCAGGATCCTGGGATGGAGCCCCACATCGGGCTCTCTACTCAGCAGGGAGCCTGCTTACCTTTCCCCCTCTGCCTGCCACTCAGCCTACTTGTGATCTCTCTCTGTCAAATAAATAAATAAAATCTTAAAAAAAAAGAAAAAAAAAAAAAAAGAAGCAGAAAAAAAGAATGGAGAAACTAGTCTGGTGCATTTCCCAAACGAGAAAATCAGAGTTCAGTAGGTGAGCATTACAGGAAGGGAGATGTTGACTCGCTGGAATTCTCCACAAATAGAATAGCCTTCCTCGTGAGGTCTGGTGAATTTGTAGTCACTGCAGCATCCAAGCAGTGGAAAGATCACCTAATGGAAATGTGCCCATATGTGTGCACCTAATAACAGGCAATGCCTCTCTGACCTAATATCCTATAAATATATGTCTATTATGCCAGGTTATTAAATTATGAATATTCTTGACCCCCCATTCTGTTGAACTGAATGTCTCCTACAAGAATGTACGGATTACTTCTCTAATCACACAGGACTGATAGCAAAGGTAATCATGAATAAAGAAGCTCATAAGAATATGTTTCCATACATGCAGGAGAAAACTTGTTTTTAGTTTAATTGCCTTTACATCTTATCATGTGTTGATTTTTCCTTAACACTCTTTTCAAGTCCTGATCATTCTCATCCCCAGAGGAGCTCACCAATCTCCCTTTTAACAGAGAATCTGTGTCTCAAAGCCAGGCCTTTCAACAGAATGCACAGGGAAGAAGAAGCACCCCTGACCAGTCTGTGAGATTATAGGTCAGGATGGAAGGGAGCTCTCCCTGCAAATAAAAAGATGACCAAAAGCTCTTTGTAATAAAAAGAATGATTTCCAGACCCTGTGAGCATTAAGCCAGCTGCATAGTTTTCAAGAGACAGAATGCAGTCTTCCAAACACTCCAGGAGTTCTGACAATGAAATTGTAATTAAATGTATAATAGCACTAATGATTGAATGCCTCCATGCATTATCTTTTTTCATCTCTGCTCCAAACCTTGAGAGTAAGCATGATCATCCCCACTTTATACATGAGTAAAATGAAGCTTAGATACCTTAATAAAAGGGTGATTTGGAGGCAGAGACCTAGTTTTGTGTCCTGACTCTCCCATTTACTAGCTACATGATGTAAAAAATTTTTCCTAACCTCTCTAAACCATAGTTCCTCACCAATAAAGGGAGGATAATAATGATAACTACAGAGAAGGAATTTTGTGGGTATTGAATCAAATAAGATTACCCATGCACTTAGAGAATTCTTGATAAAAATTAGCTGCAATTGTAACTGCCAGTAAGTGGCAAAATTAAAACCCTAATTAATCCTAGAATCCCTTTTCTTGGCTATTAGTTTCCTTCGCTATGGTTCCATACTCTTCTCTAAAGGGAAATATGCTACTTGCTTTATTGGTTCTATCTGGATCTCTTTGACTCAATCAGTAGACTGGACACCTCCCTCTTTGGGACTGACTGACTTACTATTTCTACTTAGTTGTAGGACTTTGATTCATGTCTTAGCCCCTGACCCATAAAGGGACTGACCTCATCTCTGCCCTACACTTACCTCCTGCTGGCATCATTTGTTTCTCACCATCATAATGATGTGGAACACAATCACAAAAGTTTATTGGCACACAACTATAAATATGGATTTACTGAGTGGTTCTGGATTGCTCATGAGTCCGTGGTCAGCTGGCATGTGGCCTGGGGCCTGGCTAATGTAGGATTGACTTTCCCTGGGGTAATTTGGCTCTCCTCCAGATGGACTCTAACCATCAGCAGACTAATCTGGGCTTCACCCTCTGTAGAGCCAAAAGTACAAAAGAGAATAGAAGTTCAACAAGCTTCTTGAGACCTAGACTCAGAATTGGCACAGTATCATTTCACCTGCATTCCATTGACCAAAAGAGTCAAAAGGCCAAACCAAATTTTGGGGATTGGCAACCAGATTCTACCTTTTGATGAGAGAACCTGTTTGGTCACATTGCAAAAGACATTACAGGAATGGTGCCATTTATGAAATCTACTACACTGTCCCATCGGTGCTTGGAATTACAAGTTCAATGGCCAGGTTTTTTTCCCAAATGGGAAAAGAAAGATCTACTGTGGGTCAGTTGAAAATATTCTCAATCATAAATTTCAAAGTCATATTTAGACAATGGATTTTTAAAATTTTTTTATTTATTTTTTGAGAGCGGGAGAATGCATGTGCACACAATTGGAGGGGGAGGGGTAGAGGGACAGGGAGAGAAAAGCACCGAGTGTAGAGCTGACATGGGTCTTGATCCCATTACCCTAAGATCATGATCTGAGCCAAAATCAACAGTCAGGCACTAAACTGACTGAGCCACGCAGGAGCCCCTGGGTGATGGATTTTTTAACACTCTTGTTTGAAAGCTGTTTGCTCTTCCAAAAAGAGTATCAAGGTACACCTTGATATCTAGTTAGTACTAGAGTAACTACTTAGTACCAAAATCACTTTTAAGGATCACCATTTTTGTAGGCAGAATGGAAGGAAGTCATAATAGCTTCTGACATTTTTAAATTCTATCAGTATCAAAGAATTTTTCCCAGGAGTTGGAAGATCAATCTTTCCATTAATCTGGAAGTTTCATTCTCATTCAATTACTTAGCCACCTTGACCAAGAAGAAGCAGAATGTTATTGGCTTATAATTCCTAGGAACAATTAATACAAATCCATTGGTTTGGGATTATTTTGGGTCAAACATCAATCCCTCACACCAACATGTTCAACATAAAATAACCCTGTAATACATCAATTCAAAACTTAAAGTAAGTTTCAGTTATAAATTTTAATAGTGAAGTAGTTTGATTTCTGGAACAGGTAACCCACATGAAAATTCTCTAATTTCTCAGTTTCCCAAGCCAAATTCATAAAACAGCTACAAACAAAATCTGCTTTCAATTTACTAAGGGACATAATAAATTGTTCAACCCTCTTGCAGGCTTTTCTTACACCAGTATAAGGTTCAATTCAGTATAAGGTTTAATTCAATTCTATTCAGCAAGTATTAGCAATACACCTTTGTAAATGCTTAAGGCTGTGTAGAAAAAAGATGTAGTATTCACCCCCCAAGAAGTTAAAGGTCCTATACACTGTATTTTCTCATAATTCATCATAGCTCTTCTGTCTCCATCTCCACTAGTTCATATTCTGCCAGTTTTCCACTGGACTATTATAAGACCCACCCCCATTGTTCTTTCTGCCTTCAATCATGTCTATTTACCATCCATCTTCCACATCAGTGTGGGGGTGATCTTAGAAAATGAAAATCTGACCACATTTCTGCAGTATGTAGAAAACTTAAGTGCCCTCCATTGCCCACAGAGTAAGTCCAAACTTCTCTCCACAGTGTATAAGCCTTCAATGATTTTCCCTCCAAAGTCCAATGTTTTCTCAGTTTACCTGACACATGTCCCATTTCACAATTGATGGTTTTCTTTACTCAAAACTACTGTCCTTCCATGAACATATGTCTATATCATAGTCTTTACTCAGGTTGATGCCTTTTTCTGGAATTCCTTTCTCCGCAATCACTTCCCTCCTCCTTCCTTTTCTCCATTCTCTGCCACCTAAAAAATCATCTTGTGTCTCCCTCTCCTTTCAGGTATCTCTTCTTCCTAGGTATACCCAATGTGTCCTATTTACATTTCTTTTTGTTTTCTCATTTCATTTTTTAAAGTCATCTCTACTCCCAACATGGGGCTTAAACTCACAACCTCAATATCAAGAGTCAGATGCTCTACCAACCGAGCCAGCCAGGCAACCTCCTGTTTATACTTCTATCATAGCATTTATGTCCGACTATGCTGATCCCCATGGTCTACTCAACTATAAATAGAATTTCATTCATTCTCACATCTCCAGCTTCTAGCTCAGTACCTAATATGGAACTAGTACCCTAGAATGTTTCTTCAATTAACACATGGGTAGATGGGTTGAATAAATGAATATATTTTGATTGTGACAGTGAGATATTTGTATACTGTCTTAATGTGTTATACTTGCCTATATGCTAAATGCTAAATGAGTAATATGATCTGTAGGATGTGAAAGACTTCAGATGAAGGGAAGGTATTTCTGAGTTACTATCATAAAGACTATAAAACCTGAACTAGGTCTTAAAAAGTATGCATTCACATATATAGAGAGAACTACGAAGAGCATTAAGGTAGATGAGAAAGAGTAAGAGCAAGGTGGAGAAGTAGAAATGGAGAGATTATTCGGAGTGCAGATGTTGGCATTCTACCTGCGGCACCCGAGTGACCTATAAAGGGAAGTCAAGTTAGAGTGAGGTTTTGTATATTGAGCTTTTGTAAATGGGAAATAATGCATATATTTACATGAGTGAGCCATCTTATGCTCTATTTTAGTTCAATTTTGCTACTTTGTTCCTTTTTATATGCTGCATCTGTTATACTGGTGGACATAAAAATCAAGGAGGACTCTAGATTACAGCCCCTAGAATTTAATGAGAATGGAAGAAACCGATAGCATTATTCCATTCTCGTTAAGATACTTTACTTCTAAGGGATTAATGTGAAGGGAGGCCATTTGGTATTCCTCTCGGATTGTTAGCCACCAAATGAGATATCAGGTGCTAATGGCTTTTACACTCTCCCTCAGATAGCCTGTATATCTCTGACCTTTCAAAGTTTGGTAACATAATTGGTTGGCCATGTTTTTCCTTTCCCTCAGGGTTAGTGAAATTCTCAAAGACAAGTGAGAGAAAGGGAAAGTTCAGTATTTGTCCCAAGAAAGAAGCCAATCATGAAAGATCAAGAATGGACCAGAATAGGACAAATCTATCACCACTGCTGGAAAAGAAAGAATGTTCTCAACTGACGGCAAGTCCATCTTAAAAATTGCAAAGCCTTGGAAATATGATCCATACATCACTTGACAGCTACCTATTAATGAATGATGTATTTCAGTAAAACATTAATTCAACAACTGAGAGAGTGAAGGATATTGAATAATAACATCTTCTGATTACTGTTTCACTCAGAGTAATCATAGTCTCCTTTCTTTTCAATCATTTTGAAAAGTATTATAAACTTCATTCATATATGAAACACTCAATAACTCCTTTGTTGAATAAGTACTATTTTTCTAATTGCTACAGAAAGAAGATTATCTTTTTATTTTGGCTGATGAGTCAGGATTTTATTAGAACATTAGGAGATGAGGTTCTGAAGAATAAATGCCATTCTCCATGATTATATAATATAGAAAGCAAGAGACGGAACTTTACAGAGTCTTTCTCATTTAGGGGAGATGGGGTGCCAGGGACAAAACTCTGTGCTTAAAGTTACAAATGACCATTAAACCCATGATTTCATTGGGAGCCAAGCACACACATTAGGGGTTTGAGTGAGATTATTTTCAGGTGCTTGAGACTGAACAGCATAGAAGAACAAAAGATGGGAACATGATGGGTCATGCAATTCACCAAGAAACATCCAGGTTCACCCATTGTGGCTCTTATATCAAGCACAAGTGAAGGTAAATGGAGCTAAGACCTTCCTTCAGAAGAAAATGCAACCAATCTCCCTACATGGTAATGTTCACTACTATTTAAATAGAAATTTGATCTTCTTTTAATATAGTCTTAAACTACTTAGGAATGTAGGTACTTTCAAAAACAGAGCCATCCATTCTGGGATGTTTTTATTGGAAAGTAAATTTTCATATAAGACTTTCCTAATCTGTACGTATGGGTCTGAGGGGGATGCTGGGGCAGAAAAAAGGACTCTATTTAACTCAGACATGTGTTTCTTAAACTCTCATACAAGATTAGAATCTGGGATAATTGTATCGAGTTACATATGCATCTGTGGAAGATGGTATTTATCAAAGATGGCCCCCCAAAATTTCTCCCATCCCATAATCTCTTCTTACAGTGTAATCTTGACACTCCCATCTAGTGGTAGAGTCTGTGGCCCCTCACCTTGAACCTAAGCAAATTATTCCAACTGCCTCTTAGGTTCTAGCCAACAGCTACACCCCTCCCAGACACATAACTAAAGGAGTCTCCAGATGATTCCAGATGCCAGGCTTTGAGTCTTTCCAGCTGAAATGAAGCCCAGACACTGCCACTGTGTACCTATCTGAACTTACACAAAAGTCTGACCTTTTGAGATTTGGACAGTAGGATCTCTGGCTTCCCTGCAAGTTTGAATCATCTGTGCTCCTAAGTACACCTTCAGATCCCTCCTATGATACAATCTACTTCTAGAAATCTACACCTAAGCTGTCAGTGCATTAAAAGAACACTCACAATTATAAAATGAGGAGTCCTAAGTCCCTAGACTATCTCATTCAGGAGAATTCTGCCCCACTTTTAGCATACGTGGAGAAGGAATGCTTCTAATATTTAAAATTTATTTCATAAAAATTTTTAAGTTTTAATATTTTGCACACTCTGTCATCATAAAAAGTGCTAATATTGTTCATGCTTATAAAAATCATCACTTCACTAGCCCACTGAAGAAATCCCACTTGTTTTAATTGTTGGGAAATTGTAGTAATTCCCCCTACCTACTTTGCCCCCTCAATTCCTTAAACTCTTCTTTTGTAAATATACTAAGTAGAAAAGACCATATTTGATAGCATTCCAATCCACACTGGACTTAGATGGACCTATTCCTCTAAAAAGGTTATTGGTTGTTCCTACATAGCACAAAAACACTAGGTACAGTGGTACATTTATGGGTAAGTAAACCAATTTAATGACCACTCATTCAATGATTCACTAGCTGTCAGATGCAAAAGACAAATGTCTTGACTTTTAGGATACTGACTCTGGGATTCACGTATATACTCTCCTCTTTACCGATTCTCTTCAGTTGGCTAACTCCTGCTCATGAAGCAGGTTTCAGGCTAGACATCACTTTGGAGGGAAGCCAATGTACCCTTCATGTAACCCTATGGTTCTCAACTGAGTACAATTTTGCTTCTCCCCTCCGAGGACACTGGGCCATGTCTGAAGTGATTTTGGATTGTCACGTCTAGAGGAACTGGGTAGAAGCAGGGATGCCTATGAACATAATGTGCAGGACAACTCCCAACACAAAAAAATTATCTGTCCCAAGTGTCAGTAGGGCTGCTACTAAGAGAACCCAACTTAACCCACCACAGAATTTATCATATTGCAATGTATTTGCAGGGTTCATGCACCTGGACAACAGGAGCATATCTTGATTTCCACTCCATGCCCCTTTGTACCTGGTACTCATTAAATGGATGGTAAAAATGAAATGACTGGCCGACTGAAAGAATAAATGACAATACTAATTATATACAAGTGAAGGAAGCAAAAGCAAAATCATAGAGCATTTATTGTTAATAAACTATTTTTAGATTGTCTAGTTAAAATGTTTACAATTTACCAAGTACTTTAAAACCACTGTCACCCATGATCCAACAACATCGCTCGACAACAGAACATAAAGTATTAATCCTATTTTTATAAGGAAGGCATCAATTCTCAGAGTTAAGAGGACTGCAAATGTAAATGACACAAAATGTTCTAGCGCTGGAGGTTTCTTATAAAGCCTTTACTGATTTGTAACAAGATTTTAGGCACTAAATAACTAGTTAGTGTTGAAGTGGACATTACACTATCTATTTTATATTTACAAAGAAAAGCAGTTTTATCTCTTGGCAATCAAAACCCCATGAACACTTAACTTCAGCTAACAAAGGCAACCAAGTGCCATTAAGGAAAAGAGAGTCATTGACTCTTAGTAGAGCTGGCCTAATAATACAATAAAATTGTGAAATAAGGTGTCACTTCACAATTCCCTTAGAGGTAGCTCAAAGGCACCAGGGCCACATTCTAGGTAATGATGAAAATAAAGTTCCTTATTAAATCTCAAATCAGCCAGGTTCCCTCCACATGTGGAACCCAGAATATATAACAGGCAGATTTCCAAAGCAAATTTCCCGCGTTTCAAACAACTCTGCACCTTGTTAGCTGGATTTCTTTGGGAAATATCTTAACATCTATATATATGCCTTAGTTTTCTTAACTGTAAATGGAGGATAATAATTAGAACCTATAATTCGTAGGATTATTGAGAGTGTGAAACATGTTCATACACGTAAGACATTTGGAACAGTGCCTGAAATGGAGCAAATGCCCAATAATATCCCTCCCTCCTTCCTTCTCTTCCTTCCTTCCCCCTCTCTCTTCTTCTTCCTCTCTATCATCATCATTTTCATCATCGTCATGATTTCTGTGTGCTTTCTCATGTAAAGAATTTTTCCTGGAGATAATAAGCCACATCAACAAAATGTTACATGTGTCTCCTATATTGAACATAGTTCAAATATCTATTTAAACACCTACAAAATTCCTTTGACTAATGTAGTGAAGATTTATATTTCTTGGCTCCCTGTGATGAAAAAAACAGCTGTTTTGAGGTGCCGCCTAGGCATTTTACATATGCTACTCTCTCTTCTCATATCGAGGGTCTGGACATTAAGATAAGGACCTAAGCTTTGAAGTCCCACCACAAATTCTCCCTTTGCTTTTCCCAAGGCACCTTTTAAAATAACCACTTTGAGTTGAGTCCACAGAATGTTAGTGCCCAACCACCTTGTAAATAATAGGTGCCTGCTGCCCTGCTCTATACCTCCTATTGGCTCGTAACATTGGCTGGGAGACCGCCCTGCCCGCAGCTCAGTGTGCCTGTCCCCTGTCATATCCCCCTACCCCCATTTCTGAAATGAGTAAGTAATAAATTTTGTGACTTTACTTCCTTGGTGTGGGTGTACTGAAATTATGCCTTCAATCAAAAGGACCCCAGGGTTTTCACTTCCTTGAAGTGAGAACTCCGATGTCCAGAGAAGTAGAACTACCTGCAGAAGCCCCATGGATGGCATGTGCCTCTTCGTTCAACAGGTGATAATCCACATACTCTTAGTCTATACACCAATTATGGGTCCCCCAACACACTCTCTGGCATCCTATTCAACTGAGCTTCTTTGGTAACAAACCAAATTTTGGGGGGGAATTGCATCACTCATATGATGTACAGTTTTGGTGGGGCTGTATACCAGGTGCTCTGTTCTCTTTTAAGCATAGGCAGGCACTGGATCCAACTTTGACTAATGGCTTCTCTCTCTCTAGGAACTCTGAATCTTGAAAAGAAAGATGTAAATACCCAGAGACTAGAATGTATTGATTATAGTGACAGTTACATGATGAAACTGTCAAATAAATAATCCCTGCTACCTAAACTTTGAAAGACATCCTGGTGCCTGGCTATATAACCTTGCCAGGGTGCTGTTAAAAAATGCTACAGAATGGGTGGCTTAAACAATGGAAACTTACTGTCTTATAGTTCTGGAGCCAGAAGTTTGAGACCTAGCTTTTGGTATTGCCAGCCATGCTTGGCACTTCTTGGCTTATAGACCCAACATCGGGTCTCTGATGTTCTTCCTTGGGGATGGTTGTTTTCTTCACATGGCATTCTTTCAAAAGGATACCAATCGTGCTGGATTAGAAGCCTACCCGAGTCCAGTATGACCTCATCTTAATTTCATTAAACTGCATGGCCTTCTTTCCAAATAAGGTCACATCTTGAGGTGCTGAGTTTAGTACTTCAGCATATAAATTTTGAAAGGACACAATTCAACCCATGATACTCACCTCTTCCAACCCATGGTCCATAACCATCCCTATTTTTTTCTGTGAGCTGCTCAACTTTTTTCCAATAAAATGCTTTCCTTCTTAAGTTATTCGAAGTCCATTTCTATTGCTTTCTATCAAAAAATTCTAACTATCCTAAGTCAAATTGCAGAACAATTAAGCTCCAGTCAAATTGCTTTTTTGGGGTTTTTTTTTTTTTTGGTAGTTTATTGTTCAAGTAAAATTGATACTTTTTTATACTACCTAGAATGATCTCCCATTGTGAGAGAAAAAGATACCACCAGATGGCTTAAAATTATTGAGGCAATCCTGAAGAAATACATAACTAACTGTAACAAAATAGGAAGAAAAAATAGGGACAAAACTAAATGAATACAATTTTTCATATTTCCAATTAAGAAATCTAGTCATGTTAATGTCTAAAAAAGGCAGTAACAGTTGGGAAACTAGTATCTTATGGATAGTTGGTGGCATTCAAATTAGTGTAAACTTTCTGGAGGACAATGTAATAGTATCTTATACAATCTTAAAATGTGTACCCTTCAACCCTACAAATACATTTCTAGGAATCTATCCTACGATAGTACTTGTGTACCTGCACAAAAGTATTTATACAGAATGTTCTTAGCAGCTTTGTTAACAATGGTAAAATACTGTAAAAATACAAATATCCATTATATATTAAAAAGTTTAAAATTAGGTAGATTTATATGTTCTCCTATGAAAAGGCATTCTAGATTTCAAGTGAAAAGGTTGAAGAATTCTCTGTGCAATTGATTTCTATTATTTTAAAATGAGAAAAAAGCTATAGGCATGTACACCTATGTATATGTATATGTGTGTGTATGTATATATATACATACACAGAGAGAGAGAGAGAGAGAGAGAGATGTAATAATAAGCCAAAACTGTTAATAATACTTTGACTGAAGGAGTGGAACTGGCTACAGGAATGCAATGAAAACATTTCATGCTTCGATTTATTTATTTCTGTAATTGTTTTTACAAAGCACATGTATTAGTTTGGCCTAACAGATCAGTTTTTGTTCATACTTCAGAAATGTAAAGAGCTTTTTAAATCCAGTCTTGGCCTATATTATATTAATTTCAATATGGTGTCGATGTATACAATCATAAAGTAAAACTTGGCATTAACTCATTAGATTAAGTAAATCGAATGTAAAACTAAAGATAAGGTAAAATTTTGCTTAAATTGGAGTGAAAAACTGGTACTGGAATTCCAAGATTGAATTTAATAGCAGGGGCAAACAATGAACTGTACCACCTAGAATGCCCTTCAAGGAAGGACGTGCTGACCAGCTGTGGGACCACAGGCTCCAGCTGTTGCCTTCTTCAAGGTCTGCCTCTACTGCAGCTTTCTGGCCAAGGTCATGCCTCTCCTGGAGCAGCCTGCATCTGGAAACTGCAAGGTGGGGGCTGTAAAGGCCTTGCATTTCAGCTTCACACGGGACAGTTTTCCAAGCAAAGCTCACTGCCAGGTGAGGGCAAGCTTTTTATTGGTCTGCCTCAGAGTTCAACTCCCTATTCTACCCAGTCCTATCCTTTCTTCCTTCCTTTCACAGACATCAATCTCAAAGAAACCTCTTGCACCCCAAGCTGTCTGCTTCCTGAGAATCTGATCTGCAACAGCAGAAGAACAGAGTCTGTGCTTCTAAATTTTTGGCGTGACAACAATAATACCAAGAATGAACGTTTCATGAACAGGACAAAACAGTATTAATAACCACAAGCCTATATTCGCCCATCTTCACTGGAGCCATGCAATAAAAGGAAGTGCAGCTTGTGTGCTTAAGAATACAATTCTTTATCCCCTTTCCATTCTTCAGTGAGCTCTGCAGCCGCACCTAGTAATTAAAAGCTCCAGCAGCTCATCTTCCCATTATGCAGAATGGAATATCTTTAATAAAATATTAGACAAAAGAATATTCAGGGCAACTGAAAGCTCTGCAAAGCATAAAGAATTGCTGGGTTAAAATATTGCACTAAACAGGCACTTATTTCAATGAGGCATCATACCAGCTACCAATAACTTCATAAAACACTACATGCAACATGGCCAATAACTCAAAAACACACCTCACAGGGTAATTATTCAAGGCTGTTCAATAAATGTTTATTCCAAACTGGCAATTATTTCTTTAACAATGATGATACATTCAGAAGAAGTTTGCAAAAGCTGTCATAACGAGATATGCTGAAGGAAACCTATGCATGTACCAGAGTTTCAGGTTCAAAGGCTTTTAAGAAGGTAAGCACAAATGAAAAAAAAAAATCTATTTTTGCTAAACAAGCCATTACCCCTGTATTTTTTCATCTGTTCAATTCATTTACTTATGAAATACTTATGTGTCACCTACTTTATATCCTGTGCTGCTGGGATGAAGAAAAAAAATTCCTGTGCGCAAGGAGGAGCTTACAACACAAAGGCTGATGTGACCAGTGCTGCAAGGAAGGTGGCAATTGCCCGTCTCTCTCTCCAACTCATGCCCTGCCATTCTTCCCTCCTCTTTAGCCACTCTGGGACTGTTTTCTTTTTCTTTCTTTTTTTTTTTTTAAAAGATTTTATTTATTTATTTGACAGAGAGAGATCACAAGTAGACAGAGAGGCAGGCAGAGAGAGAGAGAGAGAGGGAAGCAGGCTCCCTGCTGAGCAGAGAGCCCGATGTGCGGTTTGATCCCAGGACCCTAAGATCATGACCTGAGCCAAAGGCAGCAGCTTTATCCACTGAGCCACCCAGGCACCCTGGGATTGTTTTCTTGTTCTCAGCTCTCCAAATCTGTCTTCAGTGTAGGCCATTTGCCCCAGCTGTTTTCTCTGCCTATAGCTGTATTACCACCAGGGTAGCCACTAGCCACATATGTCTACTGAGTCCTTGAAATGGGATCACTCTAACTGAAATGTGTTCTAAGTGTGAAACAGTCACCAGATGTCAAAGACTTTGTACAAAAAAAATAATAATAATAACAATAATATAAGATATCCACCAATAATTTGTTAATAAAATTGTGTGACAATGTTTTAGAAATATTGGCTTCTACAAAATACATTATTCAAATTCATTTGACCTGTTCCTTTGTTTCTAATGTGGCCACTAAAAAAAATTAAAACTACTTATATGCCTCACACGATATTTCTATAGGACAGTTCTGGTCTAGAACATGTCGACCTATTCTCACTTTCTTCCTGGCCTTCTGGTGTCAGATCACTATCCTTTTCTCAAAGAGGTTTTTCCTGACTACCATTCTCAAGAAGACACACCACTTCACCTACTGAGTCATTCCCACATTACTGCATTTAATTTTTTTGTGTGTGTGTGGTAAAACACCCATAACATATCTATTCTGTTAACATTTTGAAGACTAGGTTACATTATTATAAGCATATCTGATTTAATTGTGCTTCACTTTACTGCACTTTGCAGATACTGCAATTTTTCCAAATCGAAGGTTTGTGGCAACCTTGCATCAAGCAAGTCTACAGGCACCATTTTCCAACAGCATTTGATCGCTTTATCTCAGTGTCCCATCCTGGTAATTCTCACAATATTTCAAACTTTTTCATTATTGTTATATTTTTATGGCAATCTGTGATCAGTGATCTTTGATGTTACTACTATCATTGTCTTGGGACACCACAAACCACACGCACATCAAATGGCAAACTTAATCAATAAATGTGAGTTTTGTTTCCCCCACAAGCTTTCTCCTCTTTTCCTCTCTCCTCAGGCCTCCCTATTCCCTAAGACACAACAACACTGAAATTATTAGGCCAATTAATAACCCTACGATGGTCTCTAAGTGGTCCAGTGAAAGGAAGAGTTGTACATCTCTCCCTTGTAAATCAAAAGCTAGAAATGATTTAACTTGGTGAATAAGGCATGTTGAAAGCCAAGAGAGGCTGAAAACTAGGCCTTTTGTGCCAAGTGGTTAGCCAAGTTGTAAATGAAAAGGAAGAGTTTTCGAAGGAAAAAAAAGTGCTACTTCAGTGAACAAATGAATGGTAAGCAAAATCGCTTGATTGTTGGTATGGACAAAGTTGGACTGATCTGAATAGAAGATCAAAACAGGCAGAACATTCCTTAAACCAAGGCCTAATCCAGAACACGGCCCTAACTCCTCTTCAGTTCTATGAAGGCTGAGGAAGATGAGGAAGCTGCCAAAGAGAAGTCTGATGCTAGCAGAGATTTGTTTCTGAGGTTTAAAGAAAGAAGATGTCCCCATGACATAGATGTGCTGACACAGAAGCTGCAGAAAGTTCTCCAGAAGATGTAGGTCAGATGATCCATGAATGTGGCTACACGGAACAACAGATTTTCAATGTAGACAAAATGGCCTGTTATTGGCAGAAGATGCATCTAAGACTTTCCCAGCTAGAGAGGAAAAGTGAATGCCTGGCTTTGAACTTTCTTGTTAGGGGCTAAGGTGGCTGTGACTTTCGGTTGAAGCCAGGGCTCATTTACCATTCGGGAAATCCTAGGGCTCTTAGGAATTATGCTATATCTACTCCAAGTATGCTCTAAAAATGGAACAACAAAGCCTGGATGTTAGCATATCTGTTTACAACATAGCTGACAGAATCTTTCAAGCCCACTGTTTAGACACACTCCTCAGTTTAAAAGATCCTTTCAAAATATGACTGTTCATTGACAATGCACCTGGTCACCCAAGAACACTGATGGAGATGTGCAATGAGATTCATGTTTTCATGCCTGCTAACACAGCATCCATTCCGCAGCCCATAAATCAAGGAGTCATTTCAACTTTCCAGTTTTATTATTTAATACATTTTTAAGGCTGTAGCTGCTATAGACAGTGGTTCCTCTAATGAATCTGGGCAAAGTAAATTGAAAACATTCTGAAAAGAATACGTATTCTAGATGCCATTAAGACCATTTGTGAGGCACGGGAAGAGGTCAAAATGTCAACATGAACATGAAGTTTCTTCCATTTAGAAGGTTGGAATCAACTTCAAAACAACTCTGAGGGATTTAAGAGTTCAGTGGAGGAAGTAACTGGAGATGTGGTGGAAATAGCAAGAATTAGAATTAAAAGTGGAGCCTGAAGATGTGACAGGATTACTGCAGTCTTGTGACAAAATTTGAATGATGAAGAGTCGCTTCTTATGGACGAGCAAAGAAAGAGATTTCTTGAGATGGAAACTACTTCTGAGGAAGATGCTATGAAGATCACTGAAATGACAATAAAGAGTTTAGAATACTACATAAACTTGGTTGATGAAGCAGAAGCAGGGTTTGAGAGGGCTGACTCCAATTTTGAAAGAAGTTCTGTGGGTAAGATGCTATCAAACAACATCACATTGTATGGAAAAATCATTCCTGAAAGCAAGTTAATCAATGTAGTAAACTTCACTGTTGTCTTATTTTAAGAAGTTGCCACAGCTACCCCACCCCTCAACAACTACCACCCTGATCAGTTCGCAGCCCTCAACATCAAGGTAAGACTCTCCACCAAATATTACAACTAGCTAAAAGCTCAGATCACGATGAGCATTTTTTAGCCATCAAGTATTTTTTAATTAAAGCATGTTCATTGTTTTTTAGATATAATGCTATTGGCACACTTTATAGACTACAGTATAGTACAAACTTAACTTTTATATGAATTGGAAAACCAACCATAACACTTCTGTTTCAGGCACTGTGCCAGTTGCACAGAAATAAAGAAGTAAGGTTAACCTGGCTCTCACTATTAAGTAGCTTACAATCTAGGTGGGAAGGCCAGTGGTTATGTAATTACATAAAAAATTAATTGGGCGCCTGGGTGGCTCAGTGGATTAAGTCTCTGCCTTCAGCTCAGGTCATGATCCCAGGGTCCTGGGATCAAGCCCCGCATCAGGCTCTCTGCTCTACGGGGAGCCTGCTTCCCTCTCTCTCTCTCTCTCTGCCTACTTGTGATCTCGGTCTGTCAAATAAATAAATAAAATATTTTTTAAAAATTACTTAATTATAATTTTGATGAGTGCTAGGGAGAGTGATGTGTCTATGGAGTCAGAAAACGTTTGCATGCGTAAGCAAATTTATGCTGAGACATGACAGATGAGGGCGTTAGCCAGAACAAAGTCCTAGAGAGACGGGGAACAAAGGGAAATTTAGAGAAATCCAAGTAATTCAGTTCTGCTGGAGCATAAATTATGCATGTGAAACAGAGTGGCTAGCAGAAATGTAGGTAATTTTACAGATAGCATATTTTAAGCTAGATAGATATATGTTGTTATAGAATAAATAATTCAATAATGACCTTAAACTTTGAAGTCGATGACATATGACACCAAGCCAAACATGAAAGTTAGGAGTAACACATTGAAATGAACACTGACTACCTTTAAGTAGATTTTAATCACCTTAAAAATCAGATCAAATAATCAAATTTATTTTTAAAAGTTCAAAAAATATCACTAAGAGGAAGTTAAAGTTATTCCTGTTCCCACTTTCCAAAGATAAGCATCAGTAAGATTTTGGTTTACCTCATCTACATATATATACACACAGATTTTACAAAATGCCTGAGTATAAATGACCATTCTCTCGTATTATGGGTACCTCTAGAGAAAGAATAGTACTAAAACTCTAGAAAACTTGTAACTAACTCTCACTTTTCTAGGAACCTAAATAAAGAATTTTTAGAATCTGTTTTTAAGAAGTAAATTCCTCCCTAAAATTTAGAAAGTAGTTAGTAGTTTTCACCACATTCCCACAAAACCAGAAGTGTCATAGAAAGTTCTTTGATTTAAAATCAAGGAAAGATGCTATTCCTCCTTGCAGATATATGGCCAGACACTTACTATGAAGTCTTACTATAAATAATTAAACATAAGCTGCCAATGCCCCTAGTAAAATACATGAACCAAATATATTTATGGGATGCAGTACCTAAGCTGATTATCATGTGCTTATTCCCTTACCTAATCAAGACTGGTTTGTAATTCAAAACAAATGTCACAATCTTTAGAGCAAAGGAAAATTAATGAGCATGAATAGTCTAAAACTCTAACTTAAAAAAATTTTAAACCAGGCCAATCAAACCTTTCTCAATCAAATCACAATTTCCTAAAAACTGAACACTTTGGGAACCAAATAATAAAGTTTTTGATAATATGCTATATTCTATTCTACTCAAGTATGCCCAAAAAACACAGTTTATAACCTCAAACCTTCTTTCCCTGTTAACTATAACATTTCTCAGCCCAGCAACTATACGAGATTGAGAGCCTCCATTTTTCAACCATTCCTGTATATTCATACACTTTGCCATGTAACTTTGCAGTAGTCTTCTACTCTGGATGGGGCGTTCTGCTTTACCCCTTGACTCTGGCTCAGTCATGTCAACAAGCAAATGTGAATCCAGTAGAGGCTTGGAAAAGTTCTTGCATGTTTTAGTTTATTCTGTTGCTCCTTTGTGATTGCCACAAACACATGCTTGAGCTCGCTTGCTCCACTCATTCCAGCCAAGACTATGCTAGATCAGCCAATAACCAGATGATGCCCAGGTGGGCAAGTGAGCCCAACCTAGCCGCAAAGAACTGCCAAACCAATTCCACACTGAAGTGCCAACCTCCAGACTTGTAAGCAAAATTTAAAAATGATTAAATTGTTTTAAACCATAGATCTTTGGAGAGATGATGCAAAACACAGCATTACCGAGACATTAGATAATTGATAGACACAGCAATCATACGGTAACAAATATCTTCCCTAGTAGCATTATTTTCCCTTCTCAAAAGAAGTCAGAGTATATTAGAGAAGGCAACAACTAACTAAATAAATAAGAATCTCCTTCTCTTATTTTTCTAATTAAATTTTCTACAAAGAAATACCCTGGTCATAGATTAGAATTCCTCATAGTAAAGCCTACGTAACTGTTACTAGTCATAGTATTTTGACCATTTCCAAACTCCCACAGTGAGTGTATAGGAAGAGAAAAAGAGCTTATAACTCCTTTCAGACTGGTAAAGTTACTTTTAACAATGACTGTTCTTCCTAGTTGGTTTTCTTTAAAATTAAAAACAATACTTCTGGTCATCAATATGAAGTTAGAATTATCCAGGTACCTGCAATGGACAGATGTTTGGAACAAATATTTTAATAAATTTAAATAAAGACATTCTAAAAAGTGTTACACCATTATGGCACCATTAAAATCTATGGGAATAGTAAAGAACTAAGTAGAATGAGCAGTATGGAAGCTCTAAAAGATGAAGTTTATCTGGAATAAGTGTCATATTTTGTGCTTAGGATTAATTAATCACCTATACTTATAATGTATGGTGTGGGAGAGATGTAACTCAGCACACCAATTACTTAAAATTCAATTATAGTTAATAACACAAAAAGCATGGGGGAGTAGATGAAATTAAATTGAATTGAGGTTCTACCACTGCCTGAGAAAAGGAGAGCTTTCATTTATAATTGACAATAATAAGTCAAAATGCATGTTGTAATACAGCCACTAAATGTAACTTTAAAAATGTGTAACTAATTAGCTAATAAAGGGAAAATATGGAATTAAAACATCCGATTAGTCCACAAGAAGGCAAAAGTGGAAAAAAAAATAAAGCAGGTGAGACAAATAAAAAACAAATACTAAACATTAACACATACGTTAATGTTTACATTAACCCCCTAATATGTCAATGATTACATAACATGTAAGAAAACGGAATTCTCCAACTAAAAGGCAAAGATGACAGACTAGAAAATGGTTTGCAAAAATCACATCTTAAATATAAAGACAAAGAAAAGTAAGAATTAGCATAGAAGATATGCACCAGACGTTTCTACCCACAAAACAGCAAAACTCAGAGCAAACAAAATGAATTTTAAGGCAAGAACCATTTCTAGAAGTAAAGGCAGTAGGGTGGAGGCTGGGAAAGGATATTCATTGGTATAAAGACCAATTTGCCATGAAGATAAAAGAGTAAAATGTATATGCAAGAAATAACAGAACAACAGGTTCCAAATACATAAGTAAAAATTGAGAGAAATAAAATGAGAAATTAGATAATTTTCAATCACAGCAGAAGAGTTTCATATACTTCTTTCAATAACTGCTAGAAAAAGCAGACAAAAATTAGTAAGAATATATATAAAATATTGGGGGGCCCTGGGTGGCTCAGTTAGTTCAGCATCTGACTCTTGGTTTCAGCTTGGGTCATGATCTTAGAGTCCTGGGACCAAGCCCTGCATTGGGTTCTACACTCAGCAGGGAGTCTGCTTCTCTCTCTCTCTCTCTCTCTCTCTCTCCCTTTGCCCCTTCCACCACTCATGCTTTCACTCTAAAATAAATAAATAAGTCTTAAAAAAAATTTATGTATGAAATCTTAACAATATGGTTAACAAACCTGACATAATTAAAATTTATAGACATCACACCATACAGTGATAGAAGACACATTCTTTCCAAGTGTGCATGGAACATTTGTCAAAAAGTAAAACTGTAAAATGAGATTCAAAAAATTTCAAGAAATTTATATCATTTGAAATATGTTCTCAGACCAAATTGAAATATAAGCTCAAAATCTGTAACACAAAGTCAACTAGAAAAACACAATTTACTTAGGAATATGTAAAACCTTTTAAATGATCCATGTAGCAAATAGGAAATCATAAAAGATATCTAAAAATATCTGTAATTTAATGACAATGAAAATAAAGAAAATCTTGAAGGATTCAGCTAAAGTAGTACATATGGGAAAATTTATAGTCTTAAAATACATAAATAAGAATAAAGTTTAAAAATCAATGGATCTAAATATATATATTACAAAAAGTGATAACAGCAAATTAACTCAAAGCACAAAATAATGGCATAATAAATACAAGAACATAAACTAATAATAAAGGTAAACAGACATATAATAGAGAAAATAAACAAAACCGAATGTGGTTCCATGTAAGAACTAACAAAAACGGGGGCGCCTGGGTGGCTCAGTGTGTTAAGCCTCTGCCTTCTGCTCAGGTTATGATCTCAGGGTCCTGGGATGGGGTCCCACATCGGGCTCTCTGCTTAGCAGTGAGCCTGCTTCCTCCTCTCTCTGCCTGCCTCTCTGCCTACTTGTGATCTCTCTATCTCTCTCTCTCTCTGTCAAATAAATAAATAAAATCTTCAAAAAAAAAAAAAAGAACTAACAAAAATGATTAACTATTAAGACTAATTAAAAAAAAAGCATAAATTACCAACATCAGGAATAAAAAGGAGGTCATTACTTCAGATATATGCACATTAAAAAAAGAATATATGATAAACAACCTTATTGTTTGCAAACTTCCCTTTAGGTATATGATACCTGAACAAAAAGTTTACTTTCAAAAATGAAGAAAATATTTAAATTATTATGGTGTTTAAGCAGCATACTGCTTCCCTACTAACCCTGAAATTCTCAAAGGCAAGCATTGTGCACTGTTATTTTTATCACTAGCTACAAGAAGACAGGGAAAATTATCTTCCTATTAAAAATATTCTACTGTCTCTATTTGCAGAGGACAAGTCTTATGTATAGAAAATTCTACACTAAAGACTGCCATAAAGTTGTTAGAATGAATAAATTCAGTAAAGATGCAGGATACAAAATCAATATATAAAAATCAAGTTATGTTTCTAATACTAACAACAAACTAACATAAAGAGAAATTAAGAAAACAATCCCATGTACAACTGCACCAAAGATAATAAAACACCTAAGCATATATTTAACGAAGGAGGTTAAAGCTCTGTACACTGAAAATCCATAAGGCATTGATGAAAAAAATTTGAAGAAAACACAAACGGAAAGTTATTGTATGCTTATTAACTGGAAGAATTTATGTGTTAGAATGTCCGTACTACTAAAAGGAATCTACAGATTTGATATAATTCCTATCAAAATCCCAAAGGCATTTTAAAAGAAATAAAGCAAATAATTCTAAAATCTATATGGAACCCAAAAGATCCTGAATAGTCAAAGCAATCTTAAGAAAGAAAAAGTAAGCTGGAAACATCCTTGATTTCAAACTATAGCACAAAACTATAGCAATCAATAGTATGGAATTAGCATAAAAACAGACATACAAATTAATGGAATAGAAGAGGAAACCCATAAATAAACCCATGCATAGATAGTCAATTGCCTTATGATAAAGGAATCAAGAATATATAATAAAGAATAGTTTCTTCAGTAAATTCTGGTGGAAAAACTGGATAAGCCACATTCAGGAGAATATATATGTTTGCTCAGACATATAAATATATTTGCCTTAAGCAAAGTTAATACACAGGAAAAAGTTAATTTACAAAACAAATTAGAGGTTGACTATTCACACTTCTACACTTTATTGTCTGGTTCATTTAAGTAAGAGGTAGTAGTCCCAGGTCACTTAACAATGACTCATTTGCTTCAGAGTCAGCTTTCCAGAAACACCGTTCCACTACAAGAGGTGTGCAAGTGGAACTGAACTGTTATCATGGATCAGATTCCTTTTCTGAGCAAGTGAAAAACAGCAAATTCCCTAAGATTCTTGGATTCTGTTATCATCATGGAGCTCCTTGAGGGCAGATCCTGTGTCTCATTCCCTTAAGAGACTTTTACATGCTGGACACACAGTAGTACTTTAAAAATTATCTCTCAGAATCAGCAAACTGGATGTTTACACGAGTCGTCTTGTGGTTCTGTTGTGAGGTAATGCTTTAAAATCTGTCAATGTGCTGTCCTTTTTTCGTACTACCCGCTATTCAGCAGAGACCTCCATTGCCTACAGAAGAATTGGGATGTTCGAGGTGGAAAGCATAGAGAAAGGAAGTGTCACTATTCAGCATCTGACTTCCAAAACAGTCACTTGAAGACTGTTTCAAAGACAGTGCTCCTGAAAGCCAGTGTTTAAGTGAGAACTGAAATGTTAAAGAGGTTAAAAAAAAAGCTGAAAAAGGATTTTGTGTCAAAAAAGACAGCCCTAAAGAAAGAGAGCATAAAATGTACTCGCAAGGAAATAGAAGAAACACAGATGAAAAGCCAAAGGATTCCCCCCCGCCATGGGAAGATTAAGGTCCCTTTGTCTAGGAGGATAGACAAAGAAAGGGCACAAGGAGGACAGCCAGGAGGAGAGAAAGGAGTCCATGAAGAGGCAAAGTATAGGATCTCCCACCTACCCTGTGCCTAGCCCTTGAGAAAACCCAGGCAATGCGCACAGGCCACGCTTTGTCCTTCTAGTGAGTGCCAGTGGGTTGGTTTTGCCCTAAAATATTGGTTTTCCTTCCCTTTGCCAAAGAATAGGTGCCTCCTATCAACAGTTGTTGGAACACTGCACAACATATCACATCACCCAGCAGAAGGGGTGGTCAACTACCATTGGTTTGCAAACATGGGAGTTCGCCAGGTGAAATTCAAAACTGGTCTCAATACAGGGAAGGCAAGAAGAAACCTAAAAAAGAGGTAGACCACTCCACATTGTTAGGTAGCAGATTTAATAAGCAAGGGAACTTCTGGACAAGGCTTATCTTAGGTGGCCACAAGATGAGTAGATCTCCGCACCAGCCTACCATAAACTTTCAAGTTTATACAGAAGCCTTAACAAGGTTCAGTCACCTACATAGTCCACATGGGCTCAATAACACATTGCTCTCTTGAAATAGCTCCTGATGGAGAATGGTGGCCTGAATCTATATTTTAAAGACAAGAAAGTAAGTGAGGAGTCTCTTATTGTCAACTGATAGTCACATTCTCTTGATGAACTTCTCCAGCAACTGTGATGTAAAACTTTGTTTAGGCTACAAAAGACCCTATATTTACAATGCCCTCTGCCATGGCCCAAGCAATCTTAAGCATCTCAAAACAGACATAGGAACTCTGATTGCTCAGAAAGAGCAGTGTGAAAAAGAAAGCACCCAGCATATGTACTTGGTCAGGAACCATCAGAACCAGTCTGAGATTCCTCCTTGCTCCAAACCAGGACAGGGTGAAACTGACTCAGACCACATTTCCAAGTCTAGAAACCTGTGGTTTCTGAAGACCTATAATTCTATCATGTTTTCGATATAAGAGCAATAAAAATAACTTTTCTGTTCTTTTCTTTCATTATTTTATTCTAATTTCTGTGTAGTTAATAGACCATACTATATCAGTTTCACATATACAATATAGTGATTCAGCACTTCCATATACTACTCAGTGCTCATCAAGACAAGTGTGTTCTGAATTCCATCACCTATTTCACCCCCCTCCCCATGCCCACTCCCCTCTGGTCACCATCTGTTTATTCTCCACAGCTAAGAATCTGTTACTTGGTTTGTCTTTCTCTCTCTTTTTCTTCCCTTTGATCATTTGTTTTGTCTCTTAAGTTCCACACAGGAGAGAAATCATACGGTATTTGTCTTTCTCAGACTGAGTTCAATGAAGAAAGAGGGGAGGATTCGAAATAATAAAAAAGTCTCATAGGTTCAGAGAATTTATGTCAAAACTGGTCAGATTAACAGGGATCATCTCACACACCAACTACCTCACTTTACAAATGACAAAAGTGAAACTTTGGAGAGGTCAGTCACTTTTCCTAAGGTCTAGTGGAAAAAGCAAGACAAACTCAAGGATCTACTCCTCCGTGCCATTTATGAACTGGATGTTGAAAACTCTGCTTTATGTCTTTGCATCTTACTTTATCCTCAACTATATAAACAGTTTGAATTAGGCTTTGGTTACTATGTTAATGTTAATTCACTACCTAAAGATAAAACCTAGTGCCAGATTCTTTTGAGTTTAAAAGTGAGACTTTCCTTTTGCAGAACAGTCTCTATTGCTGTTCTCCCTTCTGGGGTGACATTTCCTTTGGCTTCCTATAAGCAACTTCCTTTTAACTCCAATTCCCATTTGCTTTCTCTAATGGTTCCATATGAGGTCACTCTACTACCCCATCTGTCTCTAATTAACCTCTAGGCTGTTTACCTGAAAATTATTTAGAATGACTTAGCAACTTTATTTTATTTTTTTGATTTCATTTATTTATTTGACAGACAGAGATCACAGTAGGCAGGGAGAGAGAAGGAAGCAGGCTCCCCGCTGAGCAGAGAGCCCAATGTGGGACTCGATCCCAGGACCCTGAGATCATGACCTGAGCCGAAGGCAGAGGCTTTAACCCACTGAGCCACCCAGGTGCCCCGACTTAGCAACTTTAATTTCTGATACTGGATTCAACTGATATAGCTTAAATATAGTCAACTTATAGCATAACATAAATGGGCATGTGTCATTTTATAACTTATTAAGTGACTTTGTGTGCATTATTTCGTCACAAATGTATAGACATTTTTATTATTTATTTATTTTATTTAAGAGAGAGAGTACTAGCAGAAGGGGCAGAGAGAGTCTTAAGCAGACAAGACTCCATGTTGAGCTTAGAGCCCGACTTGGGGCTTGATTTCAAAACCCTGAGATCAAAACCATGACTCACAACCATGAGTCAGATTGATGGTGGAGCAAAAGGCTAGCTGAGGACAAAGCATAAGTTGACACCCTGCAACTTCCCAACCCCTCCACCCATACTCTGGGGTGGGATATGTTTAACATTCCTCCAAGAAGCTTCCAGGGGTCTTAATGTTAATGCCTTGCTGGAGGAAAAAACAGCATTAACTTGATAATAGCCAGGCTTCCAGTATCGAAGGTCTTCTGAAGCATATGAAAGTCCTTTTGGACATCCTCCTTTTTCCTTACCTCCCCCAACTCCCAACTAAATCAGCAGCCATTCTTCACAACACCAGTGCCACAGCGCTTTCTGTTCAAGGGTCCTGTTCTCATGCTTTAATAAAATCACCATTTTATACCAAAGACGTCTCAAGAATTCTACCTTAACTGTCAACTCTGGACCTCACCCCACCAAACCTAACTTATATCCCAAAACTACATCAAGATGTTAACTGATTGTGCCACCCAGGGGCCCCATAGTTATTTATTTTTTTAAATACAACCTCTAGAGTATAGAAGTACCTGGTTGAATACTGTGTTGGAGAGTGAGGTCCGAAATCCAGGTGTCTCCGATTCAGAATCCCATGTTCTTTTTACTAAGTCATACTTCTTCAAAAAAATTGGCTACGTTCTTCTATCTCTGGAGAATGAGAGTTCACATAGGCTGAACAGATTCATGTGTAAGCTTCTGGTTCATGGGAGTGAGAGACCAATCACAGTGTCAGCCCATGCTTCTGAACTGGAATAGGACAGGCAGCCCTAACTAGGACTCAACATCACCAATATGTTATGAACAGAGACAGGGAACCATAGGCATGTGGCTTAGGAACTGACTGAGGCCAGACAGGAAAGGCATGAACAGGAGGCACACCAGACACCAGGACTGGAAAGAAAATCTCAAGGCAAGCCTCCTACCACAATAAAAGCTTGCTGAGAGGAGTTGAAGCAGGAGACCTAGGGGTGGGCCTTAGAAAGGCATGGCCTGACCTGCCTGCAATCTGATTGCTTCTTCAACTGGCTCAGAGTGGATCTGAATAGAAAATGGACCTTGTGGGGTGCCTTGGTGGCTCAGGTGGTTAAGTGTCAGACTCTTGATTTCAGCTCAGGTCATGATCTCAGGGTCCTGGGATCCAGCCCCGCATTGCGCTCTGCACTCGTGGGGAGTCTGCTGGAGGATTTCTTCTCTTCCTCTACTTCTCCCCACTTACTCTCTTTGTCTCTATAATGAATAAACCTTTAGTAAAATAAAGTAAAATAATAAAATGAACCTTGCTCTGTAGAACAGGAAATGATACTGAGAACCTGAAGAAACTGTACTTTCTGGCCTAACCAGCGCCTTCAGAGGGATTTAGGAGGGATGCCTGTGTTGGCGGAGGCACAATGGGGAGCTGAGTGGGAGGGCTCAAACACAGCCCACGGCCTGCCTGACATTCGATATGTCTGCGATTGCACCCATTATGTGACCATCTCACACACAACGGAATTTGGAGGACCAATTCAGAAAAATAAGGGGGCACTCTTGTGGCCTATAATCCCACCACCTCTCTGTTCCTTCCTGAAATCGAAATCTGTATGTCGTCATACTCAAAGGAAACACAGAGAGTGAAAAACTGCCTTGAATTAGGCACATTCTCATTAAATGGTGTCTGCCACCATTAACGTGGTGTGGGTTTGTTTCCTTTGGAGCAGTCCTGAAAAAGAAACCATACTTTTCCTCAGGCGGTACAACTGACTGACAATTCTCATTTTGGACCTTGTGTTTTTCTCAGACCATAAGATCAAAGTGGAGTTATTAGACACCCTCAATGCATCATGCATAGAAAAAAATCAAAAAGAGGAAATATTTTCTTTTCCCTCAAGGAGATTTAAAATCTGTAGTTAAGAGTTAAGACTCAGGTCTTCCCAGTCTTTGAGTTAGTGACTGGGCTCCCCCAGCTGGAGCTTCACGGTATTTCAAGGCCTCCTTGGCGGTTGTCATGATTTAAAACAAAGTGTGTAAATAAAGTGTTTGAGCGTTCTTTAAAATCTTCATAAACAAAAGGACCTCATTAGGGGATTTTAAGGCTCTTTATTTTTCCATCCTTCTTCTTTTCTTTGATTTACTGTATGATTGATCCATTTATCCTTTAATGAGTATTTTCTGAGCACCGCGATGGACTAGGTAGGTCCTATGTAAAACTGGGTAAGAGCTCAAACGGAAAATTGCCATTTTAAACATGTAATTATGAACAAAACTTTGAGAAATTAAAGGGAGTCCCAAGAAAGGACTCTGGGGACTACACCTTGAGAACAATAGTTGAACTAATTATAAATGTAATTACAAACTAATTACTGCATTTAAAGAAATTACAAATGTTTGGTCTGAACGAGGAAAGGCTAAGAGATTATAACTGTCTTTACACATCAGAAGGTGCCTGAGGCAGAAGAGGGCTCAGACTTATTCTGTATTGTTCTATAGCTGGGTTTCTCGGCCTTGGCACTATTGATATCTTTTGCAGGGTAATTTTTAGTTGTTGAGGTTTAGCCTGTACATTATAAGACTTCTAGCAGCATCTCTGGCCTCTATCCATTAGCTACCAGTGGCATCCAGTTGAGAAATTAAAAAATGTCTTCACACCCTGCCAAGTATTTGCAGGGGGCCAACATCAACCCCATTGAAAACCACGGCTCTGAAATCTCTAGTGGTGGTTTTTCCAAAGGGATTTCAAAAATGGGTATTAAATTAGCAGGATTCTAAATACCCTCTTACCAAAATGGCTCCATTAGTCTGTATTTTCATAAGGGAGGGAAAATGCTATCGAGATCTTGTACTCAGGTCAATTTAAGAAAGAAAAAGTCCAAAACCAACATTTGAATACAAATGGAATAATGAGGCTCCTGATGCAACAAGTTTCCTTTCCTTGAGGAATCTGACAGAAGCCTGGAAATATCAGTAGGAGAATCTGTAAAAAGATTCTATTCAACAAGTAGGTATTGAGAGGTGTCATTTCTCAGGTCTCCATAATTGTCATTCCTTGTCATGATAATGTGTGGTTTTATAACCCAGACACAGAAATTATGGCCACAAAGAATATCATGCACTAATTAGCTACAAATTGGATCAGCTGTTTCCTTTCAGAATTTGAAGATATTTGTGGCCATCATTTAAGCTGTACCATTTTATTTTTTGTATTGATCATTTGTATTGATCATGTTTAATCATTTTCAGAATCTATGATTAAAACCTACCTGACTTCTCTTCCTGTTATGCAAAATAGTGAAGACTATTTTACACTTTCTTTTTTTCTGCCTCAGAATATATATTGGTATAGAGAAAAAAAAAAAAACTGCTCACTGACCACTGGATAGTCGTTGTTTTGGGTCATCAGTGTGCACATGTCTTCATTAGAATGTATTTTAATATCTTACTGTGTTAACTGCAATATTGTTTTAGAACATTGAGTTAAATATGCTCTTAGACCTTCCAATGGAGAAAAATCTTTGTTTGGCAACACCCTTGCCTTTTACGTGGAGAATTAATCAGTCCTTTTGGAAACCACCCTAATCCAAAAGCTATTTCCAAAAGGTGAGAAGTTTCTCAGCATTTCCCAGCATTTCCCCAACTCAGACAAGTCAGAAAGAAACAAAAGTATAGGGATGCTTCCAGGCCATGTGTTACTTTGAACCATGAACATAGTTAGAAAGCTTTTTAGAATGACCTAAAAATGAGCCATTTTAAACTGGCAATTAGAAGATCATCTGCATACCAGTATTTTTTTTAATTAATTTTAAGCCCTAGAGGGCTTTTGAATGGTTGAGTAGCCTCATTACTGAGTTTTTTAATGCTTCAGTTATTAGACAATTTTTTGAATTTAAAAGACAGTGGAGAGCTCCACTGATCAAACCTTATTAGCTCCCCAAATTGTCTCTAAGCCTCAAAGGCTACTCATTTAGGTTGGATTTCTTCAAGTCCAAACTGGCTATTCCTAAAAATTTTTTTTTAATTTTTAAAAAGGCCATTCCTTAGAAATTGGAGATGAAGTCTAAATGATACCTTTGAAGTATGTCTGCTTATTCCTATCCCTAAATAACAATGTCCCCGTGGAAGCCACTACCAAAAGTGTCAATCCCATTGGTTTATTTAATAGGCTTCACTTATCTCCAAGATACTTAATACAGTGGGAATACTCAAACTTAATGCCTCGCAAAATAGGTTCTGAATATAAAAAGCACTGGATAGAAATGAAAGTCATGGTGCCTTGGTTTTCCATCCTCATCTACCATCAGTGAGTTGTATGATTCTGAACAAACTGTGCCCTCTACCTAGGCATCAGTCTCTCCATCTTAATATTATCAGACAGTCCTTACTTTTATTTGTTTATTTGTTTTTTATTTTTAAAGAAGATAGAAGTTTATTGAATACACTGCAAGGGGGTGGAGAGCAGGACAGCAAAGCAGAGACTGTCTCAGAGAGTCCGAGACTTACTTTTTTTTTTTTTTTTTTAAAGTAGGTTCCACACCCAACCTGGGGTCCAACGTGGGACCTGAACTCACAACCCTGAGATCAAGACCTGAGCTGAGATCATAAGTCAGATGCTTAACTGACATAGCCCCCCAGGAACCCCCTCAGATAGTCCTTACTTTTAAATGAAGGTATTGAAAAAATAATAATAAATAAATGAAGTTATTAGATTCCATATTCTACAGGCACACTAAGAAAAAGAACAAACTGTATTTTTTAGAACTAAGTACCACAATTATATCTCCATTCTGAAGAGATTTGCTGTAGTTAACTCCTTCACTGAACTTACATATTCTTCCACTGACTCAAGATATGGAAGAAACATTTGGAACTCTTAAAAAAAAAAGTCAAGAAGAAACAATGGAAACTATTTGAAATAATTCATTGCTATTTGGCTTGGGTTGTTGGATCACAGTTTTAGGTAAAGGAGGCTGTACTTTCCCAGATGCTTCCCACACTGGCTGGGCTGTAGAGCTGGACTTTCTTCAGGGGATTCAGACCAATCGCCCAAGGCTAAGCAAAACACTCTGCCCATATTTCCACAGACTTCCTGACTGAGAGTGGTCGGCTGTACAAATCAATTTATATGTCATCCCACTGTTACAGTAAAAACAAATTTTCTAATATAGGACAACCTATGTATTTAGCATAATTTAGAATTCCAGACACAGGTATAAGGAAGAGGAATTCACACACACACACACACACACACACACACACACTCTTCTCCAAACCTGCTTTTGCATCCTTATAAATGTGTTGCCAAATGCCTAAGGTAAAAACAGGTCATTCTCTGATAAAAGCAGATAGAAGTTTGAATAAAATGAAGTAACACAAGTTCATCAAAACTGATGTAGCTGTCAATGAACTACTCCAGCTCCACAGAAATGTCACTAGGTTTTGTGTCTTTTCTCTAAACTCAGCTATGCTTCTTCATAGGTGTAGGGGGAAAAATCTTCTGAGTTAGTGAAATTTGATTTAAAAAAAAAAAAAGCCTGAGTAGGAAAGATGCTTGGAAGTGTTCCGACTCACCCTGTAAGAGAGCCCCTCATTCCTCAGCCATGTACCTCTGACCAAACCCAAAGCCTGAGGTCCACTTCATTTTTTTTTAAAGGATTTTATTTATTTATTTGACAGAGAGAGAGATCACAAGGAGGCAGAGAGGCAGGAAGAGAGAGAGGGAGAAGCAGGCTCCCTGCTGAGCAGAGAGCCCAACACGGGGCTCGATCCCAGGACCCTGAGACTACGACCAGAGCCAAAGGCAGAGGCTTAACCCACTGAGCCACTCAGGTGCCCCTATCAAAGCCTGACAGGGCATGACATGATATTTAAGACTGAGTATGTTCTGTGCACATATGTTTAAACACTTTTCATGTATTAACTCATTTAATCTTAACAACATCCATGATGGTTAATTTTATGTGTCAACTTCACTTGTCTAAGGGATGCTCAAAAAGCTGGTAAAACATTTTTTCTGGGAATGCATGTGAGGGTGTTCCCAGAAGAGATCAGCATTTGAATCCGCAGACTGAGTAAAGAAAACTGTCCTCACCAAAGTGGGCATCATCCAATCACAACAGAACAGAAACATGGAGGAAGAGCAAATTCTCCTCTTTGCTTGAACGCAGACATCAATCTCCTGTGCTTGGAAAATGCCCCTCCTGGTCTTGGGTTTTTGGACTTGGACCAGAATTTACACCATCAGCTCCTCAATTCTCAGGCCATTAGACTTGGACTGAATCACACCACCAGCTTTTCTGGTTTTCCAGCTTTTGCACGGCAGATCACAGATCGTGGGACTTGTTGGCCTCTAACCATGTGAGGAATTCCAGTAATAAACCTCCTCTTATATTTATCTGTAGAACTCAGACTAATACAACAACCCTATGAAATAAAATCAATTACTAACTCCGATTTATAAATGCAGAAATATAAGTACATGTAGACTCAATAATGTGCCTTTGGTTACCCAATAAATTTCACAAAAAGAAGGATTCAAGTTCAGGCAATCTTACTTCAGATTTCCTGATCCTTGACCAGTAACAACAATAACAAAACAATAATAACAATTAATACTATGATTAAGCATTATTATGTAACTATTATATGGCATGCCCTATGCTATATCTTTTTTCATTCAGTCTTCACTTTCTCCTCATTAACTGAGAATTAGTATTCCCATTATACAGATTCTGAGAGGTTAACTAAACAGCCTGGTATCAAACAGTTGTAAATGAGAGAACACGACTCTAAGCCTCTACCATTAAAGCACTTTCAGCCCTGTTTTAGGAGGATCTGAGAAATACTGTTTTATAGTTGTTAGAAAATTGAGGGATAGTGGATACAGTCCTAGGTGGCTAAGAGCTATCAACCAACAGAATATGGATAGACCCAGCATAAAATGATACCAAGGGAAAAAAGTTGAGACATAAATTCGGCAACTTTATAGTTCAGAAAAATCCCAGTACTGCTCCTAAAAACACATGGACTCCTTTTCCAGCCATGCCTTACTCCACACTCTAGGGAGGACCTGACCATCAAAAGCCCCTGCCCTCTCTCTAGATCACTTTGGTTACCTAAGACTACAAAATTCCCCATCCAAATGATCTTCAGCCCAAGAAGGGTATAAATGGAGCGAGTTGGGGTGTGTGTCTGCCTTTGTATGGAAAGAACCTACAGATACAAACAGAAATATGGCAAGCTATGGAATAGCGTCTGGGGGCCCCACAGCATCAGGTTTCACCACAAAATTATGGTAAATCCAAGAAATTTACATTTAAACCTGGCTTTTTGGGATAATCTGAAGCTATATTCGTCAAGAGAAGAGGATGGAGCATATCTTATGTAAATACTTTAAGTCTGATTCATAACTTTGAAAGACCTATGTCCTTTAAGTCTCCATTGACACCCTTGCCCTGAGTCCAGAATTGCTAAGGGAAGGCTCAAACAGGTTCATTTCTTATCTTTTCCCTCCAACAGAGGCAAATATGCTGCCGTGAGCTCACTGTAGTATTTAATTAGTAGTAGTTAACAAATTTACTCTGTGGCTCCACTGAGAAAACTTGCCAGAGAGTCTCATTCCAATTTAGGTAAAGGCAACTTCCTGTATCTCCCTCCTTGGTCCCCACTGGGGACAAGGAAAACAACTATCACCTGGTGTTATGTAGGAATTTCCATTTACATGACGCATTAGTGTTTATTTCGTTGGCAACAGCTGTTTCATTGATTCGTTTCAATGTTCATTAGCTTGACATGTAAGATTACAGTGTGCTGTCTACGTGATGCCAGAACCACCAGATGATTTCATCAGACTCAGTCCAATAAGCAGACAATCTATTTTGAAAGAAAAATTAGGCCATTTGTGTTCACTTCATTGTTATTTTTATTGTTTTTTTTTAAACTATCAATTCTATTAAATCAACAGGGAAATCAGTCATGCTCACTTTTTCCACAGAAGCCAATACAATTCATGCAGCAGTTAAAAAAAAAAAAAAATCCAGGTATAAAGTCAAGCTATTAGTCAGTTAGTGTTGGTTCCAGGAACATCGCCTTCGTCGCCTATGTTAATATTCCATACTGATGAGATGTCTGCAGGAGAATGCTACATGGCATGGGTCAGCATCCCAAAGCCAACAGAGACACAAAATGCACTGGAACGGACACATACTCTTCGGAGTCTTGATGGAGATAGCTGGGCTAGATTTACAAAGTGTTGGTGACTGTAGTCACCGTTCATTCTGAACACGCGTGAGTTCACAAGATCCAAAATGTCTCCATGTCACATTCCTATGAGCTTCCCGCCTTCCTCCACTGGTTAAGCACAGTAAAAGGTTAAATAAATGTGATCTTATAACCATCTGTGCTATCATTTGATGTCCAGGGTTGACCTGCCTCAACCAACTTCCTGCTTGAAGGGAAGGGGCTGGATGTCATGGAGCAGGAGATACATAAACGGAATTTGAGACCCAGTTGCTTGGATACTCTGTGAAATTCCCTTCACTGACAAACACACCACGGCATGTTAATAAATTGAGCATCTAACTGAAAGCCATGTGAGAATAAGCCTGATTCATTTTCTGTGGGTGGCTGCCAAAAACAATATAGAGTGATGGGGAATCATTAAAGAAGTAGTTTCCGCAGCCTTGGAAAAAGAGCCTGCCGACTTTGGGGAAGGCACCTTAGAGGAGTGATGCCCCTCCACTTAAAGACAGAGACTCCTCTGGCCAGAGGGAGCAAGTAATTTTCCACTCTAACCTGCAAGTCAGTTGGGTCATAGTACAAATTTGAAAGGCCGGATGCAAGGAGTCAATTTTACTGATCATTTCCCCTTCCTAAGCAGCATCGTCTCCCAGGATTGCTTTGTTAGAACGCAGTAGATCACAGCTTGTGGTAGGTAAGGCCGCAGCCCAAGCTAAACGATTTCATTAGGCACATGCTGACTTAGCCCAGATTGTTCCCTTCGGGTCCTGGATCCTACATGGAATTGAATCATCCTCCATCATAATTACCGGAAGCATCAGAAGCAGCTGTTGCCTCCTCCCCAATGCTCATGCCAGACAGCAGACAGCCTGAGGGTCCTATCATCTGACAATGATACGCTTCATTTCAGCGTGCATGCCTGTGCATTCCACTGCCTGGGCCAGGAGCCATTACCTGCCCACTTGCTGCGGATCATGGTGTGGAAAGTTCTCTCCACAGCAAGAGAGCAGAGGGAACACAGGGATAGTACTCCCACTGAACACAACAGGCTTACCAGCTCTACCCTTCACTGAGACTATGGAATACTACTGTTCGTATTTGTCCTGAGTTATTCATCCCAGCTATGTGCTAAGGGCCATACTAAGTGTTCTGTGTACATTATCTGACTTCATCCTCCAAAATGTCCCCGAGATTAAAAAGTTACACAGTTATCCACTAGAGCAGAAGGGAAAGGAAAACAGACTTTCTCCTTTGCATAGAGTTTATGAAACTAAAAAGGAGCAAGAAGACATGGAGCCACTGATCCAGAAGTTGTGGATGGAGGGAAGAGAATTACGGGCCATCTGTAAACGCTTAGGATCATCTGCTCTATGGTAGGTCCTGCTGTGGACACAGTAGAAGACAGTGACATGAGCTTTACACTAGAGGAATTTAAGGATGACTTTTTTTTTTTTTAAGATTTCATTTATTTATTTCAGAGAGAGAGAGAGAGCACACGCGCGCAAGCATGAGCAGGGGGCGAGGGAGAAACAAACTTGTCACTGGACAGGGACCCAGGACCCTGGGATCATAACCTGAGCCAAAGGCAGATGCTTAACCAACTGAGCCACCACTTACGGGTGACTTTTAAACAGTGTTTTGAGGATGTGGAGGGACACAGTTTGGTACAGGGGAGTGAGGAAGATGAAGGGTCCAGCCGCAGCATCCCCATGGGCAGAGTTTTCTAGAGATGAAGCACACGAGGGTATCTGTCCTTACTTATGTCTGGGGAAAGACTAAATTGGAAAGCTCTTTAATTATACTCTCTGTATATAGTGCAAGAAGGAGTATAGAAAGAACTTAAAGGACTGGCATGTCAGAGTCTTGTGGGTAAAATCAGCTCTACGTCTCCTAATGTAACCTCATCCACGACTCCCACTGGAAGGTGTTGGCCAGGAGTAAACAATAACAAACCAATTTAGTTCTTACACAGACAGCATGAGATTATTACCCCGATTTTAATGATAAGGAACTAACCTGCCCAAGGCTACATAGCTAGAAAATGACAAGCTGAGAAAACCCAGGTCTCTATGTCTCCAGAACCTGTCTTCATAATCACTACACTTTACTGTCTCCCAGGCACAGAGGATTCTAGGCAAGTGAAAGATTACATGGAAAAGATGGGACAGGAATCTTCCTCAGCAAACATCTGCTCTCTTCAGTCTTTGCCTCTCCACGGAATCGACATGCTGGGGGCATTTTCCTTGCTCCCCGTGTTCCTGTCTACATTGCCACCAACTTGCCCTCCGGTAATACCAGTCATGCTGGAACGCCACCTTATCCTGGACCACTTCGTTTGTCCCTGCTGAATGTTCTTTCTTTGTCTTTACAAGGAATGCTTATCCCTAATGCAGAAATTCAATTACCGTTTGGATTTATTTATTCATTAGCTTGATGCAGAGCACACACTGTTCACTGCTACACTAGTAATGAAATCAGCATATCTGACAGAGAGAGACGCAGACATGTTCAGACGAGACAGAAACTAAGCTGACGCAAGCCCCACACTCTCGTATGCCCGCCGCCAGAGTGCTGTGCTAATCCTCTGTGACCTGCTCTCTCTGCGGATGTGGTGATCACCGATAACACACGCTGAGGCTGCATCCACAGAGGTGGAGCAGAAAATGCACTGCCCGAGGCTGCCTGGCTCATTTGGAAAACCGCCCCGCGCTTGACTAAGAGAATCCCAGGGGAAGGCGAGCCCCTGCCCAGTGGATTTGCATGACATAGGTGGCTTTTCTTCCAGATAACAGGTTGACACAATCATAGTATCACAAGGCCAAAAATAAGATAGGAATTCTGATTTCTTTTGTTGTTGTTGTTCCAGTGGCCTTCCCATTCACGCAGGGTCTGGTAGGCCTGACTCTCTCTGGGGTTCTTGTTGGCGCCGATGGGGCCCTCCTGCCTGAATTCCTGGCACAGACGGACTCTGGGAAATGCTGAGTGATCAGCGAGAGTGTGCGATGACTCAGGTGGCAGACACAGCAGTCGGGGCCAGGCACAGGTGGCATCCAGAGTCATTTATGTAGGAGAAGAACTAGGAGGACAGGGCAAACCCAGACATTTGAGAGTCGTATACCCCTGGTTCAAATATCTACTCTGTCACTAACTTACTGTGAGACTTTAAGCAAGTCACTTAATTTTTCTTTCTTTTATAAGCTGGTGATAAAATCCACTCCAGATGGAGTGGATGAGGATTAGAGATGGACACGGTGGGCGCCCCATCCTTCACTGGGATGATGATGATGCCACAAGGAACAATCAAGAGCCACTACAAAAAGGAGACATAAATCTGAAGTCTAGGAGATGAACCAGAAATGTGAACTGAAGACCATAAATCAACGAGTAAAAAGTAATAAACCAACAACAATTCACAGAAAGGAAAGGAAGGGCAGTTCATTCTATTTGCCATTCATGTGGTGGCTTATTTTAAAGGAGCCCAATTGCCTCCTGGAGCCACTGGTGTTCCATAGTATCAGTGAATTCTGACCACCCTGACACCTGAAATTGTCCCTAGGACCCCTGGTAGCAGCTGGGTCTTTCTCCTCTTGAAAACAGAAGTCCTTTATTATGCTGAAATCAGGAAAAGCAAAGAGGCACAATAAAGATGTCTCTACTCATCTTGAGTTTTCCTGCTAAGTTTCTGAGGAAAGTTGGAGCCATAGTTTTAAAATGATGCCTGCTCTAATTGGATTTGATATATTCCAAAGTCCTTTCTGGGTCAAAATATATCATTCTATACTCCTCTAGCATAACACTTAGTTGTATCTAACTCAAAGGCTATTCTTCCTTCTTCCTACTTCTATCTGTACAAGATTTGATTGTAGCATATCTCGTGTCACACATGTTACATGGCAATCTTTATTTGTACCTCTGTCCATCCACAGTACTATAAATTCCTTAAGGGCAAAAACAGGATTTTATATGCCTAAGACTTAGGTGGCTTCCTAGAATAAACTAGTTTATATAATAAACTAGTTCAATAACTAGTATAATAATGTGATTATTACATGAGTTCATACTATGAGACAACACACAGTATCCAAGTTTCCTTTCAACCCAAATACCTATTCAAGCCAAAAGGCTCTATCCAGATTATATTAGCGTGAAATTATTACCATTTGGCTATTACTATCAAGTTAAACCCCAAGAATTAAAATTGTACAAGAAGATAAAAGCTGCCATTTTTATAAGCAGAGTTGTATAATACATTGACATTGAAACAGTCCATATGAATTACCCAGAAATCCTGAGTAACCTAGCATTTCCTTCTAAAAATAATTTTATTTTTGGTTGCAGTTTCCCTCATTCATTCCACTGGTAATTAACAACTCAATCTCCAGCTAAACTATATAATTCCAATCTGCTTTAATTCTACACATTGCATCTCTAACCAAAGCAAATCACTGTGCAATTATATATCAATCTACCACAAAATGAATTAATAGTAGTAATAATAGCCATCATCTCCTAGGTGAATATTACTTGTATTTCATTGTTTGACATGAATTATCTCCTTTCCTCTTCAAAATGACCCTCTAAAAGAGTACTACTGATATCCCCATTTTATAGATAAAAAGACTGAAACACAAAGGGCTTTGTCACTTATCCCATAGGCATGTGGATCTGTTCAGCCAAAGTCATCCCCTTTCATTGGAGCTGAGGAGAAAGACTTGAGAAGAAAAAGCTTGAATAACAATGGACTAGTTACCACCACCATTTATCTTGTAGGAACTCTCTCAGCTATGACATTTAAAATCATTTTATTAGGATGATCTACCTTGAAATTTGCATATTCTACAAGGAACAACCCTCAGTTACAAGCAAAGAAATGATGCATTTTAATATAAAGCACTGGTACATCATTAGTTATCATTGCATTGGTCCATACGGATTATACCATAAGACACCATATTTCATCATCTTCCAAATCCCCACAGAGTCTAAAGAGAAAAACAGCAGAGAGAGCCATGGGGTAAGAATGCATAAATCCCCAGGCCATGTTGCAGAGGCATTACTTTAGACAACCAAGGAATCAGCATTGTACTTCATGAGGAAAGAAAACCATACTCCATACTTGGTCCTTCTACTTTTACATGTATGAGCATCATCATTATTTCTAAGTTTGTGCATTACAGTTCTAAACCTAGCCCCTGCTCCTTGCCTTCCTGACAGTGCTTCCCAACTTAGATAATTCCTTAGGGGTCATCTGATTTCTCCAATCTCTTGTTCACTCACAGTGATAGGACATAATGAAATTAAAACCTTGGAAATGCAAGTAAAAATGATGCAGATGCCCTCTGCCAAAGCCAGCCCAGAAGATAATCAATGAGTTGTGTGATGTCAAAGTCAGTAGTTGTATATCGGAAGGGCAGACATCAAAAGTTCAGTAGAGTGCACAGAAGAATAGAAAGGATAAGCCAAGGCATATGAGACAACTGAAAATGGCAACACAGGAGAAGATTCTGGCAATGCAAAAATTTTGGCAGATGGTTTTCACTTAATAACAATAATAATGGTAACACAACCATTTATTAAGTGACTATTAGGTGTCAAATACTGTTAAGCTTTTTATACAGTTATGTGATTTAATCCCTTCATTAGCTCCATGAAAAAGGGAATATTATCTAATTTTATAAATGAGGGAACTAAAAATCAGAGAGATGAAGAAACTGGTCTAAAGTGAGACAGCTATTAAATGAGAAAGACAGAAACCAAACCCAGTTCTATTAGATTCAAAAGCCTGTTATTTCTTAACACCATACAAAATCCCTTCCTTGCATTTTTTACCACTAAGTATAGAGTGTTCTCCTTTAAAAGATATATTAGTGGATTTTTCAGACAATATTACTGTCCATCTTAAAGGTTCAAACCTGTTGTCTTAGCTGGATTCTTGATCCACTCCTTCCAAATCAGCCTAGTCTCATAGCAACGGTACGTTTTTAGCTTTCAGTTCTTTATTCAGAGGCTAACCCCAAGTCCATATCCACGTTAGCCTGTGCCATTTGCTCAGTGCAATGGGTCGTTCCCTTTCCCCATTTCCTGGCTCCCTTCAGAATCTTTATAGTGTGTTATTTCTGGACCAGTTATTCACTGTGACCGTGTGTAAAGACTCGGAGCATCTGCCAGCTTCGTAGCAGATGGCTGAACTCTAGTGAATGGCTACTGACCTGCAGACTACAGAGCAAAGGCTGACTACGCCTGTGCCTAGTGGAGAGACTCTTCCAAAATTTCACATGGTACAAACCTGGGATTCTAATGATCACTAGAAGATGACAAATCTCAATAATAATGATGATGGTGATAATAACGACAATAACATAACATTTACCAAGTATTTCTGAGTGTTTATTATGTGTCAGGCACTGCTCTAAGTACTTGAAACATGCATCAGTTAATCTTCGTAACAGTCGAAGAAGGCAGGTATCATCCTTAGTCCCATTTTACAAGTGAAAAAACTAAGGCCCAGAGAAATTAAGTTATCCAAATCCACAAAAGACAGAAAATAGCAGCGCAAGGATTCAAACACTGATTATCTGGATTCAGAATCTATGACTGCTTCCTGCACCATATTCTAGTTAGGCAAAAGTTTGAGTTTTATTTGCTGCCACCTATTTGTTCCACAAAAGGGAGCTAGGATTCAAAGCATTAATCAGGAGAAGCAAGAGGCCTTTCATAGAAGCCAACAAGATAATGGCTGATTCATAGTAGAAAAGAAAACAGTAGTAACAACTATCTTGTGCTGAGCTCCTCCTCTGTATCACGTGCATGCAACGTCTCACAAAACCCACACTAATCCTAGTAGAGACACCTCAAGGGTAACATGAAGTCCAATTTAAAGACAAAGAAGTGTGCTTACCAAGGACACACTTGGTAAAAGACAAAGACGGGGGCACCTGGGTGGCTCAGTCCTTAAGCATCTCCCTTTGGCTCAGGTCATGATCCCAGTGTCTTGATATCAAGCCCCACATTGGGCTTGCTGATCACCCTAAAGCTGGCTTCTCCCTCTCCCACTCACTGTTTCTCTGTGAAATAAATAAAATCTTAAAAAAAAAAAAAAAAAGATAAAAGACTGTATCAGATATCTACTCCCACAGTAATGCTGCCTGAATGACCATACCAAAATTTGCTAGCTCAAAACAAACACTCTTATTTAGCCCCCATTTTCAGATTGATACTTTGGCTTGGTTGGGCTGGGCAATTTTTCTGTTTTTCCTGGGATTCCTCATGCATCTGAGGTCAGCTGTGGGTCAAAAAGGCAGCTTTGCTGATCTTGATTGGACTCGCTCATCTCTGGGACTCAACAGACAGAGTACCCAGAGAACACAGATATACATGCAAGACCTATTGAAGGTTATACCTGGAACAGTATATCATGTTTTCTACCACTTTCTATTAGTCAAAGCAAGTCACAACACCAGCTCCAACTCAAGGGCTGGAAAATAGATTGGAAGGGGTACAAAATCATACCACAAAGGGCACAGATCTATGAAGGCAAGAACTACTGTGGTCATTTTGTAATCACCTATTGCAAGGCAAAACACAAAACCAGTTCTGACCATCTCCAGGTGTGCAAAACTACTTCCAATACAAAATTCAAGTTTGCATACCTTTAAATAAAACACTCAATGGGGCGCCTGGGTGGCTCAGTGGGTTAAGCCGCTGCCTTCGGCTCAGGTCATGATCTCAGGGTCCTGGGATCGAGGCCCGCATCGGGCTCTCTGCTCGGCAGGGAGCCTGCCCCCTCCTCTCTCTCTGCCTGCCTCTCTGCCTGCTTGTGATCTCTCTCTGTCAAATAAATAAATAAAATCTTTAAAAAAAAAACCACTCAAAAATGAGTTTATATAAAAGATGTTGTGATATATATGGAAATGAAGTATTATTCAGTCACGAGAATAAAAGAAAACTTGCCATTTACAACAAATGGAGGGATTTTGAAGGTATTATGCTAAGTGAGATAAGCCAGATAGAGAAAGACAAGTATTCTATGTCATTCATATGTGGAATCTAAAGAAGTTGAACATACAGAAACAGAGAGTAGAACAGTGGTCACCAGGGACTAGGGGATGGGGGAGATGTTGGGCAAAGTGTAAAAACTTGCAACCAGAAGATGAAGAAGTTCTGTAGATCTATTGCACAGTATAGTGATTATAGTCAACAATACTATATTATATACTTCAAAATTGCTAAAAGATTAGATCTTAAATGTTCTCCTCACACAAAAATGATAATTATGTGATGTGATAAAGGTGTTTGCCAGGTGTTTGCATTTATCCTGCTTTGCATTCTCTGAGCTTCCTGAATCTGTGGATTCATGTCTGACATTAACTTGGAAAGACTCTAAATCATTATTGCTTCAAGTATTTCTTCTCTTCCTCTCTCTTTTTTTCCCCCTCCTTCTGGTAGTCTCACATCACATATGTTATACCTTTTGTCATTGTCCCATTGTTCTTGGATAGTCTGTTCCATTTTTTTTTTAAGTCATCTTTCTCCTAGCTTTTCCATTTTGAAAGTCTCTACTGACATATCCTCAAGCTCAGAAATTCTTTCCTCGGCCATATCCAGTCTACTAATAAGCTCATCAAATGCATTTTCATTTCTTTTACAGAATTTTTTACTTCTAACATTTCTTTTTGGTTCATTCTGAGAATTGCCATTTCTGCTTACATTAGCCATCTGTTCTGGCATATTGTCTACTTTTTCTATTAGAAACCTCAGCCTATCAATCATAGCTGTTTTAAATTTTCTGTCTGATAATCCCAATCTCTGCCATATCTGAGTCTGTTCTGATACTTGCTTACTCTGTCTCTTCAGACTGTGTGTCTTGCCTTTATTATACCTTGTAATTTTTTGTTAAAAGCAGGATATGACAGAATGGGAAAAAGAACTCCAGTAAATGGGGCTTTAGTGATATGGTGGCAAGCTGTAGGGGGCAGGTAAAGCATGTTGTAGTCCTATAATTAGATCTCTGTCTTTTAGTGAACATGTGACCTTGTGCTGTGCTTCTCAACTCCATCGTCTAGTTAGGTGGGACAAGATGGGCACAGGAGGCTGGGGAATCCCTTTCTTCAGGTCGGCTGGGTTCTCATAAAACCCCAATAGATCAGGTTTCTGGTAAAACAGTTTCTCTTGAAGGCAGGCCTTGTTAAGAACAGAGTGCTCTAGCATATTTCAAAATGGTTCCTCTTCCTCTTCCTCTGCCAGAAGGATGAGAGAATTTTCCTTCAATATTTACTGTGAAATCCTGATAGAGGTTTGAGAGGTAAAACTCACAGAAGTGTGTGGACTCTATTCTGCCTTGATCGCCAAGGAGTTCTTACTTCTCAGACTTGTCCACACTGACCCTCTAGCAATTTATCAGTTACAGTTTAGGTTCTCCCAGCCTGTACCAGTTCCTAAGGAGGTTTCTGCTCATCAGTTTCTTCTCTGGTAAGTTAAAATTTTCTGTATCACCTGTCTCTAATTTTAGGTGGCAGTAACTTTTCCTGTGACTTAAATTCTCTGGAAGTACTAGAAAGAATCATTAATTTGTTAATTTTCTTTCAGTTTGTTCAGTTATTTACTTGTCATTAGGACAGAGTAACAACTTCTAAGCTCTTTATATGCTGGACCAGAAACCACAAATTATCTTTTCATTGACGTTTATCAAATTCCTACTATCTATAATACTTAATGAGCTGGATTTATGTTTCAGTTCACTTGTTAGAGGACTCAAAAGAAAAGGGGATGTGATGGGTATAAGATGCTGGTAGCTCCAAAGAAGAAAGATTTCAGTTGTGCAGGAATGAATCTGAAAGTGTTTTCCTATGGATTTTGCATGCTTTTTAGAGAAATCAGTTGGCTTTAGAGACACAGTGAGTAATAAAACTAAAGGCAACTTTTACATATGGGGACTTATTTCTGGTCATAGTGGGTCTAAATAGCATACTCAATAAGAACCCAAGAAAGCTGAAATTCCTTGAGGACAAAACAAAGAAGCAGCAAAAATCTCATGGGGTTTCCAATTTCCTGCCCCTCTCTTAGTCTCTGTGTATGCCAAGCATTGAGTTAGGCATTTCACATATGTACTCATCATTTTAACTTATATTTCATATTCATAAAGAGCCATACTTACATAAGAGACAGCCCAAGAACCCAACTGCCTGGGTGATATTTTAAGTTTCAATACGGTTAAATCCTCCAATCTCCCTATGGCTTCAAATGCCTCAAATTGGACCATCCACTGCTTGGGTATCATCCAGAACTATTTTCTCACCTTTCTCATAAAAATATGAATTAATGCAGCAAGTTAATTTTGTTGGTTCATTTCCATTTTACTCTATTACTATTACTACTACTACTACTACTATCAGTTATGGTTCCATTAGTAGAACCTAGAGATCTTCTTCAAAAGAGAAGTCAGGCTATGAAAAAGTGGTTTCTTAAAATTCAGATAACAAAAAAGTAACCATGAAGGAAATACAAAAATCAGCTAGCCAAGAAAATAGCTTATTTTACATCTAAGTTTCCTTTTCTCTCAAGTTTTTTCAAAGTCTCCTTTAGCTGAAAAATATCTTCATTCAAGAAAAGGAACATTTGTTTCAGATAATGTTCTTATTCCTGAAGGAAAAGGAAAGGCAAATTCTAAAGTGAAGGATGTCCTGGGGAAATAGTTTGGCAAATGATATGACATTTTCCTGTTCTCATTTAATATCATACAAGAATAAATATAGGTGACATGGAACCAAGTAGAAGAAAAGATACTTAGAATAACAGAATGTGAAATCAGAATGGTTCCTCAGAGATCAGCTAGTCCAACTTCCTTATTTTCATGATGGGATCTGAGACCTAAAGAAGCAAATTTCATTGTCCAAGTCACCTAGATTGTTAGTGGCAAAACTAAAGGGAGAACCAAAACTCAGAATTCCCTATTCACTGGCTTTCTTAATTAATTTAGCAGGACTCAAAGAATCTTCTTCCAAAGCCTGGCATCTATCTGTCCATGAACTTATATTCTCTTCTGTCAAGCTACCAGGTAAGGGCCACATTCTACTCTCCAGCAAAAAGATGATATGTGTAGCTTTGCTATATGGGTGTCACCTAAGGAGGCCTAGGATAGAATTTATAGAGTTTTCTGAACGTCGGTGGAAAAGTATTTTCTTCAGTAGCCTATAAATGAGACTGAGCATTTTCTTCAATTACATACAGATGTAGGCAACAAACCACAATAGTATTATTAGTTTCTGTGACTTTGTTACCATAGAAATCAGATGCTTTTATATCCTTCTACAGTTTTGTACACTTTGAAACATCATTTATGTTTATAACAATTTTGAAATTATGATACTTATCAGACTTGCTCCTAGATATTAATATTTAATGTCTTTGTAAAAAGGCACATACATTGCCATTTCATAAATGTAGTTTTTAATAGTTGGTCATTGGTTTCCTTAGCAACCATACATAATTTATTTTATGACAGGCCTTGAACAGGCAATCATATAAAGTTGTATAATTCTCTCCTAAAAGTCTTCCATAACACAAGATCCCTAAAAACACGTCTGGGTCTGGCTATATCCCTGATTTTAAAGTAGTCCCACAGCCCATGGCAGGGAAGAACAACTTTTAAAAATGTATCCACAATGGGAGAACAGAACAATGTATGATCTAAGTACAAGTAATTAAGAAATCGGCTTGAATTAACCCAATTCAGCAACAAGGGCTGAATTTTAGGGTGGAGGGCTAGGCTTCCAAATTCAAATTAGGACTTGGGGGTTATTATCAATTCTTCCTGTGCAGCCCTTCCTGCTACCTCTCCTCCTCTCTTCACCTGCCCTAGGATGCATTGAAACTCTAGGGACTCTGGGGACCAAGTAGCTCCACTGTGGAACACCACTGTGAAAGAACTGGATCCTAAAGGATTTTTCCCTATGGCAAAGAGGATGTCAGAAGCAGTATAAGCTAAAGCCTTGAGCAACTCAGAGATGGGCAAGTCAGAGAAGAGAGAGAGGAGTGTAACTGTAAACCATAATTAGCAGAACATCAATTAACAACTCAGCAGAAAGAAAGTAGCAGCAACAAATATCACAGCAGGGACGACATCACATATTGCAGACTGTGCTGCTTAAGAACTCAAATGCCAGTCCTGGACTGTCCAGGTCTGAACCAACTCAGTCTCTTCCAAGATATGTGATCAAGGCAAGCTACTTCACCTTCCCACACCTCTTTTTCCCTGTCACTAAGATATGAATAATAGGGGGAGGAGTCAAGATGGTGAATAAATAGCAGGCTGAGATGACATCAGGTAGCAGGAGATCAGCTAGATAGTGTATCTAACCATTGCAAACAACTACAAATCCAACGGGAAATCGAAGAGAAGAAGAGCAACAATTCTAGAAACAGAAAATCAATCGCTTTCTGAAAGGTAGGACCTGCAGAGAAGTGAATCCAAACCAACAGGAAGATAGACTGTGGGGGAGGGGCCGGCTCCCAGCAAGTGGCAGAGCAACAGAGCACAAAATCAGAACTTCTAGAAGTCTGCTCCATGGAAGGACATCGCTCCAGAGGCTAAAGCAGGGGGAAGCCCACACGGGGTCAGCATAACCCCAGGTACCGCAGGGTCACAGAAGGACCGGGGGTGTCTGAGTGTCACAGAGCTTGCAGATATTAGCAACAAAGCCAAATAATATAATATAATTAATATAATAATTATATTATGTAATATTATAATATTTATATTATATTTTAATTATAAAATTATATTATAATATAATTACAAAATTTTATTATATATAATATATATCCACAGTGAGCTCTCAGCTAGGGGTTACCTTGAACTGGTCGCAGGCTGGGTAAGCTCGGAGCGTGGCCGGAGGCCACAAAGATGGAAGCGACCAGGCGCTTTTCTCCAAGTGCAAGCAATTGATTGCTTTCCTTCAAGCGCGACCAGGGAGACGGGGGCCACTGTGCGCTTTTCTCTGAAGGCGCACTGAGGAGCAGGACCCCAAGCTCTCGGTACCTCCGGGCCGGAGATTGGGAGGCTGCCATCTTTATTCCCGTCCTCCGGAATTCTATGGAAAGTGCTCAGAGAACAAAAGCTCCCCAAACCGAACCTGAATGGATTACTTAGCCCAGCCCCTGGTAAGGGCGGTGCAATTCTGCCTGGGGCAAAGACACTTGAGAGTCACTACAACAGGCCCCTCCTCCAGAAGATCAACAAGAAACCAGCCAAGACCAACTTCACTCACCAAACAGAACAGCGGAATTCCAGAGGAGGAGAAAACAAATCTTATCTAGACAAAATGACAAGGCAGGAAAATCTCACCACAAAAAAGAGAACAAGAGGCTGTACCAAAGACTAGGGACCTAATCAATACAGACATTGGTAATATGACAGATCTAGAGTTCAGAATGACGATTCTCAACGTTCTAGCCAGGCTCGAAAAATGCATAGAAGATATTAGAGAAACCTCTCCAGAGAGATAAAAGCCCTTTCTGGAGAAATAAAAGAACTAAAATCTAACCAAGTTAAAATAAAAAAATCTATTAATGAGGTGCAATCAAAAATGGAAGCTCTTACTGCTAGGATAAATGAGGCAAAAGAAAGAATTAGTGACATAGAAGACCAAATGACAGAGAATAAAGAAGCTGAGCAAAAGAGAGACAAACAAAAACTGGACCATGAGAGAATTCGAGAGATAAGTGACACCATAAGATGACACACCATTAGAATAACTGGGATTCCAGAAGAAGAAGAAAGAGAGGGAAGCAGACGGTATATTGGAGAGAATTATTGTAGAAAACTTCCCTAATATGGCAAAGGGAACAAACATCAAAATCCAGGAGATGCTAAGAATGCCCTTCAAAATCAATAAAAATAGGTCCACACCTCGTTACCCGTTAGTAAAATTTACAAGTCTTAGCAACAAAGAGAAAATCCTGAAAGCAGCCCGAGAAAAGAAGTCTGTAACATACAAGGGTAAAAACATTAGATTGGCAGCGGACCTATCCATAGAGACCTGGCAGGCCAGAAAGAACTGACATGATATATTCAGAGCACTAAATGAGAAAAAAATGCAGACAAGAATACTATATCCAGTTAGGCTATCATTGAAAATAGAAGAAGAGATAACAAAGCTTCCAGGACAAACAAAAACTGAAAGAATTTGCAAACACCAAACCAGCTCTACAGGAAATACTGAAGGGGGTCCTCTAAGCAAAGAGAGACCCTAAAAGTAGTAGATCAGAAAGGAACAGAGACAATATACAGTAACAGTCATCTTACAGGCAATACAATGGCACTAAACTCATATCTCTCAATATTTACCCTGAATGTTAATGGGATAAATGCCCCAATCAAAAGACACAGGGTATCAGAATGGATAAAAAACCAAAACCCATCAATATGCTGCCTACAAGAAACTCATTTTAGACCCGAAGACATCTCCAGATTTAAAGTGAGGGGGTGGAAAAGAATTTACCATGCTAATGGACATCAGAAGAAAGCTGGGGTGGCAATCCTTATATCAGATCAATTAGATTTTAACCCAAAGACTATAATAAGAGATGAGGAAGGACACTATATCATACTAAAAGTGTCTGTCCAACAAGAAGACCTAACAATTTTAAATATCTATGCCCCTAACATGGGAGCAGCCAACTATATAAACCAATTAATAACAAAATCAAAGAAATACATTAACAATAATACAATAATAGTAGGGGACTTTAACACTCCCCTCCCTGAAATGGACAGATCATCTAAGCAAAAGATCAACAAGGAAATAAAGGCCTTAAATGACACACTGGACAAGATGGACATCACAGATATATTCAGAACATTCCAACCCAAAGCAACAGAATATACATTCTTCTCTAGTGCACATGGAACATTCTCCAGAATAGACCACATCCTGAATCATAAATCAGGTCTCAACTGGTATCAAAAGATTGGGATCATTCCCTGCTTATTTTCAGACCACAATGCTCTGAAACTAGAACTCAATCACAAGAGGAAATTTGGAAAGAACCCAATACATGGAGACTAAACAGCATCCTTCTAAAGAATGAATGGGTCAACCAGGAAATTAAAGAAGAATTTAAAAAATTCATGGAAACAAATGATAATGAAAACACAATGGTTCAAAATCTGTGGGACACAACAAAGGCAGTCCTGAAAGGAAACTATATAGCGGGATAAGCCTTTCTCAAGAAACAGAAAAGGTCTCAAATACACAACCGAACCCTACACCTAAAGGAGCTGGGGAAAGAACAACAAAGAAAGCCTAAACCCAGCAGAAGAAGAGAAATCATAAAGATCAGAGCAGAAATCAATGAACTAGAAACTCAATAGAGCAAATCAACAAAACTAGGAGCTGGTTCTTTGAAAGAATGAATACGACTGACAAACCCCTGGCCAGACTTATCAAAAAGAAAAGAGAAAGGACCCAAATAAATAAAATCATGAATGAAAGAGGAGAGATCACAACCAAAACCAAAGAAATACAAACAATTATAGAACATACTATGAGCAACTCTATGCCAACAAATTCAACAATCTGGAAGAAATGGATACATTTCTAGAGAAATATAAACTACCACAACTGAACCAGGAAGAAATAGAAAACCTGAACAGACCCATAACCAGTAAGGAGATTGAAACAGTCATCAAAAATCTCCAAACAAACAAAAGTCCAGGGTCAGATGGTTTCCCAGGGGAATTCTACCAAACATTTAAAGAAGAATTAATTCCTATTCTCCTGAAACTGTTCCAAAAAATAGAAATGGAAGAAAAACTTCCAAACTCATTTTATGAGGCCAGCATCAACTTGATCCCCAAACCAGACAAGGATCTCATCAAAAAAGAGAACTGGAAGAGATTATGCTGAGTGAAATAAGTCAAGCAGAGAGAGTCAATTATCATATGGTTTCACTTATTTGTGGAGCATAACAAATAGCATGGAGGACAAGGGGCGTTAGAGAGGAGTAGGGAATTTGGGTAAATTGGAAGGGGAGGTGAACCATGAGAGACTATGGACTCTGAAAAACAGTCTGAGGGGTTTGAAGTGGCGGGGGGGAGGGAGGTTGGGGTACCAGGTGGTGGGTATTATAGAGGGCACAGCTTGCATGGAGCACTGGGTGTGGTGAAAAAACAATGAATACTATTTTTCTGAAAATAAATAAATTGGAAAAAAAAAAAAGAGAGAGAACTACAGACCAATATCCTTGATGAACACAGATGTGAAAATTCTCACCAAAATACTGGCCAATAGGATCCAACAGTACATTAAAAGGATTATTCACCATGACCAAGTGGTATTTATTCCAGGGCTGCAAGTTTGGTTCAACATCCACAATTCAATCAATGTGATACAATGCATTAATAAAAGAAAGAAGAAGAACCACATGATACTCTCAATAGATGCTGAAAAAGCTTTTGACAAAGTGCAGCATCCCTTTCTGATTAAAACTCCTCAAAGTGTAGGGATAGAGGGCACGTACCTCAATATTATCAAAGCCATCTATGAAAAACCCCCTGCAAATATCATTCTCAATGGAGAAAAACTGAAAGCTTTTCTGCTAAGGTCAGGAACATGGCAAGAATGTCCATTATCACCACTGCTGTTCAACATAGTACTAGAAGTCCTAGCCTCAGCAATCAGACAACAAAAAGAAATTAAAGGCATCCAAATCGGCAAAGAAGTCAAACTATCACTCTTTGCAGATGATATGATACTTTATGTGGAAAACCCAAAAGATTCCACTCCAAAACTGCTAGAGCTTGTACAGGAATTCAGTAAAGTGTCAGGATATAAAGTCAATGCACAGAAATCAGTTGCATTTCTTTACACTAACAAGACAGAAGAAAGAGAAATTAAGGAGTCAGTCCCATTTACAATTGCACCCAAAACCATAAGATAACTTGGAATAAACCTAACCAAAGAGGCAAGAATCTATACTCAGAAAACTATAAAGTACTCATGAAAGAAATTGAGGAAGACATGAAGAAATGGAAAAATGTTCCATGCTCATGAATTGGAAGTCCATTGAAAATGTCTATTCTACCTAAAGCAATCTAAACATTTAATGCAATCCCTATCAAAATCCCATGCATTTTTTCCAAAGAAATAGAACAAACAATCCTAAAATTTATATGGAACCAGAAAAGACCTCAAATAGCCAAAGGAATATTGAAAAAGAAAGCCAAAGTTGGTAGCATCACAATTCCAGACTTCAAGCTCTATTACAAAGCTGTCATCATCAAGACAGCATGGTACTGGCACAAAAATGGACACATAGATCAATGGAACAGAATAGAGAGCCCAGAAATAGACCCTCAACTCTGTGGTCAACTAATCTTCGACAATGCAGGAAAGAATGTCCAATGGAAAAAAGACAGCCTCTTCAACAAATGGTGCTGGGAAAACTGGACAGCCACATGTAGAAAAATAAAATTGGACTATTTCCTTACACCACACACAAAAATAGACTCAAAATGGATGAAGGACCTCAATGTGAGAAAGGAATCCATCAAAATCCTTGAGGAGAACACAGGCAGCAACCTCTTTGACCTCAACTGCAGCAACTTCTTCCTAGGAACATCACCAAAGACAAGGCAAAAATGGAAGCAAGGGCAAAAATGAACTACTGGGATTTCATCAAGATCAAAAGCTTTTACACAGCAAAGGAAACACTTAACAAAACCAAAAGACAACTGACAGAATGGGAGAAGATATTTGCAAACGACATATCAGATAAAGGCTAGTATCCAAAATCTATAAAGAGCTTAGCAAACTCAACACCCAAAGAACAAATAATCCAATCAAGAAATGGGCAGAGGACATGAACAGACATTTCTGCAAAGAAGACATCCAGATGGCCAACAGACACATGAAAAAATGCTCCACATCACTTGGCATCAGGGAAATACAAATCAAAACCACAATGAGATACCCCCTCACATCTGTCAGAATGGCTAAAATTAACAAGTCAAGAAATGACAGATGCTGGTGAGGATGCGGAGAAAGGGGAACCCTCCTAAACTGTTGGTGGCAATGCAAGCTGGTGCAACCACTCGGGAAAACAGTGTGGAGGTTCCTCAAAAAACTGAAAACAGAGCTACCCTATGACCCAGCGATTGCACTACTGGGTATATATCCTAAAGATACAAACATGGTGCTCTGAAGGGGCACGTACACCCGAATGTTTATAGCAGCAATGTCCACAATAGCCAAACTATGGAAAGAACCTAGATGTCCATTACCAGATGAATGTATAACAAAGAGGTGGTATATACAACAATGGAATACTATGCAGCTATCAAAAGAAATGAAATCTTGCCATTTGCGATGATGTGGATGGAACTAGAGGGTATTATGCTTAGCGAAATAAGTCAATCAGGGAAAGACAACTATCATATGATCTCCCTGATATGAGGAAGTGGAGATGCAATGTAGGCGGGTTGAGGGGTAGGAAAAGAAAAAATGAAAGAAGATGGGATTGGGAGGGAGAGAATCCATAAAAGACTCAATCTCAAAAAACAGACTGAGGGTTGCTGGGGGGAGGGGGAACGGGAGAGGGGATATGGACATTGGGGAGGGTATGTGCTATGATGAGTTCTGTGAAATGTGTAAACCTGGCGATTCACAGACCTGTACCCCTGGGGATAAAAATACATTATGTGTTTATTTAAAAAATAAATAAATATATTTTTTTAAAATATATGAATAATAGCTATTACCTTCATAGAGTTTTGTGAGAAATACAAATCAAATACAAATTTGAGGAAAATGTATACAATATGGCCAAGCACATTGGAAGCATTCAACAATAAATATTATACATCAGTGATAGCAGTGACTCTGAATATAAACATAGGACAACTATGTCCTCCAGCCCATTTTTGAAAACTAGCCCTTTTTGAATGCATGAACTGGTGCTGGCATTAGGAGTACACTCAGGTTACATATATAAGACCCCTTGGAATCCTGGGAGATTTTTGAGGGATGTAGTTCCTAGAAATAACCTATTAGTCAACTTGATGAGGCCTCAAGATATCAAATTTAAGGGTATTATTAGAAAAGTGAAGCATGAAACATAGCAGCCAACCCTTCAGAATGATTGTTATTTTTATAACACTTTAAGATCAAGAATGATGGTAATTATTATAAGTACAATAAGAATATTTAGCAAATTCTTAAATTACTTTGATTTTAAAGACTGAATTTTAGTATTCTAAGCCCTATATCTCAGGCACTCTTGCCTACATACAAGAAAGCATGTCTGATCCATTGTAAGAATGCAACAAATTCCATTGACTAAATGAAGAATTAGTTAATGAGAGGACTCTCTGCTGTGAAAGGTAAGTCTTAGAGAATTCACAATACCTGTGAAATCTACATTACATTTCATTTTGAATGCTATTGATGACTTGGGATAATATACATTCTAACAGTATGTTGAAAATATACATGTCTATCTGAGGTGTAAATAGGAGTGTCATTTACTTCTTTGCTAATCCTTCCCTCCTACAGGTGTTACCTATGCCACAGTGATCTGGGCCAGGTTATTATATTTCTGGATTTTTATTCTAAACTGTCACTTTCACATAACTTCAGTCGCAATATTTTATGGGTCAGTTTCTCTGGAAATAATAGTGTACTTATTGTATGGAACAGAGATATGCATTCATACTTCTTTTTCCCTCAATTCCCATGGTAACTTCCATTCTTTATCTTAAGACAGTAGCAAGTCTAACCCAATTGTTATTCACCTTCTGGTTACATATCTAGGGAGACCCAAGTATTCACAAATGCCCATGATTGTACATGGGAGGCTGAATCTCTTCAGCTACTAAGATATCTAATTGACTGGAAGATTAGCAGTCTTTATTTCTAAAACATTTCTAAATGTCTTTATTTCTAAAACAGGCAAAGTTGTAGCATCCCCAAGAGAATTATCACCTGTAATGTGCAGCATGGGACAATCCTCTTGTCTGCTCTGTGGCTCTATGTTTCCCTAAGCTACCCCTTCTCTTGTCCATTGGCTCTAGCACCCCCAAAGCCCAAGGATCCCCATACATAGAGTCTAACAGCCCCAGACAGCCAATCACCCACAAATTCAAAGTCAGAACATTTCCTTTCCCAGTTTTTCTTAGGGTTCTGCTATACCTTCTTAGCTCTGAAACACAAAACTCTAGTCCCTAATAAATAACAGAATTTGGGAATAGGATGATGTCCTCAAAGCCAATATGGATGTCCTCAATGCCAATATGGAACTACCATCACTTTAGCTAAAGCAGCCAGAAAAATCTAAGTCTCAATTTTGATAACATATTAGGCAATAATTGGAATATCATGAAACATTCTAATTAACTCAAGGAAATATTTACTGGTGCCTAGGTGGCTCAGTCAGTTACAGTCAGTTAAGTGTCTGCCTTTGGCTCAGGTCATGATCCCAGGATCCTGGAATCAAGTCCCACATTGGGTTCCTTACTTAATGGGGAACCTGCTTCTCCCTCTCCTTCTGCATGCCACTCCCCCTACTTTTGCTTTCTCTCTCTCTCTCTCTCTGTCTCTCTCTGTCAAATAAGTAAATAAAATCTTAAAAAGAAAAAGAAAATATTTATTGAGAACCAGTTTTGTAGTGGATAAGATAGAGTCAATAATGGACGTAACTGATATCTTTGAGGACATCACTGCGAGTGGTAAAACTAACACATATGAAATACTTAGATGCTCCTAATTAAGGATAAGTTCATTGGCACTGACACAAAGCGAGAAATATACATCAGTTGATCTTGGTGTGGCAATGAACACCACAGAAATGAACTTGGATTAGACCATTAAGTGAATCATCGAACTTGAATCTGCATAAATTGTGGAGAAATCAAGAATCTGAAATCCTCAGTCACACACACACACATACACACTTATAGCAGTTATCTTAATAAACCTTATACAACTAGTTTCCTTAATTGCATTCCTGTTCTTTGCTAATCTGTTAAGCTGCCCTCATGTTTCTGATAGATCTGGTGGTCTAGGAGTATCAAAGCAAGCATATATTAATTCAGTTATTTTTCTGTATGGAAATGTACACTTATACAAATCTCCCATTACACTCATCATTGCTGGAATATATCATTGACTACATTGTGATCACATTCTTTCACATTGAAAAGTATGCTGTCAGTAATGCAAATAAGTATAGGCACTTGACTAGGACTATGATATTTTTCTTTTGATTTTCCTTTTAGGATTCCATGAGCCTAAAATTTTAAGCACAAATATCCTTACTGGCTTCTTATAACTGCAAAGAGTAGAAACATTCTTCTAAGTCCTTACAATGAATTAGACACAATTAAGTTAGGTGCTAGAATTATCCCCATTTTACAGATGAGGAAACAGATTTAGAGAGGTTAAGTCACTTGTCCAAGGGCACATTCCTATTAAGTTGTCAGGTCAGGATATGAAAAAAATTTTGTCTGAATGGCTGCTCTTTTATTTAGTGAGACAGGGGAATGCCTTCAGCACAATTCTCCAATTTTCATGAGGAGGGATTATCTTAAATACTACCAAATACTGTGAACACTCTTTTGTCTCTATAAAAATGTGGAATGAACTGCCTGATTGGTGGTAAGAGTCATATGTCTATGTTTCTCTAATAAGTGAATCTGACCTATTAAATGGCTTGAGCATGAAGGAATTAATCATTTTCTCTCCCCTTCCTCACCTGGACCAGTAGGAGGCAATGACCCGCACCCACAGAATTCAACTTTGCTTCAGGCAGGCAAATTTAAAAATGCAGGGTAGTTCTCCAGTAAACTAACTTTAGTACTCAAACTTTAACACATTCTCTAATCTAACCACTTTTGAAATCAGAGAATATTTTGGTTTTCCATTCTCCTGACTCTTTAGTCTTATTTTTCTATTGATTCAGAAATCAGTCTAGGAGACGCCTGCTGTTTTGTAATGTATTGCTGTATAACAAATCACTCCAAAATTTGGTGGCTTAAAATAAAAATAATCATGTTTCTGGCTCACAAATTTACAATTTGGGCAGAGTTTGGCGGGGTGGGCTTATGTGACGCCATAAAGCATTAACAGTCTAACTGGCCGGGAGGACACATTTCCAAGATGGCTCACTTACATGGCTGGCGAGTTGGTGGGGGTTGTCGGGTGGGAGTTCATCTGGGGCTTCTGGCCAGGGGCCACTCCCTGGGGCTGGTTGGGCTTCCTCACAGCATGATGGCTGAGTTTCAAGAGCAAGTGTTCCAAGAAGCCCAGATGAAACCTGCAAGAGTTCTTATGAACCAGCCTTAGAAGTCCCAGAATATTCCTCTGCAGCATTCTATGATCAAGCATACAGCATACCTCTCAGGCAAACTAAGATGCAAGGGAAATTCCATGTTTCAATAGAAGGAGTACCAAAATAAAATTGCACCTACTGTTAATCTTCATAGATGTTATTGCTTGAGCTTTCTTTAGAAGTTCAACTTCCTAAAAGGTAAAACCATTAAAGAGTAAAATATGAAACATATAAGAGAATAGAAATCATATTTCAGATTGCTAGATTTTCTGGAAATTTTAAGAACAGTACCAAAAATATAAAAACTCTATTCCTAAATCCCAGTAATTTTCAGCTTTATGGATAATGACTGATTCATGGAAGAATCTGACAACTAAGAATTAAATGTTCCAAGGTCTCATCAGACATCAATATAAAGCTGATTTTCTATCATTAATTTGAAGTATCTATTGCCTGATTCCTAATTTCTAAAATTGTTCCTGAGCAGAACCATAACCCATAATGGCTTTTTAAAAACTGCTTCTCATCTACTTAGTATTTTTCCATTCATTTACTGTTCTTTTCAAAATCCATTAGGGAGAAGAAAAATGGCACTCTAAACTTGAAGATGCCATTTCAATTGCCTAAATTGAATAGGCTGAACCAGGTAATCAAAAGATTCTCTGAACTGCTGTTTTCTTAAAATTTCAATTAGCTCCTGTGTGGTTGTAAAATATTTTCACCAGACATAACAGAATTGGAAAATTATGCCCTACCAATGTAGGACAGGTGAGTGTTCTGAGTTACTACTCCCATCTGTCTATTTTGCTACTGAAGACATTTACTACCATTGGATATGAAGGAAGTGCACATGTGTAGTTATTAAGGTTATAAGTAGTTGAAGATCTAGTGGGTCTTTTTAAAATAGAATTTTGAGAGATTCAAAATGAGACCATTATTTCAAAGGTATCTTCTGATATGGGAAAGAAAAAATATGGATGCTTATTCTTTAACTTTATGAAGTCCAGGAACACAAAACTTTGCCACATGGAGTTTATATGATGCTAGAGAAAGATTCTGCTCAATGTCAGCTTTTTAATAACAAAAGGGAACTATTTTTCCAAGGGGAAATCACAAGCTCTGTCTGGAAGATCTAAAGCCATCTGGGAGATAATCTCACATACTCTTTACTGCCTAAAAATGTTATGACTCAAAGGTTGCAGCTCTTTTACGCATTTATTATGGATGCAAATGTTTTATACAAAGAACTTTAAAGTTCATCAACTGCCAATTATACCAACTAATAATTAAGATGAAAAAATAACATTGTAATATTTTACTATTTATTTCATTTAAAAAGCAGAATTAGCAATACATAGAACATTAAGGAGCTCTAATAAATAGCTAATCCTGTATTCTTCATTTTAAGAAATATGATAAAACAGAATTCAGCTATAAAATACATAAATGATGATATTTACTTGGATACAGTTTATCCAACTGCCTATTTGCAGGAAAAAAAGAAAAGAGACAAATACAAATGTTCAATTAGCACATTTTGCCAGGAGGACATATTAGCAAAATCTTGACTTTGTTAAATAAGTCATTCTCTGAAACTGATAAAATATAAGAAAAAGAAAAGAAAGAAGAAACTATAGCTGAAGAGACTTAAAAGACGTATCAAATAAAAATAATGAAAAAGGTAAGATTAGGGTCTAGAAATGCAAATTGGATTGGTTCAACTATAAAGAAAGGCAAGGAAACAATGATTTTAAAATTTATGATAATGACTATTTTGGAAGAAGAGAGTGTTTATGGAAGAACTTCTGGGATGACTGACAAAGTATTCTTAATGGGTGGTGATTTCAGATGTGTTTGCCTTATAATGTTTTATTAAGCTACATATTTGTGTGGTTTTTGAATCTTTGTCTCATTTTACAAAAGAAAAAGCTAAAAAAAGAATAACCGAGGAATAATGTATTTACATTTTTTAAAAAAACACTCTCTTATATTCATAGATTTAAAAAATCAGGAAAGAAAACAACATATACAATTGGATAATAGTGAAAATGCTTTGTATCGTAAATTCTAATAAGCAAATAATGTGTTAAAAAAGGGAAGTGCAGAGCCACAATTATTATAGAAAAGAATGAAAGTTAAGCTAATCTGTGTGTTAAATCTCCATACTGAAAGTTAGAAAAAGAGAAAAACCTGAGGAATGGAGAAAATGACTAATAAAATGTGAAATTCAAATAGAAGAATATCCTACAGTATAGAAGAAAAGCAAACTGGCAAGACTAATCCAGAATAAAAGAGAAAACTAAGCAATAGTGGCAATCAACAGGGAGCCTAACTGCACATACAGCAGATATTAAGAGATGATAAAATAATATTATAAACAACTTGATGCAGAGGCTTTGAAAGGATATTCAAACAGTAAGTTCCTGGAAAAATATAATGTACTAAAATTGAGCCAAGAAGAAATGAAATATTTGAATAGTCCTATAAATGTGAAAGAAATGTAGTTAGTTATAAAAAAAAAAAAATCTTTCTACAAAGCAAACACCAGGGCCAGAGGTTGTTATAAGGCAGTTCTCAAAACATTGAAAGATTATTCTAACTTTACACAAACACTTCTAGAAGAGGAGAGGCATATATAACCTTGACACTAAGAACAATAACATGTTCAGAGAAACAAAAAATTTAAGTCAATCTCATATATAAATGTGGATGCAAAAATCTTAAAATATTAGGAAGCAAAACAGAGCAATGTGAGTAGAAGATAAAACATCATGACCAACTTGATTTTATCCTGGAAGTGAAAGGTTAATATAACACTGGAAATATTTTCATATGCTTTACCAAAATAAACAATGAAGGGCGAAAACTCGGGCAATCCTCTACATATATGTATTGCAACGTCACTAGATAAGAACTGAAAATCATCCATTCATGAAAAAGAAAGAATTCCTAAGGGACTAGGAATGAATGCTACAAAAAGTAACATACTTAACGATAAAATATAATAAAACATTCTCCATTATCATAAAAAGACAGGAATGTCCACTATCACATCTTTTAGGTCCCCTGTAAGGGTGATACTGGCCAGTGCAATTAAGAAAAATGGAGATATAAAGATGTAAAGATCAAGAAGAAGCAAATCTGTATTATTTCCAGACAAAGCACACACATATAAATAAACTCCCATTCACTAGAAAACACCAAGAAGAGAGCAGAAAGATAAGCCATATTCTGAAGGAAAACATTTGCAACATTATATAATCATATTTTGAAAAAGGTCAGTACCAAGACTATATATAGAACTCCAATAAATCAATAGAAAAAAGAATTTAATGGGAAAACAGGTAAAAGGCATAAACAGTCATTTTCTAGAAATCAAGCATGGCCAAGAAATTTTATGAAAATATATGTCAGTTCATTCGCAACTGGGAAAATACAAATTAAAATCACAATGAAATGCAATTTCATACTCTCTATATTGGCAAAAATTGAACAGATCAACAGGAGCAATGCTGTGAAGAATGTGGAGCAATGAGACCTTTCTCACATACAAACTGGTACAAGCAGTTAGACTGTCATTAGATAATGAAATTACTTCCATTATCTAGTACAATTACAGATGCTAACCCTTGACTTCTCCATGTCTCACTTCTCTAGTATAAAAAATAAAATCTATCTCACAAGGTGATTTTAAAGATTTAAATGAGATAATAGATGTATATTGCTACCATTCCGTCTAACACATATGAGCACTTAATAAGTAATAGTTGGTGATACTGTTATTAATATTACTGAATAGACACACATCTCTTTAGTTAGTTTATTTGCATAATACAGACAACATGGGTGCTAAACACACACCATTTTGAAACATCACAATTTCCAGAAGGAGGAAAGCCACTGTATTGGAGTTGGAGGTAGGCCAAAGGAAGAGAGGGAGGTGGGAAAATGAAGTAGAAGTCTGTAGAATAGAGAGGAGCATGATTAATGAAAAATGGATACAGTCAGACAAGATATATGGGTAATTAGATAGGAAGGGTTCGATCAAAACCTCCCCTGAGAGTTAGGATTACATAAAGTGATAAGCAACAAAGTAAGCCACCTTAATGAATTTATCTTCTAGCAGAGAAAGAAATAAAGGAAGGAAGAAAAAAGGAAAAAGGAAGAGAGTGAGGAAGCAAGCAAATTTTGTCAGTGATCAAACAACTCGGTGAGAAATGTGTCAGATTAAAGATGTCTCAAATTCTTTGACTTCCTCCTCTATGAAGAGATGGTGTCCATGGGCCTTCCCTTGAATCTGGACTGACCTGCAAGTACTTAGAACAATCAAGTATGGTGGAAGACCTGCTCCAGCAAGTGTGGGCTTATTCTTTGAAAGAAATGGCAGCTTCCTCTTTCTTCCTCTTGGAGCCCTGAGGTGCTATGAAAGAAGTCCAGACTACTCTGCTGGAGACAGAGGCCATGTGAGGGAGCACTGAGTACCCAAAATGTGCATGAAGAAGCCATCTTGGAATAGCCAGTTCTGTCGAGTCTGCAGATGATTCCAAATCCAGCTGTTCTCTGAGTGTAATCCCACAAGGTGAGAAGGAAGAATTGTTCAGCTCAATCTATTCAACCACAGAACTGAAAGAGGTAATGACAAGTGATTGTTGAAGCCACTAAATTTTAGGGTAGTCCGTCACACAACAATAGATAAGCAGAACAGGCATATATGGTGGGGAGAGAAATGATATCGTGTCAAAAGGAAACAAGAAGAGAAGGTGCAGGCTAACCTTGCCAAAACATAGTACCAAGGTCAGATAGAGCCCTTAACCCTTGAAGTTTCCTTTTCACCCACAGGATTTTAGTCTTAGATAGAGTATATTTTCTCTATTGCACAAAGCAGAGAGAGGACTCAACAAATCGACTGTCCACAGGAAACTGTGACCACCAACTATGAATTACTTTGCCCTCGTCTCATTTGGTGCAGCAAAAATGCTTTGGAGATTTTTTTCCCCCTGATATTTCCCTATAAAAGTCTAGTGTGCTCCTACAAATGCACTCATTAAAGTCTCAGGATCCAATTTACATAATTGAGGCAGTCCAGCTAATTTTAGGAAAATTACAACTTTGTGAAAAATAACTATTATACAATAATTATGGCAAAGATGTTCTGCTTTGTGTCAGATACAATGAAATCAGTAGGTTTAAAAATTAAGAACAAGCGCCTCTAAGCTCTCAATGTCATTTTAAAAGTGAGAGAGTGCTGTTAAGTAACAGCTTTGCATGTTAATCACAGAGCTTGGGAACATTCTCTGTTAAGATATATGATTTTCAACCTTGTTAAAAGAAATATTGAAAGAGGGAAATTGATTTTTTTTCCCAGAAAATTTGCCTGTCACACTCCAAGATAAGTTACTGTTATGTGTGTCCATTAAATAAGTTTATTATATGAAAAGTCACACTCTAAGAAAAAAAAAGTTCAGTCAGCATTGACTTCAGCTAGGATTTATACAATCTCTTAATTCAAGGAATCAAGGTTAACTGACTTGATTCTCATTAATGTACGATTGAACTAGTTATGGAATGGATAGTGTACGGAATAAGAACAAGTTTTAACTGCATTTGGAAAACTGTGTTGGTTGCCTCAGAGAGGGATTCTTAGAAATAGAATACTCAGGGAAAGAGTAAATAACTGTAGTGCTATTGCAGGAGCTAAATATTTGGCAATTAGCATGCAATATTTGGTAGAAGAAATCAGTGAAAGAATGAGAGAATTCTTTTAAGTGAAAGAAAACATTTGTCCTAAAGGTTTTCAAAATTTTCCCAAGAAACACTGTGTCCCACGGAAAGGAGACTGACTAGAAGGATTCTACTCCCTGATCAGCACCACGCCATTCCTCTGACCACAGCAGCTCTGCTTTTACGTGTTTTCTATATGGAGATGATCATAAGATTGCACTCAGAAACATAACTTAGGGACACCTGGGTGCCTCCGTCAGTTAAGCATCTGTCTTCAGCTCTGTCCATGGTCCCAGCATCCTGGGAAGGAGCCCCACATCGGGCTCCCTGCTCAGCCTCTGCCCCTTCCCCACCTACTTGTGCTCTCTTCCTCTCTCAAGTAAATAGATAAAATCTTTAAAAAATAAACAAAAATACATACATACATACATACGTACATACACACACACATAACTTAAATAAAATGCCTTCTGTGAAGTTGACCCCGAAGTGATGCCTAAAAAACATAAGTCATATGGTGGCAAAGACAGTGAAAGGAGGAAAACCAAGAAAATAAACAGGTCAATACTTTGTGCAACAGGGATTCAGTCTTCCTGGTGACCCAGGAGAGATGATGTAGGACACATCACTTACCAATTTACTTCACAATGGTGAAAAAAACTGAGGTATTTATTTACTGAATTTCTTTGGTCATTGATTGAGGGCTGCTCTCAAGGACACTGATTTCCCAAAAATTTGGCTCGCAGTATACATAGGCCACGATTTTACCTTTAACCTTTCTCCTTTCTATTCCCTTTGCCACATCTCAAAGAGCATCCCTACATATAGGCTCATTAAAAAAGAAAAAAAAAAGTCATTATCTAGAACACATGCTCAATGTTCTCAAAGATCTCACATTCCACAAGGAAAAATTTTAGAGGTTCAAAGGTTTCAGCTCTTTTCTGTGGTCTCTGGTTAAAAAATAAAAAGTGAGGGAAAGAAAAAGGAAAAACAGAAAGGACATATTTAATGATCACCTCTTCTATGATTTAGAATTCTAATATATTTCAGATAACTTCAATATTTTATTTTAAAATTCACCGATGGACACAACCATTTAGAACTTATTCAGATCCATTCATTAATAACACTTGAATATTATGGGACACATGGCTGGTTGAGTAAGTTATTTCATGTTATAATTTGGACACTTGGTATTTTATTATTTAGTAAATTGTTCAGTTTTAAAAGACTGATAAATATCTAGGTGTTATTAATCATCCTCTTTTTTATTTTTGTAGTAATTATCATGGATTGTTTATGCCTACACTGAAATGCAGTGTATTTTTCAGACAAATTCAATAAGGTAGGAGAACGAAGCTACTAAATTAGCCAGATAATTGGATTTTTCTTTCCATTTCTCAATATCGTAGGCATAGACATACTTCTTGTTGATGATCACATGGGTAGAGATGAAGTGGTCAATTTCATCACCAGTTGAAACATTTACAGACTTCTAATGCACTGGCATAACCCGGCTACTCTCCTGCTAACCATATCAAAAGATTAAATGTCATCCTCAGTTTATAATTTGCCAAAACACAATGGCATTTAAACTTTTTCCCAAGCTTACTCTCTCAAAATAAAACAAATATTCAGCTACCTTTTCTTATTGGGAGGATTAATCAGTTAATATTACTACAGACGGTGCTATTCAGTAGAATCACCAATTTGGAATTAAAGGAAAACAGTACTGCATCTTAGCATGGGATATTACCATTTGAATTCAACTAAGTGGTACATTTCAAATCTTCCAAAACAGGAGAATTTTAAAGTGACTAGCAGAGAAGGGACCAAAAGAGTGTCACCAAGCCATTTTCCCAAGTAAGGACATACATACAAAAAACAAACTTATTATCATACTTCATATTCTTCAACTTATAAAAGAAAGGCCATTTTATTTTATTTTTCCTCTCCCATATATTTCATGTTTTGTTTCTTAAATTCCGCACGAGTGAAATCATATGGTATTTGTCTTTCTCTGACTGACTGATGTTGCTTAGCATAATATTCTAGCTTCATCCATGTTGTTATAAATGGCAAGATTTCATTCTTCTTGATGGCTGACTAATATTCCTATATATATATATATATATATATATACATTCCTTTTTAGATAGATGATAGATAAATAGATAGATGATAGATAAACACACTATATCCTCTTTATTCATTCATCAATTTAATGGACATATAGGCTCTTACCATAATTTGGCTATTATTGATAATGCTGCTATAAATATCAAGGTACATGTACTCCTCTGAATCTGTATTTTTGTATCCTTTGGGTAAATACTTAGTAGTGCAATTGCAGGGTCATAGGGTAGTTCTATTTTTAACTTTTTGAGGAACCGCCATCTATCTTTCACAGTGGCTGCACCAGTTTGGATTCCCACCAATAGTGCAAGAGTTTTCCACTCTACCACATCCTCACCAACATCTGTTGTTTCTGTTAATTTTAGCCATTCTGACAGGTGTGAAATCATATCTCATTGTGGTTTTAATTTGTATTTCCCTGATGATGAGTGACGTTGAGCATCTTTTTATGTGTCTGTTGGCCATCTAGATGTCTTCTTTGGAAAAATATCTGTTCATGTCTTCTGCCCATTTCTTAACTAGATTATTTGTTTTTTGGTTGTTGAGTTTGATAAATTCTTTATAGATTTTGGATACTAACACTTTTTTGAATATGTCATTTGCAAGTTCCTTCCATTCTACAGGTTGCCTTTTAGTTTTGTTGATTGCCTTCTTCACTGTGCAGAAGCTTTTTATCTTGAGAGTTTGTTTTTGCTTTTGTTTTCCTTGCATCGGGTGATGTTTCTAGTAAGAAGGTGCTATGGCCAAGGTCAGAGAGGTTGCTGACTGTGTTCTCCTCCAGGATTTTTTTGATGGTTTCCTGTCTCACATTAAGGTCTTTCATCCATTTTTAATTTATTTTTATTTGAGGTGTAAGAAAGTGGTCCAGTCTCATTCTTCTGTGGCTGTTTAATTTTCCCAACACCACTTGTTGAAGAGACTGTCCTTTTTCCATTGGATAGTCTTTCCTGCTTTGTCAAACAGTAGTTCACCACGTAGTTGTGGGTCTATTTCTAGGTTTTCTATTCTGTTCCACTGATCTATGACCCTATGTCTATGCCAGTGCCATACTATCTTCATGACTACAGCTTTGTAATATAGCTTTAAGCCCAAAATCATGATGCCTCCAGCTTTGCTTTTTTCAAGGTTTCTTTGGTTATTAGAGGTCTTTTGTGGTTCCAGACAAATTTTGGGATTATTTAATCTAGCTCTGTGAAAAAATGCTGGTGGTATTTTGATCAGAATTGCATTAAATGTGTAGCTTGCTTTGGGTAGTACAGACATTTTAACAATGTTTGTTCTTCCAATCCATAAGCATGGAAATCTTTTCCATTTCTTTGTGTCCTCTTCAATTTCTTTCATAAGTGTTTTACAGTTTTCAGAGTATGGATTTCCTACTTGTTTGGTTAGGTTTATTCCTTGATATCTTACTGTTTTTCCAGTTGTGAATGTGATCAATTCCTTGATTTCTTCTGCTGCTTCATTATTGGTGTTATAGAAATGCAACCTATTTCTATACATTGATTTTATATCCTATAACTTTGATGAATTCATGTAATAGTGCTAGCAAATTTTTGGTGGAGTCTTTTGGGTTTTCTACATAGAGTATCATGTTGTCCACAAATAGTGGAGGATTGGCTTTTTCCTTGCCAGTGTAGATGCCTTTTATTTCTTTTTGTTGTCTAACTGCTGAGGCTAAGACTTCCAGCACTACGTAAAATAGTAATGGTGAGAGTGAACATCCCTGTCTTGCTCCTGACCAGAGAGGAAAAGCTCTCAGGTTTTCCCCATTGAGGATGATATTACCTGTGGGTCTTTTGTGTATAGCCTTTACGATACTGAGGTATGTTTCATCCATATCTACTTTGTTGAGGGTGTTTATCAAGAATGGATGCTATGTTTTGTCAAAGGCTTTTTCTGCTTCTATTGAGAGGATCATGTAGGTTTTATTCTTTCTTTTATTAATATAGTGTATCATATTGATTGATTTGTGAATACTGAACCACCCCTGTAGCCCAGGAATAAATCCAGGTTGATCATGGAAATAATTCTTTGAACGTACTGTTGGATTTGATTTGCTAGTATCTTGTTGAGAATTTTTGCACCCATTTCCATCATGTAAACTGGCCTCTAATTCTCCTTTTTAGTGGGGTCTTCATCTGGTTTTAGAATCAAGATAATGTGGACTTCATAGAATGAGTTTGGAAGTTTTCCTTCCAGTTCTGTTTTTTAGAACAGATTGAGAAGAATAGGTATTAACTCTTCTTTAAATGTCTAGTAGACCTCAGAGAACAGAGTTCAGTTTTCAAAAACATAAGGAAAATGTGGGACAAAAGTTGGTGGGTACATGCAGGTGGGCAGCAAAGGTCAGGCTGATCACTCTCTTGCGGTCAGTTACAGGTGGGGTCTTGCTGGCTCATGGCAGTCCTTACTGATTGAGCAGGTTATTTCTTTCCTGATCAGAGGATGCTTTGCCCACCGGGTCTTTTGCCTGGATTAAGAGATAAGCTGAAAAGAAGAACCTAATCAATCAGAAAGTACAGACTGAGGTCAAAATGGAGGTAGCCGATGTCCTCTTTCATCATAAATAGTAGCTGACTTTCTTCCCCAAATCAGGGTACTTCTACAGCATTTTGATCTGCCTCCTCTGCCAGGGGGCCTTAACCAGGAAGCATATTAGAATCAACATGATGAACTTTTTCTAAAGCTTCAATTGAAACTCCCTTGTTGATGGAAACTGTGCTTCTGTGTCAAAGGCCATTCAAGTTATTAAACCATAATAAAATGTCTGAACACCATGTGCTGCAGAATGTCTTCTTGCTTGTGAGAGGTCAATATTTTGTTCTCTTCAGGCTTTCATCTACTTTACTCAAAGTCCACCTACTTAAGTGTTGATCTCTTAAAAACAGCCTCACAGAAATAATGGAATAATGTTTAACCAGATCTCTGGGCACCGCGGCACAATCAGGTTTTCCACATGAAACTAACCATCACACTTAGAGTAAAACAATTATTTGTTGGTTGTCTGGAATGCAAATTTTAAATAATAATAATAAAAATAAATAAATAAACATTTCATAGAATTCCCCTGGAAAGACATCTGGTCCTGGACTTCTGTTCATTGGGAGAAAAAGGCCATTTTAATACCAACAAAGCACCAAAGACAATCTCAAAATGAAGAATTGCTGTCTCGTGAAAGGATATTTGAAAGAATGTCACCAAAACTAATAATCTTCCAAGTTTAAAACCTTGAGTGTAGAGCAAACACTTGATTTGAGTTTTCAAACCCATTTTCCCCTTGAACATAGCAAATACACTAATTTTGGGGGTGGGGACATTCTCATGAACTTTCCAGGATATAGTCAAGAATACTAAGATTATGAAATACCTATTTGATTAAGCCATTCTAAGTTGATTTTATTGCTGCCAAAAGCCAAACATAATCCTCAGTGACATATAATATCTCTTTCACTTGAAGATAATGAATTTTAGTTTGATGCTGTGCTTATTTAGAACCATAATTATTCAGAGAAGCCAAACTGCAATGGAAACTGAAGATACATATAGATATAGATATTTTAACAACTACAGATAGATATCAGTATCTCTCTATTTCATCTATCTACAGATAGGTTAAAATATCTATCTTTATTTTTTTTATTTTTTTTTAAAGATTTTATTTATTTATTTGACAGAGAGAGATCACAAGTAGGCAGAGAGGCAGGCAGAGAGAGAGAGGAGGAAGCAGGCTCCCCGCTGAGCAGAGAGCCCGACGCGGGACTCGATCCCAGGACCCCGAGACCATGACTCGAGCCGAAGGCAGCGGCTCAACCCACTGAGCCATCTTTAAATAGATGGAGATAACTTCATCTAGATAGATATATGCCTTGTTGTATTTTTAAATTTTTATTTAAATTCAATTAATTCACATATAATGTATTTTTGGCTTCAGAGGTAGAGGTCAGTGATTCATCAGTTTTATAGAATACCCAGTGCTCATTACATTATGTGCACTCCTTAATGCCCATCACCCAGTTATATAAATATATTTTGAAATAAAGATAAAAGATAAAAATATTTTTTAAAATATGCATTTCTAACTTCCCTGAGCCTCTATTCTCATCTTTAAAAAAGTGATACTGCCTATCTTATAGGATTTCTGCAAAAATTAGATATGATAATGCATGCAAAACAGCACAATGCTTAGATGTAACTGTTCAATATATGATAGCTATTATTGTTGTTGTTTTATTAGCCATTATTACAAAAGAATAGAGGTTTTGGAGCAAACTGCATATTAAATGATAATGAAATTTGCCCATTTATAAGTACTCCTCAATGGTAGAGAATTAATACTATCCTTGGTAAAAAAAAATTTTTTTAATATTTTACTTATTTACTTGAGAGAGCGAGCACACAGAGTGAGAGGGAGAAGGAGACCCCCAGTGAGCAGGGAGCCCAATGCAGGGCTCAGTCCCAGGACCATGGGATCATGACCTGAGCCAAAGGTAGACGCTTAACCAACTGAGCCACCCAGGTGGACCCAAAAAACCCCAAAAAGCAAACAAACAAAAATGGTTTATAAAATATTATCTGACAGAAACGTAGACAGTAGCTTCCCTTTAATTACATTAGATTCACATTTTCCTTGTTCTTTGACAATTTACCTAACCCATGACCACACCACTTCTTATCCCTCCAAAACGTTAAGGTGAAAAGTCTAAACCAACAGACCTCATTCAAAGGATAACAGAAAGACTATCTAATCCTGACATGCTTAGACTGACCCAAATTTCAGGAAGTCCATAAGAATATAAAACTGTGGGCACAGTTTTATGCGTAAGTTCATTTAGATGGTCTATAATTCTCAGACACTAAGTACCAATGATCCTGTCCCACTGTGATTTTATAATTGAAGGAACAGAACAAAAAGATCTGAGTAACTTGCTCAAGGTCATTCACTAAGCTAGTGATAGAACTAAAGATCCTTGTCCTTGGTCCTTGATAAACTGGGCAGAGATCCTGGTGACATTAGGCAGAGAACAGTCAAGGAAAGCATGGCAGATCCCAACAGAAACAGACCTTGTCAAAGTTGCTGGACAGTATGGTGGTTCTTCGTCTTTGTCCATGTCCGAGAATGGTCAACACTAAGTCAGATTTCAATTCCACTACTCATTGGTTGACTGAACTTGGTCATGTCACTTAACTTTTTTTTTTTTTTTTTAAGATTTATTTATTTATTATTTGACAGACAGAAATCACAAGGAGGCAGAGAGGCAGGCAGAGAGAGAGGAGAAAGCAGGCTCTCTGCCGAGCAGAGAGCCCGATGCGGGACCCGATCCCAGGACCCTGGGATCAGGGCCCGAGCCGAAGGCAGAGGCTTTAACCCACTGAGCCACCCAGGCGCCCCATGTCACTTAACTTTTATGAGCCTTGTTGCCTCGCCTGTAACACAGATATAAGAACTGCTCATTGTCAGGATTTGGTGAGGAATCAATGAGATAATATGTATACAGCCACTAAAACAATGCTTGGTAATAATAAATGGAAGTTATTACTGTGGTTGTTCTATACTATTTTCCTTTACTATAAATCTCTTTTGCCGCAGCCAATTCAGCTCCTCCATATTCCTTCTATTCTTTCCTCCTATTAACATCTAATTCAGAGATACAGTTCAACGAATATTTGCACAACAATGTTTAAAAGATTGAAACTCTCTTGAACATCTGTTTTTAACTCCCAAGCTAAGCCCCAAGCCACAGCATGAAGTCCAGTGATAGAACTTTAGCTCCAGCAGTCTGCAGCCGTCCAGAAAAAATTAATTTTTTTATTTTCCCATGGATGAGCTACCCTTCGAGAAATCATCCTCTTGGGTGGACACTTTCTCCTACTACTTGTGAAGGGACTGTGCGCCCACTGACAAGTGGAAAGAAGCAGAGTATCCCCGGCCAAAAGCCTTTTCCTGAAACCCCCCAGGAAAGCAGGAAGCATCTGAGGCAGGCTGATGAAGTCCGTGCAACAGCAGACGTGACCCACATACCTGAATCCTCCTCGGCCTAAATGATTCATTACCACAGTAAAACAGCAATTCCCTCCGCTGACACGGAATACTGTAGCTATTTGCTCATTGGAAAATATTACCATCTCAAAGAAATAGCAGATGATTTGTCCTCCATATGCTTGACATTTCTGCTCAGTTTGTCTACAAACTAAGATCTCTGTGAGTTTTAACAATTCCAACCATATTTATTTTAATATTTTTTTGCAAATGAATTTTTATCTGCCTTTTATCATTCAAATTTGACTGACTGCTGGTATTGGGACAAAACAGAGTAACGCATTTCTTACTCGCTCTTTGGTTTCAGAGTGTATCTTATCTGATGCAAAGATATTCTTCACTCAATAATTCAGGGAACAGTATGCAAAAGCCATATGAATTATACAACAGTTCCTAAAAATGAGTTAGTAGCAGATTATCAGCTCCTTTTTAAAAAAATTCTTATTATGTATGTGGTGTGTTGTTACTGACATTAATCCATCTCAGTTCATGGGGCACAAGTTGATACAACCTTATAACATATGGTTTTAGGCCTCTATAGGTAACTTACCTCTTGCAGATGCTTTTTGAATACAACTAGAGTCACGAGATAAGGGGCAGACGGAAGAGATGAGGGTTTGCTAAGAACTCATTCTGGATAAAGTATGAACAGAACTAAAGTGCTATAGTCAGATACAAATCCTCATGTTTACCCCTTGAGCACTAAACTGTTTGATTTCCTGTCTATCCAGGGTTGATTAGTGTTAGGAGACTTTGGGGGAATAATTCAACTGCCAGCTTCAAATGCCTGGCTTACCTGACTAGTGTTTCACTAGCACTGCTGCCCTCGTGGGGAAAAAGTGAGCCTTATGCTCCCCCTCCAGGTAGAAATTTTCAGAAAGTACTGGCAAGAGGAAAACCCCAAATCGGCATTATCCAAAGTATTATCTACCTTTAAAAGAGACTGTGGATTGCACGGACTATGACCTTCAAAATGAATTATCTGCTGCTTATCACCTGAGCCTGATGTATGGGGTATTTTAAATAATAGGCACATTCGCATAATGATCCATCAGATATATACACGCGCACTAATTTTCTCATTAAAGTACCATCCCTAGGAAAGGAAAGCATGATCTATTGGTGCGAACACAAATGCTCTGTTCTCTGGCAATCTCTTAACCAGATGTGGTAAGCGATGCTCACAACCTTGAGTCCCTGCAATTCCACTACTTTCTTAAGTTTAAAGGTGGCCAGGACTTCATAAGGTTTGAAAAGAAAATAAATCACCTCTGATGGGCATTTCTCCAACCTCTCTATGACGCCCTCCATCTAGCGTCTGTTTCCCACAGCAGAAGGGCCAGCCTTCACTCACGTGCTGCAACTGCCTCCCGAGACCTCCCATGTCATCCCCGCTGTCGGTACTGTCAATAGCTTCTTCCTACATCTCAACCTACACAAAGGATTCACATTTCCCAGGCCCCTGACCTAAAACCTCTCACCTCCACACTCCCCTGCACTGCCACACTCCAGTGATGCTCAGTCCAAGTGCCTGTGCCATGTTATGCCTTAGTGTCCATGCATGTGTTACTTGCTCCCCTAATGCCTTTCCCAGCAAGGTCCATGCATTTTTCTAGGAGTTTTTTTTTTTCAAAAAATTTATTTAAGTAATCTCCACATCCAATGTGGGGCTCAGACTCATGACCCCAAGATCAAGAGTCACATGCTCTTCTGACTGAGCCAGCAAGGTGTCCAAAGGTCCACGCATTTTTAAAACTGCATCTAAAGCATCCCCTCTCCTGTGAAGACTTCATTTTCCTACCACACGCTTCCCCTCTGGCTCAGTGCACCCAGGCCCACCCCTTTTGTGCCACTGCTATATGTGGCAAGTCATGAGCCCGTCACGAATGCTGTGACAGAAACCACTATCTCCCCATAAGCTTGTCCTCCTTTTCTTCCTGCACAAATATGACACATGGAATTCCAAAGAAGAGGAAAAATGTGTTATGTTGTGAAGGTGATAAATAAAGATTGAATGACATGATAAGTGAATTAATGAAGTGAATTAAAGGAAGGGGGGATGAATAACAGAGATTAAGGTAATACTATTTTCCACAATGAAATTGCAATGAAATTAATTATATTCCTAAATTCCATAATTAACCTTCCTTTAATTCCCAGATGTGACTCACTTCATTGTTGTATATAGCAAATATTCCTCCTCCCTTTAGCAAACGTTTTATTTTATTTCTTTTCAGTGTTCTAAAACTCATTGTTTATGCACCACACCCAGTGCTCCACGTAACACAAGCCCTCCTTAATACCCACCACCAGGTTCACCCATCCCCTGCCCCTTGCCCCTCCAAAATCCTCAGTTTGTTTCTCAGAGTCCACAGTCTCTCATGGTTTGTCTCCCTCTCCGATTTCCCCCAACTCCCTTCTCCTCTCCATCTTCTCTCCATCTCCCAGTGTCCTCTGTGTTATTCTTTATGTTCCACAAGTAAGTGAAACCATATTATACTTGATTTTCTCTGCTTGACTTACTTCACTGAGCATAAATCTCTTCCAGTCCCATCCATGTTGATAAAAAAGTTGGGTATTCATCCTTTCTGATAGCATAATACTCCATTGTATATATGGACCATATTTTCTTTATCCATTCGTCCACTGAAGAACATCTTGGTTCTTTCCACAGTTTGGCAACTGTGGCCATTGCCACTATGAACATTGGGGTACAGGTGGCCCTTCTTTTCACTACATCTGTATCTTTGGGCACCCAGTAGTGCAATTCCAGGGCAATAGGGTAGCTCTATTTTTAATTTCTTAAGGAATCTCCACACTGTTTACAAAGTGGCTGCACCAACTTGCATTCCCACGAACAGCACAAGAGAGTTCCCCTTTCTCCACATCCTCTCCAACACTTGTTGTTTACTGTCTTGTTGATTTTGGCCATTCTAACTGGTGTAAGGTGGTATCTCAATGTGGTTTTGATCTTAATCTCCCTGATGGCTAATGATGATGAACATGTTTTTATGTGACTGTTAGCCATCTGTATGTCTTCGGAGAAGTGTCTGTTCATGTCTTCTTCCCATTTTTGGCATGATTATCCATTTTGTGTGTGTTGAGTTTGAGGAGTTCTTTATAGATCTTGGATATCAGCCCTTTGCAGTGTCATTTGTGAATATCTTCTCCCATTCCGTGGTTTGCTTCTTTATTTTGATAACTGTTTCCTTTGCTGTGCAGAAGCTTTTGACCTTGATGAAGTCCCAAAAGTTCATTTTTGCTTTTGTTTCCTTTGCCTTTGGAGACATATCTTGAAAGAAGTTGCTGTGGCCAATGTCCAAGAGGTTACTTCCTACGTTCTCCTGTAGGATTTTGATAGATTCCTGCCTCACGTTGAGGTCTTTTATCCATTTTGAGTCTATCTTTGTGTTCTTTAAAATATATCTGGTAGTGATTCATGCCGATTCCTTTCCTTAGAACTTCTTTCGCAGCACCCGAGGAAAGATTATTTTTTGCTTTGATATTTTTGTTGGTGTTAGGTTTTAATTTAAGTGTTAGACTTCTTACAGGAAATACATTGTTGAGGTCTCATTGGTCTATTTTCTGGAATGGTTTAAATATCTGTCCTATAATGACAATGAATTTCTCTATGACCTTGTTTGGGAGTGCCATCTTCTGAGAGGTTTTTTAATCTCCTCCTCTAACTTTTAGGGTTAGTAGTCTATTCTGATTTTTGACTTTTCCTTGAATCAAGCTTGAGAGATTTTATCCTAGAAATTCATCAAATGTATATAGACTTTCAAATTTATTAACAAATAGTGAGTATGTATATATAGAAAATCAGAATTAAATTTTTAATTTCCTGGTCATTTACAATGTCAGACTGTGATGATACTCCATGGTGGATATTTTTGTTTTCTCATTCTTTTTTTTTTTTTAATTTATTTTATCTCCTCTCCATTCTGGCCACAATGATAATCTTTTAGTCCCAGGTCTTTGTACTGGCTCTTCCAGCTTCCCCTTTACCTACTGAGCTCTGTGATGGTCTCATAATAGTCCATAGTATGGATGTGTCACATTTTAATGTCTTTTAAATTCTCTTACTAGTGCATTTCAGATTATTTATGGGGTTTGCTTGGTTGGTTTGGTTTGTCTTTTTTTTCCTCCCCCTTTCAAACAATGCTACAATTCCCGAAAGTGGGGAAACACTTCTAGGAACATACAATACCATCTGGTGTCCCACCTCACTGCCAGGACTCAAACTCATCTAAACTTTTCATTTCACTATTTTGATGATCTAAAAATGGCTTCTTATTGTTTAGTTCTAGTTTGCAACAGGCTTAAATTATATTTTCCTGTGCTTACATGACATTTCCTCATTTTCTTTTTTATGAATTGTGTATTCATATTATTTTTTTCTTAGTTGTTTGAAGAGATTACCTGGACATGAGAAATACTAGTTTCTTGTCTGTTATAAATTTGCAAATACTTTCCCCAGCCTACAAATTGTCTCAGTTCTTTGTTAATTTTGTTATTTTTCCATTAGGAAAAATTTTATTCATAGGTAGACAAACCTACCAATCCTCTTCTATGTATTTCTGGGTTTCCCATCCCATTTACAATCTCTCTCTCACTCTAAAGTTATATAAACATTTTCCTAAACTTTTTATTGTTTTTATTATTTTGCTTTTGGCACTTGGATGTTTAATTGATCTGGAATGTACTTTAAATAAGCTATGAGGTAGAAATCCAACATTATTCTTCCAGATAGGAATCTAATTATTTATCACCTATTTATTATGTCAACATCATTTTACTACTGAATTTAAAAGGTATCCTTTTAATATATTAAGGCCTCATCATGCTTAGATCTATTCCCAGACTCTCTCTTCTGTTCTTACTCCACTCTCATACCATTTTGATTTTAGGAAATTTTGCAAAGAATTAACATGTTTTACTTTGCACATTTATTCTTCATGTGAACTTTAAAATTTTTTTTCCTCTTTGAAAAATAATTGAGATTCTGAAAGAAATTGCATTAACTGTATAATTTAAGAATAATTTATGATTTTACCATATTTACTTTCCTATCTGGGAGTCTTCTTTTTATACAGAATCAAAAATACTTTAAAATATATAATTACATCAAACATGTTGTTTTATAACTTGCTTTTTTTTCTTTAAACAATGTATTATTAATACTTTTCATGTTAGTGGATACTTTTAAACAGTTATGCAGGTTTCAGGATATTAAAGTATCAGGATACATTCTCACTGATATGATATAAAAGACTGTTGAATCTCTTAAGTTTTCATTTTGTTATTTTAACTAGCATTATATTTTCTTATTATTATAGCTAACTATGATTTATTTTCATAATAGCAAGCAATTCACGTTCCACACAGAAGCCATGAAAAGCACAAAAAATCCCAATGGGCAAAAAATTCTCTGAAGTTTAGTTTTAAGTCTATCTTCTACGAATGATTGTATAATGAGGATCTGTTGGATGTCTTTTTAGTGGTTTTTTTCTTTTCCTTTCTCTTTCTTCTTATATGTGTACAGAGTTATAAAAACAGTATCAAATGTCATACACATCCTAACTTCTTTTTTCTTGCCATTATATTGTGAATGTATTAGTCTGTTTTCCATTTGATTTTTATGTGCTTTAATGTTCATATCTCATGTGCCTCCCCAAATCCTTTCAGCCCCAACTGTCCCCTCACACTATGGCCCCGCTCAGGCTCCGTCATTGCGTTTGTGAGTCAATCTATGGAGACCAACCAGCCACATGGTTAGAGTCTCTGGTTCCCCTCACCATTTCCAAACCTGATGAACCGCACCCAGTATGTGGGATGTGGCATCCCTACTGAGTGAAGAAAGAGCCAGGGATATAACCCAGAAGTTTTAAGGAGTTAACTCCCTGAGGGTTCATGAACTTGGATGAGGGGGTAAACAAGAGACTGATTAATGATGAAGTCAAGAGAGAAATTCTCCCGCAAGTCTGAAGGCAAGTCAGGGCCAGGCTGTACATCATTTTGTATTTGCTACTTATCCTTCTTTGCTTCACTCCTTTTTGCTTCATGCTTGCTACCCTGAAGCACACCTTCTAAAGTATTAGTGTGTTAACATGCTCTCAGGATCTCCTTTCTATGGACCTCAGGCTAAGTCCTGCTGGGTATTATATCACAAGGGTATGATAACTTAGTAATTAACTTCCCACTGATACACATTTAGATGTTTTCAAATATTCCTTATTACAAATCAGGGCTGGTATAACCCATTCTTTCATAAATATATTTGCACGTACCTCTGATTTTTTTTTTAAGATTTTATTTATTTATTTGACAGAGGGAAGAGAGATCACAAGTAGGCAGAGTAGCAGGCAGAGAGAGGAGGGGAGGCAGGCTCCCTGCTGGGCAGAGAGCCCTATGCGGGACTCAATCCCAGGACCCTGAGATCATGACCTGGGCTGAAGGCAGAGACTTAACGCACTGAGCCACCCAGGTGCCCTTCTGATTATTTTCTTAGGATAAAGTCATTTATGTAGAAATTCTGGAAAGTGGTAGAAACATTTTTAAGGGTAAAGAAACTTTTTTTAAAACTTTATTTTATTTTAATTTTTTTTATAAACATATAATGTATTTTTATCCCCAGGGGTACAGGTCTGTGAATCACCAGGTTTACACACTTCACAGCACTCACCATAGCACATACCCTCCCCAATGTCCATAACTCCACCCTCCTCTCCCTCCCCACCTCCCCCCAGCAACCCTCAGTTTGTTTTGTGAGATTAAGAGTCACTTACGGTTTGTCTCCCTCTTGATCCCATCTTGTTTCATTTATTCTTCTCCTACCCCCATAACCCCCCATGTTGCATCTCCACTTCCTCATATCACAGAGATGATATGATAGTTGTCTTTCTCCGATTGACTTATTTTGCTCAGCATGATAAGGGTAAAGAAACTTTTTAACAAAATTTTAACAAATCACATTGAAGTCCTTTACCACCAGACTGCATGAGACAGCAAAGAAATTAGCTGGGAATTGCTGCATACACAATTTGAAATGGGAATCTTTTTCAGTTTAATATGTTAAAACTTAGAAACTATGTTGGATAAGGAGTCAGCTCTGAGAACAGACTTTTTTAGCCCCTGCCCCATTAAGAAAAAGGTAATGACTTCTAAAGTCTGTAAGAGTCTCCAATATGTTCAGTGGGGTTTCTTCATTTTCCAGATAGTTCATATCCTATCGGCACAGGAATACTTGATTCTTTCAGGAATCCCGTTTTTTTTTAAGCATGTAGTTTTTGCTTATGTACTTGTTTCATTTATATCTCTGAATCCTTTGAGGATACTTTTGGAAAACAAGAGCAAATAGGTTTTGCTCTTTTCTAGTACACTCTGAAAAATCTTAGATGTTACCCTCCCTAATTAATGGAAATATATGTATGGTATTATAGCTCATTATTTCTCTATAGTTCATTCTAAGTTGGCACAGAGTGATTAAAAGGGTTATGCTCCCAAGTTATGCTCCAAGAAGTTACGCTCCCAGCACTGCCCCTGATAAACTAAATAAATAATATGTATGTTCTATTTGGTGCCATTCTGCTATGTATTTTTCTCAGATGACAATTACTAGAAGTATCACTATGCCAGAAGGGTATGTGAACTTTGGGAAGCTAAAGTTGAGTATATTTGAGAATGAGAAGCCATTCCTCTAACTCCAGTCCTTTTTCATGTGTTTACATGACTTCAGGGGCTTTTTTTTTTTTTTAAGATTTTATTTATTTATTTGTCAAAGAGACAGGGAGAGGGAGCATAAGCAGGGGGAATAGCAGGCAGAGGGAGAAGCAGACTCCCTGTTGAGGAGAGAGCCCAATGCAGTGCGCAATCCCAAGACCCTGAAATCATGATCTGAGCCAAAGGCAGACACTTAACTGACGGAGCCCCCAAGCATCACTCAAGATTTCAAATTCTGTGACCGGCATCCTCCATCTTGCGGCAATAGGGGAGAAATTTTTAAAACGTGTTTGATCATAATATTTGCTTTAGCTCTGAGTTCAAAACTGGAGAGACCTGCCTCAAAGAACTGCACTAGGAGCTAACTTATGTACCCCAAGTACCACTTGCTGGCCATAAGCTGGGCCAAATGCTTGTGTTCAAATTCTGGCTCTACCACTATGCAACTGTGATAAATTGCCTAGCGTTGCTATTTTTTTCATCTTCTCGTCATTAAAATTGGAAAAACAGCCATATCTCTTTCATTGGATTATTATGAGAATTGAATGTGCTAAAGTGTTAATACATATGACCTAGAAGAGTTCCTGGCATACAGTATGCATCAGTAAAATAAAGTAACAGCAAAAATTATTAATCTCTTTATACCTAATATCATATTGAATATCCAGATAACAACCGACTTAAATGATGTGACCCTGTACTTCCTCACATACTTCAAAACGCTCCTACTTAAAGAAATGTGAGAGAAAAAGAATGAATACTATTTCAGTACCTAATATGTTCCAAACACCCTGCTATCACTCATAGGTCCCCCTAAGGCTTATTAATTTAGAATGTCCCACATGGTACCATATTATCATATGCCAATTATTAAAATGTACCCATATTCCATATTACTTCATTTTTGGCATTTAAAAAACTGAAAGGACTTTTATAATTGTGGTCTTCAAATCCCTTTCAATTTTAATTTTCCAGTTTTTAAATTTATAACTTGAAGAAAAAAATATTTTATATCTCAAACACCTTAAAAGGCCCTTACAAATCTTATAGGTTGTAGGCACTCTACCTATAGTATCTAATGGATGATTTGGCTCTTTTACACCTTAAATCTTTACCATCAAAATAAAAATTTCTATTCTGTTGATGAGAGCTTAGGAAGAAATCTTCCCCAATGTCACCTTGGAAAAGCATTAAACCCAGAGCTGGCCAAGATCAAAAGCACTCGACCTCCATATTCCCACCTCCGTCAGCTCAGTGGGTCCCTTAAAGTAAACAAACAGACTTCAGGGTTCTTCCTCCCCAAGAATGCAGTACTCTGAATCAGAACTCTCCAGTTCCACAGCCTCTCTGGCAGAAAGCCCAGATTTCTGGAGCTTCATTTACTCTCTTGTCAGGCTACCCATCAAGAATAATTTACCCTAAAGATACAAACGTAGTGATCCAAAGGGGCACGTGCACCCGAATGTTTATAGCAGCAATGTCCACAATAGCCAAACTATGGAAAGAACCTAGATGTCCATCAACAGATGAATGGATCAAGAAGATGTGGTATATATACACAATGGAATACTATGCAGCCATCAAAAGAAACGAAATCTTGCCATTTGCGACAACATGGATGGAACTAGAGCGTATCATGCTTAGCGAAATAAGTCAAGCGGAGAAAGACAACTATCATATGATCTCCCTGATATGAGGGAGTGGTGATGCAACATGGGGGCTTAAGTGGGTAGGAGAAGAATCCATGAAACAAGATGGGATAGGGAGGGAGACAAACCATAAGTGACTCTTAATCTCACGAAACAAACTGTGGGTTGCTGGGGGGAGGGGGGTTGGAAGAAGGGGGGTAGGGTTATGGACATTGGGGAGGGTATGTGCTTTTGGGTAAATTGGAAGGGGAGATGAACCATGAGAGACTATGGACTCTGAAAAACAATCTGAGGGGTTTGAAGTGGCGGGGGGGTGGGAGGTTGGGGTACCAGGTGGTGGGTATTATAGAGGGCACGGCTTGCATGGAGCACTGGGTGTGGTGAAAAAATAATGAATACTGTTTTTCTGAAAATAAATAAATTGGAAAAAAAAAAAAAGAATTAAAGCCCGGTGACTTCATGTGGTTGAAATCCAAAACTCTTAACATTTCATTTTATCTGTAGTTTAAGCACCCTTTTGTTTCTGTTCTTATCAGTTAGATATGTGTTTTATATCTTGTCCTTTAAGTTTTAAATCCCTTTTCCTTCTTGGTATCTTTTCTAGCTACTGGTGAGCCTGACAGTGAGAAATAGCCTCTTCTCTGAGCAGTCTGAGACAAATTCTGAAATCTGAGTCTATGGCCCCGAAATTGTACAGATAAAAGTCATGTGTTATCAGTATCAAAATACATCCTGGTGAAATGTGTGGCACCTTCATTTTGGTTCTCTGCCAACTTTATCGAATGTACTAAAATTCCCAGCTCCATAAATGTTTGAACCTAGAAAGAATATTTATGTTCTATGTACACAGAGGCTCTGGGTGGTCCATAAATTCATAGTTGCAACCTGGTCTTAGCCATCAGAAATGTCAGATAGGTCTAGGCATACAACAACAACACATGTTTACCACAGATTTCATAATGCCACATATAATTTGAAGTATTTTGCATGTACTCATTCATTTGTTCCTCTCAACACATCTAGGCAATCTAATCTCCATAGAAGACAGGAAACTGAGCACAGAGAGATAAAGTAGGTCACCTAATGTCACAAAGCTAAAAAGTGGTAAAGCAGAAACTTGAACCTAGGAAGTCCAGCACAGCACCCACAGCCTTAACTACTTAGATGGTACCTGCCCCATCTAAGAGAAGGGGAATTTGAAGAGAGTACCTGTGTGAAAGAGATGCTGATATGCTGGAGAGGAAAGCAGAAGAAAGCTTGCTTGCTTGCTTGCTTGCTTTTTTTTTTCCTGCCACCTGTGTCTGTGGACTCATTTATGAGCCTATAGCTATAGCTGTAGGAATCTTTTCCTGGAGGATTCTGTGTCACTCTGGGGACAAACTGTTGTGTTTAAAGGCAGACACAGAGATACAGATGGAGATATGACTACACTTGGTGGCAAGAAAAAATGACATTTGGTGGCATATGGAGCACTAGAACAAAGAAATCCTTTATAGAGATGCCGGTATTTTCACAAATATAGCATTAGCAATGGCAAATATATAGCAAATATATCATTAGGTATACTCAAGTACTTGAGTCTCCATAGAAAGCATCAAATTTGGGGGGCCAAGCAAGAGAATAAAACCAAATTTCCCATTCTACCTAGAGTCCATCATTGCCAGACTGATGTCAGTACAATGTAAACCATGAGTTGAACAGGAGATGTCGTGTGAGCAGTTAGTCTGAGTCATGTGGGCCTGAGTCAGTGAATTTTAGATTATTATTTCTATGTAATCCATCTGTAAGCAGAGGATTGGGAAACTCAGAACACTAATAAATAGATTTAATTCTACCATACAATTGGGAACAGTTTCACCAGGACAAATTATAAATGTATAACATAAGCACACAATATTAAAAAGGAACTAAAATAAAGATTTAGAAATAAGGATAAGGATAATAGGTTATTTTCATATGTTTCCATATTTTGTTGCTGTTTTGCCTCTAATAAGTATTATACAAATAAATATAGATGCAAAAATTCTCAACAAAATAACTACCAAGATAAATTCAACAGCACATTAACAGAATTGTATACCACGATCAAGTACAATTCATCCCTGGAATATAAGGATAGCTCAACATAAGTAAATCAATAATTGTGATATGCTATTAATAGAATAAAAGATAAAAATCATATGATAATCTCAATAGATGAAGGAAAAACTTGACAAAATTCAATATACTTTTAAGATAAAACCTCTCAATAAACTGAGTATGAAAGAACATACCTCCATAAAATAAAAGTCATATACGTCAAGCCCACAGAAAACATCATTCTCAACAGTGAAAGGCTGAAAGCTTTCTCTCTAAGATCAAGAATAGGAAATGATGCCCATTTCACCAGTCTCATTCAACATAGTCTTAGAAACCCTAGCCAGAGCAGTCAGGGAAAAAGAGAAATCAAAGTCATCCATATCAGCAAGGAAGAAGTAAATATACAGAAATATAATGTATATATACAGAAATATATATAATATATATTGTATATATATATACATATGAAATATAATGTAAGTGCACAGAAAACATGATCTTATATATGGAAGACCCTGGGGTGCCTGGGTGGCTCTGTTGGTTAAGATTCCGACACTTGGTTTCAGCTCAGGTCAGGATCACTGAGTCATGGGATCAAGCCCTTTACTGGGCTCTGTATTCAGCATGTAGTCTGCTTGTCCCTCCCCTCTCCTCACCCTTTTCCTCTTCCTCCCCCTCTGCCCCTCCACTCTTTCCCCAAAATAAATAAATAAATCTTAATTTTAAAAAAATTGATTGTTTCAGGTGTGAGAGAAGCAGGGGGAATGGGTGAAGATGGTCCAAAAGCACAAACTTCCTGTTATAAGATGAATAAGTTATGCAGATCTTATACGCAGTATGCAGATTTCTAGTAATACAATACTGCACTGTACATGTGAAAGTTGTTGAGAGAGTAGATCTAAAATTTCTTACCCTCTCCCCCAAAAAGTGGTCACTCTGTGAGACAACAGATGTGTTATTATTACAACAATAATTCACAATACACATATTATCAAATATTCACACCACACACCTTAAACTTACATAATGTTAAACCACTAAATCTCAATAAAGCTGAAAAATCTTTTAAGAAAATGGAAAGGCAACCTACGGAAATGATAGAAAATGTTTGTAAACCCTATCTCTCATAAGGTGTTAATATCCACAATATATAAGGAAGTCAAAAAAAAAAATTACCTGGTTAAAACACGAGCAATGCACTTGAACAGACATTGCTCCAAGGAAGAAAAACGGATGGCCAACAAGTATTTGAAGATACTGAACATCACCAACCACAAAAAAAGTGCACATCTAAATCACATTGAGACATTACTGCAAACCTGCTAAGATGGCTATTATAAGAAATAAAATAAAATACAAGATAACAACTAGTGGTAAGGATATGGAGAAACTGAAACCCTTGTATATGTTGTAGTTGCTATGAAAACTGGTATGGGGGCTCTTCAAGAAATTAAAAACAGAAAAACCAGGGGTGCCTGGGTGGCTCAGTTTTTAAGCGTCTGCCTTCAGCTCAGGTCATGATCCCAGACTCCTGGGATGGAGCCCCACATCAGGCTCCCTGCTCAGTGAGAAGCCTGCTTCTTCCTCTCTTTCTCCCCCTGCTTGTGTTCCTTCTCGTGCTGTGTCTCTCTCTGTCAAATAAATAAAAAATCTTAAAAATAAAAAAAAAAATAGAACTACCATATGATCCAGCAGTTCTATTCTAGGTATATATCTATAAGAATTCAGAACAGGATGTGGAAGAAATATCTATACTCCCATGTTTTCTTGCAGTCTTATTCACAATGTCCAAGATATGGAAACAACCTACATGCCCACTGATGAATAATGGATTAACTATAAGTTTATACATATATTGAAATATTATTCAGCCCTAAAAAATAAAAAGAAGGAAATCTTGCCATATGAGACAACATGAATTCATCTGGAGGATTTTATGTTAAATGAAATAAGCCACTCACGGAAGGACAAATACTCCGTTTCCACCTACATGAAGTATCTAAATTAATAAAATTCATAGAAACAGACAGTAGAATGGTGGTTACTAGGGATGGGGGGAGTGGGGAGGGGTAAATGGTGACCTGTTTTCAACAGATATAGTCTCAGTTATGCAAGATTATAAGCTAAAGAAGTTCTAGAGAACATATATTCAACACAGTACACATGAAAAATTAAGCAGATAGATCACATGTTAAGTGTTATTATCACAAAAACAAAAACTAAAACACAGGCACAAGGAAACTTTTGGAGGTGGTAAATATATTGATTACCTTGACTGTAGTAATGCTTTGTGTGTGTATACACATATCCAAACTACAAAACTGTATATGTCAAATATGTGTGGGATTTTTGATATGTAAATTATACATCTATAAGGTTGTTAAGTAAATTGATAAATAAATTTCCCAAGAGGAGACTAAGAAATGGATAATCTCAATTAATAATTGTCAGAAGATGTTTTTCTGAAAATAAATAAATTGGAAAAAAAAATTAAAAAATTAAAAAATAAAAACATTTAAAAAAAATAATAATAATTGTCAGAAGAAAATATAAGACACAAAATATGATGAGATACATAAGTGTATGCAAATCCAGATAGAGCACATAAATTTGGAATAAGAGAATTATCTAAAAGTTATATACCAATAAATTTAAAATATTAAAATATGCCATGAAATAGACAAAGTCCCTGAAAATATAATTTAAAAAACTGACACAAGTAGCATTAGAAAACATAAATAGCCCTGTATCCATTAAAGAAATTAATACAGCATTTTAAAATAGCATATCCAGAGGGTTTTACAGCGCAATTCTACTATTCACAGAATATATAACACTGGTATTTTTTCTTGTATTCATTTAACATACTGCTTGCAAAGTTCTGATAGTTCTTCTGAGTACTTTCCATATAGCATTTTCATATAGCCTTAATTTACTTCATAACAATCCCCAAGGTTGGTATTATAAATATACACAATTTATAGGTGGGAAGATTTAAACACAAAGAAGTTAAGCAATTTTCTAAATATCATACAATTATCAAGTGACATATATAGGTAAAAAAACAGGTAATCTAGCTCCAAAGACTTAGCTCTTAACCACCACACTACTGTCTCTTTGCTAAAGGAATCATCAAATTGCATATACAGATATATGAAAGTACAGAATAAAATTATTTATAAAGTAAAATACTGCTTACAAGCTACATTGGCAATCATAGAACAGTTAAATCATGAACCATATGATAGATTACTATGCAACCATTTGAAATCTTTTTAAAAGAGGGTTTACTGAAATGGAAAAACACATAATATTATGTAAAAGAAAAGAATCAAGATATAAATTTAAAAATTTGAGTTACTTATATAAATATAAATTCATATATCCAGGGGTATAAATATTTAAAAATGAGGAAGAATATTTGCCAAAATAGTAGAAGAATTATCTTTGGAGGGTAGAAATACTAATTTTTATGATTTTCTTATTTATATTTTCCTGAAATTTTCCAACTATTACCTACACATGTTTTAAATTAATCATAGTCTATGGTAATCTTCCTAATGCTTTGTACTGGATAAGAAATACTTCACATTCTTTTTATCAATCTAAAATCCCCAGTTTAGCATTAATTCTACAATAAATATAGAATTAAGAACAATGTTTTATTAACTACTATCTGGAAATAGATACGTTATTTATTTTATTCATTCTAGTTTTAAACAATAAATAGACTCAAAATAAAGTCAAGTAAATGAACTATATATTTTTAAAATTACATTCTCCCATTAGTAATTCCAATGAATAGTAAGTAATTCCAATTCCAATTCCAATGAAAAGAAAAGCTGGATACATTTAATGTTAAGTTTACAGACACTACTGCCATTAAAGAACAGCTTAGTCTTGTCAACAAAATAAGTTAGGCAAATGAGATGAGCTGGCTGAACAAATATGGATCTGTGACATTTAGATGCCATCATTCCAAATTACAGATGTAGGAAGAATTAGGGAAATAGATAATCAGCATCAGAACACCACAGTGATAATTGCTGTGGGCAAAAACCCTCTAATGGATGAGAAACTTTAAAGATAATAGGAGGAGTCAAGATGGCGGAGAAGTAGCAGGCTGAGACTACCTCAGCTAGCAGGAGATCAGCTAGAGAGCTTATCTAAAGATTGCAAACACCTGCAAATCCATCGGCAGATCGAAGAGAAGAAGAACAGCAATTCTAGAAACAGAAAAACAACCACTTTCTGAAAGGTAGGACTGGCGGAGAAGTGAATCCAAAGCGACGGGAAGATAGACCCCGGGGGGAGGGGCCGGCTCCCGGCAAGCGGCGGAGCAACGGAGCACAAAATCAGGACTTTTAGAAGTCTGTTCCGCTGAGGGACATCGCTCCGGAGGCTAAACCGGGGCGAAGCCCACGCGGGGTCGGCGTGACCTCAGGTCCCGCGGGGTCACAGAAGGATCGGGGGTGTCTGAGTGTCGCAGAGCTTGCGGTTATTGGAACGGGAAAGCCGGCTGCAGAGACAGAGCCGACAGTAAGCTCGCAGCTCGGAGTTGCCTTGAACCGGTCGCAAGCTCGGTGAGCTCGGAGCGCGGCCGGAGGTTGGGCAGACGCGAGTTACTGGGAGCTGTTCGCTGAGGGCGCACAGGGGAGCGGGTCCCGGGCTCTCGGCTCCTCCGGGCCGGAGACCAGGAGGCCGCCATTTGTATTCCCGTCCTCCGGAACTCTACGGAAAGCACTCAGGAAACAAAAGCTCCTGAAAGCAAAGCCGAGCAGATCACTCAGCCCGGCCCCTGGTAAGGGCGGTGTAATTCCGCCTGGGGCAAAGACACTTGAGAATCACTACAACAGGCCCCTCCCCCAGAAGATCAACAAGAAATCCAGGCAAGACCAAGTTCACCTACCAAGGAGTGCAGTTTCAATACCAAGGAGAGCAGCAGAATTCCAGAGGAGGAGAAAACAAACCACAGAACTCATGGATTTCTCCCTGTGATTTTTTAGTCTTGCAGTTAATTTAATTTTTTTTCTTTTTCATTTTTTTTCTCTTCTTCTGCTAAAATTTTTTATAACTTTTACCCTTTTATTTTTTAATGTTTTTTAACTAGACTATCTAATATATATATATTTTTCTTTTTTATACTTTTCTTTATTCATTTTTTTTAATTCTTTTTTTTTCTTTTTTTCTTTATTTTTGAACCTCTTTTTATCCCCAAATCATAAGAGATCCTAATCTCTTCAATCTTTTTTTCTTAATTCTTTTTTAAATTCTTCAATCTCTTTTTTTTAATTCTTTTTTTCTTTTTTTTTCTTTCTTTCTTTTTGAACCTCTTTTTATCCCCAAATCATAAGAGATTGGGAGATCCCAATCAGAAGAGATTGGGAGATCCCAATCAAAGGAGATCCCAATCAGAGGAGATCCCTCACCCAATCGTGAGGGGGGAGAAATCCCCCCTCACGATTTGGGATCTCTTCTGATTTGGTTAAAGCATATTTTCCTGGGATTGTTGCCACCCTTTTAGTATTTTACTTGCTCCTTCATATACTCTTAGCTGGACAAAATGACAAGGCGGAAAAATTCACAACAAAAAGAAGAACAAGAGGCAGTACCGAAGGCTAGGGACCTAATCAATACAGACATTGGTAATATGTCAGATCTAGAGTTCAAAATGACAATTCTCAAGGTTATAGCCGGGCTTGAAAAAGGCATGGAAGATATTAGAGAAACCCTCTCCAGAGATATAAAAGCCCTTTCTGGAGAAATAAAAGAACTAAAATCTAACCAAGTTGAAATCAAAAAAGCTATTAATGAAGTTCAATCAAAAATGGAGGCTCTCACTGCTAGGATAAATGAGGCAGAAGAAAGAATTAGCGATATAGAAGACCAAATGACAGAGAATAAAGAAGCTGAGCAAAAGAGGGACAAACAGCTACTGGACCATGAGGGGAGAATTCGAGAGATAAGTGACACCATAAGACGAAACAACATTAGAATAATTGGGATTCCAGAAGAAGAAGAAAGAGAGAGGGGAGCAGAAGGTATACTGGAGAGAATTATTGGGGAGAATTTCCCCAATATGGCAAAGGGAATGAGCATCAAAATTCAGGAGGTTCAGAGAACGCCCCTCAAAATCAATAAGAATAGGCCCACACCCCGTCACCTAATAGTAAAATTTACAAGCCTTAGTGACAAAGAGAAAATCCTGAAAGCAGCCCGGGAAAAGAAGTCTGTAACATACAATGGTAAAAGTATTAGATTGGTAGCTGACTTATCCACAGAGACCTGGCAGGCCAGAAAGAGCTGGCATGATGTTTTCAGAGCACTAAACGAGAAAAACATGCAGCCAAGAATACTATATCCAGCTAGGCTATCATTGAAAATAGAAGGAGAGATTAAAAGCTTCCAGGACAAACAAAAACTGAAAGAATTTGCAAACACCAAACCAGCTCTACAGGAAATACTGAAAGGGGTCCTCTAAGCAAAGAGAGAGCCTACAAATGGTAGATCAGAAAGGAACAGAGACAATATACAGTAACAGTCACCTTACAGGCAATACAATGGCACTAAAATCATATCTCTCAATAGTTACCCTGAATGTTAATGGGCTAAATGCCCCAATCAAAAGACACAGGGTATCAGAATGGATAAAAAAACAAAACCCATCTGTATGTTGCCTCCAAGAAACTCATTTTAAACCCGAAGACACCTCCAGACTTAAAGTGAGGGGGTGGAAAAGAATTTACCATGCTAATGGACATCAGAAAAAAGCAGGAGTGGCAATCCTTATATCAGATCAATTAGATTTTAAGCCAAAGACTATAATAAGAGATGAGGAAGGACACTATATCATACTCAAAGGGTCTGTCCAACAAGAAGATCTAACAATTTTAAATATCTATGCCCCCAACGTGGGTGCAGCAAACTATATAAACCAATTAATAACAAAATCAAAGAAACACATCAACAATAATACAATAATAGTAGGGGACTTTAACACTCCCCTCACTGAAATGGACAGATCATCCAAGCAAAAGATCAACAGGGAAATAAAGGCCTTAAATGATACACTGGATGAGATGGACATCACAGATATATTCAGAACATTCCATCCCAAAGCAACAGAATACACATTCTTCTCTAGTGCACATGGAACATTCTCCAGAATAGATCACATCCTCGGTCCTAAATCAGGACTCAACCAGTATCAAAAGATTGGGATCATTCCCTGCATATTTTCAGACCACAATGCTCTGAAGCTAGAACTCAACCACAAGAGGAAGTTTGGAAAGAACACAAATACATGGAGACTAAACAGCATCCTTCTAAAGAATGAATGGGTCAACCGGGAAATTAAAGAAGAATTGAAAAAAATCATGGAAACAAATGATAATAAAAATACAACGGTTCAAAATCTGTGGGACACAACAAAGGCAGTCCTGAGAGGAAAATATATAGCGGTACAAGCTTTTCTCAAGAAACAAGAAAGGTCTCAGGTACACAACCTAACCCTACACCTAAAGGAGCTGGAGAAAGAACAAGAAAGAAACCCTAAGCCCAGCAGGAGAAGAGAAATCGTAAAGATCAGAGCAGAAATCAATGAAACAGAAACCAAAAAAACAATAGAACAAATCAACCAAACTAGGAGCTGGTTCTTTGAAAGAATTAATAAAATTGATAAACCCTTGGCCAGACTTATCAAAAAGAAAAGAGAAAGGACCCAAATAAATAAAATCATGAATGAAAGAGGAGAGATCACAACCAAAACCAAAGAAATACAAACTATTATAAGAACATACTATGAGCAACTCTACGCCAACAAATTTGACAATCTGGAAGAAATGGATGCATTCCTAGAAACGCATTCCTAGAAACATATAAACTACCAAAATTGAACCAGGAAGAAATAGAAAGCCTGAACAGACCCATAACCAGTAAGGAGATTGAAACAGTTATTAAAAATCTCCAAACAAACAAAAGCCCAGGGCCAGATGGCTTCCCGGGGGAATTCTACCAAACATTTAAAGAAGAACTAATTCCTATTCTCCTGAAACTGTTCCAAAAAATAGAAATGGAAGGAAAACTCCCAAACTCATTTTATGAGGCCAGCATCACCTTGATCCCAAAACCAGACAAGGATCCCATCAAAAAAGAGAGCTATAGACCAATATCCTTGATGAACACAGATGCAAAAATTCTCACCAAAATACTAGCCAATAGGATTCAACAGTACATTAAAAGGATTATTCACCACGACCAAGTGGGATTTATCCCAGGGCTGCAAGGTTGGTTCAACATCCGCAAATCAGTCAATGTGATACAACACATCAATAAAAGAAAGAACAAGAACCATATGATACTCTCAATAGATGCTGAAAAAGCATTTGACAAAGTACAGCATCCCTTCCTGATCAAAACCCTTCAAAGTGTAGGGATAGAGGACACATACCTCAATATCATCAAAGCCATCTATGAAAAACCCACTGCAAATATCATTCTCAATGGAGAAAAACTGAAAGCTTTTCCACTAAGGTCAGGAACACGGCAGGGATGTCCATTATCACCACTGCTATTCAACATAGTACTAGAAGTCCTAGCCTCAGCAATCAGACAACAAAAGGAAATTAAAGGCATCCAAATCGGCAAAGAAGAAGTCAAATTATCACTCTTTGCAGATGATATGATACTCTATGTGGAAAACCCAAAAGACTCCACTCCAAAACTGCTAGAACTTATACAGGAATTCAGTAAAGTGTCAGGATATAAGATCAATGCACAGAAATCAGTTGCATTTCTCTACACCAACAACAAGACAGAAGAAAGAGAAATTAAGGAGTCAATCCCATTTACAATTGCACCCAAAACCATAAGATACCTAGGAATAAACCTAACCAAAGAGGCTAAGAATCTATACTCAGAAAACTATAAAGTACTCATGAAAGAAATTGAGGAAGACACAAAGAAATGGAAAAATGTTCCATGCTCCTGGATTGGAAGAATAAATATTGTGAAAATGTCTATGCTACCTAAAGCAATCTACACATTTAATGCAATTCCTATCAAAGTACCATCCATCTTTTTCAAAGAAATGGAACAAATAATTTTAAAATTTATATGGAACCAGAAAAGACCTCGAATAGCCAAAGGGATATTGAAAAACAAAGCCAAAGTTGGTGGCATCACAATTCCGGACTTCAAGCTTTATTACAAAGCTGTCATCATCAAGACAGCATGGTACTGGCACAAAAACAGACACATAGACCAATGGAACAGAATAGAGAGCCTAGAAATAGACCCTCAACTCTATGGTCAACTAATCTTCGACAAAGCAGGAAAGAATGTCCAATGGAAAAAAGACAGCCTCTTTAATAAATGGTGTTGGGAAATTTGGACAGCCACGTGCAGAAAAATGAAATTGGACCATTTCCTTACACCACACACAAAAATAGATTCAAATGGATTAAGGACCTCAATGTGAGAAAGGAATCCATCAAAATCCTTGAAGAGAACACAGGCAGCAACCTCTTCGACCTCAGCCGCAGCAACATCTTCCTAGGAACATCGCCAAAGGCAAGGGAAGCAAGGGCAAAAATGAACTTTTGGGATTTCATCAAAATCAAAAGCTTTTGCACAGCAAAGGAAACAGTTAACAAAACCAAAAGACAACTGACAGAATGGGAGAAGATATTTGCAAACGACATATCAGATAAAGGACTAGTGTCCAAAATCTATAAAGAACTTAACAAACTCAACACCCAAAGAACAAATAATCCGATCAAGAAATGGGCAGAGGACATGAACAGACGTTTCTGCAAAGAAGACATACAGATGGCCAACAGACACATGAAAAAGTGCTCCATATCACTCGGCATCAGGGAAATACAAATCAAAACCACAATGAGATATCACCTCACACCAGTCAGAATGGCTAAAATCAACAAGTCAGGAAATGACAGATGCTGGCGAGGATGCGGAGAAAGGGGAACCCTCCTACACTGTTGGTGGGAATGCAAGCTGGTGCAACCACTCTGGAAAACAGAATGGAGGTTCCTCAAAATGTTGAAAATAGAACTGCCCTATGACCCAGCAATTGCACTACTGGGTATTTACCCTAAAAATACAAACGTAGTGATCCAAAGGGGCACGTGCACCCGAATGTTTATAGCAGCAATGTCCACAATAGCCAAACTATGGAAAGAACCTAGATGTCCATCAACAGATGAATGGATCAAGAAGATGTGGTATATATACACAATGGAATACTATGCAGCCATCAAAAGAAACGAAATCTTGCCATTTGCGACAACATGGATGGAACTAGAGCGTATCATGCTTAGCGAAATAAGTCAAGCAGAGAAAGACAACTATCATATGATCTCCCTGATATGAGGAAGTGGTGATGCAACATGGGGGCTTAAGTGGGTAGGAGAAGAATCCATGAAACAAGATGGGATAGGGAGGGAGACAAACCATAAGTGACTCTTAATCTCACCAAACAAACTGTGGGTTGCTGGGGGGAGGGGGGTTGGAAGAAGGGGGGTAGGGTTATGGACATTGGGGAGGGTATGTGCTTTTGGGTAAATTGGAAGGGGAGATGAACCATGAGAGACTATGGACTCTGAAAAACAATCTGAGGGGTTTGAAGTGGCGGGGGGGTGGGAGGTTGGGGTACCAGGTGGTGGGTATTATAGGGGGCACAGCTTGCATGGAGCACTGGGTGTGGTGAAAAAATAATGAATACTGTTTTTCTGAAAATAAATAAATTGGGGAAAAAAAAAAAAGATAATAGGATACTTGCATGGCTTAAAAGTACCTCCCTAGAAGTACTTATTAATTATGGAGTGGTTTTAACATATGTCCATAAATTATTTGATATTCTCTCGAGAAGACAGAGCTTATTCTCCTTCCTTTGATCGTGAATTTATTATGAACTTTGTGATTGCTTCTAATCAACAGAGTATGGAAAGGGAAAAATAATAACTTTAAAATAGAGAAACCGGGGACGCCTGGGTGGCTCAGTTGGTTAAGCGGCTGCTTTCAGCTCAGGTCATGATCCCAGTGTCCTGGGATCGAGTCCCACATCGGGCTCCTTGCTCAGCAGGGAGCCTGCTTCTCTCTCTCTGTCTCTTCCTGCCACTCTGTCTGCATGTGCTTGCTCTCCCTCTCTGAGAAATAAATAAAATATTTTAAAAAAATAAAATAGAGAAACCTGGCATACACCATGTTAACCAAGTGACATAATAAGCCATGTTTTTTTAATAAAGATTTTATCCATCTATCTATCTTTTTGAGAGAGAGAGCACACGATTTGGGGGGAGAGGGACAAGCAGATTCCATGCTGTGCACAGAGTCCAGTGAGAGGCTCAATCCCATGATCTTGAGATCATGAACTGAGCCAAAATCAAGAGCGTATGCTTAACCGACTAAGTACCCAGGCACCCCAATCCATGTGAATATTATGTATCCTTTGATATGATAGGTTGAAAAGGGCACATGATCTTTGTGGCATTCTTGACAAATTCCATTACCCCAGCCTAGTCACAAAAAACTATCAGACAAACCCATGTGGGCGGTATTTCTACAAAATACCCACCAATATTACGCAGTAGTGTCAAGCTCATGAAAAACAAGGAAAGACCTAGGAAGTGTCACAGATTGTAGAAAACCAAGGGCACTAAACTATATGTCCTGGGTTGGATCCTCATCAGCTATAGCACATTTGTGGATATACTGGTGGAATCTGAATAAAGTTCATGGTTTAGTTGATAGTATTGTTCTGATGCTAACTTCTTAGTTTTGAAAAATGTATCATAGTTATGTAGGATGTTAACACTAGAGCAAGCTGGTGAAATTTTCTTTACATAAGAGTTTTACATAATTTTTTACATAAGAGTTTTTAGAAAATATCCTTGAACCAACAATGCAGAATATACCCCACATCTAAATAAATGGTACCTTTAACATATAGGTAACTCGTGCCAGAAACCTGGACCTAAAGACAACTTCAACTGCTTTATTCCTAGATTCCTGTGGATTCTATCTTCAAATATGAAAACCCTGAACTTTTCTCTGTGTCAACTGCTAGCATCCCAAATTAATTCTCCATCATTCCTTGCCAAAATTACTACAATAGTCCTCTTCTGGTTCTCTATATTCTCACTTGTTCTCCTCCCCAGTCCATTCCCCATGTAACAGTTGCCATCATCTTTATAAAGCACAAATCTGTTAAGCCACAAATCTACTTAAAGCACTTTAGTGGCTCACCATGGCTCTTGATGGCGTTCACCATCTATTACATAACCTATGATTCTCTGCCTAAGCCTATCTTCCTCTCCAGTTTCACCATGGGCCACGCCCTCTCTCTCTTTCAGAAAGCTACTGACCACACCCTCTTCCCACCAGCTTGCACAAAACTCACCCCTGACTTCAACATTTTTCAATGCTATTCCCTCTACATGAGTTCTTCTTTATTATCCTCCTCAGCTTCCTTGCCTGGGTAACTCCATAACCTTCAGTCCTATGCTTAAATATCACTTCATCAGTGAAGTCTTTAATGGCACCCCTTCACCACTTCCTGACCTCCAAGGCTAGGTGATGGCCACTTATTACTAAATGCTTCAGCCAGATATGGCTTCATAGTCAAATCTCTTATATTTGCTCTGCCTCCGTTTCATAATCTCTAAAACAGAAACCTCAAAAGGTTGGCCAAACAACAGTAACATGTATTAATCTTTTAGGATGTGCTAGGTTTTTTATCTAATCCTCACAACAGTCCTACCAGATAGTCTTTGGATATTTGTTTCTCAGTCTGCAGCCCAGCTCCTTTCTTGCGATGTGAAGCATGTCTGAGTCAGCCTCACTTGACTCACATCCCCCTCGGACTCTGCACTTGAATCTCATAAATGCTTCACTTAGACCTTTCAGGGCTAAATCTGACAGGACTCACAGATACCTGGGTTAGTTTTTTTTGAGCAGCTAGACATCATCACATCTCCACTATTTTATACAAACCACAGTAAGTGGTTCTGTGAGTTAAACCTTTCAGTTTTCTTTATTTTAAGGAATATTATATTGTTCATTGTCCCACCTCACCATGTGGCCAGCTCGCCTGACATCTTCTCCAGGGTTTCCTGTCCTATTCCACTGAGAGTAACAGAACTGCCTCCTTGGTGGTTTTAGCCTTGTATCCCTCAGAGGTGCTGTCTTAACTACCTGTATTTTCTCTCACCTCTGCTCTAAAACTTTACCTACCTCTCCATTAGTTTCTTCCTTCCCCTCTGTATCCTCTATTCATAGAGAGACATTGGTCACCGGTCTTGTATTTCTACCTCTTCTTGCCCACTTTTGCATTTCCTGAAGATCTTCTTTGCTTTCTTCTGGCATGAATCCCTTGCCTTGTCCCATTTGATCCCCTCTCTGTGTTAGTTTCTCTTGATGAACATTGTCTTGAGACAGTCTATATGCAGCAAAAATCCGTGTGTTCCCTTACATTTCCCAGCTTCTGTGACAGTATGATTAGTTCTGGACTAGGTGGGAAAAAATGTGTGTGACTTCTGAGCTAAGATGATGCCTCCTTTCACATTGTGCTTACTTGTTCTCTCTCTCTCTCTCTCTCTCTCCTATTCTTGTTTTACCTCCAGCTCCAGAAATCTCAGAGACCAAGAATTTCACACTGCATACTACCAAATGGAGAAGAACCATCAGAACCATATAAGATTCTGAGTAGGAAAAAAAGTCTACATTATGTCAAGTCAAAGAGATTTTTGTGCTTGCCTGCTGTATCAGTAATTATTCATTACACCAAACCATTCCCTTCTTTTGCTCTAAAATATTGTGACAAGCATTGTTCTCTAAACCCACCCTATCCCACGTTTCTCAAAAGGAACCATCTTCTCCTGCTCCCTTTTTAGCATACTTCCCATCCACCCTAAGATACTCCCTTTATTTTCCTTTATCTTTCATTTTTACCATCACTGTAATTGATCATCTGAGAAGCAAGTCCCTCTGGAACTACAGTGTCTTTGGCAGGTTCTCCAGAGAACAACAGCCTACATTTAGAGCTTTATCAGGAGGAGCAATTCCAGAGCAGTGAGATTAAGGGAAAAGGGGAGTGAGGAAGAACCGTAGGAAATCAATTACAAAGTGGCACACTGCTCAGCTGGTCATGGGGCCACCACAGTCCATTTCTCAGTCATGTAGGGCATCTCTAGAGAGGGTGTATGGAAGTGCATGCAACAACCAGGAGAAGTATGAAGGGTACAGAATTTATCTGCCAGCGCATTTCTGTCTCTGTCTCTCACTGGTCAAAGTTTGCCCCACACTTTGTGGCTGTAAACTGACTGTTCTAGGTAGTCTTTGGGAAAGCCAGTTCTCATGGCCTAGTGTTTGGTGTTTTATCTGAGATCAAAGTGATGGAAGTTACCACATCCTCTGTGAGTCTGGTCAGTTTGTCCAAGGCACTGAAGCCGTTGTGATCTCTGCCATGAAGAGACTGTGCTGGGACCTGGTTCTCACCTGGTAAGACAGCTAGTGGTATTAGGAGATGAAGAAACGAGAGCCGTGGTGGGCAAGGATATCCATCTAACAATCACAGGACACAAGGGACAGGAAGTGCTGAGCAAATATGGTGAGGAAAATAAACCAGGTTTGGTACAAAGAGTATAACTCTTTGAGCCCAACTGATGTGTCAGATACTTTCTCAACTATTTATTGGTCTCTAGACATAAGAGTTGTTAAAATCTCAAAAAGCTACAGAGGGCCTTGCTATATATAAAAACCCAAATAACAACTGACAGGAAGATCAAGTTGAAAAATTATAAATGACCAGTGCAAAAAAATAAAAGTACTATCATGTAACTAAAACCTTTTAAGACCTATTTTATTCCTATGCTCGTTCATCCTTTACTGGAAGCAAAACATAAGAGCCACAAAGCCAGCTGGAAAAGCTCTTCTCAAAATATATATCCTCAATGATATGCAATTCAGCAATCTTTTGCATAAGTACAAAATCTCCAATGCAAATACAGGATCATTTCAATTACCTCCTGGAGTTGGCTAACTGTTATCAACAACTTAGACATGACATTTCATTCAAAACTATTGCAGGCCATGAGTGTCAATGAGCAGGAAAGAACCAGCCAGAGACTCAGGAAGCCCCAGAGACTCAGGAAGCTCACAATTATGCCAACCGCTCCAGCCTGCAGCTGAAATGCCCTAACTTAATGACAGTGTATTTTTAAACCATCTCTACCCGGATGGCAGAGACAGACAGAGGAAGGGACAATCAGCCTGAGCAGTTCATTCAGCTGCCACTGTGGACCACATCACATGCTTCTCTATAGACCAGTGTAGTGAACTGAACGAGACATGGGGTTTACTGCTCAGACTCCTGACTTAAAAATAGAAGAAGAGGCCTGGGCCCCTGCTGGTCTCCCACTCTCACCCAGCAGGGTGGTGATGAACTGTGCTTTCTCTGAGCCATTCCTTCTTCATATCTTTATTGGCCATTTTCCATATCTGTGTCTGGAGTCTTGTTATGAGATAATGTTTGCATGGGGTATGTGAGTTATTGCAAGTTCTGCCATCCTACGAGCTTAGGGCTGTATGGGGCACACTGTGTGACTTTAGCTGTGAAAGGCATCTAGTGACCTGATAGACCAGAAGCTTCTATCAGTGTGGGTTTGGTGATATTCCACTCCAGCACTGCGACCTCTGATAACACAAGATGTCTGTGTCCTCAGGGCATATTCTGATGCCATAAAGGAAAAAAGGTGCTAACCGGTCTGTGCCAACCTTGGGCTGGGAAGCAGATGCTTAGGTCCAGAAGTCTTCCCTTTCCTGAGAATGTTGATTCAAAAATCAGCTTAAAAATCTGTTTAAAAATCAGTTTAAAAATCTGCATAAAACTAGAATGTGAAGATCACTTCCTATTTTAGTATAAGTTTGGTTGTCAGGAATAAAAAAAGAAAAAAGTATTTATGAGGAAATGAAGTTATGGACCTTGGACATGTTGCTCAGTATCTCTGTGGCCCAATTTTCTTATTCATAAAGCAGGTTTAATAACAATTCATACCTTGCAAGACTATTATTAGGATAAGTAAGTTACTATCTATAGTGTCTACATATAGGAAGTACCATATAAGGGTTCAATAAGCAAATGATTGAGTATGTGAATCAAGAAGCCACTATGCCTCATCCCCATTCCAGCTGGGGAAGATCAATACCTCCATCTCCACCCTAATACCTCAATTCTTCTCACCCTCAACATTGGTCCTATCCTAATAGGGCCTTTCAACTTTCTAAATAAAGAATCATCTTGGCCCCAGAGTTGATAGCAATTTTGTATCATGACTTGAATATGCAGTGATCTACCAGGCATTCTATTCCCTTGTACACCTAACACCTAACTTTACTTGAGACCAGGTCCACAAGATTCTCTCCTACAGGTTCAAACTTAGTATCCTGAAACACTTTTTTCCCTAATACATAGGCATTCAGATAACCCTAATTTCAAAGCAAACTACAGACCTAGGATAAAGCTGGTAATCAATAGGTCATGATTGGACAAATGAGAGCATGTACTGACCCTGAGTTTCAATTTTCATGACTGGGCTTATGCTTTACCATGGAGTCTAAACACCGACCATACACAACTTTATGATAACCAACCATCCCCCACTACTTCCCATCATCACTGTCCACCCACTCCCATCCTATATTTTATGTGGTTCATGTACTTGAGGATTTATCTACAGTCATTCTTCTGCACAGTGAGTCCAATAGAATTTCATGCTTTACCTCATCATCTTTTGTCATATTACCGAAAAGCTATCCTTAATGTTTTCATATTTGAGGGTAGAGTAATAACGGAGAGAAGACATTATTATTAGTTTTTCTTTTAAGAATAGTTGTGAACAATTCTATAGCTTATTTCAAGAGTCCTCTCCCTCTATAAAGCTTAAAAATTCACTTCTTCCTTTGTGGTCAGCAGAGTCCCATGATAACATTCGAATGTCCTATTGGAAGTCAGATTGTGTCTTATTCAATGCTGTATGCACAATACTGAACACATAGCTTCATACTCAAATAGTTGCCTGATTATAGTTGGATAATGAGAGAAATTACCTAACACATTTTCAAAATTTTATTTGTCTCTGATTTTCCAGAACAATAAATATCTTAACCCCCAGGCTTAAAAATTACTGTGTTCATTTTGTTAAACTGTGGCAATATATTAATTTAAGAATCCTACTTCCTGGTGAGCAAACACACACACACACACACACACACACACACACAATTATTTGGAGGGCAGCAGACAAAGCATCTGGAATGAGACATACATACGTTCCCACCCCAACTTTACTACTTGTTCGCTCTATAAACGTGAAGTTATTTTATCCTTCTGTTCTTTGCTTTCTTTGTCTTTAATACAGAGGTAAAAGTAGTAACTCTGGCATGGGTTTAAGAGAAGATAAAAGTAGACAACAGGTTCAAAAATGATGTTGGCACAGCTGCTTATCCACAGGCAAAAAAAAAAAAAGAAAAGAAAAGAAAAAAAGGATCTAGACACACATCTTAAACTCCCCACAAAAATTAACTCAAAATGGATCATAGACCTAAATTTAAAATTCTAAACTGTGGAATTCATGGGTGATAATAAAGGAGAAACCATAGATGACTTTGGGTATGGCAATGACTTTTTAGATATGATACTGAAGGCACAATCCAGTAAAGAAGTAACTGTTAAGCTGGACTTCACTAAATTTAAAAGTTTTGCTCTCTGATGACAATGTTCAGAGAATAAGAAAATAAACCAGGCTGGGAGAGCTTATTTGCAAAAGATACACCTGACAAACTATTATCCAAAATATACAAACAACTCTTAAAACACAATAAAAAATAACTCAAAAAATGCGTTCAAGAGGGAGGAGTCAAGATGGCAGAGAAGTAGCCGGCTGAGATATAATGGAGGAGCATCTAACATGTAATATAATATAATATATGAGATATAACATCAGGGCTCAGGAGTTCAGCTAGATAGCTATCAAACCATTGCGAACACCTACAAGATCGAAGAGAAGGAAGAGAAGGAGAACGAAGAGAAAGAGATCAAAGAGAAGAGCAACAATTCTAGAAACAGAAAATCGACCACTTTCTGAAAGGTAGGACCTGCAGAGAAGTGAATCCAAAGCAATAGGAAGATAGACCGTGGGGGGAGGGGCCGACTCCCGGCAAGCAGCAGAGCAACAGAGCACAAAATCAGGACTTTTAAGTCTGCTCCACTGAGGGACATCGCTCCAGAGGCTAAACCAGGTTGAAGCCCACACGGGGTCAGTGTGGCCCCAGGTCCCATGGGGTCACAGAAGGATCGGGGCGTCTGGGTGTGGCAGAGCTCGCAGGTATTAGAACGGGGAAGCAGGCTACAGAGACAGAGCCGAGGAGTGAGGTCAAAGCTCGGGGTTACCTTGAACCGTAATCCGTGGCACAGGCCCATGCTTTGTGAGTGGGGTCCCCACAAGGTCCGGGGAGACCCCGACCTGGAAGAGCTCAGGGATCTGTGGGGTTCAGAGACTCCAGGTGGAGCTGTGTGCCAGAGACAGAGACACTTGATCACAGGCTGGGTGAGCTTGGAGCACTGCTGGAGACCAGGGGGGAGTGATTGACTGCTTTTCTCTGAGAGCACACTGAGGAGTGGGGCCCCAAGCTCTTGGCTCCTCCGGCCAGAGATTGGGAGGCCACCATTTTCATTTCCGTCCTCCGGAACTCTACGGGAAGAGCTCAGGGAACAAAAGCTCCCAAACTCTAACCCAAGCGGATTACTTAGCCTGGCCCCTGGTTAGGGCAGTGCAATTCTGCCTCAGGCAAAGACACTCGAGAATCACTACAATAGGCCCCTTCCCCAGAAGATCAGCAAGAAATCCAGCCAAGACCAAGTTCACTTACTAAGGAGAACAGCAGAATTCCACAGCAAGAGAAAGCAAAGCATGGAATTCATGGCTTTCTCCCCATGATTCTTTCGTCTTGCAATTAATTAATTTTTTTATTTTTTTTCTTCTGCTAAATTTTTTTTAACTTTTTACCCTTTCCTCTTTTAATGTTTTTTTTTAACTAGTTTATCTTAACAATACCTTTCATTAAAAAAAAAAAAAGTGTTCAAAACACCTGGACACCATGCCAAATAAAATATACAGATAGAAGAACCTAGAAACCATCAACAGATGAATGGATAAAGATGATGTGATACACACACACACACACACACACACACACACACAATGGAATACTATGCAGCCATCAAAAGAAATGAAATCTTGCCATTTGTGACGACGTGGATGGAACTAGAGGGTATTATGCTTAGTGAAATAAGTCAATCAGAGAAAGTCAATTATCATATGATCTCCCTGATATGAGGAAGTTGAGATGCAATGTGGGGGGTTTAGGAGGTAGGAAAAGAATAAATGAAACGAGATGGGGTCGGGAGGGAGACAAAACATAAGAGACTCTTAATCTCACAAAACAAACTGAGGACTGCTGGCAGAAGTGGTTAGGGAGAGGGTGGTGGGGTTATGGACACTGGGGAAGGTATGTGCTATGGTGAGTGCTGTGAAGTGTGTAAACTTGGTGATTCACAGACCTGTACCCCTGGGGCTAATAATACATTATATGTTAATAAAAATTTTTTTTAAAGGAAAAAAATATACAGATGGGAAAAAAGCATAGGAAAAGATGATCTACATCATATGTTATTAGGGAAATGTAAATTAAAATGAGATACCAGAACATACCTGTTAGGATGGCCAAAATCCAGAACACTACAACACCAAAGACTGGCAAGGATGTGGAGCCACAGGAACTCATTCACTGCTGGTGGAAATGCAAAATACTGTGGTCATCTTGGAAGAGTTTTGTGATTTCTTTTAAAACTAAACATACTCTTGCCTTACAAGTCAATAATCACACTCTGCTGTATTTACCCAAAGGAACTGAACACAATGTCCACACAAAACCTACACATGAATGTTTATAGCATCTTTATTCACAGCTGCCCAAATTAGATAGCAACCAAGATACACTTCACAAGGTGAATGGATAAACTGTGGTACATCAAACAATGGAATATTATTCAGGACTAAAAAGACATGAGCTATCAAGCCATGAAAGAACATGGAAGAACCTTAAATGTATATTATTAGGGACGCTTGGGTGGTTTGGTTAGTGAAGTGTCTGCCTTTGGCTCGGGTCATGATCCCAGAGTCCTGGGATCGAGTCCTATGCCAGGCTCCTTGCTCAGAAGGGAACGTGCTTCTCCCTCTGCCTGCTTCTCTCTCTGCCTGCCGCTCCCCCTGCTTGTGCTCTCTCTCTCTCTCTCTTTGACAAATAAAATCTTTTTAAAAATGCTTATTATTAAATAAAAGACCAATCTGAAAGACTACATACCATATGATTTGAACTTTACGACAATGTGGAATGGGCAAAACTATGGAGACAGTAAAGGTCAGTGATTGCCCAGAATGAGGGAAGAAGGATGAACGGACAGAGCACAGGGGACTTTTGGACAGTGGAACTCTTCTGTTTGATACTACAATGGTGAATACATATTATACATTTGTTGAAACCCACAGAATGTATGACACTGAACCCTAATGTAAACCCAACTGGACTCAGAGTGACAACGATGAGTCAAGATAGGCTCATGGATTGCAACAAACATGTCTCTACAGTGTGGGGTGTTGATCGGCGCAGGGGAGGCTGTGCACGTTTGATGATGGGGAGATACAGGAACTCTCTGCATTTTATGCTCAGTCCTATTGTGGATCTAAAACTACTATAAAAATAAAATTTAATAATTAAAAAAAAAAATGGGCAACAGACGTAAAATAGCCTGAGACTGTCTCAGGTACATGGTAGACAATCCCTAGTTGTTGCTAGCATTTTATTTATTAATAATAGTACCTCACAAATCTCAAGATCATTAAGTATTTTCCAAGATAAGTACTAGGCTTTGCAAAGACTGGGAAAATCGTGAAGACCATCATGCACACACATAACTCACTTCTGCCTTGCCAGTGTGACACTGGTACCATGCAGCTGAATCCTAATATTACATATCAGGCACCTAGATTTAATTGGCATGCAAGCCCCGACAGAATTAATAATTATTAAAAAAAAAAAAAAACATGAACAACCGATTTTAATGATCAGATAAGGAACTTATTTCCAGCCACCCACTGTGAGAAACTAATCTTCCCCCACATTCTCATCTACTGACACACACAGTCTGGGCTGAAATAAGCTCTTAATAATGAATAATCTGGCTATGAATATAATTCTGCTGAGCAGAAAATGAAGGATTATAGAACATTTCAGAAAGAATGAGTTTTTTTTCTTTTTCTCACATCCTCACCCTTTCAGTTAATTTTCTTTAAATACTGTTTTGATTGTTGCTGCCACCTTAAGGATACAAGATGTGTACCCAAGTGGGAAAGAGTATTCAGTACTGCCCAAAGAGACTGCCCACGGGAGGGGCATTAGAGTATAGGAACAATAGCACATGACACTAGTTGATATTTATATTAATAATGCTTAAAGAAAACCATTTTTAATGTTGATTCATCCATTTTGGTGTCTTAGGGTAAAGTGGCAAATATAGACCACACATTCATAATGTATACCAATGAACCTGTGGATGTGCAAACACACACACATACACACACACACACAGAGCACCCTTTAGGCTCAGCAATCAACATCTAATAATCCTGAGTATTCCAGACCACTGTGTAAAGAGTATAAGCATAGCTTTTCTGGTATTAAGGGGTGTCTCAGCTGCATTAAACAGTTTGACCCAAAACCTTGAGACAAAGTCTGAGAAATTAGAACTGTGGATCCATAATGAAGACCATGAGTTAACCGACTCACTACTGAAGGAGAAAAGAAGAACAGAAGGAATTGAGAAAGGGAAAAAGAAAAGAATGGCATAAAGTAATCCATTAATTTGCTCATTCATTAAATATTATTGAGCACATACCCTGTGTCAGGCACTGTGTTAGTAGCTAGAGATACAAAGGTAAAGGTCTCTCCCTTCAAGAAGCTCCAGATCTCACGGGAATGAAGGCCAAGCAATGAAGCAATCTGTCCCAGCCAGACTGAGAAGACACTCCTGCATCTCTCTCTGGTTCTTTAACCTCCTGGTTCCCACTCCAGTGCCCATGACAATGTGATCATGGGAAGACTCGGGCTGGGGGTTTGGAAAAACCTGGGTATAAAATCTTCTCTCCATCCTCACAGTCTGATGTTGGCCAAGTGTTTCAACTTGCTGAGCTGTAGTGTCAGCTTTTGTAAACAGAAAGAATAGATCCACGTAGCAGCACTGTCCTAAGGATTAGTAACGGTAAAGAACAAACTCGCTGGTCTTCACTGCCCTCACTTGCTTGTTGCCCTCACGCGCACGGCCTGCCCCTTCTCTGCATTCAAAGCTTCACCAGCAGCATCCTGGAACCCACCACACCACCAGGAAGGGCATTCTGGATCTCAGAGCCAGGCCCAACCCCAAACCTTCCCAAGCAATCTGTCAGAGCTGGCACTCTGTTTATTTCAATGCTTCCCAGAAGCGCAAGACTCCAAGACCATCTATTATCACCAGCCTCTCCTCCCCTCTGCTTCCCTGCACTTCCCCTAACTGGACTCAACCTTCCCCTTGTCTCCCCTCACACACCCACTGTGCGCTCTGGGATGGCCCATCTGTGATCAACAAACATCGCCCCACACAGCGGTTATCCTCTGGTCCTTTGGTCTCCGTGTTTGAAGGGCTGCCCCCATCAACACTGCTTCCCTAGCATCCTTCTCAGTCTTCTCTCTCACCCCCCTTGCTCGGCAGGGTTCGAAGAAAGGGACTGTGTCCTCGTTTTCCCCACTGCTGCTTCCAGATGATTATGCCCGGCTTTCTCTCCACCCTGCAAGATTCCCTCCTCCTTTTAGGCATCCCATCCAGTCATCGGACTCTCCTCTACCTCAGTCTTGCCACAAGTGTCTGATCACATCCCTCTGTCATTGACGCTTTCTCTCTCCTCACACTCACGCTCTTCACAAACAACGTCAGCGACTTGAACACGGGTCTCTCAGGTGATGCACTTCCCTTCCTACAAGGAGCCCTCGCTCGACCCATGCGGCTACCCCAGCCCACAGTCAGACCTGGCCTTTATCACCAGAAACTGCACTGTCTCTCACATCCTCATTCAGACACGCCTCTTCCTGAGCCCGACATTCTATCCTTTTCAGCTCACTTGCTCCAATGGCCCCATGGCAGGATTCCTCAATTTAGTGGTCCGGTGCCTTCTCATAACCAGTTAGCCTCTCCCTGCTTTGACCTTCCTCATTGTCCAGCTTCAAATATATGCTCTATCATTGTAATCACTCTACTGCAAGGACCTGCATCCTCTTTTCATCCCTTGCCTTCAGTCATACTTCCAGACCAAATTCTCCGTGTGCATGAGGAACCCCACTACCCAGAACCTCTGACTCGGAGCAGAAAGACCTTTGTTGGAAAAAAGCATGCATCTGGACTGACTAGCATCACCATCCAGAAAGTGAACTCTGTTTCTCAGATGAGTTCACGTTCCCCTCGACCCTTTGTTACCACGACCGCTCTCTGCATGAGCACCTGCCAAGAGAACCTGCAGCCTCCCTTACTGCTCCTTCCCCATCATTTCTTACGGGCATGATCTTTAAAAAATATATAATCCACATGAAATCATTCTCTCATTGGAGACAAACCATAAGTGACTCTTAATCTCACGAAACAAACTGTGGGTTGCTGGGGGGAGGGGGGTTGGGAGAAAGGGGGTAGGGTTATGGACATTGGGGAGGGTATGTGCTTTTGGGTAAATTGGAAGGGGAGATGAACCATGAGAGACTATGGACTCTGAAAAACAATCTGAGGGGTTTGAAGTGGCGGGGGGGTGGGAGGTTGGGGTACCAGGTGATGGGTATTATAGAGGGCACAGCTTGCATGGAGCACTGGGTGTGGTGAAAAAATAATGAATACTGTTTTTCTGAAAATAAATAAATTGGAAAAAAGAAAAAAAAAAAAACCTTTCAATAACTTCCCATGATATTTGGAATGAATCCCAAACTTGCTGCTCACGAGCCAGACTTCTTTGTCCTCAAAACCCACCAAAATCTCTCATTCATCTTCCATTGTACTTCCCATCTTTGAGTTCCTCAGACACGTCACACTCTTTCCTGCACCAGGCCTGAACTCACATCGTTCCATTTGCCTGGAAAGTTCCTCCTTTGGTTCTCCCACAGGTATCTCCTCTCTACTATTCAGTTCTAGCTCACAGATCATCTTCTTAGAGGTTTTCAGGCCAATACGCTCTGATACTGTGCCTCCCTCCACTTTATTTCCCATCCTCTGATGCCTTCACAGAACTTACCTCACTTAATCAAGCATATTTATTTTTAGTCTCCCTCACCTCTCCATAAGATCCAAAATGGCAGAGCCATATGGTGGTCTCGTCATTATGGGCAGACAGCAGTCACTCAATACGTATTTTTTGAATGGCTGAATGAATGAATGCTGGATGAGTGACAAGAGTGTGTCAAAGAGAAAATGAATCAATTTCACAAAGCTGCTAATATGACTACTAAAAACACAGTCTGTTTCCATCTTAATTTTTAATTTTTTTTTTAGAAAAACGCAGTATATAAATATGCACTTGATGCTTCTTAAACATTCCCACTGAAATAGCCAGAGAGGAGTAAATATGGATACGTGGGACGTCATGACCATAAACAGCTAGATTTTATGCTCTCCATACTAATCCTTCACATGATGTTTTCAATTATCCATATTTGAAGCTGATGATTCAGGAAAAGGAAACGTGGCATACTGTGGCTCAGAGTTCCCTCCTGAACACTGCAGCAAACGCCAGTTGGAGAAGCACAAACACTGCATTTGCTCTCGTCTCTTTTTTTTTATTGAATTTAGCCCATTTTCCTCTGAATCAGTATCTAATGTATAATAGATTCCCTTTTTAGAAATTTCAGCTTTAAGTTTGTCCCCTGCTGAAGGGACTGCACAAATGGCCATGTTTCCTACTTCTTGCCCACTCTAGCCACAGCAGAGTGGTCGGGACATAGAACTCTGGCACAGAAAGAATAAATCAGGAAACCAGGCTAAGCCAATTAGATCTACTGTCTTTAAAGAAGCTCAGATGCTGGGCACCTGGGTGGCTCAGGTCATGATCTCGGGGTCCCAGGATCGAGTCCCACATCAGGCTCCCTACTCAGCTGAAGCCTGCTTCTCCCTCTTCTACTCTCCCTGCTTGTGCCCTCTCTCTCTCTGTGTCAAGTAAATAAGTAAAATCTTAAAAAAAAAAAAAAAAAAAAAAAAAAAAAAGAAAGAAAGAAACTAACTCAGATGCTGGTGGACACAGAGCTCTGAGAAGTCAAGGAGCATCAAGGCTGACTCTGTGCTATGGAAATTCATGGCCACCTCCACAAGAGTTATGTGGTGAGTAGAAAAGCAGGAAAAGCCAGCCTGCTAGAAGCAGGAAATGAACAGGTGCATAAAAAGAAAGCATCCATGAGACAAAGAGGCCCATGAGAGAAAGTGGAAGCCTCACTTTCTAGCTTAGTCTCCAAAGATTCCAGCTGTTCTTCATTCCCAAATTCCAAGTCTGCATGCCCTAACTTCGTTTCTGTGAGACTGTTGTTGCTTTTTGATAAGCCTTCTTTTATTTTACTTTTTTAAGGATTTATTTATTTATTTGTGGTTGGCTCAGCTGTTTAATCATCTACCTTCAGCTCAAGTCATGATCTCAGGGTCCTGGGATCAAGCCCCATATCAGGCTCCCTGCTCAACAGGGAGCCTGCTTCTCCCTCTCCAGGTCCCCCGTGCTTGTGTTCCTTCTCTCACTATCTATTTCTGTCATAAATAAATAAAATCTTAAAAAACAAAAAAGGATTGATTGATTGATTTGAGATACAGAGAGAGAAAGAGAGAGACAGCATACACACAAGTGGGGGTGGGGCAGAGGGAGAGGGACAGAGAAGCAGGATCCACATTCAGTGTGATGTGCATCTCTATCTTACGACACTGAGGTCATGAGCTGAGCCAAAGTCAAGATTTAGATGTTTAACTGACAGAGTCATTCAGGCACCCTGATAAGCCTTCTTATTTTTTAAAAAATTTAATTTCTTTTTAGTGTTCCAAAATTCATTGTTTATGCACCACACCCAATGCTCCGTGTAATACATGTCCTCCTTAATACCCACCACCAAGCTTACCCAACCCCCCACCCCTCCCCTCCAAAACCTTCAGTTTGTTTCTCAGAGTCCACAGTCTCTCATGGTTTGTCTCCCCTTCTTTTAAATTTAACTCATCTGAGTGAGTTTCTTTTTCTTGGTATTAAAAAGTCCTTGATTGGTCTTCTAACACCCCTACCAATTTTCGAAATTTAAAAAATTGGAGATAGCTACCTTTCTGAAAAATGTGTATTAAAGAAAACTCTTCTTTTGTAGTAATGTAGACCTAGCCTTTGTCCTTTGAAAATAAATACTTCTCTGCTCCTGCTGGGAGCCACCAGGACCCAGGGTCCATGGTCAAGACATATCATATTCCAAAACATGTGGATTAGGGAGCATGATGGCCTGAATATTTTTATCACTCAAAATTCATATATTGAAATCCTAACCCCTGATGTTACAGTATTTGGAGGGGGGACCTTTGGAAAGTCATAAGGTCATAAGGTCATAAGGGTGGAGCCCTCACAAATGGGATTAGTGCCCTATGGGACTACAGCGCTAGCTAGCTCTCTTTCCAACACAAAAAGATACATTAAGAAGTCAGCAGTCTGGGGGCGCCTGGGTGGCTCAGTGGGTAAAGCCGCTGCCTTCAGCTCAGGTCATGATCTCAGGGCCCTGGGATCGAGTCCCGCATTGGGCTCTATGCGCAGCAGGGAACCTGCTTCCCTCTCTCTCTCTCTCTGCCTGCCTCTCTGTCTACTTGTGATCTCTGTCTGTCAAATAAACAAATAAAATCTTAAAAAAAAAAAAAGAAGTCAGCAGTCTGGAGGCTGAAAGAGGACTCTCTCCTGAATCCAGCCATGTTGGTTCCCTGATTTTGGACTTTCAGACTCTTCACTGTAAGCAATACATTTCTGTTTCTTGCAAGCAAGCCACCCAGTCTGTAGTACTTTGTTATAGCAGCTCAAACAGACTAAGACAGGGAGGGACCAGGAGTGGTAAAGTTGAACTGCTTCTGGTCCAGCTTCCCAGATATCGCACAGGGCCCTCCAGGCCATCCCTAGAGGATCGGAGAGTTGGATTCAAATAAAAAGTTGTCACAGGGTATGAAGCACCACCCAAGAAAAAAGCAGAGACTTTTGATATTGGCAAGAATGAATTGTGAAATTAAAAAAAAAAAAAGTGTTTCTAAATTATCACTCTTTTTTAATTGACAAATCATGGTGTAAGAAAAATGTGATTTTTTTCTATTCTTACTGTAAAAAGTATTATAAAATTGTTGTCCTACAAAGAAGTGATCGAGAAAATGCAGCCAAAATATACGTGGAAAAGAATATATTACAGAGATGTATTAGGTAAATACATATTAATAGTAATGAGATTAGATATTTTTTAATTTCCGATGCTGATGGTACTGCAAGCTTTGACATTTTTAAATTATGCTAGTTATGATTTCCTTTCTCATTCCAAATATATATTCATTTTTGCAGCTCATTTCATATTCATAAAATGGTATTATTTTTCTTAAAGATGATTTCCAAAACTGCGTAGGGTATAGACCCCATAACACCTAAATTCACCCATGTCCACATGTTACATATTAGGAAACTGACATACACGAGCTGAATGTGGAGCCAGTACCCACTCTATTACACAGTATATTACTCTTTTTTTTTTTTTAAAGATTTTATTTTATTTATTTGAGAGAGAGAGACAGTGAGAGAGAGAATGAGCGAGGAGAAGGTCAGAGAGCGAAGCAGACTCCCCATGGAGCTGGGAGCCTGATGTGGGACTCGATCCCGGGACTCCAGGATCACGCCCTGAGCCGGAGGCAGTCGTTTAACCAACTGCGCCACCCAGGCGTCCCAGTATATTACTCTTGATCTGCCATATAGCTTAACTCCCACTATAATTACTGATGTACACTTTGAATGACCTTAAAGATTTTGTTTTGTTTTGGAAAGATAGTGAGAGTAGGAGGAAAGGGGCAGAGGGAGAGGGAGAGAGAGAATCTTAAGCAGGTTCCATGCCCAACACAGAGCCTGATGCAAGGCTTGATCTCACAACCCTGAGCTCATGACCCGAGCCAAAATCGAGAGTTGGACGCTTAACTGACTGAGCCACCCAGGCATCACTTGAATGACTTTAAAGTCCTTGCACACCTGTTTCCTTAACCAGAATCTGAGCCCCCTGGGGCAGGGACTGAAAAAAAAAAAAAAAAAGTCTTTGTGTACATCCTCAGAACTTACTTCAATGACATGCTATAAAAAGCTCATTAAGAATATCAGCTTACACCTAGGAACATGTTTTTAAATGGTTAAATCTGCTCTCAAAGTTTGTATAGCACTATTGTCCATGCCTGATTCCTCCAAGTCCTATTTCTTAGCAGCCTTTGCTGTCTCCAGAGTTCTTAGGACATGGACAAAGGAACCAATAGCACCATTTTCCAAATAGCCACGATTTTCCAGCACCATTCTTTCAGACTCACAGGAAAGCACATGGGATGAGAAGCTTGAATCAGCAAACACAGGGCCAGAGAACCAAGCTGAGCAGCACAGTGAGGAGAGGAAACCAAGTTTCTGGCCCTCAGTGCTCAGTCTGACTATTTTCCTGTATCAACTAGTGTTAAAGTCAATCAGCATGGAAAACTGTCAGCCCAGCATGACATTTCAGCTTTATTCCCTAATGCTTTTCTTGCACTTATGTGGGGAAAATAGATAGCAATATGGTTAACTTGTGGTTCTTTTTGATTTGGAGTTTGAGGGATTTTCCAAGTAATGAAAAAGCCTGGCCACCTGGGGCAAAGATATTCACTCAGTGAGCAGAAAATGTATTGTTTGGAGAAAAATGAATTGAGGGCTCCCTGGAAAAGGACCTACTACTGAAGACAATTTCTCTCTTGGAACTACGCAAAGCCCAGAGGATAAAGTCTCAGAGTCGCCTGGGGGCCCTGGGAGACACAGGCAAGGCTATTTGAGAACTATGTGAACAGAATTTCTATGCCTGTGAAGTCTCCTCTTACCTCTAGGCCCAGGCTGGGTGTTAGAGATTGAATTCTGTCCCCCCAAGAAAAGATTTGTTGAAGTCCTAACCCCTGTGCCTCAGAATGTGACCTTATTTGGAAAGAGGATCATTGCAGATGTAATTAGTTAAAATGAGATCATCCTGGATATGGGTCCCAATCCAATATGACTTGTCCTTATAAGAAAAAGGCTCCATGCCCAAGATGAAGTCAGGAGAGAGACAAACCATAAGAGACACTTAATCTCAGGAAACAAACTGAGGATTGCTGGGAGAGTGGGGGGTGGGCAGGATAGGGTGGCTGGGTTATGGACATTGGGGAGGATATGTGCTATGGTGAGTGCTGTGAATTGTGTAAGCCTGATTATCCACAGACCTGTACCCCAGGGAGCAAATGATACATTATATGTTAATTTAAAAAAAAAAAAGAAAGAAAAAGAAAAAGGCTCTGTGAAGAAAGGGTGAATGCCTTGCAACAACAGAGGCAGAGATCTGGATTTATACAGCTGCCATCCAAGGAAAGCCAAAGACTATCAGCAAGCCACCAGAAATTAGGAAGAAGCAAACAATGAATTCCCTATAGGTTCCAGAGGGAGTAGGGACCTGCCAACACCTTAATTTTGACATCCTGCCTCCAGAACTATGGGATAATAGATTTCTGTTGTTTTAAGTCACCCATTTTGGCACTTTATTCTGGCAGACATAGCAAACTAATTTATCAGCATAAGACAAGATGAACCTAAACATCCTGGGTCAGGTGAAAAAATTAGGAAGGGAAGTGCCCAACTGTAGGAATGCTAGATACTCTAGATTTGAAGGAAGGGAAAGAATATCATATATGTGTATGTGTGTATAAAACGTATGTGTATGTGTGTGTAATTTTAAGAAGGAAGACCGAGACACATCATAGCAAGCCTACAATATTTTTCTATCTATAAAAACTGTCTACATTACCAAATGGTGATCACCAGTTTAACAGATTTAAAAGCTAAATAAAATTACAGAACAATGAAATTTTCCTAAAGGCAAGATTTTTTTTAAAGTCATTTCAAAGCAATTTAGTATCTTAGACTCATGAACCTGAACAAGCATGATCAGAGTATCTTGGCAGTGGGTGAACATACCATTAAGTAAAGAATATTAGTGATTATGCCTTTAGATTTAGCAGGCCCACGCTCAAATCCTCAGCAAACCATTAAGTGATGTAGTAACTGATTTGTAAGCAAGTTGTAAACTTCCTCTATCAGTTACCTATAGTCAATAATGTATGAACAACTATCTTCTATTCTCGTTCATGCCTCTGAGCAATACCTAAGTGTTGGCTGATCTAGACCACTTTGGACTAGGTTCAGCTTCAAGCCACAGGTGAGAACACACCTCTATGTGGTTCCCATTTCTGTGGACCAGCAGACCAGCAGGCACATGTTCTTCTTGTGGGAATGGCAGAAGGACACATATGCCAAGTCTTCTCCTGGCCTTGGCTCATAAATGGCATGCAAGGGAGCTATGCTATTTACATCCTTGAGCCACGGCAAATCAAATGGTCAAGGCCAACATCAATAAGTCAGGGAAATGTGCACTGTCACTAACTGGAGAGTAAATACTGAATATTTGCTACATAATTCAAGTTATGATGCTCCCTGAATATGTTTGATAATCTGCCAGGTGAAGAGAATATTAGTTCTAATTCATGAGGTTGTTGGATTATTTGTCTCCATTAAAAAATTCAGAAGATTTCACATTAAAACTTTTTCCATTAAAGAGATTTTTAATGAAAAGATTTTCTCATTAAAATTTTTTAAAACTCCAGAATGCTGGGATTTTTTTCATTACAATTTTTAAAAACTCCAGAATAATGGGTCTACAGTTCTACCTGGCAATCACTGGCTGGAGATTAAGTGGGGTTTGCCCAAGTTTGGAAGAATTTGGCAGATTTCCCATCTGGCTCAACAATCCATACACTTAAGCTGCCTATTCAACTCCTATAAGCCTCTGGGCTTGTGGCCCCTGCTGTACACCAACCTGGAGGTGTATGGAGTGGGGCTACCTAAAGCACCTTCTAGTCTATTTCCCTAAAGAACCTCATGGATGAACTTAACATTGTGAGGCCAGAGCAAAGGACACAAATGAAGTTCCACAGTGACTTCTCTATGGACGTCCTCCAACTGGGTTCCCAAGTTACACATTTGGAAGGATATTTTATAAGCCCTGGGATCCAATAAATCTTTAGGTCAAAATTCCATTAAAATTTTCAAAAAAGCAGAGTTTCTCGGGAATCTGTGGGTAAAATACTGTGCACCATGGCTTTCTCTTCTCAAAATGGATTTCTGGCATTGTGACCTAAAAGGCATGTACAAGCTGAAGGCTGAAACTCTGATAGCCAAATGTAACTATATTAAAAAAAAAAAAAAATTAACAAACAAAAGGATTTGAGGGACTCCACCCCTATTGAATCTCTTAGGTTGCCATACTGAAAATCTGACTTATTTCTTCCTCTTGACTCTGATGAGCAGATAATTTTAATAACTACAGAGGAGGGTCAACCCAGGAAATGCTGTGATTCAGAAAAGGCTCAGAGAAACAAACAAAAGCCTTTTCTTCCCTGTTGAGAATATCACAGATAGGCACTACTTGGTCTGCCTTACAGTCGAGGTCCCCAATCAAATTTTTAATCTTGAAAAGAGCAGGTAAACAGAATTAGCATAGGACTTTGAGTCAAACGTCCTCCTTTGCAATTGCCTGGGTAGATTCCTCAAAGAATAAATAAAAACTAAGTGATTAATTTTCAAACTGTCTTTCCCTGTTATGCGCATTATCCAAAGAAAGCTATGTTGTGAGATCTGTCAGCTAAATAGTAGTGAATTACACACGATAAGATCACAGGTTGCGGCATAGAATGTTCTTTGTGCATTCGGTAAAGCCTTATGCCTAGATACTCATCATTTGAATAAGAAAAAGGCTCCATGCCCAAGATGAAGTCAGGAGAGAGACAAACCATAAGAGACACTTAATCTCAGGAAACAAACTGAGGATTGCTGGGAGAGTGGGGGGTGGGCAGGATAGGGTGGCTGGGTTATGGACATTGGGGAGGATATGTGCTATGGTGAGTGCTGTGAATTGTGTAAGCCTGATTATCCACAGACCTGTACCCCAGGGAGCAAATGATACATTATATGTTAATTTAAAAAAAAAAAAGAAAGTCCGGGTATTTGAATGTCTTAAGATTTGCATTTCTCACTGGGAAGCCAGCATTCAAATTTTATTTTCATAATCTAACACTTATGACCAAGTTATGTGGCAATGACTTCAACTCTGAAAAGTCAATATTACTTCATGAAAGTAATATCAAAAGTTATTTTAATAATATAGATTCTCAGTCCCTTATCTGCAATTCTAAAACTTTTCTAAAAAGTATCAAAAAATCAAAATTTTTTCATAACTTCTTTAGTAGCAAAGTCTGACCTAAACTGATCTGCTTTTGTGAAAAAACTTGACCTGAACTGATGTGACATTACTTATACTCTCAGCATATTCACAAATACTCACACATTTTACTAAAGAATTATTAATGTGTTTGATTACGAAGTATTTTCTTCAGATCCCAAGGGGATGTTATATGCAGTATATATATTGTACTACCTTTTAAACCATCTGAAAATTTCTAAATTCCTCAATACATCTGGCTCCAATGGTTTCAGATAAGATTGATAACCTGGGTTACCGAAATGCCTTTTAATTTTATTTTTATAAAGTGATGTTGAGCATGACAGTTTGACTGCTTATATAATCATGAACATTACCTGGCACCTGCCCTTCTCAGTGATAAAGAGGTAAATCGATTCATTTTCAAAGTCAATAAACCTTAATTGAGTACCTACTATGTGTAACGACCTTTGGTCCTTAGATTACATTATTAGAAATGAGAAGATAGAGGTTCTGTGATGTTCTGTCACTTACCCAGGGTCACACAGATGATAAGGGGTATTTGAAGCTAGACTTCAAACCTAATTCACTTAGTGATAATTTTCAAAATCTTTAAGGATTTGGGGTCTTAATTAGATAACAGTCACAAAACCTGAAAATGCCAGAGGCAGGGGCTAGTGAATTTCTGTGTTCTGCCTTTACTTACTCTCTATCTAACCATGTACCTTCTATCTTAACATATTATACATGGACATCCTCCAACTAATATCATCTAGTTTCCAAACTTCCACTTTCCACACCCCGATCAAAGATTTAAGAGAATAATAATACATTGGCTTTGATGAAAACCCAAGAACCTCACTAAACTTGTGCACTCTATCATCAGCCACTTTGTCGTCTTCTCACTTGAAGGGAAGAAAATTTAAAATTCAAATGACAAACCTACAGATGTACTTGGAGGTGGCGATCAACCTGGATCATAACCCACTGAGCTGCAAAACACCTTCCCTTAAACCACTACTCTCCCTCAGATTAACCCATTACTATTTGAAAAACTTTTATGTCAATCAATTCTGATAGGACCTCTCTGTGGGTACACTGGACTGAATTCTAACCCTCCAGAATTCATATGCTGAAGCCCTAACTTCCAATATTTGGTATCTGAAAATGGCAACTTTGGGAGATAATCAGGTATAGTTGAGGTCATGAGGGTGGAGCCTTCATGATGGTAGTAGTGTCCTTATGAGACAACAGACAGCTTGCTGGCTTTCTCTCTCCACCAGGTAAGGATACAGTGAGAAGAGAGCTCTCACCAGAATCCAATCATGCTGACATTGTGATCTCAGACTTCCAGCCTCTAGAACTGTGAGAGAACAAATTTCTGCTATTTAAGATACCCAATCTCAGGTTATTTGTTACGACAGCCCAAGCAGATGAAGACATCCAGGATGTCAAAAGACGAAAATATGCTAGTTTCATTGGAATTCCTTAGATACCCACGAGCATTAAAGCATATTTCATGGGTATATGGCTGTCTAAAATAAAAACAATGATTAAAAGAGCAATAGTCATCGAGTGTCTACAATATACCACATAAGTCACATTATCTTCCATTTCCACCCTAACCACAGGTTTTGTTCTTGCTCTGAGTCTAGAGGCTTAGAAAAGGTGTCCAATAGTGACAACAAGCCAGTGGTAGAGTGGGAATTCAAACCCAGCTATGTATGAATTCAAAGCCCGTGTTCTCTAACCCTATCAATTTCACCTGTCTATAAAAAGAAGAAAAACACAAATTAGCCTTTAACGGAAGTCAGAGGCAACCATTACTTTAAGTACTAAGTTGCTTAACTGACATGATGAAGAATTCTACTCAGCCCAAATATCTACATTACTCATACCTGAAATTCCATTAATATTAGTTCACTTCTTTGCATTGAGTGTTGTCAGTTCCTAACTCTTAACTTGCAAAAACTCACCAAGGAATAGTAAATGAATCTCAAGGGCCTCTGGGTCCAATGTGTTTGTCTGTTCTGTTCAACTAACAAACATTAAACACCTGTTATATACAAGGGGTTGGGCTCCACTTGCCAGTTATGTGGAGGTACATCAGACCTATTCTACAGTCCCTCACAACATACAGCTATCAGCTAACAAGCAGAGGGATATGGCATTTATAATGTGGAAACGTACAGAGCACTTTCAAGTAAATTGCACTTAAAAAAAAAAAGGTAGTACTGACAAGTGGTTAAGAAAATGTCCCCATCAATCTTACGACCTTTACAAATATAAGCACACACATGTCAGTTTCCATTATTTGAGTTTATTGTTATACCCATGTTGTACTTTGGGTAAAAAGTTAAAAAAAAAAAAAAAAACCCTAGGTGGGGGAAAAAACTGGTTAACTGAATTTGAATCAAATCTGAACATCTTTCAGTGGATCTTGCTGATTTCAACACAAAATCTTACTAATTTACTCTGTCCAGTACCTACCGAGAAAACAGAACTTTGTAGTTCCCCTCTTCATGCATTTATTCACTTAATTTTGTATTCTACAGACCTTTCAGAACACCCAGTATGTGTAAAGGCCTGAATTAGAAATTTAGTAGTTTTCAAGGATTATTCAAATAAATCACCGAGCAGATTTACAGACGATGTGCTATGAGAGTCTACAACAGAGGGCAGAGCCCATCTACTAGCTAGAGCAGGATGAGGCTATTCCCCCGGCCTGCCTGTGATGGACCCCAGACCCTGCTGGCATCTGGGCGACCCCCCTGCCATGGCATGTCAACACACAACCACGGACAGCCGCGCGGCCAGAATATGAGCAGAAGCCGCTATCACACCGCACTCGGGCTCACATCATACAGTCATCTAGGGAAAACAGGCTGAGGAGTGTGCTAAGTCAAACCAGTCCAGATGACAATGGAAGAAATGTCCTTGGTGCACCGTTAAGACAATGTTTCCTCTGGAGGAGGAGGAAGCGGAGATGGCTGCCGGCTGATGCGAACGGGGAAGGACTTTTTCCATTTCAAACCAGAGACTCGCGTTTATTTAGACATCTGCTTTCCGGAGAGAAGCCGCACTACTGGGGTTAGCTCTCCTCCCTCGCTCGTGCTGCTCTCCTGACGCTTATTACAAGTCAAGTAGCAATATAGCACTGTCCGCAAGGAGAAATATTCTCTCATTTTGACTGTCATGTCAGGGAGACGGCAGAGGAAGGAGGCTATTTGTTCATGCTGCGAATTTCTTCTCCCTTCTTCCATGGCCAGGGGGAAAAAAAAAAAGAGGCCGTAGAACTTCCAAGTGCTGGGCACAGCGTTGGTGGTATAGTGGTGAGCATAGCTGCCTTCCAAGTGCTGGGCACAGCTGGTGAAGGGAGGCAGTGTTTTCTGGACAAGCAGCCCACTACCTAGCAATTAATTTCTAAATCCATCATTTAATTATTAGTCCAAAAGAACTGAAAATGAATAGCACTGCCCCATTTACATATTTAATCGGATTAGACTACTGACTTTCAGATCCTGGCAATTAACTGGTCTCCATGTCCCTTTTTCAATACTTAAATGATTAATCTTTATATTTGGGTGTCTGTGTTCATTCCCCGAAATTTTATGTTGGAAAATTAATTGTTCTATTTCAGCATCGTTATATGGCTAAGTAATTGCAGACGACTTAACCTCTTGCTGTCCCAGATAATAGTGACTTCACGAGGAAGCTGTGTAAGATTCTAGCTAATGAGATACTACAAACCTATTTTACTTTAGAATATGAAATCAATTAAGTGAAATCCAATGAGCCTGTTTCCTTCACAGTTATGTAAGGTAAACAAAAAGGTATTCTTCCAATTGAATACAACATTTGATCATTTGTTCGCTAAGGTAAACCAGCATTTCCCACAATTGCCAGATGAGGTTCTATATTTCCTGATACAGTCTAAAAGGAGGTACAAGTTTAAGCCTGGACAAGCAAGTTAGAGATGCAAAACAGCAATTGCAATAAAGCAAAGCAGGCCTAATACTCTCTCTCTATGTAAAATACCCCATTATTGGCAAAGGCCTCCACAACGTCTCTAAACCCTTCTGGAATGATCCCAAAACAATTTACCTTGAATAATACACACAAGGTCACCCAAAAACCAGAAGGGACCAGGAATGTACACACAATAGGCAGTTCCGTTAATGACATGACTGACAAATTTAAAAGATAGAAAAACAGTCTGGAATTGCGATTTAAGAGAAGAGTGTCTACGGTCAGAAAGAGCTGGCATAATGACATAATGCAAGCGAGGAATTTACCCCAGTACCTGGTACATAAAGAGCGAAAGTAATGTTACTATTAATGTTACTATTTATTTTAATGCCTATTGTTAAGCAATGTAGCTCACTGTCCTGAGGCCTGAAATAATTGTGTCCTTTATTAGATTTCAAAATTTCTAAACCCATGGGTTGCCTGGGTGGCAGTCAGTTAAGCATCCAACTCTTGGGGTGAGCTCAGGTCATGATCTCAGGGTCATAAGATCAATCCCTGAGTTGGGCTCCACACTCAGCACAGTGTCTGCTTAAGTTCCTCTCTCCATCTCCCTCTGCCCCTCCCTCACATGCTCGCTCTGTCTCTCTCTTTTTCTCTCTCAAATTAATAAATATTTTTTCAAAAATAAATTTTAAAAAAATTCAAACCATAAATGACTCTTAATCTCACAAAACAAACTGAGGGTTGCTGGGGGGAGGGGGGTTGGGAGAAGGGGGGTGGGGTTATGGACATTGGGGAGGGTATGTGCTTTGGTGAGTGCTGTGAAGTGTGTAAACCTGGCGATTCACAGACCTGTACCCCTGGGGATAAAAATATATATTTATAAAAAATAAAAAAATTTATTAAAAAAAAATAAAATAAAGATCATAGAACAATTTCTTCAAAAAAAAAAAAATTCAAACCCTATTAAAACCCAAAAGACAGGGTGGCTGGCCATGGTAGCAGCTCAACGTTCAAAAGCTATGCCATCTGGATCTCAAGTCTAGTTCTCTCATCAACCACATTAGCTGGTACCCACAGTCAAAAGAATCAATCATGCCTTCCAAGTTATTCTTATTCTTGCCCACCCTAGAAGGGTAGGATTTTGAACAAGTACTTTTGATGGGGTAAATAAGACCTGGAACCTGGCGGGGGCGGGGGTGGGGGGAAATCATGATTCTCCGGAATACCACGGATCCTCCTGGAGTCAAGAGGGGCTACATTAGCAGACAACAGCCATGTATAAGTTTCTAACCGTTATTTCTTCCACTTAACAAATGTGGTAAGGGCTTCTGTTATGCCAGGAGCTGGAGTTTTATTCTCTTTTTTTCTGAAGCTCCAAAAAGTTCAACCCCATACTGATCAAGCAGAAGAAATTATTTGGATACTTCTCAAAATCCGGAGTGCCCAGTTTCCACTGCCCTTGGCAGCTGGAACAAATTAGAGCCAGGACATAGGATTTGAGGGAAGGTTTTAGAAGCTCAAAACAAAAACAAAGAAAAAAGAAAATCTATTTTTAAAGAACATTAGCTTTACTTTTCTGATGTTTAAAGAAATTTGTGCTTCTGTTTAAATTTTTCAGAGAATATGAAAAGGCAAAAGAAATGAAAATGTCCCATTGACCCCCCCACCCAGAGACTATGACCAATATATGTGCTATAGATTTTTCTACACAAATATATACATATAACTATATATACATACATACACAAAACTAAAAACGTATGTGCAGAAGATAAACACACCGCTTTGCAACCTGATTTCTTCATTAAATACATAATATATGTTTTCACATTAATAAATAAGGATTTAAATTTGCCTTATCATTTTTAAAGATTCCATTGTCTTCCACTATAGGAAGGTGATGTATTTTACCAAACCCTCTTATTAGACAGTTAAGTGATTTTCTTTTTGCTCTTTTTTTTTTTCTTATTTATTTACTAAACAACTAGGTAGAGGCACCTGCCATATGCCTGAACTCTTTCAAAGTCTGGGGCTACAGCCATGAGTAAGAGAGGTAGAATTTCTGTCCTTGTCAACCTTACAATCTAGAGAGGAAGGGAGCTAATAAAATAAAGCAGAATAAGAGGATAGAGAAAGACAAAAGGAGACTACATTTGAAGGGAGATACATATATATTTAGTTGTATAAAACACAATACTGCTTTACATTTGTCCAGTTACAAAAAATTGGCAGTCTTAATTTTATTATTAAGTTACCATTAATTTCCTACTCTCCAATAACCTGGACAGGATGGTCCTGACATTTATAAAATGTCTTCAAGGGGGCTCTCATTGCTCATGCCCTAGAAACCTCTCTGGATCAGGTGAAAATGAGGGAAAATGAGTTTTCCTCAACCCCAGGCTCCTCACTGCCCACAGTGAAAGTCACTCTTTGAAGCAGCAGCCAGAGCCATCCCCCTTCATTCTAGATGGAAACTCAGGGTGTTTCCATGGGCATTTTTCTCTGTTCAGACTAAAAGGCTACATAAGCAGCTAACAATCTGCATCTTACCGAACATACGCTACTATTAATGAGTTGTGGCGGTAGTTGTGGGTAACATAGCCACGCATCTACTGCCCTTGTCAAATGTTTGCCTTTTGTTTCTTACTCATGGAGTATGCTGGAGTACTAACTCTATTTTTCATCACCACAGGCAGGTTTCTGGAAAAAAAGGGAAAGAAAGAAAAACTAAGCAGCTAAGAATTTTGCATGCTGTCAGAATCTACAGTGAATGCAAAGATGAGCAGTGATGCTGGAGATCAACGAGGATATGAAGAGAAATCTTCTCCGTTAGCTTGGATCTAACAGTTCTAGAATAAACTGACACTGCTTGCTGCTTCCAAGGGTCATCCAACAGCAGAAAGGGCAGTGACCTGTAACCAACGCCGGAAAACCCGAGCACCTGTGATGTGACCCAAGAGCGGCTAATGTTCACTGAGTGTTGTCTACGTGGTAGGCACTGCTCCCAGGGCCTCATGGGAAACAGCACACAACACCACTTGGACGTAGGCACCCTTATGATTCTCTCTTTAGAGATAAGGAAACTAAGACCCTAAGAAGTTGAGGACTTTCCTCACATGATAGGACCAGTCATGGAGACTCAGGCAGTCCGGCTCCGCAGGGTGTGTGTACACACATCTACCCCATTCCCCACACACATACCCTTGTCATTTATGCTTATACTAAGACTATACCACACAGACATCTCTCACCCTCCACACACACACCAACCACAACACACCCCACTCACTATACACATATATCCCCAAAATTTCACACTTCCCACACCCTCACCACCTGCCACACACACGCACACACACACACACACCTTGCATGTACACACACATACCCAGCATGTTCCATACAGCAGGCACACACCACACACATGTACATCCCCACCCATTTATACCCAAACACACCCCACACCATATACACCACATATCACACACCCGCCATGTACCATACACGTCACACACTATACACATATGAACCACACACACACACATCTCATACACACACACACACACCCCACAGTCACACCTACATTCCCCACACATCCCCAAACTGAGCTAATAACTAAAAAGTCAACATCGAGAATAAACTGTTTATAAGAGAATTTCAAGATATGTGAAGGTCCGTATCTTCTCCTAGGGAGTGAAGGTGCCAGCACACGTCCCCCACAGGTAGGTTTGGGATGTACCTGTGATATATGCGAAAAGCTTTGGTTATGTGTCAAGGGAGCGCTACAAAGGCACTATCCGGCTGCTGTGGAGCTCAGCTGAGATCTGGGTTCAGGAGGATTGGCTGTAATCACACACTCCCGCTCTGGGGACTATGAGCTCACAGCAAAGCTGCAGAGCTGCTTCCCTGGGACGAGAAATGAGGTCCTAACTCTTCAGCCTGCCATTCAAAGTCTTCAGCTCACCCATGTCCCCATGTCCCCGTCGCTATCTCCTCAGGCATACCGAAGGACACTTTCTTGCTCCCTTGTGTACTCATGCTCCTGCCTGACATTACAACCCTCTTATTTTTTCCTACTTGAACCCAAACCATCCACCCTGGCTAGCTTAGCCCTTCCGATACCGTGAAGGTCCCTTTAATGCTGCACCTCCTACCAGCCTCTCTACCCTCTAAACTTCCACAGCCTGTGTCATCTGTACCGCCTGCTTGGCATTTTGAAACATGTAGTACCACATTGTTAGCTATGTCAGAAGATTTTCAAAATGCTGTATTATATTCTAGGTGCCCAGAGACCCACTACCCATTTATTATTCAGTGGCTGGCATTGCTTTAGGAGGATAGCGAAACAGCATTTATTGGCTTTGAGGTTCAAAATAGGATTTTGAAACTTGGAAATAAATGGAATCTTAAAAGAAAAGTGCTTCTGATTTGTGAGAAACTAGCTTTTTGAGAGAGAAAAGGTGTGTTAAATTCTAAAAGCTTGCCTTTAGCTATTAAAAACTAAGACCCAGGAGATACATAAAGTTTATTTGATAAACACAGTTTTAGGATGAATGTATAATGACATAAAAGCAAGTTTTCCCATCCCAAACAAGGTAAAATGCAATGCCTGAGAAAGGAGAGGAAAACTGGAGAGAAGTGGTAGTTTGAACAGCGGGATGGCCTTACTACACCCTGCAATGTCAGCCTGAGTCTTCATAGACCCAGAGAAGCTGGGGGGCTAGATAGTAGCTGTGCCCCCACTTTCCTGAGGCGGAAACCTTATACATGTCCCTAAATAGCAGAAGGTACGAGATGCTAAAAATCAAAATGGTAGTGCCATGAGAAAGATTAGGGTCTTCTCCACAAGTCTATAAAGGTATAAGGGGGTCAAGGAGAGTGTGTGCTGGTAAATATTTAACAACCAGCTCTCTTGAAAATAAAAATCTCTTTTTAGGCTAAAGTAGACAGAACAATGGTCCCTCCCAGATGTCTGTGTCCTAATCCCCAGAAGCTGTGAAGATGTTACCTCAGATGGCAAAAGGAACTTGGCAGATGGGATTCAGTCGGGGACCTCGAGATCATCCTGGGTGATCCAGATGAGAGAAAGAGAGAGAGGTCAAAGCAGAGAAGAAATCTGTGTTGTTTTAAGCCATCAAGCTCACAGTAATTTGTTACAGAATCAATAGGAAATCAAAACATGGAGCTTTGAAGCGGTATAAAGCCTCCCCAAGGCTAATTTGAAGCTACCAAGGTTGATGTCATTGAACCAGGGGATGGGAAGAGTCACACAGTCAGCCCTCATGAGCTGGCTGACCAGCACACCGCCTACATGAGAGGGCATGTGAATTTTCCATGTCTCCAATGGGCAGGATGGATGAGCAGACCTTATAGGATCCCACAGTCATGATGAGAGAGAGCACCAGCAAATCCAGTACAGAGCCCCAAAGATAAGAACCATGCAGAGGATTACAGGCTAACATCCAAAGACCAGGTACCTAAGCCATAGCCTGCCCTGACAGCGGACAGAGGACGGCCACAGGCCAGATGGTTCCAACTTCTTCTCCCATGCTGGAAGAGCCTCTTTCTGGGGGAGAAAAAGAGAGTAAGCAGAAACACTGAAATGAATTATTTTCAGTCCTAAATTGACCAAATTTAAATCCTGATTTGACCAACATCACTTGGTTTCCTGGAAGCAATTCAACTGCTTCCTAATCCCAAAGAGAATGGAGGGGCCTCAACATAGAAATTAGCTTTGGTTTTCTGGTTTGAAAAATGGGTACCCCGTATTTGAGTTATTTCTTCCAAACAATGTATAGACGCCTTAAGAAGATGCAGCATGTCTTCGGTCCACACACCACTGCATCTTACAGGGCACTGCCACGTCGCCTGACAGGAAGCATAGCAGGATGAGGTGCACGGCTCTTCAGCAGGGCTCTCCACCACGGATGCTCACCAGCAGCACATGCAGAGCTTTCCAGTGTACTGAGGCCCAAGTCCTACCCCCTAGAGATTCTGATTTAAGTCATCAGGTATGCAACCTGGGCACTGGGGTTTCTAGAAGTTCCAATGTGCAGCTATAGTTGGAAGTCTACTGCTCAAACATCCTACACTCCCTCTGAAGATAGTTTTGGGATCCAGGTTTAGATCTGGATCTAAATCCAGATCTAAATCTAGATCTAAATCTAGATCTAAGTCCAGGTTTAGAGACTGAATCTACAAATGTGATTCTTCAAATTGAACCTGGATAAACAACTGAATTTTTCTACACCTCAATTTCCTCACCTGTAAATGGACTAATGATATTTCGGTAGAGGGTATTGAAAAGATACTGTGCATCCAGAGCCTGGCCTCTGGTACAAATTCATTTGTGCTAGGGAATAGCAAATCCTATAATATTTTGTTAAAGACTGACTGTGAATTCTCTTTCTGCAGTCATTGGATAGTCTACTTATATAGAATCAATAGTTTTCCCATGCACCTAGAATAAAAATATTAAAACACAGATCTTTCATCTTATATAATTATCCCATTTGGAAAATAAAAAGTACAAATGGAACTCCATGGCTTACTCATGTATCAAAAAGGAAAACACCTTCTGCATAGAAAACCATGTCAAAAAGCCCCCAAGCCTCATTCTCATTATGGACCAAATGAGGTTTTTCTGAGGTAGAGGTGATAATATGTTCTCAGGCTTCTGAATATCAAACATACGAGAGCACTTAGGGACCTCCCAAACGTATATTTCAAGGATAAAAATCTTTTCATCTTCAAAGAATCCACTTACTATTCAACAAAGATGATTACAAAATAAGACAAATGGAATTATTCTGCCTCAGAGGTGCTGTATATAAAAATATACATGAATATATACAAAAGTAGTTGAGAAAGATCACAAGTTTGTATAACTGAAAGAAGATATGGTATGAAAGGAATAAATGAGGTCTCCAGAGATGATCCCTGCTACTGTTTCTCATTAATAAAAGCTATGAATATGGTAGAGGAAAGATTAAAGGGGCAAGTCTACAAAACAGAGGGCAATGGTTAAAAGCAAAAGCTCTAGAATCAAATCCTCTAGGTTCTAACCTAATTCTGTCCCTAACTTAACCTCTGTGTGCCTTGGTTTTCTCATGGATCAAGTCAAGATGATGTTAGTGCCTATATCGAGTGGCTGTTGGGAGGATCGGGAAGGTACTGGAATGCTTAGTGCAGTATTTGGTACACAGCAATTTACCAATAAGCATTAACTCACTATGGTTACTAAAAACATTCATAAAGAATATACTAGAAGTGTGCGGTCCAGTAAAGTATCCCATAGCCATAGGTGGTTACTTAAATTAAATACAGATCAACAGAAACTAGAACAATTAAAATACAGTCGCTCAGTTTCACGAGCTATGTTTCAAGTCCCCAGTAGACACATGTGGCTAATGACCACAGTAATGGCAGAGAAACATTTCCATCACCACAGATATTAAAGTCTCTACTCAAGTGACAAACAGCAAGCTCGGAATCTTCTCTCATTTGGTTGAAGGTGAAAGAGAAGCCTCTCCTTTCCTCCCCCACTGAGCAGGGAAACACACAAGGCAGTGATATTCCTCCACAAGAAACCCTGTCAAGCCCATGTCCCCTCAGTCTTACATGCTCTCCTAAGGGATGTTGCTGCCACTCAATGAATCTGTTTTATCATCACCAAGCAAGGTCCTGCTTGGTGGTCCTGCATTCACCTTAGGATACAGAGACATTCTGCAAGTAGGACATCACTGGAAGGATTCAGGGCCTCTGCCAGAATTTGTATTTTATCAGCCGTCCCTTCCTGCTGTATCAGTGTGTGTCCCTCTATCAGTCGCCCTAAAATTTCTAACTCACTGGTTCTGACTTTATGTGAACTAGAACACCAGATAGCCAAAGTTATCATCTAAGGAAGGGCTTTTAGCCTTTGCAAGGACGTCAATGCGCAGACACTTGAAGACTTCCGTCGTTTGCTTGTAAGCTTTGCTCCCTTTCTGGCCCCTGCCTGTGCACTGGAGACCTGAGAGCGCCCCCCCCCCCCAGCTACTGCACAAGGCTTTATTTGAAATATCAGAGGGCAATAAGGATGCATGAGGTGATTCTTTAGGAAAGAGTGTAAGAAATAGAAGAAATAATAGGAGGGGTATAAAGAAATATCTCCAGCTAGCCGATCTGTGAGGAGCGCAAACTTAGACAAATGGCCAATTCTACTCAGCCATGAGCACATGATACCAACTCATTCACAGATCGGCAAAGTCCACCCTTTGACTCTCAAGCACAAAGAAACCTACTCTAGAAACTCAGGCCAGTATATTTAGTCATGCATGCATTTTAACATGTAACTGAATACTCTGGAGGCTGTGTGTGTACATAGGCCAAAGAAGGGGAAAAGATGAAAGCACCTAAATGGGCATTACTTGTGTGGACTTAGGTGTATTTACCACTAAGCTGTTATGTCTAGAGGACTGCATGAGAGATCAGCTAATTCCCGCTGGGTAGGCTATGGCACCGATTCAGAGTTGTCAGATGTACTGTCTCACTAACTGTACATATGCCAGTGGCACAAAGAACCACTATACCATTAGAGCAACAATGCAGTCCATCACTGCCCATAAAGCAGAAGGGCTTAGAAGCAGATATCCTGGACTCGAATCCCAGCCTCAATAGTCATTTATTTTTCCTTCCTTCCCTTCTTCCTTCCTTCCTTCCTTCCTTCCTTTCTTTCTTTTTATTTATTCATTTGAGATAAAGAGAGAACACAGGTGCATGAACAGGGGGAGAGGGGGAGGGAAAGGGCGAATCCTCAAGTTGACTTCCCTCTAAGCCCATTCAAGGCTCAATCCCAGGACCCTGAGATCATGACCTGAGCAGAGATCAAGGACTGGCTGCTTAACTCATTGAGCAACCCAGGTGCCCCTTAACAATCCTTTTTTTTTTTTTTTTTTTAAGATTTTATTTCATTTATTTGACAGAGAGAGAGTGAGAACAGAAGCCTGGAGACATTGGGAGAGGGAGAAACGGGCTCTCTGCTGATCGTGGAGCCCAAAGCGGGGCTTGATCCCAGGACCCTGGGATCACGACTGAGCCAAAGGCAGCTGCTTAACCAACTGAGCCACGCAGACGCCCCTCAAGAATCATTTTCAGGGCGCCTGGGTGGCTCAGTGGGTTAAGCCGCTGCCTTCGGCTCAGGTCATGATCTCAGAGTCCTGGGGTCGAGTCCCGCATCGGGCTCTCTGCTCAGCAGGGAGCCTGCTTCCCTCTCTCTCTCTCTGCCTGCCTCTTTGTCTACTTGTGATCTCTCTCTGTCAAATAAATAAATAAAATCTTAAAAAAAAAAAAGAATCATTTTCAATGCAACTTCTAGGCAAGTGCTAAAACTCACCAAGTGCTACATTTTCTAATCTATAAAATGGAGTTACTAATAGTCCTTGCCCCAAAGAAGTTTCATTTATAACAGCTTTATTGATCTATAATTCATATGCTATAAAACCTACGATTTTAATTGTAAAATGTAGTGGTTTTCAGCATAGTCACAGATTATGTCACCATCACCACTAATTCTAGAAGGTTTTCATCATACCAAGAAGAAAGAAATCACTAGCAGTCACGTTGTTTTCTTCCCCCTGGTCCCGATCAGTGGTAACTACTAATCTAATTTTGTATTTATGGATTTGCCTATTCAAGACATTTCATATACATAGAATCATACAAGATGTAGTTTTATGGCTCATCTCTTTTGCTTAGCATAATATTCTCAAGGTTCATCTATGCTGTAACACATATCAGTACTTCATTCCAGGATGCCTAGGTGGCTCAGTGATTTAAGTGTCAGATTCTTGACGTTGGCTCAAGTCATGATCTCAGAGTTGTGAGATCCAGCCCCACTGGGACCCAGTGCTCAATGGCAAATCTGTTTCTCTCCCTCTCCATCTGCCTCATCCCTACTCCATGCATGTGCATGCACACACTCTTTCTCTAAAATAAATAAATAAATCTTTAAAAAAATACTTCATTCCTTTTTATTATACATTATTTATATATACATTTATTACGTACATTATATACATTATTATATATTATATTCCTTATATTATATATTATATATCATATATAATAAAATACTCCATTGTATGGATTATTACATTTTATTCATCCATTTATCTGTTGATGAACATTTGGGTTATTTCTATGTGTTGACTATTCTGAGTAATGTTATGATAACATTTGGTACAAGTTTTTGTGTGGACATAAATATTCACTTCTTTTGAGTATTTACCTATGAGTGGAATTTCTGAGGCATATGGTTTTTGGTTTGTATTTCCCTAAAGACTAATGATGTTAAGCATCTTTTTATGTGCTTATTAGGCACTCATACATATTCTTCAGAGAAATGTTTACTCAAATCCTCTGCTCATTTTTTTTAAATTATGCTGTCTTTTAATTGCTGAGTTGTAAGCTTTACATATATATATATATTTTTTTTAAGATTATATTTATTTATTTGACAGAGAGAGAGAGAGAGAATAGCAGGCAGTATAGCAGAGGCAGAGGGAGAAGCAGGCTTCCTGCTGAGCAGGGAGCCTGAAGCAGGGCTCAATCCCAGGACCCTGAGATCGTGTCCTGAGCTGAAGGCAGAGGCTTGACCAAATGAGCCACCCGGTCCCCTTGATTTTTCTGTATATTCTTGATATAAGTCTCACATCAGATATATGGATTGCAAATATTTTCTCCCATTCTGTGGATTTTCTTTCCCCTTTTCTGATGGTGAACTTTGAAGCACAAAATTTTTCATTTTCATGATTTTCATTTTACCTTTTTGTTGTTGTTGCTTTTGTTTTTAGCATCACATTTGAAAACCCATTGTCTAACCCAAGATCATGAAGACTTACTCCTTAAGAGCTTCTAGCTGTAGCTCTTACATTTAGGTCTATGATCCATTTTGACTTCGTTTTTATATGTAGTGTGAGGTGGAGATTCAAATTTATTCTTTTGGATGTGGCCATCCACTTGTCCCAGTATAAATTATTACAAGGACTATCATTTCCCCAACTGAATCATCTTGACACTCTTGAAAATCAATTGACCATAAATATAAGAATTACAGGTTTATTAATTTACGGAAAATCAATTGACCATAAATATAAGAATTATGGATTTATCAATTTATGGATTCTCAGTTCTATCCCATTGCTACCTACCTTATAGCCAGTGCCACACTGTCAAGTAATTACTATAGCTTTGTAGTAAGTTTTGAGATTGAGAAATGCAAGTCCTCTTCATTCTTTAAGACTGTTTTGGCTATTCTGGGTCCTTGCCTTCCCATAAGAATTTTGAGATCAGCAAACACATCAGTGCCTGCAAAACAGATAGCTGAGATTTGGGTAGATATTGGGATGAATCTGTTCATTAAATGTTTTGTAAGAAGCTGAATAGTATGGGGAAAAGAGCACAGGGCTAGAACTTCAGAAATGGAGGTTCCTATCCTTGCGGAAATCACTTCCATTCCTAGGACTTGAGTTTCTTTGTCTGTGCAATATGAAAGTTAGGCTATGTTGATCTAGAATATCCCATTGAAATTCAAGACTCTAAGGTCTTACATCTGCCTCAGGCTTGAGAATTCTTGGCAGTTTGGTAGAAATAATTCAGCTTTTAAGAAACATTAGCAGGGGCACCTAGGTGACACAGTCAGTTAAAGCATCTAACTCTTGGTTTCAGCTCAGGTTATGTTCTCAGGGTTGCGAGAATGAGCCCTGCGTCAGACTCCATGCTCAGTGAGGAGGAGTCCGTCTGACATTCTCTCTCTCCCTCCCTCTGCCCCTCCTGCTGATGTGCTCGCTCGCTCTCTCTCTTTTTCTCACCCTCCTCTCTCTCAAATTAATAAATTAATCATTTTTAAAATATCAACAGATGGGGATGAAGGACCACACTTGTTGTGAGGAGTGCAGGGTGATGTATGGAACTGTTAAATCACTATCGTGTATACTGAAACTAATATAACACTCTATGTTAACTAACTGGAATTAAAATACATTTTTTTAAAGTCTCAAAAATCAACAGTATTGACCTATCAGATCCACATTCCTGGAAACCTGGCAAAAACACAGTAACTCTGGAGATAAAGAAGATCCTAGTTTGGAGGGATTCTTTTTTCTACTAGTTTAAACATAAGCTAATTTCAACCAAATAGCCTGTTAAAAACCTGCAGTTATTAATGGGCTCTCATGCTCTCATGTTGTTCATGTGAATGTAGGTGTTTTTAAAACTATATTTGGTTAGAACCATTTAAAATAAAATCTAGCTATATGTTAAATATCTATAATTTAATCAAGCAGTGTGTAAAAGCCAAAGGGAACATATGCCAATTACTGTCTTAATGAATACAGATTATCTCAGCGATTAAATATTAAATGCATAACTATTTAATACATAACCCATTTTCCTCTAACTTTTAAGGTGACATTCATAATCATAAACATCTGGCACAAGCATTTCTATTTTTTACTTTTTTACTCTCCAAATAAACTCTCTAGTACTAGCTGATTAAATATACTGGATGTTCATGTTCAAGTTTTCAAGAGATCTAAATATCTATTAGGTGTGTACCATGTACCATATACCAGGTGGGAAGACACAAAGATAAATAATATATAGTCCTTATTCTTAGAATTCACCATCTATTGTTACCGGGAAGTCAGACATTTAAGAAAAGAAAGACAGTACAATGCAAGAAGTGCTATAACAAGGGTATAAGAACTGTTCTGAGAATACAGAAGAGATATAGAAGCTACTGACTTCTTTAGGAGGGTAAGGTGGATCTGGAGAAGAGTGAAAAACGAGGCAAGATTTCATAGCTGAAAACACATTTGAACTGATGTGGGCCATGGGAAAACACGAAGAACTGTGGGTAAGTCCAAGATGTCTAGCTTGGGACTTGCTTGTCTAGTTTGTCTAGATGGTGATGAAACTTCAGAGAAGTTATTTTCTGCTCAAATAAGTTCTCGTGATGTCAGTGGAACTGAACCCCAAACAAAGAAAAACACTAACCCATACTGCCTCTTCCCTTACTCTAAACTAGAAAGCAGAATTCCAACGTACAACACTCAAGTTCTTTTTTTATATTTCACCCAAACAATTGTTGCATCCCAGAGCTACCCAAACAGCATACCTTCCCTAACCAAAACAAATAAGAATAAGAATGAAGGTTAGTTATTCCTAATGATATTGTATTTATTTTTCCAATATTAATGTTTTCTGCCTTCTCCCACATGATGCATTTTTGATATATAAATAAAAATGATACTGCACATTATGTAATATCAAGCCAATAATTATCACCTTCCCTGGGAAGGATGTGAACCGAAGTGGCTACACTAATATCAGACAAAATAAATTTTAAAAACAAAAAGATTATTAGAGATAAAAAGGGAAATTTTATAATGATAATGATGAAAGAGCAATTCCATCAGGAAAACATATACATACCCAGCAAAAGAGACCCAAAATACACAAAGCAAAAACTGACAGAATTGAAGAGACAAGAGGACAATTCAATAAAAATAGTTGAAAAGTTCAAAACACACTTCCAATGGTGGATATGACAACCAGGCAGAAGATCAACAAGGGAAGGAAAAGATTCTAGCAATATGTTCATAAGATCCCATATTTCTGTAAAATATGGAAAAATAATATATTCAAGATCATTGTCTCTTCATACTCCGACTTCGCTTTTGTTGCACCTGCTCCCTTGTCAAGTAACAATGGAGTGACTATGGGAATCTTTGGGATTTGGGGCCATCTTTGGGAATCTAAGGAAGAGTAGAATTTAAAACACATTTAGTTTGAGTCGAACATACTGGTTACAGTTATCTCTAGCCTCCCTCAGTGATAATGGCTTTCAGGAATACTCCCACTGCCCATGGTGCCAATTCACCCAGGCTCATAAACACAAAGGTACAGGGTCAGAGGTTATAATGAAAAATAAATCTGTCCTATAGCACCTAGCACTAGAACAAAGTGCATAGTAGAGGAGAAAACAGATTTTAAGTGAACCCAGTTTGTAGAAAAGTCCTCAAATCATCAAAAATGTAAAATTTTAAGCACAGTAAACAGGAAAATCCTCTTCTTTTTGGAAAATATTTAATAATGTGGCATTTGCAAATATAAAAATACCGTACTTTTTTTTTTTTTGCCTTTTTGGTGGGAAACATGGATTTATCAGAATTTATCAGAATTCCTTTATTTTTAGGGCACAAACCTATAAAATGGTGAGTGTATCTATAAGGTAAGTCATATATCTCATGCGTCACAACTAGTAATAATACACACCTTCAATCAACCATGTTAAGGCTGAAAATATTACAAAAAATCCTATGTTTTCACATGATGAAATGTTCAATATATGCAGCCAAAAGCTATGTATGGAAAAATGTTATTACAAACATGTCTTACTCTGCTTGTGCTGCCATAACAAAAGTCCGCAGACTAAGACATTTATTTCTCACAGGACTGGAGCCTGCTAAGTTCAAGATCAAGAGGCTGGCAAGCTAGATCTCATTCAGAGGCCTCTTCCTCTTAGCTTGTAGATGGTTGACATCTCACTGTGCGCTCATGGGACCCATTTGTGCACATGCTAAGGAGAGACTGAGAATGAGCTCTACCATGTCCAATGTAAGGGCAGGGAAGAAGATTCCCCCCACCAACCTAATCTAACCAGAATTACCTCTTTACCTCCCAAAGGCTCCCTCTACAAATACCATCATACTGGAATTTAAGGCTCCAACATATTCAGATTAGTGTGTACAATTACAATTAGTGTGTACTAATTAATGAGAGTATCACCTATTTAATGATTTGTGTGATATTTGAAATCTAATTAACATTTGTGATTTATGGTGATTTGTTTTCTCTTTCTTAATAAACACTCACTGTCATACCTGATTTGTTTTTTAGAATCACATACTCTTTCTCTCAAAGAGGATCCCAAGAATTATATAAGCTATTAGCCATACAAAAATTGGACCCCCTCCTGCCCTTAACACCACCTTTCCATGCCCCATAGCCTCCAGTTCTTCCTTTAGTTCTTCATTAAAGCTGCCCATCTTTTTTTTTTTTTTTTTAAGATTTTATTTATTTATTTGGCAGATAGAGATCACAAGTAGGCTGAGAGGCAGGCAGAGAGGCAGGCAGAGAGAGAGGAGGAAGCAGGCTCCCCGCCGAGCAGAGAGCCCAATGCGGGGCTCGATCCCAGGACCCTGAGATCATGATCTGAATCGAAGGCAGAGACTTAACCCACTGAGCCACCCAGGTGCCCCTAAAGCTGCCCATCTTAAACACAACCTTCAACTTGCCACCTATTATTCTCCCCGAAGTTCTAACCATCCATGAACTTCTACCTGTTCTCAAGATTGTAAATCACACATCTCAAGAACAAATCTGATAAAAGCAGAAAGAAGTTGAATAAGCCATCACCATCACTCTTAGGGCATCATAAAGAGAATAAGATTAAGAGCCCTTGTACATTAATTGTTGCTTCTATATATTCAACACACACGACCTTCTCCACCAGATGGTGTAAATGCCAAAGGTACAGGCAACATATTTCCCCCAGTTCCACTCTCCTCCTCCAACCCACAGGTCCACTTGGCTGAATTTAGCTTATCTTCACTCAGGGATGATTCTCTCCCACCCGCCCTCCAGTCACCCATGGCAACGTGGCTTTTTTCATGTGCTCTTCAATCAATCATGCCTGTGTAGGTCTGCCTTCCAGGTGTTGGCCCCAAGTACATTATTTTCCATGGGGGCTTCTTAGCTCCAAAGTGGATCAATCACTATCAATAAATTCAGAGAGGGGGTGGGAAGCAGCCTCACACTCCCACGTTGCAAACACAGCTCACGTCAATAAAACTCACTTGGACTTCACAAGGGCTCACTACTATCCGTAAAGAAAACTGCTATATAAACACACAAAGTGTGAAGCTTTATTCTCTCCCTGGGACCCAGAGGCACAGAGATTTCTGAACAAATGCTCTCACTGTGGTGTACAAATGATATTGATCTCTGCAGCTGGCACTGAAAACTGGAGCTGCTATCTGGCATTTTTCAGACTTTCATCTCTAAATCCAAGCTGGCAGTTTGGTGTCAAATACAGCAGAACCCTTTTCCATCAGTACCTCACCTAACAGATGGAGGAAGAGCCTGATTTCCTGGAATCCAGGTAACCATGGCTTTCAGCATATTGGAATATTCTGCTTACTTTGCTTTCAGAGAAAGGCTAATCACAGAGATATCCCCAAGACAATGAAACAAAAAACAAAAACAAACCAAAAAATCTCTTGAATGAAGTTAGCAGGCCAGAAAAAGTATTCTTAAAATGTTTTAGGGCATTGATTGTCCATCTCAATATTCAGCCTTTTTCGCAACTCTGTAACATTCTATAGCATCCTGATATTATTTTGTTAACAGCGTTCTATTGTTTAAGGCCTGGGTGGCTCAGTGGGTTAAAGCCTCTGCCTTCTGCTAGGGTCATGATCTCAGGGTCCTGGAATCAAGCTCCACATTCAGCTCTCTGCTCAGCGGGGAGCCTGCTTCCCCCTCTCCCTGCCTGCCTCTCTGCCTACTTGTGATCTCTGTCAAATAAATAAATAAAATCTTTTAAAAAAAATTGTTTAAGGCAGGAAAAGGAAGGAAAACATTTTAAAAGGAATTTCAGCAAAGGCTGAAGGATAAACGATTATTTAACTTAACCCTCAGTGGGCCAGATAATCCAATTAGAACCTCCTTGCTTAAACATTTTGACTGATTAAGATTTTATTGCATAAGGATCAATGTTACTTGTTTCCTTGGCTTAGATAATTATTTGGAAGATTTAGTAATTTAAATTATTTAAGCAGAATTGTCTTCAGTGTCCTTGAAAAGTCCACTTTGGGGCCATCATCTTTTTCCTTGTGAGTCATACTTAGTGCTACTGGTAACAGTGGTGACAGTCTTCAGCATATATGATTCTCTAAATTATATGTCACCTTTTTATAGTGTGTCTCATATTGATATTTAAACATTGTGGTATTTAATTTTATTTATTTATATCCTGTATCTTCAACTAAAATTTAAAAAGAGAAAAGATAATGAATCTTACTCATTTTGTATTCCACCCACTTCTCAAAAAATGCCTGAGATATAATAAATTCCAAAAAATACATTTATTTTCTTCATGCACACAGGGACATACGTATTCATTGTGTTAGATAATGTGAGTTATACCTTAGCCAAAATTGGGCAAATACCATTTAAATATGTCATGAACAAAGCAATAAGAAAATGAATCTCATGTGTTACCCCATTAAACATCACAACAGCCTTAGAGAGGCCATTTGCAATTCTCATTTTACAGAGAAGTTCGAGAGTCACAGATGAAAATAAAAAATTGTTCAATGCTACACATCTAGTATGTTCTGGAGCAGTGAAGCAAAATTACATCCAAAATCCCTACCCTGAAACAGTGGCTTCTGTCAGAAGAGACATGTTCTGAGCCCTCCACCAATTCATTTGGAGTTTCTGTGCTTTAACAAGAAACCTCAGAGCACAGAACAGAGAACCAGGAAAGGGTATGCATTCTTAGCCCAAGGATATAACACTTTTGCTGTCCATCTTTTGTAGTCTGTAGCTACTTCTGCATGCCAGTCCTAGGATTAATTGGACGCCCAGCTCTTGAGATTTGGATAATAACAAATGAGGTTTTATTCTATTATGACTACTAAATATTATTTGTGGCAGAGCCAAGCAGTGTTCTCTGGCTATATTTTCTTTCTTATGCAGCCTTTTATACTGATATTTCCATTGATCTTTATTATTTTCTTTCATTCTTTGCCTTTATTGAATTCTTAAATTCTTCCATTTCTCTGGGATAATATCAAATCTCTTAAACACCTGCCTGGAGTTTTCCGTCCTCCTGCTCTGCATAGGACTCTTACTCTCAAAGCTTTCTGTGTGCTTGTCAGGCTGAACTTCCCTTTATTACTCCCCTAAGCGATTCTTTTCTTCCTAGAGCCTAAATCTGCACAATTCTTGGCTTATACCTTCATTTTCCAGGACATAAATACCAGTAGTTCCCTTAAAAATGCTGTGTGTGTTGGTAAGGAAGCCAACTGGTATGTCACTATGAAAAACAGTATGGAAGTTCCTCAAAAATTAAAACTAGAACTACCTTATAATCTGACAATCTTATTTTGGGATATATATATTCAGAGGAAATTAAATCAGTATTTCAAAGAGGTGTATGCACTCCCACACTCATTGCAGCATTACTCCCAACGCCAAGACACGGAAACAATCTAAGTGCTCCTCCACAGATGAGTGGACAAAGAAGATGCGGTGTATATACATGCTAGGGAATATTAATCAGCCATGAGAAAGGACATTCTGTCATGTGTGACAACATGGGTAAACCTTGAGAGCATTATGTAAATGAAATAAGCCCATCAGAAAAAGACAAATACTGGATAATCTGACAAGTTCTTTTTTATATGTTTCTACTCTCAGAAACAGAGAGTAGAATCATGGTTGCCAGGGGTTGGGAGTGGGAGAAATGCGAAGATGTTGCTCAAAGAGTATAAGCGTCCAGTTATAAGGTAAATAAGTTGTGGTGATCTAATCTAATATACAGCAGTGACTAAAATTAACAATGCTATATGATATACTAGAAAGTTATTGAGAGAATAGGTCTTAAATGTTCTCACACACACATACACACACACAGTAATTTTGTGAGGTGAGGTGTTAACTTACCCTATTGTAGTAATCATTTTGCAATATATATGTTTATCGAATCATCACATTATACACCCTACATTTATACAATGTTACATGTCAATTATATCTCAGTAAAGTTTAAAAAATGCTATGTGTGATTTCTGCAAAGGATCTTTATTCTACTCTCACATTTGATTGATGCTTTCGTTGATTCTTGCCTCAACATCCTTTTTTATTTTATTATTTCTCTTGAAGTATGATATATATAAAGAAATGTGGCCAAGTCATAATTGCACAGTTCAATGAATTATCACAAAGTTAGCATGACTGTGGGACTGCCACATAGACCAAAATATAAAATAATACTGGCTTTCCAGAAGTTCCCTGTGGCTCATCCTTAACACTAACCCTTCCCTTTTCTCCAAAAGAATCACTTTCTGACTTTGATCACTATAGACAAGTAGCTCTGTCTGCTTTTGAAACATAAATGCATTTATTCATAATTTCTATAGCATATAGCTACATTATACATCATTAATAACCATCACTATACATACTATACATTATGTATCATTAGATGAATAAGTCATAATTTACATATCCGTTCTTCTGTTAAAGGATTTTTGGATCTCTAGTTTGGTGCTCATAATAATAATGTTAATATGAATATTCTTATACATATTTTTTGGTACACATACATAAGCATTTCTGTTAGGTATATCCCTAGAAGTGGAAATGCTTGGTTATAGAGTCTATGAATGTTAAATCTGTTTAGGTACCAACAAAGAGTTTTGAAAGTGGTTACAGCAAATTATACTCTCACCAGCAGCATATGAAAGTGCCATGTGTTTTATTCATTGTTAACACTTAATATAATTAGTCTTTTAAAATCTAGCTTTTTTGATAAACTTTCTTAGAGTGGAGCCCACCACATAAGTTTTTTGTCCATTTGTACATAAGACAAATGTGCTTATAAAAACATAAAACTGTAGGGTTATATCCTGCAAGTGGAATTTTGATGCATTTTATTAGGTGCAAGGTAATAAATAATCCGTTCCTCATTCAACCCCATCTACTTCTACTTTAGAGGACTACGGTAATGTAGAACAAAATTAAAGACTAGTCAGCTCAAGGGAACTTGAGATTTTTGAGGCCATGTGATGCCCAATGGAACCCCACAGAGATAGACTATATTGTCTTCCAAGCTTATCTGTCACCAAATCAACTCACATCCCTCTGGAGCAGCTGTACAAGAGTATTCAGATGTTAACTTTCTTACTAAGTATGTCCTTTGAGACCCACCACTATTTCAACACAAGATTTTAAAAGTCTCTATTTTTTGTTTTTCAATACTCATACAATTTATATTCAAGATTCTGCTTTTGAAAATCTTGGGTCATTTAGATTTTACATAGCAGAAAGTAAAAACTAAATTACTACCAAAGGATCAGGGTGCCTGGCTGGCTCAGTCAGTAGAGCATGTGATTCTTGATCTTGGGGTTGTGAGTGCAAGCCCCATGTTCAGCATAGAGCTTATTTTAAATTAAAAAAGTAAATAAATAAAGTTTTTTTAAAAATACTATCAAAGGGTCATAAAACACTCGATTAAATAATTCAAGATATTACAAATAATTATAATTAAATTAGCTGGGAAAAGAGAAATTTTTTTAAAAACTGTCAGATAAACACGGAGTCAGAACTTTTCTCTATTGAAAAATACCCGTTTTCTGATTGAGAAATAAAGAAAAATAGAAGGGTTTATAAAACCATTTGTTCTTCTGAGTACTTTACTCTGCATCTATTTGAATTTTAGTACTTCCTGTGGTTTATAATGGACCTATAATATGAATGTGTACAATGCTTGAAATCACCATAACTCTTGAAATATTCATTTCATGGATAGACAAGATGAAGGGCTGCACTTGGTTAGAACTTCTCTTTCTAATATAATACTGATACTTACTAATTCTTATACTGAGAAATATCACTCTAGGGATGCTTCCCTTGAGATCTAAAACAACAACTATGCATAACCAACAGTATGGGAATTTACCTCCATAGTCCTAGTTTTCATTTTTACAATACTTACAGTATTTTTACAGTACTGTACAAAAACTGAAATACTTTCACAGAATTTATCTCATTTGATTCTAAAGATGATCTAGTATGGAATATGTTCATATTATTGTTCCTGTTTTATAAAATTACAAGGTTCAGAGAGGTTAAGTGAAAGTGAAAGCTCAAAGCTATGCATGTTTTAACTATAATAAGCGAAACAAAAGCCAACTTTCTTTTCCACAGTTGCAAGTGTTCTTTCTATCGACCAGTGTTGGTTTTCTATTGACAGAGGAAAGCCAGTGACTATTTGGAGAAGGGCATTAGCCCATGAGTATGGACATCAATTGCTTAATTTACAAAGAGATTTGATATGATTTTATAAAATATTTTATCCAGTTCTTTTCTTTTTTCCTATCTCTGTCTTCTAAGACAGAAATATAAACAGAATGGCAGCTGAGGGAGAAGGTCAACTGCTAAAACTGGAATAAGTGAAATTAATGATAAGCAAATGAAGGGAAGAGATGAAGGCCTTGAGTAGGACTACGACTTGAAATATCACCCAGGGAGGAAATAAATGATAAAGCCAATCAATCATTGGGATTCAGAGATTATCAAGAGACAGAATGGCTTTTCTTAAACTGAACCAAAGTTCTGAATGGACCAGTTTTACACATTACATAAGAAAGGTTACATTAAATATACCAGGCAATGTTTGTATAACCTGTCATGCAAGCCATTGTTGAAATTTCAACTCTACAGGGAGCAGTGGATTCTTTAACATGACTGGGGCACTGGACATAAAGTATTTTCCTTCTACATTCTCCGTTACATTCCCGTGGCTAGTTTGTAGTATGGTACATTATGGACTTCTGCATAACTTCTACAAGGACCGATGTCCCTCCAATTCCCCTCACATGATATACAGCATCCCTGTGCCAGAACCTTTCGGGAAGATAATGAAATTATTGCAAATAATTTAATTCCCTTTACCTGTCACAATACAAGAAGAAGAGAAAGAAGAAGAAGGAGAAGAAGAAGTAGGTGGGGGGGAGATGAGGAGGAGGAGGAAGGAGGAGAAGGCTTTTGCTTAATGAACCCTTATCAAGTGGAGAAAAGGTAGCAAAAGAAATGACACACACAAAATATATTTATTGCTATTCAATTAAATAAAACCAGACGTCACCTAGCTGAGCATGCTGTTTTTAAAAGACTGACTTTTCTCCGAAGGTTCATCCCATAAATTGTCAAGTTTGTTGGACATAATCAACTTTCCAATTTCAATAAAAATAAGCACGGCTGATTCTGTTTTGACAACTTATCAATAAATAATGTTCTTATTAAAAACTTTTGCAGGTGGCAAAATAGATACAAGCCTCCAGGCTTCTGAAATATTCTGTCCCTTCTTAATCCTTTCATCATTTTTTCACCACTGTGATGGCAGAGACTATATCTATCTAATACAAAACTCCAATTCCTATAGCTAGCACATTTTAAATATTCACAAGGAAGGAATAAAGAAAAAGGAAAGAAAGAGGAAAATCACAGAGAGCAAACATGACCTTATTCATAAAGTACATCATGGGTTGGCTGGTTAAGGACTTCAGGACGAGATCCACCTCTAGTGCTCTGGCTTATTCACAGCTGCATTCACAAATAACAATGCTGCATGCATCTATGTCCATGGAGGGGGGTGTGGTGTGTGTGAGATACATTTCAAGGGTTACCCAAATCTTCTGTTTGTCCTATCTCCCTATGCTATTTATAGTTAATCACCTACAGAACTCAATCAGTAACAACAGCTATTTGAAAGCAATTTCTCATAATAGTTTATGAAAAAGATCAATGTAATAAGCTGGTTCTGTGTCAAATGATGGGTAACTTTTTTCCTACTGCATAAAGTGATCTTAGTCATTTAATACCAACTTCCTCAATTCTGCTTCTCCCCATATCAACATTTCTCTGTATAGAGAGAGTGTTAATCTTTCCCCCTTTCTTCGGGATCTGAGGAGTATCTCAGGCAAATCCCTCCACTTCATCTCCTAGAGCTCCCTCTGAGACTTGATTTCATCAGTAGACCCCTCTTTTTTTTTTTTTTTAATTTTTTTTAAGATTTTATTTATTTATTTGACAGAGAGAAATCACAAGTAGACGGAGAGGCAGGCAAAGAGAGAGAGAGAGGGAAGCAGGCCCCCTGCTGAGCAGAGAGCCTGATGTGGGACTCGATCCCAGGACCCTGAGATCATGACCTGAGCCGAAGGCAGCGGATTAACCCACTGAGCCACCCAGGCGCCCACTTTTGCTAAACTTCCAGTATTCCTCACTCTGGATTTTTCCTTTGCATACCTTTTTACTACTGTGGATTAAAATTCAGAGTTGCACTTAGAGTTAGATCCTAAAGTTCAAAGAGTCTTGCCAGTCAGTCTTAGTTTGTCACTCCTCTCTCTGCCTCTCTCTGTCTCTTTCTCTTCCCAGTCCTCCTTCTCTCTCTCTGCCCTCTGTATGTGAGCCTTTGTATTCTTTACTTCCGGGTCTTTAATTTTTCAAACATTCTCACTGACCTTAATACAATCAATACCACGGTTGTGGGGGCGGGGCGGATGCTGAATGCTTCCTTCCTAATGATTGCAGAAAAGTCCCAGGGAGAGCGCTGAATCTCCTGGATGGAGTCATGTGTTTGTCCCTGAACTGATTTCTTTGGCCAAAAGACAGAATGCTCTTAATGACTAGTCTGAGTCACATGGAGATCTTGGAGTATAACAGAAGGGAGAAGAGGGAATTATCTACTGCCATACAAATAGGCAGAGGCTAAACAAGAAATAATTCTGCAAAAGAAAATTATACAATACAGGGAAAAAAGGTAACAGCCATCATGTGTGCAAATTTAATTAACTTTCTGCAATCATTTTTAAAAGCATTCTTTTTTTTCAACAGTGTTTTCCTCTTAGGATAACAGTCTCTCTTTTTATGACTCCAGGTTACTCAAAGAAAGAATACGAATTCCACTTCCCTTGCATCATCCACTCCCTTCTTAATCCCTTGAAAACTGGCCTCTACTCCAACACTGACCTTGTTCTCTCAATAGTCACTAATGGCCCTTTCTGCTTTCTCTTCACCCAACACCTCTCTCTATAGCTGTTGGCAGTTTATCACTTCCTTCCTCAAGTTATTTCCTCCTAAAATTTCCATGACACTCAAATAGCCTACTTGATTTATCTCTATTCTTCCATAAGAATAGGGATCTCTCTCATCTCTCAATTACTTCTAAATTTGCAAGCAAAGAAAAGAGCATTACTTATTTTCCTCCTGAAAAAAAAGCCAACAGGGCAGATTTAGATGCTCATAAGTTTCTCCACAATAGCACAAATACATCAATGACTAAAGTAAAAAAATCTGAACATTTCTTAAAAATGGATGGGACACAAAATTGCCTGCCTTAAACACAGAGTCCTGTAATTAGAAAGATTCAGGCTCAAAGGGACCTAAAATCAATTAACTCAGTTCCACCCTTTTATAAATGAAGTGACTTACCAAACTTCATTCAACTATGCAGAGACTAAATGGTATCCAGAACTTAGATTTCTTTACTTGAAGTTCAGTGCTTCCTTACTTTATACCACATGGCCTTCCAAAGTGTAGTAATTCTGACTGAAGAACTATATGCCCTCCATAAAGGAATCAACAATGCAACAGTATGAATCCCCTGCAAATACAGCTAAATTACAGCATTCAAGAAATTGTAAGTAAATGGAAAATATATTTTCAAATCTTTTGACAGCAACTCCATTGTTAAATTATCCTTTTTTGTCAATGTATAAGGAAAACATTCAAGAATTAGTTTCTAAAACAGGGATTTATCATCAAACTACTACATAAAACAAGCTATAATTTTGTAGATAGTGTCTTAAAATTATCGAAGCTTTCATGGAATGTTTCAACGAGGACTACATTGTATAACTTTTAGAGTTTGTATAAATAGTCCAATCTACTTCATATTCAAGTCTGTAATGTTTCTTTTGTTGTTAACTGGCATCTGGCAATTGACTGATCCACCAAACACCCAGCAGCTACAGTCTCTGGAAAAAATGAAAAAAAAAAAGGTAAGTCAAAAAAAGTAATCTATTATTGGACTGGCCTTTGTTCCCATGGGAACTGTCTGAGGAGTGATCACTAAAAGTTTTCAATTAAATCTGATTGCGCTTGTGCATTCAGTTTCACCCTAGTGTAAGAAGCAGATAATGGTTGGCTGAGAATAAGAGAAAGGTAATGAAATCAATAGGTACTTCCTCTGAAAAGATACACAAGGTTAGAAGTTAAAAAGGTGTGACTGAATAGTTTCAAGCAAAACTGGAAGATAATCTGGCCACGGCTGAAGCTCAAGACATAACACACCCTCTGGACTCATGACTTAGGACTTTGGAATTAACTGCATCTAGATATTAACTCACCAATGAAGAAGCTCAACGAATCTGAAGCAAGATAAATACAAGGAAAAATCATACCTATGCCCATAAGTCTAACTGTTAAAAACTGAAAGAAGCAAAAGGAAAAAAGAAAGAGAATAATCATAAAATCAGCCAGAGGGTAGCAAAGAAACAAGCCCCACCCTCCCAAGTGGGGAAACAACAAGGAAAATGGCAGCTGCTTTCTCAACAGAAACTATGTTTGCCATAACAAACTATGTTAGCTTTTTTAAAGTGCTAAAAGAAAAACTGCCAACACTAGAATTCTATACTTGATAAGAATATCTCTTAATAATGAAAGCAAAAGAAAGATATTCTCAGATAGCGTTGAAATAATTCACTGGAACGCAATTCTACAGTAAAAAAGAAAAAATAAAGGAATTTCCTTGATCTAAAGGGAAATGATTTCAAATGAAAGCATAGAGAACCAAGAATGAACAACACCAAAAAGGGAAATACAAGGAAATATGAAAGATTACTGACTGCTTAAGACATCGATAATAACATTTTACAAAGATTATAATTTACATAGAAGCAAACTGTGTGACAAAAGTACCAAATAAAAAGTGAATTATTAAAAATAACCTTAAATCATAATCATGGTAATTATAATCAAGTCAGCAAGTTGTTTTTTTCCTCTGAAAATCTGACTCCAAAATATTCCTATTTATAAACTCTACAGCCAACCTTTTCTGATTGACTATCCATCTGGCCATTTCTTCTATTTTCGATTTGTTTTTATATCATCCTAAAATGAAACAACTGGATAATTTAATATTGTCCTAGTAATAAGTAATACCATCAGATATCAGTGTTTTAAATTGCAAGTTTTTATGTCCTCCTTCCCATTTTAAGGCATAATTTTTACTGGATATGATATGCACTAACAGAAACAGCCAGTGAGGTCTGTTTATGGACAACATAGTTCACAGCAAATCTTTCTTTTTTCTTAGGATCAAGTCTTCTGAAAAGGTGCTGTTGGTGCTGTGCTTGTTTATTTGACTAACAATGTGCATTATGTATCTTATCATATTAACTTCTTTGTTTTATTTACTAGAAAGCTCAGAGCCAAACATTTTCTTTTCTAGATAATGTAGAAATGTATATACCCTGTAATTTATGTACATTCAGCCTTGATTATACTTAAGTTTTTCTCCATCTTTAATTTCCCTTTACTAATATTTTCTTCTCTACTTTTATATGCAGTCTTAGTAACTTGGACGTTTCTGTGGTACTTCAAATCCTTTTTAGAACAAAGGAGGAAACAAAAAACATAGGTATGTACATATAATCATATGTATATACATTCACATTTACTTATCCTGGGTTCTTTTTAAGTATCTTCTCATTAATTCATCACAAACAAAGAAGGAAAAGCTTATTATATCCATTTTACATATGAGAAACAGAATCAGTGACTACCCCCAAATCACACAATAAACAGGTGAAGCCAGAATTCTCCCCTTTGCTCTAAAGCCTATAATTCTTCTCTTATGCCATGCAATCTCTTTCATTTGCCTGGCATACCATTCATTTATTCATTCATTCACAGAATGTATATTTATTTACTATATATTATGTGCCAGACTGGGGATATCATTCAAGGTGAATCATTCAAAGGGCCCCTCTCACACAGCCCTGCAGGCTGTTCTATAACATTAGGCTTCTTTTACAGGAATGTCCTATTATAACTACATAAGACAGAGACACTATGATGCACAGCTCTGTGTCATGGCCTACACCCACCCCACACTGTCAAAGGTACTCTATGAACTGTGCTACTGTGCTTACTGTTATGCCCCAATAATGGGTCCGTGATTAAAGGAGCGAGACTGATATAAAGCAAAGGTCAAGCAAAGCTTTATTTCACGCCAAGCATCAAGAATCTAACCAAACGTTCAGGGACGCACCTCTTACAAGAGAGTGCGACACTTCTCTGTTTCACAGACTAGCTTTTAAGGGCAAAGGCCATGCGGTCAGGCCTGGCCATGCACAGGTGGCCAATGAGATTGTAACACTCACAGGAAACTCCACAGTGATGCTAGGTGACCAACTGAATTACAATTTACTCTAGTAGACATTTGACCCAACCTATTACACCTTGATTGGGATTGGCACCAAAAAGGCTACCAAAGGGCAGGGGCCCATACTCCTTGGTAGCTAGGGAGACAGTATGCATCCCCCCACTGATCGATGTCTCCACCTGGCCTGACCCACCCTTGTATCTGGGCTTTGTTCCTGGAGCTGGTTTCTGGGACTTGTTTTTAAGTGAATCCCCTAGGGGAAGGGGAGCAGGGACAGTATAAGGGTTAAACAACAAGGTTTTTGTTTAACCTCAATGAAAGCCCCTTGCGAAAATATAAAAATATAAAATAGGTCCTTACACTTACCTACCTTCCTTCAGTTAGCTTTAGAGTAAACAAAGTTTCAAAAACAATGAGGCATCAGCATGGTGCTTGGTGGAAGGTCTTTCTTAGTAATCCAAAACCTTATTACCATGATAGCAACATGTTAAAGTGCAACACTGAATCTCACTTTCACACAATGAGAGTGAAAATACACAATACCTAACTGAATTATGTCAAGTTACACTGAACAAAAGGTAGTTTTAGAAACTACCTGTCAAGTATGTCTATCTGCTGTGGCTTTGGGGAGCCCAGATTCCCTTCATAACTCAATGTGTTGCAATTACCACCTCAGGAGTGTGACTATGCCCTGAATGATGGCCGAGTGTGGGTCTGAGTGGTTAATGGGTTGCTGTCAACAAAGAGAAATGGCCTCATTTCAGCCCATTACTCAAACTCTGCATACCAAGCTCTTGTTTCTGAATGTAACATGTGGTTAAGGGACATACAATAACTCACCCAAATAGGGCCTACTGAGGTTATAGAAGAAAAGAAACTGGAGGTTTTCCTCAGGGATCAAGGAACAATACCCACAACTCAAAGCTGCGTGCTTCGTCATGAAGAACCCAAAGCCAGCAGAGATGTGCCACTCAACACGCAAGCCCTCATGCGTGCTGTCCTCTGTACGACCCTCTGAATCATCGTCAAGGGGGAAGGATTAATCACTTCGTGGAGAGAAGATGAGTTCTTTGAGCTTCTAGGAAGTCTCTTCTGAATGGAAAGGGATAATTTTCTAGTATTCATAAGCACTAAGAAAGCCTAGACCCTATTCTGTCCCACTTTCAGAATTCGCCTTTTTATCCTTCAGAACAGAGGGAGAATTGGTTTCATTAAAAGAGCAAGTGCTGGGGATGCCTGGGTGGCTCAGTGGGTTAAGCCTCCCCCTTCGCCTCAGGTCATGATCTCAGGGTCCTGGGATCGAGCCCCACATCAGGCTCTCTGCTCAGCAAGGAGCCTACTTGCCCCCTCTCTCTGCCTGCCTCTCTGCCTACTTGTGATCTCTGTCTGTCAAATAAGTAAGATCGATCTTAAAAAAAAAAAAAAAAGAGCAAGTACTGGGGTGCCTGGGTGGCTCAGTGGGTTAAAACCTCTGCCTTTGGCTCAGGTCATGTTCCCAGGGTCCTGGGATCGAGCCCCACACTGGACTCTCTGCTCAGCAGGGAGTCTGCTTCCCCCTCTCTCTCTGCCTGCCTCTCTGCCTACCTGTGATCTCTGTCTGTCAAATAAATAAATTTTTTAAAAAATAAAAAACAAGAGCAAGTGCTTTTCAGAGATTTAAAGCACAGTATAGAGAATACAGTCAATATTATAACTTTGTATGGTTAATAGATGGTAGCTACACTTATCTTTAGTGGTCATTTCATAATGTATGTAAATGTCAAATCACTATATTATACACTGAAAGTAGTAAGATATTGTTTATCAACAATATTTCAATTAAAAGAAAGATCAAGTGCTTTTATGTTAGTCCCCTCGGCTCAATACCATAGAAGGTGTTCAAAAAATATCACTTCTAAGTTCTTTCTCCTCTTATCAAAATCCCTGTAACTGAAAAAATGTGGAAACAGGGGACCATATGGCATAAGGCAGGTCTAAGCGTAGACATCTTGAATGATGAAAGTCTAAGTAACCCAGAAAGAAAAAAATTATGTTCCTACCTTAAAACACAAGTCTGAGGATAAAATGTGTTCTATGGTAAAGCAGAAACTGTAATGTACTAAGTAAATGGAAATAGTGGTGCTATCTAAGCTACTAGTATAACCCACCAAAGACACAGTTTGGGGGGATTTTCTGGCCAGTCTTGAAAGATGATCCTGTACTAAAAACTGTGTTGATGTTCTTCCTACATTATCACCTTCTTCTTTACAAGCCCCTGAAGTGAACATTATCCCACCCACTTAAATTAGAAGAAACGGCAGCCTGATGTGATTAAGTAACACACTGATGTTCCCACAACCCATACAAGGCAGAGCCTGAATTCTATTCCAAGCTTCTCTGAGTCTCCACATGTCCCCACGCTGCCTCCCAGCGGCAGAGAAGATAAGGAATGGGAGAAAAGCAAGAAAATTTTGGGAAAGCTTCAAATACGGTCCTGATCTGAAAGAAAGCTTCCTGTTCTAAGAAACCTAGTCATTCTGACAAGCCAAGAAGCTCAAAAATATCTGTGAACCCATGAAGAAAATGAGATGTCTGCTTTCCACAGTTAGAGGGAGAGATTCCAATTATCATCACAATTCTGATTTTGCAGCTAAATGGCGCCCACTTGGTCACTGTTGATCCAGAAGGTCATCGTTCTCATTCTTCAGAGGCTTCCAAGAGACAAGGAAATTCAGCACCCACTCCAGAGTCTTTACCTCTCCCAGGTCAACCGTGGAATCTCCCCCATGCTTCTTGAATTACCACAGAGCTTCTCGATTGGCAGTTCTGTCCAAAGCCTACCCAAAAATTTAAGGAGGGAGGGAACTAAGGAGAGAGCATCTAGGGAAAATCCTGGAAGCCCACTGGCCATAAAAGACAGAATAAACAGATAGGGAATGACAAGGGCCACAAAGGATTTAATTACTCTTCTGCTGCATTAAGTGACTATTGAAAGAACTTAGCTCATCATGGAACCTCCCATGAAAGCAAAACCAAAAGCATTCTTACAACATTTTTTATTTTGCTAATAGCCCCAGTCTCATCTTTTTCCATTTCCCTTCCTACCTGCCCCCTTTCCTTTCTGCAAATGTCTCTCAGGATCCAGCTCCAAGTCTGCAATGACTGCGGCTTCACTCCTCAGTGCTACTGGGGACCGACACAGTGAATGGGAGATGGGGAGGGAAAACAAACCTCCATTGTTTTTGCACAAGAACAAGTCAGTGCTTAATCTAATGCAAACATAATTACTTTGACTTAAACAAAAGGGGAAACAAATAAAAAGGAAAAAAAAAACCCTAATGTTTACAGCATAGGCTGTCTGCTCAGAAATAAACAATTATGTGGGTATCAGATAGGCATCACACTCCTCCCTTCAGCGGCTGCTCTTCTGCAACAAATCTGAAAGGCATTTAAAAAGAAGGTTAGAAGCAGAAGCTGGAAGTCTTAACTCTTCTCTGCTTATCTTCAACAGTTCCCATTTTAGTTCCCATCATTGCTTCAGCTTGAATATGAATAAAAATGAATAGAAGGTTGGCACTTTGGGAAAAAGCATTAGAGCTGGGTGTCAGGAAGTGAAATGTTTAAATTTTTTTTTCCATTGATCTTTGCATGGGATTGATCCCTTTGATATTCCCAAACAGAGAAAGAGCCAGAAGGGATATTCATGTATTCATTCAACAAATATTTATAGCCCACCTGCTCTGTGACAGGTGTTGTGAGCGACACAGAAATGAGGACTGTCCTCTTAGAGCAGACAGTCTAGTGGAAAGAGTTAAAAAAAAAAAAGAACAAATAATTATGCAAATAAGCACAGGAAAGAATGTGTTGATGTGAGAGGATGTAACAGGGAAGCCTAAACTTCAGCAGAGTGATGGAGAAGAGTGGTCAGGAATAGGCTTGCTTGCTTGCTTGCTTTTTTTTTTTTCTTTTTTGCTGGTTTTTTGTTTGTTTGTTTTTTGATTGTTTTGTTTTCAAATATTTTATTTATTTATCTGAGAAGAGAGACCAGGAGAGCAGGGTGAGGCAGGGTGAGGGACAGAGGGAGAAGCAGACTCCCTGCTGAACAGGGAGCCCAGTGCAGGGCTCAATCCCAGGACCCTTGGATTATGACCTGAGCTGAAGGCAGATGCTTAACCAACTGAACCACCCAGGCACCCCTAGAAATAGCATTTCTATAAAACTTTCACTTGAGCTGAGACCTTCTACATGAGAAGTCGGCTAGGCAAATGGAAAGAGTTGGGGAGAGAAGTACATGGAGAGACACACAAATTCCAAAATGCTGAGAAGGCCCAGAGAAAGGAAGGGTTGCAACACCTTTAGGAACCAAAAAAGTCAGTATGGTGGTTTCCTACAGCTGCTCTAACAAATTACCCCAATGGAAGCGGCTTAAACCAACAGAAACTTATTCTCTCACAGTTCTGGAAGCCAGAAGTCCTAAATCAAGTTGTTGGCAAAGCTAATTCTCTTAAGAGGCTGGACAGGAGACTCCTTCCCTCCCTATTGCTCTGTCTAGAGATTCCAGATGTTTCCTTGGCTTGGGACAATGCAATGCCAATTGTTGCTCCCATCTTCATATGCGCTTCTCTTCCATCTCTTACAAGGATATATGTCATTGGATTTGGGGCCTACCTGGCTAACCGGGCATAACCTCATCTTGAGATCCTTAATTACATCTGTAAAGGCCTTTTCCCAAATTAGGTCATATTTATGTGTACTGGTGGCTAGGACCTGGACATATCTTTTGGAGACTATAATTCAACATACTATAGCCAGCATTGCTGCAAAGTAGTGGGTGTGGCAGTGAGAAAAGTAAAGCAAGATAAACCAGAGAGAGAGGTTAGGGGCAGATTATGCATGCTTTTGGGGCCTTGCTGAATATATTAGTTTGCTACTGCTGCATTAACTAATTACCATAAAGTTAATGGTAAATTACAAATAACACCCATTTATTGTTTCAGAGTTGTGTGGGTCAGAAGTCTGGGCACTATGGTTTAGCTGGGTTCTCAGCTCAGGACCCCATGAGGCTGAAAGCAAGATGTCCACTAAGCCAGGTTCTTACTGGCGGCTCTAAGGAAGCTCACTCAGGTTTTGGACAGCCTTCAGTTCCTTTTCAGTGCCTTGACACGTGGGCGCCTTCAGATTCAAGGCAACAACAGCATCCTGAATCCTCATATTTCAAATCTCCTGACTTCCCTTTCTGCTACCATCCTAGGAGATATTTATTTTTCCAAAGTCTCATGTGATTTCATGGATCACCAGGATAATCCAAGATAAATTGCTATTTTAAGGTCAGATAATCTTTTTAAGGTCAGTAATCTTAATTACATCTACAAAGTTCCTTGTGCCATGTAACATATATATAGCTTCCTAAACCTCTTTTTGGTAGCACTATCAACAAGTTGTTAAGGAAATTGGAAATAGAGAAAAATCCTAACCTCTGATGTCACAGGAAACAGATTAAGATTTTCTTCAATACACTCCTCGGTCAGCTACAAAACACTATGCTGTGTGGAACCTGGGGCTTGGATTCATTGTATCATTTCAATGAATAGTTTCAACAAAAGATTTCACTTCTAATAAAGCAATGGAATCTTTTCTTACCGTGGTTTGAACTAACATCTCAAGTTTTCATCATCCAAACCAGCTTCTAAATCAAGACGCAAATATCAGTTTTTAGCCTATACTGTTTTTGTCAATACTAAAAATATTCACATTAAAAAAAAAAACCAACAGATGGGAGAAGTAATGTGGAAGTGAATTTGAAATGTTGACTATATTGTTGTCATTAGTTAAACTGAAATTTGTAAAACCAACTACCCTGAATCCTGGAAAATGAAACAGAATTTTTTAATTCAAAGTTAGAATAAAAACAAGAGCTTACAGGAGAAGAAACATCAAAAATGCAAGCTCTTCTGTGTTTTCATGAATTTTATTATGTGAACAAAGGAACTACCAGAAATGAAGAAAATGTAAAACTACTCAAATAAGCTCATGGAAACTCGAAGAGCTATGGCCAACACTTTATATATATTACATTTCCTCTTTCATTTAAATCCCATACCAGTCACATAGTCCCTCCCTCCTTGATACTCCTGTTTATAAATCAGTCCCTACCCTACTAAGGTGGGCACTCCAAAAGTGTTTATAGCGTGAATGAAGTTCCTTCCCCACCAGAGTATCAAAGATGTTCCTACTTAGCCCAACCCAAATTTATTACTTCTTTTTTCAACACCTGTGGAAGTCACATTGGAAATACTCATTTGATATGCATTATGTATTCTTTATATTATTATGTGTATACACCTTATTTCCCCACTGGATTGTAAATCCCTTGAGGGCTAAAATTAGAATCTACAGCCTCCTTGTCTTTAAAATGAGGATGAACCTAAAAGGCTGTCATGAGATAATGCAGGTGAAAATAAATAGTACAGTAACCGGCACAGAGAAAATGATGATTAGCTCTCATTTTTTTTCCATCTTTATTATTTTGTTTTCCTCAGTTTGTATTACAGTGTCTTACACATAGTAGGTGCTCAGTAAGTGCATGCCAATGCACTGTGAGTGCTGCAAGTTCAAGGAAAAGTTAATGTAAGTCAAAGGTTAAAGGGCAAGATCTAGGAATTATAGCTTACATGAGGAAACAGGAGTTCTATTCTTGACATTGGCTTTAGCAATCGATGATTGGATAATTGGGCTATTATCATTGTTTAAAAAGTTTTAGAACAAATTTTTAATTCATAATAGTACTATGGTATTTTAAATGTCACCAGAAAGACAGCATTTTCAATAACAGATGTTAAGGGGGAAAGCTGGAATTCTGTCCGAATAGAAATGTAAATGCTGCTTCTACTCAAGGTTAGGATGGTTTGGGTCATTAAGCAGAGTTTGGATCTTATTTAACAAGTAATATGAGATACCTTCATATGAGATCTGAAATACCTCCAAAACCATCCCCTGATCAGTAAGCTGTAAAGTGCTGACATCGCATACTAGAGCATATAACACAGCTGGCTCTCCACTCCACAATTTTCTCCACATGATCTACCTCAGTGGATAACCTTCTTGCTCAGTGTGTTTTTTAAAAAGATTTTGTTTGTTTTATTTTTTATTATTTATTTATTTATTTGAGTGAGCAAGAGAGAGAGAGAGAACAGGAGCAGGGGGAGTGACCGGCAGAGGCAGAGGGAGAGGGAGAAGCCGACTCCCCACTGAGCAGGGAGTCTGATAGAGGGGGCCTGAGCTGAAGGCAGATGTTTAACTGACTGCACCTTCCAGGCTCCCAAAGATGTTACTTATTTTAAAGAGAGAGAGAAAGAGTACCATTTGGAGGGCCAGAAGGAGAGGGAGAGAGAGAATCTCAAGTAGACTCTGGACTAAGAACAGAACCCCATGCAAGGATCCAATCTCACGACCTTGGCATCGTGACCTGAGCCAAAATCAAGAGTCAGATGCTTAACCAACTGAGGCACCCAGGCACCCCCCTGCTCAGTGATTTTTTTGGGTGCTTCTACCATTGCAGAAAGTGGTAGATCTGAATGGGAAACTAGGATTTCATAACTATAACTAAAAAAAAAAAACAACCACAATCAAATTTATTCCATCAACACACTGCAACTTCATATTCCCCTAAACCTACTATAAGTGAATAATATAAGAAAGAAACTCTCATAAACATACAAACGACAATCTCAGGAAAATCATATTATTGGTAAAAGAAGCCTTCTTTGAGAAAGCAATTGCTGAGGCTTAAGATAAGAAAGGGCAACTGTCCTAGAAGACACAGAGACAGGAGAAATAATGAAAAGTGGAACGGCAGCTGTGCGGAAGTGCACTGGCAGGGCGTTGGGGGGGGGGGCGGGCGGAGAGGGGGGAACAAACGTTAAAATGAGAGAGAACACACAGAATCTCTGAGATGTATTTAAATCTCAGAACCAAACTAGCTATCCAGAGGGAGCTGCTTTTCATCTTCTGAATTGACACAAGCCTTTTGAAACCTCTGTGCCTTTGACCTTCCATTATTGCAGAACACAGCCACCTGCCTTGACCCCTCCCCTGAGCCCCGAGGCGGAGGTGCCAGAGACGGGTGCCCTCAGCCACTCTGGAGTAGCATGAGGCTTTTGCTGCTCTCACTTCAAAACCGGCCAGATCAGGAGCTGTGAGTCTTGCAAGAAAAGGTTTTTCTCTCAGAGCCTGTGTTTTTGGTGAGCAATGTAATACATCAAAGCAGAGAAGAGATGCAATCATGCAGGGAATGATTTCAAAAACTTTAATGAACCGTTTAAAATAAACTCATTTGAAGGTAATTTAACAACACCACTTTTACAATTAAAAATACTATTTCAGCATGCAAATGCAGAACATTAGTCCCATGTCAGGATGGAAAATGAAGTGAAACTGAGGGGCTTTTGAAACATGAATGCCATCTCAGTAATTTCTCATCACTCCACGGTGCTCTTAGGCAGCCTAATGAAAGAATGAATTGATTTAAACAACATTTTGTTGGAGCAATGGGGTTTGAGGAATTAAATTAACTTGATGGTTAGTTGTAAGAGCTAGGCTTGGAACTGGCATTATATTGTTACTAAAATTAATTTCTATCATTTCCTAAATTCTATTTGGATATTTTTTTCTATTTATTCCTAAAATACCAACCAAGGGGTTCAGGAATTAGCAGAAGACTTTATCAGTCCTCTTCGATATATTAACATTTGCTTGAAAATGTGTATGTTAAGGCAAAATTATACTCTCTGGAAAAACAAATTGGACTCCAGATGCTGCCCCCAGGAACTGTAGTAGCAGCTGAACCTGACTTTGAAGGGTAAGAGGAATGACAAGCTGGCACATGGACTGAGCCAAAACAGCAATTCTCAGTCTTTTCCTTCACTGTGACACAGTTGACAAATCACATTTACGTAACACATCCATGACTGTTCCAGGTTACAGATCTCAGCCGTGCTAAGATGGGCTACAGGTCATGGGCAATTCTCAATTCTCAATTCTTCAACAGAGAAGCTCCTTTCACACTTGAAGGAGATCAGAACACTAGCAAGCAAAAGTGACATTATGTAAACTTCCATAAGCTCAAGTTCTTAAAAAGTAGGCCATAAATTTTGTATCCTAACTGCTACAAAAAAGAAGAGATTTGAAAAATAACAGATATTAATAAATGAGGTGACAACTTATTGACATGCAAATGTTCTCATGCAAAGTTTTCCTCTTTCTATAAATCTAAAGCTAGTTTTTTATTATGTATTTATTATTTGAGAGAGAGAGACCAGGGGAGCATGCAGAGGGAGAGGAGAGAGACAATCTTCAGACTCCTCTACACGGGGCTTGATCCCAGGATCCTGAGACCATGACCTGAACTGAAATCAAGAGTCAGACACCCAAAAGACTAAGCCACCCAAGCGCCCCTACCCTTAGTTTTTTAATACCAGACTCACAAGATAATATTAAGCTCAGATGTTCTCTTGATAAAAACAATATTATTGGTAATAACTTTTACCATGATTGAGAAGTTTGGAATAGGACATTCCAAGCACAGATTGTGCATTCTCCATTAAATTCCACATAAACTGTCCAAGATAATAGCCCCATTTTAAGTGAAAACAAACGAGGATTCAAACTTGCCCAGAATTCTAGAGTTGGCAAATGGTGGAACTAGGGTTTGGTTAAAGGTCTAAGTCTGCTGTGATTTGGTAGTCACATGTTACCAACGTCCCCTGTCCCATGAAAGAAAAAAATCAGGTACAAATATGATGCTTTCATTTTTCCTTTTCTCTCATGTAAAACCTCATGATCCAAAGAAACACTACTCTCTTTCAAAGCACTCTCTTGGGAGGCTATACACATATTCCACCAGAATCCATTTGCTCTATGGAAGGTTGGAAGAAACCTTCAAATCCAATTTGTGAGTCAAGTGAGAAAAGGTCTCATTTCCACTCAAACTTCCTATGATAAACAAATGTAAATTTAAAAATGGTGTCTCTATCTTGCTCACCCACCTAATCTCTGTAGAAAGTTTTCAACAAGAACTTATAACATGTTTTTAGCAAAGACAAAATCATTAAAACATGCACATAACGTCTGAGGAGACTATTTTGAAGGACACAACAGATGTTCAAAATTTTAAATTCTACTATATCTATTTTTTATGGTCTTTGCTTTTAGAGTAGTTTTAGGTTTATGGCAATACTGAGCAGAAGGTAGAGAAAATTCCCATGTACCACCTTTCCCAATACAGTTTCCCCATTAGTAATATCTGCCTTCATGTTGTACATTTGATACAACTGATGACCTAATAGTGATACATTATTATTAACTAAATTGCATAGTATACAGTAATGTTCATTCTTGGTATAGTACAGGTCTATGGGTCTTGACAACTGTATAATGTCATGTATCCATTAGAATATGACACAGAATAATTCTGGCTGTAAACCTTTTGTGCTTCAACTATTCATTCCTCTCTCCCTACCTCCAAGCCACAGGAAACCACTGATCAATTTACTGCCTCCGTAGTTTTGCCCTTTCCAGAACAAGATAGAGTTGGAATCATGAAGTATGTCACCTTTTCAGATTAGCTTCTTTCACTTAGAGGTATTCACTTAAGTTTCACCCATGTCTTTTTATGGCTTTATAGCAACGTGTTAAAAGAAACAGTACGAAGATGTTTATCTTCCATCTTACATCCGCATTTCAAAAAAGTACATAGAGAAAAAGACTAAAAGGGGTTGAACAAAATGCACTAGGATGGTGAGGTCATGGTTTGTGGAGTTGTTTTGCCTATTTCCAGATTTCGGTTTATAGAGATATATTTTAAAACACTGTTCAAGGGGCGCCTGGGTGGCTCAGTTGTTAAGTGTCTGCCTTCGGTTCAGGTCATGATCCCAGGGTCCTGGGATCGAGCCCCATACGAAGCTCCCTACTCAGCGGGGAGCCTATTTCTCCCTCTCCCTCTGTCTGCTGCTCCCCCTGATTGTGCACACGCTCGCTCTCTCTCTCCTTCTCTGTGTCAAATGAATAAATAAAATATTTTTAAAAATTTTTAAAAACACTTCAAAAAAGCAAAGAAGGAAATCAATCATATCTCCTCATTGCTCTTTTCCATTTATTTGACATTCTGGTTAATGCATTTCTCTCCCACTTCTTTCCCCATATATGGTTTATTTGAGCTGAGAATAAAAATTATGTGCATCCTTTGAAAGAGAGAGAGGAAAAGGCAAGAGATAGAATATAAAAAGGGCAAGGGAAAGAGACATATTTGGAAAGAGTCAGTGATGTTTCAGATAAACCCATGAGTATTCATAGCCCCCTTGTGAAATTATAAACACTTATGGTCAAAGAAGACAAACATCATGGCAGTGAATTAAGTGTTACTTAGTCCTTCTGTGCAGGGTCTCCTGCTCAGGAAAATCATACTTCTCAGCCCAAGGCAAATAAACGGTAGTTCTCATTATAGCCATGGTGCACTGAGCCCTTTTCTTGTGTCCGACATCATGCTGTATGCACTTTGCACACAGTATTTTTTACAAACCTCTCAGCACTACTATGAGACAGACGTTTAACAAATGAGGTTGAACAAGAACGTTGGCGCCAGACCTGGACTGGACTCAAAAGCCTGCTCATCTCTACTAGACACTGCCGCAGGTTACAGTCTATGAAATCCACACGCCTTCTTATCACCAACTGTACCTTCTCCTCTAGAGCTGAGAGTTACCCTGGAGGGGAGGAGGGAGAGCGTTTGAACCAAAGACCAGCATTTAGAACTACCCAGAGGTTTCCCAAGATAAATGGGAGAATTCAGTAATTAATGTATTTTTAAAAAGCCCTTGAATGGAGATAATTCAGACCCAAGTTTCCCTATCTGGTACCACATGAGGGGTTGAGGACCATCAAACCTAGATACAAAGCCCAGCTCCGTCTCTCCATTCCCATGTGACTGCTCTTATCCTCAACGGCTTAATCTATAAACCGGGGATCGAGTAAAGAGGTTATTAAATAAAAATCCACTCAACCAATCCTTTAATTTAAAAATGTAATGAAGCTCTTTATGGTGCAAAAATAGAAACTCCAGGCTCAAAACATTTGGCACTGAGTGGCATTCGAGCCTCAGTTCCTGTCTCCACCACCTACTAGAGTAACCTTGGGCAAATTGGTTTTTTTGTTTTGTTTTGTTTTGTTTTGGGGTTTTGTTTGTTTGTTTGTTTGTTTTTCTCAAACAGCAAGAAGAGGGAGGGGCTGAGGGAGAGAGAGAGAGAGAATCTTAAGCAGGCTGCACACTCAGCACGGAGCCTGATGAGGGATTCAATCTCAAGACCTTGAGATCAAGACCTGAGCCAAAATCAAGAGTCAGACACTCAACCAACTAAGCTGGATGCTCAACAATCCAGAAGCCCCAACCAGGGGCAAATCCTTACCCTCTGCATCTCTTCTGCCTCATCCCCAAAACAGGGATATTGGTGCCTGGCTCTCTAGGTTGTTATGAGGATTAAAATGGATAAACCTCATTAAAATGGGTAAACCCCTATAGGGGCACCTGGGTGGCTCAGTGGGTTAAGCCTTTGCCTTCAGTTCAGGTCATGATCTCAGGGTCCTGGGATCGAGCCCCGCATAGGGCTCTCTGCTCAGCAGGGAGCCTGCTACCCTCCCCCCACCTACTTGTGAACTCTGTCAAATAAATAAATAAAATGTTTAAAAAACAATGGATAACTAGAGGCCTTGCAACCTGCTCCAGAGCCACCCAGGCCACTCAACCATGGTCAAACCAGCATGTTCTTTGACGTTGCCGTGGCCGGTGAGCCCTTGGGTTGGATCTCCTTCAAGCTGTTTACTTGAAGACTGTAGAAAGACAGTAGAAAACTCTCATGCCTTGAGCACTGGGGAGAGAGGATCTCATTAAAAAGGGTTTTCCTTTCAAAGGATTATTCAGGGAATTTTGTGCAAGGGAGGGGACTTCACACACCATAATGGCACTGGTGGCAAGTGCGCCTACCTATGGGGAGAAATCTGATGTTGAGAATTTCATCCTGAAGCACATGGGTCCTGGCATCTTGTCCATGGCAAATGCTGGACCCAATACAAATGGTTCCCAGCTCTTCAACTGCACTGCCAAGACTGAGGGGTTGTATGGCAAGCATGTGGTCTTTGGCAAGGTCAAAGAGGGCATGAATACTGTGGAAGCCATGGATAGCTCTGGATCCAGGAATGGCAAGACCAACAAGAAGATCACCAATGCAGACTGTGGACAAATCTAATAAATTTTACTCATGTTTTATCTTAACTACCAGCCCATTCCTTCTGTAGCTCAAGAGAGTACCCCTTCACTCCCATTTGCTTGAAATATCCTACAAGCTTTGTGCTCTTGCTGCAGATCTGTAGGTTCCATATTTTCCTTATTCCCCTCCAAATATAGCTGGATTGCAGAGTTACGTTTATGATTTTGACATAAAAACTAAACAACAGTAACTAACTAACTAAATAAAGAAATAAGTAAATAAAATGGGTAACTACATAGTAAGAATTAATAAGTCATATTCCTAAGATTGGTTTTAATGAGGCTGTTTCTCCAAGGATTGTGGGGGTGGGGGAGGATTTAATTACCAACATGAAAGACAGTAACTCAGAGACCGTTCCTATGACATGAGTGAAGGTCATTCCATTAAAACACTGGCATTGCAGCAAAGACAAGGGAGTCAGAAGCAAACACCAGGTATGTTACAGTGAAGAAGTCAAGGTCAGGGTGAGAAGAAGACTAAGTCAAGGTCAGAGTGAGGAGAAGAATATGTGACCCACACTGCATATTCTAATCAGCATAATCTAGAAGTGATGGTGTCCTGTAAGGGATCCTGGCTATGGCATAACATTACCAATAACCCTTTCCTGGTCTCATCATTTAACTCTGAATTCTTTTTTTTATTTGTTTTTTTATTTTTTTTTTTTTAACTCTGAATTCTTGAAAAATTTATTGAACTTTTGTGAGCCTCTGATTCTTCATTTATAAAATGGGAATAAGAAGACAGTCCTGGTAGAGTTATTTTGAGGATCATATTAGGAGCACTAAACATGTATATTACCTAGAAAATGACTGGCTGACCTCAAATAGGAATTTATTAGCTTTTTGCCTCTGTAGAGCTAAATGGGCCAAGAGGAAAAGATAAAAGACCTACAAATATCTACACATCATCCTCATCAGAAAAGTTATGTCATCACACTCTATTTTCTCTGCTCAAATCTCCCTTAACAAACTAGAACATTGTACATAACCTCATGTATTTAAAAAGACATAGCAAGGAAATGGTTATCCATTGTACTTTGACCCAGTAGGATCTATTCTGTGTCATTCATTCAGTCAGTCCTCTCAACCTTTCATTTCTTATTGAGATATGCTTTCTTTCATGATATTTCCATAACTCCACTCTCCCCTCACATCTGTAGATCGGTGGGACCCAGAAACCAGGGGAACACTTGAATTTTGGTTTTTGTAAGTGGAACCAACATTTCACTGATCCTCCTTCCCACATCAGGGGACAATTTCTCCTTGGCTCAAGAAACACAACTCAGCTCCTATCAAACTAACTTATTTTAATTGAACTCAGTTTTCCAATACTTAATTTGAAACAGAAAGTGAACACAACCCCCCCAGTGTCTGTGAGAACCATCTGGTGGGAGCCGCCCCACTGAAGCCCCAACTTGCCTGCATGCGTCTTTTGGGTCTGGGCATTGAGATCTCACTGCGAATTTAAACAGTGTTTGGCTGAGACCAACCTTTTCACAGGTTTCTCTCACCCTTTCTGTCAAAATTGAGTCCTGAGTTCATCTCCTTATACTGTATCAGAATCCCTTGATTCCAGACCAGTTTTCCTACCTGATGCCAAGGCTGCTTGGTGTTATACACTATCTCTCCTCCCTCAGACGGACAACTTAGAAATCCTTGTAACGCATTCAACTTCAACTTCTCCCAATCTCCTTAAAAGCAAGCTATTCGACCTCACACCCACTAGGACAGTTACTGTCAAGATCAAAACAAAATGACAAGTGTTGGTGAGGAGAAATCACAACTCTTGTGCACAACTCTTGGGCATTGGTGGGAATGTAAAATGTCGCAGTCACTTGGAAAACAGTATGGCAATTCTTCAAAAAAATTAAAAATAGAATTACGATATGATCCAGGAATTACACTTCTGAATGTACATACACACACACACACACACACACACACACACAGAGTATTATTCAATCTTAAAAAAGAAAGGAAATCCTGACACATACTACAACAAGGATGAATCTTGAGGACATTGTGATTAAGTAAACTGGTCACAAAAGACAAATACTGTAGAATTCTACTTATACAAAGTACCTAAAGTAGTCAAATTCAGATACAGGAAGTAGACTGGTGGTTTCCAAGAACTGGGGGAGGGGGAAGTGGGGGCTGTTGTCGCATGGGTATAGAGTTTCAGTTTTACAAGATGAAAAGAGTTCTGGAGATTATTTACACAACAACAATTAATGTTCTTAACATATTGAAATGCACACACTTAAGAGTGGTTAAAATGCCAAATCTTATGTCATACGTAGTTTACGATCATTAAAAATTTTTAACTCTTTTTTTTAAAAATAAGCTGTCCAACTTGCCAGCTGGTTGCTTCTCTCCTGTGCTTATCCTAAGCATTGCTGTCCCACCAAAGTGTAACTTGGGCTACAGCTCACCCTGTGACATCCCACTAAGCTAGACAGATGGAACCACAGGGAGTTTTGACCCACAGTACCCAGCAAAGACATAAATTGTCACTGAAAATAGAATAAACATTGTGGAAAGAATTCATGACATTTGTCAGGTTAAAGAACATTAAGGAATGAGAATAAGTCTAAAGAAGGAAGGGAGGAAGGAGGGAGGGAGGGAGAAATAAAGGAAGAAAGGAGGGAAGGAAAAGAAAAGTGAGCTAGTGCTCACAAAAGGAATTAAGGGAGTCTGAGGAGGGCTTTGCAAATACGCTGAGAAAGAGAGGCTCAGGAGAAAATGAGCTGCCTAATGAAAGAGGAGGCATACTAAATTAATTATGCCTTTGAAATATTGACCTCATTTCTTAAAGCTATCACAATCCTGAAAAGAAAGAAAAGGCATTTGTATGAGTGAGAAGTAATGGAGCCTGTGAGGAATTAGCCCTCCATCAAGACCAATAAAAGGATGTTTTGAGAACTGGAACAAACGCACATCAACAGGTCCCAGTGTCTCACTTACAGGCAATCTACTGAATTAGCACTTAGAATTTCTCTTCTTAAAAAAAAAAAGGTATAAACACCTCTGAAAGATCAGGGGAAGAGCAATGTAGACAGCACAGCCCAAAGCAAAAAGACGCTCAAAACAGTAGACTTCTTAGGCTGGTGGCTCTAAAAATAGAGACAAAATATATAAATATCAAGGCCCTTATCAAAATGAACACTACATTGCGCTTCAGGGTTTTCTTTTTCCAATCAAACTGATAAAATAAGAGTGTTCGTTGTTGGAACTCTTACTAAATCCCCTCTTCATTATTTATTAACTGAACAACATAAGCAAGTTACTTTCAGAGTTTAATTTTTCTAGTTCCATTTTCTTCTCTTCATGTTTTACTTGAGGAGTTGTTTTGTTTTTTTGTTTTTGAATAGTGCCTGGTGTGCCAGAAATGTTCATCACTACTGATCACTAGCATCACTCCATCCAGAACGAACAGATTATCCTTATCTCTCCCTTGAGTCCCCACTTCCTGAATCTGTTCACTGGAATCTGTTTGAATCTGTTTCTCTGAGAAGTCACTGTACTTGCTCGGTGTGGAGAGTCAGGCTGCACGGTGGAGGCACAGGCTGAGTGGCTTTGGAAAGCTTGGGTTCAAATCCCAGCTTTCCACTTACTAATCGTGTGACTTGAGGCAAGTCATTGGACTTCTCCGTATCTCCGCTTCCTCAACTACAATATAGGAAAAATGAGGCCTATCTTTCAGGGCTATCTTTGAGGACTAAATGAGATTATATATAGAAAGGATTTAGTATAGTAGACAATCAATAGCAAGCACTCATGAGAAGGTATTATTATTGTTGTTATATTAACAATATTGTCTCTTAACTTCATAAAATGGAAGCTCTTCTTTTGTGAAACCAGGCTGGCCTATGTACTCAGAGTAAAAAGGTAACTTGAAAGAGCAAAGCTATACCCTTTGGCCTAGTATCTTTGTTGAAATCTCACGTACGGAATTTATACCGTCTTTTTAAAACTGAAAGTAGGCATAAGAATTAACTTTAAAAATAGAAAATGTGGAGATAGTGAGTCATTCACAATTTAGAATAAAATGGTTTACATTTTTTTTTTCTTAACAGCTATTAAAATCAGTGCAGAGAAAAAGGAGGGATTTTAATGATGGAGGAAAAAGTTAGGAATGATAAGGGCTCAGCCTTTAAAAAAAGGCCCAGATTTGAGATTGCTGTGATGGGTTGCGGAGAGTGGAGAGCAGCTGGGAATCAGAAAAGGAACAGGAGTACCATTTCACTTATCCATCCATCCATCCATCCAGTAATTCAACCATTATCATTTAGCATCTACTACACTCAATGTCTACATCCCTAGCACCAAACACAAAGAGACACCATTCTTATGTTCAAAGAGTCTAGAGTATAGTGGGATAAATAAACTTGTAATCAGCACAGCACAGCACATATTCATTATTTTGGAAACAAAGAATGACTGAGGGATGGTGAGGCGAAAGGTGGGATAAAGTCATTGAATGGGTCCTAGAAAAAGCATCATATAAGCTATCTCCACGAGGTCTCAACAGAAGAGAGCTGGAGGGGGCAAATTTCAGGTAGAGGGAATGAAGGCACGACAAAGTTTGATCGACTGGAGAGCCACAGGCAATTCTACAAGATTCTCTCACAGGCCAATGACAAGAAAGATGGAAGGGGTGGGAAACACACCAAACAGGTGCCTAACTAGACTCACTGAATGGTTTTTAGGCAAAGAAGTGACACAAACACATTTGCCTTTTAGGAAGAAGATGGTGACTGTCTTGGAAATGACTGGCCAGAGGGGATCAAGACTGAACAAAGGCAGACCAGCACAGAGTTTAAAAGGCATCACGAGATGCCGGCAACGGGAACTAAGGCAGCTGTAGCAGTAAGGGAAGGTAGATGTAGTTCAGAAACCAGAAGTGAGAGGATTCGCTGACCCCATGTTCGCAGGAAGAGTGAGTCTCTTCACATTCACATTCACATGGAATGCGAGTCGGGGTTCTGGTTTGGGTAGCCGAATGGACGAGAGTGATACTAAAGTCAGACAGACTAAGAGAAGAATGCAAGCCCAGGGCCTATAGGAAGCGCCGGCTTTCTATGGGAAAAGCAACTGGACTTAATTCATTTGAAAGAACACTTGGAATGAAAAGACTGTAATAATTGCAAAAGATCGCTTCATTATTCTCATCTGACATACCAATAATCGGAGGTCCACATCCTTCCACGTCTCAGCTGCTTCCTGTAACTGAAGACTGACAGTACAGCACAGAAACAGCATCAGTGCATAAACGCGAGCACCATAAACTTTAATGAGCTTGAAAAAATAGCTAAATAAGTGTTAATTCCTCTCAACAGCTGGAACTTTCCCTCCTAGCGTTGCTAAGCATTAATAACATATTTCTGTGGGTAAACCCAGGGAAGTTGAGCTAGAAGAAGTTCCTTCTCAAAAGATCCTGGTGACTACTTTGTCCCCTAAAGCTGGCCAGAACCTGGAAACAAGGCCAGACCTTTTTTCTTTTTAAGATTTTTTTTTTTAATTTTTCTTTATTTGACAGAGAGAGAGAGTGAGAGAGGGAACACAAGCAGGGGGAGTGGGAGAGTGAGAAGCAGGCTTCCCCGTGGAGCAGGGAGCCTGATGTGGAGCTTAATCCCAGGACCCTGGGATCATGACCTAAGCCGAAGGTAGACACTTAACTGACTAAGCCATGCAGGTGCCACCCCTTTCTCAAGATTTTATTTATTTATTTGACAGAGAGCTAGAAAGCACAAGTAGGCAGAGCAGCAGGCAGAGGAAGAAGGAGAAGCAGACTCTACACTGAGCAGGGAGACCAATACGGGGCTCCATCCCAGGACCATAGGATCATGACCTGAGGTGACCTGAGAATCTACAGGACCAGAATACCTACAGGCGGTAAGACAGCACTCACCCAGAGTTCCACCCAGGCTGTCTTCCTATCATTCCCACACATCTATCTGACCACCACATGATTACCTAGCAGGAAAATAGTATAAGAAGCTGCCATTTACCGAAGGTTCACAAAGTACCCAGACCTGTGCTAAATGCTAATTAAAACCTAATTAATTAAATTTAATTAAATTAAGTTAAATTAAATTAAATTAATAAAAACCTAAATTAATTCTCGTAACCACCACCCTGTGAACTGAATACCATTATTCCCATGCCCATTTTGGAGATGGAGAAAGGAAGGCTTGAAGAAGAGAAGCAATTTCTCCAAGGTTTTGCAGCAAGTAGCATAGCCAAGTTTCAAGGAGGGATCTCTTTGCTGCCAAAACCAGTTCTCTTAACCACTATATCTAGATCGCTCTGGGCCCAATTTTTAACTTTGTCAGGAAAATCCTACAATATGTGCCAACTTTGCTCGGAAACTGTAATCAGTCTGGTTCCATTTTCCATTTGGAGTCCGAAGACCTGACCATTCATTATGCCCACCACAGGACAACCCGCCAATAAGTGTGTGATTCCAGGTACAGGCTTAGGCTTTGGTATTAGAACTACAAAGACAGATAGATAAATATTATTACTTGGAGCTGTACAACTCCCTAATATAGTATATTTCTGTAATATTTCCTCTGGGCTTTTCATAGCAGTGGTATGTTTTTTTAGCATTCCTGCACTTTTTGCCATTTTAATCTGTCCTGAATAGAATAATATTCTAGGTCGGTCAAAAGTGCCATTTCCTTTTACGGCCAAGGTTTTTCACAAAGATACTAAATAATATAAATGATGTTTTATTTGATGGCTGTTTTATGCGTTCTGGAGCCTCTGGTGGGACGAGACGCTTGGGTGTCCCCTGTAAATCTTATAAGCTTCCCGATCGGTTGCAGCTGTCAAGATCCCCCCTGGAAAATTTAAATCTCTGCTTAAAACATTAACTTCTTCATTTAATTTTTTATTGCTAAGGGTTTACAGCTGACTTTATGGCCCTGGGATGATTAATTTTTAATGCCTTTCTTTCTTTCTTCTTTGATCAACTTCCCCCATTTTCAATTTGAATGCAATTGTACCTTTCCGAAAAGCATTTGTCACTTGCTGGTTTGCATATTTCAGGCAACCTGAGGCGGCTGGTGCAGAGTGGAAGGCAGGTGCTCCTGCAGGAATAACTGCAGACAGACAGTAACTCTCTGCCTTTCCTGTGACTCCTGTTGATAGCAATTCTCTGGCATCAGTAAATCTTGTGGTTCTAGGTCTTGGCAGGCAATGAATTCCCTGAGAGGGTTATGCTACTAAACCCTGGCATTGTCATGCATAAGGTATGGACTGAGTCGCATCTTTCAAAACCAGTGAACCATGATTATGGAAAACAAATATGAGAAACCTACCTTAAAAACAATTCATACTTTCTCCCACCCATCCACCAAAACACAAAACAAACCCAAAAGTAATTGGAGATTTGGTTTGCAAGTCATAACGTCCTTGGCTTTTATATTCACACAGCATATAGCCATTTAAATGTTGGAGCACATTTAATGACAAAGGGAAATTATTCACTATAAATTCAGGGGCAAAGAGCAGGTTACAAGATAGAATATGGAATATTCCTTAAGAAGATATATTTATGCATAAAAAGACTGGGCAAATTAATAATGATTCTCTCTAGGGATGAAAGAAATAAGTGTTCAGTTTGTTCTTTGTTTCTCAGTGCCTCCCAAGGTTTCTATATGACTACATATTTTGTAATTTTAAAAAATGGGTTTTAACTTAAAATAGAATTTCCTTGCATTTAGGATAATAATTTAAAATAAATGAACCGGAGACCAAATTCTTAAGAGCATAAAGGAGAAATGGAAGATGTCAGAAATAAACTATAATATTTATCAATATATTCAGGGCACTGATAGGAGTATGACATTCCTAATTCTTAAGGTTGTAGACGTTTTACCCACATTTTACAAAAATGAAAATGGGCTCAGAAATTGTCAAGTTTGCAAAGATTAGACTCGAGGTAAATAAATCCCAGATCCCTATGACTTCAAAATGCATGCTATTATCACTGTGTTATACACCTCAATTGAAGTACATTTCTACACACAACTGAGCTACCACATAGATTCAATTATTTTATAGGGGAGAAGTACTGACTCCCAGCCCCAGCGTTAAATCAAGAGCATATTTCTAACCCGTTTTAGTCTTGCTTTTTTAAAAAAAAATATATGTACATGTATAAAATAGTATATTAATGCTTCCCATTACAATTTATGGGCATGTTACAGTTTATGATGCATGTTTCACATCCATCAGTCTACCTATTTATTTCACTATGTAACTACAATATCAAGTTACATTTAACACACCTAACAACTGTGTAGAGAAATAAATATATAAACCCAAAATGAAAACCTCTGTCCCAATTTTATCTTTAACTAAACTAAACCATATATATATATATTAATGGAACTGGTTACCAAGTCATCTAAGTTGTAACAACTGTTGTTTACCTGATGAATATTCCCCCCAATATTATAAATTATTGATGTTATCCTTTGTTAGGCTGACACTAGCCTCATCCATGTCTCAGTCACAATTTGAAAGAAAGCCCATAAACAAACTCTTCCAATCTCTTGATAATCACTGGGTCATTTGTAGTCTTAAACTGTAAACTTCTCTTACCAAGAGCAATGCGTTATTTATGGCGCTGAATCCTCTCTCGGCTTCTGCTCAAGTAACAGCAATTACATTCCATATTTTATTTTTGCTAGCTCTTATAATAATGTCTAAATATTTTCTGTACTCAATGACTCTATAATCAACTAAGTCACAACAGAAATCATTTGGTGGCTTGTCATAGTTAATTAGGTCAAAGCTAAGCCTTCTAGCTTATGCGCTTGAATCCTGACTATACTACACTTATTATAAATAACTCCAGTTTCCTCATCTGTAAAATGGGGATTGTGGTGCTTATTACAGGACTCCGATAAGTCACCGTACATGATGCCTGGGAGAGAAGCCCCATGTGAACATTAGCTCTCACATTTATTAAAATGAATGTAGTTGGTACCCACGATGACTGGGTATTCCATGGATTTTCAAAGAGTTAGGTCATTAAGCAGAAATGTGATTCATCCCCATGACTCCAGTCATCCCCACCCCCCCCCTTATGTCAGGAGTGTCCAACATGCAAGGAAGCCTGCCGTGGCTGGCCATTGCTTCAATGTCCACTATTTCTGTCATCCTCCCCTGCCCCCATTCTTCCTGTCTCTCCAAGTCTCTCAGGCCCCAAATCCCACAGATGTTGCTGCTCCTGCAAGGAAAAACACAATGGTGACTTCAGGGTAGGCACCCTTCCCTGCAGTGGACCACTGCTACACCAGGAATCCAGCACAGGTGGTATCTGCTTGTCAAGTGTAAGCATCACTGCCATGGGGTCTATCTCCCCTACCAAGGTTCAAGCTTGATCTGGTATAAAGGAAACACAGAAGCGGAAGCCAAGGGACAGGAACCAGGGGACAAGAGCCAGGCAAGCCAGCTGGCAGGCACAACGGCAACCCCTGCATAGTGGGTAAAAACAGGTGTAGAATTCTGGGGTCCTGGGAGAGCTCTGGATCAAGAACTTCACTGGTATCCCCACTGGCTCTGATACCAACCAATCAGAAAGAACCCCGGAGCAGCAGCCAGGGCTGTCCTCTCTGCCAGGCATTAATCCTGTAGAAGACAGCATGCGGGAAACCCAGGCAATTCCAGGAATGAGCGGGAAGGGCAGCGCGACATCAGGAGGCACACTCGAGAGAAGCAGCGGTTATTTAACACCTGATATAAAAGGGCTTCATGTTCCCCCCACTGGATGACCACATGCTGTGTAAGAACCAAAGCTAAGCCTGCTCCTTGAAATCCATACCCTTCAAAAGCACAACCTTCCAGCTGCATCAGTCCCACTACAACTTCAGCACAACTGCCTACCATGTAGATGTCCATCTACACGAACATGAGAAATCTGGTGGTAGCACAAAAAACAAGATGCAGATTTTCCACAATAAAGAGAGAAGGAGACTGAATCCAATTTGAACCCATCGGTCATACTGAAAGTGACGTTTAGTTATTCCCACACAGTTAAGCTGACTTTCTTTAGTGCCTGTTTCGTTGGAGGTAGTTACTCAAGGAAGAGAACAAAGAATGGTGTGACCTGGACACCACTCCTGACTCTCTCCCAGGGGCCAGCTGCCTTTTGGAAGACACTTATCAATGTCCCCTGAGTCCATCACTCCCTTTGGCTCCCTAGGCCAATGGCACTCTGCCATTCTTCCATTCATCAATATAAATGGGACACCCTCTCTGTGCCTGGCATGGCGGTAGGCAAAGGTGTAAGTAATCATAATCAAAGCAAAATGAAATAAATATAAAATGTGAATTCTTGCACTATGTCTTGCGAAAAAAAAGATGACAGTTTCATGGAGAACATTTTTGCTGCCATTTTATTTCAATGGACCCATTAAAATAGTGCTTGAGAGCTCAGACTTTGAATACCACTTAGGTATGGGAGTCTTTACAACCTAAAGAATCCAGGGATGGGAATCTTTACAACTAGGACATGATATCGGTATAATAGAGACAGAGAACTTATTTTAAGGAGGAAACTGGGCTGCAGCTCCTCAAGAGAGGATGTGTATTAAGTAAGACTTTCAATGTCCCCCATCCCTCTGATCCCGCTCTTGTCCCCTTCCCATTGCAGTAGAAGTCGCGATCTTTCCAAAGGATATATCCTATCTTGTCACTTCTCTACTGCACCCTCTCCTCCACTGGCCCACAGCTCAGAGGTAGCCTATAGGGGTCTCTTCTAGACCCAGACCAGGCCCACTAAAAACAACCTCTTAAAAAAAAAACAGACCAGGGGCGCCTGGGTGGCTCAGTGGGTTAAAGCCTCTGCTTTCGGCTCAGGTCATGATCCCAGGGTCCTGGGATCGAGCCCCGCATCGGGCTCTCTGTTCTGTAGGGAGCCTGCTTCTTCCTCTCTCTCTCTCTCTCTCTCTCTCTGCCTGCCTCTCTGCCTACTTGTGATCTCTGTCTGTCAAATAAATAAATAAAATCTTAAAAAAAAAAAAAAAAACAGACCAGGTCCACTAAAAACATATCTGTACGCAGCCTGCATACAGGCATACTGCCCTCCCCACCTACACTCCAGCTGCCCTGAGTTTCCCTCAGAATACTGCGAGCATCCATGCCTTCAAAGAAGCTATTCCCACAGCCGGAAATGCTCTTCCACCTCCTCAGATATAGAAAGCAATTCAACTTAAGACTGTGACCTCCTTGGGTGGGGAACCTTCCCCAGGTGCCTCAGAAGAGCTAACATGCCTCTTCTCTACTTCCAGCACTCAGGGTACTTAGACCCATTTTTTGCTCTTATGAATTTGTTTCCCCCTCGAGAACAGGAACAGCATGCTTTTCTTTCTGAATGCCCAGTCTTTACTCAGGGGTCCTTAAGTACTGTTCTGTAAAGTGCCAAATAGTAGATATTTTAGGCTTTGCAGACAGATGGGCTCTGTGTCAACCACTCCACACTGTCCCTGAAGGGCAAATGCAGATGTAAGTAATAGCAAATGAAAAGGAGTGGCTATTCGAATAAAACTTGAATTTAAACCCCTGAGACCTCATAGAATATCTAGCACACAACAGACAGAGGCAGGTGCGTATGCGTGAAGCAGGGTTTATTTGACTATCCTCTGTCCTTTACTTTGAGAACAGAATCCAGCTCTGTTGATAGACAGTGATTTTACCCTTCCCCCATAGAAACACAAATACAAAATTTCAAGGTTGGGTGGGGAGCGTGGGAGAAGGAGGATGAAATTTGCATAAGAGCAAAAAACAGCCCTAAATCCTATTCAAGGTTCAATGTTTTGAAACATCGAAATGTCTGGGGGAAGTTATAGGGTGTCCCCGATCAAGGTCTATTGGCAGGAAAGCTATAAAGAGCCCCCTGAGATAAAAATCACCATGAGGGATGACATTGCTTCTGGATTTGCCAAAAGGCTAATCCCAAACCATGTAGTCTAGCAACATATGCACTTAGAGCCCTCAGGCAATATGCTGAGCTAATTGAAAAATCTGGCTGGAGAAACTGCTGTGCGACTGAGTCAGCATTGGCATGGGGCACCTATAGCTAAGCGATACTCGGGACTGCCCCCCCAAACTCCTTCTCTGCTATGTCACAGTCAGCTTCCACTCAATCCCTATGGACCAGACCATGCAGGAGGCAGCCTTTCACGAAGTGCCAGGGAAGAGCAGGCCTTCGAAGAGAAAGAGACGAGTCTCAGCATCTGCAACCACTTCCCACCCCAGGCTTCTTGTGTCCATCATGAGAACATTCTCAGGGGAAAGACTTTATTTCTTCTTCCTCTGAGCAGGAAGGATCCCGAATATGGCATTTGGCATGTCCCTGCCAAATGACGTTTATTCGTCCTAACAGACTAATAATACGGGCTCCCTCGAATTACAAAGTTATCAGTAAATTTTTTTGTATGAAAAGATAAAGAAATGAATGGATGACAGAACACGAGCAGGGTAAGAGAAAACTGACGTCTGCAAAAGAATTCCAAATCTTTGGCTTCAAACCATTTAAAATCAAATGTCCCTGAGAGCTCCCCGTGGCCTTTTAACACACGCCTTGTATAGTTCTGTGCGTCACGATGTGAAGTACATGGCAATCTGGTTGCATGCGCATCGACACAGGCTAAGAGCTTTTATAAATTTCTTTTCGCCCTTAATGAGCACAAGTTCACAGTACATGGGTCCTCGCAACCCACACATCACCACAGAAATACTTCTGGCATGGCACTCAGATAGCACGCAGTATCTTCCCAGGGAACCAGAACTGTTACAACATTACACTTTGATACAGCGCGTCTGTCAGGTATGACCCAATTGTTTTGCTCAGCAGCCTCTAAATCTGCCAGTCACTTGTCCCAGGTTTTTCTGAGCCACCTCATCCCATTACCCCTCAAGCCTCCAGCACCCAGAAAAAGCGGCACCAAGCTCTGCCAAAGGAAATCATATAAATATTAAAAAGACTGAAAGGCTGATCAGAACCGACATTTGATATTATAGGATTTGTCGATCAATTTATGAACTGGATGATAAATGGTACAGGAATCAAGAGGCAATAACCATTTTATGGGGAAGATCGTAAACCTGTCAAATGCTCTACCCCCATGTGTGTAAGAGACCGCTCTGGTGCCAAGGAGGGATGCTATCACAGACCTTGTACAACAAAGCCAATGCATTTCTAATTTTGCTATTAGTATTGTCTTTTTTAATGGCCCCCTTCCAAAAAAGAATTTCATTTTTTTCTGACATTTCCAATATGGTCATTTACACAGCCAGATAGAAGCAACTTTCTCTCAACAGGCCAGCTGAGAGGTTTAGTGCCACGATGCTGACATTCCTTCTGCACCCTGGAATTCCTAACCCCAGCATTTCCGGGGACCTCAGCATGTGTTTTTAATCTCTGGTCTCTTTATCCCCATCAGATGCTTTATGCCCTTTGAACACTCATCTAGTTTTCCAGAAAGCTACATGAAATGCCATTCTGTGACACAGCAGTACAAGACTACTGAGACTGCAGCAAAACCTACAGGATAAATTTCATGGTGTATTTCATTACATAAGGACTGACGGCTGGATGGGAGTCTCTACTGCATGTGGAATTGTGCTTTATTGGCAGAATGCTGGTAGCTTTCAGCAGTATTTCCCATCTATTCTGGTGTTCTGACAGTTTCAGTAGCAGGGTAAGTGCATTCATAAGACTCAGACATTCACCCAAGCTGTTTGACCTTGAGCAAGTCACTGCATCATTCAGAGACTCTGTCTAAGCAGTAGGGATATTAATACTTGCCAGGCTACCTAACAGGATGTGGGGAGTACCAAATGGGAAAATAGATCCAAATGCATTTTGTAAACTGTACAAAGAAAGCAGAATAACACAGGAGATAGAGTGAGGGCTCTGGAACCAAACAACTGGGTGGGAATCCTGACTTGCTATTATATTGGCAGAGACTATTTATTTCATCCCTCCAAGTCTCAGTTTCTTGACCTATAGCTAGGGACAATAATAACTATCTTATGTGGTTCTTATAACCAACCTACATATAGGTATAGATAGAGATATTTTTTAAGTGGGGCTTAAAGAGAAATTAGGTGTATGAACACATTCGTTCAGACCTCGATATTTAACCAAAGGTCTTTTACATTCCTTTTCTAAGCCTGCCTTCATGACTACTCACTTCTGGCTGGTAAAAATGAATTTCTAATGTTTCTTCCTTTATTGAGGATATGACCTCCCATCAGCTCCACTGTACCATAAGATGCCTTTGTGTGAAATTAAAAAGGCCACCCCCTCTAGGGGAACATTGCACTAGGGGAGAAGAGCTTGGATTTCAGTTCCCACTGGCCATGCCACCCTTTGTAAGACCCCAGCAGGGCAATCACACAATGTGATTCTGGAGGTCATTACCTTGTGTAATACCCTATGAAATCTCAGGGCAAAAGGCAAGCCAGGACTTTAAAAAAGGTTGGAAAAATGAAGTGCTTCTCATACCCACAGAGTGATCCCCATGTTTGCCTAGTTAATTCATCAACAAGTCACCCCGTGTCTATAGCCTTTTTTGAAAGGCCAGCTCTTAGTTAAAGTGAGCTTTCACTTTGGTCATTCTCCAATGAAGAAATCCTGAGCTCTCCTCTGAAAATCTAAGGATCTCCCACGTTCCCTGGCCATTCCTGTTTGAATGACTTAAAATAAGTGATGCCTTATTTTCCAGAGCGTTAATTCATTGTTTCCCTTGTGAGGGTGCAAAAATTAAGCCATATTTAGGACCAAAGAGAGAGAAAAGATATAGAGGGTCTAGATATCAAGGTTCTCAATGTACCGAGACAACTCATTTTTCTTGCTTAGTTCAAAAATGTTATGCTACAACCTCAAGAACCTCAACTGTGGTTCTAGGCACTTGAGATGTAAATAATGAGAGTATATTCAACTATTAATATCTTTCCTAGTCCATAATTTTATACTTTATTAGATGTATTGGGGTTTTTAAAAATTTAATCTTATTTAAATTCAATTAATTAACATATGGTGTATTAGTTTCAGAGGTAGAGTTCAGTGATTCATCAATCTTATTACAGTGCTCATGGCATCACGTGCCCTCCTTAATGCCCATCACCCAGTTACCCCATCCCCCACCCACCTTCCCTCCAGCAACCCTCAGTTGGTTTCCCATTAATTAAGAGTCTCTTATGGTTTGTCTCCCTCTCTGATTTTTTTTTCCAATTTATTTATTTTCAGAAAAACAGTATTCATTATTTTTTCACCACACCCAGTGCTCCATGCAAGCTGTGCCCTCTATAATACCCACCACCTGGTACCCCAACCTCCCACCCCCCCGCCACTTCAAACGCCTCAGATTGTTTTTCAGAGTCCATAGTCTCTCATGGTTCATCTCCCCTTCCAATTTACCCAAAAGCACATACCCTCCCCAATGTCCATAACCCTACCCCCCTTCTCCCAACCCCCCTCCCCCCAGCAACCCACAGTTTGTTTCGTGAGATTAAGAGTCACTTATGGTTTGTCTCCCTCCCTATCCCATCTTGTTTCATTTATTCTTCTCCTACCCACTTAAGCCCCCATGTTGCATCACCACTTCCTCATATCAGGGAGATCATATGATAGTTGTCTTTCTCCGCTTGACTTATTTCACTAAGCATGATACGCTCTAGTTCCATCCATGTTGTCGCAAATGGCAAGATTTCGTTTCTTTTGATGGCTGCATAGTATTCCATTGTGTATATGTACCACATCTTCTTGATCCATTCATCTGTTGATGGACATCTAGGTTCTTTCCATAGTTTGGCTATTGTGGACATTGCTGCTATAAACATTCGGGTGCATGTGCCCCTTTGGATCACTACGTTTGTATCTTTAGGGTAAATTCCCAGTAGTGCAATTGCTGGGTCATAGGGCAGTTCTCCCTCTCTGATTTTGTCTTATTTTATTTTTCCCTCCCTTCCCCTATGCTCTGTTGTTTTGTTTCTTAAATTCCACACAAATCAGTGAAATCATATAATTGTCTTTCTCTGATTGACTTATTTCACTTAGCATCATACCCTCTAGTTCCATCCATGTCTCAACTATTAATTTTAATATTAGTAATAATAATAATAAAAGCCACTTTTCTCTATATATGGCATTGCAATCAACAGGTATTTTCACATCCATTTCTCACAAAAACCTCCCAATAACCCTATGCAAAGGCAGAGTAAGAATATTCTCCCCCAGATAAGAGACTGAGGCTGAGGAAGAATGACTTCCCCATTACACACATTTGTCATCAGCGAATCTTACGAAAGACTTCGGACTCGAAATCCCATGCTTTGGGGGCTATCCCATGATCGTTCTGCCACATTTTAGATGTTAAAAATTATGGTCACGAGTCTCCCAAAATACCCATTTACACTTGTTTAATAAATAATATGAGAGCTTAGAGTTCATACCCGAACACACTCATTATTCTTTCCTCCCCATAGGCATCTGCTCCAGTCCCCCTCTTCAGGTGTTCCACCAAAATGAAGTCCTCCCTGTGACCAAACCAAGGCTCTGTACATCTTTTTTCATGCCCTACCCGCATGTATCAAAGCCCTCTCCCAGAGCAGTGAGCCCACCACTGCATGGAGACGGTGTTCCACAAAGGGACGCAGCGTTGAACTAGACGCTCTTTGTTTTGAAGGGGGCCAGGGTGTTAGTCTAACCAGGCCAAATAGACAGAGTGGAACAGGGTTTACGATCTCCTTTGAAGATGTCAAATAAATATGAAGTGCTACAAAGAGTATCACTTAAAGGCTCTTCAAAGCCTCCAAAGCACGAGCCATTTTACAAGACCGTCGGAAGTGGAAACGTCTCATTAGGAGAACCTATTTTGACAACAAAACAGAAAATGTGCATAATTCATCTTTGGACCTAATCATACTGACAGGTATTTTAATTTAGCTTGTTTTTTAATTGATTTCCCTATTCCATTCATGGTGAATTAGACTAAATAGTTCATAGTGTCTTGGCAAAGCCAGTGTATGATTTAATGACACAAGACGGTCCTTACCTGGCAGCTGGTACCTACATATGCTCCAAGGTGACTTCATTGTCACTCTGAGGAAGGGCTATTGTAATGGTTCCCATTTTGCAGATAGACAATTCGACAGCAAAAAAATTAGTTAAGATTACATAACTCATTTGAATACGCAGTCCAGCTAACTTTGTCTAAGATCAAACCAAGTAATCTTGGCCAGTCACCCAATCCCCCTGAACCAGTTCACACATTAAATTATATCGAGAGATTGGGTTAGACAATCTCTAAAACAATTTCCGACAACACTCTTCTCAGGTCATAACTTGGAAAAGTGCTGGGCACAAATTTAGGTGTGCAAAAACTAAGGACACACAACCTAGACCAGCACAGTCTAATAGGAACTTTTTACAATGATGGAATGTTCTATAATTCATGGTCCACCCATGGTCCAGCCACTAGCCATTGAAATGTGACTATGAAGACTAATAAAATTGAATTTTTATGTGATTTGATTTTTATTAATTTGAATTCAAATTTAAATAGCCACATGCTACTATTATCGGCAGTCCTGGGCAGCACAGGTCTAGACAAAGAAATGTATTTCCATGTCAAATCTGTCAGAGGACTGGTAATGAGGAAGAGAAAGAAACAAGAACTCCTAAAATCTGAGGGATGACTTTATTATACTTTGAGTGTGATTAAAATTTTCCATAGCACAAGCCCTGGACCACGACGCAGACTCCCACTTCATCCCTTTCATATAAGACTATCTTTTTATCCCTAACAAGGAAGCTGTATATAACAGTTTCTTGGGTGAGATACCATTCATATAAAATTACCATATAATACATCACCCAAATTGGGACACTTGTGACAGTGAAAGGTGTCACTACAAATATGAGACAGGAAAACAGGTATATACCAGGCCTAAAGCAAACCTGGATAGAGAGTCACCTAAATTCAGAAGATCGTGCAGTTGCAGATTCTCTGGCATCCCAGACCCTGAAGGCCAAAATCAAGGCTTACAATATCAGACCATGCTCTGCAACATCTGGAATGCTTTTTTTAAAATGTAGTCACAGCTTAACTCTAATAATCAAAATCTCTAGAGGCAGAATTCCTGAATTACTAAATGATTCTGAATTCCTGAGGAATCTGAATGACGGCAAACTGGGTTTTAGTAAATTCTGAATGATTCTGTAACTTACATACAAACCAAGATCTAGACAAAGATGGCGTCTAGAGTTTCTAGCCAATTAAACAAAACTTGGGCCACCAATACAGGCACTATTGTTTCCAATGTGCATTAATGATGCCATCTGTGAACTGTCTCTAACAAGTATGCCTCCTGAACTCTGTGTTCAAAAATGTCCACAGCATGGGAGGTCAGCAAATGTGCCGACTTTGATCCCTGATGTCTCCAAGACCTTCTAATTTTAGCCTCCTAGAGACTGATCACCTCAGGGATGCTGAAAAGACAAAAACAACTTATTCTCCCCTATAGTTCTAGGATTGGGTAGAAAGACTACCTCAGAAAACCAATAAATAATTCAGATAGATGTAAGGGCAATGAAGAAAATCAAATAGTCCGATGGGTCACCTGACTGTAAGACACATGAAGGCAGGAACTTATTTGTCGTCTTCACTACGCTATTCCTGGTGTCTCAGACAGTGTTTCAAATATTGACTTTCAATAAATATTTGTTGTATGAATACACATAATGAAAGGGCAGGAGAGAACTAGATTAGGTGGAGTAAACAGGCTTCCCTGAGGAAGTAATCCATACTGTCAAATTTCTCGGGGCACTTGGCTAGGTTTGGAAATCTGTAATCTCAGCAAAGAGCCCTCTCATCTCCCTTAAGAATACGAATTACGGCCTCAGGACTAACCAGTCTCTTCCACAGGGATGTTTTCTTTCCTTAGCCAACTTGGGAAAATGAAGTGTTAATTACTAAAGTACCAGGAACTAGATAAGTAGCAGAATATACTAAGTAGAGAGCTGGCCATAATCCATGGGACAGAGTTCTCAGGATGATCTAGATGGGATTCAGGAAGTGGCACTGAGATCAAATGGAAAAGGTGCCCAAAGCCATGGTAAAGGCTGGCAACCAAGAATCTTTAACTAAAGAAATGACCAAAATGAAAGGATTCCAAAATATGAGGAGTAATCACCAGGGTGATCCAATGGATTTTCATCAGATAGCTTAATTACTTCCTGGGACCTCAAGCTTTTGGCCCATGCCTCAAAGGCACTCAAAACACCTGGCTGACCTCTTAACTCAGCAACAAAAAGAGTAGAGGAAAATTACAGTGTTTTCCATCAAGACCAAATTAATCCTAGGAAACCAATTCTGTTTTTACATTGCTCATGTCATCCCACAAGTAGTGTTTAAAGCCACGCTTCCTCCAATAGAAATGAATAAAATTGGATGCTGCCAATACATCACCTTTGTGTATGAAAGAGACTTAGCTGATATTTGAAGGATGTTCCTACTTACTGCCTATTGTCATAGCCTGACATTAGAGGGGTGAGAAGTATGGCTTCTGATTGTTAAGGTCATGACAAGAAAGGCCTTTAGTCACATCTTATTAATTTACTGTTGAAGAGAATGTCACATTGACATTTCAAATTGTCCTGTTGCTTTGTTCACAGGATTATTTTGAGCTTAAACTCATTGAATTTCTAGCTCGGCTATTTATATGAACTAATGATTCTAATCTCCTATCTTGACCTATAGGCAAGACTAGATTTTACTATTTATAAAAAAAAAATTATGAACTGCCCAATCTTTGGGATAAAACAGGCCTGGGTCTCCTTGGACAAGTGATTTATCCTCTGTGTACCTTGTCTTCCTCATTTCTGTTAAGGAAAATAATAATATCTACCTTATATATTTTTTATGATAACCAAGTGAAATAATATAGGAAAGGCATCAACAACTATACCAACAAAAGGAAACTTACAAAAAAACAAGAATAACAATAACAACATTTTTGTACTCCCTGGAACCAGGACTTTATCTATGTAACTTAAATATATTCACTAACTTCTCACAGCAAGTTCCTAGACACTATAATTACTATCCCATTTTACAGATGAGGAAACTGAGTACCTGAAGGTTCAACTATTTGCCAAGAATCTGGCCCAAGCAGAGTGGCTTTAGAGCCTATGCTCATGTACTCTGTGACTGGGCTTCTACCCAGATTTCCTGACATAGCTACCTATCTGAATTTATATCTCCAGCTCATACCTGACTCTGAAATCCAGGCTTACTTATCCAACAACCAACTGCTTCTTCATTATTAGGAAAATAATGAAGACTGTTAGACTCCAATTTAACAGGCTCAGACTCAGCACAATGCTAAATGAGTTCCTCGTCCCTTCCCTAAAAACTGCACTAGCCCCTGTATAACCGGTATCAGTTTATGTTAGTTACATCTTTCCAGAAGCTACCAGTCCCTCACCATGCCTCTCTTTAGATCAAACTACACATCTATTCCATTATAAAGTAATCACTGACTCTACTTTCAAAATGCAACCAGAATTCAACCATTTCTCACCACCTCCTCCATGTCACGTTGGCTGAAGCCACCTTCATCTCTTGCCAGGATCACTCCTATAACCTCCTGACAGGTCACTGCAAGTCGGCCCTCATGCCCTTTATTCAGTACTCAAGCCAGCAGCCATCATCTCAATACATTTCAATGATTCCCCATCTCACCCAGGGTAAAGTCAACATTTGCACAAGGCCCTACATAATACGGTTCCCTTCCATGATCTCTGACCTTGTCCTTTACTCCTTTACTTAGCTCTTACTCTATGTCAGATACACGGGCATCTGCTATTTTGAAAACACACCAAGAACATCCACCTCTGGGTCTTTGCAATAACTATTCCCTCTTCCTTGAATGCGGTTCTGCCTGGTATTGACATGGCATCCTCTTTGACTTCTTGCTCTCTACTTACTGAAGGCTTTACCTCTATCCTCCTCTGATCCTACCCTCTTTCCCTGCTTTATTTTTCTCTGTTGTTTTTATCACCACCTAAATATTATGTATTTTGCTTATTTGTTTTGTTTATTATCTGTGATTCCTCCTAGAATGCAAGCTCTGTGGAGACAGAAACTTCTGTTTATTTTGCTCATTGCTGCATCCCCCCCATGGCCAGACTACTGCACTGAGCACACAGATGGTGCTCAATATTTGATGAATAGATTATTGAGTAAGTCCCCCTCCCATTAGGAGCCAGACATACAGCAACATGCCAAGTATAATACAATGAACTCCATAACAGCATCCCTGTGCAAAGTATCCCCTCTTGCCAAGAGTCCAGGCCAGGCAGACTGGCTTCAGTGCCTATTATGTGCTGTATTTAGGAAGGATTTACAAGAAAAAGATGAGCTCAGAAAAGAAGCAGTTGATTGGCAAGGAGAAATCAAAGAGAATGAAGAAAATTTAGAAAATCACACTTTTGCAAAACTGCTTCCAAACCACAAACAATAGAAAATAAGACTAAAAACAGGCCTTGAAGGGTCATATTAGTCAAACAGAGGTATTTAATACTGTGGAAAATCACATTATGTCTGTTTCCTTTCCACCTAAGCTAGTTTCAAGTAGAAGCCAGAAAGCCGCCATTAAGCTGAGGGAGAGAAGTGCTGGGTTAGGGAAGTGAGGAAGCAGGTAAGGCTTGTGTATTTGGGCTCAGGAAAGAATTCTGGGGAGGACATCCTTTCCTATGGGGATGACTAGAAGCAAACAGATCAGAAGCTTGATAACTATTTGAGGAAATGATGGCACCAAAGAAACCTATGCCTAAAGGACAACAACAAAAGCCTCTGACTATTCAAGCCTTAATAAAAGAACATTCACACCCCATGCTGGCAGAGGCAGAGAGAAAGCTGAGAATGCTGTGCGGCCCCTGAGGAAGGTGTGTCCTTTGTGCTCACTTCACAGATGGCCCTGGAGGATAATGAACAAGATGCACTCGGCGCAGGGGGTTGGGGTCAATCAGTAGACAAGGGAGTTCCTCCAAGATGGCAGAATCAGGACTTATTTAAGCAACGTCCACTGCTGCCAGGAATGGGGCCTTCACAGTGCCTACGCCAGAGTTTCACTGTTGCCTTGAGTCAGTGACTGCTCTCTGACTCCCATTCTTCCCCCTCCTGAATGGGAGTCATTGCTGTAGCTATCCGGTCCCAGCCCCATTATTGTAGAGTGTGTGTGTGTGTGTGTGTGTGTGTACGTGTACACACACTACTGAAAGGAAGAGAAGAGGCCTTGTCTTCCTAACACGCAAGGAACCATATCTGAATAGGATATGGGACACTGGGACACTGGGACACTGACTGGCCTTTGAATCTTACACAGCATTTAGATGAAACTCAGAACCATCTCCCTTAAGGAAGAGTGTAAGTGTGTTCTCTATGCAAACAGAAGGGAGAACCTGGATTATCTGGTGATCAGAGAACCTGATTATGGCAGGAACTTCAAGCTGTTCACCCAAATTTGTTCTCCTCTTCGTCCCGGGAACACAGATTCTCTTTCCCAGACTTCTTCCAATTACACGTGGTCATATGACTGAGTTCTAGCAAATTCTAAGCAAAAGCACCATGTCCGGGCCTGGCTCATCAAACACACATACCACCACCATACCTCCAATGAAAAATTTTCTATATTTCACTTCTGCCACTCAGGGTCAGTGCTCAGAGGATTGGATATAGTATAAGAGCCAGGAAACCTTGTAAGCTTCATGTTAAATAGACACCTGAATGACTGTGAAGTAGCGCTCCTTCCTGTCCTTCCTAGTGTCTAAGAGCTGCCATATATTGGTTACATAAGGAAAACCAGACTTCTATGTTCTTTGAGCCATCAGCTCCATTCAGCCTATTTGCTACAGCAAATAGCATATCTTGACTACTCTAATTAATTCAAAAGTGTATAAATTATGAAAATGAAAGCCCATCTATTCTACTTAACCATAGTTCTTGGGTGATCTACTGTTAACACCTTTGTATAATTTTTCTCTGATTATATGTATACCTGCATACATTATAAATATTGATGTATATATGCATACATTATATTATAAAAATGAAATCAAACTATACTGAGTCACTTTTAAAGAGCCTGAGTATCAATTTTAGTAGGACATACACTAATGTGGCTAGATAGCACCCTGTCTTTGAATAAAATAATAATTACCCATGTTTGACTACCAAAAGTTATGAGATAAAACTATAAAAATATTTATTCTTTTCAAAAATATAACATTGTTTGATAGCTGGCAAATGAGATATCCAGAAATGTGAGTATTCTGCCCAGAAATATGTAGAAATAACAATTTCTATCCCAGTGCTAAAAGTAAAATCAACAGCAAAACTCCACATATGATTATAGAAAATAGAATTCCCTCCATCTGGCCCTCTAACATTTGACTGCTGAGGGTATTTTTTCCCCAATAAACTAAGGATCTTTATAGATAAAGATCAGTATAGATAAAGCCAAACAGACTCTGCATTTAATACCATGTTAGAAGTACAGGTGCTTATAAAAAATTAATACATTGCTTAGTGGTTTTTTTTAGTTGTTCATCCTTCTTACTTATAGATATTTTCAGACATGCCTTACAAAAACTCTGAGCCCAGAGCTAGCACATGGTAAAATATTTCAATCAATTATTGTCACAGAAAGTAATACTTGCCCTGAAATTCTCAAAATAATGTCACATTACCAATGACATCTCTAACTGAGCTTAAGAACACTTGTACCATCTTCCAGTTTTTAAAGGTCAAATCTGTTTTTGTTCCAATGCTATTATACATTTTCCTTTGAGTTCAGCATAGCTCATGCTTCCCAGAGGACTGCCCTTCACACACCCTTCACTGGCCAGGCCCTCCCACCCTCCCATGAACTGGTCTGAGTAGAATGACCCTCTTCTGTGTTCCCATAGCATTCTGCACAAGCCTTCACCCAATAAATCACTGTCATCTGTTTATGGAGAGCCTACGTACCAGACAAGGGATTAAGCACTTTCTATATACTATCTCATTCAAATCTAATATTCTATTTTATAATGAGAAAACTAAGATAAAGTTTAGAAAACTACTAGTGTCAGAGCCAGATTCAAAGCCAGTCAGTCTAATCCAAGAGACCGTATTCTAAAGTCAGTGATAATAGATGGTTTTCTTGTCTCTTTTTCTTCTCTTCTTCAACAAGCATTTATTGATCATGCTTGTTGTCCATTGTTAGGACTAGGCTCACTTTCAGAGTACACTACGACTACTTGAAGTAAGGGACTGTGTTTTTTCATCTTAACATTTCTACTGCTTAGTACTATGCCTGAAAGCCAGATGCTGCTCAATACATTTGTGATGCATCACACAATACAGAGCGATTTAAGAATGTTCTCTGCATATAGAATCATGAACTCACTCTGTTATATGTCTGAAGCTAATGTAACATTGTGTGTCAACTATACTTCAATTTAAAAAATAAAAATAATTTTTAAAATGAAAGAAAGAAAATTTCTCTGCTCTGCCTCTATCATATAAAAGAAAGACAATAGACCAAAGAAGCCCTTCTGAAACAAGAGAATGGGCTGAGTCCAAAAAAGATGGCAAAGTACTAGGATCCGAAGCTCACCCTGTCCCATGGACACACCAAGATAACAGACACATCAGTATAACTAATTCAGGCAATGACCTGAAGACTGGCAGAACAGACTCCACAGTTATTCACAGAGAAGGACATATGGGAAAGGGTAGGAGGGGTGGGGACATGGTCAGAAACCAAACTTCTGGCGAGTCTAACCACAAATGGGAAGGATACCGTGAGCATGCAGAAGGGAGAAGATAAGACCCCATAGCAAGTACCCCAGGCAGAGGGGACCCACACTAGGAAGGTAAGTCCCCATAACATTTGGCTTTGAAAACCAATGGGGCTTAACTTTGCCAGTTTTTACAATCTGTGGGGCTTATCTCCAGATACTCTAAAAATCAGCAGGCTTATTCTATGAGACCCAGAGGGCAAGAGGAAACGAAGATTTCACCCTTGAAGAGCCAGCATAACTAGTAACCCTGCCAAGATACAAGCAGCAATTTGAAAACCCACATATACCTGGGTATATGTGAAGCTCATGTTATTTGCTAATCTTAGTCTGTTAGAGGGATAGGGATCTTTAGGAAAATTTTCCAAGGACAAAAGAGCTGGTGGGTACCATTTTGTTCCGCCACCAACTCTGCCAACCCACAGCATGGACAGAAGTACACTCTCCACCTATCTTGCCAGCACCATGACATCCCACTGTAATATTCTCTGTAGATATAACCTGCCCAAGTCTGTGGGTCATCTCCAAGGTGACTCCGACCCGCCCCCCACACAAACACACAACATACTCTGCAGCAGCCCTGGCGGGGATCACTGCCACTCCAAAGTAACTCCTACCCTGGAGAGAAGGGAAAACAACCACATTGTGACTAATGGCTGAGGGCAGGCATCTGGTCTACTGCTGACACCACCCAACTACAAGCCCATGACAGCCCCAGACTGGCCCTTCAACGGCAGAGGGACCAAATCCTGCCTGGTGCACCCACAACAGGCAAAGTGGGGTATTGCACCCAAACTAGACTGAAGGCAAATACAACTCAGCTGCAACAGCAGGGTGTATGCAGCCAAAATAGGAGATACACTTCAACTGCCTGGTTCTGGTGAACAAGGGACAAAGCACTACAGGGCACCACAGAACCTCTTTTTCATAAGGGCACTACTTTCAAGACCAGGAAATGTAGATGTAAAAATATAGTAAGTGTAGTTTAATTTAATCACTTTCAAAAACCAGTATGGAGATTAAAGCACAAAAGTAGTAAAATCAATTATAAATATAAATATAAATATAAATCAATTATGTCTATAAAAATTGGTCAAAATAAAAAGATATAAACTTTGACATCATATACATAAAACATAGGGGGTGCATAAAATTTAGTGCTTCTAGAATGAGTCCAAACTTAAGTGACCAACAGCTTAATATAGGCTACCATAAGCATAAGATATTATATATGAATATATTGACAGCCGCAAATCAAAAACCTATAATAGATGCACAAATACAAAGAGAAAAGAATCCAAGCATAACAATAAAGAAAGCCATCAAAACACAGGAAAGAAAGAAAGAAAAGAAAAAAAAGGAACAGCCAAGAACTTCAAAAACAAACATAAACTAAGTAACAAAATGGCAATAAATACATACCTAACAATAATAACTTTAAATGTAAGTAGACAAAATGCTCCAATCAAAAGACATAGGCTGACTGAATGAATGGATAAAAAAGTAAGATCCATCTATATGCCGCCTACAAGAGACTCACTCCAGGGGCACCTGGGTGGCTCAGTAGGTTAAGCATCTCACTTCAGCTCAGGTCATGATCTCAGGGTCGTGGGACTGAGCCCCACATCGGGCCCTGCTCAGTGAGGAGTCTGCTTCTCCCTCTCCCTTGGCCCCTCCTCCCCAGCTTGTGTTCTAGCTCAAATAAATAAAATCTTAAAAAAAAAGAAAGAAAGAAAGAAAGAAAGAGAGAAAGAGAGAGACTTACTCCAAACCTAAAGAAATATGTTATGCAGATTGAAAGTGAAGGGATGGAAAAATATTTACATGCAAATGGAAGCAAAAAGTAAGCTGGGGTAGCAATACTTATATCAGACAAAATAGATTTTAAAACAAAGACTAGAACAAGAGGCAAAGAAAGACACCACATAATAATAAAGGAACAATCCAGTAAGAGCATATGCCAATTGTACCCAACCTGGGAGCCCCTAAATATATAAATCAAGAATTAACAGACATAAAAAAAGAAATTGACAGTTAGGCACTAATATCAGGGGATTTAAATACCCCCATTTAAATCACTTAGGTCATCCAAACAAAAAATCAACAAGGAAAAATAGTGGCTTTGAATGACTCACTGGACAAAATTAACCGAATAGATACATTCAAAACATTCCATCCATAAACAGCAAAACACAAATTCTTTTCAAGTACAAGTACACATGGAACATTCTCCAGACTAGATCAGAATTTAGGGCATAAAACAAGTCTCGACAAATCCAAAAAGACTGAAGTCATATTGCACATCTTTTCCAACACAATAATATGAAACTAGAACTCAATCACAAGAAACAATCCAGAAAGAAAAGAAATATATGGAGGCAAAATAACACAGTATCCAATAATGAATGGGTCAACCAAAAAATCAAAGAGGAAATCAAAAAATACATGAGACAAATCAAAATGAAAATACAGTGGTCCAAAATCTTTGGAATGCAGCAAAGGCTGTTCTTAGAGGAAAGACTCTAGCAATACAGGACAACTTCAAGAAAGAAGAAAAATCTCAAAAGGGACATAGGGCTTGATCTCATGACCCAGAGATTATGACCTGAGCCAAATCAAGAGTCAGACACTTCACTGATTGAGCTACCCAGGCACCCCCCAATAAGACATTTTAAAAAAATCATTCACCACAATCAAGTGGGATTAACTCCCAGGACACAAGGGTGGTTTAATATTCACAAATTAATCAATGTGATACATCATATCAAAAAGAGAAAGGAAGAAAACCATATGAGTATCTCAGTAGATATAGAAAAAACTTGACAGAGTACAATATTCATTCATGATAAAAACTCTCAACAAAGTGGGTTAGTGGGAAAATATCTCAGCATAAAAAAAGGCCATATAGGAAAACCCCACAGCTAACCTCACACTCACAGGTGAAAAACTGTTAGCTTTTCCTCTAAAATAAAAAATAAGACAAGGATGTCCACTCTCTCCACTTTTATTCCACAGTACTGGAAGTCCTAGCCATAGCAATTAGACAAGAAAAGGGAATAAAAGGCATCCAAATTGGTAAAAAAAAAAAAAATAAGTAAAAGTTTCAATTCTTGCAGATGACATGATATTATAAACAGAAAATCCTGAAGACTCCACCAAAAATCTACTAGAACTGATAAGTGAATTTAGTTAAGTTTCAGGATACAAAATTAATGTTCAGAAATCTGTCGCATTTCTATGCACTAATAATGAAGTAGCTGGCAGAAAAAGATTAAGAAAATAAGCCCATTTACAATTGCACCAAAAGAATAAATACCTAGGAGTACATCTAACCTAGGAGATAAAAGACCTGTATTTCCAAAAACTATAAAACACTAATAAAGGAAATTGAAGATAATACAAACTAATGTAAAGATATTACATGCTCATGGATTAAAAGAATTAGTATCATTAAAATGTCCATACTACCCAAAGCAATTCTATAGATTCAGTGCAATCCCTATGAAAATACCAATGATATTTTTCCACACTGTATGTAAATTATTCCTCGATTTAAAAAAATAAAAATAAAATTTTAAATAAACAAAAAGTCACAATAAAAACAAAAGGAACTGGGCTGGCATTTCCCTGGCTCTGGAAATACATTAAACAAACACTGGACTGCTACAGGTTAATAGTCTTGATCCTTTTAAAATAAAACTAGAAGTGCATTTATAAAGATTATAATGCAGTATGTTCTAGAGTTGTCAGCATTCTAATGATTTGATCCTTTCTAATTCTATGCTCTATTTTTTTCAAGTCCTTTAATGGTCCAAAGAAAACAGAGATCATTCCAGATTCATACTGAGAGAGGAAAATTAACGAAGTAAGTGGGGATTGAGAATGGATCCTGAAGAATGGGGAGAATTTGGATCCAAGCCAAAAATCTGTCACTTTCCCACACAGGGAAACAAGAATATGTCCATGGAAACAGGAATGGCTATGGCATCATGGAAGTTAGTAGGAGGCCAAGTGTAACTAGAATAAAGAACAGAAATCTCTAATGGGAATTCAATAAGATGATAATGATGAAGAGTTAGAGAAATAGAGAGAAAGACAAGTGGTTTCAGATCTTTAAAGGGACTTAGAGTAAAGTTGGAATTTAGTAGTTATTTTAGGTTTAAAAACAGAAAATGACATTATAAAAGTAGTACATAAGCAGACTGGGTTGGTGACTATTTGAGGTTCCAAGAAGGGCTCTATTCTTATCCTTTCCTACGTTTTTTTCCTCTTTCTTAGATTGGGAAAAGGCAACCTCAAGATGACTACAACTCAGGAAGAAAAGCCAGAGCAAAAACTAGCCACATTTAGTAAGAGTGTAACCACAAGAACATGGCTCACACAAATGAACCACTAGATTTTGTTTCTTGGCAAAGAATCAAAGTCATGTATGAAGGTTTCTCTTGACCTTTAGGGAGACCCTCCACAGAGGGTAAACTACTTTACTCTTTTGCCAGCCACAGCAATCCCCACTCTGAGGCCTGAAAAAGCATTTCCTTGAAACTAATCAAGAATAATTCTCTACATGGAGCACTCTACACTATTCCTAACTTAAGACTGGCAAAACTCTGCCCTCATACACCCATGGCCATGTGTGTGCCAAGACTCGGTACATGCCTACTGTTGAAACACAACCCGGATCCCTGCCAGTGTAACTGGGGTCGTGTTGGATCCTGTGAGAAAACTCCAGGAGATGGAGGGCAAGAGTCTTCCTGGGCTGATGCCTGGAATAAACATGGGAGAATCCCTGGAGTGCTTTCATGCCCTCCTTTAGATGGATCTGCTACGTGTGGAGAATCCTTAACTTGCTCTTGTCATTTAAAGCTAAGAGATAATCGTTGTTGTTCACTTGTCTTACTTGATTGCCTCCATGTAGCCTTCATCCCCCACGTAGTCCACATTCTGCATGTAGCTCACATCTCACACGCAGTTCACGTCCTGCACATAAATCTATATCCTGTTTGTAACCAGATCTTGTGTAAGGTACAAATGAAGTGATTGTAAGAAATAAACTCCTCTACTGATCATCAGTCAGTAGTCCCCCCATCATTTCAGCTCCGATCAACAGGATCTCCACCTCCCAAAGGTGATGCCTACCATCTCCAGTGAGTAACAACTGCCTGCAAAAGGAAGCCAAACCCATTGGTTCCATTTCCACAACCTTGTCAATGTTGGCAATCACCCTCTGGCCCTCAAAATCACAGTTCTGCCTTGTAGACTCTCTTCACCAGCCAAGCTAATTATCCCAATGTAGCTTCTAGTAGTAATGGCTAATATCTACTTTTTATGTCTCACCTCACTCTGAATTTAGTCCTCAAGGCCTGCTTCTTCTCGCTTACCTGTTCTTCACAGCTCACTTTTCTTGACTTCCTAAACTACAAAACCACCACTCACTTTGAACTCTCTTTTTTTTTTTTTTTTTTTAGATTTTATTTATTTATTTGACACAGAGAGAAACGGCGAGAGCAGGAACATGAGCAGGGGAGGTGTGAGAGAGAATGCAGACTTCCTACTGAGCAGGGAGCCCAATGTGGGGCTCAATTCCATGACCCTGGGATCATGACCTGAGCCAAAGGCAGATGCTTAACTAACTGAGCCATCCAGGCACCCCCTGAACTTTCCATTTTAAACTCCTATCATTCTTTGACTGTTCTTGTGAAGATGTTCTTTCTTACACTTATATTCCATGAGGCAAAGACCTTATTGAAAGCTATTGGATCCTTCCCAGGCCCAAGCACCTATAAGTACTCAATAAAGACTCCCTGAGGTAAATTTATGATTACTAATTATCATCTAGATCTTTATTGGAATGGCGGTGGGGAAGCAGATTTGAAATGGATAATTTTTTATTTCTCCCATTGTGTCATGAGATTTGTAGCTACAGTGACTCTTGACATTAAATATGGCTGCTGAGAAAATCAGAATGTAATTTTTGCTCTAGGGTTTGATTTGCCGGAGACTGAATGCACATGACTATATTATTCTAAAGTAATCATACATTGCACCACTACATAACTTTCTTTTTGCACTCTGCTCTTTACTGCTTAGCAAAGCTAGCTAGGAGGACACATCAGACCAGCACCAATCTGATGGGCCATTTCCCATGATCACTTTCTTCACCCATTGCCAAATTAAGAAAGTTATGCTAAACTGAGCTTGCTCTCCCCGCAAAACAAACCTGGTAACAGCAAGATTCCTCTGAAAACACCCACGGTTCCTCAAACCCTGCAGAATACAGCACATCCATACTCACTGCACCTGGGAAAGGCAAAATGAAGACAGGCACCCATTTTTAAGAAAACTGAAATGCAGTAACCTACCTAAACCCCCAAATTACAGAACGGCTTGCTCTACAAAGGAACATGCTGCAAGAAAAAGACTTAAATACAGAGAACTAGTGGCTGCCTCAGGGGATGGGATGTGGGGATGAGCAAAATAGATGAAAAGGATGAAGAGGTACAAACTTTCAATTATAAAATAAATAAGTCATGGGAAGGTAAGATACAGCATAAGCAGATATAGTCAATCATATTGGAATAACTTTGTGTGGCGACAGATGGCAACTAGTCTTACCATGGTGATCATTTCACAACGCATATGAATGTCAAATCACTATGTTATACACACACACCCCAAAAAAATATGATGCAGAGTCCTTGAATGCATCCAGTTTTTGGCATTCGTGGATTTAACAAGCATTACTTTGATCACTATACTCACACACAAGTAATAGACAGTAATCTGTGGTGTTGTAGAGGCACACGTCTGAGTCATACATGCTGATGTGATGTGATTCTTTCACACAACATGATTTCAATCAACAGCAGAAATGATTCTGTCAGGTGCCCCCACTTACTGGTGAGAATAACCTGGAAAGTATATGGTTTAGTGGCATTCACAAATTTGGGCATTACTGAGGCTACCTGTTCTGACATAACGCCGGTGTAATTCCAGGAGTAAAGCATCTCAGATAAAAACTTTTTCTCTTGTTGGGCTTCAGATCTATAATAATTTGTCAAGCTTCCTTCTCCTCAACCCAAGCTGAGCCTGATACCAACACAGTAGGGGCTTCATTTTATTTTCCTTCGTTAACAAAGTTCATTTATCTTGGTAAAGCTGTTGTCTGATTCCCTATAATTCACAAGCAAAATCTGCATATTGTGGTGGAGAGAGAGTCAAAGAATTTAACAGAAGAATGGAAAAGGAGAATCATATTTTTATTTCCAGATTTAAATTTCATTGGTCTACTTTTTTATTGCCCTGTTTTATTTCCATTGACCTTTGTCGGGTCAGGACAGAAGTGAATTGGAAATATGGCCTGTTTTATAATTTGCTTGGTTTTGGTAGTGGCAAATTTCCCCTCTCCACACTGATGTGCATAGAAAAATGCATTTCTTTTCTCACTTTATTTACTAATAATATCCCATTTTTCCCAATCAGTCCTGTCCTGACCTCTGACAACGGTCAATGTTTATCATCCCAAAACCAAAGACACTTCCTAGTGGCCCTGAGATTCAGCTAAGAAACACAACAAGGTGAACAGAGTCCTTCCGCTGGCCAAAGCCCAGTGGATAATTTAGACTGGACCATAACCAACACTACAAAAACAAAAAAATTTTAAAAAAAAGGAAAGGAAAAAACGAAGGGAGGAGGAAGGAAGGAAAGAAAGAAACAAATAATTAAAGTAATACAACTAAGGTCAAAGAATTCATCTTCCGTCTCCCCAGAAATCTTTCCACAAATACAAAATTCCACGTTTTTATGTCTTCCTGTTCCCATCTTTGTCAAGTGCCCTGGGAGTATCTGAGTGGCATACCCTCTTCTTCATCCCATCCACCACTTCAGAAGCTATAGTTTGAGAAATAATAAAAGAGTAAAGATGGGGGTTGAAATACTACTTTTAGTGGTGGTGTAGACAGATCGGAGAATGCACTGGTGTGGGAGCAAGAAGGGCCAGTAACTCCCTACTGAGATCCACGCCCAGACGTGAGACAGCCCCCGCAGAACAGGAGTGTCTACAGAGACAATGCACCTGCTGTTGGTCATTGCCTCTCTCTGGGAAAGAGACAGGGAAGGAGAACACACTCAGGACTTCAGTAGCCCTTTCTAGTCCAGAAACTGCTGCCACTCCACAGCTATCATCCAGTGGAAGGGGCATATAAAAACTGACCCCCTGTCTTCACAAGTGTCACCTCCCCTTGCCACGTAAGCTGCACTCACACACTTGTTATCTTCTGTGGGGAAAAAAAAGCAAAGAAGAGGAGATGTGAAAATCAGGAAAAAATAAAACATCTCAGAATCTACTTTTACATAAAGAGACTATTAAATTTTCTAGATTGGACTAAATAAATTGCCTTTATCTCACCCCAAAATATGGGGTTCATACGGGATGTTATTAGTCAATAAAGTGAGAAAATAAATGCATTTCCTGTGCACATCTGAGTGTGGAGAGGGGAAATTTGCCACTACCAGATATAGCTTATAAAACCAAGCAAATTAAAAACAGGGCAATGAAAGAGGAGACCAATGAAATTAAAATGAATAAAGAAAAAGGTATAACTAGCTTCCCGAGGTAGTTAATGCCAAAATTAACCACAAAACTTTGATTCAAGTTCCTAGAAACTGAGTCAAAAAATTCTCAGCATCTGAAAAAATTTCAGAAGTATGTAGGTCAGTCCTTCAAGACTGACTCTTCCTCCACCTATTAATTTGTGGTTTCATTTTGAAAGCTGTGATTTCTTAATCTAGAGGTGTAAAGGAAATAAAATTAGAAGACCCAGATTTCATAGTGTAAAACCTACTCCTTGACTAGAAGTCTCCGGAACCTGAATTAACATTTAGGCCACAAGGGAGCAATTTAGGAAATTACTGCTTCATGGGCTCAAATGGTATCCCGATGGAATAAAAGATTACACTGAGTCTACGCTTTACTAAATTATACCTTGGAGTTCTGTAGTATTGGAGAGTACCCTTCAGGTAGCGGAATTTACCTGTTTGCTGTTGCTCTCTATAGAACTAAAAATAATTACCTATTAGAATGAGCTTAGAAGTCAAAGATTTTTTAACCAGTCCTAAGGGAGAAAAAGAGGTTAATTCTATTGGAACTACAGCAACATTGCTTCCCTAATTTGGCCCCTATTATATCATATTTAATGAAGCTAAGCATAATAGATTAATTTCTAAAGGTGAGTTAACATTTCACATAAATTAAAATGATTAATTAGTAATCTCAGGTGGATACTCTTTTGTCTTTCAGGTGCCTCAAGTTGATATCAATTTACTTTCTGAATCTTGGACCCCTTAAAATAACCCTTGATCCTATACTTGAACTTGGAATTTTTCACTAGGTACTATAAACCTTCCCTATCCCATATGACAGGCATTAACGACATATGACGACTGACATTTAAATTAATTTAAACTAAATAAGATTAACAATTCAGTTCCTCAGCCACCATGACCACACTAAGGGCTCCAACAGCCACACATGACTAACGGCGCCCATACTGGATAGCAGAGATATTTCGTCTTGCATCAAGTTCAACTGACACTACTGTGAAGGTCTACAAGATACTTTTTAAAGCAAATGCTAAAAGACTTATTTAATAATATGGTAAAAGTGAATTAAATCTATTTATTGCCTGTTAAGAACAAAAAAATTGTGGCTTTTTATTTTAATGTAAACATCATGTTCAGTGTTTTATGTTTACACACACTCATTCCAACATTCAGCAGAAGTATGTTCTGGAATCCTTACATGTTCCTGGATCTGTGTCAGGTATTGGAGATACAGGAGTTCGAACTAGTGGAGGGGAAATTCTAGTAACAAATCATTACAGTCCAACAAAACAGATAATATAATAAAGGTACAGAAATAAGAACCCAGAGGTGGTGAGTTGTGGGGGAAAGGAATGACACTTTTAGGTACAACTCCAGAAGGCTTAAGTTTCCCAAATCCAAGATAGAGGCAGGGGCACCTGGATGGCGCCGTCAGTTCAGAGTCCAACTCCTGGTTTTCAGCTCAGCTCATGATCCCGGGGTCATGAGATCGAGCCGCCTGTTGGACTCCGCTCTCAGCAGGGTGTCCGCTTGAGATTCTCTCTCCCTCTCTCTGCCCCTTCCCCCACTCACGCTCACACTCTCTCTCAAATAAATAAGTAAATCTTAAAAAAAAAAAAAAAAAAAGGTAGAGTCTAGATGAAATGGTTCTTGCAAAGGTATGGAGATATTAAATAGTAAGATGTGTTCGAGGACCAGAGGGCTAAATCAGGGCATGGAACCAGTGCGGAAGGCTGGACGGAAGGAGTTGAGGCTCGACTCGTGAGCTGGGGCCAAACGGGCAGTGTGCCGTGCCCGGAGCCAAGGCTCACTCTGCAGCGTCTGAGCACAGAGCACACTGACGCTTTGAGAAAGATGAAACTAGCTTGTTGTAAAAGATGGACTAGAGAAAATAAAAATGGACAACTTAAAGAAAAGTTGGAAATTTATACCACTTAGCAACTTCTACCAGATGCAGAACAGAAATAATGTTCCTATATACATATTCACATTTATATTAAACACATATATAAACATACTTTCAAATAACTAAAAGTAAATATAATTTGGAATGCTAATGAGGCTGTGCAGATGTATGAGCATGTAACCTAGACTCCAATTTACTTCCATACACATACACCCATCATTTATAAAATTCTTACTCTATGTCAAAGCCTGTGTTAACTGTCATTCCTACATTATCTCATTTTAACTTGTAGCAATTATCCCAGGAGATAGGAACTATTTTGTCCTTTAAGATGTTATTTATTTATTTAAGTCCTCTCTACACCCGACCTGGGGCTCAAACTCACAACCTTGAGATTAAGAGTCGCATGCTCTAGCCACTGAGCAAGCCAGGTGCCCTTATTTCCCCCCATTTCAAAATTATGTTCCAGATGGAGTGTGTATCTTACTCTAAACCAGACAATTAGAAAGGGTTGGATTCACTTATACTGAAAAGAGGCCTGGAGTCCTGGAAGACATCAAGGACATCCCCGGTGTGGTTGTTTTATGACTCCGAGGAGTCACAAAGCCCTGCCTACCACTCTGTCTAGGTAACAGCTTGACATCACACCAAAGCCCAGGCCTTCCAATTCACTGCACTTTAGCTCCATCGTGCCACAGGGCACATGGATTGAAGAACCAGGGTCCAATCACAGGTGCAGTTTACCAAATATAAAAATTGAACAGATTCTCTTATAGAGTTGTCTATCTTGGTCACACAGCATAGCCCTTCCTTCCTTAAACTGCAATAATCCTAAATCTCCATGAAGCTCAGGCAATTCCTCAAAGTTAATCAACTTTAACACAAATCTTGGGTAGAAATGGAGAACACAGAACAGCACGACTGCATCTGAACCAAGTGCAGCCAGAGAAGACAAGCATCTTTGCCAGAGAAACAGTAAGAAGCAGCAGGAAAATCAGCTCTATTCTAGAGCAAAACAAAACAAAAACAAACAAACAAAAAAAACCCCTTCACAATTGCTATTGTCTGTCACAGGCATCCATTATGTGTTTATATAAACACATATATGCATTTTTCAAAGTAAGGGGCACCTGGGTGACTCAATGAGTTAGTTAAACATCTGACTCTTGATTTCGGCTCAGGCCATGATCTCAAGGTCCTGGGTCCACATCAGGCTCCCTACTCAGTGGGGAGTCCACTTGTCTCCCTCTCTCTCTGCGTCTCCCCCTGCTCAGGAGCTCTCTCTCTTCCTCTCTCTAAAACAGATAAATAAATCTTTTAAAAAGTGAAGCATTTTAGTACACCACACATACATAGCAAATTCTTTGAAACAGCAAATTCTCTTCAGAAATGACATGGAATTGGATTAAACCTCTTTGACCTCAAATAGTCCTCAAAGACCATCTACCTCCTCTATCTGCATTATACTATTTGCAAATTTAACTATGTTTATAGAGGTCCTACTGTGTGCCACACTACAAGAAGACGTGCCTGAGGACTTGATTTAAAGGGAATATCTTAACAAAAGTTTCCAAGGTAAGGAAAAGGCAGAAAAAGCATCCTGGAACACACTTTTCTGGCTTTCTGGTATAGTATTCTCTCCACCGTATCATGTTATTCTGTGTCAGTTAGGAAGCAATCACTTGCAAGGAACAGAAAACCTTACCACTATAGCTACTAAAAAGCATAACAAAGACATTTAACAACAATTCTGGAAGTACACCTTGGTTCAGCAGCTTAACAATGCCAGGACTGCGGCTGTAACACTTCGCTGGCCTTTTTCATCACTTGTGTTATCTCCTGGTCACAACAAAGCTGCTGCATCTCCGGGCATTACAACCTCTTTTCAGTGAGAAGAAGGAGTAATAGGAAAGCAAAAGGCTCTTCTGCCTGTACCTCACTGGGTCAAAACTGTATTGCAGGGCCACCCAACATGCAAGAGAGGCTTTGAAATGGGGTGTTTTGAACTATTCGTACTTCTGCTTCAAACTAAATTAGGAATCTGCAAGCAAAGAATGAGGGAAGATTAGTATCAGGTAGGCAGTCTACATTCCCTTCACATACACACACTGTCTGTCTGGAGCAGACACAAGATTAAAGCTAAATATCCGGCTGCTTATTCGTCAAGAACAAGGATGGTAGGAAGAAGAGGAAGTAAACCTCATTCATCCATCTGGGCTGGCTGCCTCCCCTTTCCCCATGGAAAATCTCCCACACCACACTGTGGCTGTGAATGTGAGGCTGGTTTGAACTCCTTTGCACCCATACATCATCCATAGCCCCTAGGGAGAACAGACAAACAGGCCACAGTTTAAATGTCCTCCAGAACAAAAGGTGTTTAACCTTTGCTTCAAATGAAGATCAATAGCAGAGCTAATAAATGGTAAAATCTGGGGGGAAAAAATCCTATCATGTAGTATTTCTCTCTCTCATTCTCTCTCTCTCTGACAAATCACACACACACACACACACACACACAGAGAGAGAGAGAGAGATTTAAAACAGCCCTATTTTACCAACAACAACAAAAAAGGTCTTGGTACAGGATTAGGAGATTTTAACACCAATTAACTATATACATCTTTGGCAGGACTGACCTATTTGTCAAATACTGATGATCTCAAAAAATGAAGACTGTCAAGTGTCTGTGAGAATGACAGACGCATGCATTCACCTGTCTTTGTTTTAAAGTTGAAATAAAATAGGAAATCACACAAGCGAATACTATCTTATAGAAATGTAATTAGTCTTTTAGCTTCTTTAAGTCAGGACTTACTTGTTTGGGGATGATTACAGTCATTCTAAAGCCCCTTAGAGATTGACACACCCCATGCGGGAATCACTTCTTTATCAGTGCAGGGAAAGGTCCATTCAACTCCCCCCCCCCCCCCGTCCCCCCACCCCCCGCCCCCTGGACTGCCCCTAGTTATTGGGTGTCACACCAAATAAGGGAGCCAGCCTATTCCTGAGGCGACCAGTTGTCCAGGCTTGCTGAGCTCTGAAAGGCTTTCCAAGATTCAAGACCATCAGTGCTAACATGGGGCAAGTCCCAAACCAGATGGGTTCATCGCTCACTGTACCAGTCCACTTGGAACGGGCTGGCACCTGACCTGCCCCCATTCCTACCGCTCTAGTTCTGCCTAGAGAGAACAGAACTAGGTTGGAGCCCTAGAGTATCATCAGACCCCATGACTAAAATGAATTCCTAATTATTCAAAATGTCCTTCCATACATTCAGTTTTCATTAGTGTTTATTATATGACATCTGTTTTTGGAAGGAAAATTTTAGGAACATAAATCATAAACTGACACTTTGCTGACAATTTTCTTTAGATTTTTACCACCTGCTTTATAGTAGCAAGTCACATTTACACGGCTTTGACCCCCGCATTCCCACCCCCCACCTTTCCAGGACTGGATCCAGTAGCCACAGGATAGATGTGTCCAATGCATTTGATTCGTTTTGGCATTTGGGGCACAAACTTAATTATGATAAACCAGTCCAGTTCTTTCTCACCTATCCTCCTCCTCAGAGTGGATCACACTGATAAAGTACGATTTAAGTATATTTTTCAGTAATTCTAATAATTGACCCAGGGAAATTAAAATAATATTTTCCTGTTCTACTTGTCAAAACCTGTTGAGATATCTTTCAAAATGTGCTACTGCAGGGAAAAAAGAAATTTTATACACATATCCTTGCTGAAATTTCCTGGCTCTTTGCCTCTCAGAAGAGCAAGGCATGAAATATTTATTCAAAAATGGAAATATTAAGAATTAAATGAATTTAAAACCACCCTAATTACTTTATAGGCATTTCTCCACTGCTTAAGGAAATTCCAAATTATCTTCAGTTCTGTATAGTCTGTGTCACCCAGAACGTCTTGTTGAAAAAAATGAAACGCCTCTCAAATAGCCAAGTTGACCAATTTAATTCTATTTAAATAATTGTTCTCTAGATGAAGTAACTGGTTTAGTATTGCAGAGACAAAGTCAGAGGAGTTGAAGAACTTTCAACTCTGTGGAATCTGGAGATCATTCATTCTTTCACTGAACAAATACTTATTTATGGAGTACCTATTATGTGCTAAGCACTGTTCTAAGTTCAGTGAACAGAAGAGACAGAGTTTCTGCCCCCCCCCCAGAACTTTTGTTCTAGCAAGAGAGATAAAAGAGCCACCCAAGAGGGTGAGGATACGCAATATGAAAGAAAACAGCAGGGCAAAAAATGAAAAGTTTCTTTATATCTTAAAGAAGGAGTGTCTCTCAGAAAATGATATCCGAATTGTGATCAAAAGTAATTTGATGGGGGAAAGAGGACTCGGAAAGGGGGCTCTCCCTTTCCACCGTCATCTTTACCTGTCCAAAATAGTGGTTCTCAAAGCATGGTCCCTGGACCTGCCCCCTTAGCATCACCTGGGAACTTGCTAAAATTGCACGCCCAGCGATCTGCGTTTTAGTAATTCTCATTCATGCTCAAGTCTGAGACCGACTGCCTTGACAATCCTATCCTTCCAGGCCCCATTCAAATGCTCACTCCTCCGTGAAGCCTTTCGAGATCTTCACAATCAAGAGGGATCTCTTCCTGCCTTTCAAATCCTGCAAGGCTAATTTCCGATAACCATCCTGAGGCACTTTGACTCTCCTCTTTGTATTCTGGGTCCTCTAAAGCGGGTCGGCGTGATGGCTACTTCTGTGAGTTAACTCGGCTGGGCCACAGAGTACCCAGATATCTGGCTAAACATTATTTCTGAGAATGTCTGGAAAGCTGTATATACATGAGGTTCGCACTTCAATCAGCAGACTCCGAAAAGCAGATCGCCCTTCTCAGTGTGGGTGAGTACTATTCAATCTGTTGGCAGCACAGACAGAAAAGGTGGAGGAAGAATTCACTCTTTCTGCCTGACTGTGGAGCTGGGACATTGGTCTTCTCGGGCCCTCGGACTTGAACCAGAACTAATACCAACAGTTCCTCTGGTTCTTGGGTCTTTGCATTCGGACTGAGACTACCACACTAGCTTTCCCGGGTTTCCAGACTGCTGATGCCAGATTGTGGGACTTTGTAGACCCCATAATCACATGAACCACTTTCTTATTTTACATATTTATGGTTCCGTTTCTCTATTACAGACTGCAACTATTCCATTTTGGTAGTCCCCACAATTTGGCCACGTCCCTGGCACAAAGCAAGCCTCTAAAACTGCATGGGGTTGGTGCCGTAGACTGGACAATAGTCCACAAAGATATCAAGTCCTAATCCATGCAACCCACAGATGCTAGCATATATGGAAAAACAATTGCTTTGCAGATATAATTAAAGTAAGTATCCTAAGTTGGAGAGATTATCCTGTATTATTTGGATGGGCCCTAAATGTAATCACAAGTGTTCTTAAAGAGAAAAGGAGAGGGAGATGTGATGCCCCCAGAGGAGAAAAAATGCAAATGTGACCATGGAGCCGAGGACTGAACCCATTCCGTCACAAGCCAAAGGAATGACAACCTTCACCAGAAGCTGGAAGAGGCCAGGCACTTCTAGAGGGCGCATGGCCCTCCTGACACCTTGGTTTCAACCCACTGAAACCAAGATTTCTGGTCTTGGGAACAGGGGAAGAATACATTCCTTTTGTTTTAAGCCACCCACGTTTGTTGTTATTTGTGACAGCAACCCTGGAAAACTAACACAGACAAGAGCAACTAAGAGCTGGTGATAACTTTATAAAAAATGTGTCTCCTTGACCAGGTTTCGGTCCTCAGTTACTCAATCAAAACTTCAGAGAGGTGCTGCTGCGAAGGGATTTCACAGGTGTGATTCAAGTCTCCGATCAGCTGATGCTAAGTAAGGGAGATTATCCTGCGTGAGCCTGGCTATTTCAGTCGGAAGGATGAGAAGTTGGACCTAGACTTGCCCGGGAGAGAGGAGAAATCCTGCCTGTAAGACCAGAGCTTCAGAACACACCTGTGAGGGGCGCCTGGAGGGCTCAGTCAGGGAAGCGTCTACTTTCAGCTCAGGTCATGATCTCAGGGTCCTGGGATGGAGCCCTGAGTCGGGCTCCTTCTCCCTCTCCCTCTGCCCTTCCCTCTGCTTGTGCTCTCTCGCTTGCTCTCATTCTCTCTCAAATAAATAAATTCTCCAACAAAACAAAACAAAAACCACCCGTGAACTTCCAGCCTGCTTTGTAATGCTCCTTTCCCGACAACCACGCATCCCATCTTCAGCCTGTGCCTGTGGGGTCGGTCCTGCCCGTGATCTCAGGCCGGCCTGGTGAAACCCTGCCTGATACAGGGGTCGTGCATCCACCCCGCAGCAGGATTTATACGTACATGACTTATCCTTCCTAACAACCTGGTGAGGTGGGTATGACTGCTACGCATTTTAGAGATAAAATCATTCACAATGGAGGGGTGAAGTGAATTACCCCCACATCATACAGCTAACGGGGCAGGGGAGGCGGGGACGGTCTGTCATTGAAATGCAGACAGACCGGATTCCGAAGCCCGTCCCTATATGAAGTGCCTCCCACCAAATCATGAATGAGTACAAGACGAAATGGAAGAAGCCCTGCAAGGAAATTTCTAGTTCTCTCTTACATGTTTCATGTTTACAAAAGACAAACAGCAAACAGAAATTTGCTTTAGAATAAGCATGAGTCCCATTAATTTGGAACATTCAAGGTAGACTGGACAGTACAGCAGAATGTGCTTTTCTAAATAATTTTGAGAACTACAGTCTGGCTGGCCTGAAAGCCTCCTCTCTGTCTCCCCCATTGGTGGGGTCAGCTGGCCAACCCCTCCCTACCACACTTTCACTCGGAGGCAGCAATGGGAAGTGGACAGATGCTCCAGACAGCAGGGGATGGACAGCCCTGGTGATAAAATGGAGAAATTTAGGAGCCCTCCACTGGGCTCCCCATTTACTCTCCCATATTCATGAGAAATAGAGGAACTTTATCAGTATTTGCCCCAGGATGCTAATTAAATACGTTACGAACAAGATTTTCATATCCGCAATCACAAAGCTGAAAAGAAATTTGCTCACCACAGAAGAGAATGCTCAGCCCAGCCAAGCAGGTGTTAAACAATGAAAACTCGTGATAACATTCTTCATTATAAAGAATTCAGCATAGGATGGTTCCAAGTCAGCAGGGGATGAGGATGGAAACTTCCGAAAAAACGAGAAGGACCTTGTAATAAGGGACCGTCTCCTCTAAGTCAGACCTGCCTTCTTGGTGGTCAACAGCCTGGCCTTGGGAATCCATCAGAGCAGGGTTCCAGAGTCAGCTCATTAAACACACGACTTTGGTAAATTACTTACTTTTCCACAAGCAAAATAGGTTTATTGGGTTTATTATTATTATTACATAATATGTTCTCATTTAATAAATTCAAACGATATGTAGAACAGAGAAAAATAGTAAAGTTCACTTGAAATCTCATTACCCAGAGATAACTGACATTAACATTTTGCTGGGCAAGCTAGCTACCCTCTTTTTCCCTGGCTACTCTCCTCGATAAAATGGAAACAAAAGCGAACAGTCTGTGTCAGAAGTGGTAGAGGAGATGCATGAAATAAATCAGTTAAAATGTTCACACAGTGCGTCACTAACAAGCCCCCCCCCCATGAAACTGTGATCCACTGTCCTGATGGGCCAGGGTCTCCTTTGGCTTTCGTACGGAATGCCCACAACCGGGGGAACCCCTCCGCCTCAGACAAATCGGGATTGCTGGCCACAGTGCCGGTGACCTCATGCCCAGGGAAGGATAACAGGGAGGTATCATATTCATGGGCGCGTAGAGACTGCTGAGGTAGTACGTGACAGCTATTTTAACGACAGGGAGTCATCAAGCAGTTTCTCTTAGATTCATTTTTACTATCTAACACAGGGCTCGGCTTGGACTGAGTGGGGAAATCTCAATGCCAGTGATTCAACTTCAGAAAGGTACTGTCCTAATATAGAACTGTCATTCATCCAGAAGCAGTTCTGAGTTTCCAGCAAATTGCATTTCCTTTCTGCCTGTCTACACCTTCAACCTGAAGGAACAAGCAGGAGAAAGCTTCTGGACTCCTCTGAGTTACAAGCCACTCCTGACAAGCAGAAGGGAAGTGGAGTTCTTAGCAGAGACACCCCCCGTGGACTGCCTGTCCCCAGCCACGAAGCCTGGCCAAGAATATCAGTCTCCTGGCTCTGCTCCACCTCAGTCTTTAACTGCTCACATCTCTGGATGGCACTGGCACGGCAGGACGCAAGTCTTGTCTTCCTGGGATCGTTCTGCCTTCCAAAGCTAGCCTCTTTCCAACTCAGGATTAGAAGCATCGGGGACCAGAAAGGTGTTTTCTTAACCAGAGGCTCAGTCGGCTGATCTCTGTTCACTCACCGGGAGAATGCTCATTCCTGTGGAGTCAGATGACTCACTTTCTGTGCCCCCAGAGTAATGGATCACTCAGTTTAGACATCCTGACAAATGTTCAAATACAACTTCCTTTGCCTTCAACTCATCCCATCCTTTCTAGCTCTCAAATCGGCCTTTCTATCATCTAAACAAGGACCAGCCAAACTTCTTGTGAGTTATGGCCCTTCATTTCCCTTTCTTCCCCCCATTATTTTGCACTTGCCTTCTCTCAATTACTCTTCTCCGTGCTCTCCTGGAGATCCTTAATTATCTTGCCTCTAGTGCATTCAAACCTTTGGACTAACAAGTGCTCTGAGCTGTTTTCTTCCCCCTGGGAAACTGACTGCAAAGCCACCCAGACATGCTGCCCCAGCTATATTTCAAATATGCACCAGAGAAGCTGAGAAAGAGCCTCCAATCTCCAAGGATATCTGGAGTCCTAATTGAGTATGCTTGAGTTGGCATCATGTACGTACACACACACACACACACACACACACACACTTCCACAGCCTGTGGGTCCAACCAACATTACATTAACAGTAATACTAAAATCTTTCTGTCCTCATCCTCACCTGATAATGCAGAGCCTCAGCCTCTGACAAAGACCCCCAAACCTCATGAACGTGTCTAGGGGTCCATTAGTAAGTACACGGGCACATCCAGTCAGCACCATGCGCCTCTTTCTGGGCACACTGCCACCCCAGTGCTGCTTCTGTCTCCGCTCGGGTACCAGTCTCCCACTGACGTCATCACTCACACTCTGGAACAGCCAAAACCGAGAAGTGCTGTGTGAAATACAAAGATAGGATAATCAGCCTTGCCAGAACCCTCCCATTGAGTGTAGCATCAAGTAGAGAGAGTATTAATGAAAATCACTAGCAGGTTTTCCTCTCTCCCTGTAGCTCGGCTCCAGGTCCCTAAGACTGCTTTGAGCACAGATGTGAGGGACCAGCACCACATTCTACAGATAATTACACACACACCCACACACACACATATATTCACCAACGACCAAGACTGTATAAATCAGTCAAGTTCACCACGCATAGGTATTCTTCCTTTTAAGTTCTCACCCCAGAAGCTCCTCATACAAACAAACCTCCATTAGCCGTCCTCATGTTCCACTCTCCTACCCTCACCTTGCCCACCCCAGATCCCCGATTCTCGGACATGCCTCACTTGAAAATGGATAGAGCACAGGCCACACTACATTTCTACGTGTGTATATCGTTTTAAATGGCTCATGTCAGACCCTGAGCACAGAGGGATTCAAAAACAGAAGCGATGTAGCGCTGCCCATACAGAATGCATCTTCCTTCATTGTGCCTCATCATCCCCGATTTATGAAGCCCCAAAGTGCAGCACAGGACAGAGAAAGACGTAACAAGCCCACAAGCTAGGGTGTGCTGAGATGCTGGCCAGCGTGGTTGCTTTTGTGAGTTTCCCCTTGAACAAAAGCCCATGTCCTCTCATAAGACCCATGGAACCTATTAGAAGAAATTGATCGTAATGTATGCAGAATTAACACAATAAGGAAAATGGCCGGAACAAATGGATCTTGACACCACATTAATGGCTTTTTCATAGGAAAAAATAAAATTCAGGAGCCAATAATGGAAATTAATGAAGGTACACTAGGCATAGCCCTCCTTGTCCTCCCTAATAATGGTTTTGAGAGAGTCTGTTCTCCCTCCAAGATGACCAAGGATACTGTGGAGCATCCTGGTAGAGGATGTACAGTGTGAGTTAGAAGAACTGCTCAAGAAGCCGCCACAGGCTCAGAAGGCTATGCGCAGAGTCACTTCTCAAGGGAAATGGTAAATTTCCATAGCCTTTATAGATCATTTGGCTGATATTTCAATACCAACAGTCTATGTCTTTAAAGGGTATTTATAGCTCTAATGGCATTAAGGTGACTGAAGTCCCTGGGACTCCTGAACTTTTACCTGTCAGTGAAACATATAAATCACTTTGACACCAGATTTAGCCTTTGGAGGTGTTTTCCCTAGAAATTAATGCCTCATCGTCCATTATTTCTAGCTCTGAAGCCTCAGTTCCAGCTAAACCAGATCAGCCGAAATGGAAATAAATGCCTTTTGAGCAAACAGCAAAGGTTATGCAGGGGGAGCAGGGAAGACGTGAGTAGGACTTTTATCCTTCCCTGGTCTCAGATGTGCCTACGGCAGATCTGGGTCACTTGAGGTCTCCATAAAAAACTTAGGACACCCAATGTTATAAATTAAAATACTCCATTCTCCTAGAACCCTCACCATCTGCCACACTTTGTTTACCTCGACAGCACACACCACTATCTGACTTATGTGGATGTATACTGTCATATTCCCTCCTCCCATTAAAATGTAACTCCATGAGGCAGGAGTTTGTTTCTGTTCTGTTCACCAGTGTATCTCTAGCACCAAGTATGGTGCCTGGAACATGGCAGATTCTCAATAAATACTTGTTGAGAATGAATAAATGAGAAGAATCATGAAAGCTCAAGACTGAAAGAAACTGCAAAGCCATTTGATGGCCAACTGCCTTTCCTTCACTTACTGGCTCAGATAATAATGGACAAGGAATTATACAGGAAATAGTTCAGGGATTAAACTGGGAACATATTCGAGCAAATGGAATCTTCATGCCCCAAGGGGAGGGAGAGAAGAAGGCCACTGGAGCCTGAGGATGTAAATAGCCTCATGTCTTGGTCTTCCTGCTGGGCCCAGCTAGAGAGACATAAGAAAAATTATAATACAATATACACTCAGTTGGACAGTCAAATATTTCTTGACTACTACCATATTCTCAGAGAGATTACTGACCACTTTGTATATGCCAGCAACTTACAAGGTACATGGGATAAATAGGAAAATGGGACAGACCCAAGCCCTGCACTCAGGGAATTTGAAGTGTATTAAGGACAACAGTCATCCAGTAGATCCTTGATATAAGTTCTATTAAGGGGAAGTGAGGAGTGCCACAGGAACACACAAAGTGACCACCCAAGCCACCTGCAGTACCAGGGAAAGCCACCTGAGGAAGGAATATGTACGCTCCTCCACAGCCCTTGTACGCATAAAACGCAAGTCTGAAGATAAGGAACAGGGAAGGGTCTGCACTAGGAGGCGGTGGAACTGGATTTGGCGGCCTTGGCTTACTCTGAGACCTTGAACAAGTCACTCCACAACTCCAATTTCTTCATCTGACTGGTACTTTCAAATTCTGATATTTTATCATTCCTGGAAGATGTAAGAACCCAGGTAGTCAGTTTCCAGAGTAGACACTAGATCAGAGCCTTGACTCTAACCACAGGGAACAGATGTGTTAGGGATGAGTTACTCTGGTGGCTGGAGAGAGAAGGAAACTAGACCACCTGAGAAGTGGCTTGAAGGTGGGAAGGAGAGTGAGGAGGACAGAGTGAGACTGAGGATTTTGCTTGGGATGAGGCGGGGAAGACACTGAAAAAATGAACCTAAGCAAACCATCCTAAAAATCAGTAGCATCTGTTGGTGTTTATTACCTTGAGACCCAGCTATCTCATTTAATTCTCTTAAAAAGCCTGTGAATTATGATTACTTCTGTTCTGCAATTAAGAAACGGAGGTTCAAAAGCCCAGAATGAGAATGTGGCAAAGCGGAATGGCTAACCAGAGCTCCCTGCTCTAGAATCCCAACAGAGGTTCCGCAGAGATGCTGACAAGCTGCTCTCTGGCAGTGGCTCGGAGCAGGTGCCTGTCTCAGAGGCAGCAGAGGCCATTAGCCAAAACAGACTAACGAAAAGCTGCCAAAGATGGGCATAGAAGCAGTAACTGCATGGCAAGCCACCCCTCTCCCCCAGGCCCCTCAGTAAGAGACACCGTGTAGGAGAGGAGGCTCCCCTTCCTTTACTCCATGTGACTAAGACTAACATGTGTTCATTCACTCAGCAAACACTTGATAGTCTACCAGGTGCCAGCCCTAGAGCACAGCTAACAGAAAGCCCCTTCCCTCAAGGTGGGCATGGGGGGCACAGGGTGGGCTGGCACACTAGAGAAGGGCACTCTCCACCTCCATCTGAGTCCTGGCCCACCACTTCCCTATTCTGTGACTATGAGTTAGGTTTCCTAAACTCTCTGGGCTTCAATGCCCTCGTCAGTAAAATGGGAATGATGACAGTACCTACCCCACAAATACCTCAGGATTGGATGGGTGATAGCCAAAGAGCACTTTTCGCAGTTCCTAGGGGTCAATGAAGATGAACCATCATCACGGTAACATGAGACGTGTCTTGAAGAAAAGACAGAAACTTTTCAGAAACAAGGAAAGTAAGATCAAGGGCAAAAATACATATAATTATACATAATTTATGAAGTCTCAGTATGACAATGTTTGGGGCACTCCACAAAGCAGAGTCCAGGGTGCAAGCCTGGCAGGATTAGGAAATGGAGCAGAGAAGGTGAGCCCCTCAAAAGCCCCAGATCGTAAAGGACCTCTAAACCCTGCTAACAAGTCTGGACTTCATCCCGGGGACACTTCAAGAAAGAAAATAACATGATCTGATTTGCATTTCATAAATATTGTCTACTGTTGCAGGCCGGGTACCCCAGGAAGGGACTCTAAGTCGGAGATTAGCTTGCGGATGTCTGTTAAGAACTGCCACAGGATCAATAGCTGTAAAAAAGGGAGGGTGGAAGCAGGATGGGGCGGAGGGAGAAGCCAGGCTGCAATGCTAGCCCTCTGACACACTCCTGACCCTCAGGGCGATCAGGAGCCAGAATGCTCCCTCAGAGCTGTCCTGAGATGAGATGAGAAAGCCAGGACACCGTCCCCTGCCTCAAACATTCCCTGGATGTGGGGCACCCTGGGTAAAGGGACTGAGCTTGAGTGAGGGGACTGACCTTGGGTACCCTCTGGAGCGAGGCACAGTAGGGCTGACAGCTGAAGGATGTTGTAGGTAACATTCCCAACACAGGGCCAGTGAGTCCGTTGTTGAAAGGGGATCTGGGCAGTACATCCCCATGTCCACCACATCTTTCCCATTAAAGATAAAGCAAATAATAACCCCCCGGGAGACCCGGACTGAGAGCTGGAGGCCTCAGACAAACTGCCAGGCATGTAGAGCCAGGCAAAGCGACTTGCACATCAGCGCACACCCCATGCCCGTGTGCGCACACACACACCCAACATGGGCACATATGTGCGTGCACGAGGGTCTAAAAACAAAAAATTCCTAGGAGGCAATGTCATCTTTTCATTCTGACTAGGTAGACCCAACGGCTTTTCTTTTCCTCCCTAGGCCTTCAGAGCCTTTCCAGCAGACACAATTTTATTTATGATACTGAATTACACCTGGAAAGAAAAAGAGCCCAGCCAGGGAAAAATGAGAAGAAGCTCGCTAGGGACCTTCAAGGCTCCCCAACATATTTCTTACTCTTTTTCTGGGCAGAAATTTCCATTTACCAAGTTCTTACAGCTCAATTTGTCTTGTGTTAGTTTTTCATTATTCCCACTTTTTTAAGCACACACATGCTCGCGACCAATCATCGTTTTCTCTGATTCATGTGTTCAATTAGTGTGGATATTAACTTGAGCTGCCTGACCCATGACAGTGAGTAAATGGGCACCTCCAATTCTGAAGTTACCTAAATTTTCCAGTATTAAATTAGCCTTTCACAGGCATCAAATGGCTGGCATGGGGGATGACTTCTTAATGTTTCTATTTGTGTGATATAAGAGCCTGAGAGTTCCCTGAAGCTTATAAACTTGCTGGAACGAGCTAAATCACAAATGACGGTTTGGGAGAAAAGGATACGGCCTCGGCATGAGATCCAAAATGCCAAAGACAAGAGTGAAACAAGACTTAGACGTTTAAGAGCTAGACAGCATCTGAGACAAGACATCCTATTCCCTCATTTTTCAGAAGAGGAAAAATAGAGCCAAGAACGGTCGAGTGAATTGCCCAGATGGCTTAGTGTGTCAGTGGCAGAGCTGAGACACAGATTCGTTGGCACCCAGCACGGAGACCCTCCTCCACCCCACCTAAATGGAAACAGTAATGGAGTGTCAGGACATTTGCTGGAATTGGAAATATTTCACAGCACATCTGGGCAGGAAGTTATCAGAAATATATTATAATCACAGCTTCTCATTTTTACTTTATGACTCACCAATGAAATGCTGCATTGTTTTAAAGCCATAATGGGAAGCCCCATGAAGATTTATGTGGGGGTGGGAGAGATCAGTCATTCCCCCACCTCCATCCGGGGCCAACAGGAAGTCTGCTCCCCTCTAGGTCTTTGAAGAACATATCCTCACATCCTAGGAAACTAGAATCAGTTCTATTAGCCTTCATCACTACACCCAGTTCATTTCTTTTTTACTTTTCACAGCTTGTTGTCATGTGCTTATTAGTTTGTTTCCTTATTTATTTTCCATTTCCCCATGCCCACATGAAAAGGTAGGAGAGGGCAGGAAACTTGTTCATTCATCTCTCTGTCCCGAGTGCACATGAAGTGCAGAAAAAATTGTCATGGAATACATGAATTAATGAACCAGTGAATGAACAAACTGGACAAAATGATGGCCATTAGCCACGTGAAACTATGGTGTGGTTCTTTTTGGAATCAAGTACTTTCCTCATCTCTTCCCATGCCCTCTTCCCCACCTGCCCACTCTTACCCTACTGCATCTTTCATATTTTAAATAGAAAAACTAAGATGGAGTATATTCACATTTCCATAAATTACTACACAGCTAATTAAAGACAGAATGAAAACCAAACCCTAACATCTTGGGGCTTCCATCACTTTCCATGGGACCACACTGCCTTATATGAGCTATTTGAATTCTCTTCTCTCTTACACTACACATAAGTGTTTAGACAGTATTTCTATATATAAATATATTTCTTTCTACAATGTAGAAAGAAAAACATTACCAAAGGTGTGCTTGTTCTGCGGGCCACTAAGTCTAATAAGCTTCTCTAGGGATAGAAAAGCCATCAATAAGTTTTAGAGATGCTACCTACTTTATACTCCTTGTGGACATTCACAAAGTACTTCAGAATGCTAGGCTCTGTGTCATGAAATGAATTTACTTTTGTTAGACCCAAATTTCTCAAATTTATTTGACCATGGAAACCCCTTTTGGAACCTAACACCAATTCCCATATCTTGTAATGAATGAATGTTCTAAGGCACAGCTTGGGAAAAGCTAAGGTAGAAGCACATTAAAAGGGGCTCCTGGGTGGCTCAGTGAGTTAAAGCCTCTGCCTTCAGCTCAAGTCATTATCCCGGGCCCTGGGATCGAGTCCCACATCGGGCTCTCTGCTTTGGCAGGGAGACTGCTTCCTCCTCTCTCTCTGCCTGCTTGTGATCTCTGTGTGTCAAATAAATAAAATCTTTAAAAAACAAAACAAACAAACAAACAAAAAAAAAAACATAGACTTGCTGGCAGAGGTGTGACTCTCAATGAATGCTGAGGCGGCTCTGACTAGAGCTTCAACCCTGAGAACGAATCCCCCTGTCCTTTTTAGGTAAGCCAGACTCCCATCTGAATGTGCTCAGGAAAGTGACAGAACCAAGAAGAAAAGCAACCGCATAGAGGAGAAGGTAATGAAGGGATTATAATTGTCATTGCTTCCTGGTTTTTACCATATTCCTACTGGGATGAATTCGATGCTTACACTGATGTCTTGATTCTTTTTTCTCTCCGAAGACTCACTGAGCCTTTAATTATCAATCTAATTTGAAAACCAGATCATGAAGATCCCACAGCAAAGTGTACTACCATCTTGAAGTTCACACAACTTGCATCTTACAACAAGCGTATTTTCTTGAAATAACAACTCCCCATCCCTGAACCTCTGGTTCCCCTACGTGGAAATGTAACACAACTAATTCTCCTGATTCATAGCATATCCTCATATTTTTGTAGCTTATCAATCTCTACTTCTCCATCTACTAGTTCTATATGTGACATTGGACAAATTAATTAATCAATCTGAGGCTCCTTTTCCTCATCTGTAATGCAGGTTGTACAAGGACTAAATTAGTTATCACAAGTACAGAGTTATCATGGTGTCAGACACATATTTATATCTCAATAAAATAGCTACTATTTTTACAGTCATCATCATCATCATATGGAATCTCTCCAGATGATTAGCTTCTAATTTATCATTTCAGCGTTCTGTTAGCCAACTGAGTGAAAATGAAGTCATTTTCATTTCCCTCTCAAAGATTAGATCCCACAAACCAAAGCAAAATGAATATAATGTGGAACCCATATATACATTAGTATTTCTTAACAAGCATTCAGGACACTAATTGGTAAGAAAAGGACCAAACAAACCATTGTTTCGAATGACTAAAGAAATCTGATGATTCTAATTAATTAGTTGATTCACTTATGGTTCTTTTCGACTATGAACTTCAGCCCACAAGTAAACATTTATCCTGATTACAGGAAATTTTTAAAGAGAATCATTACGGCAGCAAGATGGTTGTGACCATAAATTTGGTTTAACCGGCCATCCTCTGCCAGAAACTCTTCAGAAACAGCAAGAGACCAAGGTCTACTCTGCACCATCCAACAGTTATATTCATGCAGGGCACTCCTGGGAGTGCTAACACTCTAAGAACACATCCATGCATGCATTCTGCACCTCTACTGATCACCCACTGTGAATCAGCACCAATCCAGACATGCAGGATGACCATGAACTAGACAAGCACTGCATTGCCTTCATGAACCTTGGAGTCTAGCAGGGGAGAACATGGTATTTTGACAGACACAGTGGATTTCAATGGGTCAGAGCAATCATAGGAAGCAATGTACAAAGAATGTATGAAGTACATTTTTTTCCTGACAGAATAATAATTCTGTCTCCAAGGACTACAGAAAGCAAACACAAAAAGCTTTTGGAAGAGGTAAAATTATGTTTACAAGTCCTTAAAATGGTATATCATTCTTAAGTCAGCTTTCTCCTCCCAACCAATCTTTCCTGGGGTGAGGCAGGAGGTCAACGGGCTCCATGGGACCGATGTCCACAGTGCACCTTCTCTCAGTGAAGATTCCACTGGGTGTGCTGACCCCCAGAAGTAAGTATCCCAAGGGGGCATGAAAATAATAAATAATAATAATAAATAAATTCTAATACATGTCTTATTTCATATAATTTGGCACTTTGATGATGAAGGCTGCATTGGAGGTATTGCTCAAGGACAAGTCATGACAACTTGCAAATTTCAAGACCTGACTTGAATAAGGCTACGATGACCTTATTTTCCAGGCCAAAAATCAGGACATGAAGTCTAACAAGGGACGTTTTCCACTTCTGGGAATTAAGCTGTCTGGGAGATGTAGTTTAAATGTCAAAATATTGGCATTTCTGGGACACTGATAGTATATGGAAACAACAGGACAAAATACTTGAAATTAAGACTGCCTTGGAAAACTCAAGAAATGGCAACCTAAAAAAAATTGTATAAAATATAGAGCCTTGATACCTGTGGAGACTGAAAACAGAGGAGGGGTGTGTGCATGGAGCTGTTTCTAAGAGTAGAACAAATGAATCTTGAATATCCTTAGGACCAAGAGAGAGGAAAAAAAAAAAAAAAACTATTTTCACTTCATAATGCCAATAACTCAAATCAATTGATCTCTTTTCTCCCTCTGGTTAAAAAAAGTGTGTCAAGATATTTCAAGGTAAAGAAACCAATACCCCCTTGGTCAACTATTTAAATGGAAAATGAATCCACACATATATGTTTTCTGTTACCCTCTTTTAGTTACAACAACAGAGACTCACAGAAATTATACCTTAAAAATGAAGGATGTTCATTTATTGGAAAATAAACACATATGGATTATTAGGTCTCTCCTTCCACTTCAGTTCAATCCTAGCAGAAATTGGCTTAAACTAAAAGATTTTCCAAGTTTCAAGCTTAAATTTTCAGGAGCGTGTCTGACTGTTCCTCCTTTTCTTCACATTAGCTCATGCCATGGGTGGCTAATGCAAGTATGAGTTTTTACCCACCCTGTTCTCATAAATCATGCCTTAAGCAGGACTCTGGGCTTGCTGGCTCACTAAGAAGGGGCTATGGCAGGCCAGCAATGTATCCATGTCCTGCACCGCTCTTGAAGTTTGAATGCCTAACCTTCAAGGAGAATTTTGCAACTCGTTCCATTCCAAGTCTGCCCAGCTGTTTCAGATCACAGGCGTCTGCAGATGCACCGTCTATTCAGAATGCCACTTAACTATAGGAAACCAATTGAGGGTTGCTGGAGGGGATGTGGGTAACTGAAGGGGTAACTGGGTGATGGGCATTAAGAAGGGCACTTGATGTAATGAGCACTGGGTTTTATACGCAACTGATAAATCACCAAATTCTACCTCTGAAACTAATAATACACTATATGTTAACTAAATTCAATTCAAATTGAATTTGAATTACCATTTGAATACCGTCACCATTCAGGTGATGGTAACAGGTTGTACTTCCCTTCACTGTCAGGTGTTGCTGAAGCATGTGTTCTGTGCCTGCAACAGAGAGGCTGTTGAACCTCCTCTCTTATAGGCTTTCAGATCAGCAAACTCCCACAGAGCTAGGGACCGCTCCATCCTCAAAAGAGGAGGATGCTCCTCGTGGCCAAATCTGTTGGGTGACCTGTGCTCATATTATCTCAGGGCATCCCAGATCCCACCTGTGATCAGTTCACATATCTGCCAATGACCTCCTGTTACCCGCTGCCAGATGGAATTCCCTGGCTGTGGGACTATGCCCAGCTTCACGTGGTAAGGCCAGAGGTAAGACAGGCCATAGACCATAGACATGCCTACAGGACTGGCCCCCGTCAGCAAGAGATGGAAATTGGTGGATAAATATCCCAATTTCCTTACTTTATTGGTGGGACAATTCTGGGGTGTTTGCTCATGGTCTCTTAGAGGATCCACAAGGGACTGAACCCCAGTTGCTCCAGTGGTAATGTGCTCATGAATATCCCTTTATTGGTTTTGCCCCTCCCTTCTCATTTCTTTCCCAGTCTCCTGAGATCACCCCTCAAAGATATCATCTGCACCCAAATCCTTGTCAGGGCCAGTGTTTGTAAAAACAAAACAAAGGGAATAGTCAAGGAAACACTTTACACACCGTCTTCAAACTACTCACACCAACCCCACACTCCAAGAGCAGCCATCCTTGTTCCTACATCTGGCGTCAAGTGATTCTGACCATGACCCACACTCCCAAACTCATACCAACACTCTGCCTTCAAGATTCTCCCAGAACCAGTCCCTCTCTTCAATCCTGCATTCAACAAGCATTACCTCAGCGGCATCTGACTTCACTTCATCTTAACACTTCTAAGCTTCCCCTGAAAGGATAAAGCTGCATGTTCAGCTCCCGAAAGCACTCTGATTTTCCACCCAAGTGCTTCTTCCCATGAGCTCTTCCCCAACGTGTCAAGATGTCAGCAATACTAATTTATGCCAACTCTATGCCACGGACACATGAAGGACACCAGCATTTAGCTCCCTAAAGCTACTGCTGACAGCCTTTCCCCTTGCCTTCCTCCTACCACAGAAACAGAAAAAGGTAGGCACTTGTATTTCTAGCCTCTCTTGCAGCTAAAGGTTCCATGGAGCCCTTTCTTGCCAATAGACATAAGGGGATTTCTGAGATAGCTTTATTTCATCCCTGATAAAAGAAAGGAGAATGACCCTCAATGAAATATCAGTGTGTGTGTGTGTGTGTGTGTGTGTGTTTGTGTGTACATGCGCATGTGTATACCATACATACATACATGCAAGTACGCTCCTGCTTTGTCCTCTGGACGGTTGTACACAAGCATTTCTAGGACTAGAAGAAGTCTTGTAAGCATGAGAAATAAGGTAAGTTAGAAGAATTGCAAGTTGGCAGCTCAACACCTTGACATCGTGGAGCCAAGGAACGAACAGCGGGACTGCCTCCCTCCCAGCTTCTTGTTGGGTAAACAAGTGTTTACCCTTTGTGATAATCCACTGTTAAGGGAGTTACGCTTGCATCCAAAATTATTTCCAACAGACACAGGACAAAAGGAAGCAGAAGATATATAAGATTCTCTCCCTCAAGCAAAAACTATTTATTAAACACCTATTCTTTACAGAGCATGGTGGGAATACAGAATGTGTATAAAGCAAAGTCCCTTCACAGGATTAGAAGAAAGTGGAAAGTTGTGATAAAGTGGGTGCCAAGTGTTGGGATCAGCTGAATATGCTGACAGGGGCTACCACGGGAGCCCCAGGAGGGGGAGGCTGCTGTGGACCACGGCAAGAAAAAAAGGGCTTCCTAAAGTTAACTTAAAGGCACAGAGGATTTAAGTAGATGGAGAAGACTGGGAAGAGCATCCCAAGCAAGGGAAGCCATGCAAGCAACGATGCTTGATATAATTTTAAAAAACAAGATGGGAAAAGTAAAGGCAACTAATTTGATGGCACAAAGGCATAGAGTCCTAGGTGTCACTGAGTCTCTGGCACTATTCTTGTGAATACTGGGCCCACAGCTGTTAACGTATACTAGCAACAAAAGTGGTGGGGGGTAAGGGAGGGGCATCAAATCAGAAGGCAGAGACCACAGAAGTGGCCAGTCTAAGGAAATAATAATAAAAAAATAACCATTTATCGAATACTGGAAGTAATTACTACAGTAAACATTTTATACTGTCCCATGTAATGCTAAATACAATCTTTCAGGTAGGAATTACATTTCTAGTTACTATGGACAAGAAAAATAAGGTTTAAAAATGTTCTCAAAAATCACACTGTTATTAAGGGACAGAATCCAATTTCAAATTCAAGTCTCTCTGATTCTGATGCTAAGTTAGACCAGGGCTGGACACCCCACATGGGCTTTGTAGCAATCTGTGCTTCCCTCCATCACAGCCCCTGCTGCACAACCTAAAGGCAGGGATGGTGGTTCATTCACCTTGTGGCCATGCACCCCATCCCCAGTGCCTAATGGAGTTCACGGATCATGGGCACACTGATAAATGCTTGCTGAATAAATGGGAGTCTTCGCTCAGGTGCTGGATTGACTCCTAAGTTCAGATCATCCCTTTAGGTCTAAGGTATAACATCCTGGCAGAGAACAGGTAAAGCTAAGGGGTGGATGGCTGGCTTTGGCCAACTCAGCTGCAAAGCCTCCATCACCACAACACAGCCGCTATCCCCAGAACCAACTGAGTCCAAGACTGAAAATGAGTCAGGAACTACAGCTTTTATACAGCGAGCACCAGCAAGTCTCTTTCGCTAGCATTAAAAAAATTCACAAGGAAGCAACCAAGAGCACAAAAAGGGCAAAAGTGAGCCCAAGAGAATCAGCAGGGAGATGGTTATTACCAAAAGGCTGGTGTTTCTCACCAGAGGCCAGCCTTCAATAACATCAGCTTAAATTTCAGCCACGTGGATTAAAGCCAAAGGACTGGCAGAACCAGGAAGAAAAAGAAGCCTGGAAATGCTGTTCCTGGATTCTCTACAATCCAGTAAAGACCGCATAAGGGGGCAGCGGTGATGCTGAGCTGACATGGACAGCACAGCACCGCATTTACAGCCACATACACAGTAAGCATACCACTCGAGGCTCCAGCCCACCCAGGGCAAGCAGAGGAGGTCTTAGAGCTTCTAAAACACTAAGCATGCCTCCAACTTCTAACTTGGAGTTTACAATAAGTATTTATTTTTTTTAACTACTCAACTGTAAACATCTGTCAGTTTAGCCTTCTTAAGTAATGAGTAAGCTCAAGTGTTATCCTCAGAATATGACATTTCATCAATAAGGTGGGATATAGCAAGTATCTTTACCTCCATACAGTGTTGAAACAAGTATACAAAGGAAATTTAGGACAACTTATTAATTATCATGAGCCTTGAACACCCACTTTGGATTCATCCTACCTTTACAAAACTTCAGGGAGAAAAGAATTATATTTCTTCTGTTTATGAAATTTTCACACTGTTTTATAAATATTGTGGTTTTTCCCATTTTATCCTCAAACAGTATCTTTCCTGCTGGAGAACGTAATGGTTTGGATAAACCCCAAGTGTTGTGAACTTTTGACTAATAGTTACTAAGCAGTTACCACGTAATACGTGCTGCCTTAGGTCCCTCACATGCATTTCCTATTTCCAGTTTCTCGGCCACCTTAAGGAATAGGTATTGCTCTACCTATTTTTCTGATGAAGACGCTAAGGTTCCGAAGGCTGAAGTCATTAACTCAGGGATCCACACTAATAAGTGAGAGAGCTAGAATTCAAAATCACTTCTACTGAGTCCCAAACCCACTATTTAACAACCGCACCATACAATCTCAATTTCAGTGCTAGGAAAAGTCTCCCTGCAAGCTTTCATCACAGAGAGAGATACCTTTCCCTTTTTGACTTGGTGGCCCATGCATAAATTTAAGGCACAAGGTCATTAACCTTAGCCTTTCCCATATGATTTCTAACTTCTGTTTTCATGTCCATGATTTCTGCCATGTATAAAGGTATGTATTTCTGTGACAAGTATTACCTATCATTAAATAATACAGTAGAAGTATATAGACTTATCTTCATTCCTGTTATCACTGATCTATTTTAAATCATTTTCATTTAAAACAGTAATGGAACATCATAAGCAATGGGAAGGAAGAAGAGTTTCTTTTAATTTCAATCCAATTTAATAATTAATTTACAAATTACTAATGTTCTGTTTACTATGCATATTATCTACATGCATACCTAGAGTGTTGCCTTTTAAAGAATTTCAAGAAAAAGGTGCACACAGGCAATTCTGTGATAAATAATGCACATTGATCATAAGGATCCATTCTAAAAACCCATTAGACGTATTGATCTGATTTTGAAAGAGAATCTGCCGTTCATGGGACAAAGTGATTCACGACTTGCAAGAATAATGAAAACAGATGGAAAGTAAATGAGTCTCTAGGCATCCCAAGGCCTAATGGAAGAGATTAAAGAGTGAATTATATAGTAAAAATCAGATTAGATCTGCTTATATTACCGAGTTGGTGACTTAAGAACCACTAGATAAGCCATCCTGCTGGAATCAGCTGGTTGTCAGGACCGCCTGCTGCTATCAATAGCAAGCATATCTATGGAAACTACGCTCAAAGGGTGCGTGAGTATGTGAGAAATAGACTCCTGACGATCTTGGGAGTGATTATGTCCCCACCATCCAATCACAGTTTATTTTCTATCTGGATTCGAGCCTTATATTCTGGGGTAGTGTCTCTATTTTTAAACTTTGCATGGTTCTCCAAGATCTCTTCCAAAACTGGAAGTCTGACTTGCACTTGCTTCTACTCTCCAATATACTGGAGTCTGCCTTGCCCTGTGACAGGAGTCCTGAACAGTCTTTTCGATGCAAGTATCTTTCTAGACTTCCAACTAGCACCCAACCTTAAGTTCACCATCTCTGGGATCCACCCTGCTGTTAACACCTCTTTCAGTCTCCTTGGAGCCCTTACTATGTCTTCCTGTTTACCCTTCACTATTTGCCTAGACTATCATGACCGTGATTATCACACTCCCTACAGACACAGCACTTTTTCCCCAGATGGAACTTCTCCTATAAGCTCCTGAAACGGATCCAGGTCAAGCCCTGATTCTGCCTGAGGATCAGCTCTCATAACAGACTACACTTACACCCTTACCTATCTCCTTTGGTCAGCCATGACCAGAGCGTCCTTACATGGGACTCTCAGAGGCTTTTTAACTGAATATTTACATTTCTTTTCAAGTATGCCTATGATGCATTTCTCCATCTTTTTTAGGCCAATTGTCTCATGTTCAGATTTAGATGAACACTTAATTTTTTCAACTGCTATATAGTTCTCCTGTGAGTCTTTTCACTCTACACAGGAATGCATCTTTCCTACTGACTGAAACACCCATCTGTGCCCTGGTCTAACAGACCATATTAGTCACAGTGTATACACTTCACTTGACTCATCAAATCCTCCGGGGTATGAAAGCATCCCTCCCTCTGAGAGCCATGGGGACAATTCAAGTTTGCTTGGGTCCCATACACTCAGGATTCAATTGTATTCTTTCCCTTCACAAACCTTTTGTAAATATTTCTTTCGAAACTGATCCCAGTTAGAACCAGCTGCCCATTTCAAAGCAAACATTTGTATCCTCTCTAAAAGGTGGATGTCTGTGCACATCTTACCTAAAATTTAAAGGAGGCCAACATACTAACTGAAAGCAAAACTGGAAAGAAAAGAAGAAAAAAAAACACCTGCCCATTTTAGAAATATTGCACTGATCTCTCTTTTTCACTAAGGATGTCTCAATCCGGAACTGAGGTGGTGTATTTGCTTCCCGCACTGAGAGCCCTTAAACTTAAAAACTGGATGATATAACCTGATTATGATGCAGGACTTTGAACGGAGGCACAGGTGCCATGTGGAAATACCAGAGGCTGACCAGCTTGTAGCCACAGGAGAAAGCACTATTGGGTTACTTGCCCATGAACAAAACCTGCCCCGAAAGCCTGGCAGATCTTCACAAAAGCCGCGAGTACAATCAAGTCAGCGCCATTTTTAAGGAGAGCTCATGGCTCACGCTCTAAAGCACACGCTGTGGGCAACGCCGCTGCTGTCACACCTGCTGCAACCAGCTGGCCAAAGGGAAGTGTGTCCCCGGCTGGGCAAAGTCAACCCAATGCCTCAGACATCTGCGAGCTCCCAAGGCACTGCTATTTCTTAAGGCAGACTTTGCTAATGGAGCTACATTTTCTCTTAATCATAACAGTATATGCCAAACCAACACTCGAGAAGCAGTGTTCAAGTAGAGTAAGAGCTTTAATGATCCACATCAGGCCATGAGGCAACGGCACGACTGTCATCTTGCGCCCCATTCGGGGGGACATTTCTGCCTAAAGAGCTCTAAGCACACATGAACACTATAAAATGTGGCACAAATGCAAGGATTCACTGTGCAGGGCACAAAAGGGAGCTTTATTGCCTCTGCTCTGGTTAAAGGGAGTATATAATTCCATAATAACAACTCCAAGTCAAACTGGTCGTTAGAATGGCAGTTTTTTTATGGGAACCCACCACAGTCTGCTTGGTGCGCCACCAAAATTCATACGTTGAAGTCTTAATGTCCAAGGAGATGGGGCCTTTGGGAGTTGATTAGGTCATGTGGGTGGAGCCTCATTAATGGGATTAATGTTCTTATAAAAGAGACACCCAAAGAGCTTCCTTTACAGCAAGAAGGTCGAGTCAACGAATCAGAAATCCTCACCACACAGCAAATCTGCTGCGCATCATTGTGGATTTTCCAGGTTCTAGATTTGTAAGAAATAAATGTTTGTAGTTTATAAGCGACCCAGCGCTACTTTATTATTACACAACCCAAACAAAGACAGCACACACACACTGTAAAATGTGGCACAAACACAATGATTCACTGTGCAAAGTACAAAATGGAGCTTTACTGCCTCTGCACTGGTTAACTGGAATACAGAATTCCATAATAAAATTTCCAAATCAAATTGGTCTTTAGGGTGGTGGTGCTGCGGTGGGAACTCAACCATTATAAAACTAAAGCACAGTTCTCTGTTTGGGAAAGTTGTCCTCTCTGATGGAGAATATAGCCTTGGTGGAACACACACAGAACAGCAGAGGAGAAAAGGGGGCTGTCATCCAAATCAACCCTGGAGACTCAAATGGTGACTTCTGTGAAAATCCTATCACCCCAAACCCAGAGTCAACTTTTCAAGTGGCTATTGTTCATCACAATAAATACTTAATGAGCATTCCAGATGGCACAAAAGTCAGCAGAAAGGTTTATAGAAAAGAACTCCTGACCCCAAATGCTGCAGGTAAAATGTGTCTGAAAAGAGACTGCAACATGGAGATTTGCATGCAGGAAGTTTATTGGAGATTATTAGGATCAGCACCTGGGAGGGAGGAAAGCAGAATTGTACAGGGTGGGAGATAATTGTGCAATTAAACTGTATTGCAATCAGCAAAGGCTTCTGCTGATCACACAGGGAAGGAGGGAGATGGGATGACCTCTTAAAACTGCCTCAAATGGAGGGCAAGGCAGCCAGACCCATATCGGGAAATGGAGGAGGCGGCCATTCTCAGAGAGGAAGTCACTGACAGCTGTCAATTACCAACACTTCCAACAGCTGGAGAAATAGGTGCCTCCATCCTGAAAGAAGGCAGGGGAGATGTAGGAGGCACACAACAGCATCTATACACCAAACAACTAGACAGACCAGTTTTTGTTTCTAAATTCACTGAAGGGCCAATTATGTGTTTACCCAATCCAATCACTGAACACTGGGAACAGCTATGAGATCCTAAAATTAGTCACTTAATTTACAACTGGACAATGGCCTTAGGAGGGCAATTCTCAACATCATCCCCTAAAGAAGACGGTAGCAGACTTACATACAAAATTAAATAAGTGTGAAATCAATGGTACAATAACGTAGAGTTTAACCAATTCTCCTACTCATGTTCAGGATTTCCCCCAGAAAGGCATACTCCTGAAGATGGAGAGTAAATTCTATTTTATATCATCCTCAAGTCACAGCCCCAGATATCTGTCCTGCTGGAGAACAAATCACCAGGAAAATTAACCACTAACATTTGTTGAGCACTTATTACATGCCTGGTACTATTATGAGTACTTTATATGCATTATCACCCCTCATCCTCAAAACTACATAAGGTAGAACAAAATATGGAAGAGGAAACTAATTTACAGAAAAGTTACGTAACCTGTTCAAGGTCACATATATTACATGTAGTACAGCTCAGATCCCATGTTATCAAACTCAAAGAAAATCCACAAACATAGTTGTTTTAGATATTCTCCATTTTCCCCTACAGACCCCTTCTCTACCTCGTTCTGTGTTTCAGTAGGCTAACTTCTTTTTTTTTTAAAAGGATTTTATTTATTCATTTGACAGAGAGAGAGAGAGAGCCCAAGCAGGCAGAGCGGCAAGCAGGGGGAGAAGCACATTCCCTGCTGAGCAAGGAGCCTGATGCAGGGCTCAATCCCAAGACCCCAGGGTCATGACCTGAACCAAAGGCAGCTGCTTAACTGACTGAGCCAACCAGGTGTCCCTAAGGACTCCATTAAATAAGCTCTTTTGCCCTCGGTTTCCAGTGCAGTTGATTAGAAGGAATTACCAGCAAGTGATCAGAGGGTACAAAGAGCCCAAGATCAGGGTATGTAATCCCTGGCTTCCTCCCTACTGGGCCACAGGTTGGCAGAGACTCCTTTCTCTACTACACATTCTTCCTGTAGCAGGAGATACCAATGGGCTCCAATAACCACACCCTCCCCTCCCCTCCCCTACTTCAGATCGTTATTGTTTTCAAGACGCTTTTCGATCCCTTGTTTATTTCTGTTAACCCTACTCCCAGCTTTGTGAATAGGCCCTTTATTAAACTGGTCTCATAGGGCATTTGAGAGTTGTGTATGTCTCCTGTTGGGGCCCTGGTGGATTCAGAATTGTAGCTGGATGTCCTATGCAGTGACATACTCTCCAGGAGAGTACGTCCTCCGAGAGAGGACATGAGTCTCATGGACAGTGTCGTGATACGCAAGACACTGACAAGCACTCACATCATAGCTTCTCCTTCCTTCCAAAGATCCCCTAACCTCTTACATTTTCCAATAAGCATCGGCATGCATAGGATTTCTCAACCTCAATACTACTGACATTTTAGATCAGAAATTCTTTCATTCTGGGTCAGAGTCAGTGGGTCCTATGCATGGCAGCACGCCAGTGTCTACCCATTAGATGCCAATGCCATCTCCTCAGTTGTGACCACAGAAAATGTCTTCAGATATTGCCAAATGTGCCCTTGGGGGAAAATCAGCCCAGCAGAGTTTCTACTATGCCTTAGAATTAATGGTAGAAGGGCAGCAGGGGGTAAATACAAGAGTAACAAAAGAAGGGAAAGAAGGAAGAAGGGAAGGGAAAGGAAGGAAGGAAGTCAGAAGATACTTCAAAAAATGTTTTTCTGCTACATTTCTGCCACTGGTGATTAATGTCCCTCATTAAAGGCATTTACTCTCACTTCTTTGTTATTCTCTTCCAAAAAGCTACTCTCATGGAGAATCTGTTTCTCTATCAACTCCCTCCTACCTCACAATCACACCTTCCTAGGCAGGTTGCTATGATTTTTCTCAACCACATTGCTCTGCCTGCAAATCAAGGAGATTGGACAAGACCATTTCTAACCTTCTCCCAACCCTGAGAATCTATAGTTTTAAGCAACACTTTCTCTGTTCAAGAATGATACCCCTGATGGTCATCTTTCCTCTTGCATCTGTGGGAGCTAAAGAAAACCAACCACATAAGACTGACTTTCTTATATACACAACCATTATCAACTCTTTTTATTCCCACACTCTCTCTATATACCCTGCCTTGTTTTTGCCTTTTTTCAGAGATTCCAGGACTTATGTCTAAAACAAAAATATCTTTGTCATTCTGAAAAAAAAAAAATGGATGCCTGACTTGAGTGGAAATATAAAGAAATACCAAGAAACCTGAATGGTTTATGCCTGATAACAACAATTTGGATCATGTTCAAGGGCTCAGAGTAGAAACTCTTCATTAGCACCAGGACGTTTCCATTACTGTTGGTGTCAGAAAGGAAAGTGTTGCAAGTATTTGAGAGCTGAGGTTTCAACATTTGTCAAACGCAATTATCCAGACTTTTTAGCTCCGAAGTTGATTGGAATGTTATCTTCCACTTCTCGTTCACACAGTATGTAGAAAACGGAAGCCAAGGGGTAGTTTATAAAATAGATGCAGTAATAACAACAATATCGTGTTTAAATTAGAGTGACATGAATGAGTTTGTAATACTTTGAAACCACATAACCCTGAGAGAGCTAAAAGGTCTATTAGAGATAATGAGGCTGGTAGATGCAGTGTTCCAATGAGGAAGAAGGACATTATGCACATATGAATCACAAAACAGAAGGCAATCCAAATACAGTTTTCAAACCACAGATAAAATGTTGTCTTAAAGCACTGCATCTCTCTGGATGAAACACAGAGAAGACTATTAGCTGCTGAATCTTACTCTTCAAAGGACTAATGCTAATCTGCTCTTGAGGATAAGGATGAAACAGATGACAGTTTTCCTGAACATCATCCCAGACACCTGGTCACTCCGAAAACTGGCCAGCAGTACCCCTAGTAATCACTCTTTCAGATGTAATTTTCAGGCATGTCACTTGCAACAGACCCCCCCCCAATTTCTGCTATATCGTAGGATTAGAAATGTTAGCTAGGTTTCCACCAGGAACGATTTGGGACATTAAAATACACTTAGGACACAGAGTTTTCCAGGGAGCCCCTTCTCTGTGACATAGAGACAAGGATTTGCCAGAGAAAAGAGTTGCTGTCATAGGCCAACCATACAGGAGCTGATTCTTTTCTTCTTACTTGGGATCATGACTGGCCTCATCACAAGGAAAATCAGTGCAAGCTAATCTCTGAGAAACTCCAGTGCATCCACAGACTCACAGGCATGTTGCTATGATGGCAAAATATAGAGGTGGAAAATGCAAAGTTCAAAAGAAGATGAGTAAGGAATTATAGAAATAACATAACCTCAACTCCATTCAATCTGAGGGTCACACATCACACAGGAGTATCCCCATAATCCAAATGCAGGGAGCAGATCCAACCAAGTTCGTCTGGGTGAAGAAAAAAAAAATTTTTTTTAAGATTTTTTTTTCTTTTTTTTGACAGAGAGAGATCACAAGTAGGCAGAAAGGGTAGAGAGAGAGAAAAAGAGAAAGAGAGAGGAGGAAGCAGGCTCCCTGCCTAGCAGACAGCCCGATGCGGGACTCAATCCCAGGACCCTGAGATCATGACCTGAGCTGAAGGCAGAGGCTTTAACCCACTGAGCCACCCAGGCGCCCAAGAAAAAAAATATTTTTTTTAATTGGACTTGAATGCCTTTATAGGAAGGCAAACACTTTCCTCTGCCCATCTGCTGCAATGTTCCCTGACGCTTACACTGACCCACCTCCATCACTGTTGCTATTTAACTAGCCTCTGAGACATGTGCGTTGAAAAGCCTGTGTTGGTCAGGCTTCTTAACTGCACAATGTAAAATCTGTTGTGACAGGTTAAGTAAGAAATAAAACAGCATCTGTTAAAGGATACCCAGTAACTCACAGAAATGCTGAGAGGGTTAAGAGGCGCTGACTAAGGAGCTCCTCCAGCAGAAACAACACCAACCACAGAAGGGGGCTTCTCCATTAACAACACCACTGGGACCCTACTTAGCAACAAAAGTACCCAGAGAGGCACCCAGTGGGCCCCATCACACTCACCTCCAGAAACAACCACACCCACCACTGCTCCATGCACGAGCTGGACTCCCTCATGCTGCCCCTGCCTTACTTTCCTCACTTTCAAACCTCAGTTCAATTTTATTCAACAACATGGATGAAGACAAATAAGGTATACCTTATTCTATTTTATTCTAAATTTTATTTTTTATTTTTATTTTCTGTTTCATTCTAAAATTATCAAAGGAAAATATTTCAGTCTCCTGTAACTAGGTTTTCACAATATAGGTGGGGAAAAAATGAAATAAATATTCCCTGTATAATTTAATAAAACCTTTTCACAAACATTTAAGAAATAGCGTTTTACCACTTACTTTAAAAAATGGCACAGCTTAAAATACAGAAGCAAAAAATAAAATAATTAATTAAAAAATAAATAAAACCACAGGAACTACTGAAAGAAAATTAAGCAACCACTAAAAAAAAAAAAAAAGGTTTAAAGAAAATTAATTAAATAAATTCCAAGTAATAATGTAGTACCAAAAAGCAACATAGAAGCAAACTTCAGCTAAGGATAGTTACTATATAACCAATCATAAAATAGCTGTGTTTCCTAGCAGACAAAGCAAAAAATGTTACACATTTCTTATCGTTTATTAAATTGACATGTGCCCAGTTCACTATGGAAATACATCCATTTGCTACCTTTGAACTGAAAAGAATTTATCATAATGAAAGAACACTGAAGAACAAACTAATGGTACCACTGAACAATTTTACACAAGCTGATAAAGGTAGTTCTATTCATGACTATTCCTCATTTCAAAGTTTAGGGAATAATTTCAAATTGTAGTTTCATCAGGGAATTTCTACACAGAATCAGAGTAATAAATTCCAGTAGGTAGCTAACTCATGGTGTGCTCTGATACCACAACAAAAGCTAGAGAATCTGGCAAAATAAACGGTTCAACTGCCTCTAGTATTGGAATGCCGATTTTCTCAACAGAACTCTGGTGGAGAAGTATGTAACAGTCAAATTCACACTGCGGTCCTTCCATGCACATGCCCTGTGCTGCTCACTGAATAGAAATGCAGAAGTTCCCAAAGGTAGACAGCATCACTAGTATTTCCCTAAAAAACTAAAAATCTTAAACTGTCCTCTGGCTCAGATACAGGCAGTACATGGCAAGAAAAGAAAAGTCAAAATTTATTTTGTTTTGTTTCCTATCAGTAGTTTGGACTTCGTTCAAATACGTGATCAAGGGTTCTACGAGACTATCAGAGTTCTGCCCATAAATAATGAGCTACAGAAGCAAACCTGGATCCTAGAGTAAGAAGACCAGATTTCAGCCATAGTGCGCTTAACTGTGCAACCTCGGTAACTCGTCCACCACCCCAGATAAAAGAAAAAAGACCAAGGCTGTGATTGAAATTGGCCTTATAGAAGAGTCACTGTATTAGTTATCTGTTGCTGCCCAACAAGTTACTACAAAAGGGAGTGATTTAAAATGTACCATTTTAATAAATATGCAATGGAATATTACTTGGCCATCAGAAAGAACCTTGCCATTTGCTACGACATGGATGGAGCTAGAGAATATTAGGCTAAGTGAAATAAGTCAATCAGAGAAAGACAAATACCATATGCTCTCACTTATATTTGCAATTTAAGAAGGAAAACAGATGAACATATAGTAAGGGGAGGAAAAAAAAGGAGAGAGGGAAACAAACCATAAGAGATTGTTAATGGTAAGGAACAAAATGAGGGTTGATGGAGGGAGTAGGAGGGGGATGGGCTGAATGAGTTATGGGTATTAAGGAGGGTACTTGTGATGAACACTGGGTACTGTATGTAAGTGAGGAATCACTGAATTCCACTTCAGAAACCAGTATTACACTCCCTGTTAATCACCTACAACTTAAATTTTAAAAATTTTTTAAAAATAAAAGGACCATTTTAATCTGAATGTTTCTTCTTCCCAGCCTTCCCTTGCCCATGATGGTTAAATAATGATGATTTTACAATATATTTTCCAAAACTTAAATGTAAATCAGACATTTATTAAAGACCTAAAGTGTAGAATTACCCCAAAGCTCCTCTGAAAATCAGTGGGGTCAGAAACCATGTGACAAGTGAAAGAATGAAGCGTGTGCAGCCAGGAAATGGAGATCTACAGAAGTGGAACATCAGGACCAGGCTGGAGTGGGAAAAGGTTTAAACTAGATCAGCTCATCTGATGATTTCAGCCCAACTGCTTGGCTTGTCTTGTCTGGGAAAATGTTCATGAAACCATGAAACCACAGAAAGGAGGAGGTGAACTTTATTTAGGGTAATCATATGTCCTGATTTCACCAAGGCAGTGTGGTTTATGTTTGTATCACTACTAACAGTCCTCTTTTCCACTCTCACAAGATTTCCAGTCTGGGTAATAAATTATCTCTAACTTTATGGGCACTAAGCTTAAGTGACACAAACCTTTAAGGCCTGGGTTTTTAAAACTTGCCTTGCCCATAATTCTTCTCCCTCTTTAATTTCCTTTTGAGCACTGCCTTTCTAATGATTGATCCTCTGCTCAATAACATTCTGCATTCCCTTCTACTAAAACATTTTATAATTTTCCATTTAAAGTTGGGGTATAGTTGGATAGTCAGAGTTAGAATCCTTGAGCTTGATGTAACCTTGAGGTTACCTGGTAATCAGTATCATCAGGGTTTTGGTCCAGATGAAGGCATTCAAGTTATCGATAACTGGCCATATATCACAAAGATTCAAGACTCCAGAAGAAGAGAAGGTGATCACTGCATGAGACCCTGAAGAGAAACATCAAGAAGTATCTCTCAATGATGGCTTGTGGTAGCTACTGTGGGATGTAGACAGAAGAATGCCCACTGAGATAACTGAGAAAAAAACCTTATTGACTAGGCCTCCACCTCTATTCATTTTTGAAATCTGAGCTGGCATAAAAACATTCCAACATCCTCTCCATGATGCCAGTTTTTAATGTCTTGTTCAATAAATAAATTTTCCTGTAGATTTGTGAGCCAGATGCTCTTGAGTTTGGGGAATCCCAGGGAGGGAGGCTAATGCCAAGACACAGCAGGACAAATCGTAGCTTCCGGTGCTGATACCAGACACCAGACAAAGTTGTGAACTGCTCTGGGCCTCAGTTTCTTCACACATAAAATGAAGGTCTTGAGCTAGGCAGTCTGGATATTTCTTTTATATCCAGTCCCAAATTTCCATGTTTGCAATAATGCATTTGATCAAACATCTTTGAACCACTTCCTAGAAACTGGAAGTGCTGGGCCAAACATCAATAAAACATTGTGCTTTTCCTCAAGGAGCTTATGATTTAGGAGAAGAAACAATATAAAAATGGCGAAAGGAAATTTAGATCTCCAAGGAGCACGCAGAAGAAGCGACTGCCTGGCCTGGGGGAATTAGGCAAAGATTCCCTGAGGCAGGAAGCTCCAGAACCGAGTCATTAAGGACACAAAGGAGTTCACTGGTTAGAAAACAGGATGAGCATTCTAGACAGATGAAACAGCATGTGCAAAGTATCAAAGGCATAAAACAGCCAATTCAGTAGTAACAGAAGTGCAGAGAGTCAGGCATGGGTACTAAGTGCAGGTGTGTGGCGATGGATGAATTCAGGTGCATGCTAAGGAATGTGGACAAAGCCTTATATTCAAGGGTGAGTTCTTGAAGGATCTTAACCAAGGGAGTAAGGTTCTCTAATATGGCTATAAGCCAAACTGAATCAAATCTGGATTCTTCCTCCAGACAAGCATCTTTTGAATGTTGAACAAGAGATCAGGGTGAAAATCAAATAAATGTTGTAGGGTCAATACAATGTTCAAAAGAGAAAAGAGTATAGCTGATAGAAGTACAGGACATGGAAGAACCGTCCAGCAGGCCACAAAATAGGAAAGGTCATCACTTTTGCCAATTTGAAATGAAGAAACGTAAAATATAAGAATGAGACAGGGGGTGCCTGGGTGGCTCAGCGGGTTAAGCCGCTGCCTTCGGCTCGGATCATGATCTCAGGGTCCTGGGATCGAGTCCCGCATTGGGCTCTCTGCTCAGCAGGGAGCCTGCTTCCTCCTCTCTCTCTCTCTGCCTGCCTCTCTGCCTACTTGTGATCACTCTCTCTCTCTCTGTCAAATAAATAAATAAAATCTTTAAAAAAAAAAAAAAAAAAAAAGAACGAGACAGAACTTAGAGATTTGTTGAGTCCAACAGTTTCATTTCAGAGAGAAGGAAACAGGCCTTGGAACGAGAAGTCATGAGACCTTGGAGAACTCCTATCTCTCTGTTCCATTTCCACCTTCAATCCCACAGGGTTTGAGAGTAAAAGCCCTCTTATCTGGTTGGTTAGTGCCTAAAGATAGTCAGTTATTTGGAAAAGTAAGGTAAAATAAACCCCCAAAATATATATACACAATTCTGACATTTTATTTTAACTTAAAACATATAGATGTGCTTTCGTTCTCCAGTCTTTCTATTCAGGGTCAATGTACTCCTTTAAGTATATAGATGCACAGACCAGAGATCAGACTTTGTTCTTGAACAATACTTTACCATAAGAATCATCTAAACTTGTGGTTGTGATTTCTTTAAAATAAAACAAGAAGTTGAAGACACTTGCAAAGGAATCAAGCATGACATTCTCCTATATTTTTATTATTTTTCTAATCCTTTAAAGTGGTTGGACACTTTGTTCAACAGCAACTTCCTTTTTATCAACTCATTTTACCAATAATTTTCAAATCGTGCAGCTGGCTGGTCCACAGAAACAATAACCCCTTTCTTAAAAATCATACTTTTGGTTTCCATGATCTTAAATTTCATAATACAAGTACAATGGCATACACAGGTATGGAATAAGCACAACCGAGTCCTGGTGACCACACCACTCAATCCTGGGATGGGAGCTGTGAAAGACACTAGAGAGTGGTCCACTACCCAGGAATGAGCAATAGATATGGTGGGTCAACTCCGTTTTGTGGAGAAATAGTTTAATTCACATGGGGGAACAAAGGAAGCAGAAATAAGTTAAGAGAGCTTCTGAAGAATTCATTTCCTCTTTCCCCTCACAGCTAAATGAGTTCATTAATCTGGGATATGATTCTGGGAAGATCAAGGTTGAATATATTCTAGTTTACCTGATGTCACTGTTCACATTTTTAAAAACTTGGGTGGCTCAGTCAGTTAGGAGTCTAACTCTAGATTTTGGTTGAGGTCATGATCTCAGGATTGTGAGATCGAGCCCCATGTCAGGCTCTGAGGTGGGCGTGGAGCCTGCTTAAGATTCTTTCTTTTGCCCTCTCCCTCTACCCTCTCCCCACCTAAAAACAAACAAACAAACAAACAAACAGCCTGATTACCCAATATCATTCTTCTAATATTTGACACAACTCTCCTTCTATCATCCAACTAAGAAAAGAAGTTATCTTCTCACAGAGCCTGAGACTGTAAAGAAAAGAACTTCATATACAGAAAGAGGACAGGGACTGATAAACAGAAGAAAGTTAAAAACATGGGATTTCGTACTGCAAGGGATTCACTGTTGATTTACTTAAGTTCCCCTTGCTTTCTTGTCTTATTTTAGATGGGCATCTTAGATAACAAAGTCATACTTTCTTCTGACCCATTAGTGCCCCGTCAATATCTCTGCTTTATTCAGACACAATACTAAAACTGGTAACATAAAAAATGTAGATTCTCTATCTGTGTGAACAATATACGCCCATGAAATGATAACTTCAATCTCTACCAAAGACTCCCCAGTTATTCCCCTCTAATTGGCAAACAGAAAATGTGCTGGGTTTTGCCTTCAGCAGCACTAAATCCAAAAGAAGGCAGCAGATGGCATACATCTCCTGACTCTGAAAATCTATGCACATCTTTGAATTTCTCAGCTTAAAGGCAATACTGGAAAATGATATGTTTCCATCAACACAGGAAACAGGTGACAGAGCATGCTAGGATCAAGAGGTAGATGCTCAAGAGAGAGGCTAATAGTGGATAATTTGGCCTGAGACAAAAAGATCAGCTTTTAGGAAGGGTGTCATCATCATCCCATAAATAAGAATCTGATGATTTAAAGTCAAACCGGAAAGCAGAGACTCTATCAACAATATACTTTTTCATGTTTGTAATAATTTAGGTTGAAAGAATCCATATATGTTGTGAATTCTGCCAAATAGCTCTAGGGCAGAAATGGGGTTTGGTTAGGCAATGTATGACAAATGTTAGGAGAAGCAAGAGGGACAACTCTTGATTCTAGTTTACTCTAAGAAACTGATGGCAGGGATGAAACCACTTCAAATTTGTTAAAGATCTAGAGGATAACATGGTCTCTGGATTCATTTAACCAACATTTTTAGATGACTACCACGCCAGGTCTGTGCTTAGGTACCAAAAGTACAAAGACAGAAAGTAGTAACAGCTGGCTGCTTTAAAAACTCATCAGTGCTAGATTCCAGGCTAGGGTCTTATTAGTCACTACACTGTTTAATTCTTCTAACAATCCTTGGAAGTATATACTATTATTATGTCCATTTAACAGAGGAGAACACTGAAACCTGAAGATTTTTGTGGGGTCACAAAATTAGCAAGCAACAGAGCCTGAACTAGAGCTCAAATAATGTTAAGCCAAAGACTGGCTAGATAATCTCTATTAAATATCACTACCAAGATAAAGTCTTGTGCTCAAAAAGCTTTCTATTTACCAAATGAAGGATAAGTAGGACTTGGCTAGGTAGAGAGAACCAAGAAAGACACCACTCGGCAAAGCAATAGTTAATGTGTTAAAGTGATATTTCCAACCTCATTATGTCAAGGATTCTTACTGGGACATGAATGGATCCCACAGTAGAACTGTCTGAACAATTAGGACATCACAGAGAGCAATGAAAAATACATTGATTACATGCTTTTGGAAAAAATGATTCAATTTCTGAACACCTAACTATTCTCCTTCCCATCAGTTACTGTGGGATAGAATAGGCACCATCTAGTATTTTTCTTCTAAGAGTTTTTTACAAGGGACACTTCCTTCCATTGAGGAAACAACAAATTAGAATGGAAATAACAAATAGCTAGGAGCCAAGAGGCTGAAGACAAATGTTGGAGACCCAACTGTGCCAATTATATACTTTATAACAGTGGAGAATGTCACTTGGCTTCTAGAAACCTTGAGACTTCCTTACCTATAAAATGAGAATTATGCAATCTTTTAACATGTCCTATGGACCTGCTAAAAGGCACTAAAGATGCACCAATAAATTTAGATACCAACCCTTGGAGAAAAGTAGTAACAGTGTCCACCTCAAAGAGTTGTTATGAGACTCACTGAAGTCAGTGGAAGATGGTCCAGCCATTAACAAACACTCAATATTTACTAAGAGGAATTTTAGTTTATTTATTTATTTATTTATTTATTTATTTTAGTTATTACAGGTGATACCATACTGAACAACAAAGAAAATGTCCCTACAATGATGAAGCTCATGGGGTAGTCTGCAAATAAATTAACAGGATAATTTTAGAAGGTGATAAACACTAGGAAGAGAATAAAACTGGGTAATGCTTTAACAGCGATGGAAAGGATGGTGTCACTTTTTAAAGTTGGTCGGGGAAGTCTCTCTGAGGAAGTGGCATGTGAGTGGAGACATGAGTGATACAAAAGACCTGGCTGTGGAAAGATCGAGAAGCATCCAGTCTATGCAAAGCAAGCATTAAGTGCAAAGCTTCCGGAGTGAAAACCAGACTCCCAGAAACAAAAATAAAGCCAACAGGGCTGAAGCAAACTGACCAAGAGGAGTTGGGTAGAGAGGAGGAATAAGAGAAGAAGGCCTAGAGCCCATCCCACTCAGGCAAAGCACACTCTGGGTCATGGACACCAGGCGAGAGCTCTGAGCAAGCGTGTGACATAATGTGATTTACAATCAAAAATCCACTCCAGATTCTGGCGGAATGAGAGGAGATGGGCAGACAAAAAGTAGAAACTAGGGAAGAAAGCCCATCTGGTCTGAGGTTTTAGTACCTGGGAATTTTGTAGTGCCATTTACTGAAATGGGAAACAGAGTTCTACATTTACCATGTTAAATTCAAGGTATTTCTTAAACATCAAAAAGATATTTAAGTGGAATATGCTACTCTGGGGCTCAGAAGAGGTGACAGCTGGTTATATAAATTTAGGAGCTCCATACAAATAGAATGTGATATAACTGCCTTTTTAGATAATTCTAATGATGAAGAGAAAAAAATGGGAAGAAAGGTGGAAAAAAAGCAGACCATCAATTTTAGTAAGGCTCTTAGATTATTAATTCAGTCAAATATATTCTTGCCATATAGCATTACTGCAATTGTCCCTTTCACCCTCACCTGTGTTTTATTTATATTTCTCCAAATTTAAAAAAAATGAATTATGGCTACTTCCAAAGAAAATGTATCCTGTACTAAGAATTTCTACACATCACAATAGTATTTAGTTTGTTTTGCATCTCATTCATACAACAAAGTAATAATTAGCCACTACTGGTTACACATCTGTGGTTTGATCTTGAGTTTGGTCAAATAATTATTGAGGAATCAATCAATTTAAATTGAGTTAATCAATTTAAGTTTAAAAATTTTTCTTTGTGGAACCACCAAGCATATGAAGAAAGAAAGGAAGGAAGGAAGGAAGGAAGAAAAAGAAAAGAAAGGAAAGAGGGAGGGAGGGAGGGAGGGGGAAGGGAGGGAAGGAGGAGGACAGAAGGAATGAAGGAAGGAAGGGAGGGAGGGAAGAAGGGGGGGAGGGTACATGTATCACCACCTTCTGATACAGTCTCGCTGTACTTTTCAAAGTGAAGTAGGTATCCTCCTGGAGATAGTGGTGACACATTCCAGAAACATCAGAAATCACAGAATAACCAGAGGACGAAGAGAAGAAGCTTTTTCTTTGGAAAATGGGGAAGGAAAAAAATGTTTTTCTATTAAAACAAACATAGGTAGAGGGTAAGGAGATGGGCAAAATGGGTGAAGGGCAGTGCCGGATACAGGCTAACAAGAAATGAATGAGTCACGGGGATGAGAGCTATGGGGCAGGATTGTACCAGCAATGAATGTACGGAGACAGACGGTGGCTGTACTTGTGGTAAGCAGAGCATACTGTATACAACTGTCCAATCCCTGCATTGTATATCTGAAAGACTCGCGTGCCAGCTCTACTACATCCAAAAGAAAAAAGGGGGAGGGTATCATGAAGTGGAAGGCAAGCTTTCATTCATAAAGAGAAAACACACTGCGTCCCCGAACTACAGAACTGGTAGCACCCACTTTGGCTTACGCTGCCAGACCTCTGGAGACACAAGTTCTCTGTCCTTCACTGCTAAAGGGAATCTGGCGGAAAAGTCTGAGGGGCACTGGCTTCATTTTCCCCTGGGCCGTGGGGAGGGCAGTTTTCACTCAACATTGCAGAGGGGTAGGAGTAATTCATTCAAACTTCTCCACATCAGACCCGAAGAACAGAGTTTTTTAAGTTGGAATATTCCAAGTCAAAACATCAGAAACCGCTCACAAGGCCAAGCTTATCTCACAAGTATGCCTTTCTTGTCTCAGAAGAGAGAAGGACACTGAGAAAACCGTCTGAGCTCCGGCTCTTTCCTGGAAGCTCTCTTTCCTGGAAGCTCACCGTTGTACTTTCTGATAGGCAAGTTTGCTCCTAATCATTATTCAGACTAAGAAGTCCACAAACGCTGGTCGTTTAGGAAGAAGAGAAACCCAGACACCAACTTCAAACAGGTCCTGCTGTCAGGTGGCTCGAGGGGCTGAGCTGTGCCTCTTCTCTTGGCCTATCCCTAGCTCTGGGTCTCATCCCTCCTCGCTCACCAGAGCAAGGACACAAACAGCAGACATGAAAGAGGAGCCAGGGGTAGAAGAAAGGATTAACTTGGCTTTTTTCCCTGAGTTTGAAGGATGAGCCTCAGAATCTGTTGCCTTTTTTCCCACTCTGGGCTTCAGCGGGACTGACTGGAGGGCACGGACATGTGCCCAGGTTTTATTTCTTTTCAACAAAGTCCTACTAAGGCTATCTCATAGCCTTACCCCGTGGACTCAAATACAAATAGCAATGTCTTGGCCGGAAATCACAGAGCGGAAAAGGCTACAGCAGACAGATGTTATCAAATAAAACAAAAAACATTTAAGGATTTTTAAATAACAGTTTCCCACTCCTGGGCCGCACTCTGTGGTTTCTGCTCAGCATACACGGCAGGCTGGAGTCTTCCTTCCTGCAGAACAGTGGCTCTGTGAGATCATTCTTCTCAAAAATATTATTTTTTTTCTTTCCTTGGACCTCAGGTACATAGCCTTGGATTAATCATAATGCAATATTGTCCCTGAGCAATGCATGGTCTTCTTTATTTTTATTTATTCATTTATTTGTCACTTAGAAATAAATAGACAAATGTATATATGTATAGGGAAAGTTTTACCATATGCACATTCTTAAATAATATATTATTTAGGTTTATTATTAAACATTTTAAAAAAGTATACCATTCTATGCGTGACTTCCAGAATTTGTGGTTTTATTCATCATTACATTACCGACACGCATTTACATGGGTGCATATTGTTAGAGTCCATTCATTTTTACTGTTACATATCTTGCTGTATAAATACAACCCAATTTGTTTTTGCATTTTTTTCTCAATGCTCATTAGGTTGCCTGCAGGTTTTTGTGATCAGGAACACAGCTACTGTAAACATTCTCTCTATAGATACTTTCTGCAGAACCATGAGGTGAAGTTCTTTAGAAGACTGGTATAAGCCATCAGCCTTCTCTTTTCGCTATGCCAGAGGACACTGAATCAGCACAGAAGTGGATTCATTCAACCAGTTTCATACTGTTCCCAAGACAAAACACGAAGAATAACTAGTATTTGTAAATTCATGCTACATGCCCACTACACATAGACAAAATGAAAATTTGGTCTGCTGTATGTCTCAACTTGCTGAAAAAAAGTGGCTTTCCCCAGACATGCCCCAGGAATACACATCATGGTGTGTGCCTCACGAGATCACATGCAAATTCAAAATGGATTACTAATACATGCCGACCAGCATCGTGAGAGTGATGAAATATGAGTCAGTTCCTACTTAGTTCAGGGACAAAGTGGTTCCTGAACAAATTGATCTTATTTAATAGCTTTACACAAATGATAAACACAACAGATTTAAACACCTGCGTAATATACATACATATACATATGTACATATGCGTATGTAGCGTTTAGATGCAAATGCTTAACTGAATATATTTCTTCCCTTTGAGTCTTTTTAAATATTAAGATTGCATTGAGTTGGGGGAAGTCAGTCACATATTGTAGCATGGTAGTAGGGTAGAAGAGAAAGTAATGGTAGCACCAGCTAACATTTCATGAGTGTTTAACTCTTCCCAGGCATTGTTCCTTTATGTGATTTACACGAATTTGCTAATTCAATAAACAAACCAGCCCCATGGGGTCGTCCCTTGTCTCCATTTGCAGTCAAGGACACTGAGGCACAGAAAAGTAAAACACATTCCCCATAACTGTACAGCTACACAGAGCAACACAGAGGCGATTTAAGCCCAGAAAATTTGACTCCAGAGCACATGCTTCTACCTACTACATCCAGATACCATACGGGCAGTATCGTCTACTGTAGTCTGAAGGTTCTAGTCCTCATACTGGACTAGACTATCCCTGTGGCCATGGATAAATCATCCACCTTCTGTAGGTCTAATTTTATCATGAAAAATCAACAGAGATAGCCCGTGTGATCCTCAATACCCCTGCAAACTGTCTTATTCTATGCATTCAAGTCACTAGGACAGTTCATCTCTTATGAATTCTCCCCTTTGGACCCAGCAGAATTAACCCTTGAGTGTTCAAAGCCATGTCAAGACAAGCATGAGTAATTGAAGTGGTCTTAGTTCATCCGGGCTGCTGTAACACATACCATGGACTTGAGAGCTTATAAACAATAGAAATTTACTCCTCACAGCTCTAGAGGCTAGAAGCTCAAGATCAGGGTGCCAGCATGGTCAGGTGAGGGCCCTCTTCCTGGCTGCAATTTCTCACTGTATCTTCACATGGCAGAGGGAGCAGGTGAGCTCCGTAGGATCTCTTATAAGAACGTCAATCCCATTCATGAGGGCTCCACTCTCATGACTTGAGCACCCTGCAAAGTCCCCACCCCCTAATACCATCACATTGGAGGTAGAATTTCAATATATAAACTTGTGGAGTGGGGGGGGACACAAACATTCAGACCATAGCTAACATCCACAGCACACTACACAAGGTGGGGCTATCACCACTCCTAACACCTAACAAATTTCCTTACCAAGAGACACCTACAAGAAAGGACACTATATAGTTGAGAGCCAGAAGAACACTTAAATTTGATAGCCCCTTCCTTAGTGACAGTGTGGGTGGTATAGGGTAGAAGAGCCATTTAAGCACTGTAGCTTCCCAAGAGATCAGGAAAACGAACCCTAGTGCTAGAATGTGTGTCTGGAGGGTACCGTTTTAACCCATCCACAGATCTTGGAAGCCACATGAATGCTGTATGTGGTACAGTCAGTACTTAGAACTCAGTGGTATTTAGAACTCAATTCCACAGGCATATTTACACAGAGTGGCTATTGAAAGCTCCCAGCAGCAGAATCCTGAAGCCGCAAGCCGTATTTATGTGCAGGGTTGCTAATCCCTGGTCCCGGCTCTGCTCAAGTCTGTAGAAACACTTCGTCTCTGTAGACAAGTCCTTGTAAATCTCTCCTTGTCAAAGGATTTAGTTCACTGATTGTCAGCCATGAGCTACTTCATAAAACAACTCACAGAGGAATAGAGCCTTCTGCTCTGCCTTTGGCAGGGAGCTTGTTACACTAGATAACCTTTTAATGACTGTATTCCATTTTAACTCGGCTCCTGAGAGGGAAAGGGAAAAGAAAGAAAAGATCCTTCCTTAATGCTCTGCTTTTTTCATATTGCATCAACTGAAGCACATAAGAAAAGATGGATAGAGGCTGCTTTTACCTCTGGAATCCCAGGGCCTTATAACATAAAAATGGGCCAGTTGTTCATTGAAGTGGTGACGTTTCAGGGCTAAAGGAGCCATTGAAATATGCAAAGACAAAGTTTCTAAACTAAAAGTGACACCAAACCCACAGCAATGTTATTTTTAACACCTGCTTCTGACTGAAATGTTACTTTTTAATTCTCGTTATACTTTGCAGTGATTGTGCTCATTTCAATAAATTAAAATTAATATCCAGGAGAAAAAATACTGATTTAAGGGAGCAAAGAAGTATATGACTGAGCATATTAAAAAAAAATTCTAAGGAGATTTTATGTCTACTCCCTGATGAATTGAGAGATTACAGGGGGACTATTCTCTCTGAGGAAAGCACTGAAAACAACTACAATTACTGATGGCATTCTGCACACAGCTGGGTAAAGAATTTCACTCCGATACTGGCTAGAGAACAGGATTTCTATGAAAGTCAAATCAGAGTTCCTAGCAAGAAAGTCTCTTAAATTAGAGATGTGAGGCTCTGTGACATGAAATACTTCCCCACATTAATGATGCTGAAATTTCAAAATTTCAGATGCAAGGTACCTTGAGTGGGGATACCTACATGACAATTACATAGCATGGTCTCCTAGTTATACCATGCAAATTTATGTTAATTTGAACCAAATCTTACATGCCAACGATCTCATCGATGACCTCCACTTATTAACCTACTTATTAACCAGACCTCTCCTAAAATGTAGAGACAGAAGACCTCCCCACATCCATTAATGAAGGCTAGCAGACTCCCCCCCAGGACAGTACTCGCTGAGGCCCCACCACCAGAGATGAGCACTTACCAGGAGTCAGCTGTATTTATCTCCAAACTGATTTTTTTTTTAATTCTAAGAGTTTGGGGTTTTTTTAAATTTCAGCTTTATTGAGGTATAACTGACATATATGATCTTAAGATATTTAAAGTGCACATTATGGAGAGTTGATATACATATATACCTCCAAACTGGTTTATGGCAGTTTGCACCTGCTAGAATCATTGGATAATTTAATTAAGAATAGTGTATACTGATACTATTAATGAAATTATAAAAGAAATTGTTCCTATGAAAAATAAATTGAATGTCTGGAAAATTTTGATAAAGTGGAATCATCAAAAAATAATTGATAGGTAAAAGCCTATCTTATTGCCCCCCTCCATGAACATGCCCTCTCCATTTACACAAACCACCATGAAAATAATTGGGGAAGGAATCTACTAAGAATCTTCTGCACCCAATTTACTTCTCACGTATCTTGAGCAGTGGTCAGCAAACTTTTTCTCTAAAGAACCAGAGAATAAATATTTTAGGCTTTGCAAGCTATACGATCTGTCACAACTATTCCATTCTGTCACTAAAGCACGAAATCAGTCATAGGCAATAGCTATATGACTGAGTATAGCTATGTTCCAATGAAAGTATATTTATGAACACTGAAGTTGGCATTCCCTATCATTTTTATATTATGAAATATTATTCTTCAACTTTTTCAACCATTGAAAAAAATGTAAAAACCATCCTTAGCTTGAGGCCACATAAAAACAGATGGTAGGCCAGATTTGGCTTGGGCCACAGCTTGCCAACCCCTGATCTTGAGTCCTCACTCCATTTTAGAGGAAAAAAAAATCTCATATCATAGAAGATGCATTTGGGGTATGGTTTATGTAAGAAGGAAGCTGTAGAACTTCACTCAGCCAGTCCTATTAGAGAAACTGTCTGGACCTTGCATCAAAATATTAGTGGACAACTGTATCCTGTAAGTTAAAATAGAATGATTAAGGGGTATGTATCCTACTTTTAAGATTTTCTGTTTTGTTCCCATTTATAATTAATTGTTTAATGTCTGAGATCAGGCAGTCAGAGATCAGGTCTTTTTCCCTGCTGAACTCTCAAGCACTGCCAAGTGCTATCAAGGGAGTTGTTAGATAAGTATTTTCTTCAATAAATACATATCAGGTGATTATTGAGCAACTCCATGCTAGGCTCTCTTCGTGGCTCTGTGGATACCATCGTGAATGAGACAGGCATTGTCTTTGTTTTCATGGACTTACATATGACTGGCATAATTACATAATATGCAATTACATATTTCTTCAATAAATAGATGTGCAATCACCATTAAGCCAATATTTTAAAAATCAACAGCTCATTATGACACACCCTCTCCCAAAAATACCAACAAGTTACTTAATAGAAATTAGCTTTGTATTCTAGACATCAAAGCACTCAGTTGTCCTTTTCTGATAGAGTGACTCAATACTCCAAAGGTACTGGCAGGTGCCCTCACCCAAATAGAGATTAGTACTATACTACTACCATCTCTGAGAAGCAGTAGTAGGCTCAATGAAACCCCTGTGTGTCTCTGGCTCTGTGGGAGGCTGACAATGTCCCCCTCCCACAAGAAGTCCATGTCCAAATCCCAGAACCTGAGTACATTACCTTCTGTGGCAAAGGGACTTTACTGATGTGATTATGGCTAAAGAACCGAAATAGGGGGACGCCTGGGTGGCTCAGTTGGTTAAGCAGCTGCCTTCGGCTCAGGTCATGATCCCAGCGTCCTGGGATCGAGTCCCGCATCGGGCTCCTTGCTCGCCAGGGAGCCTGCTTCTCCCTCTGCCTCTGCCTGTCTCTCTGTTTGCCTGTGCTCGCTCTCTCTCCCTCTCTCTCTGACAAATAAATAAATAAAATCGTTTAAAATAATAATAATTAAAAAAAAAAAAAAAAAGAACCGAAATAGGGAGCTTATCCTGGATTGTCCAGGTGGGCCCTATCTAATCACAGGAGCCCTCAAAAGTGGAGGAATCTTCTCAGCTGAAGTCAAAGGAGTGTTCCAGAAGAAAAGGCAAGAGGGATCCAAAGCGTTAGAGAGGGCTCAGCCTGCCATTGGTAGTTAGAAGGCGGGAGGGGGCATGAAACAAGGTATGCGGGAGTCCTCAGATATCTTGGAGTGGACTTCAGCTGCTAGCCAGTGAGCAAACAGGGAGCTCAGTCCTACAACTGAAAGGAACTGAATTCAGCCAACAACACGAATAAGCAATAAACAGGCTATCTCTTAGCACCTCCAGAAAGGAATGCAGACTGCTAACCTTGATTTTGGCCTTTGGAGTCTAAACAGAAACCCTAAATCGGGTCTGCCAGACTTCTGTCCTACAGAAACAGTAGGTAATAAATCTATGTTGTTTTAAGCCACTAAATTTGTGGTTATCTGTTACAGTAGCAATTTCAAACTAATACAGGCTCTCCCTAAGAATGCCTCTGAATATCACTGCCCCTTCTGTGGAGAAAGGTGTTGATGCCAAGAAAACCTAGTCCCCAGTGCCAGGTAATTCATTTAGAAATCTCTCTAATGATAGTATTTTTTAAAAGAAACTTGTAATGCTAATTACCACCTAATTATCTTTCAAACAGGGTGTAATCATGGGCAATATTTCCAGAACATGCAATACAATTAAAGTTACACAGTCACTTGGATTACGTGAGCAAAGCAAGTAGATGATAAATATCACCTTGCCGAGTCAAGAATCGCACTTAGACTAATAATGGATTAATCTGCATGTAAATCATATAGCCCAATTACAACTGTGTTTGACATTCTGTCTGCTCCAGGGGAGGTGGGGGAAGCATACTTCCCTGAGAGTAAGAACTGTCTGTCTCACATAGCTGAAGAACCACTCACAATAATTCCCCATGTTTCTGATTGTATCGCCATGTGCGTGACCCTCGATGTATGCCAACCTGCTTGTTTGATTTAATAGTATTGCAAGAAATATCCGAAAACAGCAGCTTCAGTGGAGGATATAAAGAGTTTGCTTGCCTCATCCCTACAGAGAACCGCAAGGCTCTCCTCGCTACAGGACTTCTCATTCTTTTCTTTTTTCCATCATGCAGTTGACTGAAGGTGAGCTGATCCAGTCATTGCTCAGAGTGTCGAGAGTTTGGGGCAGAGATGAATGGCCAGCCAGGATTTGGTATGTGGAAGATAAGATATGCAGGATGCCATGTGGGACAGGACCCAAAAGGAAAAGAACAGAATGCCACTTTAAAATCGAAAGCCATTTCCAAACCTCTGGAGGGGACGCAGAAGCCACCTTTAGGAAAAGACCAGCTTGTTTTCTTGTCTGTTTATTCATCTGTGGGTGTTTGTAGGGAGAGAGAACTACCTCAGGGGCTGCTGTGATTTTATAAAGGAAGCGCTCAAAGCCTGCTCCCAAAGGCAGAGATGAGCAAAACTGGTGCTGAACCACCTTCCAAAACAGAAGAGGTGGGGCTTTTGTCCGGCATAGTCTCTCTGCCTGAATCACCAAGCCAGGGGTGTGCGGGAGTCAGCTCTGACAGGCTCACACAGACCGACTCTTAGCATCTCTTCCTCCCTCTGCTCAAGGCCATCACATTGGTAGTTTGATATCGGCCAAGAAGAGAGTATTGACATCGTGGAAATCTACAATCCTTACAAATGAGTGTTCTTGTTCTCAGAAAACCAATGGTCGAAGAGAAATCTTATCACACTTGAACTGACCATACAATAAGTAGCCAGGGGCCTGATGTGCTCCCTGAGGTTGGAAGCAGAGGGCTGGTCCCCGATGCAGGCCTGAGAAAGCGAAGCAGCCCACAGTGATATGGGTGGGGGGCTCGACTGGCTGGCGAACCAGACGGCACCACTCGCGGGAGGACACCGGCTGGAGGGTGCCTTTGGTCTCATCCAACAGAACTGCCCGAAAGGGCAGAGGAAGCACTGAAAAGGTGGCAGGAGAAGCTGGATTTCTAAGGGCTGCAGAAGCCCCCCTGCGGAGTAGGAGATGTAGGCTCTTTAGTCAGAAAAGCCATGGAGCAAGGTCCCCCTGATGAGAATCTCTGAAACAAACTGTGCTATTGCCCTAGAGAAAGAATCAACTCGAAGGAGCTGCCACACCAAGAAGAGAGAAACCAGCTTAAGACAGACTAGTCCAAGGATGACCTTTTCTATCCCTTTTTCATTCTTCTCTCTCACCATTCTGACCTTAGGAGCTGTCAGCAGCTAGCTAGCAAGTTGAGGAGAAAGAAAAAGTGCAAAGCAGAAGCAATGAAAAGACACAAGCCATATCCCCTGCCTGCTGCCAGCCTGAGGCAGCCCCAAATATCAAGAGGCAGAGAACTTGACATAAAATCTCCCTTATTTAACACCTTCCAGTTGGCATTCTAATTTCTGTGTTCAAGTCTTGTTTGAAACTTAAGCAACCTGAGAACTTTCTCTTACCTAAGAAGGATAAAAGGCATAAGGAGGCAGGGAAGCTTTCCCACACTGAATATTATTTCAAAGGAACTATGGGAGACACAAAAAATAACTTTAAAAAATTGTACTTATGTTACATCATCCTTCATCTTGTTCAAAGACCAATTATATCAAATTTGGGAAAACCTGTGCCCACATAAACATATCTTTTTGCAAAATTAGAAAGAATAAAATATATTTAAAGGAATGATACTTTCCCTACTGAAAATAAGAATTTTTGTTTGGGGAAGAGATTATCAACTATATTTTAGTGCAAGGTGACAAAGATAGAAGTGATCCAAAAATGATCTTGGAAAATCAAATATCTAGAGCTAGCACTAGAGAAGACGAGACACATTCCTAACAATCCCTAATGTACTCACCAGAAGAAGAATGGACTCTTCCGAACCACTAAGATTTATGTGCAACAATGAAGCAGGAAAATGCCAAGTGAAAGAGAACTCCCCATCAGGTCACACTAAGGAAACAGTAAGAATTAATCGCTCAAGAGCTGGAGAATGTAGTACTAATGAAATACAATAAGCAAATTCTCCAGTTGGATTAGGTAGACATTTCTAAATGTGATTAAAACTAATGATCAAAACTACAGCGGGAAGGCTTCCCCCTTTTCCAAAGGGTAGAGAACAGCAGGATATGTTTTTCAAAATAATATAGAGAAAGCTCTCAAGGGAAGACTAAAGCCAGAGGCTTCAAAGAGAAAAATCTATATCCCCTGCTGCAATATACTTAGTGAAGTGAAGAACCAGAAGAGACAAAAATGGCAAAATTGGAGCTGGACTAGTGAAAATCAAAGAGCCAGTGCGAGGTGTGCAGGCACAGAGTGGTAATAGAAGAAAGACGGCTCACAACCGAAAGACACAACCTACAGGGGCTTAAAATCCCCAAGATCAGAGAGAGAGATGGGATATGGGGAGCTGGTGAGGAAAACAGTCACAGGGGAGATAGCAGTCAAAGGGAACCACAGGGAAGTTTTGAAAATGAGAAAAGGTAACCTACAAGGAACTCAAAAAGGACACAAAGATAAATGAGGCATGTTCTTGCCATCAAGATGCTTTTAATCTGGAAGTTGAAATCTATATACAATTACCTTTATTAAAAAGCAGGACCAGATACTTAATACAGGAAGACAAACGAAGAAACCATGAATTGAAAAAGTAGCCTTTGACATGAACCTTGAGATGTATGGGGTTTGGGTTGGAGCAGAATTTAAGCAGGAAAGCTTGGATGAAAGGTTTTCTGAAGGTGGGAGCATCATGGACAAGGCAGAAAATTACAGAAGACCCACGAGAGGTCTAATGTACCTAAAGCTAACCCCAAACACCTAAGAAAAAAAAATGCTGTCTGGCCAGTTAGTAATTTTAAATATAGCTGATAAATTAAGTAGACTGACCCTATTATTGAATAGGAGCAGAGTTCCTGAGTTATGGGGATTAATTACTAAAATCTAGAAGAATGTTGAAAGCATCTAACAAGACCACAAGAAATAGAAATTCCTAAAGCCCATCCAAGGAGATTCTTAAGTTCAGTTAATTTTAGGGTAAGTCCTAATGCAACTAGTTAATGAGCCTGAGTATGTGGGAACCATGGAAGATTCTGGACGGAAGCTGGGTACACTCTTGACTGTACTTATGAATGGACAAAAATGTAAGAAAAAGGTGCAACAAAACAAGAATATTCCTGTGGCAAATTAGACCATTATTTTCAATACCTCACAGCCTCCTGTCATAAGACCTTAAAGTGCCCAAGCGTCAGCAGAGTATATTGCTCCACTCCACTGACACTGGATTTGACCAAAAGAATGTGGATGGAAGAGCAACATCTAGTTCTGAACTAAGGCCTTAAAAGGTTGTTTTGTTCTCTCTCCTTAGCACCTACCTGCCTTTGATCCTAAGAATATGGTCCTTCGGGCTGACTGTGGAACACACAGAATGAACCCAAATCCAACCTGGAACCAAATCTAGCCAACCAGCAGCCCAAGGAGGAAATGTCTCAGCTAACCTGTGGGCCTAAGAATAAGAGAAACAAATGCTTATCATTGCAAGTCATTGAGTTTTGAGTTCAGTTTGTTACATGTTATTATAGCAATGGCTGAGTAATATAACAAATTAAATACAAGGCTATGCCTCATCCTAAATTAAATTCCCATCCCAAATTATGCAGTTACTCTATTCAAAACAGCTCCTCAAATGTCACAGAGAAATCAAAAGGCAATATAAAGACCCTCTAATATCAACAATATCAACCAACAAAAGGTCAATTATGACCTGTGCCCACTATCAAATTTAAAGGAGGAAATTTAAATTAAAAAATTATATTCTTCATTTCTTATCAATTAAGATCTATAGTATTTCCAAAGGCCAAAGACTTTAAAGCCCAAACTTATTTCTGCTTAATCTCATCCAGAAGTGTCTCAAAATAGTTGCAATTACTTCAACAAAGGTAGCCTGATGTCTTCCAATGGAATGGTATCCATAAAAACTTCTGAAACTGAACCTACTCAATCTCGAGTTCTCATGAGTCCAAATTACACTCCCACATTAAATACAACACAAGTCAACCCCAGCCCCTAGCAATTACAAACTGACATTGCCCAAACCAGTCCTTGGAGCAAACTAATCTCATGCCACTGTTGACAAAGACCAGAACAGAGTCTCAAGGGTGTCTCAGAAAAGGAGGAAGGACAGAGATGATCCTTTGCTTTCAACCTCATTGGGATGTCAGGCATCTATTGTCGTTTTTAGATTTTTACATTTGACCCTACACTCAAATATGAGAAACCACGCATTAAGATGTTAACAATAATCCTTTGGCCATCACATGCGGGGGGTGGATGACGTTCTCTCAGAGAAAAACATTTGAGATATTCACATCTTCTTGCAAAATTTAAGAATTTGTAATGGTATCAGTACCAATCACCAGATTTGCCATTAGAGATGTTTATTCTGTAATTCAGTAGATATGAGTCCTCTTCATTTCTATTTCTTCTTTGAGCCCTAAGTCCCAAACACCTCGGTGGTAATTGAGAGTGAGATCAGTCAAGTGAGTTAGCCTTGAAAACAGATGCTTTTTGTCCTATCCCAAAGGCTTTGAGATTGTTTGAGCCCATGAAACCTGACTCCTCGTCTCCACATTTTTGGGGACAGAATCCCCTTCAACAGATTCCTGAACCAAAGCCATCACAGATGGTTCTAGAGCCTGCTCTCAGTGAGCCCAGTGAAAACCAAACCTCTGCCATCATTCTTTTCAAAAGCCTAGACTTTGCTTGGCGTTTTAATGTCTACACCATGAATAACCATTTCAATGACACCAGGAATATGTTCATAGGTCACATCTTTTCTCACAGAATTAGGATATGCCTCTGGTCTACTTTCGTCTTTTATTTCCCTATTCCTTCAAGAAAACTCAGTTGTGTTTTTAACAGCTTATCTTTCTTCTTAGGTTGCTCTCTTTCCTTCTCTACTGAGTCTGGGGCAACCACTCTGTCCAAAGAGAAATATTTTCAAAGTCTAAGGAACTACAGCCCTATCTAGTGCTTTTCAACTGGTTTAGGGGGGTTGGGACTTTCTGTATTTATTTTTACCTCACTTCCCATGCATTAAATAGTTAAGACATTTAAATCATCTGGGGAACTAGGAAATGTAAAATTCATTAAAAAAAAAAAACAAAAACACACAGCCAACCAAAGGACTGAGCACCCCACAGATGAGAGGAATATGGAAAAGGCAAAAGGAAAGTGATGAAGACTTCAGAATTCTGAGACACTCATATGCTGTATGTGTGAGAGTGTTTTGGCTTTGAGGGTGAGACTAGAATAAAAGCTACATATTTAAAAACACAAGAATCAAATATGATAATATAAGTAACAATGCTTTGTAAAGTATAGTCAGAATAAAAGACCCTTATTAGTAGTCATCACCATTTTATAAGACACCACTAATGACTGTATTTAAGGAAAGATATTGGCAGAAGTTGAAAACTTTCGGGATGAGAAAGCCTGTCCTCTTCAAGGCTGGTGAGAGTAAACTAGGGTTCATCTTAATGCCTAAGGCTCATCTTAATGCTAAGGCAAACAAAGATACTTTGTCAAAGATAACACAAGGTTTTTCCCTCGTGAAAGAGAAATATCACCTGATCCTTGCCTCTGGGCTGAATTTAGTCAACAAAGAGCTGCCTCCTGGGTCCAGGACGGAGAAGAAGAATGGTGGGGATCAGGTTGTCAGATCTCAAAGTCAAGGTGGATTCCCCACTGCATCTCCACAAGGATCCTCCTGGTTGCTGCCAAAAATAAATCAGACCCTCTGACTCCAGGGCTACTAGGACACATGGGGTAGGGGCAGAGGTGGAAACAGTGTTAGAGAGATTCATCATCCTCCTCTGCCTGAGTACTACCCAGCTTGGTTTGGATCATCCTCACTCATTCGCACAGCCCAAGTACGGTGTGAACCCCAGCAAATATGAGCACAGACGCTGTTAGGGCAAATCCTCAGGACGCTCCGCTGTCTCTGCTTTTGTTGATGGTGAAAGGACTACCTGCCAGGGGATGAAACATCCAGAATGAACACCAGTAGGCCCTGGAGTGCCTGGAGATGATCCAGGGAGAACAAGTGCCCATCTCCAAAACCACATGGCTAGGGTCTGTTAGAAAGGCATGGCTAGCCTCCAGCCACCTCAGGGGATGGACTGTATGTCACAACATGGCAGCGAGGCTGCCTGGGATCAGCAAATCCACCAGTCAGACCTTCCATCCAAGGATCTGCTACTCTGGTATTTGATAACTTTGTTTCTCCTTCTGATTGGGAAAATGGGACCGAGTTGTGTCTGGACCCTACCACCCTTAAGCTGACTGGCTAGGTACCCTTTTTTCCCCTTGCTAAACACTGCAGAGCAATGGGGCATCTGTCTTAAGAAAATCAGTGCCAGGACTCCTTTACGAGACAGCTCTCTCTCTCTATTTCGCTTTTCCAGTGCTGTATACTCTCATCCAGGCCCAGCCACCTGGCAAATACTGGTTAAGCTTCAGAGAACTCTTTAATGGACACCACACTCAGTGTCTGCATAACGTATTTGGCAACACAACTGTTCCCTAGTGCATCCACTCTATTGTCCTATCATCCTGTTACTTAATTCTTTGGTAATCTGTCTTGTGTTTATCTCACTGTACCACCTACACTTTACATCACTTGAGATCAAATGGTGTAATGTCGTCATCTGCACTGAGGGTCTTGGTGGTGGTATTCAGCCACAGCACCTAGCTTTCTCTGCCTCTACCAGTCACTAACCTAAAATCTCCTTCCTCCCCCACCTTCTCCTTCTCCTCTTCTTCCTCCACCCTGTCCTCCTCCTCTTCCATCTTCTCCTTCTCCTCCTCCTCCTTCTTCCTCTTCTTTCTCTTCGTCTTCTCCCTCTCTCATATACACACACAAAGAACAAAACACCCATAATTGTTGACATAGATAGTCTCTGCCTCCATGAGTTTCCTGTACTATAGAAGAGATTAGCATAAATAAGAATTAGTCATAAATGGGTATGGACCCTCAGCAGCTATAGCACATTAAACTCCCAGAAGGGTAACGGTCAATGGTTAGTTCAAAAAACTGAGAAAATTCTGCTAACCACATAATATTCCACAGGAAGAAACAAGTGATGCCCAAAACTGTTGTAAAAAGGAACCTCCCGGGGGCACCTCGGTGGTTCGGGGGATCTGACTCTTGATCTCTGCTGGGATCATGATCTCAGGGTTATGAGACAGAGTCCCACACTGGGCTCCATGCTCAGCACAGAATCTGCTTAGGAATCTCTCTCCCCCTCTCCCTTTCCCTCCCACATCTTATGCACTCTCTAAATAAATAATTGAATGAATGAATGAATGAATGACTAAAATCTTAAAAAAAAAAAAAAAAGGAGTTTTCATGAAAACTTTTCTCTCTTGTCTAGCCTTCTCAGGACTCTAGCCCTCCCCATTGCCTCAACGCCCTTCATAACAAAGTGATGGAGATCTCCTGTATTTGTACTACCTAAATCCCATGGAATCAGGAGGTATTCCATTGTTCAGGATATTCCAAAACAGTCTTCCACAGAGTTCTCAGCAACTGATCTGCCTGGAAGGAATCAGGTTACCTAAATTTTATGTTATCAGCAGGCTTGCGGAAAAACCTAAAGGAAAGATGCAGGAAAGAGCGAGCTTACTGTAAGTTACTTAGAATATCAGGAGAGAGGAAAAGATATTATGCAAATATATGATCCCTCACAGCCATTTTCTCAAGAGAGCAATGATATTGGATCCCTCCCTGAGAATTCTTCTTGAAGAGGAAATCTTCCTATAATTAATATTAGACCTCTGGGGCATCCAGCCTATTAATACACTTCAGCATCTCAATCCATGTCTCTACTCTGATCCTTTGGTGGTTGCTGCCCAGAGTGCTGAACTGCGGATTCTCCTACTAAGATCAGGTTCCAGAGGCGTTGCTATGATAGAGTAACAATGTCTGTCATGGACAAAAAGTGTGACCGCATTAGCGTAGATGCCCCTAGAACAGAGGTTCCAAACTGGAACTATCAATAAAGTGCCATGGAAAGTCTGAGAAGGGGGCATTAAAAAATATTCCCAAAGGTGGCCACATTTGAGCTAGGCCTTAAAGAGGGATGGGATTTCAGTGTGTGAGTAAGAAGCACAATCTGGGCAGCTGAAATGGGACAGCACGAGCAAAGACACAGAGGCAGAGAAATCAGGGACTTCTGCATCTGTAAGAAACAATATGTGGTCTCTCGCCGGTGGTAGGTCCAAGAATGCTGCCATATTAGTGTCCAGGCCAGTGATGTCCAATAGAAATGTGCTGGAGGAGATCGTGCTGAGTGAAACAAGTCAAGCAGAGACAGTCGGGTATCATATAGTTTCACTTACTTGTGAGCATAAGGAAAACACGGAGGACACCGGGTGAAGGAGAGAGGAAGTGAGTTGGGGGAAATCAGAGGGGGAGACGAACCATGAGAGACTGAGGACTCCGAGAAACAAACTGAAGGTTTTGGAGGGATGGGGGTGGGGGGTTTGGAGGGCCAGATGGTGGGTATTAAGGAGGGCACGTATTGCATGGAGCACTGGGTGTGGTGCATAAACAATCAATCTTGGAGCACTAAAAAAATAAAATTTAAGAAAAAACAAAAATAAAGAAATATAATGTAGCCACATGCGGAACTGAAATTTTTCTAGTTGCCGCATTTTTAAAAAGTAAAACTTTTTCAATTAATTTCTCTTCTTTCAAAAGTGTTCCATTGTGGGCAAATCATTAGTGAACTCACAGCAAATGGAAAGGCCTTAGATGAATAAAAGTGATGATGCAGCAGCTGAATTATGCCAACTTGCATGGCAGATACAAGGGGAACCATAAACTCTGTGATAATAACAGTATCGTAAAAGAGAAAAAAATAAAAAAGATATCCAAGTGCTCTGGTTCTGATCGGACTTGTGGATAATAGGAGAGGAGATAAAAAGGAGAGGGCATCAAAGCTGTTCGCCTGCTCATAAGGAACATCAACAACTGTCTGTTTGGTCTCTTCTTACATGTCGAAGAAATATGGGGTTCATTTTTTTCTTGGAGAATCTGAGTTATTTCTTGCAAGATAGTAACACCGAGGAGATTTTATAGTTGTTTAGTTGGATTAAATCTTTGTTATCTTTATGTATGATCTCCATGGTTTTTTTTTTTTTTTATCTCTTTATTTTACAATGGCACCTTTATGGTGAGGGTTTTTATTTCCTAGTTCCTTCTCCCCAAGGCTTCTCCCTAAGTCCCACCTCTGGTACAAAAATGGTACAGATCTGAAACCCCATGAGGAAGTCAGTTAAACTGTAATTTGGAGATTATCAGAGAGTTAGACTACAGGAGGGAAGCTACTATAGAAAGAACACAAGCTTCAGAGTTAGTCCAAACTGAGTTCGAATCTTGATTCCGCCTGTTGTTAGTTGTGAAAATTTGGGCAGTTTCCTAAAGCCTTATTAGCCCCCTTTCATGATCTCTCAAGTGAGTAGGATAATGTCTGTCTTTTGGAGTTCTTGTGAGGATTAATGAGATAATGTATGTAAAGCCCCTACACAGGATAACACCAAAGGTTCTCAGTAATAAGTAGCTCTTGTAATCAATGAATATTTATTAGCGCACCTACTATAAGCTAAGCTATCTTCTGGGTGCTGCTGAAACAGCCATGAAAAAAAGACTAATATTGTTGTCTTATTATAATATCAACAATAATTTCCATTAGTATAAACTCTCAATATGCCAAAAAGACAATGTGAGAGTTACCGCAAGCCTCATGCGAAATAGATACAGAACCGCGGAAGCTGAAAGTTTTCCTTAGAGGTCATTCGGTCCTGTTTCTTTATTTGACCTAGGAGAAGACTTAGCTCTGGGAAATAAAATTGCAATGAAGCCTGGAGACATGAAGAGGAGGAAGACTAAGTGCTGTCCTCAACTGGCTGACAATTTTAGCAGAGGATTGAGACACATAAAAAAGCACCAGGTGGGGCGCCTGGGTGGCTCAGTGGGTTAAAGCCTCTGCCTTCGGCCCAGGTCATGATCCCAGGGTCCTGGGACAGAGTCCCGCATCAGGCTCTCTACTCAGTGGGGAGCCTGGTTCCCTTCCTCTCTCTCTGCCTGCCTCTCTGCCTACTTGTGATCTCTGTCAAATAAATAAATAAAATCTTTAAAAAAAAAAAAAGCACCAGGAGGTGTTTAACAATATAATATCAGACTTTTACTGGAGGCAATCATTGGTCATGACTAAATATGAAAACACACATAAAGTTCTCAGCCCAGAAATGGTGTAAGTGGTGGTCATAGTAGTGGTGACTGTAAAGGCAAAAGAAGAATATATAATAGGACAAGTGATAGTACTGGTATTGATCACTTGAAATGGGATCCAAGTCTATTACAATTATTATCCATCTCTTGGAAATATTCCAGCAGAGGTGGGTCTCTGCTACAGGATGTGAAACAGCAAGCGTGAAATCCTAGACACTGTTGGAAGCTACCCAGAATAGCCCTGAGAGCCTGCAGCAGGATGAACTGCCCCTTAGAAGTCAGAATAGCAAGACCTAATGAAACCACATCACTGATGATAACGAATGAATTCCTGGATCTAACCTCAGCTGAAGCAGGTACACTTTTGTAGTTTTTACTTATGAGGACTTAGAAAATCTCTATTGTTTAGTACAGTTTGAGCCTGGTTTTCTGGTATATTTCACTGAAAATATCCTAATTGATACAGCACACCAAGGAGTTAATTTCGTATTCGTTGTGTTGTGGTTATCCAACATTCATCCCCTTTCTGGAGCTTTACTTTCCTTGTGAGGAATTAATCCTACCATCACCACTGTTTGTATTTTTGATAAACCCGGTATCTACCCTCCACTGCCTAGGTCCCAATCTTTCCTTGGCTAGAAAAAGGGCACACTGCTTAAACCCAGACAATAAGACCCTCTCTCCTGGGACTCTGAATCTTGAAAGAGTGTTACAAGGGCAAAAGGAATGCTTACAGAGCATGTGTTAGAGTAGTAATATGTATTACCTAGCCAATTCTAGATAAAAGGATTCTGCTTCTTGCTCTCCAGAAATCCTTCAGTTCTTGCTGATTCTAAACTCAAACCTCAAGCCCCTCATCAATTTTGAATCCTCCCATGTACTTCCAATAAATTCCCTGTGGCTTCACTCACCCAGAAGTTGTTTCTGTTACTTGCAATCAAGACCCCTTGTGGATAAGACTTTCTGATTTTGTGACCTTGGTCAATCCTCAGAATTACATTATCATCTCACTTCATCAGTGAGGAAACTGAACATCAAATGGATTATATAATGTTCCATGGATGAGTTAGGATTTAAACACATAGCTTTTTATTCAGGAGAGCCGTGAATTTTCCATCCCACCTCTGCCAGCATGTGAAAACAGAAGTGTCCAGCAGCCAGAGGCAGGGGGGCCAAAGCACTGGATTTCCCATCCAGTTCCATGAATCTCTAGTACTCAACTATTTCTCTCAGCGTTTTTGAGCAAGAGTCTCATGCCATCTGAGATCCTCAGATTCTATATTAAGGGCTTTTACCATGCCACTCATTTTATGAAAACCAGACAACTGTATTAGATAAACAGGAGAAAGTTCATGTAAAGATTCAAATTCAGTGATAAGGTCTCTGAAGTTGAAGGGGCAAATATCAGAGATCCAATCATATTCATTCACAGGAAATAAACAAGTAAACAAACCCGGGTTAGCAGACATACTCAGAAATGCAGTGGGATGGTGGGGAGGCAGAGTTCAGTATATTTGGACCTTCTGGTCAGCTGTCAAGGAAAATTGCTTTTTATTTCAATGCTTAATGATTTTTTTCTTCAAATTTCTTTTTTTTTTTTTTACTTTGCAAAGATACAGTTTAGTGTTTCTATTGAAATCTGTAATGCCACACCAACATCACAACAAATAGTAATTCTTACCTTATACTATTATGGATCTATTCATTTATACATTCATTCATTCACTAAGCATCTACTATAAAATACCATGGAGCTGTGGAACAGATATACACAGATATGTTACAATCTTCACACTCACCAAGTTTATGGTAAAAAAGAAACATGTACAAGTCAGGAAGCAATCACAATATAACAGGACACACATTATGACAATGCAAGGGGAGGACTCATGGGAATACATAAATACAATGCCTCGCCCAGGATTCAGGGAGCAGGAAAAGTTTCCAAGAAACAGTGATGTCCAAACATGAACTTGAAGATTAGGAGTGCTCAGTGCAGAAGGAATAGCATGTACAGAGATATAACTTGAAAGAGAACATGGAATTTCTGAAGAACTACATTTAATTTGTTTGAAGTATTGGGCACAAGGAGACAAGTGGTGAGAGCTGAATCCTGAAAAACAAGCAGGAGAAAGATCATGAAGGACCTTGAAGGCCATTAGGGAGCTTGCATTTGATCCTAAAAAGACTTGCAAGATGCAGACAAAAATGATGATGATGATGATGATGGTGATAGTGATGATAAGAGCAGGCTGTGTGGTGGTCATCTGTCATCACAGGACAAATAGGTGGTGGTGGATGTGACAGCAGCAAGAGACTGGGCACTTATTGAGCACCTAAAATGAGCCAGACTCTGTGATAAGCTATGCCTTAGTTAATATAATCCCACAAGAGTACATATATAACTTCATCCGGGCTGCCACATTAAGAATAGATTAGAGAGCCATTCCGATCAAAATTCCATCGGTATTTTTCAAAGAGCTGGAGCAAATAATCCTAAAATTTGTACGGAATCAGAAGAGACCCCAAATTGCTAAGGAAATTTGTTGAAAAACAAAAATAAAACTGGCAGCATCACGTTACCTGATTTCAAGCTTTATTACAAAGCTGTGATCACCAAGACAGCATGGTACTGGCATAAAAACAGACAAAGAGACCAGTGGAACAGAGTAGAGAGCCCAGATATGGACCCTCAACTCTATGGGCAAATCATCTTCAACAAAGCAGGAAAAAATATACAATGGAAAAAAGATAGATAGTCTCTTCAATAAATGGTGCTGGGAAAACTGGACAGCTATATGTACAAGAATGAAACTCAACCATTCTCTTATTCTGTACACAAAGATAAACTTGAAATGGATGAAAGACCTCAACGTGAGACAGGAATCCATCAGAATCCTAGAGGAAAACATAGGCAGTAACCTCTTTGATATCAGCCACAGCAACTTTTTCAAGATATGTCTCCAAAGGCAAAGGAAACAAAAGCGAAAATGAACTTTTGGGACTTCATCAAGTCTGCACAGCAAAGGAAACAGTCAACAAAACAAAGAGGCAACCCATGGAATGGGAGAAGATATTTGCAAATGACAGTACAGACAAAAGGTTGATATCCAGGATCTATAAAGAACTCCTCAAACTCAACACACACAAAACAGATTATCATATCAAAAAATGGGCAGAAGATATGAACAGACACTTCTCCAGTGAAAACATACAAATGGCTATCAGACACATGAAAAAATGTTCATCATCACTAGCCATCAGGGAGATTCAAATTAAAACCACATTGAGATACCACCTTACACCAGTTAGAATGGCCAAAATTAGCAAGGCAGGAAACAACGTGTGTTAGAGAGGATGTGAAGAAAGGGGAACCCTCTTACACTGTTGGTGGGAATGCAAGTTGGTGCAGCCACTTCGGAGAACAGTGTGGAGATTCCTCAAGAAATTAAAAATAGAGCTTCCCTATGACCCTGAAATTGCACTACTGGGTATTTACCCCAAAGATACAAATGTAGTGAAAAGAAGGGTCATCTGTACCCCAATGTTTATAGCAGCAATGGCCACAGTCTCCAAACTGTGGAAAGAACCAAGATGCCCTTCAACGGACAAATGGATAAGGAAGATGTGGTCCATATACACTATGGAGTATTATGGGTCCATCAGAAAGGATGAATACCCAACTTTTGTAGCAACATGGACGGGACTGGAAGAGATTATGCTGAGTGAAATAAGTCAAGCAGAGAGAGTCAATTATCATATGGTTTCACTTATTTGTGGAGCATAACAAATAACATGGAGGACATGGGGAAATGGAGAGAAGAAGGGAGTTGAGGGAAATTGGAAGGGGAGGTGAACCATGAGAGACTATGGACTCTGAAAAACAATCTGAGGGTTCTGAAGGGGTGGGGGGGGAGGTTGGGGGATCCAGGTGGTGGGTATTAAAGAGGGCACGTATTGCATGGAGCACTGGGTGTGGTGCAAAAACAATGAATACTGTTATGCTGAAAAGATACAAAAAATAAATTAATTAATTTTTTAAAAAGAGTAGATTAGAGGAAGACAAGCTTGGAAGAAGGAAAACCAATTAGGAAGCTGCCATAGACTTCAAGTGCAAGATCAAGTGGTTTGGATTAGATTTGGTAGAACAATGGCAGTGCAAATAGGAGACTGGAGAAGCATTTATGTGTTAGGATTCAGGATCCTATAGTACCCTGTGGTTATTATTGTGAATATTAATTCCTACTGTCTGTGATGTAATCTAGAAAACTTAGGGGAGTGCTGTATTTGTTTCAAACGCAGATCACACACTTTGCATGTCCTTGTTGATCTTTATAAGTATTATTACAAATTATCCACTTCTTATGACAGTTTGCAGGATTACAGTTACTGCCCATTGCACCATCAACAGAGAATGAACAGAAGGAATCAGAAGATGCTACAGAGGCTCACAGACTGGGATGAGACTGACTTAAATGCTTCTTCCAACAAACATCCGACCTCCATAGCATTGCTATAAAGAAGGATGTTGAATTTATGAAGGTAATCGCTATACTTAATCGGCAATATGGGATAGGATACCATCATAAACTGATTGTAATCTTTCTCTTACACCTATTTAAGCTCACTTTGAACCCTTCATTCCCACCCTGGGACAGCAGTCAGCAGGTGCCATGGGTTCTCTGTCCCATCAAGTCAAGAACAATTTCACTTTAGCAACTGAAACAGCTAATCCTGGGGCACCTGGGTGGCTCAAACCATTAAGTGTCTGACTTTCGATTTTAGCTCAGGTCATGATCTCAGGGTCATGAGATCAAGTCCAGCATCGGGTTCCATACTTAGCATGGAGTCTGCTTGAGATTCTCTCTCTCCCTCTGTCCCTTCCCTTGCTCTCTCTAAAATAGATAAATAAATAAAAATTTTAAAACCACTTGTCCGGGACACTTGGGTGGCTCAGTGGGTTAAAGTCTCTGCCTTCAGCTCAGGTCATGATCCCAGGGTCCTGGGATCAAGCCCCGCATTGGGCTCTCTGCTCAGCAGGGAGCCTGCTTCCCTTCCTCTCTCTCTGCCTGCCTCTCTGCCTGCTTACGATCTCTGTCAAATAAATAAATAAAATATTAAAAAAAAAAAACCACTTGTCCAACGTAATCAAAACTTCATTCAACAAAAACTCTCCCCTCTCTGCCCACAGCTTCATGCTGAGCGCCTGCAGGGGAGGCAGGGCAGAGCTGGCCACATCGACTCCTCCCCACACAGTATGTTTCTAGAAACGGAATTCAGGCTCTCTAGGTGTGGGTTCAGAGAGCAAGAGCGGGAGAGGGAAGAGCAAAGTAGTCACAGTTTTTGTGGCAAAGGCCACTGTAATGTGGTGCTGGGTTCCCCAGGGTATGGAGCTGGTTCTTTCACGGATGGTTTGGCAGGTTTTTCAGAGATGCCCCTGCTGGGAACCTCTACACAGTTTTGAGGAGCAAGATGTCTCTTCTCCATCTGTCCACTCCACACACTCCCTCCAACATGGTCTGTTTGTCCCTCTAAGCAGTCCCTTACAGAGGAAGCCCTCAGAACACACATGCATACTTAAAACACACACACACACACACACCCTGGCACCTTACTCTTGGCCCCAGGAAAACAGGCCCCTTTGCCTCCTGCTGCTCCACTTCAGTGCAGCGGACCTGGCAGCTCCGGCCAGAGAACCCCTCTGCTCTGCACTCAGTACTCAGCGGGATGCCTACACTTTCTGAATTGCAGAGACCACATGTCAAGTTTTCCAAGGGTCCCTGGAGCCCCTTTCCTTAAACATAAGGTGAAGGGAAGCCACAGTCAGCCCCTCCAGGGGGGTGGGACAATGCACGACACAGACAGCTCTCTCCAAGCCTCCTCCAGGGACCCCAAGTGGATGGATGGTCTCCAGTGCCAGCAAAACTCCTTTGACAACCTCCCTGGCATGCCCTACATCGGTAGCTTCACACTTCATTTCACGTTGGCATTTTCCTGGAAACCTAATTGTGTTTTTCTCGCCCTGTTGGGCCTCTGCCCAAACTCTAAGAGGAAGAGAGGCACGTAAGATCTGTTATTTTAAGAAAGCCTGGGGACAATTATTGGGAATTCTGAGTATAACTGTGTCCTTTCTGATCCTGCACCCTGAATGATAACCTGAAGAATACACATTCTATATGAATGACCCAAAAGGTGACCCAGATACCGGAAGCTTTGCCAGATTTATAGCCATGATGCAGGACCTTTCCTGCTGCATTCCTGAAATGTTTCTGTCCAACTTTCTACGTCTTCACCCTCAAATCCTTCTCCCCTTCACAGCCATACGCATCTCCTTTGCATGTGCTGACTGATCTTGAACTCCAACTTAACCCTTCAATATACAACAAGCAATTTAGCTCAGACTCGTGTTCTTCTGGAAAGAAATAATAGAATAATTGATCTATGCTCTGGGCCCACTTTCTCCAAAATACAGTACAAGGCTAGTTATATAAGATGACATGCGAAAACCTGGGAAAGTATCTCCTTCTCCTAATACCTAAAAGTCTCATAATAAAGAGTCTATTTATAGATTTGTCTTATCATCATCTTATTTTAAGAATACTTCTAAAGTTAGGTAAGCCTGATGTGTATTTCACCAGTGATACTAAATGTAAATAAAAAAGATTTGCCTTCTCTAGCCTAGAGTTTCCTTTTCACAATTACATACATAGATTTAAAAATACTTCAGTCGTTGGTTAAGGGTCCAACTCTAGATTTTGGCTCAAGTCATGATCTCAGAGTCCTGAGACTGGGCTCCCTGCTTAGCAGGGAGTCGCTGATATTTTTCTCTCTCACGCTCCCTCTGTCCCTCCTCCTGCTTGCTCTCTCTCTCTAAAATAAGCCTTTAAAAAAAACTTCAGTCATTGATTTAGCTGCAGAAATTTGATAAGCAATAAATAATTTTTAGTATATTCCAAATATTGTTTGAAACATACTTATATTTTTAAATATATATTATTTATCTGAAATTCAAACTTTGCCAGTGATCCTGTATTTTAATTGCTAAATCTGGAAACCCTATTCCCTGGAGCTTCCAGTCTCACTGCCCACTAGCAGCTCCCAGATAAGTACCTTCTAAAATACACTGACAAGTTTTTAAATGGCAATAACCAATTGGCATAGTAATATGCCAAAGATCAATCCCTTTTCAATTCTGAATCCAAGTGATTACTGACATCTTCAGCTTGGTCTCCCTAAGAAAGGAAAAGAACTTTGACTCCAGATTAGCAAATATGGTAAAACAGGCCCCCAACACAGAGCAGGAATGTATTAGGAATACAGGAATATATTCAAATACATTTTGGGGGTGTCTGGTGGCTCAGTAGGTTAACCCTCTGCCTTCGGCTCAGGTCAGGATCTCAGGGTCCTGGGATGGAGCCCTGCATCAGGCTCTCTGCTCAGCAGGGAGCCTGCTTTCCCTGTCTCTCAGCCTACTTGTGATCTTCCTCATTCTGTCAAATAAAAAAATAAAATCTTCAAAAAATAAATAAATAAAATACATTTTAATGTAATCCCATCCCAAGAGTTCCCAGAAAGCCTCTGAAAATACATAGGGTCATTGAAAATATCCTTGGCTGCAGTAACAGAAAAGATAAGACTCAAACTAAAGGAAATGCTGGAAATCCTATAACTGGAAGTCCCAAAACACAATGATGCCATAAAATCCCAGATTCTCTGTTCTCTTCAAGGGCTGTTTTCCCTAATGGTAGCAATATGGCTGCCAATGACTGTTGGGGCTAAATATAACCCTGTCCACACAGAGCATGAGAGGAAGAAAAGCCTCACCCCCTGACTGGGCCAGCTCAGAACATCCATCCACCCTTGGATTGATAACTGTCATTACAGAAATGTCATGTGCTTATCAGCTTAGAGATCGAGGATCGTACTGGTGCTACGAATGGATTGGAGATCAAGACAAAAAGGGAATCAGCAGCATTAGGGAGAATGAATGCAGAGTGCACCAACAGGGCACACCAACAATTATCATGGGTTCTTTAATTTGTTATTCAAATAGGCCATAGATTTTATGAAAAAGCTGCCCTTAGTGAGTCTATGAGATAGTAAACCCACTCTGGTTGGTTTATAAATCCCAGTGAAGCAAAAACTGGATGAATTAAGTCTGCCTTTGAAAAAATATACTAATAACTAGATTAGAAATGTAAGGAAACATTTCAAGAATTTAGTACAGAAGAATTGTCCTTTTTCTGTGGGGCTTAAAAAACACAGACATACAGGATATAAAATCAATGCACAGATTTCAGTTGCATTTCTCTACACCAACAACAAGACAGAAGAAAGAGAAATTAAGGAGTCCATCCCATTTGCAATTGCACCCCAAACCATAAGATACCTAGGAATAAACCTAACCAAAGAGGCTAAGAATCTATACTCAGAAAACTATAAAGTCTCATGAAAGAAATTGAAGAAGACACAAAGAAATGGAAAAATGTTCCATGCTCCTGGATTGGAAGAATAAATATTGTGAAAATGTCTATGCTACCTAAAGCAATCTACACATTTAATGCAATTCCTATCAAAGTACCATCCATCTTTTTTCAAAGAAATGGAACAAATAAATCTAAAATTTACATGGAACCAGAAAAGACCTTGAATAGCCAAAGGGATATTGAAAAAGAAAGCCAAAGTTGGTGGCATCACAATTCCGGACTTCAAGCTCTATTACAAAGCTGTCATCATCAAGACAGCATGGTACTGGCACAAAAACAGACACATAGATCAATGGAACAGAATAGAGAGCCCAGAAATAGACCCTCAACTCTATGGTCAACTAATCTTAGACAAAGCAGGAAAGAATGTCCAATGGAAAAAAGACAGCCTCTTCAATAAATGGTGCTGGGAAAACTGGACAGCCACATGCAGAAAAATGAAATTGGACCATTTCCTTACACCACACACAAAAATAGACTCAAAATGGATGAAGGGCCTCAATGAGAGAAAGGAATCCATCAAAATCCTTGAGGAGAACACAGGCAGCAACCTCTTCGACCTCAGCCGCAGCAACATCTTCTTAGGAACATCGCCAAAGGCAAGGGAAGCAAAGGCAAAAATGAACTTTTGGGATTTCATCAAGATCAAAATCTTCTGCACAGCAAAGGAAACAGTTAACAAAATCAAAAGACAACTAAAAGAATGGGAGAAGATATTTGCAAACGACATAGCAGATAAAGGACTAGTGTCCAAAATCTATAAAGAACTTAGCAAACTCAACACCCAAAGAACAAATAATCCAATCAAGAAATGGGCAGAGGACATGAACAGACATTTCTGCAAAGAAGACATCCAGATGGCCAACAGACACATGAAAAAGTGCTCCATATCACTCGGCATCAGGGAAATACAAATCAAAACCACAATGAGATATCACCTCACACCAGTCAGAATGGCTAAAATCAACAAGTCAGGAAATGACAGATGCTGGCGAGGATGCGGAGAAAGGGGAACCCTCCTACACTGTTGGTGGGAATGCAAGCTGGTGCAACCACTCTGGAAAACAGCATGGAGGTTCCTCAAAATGTTGAAAATAGAACTGCCCTATGACCCAGCAATTGCACTACTGGGAAATTACCCTAAAGATACAAACGTAGTGATCTGAAGGGGCACGTGCACCTGAATGTTTATAGCAGCAATGTCCACAATAGCCAAACTATGGAAAGAACCTAGATGTCCATCAACAGATGAATGGATAAAGAAGATGTGATATATATACACAATGGAATACTATGCAGCCATCAAAAGAAACAAAATCTTGCCATTTGCGACAACATGGATGGAACTAAAGCGTATCATGCTTAGCGAAATAAGTCAAGTGGAGAAAGACAACTATCATATGATCTCCCTGATATGAGGAAGTGGTGATGCAACATGGGGACTTAAGTGGGTAGGAGAAGAATCCATGAAACAAGATGGGATAGGGAGGGAGACAAACCATAAGTGACTCTTAATCTCACGAAACAAACTGTGGGTTGCTGGGGGGTGGGGGGTCGGGAGAAGGGGGGTAGGGTTATGGACATTGGGGAGGGTATGTGCTTTTGGGTAAATTGGAAGGGAAGGTGAACCATGAGAGACTATGGACTCTGAAAAACAATCTGAGGGGTTTGAAGTGGGGGGGTGGGAGGTTGGGGTACCAGGTGGTGGGTATTATAGAGGGCACAGCTTGCATGGAGCACTGGGTGTGGTGAAAAAATAATGAATACTGTTTTTCTGAAAATAAATAAATTGGGAAAAAAAAAAAAAACACAGGAAGAGGATGACCATATCCAAGTCAAGGAGAGAGGCCTTGGAGGAAAGCCAGCCATGCTGACACCTTCGTCTTGGAGTCCCCGCCTCTGGAACTGTGAGAAAATAAATTCTGCTGTTGAAGTCGCTAGGTCTGTGGCACTTGTTATGGCAGCACTAGCTAACAAATACAGTCACTGAGTCTAAGTGACTTAATTTTCCTATTTTCAGATTCCGATTCTAGATTGATCATAGTTTACTAATAAAATGTCTAGATTGGAAAAAAAAAAAAAGAAATGGGCAGAGGACATGAACAGACATCTCTGCAAAGAAGACATCCAGATGGCCAACAGACACATGAAAAAGTGCTCCATATCACTCGGCATCAGGGAAATACAAATCAAAACTACAATGAGATATCACCTCACACCAGTCAGAATGGCTAAAATCAACAAGTCAGGAAATGACAGATGCTGGCGAGGATGCAGAGAAAGGGGAACCCTCCTACACTGTTGGTGGGAATGCAAGCTGGTGCAACCACTCTGGAAAACAGCATGGAGGTTCCTCAAAATGTTGAAAATAGAACTTGCCCTATGACCCAGCAATTGCACTACTGGGTATTGACCCTAAAGATACAAACGTAGTGATCTGAAGGGGCACGTGCACCCGAATGTTTATAGCAGCAATGTCCACAATAGCCAAACTATGGAAAGAACCTAGATATCCATCAACAGATGAATGGATAAAGAAGAGGTGGTATATATACACAATGGAATACTATGCAGCCATCAAAAGAAATGAAATCTTGCCATTTGCGACAACATGGATGGAACTAGAGCATATCATGCTTAGCGAAATAAGTCAAGCGGAGAAAGACAACTATCATATGATCTCCCTGATATGAGGAAGTGGTGATGCAACATGGGGGCTTAAGTGGGTAGGAGAAGAATAAATGAAACAAGATGGGACTGGGAGGGAGACAAACCATAAGTTACTCTTAATCTCACAAAACAAACTGAGGGTTGCTGGGGGGAGGGGTTGGGAGAAGGGGGGTGGGGTTATGGACATTGGGGAGGGTATGTGCTTTGGTGAGTGCTGTGAAGTGTGTAAACCTGGTGATTCACAGACCTGTTCCCCTGGGGATAAAAATATATGTTTATAAAAAATAAAAAATTAAAAACAAATAAGTAAATAAATTTATATTTAAAAAAAATAATAAAAGAAACAGACATATTTAAAGACATTCTTGAGTTTTACTTTTATGAACAATAGTAACAATGACCCATTAAATTTGAACAGATCCTTATCAGAAACCTTTCTAAATCAAACTCATTTGAGTCTCACAGTAACCTGGAGACAGGACAGGTATTACTAAACCCATATTCTTGACAAGGAAAGTGAGCCCCACCCTGATTAAAGGATCTGTCCAAGGTCATATTCGGTTACACTGGAAAATAAAACAAGAAGGCTATTCTTAAATGCAGTGGAAACTGTTAACCTCTTTTTAAACTGACACAGGGTTCTGGCCTGGATGTAACTTCTGGCCTCAGTACAGCAAGGAAGAATGAGGAAGTTAGCGGAAGGAGGTAGATTCAAAAATTCCGCTATACTTGAATTAAAAATTATTGTGCTATATTTTCAACAACCTTAACATCGCATAATAATATGGGCAAGGATCAAGTCAGTATCTCCTCGGTGTGGTGATATGGTAGCCACCATCTTTCCCAGAATAAAACCTCTGAGGATGCAATCCAACACAAAGGAGAGTGTGTTTCTCCATCAACATTCCCAGAAATGCCTCCTCATGTCCCCTTAGCTGTGACAGAGCAACATGCCCATCTCTAAAAGCCAGTCACTCTGATGAGAATACATATCTCTGGTCAGCCAAACTGGAGTTAAATCCCTACCCATAGGCTCAATCAGTTAGAATGCCTGCCTTTGGCTCAGGTCATAATCCCAGTGCCCTGGGATCAAGTCCTATGTCGGGCTCCCTGCTCAGTGTAGAGCCTGCTTCTCCCTCTCTCCCTCTGCCTCTGCTTGTGCTCTCTCACTCACTCTCTCTCTCAAATTTTAAAAACTTTTTAAGAAAATAACTACCCATGGGGCCAGAGTGTCAGTCAACTCCATCCAAAGCAAACAGATTAATAGTGAAGGAGAAGTGGTTGCCTAGATGAGAGACAGAGTACTGTGTAAGAAGAAGCCTGATCAGATGCAGGGAGACACAGATTAATGTATCTACTACATTCATGAGTAAGAACAAGAACTTATTCAATACCATGATGCTATCTCCCATACCACTGGCTAAGTAGTGCCTTGTTCCACGTCTTGTAAGACTGCATTATCCATCTTGATCACTCCCTGTTGGGCATCATTTGCACAAGCAATCTGGCCCAGGAACAAGAAGACACAAATTCTGAAGTTTGAGGTCCTATTTGTATTCAAAGAAACAGACGAATATATATTGTCATTCTTTATCCAACCACTTAAGAATGATTAACTGGCTGGAGGATCAAATGAGAGGAAAAAGTGAAGCCTTCATGCTTCTCAAAGGTTATCAGTATGAAGCAGAGAAGGGCCTTGGTTTATACTGAGGGCAGAAGCATTTGTCTCCAAAGCTGAAATGATCTGGCCGACAGGTATAAAATTTGATCATGGGGAATTTGTGGAAGAACTCAAGCAGAAAGAAAAATCAAAAGCGGTAAAAATCAAGCCAAAAAAAAAAAAATTTCAGGGATGGTCATTCCTTAAGAGGTTGCTCTGAGAAGTTTCTTGTTGTTTATAGTAGAACTAACCAGCTCCGTATTAAAAGACATGATCACAATGTTACAGGAACCCATCGAGTCTGGAACTTTGCAAATGGTAGTCATTGGGAAAATGTTTCAAGTATACCCTCACTTGATCCTGCATCATTTCACTCCATTTTCCAAATGGCTATATATTTTATCTTACTGGGGAAATTGCTTTCTGTCTCTCTCTCTCTCCTTTACTCTCACTTCCTGCCACAGTATAAGCAAAGGAAGAATGAATCTCTACCCTCTATATGGTTTCAGGATCTGGACCAAAGGTTGAACCAAGGGGGAAACAACGAAATTCTCAAATGAACACTATTGACAATAATATAAAAAGACTCAAATGAGAAATGCTATCATCCAACAAAAGATATATAAGATTCCTATTCAGAAAACTACCAAATATTATTATCTGAAATTTAATAAGGCCTAAATAAATCAAGGAATATTTGGCTCATGGATTGCATGGCCCAATATTAAAAATTTGGCAATCCTCCCCAAACTGACCTGTAAATCTAATGTAATCTATATTGAAATCTAAATCCAAATCTCAGCAGCTTTATTTTGGAAATTTACAATCTAGTTTTTAAATTTACATATAAAACAAAGGGCTAAGCATGATAACAACAAAAAGGAAGAACACTGCAAAACTTATACATAAAAATAACTATTTATATAACAGTAACAATATTTATAGTTATTATAAAATATTATAAAAATAACAATATTTATATAACAATAACAATAAAATAATATATATAAGAATAAAATAACCAAGACATTTATAAGGCCATAGTAATTAACAGTGTGGTATAGATGCAACCACAGAAAAATAGAATAATGAAAGAGAATATAGAAACAGACTCTGTCCACAATCACTCAGTTTGACAAAGATGACATCAAAATGCAGTAAAGAAAAAGCGGTCTTTCCAAAAAATGATGTTAGGTCCATTAGGTATCCATAAAGAGAAAAAGTGAAGCCGTAATCATAACTCACATGACATACAAAAGTTCACTGCAGACAGTCTATAGGTACAAACATAAAAAATAAAATAATACATTTTTTTAAAAAAGGACAATATTTTCACAATCTTGAAGTAAGTGAAACCTCTTAAGCAAAACAAAAATGTACCATAAAGATGAGGAAAAAATTGAAAAAGTGAATGCCATTTAAACTAAGAAATTCTGTTCATCAAGAGAGATCACTAAGACAGTGAAAAGGTAAGCCACAGAGTGGGAAAAAATAGTTCAAATACATATATGCTACAAAGAACTCATAACACATATCACACTTTAAAAATATTTGCAAGAAAGGAGTTAGGTAATCCAGTAAAAAACCCATTCACAAAAGATGATATCCATATGACCAGTATGCACATGAAGAAATGCCCCTTATCAATAGTCATAAAAAAATGCAAATTAAAACCACAACATGGCTAAAATGGGAAACATGGAAAATGCCAAGTATTGGTGAAGGGGTAAGCATGTGGAGTATCCAGAACTCTCTCATACACTGAGAGATGATACAAATCACTTAAAACACACACACACAAACACACACCCGCACACACACACACACATACCCGGCTGTTTCTACCAAATATAAACAAATACATACCCTCTGATCCAGTGGTTCCATCCCCAAGTAGATATCCAACAAAAATGAATACATATATTCATCAAAAGACACAGACAAGACCAATCACAAGAACATGATTCATAATTCCCCAACTAGAAAATCCCCAAACACTGATCAACAGCATAACCCGTACATTGGAAAACTGTATTATGGTGTTAATTTTAAGACAGCTATTTTAAGAACAGTGATGACTAAAAAGGAGCATAAGGGAGACTTCTTGGATGCTAGCAGAAGGTATGCTCTTGATGTGGCTGCTGTTACACTTTGATCTCACGCATGAAAATTCTTTGAGCAAATACACATTCATTATCTATGTATTTTTCCATTTTTATGCTATATTTTATTATGAAGTTTTCAATACTGGCAATAAAAGGGGCAAAGAATGAAGAGGAAGCAGTGCTTGCAGATGCTCAGAAAATAAATGAACTGAAACAAGTCCAACATTTGCCACTATTTTTCTGCCAACTGGACATGACTTCACGTGATGTGCCAAGCAGAGACCAGCCCCGTCCTGAAGCAGTTCAGACATCAGTACCAAACTATGATAAGGCCCACAGATGCAAAATTCTCCCATTCTCTCTTGGGGTTTGGGGCAGACACTAGAAAATGTTTTCCCAGTCTGGTGAACAGGACCGTTCTGCTAGCATACTGGTTTTGGTTTGGCATGGTCTATCTACCTACACACATATTCTCAATGACATCATCCAATCTCATGGTTTCAAATGACATCTAAATGTTGATGACTCCAAAATGTATAAAACCAACTAAGAACTCTCCACTGAACTTCAGACTTGTACAGGTTAAGTCATATAAAACTGCCATTTCTTAAAGGTCAAAACTGGGTGATTTCATGTAGCTCAACTGCTTAATTTATATTTATAATACTCATCTCTAATACAACTTACCCCAAACCAAATCTTTCCCTCCTACATGTTGCCACTGACATATATGGCAATCTCATCCTTCTTTTGCTCTGGCCGAAAACCTTGGAGTCATCATGACCCCTCTCCATCTCTAAGACCATCTACCCAATCCATCAATAAGTTAACCCTGTCAGGCCTACCTTCAAAAGAGACCCGGAATCAGACAACTTCTCAACAGCCCGCACACTGTTGCCTCTTGATCTAAGCCACCATCACTAATTAAATGACTTTCTGCAATAATTCTCTATGGGTCCTCCTTCCTCCCTCAACCTCTAATTTAGTTGATCCCAGCAGCCAGAGTCATCCTTCAAACTGTTAGGTCACCATAAACAAAGGAAAGATAATCACAAGCTAGAAAACCCTTCTCTCTCTCTTACTCTCTCTCTCGCTCTGTGTGTGTGTGTGTGTGTGTGTGTTTACATTGGAAAAGATGAATATTTAAGATACCTAAAGAACCTTGCCAAAACAGGTAAAATTTAAAATAGATACATAGAATCCTATGCTTTGTTTAGTTTTTAAACGAAGGCATTGGCTCAGGATAGGGAGTTCTTAGAGCAAGTCTTGGATTAAAGACTAACTTAGGAGCAATTCTTAGATGAAAGGCCACAAGATTCACTATAAATCAATATGTCATCTGCCTTACAAAAGAGAAGCAGATGAAAATTTCAGTCACAGTAAAAGAAGAGCACTATTAAAAACTATACTGTCCAGATTATACCCAAAGCACTGAGGTTTTTATAATTAGCAAATACACAATTTTTTAACTAAAAGTTTAAAAAAAAAGGAAAATGTACCTGAGCCTGAAATCTGTCTGTGTCAAGGTGTCCAATCTGTTAAAACATTTATTATCCAACTTGCAAAGAAAATGTTAAGTTACATTGTGTCATTCTTCTGCTAAAAATCCTCCAGTGTTTCCCTATCCCAGAGTAAAAGCCAAAGCCCTACAAATGCCCACAAGGCCATACAGCCTCAGGCCCTCCCCGTCCCTCCAACTCAGACCCCTCCTACTGGTCCTCTTATTCACTACACTCCAGCCACTCTGGCCATCTTGTGGTCCTCCAACATGCCAAGCAAACTCCCACCACAGCGTAGTATTTGCTGTTGCTTCTGCCTGGAAACACTATCAGATACCCACCCTACTAAACCCCTCCTCTTCATCAGTTCTTTTCATCAAGAACTTTCCTAATCACCCCATTTAAAATCCAAAGCACCTCTTAACAGACACTCCTGAACAATTCCCCTATTCTATTTTTCATCATAGTTTGTATCAACATCTCACATACTATGTATTTGACTTGCCCACTGTTCTATTATAAATAAATTAAAATATAAGTTTCACAAAGGATATGCATTGATTTTTTTGTTTTCTGTCATATTTCCAGTATCAGGAGCATTGCCTGGCATGTAGTAGACATGAAATAAATATTTGGCAAATGAATGAAGAATGGAATAGGAAAGAACACCTCAGAAACCAGGCTCCTCCCAGGTTCCCACTCCATTATCCTTAGGAAGTGACACTTGTCCTCATGGTCCCGGATGGCCACTCAATCTTAGAACATCACATCCACATTCTAAGCAGCAGGACTGAAGAAGGAGGAAGAAAGGCATGTCCCTTTTAATTTAAGGAGACATCCCAGAAGTACCACTCGTTATTTCTGTTTATATTCCACCATCCATAACTTAAGCCATGGTTCCCCAACCTCAGCATTGCTGGCACTTGAGCCAGGTACTTCTTCACTATGGGAGGCTGTCCTTTACATGGTAGGATGTTTAGCAGCATTTCTGCTAGCATTCTACCAAATGCCAGTAGAACACACCCCTCATGCTGCCCCTGAGTTGTGAACAACTAAAATGTCTCCTCACATGGCTAGATTTCCTGTGGGAGGAGGCACATCCTTTGGTTGAGAGCCACTGGCTTAAGCTAAGAGGTGGTAAATACCAGACGGGTAAATATTAGGTGGTGAAGTCAGGATTCTGTGTTTTAAGATAGAACAGGAAAATAAATGGTTGGTGAGTAGCTAGCACTCTCTGTTCAGAGAAAAAAAAAACATACTCCCTCTTCCCAGAGACAAGCACTGTTGCAAGGTTTTGGAGATAAGATCAGAGATATTCAATGCATTTAAAAATATTATTTTATATACATAAAGTATGGCCTCTGTCATACTAATCTAACCTTGCATTTTTTTTTAATTTAACAAGGCCATTTTTTCTGGGTGGCAATATGTCCTTTCTACCCATAATTCAGATTTTTTTTATTTCCAAAAGGATTTCTTAAATTACATCTTCACATACTAGTTCAGTTTCCTTATTTAATTTACCCTCAGCATTGACACCAATTATGGATATAACTTCCTGTGTCAATCTTCTATATCTGTTATTTTTACTTTCATCTTTTAAGAAATGTCCATGTTAATTTACATTTCACTTTTCTATACCTTATTTTCACTGGTGTCTATCCTTTTTAGGATATCATTCATTCCTGTGTTAAACTTATTTCTTTTTTCCATCTCTTCCCTGACCAGTGTCAAATCTTGCATCACCTCTTTCTGGGATCTCACCTTTTTGATCCTTGTTTGCTAGCACAATTAATTCATTACGTTATTTTTTATTAATGGTAATATATTCGACCAAATTTTTGCTTCTTGAAGGCAATATTTTTCTGAATATTCTTTATCTGCCTTTAGTTTTTCTCCTTTTTTTTCTTCTAGTCTTTGTATAGATCCTGTGGTCATTAGTTCTCCATTGTTACTCATAAGTAAGATTCAGTCCTAACTAAATTAAACATTTGCAGAACATATCTAGGGGACTCACCATGGACTATGTACCAAACTATAAAGAATCCTCTTTGTTATACGAAGTTATGAGTGGAATTAAATGTCTTAGACTCTTCTTTCCCCCAGTCAACAATGACTAGAAACCATCTGGTCTTTTCACAATACAGATTCTCTTTCTCCTACTCTACCTCCTCCACAGTTTGTTTCCTGTCAATATGCCTCCTCTGTATAATTTCCCATTCAGTCCTGCCCGCCATCCTCTTTACCAGCAAGGCCTAGCAAAGTTCCTGCAGCCAGTTCTCACATATCCTCCCTTTTCCAAACAAAAAAGACCACTACCGCTAATTGTCATTAACATCCACTCTCTTTTCCTCTTAAAACTATCATATTAGTAAAGGTGGCTTTACTATGTGGCTTCTTTTACTGCTTCTGGCAATCCTTCCTCAAATATTATGGTTCAGAGTTACAAATGTCTCCTTGTGTTCTTTAAGATGGAAGTTCACGGTTCTTGTTCTCCTTTTTTCAGAAATGCAAGAGTAGATATGGGAGATACTTCTCCATTCTATTTTAAAACTGGAAGGAGGAGATTTTCTTTTTTAAGATAGGGAAGAAATAGTTTGGAAACAGAAGGAAATATGAAAGGCGCATTCTCTACTTCCAGGCTCTAATTTATGAGAGATATAAACTTCATGTAAGAAGTCTGCAGAGTAAGCGATATTATCAGGGGACAGCTTGTTTCTTTTAGGGTAAAAATACAGCACTCAAAGATGTTGAGGATACAGAAGCATTAGCTAATGATAACCTGAGAGTTCCAAAGTCATAGATAAAGGGAAGAATTGAAAGGGCAGGGAAATGCATAGAGTGGGTCTGAAATATGTGATATTTAAGGGTCACAGTGACAATGGGTTACCTGGCAGACTAGGCTTTTGTTGTGACTGAGGAAAACTGCCAAGTGTCCTAATAGCTTCCAGAGGAAGACAGATTCATCCTTTCATACTCCATTTGAGATTAAATATATACGGATATTTAACTTGGATCCAAGTTCTTATGTGCACAAAGAGCTATTGTCTTCCGAGGTCTTACCATCTCTTAGAGCCTTAATATTCAAGGACCTTCAGTTTCTCATCTCCTAAAGTCTACAGAAATCGTCCCTCTTCTCCCCTCCAATGTATTCCAAGACACTTTACTTAACTGTATCGACTAGATGAGAATAACGGAAAACAAACACCTGGAAGAAATGTGCATTATAGGCAGCTTCTGCTTTTCACCTTGACACAACCTCTCCTGAGGTAAGGAAACCTAGCACGTGGATTCCAACTTCAGCGGGGAAATGAAAGGAGGAAATACAGGGAAAAATTCAAACTATTATGTCAGATATTACCCTGCTGCTCCCAAAATAGCCCCTTCCCTTTGATACGGTATACAAGGTAACCCCTCCTTCCTCTGCTAGGACTACAGACAAACCCTGTATTTCATGTCTGCCGAGTAGCAACAATTTCTTGGCGGAAAGCAGGGGACCTCAGAACCTCTCTGCCCCCAGACATCCTCCCTGCTCCTGTCCCTTAGAGATTCCTTTTGACCCAGTCTTTGAAAGCAAGGCTTCTCAAACGCCTTTCAGGGGAAATCTTACCCACAACTTCAAAATGTAAAACATATAAAAATTGTTGCTCTTTTAACTGAAACTGAGACTAGGACCCCAAGCTCTGTGTTCAGCGGTCCTCACCAGACAACCCCCCTCATACCCTCACCTCTCCTAGAAAACCTAGATTAGGGTGACCAACTCATCCCAGTTTGCCCAGGAACTGGTGTGTGTCACCACTAAAACCCCCAAATCCTGGAAACCCCTCAGCTCCCTGCAAACTGGGATGGTTGGTCACCCAACCCTAAATACATCTTCATAATGGTTTAAAACCACTGGTTTAGGAAAAAAAAAAAGTGCATATTCCTTGTCAAAAATATAAGCACTTCTAATACAAGTCACACTTTAAGCCATAATTGGTCGTTGCCAACTTGGTATGAATTAGTTCATCAGCTGCTTTCCAGATGGTAGCCAGGCAGAGAACAGGATTTCAGGAAGAAAAGGATGAGTGTGGCTGCCCTGAAAGCATGCCCTGTGGTCCTCTCATCGGAGGCCAATTCATTCACAAAGGTCTTGCATCCAGTTCCCTACAGGGACACGCTGGCTGAACACCTCTGTAATTCAAACGGTACGTGGAGCCATGCCTGCCTCAAAGGAAGAAAGGAGACAGATGGTTGGGACGTGAGTACTCACCCCAAAGCCTACATCCACTCCATGCCCACGTAGTGTGTTCTCTCCCCACAGGAGGAAATACACAGGCAGAAATGTAGACCAGACTAAAACTAAGGGCCCACGTGGGGATTGGCCCGCATGCGTTAGAACAGTGCTCTAACTGAACTAACCAGCCATAGAGAAGCCTGTGTAATTGACTTGGAAAGACTTTCAGGCACAGGAGTCTCTCACGGCAGCTGGAACCGAGGCCCAAACCAGAGAACGAGCACCCAGCAGAGAAAGAGACCGTTCAAAGACACCCAGATGATCCCCTTTGTTGGCAAAGTCGTCCAGATGCTTATGCAGCTTTAATTAAGCCCACTTCTAATTAATCTGTGACCTTACTCAAACCAACTGTTTCCCTGAACCTCTAGCCTCTCTAGATTCAAATGCCCTTTCCCTCCAAGTAGAATTTGAGGTCTGTTTTTCTTATTAAGTTCAATTGAAAGATGACTGAAGCGTGGTCTTTCATAAACAGGGAATTCTGCCCCCCAAACAGAACCTGTAGTACAGAGGGGTGGCTAAAAGGCAGCAGAGACGTGATACAGCTTCCACAGTCTGAACACTGATGAAAGATGGGGGCCGGCAAGGGCCACTTCAAAGACAACCCGTGGGAGCTCAAGCACTTGACACACTGAAAGCAGCATGCTGTGTTTAGAACAGACACACTCAGCGTGGCAGCAGTGAGGCCACAGGGAGAGGGGCCGAGGCCATGAAGTCGTGGGACGGAGAAACAGCACAAACAAGAGAGCAGCAGGCAAAGGGTTAAAATCTACCCCCTGCCCTCCGACCCAGAGCTCCCCAAGTCCAGCCAGGGCACACTGTGTGCTGCAAATGACTTACCGGCGTTTCCAGGGGGTGCCTGCCCCCTCCACACCGGCTGGTGCCCGGGGGAGCTGCAGACCCCTCCGGCTGTGAGCAGTCCTCCTCGTCCTCAGCATGCCATAGGAATTTAGTTATCGGGGCATGTTACAATAAATGATGTTTGAACTCGTGTTTAAAATGTTGGGAATAGAAATAGGAGCCCATGATTACCCCCACCAAACTCCAAAACGGCATCTGGGCTCCCTCTCCATCAGAACCAACGCCCCCGCCAACCACAACTTACCAACAGGGTACGGAACACGTGCACGGCTCCGGCTCTTGCATCACTGTGCCTGGTAGACACCAGCAGTCTAGCATAGGGTCTGGTCTTCGAAGATCTGTTTGCAAAACATGAATGCACCGGGGTGGATCTGAGTATGTCACCTTCCCCCAAAGCTTCTACTTTAAACATTTCTATAGCTTCCTACCATTTTTAGGATGAGGATCAAAGTCTTCACTAGGACTTGCAGAACCTTCTAGAGTCTGGCAACTGAAGGAGTTAAGGAATCTTCATTATTCACCACAGACCCCCCCCCCACCAGACGAGGCGGGAAATGGATGTACAGGAGGCGATTCGGTCACTCAAAGAGCCTCTGGGAGAGACAGGGAGAAGGCTGAAGAGCCAAGGCACCCACGCTGCCGCCCGAAGCCCTCCCTGACCTCAGCCTCTCACACGGACTGCCCAGTTCACCCTCCCTTGCGGAGCCTGGGTTCGAGCACTTCCTCCAGCCCCGCTCCCGAAAGCTGCTTCCCCTGCGGCCACCCGCACCGAAGCATGCGTGCTGCCGGCACCCACGATCTGGCCTCGCTCTCCTGCGGAGAAACCGCGCTGACGGCCGGCGCTTACAACACGGCTGTGTCCCAGCTGCAGGGCAAGTGGGGACACGGGAATGCTGGGGTCTCCTGAGAAGCTGCAGGGAGTGACATGGGAAATTCCCCAAATGTAGGAAGGATGACCAAAGCATGTGGACAGTTACAAACTTGACAAATGCCCATTTGCTCCACTGCAAAACACTCCGGCTTCGCCTGCCCCGATCCTTGGCACTCCAGGCTTCTCTCAGCTACTCAGAACACCACCAAACCTCCTTCAGAAGAATCATCCCCACCCCCAAGGGTGCTGCACGCCAGTCCCTGAAACCTGTGCCTATCTTGCCTCCCAGGCCCAGAGCAACTCTGTAGATATAATTAAGTTAAGGACCCTGAGAAGGAGAGGGTACCCTAGATTATCCCCATGGGCCCGGTGTACTCACAGGGGGACGGGAGGGTCAGAATCCAGAGATGGGGCAAGCTGAGGTAATGAGTAGAGACTGGAGGGACCGCAAGGAAGGGCCACGCCCTAGGAAACGCAGGCGGCCTCTGGGAGCGGCAGAAGATGAGGGACAGACGCCCTGCTGGAGGTCCGGGAGCAGGGCAGCCCCCCAGTACTTTGACGTTGCCCCATGACATCCACTTTCTTACAACCACAACTGAATGACAAGAAATTCGTATCGTTGTTTCAAGCCACTGAGCTTGCGGTGATCTGTCCCAACAGCCAGAAGGAACCAACACACTCCTGCCCTGCACACGCGGGCCCCTCTGCCTGGAGCACCTCCCCTCAGCTCCCACTACTCTGTATCTCAGCTCCTTTACCCCCTCTCAAGGAAGCTGCCCCCAACCTCCCAGACTAGGTCAGGTCCCCCAGTGTCCCTTCTTACAGTCCACGAACTCATACTTTAAAACACTTAACCGCAGTTATAAATTTTTGTTGAAGTTACTATTCAATTCTACGCCCACCAGGCTGTCAGCTACCTAAGGACAAGGACACTTCTGTTCCGCTCCCCACTACATCCCCATCACTCGGCACACAACAGGTGCTCAAGCAGTGTATGCTAAAAAGATGGACGGACCTAGCACACATGCCATGCATGTGGCAGCAAAGCATTGTACTTGGCTTAAGAAGCTGCTTATTCAGGATAAAATTAACAAGTCAGGAAACAGGACGCCTGGGTGGCACAGTTGGTTAAATGACTGCCTCTGGCTCAGGGCGTGATCCTGGAGTCCCAGGATCGAGTCCCACATCAGGCTCCCAGCTCCATGGGGAGTCTGCTTCGCTCTCTGACCTTCCCCTCGCTCATTCTCTCTCTCACTGTCTCTCTCTCTCAAATAAATAAAATAAAATCTAAAAAAAAAAAAAAAAACAAGTCAGGAAATGACAGATGCTGGCGAGGATGCGGAGAAAGGGGAACCCTCCTACACTGTTGGTGGGAATGCAAGCTGCTGCAACCACTCTGGAAAACAGCATGGAGGTGCCTCAAAAAGTTAAAAATAGAGCTACCCTATGACCCAGCAATTGCACTACTGGGTATTTACCCTAAAGATACAAACGTAGTGATCTGAAGGGGCACGTGCACCCGAATGTTTATAGCAGCAACGTCCACAGTAGCCAAACTATGGAAAGAGCCTAGATGTCCATCAACAGATGAATGGATCAAGAAGATGTGGTATATATACACAATGGAATACTATGCAGCCATCAAAAGAAATGAAATCTTGCCATTTGCGTCGACGTGGATGGAACTAGAGGGTATCATGCTTAGTGAAATAAGTCAAGCGGAGAAAGACAACTATCCTATGATCTCCCTGATATGAGGAAGTGGAGATGCAACGTGGGGGGTTAAGGGGGTAGGAGAAGAATAAATGAAACAAGATGGGATTGGGAGGGAGATAAACCATAAGTGACTCTTAATCTCACAAAACAAACTGAGGGTTGCTGGGGGGAGGGGGGTCTGGAGAGGGGGTTGAGCTATGGACATTCAGGAGGGTATGTGCTAGGGAGAGTGCTATGAAGTGTATAAACCTGGAGATTCAAAGACCTGTACCCCTGGGGCTAAAAAATACATTATATGTTTATTAAAAAATTAAAAAATAAATAAATAAAGTACTTGATTCTACTTGTAAAAAAAAACCGATTAGAAAAAAAACGTAGACAAAGCTTCTAAAAGTAAAGCGGCAAAGAGCAAGCATTTGGTGAACACTGGCTGGATGGACACACGGACGCACAGGTCCAGAGACACGTGACGGGCTACACGGACAGACTAAAGAAGGGATGGAGCGCCCTAATAACCACACACACGTTTACACACCTCGCTGGAGGATTTGTTTTACTAAGAATAACATTTGGATCAATAATTGTCCAGCTTATAAAACAATGACGTCATGGGGAATAACGTAGAGACATGGTGACTACGGTTAATAATACTATTACTGCATATTTGGAAGAAACTAGAGGAGTGGATCTTGAAAGTTCTCACCACAGAAAAAAATTTCACACATATATATAGTGATGGTTGCTAACTGGACCTCCTGTGGTGATCATTTTATAATATATACAAACATCAAGTCAGTATGATGTGCATCTGAAACCCATATAATGTTACACGACAATTAGACCTCAAAAAAAAAAAAATAGACGCTATCCTCAAAACACGACCTTGACTGCTAACTGACACTCCACTCCCGAACTGCGCTCCCAGCTGTCATTTGCTCACTGCGCAGAAAACCTTTACCTAACTCCTCGCATGTGGCAAGCACTTCAGAGACATCAAAAAGAACAGACAAGGATCTTCTGGCTGGTGAGATGACAATAACCCAGTCTTCTAGGGCAACATGTCTCATTCTTCCCTTCATTTACTCCTCACATACCCTGTAAAAGAAACCGTTTCCTGGTGTGCCTGGGTGGCTCAGTGGGCTAAAGCCTCTGCCTTCGGCTCAGGTCATGATCCCAGGGTCCTGGGATCGAGCCCCGCATCGGGTCCTCTGCTCAGCGGGGACCTGCTTCCTCCTCTCTCTCTCTGCCTGCCTCTCTGCCTACTTGTGATCTGTCAAATAAATAAATAAATAAAATCTTAAAAAAAAAAAAAAGAAAGAAAGAAACCGTTTCCTGCCTTTGCATCAGGTTGACAGCCCAGCCTCGAGGACAACTTGCTCCTGGCACCACTCAGTTGGAGAAAGAGTATATGTAAGATGTTATCAGTTGACATTCTCCAAACACTCTTTGAACAGGGATATAAAATTGTGATTCTCTTCATAAAGAAGACTTGTCCTTTCCTGACAAAAGGACTGTTTTGCCATACAGTCCTTGAGTGTCTGTTATCACAGGATCTTTAGCCCTTTCTAGAACTTTCCTCTGTTGGCAGCTACCATTCTATAAAATGGAGATACAAATATTGTCTTTTGTGTCCTTGCTTCTCCTCTAGTCCCCCTCCTGATGCCTGTCTGTGCCTGTCTGTGCCCAGACACTTGATCTATATTCCACTCCTGAGGGCTTAGGGAATTCTCAGGGGTTATGACTGATAGTACCTTAGGTGTTCATCCTTAAATTTTGTAAGATTTCCCTAAACATTAAAGTTCTTCAAAGTTAAAAGAAATGAATGGCTAAGGTTGAACACTTAAGCATGATATCTGATGAAGAGAAAAATACATTTTAAAGGGAATAAGTCTTCATCAGTGCCTCAAACTATCTGCCAAAGCGGACCACCACTTCCAGCACATCAGTGCACTATCCATGTCCCTAGGAAGCCCAAGGCTGAGCTCAGCTATTGGCAAAGAGAAGAGACACAATGGGCCCATGCTAGTAGCTTAATTACTAACTGGTGATTTGCTAGCAACAGAGATGTACGCAAGCAAAAGTTGAGAGCACAGAAGGGCAAGGTATGGCATCTGGTACTGGCGGACTCTGCAAGGAGCTGCGGCCTTGAGCTCTGCGGGATCAGCCTGGCTTAGGGTGCTGGGGCAGGAAAGAGCAGCCAGCTCCACAAGCCGTCCTCCAAATTCCTGGAAGGTCTTATCTTCTTTTCAGGCTTTTATAGCTAGATATTGAAGATACAGTGTGAAAATGAGACTCTATCTTTTTAACAAGGCCTTTTTAAATCTGGAAGGAACAGTCCCATCGATCAAGAAATTATTCTCATTAGTCACTTTCTATCCTATTGCCTCAGGATAACACTAGGCTGCCAGCAGAGATGTAGGGCCACAATTAATAAAATATTATTACAGATAAAGGCTGCAACCACAGAGGGTACAATTAAGATTCACACAGAGGCGTGTGCACACACCCTTCCCATCAGCGTCTCCAGGCTCCATAGGAACCCTCCAAAACTAATCCAAAGGAGGGGCACCTGGGTGGCTCAGTGGGTTAAGCCTCTGCCTTTGGCTCAGGTCATGATCCCAGGGTCCTGGGATCGAGCCCCACTTCGGACTCTCTGCTCTGCAGGGAACCTGCTTCCTCCTCTCTCTCTGCCTGCCTCTCTGCCTACTTGTGATCTCTGTCAGATAAATAAAAAATCTTAAAAAAAAAAAAAACTAATCCAAAGGAGATTTTAAGCCTACAACTAGTTAGAATAGGTGAAATCATTTTAGCAGCCCCTTTACAAAAGACACTCAGAAGACACCAGCTGAGTGTGATATACCAGAAACAGCACAATGTGTAAGGAGCTTAGGCTCTGAAATCAGACATAACTGGGTCTGAACTGGGTGTCTCCATTTACAAGCTGTGTGACCTTGGGCAAACTGCTTGACGTCTCTGGGCCCTGGTTTTCTAATCATCGGAACAGGGATAATCGTACTAACTTTGGACAGCTGTGGCAGAAGTTAGAGGAAATGTATTTAAAACACATATCCTAGTGCCTGTCACTTAATAAATGGTAGCAATGACTACTGGTAATAATGTGTACTGGGGACAAAACGAGCATAGTTGTGCTTGCTCCCTCTCTGCCCCTCTCCCTCCCTCCTCCTCCCCATCTCTCCTTTTCCCTTTCTATCTCTCTCTTTCTCTCTCTGTCTCTCTCTCTTGTCCTCCCTCCCTCCCTCCCTCCTCCATTTCCTCTCTCTCCCCCTGAAGTTGTACCTACCACCGTCCCACTGCTATTTTTCCCACCAGATGCCTACACGACCAGTCTCTCAAAAAGAATTTATCATCTAGGACCAGGTGCTGAGCAATAAACTAGGTCATGTTCGAGACACCACTATTACTGTTGTCAGCAATAACTGATTTCAGCTTTCTGACATAAATTTGGCTGTTTTGTGTCCTGCTGCCATCAGGGTGCAATCTTATAATGGGGACCCTTCCCACCCTAATGGAAACATTTGGGGGAAGTGGGAGGGCATCGCTACAAAGTGGGCATAGAACAGAACAGCTGGAAGCGGCCTCCCTAATTGGCAGCTTCCCATATTATGACAGGTTTGAGGCAGATTATGACAACAAAAAGGGCACATGCAGGGAGTGACAGACAGCACTTCCTTGGATGGAAGCTTCTACAGGATTCCAGATGTAGCTGCTCCCTTTAACCTGCGTGTTCAGAGCAGCTCCAAAGTACCCTTCCCTGGGACCCCCAGGGCCATAGATCATTGTCAGTTTGGCTGCCAAGTCCAGCTCTACAGAGGCACCTGGGGGAAGACAGGACAACTAATGAGAGCAGGACAATCAAGGGGAAAGACACCTGGGCTGGGCGCCAACTGGCCTGGGGTCTGGCTCCCGTCCTGCCACCCGGGGAACTTCTGGCAAGTCCTCATCCCTGCAACTGAAGGCTGCAGTTTCCCGCAAACAGAAAGGCCGTTCTGAGCTCATCACCTTTCTACGAAAGGAATGCTGTCACGGGTGCTCACTTGGCTTACCTGTAGTTTCTACTTCCTCCACACTGAGATAGATACATATATATATAAGTATATATATATACACATATGTGTGTGTGTGTGTGTGTGTGTGTGTGTATCAGTGGCGGGGGGAGGGGAGGATGTAATGTTTGAGGTTTCTTCTGATTATGACTCAGTTCTTGTCTGCCCCAGAGCTAATACACATACACACACAGAGAGAGAGGTAAAGAGAGAGAAAAATAACTAAAATACTACACTTTGATTTTTTTTTTCAATTGATTGATTTTAAGGAAGAGGGAAGGGACAGAGGGAGAGGGAGACGAAGAGAAGCAGACTCCTCACTGAGTGCAGAGCCAGACAGGGCTCAATTTCATGACCCCGAGATAATGACCTGAGCCAAAATCAATAGTTGCCCACAGAACCAACGGAGCCACCCAGGTTCCCCTGAAACTAATGTTAATTAGGCACATCCTACATGTCAAGCACTGTGTTAAATGCTTACATTCATTATCACATTTAATCCTGACAACAATGCTGAGAAAGAGTTGACTGGACGAACCTGCTATTTGCTGCCAGCATTCATTTCCCCCTGCCTCCTGGTAACAGTGCTCTTAACAACTGATGAGAAACCAAGATGGCTACATGCCTCACCATCTCCCCCCAAATGGTTTTCTGGCATTGGCCTCAGCCCCAGCTGTAGAAGTGAATCTTGACTGGATTCATTGGTCAATATATGCCTCCTGCCCACAGTGATTACTTCAAGGGCACACAAGACCTGAGCAGTACAGTCAGAAACCTCAGGAAATCTGTCAGGGATGTAGAGATATGGTCTCCTTCTACCCTGTGGGACTTGAACATAAGCACATAGCCCCTTTATGTGCTGTCAGACATTCTGGACACATAAGACAATATACTTCCAAGAGCAACTGCTAAAGAAATAGAGCCAAGAGAAAAAAAAGAGTAATAAAATGAAGGATTCAAGATGCTAGATCAAGCCCTGCCTGAAGCTACATTTACTCCTAGAATTTACTATTTAAACGATTTGATTTGAATTTTTTAGTTTCATGCAACCAAAAGTATCCTTTCTCAATGTAAACAGGTGTTATTATTATCCCATTTTACACATTAGGAACCTGAGGGTCAAGGAGGTCAAACAACTTGCCTTTGGTCACACAACACGTAGGTAACAGAAATATAATCTGAACACAGGTCCATTTGGGTTCAAAAGTCCACGCTTTTGAAGCACTCCACTCTGCTACCATGTAGTAGAAACAAGTGAAAATGTTTATAAAATGCAATTTTTTTAAATTTTTAAAAGTAGGCTCAGAATTGTAACCTCAAACCCCCATTAAAATGAATTTTGTTAGTAACACTTTCACAACAAGAAGTCTACCCATCATGTTAATCTCATGTGGCTGTTCAACAGTGACCATCAAACCCTGGGCAGCCCCGACTCCGGTGTCCTGGTCACTGTCCCCACAGATGGCACCCTGCCCAACCTGGCCTCTCCACTCTCAGCTTGTCCCCACCTTCTTAATCACTAAGAAACTGAAGATACTGGGTATTAAACCCCTCAGTTTTCCTCTTAAAACCCATCCTGGCTGTCTCTCACCTATCGAGTAAAATCAAAGTTCCTGGTCTGATCGAACTTCGTTATTAGCCTGCAATTCATGGAAACCTAATGCTCACATTTTAAGCTAAAAGGAGGTTTTGTCTCATGTGACTGGGAAGTCCAAAAATGAATCTTCAGGAAGGTAGATCCAGGGACTCCAACAACATTACTGGATTCTGTCTGTCTCCCTCCATCTCACACCTTATCTTCACCCCACCAGCAGCCTCTCTCCAATAGGGACCCAGTCAGTGGCCACAGGTCCACCTCCTTCCCTATCCGTCTGCTGCAGAGCAAAGAAAGCATCTCTTACTCGGTGACCATACATCAATCTCAGAGAAGACTTCGGTTGGTCTTGTCCCCGCCACGTGCCCCTCCCAATGCCAATCACACTGGGATGAAGTGGGACATCGTTACTGACAGTGCCATCGGGGCCTCCCAGAGCTGGACATTCACCAAGAGCTGGCAAATGGGCAACAGAATTACAGAGTGATTAAACAAAAGTCTAGAAGGACCCTCCTCTCCTCCGCTATCCTGACAATCTCATATTCCGTCCTAAAGATGGGCACTGCAGAGACACTAAACATCACAGTCTCCCCTAAGTTATGTGAGCTTCCATCCACCCGCACTTGGGCATATACTATCCACTGCTGGGAGTGCCTCCAGCGCCTGGTGAATGCCCGGCTCAGATGTTTTTCCTCCAAGAAGCCTTCTGTGATTTCCAATGCAAGGTGAATCATTCCCTCTTTGGGGACACCTCTGCCCCTGGCACGTGCTCTCATTGTTGCGCTTCCCAAACCACACTCTAATATTTTGCCTACATATCTGTCTCCCAACAAACTCTAGTGTCTGTGAAGACAGAGACTGTGACATCCATCTTATTCCCAAAACGAAGCAAAATTACCCACACAGAAAAGGGACTTATTATTGTTTACTAAATGAATGATAAGTGAATTAATTAATTAACAATGACTGACTCCCCTTGGGGAAACGATTAGCATGGTTGAAGATAAGGAACACTGAATGGGAACTAGGGACCCCAACTCCTCAACCAGTTCTTCACTTACTGAGTATGAGGCCTCGAACGAGTCATTTACTACTGCTGACTATTCTGTGCCTCATTTTTTAAAAGATTTTTATTTACATGAGAGAGAGGGAGGGAGAAAGAGCACTGTCAGGAAAAGAGGCAGAAGGACAAAAAGATGCGCTGCTGAGCAGAGAGCCCGACTAGGGCTCGATCCCAGGACCCTGAGATCATGACCTGAGCAGAAGGCAGACGCTCAACTCATCAAGCCACCCAGGCGTCCCATCTGCGCCTCATTTTTAACACAGAATAATGAGATGAGATTATCTTTACAGGAACCAAGGACCAGGGTGCCACTGAGGAAAAATTACAACTTCTGAAGACTTTCAGGGAGTATTAATGACTTACAGAATTTTCCTCATGTGGTTGAACAGATTCCTCTAAAAATACGGCTGGGTAGTAGTATTAAATCCAAGTTTGTTTATTTGGCTTTTTTTTCATCTTAATTGGCTCTACTTTCTAAACTTTCTACATTGACTATGCATTATCTCTGTAAAAACATTTTCGGAAGAGTAAGGTAATCAGTGAAAAATGACCTGCCTGGCAAAACAGAAAAACCATGAGAAATTTCGCAAAAAAAGAAGATTCTTCCAGTTGGGGCATGTTAATTTGTGGTAGGCTGAGTAACAACCTCTTCCCCAACATGGGCACATCCTAATGCTCAGAAGGGGTGAGCCTTACCTCATACGGCAAAAGGAATTTGCAGAAATGAGTAAAGATCTTGAGAGGGAGAGATTTTCTGGGATCATCTGGAGGAGCCCAAAATAATCACAGGAGTCCTTGTAAGAGGGGCACAGGATGGGTCCACGTGAGAAGGGAAGAGACACAGTGATGTTAGCAGCAGACACTGCAAGGATGTGCTCTGAAGACGGAGAGAGAAGCCACAAGCCAAGGAACACAAGTAGCTCCTAAAAGCTAAAAAAGGCCTGGAAACATGTCTTCTTTCTAAGAACCTCCAGAAAGAACCCCCCTGACATCAGCTCAGTGTGAAGTCAGACTTCTGACCTCCAGAACAGTAAGAGTACAAACTTAATTTTATACTACATGTTTCTTTTATTTTAAAATAAATGTTATTTAAGCCACTAAATTAATGATGATTTGAGATGACAGCCATGGAAAACTCCTATGTCACTTTAGACAAAAAAGACTAACCAAAAAAGAGGGGGGAAAAGGAAGAATTATCGCTATTTTCCAAACGTGGGAAAGGAGAGAAAGCGGAGATCTTCAGCTAGATAATGGGTGGGGGGAGGAGGAAGGTCAGTAGTTTTCCTTCTCTCAGCAAAGTGAGGTGGGGAGGAACTGAACCCAAATGAATCCAGAGAAATCCTAATTGGACTTAAAGAGGAACTCGCTACTAGTCAAAGTTGGTAAGAGCTAGAATACATTTCCAAAGGTGATTGTGGAAAAATTTCTTTAGTGGGCTTCCTGAAGGAGAGCACTGGCAACAGTTAGGAATTTAATTAGATTTGCTGAAAGGCAAAATGGTGCCCTGGGGCACACTGTGCAGTTAGAAGAGGCTGTAAGTGTGGGTCTTCTGCTGGGAGGGCTGGGGAGCCAGAGCTGCCTGCGGTTTGAGTAGATGTGTTTCTCGCATAGGCACGGAAAGGGCTTGCGTAAAGCTGACCTGTCTGGCTTCTGCATGTTAGGAGAGCAAGCGTGAGCTACGAGAAAATGACCACCTAAAAGGACCAGGGGGAGTTTAGGATGTTGGGAGGGGCATCCATAACTTCTTCAGAGGTCTGCGTACCTCCATGTGTCAAGACCAAGCAGGTCAGTGTGAGCCCATGAACGGTATCCTCTAAGTCAAGCACAAGGGCTTCGAGGTCAGGCAGTCCTGAATCTGAACCTCAATTCTGTCGCTTACTCACGGTGCGACCTTTAGCAAGTGAACAGCTCCATGCTTCAACTTCTTCCCCGGCAAATACTAAGTAATTATCCCATGAGGCTTAAATGAGGTATTACATATAAGTAGAAAGCCTAGAAAACAATAAGTCGTCATTAAAGAAAGAGTCATTATCTTTTTTAGCTAGGTGTGGTCAGACCTAGCTGTGAGTTAGAGCAAGGTAAGCAGACAAGAGCGTCGGGGCCAGAGCAGCAGAAGACTCCCCGAGGCAGAGAGAACGCGCAGCCAGGAAACAGGCAAGTGAGCAGCACCAACACTGAACATCCGTCCTCGAAGCGCCAGCGTCCTGGGAGGACGCGCATCCGAAGCACGTGCAGTATCACGTACAGCCAGCGGCCCTGGGCTTGGAAGAACAAGGTGGGGATTGAGAAGCAGACCCAGTGCCCAACTGCGGCTGTTCTGAGGGCTTCCTAGGCGTTCTCATTCTGCTTTGAGCTCTTTACCAGGAGTGGCAAGTACATGACTTCGATGCCATCATTTCCTCTCTTCCGATGCTCGTTCCCTTAACAAGTATTTATGTGCTGTGTGCAGGGACCTAGCACTAAACACAACAGACATGAACAAATCCCTGCCCTAGCAGATTCTACAATCGAGTCTCATGGCAGACATCACTCATCATGAGTGGCATACTGCCCTTGTGAGCTCTAAAGCCCCTTCAAGTCTTTCCCAATGCAATCCAGCTGTCCAAAGAGCCACCGCCAATCAATTAGAGTTGGTACTTAAGACGAAAACTCACTCGCATTCCAGCTTTGAGCTTATGTGATTGCTGAAGAGACACACTGATCCCTTCACAGGGGATGTCCCTGTCTCACCGCCAGGTGCTGACAGGGAAACGAGACCCCAAAACCAACCACCACCAGTGCAGACATCGAGAATGTAATGAAATGTCTACTCTGATGACTAGCACTAAAATGCTCTTGCATATTTCACTGGTTATTACACCAAACTAGGCTGAACTGATGAGGGCTTTAAGGTCATAATCCCAATTTCATTCATTATATTCATGATCTCTGATTTTATAGCTCCAATCCCAGCCTTCATTCCACTACTTCACATTCTCCCCAAACACACACACACACACACACACACACACGTGCTTCATCAAGGAGAAGGACAAAATGGGTGTACGCATGCACAGCTAGTGGTCACATGATGTCACGGGAAATCATCCATGATACAGAGGAGTCGGCAGGCCCAACTTGTAGACTCAGCTCTTCCACTGACTCACTGTGTGGCTTTTAGATATGTTCTCCTCTGAAAAATGGGAATAATAAAATTCATATCATCGTAACTTTGCAGCTTATCTCACATAGTTCTTTCCAGACTCTGATATGATAATATGTTACACATCCAGACTTCCCACTGCCCTGCTGACACTCAGGTTCTAAGAGGGAGTAAGTCACCTCCTGCCTCCTCACTGAGCCAGAGGGTCCAGGGGCACGTCAATGGTCACCATACAGGTGGACACATAGCATTCCCCCAGAGACAGCCCACTGAGGATGTGCTTGTCTTATGGCATCAGAGGGAAAGGAATGGGCCAGACAAAGAACACTTTAACATCCCTCTCCATCTATAAAGAGGTAGGTCCACGATTAAACCACAGAAAAGTAAAAGAGGAACATGGTTCCTGTACAGTGAGTCACAGGAAGTAGATTCACGACCCCATGGTTCCACTTTCTTGTGAAACCAGCTCTCGAGCTGAGCCCCCCAACAGCACAATACATGCCCCAACCTCCATGTGAGGATGCAGCCCTGTTGCAGAGAGGAGGGGTGAGGAAGGTGAGGAAGCTGGCCTGGGACCAGGGCTTCCTGACACTCACTCCAGGTCCACACAAGCGGACCTGCCATTTGACTTTGCTCCTCTGTCTTATCTTTCCCTTCTTAGGCTTAATAAGAAACTGTTTCTCTGTTAAGCCAGAAGGCAAATAGAATAATATAAAAATACAGTGGCCACTAGCCACGAGTGGCTATTTAAATTAATTTAAATTGAATAAAATTAGATATTTTCTCAGCTGTACAGCTCAGTAGCCATATGTGGTTAATCATTGGACAGCATTGGTCTAGACCCCCTAGAAGTGGTGAATGTACCACATATATATTTCAATTGCTTTACAATGAGCTACGTTTTTATTAGAAAAATCTGTGGAAAACAAGGAAGACACTCCCCGGGCACAACAAGAAATATTGTTTAAAGGGAAGTGCAATTTCAGGAGACAATATCTACAAAACAGATTAGGAGAAAATTGTTAATATGCTTCATAAATTAACCTAAGTGCTGGAAAAAGCTTAATGATAGATCATTCAAGGTAAAGAAATTAAAATGACAACAGAATATAGGAGATGATCATCAGCATATCAATAATTTTAAAAATGAAAATAAAAGCAATGAGGTAAATTACATGAAACCAGCAGGTTACGGAAGTGGTTTTACCAGGTGAAGACACTTTTACAAAGTAGTATCTATTGATATCATGCACATAAAATGTAAGACAGATTTAGAAATTGACATTTTTTCCAAAAACAAAGGTTTAAAGTGTTCTACAAATTTTGTTATGCTTTCAAAGGATGACCTTGCTTTATTTTCCTTTATCATCAGTATTATTTCTGTATTAAACCTCTTCCCCACAGCCAACAAAATCAAAAGGAACAAGTCTGCTAAGCTTCTCAAAGAGCTTCTTAAAGCTACTTAAAAAGAATGTGTGATAGTTAATACGTACGAATGTTCTGCTGGGCTTTAATTTTTTTTCTTTGGATTTTCACATCCCATCCAAGTTGCTCATATCCACTTGTCTATGAGAACACAGTTGAACTTGATTGGGAAAAAGTACATTTTTTGATTCATAGAATTGATGAGTCTAAAAATGGGTCTCACTTCAGGTTCAGTTGGATATAGAGGCTCAAAGTATGTCATCGAGGTTCCTTCTTTCCAGTCCTAAATTGGTTTCCTGCTGGGCAATGTTGGTATCCTTTTCTCTAACAATGACCTTCCTATATACAGTCAGGAGGACGATCACCAAAGCCCCGTTTCCCAGCATCCCTGTTTAGCAATCCCAGTGGAAAGGAAGATTTTTCTCTCCTACCTTCCACAGATTAATTCTAGGTATAAAGTCTGATTGGCGCTATGATCTCAGGCCTCCACACTAGGACACTTTAATTTCCAGGGCAAGGTTGTCCTCTCACACAACACCAGGGGGCACCGATCACATTCAAGTCTAGGTCAGCGGTGGCAGTTGGAGCTGCTACGGTTGTGCTACAAGAGAACCCTGTTCCCAAGGACAGGCCGTTATGAACCTACATCATATAGGACTCCTGTGTCCAGGAGGGCAGGCTATGTCTCCAGAAGAAAGCAAACGATGGGAAAATGTTCTAGAGAGCCAAAATAAACCCATAATCCACCTCAACATATCACCCCAGAGTGAGAAGAAATGAAAAGAAAATTCTACACCGACCCTGCCCCCCATGGCTTCTTTGTGTATGTGAGCAGGGAGGGGCAGACACCGCACTCTTTCCACCCCCAGAAGGAATCGTATGTGTCTGCAAGATACTGCAGTGAGGAGCTGCCTTTCCTTTAAGGAAACAAGAACACACACACACACACACACACACACACACACACGAAAAACCTTCCACTGATTTGTGATACAAATGACAAAATGCAGTCCATCTCTTGAAATACGGCTAGTGTCTGCTTCAGAAGCCACTTTCAGACCTGAGAACATTTTTAAAGAGCTAAGACTCCAGAAATAAGGCACAAAGACTGGCTCATGTTCACAACATCTCACCTTTTCCAATTCACAACTCTGATGGACTCCTGGGTTTCGGGATGTGCCCTCACGAACCTGTGAATTAACCCACACAAACCCACTCCAGGGGCTGCCCTGGCAGGCCACCGGGGAGGCAGCTGGGCGAGTATAGGCCGAGTCCTTGCAGGCTGCTCCTCCACCCCAACAGTCAGCCCCTCCCACACCACCCCCAGCTCCCCCACAGAGCTGCTGGGAGAGGTCAGCAGGCAGGGTGGGGGCAGGCACCCTCCTGTGCTTCCTGTCTCTCCACAGTTAAATGGTATCTTGTCTTTGCTCCTCGGCATGTTGTGCAAAGACACACCTCAAGTACCTGTTTAAAAATACAGATTCCTAGGGCTTCGCTCAGGCTTTCTCATACAAATACCTAGGGGCAGAGGCCCAGGAACCTATACTCGCGCCCAGTCGTCTAAGTCGGTCTTGACACAAGGCACTGTGACCACACCTTCCTTCGGCCCTTGTTTGAGACTCGGCATTATGGACAGAAAATAAAATCTCAGAGCCACTCTATGCCAGGTGTCCCTCTGGGACCTCTTGCTGACTCACATCACGATTTTCTGCTGGGGACCGTTTCCACTCAGAGCCTACTGCTAGCAACGTCCCTGAGTCACTGAGAAACAGCTTTTGTTCATGTGGGCTGTATGTACTGATGTGTAACATATTAGCAATGGAGACGCTTCAAAATATTCAATAAACTCTTTACATGTTTACATTAATAATATATTTTCTAAAAAAAACTATACTTTTCAGAATGTAAAAAAAATGGTGAGAGTGTGGCACTGTTTGACATCTTTAGAAATCTCTTTAAGGTGTGGTTTAATAGTAGACAGCCTTCTTATATTTGCTTTTACATTTAGTCTGTTGCTACAGCACGCATCATGTTGCCTCTGGAAAACTACACTGGACACTCATGAGAGAATGAGATCAAGAAAAGCAAATGATGGTTTAGTATTATTAGAAAAGTAAGTTTGACCTTATGATGGCTTTTGAAAGGCCTTCAGGCCCCCTGGTTGTCTCCTAATCACACTGTGTGGACTCCTGTTCTGGCCCATCCCTCACACGACGTCCCCTCCGCCTTCACACACATGCTCGTTTTTCTAATTTCAGTATTTGTGTATTTTGATGCCTTTTTAATTTTTACCAATGTTTGACTTGTTTCCCTAATCATGTGTGTGTGTGAGTATGAAATCATTAGCTTTTAGAAACAGAAAGCCACTCAAGCTAGGTCAAACCAAGGGAGTTTTATGGTGAAGATACAAGGAAATTTCCCAAAACTCCACATGGGAGGTGCCACCAGGTCCCCTGTGTTTCTTCTTGTGGCTCTGTGGGTGGCCCCACTTCCATATTGGTATCCTCTGCCAGGCTCTTACTTTCTCAAAGGCAGACTTTGGGTTACCATAAGGCTATCTCTAATGAACCCGAGTTCCACGTCCAACAACTTACTAGCGAGTCTTGATTTTAAAATCCTAGATTAGAAAATCTGATTGGCTCACTGTGCAGAAGTCCCCAGGAGGAGTGGTAACAAATCTGATGTTTTTATTTGTATCCATCGAGGACCACACAAGTAACCAAATGGTTCTCAATTCAAAGGTGGTCTAATTAGAGATCATAAACCAGGGTTCTTGGCACACTGGGCTGTCCTGCTCAGGTTGTGTGGGTCACAAAGAAGAGAAGATGTGTGGCAAAGAGGTAATGGACATCCTTAGCAAGACAGCCAGCACTGTTCAGTGGAAATATCATGTGAGCCATGTATGTAATTTAGAGATATTTTCATAGTCACATTTAAAAAAGTAAAAATAAACTGGCGAAATTAATTTTAACATATCTTAACCCAACATATCCAAATCTTATTTCAACATATAATCAGTATTTTTAAAAAGCAATAGTGAGAAATTTCCCATCTTTTTCTACAATAGTCTTCAAAATCAAGTGTGCATAAGATATACCCTCAGTGGTACACTAAAATTTTCACCAGAATTACCTGATCTGTATTTAGAGCTCACAAAATTTACAACTGAAAAAGCAAACCCATGTACCTAAGTTGTTCCAGACACACTTAGAACTTCCCTTGTAGCTGCATCAAATATCAGTTTTAAATGTTTAATTAATTGTAACATAATTCAATTAAATTAAAAATTCAGTTTTTCAGCTGTATTAGCCACATTGTAAGTGCTTAATAGCCACATGTGAGTAGGGGCTACATTTCAGACATAGCACATGAAGGCTGAGAGCCAGACTGTTCTCATCCATTCTTTTGTGCCCCCAAAGCCAGCAGAGACCTGCCTGGCAGGTATACCCAACAAGCACGGGGGGGGGGGGGGGGGGGGGGTGGTGGAAACTGTCCAAGTTAGAACCACTCAAGTCTAATTGCGGAAGAACCCTTAAAAGCTGCATGTCAATGGTTTGCTTTAACAAATCACATTATTTCAAATTCATTAAGGAACCTTGTTAGTTAAAGGACTCCTATTGTGATTTAACTCATTTATCAAATAAATCACCTTTCAGTCATTTGTGTAAAAAAAAAAAACTTCTTATATCAAGTTTAAGCAACGCACAGACATACAGAAAAACCAATTGAAGGCTCTTTGACAAGTGAGTAACCTAAGAAGCCATAAGCCACATCCTACACCTTCATGAAGTTGAAGTGAGTTTTGGCAAAAGTCCTCGACAACCTGAAACAAAAAGGTGTGATTTCTGGTTCTGGTTAGCTGGTGCTGGCTCTGCAGCTTATGCAAGTCCCCCCACCCCCACCCCGCCCAACCCCGCCTGCTGTTTGTGGGGATGGAAATCATGAACAAAGATTGGTTGGTGAGCTAACAGCCTTAAGCTCTTTCCAACAGATGGCACTGTAATCAAAAGGACAGCTCCACGATGCCACAAATCAGATTTCCGCAAGGATTTCTGAAATCTGATGCCTTTACATCTGCCCATTATATTCCGAAGCTGGCCTATAGGTACATAGCCCATTTTGACTGAAGTGAATTATTTAAAGCCTCCCTTTGCTCAATCAAATAAGCATTTGAATGTTTAGTGATACCGGAACAACCTGCTCCTTTGTTCCTTCCTTCATTCATTTATTCATCAAACCCTCTTTGAGTGCTGTCAATGGCAGACGCGAAGCCAGGGGGCTAGAGACACGAGAAAAATAAGAAAAGATCCTGACTGTAGGAGCTCACAACCAGTTAGGAAAATCAGATGTACACATAAATGACTGAAAAACAATGAGATTTAGTACTGTGAATGAGACAGTTCTGTCAGGAAGATGGAGAAGAGAATAGAGGAAGGTTTGTGCATAGAAATAATCTTCAGATGGACGTAGAAATGTGGAGAGCTGTCTCATGACAGAAGGGAAGAGGGGAGTGGAGGGTGAACATCCCTTCAGTGGTTACAAGAGACAAAGTCTCCTGCATGGTCTCCCGGCTTCCACTCTAGCCCCACCAGGGTCTGGTCACCAGTCACACAGCTGAAGGCATGATCCTTGTGAAAAGTCCATCAGATTCCATCACTCCCTGATCTCAAAGTTTCAACAGCTTCCTTACACACCTGGAATAAAATTCCAAGTCCTTGCCACAGACCAAGGACCTTACATGATGGGTCCTTGCTATATTAGAGACCTCCCCCCTTCCTTCCATGCCTCCTGGGCTCACCATTTAGGCCACAGTGGCCTCCTTTATGATTTTCAAACATGCCAGGCAAGCTCTCATCTCAGAACATTCGCTAACGGCCTTCTTTGGCAATCCTACATAGAACAGAACTCTCCCATCATTCAGGCCCCTTGCCCTGCTTTATTTCTCCACACAGCACTCAGGACTATGACATTAGATCACAAATTTGGCTATTTTCCTGTGTACTATCTGCCTTCCCTCTCAGAATGTAAGCACCCATGAGCATAGGAGCTTGATCTCTTTTGTTCACAAGTTCTATCACCAGCTCCTGGAAGGTCCCTAGCACAAGGCAGGCTCCCCAGAAGAATTTGTAGAATGAATAAATAATTGAATGAGCTGAGGGAAAATATGCACATTTCAAGAGGTTGCAAGTACCCACCATGACCAGTATACAGGTGGGGAAAGTGGCAGGCAGGAGCAGCTAGAAAGGGCTAGGTGATCAGTGACCAGGTCAAGAAGGTTCCTGAACTCCTGACTAAGGGTTAGCGCTGTATTCTGAGGACAAAAGAGAGCTTGTGAAGTAAAGCTTGTGAAGGAAGAGAATGACACAATCACAGCTGCAGAGTTAGAACACAAGTCAAGCTGCCATGTGGCGGGGAGGGACTGCAGGCAAAGAGGCATCAAGTTTGCTCATCTGTAAAATGGACATAACAACATCATCCCGGTCAGCGGCTACAGTGGATAGCATTAACTGAGTATTAACTACAGCAGCTACATGAGCTGAGGACGTTAGTGCGTGCAAAAGACCGAACACAGTACCCAGCAAGAGGAAGCTATCAATAAATGGTATCCATCGCCACGCATGTTGAGGAAGCTTGGAGAATGATGTCCACACTTCTGCTCAGGTGGCTGACTGCTCAGAGCATGGTGCCTCTGATCCCGATAGGATCTACAGAAGGAAAAACTCATTCCTGGGAACAGAGAATAAATCCTGTTTGGGAAAAGTGCCGTTTGAAACAGCTGTTGGATATCCAGGTGAGACCCAGTAAGCAGTCTAATGTAAAGGTCTCCAGCTCAAAGAGGAAGTTTAAACCAAAAAGCCCCAACCAGAAATCATCTTACTGAGTTTTGAAAAGCAAACTACCGTTGCAACAATTGACTCCAATTCTGAGCCTCTCAGTAACTCCCGCAAATGTTCACATTGTCCTCCTTTGCATTTCGTCCAGACACAGAGGAAAGAGTTCCATGCCCTCAGGCTCCTCTACATCCTTTTCCAAGCCCTCTCCACTTCCCTATTTTCCAATGTGCCTCTGTAAGAAAGAGCCAAATAAGCTGCAGGAGTCTACACATTACAGCTAAGAGACTTCTTAGCTTTGAAGGCATTTTTTTTTTCTCTAAGCGGAGTGAATTTTAAAACTCACCATGTTCCACTCCTCCTCCTGCTTCAAGAATCTGAGCATGCGTGCATGAAGTAGGGTCTAAGGTGCTGGGGGATACGAGTCTGTGTCAAGTGCCCTGAGGCTACAGGTGTGCGGAGACCAGGAAGGGTAGAGATGTGGGCGGCTCTGGAGGTGATGCAGAAGAAAGAGGCGTGGCTCTGGGCCACCGAAAGAGCAGTGGAACCAGGGCCACACAAGCATGTATGCATTCACGCAGTCGTTCAACAAACAGCTATTTAGTACGTAAATTGTGCTTCCTGCAGAGGAAGTAACAGTAAACCAGACAGACCGTAGTCCCTCGTGAAGCTTTGTGTCTCTTCCCATTTCCCAGCCCTACAGAATTACTTAAAACACAGATCCTTCCTGTATGTTCTTCATTTTCATTTGTTCATTCAGCCAAGATTCACTGAGGGTGTGGTGCTGGTTTACAATGCTGCCTGGGACTGGGCAGTGAGAATTCAGCTTGACCGTCACAGTGAGGAAAATACACTATGCCAGGAAGGGTTGTAGAAAGGGCCCCGTGATAGAAGTAGTTTGTCCACACATTTCTTGAGATTGCAATCCCCGCTGGTGAAAGAAAATGTCTATGTTCCCTCCCCTTGAGTCTGGCCTGGTTCTGGGATTGTGCTGACCAGGAGAATGTGGCAGAAGGGAAGCTTCCTCTAGGCTTTAAAAAATGGTGGTATGCTCTCCTGTGATGCTTGCTCTAGGGGAAGGCAGCTGCCATGTGATGGGCCTGACGGCCTCGGACTGCTGTGCTGTGAGGAAGCCCAAACTAGCTATGTGAAGGGGCTGAGGGGAGAGAGAGGCCCAGCGAGCTCTGGTTCTTCCACCATTCCAGCCAGGTGACAACACTTAAGTGAAGAAGCCATCTTGGATATTTCACGTTGAATGGCAATTTGGCCTGAATGTTTATCTCACCTAAAATCCATAACTTAAAATCCTAATGCCCAATGTGATGGTATTAGGAGGTGGATGTTTGGAAGGTGCTTAGGTTATAAGAGTGGAGCCCTCATGCATGAAATTAGCATTCTTATAAAAAACACCTCACAAAGCTCCCTAGCCCTTTCCACCAAGTCAGAACCCAGCAAGAAGGAATCAGCCATGAACCAGGCAGAAGAGCTTCTCTGGACCTTGCTGGCACCCTGATCTTAGACTTCCAGCCTCGGGAGCAGTGAGAAAGGAATTTGTTTATAAGTTGATCAGTCTGTGGCATTTTGTTACAGCATCCCAAATGGCCTGAAACAGATGGAAAGGGCCTCTCTGAGGATGTGGCATTTCGTCTGAGATCTGCGGCATGAGAAAGATTCTGACATACAAGAACCGAGAGAAAGAGCACTCCAGGCAGTGGAAAGAGATATTTGAGATCCGGAGCTGGGGCAGTTCTTGAGGTGTTCCGGCAGCTGATATCCAACCTGTGGGGCAGAATATAGGAAGGAAAGTCAAGAGCTGAAGATTAGATTAGCGAGAGGACAGGGACAGACCGGGAAGGCCTCCTCAGCCCCGGCAAGGTGTCTGAGCTGTGTTCTAAGCAGAAAGGGAACGCCTTAAACCATTCTAAACACAAAGGCAACACAATCTACGTTACATTTTTCAGAGGGCCCCTGCTGCTGTTAGGCTGGCTCTGTGGGTACCGGCTCCGAGCCTCTGATCACTGCTCCGGCGCAGTCCCGAGAATAGTGCCTATAGAAGGTGTTCAAAAAACAAACGTGAAGTGAGTGCCTTAATAAGAATAGACTGGAGAGGATAAGAGTAGATAAAGGGAGACAGTAGGGGGGGCGCCTGGGTGGCTCAGTGGGTTAAGCCTCTGCCTTCAGCTCAGGTCATGATCTCAGGGTCCTGGGATCGAGTCCCACATCGGGCTCTCTGCTCAGCAGGGGGCCTGCTTCCCTTCCTCTCTCTCTGCCTGCCTCTCTGTCTACTGTGATCTCTCTCTGTCAAATAAATAAATAAAATCTTTTAAAAAAAAAAAAAAAGGGAGACAGTAGGGAAGCCATGCAATAATCCAGGTAAAAGACAGCGGCCACGGCTGGAGATGAAAAGAGGAGGGGAGAGTTGAGAAATAGAGGTAGAAGAGCTAAGACGCATCTTCAGGCTCTGAGATGTATCCGTTATATCACCTTGAGCAAATCAAACTCCCTGCACTTCTAATTCTTCACCTGTAAAACCTTCTCAGTATAAAAATCTCTAATTCACACTAGTGTAAGAAGCTCATGAAAAAATACAAAGAAAGCACTCAGTCAAACTCTGTGTTGCAAACTCACATGAAGAGGCAGGACTATTATTATTATTCCATTCTTCCCCTAAGAGCCTGGTGGATTCATCAGAAACACAGTCACTGGTTTTCATCAAATCTCCTAGTGTTGTAGGGTAGCAACTACAAGAGTCCAGTCCCTCTGGTCCCTGAAGCTGGCACCATGATTTCATGAGCCTCCTGAAGCTCCACGGTCACGAGAAGCCCCTTTCCATTTAGAGCAGCAGTTCTCAAATCTGAACATGCATCAGAAGCTTCTGGAAGACTTGTTAAAATGCAGACTGTTGAGCCTCACCTCTAGAGTCTGATGCAGTCCACCCAGGAAAAGAACCAAGAACTGGCATTTCTTTTTTTTTTTTTTTTAAGATTTTATTTATTTATTTGACAGACAAAGATCACAAATAGGAGAGATGCAGGCAGAGAGAGAAAGCAGTCTCCCTGCCAAAGCAGAGAGCCCGATGTGGGACCCGATCCCAGGACCCCGGGATCATGACCTGAGCTGAAAGCAGAGGCTTTAACCCACTGAGCCACCCAGGCGCCCCCAAGAACTGGCATTTCTAACTAGTGCCATGTGAGGCTAAAGCTACTAACGTGGAGTCACCTTTGAGAACCGAGTGAGCATACACTCAATTGCCTTTTCTGCTTGGAGGGTGTCCTATTCTCAGAGACTCCTGAGACTGCCAGGAAAATTCAAGAACCGAAAGAAAAATTTCATCCACGTTTCCTCCATATTTCTTTTTTTTTTTTTAAGATTTTATTTATTTATTTGAAAGAGAAAAAGAGATAGGGAGAGAGAGCATTAGTGGCGGAGGGCAGGGGTTGAGGAGAGAAGCAGACCCCCTGCTTAGCAGGGAACCCAACATGGGACTTGATCCCAGGGTCCTGGAATCATGATTTGTGCCAAAGGCAGATGCCAAACCAGATGAGTCACCCAGGCGTGCCTCCTCCATATTTCTTAATGAGATCTAGTGGTTCTTGTTTTAAACAACTGTTTTTAAGATTTTATTTATTTGACAGAGAGAGAGATCACAAGTAGGCAGAAAGGCAGGTAGAGAGAGGGGAAGCAGGCTCCCCGCTGAGCAGAGAGCCGGATGTGGGGATCATGACCTGAGCCGAAGGCAGAGGCTTAACCCACTGAGCCACCCAGGTGCTCCCAAACAAATGGTATGTTTAAAAAGCCTGAAGCCGAGGGTAGGGAGAGGGTGGCTGAGTTATGGACATCGGGGAGGGTATGTGCTATGGTGAGTGCTGTGAAGTGTATATGCCTGACAATTCACAGACCATACCCCTGGGGCAAATAAGACATTATATGTTAATTTTTTAAAAAAAAAATCTTTTTTTAAATAAATAAAAGCATGAAGCCAAATTGCCTAGCTTCAAAACTGTGTTGCATGACCTTGGCCTTGTACCTACCTCCTAGAATCAACACAAGGATTAGAAGTTAATACATGCAAAGCACTGAGAGCCGTAGCTGGCACCCAGTAAGCACTTGATAAATGCTTGCTGTTAGCATTATTATTCCAAAGTGTGACTCATGTAATTGGTTGTTTTATGGTTTTCACATAAAAACCAATAGGAAGTTCAGCTTCACCTCTGAAAAATGCATAGGACTGCACAGCAAGCATTTCAGGAACAAACCTCTCTCCCAGCTTCATCTCACTTGTTAACCTGTCTTTGACTTAGAGGACTCTGTTCCCTTGTGTCACTCTGTCTTACTCAATCGTTATATGACTCTCTGCTCCACGTTCTTAAACAAGGTGAGTCCTATGCATAAAAAATAGTTCTCCAGTCATTTATGCAGCTTCTTGACGAATAATCAAGGTGTTTCAGGTTCAGGATCCCTACACTTCAACTTCTTTGGGAATCTGGTCATTATTGCTTTACGTTCTCAAGCACCTTAAGCCCTCAGAAATAAACCAGACGTGAGAAGCACACATAAGAATCCAGATGTGTTAAAAAAAAAAAAAAAAAGTACAGGTGTGTACACTTATTCTCCCAACCATCCTCCTGTCCTTTTGATTCTTGGAATGATGGAGAGTCTGCCATCCAGTTTTCACTGCCTTTCTCTTATGAAGACATGATTGACCTTCCATGGACAGAACAGTCTTTCCGTTGTTTTTGCAGCATTCCCTCATTCAGGAAGAAGCTGAGTGTCTAGCACCTGTCACATGCTGTGCAGGGCACTGGGCAGGTGATAGCGCTTAAGACACTCTGTCCTCAAGGAATTTGGAATGTGACAAGCAGACCCATAAACAGGTAGCTATTACCATACTGCAAGACACACACTCTGAATAAAGGTCAGCGACACTTGCTGAACACTTGGCTACGTGCCAGGCATGGTGGTATGCATTTTACCTGAATGATCTCTTCTATCCTCCCGCTGACCCCACAAAGCAAGCACTGCCATTTCCCTCACTTTGTAGCTGAGGACATGCAAGCACAGAGACTACCAGGTCAGACTGTAAGAGGCAGAGGCAGACTTCAAAGTCAGGCAGTCTAACCTCAGGGTCTGCACCCAGAATCTCTCTATTATGCTGCTTTTCCGCAATGTAACAGGAACAACAATTGGGCAAATAAAGGTTTGAGAGATCTTTGGACCCAGTAATGCAAAGAAGTAGCAGTGGACAGAGAAATCTAATTAGTGAGGAGAGAGAGGGCAGGATCCCTGGCGAAGCAGGTTAGGTGGCAGAATTGGGGAGCATTCCCTGGCATGGAAGCGTGCGCTGAGGAAAGGCTGAGTAAGCGGCCTGTGGTAATGACCCGTAGAGCCTTTGGAGGCTGGCCAGTGGCGAACTGCAGTACCAGCTCCCGGGAGGCCAGTGGGCCCCACACAGGTAGCCGTTTAATGTAACGTTCAAAATCAGCACTTTCCACGGAGTTCATCAACAGAGCAAGGACTGCTAAGACCTAAGGCCTAAAGAGGAGCTCACCTCCAGCCCTCACAGGTGAAAAAAGACGATGGATTTCGCAGACAGGGACTGTCTGAGATTTTGGAGTCTACCGTGTTCTGTGCTTTAGTGTTGGATTTGTGACCTGTATTAATGACCTTCCAAGTCCAGTTTCGGGTCCTATTCCAGATGCCTATTGCTATAAAACCTACCACCCCAAAGCTAAGTAGTAAACAAAGCCACCATTTTACGAAGCTCAGAGTTTCGCAAGTTAGGACTTTGTGCACCCCAGCGCTGGAATGGCTTTGGGGTAGCTTGAATAACCGGAGACGGCCAGGACGATTCGCGTGGGGCCGCATGTCTGAGGCCAGAATTATGGACTCCAGATGAATTCCTAGGTTCTCTCCTACATCATATAAGCTGAGATTAAAACACCGAAGACAGCTTCTTCGCTCAGATATTGGCACTTGGCGGAAAGGCTGAGTAGTCGGAGCTCACTGGACAGCTCTCCCCAGAGTCTCTCAGGGCCTGGGCTTCCTCACAGCGTGGCAGTCTCCGAGCACTCAGACCTGACATGGCAGCTGGCTCCCCTCAGAGCAAACATTCCAGAAGAGACGCTGCTACTTCTTTAGAGCCTGACTGAGGCATCACGTCTGCCATATTACACGGTCAATGCATTCTCGGAACCGAGCCAGGTGTAAGGGGAGGGGACAGAAATGTTTCCTCTTAATGGAGAAGAGAGTCAGAGAATTTGTGGACACACTAACTCCATCACAAGGCCCTTCGTCCAGACTCCACGGGTACATGCACTTGCCAAACCATGACCTGTAAACTGAATTGTAACTGCCAATCTTAGCATTATAACCCCAGAGGTCAGCACAACACCCTCAAAAAAGTTCTGCTGAATGAATGGGTGGGTGACAATTAATAGGGCCTGCCTTATATTTAAATATCCCAAGGAATCTGAGGAACAAAAAACAAACTACCCAGAAATATTACTTGAATGAAATTACGAACGTTTTACTCAGGAAGGTGCCAAAGAAATGTATATTTACACTTATACTTGTATAATAGACACATTTTTCTACAGATAAATATAGTGGTTTTGTAGCTACATGAGAAAACAAAAATAACTATCCTGTAATTGTATAACTCATTATTCATACCGTGCTTGCCGTGTGCCCAACTACGCTAAGCTCTTCATAAGAATCACCTCAGCACAGGAGGCTGATCTCTGTTATGGACTGTACTGCACTCCCTGCCCCCAAATTCATATGTTGAAGTCCTACACCCCACTCCCCCAGAATGTGACCCTATGGCTTCTAAGATGGGTTCTTAGAGAAGCAACCGAGTTAAGCTGAGGTCATTACGTGAGCACCCCTCTGATATGACTGGTGAAAAGGCAAGTGTGGCACAGACACAGAGAGAAGACATGTGAAGACGCCCGTCTACAAGCCACAGGAGAGACCTTGGAAGAAACCAACGCTGCCAACACCTTGAGCTCAGGCTTCTACCTGCCAGACCTGTGAGGAAATGAACGTCCAGCGGAAAGACCACCCAGTCTGTGGCATTTCGTGATGGCAGCCCCCACCAAACTCCTCCAAGGTCGCCGAGGCAAAGGGCAGTAATACTTACATCAAGCAGGAGAAGACCTCCCTGCTTTCTCTGCCAAATGCCTAGGGAATGAAGGGAGGGTTGTGGTTCTTCCCTAAAATCAGAAGAGAAGACCGTAGCCTATAGAAGGAGATACTGGACATTAAAAAGAACCTCAGTGAGCCATCTAAGCTGTCAGAGCAGAGGGAGAAAAGAAACCACTTCCAAAGTGTCAGAGGGCACCAACGCCTATGAGCTGAGGATTGAAGGACGTGAGGACACTGGCAAAATATGGAACAAAAGGTTTTTTCCCCCCATATAGTGGGGAATCCTGCCAATAAAACTTGCTTCTACAAAAGAAATAACTTCATGGTTCCACCGTGGAGTGTAAAGTTCCAGAAAGCCAACATGGCCTTGATATGGGTTCAGGGACGCTTGAGCTCCCCTAGGCACCACCGGCCCCATGACTGACCGCAACAGACAGTGGTTCCACACCAAAGCGGGGGTGAAGAGGAAGCTGACAGTGGAAAAGGAATACTGAATCAGGTTCCTGTGGCTGCTGTAACAAATTACAACAAATCTGGTGGCTGAAATACAGAAATGTATTCTCTCACTGGGCTGGCGGCCCAAAGTCCATAGATCACTGGGATGAAATCAACGTGTAGGACCTCTGGAGCCTTTAGAGAATCTGTCCCTTGACTCTTCGGCTAGTGGTGGCTTCTGGCATTCTTTGATTTATGGCTGCATCACTCCAATCTCTGCCTCTCGGTCACACTGCCTCCTCCCCTTCTGTCTCTAGGACAAATCTCTCCCTGCCTCTCCCTTACCAGGACACTTATGATGGCATCTAGGACCCAACCAGTAATCCAAGATAATCTTCCCATCTCAAAGTTCTTAACTTTATACATTCTTAAGTTTCTCACTTTATACATCAGCAAAAACCCTCTTTCCATCTTTAATGTATTTTACTGATATAAAAAATGTGTAACCATAAGACAACATTTACAGGTTCCTGGTAGGAACCTGATATCTTTGGGAGCCATTACTCAGCCTCCTCATCCTTCACCTCTGCCTAGCAAACAGCATTCCACCAGCTCTGGAAAAGCCATTTTTGAGGCTGTTTGGGATGCTTTTCTTGACACATTCCTGTGTCTGCGTAGACATTTGGTGCAACACCAAAATGCTAATTTTCCTAATGATAGGATTCTAAACACCTTTCACTCACGTTACATCTTCCACCTTTTAATTATTTATCTCTAGCAGGCAGGATCTAGGATGCAGTTCACTGTGTATACAAAACATGCGCGGCTGCGCAACTTCTAATAAAGGTTTGCGAAGAGCTGCAGCTTCTCATGTTCAAACCCTCTTCAGGCTACTTGTGAAACACACAGAAAGTCGAGAAGAGTGAAGGTCAGTCTGGCACTCCGAGGCCTGAAGCAGCAGGATGGAGAGGATAACGTAGGTGTGACTTTTAGGACATCAAGATGTGTCAGAGGGCGCCACGTCCATTTTACCAAAGCTAGCAACTATATCCTCACATAACTTCCTCTCCTTATGGATCTGGCTGAGAGCTGTTCAAAAGAGGAACTTGCCGGAGAAAAGAAGAAGTCATTCTCAGAACACAGTGGACAGACTTGGTGATAGACAGACGCAGGCAGAGGTAACTGGCAACCTCCCAGCTTCCGGCCCCTCTTCTCGCACTGCCCCCCCCCAAACAAGGGTAGCCTCTAGCCAACATCTGGAGGCAGCAGCTGCCCCAGATTTCTCTCCTGGCCTCCTTTGCGGGTTCACTTCTGCATCCAGAACTCACAGGCTCTGTGATGTCCTGCAAGCTGTGTGTGACCTGCTCACCTGTCTCCATCAGGTTCCGTGACTGCTCCTCTGGTTCTCCGACGGCCCCCTACCCTTCCACACTTTCACTTCCTCAGCTCCTCCCATGCTGTGCACCTCCAACTACTGTGGTCAACCCCTTGTTCCCACAATACTTCTAGTGGCCCAACTGACACACAAGAGATGGCTTTTCCCAAGCACAACTCAGCTTCAGTTAATGAACCAATAGTATTTCTCTAACTTTAGTCCAAGACCCTCCTACAACCAGAAATACCTGGAGAGCTATTTTTTTTTTAAGATTTTATTCATCCACTTGACAGACAGAAAAAGAGAGAGAGAGAGCACAAGCAGGGGGAGTGGCATGCAGGCCGAGAGGGAGAAGCAGGCTCCCTACTGAGCTGGGAGCCCAACGCAGGGCTCAATCCCAAGACCTCCTGGTCATGATCCAAGCAGAAGGCAGACGCTTAACCAACTGAACCACCCAAGCCCCCCAAGAGCTATTTTTTTAACTTATTTACTTCTTTTAGAGAAAATGGTAGAAAGAAAGAGAGCACAGGGGAGAGGGGCAGAGGGAGATGAAGAGAGAAACTCAAGCAGACTCCATGCCGAGCGTGGAACTGACACAGGGCTGGATGTTACAACTCTTGACATCACAACCTGAGCCAAAACCAAAAGTCAGATGCTTAACCAACTGCACCACACAGGTGCCCCTACCTGAAGAGCTTTTTAAAAATAAAAATTCCTGTTGCACCTGGGTGGCAAAGTCGGGTAAGCATCTATCTGACTCTTGATTATGGCTCAGGCAGTGATCTCAGGGTTGTGAGACTGAATCCCAAGTCAGGCTCCACACTGAGTGTGGAGTCTGAGATTCTCTCTCCCTCTACCCCTCCCCCTGCTTACACTTCCCGCCCCCACCTCAGTCAAATAAATAAATAAATCTTAAAAAAAAAAATATTCAAATTCCTGGGCTCCCCTTTAGACCTAAGACTCAAAATCTCAGTAACAGGGCCCAGGATTCGGCACTGCAAGAGGGACACCAGGTGGCTATTGGGCACCTGCAAGTGAGAACAATAATATTACCACTCAGATTAAAATGTTTGAGATCACGGAGAACAGTAGTGCGGTGTACCCCTACCAGCAGCATCTGTGAAGAAATACTACATTGTACTACAATTTTAGGGTGCACTTTCACGGCTTGTATTTTATAAGCATATTATTGCCATTGATGGGAGGCCTCCGCATGTCCACATTTTCATAGAGAGCTAAGGGACAGGTGCGGGCAGGGGTCCAGATACGTTCAAAAGTCTATTTCCTTATTCACAGAACCTTCACTGGCCTCTTGTCATGTGCTACAGACTGTATGAAGACATGGAGATAATTAAGAGCCTCCCTTGTCCTCGTGGAGTGTGTGTTCCAGTATGGGAAATGTAAATGTGATAAAGCTCACATTTATTGGATGTTTACCGTGTGGCCATTTACAAGCACTGTTTCATTAACACTTTAGGAAGACAGACTCTTATTGAAGTCATTCTCCAGGCAAGAAAGTTGAGCTCAAGCTTAATAAGCTTAAGCCCCAATGTCAATAACCCAGGACTCCTGAACTCTGAGCCTTCCAGCATCCTACAGAATAATGTAAGCTGGTCACGATTTACAGGCATCTTGGGTGTGAGGGCTGAAGAGTAAATCAGACTGGCAGAAACCATGAAGTGAGGAGGAACAATTTAAAACCCTAACGTGATTTGGGAACAATCTTGAAATCACCCATATCTCTTCCACCACTTGGGCTTTGGTAGTTTAAACACAGAATTATTTCAATGCCCTACAAATCTGCAGATAAATGCTTGATTCCTTCTGTTAGGAGAGATCTGTTAAGACACCCTGACAATCCTCCTCTAAAAGCAGAAGAGAAGACCTCCATGTTCCCCTACAATATGTAAAAGACAATTTAGATATTCAGAAACCTGATGCGGGCCTTGACTATGGAAGGCCTGAGGCAGTAGGAATCTAGAAGAACTATTTGCCTTGGTTATCTAAGTTTCCATATCAAAACTCTTCCCTCCTATTAGGGAAAAAATATTTCTCCGGTGGAGAGATACTTCTGTGATTGCTACAAACCTGGGTCCAAAGCTTGAGACATTAGACTGCCCTCTCCCCGGGAGGCTCTTGACATTCTGATAATAAAAATTGCCAGTTATGAAATGGCTTTTTCTTTGTATTTGAGGTTACTCTGGAAACCGCAGTTGGCCATGGCTGTGAGAAGGCTCTTGGGGCTATGAGAATAATCATGAGGTTAAGTAAACTAAGGTTTCCAGTCCTGGGACCCGGGATCCAGTCATAGCTGCCACGCTCCTTCGGAGCTGCTGGAGGCTCCCACACTGCCAAGTTCCCAGGAATGTCCTCAGAACCTGTGACACACAGCACTCCCTGGGCCCTTCCCAGCTGAGCCTCTCCTATTTCCTATTATCTGACCAAGTCCCTTTGGAACAAAATACTTGGTACAAAAGACCCAGATTCCGTTTCCCTGCCAAATACCTTAGTATACAGTTGGTTATGCAGTCCTGATCTCCACCTGGTTCCACCCTCTGACAACTGGATCTTACCCTTCCTTGTAGGCCTCCAGGGCTGGTCTTGTTCATTTGTTCCCTTTTCTATGTGATGGCATCCTGGAATATTATTGATCTAGACGGGTCCTCTCAGGATCAAACACTGAAACATGTCAAAGATGGCTATAGCCGTCACATCCTCACATCCTGAGCCTTATCCTCTCTCAGGCAGACAGTCGCATGAGACTCCGGCGTTTCAGCGGGCACATATGGCCAGAATCTCCTCTTTCCCCACCAGGTTCACTCAGCTTCATCTTTCTCTCCCATTTCATTCTCTATGCCTTTGTTGGAAATACATTAGTCCCTATTCAGCCGATGTTTGACATTCTAACTAATAGAATTCAAAGTAGAGTCTTTGGTATGAACAGAATTGTGTCCACACCCAAACAGAGTGCATATGCTCAACTCCAATGTGACTCTGTTTGGAGATAAGGCTTTCAGGAGGTTTAAGGTTAAAATTCCTAAGGCTTACGGTTTAAATTCCTAAGGTTAAATAAGGTCATATGGTGGGATCCTAATCCAATAAGATTGGTGGCCTTATTAGAGGAAGTCGTGTCTCTCTCTCCCTGTCTCTCCAGGCACAGGCCCCAAGGAAAGGCCATGTAAGTGCACAGAGAAGGCAGCTAACGGCAAGCCAGAAAGACAGCTCTCACCAGAACTCAACCACATTGGCAACCTGATCTCAGGCCTCCAGCCCGCAAAACTGTGCAAAATAAATTTCTGTGGTTTAAGCCACCCAGTCATGATATTTTGTTATGGTAGCCCAAGCTAAGACAGTCTAGGTCTTAAACTATAATAAATTATGCTAACAAAATATACCATGATGGGTGCTATCATACAAATCAATACTATGCAATGTTGGACTAATCCAGCCTTGAGGGTAGGAAATCTCTCTAGAAGAAATGATATCTAAAAGCTGAATCCTAAAGGATGAGAGGGATGGAAAGTATCTTCAAAGCAGAAGTGGCCCTGCCTGTGCAAAACACAGAGGACGAGAGTGACCATGGTTTCACTAGGCACTTCAAGTACCTCAATATGGCCGAAGAGGAGAGTAGAAAGATTTGGAATGGCCAAAAGTGGGACTGAAGATATTAGCAGGGATAGGTTGAGAAAGCCTTCCTGAACATGTAAAGAAATCTGAAATTTATTTTGAAAGTACAGAGAAGCCACCTGAGGATTTTTAAACAAAGGACTAACAAAACAGGAAGTATATTTTAAGAAAGGTCATGGGAATAAGCAGCATGTCCATGTCAGGGATGCCTTCAGCAACAGCAACAGTAGTAATTCAACTAATATTTATTAAGAACTTATTATAGACCAGGAACTTTTCTAGGTACCAGGGATATAGAAGTGAACAAAACAGTCCAAAACAAAGCAAAAGAAACAAACAAACAAAAACCCCACCCTGCTCTCACAGCAACTTATTCTAGTATGGAGATATAATGCATAAACAAAGAAAAATAAAATGTGTCAGATAGTAACTGGAGTACCAGATGAGTATGTGTGAGCAGGTTATAGAGAGAATTTGCTAGTAAAATGACATTTGAACAGAGACCTAAAAGAACTGAGGAATAGACTGGTAGAATCTGGGGTCAGATCACCTCGGGAAAAAGAACAGCAAAGGCAATGGTCCTGAGGTAGGAGCAGCCTGTCCCAGAAACAGGAGACGGTGAGAGAGGGGGGAGAAGGTGCAGAGCTGTCGACAAAGAGGCCAACCCATGTGGCTTCTTGGGATATACTCAAAACCCTCAATTCTTGGGCTGTCAGAGCATTGCTACAACCCATGAAAAAGCGCACAGGATATAAATTCTGTCCCACTTCTGTTCCACGCCTTGGACCCCAAAGCAGCTCTTCTTGGATCCAAAGTTTCGCTTGGACAGTTCTGCCATCTATTGACCACAGTCCCTCCACCAGATTCTCACACCAACAAGTCAGTTTTCATTCGTACTCCACTAACCAGAGAAATTTAAACCCAAGGAATTTAAATTCTAAGGAATCCAAAGGAAACTGGTACTAAACCATCACTTCATTTTTCATGCCACCTTTTGTTCCTGCCCCCAACCAAAATTCCCCCTTTCTTTCCCACAGCCACACCCATGAGTCTGCAAATGTTGGAGAATACCAATATTTAGAAGAAAAGATGGACTTATCTACACCAATGGTTCTCACACGCCTCCCATGAACCTGCCAAGAGCTGAATTTTCACTAAATACTTAGTGAAATTAAAGCAGCTGCCTTCAGCTCAGGTCATGATCCCAGCGTCCTGGGATCGAGTCCCACATCGGGCTCCTTGCTCCGCGGGGAACCTGCTCCTCCCTCTGACTCTGCCTGCCATTCTGTCTGCCTGTGCTTGCTCTCTCCCCCTCTTTCTCTCTGATAAATAAATAAAATCTTTAAAAAAAAAAAAGTAGAATGGGTTTTCGTGAAATTAAATTTCTTCCACTTAAATTTAGTTTGGGGATCTGTTTTGATTAGCTATTGTAACCACCACCAAATATCTTAGCTGTGTAAAACAATAAAAGTATATGTCTTACTGGGCAGACGATTAAGCTATTGTCTTTCTTTTCAAAACCCACCTTTTCATACTCAGCTATAGGGTGCTATGGCTGGAACTCAGCAAACCACATTCTCCTTTTTCTGGCTGTTTCCTGGAGGTTTTGCCAGGAGGGAGTGCGGCAAGGAGACTGAAAGACTGGAGGAGGGATAAGGGACAGGTGCTCTCTTGGGCTGTTTTTGTTTCTTCATCTGTGTTTCTGCGGGTTGCTCTGTTTTGCTACAGCTACTGATGCTACCTGAGCACCAGTTTCTTACCTGGAGGATGCAGCTGATTCTGGAAGTAGCTGGCTCCAGTTTCCAGGTTTTTTTCCCCCGCTTTCCCAGAATGAGCCTCATCAGGCTCCCAGAGATGGGGACGCCGCTTCACCGGCCAGTGTCCCCCGTCCTTACAGTCTGAGTTTCAGCTCTGCGCTGGCTCACTTGGAGTCCAACAGAGTGAAGATGTTCTGGGTCGGCAGTGGCCATTCGGGCACACAGGTTCCTGCCTCCCCCGAAACAGCCCGGACTAGAGCTTCGGGACCTCAGCCGGGCGCTGAGCATCTGCTGAACACGTGCAAAGGAAGGTGGATTTCCGGACTAGGAGAGCAAGCGCAGACCCTCACTTCCGCCTCGCCCAGCGGTCACCGGCAAGGCAGCTGGGAAATGTAGTCCAGCTTTTGTGGCCTGCGCAGCAGCCCTGCTGCAAGCCCCTTCCTTTACCTCGTGTGAAACCCTCTTTCATGCGTTAGGGTGCTTAGTAGAGGATAGGTTTTCATGCCGGCAAAATAAGAGGTTACTCGTCCCCCAAGCCCCAGCGCTCAATAAGTCAGTGAAACCCAAAAGTTCGAGAACAACCCTCCCGGGATAACACCTGCTTTCCGTTGCCTTCTTTATGCTCCCAGAGAGGATCTGTTTAGGTTTATTTCCAAGTTTGACTTTCTTTCCTCCTGAACGCAGTGATGCATAAAACTTCTCTCCCACTATCGTATGGAAAATCTATAGTCGTACCTCATCCTTGATTTCTAACATCAGGGTTGTAATTGTTCTTTAGCAAACAAGTATATTAGAGATTCCAGATGAGTGTTGAAACTGAGATAGCGTTGGCCAAATTCGCTGAGCTCTCTAGAAGAAATTTTCTATTTAAAAAAGAAGAATACCGAGTTTAGTTTAGAACAAGCTCAAAGTTAGTTTTGTACTCATTTCTACCTTTTGTTAAACTTGCTTTCCAACTGGTTAAGTTAACGTACTTACACTTGGCTCTTTCATTAATCTTTGCAAATTATGGAATGTTTTGCATAAACCTCTGCCTACCCATAAATTGCTGTTGAATCCATATTGGGTAAGATCACTGTAAAGATAAAGGTCATCTGACCTTTAGAAGGTGACACTGATTATGAGGCCCTGAGGATATCATCCTTTTGCCTGCAAAATGAAAACAAATTTCGTCTTCAGTGCCATTTCTGTTTTTTTTTTTTTTTAAATAATTGAACCAGAAGTTTTCAGGGTGAGCAGACAGAACCCTTAATTAATGCAGGAAGAATGTTTTACACCCAAGCCAGGACTGTGGGAGGTAAAGAGGCAATTAATAGTCTGTCTCTCTCTCTGTCTCACTCTCGCTCTCTCCCTCTCTCTCTCTTTATATTCATAACAAAACATTTAAAAGGAAAAGCATTATGCCAGCAGGGTTTTTTAAAGACAACTACTATTTCTTTTTCTTTTTCTGTAACTCTTGCACGTCCAGAATGAGCTAGACTGTGACTGACTATTGCTGGAAAATCTTAAGTTCTAACCACCCAGTGAACATCGAAACCGATGCATTAAAGACCTCCAGAAGCCTACTCCTCTTCCGTTTTCCCTCTCCTCTTCAAGAACACATCAACATTCACCAAGTCACTGGAGCTAAAAAAAAAAAAAAAAAAAAAAAAAACTTAGAATCGTTCTTGGCAGGTTCTTGTGTACAATTTCAGTGCACGTGGCATTGCATTGTGTGTATTTATTATTACTCGCTTCTCCTTCCAGCTACTGAAACACAGGAACCCTTACTTGTTTTTGGATCTCTAGTGCTTACGTGATGCTCACACAGAGTCCACACCACGTAAATGAATTTTAGTTCTTCCTCTTCCCTAGCTCTTTATTTTTGGTCACCAAAAATGTCTCCTGATTCTGTCCTCTCCCCCAGTATCTACACCCCTGTCACTCTCACTTGAACTATCCAGAATCTTCACTTGATTATTCTCTCCAAGTCCAGGCTCACCACCTCTTCTACCTGCCCTCCCACAGAGATGCCAAGTTACGGTTCGCCAACACAAGTCTAATCTAATTATCCTTTTGTCTAATACTTTCAGTAGTTCCCTAGCAACTGGTATAAAGTCCAAATTTCTAAGCATAATTTTCAACACAGCTTCCCTGCCCCAGTTCATTTCCAGAGACTTGCCTACCATGTATCCTAAGCTCGAGCCATTCCAAACAACTCATTATTTAATCAAGAAATACTCCTTTAGGGCTCTGAGTTTGTTCTTTCTCCTTTTCCATTCAAAATGCCTTTTCTACTCTCCTCAGAAAGCTCCTACTCACCCATCAACACCTAGAGATCCTGTTCCTCCACTAAAGTTTGTGCCTGTCAAAGGTAGGGACCGGGTCTAATTTATTATTGGGCTTCTGGTGCCTAATACGGTATCTGACACCATCGGCATCAACAAATCTTTGTGAAGAGTAATTGCCAACAAGTATCTGGGAGTCTTTAGTATTCTGAATTCCTAATTGATATCTTCACTTCTATAAAGGCTGCATTCCTGCTTTTCAGGATGGCTCCCCAAACGTATTATTTTACTACATACTGGAAACCCTTCAGGACCTCTGCTCAAAATCACAGACATGATAACGTTCCTTTTTAAGTAGCTGAAGAAAGTGGATTTACCGATTTGACAAAAAACAGCTGGTGTGATAAACCTGAGATAGCACATAGCTAGTCTTTTTTGCTAAAGATGATTATGATAATCTCATCTCACTAAATCATTTTCAAATCACTTCTATGTACATTATCTTACTTGATAACATATTGACATGGCCGGCTAATGGTCAAATTCATTAGCAAGTCATCATTTGGACTTTGACAACAAAACGACAAAATCTAGCCCCAGCTCCTCCTCCTACTAACATACTTGGCCTTGGAAACATTACTCAACCTCCTTAAGCCTCCTCAAACCTGTGTTTCTTTGCCAGCAAAAATAAAGATACTGACAGTAAAAGTAATCACTGTTTTTTCAAGGAAGTTTCTTTTGTTGTTTTTTGTTTTTTTTTTACAAAATTGCATATATTTAAGGTATACAACTTGATGTTTGGATACACATGTTCTTTGTGAAATAATCACCATAATCAAGCTAATTACCATGTCCATTACTTCACATAGTTACCGTGTGTGTGTGTGTGTGTGTGTGTGTGGTAAGAACCCTTAACATCTAACCACTTAGCAAAGTTCAAGTATATGACACAGTGTTATCACAGTCAACATGCTGCACATCAGATCTCCAGAACTTAATCATCTCACATAACTGAAACTTTGTACCCTTTGGCTGACATGTCCCCATTTCTCCCTATCCCCAACCCCTAACAATCATCATTCTACTCTCTGCTTCTAGGAGTTTAACTTTTTTGGTCAAAGGATTGTTACAGTAGTTTCAGGTTTTTGTGACTTTTAGATTAGACGTGTAAGTGAGCTCAGGCAATGTTTGTCTGTGCCTGACTTATTTCACTTTGCATGATGTCCCCCAGCTTCATCCATGTTGTCCCAAAAGTTGGCTTTCCTTCTTTTTGAAGGCTGAATAATATTCCATTGAATATATACCACATTTTCTTTGTCCATTTATCCATCAATGGACACTTAGATTGTTCCCACATCTTTGTCACTGTGAATAATGCTGCAGTGAACATGGGGGTGAAGTATCTTTTCAAGACCCTGATATTCTTTCCTTGGGATGAATACTTCCTCTGGACATGGGATTGTTGGATCATATGGTAATTCTGTTTTAAATCTTTTGAGGAGCTTCCATTCTGTTTTCCATAATGGCTGAACCAATCTACATTCCCAGCAACAGTGTTTAAGGGTTCCTTTTCTCCACACCCTCACCAACACTTCCCTTTTAATAGCAGGCATTCTAAGAAGCATGAGGTGATATCTCATTATGTTTCCTATAGGCAAACACTATTCTAAATGATTTCCACACAATTCATTTAATTGCATAAGAAGTGAAATAAATACCATGAACTGCCTTTAATTAGGGAACTGAGGCACAGCTAGTAAATGGTAAGGCCAGGATGGAGACCTGTATTCTTACCTACCATGGAAACTACCTCAGAGATTTTACCCTAAGTACTAAAAGAGATCAAGTATATGCAGCCCTCAGTAAAATACTGGCACACAGTAAATGTTTAATAAACATTGGCTGTTCCTATTCTTATTAGCTGGAGGACAATAACAATCCTTCAACGAAACTCTAATGTAATCTAATCACCTGCCTACACCAAGCACCAAAATAGAATTATCCACTTCTCTTACAGCCTCAGTAGGAAAACAAAGAGGGGAGTAGAAGTAGCAACAAAATAAGAGTATATGGATGAAGGCAACTTACAAGTCAAAGGTACTATAGAAATGAATGGAGGTGCTGTGTCAGAGGCCGGAATTTTTGGAAGGGTGCCACAACATTGGCATTTAATTGTCCTGTTGCCAGTATGGGGACTGCTCATTTTCCTCCTTGACAACCAGCCCAATCCCATGAAAAAGTGAATAGGGTCCTACACTGTATTTTCCTGTGGAAACAATTCACATGATAATCTTGTCTGTGTCTACATAGGAACCAGCATGATACAGGGAATCCCTCCCAAATCCAGCCTTCCTCACTCCATCCCCATAGAACCCCTAAAATGGGCTCCCTCTTCAAATTCAGCTATCTTCTGTGTTTTACTATTTGACCAATTTTCTCCCCTCGAGACCACATGGATTCACTTCCCTTCCTCATGGTTTTACTGAAAGCCAATTAACAACAATTATCCCTTACAATAGCAGATTAATTAGAAGGAACCTTGTTGCTATAAGCATATCATATATGTCAAGTGAAGATCTCCCTTTCTGGAAAGTTCTATGGCATGCTGTTCAATAGAACTTTCAGCAAGGTCATTATCTTCACTGTCTAATGACAGCCACTAGCCACATGTACATACTGGGCTTTTGAAATATGCTTACTGCAACTAAAGAAAGAGATTTTTTAATTTAATTTACTTTTAAAAAATTTAAATAGGCAATTTAGGGAGTACTACCATATTGGACAGAACAACTGCACACTATTATCTACTTCTAGTAATCAGTGTGGTATGGGCTGCTCAAAATTAAGGATCTGACCTCATAAGACCAAAAAAAGTCAACTTGGAGGAGGCCGGTCCTCTGAAGACATGATAACATATAGAGCTATAGCCCAAAACCAAGTATTTCTAATATTTGCTTTCAGAAGAACTAGAAGGCTTGACTCTCAAACTGGCACTGTGCCACTTTATCGTTATTCAGTACAAGCACATAAAACAATTATTCTATCAGTTTTACAGATAGATGAATAGTTCAGTGGCAGGAAAAGTCCAGAATGGACTGCTGGCAATCACAGCAAGTCCTGAAAGAAGAAATTAAAAATCAAGTATCAGCCAAAGAAAAGCCAACTAATTTGTCTCTATTCTTTTCTCCCTCACAGAAACGTATCCCCAGCCACGCGAAGCCTGGGAACTGCAGTGACTTGCCTTCCTATGAAGATCAATTTGCTAAGGAAGAGAGGAAAGGGACAAACTACACAAGGCAGGAAACGAGCAAATGCCAAGGCTTTGTGAGAAGCCAAGTGTGTGCAACGGAATATGGGGCGTGGATATTGAGAACAACAGGAAGCTGTTGGACTGCGGGGAGCAGGGAAGAGACAAGATCCACCCTGGGTTCTGTAAAGATGGCGGCAGGTGGCTGATGATAAGAGAATTTGGAGTGGGGCAGCACAGTGCGAGAGACCAGTTAGGAGGTCTTTGCCATTGTTATGGCAAAAGAGATGGAAATTAAATGAAGTAATAAACAAACAAATAAGTGATAGAGCTGAGGACAGTGGGTGGCAGAGCCTAAGAAAAAGGGGCATGGTCAACAGGGAGTTAGGAGCAAAAGTACCAGGGCTTCATGATGACTGCCATGGGGTAGAAAGGAAGCAGGTAATGAGCAAGAGGTTCTTCTCATTCACAGCTGAATGGAGGGAGAGGCTCTTCCCCAAGGCAGATGTTGGAAAGGACTGGATTTGAGGGAGGACATAAGTTTCATTTCAGACACTTGTCTTTGCAGTATCTTTAACACAATTAGGATGGCAAGTAGACAGTTGGACCTGGGACCTTAGACACCAAAGGAACAATTTAGTCCATACCTCTATTCTGTGTTTTTTTTTTTTTTTTTTTTTTTTAAAGATAAGCTTGTAGTTTGATGAGATGTCTCACTTTTCAGCTCATAAAAGATGATGCCCAGGAGCGCCTGGGTGGCTCAGTGGATTAAAGCCTTTGCCTTCGGCTCAGGTCATGATCCCAGGGTCCTGGGATCGAGCCCCACATCAGCCTCTCTGCTAGCAGGGAGCCTGCTTCTTCCTCTCTCTCTGACTACTTGTGATCTCTGTCTGTCAAATAAATAAATAAAACCTTTAAAAAAAAAAAAAAGATGATGCCCAGAAGTCACATAAGTGCTTAAATAGACCAAGGAGGACTCCACAGCTCCATCCCTGTAGAACTTCCAAATGCCAACCCCTTCAGAAAAGACTGCACTCAAATTCATTTTGGAAATGCTGCAAACACGGTCCAGTCCTCACACACTCTGTCAAATGGCCATCTTGTATGGTCCTGCATGACATACTCCAGAGTCCACAGGGGTCAGGCGAGAACTGGACCACTACCCAACTCCATCCCGCTGTTACACAGGAATAATTAGTATTGCTAAAATTGAAAGTTTTTAAGAGAAGCTGAAAATGTGAGGGTTTTATTTTTTTTTTTTTTAAGATTTTATTTCTTTGAGAGAAAACACATAAGCCGGTGGAGTGTCAGAGGGTGAGGGAGAAGCAGACTCCCCGCTAACCAGGGAGCCCAATGAGGGGCTGGGATCATGACCTGAACCGAAGGCAGACCCTTAACTGACTGAGCCACCCAGGCATCCCTTAATTTAAATCTCTAAATGTTTTGTTCATATTTCTTTTCTTTTTAGAAGACCACCTGGGTTAAACAAAATCTCTCACAGTCCACACTTACCCCATGGGCCACTAGTTGGTGACTTTATCTCAGGGGCGGCACCTGCAGAGAACTCATGTATCCCTGTGTTAATCCTCCCTAACTGATAGCCTTTCCCACTGAGTCTGAATGCACCCTCAGAATCCATCCCAACACAACGCTCCAAGGGAGATGATGTTTCAAAGTATTCGGAGCTATGGAAGTTGAAATTTATCTGCCCTGTATTTTCTGGCGGTAACCAATGTTGCTCCACAAAAACGTGAAGACAACACAAAATGCCCTCAATTCTTCCCCACCCTTCAGGAGAAATTGCCCTGGGGCATGCACACACAAATGCCAAAACTCTTTGGTGCCTGTTTCTATTAGTGCAAATCATGTTTCCTGAGCCTACAAACGATGTGTTCCCATTTCTTCTGCAGCCTGTCTCTATGCATGGCCTTTTAAATGCCACTGCAGCTCAGCTAAGTCAACATCTTTTTCTTTTTCTATTCACTCCGGGCCTTCACCTCTCCTCGAAACTCTTTTTTTTTTTTTTTTTTTTTTAAATCTCTACAGCATTTCCCTAAACACCTCATTTTGCTTGATTAAAAACAAGACCTGGACAGTTTTCTCTGATTCTCTAATGTGATGATAACTGATGGAAAAGCCTTTTCATACACTGACCTCAGAACTCAAGCGCAGTGAGAAGATTCTGCAAGGCCTTTTACTTCCTGCAAAGCCACTCGCTTTGTTTTCACCTGCGTTTCAATAAATGGAAGAAAGAGTTCCCATTCGTTCCAATTAGTTAAAAAAATAATCATTTTCTCATGCAAAATTAAAGCTTAGCAGGCACCTCTCTTTGGGAAGACATGAAGCTGAACACTTTTAATTTAAGCCAAACAAGCGCATTAAGAAAATGTATTTCTCTAGAGCTGTAGTCCTTCAGGGTCCTTGAATGCCAGTTATTGGCTTACTTTTTAGCCTGAGTAAAAGATCTTTTTGCTGCTGTCTTTAAGGATCACCATTAAGAAAAGCAGCAGCAGTTACCGCATTATTGAGTTTTCTTTGTCAGGGGAAGAGGGAGCAGGAATTAGAGTCTCAGACGTTGAATTGCACTGGCATTAGTTCACTGGGGCCACCATAACAAAGCATCCCAGAAGACTTCCACAACAGAAGTTTATTTTCTCACCTTTCTAGAGGCTGGAGGTTCAAGATCAAACTATCAGGAGATTCAGTTTCTCCTAAGGGTCTTTCTCTTTGGCTTGTAGATGGCTGCCTTCTCCCTGCGTCTTCACGCCGTCTCCCCTCTGTGTATGTCTGTCCTAATCCCTTCTACTCACAAGGACACCCAATGTAGTGGAGTGCAGCCCACCCAAACGATTTCATTTCAACCGAATTATGTCTTTAAAGACCCTGTTTCCAAATACTGTCACATTGTGATGTGCTGAGAATCAGAACTTCCACGTGTGAACTTGGCAGCCAGGGGCGGGGGGCGGGGGGGGGGGACACACAATTTAACCCATAATGGTGACCCTGAGGATAATGTTCATTAGAGCAGAGCGTGTGTTTAGTGACGAGCAATAGAAACTAATTCCTGCTGGTAAGTGCGAAGCAGCAGCAACAGCAACAGAAAGAAAGAAAAAACTCTAAGGCAGGAATGTAATCATGACCCATGAAGGGATAGGAACCAAAAACCAAAAAACTCTCAGAACTTCTCCCCCTCCACTCCTTCTGCTAATAGGTTTCTTCCCTGTCCACCTACCTCCTTTTCCTTCTCCCCATTTCACAGGATAGAATATGGTCTGTAGGCTTACAAGCCTACACAGGACAAATTTTACTATTTATCCCGATGAACCAGCTAGAAAACCCAGCCCTGATTTCCAGGGAAGAGACTCTGACTGTCCCAGCTTGGGTCAGGTGTTCACCATGGTCCCATTATAACGGGGCGCTGTGGTCATCTGTTTCCAATGTGGCTGCTCTGGGCTTCCCCATGATCTCTATAGGAAAGGAGGGAGACAGGAGAGGTAGAGATACATGATCATGGGCCTGAAAATAGGGCAGATGCTCTAACACTTGTCGCTCTATGGGTAAGAATGTTTGCATGTCCCACTCTTTTTTCAGACCCCAGGATATTGCTCCCCTGCTCACGAGCCTACTTAGATATTTCTCCTCTTGACGTGTAGACAAGAGGTAACTATAGCAACTGGATGTACAGGTAATTGCTATAAAACATTGCCCAGGGGTTGGAAAGTCATGGAGAAACTGATCCCTACATTCGACCAGGGCACTAGTTCACAGCTAAGGTGAGTTTCTTGTCTCCAGAACAATCAGTGTTTTACCTTTTAAAAATGAAGAAAAGTGTGTGTGCCACAATTCTGTCTGAAAGCTCGGGCATTGAAGTAGACCCAGGAGATGCAATTTCAAACAAGACTCACCTTTTCATCTTCCAGGTCTGTGACTTGGCTAGGTCTCCGTTGCCTCTAATCTTTTTTGTTATCTTGGCTTCAGCTGCCCACCATTTCCAGAAGCGGGCTGACGGGCAATGACCCAGGTTTAATGACACCACCCTTGGATCTAAAAAGACATCGTTCCTTCAGATGTGGCCAGTTCATCCCCTAAAGGACCATTCAGCCTGCTAGGCATCCCAGAACCTGGGATGATCTCCCTCTTCCTTAATTGCCTCTCTCCTGGAACTCACAGACACAAGAACAATACCCTTCCCTCTCTTTCTCTCTTCTAAACTAAATATAAAATTGGAATGACTCACTTTTGGAATTGTTGAGATAAAGAAGCAGACGTAATGTGGGGTTTTAGGGGCTCAGCTCTTCCTCTTACCAACAGTTTGGGAGACAGCTCCGTGAGGAGCCCTTGGAACCCGGGGCAAGGCTGCCGAGGTTCAAAGCCACGCTCCACCACTTACTAGCTCTACCTTAGATAAGTTATTAACCTCTCGGAGCTTCGCTTTCCTCACAGAGGTGTTGGGATTATTAAACAAGCTACTGTACCTGAAGTGTTTAGAGTTATGCAATTTATTGTTGTTACTACTGTTATAATACCAAATCTGGCCTGATGGGCCAAGGAGGGTTGGTCTCTGACAAGACACAGTGGCACTCCCCCTCCATTCCCCATTCAGGGCACTCTGCTCTCCTGCCTCCTTTTTTTTTTTTTTTCATCCTCTCTAGCACCTGAGCATCAGGGAGCCTCCTGCAACCTTCCCCATCAATACCCACCCGGAACTCACTCCCAAGGTAGCAGCCCTCTCCGAGAGCACTGTCTAAGAGGCAGTTCCATTTTCTCTGAGAAAAATACCTTCACTATCTTGTTTCCTTTTTTTGGATTTTTTTTCTACTTTTTCTCCCATAACGTGCATGCATCTATAGCCAACGAAGTTATGCCAGTTGTACAAAGGAGTAGTAAGATGCTGATGTCCTCAAGCTATCTCTGCCCCCACCACTCACTGCAGCTGAGTTTGGAGCCCCTCCTCTCTCACTGGACCATGACATCAGCCTTCCTACTTGGTCACACTATCAATACTTTAGCCAATCCACTGCCCATAGCATTAGGAGTAAGCTGGACAGTTAGGCAGTCAGGGCCAGGGTCTCCAACAAGAAAATATGGGGTCAGGACAGTTAAGATAAAACACCACTGACATCCTGTTTTGCAGCTTAGACAGGACCACACTAGCATTCTGCTTTGTAGCCTTTGCAGAAATGACTTCTGCAAAACATCCTAAAATAAGACCATTAACCACAAAGCATTTGTCACCATCACGGGCAAGGGGCAGTTAAGATATAAGTCTCCAGATGTCAGCAAAAAAGACCATCAGCACATAGACATTAACTTAATAGGTACACAGATGTGTGACCCAAAGCCCTGATGGGTACAACTCAGCACACCCTGGTTGCTTAAGATAGTTCTGCAAAAGAGCTCCTAAAACCACTAAACTTAGAAACTCCAATGGCAACCCTCTTGGGTCCCCTCCCTCTCTGAGAACTTTACACTCTTGCTCCATAAAGTTTGCTTTGCTGCCCACCACTCTTCGTCTGGTCTACCTCTTCATTCTTCCAAGTGGCATAACCAAGAAATCCTGCAACGATAGTCCTAGCATAGGCTCTTCCTAAACATTTAATCACAAAGTAAGTATTTCCAGATTTAAAAACGTTTAAATGTTTCAAAAATGTTCCAAAAATTCTTGGCATGGCCCAGAAGCCTGCTTCTAGCCCCAACATACATTCTCAGTCTCGTCTCCTACCATCCCACTTTCCCATCACCCTACACTCTAGCCAGTGAAAATCAGAAGCCATTTTGTGTAAATCGTATGTTTCTTCCAGCAGGAATATTCCAGCCTTCGACTCCTCCACCTAGCTAACTCTTACTTATTTTTCAAGCTGCCACTCAGCAAACATCTCCTCTAAAAACCGTCTATGTATCTCCCCAGAAATAATCAATAATGCCTTCCTCTCTATTCACTTTGTCATATATAAAGTGCCCTAATATTAGTTTTCTAGATTCTCTCCCACATTTAAAAAAAAGAAAAAAAAACCTACTCTATTGACATATGACTGACATACAAAAAGTATAAAGAATTCTTACAACTCAGTAGCAAAAAACAAAGAGCCCCACTAAAAGATGGGCAAAGGACCTGAATAGACATTTCTTCAAAGAAGACATGAGATTTGAAAAGATGCTCAACATCACTAACCATCAGGAAAATGCAGCTCAAAACCAAAATGAGCTATCACCCCACACCTATTAGGATGCCTATCATTAAAAACGACAAAAAAGGGGCGCCTGGGTGGCTCAGTGGGTTAAAGCCTCTGCCTTCGGCTCGGGTCATGATCCCAGGGTCCTGGGATCGAGTCCCACATCTGACTCTCTGCCTAGCAGGGAGCCTGCTTCCTCCTCTCTCTCTGCCTACCTCTCTGCCTACTTGTGATCTCTCTGTCTGTCAGATAAATAAATAAAATCTTAAAAAAAAAGAAAGAAAGAAAGAAAGAAAGAAAGAAAAGATAACAAGTGTTGGCGAGGATATGGAGAAAAAGGAATCCAGGTACTGTGTTGGTGGAAATGTAAGTTGGTACAGCCATTACGGAAACAGTATCAAGCTTCCTCCCCACTTTACCGTAAGTTCTTTGAAGACAGGAATCATGTTCAATCAATCTTGGTACCTCCCTCAGCACCAAGGCCCGAGGAGAGTAGGAGTGTTAGAAAGATGTGATGAATGAATGAACGAGGGAGGAGGAAGGTGCTATTCTTTACGTACAAAGATGACATCACCACAACCCTACCAACAGACTTCACTGTTGTCCCCGTTTCCCAACATTGGCATGGATCATATGGATAGGTCCCTATCCCTCATCCTTGGTAACTGTAGGCCCAATGATGACAGAATGGCTGCGTGAGAGCCTTCAACTAGGCACAAAGGACTAGGGACAAAACTAGGCTCTACCCTTGAAGAAAATTCTAATCTCGGTCTCTATCAGTGTCACCCACTCGCCGGCTGAACCCGGGCCCTTGCTCAAAGTTAGCTCACAGCATAGTCTGACAGTGGGGTTGAGAAATGGAAGGACAGATCTTCTCCAACCTGCAATAAAACTGAAAGAGCATGTGTGCTCCATCTCAGTGGATGGAAGACCTTCTTCCTCCCCGCCTGCCTACCTTTCTGCTTCCTTCTTTTCATAAAAAATAGCAAAGATGCTGGTATAAACATGAACATAACAACTCTGGTGGTTGATTAAACTCTTCATCTTCACTCCCTTGCTAATCAACTACAAAAGCCTTCGATACACACACCAACCTCAGAAAGATTTTATCACTTAATTACTATGAAACAACCCCACAGGTTAACGCATGCTTGATCTCAAAGGAGTGGCAGTAACCATTATGTTATTAATATCAGTTTCACAGCTAGAAACAAGTAGAGAGAATTCAGGCCCAGAAATATGGCACAAAGTCTGAGTTAATGGGATGTGCTCCCTGCCCCCACCCCAATACTATTCCCCAAAACTCAACTTACCATTTTGCTATGGTCTGAAATTCTGGAACCAGAAATGTATTCCTCTGGGGTTTTTGTTTGTTTGTTTTTTCTGTTAAAATGCAAAGACCATATAGGTAGATCACATATCAAACCACGGTCAATCATTTATGCCTAAGAGAAATCTAAATAAATTTAGCCACTTTTCTAGGGCATTGGTGGTTACAGAGGCTAGAGAGGGAATATGGGGAAGCAGTGACTTGAGTAACTGAGGCAGGCCTATCATCCTGTATTGAAAACAAGCATAAAGAGGACTGAGGGTCTGAGAGCAATCCTTACTCGGTTCACACGTGTACTTCCTGCTTGGCATTGATAAAAGTGTATGTAGACAATTGTATGGCAGTAAGAGGTTGAGGGGTCTGACTGCAGCTCAAATCCTATTCTGTAGGACTGAGTTACTGAGATCTGCTGCCTCTAATTTTGCATCATCACTGGCATCCAAAGAATGAGGCAGCGTGAATCCAGCTTGTGTTTCACTGTTTATGGTGTATTTGTTCCTGACAGGCTCTGGGTCAATAACTTTTCATAAGTCAAATCACAATATAGGTACTCCAGGAGAGAATTTGTGAGATCATCTTGAACAGTGAATAAATATGTCTTGACTATTTTGTATAAGTGCATGCTTTTTTACATCAGCCTTGCTTGCTAAGAGGTACACTCACAGTGTATGCTGCCTTTCCCTCTGGAAGGCAGAATATTTAGAACTCTATGGCAACTTCTGATTTAATTTACAAAATGCCTGCTCAGGTGGGCAAGGTTCTGCAGAAGAGTCCTGGTGATCTCCATATGCCTGTGTGAAATGCACAGAATAAATATGATCATCTCCAAACCGCTAAGAGATTTGCTCGCCCGACAAGTTGGTAGAGAAACAAGCAGACAGACTCTTCTCTTGGGAAACCCAGAGGATGCCAGGAACTAGGTAAGAGACTCCTTATAGCTACAGGCTCTTATCATAAGAACAACTGATAAAAAGGTATTTGAACAAAAGCCTCAGTTTCATTGAAATAGTTAATGGAAACTCAAGAATCATGATGTCTACCATTGTGTTACATAACGTTAGACACTCAAGATTCGTCCAACACAGGTCAACAAGGTAAAGATTGTTGTGAATAGAAAAGCACACCTTATATCTCAACAACATAACTTGGTTTGCACATGATGATCCTTAAGAATATTTTCACTAACAAAAATAATTGGCTTAAAGCAGTACCAGGAGTGAACAAAGAACTTGGAAACAAGGGCGCCCACTAACAGACAAACCAAAGAAAGGGATCACTGAATAGGAGAAAGGAAAAAGTCTACGAGGCCTTTCCAGAAACACAATCAATGATGTTGGCACATTGGGACCTCAGTTGGACCCCGAGCAAATACTCCTCAAAAGGAATCTGCCTCCTTTTGCTTTGAATCTGCACTCAGCCATCTACTGATTAATAATATTGCTCAACACCCAGAACAGGGGCCACCCAAGCACATGCAGGAGTTTTCTCTTGTAAACAATTATGTTGGCATCCGAGTTTATCTGCGAATCTCATGTGAATTGACAGGTGAGTATTCACTGCTTTAAATCCGAGCAATTCTAAGTATACCGATAAAGCCCAGTCCTTGCAGTTCGTGGACAGTGAAAGCGGCTGCTGCATTTTACCACGGAGAATTTCTGTGTCTCTATCCTTTCCTTTCCCACTGATCTTTTTCCATTTTCCCACTGTTGTTTGAAAGGCTAATTTCCTTCAATGGTAGGACGCATATACAGTATCTATCCCATACCGAAAGAGCTAGTTGATCCTTTTTAATAGTGCGATTAAAAACCTATTCGAAATGGTTATGTAGCAGTGCAGAGATGCAAGACCAGACTTCATGATTTTTAGAAACACCAAATCTTAAGCTTTCCTAGTGCCACTTTAAGCATCTGAGAAAAAGCTATGGGCCCTCTCTCCACTGAAATGCACAATCACAAGATTTGGAGTTTGTGGGTGGCCCACCAATTCCATCTATAGACTGCTACTTAAGAAGTCTGATCTCAAGCAAACCCTTCATTTTGCAGATGGGGAAACTGAGGCTCAGTGAAAGGAAATGACTAACTCAAGGATTACATGACTTGTTACAGGCAGACACAGAATGAGGTCTTTAATGTCTTCCCATCAACATGCGTAGGACCGAGTATTTTTTCACTTTATAATGAGGCTTGTTGACATCCAGTAGACACAGTCGTCCGCAGAAAAAGGTCAGTCCATTCTGCTCATGCACCAGCCTATCCTGGGCCCTGGAAAGATCTCCTCACCCAGCCAACCCCCATGGAGTCGTCCAATTCCTGAGTCTTCATTCATATATTTTAAAAGGGCCGCTGAAGGAGGGAAGTAGAGCTGGCCAAACCAAACTGGAGAGGGACCCAGGAATTACCAGAGCTTCCTCGAGCAGCAACCTGAGCTACACATGACGCAAACTTTTGGTGTGCACAGAGATTTCGGTCAAACAGATGTGAGATTATGGAAAGAAAATAGACAATTTTCCTGAACTAACCAGGCTGGCCATGAGAACAGACCATGTAAGAGACCCAGGGAGGCTTCCCCTCAAGCCATTCCTCTGTAAAACATGAACTAATGTGTCTTTGAGATTTTATATTTCATGAAGTGCTTTCGGGTACAGAAATCAACTGAAGAAGGAAAAATAAAAGGGAGGGAAGGAGCAGCAAATCCTTAACAGTAAATGTTTTACTTCTAAAATCAGACTCAGAGTAGTTAAGTAATGTACAAAGCCATAGAGTAATTATCAGGATTCAAATCCTGATATCTGAGTAAAACCCTATTTTACAGATGACAGATTTAGATTCTAGAAGGTGAATTTGCTGCCCTCGTTCATGCAGCTCCTGAATTTTGGAGCCTGAAAACTCGCGTGTTCATGTCCTACAGCAAGCTGCTAATTCCATGGGGTCCATGTGTCTCAACACAGAAAGCAAGGCACGAAAATGAGAATCACGCGGTTGCCCATTCTTTGAGAAACACGGGTCGTGAGTAGGGACTCTCAGAGACCAACCGCATTCCCCACACCCGGGAGTTTGTTAGAACGGCAGCTCCTGGGCCCACCCCTGACCTAGGAATCAGAAACTCCACGGTGGGGGCACCCAACGCTGTTTGACGAAATTGTCCAGGTGGTTAAGACCCACTTAGCCAGTGGCATACTCTCCTTTCTCACGCCCTGCATAAAAGAAACTCATTTACACTTGAACCCTTTCTAGAACAATTCTAACACCTGAAACCTCAGCTTAGGAATCGTGGCAAGGGATTCAGTATGTCCTCCAAGTCCCTCAGACCTGGCAGGAATCCAAACCCCACAGCAGTTGATTATGCCTCATAATTCATTTGGTCCCTTTCCCCCAGGCACAGTCAGAACTCACAGGGCTCAAGAATGGTTCAAAGAACTCAACCCCGAAATTGTCCTCAGAGATCGCTTCCTACTCAAGAGGGAAACGATGCCCAACAATATCGTTTGCTTAGAAACATTTCACAACTCCAAATTTTTTTTTTATTTTTATTTTTTTTATGGAGGAGCTTATATTAGAAAATAGAGTTTCCTCCAAGAAACCCAGCAGGGTAGGTTGTAAGACTCTGCTTCGGAGCTGAGCTTGGCAACATGATGTTGGTATGTGGGCCTTTCACAGTTTCCGTATTTCTTGGTGGGTGGTTTGTTTTATGACACTAAATGTTCTTCTCAAACAGGTGTTGGCTGGATGGAATAAAACTAATTAGTTCGATCTTGGGGAAAACTGAGCCTATATGCTGGAATTCAGACTCTTGTCTGCATTTGTTATTTGCTTGAATTACAAGAGTATTCTAACAAGGGGTGAAAATGTATTACTTTTCTTGGAGTATGCTATATTTTATCATGGAAAACACAATCAGTGGTACCAAATACAAGTATAATGTTCGCTGGTTAAACCAACACGGTCCTGTGTCTCCCAATTTATTGCTTAGCAATTGAATTTACCTGGAGCCCAGCTGCGGGTGAAGATTTTGCAAGGAACGATGCAACATTGCCACCATGTGGTCCCTGTCTAAAAATGGCAGCGGCAGAAAGAAGATCCACCCCCATTGCCATCGACGCCCTGCTTCCCAGCCCTCCCTACGTGCTTAATCCTTGTGTTTGCAGCTCAGCAATCAGCTGGATGAGGAGAGACGAGACTTATTTTCAGATGGACACAAGGCATTAATCAGACAGTGCAATAGTACCGGGTAATCAGCTTACCCTTAGGAACTCCCATTTTCACCTCTTGTTCAATATATTCTGTTCTTTCCCTCCCCTGTTCGTTTCTCCTTAGTAGCTATAATAGGACTCCTGCTGAATTGGACTCATTACCATTCCTGAATCTCAGCTGCTGTTATTTAGTGCCCTCTCCCCTATAGAACCCCCTCCCACACACACACCCAGCTCAAATCATGGGCCCCACAACCATTCTGATCCTCCAGGCTGCACAAAGTCTATGCCCAATGTTTAAGAACTAAATCTCACCCTGGTCTGTAGGAGGGAAAGGAGGAGGAGGAGGAGGAGGAGAAAGTGGAAAACTCAGAAAACTTTAACAGTGATCCCTCCAGCAGGTAACCTGCTTGTTCTTTGACATTTCTTACCTTTTTATGAATCATGTGGGAGTTTTCAGTTAGTATAAATATCAAAGAATCTCACGAGCCACCTATAACTTTAGGAGAAAAAGAATTATTTTTCCAGATGAACCAAAGACCTATATGGGTAAGCTTATTTATCTGCAAAGAAGAATTCCCAAGACTTGATTAGGGTTCCAATATCACATGATGACTTACAATCAGCCAGTGAAAACCTTGAGCATGTACCATGTGTACATGGTACCATGTGCCACGTATGTTTTACAGGTAATAACCAAAACAGACACGGTGCCAGCTCTCACGTTGTTCCCCGTTCAGAAGGGAAGACACGTATTTAATTTAATCTTTTTTAAGATTTTGTTTATTTTACAGAGAAGGGGAGAAAGGGAAGGCAAGCACAAGCAGGAGGAGTGGCAGGCAGAGGGAGAAGCGGACACCCCACTGAGCTGGGAGCCCGATGCGGACTCGATTCCAGGACCCTGGGATCATGACCTGAGCTGAAGGCAGACGCTTAACCAACTGAACCACCCAGATGCCCCTAATTTAAAAGATGGTAGAGGAGATCCCTTCGACAAAGGAGAAGTACAAAATACAATGGTTAGCTCCCCCTAGGGGATTTTCTCATCTCTCCCAAGAGGAGGCAGTACAGGATCACCAGAAGAGCATGGCTTTTAAATCAGATCTAGATTTGAGTTCAAACCTTCCCACCCATCAAGCTGGGGACCTGGGCAGGTCGCCTCAATTCTTGAAGGCCCAGTTTTCCTAGCAATAGAATCAGTTCATAAATCTCTACTTCGTGGGGGGATAGTAAGAGGATTAATGGTGATATTTCTTGAAAGCATGCACAAGTTCTTGGCACAGGAAGATGTATGGTAGCCCCCTCCCCCACTTCAACCAGCACACTTCTAATAACAAGGGTCCCTTCATAGCATCCTCTCATGCAATTTGACCTTGCAGCTGGTGTGGATGTAAAGACTGAAGGCTAACTAAATATCCAAGAAAAATCTGGTCATCCCATATTTCTACAGTTACCCCCATATTATTAGTAACCCTATTGTCTGTCAGGACCTGGCTAGGTCCTCCTTGTCCATGCTATTTCTCATTCTCAAAATTGGCTATTTCTAATTCTCAAAATACTTGCTTTCAAAGCTAAATACACACACAGACACACACTCCTAGTGTCTGAGAAAGTGCACTATTTGCAATGGGAGTTGGAGAATCTCTTTCACTCCCATACTGTGGCTGACAGCTTTAGAGTTTCTTATTTTTTTTTTTCTAAAGTTAAATTCAAAGTGGCTTTTACCCTCCTGCCTGGAGATGAGTTGGCATTGAATGTAAATTGAGACATTTGGGCTGACCAGGAGAAGGCAGTGTAGGGGACTGTTCTATGGGAATAAGCATGTTTTGTTTGTTTGCTAACAGCTCTAGCCAAACCTCCTGCCAGTTGTTTCAGGCTCCCAGACGCTCTGAAGCAGCTGGGAAGCTTTTCTCCCACATTCCCTCCACCTTGGGAGGCACTGCCTCCTGCGGACACTTTTGTAAACAGAGGTCTGAGCTGGGAGCTTACAGAGAAAGCTGGGAGATACTCATTCCTACAGAATTCTAAGAAACACAAAACACACACTGTAGCACGATCAATATTCACTTATGCTATACTCACATGTGCAAAAACAAATAGCCTTTTTATTCCTCTGTAATTGATCTGGCTTCCTTCACAGGCCCGCACCCAGTTGACAGCAGGAAGGGGGAAAAAAAAAAAAAAAGAAATGTTTGTCCAGCCTAGCAATCTCGTTTTTGTGGGTAGCACCTCTCTGCTTGGATGACTTGGATGACACGCTCAGTGTTTCAGAGGCTGATCCCCTCTTCCTCCTAGGATGGCTCCTTTGAGGATGGGAAGATCCACGGGACTTCTGTGACCTCCAGGTACAGAGGGCAGGTGGCTGGGGTCCTTAAGATGTGGGTTGACCTCTGCTGCCGCAGGCTCAGGCTGGGCTGACCCCGGAATGGAGACCACTGAGGCCTGACCCCATTCCCTGGACATTCTGCTGATGCCTCTGAAGTCTATGGCTGGCCTGACCATCTACATTCAGATCTTGCTGGCGCGGCACACATACCCCTGAGGCCTGGCCGGAGAGCCTTGACCTGCTGTCTTCAGCAACACCGGCTGCCCTGCCCACTGAAGCAACCCCTTTCTACCAAGCTCCTGAGTCAGGCTCTGTAATCCAGGGCCAACTGAGTGGCTCGCTTTGGGGACATGAGGAATTCTTAGGTCCCTTCAGGCCACTTGAAAATTACAGCTGGTTTAGAAGATCCAGGCCCTCCTCGACCTAACCGGGATGTGCTGACCGGTGCCCTCTAGTGACCATACCCACAGGATCCTGCAAACCCAGAAGAGCCCAGATAGACCCAGAATCCCAAACCCACTGCAAGTGTTATACTCTCTCTCTCTCTCTTTCCCCAGGTCTCCAGGTCTCAGGTCCAGAAAAGAGAAATTCAAAACCATGTGTTTCTACCCCATGCCTGAGGGGTAGACTGTGGATTTTCCACTTTCCCTGCAAATTATTATCTTCCTGGACATCAAGTCTGCCCTACCTGTCGAAGGCGGAGGGAAGAGCCTCTGGGTGTGGAAATCTCTGTGCTTTAATCCACTGAGGCCTCCTCTTGATGGGGGGCGGAGGGGCTCAGGAAACCTTCTCCTCGCTCGACAGAGGCCTTATCTAGCTGCAGAATCAAAAAATACTACTTTAAATACCAAATCCAGAATATTAACTTTTTCCCTTTGCAGGCCTCTGGTAACCCCTCTAAGAAGTTAAGAGGATGCGGGACGCCTGGGTGGCTCAGTTGGTAGAGCAGCTGCCTTCGGCTCGGGTCATGATCCCAGCGTCCTGGGATCGAGTCCCACATCGGGCTCCTTGCTCGGCAGGGAGCCTGCTTCTGCCTCTGCCTCTGCCTCTGCCTCTGCCTCTGCCTGCCTGTGCTCGCTCTCTCTCGCTCTCTCTCCCTCTCTCTCTCTGACAAATAAATAAAAATCAAAAAAAAAAAAAAAAAGAAGTTAAGAGGATGCTTCAGTCATCTAGGGAGAAGATGATGCATAGAGAAATGCAAAATTAAGTTAAAACAAATTTCAAAACATCATCCTGTCCTGTAATATTCCCCCAGCTCTTCGGTTAAATTCTCCAGATCTTTCCCCAGTACCTGCTACCATCCTCAAGATTAGAAGAAGTGCTACAGGAAGTACAGGAGAAACAGAAGGCACGGTGCCAACCTCAAGGAAACTTCAATCTAATAGTAAGAAACCCTCTTGAATAGTTATAAAAGGTAAGAGCTGACTTGCCTGAACGAGGGGTAAAGTCAATAAAAGCTCTAACTGGCAGTTCAAAAGGCACTCTCCCGACCCCCAATTTCCCTTCCATTTCTGCTATTGTGAAGTTCTTTATGTTTTTAATCTCTCCGCTGCTTGAAAGCAAAGCACTGAAGCAAAGAGAAAGCCAGCCACGGCTTGTGCATGTCTGCAGACAACCCTATTGCCAGGAAGAGCAATTCCCCAGAGTAGAAGCCTAGTGGCTAAGGACACCTACCCCCGCCCCGTAACACGGCTGCATATGCCATTTGTGCCTATAATTATTGTGATGACTTCACGGGTCACATAAGGCTTTACCAAGCAAACAGACACGAATTAAATATTATGCAAAATGTCTCCTTCCCGTGCAGTCTTCTATATGCGACATAGAGTCCACGGAAAGAAAAGTCTTACATCGAGGATTTTGACCTGTCTGCTTTAATTTCAGCAAGACCCCTTCAGAGAATGGTAGAGGTTGATTTTTTTTTTTAAGTCAACTTTGGTAGACCGAAGACTTAAAAGGACAGAACCAAATGTTTCCAGGAGTTACCTTGGCTCGTGTGTGTGTGTGTGTGTTTTCCTTCGTGCCTTGTTTAGGATTAGCCGCAACACGTAATACGCCAAAGAGAGCATGGAAAGTCACATTCGGAAGCCAAAATATCTTTACTGAATTTTGCACAGTGGTTTTGAGGATCACTTAGATTTCCACCAAAAGGAAAACACCACCACCAGGAGAAGAACAGGAGACATGCTGACAGGGTCCCAAGGACAGATGACAGATAGGAAGAAGGGAAGGTCACTGATCAGGGACTTCCAAAGAAGCTTTTCTATCCCCAAATTCCGGTCTTCACAGGCTCCCCTGGTTTTCTTTATCCTTTTGCTCAATGACCTCCTCCAGCAAACAGATCCTGCAATGGTCTCAATGTCCGGGTCCCTACCCCACAGTGTCATGCTATTAGGAAGTGGGACATTTGGGAGGTGATTAGAATTGGAGGAGGGCGGGGTCCTCCTGAGGGGAGTCGGTGCCGTTGGAGGAGGTCATCCTCTACACACTGTTCTAGCGACTCTGCACTCATGGGATAGCCTTTGATCACCTCCTTCTGTTTCCTTTGAAAAATCAAAGACTGATTTATCCATGGAGCTCCCATCTGCAGTAAGGGGACCTTTTCTTCCAAAGAATTTTGACTTTGTCAAGCTCCTCCTGTCCCGGTGTCTCCTCCATCACGTGGTTAGGATCCCTATAAACCCATCCACCATCTTTTCCCATCACCAGGCATCTCTCCCAACGCTGCTCATACTTGCTTTTCCATTCCAAGTTCTCCCTTTGCAAGACTTTCCCCAGAGCATCTAGGGTCTCTGGTTATTCAGAAGCACCTCCTTGCATGAGGGTCACCGGGCAGAGCTGGACCCTGGCCTCAGGGCACCCAGGGAATGGTCCGCCACATGAGCAATTTCGACTCCTATGAAATCAAGCTCCATCAGCTTCATTTCCAGTGGGAGGCTGATTTGCAACTTGATTTAGTCTCAGGGGCCACAGGAGCCCATTTATTAGGGCTGTCTTTCAGGAATGGGTCAACTTTGCGGCATAAAAACTATTTGCTCAGGAAAAACAAACAAAAATATTTGCTCAGGGCAGACTCTTTAAATGAGAAAGTTCTAAACTGCTCCAAATAGTCCTCCTGCATCCTGTGCCTAGAATATCAACAAAGTATCTGAAGGTCTTCTCTTTGAGGTCCACAGAGGCGCTGGCCCTTGCTGAGAAGGAGGGACACCGGCTCACTGCCCAGACTGCCCCCCGGAATTCAGGAGCCAAAAAAATTCACTTCCCACCTCCCTGGCTGCTCGTCTAGCCTCCGCTGCTATTTTGGCTTTAAATATATCCTCAGGAGATTCCAGTTTGCATCCGAAATTGCAAAGACCGATGAAGAATAGATTTGGTCCCCAGGAGAGAAGCAGGTGAATTGAAGAGGGGGTGTATAAAAGAACATACATAGTCCTCTCATTTCTCTTGAGCTCAGCTTTTACGGCTTCATTTAAGAATTTTGTGATTTGCCAGAAAATCAGGCAACTCTTCATATATTAAATTAGAGAATGCATGCTACAGACAAAAGAACATAAATGTTGGTTGTTGGTGTTTTTTCATAATGTTTTTGCTTTTGTTCCCCCTCTACTTTGCAAGTTGTTAATATTTGACTCTCTTGGTTCAAGTTCATCTAACATCTTTGTGTCAGATGTCTTAATTTCTTGCCAAGTAATGGAGGGTAACGTGCTAGCAGAACAGGTGACTGTCTAATGCAAAGTGCAGCTGAATTTTACTTGAAATATATTTTACTCGAATTATAATCCAAGTAAGATAAAATCCTTCACCATCCCCACGTCCTTTTCACATGACCTGCTGTCCACAGTTCTCTGCGAAGATCCTCAGGCTTCAAGGAACCTCAGGAGGTCATGAAAACAGATTGCTGGGTCCATCCCCAGAGTTGCTGGCTCGGGAGGTCTGGGTTGGGATCTGAGAATTTGCATCTCCAACTCGAGTTCCTAAGTGATGCTGATGTTCTTGTTGTAACAGTAAATATGAATTTGAAATTTTTTTTTAAAAATTAATTCTCGGGGTACCTGGGTGGTTCAGTCAGTTGAGCGTCTGCCTTTGGCTCAGGTCATGATCCCAGGGTGCTGGGATCGAGCCCCGCATTGGGTTCCCTGCTGGGTCGGAAGCCTGCCTCTCTCTCTCTCCCTCTGCGACTTGTGGTCACTTGCTCTCTGTCTCTCTCTTTCTCTGTTGAATGAACAAATATAATCTTTAAAAAAAATTAATTTGGGGTGCCCCGGTGGCTCAGTCAGTTAAGCGTCTGCCTTTGGCTCAGGTCATGATTTCAGGGTCCTGGGATCGAGCCCCGCATCAGGCTCCCTGCTCGGCGGGAAGCCTGCTTCTCCCTCTCCCACTCCCCCTACTTGTGTTCCCTCTCTCACTGTGTCTCTTTCTGTCAAATAAATAAATACAATCTTTAAAAAAAAATTAATTCTCCTTGAGGTGAGGAAAATGCAAAAAGACCTTCCCCCACTCCCTTGTTCTTCCCTTGTTCTGTCCCTGGTTCTTGCCAATTTTACAACCCAGAAATGTTTCCTCAAGGACCAAGGAGTCATTTCTTTGAAACGTAATCATCAAGAAAGATAGGGCCCCATCTCACGTTCCTGGAAGGGTAAGAGCCTAACTTCATGGATCCATATTACAAATCCACCTTCTGTCATAAAGATATTAGAAATTTACTTTTCCTTTGAATAAAGGCACCTAGCAAACACAAATCGTCATTCCAATTATCAGGTGGATTTGGGATGAACTATGTGTGGCAAAAAGTGCTGTCACATCCTCTTACTTGAGGACTAGTTATCATTTATCTTGAGAACATGTATGTAATGGGTTATATCTGCTTGGCTATATTAAAAGGGTGAGTTCTCAGGGCACCTGGGTGGCTCAGTCAGTTAAGCGGCTGCCTTCCACTCAAGTCATGATCCCGGCGTCCTGAGATCGAGTCCCACGATGCTGCTTCTCCCTCTCTCCTTGCCCCTCCCCCCACTTGTGTTTCTCTCGCACACTGCTCTCTCTCTCTCGCAAATAAAATAAAAAATTTAAAAGTGTGAGTTTTCTTTCTGTCTTTGTAATTTCTTAGCAGATTGCCTGTGATGCACATCACATTCTAGTTTAATACTTAATTTAAAAAAAAAAACTGTTTTCTCTTTTATCTTTGTGGAGATGTTACTGGATTGCCAGGAGGCTTTGTTTTTCTTTCTTTTTTTTTTTTTTAAATGTTCCAAACTCTCTGTTTTGAATACTTACCATGTTTTTGCTTTTTAAAATATTTTAATATTATACCATGGAATCAATGTAAAAATTAAACACAACTGAATGCTATTTAGTTGTTCTGGATTAGACAAATAGGGATTAAGTCAGGAAGGATGGTAATTCTGGAATATTCTGATCATCTTCAACACAACTGATTATTATAGACCTTGGTTTCTCCATCAGAACAAGGAGGATTATGCAACGTATGTTAATCAATTACAGGATTCAGAAGATGTTTAAACATCTTCTCAGTATGTTCCAAAGTACAGTAAACATCTGGCTTAATCACACACCAACTATAGATAGGACTTCCTATCTTTAAAGCTTTTTTTCTTTCAAAAATAAAATAAAATATAATAATAATATAATATAATAATAAAATATAATATAATAAATAATATATATAATATAATAATAAAATAAATAAAAAGACCATAGATTTGGAAGCAAAGAGATTTGGTTTTAAAACCGGGATAAGCCATTAACAGTGGGAGTTTGGTCAGGTTATTTAACCTCACTGCAGAGGTTCCTCAGGTGAAAGTGAGTTAAAATCAGAGAAGCTACTACTGTCAGGGAGGAGTAGCGTCTCGTACTGTTACATAATTTCCCCATCCAGCTCTGTCATTCAAAGGGATCAGAGTTCTTAGCTGCGCAGTCGCCAGTGTCTCTGTTCATGACCTTCGTAATTTGTCCTCTTCAAGCAACAAAACAGAAGTTGCCAAAGTGCCCTCACAAATGATCATACAACCAAAAAGCCAATAAAACTCATCCTGGCTTCCAGATAAGAAACAGACCTTTTGGTTTGTCCCTTTAAGAAATGAGAATTCTGGGGCGCCTGGGTGGCTCAGTGGGTTAAGCTGATGCCTTCTGCTTTGGTCATGATTCTGGGATCCTTGGATTGAGCCCCGTATGGGTCAGGGCTCCTTCTGCCTCTCGTTCTTCCACTCCTCCCTGCTTACGTTTTTTCCCTGTCTCTCTCTCAAATAAACAAATTAATCTTTAAAAAAGAAGAAGAAGAAGAAGAAAAGAGAAATCAGGATTCTGGATCCACCACACAGCCAAAAATAAAATAAAAACTCAACAGCAGCTCACTCCTATCAGAGAGGCTTACTGCTTTCACCCAATTCATCATTCTCTGGGACAAATCAGCATCATGATAGCACGTTTCAAATTAATTAAAAGACATTTCTTTCCATCCAAGGTATAATCAAGGCAATTTACTTCCAAACATAATCAAGAAATTACATAAAGGAAGATTAACCATATGAGGAATTTTTTCATGTATGAAGTTAATTGATTTTCATATTTTTTTTAATGTTTCCAATAAGGATTCTGAAAGACTGGGTTTTCTAAAATGTCTCAACTCAGCGGAGTTTTGAAATACTTCTCCAAAGGAGATCACACTTTTTGCCAAAAAGAGCTCCCAGGCTGTGGAGGACACTGGGGCACTTAATGCATTTGTCGTGGACCTGCTGCTACATTCAGGGTTCCTGGAACTCTTGGTCAGTATTCCTTCTGAACATGCTGAAAGGGGCAGGAAGAACAATGAAAACATATCCTCTCAGGAAAGCTTGGAGCAACGCATCTGAACCATCCAGGTGGAGGCGAGACCCTTAGCATCTCTTAGAATGGGAGAAGAACCAGGGATGAAAGATGCTAGCCGTGTTTGCTCATCTCTGATTTTCGGGGGCAGAAAAACAAAACTGTTCACCTGCAATTATCAGGAGGATTGGTACCCTCTGCCAAGAGCCAAATAAGAGCTTTATTTAGACAGCAGACACAACTGTCATGACAATGGGGATTTGAAAAGGTTTCCCTGGTCCCAAATCTCTAGCTAGCATTTCCATAACCCCTCAAATTTACTTCTGAGTCACTCTAGGGAAGCCCTCTCTGACCCAAATATTGTGGGAGGGCAACATTACAGGACCATGAACAGTCATCATGCATGTTTGCCCGGTATCTTGACAATTAAGGATCCCTTTTATTATAGCTTCTACACACGTCTGTGGAGTCCATGTACCGAAGGAGCTTGCCAATCAAACTAATAGCATTTATTAACAATCCTCTGTTCCCTATGTTTTTTAACTAATACAGGACAAAGAAAATGGCAGTGTAAGCTATGGTCAGCACAGAGCTACCAACATCACTACAGTGATTTGATGTAATCCCAACCAAAATCCAGGAAGAGCGGTTCAGAGACAAAATTCCTAAGCCAGAGCACCTGGACTAGAATCCCAGTTCTGTCACTTGCCAACTGTGTGACTTTGGGAAAGTTACACAACCTCCCTGTGCCTCAATTTTCTCATCTGTAAGCTGCTAGTAATAACAGTACCAACCAATAGGGTTGTTAGACTAAATGTGTTAATATGAAGAACTTATAGCACTGAAACATAGTAAATGCTAATTTATGTTAGCTCTAAGTTTTTTTTTTAAACAAGTTTATTTCTCAAAATATCTCCAGGAAATGCTCCTAGAAACTTGTGTTCCTGGATATTTGGACCTCGTGAACGACTTTACATAGAGGCCTTTTAAAAATTCACCTTGGGGTACCTGGATGGCACAGTCGGTTAGGTGTCAGACTCTTGATGTCAGCTCAGGGTTGTGACCTCCGTGTCCTGAGATTAAGGTTGTGAGATCAAGGCTGTGAGATTAAATTCTGTGACAGGCTCAGCACTTAGCATGGACTCTGCTTGAGTTTCTCTCTCCCTCTTCCTCGGCGCCCCCTGCTCGAGCATGTGGACTTGCTCTCTCTCTCTCAAATAAACAAATCTTTTAAACACTTTAAAATAATAAGTAATTCATCTTGTTTTCACATGACTCTCACCAATGTAATTAATCATATCATTAACACCATCTCTCTGCCCCAGGTGAGATGAAAACAAATACAAGTTATCTGCAGTAGACTGTCTCAGGAACACTGATCTAGATCTTTTAAAATGACTATTTCTTCATTCAATAAGTGTTACTAGGATGTACCCATTATTTCTGTCCCCCCCGTTTTATTTGGAAACTCAAGATATGACCTTTTGTCTAATAGGAGACATGCACTTGGAAGAGAGAGCAGTAATAGAAGGGCAGGAAAAGTCCATTGGTTCCATCAGATTTCTGGGGGAAATAGGTCAAAATGTCCTAACTGCTAAACTATGTTACTATGCCCAGAGAAAATGAAGTATCCAGTAATCCTGGCATAAAGAAAGATCTCTGAAAATGACAGTGGCCTGATCTTTCTAAGTGCTGATATGGATAAGTATCCAGAGGATAAGACAGCTGGGCTGTGCAATCCCCACGCCAGCCAACCTTAGGGCCACAAGCACTTGGGAACAGCCTCTGTAGACAGACACCCCCTGCTTCCGTCAGTTTCCAATACTGGCTCTGTGACCTTTTTTTTTTTTTCCCCCTGGCTCTTTATTCTTAAGAAGACACTCTGTGGCATGATTTCCTCATTTTTAAATTAGAGATAATACCTGCACCTACTTTATAGGATTTTATAAGGATTAAATGACTTAATGTATGTAAAGCTCCTAGAACAGTGCCTGACACAGACTGTGTTACCTAAGTCTAAACTATTATATTTATTTAAAAAAAAAATACAAATTCCTAGGTTTCACCCCAGTTCTAGTGAATCTGAATCTGCCATTCTCCCCTGAGTGATTCTGATGTGGAACAGCTTTGGGAACTACCGATTGGTAGTTACCGATTATTATTATTTTAAATGAAAATATCATTTGGTTATTTCACTTAAAATATCTCCAAATGGGGGATGCCTGGGTTGCTAAGTCCATTAAGTGGTTGCCTTTGGCTCACGCCATGATCTCGGGGTCCTGGAAGTGAGCCCCACATCAGGCTCCCTGCAGGGAGCCTGCTTCTTCCTCTCCCATTCCCCCTGCTTGTGCTCACTTTCTCTCTTTCTCTTTCTCTCTGTCAAATAAATAGATTTTAAAAATCTTTTAAAAAATAAAATATCTCTAAACAGGTCAAAAGTTACAAACTTCCAGTTGTTAAGATAAGTAAGTCATGGGAATGTAACGTACAGCATAGTGACTATAGCAAATAATACTGTGTTGCCTATTTGAAATTTGCTGAGACAGTAGATCTTAAAAGTTCTTGTCTCAAGAAAAACATTGTAACTCTGTATGGTGAGGGATATTAACTAGACTTACCGAGGTGGTCATTTCACAACATATACAAATATCAAATCATCCCTTTATATACCTGAAACTAATGATATATGCCCATTTTACCTCAATTAAAAAATTTTAAAGAAACAAGCCATTTAACAGGAAGAAGGAAAAAAAAAATATCTCCCAATGGCCCAGAAACAGAAATATGAGACAGTTTGATGGATCTAGACCTGCAGTTCTAAACTGAGATCAACTTTGCCCACCCCACCTCGCCCAGCCAGGGCACTCTTGTCAGTTTTCAGAGAATGGTGCCTGTTGTAATTGGAAGGGGAGCGCTCCTGGCACCTAGTGGATAAAAGCCAGAGATGCTGCTAAACATCTGACATACAATGCATCAGACAGCCCCAAAATGTCAATAGAGCTAAGATTTGGAGAAACCCTGATTTGAACCAATGCTTCTCAAACGTTTCTGTACATACAAATTACCTGGAGATCTCATTAAAGTATATATTTTGACTCCAGAGATTTAGGGCGAGGCCTGAGAGTCCGCTTTCCTAACAAGCACCACTGGAGAGCCTGTTAGGGTAATCTCAAGTCCCACCCCAGATCTGTTAGCTCAGCATCCATATTGTCACAGTTTCTCTAGAGGACTTGCATGCACAAGAGAGTTGGAGAAACATTGCTCAAAAAAATCTAATCAGATTCATACTCATCCACCAAAGAGAAAGCTATTTTTCAGACATTGACAAAGAGTAAGATTGAACCTTATTCTCGGCGATTTTTCTTTCACTTAAAAATGATGTAGAACTGTGGGCATCTCATGAGATGAGTCCCTGTGTTGGGTTATTCAGACATTCAGAGTAGGGCTTAGTCAAAGCTCCCCTCCACCCCGGATTGTAGGGGTGTCCTGGGAAACTGAAGGAGAGAGGGACAAGGAAGGAAAGAAGGGGAAAAAGGAAAGAAGGGAGGAAGGAGAAAATAAAAGAAAGAAGGAGAGGGAAGTAGGAAAAGAAAAAGAGAAAAAATTGAAAGGTAGGGATAGAGGGAGGAAGAAAGAAAGGAGGAAGGAAAAGAAAATGAGACCTCAGGGTTTGGGAGATGCCCCACACAAGATTAAACAAAAAAAAAGTTTTCTTTACTGCAGGACTTCTCAGAGCCTTTAGTGTTCTAATGTGTGATATGACATTCCAATGAATGTGTTTTAAACATTTGACCACAGAAGCTTTTCACTGTAGAGTATGTCAAGTACTTGAGGAACTCACCTTTGGACATGCTGGTCTAAGTAAACCATTCTACTTACCTGAGCATGGAAAGGACTGCCATGTCCTCTCCCTGGACCACTCAACTCCTAGGTACTTTGTACCCCTTAGAAATCAGAAGAGAGGGCGCCTGGGTGGCTCAGTGGGTTAAGCCACTGTCTTCAGCTCAGGTCATGATCTCAGGGTCCTGGGATCGAGTCCCGCATCGGGCTCTCTGCTCAGCAGGGAGCCTGCTTCCTCTTCTCTCTCTCTGCCTGCCTCTCTGCCTACTTGTGATCTCTCTCTGTCAAATAAGTAAATAAAATCTTTAAAAAAAAAAAATAGAAATCAGAAGAGACACTAATAATAAAAATAACAGCTACCATTTTTATCGAGCACCTACAAGACACCGTGATAGAGACTGATTTTTCTCGTCATCACAGCAACCCTGCACGGCAGGAATTAATCAGTTTACACCAGAGGAAAAATAAGGCATGGAGACACTGAGAAAACTGCTCAGATCCATGCATGTTAGTGAAGCGAATCCAGCTCCATTTGATGGAACATTCTGTTCCGTGGCACAGAGGTAAAAACCAAGAGCCCCGTATCAGACTCAAATCCCAGCTATAGACATCGGCTCTCCTTGAAGCCCCAAATTCTCCTCTGCTAACAAATGGCCTTGGCCTCTGTCCGGATTTTTAACCCACATCTCCCTCAACCTTTTAAAGCCTCGCCCATCTCCCTCCTTCCCACAAATGAGCCCCTGGGTACTGAGTGAGGTGAGGGGACACCCCAGATGGGAGCTGTTCATCTGCTAATACCTTCTCCTGCTGGGTGGGCATCCTCTCAGGCCGGATGTGCTCTCAGATTTCCTAGGAGGATTATGCCTCCATCTGTTGTCACAGTGGAGAAACAGGCGGTCCTCACACTGGACTTGACTGGGCAGCTTATCTTGTCACCTGGTCCTCTGCGTTCATTACCCCTCCCCCCATCAGAAGCAACATCTGTACAACATCCCACTACTGAGTAATTATTCTGTACCAGGCGCCCTGCTAAGTGCTTACAAGTATCTCTTAGAAGCCTAACAGCACCATGAAGTAGTATTACCCCCATTCGAAGAACAGTTAAGTAAGCGCAAAAAGGGTACATTATTCACACAATCCCCTAATACGTGCCGAAGTCAAACTCTGCTCCTCCTGATCCCACAACTCCTCCTCTTGCCCCACTAAGTCCTGAAGACCCTTGATCAAACAGTGAAATGCTCGGAGAACGCTACTGGAAGTGGATTAAAGAGGGGGCAAGGAAAAATCAGGCGTGTTGCTTGCTTTCCTCGTCAAAGGCACCTCATGAAGTTTTCTTGGCAAATATTTCCAACGACAGATGTGCAAACCAAGGAAGGCTGCTGTAACACACAATTGTATTTTTCCAGCCAAATTTACCACTAAGTGGGACTTTGGTTTATGTCAAAACAAGAGGCTAAAAGTGGGTGCACAAACTCCAATTTCACAGAGATGTGGATTTGTAAAGAAAGCTCATCAAATCACAACACTGGAAAATGGGGACTGTGGAAAGCCACGCACAGAGCCTCAGCCCAGTTTGGGGTGAAAAAGATCATCGAGGGTCCTTTATCCTGGGCTTTGAGACCCTACAGGCCTTTTTCTTCTCAAAAGATGTCCTTAGGATATCAGTTACTTCATCTGTAAAATGAGAGAATGGAACTAAACAGTCTCCAAATGCCTTCCAATTCCAACTTTTATGTCTCTCTGAAATGGCAAAAACAGTTTTAAATGGCCCACGGGGAGCAGCTTATAGAACATTTCTTGGAAGGAGATGTAGATAAAATCGGTCCTCTCTACCCATGGGTTTTCCATGATCTGTTCAAGCTCAGCTTCCCGCTTCCCTGTAGTGTGGACTCCTGGAATTCCCAGTCTTTTCTTGCTTCTGCTTTTTTTGGGACCCACAAGTGTTCCACACAAGACATGAGCCCTGGACTCCCCATAACCCGCTTGTGATGGGGGACAAGCCGAAAGGCGAAAGAGCAAGAACCAGCTTGATTTCCCTGCAACGCCTCCCACCTGTCACGTCATGTCATGTTGCTCCCTGTACTTCCGCACCTGGAAGCACAGACATTGTCTATTGGCCTTGACTAGTGCTTCTTAAACTATCTGGGGGGGAGGGGGACAGTTTTGTTTGTCTGTTTGATTTCCCATCCATCTCAGATAGAGAGTTTATAAAATAGAATAACAGCGAATTACTGGCGGGGGTAGGGGGGGGAATGAAGCGCTGCCTGGGTGTCACGGCAATTTCAAATTGCAATCAAAGTTTCTAAATGTTGACTCTTCATTTCCCAATTTGTCTTGCCGCAGACCTCCAGCAAACTGCTCAGAACAAACAGTTCACAGAACCACACAGGACGGCAGCCCACACAGAGCAGTACTGCCCTAAATCCCTTTTCAATTCAATTCCAGACATTTATTAGGCCATTCCGATGTCTGTGCTAGGTGCTGTGGGCACCAATGATATTTAGATGACTGGCTTAAAACCTCTTTCAGATGCTGAGATGAATCCAAATGAGGCTGGGCCCCTTCAAAGTGAGAGTGTTATTAAATAATCCATAGGTTTTTAACTCGAAAAGAAGGAAGATTGCATGTGGCTTGAGAAATATCACATCCAAGTCAGATGATGATGTTTAGGAGAGAACAAAACCTCCTATAATATCGTGCAATGCTGTGTTTGGAAGTTCTAGAAAAATCCCAAACTGCTATCAACATGTTTCTCTTTATCCTGGCTTTAACCCTGGGCGGTTAAAGAGAAACCTGTACAGTAAAAATTTAAGATTTGGCCTCAGGCCCTCTCATCCACTCACCCTGCCTATAGCTAAGCCCTCATGGAGTCCCGATCCACTCTGCCTCCAGAGCAGGTCCTGAATCCTGCCACCTGCCACCATCACCTCCCACCCGGGTTACTGCAATGCCAGCCACTCGGCTGGTTTCCGTGCTTCTTCTCCCAAACCCAGGACAACCCCATCAGGCAGAATGGATCTCTTAAGCTAGAAATCACCTCAAAGGTTTAACAAGTAACCCAGTGGCTTCCCATAGCACTGAGATGGAAATCCAAGCCTCCACCATTACCCACAGTCTCTGGATCCCCCCGACCTGTCCGATCTCACCTCCAACAACCTCTGCGTCCCCTCTTTCCACCCCAGCCACATGGGCTTTCCTCCTGCTCCGTTGACCACGGAGTCTGTTCCCCCTTGAGGGTTTTAGCCTGAAGCCTGGGTCAACCAGGAAGACACTTTCTCCAGATCCCTGCAAACTGGCTCCATCCTACTGTTCCACTCCCAGCTCCCCTGAAACCTCCTTCGTAAGGCATGCCCTTCCCACCCAAATGCTCTCCGCCACTTCACCCGAACGGATACTCCTCCTAGCATTTGTCAGTAATAGGCATTATGTCTTTTTCCCTGCTTTCGCTGCAGAATGCCAGTGCCTTGCCCATAATAAGCACTCAATAAATATTTATTATCTGAGTTGTTAGTTAGTATGAAGAACAATGAATTCACTTTTTAAAAAAGAGTGCAGTAAAAGAAACTGAGGAATTTGTTTGCTGACTTCCTTGAGATTTAATTACACGGAGGATTTTGATGAAAAAAAGGAAAAATATTGTAGTACATTATGGCACTAACGTGTGGGAGTTTCCAGTGTTTACCCCTGTCTCCATCCTGGGGCTTTATTAATGAACCACTCTCTTGTATGTGATAATGTATTACAATGAGTTCCATTTGGTTGTGGGTCAAGATAAAATAGCAGAGTGTAATTTAAACGAAACGATGTTTGCTTGGCGAATGGCAGACTCATTTAACATTTGCTTCCTTCTTTCTGCACATCAGCCGAGCACTCCCCAAGTTGAACAGACCCAGCCTCCCTCCCATCTACTTATGGGAGGAGATAGACAAGCCAGCTGCTCAGCCATCTAATCTGACCCCCGAAAAATGCAAAAATCAAGGTGGGCCCCCAAACGGCCACTCGTCAAAGACTCACCACCTTGTCTGCCAGCCTTTGAACGATCATGGGTCTCCTGACAGCCACCTGTGCTTTTCTGAAAAGTCGGGCAGGTATTCACCACCTGGTGACTTCTCAGAAGCAGCTCCATGTGCCAAAGCAGGGCACTGGTCCCAAAGGGGTGGCATTCCCCTCAACAGACAACCTTCAAAAGATGGGCAGCACCTAACGCCCACCTGTGTTAACTGCCAGCTGCCCACAAGAGAGGGTGCAGCGGTGGGAATGCCCCTGTTATCTTGGGCTTTCATCACTGTGGCATAAAGAAGCTGTTCTTGTGGGCTGAGAGGGACGGATTTCAAGGGTTTCTTTGCCTTTGAGGTCAACCCTTCAGTACCACATGATGAACATGTGCCATCTGTGATCTAGCAAAGTGTCCACTGGGGACAAAGTATCCAACAGGGAACCAGGACAGGCAAAGAAAATATAACCATAACAATAACACAGGCAGAAGGCAGAAGAAAAATGTTATTTGTCATTGATGATACATAATTGAGATGAGCCATCTTTCCCCAAAAGAACATCAAGCTCAACTTGTAGAAAGTTATAAAGCAAGTTGCTTCACTTCTGCTCTTTGCTGCAAAAAAAACAAACAAACCAGGATTCGAAGCAGTGGGTCTAGCGAGCATAGCACTTGGTCACCCCTGGATTTCCTGGGATACTGCATTGACTTCTCTTTCCTGTCAAAATGGGCCACTCTGTAATGTCATAAAGTATATATTTGTTTTTTGGGTTTTTTTCCTTCTCCAACATCTCACCTGAGATAATGCTGGACATGCAGTAGACACTCAAGTGATACTTTGTATTTTCTTCATACTTTCTATTTTGGTCAATCATTGTTTAAAATGCAGTAACTGTCATATTTTGGGGACATGAACATGGGAGCACACTTTCTGCAAAAGGTATTTCATTTCTCAGTCTGAACTATTGTGACGGCATTAGACTGGGTATTTATCTGTTATGTAGCATATTAGAGTTTAATTTCAGGATGATGAGAAGGGACCCCCTCAGCTGCCATCTGGGTAAAACCCTCTGTGATCCTTGCAAATTCAAGACAAGGACTAAATAGGATACAATAGACTTGTTTGGGGTGACAAATACGGAAGCCATTATGGAAGCGAAGACACATTCCAGAAGTGCTATGACCAGCACTTTACGCAGGCCCTGACATGTAGGCAGTTCACATGTCCTTAGTGTTTCTGCACACAGCAGCATCTCAAGGCCAGCACCCCAGACCTCCTCTGCAACTTGCATACATTCTTCTGTTTTCTTAAACTGCACCCCCTTCTCCAGAGCTCTGTGCACCTGCACAAGAGCAGCCAGGTGTTCAGTCGTTTAAACACAACACAACACAACAAGCAACATGTGCCTCTCTACGTTACACTTACACTCGGTGGACTGGGGTAAGCAGACACAGATGCTACAGGCAAAGCCACAGCCCAGAACAATAGAAAGGAAGAGAGTCGAGTAAAAACAAATGCCCCATGGTTTTTTTTTTTTTTTCCTGAAAAAGGTTAACAAACTCCATTTCAGCCACACAGACCAATCTGTGAAATTTGTTGACATGTGAATGTAAGTCAGATTCACTGCAAAAGAACATATACACACAGACATAGAAAATATATGCAGATCTGCATCAATTACAGGATGACACTTTATCCAACTGATTTCAAGAGAGGCATAAATAAGCCTCTTCAGGAATCAGCTGACCTTTATTTTCCAAGACACTGACCTTCTTAAACCCAAGGATTTAGGAAATCATTTTTGCAAAGGCATCTGAGACCAGAGTTTCAAATAAAAAATGCCCCAGTCTGTGTAGGATTCAAATCCTTCCCAGGTTTTGCCCATCCTCATGGGGGCAGGAATGGAGGGGGAAGAAGAGAATAATTAGTGATTTTTTTCTGCCTGGTTGTTAAACACCCTAATTACTTCAAGCATCATTACCGCCACTTGCGCATAAGCCGTCCTCTGAAAAGACTTTTCAATCTAAACTAAAATTGATGCTAATTTCTTCTGAGAATATAGCCAATATTAACACAATTTGGAGAGTTACTGGATTTACTTTTTTTAATCTTAACAGGGATGTCAATATTCTAAGTGCACAAAACGAACATGATCCACTGGCCTCTGAAGTAGAACCAACAACAACAAAACTCAGGAAAGACTGGCCATTTTTATAGACATGAAAAGTATTACAATTATGTATCATGTGCCATAGCCATTAGTACTGTCTTGCCATTATTTTGATACTAAACTGTCCTCTTAGACTTGTTCAGGAAAAATTTACTAACATTAGAATTATATCGTTGTGGGTTCCCCCCCCCCAACTTTCGTACTGGATGGAATTACTTTTTCTAATTGTTCTCTTAATAACTCAACATGCTGGCCTTGCTTGTACAGATATTTTGCATTCATTTCTTTACCCTCAATTCAAAGGACTACTAAATCATGATGTTAGCTATTTGTTTCTATAGCAAATGGCAAAAAAGGAGGCAAATGCTAGAAAGATATTAGTTGAATGAATAAATCTTCACTGATCCGTGTTTAGGGCACTCAACCTGGATTTTGTTAAGTTAGTGACACCCGTGGTGAGAACCAAGATGTTCAAGAAACAGTGCTTCCAAAAGCTGCAAGAACAGTGGGATCTGGTGCTTACCGTCGGGAATGGGAAGGATACGTGTACACAACTAATTCAAGGCAGAATGAGGCAAGTGCTCACGGTGTGACAGATGATATCAGGGTGATTTTCATCAGAGATGAAATTTTATCTGGGTGCAAGATTGAAGTCTTCATGAAGGAGGTGAACTCTGGGGTCCATCTTCAAGGCCGAGCAGAAACGCAGTCGGCAGAAATGAAGGGTGACCATCCAGAAAGAGAGAACAGTAAGAAGGAAAGCGTGAAGGTGGAAGGAAGCTTCGGCAGCTGCCGGTGGTCTGTTTCACCTGCTTCATGGGCACACACAGACACAGGGCTGGAATGCTAATTTGGGGAGTTTTTAAATAAATAGACAATGAGCTGCTACCGGTAGTTTTGAAACAAGATAAATGCCATGAAGATGGATATGAAAGCAATATGTAAAACAAGCCGGAGTGGCGAGAACAGGGACAAGTAGAGTCTAACTGGGAAGGAAGGAGGCTTCCAGGAGAAGGGAAGTAAAAAACGAAGGTCTGAATAACAGCAGGATACAGGGAAGGAAATGGAGTGAAAAGGTAGTGCAAGGCCAAAGCAACAAACTTTGGCGACCAACGTGGTGCCATAAACAGGAACAAGAACATCAGAAAGGGGAAAAGAAGCCGCTTTAGGGGGTAACACACAAGTGCCTTGTACATGTTTAAGGCCAGCAGCCGGAGATCCACCACCCTGGGCTGTCTTCTCTCCCCTCCCTCATCAAGGATCCTAGAACAGGGATCCGAGCCACCACATGTTCACGCCTGGCGCTTTCTACACACGACAGGAATATCCATGACCCTCTTGACATCTCACCCCACTTCCTGTGGCTCGTTCATTCAACATGGTAAGCACAAGTGCGTCCCCTCAAGAAGCACCTTCTCAACACAACCGAGGGTAACACACAGCGCCTTCACCTTCGCGGTCCTGATGGTCTTGGCCCGATGCCGACTCCTGGCAGAACAGGATGTGTTTTCTTGGTGTTTGTCTTTTGTTTTGCTGTTCATGGAAATGGTTTTACTGTTTTATGGACTGAAAAATAGTCTAAAATGCAAAAAGAAGATACTATACCCACTGCAATAAAAGATGTGGATGATAAAGTTGAAACGATCTCAGAAAAGAGAACAAAAAGAGGAAAACAGGAGAGAAGGGACTAGAAGATAGGAAAAGAGAGAGTGCGTTACAGGAGCAATCTAAGAAGTTCAACATCTGAAATGTGGACATTCTAGGAAGAAAGAAAAGAGGAAGAGAACTAAAGGAAGAGAATAATCAAAAAATTTACTCAAGACAATTTCTCAGAACTATGGATGTAGTTTTCTTTTCTTTTCTTTTTTTTAAAGATTTTCTTTATTTATTTGACAGACAGAGATCACAAGTAGGCAGAGAGGCAGGTGGGGAGATGGGGGGCAGGCTCCCTGCTGAGCAGACAGCCGGATGTGGGGCTCGATCCCAGGACCCTGGGATCATGCCCTGAGCTGAGGGCAGAGGCTTTACCCTACTTGAGCCACCCAGGCGTCTCCTGGATGTAGTTTTCTAAACTAAAAGCCTACTGAGTGCCTAGTATCAAAGGATGAAAATAGACCTGTGCCAATAAACAGCCTATATTTTCAGAAAACTGGGGATAACAAGATTACATACACTTCCAGAGAGAAAACCATGAACAGGCCCTTCCCAGCCCAGCCCTGCATCCCCCTCCCTCCATGCCTACCCCTCCCCAGGATAATACAGCCCACCCCGCCCTTTCCACCCACCTCCCCTCAAACCTAAGTCAGACCATGTCCCTCCTCTGCTTAAACCCTTCTGTGGATTGCACTGCACTTGGAATAAATGAAAATATAAAGAAAATGGGGGAATTGGACTTTAAGACACGTTTAAAGTTTGATGATTCTTAGGAGTATCAACATGTTTGAATGAGGGGCTGAAGGATTCTGCTTGATAGACAGCTACCAAAATGGAAATTTTCCTCTTCCTACCTCTCTCTTCCAGGCTTGTTTTCCTTTCCCTTCCCAGTTTGGCTGTAGTCAATAGTCCATACTCCTTCCCACAGATGGTTGGCCGAATCAGTTCCCACATGAATTACTCCTGAATGGGATCTTTCATGGAAGAAATCGTAACAAAATTTCCAAAGAGCGGCTGAGAAGTGGGTGAAGTTCCTATGTGAACCAGGATTCTCTCAACTCTGCACAAAGTTATGGTGAGGAAAAAAAGAAGGCACAGGGAACACGGAACAGTTCTGTTCAGTCAAGTGAGGCGTCCCAAATTGGCCTTGGCCATCACATTACCATGAGTCTAGGAAGTAAGGGCTTGTATATTCCCATATATAAACTGAAAAGGTGTCTACAAAAATTGCTCAACGTATGTCTAACCAAACTGATTTGATGAAATGGACCTCCAGGTTATTCAAACTAATAAACTTATCCTTTCAGGCTTGATTCATTCAATAAATGTTTATTGGACACCCACTTTACTCCAGGCCCTTTCCATCAATAAAAAGAGTAAGTCTATACCCGCTTGCAGCTTGTGTCCTCGTGGGAGCATCTGGTAATAAACAAGGCAAGGTGAGGGGATGCACAGCAACAGGGTGGAGGTTGTGAGACAGGAATTACTTTAGATAGGGTGGTCAGGGATGGGCTCTGGGAAGACACAGTCCACCTGAGACCTGAAGAATGAGAGGATCCAGGGGCGCCTGGGTGGTTCAGTGGATTAAGCCTCTGCTTTCGGCTCAGGTCATGATCTCAGGGTCCTGGGATCGAGTCCCACATGGGGCTCTCTGCTCGGCAGGGAGCCTGCTTCCTCCTCTCTCTCTGCCTGCCTCTCTGCCTATTTGTGATCTCTCCCTGTCAAATAAATAAATAAAACATTTAAAAAAAAAAAAAAAAAGAGAGGATCCAGCCATACAAAGACCAGTAGGTACCAGGCAGAAAGAAGAACAAGAGTAAAAAGGCTGGTGGTGGAAACAAGGTGGTGTGTTTGAAAAATTAAAAAGAATAGCAACTGGTCATAGCATCACAAAAAATGAAGAAGATAGTTCAAGACGGGATGGGAGAAGGAAGCAAGGCCCATACTATATAAGGGCTGGGAAGACCATGGTGAAGAATATGGATTTCCATTCATCTATGGAGAAATGGTTTTCTAGAAAATTCTTGGTAAGACTTAATAATAAGACCTAATAGGGGCACCTAGGTGGCTCAGTGGGTTAAAGTCTCTGCCTTCGGCTCGGGTCGTGATCCCAGGGTCCTGGGATCAAGCCCCACATCAGGCTCCCTACTCAGTGGAGAGCCTGCTTCCCCCTCTCCCCCTCCCCCTGCTTGTGTTCCTTCTCTCACTGTCTTTCTCTCTATCAAGTAAATAAATATTTTTTTTTAAAAATGGTGAAGTCTTTTCTTTATTCACGACACCAAAATGCTGCATATATGCTGAGACAAGGGAGTCCGGTCTTGTGAACAATTAGATCACGATGTGTTGTCTTCAAGGCAGTGTGTACATAGATCGTGTGTTAAAATCTTGTCTTAACCTCGCAGACGCTCTCTCATGTCCACATCGTATCAATCAATAATCCTTGCTTGTTTTACTTCCAAACCTCTAATCACATCCATGCCCTCCACCTCTACCTCCAGCGCCTTAATTCGAGCTCTTATCATCTCCTACGCAAACTATTCCAACAGCATCCAACCAAAAACTTCTCCTGATTGCTCCCGAGCAAACTCAGATGTCACCCCTGGATGAAGATTCCCCAGCTCTCTGTTCTTGATTAAATAACTCCACTCACTTTGCCCCAGTAGCTTTCAGCGCACACCACTTTTCCAACACAGGCTGCCCCCTACAGCAGGGCTGGCAAATAGAAATATGCACCATGTGTGTGGAATGTTAAATGTTCTAGAAGCCTCACTAAAAAGGGAAAGAGAGATCAGTGAATTAAATATTTTATTTAACCAGAGAGATCCATAGCATTGACCCATATCATTTTAACATGTCATCTACACACAAAAAAATAAGAACAGAGTCTACAATTTTTCATGTTAATTCTTCAAAAATCCAACATGCATTTCACATTTATAGCATATTTTAAATTAGGTACTAAAGTTGTCATCAAAAATAACTGATCTGTATTTACCTGTCATAAAATTTAAAGATGAAAAAAATAGATTCCCATACCTACATTGTTTCAAATGTATACCTGAAAGTTTTATAATAACTCTATCAAATATCGACTTAAAAAAAAAAAAAAAAAGACCGGGGCCCTGTCTTTCTTTGTGATTAGCATACAGTATATTAGTTTCAGGTGTATAAAATGGGGATTTGACATTCGTACACACTGCAGAACGGTTACCACAATAAGTCTAATCACCTACCACTTGTCACCTTACAAAGTTAATAGAATGTTTCTGACTATATGCCCCATGCTAAACATTACATTACCTTTTTATTTCACATCAAAGGGAAATTAACATTTAAAAAATCCGTCCCACGGTCATCCTAGCTACACTTCCCGTGCTCAGCAGCCTCGCGCAGCCTCACGCAGCGTCAATAGCTCGTGGCTATTCCATCGGACAGCGCAGCTCTGCTGGAATTAGTGTACGCATCTATCTTCCAAACTAAATCAGACCACGTCTAATTTACCGCCTCTTCCCCATTGCCTGGTTTAAGGTCTGGCATGAAAATAGTGTTTTATGAAAGTTTGTTGACTAGATAAAGAAAAATAGATGTAGAAATCACTTGACTCTATCACATTAAAACAAGAATGTCCTTTGTAAGGAATATCAGTGGCACCCACAAGCACAGGCCTGCATGAAAACTCATTAAGCCCACACACACTGGACTTGTTACCGATTCCTTTAATAATGAAAATGACTTCATACATACGATTCCCCCTTTTCCTGCGCCTTCCCTGTTCTTTCCTCCTTCCGTGAACACATTTATGGGTATCCTTCCCAATGAGCACTTCATAATATGCTTCCACATCCTCCAGTTACTTTCTCTACCTAAGTCTTGCCTTCTTAAATTATTCTAAGCTTCTGGATAGAGACACCATTCCTTGTACTTTGTAACTATCATCACACAAGGCTTAATGGCAATGCCAAAGTACAAGAATTTAATATATGACATATAATCAATGCTCAGATGCCTCCTTTTCAGTGCAGCCTTTCCTGATCGATCCTAGGAGCCCAACCTCTCAGCACGCACATTCACACCCCAGTCTCTGGAGAGCTGGGACCAGTGACCGCCCCCCCCCCCACTGTGTCAGTTTGTCTCTATGTGCTACAGTGTTTCACCCCCAAGGATGTGGGATGATGTTTCCCATCTTTGTTGCAACAGCCCACATGACCTAGCTGCTGTGCTATCCTCAGAACAGAGCCTTCTGTTCCGTGCACCGTGGGTAACCTGGCAGGACGGGTGACGCTGAAGCGGGCACAGGCCAGGGAGTCCCAGGGTGCTCTGTGCAAGGGGTGCCCTGGCAGGGGGGCTGGAGCTGAGGCAGCGTGTAGGAAAGCAAGTCCCTGGGCTCTCCAAGCAGAGGAGGTCCCGGCGGCACAGCTGAAACTAAAGTGGGGTGCCAGAGAGGAGGAGGCTTAGGAGACAGGCAGAAACAGGTGAAGGAGAGTGGGAGATACAGGCTTCCAGTCAGGGGAATAAAAGGCACCACCTAGGGAATATAGTCAACGATAGCGTAATAGCATCGTATGGTGACAGATGGCTGGTACACTTGTGGAGAGCGTGGCATGAGGTATCAACTTGTCGAATCACTATGCTGTACACCTGAAATTAATGTAACATTCTGTGCCAACTACACGCAAATAAAAAAAATTAATTTAAAAAAATGGACCCTTCTGTGGGTACTGCTTCCTGTCCCTATTGGCCACCTCCATCTCCCCTCGCCTGCCATGGGGTTTAGCAACACATGACAGAGGAGAATCCTGTAAGTGTACAGATCTCCTTGGTCTTGTTAGTCGTAGCTCCCTCTTGACAAAAACTCTGATCAACTCATGCCCAAGAAAATTTCAACAAAGGAAATCATAGTAGGTTTACCTTTTATTCGAATGTTGCTTGTATAACAACAAAATAAACACGAACACAAAGATGTCTCCATGAATCAGCCATGGGGTTCCTCTAAGTCTGTGTCGGTGATCTCTCTTGCTTGGACAGCTGTGTGATCGCATCTATCTCTGCAGGAGTGAACTTGGGGGTTAGCATCACAGCGTCATAATCAAATTCTTCGTCAAGTGAGAAGGGCTGGACTTCATCTCCGAGTGTCTGTAAAAGGTAGAAGGAGAAAAATCCTACGATCACTGTAAATGAGGAAAAAGTTGAAAACATAAACTCCCTATTAATATTTAATTCAACTTTTTTTTAGAACTTCAGCACTCTCCACTGATTAAGCTGTTTTTAAGTAAAGGAATAAATTCAATTATTTAATTTGACCTAATTTAAGTCTCTTAATATGCCCCATTTGTACCATCCTGCGTCGGAATGAATATCATTAACTACTTCCACCCACGGCAAGAATCAGAGAGTTTAGTTTCTCTTGCACACATTCATTACATTTTTACCACTTGCAGTGTTAGGGCTCGAGGCATATGGAAAAACTAAGAGTTACATTAAAATGTGAGAAAATATACCTTGAGATTTGGATCAACCTTCAACACACCTTCACCATTTACTAAAAAAGACTTGTATCTATACGACAATTTTCAAAGATAAAAATACACTTACCGTACTTACTTCTTCAGATAATACTTGTAACTGCAGCCAATAACAGTGGGAATTAAAACACACAGCATCTCCTCAAAAATTCTAGGATCTCTTTCTTCTCTCAAGAATTTTAAAAAATATTACAGAATTTATCTACAAGTCAGAGTAGCTGCAAAATGGCACAATAATTCTGCACCTATTTATTCATAATCTGTGAGTTTAAAGACTTCCTAGAGGAAGGCAGATATTTTCCAATAAACAAAAAGAGAATACACATTAAATCACACTGTATTCACCTCTTAAAGAGCTGCTCTGAAAGCAAATGCTTTGTAATACAATGAAATTATCTGGCAGTTCTATGTAACTCTATGATATGTATGGCGATGCTAAAATAATTAAAAACTATGGTTTATGGAGGAATGAAAAAAAATGCCCTGAAGCTATAATCAGCTTTAAATATTCTTGCATTCAAGATTATCTCATTGAGTGGATTTTGCAATGTTCTCAAAAACAGACCATGTAGCTGAGAAACCATGTGCTGTTATTAAAGGTGAGGGGGAGGGGGACATGAAAAGTCGGTATCTCCTATCTGTTTGGCAAGTTGCATCTTGTAGTTAGGTGTTCGGTGCTAATAGCAAAGATGTAGCCATCTACCATCCTTTCTAAGTAAAACCAGCAAGAGGACAGACTTCAGAGACTTGTTCATTTCCTCTGTATTTGAAACTGTCTGCAGGCTTTCCTGACAAAGGCAATGATGGGAGCTGCCACTGAGTGAGTTCCCACCTCGTGTCCACCCCAGTACAAGGATCGGGGTGGGAATCAGCAGTAATCTTCAAACAACCCCTCTTCTGAAGCTCTGAAAGGTTAAGTGACCGGCCTGAGGCTGTATCGTTAGTAAGGGAAAGAAGCAAGACTGGAACCCAGGGCAATCGGTTTCAGATGAAGCTTACCCTCTCAACAAAAACACCAGCAAAAATCAACCTTGAACTTCTCACTAAGCCAAGTCATAGAGGGCTCTTGCGGAGAAAAGACCTTTTCCAAATAAGCTAAGTAATTCCCACGGTTTATCATAAAATCCATATCCAAGGCTCCATGGAACACCATGACTGTCTTGAAAAGAGATGCATGCACAGGAAGCTAATCGGTCTGCAGAGTGACCAATGTGTCCATTTTGGTCACTCTCTAAGATTACAATTATCTCCACAGTGGAACTGACAGAGTGGCAATACGGCTAAGAACAGCTCAAAGGAGGAAACATAAACAGTGACACAATATGTTCATTTCCTGAACGTAAGCATCCTTGTCGTCTCCATCTCTACTCAGCAGGGAGCACTGTGGCTGGCAGGCCTGGCCACACCCCACCCTGAGCCGATTCCAACAGATCCTGGGAGAGGACCAGAAAGAGTCCCCTCTCTACCAGTGTATCCAGCCTCATGGGATTCTTGCTGCCCTTTTATGGCTGGTTCGAGGCCTGGCATCCACTTATCAGCCAAGTTTCAGGCTACAAGTACCCACGTGGGTCCATCGCGCTAGGAATTTGAACCATTGCCCCACCCCCAGCCTCTAAAACCTTACCTACCCCATACCAGCCACTCTCTAGATGTAGCCACTTTGCTTTCACCCACCTCCCTCTGAGGCTGGAATACATTTAATAGGAGACAAATCTCTTTGCTGTGCTAAAATCCCGGTGATACCCCGGTGATACATCCCGGTGATGTGTCTCTCTATACGACACAAACAACCCTCACATTCCCACCTCCCTCCCCTTTACTTGTTCACTCCATAAACATGTATTGAGTGTTTAATATGTGTTAGATACAGGGAACACAGGATGAAAATAGCAAAATCTGTGTCCACCAGGTATCTGCCCTTCAGGGAGAAGACAGAGTAAATGAACAATTTCTACATCGTGTGCCATGCTCTCCAACAGAGAAATGCAAAGAGGGGCTGCAAAAACATAGAGGGGAAGTGCTGAGGCTTACCTTACCCTCTGCTGGGCATTGCTACTCTCCAGAAAATCCCACTCGCCTCCTCATTCAACACCCAACTCATGACCCACCTCGTATTAGCAACCCAGAGAGAGAACAGATTGTGTGCCGTACTTCTAGACTCTCTGCTAAGGGCTCACTTCCATGGCCAACTTAGCTCTATAAATGGCCCAATCCATCACACCCTTATTCCTCTGCCTTGTCTGAGGTCCCAACATAACTTGCAGCTGTAATATCCAACACGGTGGTACTAGAGATGTAGAAGTTTATCCTTAAGTAGAAAAATTTTGTTTTCCTGTAAGTTTTTTTTTTTAATACACTTAAATTTTTTCTGTTAAGGAGTATGATTCCCTTCATTGGCCATTCAGTATTAACCAAAACAATAGCAAGGAATAAAGTTTTTAGCTGGTCAATAAATCTGATGGCAACACGAGAGTTACTCATTTATAATACATTTAGAGTTACAAAAATACACCTAAAAATATAAATTTCTTCACTTGGAAATGGAGTTATAATGGCAGCTATTGTTAAATTAACTCCCTAGGCAATGAATTCAGTGCTGAACTACAAAAGTAAGAAACCAAGAAGAGCATTAATTTCATATTTGCAATGCCAAATGTAATGATACTCATGACATTTCAAACCATTTGGGGGTAGCCCTGTAATGTGGCCAGTACGTCCCTGATTCACAGTGTCAGAGGGGCGCCCTCCTGCAGCCATTCAGTGACTTTCCATTCTTTCCACGAACTCTATGCTCCTATGAAATTCTAGACACAGCGATAGGCACTGAGGATACAAAGATGAAGTCTTGTCTGACATCGGAGAGAAAGGAGACAGACATTTAACAAGTCAGTAGAGTAAAACGGAGTAAGTACAAACAGTATGTTGGGGGTGATGGGAACAGAGAAGAGACACCTAACCCCACTCGGACTGTAAGGTACTGGGAAGGAATCAGAGACGGCTTGGCTCTGGGAGAGCTGATATCCAAGCAGAATCTTAAGGATATTAGTTAACAAGGTTGAGGGAAGAACTTTGCAGATAAAGGCAGTTCTAGTGAGCAGGACAAGGAAATAAGATGCCAAGTTTCACATGTAAGGATCTGCAAGTAGTTAAGTGTTAAGGGAGAGAGAAGCAGGAGAGAAATCGGTGCCAGATCACGACAGTCTTAGATGCTATTTATCCTAGAGATGATCAAGTCATTGAAGGATTTCTTGAAAGGAAGGTAGATACTTGGTCATCCATGCATTTCAGGTAAATTCCTTCATTCCTTCAAATTTTAACCAAGCATCTATAATGAGGCAAGCGCTGGACAGACTGCTTTGTGAAAACCAGAAAGACGCCCTACCCTCATGGACATTACATCCAGATGGGTTACTTTGAAGAGTAAAAAGAGGGTCGATTTGGAGTCAGGGAGACTAGTTAGGAGCCTGATAGAGCAGTCCAGACAAGAGAGAACGAGAACAGGAAGCTGACAGCAGAGATATGAAAATATAAGAAAGCAAAACTGGCACCACTTGAGGACTGATTTGGATTTGGAAAGGCAAGAATGCATGAAGCAAAGCAGGCAAAGAAAGACAAGCTTGGCTTTGGACATGTTGATTTGAAGGCACCCAAAGGAATCTAGATAGAGATAACAACAGGCCACTGAAAACCAGAACCTGAAGCTCCGAGAAAGGTCTGAAGCTAGAGATGCGGATTTGAGGAAGAAGCAGGAAAGGTAAAACCTAGAGATGAAAATGGATCCAAGTATGTTAAATGGGAAGAGGTTTAGCACGGAACCCTGAGCAGTACCAATTCAGGGATGGATGGAAGGAAGCCCCCAAAGGAGGCAGGGAAAGAACAAAGAGAGAAATGTACGAAGAATCTGGGGAGAGCAGTAAAGTGAGAACCAGAGGACCATGAGGGTCAGGCACAGCAGAGCGATCCATTAAAATAAAGGCTGGATGGGCACCTGGGCAGCTCAGTCGACTAAGCAACTGTCTTGATTTCAGCTCAGGTCATGATCTTAGGAGTGTAAGATCGAGCCCCATATAGGGCTCCGTGCTGAGCATGGAGCCCTATTTTTTTCCCTCTCCCTCTGCCCCCCACTTCACTTTCTCTCTTTATTTAAAAAAAAAAAAAAAAAAAAAAGGACTGGAAAGTGTCCACTGAGATCTGGCAGTTACAGAGTAAGTGGTACCTTTATTCTGAATACATCTGGGCAGGTGACTAGAGCCAAGGACCTTCTGCAGGACACTGAATGAGGAATGAGGGGGAAAGAAGCAGAGTCAACGAGTAGGGTCAAGTCTCATAGTTACTGAAGTCTAGACGAGAACAGAGGGAGAAGAATGGACAGTAGTCCAAAAGGGCCTGAGGTAGAGAGAAGGCTTTTTCCCTTTCCTTTTGTTTTGCTTCATTTCATGAAGGATGGGAGAGACTGGAACACGTTTACATGGTGAGGAGAATGAAGCAACAGAGAAGGAGACAGAGAATGGCCCTGACCGTGTTGTTGTATCAGAAAAACACTCTCGGTGGGTAATGAGGTTTTTCTTTTATTTATTTGTTCATTCAGTATTTATTGCATGTCTACCATATGCAGATAGCACTGAACTCGGCACTACGTCCTACTTTTTCTGCTTTTTAATTAAGCTTATGAAGACACACATCAGTGAATTCAGAGTCCTCCAAGACAAGGGCCACATATGTAATCCAAAGCAGAGGTACACTGCGATTCAGAAGACATCACTGCGATCTTCGAAATGGCAGCATTTAAAATGCAGTCAGGTTGCAATTCTACTTATGTATTTCGGCTCTTGGCTACTGCGGCCCACGCTCGGAATTCTCTTCCTTTGGGTTAGGTTCGTTTCAGGGTTCTAAGCTGTACGACTCCAAGGCTTTGGGATTACAAACTGAAATTCTCATTTATTTCAAAGAGGAGAATGGATGCAATGGAAAACCAAATCCCCTGCTACTGAAAAGAAAACAACTGTGAATTAAGTTATTAACTTGTTATTTTTGCCCAAGGAGCTGAGAGAAATATGTGGATTTGAGGGGTCTCATTTCAAATCTAATTGAAATCTTTTCGTAGCCTCTCAGGGAATAGAATTTGCACAGTGTTAGAAAACGGCTAGTTTCCTTAAAATTGCTCATGTGACTCATTCAAAGAGAGACCCTGTTACCAGAGAAATCATTTTCATTCATAGTACCACACAGGCAAATTAGAGAAAACAGAACTAATGCTCAAATCAATAAGAGCAGCATTTAGCTGTAGGCTATCTCACAAAGTAATATAGCAAATAAACCATCTTTATAGGTGAAAAAATTTAGAGTCCCATTACGAACCGGAAAAAAAGGAGATCTCCTATTGAAATACCACAAAAGTTTCTTCTATGATTTGGGGTTGGGGGAAAAGGGTGGAGGAGGAACACACAATTTTTCATCTTCCCAATGTTACTATAAAGCCGTTACTAAATTCACTGAGACAGAATTACTAAGGCAACAAGTTATTCACAAACGGAAAGATGGAACGTCCTTGGCAAATGTCTGACTCTAAGGGGGAGATGCACATATATAAAACTCCAGTGACAAAATTAGGGAAAAAATTAAATTGGTCTAATCTGTATCAGGAAGTCAGAGCCTCTACTTAGAGGACGTCAAGACATCCAGGATTCATTTTCATCTTTGAGACTGATATCACAGAAAGAAGTTACCATATTTAGCCCCAAATTGCCCCTTGGTTGGTCCTTACAGGATATATTTACTAGAAATTGATTATTATGATGTTTTACTGGCAGCGAGTGCTTTAAAATAAGGTTAACCAAGGCATAGTTGGTAAAGTATTAGGATTCTAGACAGTTCTGAAAAGTTTCTCTAACAAATCGTGGTCAGAAATAAAAATCCCAGCCAAGATAGTCTAGGTATTTGAAAAACAGCAAAAGCTCTCCATCTATGTTTTCTAAGTTTGCCAACACAAAATTTGTTCATATCATTTTGATTCCAACATTTAAAAAATGTTCACATTTTCTGGGAAGAAATTGATATTCCTTTTCAAGATACAATCATATCCAAGGTTTTAACCTGCATTTTTTTACTGGCTACTTGATGGATTCTAGGAATCATTCAGTTTTTTTTTTTTTAACCCACCAATGGAAACGATTTTATAACAATTTCTATAACGGCACTAGGTGCCATGGCCACTGGCTGGCCCAGCAATTTGTGTGGTCACAACTGAAGTCAAGAGCATGTACAAGTCTTTAAAAAGAAAACTGATTCCTGCTAGAAATAACACTGCAATTTTCGTTTCTTACTACTTGGAGAAAGCAATCTGTAATTCAAAAAGCACATTGAAAAGTGACTGCCCCCCCACCGGTTTATCTAGTAACCAATTCAGGGGTTTAATACAAGCCTGCAAGCCTCCCAGACACACTTCTGTGATGTCTGTAAACAAAAATTCTATGACAAAGAGGCAATTTAAAATGCGAACATGTGGATTACCTTTGACTGAACCACTGCTTCCGTAACAGAATGTCTTTTTTTTCTTTTAAAGATTTTATTTATTTATGACAGAGAGAGACAGGGAGAGGGGGAACACAAGCACAGGAGCACTGGGGAGCTGGAGAGGGAAAAGCAGGCTCCCCGCTGAGTAGGGAGCCCGATATGGGGCTCCACCCCAGGACACTAGGATCAGGACAGGAGCCGAAGGCAGCCGCTTAATGACCACGGCACCCCTCCACCCGCCTCCCCGGGTAACAGAATATCTTTAAGTGATAAGATCTGTAGTACCTGAATGATCAAATAGGCAATCCCTAGGAGTTTTATGAGGAAGCAATAATAAAGAGCCCTTCACATTCTTCTGTTGGGAGTAAACATGGTGATCAAGGTCACACCCAACACCACCAGCAGCCTTAGGTAGTGCGTGTCTCTAGTGTCTCTAACGTATGTGCAGAAGAGCTGCAAACAATGACAAATGATGACTTTCTAGGTGTGCCAGTGGGACAGGAAAGGCATGGCAGAGATTCCGTGCCCCCTGACTATGAAGCGCTTGGCTAGGTGACACTTCCCAGTGCCCCCAGTGGCTGGACAGGAACATATGGTGAAGTGGTTGCCAATGGAATGTGAGCAGAAATGAAGTCCTGAGTCCTAAGCCCTGGGGAAATGTGCAGCTCCCACTCTTCCCTGCTGCCCCTATAGTAGGACGGTGACCTGAGCTGGAACATTCATAGGAGGACAATGTCCTGAGGCACAGCAGAGATCCAGAGAGAAGGAATCTGGGCCCCTGGTGACCCCAGGAACAGAGAAAACACTCACTTTAAAGGCTTTCCATAGGGTGTGTGGATGGCTCAGTCAGTTAAGAATCTGATTTAGGCTCAAGTCATGATCTCAGGGTCCCAGGATTGAGCCCCATGTTGGGCTCCCACTCAGTGGGGATTCTGCTTCTCCCCTCCTGCTGCCCCTCCCCCACTCCCTGTTTATGTGTGCTCTCTCTCTCTCTCAAATAAATAAATAAAATCTTAAAAAAAAAAAAAAGAAGAAGAAGAAGAAGAAGAAGGAGTTTTCCATAGACTGTTATATGAGGGAAATAAAGTTCTATCTCCTTTTGGCCACTGACTTACTGTTGGGATTCTCTACAGCAACAGCTTGGCCTTACCTTAACCAATACAAGATGTTTATAGGACCTTGGATACAAGAGTAAAAAGCAAACGGCCCGGACGCCTGGGTGGCTCAGTTGGTTAAGCAGCTGCCTTCGGCTCAGGTCATGATCCCAGCGTCCTGGGATCGAGTCCCGCATCGGGCTCCTTGCTCTGCAGGGAGCCTGCTTCTCCCTCTGCCTCTGCCTGCCACTCTGTCTGCCTGTGCTTGCTCTCTCGCCCTCTCTCTCTGATACATAAATAAATAAAATCTAAAAAAAAAAAAAAGCAAACGGCCAGTCCAGACAAAAAGAGAGAATCTATTGCATAGTCCCCAGATAAGACTGTCCTGCAGCATGGCCTACATCATGAAACAAAAATGGTTTCCACATAAAGAAGACATAACTGCTCTCCGTGTTTAAAAGAAATCTGCAGCGGTGCCTGGGTGGCTCAGTGGGTTAAGCCTCTGCCTTCGGCTCAGGTCATGATCTCAGCGTCCTGGGAGCGAGCCCCGCATTGGGCTCTCTGCTCAGCAGGGATCCTGCTTCCCCCTCTCTCTCTGCCTGCCTCTTGGCCAACTTGTAATCTCTCTCTCTCGGTCAAATAAAATCTTAAAGAAAAGAAAAGAAAAGAAATCTGCACATTAGAGATAGATGGCAGTCAGAGGGACTAGATTAAGCAACATGAATTCTAAATTTTTCCAAATCTAAGAAAAATAAAAAAGCACAAAGATATGGCAGCATTTCACTGAAAGGACAAGTTACAAAATCAAGGCAATTTCAAAACTGATTGAACTCCCTATGGAGTACCTCTTCTGTTTGCTTGTCAGCTCCTCTCCCAGCAGGCCCTGGCTTGACCCCAGGAGCGAAGGGCTGGGCCGCAGAAGGAATGTAAGAAGGGACACTTGGGTAGATGTCCTCCTCCACTTCTCCTGGAAGCAGCAGCAAATCTGTTGGATACAAAATATTTCACGTGATGCTTTCATCAAGTTCACAATTGACCTAAATCACCTAAAAGACTACAATAGTCAAAAGAATGAAGTAAAAATGCTCAAATAAAGTAGGTTCCTTGGAGACAATGCCTGCCCTCATTTGGGGATTTACCCAGGAGATTCCCTTTTCCATAAAATAGAAGTCATTTGTGCATTTATTTTTATCTTACTGTCTCAAGGTCACATTCGATCCAAGGTTTGGGAGGATTGTTTAGGGACTGACTTGATCACCCTCTCACCCCAAACCCAATTTCTACCTCTATAGGAAAATAAGGCAAGATGCTACCTTTGCCTCATTTTCCCACATTTTCCTGAGGGATGGAAAGAAAGGAAATGAAGTGCTGAATTCATCCTGTAACACTATGGCTATATTTATATATATATATATATATATAAAACAGTGATGCCAGCAGGAAAGGACTTTTAAGTTTCAGCAGAAAAATGAAGTGCTCTGTCATATGCTGAATTCACGGTCTGATGTTCGATCCCACAAACAACTTGTTTCCAGCTTGTTTAGCACCATGACAAGAATTCAATAACCAATCTGGGTTTTCTGATCTGTCTGTTGTAAGTGGATCTGTTGCCTTATTTTTGCATGTGTGACAGAACATGGGGCATCACCATTAGATCTTCCACAGCTTTCTTTAAGGGGGACAAAAAAGAAAAACAAATAGAAGCACAATAGGCCTCCTCGTCGATCCGAGCTTTCATAGGACCAGAAGGGCTGCTGGAGCTGGCCAGGAACTTGCAGCTGTCTCAGGATCATGCTGCCTGCTACTCAATGATGATCCTAATGAAGACACTAATTAAGTTCTCAGTGGAAGTGATTAATGAACAACAGGCGTGCCTTGGCGGTTGCCAATGGCAGCATATATAGGGAGATAATTAAGCAAGTATTGATATTCAAAAACTGAAACTTACTTGAAATACATCTCTCACAACTGCAGATAACACCAGCACAAAAACATGTTAATTACAAAATTCTTAGGACTCCAGCAACAGAACATGGTCAGCCTAGAAACTGAACCTGTGAGTGGGTAGGGAGATCGTGAAGAAGATACTTCTACTATGATTCATTATTGGATCCTTAAAATATGACCGAATTAGAAGAAATAAAAACAACAGTCAACACGTACAGGAGCTGACATTTCACAGGCATCAGTTGAGCTCATCCTCCCAAGGATGCTATTACTTCCCATTTCATAGGCAAGGAGCTCTGAGCAAGGAGAGTAACCTTGTTCAAGGGGCCACAGCTAGAAAGTGTCAGAGCCGGGAAGTCTGCCAGCAGAGCCCATACTCTGCCCACATGTCACATGATGAACTTCTTTTATTTATTTATTTATTTATTTTTAGGATTTTATTTTTATTTATTATTTGAGAGAGAGAGAGAAAGAGACAGAGTACATGAGAGGGGAGAGGTCAGAGGGAGAAGCAGATGCCCCACTGAGCAGGGAGCCCGATGCGGGACTGGATCCTGGAACTCCAGGATCAAGACCTGAGGCGAAAGCAGTTGCTTAGCCAACTGAGCCACCCAGGTGTCCCCGTGAACTTCTTTTTATTTTTACTTATTTATTTATTTGTTTAAAAAATTTTATTTATTTATTTGACAGACAGAGATCACAAGTAGGCAGAGAGGCAGGCAGAGAGAGAGGAGGAAGCAGGCTCCCTGCTGAGCAGAGAGCCCGATGTGGGGCTCGATCCCAGGACCCTGGGATTTTGACCTGAGCCGAAGACAGAGACTTTAACCCACTGAGCCACCCAGGCGCACCCCCAGGAACTTCTTTTAAACAAGCAATTTCATTACATAAATTATTTAAATTTATCAGATTATACAACCAAACTCAGAGACAAGGCATGTCACTACTACAGCACATTAGCACGCTTAGTCAGTATTAAATACACATAAACATTTTATACCCAGAGAAGCCATGTTTTTAAACTCAGTAAGGCTGATGGAGAGGTTGGCTTTCTAAGATACTATTCATGACCCCCAACGCACCTCCCTCACTGAGCTCCCTGCTGTAATGGCCTAGGACCCACACAAGCGTGGTCAGGGGCCTGCCAACAACAAAGGCAAGAAGAGAAAACCTCTTCATGGGAAAACCAGTACCTCTGAGACGACCGGCTGAGAGCGCAAAACATCAGTTCAGACGTGAATCAAAATCAGTTCTACTTCCAGAGCTATTTAAAATCTGACTGACAATATTATGCAGCAAGGAGGACAACTCTCTAATTCCTATGCTGAAAGTCTTTGCCTCCCCGATATGTTTGCAGAGAAGGGAGGATTTTCAACAAAAATGGTTTCTTTCATAAAGATTTTACTGCCATGGAAACAATTCCCTCAAAACAACAAGATTCAGTTTCCCCTACACTTCAAATTCTTGCCGTTTGTTTCTTCGGTGTAAAAGCAAAATGCACAAATGCGTATTCACCAACGCCTGACGCAACACCTGACCCACAGCAAATTCGCAACAGATACTTGAGACGGGAAATGAATTCCCGCATCTCCCCTTCTAAACTGAACAGTAAGTACCAAGAGTTACCTACCAGGAAGACATTGTAGATGTCTATATAGAGTCCTCACCCTCAAACACTAAATTCTATTACAGGGGTAAGATTTTCACACATACAATCAATCCAAGAGTAATCAAGAGTAAAATTGAACAGCATTAGCCCTACAGAGGATGGATTTATAAAAGAGGGACACTAATATGTACAGGGATAGTCTGGTAAGATGTACTTTATGAAGAAGGCTACCTTATCTTTCAGCCATTTTAAAATCACGCATAGGTTTATTTATACACTCACAGTGTCTCAGAGAGAAAAATTGTTCTATTCATTGGTGGGGGAAGGGGAAATGGAATGTCTGAAGTCCTTTGTAAAATTCTCCAAAACTGAAATGCTTTATTAAACTTAACCTGTCCTTATTTTTTTAATTTTTAAAAAAAGATTTGATTTAGTTATTTGACAGATAGAGATCACAAGTAGGCAGAGAGGGAGGAGGAAGCAGGCTCTCCGCTGAGCAGAGAACCTGACGCAGAGCTTGATCCCCCTGGGATCATGATCTGAGCCAAAAGCAGAGGCTTTAACCCACTGAGCCACCCAGGCGCCCCTTAACCTGATCTTATTAACTGCTGTTTCTGAAACAACCAAAGGCCTTGTTTTCATCTCAACTAAATACCATTATTTTGGTTGATGTGCGTTGCACAGTCAAGCCCTCTCTCAGAAGCGAATGTTCATGTTCCATGGCAAGCCTGGTTGAAAACACTGCCATCTCTTCTTTCTCACTCCATGATAAGAATTTCAACATTTACAAACTATGTGTTTATGCCATTTGTATTCCTGTATGAAGTCAATAATCAACAGTCAAAAGCTATAATCAGGCAATCTACCTGATATCTCATAATTTGGATAACAATATTTAATCTGCGTGGCATATTTATAAAAATTAACCAATCTGTTCCTTTGTTGCTATGTAGAAATGGCCAAAATTTTCTGATATTTTGGGCCCTCCCCAAAACTAAAAAGAATATAGATAAGAACTGTATTAGTAAATAAGGCCTCTTCAGCACACGGTTTTTTGTTATGATAGTCCATCTCACTGGTTCTTTTTCTTCAAAATTTTTGAGGACCCCAAAGAGCTTTTGTTTATGTGGGTTTTATAACTCAATATTCATCATATTAGAAATTAAAACTGACAAATTTGCAAATATTTATTTATTGAATCACTGACAATAATATCATTATATGTTAAAATACATATTTTTATGAAAAATCTCTTTCTCAAAAACAAAGAAAATAGTAAGGAAGAAACGCTGTTTTACATTTTAAAAATTTTGTAAATGCCTTAGGAGAAAAAAAAATCTAGGTTTTATATTTGCTTCTGCATTCAATTTTGGAATATGCTGTTTCAGTTGAAGTAAATGAAGAAAATCTAGTCTTCACAGAAATGTAGTTGAAAAAGAAAGGAGTACTTTGATAGTCTTTTTATATAATTGGGGATATTTTTCTTTGATGCTATACCAGATCTTGACAAACGATAAAGTTTTAAAAAATAGTTTCAGTGTGCAATCTGAAACTATTTCAGTGAATTTTTCATACTGTTACATTAAAATTCATTGGTCTATCTTACACACTGAATAGATCTTTCTCCTATGCATAATTTTGTAACATCATAAATTGGCCATTTGGAAAATACTGGTTCACTGTTTTATGTAGGTCTTCCAAATGTTGACACATTTCATTATACAGTAAAAGGATCACATTAGTTAACATCACCAATTTTATCAGAATAGTCATCAAATATTGGGAAGCTGTCAAGCTCACAGTACTGGATACAAGTTTTCCAAAAATGAATTTTCACTTGATCCATTGCCAATTTTATCATTGGCAACGAACATTACCAGTGTTTCTCTTGAAGAGACAGGCTTGCTTCATTCATTCTGAGAACTATAGTTTGTCTGTCAGTCATTCTTTTAAATAAAAATGTTATTCCATGAAAGTAAGGGGCAAAAAAGAACTCGTTCAGCATACCATGCAATCACACAAGTGTTTTTCCAGGAGACAACCAAGTATGTCAGAATGCCCCAGAAGTGCTTTGTGCATACCTATGGTTTCAGAACAGAAAACAGTAAAAAAGATGTATCCAAGAATCGAGATTTAATAAAATTAATAATTTTTACCAATTCATCAAGAACATTTTCAATGGAAAATAGCACTCATTTTATTTAATTTTTTTAAGATTCTATTTATTTGTTTGAGAGAGAGAGAGAGCACCAGTGAGGGGTAGAGCAGAGGGAGAGGGAGAAACATACTCCCTGCTAAGCACAAAGCTTTCCCTAGGAGTTTCCCTAGGAGTTCCTAGACCACATCCCCAGGGGTCTGCTGGTCTACCTAATACCATCTAACCCTCTGATCAATAAAAATAATAAAGCTAGATAAGTTACCAAAAAATCAACTATTTAAAGGCATTGGTGAGGGGTGCCTGGGTGGTTCACTGGGTTACGGGCTCTGCCTCCAACTCAGGTCATGATCCCAGGGTTCTGGGATCGAGCCCAGCATCAGGCTGTCTGCTCAGTGGGGGTCTGCTTCCTCCTCCCTCTCTGCCTGCTTCTCTGACTACTGGTGATTTCTGTCTGTCAAATAAATAAATAAATAAATAAATAAAGGCATTGGTAAGCTACCAGGGCAGCCTAGGACTTGAGTGGCCAAGATCCCAGAGAGATGGAAAGTACCAAGAAGTGAGTCCAAGAGTCTAAGATGCTTTTCAACTTGTGGCATTTACTGATTTTCAAGGAGAAACTGAGAAGCCAAAATAAAGATGAGAGAAGCTAAGAAGCTCGGAAGCTTAGCAGAATTGCCAACAGAAATCACAGTGTTATGAAGACAAAAATTAGAGTTCAGGGTCTCTAAGAAGGCGATGCTATGATTTACCTTGAAGGGCCACACCCTAGAAGTAAGCAAGAACTAGAAGTAGAGCAGCCCCCAGAAGGCCTTGAACCCAGTCCTAAATCAGCCCAATCCCAGACTGGATGAAGGTGACCTTTTACTACTCTAATTGCTAGCAAAATGTTGAACAAAAGCTATGCTAGAAAAAGATAACATCATCCAGTCCCTATATATTTTATATGCTATGTTCAGCATTTAAACAAAAATTACCATGTATACAAAGACATGAAATCAAAAGGAAAATGAATAATATAAATAGACCCACAGGAGATCCCAGGTATTAGCATTATAAGACATGAACTTTAGGGACACCTGGGTGGCTCCAACATTTAAGCATCTGCCTTTGGTTCAGGTCATGATCCCAGGGTCCTGGGATCAAGTCCTGCATTGGGCTCCCTGATCAGTGGGGAGCCTGCTTCTCCCTCTGCCTGGTGTTCCTCCTGCTTGTTCTCTCTCTAGCTCTCTCTCAGGCAAAGAAATAAATAAAATCTTTAGAAAAAAAAAAAAGACATGAATTTTAAAATAACTAATATGTTCCCCCCAAAATACATTACAAATGGAGAATTTCCCCACAGAACTGAAATCTCTCAAAACAGATATTCTAGATCTCTTTTAAAAGCTAAAATAACTGAGGGGCATCGGGGTGGCTCAGTTGGTTAGACACTGGACTCCTGATTTTGGCTCAGGTCACAATCTCAGGATCAAGAGATCAAGCCCCACACTGGGCTCTGCACTCAGTAGGGAGTCTGCATAGGATTTTCTCCCTCTCCCCTCTATCTGCCCCTCCCTGCCCCTAGTCTGTCTCTTAAAAAAAAAAAAAAAAGCTAAAATAACTGAAATATTCATGGCTTTTAACAGAAGACAGACACAATTGAAAAAATAATTAGTAAACTAGAATACAGATGGTAGAAATACTTTTTTTTTTTTTAAGATTTTATTTATTTACTTGAGAGAGAGAGTCCATACAAGTTGGGGGGAGGGACAGAGGGAGTGAGAGAGAAGCAGACTCCCAACTGACCAGGCAGCCTGCTGTAGGGCTTCTATCTCAGGACCCTGAGATCATGACTTGAGCCAAAGGTAAGAAGGTCAACTGACTGAGCCACCCAGGCATCCCGATGGTAGAAAATATTTTAACTGAAGCAAGAAAAGAAACTAAAAAGGATAGAAAATGCAGAAAAGAACATAAAAGATAGATGTATGGAATATGGTGAAAAGATCAAGGCACAAGTAATATATGAAAAGACAAGTGCTGAGAATTTCCCAATATGTATAAGAATCTCTAAAAACACAAAATAAATTCAAATTAAATAACACCAAGGCACAGTGAAAGTACTGGAAAAACAAAAGAGAAACTTATAAAAGCAGAGAAATGAGAGGAAAAATATGTTATCATCAAAGGAACAACCACCAGATTGACATCTGGTTTGCAACAATTAACACCAAAAAAAACAGATTATCATCTGTAAAATACTGAAAGAAAACAATTACAAACCTAGAATTCCCAACTGAGCAAAAATAGTGGGCAATGAAATAATACAATAATAGCTGATTAATCTAAAATAAGCAAGAAATGAGGGGAGAAGGAGGCATAAAACTGGCAGGACAAATAGAAAACAAAATTATAAGATACTAGGTATAAAGTCAAAGGTATCAGCAACTACATTAAGTGTAAATGAACTAAATAAAAGACAAAATTTTAGAATGTGTGTGTATAGATGCATACATATAAACCATACATTGCTTTCAAGGGACACATTAACACCTATTTTGAGAAAAAAATGCACAATAAATAAAAATGGAAGTGAAAAGGAGGAGAAGATAGGGATGATGAAGGAAGACTTACTTCACTGGGTGGGGCTGGCATTGGGCAGTGACAATAAATCATACCTCTCTATCTTCAAATATAGAAACAAAAGAGGAATAAACACAGAAGTCAGAAAGATGAGGATTAAAACATGAGCTTTACAACTAATAGAGCTGAATTTGAAAACAGAGCTTGTCCAGCAGTCACATTTGGGCTTGTTATGTATCAACCTTTCCTACAAGTCTAGACCTTGGGATTCCATTTAACAGGAAGTCCACACAGCTGACACGGATCCATCCAGGTATAAGAATAGCTTCACTAGAGCTCTTCAAGTCAGGCTTCAGAGAGTAATGCCTCCAGATGTCTGCCTAGAGATGGTTCCCAGCCTCCGCTGGATAGGAGAATGACCTGAGAAGCTTTAAATATCAGACTACTGAAAAAGAATCGCAAAGGCAGGGCTTAGGTATCTAATTTTTTTTTTAAAGTGATTCTACTGTGTCTCTAAGGTTGAAAACCACTGAATAAGGTAGGCATTGGGCCCATCTGAGGTGTGTCTACTATAAGAAAGATGGCACAGACACAGAGGAGAAGACATACATCTTCCAAAGAGCATGAACCTAAAAGAAGAAACAAAGGGGCTGATCCATAAATACATAGTTTCTTTTCCCAATTCCTCTACATAAATAAAGTCTTACATGTCCCTTGGGGAGAAACAGGCAGAGGATTTGGAAAGGGCAAAATTATCTTCCCAGTTCTGTGCTCTTCTCAGGAATGGAGCTAAAAAGTTTCCTTGTATAATTGTGAGGCTCAGGCAACAGGTTTGCCCTTGTAGTTGATGTGACTTTCAAGCTGGGCCTTCATAGAGAAATTTGCACATAAAAAAATTGGAGGAACAGGAAAAAAAAAATGGAGGAAGAGTGGATAAAGGAGAATTTGGAAGGAAGGATTTTTTTTCTCTCTCAAGATGTTTTCAGTGATCTTCTGGGCAATGAAAGAATGATTTTTTTTTTTTTTTAAGTAGACTCCACACCCAACATGGATCCCAACATGGGGCTTAAACTCAAAACCCTGAGATCAAGACCTGAGCTGAAATCAAGAGTCGGATTCTTAACAGACTAAGCCACCCAGGCATCTCTGAAAGAATGATTTTTAAAGTACTAAGTATAAAATAAACAAAATACCTAAATTACAAGTTGGCTGAAATATGTCTTTCTGAGCTCAGGACCTTCAGCGACTCATTCTTTATATCACAGGCTCTCAGCATTCTCCGATCCTACAGACAAATTTAAGTTCCCCTGCCATAGGTTCTAGTGACACCCAGAACAATGTAGAATCCTGTATTAGTGATTATCTGGTTAATGTCTGGTTAATGAATTCAATGAGGACAGAAGCCGGATCTGTGTATTCTTCATGAGATTCCAGGCTCTGGCCATCGTTGTTCCAGGTCTGTCGAATAACAGTCCCAGGCCATTCACTGGCAGCAAAAGCCGCTCGAAGTTGCAAATAAGGAAAGAATTTTTTTTTTAAAAAGAGGTGGTTGGTGACTTCATTAGAATTGGGAGTATCAGACAGCTTGAAAATGAAAATCAAATAAGGTTGCCAGTCTTTGCACAGGGCTGAGTTGCCTGTTCTCACCCAACACAATCCGCCACAGTGTAAGCACGCCCGCCACCAGTCAAGTGACCTGTATAAGGGGTGCCTGGGTGGCTCAAGCGGGTTAGGCCTCTACCTTCAGCTCAGGTCATGATCTCAGGGTCCCGGGATCAAGCCCCGCATCGGGCTCTCTGCTAAGCGGGAGCCTGTTTCCCCCTCTCTCTGTCTACCTCTCTGCCTACTTGTGATCTATATCTCTTAAGTAAATAAATAAAGTCTTGGGAAACAAAAAAAGAGAGAGACCTATATAAGACAAGATGATTCTTATTCTAGAATAAGACCATCTCCAAGCAGTCAATTGCACTCAGCCAGGGCACCTGCTCGGCCGAATAAGGGGAAAAATAAATAAAGATGCCCAGAAGATTCTTCCTGCTCTAATGCCTCAGCATAATAACCAACATCTATTCCAATAATCATTTTTCTGGATAACAGTCTGGGGCATGACAGTAACCATGAGGTTAACTACCCGACCTTGAATTCAAAGGAGGAAAATGTGGTTAACTCGATGTCAAATAAACACAGGGCACCAAACTCCCTGGTAAATGCTACCCTCAAACAACTGCTCAATTCAGTTGCACTGCCTTGGCTCTTCTGAAAAACCATCTCTGCCTGGGCCGCCCAAATGATAAGCCAAATCCTGGGGAAGAATCATGCTCCTGAATCTTAGGGAATATTTATGAAAGCAAATACAGGGAACAAATAAATTCAGTGATGGAAAAACAATACCCAGCTCTCTTCCATGTTGCCCTGGGCAAATCTGTTGCTTAAACAATAACAACAGGATCTAATCAGTAAACCTCTCGGCTGCCAAAATTATACAAGCAACTTGCCTATTTAAAATGTCACATTTCCCCATCTGATATAAATATCTGCCGTCTGCTCACATTCCTAAAGTGTAATACAAATTAGGCCCAAACTAAAATCTACCTTGGCACAAACTAATTTTTTTTTCCCTTTCAAATGACCTAGATCTTGCATTATAAAAATTGTGAAGCCCTGGTGGTCTTTTCAGTAATTGGAATAGGTCAATGAAGCCTGGGTTGCTTCTCAGCCCGGCCTGTCCACATTATTTTACACATGGGATGGGCTTGACTAGCTCATTCTCTCTACAGAGACCTGGTTCAGCCTTAGCAACCTCTTACACAACACCACTGCAACACTGCCTGTTATCTGATTGCTGGGAAAATCGTAGTAGTGAGCGGTTTTTACGCTACTGAGTAGAGCTGGTAATAAAACAAAACAAAACCAAAAAACACACAACTTGAAAAATATTTTTTAAAAAAATGTGGAAATAATGGATAAGGTAAAAAGGCTAATCTGAAAGACTAATATAACCATAATCAGATTTGTTGCCTATGTAGGTTTATGCCAGTATACAGATTTTTCTCAGTAATGCCAGGAAGCAAGAAATGTAAGCCATGAAAAAATACCCAACTTGTACACTTTGGTGCCTTCCTATAAAATTAAATTTATATTGCAAATGTACTACATGCAGACCAGAACCATTTGTCTCCAAGTGTCTTCCTTGGACACAGCTATATCAAGATCCCCTGGGGTAGTGGTAAAAAATGCTGTCACCAAACACCTTCTGAATTAGACTCTCTCGTAGGAACAGGACCCAGGAATCTGCATTTTCAACATCTCCTGTTCCCCTCAAATAGTGTGCTTGCTCTGCAAACCCAGCTTCCTGATAAGTCCTTAGCTATCCCTTCTGATCCAATCGGACCCCCTAAGCTGCTTACATAGAGAAATTCAGAGCTGCCTGGCGTTTTACAGTTAAGAGAACCTCTCCCTGGAGCTTGTGATTCCTTTAGATCCCTGATCTCACTTGAACCAACTTAAGTAAGGAAAAATTCCACGCAAAGTCTAGTGGTTAACAGAGGGCAGAAGAAACAATACCTTCAGTGGAGTAATGTGATGTTTGGAAGCTGAATAAAAATGTTAACTGCTTCCAATCTCAAAAGCCTCTCAAATTTGGGCAACCAGAGATGCCAGAGCCATCCCCAAACCACCACCACCCAGCACTGTCACTTCTGTGTGATTATAAACAAATCACCTTCCCCAATCATCAACACCAGCACCCATGTTTGTGATTACCTAAAGCCTATAACCAACAATTCAACACCAGCAACCAAACCCCCAAGGAAAATAGCTCCTTCCCTAATACTCACTATCAACTTTGAGATATTCTTGCATATTAAATTAGGAATGAGAATTTTCAAAACAAACAACTCTAATTTTGAACATATTTCAAAGGTCTTTTGAGCAAAAAAGGATACCTATGTTTACACAGTAATGTCAAGCAGGAAAGGAAAAAGGCCTCATATGCATAAACATCATTGGACTGGCATTAAGCCTCTCCCAGTCCAGCTCAACTGGAAAAAACGCCCCAAAGAAACATTTACAATATGTCTTTACTCTTTAGTGTTTGGCTTATCTGTTTAATAAATACTTATGAAAGTCAAGATTTTGATTTTATTTTTTATTTTATGATGAATTCTGCTATTTTTATGATCAATTGCTATATGATGTTATCTCTCAATTTACATGGCGCTTCTAAGATATAAAGAGTATGACTCAAATGGCACTCCTTGAGAAAATTATCCAAAATTCAACCATGTGGAGGCATGTCGGGGGAGGGGGGCACCTTTATTTCATTTTCTTTTTTTTTTTTCTTTATTTTTATTTTTTTTTTCTTTTTTTTTTTTTTTTTTCTTTATTTCATTTTAGACCAAAGACTTCACAAGCTTCATCATGCTTTGACCTTTCGGCTGAAATCTTTGTTACTGAAAAAGAAATCGCAGGACTGTAGTTTTCCCTAAGTCAGGGAAGGCACAAGTAGGGCTTGCCAAAAAGAAAAAAAAGAAGAAAAAGCTATCTAAAAGTCTTACTTGTAGTTTCTGGAAAGAGGTCAAGCAGTATATATAGAGGAAACAGAAAGCATACCCTTACTCATTTGGGGCTGGGTCTCTTCATCCACATCCAAATCTTCTACATCTAGGAAATTGTCTACCTAGAAAAGGAGTAACATCATTGTTATGTATATTAGACCTAATGAAAAAGTGCAATTAAGAATCAATGAATCCACTTCCACAGCATTCAAAGTGTGCAACTGAATCCACTTTTCTCATTAACTTTTGAGTCCCAGCTAAAGGTCTTTGTGTTCACTGTGTTTTCCCAGAGACATCTGAAAGAAGCAGTAAATTTGGAAGTTGGCCTGGATTTCGTAGGCACCATAGTAAGATCTCTATACTGAAAGGGAAAGAACAGTCTGAGGAGTTTTTGAAAAGGGACTTTGTTCCCAGATTCTCTCCCAGGATATATACCACCGCCGAGACAGTCCAAAATAGTCTCTACTTTTTGTTTTCATTTTATTGCTTTTGCTTCTCAAGCAAATGATGGTGGTGGGTCTGGCTATTACCATAATGGGCTTTTCACTCTACAGAGTCAGAGAGAAGAAACTAAAGAAAGCAAAAGAGAAAGGTTCATTCGAAACAAAAATCATCCTGCCCCAGGTAAATCACAAAAGAGGTGAGCGGGGCCAAAAATCAAGTGTTCTCTCTTTCCAGCAAATAAAACTGAAAATTACTTCAAAGGTAAAAAGCAGAGCAAATGACCTTTACAGCCACAATAGCAGCATTTCAATGAAAGACTATTCCACGTGGAATACTGCTTTCCACAGCAAGCTGACAATGAGACATTTCATATTAACAAAATGGTAACATTTCAGACACGAACTAATTCATCTCACGTGAATATCAAAGAGTGTAAATAAGAAAATGATTTCACCACCGGCACAAAGGAGACCTAGCAGAGTAAAGGCGTAATGTCGAAATGCCTTTTATGCTCATGACCTAAAACGTGTTCATAACAAAATACCATAAAATTACAAATTTAGATCTCCTAAGTGGAATTCAAAACATAGCCTAGGTCTTTCTTCCCCTAGCTCTACACCCCAGACCATGGCTCTTACATACGAATTACAAATGGTAGCTTCCATTGCTTGCCCGTACATAACTGCGGTTCTTTCCTGGCATCCAAGTGACAGCAAAAATTTATCTTCCCCACGATGGTTTTAGTGCCAAAACTGCTAAATTGTCATTTCTCTTGATGGTGTATGTTCAGGGTGACTGGAGTCATGTTTCTGTACTAAAGAACCCATTCCATTTGCTAAGCTTTGAGGAAGAAAGATCTGGAACCCAGCCAACTGAACATAGTTTAAGATATTTAAACACCAATTAAAAATCATATATATATATGAGAGAGAGAAAGACAAAATCTGCTAAATTCTCCAATTTTGTATGAGAGACAGCAAATGGGTCCTTTGGGATTTTTTGTTTTGTTTTCAATTTTTTGTATTCTTTGCCATGGAAGAAAACTGAATCATCCCTTACCTTCACCTTTCCAGCCCGATTCAGATCACCTTGAAAGGAACTGCCAACTTTTTGGCCTTCATCTATCACTATCTGAAAAAAAAAAAAAAAAAAAAAAACCAGTGAGGACATCTTGATGAGAAAATGAAACAACCAAAAATAAAGGAGCTGATCTTGTAGCCCTTCAGGCAATAAAACTCCCCTTCCGGTTTTTGTTAATTAGCTATGCATGATGGACCAGATCCACTAAACCATAGTAGTGGTCAGGGAATAGTTTCAGGAGGTCTGACTTCTACTTGTGCCTGTAGACTAATCCACAGAATAACCTAGAGTAAATTACTTAACCTCAGTTTTCTCATGTGTAAAATAGGAACACTCCCCACCTCATTACCCCACCTCCCATTCCACCCCAATGAACCTCTCAAGGACAAACCAGAGAATGCTAATACAACATTTTCAAGTTATTAGGAAACAATATCATTGAACAATTCATTGCCTCTCCACATGCTGGTTAAAGACTCAACAGAAAATGCCATTCCAATTGCCAGCGATAGCCAGTATAAAGTGAATCCTCTAGGGGAAAAAAAAAAGTTCTGACAACACCTGGGTGGCTCAGTTGGTTAAACATCTGCCTTCGGCTCAGGTCATGGTCCCGGGGTCCTGGGATGGAGCCCTGCACCAGGCTCCCTACTCAGCTAAGAGTCTGCTCTCCCTCTCTCTCTCTACTGCTCCCCCTACTTGTGCTCTCTCTCTGTGTCAAATAAATAAATAAAATCTTTTAAAAAAAGAAAAAGTTCTGGTCCCATAATCATCTCATTGGATGTTAAGTTCTGGAATTAAAAAACTGTAGGCCTCTGCCATACAGAAACACTTTTCTAACACAGAAACTTTTGTTCCCTCATATGAAACCACATCTCAAATACAATTTTGTCCATGATAACACAGGAAGACATGATGAGCTAGAAAATAGAAACTGGGGCACCTGGGTGGCTCAGTCCTCAAGCATCTGCCTTCAGCTCAGGTCATGATCTCGGGGTCCTGGGATGGAGCCCCGCATCGGGCTCTCTGCTCAGCAGGAAGCCTGCTTCCCCCTCTCCCACTCTCCCTGCTTGTGTTCCCCTCTCGCTGTGTCTTCTATCAAATATAAATAAAATCTTAAAAAAAAAAAAAAGAAAGTAGAAACTCAAATGTTGTAAAAAATACAACAGCTTCCACTAGAGTTCCTTGAGAGTCAAAAAAAAACCATAGCTAAAGAGAATATAAATATTGTCTATTAAGTCTTAAAGATTAGGAAGAGAGCATCCAATATTTAATAACAAAATCTTGGAAAAAATAAGATAACAGATTTTACTTTAAGAGATGAATCCAGAGCAGATAATAGAAACTCCCATTTAACACAGAGAATTATAAAAAGCAATTCTTTCGTCCCAAATAGAGGACAAGCTAAAATATGTAAATAATTACAAGAATTTTTAGATGACAGTTCCTTAAAGGAACTTAAAAACTTGGGGCTAACCAAGTTACCCCCATAAACACTGGCTGCTGAAATCATAAAATGTAATGATGATTTTGGGGGGTGCCTGGGTGGCTTAGCCAGTTAAGTGTCCAACTCTTGGTTTAAGTTCAGGTCATGATCTCATGAGTCCTGGGACTGGGCTCCACGCTGGGCTCTGCACTTTGTAGGGAGCCTGCGTGAGATTCTCTCCCCCTGCCCCTCCCCCAACTCTCACTCTCTCAAATAAATAAATAAATAAATCTTTTTAAAAAAGGAAAAAGAAATATAATAATGACTCTTAATAAAGTTTCCCAATGGCACTCCTTCCAGAATTAAGAATCTGAGTTACTGATCCAATAACTGTCCAATGTTTCTTATGTTTTTACAGTTTCTTTCTCTTTTTAATTCATAAAGAATGCTCTTTTTCCTGTTTCCATAAATGTGCCATGACATTACCTGTTCGTCTTCTGAACATTGTGATGAAGTATGAAGAAAGACGGCTTTGTTTCTAAGATGATGATCGTTTGGTTCATTTTCATGAGCAAATTTTACTGAAGGAAATACGTTTTCTGAAGAATCAGTTCCAAATGCTCCTCGTTTGGTCACATTATCCTCTGAAATGATAAATTACACATTAGAAAATATACAAACACCCAGTCTTGCTTATTTTGCATTTCCTGAGTCTTTCTTCCCAACAATAACAACAACAAATGCTCTTCAAAGTCTATAAGCAGAATGCTTGAGATACTGAGCACTCTGAACTTTATAAAATTTTTTCTAAAAATGCATAGAACGATAACACTATTTCATTCACTTTTCAACAAATACTAAGTGCTTACTATTATACCCAGCACTGTTCTCGGCCATTGTTAAAAGGTCAATGAAGTACGGTATTTGAAAAACTCTTAGGCATTAATTATCTCATTTTTTCTCTAAATTTGAAGGGAGGTTTTCCTTATATGGAAGCAATGTATGCGTGATTTTAGAAAGTTTTTAAGAGAAAAAATTAAAATTAGAAATAATTCTACAAAACAGAAAAGCTATAACAATTTTTTTCAATGGCTATTTTTCTCGTATTTTATCTGTGGATCCATATACTTCTAAAAAGCAATGTTTGACTATCCTTGACTATTTAAAACTATAAACAATTAATACTTTTGTACTAAATCTATGCATATTCATGATTATGTTCTTAGGATAAAGAAAGTCCAAGATTAATCCTAAATTAAGAGATTGAGAAAATTATGATAACATGATGCCATTAACAGAAATGTGGGGGATAAATTCAGATGAGAGATAATGAATTAAGCTTTGATCATGTTCATTTGAAGTGCCAGTAGAAATTGTGAGGGAAATGTCCCAGAGGCAGCTGCAAATGCAGGCTAAAATGTGGGAGAGATATCACAGCAATAGGTAAATATCTGCTAAAAATCACACTGAGATAATGGTTTAAGCCATAAAACTGCTTCCTAAATTAGAATAAATCATTAGGGTTAACATTTATTGTGTGTCAGATACTCTTTTATGAGCACTCATAAATCTCATTTAAAGCCTGCAACAACCCTATAGGTAGTTACCATTAGTACCCCCATTTTACAGATGAGGAAACCAAGGCCTACAGAGAGGTCGAGTAACTTACTCAAAGTTACATGGCTAGTGGGGCACCTGGGTGGCTCAGTGGGTTAAAGCCTCTGCCTTCGGCTCAGGTCGTGATCCCACAGTCCTGGGATCCAGCCCCGCATTGGGCTCTCTGCTCAGCGGGGAGCCTGCTTCTCTTCCTCTCTCTCTGCCTGCCTCTCTGCCTGCCTGTGATCTCTGTCAAATAAATAAATAAAATCTTTTTTTTTTTTTTTAAGATTTTATTTATTTATTTGAGAGAGAGACAGTGAGAGAGAGCATGAGCGAGGAGAAGGTCAGGGGGAGAAGCAGACTCCCCATGGAGCTGGGAGCCCGATGCGGGACTCGATTCCGGGACTCTGGGATCATGACCTGAGCCGAAGGCAGTCGTCCAACCAACTGAGCCACCCAGGCATCCCAAATAAAATCTTTTAAAAAAAAAAAGTTACATGGCTAGCAAATAGTACAGTGGGGATTTGAAGTCAGGCCTTTAGACTCAGAATCCACACTCCCAACCACAGTTATGCCAAATAGAGTAATATAGCATATAAAGGCAGAGTCCTAAGAAAACAGAAGAATGAAGCAGAAAAAAGACAAAGAAAAAATCCTGGTAAAGAGACAAGAGAAGTGTACAATAGCACCAGAAGAACCAAGAGTGCATAGTACATTCCCAAACCAGAAGTAGCTTACTGCAAATGACCAGAGCAAATGCAGGAATCTATGTAGTGATCAACAGAAGAATGATAAAGAGATTCAAAAGAGGTCAAGTGGCAGAAATCAAGGAAGAAGCAGATTGGAGAACCCTGTTCGATCTCCTTATGGTACTCCACCATGAAAAAGCTCCAGGGTCACAAGGACTGTCTGATCTGTGAGCTTTGTAGGCAGGTATCTGCTAAAGGCGTTAGAAGACAGCCTAACCCAGCCCAGTAGCCAGGCTTGTTTCTCTTGAGCTGTTAATTGCACGGCTTCAGAGTCCGTGAGATTCTTGTTCACAGCCTGGTGCAACTCCAGAGTCCTTTGTTTGCTTCCTTCTACCCCATCACCGGCAGAGTTAAGACATGTGGGGGTACCTATAGGACATGAACACAGAGATACTGCTGGAGCACAGAGGTAACGTAACCTAGTCTATAAGCCAGTGAGGGAAAATGCAAATACTAACTGCACCACTTTCTCTTTAAAAAGAATTAAGAAATAACACAAGTTCAGGCCAGCTCTCTCTACTGACTCTGGCACCAACATCTGTGACTCCTAATGCTTTCCACAGGCACAGGAGAAACTCTAATGTGAAGCACTAGTCTTGGCAGGGGGCAGTGAGGGAACAGAGGGGTAGGAAGGGGAAATTGCCGAGAATACTGCTAGAGTAATCGACAACAAAAAATTCTCTTCAAAACCACAGGCTGAATGCTTGAGGTACTATAAAAGACCAGAGAAGTGAGGTAGAGAAGGTCATGGGACTTCTCCTCCTGGACTTTTTTTTACAGCCACAGAGGGGTCCTACATCAGTCCTAGGGCCAAGGTAAGCGATGGTAGCAGGGTGGAGGGAGATAAGCGTAGAAACAGGAGGAATTCCTCAAACTCCATCAAAGTTAGAGGCCAGAAGACTACCCGTGACTACCTGTCATTCTTCCTCAGCGCACTGTTCTCATAGGAGGTGGAAGTTTCCCTTCTCCCTGCTTATCCTTTATGTTTGGCACAACCTCAAACTAGTATTGACTAAGAAAACACTATGTCCCAGCACACTGTCGTAATAGTCTATTGACTTAAGAACCTGAAAAGCACAGCGATGTCTGGGAAGAACAGATGCTCTGTAAGGACAAGCTCTATTTATTCTCATAATCACTCAATGTACACCTCTGCCATTTCCAATAAAACACGCAGGTTATTTGACAGATAACCCGATGAAACTCCTTCAAAATAAAAAGCAATGTATCACAAAGTCCCAGGTTCTGATGCCGACGTTGGACTATTGTTGGGGTCTCAGATCTAACAAAATATTCGGCTCATCCTTTTAAAACTTTGTTTTGTAAACATAAAGCTTTCATTTAAAAAATACCAGAAGATTCAGAAAAGAATGTGTTCTCTCTCTGACAGAACCTATAGTTGAGGCCTCCTTCCTGAACCTTGAAAATCGTTTCACAAGAATATATACTCGATCACTCCAAAGACCCAGAAGTGCTTCTCATAAAGGCTTTTATCATTTTTTTTGAAAAAGCAGCAAAATATAAATCTCTTGGCAAAATAAAATAGGAAAAAAAGTTCTTTTTTTTTTCAATATGATAATGTCAAAATGGCAGATGTTGGCACAGCCCAGAATCCAAAGTGGCCTAAAGCCTGATCAGAGAGCCAGCTGCTGCCTCCTAGAGTTATCCTGGTGGCATTCCAAACGTGCCACCCAAGTGTCCGTCTCCTCTCCTTCTGTTTCTGTGTTCCACTGAGCCCTTTCCCCCCTTTCATCTTATCCCTAATGTTCCTTGCTTTGAAATAAGTGTCAGACATAATACACTTTAGAAATCTAGCAGCAATATTTCAGAGCACAAGTAGGTTACTGAGACCTGAAAGAGAGTTTCTTTGGGTATTTCTGAGTCAAAACTTCAATACAGATAAAACAAAGGCTTTTTGTTGTTTTGTTTTGTTTTTTCCTCTCCTAAAGGTTGCATTATTCTGAAGCAATGGAATTTCAATTTTCTTTTGATACCAAACAGACACGCTTCCAACAGATCTCCCTTTCAAGGCCACCAACTAGACCCACCGTGTCTAATTTCAGGCCAAGGAAAAAGATTTCACTCCTTGAAAAGGTCGAAACCACAGATGCCTCGATAAATTAAACACTGATCGCATATTGATTGTATAGCTTCTGGATGAATGTGACTGCTTTCAGAGAACTCCATTTTGGAAAAAAAAAAAAAAAAAAGTTTTAAAAATTCAAATCCATCCATACAAAAGTCAGATTAGACTAGACCCCAGGTGTGGAGAAACATCACTGCACTGGCAGGAGAGTTTTCACAAATCAACACAACCAGCATCAGAATTCATGACCAAATCCCGACAACAACCTCCAGTGTCTTTGCTTCTGCACCAGGGTCAGTGGCAATGTAAATCAAGAGCATGTTCTCAATCATGAAGAGATATTGACCATGTGGCTAGAAGGAAAGAAAACTTCTTGGGGGAAAATTCTGTGCAACACTGGATATTTGCAAAAAGCCTTCTGCAAAGAGAATAGGGGCTAAGCAATCATGCTGATAACAAGCTTGGGTACTTTGAAAGTCAGGGGGTGATTTTCACATTATATTCCTAGCCTGGAGCAATGTTTCTCTGGACAATAATATTTGCTCTTTATTTGTCCAGCCAAACTACTTCACTCCACTGCTTCTTGATCACATGCTCCTTGGTATCCGGCCTCCCCTGGAGCGATAGTCGTTAGGATTAAATAAGCAATTTAAAAACCAATCAATCATAAATCAGAATAAATCCAAAGAAGCTAAATTCAGCAGACAAATGTTTTGTCTAAATTCCCTTCGCAGTGTTCTGAATTCCAACTGTTTTATGTTCTTCATTTGAAAGGGCACAGGGAAGAGAGGATTACCTCAGCCTGGCCAGTCAGGAATAATTGTGCTTTCCCCGAGGCTGGATGATAATTGACTCATTATTCACGGTCATAGCTCTCAAGCTGCCAAGACACAAATGCACAACCCTGGCCCAGAAAAAAAATGTGTGTCAAAGCCCAAGATGAGGGGCACAACAGCAGTAAGTTAACATTGTTGAAACATCCAGTTTTAGGTACTCATAGAGAGAAAAATGTGAAGAGAGTGTAAAGTGGTTGAAAGTTGATTTATGGGAAGAAAATCCGAGTGGCCGTTGAGTCATACAATCCGTTCAATCTGGAAAATTATACTCCAGGCATCAACTATATGCAAGGTGACGAAGATGGGGAGCCCCAGTCCCCGCCCTTACAGAGTTTACACACCAAGAAGTTAACCCAAGTATGCCAACCACGAGAAGAGAATACAACCATGGAAGACAATGGAAGGGAGTCCAAGGTAAGAGAATGGCGAAATCACAACAGGTTTGGGAGAATCACAAGAGGCTTCACATAGGCATGGAGCATCTGAGTTGGGCTTTGAGAGACCACAACAAATTTCAACAGGCACGCACTGCTGAGGTTATCCCACAGAGGGAAAATGGCATGAACAAAGCCCCCAAAATGGGAAATCAAAGCCCCTGAGGAAGAGACACAAAGTATTCCAGGAAGAGGGGAGCACACGTGCTGTGACACATGGAAGGGCTGATATTTGGAGGGCCTGACAAAAACTCTGCAGTTTATCTAGGCCTTGGAGAGTCACAATTAGAGCTATGCTCACAGGAGAGGAAATGGGTAGAATGGAGCATTGTAGACCAGACACTGGAGTGAGCAATAGGAAGTCGAGGGAGTAATTCAGGTAAGAATTAAAGGGACCCTGAGCAAAGGATTTAAGAAAGAACTCCCTTTGTGAGTTCTTTTTTCATCTCTGAGACAGAAATGAAGACATTATCTCCAAGTGGTTATATTTCCTCCCTGTAGATAACTCAGAATATTCACCTTATCTTCCCACTGGAATCTGTACTATTCTTCTAATTTGGCACACCCTAAGTAACTTTTTTTTTTTTTTTTTAACAATCTCTGTGAAGATGGAAGTAGATAATACAGCACTCTTGCAACCTGTGAAAAGGATTACACTCTGGTGCAAAAGAGGCTACACATGTCACCCCACAAGATAAGCTCACCTTCCCAGTGGATTCAGCCATGGAAGTGAGGTGGCCCGTGGTAGCAGCAGATAGGGCATATTTGAACAGAGCTTTCTTTAGCTCCCAGAATCCTTAACAGGGTGACCGCTGCTGCTGACATTGTCTACACAAGGTAGGATCTTGTTACATCCAAGAAGTTCCTTTCTTTTTCTATCACAATCCTTACCTACTTAAAACTTCCAAATCTATGCACATACACTTCATTTTCTTAGTCGGAAATATGAGGACAGACAAACAGGTCTCTCCTCATTCTTGAGCCAAATCCAGAGTCACAAGGCCATAGACTCACCTAGTGAAAAACTTACAATAAACATCTAAGTATCCATGAAGAGTAGCTCTACTTCTCCATTAATGACGTATAATTTATGAAATTCACTTATTTTAAATGTACAATTCAATGATTTTTAGTCAACACAGAGTTGTGCAACCATCACCACAATTAAATCTTTAGTTCACTTCCTTCACCCCAAAAAGGTCTCCGGGGCGCATCTATAGTCACTCCCTGTTCCCACATCTAACTGCAGGCGAACCATACCACTAATCTACTTTTTATAGCTATAGATCTGCCTTTTCTAGACCTTCCATATAAATGTAATCATACAATATGTGGTCTTTGAGCCTGACTTTTTCACCTAGCACACATCTTTGAGCTTCACCCATGGTAGCATATATCAGTACTTCGCTCTTTTTTATCTACTGTGTGGAGAGATGCCATTCTGTTTTTTCCCTTCACCAGTGAATGGACAACTGGGGGCTTTCCACCTCTTGTACCCCCTTGATTCTGAGGCTGAGTTTGATCAAGGACCACTACTGCTAACCCAGTTCTGTGCTGTGCCACTACAGGATGAAGCCAAAACAAAAGACGAGGACAGAGTTCCAGCCTCCCTCCACACCCAGACAATGGGAAGAAGGCACATACTCAGTGAAGCTGAAACTCTCTCATCATCTCTCTTCACATGGTCACAGCCTTACAATGAGGCCATTCTATTATGTAGTCCTGTTTTCTTCAAATTTATCTGAAGTCACCTGAAACCACCTTTCTTATTGTTCATTGTCTATCTCTTCCCAGTAACGTAAGCCTAAGGAAAGCAGGGACCTCTTGGTCAGGAAATTACTCACAGTTCCTGAAAAGGAAAATATTCATTCTCCACTCCAAAGGGCATGTAACATTTAAGACCGAACATAGAGTGATGCTCAACCTTTCCACCAGGGAGTTCACTGTGTGAACTGAGCTGGAAGATTCAAGGAAGAGTTAAGAAAGCTCTAAGATGGTCAGCTCCACTCAGGTCATGATCTCAGAGCCCTGCACTGGGCTCTCTGCTCAGCAGGGAGCATTGCTTCCCCTTCTTTCTGCCTGCTGCTCTGCCTACTTGTGATCTCTCTCTCTGTTAAATAAATAAATAAAATCTTTTTAAAAAATAAATAAAATCTTTAAAAAAAAAAAAGGAAAGAAAGTTATAAGACATGGCCTTTGTCTATGAGACACATATAATTTATTCTCTTAAAACTTGTACTCACTCAAAGGCACAACATTTTGCATATCTTTCAGCCAGCATTTCCATGTCTAAGAATTTATCCAAAAGAAATAATTAAGTATGTGGGCAAAGATTTCACTACAAAGCCAAAAATGTCTAATATTTTCCCTTGAAATTTTTTACTTAATCAAGGCCTCAAATTTTTGCATATCTTTGAATTTCCATGTGTAAAAATGTATCCAAAGGCCATAAATAAGAAGGGTACAAAGAAAAAAAAAGCGTACAAAGATGTAGCTACTGAAAAAATAAATAAATAAGGCCAAAAGCATTACTAGGAACCTACAAGGCTAGCCATGTCCACGCCTCAGCTGCCCTCCATACCCTCTGACCTCAGCTCCCCCTCTCACCCTTGTTCCTGCCACTCAGGCCACAATGACCTCTTCCCTGCTCCTCAACCAGGCCCAGCGCTGCTGTCACCAGGCCTCCACACTGGTTGTTCCCTTGGCCTCAAATGCCTTTCCTTCAAGAATCCGCGGGCTTTCCTTCATCAGCTCCTTCCAATCTTCACTCACATTTTACCTTCCCAAGGAGGCCTAACAGCATCATTCTACATAAAAATGCAACCCTATACCTCCCCACCAGCACTCATGACCCTCAGATCCTGCTCAGTATATTTTTTTTGTCTTTACCAGAACAGTTACTATCTTCTAACATACATATTTTTCTTACTTATTATGTTTACTGTTCGTTGCTCTCTCCCCCTGCTAGGATTCAAATTCCCTGAAGGGTAATGACCTTTGTCTCTTTTGGTCACTTATGTGAGCATTACTTGGCACACAGTAGGTGTTCAATAAACATTTACTAAATGAATGAGGATAGACAATGCAACATCATCTGTAATAGCCAAAAATTGGAAATAACTAAATGTCCAACAAAAAAGAGAAGGGCGAAATAAATTAAAGCATATCCACACAATTGAATACTTTGCAGTCTTTAACAATTCTATTAAATTATCATATTTATTAATTGGGAAGTTCATAATACATTATGTGAAAAAGCAAGGAACAAAAAGTATGCATAGTATGATATCACTTTTATACAATAATTATAATAAATTTACTGAATATATAAATGAATGAAAATATTAGATTGAGACTTACTATAATTTAGGTACTGTTAATATAAATAAATATAAAAATATATGTGTGGTTTTTGTATATATGATTATTTAATCCTAATAACACATCTGTGTGGGGCGCCTGGGTGGCTCAGTGGGTTAAAGCCTCTGCCTTTGGCTCAGGTCGTGATCCCAGGGTCCTGGGATCAAGCCCCACGTCGGGCTCTCTGCTCAGCGGGGAGCCTGCTTCCTCCTCTCTCTCTGCCTGCCTCTCTGCCTACTTGTGATCTCTGCCTGTCAAATAAATAAATAAATCTAAAAAAAAAACAAAAAACACATCTGTGAAGTAGAGGTTATTATACCCATTTTACAGATGATAACACTGAAACTCAGAGATTCTAAAAACTTTCCCAAGACCACCTCATTAGGAAACAGCAGAGCTCAGATTCAAATTTTGGTTGTCTCTAAGTCCCATGTTCATAGCTAATAAGTGCATCTATACACAAACTAATAGAATAATTCAGCAAGGAAGTATACACTCATGGTTTATCTCTAAGATACAGGATCACAGTTTTATTAATTAGTTAACTGGATACCGCTTTAGTTGTATGAAATAGACACCTCAAGTAAGCATGGCTTAAATGAAATAGAAGTTTATTTCTCTCTCGTGCATTAATACAGAGATGCAGAGAATCCATAGTAACATGGTTATTCTGCTTCCAGAATTATTCTAGAACCCAGGCTACTTCTTCCTTTCTGCCATCCCTAGGGCACCACCCTTCTCCAACATGGTACACAATGGTGCACGACCCACTCTTGCTCTATGCAAGAGGATAAAGAGGAGAAAGTGTGTACCTCTGTTCCCTTCTGTCATTAGCAAAGGCATAGTTTAAGCTCTTTTATCAAGGAGGCACCAAAACAGAGCAGCTCAAACAGGAATTTCATTTCTCTCTCAGGTAATAGTTTAGGGCAAGTGGGCAGGCTGTGTTCCATGAGATGGTCCAAGCACACAGGCTGGCGGGATGCTGTGCCATCCTTGGCACATGGCTTCCATCTCTGTGTCTTAGGATCACTCCCACAGTTGCCTATTTCCGGCTGGGAGAAAAGGATTAAAGGAGCCTAGGCCATGTTTCTTGAAGAGATCACCCCAGAAGTTACACCTATCAGTTCCCCTCCCTTCTTATTGGCACGAACTTGGGCAAACAGTTATACGCAGCTGCAAGGAGACTCGGGAATGTCATCTTTATTCTGAGGGGCCATGCGGCAGCTAAAAATGTTACTGCTATAGAAAAAGTGTATTTTTTGTTTGTGTGTGAGGGTGTGTGTGTTCATGCCTTTTTATTTTCTTACTTTCCTACCATGAACAAAAAAATAAACTTATCTGTAGAGGTGAAAAGCACTTTATCTAACCAAGTCTCTTCCAATCTTTAATCTAGGGAGAATACCTACAAGCATCTCCTTCCTTCTTAAAAAGTTGTTCCTAGAAATACTAAGAAAAGAATACACATGCATACATAATATCTCACATTTACATTTCTTTATATTGTAGACACAAGATTCTTTTAACATTCAACTTTGATGTCCCTCTTTTAAATCCTAGTTATCTAATCATAAAATTTTACATCTCAATAAGTTTTAAAAGTACCTTTTATAAAATTTATAAAATACACAGCAAAAAAGGTACCAAAAGCACCGAAATTACTGGAGTTACACTTCCTAGAAGTACAGGCGACAACATACCTTCATGCCTATGTGGTCTCCCAACACTGTTGCCTGTGCACTTGCCAATGGCAAAATGCTCATAAAGAACATAGTTCTTCCAGCAATAACACAAGTAGCCAGATTTTCGCTGTGATGGAATAACTCTGGCCCGTTCACACATGCTCTACAATCCTTCAGACTTGGGACAGAATATACGCTAATCCAAAGCTCACCTTAAAATTCTGTAAGCAAGTATACCCTGTTCTCCCTATCAGAGATCGGAAAGATCACAGTAAAATTATTCCTATAACCCATCATTCTTTGTCTACTGTCGAAGTTCCTTTGTAAATAATATAAAATGGTGACATTAAACAAAAAAAAATTATGGTGAAAGTAAAATAATAGTTCTTACTCCCTGGGCAGGGCATGTAAGCTCTGATTTCTTCATGAAAGCTGTGGACCTTATTCCTAGGAAAATGCAGCACATACAAAAGCAGAGAATTTTATGGAACACAAACATTTCCCCCTTCCTCTCCTTGATCTCATTCAGAACATATTTCTGAAAGTTGGTCTAGAAGTCAAGGCTCCTGGTCCATCCATACACTAGCACTGCTGAACTAAAATTTGGGGACCGATTCCCCAAGAATCCACATTTTAATAAGTTTATTAAATGATACTTGAGGTAAGACTCCCAAGGAAAGGTTCCTTGGAGTAGAATGCAAAAATTGAGAATTAAAAAGAGAGGGGGGTACAGGCTTCTCATTATAGAATGAGGAAGTTCACAGGAATGAAAGGGACAGCGCGGGGAGTAGAGCCAATGGAATTTTAATATTGTTGTATGGTGACGTAGCTACACACGTGGTGAGCACATTACAAAGCACAGAGTTGCTGAATCACTATGTTGTACAACTGAAACTATGTAACACTGTGTGTCAATTATACTTCAATTAAAAAAAAAAGATGTAGTATCTGATATCTTTGTCAAAGTATATATATAAATACCTTTGCTTCAAGGTTCTGTGTAGACATACTATTTAGTCTATCCACCAGAGGCCAGTGTAGGATTATTCCCTGAACTGTGCAGTCTTACACTGTACGAGAGACTCTATACATAGATACTACACCATATATACCGCACAGAGTTTGTTTTGACTCGACCAAGGGTGTGGCCAGCGAACACTGTAAACAATACTTTTACCTTCTTTATATTGTAGGTTCAACATTTTTTTTTTTTTTTTTTACTATTTAACCTTGATGTTTCCCTTTTAAATCATAAATAGCCTCCACAAATAAAAACCACACCGGAGTACATCTTTTTAAAACCTACCAAGTACCTTCATGTATATTTCATCGGCTTCACCTCACAACCATATGAGACATACTGAGCAGGCAGAATTATCCCTGATTTACAGATTCAGAGAGAATAAGCGGCAGGCCTGCAGTGTCAAAGAATTAATAAGTGCCTGGACCAGGTCTTCTGAATCCTAAGCTCAAAGAGAACCCTTTCCATAACACTGGCCCTGCTCGCAACAAAATGAGAAATAAAAGGGCAGTACACTAAACTGTTCATAAAACCAAATCCCATCAACCTAAAAAATCTTCCTTCACCCTGAGATCATACCCTCCTTCTGCCTCCCTACACAGTGATACATCAACTTAAGACAACCTTTTTTATGCACACAGGTTGGAGAAAGTCAGGGAATGAATGCGAGGTTTTTCTACCCTTTTACAAATAAATGCTTTTTAGGAGTTTTCAAACTGCCCAAATTTGCAATAATCCAGGACCCATTCATTGGTATAAAGCATTGGGGCAATGCAAGAACACACTTAAATTGTACATGTCTCTCACATTCCCTCATTTTTTTTTTTCTTTCAGTGCTCTTCAGGGTGTCCCTCATTTAAAAAAAAAAAAAAAGCTTGAAGTCAAAAAAGGAGAAAAAACAGTCTGAAAAATCTACTGTTCTAATCATTCTGATTTCTCGTTTTTAAACTCATACAGAGGGTTTATTCTAATCTAAAACTGAGTCCCTCAGACCAAAGGCAATATTCTGCATATTGTTTTATCAGCACTATGTAAAGAGTGGTTAGTATTAGCTTACCAACTGACCTCTAACTATAGTGTGCTTGACTGCTAGTGTGCCTTCACACATCTAGAGCATTTGAAACGCAGAGCACACAGAAATAAGTAAGAATGACGTATCAGACCAGGGACTCTGTCTCGTTCATCTTCTATTCCCAGATTTTAGCTCAATGCCTAAAATACAGCAGGAACACAGTCAATACGGAAATGATTTCAACATGTGCAAGAAGAACTGCAGTGACACTTTAATTGGGGACTAAGCCTAATACCCAGAAATTAGATGACTGTCTACAAGTCACACAAAGCATAATTGACGGAGGAGAGGAGGAAAATGTGGCACTTGATCCACAATCCCTTTTTTCTAATCAGCAATCCATACACTATAAAACCTAAGGCAAAGTCAGGCTAAGCTCAAAAAACACATGAAAATGGTATGATTCTTCTCTGTGTTAAAGAAGCAGTGGGCTTCAAGGAGAACGAGTTAACTGGTGCCACTTAAATCTATCTCATCTGGAGGGAATCCAAGTAGGAGGGGGAAGAAAAAAGACACTAACAATCTCAAACTACACAGACTGTGGTTTGATTGTCATACAAAGAAGATGTGAGTTTGGCTGCAATAAAGTTTCCTGTTTGTATCCCTTTGGGTTTAGCTGACCATTTCAAAGAAAATATTATTGGTCTACGGCTGAGAGATTCCAGATTTGAAAGCCACACACATTTGAATACAGACCCATTCAACTGAATCAAAGGATACAGTCTTAAAACCACCTCAGTTCCAAGCTACACAATTTACTCTTTCTTTTCAAGCGTAACAGTACATTTAACAATGAATAATAAAAATAAAGTCTCAAGTTAAAGACCAATGCATACAAAACAATGGTGCACTCACTCAATATTGTTTTCATCAGCCTCTTAAAGGCTGACTGTGACCATCTTTAAAGTTTCTTTGGCCACTAGCAGTTTTCTGCTTGTCTTTTGTAGAAGTTCAAGATTCCATTTGCCTGGGACACCTGGGTGGCTCAGTCGGTTAAGCAGCTGCCTTCAGTTCAGGTCATGATCCCAGGGTCCTGGGATCGAGACCTGCATCAGGCTCCTTGCTCCACGGAGACACCGCTTCTCTGCCTCTGCCTGCCTCTCTGTCTGCCTGTGCTCTCTCTCTCACTCTAACAAATAAATAAATAAAATCTTTTTTAAAAGATTCCATTTGCCTAAGAAAATTTACCTCTCTCATTTACATCCACACACAAAATATATATAATATATACATGTTGAAAACATATACAGAGAATCAAAGAAAATTATTCTTTATTTGTAGGCCAACCAAATTAAAAAGCTCATAATATTTTATTTCACTGAGAAACAAATTTATTGCAACAAAATACTATGCGTTAAAAACGCTGCCAAAAATAAATTTAAAGCTTATAATTCAAAATGTTGTAAATACTTAAACATATTTTCTCTCCTTTATGCAATTACACCTGAACTATAGCAGGCACAGAAAACAAACGATTATCTATGGGCCAAATATTCATGGATAGAATATGAATCGTAACAACCACAGCTGAACATTTACGCTAATATCTCTGAAACAAAATAGCTTAATCAGCTCAAAATGCATCGTAATTTGAGGGGAGAAATTTCCTTCTATCACGAACCAGTGGTTTTCTGTGTTACCTAATTTGTCAATTTGTTCCCTAAATGTACTGATTTAGTGATGACAAAAGGAATAGAGAAAAAAATGAAAATTGCTTAATTACAGTTTACAGCTGTTCCCCCACAGAGACAGAGTAGGGTAGTGCTGCTGGGGCTGTTTCTCCCACCAGGCTTGGCTCTGCTAGTAATGATTTCACTTCATGCAACATTTTTTCCTCCTTCAGCCTTCTAGGTGGTTTTTGGTACTGTATTTTGATGAAGAAGTCACATACATATGGCTACGGATATAAAACCAATATAAACTGTCTTTCTGTTCAGGGTCCTTGCAGGGCTCCCTAACTCCAGTGTTTCTCCCCTCCTTTGCAAAATCACTTGCAATGTCTGCTTCTCTGTGTGGGGGACTGCATTGCCAGAACTGTAGTTTCAAAACTAGTGGAGCCAAATTACTAGGTAAGAGCCTTATGAATGTAAAAATTCCTGGACCCCTCACTATAGAGCCTCTCATTTAATAAGCCCAGGATAGTTGTCTAGAAATCTTTAGTCTTTCTTTTTTTTTTTTTTTTTTTTTTGGAAAGCTTTAGTCTTATATAAGTTTGATTTATATCAATATAAAACCATGTTCGGGGCGCCTGGGTGGCTCAGTGGGTTAAAGCCTCTGCCTTCAGCTCAGGTCATGATCTCAGGGTCCTGGGATCCAGCCCTGCATTGGGCTCTCTGCTCTGCCTGCCTCTCTGCCTACTTGTGATCTCTATCTGTCAAATAAAATAAATAAAATATTTAAAAAAAAAAAAAAAAATATATATATATATATATATATAAAACCATGTTCTTTTTTTTTTTTCCCACTCTTTTTAGCAATACACACACCAAAAAAAGAGTCAATGAAAAGCTTCGACGGGGCTTCCTTATTCTCTCCCTTGAGATGCCAAGATGCCAGACTAATTAGTGGAGTTTTTTAATCACCTGGTTGCTTTCATTAGCAAGTCCTCCTAGGATGCCTCCTACAACTTTCCCTTGAGGTTAACATCCCAGTGGCCTACGTCTTCAGTCGAAGGAAGGTGGCTGCTATTTGCTGGGCTGTTTCCACCGTGGGCTTCACTGTTAAACTCACATTTCCAAATGTGCCTCCCAAGCAGCCTTTTTTTTCCCCCCTCGGTGTGACTAACGTAAATTTTTTTTAAAAAAGGAAAAACAGAAAGACACTGCGAATGGCCTGTGAACTGAAAACACCACTCAATATTCAGTAGGGAATTAAAGTGCCTGATAACAACCGCCCAGAAACTGGGGCGTGCGTGCCACCTGGAAGCAGAAAGCTGGCCGTTCGCTCCAGCTTCCTCTAGCCGGCGATCTGCCAGTTGCAAGGGCATCAAAACAATGTTAAGCCCGCTGGTCTCTGTCTAATACCGACTGAAAACAACCGCAAAAGGCTACACAGCAAGGATTATTTTTTGTTGTGGTGTGTTCTTTTACGAGTGAGAGAAAGCTGTTTTTTACGCTCCACTGAAATTTCTTTTCTGCTCTGAGATTGGTAAGAGGGCCAGCTGCTTTTGCTATTGTTTTCTCTGTGGTATTTTTCAACAGCCTACCTTAAATGCATCCTTCAGACGGGGAAAGGACTCTCTGTACCCCTATGGAACTTTAAAGATGTGTTTTTCTAACGTTCCCATTCAAAACAGCTTTGGGGACCAAAATGATATGTCAGCTTCGGAAGTGTGTTGTTTTATGCGCCGTCACCACTTTCATTTTTAATTACATTTTCTAGAGGTTGTCAAGCACGCGGAGCGATATTCCTTTGCCTGAACTGACAACTCAAAACTTATCAGTCCAGAGGAGTGAAGCAAATCCCAGCTCAGGATTCTAAGCTCTTGACAGAAGTGACGCCCAATAAAAAAAGAAACAAAAGCCTCCTGGAAACGAGAACCGTGGACCTTTGAACAGGTCCCTTTGCCTCTGTGGGCTTGGCCTCTCCCAGGCAGGACACCTGTGACTGCTCTTTGACTCTTTCTTCTCCCTTGTCCAAGTGCCCTCAGGGTCTCATTAGCCTTCCCTGCTTTCCTTGTCCCCCTCTTCTGGTCCATATCCCTAAAGATGTATTTCTGTTCAGGGTCCTTGCAGGGCTCCCTAACTCCAGTGTTTCTCCCCTCCTTTGCAAAATCACTTGCAATGTCTGCTTCTCTGTGTGGGGGACTGCATTGCCAGTACTGTAGTCTCTCAAAACTAGTGGAGCCAAATTACTAGTTAAGAGCCTTATGAATGGAAAAATTCCTAGACCCCTCACTATAGAGCCTCTCATTTAATAAGCCCAGGATAGTGTCTAGAAATCTTTAGTCTTACTTTTTAGTTCTTCTTCTTCTTTTTTTTTTTTTTTAAATCTTTAGGCTTATACAAGTTTGACATTGTAAAAGTCTTTTTGATACTCAGCCAACTTTAAGAACCACTGGTCTCTAGCAGATCTGCCCAGTAGCAATAGAACATAAGCCACAGGTGTGGTTTTAAATTTTCAAGCAACCACATTTTCAAAAGTTTTGAAAGTGAAGTTAATATTCATAATGTATTTTATTTAAGCCAATTTTCCAAAATATTGTCATTTCAAATGTAGTTAAAATAAAAATGTTATTGAGGTATTTTACATTCTGTTCTCATACTAAGACTTCACACCCCTGTGTATATTTTGCATTTATAGCATATCTCAATTCAGATGTGAATTTCTCATCAGAAATACTTGATCTGTATTTGTAGTAGGCAATCCCTCTTTCTTGAGGAATTTGTTCCAAGACCTTCAGTGGAAGCCTGAAACTACATATAGTACCAAACCCTATCTATACTGGTTTTTTCAAGTACATATATACCTATGATAAAGTCTGATTTATAAATTAGATACAGTAAGAGATTAACAACAATAAAGTAGAAATAATTACAACAACATACTATAATAGAAGTTTTGTGAATGTGGTCTCTCTAAAATATCTTATTATACCATATTTACCCTTTTCCTTCTTGTGATGATGTGAGATGATAAAACGCCTATTGGAAGAGATGGAGTGATATGAACGAGGCAGCAATTGTGATGTAGTGTTGGGCTACTAGGACCTTCTGATGATAATTCAGAAGGAGGACTATATGCTTCCAAAGCCTGATTAACCACAGGTAAGTAAACCATACAAAGTGAAACCACAGATGGGGGGGTGGGGAGGAACTACCATGTATTTGACAAACTTTACATTTGAAAAAATTGATTCACACATCTAAGTTGTCCCAAACACATTTAAAAAGTTTTCCAGTAACTGAACTGAGTAGCAATATTTTTATTTAAGCTTAAACTAATTAAAATTAAGTGAAATTTAAAACTCAGTGAGCAGCACTAGCCACACTTCAAGTACTCAACTGCCTGCCACATGGGCTAGTGGTCCGTACTAGACAATGGGACCTAGTGATCACATCATATGGTAACTGTACCTTCCTGAAATTTGCAATGGTGACAGAGCATTGGCATAGCGCCTTATAGAACTAAATGTGAATAAGTTAAAAAAAAAAATGGATTATACTCTCTTATGATTACGTAAGATTACTAAAATCTAAGATAAATTGAAACCTATTTAGAGGTTTTGAAACCCTAAGTGTTTGGAACAATCAAAGGCCGGACCACCACCAGTTTATAAATCCACAGGCATTGGCCATTTGTCCTGAATGTCCTACCCTCAGGAGGAATTTAACAAGTATGAAGGAAGAGGGAGATAGAGTCAATGGGCTTTTTTTTTCAAAGACGCATTGAAAGAATAATAAAACACTAAAATCACAAAGTATTGCAAGTGAAACGAGAAGAGCATCAAGAGAACTAGAAATGAAATCACACATCAAAATCAGAAACAAAATCTTTGATCTAGATACAGGAAAACAGGTTAGAGTAGATAAATACAGCAGTGCAAAGAGAGCTGTTATGTGGTAATAGAGAAACTGGCAGAATCACTGAGGAAGGGTCCTACGTGTTCTAAGATTAAAAGGAGAGAATGAAAAACAAAGAATTAGTTAACAGTTAGTCATAAAAATCACAGTAGATTCATTTCAATTTCCAAACTATTTTAAAACAGTTGGCAAAGTGGGTAACTTTAATGAAAATTAATCATGCAGCCTGAAGAACAAAATCAGAACAATGACAGTGTGTGTGTCTGAGAGACAGACACAGAGAGAGAGATACCTTAAGATCTGGGTATAACTACTATAACCCTCTCCCAAAGGTTTCTACTATATGTAACAAATGGACTTGAAACAATTGAATGTCCATTTCTAAGTCACTGGCTTCTTAACTATATAATTTCTGTGTGACCACAAGATGAGTAGTAACTAACACTCTAAAAACTGGGAGCAGATGGCTCCCAAATCCGATGGTGCGGTAATCTTGGGTGTGAAAAAAGTTAGAAATAACTCTCACCCTTACTAAAACAAGGCTCCATCTCCCACCTCCACCATATACTATTTAAAGAATATATATTGGTACTAAAACAAATGGAAACATGATCTAAAGGACAATCAACAATGGAAGCATTTTTAACATCTTTCAATTTGGCTCTTATCTGCCAAAACTTCCTGCATTCTATTTTAATTATGTCTTAGGACCCAAGGCAATTTTTGGTTCAGCAGTTACTGCAGACTCACTATGGGCATCCTCTTCAATGGGTAGATTATACTGTCTTCCCCGCCCAAGTCAGGGCTGTATGTCCCTCTTATGAGCTCTCACAGAATTCTGTATTTTCCACCATTCTGGTACTTATCATACACTCATGTAACTTTTTGTCTACTTATTCATCTTCCCTCCTAGATTATGAGCTTGAAAACACAACCTATATCTTATTTTTGGATCCTCATCACCTAAAACAATACATAGACCATTAGGAGACACAGATTAATGAATAAGTGAATAAAGGCATTAACAGAAAATCAAATACGTTTTCACATCTGTGTTTTTATAACTTAGGCAAATGACAGAAATATGTCAGACAAAGGAGGGGAAAGAGTGTTTTTCCTTTAGATGGATAGTTTAAATCATTTTTTTAAAAGATTTTATTTATTTATTTGACAGACAGAGATCACAAGTAGGCAGAGAGGCAAGCAGAGAGAGAGGGGGAAGCAGGCTCCCCGCTGAGCAGAGAGCCCGATGTGGAGCTCGATGTGGAGCTCGATCCCAGGACCCTGAGATCATGACCTGAGCCAAAGGCAGAGGCTTTAACCCACTGAGCCACCCAGGTGCCCCCAGATGTATAGTTTAGAAAGACCTGCAAATTAGGGATGTCTGGGTGGCTCAGTTGGTTAAGCCTCTGCCTTCATTCAGCTCAGGTCATGATCCCAGAGTCTTGGGATTAAGCCCCTCATAGGGCTCCTTGCTCAGTGAGGAGCCTGCTTCTCCCTCTGCCTTTGTCCCTTCTCCCCGCTTGTGCTCTCTCTCTCTTTCTGACAAATAAATAAATTTAAAAAAAAAAATTTTAACCTATAAATTAATCACATTCACAAAGAAACTGAGATGCCAAAGATTGAAACTTAGCCTCTTAGCTTTACCCACAATAATATCAACAACATAATAACATCTTCACCGATAATGAATAAAACCAAATTCTGCACACTGACTTTTTCTTTTATTTTTTTTTTAAAGATTTTATTTATTTATTTGACAGAGAGAAATCACAAGTAGACGGAGAGGCAGGCAGAGAGAGAGAGAGGGAAGCAGGCTCCCTGCTGAGCAGAGAGCCCGATGTGGGACTCGATCCCAGGACCCTGAGATCATGACCTGAGCCGAAGGCAGCGGCTTAACCCACTGAGCCACCCAGGCGCCCTCTGCACACTGACTTTCTAATACAAATCTTTTTTTTTTTTTTTAATTTTTTTTTTATTTATTTGAGAGAGAGACAGTGAGAGAGAGCACGAGCGAGGAGAAGGTCAGAGAGCAAAGCAGACTCCCCATGGAGCCGGGAGCCCGATGCAGGACTCGATCCCGGGACTCCGGGATCATGACCCGAGCCGAAGGCAGTCGTCCAACCAACTGAGCCACCCAGGCGTCCCTTGCAACTTGGTCTTACTCTCTTGAATTGATGACACTACTGAGAATTCAATTATAACTGTTTGTTTAAAATAAATAATTAATATGTCTCTTTAAACATTTTGATAGAAGATTATATTTATTATCAAGTATGTACCATGATCTAAAAAAACAGAATTGCTTTGGAAAAAAAAAAAAAAAACAACTCTGCCAAACGTGATCAACATCAACATACTAGAGCAAAGATTTTGCTACAATATTTACAGTTTCCAGTGATTTTCCAACAGTCTGAAGCAATGATGTGAGTTTCTTACAACCAGGCTATAGTTAAATTTTTTCCAGGGAAATATTTTTAATAGGATTACTGACCCTTTTAACACTCTTGGAAAGAAAATGAATTCTATAAGCATTCTGGCATATAACTATTATAAAAATAAATAGAACAGTCAGTCAGGGGAAATCGTAATAGACTTGAGAAACCAAACTCTAGAAAGAAATGTACATGATAGTGTATTGATAACCACTTTCACAGGGAGAAGATTCTACACATTAGCAAAACTGAGCACACGAAGACAGACGAAGGGCTGGAAAGAAGGGGCAAAGTCTGAAGAAACAGCTTTCCTGTCTTCCTTAAAACAGAATCACAATCACTTCGATCAGTTCTGCGGGCTGTCATTTGATGCTCTGGCTGTCCCTAAGGGCTGTTTGGTTTTTCAGAAGGTACTTAAATGTTTCAGGGGGGACAAGGACGCTTACTGATTGAAGACACATTTTTGCTCTCACAATTCTTTGTGCTTTAAGAAGAATTTTTTCAGGTCATTAGTTTATAATGTGAACTGGCGCCTAGGGATATTTTGAAAGGAGAAAAAAAAAAAGTGCGCTTGGAGATGCAGTTTATGTGACTTGCGTCATCATTTATTTCAGCTCAGTTTGGAGCCCAAAACTGAACTTGCAATGAAGTCACCCCATCTCTAACAGTTTCTTTCTCAGCATGCAATGACCTAACAGAAATCTGAGAACAGAATATATACCCCTTGGCCTCAAAACAAAAACATTATAACCTCTTTAAAATATCCACATGCTTGCAAGAAGTTCTTACTTTTTCAGAGTATGAAAATAAAGTCAGCTTTACAACTAATTTCCAAAAATAATTTGGATTATCAAAATGCCACTGGCATTCAGAAAGTATTAATCCTGCTAGTGTTACTTGTTTCCAGGACCCTACCCCAACCATTCACGCTGCTCTGTTAGATACAGAGAGCAAGGAACAAAATCATTAGGCTCAGAGAAGGCAAACATCTTCCCAAACCCAAGGTCACAGACCAAAAGATGATTTGGCCATTAATCAAGAGTAGTTGGATCCGCATATCCTGTCAAAGGAGATCATTCACAACCCCAAAGTAAACTAGATATTACCTAATTTTTCCATTAAGTGCAAACAAAAACACAGTCCGCAGTTTAAAATTGTAAACAAAACAAATATCGATATTCCAGTGGATGAGGGGGAACAGAAGGCTGGCAGAGGGCAAAGCAAAAGCTGACACCCTACTCCTCCCCCAACTCCTGGGTGGGACAAGTGTGACATTCTTTAGCAGTCTCCCAACTATGTTAATGTTAATACCTAGTTAAGAAGGGGAAAAGGACCTTGACAATGACAAGGCCTCATGGCCTCCAGTATTCTGTAGGTCCTCTTTAGCATATGAAAAGTTCTTTTGAAATCTCCCTTTTTCCTTACTCACCCCCCAATCCCATCAAATATAACCTGTCACGCCTCACAACCCCGGGGCAGCAGCTCTTTCTGCCTGTGGGTCCTGTCCCCGTGCTTTAATAAACCATCATTTTGCACCAAAGATGTCTGAAGAATTCTTTGTTGGTCATCGGCTCCACACTTCACCCCACTGCACCTCACCTACATTCTAAAACTTCATCACAACTATCTTGCAAAAGAAGCAAGGTAGAGGGACGCCTGGGTGGCTCAGTTAGTTGAGCGTCTGCCTTTGGCTCGGGTGATGACTCCAGGGTCCTGGGATAGAGTCCTGCATCAGGCTCCTTGCTCCGTGGGGAGCCTGCTTCTCCCTCTGCCTCGGCCAGCCACTCCCCCTGCTTGTGCTGTCTCTCTGACCAATAAATAAATAAAATCTTTTTTAAAAAAAATAAATAAATAAAGCAAGGTACAATCACTTTTCCTTTTCTTCACTGTAAATACCTTTTTTACACATTTGTTAAGGACACTTGAGTCATGGTTTAAAATCATGAAGTCAAGTATCCTGACAAATGTCACCACCTCAGGAGATTCTGAAACTCCCTGTTCTCAGTCAGGTACACATTAGAATCCCCAGGGGGAATTTTTACAAAGTGCGGGTTTCTGGGCCCCCGTTAAGACTCTGAGGGGGCCCCAGAATCACCGTGCTCTACAATGCCCTCCGCTGAGTCCACAGTGCAGCAAGGGGGGAACCTACTGCCTCACAGATGTGGATCAATGACCCACAAAGGACCAGACTGAGAGCAGGTCAGCAGCAGGCGGGCTGAAGCAAAACCCAGAATGAAGAGGACAAACTCAAATGCCTACAGGCGCCACTTGGGTGAATGAAGCAGGCGAGGCACACGCACGCATTTTTACCATGTGTGAGAACCAGAGGGTGTGACAAATGGGGAGCTCATACAGCAACGGCTCCCAAACTCTAGCTGCTATTGCCATCAGGGAAATAAGAGGTAACAGGTCTCCTCTCTTAATTGGAAATACACAAAGCAAGTCAATATTTTTATGTAAAATTTCCCATCCTTTAAATGTTAGCTCAATAAAAAAAACACAAGACATAATGAAACAGGCAACATGGGCATGGCCTTTAGGCTTTAATTTATCACTTCCGATCTAAAGGATTGTTTCCATTCTCTAGAAATCCTAGCATCATCATCATAACGATGACAAGAACACAATACCTAGCATTCATTAAGTATCTACGTGCTTGCCACTAGGCTCAGAGTTTGACTTGAAATTACCTCAATTAACCTTCATCCTTTAAGGTACTGTTTTTACCCCAACCCTAACTCAAACCCCTCCGCCAAGGTCATGTGCCCAGAAAGTGGCAACACCAGAATCCAAAGGGATACAGTGTAACTCCATAGCCTATACTATGCTGTATGTCTTAAAAGTTTTAAACACTTTATAAAAACCTCCACTCTTTGCAGTTACATTTCTTCAAAAATTAAGGAATTATACAAAATTATTTCTCAGATCCCTTTTGATTTTCAAATGCAATGGCTCTGACTCCATAATACAACTCTTGGTTGTATAAAAATGTTGGTATTTATATCCATCTGTCTCAAACACCTGATTAAAAGAAAGGAATGGATGCTTACTGCACAGTCTTTTTGAAAAGGCAGCAAAGACATAAGATTATAATAAAATCTATCTCTACTGCTGTAAAAAGTTTACTTCTCCATTTTACCTTTTGAAAGATGAGTAAAAGTGCTCAGGAATTCTTCATATGTTTGTTCATGGCAATTTACAAACTTATCCAAGACTTCTTCAATTATTTGATCTTCATCCATGATCTCCAAATCTGATATTTGGGCAGGCATTCCTTCTCACAAGGCCACTTTACCTAGGAGACAAAGAAAAACATGAACTAGAGAGTTGTGCAGGACCAGCCTCCTTGAAAATGATGTAGAAACCTGCAGAAATTCAGTCTTTCAAGGTGAGATGGATTTCAACGTATGTCAACCACGCATCCAATGACAACAATAATAGCTTATATTCATAAGCCACTTATTTAGCACTTACTATGTATGAAGGGCTGTTCTGAGCATGATAATGTTAACTTTGTAACAATCTGAGCTCAGGTCACAGAGCCAGTAGGTAGAAGTAATGGGTTCTAGAGCCGGATCCTTAGAACGCATGCCCTTACACACTTTATGATGTTTTTCATTCTGTTACGTGACACTCTGCCCCCACCATGTACTATTGTACTGTTGCAGCCGAACAACTGACTTGTCTGTGCTTTAACACACCCAGCGACTCGGAACTCTGAACATTCCAAAGAAACCTTTGGACAGCTCTATTAAAGACCTCTTTTAAACTCTCTCCCTGTACATTTCCCCAACTGGTCCCTGAGCCCCTGAGATCATACTGAATAATTTCAATCCTTCTTCTACAGGACAGCTTTCCAAATATTTGAACAAGCCTATGCTGTCCCTCCTCAATTTTATTTCACTCACTTAAATTTCTTTTTCAAAACCCAGCTCAGAATTTGGTTTCTCTCTGAAGGCTTTAGCCTTCCATCTCCCATCACCCCAGAGAGCTGATCATAATTTCTCTGGGCTGCTTCTGGACTCCGACTTACATTGTATTAGAAATAGCTGTGTACATTTCTGTGTCCAATTAGACAAAAATCCCATGAAAGGCAGGGCCCCCGTCTTTTCATTTTTGTACTCCAAATGTTAACAGCTTAGGAGGGGGCATACAGCTGGCAGTCAATCAATATGAAGCTAAAATTACTCATTTAAGCAGGTACAGTAGTCAAATACTGCTAGAAGCTGGCAAAACTTTCAACTAAAGTCGCCCAATTATTTCACCTATGCCTAACATGACATAACTTCAAGTGTTTCCACCCTCCTGCTCAATCTACCTGGAAAAGATTTCCTACTGTCTGCATCTCCCTTCAAAATATACCATTCTTGGGGCACCTGGCTGACTCAGTTGGTTAAGCAACTGCCTTTGGCTCAGGTCATGATCCCAGAGTCCCAGGATCCACATGGCACTTCCAGCTCCACAGGGAATCTGCCTCTCCCTCTGACCTTCTCCCCTTCTCATGCTCTCTCTCACTCTCTCAAATAAATAAATAAAATCTTAAAAAAAAATGCCATCCAAAAATGAAGCCAAGATCCCAGACATGGTCTGGATCCCGTGAAACTAGACTAACTCTCTCTTTTTTTTTTTTTTAAGATTTTATTTATTTATTTGACAGAGAGAGATCACAAGTAGGCAGAGAGGCAGGCAGAGAGAGAGAGAGAGAGGAGGAAGCAGGCTCCCTGCTGAGCAGAGAGCCTGATGCGGGACTCAATCCCAGGACCCTGAGATCATGACCTGAGCCGAAGGCAGCGGCTTAACCCACTGAGCCACCCAGGCGCCCCACTAGACTAACTCTCACATTGCAAACACTGCACTGTGTCGCCGACGCGCACCCACGTTGCTGGTAGCCTGCCCGCACTGTCAGGTCGTTTAACACACGGCTAAATGCCCGTCAGCGGAGACACAATGCTTCCATCCTTGCAGTTCGAACTTAGTTTTTCCTTGTGATATTTCACCTTGTTAAATTCCATTCATTCTGTATGAAATATCGTTCTTGCATAGCTTTGAGAAAGTTGCTATCTACAGAAAGCAGAAGAGTCTTTACTGCCTACACAGTCAGTATAATTCGCGGGGGATAATAAAAAGGAGGGGGTTCTGCAACAGTGTACAGCAGGACGAGAAAGGGCAGAGCTTCTTCTGTTTCTCTAAAACAAGAGCAAAACTTTGTTATTTGTTACTCATTTTATTTGGTATTTACCAAAAGTTCAGAAAGACACAAAAGTGTTCTCATAAGATGACATCCAACCTCATCTGGGGGCAAGACCTGATTCGAATTAACATGAAAGTATTTACGGCTTTTATTTCTTCTACTCAGGGTGACTACTCATACATTTCCCTGAAGAACTATTTTTTTTTTATATTTTTATTTATTTATTTGAGAGAGTGAGTGAGAGAGAGAGAGCATGAGAGGGAGAAGGTCAGAGGGACAAGCAGACTCCCCATGGAGCTGGGAGCCCGACGCGGGACCCGATCCCGAGACTCCGGGATCATGACCTGAGCCGAAAGCAGTCACTCAACCAACTGAGCTACCCAGGCGCCCCTCCCTGAAGAAATATTAACGGTCTTGTTTTTGAGGTGCTTTCCCAGACCCCACTGTAGATTTTGTGTCGTATGTGGTATTATCCCTGATTACCTTTCTAAACTCCAAAAAATTCCGAATTCTGAAACACATCTGACCATAAGCGTTTTTAATAAGCAACTGTGACTCCACACAACCCTCACAGGATTGCTCTGAGGATCAAATGGGCACACACGGCACTTCAGAACTGCCGGCCACCATGATCATGATGGTAACACATCAGACTTAGTATTATACTCTGTCCTTGACCTGCTTTGACTGTGACCCCTCTGCCTCTGAGGGCACCGATGTCACCTAAAGATAAATAAGATAAGCACTCATGGTTTACACCTCTAGATAAAAATATGGTGTTGCAGAACCCCCAAAAATAAGATGGAAATAATAGGGGCACCTGGGTGGCTCAGTGGGTTAAAGCCTCTGCCTTCTGCTCAGGTCATGACCCCAGATTCCTGGGATCGAGCCCCGCACTGGGCTCTCTGTTCAGCGGAGAGTCTGCTTCCCCCTCTCTCTCTGCCTGCCTCTCTGCCTACTTGTGATCTCTGTCTGTCAAGTACATAAATCTCTAAAAAATAATAATAATTAAATAAATAAAATAAAATAAAAATTTTCTACAGAGCTGTAGATGAACTCAAAACCAAAGAAACGATCTCAAACTATTTGTACCTGAAAATTAAATACAGGAAAAAGCATCACTTAGGGTTTATGCAAATTTACCTGTAACACAGCCAGGCTTTGGCAAGCCAAAGTTTAATAAATTATGCTGCAGTTGCTAGATAAAAAATAATAAATAAATTTGAAGGTGACTGTTACTTCCCTGTCAGTAGGATATGTACTTAATTACAGGAATGTTCATGTCAATCTGCTTTTCCAGAACTGGACCCCAGCAAAATTCCAAGTCTGAATGACATCAATCTCTCCCTCAAACCATCTTGGGTAATCTCCTTCAGCGAGCAAATACCAAACAGAAGCAGCCAGGTTGTGTTTTATATTGCTGTAAATGTCTCCTTGTGGATGCTTTAAAAGTGATAATAGAAATTCTTTCAAACTTCCTTTCCAATTCTCAAAGTGGTATACTTTGAGGTTTTTAGCCTTAAAGCATCTCAGTTTTACCAAAGGGAAACAATTAACAAGCTATGCACAGTGCGCATTCAAACTCCTTCAAGACCTTTAATTTTATTCATGTGGTTATCACAATACAGAAATGTTTTTATTGACTTTTTAAAGACTTTTGGAAAATCCAGTTTCCTAAACGGTCATTATTTGAAGAGTTTAACAAATACCCACCTGCAAATTCCTAACTTTCCTTATCTATAAAAATACATATAACCCAATGTTGAAAGTCCCCAAGGACTGACAGAGCAGATAATCATTTACCAGACAGCCAAGTGGTTTATGCAAATCCCAGTGGTTTTGTAGAAGGAAGCAATGCTTTTTCAGTTGCCATTCATGTATGTTTGTGTTATTGTGAAGTATTATTTCTAAAAGAAAAAAAAAAAAGGGAGAGACACTTGCCCATAGTAGGGTTCTTTGTTTTGGTTTGATTTTTTATGTTTTAAGGCTTAGAGCTCTTCATGAAAGGCCCAGAACATATTGTGAAGATAAGTAAATGTGTAGAAATAATGACCAGTAAATCACACATAACACTTTTACAATCACAGCCATTCGGAGGAGACACAGGGAGGATGTTTTGCTCTACTTGGACTAGTATATTTCACAGGAAGACCACAGGTTTGGTTCTCTTCCTCTCCAGTCACTGAGAAATGGAGAGAAAAATCACATTAATCTTCCTGGAGTCCTGTTCCTACCACTGAAGAAAGAAACTAACAACCTCCCAAATTAGTTTGTGTTCCGTGCTCTCCGAAAGGACATCATTATGAAAATATGGCATGTGGAATTCTCACCATTGATTTAACGCATCTTTGATGTTTATCTTCAGATCTCTGTTTAATGCAACCCACCTAAAGAAAATGCAACTTTCAGAAGCAAGAGTGGTTAAATCTTTGGAAACAAGTCGCCACAAACTAGTCTCCTCTCAAAGTGTGTAACCTGTTTTTTAACAGCACAAAGAGCTGTGTGTTGGTAAAAATAGGGTTGTCTTTTTTAAGCTGCAAGGTTTACTGCTGATATTCTAAAATAATAAATAACACATTTTTAAAGAGTTGTACAGAGGCTGTCAAAATCCACTTTCTCAAATTTTCATAGTTCTGCTCAATAAGAATCTCCTGGTGTGCTGAATGGTAAGATGGAATATTATCAAAAGAATTCACCTTGCCTACGGAAATGAAACCAACAACCTTGGTACTTCACAGGATGGGTCTCCTTTTATATTTCGGAAAATGGGCAAATCTCAAAAAGACCAAATTACATAGCAAGTGTACAGATTTATTTATGGGATAGAAGAGACCCAGTATGAACTGATTTCCTCTTCCTTGACTGAACGACACCGATTTTACATCCTTTAATATTTTTCATGTCTTTTAGATCGTATTAAAAAGAGAGAAAAAAATCCAATGACTGAAATTGTCCCAGATTCTCAGGGCTGAGAGAAACCTGAAGGCCATCTAATCCAGTGATAGAGAATAAATCTGAGAAAGACACTTTGGGTAGGGTTTTTGTCAAGAAATGACTATTGATGAGAAACAGTAATGTGATTCTCATATCAAAAGTAGTAATAGCATGCTTCTGATGATGAATTTCAAGGCATACAAAAAGTCGGCAGGAAATTAAGGAAAAGGCAGCAATCTCACTCAGATGGGTATACCCAGGCCTCCAACAACACTCTGTACCCAGTAACATGCAAAACACCTTAAGGAAAAGAAAAGGAAAGAATATGTGCGCACGCGTGTATGTGTGTGTGCATGCACGGGCACAGTAACTCTTCTACTGTGTTTTATCAGCATGAGATAAAAACATGCCATTCTAGCATCAAAGAATATGCTGTACTTTAAGTTATAAACTTTTCCCAATGACCCTCTCCTAACACTTAAAGGCACAGAATTCTTCATTATCACCAAAATGTTGATGCCTTAAGCATCTAGACCTCTATATAGATTTTATTTTATTTTTTTTTTTTTAATTTGACAGAGACAGACAGATAGCACCAGGAAGAGAAGTGATAGGCAGAGGGAGGAGGAGAAGCAGGCTCCCCGCTGAGCAGAGAGCCCAATGTGGGACTCATCCCAGGACCCTGCAATCATGACCTGAGCCAAAGGCAGACACTCAACCAACTGAGCCACCCAGGCGCCCCTTGACCTCTATAAAAAGACTTCCCCAGGACACCTGGGTGGCTCAGTCCATTAAGTGTCCGACTCTTGATTTTGGCTCAGGTCATGATCCCAAGGTTGTAAGATTGAGCCCTGCTTAAGATTCTCCCTCTCCTCCCTCTGTCCCTAGCCACTTCCTCTCTCTCTCTCCTCTCTCTCTCCTTCCCTCCCTCTCTGAAAAAAAAAAAAAAAAACAACAAAAAAACGCTTGCTCTAAGTACACTTCTGCAGTAAATTTTAAAGGAAACACTTGGAGTTGGGAAAAGCTTGGAGATTACTATTGACTACAGAGCTTATGAAGGCAGAAGCAGTACTGCCATCCAAGCAAAGGTCTTAGTAGTAGGCATTTTCAGGTACATTTTTTTCCTTGACAAATCTCACCATGAGGAAAAGAGAAAAAGCAGACACCTATTCTAAAAACTTCATCCAATTTAAAAAAAAAAATGTGGACTAAATACATGCTTACCATGAACACAGATCCCACAAAAGCTGCCTTGATAGAAACAGATCTTGTTCCTTATCCTAAAGAGGATTATAACCTATGCATCCTATACAGGACTCCATTTTTGGAACAGGAATGACTCTGATGACCCATGTCGTGATTAGTTTTACATTAGAGCAATATGGAATTGAGTGAAAGTATTTTTAAATGAAGGCTATAATAGGAGTAAGAATAATAAAAACGTCTCAAGGTAAAATAGTGGATTTTATAAAAGAAGCACAAAAAAATATAGACAATCTTTAGGACATAGGACTAGGCAAAGAGTTCTTAGACTTGACACTCAAAGCATGCTCTATAAGAAAAAAAAGTGATAGATTATACCCAATCAAAATTCAAAACTTTGTTCTACGAAAGATCTTGTTAAGAAGATCTCTTTAAGATCTTTTTGAGATCTTGTGAAGAAGAGGATAAGAAAAATCACAGACTAGAAGAAAATGTTTATAAATTACAAATACAATACAGGACTAGCACATAAAATATTTAAAGAACTCTCAAAACCCAATATTCAAGAAAAATCCAAATTAAAAAAACTAGAGACATTAACATTTTACCAAAGAAGATATATAAATGACAAATAATCTAATGAAAAGATAGTATCATTAGCCATTAAAGAAATACAAGTTAAAACCACAATGAGCTATCACTACACACTCCTCAAAATGGATGAGAAAAATCATCAGAAAAATTGTGGGGATTCAGCCACTCTGGACAATAATTTGGCAGTTCCTTTCAAAACTAAAGATGGACATACCCTACAAGCTAACAATTTCACTCCTCAGTATTTATCCCAGAGAAATAAAGACTTATTCCAGTGCAAGAACTTGTATATGAATTTTCATAGCAGCTTTACTCATAAGGCAAACCCAGAAAACTACCCAAAAGTTCTTTAATGGGTGAACAGTCAAGCAAACATGGTGCATCCGTACCACAGAATACTACTCACCAACAAAAAAAGGAACAAACTATTACTTGCGCAACAACTTGGATGAACATCAAAGAAATTGTGCTTAGTGAAAAAAGCCAGTCTTGAAAGGCTACATACACATACTGTATGATTCCATTCATGTGACATTCATGAAACAACATAATTATCAAGACGGAGAGAGACTAATGGTTGCTGGATTAGGGATGGGGGAGGGGATGGATACAGATATAAATAGGGTAACATGAGTGGGGCAGTGGTGATACAGCTGAGTATCTTGACTGTGGTGGTGGTTATACAAGGCTACACATATGATATAGTTTAACCACACACACACACACACACATTAGTGTATATATAACTGGTGAAGTCTGAATATGTTTGTGTTTTGTACCAATATCAGTTTAATGATTTTTATACTATACTACAGATATACAAGATGTTAACACTGCAGAAGGCTGAAACAAGGGTGCATAAAACGTCCCTACGCATTTTTTTTTTTTTGCAACTTTACGTGAGTCTATCCTGTGATCTGTAATTATTTTGAAGTTAAAAGTTTACAGGTGGGGGGGAAAGAGGAGCAGAAGAAGAAGGCTAAGTCAATGAAGGCAAAAAAGACTTAAGAAAATCATCACTAAAAGTTTACCAAGAATGTTGGAACTCATGCATGTTGATTGTCTTCCCCCCTGCAGAAAGTTCTGGGGGGATGGGAGTTAACACTAATCTATAAAATAACATGTTTAAGCAGGAACTTTTCTCTTGAAAAATTTGCTTGCCTTTCCAGCTCATCCATCCAAGCTACCGTAATGAGATTTCTTGAGGCTATCATTCATTAAGCCTTGCTGTTCATCAGCAGATTGTATAAAATCAATTTTATTTCCCCAAAATATACTCTTCCTTCAAGCTGTTTAAGCCAATCCACCAATGTCTGCATTGACTCACCGAGGCAGGTCAACTGAGTATTAGACTGTTTTCAATTACACAGTTATTAATTCCATTAAACAAAAAAAAATGCAAATCGTTAAGCATTCAAACTTCCTCTTCCCACTCAATCCCTATTGTTTTATAAAAAGCAGATTGCCAGTGGATATGGTATCTGAAGGATATACCCATAAGACAAATTTCAGAAAATCTACTATTTTGGAAATCAGACTTCTTTTTCACTATCACTTTTGTTTATTCCATTTGTTGAAAAAGTTCAAGTTATGGATGATCACAAGTAAATACCCTGTCTTCACCCCCTAATAAACCTCCTACAAGTACATTAATTCTAGACTAGTACATTTATCAAGAAAAATGTTCGATACACGTCTTTCAACACATTCAAAACTGATCTCCTGGGGCGCCTGGGTGGCTCAGTGGGTTAATCCTCTGCCTTCAGCTCGGGTCATGATCTCAGGGTCCTGAGATCGAGCCCCGCATCGGGCTCTCTGCTCAGCGGGGAGCCTGCTTCCCCCCTCTCTCTGCCTGCTTCTCTGTCTACTTGTGATCCTCTCTCTGTGTCAAATAAATAAATAAAATATTTAAAAAAAAACAAAAAACTGATCTCCTATCTTCAGAAATGTAATCAACTACATCAGTGAGTTATGAATGATAACAGTTAAGTCTTGCACTGAACATTTTTTCCCCAAGGATCCTAGCAAAGCTGTGAATCCAGTAGACGCAGTAGAGTTTCTGGGTCAACTTCAGAGCTCTATAATCACTCATTAGTATTTCAATCGTAAGAGATTTTTTAGCTCAGTTGTAATCCCATCTTCACATGGGATGCCCCATTAATGTGGGGCATTAATATCCCATTAATGCTTATGTCTTCTCTACTGCAGAACAACTTTAACATAAAGGCAAACACTCTTAATTAAAGTTATCCCCTTCTAGCCAGCTTCCTGAGTCTGTCAACCACCTGCATACTGCACAACACTTCTAAAACACCAGAAAGCTTGCTTTAAAGCAAAATCCACACAGCTAGTCAGGAGCAGGTGTAGACAAACCCAACTAAATCAAGTCTGCTTGCAGAAATTAATTTCTAAGTGTTTCAAAATGCCAGATCTTGCTAATAAAATCGACCTTTTCATTTGACATTCTCTTAAAAGAAACAGGATTTTAAAGATGCGTTTCCCAACTATTTTTTATTCTAAATTCCTGTGGCTGGAATAATAAATGAGCTTTCAGAGGTAGTACAGTGCTTTCCCAGATTCCAATTAATCTCACCATTTTATTTGTAATTTTACCTCAATATATACAACATAACATACATACACCAACATGGCTTCTATACCCAAAGAGAGTAACTAAGAAACATAAAATCCCTCCTTCTCTAAAAATAAAAATTTTTGAAGTGAATTTTTTTCCTAGTACAACGTTGTAAATCACCTCTGAAATTTTTCTCCATTTTATTTTATGGCAAAGAGTGCACCTTAAATCACAGAACAATGAAACATAGGAAAATACCAGTCATTCTCATCAGGTGGCCATATTTAATTAATTGCCCTAAGTAAAAAGTGACAAGTCACTTGTCATGTTCTTCTCTTGACAATCCATCACACTAACTGTAGATTGCTTCCTTCTGTATATTTCCTCTTCCTTCCTCTTTTCTCCTCTTTGCCAGTTTCAGTTGTAGCTCCCATTAGGGGAGCTACAAGTATCTCTTTTCCTATGCTACTTATATTATTTCCTTAAAAACCAGCCACTTATTTAAAAAGTAAAAATTATCTATTCCCATCGGAATGCTATGTAAGTTGTCACTAACACTTAACTAATTCATCAAGCAACCATGAAATTTGTTTCCCCATTTATAAAACGGGGATGGAAATGCTTGAGAGGCATTCTGCACAAACACAGTCACGAGTTCACACAAGAGTGCTTCTCCCCTGCATCCCCTCAACCCACCCTGTGTAACACCCCTGCAGCTGTGTTATTCTTGTCCCATGGTTTAACTTCTCTGGCCTTAAGCTGTTTGAATGCAAAACTAGAGGGACTGGACTTGAAGCTGTCTTCCATCACTGGCATTCTGTTTTTCTCCAACAATGCTTCCTAACTGTTCGCTTACTGTGTCAGTACAGCCTGTTACTTTCATCTCCCTGCTGCTAAATAAACAATATTTTATTCTGTAATTGCACTGACTTGCATTCTTTCATTATCCACTGGTTTTGGATGTAAGGTAGGCAAACCAACATACTTCAGTTTAAATTTGATTCTGCCTCAAGGTTTAAGAATGAGCCGAGCAACCTATAATTATGATTTCTTGGTGAACTTTTAAGAATTTTCAGGGTGAGTGTAAGAAGGATGTAAAGCTGCTTCATCCTACTACCATGTATGTTCCTTAAAGGCAAGCCCTGTGTCTGTGATCATTTTTCTCATTCTCCAATGCCTCTGTACATAGTGGATGATCAGTAAATACTGATTATTTCCCATTTAGTCTCTATGCTGAGCACTTTAAGCAAACTAGGATCTTGACTAAGATCACTGCAAGTTCAATGTCCTCCTAATGGTGTGGCAAAGGCTGAGGGCTTTAAAACCCATTTCCAAATGTGTTGCTAATTTCCAGATGCTTCAGGAAACAAATAACCCATTCAGCAACAAACTGCCTGTTGTTGTTGTTTTTTTATGCTAGTAGTAAAATACAAAGGCAAAAATACTTGAATAAACATACCCATGGTTTCTGTGTTACATTTCTTATTTTGCATTTATTATGGAGATATCCAATATGTCAATTTTATGAGACCTGTCATTGATGCTGGAATTTCAAGTACTACAATCATTATATAACACAATAAACAGGTTAGGGAAATAATCCAATACTCTTTTGCAGACAAAGAAAAAAATCATCATGGAAGTAACTAGGAGAAATGACGAGGCTTTTTTAAAGGACGGACCAACACTTCAAATGATGAAAACCAGCCAAACAACTGAGCTACTCATCAGTTTTTAAAAAGTCAACCCTGACACTATATCCTAAAATTTTGCAAAGAATTAAAATAGTCACTTGTTCAAATGTATTTATAGTATCATCATCAGACAAGATTTACTAAGTACACTCTCCAAACACTTTATATCCATTAATCCTTACAATAAGGCAGGTATCATCTCTGTTTTAGAAATAAGGAAACTGAAGCTCAAAAAGATGATTTAGCTAGTAAGTGGCAGAACTGAGACTCAAAGTCAGACCTGTCTTCCTTTGATCACGCATTCTATCATCTAAGCTACATGGAAACTGATTAAATGACCAACGATTCCATTTACTTAATGGAATTCTAGGAAGTTATTAAAAATTATAAAGGTGAAAATAAAATATACATTTTATAGTGTATATGAAATGCTATATTAAAAAGATAAAATAAAATTTAAATGTACTCTCATTATAACCAGGTAAAATGTATATATTTTTAGATAAACATCATAGTAGAGAACAAATCAATAAAAAATTTTATGATTAGTTGATGGGCTAATGAGTGGTATAGATTTTTCCTGAAGTCACTGTTTTTAATGAATCGTTTTAAAATTAAATCAGCTATAGTAATCAAAATAGTGTGGTATTAGTGAAGAATTGACAAACTGATCAATAGAACAGAAGAGAGAACACTGAAACAGACCCACAAAAATACAATCAACTGATCTTTAAAAAAAAAAAAAAGAGCAAAGGCAACACAGTACAACATAGATAGTCTTTTCAACAAAGATTCTGGAACAACTGTATCTCCATAGGTAAGAAATGAATCTAGCCACAGACCTACACCCTTCACAAGAATTAGCTGAAATGGACCACAGACATAAACAAAAAAATTCAAAACCATAAAGTTCATAGCTCACAGGAATGGCAACAACTTTTTAGATACAACACCAAAGGTATAATTCATAAAAGAAGTAATTGGTAAGATGGCCTTACTAAAATTAAAAAACTTCTGCTCTGCCAAAGAAAGACACTGACAAGAGAATAAAAAGAAAAGCCATAGACTGGGAGAAAATATTTGTCAGAAATATTTGCCAGAAACCCAGCTGATTATCTAAAATATGCAAAGAACTCTTAAAATTCAAAAATAAGAAAACAATCTGATTTTAAAATGAGCTGAAGGGGTGCCTGGTTGGCTCAGTGGGTTAAAGCCTCTGCCTTTGGCTCAGGTCATGATCTCAGGGTCCTGAGATGGAGCGAGCCCCGCAACAGGCTCTCTGCTCAGCAGGGAGCCTGTTTTCCCACCCCCCCCACCCCCCCTACCCCGCCCCGGCCTCTCTGTCTACTGATGATCTGTCTTTCCCCCTCTGTCAAATAAATAAATAAAAATCTTAAAAAACAAAACAAAACAAAAATGAACTGAAATTTAACAGACAACTGACCAAAGAAGATATACAGATGACAAAAAAGGGACATGAAGAGATGCTCCACATCATACGTCATCAGGGAAATACAAACTAAAACAATGAGATACCACTACACAGCTGTTCGGATGACCAGAATCCAGAACACTGGCAACACCAAATGCTGACAAGGATGTACGTCAACAGAAACTCCCATTCATTGCTACTGGGTACTGAGCACTTTAAAGACATTAGCTGACTTAATCTTTTTGTAACAATCTTTTGAGGTGACCACTTCTATTATCCCCATTTCAGAGACAGAGAAACAGAGGCTTTGAGATTAAGATGACTCCACAGGCAAACGGCAAGCTAGCAAAGAAAACCACATCACTTTGATTCCAAAGCCCATTCTCGTAATCATTCTGCTGTACAATATTACACCGCAGCTCCTGTATAAAATTGTACAAAGGAGGCCTCCAATAATTGGAATGACCTCTGAGCTTTGCATTAAACAAAATGAGACTGGGGCACCTCGGTGGCTCAGTGGGTTAAAGCCTCTGCTTTGAGCTCGGGTCATGATCTCAGGGTCCTGGGATCGAGCCCTGCACAGGGCTCTCTGCTCAGCAGGGAGCCTGCTTTCCTTCTTCTCTCTCTGCCTGCCTCTGCCTACTTGTGATCTCTGTCAAATAAATTTAAAAAAATAAAAAATAAAAAAAAGGAGACTACTGAAGAGCAGTTCAAAATCAAAATGACTGGCATTGGTATTGGTGGTCTCTACTTTAGGAAAAATAATTTACCACTGTAAATACAGTGGAACACCACTGTATTCCTAATAGTATTAAAGTCACAGCAATTATATTTATTCTTTTCTATATTTTTCTAAAATGTTTTTAATAAAAATATAAATCAGGTTGCAGGCAGATTTTTTTTTTTTTTTTTGGTCTTTACAAATAGTGGATTGTGTTTCTATTGTTGCTCAGTAAGGAAATAGTTAAATCTTGAGCGTATGTATACCCTGGTGGATATCTCCCTCAACCATCTGAAGACAAGAAAAAAAAAGGTCACAGTCAGTTACTCCCGTTAGATCAGTGTTCACTGGAACATCTGTAGGCGCATTTACACACTCTCTTGACTGTGAGCCTCCTGCTTGCCACAGTCAGAGTGGTCAGTCAGTGAATCTTCCCCAAGTGCTGACATTTAATACCTGGTCTAGCGGCAAAGATTCAGAGAGGGGTGAGCAGCCCTTCTGGCCTTCAGGTAGGTCCAAAACCTTCATTTCTACCAAAGCTAAAAGATGGGCACCCACGTTTGTCAACTTTCAGGGAAAGGTGATGCTTCCCTGTACAGTCTGTTAGTCACAGATGGACTGGGTGTCCAGACGGGGAGGGGATGCTGTAAAATTCGGAACTATGGGGCTTTCTGGTGTCAAGCTACTGCAAGGATTTAATTCCTGTGGCATCAGAGCCCATGTGCTAATCTTAGTACATAAATGTTTCTCTGGCATAAGTGTCAGAAAAAAGACCTAACCCTGGTTTCAGTGCCAGGAAAAAAAAAAAATCAAATAATATAAGCCTGGAACCTGATTAGCTGTGCAAGATAGTGTTAATTCATGGATGGAATGACTACAGTTACATGAGGTTACCTGCTATTTTGGAGTGATCAGGAAAACATGGGCAACACCGATCAGTAAGATTTAATGCCTCCGAGTACAGTACCTTTCTTTGGAAGGAAAAAAGAGTTAGTTCAGACACAGGAAACTACAAACCCAGACCTCACACCATTAGTTCTCTTTTGATTCTCAACTATGCCCTAGCTTCACAGTGAATAAATGAAAACCTCCCTGCTGAGGAATGTTAGCATGGGGTTGGGAAAATTGTATAAATTTATTGGTCCTCTATTTCTGTCTTTTAAAAAGAATCTTTCATGTGTCAACTTTGAAACTTCCTTCAGTTGAAGAACAGTATCTTCTTTTTCAAAATCTACCTTTTTTATCTAGCCTATTTAAAGAAAGTAGATTATTTTAGCTCTAGTATAACCTTTCAAAAACTCTTAAAAACCAAGATGTGATTAATATAGTCATATTAAGACCATGGGAAATATACAATAGTCTACTCCAGTGAAAATATATTTAAGTTAATAAAGCAAATTTGAAAAACTAAATAAATATGGCAAAATAATATGAAAACACTTTCAGTGTTTCAATATTCCTGTTTACTCTTTCAATACCTAAGTCATCTGGTCATGGTTTAAAATGGATATTCTAAAAATTAAATGCACAAATACTTAAAGTGTGTCACCAGAGGAAATAATTCATCCTACTAGTAATAAGCCTCACCACTGTTTTTAGGACCCTAAAATCATGAGGTATACCAAGAGCGGGGCATCAAAAGAAGGACAGGTCAGAAATCTTTAGGGACCCAAACTAAGCTACAAAAAATGGGTAGTATTTTTTATGCCTTGCCTAAAAAAATGTGTCTGTTAATCTACACTAATCATGTTTTCACTTATAAGAAGCCAAATTCCCTATGACAACCTTAAAATTAAAAAAAAAAAAAAAAAAAACCTCGCTGTTTAAAAGCAAGTGCTCTTGGTGTATGTTCATCCCTTGGGATCTAGAATGCATTACCCCTGCATGGCTTGCTCTACATCCCAGTAACAGTCTTCAGAGGTGTCTAAGATAAACAGGCTTTGGCTTCAATGCTCACTCCACCAAAAAATAAACAACTCTCTGACAATCATCACATAACATGCTAAGTGTAATCACTTCCGGTTTTCATTTACTGAATTGAGGGTTAACAGTGTTTCCTTTTAATTCCTATGGAGAGCATTTTCTTAGTTCCCAGAAGTCTTCTCTTATGTATATTTGGATAGGCCCCAAATAAAGAAAACACCCATGTTATTTTGTAAGTAGGCCAAGTTGCTGAACCTATAAACCATCATGGTCTAAAGAAGAGACAGGCTTGCTTTTGCGACTTTAGTAATAATGCTTCTCACTCACTATGTCCTCATTTGGTTTAATAACCCACAAGATGGGGAAAAAAAAAACCCACAAGATGATTATTAAAATATCACATCTTGAGGAATCTCCTAAGTAAACTAAATAGAAGAGAACATTTAGCAATTAATTACATCTGATCTACAGAAGTGCTTCAAGGCAAAAGCACCCCTCTCCAAGATGTCATGAAGACTGACCATAGATTCTAAATGGTCCAAGGAATCTTTGCAGGGAGAATAAAAATACAGTGTCAACTAACATTTATTAAATGCTCATTATATACCGGGCCCTCTGCTTTGTGACTTACATGTGTTATCCCGTTTATCCTTCAAAACAATCCAATAAATACGTACTAATACGATTCCCATTTTACAGGAAAGAAAGAACAGAGGAAAAATAACTTGCCCAAGATGGTTACACAGCAACTAAGTTTCAGAGCCCAGATTTGGACTCCGACTTCATAGTCTGCCTATTTAATGAGTGGTTAGAGAAAGGGTAACAAAAATAAATGAATTATTTCCTGTTATTTAAATTGAACTCACCACTAGCTGCTTCACTGATATGTTTATCCAATTCTCATTAGTCAAAAAAATTAATCAGTCTAAACCCACGGACCAGATCCCAGATCCTAACTCCCTTCTAAGCATCTCCAACGTTATATCATCTGCTGTGACTGCAGGTAATTGTGTACTAACAACCTTCCTTTTGGTAAGTTAAAGCATAATTATAAAAACTATCACAGTGTGCAAAGCCCTGTTCTAAGTGCTTTACATGTATTAATTTACTAACCATAAATTACCCCGACCAAGGATGTAGGTAATTACCTCATGTTACTGATGAAGAAATTGAGATAGTGAGATGTAAAATTACAAGTTCATAGCATTAGTCGTGAGAGACAGAATTTGAATACCGTCCACCAGCTTGCAGAGTCCAGACTCTGAAGTACTGAGAGCCATATTCAGAGACACTGTTTCAAACTGTTTTTGAAGCATATTAACAATTTACTTTTAACAGTCAGGAATCTGTACTATTTTGTTTCCTCTAACCTTTGGTGTCTAGGACTTCACTTTTACAAACAGGGAGCTTACTTTTAAAGCTCCTGGAATCTCTGAAGGTAAGTAACAGTAATAGAAACTTAATCAGGTTTCCTTCATCTAATAAATACCTTTTTTAAAAGTACTATAATACTAGGGGCGCCTGGGTGGCTCAGTGGGTTAAGCCGCTGCCTTCAGCTCAGGTCATGATCTCAGGGTCCTGGGATTGAGTCCCCCATTGGGCTCTCTGCTCAGAGGGGAGCCTGCTTCCTCCTCTCTCTCTCTGCCTGCCTCTCTACCTACTTGTGATCTCTCTCTGTCAAATAAATAAATAAAATCTTTAAAAAAAAAAAAAAAAGTACTATAATACTGGGGCACATGGATGGCTCAGTAGGTTAATCCTCTGCCTTTGGCTCAGGTCATGATCTCAGGGTCCTGGGATCGAGCCCCGCAGTGGACTCTCTGCTCAGAGGGGAGCCTGCTTCCCCCTCTCTCTCTGCCTGCCTCTCTGCCTACTTGTGACCTCTATGTGTGTCAAATAAACAAAATCTTTTTTTTAAAAAGTACTATAATACTAGTATTAATCCTAAATAATTCTGGCACCTCTTTGCTTGGCGCCTGCTTACTACAGAATTACTTAAGAATTATTTCAAACGTCTTGGGCTGGAGAGAGAAATCTGAAATAACAGCCACTATTTTTTTTTTTTTTTTTCCCCGAGAGAGAGAGAGTGGGAGAAGTAAGAAGAGAAGAATGGAGCAGGGAGGGAGGTGTTAAGGAATCTTCTCTGCTTCGCTAAAAGAATCCTAAACACCGGAGCAAGAGCGACTGAGGAAAACAAGGAGCCTTAGCAAGGCGTGACGCTTGCTAAAATCGAATTACAGTGTTTCCATTACTAAACCATTATCTGGTCATTTCTACCCTGCACTCCAGGTAATCAGAGGCTGATCCTTGGCCTCCGTAAAATAGTCACAACTTTTGTGACCTCCGTGTCCCCCTCGTCCCACGCCCTCCCCCACCCCTCCCACCCCCCCCACCCCCGTCCCAGCAACCTAGGGACACTCAGAGCTGCGGCTGAGTCCAGTCCCCCAAAGCGTCCCGGCGGGAGGAGTCTGCTAAGACGCCTTGGCCGGGGCGTCCCTTCAGGTTGCGGTTTCCAGGCAACCCCACAGGAGCCAGAAGCTGCTGTGCCTCCTACTGGGTCACCCGTTTAAGAGTCCCCGGGGAGGAACCGGCAACACCCGGCAGCGGGCTGCCTGACGCCCCTCCTGGGGTTGCGGCCTTCCGGGAACCCGGATGTGGGTGTGCGTCGGCCACTCTCACCTCCCATTCCCTAGTTTTCCGCTTTAGCTCCCATCTAGTCACTTCGCACTTTGAGCGTCTTTATTCAGAGAGGCATCCTACGAGTCTCCTCTCCTGTAGCAACAAAAACAATCGTAGCTCCGTAGCCCGAGAAGAACGGATTCCTGGGAAATGTAGTTCCTTCTGCCAACAAGCGGTGAATCTGTGAGGAAAAAAAGGACTACAATTCCCAGAAATCTAAGGGAGACTAGTCCATGTCTAAAACATGTCCCAGTTGCTTGGATCCTATTAGGAAGAGAGGTTCTGTGGCTCTGTGCTTCTAGCTGCCCGGGTTTTGCTAGTCCCACTACAAGCTTGTTGAAGAATTTTTTTTTTTTTTTTTTAACAAGCTTAACATGTGAGGTGATCCAAACAGTGATTTGTTTGAAGAGATATATGTCATTTCTTTAAAATTCTTTCAGGTAAAAGATCTCCACAGGATCAGAAAATATGTCACTACAGATGGTAACAGTCAGTAATAACGTGGCCTTAATTCAACCAGGCTTCTCACTAATGAATTTTGATGGGCAAGTTTTCTTCTTTGGCCAAAAAGGCTGGCCAAAGAGGTCCTGCCCCACTGGAGTTTTCCACTTTGATGTAAAGCATAACCATCTCAAACTGAAGCCTGTCGTTTTCTCTAAGGAGTCCTGCTACCTTCCTCCTCTTCGTTACCCGGCCACTTGCATATTCAGAAACAGCGTAGAGTCTGAAAAGCAACAGTACATCATCCATGGAGGGAAAACACCAAACAATGAGCTTTCAGATAAGATTTATGTCATGTCCGTTGTTGGCAAGAACAACAAAAAGGTTACTTTTCGCTGCACAGAGAAAGACTTGGTGGGAGATGTTCCTGAAGCCAGATACGGTCATTCCATTGATGTGGTGTATAGTCGAGGGAAAAGTATGGGTGTTCTCTTTGGAGGACGGTCATACATTCCGTCTGCCCAAAGAACCACAGAAAAATGGAATAGTGTAGCTGACTGTCTGCCCCATGTTTTCTTGGTGGATTTTGAATTTGGGTGCTCTACATCATACCTACTTCCAGAACTTCAGGATGGGCTGTCTTTTCATGTTTCCATTGCCAGAAATGATACCATTTATATTTTAGGAGGACATTCACTTGCCAGTAACATCCGCCCTGCCAACCTATACAGAATAAAGGTTGATCTCCCACTGGGTAGCCCAGCTGTGAACTGCACAGTCTTGCCAGGAGGAATCTCTGTCTCCAGTGCGATCCTGACTCAAACAAACAGTGATGAATTTGTTATTGTTGGTGGCTATCAGCTTGAAAATCAAAAGAGAATGGTATGCAACATCATCTCTTTGGAGGACAATAAGATAGACATTCGCGAGATGGAGACCCCAGATTGGACCCCAGATATTAAGCACAGCAAGATCTGGTTTGGGAGCAATATGGGAAATGGAACTGTATTCCTCGGCATACCAGGAGACAATAAACAGGCTACTTCAGAAGCTTTCTATTTCTATATGTTGAAATGTGCTGAAGACGATGTGAATGAAGATCAGAAAACACTCACAAATAGTCAGACATCCACAGAAGACCCAGGGGACTCCACTCCCTTTGAAGACTCAGAAGAATTTTGTTTCAGTGCAGAAGCGTGTAGTTTTGATGGTGACGATGAGTTTGACACCTACAATGAAGACGATGAGGAAGATGAGTCTGAGACAGGCTACTGGATTACATGCTGCCCTACTTGCGATGTGGATATCAACACTTGGGTACCATTTTATTCAACTGAGCTCAACAAACCTGCCATGATCTACTGCTCTCATGGAGATGGGCACTGGGTCCATGCCCAGTGCATGGATCTGGCAGAACGCACGCTCATTCAACTGTCAGAAGGAAGCAACAAATATTACTGCAATGAGCACGTGAAGATAGCAAGAGCACTGCAAACCCCCAAAAGAGCCCTACCCTTAAAAAAGCCTCCACTGAAATCTCTCCACAAAAAAGGTTCTGGGAAAATTATTACTCCTGCCAAGAAATCTTTTCTTAGAAGGCTGTTTGATTAGTTTCACAAAAGCCTTTCAAATTCACATGCATCGAAATTTTAAACCCATTTTAAAGAATCATAACAATGATGAAAATTATATTTCTATTTTTTAAATTGAAAATGTCTGGGGTTTTTTTTTTTTAGTTTTATGAATTAAGTGCCAAGGAAAAGTGCTCATAATACAATGCTAAATACTTGAAAATCATTTACTCAAAGATATCTTAAATGAGAATTTCTAACCTGAATTTTTTCATCCAGGGAATCTTAAATCAGAAGCAGTAATAATAATCAAGAATACTTATATCCCACACAGGATTTTTGGTTACAAGTAAGCTGTAGGGTACTTAAGATGAAGTTAAACTGTTCAAGAAACTAACACCCAAAGGAATTAACAGAATTATTTTGCACAATATAACAATTTGGTTGTTGGCCAAAAATTAAAACCAAAATCATTATATCCCATGATAGTGCTCTTTGTACACGTCTAACTGTAAACTGGCGTCTTAGTTATGCCTGTGAACAGAAGAAGGTCCCTATAGCTTATGTAAACTATAAGACAGACAGTCTCCATGGACATGAAGGAAGAGAAAGGCATCTACAGCAAGTTTGTTACATTTTATCAAGTTACCTGCATGAACTTTCTTCAGAGGATCCCCCCCCACCATCTGGTGCATGGAAGATGAACCAAGGCCAGTCACTTGAACAAATTCTTTTTGAGAGATTTAATGAAAACTGAAGTCCACTGTTACTTAGAATTCTGGGAAAAGAGAATAAAAGTGAGAGCACACTAAGAAAGGACCACTGATTAAATCTCATAAAGAAGAACAGTATTATTTCCCCCAAATAAAAAAAGTTTGAAGGATTTTCTAAAGTTAATAGGTAGACGATTTTAAATGGGGAAAAACAAATTTGTGTGTGTATGCGTCTAGTTGATATGTGGAGTTTGCTACCAATGAAAATTATAAAATCAACGTGCTTACAATGGCTCATTTAGATACTTTCTTGAAAGGAAATTAAAAAGACTTCATTTTGAGGGTCCAAGACATCAACTGATAATCAGATGATCTTAGAGAAATGGCGTTCCTTTTGGAGTATTTTTCTGGCAGAGCCTCTCACCCTATCCTAAGAGCTGAAGCCGTGGCTTCTTATTCATCAGTCTTCACTGAAAGTCCACAGTGTATGTGTGAATTACTATGGCCAGATTTAGGGGAAACGTGACCATATAGGAGATAAACCCCCGGAACACAAGTTCATCTACACCAGTTCCGTGTGTTAGATACTGAAAGTAATTTGGATAAATTAAATCACGTTCAGTTCATTTTAGTAATGTTGCTTAATGAATATTCCTTTTGAACCATTTATTATACCACTGTTTCATTTTTTGTTGTTTTTGTCACCTATGTAAAACTAATAGAACATTAAAATGTCTTCCATTGGTATTGAATTCCTCCAGTTATTAATTCTCCCAATTAGAGACAAAATTTTAATATTTCATTTTCTCAGGATCACTCTATTTGATTTCTTTTTTTCTGCTAATAGGAAGTGGTAGACGTTAAAACTGAAATAACCTTCATAGAGTTCAAAAGAGTTACTTCCTCAAGAGGTAGATACATTCTGTTATCTTGACTTGTCTATAGTGACTAAGCGCCTAAAGAATTATTACCACATTTGTTTTGTAGTCAGTGAGATGAAGATATGATAACCAAGTGATTTAATTCTGAGCTCACTGGGTTCTGTAGTTAAACTCAGATCCCACCAGCATAGCTTCTTCTGTGGTGTGTGTGTGTGTGTGTGTGTGTGTGTTACAAAAGCAAGTACTTTGGTTTTGCTTACCATCTATTTGAGTAAAAATAGGTCTTTTTAAGTCACCTCACCAGTGAGTCCATCAAATGTGACATTAAAGATAATGAGACTTTGTTCTAATAATCATATGCAAACATTCAACTGAATCACATTAGAAGAGTACTCACTTCAGTGATGTACTGATTTTGCTTAAAACATTTCTCTATTTTTTTGGATTTTATTTATTTCTTTGAGAGAGAGAGCATGTGAGAGTGAGTGGGAGGAGTAGAAGAGGAGAGAGAACGAATCTGAAGCAGATTCACACGGAGCACAGAGCCCAATGTGGGATTCAGTCCCACGACTGCCATGAGATCATGACCTACGCTGAAACCAAGAGTTCAACCAAGGTCAAGCAAGTTGAGCTTAACCAACTAAGCCATCCAGGCGCCCCATAGTTAAAACATTTCTAGGACTCACATTTCAGTCACCTTCAGGGCTATGGTTTATTTCTCTCTCTCTTTTTTTTTTAAGGTTTTATTTTTTTATTTGACAGAGAGGTAGAGAGAGAGCACAAGTAGGCAGAGCGGCAGTCAGAGGGAGACGGAGAAGCAGGCTCTCCACTAAGCAGGGAGCTCAATGTGAGGCTCAATCCCAGGACCCTGGGATCATGACCTGAGCGGAAGGCAGACACTTAGCCGACTGAACCACCCAGGTGCCTGCCCCCTCATGGTTCATTTCTTTGAAGAAATTTAACAACTGCCCCTCTCCCACCATTAGAGATGGAATTGGTTTCTGGAAACAGACAAACATCATCCAAAGCCTAGGAGGGTCTAATGCTCACTATTATATTACCACTTTAGGTAAAAAAAAGAAATTTTGAGTACAAGCTACAAGATGGGCTTTCTGATAGGGCACGTAAATAAGTTCTGAAGATAAGTCTGGAAATGGTTGAAGCAGAATAGTATCAATAAATAAGTATAGGGCTTTCCAAGGTGATCATTTTAGTCTACAAGTACAAGTGAATTTAATGTGTCAGGAGGAAGGGAAGTGTAAGGAAAAGAAATAGGCTAAAGGCCCTGGGGTGAGGTGAAGGTCATCACCTTTGAGGAACTGAAAGGTCAGTCTGGCTAAAACAGAGTAAACAAGGGGAGTATGGAATGTCCTGAACCTAAAGAGAGAAGCAAGGGCCAGCCCCCTGTGGTTTTCCTTAGTAAAACGAAGTCACATACAACTTCATTCACGGTATTTGCCCTGTCCCCTAGTACCTCCTGTTTCACTACTTCTTTCACTGCTTTCTTTCTCTTATTGTGCTCAATCTCTAGAAATGCTAAACTGATAACATTTCTAGTGAGAACCCCTAGTTGTCTCGGTACTCAGGGTTTTTGACAAACCCATCCTCTCTGCTGGGCATACCTTTCCTCTTGTGCTTTATTACTCCGGCTAATATTTAGTCCAGCTGGCCCATTCCTGCCCACTCCACATCTCAGTTCAGATGCCTGCTCCCCGGGAAGACTGCTCTGAGCCCCATCACCTCCTTGAGGGCTCTAGAAAATCTCTGCTTATATACTCAGAAGTACAAGAAACAAAATTGTATTTTTCTGTAACTTATATTGTATTATGCATCCTTTTTATTGTGGGTTGGAAATTACATTTCGATAAATTTAGGGTCCTCTCTCTTCACCCAGCCTTTTTTCTGAGTTCCAGGGAGAAACATAATGCCTGGTTGCCAGGAGTAGGAGTGTGTGGGGGTGAAGCGTCTGATTCTTAAGGTCATCATCCTTCTCACTAGCTTCCACTACAACATCCACGCTCCCACGGGGCCTGAGGATATCAGCTTAATGATGACTCCTGAGTTGTGTATCAGCCTTAACCACAAGAAATCATTAGCTCTAGTTCTCTCTTAGCTGCTTTTGGGTCCCCAGTGGGTCAGATAATAAGGAGATCATTCTGCCCCTTCCTTTCCTAGCGTGGCCACAGTTCTCTCTGTGAGGCCACCTAGGACTCAGCTGTTTTTGTACCACTCTGGAGCATTTCATGATAAATTTAGATTGAATAAGCAGCCATTCTAATCTACAGGGACAAGAATTCCACATTATGTATATGCCACCAAATTCCACTCTAGTATAGAATATTGCCTTTTGACTTGGAATGTACCATAAATGATATCACATTTCCCCAAACCTAGTTCTGTCAGGAAACATTTAATAAAGCACATTTATTACTAAGAGAGCTAACAGCTTATTCTGTCTCTAGATATCAACCCAGTAAACGTGTATTGGTTTACATTATAATTTTTAGAATAAAAAGGAAAATGCAGGCTCTGTGGATCCCCTGTTTCCTCCAGGATCATGACCTGAGCCCAAGGCAGACACTTAACCAACTGAGCCACTCAGGTCTCCCTCATCAGCCTTTTAAAAGGGTTATGGAGTCCTCCAGATTTGTAGCTGACTGGCAGAAGTATGGGTAGACTGGGCATCTCATTTATGGCTGGTATCAAGGTGGGGGGCAGGCTTATGGGACTGAGCCTGGGAGTCTAGGCTAACTTTGGATAGTTAATGACATAATTGAATGGACTTATGGGACATCCAGTAGGTATTAGAGAATTGGAGAATTGATTGGGTAAAAACATGTCAATGAACTTCTCGAAGACAAAAATGGAAAGATATGTGACAAACCTCAAGGTATTTATTTAGACCTTGATCAGACCTTAGGATAAAAATACACATACTTGGCCTGCAAGTAACTCAGTGTGTATTTTGTAAGGGCAGAGATACATTGTCACTATCAGAAGGGGGAAAAGGATTGTATAGAAGCCAAGGAGAAAAGGAACTTCCCACAAAGAAGAAGGAAAACTGTCATGGGAAGAAATGCTAAATTCATGAAAAGATGATGGTACAGCCAAACCTCCCTTCGTGCTCTCCTGCCTAGGGCTGGCCACCGTCATCTGAGGGAGTGAGATATGTGAATTAGCAGGCCATGTATAATTGACATTAAAAAAAAAAAGTTTGAAATTACTACTTTGTCATTTAAATATATATGCATGACCCTTCTCAATCTCGGATAAATCCCCTCACAGTTAGACCTTCCGAAAGCATTTCACTCATGTCCCATCCCTGACTTGGCATGGATGACAACCATTGTCTGCTTAAAACTCTTCAAAGATTTCCATTTGCACTGGGTAGGGTTCAAAGTCTTCTCCCAGCCCACGCATCCTGCATAACGAGGCCTCTGCCTGATTCTCCAGACACGCACTCCTTTCCTGACTTCACTCCTTCTGCCCCTGCCAGATGGAACTTTCTTCTGTTCCTAGACCCCACTGATTGCTCTTTAGCTCAGAGCCTTCCCACAGGCTAAGTCGGCTCCAGGTCCATCCCTCCTCATCTGCCCCCACTTCACTCCCTCTACCCATCTCTCCTTCAAGGTTCCTTCTTCCTAGACACTTTCTCTGATCTCCCAGTTTAAATTCCATTGTCCTACTGTACTCAGATTGTACTCAGTACTTTTTCTTCCTAACACCTACTAGAGTGTGTTGTGATGCATTTGTTAGGCTTACTGTGGTTTTAATTTCTACTTCCCCCTAGTTCTTTGTGAGCAGAAACTGTGTTGTTCACCAATGTATGTCCAGTGCCAAGCACACACTGCCTGGTGCAGAAGACATCCTCTACATATTTCTTTAAAATATGGACTGAGGGGCTCCAGGGTGCCTGGGTGGCTCTGTTGGTTCAGTGTCTGACTCTTGATTTGAGCTCAGATCATGATCTAAGGGTCGTGAGACAGAGCTCCGTGTCGGCTCTGCACTGGGCCTGGAGCCTGCTTGAGATTCTCTCTCCCCCTCTGCCCTACCCCCCACTCATGCACACACACTCTCTCTCTAAAAAAAATAAAAATAAAATAAAGGCTGAAGTAGTTAGAAAGGGTACCAGGAACAATATAGAACTTAGCTGGACCTTAAAGGGCAAAGAGATGCCTCCTTCTCAAATGCGGTGGTAACATTCAAATACTTGGTGAAAGGACAGAAACTTTCAATGATAAGATGAGAAAGTTCTGAGTATCTAAAGGACAGCATCCTGACTACAGCTGACAGTACTGTATTATGCACTTGACATTCAATAGAGTAGATCTTAAACACCCTCGCCACACCCAAATAAAAGGTAATGATGTGAGAGGATGTATCAGTTAGATTATGGTAAATATTTTACAATGCATATCAAATCATTATGTCGTACATGCGATATACAATTCTGTTTGTCAATTACGTCTCAATGAAAATGGAAAAAATAAAATAAAACAAGGCAAGGATAACAGGTAAAAAAGAAACCAAGTAACCGAGCCAAGAAAACAGTGCGGGAGCAGTCCTGAAGGCTCCCTGAGGTGCTAGGATTAACCTGTTACTTGCTGGATCTTGAGTTCCTAGAGGATGGGGCAGGCTACCAGAATGGGAAGGGTCCTGGGGCCTTTGGCACACAAGCTATTTGCCTACAAGTACAAACATATTTCTGTATTTTAAAAACTGGCACGGTGGCACAGAAGCACCAGGTTGAATCACTGTTCTGAGCAGGAGAGAGCTCAGAGCTCTCCAGCAAAGGTGGTGCTGAGAGGCTTGAAAACTCATGGTTGACAAGGAGACCACCCAGTCATGTGACGGTAAGACAGGCAGGACTGGATGGGGAAACTGGAGCAGTGGCTTTGCCCCCACGCAGGCTGAGCGGAGCTTCAGTGACCACGCACACAACAGGGAGGATCCGTGAGAAAACCAATGGCAACTCCTTTGACCCTGTTCGCGAAGGGGCAGATGTTGTTTTAGTAATAGTAGTATCACCGGCATCATTGCCATCAGGAACACCACTGGACAAAAGAACCTGGGATCCAGCTCTGTACTGCCACTTTCTCTGTGACCATGGACAAGTCAACCACTCTGATCAAAATTTTGAGTATATGAAAAATGTGAATTTTTTTCTGGGGAACAGGCCCATATTTTTATCAGATTCTCAAAAAGAGTCAGAAACTACTGATTTTCAGGGTGTCTGGATGGCTTATTAGGTTAAGCATCTGTCTTCAGTCATGATCCTAGGTTGTTTTTTTCTTTTTTTAAAGATGTTATTTATTTATTTGTCAGAGAGAGAGAGAGAGAGCACAAGCAGGAGGAGTGGCAGGCAGAGAGAGATGTAGGCTCCCCGCTGAGTAAGGAGCCCCCTGTGGGTCTTAGCCAAAGGCAGACACTTAACCATCTGAGCCACCCAGGTGCCCCAATAAATAAAATCTTTAAAAAAAAAAAAAACTATTGATTTTCAAATTCTACATTTTCTTTTCTTTTTTTTTCTTTTTTAAGATTTTATTTATTTGACAGAGAGAGACACAGTGAGAGGGGGAACACAAACAGTGGAAGTGGAGAGGGAGAAGCAGGTTTCCTTGCAAGCAGGGAGCCTAATGTGGGGGCTCCCAGGACCCTGGGATCATGACCTGAGCCAAAAGCAGATGCTTAACGACTGAGCCACTCAGGAGCCCCTAAATTCTACATTCTCGAAAAGCTTACTATTCACTTCAAATATCCAGAAACAAATGGTCTCAGCTGATATTAGGGTAAATGATATCTATTAATCACTATTTTGTTGCCCTTTATTCTAAAGGCCACCAAATTTATTTTGTATTTCCCTCAGGAAATATGCGTTACTTCATTTTTTCAAACATTGCACTCAAGAGTATTATTTGAATATAAATCACAAGACACACTTATTTCCAAATTTTAAACCTTTATTTCAAATACTTAAGCGTAAAATTGTTAACAATAACCATAATATTAATAAGAAGAAAAAATATTAAAATATGAAAGTAAGTATGAAACACATACTTTATTTAATTTCAAAACATTTGACATGGAAACACAGGTCACCAACATCGAATAAATGCCATTGCATCCTGGTAGCTGAACGTTCCCTAAAACACAAAAAAGAAGGCTCTCAGGAGCCATTAAGCAAACTTTATGATTATTTGTTAAGAAAACAAACCATAGGGCGGTTCTGCACAAAAAATCTTACGAAAAATGATTTCCAAGGTGTATTTATGTAGATTACTATAGTTAAAGAAAAATAAAATAAAAGAGAACAAAATATCCACCCTTACTTAAAATATCTTAACAGTACAAGAATGGAGCATCGCTCACACAAAAACTGAAGAGACATACATTATCCGCACTCAGAAATCCCTCCCATCACTTGGTGATTTGCTCCTCCCAAACACCACTGGTGCCGTCTCCTGGTTGTGCAGAATTTGAATTCTATTTGATATAATGCGAGACCTGCATACTCAACCAACAAAATCTTTATCTTCATCTATTGTGTGAAAACAAATTGAGGCAAAACTACATTCCAGCTCACCTGGAAGAAGGTATCTTTTCTCCTGCTCTGGCATCTCAGTGCTTGTTTATGAATCCCAGAGCACTTTCTGACCTCCCCTGGACCATTCCTCAGTTTTCATCAGCCATTATACTGGTCCCTGCAGTGTGCCTCCGTGGGTTGGCAGGAAAACTTGTAGAATCAGGTTTCACGGGAGGAAAATACATTGCCCTTCTGAAGCCCCAGCCTATACTCCAAAAAAAAAAAAGCTCTATCCTGTGTGGTTAATTTCCCTGGAGTATGTGACCACATTTACAATGGGCATTGTCAAAAATAAAACCCGAGAATAAAACCAGACCTTGGGTATTGCAATCTCAACAAGGAGGGCTAACACAACCATAGGCAGCATTTCAACATCCTGAAATGTTTGCGGCCAGATGTTCCTGGGGCTTATCAAAACGGCATTTGATTAAGAGATTATTGCGAAGGTTGTTTTATAAATCATACAGTGTGCCATATGCATTCAAAATAGTTCCTACAATGCTAGAAAAGGAGAATTTAATACCGGAAAGTATTTACAGTGCTACCAATCAGGCAACAGAGTGGAAACGGGGCACGAGGGCGGGGGGGGGGGTGGTCTACAAATAACCAGCACCAGCATGCTTCGGGAAATGAGTGATTACATGAATTTAGCTGTTTATTAGTGCAGAGACATGCTGTAAGGATTAAATGAGAGGAAAGGAAGGGGTGGCCCAGAAGCCCATTAGTTTGCCAAATACAAAACTTGACATTTTCGAGAAAAATACAATTAAAATGTGTATATATTTTTGACAACTAAATTACAAATGTCTTTGTAATTTCTATATATGTTGTATATAAAAAGCAAGGGAAACTGCTGTATTTTTTAATGGAAAATGGGGGGTTCAATCCCTGCAAAAGCACCAAATGCATATCATTTAGGATAATGCCTCTGACACACGTTTGACAACTAAATTACACAGCTCTTTGATATACTGTGTATGAATAGTGGCAATTATGGCCAATAAAATCAAAGAAAGAAAAAAAACTAATTAACACTAACATATCATTATGACTCACTAGCATATAAAATCCTATGCCTGCTCTAAATTGCCAGCAATTGGCAATTCCCAAATTTCTAAGGATGAACACAATAGTCTCCAAATAACTGGAGACACCCCGGATTTTGGGGGGCTCTCAGGAGCTTTCCCATCACTTTCTCCTATCAAAAGGCCCAAAGCACAGTAATGACTTATCCAACCCACCATCCCCACTCCCAAGAATTGTAAACTGCAGTGATTAGTTTGGGATCCTAAGTGAATTATGACACTGCCTTATTTAAAAAAAAAAAAAAAAAAAAAGATGGTGGTTAATTTTTTTTAGTAGAAAGAGTATGGAATTTGGAGACAAAAGGCCGGAGCTCAAATTCCAGATTAGACATTTATTATCACTGTAACTCTGGACAGATTATTTAACTCTCCCTCAAGTGAAAATAGTAACAATGTCTACCCTCACAGAGTTGTTGTGAGGAGAAACTAAGCAAAATGAATGTGAAAATATTTAAAAATGAGGGAAAAAACACTCTACAAATGTTAACTCTTCCTCTGTGCTATGAACAGGCTTCATCTAAATTTAGCAGGTGAGAAAAGTAACAAAAGTATCCTGCTCCAAAAATCTGAATGCACTGAAAGTAAACTGATCTTAATAGAAAGAGTAACACACTTCAAAGGGAAAGACTCCATGAAATCTGGATTTAGTAAAACTGACCCAGGTTTCACATGGAGAAAAATCTGGCAGAAATTTTCGGTAAGACATTAAACTTGTTTTTACACAGTGAGTCAACCCAGATCTTAAAAGCCTCTGTGGCTTTAAGATTCTATACGAGCATCAGAGATGCTAAATTAATTGAAATTAAAAAGCAAAAATAAAAATCATACTTGGCTACCGACAGCTAAGTAAAAATGAATTATCAGAAGATTTAATAAATAACTGTAGATAACAGTTTTATTCTTCCAACTTTATTACTGAAAAAAGTCATAGTCACAGATGACCTCCTAAACTCTTAAGGTCACTCCATGGTGACATCATTGAAACCCAGTAGAGGGCTGACTTTCCAAAAATTTCCTGGATGTAGGGTATTTCTGCATAAATGTACCAAGTGAGAAAATGCACTGAGGCACTCTGCGAAGGCTATCATGTCATACAAGTGTGTAAGATGTTCTTATTAGAGAAATCTGAAAAGCTTTTAAAGATTTTTTAATCTTGTGGCATAAGCCCAGATCTGCAAAATTTACAAAATAAAGAATTTTCCAGAAATGGTATAAAAACAAACAAACAAACATGTATATCTCAATACAAAGTATAATAAATTGAAGGGGTAGAGAATGGAAACCACAAAACAAATTCCTTTCCTGGCTTCCTGGGCTGTTCTTTGACAACCTTGGCTATGATTTTCCATGTCACTTAGTCACACACAATGCACATCTTTGTTCATCTCTGGTCCCCTGCAGTTACTCCTGTTCTGAGTTACTGAGCTTTCAAATAACTGATTTCTCCTGTTGCTTTTCTGAACTCCCTAAACGGCTCCCGCAATCAGCTCATCAGTTATCCATTCCTGACATGCATGTAGCACCGCGGGCCTCTCCCGTCTACCACTGCCTGGGTGGCGAAACCCTACACACAGGTCTGAAGCGTGTGAGGAGGGAGTCTCAGTGCAACCCAGAAGAAAACTGATTTGCAAAACCAACTCAAAAGCAGCTGCCCTCCTTAAAATTCCATCGAATCTTGAGTTTCCGGAGAGTCCTCTAAGCCTAAGGGGTCCCCTACGCCTGCCTGCGAGCTTAAGGTAAACCCAGAGTTTTTATATGCATTATGAGCATTCATAAACTTCTGCAAGTATTTGGAGGTATACAGCCAGTGGTGTTTCAAGACGTCTTCCATCTCATAGCACTTGGACTGTCTGGCGTTCATTTTTCGGAAGCGCCTGAACAGTTTGTTGCCAGACTCATTTCCCTCGCTCGCCCATGCCCCAATGGAGCCATCTCTCTCAATAATTTCAGGGACATGTGCCAGGGTTTTGTGAAAATAATTGGTGATTTTGCCCTCATATCTATACTTGAACTTGGTAGAGAGGAGCTCAGCAAAACGCTGTGAATTGAAGCTATACTGGCAGAGAGATTCGGGGCACTCTTTGGCAGGACAAGATGATCGCCACACAGGCTTCATCTTCAGGTAAAGGTCCATCAGCTCCCTCAGAGCTTCGTGTCTCTCCTCAGAGGGAATTAACTCACAGACTGCTTCAACGGTCTCTTTGGTCATGAGCTTCCTGGCAAAGTTGCCGTTCATCCTCATGATCGGTTTCAGGTTCATCTTCTTCCGGAGATGCTTGTCCAACGTAGCTTGCCATCTCTTCCTTTCCTCTTTGGAGGCGTTGGGATTCTTGTACACCTCCCCTATCTCTAGCTGGAAAATCTTGTAGAACTCGGCTGCATTGCCAATGTCACAGTGGAGCGCATCGATGGAAGGGACCGTCTCGATGAATGGTTTCGATGAGACCCCCTTCACCCGGTCCCGCAGCTCTTCCACGGACTCGTGGTACGGGTTAGAACGCCACACCTCATAGCGCTCCAGGTTCTCGGAGTGGCTTCTGGTGATGGAGTGGAAGACGAGATTTTGAGACGCTTCTAGGCGGGTGGCGTCACAAAGGGTACAAATGTAGACTGAGCCAGAAGCCTCGAGGCCTTCAACTTCCCGCACGAGCTTCTCATCGTAGCCGGTGCCCCTGAAGATGAACTTGAAACTCCGAAGGATGCCTCCCATCTCAAGCATTAATTGGCTGCTCTTCATGGCCTCCCTCTCAGCAATGAGAGGGCTCAGGATGGCCGTCAGGGTCTCGTGGTCAGACTCATCTGCCAGCATGAGACACAGGGGCTTACAGCACAGTTCGGAGTTGGGTTTGACTTCTTCAAACACCTTCACATGTTCAGAGCCACGTGCTATCGTAATTTTCATGACCGTGAACGAAAACCGAACGGCCTTTTCTGGAACCACGGGCCCGCTGCCGTGCTTCTCGCTCACGTCTCCCATTCCGTCGCAAGACTCCTTCACCACGACGGTGAAGGGGCCGGTGAGGTAGTCATCAAGGTCTTGGGCTCTCATGCCTTCCAGGATGTCTTCCTCCATGTCCATCAGAGCAGACACCAAAGCTGAATCGTAGCGGAACCGCTTCGCAATGGTGTCCACGGGGTAATCGTCCACAGAGGAGGACAGCCCTGACAGGCCATCAATAATGCCCACGTCGGTGCTGGAAGACACGTTCTTCAGAGGCGGCTGCCACTCAAAGGGGTGGTAGCCCGGCAGGAGGACCTTCTCAGCGTTCCGAAGGGCATGCAAAGGCTGAAAAATCTGCCTCCCAGTGATGGCTTTCACAGTCCTGTACATCTTGTGGTACTGACTGCAGCTGAGGAAGGTGTTGACACGGATGGCCAGGCAGACAGCTGGCTGCAGGCCAGAGCCCCGTCCCTGCATGATGGCCTCCAGCTCGTCCGCCTGCCTGTGCTCATTCCTGGCCCTCAGCGCCAGCAGGAACAAGGTCAGACACACCGATTTCACATCTCCACCTTCTTCTTTGTCGGCGAAAGCCTTGACTTGAAGCTTGAGCTCCCTCAGGCGGTGCTTCTGAGCCCTTCGGGTCAAGGACAGGAGATGCTGGCGGGGCCGACCCCCCTTGTTAATATGCACTAAAGTCTCTTTGGATTCCTTGTGGCTTGACACGTGGTGATTGTATTTTTCCAAGCTGATCTCCTCGTTGCACTCTTTGGCTGGACATTTCACCATCAGGGAATTCAAGATGCTCAGAAAGGACTTCACTGGGCTCTCGAGGTCGGTAGGGAAGCAGGGATATTGGCAACAGGGACAGTAGCTGCCCATGACTTTCAGGCATCTGAGAATGCAGATCCTGCAAAACACGTGCTTACAGGTGGTCTCCACGGGGTCAGCCAGGATGTGTTCACAAATCTGGCAGGAGATGGATTTCACAAAGTGTGCCGGGAAGTCCACGGCAAGAAGCTTGGTACTAAGATGTATATGACTGCAGTTGGAAATTTTCTGCATCACTTCTTTGCTGCTAATCCTTGCCTGCACTCTTCTCTTGTGCCGACGGGCTCTTCTGGCTCGGTGAACCGCAGTTTTGAGTTTTTTGCTGAGCTGCATGTTTGGCTGATGGCTCTTCCTCTTGAGTCCCTGGCGGGCAGCGCGGCAGATGTCACAGGATGGTGTGTGGGGGTGCCACTCCATGGTTGCATTCCTTGGGAAGGAAACCTCACATGGGGCGCTGCTAAACTTCTTGTACATGATGCGCCAGCAGTTATGGCAGAACTCAGTGGGGTGGATGGAGTCAACATCTGCTTTCACATCCATCCGGAAGACCTTGGCAATGAGGTCTGGCCAGGATGTAGCTCTCCTTTCCTTCTTTCGTAAAAGGACTTGGGTTTTACCATCCACGGGCCCATGGACTGGATATCTTCTATTGTGCTCATCGGTTTTAAAAGAATTCCCACAGATACGGCAGAGATGTCGAAGGTTGGCTTGGTGGATGGCTTTGTCTCTTTCTTTCCTGTCATCATGGGATTTCTTCAGAAACTTAGGGTGAACGTTTACTGCTGGTTGACTCAGAGCTGGCTTCTGACCATCAGCCTTGTCCGGGACTGCTGGAGATTGCTCCAGAGAGGGTTTCCCCTCAGAGGAAACTTTCTTTTCTTTTTGAGCCTCTTCAGGTGCCTTTTCAAAAGATCGCACCCTGAATAGTTTAAATTTCCATTCTGAAAATTTAATATGCGGGTGCTGAATTTCTTCTGGGGCAGAAGCGAGTCCCAGGGTGGGTGGCAAAGAGACAGCCATGCTGGCTGAGATTCCTGAGAACAATGAAAAAAGTCAGATGAAGAAAAAATTTGATATCCCACTGATGCATCTTAGAAGGAATACAAATTAATACATTCAACTATTCATTCATTCATTGATCCAAAAAGTTACTTATTAAACCTCTTAATTTAATATACTCTGTTAGGTGCTGAGTAAATAGCAGAGAACAGTCATTCTCTGCTTTGACCATGTCCATGGTCATCTTTACCAACATGCACCTCTGTGGTTCATTTTATGTATATTTGTATGATCTTATTTTCTTGCCACCAAAACCTTAAGGTCTTTGAGGACAGACTCTCTGAGTGATTCATCTCTATCTCTCCAACATTCCTAGTACATACTAGGGCTGAATATTTTTTTTATTTGTGGAATAAATACAAGGAAATACTGGCTAGTAAAACCATGGAAAAGTCGTATTTCCTGCATTGTATTAGCCTCATTGCACTAGCTGGACAATATATTTCCAGCTTTTTAAAGCAGTCTCCCAGGAGGTTGTTTGTTTATTTCTTCCGAGCCGGTCATAAAGGGATGATAAAGCTACAAACCCAAAGAAACTAATTACTCACTACTTGAAAGGATGAAGTGATTTTTAAGGTTTTATGAATGCTAACTAATAATAAGTATCATGGATAGTAATTATGCTTACAATTTTAATTAGTGAACACTGCTGTAAATTATAAGGCTGTGTCTACATTAGAAACAAAATACCACAGAACTCTCTAAAGCTGCCATAGTATGAACCTACAAAGATTCCCAAGGACTTTTAAAATGAAAAATTCAAGTAGTGTCAGGTAAAAAATCACACAGGCCATCCTGGAAGTCATTACTAGACAATGGTCATTAGCTTGATAGTTTGTAATAAGAAGAGGTAGGAGTAATATTTTTCTTCTGATAAAAAATATTAGCAATTGCATCTGCCAGGAAACCTTACCAATCTGGGTAGGGCTGCAAAAAAAAATCTGCAAATGCCATTTGAGTCCTCTCCTGATCCTATTAGCCCAGTATTTTCAAAATTCCTTAGTACACATCACTGGAAAAGCAGCAACTGTGTTTCAATCCGTAATCTATTTCTCCCAGATGTGCTGGGGTTAACACTCTTGACCCACAAATTATGTGAAGCAACACTTTTTCCCCCTGAATTAATTAGCTACCTAGATTGGGGAGCCTGCGTGGCACAGCCTGTTGGGCATCCGACTCTTGATTTCGGCAGAGGTCATGATCTCAGGGTCGTGACATCCAGCCCCACATCAGGCTTTGTGCTTAGCACAAACTGCTTGAGCTTCTCTCTCCCCCTCTGCCCAGCTCCCACCCCGGACTCATATTCTTTCTTTCTTTAAATAAATAAATAAAATATTTTTTAAAAAATTAACTAACCAACTTGATTTTTTTTTTTTTTAAGATTTTATTTTGGCATAGAGAGACACAGTGAGAGAAGGAACACAAGCAGGGGGAGTGGGAGAAGCAGGCTCCCCACTGAGCAGGGAGCCCAGTGTGGGGCCAGATCCCAGGACCCTGGGATCATGACCTGAGCCGAAGGCAGACACTCAACGACTGAGCCACCCAGGTGCAGCTGATGATGTTTTTATAGAGTCATGTGGTCATGGAGGCTAATCCTCCAATGAACAGCTGGGTGGGCTGGGGCTTTCGGGGAAGGAGGTGCAGCGGTCAATACTGACTGCTCTACCGAAGCTTCTTTTCAAGTCATCCCTTTAAACTACAGTTTGGTCCATCGTGCATGCTCTAGGCTTCAGAGGCTGATGTTCTTCATGAAAACTACAAGCCAATTTCCAAGACATGGTTAAAAAGGAAATCCTGTTCAATTGTTCTATATGCAGGACCATGTCAAATCTAAACAATTTCAATCATCTTCAAGGTCTCATTAATCTCAAAAGTATTTCACCTGCAGCCCAGCAAACACTGGGCTTGTTGTTTAAGGTTCAGTTATGTTCCTAAATTCTGTCCTGTGTCAGATGTGAAGACCTCTCAGGTCTCCCTGGCCCCACTGGCTAGAACTCCTTCTCAAATACCTTTTGATTCCATTAGACTTTTCCTACCCAGTCTTTTGTATCATGATTGTTCTCTGGATTTCCAAGATAGTCTTCTGAGTTTTTATTTTTAAAAAAACTGCGTCAGCATCACTGGAGTTAAATAATGAACTTTCATAATGAGTAGGAGGTCAACCACAGGCATGTTGGAGGAATCTCTAGAACTCTCTTCCTACCCTACCCACTCCCCTTCTGACTGCCACTGGCCTGAACTGTTATGTCCAAATCTGCCAAAATACATTCATTTAAATACTCCCAGAGAAAGCATACCATCACCAATCAATTATTAGCCATTGACATCCAAATCAAATGTATTTGTTGTTTTCAACTCAACTGCTAAAACTTTATCCTAACTAGAAGCAAGAAGGGGGTAGAAGGGATGTGTTATTCTTGTTTTGAGGGAAATAGACACCAATGCTAATCATGATTATCTGTGGATGTTATAGATTTTTTTTAAAGATTTTATTTTTAAGTAATCTCTACACCCACGTGGGGTTCAAACTCACAACCCCGAGATCAAGAGTCACATGCTCCACCAACTGAGCCAGCCAGTCAAACCCAGCTATAGATGTTTTATGTTTTTTATCTTACCTATGATTTCTACTTTTTCGGAAATAAACATTTATTACTTTCAGAAGACAGAACTTTTAATAACTAGATCTAATGAGGTATGTTTTAACTATCTGGTTAACAAAGATTGAAAATACTACTACTCAACATTAATGAAGGTATGGGGAAATGCAAGTGTCTTCATACATTCTTGGGAGGACTATAAATTGATATAATATCTCTAGTGAACAATTTAACCGTTTTTTTTTTAGTTTAACTATATCTTTGATGCAGTCAACTTGCTTTTAGGAAGTTATTCTAGACAAACATTCCCACAGGTCATTTCTTGTGTGGGAATAAATATTCCATAAGCTATTCCCACAGTGAATATTGCATGAAGAGAGATGGAGACAAAGAAAGAGATTTATATATATATATTTTTTTTAAGAAAGAGATTTATATTAAAAAAATTATTTGTTACTTTTAACAAAACATTAAGCACTCCACTCCACTGTAAAACAAGGAAATAGCATAAATAATCACCAATAGGACATTATTAAGTAAACTCTGGTCCAGAAATACAATGGAAAACAACACAGACATTTAACACTGCCGTATGCTTTAATGCATATGTGCAATTTCTCTATGCATCAATGATGTGGAAAGATACCCACATGACAATGCAGAAACAGGATAACAAGAGCTAGCAGGATTCCATTTACGCACATTAGCCCACATCTACAAGCACACACTTTCTGGGAGGATACGCCCTAAAATCTTAACAATGTTTATTCTCCAAAAACAGAGATACTGTAAGAAGGTCTCCTTAATTTTCTGTTTTATTCATTCTTACATCATTTTAATTTTTTATTACAAACATGTATTATTTTTTGAGTTTTGTGATCAATTTACTTTAGGGAAAAAAATGTTTTAAAAACTAGATTTATGGGGCGCCTGGGTGGTTCAGTGGGTTAAGCCTCTGCCTTCAGCTCAGGTCATGATCTCAGGGTCCTGGGATCGAGTCCCGCATCGGGCTCTCTGCTAGGCAGAGAGCCTACATCTTCCTCTCTCTCTCTCTGCCTGCTTCTCTGCCTACTTGTGATCTCTCTCTATCAAATAAATAAATAAAAATAAAATGTTTTTTAAAAAAACGAGATTCATAGGTACCCATTGTCATTTTTCTTTATTTCTTCCTAAATCCCCCCACAAAGTTTTAAGACCCGGCTAAGCCTCAGATCTGATCAGCAACCCCATTTTTCTTCTCTAGTGAACGAGTAGAAAGCCAATAAAAATATGGACCTCGATAGAGCACGAAGTTGGGATTATGTAAGAGTCATTGTGTGGCCATCGTTTGACGCTCGGGAATCTTAGAAACGCCAGATCTCTCTTCTAACGAAAGATCTCAGCAGCAGACCAGCCTCGCTTGCAGGCTCAGCTCTGTTCCCCTGAGGCACTGCCATCTCAATGTGGCTGTCACCTGCCATCGCAGCTGTGGGGTCTTTGTCAACACAGGGCACAGATTCATTTGGACAAAGCAGGCTGGGATAGTGTGGCCCGGATAAAAGCTTCAGGGTGGTGAGTGCGCGACAAGCTGGTTTCAGAGGCTGAGTCACACAGCAGCGCTACCTCCCACTCCCGGCCCGGCCCCCACCTTACACACGCCTACATCCAAGCCCTTGACCCACATCTCCCCTCGTCACATCCTCGACTTGGTCTGTGTACAATGGCCAAGTGGCCACTGTGTGCCCAAGCGGGACCCCTCCTTGTCACACTTATTCCACTCATGTACTCATGCACCCAACCATTCACCCCATAAGTACCCGTCTCTACTTTCTGCCCAACACGTTCATCAAAAAGTCAGCAGCAACAGCAGCCTTTCTAGAAGTCTCAGGCATCCACAAAATGGCCCTCAGATTCTTTCCCTTCCTCCAGGCAACCTCTTGCTTGAACTGCTTCAGAAAGAGAAGGGCACGGTCACACACCCTAGTCTGGAATCCCAGTTCAAGGACATAATCTCGGTGTAGCATCTCTACAGTGGCAATTCTAAAAATTATTATGCGTTACAATCACTGGGGAGCTTGTGTAAAAAAAAAATAATAATAATAATAATAATGCAGATCATCTGGCTCCAGAGGTTCTGATTCAGCTTATCAAGTATGGAGTCCAGAAATCGCATTTGTTAAGCATTTCGGGGATTCTACTGTGAGGAGTAGTCCATGATCACACTTTGAGAAAAGCTGGTGTCCTACTTACTCCAATCGAGTCCAGGAAATTGTTGGCAATACTGGGAGTACCTGGGAAACTACGTTTCCTCCCACCCTGAAATTCGTTTGCCGATTACTTACCATGCCTAGATAAACACAACATTTCTTTCCAAGAGTCACACCTTCCTTCTGATAATTTATTTACTCATTTATTTGAGAAGCACTCCTTAAAGGTTTCTTCTGCTCACCATACGCCTTTACAGCAATTTGGAGATCTGTATCTTCTCTATGAACCTACGCTGTCTTCCTAAACTTGGCTTCATATACCTTTCCAGTTTTTACATATTAGAAAGAAAAATTAAATTGTTGTCAGCTTCCCTTGATCCCTCCCCTCATCCCCTGCAAAGAAAAGAAGCCCAAGTCCTTCTGATTAGAAACACAAAAGTGTAATAAATATTGTGGCTCAGGGCATGAAAGTACAAGCGTTACCTTGCTCAGCAGGCTGCCTGGCCAAAGGGTTGGGATGTCTGTAATTCGGTTGATATGACTTGATAACCAAAGAGAAGGCCAAGTATGCTCTCCTCCCCCTCTTGGCTCTCTCAGCGCCCCCAGAGCAGACAGCGGCATTATTTATCAGCTTCCACTGCCCTTCCCGGCCTCCCCCCCACCACAGAGGGCTAACCACACAAGCCAGCAGCCAATCACAGGCCAGGAGCCTCCAGCTCCAGCTGGCACCTGGCTCTTCAGGAAGCTTCGCTGGGGACCCGAGTGTCATGGGGGTGTGCTGGAACGTTGCCAGAGCTGCCAGTTCACTCCCCAAGCCTGTCTGGGTTGGACATGAACTTGTCAACAGAAGTTCAGGCTTCTGCCAAAAGATGCGATGGCCCTGTGCCTCAGTCTCCTCATCTGTAAGATAGAAATGCTAACAGCATATACCTCAGAGTCAGCGACATTATACAGTGAGAATTATCACAGGAAAATGTGGGGGACGGAGTCTGCCTTTAGTAGAAACTCACCACATACTAACTCTGATTATTTTTATTCTTACTTTGAAATAAGATCCAAACCCATCCCAGAATCCTCTTACCTGGTCAATTCTCAGTCAGGGAAGGTTGTGATCCTTGCAACAACACTGGGTTTCAACAAGACTAAACGTGTTTTGAAGCCAACAGGCCTGGATTTGAATCATTCCTCAGGTCTTCAATACATTACTTAAATTTTGGGAGCCAGAATCTCCTCATCTACAAACTGGATTGATCATTTTAGCCCCGAGCAATAGGCTAGGTTTCTAAGTGCTTTACGTATTATTTAATTGTCCCAGCAATCTATACATTTGACATCATTATCTCTAAAGAGGAGCAGTACACGTTGAGAGCAATGGAGAACCCATCCAGGGTCACACAACTACTAGCTGGTGAATGCAGGTTCCTTAAGAACTCCACTCCACTGTAAAGGAATAATAAAAGCCAGTGACTCAAGATGACTCAAGAATATACCTCTGGGGGGGGAGGCACCTGGGTGGCTCAGTGGGTTAAAGCCTCTGCCCTCGGCTCAGGTCATGGTCTCAGGGTCCTGGGATGGAGCCCCACGTCGGGCTCTCTGCTCAGCAGGGAGCCTGCTTCCCTTCCTCTCTCTGCCTGCCTCTCTGCCTGCTTGTGATCTCTGTCAAATAAATAGATAAAATCTTTAAAAAAAAAAAAAAAAAGAATATACCTCTGGGGGCACCTGGGTGGCTCAATGGGTTAAGCCTCTGCCTTTAGCTCGGGTCATGATCTCAGGGTCCTGAGATCAAGCCCCACATGGGGCTCTCTGCTCTGCGGGGAACCTGCTTCCTCCTCTCTCTCTGCCTCCCTCTCTGCCTACTTGTGATCTCTGTCTGTCAAATAAATACATAAAATCTTTTAAAAATAAATAAATAAATAAATAAGAATATACTTCTGTTTACTTAACACCATCTCTGTTTCAAACCCCATTCTTAGTTCTTAGGCCCGGTTATTCCCAAAGTATATCTCTGTCCAGCTACTATGTGAGGGATCTTCTATGTTCTCTTAGCAAAAATTGTCAAAGGGGCAGGTGCAAAGATTTATCTGTGCTGTGCTGCCCTCGTAAGACACTCCCCTTATACCTCCAATATATTTTTTTAGTTATAGCCAATGTAATTTTTAAAAAATTTTATTTATTTATTCATTTGACAGAGAGAGAGAGATCACAAGCAGGCAGAGAGGCAAGCAGAGACAGAGAGAGGGGGAAGCAGGCTCCCTGCTGAGCAGAGAGACCATGTGTGGCTCAATCCCCAGACTGTGGGATCATGACTTGAGCTGAAGGCAGAGGCTTTAACCCACTGAGCCACCCAGGCACCCCATATCTCCAATATTTTGCACTTGGGCCGATCTAAAGGCACAGCAGTCCTTGGGCACACAGCTCCTGCTCCCTAAGCTAAAGACAGATCAGGAGCCACTGCAATCATATTGGGAGAGATGGCCTGTGGTTTCTATGTGCTTCGGTGTGTTTGTGCTCACAGGAACAGACCCATCACCTGAGGTCCCTATGACACTGAGACAGGGCAGGTGGGAGCTAAGAATTCCCTAAAGACAGTGTCCGTGTTCAGATCAGCGGGAAGCAGGACCTGCAGGATGGGTAGGCTTTATAGCCTTTAAGTCCTTCATTCATTGGGGTCAGGTAGAGGAGACAACACAGCAGACAGGAAGACGATGCTCTTCCCATCCCTCCTCCCAGGGTCCCAAACCCTGCATCTTCCCGGGACTCACAGAAAGAGAAAGGGCCAGATGTTCTTGCTTCATGTTGAAGGAAATAGGAAATTATCACAGAATTAGAAAAAGCAGGGAGTCCCAGCTTCCAAGGATCAGGCAGGCTTCGGTTCTAAAGACTCGCCTAGAAGTTAAGCGATACTAAGGTGGCCAACCATCCCACTCTTCTGGAACATTTCTGAAGTCCAAACTAACAATGTCAGTGGGTCACGTGACAATGTCCCACGTGACAAGCCCCACCTGGCGCAAACTCGGACTTCCGTCTTAAAACAGCAAAGTCAGAGCTGCCTAGGATGCCACATCGTTCCGAACAAATTAAAAATAAAACACTGCTGACAGATCTTGGCCTAATTTAGCAGGAGGAAAAGCACAAAAAGGCCAAACTGGCGTTTGGACGATTCGATGCCCGTTTCCAGCCTTGAGCCCGGCACTCCCCGCTAAGCGATTAGCTGCGGTTAATTCTGGAAGTGTCTAAAGGTCCTGCACTGGCCTGGCTCCCTCTGGGCACGTGCACCTGGCCTGCCGGCCCTCCTTCCCCCAGCCTCTCCATCCGAACCCTTAACTCTCTTCAGCAAGTTGCCTACATTTATCCCCCTTGGCTCTCTGCAGGCCCTTTGAAGAGAACTTTTCAAATTCAATTTCTTCCCAGACAGCCATGAGTTCCAGTTGTTGATACCAATCAAAATCTGCTCCCGCAGCCGAGGTCTGAGTGTGTGAAGGCGGCATTTTGCGTTTTTATCATAAACCAGCAGATGCTCTTCACTGACATCGTGATTACACGTATAAGCTTGTATCTGGGTATCTCCAGCTTGCAAAACTCCTGCCTCCTAACATCACCAACCCGAACGCCAGAGCTAAAAGGGAACTTGGAGGTTATCAGACTCGATGAACACGTCTCATAGGTGAAAAACAGTCCCCAAAGGGCAATGTCACAGGACAGAATTAGAAGCAGAAATAGCATTACAGACCAGGTCTCTAGGATCCCAGGATCCCAGGACAAGATTCTTCCCACTGCGCTGGAAAGGGAGCATTCCTCCCTCTCCCGCCCCCGTGCCATCTGGCTTCCCTTAGCCTGGAAAGGAACTTGAGCTGGCAAAGAAGCAGAGTTTTCATAGGTCACTGCTAGATGAGACCCTTCGGTGAGAAAGCGAACTTGCCCCAGAGCCGGGAGCCGAAAGTCAGCATCTCTACACGCTCATTGCTCCCCTACTTCCCCGGTCTTGAAATTGCTTTCTAATTAACTCAATGTGGATTATCCCTGTTAGTAAATTTTCTAATGTGTTATTAATTGCTCTGAACGTCAGCTGCTGCTCATTCTCCACAAATTCTAGAGTGCTGCAGCAGGCTTTCTGATGTCCGGGAGGCTGTTTCTAAACAACCACTGCCATCGTGTGGGCAAAAGAAGTCCCTCAGGAAAAGCCATTCTTGAGCCTAAAACAAGTCTGAAATAGGATCCATGAACTGACTCCAGACGTCATTAAGCTTTGTTCTCTTTTCTCCTCCCCTTATCCCTGACTTCTTCTTCTTCTTCTTCTTTTTTTTAAGATTTTATTTATTTATTTGACAGAGAGAGATCACAAGTAGGCAGAGAGACAGGCAGAGAGAGAGGAGGAAGCAGGCTCCCTGCTGAGCAGAGAGCCTGATGCAGGGCTTGATCCCAGGACCCTGAGATCATGACCAGAGCTGAAGTCAGAGGCTTAACCCACTGAGCCACCCAAGCGCCCCAACTTCTATCCTCCCTAACCTTCCCCTCCACCACCCCCTACCTCCGTCGGATTCCCCCATAATTCCTATAGACGAAGAAACAATGCCAAAAGTTTAGGCTATCCAAGCAACTTCCTCAAGACCCCACACCTAGTTAACTGCAGTCTTCCTCTGAAGTCAAGGGAGGTCCAACATGAAATTCAGCACGGCTAACTGGCCCCAGAAAACATGTAATAAATACCTTCTCCTCTCTCCGAAAACAAGTAAAGATGTGAAGACCGTGCCCTCATGAGGGAGTTTGAGGAATTGAGAATGATGTCCAGTATTTAGGGCTCTACTAGACATCCTTTCTGATTTGCAGGCGTCTGACCCATCTTCAAGCCCCAAATATAAGAAGTTGTTTCTTTCTTCTTTGTCATATTTAGCTGTCAGGTTCTAAGAATGAGTTACAACATCAGTGTAGGATGAATTTGATCGAAATTTCTTAAAGCTAGAATTCAAGTTTGAGGAATGAGTTTTCTCAGCCTAGAGTAAACGTAACAGCCTGAAATTAGTACTCACAGGACAGCAAAAGACAATTTTACAAAATGCCACACTGGACAACAAAAAGCTTTACAATTTGGGGGTTTCCAAAATTTCACAATGGTTTTTGGAGGGTGAAAAAAAGATACTTTTAAACAAAGGGACTTAAACTACAATTTAAATTAATTTAACTGTTTAATTTAACTATTCCTGTCTATTTAACTGTGTTTCTGTTACAATGGGGTTTGATTTTTTTATATAATGAAAACAATTGCTATGTTTTTAATAAATGTTAGTGAAAAACTGCTCTTTTCAACTTATGAATAGTGGTTCTATAGAGAGATGGAAAGAGAAAATCAACTCCTAATTATCAAGGGCAAAAATCTGCCCTTGAATTGTTTATAATGTGTTTCTTTCAAAATAGTTTATAATTTACTATGTGAGTTAAGTGTTTATCTTGTTATATACTTTTCCTGGGACATTCTTCCCACTCAAACAAAGAGCACAATTTCCAAATGCAAGTAAAATCTCACTTTGCCCTTATCATTACAGAAAAGAGAAATGTCTGTATCTTTATTTCTACATCTAGGGATGGCTATTGGTAGTAACAATTCACTTCATTAAATAAGTTTTGTAAAGACCAATCTGGAGTCTACTCTTTCCTGTCTTCATGTCAATCTTAAAAAATATCTTTGCTTTGTGACAGGAAGGGAGAGACAAGCTGAATTGAGCTTTAGTGAGATTTGCCGTCCTTTGTACTTCTAGCAAAAAAAGAAAATATCATCATTCTCCTCCAACGTCTCTTAACAGTTCCAATCTCGTCAATACCCCCTGCCTCCCCAAAAATTACCAACCGTAACTAAACCCTTGATTATCTTTCACTAGCCATATATAAGACCAAAAAAAAAAAAAAAAAGTTCTCAATAACATGACATCATGAAGGATTCTCAGACCTCCTAAGTCTTCTTGTGGCTTCTCTGTTTCTCATCACCCATAAACTGTTACGTAGAAAATATGTGTAAAATACCAGGAATAACTCTAGGTTCAATGGCCTTTCAGCAACCTGGACTCATGACTCCCTTTCTCCAATAAAGCTATTTCTCCTTAGTAACAATCAGTAACATAATAAAGTGTTAAGATAATTTGTGTTTTATGCCTGTTGATCTGAAGGTGTTATGGGCTGAACTGTGTCTCCCAAAATTCTCGTGATGAAATTGTAACCCCCCGTGCGACTGTATTTAGAGAGAGAGCCTTTAAAGAGGCAACTAAGAAAAAGTGTAGTCATTGGGGTGGGCCCTAATCCAATCTGACTGATGTCCTTTCAAAAAGAAATGAGGTCACATCTAGAGATGCAGGGGCGCCTGGGTGGCTCAATGGGTTAAGCCGCTGCCTTCGGCTCAGGTCATGATCTCAGGGTCCTAGGATCGAGTCCCGCATCGGGCTCTCTGCTCAGCGGGGAGCCTGCTTCCTCCTCTCTCTCTCTCTGCCTGCCTCTCTGCCTGCTTGTGATCTCTCTCTGTCAAAAAAAAAAAAAAAATCTTTAGAGATGCAGGAGCAGAGAAGACCACTTGAGGACACAAAGAGAAGAGGGCCATCTGCAAGCTGAAGAAACCACACCTGAGGCATCTTGACCTCTGACCTCTGGCCTCTAGACCTGTGAGAAATTAAATTTCTGTTGTTTAAACCACCTACTGTGTGGTATTTGGTTACGGCAACCCAAGCAGACTCTTATGGTATAGATCACGTCTCTTATTCTGGACACTTTCCTTATCCACCTACCCAAGGAAGAGGAAGCTCTTTAGATGGTCAAGTCTAAGGATACTCATTAGGCCTCAGTCTTCATGAGCAAATATGGCTCTCATGGCCATTATTATCTGTATGGTGTGGGCTGTGATACTGGGCACTGCAGACTTTGGCCTGACACTAACCAAAGTTTAAATTCTAGCCATTTGCAAGCTGTGGGATCTTGGGCACACTTCTTAACCTCTCTGACTCTATTTCCTTATTTGAAAATGAGAATAATAGTAATTCCTAGTGGGGTACCCAGGTGGCTCAGTCAGTGAAGCACCTGTCTTTGGCTCAGGTCATGATCTCATACTCCTGGCATGGAATCCCTCATTGGTCCCTCTGCTCAATAAGGAGTCTGCTTTTCCCTCTCACTCTCCCCTCTGTTCTCTCCCCCTTTCTCAAATAAATAAATAAATATTACTTAAAAAAATAGTAGTACCTGGTAATGTTCTTAGGAGAATTAAATGAATTTAATCTTACATGTATTAACATGTAAGATGCTTAGCCCTCAGTTAAACACAATGTTTCCTCAAGAACTCCCCATTCTCCCCCAAAACCCTCTGTCCTCACTGTCTTTTTCATATTCTTTAAAAGCAAATAGCTCCTTAGTTCAATGTAAATGCCTAAAGTCATCCTTCATTTATCTTTCTACAAATCTTCACAACAAAGTCAACAAATTCTAGTCGTCTTAAAATTACAAGTCAGATCATTTTACTTCTCTGATCAAAACCCTCCTGTAGTTCCCCATCTTGGTAAGAGCAAAGCCAAAGACTTCACAAGGACAAACAAGGAGCATTACTTTTTTCCCCCACTTACTACAGTCGCACTGACCCTTATGCTGCTCCCCAGAAAGTCCATATATATTTCCGCTTGCTATTCTCTCTGCCAGAAATATTACATTAGACACTGCTGTATTAGACAGGGTTCTCCAGAGAAACACAGCCAATAGGAGATATCTCTATTCTAGAGATTCAGAAGAGGAATTTATTATGAGGAAGTAGCTCATATGATTATGGAAGCTGAGAAGTCCCATGATCAACCGTTTGTAAGCTAGGACCCAGGCCAACAAGTGGTGTAAGACTGAGTCTAAGGACAAGAGAAGACTGATGTCCCAGTTGGAACAGTCAAGGAGAGAGAGAGAGAATTCTCCCTTCCACTACCTTTTTGATCTATTTAGGCCCTCAACAGATTGCATGATGCCCATGTGCGCTGAAGAGGACAATCTGCTTCATTCATTCAGTCTACTGACTCAAATGCTAATATATCGTCCAGAAACATCCTCACAGACACAGCTGGAAAGAGTGGTTAGCCAAATATCTAAGCACTTTGGATCTAGCCAAGTTGACACATAAAAGTAAGCATCACAGCTGCCTCTGACTTCTATGAACATGCAATTTATTGTGGAGTTAAAATAAACAAATCTAGAGTTGTTGGTAGAGAAGAGAGAGAGAATGAGATTATGAATCAAGAGTCAAGAGATATGAGACATATTTTCTGCTCTGTCTCTCTGTAGCTCTGTGACCTTGAACTATTCATGTAACAACACTTTCTTGGTTTAGCCTTATGTAAAAATGGGTAACACCTACTTTCTGGAATCCTTATGAGGATTAAATAATTAGAGGAAATGCCTGGATCAGAGTCTGATGCAGGCATTTAATAAACATCAGGAGCTACATGGGCATATTGGAGAAATATCCACCCCCTAAAAAAAGTTGAATTAAGTTTGCCTTCTTAGAGTTACACTATAAAATTAATCCACAACAAATCAGAACAAAGATGTGAAAAGTCATATCAAGAGGAGAAAATACATTGAGACGACGTGGATAGAACTAGAGGGTATTGTGCTTAGTGAAATAAGTCAATCGGAGAAAGACAACTATCATATGATCTTCCAGATATGAGGAAGTAGAGATGCAGTGTGGGGAGTTTGAGGGATAGGAAAAGAATAAATGAAACAAGATGGGATCAGGAGGGAGACAAACCATAAGAGACTCTTAATCTCACAAAACAAACTGAGGGTTGCTGGGGGGAGGGGGTAGGGAGAGGGTGGTGGGGTTATGGACATTGGGGAGGATGTGTGCTATGGTGAGTGCTGTGAAGTGTGTAAACCTGGTGATTCACAGACCTGTACCCCTGGGGCTAATAATACATTATATGTTTACAAAAACATTAAAAAAATTTTTAAAAAGAAGAAAATACAATAGTTTCCAGGCTGAAAAAAACTTGAGGACAGATATTAAAATATGAAAAGAATTTATTAACCAAAGTGAGGTTGCTGGTCATTGTTATGAGCTGAATTATGTCACCTCAAAATTCATATATTGAATTCCTAATGCCTAGTACCTCAGAATTGATTATATTTGGAGATAGAGTCTTTAAAGAGATAAATTAAAATAAGGTCATAATCCAAAAGCACTGGTGTCCTTTCAAGAAAAGATTAGGACACAGACACACACAGAGGAAAGATCATGTGAAGGCACAGGGAGCAGACGGCCATCTACCAGACAATAAGAGGGCAAACCAGACTCAGAAGAAACCAACCCTGCTGACACTTTGATCTCAGACTTCAAGCTTCTAGAATTGTGAGAAAGTAAATTCTGGTGTTTTAAGCCACTCAGTCCATAGTGCTTTGTTATGGTAGCACTAGAAAATAAATGTAGTCATTAATGGAAACTTAGAAAGTTGAAGTCAGAAAGACCTACAGATATGCACATATATTCACTAAAAAAGGAGGCTGTCAATCCCAAAAATGCCACTTTCCTATCACTGGGATGTGTATAGCTTGAAGAACACCTCAAGCTTATCGTTGCCTGAAATCGTTACCCTTTTGAATCACCCCACTAAATCTTTTGCTCTGGTTAGATTTTCAGCAAGCAACATTCTGACTATAATTTGAGTTTCTATAAGAAAGTTGATATCAGCTCTTTTGTCTGTCCAACTGAGGCCAGCATTTCCCCCACTTACAGTGACTCTACCAAGTGGTCAGTCTCACAGCCCTGACTTCCTCACCAAGCCAAGGTCAGGTCCAAACAAATTTCCCAATCCCTTAGATACAGTGGCTGGCCAGAGTTAGTCACATGACCCTCAAAGGTAGAGTCTTTCTGGGAGATGGATATGAACAACTGAAAGGGACCCCCCTCCTCTCTCCAAGATTGTGGGCCCAACGGATTTCATAAGTCTGTAGCTGCCAAGGCCATGATGTTACCTTATGACAAAATCTATATGGGAATGAAATCCAAGTAAGCAAGTAAAGGAAAGAGACAGTAAGAAAGAATTGATGACATTAATTAAACTCCTGGATCCAACTATGCCTGAAATAAGCTACAACCTCAGCTTCTCCATTATAAAAGCCAAGAAATTCCATTTTCTCCTTAAGCTGATTGGATTTCTGTCCCACAAAACCACAACAAGTCCTGACTAATATACATGCAGAGCTTTTCTTCTGCTGTTGTGACTCTTCTAAGAAACCCTGGCTTCCTGGAAATTTGGGATAACATCATAAGCTTAATTTAATGAATGAATTGTTTGAAACTTTAGAGCCTCTCTTAATACTGGTGGGCAACATAAAAATTGCAAACTTTCCTGAGTTATAAAAGCCAACCGTTCCTGTTTTTATTTTTGTTTTTATTTGGGTCATTTTTGGGTTTCTGATGAAAGTAAGTGTCTGACTATCTTTTTATCAGGTATACAATTATTAATCAGTAAGACAAACTACTTTTTAAAGTCATTTTTGAAAAACTAATTAAAAAGATGTTCATTGTAGCAGTTTTTTTTATGAACATTAAAAATAATGTAAATGTCCATTAACAGAAGAGCAGAGACTGGAAGAAATACAAATCAGTCCAGTCTTTTTGGAGAGGAATTTGGAAAAAATTGTCAAAATTACCATGCAGACACTGTAGTAGTCTGCATGGGCTGCCATAACAAATACCACAGACTGGGTGTCATAAACAACAGAAATTCATTTTCTCATGGTTCTCAAGACTGGAAGTCCAAGTTTAAGGGTTGTAGTAGGGTTGGTTTCTGGCAAAGTTGGTTTCCTTGGCTTGAAGATGGCTACCTTCTTGCTGTGTCTTCACAGGGTCTTTTCTCTTTGTGTGTGAATTCTGGTGTATTTTCCTCTTACAAGACATCAGTTCAACTGGATTAGAACTTTATCCTTGTGACCTCACTTATCCTTAATTACCCCTTTGGTTTTTTTTTTTTTTTTTTTAAGATTTTATTTATTTATTTGAGAGAGAGAGAGAGAGAGCATGAGAGGAGAGAGGTCAGTGGGAGAAGCAGACTCCCCGCCGAGCAGGGAGCCTGATGCAGGACTCGATCCCGGGACTCCAGGATCATGACCTGAGCTGAAGGCAGGTCAACAAACTGAGCCATCCAGGCGCCACCTTAATTTCCCTTTAAAGGCATTATCTCCAAATACAGTCATATTAGAGCTTCGATGAATTTGGGAACAACATAAGTCAGTCCCTAACATGTGCCAATACTTTGACCTAGAAATTCCACATCTACTAACTTATCCTAGGGACATTCAAATATACTTGTTTATCAGCAAAATGTTATATGTATGAAGTTCAGTAAGACATGTTTGCAGCAATAAGACACTGAGAACAACTAACATTGTCCTTATCTTTTCAATGGAATAGAATGAGTACATAAAAAGGAAAAAATAAACTGTATTTATATGGAACAACCTCCAAGAGTTCTTGTTAGTGGGGGGAAAAGGAGGAAACAGAACGATGTACATGCTACTGTACACCTAAAAAAGAGGGAGGAGATATGTACAAAATATTTTGCTTATATATACATCAAACAATTCTGGAAAGATGAACAAGAATGTAGTAACGTTGGTTGCCTTCAGAAGAGGAACTGTACTGGAGAGAAGCTTCTGGATTCTTCTAGTAACTTTTGAATTTTGGAAGGTTCTAGGGAAGAGTTGAAGAATTGGCTCCTTGCTTTTTCTAGTCTCCAGAGCAGCAGTGGGGAGGAGAGGGAGAAGCAGGGAACCTGCCTGAGGCTCTGGGTACTTGATCCCAGTATCTTGGGATCATGACCTGAGCTGAAGGCAGATGCTAAATGACTGAGCTACTCAGGTGCCCCAATAAATAAATCTTTTAAAAAGCCTACTGAAAAAACTAAACATACAACTAAAATATGACCAAGAATTGCACTCCTGAATATTTATCCCAGATAAATAAAACTGTGTTCACCCAAGAACTTGTACACAAATGTTCACAGTAGCTTCATTTGCAATAACCAAAAACTAGAAATAATCCAGACATCCTTTAACAGGTGAATAGTTAAACAAATTGTGGTCTATTAATACTGTAGTGTACTCAGCAATGAAAAGGAACAAACTAGTGATATACAACTTGGATGAATCAGGCATTTCTTCTACTATTGTGTACACTGCTAGATAAACTTGAATCAGGAACTCAGGCAGGCCACGACCACTGTCTTGGGAGGGAGAACAAAGACAATTCTTAACCTTCCAATAGCTTCCAATAGATTTGGACCAAGGTCTAAGACATCCCATTTCCAGATGTAATCATTATCCTAGGGAGGAGAAGGGGTTTTGGAAGGAGGGGTGGAGGAGAGAAGACAGACCAAGCAAGATAGAGATGCTGATGAGAGCCCCTAAGAAGGGAGCCAAGGCGCAGCCTAGCTTGAATAAAATTGGGAGAAGGGAAGGTAACAATAAAGCCAAGTCCCAACACATTTGGGGAATCTGAGAGCACAGAATATCTGACTTCCTGGGTTTAACCTAACTTTTGCTCAAAAGTGAGCAAAATCTCACAATTGCACTGAAACAAACCTTTATGTGCCTTTATGAGACCCAGCAACAGAGCTGATGACACTGTGTAGGGGTGCAGGGGATCAGAGGTCAGAGACAAGGCCATGGGTTCTCTGAGGCTGGTGTCTGAAAAGCACACAGGCAGTTGAGAGAAGAGGAAGCTGAACTAAAGTCAGATGACCAGTGATGAAAAACAGTTATGTCCACAGATCCTGGAGTGTGATGAAGTCCACACCCAAGCTCCTGAGCAGATGTAAGCTTGGTACCCACCCTCCATCTCCAAGCCATAATGTCAGAAATATAGGTGCAGGGATGCCTGGGTGGCTCAGTTGGTTAAGCAGCTGCCTTCGGCTCAAGTCATGATCCCAGTGTCCTGGGATCAAGTCCCACATTGGCCTCCTTGCTTGGCAGGGAGCCTGCTTCTCCCTCTGCCTCTGCCTGCCGCTCTGCCTGTGCTTGCTCTCGCTCCTCTCTCTCTGAAAAATAAATAAATAAAATCTTAAAAGAAAGAAATGCAAGGTGCAACCAAGGAAGAAGCATAGAGGACATGAGAGAAAATACAAGAGTGACTGTTTTCATCTGAAATGACTGGGAAAAATGAAGGACTTTTTAAATTAATTTCTAATCTACAGACTGAATGAGAGTTCCTAATGGTGACTCAGGTGGCTTCTGAAAATAAAGAAATTCACTTACTTGCACAACTGAGATTTGTAACTGCTCTGCATATGGATTTTATATATGGTTTCTATTTGTACACATAGTTTTAAAATATATTTTATAGTTGTCTTTTCATAGTTTTATGTATTTTTATTTTATGAATTTCTGTTTGTACATTTTCATTCTTTATTTTTATGTTTTATATATTTAAAAATTATTTTAATATTTATATATTATATATAGTTTTTAAATAACTTATGTATAGTTTCTCTTTTTTCATATTTTTCTACAAAGAAGTATATAACATAAACAATAATTATTTGATTATTGAAAATAATCTAAAATGTAATTTAAGACCCCAAGATCAACAACTACTGACACCCAGCTTTGTTGCCTTTGCACAGCCCTGCCTGTTCATATGCCCCTTTGATTTGGCTGAAAGTCCCCCCTGGTTTCTCAGGCCTTTTAACCCACAGAGACTACACTCCTAAATTTTAATATTCCTTCTCCCAGCACGGCTATTCTCTGTTTCTTCTGGTGACCAGTGGAAGGATGGCTTCTAGGAGACCTTCTCGTGGTGTCAGGCATTGCCATTACGAAGGTCCATCCAGATGCCAAGCTCTGGTTACTTCCGGGGAGTCCCCTTTCTTTTGGGCATCCTGCTCATAAATCATCGATGCCACTAATGATCCCAAATCCCAATCTCACGGAAAGGTTACAAAAGAAGCAAAGGGGCTGCCAGCAATTTCACTTTGTACCACCTTTGCTAGTTTTGCCCTATTCAAATAACATCCTGCACCATTATTTAATATTTGTCTCTAAAGGAAGTCACCTTGTTTACGTGAGGAAAGACTTTCATATGTTATCTAATGGTAGTAACAGAAAAACAATGTAAGAGGGAAAATGCTTTCTCTGTTAGAAGGGAAGGTTATCAAGTGTCAAGGTCTACTGGCACCAGACATAGTTTCCCCTTCCCAATATCAAAAGGACTGAAAGAACACTCGAAAAGCAATTTGCTGTTAATGCACATCCGACGTGAGTATGTCTCCGCCTAAAATCGTCTGGTATCTTACCCAAAATCATCTCATATATCACCACAGGATTTTGTGAAATACCAAAGGATATGATGGATAAGACTCCTCCCAACTCAAAGACTCCTTTATGTTACAAATCCTTCCATACCTGTCCCTGCCCGAGGGACTGTGGAAAGTCAGTTCAGGAAATGCCCAGTGGGTAGCAGCATTGAGACCCGCGCTGCCCAAGCAAGACCTTTCTTAATATAGCTCTGGTTGTTTACAGCCTGGTGGGCTCCAGCCACTCTTCCTCCTCACCTGCTGTTTGCCTACATCTGCCTCTAGGTCCCCAAGGGAAAACAACAGACCGGCACATCACTTCGTGTGGAAACCAGAACTGGGGTCTCCAAAATACATGTGTTGGGAGAAGGCCCAGCCCCCACCCTCATTCCCCATGGTATCTGAATTCACCATCTGAACCAGGAAACAGAAAGGATCAAAAAGATCCCTGTGCCCTCGATCCAATTCAAGGTCTTAAATCAATCAACCAACCCTCCAGCATTTTTAAGCACGGCATGGCGTTAGACAGGAATTACGGGACATAATAACCTGCTGCTTGCAAGCTATAGGTTAACTGGGCAGATGATGTTAAAGCTGTTGCTATTAATGAGTGGAACAAGATATGAAATAACTGCTAAATTACATGCTAGAGACCATAAGAAATGTGAAGTTTCAGAGGAGATTAAGGGAAGGCCAAACAGACCCTTCTTTCCCAGTGCCTATTAAAAGGCCTATAAAACAACTAAAATGCAAGAGAAATTCAGCAGGATCAGATATTAGGGATAAAAATGAGACCTATGCCAGGATCCCCAGGAGGAATCCCTACAGATTAGCAGAATGATGGGTCGATAGAGTGTGTATTAGCCTGTTAGGGTTTTCCTAACAAAACACTATAGACAGGGTGCCTTAAAGACAATTCTCTTTCTCACAGTTCTGGAGGTGGGAAGTCCAAGGCCAAAAGGTCAGCAGGTATGGTTTTCTCCTGCAGCCTTGCAGATGGCCGCCTTCTTGCTATGTTCCCACGGGGTCTTTCCTCTGTGCTCACATGTCCCTGCTGCTTGTTCCTTTCCATGGAGGGACACCTGTCCTATTGGATTAGAAACCATTCATATGACACCATTTAGCCTTAATGGTCCCTTTTAAGTCCCTGTCTTCAAATACAGTCACTTTGGGTGCTGGGGATGTGACATACAAATCTTGAGGGACACAGCTGAGGCCATAACGGGATCCCCATCCACTCTTCAATTTTTGCAGAGAAAATAGGCTAGAAGTTAAAAAAGGAAAGCACTAGGAAGGAGGTAGACAGAAAGGAAGGGGGGCAGGTAGAAGAAAAGAGAAAGCCTGCTGACAACAGAAGTGAGGCCCCAGGGATACCTTCCGCCTTGAAGATGGGGAGGGAGGCTGCCCTGATGAGCAGGGTTACTCAAAGTAAAAAGGCCTTGGAGCATGGAGCAGAAGAGAAAATGTGCCTCAGATAAGCAGCTATTCAAGTATCTGGGAAGTGGACTCCAAAGACAAAAATAAAAAATCCATTCCAGGCAAGCAGCCCTGCATTAACCAGAAAAACAGGCCGAGAGGCAAGGTTAAAGAGTCCCACAAACAACTCCTCTAAAATCCTCTCTGCCTCTTTTTTTTTTTTTTAAAGATTTTATTTACTTATTTGACAGAGAGAGACACATAGCAAGATAAGGAACACAAGTAGGGCAAGTGGGAGAGGGAGAAGCAAGCTTCCCCCTGAGCAAGGTTGCTGGGCTAGATCCCAGAACCCTGGGATCATAACCTGAGCCAAACGACTGAGCCTAACGACTGAGCCTCCCAGGGGCCCCTCTTCTCTGCCTCTCTGCAACTGCAGCTTTACATGCACCTAAGACTTATTCTGAGTTCAACGACTATGGATTTGTTTTACCACATGAAAAAAAAAAATGTCATGAACCTAAAAGGGTCTGCAAATATGCAATAGGTCAGGTGCCTCTCCTTATTGGCCTTCTTATTCTGCCAAATAAGAACCCAGTGAATCAGGTAAGAACTATCTCAATGCTTTTGCATTGAAGAGTTTTACATTTGGAGAGAAAGCCAGCATCGTTTTTCCTATCAAGGTATGTCCAGCCTTAAACTCAAGCTGAAAATGCAGGAAGCTCCTGGAATGGCAGATCTAAGCATTCCAGGTTGAATAGATAAATGTATTCTTCAACATTTTATCTACATAAAATTCTCCTCTTTTTAGGATGAATAATAGAACTCAATCAATATGACATGAGATGAAGAAATTCTATAGCACAAAGTAAAACTCTTCTGATGACCAAATAATTCAGTGGAAAATGCTTTTTCTGAATCAGAAGAAAAATGGTAAAATACTTACTTACTTATGTCTCTAGAAAGGATCACCTTGATCGAACAAGAAGGGGTCTCAATGAGGAGATGAACCAAGATAGTAAGGAAGGGCAATGAAACTAACACCCAGGGAGAAGACATAAGATAAATAGATTGGATGTGCTAAAAAGACCCGTTTGCAACTTGGTGATACAGAAGACAAACTGGAGAAACACACTCTTGGTCACGCAGGACATGAATAAGAGATGAAAATAACAAGAGATGAAAATAACCAGAGATGAAAATAACAAGAGAAAAGAAGATACTCTGGGACAAACGAAATGGTGATGTGAACTCCCAAGAATGGTGGTGCTCCCCCAAAGTTAACTGAATCCAGTCCAACGGAATGGAATAAAAGCATTACTCAAGACAGAACTAAAGTCAGCTTTCCAGCACTAAACAAAGAAGGAAAGCTCATCACCATATTCTGATAAAGAGCAGAGATCTCGCCCAAAACACAGGCTTTTAACATTTTGAAGTTTAAATAATAACAAAGAATCTTGAAAATATCCATTCATGGAAAAAAATTACCTTTATAAAACAGAAATTATGGGGGCAGCTGGGTGGCTCAGTAGGTTAAGCGTCTTCCTTCGGCTCAGATTATGATCCCAGGGTCCTGGGATCAAGTCCCATATCAGGGCTCTTTGCTCAGTTGGGAGTCTGCTCAGTGGGGAGGATGTGGAGAAAGGGGAACCCTCTTCCACTGTTGGTGGGAATGCAAGTTGGTGCAGCCTCTTTGGAGAACAGTGTGGAGATTCCTCAAGAAATTAAAAATAGAGCTTCCCTATGACCCTGCAATTGCACTCCTAGGTATTTACCCCAAAGATACAGATGTCGTGAAAAGAAGGGCCATCTGTACGCCAATGTTTATAGCAGCAATGGCCACGGTCGCCAAACTATGGAAAGAACCAAGATGCCCTTCAACGGACGAATGGATAAGGAAGATGTGGTCCATATACACTATGGAGTATTATGTCTCCATTAGAAAGGATGAATACCCAACTTTTGCAGCAACATGGACGGGACTGGAAGAGATTATGCTGAGTGAAATAAGTCAAGCAGAGAGAGTCAATTATCACATGGTTTCACTTATTTGTGGAGCATAACAAATAGCATGGAGGACAAGGGGTGTTAGAGAGGAGAAGGGAGTTGGGGGAAATTGGAAGGGGAGGTGAACCATGAGAGACTATGGACTCTGAAAAACAATCTGAGGGGTTTGAAGTGGCGGGGGGGTGGGAGGTTGGGGTACCAGGTGGTGGGTATTATAGAGGGCACGGCTTGCATGGAGCACTGGGTGTGGTGAAAAAATAATGAATACTGTTTTTCTGAAAATAAATAAAGTGGAAAAAAAAAACAGAAATTATGGGGGCAGCTGGGTGGCTCAGTAGGTTAAGCGTCTTCCTTCGGCTCAGATTATGATCCCAGGGTCCTGGGATCAAGTCCCATATCAGGGCTCTTTGCTCAGTTGGGGAGTCTGCTTCTTCCCCTCTTCTGTGCTTATGCTTATGCTTTTCTCGCTCTCAAATAAATAAATAAAATCTTTTTTAAAAATTAAGAAGTATGGTCAATATAAAATGACCTTCATTATTCTATTTAATGTTTTTTATTTGATTTCCACTATGGTTAGGATATTGGTATTGGTTTGCTTTTTTGTATTGGTTTGCTTTTTTGTTTGTTTTTGTTTTTATTTTTAATTTACTAAAGGTAGTTCATAGATAGATAGACAGATAGAAAACCACCATCTTTTTACCTATCCATGCTATTCTATCCTTTTAATTTATTTTTTTTTAAATGTGCTACTAATAGGGGTACCTGGGTGGTTCAGTGGGTTAAAGCCTCTGCCTTTGACTCAGGTCATGATCGCAGGGTCCTGGGATAGAGCCCCTCGTCGGGGGGGTCTCTGCTCAGTGGGGAGCCTGCTTCCCTTCCTCTCTCTCTGCCTGCCTCTCTGCCTACTTGTGATCTCTGCCTGTCAAATAAATAAATAAAATCTTTAAAAAAAATAAATGTGCTATTAATGTATTACTCCTACAGAAGAGTGCATAAAATCATTTGTGCACAAATTTCTTCCTATTGAATTCAGAGGGAACCTGTGACTTGCTCTAAGTGAGGGAACATGGCAAAGGTGACGATCACCAGGGTCTATATTATAAGACCCTATCTTGGTAGCCAGGAGAGAGACTTTTCTCCCTTGTGGGTTTGAAGAAGCAGACTTCCACATTGAGAGGGCCCACGGATACCTCACCCGATAGGGAAAGGCTGGCAGCCCACCCCATAAGGGAGAGCAGGCCCCTGGCTAACAGTCAACAAGAAAACAGAGACAAATATTGCGGGATTCCACTTCTGTGAGGTGCTGAGAAGAGTTAAATCCATGGAGACAGAAAGTGTAAGGGTGGTTGCCAGGGACTGGAGGGGTGGGGAAGATGGCATGTTATTTCATGGGGACAGAGCTTCAGTTTGGGAAGATGAATGGGGGGTGGTGATCACTGCACAACAATGGGAATGTACCTAGTGCCACTGAACTGTACACTTAAAAGTGTTACGATGGTAGATTCCACGTTTAAAATGATGTACCGGGATAGAGGTGTTAGCTACTGCTGTGGTGGTAATCATTTTCCAAGATGTATAATATGTCAGATCGATGAGTTGTACACCTTAAACTTCCACAGTGTTGCATGTCAATTATATTTCAATAACGCTGGGGAAAAAATGAAAAATAAAATAATTTTTAAAAGAAACAGTAAGATAATAAATGGATGTTCTTTTAAGCTGCTAAATATATGATAATTTATTAAGTACCATAGGAAACTAATAAAATGCTCTATTCATGTGTTAAAAAAATGTATGTGCAAAAAGAAGTGTGTGAAAAAATAAAATAATTCAACAACTCAAATTAAGAAATATTATATTGCCAGCCTTAAATGAAAAATAGAAAGTGTCTGCTTTATGCTTTTCCAATCTAGAAATACATCCTTAAGTGCAAGTTTTTGAAATCTGTATAAATTAAATATTAATAACTTTTTTCTATGTCTGACAATTTTTATTCATCATAATGTTTGAAGATTCAGGGAATTTGTGTCCAGATCTGCTTCGATTTCATTGCTATATTCTATTGTATGAATATACCACAATTTACTCAAGCATCTACTGTTGGTGGCCATTTGAGTTTCTTGTTTTGACTAATAGTATTTCATTTGAACTGAGATTTTTATAAATAGTATATATTGGATTTAGTATTTTAATCCAATCCTTCCCTTTTAATAGGTGAGTTTCATCCATCTATACTGATTATGACAAACAATACCTCTTTTCTACTTTTTTCTTATCTTTCTTTCCCCAAGATGTGAAAGACATGATCCCTTAACCATTAACTCTGTATCAGATGTAGGGGATAAGGACAGGCCACCCCAAAATGGGCCATTTCAGCATGAAGATAATTTTGAATTAAAAAGCAACAAAAACTCAGCAGATTCAGGAAAAGCTCTTTACCTCCCTCTCAACTTCCTAAAAAGGCTTTTTTATTTTAACTAGGTTCCACATCCACACCCAATGCAAGTCTTGAACTCATGACCCAAAGATCAATGTTCTCATGCTCTACCGACTGAGCCAGCCAGGAGCCCCCTAAAAAGAATTGGGAGAGAGGACCTACTGCAGGAAAAGAGCTATCACCATAGATAACTACACTATGATATGAAATAGGTATGATAGAAAAGAAACTAGCAAGATCTATTGGCCAAAGTCCTCTATGCTGCATTGTTTCCCTGTGGCCTTGCAAACACTTGTCTACCAAACCTTTACTATTTTTCTTCTTCTTATAAATTGCATTTATTCCCTTTGAAGTACCAGACCTAACCTCCTTCTCCTTAGTTCAGAATGACATATACCTCATTTTGCCTGTCTTTGGAATTTCCTTGTCTACATAGATTCCCCCAGAGAAATGCTATTAAATTCAATTTCCCCCTGTTAATCAGTCTCATGTCAATTTCTTATTCCACCTAGAAGGACCTTGAAGGGGTTGGGAATTCTTGCTTCTGACAGAATAAAGGAACTTGATATGGATTCACTTTAGTCAGGCAGATCTAAATGAATGCCTGATAAAGACCAGAAATTATACATAATCAAAAATGATGAACTAATAATTATCTTTCATATATTAATGACAAAGCATTAAAATATTTAAAACAAAAGAAAAGAGGATAAATGGGCAGAAACTTGCTTGTAATGGGATATTTAACATTGTACTCTCTGTCTGTAATAAATTATATGTGTGTGTGTACTTCAAGACTTCATGTATTCTAATTAATGTATTTGAATGTACAAGCAGATCTATCTCAAACTTTACATACAATTTAAAAATGTCCACAACTTCTTTTCAGGAACCCATGAAACATTTTTGAAGACTGTCCATATAATAATAAATCTCAATGCAACACAATTATATGAAACATACCCTCCAATCAAAATGTAATATAATACAGTCACTAATAATAAAGATAAAGAGAAAATCCTGATGATTTGGACATTTTAAAACATAATGGGTAGGAGGGAAAGGAGCAAGATGGCAGAGGAGTAGGAGGCCTATATCTCCACAGGTCCCAGGAGTTCAGCTAGATAGATATCAAACCATTCTGAACACCTACAAACTCAACAGGAGATTGAAGAGAAGAAGAGCAGAAATTCTATGAACAGAAAAGCAACTACTTTCTGGAAGGTAGGACATGCAGAGAAGTGAATCTGAGGCAAAATACGGGAAAAGAGACCATGGGAGGAGGGGCCAGCACCCAACGAGTGAGAGAGCAGCGGAGCACAAAATCAGAACTTTTAGAAGTCTGCTCCACTGAAGGGCATCGCTCCAGGGGCTAAGTGGGGGCTAGAGCCCTTGCTGGGACAGTGTGGCCTCAGGTTCCGTGGGATCACAGAAAGATCGAGGGTGTCTGAGTGTGGCAGAGCTCCCAGGTATCAGAGCAAGCAAGCTGGCTACAGAGACGGGGCCGAGAAGTGGGCTCTCAGCTCAGGGTTACCTTAAATCGTGACCTGAGGCACAATTGGACCACTGTTCTTTGAGTAGGGACCCCACAAGTGGCAGATCCAGGGAGACTACCCCCCCCTTCCTCCTCCAGGAGGAGCAGCTCAGGGCTGTGCTGAAGGAATCTGCTGGGTTTGGAGACTCCAGGTGGGGCTGTGCACAAGGGAAAGAAACACCCAGTCATAGGCCGGGTGAGCACAAAGTGCAGCTGGAGACCAGGGAAATGGGAGGAATTGACTGCTTTTCTCTGAAGCCGCACTGAGGAGTGGGGCCCCAAGCTCTTGGCTCCTCTGGGTCATAGATTGGGAGGCTGCCATCTTTATTGTCCTCCTCCAAAGCTCTACGGGAAGCATTAAGGGAACAAAAGCTACATGAGCAAACCCGAGCAGATTACTTCGCCTGACCCCTGGCAAGGGTGGTGCAATTCCACAAAGACATTTGAGAATCACTGAACAGGCCCCTCCCCCAGAAGATCAACAAGAACATCCAGCCAAGACCAAGCTCACTGATCAGTGAGAACAGCAGAACTCCAGAGCTATGGCAAATGTAGCACATAGAATTCAGAGCTTTTTTCCCATGAATCTTTAGTCTTTCAAAGTTAAGTTTAAAATTTTTTTTCTTATTCTATTTTTTAAAATTTTCCCCTTTCCTGTTTTAAACTTTTTAACTATTTTATCAGTATCTTTTTAAAAATATTTTTAAGTTTTCATTGTTATATTTTATCCCTTCATTGTACTTAACCTTATTTTTTATATACATATAAGTGTTTGTTTCTTTAAAATTTTGAGATACGGGCGCCTGGGTGGCTCAGTGGGTTAAGCCACTGCCTTCGGCTCAGGTCATGATCTCAGGGTCCTGGGATCGAGTCCCACATCGGGCTCTCTGCTCAGCAGGGAACCTGCTTCCCTTCTTCTCTCTCTGCCTGCTTCTCTGCCTACTTGTGATCTCTCTCTGTCAAATAAATAAATAAAATCTTAAAAAAAATAAAATAAAATTTTGAGATACAGTTTCTTCCAACAGATCAAAATAGACCCTAAGTCTAGTGTAGGGCTTTGTTCTAGCCTCCAGCCTGATCACATTCCACATTCTCTCCTCTTTTTTTTTTTTCAACCAACTTCTTATCAATTCCTTTTATAAAATCCTTTTAAATTTTCATCTTTACAGTCATATTCCATCCCCTCCTCCTCATCATGTTTATTCTTATTTTCATATTTATACAAGTTTTTCATTCTTTAAAATTTTGGGAGGCATTTTCTTCTAACAGGCCAAAATACACCCAAAATCAAGTGTGTGGCTCTGTTCTATTCACCAGTCTCTATATATATATATACACACACACACATATATGTGTATGTGTGTGTATACACATATATATGTGTGTATATATATATATTTTTTTCTTTCTTCTCTCCCTGGTTTCAAGTCTCTTCTGATTTGGTTAGTGTATATTTTTCTGGGGTCATTGCTACCCTTTTATTATTTTTTTCTCTCATTCATCTATTCTTCTCTGGATAAAATGACAAGGCAGAAAAACTCACCACAAAAAAAAAAAAAAATGAACATGAGGCAGTACCATGGCTAGAGACATAATCAATATGACCTTAGTAAGATGTCAGAACCAGAGTTCAAAATGATAATTATAAAGATGTTAGCTGGGCTTGAGAAAAACAAAAGATACTAGAGAATCCCTTTCTGGATAAATAAAATCCATTTCTGGAGAAATAAAAGAACTAAAATCCAACCAGGTTGAAATTAAAAAAGCTATTAATGAGGTACAATAAAAAATGGAGGGCTCTTATTGCTATGATAAATGAGACAGAAGAAAGAATTGGTGATATAGAAGACCAAATGATGGAGAATAAAGAATCCAAGAAAAAGAGAGATAAACAACTACTGGACCATGAGGGGAGAATTTGAGAGATAAGTGACACCATAAGATGAAACAATATTAGAATAATTGGGATCCCAGAAGAAGAAGAAAGAAAGAGAGGGCAAAAGGCATATTGGAGTAATTATAGTAGAGAATTTCCCTAATCTGGGGAAGGGGACAAGCATAAAAATCCAGGAGGCACAGAGAACCCCTTGAAATCAATAAAAATAGGTCAACATCCCATCATCTAATAGTAAAACTTACAAGTCTCAGTAACAAAGAGAAAATCCTGAAAGCAGCTCAGGACAAGAGGTCTGTAACCTACAAGAGTAGAAATGTTAGATTGGCAGCAGACCTATCCACAGAGACATGGCAGACTAGAAAGGATTAGCATGATATATTCAGAGCACTAAATGAGAAAAATATGCAGCCAACAATACTATATTCAGCTAGGCTGTCATTGAAAATAGAAGTAGAGATAAAAAGATTCCAAGACAAACAAAAACTAAAAGAATTTGCAAACATCAAACCAGCCATACAAGAAATATTGAAAGGGGTCCTCTAAACAAAGAGAATGTCTAAAACTAATAGACCAGAAAGGAACAGAGACAATATAAGTAACAAACATCTTACAGGCAATACAATGGCACTAAATTCATATCTTTTAGTAGTTAACCTAAATGTAAGTGGGCTAAATGCCCAATCAAAAAAACACAGCATATCAGAATGGATAGAAAAAACAAGACCCATCAATATGCTGTCTGCAAGAAACTCATTTTACTCCCAAAGACACCTCCAGATTTATTTTTTTAAAGATTTTATTTATTTATTTGACAGACAGAGATCACAAGTAGGCAGAGAGGCAGGCGGGGGGTGGGGGGTGGGATGCAGGCTCCCCAGTGAGCAGAGAGCCTGATGTGGGGCTTGATCCCAGGACCCCGGGATCCTGTCAAATAAATAAAAGCCTTAAAAAAAAAAATCTCCCAACGAACAAGAGCCCTGGGCCAGATGGCTTCCCAGGGGAATTCTACCAAACATTTAAAGAGGAATTAATACCTATCTCCTGAAACTGTTCCAAAAAATAGAAATGGAAGGAAAACTTCCAAACTCATTTTATGAGGCCAGCATTACCTTGATCCCAAAATTTGAAAAAAAAAAAAAAAAACCCACCAAAAAGAACTACAGACCAATATCCTTGATGAATACGGATGCAAAAATTTTCTCACCAAAATACTAGCCAACAGGATCCAACAATACATTAAAAGGATTATTCACCATAACCAAGCAGGATTTATTCCTGGACTGTAAGATTGGCTCAACATCCGCAAATCAATCAATGTGATACAATATATTAATAAAAGAAAGAACAAGAACCATATGATACTCTCAATAGATGCTGAAAAAGCATTTGATAAAGTACAGCATCCTTTCCTGATCAAAACTCTTCACAGTGTAGGGATAGAAGGTACATACCTCAATATCATAAAAGCCACCTATGAAAAACCCACAGCAAATATCATTCTCAATGGGGGAAAACTGAGAGCTTTTCCCTTAAGGTCAGGAACATGGTAGGGCTGTCCACTTTCACCACTGTTATTCAACATAGTACTAGAAGTCCTAGGCTCAGCATTCAGACAACAAAAAGAAATAAAAGACATATGAATCAGCAAAGAAGAAGTCAAACTCTCACTCTTTGCAGATGATATGATACTTTATGTGGAAAACCCAAAAGACTTCACTCCAAAACTGCTAGAACTCATACAGGAATTCAGTAAAGTATCAGGACATAAAATCAAGGCACAGAAATCAGTTGCGTTTCTATATACCAACAGCAAGACAGAAGAAAGAAGAATTAAGGAGTCTATCCCATTTACAATTGCACTCAAAACCATAAGATACCTAGGAAGAAGCCTAACCAAAGAGGCAAATAATCTGAACTCAGGAAACTCTAAAGTACTCATGAAAGAAATTGAGGAAGACACAAAGAAATGGAAAAATGTTCCATGCTCATGGATTGGAAGAACAAATACTGTGAAAACGTTTATGCTACCTAGAGCAATCTACACATTTAATGCAATCCCTATCAAATTACCACCAATTTTTTTTCAAAGAAATGGAACAAATAATCCTAAAATTTATGTGGAACCAGCAAAGACCTCGAATAGCCAGAGGAATGTTGAGAAAGAAAACCAAAGTTGGCAGCATCACAATTCCAGAACTCAAGCTCTTTCACAAAGCTGTAACCATCAAGACAGTATGATACTGGCACAAAAACAGACCCATAGATTAATGGAACTAAATAGAGAGCCCAGAAATGGACCCTCAATTCTAGGTTCAACTAATCTTCAACAAAGCAGGAAAGAATGTCCAATGGAAAAAAGACAGTCTTTTCAACAAATGGTGTTGGGAAAATCGGACAGCCACATACAGAAGAATGAAACAGGACCATTTCCTTACATCACACACAGAAACAGACTCAAAATGGATGAAAGACCTCAGTGTGAGATAGGAATCCATCAAAATGCTTTAGGAAAACACAGGCAGCAACCTCTTCGACCTCAACCACAGCAACTTCTTAGAAACATCACCAAAGGCAAGGGCAAAAATGAGCTATTGGGACTTCATCAAGATCAAAAGCTTAAGAAATGCAAAGGAAACAGTCAACAAAACCAAAAGACAACTGACAAAATGGGAGAAAAAATTTGCAAATGACATATCAGTTAAAGGGCTAGTATCCAAAACCTATAAAGAACTTCTCAAACTTAACACCCAAAGAACAAATAATCTAATCAAGAAATGGGCAGAAGACATGAACAGACATTTCTTCAAAGAAGACATCCAGATGGCCAACAGGCACATGAGAAAGTGCTCAACATCACTTGGTATCAGGGAAATACAAATCAAAACCACAGTGAGTTACTCCAATCAGAAGGGCTAAAATTAGCCAGTCAGGAAATGACAGATGTTGGCAAGGATGCTGAGAAAGGGGAACCCTACTACACTGTTGATGGGAATGCAAGCTGGTGCAGCCATTCTGGAAAACAGTATGGAGGTTCCTCAAAAAGTTGAAAATAGAGCTACCCTACAACCCAGCAATTGCACTACTGGGTATTTACCCTAAAGATACAAATGTAATGATCTGAAGGGGTACATATACCCAAATGTTTATAGCACCAATGTCCACAATAGCCAAACTATGAAAAGAGCGTAGATGTCCATCAACAGATGAATGGATAAAGAAGATGTGATATATATATCACACATACATACCATGGAATACTATGCAGCCATCAAAACCCCCAAAATCTTGCCATTTGCAATGATGTGGATGGAACTAGAGGATATTATGCTAAGTGAAATAAGTCATTAAGAGAAAAACAATTATCATATGATCTCTCTGATATAAGGAATTTGAGAGACAGGGTGGGAGACCATGTGGGGAAGGGAGGAAAAAATGAAACAAGATGGGACCCAGGGAGGGAGACAAACCATAAAAGACTCTTAATCTCAGAAAACAAACTGAGGGTTGCTGGGGGATGGGGCGAGGGATAGGGTGCCTGCCTGGGTGATGGACATTGGGGAGGGTATGTGCTATAATGAATGCTGTGAATTGTGTAAGACTGATGATTCACAGACCTGTCACCCTAAAATAAATAATACATTATATATTAATAAAAAAAGAAAAGGAAAGGAATAAAAACAAAACCATAAACTTAAATGGCTGTTAGATTAAAAAAAAAAAAAAGGAAAACTACAACTTTGGCTATTTACAGAGTAATCAAAAGAAGGGTGACTGGGTGACTTAGATGGTTAAGCATCTGCCTTCAGCTCAGGTCATGATCTCAGGGTCCTGGGATGGAGCCCTGCAGTGGGATCCCTGATCAGTGGGGAGCCTGCTTCCCCGTCTCTCTCTGCCTGCCTTTCTACTTACTTGTGATCTCTCTCCCTATCAAATACATAAATAAAAATCTTAAAAAAAAAAAAAAAGAAGAAGAAGAAGAAGAAGACCACTAAATGTTAACATGTGGTATCTGGTAGGATACCCAAAGCCCTACTCAAATGGAAATTTGTAGGTCTAAATATATTTCTGATATTATGATATAATTAGACAAATATATTTGCTCTTTGTTCCTGGTTCCTGGCACAAAGCTCCTAAAATTCTTGGAATTTCCTGAGTGATAGGGTTAAGGGGAACAGCTTTTATTATTCATTTTAAGCTTCTTTCAACTATATCTGAATTTATGCGAATAAGGTTACTCTTGGTAGGCCCCTGTTTAGCTTTGAGAGGGTTGGAACTTCCAGCCCCACCCCGAGCGAGGTTCAAAATCTTCTGAGCTGGTGAACACATGGAGGTTCTAGGAGGATGGCATGCTTAGAGAAGACATGGAAGTTTCTAGGCCCTTTGCACATACCTTGCCTCATCCATCTCTTCCACCCAGCTGTTCCTGAGTTGTATTCCTTTATAAAAAGTCAGTAATAACTTTTTATCTATTTTTATTAATTTGACAGAGAGAGACACAGCAAGAGAGGGAATACAAGCAGAGGGAGTGCGAGAGGGAGAAGCAGGCTTCCCATTGAGTGGGGAGCCTGATGCAGGGCTCGATCTCAGGACCCTTTGGCTCAGGTCATGGGCAGATGCTTAATGACTGAGCCACCCAGGTGCCCCCCAAAATCAGTAATATTAAGTAAAATGACTCTCAGAGTTCTATGAGTCATTCTTGCCAATTATATGAAGCAGGGATCATGGGAACCTCCAAATTTGTGGCCGGTAAGTCAGAAGTATAGTTGCCCAGACTTGGGACTGACATCTGGAGTGGGGGCTATCTTGTAGTCTGTGAGTCTGTGCCAACTCTGAGTAGTTGATGTCAGATTTGAATTAAATTGTAGTCCGCCTGCGGGTGCCCAGAAAGTGGCAGAATTGGTTTGTATGAGGAAAAAATGCCACACATTTGGCATTAGGAGTGTTCTGTGGGTAAAAACAGATCAAAATATTAGTACTTATATTTTTTTCTTTTTTTTTTAAGATTTTATTTATTCATTTGAGAGACAGGGATCACAAGTAGGCAGAGAGGCAGGCAGAGAGAGAGGAAGGGAAGCAGGCTCCCTGCTGAGCAGAGAGCCTGATGCGGGGCTCCATCCCAGGACCCTGAGATCATGACCTGAGCTAAAGGCAGAGGCTTTAACCCACTGAGCCACCCAGGCCCCCCCATTTTTTTCTTTTAAATACAATTGAAATCAGTACTCGACTGAAAAATTTTAAAAAGTTTTAAAAGAGAGAGAGATTTTTAAAAAGGAAAATTTAAAAATCCAAGCAGAAAATAATGGTGATCTATTGACTACAGAATGCTCCCAATTTTCACCCTTACCTGAATCTACACCTTTTGCAATGGGACCTTGCAACTCCTCTCAAGACAAAGAGCATCGATTCCCCGAGTACCAGCTGGGCCTCGGGACTTACTGTGGTCCATAAATTGCAGCAGAAGTAGCAGCTGCCATGACAGAGGGAAAGAGTCCGTCCGTCATAATCAGATTGTAGATCAAGAGCTGAAACAAGACTTCTGTCCACATTTCACTGGGAAAGCAATCACACGGCCATATGTAACTTCGAGGGGCAGAGCAGCACAACCCTATGTGGCCAGAAGGAAAACCAGACATTTTTTGTGAGCAAATTAAATATAAGGTTTATTAGGATCTGACATCATCTTATTTGTTTAATAGTTTTTACTTCCTCCGGTAGAGCAAGGCAATTGACTGTTCCCACTCTGTCCTTCGCTCTTAGGACATTCTTTCCCTCAAGGGAGTTTTTTAAAAATAAATTATTATGTCATGCAAGATTACTTGGTAAGGAATTTGAAAATCTTACTACTGTGGAAAGTTTTTGAGGATATAATTTGAAACATAAATTGCTTCAGAAGTAGAATAACTGAAGAGAGCAGTTATGGAAGCATAAATATTTAAAACTGACCTCCAAAAACTCTTTTTTTTTTAAGATTTTATTTATTTATTTGACAGACAGAGATCACAAGTAGGCAGAGAGGCAGGCAGAGAGAGAGTGGGGGAAGCAGGCTCCTCGCTGAGCAGAGAGCCTGATGCGGGACTTGATCCCAGGACCCTGGGATCATGACCTGAGCCAAAGGCAGAGGCTTTAACCCACAGAGCCACCCAGGCACCCCCATTTTTTTCTTTTAAATACAACTGAAATCAGTCAGGTGCCCCTGACCTCCAAAAACTCTTAAGGAATCAGTGATCTTTTTCTTTTTTTTAGTTAATGAATTCTTTCAAAGTTTTAAGGAAGAGCTAATTATAGAGATATATGCATTTGAATCAGATTATTTAAAAAGCTAGAAATACATTTGTGAATCAGGCATAAGCCTTTTACCACAACCTGACAAAAAGTAATATGAGTAAATAAATAAAATATGACCAAATCAAATTAAGCACGGCATTATTAAAATTAATCCGCCTGTTTGAGTGGAATTTTTCCCTGGATGGTTGGGTATTAGGAATCGATTGGTAATTAAATATACTTTCTATCATACATGTGATCACCTCAGTCAAAAGTAATGTTTATCTCACTATCAATAATAAAGATACCTATCCCAGATCAAACCACCAACCAACACACTACTCAACAATGAGAATAGATACATCCTCATTTAAAACCAGAGGATGGGGCGTCTGGGTGGCTCAGTGGGTTAAGCCTCTGCCTTCGGCTCAGGTCATGGTCTCAGGGTCCTGGGATCGAGCCTTGCATCGGGTTCTCTGCTCAGAGGGGAGCCTGTTTCCCCCTCTCTCTCTGCCTGCCTCTCTGCCTACTTGTGATCTCTCTCTCTCTGTCAAATAGATGGATAAAATCTTAAAAACCAAACCAAAACAAACAAACAAACAAAAAAACCAGAGGATGGAGAAAGCAACTAAATGCAAAACACAGTCACCATTATTTTACGTTTTCTGAAAAAAAAATTTTTTTTAAGATTTTATTTCTTTATTTGAGAGAGAGAGCATGAACAGGGTAAGAGAGAGAGGGATAAGCAGACTCCCCACCGAGCAGAAAGCTTGAGTCGGGGCTCGATCCCAGCACCCTGAGATCATGACCTGAGCTGAAGGCAGATGCCCCTAAAAAATTTTTGTTTTAAAGGTTCATTACCCATTTTAGAGATCGAGAGCATAAGCAGGAGGGGCAGAGGGAGAGAGAGAGAGAGAACCCCAAGCTGACGCATCACTGAGAGTGGAGCCCAACGGGGGGCTCAATTCAAGAGCCAAAACGAAACGTCAGATGATTAACTGACAGAGCCACCCAGGCACACCCAATTTTTTTTGAAAATTTTAACTAGGATAATCCAATGTGAAATGGAACTAAGAAATTGAAAAGACAAAATTACCATTATTTCTCCTCACGATGGTTGCCTATTTAGAAAATACAGTGAATAAATTATAAATGTATAAGAATTATTAAAAGTTTAGTGAAGGGATTACATATGAAATGAGTGTCCCGGAGTGTGATAACTTTCCCAGATTCACAACAAAGGAGACAGATCTCTGGCGAGCGTTTTCCACAGGTGAAATTATTACAGTTACGTTGTTGAAGGAAAGAGAAAAATGTTCTGAATTATTGTTACATGTGTAACAACATGATACCACTTTTGTAAAGCATACATATAAATATCTGTTTTATTTTTACTTTTTTAAAGATTTTATTTATTTATTTATTTATTTATTTTATTTGACAGAGAGAGACACAGACAAGCAGGGGGAGTGGGTGAGGGAAAAGCAGTCTTCCCACTGAGCAAGGAGCCCAATGTGGGATTTGATCCCAGGACCCTGGGACCATGACCTGCGCTGAAGGCAGATGTTTAACAGCTGAGCCACCCAGACACCCTAAATATCTAGGTTTTAAAAGGATACACATAGGGGCGTCTGCGTGGCTCAGTCGGTTAAGCATCAGACAATTAATTTTGGCTCAGGTCGTGATCTCAGGGTCATGGAATGGGGCCCCGAGTCAGGCTCTGTGCTCAGGGCGGAGTCTCTTATCCTTCTCCCTCTGCTCCCTCTCTCATGCTCTCACTTTCTCTCTCTGAAATAAATATATAAATAAAATCTTTTAAAAAATAAAAGGATACACGTAAAAATACTAACATACAGTATATTCCACACAAAACACATGAAAATATTCCTCACAGACTAATGGTAGACATAAAAATATTAATACGTAAGATCTCTAGGTCAGAGAATCAAAAATAACTTTGAGTGTTTTCTCTGTACTTCCCAGCATTTTCTGATATTTCTGCTGATTTTTAAATAAAACAACATTTAAAGAAAATTCAGAGAATATGTATTTGAGGAGACTATCAGTCACAAAAGAAGAATATGAAATATCCAAAAAAGGAAAATATGAAATATTTAAAAATTTTAGTAAGAGATATTTGTAACTGCTCTAAGTCTGAATCATACCTACCTTGCTGGTGGGAATATATAAAAGTACAGTCACTCTGGAAGAATACATGGCAGTTTCCTAAAAAGCTAAAAAGGAAATATCATGGGGCACCTGAGTGGCTCAGGTGGTTAAGTGTCTGCCTTTAGCTCATGTCATGATCCCAGGGTCCTGGGATCGATCCCCACATTGGGTTCCATGCTTAGCAGGGAACCTGCTTCTCCCTCTTCCACTCCTCTCTCTCTCTCTCTCTCTCTCTGTATGTCAAATAAATAATAAAATAAAACCTTTAAAAAATAAAAAAAATGCAAATACCATAATGACTTCATGATTATATTCCTGAATATCTGACCCAGAGAAGTAAAACTTTATGTTCACTCAAAAACCTGTAGAGGAATGTTACAATCAATTCCAATCCCAAAGTTTCCATGCTATACGATTCCATTTATGTAACAGTCTTAAAACGACAAAAGTACAGAAATGGAAAAGAGATGAGTGGTTTCCACGTGAGGGAGAGAAGAGGCAGGAGGAGGTAAGTGGGGGTGGCCGTAAGATAACAGATCCTTCTGGTGATGGAAATATTCAGTTTGATGGTATCATATATCCGTGTCAGGCTATAGTTTTGCAAGATGTTATCATTTGTGGAAACTGGGTAAAGGGTAAGTGGGATTTCTCTGTATTCATTCTTAACAATTAACGTGGGAATCTATAATTATCTCAAAATCAAAGTTTAATTTTAAAAAAATTAGATAATGACAAGCAAATGCAGCTGCCAATTGGATTGGATTGGATGGAAAAATAAAGAATGGGATGGAAAAATAAGGATTGTCTGTGGGTACAACTTAAAGAAATTTAGATCTGGGTGTGTACTGGATAATAAATGTACATTTTTGACGTGAGAATGCTATTATAGATATATTGGAGACTATGTAACTATCCTCGTTCTTAGTATACTTAAGTATATAGGGATAACATATAACAGGGTCGGCATCTAACTCTCAATTTAAAAAAAAAAAACCCTCTCCAATAATTTGAAGAGGGGAGAGGGAGGGAAGTAGAAGAGGGAGAGTGAGCACCAGCATGGAACATTTCTGAAAGATAAGCAAACAGGCAGGACACTCTAGAGTAGCGATGAAGAAAAAAGGCCTCAATAATCAATAGTTATGAACTTTGACCCATACTAGGAATCTTTAATGTTTTACTTGCCCAGACAAACAATGGCTCCTTTCCATGGTCGTAGGTAAGAGCCATAAGTTTTTTTTTTTTTTTTTATGAGCCTTTAATGTTTTACTGAGGAAATACTATAATCTTTTATCTTTTTCAAATATGTGTTATCAATACCTTTAAATTGCCATTTTCAAGTTTGCCTATTTATGGCTCCAAAGTTCACCTCCCTTCCTGTCAGGACGTGTTTGGGACTCATCTTCCCCATTGGAATGTCTGCAAAAAACCACAGGCAATTCTCAGAGGTGGCTAGAAATGGCACTCATGTCCAAAGTGTTGTGACCTTAATGAATGCAGGGATCCTGGTTGAGTGACCTTGAACCTCTAGCAGTTCACAGTCTGCTCCTTCCCAAATGGAGGTTACATAAATAGCAACACCTGGTTTTTAAATGTTAGGTTGGATATATATATAACAATGGTGATATATTTACCTGAAGAAAGTAGAACTGAGTTTCAAAAAATAAGGGGGAAAACCGCCTTTCAGTTTTCGCTCTTCTGTGGCACTGATGTGGGAAACAAAGGCAGAAGGAAAATTATTAAATTTCCTTACTACCTACAGGCCATTGACAAGTCCTTGAAATAGCAGAGTGACATTCCTCCAAGGTCTGAAACCTCTCGATGTTGACACTTTGGTAAGGGCAAAAGGCAATCCTAGCCCGACCCCTCCCCCTCACCTCCAGGATCCTGTAAGCCTACTTTAACATATAAGAATTCTTTTGGAAATTCCTTTATCTCTACACACTCCAAGATATATATTGGCAATCGCTCCCCAAGCACATAGCCCACCATTGTACATCTGAAGGGTCTCATGACTCAGGTTTTATTATACAGTAATAGATGACACTTTCCAAATGATAGCTAGCCCCTTCAAGGTCCTGGAAACCTTGCTTTCAAATTCCTCAGAGACTTAAGCTGTCCCTAACCGCCTCCCTACCTGAAACTATATAATGGGCTACTCATGACCCTGGTGCAGCTCTTCCTGCCCACAGGTCCTACACCTGTGCTTAATAAAACCATCTTTTTGCACCAAAGACGTCTCAAGAATTCTTTCTTGGCCATTGGCTTCAAATCCTCAAGTTTTTTATCCATCAGCATGTCTATGTTATCGTGTTTGTGAATTTTAATTTTTTTTTTATGTTACTGGGGTATGTCTGAGGAGAGGTAGGTTTGCATGGGAGTGGGGAGGAGGTGTTCATTTATTTTTTTAAGATAATAGTCAATCCTAGAATCCGGGGGAAAATAAGCAATATATACACTAAGAACCAGATGGAAAACAAATTGACAGTATTTCTGAAAAGTCTCTTGTAACAGAAGTAGTAAATATTCATAGCCTTTGACCTACCAGTTTCCAATGAAGGCATCCATCTTAAAGGCACAATGTTAAATATGGCAAAAATTCATGCACAGAAGTTCACTGATACATAAGAGCAAATATAGCAAAAACAGCCTTGAGGAAGAGTTAACTTACTATAGGCATAGTCATAAACAGGAAACTGTACATTCTTTAAAGTTATTTTGAGGCATTTTAATTACATAGGAAAGGCTTGATACAAGAAGCGAAAAAAGTATGAACTATTTTAAGAGCAATGGAACGAAAGCTGATGAATCATTCTGGATTCCAGTTTTGTTCCAATTTCTAACACTTTATTTCCTCTCTGGAATATGATATTTGGCACTTTCCCAATTTAGTTCTGAGGGATTTCCCATCAGGAAACATGCCTCTCTGGTCATAGCTAACATGATCTCTTGTTCATTGATTTCTGGCATTCACTGCTTATATCCTTAGCTCACCGATGCAGAAAACAGAAAAGGTAAATGACCTTTAATAAATGCCTTATGAAAAATTTACCATCACCACAACCCTCGAAAAATTTTGAATATCTTCTAGTGTGCATATGTCAAATCTTCAAAGATCATTATTAATTTACCATAATTATTAGAATGCTGGATACCCCGCAGAATTTCCTTCTGGAAAGAAATAGAGGATTAGCTGTTATTCAGAACACTAAAATTACTTTGTTATAAGGAAGTGGTCAGTCTCACTACTCATTAATGCAATGTTCTACTTAGAAAGTCCAGAAAGAAATCTGCTCTGTATTGGCAGAAATTGGGGTGAAAGTATGAGATTTTGGTGGATGAAATGCTACAAGCTTAATTTGAAATTGAAAATTATTTTGTTTGTGACAATCATGAAGTATTAACGATAGCACCATATGAAAAAGACAAACGTGGGCAAAGGCTTCAGAAACCTGGAATATGTCCTACTTTGTGTGATTAAAAAAAAAAAAAACAAACTAACTAAAAGGTGTAACAGCATTAACAAAGCACACACACACACACACACACACACACTTTCTCTTTATATCCTTTTAGCAAAACAGCTTTTAATTTGCTTAATTTTATCATTGTAATAAACCTCATTATAGGCTGTTCCCAATCTATAAAAGAACTGTATATTCTCCCCAAAGCATTTTTATTTAGTTGTTTGGAACCAAATACATTTTTTCTATAAAAAACAATGTTATAAATTGGGACTAGCTCCACAGTCTGCCCCACAAAAGACTATTTGACTCATACCATATCTGAAATACATTTACAGTAAAAACATACAATTGCTGAAAATAATTCCATTGCATAAAAGACATTATTTCAACCACATTGTGGGCAATTCAAAGAAACTAATCGTTACTTACTTAATTGCCTTTTGGAAGAATTGTATTATAAATTCTAATCGGGAACACAGAAATAGTTTTTCTCTTCTTCCCACCAAGCAAGCTCAAGGCACAGATACTTTTTACCGCTCTGTTTCAGACCCTCTGCTCTCCTTTGCTGGTGTGAGAATTTCCACACCTAGCATCCAGTAGTACACACACAAATCAGGCTTTTGAACTCAGAAAGTTCCTAAATGATAAGCCTCCATGTGTTCCAAATTACGGATAAGCCAAAAGCTTCTAGATACATTTGTGGTTTTGTGTTACAGTGCCATGATTAAAGTTTTCTAGAAGCATCCGGATGTCCTAAGAGGTTCGACATTATCCCATTCAAAAGATTAACCATCAAACATGCATAAATCTGACTGAGCAATTTGTACTCCAATTTTTAATCCATTTGTTAACATTGGAAAGAAGCTGAGTTGTGTAGGAATGTTATAATGTTAAAGTATAATTTTCAAAAAATACACACAAGGCTACCAGATAAATATAGGATGAACACGTCTAAGATTTTATTCAAACAATTAATGAGGGTATCATTAAGATGAAAAAGCTGGTTCAAAGAAGACTTGGAGAAGCAGATTTTATGTGATCGGTCAAAGGAATGCTGAACTGAATTTATGGGGTTCCTAGATACAAAATTGGCTAATATATTGTGCCTTAGCCTCTGGGGTTGTATTTTTTAACCAGACAGAAATCTGTAAGCGACCATGTAACTTCAATGTGTGATTTCTAATCAAATAATAACCAGTAAAATCACACATAGGTGAATTCTCAGACACCGATAATTAAAGAATTATTAGGAAAATGTGTTATTAAATGACACTGAAAGGATACCAGCCTTCCTTTTCCTTTATTTCAATTTTGGATGATTTTTCTTGATAGTAATTTTTAAAAATATATCCAGAGAGAATGTACCAAGAGAAGTCATACGGTATCATTTACCTTGATTAATTAGCCTGTCCCTTAGCTCTGTCAGTTCAAAAACTGATTTTTCCCACCCAGCGTGCCCCTACATTAACACAGCTCATGGAAAACAAATACACACATCAGACAAAAGCAATTTATTTACATTAAAAATACAACTCACAAATATATCAGATACTCCCCTCCTCTAGCTTGTACATTCTTTCTCTCAAGGAAAGCAGTAAATTGAGTCAACATATCATCTCAACGTTCTTCATGAGCAAGAAATAAACCAGTCCCAGTGCGTTGGACATCCACCCACCATCTCCCATTCTCCCATATGAAAAAAAAAAGAGAGAGAGAATCCCCTCCTTTCTCCAGGAACAAGAAAGATGAGTGTACTCAGAAAATGTCTAGGTTTTTGACTAGGAAGAGGGTGGAGAAGGACAGTTATTTTTTTTTGAAGATTTTATTTATTTATTTGACAGACAGAGATGACAAGTAGGCAGAGAGGCAGGAGGGGGAGAGCGGGGGGCGGGGGGGGAAGGGAAGCAGGCTTTCTGCTGAGCAGAGAGCTAGATGCAGGGCTCGATCCCAGGACCTTGAGATCATGACCTGAACTGAAGGCAGAGGTTTAACCCCCTGAGCCACCCAGGCGCCCCAGGACAAGTTATTTTTAAGTTCTTGCTAGGAGACAGGCTTTATCAAAGAAAACTCGTTGCCCTAACAATTTATTTAAAGTTTATTCATTTTTCTTAGTAATCTCTACGCCCAATTAGGGGCTTAAACCCCAAACCCCGAGATCAATAGTCACACACTCCTCTGAGTGAGTCAGCCGGACCCGCCAGCCATACAGAATTTTAGGAACTTCTATAAACTGCAAAGCAGATTTAAAGCTAAATTTCTGCCTTCTAGTGGCTCAGAGTCTGGTTTAAACCTGGACAGGACACTGAGCTAAGTGCATAGCCCCAAAGCCTGTTATAACTGTCTGAAGTTCCCCTCTGGAGGCTTCTCATACATATCCACCTGTACATATACCTCACTCATCTTCCCTCTGAGCTCCCTACCCCTCCGCCCCCACCTGCCCACCTTCATTCCTCATTACCTACTCACACACCTGCTCTGATTTTGGTGGAATGGGGATTGGGTGGGGACAGGGAAGGAGAAATGAGGAGGGCTGTCCTGAAACTTACCATACTTGGCATATATTCCAAGACCAGAATCTTCCATTGGATAACATTCCTTCATGTACTCCTCTGGCTTTGTCTGGCCCCTGTTACCAATTGCTTCTACAACTCAAAGATTAATGACATCAGGCCATTTCCCAAATTCCTGCCTTTGAAAATAGAGAGCTAGGGGGAGAGTTTGATCCTGGGCACCTTCTCCCCAAAACAGAATGTACATGAGAAATGCTATATTGCATCTCTGGCCTTTTTCTATGTTCCATCACTTCTAATTCCTCTTCTGATTGACTCATTCTTTCTTGATCTGTAATTTTATCAAATATTAACATATCTATTTTCTTGTTCTGCCTGCTTCTGGCATGAGAAGGAATCTGACTCGAAGGTGCTTTTGTCCACACTGTGGGTATCAGATTGCATCCCTTCCCTAAGTACAGTCTCCCTAGGCGATAACATTCAGGAGATTCTAAACACTGTTTATATGGCTGCTCCTCACAAATTTACTATTGCAGGTCTGATCTCTCCCTTAAGGGTCAGAGGCCTTACTTCCACAGCTTACTAAAGATCTCTAATTGTATACTAGTAGGTATTTCAAGCTTCAGCGGGTGGAAACATACAAACTCCGGATTCTTTTCTCTCCCAGCCTGGTCCTCTCTCATTCCTCACCAACCACTCAGTTGCTCATCAAAAATATCAGAGTCCTGGGGCATCTGGGTGGCTCATTCAGTTAAGCGTCAGCCTTTGGCTCCAGGTCAAGATCCCTGGGTTCCTGGGGCACCTGGGTGGCTCAGTGGGTTAAAGCTTCTGCTTTCGGCTCGGGTCATGATCCCAGGGTCCTGGGATCAAGTCCTGCATCGGGCTCTCTGCTCAGCGGGGAGCCTGCTTCCCCCTCTCTCCCTGCCTGCCTCTCTGCCTACTTGTGATCTCTGTCTGTCAAATAAATAATAAAAAAAAAACAAAATCTTAAAAAAAAAAAAAAGATCCCTGGGTTCCTTCTCAGCAGGGAGCCTGCTTTTCCTTTTCCCTTTGCCCCTCCCTCTACTCATGCTCTCTCTCTCTCTCTCTCTCTCTCAAATAAGTAAGTAAAATCTTGAAAATATATATAACAGTCCCTCATTATCACCAGCTCAGACCCAATCAGCAAGTCCTATGATATGGGGCTCTCCCTCCAAAATGCATCCAGAATTTGCCCACTTCTAATTACACCCACTGCTGCCCAACACTTCAAGTCCCCACCTTTCCTGGAACACCACAATGTCCTTTTCCCCTTTGCCCTTGCTTCCATCCTTGTCCTTAGTCTTCACACAGCAGCCAGAGTGATTCCCATGCATGATTTCACATCTCTTCCCTCTCTTAAATCTCCTTTGCATGGATTACAAGACCTTGCATGATCTAGCCCTTGCCTGCCCTTCTGTTTCCATCTCTTACAACTCTCTACCTACTAGTCTTTTTTTTTTTTTCTCCCTCTCACAAGTCCCTTAAAAGTGATTTTAAAACTGTATTACCATTACCATTACCCTATAATACCCACCCCCCTTAGCGGTGAACATGAGCCACCAGAGATGGATGGGAATCTTTTGTGTATCTCCTGCAAAGTGTCAGTGACATTCCTTTGACGTTTGCTTCCAGTTAAACAGGGAGTGCAGGGAGTGCAAAATAGCTTTCCCATGACAGTGACAGAAAAGAAGATGGTGTCATTGGCAGCAGTTTCAAAGATATGCTTAATATATGGGTTTGACTCCCTTCGACTGGTTAAAGGAGAAGGACCAGGTGATAATAACAGAGGGTTCTAAGTACTGTGGAAACTTCCTGGCAAGTTGGGGAGGGATTTAAGAATTCCCGAAGGTCAAGTGATCTAACCCAGTTGGGGTTTTTTCCTGCTTGGATAGGGAAGCTATAGAAACGCTCCACCCACCCGCCCACACACCCACCCACACCCACACACACCAGTTCAGGACTGCGGTGTCTGGAATTCCAAGGTCGGATACCTATTCGAGAGCCGCAAAGGAAGCCCAGCCAGAGCGCACAGGGTTGACAGCGAGACCTGCTTGCGCCGAAGCCTGCGGGGTCCGTGGAGGACTGCCGCCAGGGGGCACCCGGGCCCCGCTAGGCCGCTCTGTCTCCGCCCCCGCCCGATCCCCGCCCCTCGCTGCGCAGGGAGAGCGGAGAAGGCGGAAGTAGGGGCGTCCGCGGCTGGGGCTTGGGCTCCGGGCGGGCCCGGGGTCGCAGCTGAAGCGGCCTTCGGGCAGGGAGATTGGCTTCCAGGTCGCCTCAGCTCGGAAGTGAGGAGCCTTGGCGGAGCCGAGTCGTGCTGCCGGCTGGAGTAGGCGGCCCAGCGGACGAAAGCGGTGAGTCTTCTTCAGACGTCTCCTCCCGGCGGCTGCGGCCTTATCCCCGAGGTTGGGGACGCCGTCCCCTCCTCTCCGGTTCCTCACAGGTTGGGGTCGCCGCCCCCCCGTCCCTTCGCTTCCCAGAGGTTGGGGAGGCCGCCCTCTGTCTCCTCGTTTCCCCTGGGGACGCCGACCCCTCTCCCCCATCTCTCTGCTCCCCCCGCCTGCGGGGACCCCCACCCCTCCCTCCATCCGCCAGAGGGAATCCCGCGCCCCCTTCCTTAGCCCTGCCTCCCTTCGCCCCGCATATTCCCCTTTTCAGAAAAGGAAATTGCCTCCTGGATTTTCCCGTCCCTCGGAGCTGTTACCAGCTTTTTTTTTTTTTTTTTTTTAAAGGAAAAAAACCAAAACGCAAACCTTTTAAGTTCCCATCGCTCTCTGTCACTGTCATGGGGGAAAGCTATTTTGGGGTTCCCTGTTGAACTCGATAGAGGTCCCAGGCAGCAAGTTTAAAAAGAAAAAAAAAAAAAAGTTCAGATGATATGAATGTTTCCTCCTCCGCCCCTGCGTTCGGTAGTTGTAGAGATTGTTCCAGACGCAGGGCTGATAAAGCTGTCCCTAGTATTTGGCTTTAGGGGAACTCCAGTTGAGAGTTAGGACTGTCTTGAATGTGAACAGAAAGCACCTAAAGTATTAGCAGCTTGGAATATATAGTATTTGCATGTTTCTCTGTTTCTCGGGAGAACAGGTTACTAATGTCTTGCTACACGGGGGTAGAAACGAGAAAAACTTGTCAAGAATGTCTGAGTGTTGGCCTTGTGAACCCAACCCACTGCCATAACATCCACTCCTCTGTGATTGCTGGGGAAGATAGAAGGGTTTTGCTGGTTTTGAGGTTGGGGTGCTTTAAGGACCTTGTGGCCTTTTAGTGACGCAAGGAAGGAATGTGTTTCATTCAGGCACTTGTTGCCCATGTGATGAGCAGAGTTTCGACCTGCATGTTCTGTATACTTCTCAGTATTTCAGAATTGTAAAGGCCAGACCTTTTCTGTGATAAGTTGGGATATGTGATGCTGATACACTGTTGGCTCTGTGGATTTTAAGAAGTTGTTCAGATCCTTGCCTCTAGGAGGAAAACAAATAGTGCCTAGGAAGGAGAATGGCTCTTGAATTTGTATTCAAAATTCAGATCTCACAGCTGACTGTTTTGCAGCACTCCTTGGCCAGTGCTGCACGTTTTGCAAGTCTTTGCATTTCAGGAATAGATTTTTTTTTTCCAAAGATTTTATTCATTCATTTACAGGCAGAGATCACAAGTAGGCAGAGAGGCAGGCAGAGAGAGATTGAGGGAGAAGCAGGCTCCCCGCCGAGCAGAGAGCCCTATATGGGGCTTGATCCCAGGATCCTGAGATCATGACCCGAGCTGAAGGCAGAGGCTTTAACCCACTGAGCCACCCAGGCGCCCCCAGGAATAGATTTTAAAGAGTTTGTGAATAGTTGTTTCTAAAGCTAGTAGAAGATAAAGGTACTTTCTCAGTATTTTGTTTTATTTAGTTTTACTTTATAGAATTTCTGTGTTTTGCCATGAATGAATTTTCCATTGACTTAAAAATGACCAATTCAAGACATACCTTGTTGATTTCTTTAGTTGAGATGCTTTCTCTCATTAGTATCTGTTGATTGTAGAGGAGCACATTTTTGGCATCACCATACTACCCCCTTCCCGAAGATACTTAACGTTGTACTCTTTGGATTATAATATATCCCCAGACACAATAGTATGTGGATTTAAGCCATGATGTACGACAAGCCATGATTTATGACAATATTTATTCATTTTGTAGTCTAAATAAGTCATCAGTGGTTATATCCCACAATATTTAATTAAGGCTGTGCTTTGTCAGAGTTCAAAAATAGTAGAAGTACAAGCCAGCAAATCTCTGAAGTAGTAATTGGTAAAACTTTATTGTACACACCAAAAAACTCTTTGCAAACCAGGAACAGGTGAACCAAAACATGGACTGAGGCTCAGGGGATATTGTTATAAAGCACCTTACAAGTGAGAAGGCTGTGACTGTTCATTCTTCACAGCTATTCAGTTTAATATTAGAACTTCTTTAAATGATAAGGGAATTGGCCAGTAGTTACTTTGTATCAACCTTGCTTAAGGTTTTGCCTATGATTTCCAGCAAGTTACTTAACTCTTTTATGCTCCATAGTTTCCACTTTGGTAAAATTGAGGCAGTAAAACTGTTAAATAAAATTGCTATATGGAACTGCACATCATAATAATTCTTTCTTCCAGATGCAGTTCTAAGTGCTTTGCACATACTAACACATTTAATCCTCAGTAATTCTGCGGTGGGCTTCATCATTATCTCTCTTTATACATGAGGGAACTGAAGCATAGAAGGTTACCTGATTCATCCAGGTCCTACACCAAATAATGGAGAAAAGAATTAAACCCCTGTCTCCAAATTCCAGCATCTAAGCTTCACCCACTGCCTCTCCAGCCAGAACAGTGCCTCTTCCTTTGTAGATCTTTTTGAGAAGAAGGTGTCTGGAAAAAGAAGGAGGTATGGAAGTAAAAGATACAGGATTACCATCCTAACCCATTGTTTGGCCTAGTGGCAGCCAGGATTTTCATATGAAACTGAGACAGGGAGGGGGATAAACATCTACCATATTGACTAGAGGCTTACATTCTGTTTATAGAACTATATCTGGCACATTATTATCTGTGCCAGATAATGCCTTATTATCAGGTGTAATTATCTGCAACAGAGACTTGGTTACATAGGCTGGGTATCACTTTTAGACATTGGCTTCTAATTCATAAATAGTGTAATGGTTCAGAATTTGAAGGTGTCCCACCTACCCATGAAAGCAATAGTTTTCCGTAGGCCAATGAAATCTCACGTGTTTTTCCAGTCATTAATAATGAGACATAGTCACTTGACCTGACTGAAGGCAAAAGGATGTACACATATATATTTTTTCAATTCCATTCTTTCTACATAATAGAAATCCCCACATTGAACATTTTGAAGTACTTGTAGAATTTTAAATCTAGAGGAAGAAACCAAGAGCCAAATTGTTAGGTTGCCCCAAATCCCACAACTGGTATTTGCACATGATCACCCGATTCCTTGCACATTGCTCTTCCTTGCACTGCTTGTTGGTCACTCTGTGTTCTTCACCTTACGATACTTGAAGGAACTTCAGTAGCATAATTCAGGTCTTCAGCAGATGCTTTGTGAGCAACTGTTATATGAAAGATCTGTGCTAAGTACTGAAGATATAAAAATTCTTGAGTTCAGTCACAGGAAACAGACATATAAGCAGATAATTATGATAAAACTAAGTGTTACTGTTGAGGTGCTTTTCTTCTCTTAATCTTATATTCTCTCTCCTAGATCATGAACTCCACAGCTCAAAAAATCATAGCCATAAAGCAAAGCTCAAAGAACTTTAAAAGTTTTCTATAAATAATATTAGCATAGCTAATGTACTTCAACTAAAAAGTGATTTGCATAGATAAGCTGTGACATGTATATGTGTGTATGTATATGTGTGTTAAGGCATTTTTTCCTCACTCTTTCTACAGAGCAATTGATAGTCACGTTACTATGAGTCTGCTACACTGTGAAAACAGCTGTGGATCCAGCCACTCTGAAAGTGACTGCTGTGCTGCCATGACCAGCTCCTGTAGCGCTGCTACGAAAGATGACAGTGTGAGTGGGACCACCAGCACGGGGAACCTCTCCAGTTCTTTTATGGAAGAGGTCCAGGGGTATGATGTGGAGTTTGACCCACCCCTGGAAAGCAAGTATGAATGCCCCATCTGCTTGATGGCATTACGGGAAGCAGTGCAAACACCCTGTGGCCACAGGTTCTGCAAAGCTTGCATCATCAAGTCAATAAGGTACGTGAGTGGGGTGCCTTGGTGGCACATTCAGTTGACCATCCGACTCTTGGTTTCAGCTCAGGTGGTGATCTCAGAGTCATGAAGGTCTGCACTCAGCTCAGTCTGCTTAAGACTCTTTCTGCCTCTCTCCACTGCGTGCATGTGTTTTCCCTCTTTCTCTCTCAAATAAATAAATAACTCTTGGAAAAAAAAAAAAAGGTATATGAACATAAGAACTGTATCCAGTAACAGGACCAAATAGAGAGAACATTATTACATAGAACACAAGACCTCCCAAGAGTAGTCTTACACGTAAAAAGTTACTTAGGGAAAAGCACACTGGACAGAAAATTGAGAAATTTAGATTGTTCCTCATTTCTGCTGTGGTATGAAAGGTAACTGCTGCTCTGTCCCCTCCTGACCCTCAGATAAATAAATAGGCAAATTAGCTATTTCTTTTTAAAGCAGTTCTGTTGCAGACTACGGCGTGAGACTCTATGCTTTAAGAAAATAATATAGAATAAATGTGTCTTAGGGGCACCTGGTTTGTTCAGTTGGAGGAACATGCAACTCTTGATCTCAGAGTTGTGGGTTTGAGCCCCATGTTGGGTACAGAGAGTACTTAAAAATAAAATTTAGAAAAAAATGTACTTTAAATGATGATGCTGTTGGAATCTGATAATCCCAGCCATATAAAGAATGTTTACTTAAGTGATTTACTTAAGTTTACGTAAGTGATGATTCTTATTTTAGCTGTGTTAAATTCTGTTACCTGGTGTCTGGACAACTGTAAAATAACGGATATTTTTAAAGAAAGTATTAATTGATGGCTCTACCTTCATAATATATCCCAAATCAAATCGTGTCTCATTACCTCCACTTGCTACTAACATCTGACTCACTTACAGGCCTCCTGCTTCTATCCTTGCCTTCTTCCAGACTGTTTTCAGTACAACCTGGTAAAATAAGATAATATCATCACTTCTCAGAGCATTGCAGCAAGTCGTCTGAGAATACAAGCCAAGGTCCTGTATGATAGTCCGTTTTCTGACCACCTCTCTACTACACTCCCCTTCCTTCCAGTTCATTCTGCTGTTTCTTGAACATATCAAGCGTGCTTTGTTCTGGGAGTTGGCTTTAACTGCTCTCTCTGCTTGGAGCACTGTTACTTCAGCTAATTGCTTAGCTAATACTCTTTCCTTTCCCCAGTATGGCTCACATCTCACCTTCTCATAGGTAATCGGGCCACCCTATTTATACCACAGCATGACTACCTCCCCCACTCTCTCAGTCTCCCTTAATTTACTTTTCTTTCTTCCTTAGCACTTTTCATCTTCTGAAATGCTGGGTCATTTGTCTGTTGTCTGCTTGTTTCATGAAGATAAGCTCCATGAGAGCAGGGGTTGAGATCTCTTATTTCTTGATATGTCCCAATTGCCAGAAACAGTGCCTGACACACAGTTGGTGCTCAGTAAATCATAGTTGCTTTAACCAATATGAAGGTAGATGGGATTTCCACAAGTGATTCAAATTCATTTCCTAAGAAATAGATACATTTTACTATAATTCAGAAGTAGATGGGAATATTTTCAGATGACTAAAGGATTCTATACAAACAAAAATAATAGAAGAAGGTGGGGGGGTTATGTTTTTCAGTCAATATCTAATTATATTGGTAAAATCATTCTTAAGTAGGTTAAGCTGGCTATTCACATGTCTTATAAGTTTTTCTCTTTCAACTTTTAAATTTACTTTAGCATAAAACATGAATTTAGGGTAACTACATCCATACTTGGGACTTGGCTTGATTTAAGTTACAAGGGAACATGGGACTTATGGCAATTCTTGAAAAAACTGTGTTACCCACTGTTGAGTTGGTGAGATCTATTGAGGGTAGGTTTTCTCACCCTCCTCCACGGCATTTAGGGCCAGATAATTTTTTGTTGTGGGAAATTATTGTGGAATGATTTAGTAGCATCCCTGGCCTCTGCTCATTGAAACTGTAGTATCCTCCCTCTCTCCAACTCACCCAGAGTGGTCTCCAGACATTGCCAAATGTCCCATGGGGGGCAGAATTGCCCTTGTGAGACCACTGGTTTAGAATGTGCATGAGAATGATGTTAAAGGCTCAGTTTTTGTTTGTTTGTTTATAATGATTTTTGTTTACGTCATTATGTAGGCAATAAAAGTGTATTGTTGGTTTTCCTGTGGGTACAAATGTATAGTATTTTACCAAGTGTCCCATGTCCCAGGAAGGTAGCTAATCTTTAGCAGTTTTTTAAAAAAGATTTTTTTTATTTATTTGATAGAGATCACATGTAGGCAGAGGGCAGGCAGAGAGATGGGGGAAGCAGGTTCCCCACTGAGCAGAGACCCCAATGCGGGGCTCCATCCCAGGACCCTGGGACCATGATCTGAGCTAAAGGCAGAGGCTTTAACCCACTGAGCCATCCAGATGCCCCTTTAGCAGTTTTTTAATAGAGTTCATGCAAGTAGTGGGACTTGGTCTGAAAAGGAAGTAAAACCCACAAAAGGAAGTCTGAGCCATTTTTTTTTCCTGTCTCCCTCTAAGTCACAAATGACCATTTAACTTTAACTCTGAAGTTCTTAAAGGAACCTTGCTGGAATTTTTCATCCCTTACAGTCATTCAAGGAATCAAAATCTATCTCAGTTCAATTCCATTTTCTTTTGGAGTGATTGCTAATACTTTGGACAGTGGTTTCCAATTTACTCTGTAAGGTTGTTTTTATTTTCTGTCACATAGGTTCTGGGCATCTATTTCTTTGCTTCCCAGAAAGTATTTGACAGTGTAGTAATAACATGCATTCTGAGAGAGGCTTCATAAAGATCATGGCTCTCACCTTTATTAATTCTGAGACCTTTGACAGCACACCCATTTCTCAGCAACTTTTACCTACAGCAGCAATTAGTACTGTTGGTTTACACGTAGGAGGTGCTCAACAAATATTTGAATGATTGAGTAGCCTACTTGACCTGCCATATTTTTTGAAGATTGAGACATTCCAAAAAGTTAAAGGGGAGTGACAGACACCCAAGCTTCCTGAGGATGCTTTTTCTATCATAAGATGGAATAAACCACTGGGAATCAGTACACAGAGGTGCTCTAACTCCCTACTACACTGTACCTTAAATAAACATAAAGGAAACCTTCTATTGCCAGTGAGCCAGAGTATTGTAATGACTGTTCAGAGTAAACCCAAAAACGTGACCTTGTATGGGTTTTGCTCATGGGTTTAATTTTTTGTTGTGACCGAGCAGCGCACTATAGGCGCGCTGCGCTGTCTGGCTGCTCAGGGGACAGAGGCCTTCCACACCGCCAGAGCGTCCACGCTTAACTTTCATTTCACTTCATGCCAATCAAAATACAGTTTTATTCAAGTAATTTTTCTCATTTTTTTGCTTTAAATCTGTCCCCAAATCTAAAATGCCCATAGTTTTTGATAGGTAACCTAATGGTACTAGTTGTATTTATTTCAGTAAAGAACCGTTGTTAAATTGTCCACAAAAGAACAGAATATTTTGGTGATACGCAGTATGACGTGTTAAGTTACTTTCCATAGGAAATAATCAATGAAGAACTTATATGCGGTGACTTAAAGTTTTGTGTTTTCCAATGTTAATATTTGTTTAAATCTACTAGAAGTGTATGTATCTTGTTTCTTTTAGGGATGCTGGCCACAAATGTCCAGTTGACAATGAAATATTGCTGGAAAATCAACTATTTCCTGATAATTTTGCAAAACGAGAGATTCTTTCTCTGATGGTGAAGTGTCCAAATGAAGGTTGTTTGCAGAAGATGGAACTGAGGCATCTTGAGGTATTAAAATTATTTTCTAGCTGTTAGCATATATATTCAAGCCGTGCCTAGAGGATGCGCACTTTGCTGTGTCCGTCTGTGCCTAGCATATAATAATTGGTTAATAAATTCTTGTTGAATTAATACCAATTCTTTCATAATTGAATACAAATATGAGTGGAAACCATATATTTCTTATTCCATATACTCTGGCTTTGCCCCAGTGATAAGAAGAAAGAAATCAGTATTCTACTACAAATTTTTTAGGTGGACATTATCTGCAATAAAACCCAGGAGTATTTCAAATGTAAGTGTCACATGTTAATCTCTTAATTTTGTTTCTCTTGTTTGGAAATAAGCAGCAAACTCCATATGGTTGCCCATCATCTGAGAATCTAAACCATACTTTTTTTCTCGGTTTTTCTAAGTTGTACATTTTATCATGAGCTAAATGGAGTCCTCCTACAGCTTGAGACTAGTTGACACAGTTAGCTAAAAGCATTAGCTTTTAAATTAAATAAAACAATTCTTGGTTGTTTTACAGGAATTAAATATTGTTTATGTTGTATTTGAAATTAAGTGTTTAAAATGTTTTTGTAGGGCACCTGGTTGGCTCAGTCAATTAAGTGTCTGCCTTTGGCTCAGGTCATGATCCCAGGGTGCTAGGATTGACCCCATGTTGGGCTCCCTGCTCAGTGGGGAGCCTGCTTCTGCCTCTTCCTCTGCTGCTGCCCCTGCTTGTGCTTTGCTCTCTCTCTCACTCGCTCTCTCAAATAAATAAAATCTTAAAACAAAACAAAACTTTGGTTTAACAGTGAGAAGCCAGTGCTCGCTTCGGCAGCACATATACTAAAAACAGTGAGAAGCCAATTAAATCTTTTAAAAAATAATAATAATAAAATGTATTTGCAGCGTGCCCACCTATACTTAGCTCCTTTTGAAGGAATGGTCCTTTTGACATGGTAATAAATTAATAATCAGAAAATCTGACTTCTTTCCCTAATTGGATACATGAACTTGACAATTCACATTCTATGTATAAACCTGTAATTCACAATCATAATTTAAATTCAGTAAGGGCAGTGAATTTAAATTCACTTAATGGGTGGCTAACTCCATTAAGTGTCTGACTCTTCATTGTGGCTCAGGACATGATCCCAGAATCATGGAATTGAGCCCCGTGTTTGGCTCTGTGCTCAGTGCAAAGTATGCTTGTCCCTCTCCCTCTGCTCCTCCTCCTGTTCGCTCCCTCTCTATCTCTAAAATAAATAAAATCTTTAAATAAAAAATAATTTCGATAAGACTTTCATATGGTGTGTGCTAGACAAAGCGGGTTCAGTAGCCCGTTCTATAAAAGGGAACAGTACAATCTTAGATTTATTTTTTAGGAAATTTCATAAGGATTGCAAATACTAATCTATTACATTTTTCCTTATTACAGGATCACCAAGCACATTGTGAGTTTACGCTCATGAATTGTCCCCAGTGTCAACGTCCCTTCCAAAAATGCCAGCTTAATATTCACATTCTTAAAGAGTGCCCGAGGAGACAGGTTTCTTGCATGAACTGTGCTGTGTTGATGGCATTTGAAGATAAAGAGGCATGTACTCACTTGGATTCGTTCATTTCACTACTCCTGTCAAAAAAGTTTTAATGCACATTTGAGGATATAGAAGAGGATGTTACTCCCATCTGAATCTGTATTATCAGTGGTGGGAAGATTGACTTTTAAGAAAAAGGGGCCAGTAAACCATTTTAGTAAGTGTAGAGTTTATACTTCTGTATCTTCCTTAGAAAACATTGTTTATACAACTTAACCACTGGAGTAGATCTGCAAGTAACACAAGTTTCTAGGGAAGACCAATGCGGATCTCCTTTTCTATGTGATATTTTAAAGGCACTAATTTTGGATTAGGGACAAACAAGTAGAATAAGTACTTTGTCAGACTTACACTTTTCTTTTTGAAAAAGAGAATGGGTGGTTAAAACTTCTATGGAGAATAAATTAAAAACCACAAAATGTGTTCCTTTGGTGATAATTTATTGAGCTACACCCGTGTAGTGAAGCCACTTTTCTGTACATATGTTTTACTTCAATTAAATGTTTATCTTTAAAAAGAAATGTCATGGTGCTTACAGCATCATATTGTTAGAGCGGTTTTCCATTCAGAAACTGAGATGTAAAGAGGTTAAGTAATTTTATGTTAATATAGTCAGTGGCAAAGCTAGCACTGAGATCTAGTCCAGGATCCCCATCCTGTGTCCTCTTTACTAAAATAACCTACCTATAATTTATGTTTTTTTAGAGCTATGAAGATTCTGCTTTAAACTTTATTTATTATAAATTTATCTTGATAATTTTTTCCTACTTTCTTAGAAGGTCAAGCATAGTCATTAAGTGGATGAAATATTAAAGAAGTCTGCTAACTTGCTAAACACGTAGAGAAATCTGAGGCAAAATTAGAGCAAGTTGATGTCTTCCTAAACTTAAGTAGGTTAAGTGGACTTAACCGGGAAGCTTCGTTACTTCTCAGTATATCAACTAAACTAAGTTCATTGTATTCTGGAAGGACAGAGCTCATCTGGGGCATCTGAGAACCTGGGCACCAAAGCTTCTTGCTCTAATAATACTTCTAGTCTTTTAACCTCCCTGGTAAGAGTTTTAGTTAAGTTGTCATGCTGCTGCTGTTGGACAGTTATACTATTGGTAAATTTTATCCAAACTAGTCACAGAAGAAGTTCAAAAGAAATGATTTAAAAGATTCTTGTGTATACTACTCATATTCTTCTAAAGAGCTGGAAGGTGAGATGAATCTGTCATTACTACACATGGCTCCCTTTGGAGAGAAAATAACCTTCGTACATTAATCTTACAATTGTGTCGGGCACCAATTGAAGTCCTTAATTTTTTTTATAGTGAATTACTTTTTATAAAAATAGATTACTTTTTCAGATTTTCTCATGATTTTTTTTATTTTTCTCTAATAAAATTTAGATCCATGACCAGAATTGTCCTTTGGCAAATGTCATCTGTGAATACTGCAATACCATGCTCATCAGAGAACAGGTATAGTGATTCCCTTTTGTAAGTGAATATTTCCATTAGTAGATTAAAGAAATGAGTTAGGTTTTTAATGGGAAATTTGAATCAATAAGGCAAAATGAATACAGGTTGAAGAAGTATTAAAACTGAAAAGTTTTCATGTAAATTAGTGTAGTACTTTCAAAAGAACAAAATATTCAGCCCTAAGTACTTAAAATTCCTAAGTCATTAACCTAATACCCATGTTTGTATATATTCATAAAAATTCCTACCAAACCTGGGTCATTTTAAGATAAAAATAATTTTTAAAATACCCATTTAAAGAAAGAAAAAACTTAGAGAAATACGTATTTGCACACTGTGTAACAGGGATCTTAGGTGACAGTGAGAGAACAATGAAACTGATGAAAGCAAGTCTGTTCAGTAGCCAAGCATTATTTGTAGCTGTAGCCCTGAGACATAGTGGGACATTTTGCGATTTCCAAGCTCGGTAGCGCCTCTATTCATTCTTGCCATAGACTGCTAATGGGCATCATCAAAAGTAGTAGTTAGAATAGAAAACTGCACATTTGTATTAATGGAGAAAGGAAAATTCCATCTGATTGTTATCCTTTGACATTTGGGGAGTTTACCCACAAAATATGACTATTAGTCACTAAATACTTATACACCCATGAAATCTGCAAACCCGAGATCGTAATTGATTACCTGACTAAGTAGCAGCAAGCAAAACCCGTCACTTGACTAAACTTTTCCATTTGTCTTTTAACAGAGTCTTTTAGGGTTCTTTTCTCAATAAAGCCTTAATTTGAAGGTGTTAAACTTCTTTTTGCTTATGAAGTCTCACCTCGTTGGTTTTCTTTTTTGCTCTTCATTTGAGGGAAACTGTGTATCACATATTAAACCCAACAAAAATAAAATAATGTAGGAAAAAAACTCTAGGTTAAGAGAAAACCTAGATTTTGATCTTGGCTGTACCCCTAACTTGCCCACTGATCTGTGACAAGAAAAGTGACATTCTACATCAGGAATCAGCAGATCAGCCCATCAGCCAGTCTGGCCCACTGCTTGTTTTGTAAATACATTTAATGGAACACAGCCATGCCCACATGTGGGTGTGTTGTACATGGCTACTGTACCACAACAGTAAGAGTTGAATACTAGTGACAGAAACCGTAAGCCCATAAAGCTGAAAATACCTACTATATATCCCTTTACCAAAAATTCTGCAGACCACTGTTCTAAATTATGCAAAATGAAGAATTGGACTAAGTAGTTTCTACAGTCATTTCTGCTTGAAGTAGCTATGATGAATATAGTCTAACTAAATTTCTAAAGGGAATTTGGCACCACTTTCAAAGGACATCATTCTGCATAATGGATCTCACCTTGAAGAATGTGTTGTAGAATCCCCAAATCAAAGGCTGAGACTTTCTTTAGAACTTCTCTTAATGTGCTTAAAATACCTTCTAACATCTGCATCTGCCCATGGTAACCAAAACCTGCTCTGGTTAAAAGAAAGTAAGAAGATTTATGAGAGCCAGTCACGAGGGAAATAATGGCCGCAGCCAGTGGTTTCAGGGTATGCAGTTAACTGGTCCCTATTTGCAGTCAGAAGGTGCTTTTTCTCTGAAGTGCCACTAGAGGGGGTTAGTTCCTAGCAATAAAAACAAAGGCATTTTCTGGAAATTTGAGAGGTTTGGGGCGATGGTATGAAATGTTGCTCTTTCCCTTCTCTGTGACTTTTGGAAGTAAATATTATTTTGATCTTTGTGGGCCACATGATTCCTATTGCTACCACTCAACTCTGCATTGTGCAAAAGCACTCATAGACAATACGTGATTTTGTTCAGATAAAATGTAAATCTTTTTTTCAAATTTGATCATTAAACTAGAACATGATATGCAGGGAGAACCATTTTTCAACCTTCGTTTTGGTTTTCAGATGCCTAATCACTATGATCTAGACTGTCCGACAGCCCCAGTTCCATGCACTTTCAGTACTTTCGGTTGCCATGTAAAGGTAGGAGTTTTTTCTTTCTTTTTTATACTTGAATGTTGAAGAATTCTGTTCTGTAGTGGAGTTGAGAATACCAGTGGAAGGGGATATGGTTGACATGCAGTGTGTAAGTTTTGAACTCCAAAGAGAAATTGGAACTCAGAATATTGATTTGGGGAAGTGGTTCATGATGATAATGGAAGGTCAGTCGAGATCATATAGAGTGAATGTACAGGAAGGAGAAGCAGACCATCAAAGGAGTTATGAACAGACTGTATTAGAAATTGGTGACTCAGGCAAGGAAAAGGTGGTATTGTTATGTTCTCCAGAATTAGTTTCGATACTAGTGATCGGTTGTGTCAAATATTTGAGATTGATTGTTATTAAAGATTTTATTTATTTACCTGACAGAGACGGACATAGCGAGAGAGGGAGCACAAGCAGGATGAGTGAGAGGGAGAAGCAGGCTTCCCGCTGAGCAGGGAGCCCAATGCGGGGCCCAGTCCCAGGACCTGGGGATCATGACCTGAACCGAAGGCAGATGCTTAACAACTGAGTCACCCAGATGCCCCACTGATGGCTATTTTTTTTAAAGATTGATTTATTTAGAGAGCGAAAGAGCATGTGTGCCCCAGGGGAAGGGGCAAAGAGAGAAAGTATCTTAAGCTGACTCCCCACAAAGAGCCCACCCCAACTGAGGGTCTTGATCTCACAACCCTGAGAACATGACCTGAACTGAAACCAAGAGTCGGCCATTTCACTGACTGTGCTGTCCAGGCGCTCCAGAGAGCGATGGGTTATTAATGATAAGTCATTCTCTCTGGAGAGTCCAGCTATACTTTTCCTTTTCCTTTTTTTTTTTTTTAAATAATCATGCATTTAATAATTTTAAGAATAAAGTGAAGAAATGGTATACACTATGATTACATTTTGTGGGAAGATTCTGTATTGTATGCAGAGAGAAGATGACTTGGAGGAGATATATCAAAATGTTAATGGGGGAGGCGCCTGGGTGGCTCAGTTGGTTAAGAGTCTGTCTTCAGCTCAGGTCATGATCCTGTCCTGGGATTGAGCCCTGAGTCAGGATCCCTATTCAGTATAGAGTCGGCTTTTCCCTCTCCTCCCCACTCATGTTCTTTCTCACTGTCTTTGTCTCTCTCTCAGATAAATAAAATCTTTAAAAAAATGTTAGTTAGGTGAGATCATAGATAATTCATTTTTTCTTGGTCATCTGTATTTTCTGTTTTTTTTATAATATATGTGATTTACTTTTATACTAAAAGTTATATCAAATATTTTTTCATATAATAAGATGTTCTTGATATGAGAAGAGAGTGGAGACAAGAAAGATTATACTTTGTAGCGTTTGGGAAGCAAATTGGGTACAGCACAGATGGACTCCTTTCAGCTGTAAAAGGAAGAAGGAGAAAATGGTATTAGCTGAAGAGAGACATGAGCTCAACAGAGATGTACCCTTTTTTTCAGTAGAAAAGCTGTACTATATTCTGAGGGAAAGGGTAAAGGGGAGGGAATGAAGATAAAGGAGAAAGGGTATAACTGAGCAAAACCTCCTAGGTCTTAAAAAGGTGGGTGCCAGTGAGAGCCCAGGTGAAGCATTAATGTTGGACAGGCAGAGATGGCTGAGTTAGAGGGGAAGGATAGGGATAGATCCTGCTACTGTAGTAGGTGGGAGGGAGATTTATCCGAGTGAAAGGTGAAAGTATTCAGCGCGTAGCTTCACTTAATCAGTAAATAAAGACACAAGACCTTCTCACTGGATCAAGAATCTGATGAAGACGGAAGGTTGTAGGGGATTGAGGGAAGCGGTGACATTACTTCAGAACCTTTAATGTGGCTTGGCTAGGTCCCTTTCCTAGTCCTCACAGTATCTAGTCCCAGCCTAAGGCTTGTGCTTGGTTTTTAGATGCAGAGGAATCACTTGGCTCGCCACCTGCAAGAGAACACGCAGTCGCATATGAGAATGCTGGCTCAGGCTGTCCAGAGTTTGAGCCTTGCCCTAACTCCTGTACCTCCGCGCGACATGCCGCCGTACGATTCCTCCTCCGTGTCCCGGGTCTCCGCTTCATGCCACCCAGAGGTCCATAATTTCCAAGAAACCATTCAGCAGTTAGAGGGTCGCCTCGTGAGACAAGACCATCAAATCCGAGAGCTAACTGCTAAGATGGAAACTCAGAGCATGCACGTAAGTGAGCTCAAACGAACGATTCGAACACTTGAAGACAAAGTTGCTGAAATAGAAGCGCAGCAGTGCAACGGGATCTACATCTGGAAGATCGGCAACTTCGGGATGCACCTGAAGTCTCAGGAAGAGGAGAAACCCGTTGTCATTCACAGCCCTGGCTTCTACACAGGCAAACCCGGGTACAAACTGTGCATGCGCCTGCATCTCCAGCTACCCACTGCTCAGCGCTGTGCTAACTACATATCCCTCTTTGTGCACACAATGCAGGGGGAGTATGACAGCCACCTCCCTTGGCCCTTCCAGGGTACAATACGCCTTGCGATCCTTGATCAGTCTGAAGCGCCGGTAAGGCAAAACCATGAAGAGATCATGGACGCCAAACCTGAGCTTCTCGCCTTCCAGAGACCCACGATCCCACGGAACCCAAAAGGCTTTGGCTACGTGACTTTTATGCATCTGGAAGCCCTAAGACAGAGAACCTTCATCAAGGATGATACTTTATTAGTACGCTGTGAGGTCTCCACCCGCTTCGACATGGGCAGTCTCCGGAGGGAGGGTTTTCAGCCACGAAGTACTGATTCAGGGACATAGCTTCCCTGCATTTGTTCCAAAACCAAAAGCCATCTGGAGAAAGCAGTGTCTTTCCTTGCCTGGTTCTCAGTAAGACGCAAACCGAAAAAGAAGTGGGAGGGATGTAATACTCACCAGGGAATGTTGTTCGACGGGTCACTTACCACTTCTTCCTGTTACAAATCTCTGAAGCGGTTTTTTCCGCCCTTGGGAATCTACACGTTCTGTGCTTTCTCAAAAACTGAAGTGCCTGTGGCATATTGCAGCGGCTCTTTTGTCATTTAGTATACCTCTCTGGTGTACCTCCGTGGGCTTTTGCTCAGTGTGTTTGATTGTTGGAAAGCCCAGGGTTGGACTAGAAAAGCTCAGACCTTTTAATAATAATGGACATGCCTTAAAACTTCAGCTTATTTTTATATTATATGTAATATATTAAACTTGAGAATCACTACTGCCTCGTGCTGGTGCCAGCGAGAATTATTACTCTGGAGCTGAGTTCTCATTTTATTTGACCTTGTATGGATTTCAGAGGATTTGAACATTAATCCTTGGAAAGCTTAAGTTCTCATTCACTCTAGCCCCCCTACTCCCAGGGTGTTACTAAGGATACACAGAAACTAGTTGAAACCCTAAATATGACCTTACTTATTTGGTGTAAACACCTTGTCTTCTTATTTAAATATTCCATTCTGTCTGGCTTACATATTTCCTTAGGGCTACTGGTAGCATCTTCTCCAGAGTTAAGAATACTGACAACCACATGGGTACCGACTGCCAGTGTTATGCTGTAAATCCCCTCTCTGTCCGTTCAGTGCAGAGTGAATTCCAGAGAAGGTACTGAACACCTTTTGGTAGTTGTTAATTGGAACAAAACTGATTTCCTAAAAACAGAATTTCTTAATACTTGGAAGATCACTGGAGATAACCTGAGAGGTCATCAGATCAAGGTGGGAAGTCACAGTGGTTCTATCAGGACTTAGCCTGTGTAGGTTGCTTTGGTCCAACAATACTTAGTTGAGGAGGTTTGTGTGGAATGTATTGAAGTGGCTGAAAGTTCCTAATAGGGATAGGGAGAGATGATTTTTTGTGCCGTTGATTTGTTAAGGCCTGTAGATACTAAATATTGACTGAAATTTTGTTCTCAGGGAGTCCCACAGCTAGTATAGGCTCTTAGAAGAATCTGAGAAGACTCACACTCTGTGCTGTTTACACAAGATTGTTTAATGCTGTCTGGTCATGAGAGATGGAATTATATCTTTCAAGGGGCCAAATCAGAGCTCCCTGACCAGCATTGAAGATGAGCCTTAATTTCAAGAGGAAGCCAACGGGACCTTGTCTGTGGAGAAGAAGGTTTCAATTCCAGGTAAACCTAGCAAGTGTCACTTTGACCTTTCCCTGTACTTGTGTTTCTGCCCTTCCTCTCTACCCCGCATTTAGGCTTCTGCTCTGATGCATTCATGTTACACAGTAAAAATAAAGGTCATGCAGAAATCCTGTTCCTCAGAGTTACCAACCTTACCACCTGCTCATCACTGGTTTCCAGTTTACTTGCTGGCAGTTGGTGTCCCTTAGCTGTTGTGCCTTCCAACTAGCTCCTGAGAATCATTGCAGCACCCCCCTCTGGGTTGGGAGCCCTGCACTGCTACTGTTCTTGTGCTTGTTTGTCAGTGAATAATTATTGAGTTCCATTTAAGAAGTAAACGATAAGCTTTTTTTGTTGCATAGAGAAAGTCTAAAGGAGATACGCTTTTTTGAACTATTTTTGATAACTTCTAGTCTTTGTGCTTTCTTAGTATGTTTTATATTTCCTACAATAAACCTATATTTTTATCAGAGGGAAAAAAAATGTTGCCACAAATCATTCAACCCCACCAAAAAAGGAAATACTATTTAAAAACTTCCTGGTCAGATTTCTATTAAAAGCAGGGCTGTGCATTAGGTACTGAAGCCAGTCATTTCCTGCTTTGGTTAGTTTATTTTTTTTTTTCCTACTAACTGTTTAATCCAAACAAAAGCAGTTTTTTGCCTAATTTCAACTTCTAGCTTCAAGTTTCTCATCTTCTAGAATGAGTTGCTGTAGATGTGTTTCTAAGGTCCGCTCCAGCCATAAAATTCTGTTTTAAGAAATTAAGTCCTAACCAGCAGAGCGCTGACAATCCTTATTAAAGGATTTTGCTACTAGGAAATTGCTCTACCTTATTTTTTGCTGACATCATACTTTACTTCAAATGTCGTATCCCATCAGCTGGGTCTCAATTCAAATCAGTTTTTTTTTCACCCCCAAACATGTGGCATTTTGTAAGAAACCAGGTACTTTATATACTGGTCATTCACTGGGAATATGAAATGAAAGTAATGTTCAAACTGTCATTCCAAATAGAAATTTTTGTTAAGACTTGACCTCAGAATCAAGCCTGAGATGGAAAAGCCGGTCTCTTACATTTTTTCAGTCTACCCAACTCAAACATGCCGGCTTCACTCAACCAGCTTTCAAGTGTTTGCACCGTGTATTTTTATTTTATTAACCTTTGAACATGTTGATCTTCTGACATCATTCCTGAACATAGCGAAATCGTTTCCTCTTTTCCCAGAGAGGTCTAACCCAGTGTTGGAGGGAACTGGCCACAAGTCATGTATTTGGCTGTGGGAAAACAAGTCAGGATGTTGATTAGTAGTTCGGGAGTTTTTACTGTCCTTTGGCCAGGACAGCGGTGAAGCTTCCAGCTATCGTACAGGATGATTCAGCTTTTACTGTGGGGGCCAGTCAAGGGAAATGGAATAAAAGGCGAGTTTTTTCCTCTAATGGTGGGCTAATACAGAGATGTTGGATGATACCTGACGGTTTTGTGACAGGTGTAAAATTAAGGTCTCGATTACTGTTTCTGTACCAGTAAAGTCTTAGATAAACTAAGCATGAATTACGAATTAGGAATTATGCATGCAGTTAGAATATATCCTCCTGTAAGAGGAGCAGTTGCTTGTCATTCCTTTATCCAGGAACCCTCCGATCTCTGGTGACTGGAAAACATTTTCAATTAGGAGAGAGGTTTTTCTAACTTAAGCCTTGAAAGCACTGTACTTCAGTTACTCCAGCTCTCTTCTTGGCTTGCCTCAATTTAATTATGAATTTCGTTCATCATTTATATAAAATACCATTAGGTCTCTTTTGTGGTGCCTAGTTTTCCCTGTACTTGTGTTTCTGCCCTTCCTCTCTACCCCGCATTTAGGCTAAATTTTCCAGATTCACATGATAAGTCACAGTTAAGTGTCACAGTTGATGCCATTGCGTTCTATAGAACGGAGATGACACTTCCGAATTCCCAGTCTCCAGAAGTTGATTTGATGAAATCATTAATTAGATGGCTCTCTACAGATTGTGGTGTTCAATTACAGCCTTCACTTTCAGTCACACGCTTGGCAAAGAGAGGCCTATTTGTTTCTCTAAATGTCACCTAAGCCTTTAATGTTTTAAAGCTTTTTCCTCCCCCAAAATTGTTATTATAAAGTTATGAAATACTGAAAAATCATTCTAGATGGGGCAGGCATGTTGAGCGAGGAGATGTGCTCTTTTCTTTCCTCCTCCTAGTGCTCTCAGCTGGACGCTAGCCCCGTGTTTAGGACAAGAGGGAAGGAGAGGCTGACTCTTCTGCTCTCTCAAGGCTTGCCGCTCTGAATGTCCCCCCTGGAAAGGCACCAGAGAACCGTGGCAATTACCCCTCCCAGCTGTGGTTTCTGAAAGGAAGAGCCTTCTCCTGTTAGAGCTGCCTTGCCTCTTCCAGCTGATGGCGTTTATCCGAGTCCTTGCAGGTAGATTTCAGGGTAAGAGCTAAAGGGCCAATGGGAAGAAGAGCACATGGGTTCCTGTATTTCGAGAAAGAAGTGCTGCCAGTCTTAGAAGCCCAGAATTACAGTTTCACTCCTGTCCGAAGGAGAATGAAAATCGGGGGGCAGGGCCAGTGTTCTGTTCACGGTTTCAGCACCGTGCCGGGTTTAAGATACACACTCACATGTTTAGTAATGAACTGTTAATGAAAAAACTGGTTAAATTGGTTTTAATTTAATTTAAATTGGTTTTAATTGGCAGTTTATTTGTCATGTAAGTTTCAGATGGCTTGGTGTAGATGGGTTTGGTTGTTTTGTTCTGTTTTGTTGCTTTTCTCCCCAGTGCTTTCTTTATGAAATTTTTCAAACATGCAAAGACGTTGGATGAATTTTGTAGCAAACAGCCACCACCTAGAACTTACAAATAACATTTTGTAACATTAGCTTTATCGCTTCGTACATGTTAATTTTAATGAGACTTCTTCAAGTTTGGTTTCTCTTTAAAAACTTCAGATAATTAATTAGCTTCAGTCAAGTCATCTTAAACTCTTTGGGCGAACTTGTGGTATTTGAGTTGTAGCTAAAATTGTGGCCTTCACTTTCAGCTAGTTTTCAGTTTGTAAGTCTGTTATGCTGAATTTTAATCTTATTTATTTTGCCTGAAGGGATGCTTTTTATAATGGATTTATTTGAAAGTTCTTGATCAGTTGTGCAGAATATTCTGATGTTATTTTCACACTTGATAAATTATCCAATTAATTTCTCTGGTGAGAATGTAATTTTTGGCCCATTTTGCTTACACAGGGTTCCAGGATTATGTTCCCAGAGGGCTGGAGAAGCAATGTAATTTAGTATATATACCATTAGATTAGAAGCTAAGAGACTTAGGTTTTACTCCTGACTGACCATGGGCAAATCATTTCTCTTTGTCTTTGTGTCTGTCTATTTACTTGTAAAGAGGGATAGAATCTAAAATTTAGATACAATTAAGTAACAGGCAACATTTATTAATGCTTGGATCTTTTAAGAAAGAGGCTTTACGAATCCAGGGAGGCTACTATAATTCTGTAACTATGCCAAGCTATGGGGTGGAAACTGATGTGAAAAATGGAAGCACATGCAGGGGTCAAAGTGTCATCAAAAAGCCTGCTGTGGCTCAGAATTTACTTTGGCTAGAGGAGTTGTGAGCAGTTTTCCTAATCCATCTGGACTCAAAATAATGCTTTGTAAGAGGGAGTGAATGCAAAGATGAGAGCCAGTGGCTCACCATAGACTGAAAACCAGTGTTCAGCGGAAGAGTAGGATATGTGGAAGGGAGGGCTTAAAGGCATTATCCAGATTCACTGCCACACACCGTTCACTGCTCGCTCCAACCATCCCTCCATCCCCATGCCCAACACAGAGAACAAGCCTCGCACCCCACCCCTACCCCGGTCTCCGGTCAGGTCAGTACAACTGGATTGCAGGGTTGGTGGAGGGATCAGCAGGGTCTCCCCTCCATTTAGTAGATAAGTGTGACCTGTTCTTTCCAACCCTAGGTTGTGCATATAGATTGATATTTCTGTCACAAAGGCACTTGGAGATTTTACATTACATCATGTCTTGCTGGTGGTTACAAGAATACGACCAAAACCGTGTTTCTTGAATGGCACCTTCCTGAATGTTAATGTCGACGAAGACAGAGGCCAGACTGACAGTTCTGCCCACTCCCATCTGTTGTGGATATTCTCTTCTCAGCCTGCATTTAGCACTGATAGCTTTACCAAAGAAGTAGTCCTACTTAAAATGAACTATATATATTAGAATATAACTGGTATTCCGAGTGTTTGTTTTAATAAAATAACCACACTGCTTTGATTTTTGCTTTATCTCTGTTTTATTTTGGAGACCAACTCACTACATTGGGAGGGAAGAATGATCCCAGGTACTCGTTCACATATGAAATACAATTAATATTTTGCTTCTCCAGGAAATGGTAAATGAGGATTCATTCTAGCCCTTGGTTTAATCTGTGGTTTCTTCCTTGGTCTTTTTTTTTTTTTTTAAGATTTTATTTATTTATTTGACAGACAGAGATCACAAGTAGGCAGAGAGGCAGGCAGAGAGAGAGGAGGAAGCAGGCTCCCTGCTAGGCAGAGAGCGGTATGCGGGGCTCCATCCCAGGACCCTGAGCTCATGACCTGAGCCGAAGGCAGAGGCTTAACCTACTGAGCCACCCAGGCGCCCCTCTTCCTTGGTCTTTTCAAACTGCATTTTGCTAAGTAAAGTTGGGTTCAAAGAGAAAGAAACATTTCCACAACCATTTTAGGCCCAGTAGAAGCCAGAAATGGCATGGACTTAGTCCTAACTGATAAATGAAAAACTGCAACTCTAAGGGCCAAGGCCATCCCACCGCTCCTTCCTTGGCAAAATCCCCTAGACAGGTTTTTAAGTGATGGTTGCCTCTATTGTGCGGCAAAAAAAGCATTTTTAGGAAGCTTTCTGTGGGTCAATCCCGTCTCTTCTAAAGTAGACTCAGTTTCCCTAAGTGGAACATACAGGTTGGTCAAGCATGCAAGTGTTCTACAAAATGCCATCTTAATTCTTGGAAAGTTCCAAAAGTAAAATACTGTTATTAATCCCAGAATAAGCCATAATTTTTTTTTAAACTCCACTCTAATTTGGGTTTCTTGACACTTACCTTACTTCTAGTCTATTCTTGTGGATGCCTTGTTACAGTTGTCACATTTTTAAAATTACCTTTTTTATGGGGACCAACAGGGGCAGGGTTTGTTCATGAAGTGACGGTTTTAATCTTGTCAGGAAATGATACATAATCACAATAATTTTTGCTTGGTCTGCGTAGGGATTTGCACATTTTAATATAAAAGTGAATCAGCAAGTCTGAACTTCACAGAATTTACACTTTTGAAAACTAATAAAAGCACACTGAGATTCAGATTCCGAAATCCTGAAAAATAATCCTCATCATTACCCCAGACCTTCTCACTGGCTGCTCTGCCCTGATTGTCAGAGGTTGATTTAAAAACAACAACAAAAAAAAGCAAACCCTGTTCAAGAAGGTCTAGTTTCTTAATCCCAGCTGCTTCCCTCTGGCCAGCCTTTTTTTTTTTTTTTTAATATAAATGTATTGTTATTTTTTTATTATGTTCAGTTAACCAACATACAGTACATCATTAGTTTCTGATGTAGTGTGCAATGATTCATTAATTGCGTGTAACACCCGGTGCTCATCATATCATGTGCCCTCCTTAATACCCATCATCTGGTTACGCCAACCCCCACCCCCTTCCCTTCTGTAACCTTCAATTAGGTTCCCAGAGTCCAGAGTCTCTCATGATTTGTCTCCCTCTCTGATTTCTTCTGCTCAGTTTTCCCTCCCTTCCCCACGGTCTACCACGCTTTTCCTTCTGTTCTACATAAAAGGGAAACCAACTGATAATTGTCTTTCTCTGCTTGACTTATTTCACTTAGCATAATCCCCTCCAATTCCATCCATGTCAAAGCTAATGGTGGGTGATTCATTCTTTCTGATTGGCCAGTCCTTTAAGTGTCTACATAAAGCAGACAAAGCCCCACCAGAAGTGCTTGAGAAAGCTAAAGCTAATTTGTCTTTTCCTTTAGAGTGGTTAGGAGCCTGAAAGTGAAATTTTTTTCAAACCTAATCTGTTATTCTCCTGGAGCCATTGTGAAAGAAGAAAGCAAGCAGGTTTCCTGAAAACAACTAGGCTAATAAACCTGAATTTGACTTGATACCTGTAGGGTAGGTGTTTTGCAATATTTTTTTTTCCCTGTTTTGTTTTGTTTATTGTGGTGATCTTTTTTGTTGTTTTTGTTTGTGACCCACAGTAAATTATATACACAGGTAAATATAGAAAGGTGATAGGGATAAATGAATAAATAGTATGTACACTGACTCAGCTGAAGAAAAAGATATTTGAAGCACTGGCTTTTACTTCATCTTGATGCATTCTGGTATTTTCTGTTCTTTTTAATTTTTTTTATTTTTTTACTTTTTAAAAAAGATTTTATTTATTTGACAGAGAGAGAGATCACAAGTAAGCCAAGAGGTGGGGGGTGGAGAGGAAGCAGGCTACCCGCTGAGCAGAGACCCCAGATGGGGGCTCAGTCCTGGGACCCTGAGATCTTGACCTGAGCCTAAGGCAGAGGCTTAACCCACTGAGCCACCCAGGCGCTCAATCTGTTCTTTTTTAAATGAAGCCCCAGAACCCATATGAGTTTATCAGAATACAGCTTGTCTGTTGAGTCAAGATCTGAGGATTTAAAATAGCCCAGAAGGCTGGTGCCTCTCTCTCTCTCTCTCTCTCTCTCAAGGTACTATTTGAATGAAGGGGGGCAGGAGGGAGGAAGGGTGGAGAGTGGAGAGGCAGATTTCTTCCTGATATCTCAGAGTTACTGGCAACATTGAGTGTCTCCTTCATCAGACCATGAGCTTTCAAGGAAAGGACCAACCTTTCTCTATCTCGGTTGGGAATCTGAGACATCTAATATGATCTTGGCCTTCTCAAAAGAGAGTCAAACTATGACTCTCATATGAATATCAAATGAATACAAGTTAAAGATTTTATTTAATTCTTAATCAGGGAACCAGGTGGATGTTATAACCCGTTCAAAGGCAAATCCGAAGAACAGACACTTATGGGCAGGGAATACTTGAATGTCCAAATAGAGGCAAAACTAGCTTCTTTCTTCCTAGCGAAGGGATGTCAGGTGAATCTCTCCCCACAGGATATAATTTGCATTTCTAAAAACAATTATTTTGCATTTCTCAACGTTATCTACAGGACAGATCTGAAAAATAGCTTTCTTGGGTCAGAATCTGATAACCCCAAAGGCTGTGCTCCAGACAAGATAATGTAATGTTCCATCAAAGCACAAAATATCCATCCCCCCCTAGAAGTGGACTATTCTGACAGCTGGTGTGAGGTGACCGCTTGTTCCAGCTCCTACAAAGCTCCAAACTGGAACCAAGTCCGTAGTGCAAACCCCGCTCAAGAACCATGTGGCAGTAGGGGGCAGCAAAGCTCCACTCCTAAAGAAAGCAGCCTTCACAAAAAAGAAATTCGTAAAATTGGATTGACCTGGGGTCCATGGACTGAGTCCCTGGGATTGTATGCAAAAAAAAAAAAGTTTTACTTTGTACATTTTTCTGGGAGGAGAGTCTTTTTTTGTTTCTTTTCTTTCTTTCTTTTTTTTTTTTTTTTTTTGGCTTATGTCTAATGAAGCTACAGAGCACTTTCCCCAAGTATTGGAAATTTCATGTCCTCATGGTCATATTCACAACTTGGTTGCCAAATTAGCTTTAAGTTAGAAACACCTGAGGAGTTATTAGGTTGAACCATACAAAACTGTCATTTTTGTAAGGTCACTAAAAAGACGAATATTGGCAATTTGCTGAGGTTCAACTTACATATACAGATTCCTGGTTGCCCCCACTCTGATACAGCCAGTGGGTAGATGAATACGTGAGATCAACTGCCACCTTCAGGTTGAAATTTAGGAAAATGTTCTGTTGGATTCCAATCCACCCCAAGGCCTAGATGTGTAACCCCAACCTATTCTGACCACTCTGAACAGTGAAAACCCAAGATGGCATTAAGAACCCAACCCAGTTCGCTAGGGGCTATCCAGGGAGTCTGCTCGGAGGACCACTGGCTTCAGAGTCTCCTGGGGTGCTTGTGAAGATGCATCTCATTAAACCCCTTGCTAAACCCCCAGAATTAGATGGCTGGGCCCTGGGCCGGGGAATCTGCATTCTAAGTAGGCTCCCAGGTAACTCTGAAGCAAACAAAATATGAGAGTAGGTAACCCCAGGAGACAGGAGAGACTATGAGCTGAGGTCTATTAGGTATATCAAAGTATAACTGTTAAAATGGTAAAATCGTGGCTCTCATTCAAATATAGAATGGACATGTGTCAAAGGTTTTGTTCAGCTCATGAATTTATGACAGAACCATTAGACGGTAAAGCTGATTCCAAGAGCTTTGGGGGAAAATAATTTATATAAGCCAACAGAAAAAACATTTCAAAACAAAACAAAAGATCTTAGAATAAGATTGCTGGGTTAAATAAGAAGCTAGTTAATATCCTCCAAGCTAATACAACCATAACCTGTGGGGTTATCTTTCCTACCAGATTAAAAAAATACAAAGTAACATGTAACTTTGCAGCATCTGGCTATCATGAAACAATAAATAGCAAAGCCAAACACAGATACATTCTGCTAGAAAATTAAACAGTCCCTGGGTGACTTCGTTAAATAATTCCCCGGTATGACTTTGAAAGGACACTCAGCCCAACTTTTTGCCTTATTTCCAAGTTTTAAACAATTCTTTTCTACAGGGAGCAAAGACAGCAGAACATCAAGTGTGTGGACTCTGTTTCTCTGAGTGAGAAAATTCAGGCTAGAGCAGATATATTCAAACCCGAGAGCCACCTGATCCAGAGAGAGGTGAAAACTGTCAGAAGTCACGTATAACCTCCTTGGATTTATTTCAGACACTAGCCATAATCACTTCCTCTTGCTTTGTAAGTAAGTGTTTTGTCCTCTTTCTAGTTATCTGACTTACAAACTTGTCGTTCCTTGATAATTTCTCTTAGAAGTTCAACTCAATAGCCATTCCCTGATAATTTCTCTTAGAAGTTTAACTCAATAGCCTACTAAGGTTTTTAAGCTTTGTTCTTTTGTGTTTAAAAATTCAGGCACTTTATTTGTTTAAACATCAGAAATATCCTCTAATTTTTATGAAACAATTGTCCACCCCCAGGAGAAAACTTTGAGCTTCATGAAACGTGAACTGGAATAGAAATACTGCATGTCCCAACTCAACCTCCATATTTTTTCCCAACTTCTTTTGCCGTTAGAGGGATAGCTTAGGAGTGAGTGTATCAGTGTTGGAAAGTTCAGCAGGTGTCTTCATTTCAGTTCCTTCTACTGCTTTCAGGTAAAATTAAAATTCAGTCAATTTTTAAAAGTAATCCTTTAGTGGTTTTCTGTAAGTGAGATTACAGAGCTCTTTTCTTCTTTGTACTTTTTTTGTATTTTTCCTTTTTAATTTTCTTAAAACTCCCTTTACTGATCAAATTTATCATTCTTTGAGTTATTGATAATAAGAGCATCTATGATGTATTGGCTCTCTAAGTTTTGAAAACATAATTGAAGTTTTATTTTAAAATACCTTTTCCAAGGGGCGCCTGGGTGGCTCAGTGGGGTAAGCCTCTGCCTTCAGCTCAGGTCATGATCTCAGGGTCCTGGGATCCAGCCCAGCATTAGGCTCTCTGCTCCACGGGGATCCTGCTTCCCGCCAGCCTCCCGCCCCCGCCTGCCTCTCTGCCTACTTGTGATCTCTCTCTCTGTCAAATAAGTAAATAAAATCTTCCAAAAAATAAAATAAAATAAATACCTTTCCTGAGATATGTTCTACGTATCATAACATCCACCCATTTCAAGGTATTTATACACTGATATAACAGTATTATTCACACGAGGCAAAAGGAGGAAACAACACAAAGGTTCTTCTCTGGATGACTGATCCAAACAAATTGTGGTCTATATTTACAGAAGAATATGATTCAGCCTTAAAAATGAAGGAAATTTTGACACATGCTACAACATAGATGAACCCTGAAGACATCATTCTAGGCAAAATGATTCAGTCACAAAAGGATGAATATTGTATGATTCCACTTACCTGAGGGACTATTCAAAGAGGGGGAATGTAAAATGGCCACTGCAGGGGCTGGTGGGGTCGGAGGGTAGGGGGTGGGGAGTCTCTGCTTGCGGGGGACAGAGTTCACTGTGGAAAGATGAAAACGGTCCGGGGATGGATGGTGGTGACGGTTGCACAACAGTGGGAATGTACTTAAAACCACTGAACTCTACACCTAAAAATGATTAGAATGGCAAATTTTATATTATGTGTACTTTGCCACAATTTTTTTAAAAAACCCTGCAATTTCAGATGTACAGCTCAAGTTCCTTTTAGTAACTTTACCAAGTGATGGAACGTCCCCATCAATCAGTTTTCTGTAATTCTCATCCCTGCAGTAAGATCCCTGATGCCCACCACAGTCCATATGGCCCCATTCCTACCCCACCCCTGAAGCAACCACGAATCTGCCTTCTCACTCTATAAATTTGCTTTTTCTGGACTTTTCCTCTGTGTATATGGAATCACACAAAATGTGCTGTTCTGTGCCTGGCTTCTTTCCTTTACCATAACATTTCTGGAGTTTGTCCATCATGGAACATGTGTCTGTAATTTGTTGCTGTTTTATTGCCAGATAGAACTTCACTGTGTGGATATACCTCGTTTCATCGACCCATTCATCCATAGATAGATGCTGACGTTGTTTTTGGTTTTTGGTTTTATGTATAATGCTACCAAGAACAGTCATGACTTTACCTAACCCAGAGTCAGCTTTAACCTTTCCTATGCCGTATGTATGCCTACATATGTGTGTGTAAGTGTGTGCATGTATATGGGTGTGTATATTTGTGTGTGCTTGTGGGGTTGGTTTTGTTTTTTTTTTTTTTTCCTCTCTAATCCAGCAAGACAGGCAAAATCAGCCACATTTCACAGAAGAAAAGAGAGGTTAAGCAACCTGGGAAGTTCACCCAGCTACTTTTTTTTTTTTAAAGATTTTCTTTATTTATTTGTCAGAGAGAGAGGGAGAGAGCACAGGCAGACAGAGAGGCAGGCAGAGGCAGAGGCAGAGGCAGAGGGAGAAGCAGGCTCCCTGCCGAGCAAGCAGCCCGACGTGGGACTCGATCCCAGGACGCTGGGATCATGACCTGAGCCGAAGGCAGCTGCTTAACCAACTGAGCACCCAGGCGTCCCCACCCAGCTACTTTTGCTGGGCACGGACAAAGGTCTGACTGCCCGCAGGGAGAGGGGTGACAGAGGAGAAGTTTAAACTATCACTAGTGGCCTCTGTGTTCTCCAAGGACTCAGACCCTTACCATGCCCTCACTGGCTCTCAAGTGGCAGGTTTTGGGGACCTAGCCTCACAGAGGCCCAGGCACACTGGCGGGGAGCCTCACAGAGGGCATTTCCCTCGAGTGGAACTACTTCATTTCGGGAAACCAGGAGCTCCAAGGGGTCCCCCAGCTAGCTCCTGCTTTTCCCAGTGGCTGTAATTCTGCTTGGTAATTTAGATGACATTTTCCAAGAGCAGAGGAGGAGTTTACCACTGTGGTTAAAAGCGAGGCCTCTGGAGTTGGACTGCTTAAGTTCACATTCTGGCTTCTGCTTAGCTCTGCAGCCTGGGGCAAGTTATTCATCCTCTCTGTGCTCCAGATTCTTTATGTGTAAAATGTAAATAATAATGGTGTCTACCTTACTGGGTTGTTATAAGGTTTAAATGCGATAATAGAGAAGGAGCAAAGACTATGTTGGCACCTGGCCATAGCAGGCCCTGAATAAGTATTAAAAGTGGTTAGTGTAGTTACTTGCTACAGAATTATCCCTGGAGTTCCAGAAGCTTGGAAGATGCATAGGGCCCCTGTGTCCTTCTGGTTGTCCATCAGCACAGCACATTATGCCCCAAACTTCAGTCTGTTTTCTCTGTAGGCTTTTCCAGTGGTGCCTGCCGAGGTAGTAGGAGGAGTGGCAGTTGATGACAATTGTCCCTGAGAGAAAGTTTCCCCCTGGTAGCTCACAGGCAGAGAGGGCTCCCACCCAGACTGTCCATTTTGGAGAACACTTCATTTTGTGGTTTCCTCCAGCTTCCCCTCTTACCCTGACGAGAAGCACATCTGTCCCCCACTCTCTCCTGGGGCTTCTTCTGCAGGAGTCTGCTGCCTGTCCTCCGCCTCAGACATCTTGTGTTTGACGTAAAGACCAGAGCTGGCGGGGGCTTGAGAAGGATTCTCTGGGGGTTTTCTGCTCTGGTTCCCACCCACCCACATAGGCATGGATTCAGTCTGGAGTTGATGAGTCTCTCCTCCTGAGAACTGCTGAGCCCTCCCCTTCAATTCCAAAGGAAGGACTTAGCAGAGCTAAATCTGAAACCAGGTTAAGATGGCACGCTTCAGCAGCAGCTGGCTGACTGAACCAGGAGTGGTGTCGTGATTCCTGAACATGACCATATTCTTGAGAATTCAGACAGAGAAATTCAAAGAATCGGGCTACAGTAGTCCATTAATGGGAAGGTCTCTGTCCCTCTTGGGGATCAGGTGTAGGAAAGAGCAAGCATTTACACAGAAGTGTGAGTGTGTGAGAGATATTCTTAGAGAGTTTAGTCTTAAAGGGTTTCCAGTCCAGAGTCCCAGAAGCACCCATAGAATGTCTTCCGTTTGAGCTAAAACATACTCTTGTGCCCTCAGGGGCCCTCTCCAACTGGTTCAGGCAAACACACCACAGGAAGCAAAGCTGTGATTAAAGCTCATTGGCAAGAGGTCAGACGGAACTAGGTTTGAATCTTCTCTATCATTTTCTTAGTAGTGTGACGTTAGGCAAATTGTTCAGCCTCTCTGAGCTTCAATTTCCTCCTCTAAGGGGGATGATACAATGGACTTCAAAAAAGCCCTCAGATGATTACAAAACACAGTGAAATACTCAGGGTGGGGCTTGACATATAGTTGATGACCAATAAGCGATCATTTAAGTATTAAGATCTCCATCTTCCTTTTGAATCGACCCTTTATCATGACTCTAAATACACAACACCAAATTTCTTTTGCTAGTGTTTACACCATAAATGTTTTTCCACCTTTTTAATTTTCAATCTGTGTCCCAATATTTAAAGTTGCATCCTAATAAATAGCGTATTGTTATTTCTCCGTCTTTGACTTAGACCGTCTTGGTCTTTTCGTTGGAGTGTTTAGCCCATTTACATTTAACATAATGACTGCTATTGTTTGTGCTTGTCTACCATGTTGCTACTGGATTGGCTTTTCTGGGATCTCAACCAAAAGCCCAGGAGGTTGGCCAGATCTTCTCCCCCACTCTGCGGGACTCAAACCTCTGGCTCCTCGGCCGTGTGCAGCCGCTGAAATCTGTTCAGCTCTTATGCTCCCCAGCTCCCCAGCCGCTGTTCTCTGCTGGGCTCAGTTTAGGAGTCAGCCAACACCTTGAGGGAAACCTGTATGCAGATTTCTCACTCGTTCCTCTCCATCATCCTCCCTTCGAGTTCCAGCTACTCTGGCAGCCTTCACCTCTGATCTCAGCCCAGTAAGACAGCAGCTTTCTGCTCTCACCCACCCACTCCTCCCACCCCCACCCCACCCGTGATTTGGGAAAATTCCTTTGGGAAAAAGTGGGATGACTGTCCATTTCACCCTCCTCAGGGATCACAGCCATTCAGACTTGTGCTGGGTGCTCTCCAGCTCCTTCAAACAGTTGCTCTATATATTGTGTCCAGTTTTTATCCTTATCTTGGCAGGAAGATTAATCTGATACAAGCCAGTCCTCTCTGGCCAGAAGCAGAAGTGTTGCACTGCTTCCATTTACTGAGCCCTTCTTAAAACTGCCTTAGAGTGGGCAACCGAAGTTTCTGTTGGCAGGCGACGGACTTGATCCTAGTTCAGTCAACAAGCAGAGGAAGGACCTTATAAGTTGGACCTCAGGGGTGCCTGGGTGGCTCAGTCAGTCAGTGCAACTCTTGGTTTCAGCTCACGGTCGTGGGACTGAGCCCCGTGTCAGGATTTGCACTTGGTGTGGGGTCTCGTTTGTCCCTCTCCCTCTGCTCCTCCCCCACCTCCGCTCCTGCTCTTTTTCTCTCTAAAAAATAAATCTTAAAAAAAAAAAAAAGAAAAGAAAAGTTGGCTCCCAGACAAAGTTGAGATATTTCATTGAAATCGGACTGAAGTTCAGGCATTTGTTAAAAGTTATGTAGCCCTGAGAACCTGCAAGAATTTAGAAGTCTCTATTTACAGCTTTGGATTCTTCTCAGAGGCCCAGACGTAGGCTGAAAGACCGTGGTAAGTAAGAACCAAATTAATGTGTGACTTGGTGAGGGGAGCATCCTTCTGAAGGGAGACTGAAGAACTGGGCGATTGTATTAGACCATTGCCTACAAGGTCACTTCTCTTAGGTTATGAAGTTACTGAATAAGGAATTGTAAACAGCATCCAGTGTCTCTGGGGATTCTGACAAGAGTCAAATTATGCCTCACCAGTCAACTCAAGGATGTGAGGAAGTCACCAAAATTACTTAAAAAGATGTTTTGGGGTGCGTAGGTCAGGGTGAGAGGAATCGCTATGCACATCTGAGGCTGTGGGTCGCATTCCCAAAGGAAATTTCTGGTCGGGAGTAACCTGGGTGAACGGAGAAGATCCGTGTCTTCTTGAGTAGGTGGTGTATCAGCCAGGGTGTAATCAGGGGACAAAAGCCGCATCTACCAACGCAACAGAGAATTTAACATACAGAATTGCGAGTCAGGTATTGGGCAAGTCAGCTGGCGAAGAGGAGACACGGAGGAAATCACAGAAGTGGAAAATGCAGGAAGCAGGTACCACCCTTCAGAGGAGGGAAACAAAAGCCTGAGTTGGGGGTGGTTGAAAGGGCTAAACCCAGGCCGGCTGGGGCTGCTGGCTCTGAGGGCTTGATGTCCTGAGGCCGCCTGTGGACTGCGGGAAAGCTGCGAACTGATCCCAGCTGCCGCCTGCTGGGGCACCTGTCCTGCCCCGGATGTTGACAAGGGCAGGAAACAGGCGTGAACAGGTCTCTGGTCTCTCCTCACTCCCCACCGCCCCACAGACATCCCAGCTGCCCTCCAGCGCCTCCTACAGGCGGAGCCCCACAAAGCGTGACCGGGGTTTTAGACTTCCAGCCCCAGCCTCCCCAAATACGGAAAAGGCCTGACGCTGAGAGACTGAGGACTACAGCTTCACAACCAACAGGCCAGAAAGATTTAGACTCAAGTGTGGGCAGATTTAAAAGAAACAAACGAGAGCGCTAAGACTTTTATGTGAGGAAGGAATCTACGCATAGTCGGTATTTTAGACACATGTGGTATTTAAGAGAATAAGGCCCTGTTCGGTGACAGCTTTATAATTCCATTTAAAAATGTGTAATAGAGTAATTAATTAAGACTTGTGATTTTTTTTATGTTGTCGTCTAAGCTTAAGTAGAGCGTAAAAACATTTAAAGTTTCCCTTATTTATAAGCTTAATTGATTAGTTTCTAGAATTAGTTAGGATTGGGGAAGATTTTATATGTTGTTAGAAAAACTGAAGTACTTAAAAAGAAATATTAAATTTATAAATGTATTTAGAAGTGTTTGAAGTGCTGAGCTAAGCTTGTAAAGAGGACCAAGCATTATTTAAAGGCTCCTCCAAAATTAATGCTAAAGTCTGCTAGACATATAGAATAATAAAATTTCTAAGTTGAACTTAAAAGCCTAAGAAAGGCTTTTAAATTTTTAAATTTTTTTTATTTTTTTAAATAAACTCAATATTGATTCCAAAAACATTATTAACTGAATTATTAAATGAATACTAATTATTAAACTTATTAAAATATTATTTTTAAATCCAAATTTAAACTTATTAGTTTTTTAAGGAAAAGGCCCACTGAAATCTTTTCTGAGTAGGAAAGTGACTGTTCAGGACAAGCGGGATTTCCCCACCCCCATGCCCTCCCCTCAGGAGGTGTTTTTAGAAGTAGCTGGAGAAGAGCAAGAGAGGCAGCTTTGCTTCTCCACTCTCTGGAGACCCTGAAACCATCTTGCCATGTAGCGAGCTGAGGGGGCTATGCCCCTGACTTAGTTGTTCTGCTTCCTCAACCTCTACCAAGCCAGGACACTTCATGGGATAGAGGAAGGATGATCACTGGACATGAGGTAAAAGAACCCAAGCCTCAGTTTCCCCATCTGCAAAATGGCGGTGCTACCTGCCTTGCAGTTGTTATGGGGGTCCGGATAGTACTTGCACACCAGGGAAGACTCTGAAGCTCCCTGTTGCTGGAGCCATCCTGGGTTAGGGCCAGGAGGTTCTTGCCTAAGCACACTGGCCAGGAAGACTCCCACTTACTTCTAGGCAGGAGAAGTTCTTCAAAGAGAAGGCCGTGTGCCAACAACGGGCACATGCTCCAGGCCCTGAAGGACTCTCTCACCGCAGACAGAGAGGGGACACGCCCAGAAGGAAGCAGCTGGCTCGGGAGCAAAGCCGCAGTCCTGTGCACAGGGTTAGCCCTGTACAGGGACTGGCGGCCTCGGGCTGGAGCAGGAAGGGGAGGGGCTGCAAAAAGAGCAGAGGCCTGGCCCCCATCCGTGTTCCCAGGTTGCTGGGCCACATAGCCTCAGAGGGAACATGACTAGGCAGCAGCATGGGGAAGGTCTCTGCCTGTGGAGAAAGGAAAGTGGGTGAAGGTCTATTGTACAAATAGACGGGAGGGAAAGAGTGGCCGTCAGAATTACCACCGTCCCATTAATTCGTCCAATGCACTTGACTTAGAGAAATTTCTGTTTGCTAAGCCCTACGCAGGCAAACACAAATCCCACATATCGTTGCCTTCCTGGGATAGCACCTGACACGTGCAGAGACATAAGTGTCTCCTACCTGGAGAAGCGGTGGGCTGGGCCCGTGGGGGTGGGGAGCGGCAGGAACGAGGTGGGAGGGTGTGGGGGTAGAAGGCAGAACCACCCAGTGAGATGGACACCTGTTCACAAGGAGTCACAGAGCAGCAAAAGCAGGTGGGGGCCAACTTGGAAAGGACCTTGAAGTCATGTTCAAGTGTGTGGATGTTACTGGAAGCCTGGGAGAAGTTTATGTTTTAGAAAGATCCGCTCGGCCATCCATGGGGAGAGATGGCATCTAGAGCCAAAGACAGGGAGTACCCACAAGTCCAGACGGGAGGATGAGGGCCTGACCGGCACGGGAGATTAGAAATCAGAGAAGTCTGATTTCAGAGTCTGAGCAAGAGACTCCAGAATCTTAGTGCGTGTGGGAGTCCGGGCCTGGGTGGGTAGAGGACAAGCTTGAAGGCCCCTGGACACTGAGACCAGCACCGGCCTGCCCTCTGGAGCCTCAACTCTGTGGGGCCCCCAGCACTCCCTATGGTGGCTTTTCTCCTCTCGGGAGAGACGCCGGCAGTGAGGTAAGCAGAGGCAGTGCCCACGAAATCTCGAGATGGAAATCATGCTGTGTTGTCGGGGTGGGACAGACAGAATCATGGGGCCTTAAATGTGAGGAGATAGAATATAGGCCGCTGCGATGCACATGTGAGGGGTTCCCCCCACCGTAACTGGCTTTGACGCTGGAGGAGGTGGCCCAGGAGCCCAGCATACAGGTGGCCTCCAGAAGCTGGAAGGGGGAGGGAATGCATTCTCCCCGAGCCTTCAGCAGGGGCCCAGCCCTGCTGACATCTTGATCGTAGGCCCATGAGACCCGCGTCAGACTTCAGCCTACAGAGCTGTGATAATGAATGTGTGTTGTTTTAAGCCACTCAATGCCATTACCATCTGTGGTCACTTGTGATGGCAGGTCAGGCAACAGAAGCTGTCTGTAAGGCCAGCTCGAGTCAACTGCAGAGAGAACTTTTCTAGCCACCCGACCCAGGATCGCCCTCTCCTCTCCCGGAGCCACCGCATTGTCATTTGACTCCCCTGGGTTGTTGGTCGTTATTTGAAATGCCTGTGTTGACCTGGTCGCCGGCCTGCCCCCATTGGATTGTCCCCAGGAAGAGTGGGCAGGCCCCTTGTAGACTGCCCATTGCTGCATCCCCCGCTCCAAGAGAAGGGCGCTCAACACAGTGGGAGCTGCCCCCCAGCCCCCTACATTCAGTGGGTAGTTGAGCAGCTGCAGAAGCCAATGTGACAGCTCCCCGGTGACGGGGAATCTGCCGCGGCACAGCTCTTCCCCACCTTACAGCCTCAATATTGAACAGAAACGGCCAAGTCCTGCTTTGCATCTCCTAGGATTCCTCGGTCAGCTTGGGTCACACCCCGTTACATGCTCTTACTAATAATAACCCTTCCATCTCAGGTCACCTCGGCTCCGGCCATCCTGGGAAAATCTATGCAGAGAGTAACAGAGTGTAGACTGAAGTCTCCTTCTGCCAACCAGAATCGGAGGGGAGTGTACGGAGAGAGTCCATGCGTCGCGGGAAGCGTCCCCTCCGGGGCAAGCGCTCAGGGAGAGCCCGAGCTGGCTTCAGACAATGACTGCCCTTCCCAGACTTTGTCCGGTGTTTTCCACGCTCCTCAGACAGCCTGCTGGTCCAGGAAATGACTTGCCAATCGCTGAGGATGGCAAACAAAACCAGGGGACGCCGGCTGAGGTACGGCTGTTGCCGAATCCTGGAGCGGAGGCGACAGGAAGAGGGACATGGAGGCAGGAAAAGCTGGCCCAGGGCACGAGGACAGGACGCACCAGGAGCCGGGGGACCGCGGCGCTTGCAGATCCTGTCCAGCCACACAGCACGGGGACAGAGTGACGTGTACAAAACCATGTTTATTGAATCTATTTTGGAAACGGACAACACGAAACGTTTTTGGGTTGTGAGCTCACCCAGAGCTCGGAGTCGTGATAGCTTCCTGTCCTTAAAACGCAGCCCCCAGGAGATCCTAGCTTATCTCACAGAGGGAGAAGAAGAGCTTACAAACACGACAGCTGTCCCTCTCGCTACAGCTCTGATGGCTAAAATGCCCATAAACGTCAACAACATTTTTTTCCGTAGAGTCTAAAAGAGACGCTGCACAGTATCGGGCAGGACATCAAGGGTGAAATCGTCAACTGGCTGACCGTCATCAGCCGTGGAGTGTCCTGGGGTTATCCCGACCCTCCGGTTCTCCACCCAACAGCTCACGTTTAACCCATGACTGCTGTTCTCCTAAAGGAGACACACAAGGCATTTAAAAGCGTATATATCATTCATGTTGTAAACTAAAAAAGCAAACCCAGGCGTGATTAATGACTTTGCCTGGATCAATAAATACTAGTCCCAAGTGCTAAGTGTACCAGTAAGGACAGACACCACCAGTGAAAGAAACCATCACGCTGTTACTCACGGATGTTCTAGATCGCTAATGCACGTTAGTCAATTTGTGGACCTCACCCAACGCAGACACAGAGATGATTTTTTTCGTTTGAAATTCTCCGAAGATCTCCCTGGGGCATTTCTCTTCCACATTCTCTTAGAAGAATAAAAATGAGACAACCTTTTAAACAAACTTTCCAAAGTACAGGCCATCCAAAGCATGACTCTGGTCCTAGTCCAGATCTTCGCCCAAAAGGGATGTGCCGTCAAGGCTCAGATAGGCTGAGAAGGCCTCGTTCCCTGCCAGCCACCTCCTGCCATATTGGAAGCCAAGCTAGCTCATGCCTCATTAACGGTTTCTAAAGACTAACAGGACACCTAGAAGGTACCAGAAGGATTCAGGAGAGCCTTCTCTTTTTTTTCTGGAGCTGTTACCAGTGCGGCCAACAAATACAGGCAAATACAGAGAACAGTGGTTCCAGGTGGACAAAGAGCCCAGACCTGGAGGGAGCAGTGTCAAGGATTCAGCACAGTACCAAAGCCTGCTGCCCCACACAGCACGTTGAGAGCTCAGATGTTAGAAATTCCAGGTACTTCTTCAGTCACAGGGAATGAACATCTCTCTAAAAGGTCCTGCCCACATCTCCCTCATCTTCCCCTGCTATACAGCACTGAGACATTCCATTCACCACAACCCTCTGCTCAAGGCAAACTGAGGCTCCCCACCTCGGTGCTATAGACCGTGACGCTCACAAACACAGGCCACTCTGGATTCAAGTCCGGCTGCTTCCAGCGCTCCGCAGCTGATCAGCCCCAACCACTACCCAGCCTGCACCCTGAGCCACTTCCAGGCTCCTTTCCTAAGAGGGGAGTTGTTTATCTTCTAGTTTGAAGACAAACCCCCTTGGAAATGAGCAGGGCAAGATCCTACGTGCAAATATTTGCAAACTATTTTTTTTTTTTTTTTGAAACGATGCACATTTAAAAAATTCAAGTCAAATCCAGGAACAGACTACTTGGTTGGCATCCACTGGCCCCACACCCCACAGCAGGAAAATGGTCAGTTTCTGAAATGAGAGAGGAACAAAGGCACCAGCTACTCCACAAGGGAGGTTAGTTCTTTGTGCTTGGGAGGAGGCTGGAGAGGAGAGCGCTGAGGCTTCATCAAAGAGGGGGTTTCTCTAGCCGTGTGGCCCCCTGGGAGCAAAAGCCAAAGGCGGCATGTAGGATCTGGATACAGGTGAGAAGGACCCTCACCCGCCGGGGTCAACTCTTCCCAGGAATTCCGAAAGTGTAATAAAGAAGGCGCATTCCCAGCGTCCTGTTTGGCAGGAGCTGCCGTCTGCTCTCACCCCACGCCGAACAGGGGAGGAGAGGTACCGCTATAGGAGCCCCGCGTCACCAGCCCCTACAGGGGAGCTCCGCAGGCCATCGCACCCTTGCCAGCTTCGTGGGCGGCTCATCCGACCTCCTGCTGTCATCATGCCCAGGGGCCTCGGGCGATATGGTCGGGAGCAGCCAACAGCACTAATCTGGCGGAAGAGCCCAGAGAGGAGTATCTGGAGTCAAGCAAGCAAAAAGAAAGCCTCAGGCAGTTGGGTCTGTGTGGCTGCAGAGAGGGGGTCACAGTCATGAACATGGAGAGGTTCACGACCAGGGCACTTGGACTTGGCCTCCAGGAGGAGTCCCTTGGTGAGCCCCCCTCCCCAAGGACCCCAGGGATGGAGCCGTTCTCATGCCCGTGGCAGGCCGGAGCTGGGAAGTCCTGGGCCTGGGCATTCAACCGAGGGAAGCACAGTTCAGCTCGGAGTCCTCCTGGCTGCCCGCGGTCCCCTGCTCCAGGCCGTCGGGGCTGTCGGTGATGTTGGGCTCGCTGGAGCACTGTCGGTGCGGGGGCGAGAAGCTGGCCGGCAGGAGCAGGCACTGGTCCTCCCCGCCAGGCTCTTCACCCAGGCCCGAGTGCATCATGGTGGCCATCGCCAGCAGCTGGATGTCCGAGTGGGCGTTGGCCACCGTGTGCCGCCGCACGCTGCCGCACTTCTCCAGGTAGGCCTCCCCCTCCTGCTCCGTCAGTGGGGTCAGAGCTGTCTCGTTCAGGGGCCGGCTGAGGGCGGTCGTCGGGCAGGCGTAGCTCAGGACCGCGACCTTGGGCCGGACCCTGGAGTGGCGTCTGGCTGCAAGAGACAAACAGGCAAAGGCTGTCACTGGGGAGGGGTGACGGCGGTGCAAAACCGGTGCCTCCGTTTGGGGGAAGAGGGAGGTGGTGGCTCCAAGTCCAGGAACAGCTTGAGGTACAGACCTTCTGGAAGGTCGGGGAGGAACCCGACATGCTGTTCTTGCAGCAATGCCTGCGCCTGCTGGACGCGCCCCCAACCCCCACTCCCGCCAGAGCAGGGCGCCCAGAAGGCTTTCCAGGATGCCTCCCATTCTAGGGCGTTTCCCCTCTTTCTCAGCTGCCTCCTGAGCTTCACTGCATTCACCCTATGTTTCCTTTCGGCCAGTCTCCTCTAAAGGCCTGGGCACTGGCTGGACCAGCTTCTAGAAGACACCCTCTGGCTCTGTTCAGCAGGAAGTAGGGGACTCTCGGGTGACAGCGATGACTTAGCCCCTGAAGCCCAAGTCCAGCTAAGAGGACCTCGGCTATCAAAGCGGGGGCCATGGGACATCCTGACTGTGGACCACACGCTCCTCCCACCAGGTCAAGGGGCGACACCAGTGTTCTGTTCCAGTGATCTGCAATTCCAGCAGCCTTTGGCAGCACCAAGGAACGGGCGAGGCTTCACAGATGGCCCTGTGGAGGCGGACCCCAAAGGGGAGGCCTGGCCACGAATTAATGCAAAACCGCTGCTGCCTGCGTGTCCCCCACATTCCAGAAGCTGCCTTGCTATGCACTCATCTTTTGACTGAGCCTTTTGATTCCTTCTAAAAATGGAGCTCAAGGCATGATATGCTATTAGCCCCACTCTACAGATTAGAACACGGAGTATCAGAGGGGTGATCATTGACCTACGTGCACACAGCGAGGCTGCAGAATGGCTGGGGATGAGGTGAGGTCTCACTGGAGACCCTGCTCTTCCCAGAGACCCCCAGGAAGCAGGCGTAACTAGAAAGGGCTGAGGATCTCCAGGGAAGGGCGAGCCAAGTAGATGGGGTTCCGAGGCAGGACAAAGCGGATCAACGTGTCGGGGAGGACGTACCCTGGAGCTGAGCCTTCCGTACGCGAAACCCCCAGAAGGGGGAGGGACAGCCACTTTGAGCCCCGGGAGCAGCCTGAGCCAGGTCTGAGCCAGGGGCACCATCCGGCCACAGGCTGGCTGGCACATGGAAGACATGCACAAGCAAGCAGGAGGGCCCTTGAAAGCCAGATGGAAGCTTCTGTGATCAGAGAAGCCGTGGGGGCCGGGGAAGGTTGGAGGCTGTGCTCCAGAAAGATGCACATGGCAGTGAGCGATGCCAGGTTGGAGCCGGAGAGGCCAGAAGTGAGGAAAGCCAGGGCAACGACAAGCCTACATCCCCTCAGTCTCCTATGCTCTTTAAGAGGCACCGCCCCTCTTCCCTCCCATCAGCACTGCCTCTGTCAGGGGCCGGCTGGAGGACCCCAGGGAGACAGGGGACTGAGAATGGAGGCCTGAGGACCGATTGGGTTCCGTTCAACCCTCCTCCTACCAGCGCACACCTCCCCCAGCCATCCAGCTGCCCACCCCATCTCATCTGCCCTGGCTTTCCACGGCTTCCACGTCCCTGAGAGCCTGAAGACGCCCCAAAGAAACCCATCCCTTTCTCAGCAGGCAGCAGGGCAGAAGCGTGACGGGGTGGACATGGACAGGATCGTTCAGGGGCCGGCTGCACATGGACAGGATCCCAGGGGAAGACCTGGATTCTAGAGGGAGAGGAAACCGTGAAGCTCAGAGACTGTCCTTGGGGACACGCGGTCCACTCTGCTTTAGTTCACGCCTGGCTCTTGCCGTGGATCTGCAGGGCCCAGACACACTGTCGTCCCTTCCAGAGCTCACGCTCCTAGATGGGCGTGTCCGTCTGCAAGTCTTGGTGGCTCCTTTTTTACATGTCCACATTCAGTGAAGACAGGTTGAAATCCTAAGCCTTAGGACTGAGTCACCAAGTCTGCTGGCTCTGAGCCCCAAGGGAGCCGACAGGTAATAATAATTACTTCTCAAAACCAAAGAATGATATGCAGAGTGTTCCCATCCATTTTCTCACTGCTGAGTCCCAATCTCCCTTTGAAACACCTGGGCTACTCTCACTCTTCCCATTGTTCAGATGAGGAAGACTGAGGCTCGGCCCAACTCTTGTAGGCTCTGAACAGCAGTGCCCAGACCTTCCCCACAGCATGCTACTATGTCTCAGGGCTCTGCTGCTGCCCTCAGAAGAGGCACTCCTCTCTGACGCCACGAACAGCAGACACTATCCCCTAGGAGGTGCCGAACAAGAGGCTGGTATTGGCCAGGAGATGCGGGGTCAGTGGCTCTTCTCTTTGGGGAAGAACTAATAGAAGATAAAATGGCAAGGAGCAACCGAGAAGGAAGAATCTATGTCAAGCATTGGCCGAGGTTCTCTTGGGAGCACGGGTGCTCATACCCTCAACGTTTCTATAATGTTCCCACAGTGTTACAATAACCGTGTATTACATTTATGATCACAAAAATCAATAACTATAAGACAGGCACCAGAAGAGCAGAAAGAAGCCAGGATCCCATTAACGAACCATCCTTAAAAAAAAAAAAAATGCCCTTGAAAACAATTCGTTTGTCTCCTGCCAGCTGTTAGAAACAAGCACCTAGGACTGGCAGTTGCAAAATCTACTGTGGCCCAAACCCTCAACCAGCTGGGCTGGAGACTGGGCTAGACAATTCCGTGAGCTCACATGCAGATGCAGGAAGACGAGAGAGCAGGAGCTAAGCCTGGGCCGGGGACACAGGGTAAGCTGAGGGCCTGGGGGACAGACAGTGGACACACACAGCATCTCTGGAGGAAATGACCATTTGTTTGATTATTTCCGGGGGCCCCAGTCCAGCAGAATGAGCCAGGAAAGGTGTTTCAGATGGTTGCCTGGGCATTACCCGTCTCTCTCTCTCTCTCTCTCTCTCTCTCTCCTGCTGTTATCCCAGAAGCCCGAAGTCCTCGCAGATTTAACAGGGAGCAAAACCAAGAGGCCACTTCAGCTGCTGCTGAGAGAGCTAGAGCCACAGGGAGGGGCAGCTCCCCCGGGACACCTGCCCCCTTCTTCAACAGAAACTCTGACCTGTGATGTGCAAAACCCTGCGGTCACTGCCAAGAGGGAGAAATGTGAACCTGCCCCGGTGCCTGCCACAGGGGCCTGAGCCCAGCGCACGTGCGTGAATGTGTGTGCCCGTGTGCGGTGAGGGATCGGGTCCCGGCAGCCGTCACTAGCTGAGCATCTACTGTGGGCGGGGTACTGTATCACAAAAGGAGGTGCTTCATCGACATGCTCGTCTTCTGACCGTTTTGCAGAAAAGGAACCTGAAGTCAAGATGCTGAATGACTTTGCAGCCTGTTAGCGATGGAAGCAGGGTTCAAGCTGAGGGCTCATGGTGGAGCCCCCGCTTGTGCCCGCTGGGAAGCCCACACACGAGTAACTGTTTGGACAAGGTCAATGAGTACGGAACTACCGAAACACTCTCCTGTACACCTGGAATTAATGCAATACTGTACGGGACCTGTAAGGGAATTAAAAACAGACACGGTCAACCAATGGCAGGGCAGAGGTAAAGGCAGGAGCTCGCTGGGACGTCAGGAGAAGTCCTGAAGAGGAGTCGTTTTGGAGGGACGGGTTCCAGACTGGCGGACGGACAAAACCCAGACATTCACTCACTCGCTCCCTCAGAGCCGAGAGCCGTGCTAGGGCCTGGGGTCCGAAGGGTTACACATGCTCCCCGCTCCCAGCGAGTTGACAGTCTGTGAGGGAGACGGACAGGTCATCAGGCAGGACCACACAGCATGGCAAGGGCCAGGATGTGGTCTAGGCTCCCAGGGAGAGGCACAGTCTCTCTTCCGGAGTGATTCCAAGGAGGCCAGGCCACCCTCTAGCCAGTGCCCGTAAGCCAGCCGGTATCGGCTCTGCCTGGGCCCTAGAGATGGGGCACCTTCTTCCTTCTCTGTGCTCAGCCCTCCGCTGCTCAGAGACTCAAGTAACTCATGCCAGGCCACACAGCAGAAGCCCAGCCCTTGTGGTGTCAAGGCCAAGTTCCTTCTGTGGCCAGCCCCGCCTCTCTCCGTAAGGCTCTTCCCTCTTCATGACTCACAGGAGTGGCCTAGGACTCTTCTGCCTTCTGGGGGGAATGTTTTGGTTCCCAGGACTGGGTGTGGGCAGAACAGAGACCGCAGGGGCCGCTGGGCTGTGCTGAGTCCCCTGGGCAGACAGTGTTTCCTCGATAAGCTCCCACCAGACTCCAGAGTCAACCTCAGACAAGCAAGTCAGCTGCGTCCCCAGTGGGGTCAGGCCACACACTGGGCTGGGAGCGGAGACCGCTACCCACACTGGGGCTGCCCCCCACCTCCCCGGCCTTCTTGTCTATACCAGGGAGAGCCAGGCCCTGCCACTCAGAGAAGGAAATCTCCCTTAAAGAGACAGATTAAGCTGTGGACAGCCCCTGGGGGCTGAAACGTGTCCTTTCCTTGCAGGGGTGCCCTTTGAGCTGGGCGAGGAGCTGGGCCCTGCCAACTCAGCCAGTACCCACCTCCAGCCCTCCTCCTCCTGCCTTTCACACGGGGTGGGGCCTGGGGGAGCCTTTATTCCTTCCTCACTCCCCAGGTGCCCCGCGGAGCTCCGGGCATTCATCCCCCTGAACCGGAGCGGGCAAGGGCAGCTCCTTTCAAAGCCCTGGAGAAGCAGAGCCTAGATGAGGCGGTCCTCCGTGCCTCTGAGGGGCCCCCAGTTCCCAGGCCTTTGATCTCCCAGGCGCATAGGAGCAGCTGCCACAATGTGCGTATTGTGACTTCCGCACACCAAGCCCACCGTGGGCATCTCTCTCCGGGCCCCGGGCACCTGGAAGCCCACGAAAGCCTACTTGTCCTGAGGAGAAGTTACAGTATCTTGAGGACGAGGGCCCTCCCCCTGGAGACATAACGGAGGATAAGATCAGTGGGAGGCCAGGGCTTCTTGGGGGGAGAAACACAGCACGCTGAGTGTTCCTGAGTGTTTGCTCCGAGGGCCCCGGAAGCAGCCAGGCCAGCCGCCTGGAAACTCTGGGAACTGGAAAAGTAGGATGTGGGCCTGGCCTCTGACACATTTTTATTTACTTATTTTTTATTTACTTTATTTACTTACTTATTTTTTACTTATTTATTACTTATTTTACTTATTTACTTATTTATTACTTATTTTTATTTACTTATTTTTTAAAGTGTGTACCCTTCCTCCTCACCACATCCCCACTGTTCTGGGAAGGTGACTGCTTTGGAGGAGAACCGTACATCATACTGTTGCTCCAACATGACTTCAACATGAGCCTCGGACTCCTTTCTCTCTCTCTCTCTCTCTCTCTCCCTCCCTATCCCCACCCCTCCCCCGCCACCCCAAGCCTTGCAAGTTCAGTGAGTGAGGCTCCCTTCAAACTCCTCGGCCTGTCTCACAGCAAGAGGGCCTTTCCAAGCATCCTCATGGAGTCAAACAGGCCTGGGCAGGTGCCCCTCCAAGTCCCCCGGGAACCCCTCCTCAGGAGCTTTCTTCCCAAGTCGGAGCCTGCGGTCAGCACAGCAGCCACCCCTCAGCAGGCTGTACAAGGAAGACAAGCACCTGGGCGGCACCTGCAGCATGACAGGCATCTGGTAAGTGGTGGCTTCTGAGATGAGCCCTCCAGCTGTCTCGGACCATGCCCAGCCCCTATGGGCCCTGAGTGGACCACGGCAAACCCTTCCTGGGGCTCTATACTCTGGCTGGTGGTCTCTGCGCTCCTCTCCTTCAGGCAGGACAGAGGTCACAGTCTCCATTCTACTGAGGGGAAGACTGAGGCTCAGGGAGTCCTCACTTTATCTGGCAAAGGGGTGTCCTCAACAGGGAAGGGCTCCACCGTGACCATTTTAGCTGTTTGGTTTGCAGAGGTTCAGGGTAAAAGGTCTGGCCCCGGAACCCTTCTGGGCTGGGGAACCCTTCAGCTGTCCCTAGGTAAAAATCACCATCAGCTTCTAGAAACTGACAGGAGTAGGCAGGGGTGAGGTTGGAGCATGCAGGAGAGCTGCTCAAGTGTGACCAACGTGGGGCTTTGAAATCCCAGCTCCAACAGCCATGCGACCTTAATCCTCATTTGTCTCACCTGCAAAATGGGTACACTGGGGCCCACTCTGTGGGAGGGTATCCATCCCACCCAGCAGAGGGTCTGCCCAAGAGGTAGTCTGTGGCCGAGCCTTCCCCAAACACAGGCCACTTTGTAACTCTGAAGGTCTTTCAGTTCCTCAAAGGTTCCAACCTCCTGTTCCCTACTCCCCCTACCCCAGAGCCCTCCCAAAGATCCTTCCCTTTGCCTGGGACAACTGAGTAAATGGGGACGGCAGATTAACTCAAACTCATCCTACAGGACACATCTCAGGTATCACTTCCTTTGGGGGGGCCTCCCCTGATCTCCCAGTCCAGGTGAAGGGCCCCTTGGCTGATGAGCTTCCCCCCACCCCCAAGAGTCCCTGTACACAGATGAATCATTGTTTGTGATCTATTGTTTGTGACTTCCCCCCTGGACTGTGCACGCCACAGGGCAGTGACGGGTCAGTCTGAGTCACGGGTATACCCGCAGCACCACACCTCACACGGCACCTGGGGGAGGGCCTCAGGACACATTTGCTACAATAATAATAAAACAATCAAAAAGAGTCTCTTTCTTCCCCTTCTGCCCTTCCTGAGACAACAGCCCAGACATGAGGACCATCCTTGGTATAAGAAAACCTCAGGTCTTTATCATTTGCCAAAAGTATGTATTATTCTGAGTTTAACTGGAAAGCCAAAAGCATCCCTTCTTAGAGTAAATACTCCTGAACAAACTTCCAAATCTATCCTTAATCCTGGTTCTAGGCCCAGCTGATGGCCAGGTCCCCGCCACGGCCCAGTTCACCGGCTTGTATCCTGATATCTGCCCGATTCCTCCCGCCATAGACAGGTTAGGGTTAGGGCTGAGCCAGAAGGTGGGCTCCAGGGAGAGCAGAGAAACGCGGCAGTCTGCTCGTGGCTGGGGAGGAGGGGGGACAGTTTTCCTTCAGCTGGCATTGTCACTCTGGCTTGCACCAGCTCCTGGATGGAATGAGCCAGTGATCAAGAAGAAGGTGGGGTGGGGAGAAGAACCCGGCAGGAGGGCTGGGGCCAGCACCCCAGATGTGTGGCAGCTGTGTCTCCAGAGACACATGAAGGGGCCAGGAAACCTGACAGCCAGCCCCGCTTTTCCTGCAGTGGTGAGGCCCAGGGAGGGGCGGAACCTCGCTGGACACAGTTCCTCCGCCCTTTCCTTTGAAGCTCAGCTACAGTTCCACAGAATCCAGGAGAGCGGGGCAAAAGATTCCAATTTCAGGGAATCTCTTGGTGCCTCTGCACCTCTGTGTAGGTGCTGGTCTCCCCTGCCTGGGGTACAACTGCTTGTCACCCACCTAAATAGATAAGTTTTTGAGTGCTGCCTACTATATGCGAACCAGCATTAAAGTTGCTGCAGATAGCAGCATTTGGGGGGCTCTCATTTCAAAAGGTAACTGAAGCATGTGTCTTGTGATAAGCCTATTATAGGGCTATTTGTGCATCTGGACTGCAGTTTCACAGAGAGAAGGAACAGATCCCATCCACCTCTAGATTCTCCAGGGTGCCGAGTGCAGAGGCTGATGCGAATGCTGGCTTTAGAGCCACCAACAGGACTTGCCCCCCATCGAGGAGCACCTTTCCTCGGCATTTAGGCCTTGGCAGTACCTACAGACAAGGAGGGGGGTAACAGCAATTCCATTTCATCAGGCCGAACACAAAACGAGCTGTTTTCCCATCTCAAGCTGCTTTCAAGGGAAAATCCACTACCGGTGGTTTTTCCACTCAAGTGCGTGTGGGGGGATGCACGCACCCAGGCAGTTTCTGGTTATCACGTACGGGAAAATGAACACCGCAGGCACACAAAAAAGATCAAAGCCACGGATCAAAGATGCAGATCAGACAAGCAAGACCACAGAGGCGTAGCATCAGTCCCCCGGGAGGGATCGTGAGGAGGGGAGGTTACCGCGACCCAGGTCATCGGGAAACACAAGTGATTATTAACACGCGCAGATCGGCCTGGACCCGCAGCAGCAGCAAAAAGCTGGCGACACCGTCCGGGCTCAGGAAGACATCGCTGGCCGCTCTCAACGGGGATCCCCACAACCCAAGAGCCTCGCCCCTTACCCGCCATGTACGTGGGACCCGAGACGCCGCGGTCCTCACTGATGCCCAGGAAGGGAGACACCACTTGCTTCACCAGTTCCTCCAGCTGCAAATAACCCTCACTGGGGCCCGTGGGCTCATGAACACTCTGGAAATAAACAGCCGAGAGAGACAAAGGTCAGTCAAAAGCGGCCAGGGCCAGCGGGCACCCAGCCAGCAAATCCCGATTGCCCTCCTGCTACATTGGAAGCGGGGACACCAGCAGGCAGCATCCTTGTGGCTGGAATGAAGGAATCCGAGGCCCAAAGCCTGAGTCACTTGCCACAGGTCACAGTGCTCAGAACTGTGCCCCCACAGCATCTCCTCCCACCGGGCCCCAGCCACGCAGGGCAGACGGGACACGCCAGCTCAGGGCTGAGGTCTGACGGGTCCCGACCACAGGACCCCACCCCACTCTCAACAGCAGCTGCTTCACGCTCGGCAGGCACTTTGCACACGCACTTGACACGGACCAAAGCACAGAGGTCTCTCAACAATGCAAGAAGCCAGATGCCCCCGTCATCCCCCTTCTGCAGACGAGAAAGTTAAGACCCAGAGGGCTCGTGTAACCCAGGACTGGAATGCAGGCTGCTTTGGCTCTGAGCCCCTCTTACCGCTACTTGTTAAGGAGGCTAGAAAAGAACGGGGAATAGAATCTAGCATCAAGATGAAGAGTCGGTTCAAAAGCCCAACAGGACAGGCGTCCTCAGGGCTAAGCCTGGGCAAACGCCAACTAACACCAATGACCATGGTCAAAAACAAAAAACGGGAGACCAAAAGTGACCCAGGTTCTCCAGAAGACCTGCAGACTCTTAGGGAATCCAGTTTCTCTCTGGAAAGGACTCTAGAAGCCTTGCTGGGTATCGAGGAGTTGGAGGGGAGAAGAGCTGTGCTCAGCCCAACCGGATGTCCCACCAAAGTCTCACATCGGAAGGGAGGGTACATGACCTTCACTTAAAGAGTAAGAACCCCCCACCGTGCTGGAGTTTGGGGGGATGGGAGGAAAAGATGGAAGTGGGAGGCTGAGGCCAGAAGAGCCCGTCCCACAGGCTGGGGATGCCTGGGGGAGGCGGAGGCTCCCTTGGATGCCAGCTGACTTGGCCCATGTCAGCTCCTTCCCCCAGGGACAGGGAGGGCTGGGGGCGGTGGAAGGGAGGGGGGTTGGCTTAAGGAAACACAAACAGGCTAGGGAAGGGGGTTACGGGGCAGAAGACTTCGGGATGGGAGGGGGTCAGAAGGGAGGACATGCAGAAAAAACAGGCCGCAGTGAAGGCTGCCCAGCACTGCACGGGGGTGAGATGGGGGAGGCAGGAGGGTTTTCATGGCCCCTGGGCTCTGACACCTGGCCCTCGGCCTGGGCTGATGCCCTGGAAAATCCAGCAGTGGAAATGAAGGGGGAAAGCACTTCAGCCAGGAAGGGACTCCTCCAGGCCGCAGAAGGGAGAAGGGAACCTTCCTCGGGCTCCCTGGAAACCACTCAGGACTCAAACCGGGGCAGTTTCCGCCCCAAAACCACCTTGACTGGTGTTCAGAGCTGAGGAGACTTTTCTTTCTCCTTCAGTTTTTTTCCTCCTTGATATTTCTCCTCTGCCTTATCGCCCCAAGCCTTCTCTCGACTCAACAAGAGAGGGACAATGGAGAAAGGGGAAGAGACAAGAGGTGGGGTGAAAATGGGTAACACGCGCATGGTTTGGAGCTGGACAGTTTTCTCCCAGGGCAGCCGCGGACAACCCGACTTGCACACAGCCCTCAGCCCAGCCGCCAGGCTGACCCAGCGCAAAATGAAAATGTGGGTGGGATCCCTTGTGCAAAAATTACTAGGCATTTCAAGACGGCGATGGGAGAAAGTAAACCGAGCATGGGACCCTGCTTGGCAGGGGACCCCGGGTGACTGCACGGGTGCCCCTCGGAAGGCACTGTCCCAGGATGATCTCAGGACCTGGCGGCACATCCAGGAGGAACCAGATCCCAGGCTCAGCCTCTCCCTGGGGGGCAGCCTGGGGACAGAAGCGTGCCACCCAGAGAGCAGGGGACTTGGCAGCCCCTTGCATGTGTTGGGGAGGGAGGGGCTTGTTCCAGGACATCTGGAAGAGCAGTGGAAAAGGGACACCTGAAGGCCTGGGGAATGGCTCTTTTCTCTGTATGAGGGTCAGGCGAGGAGAAATCAGCTCCAGATCTCGTGACACTGGGGCAAGCGGGGGCCTGGGGAGAGAAGGGAGCAATTCTAATGACTGGGGCCCCAATTTCCTGCAGTGGGCATGGTCCCAGGGCGTTCAGACCCAGCAGCTGCCGTCCCGCGGCTCAGGAAGATAGACCCGGATGGGGCAAGGATCCCTATTCGTCCCTGTCACATTCCCAGCTCTGGGCTTTACAGTTTCCAGAGTGAGGAAGAACAAGAGCCAGGACTCATCCCACGAGACCCTCCGGGAAATAGTGCCAAATGACCAGAATGACAGCGGACCATCTTAGAAGCTTCTACCGTCTCTCCCAGGACCCTAGGGCACCGTAGGAGGGAGGCCGTGGTACCTGAACAAGGCCGGATGGGTCGATAGAAAGACCAAGGGCTGAGGGATGGGTGACAGTTTCACTCTCTTATAAATTACGATGTGATCCTATGATGCTCGACCAACTCTGAACCTTCACCTCATCTGCGAAACTAGGAAAACAAGGACTGTCCCCTTGCTCAGCGTCCCAGACTCCTGTCCCAACCACAGAGCTTCTCTGTACTTCCTTCCCTTGGCCAGGAGAGAAGTCCCTGCGCGATGGTCACCATCAGGGGACTGGAGGGAGGCCAGAGGCCGGGTCAGTCCCGCTCAGGCTTTGCTAGCTGTGCCATCCCTCACCGGACATGTTTCATTAACACCTACCACGTGCCTACCACGTGCCTACCACATGTTACCACGTGCCTACCACATGCCTACCATGTGTTGGGTGCTGAAAGCATAAGAGGGAACACGGACGGACCTGCCTTGACTGGAAGATAGCTGTGGGCCCCGGGAGACAGTGTTCTCAGCAGAGGGAACCCAAGTGCGAAGACTCTGCTGCCGCAGGGGGAGACAAAGGGACCAGTGTGACCAGAGGCTCCAGGTGAGGCCAGGGAGGTGGGAGGACCAGAGGCCGGGACATAGATCAGGCCATTTTCCTAAGATCACTGGGAACCCCATAAACAGCAATGGGGGCTAGAGGTGAGGGTGGGTGAAGGAAGCGTCTCCTAGGCAAGCAGGCCAACCCCTGCGGGGCTGCAAGGGGATGATGGCAGCCTTCCCATACGGCTGTTGGGCTGTCCCATATGGGAACATGGTGCATGTTTTTCACGAGCACAGACAGAGGCCTTCCTTGGCTGCTATCGGCAGGTGGGGGCCCTCACCCCTAGTCTCCCACTGAGAACAAAAATAGCACCCACAACAAAAAATCACCTCTCATCCTTAAAAAAGCATAAACAGAAATAAGAAGGGGAAAGCTCAACTTCTCTTTCCCAATCTTCCCATCTGAACCCCAAAGGGGTCATTGTCTAGACTCCTCACTGAGGATGCAAGCTCCACTTTACACTTCTCAGACACGAACCCTCCCCATATTTTCTAGACCCTCCTCCTTCCCTTCCTGCCCAGAAAACACCCGACCTGGCTCTCCAGCCAATGACAAGTATCCTCATCTTATTAGGTAACTCGTGCTCCTCTGGGACTTCAGGGAAGGAGGAGAAGGCCCAGAAGGGCGGCCCAGCTCAGGGACCCAGAAAAGAACAGCAGCTGTTGATATAGAATGGGGAGGAAGAGGCAACCATGTGGGTCATTTCTCAGTGGAAACACGTGAGCTGCGTGTGTGATGCCACGTTTGGCCACGTGCAAACTGAGGAAGTGCACGCAAGTCTGCAGAGGGAGGGGGAGAGACAGAGACACTCGGTCCAAGAGACACCGGCCAGGTCTTCCCGGCGTTGGAGAGACAGGGAAAGACCAGCAGGTAGCGACAGGCTGGCAGCTTTGGGGTCTGCCGTGGTCTCGCTTCTGCTGTAGACTTGGGATGCCCACCTGTCCCTAGGGAACCTTCTAGTGACTATAGTCTGGCTCCACTCACCTGCAGGGGGCGCTTGCTGTCACGTGCTCCTTGTGGCTCACTGAGGAGGGAGCATATCAGCTCCCTGAATGACAGGACCCTGGTTCTCTGGCGCCTCCCCCACCCCAGCCCCCAGCGCCAAGCCACGTCCCCCAACAGCTGGATCCCAGCACGGAGCACAGCCTTACAGATGCAGCAAATGAACACACGCACTAAGGAACAGGAATAATGACACTCTAGCAAAAGAGCTGAACTAAGGTGCTCAAGTCACCCAGTCCCATCCCCGTGCCATAGGGTCTCTTCCCAACCCAGCCCGGTGGCCATGGTCCCAGGGGGCCTCACCCACCTGCAGGATGAGCAGCATCTGGACGATGGACGGGGGCGGCGGGGACCGGGCCAGCAGCAGCACATCCCCAAGCTTCACCTTCAGCAGCACCAGGTCACGGAAGCCCAGCAGGGAGATCTGACGGATGGTCAGCTCCTGGCCCTGGAGAGGAGAGAGGGGGCAGCACTGGGACATGAGAGCCAGCTGGACAGGCCACCAACATAGGGTCCAGGACGCCCAGTATGAACAGAACACCAGGATGGGACAAGACAAGGTACGCGCAGAACTTGGGGAGCGGGGTGGGGGGGTGGATGCTGCCAAAGAGTCAAAGACTTGGCCCTGGTCCTCCCCAAGGAAAGCTTCATGTACAGTAAGGCGTGACTCGACCCGCCTGAGTAACCCAAGATGATATAAGACACATAAATGGGGACCATGTTGTCATGAGTTTGGTGGGGGGAGGGGCGGTCAGGAAGGAGGAAGAGAGAGGAAGATGGGGGGAAACGAGAGAAAAGATCCACACCCCACCCCACCCCCTTCCAGGCTGCTTCCTCAACTCTGCTCAGTACGTGAGCACTTAGCCTGCACCAGGCCAAGAAGGAAAACACACGGACGAGTCTGACCACGCAGGGTGTAGGTGGGGGCTGGAAATAACTAATAATCCTAAGAGCTGACAATTTACTAAGCTCCAGGGGCTAGGCAGGACTTTCAATATTTTAGATGGAACTAACACGATTAATCCCCACCCTTCGCGATAGGTACTGGTATAAAACCTACTTCACACACGAAACCTCTTGAGCCCAGAGTTATGGTTCTAGCCCCAGGGTAGAGCCGGATCTCAAACCTTAACTCTTTGATTTTAGGGCTCCCGAAGTTTCTCAAAGCAAAGAGAAAAGAGGGTCTCTCTCCTAGACTCCCCTCTGTGCGTATACACACCGCACACACCAAAAATGGGCTGCTCCTGGCAGAGCCGAGGAGCTCGGAAAGGACCTGCGAAACAGGATGTCACTTTTCATCCCTCAGGTCCGCCAAGGCTTAAGGAAGATCTACATTTACTAGAACTCCTCAGGGTTTCCCAGAAACACACAGAGTGCTTTTGTCTTCCCTGCATCCCTTCCCCTTTGCCCGCTTCTGTCCCCAGAGGTACACACAAGCGCCCCTGGCACTTTCCAGGCTTGGGTCAAACACCCCTTCTTTGACTGCCTTCCCCGCATGTCTCCAATGGCAGCGGTGCTCCCCCCAACTTTGCCTTTTCCAAGGCAATGCAGTCCACACTGACCTCTGACCTTATAACTATCTGTACCCTCGCTTCCTCTCCCAAGTTCCTTTCACTTTCTAAGGTAGGAAAATGAAGGCAAGCTTCCACATCCTTGAACACAGTAGGTCTTCAAAACCCCGTCTGTCCACAGAGGAACTAGGTCTGACACAGACACCTACACAGACAGGTGCTCTAAGGAGGATCGAGCTGACCTGACAGACATCTCGGTGTGTTACTAACAGCAATGAGGACCCCTCACTCCAGGCCTCTCAAGGTGGGCGCCTGGGTCAGCAGCAGCACTTGGGAAATTGTGTGGGGGACAGGGAGTGGACAGGGGCAAGTCAAATATCACTGGAGCTTGTAATTTTCCAAGAGAAGCAGCTGGTAACATCCCAGACCCACACAACCGGGATCCTGCCTGGATATATGTCAGTGAGGGCCCTTCTTGGCCATCCGGTGACCGCACCAAGGCCACGCCCACTCAGATGCCACACTCCCATTCTAACCCATCCAGATACCCACACCCTGGTATTCCGTGCTCATGGGGTCCTAAGACAGACACTCAGGTGTACACACCCCCTCCAGTAGAGTTGCCAAATAAAATGGAGAATGTCCAGTTGAATGGGAATAATTTTTTAGTAGAAGTATGTGCTAGATTTTGTGTTATTCATTGTCTATCTGAAATTCAAATTTAACTCAGCATCCTATAATATTATTTGCTAACTCTGGCCACACTATCTCCCAGGTTGGTCTTCTTAGGACCCAACGCGGGCCTAGGAGTGACCACTACCAGGAGGGGAGACGTCTGTGGGGATCGGAGCTTAAATGACGCCATACACGCTCCAAACCCTCTCAGAGGGGCACAGGACGGAGCTGAGGAGGGGATGAAGAGACCAGTGAGCTAACGGTCAGAGCTCTTCTGGAACTACTCGGGGCAGGCCAGAAATGGGATACGGACTCTGTAGGCATAACCCCCCAATTTTTAGATATTGCTATATATTTAACAGAATTCCAAGTTCCCATACAACACCATCCAGAGCAAGAAACGCCTGTGGGCCCTTATGTCCAGCACACGTCACTGCCAAGGGCTGTGCTGCTGCGGGGCCCCACACTCGCCCTTCAACAAAGCCCCCATGAGATCTGCACCTTCACCCCAACAGGCAGACCGGGGGCAGGGTAAATGGAGGATGGAGATGTGAATCTTGGGGAGAATGATCTATCAGTCAACCTGACCGCAGGGGTGTCCACTCTGAGCGGGCAGTGACCAGTCCTGTTAACAGCCTCTGCAAGAAGGTGGAGGAAGTCAACTCAAGTGTTAGAATAAGCTCCGGTCACAGAGTAAGAATACCAAGGAGGTGCTGCTCATTTTTCGCTGGACGTCCCATATTTTGCAGCTGCAACAGAGCTCTGCACAGAGAAATGAAACCAGTTCGCCCAAGCCCAGCTACCAGTGTCCTTTCTGCTCCCTCCCGTGGCTACTCGTCTTCAGGCATCCATCCTTTATGGAAGGCAAGCAACATGATTCCCTTCCCACAATCTGGGACAACAGCATCCGTGGGCTTCAAAGAAAGGGAGGGGGAAGAAAAGAGAAAAGAGAAAAGTCTCCCTGCCCCATCTTCTCTACTTCTGAAACAAACCGCTCCAAGAATATACAGGCAGACTCAAAACCAAGAGCATGACTAGAGCCTACAAATTGCTGGTTAAGCGGGCACTCTCCCTTTGCTTGAGGTTAGATGCTAAACATAGACCAGAGAGCCCTCCAGAGAGCGCCGAGCTCCTTAGCCAACTCAGGCGCCCAACGTCCTGCCTCTGCCCCGTTCACCAGGAGGCCCCAGCTGGCCAAAGGCCAAGGAAGGAGACAGAGCGCCGAGGCCGGCAGGAGGTCGTTCCTCAGTGAGACTGACCTGAACTGGATAAAATATTGCCTGCAGGGTGGGGAGAGTCTCAGTGAAGAAGTGGTCCCACACTTCAGCCAGAGCCTCAATGCGATTTTCACCTACACGAGGGCGAGAAGATGGGAGGGGAGAAAGAAAGAAAAGAATTTATCATTACTTGCAGGACAGGCAGAGACAGTCCCGTGTCAAACGCAGCTTGGGGACAGGGCAGCTTGGGGACAGAGGTACAGAAGCAGCTCCTTATCTACATTTGCCCTGGGAGGCATTAGTACAAGTAAATGTGGGATTAGATGGGAAGACTTCACGGAAAAAAAGACAAATACGTCTTCTATCCCCCGTGCCAGAAAAGGGAGCTGAAGTTTGGAAATCACATGACCATTGTGCCATCATGGGAATGGTTACAACATTCTCAGGCACTGCGCTAAACAACTTATCTATAGGTCATTTCATGAGTAAACTCATGACTTCATTTTATAGGCTCAGAGAGGCCAAGGGTCTAGCTCAACATCACACAGGGAGAAGGCAGAGTGGGGATGCCAGAACCCATGCTCTCGACAGAGTTAATCTGGGAGGATCATGGGCACAGTTATTTATTGTTTTCATTTTCTAATCATGACAACACTGTTTTTGTTTTTTGGTTTTTTTTGTTTTTTAAATTCTGGATTGGAGCTGTCAGTACAGGGAGAAGAAAGAAGGGCCTAGAAAGTACCACTTCCACCCACTGGTTTGCAATAACCAGGGGCCAGGTGAAGGGTGGGACATGGCACATTCGGCAGTGGTCACCCCCAAGACACAGGACCCACCGGATGCTGCGCCTACTCTCTCGCCCCTGGGACCCAGAAGGCTGACCACGGTCAGGCACCAGTCCCGGGCTGCCTCTACACGGGTCACCCCAATGCCACCGGAAGGCGGTGCCAGAAACTTTGCAACTGCAGGAAGGCGGGCACGGGCAGAGAGAGGGGCCCGCACAGTGGCTGCTTTTTAATGACCTAGATGACAGAGCTGATGGAGCACTGTCTTTGCTCATCTGAAGCAGAGAAACTGGGTCGGCCAAGATTAGACACCGAGAGATGCACTTGGCAAAACCCTGCCAGTTCCACTGAGCAGATCTTGAAAGATTCATTTAGCATCTTCCGCCTATTAATTTAATGGACAATAAAAGCAGCGGCTGAGAGAGAGAGCAGAGCAAGGGCATAACTAGCAGCGAGCAGGGCTGAAGATGTGCAGAGTTTGAAAGGTCAGAGAGAAACACACTAGGGGGGGAAATGCAAATCCATAGCACCCTTTAATTTCCCTCCTGGACTGCTAATTACAGTCGGTTGGAATTGCTTATTGACTTCTCCGTCCCCTCCACTAGAACGGGAATAAGCGCATGAGCCCTGTCCGTCCCGCTCACCATTATTATTTCTAGTGCTTAGCACGATGCCAGACGGATCCATAAATCCATTTTTAGGAATCTTTCAGTAAATGAATGGCAAGGACCAAGTGTATAGGTTTTCCCAGATGCTAAGGCCAGTGCGTGAAAGGAGGTTACCATTTAATCCAATATGGGACAGGGCAGAACAGGACTAAATAATTCGCTCTGACATTTTCCTTTGCTCTTAGATCAAGAAAACCTCTACAAAATGGGCATTCTGGTGGGCAGGGGGCAGGAGTCTGTTTCCTTCTTCTGCAACCTTACCCTTGACCTTTGGGCCCTCCTATGTGGATTTTACCTCAGCCCTTGGTGCTCATCATGATCCTTCACACCACAGGGCTTTTGCATGTGCTAGTCCCTTTGCCTAGACTGTTCTCCAGCCCCCACCCCACTCTTTGCCTGACTTACATTTGTCTGTCCCTCTAGTTTTAGCTCCAATACTGCCTCTATAGCAAAGTCCCACCCACTGGTCAAACCCTCCCCCTATGGACTATAGTCTCGGTACCTGTTGCAATTACAGTTTAATATTTGATGATGATTTGACAAGTATCTCTCTCCACCACTGGTTGTGAGCTCCACGAGGGCCTGGAATCCTACAATGGCTTTGTTCAGCACAGTGTCCCCAGCACCTAGCAAAGTGCCTGGTACGTAGTTGACCGAAAATCAACGTCTGAATGCACAGATCTTTCCAAACGCAGGCTATGCTAGTTCACAGCAGGGAGGAGTTGAGGAGGTCAAAAGGAACATCTGAGATGTTAGCTCTCATCCTAGTACCCAAGAACAAGGTGAACCCAACACCTGGATAATGTCCTTCCCAGGAGAAAGGGCTCCTCCAGCTCCTTTACATGATGGTCTGTATCCTAAGCCTTCTACGAGGCAGACAAGCAGAGGCCTTCTGGAAATGGAGGACGGGAAGGGGACCCCTGCAGGTCAGTGCTGGTGCCTACGGACTCTCCTCCACTACCAAGACAGAACACTCGTCGGCACACGAGGCAATCCTCCCACCCAGCAGGAGGAAGACACCTCTCCTGGGAACCTGGGTCTAATTGCTGCCTTCAAACCTCACAGAGTAATGGACGTTTTGGAAAGCATTCAGAGGAGAACATCAGACAGACACAGGCTAACAAAACAAGGTAGCCCTGGGGAAGAGAGTTACAAGTAGGTGACTTCACCTTCAGAAAACAGCTCAGAGGACTCAGCTTCCTGCAAAGATGAAGGGTGACTGGATGGAACGTTCTAGATAGACACCCTACAAACACTTAATGGGCCACAGGAGTTTTGACCGCCGCACGTCTACAGAAGGGGAATGAGAAACTCCTCATGGTCAAGGTTGCTAAAGCTGGGGAAATGTCACTGGAATTATCGGGACAGAGCCTGCCCGGAGAGGAGCTGTGTGTGTTGGTTCTGCGGCTGTTATGCTGCAGGTGCATAAACAGGGAGGTCTGTTCCATGAAAGGATGGATACTATCCGTGGTTTCTGAGCTACGTTTTATAGCCAGAGGATCCGGGGCACCTGGGTGGCTCAGTGGGTTAAGGCTCTGCCTTTGGCTCAGGTCATGATCTCAGGATCCTGGGATCAAATCTTGCATCGGACTCTCTGCTCAGCAGGGAGCCTGCTTCCTCCTCTCTCTCTCTGCCTGCCTCTCTGCCTACTTGTGATCTCTGTCAAATAAACAAATAAAATCTTAAAAAATATAGCCAGAGGATCCTTGTAGCTGAATAAAATAGTTCTTGGAGGTGTAGTACATAACATAAAAAGTGGGGATGGTCAGAAGACAGGCAAGGCCCTTACAGGTTTTCCACAGGCCCCTTGGCTGTGCAGTAGAGCCGCTCAGACGCCTGGACGAGAGCAGTCCTGGAACACCCGGCCCAGTGCCCCGTAGGGCGCTTGGGGGGCAGAGGCACAGAACCTCAGGTGACTGGCATTCCTGAGCCTTCACTCCAAATGTATTTATGGTGAGCATCGCTCAAATGAGAGGCCCTGAACTTCCCTTTAAAATATTTTATTTATTTATTTGACAGACAGTGAGAGAGGGAACACAAGCAGGGGGAGTGGAGAGGGGGAAGCAGGCTTCCCGCTGAGCAGGGAGCCCAATGTGGGGCTCGATCCCAGGACCCTGGGATCATGACCTGAGCCGAAGGCAGATGCTTAACCACTGAGCCATCCAGGCGCCCCTGAACTTCCCTTTAAAAGCACCATACAGCTCCAGTTTTGCTTGATATCCTTTTCATGAAGCTGGTTTTCCACGTTTCCAGGAGCTTGTGATAACTCCCCAGATGACTTCCAAGCAAACCCATGGCCACAGACCATGTGCTTCTCTTCCCTCCCTTTCTGAGGCAGCCACCTCCCACACTGGTGTACCAGCCTGACCCCAGCATGCAAAAGGGGCACAGACTTCTTCTCATCAAGGCCAGTCACTTAAAAATCAGGCCTTGGCCAGGGGGGCGCAGGACACCTAAGTGGCTCTGTGGGTTGAACATCTGACTCTTGAATTCAGCTCAGGTCATGATCTCGGCTTGTGACATCGAGCCCCGAATCAGACTCAGCACCGGGTGTGGAGCCGCTTAGGATTCCCTCTCTCCCTCTTCCTCTGCCCCTTCTCCCTGCTTGCATGAGGGGGCAAAAAAAGGCACACCCTCCTGCCCGCTATGTCTGTGTCCAGTAGTAAATCTGTAGTAGTAGATTTGACCTCCAGGTAGAAGTTTCTAGGCTAGAGTAGGGGAAAAAAAAAACAACCCCATCTGTGGACCTACTACATGCCAGATAATGGGGTTACACCTATTATATTCCTACACTTCCTTTCAAAATCGAAATCAGTCAAGCAGAGAGAGTCAATTATCATATGGTTTCACTCATTTGTGGAGCATAACCAATAGCATGGAGGACAAGGGGCGTTAGAGAGGAGTAGGGAATTTGGGTAAATTGGAAGGGGAGGTGAACTATGAGAGACTATGGACTCTGAAAAACAGTCTGAGGGGTTTGAAGTGGCGGGGGGGTGGGAGGTTGGGGTACCAGGTGGTGGGTATTATAGAGGGCACAGCTTGCATGGAGCACTGGGTGTGGTGAAAAAATAATGAATACTGTTTTTCTGAAAATAAATAAATTGGGAAAGAAAAAAAAATCGTGTCATTTTAAAAATGATTTAAAAAAAAAAATCCAAAGAAACTAGAAACTTGCCAAAAGTCCCCCAAGCAACAGGCGGTGAGCTAAGATCAGCATCCAGCTTCTCAGGATCCAGAGTCATGGGGCTGGTCAATTCTTGCCTTGGTCCCACCTCCCACCTCCACTCGGTGCCTCTCCATCCTGTCCCATGGGCTCTAAAACGTTTTAAGTCCAGGAACCTTCCTTTGCCCATCAAATCAGACCTCCTGCGGCAGGTACCTGCCCGGTAGACAGTCCCCCAAATGGGTAGGGGCCTCCTGTCATAGAAGACCTCAAGAAACATGAAAAAGGCCAATTGAGAATAGCCTGGATCAGACCAGAAGGAGCGGCGAGGCAGGATCTGGAGCGTAATCAATCCCTGCCCAGGAGACCGCCAGCACGCCCCCACCCCCGGGGAGAACCCTCAGCAGGGTCTCTGAGAAGACCACCCCGATTCCACAGGACTTCTCAAAATACGGACCGGACACACACTGCCGCGAGCGGCCGATGGCAGGGGAGTGCGGCCGCCTGGCTGGAGGAGACACGGTCGGCGTGAATCACTCCCTTGGAACCCGCCACTTTTGGACAGAAGCATTTCAGCTGTCCAAACACCAGAGGCTGAGTCACAGAGCCCGCTGTGCGAGGGCTGCCTTGTACTTGCCTTCGCACAGCTTAATCTTCTCCTCCACGAACAACAGGCCTTTTGCAAGAAGCTGGTTCTGTCAAGAGAGAACAAAGAAGACAAGGGTTGGGCTACTGCACCGAGTGACAAAACCTTCTTCCACTTCCAGTGGCTGAGGGCGCCAGGTTCTAGGCACTGGCAGGCTCTGAAGCCTCCAAGTCTGAGGAGACTTTTGTCCTCTTGGAGGATCAGGCTTCGGGAGAAGTCAGCGAGACATCCCGCAGCAAAAGAGGGAGACGAGAGCCAAACCCAATGGCCATCCCGTCCCTCCAAGCAGGAAGGAGGTAGGCCTCGCGCTTGGCTGGCCCTGTGGCACCCAATATCCTTTGAGCCCTTAATCTAAACTCAGAAGAGGGAGCGCTGAGGTAATGGGAAATTAGGCAGAAATAATATTTTTCAAAAAAGATATATTTAGGGTTTCTCACGCTAGCATGAAAGAGACTGTGTGCAAAACTTCAACCAGCTGTGGGTATGTGTCCGTCCGTGAGCATGTGTGTGTTAAGCTGTGGAAAGGGAGAATAAGGTTAAGTCTTTTTTCTTTTTCTTTTCTTTTTTTTTATTTGACAAAGAGAGACACAGTGAGAGAGGGAACACAAGCAGGGAGAGTGGGAGAGGGAGAAGCAGGCTTCCTGCTGAGCAGAGAGCCCGACGTGAGGCTCGATCCCAGGACCCTGGGACCATGACCTGAGCCGAGGGCAGACGCCCACTGACTGAGCCACCCAGGTGCCCAGGTTAAGTCCTTTTTCAATTGTACTTAACAACTGTTGAGTGTTCTGTGTATGTCAAAGGGTTTACAGCCTTCATTTCACCTAATTCCAACCATCCCGAAAGTCTCCTCTGGTTGGTGCCATCACCCATAGTTGGCTGATGGTCAGGAAAGACACTGCCTACAGGGGACAGAGCAGGGCTTCCTGGAGCCAGAAGCCATGTTCTCTCCGCTCCACTTTGCTGCCTTCCGGCAAGTCTTCCCACCCAGACCCCTTCCTTCCCTTGAAGGGCTACAGCGGGTCCCACAAGAAGTAGAACAGCCTCTCCACAGGTCACAGAAGCTCCGAGAACGAGGACGTGCTGGTGCCTCTCCACCTCACCCCATATTATCAGATTCTCAAAGGTCTATGTTTATGGCATAGGGGGCCTGTGGGGATATGACTCCTACACAAAAAAACCAATGCATTTCTTAGTATACTCCTTTATAAAACCCTACATGGCCATGATGACAAGAGCATGCACAGCAGAGGAGAAAAAACTTAGATGTCAGATGGGTTCAAGTCCCAGCTCGGCCACATTCTAGCTGTGTGATCTCGGCCTTACTTCCCCTGATTCTTGAGTTCCTTATCTTTAAAATGATACCCAACCAGCAATATCATAGAGTTCATGTAAGAATTAGTCACTGTAAATACACACATACACATGTGGTCTTTTTTGTCCTTAGTACTCAGTGGCAATGGGCAGTGATGAGCACAGCTGCTCTCTGAGCCCATCTGTCTTCACAAAAGGAGTGGGAGGTAGAGAAAGTCTGTAAGAAATGAGCCTACATCAAGTATATTAAAATATTTTTAAAAAGGAGCAACCACATTTCTGTGACTCATACATATAAACCAAATGTCACAGATCCTATTAAATAAAACACAAGATATGGGGTGCCTGGGTAGCTCAGTGGGTTAAGCGTCTGCCTTCGGCTCAGGTCATGATCCCAGGGCCCTGGGATCGAGTCCCGCATCGGGCTCTCTGCTCAGCTCCCTCTACTCTTCTCCTGCTCATGCTCTCTCTCAAAGTCTTTTAAAAAACAAAAAACAAAATAGATAGGATCTAACTTCAGAAAGTAGCCAGGCACTGTTTGGTTTCAAGATGGAACCCCAAATTCAAGTTAGAGCGACATCTTATGGGAGAGCACCAACTCTGTTGAAGGACGAAAGAAATCAATTCCTTTACAAAGAACAGCAACAAACAGGTAATTAAGGTGAGACCCCAACTGTGTTCTCTCCCTTCCAGCCCAACAAACGAATCCCAGCAGCTTCTGGGTCAGAAAGCAAGAAACCACCACAGCACCCAACTTCAGCTCTCAGAAGCAAGGCTCTGTGACAGCTGAGCTGGACAGGAAAGGGTTCCAGAGAAGCTTCCTGGTGGCAATCGCTCCATCGGCATGCTTCTGGGCAACTGGGGCCTCAAGTCCCTGCCTGGGTCCCTTTCCCCCATGAGGTTCTCAGAACATCTCTGGGAGCTCTGTGCAAGGGCTCCTGATGCCATGACTCCCTGTCACCACCTCTAATGCAGCACGGATGTCCCAGGCTTTTTCCAAAACAGCCCTACAAGCCTCAGAAAGCTCACGTCTCTGCGATGCACCCACAGATGAGATCCAGCCCCCCTCTGAAGGCAGCTTTCGTGAGTGTGTCCCATCACCGCGGTCATGCACACGTTCAATGGCACGGGTCGGGGAGAACCGGAAGTACTGGGAGGTGGACAGAGAAAAGCCTCGTCTAGGTCCTATCCTGAGTTAGTCAAAGAAATGAATTCAAACCCTATATCCTCTGTGCTAGGTCCTTAGGGGTGAGGAACGTCTCTTAGTTTAGTGCCCGTGGCTCTGAGAAGTGTCCCAAACACAGCAGATGCTAATAGACATTAGCCGAGTGTCCATGTTGCCTGTTTGGGGGGTAAGATCATGTTGAACTTTTTTTTTTTTTTTCTTAAAGATTTTATTTATTTATTTGACAGACAGAGATCACAAGTAGGCAGAGAGGCAGGCAGAGAGAGAGAGAGAGAGAGGAGTTAGCAGGCTCCCCGCAGAGCAGAGAGCCCCACGCGGGGCTCGATCCCAGGACCCTGGGATCACGACCCGAGCCGAAGGCAGAGGCTTTAACCCACTGAGCCACCCAGGCGCCCAGATCATGTTGAACTTTTAAGAAATCAAGATAAGAGACAGAATGTGTATAAGAGGGAAGAAAGGGAAAAACAGTCTCCCTAAATTTGTTGACATTTCTTCATTGGTAAAAATCACTTTGTCTGGATCTTAGAGGATAAACTTCTTTAAAAGACGGCCCAGACTCTCCTTCCTTCTCTCTCACATCTTCCCCCTTCAAGGAGATACTTGGGGAAAAAACAAAACAAAACTTTTTTTTTTCTTTTCCAAGGAAAAGAAATTACTTGTGGATTATAGAGATGAAAAAGAAAATTTTCATTTAAAAATTCTCATGATAGGGGCGCCTGGGTGGCTCAGTGGATTAAGCCTCTGCCTTCGGCTCAGGTCATGATCTCAGGGTCCTGGGATCAAGCCCCGCACTGCGCTCTCTGCTCAGTGGGGAGCCTGCTTCTCCTTCTCTCTCTGCCTACTTGTGATCTCTCTGTCTGTCAAATAAATTTTAAAAATCTTTTAAAAAAAATTCTCATGATACGCAGCATGGCAATCCTTAGCTTAGACCAAATAGAGCACCGAAAACAGGCTCGGGAAGGGACTGAAGGGAGCATCTAGTCATTCTGCCGTATCCCCAGCTCTGTGGTCGAAATCCACTGGTCACACACAGTTCCGATGGCATGTGTGGACCTTTCCCAGGAAAGGAGTCTCTAGATTTTCTTCAGCACGTGTGCACGGAGGAAGGATCTCTGGGGCCAGCCTAGCCCACAGCCCCCACCCCCTTTGGAGAAGCACCTGTCATCCACTTAATGGACCCGTGCCCCACTGTGCAAGTTCAAACCCCTTGACCCCAGCCTGTAGCGTCCGCTTAGCCAGCTGGCCTGGTTCCAACCCCACCCCTGACACAGGCCTCAGACTGAGCCAATTGTATCTCCTGGGAATCTGCAGTCAGGCAGGACCCTGGGGAGGTTAGGGTCCTGTGTGACTGCAGGCCTCATGGTCTGAAGGGCCTCCCACTTGGGTTTAGTGCCCTGCAGTTACCATTTCAATTCTTAATATTTTTATCTTTGAACTTGTGTATTGTAACTGAAATTGGATAGGGCTATGCAGGACGTGCCAAGGCCTGGGGCCTCAGCTCCTCTGTGGTCCTGCCTCTTAGCACCTCCCCAGGAGGGGTTTTCAAGATCTGCTGTCCCTGCGCACTTGTGGCTGACCCCGCTGCAGGGTCTTCTTTGCCCTGCCCACCTCCCACTATCCTCCCATTCCCGATGGTGGAAAGGGTCCGGCCGGTGGGTGCCCAGGCACAGGTGCAGGGAAGGGAGAGTTGGGTGCCCGCCTTGTAGCATCTCGGGGAGGGGCCTGGTGCAGCCCTCCCCTCCCAGGGCTCACAGAGCTGTGCCTCAAGTGATGGTGGCTCAGTGTGGGGGGGTGGGGGGGTGCGCCTTTGGCCACCCTTGATCTGTGTCCAGAGGGTGCAAAGGTTACAATCTCTTCAGAGGTCACATGGCCACCATGGGTTACAACAGCAAGCCCATAGGAAGACTGATTTACCCACCCTGGCCATGACCAAATTTTTATTTTGCACTCGGCACTGTAAATGACGAAACCCGCCTTGTCTGTCGGTCACTTTACCTAAGGATATGCCACCTGATATCTGTGGGGCTTAAGGCTACTGAGACCTAAAACAGTGGGGGAGGGAGGAACCAGCATTGAACTGGGCATCCATTGTGCACAGCCTGTCTTTCTAGGCACCTGTTCTCCCTGGAACTCACCTCACCGCACTCCCAGCCCTCGACAAGAGCCCAACACCGGAAGGTACCGAGTGTCTGCTCGCTGCAGGCAGTGTGGGGCCAGAGCTGGAAAGAACCTAACTTTCCTCTGGTCCCACTCTCCGCCCCATGGCAGCAGGACCACCACCTCCCCAGGCCTAAGGCTTCAAGCTAATAAAACACATTAAACAGCAGCCACCTAGGAAACGACCTGGGTGGGACTTGGAACGAGGGTCCTGGTCACTTACTGCTTCACCCCCCCCCCGGAAATGAACTTAACGGAGGAATACATGACACTTTGTTGAAGTGGCAGACGCGGCTGGGTGTGAGAAACAGCTGACTTGTCTATTTTTTCTAAAGCATCAAAAAATAGGCTGCCCACAGAAAAGTGAGGTTCAGCTAGGAAAAATGCAAAAAAACAAGGATGTCTGGGGAAACGCACCAAAATCACCCAATCTTGAGTGGGCAGGACAGATTTGTCCCATCCCGCCAACGGGATCATGGCGGGATCATGGAGGACAGGCAGGAGGAAGCAGTGGAGGGCAGAGGAGAAGGTGGGCTTGTCACCAGTGCACACCTCCAGTCCACTCCCACCGGAGGGACTCAGGAAAACAGGGAACCCGTTAGGCTTGGGGGTGGGGAGAAGGACATGGACCCCATCTTCCGAGAGGAAAGAACTTTCCACATAGCAGGGATTCTGTAGATGCTAAGGCCACCGGCCACCCTCCGCTTCTACTGCTTCAGCAGTGATGATGGTGGTGGTGATTATGGAAGGACAGGAGACTGACTTACTGGTTTTCACTCTTGTCAGGCACTGTATTAAACCCTCTGCACGCACTAGCTCATTATACCTTTGCCAGCAACAATGCCTGTTTTACAGATGAAGAAATCGAGGCTTAGAGAAGTAACCAGCAAATGCAAGACCAGAACTGGCACCCAGGTTGGTCTGAATCCAAACCCAGGTCTTTCTCCCATTCTATGCCCCTGGTTTATTTTAGCAATAATAATAAAAGATACAAAGACACAAATCACCATATGCTGACTGTTCCCTTTATACCAAGCACTTTGCCTATATAACAACTCCTCTGGGAACCACAACAAGCTTTTGAAGTCGGTACCATGATTATAACTAGCGTACCACTCAGAAAACTAAGCTCAGAGAGGTTGAGTGACAGGCCTGAAGTCACCCAGCCAGTAAGGGTTCCAGCAAGGACCAGGATCCAGATGTGCCTGGCAGAAGGGCTGGTGCTTTCAGCCATCATGCTCTCCTGCCCTGGCACCTGGAGAGGCTGCTTACCTCCTTGCCCCCAGGAGAAAGCAGAGGAGATCCTCTTCCGGCTCACACACGCCCGGAGAGGTTGGCTTAGCCACCTCAGGTGAGGTCACTCAGTCCTACCACAAAGCCTCCATCCAGCTGGCTCATTCCTGATGCCTGACCCTGCTAGCAGCGTCCCAAATTCTGCCTCTCCAAAAGTACTTTCTCAGGCCTCCCTCTCTGCGATCCACTCACGGTCTAGCAAAGCAAACACCTGGCTCCCCAGCAGATTCCAATCCCAAACGAGACATTCCTTCTGATCCCAGAGGCATCTAGAAGCACGCCCCTCTGCCTCCAGAGAACGTGTGTTACCCAACAATTCTACTCCATGCATGTTTCCAGCGATAGCAAGGTCTACAGAGGTTCCTGGCGCTGGCACCCAGCCAGTGATGAAACGGTGGGCCACCTTCTTTCCCCTCGCAACTCTGCAAGTACAGTCATTGTCCCTAAGGACGTCTGCATTTCCTGTGAACCTCAATACCTTCCTAGATAAGCAACGAGAAGGCTCATAAACATGACTCACCCCCAAGCCTGGAGAGTTCCTAATAAGCCAGTCCTGGTGTGTGTTTTGCATGTATGTGTTGTGGGGTGTGTGTGTGTGTGTGTGTGTGTGATAAGACCAGACAGAAATCCCCAGCTGGAGTGAGAAGAAGATTTAAAACTCGGTACAAATGCCAATGCTTCATTTAGCCCTGCTTCAGGGGTCACTGAGAGGGTGTAATTGGGGTTTTAAAAAAGTTGTTTCACAAGGAAACTTGGAACAGTCCATGTTTGTTTCACTGGACACAAAACAAATGAAATTTAAAAACACTGAAACTTCTCTTCCCTGGGGCATCCTTGAACATTTAAAGTACAATCCAGAAGATTTTTCTTCTGTGGCCAGATGGCCTGGGTTTGGATACCTGCTCTGCCTTTCCCTAGCTGTGCGACCTTGGACGCCCTCCCTTCTCCAGGTTTCGGTTGCACAAGAACAAAATCTTCCTCATCAGCCATCAGGAGGAATAAGGGACATGGCCCAGGGGAAAAAAGGTTTAGAGCGTCTCTCAGAAAGTGCACAGGCATCACAAGTATGGACAGCGGGGCTCAGGGTCCACACTTTCTGCTTCTCTGAGTCTGAGGCGGGGCCTGAAAAAATGCTTTTCCAACACACTAGCAGGTGGCGCTAAAGATGCTGGTCCGGGGACCACACTCTGAGAACCAGGGGCTTAAAACAATGCCTGGACCATGAACGTGTGAAAATGTTAGCCATTGGAACTATTATTGCTTTCGTCCTCCTTAGAGCTCTTCGCCAGCCTCGGAGAAAGCTGCCCTGGTGCTTTCCATGCCTAACAAGTATTTCTCAGCCCTTCCAACTCAGTCTTTATTCCTCGTGGCCACAAAACGGCTGCAGTGTCCCCACATCCGAAAACTGTGTGCATTTCCAGCAGCCCCCCTCCATCGGGGCCCTGAGCCTGGCTGCTGCCTGCTTTATGGGAAATCACCCAATTTCATACATAATGGTTTCCTGAAAACTCATGCAGAACGAGACACTTGCATGATATAAGGCAGAGCTCTGCTCCTGTAGAGCTAAGAAGGATTATAAAATCCCTAATTATATCTCACCCGCACCTGACAGACTTCTAGCGTTTCGCACCTACGTGTTCCTTGTTTCTCAACTGAATGTGCAGTACACCAAGGCCAATGGGGCTAAACACCCGCCACGTCTGCGTGCCCGTTGAGTTTCCTCTTGATCTCAATTATATGAAGACTTACGGTTATCAATTTCACGGGACCCATCTTTTCCATTTATCTTCATAAAATCTGAGACAAGTACACTAAAAATATTCGGATAATTGCAGGGGTTTCAGGTAATTGCTGAGGGGATGAAGTACGGCAGAGCTCCTGCAGGGTAACCCAGCGGGCAGGCAGGTGGCCCCCCACTGAGAGCAGTCTGAAGCATCCAGGGGTCCCTCTCACAGCTGCCAGACGGGTACCACTCCCTTCTCTCCCCTCACAGCAGCCAAGGAAACCTTCTGCCCCCCACCCCCACCCCCGCAATACTTACAAACTCCACAGTGCCTTTCTTCCACATACTGGCCAACTCCAAAAGGCAACCTGCACCGGTGTTCTCACCTAAGGGCATCGTCCCCTCCCCTCTTGTCTTTTCCCTGGAGCGCAGCCCACTTGTCCAACGCCCCATCCCTTGCTAGCCTCTGTCCCCCGATCCCTTTTTTCCATTTGGGGAATCCCACTGGTTGGAGAAGAATTCCCAGGCTCCACAAAGAGGAGCTGAAACCTTTCTTCTCTATTCCAGTTGGGTTTGTGGGGGAAAAAAAATCACACGCAAGTGATTTTCCCCACTTTTATCATCACTCCACCCAACTAGCTGTGGATTCCTACCAGCCCCATCTTTGCCCCCTACAAAATCTACTGATTCCGGGCCTCTCTGGAAGCCTTTACCATCCATGCGGGTTAAGTTAACGCTAGCGTTTCAGTTAACACTACATGGTGTAGGACCCATGTGTCTTCACCTACATCCCTGTTGTGTCTGCATTCTCTTACTCCACAGGGACCACGAAGCTTCCAGGGGTCTCCCCCCTCGGCTCTGCCAGGTGCCATAAGCCTTCAATGAACCTTCCCTGATAACGAGGCACTAAGGAGGAAACGGGCCTCCTGGGACTCTTACAGAGATGGGTAACAGGGGGAGGTATTTATAGCAAATGCTACCAAGCCATCTATGCATGACCTTTTGGCATTAGGGTGACTAAATGTCCCCCTTTCCTAGGTACTAGCTCATTCAGAGCCACTGAGGATAGACAGAGTTTCTGTATCAAGTGAAACTCCAGTTTCACCGAAAGGAATTTCACTTTCTGGGCTTAGGGGGAAGCTTACAGCACGGCCAGCAGATACAGGAGCCCAGAAAATGCTCTCTGCAGCTCCTCCCATCCCCATGCCCCGCACCACCAAGGTGGTTAACCACTAATTAGGTGACAGAAAAACGCAGAGCATTTCCTATCATCAGTTTGCAAAGTTATAAGGAACCAATTATCCCACAGAGCTGTCTCCATGACACGGAGTTCCCCTGGGAAACCCCAAGTCTCCTTCCAGGAGCAATTCAAAACAGAGGGCAACAGAAAAATTCAATACTGGAAATGTCCAATTTTGGGGGGCCCATGTCTTCTGGAAATCTACCTGTGCTTCTGTGGCTCAGACGGCCTGTCTTCTGCATGTGCGGACACATGATAAGCACCGTGTTTCCACCTGCTTCCCCTCTGCCTCCACCTCAGGTCATGGCCATCATTCTTCACTGAAGATACCCTTGCGTGACTCTTTCTTTAAAGCTACAACATGAGGGGCACCTGGGTGGCTCAGTGAGTTGAAGCCTCTGCCTTCGGCTCAGGTCATGATCCCTCCAGGGTCCTGGGATCGAGCCCCGAGTTGGGCTCTCTGCTCAGCGGGGAGCCTGCTTCCTCCTCTCTCTCTCTGTCTGCCTCTCTGCCTACTTGGGATCTCTGCCTGTCAAATAAATAAATAAAATCTAAAAAAAATAAAAAATAAAAAATAAAATAAAGCTACAACATGAGAATGTTTACTTTCAGACAGAGTCACAGAGAAGACTCTGCAAGTGGAGATGTCCAGGCTGGGGGTCTGGGTCCCAGGCGATGGGTGTCCATGGATAAATGCAGACGGCCAGGAAGGGGTCATCTGTCCACAGAGAGGAGCCCAGTGCGCCAAGAACCCATTTATCATCTTCTTGGGCAGCCACATCCACAACATTGGTGTCTTACCTGTCCACCCCTGGGTTCTGTTCCTCATGTGTCCCCAGACCTCCCCCCCCCCCTTGCTGGAGAAATGTTCTTCCTGGAGCCCATTCAGACTTTCCTTCTTGAAACTGTATCTGCCTGTTGAATGCGAAGGCTGGCCTCTAGAACCCTCCCTCCTGGATGCCCCTCCCCCTCCAGCCTCCCTCCTGGAGAGTTCTACTTGGTAAGGCTGGTTTTGGGACCAGCCCATTTTTGAGCAGTGCCTAGCAGGGGGCTATCCAAACCCCAAATCTCTCTCCAACCACTTTCAGTCTTTGGCCATAGCCAGGGCCGCTTAAACGGTTAACTCTTTGCAGACTACTTTTCTTAAATCCATCCACTTTTTAAAACACACACGTTTAAAAATGAAATTACAGCAACATCATTTGCCATAAATAGAAGGTAACTCAACCATCAACTCAACACACACGCACACACAAAAAAGTTGTGAAATCCTAATTAGTGTCCCTAGCTGAATGTTCTACGTTTGAGGCCTGCTCTGTCTTCCTGAAACACCATCGCCAAGTCCCACAGAAGTGTAAAAGACCCCGGCACAAACCAAGACCCTCTCTGGCGCAATCGGCAGCACTAAAGGAAAAGGAAGGGCAACACTTCCCGGCCACGAAGGCGAGTGTTATTTAACGCCCCCGTCTCCACCATCTAAAATCATCTACCTGCAGTAGACAACCCCTTCTTCTCTCCCAAGAAACTTTACTGAGCATCTACTCTACGCCAGGTACTTTCCAGGGGCTGGGGAACCAGACACCTCTTTTTATAAGGGGCTCTGCTCCTCCAGGAGACTTCAAACCTACACTTTAAAGAGACAGCTAGACAGCGCCCAGGCTAGCTTTCCCTCCAGTCTAGCACCTTACACTAAGGAAAAACCCAGATTCAAAACTGTGAAAATCAGCTCCCACCCACACCCCCAGAGACTCACTATTTGCCAAGCAGTTTGTCTGATTAAGCTCTCGAAAGAAAAAAAAATGACGTGTGGTTATTAGTTAAGTGTTTGGCATACTTTGTAAGCAGCATTAACCGCCCCCAAAAACCTCAAGGCTTCCCAGATAAACAAGTCCCCACCCAAATGCCCTTCCCCACCCATCCTAGGGTAAGCCCCCCATGCCAGAAGACAACTGACATTTAAAACCGGATTGAAACCACACCAAATGCTGTCTATTTTAAAGGTCAACAAGGAAGGCGGCCAGGCTGGCAGGTTCCTCCAGGACTGATTGAAAAACCACTTTTCTGGAGCTGGATTTAAAAATCAATCACCACAGACAGCAAGAGGAGAGGCTGAGGACAAGACTGACCTTTGAGTCAAGGGAAACCGAGATGATGCACATTTGTAACTCATTACCTCTTTCTTAATCTTTATGTTTGTCTCTCCCTGGACAGGGGCTTTCTTTCCAGCAGCTGAGACATCTGAGCCAAGTGAATTCCCGGCTTCCACACCATCTCACTTTGTCCAGATTTACAGTGGCCATTTTCTGCTCTGCATGTGTACATGCGTGCTTGTGCATGTGTGTGTCTCAAGGGACTGACATCTGTCATTCTTTAAAAGTGCACATAAAGGGCTCCTGGGTGGCTCAGTTGGTTAAGTATCTGCCTTCGGCTCAGGTCATGATCTCAGGGTCCTGGAATTGAGCCCCGCATCGGGCTCTCTGCTTAGCGGGGAATCTGCTTCCTCCCCCTCTCTGTCTGCCTCTCTGCCTACTTGTGATTTCTGTCTGTCAAATAAATAAATAAAATCTTTTTTTAAAAAGTGCACATAAAAATAGAAGCTTGTAAAAGTAGAATCTTGGTTAAAAAAAATAAAAAAAGAGAATACCTGTGTTTTTAAGACCTAAAACCTCTTTCAACTATCTTAAAACTATTTTCTCCTAGGATATGGAATAACATCACCAACCTGAAACCAAAATGTTTTCTGTTTTTATGTTACTTTCCCTTTAAAAGGGATGGATGGCACCTTAGAATAACAAACATGCATACGTACAAATTTAACGACCACGTTACTCTGTCTTCCTCTGTGCTCGTCTCTGTCCTGAACACTTGACAACCAATAATCTAGTTAGTCCACAACAACCTAGGTTTGGTCCTATTACCCCTGCTTTTATAGAACAGAAAACTAAAACACAAAGAGGTAAAGCAACTTGATCAAAGTCACACAGCTAGTACGTGGCTATGCCAGGCATAGTAATCTGGAGTCAGGTAATCTGGATTTAGGGGGCGTGATATTGACCACTCCCTCCCCACTGTGTCCCCCCACTTCTCTCCCCACACACTCTGTGCTGAGTGCTTTACAGGTGTTATTTCATGTAAACCATACAATGACCTCTAATGTTTTTATTCCCATTTTACAGATGGGGAAAACAAAGCATCTTGCCCAAGACCACTCAGCTAATAAGTGAAAAGCCAGAGCTCAGACTTCACCAAAGTGTCACCTAGTCAGTTACTCAGTCAAACAATGTGTCTGTCCCCATGGCCTCCCCTGCCCCCATGAGCCTGTGGTTAGAATCAGGAAAACAACTTGTATTCGTCCTCTAACTGAGCCTGGAAACTTGAATTCAATAGCCCCGTAACAACAGGGTTTGGGATGTCAGATCCCCTGATCCAATTAACAGAACAGACCAGGAGGCTTAGAAACCAGAAATAAGTTGGCTGAAGGGTACTTATAGTTATGGTGACTTAGATGCCATCCATGGGGGTGCGAGGGAAGGTCGCTAGAGCAGCAATTCTCAAAGGGTGGTCTGGGGTCCTACGGGAGATCCTCAGACCTTTTCCACATGGTCAAAATGATTTCCTCAGTTACCCTAAGCTACAACTTGCCCCTTTCCTCGTACCCTCCATGAGTGTACCATGCAGTTTTCCAGAGACGACCAGACGGGCAGTATCGCAGCAACTGAACGGGAGACAGATACCAGGATCCGCTCTCCCCTCTGAGACCAGACGGTGCAGATTCACAAGCCTAACACAACGCCGCTCTTCGGTGAGTTTATTCTGGAAAAGCTGTCTTTCACAAAAATGCTGTTTAGGCTAATGGGTAATAGGTCTATTATTTAAATGAATTAAATACTAAATTAAATAATAAACAAAATAATAATAAAATAAAAATATATAGATATATAAATATACATTATATATAATACATAATATATGTGTATATATAAATATATGGAAGTATTTATTTATAAATATAGAAATAAAAATAAAATAAAATAAATAAATATTAAATATTAAATGAATTAAATATTTTAAAGTTTTTCAGGTTTCATTTCCAATAGGGTGAAGACAGAGATAACCCAAAAAAGTGGTCATTTGTAAGAGCGTAAAGGAGTCGTGAGACTAAAAAGCCTGAGGGCTGCTGCCCAAGACCATCATGTCCATTATAGGAGGGGAGGGGCCACACTGACCCCGTACCTATCGGGGACTCGGTGACTGTAATTCTGGATGCTGAGGGAACGGTACATGCATCCACGTACACTAGAATGACTTTTACTCAGACCCATGCAGCTTACCTGGAAATAGTCCGTAATGAATGATCCAAGTTCACTCTTCAGCAGCCTCCTGGGGAGAGAGAAACACTGTCAAGCAGTCCTGGATGGTACAGCTCCCGGGGCCTTGTTCACAGACGCATGACGACAATGGAGTGCTCCCCAATGGCACAGGGACCAAGGCCAGGTCTAAGAAGGGAGTGTGTTAGGCTCTCGTAACCCAAGAGTTCTTAGGAAATTCAGGCAATGGAAATGCTACAGGGGGATCCAGGCAGCCACAGAAGATTCTTTTTTTTTTTTTTTTTTTTTTTAAGAGAAAGAGAAAGAGTGAGCAGAGGGAGGGACAGACAGAGAGGGAGAGAGTGAATCATCAGCAGGCTCCACACCCAGCGCAGAGCCCGACACGAGGCTCAATCTCACGGCTCTGAGATCACGACCCAGCCACTGGACATTCTAATAGGGTTGGTAGAGGCAAGCCCAGGGCACCTGGCTTCACGTGGAAGCGGGGAAAAAAAAAAAAAAAAAAAGCAAAGAGGAGAAAGACCATAATTTTAGAATCCTCCATATTTGTAGACTTTATGGTTTAAACCACATCTGTCATACATTCTTCAACCCATGATTGTAAAATATGTGCGAGAGGAAGGTAATTATTATCCCTCCTATGCAGATAGAGAAACGGAGGCTCAGAATAAGCCAGTGGCAGAGTCGAGACTCAAACCCAAGCCTCCTGCAAATTCAACATCTTTCCCCATAATCCCACCCGGCCTCTCCTCCAAATCCATCAGCTCATTCAGCTCCGTGCCGTGGCTGGGCTGGTCTTGCTGCCCATCCCCGAGGAACTGAGGAAGTCCTTCAAAGGTGACGACGACAGGGAAAAGGGATTCTACTCACCCAGCCACAAACATGTATTGAGCTGTCCTTCATGTGCCAGACACTGTGGTGGCACCTGCTACCCGGAAGTGAGCACAGGAGGTCTCGAGGCTCACAAACACACTCGCAAGATGACTTCAGAATCTCAAGAGCTAAAATGACTTTTTACTTTTATTTTTTAAAAACATTTTATTTATTTATTTGACAGACAGAGATCACAATCAGGCAGAGAGGCAGGCATAGAGAGAGGAGGAGGCAGGCTCCCTGCTGAGCAGAAAGCCCGACTCGGGGCTTGATTCCAGGACCCTGGGATCATGAACTGAGCCGAAGGCAGAGGCTTAACCCACTGAGCCACCCAGGCACCCCTAAAATGACTTTTTAAAATAGAGGTCTTGGCACCAGCCCCTCTTCGCCCCATGACAGTCATGGGACTGGCCCCACTGCTCTTTCTTTCATTGGATCCAAACAAGGTGAGAAAGCTAAAAACAAGAATAATTCATTCCCCAGACCTGGGGCGTTCTTAGGGGGTACGCTCTTCCCCGCTTCAAATGATGTCGCTGACCCATCCCACCAGTCATGGTCATGAAGGGGCAAATGTTCAGGCTTCTGACAACACCTGCTGGCTATCACCCCCCACCCCAACAATGTGTTGGGGTGAAGGAGGAGAAACAGGAAGTCACAGCGAGGTATCATTAGGGGCAGACCACAGATGCAAGAGGATTGCAAAAGAAACAGAGAGAGCGAGCTCCATGGTCCACATTCTCATACCAGAGAGACCCCTGGGAAGCTGCAAACACGTGCTGAGCTAGAAAAATACCTTCCTTGGCCCACAGCTGAAAATGTGCATGTGATGGATACTGCATTCTGAGACCTAATATCACGGGGGGCTCCTGGAAGGCTACCCCACAAACACAGCCCAGCAGCTCGCCCAGTTGTGGGCCTCTCTGACAAGAGGCAGGGGAACCTGCATCAGTCAGCAGGCCAAGGGCTGGTCGGTCATCAAGGCTTCTGGAGGCTAGAGGCGTCTCTCAGGCAGAAAAGAAAAACCAGTGGGGAGCCCCAGGTGCAGGCTTCCGAACAGGAAGAGTCAGGGAAGCCGCTTCTGACTGCTGGAGGGAGAGGCACCTCCCAGAAAGGTCTTCATGGCCACCGGGAAGCCTTGAAACCCAGAGGAGGAAGGCAAGCTTCTTCAAGGAGGGGACAAAGAAGCCCTAATAAAGACGGGCTACCCTGAACAGAGCTTCCCAAGCACTTCTTGGGTCCCCGTGACGCTGAGGGCGGACACGGCTTTGAGATCAAGTAACGGGCTATGGAATTGGTGTCCTCGAGCAATCCGTGCTGGGACACTGCTGGGGAAGGTGCTCTGGGTAAAGTGAAGGAGAAAGAGGTCCGGGGGAAGGGTAGTCCTTCGAGGTCAGCTGCTATGGGAAACCCTCCCGGAGCACCGTGGAGGAGGGACCCATGTCAATCGTTCATTAGACTGGACACGGTCAGCAGGTGATGACTGCCCAGGGACGCTTCACGGCCGTGCTCGGGAGCATCCCCACGCTACCCAACTGAGGAATCCGGGAAGCATGGTCCCCAACCGGTCAGGGGAGGCAAAAAGGCTGCACCCACAGCTAGGGGAAGGTACAGCATCTTCCGGTCCCGCCAGGGCTGCCGCCAGCCATGGCCACAGGCAGATGCTGCAGAGCATTGCGGAGAGACAAAGCTTGCAGGGGGGTGGGGACTGGCTGATAAAGGAGCAGAGGCTAAGGAGGGAACTCGACACAACCAAGACAAGGACAAACTTAGAAGCTTCAAAAAGACTGACGCTTCTAAGACTGAAGCTAGAAGCAGCCACAGCAGGAGCAGCGTGATGGCAATGGAGAAGACTAAGTAGCGGAGCTCGGAGATGCTTCCACCAAGCTGAGAATGCGGGCGGACCCTCAGCCCTTTACTGAGGAGGAACCAGACAGAGGAATCTGCACGACAATCCGCCTTCTACCCTTTCAACCTAATTAATGGATTACTCCTGCTCGGGTATGGTAAGAGAACCAGATGTGTGTTCTTTCCTCAGTCCCGAGTTCAAACCCCTGTCCACTAGGTCTTGTGATACAGACGAAGCCGAACAGAATAGACCCCATTGGATCATTTAAGTCAATGTTCTGTTGTCCTGGGGAGGAGACGGGCCAATCACTAGGCAGTTCTGTCCCTTATAAAACCTGTCCTACTTCCGAGCATGTTATGTGTTAGACAAGGTCACTGTATCTATGTCCAGAGTTTTTGCTGCAGCAAAATACAGGAATCATCATAAACGGGCACCAATAAAGTAATCACAAAAAATTATGGTTCACTCGTACAACGGAATTTTATGCACTGGTTAAAAAAAAGAACTCTAATGATACATAAAGATCTAGGTTATATTAAGTCTTAAAAAATGGAAGATGCTGAAAGGTGTATATAATATGCTTCCTTGTGGAAAGATAAGAGAAAAATAAGAATATGTATTTTTATTTACAGAATCTGAATTAACTCAGGTGTCACATCTGTTCTTTGAACTTATTGCTCTGGAACAGCGATGTGATTTGGTTTCCAATAGGCCCTTTGAACTGAAATAGACAGCACCTTGATTTTGAAAACACACCAAGCATGTATGCATTTTAAAAATTACATATAAATGCACTGGGTTTTGTCCCCTCCTCTCCAGCTCCTTACTTCCCAAGTAAGGAGCTGGAGAAAGTTGCAGCCATTACTGGAAATTAAGCAGGGCAACAAATCACGTCAGCAAACTTTATTCCCTGAAGTTAGGAGGAGATCGAGATCCCAGTCTGTGGACCTCCTATAAACTGCTGAGTGCCCCCGGCTGCTTGTCCATATATATGTTCCTTACCTATGCATAAAGAAGTTCTGGAAGAATGTCCAATAAGCTGCTGTTCTAGTAATTATCTTTGGGAGGGGTGTTGAATGAGAACTGGATTTCTGGGGTATGGGAGATTCTTTTTTTTTTTTTTAAGATTTTATTTATTTATTTGACAGAGAGAGATCACAAACAGACAGAGAGGCAGGAAGAGAGAGCAGGGGAAATAGGCTCCCTGCTGAGCAGAGAGCCCAACACAGGGCTTGATCCAAGGACCCTGAGATCACGACCCAAGCCGAAGGCAGTGGCCCAACCCACTGAGCCACCCATGCGCCCCAAGATTCTTTATATTATAGCTTCTTATTTATTTAAAATTTCTCTACCCCATGAATCCTATGAAAAAAAACATAAATTTAATTAACAAGAGCTACCGCCAGAGTTACCACCAAATGGCCTGCAGCCAAGAAGGAATTCTGGGAAGGAGTTTCCATCAATGTTGCAATGTCAGGAAGCTGGTGGTCCCAGGGAACCTATCTCAGCCTGGCAGCCTGAGAATTCAACTCAGAGAGAGAAGTGGGGAGGCGGCCAGAGCTAGCCCAGCCACGGGAGAGCAGACTGTCGCTGAGTCACCGCACAAGCTCCAACCTGTTTCTATTCTCGGTGTTTATTCTGCTAGCACTTGATTTACAAGGAAAGAGTACTTCTGAAAAACATGATCCTAGCTGAACTGAGAGAAAAAGGGATTTTCCACCCCTCTGTCTTGGTACACCATCTTCAGGGGAGGACTTGGCAATAGCTCTCCTCCAGAGCCACCGAAAGAGACTAGAGATCCACGAATTCATTCACCGAATCACAGCCGTTTCCGGAACACCTGCTGTGTTGTCAGACACCGTGCGAGCTGCTGGAAGGGATGAACAGGGCCTGGACAGAGATTTCTCCCCACCGGGGCCACGGTCTCATGAGGCACAGGAGCCCCATCTTCTCCAAAAACAGACACTACGAGCACCACGGCGTTAGAGGTGCGCAGACCTAAATTCACGGAGAGTCAACTCACCCTCTAACCTTCCTCGCTAACTTCGCCAGTAGAGTTTGGAAAGCACCAGAAAGGAGAGCAAAGCAGGAGGAATGACAACAGAATTAACGAGCCTGTGGTTTGTGGTTCCCTAGATCCGAAAGAGGTGAAAACTCTCATTGCCTCCAAGCCCTAGGCTGCGTGTTCTGGCTAAGGCACGGGGGGGCTGAGACTCTGGCAGCCCCTCTCCCCCTTTTTCCACTCTCTCCCAGGGTATTTTCTCTGAAAAGAGGAATGGAATTCCTTATTGGAACAAATAGACAAGAATAAGGAATCAGCAGTAAATGCTCCCCGGGATGGAGCAGGATGATTTTCCCCCAAACTGAAGGTTTCTAAGCCCAGGCGCCAGGTGCTGCGGTCCACAGCAAACACAGCAGGTGCTTCCTCCTGTAAGCCAAACAGAGCCACCGGGGCGGGGGGGGGGGTGGTGGTGGTGGTGGTGGTAGTAGCTCCACTTCTTATCCACAAGGAAACCGACCTCAGAGGTCAGTACGGACAGAGAGGAGAGGGGCCTCGTGGAGCGTGATGACCGGGACTGAAGCCGCTGTCAGCGATCACCCCTACACGTCAGCATCTCCGGGCAGTCCCTTGTGCCCGGGCCCCAGCCGGAGTTCAGAGGTAACGAGGATCCCACTCTATGGACTACCATAGGGGTTAAAGGAGTTCATCCTGAACTGGGCAGTTCCCAGAACAGGCCTGAGGCACACGAAGCCAGGCAGGTGCATGCCACCCAGGGCTGCGGACCTGGACGCCCACTCTCCCAAGAACCTGACCCAACGGCTTCTCTGCATCTCCTTCCGAGCACGGCCGGACCAGCCCATTCCCAAGCCTGGCAGAAAGGGCCCCGGTGAAACTCATGAAGGAGGCCGGCCGCGGGGGCCAGACCTTACTGAATGAACAAGGGGTAACAAAGAGGGGAAGGTGGGCGCGAACTTGGGGGAAAAGGTGGCTTGATGAAGATGGAGGGGACGTCCCGGCTCATGGGGCTCCAGCTGCGCCCATGTCACGTAGGAGGCTTCCAGGCCAGGCCTTGTGTGCAAACAGAGTCCTGCCGCTAACCAGCAGCAGCCAGCCCCAGCCTGAGCTGGAAGGAGGAAGTAGGGACCCGGGAGTAATGGCAAAGGACGCTCATGCGGACCCAACCCAAAAGGGAACAGGGCACGACGTTCAGTCAGAAGCCAGAAAGGCCACAATAGGGAAAAAAATGGGGAACCACACACTGGTCTGTATTATCTCACCCTTTCTCCCCTCCCAGGCTGACTGGGCGAGACATCACCCCAGATGACAAGATTTCCTGTTATTACACAGACCCGCCATCTCGCCCCTCACTGTCTTGTCAACTCAACTTCCCACTTCTGTGGGTTTGAAGAGTAAACAAGACCGGGCCAGAGCCGGATCCGGGCTGGTGGCGGGGCACGGGGACCCCGAGGGGGCAGGTGACACAGGAGCAGCCCAGAGGACAGAGAGAAACCACCGCAGGTATGAGCCACCATCTCCCTAGCACATGGGGAAAGACCCAGAGCAGCCAAATCCCAGGGGAGGAGGCCGTGGTTCCAAGACAGGCGTCATGGGGCTCGTGGTTCCCAGCATCCATCAGGACGGCCGGAGGAGCCGTTCGGTATTTCCGCAACTAACTAGGGGCTGCCCCAATACTCAGGCCCCCCAACCCAGCGCCTTGGCAGGATCCAATCCGACCTCCTCGTGGTCCAGGCCTTGTTCCCAATATGGTAGCTGGTCAGTACCCCTCCAACCTGAACCCCAACCTGACTGCTGACTCTCCTGAAGATCACCTCCCTCATTTCTGCAACAGAACACTATTTTAAGGAGGCAGCATCTTTAGGCACTTACCTGCAGATGCCGCTTTCCTCCTTGGGTCCATTTTACTGGGGACCACTGGAGGCGGTGTCCACGACTCATGTAAAATAAATGCAGGGACTCCCATACCTCTTGCTTTCCTACACCCTAAGCGGGGAGTGGGGACAGTAAAAAAAGATGGAGACAACCAACAGAGAGCTTCCATGGGCCTTCCTTTTTTTTTTTTTTTTCTTTTAATGTAATCTCTACACCCATTGTGGGACTTAAACTTACAACCCTGAGATCAAGAGTCACATGCTGTACCGACTAAGCAGCCCGGTGCCCCTGACCTTCTAACCACATCACAGGCATGATGCTAGGAAGCTGGCATGCAGCACTGCTAATTCTCCAATGTCCCTGTGGTAGGAATTTATCCTCATCTCGCAGATGAGAGGAGGCTGATGCTTAAGAGTCTTGCCTGGGGCCATATACGTAGATCCTCGCCCCAAATGAGGCCGACCTCAAAGTCAGCCCGTAGTACCCCACTTGCTCACAGGGGCAGGTGGGTAAGACGGGTGGAGGACACGGATGGGCGTGAACGGGGGGCGCTGCAGTGCACCCCCCGAAAGCCAGCAGCCAGGCCTTGGCTCCCGCTGACCAGTCCCAGGCCAGACTACACTTCCAGTGTTACCCGATGTGAACTTTCCAGAGAGGCCTGGATTTTCAGGGGAGACTCAAAACACCGTACGGGCCAACCGCCACCACAGGGGCCAGCCCTAGAGGTTTCCGATTTGTCACTTCCCTCTCACTCCTCTTCCTGCCCCAAAGTCAAGGGTGTGTATCAGCCAGAACAGACACAGGGACAACACATATACTCAGGCAGAACCCTCTGGGCTGAAAAGAGACTCCATCGTAAGCCCTCCCAAAGCAGGGTCCTCAGAAAACAATGCCTCGCCTACCTCAGGATCTGGTGACAAATCTATGTCCTATACCCAGGGGCATCAGGCCTAGATCTGGACGATGGAGGCTCTGCGTTCCTCTCGTGGCCTGCTTACTCCGTGTTTAAGAACACGGGAGGCCCGGGTTCAAATCCCAGCGTGGCTGCTGACCGGCTCTGTGACTCTGGGCATGTTGTCCCGGTTTCCTGCGCCTCTGTGTCCTCATCCGTAAGACGGGGATACAGGACCTGCCTCAGAGAGCTGTGGGGAGTTCTAGAAGAACGGCCATATTGAAAGCATTCAGAATCGAGTCTGGCACACACTAAACCCGGCACAAACGTCTGCTATCGTCATCACCTCCGGGAGCCTCGCCTCAGACCCTGCCAGCCTGTGGGCCGCATCCAGACTCTGCTCCTCCCCAGCTCGTCCCAGCGCTTCCCCGCACGCGGCTGCGGGTCCCACGACCCAACCCACAGACTCCCCTCACAGAGATGGGAAAACCTGATGGGTGCATTTCCCTTTGGGGCATGGAGGGGCTCAGGCAGCCAAATGACTCAGGAGAAGGGTGTTTCAACTCAGACCCGTCAAAGACCAAGCGCAGTTCTTGGAACCTCTTTCCTTAAAAATCTCTGGGGTTTCCTCCATGCAGCCTCCCTCCCAAGAAGAACAGAAGCGGCGTGGTTGGAGAGAGAAGGAAAATGTGAGTTTCCTGCCTCAGGCCAGCTGCCGATAACCCATCTCTGGCTTCCGGAAACCTCGCCTCTGAACATTCATTAAGGCAGAGGAAAAAAAAAATGCTTCCAGGGGAGGAGGAGGGGGTGGGAAGGCCTGGAGACGGCCGTGACAAGGAGGTTATATCCCGACTGACCCTCACCTGCTCATTCTCCAGATTTCAACATCCTCCAACTATCACCTTCCCCCCAAAAATTCCGTGCCCCCCTTTTGTACTCCCCCGGCACCCTGCCTTGTCCTCGTCCTCCACTGCACACACAGTCTTTGGAGAGCTCACCAAATCCAAACCTCAGACCCACGTGTGTCCCCACTGCCAAACGGCAGCCCCATCAGCTTTGAGGCCGGGGACAGGATTAAAAACCACATCGATGCCCCCTAGAGAGTTTAAACCAAGAGGACCTCCAGGTACTCACGATCACGTACTAACCCTACCGCTGGAAAGAAGGCCAGGGCTGGCCACGGGGACGTGGGGACGCTGATTTCGACTTTCATTCTGGACTTGGACGTCCATCAAAGTTTATCACCGTTTGGCTAGAGTAGAACGGAGAACGGAGAGAGTCATTTCCTCTCGTTCTTTTCTCGGCGGAAAGGACAAACAGCTGGCTCCTTGTAAGCACCCAGCCTCACCCAGACTCCCAAGTCCAGCACGTTCTTGGAGGAGCCCATCCTGGACCTCTCTTGTTCAAAGTGAGCTCCCCGCATCCGGGGAGGGGTCTTTACAGAACACCTGCCGTGCGGCGAGTCACCACACTGCCCCTGTGCTCTCACACGTGGTACTCGTCCATCATTTATCACTTTTTTTTTTTAATTTTTTTTTTTTAAAGATTTTATTTATATATTTGACAGAGAGAGATCACAAGTAGGCAGAGAGGCAGGCAGAGAGAGAGAGAGAGGAGGAAGCAGGCTCCTTGATGAGCAGAGAGCCCGATGCAGGACTCGATCCCAGGACCCTGAGATCATGACCTGAGCCGAAGGCAGCGGCTTAACCACTGAGCCACCCAGGCGCCCCCATCATTTATCACTTTATCATCACCACCATTTCACTAGGATAGGCGCCGTAATGGTTCAAGTATTTACGCCCTAGACCCTGCCCTCGTGACGCGTTTAGCACCGTCTTGTTCTCCCAACCACCTTGAGGTTGATGCTATTACTATCCCTGTTTTATGGAAGGAAAAACAGAGACCGAGAAAAACAAAGTAACTTGCCCAAGGCCACCCAGCTGGTCTCCTCTAGATGCCCAGTCTCTCTGGATCTGGGCATGACTCCCTTTTAAAGATTTTGTTTATTTATTTGACAGACAGATCACAAGTAGGCAGAGAGGCAGCGAAAGGAAGGGAAGCAGGCTCCGTGCTAAGCGGAGAGCCCGACGAGGGGCTCGATCCCAGGACCCTGGGATCATGACCTGAACGGAAGGCAGAAGGAACCCACTGAGCCACCCAGGCACCCCTAGATACGACTCTTAACAAGTTAAAAAATTCTACTGGACCTGGCACAGATCTTCTGGCACAAAGACCCATCAACAAAGACCCATCACAACTGACTGCAAAGTGGGCTGGAGAATCACTGGTCTTCTCTCCCTCCACATTCTCTTCCCTATGTTCCTTCTGTCCTGTGCCCCCCGCCCTCCCCCCCATACACCTTCCACACTGGGCATCCCTCCACCCTGCTGGGTTTATGGACCTACTTCCAAAAGAGAAAAGAAAAGGAAAACCAAAACCCAAATGTCTCCACGAAGAGCAGCAGGGCTGTTCTGGCATCTTAATTGCTGAAATGAGGGGCAGCTGTGTTCATTCCCACGCAGGCACCTGCAGATGTGGGCACGCGTGCGGGCCCGCTCACCTGACTTCACTGCGCACTGGGTCACACCGACGCCTGGCATGCCTAGCACGTGCCCAGTCAGGCTCTGAGCGTCTGTGATGTGAAAAACCCATCTCCACACTAACCACTCTCCTGGAGAAGGCCAAGAACGTCGGCAGCTGAAAGTCTGGTTTTTGACAGCTTTGACATCTTCCGGGCTCACATCACATCTGGGCAATCAGTGTCAAACCCCAACCACGCGTATTTCTCACCGGCCGGAAAATTGCTCAAAACATAGGAAAGAACAGCCAGCCCTGCCCCCCCCCGTTCCCCAGACCCAACAACTGGAAAGGAGTAGAGGCGGGGGCGGGGGGGTGGGTGGTCATGCTTCTCAGAGGGGGGTTAAGAATCATAGCACATGATGAAAGACGGGGTCTCAGGGGCCTCGTGAAAGGAAAGCAGAAGACCAAGACCATCTGTTTAAACTTTCTTCCAGTCTGAAACCTCCGACTCTAGGAGGTGGTACTAAGAACATAGGTGTTGCTCCAGGCTGACCTGTGTCCCTGCCAAGCTCCTGTGTTGAAGTCCCCCCCTCTCCCTGTGCTGGTACTTGGAGATGGGGCCTCTGGAAGGCCATCTGGTTTCCATGAGAGCATGAGGGTGTGGCCCTCGAGATGGGATTAGCGACCTTAGAAGACGAAACGGGAGAGCTTGCTGAACACAAAGGAGCAGAGCCCTGGGAGGACACAGTGAGCGAGCAGCGAGGACCTGGGCTCTCAGCTGGAACCGAATCTGAGGGCGCCTTGACCTCAGACTTCCCAGCTTCCAGACGGGCGAGAAGTAAATGCCTATGGTAGAAGCCACCCGGCCTGTGGCACGGATGACAGCAGCCTGAGCAGACTAACACAGGTGTCTGAGACAGGGGTTCAAGTCCCGACTCCGCCCTTTCCATAGCTGGGGGACCCTGGACGAGAGTTATTTTAGGTCGATCGAGGGGGCCGATGGAGGTGAGAGGTGCTCCGTGCTTTTCCAGATGAGCTCCCTTCCCCCATCACGTGACCTCAGTGCTAGGCCAGCCCTCATCAGCATGGCCTTCACGCATGCTGGGGCTCCTCGGGTCAACACACAGCCTCTGTCCCATTCAGCCCACAGATATGTTTTGTTTGACCTGCACTAATGTTTGGGGGAAATTCGGATTGTTTATTAACATTTAAAAGCCAGGAAATTTCACATAAAAGTCTTAATTTCCGGTTGAGAAAGAGGCTGACATGGCACCCGCCCCACGTCCTTCCAGGGCGATCCACAATCCCTTCTCCACACAGGGGCAACTCTCACCTCTGTGCCTCCAGCCAGCCTCCCCCATTCAGAAGACTTGCTGGGCACCTGCAGGCTTCTCAGTTAGCAACAACCCCCCAGGGATAACAGGTCTGGTGGAATCTTCTGAGGCCAGTACTTTTTCTCGCTGCCCACAGACAAAGATTTTTAAGTACAATTTCAGGATCGGTCTCCCGAAGTGAGGAACAATTAGCACGTTCCTGAGTCACTGTTTTATTTATTTATATTTCCACTGTGAGCTAAAGAACCCTCCTGGGGAGGCCAGGATCTTAGTTCTTGGAGTAAAATAGAGTTCCTACAACCCAGGGGTTGGCTGACCCTGCTCTGCCCCTGTCACTTGACTTCTTGGGGCCTCAGTTTCCTTCTCTGTAAAAGGAGGCCTTGGGCTAGACAAGCTCTATTGTCTCTTCCCTATTTGTGTAATTACTATGTGAAATTCAAGCTCCTGGGTAGAAATTCAACACACCTCAGTTTACTTCTGAGCCCCAAAGGTTTTAATGAAAGCAGAGCTCTTAAAACACCTCACTGACCCTCAAAACACACAACTTTACTAAATGTAAACAGGACCCAAATAATGGCCTTGTTGATAGTTCCGCCCACTCCAGGGCTAGGTCTTTCACCTTGATGTTCTGCACTTAACACACCAGATAAGCAAGAACACTAGGACATTAAAGGGCCTAATGCGCAATCTCCTTCCCCAGCTCTGGGCTTGTCTGTCTCTCTCTGTCCTCATTTCACCAAAACACAAACCTGACCATACCACCCCCAAACCTCGGGCAGTCTCTGCTCGTAGGCCTTTTCTTGGTTTCTTGCTCACTGTCACCACAGGACCTTTGTACCTGCAGTTTCACCTGGTGAATTCCCACAGGTCCTCCAGAAGATGGCATAAGCAGGACATCACTCCTGGCCTGGGCAAGATGGGAGTCATACAGATGTGCTTTCCTTACAGCAGCTGTCACAACAGCACTTTTACATTTTATAGGTATAATTAGTTGACCAGTGATGGTCCCCCCAACTGAATACTGAAATCACAGGACAGCAGGGTGCACCTCGGTCTTTGCTCAGTGCTGTCTCTCCAGTGCCTGGCCAATAAGCAGCACTCAAATATTTGTTGAAGGAGTGAGTAAATTTATGAAAAGCTGACACTACTGAGAAGATCCTGGAAGACAAGAAACCCCTCAAGGACCACATCTTACTGAGGGTTGTATTGCCAAAACTTCACCGTAATGACCGCCACAATGCACACAGTCATAAGAGCCCCCAGTACTTCGAGAGCCCCAACCCTGTCCTAACAGGTCATTTATACAATATCTCAATTTAAATCTCTACAAGAATCCTATGGAAGAGGCACATTTCCCATCCATACTTCATGTAAGAGGAAACTGAGGAACAAAGAAGTTGGTAAGAAACTCAAGTTAGTAAAAGCCACAAGGGCAACAGAATCCCAAACAGTCTGGTTTTAGCCATGAGGCCATCTTGCCCAATATGGCACCTAATGATTAAGCAGAGCACAATCCATATGTACAGATGTGACATATGTGACATCTGCCGTATGTCTACCCTCCACCCCCTGGTTGCCCCCACCGTGCCCCACACAGGAATAAATGGATGAACCCGCCATGGATCATTATTATCTAGACAGATAAGGGTCTTGGAGCTTAGTAGCCCTATGAGCCAGTGAAAGTTGACAGAAGCTACAAGAACCAAGCAGACAAAAACTTTAAGCTAAGGCTGCCAGTGGGACAGCCCCCACTGCCCCAGCTCAGGCCGACAGAGGGGAACCTCAGGCCCACAGGTGGAAAATGGCTCCTGACCTAGCCATCCACGTACCTGATGTTTTCATTCAGTGCATAGAGCTCGTTGCTTTGCAAGCCACCTCCTTTGAAGACATTGATCACGGCAGTCTGGACGCTATGGGGGAAACAGAAATGAGCCCTCGTTAAAGGATCTGCCTGCCTAGGGCAGCCTCAATCAACAGCTCAGGGCTAAAGGCAGGTGCAAGGGCCAGGGAATCCATGGACAAATAGGGCCCCGTTTTCCATCCCTGGAAATCCATTATTTCCTTCCCCGGGTCACTGGAGAGACAGGAAGAGTGAGACCAAGAAGATCCAAAAGCAGACCCTGCCCCCCAAGTTTCTCAAAGGAGAGCCGGTCTTCCTCACTGGCCCCATCGGCCGCCCTGCTAGCAAGCAGCCCTCACGAAGGACAGATGCTGGGCTGTGCTCTCAGGACGCTGGGCCTGGAGGAATTCAAAATGGCGCAAGCGGATGCCTGGGGTTCCTTCACTTAGGAGGTCCCTGTCCCTGCAAGGTCCCTGTCCTCGCAGAGCAGCCTGTGTGCCTGGGGCTGATATGAACTGCTTTTGCCTTGCCTTTTTGATAGGGTTACCTTGGAAGAGTCTCACTGAGGCTAGCCTCTCTTGCCCCTTCCATTCCCCTCCTGGGAGGTGCAGAGGCATTGGTGGGTTAGTCCCTGGCGGGGCCACAGCTAAGTCTTGACTCCACAGGCTCTGCGGCACCAGCCCAATATGTCAGCAAGCAGCAGACTGCAATCTCTTCTTTATCGAGGATTCCAGGGCTTTTTTTTTTTTCTTTTTAAGAACACAGATCCATTCACAGCGAAACATGTCAGAGCCCCATCTTCAGCCCCATTGCGAGAGTTGTGCATTCATGAGAAAATCCAGAATGAGTCAAAGCACAAAGAATTCAGTAATGCTTTAAAATAATGGTACGCTAGGTTCCTGGGAGGCTCAGTCAGTTAAAATCATGAAGCATTTAATTCATCCAAAGAGTAATGGCTAGATACAAAAGCAGCAGCCCAGAGGGATGCAAAACGTGGTGTTGATTCTGTCTCCACTCATTGCTTGGTGTTTAAAACATCGGCCAGACCCTGCATAAAAGCCAGTATCTCCTTCCCCATGCACCTGTGGCTCATTATACCACTCATGGGGCTTATGTCTTACCTTCCCAGAGAGGTAACAGGTGACTTGAGGTTCCTTACTCGGGCCCACCCCCGGGTACGCGAATAGGCTGGGGTTGACCAAGGAGCAGGAACAGAAGCCATCAATTCCAACCCAACTGTCCCGGGCCGGTTAACTGACTCCGGTAGCCAGAGGCCCCCAGGGGCTCAAACAAGGGAAGGCAGCGGACATGTCGTCCACAGGAAAATGTGCTTTCTTCAACGGCTGCCTAGCTGTACAATCACGACCTTCTGGAACAGAGCTCTCCAAAGGAGCAGAAGCTAAGCCAGTCCCCAGGCCCTGCTCTGGCCGTTGGCCACCGTCCACTTCACGATAATCGCCCCCTCCCGGTTACCTGTTCCAGGCCGAGTTGGAGCTGAGCTGCAGAGCCTGCCGGGCTGCTTGGAACCGGGGCAGATCGCTGAGCACTGGGGAGCTCATGAAACGCGGCCTGGGCCTGCGGAAGGAGCCCATCTTGTGGAACTCAGTGGGCAGACTGGGAGCGAAGCCGCGGGTCATAAGTCCAGGTGAGGGGAGCGCCTTCTCCTCTGGACCAGAAGGTTCCGAGTGCCCCCGGGAAGGGCTTCTCCCAGGGCTGCCCTCCGGTTCTCAGGATTTCTTAAAACCACAAATTTAGCCAACACCTGAAAAGAAAGGACGCTTTGTATTGAAAAGTCCCAGGTTGAGCAGATCATTTTAGAGGAGATTGGCAGGGATTTTCCAGCCACATCATTTTAAAAACAACTCCAGCACCCGGCAATAACATCCATCCCCTACCAGCTCCCATTCACAGGTTTTCACGGGTCTCCTTTTGACTGTAACACCGTGCTTACCCCAGGGTGGGAAGCCAGTGACAATGGGCATAGGTTAAGGCAATCCTACAGAAAAGTGATTTCTACGCTGTGCTCGACGGTGGTTCCTATAAACACCAAGGTCTGGGCACTGGCTGGGTTTCTGTAGACCCCGCATCACTGTGCATTAAGAGATGGCTTTAAAAAAGAAAAAACGCCTTAAAAAAAAGAACACAGGAGCTCCTTCTCCTGGCACTAAAGACCTTCCATGATCTGCCCTGAGCATGCCAGCCCATGTGTACTGCTCAGTATTTCCCGAAGCATCAGTGCCTCCTCACTTGGGCCCATCTCACCATCCTTACCTGCCGTTCACTCATTCATTCCATCAGAACATATTTACTGAGTGTTCGTCATCGATTAACCACTGGGCGCTGTGGAGCATCCAGATTTCTAAGACATAGTCCCTGCCCTCAAGAGGCTCAGGGTCTACTGAGAACACAAATGTCTGTGTATCCATATACACAATAATTATTGTTTCCTGATTTTATTTATTTATTTTTTAAAATAAATTTTAATTCCAGCAGAGCTGACATCCAGTGGTGGTTTCAGGTGTGCGACACAGGGATCCAACACCTCCACACATCACCGGGGCTCTTCGTGACAAGGGTCCTCCCTAACCCACAGCCTCTGCTCCCCCCACCCCCCACCACCTCCCCTCCGGTCACCCTCAGTTTGTTCTCTATAGGTAAGAGTCCGTTTCTTGATCTGCCTCCCTCTCTATTTTGCCTTTGCTCATTTGCTTTGTTTCTTAAATTCCACATGAGTGAAATCGTATGGTATTATTCTTCCGCTGACTTATTTCACTTAGCGTAACATAGTGCACTCTAGCTCCATCCATGATGTTGCACACGGCAAGATTTCATTCTTTTTGAAGGCTGAGTAATATTGCCTTGTCTTTATACACCACGTCCTCTTCATCCATTCATCAGTCCGTGGACACTTGGGCTGCTTCCCTATTTTGGCTACTGCAGATAATGCTGCTATAAATATAGGAACGCACGTATCTCTCTGAATTAGAGTTTCTGTTTTTTGGGGGTTTGTTTTTGTTTTTGTTTTTTGGTAAATATCCAGTGGTGTGACTGCTGGATCATAGGGTGGCTCTATCTTCAAGCAATATATACTGACCAGACACCATGCACCGGCCACTCACCCAGGTACTAGGGATGCAGTGGTGGCTCTGGACAACACGGTCGCTGCCCGGTAGAGCTCACCACCAGTGGGCAGGGTTCCACGCCATGCTTCTTCCCTCTCCCTAGCTTCTGATCGTTTTTACTGCTTCCCTTGCCCAGAATTCCCTTCCTTTTCTTCTCTCCTAATCTAGATCTAACTTATCCTGCAGGGCTGGGCTCAAGGATACTGTCCCCTGAGCAGTTCCCAGGACTTGATGGCTTTGTGGTTAATGGTAATGGCTTTGCAATGAACCCGGGTTTGAGTCTTAACCAGGCCCCACCCCAGCTGCATGACCTGGGGCACATGGGGTCCAAGAGACCAAGGCTATGAGCAGTGCCACCCACGCAGGACTGGCGAGAGGAGACAGGAGATTGTGTGATGCACCCGGCAGAAGGGCACGCCCAAAACTCGGTTTCCTCAGCACCTCTGCTCCTGTCATTTTAGTCTCAGATTCTTTTTTTAATTTTAAGATGGTATTTATTTAAAGGAGAGAGAGCAAGAGCCCAGCAGGTGGAGTACCAGGCAGAGGGAGAAGCAGGCTCCCCGCAGAGCAAGGAGCCCGATGTGGGACTCGATCTGCCCCTGCACCTGCTTCTCAGGATGAACCCACGGTGACTAACATTTTTCAGTATGTACCGCAGAAATCAAAATAGGCCTGCTCCGTTTCCAAGTCTCAACGACTACTCAAGTGCCGCTGGAATTTGGAAAGATCTTTGCAAATCATCAGACGAGGCAAAGAAGAAATAAAACCATGGAGCCCCTTCAGAAGCCTTCCACAGGCCGGCTTTGGGATTTCATTTGCCCAGTAAAGGTCCCACTGTTGAAAGAGGATCCATTTTGCTGCCCTTCTTTAAATGGGCCTGCTAATAAGTGCAATACATTGGTGTAATTACAGGATATTAACTCCTTTTACGAGGACCTGAGACTTGAGGTGACCGAGCGGCCTCCCACTCAGGGCACTGCTACAGGGAAGTAGAAAGGTGAGTTGAATGGGCCGTCCTCGTGTTTACTTCCTGGCTTCCTGCTGCAACAGCCACAAACCCAGGAAGCTGTGGGACAGGGCGGACTGTGGGGCCGGCTCCTGTCCCCTCCCCTGCTCAGTCGGCAGCTCAGGCCTCGCGCCCCAGGCTGTGTACACATCCACCAAGGCACACGGGCGGGCAGCCCCATCCATCTGAGGCCCCTTTTAAATAAGAATAATTTTCAGCCCTAAGAATGATGAGCACAGCCCCCACACCCTGTCACCAGCTGCAGAGTGACACACAACAGGCAGCTGCCGCCAACTCCGTTGTCACCTGTGGGATCTGCCCCCCGCAGACCCCGATTGGCTGAAGACCCTGGGAAGCTGCCTCTGTTTGTACCATTCCTGCTTCGGGAGAGAGTCAGGAGGCCTCCCCCAAGCACGGACAGGAGCAGCCTGAAGGGAAGAGCGGGTGCTGTGCCCCACCCACCGTATCTGCCTGCTACCACGGTGCCGGCCCCTCAGGCACAGACTGGTCCTGACCTAACCATGACAAATCAGAAAATGACAAGACAGAGCCCTGTGTACAGATGGCCAAAGTGAAGCCCAGAGGACCAGAGCAACTTGTCCAGTGTCTCTGAAGGAGGAGCTGGCACTGGCTAGAACTCAGGTTCCCCAGCTACAGATCTAGAAAGTTCCCCAGGCCCCACCTAGGCTGTTCCATAACCTCCTTAAAGAGGCACCGGGCCTTCCTCGTCTCGGTATCCTCAAGCCTAAGCTCCCTGCCCAAGACACAGATGAAGGAAGGATAGGAACACACAAGGCACCGACGGCCTGCCTGTCGTGGTGCCAAGCACTGTCACAGCAGGTGAACCCACTACCCTCACAGAACCCCACTTCAAGATCCGAGTAATCTGCCAGAAGCCACAAAGCCAGGTGACAGACTGCTGCCTGGTGTCCAGACTGACCTAACTCCATAGCCTGTCCCCATTTTGTCATGCTACCAAACTCAACCAGGAACCAGAAGCTACGACATCAGTCAAGAACACCTACTCATGAGATTTCATTTCCGTTTAAATCTCATGTGCCCGAGACAGATAAATGGGCATAAGGAACTCCAGGACCACATCTGACAGGGGCAAGAGGAGCCGTGGGGAGAAGGGAAGAAAAGAGAAAGTGTGGACTGCCTTAGTTAGACACTCCATTCCTCCCCAGCTCTGTGACCTTTGTAAGTCACTTGACCTCTCTGAGCCTTGACATCCTTCTGCATGAAATGAGCACCCTAAGGGTGACTACCTCAGCATCGTAGGGGGATAAAATGAGCACGTATTTGTAAAACACTTAGAGAGGATGGGTAGTGGCAAACAGCTATGTAAGCGCTTGTTAAATAAATAAGATAACTTGTTATTCCACATCTCCAAGCAATGACAGCAGTGGAAATACAGCAACATTGCCCTGTTTCTGGTAACCTTACTGACATCTGGAAAACACTCCGCTCAGGAGGATACAAGGCCTCCAAGCTGCCATCGTGGTCGCAGAGCTGAGGCCGTGCCCCCTCATGCCTCTGGCAACGTACTTCTTTACTGAACCTTCACCTCCGTGTGGCCGTCCCTCAGTTTCAGAGCGTTTCCACACATCGCCACACTCATAAATCTTACCCTAACCCTGCACGGCAGGTTGAGAAGGGATCCTGTCAGATCAGGAAACTGAGGCTATGTGATTTGATCACAGCTGGGAGGCAGTTAGGGTGGGGAACCAGATCTGACCCCAAGTCCTCCAACGTCAAGCCTGTCCTGCCAGAACATTTTTCTTTTTTCCTGTATGTATGTTAAAATATTTTCATTACGCAATATACGTAAAAAGGAATTTATACACACACGCAAATATATGCGTAGTAAACAATGATAAACTTCCACCTGCTTAAGAACGAGGATGCTACCTTGGAAACCCCCCCGTGTTCTTATTTTTCTGATAACAGCACATCTACTTACTTATCATAAAAAAAGTAAACATGCATATAAATCTATAACATACAAAGTGAAAAAGGCCTTACTCTGGACATGTAGTGTCGAGAAGCTCTCTGCCCAGAACTTGCCGAGAGGACAGACATGTTCTAGATCTGTGTGGTCCACGGTGTAGCTACTAGCCACGTGGCCAACGAGCACTTCTGACGTGGCCAATGTGGCTGAGGAAGCGAATTTTATTTTAATGTAATTTTTAACTCCATACACACGTCTACACACTATCTGAATAAAAATGGGTAATCTCTTCTTTCCTCTTAAGACATCATGGCGATCTTCCCGTATGACCACATACTAACCTACTTCATTTTTAATGGTTCCTTTATTCCGTTTGGGGGGATACCACACTTGATGTAACCAATCCCCATTTTGGTGGCTTCCAGTTTTTCGTTCCTGCAAAGAATGAACATATCCACCAGTTTCGGGGACCCCATGCCTCTAACACCCACTGCCGCTCTAGCCAGAAATAGCGCAGCCGAAAGGGAGCTGGGAGGTCTCATGGCTGTAGCTCCCAAGGATGAGTGGCCATGAGTGGCTTTGGAATCAGGCAAGCCCTGGCATCGAGGAACATTCTTTTTTTTTTTTTAAGATTTTATTTATTTATTTGACAGACAGAGATCACAAGTAGGCAGAGAGGCAGGCAGAGAGAGAGAAGGGGAAGCAGGCTCCCTGCTGAGCAGAGAGCCTGATGTGGGGCTTGATCCCAGGACACCAGGATCACGACCTGAACCGAAGGCAGAGGCTTTAACCCACTGAGCCACCCAGGCGCCCCAACGAAGAACTTTCTGCTGCTCACTGACGGTGACAGGCAGGAAGCCTGGTGCCCCAGGGGGAGCTCTGAATATTACGTTCGATGACAAATGACCTGATTCCATTAAAGATCATGAGAGAAGGAGCTCACCCTGGATTTGCCAGGTGGGCCACAAATGCCACCACATGTATCCTTACAACACGCGGGCAAAAAACGCCAGCAGCCACAGGCAGCAGCTGGAAAGGGAACGACGCAGATTCTCCCACAGTGCCCCCCAGAGGAAGCACAGCCCAGGGACCCCTTACTTCTGGACTTTGGACCTCCGGAATTACAACAGAACGCCTTGAGGCTGTTTTAAACCACCAAGGTTGTGGTAATTTCTTATTGCAGCCGCGAGAAATGAATGTATTCAGTGTGGCCTGGGACCACCCTGACTGCAGTCTCGACATCCAGAAAAGGGGGAACAGGAAGAATTACTTTGGAGACCTGTGGCGACAAGGAGAAGGAGCTGTGAAGTAACCTGGCAGGGATCCAGGAACTATTAGGGGTGACAAGCAGGTGCAGTGAAGGTTCTGAGCAAAGATGCCAGAGCCGGGCTAGGTGCCATCAATTACTGTGTGACCTGGCAGGTGACTTAGGATTGGTATGAGGGGTCAAAGAGATGACTCAAGTAAGGCTTAGAATAGTCCCGGTATACAGCAAGTGCTTGATAAATGCCACCTATTCTTTTTATTTTTGTTACCCCTGCCACTACCATGGTGATAACCCGCTCAGGCTGTTGCAACCAAAGACTGCAGACTGCATGACATAAACAACAGAAATGAATTTCCTCATAGTTCTGGAAGCCAGAAGCTCAAGATCCAGGTGTCGGCAGAGGTGGCTTCTGCTGAGGCCCCCCTCCTTGGCTTACAGATGACCACCTTCCCTCTGTGTCCTCGCAGGGCCCTTCCTCTGTGTACGTCCATCTCTGCGTGTGTGTGTGTCCAAATTTCCTTTTAGTATATGCACACCAGTTGGGCTGGATTAGGGCTCACCTAAGAGGCTCACTTTAACTTTATCACCTCTTTATTTTTATTTTTTTAAGACTTTATTTATTTATTTATGTATTCATTTGACAGAGAGGTAGAGAGAGCCAGAGAGCACAGGCCCGGGGGGGTGGGAGGGGAGGTAGAATGGCAGAGGGAGTGGGAGCAGCAGACTCCTCACTGAGCAGGAAGCCTGATGCGGGGATTCAATCCCAGGACCCTCAGGTCATGACCTGAGCTGAAGGCAGACACTTAACTGACTGAACCACCCAGGCACCCTTCATCACCTCTTTAAAAGCCCTACTTCCAGATACAGTCACATTCGAAGGGACCAGGAGCCAGGTTCTGAACATACAAAGTGGCAGCAGGGGGGTGGGGGGATCACACAATTCACACCAACACCATCATCATCATCATCACAAAAATTTCCTTGCCTAACGTGTCAGAGTTGAAGAAACCAATGTTTCGGTGGCTGTTCTCCTGTGAAGGACCAGTTAACATTTAGAGGCATGTGCTTCTAAAAGGATATAAATGGTGAAGTGGTGGGTGCTTACGTTATCTGGAAAGCTGGGGTCCCGGATACATGAAGGGCTGTGGCGGTTCCCCTCACTGGCCTTGCTCCCCAGGCTCACTACACAGGGATTTCTTTGAAAACCTCCACACACGGGATCCAAGATAGGTTTCTTGGAAGGGAAACAAACACACAAACAAAAAACCAAAACCAAAAACCAAAAACCAAAAAACAAAAAAAACACCTGTGGTGTCTCACGTTCTCCTCCCAGCGGCCTCGGCTAGGGGATCGGGGCACAGGCCTGCAGGCCAGCCCAGAGGGCCGAGGACGGTAGTGGACTTAGTAGAAAATGCAAATCAGTTCCACTCAGGCTCCAACGCTGCACTCTGAAAGGGGAAGTAGAACCATGGCCCAACTTAAAATAAAGAAGTGAGTGGCTTATAATGACTCTGAGGCTTCCAGGAAAAAGCCATTCTGAGGGTAAATAACAAAGAAGTCAAAGAAAACTGAGAAAACACAGTTGATGGGAAGGCCCAGAAAACAAGGAGAGGCCAGTTCCCAGGGAAACCGTTGAGAAGGCCGAATTTACACTCCCCCCTCAGGAGCTCCTGCAGTCAGGAGACCTCGGGCGCAGCTCCTTCCCTGGGACCTGAACACAGACAAGAAGGGCCAGTGTCCTTCAGCACCGTCAGGATTTGCCCAGTCTGCTCTGGTCGCCGCCAGAGTCATCTCGATGGTAGCGCGGGTGAGGAGAGTGACAGCTCCACTTACCGAGGGCCCGCTGTGAAACACACACTTGACATATTCTCTCAGTGGTTCCAACATGAACTTAGGGGGTCTCGGCCAAAACCTTTAACAGATGAGGACAGAAAGTATTAGAGTGCGTCACATCTTGGGGACGCGTGTATATTACACATGTGCTCATGTGTGCGGAGTCTAAATGAATTGCCTATTTTATACTGTATGTAACAGCCGAATGTTTGAAAGAATCCATGTGCTGTGACCATCCCCACCTTACAGAGAAGGAAATGGATGTGCCCAATGTTTACCTTGTCTAAGGTCATATAGCTTATGGCAAGAAACTCACCACCCAGGGCCCTTGATACCCATGTCACTTTGTTGCTCCCATGCCTTCGAAATGTCCCACAGCTCTCAGAATAAATCCCTAAATCCCATCCTCATAACCTCACCTCCTGCCACTCTGCACCCCAGCTCACTGGTCTTCTTTCATTTCCTCCAACACGACCTGTTCTTCCCTGCCTCAGGACCTTTGCATATACGATGTCCTGTGTGAAATACTTCCGATCCACTTCTCCAGGCTCAAACCCACAGACCCTTTATCACCTGTCTTTTACTTGCTCAGAGAGCTCTCTTTCCCCCTGCACTCTTGCTTAGGTCACATGACCCCAGAGAACACCCTCCTCACCCCCTTTGTTGTCCTGTCACCCAGTAAAGGACTACAGAATTAGTTATTATTTTTGTGAGGTCCATAAAAGCAAGGACTCTGTCTATCCTGTTCCCAGGCACTTGGTACAGTGTAGGAATTCTGCAGACACTTGAAGAATGAGCAAATAAACCAGCCACCATGAGAGGCACTACTACTGGGAGACTCGGGAACTGTACATCCCTGTCAGCTGAGAATACCAGCACCCAGAATTACACAAGGCTTTACCATATGAAATATCCTGGTATTGAAATCTAAGAAATCTGGGCTTGAATCCAACCTCTGCAATTGATTATCTGGGTGAACTGAGTAAATGACTCAAGTTTCCTCATCTTCAGGGGCATCTGGGTGGCTCAGTCAGTTAAGCATCTGCCTTCAGCTCAGGTCATGATCCTGAGGTCCTGGAATTGAGCCCCGCATGGGGCTCCCTGCTCAGCGGGGTGCCAAGCTTCTCCCTCTCCCTCTGCTGCTCCCCCTGCTTGTGCTCTCTATTAAATAAAAAAATAAAATCTTAAAAAAAAAAACAAAACAAAGCTTCCTCATCTTCAAAAGAGTGGTGTGCGTATCTCCATGAGATAACTAGATCTCATGTGGCCAATCCAAGGCCCCTCCCTTATACTCATGGCTAGTGTTAATATTTTCATAATACACTGTGTTCACAAAACCCTCACAGGTTCCAGGAGATGACCTATGACTCGGATATGGGGTAACAGGCACTGTCACACACAGCTGGAAGGAGAGCAGTGTAGGGCAGCTGCTAGGAATGGAAATCTGACAAGATCTACCATAAGGACAAAGGCTATGCTCTCTGACCTAGCAATTCTACTTCCAGAAATTTTACTCTAGGCATGTCAAGTGACTTACATAACCAGGGTTTTTACCACCGCCTTCTTTACAACTGTGGCAGATGGGAAAGAACCCAGATGCCCAGCAACAGAAGCCTGGCTACGGAAACCTGGCTGTCTCCCATGCTAGAATCCCACGCAGCTCGAAGAATGAATGGGAAAACTACGGGCTGACTGGCGTGCCCTCCCGTCCAAATCAAAGTGTGCTAAACACAGAATCGTATGTATATTATGCTACCATCTAAGTAAAAGAAGATGAAAAGAGCATTTATATATATTTCATTGTGCTGCATAAAGTATCTCTGGAAAGACAAGCCAGAAATTGAGAACACCTGTTTCCCCCAAGGAAAAGAGCTGAGTGACAGGGACACAGGGAAGACTTTTCTCTGCAAACCTGTTTGCACCTTTGAATTTTGAAACACGAAAATGTACGACATATCCAAATAAATAAGTAAGACAACAGTGATGCTTCCCACCCCACTCACAAAAGACAAAACACAAAAGTTATTAATTTGTTCAAAGTCACTCAGACGCTTGGAAGAAGCACAGATTCGAACTCGGCTTCTGATCCCAAATAAGCGATCAGTTATCGTTCATTCAACACAAATTTATTTCTTCACTTATTCTACAAGAGGAGTTGCCTTGTACAGGGACACAAAGGTCAGAAAAACAAACCCCAAGGGGAAGAAAAGAAAATGAAAGGAAGACCAATTTCTTTCCCTTTTTTGCCCACGTGTCCCAAACTGGCCACACTTTGCAGAACATCACAGACAGCGGACAGGACCTGTCCCGGCTAAAGGAGGCAGTCCCTCCTCAATCCAGTACGGCTTTTGCCACTTCAGGACACAAGCTCAATTTTGCCAGATCTGAATTTTCCAACAGATGCCAAAAATCCAGGTTTTTAAAAAATGCGAAATCACGTGGCTCGACAACAAATTCACCAAGCCCACTCGCACTTTAGGTCCTAACGTAGAGGTCTGGGACCTTTATTTTATCCCATCACAGCTCTGACCACCAGCCCTCTCACACCTTCCCTAGGGGCCTCTCTCAGGTGTGACGTAAGCCCCCACAAACCAGCCGCTGTGGCTTGGGCAAGTCACTTCCCTTCCTGAGGTCTGCTGGCTTACCAGCTGATGAACAGCTCGGCCTCGCTGGTGGCCACCAGCCCCTTGGCATCGCCAGCTCTCCATTCAGCCCCTACCCTGACTGACTGCCCTACAGAACCCAGCACCTCTGAGAGACAAGGCAGCGTGACCATGACCCCGACCATGACAGGGCACAAACCTAAAACCAGCCCCCACCTAGCCACCACCCCATCTCAGTCCTACCCACTCACTGACTCTGCCCTGGAACCACGAGCTCCCCTTCGTATTACAGACACACTCTTGCAACAGGGCGAGCCAAGAGCACATGGGGCACGGTGAGAAGAAACCTACAGTAATAACCAGGACCTACCGAGCCAACCCAGGAAACTAGATCTGACCCCCACACACCCCACCCCAGCCCACCGGACAGGAACTAAGTCAGAAGTGGGTGTTCAAGAGCGCAGAGACCATTCTGTGAATCCTCTACCATGACTTACTTTTACTCCCTCACCGAAGAGAATATACTAGCTTTCATCAGGGGCCAGCCAGGACGGTCAGGACGGTGCCACGCCTGCTTCCATCTAGCATCTCAGGTCATCTCCACTTGAAACTAACAAGGCAGGTTTCATCTTCCCATGTCCCCGATGAAGAAACTGACGCACAGGGATTAACCTGCCCAAAGTCAGAAGATGAGTAAGGTCCTACCTGATTCCAGAGCCTGAGCTTCTAACCGCTGGGGTTTAAGCAACACTCCCGTCTGCCACACGCAGAGGTGAGAGGTGACTACCACCTGGGGCTTCCCTTCATGCTCGCCATCAACAGCTTCTTGCCTGGCACACTCTGCCTCTTGCAGGAAGGAGGCACCGTTTTCTCAGGGCCCTAACGAGCTTGTGAGGTCACTGTGCTTGTTTACTTGTTCACTGACAAGCCCCGATGGCATGTTAAGTTCCTCAAAGCCGGAGACCTAGCCTGTCCCGTCCCCTGCCGTGCCCCGCTGTGAGCACAGTGTGGGCACATACAAGGTAAACATCTCTGAATGATGGAACGACGCAGGGACGTCCAGGCCATCTAGCAGAGCAGCCTTCCCGCTGCTGAGGGACCAAAAAAATTCTCTCCCTGGGTGACCGAACTGGGGTCCGCCTAAGGATGACTGTCCACAGGAACATGGACCGTGGCTGTGCGGGCCAGGAAGCCTGGGTCTGTGTACCCGTGCGTGGAGCCTACAGATGGGGCCCAGGAGAGGTGCCTGGGGGCAGAGCTGTGCCTTCGTTTTTTTGTTTTTTTAAAGATTTTTATTTATTTATTTGACAGACAGAGATCACAAGTAGAGAGAGGGGCAGGCAGAGAGAGAGGAGGAAGCAGCCTCCATGCTGAGCAGAGAGCCCGATGCGGGGCTCCATCCCAGGACTCTGGGATCATGACCTGAGCCGAAGGCAGAGGCTTTAACCCACTGAGCCACCCAGGCGCCCCTTTGGTTTTGATTAAGGACCAAACGTCTTCGCAACTCTTGGGAAACAAAAGCCAGCCTAGGGACTGACTCTCCCACCAACAAGAAACCATGAAGAGTCAAGTTGGGACTATGGAAAAGGCCCCCCTGGAAGAACGAGACCGCTTTCTCAGCGCTCTGCTGGAAACCGACGCAGACAGAAGAGTCCCCCAGACAGAAGAGTCGCGAGAAGGTCAGTTTCGGCAACAGTAAAAATATTGGCGCAACAGGATGCGAGCTCCAGCGCTTATCTCCGTCTCTCGAGCCTTCCCCGCGCCCAGAGGACGCAAAGTGCTGACGGCTTGGGCCGGGCTAGCAGCCATGACTTCATCAGACCCCGTCGCCCTCACCCTGGCCCGCAAACCGCTGTATAATCACCAGAAAAAAAAAAAAAAAAAAATCCCCTCCTTCGGCACAAGTCCAGCCACACGGTGGGGAATAACCACACGTCTTATTTACTCATCTGTGAGCCCCACGGTAAGGATGGAGTTTCTTGGAGTGCAAATTGTGAGGGTGTGGCCGGTCGATGCCTTCCAAAGCGACGGGGCAGAGCCCACCAGACAATACACCCGAACGTCTAGACAGAAGCCGTCGCTGAGGCTGACCATTACCTGGGCAATTACACTTCCGACACGTACCAGCTAAAACCCTGGTGGGTGACCCAGCGCTCCAAAGCTACTGTCTGGCCGACAACGAGAATTTTCAGGGTGGGGAAATGTGCTCCCGGTTAAGCTGTGAGATTTGCTAAAAATGAGCTTCACCCTCCCACTGCAAGAACAGAGTGACATGCGGGCACCGGGGTGGCTCAGTCAGTTAAGCCTCTACCTTCGGCTCAGGTCATGATCCCAGGGTCCTGGAATCGAGCCCCGCATCAGGCTTCTTGCTCAGCAGGGAGCCTGCTTCTCCCTCTCCCATTCTCCTTGCTTGTGTTCCCTCTAGCTCTGTCCCTCTCTCTCAAATAAATACATAAAATCTTAAAAAAAAAAAAAAAAGAGCAGGGTGTCTTTTTTTTTTTTTTTTTTTCCATGAGAAAACGGGATCAAGGGAAAGGAAACTTCTGTGTCCCATAGCCAAATACAGAGAGCACTGAATAGAGACTCAGAAAACTAAAGAGGCTGCCGGGATCTGACCACTTCACAGAGGTCACGGGGCCACTTCAAGTTCATTCAACAACCGAACACTAGGAGGTCCAGCATGTGCCAGGATCTGAGAAGAGAAAGCACAGAGGGAAGGAAGAACAAAGTACCTGCTTCCTTGGGGCTCAGGGACTCGCCAAAAACACTCCCCGGGTCACAGGATAAATGCAAATTAACAGCTCTACTTGGAAGACGGGCAGTGGAGACAAGATTGAGGCAGAAAGGTGAATCACCTTTTCTAGTTACAAGGCAAAGCTATTAAGGGATGTGCGGACGGCTCAGTCGGATCGGCTCAGGTCATGATCCCAGGACCCCTGGATCAAGTCCCGGATGGGGCTCCTTGCTCAGTGGGGAGCCTACTTCTTCCTCTGCCTGCGGCTCCCTGACAAATAAATGTGCTCTTTCTTTGACAAATAAATACAAAATCTTTAAAAAAGACCAAAAAAAGTCAAAGCTATTAAGAGGTCAAGTGAAAAACACGGGTTCTCCATTTCTCACCAGTTACTCTAAAAAACATGGATGCTGGAGCCTAGAAAGGAAATGTGGGGAAGGAAACACAAGCTTTCATAAGCCATTCAGAAGCTTGAGTATCTTTTTTCAGTTGTGATAGGCAAGGACAGAATTTTAAAAAATCACAGGTCGGAGGCGCCTGGGTGGCTCAGTGGGTTAAAGCCTCTGCCTCTGGCTCAGGTCATGATCTCAGGGTCCTGGGATAGAGCCCCGCATGGGGCTCTCTGCTCAGCAGGGAGCCTGCTTCCTCCTCTCTCTGCCTGCTTCTCTGCCTACTTGTGATCTCTGTCTGTCAAATAAATAAATAAATAATCTTTAAGAAAAAAAATAGTTTTAAAAGAATCACAGGTCGACAACTATTTCATGAGCACCTACTACGCTGAACACAAACATGAGCCAGATGTAATCCTACCAGCAACGAAGACACTAGAAGAGAGAACAAGAATTCGATTGTGATTAAAGACAAAGACAAGGAGGCCTGAAACCCGGACGGCAAACTTGATTCTTATCAGGGCCGTGGCAGGGAACACCACCTCGCCAGAGAACCCAGCCTTTTTGTTGTTGTTGCTTTTTCTTTAAAGCTGGAAACCTCAAGTTTAAATATCAAGTCTCCTAATTTTCATATTTTAAACCGCAGTGGACCAGTCCCATTACTTTGTAGGTAGGAAAACTGAGGCCCAGAGCAACTGAGCAGCTTGATCACAGTCCAAGAGCTGGCCCACAGCGAGTCGAGATCAGATTCCAGATCTCAACTCCTTGTCCCGTGTTGTCTCCAAGAGGCCAGTTAGGACCAATGCAGGGGGCTCTTTCAACAACTCCTCTCTCTGCAAAGTTGATACCGACACCTTTCTGCGTGTCTTGAAATTGTCCTATTGGTCAAGGTCAAGAATGTTTTAAAACTTTTCTCAGAACACAGCAAAGGATTACTTTGTTTACCCACCAATTTTGCCTCCAGAGACGTTATGGTGAAAGGGGTCACACAGCTTCGTGGTGGGGGACTTGGGCAGCTGGTACCCTGCAGGAGAATTCCCCGAACTGACGGCTCGAGTTGACATACCGCAAAGACATACCGCAAAGACGTCTGGGGAATGACGGTGAGCCAGTTTCAAAGGAGTATGTAGAATTAGACGGCAAGCGTTAATGGGTTTCCACAGAGGATTTACGCAGCTGAGGTCACGAGCAGGTTGTAACAGGGGCAGAGGCAGCTCAGTTCAGCACAATACGCACATCACAGCCCTGGCTGGATCCCTGCCCCCGGTCCTTGGGAAGAAGACAAAAACAAATGCTTCTTCGAGGGATCTTCCCAGGCTCAGTTCAAGGGGACATATACTCCCGTTCCTCAACGAGGGAGCCCAAAGGGGGCCCTTAATCCTAGTCTCTGCTAAAAACCTAACTGTTGTCACAGATGCCTTCAACCAAACACAGAACCCAACCCGGGTCGAAAAGAACCAGCCAAGCCAGAGAAAGTTCTGTAACAGGTAAAGAGGAGCGAGAAAATGCTGCTGGCAACCCGCTGTGGCGAAACCAGGACATTGAGGAATGCATTGGAAAAATCATATACTTGCACCCCAAAATTGAGGAGGAGGAAAGAGAATGAAAGCCTAGAGACGTAAATACATGCCTTCAGGTAACATACGATCATACACAAAATAAACCGTACAAACACGTATGATGGGTTCTTTGGGCAGTGGCAGGGGTAACTGTTGATCATATTTTCCCATGGGGCATGGTCAAAAGAAGGAGAGATCTTCTGGTGAGTTCTACCACTCTCTGAAACCCTCTGGGCAGAGGTCATCCGTGAGCACACCAGGGCCCCAAAGAGGACCAGGCAGGTGAGGCACTGTCTCTTAGGGCCATGCCCTTGGTGGTTATACCCTTGATGCCTCACTTGCTTGACCCTAGTCCCAGCCCCGAGCGCACACACCACCCCCTTGGATAAAGAGCACTCAGGTTTCTGAGTCAAAGCCCAAGCACAGAGTAAAGGTGGCCGATTTTCATTATTGGCCCATCCTTTCACTACGGAGATAAAGGAGCTAGTCATACTCCATCCAACCAGCCTCCGTCCATACTCTGTCCATCCTCTATACTCCAGAGTTTCACATAGGTGCCCCTAAATTTCCGACAAGGAGCTCAGTTCACCAGCTTGCTTTCCAGAGGTTGACAGAGCCAGATGTACCTGGCTAGGAGCTTCTGCTTTTCAATGAAGCCAGTATATAATAACACCATTTATTATCCTGCTAGAGAAATGTAATATGTTTAAAAGGTGGGGAGGAAGAGAACGCCCTCTACACATTTAAGGAACATAAGAAAGCCTCCAAAACCCCAGAATATGTTAGAACTAGAACTATCATGGATTTAAAAAAAAAAAAAAAAGCTTAAATTTAATAGACCGTTTAAATTCCTAGTTGATGGTAATTAGAGAGCAAGCAACATTTCTTTAAATGCTGCTAGACAGAACTTAATCCAATTTAGGTAATCACTAACCTTTGCAGATTTTTTTTTTTGGCCCCTCCCTCTCTCTCCTCTAAATGAAATCCAAGGATTGATCTACAAAGGCCATAAACTGGCAAAACAAGAAAAGAATATTTAAAGACAGAGACTAGGTGACTATTACCACAAAAGGCCAAGTCCAATTAAAATGGAAACAGGTCTCATGAGCTCCCTAATTTATATTGCCTATAAACTGGGGATTCTAACCAGGCATCGTCACAACCGAAGGTATTCTGAGGGAGGTGGGGGTCCTTCCTTCCCTGCTGTCCCCCTCTGGGCACCTCCCAGGGCAGGCCAGTTGCCAGGTCTTGCTTTATGGGGTGAGAGCCATCCCCTGCCAGACCAAGGCTGGTAATCCTCTATAAAGTATCTGCAGGACCTGTCTCCTCCCAAGGAGTAAAGACTCAGAACTACCCAGCAGGTCCCTTCAGCTCCCCCACTGCTCACCCACCTCCTACCGCCTCATTTCTAGAGCTCCCACGCTGCTCAGGTACCAACTTCTGCTCCAGAAACATCCATGTGAACCACCAGGACTTTCTTGATTACTTGGCACCCTGGGTTCTTCACGGAAGGCTTTCAAGGGTATATATCAAAACGTCCCGGAAAGCACAAGGTGCTTAAGTTATTGGCTCTTCCGTCAGGAAAGGAATTGACCTCTCTGAGACTCTCTTTTCACATCTTCAAATAGGGAAAAAGGGCACCTGGGTGGCTCAGTGGGTTAAGCCGCTGCCTTCGGCTCGGGTCATGATCTCAGGGTCCTGGGATCGAGTCCCGCATCGGGCTCTCTGCTCAGCGGGGAGCCTGCTTCCTCCTCTCTCTCTCTCTGCCTGCCTCTTTGCCTACTTGTGATCTCTCTGCCAAATAAGTAAATAAATAAAATATTAAAAAAAAAAAAAAACAAATAGGGAAAAAAATATTCACCTGGTCAGATCGCTGAGAGGCTCAAATGACATCACCATGGCTGTACCTGGCTCATAAAAGCTGCCCAAGAAATACCTTGGCTTGTTTGTTTTAACTGTGTAAGTTTCAAAGTAAACCTTGGATCCCGGTCCCTGAGAAAAATCATCATTAACTCAAGTTCACCTCTGATGTCTCATCATCGCTTGGTGTCATTTACACTCCCAACCTCCTTCCTAGCTCCCTTGCCTTCTGCTTATCAGGATATCACTCCCTCTGTTCCCAAATCCCTAATCCAGCACAAAATCCCCAAAATACTGTATTCTCAACCTTCAGCAACAAAGATTTTCACACTGACTTGTTAACGAATGATATGGTCTCTAAGCATTACTTCGAACATCTGCATACAGAGGAGGCAGCTCTAGAGAACAAACTTTAATGACAAACATTAAACAGAGTAAGGATCTCTCAGAGAAGCTCACACCCTACTTCTCAAATCAATTCTGTATTGGCCTAGCTCTGCAAAAACCATCAGAAGGAAAAAGGCTGCAATTCAAGAAAGATTTCAGTACACTTGACCTTGTACAAGGGCTCTGCAAAAGGAATGACCACAGGGAGTCATGAGGGTAGAAAAATCATCAAAAAATCCACAAAGTCCTAATAATTCCATTTTCTACAGATAAATGGTTTAAATCTTGCACCTACACCGTCTGTAAGCAAACTGAGGATGATGACATTTAGGTCTGGACTACCAGCATGAAATCTTCAGGTTACCAGAGTAACAGTTTTCTAAATACAAGATTAAGATTGTTTTTTCCTTCAATAATTGAGCCATTCTGTGCTACTATGTGACATAGAGAAAAAATAAGAAAGAAGAAGCCACCAAATGACTAGACTATAAGATGATCTAGCCAACAACTGAGAAACAAAAAACTGAAGGGAAAGATCTCCAGGACCAGCTCCCACTAGAGGCCTGGAGTAACAGATCCAAACCCCTTCCTCGGCTCCACTCCTGTGTGTGTGACTTGGAACAAACCACTTCAATGGTTTGTCCAAACCCTCTGTGGGCTCATCATTATAGTGGTAGGGATATAACGGTACCTACCTCATCACTGTTTCCCTGCAGATTTTGTTCTATTATCAATGTCTCTCAGAGCCAAGTTTAAGACATAGTAAGAGCTCAAGGAGTGTTTGCCCCCCTCTTCCTCCTTTTCTAAATAAAGGCCTATTTTTATAATGTTCAAATAACAATCATTATTGAAATCTCACCCCCCAGAAATAAATATCCACGAGCCTCTGCATCTGAAACAAATGAGGTCCCCTCCTTAAGAAACAGGGTAGTCTAAACTAAGCCCTGGAGAAATAAGACAGTTGGACCAGCTCATTTCTAATGTCTTTCTTTTTTACACTATTGATGGTTCAGGCTGTTAGAAGCATCGGTAAGATACAGAAAGGACAGTGGTTGGGGTTGGAAAAACCAAAGACAATTTTGTGGACCGCTCAAGCATTGTTCCCTTTATCTGCTATAGAATAGGCTCTGGAATGCACCCTCCGTGGGTTAAAAGGGCTCAGCCCTGCGGCCAGGTTCCACAGAGAGGACAGCCCACCGCACCTTTCTCGATAGTACCGGGAACCTCAACAGAGGCTTACATTGAAACCGTTTCTAAATTAGCCTCTGCAAGCCCCATTTCCCCTCCTGACCCACTTGCTGCTTCAGGAGGTCAAGAACAGCGCCTTCCAGCAGAGAGCAATTTACCAGAGCTCAGCACCCGGGACTTTGTGCACCGTGTAGACCAATGAAATGTCAGGACAGCAACAGACGGTGGTCAGGGTCACCAAAGGGAACTCCAAAAGAAGCAGTGTTCGAGGCTTGATCAACGAGCAGCCTTTGGAGGGGCAGTAAGGGCTGTTAGCGCCCTTGACCGCTTTGGTCCTTTGCGTGGGCCATTTTGCACGGATCCCGGGGACAACAGGTTCCAGAACCCCGCCCCCGCAAGGATGCCCCGGGACCCGCCCAGAGCGTTGAACGTGCGGGTCTCGGGAGCAGACGTGCTTCCGAGCGGCCGCGCGTGAAGCTTGCGTCCTGTGGGGCGCATCGCAGTAATTGAAACCTTACACACCGCAGGACTGCAGCGCCGTCTATAAATACTCCCCGCCTTACTGCTGACAAACAAAACGCGGGCTCCCGGCCCCTCGGAGGAAGAGGCGGCGGCATGTGACCGAGGGCAGGGGCAGGGTCAGAACCCTGTTGCCTACCAGGGAGGCACCCCAGAGCCGATTGCTGAGGCACAGTTTGCAAGCATACCGCCTGATGTGACCCGGGGCGCCCGCCCTCAGAACAGGGGCCGAGGGCTGGGAAGGGAGGGTCGTGGCCGCGAGAGTGGCGGGGCGCGAGGGTAGGGGGGATCCGGAGAGCCAGCCCCCTGCGCGCGGAGGGCCCCCGGCGTGCGCACAGTAGGCGTGCAGACTAACGCCTCGCCAAATGGAGGGCGGGCGGGAAAGCCGGAGCTGAACCCGGGTGCCGCCGGCGCCGAATAGCCGCCCGCCCCGGCCGGGTGTCTCGCGGGCTGCGCCCCGGCCCGCCCCAGGCGGCGGAGCCCAGCGGAGCGCGGGACAAAGCGGCTGGCCTCCCTGCCCTCCCTCCCACGCCTGTCTCTGCAAATAGGGGGACGGCAGGAAAAGATGGGCTGTCTCGGGGCGCCCGATCGTCCGCGCCCCAGCCGCGGCAGCTCTTACATATTTGCCGCCTCGGGCCCAGGGAGAACAAGGGAGGCAAACAAGCAAACTTTCTTCTTTAGTCTCCTGGCACAGCCTGGATCCCGCGGTCGGCTGCATCCCCCCATCCCGCGCTAAGCAGCACGGCTTTCTCCCCCGCCCCAACCCGGGGGGCGCCAGTCCGCTCGCCTCTGTCCTCCTGCTGCGTGCGATCCGAGGATCCTGCACCGTGCTGGGGTCCCCATCCGGTTGCCCCCAAATGTGACGCTTTCCCCAAGCCCCCGCCCCGGCTCGTGCCCCGCCAGTCCATGCCTGGAGTGCACGGTGATTTCGTGCTCAATCCCGTGCGGTCGCCGGGCGTACAACTCCAGCCCCTCCCCGGGACTTCCCCACTCACCCCCTTGGGGTCCCGGGGCTGAGTCACCTCGAGTTGCGCACACCCGCAGCTCGCCTCCGCCCGAGACGGCGCGCCTAGGACAAAGTTTCCGGTCTTCCCGAGAAAGTTTTCTCACCGGCGAGCAACGAGGATCTGGATCGCTCTCCTGCAGCGCGCTGCCCGGCTCTCCCTCCTCCCTCCCCGCGCAGCGCCGGCCTCTGCGGGGTCCAGTCCAGCCTCCCGACCGCCAGCGCGGGTCCACGAACGCCGCGGCCGCGGAGCTCCCCGAGCCGGGCTGGTGACACGTTTCCCTCCTCTCCTCTCAAGGCCGCCTCCTCCTCCTCCTTCTTCTCCTCCTCCTCCTCCTCCCACTTTTCCTGTCCGGTGCTCATCGCTTTAGTTTCTCTCCCGCGGACCCCACCCCACCCCACCCCACCTCAACCCCTCCTCCTCCTCCTCCTCCCCTGCAGCGACTCTCACTCGGCTGGGGAGGGGAGAGGGGGAGGGGGCGCCTGCACTTTCATCCAGATCAACAATTTCAGGAAATCCAACTCTTAACTTGAAAAGCCTGGGAGGATGCAACAGGTCGAGAGAGCTCACACAAGAGGAGGTCCCCCTCTAACCTCCACTGAGGGATCTCCGCCACGTCCCCCTACCAAGGAAACTCTACCAAAAAGCCATGGGACTGTTTCTGAGGCTCACCAGAGTCCCCGAGAGCCTGGGACTTTCGCCGTTGTTTCAAGGAACAGTCCCCAGGCCGTTTCCAGGAACAGTTGTTTCAAGTGCATTAATGAAAATACAATTTCAGTGAAGTCTCTCCTTCAGATTCGCAAAACCTTTTTCAAGCTCCCAAATTCTCTTTCCAGCTGAAGGTTTAGTGAATTGGAGGGCCCCTCAGAGTTTGAAACAACAGAAAACCCCCCAATCTCAAAATTAAAAACAACGTAAAATTATTTTCTTTTTGCAGGTGGTAAGAATTTGAGACAGCTGTTTTCAGGACTCACTGGCTTGTATAATTTCACCCTATGGTTGAGCAGGAAATACTTTTAAAATGCTGCCCGCTCAGACATCACACTTAGGCTTTGAAACCACAGTGACATTTGCTGAAGAAAAGATGTGTCTTTTTATGTCAAAACTGAGGGGGGAAATGTTTATTTTGATCACTGTGACCTTACAAGACCTATGTAAGCAAGGATTGTTGTTTAGAGTATGCCCAAGGGAGGGGGCTTAAGGGGGGGTTGATGAAGCTCCCCCGGCCCTGCTTGTCCAATGATATTAACCAATTCTCAGTACAAACCCCAGGGTATTGAAAAGACTTTAAATCCCATCCCAGAAATCACACTCACGGAGAAGCTCCAGACTCCAGGCACGTGCCTGGGAAAGGAAAACATGAGGGCCAGGGACGTGAGGGATGTCCTCGAGGCAGCTATGGGGAGGTCTGAAGAGCCAAAACCTAGAGCCAGAGGCCAAAGTTTGAATCCCACCTCCTCCTTTTACTAGCTGCCAGATATTAGCCAAGTTAGTTAGCTCTGCTATGCCTCTGTTGACTCCTGTGAAAATGGGGATAAAAGTAGGAGTGACCTCAGGGGCACTAGGAGAATGTAATGAATTCAAATGGAGAAAGCGCTTAGGATCTCTGTCAGATTTCAACAGAAACTAAGCCATTATTACTACTATTATCATCTCGAAGTTCAGGACAGTCAAAAAGGAGCCATGTCTGCAGAGCTGCGGGAAGCTAGGAAAGCCTGGGCACACTCATTCCACATTCGAACCCCCTCATCTCCTTCAAGTCTTTGTTCAGGGAGGCTCACCCTATTTTGTTTCAAGTTGTAGCTCCTTCCTCCCTCCCAGTCCCCCTCTCTAGACTCTACTTTTCCTTTTGTCCATTGCATTGATCACCCTGCGGCGTATTATAGAATTTTCTTTTTTTTAGAAAATGTATCTCCCACCACCTCCTACTTCCAGGGCCAAGACATCAACTCTACAGGAACATGGGTTTGTTCTGTTCACTGATACCGTTCAAGATCCTAGAACAGTACCTGGCACATAGTTTACACCTAGTAAATATCTTTCCCCGAGCCCGGCCCCACCCCCACCCGGGCTCGTGCCCTGCCAGTCCATACCCGGAGTGCACAGTGATGTCCTGCTCAGTCCCGTGCAGTCACTGGGAATGGATTCATTCAGCAAATTGAAACTGTGCTGGTGAGATGGGTTGGGCATTGTGCAATAAGAAAAAAAAAAAAACTTAAGGGGTGCCTGGATGGTTGGTTAGGGGTCTGCCTTAGGCTGAGGTCATGATCCCAGGGTCCTGCGATTGAGCCCCACATGGAGCTCCCTGCTCAGCGGGGAGCCTGCTTCTCCCTCTCACCTCTGACTGCTGCTCCCCCTGCTTGTGTTTTTTTTCTCTCTCTCTCTATCTAATAAATAAATAAAATCCTAAAAAAAAAAAAAGAAAAAAAAAAACTTAATCATTAGGCCTCTCCAAGGATAAAAGAGGCTCCCTCTGGAAGAAGTGTGCTCTGTAGTAAAGAGAAGTACCCTCAATGTAGGTGATGCCAGCTTGGTGGGGAAGCCATAAAAGAGTATTCAAGGACCAGAAGGGAGGTTTAAAGAGGTTAAAATCTCTTCTAAACCTAGGAGTTGTGAGTTTTGTAACCTGAGTTTTCTTAAAATGAGAAGTAGCCAACATTTGGTGTAAATCTAATTAGAGCTTCTAAGAACAATTACTACCAGTATCTTATACTTGTCACCACTCACATTTTTACCAAAACTCTATCTAAATGCCAATGGAACATTGCCTTTCCTTAAGAAACAGAATTTTAGGGGTGCCTGGGTGGCTCAGTGGGTTAAGCCGCTGCCTTGGGCTCGGGTCATGATCTCAGGGTCCTGGGATCGAGTCCCGCATCAGGCTCTCTGCTCCGCGGGGAGCCTGCTTCCTCCTCTCTCTCTCTCTGCCTACTTGTGATCTCTCTCTGTCAAATAAATAAATAAAATCTTTAAAAAAAAAAAAAGAAACAGAATTTTATTAGGAGAAACCAATACAGATCATTCTATTTACACTTTTGTTTATGGAGATGAAAATTGTAGTTCTTTGGAAGACCTATCAGGTATGCAGCTTGCCATGGCCCCAGCCTGTGGAATGGAAGGTGGCTGAACCAAGGTCCCTGCTGAAAAGGCAGGCCTTAGGCAGCCCTTAAGATCAAGGGCAGGTACCAAACCCAAATGCCACCAAACTCTGTAACAAACCTCTGTGACCAACTGTGGCCCAGAAAAGGTATACTGGGCCCATCAGAATCCCTTTCAGGAATGCAGACACACACAGGTGCACGCACACAGAGCTAGTATCCAGAACAGATGCTGAGAGGTCACGACTTTATCTAAACTCTCGATTCCAGTAGCTGCATCATCTGTGGACCAGCTAGATGTAGATTACAGGCATATTTTTTGAACCCCACAGTATCAACATTTTTAAAATTACTCGCCACTATGTAAGGATCAAAACACTTCATGCAAAAATGTGGATTTTCAGCTGGCACTGACAAATCTGAAAGGCGCGGCGCTGTTTACGCTGCAAGCCCGCCCAGCCACAGAGCACTAGTGCTGGAGCCCGTCTCTGTCTAGACAGGGCCGGGAGGCTTCAGTTTGCCACAGTCTCAACCACTGCTTGACCCCACTTCCCTGGGTGAGGCTAGAGAAGGGATGCTGGCACCTAGGTAGGATGGGCCAGAGCCACGAGGAAGCAGACATAATGCAAGAGAATGGCATGGGTTTGGATCATTTTCTCCCCAGCAAGAGAACCTTTCCTTTCAACAAAACCTTGCTTGACATGGCATGATGTGCACACTGCTGAAATAAAGGCAGAGATACGGAGGCAAGTGGGCAGCTAGACAGGGAGACACAGAGGCCCCCTAGGGGCTGCCCTGGGATCAAAACCACCATCCAGTTTCTGTTCTTCCTTGAGGTGTGTTGTTCTCCTTTTCCTTTGTTCCCATAACAATGCCCGCCCACCCCATCTTCATCACTCATTCCTGTCCCCAAAGTCTAGCCAGACCAAGTTCAGAAAGGGCAAGGCGGGGCACCTGGGTGGCTCAGTTGCTGGGCGTCTGCCTTCCGTTCAGGTCATGATTCCAGGGTCTTGGGATCAAGTCCCACATCGGGCTCCCTGCTCGAAGGAAAGCCTGCTTCTCCCTCTCCCACTCCCCTTGCTTGTGTTCCCTCTCTTGCTGTCTCTTTCTGTCAAATAAATAGATAAAATCTTTAAAAAAAAAAAAAAGAAAGAAAGAAAAGAGAGGGCGAGGTGACTTGTCCAAAGAAGGATAAGGCAGGGATCCCCAATACCAGTTTAGCCCTCCTGTACTACACCATGCTCCCTCTTGGTAGGATTAACTGCATCTGTCTCTGAATGATCATTAAAATCACTTGAATTTACAATATCCTTGTACTGAATGCCTTGAGAATCCGTAGTAAAACAAGTACGTGCTAACTTTGGGGGTTCAAGTTTGGACCTCCTTCTGTAATACTTTGACATCTCATACAATGTCTTACAGGTGTTCCAATGAAGAAAAGCATCATCTATTTTCATATGTTTTCTCCTTTTTGCAGATGGGAAAATGGAGATCCTGGAAATCCAAGATCCCTTGCTACTGCCGGGCACAGAGTTTGTGAGCACAGGCAGGTCCCCTAAGGGCATACAGCATTAGAAGACACAGTTTTTCAGGTTCTCAGAGCTCTGGTCATAAAATAAGTTAATGTAGTTACTCATAATAAATACCAATCTAGACACAGAACTTGCGTAAGCGCTCAGTATACATTCATGGCTCTGCACCGTCCATAAAACAGGACCATTTGAGAAATAAGCTCAGAATCTGATCTAACACCAGGATGTAAAATCAGTGACCTTTGATAGAGCAGGAAGACGTCATGCACAGGTGAAAAAAAACCCTTGCCCTCCTGTCCTCTTTTTAACTTCCACGGCATACAAACTGAGGAACCGGAAGTTTGTTCTTTGAAAAATTTTGGATGATACAAAAAATTATTTTTGTCCTCTTCAACCTTTCCTCGGGCAAAATGACATGTTCCTGGTATGGTGGTTGTTGGTCTCGTTTTTGACTTCGGTATGGAGAAGTATCTGGCCTCTATTTGAAAGGGGCTGGTAATTATTTTGAGATCGTATTTTGAGAATGACTTGAATGAGCGCATCTTAAGAGTGAAAAGAACTTAGCAATCCTACCCGAATTTTCCCCGGGGAATCCAGATTTCAACTATTCCTTCCCACAGTTCCAAGTTGGTCTGTTAGTTCTGATAGGTACTGACAGGTGACTTGTTAGTACCAAGTACTAGGGATGCCAGTGAACAAGACCATCTCTACCATCAAGGCACAGCAAGCAAACAATAAACATACAAATGAACACACAGAGGAGATCATTTCGAGGACTGGCCTTTGCTGCAAGGAGGCTATGGAGTGCTAGAGTGACCTTGGGGAAGAAAAGAGCTTTATCCAGGGTCATCTGGGATGGCCTCTCAGCCAGGGTAGCTTTGGAACTGAAATTTAAATGAAAAGAAGAATCTATAGCAACAGAGGGATGTTCCAAACAGAAGACCTGGCCAATACAGAGACCTTGAGTCAGGAAGAAGCTTGGCAAGTGAAAGAGATGGGAAGAAAACCATTATGGTGGAAGCATAGAAAGCAGCTGGGAAAAGGAACAAGAGGAGGTCAAGAAATAAATTGGGGTCAGATCCCATAGGACCTGGTAAGTCAGGGTAAGAGTTTGGCCACAGTGGGACATCATCAGAGGGATTTAGAGAAGACATAACGTGATCTGGCGGATGGGTGGCAGATGGACTAGAAGAAGAGCAAAAGTGAGGGCAGTCCCTTTGAGGAGGTGGCCTCAGTAGACCAAGAAGAGATGATGCTTGGATTCAGTGTGGAGCAATTATATTTGTCAAGCATGGAATTAGATGTGATGAAACTTTCTGATGGGTTGGCCACATTAGGAAGGATAGGCATCATGGGTGAGGCTTCAGTTTTTTGAGCAACAGGGTGGAAAGTGGTGTCATTCACTAAGGTAGGAAAGACAGATGGAGAGTGCAGTCAGAAGGAGAATCCTTAGTCCTATGGCAGCTTCGTGGAGTTTGAAATGCCTGGGTGAGAGCCAAGCAGAGATGTCCATATAGACATTTGCATATATGAGATGGTTTGAGGGATGGATAAATTTGAGACCTCTCGGTGTATATAAATGATCCTAAAAACCAAAGGACTGTGTGCGATGCTTTGGGGAATGAGTATGGACAGAGAGGAGAAGCCAGGAAGAATAGAGGAGTCTAAGAAAAGAAGAGTAACCAGCAGAGGAATGGAAAACAATGAGATGCTAATGAGACCGCGAAGTCAAAGGGAGCCCTAGAGAAGAAGATGTACCGGAAAGGAAGGCTTGGTCAAGGATGTCCAATGCTGTCAAAAAGTGAAATGGGAACAGAGAATTAACTTTTCTTTGACAAAGCCACATTGGTGACCTTGATATGGGTCCTTTCAGTGGAGTGGTGTGGGAGGAAATCACATCAGAGGGCTGAGGGGAGAAAGAGTTGGAGAGAAGGAGACAGGGAATACTAAACTCTTTCAAAGAGTTCTGCCATGAAGAGGAGCAGAGAAATGGGGCTGTACCTCAGGGGGATCCAGAGTTAAGAGAAAGTGTGTTGATGTGATGGTTTGATTACTTTTAAATGGGTGATAATGAGTAAGACATGTTTTGAAGGCTGATGAAAATTATCCAATGAAGAGGGAAATTGATTTATGTCCCTACTCACAGTTCAGTGGGATGGGGTAGGAGAAGTAAATGCTCGTTTGAGCTCATTCTCCAAAGGTGGCACATTTAAACACACTTTTAAAAATTTTATTTTTTATTCACTGAATGTTTATATTTTCAACCTCTTTTACTTTCCTGTGATTATGGAATTGTGTTGATCTGGTTGGAAGACTTAAACATTTTTGCATGCAATACATTCCCATGTTGAGACTATGATCAGATGTTAGGGTGAACACTGCCAAAGTTAGATTTTGACAAGTACAGGGAAGGTTCTCGTGTTTGTGCTCTGCCTCACACACTGCAAGGGACAGCAGTCACTGGAATTACAGTGTGAACAGTATCTTCTGCAACTGGGCAAATGGCAGGCTTGAGCTAAAGATTCTTTGGGCCAGCTCCTCCACCAACAGAATGCCTGCCCACACCATACCATCTTTTCCAGCAACATACCCTCTCTTCCAGATTTTGCAGAACAGGGCAGAGAATCATCCTACAACTTAGACAGATGGCTGGTCTTGGGAGGGGGCACCTGTCAGAAGAGCAGGTGAGAAGCACCAGTCAGACTACCCTTTAAGGATTCAAATACTATGTAAGATGGTGGTCCCCTGGCCCCATGTCTCTCCCAGCAAGAGCTGGCTTGGTGTGCTCCTGGCTTTCTGGCAGCACTCAGACTCAGATTCATCACTACCCTCTGTCTTCAGAGGGTACCCTCTGTACTCAGAACTGGCCTCCCTATGGTCTTCATCTCTGTCTCTGCCCATCAACACAGGAAGACAGGGATCAAGGTTACCCTTAATCCTCCAGACTATCACCACCACATGGCCATTTCCATTCCCATTTCCGAACTGTCTCCCAGACCTTCCCTACTCCCTAGAACCTTCTATCATGTGCTCTGGAACCTTCAGTCGACACTCTTAGAAATCATTGAGGACTCCAAAGTACTTTTGTGGATGGGTTATATCTATCTAGATATACTGGATTTGAAACTGAACATGGAAATTAACTTATTAACTTTAAAATAACTAATAAATCCATCAAATATTTTATGGAAACGAATGGTGTTTTTTTTTTTTTTCAAAGTCACAGGAAGAATGGAGTTGTTTTGCATTTCTGCAAATCTCTTTAACTTCTGGCTTAATAGAAGACAGCTGGACTCTCATATCCACTTCTGCATTCAATCTGTGGTGTTATCACACATCATGTAGCCTCTGGAAAATTCCACTGTGCACTTGTGAGAGAATGAAAGTGAAAAGACAAATAATACTGTAGTCTTACTTTGAAGTTTTTGACTTGTGGATCTGTGACAGGGTCTCAGAGACTCCCTGGGGTTCCTAAACTACACTTTGAAAGTCACTGTTCTAATGGCTCCTGTGTTCTTCCCTGAGGACCTCTCCTTCCCCCAAATCCTCTCAAATGGTGGTGGGTTCTCTCCAACACTCCTTCTATCCCTGTCCCTTCCTAAAAATCCCCATCGAACCATCAGATGAGTCAACTCACTTCCCCTCCTTGTTGCGGTCATTGCAGGCTCTTGGGTTTTTCTCCTCTCTTTAAGTCCCCGTTCATGGTCACTGCCTTAGCTACTGTTCCTGTTGCAATTCCTGATGATTTCAATATTCATAGACAAAATCCTTCCAATGTCCTGGCAGCTCCATTCTTTGACCTCTGCTCCAGTGACCTTGTTCTCCAGTCTACCGCAGTCACTCACTCTCTTGGTCAGCCTTGACTTTGTCATTTCCTATTGCTATCGTCTCCCACTCTCTAACTTTCCAGTTCACCCCTCCAGTACCCTGACTCCCAGAATTCTGAAACCCCTAAAATCCATTACCTTTCATGGCTTGTCATCCCTCCCTTCCCGACTCAGACAGAGTAGATTCTATTATCATATTAACTTCCTTTCATGCTCCCTACACTCCCTTGCGATTTCTCACTACACTGTATCTACTTTGCTAGGTCAAGGTTTTCCAGGCCGATTCTCCTTCTCCTTGGTGCCTGCATCAGTTTAAACATACCTGGAGAAACACACCCAACCACACTCCCTGATTTCACTTTGAATCTGCACTCACCACCCTCTTGGGTTCCAATGCCCCTCACGACCCACACCAGATGTCTCTAGTCACTGTCCCACTGTCTCCAACGATCCCAAACTTTTCTCACGCATCCTCACTCTCATCTGAGAACCTTCGGTCCTTTGAGAACATAGGAACAAAATTTCCACAATGCTAAGGACTCAAGTTTGTCTCCCCCCACATTCATACATTGAACCCTTTGTCCCCAGTGTGATGGTATTTGGAGGTGGGCTTTTTGTAAAGTGATTAGGGTTAGATGAGGTCATGAGGAGAGGGCACTCATGATGGGATTAGTGCCCTTACCAAAAGAGAAAGAGAAACAAGATCGTTTATCTCTGTCTGTCTCTGTCTCTCTCAACCAAGGAAAAGTCATGGGAGGGGGCATCTGCAAGCTGTGGAAAGGGTCTTCACCAAGACCTAAATCTGCCAATACCTTGATCTTGGATCTCCTAGCCTCCAACCCATGAGAAAATGAGGTCTGTTGTTTAGGTTCCCAGCCTGCAGTATTTGTTACAACAGCTATGACTTGTACGCTGCCACTGCTGTGCCTATCCACCTGCCAGAGTCGGCTTCCATGCTCTGCCTCCTCCTGGTGCTGTAGATGAGCTGCCAGGGCTGAATCAGAGGCTAAGCCCTCCGTTGTGCACCAAATCCCATCCCCCACATGCCTCCTCTTTTTGGGAGTGCAGGGGGTTGTGGAATGCCCCGTCACTGCTCCCACCATGTTGGTTTACATAGAGCAGAACACCTTGAAAGAGTTTTCCATATTCATTGCCCTTATTGCTCCTTCTCTTTTTCTTTCTTTGGCCCTCTCCAGTCAGGCTTTCTCCTCTCCTTTCTGAGGAAACCACTGTCAAGGTTGCCCGTGATCTCCACGCCGCATAGGAACTCAATAAATACTTGTTGAAGGAATGGATGAATGAGTCTTCAGATCGTGAGGACAACCCAATAGAAGAGTTGCACCAGCATGTACGTATGCACACACAGACACACACGGACAGAGGGAGGTGGGGGAGGGTGGTGAGGAGCTTCTTCCTGGCCCCAGTTCCCATGAAACCCAGCTTGTCCTTGGTTCCCTGAGAGGCCCCTGCCTTTTCATTTGAGATAGTGGGGTACACGGTACAGGGTGCGGGTAAGGCTGTCCTTGGCGACACGTCTTGATCAGCACAGTCATCCTATTATAAGCCAAGCTTTGCAGTCAAGAAGTGTTTCCTTGTGGGGAAGAAGCCTAGACTTTGATACTATTCAGGGGGCAGTTCCTTGATCTGTGGGAATCCACGTTGCAGAGGGGCAGTTCCTTGACCTATGGGAATCCACGTTGCGGACACAAGTTGGTTCAGGGATTTTATAAGATCTATATGAGACTTATGAGAGTTCTGTGAAGAGTGTATATAGTGCTTGCCACACTATTGTACAATCTGTTGAGTGGCAAGAGAAAAGTAATGAAGCATCACATTCAAACATTGTGTGTTTGTTGTTCATAGTGTTAGTTTTCCTAGATAAATAATCCCGATTCCTTGACGGTAAAGCCAAGGATTGTCTTCAATTCCCAATTTGGTTCACGTATGTTTTATCCTTTCTTTATATTCAAATGTTTATTATATAACCATAACACAAACCTACCATCGTGTTAAAAATACTGCTGAATGTAAGGGAGATTTCAACCAAGAACATGACAATCTTAAAACATGACATTCAGGGGCACCTGGGTGGCTCAGTGGGTTAAAGCCTCTGCCTTCTGCTCAGGTCATGATCCCAGGGTCCTAGGATTAAGCCCCGCATCAGGCTCTCTGCTCAGCAGGGAGCCTGCTTTCTCCTCTCTCTCTCTCTGCCTGCCGCTCTGCCTACTTGTGATCTCTGTCTGTCAGATAAATAAATAAAACCTTAAATCAGTAAACGAAACAAAACCATGACATTCAGACCCTCCCCACGTTGAAAACAGGTAAAGTCAAGTCTAATCACATTACTATAACAATGTAAGATAGTAGTCTGTGTTGGATATGTACAGAGGCAAATGCAATAAACAAAAATGTGTTTATGCTTATTCATTCCTGTCTGAGTGGGAGGTGAGAGCAACAGAAGAAAGGGAAGTGACAGGAAGAGGAGAAAGAAAGAGACAGGGAGAGAAAGGCAGGGAATGAGTCCCGGCCAGCACAGGTCATCTAGGCTATGGTCAAGAGGCCTGATGAAAAATCCCTTGGGACAATCTAGGCCACATTCCTCAGAGTCAGAACTGCCCACGCAATCCTATCTATGAGTATGGTGTCCTGGGTACCATGATATACCCTCAAGGAGCATTCTGTGCAAAGTAAGCTTTTTGGAATTGACGCATAGTAACTAGATTCTCCAGAGCCTGATGTACAAACTAAGATACTAGTTAATCTATTGTCAGTAATATTGGTTTCTAGGACTCTTCTTAGAATCACATTGGTAAATGATCTCTTTAGGTGAAAGAGTCAGCATTGGTAGGAAATTTACTTATTTTCCATTTTAAGCTCAATCTTTCTTTGCAAGATGGAATCCTCATTATACCCAAAGCATTGCACATTCTTTCCTCTCCCTTCCCTTCTACCTCTTCCTCTTCACCCTCCTCCCCCTCCTCCTTCTCTTCTTTTCCTTCTCCTTCTCCTCCCCCTCCTCCTCCTCCTCCTTCTTATTGTTCTTGCTCTCTCTCTCTCTCACACACACACACACAGGGAAACACAAATATGGAATCAATAACAACAATAATTTCAATTAACATAAACATACGATGTATTGACACCGTGTCAGGTGTTTGGAACACAGTATCTCCCATCTCAGACAGTCTGACATAGATGCTATGATCACCCCCATTTTACAGAAAAAGAAATCCCAGGCTCACAGGGGTGGTTTAGTCCTTTCTCAAGGTCACACACTTGTCAGAAGTAAAAATAACCCCAAGGTTTTATTTCCCATTGTAAGCGCTTCCCTCCCCTTAGTCAACTTGACCTCCCGAATGAGGGAGAGGAAGTTGCATAGCTGTTTGGGGAAGATAAATATTCTCATTCACACCACCAACTGCAGGGAGGTTTTGAGCTGGACATGGGAAATAAGGAGATTTCTGCAGCAGCAGAAAGCAGATGGAGGAAAGATACCCTGTCCCCTAGGACAGCAGTACCCAGCGGTCATTGAATGTCCCCTGAAGTCAAGGTGAGCCAAGCCGGCAAGTGGATGGCTACCTTTCACGAAGAACTCCCTGTTCATTCTCTAACATTAAGTGGGGGCAGTTCTGGCTTGATAGGAGCACAGACCAGCCCATTCCTCACCACCGTCTGTTCTATTTCTCCTCCTAAGGACAATATTCATTTACTAGAGTTTGGGTGTTTCGGCATGGCTTCCATCAATGATGTCTAGCTTAGATCTTGAGGATGGGCGACTCTTAGGCTGTCCTCTGAGCAAGGGTGATACCAGAAGACGTAGTTACTGTTGCTGGAGAAAGGCTCCTTAGCCAAATAATTGGGGGAAGTACTCCATACAATGGCGTAACAGGCATCAGTATATCAAGAACTTGGAGGTGGTCTGCAGGAAAGAAACTCAATAATTTAATTTCTTTTCATGGAATACTATCAACGGTTTGAGGGTATGGTGCTCCACAGTACACAAGGAGGGCGATGCTATCCTAGGCAGAAGTGCCTGCCTGCCAAATTTGCTTTGAAGAGGGCCCGGGATTAAATAAGATCAAAGTAGGATCTTAATTGAGTCTACTTGGTAGATTCTGCTTTCCGATTTTTAATTTCTTGGATGACTAATCTACTGATAGTATCCAAATTTACAGGGGAAAAAAAATATCCTTGCTTGACTTTCCACTGCAGAAACAAAACAAGTAACCTTGAACGATCATTCCCCGACCTGCTTAAGCATCTCATCTGGGCTGGAGAAAAGAGTGAAGAACCAGTCACCTTCCTCCTAAGAGACGATGATGAGAGCAGAGAAAGATGTGAACTAAGGACCTCTGCTGGTAAATTAGCGTGAGCAGCCATGTCGGCTGCGGACATGCTGGGTATCAGGCCCCCTGCCGCCCCCCACCCCTGCTGGGCCCTCAGCAGACAGGCACTCATTTCCTCCCTCTAGTCTGCCTCGGTTGCACCACTGACCTGTCCATGGGGAAAACACCCAGAACCCAGCACCATGCCTCTGCTGAGGAGACACTCAATAAATATTTATTAACGGAAGGAAGGGAGGGAGGAAGGAAACAGATTGAGGTTTGTAGATGGTAACTTGCCCAACGTCACACCTCTTGCAAGCAGGAGAGGCAGGACTCGGAGGTAGCATGGCTGAGATCTTCCACACCTCGCCAAGCTGCTGTGTTTTTGCTAACCAGCACACAGCCAGCCCCTAGGAGCTGGCTTGAACCTCTAGCCACACTTGCTCAGGGTGTCAGCTCTGGCCTTACTGTAGTTGATGCAACAGAAATTGGTGCATTAAAAAAAAAAAAAAGAAAGAAATTGGTGCATGTATAGGCACTTTAGGAGGTTGCCTGATAATAACAGCTAAAAATTTTTTTTTGAAAGATTTTATTTATTTATTTGACAGACACACACCCACCCACACACAACACACACACACACACAGAACAATAGCAGGGAGAGTGGGAGAGGGAGAAGCAGGCTTCCAGCCAAGCAGGGACCCTGATGTGGTCCTCAGTCCCAGGATCCTGGGATCAGGACCTGAGCTGAAGGCAGACGCTTAACTGACTGAGCCGCCCAGGCACCCCAATAACAGCCAAAATTCGTTGAGCACTTACTACGTGCCAGGCACAACACTAAGAACTTTTATTTACTTATTACTTTTTTTTTTATAAACATATAATGTATTTTTATCCTCAGGGGTGCAGGTCTGTGAATCGCCAGGTTTACACACTTCACAGCACTCACCATAGCACATACCCTCCCCAATGTCCATAACCCCACCCCCCTTCTCCCAACCCCCCTCCCCCAGCAACTCTCAGTTTGTTTTGTGAGATTAAGAGTCACTTATGGTTTGTCTCCCTCCCGATCCCATCTACAACACTAAGAACTTGACCCAACTTGTTTCCATGACTCCCGGGAAATCGGTGCCATTATAACCCCCGTTTTACAGATGAGGAAATTGAGGAGCAGGGAGACTAGGTAACCCCCCCCAAATTAAGTGGTGGAAAGAGGATCTGAACTGAAGCAGTTTCACCCTCAACTCCCTGCTCTTAGCCTCTTTTCCTAAATCTGCTCCCTATGTCCGATGACGGACGTCCTGAAGGAAAGGAAAGACAGAGGCAAGCAGCACCCGAAGCTGGATCATTAAATACATTTATTTCATTACTTTTGACCCATAAAAGTGTTTGCATCGTTCTAAGCACATCACAAGTATCAACTCATTTAACTCTCATACTGCCAAGAAACAACAGCACGAGGCTGGTCCAACTGTTATCCCCGCTTCATAGATGAGCAAACAGAGGCATTGTATCCATAGATGGGAGACTTGCCCACACAGCAGGTGACAGAGATGGGATCCAAACCAGGAGAGTCGGGCTCCCTAGACCTTGGGCTGAACCACGGAGCGCTGTCTGCTGAGAGCAAGGGGGCACCTCATTTAAAAGTGAGACACCGGGGCGCCTGGGTGGCTCAGTGGGTTAAAGCCGCTGCCTTCGGCTCAGGTCATGATCTCAGGGTCCTGGGATCGAGTCCCGCATCGGGCTCTCTGCTCAGCAGGGAGCCTGCTTCCATCTCTCTCTCTCTGCCTGCCTCTCTGTCTACTTGTGATCTCTGTCTGTCAAATAAATAAATAAAATCTTTAAAAAAAAATTTAAATTAAAAAAAAAAAAAAGTGAGACACCGGGGCGCCTGGGTGGCTCAGTGGGTTAAGCAGCTGCCTTCGGCTCGGGTCATGATTCCAGGGTCCTGGGGTCGAGTCCCGCATTAGGCTCCCTGCTTAGCGGAGAGCCTGCTTCTCTCTCTCCCTCTGCCTGCCGCTCTGCTTACTTGCAGTCTCTCTCTCTCTCTCTCCCCATCAAATAAATAAATAAAATCTTAAAAAAAAAAAAAAGTGAGACACCCGAGTTGCTTGGTGTTGGGCGTCTGCCTTCGGTTCAGGTCATGATCCCAGGGTCCTGGGATCGAGCCCCCCATTGGGCTCTCTGCTTGGCTGGGAGCCTGCTTCTCCCTCCCCTACTCCCCCCGGCTTGTGTTCCTGCTCTAGCCACCGTCTCTTTCTCTCTGTCAAATAAATAAATAAATGGTCTCGAAAAGTGAGACATCCTCCCACTAGCAGGGGGGAGCATGGCCGCAAACAGGAACACAGAATCGTCCTCAGCTCTGGAAATTAATGGGGCCAGGGAGCTTGAATGACTTAATCACTGTTCAATTTAGATTTCCTGACTGAGTGGGTTCCTGTTCGTCCCACTGGAAATTAATAGCTGATTGTTTCCTTGCATTCCTGTGGGAGGGGTGGGCCATCCTCCTCAGCTGCCACCGCAGGGGAAAGTAAGCTCTCAGCCAGCGTCAGGCAGGTCAGGGGGCCTTCTGCTTACTTGGCTCCTCTAGGAGCTGGACCCTGTTCTCCCCAAGGCAGGAAACCAGCCCTGGTCTCAGTTCACAGCTCTTCTGATGGAGGGAGCAGGAGTTTGGAGGGAGGAAGCAGAGATGGAAGGAGCAGGAGGAAGGAAAGGAGGAAAGAAAGGATGAGTCAGGTTATTTGTTAGAAGAGACAGAAGGTCTTCCGAGGAAGTGATGAGAAGCATCGGTGGGAGTGACACAACCGGCCACAGGGCATCCTGCCTAGCTCCGCAAGCCGGTCCCCAACGACACCGTGAGGAGGCGGGACGGGAGCTCCAGACGGTGGGAGTGGTGTCCGTCCGGGGGCAGGGCAGGGCCTCAGTGAATGGATGGTAACTATCCTGGGACATGAATGTACGTTAACAGCACCTCAAAGTGTTGGGCCTTACTTTTCTCTGGCCCATAAATGTCTGCCTCCCTTTTCTGTTTATCCCTGGGACTAAAGGGATGATGCTAAGTGAGGCCTGGACCACGGGCCTCATTCCTGGCCACTCTTTTCCTCCACCTCCCCTAGTGCTGGGTCCCACAGAGCTGCTGGTGGTCTGGGAAATGGCGGTGCCGCACACTGGTCAAGAGTGCAGGCTGTGGAGGTGAAAGCAGGTGTCAGGGTTGGCCCAGCAACATACCAGTGAGACCTTGGGCAGCTTACTTACCCTCCCAGGGTCTAAAGCACCTGGCTCTCTTGCTCGCCCTGATAAACACCCACCTCCGCTTCCATGAGCCAGGTCAAGGGCTTATCCTTCCCCGGCACCCCAGGCAGGCGGCCCCGGCACGTAGCACGCCCTCCGTCAGAGCCTTGCCTCCGTGTGTAACTCACCTGTCTCCACTCACCAGTCACGCAGTCAACGATGCCTTGTTACTTATCCCCAAACCCCAAACCCTGAGCCATTCCCGACGTATCACAGAGGCTTTAACAGGAGAGGAAAAGTGGGAATGAAGAAGAAAAGACAGATGCCGGGAGGAAGGGAGGACAGGCACACTTGATTAGCCCTTTGAAACAACAGGCATGGCTTGAGGAGGGCTAGGAAAATGTTCTTTCCCCCAAATGTCTGTACAGTTTGCCCAGCCTCTAACCTTTCCTGCTTAGGAGATTTGTTCCTCAAGGGTAATGGTGTTGTCTCCGGGATTTCCTTGTTTCTTTTCCAAGGGTAATGTGTTCAACTACGTATAGCCAAGCACCTCAACATCCATTTAGGAGATCGATTTTCAGAAGATAAGTGGGGGGAAAGCCTGTCAGGACTTTGGTGCTAAAAGCGAAGGAAGGAGGCCCCCAAAAAGGGAAGGGAGATATCAGTGACTAGAAAAAAAAAATGTCAATCTCAGTGAGTCAGAGTCATAAGAATGAGAACACGCGATTCCCATTCCCACTCTGCTGGCCACTTCCCCGTCCCGGTTCTCCCTGGCACACACCCCCGGGAGAAAGTTCTCTTGGGGCTCCAGGTGGAACCCCAGTCTCATGAGCAAGGTTGAAATCTCCAGGGACTATTCCACTGTTTTGGTGCTGACAGAATGTCCCTCTCTCTCTTTCCTTTTAAGATATGGACCCATTGGTGATCACCTCAACCCGTGAGTTTGGACTCTCATCTGTCATTCTAGAAGGTTAAGAGACCTCAGGGGTCACTATTCCCAACTCTCTGCCTCATGCCGACCCCTCTCCAGCACCTGCAGGAAGGTCAACAAAGGTCAACAATGGCTTCTACCTGGACCCTTGGAGGGAAAAGATGGAAGAGAAGTTCACTGCCTCTTGAAGCAGCCATTCCATTTTGGGACACTCCAGTGGCTAGGTATGACCAGGAATCAGCCAGCCTGAAACTTTAATGAAGGAGGAAAGCAAGTAGAACAAGTAATGTGCATCGGATGCCACTTTGGGAAATTCTGAAGAAGGTCATAGGTAAGGAACAAATAGTGTCTTTGCCTCATTTTTTGATAGACATAGATTTACCGACATAAATGACCAAGTGTGATGGTTAATTTTGTGTGCCAACCTGACTGGGCTAAGCGGTGCCTAGATAGCTGGTAAGAGGTTTCTGGGTGTGTCTGGGAGGGTGTTCTGGAAGGGATTAGCCTTTGAATTGGTACACCTAGTAGAGAAGATCATCTTCACCAATGGGGGTGGGCCTCACCCAGTCCCTTGAAGGGTGTGTGTAGAACGGAAGGCAAAGGTAGCGTGAATCTGCTCTCTGCCTGAGCTGGGACATCCCTCTTCTCCTACCTTTGGACGTTGGTGTTCCAGCTTCTCCTTCAGCCTCAGACTGGGATTCACCCATCTCATGTTAACATAAATGGCATTTTTATGAAGACTGACTATATCTTCCAAAAGCAAACTAAACACAGTGAGAAGAGTAGCATTGTTTTTCATTTCTGCCAACCTTTTTAGTGCCCGGCTTAAGAGAAAATAACCGGATTCTCATATCTGCTTCTGCATTCGGTTATAATAGCTATGTCCTACAGTTGCTGGAAAACCACCGTGCTCTTGAGTGAGACTGGAAAAAGAAAAGGCAAATAAGGGAACCCTGTGTCATTGATGTATTAGTATTAGAATAGTTTTGAGCTCATGAACCCTATGAAAGTGTTCTCAAATGACTAAGGGTCTCAAATAAGTAAGACCAGAGACATCGCTTCAGTGCAACTGAAAATGTGGGGTCCCTTGTCCAAAAGGTATCGGGCATTTCAAGGCCACCACAGCAGAGCGTTACTCCAAGCCGGGCCCCCGTCGTGACTGCACAGCTTCTGAGGCAAGTTCGGAGGCCACCAGACCATGCTTGGAGAACTGTTACTGTGCCCTATTACTTGCATCTTGAATCAAAGGGCTGGCTTAGGGTCACAGTGTACACCGAGGTGCTACAGTGGTAGGAGTGTGTGTGTGTGTGTGTGTGTGTGTGTGTGTCTAAGCTGCCGGATCACTAGGTATAAGTGATCTTGAACAAGAGCATATCCATAATGAGAGAAAGGTGTCATTGTGCAGGTTTTTCCCTGGGTGTCTGCAGAACCTTCCACCCTATTCAACCTCTTATTCCATACTGACCATACACACACACACACACACACACACTTCTAGCTGAGGCACCGCACCCCTTGTGTTCCACATGGCTGCACACCAGAGAGTCAGATACTAACCATGGTTTCCTGTTTTGTGTTTTTATTGTGGTTACGGGCTTTGATCAGCAAAACTGATACGTGCAGGACTCCTTTTCCTGTTTGGTGCCTTGACACATAGTAGGCGCTCTGTGCATCTGCAGAGTTACAGTTCTCGTAGCTGGGGCAGATGCTACCTACTAATGCTGTCACCAACAGATGGCTGGCCACACAAATACGACCTTTGGTCCTCCTTCCCGACAACGAGTCTCTTAGCGCAATCTGCAATCCTACCACCAACGTCTGGACAACCGTAGCCAAACGACAAAGCCCTGCTCTCCAGCAACCAGCTAGCAATATGGCCCGAGGCTCACATGCGTATCAGCCTTTATGGCTGATAAAGGACATACGTTGTTGCTGTTGTTATTTAAGGAGGCTCCACACTCAGTGTGGAGCCCGGCGCGGGCTTGAACTCACGACCCTGAGATCAAGACCTGAGCTGAGACCAAGAGTCAGACACTCACCTGACTGAGCCATCCAGGTGCCAGATTCCTGGTAACAATTAACCCATTTTAAGGAACATTATACACTTTTACAAATATAAGGCAGACCCATTTACAATTCTGGTCAAATTACCTCCCTCTCTGGCACAGAGAGAAGTGACTGCGGCTGCTCTCCAACTCAAACAAAATCACACGACAGGGGAATGCATCTCTTGCCCAAAATGGCAGGACATTTTTCTGTTCATATTAGAAGTTCACCCTCCTGCTGATGCAGGGACCCAGGATCTGTAGTTCAACTCTGCCCCTTGACAGATGGGGAAATAGAGGCTCAGAGACAAGAAGTGACTTATTTGGGGCGCCTGGTTGGCTCAGTCAGCTAAGTGTCTGCCTTCAGCTCAGGTCAAGACCCCAGGGTCCTGGAAGGGAGCCCCACATCGGGCTCTCTGCTCAGCAGGGAGCGCCTGCTAGTCTCCCTCTCTCCCTCTCCCTGCTGCATCCCCTGCTTGTACTCTCTCTCCCTCTCTCTGTCAAATAAATACATAAAATCTTTAAAAATTAAAAAAAAAAAAAAGAAAAAGTGGTGCCCAAACTATGAGTCAAGACAGGAGAGGGAGGGGCGTGGCACCTGGGTGGCTCAGTCGTTGAGCATCTGCCTTCAGCTCAGGTCATGACCCCAGGGTCCTGGGACGGAGCCCCACATTGGGCTCCCTACTCAGGGAGGACCCTGCTTCTCCCCCTGCCTCCACCTCTCCTCCTGCTTGTGCTCTCTCTATCTCTCTCAAATAAATAAATAAAATCTTAAAAAAAAAAAAAAAGAAGTGACTTATTTGTCCAGGAACACATAGCTATCTAGTGACAGCTCTGAGACACACCCCCACTTCTCCGAACCATTAGATAACGGACCCTCCACATCAGACGAATGTGGGCTTTCAGGCCAGGGTGAGTGTAGGTTACTGGACATTTAACCACGGATTCATCAGGGGATCATTAACAAGTAAAGCCAAAAACATCTCTTCCGAGTCCGAGCCGGACTTCAAAGCCTCTGCTCGTGCCCCGAGAGCATCATTCCTTCCCAGAGGTTAATTTGAAATATCTTTCCTCCCGCTTCAGGAAGAGGATCTCCATCCTCTTTCCCTCCATCAGCACGCTTTCCTTCTTTATAATGTGTACTCATCACCTTGGGGAGAAGGAAAAAAACAAGCCTTCCCAGAGCAGGCCTCCCTTTTCTCACTTCCCTGGGTGCCCGGAAGCCTTTGCTGTCTGGCTGCCATCCCAGCGCTTTGCAGAAACCACCCAATCAAGGTCAATGATGTGCTTGTTTCTAAATCAAACGGCTTTCTCCTTGCCAGCAACCATGCTTCCCTCATAGCGATAGTCGTCCTGATAATATGGAAACTTTTATACTTAAACAAGGTCAGGGGTTAAAAGGCCATTTGTAAGTTCAGTAGTTAAGAGCAAGGGTTTTGGAGCCAGACTGCATGATTCATGTCTTGGTCACAGAATGGGCCGACTGGATCCCTTAAGCAAGCTGTGCCTCAGCTTCCATATCCGTAAAATGGGAACACAGCAGTACCTCATAGAGTACTGGGGAATGTCTGCGAAATGTGCTTAGAGCACAGCCTGGCACGTAGTACGTGCTCAACAAAAGTGAGTCATTGTTGATGTAAAATTCGTAAATCTGAGGTGACTGAGGGTTTTCGTTGGCAGGACCCATTCCCATAGCACCAAATAGAAGGGCTAGTTTATGCGCTGAAGGTTATGTTCCTCCTTGCTGCTCTCAGACATCCCTCTCTTTTCTTAAAATAGATCCACCATTTGGAAATCTGTTGAGGTGAATGGCACTTCCTCCCCAGAGGGTCTCCCTAAGTGTCTCAGAGAATTATGGGATCCATACTCTGATCATCCAAGATTCACTTCAATGAAGAACAAATTCAGATGAATCTTAAATTCACGGGACATCCACAGCTTGCAACAAACATCACCAAGTGGCACTTTCCACTTCCCGCAAGCTAAGCCCCTGCATTCTCCTACCCCCAAGCGCCTCCTAAATTTCCATGAGGTTTCCAAGACTGACGCTCCGCCGTAGCCATGTACTTGCGATTTTTTCCCAATTGGCTCTTCACTTTTCCTTGCCCCTGGCTGGTAAGTGTAGCGTGCAGAAGCTCAAAAATCTTTCAGGAACTATTTGATTCCTTCCTTGCTCCACATAATGATAAGGATGATGACGGTGGTGGTGGTGGAAGGTATTTCTAGGCTGCTTACTAAGTTCAAAGGCAATTTCTAAGCACTCCATGGGTATCATCGTCCCCGCTTACCAACGCATTCTTTCAAATTCACGTGCAGAATTCTGCATTCTCTCACGCCCAACTTTGAAAAAATGACCTTTGCTCTCATTTCCACGATGAGCCGATATCTCTTAAGCGGCACGTTCGACAACCTCACAGCTTTCGCGCATATAGAAAATGAAGGGTTTAGTAATAGCCTCAAAGCCAAGCACACATACTTTTACCTAGAGCACGACTTTGTTCTTAATTATAAAACGGTACAAGCGGAGCAATGATTAGAGTAGCTTCTACTGCACTAGCCTGAGTGCTTACCAGGTCCCAAGCTCCGTGCGAAGAGCTTCTCATACGTTATCTTACGGAATCTTCAAAACAACCATGAGCTGAGTATTGTTATTATCTCCATTTTACAGATAAGGAAACTGAGGTTAAGAAAATTATTTGCCCAAGTCACACTAAGCTGAGGTTCAGTCACAGATGCATCTGACTTCAAAGCCCAGGCTCTCAGGAGCACAGCTTCTAGGCTGATTTTGTGCAGCAGAATGTTCTCCCGGTTGTCCATCCACACATGACTGTCCATGGCCTCCCCTGGCTTCTCTCCCTTCTCCTCCTCACTGTGGGACTCTTCCATTTATTTTCACAGCATCCCTGATCTTGCCCAGAAACTCTTTAAAGCCATCTCATGCACCCCTTGTCTCCCTAAGGACTTCCACAGCGCCCAGCACATAGTACATAAACAATACGTATTTGTGGAATAATGAATGAACAAATCACCTAAAGATTAATTGCAAAATGTGAAGCATTTCATCCTCAGCAAACGATCTAAAAGCTTTGGCTTCTAAGATTTTGTGGTTTGGGGCCCGTGCGGGGCTGGAACTCACTGCAAGCACACCCTTACAAGGCGATGGTTCTCAGCCAGGAGTGGGTTTGGACCATCACCATCCTCCTGCCCAGGATATTCAGCAACGTCTAGAAACATTTTTAGTTCCCATGGCTGGGGGTGGGGAGAAGGGGGTGAGGACATCGTGGCATCTAAGGACAGGGTGCTCCAGCACAGGACAGTCACCCACAACAAAGAATTTCAGTTTCAGAATGTCAGTCGTGCTGAAGTTGGGAAGCCCGATGGAAGGGTTTCTCTTCCTAAAAGTGGTGTCCTGGTGGCCGAGACGGGTCAGGAATGCAAAAGCCTTCCTGTTTATCTGAGTGCCCAGGGCTGAAACCCAGGGTTGGCGTTGGCCTCTTGTTTAAATGGAAGGAACAGGGAAGAAATTGGGGATCCAGCTCAAGGATCCAGAGATCCAACTGACGGCCCTGACACCTTGGAATTACCATGATGTGCTCCTCTAGGCGAGATGTTGGGTTCCACTTTTCATCTAAAATGTGCGTGTGTGTGTGTGTGTGTGTGTGTGTGCAGGGTGGGGAAAGGGAGCCCTTCTAGCTCTAAAATCCTCTAGTTTTAACAAATGCTGAAAGTTGAACTTTTTGTTCAAATTTATCCCCCGATTCACATACAATTTCAAGGCAAGCTTTATGTTCACTTTTTTTTTTTAAGATTTTATTTATTTATTTGACAGGCAGAGATCACAAGTAGGCAGAGAGTTAGGCAGAGAGAGAGAGAAGGAAGCAGCCTCCCTGCCAAGCAGAGAGCCCGATGCGGGACTCCAACCCCTGTGATCATGGCCTGAGCTGAAGGCAGAGGCTTTAACCCACTGAGCCACCCAGGTGCCCTTTATGTCCGCTTTTAAGATCCTCTTGCAATTGCCTCTTTTTACCACCCCCACTGTCCCTACACACACACAAACTCTCACGTTCGCACGCGGCATGATTCCTCTCCCCAGGCCCCCACTATCCCTGCCTGGATTACAGGCCGATGCTCCAAATCAACCTCCGCTTCTCCAGGGTGAATCCTCTGACCTGGATTCTCAACAGCCCCTCCCATGTGACCTGGGGAACGTCCACTCTCATCTTCTCGCAGCTTCAGAATCCTTCTTCATGGAAATTTCCCCAAAGTCAGCAGAAGAGCCTCTTCTTTGTTCACACTCTAGTACCCTTCTCTGCCTAAAAGCTGGGCATAAATTTCCCCTGCGAAAGATGCCCTCCGAGTACCAGGAAGAAAAGAACATTCTACTACCTAAGATGGGAAGCTGACACTAAGATGAACCTGCACTTTAAATAGCCCTTATCTTGCCTTCGTTTCCCCGATGTGTTTCCTAGACAAGCTCCCACACTTTGCCACCCCAGAAGCCCAAAGCCCTCTGACTCATCCAACTACTTTTCCGCAATTTATCGCCCTTTGTTAAATGGCATCTAAGCTCCCTAATCGAAGAACTTGGAGATTTTCGTTTTTTCTCTATGAAGCTCCCCATGCCATGTAACACCACGTAAAATATGTGTGCTTTTCTTCCATTACTCCATCATTTGTCAGCTTCATTCACAGCCCTGAGTCACAGAACCTAAGAGGGTAGAGGAAAAGTTTTCCCTCCCCTACAAAGGCAAAAGTATTATTAGATAACTACCCACCACAACTGTTTCTGCATTACGTGCACAGTTAGAGATATTCTCTATTGTCCCCATGGTGGGAGAGGGGAGAGGAGTGGACTGATCTTTTGTTTAAAAGAACATGGTGATGAGCCCTTGGGTATAGAAGATTCTCTGGCTCAGACCAGAATTAGGAAGCAGAAACAGAGGAAGCGGAATGTGTTCTCTGTAATTAAGTAATAAAAATTCTCGTTCCCCTTGCAACCTGGGCTGTACACACATCTGAGAGGCCCAGGAGTCTATGGGGAAGAAAATGAATGCAGTTGCCCCTCAGGGTCAGAGCCCGCACAGGACCCAGCAATACAGAGCTTGATTAGGTCAAGGTCGGAGACCTCTCAGATGCTATGGCAGTTATTCAGTAACATTATCTAGTGCTTAGTCATCCAGAACCATGTCACCAGGTATGGTTCTGAGCCCCTCACAAGTGTCAGGTCATTTAATCCCCACAACAATCCCACTGGTATTGTGACCTCCCTTTTACAAATGAGGACACTGAGACACAGAGAAGTTAAGTGACTTGCCTTACACCAGCCAGCTGGTAGGAGGCACAGCTGGAACCCCAACCTGGGCAGCCTGATGCGAAGATTTGTGCTTTTCACTGCGTTTCTGGTATTACACGTCAGTGTGCTTGCTCTGTGATGTAATTCTGTTAGCTCAGAAGAATATGGGAACTAAAACTGAGAGAGCACTAAATATACCCCCTTGCCCCAGGGTCTAAGTGGTGCAGAGAGCTGAGCAGCCCCAGCATCAGTGAGGAGGGGGCTGATGGGGATGGAGAAATGCCCATGTCAGGAAGTTTGCGATGGTGCTGGACTCTCTCCTTTGCCGAGGCCTCATGGGAATGTGCAGGTCTCAGAGTCACTTTTTGTTCTGTTTTGTTTTGTTATTTGTTCTGTTTTCTAGTTATTGGAGGAAAGAGTGAGCCCAGTTACATCTGGACCATCTGCAAGACGCCTTAGGTACGGTAGGGTTCAGAAGCTGATGAGTTGTTAAGAAAAGTGATAAGCTAAATCTTCCCGTTCTTGCCATCAAGGAAGCAATGAAAGAGACTGTACCCCCATTCCTACAACCCCCTCCCCCAAGAAGGAGGGGAAGATGTGGAGTGCTCTGGGGCAGGGATGTGCATTATTTCGGCTTGCTTAAAGAGTGGCATCACGAGATTCCGGAGAAAGAACAGAAGGCCCCTTGCCTTCCTTCCCATGAACAATTGACCAGAAGGAAGCAGGGACGCTCCATCCCTGGATTTCCCCGCAGGAAACCTGGACCCTACTAGGGCCTCCTGCTTCCCCTCCCTCAGCACCCTGGGTCCGTTCCAGGTGAGCTCTCTGCCTGTTTGGAAAACAGATGCAGAAGGGGCCAAGTGCAAACTCAGCGCGCGCGTGCGTGTGTGTTGCTTCTGAAAGCAACTCAGATGGTTTTAGAAAGAGCAATTTTTAAAATTTTAAAATTAAATTAAAATCTTTAAAAAGCCATTTTTTTAATTTTTAAAATTTTTTAAAAGTTTAAAATTTTTATAATCTTCATCAGATAGGGAGCACCAAAGGTATTTTTCTTCCCGTTTACCCTGCACCTACTGCGTGCTAATACCCTGTCTAGCCCCTAGAGAGAAGGAAACAGTCTGCCTCTTCAGATGCGTGGGTGGTGCTTAATTACTGAAGCTGCTTAATGACATTCCGGCACCCTGTGTTTCATCAATAAAGTGAGAACGCTGGTAGCTGCCTTGCAGGGGTGTTGGGATAGTCTTAAATTTTAATTCCACGTGAAGGCATCTAGTACCATAGCTGACACCAGCAATCCCCTCAAGCTCTGCATCGATTATCAGTTTTTCATGATCTCTCATTAATAGTTATGACTTGAGCATACCTAGGATGGATTCCAGCTCTCCAAAGCTGTGACCGTGACACATACGTGGGAAATGACGCACATGTGACACAGAGCAGGACGACAGAGCATTACCAGCCCAGACGGGCACAGGGACGGAAGTGCCCGAATATTCTGTGGCAGGAGATCCCCACGTGATTAGAAGAGCAGGACTCCAGTGTGCACAAGGGTGAGGTGGGGAGCTCTAATCTTGGGGTGTCCTGTCACCTTCCACTCGTCTCCCTCACCGTGCTTTCCCAGGGTGCACCCCGACATCTTTCATGCATCACCTGCCTTACTGGAGAAGCACAAGAGCTACAACGAAATCTGTGCTGTAGATGAGAAAACGGAGACCCACAGAAAGCCATCTGGCCAAGCATCCACTGGATGTTGTCAAAGAAGACCATGTAGTAAAAGTTGTAATTAAAAAAGTTTCCTAATTAATATTAAGGGGGCAGGCTGGTCACACTCAACTTCAGTGGGGAGCTGAGACAGTAATCTGGCGGTTGTCATAGTGACAACCCGAGTAGTAAGGACCGTGACAACAAACTATTAACGGTTACTAAGCGCTCATTTGTTGTGCCCCGTGTCATGGAAAATGCTGTGTGTAGACTCATCTGGTTCTTATGGTAACTCTATGAAAGAGGTGGTATTATTACTATTATTATTAACTTTCTTTCCTTCACATAGGAAAAGTGGGGGTGTAGAGAGGTTCAGAAAGTTTCCCCAAGGTGGCTGGCTCTGAACACACAAGGTCAACTGCAAATCCACGGCGGTCTACCCTGAAGCTCAGGAGTCAAAGCACCACAGCAGCTGCTTCCTGAGTCCTGCGGAGACCAGCATGTTCTAGAGCATTTTAGAAAGGGGCCCTGTGGAGCGCCTGGGTGGCTCAGTGGGTTAAAGCCTCTGCCTTCAGCTCAGGCCATGATCCCCGGTCCTGGGATTGAGCCCAGCATTGGGCTCTCTGCTTGGTGGGAAGCCTGCTTCCATTCCTCTCTCTCTGCCTGCCTCTCTGCCTACTTGTGATCTCTGTCTGTCAAATAAATAAATAAAATTCTTTAAAAAAAAAAAAAAAAAAACTTTAAAGAAAGGGACCCTGTAAGGAACATCTACCGTCCTCTGCCTGACAAGAGATGGCGGGTCACAGTGGTTTAGGCACAGACTCTGGAGTGAGGATGAGTGTCCCCTTTGCACTTCTCTACCAGGTAAAGACCCTCGCATCCTCCACGCCTGCCCTCTCTCCAGGCTAACCACGCTCCTCTTCACAGAACTTCCACACCCTTCACCTTCCCAGGCTCTGTCTCTGGCAATAGTCTAGTTTGCCCGTGCCTGCCTTACCACCAGCACCCCCAACTCAAAAGAGAACCCTCATGTGACTTGACGGGTACAAAGAACATTGGTACCCTCTCCCTCATCTTTCATAAAATCACACTTTCACTTTCATGGCCTCAAACGGCTCTCGGTCTTAAGAAATTGCTGATTTGAATGGAGATCTTGGTCAAATAAACCTCTTTAAATCAAATCAAAGCTTTTCCAAAATTCTGTGGGCAGAGGCACTCTGACACAGCTGAAAAATTCAAATGCTTCGTGATGTCATTTTAAGAATTCGAAGAAGAAATTTCAAAAGCAATACACGGTGTTCCATTTTAAATTAAACAACAGAGAACGAGTAAAGAAAAAGCGAATGTTCTTCCTGCTCCCCATATCACCCATTTTCTCTCCAATATAACCAATATTAAGTTCGGATCCTTTACAAAACATACACACAAAATAGAAGGGTTCCTTTAAAAAAGATTACATCCTATGCCAAGTGTCAGCAAACCATGACCTGCAGACTAATCTGGCCCACTGCCTGCTTTTATAAATAAAGTTTTATTGAAACATAGCCACGCCGATTTGTTTACATATTGTCTAAAGCTGCTTTTGCTCTGCAATGTCATGATCTGCAATATTTGCCCTTCGGCCCTTTATAGAAAATGTTTGCCCCTCTCTGCCCTACGTACTACACTCCAACCTTTCACTTTAGATAATATCATGAACATCTCTCAGGTCACTGCGTATAGATCTAACATTCTTTTTTAAAAGCTATCTAATGGGGCGCCTGGGTGGCTCAGTGGGTTAAAGCCTCTGCTTCTGCCTCTGCCTTTGGCTCAGGTCATGATCCCAGGGTCCTGCTCATCAGGGAGCCTGCTTCCCCCTCTCCCTCTCTGCCTGCCTCTCTGCCTACTTGTGATCTCTTTGTCAAATATATAAATAAAATCTTAAAAAAAAATTAAAAGTTATCTAATATTTTATAATACAGATGAACTGCAATTTATTCTACAACGTCACTATTTGTGATCTTGTGATAAGAAATGTATATTTTGATTTCCTCTCTGGTTGCTGGCAACAAGCTTCTAAAACCCTCGGATTTTCCTGAGCAATGGGCTGCGAGGAATATTTTGATTATTCATTACAAAGCCCTTTCCAACAATACCTGAGTTTATGCTAATGAAGTGAGGCTTGCTGGGCCCCCTAGAGAATTTCAGGATGGGGGCTGGGTGCCAAGGGATGCAACCATGTGATTAGAAGGTTGAAACTTTCAGCCCTGCTCCCATACTCCTCTCCACCTCCAGGGAGGGGAGTGGGGCTGGAAACTGAGTGAATCACCGATGGCCAATGATATAATCCAGCATGCTTATGCCATGGAACCTCCATAAAGCCCTTTATGAAGGAGTTCAGAGACTATATGAGATGGTAAGTACATCATTGTGCTGGAAGGATGGTGCCCCCCAAACTCCACAGGGATGGAAACTCCTGTGTTCAGGATCTCCGTCCCCCCGCCCCCCCAGACCTTGCCCTATATACTTCTTTATCTGGCTGTTCACTTGCATCCTTCCTAATATTGTTCACAATAAACTGGCAATAGCAAGGAAAAGTGTTTCACAGGATTCTGTGAGCCCTTACAGTAAGCTATCAAATCTGAGGAAGGGGTCATGGGAACCCCCAATTTGTAGCCAGGTCAGACAGATGTGTGAGCAACCTGAGAGCCCTCTACTGATTGGCATCCCAAGTAAAGCGGGTGGTCTTTTGGGACTGGGCCTTTACCCTCTGGGGTCTGGGCTAACTCTGGGTAATTCATGTCACAATTAAATCAACTTGTAGGACACCTGGCTGGTGTCCACAGAGCAGTAGAAAATTGCTTGGTGTGGAAAAGTCACACGTTTAGAAAAAACAGATCACAGCAGTACCACGGATGGCACCCACTCTTCCCACCAGGCAGGGTATTTGTGCCTTTGGAACAGGGCAGAAGGAGTTTGGCTCTGGGGACAGAGTGCCTTGGATCCTAGAAATGGAAAATACATACAGATCATGTTGTAGATGCCTGAGGACTAAAGATCTCCCCTCCACAACCCCAGAAAAACCCGTGGATTTTTCTGTATGAATTTAGCATAAATTCAGAGATGGCACAGAATTCCTGGAAATGCTGTCCATGGCACACAACCCTTAGGTTAACCACCCCTGCCCCAGGTACACGGCAGTCACGTTCCTTAGGGAGGCTTACCCACCCCTTGTCATCACTTTGACACAGCAAATTTCTCTGTGATTCATTAACTCTTCCTTCCTTGCATCACTGACCTTGTGCCTGCTGTTCCAAAGGCTGGCTGTCACGTGCCTCCTTCTTCCTCTGGCTATTCTGTTGGGCAAGATAAACTCACTTGCCAGCCCTCAGGCACCTCCTGCCTGGCACAAAATGCCCACTGACCAACCCCACTGACAAGCACCGTTCTTCCTGCTTCTCTCACCCTGACCTGCTCTCCTAGCCTCCCGTGAGAGCCTACGTTGGAAAGAGCCTTTTCCCTCAAGCTCTTTGCCATCTGGATCAGTCTTCCGGAACATTCTTGAAAGCCATAAATCTTTCAGGTAAACTAGATTTTCCTTTCTGGCTCTTGCCTGTAAGTTCAGTGGCTTCGTGTGCCTAATTTTAACAAAGGAAGTTTGGTAAAAAAAAAACAACCAAAACTACAAAAATGTCAGATTCAATGGCCAAGGGCTCTCCACTGATATTTGTTTGTGCTGCCCCCTACTGGTTAGAAAAGTAGCACCAAATAAACCTGCCAGCTGGTCTGTACATTCTTGGTCAAAATGCTCACCGGTTTATCTTGGTTTTTAAACAGAGTCTTAGAAAGTAATGCTTAGAAAGTAATGTTGATCTTCCTTATTTACAAAATAAGAGTACCCTGTGGTCTATTTTTATGCCTCATAATGTCCATTAACCGCTCTTACCCTTTGACCCAGAAATTTCCTTTCCAGGAAATTTGCCCCAAAGACATAGTAAGAAGTACAAAGGAGAGATTATCTCCAAAAAGGGCCATCTTGTTATTGGTGGTGTAAAGAGTCAGAAGGAAGTTAAATGTCTGACAATAGGTGACGTGACACAGGCATCTGGTTGGAATATTGTTTGCCTTAAAAATGACATTAATAATTATCAATGATAAGAAGAAATGTTTATGTTAAATAAGCAGAACACGAAACCATGAACCCCTGTACAGTCTCAACTAAGTGTGGGGCGCCTGGGTGGCTCAGTGGGTTGGGCGGCTGCCTTCGGCTCGGGTCGTGGTCTCAGGGTCCTGGGATCGGGTCCCACATCGGGTTCTCTGCTCAGCGGGGAGCCTGCTTCCCTTCCTCTCTCTCTGCCTGCCTCTCTGCTACTTGTGATCTCTCTCTGTCAAATAAATAAATAAAAATCTTTAAAAAAAAAAAAAAGTGTGCCTAAGTAGTGCAATGAGGCTGTCTTACACACTCATACGTTACCCTGCTTTTCCGTGAGCATGTGATATTTGCAAAATCAAGAAAAAAATCATACATCTTATTTTCACATGGTGGAAAGTTCACAGAGAATCATTGAGTACATTGAAAATCAAATGACCCCGATTTCTAGAGATCCTGACTCTGTGTCCTTGGATGAGACCCATCCAAGACCTGTTTTCCCAGCAGTAAGTGGAGGTCTTAACGGTGCTTGCACCACAGAACTAGTTTAAGACTTGAATATGCATTGCAAACCTTCCCGCACAATCCTTGTCGTCCATTCATTCCTCCCATATATTTACCTCTGCATATTTGCCACCTCAAGAAACTCAAGCCCTCTTCTCACGTCTCATCATTTTCCCACAGTTCATATCCCTTTGAAAAAATGGTGTATAAATTCCCAGGCTTAACCACTTTGGGGGTTTTTCATTCTTTTCTGTGGGCAACCCCCCCATACAAAATAAACCTTTTTTTTCTTGTTCTCCTGTCTTTTGTCAGTTTAATTCACAGTCCCCAGATACAAAACCTAATAAGATAGTAGAAAATGTTTCTCTCCCCTACACTGCCCACAGTTGCTAAACTTTAGAAGGGAGCAGGAATCATGTAGTTCCCCCAACACACACTATGTGCTCAGTTGAAGTCCCCTCTTGTCTTTTTTGGCTGTTCAGACCAACCACCTTGCATGTGTTAAAAGATAAAGTGAAACATATTAAAAATGTTACGTTTATTTGAGCAAAATCAACTCAAATCAGGCAGCACCCAATCCAGCAGAAAGATAAGTGTTTCAAGGAATTCTATGAAATGAAAACTTCTATATGAAGGAAGCAGGAGGAAGCAGGAATAAGGAGATATTATACTAGGAGGAAGAAGTAGGATTGGCTATTGCAAGCTTAGTTTCCCTTAGGGGATGGCAAGGGCCTATCAGGCAGAGCGCCAGGGCTGACCGGGAGATTTCTGATTGAGCCCTTTAGGATTCCATTTCTGGGAGAGCTGAAACTGTAATTAAGTCAAGTCTGGGTTTGGGGAAGAGGGTAGCATAAGCGACTCCATTTTGGGAAAGAGGCTTCAGTATTTCAGGATCATGGAACTTGTAGAGTCAATCTCAGGCAACCAAGAAATTCTCAAAATAGATAGAGGGCTATTTAGGGTCATAAGGATTAAATCTTACATACTTTTCACATGAAGGTGGGGGTACCAGTAATAAAATATTTTAGCCAATCTATAGACCTTGAGTAACACTGCCTGATAATAACTGAGACCCCCTTCCTGACCTCCATTATTCCCATCAACATGTTGCTAGTATCACTTAGCTGGCTAATGGGCAAATCACCTGGTGTTTCTTAGAGGTGTAGGTAGCTGAAGCCCTTCAGATGGTCCCTTCTGGGATTAGACTTTTCTGACATCATGCTCGCGGACTACTTGGGAGCATGGGCACTCAATTGGAGGGGTAGCTGCCCCAGGCGTTACTTTAGATAATACACACAGATATCACACGCTTTACGCTGACATGATGCACAGGGAACTACAGACATAGCACCTGTAAGCAGTACCACTAGTCCTTGACTCCGGTCCACACACAGCAATTAGTGATTATTAAATCTGCTGCAAAAATTCTAGGTAACACCAACTTCTGAATTTGACATTGCATTGTACATGCATTTTACATGAACTCCCTTATAGATTATGAACTGAGGATTCTTCTTCTCTCCCTCCTCCCTTCCCTCACTTTTTCTTTCTCTTTCTCTCTTTTCTTTTAATGAATTTTTTTTTCCCATTCCTTTCTGAAGTGTGGCCAACGTTTAATGGGGAAGTGGACTGTATGGTAAGGGTCCCCAGTCAGAACACTGAACAAGTCAATGCTGAATCCAAAGTTCCCAGGGCAGAAAGGTGATCTCCACCCCACCCCCATCCCTTCCAGGTCTCATCCCTTCCTGGCCACCTCAGGAATCCCATAGAAAGGCCTCCTTTGGTATTCTGAGAGCTCTCCATTCAGGGTGGTTTTATCAGAGAAATTAAACCAGAAAGCATTCATCTCAGATAACAGGATTAATTAACATTCTTCTCATTCTCCAAACAAGCCCTCTGGGAGGAGTGCCACTCAGGTCTTAGGAGGTAGGACCAGGGCCGTCCTGGAGCTGCCCAAGGCTGGCCGATGAGGTTGATTCTGCCACACGCGAGGCTTTTCTTCGAGGAACGAGGAATGGTGTGTTAGAGTACAACAGCCGCCTCCATTGCTCTCCCCCCACCCTTGTCCTTATGGGGCAGTTCTGTCCTCCTGTCTAACCCACCCCTGAAACAAAGGTTTTCAGCTTTGTGTTTCCAGGTCGGTGTTGATAGACTGAATGTGAACTTCGAACGTGGCCTACGAATGGTTGCAGTAAGAAGAGGCAGGAGGTAACACCGAGGGCGCCCTCCCTCAGTCTGCATCAGGCTGAGCCCTCGGAATTGGTAAACTCCAAAGGAGAGAGCCTTCGGGAGTGGGTGGTTTCAGCTCTCACCACCCACCCATCTTGAGTCTGATGCATCCTCCCAAAAGATCTGCCTGATCAAGGATTCATGGCAATGGCTCTCCCACTGAAGACCTGTGAGCCCGTTGGAATCACAGAGCACACTGCACAGCCGCGACCTAGACAGCTTCTCCTTGGCTGTCTCCTTCCACTCCACACCCAAATTTCTTTCCTCTTTCAGTTGTCTCTGTTTCTCCTCTTTCTCTTCCCCTCCTTTGGCCTCTACTAATTCCCTTGATTTTCCAGAGCCATTAAGCACTAGGGCTCACCTTACAAAGCCGCGGGGCATCTCAGCTTACAAAGCCATCTCAGTCCCGAGAGCCCAACAACTTGGCCTCCAGCCCTCTCCTCGTGCGAGGGACCTTTCAGCACATTCCAGCCACATGATCTGAAATAATCCTCGCATTCTCGAGAGGTAAGAACTCAGGACGGTTATCATCCCCGTGTTCACAGCAAGAATCGGTCAGAGGTGAACTTGCCCACAGAAGTTGTCCAGAGCCAGGAGGAGTCTTAAAGGCTCTGTTTGCTGTGACCACAAGCCCCAGTGAGCCCAGATCGGCCCACCTGAAGCCTGTGTGCTTCACTCTCCAGAATGCTCTGCTCTGGGATCTTAGGGTCACCCTGACTGTGCCAGAGGCTCAGCCAGCTCTGTATCCACAGCTTCAGAGACGCTTGTCCCTCGTGGGACAGCTGTCACCCACCCGAAGCAGCTGCATCCCCCCTGCCTCTGCCTCAGGGTGCTTGAAAGCTGAACAGGCAGGTGACCCAGCCCAAGCCATCCCTCTGTGTGCCACAGGCTCCATTCATCCCCCTGTGGACCCGCTCCCCAGCCCAGGTGGGCCCAGGCAGGCTGGGGACCTCGGAGGACACTAGCGTGAAGGCCACGACGTTTCCCCGGGCTGGCATCACCTGCCCCCAGGGAGCCCACGGGGCTGAGATGGATTACACTTGTTTATGGGCTAATGTTTCAAGTGACAGTTGGAGGGAGGCTTAAAAGAATCAATGAATTCTCTTTTCCAAGAGGACCAACTCGGAGTTTAGGGAAAGCCGTCCCTCCCCCGCAGCTGGCTTGCTCTGAGATGGCCCCAAAGGCTCTCACCCAGCTTCCCTTTAGGGCCCTGATTTCCTCTGGTGCAGGTTCCACGCAGTTCAGAGCCTTTCTCTGTTTGCCTGTTATTGGTATCTGAGGTCAGCTCTCTGGGGTTGTGTTTCTGATGTGGGGCAGGGACAGGGCCCCTCTTGCCTCGCTCTCCCTTCCCAGCAGGGCTCCACAGCGGGGGAGCTGTGAAGGCTTCAAGGCAAAGCCCCGAGCCCGAATGCCTGGGTGAGTCCCAGCCCGTCCACGACTAGCAGTGTGGGCCTTCATTTCCTCATCTGTAAAGTGGGGATAGGAGCAGTACCTCTTCCAGAGCCGGCCAAGGCGATGGAAAGACATGCAGCACAAGGTCCGACGCGGAGGGTAGATACGTGCGTGCTTCGTGTGCCGAGCAGTGTTCGCCGCAGACGGGTCAGAAACACAAAGGTGGCCCTAGGTGTCAGACTACCAGGGAGGAGGACACGGTGCCCATTCAGAAGGAACAACCTCCGTGGAGCCTGGCAACCTGGGCCCCTGGGCAGACAGACCCACTATTTCTGAAATCCTCCAGTGTTTCAAAAGAAGCCAAAAATCCAGAGTTTTGCATGGCATCCTCGAATTTGTAGATACCGACAATGAATTTATAAAGAGTTATTAAACACCAGGCTGCCCAAGATGAAGCGAGTCAGGGGGGCTGATCCTGCGGGAGGTTTCCAGACTGCAGCCTCTGCTCCCTTCCACCCCATCAAGTCAGAGGAGGTGAGAGTGAAGCTATGCTCCGATGGTAAAATGCAGAGGTGCTGAGTTGTTTTCCTCGTAGCCAGAGGAGGATTTGATCATCCCAAGGGACGAGAGAGGACCTGGGGTGCCGCTGAGGCTCAGACGGTGAATGGGAGGTTACAGGGCCCTGTCTGGGGGCCATGCCTCAGGGAAAGGCCAACCCAGTCGAGGAAATCTTCTGGTTGGGACAAAGCGACAGGAGAAGCCCCAGTTGTGGGTGGGTATTTTCAAAGGGCCACTAAGTCTTCAAATCATGAGGTCACCCTTACTTTCCAGCTACCTTCTTGATAGTGACTCCGAGCCTGGGCTCAGGAACCAAGCTGCCTGGATGAAATCCCAGCTCCACCCCTTACCAGCTGTGTGACTGTGAATAAGTAACCTAAGCTCTCTGTGCTTCATTTTTATTTGTAAACATCAGCAGTGTCTATCTCATAGCTGTTGAATAAAGAAATTAAGTGGATACATGTGAAAGGCCTAGCATGTAGTAATTACTTGATAAATGTTATTTTGAGCATAAGTAATAATCATTTATGTATATGCCAGCTCTTATCGCTCAATAGTGCAATGGAAATTTGTGAAATACTTAAGGTGTGCAAGTTTTTATTTTTTAATTTTAATTTTTAATTAATTATTATTATTATTATTTTGTAATCCACCAGTGTGGGGCTTGAACTGATGACCCAGAGATCAAGAGTCGCACACTCTTCCGACTGAGCTAGCCAGGCGACCCTATGTTTGCAAGTTTTTTGGTTTTTGGTTTTTTTTTAAGTAGGCTTCACACCTAACACAGGGCTTGAACTCATGCTCCTGAGATCAAGACCTGAGCTGAGATCAGGACCCGAGCTGAAATCAAGAGTCAGATGCTCAACCAACTGAGCCACCTGAGAGCCCCTATGTTTCTAAGTTTTAATAAGACTCCATGGGAAATATTAGGACTTGGAAGACAGGTCCAATGCCTTATTTACTACTACATCCCCAACATCAAGCACCATGCTGAATGTAAGGTAGGAGGCCAATGAATGTTCATTGAGTAACCGGCTGCTGTCCTCAAGGAATCTAGAATGAAGGATGGGGGCAGGAGACAAGACCTAAATGTATAAAAAATTAACAATTAAAAATTCATGCTGTTCAAGTCATCGAAAGAAGAACAGTCTGAGAGAGAAGTGTGTGGATATCTGAACAACTTAAACACATTCTCATTGCTGGAAGAACTCAGCCTCAAAAGAAACCATCTCAGATTCAAGCAGAAAGGCGGAGGTCTCATGGTGACAAAGGTGTGGCTTGGATATGAAACAGAAAGGCATTCCAAGAGGGCTGAGTAAACAGAGACAGGGTGATAAAGTACTAGGTGTGTTTCACAGACAGTAAGCAAAGGAATTTGATGGGGACAGAATGTTCAGAAGAGCTTGTAGGTGAAGGAAATCTGGAAAACTGGGTTGAAAAAGGTTTTTAATGCCAAGCTAGGGTAGAGATTACTAGATATTGCCCCTTCTTTTTTAATAAAACTTCCAATTTATTTGCCCATAATGTGCTACACTCCTTAGCCTCATTGGTAGCTGGATGCAGCCATGTGACTAAGTTCTGATTTGGTTAAGACTTAAGTGAAAGTCCTACTTGCAAATTCTGTAATGTGGGCACAATGGCTGGAGCTTTGGCAGCCATCTTAGATCATGAGGCAGACTGCTCAGGTTGATGGAAGAGGAAGGAAGGATCCAAGATCCCTGATGACTCCACCAGTTTCAGAAATAATGGTCACACAAGAGAGAAATAAACTGTACTGCTTAAGCCACTGTTATTTGGTGTTTATTTTAAAATGCAGGCAAACCTAATCCTAACTGATGAACAAGCCAAAGACTTCATACTTTATCCTGGGATAGTAGGCAAACACTGGAAAGTTTATGAGCTGGCAAATAACAAGATGAATACATACATATATATTATTCATACTTATTAATATATATTCATATATATTAATCACACACACAAGAATTGGGTTGTGCAGTTTTGGAGGTTGATAAATCCCAGTATCTGTAATCAACAAGGAGAGCCAATGGTATAGTTTAGTGTGAATGCAAAGTAAAAGAAGACTGGGCACCTGAATGGCTCAGTCAGTTAAGCATTGCACTCTTGATTTTGGCTCAGATCATGATTTCAGGGTTGTGAGATCGACCCCTATTTTGGTTCTACGCTGGGCATGGAGCCTGCTTAAGATTTTCTCTCCCTCTCCTGCTACCCCTCCCACACCTCTCTCTCTCTCTCTCTCTCTCACTGTATTTCTCTCTCTCAAAAGAAAAAGAAAGAAAGAGGAGATCAATTTCCTAGCTTGAAGTGCTCGCTTCGGCAGCACATACACAATTTCCTAGCTTGAGGACAGTCAGGTAGAGAGAGGAATTTTCTCTCACTCAGCCCCCCTTTTTTTTTGAATGCAGGCCTTTGACTGATTAGATGAGGCTCACCCACATATAGAAGGGCAATCAGCTTTACTCAGTCTACAAATTCAAGTGTTAATCTTATCCAAAAAAACACAGACACACACACAGAATAGTGTTTGATCAAATCTGGGCACCTAGTGGACCAGTCAAGTTGATGCATAAAATCAACCATCACAATTGAGTATGTGCTAGAAACTGTTTTGAGGGAAAAGCGTCCCAAGAACTGGCATAAAAATGTTAAAAATCCACATCTTTCTTGATTGGTCTAACTAAAATCAATGGGCTCGGTAGCTCAGCTGGACCAGAGAAAATAAAAAAAAATCTAGTGTACTATTTAAAAAGAAGGGCTCCTGAGTTAACTGCCTGAGGTCAGATCCCTGCTCCTTCAATTACCAGCTCTGGAACCTTGGGCAAGTCATGGAACATCTCTGTGCCTTGGTTTCTTCTTCATCTGTAGGACAGTGGGGTAAGTTTATGTGCTAGCGTTGCTGTAAGAATCAGATGAGATAAGCCACTCGTTCGGACACAGGTGTTTATTATACCCGTTACGTGCCTCACACCGTGCTTGGCACTGGGCATACAGAGGTGGACAAAACTGTTAAGAAGGGGGTTACCTAGCTAGTGAGTAAGACAGTAAGTAAATGATGAAATGAGATCACTTCTGCAGTGATGATTACTTAGAAAAGTATGGCACAAATACAAAAAACAGTGCAGACAACCTAGGGGAAGGAAGGGAAAACTGAATGGGAAGAAATCAGAGAGGGAGACAAACCATGAGAGATTCTTGACTCTGGGAAACAAACCGAGGGTCGTGGAGGGGGAGGTGGGTAGGGGGAGGGGGTAACTAGGTGATGGGCATGAAGGAGGGCACATGTGATGAGCACTGGGTGTTATATGCAGCTGATGAGTCATTGAACGCTACATCAAAAACTGGAGTTGTACTATATGTTGGCTAATTGAATTTAAATTTTAAAAAAAGAAAAAAGAAAAGTACGGTGCATCATATACCCTGCTAGTGACATGCAAGAGGGTTTTACATGGGAAGCAAATGAACAGTTATAGTTGTTTGTGATAGCCAAACACTGATAACGTATCTTAGAGAAACACTTGTTTCTCTATGGACGATGACATTTAGTCATTCAACAAACACTCTTTGAGAACCTACCAGGCACTGTATTTTCCAATGAGGGGATCCAGTGGAGAGTAAAACAGAAGAACTCCTGACCTGCCTGAGCTGACATTATACATTTTGTTTACAATTCATTTAGTTGTCCTTTCTAAGTCAATCTAAGTTTAGAAAACAGAATCCATCTTTTTAAGTAAGCAGTGCATTGTGGGTAGGCAGATAAGGCAAAAGTGGTGACAGTGGTACAGAATGATCCAGACCTGGGACACGCTGGGCCCAACATAGCTCAGCTTAGTGCCCACTGGAAGGAGTTTCCGGACTTTTTTGCTTGCCACAAGAAATGCGTGCCCACATCCCCAACTCCCAGCTTCCTGCTCATCCTCTGTTTATATCTCAAAGCATCTGTTTATTTCTTTGACTATGTTCTGCAGAGTATTCAAGAGTTAGTAAGAGTATTTCCACTTGAAAATTATAAGAAAACCCACTAATTGGATTAACTGTGGCAAAAGTTCGGAAATCAAGGAAACTTTGAATAAGAAAATATTTATAAAGAAAAGTGATTTTCCCTTTTGCTTATTATATAGTTGGCTAACCATGGGTTGCACCATGAAGAACCTGTTTTTCTGACTCTATTAATATCCTATAATTACCCTGTCAAAGCTCCCACTTAAGCAGACCATACTGTATCTGCATTCTAAATAAATACCATGTACTTGAGAATAATTTGTCCCTCGAGTAGATGAACAGAGCCTCACTCCCCAGTTAAATAAACAACATAAATATGTTGCTGCCCTCCCCCAAGCCCTTTGCATGCCACTCCTGTTCCCACACTCAATAATTCCAATGCCCCCCCCCCAACTCCCTTCCAGGGAGTCGGAAGGTAATGAACCGTATAGTAATTTTTATTTCCAGAAATGTTACTCATTTCACACATACCCCCCAACACACAGACATCCTGCCACCTAAGCAGAAAATACTTATGGAAAGATCGTCCCTCAAAACATAGATGACCATTTAGGATGGAGGTACACGGCGAGTGATCAAATAAAATACGATTAAACCTTTCAAAACTGACACCTAACAAAGGTAATCAGGGCTCAGCAGAACTACAAAACTTCTCCTTAGTCACCTCACTTCGATCACCAGTCCTGGATAAGCTGCGTTCATTCATTCTCCATTCATTCATTCCTTCATTCACACACTCAGTAAAAGTGTATTTAGCTCCTTCTGCCTTGTTAGGTACTCCCTTAGACACTGGGTATGGAGGCAAACAGAAAGGAGATTACAGCCTAGCGTGTGAGAAAGATAGTGATCCTACCGACACACTAATGTAAGATTACAAACTGTGAGAAGCACCATATAGGAAAGGTATGTGTAAAACACACAAAGAATTTGCCCTAAGCATTGGAGTCAGGACGAACCAAGAGCTGAAGGGATAGGGTTGTTAACTAGGCAGAGTGAGGGGCAGGTGTTCCAAACAGAAGGAAACAGTAAATGAAACCCTGATGTGCTAGCATGGCTAAAGGCAGGAAATACTGGCCGGAGCTCCCCAGTCCAAGAGAGTAAGGTACAAAGGCAGGAAGGAACCAGATCCAGCACCTTTGGAGAGGCCATGCAAGGAGTTTGGCCTTGATTCAGAGATCAGTGGAAAGCCACTTGAAGAGTTTTAAGCAGAGAGGGTTCTATGATCCCATGCACATTATGAAGGCAAGACATGAAGAAGCCTTTGTAAAAAACTAAATCAGCTAACTGCTCCTCTATTTGTTTTCCCCTTCCTCTGTATACATGTGACCATCTGAAATAAAGACTACATTTCCCAACCTCCTTTGCAACTAGATATGTGTATGTGACTAAATTATGGCCAATGGCATGTAAGCAGAATTGTCAGGAGGGAGGGGCTTCTAAGACCCTCATTTAAGAGTGGCAAACTGCACGTGCTCTTTGCCTTCCTCTTGGTTCCCTCCTCCATCCTGCCACTTGTCATCCAGATGCTGTCATCTTGGACTATGAGGAAGATGCCATGTGAGGAGAAGCAATGAGAAGAAAGATGCAGGGTTCCTGACATTGTGGAGAGCTTACCAATCTCAGACTGCTCCTTCAGCTTTTTAATTTATGGAGGTATATCTTATATACAGTTTTTATACACAAAAAACCCCTCCTGCGTTCATTTGAAGCATATAGTTTGGTAAATCTAACAGTTCTCTACATCCATGTAATGAGCAACTTGGAGAATATTTCTACCATCCCTAAAAGATTTCTTTTTAAAGTAATCTATACAGCATGGGGCTCGAACTTGAAAACCTGGAGATCAGGAGTCACATGCTTTACCAACTGAGCCAGCCAGGCATACCCCCACCCCCCCCACCCCCCACCACAAAAGATTGTTCAGTGCCCCTTTGCAATTCCCTCTATTCCCAGCATGAGACAGCCACTGATCTGCTTTCTGCCACTATAGACTAGCTTTCATTTTCTAGAACTTTATATAATGAAACCATACAGTATATACTCTTTTTTTGTCTGACATCTTTCATTCAGCGTAATTATTTTGAGATTCACCCACGTCGCATCAATAATTCCTTCTTTTTAACTGCTCAGTAGTATTCTATTGTATAGATCTAACTGTTCAATCCATTTACCAATTGATAGACATCTGGGTTGTTTACTCTTTGGGGCTCTTGTGAATAAAGCTGCTATAAACATCTATATAAATCTTTGTGTAGACATAGGATTCATTTCTCTGGGTAAATACCTAGGAGTGGAATGGACACATCATATGGTAGATATCTGTTTAACACTATGAGAAACAGCCAAATTTTCAAAGTGAGTAGAGCATTCTACATTCTCATGAGCAGTGAATGAGAAGGCCAGTTGTTCCACATCCTTGCCAATACTTGGTATTGTCAGTCTTTAAAATTTTAGATATTCTCATGGATGTGCCATTGGGCTAGATTTTTAGATGAGAAAAAAAAATCACCATCTTCGTTGTGTTTAAGCCAATGTTATTTTGGATTTTCCGTTACTGTCAGCCAAAGCTCCTGTTATGGATTGCAGAAAGTAAGACTGGAAAGAGAAAGACCAGATAGGAGACTCCCAGGGTTCAGACAAGTCATGGTGGTGGATCCAAGTAGGGGAGAACAGTGGAAATGGAGAGAAATGGATGGATTGATGAGGCAATTAGGAAATAATGGATTTAGGATCAGAAAATTAGGTATGGAGGGGTGCCTGGGTGGCTCAGTGGGTTAACCCTTTGCCTTCGGCTCAGGTCATGATCTCAGGGTCTTGGGATCGAGCCCCGCATTAGGCTCTCTGCTCAGCGGGGAGCCTCCTTCCTCCTCTCTCTCTGCCTGCCTCTCTGCCTACTTGCGATCTCTGTCTGTCAAATAAATAAATAAAATCTTAAAAAAAAACTTTAAAAAATTAGGTATGGATTAGGTATGGAGGGTTAAGAAAACCACTTAGGTTACATAGCAGAGGAGCTGGGTTTCAGATCCAGGCTCATTTCATGCCACAGGATATTCCCAACAACTGCTCTTTTTGCCCACCAGGTGTCAAAGTCATATGAAGGAGAAACCAGCAACTGATCCAGCTTCCACTGTGGCCACTCTCTGGTTTTTGCTGGTTGAGCTGTGTCTTTATTTTGGTGCAGAGGAGAATGTTTTGGACAGGAGGGAGGAAGATGTAAAAATGCTGATGTAGGCATTCATGAAGATTTTTGGTAATATTATTACTATTTTTGTTAGGACTTAAAAATAGCTCTTATTAATATTGATTTCTGTGTGTATCTCTTCTTTTTTTTTTTTTTTTTGTATCTCTTCTTTTAACTCCAATTCCATGGTGGCAGGAAATCAAAGGGCTTAAATACGTGTAATCCCACTGGAAGCCAAAAACTAATCTAAGAGCTCTGGGTGGATAATTTTTATTTCATTCTTATAATAATCCTGTGTTTTTCTGCATTCTACAGATAAGGGAGACTAAGACTCAGAGAGATTAAGCACCTTGCCGAGGGTCACACAGCTTGTAAGAAGTGATGCTTCTTGTGTTTTGGAGCATCACTCCCAAAGCAGAAGGATTATAAAGAAGGGTCTATTGGGATTCAGATGGGTGGAGAAGAGCACAAGAGATTAAACAAGAACAGCCAAATGGTGATTAATGAAGCTGGACAAAAAGGACATGGGGATTCATGGGACTCAAATAAGCAAAGTAATATAAGACAGCACACATCTTTGCTGCTAGTGTAAATTAATACATTTTTGGAAAGCAATTTGGAATTCGTATCAAAAGTACTAAAGATGCTTACTTCTTAAAAGAAAGCCTCGACATTTTTGTAGACTCCAACAATGGACTCATAGGCATGCATCCTAAGGAAATAATCCCAGATATGTGTAAAGATCTTTGAGAGGATGTGTGTTCCAGAGGGTGTTATTATGTCAGAACAAGGAAAAGAATCATAGTGACTCTGAGTAAAAAAGGAGTTAAAAGAATAAAAAATAATAAAAATTTTAAAATGAGTTCAAGAACTCATAGCGAAAGAATGTGTTGGTACATTATGCCTTCTTGAAAATGGTGCTGTTGGAGAACACTTATGGACATAAAAAATGTTCACAATAGGTTTAAAAAAAGTAACAAAACAATTGGTACCCTATGACCAGGTTCTTCCTTGACTTAAAAGAAAATGGAAAGATACATCTCAGAAGTCAACAATGATATTTTGTAAGTGGGAATGTGAATGACTTATTTTCTGCTTCTCTGCATTTTCAAGAAATATGTATTTGTTTTCAGGTAAATTAAGAAAAGAATAGGTTAAAAAGACTTTTAATGTTAAATAACCATGTTTTATAGACTCAAAAATCAGTTTATTTTTCTTAGAAATTTTGGTGTGATAACACACCTGAAGTACAGCACACTAATTTCACGTGCCCAACTTGGTGACTTTTCTTTACATATGTGCACACCCAGGTAACCATTACCCAAATCAAGATTTAGAACATTTCTGCTACCTCAGAAGGTTCCCTCAGACACCCTTCTAGTCCATTGCCCCCTTCCCTTCTCTTAGAAGTAACCATTGTTTTGACTTCTATAAACATTGACAAGTTTGTGCTGTTCTTTTTTTTGTAACTTATTTTATTTAAATTCAGTTAATTAACATACAGTGTATCATTAATTTCAGATGTAGAGTTCACTGATCAATTGCAGAGAACACCCAGTGCTGTCCTTAATGTCCATTCCCCAGTTAAGTGCTGTTTTTAACATCATGTAAATGGAATTATGTGGTATATAGTCTTTTATGTCTGGCTTCTATAACACAATATATGCAATTCATCTATATTCTTTTTTTTTTTTTAATTTTTTTTTTTAAGATTTTATTTTATTTATTTGAGAGAGAGAGACAGTGAGAGAGAGCATGAGCGAGGAGAAGGTCAGAGGGAGAAGCAGACTCCCCATGGAGCTGGGAGCCCGATGTGGGACTCGATCCTGGGACTCCAGGATCACGCCCTGGCAATTCATCTATATTCTTATGTGTTCCAGTGGTCCAGTCTTTTCTACTAACTGAATGGTACTCCATTATATAAATACACAATAAATCTATGTATTTATTATCCTGTTTCTGGGGCATTTGAGCTGTTATTGACCCCTAGGAATAATTCTTTTATGGACTTTGTAGTTTGAGTCTTTTTGTAGATATATATAATCATTTTTCTTGGGTGTATACCAAAAGTGCATAATTGGTTAACCTCTCCTAACTTGTAAGTTATTTAACCGGTTAGCTGGTGAAATAATTGCCGAACAGCTTTGCAAAGAGGTTGGACCATTTTATAGCCCCACCTGCACTGGCACAAAACTTTCAGAAGCTCCCTATCTTTGCCACCTGTGGTACAATCAGCCTATTACATTTTAGCCCAAATAGCTTTGGTAGGCATTCCCCAACTAAGCAGCATTAAAGCTGGTGATGCTGGACTAATTAGGACCATTTTAAGTGCACATGATGGAAAGCCAGGGCAAACTGTGTCCGCAGAACGGGCACTGACTGGTTCATGTCCCTCGGAAGGCTGTAGAGTAGGTTAACCCTTCCCAACGTTTTCATATCGTGGTATAGAGAGAAAACGACAATGTATGTAGAGTGTATGGGGGTAATACTAACTTGAGTTGACTAACTGGTGGCAGTTGGAGGCAGCCTGCTCACTTCATCCCCAACCTGGCTACATGAGAGGCTGAGGAGACCCATTTCTCAGGACACCTAGAACCCTGCCGCCTTTGGTGCTGGAGCTGGGATGCTCTGAGGTAGGTCGAATCCAGCACCATAAAGAATGGCTATGGGAACAGGACCAAGAGATTAAAATCCCTCCCTACTGGTCCATCTCTCATCTCTGTTTCTCTCTTCCTTTTGGCCTTACTCTTTCTCCACAGGCTGGAGATGGTCATCACCCAGAATCCTCAGCTTCAGCTTGCTCTTCAAGAGAATGGGCATTGTACTGGTTTCCTGAGGCTGCTGTGACAAAAGTACGACAAACTAGATTTCATTTTTCACAATTCCATAGGCTCAAGTCAAGGAGCCACCAGGACACGTTCTCTCTGAAGGCTGAGGGAAGAATCTGTCCCATGTCTTTCTCTTAGATTCTGGTGCTGGGAGCCATCCTTGGTGTTTCGTAGCTTGTAGAAGCCACTTGGCTGTACTGTGACTCTAGTCTTTTCCTCCGTCCTCACATGGTATTCTCCTCATGTGTCTCTGTGTCTCTCCTGCTCTTCTCGAGGGACACCAGTCATATTGGATGAAGGCTCACCCTAGCTGGGTAGGATTTTATCCTAACTTGATTATATCTACAAAGACCTGGTTTCCAAATAGGGTCCCATTCGCAGGAACTAGGGATGAAGACTTCAACATATCTTTTGAGGGGCACACAATTCAACCCACAACAGGATGGCTATTCTCCCTCTCCCTTTCTTAACATTCAGATAAATCCTGACTCAGCCCATATTTTCAGTCCTTCAACTAATCACCATGTCCCAAGGACACAAGCTGTGATGAAGCCAGAGTAGTAATGGTAGTGGGCGCTGACTTGATGGTTTAATACCCAAAGGTCACTTGGAGTAGAGAAGGAATTCCCCCAAAGAACCCAAGAGAAGTGGAATGACCAAAGTGTGCTAGGCGCATGAAACTAATAGTCACCACAGTTCACTCTAAACTATTAGGTTCCATTTTCTAGGGTTATATAATTACCAATTCATTTTCAGAGGTTCACCAAGTATTTATGTTGAGTATATTTAAAAATAGGTACTTGAATTACTGGTAACACCTGCCCTAAAACTTTTTTAAGGGAAAAGTGTCAGGCAGATGAAAGATTTCCTGACTGTTGAGAGAATCTCTTGGATAAAATGGTTGCCTTCATCTCTGAGGCAACGCTAGTGTAGGTTTGTTTCAAAGAATGCTTTTGGAACAATTACAAAGTATAGCTATACACCAAAACTCTTTAAGAATGTTTTTCTGAGGAGTAGTCATGGAGGCTATGAACTGTTATGGGCTGAGCTGTGTCCCTAAACCCTCATAGGCTGAGATCCTAACCTCCAGTACCTCAGAATGTGACAAAATTTGGAGATAGAGCCTTCAAAAGGTTATCAAGGTAAATGAGGTTTTTAGGATGGGCCTAATCCAATCTCACTTGTGTCCTTATGAGAAGAGGAGATTAGAACCAAACACACACGGAGGGAAGAGCAGGTGAGGACGCAGCCAGAAGGCGGCCATCTGCAAGCCGAGGAGGGAGGCCTCAGAAGAAACCAACCCTGCCAGCGCTTTGTTCTTGGATTTTTAGCTTCCAGAACTGTGAGGAAAGAAATTCTATTGTTCGAGCCACACCCAGTCTGTGGCATCTCCTTACAAGAGCCCTAGCAGATGAATGTGGGGACTGACAAACCACACAGAGGTTTAAACCGGGTGGAGGAGAGGAGTGGGTGCTCTGGTCTTACCATGTGGTCACAGTCATGGTGGAGGTTCCAACGGGCGCGCTGGTCCTCGTCCTCGGGGTTGCTGCCCGGCCAGTCAGGCTGTTCCGCGGGTTAAGCACTAGGACAAGGCTGAGCACATTAGTGATGCCCAACCTCGGTGGACACAATTTCTTTCAAGAATGAGTTCGCGACCTCACCTGTGCAAATGAGCCTTGAAAGGACTTTTGTTAGAAGCTTACGGTAAAGAAACTTCCTTGCTCTTCTGAGAGCCACTTGGAGAGAACGTTTCTCTTTCTCTAGGATGAGGAGGCAGGAGTGCCTAGATCTACGGGCACCCATCTATGGCCATGGACTGAGTCTCTTTTTACCATTTCATGACGCCCAAAGAAGGCAGAATGTAGAGAGAGAAGAAAATAATATTTGAAGACATTTTTGAGTGATGTATTAAGCTGTAGAGGAGTTGACGATGACATGGGACAATAAATGCCCTTTCTTATATAAATCTGTAACACTAACTGAAAGCATCCTACTCTAATAGTTAGAAAATCAAATATGGTTTTTTTAATAGGCATGTTTTTACCTTTACAATTTTAGGGAAGTAACTAAAAGCAATCGACAGCATCGAAACTCAAAGAATTTCTTTTGAAAAATTGCATAATAAGAACAGTAAAAAGGAAAACAACAAGAGGAACTTATCAGCAGGAACCTATTTCTAAAAACCAAATAAAATGGTTACAAGCAATTAGAATTATTAAAATAAAATAAGCAAATATAACAAATAATAAAATTATATTAAATAAATGTAAATTATAATAAATAAAATAAATTACACTTTCCAGATTATCTATTATGTACTAAGCATACTGTATGCAGTATCTCAATGAATCTACACAGCGATTGCATGAAGGTCATATAAGAATCCCCATTTTACAGAAAACAACACAAAGTTTCCAATAGTTTAAATAATCTGCTCAATGTTATAGCAAGAAAAAGGCTATGCAAGGATTGAGTCCCGCTAATCTATAACTCCGAACCCCAACTCTAAAAGGACACACATACCACTTCTCTAAGCATAATCCTAATCCTCACACCCTTTCCAGGGTAGAGCCAATAACAAATGAGGAAATTCATACTCACATAAATTCAGTAATATGAAGGAGCTCCTGCAGCTAGTGACTATGCAAACAGGTGAACCACAGGGCAAGGAGTATTAAATCTTAGAGGCCAACAGGCCAGGTAGTTGGTTCATGAAGGAACAACCAAAACTTTGCACTCAAAGGGGCTTTAAAGATCCACATTTCATCACCTTCTTTTCGTACTTAAATTAAGGCCCAGAGAAGTTTCGTATCTCACCCAAGGCAACACAGCATGTTAGTGACAGAAGTAAAACTAGGACCTGGGTCTTCTGTCAAGGAGAGTTTTTTTGTAGCACACAAAACTGCCTTTGATGAGCTTCATGTATGGGGTGCTTGCTGAGTATACTTGATTTTGGAATCTTTTCCTGTCTCTCTCTCTCTCTCTTTTTAAAGATTTTTATTTATTTGAGAGGAAGAGAGAGAGCGAGCAGGGGGAGGGACAGAGGGAGAGGGAGAAGCGGACTCCCTGCTCACCAGGGAGCCCCATGCGGGACTCCATCCCAGGACCCTGGGATCATGACCTGAGCCGAAGGCAGATGTTTAACCGACTGAGCCACCCAGGAGCCCCCTTTTCCTGTCTTAATGAAGTAGATCAACCCCCAGTGCTGGTTCTTCTTATAATAGCCCCCTAATTTTCCCTACAGAAACACCCCCTTCTCTGCTGCATGTGGCCTTGGAAGGACGGGTCAATTGCCTTTCTGTGATTGTGTGACCTGAACAATGGGAATCTTTCTTCTGGGAATTTGAATTTTGCTACACTCTTTTGATAATAAATCTGTTTTTCCTTAAGGAGTTCAGAGTCAGTTTCTAGTGTCCACAACCCATGAACTTAGGTAAGTTAAGGTTTTTTGAGTTACATTAATTAGAAAACCTAAGCCAAATATGCTTAAGCAAAGAAGGGGATCTTGTGACTTAGATGAGAGATCTGCAAACTTTTGTTCTTGGGCCAAATTCTGCCCACCACCTGCCTTTGTAATAGTTTAATTGGGACACAGTTATGTCCACTGGTTTGTTGTTGTCTCTGGCTTTTATGCTGCAACACCAATGATGAATAGCTATGACCAAAACAAAGCCCCAAACCTTTATTGTCCACCCTCTTCCAGGAAAAGTCTGCAGATCCCTGACTTAGAAGCGAATCAGGTGTAGCTTGATCCAGAGGCTCAATGAAATTTTCAAAACCCAGGCCTTCCATCACAACGTCCAGCTGCTTTCCTCCACGTGACAGCAGGATTCTCGGACTGGCTCTCCCCTTATGGTTACAGGCCACCAGCTTCATCCCTTCCACACCCAAATAAAAGTCTTCAATCAGACACTCATCAGCCGGTATCAGCCTTTCACTGTGTTCAGAGACATGATTGGTTTAAGTCAATCAGGGTTCATCCCCTGGAGCTGAGAGTGGGGGTAAGCCAGGATCTGGGGGAAAGTGCCCTGATGTGCTACACTAGCTGAATTCCCTAGTGTAAATTCTCCTACCGTGGCCGACTTCGAGCTCTCGTATGTCCCAGAATGCAATGCTGAAAAGAGCGGGTAGCACCCTGTTATGTATTTTCCACCATAGATACAATAGACTTATGTTCTCAAGGGAAGAGATAATAAAAAATGTAGCAAAATAATTAGGAGGCGATAAACTTGGAGTGTTTATTACTTTTGCTCTTTGTATGCTATTTAACTGCGTGTTTATATAATTTAATTTTTACTAATGGCCACGTTTGACAACTGGCTGATCCTTAACAGTCAGCTCTAACTCACCAGCTCAGACCCAGCACTGGGCTACACGCACCCAAACCATAATGAGGACTTCTTTTACCAGAATAAAAATATATCGATAATCGATGGTAAGTAAGACAAATGAACAAAACCCCACACAATTATTCACTATGGAACACTAACTGATAAACCAGGTAAAATGGGAAATAGCATGGGGGTTTAAGGAAACAAAGTATTTATACCTGTAGGAAAAACATTTGTGGTGCTAAGCAGAGGATGCTAGAGATCTGTGTGTTTATACAGGCTGCCTATTATCCCTCAAGGACCTCCATAAAGCAACGGTTTACACTGACTTCAGGTGAGTCCCCAAGGTAGGTAAAGTAACACATTACATCATACCAATGGCTGATTCTGACAGCTCCGCAGAAAGAAATCAGGCCACTTAGGAGGGCCAGACTCCAAGGAAACTTAAAAGCACAATATCATGGAAAAACAGATAAGTATTAATGCTGTTTTCATGGGACACAATTTGTTAATCGCACAAGTGGTCTCTGGAAGCATTTTTTAAAAAACATTTTATTTATTTACTTGAAAGACAGAGATCACAAGTAGGCATAGTGGCAGGCAGAGAGATAGAGGGGAAAGCAGGTTGCCCAAGGAGCAGAGAGCCCGATGCGGGGCTCCATCCCAGGACCCTGAAACCATGACCCGAGCCAAAGGCAGAAGCTTAACCCACTGAGCCACCCAGGTGCCCCTGGAAGCATTATTAATAAGAAAAGTAGGGGCGCCTGGATGGCTCAGTGGGTTAAGCCTCTGCTTTCGGCTCAGGTCATGATCTCAGGGTCCTGGGATGGAGTCCCGAACAGGGCTCTCTGCTCAGCAGGGAGCCTGCTTCCCCACTCTCTCTGTGCCTGCCTCTCTTGTGATCTCTCTCTGTCAAAAAAATAAATAAAATCTTTATAAAAAGAAAAGTAATAAATGTCTTAAGTATAATGCTTGACAGCTTTCAAAGGACAGTTCTATGCACTGCCTGATTTTGGCCCCATGCTCACTCTCTGGAGTGATCTCTACTTTATAAACGAGAAAATAAGAAATGTGAAGTGGGTATAGCTGGAAACTGAGCTATGCTGGTCATTCTAGTCTTTTAATTCCAAACTCTTTATACTCTACAAGCTGTAATCCTTCAAATAACATGCTTTTGCTATGGCATGTGTCCACAAACATGCAGGTCAAAGGTTAAGCACCAAGTCACTACCAAAAAAACCCCATATACTAACTACTTCTATTTAAGTTTTACTTTCACAGGCTAATGAGTCTCGTAATGTATTTTGTATTAACTAGCTATGTTAGTGCACAGAAAGGTGTTGGTAAATTTGGCTCCACTAAGCGGTAGATTTCAACACCCTTAGCTGTGGATAAAATAGTGGTTCGGAATTCAGATTTCAGGAACATGGTCCTGGATCTCAACCCCCACCAGCTACCTGGGAATGTTGGGCAAGTTGCTAACCTCTCTGCAACTTCTTTTCCTTATCTGTAAAGTGGGGATAATAATGGTGCTTAACTCATAAGGTTATCTGAAGATTAAGTGAAATAATATATGAAAGGTGCATAGGGACGCCTGGGTGGGTGATTCCGTTAAGCACCTGCCTTGGGCTCAGGTCATGTTTCAGGGTCCCAGGATCTAGCCCCCTGTCCGGCTCCCTGTTCAGTGGAGAGCCTGCTCCTCCCTCTCCCTCTGCTGCTCCCCCTACTTGTGTGCTATTTCTCTCTTTCTGTCAAATAAATAAATAAAATCTTAAAAAAAATGCTTAGAACAGTGGCTGGCCCATGGAAAGCCCTAATAGATGCTGGTGATTGGTACTTTCATCATAATCAGCACAGTGATCCTGATCATTATTAATGATGGCCCGACCAGAATTTTACATTGTAGAAATATTAGCTTCACAAGTCAAATTTTAAATGGAAACTCTGCATTTAGGAGTTGTTTATTCCTGCGAGGGTCTTTTAGTAGTAAAAACCCCATACATTCATATCCACGTGTTTTGTTTTGTCTTATACTGTTCAAAGCCTTTCAGAAAACATTCTCTCCTTTTCTTCTCCAACAAGAGGACTGTAATCCTTTTCACGCTGGACAGATATGGAATCTGAGACTCAGAAACCCAATTATTAAACTTCGGAGTCACGATCCAGCCAGGTCTCGCGACTCGGGCAGTAACCTCAGGAAGGTGCGCTTTGTTTGCTTTTTGGCTCCTAAGTCACAGGTCATGAAGCTTCCCCCAATGCTCCAACCTCCCTTGCTAGGTCTAACGGGCCCTTCCCCTCCCTGGACCAGCTTCCTTCCTGTTACTGGCGAATTCACTTGTCCCTGGGGCTCCACCGGGCAGCTTGGGCAGACCAGGTCCACACCCAACAACAGGCTGGAGCCTAATAAAGAGAGCCCGTGATTGGTTGAGGCGAGGGCACGTGACCCGGTGTGGGCCAATGAGAGGTTGTGAATCCCAGGTCTTCCGTGGAGACATTAGAAAACCTTCCTCGTCTTTCGGTGTTGGGTGTAGGGTGAGGGCTCCAAGTGCTGTAGCTGTTTTGCTTTTGCGACGAGGGAGTGAGGAGGGTACCCTGGGGTGGGAGTGACCATGCATAACAGCAACGGATGAAGTCAGCAGTGGTGAACGCAGAGCAAAATTATGGAGAAAATCCCAGCCCCCGGTGATGTCCCTGGAGTGGCTGGATAAAGCCACGCTCCAGGCCCAGCATCCACTCTAGACTCTGCCGATCTGAGAGTCAGCATTTCCCTTTTACCGCTGAAGCCTTCAGGTTGGATTTCAGTCACTTAGTAGCATTCGAGAGTTCTTTGGGATAGACGTCTACACGGAACCCTCAAAGACAAGGAAGGATTTATTTTAGGCTGGACTAACTGTATAATCTTGACATGGGATATATATTCTGCACGGTGCTGGCTTCCACTTCTAAAGTTCCTTTACAACTTTTATGTTATACAGCACCTATTCAAAAGTTAATAACCCATTTTATTTCCCATCAGGAAAAAAAAATGGTGGGTATGAAGTGCCTCCAGTATAAAGAAAGGGCGTGGGGAGAAAGAAAGAAAAAGAAAAGAAAAGTCATTACTATGTGATTTGTTCTTTTAGGACCTCCTACTAAAAAATTTGGGAAAATTTAAGAAAACCCTGAACACCTTCTTTTGTTTTATTTGAGTCTCTGATGTTTGCTACCAAATTTGTCTTTTCCTTTCATCTCTCTTCCTTCCCATCTACCATGGGACACCCCCCATCTCAATTCCTTTTCAGTTTTCCAGATATCCAGGACATTCCCCAGGCTACACTGCAGGGATGCCCAAACTCTCACCCCTGACATCCTGCCCTAGTTCAGGCTTCCCATTCCTTGTACATCATGGTTCAGAGCTGACAGTAGTCCTTGCATCTATATCCATCCTTCTCAAGTGTGTTGAAGATGAACCCAAATGAATACCAACTGGCTGAGTCTCATGGATTCATTAAATCTCAGGATTAAAAAGAAATGAGTTCATCCAATGGTTCTAACTGGTGTGTCTTGATCAGCCGTGTGAAGTAACAAGCAAGGGCATATAAATAGTACTCAGTAATTTACTTAAGTCATTGAACCTTAAGACAGCACAACAAAGGTCGATAAATAGCAAACTATATTAAAATCAGAGATTTCTGTTTGTCAGAAAACAGCTGACATTCTCAGATCCAGACTATAGAAAGAACTGCGAAAAATCAATAAGAAGACTTAGCCCTCCAACAGGCACTTCACAGAAGAGGATATTCAAATGACTAATGTCAAGTGCACAAACACATTACTTACTGGAGGACACCAGTGAAAACCACCAGAAACCAGAATCATAAACAATGGGAGCTCTTATAACAAGGCTCATGGAAATATAAATAAATATAGCCATTTGGGAAAATTTCTTCACATCAACTAAGCAGTTTGATGTCTAGTAAAACTGAGCATGTTTAACCTGCGACCCAACAGTTCCAGTCCTGGGCATATCATGGGACTAATAAAATAACTGAACATAGACCAAACTCGGGGGGGTGGTTTGTATTCTAAAGTTTGTATGAAAGGTGGGGGGAAAAATCCCCCAAAGGCAAAATTCCTCTCAAAGCTTCCTTAAGTTGCTCGTAGAAGACAATATTCAGACCCACTATGTCTGCCATTTAGTGTGTGCTAAACTTTATAAAACACGGTTCATTTAATCTCATCACTCCATGACACAAGTTCTAACACTTCAATTTTACAGATGGGCTCAGAGGGGTAAAATAACTTGCCCAAGGTCACACAGCAAAATAAGGACAGTGCCAAGGTTTAAAACCGGATCCCAGTCCGTCCCCACATTCTGACCCATACTGTACCACCTTTCTGGGTGGCTACCTTCCTTAGGATAGGCAAGCCCTGAAAAGGAGGGGAAGAGAAGTTTCCCTCCACCCCAACTTTCCACACCCCTATGTCATCCATCAGCCCAGATGCTAGCCTGCCTCAGGAAATTGTTGGTTTGGATTATCTTCTCCAGTTTCCCACTGGGAGCCTTACCCTAGACCAGGAGTCCAGAAATACAACCTATGGGCTAAATCCAGCCTATCATCTTTCTTTCTTTCTCCTTTCCTTTCTTCCTCCCTCTCTCCATCCATCCCTCCCTCCCTCCATCTCTCCTTTCTTCCCTCCCTCCCTTTTCTTCCTTTCTTCCTCCCTCCCTCCCTTCCTTCCTTTCCAAGATTTTATTTATTTTAGAAAGAGAGAGAATGCAAGAGAGGGGAGGGGCAGAGGGGATGGGACAAGCAGATTCCGAGCTGAACACAGAGCCCAATGCAGGGCTCGATCTCACAACCCGGAGATCATGACCTGAGCAGAAACCAAGAGTGGAGGCTTTAACAACTGAACCACCCAGGCTCCCCCACCTGTTTCTTTATGGTTCTATTGAAATACAGCCAGATCCATGAGTCTACGTATAGACTATGGCTATTTCTGACATACAATGGCAGAGTTGAGTCATTGCAACCCTATGGCCTCATGTGTATTTATTATCCGGCCCTTTTCAGAAAAAGTTTACTGACTCTGGCCTAGCCTAATCAACTTTCCTTATAGTCAAACCCCTCCAAGGACCAGGATGAGGTTGCTTTCATCATCTCTTGGTTCCAAACAACAAGTTTCCTGGTCACCCAGGCCCTATCCCAAAGGAGAGACATCAGGATGCTCTGAGGGTCCCCAAAGTTGCTTTCTGCTCCAAAATCCCCCACCCCTCTTCCTCTGGTAGCTAATCCTGGAAGGACTTCTCTGGGAGCAAGGAAACTACAGTCATCTGTGTGAACTGCATTTATGTCTAATTATCCCACAGCACAATATTGATTTTGCATCTCCTTTACAACATCACATTAAGTTTGTTGCAAGCCTTATTTGATCTCAGCACTAAACTCTGCTCATGCATATTCCATCTTCATAACTAGTTGCTCATGGAATATGGCCAATTGCTCACAGTTTACACAAAATCAAAGGGAACACTGGTCAGAAGTGCTGAGCTATTAGCTTATACCCCAAATTAATTCTTGATGTGTAGCTGATGAAAGGAGGCTACTACAGAGCTAACAGCCCACAAAGAATTTAAGATTTCCAAAATGAAATATCAAGAGAGAGCCATTAGTAAGTTTATGAATTGTGTAGTGATTTAAAATTTCTAAAGCCGAAGCTATCAGCTTAAATTAATCAATTTCTGTCGTGACTACAGCAGTCAGTAAAATAGCATTGGGATTTCCTAAATGCATCTGAACTTTGCAAATTTGAATTTTATACCCGAAAAAGAGGCAAATACATTTCCCTATCCTAGCAGTTCAGTTCAAGGCATAAGCTTTTAATAATAATAGCTACAGTCTTCTAAACGTTCACATTGGACCAAGGCTCTGTTTTTATATGCATTATCTCATTTAATCCTGCCCACAGCCATATAAATAGGTACTATTATTATCCCCATTTTACAATGGAGGAAGCTAATGTTCAGAGTGATTAAGTAACCTGCAAAAGTTCCCAACATCATCTAAATAGACTTAAGTATTCATTCTTTTATGTCCCATAGTGCCTTGTACACATCTCATAAAAAGTTATGGATGCCCGTTTTTCTGCTGGGAGAAATCCCATTTAAGTTTCGTGAGAGATGAGGCTATTATTTATTCAAAAAGCATAGATTGCATTGCTGTGCAATACCGGGCAGTGCTCTGGGTTTCACTTTGGGTCCACAACAGCCCCTCCAGGCCTAGCCTCACCTTCGTTTTTCAGATGAGTAACGTGGGGGCTCAGAGGGGTTGAGTAACTTGCCCACCAACACAGAGTTAGTAAATAACAGAGCAGCAGGGACTCAACCTGGGTCTGGGCTTTCGGATGTCTGCAAAGTGCTCTGATGCACCATCTTGATACGTCAACTGAATCAAGGTGGAGATGTTGGCCATCGTGTGTTTGATAGTGTAAGTGCGCGCTGGACCTGGGACAGGGCCAGACAGCCCTGCTTACTACAGAGAGCAAGGAATTTAAAGTTCCCAAGAGGCAGAGAGAGAACATTGGAGGCTGGTGTGGGGAAAAGGGCAACAAGGGAAACCACCCAAGTGCAGCCAAGCTTTAGAGGGAAGAAATCCTAAAGGAGGTGTGAAAGTCATTTGCGCTGGTGTGCACACACACATGTGTGTGTGGGGCTGTGCACTGCGATATCCCTCCAATCAGCCCCTCCTCACACCTCATGGGGATGCTGTTAGTAAAATTCGCCTTGCTCACTGACTTGTAAGGAGGCTCTTCTAAGGTAACTTGGTGAGGCACCAAGATCTGGAATGCTGCAAGGCCAAGACAGAGACCACTCCTGTGGACGCAAACACCCAAGTCCAAGGGACTCACTGACATCCATCTAGAAGTCATTTACGGGGAGCTTTTTATAGTTCCTTTTTGCCAACTACATGATTCAAATGAATGGAGTATTCTTTAGTGGGGTGGGGTGGGGGGGGACTCATCACAGGGTGTCTGATACCACAACTTTATATTTATAATATTTATATTACCATGAAACAGCCACTTGACCTATATTAACTCATTTACCCTCACTGCAGCCCTATGAAGGGGGCGCTATTATGATTGCCATTTTGCAGAAAAGAAATCGAGGCACAGAGAAGTGACTGGATCAAAACCACTCAGCTGCTGGTAGGCAGCACAGCTGGGACTTGAACTCAGGCAGACCATTTTCAGAGTGCATGGTCTGGACCCCTAACACTAAACCGTCCAGCACATGTTGCCTGGAGGATGGTGCACCGAGGAGAATGGCTGCAATGGCGGGGTGCTAACCTCCTCGACGTTTGGTTTCTGAGTTGGCAGTGTCCGTACTCTCTCTAGTATTCTTCCTCCAAGTAGAGTTAATTGGCATTGTACGTATGGTCAGTGGCCCTTGGCTGCTGCTGGGCCCCTTTGCTGACGTGTTTGGCTTTGTCCTACAGGAAAGACACTGGGGCTGAGGTGGGACTGACATGCCAGATATCTGGTCCCCAAGTCCCGCTGCTCTGAGCACAGCTTACTCTGCCCAGTTACATCCGAAAGCAGGCTTGTCTGTCATTGGCTCACCTGCTGCTTCAACAAGAGACAGTATTTAGCAACGCAACAAAGCAAAGCTTATCTCTGACCAGAACATGGGGACCAGGACAAAACTATCTTCGATGTATTAAATGGTTTTAAAACCTGAAACACACTTAACTTTTTGAACCTTGGACATTGCTGTGGCTTAAAACTTCTTTTACAAGATGGAGTTAAAAACAACAGAATTAATCAAGGGAGCTCTCTAATGACACCTGTTTACTTTTTCTTCACCACAACTAAGATCAGATCATCACCAGCAGAGTTCCAAGTGAATTTCTCACTCAGGGTGTCATCGGGTCCATGGCTCCTTTCCATGAGACAGGAAAAAGGCTGAGAACTAAGGACCTGGTGCCATTGGGAGGAGGGAGGAAGGAGGAGGGTGCAGGATTCTTCTATTAGAGGAACCATTAACTTTTAGAGTCGTTTCCACAATAACATTAAGCCATTTACTTTGCAATCATGCAGGGGATAAACATTGATAGGGTGTTCTGTGAGCACAGCTGCATGCCAACATCTGGCATCACCTCTGGAATCCTAGAGGACACATCTGCCCGCAGAGTCGCTCCTCCGGTGAGCCCCACCCCAGGACTTTAGATGCTGGAAGGGCATCTAAGGCAGGCAGATGCTACATGAGCCAGTGATGTCAGGAAGGGTCAGCTGCCCTGCCCAGGCAAGAAACTAGACTCTGTTCTGTCTTCCATGAAGAGTCGTGATCTGTGCTACCAACCACAGCAATAAATGATGAAACTGGCAAAAATGAATACCAAATGCTCTGGAGCATCTCTAATGGGCCAGGGGCTGTCCCATGCACTCTTGTGTGTGACTCTTCATGATGGTGAGGTAGGTGCTAGTATTTCTCTTGTTTTCCACGTGAGGAGAAGATGAATTAGACACTCACACCCACACATCTGGTTAGTGGTGGAGTCAGGAACATAGTTTTAGTTTGCTGCCGGGTGCTGTGCTCTTAACCATCACCCCATATTGCCTCCCAAGTGGGTAGCAGCCAAGAGCTGTGCCAACAGGTTATTCAGAATCCTGGTGCACTCAGACCCCGACAGTTGTATTTCTGGGCACCTCCTCCGTGTAAGGTACACCCAGTGAACGGAGATGGGAGCACAGCAATGGCACAGGCAGCGGGTGCACATGGTAATTAATACTCTGCCTTCATGAAGTTCTTCACTTGTACCTTCTCATATTTTCCCACCCACCACTCTTTCCGACTCCTTTCCTGAAATCATGACAAGAGATAACCGGGTGACTTTTGAGGAGGGGCAATAACTATTTTAATCCATCCCATCTATGTCTCCTCCCACCCCCAAGTCATTTTCTAGGTGTCTAGCCATATAGGTAATCATTTACATGTTTCCCCAAAATGGTATTCCATGAAAAGTCTCCCTCCCACCCAGGCCCCTACCTACCCTATGCCCACTGCCAAGCTCTACCTATTAGTATTTTCTTGTGATTCCTTCTAAACGTTAGGTTCACCTAGGATGCTACACACTTATGTTGCCCTCCCTCTTTCCTTCCCATTCTTTTTAGAGCTCTTCCCCTGTCAATACCCAGAGCATCTTCATCCATTTTTTTTTAGCTGCATAGTATTCCATTTTCTGGTCATTCCATATTTATTTACCCTTCCACCTATTAATGAACATTCAAGATTGTCTCCAATGGTTTGCTATTCATCAATTGGTACTTTGCCTCCTTGTGTCTGTATATCAGTTGGTTAGAATTCAGGAAGGAGACAGATTGATGGTTATCCCCAAATCCCAACGCTATCCACCTCTGCACTCTAACAGAGCAAAGAAGAAAACCACACTCAGCAAAAGCCCCACCGTAAGAAGATCTTTCTACAGCAGGAGAGGCTGCCATGCCTATATTTTTCCAAATATTCCATTTCTCTTTACCCCAAAGAAAAAGTGACATCTTGAACTAGGTGATCTATACAGAGAGCATTTTTTTAAAACGACAACTTCAAGGGGTTCATTAAGATAATAGACAATTCAACCCAGCCTTGCCCACCAACTCAAGAGAAGGCCAAGTTTGGGGCCTTTGCCTCCCTGACACAGCCCATGAGGGGCTAAGAGATAGTCCTCTCCACTAAGACCTTCACTTCCCCAGCCCTCCCCCATCTGAGCCTGAGATGCATGCCTGCAGTTGTGACAATACAGTGCTGGATTTGTCACCAAGGGATGCTGCGTGCTTCTTTTTCTATTCCTTTATAGTTGTTTTGGGTTTTGTTTGTTTTGTTTTGTTTTGCTAAAATCAGCTGTGCCAAGCAGCCCCTCCTTAGAATGGGACTAGCCCTCGAAAATGAGAATTAGGACAATTTGGATGCTCTTTGATTAGTCCTAACATCTTTGCCTTCCCTAAACTCAATCAGTGTGTTCTCAAACTATCTCCCCCAACCTGCAGTTTGTTGGTGTTGGTGTCTCACTCACATTCCCATGGGTGGTAACATTTCAGGGCATGTGGGTCTGATTTTCCATGACCAGAATCTGCATCTTTTGCCTAAGGGCTCTGTCTGGCTACCAGGGTCTGTTTTATTCATGCATGAGACAGGCTGCAAGGGGTCAGTAATTAATAAGACCACCATGCCTGCCTGGCAGCGTTCAACCCATGACTCCCTCAAGCTGGTATACATAAATATGCCAGCTCCCTTGCCACTCAGGGGGGATAAGTCTAAGGATTGCATTCTATGTGTTTTTTTTTTTCCAATACCCCCAGCAGGTTTAAGCTCATTGTGGTAACTTGCTTGATAGTGTGCCATTTACCAGCCTTCCCTTGGTGACTTCCTCCCTCCCTGCTAGTGCTTCCTTCCTTTTCCAAATGAACTGCTGGTTCTGGAATCCTTGTCTCCAGGTCTTCTTGGTACCAGAAGTTTTCTTAAGAAGCAGTATCTTAGGATGGGACTCTGGAAGATGGAAGGTGGCAACAAAGACCAGTTGCTGATGGCAAGTGAGGTGTTGTCAGTAGCATCACAAGAACCACGACTATAGGAGGTGAATTGGGATGGGTCATAGGTGAAAAAGAATGTGGTATCCAGGGGCACCTGGGTGGCTCAGTCAAACATCTGCCTTTGGCTCAGGTCTGATCCCACAGTCCTGGGATTGAGCCCCACATCAGGCTCTCTGCTCAGTGGGGAGTCTGCTTCTCCCTTTACCCTTCCCCCTTGCTCATGGTCTCTCTCACTCTCTTTCTCTCTCAAATAAATAAATAAAATCTTTTTTAAAAATTCAATATCCAGCATTGGAGAGATGCGGGGTCAAGGATAATTATAAGGACTGCAGGGCTGCTTGGTTGCTCAGAAGTGAAGTAGAATAGGAGCACTGAAAGAGAATGACAGGCTCCAACCACCCAGCTAGCAGCCCAAATTATGGCTAAGAAGCCAGATAGCCCCTCTTAAAGCCCTTGAAAACAGCCTCATGTCCTACAGCCAGACAGCAGATACGCCTAACGTCAGCACGGGATCTAATCATGTGAACAGCAAAGTTGCGAAGCCTGATGAAGTCATAACCCCAGAATAGGAGAAGCCTGATGAGTTCATAGCCCCAGCAAGTCTCCTATGACCAAGTAGAAGTCCTGATAGGGCGGCGAGACTGGGATGGACCACGTATTCCAGGTTTGCCTCTCCTGCCTTCCGTGCCTCGGTTAGCACTACTGTCTGAGGGCTCACAGAAGGTCTGATTTGTTAGACATGGGGTCTGCATAGCATTGCCTCACCAAAGGACTCATTTTTAGCAAAGAAGGGATGATAACCACAGGATCTACTACTGGTCCCACTTCATATCACATCGCTCAGAAGCTGTTTGTCTAAGGTAAGATTAGAATGACTTCATAAGAATGCAGGTAAGATAAGATGCAACTTTGGTTGGATGCAGGTAAGGGGACACTTTGTGGAGTGAGGTGCTTTGAGACGTAGTGTAGACTTTTAACCATTGGTCCCTGTATGGTACTGTGTCTCCAATGGCTGGACCACATGGGTATGGATACCAACAAATGGTACAAGGAGTTTAAATAGGAGTGGCTCCTCTTGCCATCCTTCCCTGTGACCCACTTAGAGAATTTGTACTTCTCCATTCTCCCATCTTCAGTATCTGCCAAGTCCTAATGCACAGGGAAGACAATGTTTCTAACAGAGACATGATAAGAACACACAAAACCTAAAACTCTAACTGATGCCTCACCATTTTGGGTGCCTAATTGCTAGTAAACTGGGGTGCAAAGGAAGGAATTACTATCCAGGCAAAGATGTCAGCCTTGATTATTTAAGGAACCTAATGAAGGCAGGGAGGAGTATGTCTGCAATTCAGAGGATCTCTGGGGGGTACTGGTACGTGTTCCCATGTGCAGTGATAACTGTGAATGGTCGGCCACAGTAACCATGGCTTGCCAGAGACACAGTAATCCAAGGCTCAGATCCTTCAAGGATGGAGGTCTGGGTGGCCTCAGTGTATAAGGCACTTGAAGCAATGGGAGTGCTATTGGGGGTTAGGGGAATTAAAATGGGGTAGAAGGGCAGGAGTGCAGACTCCAGTTCCCTTAGCATGTGAATGTGCCCCTACAAGTTTTCTGCTTTCAGCCTTTTAGTTTACTTTAAAGGAAGTATTATGTGTGTTGTGATGAGCACTGGGTGTTATACGCAATTAATGAATCCTTTAATGCTACATCAAAAACGAATGAAGTACTATATGTTAGCTAACTGAATATAATAAAAAAAATAAAGGAAGCATGATTGGTCATCATCTTGAAGACTCAGTGACAGAACAGAAAGAATGTAAAAGAGGACAAGGGGAGATCTGAATGGTACAAGGGGTGGATTGTAGCGGGTACTTACAGTGTTCAAGCCTTGCCATCTAGATATGTCTCTTTACCTAAGGACATTCTCTGGTCACCAGGGTTCACTCTGCTTATGCACATAGCTAGAAAAGTCAGGAAATGAATGTGCTGGGAGCACACTTACCCTATGGCTAAGGAATTTGGTGTAAATACCCCAGATCCCTTTCCCCTTGGGTGGGATAACTGTAAGATGTGTTTCCCATGCTAGTTCCCAGGGTTTCTTAGGATTTGTCTTCAGTTACCCACATAGTAGTTTGATTGACAACATACCCGTAACTGGTTACTTTCCCTTGCATACATCAATTCCCTACTGCTATAGTACTGCTTCCCTACCTTCCAAGTAAACAATTTACATGTGAATCTTTGTCTCAGAATCTGCTTCTAGGGGAACCCAAACTTAGACACTCCACCCCATTCTCATCTAATGTTCTTAAAAGAGACTCTGAGGAACTATTTCTTTTTTTTTTCCAATTTATTTATTTTCAGAAAAACATTATTCATTATTTTTTCACTGAGGAACTATTTCTGATTAAAGTGCGAATGACTGATAGGGCCCAGAGAGGAGAGTTTAAAAGAAGAAATATTCTTAAGCAGTGATTCTAAAGCAGTAGGCTTGGACACACAGGAAGCTTCTACAGGCATGCTGACCAATTATGACCTAGAGGTAAAATCCATCTTTTGTAACAATTGATTGCATTTATTATTACACACTGTCAGACAGACTTGTAAGTTGAGAATGTCCTTGAAGACAGAATAACACAGGGCACAATTTGTAGCATGCAAGAATAAAGAAGCCCTGTGTTATATGGAGACACAGAATGGTCATATGTTATTTTGAGAGGATGCAAAGTTTTCCAGGTCAGAGTGGTACATTACTTTGCTCAAATAGTGACCTAGGGTGGACCAACAACTGTGTGACCAGAAGGATAACCACAGACGACTGCACATACACAGAGTCACTGTAGCCGTGACTTTGTTGTAATTATGGTAGAAGTTGATTGAGTCTCTTCAAGCTTCAGAGTGTGTCAAAACACACATACACACACTTAAATCTTTACATTTGGTTTTCATATTCCTGTCAGTGGGAGAAATCTGGGAAGAAGAGAGGGCAGGGAAGCATTTTGGCAGACTGAAATCATACACCAGCACCGCCATCCCCAGTACCACCACCAAGGCCATTTGTAGGGTGGTTTTACTCTACAAATTTAATCTGTAAGTTATTTTCAAACTGGGTGTTAGGGAACTCTAACATCCCTGTGAACCTGGCAGGTTCTGCCAACAATGAAAAACTTCGTGCCAAATAAATATTTAAGCAAACTATGTATCCAGTTATTAGTCTTATATATTGATTTTGTTAGGAGAAAAACCTCCCCCACTAGAAGTACAATTTGGAAACCATAGATACGCATGATTATTTTATTCTTGTAACCACCCCCTACCGACACCAGCTTGCATAGGAGGAAAATGAGGTTCATAGGAATTAAATGACTTAACCAATATCACAGACAAGACCTGAGCTGAACTGTGGTACAGAACCACACCACATCCAGCGCCCTTTCCTCTACATTCTACTACACTTGAACACTGGTGATGAAACACGTGGTTTAGCAATTTATTGGCCAGTAAGTCTGTTTTGTTGAGAAGGGGTCAGAGAAGAGTTTATAAAAAGTTCTTAGAACTTGGGCCATTCCAAGAAAATACCAAAACATCTCCCACTCATTCCCTCCCTGAACTATGTTCAACATGTGGTATTCCAGGGGTTGTTTTGATGGGCCGTGTTCTCAGAGCTGGTCCTATGGGTCTGCCACACCAACCAGACCCTTTGGGCATCACTCAGAAATATCCCCTGTAGCAGTCAACTTTGCTGCAACACTGCTGCAGAAGAAAGATTTGGAGACTTATGAAAACAAGGTGTTTATTTTTCTTGCACACAAATCTACAGGTTGGCCAGGGAAACTCTGCTTCAGGTGGAAGTTTGGTCTGCTCCATGTGGCTAATCCTTGGAGGCCAGAGAGAAAGGACAGTGGCTCCCTAAGGTGTGCTCTTCTCATGGTGGTCACAAGAGCACAAGGGTAGCCAAACGGTGCACACCCTACTTAAAGCCGCTGCTAGAGTCCTATCCATTCATATTCCATTGGCTATGTCATGTCAATGGCCAAGCCCAAAGTCACTGTGGGCAAGAAATATACTATGTCCTAAGCTGCAAGGGAAGTGAATAAAAATTTGTTGACTGATACTCCAATTTATCACGATGAGCTAAAAAAGTGATTCTCATGAAGGGAAGCCAAATACCTCTTTCTGAAATCTTCTAAATCCATAAACTGACATTGTCCTATTAATAAAGTCGGTCCTATAAGCTGCCAAGAGGAGATCATCCCAAAGGGGCCTTTCCTGAGAGACCCCAGGGGAGTGTGAAATGGCAGCTCTCCAGACTAGCAATCCCAAAATGGAAATTACCTAGTTGCCACTGGGATATTTTTAAAACATACTACTTCACTCGCAGTGATCTGCTGTAAATCAAGCTTCCAAGCCTCCCTTCATAGAGGATGGGACCTGCAGACAGAGAGAAGGGGTGGATGTGTGTGATTTATAAGCTCCACCTTAAAAAATCAATTTCCTGCAATGGAAGTCTTGGCCACAATGCAGAACAGTGCAGTAACTAGAAAGAAACACTCCCAACTTTGACAATATAAGTCTCCCCTTGTGTTGGATAATATTGCTTTGTCCACTCAACTCCTCAAAACACGCATTTCCTCTTCCCCTTCCAAATACACTCAGTTTTGCTCAGGGAACTCCCTTTCCTCAAGGAACAGTGACCCATCCCCAGTACAAACCCTGGGGACAGGACAAATTTGTCGAGAGGTAATTCCATTCACTTTGCCCATGGTTGGTTCAAGAATAGGTAAAGGACCTAGAAGCAGCCCAGGAGACAAATTGTGCCTATGGGAAAAGTTTGCTAGAAGGATGTGGGCAGGGCTTCTAGAAAAAGTTATTTCACTCCAAGGAGAAAGCCCCAGAAATAAACTGACCTTCTGTCTTTCTCTGAACCCTGCTCTGTCTAGATAGTCCTGCTAGAGCCCTATTTCTTTCTGAAGATGGAAACAGGAAGATGGCAAAGCAAAGAGTTGAAAAGGTTGGGTGTCCTGAAGATATCACGAAGCCACTGAATCAGCCTCTTCCCTGAAGCTTGCTCTAACTTTGTCCTTACTTTTATTTTATTTTTTAGAAGATTTTATTTATTTATTTGATAGAGAGAGTGATGACAAGTAGGCAGAGAGGCAGGCAGAGAGAGAGGGAGAAGCAGGCTCCCTGCTTCTGCAGAGAGCCCAATGTGGGGCTCGATCCCAGGACCCCGAGATCATGACCTGAGCCAAAGACAGAGGCTTAACCCACTGAGCCACCCAGGTGCCCCTTGTCATTACCTTTAAGTGAGATAATAAAAGATCCTGGTGTGTGACTCTTGACTCACAGCTAAAGGCCTCTTCAGCCATTTCTATCTCAGTCACCTCTTAACCGTGCATTTGGGCAATCGCTTGATTTTTCCAGCTCCTGTTTTGCACCTGTAACTATGTCACAGAATCCTTGTGGAGGCTAAATGACGATGCCCATGAAGTATTTGCGAACTTGCGGGATCTGGCGTCTGGCAATGGTGCAAATGGTGCACAGTATGATTTTTTGGTAACACTGAGTGAGAAATCCTGGCTCATGATTGCCATCTCTGTACTTCCCTATGTTATTGTCCTCTGGCTATTGCAATAAAAGCTTCATAATAGGAAGGACCTGTGTCTTGGTAGGGTGGACTGATAGGTGTAAAGTCTCCTATTCTAACCACTAAAGCTGGCAAGGGTTAAAGTCCCATGGTGTAAATTAGATGGGGGATACTTTCACTCATAAGTATTATGAAATTATGAGTTCTGGGTTTTTTTTTCAATTAAGAGAATTCTTATTCAAGTGTAATTAGCATACAGTGTTATAGTAGTTTCAGGTTTATGATAAAATGATTCAGCCGTTCTACCATTTCTCAGTACTCCTCATGATTAGCGTACTCTTACTTCCCTTTATCTGTTTCACCCAACCCCCATCCACCTCCCCTCTAGCAACCATCCATCTGCTATATTTAACACTCCAAACTGTGGAGTTTGGTTTGGGTTTTTTTTTTTTTTTGCCTCCTTTCAAATTTTATTTGTTCACTTGTTTTGTTTCTTAAGTTCCACATAGGAGTGAAATCTTATGGTATTTTCTTTTCTGATTGATTTATTTCACTTAGCATTACATACCCTCTAGGTCCATCCATGAAAAGATCACTAATCATCAGGTAAATGCAAATTAAAACCACAATGAGATCTCACTTAACACCTGTCAAAATAGCTAAAATAAAAAACACAAGAAATAACAGTGTTGGCAAGGATATGGAGAAAAAGGAACCTCCGTGCACCGTTGGTGGGAACGCAAACTGGTGCAGCCACCATGGAAGACAGTATGGAAAGTCTTCAAAAAAGTAAAAACAGAATTAACATGTGACCCAGTAATTCCACTACTGAGTATTTACCCACGGAAAATGAAAACATTAATATGAAAAGACAGATGCACCCCTGTGTTTATTGCAGGATTATTAACAATAGACAAGGTGAAGAAGCAACCCAAGTATCCACCTGTAGATGAATGGAAAGAAGGTGTGATATAGATAGATAGATAGATAGATAGATGATAGATAGATAAATAGATAATTCCACTGACATATCAATCAATCAATGGAATATTAGCCATGAAAAAGAATGAACTCATGCCATTTACAACCACATGTTCTGTTTTTGAAAATATGAAAAAAATTCAGATAAACACTATGAGAGAAGAAAGATAATCCACACATGATCCCATCACCTGAAGGAAAACCACAGTGAACAGTGATCTATGTTCTTCTAGATTTTTTGTGGCGGTTACTTCTTTGAAAAGAAGAAGAAAAGAGAAAAACAGACATCCTGTGCACTACTTTTGAGAATGAGCTGGTGAAGATGGTTTTGGAGGGGAACTTTGCAGTCTTTGAAATTTAAAATATTAAAATTTTTTTAAAATGCACCAGCCCTTTGGTTCAACATTTCTGCTTCTGGGAATCTCTGTTCCAGAGCAACACCAGGAACAGTGGATACTTAGAGCTTCCAGATGCCCAGGACTGTTCTCTGCATTTTTATGCCCTCTCAGTTCATCCTCACAACACAGGAGGTTGGTCTTACTATTATTTTAAAATAATAGCTCTGCTGAGATACAATTCACATGCCATACAATTTACCCATTTTAAGGTATACAGTTCAATATTTTTTTAGTATATTTGCAGGGTTGTGCTATCATCATCACAATTTTAGGACATTTTCATCACCCCAAAAAGAAGCCCTGTACTTATTAGGAGTCAATCCCCATTATCTCAACCCCTCAGTCCCCTGAGAACTACCAACCTACTTTCTGTTCCTGTGGATCTGCCTATTTTGGACTTTTTACATCAGTGAAATACACAATATGTTGTCCCTGGTGACCGGCCCCTTTCCGCTAGCTTAATGTTTTCAAGACTCATTTATGTTGTAACATATATCAATACTTCCTGTCTTTTTAATGCCAAATAATATTCATTGCATGGACATACCACATTTTGTTTATCCATTCCTCACTTGTTGTACATCTGGATTGTTTCTAGCTTTTGGCTAATAGGAAGAAGGCTGCTATGATCATTTGCATACATGTTTTTGTGTGGCCATGTGTTTTCATTTATCCTGGGCCTCTACATCAAAGTAAGAGTTGTTGGGCCATTTGCTGTAATTCTCTGCATTACCTTTTCAGGAGCTGCCAAACTTTCTCCCCAAGTGGTTGCACCATTTTATATTCCCACCAGCGGTATACGAGGACTCCAATTTCTTCATAGCCTTGCCAGCCAATACTAGTTAATTATAGACATCCTAGCAGGAATAAAGCAGCATCTCGTTGTCATTTGTTTGCATTTCCTTCATGAATAGAGGGAGGTACCATTATTCCCTTCAGTTTACACATGAAGCAACTGAGGCACAGAGAGGTTCATTAACTTACCCGTGGTCACTCAGTACAGGTATGGACTCCGATGTGTACAGCAGTATATGCAGAAGAAAGTTGGCAGCAGCTCTGTGGGTGGCAAATATTAGAAGAACCCATATGTCTACCTGCAAGGATTTGTCCTGCAGAAGACCATCCCATGACTATCAAAGACGGGGCAGGTCTGTTTAGGCTGACATGGAATGGGTTCCAAGACACTGTTAGTGAAGAAGCGACTCACAGACTCATGTGTACAACGTGAACCTAGAGACCCAGGCCTAGAGACAGAAGTGATGCAGGCATAGAGAGGGTACCCACAAAGCTCCTCACAATGTTCCCTGGGAGGTAGGCTCCCAGGAGAGCAGGGACTTCTCAGGGCACTGCTATATCGCCGGCACCTAGAACTGGATGTAGCCCATAGTAGCAGCTAAATAAATATTTGCTGTTAAATGAACGATTTCCTTGGAGAGAGAGAGAGAGCAGTATATACAGAAGAGCTCATGTTGTGCTCTGAAGCCCCACGCCCTTTGCATATGAATTCATATAGTAGTTGCATCATTTTTGACACACACGTGTAGAATAATCTAGAATTCTTGGGGTCTTTGGCAAGAAAAACAACAACAACAAAACAAGGCCCCAGAGATTGGCATGGAACAGAGAAGTGGCCCCACTGGCTTCCCAGATGCCAAGAGGTCCCTCTTGGGCCACAGTGCCCCTTGCTTGAAGCGAGTAGTCTCTCCCCACCCCACCCCCCGCCCCAGCCCCACCACGCTCCATCGCTGGAGCTGACGACCCAGACAGGAGACAGCCCCACACCCGCCTTGCCGGGCACCCCACCCTGATCGATGAGCCACTCTTCCAGCTAACAGGAATCCAATGTCAAGATGACGGCAGTGAATCTCGTTTCCATGCCTGGGAAGATCTTAAAAATCAATAAGCATTAGAAGGACACGGCCAAGTGTTTTTCTTTTTATCGTTTTTCAATATTTGTTTAATTCGTCATCCGGGCTGAGCCCAGGGAAGGGGGCCCAAGGATTCAGGGCTCCTGGTGGAGCAGCACAGGCGTCCCCTTGGTGGCATTTTTGGCTCACGGTGCGCTGGGTGAGCTGGGAGACAATTAGGAAAACAATTGGGGGCTGTGGCCTCCCAGAGCCAGAAAATTTAGGGTGCAGAAATGACAAGGGCTGTAGGTGATGAAATTCTAACAGTGAAGATAGCAAATGGCACCAGAAATGATGGTTAGCAGAGGCCAGGATGAGAGAGACGTGAGTCGGCTGTACGATAGGCTGGTCCTCGCAGATGGAGGTGATATTAGGGATCTGCGCATACCCTCACTGTGTGTCATGAGGAGAACTGCTCCAGGTCCCCTTTCTCGTGCAAAAGTGGGGCAGGTTCTCAGTGGGGTGTTTGACTCCCCACCCCACCACTCCATGCCCTGCCAACACACACACAACCTTTCGATCACCAAGTCCCGCGCTTTCCCTCTGAAATAACTCCGTCCTGTCCATTTTCCCCGTCTCCGCTCTTACTAGGTTAGTTCGAGTCACCTTCCCCGCTCACCAGGGCCCGTGCAACTGCCTCCTGAGTGGTCTTCCTGCCTCGAGTCCTGTTTGCTCCCAGATCTTTTTCCACCGAGAACAGCCTGGCCCTGAGAGGTGGGTGGCCTTGTGGGTTAAAAGCATGGCTCTGGAGCCAGGCTGCCGGGGTTCCGACCTGCCTCCTCCAGACCTGTGACCTTGAGCCACTACCTCTGTGTTCTGGGCCTCAGTTTGCCTCATCTGTAAAACAGCGGTGCTGATCGCTAGGTGCTGGGAAGCCAGTGAGGGTTAAGTGGACTACTACAGACAGAGCCCTTACAGCAGCGGCTGCCAGACCCAACAGCTCAATACACGGTAGCCTCCTCTTTCTGAAACACACCCCCCTGCTTATATTCACGTCGGGACAAAGTCCAAACTTATCCACGCACCGGCGCCTTCTCTTCTCACCTCCTGGTAACCCCTTGATTCACACTCAACACTCCCATTAAATGTCTTTGTGTGTGTGTGTCTGTGGTTCCTCTAACAGAACAGGCTACCAAGCATTCACACACGTTGCCTGTTACATTCTCCCCAAGGCACTTCCCCATTCCCCTGTCCATCGTCCATTCATCTCTCCGCTCTTAGATGTTATTTTCTTTGGAAGGCTTCTCTCACTCATCAAATTCCAATTAGGTGCCCTCTTTTGTGTTCCCACGGCAGCCTTACTTCCCATCGAGGCACTTGCTACCTTATATTTTTAAATTTTTATAATGAAAGTTTTCACACGGAAAAACCCAAAGCCCAAAGAATAGTAGAACAGTACAGTGAGCTCTCATAGACTCCCAGCGACTGGTAACATTTTACCATATTTGCTCTCTCTTTGTGTGCGTATTCATTTTGTTTCCAAGTCAATTACTGACATCACGCTCTTTTAACTTGCATCTCCAAAAAAGGAAGCAAACTGAGGAGTATTCTCCCACCTAAAATACAATGCCATAATCACACTTTTAGAAATGAATCATTCTCTAATGTCGCTGAATACTTGGCCCGTAACCAAATTTCCCCAGCCCTTCCCCAATTCCCTTTTACAGTCTTTCTGCTACATTTCATTTGAATTGCTCCTTCACTTGGGCTGTAAGCTCTGAGAGGAATGGAATGTGTCCCCTTGGTTTCCCTCTCCCCAGCACTCAGCTTATGGCAAACCCTCAGTACCTATTTGTTACAAGAAAGAACAACCTCTATGCCCCAATTCTTCCTGCAGAAAAGGGTCGTCAGCCAGTTCCAATCCCAGCACAGTTGCCCCCCCCCCCCCACGTACACACTCACCCTTTGGTAATGACATAGCACCACTTCCGTGGGCCAAGTCAGAAACCAGAGGGGCATTCTAGATGCTTCCGTCGGTTGACCCCACATAGCTCCCACACTGTCTCCTGTCTAACCCATTCCCCTCTCCATTCTGGAGGCCAGGGCTGTGGTCTGGTCCTTCCTCCTTCCTTGCCCAGCTCTGGGAGTCTTGACGCTTCTGATTCTCCAGTGGTCCTGTCTTGCCTCCTCCAAGCCCTGTCCTGCCCCACAGCTCACTTTTCCCAGGGACTATTCATGACCCATCGCTTCCTGGCAGAGGACCTATAAAGGCCCTGAGCGTAATAGGTATTCACTAAATGACTGCTGAGTGGTTAAAGAGAAATACTATCCTCTCCTTCTTCCCTGGTCTAAGGGTCTAAGTTAGCGGCAACCGCATGCATCCCCGTTCTATTCCTTGGGGCCCAGACTCCAGGCCAGGCCAGGCCAGTCCAGAGCTGTCTCTGGACAGATCCTGGATATAGCCTCGGCACACAGCTTCCAAACAGCCGCCGGGCCCATTTGTCCTTCTTCCTTCCCTGGGAAATTGTGCAAGGATGTGCAACGGTAGGCCCGAACTTATATTTAAAGAAAACAGTTAAAAATATAAACAGAAAAAGTCAGCTTAAAAATCAAGGTCTTTCTATTTTGAAGTTTTCTTTAGGTCAACTACATCTTAGGGGATACAGGGTGAGACCATACGGCCCCTTCTGCCTCAAATAAGATTTTCAGGATGCAATTTTTGCTTTTGTGCGCTTCTGCAAAGAAAGCTGTTCCACTGCCCGCCATTACTGCGCTGAAGGAGTTATGCTGGGGGAGGGGCAGAAGGTTCCAGCAGAGATCCCTGCGGGACGCAGAGCCCCATCTGACCCTGGACCCACCACCCCAGCACCAGCTCCTGCATTCCAACTGCAGCGTTCAGACTAGGCGGGGACTCCAGCTTTTTACCATGGTGACATTCTGCTAAGAAGGAACTTCTTTCCAGCCCAGAACAAAAAAGGACAGCAGTCTGAAGCTCTCAGGAGCCTGGTGGGGAAGGCCGAGGGGAGTGACCGAAGTGGGTCAAAGAGGATCTCTGCTCCCCGCTCCCCATGGTCTCTACCATGTACCTTGGGGGGCGTTCCTGAACCGGTCCGAGCTCCAGCTTCCCCTCCTTCAGCTCGACGAGGACACCGTCCTCTTACTCATGGGGCTCCTCGTGGAAATTAAGTGCGGCATCAGAGGGAGAGCAGAGTGGGAAGGCTACCTGGATCTCAGCGTGTGCTGAGACACAAGCCATCAGGGGACACATCCCAAGGGAGCTGTGACGCCGTCATGCAGGACTTGCAAACGATACCAGTTTCCCCCTTATTGGACCATCCCCAGCCCTGAAAGGAGGGCTGGATGAGGAAACAGTGGGAGCACCGAGGGGGAATTTTGGAGTGAACAACAGATGTGCTCCCAGTCCCAGCTGCCCACTCCCCACCTCCTGGGAGTGAGCCGCATCTCTGTAGTTCGAGGATCCCTAAGGACTTTTGTCTGCATCACACCTTAGAAGCCCAAGGTGAAGAGAGACGGAGCACCCAGCAGGAGTGAGGGGGCCGGGAGGCTTTGGATTTTCTGGGTGAGAGGATTTGAGTATTTCTGATAAGCCAGAGGTGTGCAACAGGGGACCCTGGGAGTCGCATAGATCCTCTGGAAGAGGGCCTCCAGGAGAGCACGAACCCTTCCCCAGACAGAAGCTGACGGTACCTGGCCTCGCTGAACTGTGCCCCCTGCCCCCGCCAAACTCATATGTTCAAGCCCCGACTCCCAGTAACTCCTACAGTTACTCTCAGAACATAACTGTATTTGGAATTAGGGCTTTAAATGAGGTGCCTGGGTTAAAATGAGGCCTTTAGAGTGGACCTTCATCCAATCTGACTGGTGTCTTCAGAAGAAGACAAGATTTGGGGATGCACACAGGCAAAGGGAAGATCGTGTGAAAAACAAGGAGAAAACGGCCAACCCCAAGCCAACGAGAGAGGCCTCAGAAGAAACCAAGCTTGCTGGGTGCCTGAGTAGCTCAGTCAGTTAAATAGCTGCTTTGGGTTCAGGTCATGATCTCGGGATCCTGGGATCGAGCCCTGCAATGGACTTTCTGCTCAGTGATGAGTTTCCTTCTCCCTCTCCCTCTGATTGCTTTTGCTGTCTCTAAAATAAATAAAATTTAAAAAAAAGACACCAAGCCTGCCAACGCCTTAGTCTCTGTTAAGACACTCAGCCTGTGGTATTTGTTTTGGCAACCCCACCAACTAGTAAGCACGGCTCAGACTCTGGGGGTTGGAAGAAGGAGTCTTGGGCAGCCAGCTTCAAAGGATCGGGAGTTTAGAAATCCCCAAAAATGAGGAAGGAGGGTATTCTCTGAAGTATTTATAAAATGGTGCCAAGAGGTAAAGAATCAGGTGTAAATACCCACTAGGCCCAGCCAGCTAACCGCAGTGTTAATTAAGTTAAGAACTCCCTGCTCTTCTGGGTCCTCCTCTCCTGCCCCTGCTGGGGGTCAGAAGCCTCAGTGAGCCAGCTGGCAGCATAGGCGGGAAGCGGGAAACCAACCACAGACTCCCTTTCTTTGCTCCAGGCCCCAGCTGGAGGAGGGAGAGAGTCTCCGCGTGGAACAGCCTTTGAAGGTCTGAACTGAGACTGCTTTGGAGCTAGAAAGGTAGTCAGAATGGGCCCACCCTAATTTCCAACCTGGGACAAGGAAAGAAGGGGACAGCGTAGGAAAAAATTGAGGTGCGGTAATAGACAAAAGTAAAGTTGGCTTCCTGAATGCCCCCCCGCCATGAGTCCTGTTTATTTACCATATGTCCTCCTGCCCAGGCAGCGGCTCAGCCCAGGCTCTGGCCAAGAAGGAGACAGGCTATTTGTGAAGCAATTATCATCCCTGCACATTTTTTCTGGCTGCTGTCGGGCAGGTCCATCTTCATCGAACAAGGCGAAAAGCGAACAACAGACAAACCATTTCAGACCTTCTGCACCCCTCAAGCCAGGAACGTTAAGTGATGTTCTGCAAAGCCAGGGACAGAACGCACCCTCTCTATCTCATGACCCAGAGGAGGCCACTTAACTCCAAGCCAGCCACAGGGCTGGGCAGGCTTTAGAGTCACACAACGCTCTAGAAAGAACCGAGCTCAAAGCCTGCCTCTGCCACGTGACTGCGGTGTGACCCTGGGAGAGTTACTTAGCTTCCCTGAAATTGCCTCCTCAATAAAATGGAGACCATAAAAGTATCCTTCCAATAAAGTTATTATGCAGAATAAATGAGGACATAGATGCTAAACCCTTGGAACATTGCCTGCCACAGGGCAAAGGTCTCAGTACACATACTTATCGTAGTTATCATTATACATCACTGCCTCTCAAGGTGCAACCTTGGAGTGACCTTGATTTATTGTGCAAAACATTATGTAAGAAGCATGTGATGAAAAGCACAGACTCTAGGACCAGACTGCCTGTTTTCCATTCTCCGCCAAGCGAGAATGGAAAACACATTGTTTAAGTGTTTGCTGTAATTGCTATCAGTACCATAAGATACATATAGTGATCTGCACACAAATACAGGAAGTTCAAGAAGAGCTTAATAATGACAGCAATGATTAAGGGGATAGTCATTTCCATAAATTCACGCAGACCCTGAAGTTTTTTGTTACCCAGACATCAGAGGCACTGACTAAGGGTCAGAGAGGCAGAGTGTGTCCCTAATCAGGAGGCTGCTGAACTTGACCTCAGTTGCTTTTGCTTATTCATTTGTTTGCCAGTGGACAGTCGCTCTCCAGCAAGCAGGGTATCTAGAAAACAGAAACCCATCCTCCTCGGGCTGGACCCTCAGCCACTGCCTCCAGGCCCTGCTCCCCACCAGCAGCTTTCAGCCTGTCTCCCGTGTTACCTGGTCTGGTTCCTTCCTCCAGGACAGGTGCCATCTTGCAGGGGAGAGGTGAGGTGCCACTGCATTCCAGCCTCCTGAGAAGGTGACATTCTGATGGGCTCCGCTGTCTTTAGGCCTAGCTCTCCATCAGTTCCCACCGACCCGGGCCCTGAGCACTGCCAGAGAAGCAGACAGGAAAGATGTAAAGCTGATACCTCCCGCAGGAAATAATTGTCTAGCTGATTCCAGAACTGAAAAACACAAGTATAACATTGGAGAAAGGAGAGCAAAGTGCCATTCAAGGCCATTGTTACAGCCTCCTCTCTGTGTATCAGGGAAACAAAGAGGCCCTGTGTGTGAGGACAATGCCGTGGCTCACCAGCCACTTCTGTATTACTCCTGGGGACGGGAGGGTGAGAAACGAGGCCACAGTGCCCTCCCAGCCCGATGCGCCCTGAACTCTACTAATCACAACCTCCAGGCTAGCCAGCTCGGGGGGAGGAAATCTGGACTCCCAGCTCATGGGGTTCTGAATTGGGGGGGACAGGAGACGCCCCCTCAGGAGGGACCAGATGGGTATCCACTAGTCTTCCAGGCATCACGAAATGACAAATGTCCCCTCTCCTCTCCCTCTCTCTTTTCTTGCTACCTTTCAGAGACTCACCACAAGTTAGAGCTAGAAAGAATGGCAGACATCATCTCTCCAAACACATATGTCATCTACTCCAACCCCTGGCTTTAGTGAGGGGCATCTGACCAGGACAAGTGCCTGGCTGTGCAGCATGTTAGCAGGGGCTGCGAACTCAGGTGAATCCTTATGCAGAAGCCTCCACTGAACCACCCCCCTGCCCCCCCACCATGGACCAAGTGCTCTATTATGAGCAAGCTCGCAAAATGACCTCATTTGCTCCTGCCTTCAAATCCTTGCTCTGCCACTAATTATCCGTGGATTATGAGTTCATTTTCTGACCCTTCGTTTTCCCACTTGTAAACTGGGAATATTCATGGGTGACTGGGAGAACTGAATGAGTTTAAACATGCAAAGCAATTAGGACCATGCTTGAGCTGTACATGTCACTTGAGAAGCATGAATGGGAAATTAGATGTCCACCTGAAACTTGCTTAGGCTCATGGTGAGACGCAAGGCACATAACTAGAAACCCAGGATCTTAAATACAAACTTGGCCTGGCCATCGACTATGGCCTCACTTTACGCCCATAGGTCCCTGCCGAAAGCTAGGTCCTAACGAATAACCCCCCAGCAGGGATAAGGCAGGTGACGTGTGGGGAGGACCAACTGTGACATAACACAGAGCATTAGGGACAGTGGGGATTTGGAGAGCCTGTGCCTGTCTCCAGGGTGGCAGCCAGGACTCAGCTCCAGCCAAGTGCTGCAAGGTGCACGGTGGAAACAGCATGGCTAAGCCCATCAGTTTCTAGAGAAAAGCCAGGAATCTAGATTTTTAGGTCACATTTCCCAATTTTAAAATACTGCATTAATGAAGACATTGTTCATACAAAGTGAGCCCTGGATCATGCCTGATCTGGACAGAGACAGCGTGTGCAAGCCAGGGCACACCTGTCATTTTCAGGTCTTCTGTCCCCAGTTTGCCTGCAGTCTCCCAGGGAGCTGATCAGTTCACTTCAAAACCAGTCTTCGACTTAGATCAGGTGGTATAATACCAAAAAGGTGAAGCAACCCCTTTCTCTGTGGACACACCCGCATCTCTGTCCGTGAAATGAGGGTGAGGAGAAGGAAAAATGGGGAAATGAGGGGGCTCTCCCTAAAGGACCGCAGGCCCCTCCACCTCATCCAGCTCGTGCAGGTGTTCCTCTGATAAAGAAGGCAGCCCAGACTTGGTGGCAGGACCCAAGGGCAGACTGAGGTCTTAAGCCCCCATAATCTCCAGCAGTCACCTCAAATTAACGTCAGTGGCCTTGATGACAACATGGGCTGGCTATGCACATTTCAACCCTGAAGCAAGCTTGCCGGCAAGCAGACAGCGCATCACACCCACCAGGATGGCTATAATCAGACAGACGGATAATAACAAGTGTTGGTGAGGATGTGGGGCAATGGGAGCCCTCAGACATTGCTCATGGGAAGGTTAATGGTGCAACCACTCTGGGAAACAGACTGGCAGGTCCTCAGAAAGTTAAACACAGAGTTAGCCTGTGGCTCCTGGGTATATACACCAAGAGAAATGAAAATACCAATCGACACAAAAGCTTGTTCAAGAGTGTTCACGGCAGCATTACTCATGAGAGCCAAAAGGCAGAAATGACCCAAGTATCCATCATCTGATGAATGGATAAACCAAATGTGATCTAGCCATACAATGAAAATTACTCAGCCATCAAAAGGAATGACATCCCGATACAGGATACGCAGCATGGATGACCCTTGAAAACATCAGGCTAAGTGGAAGAAATTGATGAAAACAAGCGCATCTTGTCTGCCATGTTGGGACCAGGTAAATCAAGAGGAGAGAAAGGAGATTCGTGGGGGCCTGGGACTAGAATGTGATGGAAAGAGAAGGGGGGACGATAGCTAAAGGGCGTGGTTTTTCTTTTCGGTGGTGAATATGTTCTTGAATTGTGGATGTACCAAAATCCACTGAATTATACACTTTCAATGGGTACATTGTAAATGTGAATTACCTTTCAATAAAATTGTTGGTAACAACAACAACAACAACAACAACAACAAGAGCTCTTGAACTAAGATTGCTGCCCCTAATAACCTTCTATTTAAAAATTCTCTCTCCTTGATGCTCCCTTCACGTCAGTCCCCCTGGAGAAGACAGGACAAGTGGCTCAGGGCTCACATGAGGGGGACTAGCTAGACCTGGTTTGCCCAGGACTGCCCCAGTGTTATCACTGCAAGAGTTGTGTCCCTGGAAATCCCTCCTTCTTAAACTGAGATGGTTGGTCATGCTCCTGGCAACCCTTTCTCATAGCACAGGAATGCTCTGCCCTTTCGGGGCTCAAATGGAATCACCAAATAAATAACCCTTCTCTCTCTCTGGGGTATAAATCACCTTTGAACTCCCCATAATGGTCAAAAGGTATTTTAGTTGTTGTTTCCATTTTACAGATGAGGAGACTGAGGTTCAGAGAGATGAAGGAACTTGCCAGAAGAACACAGGAGCCAGGAATTGAACCTGAGTCTTTTTCCAAGGCACTCCCTCCATTCATTATCTTGTCTCTCATCACACCACTGGGCTGATTATCCAGGAAGACCTTCAGATTGTTCTGCTGCCTTGGGAAGGGAGTCAGACATCCAGACAGAAGAAGTATGAGTTTTCAGCTATGGGAAGACAATGAGATATATATATAACTTGGCAATTAACAAGATTAACTCCAGATTCTGGAGCCCAAACTGCTCAAGTCCGAATCTGGCTCTGCCACTACTTAGCTGTGTGACCTTGGACAAGTTACTTAACTTCTCTGTATCTCAATTACCTTGTATGTAAAATGGAGAAAATAATAGTAGTGTGTGTGTGTGTGTGTGTGTGTATCACATAGGATTGTTATAGGAAGTAAGTAAATCAGTAAGTGTGAGAAGCTTAGAAAGAAGCCTGACACATGGCAGGCTTATCACATAAATGAAAGTAAGCACAAATTAATAGACCCAGAATTGGAAAGAAATCAGATAAGGCCTAATGAAAACCAGGCAGTGGGACCAAATTATGGAAATAAATTCTGCCACTCTATTCTGTTCCTGTCTGTGAAAACATTTATGGTTTAGAAATTGCTGTAAGCTCCCCAGACCACAGACAAACCTTTAAATGCATCATGGTGGTGGCAGTCTGGAAAGCCCCACCAAAATGGGATGACATAGTGCAGGGTTGCACACCCTACCCAACGCTGACTGGAGCCCAGAGGAACCCCTGGTAACACACCTGCCCACAGGGCCAGGAGAGATGGATATCCTCCCCAGGGGAAGCACCTATCACTCAGCTCTGCTCTCTGCAGTAGGTGTGATCGACCTCATTTTACAGATGTGGAAACTGAGGCTCAGAGAAGTTTGAGAACTTGCTCAAGATAGAGTTAATAACATGTAGAGTTGGGATTCAAGCTTAGGTGGAATTCTAAAGCCTTTATGCTGTATTGCCCCCATGTATTAGTTATTATTGCTGTGTAACAAATTATCAAGCTTAGTGGTTTAAAACAACAAACACTTATAATCATACAATTCTTGAAGACCAGAAATCCAGGAGCAGCTTAGCTGGGTGGCTCTGGTTCTGAAAGTCTCATGAGATTGTCGTCAGTGTTGGCCAAGGCCACTGTCATCTCAAAGCTCGGCCAAGGCTACAGAATCTGTTTCTAAACTCAGTAAGGGGGTAGTTGGCAGGCTTTAATTTCTCACTGGCTATGGGCCAGAGGCTTCAGTTCTTTGCCACATGGACGTCCAGGAGGGCTGCTCACAACATGACAGCTTACTTTCCCCAGACCAAGGATTCAAGAAAAAGGAGGAGACAAAAGAGAATACCCCAAAAACTGCAGTCTTTTTCTTTTTCTTTTTTTTTTTTAAGATTTTATTTATTTATTTGACAGACAGAGATCACAAGCAGGCAGAGAGGCAGGCAGGGGCGGGGTGGGCTGAGCAGAGAGCCCAATGCGGGGCTCGATCCCAGGATCCTGGGATCATGACCTGAGCCGAAGGCAGAGGCTCAACCCACTGAGTAACCCAGGGGCCCCTGCAGTCTTTCATAAATAATTTTAGAATTAACATCCCATCACTCTGCACCTGATATTGGCAGCACAGACCAATCCTGGTACAGTGCGGGAGGGGGTTCTATAAGGGTGTGACTATCACCTGTAGGTACATTCCCCAAATCAACCAGCCCGCCCATACAGGTCAAGGAAAATCAGTTTTTCCTGTCTTGGTATGTAGACAAGCCAAGCCAATTTCCATCCGGGTAAATCACCCCACACCTGGGTCCTCCAAATTCCACTGTCCTATAGTCCCTAGAGAGCCATCATCCAGCGATCGCGTCCTATTGGCCCCTCCCCATTCTGCAGCGCCAAACCCGGGCAGCCGTCGCCATCCCGAAGGACTACAGCCCCCAGCATGCCCTGCGGCGGCCTCAGAGCCACGTGACGATCTTCTCCTCGTGTCGCCGTCAGGTGACTTGGGGAAAATGGCCGCGTTGACAGCGGAGAATTTCGCCGCGCTCCAGAGCCTGCTGAAGGTAAATTGGAGGGGTGGGGACAGCGTGAGGCGGGCCTTTGTCCCTAGGCCTTGGGACGGAATAGGAATTGGGACCAAATGGATCGTGATTCAGAGCCATGAGTCTAACCACTACCTTTCTGGGTGACTCCGTTGTTGCGCCTTTCCGAGCTTTTAGAAAGCGGGCTCGAAATTAATACTATCCGGACAGGATGGCGGGGGAACAAATAAGATAACGGACATGAAGGTGCTGTACAAAGGCCCCCTACTAGAAGTCTCTGGGGCTGGTGTTTAGGACTGGTGTGTTGAGGTGGTAAGTGCTAGACCCACGTTGCCAGTTCCCCATTTCCTCCCGCAGCCCCTCTTCGCTCCGTGGGTGAGAAATCTCTCTTCTCTCTGCGTCCTCATGGCCCCCCTTGGTGAAGTGGGCGTTCTGTTCTCCCGAGTTCCTGGTTTTCTGTACTTGCTTTGACCTGTGTAAGGGCCTCAAAACTCTGCTGATAATCTTTTGGAAGATTGTGAGGCTTCTTAAAGCCAAATGAAATGATGGGTTGGAATTACTTGCTTGATTTCGGATTTTCCTTATGGAAGAAGGGGAGGCTTTATCTTCCTTTGTAGACATTATGCGACTATTTACCTGTTTTCTGCCTTTCTTGCAGAATGTAAGATCCAGTTGGAACTTTTTTTTGTTTTGTTTTAACTCCAGATGAAAAGGGTTGAGTTCATAGCACTAAGCAATTCATGGCACAGCATCGTTGATTGGCTCATGCAACCGTCGTCTCTCCTTTGTTTTAAAAATCTCTGCAGTGCTCACTTGTATTCTCCATCCCTAAAAGCAACTACTCTATGATATCCACAAACGTATCCCCAGCCAGTGTATCCTCAGCTTCTGGCACACAGCATGTTGTCAATACATAATTGTTATATGAATTAATGAATGAAGTAACAAAGTTGAGATTGGAAACCTAGGGCTCTCAGCTCACAGCCCTGGTCCTTTACACCCTTGTCCTGGCTGTTCTGCTTACTCCCCACCTAATGCCTATTCATTGTATGGACTTCTTCTTGTTGTTGTTAATAAACTTTAAAATAAAGTATTATTAATGTGTAACACAGAAAAATACACAAATTGTAAATGCATAGCTCAGTGATTTATTACACACCCATGTAACCATCACTCTGGTCAAAACCAAAATATTACCAGTACTGCCAGAGTCTCTCTGTTGTTCCTTCGTTACTTCCCTCACTCCCCAGTAGTAACCACTATCCTTGCTTTTAAAATCAACTTAATATTGCCCATGTTTGAACTTCCCCATAAATGGTATAATACAGCATATACTTTTTTATTCCTGGCTTTTTTTGCTTGCCAATATGTAGCAATAGTTGGGGCGTCTGGGTGGCTCAGTGGGTTAAAGCCTCTGCCTTCAGCTCAGGTCATGATCCCAGGGTCGTGGGATCGAGCCCCACATTGGGCTCTCTGCTCAGCAGGGAGCCTGCTTCCTCCTTTCTTTCTCTCTGCCTGCCTCTCTGCCTACTTGTGATCTGTCAAATAAATAAAATCTTAAAAAAATGTAGCAATAGTTAATTCATTCTTATTCCTATTCTCCTGTGTGTTTTCTTTAAAAAAAAATTACTTAGGGGTGCTTGGGTGGCCCAGTTGGTTATGCGTCTGCTTTCAGCTCAGGTCATGATCTTGGGGTCCTGGATTGAGCCCCACATCAGGCTCCCTGCTCAGCAGGGAGTTCGCTTCTGCCCCTCCCCCCACTCTTGCTGGCGCTCTCTCTCAAAAAAATAAAATCTTGAAAAAATTACTTAAGGTTTTTATTTTGACGTAATTATAGATTTACATACAGTTGTAAAAAGGAATACAGAAAGGTCCCATTTACCCCCTATAGAAACATCTTGCAAAAGTATGATATCCCAACCAGGATATTGACTTTGATACACTCAAGATACAGATCTTGGCCATCACTACAGGATCCTTCCTGTTGCTCTTCTATAGCCACATCCACTTGCCCCCTGCCCTCACCCTCTCCTAACCCTTTGTGGGAGGAGGCTGGTGAGAAGAGGACAGGCAGAGGGAGACAGAGAGAGAATCACAAGCACGTTCCATGAGCACAGAGCCTGGCATGGGTCTCAGTCCCATGACCGGAGATCACCGCCTGGCTGAAATCAAGAGTCCAACACCCAGCTGACTTGGCCATTCAGGCACCCCTCTACTTCCCCCCCCCCTTTTTTAAGATTTTATTTATTTATTTGACAGACAGAGATCACAAGTAGTCAGAGAGGCAGGCAGAGAGAGAGGGGAAGGGAAACAGTCTCCCTGCCAAACGGAGAGCCCGATGCAGGGCTCGATCCCAGGACGCTGGGATCATGACCTGGGCCGAAGGCAGAGGCTTTAACCTACCGAGCCGCCCAGGCGCCCCTACTTTTCCCTTTTTAATAAGCACACTGTTCTATTGGATTAAGGTCCACCCTATGACTTCATCATAACTAATCACATCTGCAACAATTCTCTTTCTAAATGAGATCACATTTTTTAGGTACTGGGAATTGGGCCTTTAATATATGAATTTTAGGCAGACACCATTCAACCCGTAACAGAAGCTTTTGCAAAGCAAAAGTTTTAATTTTTTTTTAAAGATTTTATTTATTTATTTTACAGAGAGAGCGAGCACAGGCAGATAGAGTGGCAGGCAGAGGCAGAGGGAGAAGCAGGCTCCCTGCTGAGCAAGGAGCCCAATGTGGGACTCAGTCCCAGGAGGCCGGGATCATGACCTGAGCCGAAGGCAGCAGCTTAACCCACTGAGCCACCCAGGCGTTTGATGAAGTATAATTTACCAACAGTTTTTCCTTCTATGAATTGTACTTTTGGTGTCATGTTTAAGAACTCTTTGCCAAGCCATAGATCTCCAAATTTTTTCTTTTTTCTAAGAGTTTTATGTTTATGTTACATTTTACATTTAAGTATATGATCAATTTGGAGTTAATTTTGTATAATGTGTGTGAGACAGTTTGAGATTTTTTTTTTCACCTGTGAATGTCCCGTTGTTCCAGAACCATTTATTGAAAATGCTGTCTTTCCTCCATTGAATTGTCTTTGCAACTTTGTCAAGAATCAGTTGGGCAAATTTCACGATTCTCTGTTTTTTTTTTTTCCCCATTGATTTTTGTTTTTTTTTCTATGATAATACCTCACAGTCTTAATTACTATAGCTATGTAATACGTCTTAAAATCAGATTGGCTGATTTTTCCTACTTCATTTTTTATCCAATTTGTTTTAGCTCTTCTAGTTTCTTTGGCTTCTTATATAAACTTTGGAATGATTTTATCTGTGTTTAAAAAAAACCTGCTGAGATTTTTATAGGAGTTGTGTTAAACCTGTATATCAATTAGGGGAGAATTGACATGTCGGGGTAATATTAGCTTTATGAAATGAATCGGAAAGTGTTCTATCCTTTTTTGTTTCCTAAAGAAAGATTGTGTAGAATTAGTTAATTCTTTCCTTAAACATTAGAATTCTTCAGCAAAACCATCTGGTTCTGGAGATTTCTTCTTGGGGAGTTTTAAATTACGAATTCAACTTCCGTAATCATTATTGGGCTATTCAAATTATCAGTTGCATATTTGGGGAACTGTGGTAGTTTGTGTTTGTTGAGGAATTTATCCATTTTGTCCAAGCTCCCAAATTGTGTGTATAGAGTTGTTTGTGGTTATTCTTATTTTCCTTTTGAAGTCTTTAGGGTCTGTAGTGATATGACCGGTTTAATTCTTGATATTGATAATTTGTGTTTCTTCTCTGTCTAACTTCGCTGGTCTTGCTAAAAGTTTGTCCATTTCATTGATATTTTCAGAGAACTAGTTCTTTGTTTCATTGATTTCTCTCTTTTTCTTTTTTTCTATTTTCATTTTCATTGCTTTCTACACTTTGTTCTTTCCTTCCTTCTTCCTTTGGGTTTATTATGCTTTTCTTTTTCTATGTTCTTGAGGTGGGAACTTAAATTATTGATTTGAGAACTTTTATCCTTTCTAATATATGTGTTTAATGCTGTACATTTCCCTGTCAACACTGTCAAGCCTGTGTCCCCAAAATTTTATGGGTTTTTTTCCATTTTTATGCATTTAGTGTAATTTTTATAGTATAATTTTTTTAAATTTCCCTTGAGGCTCCTCTTTAATCTGTGGATTATTTAGAAGTGTGTTTAAGTTTTCCAATGTTTGGATATTTTCTTGTCATCTTTCTGTTAGTGATTTCTCGTTTGATTCCATTGTAGTCACCAAGAATATATTCAGTATGATTTCAGTTCTTTAGAATTTGTTCAGGTTTGTTTTACAGCTCAGAATATGTTCTGTCTTGGTATATGTTCAGTGGACACTTGAAAAGAATGTATATTCTGTTGCTACTGGGTTGTGCTCCATAAGCGTTGAGTAGATTGATCAATGGTGTTGTTGAAATCTTCTGTGTTCTTGTTGAATATCTGTTTAGTTGATTCTGTCAATTGTTGAAAGAAGTCTCCAACTGTATTTGTGGACTTGTCTGTCTCTCCTTTCGGTTCTCTTTACTTCTCATGTTTTCTAGCTCTCTTGCTGGGTACATACATATTTAGGATGTCTTCTTAGATATAAACCTTTTATCATCATATAATATCCCTTTCTGCCTCTGGTAATTTTCTTTGCTGTGGAGTCTATTTTGTCTGCTATTGTTGTAGCCACTCTTGATTTTATTTCATTAATATTTGCACGATATATATTTTTTCCATCCTTTTACTTTTAATCTGTCTCTATCATTATATTTGAAGAGCGTTTTTAATAGACATCATTTAATTGAGTCATATTTGCAGCTTGTATTTAACTTCCCACTTACAGCTAATGTAATTATTGAATATTAGCGCTTAAGTCTGCCATGTAATTTTTTTGTTTTTATCTGCTCTTTTACGTTTTTTGTTTCTTTTTACTTTTTCTTGTTTTCCTGTGGGTTATTTAAACATATTTTTGGAATTCCCTTTTGACTTATCTGTAGCATTTTAAAATGCATTTCTTTTTATAACATTTTTAGTAGTTGATTTGGTTACTGCATTTATATATATAACATCACAATCTATCAGTGTCATCATTTTACCAGTTAGATCTGAAGTATAGAGACCTTACTTCCCTTTCTTCCCTTACTCATTTGTAATATAATTATCTTAAATATTTCCTCTACATACATTTAGAGCCACATTGGACAGTGGTATAATTTTTACTTCATCCTTTTTTTTTTTTTACTTCATCCTTTAAACAGACTTTAGAAATTCAAGACAAAGAAAGTCTATTGTATTAACCCATATTTTTGTTTGTTGTGTTCTATCTGTCTTCCTGATATTCCAAGCTTCCTTTTATTAATTCCTTTCTGTTAAGAGAATGTCTTTTGTCTTGTGACAAATTTTCATAGTGGTTTTTTTTTTTCATCTGAGAATGTCTTTATTTCCTCTTTACTTTCTGAAGGATATTTTTTTGCTGGGTGTAGAATTCTGGGTTGACAGTTCTTTTCTTCCAACACTTGAGAAATATTGTGCCACTTCCTTCTTGCTTCCGTGAGTTCTGATTTGATGAGTTCTCATGAGTTCTAATGATCCCTATAGATAAGATATTGTTTCTCACTGCTCAAGATTTTTTCTTTGCCTTTAGTTTTCCGGAGGTTAATTATGGTGTGTCTTGGTATGGATTTCTTTGGGTTTATCCTGTTGAGAATATGCTTGGGTTTTTTAATGCACACAGTTATGTCTGTAGCTATACTTGGAGAGTTTTCAGCCATTATTTCTTTAAGTACTTCTTCAGTCTTGCCCTCTTTTATCCTCCCTTTCTAGGACTCCAATGACACGAATGTTAGATTTTTTGGTATAGTGCCACAGATCCCTGAGGCTCTGTTCATTATTTTCAGTCTGTTTTCTGTGTGCAAACTGGGTGATTTCTAGTGGCTCAGTCTTCCAGTTTACGTGATTCTTTCCCCTGTCTCTTTCATTCTGCTGCTGAGCCCACCTACCAAACTTTGTTTTGGTTATTGTATTTTTTCAGTTCTAAAATTTCCATTTTGTTCTTCTTTATTTATTTTCTGTTCCTTTGTTGGGACATTCTGGTTTATTTGTTTCAAAAGTGTATATTTAGGTGTTGAAGCATTTTTGTCATGGCTACTTTAAAATCTTTGCCAGATAATTTTAACATCTGTTATCTTGATGTTGGCATCTTATGATTGTCCTTTTTCGTTCAGTTTGAGATCTTTCTGGCTCTTGGTATGATGAATGATTTTCTGTTGAAACCTGGCATTCTCGTGTTATATTCTGAGATTCTGGAGGGTTTCTGCCCTTGGCTCCTACTGACACCCAGAAGTGGGGGTTCCTTGTTACTACTGGGCAGAAGTGGAAGTTCTGGCCCCACATAGTTACCATTAATAACAAGGTGTGGTGGGACTAGCTGCGGTTGATGGGGATTATGGTCCCAGCTCCCTACTTAGCCTTCTCTGATACCACACTGGTGGGGGTGTTGGGACACCTCATTGTAGCCTCAGAAGGGTGGAAGTCTACATTCCCCACTCAGTCTGCTAACATAGGTGGGAGCGGGGCTACGGGTTTTTCTGTGGTATTTGGCTCAGTAGAGCAGTTATCACGTAACAGTTTTCTGTCTTGCTAAGCTTTCTTGGTCCTTTGGCTGAAGAGAGCAGATATTTGTTGGGAGTTCTTTGTTTTGTTTCTCTGTACCCATTGGCATTCTGGGTTGCCCTGTTCCTTAGCCTGAAGTCTGGGTTATATGAACAACAAGAAAATCCAGAAAACTCAGCACCATGTTGTTTCTTGGTCTGGAGTGCTCTTACATTCCTTTCCCACATAGTGCCCAGCACTTTCAGTTTGCTAAGAAGGGAAAATAAGAACAACTACATCTACTTCACTGCCCTGGAAATGGAGCTATCGTCTGCACCTTTAAGTCTTGAGTTTCAAAGGTATCATACCATGACTGAGACAATATTATGTTCTGAAACATGTATTTTCAGAGTCTGAGTGGTTTTCTTTTCTCCCCATCTGTGAATTAATTCACAGGCCTCCTCAAAAGATGTTGTCAGACAGCTGTGCCAAGAGAGCTTTTCTAGTTCAGCCCTTGGCTCAAAGAAGCTCTTGGATATTACATGTTCCAGCTTGTCTGTGACCCAGGAGGAAGCAGAGCAAGTAAGTATGGTCAGAGACGACCTTTGACCACTGGCTTCTCAGCTCATTAGTCTCTTTCTTAATTTCCCAATCATTGCCACATCCAAGGAAAAATTTCCCCTGAAATGTCTGTTGACATTATAACAAACTTAAAGTGGATTTTCATTTTAATGCTAGTGAACTTAAAAGCTATTGTCTTTGAACCTTCACTTCCTTATGATAAATGAGGCAAGGATGGGAGAACTATACCCAGAATCGGAGGTCCCGGCCATTTCCTTTTCCAGACTTGTTCCCTAGACAGTGTGGCCAAAAGCCAACCATTCTGCAATTTTCTTTCCCTTTAACTTGCCGCTACTGATAGATTGTCAGCCAGATAGCTTAGACAGACTTCTTTGGGGGCCCTGGGCAGAAGCTCTGAGGCCTGAGTATGACTTGGGGAACATGCTGCTGGACCCCACCTGACCTCAGCTGGTGGCCAAGAGGAAGAGTGAGCGAGGTGGCTCAGTTTATGCAGTACTCACAGCCTTCTCTTTTTGGGGCAGATATGCTTCTAAAATAGAAGTTCATTCAAACAGGCCTGCATATTATTATTACTATTTTAAACCAGAATTCTGTTCATTGAAGTCAGCTGTAGCACAGTAAAAGGCAGCAGCCACATTTTGGAAGTGAGTTGAACACTTAGTTTGGCTTCCCCAGAAGTAGACCCTGAGGCTAAGAGTTGGTTGTAGGTAATTACCTGGGGACGTGAGTCTAGAAAACACAAAGGAGGGAGTGGACAGAGGAACAGGGAAGCGAGACAAAGCCAATAAAGAATGTGTTGATGACCTGCAAGGGGCTCAAACTTGGGATCCTGGAAGCAACCCTGGGGAACACACCGCAGAACTGTCACCCTGGAGACCAGGGCATAGATGCGCTGACCTCAGCCAGCAGCCGTGGAGGGGAACATCCCCTGGCCTCTTGGGTTGTGCCTCTGCCGCTGAGCCATCTCCCAGGGCAGCAGAGAAAGCCCTCACTCAGGCAGTTCCCTCCAGAAGGTGCTCTGTCTTGTCTGTCTCCGTTTGGCTGAGCATTGTTGCAGTTTCGGGCTAGCTGCCACAGGCTGTTGGAAGGAACCCAGCAAACCCCTCAGGGCCGTGTCAGGCCCTCCTCCTCGCCAAGGGAGTCAGCCCAGCCCACCAGGATCCATGTGTTTTCTTCACCTTCCTTGGTGACAGCCTAGGGCCAAGGACAGCCTCGATTCAAAGCCCAAACGCCACCGGAGCCGGTACCCCGGGTAGCATGTCAGTGAGCACAGCTTTGGGGTTTGGCGGATATAGCCCCGCTCAGGGGAGCCCATGGCCCTGTGCCCGCAGGGGGTTTAGGGTTCGTGCAGACTTCCAGTCCAGGCGCAGGGGCCAGTGCAGCGTTGCCTAGTAACACAGCTGACTTTTCACTTCTCTCACGTTACCAGGGAACAGGCTAGAAAGTGAACTGAAGGTCAGATTCTGTGCACAAGGAAAGAGGACGCCTAACCCTTTGCTCCCAAGTAGAAGTTTCTGGCACATTGACAGGTTCCTATGTTGGGCAGCTACACCTGTCTTCTAAAGCGACAGGGGAACTTAGAGGTGGGCTGGGGCATGTGGGCATCAGCATCTGGGACTGAGTCTCAGGACCCCCGGGGGCTGTTGGGACGACTGTGGCAGGGTGTGGCGGGGCAGGGGGGGAGCCCTGTCCCCTGCCCTGCTCCTCACCACGCAGGCCTGTCCCACAGCTGCTCCAGGCTCTGCATCGCCTCACCAGGCTGGTGGTGTTCCGTGACCTGTCCTCTGCCGAGGCGATCCTGGCTCTCTTTCCTGAAAATTTCCACCAAAACCTCAAAAACCTGCTGACGAAAATCATCCTAGAACACGTGTAAGTGCTCATTTCTTGAGAGTTCCTAGTAAGGCTTATATAACGATATTTTAGGTCAGTAAATACTTACCTTCAATATCCTTTTTAATGGTTAAATATAGTCTTTACATGGAGAAATTATATAAATTTTAGTTAAGAAATTCCCTGGCGTTGGGTGTTTAGGCTCTTGGCAGTTCTCACTTCAGTTTAGTGTGGAAATGTTGCTCCCGAGCTCAGTTATCTCCGTGCTGGTTAAAGGTGGTGGTGAGGCTTCTGCTGCCTGTTCCCACGCTGACCATCAGTCAGAAAGATGACACCAGCTGGCATCCTGCCAGGAGGGCACGAGTGCGTCCCCCTCCTCACACCGTCACCGGCACCGAGGGAATTGTTTTTACGTTTTCCCCCAGTTCACAAATGGTAAATGCGCCTCACTTCAGTTTGCATATCTTTGATACTAGTGATGTCATATCTTTTTCATATGTTTAATTGGTCATTTTGGTTTTTTGTGAATTATCCAACTATTTTCTATTGCTATTGGCCAGCAGCAGGCTTGACCAGAATTCGCAGACAGTAATAACAGATAATGCTCGCTTGCCATGGGTTTTATTGTTTATTTAGAAAGTTCCTCACACGTGACCACATTTTATTCTGCCTCTGCTTAGCATCTCACTACAGTGCTTTTTGCTGTAGCATTAGACAGGTCCGTTTGGGGGTGTTTTGCGTAAAATGCAATACTTTGTGGAGCAGATGCTCAATAAAAGAGAACCGGTTGACTTTTCTGGCTTCGTCTCTCAGAATGGTAGCCCAGTAAGAACGCAATGCATTAAGTCTCTTCTTTCTTTTTGCCCCCCAAGCTACAAAAACTAACAGTACTTATGGCTTTAACATCACTGAGCTATGCAGAACAATCCAGAAACTGCTTCTGCCACGCAGCAGACGTTTCTGTGGTCCTTTCCTGTCAGGGAGTGATGATAGGCTCAAAGATCCCAGAAGGGGTAGAGGCCCCGGTCCTCTCTCATGATCAGTTCTCATCCTTTTTCCATTCTTTTGCCCTCATCTTTTCCTCTTAAACAGCTCTGCTTGGCGAACGGAAGCCCAGGCAAATCAGAGTGAGTACCAAGAAACCCTCCCCCCTCACCTTTCCTTCCCGGACCCGGCTCAGACCGTGCCAAGCGGCCAGGGTTTGTCACTGAAACTCAGCCTGCATTAACCTCATCCCAAACTCCTCTCTCATTCTGTGCCGACATCTGGAGACTCGGATGTGCAGGCAGGAGCCTGGCCTTCCCCCACCCCGTGCTTCCGTGCCAAGTGCAGGTGGCACGGATCCATGGCGAGGAAGGCCCCTGACTTCCGTCTCCCTCGGAGACTTGTCCTTTGGCTCAGGAGCATGACCAGCCGTCAGGGCTGTCTGTCCCAGAGGGAGGGCTTGGTAAAGTGAGCGGGTGGGCTCTGAGCTGGCCCGTCCCCTTCGCAGTCTCTCTGCCACGCCTGGTCGACCTGGACTGGAGAGTGGACATCAAGACCTCCTCCGACAGCATCAGCCGCATGGCTGTCCCCACCTGCCTGCTGCAGATGAAGGTGCGTCCACCGCCGCGCTCCCCAGAGGGGAGGAAGAGGCCGCGGTGACCTGGCAGCCCTGCGCACCAGCGGAAGTGCCAGTGTCCAGAGCTCTGGGCCTCTGACCCCAGAGAAGACAATTCAGCACCCCCAGATGCGGTCTCTGTCTGTCAAGTACATGGTCACTACTGTCCTAACATATTATAGACATAATAAAACATACACCAAAAGTAGAAGTTTTCAAAGGATAAGACAAATACCAAACAAGTTCTAAAAATGGCTCGCTGCCCCCTAAAGTTTCCCTTCTACACTAATGGGAAAGCTTAGCTGTCGTGATGGGGGCGTGCCATCAGATTTCAGATTGCCTTCTTGATAATTCTGGGGTCCCTCAGGCCACTGCTTGTGACGCGGCTGAGCCGGAGCTCCCGCTGGCGACTCGGGACGCTGCAGTCCTTCATGCCCTTGTTCGCACGCTCTGGCCTCCCCGGTGTTAGCTGCACGCTACAGAGCTTTTCGGGACTCGTTTTAAGCCACACATCTGTGGTTTGGGTTTATTTAGTGATGCTGTGTTGACTTAACCGCACCCCCAGAAACTCAGCCCCTGTAAGAAAATGAAAAGGCATGGGTGCCTCTAACTACGTTTTTAAACATTAGTAGAGTTGACTTTTGTTTTTAAGAAAACAAAGAAATATAAGTAGGAGCTGTAGTGGTTTTTCCGCGTGCGGGGAATCTCACTGCTCCTAGAGCCCGCTGCGTAAAGTACCCGTGTGGGCCCGTGCAGTGTCTCCTCACTCGAATGCCGAGAGTCAGGGGTCCGAGGGGTGAGTGGGCCTTGGCCTCTCCGATACCCACCCTGAGCGCTCCTCTCTCAAGCCTCTGGGAATCTCCTTCCGTGTCCTAATTGCTAGATGACGCCAGGGCTGGGACTCTGGAGCCTGAGCAAAGAGCCCGTGTTCCGAGGTTCATTGGAATGGGGGAGGGCTCCCAGGTCCAGGGCGGCTCTGACCTGCGGACCCTGTTCTCTTTCCAGATCCAGGAAGATCCTAGTCTGTGTGGAGACAAGCCCTCCATCTCGGCAGTCACTGTGGAGCTGAGTAAGGAAACGCTGGACACTATGCTAGACGGCCTGGGCCGCATCCGCGACCAGCTCTCCGCCGTGGCCAACAAATGACCCCAGACACCTGTCGGCTGCACGGCCAGGCCCCAGCTGCCGGCCGGTGGTGTGCGCCTCCCAGCCCCCGGGCCGCCCCGTGGAGCAGCAGCTGCCATCCGGAAGGCCAGGCCGTGGGGACGGGGCGGGGCTGCCATCCGGAAGGCACAGCTGGACCGGGAGGAAGCGGCCATGTCCCCACGCTGTTCTCCTCCCTCATCCTCTTCCCTCTTTCTGAAGCCGGTGGGCAGAAGCCTCCGTGTCTGGAAGACTCCCTCGCCACTGTGGCGGTGTGAGGGGGCCTCTGCTTCGTCGGCTGCCTCTGCGTGGCTGGCTAGAAAACTCAGGCCCACGTTGTGGAGCTCATCTAAAGTTCCTTTCCAGCATTAGGTCTGAGTGGTTCTTCTCCAGCCCTGGAACTCGGAGGGGTTCACGCGCGTGAGGCCAGCAGTTCACACTCCTCCGTCCGAGAAGCCGGCCAGAGCCTGTAGAGCGGGGCCGCTGCAGTGGGGCCCACCCCCGGCCCAAGCCCACAGCCTTGCCGAGCCCCCCTCAACCGCGCGGCCTGTCCTTCCAGCGTCGGGAGTCGGGAACGGGCGCTGACTTCCTCTCTCGCGGAGCCAGAGGGCCCTTCCTTGACATAACGCCAGGGTAAAGAAGTGGCAGTGAGTGGAAATAAAAAGTTCTAAAAACTTCCCCACTCTAGTCACGTTTTTCGGAGCTTCTGTCCTTGACCTGAGTTGTTGCCTCTCGTCCATAAAGACAGTCGCAACTTCTCATTGCCAGCTAAGCTGGTGAGCATGGTGTGACCTGAGACCGGGCTTGTGACACTCCCCGCCTTCCAGGTGTTCGTCGGGCACGTGGAGCCGAGGAAAGCCAGGCCGACAGTCTGCGTGCTTGTTGCGGGCGCTGGGCTGAAAACACGCCGCACAGCCGAGCTGTCCCTGTCACGTGTGCGCCACCTCAGCGGGGCGCGTGTGTAAGGCTGTCCCGCTGGGGTGACGGCGTGTGGCCTGCTGTCAGGGCTCTGTTCTGGTGGCTGTGGGCAGTGTGTGTGGATGCCCGGCAGGGCGGGTGGAGGAGGCAGAGCCCTCGGGCCAGAGGATGGGCTCCAGTCGGGCTGCCAGGGTTGGAAGCCAGCCCTGCCTCTCAGTGGCCGGGGGCTTGACCCTGCCTCTCAATTCTCCCTCTCCCATTTTTATAAAAATTAAATGGGGATGATAATAGTACCCCCTCCGTAGGGCTTTTGTGAGGATTCAATGATACCACGTCCCTGAAAGCACTTACAGCACCACGAGGACATATAAGGCTCGATCGTGTTCACTTTGATTCTTAAAGGAAAGGAAGGTGGAAAGCTCTCCGCAGTCACTGTTTCATTTACCGTCGCAGGGTTGGTGCGACAGTGAATGTCATTATCCTCTCTTTATCGATGAGGAAATCAGCTCATTGAGGTTAAGTCACCTGCTGGTCAATGGCCTCATTAGGACGCAGGCCCAGATTTCTTCGCTTTCTCTCTACCACACACAGCTTGGCGAGGGACGTGGAGTTCTATGACTTGGGCTCCATTTGGAAAATACTGGAACTGAAGTCAAGATGAGAAGATCACTCCTAAGACACTAGGAATGTCGAGAAAAAAAATCCCACACCCCTCTTTGCTGTTTCTTGGAAGCCGAGCGACCTTCTGTTAACACGGCAGCTCTTAACATTTGGGGGGCTATAACCAGCAATGATCTGCGATAGCTGCAGATCCTTTCTGTAGGAAATGAACGTTCCATTTTTTATATCAGTGACAAGAGTTCGAAGACGCTGGGAGCCAGCCCACTGCTTCCAGATTGAGAGCCCCTGGTCTTACTCTCAGGTTGAGGTCAGCTTTGTAAATTCAACCGCTCTGTTTTCCTTCTAGTGCCAGTGACCCACCATCCAATCTCCAAGTCCCTGTTCTCCGGACCTCCCAGGGTCATCCGTAAGGCAGTAACCTGAAGCAGCATAGGGGTCTGGGCAGCTGGACATCATTCCTTTAGCGAGACCGACCGGAACAGAACCATCTGGATGCATGACATACAGAGGGCATTCGACAAATAACCGGAAAATTCAACGATTATGAATGTCTGCTAATCCTCACCCCACGTGCTCACTTAAGAGGTTTTCTACTGTTAGGGAGGACAGATTGTTTTTGTCTACCATATTTCTAGTTGGCCTGATCCTAGCTCAGAAAAATATCTCAGCTTCTATCTATTGTCCTCAAAGCTAGTTCCCTCATTCAGTGCTTGTCTCATTTTCCAGTAGTGCTTTGTGAAATGAGCAGCCATCTGCAGACCGCCCTCCCTTAGGACATGGCAAGGTGCGGATGTCCAGATTCCATCCACAAAAGGGCAATGATAGATCTGTCACTGGTGCCTGGGCTCCTGGCGGCCCAGCACTTGCCACCCACCAGGCGTCAGTGGGGAGCGTATCTCTCAGTGCTAATCAACGCGCATGCCCCAACGATCGTCTCATGATTGTACACGACCCAGACTGGCTCGGTCTGAGTCTTTCCCTATGACTTTTTCTGTCAGAACCTGCAGCGAAAACCATGTCCTGCCTCTGGGCCCTGGCAGTGAAGCCTGGATGCCTGGGTTCTTCCTGCCACATGCAGAAAGCCCATCTGCAGGGGGAGAGCCTGGCTCAGAGGAAGGCAGAACCCAGAGATTGGGAAGAGGGTGGGAACATCTGGTGTGTCTGATACCAATCCCAATCTTCATCTTTTCTAGTGTAAAAATGTACCTGGGATTTGTTTTTATTGGGAAAGATAAGATACGCATGAAAATGATTGTCAGGAAGGAAGAAGTTTATACACACAGATCCCTAAAATCAGGAAGCATCACACAAGGTCATTTGGGGAAAGACCAGGGTTGGTCAGGAGGCAAGGAGGGCAAGGGATAGCATGGCCCGGAGCCTTTACTGGGGTTTTCATAGGAAGGAATGGACAAGGCAGAATAGGTACATTGAGTAAGCTCAGCACTGGCCAGGTGAGAGTTTGATAAAAGACAGTCAGGGTGTGGCTGTGGATTGGTTGATCTTTGTATCGAAGCCACATTCTCAGGGGAGTGAGGAATTAGCCCTGCGAGGGAGAGTCTCCAGGATCAAGGCCCCAAATGCCACAGCATCAAGGATACAGAAAATAAAATGTAGGCAGTGGGAGGTTATGCAGCAAATCACGAACAATTCCAAGGTTGCAGCGGCTTTTAGCTTCACGGGTTTTCCTCCCAGCCAGTGGAGAGTGGGGGCAGGGAGTAAGCGTTCGCCTCACCATAGTCACCAAGAACAAGGGAAACTTTGTCCCAGCACATGTCTCCAAAGTCACTGATGTGGGGTGAGGGAACGTGGCAGATGGCACGCTTGCTCTTAAAGCTTCTGCCCAGGAGTGACAAGCAAATTACATGGTCACACCAAACTAAAGAGGGCAGGGAACGTCAATCCTACCACACACCAGGAAGAAAGGGAAGTGGGATCTTGGTGTTCAGCTCCGATGACTACTGTCCACCATCACCTGAACCAAAAGATGCCTTTTCTGTGCCAGCTGATTTGTACTTACAAACAAAACCACGGTGAGCAAGAACACATGTGCCCTCTCAGTATCCTTCCTCATGATCCACTCGTCACGGCGTTATTTGTGTGTCCTACTCAGAGGTCACCTTGTGAGGCCCAGGGTTGAGTCAGAACTTGAATCTAGATCTTGCCACTCCAAGGCCAGTAGTGTCTCCATCCCTGCTTCGACTTTGGGAAGAGGACACTTGGGTCCTTCACAGACGGCTGACCTTCCCCCTTAATCCGGCGACTCTCCCCTCCCTGCCTCCCCTGTCCTGCCTTACGACTTCAACCTGGAGCCCCCTTTGGCTCCCTTTCTGTTGATTTTTGGGTCCAAAGACCCTGACGTGAGGACCAGACATTTGAGTCTTTACCACACGAGCCAGTTCTCTAAACACACAGAGTGGGCACCGTGTCCAGTGGCTGGTCACGCTCTGTGGTCTGGTATTTACGGATTTCTAGGAAGTGAGTCCAGGACCGTGTAGAAGACCACTCATTATTTCACTCGGTAAGCTGAGATCGCTATCAGAAGTGAAAGGGAGTTTTTATTCCTTTTCAAAAATACTTTCATCTAGAAACCACTGGCTACCTGGCATTTTGAAGGCTTTCCAGTGGTTGAACATTTACAAGAATGATTTTGAACCAGTAACCGCGGACTTCCAAATGCTAATCATTACTAAATATCCCCGACCTGCATGATACTGCGTTTTGTCCAACTTCCTGGTTTCTTTTTAGCACTCACATTTCAGTGGCTTAATTGTCCTTTTTACAACTGCTCTAAGAAAAGGAAAAAAAAGATTTCTTAATGGTATTCCCTGGTTTGTGCCAAAGGACCCTAATCTCCAAGGAGAGAGAACCATTCTTAGTTTGAGGAAATGTCAAGAGCTCTTCAAGGTAAGTCTGAGAATCTCAGTTTCCATTAACCCTGGGCTCTTGGGAAAGACTCTGCTGGGCTTTCTCGCGCCTGTAAGTGGAGATAAGGTGACCTAGCTAAGGCATCTCGTGGATTTGCAGTGAACTGTGAAGGGGGCCCGTTGACTGGAGAATGGGGCTTTCTTGGCTCTTGGTATCCATGTTGCTGTAGCCACACGACCTTAGACACCCACCACACAATGGAGTATCACGTTGTTGCAACAAGCGGGATGATGAATGAGCTGAGAGATGGTAGAGCATATCACAGGGCACTGGGGTCCCCCGCCGCCATCTTGCCACTTCACCAATCACCGGGTGTTGGCCCTTGTCCTGTGTGCAAAGCCTGCTCACCACTATGCTCCATGCTTGCCTCCCAGCCTACAGGAACAGGGGAAGAGGAAGAGGAGGGTGGATCCCAACTGTTACCCCATATTCCACTCCTGTTTCACTGGTCACAATCACGGGGCCTTACTCAGCTTCCTCAGGTAGGTGGGGAAGACACCGTCAGGTGTCTGACCAGAGCTCAGGTGGAGGTGGCGGGAAGCCTGGGCCGGTGCCCGTTGCTAAAAGCAAGGAGAGAAAGGATAGTGAGAGAACCAGAGGCACGGTTCCATAAACAGCCCCTCACTTGCTCGGTGTGGCTACCTGGATCGGCTGTGCTCCTGGGAGCAGGCATCATGGAGGAGGAGAAGAGCAGAGAAGGGCTACGTGGAGGGGCAGGCTGGCGGTGGGGTGGGGGAGGGCGCTTCCCAAGGATGAGCCGGGTCTCCCTGCGCTGGGATCCACCGCAGCTAGCCCAGTGCCCTGCACACAGCGGGCGGTCCGATCGATGTTCATTGGTGTCCCGCCTTCTCCCACGAACCCACACAGGATTTGACCTGTATTAGTCGATGATGGATGAGTTACAGCCAATTGATTAGAGTGACAGACCGATGGAATTCATGCCAGCTCGAATTGCTCTTCCAAAATCTACCTGGGCAGCGCTCTCTTTTACTTCAGATCGGTTCCTTCGTCTGTGGGGGACCTGCGGAGGCCAGGTCCTAATTCACCAGCCAGGATCCTTCTCCCATCTTCCACCATGCTTTCCAGCCTCGGCCGGCTTCGGGTCTGTGAGCGGGCGCATGCCTGCTCAGAGAAGTCTCCCAAGCGCTGTTGTCTGGGGGGGAAGGGAGAGCCCCGCCTTGAGGGTAGGGGGGCAATCCCCTGGCAAGGAGCAGCCATTGGACCTCTGAGCTCCTGCCACTGTTTTCAGGGACCAGCATTTCGGGGGGGCCAGTGGAGCCAGGGTGCTGAGTCGTCCAACTGCTGCAGGGAAAGGAAAGGAGCAGCGAGCCCTGGGCCTGAGCAGGGACAGCGGTGGACTTTTCTGGAATGTCTTCCATTAACCCTGGTTTTTAACTCCTCGTCGTTCTCTGCATTCAGGAGCAGCGCTAAAGGGACCTAGGGAGTCAACTCAACTGGTCTGTCTTCTCTGCCTGTATTTTTCCCCAATGTTCCTCTTACCTGATTGTAATTGTCTTTATATTCTACCCCCCCACACTGTTCACCATTTTTTCCCATCCCCCGAGGGCACAGATAATGGCATTGACAACTTCTGCCGCCAGCTGAAATGGGCTTCTGTCCTCAAGCTTCTCCTACAGAAGATGTCCCTTGTCCCTTGTCACGCCCACTTTGGGGACCCAAGACTCCTCTTACCCTAAAAGCCCCCACAGAAAGAAAGCTTCCCCCTCCCGCTCCCCTGGGCGTGGCTGGAGCTTCCCTGGACGGCCAGCAGATGGAGCAGTTGCCCTCCTTATCCTCTCTCCCTGGCCTCCCCTCCCAAACAAAGACCCGGAAAGAGTGGGGAAGGTGGGCTAGTGGGCAGGCCTCTCCCAGGACCCACAAGGGGAGAAACTTTCCACAAAGAAAGTCCCCAGGCCCCCTCCCCTACAGAACTGTCCCTCTTGGGCCAAGGGCCACCAAAGAGAGAAGGAATGTGGGGCTGTGCCCAGCCCCCCAGGGAGCACATCCATGTCCCAGGCCCAGTGTCAGAAGCCCCGCTGTCTCCTCATTGCTTCTAGTACAGGCGGGTGGATGCCAGAAATCCCACCATCCGGGCCCGTTAGATATGACTCTAAGGTTTTGTCAGACGCAAACGCACAGGGGCAGCGCGCAGCCCCCTGGGCCTTGTGTGCTGGAACTTTCTAGCTGCCAGCTCTGGGTTCGTGGCAGCAACTCAAATTCAGGGCGGCTGGAAGCCAAGTCTCAGTTTCTTCATCTCTAAGAAAGAGAGATGAAGTTTAATTTTTCCTGACAACACAGCTTGGAGGGGATTAATTATACACGAAGGTGTCTGAGAAGCGGAAGCTGCCTGATCCATGTTGGTTAAACTTCAAACACGCGCAGATGCCTCCGGGGGAGACGCCGAGCGAGGGGACCCGTCCGCTCTTCTCCGGCAGTGGGTTGGGTGGGATGCGCAGGGCAGGGCTGGCCAGGAGCCCTTGTCCTCTCTCATCCGGATTATCCCAAAGGCCCCCTCTGTGCTCTCCCTGCCTCCAGCCCTGGCACCCTTTCTCCTTCCCTCCCGTCCTGCCTCCTCCCTGCAGGTGTTTTCTATATAGAAATCACACGCCCTTCCTTGGCCTAAAATACTTATATGGCTTTTCAAATGCTCTCAGAATAAAAGCCAAACTCAGAAGAATGTCATTCAGCGTTCCTTATTACTTTTTAAAAAGATTTTATATTATTAATTTGAGAGAGAGAGAGAGAGAGACGATGAGCAGGAGAAAGGGGAAGCGGAGAGGGAGGAGCAGGCTCCGTGCTGAGCAGGGAGCCTGGTGCGGGGCTCGATCCTTGGACGCGCAGATCATGACTCGAGCCGAAGGCAGCCGCTTAACCGACTGCACCCCCCAGCACCGCTCAGCGCTCTTTACACCTGATTTCTGCCCCCCACCTCGTGTTAGCCTCAGATTCAATAAAGGGGCTTAACCCAAATGGACAGCATGAGTCTGGGGGCTAGAGGGAGCGGGCCCTGCATGACAACTGGACGGGGTCTGAGCACCGAGAATGGAAGTGGGACAGGCCGAGGAAGGAATGAGAGAAGGGGGTGGCGGCTGGCACTGCCCTGTTCATCTGTCTCTTCTTGAGGACGGAGCCTGGCTCACGCTCACCATTCGTGCCCAGCACCGGGGAGCCGGCTGCCGCTGGAGACGTGCCTCTGTCCGAGGGATGCAGGCACGAATGAATGAACGAGTGAGTGAGTGAGAATCCTGAAGGGTCCTGGGTTGGGTCGGCTAGCTACGGCCTTTCTCCGGCAAAAGGATACTCTCCTTCCCCCCCTACCCCCGGTCTAACTGTCTGCTAACCTCCGAGGCTGGAAGGGGCAGCGCTACTGGACAGGAAGGCCGAGGAGAACGCGTGTCTGGGAGCACCTAATCCTGGCATGGAGGGTGGAAATCCCAGAGCCTGGTCCACCCCACCTCTCTGAACGCCCTGACCGAAGCCTCGCAAGGAGATCACCCTGGCAGCAAAGGGTCGCCCTGAGTCTGTGCCCGTGGCCAGCCACGTCCCGAGTGTGGATGCTGGCTCCTGGTTCCCCGGGCAGCCCCTCCCTGGCGCAGCTGGTGCGCGGGCCCTGCTTCCTCTACTGCATGGGCGCGGCCTCTGCCCCGTCGCTCCTATAACCCCATTCTCTGCATCCCCACCTCCGCTCTTGCCCATATGATGCCTTCCCTTCCATGTTCTCCAGAAAGTACTCCTCCCTCAGGCTGGCTTGCTCAGCCGCCTCGCAGACAGAATCCTTAGCATTTGGAGAAGCAGAAAGCTCTTTGCTCGTTCACAGGGACGTGGGGGTGGCCCACCCTCTCCACAGTCCTGGTCCTCTGTGGTCCTCATCATCGTCTGTCACCTGGAACACTGGATCGGCCTCTAACTCATCTCCCTTGCCCCAGGCCCGTCTTCCCCTAATCCAGCCTCCACAGTGTTTTCTAGGAAGTACATTTGACCTTGTTTCATCCTCCGAACCTGATGTCCCTTTACCCAGGCTTCTCCATCTCAGCCAATAACAGTTCCAACCAGAAATGTGGGAGACGTCACTGCCTCCTCCCTCCCCCGATGCTGCCCCCACGCACCCCCCATCCCATTCCCTCCACTGGCAAGCCCTCGGTTCTTTCTCAAAATATATTCATGCTGATCGTTTTCCCTTCCCCTCTGCACCAGCTCAGTTCACGGCACGGTCACTCGGCAGAAGTCCCTGCCCACGAAGACAGGTCAGCCTCTGTGTCTTGATCTCACGCCACTTCCCTCGTCGTACCAACCTCCCATCTGTACCAAGGGTCCTCTAAGCTCTTCCTGCTGTAGGTTTTAGCACTTACAGCTCCCCCAACCCCTCCTCGAACACCCCTTCCCCTGGTTTTCATGAGACCGGCTCCTTTTCATCTTTTTGGTTTCAGCCAGAAGCCACGTCCTTACAGAGACTTTCCTGGGTTACTCTCTCTCAAAGGGATCCCTCCTTTTCATCTCCGTCCCAGAATCCTGTTTCTTTCCTTCCTCATCCCCAATACAAATTCCTCTTAATTGAATGAATTTATTTGTCTACCTACTTATCTAACCTGTCATCTGTCTCCCCATGAGACGGTACCACGAGGGCATGAAGCTTGTCTGTCTTGTCCAACGCGAGATCCCCAGGGCCCACCACAGGCTTGCGTGGAGTATGTGCTCAATTAATATTTGTTAAATCAGCATCACAGGCGAACGGCAGATCCACCGTGTCACTGCCCTGCGTTAGTCCATCGTTGCTTCCCCCAACTCCCCAGGGCCCCCACTGCAGTTTCTTCAGCACCTGCTCGAACTTACCTCTTCTGCTTCCCTGCCAGCCTATGCGGAGTCAATCAAGTGGAAAGGTTAAGTCAGAACAGGGGCCATGCTGCAAACAAGAGTGCTGTGCAGGGAGGTTTCAAAAAAAAATGGGGGGGAACATGGGACAAATGACCTTCATGATCTAGGCAGGGCTTCGCTTCTGTGATGTCTTTTTTTTTTTTAAGTCATAACAAGGATTAAACTCTGGACTAAGAAGCCAAGGGAGCAACTGGAGACCAGAGGGGGCAGCCCTCACCATGGTGGGTGGCAGGCGGCTGGGACTCCCCAGTGCCCACTCAGGCCGGGCTGCGTTTGAATTCTTAAGAGAGCAAGTCCTCGGCAGGAGCAGGTCTGAAAGCAGGGACCGAGCCTCTCCAGCTCCTGCTTCCGCCCGGTGGTTGGCACTGTACTTGGCCCATCAGGTGCCCTCAGAGGAGAGAGAAAGCACGTGCTTGGGGGCCAGAAAGCCCCTCGCACTCACGTCCCAAGTGAGGAGCGGCCAGACCACAGGGAGCCCTCAGAGACGGGGGTCCCTCTAAACGAGAAGCCTCTCTAGGTGGCAGTGGAGGGGGCTGTCTGCCCGCAGCCATCCCTGCCCCACCTGGGGTGAACCAGTCCTGGGGCTCTGCTTCTGTTCCGCTCCCCACAAGGAGACATTCATCAGGCAGGTCAAACCCATCTCGGCCATGTCCCTGCAGAGCTGTTCCATGCCGAGATTTCTCCTCCGCCCTGCCCAGCCCGGCACCAGGCAGCAGCCAGGGGTGCAGAAGGTGTTCCTGGGGCTCGGGGTCGGCCCCTCTAGGAAGCCCTGCCTATGGGACCCGGCTGCGGCTTTGGGTATGGCCCTGAGCACAGCTTTAGATCCAGCCTCCACCAGGGGAGGGGATGGCGGGGAGGGGATGAAGTTTCCAGAAGGAGCTGAAGGTATCTGTATGTCTTTCCACCAACCACAGTCCTTCCAAGCAGCAGAGCTTCTCCATAGCGAGTTCAGATACCGATTTGGGTTTCTGGTCAACCCCCAGAGACCCCATCTACCAGGAGGTCGGAGTATCTCCACTCTCAGCCTGGGCACCAACGGTCGTCACAGACAGCCGCTGGCAGGCATGTGACCTGGGTCGTCCCCCAGATCAGAAACTGGAGGCTCCGAGACGGACATAGCCAGCCGGAGGTCACGTAGCTACGTAAGTAACTAAGCAAGTGCCTTCTGGTCCCCAGGCAAGTGGTGTCCTGTTTCTGGGAAAAAAATGAGGCTCACCGGAAGTTACAGTGTGGAGAAGCATCGTCCCTGGCAGGAGAGAAGTCGTCAACGACACGGAGCGGACACCCCCGGGAGTAAGGGCGATCGGGAGCTCTGAGCTCCAGGCTGCCTCCTGCTGAGAAGGAAGCCTCCCAAGATGGATCTATGGACAGAGGGACCTTGGGCCACGAGGAGCCAGTGGGAACAGAGGATGGAAACAAAGAAGAAAGCTGGAGGTGGGATGAGGACCCCCGTGGCCGGGCGCGTGGCCGGGCGCTCTCCTGGAAGGGGGTAGACGGGATTCCCGCAGCCAAGGGCAGCGCTGGAGCCAGCTGGAGGGTGGGAAGGGCCAGGAGATGCTGCGGGCTCTGTGGGGATGTTCTCTGGCTCTGGGGGGATAGTTGAAGCTGCTAATAGTTGGGGTACTTTGGGGGGTTTCTCGGAAGCCTCCATCTGAGCGTCCTAGTAGGTCCCGTCTCCTGCGGGCCCCAGCTGCCCTGGCTCACTCCTGGAGGGCATATCAGCCTCCAGGTACCCGGTCTGGCTGGCTCTCCCTCTTTCGGCCACGTGAGATGCAGAGGAGCTCCGGGGTTACAGTCCTGGTGTTGTCGCAGACGCCTGCTCCGGGCGTCATCACCATGCCCCAGACTGGCGGGCGTGTCACCATGGGGATGTATCTCTCACAGCCCTGGGGGCCCGGAGTCCAAGGTCAAGCCACCTGCCGCTTCCGGGTCTGGGGAGGGCCTGCCTCCTGGCTCACAGGCAACCGTCTTCTCGCTGCGTCCTCACACAATGGAAGGGGGTCTTCAGGGAGGGCCCCGACCCCTATCCCAGGGATTGCAGAGGCCCCCCCCTCCTGATGCCGCCCCCACCCCCCCAGGCCTTCATTCTCAAGGTAGGAATCAGGGGACACAAACGTTCGGTCTGTAGCCTGTGCCCCTTTCCTTACCCACCCCCTTTCTACTCCCCCTCCTTTTCCTCCTGACTATGGTGGTGGCATCTCAAAGGCTGTTGAGTGAGTGAGTGAGTGACTAGCTTGTGTCTGGGAGGGGAGGGTGCCGTCTGGAGACCGTTGCCCGGAGGAGAGCCAGGTCTCCGGTGGTCTCAGCATCAGAACTTGGGGCCCCTTCCCCTTCCCTGCCCCACCCTTGCTGCCGGCACGGTGGTGCCTTCCCTCCCAGCACCTTCCTGTGGTCTTGGGCGGTGCCCAGGAGGCAGGCCGGCGAGAATGGTGATCCCCGGGTCACCGGCACTCCCTTCAGACTTCCTCCAGCCTCCTGTCACCTCTGGACGTGGCTGCCAGTCACTACAGGCTCTGAGTCATCTCAGGGCTCCATCCAGGGCAGGAGCTGAACTGGGAGGGAAGCCTCCCCGGGGCTGGGCCTGCCGGGGCCCAGGGGCTACGGTGGCACAAAGCCACGTTCCCCAGACACACCAGATCCTGGCTTGAGCCAGAGCCTTTCCCCCATCCTCCCAAAGCTTCTCACTTTCCAAAGCTCCGCCTTAATGTTCTCATTATACCCGCCAGAAAGGCCAGCTGCCAGCTGCCCAAACCTGCTGTCTGCTGAGTCCCAAGATGCAGGGGATGGCTCGTGTTGGGGAAGGGGACGGAAGCAGGGGCCCTCCCCAAAGCCTTTTCTGCTCTGGATGAGCAGGATGGGCCGGCGCCAGCCGCCTCTCCTCAGAGCTCTGCCTCACCCCTCCCTCGAGCAAGGGCCTCTGTGGCCTGAGCCCTGGAGCTGTGAACAGAAGTTCTCGTCTCTAGTTAGTTAACCGCTTGCTTAGCTCACAAGGCGGAGAACATTCCAGACACAGGCCCTATGCAGATGGATAGTGCCTTGATCTCAAGCCCCGAACCTCAAAATCTAACCGACTTGTCCTTTTCCTTGCCCCCGCTCACCCCACCATGCCCCATGCAGGACCCAGCAAGGTCTGCAGGTCCCGAGGTCACAATATAGCTCCACCTGCCCCTGCCCTCAGTTCTACTGTCCACCCAGATTTGGGACAAAAGCATCTCTCCTTAGGACTCCTCAAGCAGAGATGGGGGGTTCAGGCAGGGGGCTGGGACGAGGTGTTGCTGGGGAGAGACCCGCGGCCAGCTGAAGTGCAGGAGTGAGAGCCCTGGTGGGTTTGACGGGATCACTTGGCTACCAAGAAGCGTGGACATCAGGGGGCAGCAGCAGAAGCAGGGAGACCCGCCAGGGGAACCTGAGGAGTCCTGAAGAGAGCTGCCCCCTCTGTGCACCAGAGCTCATCCCTCTCTAGAACGTTCCCCCCCTAGATACACCTGACCTGCTCAGAGCTCAGCCCAAACCAACCTCCTTGTCCTGGGGCAGCTGGTCGAAAAGATCAGGGGTGCTGCCCTCTGTCTCCGCGCCATGGAAGTCACCTAGAACCTAGAGTGTCGAGTTCACGGTGGTGCCCCCACCTTCTAGAATTTGCACTCCCTTCTCCGGTAGAGCTCCCCAAAAGCTGTATCTTGGTCACATCCCTGGAGCTTTCAACAAACACCTGCATGGGGCAGGAGGTGCACCAGCCCCTTAGTTTTGGCTTCTGAAACTTAACTACAATTCACAAATTAGAGCACCGATCCAGTCTCAGAGGATGGGGAATCCTCCCGCTGGTCGGCCCCTCTCTCCTTTGATGTGGAGTCTTTGATTTCCTCCACCTGCCGGCCTCCCTCCTTCCACCCGTGCCACCCACCCCCAGCCCCAGCCCTGCCTGCTTTCCGCTCCCCCATCAAAGGAAGGCAGGGTCCACCGGGGAACCCCTGAGCTTGCCAGAAATGAACAAAAGGAATGAGGGAAGAGAGACAAAGACAGTGAATGTGGAGGGAGGGCTAAGAGCCCCACCGGAGCCCCACCCATGGAAGAAGTCAGCCAAGAGTGTGCCAGGCGTCCCTGAGGGCACCTGACCCTGGTCTGGGGGCTCAGAGCATCATGGACACAGGCTCAGGCAAGCTTGCCCCTGCATGGCTGGCACTCTCAACTGACCGCTGAGTCGAGGGCCAAGTCCCCGGAGGAAAGAGACATTTGAACTCCAGCTTCGCCTTGGAATTGCTGAAGAGTCAGGGATGGGAGTCTGAGCTGGTCACCCATCTCTTGATTTCCCTGTCTCTTTGTCTCATCCTTGACCTCCATCCCTGGATGATTTGAGAAGGAAGCATCACAGCTCATAATTTTGAGCCTCTGCTATCAGCCAGACACTATTCTGAGCCTTTTAAATGCTTAGGATCACACAACAACCTTGTGAAGGAAGAACTATTCTTATTTTCATTTGGAACAGATGAGAAAAAGGAGATCCAAGGAAATGAAGTAACTTGCCCAAGTCACACAGCTAATAAAAATGAGAACTGGAGTTTGCTCCAGGCCATCTCATTCCAGAACCTGTGCTCGTCGCCAGCCCCCCTGCATGGCTCTCAAGCAAGATAACCAACACGAACGAGGCTTGTTAAATATGACAACCCCATATAATTCATCATTAAGCAAGCTCTTTGCTCATGTCTTTTAACATCCTTCTGTGTCTCAACCTAAGAGAGACCAAGGGACCCAGATGGGAGTCCTCCCCTCTGGGAGCCCAGAGCCTGGCACCAAGCCTGGCACAACAGCCACACAGAGGGGTATGCAGTTGGGTTCCACTCAGGAGGGCTTTTGAGGAAGGAGTGAAGAATGATAAGATACTACAGGAGCTGGAGGTACACGTTATAGATTATTGATCATTCTTTTTGTAATAAAAAATAATAGCTGATGTTTCTTTCCTGCTACTCACTTGGCAGGCATCATTTGGAGCCTTTCCGATATTAACTGAAATGCCTACCCTGTGCAGCCTTACAGATGGCCCCCAGTGACCCTCACTTCCTGATATTCTTTACTTAGTTTAGTCCCATCCCACGGTGAGTCAGGGCTGACCTGTGTGACCAGGAAATCATACGATGGAAGTAATAGCCTGTGAAGGCACTGCAGCTTCCTCTTTGGCGTCCTGGATCACCATGTGGAAAGGAGCTGAGGTTTCTGGTCATCAGCTGCTTGAGGGCGCCATCTTGGAAATGGATCCTCTGGCCCCACTCAGGTCTCTGGATTTTTCAGTGCCGGCCCACATCTGACTGCACCCTAGGAGAGGTCTTGAGCTGGAATTACCCAGTGAAAAAAACCCCTGAATTCCTGTGAGAACTGTGAGGAACTGTGAGAGATAATAAACGGTTGTTTCACGCTACTTAGTTTTGGGGTAATTCGTTATGTAACAACAGATAACTAATACTCATAGAAGCATCATAACAACTCTGTGAAGTAGATACTTTAATTGCCCAAAGCTTATAGCAAGAAGGAGGAGGCGGCAGGATTTTACTCGGGCACACCCCTGTTCCCCCAAAACTTGCCTTCTAGATGCCTAATGGAGAATGGAGATTTACATTTCACCTAATGGAGAAATGTGGGAGATTTACTGGGGGATGTTGAACAGACCACCAGTGCCAGGCTCCCCCAAATGGTCAGTCCTCAGTGCCCCCTTATTAAAAATAAAGAACTTCCAGGACCTTTCCCCAAATATTTTGGCTCAGTAGGGTCTAGAATGAGACCTTCAGTTGATTTAACACCTGAATATTTCAGGACTCACTAATATTCCCAGAACTCCTCAGCAGACAGCTATGGCTCTCCCATTTGACTAGTTAGGGAACATTAGATTATACAGCAGTGACCAGAAATTTCAGTGCTTTAATCCCCAGAGGTTCATCTCTCCCTCCCATCCCAGTCTGATACCAGTTGGGTGGTCCTCTGCCATCTTGAGCTATGCCACCTGGAGCACGTGACTTCCTCAATCACTACTGCAAGGTGAGAGGAAGAAACGAGTGATCATGGGACATGTTTGGAAGGGTCAAGCCTGGACGTAACTTATGTTAAATCCACCCAGGTTCATTGGCCGGAGCCACAAGGGAGGCTGGGAAACGGGAAGAGCAGGTGACTGTGCGGTGGACCACGGACACCCTCGGGGACACCCACTGTTTAGCCTCTACTTATGTACTGTGTTGCATATTGATATGTTCCTCCCGATTCCTCGTTAGCTGTGAATTCTCTGAGGTCAAGAGCAACCTTGCCTTTCTTCCCTACAGGACTGAGCCCTTGGGCACTGCTTGATATATTCTTCTAGATGAATTGGTGATAAATGGCTCTGCATAGTGGCCGTGTGACAGGAGGGTCTGATAGGTCTGGGAACAAATTCTGTCTCCAACACTCCCTTGGCACATTTTCTGAGCCTCAATTATTTTTCCTGTAAAATAGGAATGACGACTGCCTTGCAAAGTGAATGGGGGACCAAATGAAATGATTTAGGATATAAATTACCTGCCACGCTTCATGGAACATAGTGAGATTCAAAAACTGGTGGCTGTTATACCCTGTTGCACTGGGAGCACTATGGAGGCAGAGCTTCCTGGGGTCTGTGAGCCCCTGGAAATCATATGCAAACATGCATGTACATAATACACAGGGACCTTCCCTTCCTTTATTCACAAAAAGCACACATGTGGTAGTTCTCGGGGTAAAATGTTTAAACATCACAGATCACAAGAGCTTGCCTTTTTTTTTTTAATAAAGATTTTATTTATTTAATTATTTATTTGACAAAGAGAGAGAGAGAGATCACAAGTAGGCAGAGAAACAGGCAGAGAGAGAGGAGGAAGCAGGCTCCGCACTGAGCAGAGAGCCTGACATGGGGCTCGATCCCAGGACCCTGGGACTGTGACCTGAGCCGAAGGCACATGTTTTAACCCACTGAGCCACCCAGGTGCCCCAAGAGCTTACATGTTAATGGCTTCCTGCAGGCCAGGCGGCTCTGAACGCATGACTTGTTCAGCCTTTGCAGGAACCCCGTGAGGGTGCTACTGTCATTACCATTCCTATGTCACGTTGTACAGACGAGGAAACTGATTCCCAGGGAGACTAAGTCATTGATGGTCCCGCAGCTGCTAAGTAGATACGTTGGTTTCAACTCAAACCCACGCGGCATGACTCCAAGACTCTTACCCACCAGGTGCCACCTGGTCTGGCAGCCACGGCACCTGGGAACACATTAGAAACACAAATTCTTGGGGCCCCCTCAGACCTGCAGAATCGGAGCTCTCCAGGTGATTCTGGGACTCCTTGAGGTTCGAAAACCCTTCACTGTGCTCTTATGCGGCTCCTCCTGCCCGTGCCCCCCTCCACCCCTGGCAATTCGTCCTTCTGGAGCTCAGAGGAGTGCCGCCTGCTTACTAGATGAATGAATGAACACTATCCCCCGCTCATAACTCCCGTTCACAGTCCTCCTTCCTGCCGCTGAGGTCAGAAGCACCAGAAGGAAACCACGCACTGCCGATGGAAATGCCCCTCCTTCCTCTTCTTGGGGCACCTGCCACTGAGTTCTCCTCGAACTGGACAACTCAGCCATCAGATTCGCTCCCTGGTCAAAACGGGGCCCGTGCCCCCTGCTCCCTGCACGCCAAGGAGAGCAGCAGACAGTGGCTGGCTGGATCCTGAGACGCTCTTTTGTTCCCAGCCCCAAACTGGGCATCTCCCAGGGCGGCGCAGCAAAGAGACTGCAGCCCCGGCCTCTCCGGACCCTCCGCCCCAGCTGTTCCCGCCTTGGCAGCCGGCTCTGCTCTGCGCTCCCTGTCGTATCCAGACGGAAGCAGACTCAGCGGGCGACGCACCCCCGGCAGGCAGCTGCGATTGATTAACAAGAGAGCCCGGCAGACCGGCCTATCTGGAGGGCTCACAAAGGCAGCGCAGACGCGGTCATGAAAATGCCAGCACGTCTCAGCCCCGGACCAGCCAGCCAGGGGAGATTCTGATGTCTGTTGAGTGACATCACGACAACCGCTCGCACGGAGCGCTTCCTGTGGGTCAGGCGCCCTGTATTACAGCAGCCCTTCTGCGGAGACCGTGTTAGAGTCACCCCCCTTTCACACGTGAGGGAAATGGATCCCAGCTCTCAGAGCAGAAACCTGCTGAAGACAGGACTCACGCCTCTATGTCTAACCACGGCTCTCCACGGAGGAAACCGGCATGGCACACTTGAACTTGGGCCTGAGCTGGCCAATGGGGGCTCTTCAGGGGGCTATGACCCTCTTTACCAGCCTCCTGGGAGCATCTCTCAAAGGCTGCCAGTGTTCATGCCTATTTACTGAGCCCATTTACCCATTTACCTGTTTTTGTTTAGAATTATGACATCTTGTTTCTCATAAATATACAGTCCATGGGAACAAGATTTGGCGGGGGGTCCCTGATGGATTTCCAGCAGACAGACTAGTACCTGGCACACAGTAGGCACACAATAAACACCTGTTACATGTATGAGTGGCCCTGATCTCCAGATCTTGGCCTGTTGAAGCCACAGGGAGGATGTAGTTCTCCATTTGCATTATTTAAAAAAAAATCCATTACCACCTGGGAGGACTGGATCTAACCATGGCAAATGCTTCTGCACTGGGGGTGAGTAGTGAACTATGGGACAAAGCTCAGTGTGTGGTGTGCCCGCTGACTCCCTGGAGCACATTCTAACAGCACTGAGGCTGTCCCCACTGCAGACTTGGGACGCCGGTGGCATTACTGGGATCAGTGATCTCGGAATATTCCTCCTCTGGCTTTTGCAGTCCCTGGAGACGTGCTGCCTTTTCGTGTTCTGGTCTGGGAAAGTGAATTCCGGGAGGTGGTAAAGCAGAGGGACACAAACGTTGGCTCTCTGTAGTGCTATGACTTCGAGACAGGCCATGCACCTTCTCCAAGTCCCATTCTCCTCCTCTGTGAAATGGGATAATAACAGAACTTCCTTCCTATGGTTCTTTTTATCCCCACCAGCTCCATCCATCATGACCACCACGCTTTGAGTCTCTAGGGAGCTCTCTGTGTCCAGCCCTGGACTGTCGGGCTCCTGGTTTCACCAGGGAGGGACAGAGAGATCATGGGCTCTTCCAAAGGCCGTGGAAGCAGAGGTCAGAGTGAGGAAGTCATGAGACAATGTGGCAACCTCTAGAAGCTAGAAAAGGCCAGGAATGGGTCCTCCTCTGGAGTCTTGAGCAGAAATCCAGCCCTCACCTCGATTTTAGCCCAGTAAGACCATTTCAGTGAGACTAAGACTCCGATCTCCACAACTGTAAGTTAATAAGCCACTAAGCCTGACAGCATTAAGAAACTAATACAAGGACCTCTAGTCTCGCTTTATTCTTCTCTGAAATCAGGACTCCAGCTTCTATTTCATTCCATAAAAATCAAAACATACTTTGTTATATTAATTAGTTCTAGCCTGGAGAAAATACAATTTTCTGATAATACACCGTAAGGCCTGTCCCATGGGTGTTCCTGGGCCTGTGCTGGTCTGCGTCAACTTGTTTGTGTTCCGATCTATGCACCACCTTCCCTTGCTCAGCTCCACACTGCAGAGAACTACATTTTCAAGAACCTCCTTGCAAATGGCTTCCAGCTAGTTTGGCCAAGGGGCAGCACTAACAGAAGGTACGAAGAGGGAAAAAATCATAACAGTCTGCTTTCCAGGTGGCATCTCCATGCTGGGATGGGAAGAAAGTCAGAGACCTGAGTTATGGGCTGAGACTGGGGTACGGATGTTAGCTGGGGCCTGCAATGGGGTCATGAGCCATGGGGTGCAAACCAAGAAAGTACCCCCAAACCAACAGTTGTCCCAAGGTCTTCTCTCTCTTTCGGGGGTTGGGGTGCTGATGCCCAGACCACGCCCAGCACTGGTCCACGAGTAACCTGCAGACCACCGACCCCTCCCTCCTTGCTCAGGCAGATGAGTCTGTCTGAGGGGGGAGGGGAGGGGCAGCAGCCTGCTTCATCACCCTAATTGCCTTGTGGTTTGTGTTCATCAAAGAAACAGCAGGGATTCCAAATTAAATTCCAACATACAATTTATTCAAGACATAAGGCCCATTGAAAGACTCTGTGCAGACGGCCTTGCCCTCCTGCTCAGAGGCAGATGCTTCTGTTGCCCAGGCTGCCGCAGCCCTTCCTGGTCTTCTGGGCCCAAGGCGCTCCGGATGGGGGATTCTCCCTGGGCTGTTGGCCAGCTGCTTTCCCATTTTACAGATGGGGCTGCTGAGGCACAGAGAAGGGTCTTGCACAGGGAAAACATCCTGGGGACACGGAGGCCCATTCCAGCATGGGCTGGGCAGTCTCTGGGAATTGTGCACGACCAAGTGTCTGTCTGGCACGCCCCGAAGATGACAAATGAGCCAATTCTGAGCCGTAGTAAGGGCCGTGGGAATCTCACTCGGAAAACCAAATCATCCTGCCAGTATTCATTGGCCTGAAAGGGGCTTCTGAACCAAGTGCAGGCACAAAGCCACTCGCTCAGGCTTCATACCGATGGGCTAACCCCTTCTGGGCAGACCCTCCTGCCAGGGTTTCCAGACTGGAGCCTACCACCTGTTTTCACCTGGAAGGTTTCATGGGTCACGTGGACCCCAGAACGGAGATGACAAAGTCGATGGGAAACCACAGAGGGGAGGAAGCCACTGAATGGATTAGGTACTCGGCAGTGACTGCTCACGCGCACACGGGCTGCCCTCTGGCTCTTTCCTTGTTCAGTTCTGCGCGGACAGGCACCTGGTGGGTGCCTGGTGGCCCTGAAAGCCCCCTCTGGGGCGGCACCCTGTGATGGCCATCAACACTTTGCAGTCAGAGACTGATTCCTCCCAGGTAAGCTTTGCATTCAGATGAGAATTAGAGAAACATGCCCAAACACTCTTAGGTGTTTGGGGCTCAGGGGTCCCTAATGTGCGGGGGGTGTGGTGTAGGGACACCAAAGTGGTATGGGCTGAAACCCAGATTTCATGTGTTCTGGAAGGAAGACTTTCCACAAAGCCAGCTCTGCCTGGCAAAGCTGTGTTTCTCTGGGTCCCTGGAGTCAGCTCCCGAACCAACACGGACTTCCTATCACTTAGCAGACAGCACCGTGCCTTTCGGGAGTAGATTGATTTTGAGATTGATTTTGAGAGCAGTTAAGGCAGCAAACGATCTCTAGGGAAGCAACATCCAGTTCTAACTGAGATCCTGGAGGCAGGAAGAGGACATTTCAATCCAGGCCTGCTGCCGTCATTTGAAGGAGGCAGGCAGTGACTATCATGTACCAGTTTCCCCGCAGGAATGGGCTTGGGCAGAGGAATGGAGAGGAGAAGACATCACTGCCGTAAAATGACTGGAAGTTTAAAACTTAGTGGTTGCAGCTTGGCCTTTGAACACAAATCTGACATTAAGTCCTTTCTGCGTTTAGGTCTTAGAACAAGCTCTTTTATGTCTCAGGTCCTCAGTTTCCCAATCTGGAAAAGTGGGTGGAATAATCATATCCAGCTCTCAGGCTTCATTCAGAGCAAGAATCAGCAAGTTTTTCCACTAAGGGCCAGGTGGCGAATATTTTAAGGCTTTTGGGCCAAATGGACACTGTTGCAGCTACTCTACTCTGCCGTTGTGCCTTGAAAGCAGGCGTAGAAATAGTAAATGAATGGGCATAGGTGTGTCCCAATAAAACTTTATTTACAAACACAAATGGTAGGCCAGAGAGTTACAGCGTGCAATCCCTGATTAAGAAGATTATATGAGCCAAGGCAAATGATAGCAAAAGTGCTTGGCACAAAATTATTGACCAATAAATGTTGCTATTATTATCATCTTCTTCATCATCATCATCATCATCAATCATCATCATCACTGCTCTGCATTTGGCCATTGGGATCCTCAGGTGCTGCCTACTAAATACCTCTATCTCCCCTCCCTGCATTTACCAACTTATTAAACCAATTTCCAAAAGGGCATTTAAGTGGATTAATTCAGACTCCTGGGTGTAAATGCATTCAGGACTTTGCCCTGAAGAGGTCTGCTTCATGCAGTTTCCAAGATCCCTTAGCAAGACAATTCTCCAAAGAAGACGTACAAATGGCCAACAGACACATGAAAAAAGTGCGCACCATCACTCGGCATCAGGGAAATACAGATCAAAACCACAGTTTTCATCTGACCCTGGTCAGGATGGCTAAAATTAACAAGTTAGGAAATGACAGATATAGGCGAGGATGCGGAGAAAGGGGAACCCTCCTACACCTTTGGTGGGAATGCAAGCTGGTGCAGCCACTCTGGAAAACAGTAGGGAGTTTCCTCACAAAGTTGAAAATAGAGCTACCCTACAAGCCAGCAATCGCACTACTGGGTATTTACCTAAAAGATACAAATGTAGTGATCTGAAGGGGCATGTGTACCCCAATGTTTATAGCAGCAATGTCTACAATAGCCAAATTATGGAAAGAGCCCAGATGTCCATGTCTATATATGCATGCATACAATAGAATAATACTACTCAGCCATCAAAAATGAAATCTTGCCATTTGCAATGACATGGGTATTATGCTAACTTAATAAGTCAATCAGAGAAAGGTAATTATCATGTGATCTCACTTGTATGTGGAATTTAAGAAACAAAAGGATCGTAGGATCATAGGAGAAGGGTGGAAAAATGAAACAGGAGGCAACCAGAGAGGGACACAAACCGTGAAAGACTTAATCATAGGCAACCAACTGAGGGTTGCTGGAGGGGAGGGGGTAGGGATGGGGTGACTGGGTGTTGGACATTGAGCAGGGCACAGGATGTATTGAGCACTGGGTATTACACACAACTGATGAATCACTGACCTCTACCTTTGAAACTAATAATACACTACATGTTAATTACTTGAATTTAAATTTTTTAAAAACCTGGAAAAAGAAAGAAAGAAAAAATATCAATAAATCCACTATCCAGAAATTAAAAACAACAACAACAACAACAAAAAACAAGGGCAGCTTGGACCCCTGCTGAAGTCACATTGATAAGACTTCCCATTCAGAGTTTCCCTTGCCCTTCACCAGGGACTTCAGCTGCAAGATGGCACAGATTTCCCACTGCTGCTTGAGGAAGTAGAGATGATCACAACCATTTTGTGGACAAGACACTGAGCTTTGGTTAGACCGACTTGTGTGAAGTCATGCCGAGGTGCGGGAGCTGGGCTGAAATTTGCTCTCAGGTCTGTGGGCTCAGAATCCAGTGCTCCTTCCTTGCTACTGCTGGTTTAAACAAGAAAGGAATTCATTGAGTCAGTGGCTTGGAGAGTCGGTGGAACAGAGAATCAGGGTTGGGGCTTGGGTGGAGAGAACCACCCCAATGATAACGTTGGGGGGCTTGACAGCAGGGGCTCTGATGCAGGAGCCACGACTGCCACCAGTGATGCTGAGCACCTTTGCTGTGGCCTGGGGCCTGATGTTCCTTTGTCACCCCCAGAACTAATTCCGTCTGTATGGTGCCTCCTTCTTTACCTTCTTTTCTTCCAAAGGCAAGTCTTCAAGCGAGGGTCCTAGGAGCAGAGCCTCAGTCACATGTCAGGGCCCTAGCTCCCAAGAAGCTTGCCCAAATGAGTCCCTTCTCCTTTGGGGAGGCAGGACTCATAAGAGGAGACTCCCCCAAACCTAGCAAGGGTATGGAAAGGGCACGAGGCCAGCTCCCCTTGCGGGTATACACTCCAAAGAAGTGAACGCAGGGACTCAAAGATCCACCTGCACGCCCTTGAACGAAGTCGCCATTGCCAAAAGGTGTGACAAGTCACAAAGCCCATCTAGGGATGAAGGGATAAACTAATTGTGGGAGGTACCTCCAACGGAATCTTACTCAGCCTTAAAAAGTTGGAAATCCTGCCCCATGCTGCCACATGGGTGACCCTTGAGGACATTATGCTAAGTGAAATAAACTAGACCCAGAAAGACACTTCTGCTCATATGAGGTGTCTGGGCTATTCATAGATTCAGAAAGTAGACCGGCTTGTGCCAGGGCTGAGAAAACCAGAGGGTGTGTGTGTGTCAGGATTTAATGGGGACAGAGATTCAGTTTGGGGTATTGAACATTTTCTGGAGATGGATGATGGTAACGGTGGCACGAAAACATGAGTGTGACCAGCGCTGCAGAACTGTACTCTGAAAAATGGTTATAGTGGTAAATCATACTTTGTGTATATTTTACCACACACACAGGCTAACGTGCTGGGCACGACACACGTCCATTGCCAGAACTTAGGTTTGCATTTTCCAGAATGGAAACTAGATAGTGACACGACTAGATAGTGACAGGACTAATTAGTGGCAAAGTTGGCAACCATCTGAATCCCTGGTACTTGCTCTTTCCAGAAAGAAACTGCTGGTAGAAATTTGGATGCCGTCTCCTCAGCCTTGCTCCCTCCAGGTTCTAACAAGTCGGACAGGGGCCAGGCAAGCAATTACATAAGTGGAGTGGGCTGGTTAGGAGACGGGAGGGAGACGCCATGGCTGCAATGAGCAAACGTTCCATGTAAACAGTCCAGAGAGCCCGACATGTTGGAAGGGAGCCCAATGTGCTCTAGCTTATGGTTCTTCCAAAGAAGCCAGACATCCAGATATAAATGTGAATTTGCCTGAATCTTAATCATTGGCAACAGATTTAAACAAACAAACAAACAAACAAAAATTAGTCTATGAGCCAATGAAAATACATGTATGGGTTGAGTACTACCCTTGGGTTTCTGGTTTGCAAGCTCAGTGTTTGAGTACAGAGACAAGTACCCAAGACAAAAGGTTTTGGTAGTAAATGCAAGTTCCGGGTAATATTTCAAAGTCTAGGCTTCCCAGTAAAGGCTGGTAAGTAAACAATGGCTATTAACCAAGACCCAAATGAGAGCCTCCTGTTACATTCTATTTCCCAAATGTAAACCCTTGGATCTTCCAGGGGAGAACTAGGACTGCAGATTACACTCAGAGGGCTCTGAGCCACCTCGCTTGCTCCAAAGAACATGAAGAGACCTATCTCTAAAACTCATAGGCAAGGAGTGGAACTCTGGAGAGAGGACAGGAAGGAGAGGGCAGGAGGGAGAGAGATGGACAAGGAGGACAGGAACAGAAGGGTGGGAGAGAGTGGATGTGCATTCCCCTTTCTTCCTTCTGGAATCTTCCTTCCTGGAATCTCTGAACTCTTGTTCATGCTTCGAGCAATCTGTTCCCCAGTTGACATGGCCCGATTGATAGGTTCACCTCAATGACTCTTAGCAAATTTGCTTCTGTGAGGTGTTAGTGAGCAGAAGGGAGGAAAACCATTGGGAGAGGGGCCAGAAGCCTTATACTTGTCCATGTTTTTTGGTTTATTTGACTTGACAGCCAAACCTAGGGTCAACCCACCAGCCATTTCTCTCAGTGGAGGAGGACTGTATCTTACTCCCACCTGCATAAAGTTGCTCAACCAAACACCCACAACTGTCCCATTTTGATTTTCCTGGGGACCCACTGTATAGTAGGAAGTTCTGTTCAGGGTCAAAACAGATCATTAGTAAAAGTAACTCCATAGTAAAGCCTTTTATATTTCCTAAAACAAACTGTCCAAACAGCTTACCAAAAATTAAACCAAAGAATATAATGGAATCATCCCAGTATTGAAAACTATGGACTCCAATAACAGGGACTCTAGGTATACCTGGAAAAATTAAGGGTCAAAACTGAAATTCTCTTTCCTCATGAATTACACGAGGTCCAATCCTCACTGGACCAATTGGCTACATAGTAAGAAATCTCACCTGGAGGATGGAGGGTCTGTTCTGGAAATGACTGCATGGACCGACATCCTGGTCTCCCCAGTGGGCTGAGGGCCCATTGGCTCCATTCTCGCACAAGGCTGGGAACCGTGCTTCCCAGAATCCCCTTCCCCAAACGGCTCCAGGGCGAGTGTGCCCATAAAGGGGACTCATGTGAGGTGTGAAAGGTGGAGGTGCAGAGGCATTCATTATTCTTAGGGGTTTGGGGCTGAGATCAGACCCATGGTTTTACAGTCCTGTGAGCTCTCCCATCACAATACAATTTTGGGGTTAAGGTAGCTTCTCCAACTGCTTTGCAAGCTCTGGTTTCTCTACCTGTCCCTGGATGAGGCTGGTGCCATTGGAAACTGGGTCTGGGGTCCTTTCAGGCCATCACTCGGCCAGCTCTTGCACATCCGGGTAAGCCCCCATGTCTATATTCAACGCCTTGTTCCTTGCAGTGGCTCTGAGAGATCCCAGCGGACACCCACCAGGCAAACACAAATATCATCTTCATGAACGAGCCACTTATTAGATGCAAGCCGAGTCAGCAAGTGGGGTCAAGACCCTCACATTCAGTCATTTCCCGGCAACTGCTTCCAACGGGAGGGATGAGTTATTTAAGCAGTTTATTTTTCACTTACAAGGAAGCCATCTCCTTCTTTTCTTTCTATAATAACCCTGTAACTCTTCCCTGTTTGAGCTAGATGCTGGCGCCTCATCTCTGACCCCAGGATGCCACCATTTCCAAACAGGAACTAGTGATCCTAGAAGTTTCCAGGCTCATCGATGTGTCCTTTAGTTGATTCACAGGCTGATACACCAGAACGCCCTTCAAGATGAAGGTCTGCTTCAAGTTTTTCTGCCAAAAAGTGCCACATCATACAGGGATCACTGAAAGAGCTGGCTCCCCGGGGGCCTGTGTTCAAGTCCCACCTCCATCCCCAGGTCCTGTCCTGCACAGTCCAGTGTATTAGCTCTAAGTTCTTAAGTTGGCTCACCGCTTGACCCTTGGCTAATATTAGCATTGGTCCAAATTACATTTCCAGACCTCACTTTTTGAACACATTCCCCAGAGTTCCTTCCTAAGTTCCCATATACTGCCTGGTTTAAGGAATCCCCCCCAAATCATTTAAGTGGTAACTAGATCTTGCTCAAGAGCAAGCTCTGCTATTTCTGTTTTCCAAGAGTCTCCAAATGACCACAGCTGAGGTCCCTAAGATGGCAATATGAAGATTCTAAGTGGATGTGGGTCATGATGGCTCTCTGATGGGAAGGAGTATTCCACGTGTCCGGACATGGGGGTTCAAGGTAACGCGAAGACCAGGAGCAAAGGGCCTGAGCGGGGAGCGCCTGGTGGGTTCCAGAGCCAGCAAAGGGGCTAAACTGGGGCAGGAGATTAGTAGAAAATGAGATTGGATAGGTAATGGCGGCTAATGGTGTAATGTCCAGCAGACCACAATTTTGACTTTTATTCTGAGTGACTTGAAAGTTATTCACGTTGAATTAAGTTAAAGGAAGGCAATTAAGAGAATTAAGTAAGTTGAAGGAAGGCAATCTAAGAAGACAAACCATGAAAGATACGTGGGGTTGAGAAATCATCCTAATAGGGAAGCCACATTTGGATTGGAGAGAGTTTCACAATCCTGGACACGGAATCTGGTTCGATTCAGAATCTGGTTGGGTTTTTTTCCTTGGGGAAGGGATGAGTGTATTTTGAGGAGGAAAGAAGTGTACAAGCATATATTCAGTGGCTGGTGCCAAAATCCACTTCCGGTTCTTCCAGGATATGTAGCTAAACTACCTTCCCAGCCTCCTCACGGTATGTGTGGTTGTGAGACTAACCAGACCCTGGGCAAGACGTGAATGGAGGGGTATGATCACTTCCAGGCCTGGCCCATAAATGCTGCCTGTGTGTGCTCCATTGTAGAGGAAAGTCCATAGGATTTCTCCATGAGCCCTTTTTTCTGCTGGCTCAGTGGGATGATTTATCAGGATGAACTTGAAAGCCCAGAATGGCAACTACTACCTGGTACTGGAACTTAGAGGGAATCACCTTGCTCAGTCCACACACCCACAACTGGGTCTGAAGCATCAGTCATGTTAAAGTAAACAAGTTTGCCCCAGAATTGTATCCCGGCTCCCTATGGTCATGCCTTCAAGTCCCCACGGTGATAGGGATTCAGTCCCTCAGGTCCTGTGACATCAGCTGTCCCAGAATTTCCAATTGTGGTTCTCTGGATATTGATGCATCCCAGCTCTTAGGGTGGGGGCAGGTAAAAGGGCTAATTTGGAAAGCTTAGTCAACAGCACGGATAATTGAATTGAAGTCTTTGCATACTGTAACAAGGGTGAAAAATGGGAATATATTTCTGATCCAACAACTTAAAAATCCTGTGCAAGTTGGGGATGAATCTTGGTGGGATAAGTGCACCATTTCCATGCTTCCAGAGGTCTGGGGAGAGTCCTGGAACCCACAAGGCAATTTGTGCTTCTTTAGGATGGAACTCTTCCTATTTGGCTTTATCCATGTGACCTACCCCAGATGGATATCTCATAAAAGTATACCTAACCCAGGCCTACTATAGCCTGAAACTGACCATGTCTCCTATGTTTAGAGAAAGGATGTTTTCTCCTGAAATTTTTACTGTAACACTGCCTCTGCTCTTTTCAGACCTATGTTGCCTGAAGCTTGAAGTTATAGGAGTTTTCTTATGTGTACCAAAAATTATGCCAGGCAGTTGTGTGTCCCATTCCTTGGTGAGGGTCTACAGTAGACATATTGGTATCTTACCTACTACGAGCCCTCCCATGTGGGAATCATCCCTTTCCTAGTTCATGTAATTCTGCCAGGACTGTCAATCAAGAGACTCCCACCCACAGTAGTGGCTATATGACCAAGGATGACCAGTCATAACTCCACTTAAGGGAATTTCTAGAGACACTAGGAGAAGAAATAGTATCTTTTTTTTCTGAGATTGCAAACTTGGATCTTCTGGGACCCTCTTTTTCACCTAATGTCAAGCCATGACACCAATGCTGGGCAAAACAGGGCTATGAAGTTGAGAGGGAGAAACAGAGTCCTAATGACAATTATTGAACAACTAGATCCAGCCCAACCTGAAAGCAACAGTTCCATACCCTGGGACTTAGTTGCATTAGCCAATATGTCTTTGCTAAAATTTAATACAATTGTAAATGTTATGAATTGGATTTCTACCACTTGAGGTGAATTGGGGAGTGATCCATGATCTTACCTAACTATAAGATGTCAAAGGAGTCAATATATTTTTCTCATTGACATTGTTCCTAAAGGTCTCACTGGGTGCACTTACCACACCTCCACCGTAGTCATCTCAAGTTCCTTCTTCTATTATTATTATTATTTTGTAATTTTCCCTTTGAATCTACTGCCTTGCCTTAGGGTGGCAAGCTAAGTGGAGAATATGGACAATACTTCTCAGAACACTCATTCCCATGGACTTTGCTCTGAAAGACAGATTGTTGTGACAGTTTATCATGTTAGAGAATCCCTCGTGAGAGTAATATTTTGACTAGGACCTCTGCATTCAAAACAACCGTTTAGGACCTCCTTAGGAAAGACACTCATTTAATCCTGTATTTTCGTATGCACCGGGAAAGAGCTTATAGGGTCAATTAAAATGAATTTCATGGGTCCTTAAATTGCTTGTTTCAGAAGTTCTCCGATTTTTATTTTTTGGAAATTGGTGGCATTTTAAGGGTTCTACTATTCCAAGCCATTAACATACCATTTCTTTTCTACAGTGCCTCTAGTCTTAGATCCATGAACCCAATGTAGGAATGCTCTTTCGTATCAAGGGCTAGGGAACCCCAGTCCATGGGCTAAAATCCAGCCAGCTGCCTATTTGCATAAATAGTTTCATTGGAAGCACCCACACCCATTTATTTATCATCTGTGACTATTTCTGTCATTGCCACGAAGACCATATAGTTGCAGAGCCAAAAATATTTAGTATCTGACCCTTTACGTGAAACATTTATTGATTTCTGCTCTAGATAAGTGCTTCTCAACCATTTCCTCATTTTGGCACCCAGTAAATAATGGTGCTCAGAGAGATGAAGGGGCTAATATCTTGACAAGCCTTTGGAGCATACCGCTTGAAAAGGTTTCCTCTAGACCACTTGGGGCAGGACGTGGCCTGCTATAAAGCTAGGATACCACGGTCTGATAGCCCAGTCTTCTCTTTGAGACACGTGGGGACAAATACCTGATCTAAGCCTCAGTTCTGCACATTCTACGTTTAGAAATCCACGTGGATTTCAATCTTGGCCAAGGTCAGGGTTATTTCTCCTGTTCATGGGTGATCTCTTGGGCATCCTGACTTTCTGTGGAAGCTACCCATGTGGCATCATTAACATATAGTTCCAAAATGAGACTCAGAAAAGCACAAAGATGTTACCATCCCTGGGGCCAGTCTGAGCCACTGGGGTTCAAAACTCATGACCACCTCTACGTATGCAAGAGCTGCTGTGTGCCCCAGAATATGTGATCAGAATCTGTTTCAGCTGTCCCGGTCACTTGTCCTTTTCCCTCAAATGGCAGCCTAGTGACGGCAATTAGCGTCCGTCTTCTGAGCGGACAGTCTGGGTGCCGTGATGCTAACTGGTGTCCAAGACTTCACTTCTGTATTCCAACCCCATGAGCCATGGTATCCTTAAACACCCATCACATGTTGAGGTCCCATCACTACAGTTTTCCTTTTTCTCATTTTGTGATGGTTTAAGTTCACTGCAGAGGCCACGGGATTGACCCTTCCCTCTTCAGTTTGCCCCAGAGGAGAAACATGGGTTAAGAACCATTCAGACCAATAGAAAGAATGAAACTGCCAGTTTATTTGAAAGTATAAAAATTTAAAAAACAAAACAAAAACCCAAACCAAAACCTAACCAAAACACGAAAAGGAACCACACAACAAACTTTCCAGTTTACATCAACTTTGAACATCGCACGCTATTCATCAACCACTTTGCTGCATTTTTTTTTTTTAAAGCCAATTTTGGAGGGGGGTGTTGAGTCAGGAGGTAAGTTAAAGGTTACAGGGATATGAATATGAACGAGAAAATAAAAAGAGCTTGCTGGTCTCCTCTGAGAAAAACGAGGAGAGATGGATTTTTGGCTGCTGTAGACTTAGGCCATGTATTTAAAAAAAAAACAGCCTGGATGGAATGAGTTAAAAAATATTGCTGGCCACTTACTTGCCATCTCGAGCAGGGCGGAAAAACCAGGAAAAACCCCTGCAGCTTTGGTGTCCTATTTATATTTTTAAAAAGATTCATTAAAAAAATCACATCTATAATAAAAATGTCCCTGTGTTTATTTAAAAACACACACACACACGTTAATAGGCTTTCTTATCTACGAAGACCATTTGTTTTTCCTAAGATGCCTGGAAGCAGAAAAGCGAGTGAGATTCACTGCGTAATTAATTAAAATTAGAATCCCTTCCTCTAAACAACTTCCAAAATACCAGAAAGAAGCACGGGCCCATCAAAGGGAGAGGAAAGAAAGCCATTCTGACTCAGAGGAGATGAAATGCTCAGCCAGAGTTCCTAGCACACTCCGGCTCCCATCAAAAGTTCTTTCTTTATTGGATTATAAGGAAAATAACTCAAGTGTTATTTTAAAAAATGAAAGACGCAAGCAACTAGGCTCCTTTTCTTTAACTTAAAAAAGACAAAAAGAAATCGCCAAGCGGCTAGCCTTCCTAGAACACAGTTTGGATTTGGTTAACAAAAAAAAAAAACAAGAAAAAAACCAAAAAAAAAAAAAAACCACGGTCCCAAGAACAGAATCATTAAATGCCACATCGTTCTCCCGCTTGGGCAGGCTTCATTGAAATTTGCATCAACGAGGTCACTGAACATTTTTTGTGCTGTGGAAGGAAGTCCTGAATGGGCGACAGCCGCCTGGAGGGTTTCCACCTGTTTCCAGTTTTGTTCCCCAACCGTCAGTGTGGCTTCTTGCCACGGATTTCCACCCACTATTTCTCCAGGGCGTGGGCCCTCTTCCTCTGGCTGGGCGCAGAGAACAAGGAAAGCTAGCATAAACACAGAGACTATGAACCGAGGGAGAAAGGCATCCCTCCTTCTGCATCCTTCAAGAACTCGATAAATAACAACTCAAAGTGCAGCAACACATAAGCGCCAGCACCCAGGTCAGTCTGGAGTGACTTGGTGACAAGGCTCAGCGCGACCCAAGTGTGATCTCCTTTCGCATCTTTCTTTGGACCTCACTCAAGGAAAAACAGACAAAGACAGCTTTCCTATACACATATAAATAATCCCTTAACTAGAAGGGAAAAAACAAACACACTGTTTCAAATGCATTTCTAAGAGATTAAAAAAAAAAAAGTCCGAATGGCAAATCTTGACTCCAAACTGTCTACTGTCCACGTCTTTTAGAGAAACTACGGCAGGTCAGAAGAAGCTTGAGCTTGACTCTGACCCGAACCCTAATGCTAAATCAGGGCGCTGGTTTCTGGGCCTCGGGAAGGAAGCGTGTGCAGCACACAGAGCCAGGAGCTCCGGTGGGAGGTACTGAATATGGTTCTCAAGAGTGTCAGGAACCAGTGTCCTCAAGTCCAAATGCACAGGTAGAACGACTTCTGGGGCTTCAGTTAACCTGGGAAGCCGGTGTGGAAAGCTGTGTGAATAGGCAAGACAGGCTGCGTGTGGTTTCCAGGGACAGAGGACCAGGTCAGATTTTTGGCCAATACCAATCTGGGTCCTCCTTCCTTGGCTCTGGGCAGGTCACAGCTGGAGGGGGGACAGTCCAGCAGCCAGGGAAGGACTGTGGATCAAAGCAGGCCCAGGCTCTCGAGAGCCTACAATTTAGGAGCCGAGAACTTGGATGAACACATGGCAAGGTCTCCCTGCCTATTCTGGGGTGAGGCTGAGGACAGACGCTGCCAGAGAAAACCCTCAAAACGAGGGTTCTCGGGCCAGTTTTTAAAGCCCGGGTCTCTTCAGAGTAGATGGTTTCGAGTCATTCAGAGAACCCATAGGGCCCTGCTGATGGCTAAAGGGTGTATCTCTTGGCCAACGTCTCCTCTTTCTGGCCGCTGCTCCGCTGAACTCAGAACGGCGTGCCCAAGAGTGCGAGCGGGATTTGATGCTCCCCTGGATTCTTTCCGGGCTGGCCGTCCATACCGGCCTCCTGGGAGGATCACCCAACCCCCATCTCCAATGGAGCTGTAAGGTAGCAGCCCCCGGAGGACCTGGTCCGGTGTCTCCTGCCCTTCTGAACATCCCACGCGGCCCAGAAACGCTGCGTTCTCGAGGACTCCTCAGATACTGCCTTAGCCTGCTGCCTGCAAACTTAGGCTGCCTCTTCAGCAAGAGGCCACCAGTCACAGAAGAAGGACAGGACAAGTGAGGTCATGATTCCAGGCCCTGAAGGCCAAGTGACCTCCCGGACAAGACGCACAATACATCCGGTCACCCGAGAGCCCAGAAAAATGTCAGGTCTCCCTCGCAAGAACATCCCTGAAATCTGGGGCGGGGGTGTGTGTGTGGGGTGGGAAGGGGAATGGAGAGACAGCTGACACCCCAAATCCCTCCTTGAGGCACCCTGAGGAGCTTCCCACGACAGGACGTTGTCAGGATGGTAACAAGTCAGAGCAGATGAAGCCATATGGACTTTGGAAGCGCCGGATTTAGACTTCTGCAGTGTCCTGGCTGGGCACGGAGTCTCTGGGCCCCGTGACACTCTCCGGAGGAGGGGAGCCGGCCTGGCCCGGGCCCTGGCCGCTGTCTTCGGTGCTCAGCAGGCTGCTGGCCGCCTGGGAGCCGGCGCTGTCGGCGCTCCCGGAGCGCGAGCGGTAAGGGGGCAGGTCGGCTTGGTTCAGAGACTCGGTGTCGGACGAGTAGGGCGGTGGAGGAAGGTCGTACCATGCGGGTCTGCGAGGGACAAAGCAGGATGGGGCGGGAGAGGCAGGGGAGAGCAGAGGGAAGACAGACAATGCGTTAGGAGCCAAGGTCAGGCAGGCAACCCCCGCCACCCATCTCAGCTGCCCCCCGAGGAAGACAGCTATCCAAGAACCGGAGACCCCTGCAACAAGACCAAGGGAACGGGAAGAGGTGGGTGTGCTGTGGTTGGCGCGCCGAATGGGCAGTGCCCAAACCACGTTCCCTGGGTCGGCCCAGAGGGAGGATGCCCAGCGCCAGCCGGGGGCCCTGAGGCCGAGCAGCTGGCCAGCGGTTCGGGTTGAACCTGACGATCCACAGCATCTGCGCTTCTTACAGAAAGCCAGCTTTCCCGGCTACGTGGACTCGGGTGAACGGGGGTCTTCCCAGGGACTGCGTCTCCTCTGTCGGAGGGGACAGTAAGGACACAGGCACGCCATGCAGTAACTCCATAGAAAAGACGGTTTATTCTGCCGTTCTCCCTGCAGGGTTCCTGTGAGCCGGGCGCCGTGCCATCTGCTCTGCGTTCACTCCCTCACTTAAGGCTGATAAGAACACTAAAAAGTAGGCATTACTTTCATGCCCATTGTACTGGGGAGTAAACCGAGGCAAGGGGGCATGGAATGACTTGCACAGGGCCACAAATAACTAGCAAGCAGTAGCTCTGGGACTGAAACCCAGGTGTTATAACTTCACATTTGGCAGTTTTAACTTGACTCTACCCTGGCTGGTCCAAATGAAGAGGCTGAGTGCCGAGTGCGGTCCTGGGCTCTCACCCTAATTTGCGAAGATGTCCGGAAGCCCTGCCCCCTAATGCTACCTTTACCTTGGATGAGGAGGAGAAACAAAGAGTACAGGACACAAGAGCTGCTGCTGGACAGGGTCCAAGAGGAGCCCAGTCAGCCCAGGAACATGACCAGCAAAATGCCTCTCGCCACATCTGGTGAGTCCTGGGCTCAGAGAAGGAGAGCGCCGGGGAGCTAGAACCAAGTGGACTTCCAACATGGGTTCTCTAGGATCCTCTGGAAGTCACCAAGAAAGGGAGGAGGAGGCTGAGCCGGCGGGATTCAGGTCCGCCAGCTGCTTCAACTACAGAATTCTGCCTTTGACTTTCTCCCTTGCACCTTCTGGTACAGCCCTGTTTGAAATGAGGATCCTACTGTTTTACAAAGTTTGAGAGTTCTCTATGCTACCTCCTTTGTTTGATAAATGAAGCCAAGCAAGGAACTCATTCATTCATTCATTCATTCGTTCATTCATTCATTCACAGTACGAACCAACCCTGTAATATGGCCTGGCCACTGTTCTACATTGGCAGGTGCGGCCCTGGAGCCAGTCAGCGGCCTGACCGTGTGTCAGTGTGACATTACCAAGGAGGAACAGGGCTCTGAGGTGACCAGGATCCTACCTCTACGTCCTTGGACAAATCACTTAAAATCCTAGAGTCCATTCCCTCATCTGCAAAACTGAGGCCCTCCCTGCTGTGATCTGCAGAGAGGATTAAATGAGATGATGTGGGGCACCTCCGTGGCTCAGTGGGTTCAGCCTCTGCCTTTGGCTCAGGTCATGATCCCGGGGTCCTGGGATCGAGCCCCGCATCGGGCTCCTTACTCGGCAGGGAGCCTGCTTCTCTCTCTCCCTCTGCTGCTCTCTCTCTTTCACTCTCTCATTCTCTCTCAAATAAATAAATGAAATCTCAAAAAAAAAAAAAAAATGAGAGGACACATGTGAACTGTACTGCCAGGACCCAGTACATGCTGGGCCCCTGCTACCACCATCAGCAGCGGTGTGTGGGCTCCTGGGAAACCCCGGGAACCCGCTTTCCTCATGGATGACCTCCCGCCCCTCCCCCGCACGCACCTTTGGTCCAGGAGGGCCTCTGAGTAGGAGGGCGGGGAGCCCACTTCCGACGCATTCTGCTCGGCCTGGCTGGCCACATACTGGATGCCGTTGTTGACGTTGTAGGTGACGTTGCAGTGGTGCGGGTGATCCAGGACCACCAGGCGGGAGAGAAGGACGGGGTGCTGCAGCCGGTGCACGGGCAGCGTCATGAGGTTGTTCCGCTTCCGCTGGTGGTGCAGGACCAGGGCCAGCAGCGCCACCACCAGCACGAAGATGACGGAGCTGCCGATGATGGCGTAGGTGATGCTGGGGTAGTACACGAGCTGGTTCTCCGACGTCACGAACACCTGCCCGCTGCCTGGCTCTGGGAGGCCCCAGGTGGTGGGGGAGGGGAGGTGGAGAAAAGGACAGAGTTTACTGCTATGGCTCGCCCTCCTGCTTCAGACTCGGTCCCAGGAGGCGCGAGCGAGTGTTTGTGGCGACATAGTTCGCAACCGCTGGGAAGCAGGAAGCCACCCCCGTGTTCAGGGACAGGTGAGCAGCTAACGATATGTGGAACAGCCACACGACGGAGTATGGTTTGGCCATAAACAGTACAGGTACGTGTTACAACACAGATAAAGCTCAAAACCCTTGTGCTGAGAGAGATAAGCCAGACTCAAAAGGCCACACGCTGTCTGATGCCATGACATGCAGCCTTTCGGAAAGGCCAAGTTACAGAGACGGGAAATGGACCCGTGGTTGCCTAGGGCTGGAAATGCACCGAAAATTCACCAGAAATGCGTACTATGATGGAAGGGAAGAGGGCTGGTTGGCATGTCCGGGGCTCCTCATGTCTGCAGAGTGCTTCCTTGATGTCTGGCCCTATGCCAAGCTGTCAGGATACAGAAGCCAGCAGAGGACAGGCAGACATCGGGGACTGTGGAGCCAGACTGGGGTCAAATCCCAGCCTCTGTGCCCTCTGGAACGTACTATGTGCCCCTTGGGGCATCATAAGGGAATCATTGGCGGCGGCGGCGGGGGCACCTGGGTGGCTCAGTGGGTTAAAGCCTCTGCCTTCAGCTCCGGTCATGATCCTACGGTCCTGGGATCGAGCCCCATGTTGGGCTCTCTCCTGGGCAGAGAGCCTGCTTCCCTTCCCCTCTCTCTGCCTCTCTCTCTGCCTACTTGTGATCTCTCTCTCTCTGTCAAATAAATAAATAAAATCTTAAGATAAATAAATAAATAAATAAATAAATAAATAAAATGGCAGCGGCCGCAATGGGTAAACCATAGCCAAGTCCTTGGATCCTTGGGAGACTAAAATACAATATACGTGTCAAGTACCCAGCAAGGATTGCCCTCAGTGAATGTTAGTTCTTTCTGCTTTTTTTATTGTGGGACAATATATACATAACTTCTAAAATTTACCATTCTCACCATTTTTAAGGGTTTGGTCCACTAAGGGTTTGGTGGCACGAAGTACGTTCATGTTGCTGGGTGACCTTCCCCACCATCCATCTCCAGAACTTTCATCTTCCCAAACTGGCTCACGCTAATTCTGAGTGTTCACATTCTTTCAATTACCCCCACCAGCTTCCCAGAGGCAGAGGCAGGGACAGTCCCCTGCGCAGGGGGCAGAACGGAGAAGAGGGGAAGGACCGAGGGGGTTCTTTTTCACAGGGCCGTGTCTCCTAAAACACAAAAGCTGGTGGGAAACAAACAGGTCCAGAGATTTTTAAAACACTGGCTTCCACGTAACCACTTGAAGTTTTAAGAATACAACAGGGAGAGCTTTAAAATGAACGGAATCGGAAACGATGGCAAATCCTAATAGTCTCATTTATGTCTCCGAAAGCAGGCTCTCTCCAGATCGGCCCACTTTGGCAGGCGAGAAGCGGCAATCACATTTACTCGAGAAATTATGACGTTATATAACTCAGTGGTGCCTGGTCTCGCTTCTGCTCTGTGTGTTAAATGTCATCTTGTATTAATTCATTAACTAGATTCACTTTTCTTAAGAGCTTAATGAGCCCGCTGGCCAAATTACTAATATCAGAGTTGCCTGGGACCTGAGTTCTAAGTGCATAATCCATGGATAATGAAGTTTCCATTTATTCTGGCCGTCCCTCAAGCGCATGCCCTTGTGCTCCTCGGTCAGGCAGCTTGACTTTCGTTCTTGTAGCTGCCACTAGGACTGCAGCAGTCGTGGGCAATCTGTTAACCCCCTGAGACCACTGTGCTCTCGAAGCTGCCAGGAGCTCCCTCGGCTGCTCCTGGGAGGGCCGGCTAGATTGTCCCCAGCTCCAGGGTTGCTTGCCTCTGAGTCATCACAGATTTCTATGTTATCACAATAGCTTTCTGGCCAGTGGCAGTCAGGTATCCTGAGGAGGTGTGCCCTTTCCTAATTCACACAGAGCTGCGTGGCCCCACGGAGGCAAGGTGGGGACGGGATGCTTGAGATGTGGTGTTCCTCTGCTTTCTAAAACATTCCTTCCTCCAGAGGCAAATCGAACTTCCTAGAAGGTGCCATTTCTCACCTATCACACTGGTAAAGGCAGAGCTGGATATCCCATTTTGTTGGCCAGGTCTTGGGGAAACAGCTGTTAATTACTCACATGCGGCTGGTGGGAGGGACACGGGTAGCCCCCAGGGTGGTGACAGGATTCACCATACACAATGACATACAAATGTACACGTCCTTTGGTCCAGCCGTTCTGCTCTCAGGAGTCTATTTACTAGATGAACTCATATGCCAGAAATAACTTCTTAATGTGCTTATCAACTGAAGCATCCTTTGTAACAGCATCCGGACCAGAAATGACCCAAAGGTCTCCCAAACGGCAGCCGGGCTAAATTAATCTTAGTGCCTCCATACGACTCCGCACCTATTGAAAAAATCAGGGCAGCGCTACGTATACTGGTGTCGAACAATCTGAACAGTATCTTGATCCATGAAAAGAAGGTGAAGTTCAAAAGAGAACGCGTGCGATATTTCTAGTGTGGACGCACAGAGGTATCTATATTTGCATATAATCCGCTGTCACCCAGGAGAGGTGTTTCACAGGACGTTAAAAGAGTTGCTTAACCATGACCACAAAAGAGACCGGGGACCTTTGCACGCCTCCCCAGAAGCTCTCTCCTGCTCCTTTGACATCCGGGCACAGCCCCTGGAAAACATGCATCTGTTTTCTGCCCAAATGGACTCACTTTTCCCCGCAAGGCTTGTCACCGGAGTCACAGAGTTTGCAGCCTGTTGTGTCTGTCTTTCTCCACTTGACATCTCGTGCTCCTGAGAGTCCGTGTTTCTGAGCATCGGTCTTTTCCTCCTTCAGGACGCGCCGTTCCATTCCGTCGGATGCAGGGATCACAGTCTGTGTTGAGGAAGGGAGCTGGGCTTTCTGCAGTTTCTGGAATGCACGACATTGCACGGCCATATAGTTTCTGATTTCTTGGGTTTACCCCTTAGGGGGAAGGCTGCTGGGCTCTATGGGAAGCATATGTTTAACTTTACAAGAAAGTCTCACCCTGTTTCTTCACACCGGCTGCAGCATTCCGCCCCCCCCACCCCGCCAGGCACTCTGCACCCTCGCCAGCATTCAGTGCAGCTAGCCACGCCAGCAGGTGAGTGGTGAAGGCTCCCGAGGTGCCAAGTTGCATTTCCCAGCGACAAATGACGTTGTGCCTCTGTTCACGTGCTCATTTGCCATCTGCAGATCTTCTTTGCTGAAGTATCTCTTGAAATCTCTTGTCCATTTTAAACTGTGGTCATTTGATTCCTTAGTGAGTACTGAGGATCCTTTGTATGTTCCAGGATACAAGCCCTTTTCCAGAACCGGGTCTTGTAAATATTTTCTCCCCGGTTGGTGGCTTGTCTCTTCCTTTACCTTACAGTGCCTTTTTGAAGAGAAGTGCTTAAACATTTTCTTTTCTTTTTCATTTTTTTTAAAAAAAGATTTTATTTATTTATCTGACAGACGGAGATCACAAGTAGGCAGAGAAGCAGGCAGAGGGAGAAGGGGAAGCAGGACCCTGGGATCATGACCTGAGCTGAAGGCAGAGGCTTTAACCCACTGAGCCACCCAGGCATCCCTTAAACATTTTCTATGAAGTTTATTAAACATTAAATATTAAACATTTTCTATGAAGTCTATTGTATTAATGATTTCTCTTTATGCTTCCCGTTTTTTGTACTCTGTCCAGGAAATCTTTGCCTAGAAGACGTTTCATAGCTTTAGCTCCTACATTTACTTCTCCGATCCACTACAAGTTAATTTCTGTTTATGGTACAAAGTGCCGTTCAATGTTCTTTTCCCCTACCCTTTGGGTAATCAATTGTTTCACCACCATTAGTCGAAAGCTTATCTTTTCCTATTGAATCACCTTGGAACCTCTGTTGAAAATCAACTGACCATACAAGTCTAGGTCTGTTTCTAGATTCTCTGTTTGATCGAACCATCTACCAATCTTCACGCCATTAAGCGTGTTGGTAACTAGAGCTTTATATCAAGTCTCAGAATCAGGTATTGTGAGTCCTGTATGTTTTCCCTTCCAAACTGAACTTTATTTCTGGTTACAAAAACCCATGGGGAGGGGATAAAAAAATCCATTAAAATTAAAATCGAAATAGAAATGTTCATGGCTTTCCCTCCCCCAGATCTACTAAAACAAAAGAGTTAAGAGTCTGGTGCAGACCAGGGTTTGGCAACCTTTTTCTGTCAAGGGCTTGACAATCAATATTCCGTGCTTTGTGGGGCACACAGTTTCCCTCCCAACTATTCAACTTCTCTGTTGTTGTACAAAGTCAGTACACCCGTGAATGAGGACAGTTATGTCCCAATCAAATGTTATTTACATAAGTAGGCAGCAGCTTGGCTCACTGGTTGTAGTTTCTTGATTTACAGGGGGTACCCTTCAAAATTCTTCTCCACGCATGTCCACACACACAAATACTTTTGTTCCTGCATATAAGTATTTCTGGACATATAAGCATGGGCAAGTTTCCTCACCCACCCACCCACACCTTTGTTAAAGAGCAGCTTGGTGGGATCCCACCCTAGAGATGCATCACAACTTAACAACCAACACCCTGGTTATGTACATTTAGGTTGCCTCCCTTTTCTTTTCTTGTTTTTTTTTTTTCCCCTCTTGGTACTATGATCAACAACGCGACACCACCACTCAGGCAGACCACACGGACCGTCAGAGTCACGGGAGTAGAGACGGGCTTGCTTTCTCCCCCATTTATAGTTGGTGCTCAACACATGTTGAATAAGTTAGTGACCTGTGGTCACCGGTGTCATTTCTTAGGACAGACTCCCAGATGCTGGTCATGTCCTTGGCCCTCTGTTCTTCCAGGTTGAACATTCGGGCTGTCTTGAACTCTCTCTTCTTCTCTGTCTACATGGAGCCACCACATGTGGTCCATTTCTGCTGTGTGGTGTTTCTCCTGTCTCTGCTTCTGCGCTCCAACTGCATGGCCTCGTCTGTGCCCAGGCTAGGAAGAGAAACTGCCTTGTGGGTCTTTCCATCTTTAGCCACTTGTCCTCCAACCCTTTGGCAACTCTCCCATCAGTTCGTGTCGCTGTGTGATTCTTGTAAAATTCTTTGAACCAAGGACCCTCAGTGGCTCACATGGCCCTCATTGGCCAGGCATTCAGACTCTGCCTTGGCTTCCCAGTACCAACCCTGAGGAGGTCTGGGGAAAGAAGTGCAGGGCTGGAGAGAGAAACACTATTTGCCTTGGGACCTATACCCCACTCCTGATTTGAATTAAATAATAACACAAAAAATACTAACCACCACCTCCACCTCCACCATCCATATTTGCTATGGACTCGAAAACAGTAACAACAATGATATCATCATAGCAATGATCACAACAGTTCCCACCCTCCTGGCAGTACCCTCTGTGATGTGTATTCACTCTTCTAATCCTTCCCCCATCCGTCGTGAGCTGACTGAGGTCCTCCCTCTCCAAACACAGGTCCACTTGGAACCTCAGACTGTGATCTACTTAGAGTAAAGGTGTCTACAGACCAAATTAAGGTAAAACTCTCAAGATGAGGTCATCCCGATGAGTGTGAGCTCTCCATCCAGGGATGAGGTTCTTGTAAGAGAGAGAAAAGGAGAAGATACCAGACAGACGAGGGAGAGGGTCGTGTGAGGTGGAGGCAGGGACTGAAGTCGTGCAGCCCAAGCCAAGGAGAGAGGCAAGGACGGATTCGCCTCAGAGCCTCCACAAAGAGCCAACCCTGCCAGTGCTTTGATCTGGGGCTTCTGGCCTCCAGAGCAGCAAGAGAGTATGTTTCTGTTGTTTTAAGCCATCCAGTTTGTGATAGTTTGTTATGGCCTACCTAGGCCACAGATAGAGCATCGTCTGAGGCAGACCATTTTACAGAGGAGGAAATGGTAACCCGGGGAGATGAAGTAATGTGCCCACGTGGCCCAATGCCTCGGTTACTGTTCACAGCTACTGTTATAGCTTCCTAGAAGGAGAACCAACCGAGCCACCAGGCGCCCCCAGGAACCCTAGTTATGATTGACAACTACCATATAGGACTTTTCAGAGCCTTTACCAAGCGCATGTTCATTGTGAGGCTTCATGAGAGGATGTGGCTATTTCACCAACGTCGGTGCTATGTGAGATGAACAGGACCCCCAACATGTTCCAAAAAAGCACTTTTGCAACCTCCTAGAAGTTGTCTTTTTACAACTCAGATGGGGGCATCCCTGGGCCTACTGAGGGATGGAAGCTCAGTAGGAGGAAGCTCTGTGACTGTGGCTGCCCACTTAGGAGGCAGATGCTGGGAAGCAAACGCCTCGGCCCCCTCGCCTGTCCATGCCCAGCAACCCCCGCCTGGGGAGGAGGCACCAGGAGCCTTGACCGACTGCCTACCAGCTGCTGAGTGAGAAGCTAGACCGCGCCTGCAGAGCTGTGTGACAGGCCCCTGACACCGCGGAGTCGGCAGGAGCTGATTCTACTCAGATGTGCCTGAAGCCCGAGGCTGCCCTGGGTCTGTGAGTCATCAGGGCTGCTGCAGAATCAGCTCACTCGTGTGACGCCTGCCCTGGAAACCTGATTACCCAGGGAACTGCTGAGTGGGCGCCCTTGGAGCCTCTGAATGCAGGAACTTTCTGAATAATTTAGGGGAAATGGCTGAAGAGAGAAGCATTACAAGAAGGGCTCCCGAGAAGGAGCTCTACTGACAAGAAGGAATTCACGCCTTCTGGAGATTTCAGAATGTCTTAGCGATGGGACTTGGGCCCCCACACCCCAGAGAGAAGGGCTATCTGTTTTGCACACCCTGGGGTCTGGTGATCCTGTCCCAGTGCTCCCAGTGCTGGAAGCGCTGGAGTGCAAGACATAGCTGATCCCAATGAGCACCCCACACACCATCCCCCAGCCAGCTGGTCCTGGTTTCACACCCTCCACCTTGGCCACCTTGTCCCCACTGTGGTGGCTTCTGCCTCACCTCTACTTGCCCTCTGGCCTTTCTTTGGCTGCACACTGGGTCCCCTGAAACCTAAATGCCTTTGTTCATGTCATTCCCCTACTCAGAACCTCCCAGCAGCTTCCCACATACTCCATACAAAGCCCAAATCTCCACCATGGTCTCCTCTTCTATCCTTCCCTGGCTGCTTCTACTACAGACTCACTGGCCTCCTCTGGTTTCAAAATATATCAAGCACATGCCTGCCCCAGGGCCTTTGCCCTTGCTGTGTTCTCTGCTCTAGGTGGTGCTCCGTATCTGCATCACTCACACTCTATCCCACCAAAGTCCCTGCTCCTAGCTCAGTGTTAGCAGGAAGACATCCTGAGCCACCACCATGTCTCTGTCCATCCCCTTCCCTGACCTTCTCTTCCTTCACAGCACCTGCCACCACCTGTCATGTCCACTGTATTTATAAGCAATCATCTCTTTCCTACTGGAATGTGACTCTGGGTGGCTGTATTCTGCTCATCACCATGTCCCCAGGGCACCAGGTGATGCTCTGTACAACTGTGCTGGTGGAAGTAGACAGAACGTCACCAACTCTGGTGGCTCTCCAGAGTCTGCTCTCAGCCTGCTGCCCTCCCGCCAGAAGCTCCTGTGTCTTTCACGTGTGACTCCCCACCTCCCATGCCAAGTGCTTCATGGCTATGAGCTTAGCCCCCCTGTGAGAAAAGTCAGTCTCAGAGAAGTCAGGTCCTGAGTCCTGGGTCACGCAGCTGGGAAGTGACAGAGATGAGACTTGAGCCCTGCCTGACCAACACCCAGAGATTCACACAGTACAAGCTCTGCCCGCTCAGGACTATAGAGAGTTGTGGACTACAGATAATTGTGCAAGTGTTCGGTGTACAAAAACACAGTCCCATCCTTCCAGAACCTTCCCTGTCATAAATCAGATAGGGGCAATGTAATCCCTTCCCAGAGTCATGAGAGACCCAGAACCTCATGGGGCTGGGAGTGTGGAACCAGCGCACGGTGTGCCCTTCTGGAGAGCCCACGATGGCTCCCAGATGGGGCCAAGCCTGTGGAGACCTGCAGACTTGACCAGACTCTGCCGCCACTCCCAGCCTTGTCCGAACCTTCTACTTCCCAAGGGCAAGGTCCCAGTTCCTCTGGGACACTCAGCTCTTCCCGCTTGGTTCCTCCCTCTTCCTCTCTCCTCTCACGGCTTCCACCCCGACCTGCCCTCCCAGGCCCTGGCCAGCCCAGTCTGGGACAGGAACTCAGGTGTTCGGGTCCACCCACAGCCTTCCTGCCTGCTGCCCACCGCCTGTCAAAGTGTGTCCCGCGGCCTCCTGGTTTCACGAGGAGAACGGAAGCTTCACAAGGAAGCTGGGAAAGCCATTCCCAGACTCAAGCCTGAGTGGGCAAGCTCGTGGCTCCTAGGACCAGGGACACCTGGGAGCTGCTGGCCGAGGACTGTGGCCCCCAGCAGCGTGCGGCCTCACGGACAGGAAGCAGAGGAACAAAAACGCTGACCTCTCCTCTACCTGCCTCTGGCGCCTCCCGCTGGTCACCACTGTCAGCCACCAGCCAGGATGAAGGACCAGCAGAGGCAGCGGGGGAGGCAGACGGTGGTGCAGGGAGAGGGGCTGGAGGGCGCCCACTGAGCGCACCTGGGGCGGGGCTCCACCCACTCCCCATCGCGGCCTGGCACAATCGGCCACCCTCCCAGTGTGCCCTCAAATGCTACCGCTTTCATGAAGGATTCTGTGTCCCCTCTGTGGGACTGACAGGCTGTCCTCCCCTCTGCTTGACCCTTCAGAGAGGTCTGCTAGACCTCTCGCTGTCTGCCACGTCTGACATCACGCAGCAGGTGAGGGCGCCTGGGGCACGGGCCCTACCACGGCCCCCGCTGGCCCAGGGCGGAGCACACGTAATGGCCATGCCTGTGACCCCACTCGGGGAAGCACATGCCCTCACGCCCGCTTCCTCGTCATGCACCAATAAACAAAAACCAACCAAAGGCGAAAAGCAAGGCCTATTTCTTCAGAGCTTGCCTAACAAGGGGGGCAGCCACTAGCCACAGCATTCGGGTGGAGCCCCAGAGGCAGGCCGAGGCGCGGGAAAGCTTCAGCGTGGTCCAGGGAAGGCCTCAGGGGTGCCCCGAGTGGGGGCTGCGGGTGCACCCACCAGAAGCAGGACACCCCCCCGCCCCCGTGATTGGCAATGTAGCTGGCTTTCTCTGCTTGGCCCCGAGCTGGAAGGAGGAGCACAAATGAGGGAAGCCGTCAGTTTATTAATTGGGTCTTGGATGCTCTGGGCCCACTGTTGCAAGGGTCATTGTTTGGATTCCCGGCAGGTCACTGTGGCAACTGGACTGGCGTCCTGGGCTCGCTACGGGAGGTCGTGGGTCATACATCCACGTTCACACGCGGTCTGGCCATTGTTTATGCTCCCTTCCACCGACGATCCAACCCACGTCCCCAAGTCTGGCCCCAATCCCACTCCTGCTCAAGTCTCTGTGACACCTCGGGCAGGTCTAATGCTGGGTCTCCTCGTCTGTACAGTCGGGGCAGTAAACACCCCCTGCCCTGCCCTGTGGGGCTGAGCACCGACACAGGCAGAGACCTGACGGGGGCAGGGCAGTCCACCCACGCAGTCCCTGATAGTGCCCTGCGCACCCGTGTGCTCACAGAGGAAGGGAAGGTGGTGCACGAATGGGGACCGGGGGACCCAGCTAAATAGGGGCAGCGCGCAGGGTGGTTAGTCTGTGTCTGGGATTCTGATCGACTGGTGGAGAGATGCTTACTGCATCTTTGTAAGCGTCCTCTGTTAAACTGGGGTTAAAAGCCCGTGCCCAGCGCAGAGCTGATGGGAACGTTAAAGGCTATTGTGTGAAATCAGAACCAAGTGCACCGATGGGGAGCTCGCTTCTGGGACTCCCATCGCGCCTGTGCGGTCTGGTCCCCTCATGTGGTTAGAAAGGGCCTCGTGCGTGCGGGCTGGCGGAGAAGAGGGAACACTGCCCAGGGAGGCAGGAAGGACAGCAGGATTTTAGGGGCACAGAGACTGTGGCCTTCCAAGGGTGGAAGGGAACTGACACTCCCCGGTGGGCTAGTGGTTAGAATTCCGTGCTCTCTCCAAGGATGGAAGGGAAGACTGAGGAGGACAGTCTGGCCCTGTGCTCAGTGCTGGGGATTCTAGAACCAAAGACCTAACCGGAGGAGCTCACTGTAGAGAGAGGCACAGGGACCCACTTCTCTCCAGTTCCCAGATGACCTCTATTGCCTGAGGCCCATTCTCTCCAGCTGGGAAGCTTTCAGGAGCTCTTTTGGCTATTGTAAACCAAAAGCATCCACCCTTTCTTGTTTTAAAAAAAAAAAAAAAATCCCATGGGGACTGCAGCACCTTTATGGGTCCCTATTCCAAGCACATCTTGTGTCCTAATTGAACAACGGACTGAAAAAGTTTAAAGGGCAGACCAGGAAATGCCTGAATCCAAAGAGAACCACGAAAACCCCACTGAACCATTACCATGGCAACTCAAGTTTCTAAAATTAACTGGAAGAAGGGGGAGGGGAAAATCCATGCTGCCAACCTGCCCCGCATCAGATGGACCCCAGAGCCCAAGGAAAATCAGGGACCCACCTGCCAGGAGGGAGCTAGGACTCCAGGACCCCTCCCCCCCCCTGCCGTGGGGGGGAAGGAGTCAAGCACAGAAGATTAGGTGCAAAATGAGAGAGAGGGGAGAAAGTTGTAAAACTGAAGACAGAAGGAAGCAGACATCTTCCTGGGAATTCCTTATTCTAAGCAACCAAAGGGGTTTTGCGCCCCACCCCCAGCCCCTCATTTATGCCTACTCTTGGGCATAGGGGGCAGGGAAGCATCCTTGAAAGGCCCTGCATTTTCAGCATGTGCTGCTGAGATAGCCAGCTGTTGCCAGGGGCCCCTAATTTACAAGCTGCCCCTGACAAGGAGGGCGTCCTGGCTTGGCAGAAACTGCCTGTGATCCTGGAGCTCTGGGGCCTGCTAAGGACCTCTGCCCACCCCCAGAGCTTGATCTTGGCCTCTGATGAGGGGGGGTGCCAGCGATAACCCGGGGGGTGAGCTGGCATAGGGCCTTTGCTAAGGAACAGGCACAGGGCAGTCACAGAACTCGCTGGGGACTTAGGAACTTAATTGGTTGCTTAAGGTAGAAAAGGGCATTTTTTATTAGGAACTCAGATTACTACCAAAACGCAGTGATGAGGGTAATTGGAGCGAGGGCCCCGGTGGCCTTTTTAGAACTCTCTTCAATTGTGTCATGGCTTTAAAAAATGGCAACAGAGGAGCACAGTGGAAGCCAAGGGGAGGGGCGGACAGTAATCTCGTTCTTTGGTGCTTCTACTGCAGACCACAGAAAGCCAAAGCCGGTGGGAGCCAGCCGGGGGTGTGGGACTTGGTGATGAGCTCCAGGACTGGGATCCGTCTTCTAATCATTCCAACCATGAAAGGGGACACCTCCGGGGCACTCTCCCTCCAGTGCACAAACTGGCTTTGGGCAACCCAGGCCCCCCGAGGTGAGAACAGAGGTCACTCCTGCGCATGCGTGCCTGCTTCCGAAGGATGCCCTGGCCTCCTGGAATCTGCTGAATCGGAAGGGCCGCAGAATTACATCAAGCAGAATTACTCTTTCTACGGTTTATTGTATCTCAACCTGGAGTGTTTGGTGGAAGCGGCAAAATTAAATTGCCTAGCAGACATTCTTTGAACACAATGGTCAGTTAGTTGGTTTCTGGTCTGGTAATACGGCGGGCTGCAAGGCACTGGTTTGTGGGGTCTGCAGCATCAGTGGCCCGGCCCCAGGGGAATCCTGCTAAGTCAAGTGGGATGTGGGGGTGGGGGGTGATGATTTGATGAGTTTGTGAGACCCGCTTAATCGTACACAAACAGCATTGCAGGGAGAGGCTCCCCTTAAAAACCAGGGGGAGGGAAAATCAACCTCAGGCATGCCAGCATGGAGGCAAATAAAATCTCATTAGCGGGACCTGAAAAAACAAACAGCGTCAATATCTACTATGACCCCCCAGGGGTATCCTGGCCACCATAGTCGGACGTCCCAGCTGGGTCCTGCTTTTCCTTTTCCTTTCATGACCACCTCATGTCTGGGGCAGGTCTTGCCAACAGTGTTCCCAGATGTGGATTCCTATATGACCTTCCTAGCTGGCTTCCCACTGTCCAGTCTTGTTCCTCTCCATTTTCCACGATGCGTGCAGACAGCTTTTTAGGAAGTAAATAAGATGGCTGCTTTGTCCTTGAAATCCAACTTCCTAACAGCGGCCTCCAGAGGCCTCTTGGATCTGGCCCTTCACGCTTGGACACCCTGACTGTAGCCATTTGCCTTCTGGCACCATATGCTCTAGCCCGGGGATCAGGGAAGCCTGGCCTGCTGCCTGTTTCTAGAAATAAGGTTGTTTACGTATAGTTTCCATCTGCATTTACGCTACTGGGGTTGAGCTGCGTACTTCTGACGACAGGCTCGAGGGCGCACGAAGCCCCGAACACGGACGGCCTGGCACACACGGGTCTGATTCTGATCGCTTGAGCAGCCCGACATGGAATGAGTGATGAGCTGAGAGGGACACCAGCCGCCTTCATCCAGGGCACGGTCTCCGGGAAGTCACTCCTATCCCAGATGCAGCAGTCGTGAACAGCTCATAGAACCGCACCGAAAGGAGACGGAGAAATGGGGACATCAGGGAAGAAATGAGCACACCCCTTCCGGCCATGCCTCCCCTGGCTCTGGCTTTAGGTTGCCTGTAGAAGCCGGTGATGGAGACTTCCCAGAGGATGTGACAGACTTGGCATCAAGCCAGGCTTCGAAATACCCGAACGGTTAAAAATCTGCTTGCTCTCTGCGGCCACTCCCTCCCCGTGTGGCTGCCCAGTCCCGTCTGACTCGGCAATCCGGTCTTCGGAGAGGCACTGGGAGGTCTCCTGCTTCCCCACTTCCTGAGAGCAAGGCTGGTGCAGCTTTTACTGTTCTCCAAGACAAGGTGCTGGAAGGTCCGTTCTAAGGCCAGAGGGCCCCCTGGGCACCGGGTCACCGAACCTGGCTGTTCCAGAAGAGAGGACTAACTACGGGGCTAGAGGCAGTGGAGGATTCGATTACCTGCTTGATTCTTTAAAGAGGAGACAATCACCACGTATCCCCAGGGCCGTTTTCAAACCCACGTGTCCCTGTCAAAAGCTCTCCAGACACCGAAGACAGGCCAGAGAGCTCAGGCAAGCATTTTTTAAACACTAATAGGGCTGTGTTAAAACCAGCAAGTGAAGAAATCAAAGCCTCCTGGCACTGACAGAGGGCCCAAGCTGGCCTCCTCAGGGAGAGAAAGAAGATGACGACGGATGCGATCAGCCCCACGCCAGGCCAACAGCAGAGCAATGTGCATCTCCATTAACCATTTACTGACCCTCCATGGGGGGGGGGCGGGCAGCAAGGGTGCTGGGACATTCCAGGTCCCTGCGATGGGGCTTGGAATTACTGGAGAATGGAGAGGGAGCCCAGGGAACTTCAGAGCTTTCATGGCAGCTTAGATTTTTTTTTTTTTTTTAATTTATTTTCTGAGTCAGCAGTAGATGCCTGGTTCAATACTCCAAAGGTAAGGAGCTGCAGAGAAAGGTAAAGCTGTTTCCCCTCCCTGTCCCCCAGACACTCCACCTGGGAAGGGAGTCCCCTCCCCAAGAGGCAGCCACGGGTACCATTGCATTTCACGTGGTCTTCCAGAACTAGTCCGGGCATATATTAGCAAATACCTATTACTTTCAGTACACATTTTATATATCTATTATTTTTACTCAAAATTTTTTTTCACCTAATGACACATATCAATACACTAATTTTTTTTTAAACCAAGTACCATTTTGCCTTTTTAATAAATACCTATTCAGCACTTAGTATAGGCCAGGCTCTCCTTTAAACAAACAAACAAACAGAAACCAAACTTATTTTGAGGTAGATCTGGATTTACAGGAGAGTTGCAAAAATAGAACAGAGACTTCGCATACACCCCTCCATCCAGGTTTTCCCAACAGGAACACCTTACCTAACCACAGAATGATGGTGAAAACGAAGAGATGACTTTGGTTTAATTACATTCACTAAATTCTAGGATTTTTTTTTCAGACTTTTCCAGTTCTCCACTGATGTCCTCCTTCTGTCCTACCCCCCACTCTAGAGCACTGGCTTCTTCTACGCTGTGACAGCTTCTCGGGGTCTCTCCTGACCATGACCCTTTGGAGGAGACGGAGAGGTTATTCTGGAGAATGTCCCTCCCTCCATGTGGGCTCCCCTGACGGAGTTTCATGATCAAAGAGAAGACGTGTTCTTGGGAAGACTGTCACAGAGGGGCTATGCCTTCTCCGTGTGTCCTACCGGAGGACGGCTGCCGTGTAACACTAACCAGGGTCAATAGCCACGGTCGTCTGGTTCACGGAAGGTGGCATCTGCCAGACTGTTCCTTATCAAGTGATTTTTCCTTCTGGAGTTAATAAAGTCTTGGAGGAGATCTTTGAAACTATGGAACTATCCTGTTTTGGCTCCGACTTCAGACTCTCCCCACTGATGTTAGCATTCATCGGGATCTTGCCTGCAGCCATTGTTACGACTCTGCTGCTCTAATGGGATTTGATTCTCAAGCTCCCTTGTGCCTTCTACATCCCTTACCTGGATGGAATTTAGTAGGAAGGAAGAGCTGCCCCTTCCTCCCATTTATTTATTTGGTTACTTACTGACATCAGGCAGACTCATGAATATTTATTTTACTCTCTGAGCTATAACCTAATACTATTACTATTTAATTTGTTACCTAGGTTGTTCCAACTCTTGGCCACAGGGCGCTTCTCCAGGCTGGTTCAGCTCCTGTAACCTTTCATCACACCCCTACGATTCTGTTTCTTTGTCTGTCTCAGGGACTACTAGTTTACCTTCTGGCAGAAAATACTTCAGACTCAGACTTGGAATCAATACTAACTCTTCTTTAATTCTTTCTTTCTTTTTTTAAGATTTTTTATTTAAAAGAGAGAACACGTGAGAGCCAGCATGAGCAGGGAGCCCAATGTGGGACTCGATCCCAGGGCCCCCGGGTCATGACCTGAACCAAAGGCAGATGCGTAACCGACTGAACCAACCATGCGCCACGACTCTCTTTTCACAAGTAGCTGCATGGGGTGCTCCTTGTAGAGATGTGCCCCTGATCACGTAACCAGAACCCATGCTGAGCACCTAGGCTCTACTCCCAATCATTTCCTATTATCATCTTTGACAACAAAAATTTCCTTGTGGGTCGGTCATTTCGCCTCTCAGCAATTGTGAAAGTAAACCCTGAAGTCTTTACAAAGGCCCCTGGGGCCCTCTCTGACCTCAGGTCCTGTCACTCCTTCCCTTCCCACCCAATGTGGTGGGCAATCCCAAAGACGGCCCCTCTCGTTTCTGCTCCTGGGATTCAAGCTCCCGTATGAACCCGTTCCTATGAGTCAGACTGGATTTATTTTCTCGCTTCTAATGAATAGAATATGGGAGAAATGACAAGCTGTCACTTCCAATGGAGCCTGTGGCTTATGTGTTGTCTTAGGTGCCTTTTCTCTCTCTCTTTCATCTGCTCCGAGGACCATGACAGGAGTTGTGCTAGAGAAGTCTGGCAAGGACCTGCCAGCCAGACAGCAAGGAGCGGGGCCCTCATCCCAGCAGCCCACCAGGAACTGCACCCTGCCAACAGCTACGCAGGTGAGCTTGGCCGCCGCTCCCCAGCACCCCGGTGCCGAGCCTTCAGATGAGACCACAGTCCCGGCCAACGGCATCGCTGTGAGCTCTAAGGAGGCATAGAGCCAGAGCTACTCGTATACAAAGGGTTAAGCCAACTCGTATCTTAGGAACTGCTGAAAGTGGAGAGCAGTGTCACTACTCACGGGGCTACAGGAAAATCGTGGCCTATTGAGTGGCCTGTTCATAACCGTATGCTTGTTATAACCCAACTCCTAGATGCCCTTCCTTCTTGGGACTGCCACTCTCTTGGCCTACTGTGTCCTTCCCCACATGTCCTCCCACATCCTCATCGGCCTTCAAGACTCAGATGGCCCCTGAGCTACTTTCTCCCTGACTTCTCCCTCACCCCCCAAGCACTCCAACCGGAAAGAACTTTTCTCTGCTACAACCTTCCACTGCCCCTCACTTGGCCACCTGAAGACCACTTCTTCTTCTCTCCCTAGCTGTAGGGTTACTGACACAGCTGGTTTCCTACAAAGAACACCCTAAATTTCTTAAGGGTTGGATTCCCATTTCAGTCACGTTTATAACGTGTTCCTCTTGCTTCCAAGCACTAAGCTCGGGTTTACACACCTCTACTGGGTACTTCATAATACTTGCAGAACCTGTAAGTAATTATAAGCCTTAGATTCAGGGTTTAGAATCCACTTACAGTCACAATGCTTACCACACACAGTATTAGCCATTATAAGCATGATTATCACAGCTCGGTATTCCATAAATGCATGTTCTCTTTTCTCACAAGGATTTAGTCTTCTGGGCTCCCCACGGTTTTCCTCCCCAATTTGAGAACTTCCAAGTTTAGAGGAAATAAGAGATTGTTCCTGAACAAAAGTTGAGGACTTAGGGCTTCGTTCTGTTGTTTTGATGGACCAAGCGTCCCTTCTGGTGATGCCTCCACCCACAGAACAAGGACATGCTGGTGTCCACACCAGCCCCACATCCTCACTGGAGACTCAGGGCAGAGGCTAACCAACTTCCCGTCAATTAATATTCTACTCGTCATCACGGAGAGTTTGCTGGTCCCCCTATCATCCCAGCAAAGCTTTCTCGCAATAGTATCTAGTTCAGTTGCACTAATTGAACACACAAACGAGGGAGATAAAGAAAGACTCCGCTAATTATGTTTCTTGGTTGGCTCCAGGAGGAAAACTCATCATCAGTCATGATTACAGGCTCCCCTTGTGGTCTCCAAAGTACAGACCTAGGCTCAAGCTGTTCTGAAGCTTGTCTGATGGCAGATAAACAAGCTCTTAACCCTTTCTCGCCCCACACCAGACTTCTGAGGGAAGAAGAGATGTTGCTGATTTTCCTGCGTCCTTCAGTCTAGAAGCTCTTTTAACCTGGAGTTTTAAGCTAAAGATGCTGTCATTTGTGGTATTTCCTTCATCATTGGTTCTCTTGGTGGATCAAAGATGAACACCATGGCGGGGGGCAGAGCAGTAAAAAAAAAACAAAAAACAAAAAAACAGGGTGAGCCCTGAGATGACCCTTGAAAGTTACTTTTTAAGTAGGAGGGAGGAGAAACAAGGTGCTGAAGGAGAAGGCCCTGGGCTTTCATTCTCTGCAGGGACAAGCTGTGGGCTTCCTTCAGCCTTTCACGCGGATGGGAGTCAACTGTTGGGCGGGCAGGGGAGTCCTGATGACGGTGGGACTCTCGGGAATGTCCCAGCCTGAGGAGACCAAGAAGGGACCATGGTTTTTGTCACCTTAATTTATCCTGAACTAGCAGGTTTCGTTTGCATTAAGAATAAGGCAGATGCAAATCGATGGACCAAGTGAACACTGATCTTAAGCCCTGGGCAGAGCTTGGAATAGATAAGTCTTGGTTCCAGAGAATTCTGACCTCCTATTAACAAAGAGGATGAAGGAGTTGGGAGCCTGGGGGAAGGAGGGGCTGGGGGTGCACAGGGGCAGGTGGTCTGAACCTGGGGCTGGTAGCGCTCAGCAGACTTCTGCAAAGTCGGTGTGACCTAATGACCCGATCGGGAGGCTGGTAGGAGGTGCGCATCGGAAAGTTTTGTAAACCGTAAGAACCAAAGGAAAACTGAAATCATTAGCAGAGAAACTCTGATGATGATAAGAAACCCCCGAATGCCCAGAGGAGAGAGCGAGCCCATGAATACAGCCCTAAGGCCTACCCTGGGAGACGCCGAGGGAGCAGGGGGTGGAGGACAGGGCCTTGGCCAGGGTGACCACTCACCGGCTCACTTTGCAGCTTTGGGCAAACTGCTTACTTTCTCTGCACCTCCATTTCTCACCTCCCGATGCTGCCCCTGACACGGCATGAAGACCTGGCTTCGACCTGATCGGTGCATTTATGATGGAGAGAGACCCAGGATGCCGTGCCTGGGGCCACCTGGTCTCCCCCTGACACGCGCGCACTGTCACACGCTTCTGTCTCACTTCAGCGAGTCTGCCCATAAATACATTCAGCCCCAAATTGCTTTAATTACAGAATGAGGAAATTGCTTCACTTGGCAAAAGGTTCTTCCCAGTTCGACTAATGGCAGTCTGGTATAAGCATGTGTGATGCGAATTTTTTAATAATTTTTTTTCTTTTTTTTTTTTTTTTTACGAAAGCCATCAAGCTTAATGAGAACTGGAAGAGGGCCATGGAATCAGCATTCATGGGGGCCCAACCCGACCCTTCTGGCGAGCTGTAACTGCCTGCAGAAGTCACACACCATGCCAGATAGTCCCACACCATGCCAGATAGTCCCACTGACCTCCAAGAGACTCAGTGCTTCAAAGATCAAAAGTAGTCACTAAGAGAGCTGGACCTAACAGAGGGAGAAAAGGCTGAGAGGTCTTTCTGAGGTTGTGTATTTGGAAATGGGAGCCTCGGAAAAAGTGCTGTGTGTTGAATAAAAACAAGACCCTGTAATGACTGCAGAGAGACATACTGTATATTTCTCTTATTCTTTGCTATGGAGATTCTAGAAAGTTCCTGATAAGCACCCAACTATCACCTCCTTTGCAACCAGGGAAATCTCCCTAGACTGCCAATCCTTACGACTCTGGCTCTTGCCACCAGCTCACAACGTTGAAGACGGTCCTTGCAGGGCTGTGTGTTCCTACCTGGTGAGCAGCTGCCCTTGGGCACTAAAAATGGACTGGGAAGATGATGCTCTCATGTCCAGTACAGACTCTAGCCTCCGGAGGTTGCCAGACCTTTGTTTGAATCCTGGCTCTATCAATGACTAGCTTTGCAATCTTTGCAAGTCACGTAAACTCCCAAGCCTCAGTTTTCCTCATCTGCAGAATGGGCACAACAGCAGTCTTCTCCTGGGGTGTTTGAGAAGATCAGACTTGGTTATTATAAAGTATATAGCACAGTGGCTGGCAAATAGTCCGAGAGTTCAGCAGACATTTGCTGCTGCCCCTGGAATTGCCCCTAATATTACTCTTCATGGCTTCTTGTTGGGGCCTTGCTTGACTGGCTGAGCTACCCCTGGTATGTCTGTCTGTAGCAGAAGGGCCGCCTCAGAAAAACAAGCAGGTTGAATAAAGTCTGCTTGCAGTCTCAAATGAGGACTGCAAGAATTTCTTTCTTACTTCCCGCTGGGACAAACATGAGAGAGAATGAGTGGTAAACCCCACGGGTCTTAGGGTCAGGAAGAGCAGGGTTCAAGTATCACTCTCTGTCATTAGGCAAGTGACACTGGGCAAGTTCCTTAAGTCTCAGATCTTGGTGGCTAGCTGGATGAGAGAGAATAATGCGTGCCCTGTTGAGTGGCCTGCAGTAACAGCTCAACCCAGGAGACGCTGTTCTTAACCATATGCTTGTTATAACCCAACTCCTATATCCTGTGCTGCAGAAAAGGATGACCAGTGAAGGGTCTTTGACACAGGTACATTAAAACAAAGTGGCCTATGTGCCAGTGTTTAGCTATGCTTACTTGCCATAAAAATGATAATCTAAGGTATTGTTCAGGCCACAGCCTGGACTACAGTGCATCCCATGCCAAGGGTCCAAGAAAGCCAGAAGTTTACAGAATTAAGAAGAGAGTTGAGAAAAAAGACACCTGTGACTTTCTCCTTTACATTTCTGGGGGCTATTTGTTTGGGGAGGCTTTGCTAATAGTTTGGGAGACTGAAACACAATGCAGGCTCCCCAAGCTAAGCTTGCTAAAAGTTTAATTAAATACAATTGCTTGCTGTGCCGTTCCTTTCCCAAACAGCCTCATACATATTCATCATGGTAATTACGGTAGTGAAAAAAAAATCCACGACTAATTATTCCATGCTCCCCATTTTTCACATGCCTAGAATTTTTGCATAATTACTGTGGAAATTAATTGCAAGTTAGTTAATTTTATACTTTGTTCTTTCAAAACTTAATTGAAAATTAATTTAAAAGATACAAAAAAAAAATCCCACACCAAAACCAAAACACAACCCAACAACCACACAACAAAACCCCCAACACCAGCCATTATGGCAAACCTTGCTGCTCAGACTTTTGATGTGCATTCAAAAATGTGACGTGATTCCTTCTAACTCAAGGCAGGGCTGTAGGCATCAAGCTGTCCTAAGAGGCCAGCCTCATAAATGTGCCTGGAGTCAGACCTCTGTTCTTCTACCATCTAACAACAGAGACAAGACTTGTGATGGGCGGAGAGGCCTGCCAATGGTCTGGTCATCTTCTGGCTCAGGGCTCATCGTTCTATGTCGCAAGAGTAACTGCATCCCCAGCGTCGAAGAAGGCCAGCGCGTGGCTCCCATGATTAGCCCACCCGGCTTCCATCCTCAAATGTCTCCACCGATGACCACTTTCAGGACCCACTGCAATCCGGCACCTGGAGCACTTCGCTTTCATGCTCAACAAAATGCACCATTTTTTTCTCCCCATTTTGCCACTGCACTGAGTGATCACAAGCTCCCTTACTAGGGCCACTCCCACTGACCCCATTCCTGTGCTCTGCTCCGTGTGGGACCTGACAGGAAACACTTATGGAGTGCCACCCTGTCTTGCACTTGGGTCTTGGGCATACATGTGAGTTTCATTTCCCTGCAGCACTTGACCCAGTGCTTGATGACGTCACAGATGACCAACCAACCAATCAAACCACAGTGCTGTCTGGACAGACGGACTGAATAAAGAACACCGCCAGCACTCATCAGTGCGTAACTACAGAACTCCTGGCAAGCCCACGATCCAGCACCCCCAGCCCCACATTTTATAGAGGAGGAGAGGTCCGTTCACATAGGTGAAGTGAGCCTCCCGAGTTCACAGAGCTAGTCAGTGGCCACTCCCCTATGCCATGCTGGGTTACCCCTCCACCCTCCCCTCGATGCCCGACCATCCTAATGGTTCAGAATTTATCGTCTACCAGCCAGTCTCGCAATAAAGTGCCTTTCTTACTCCCGAGTCCTGAAGCCTGTGGCTGATGGCCTGAATGTTTGTGTCCCCTCCCCCAATTCCCACGAGGAAGCCCTAACCCACAAGCCCTCCTTTGGGAGACAATTGGGGTTGGATGAGGTCATGAGGGGTGGGACTCCTCTCCTAAGATCAGTGCCCTTTTAAGAAGGGGACACCAGGGGGCGCCTGGGTGGCTCAGTGGGTTAAGCCTCTGCCTTCAGCTCAGGTCATGATCTCAGGGTCCTGGGATCGAGCCCCACATCGTGCTCTCTGCTCAGCAGGGAGCCTGCTTACCCCCCTCCCCCCGCCTGCCTCTCTGCCTACTTGTGATCTGCCTGCCTCTCTGCCTATTTGTGATGTCTCTCTCTCTCTGTGTCAAATAAATTAAAAAAAAAAAATTAAAAAAAAAAAAAAAAAAAGAAGGGGACATCAGAAAGCTCTCTCTCTCTCTCCCTGCCATGCCAGGACTCAGCAAGAAGGTGGCAGGAACAGAGGCTCAGAGGAACCAAACTGGCCTGCACTTTGATCTTGGACTCTCCAGCCTCTCCAACTATGAGAAAGAAACTTCTGTTGTCTAAAGCACCCAGTCTAAGGTATTTAGTAACGGCAGCCTGAACAGACCAAGACGCCGTTCCACAGTGCTACTGAAGGACCTTGGTTCCTCACCTTATACAGAGGGACCGACTCAAGGTGAAGCTGCGAGAGGAGGGAGGAAAGGAGAAGTGAAAACCAAGTCAAGAGAGGTCTTTGTGGTGCAAAGGAAGCTGGACGGGGTACTGTGAAAAGGCCAAGGCGAGCATATGCCGAGAGCTGCTGTCACCCCACCTGGATGGGACAGAAGCCATATACACGCTAACAGGGTCCTTGGCCGGAGAGCAGACGTGTCCTCAACTGGGCCACAGAGCAAAAGCATGAATCAACCTGTCACTGAGTAGATGGGGAGGAGAAAGAGGTGGAAAGTCAATTCACAGAGCACAGGGCCAGTGATGGTTTTTCTTTTCCTTTTTCTTTTTTTTTTGAGTCCATGAAAGTATCTCCTTTCAAAGTGACTCAGAGTGACCTGAGCCTTCAGCAATCTCAAGACAAACAATTCATCCAAGAGACTAATAACGTTTGGGGTCTCTTAGGACCCTAGGAGCAAATTCCGTAATGGGAATTCTTTAGAATTCAGGACCCCAACATAGAAGAGGTACTTGAAGAAAGAAGGGAATGGGCATGGGTATAAATTCTTCCACCACATGTTATGCAGAGGCTTCCAGTCCAGAGTAGCCTTTAAATGCTGGATGTAAACCCAAGTTATGTTTTCAGAGGGAGCCATAAAATTTCTGGGTACCACGTGCATGGGAGAATATGGCCCTGGGGGTCTGGAGGCTCTCTACAGGGGCCAGGGAGCAGCCGTGCAGACAGAAGGGAACCCATCACAGGCATGGAACGAGAGAGCTGCAGGTGGATGTCAGGAAGGGCCGGCTCTGGCACAACCATCCTGCTTGGTGGGAAGGCGGGGGAGGGCCAGCGCAGGGCAGTTAGCAGCAAGGTCACTAGCTGGAGGGTCCAAGAGTGGCTCTCAGCGATCAGGACGTTAGTCCTGATGGCTGATCCCGGGAGGTGCCCAAGGTATGCTACTTGGTGAAAGAAAGCACTTTAGGGAAAAAATACGTATTTTTTAAGAGCAGGATGCCATTTCTGGGGATGAGGAAACATATGTGTGTGTGTGTGTGTGTACTTCTATTCATTCATTAAAAAGATACGGATGGCTACCTAGTACAACGTTAACAGTGGTTATCATGAATGGATGAATTACCAGTGGTTTTTTGGGAATTTTCTTGTATTTTCTGAGTTATTTTGTAATGAATTAACGCTTTGTCTTCCTTTGATCTCAGGGTGATCATCCCCTCCTCAGAGATGCCCGAGATGACCTTTCTGATTAGGACACGTCTCCTCATTCGTGTTCCCCTGGAAGGAGTTCCCTCCCCCTCAGCGGTGCCCACTCCCCCGTTACAGCTCTACTCCGATCTTGTATGCAGGGTCTGCCTCGTCCAGGAAACTGTGACAGGGACCATGTGGCTTTTGTTTTGTTCTTGGGGACAGCTTTGTTTTCGGCATCTAGTGATAGTAATGATAACTAACAATAATAATATGCTCCACAACAGGCCGTTGGCTCCTGTGTCTGTGCTCCAACAACTACACTGCACCGACCTTTTACCTGGCCCTTCACTTAGTACACAGGGGTCCCTGACAAAGATCATATGTTGCTTTTTAGAATTCTCAAAATGTTCTCTTTTCTTAGATGAATGGAAATTAAAAAAAAAAAAAATCACTCCCCTGGGAATGAACCATCAGCACGAAAGAGGTCGTTTTGGCCAACTAGACTTTTTGGGAAAGAAATGTTCTGTTTCAGACATTTGTACATGGCTCGGGAAGAAAATGAGGCTCATTCATTACAAGTCCCAGTGTTTTTCACTTCCTTGAGTCCAGAACGGACGAGGGGCAGACAAGGCTCAATACCTTTTTCTTCCCACATTCTACAGCCGGGCCTCTGGACTCCAGTTCCCATTACTTGATAAAGTCAAAGGTTCTGTTTTTTTGTAAGTGGCTCATCAAAGGGAAAGACAAGCCTTTATTTAAAACCTTCCCAGGCTCCCAGGAAGAATCCCAACCCCAGATGGTACGTTAGGGCCAAGGTTAAGACACAGCAAGTGCCCGGTGTGTTGTGTGAGGGATTTGGGTAAAACCACGCAGGTATGGGGAATTACTGATTCCTCCCCCCAAAAAAGCAGGCAGTAGTGTTCCATTCGCATGGTCTTAGCAAAACATGACTGTCCGTGGGTGAAAGGGCCCCCTGTGCCTTGTTAGCTAAAAACAGTTAACAGATTAGGACCGTGTGTACTGGCAGACAGACCTGATTTAAGTTTTTCACATGATGTGAGTTCCCCAGGGTAAAACCCAACACGCTGGCATCGTTCCAGGTGGAAGCAGGAGACAGACCTGGAAGAATCTGGACTGCTCCATTCACTGCAGCCCAAGGAAGCAAGCGTCTCCTCTGGAGTTTATTGTTTTAGGATCAGCGCGTGTAAAGGTCAGCACCACGCTGCATACCTACGAGATGGGGCCTCGCGTCATGAAGACGGGGACGGCTGAACTCGCACCCTTCGGAGCCTACAGGGGTCACCCACACCGATGAGCTGTGCCGCACCCGGAATGCAAGCCTCTATGCCCTCCTCACGTGATCATTTCAACATCGAGAGAAAAAAGCAGATACACTTTCTCCAACGCCCTTGTGTCTTAGAGTAAGATAAGAACCCATGGGCTACCATTCCTACCATTCTCTGAGTCATGACAGTAACACGCCATAACTCCGTGAAGCCAGATGTCTCCAACGGCTGCCAGGGATCCGAAACAGACTGAGCTACGCGGCCGCTGTGAAACACAGCAGCCAACTGTCAGGATTTCATGAGGCCGGCTTTCTGGGTGCGGTATGCTTTCTTCTTTTTCGGGCGGGGGCATGGATATTTTGGCAAAAGGCTGGGATGGACTAGGACCGTGGCAAAATTATGTCCTTGATTCAGGGGATCTCTGCCTATGCCAGCGGTGCAGTGACTTCCCCTTCTTTGCTCAATGACCCTGAAATTGAGCAGGTAGAGACCTGAAGTGTCCGCATTTTATGCACAAATGGGGAAGGAGCAGTGGTGTTTCTCTGGCGCCCCTGTCCTTCCTGCCAAATCCACTAAATGCACTGCCTTGTTCAGCATCTTGGGTGACCGAGTCCCAGAGGGACTTAGCATGTATTTTCCCCCAGGGAACAGTGACCGAGATCTCGCCATAGAGAAGTATACCTAGGTACTCATCTGATGTATCACAGGGACGGTTTTCCACCCTTTTGTCTGGCTTTCAGAATTATTTAGCCGTTTTCTCCCTTTTAAAAGATGTTCAATTCATATTCAGCTGTTTTTCCCATACTCTGAACGTCAGCAGTGAAAAGCCACTTGAATGTTCAAAAGGGATTAGACGGTGGGAATTCAGAGGCCGACAACAGCGGACCAGCTGGAGCCACATACACGGCCAGTCCCGGGGGCCCAGCTGGAGCCAGCCCAAGACTATAACCAGCAGTGGGGTGTGACCGCAGTGGTGGTCCTTACCGGTGCTTCGGGTCCACGACACAAGCTCTCAGGGACTCACGTGTGACGCAAACAACCGTCTGTCCTATGGTTCTTACAGGAAAACGCAAAACCTTCCTTATGGGTGCAACATCCTTCCATTCCCACCACCCTCATCTTCACCCTAAATGCTATTACAGCGGTGGCGGGGAGGAGGATGGTGGTGGTGATGAGGATGAAACCTTACCACGGCTCTGCACACACCAACATCTTCATGAGATGTTCTCCACGGGTTTCCTGCCTCACTTCCTCTTTGTAATAATCCCAGAATGTAAGTACGGTCGCTCATCACTCCTATTTTAAAGATGGTAAGACTGAGGTAAAGAGAATTTTAGGAACTTGCCCAAGGTGGCCAGGAGGTGATGCAAGCCCTGGTGGGTGGGCTGTCTCCAGGGTCCCTTCTCAAGCCCTGCAGGGAACTGCCTGGCCCGCCCAACTGTCAGATCAGAGCAGGCAGAGACACATCGATTATTGCTACGTTGTTGTGAACACAAGAGTGCTTGGTGCGCAGCGGGTCGCAACAGATATTGCATTTGTTGAGTAAACGCATAAATGAATGGGTGAGTCAAGGATGACAGAACTTTAGAGGGCTGGGGTCCCTGAATATCGGTCAGAACTTCCGACGGGATGCAACTTTCTTCTTCGTGTGTCCTCACTGGGTGGAGGAACAGCAGAGCCTTTAGACGGCTGGGTTTGTCCTCGGTTTCTGGCAAAGGTTGTGGGTCAGGGAGGGAACTGTGAGCCCCTGCAGAATGGGGCTGCATCTCATCACCAAGACTCCGAGGGCCTGGCAGAGAGCTGTACACCCAGCAGGAGGCTTTCCAACAGGCAGCTCCGTGTGTGAAGAGGGGGGAACAGACTTCTGGAGGACATGGCAGTCATTAGAGGGTTGACCAATGTTCCGAAATGCCTCTCCCTCCAGATAAGCAGTAGGATCAGACCTCCCTGTAACCTTAAACACGAGACTTGCCCAAAGAATTTGCTTTGCTCAGTGCTGTGTGAGCGGTCTAGCTCCCTGGGTGACTAGCGTGAGAAGGGTCTGCTCTAGCAATCCACGATGGGCTGGCAGGGTGAACAAGACATCAACATCTATTGTTTTCAAGTGCTGGGCCCTGGGCCTACATGTTACTACAGCATTAGCTAGCACACACTGAGTAATACAAAGAGGTAAGTTACACAAACAGAACATTCAGGTCCTGCGCCTAATAAGCTCGTGTTTTATCAAAGCAACAAAGCACGCACATATGAATCAATGGTGGGGGGAGATGCCAGGTGTGATACTAGGGGATTATGCTCATCTGGAACCTGGGAATAAGGACACGAGTCCCAGCTTACAAATTTTCATTTCACAAAGTGAGGACACTACGAAGTAAAATTACGTTCCCAGGGTCTCTCAGCTGGTCTGTAGCACAACTAAGATCAGAACCCAAACCTGTCAGACTTCAAAGCCTCATGTTCCTTCCCACCATGCTCAGTGGGAAGTTGGCCCCAAACTGCACAAGACCAGTGCTGGTGACAGCCGGGCATGCCACCGAGCCAAGGCAACCAGAAGTGACCAGAGCAGCCTTTCTGGTGGAAGTGAGTTTCCAATCAACTCCTAAAATAAGCCACGTTCTTAAGAGGGAAGCTGGAGAGGGTGTGTGATGGCACGCAGCCTGAGGAAGTGGTAGGCTCATGCACGAGGAGTAAGGTGACCATCTGGACAGAGAGAAGGCAGAGCAGGAGAGTGAGGAGAGAGGCAGCTGTGGGAAGCTTTAAATAACAGGCTGGGGCGCTGTGATTTTATAACAGCAGTGGGCTCTTTGGCGGGGGCAGGAAGTGATAAAACCAGTGTTTCTGAAAAATTGTTCCGGCAACTGTGTGGAGGATAAGCTGTAGCAGACAAGGGGAGAGAGACTCACGGCAGCCAGGCAGGAGAAAGGCAGGCCCGGGTGAGGACAGAGGCAGAGGACGAGGGAAGGAAGGAAGGAAGGAAGGATGAACTTCATGAACTGAGCTCTTACTAGTTGCCACGTATTAGGCCATGCACTTTGTCCACGTCAGCTCACAGAACGTTCACGACAATCTCAGGAGACACAGCAGTCCCCCATCTTACAGATAAGGACACCGAGGCTCAGAGAGATTCATTGACTTTCCCAATATGACTTTCCAAATATGATACAGGTAATCGAATACTGAGTTAATAGCTAATAGTTAATAGTTAATACTGATTTAATAACTAATAGGTACTGTTCTAGGAACATATCAAACGTGTTATTTCATTCTACACCCTAAGTACTATAGTTATACCCATTTTACAGAAGAGAATACAGAGGTTTAGGGAAGTGAAGTAACTTAGTCTGAGCCACACCCAGCTGAGAAGCAGCAAGGTCAAGACTTGAATCCTATCTGGGTGGTTCCAAAGCTCTCGCTCTGAACCATTATGCTCATGAGGGTTTGGCCCCGGTGGCCCCTGGGGTTGGCCGGGCTGCCAGTCCCCGAGCAGGCACAGGATTCCATCTCAGAAAAAGAGTCTCTGCTCTTCACCCCACGATGACGACTCAGGTAACACACACTGTGTCTGGAGATTGTAAGGAACATGCCACAATCAGTGTGCCTTCACCAGGCTCGCCTCAGAGGGCGGGACAAGAGAGTAAATCCTTACCCAACCCGCAGACACAGGCCATGTGGTCTTGTTCTGAAAACCGGGGCAGAATTATAAGTTACCACACAAAGGCTCCTTGTGCTGCTTTGTGTGTGACCCAAACCCACTCAGAGGGCACCCTGGCCACCTCTTCCAGTTTGCGGTAGACCGACACGCTCAGAATTGGATTTTTCAATAAACCACTCACCCTGCAGCTCTGCTGCACAAAAAAAAGTCAGGTCATGGGTTTCCATCACTAAGACTGACCTGGACTGGGAGATGTGGGCGGATGCAGTGTGGCTGGCATCCGGGCCATCTGTGGTGAGGCTGCGGACCCCACCAAGGAGCTTCTTCTCAGACAGCGGAGCTAGTAAGTGCAGGCATGGTTACAGACCCACTGTTCTTCAATTTCCATTTCTATTTTTATCAAAGGAACATGGGCACACAAAGTAGAGTCAGAGAGTTGTGTGGGCTGTGATAAGGGAAATCACGTTCTTTGACCCTCCCATCCCAGAAGCAATCTTGTGCCCCTATTTTCAGTTAGGTCTTCTCCTCTTTCACTCCTTACCTCTGCACAACACGCTGAGAGAACTGCCTCCTGATTTTTAAGGGCTGGGAACTAGCTGCTGACTTGGCGTTCCAGAGGAGGAGGCTTTACCCCCAGTTTATGGCCATATACTTTCCTGTCCAGCAAGTTTGTTTTTCCTAGAGTGAATACAGCCTCTCCCCACCACTGTGTTCTACCGATTTCTCACCAACACAGACACAGCGCTGTCCACTAACATGTCTTTCCCGGCTTGGTCAATCTCCTCTCCATTCCAATCCACTAGAGATACTCTCAGTGTCTTCACAGAAATGTCTCCACTTGTGTGAGCCACGCCAGGCTGCATGGGAGCTCCCGGATGCCATGCCGCCACCTGATGGATGTCCTTCAGGGCATCCTGGATGGCCTCGTCCAGACTCACTCAAATTGGATTCTGATTTCCCCTGGCCTGTGTCTTCCTTGGTCTTGCTTTACTCTCTTTGTTTTGGTAGAGCATATTCATTGATAGTTTTCTGGAAGGGCTGTCTAGAAGTCTCTTTCTTGTCACTTCTGAAAATGTCTTGATGGTGCAGAATCTGAAGTTGTTTGCTTCAGAAGTGCTGACTCACGTCCAGTGTTATTAAGAAGACAACAGCATTTTGATTCTTGAGCCTTTGTATTAAACCTGGGTTTATTCATTTATTTCTCTATCCTTGAATATTCTCCCTGGAAACTTGTAGGATCTTCTTTGGCCCGGTGTTCTGAAATCTCATACTGAGGTCCTGGTGTGGTTTATCCTCATTCAAGGATCTGAACATTAGGGCGGGTCCCTTCCTGTCTGGAAACTCTGTCCCTGGTTTATAGGGAATTTCCTGCAATGTTTCTTATCTCCTCTCTGGAAGTCCTATTATGTGGGGGTAAATCTACCATGTCCTTCATTTTTCTTTTTTTTTTTAACCTTTTCAATCTTATTTTGTATTTCTGTTTTTGTACTTCCTGGGATATATCCTTATATTTATGTCAAAACTTTCTTGTATTTTAAATTTCTGGGTTCTTTCCTGTTGGGTCCTTTAGAAAAGGAGAGGGGGTATCCTGTTTTTATTTTAAGAAAGCAAGATCTTCAGCTATCTCTTAGGTATTGTTTTGTTGTTGTTATTTTTTTTTTTTTAAGTTTTCCTCAATTAGCCTGTTTCCTGTAAGATACTTCTCCCTCCTATTGTCTTCTCTAACTCCATGTGTGCATGTGTGAGCGTGTGTGTTGTGTCTTTCATATTCAAGGCTTTACCCAGGTAGTGGGTGATTCTTGGCCACCCTCTCACTCTGAAGCCTGTCTATGAAAAAGCTCACGGCTGAGGTTTGCTGATGGCAGGCTTCACTATATGATGGTTCCATTGGGCCATCTTGCTGGGGGATTTCTAGTCCCTTAAAAAAGGTGAGATTCCCCCAGAGAATCTAAACTCCTGACTGGAAGGAACTGGCTGACTATTCTGGGAAATGGCCTGAGGAAAAAGAGTGGTTTCAACAGTCTCTATGGCAACTGGCACTAAATCCATGTTCAGAAAGGAACCTCCATCCTCAACCTGGTGCTTGACACTTGGTGCTCCAGAGACCCTGTGCTTTGGCCTCGCCAGAGAATAAGCTCTCGGCTGCCACCTCTGTGGGGGAGGGGCAGTAGCCAGGCTGAGTCATGCAGGGAGAGGACCCACAAGGGAAACCGATCTTGTTCTAAGCTCCACTGTCACCCCTCCTCCTAGGGCTGTCTCATGCTGCCCATTCTCAGACCTTCTAGAAGTGAATTTGGCGGCTTCTTGGTTCTCTGGTGTGCCAGGGAGGACTGAGTTTTCTGAGCCCACCAAGTCAGTTTCTGCTCATGCATCTCTGCTCCAATAGCCACATCTTTACAGCTGTTGCTGTTTCTTCTCCTCTTCTCTGTCCTTGTGAATTTCCCCCATAAAATACCATTCAAGCGGATTTTCAGGAGGAAGCAGAACGTACGTGTGTGTGTGTGTGTGTGTGTGTGTGTGTGTGTGTCTGGGCTGCCATTTTACACCAGAAGTCTTGAAGGTGGGTTGTCCTAGCATGTCCTCCTGAACCCCAACTGTGTAAGACACCTGGGTTTTGAGGGAAGTGCTGCGACCCGGACCCAGGTGTCTGTATGGTGGAAAGCAGTCTCTTCCTGGCGTGGTGCTCTTCTCAGTATGGAAAGAACATGGGGCCAGGAGTAGGAAAGGAAAGATGAATCCCAGCCTGATATCTACTCGTGGTTATCCTTGGTCTCACCGGGGGGCTCAGGGTAAGAACCCCAACCCTATTTACCTTCAGGGTTCCAAGTGGGATTAAATAGGTTAATGTGTTTGAAAGCACTTCAGAAACACATGACTTTCCTATTACTTAAAGACTCACTGTCCTCTCCTGAAATTCAGTGTAGTATTATCTTGGCCTATCACTGGAGGGGAGAGAGGTTGGTCTCCAGTCATCTTACAAATCACCCTTGAGATGTTCAAAAGAATGTCCTCTAGTCACGCAGACAATACGACAAAGGATAGTGTTTCTCACTCCACCAACATGGTCCAATCAACTGCCCAAGCCGGCCAGGCTCCACATTACCCAAAATGAACACTCCAGAATCCCAGATAGTTTATCCTAAAGGGGATGAGTGAGATGAAACTCTCTTTGGGGGTCCATTCCATAGTGGGTCCGCATCTCAGCTGAGCTACATATCCATCTTGCATCAGGTTAGAAATATAGAAAAGAAGAGTGACTAAATATATCCCAAAAATAGACATATTATAGCCATTGAGAAAAAGAGTGGGGAGGTAGCTCTGTTTGTGGTGATGTGAAAAGCTACCCACTATCTATTAAGTGATAAAAACAAGATGCAGAGCCATTTGAATGAGCCTATCTTTAGAGCGGAGCCACAAAACCTGATATATGGATATGTATTGATCGACACACCTAACTATTCGTGTGATAAAGATACACACACACCGAGAAAGGGCCTGGCGGCATTCTCCCAAACCACTGAGGCTAGGCACTCTTTTTCCACTTTATACACTTCTGAGTGGTTGAGAATTTTTTTCATAACACAGATATATTATTTCTGACCACAAAAATACTAAATAAAAGTTCAAAGAGTAACAAAGAAAAAATCTGTGAAGAAAGCCAGGATCAAACGCAGGAATGGGTTGGCTTTCTTCACCCCAAAAGCCTGTGACGGGTCAGGGGCTATGGCTCGGTGTGGGATTCAGACCCCAGCCATCTCCCTAATTCTGAGCAGCACCCGCCTGGCGGTGCGCTCCAGCCTTCTGTCTGCGTTTCCCAAAGACTCCCTCATTCTAGATCCTCCTAATACGGGTGTCTCTTGGCTCAGCAACTCCTACGTCTCTTGGCAATGACCATGATAACCCTAGACCACATATGCAATCAGTCTGGCAAGAGTGTACTGAGTGGAAAAGATCCTTGGATGAGGACCGGCTCTCTCCAACAAGCCAGCTACCACTGTCAATTTCCTTTTTCAAAACGGGAGCTCTTAGTTCCCATGAGTCACTGGCAAGGGGGACTGTTTTATAGGCGCTGACAATATCTGCACAGACTTGCTCTGGGCTCGCACGATAATCATGATAGCTCCTAGTTATTGAGTGCTTGCTATAGCCAACCATTCTAGTCGAAGCAATTTACATGATTTGTCTTTACAACAATACCACGAGATGGGTAGCATTATTATCTCTACCATATAGATGATGAACTCAGGCACAGATGTGAGGAACTAGCCCAAGGTCACAGAATTAGTAAGTGTCAGGACCGGAACCCCACGAGACCATGCATTGTCTCACTGGGGAAGGACGGGCGGAACCAGGGTTGAAAACGTCATGTCCCAACTTCCTAGTGAACAGCTTTCTTTTCTAGACTCCGTGGCCCCTGTGTAATATATAGAACTATCAAGTCCATCTTTCTTCTGAAAAGAGGTAAATATACAGTCATTTCTAGGCACTGCTAGAGCCACAGAGGGGTCTCTTAGCTCTGTCTAGACACAAAACCAACAGAGCATAATGCATAACAGTGTTTTACAGCCAGAGGTTTTTATCTTTTTGTTTCTCCTCTGAGGAGCTGGCTGATAAATCAGGCTTCCCAGGTGGAGAGGAATGTGTGTTTTCAAGAGTGACTTTCAGGAGCAGAGTGAAGGACAAGCAGTACCGTGGCACAGTGAAGCATCCTTCAGAACCAGTGGCAATCTCACCTCAAGAGGCCAATTAATCCATTTGAGGGAATAATGAAGACAAGAGCGACAGAGCCTGGGTGCAGACTGTGCCCCATTTTCCACGACAGAAGCTGGAGCCCTCTTTCCTGGCCGCATTCATCAGTCTCTGTGGTGAATACAAGCAACCCGGTAGCACGGCATCGATCAGCGCGTGCGCGCTGGCTACAGGCCCCCAGCGATCAGGAGAGGGAAGATTAGCTCCGGTACCTCTGCCCGGCTGTTGCTCCCACTCCTCGAACCTAAGGGGCACTTAAGGATTCCCCGCCGTCACGGCATCCCTGTTGCCTCCTTCTAAAAGCACCGGTTGACCTTTTCATTGCGCTTAAGTAACTGCTGCTTTCAGATCTGAGCCATCTCATTTGAGACACCCAGAGATACCTGAAGGAGAACGAAAATGAGAGATCTGGGCAAAGATAGGTAAAGCGTTCTACCCCAAAACAGGCCAGAAGCAGACCTTCTGTTCTCTGCTCTATTAACGTGGGCTGGAGTAGACAGAGTCATGCTTGCCAAATTCTAGGCCAGAGACTTCCAGTTCTGGTCCTACGGTGGGCTAGCTATTCAAACTAACTTTCCTATTGGAAAAAAGGAACTTACAAAGCTAGACCAAAATTTTTTTTTAAAAAGATCTTAAAATCAATGAAGAGGTGATTAAAGAGTAAAGGGCGAACATCTGGAAAACTGAGATACCTTTTCTCCTAAGAGCAGTGGTGGTCTACACCAGCTTGGGTGTTGGTTTTGCCAAAGACTGAAGTCAAGATCCAGGGCTGTGCAAAGTGGGAATCTAAGGGAGACCCTTCCTTTACACTGTAATTCCAAAGAGCGAACTCCTAGGGTCAGGAAGAACCCAAGGTAAACCTCCTTCCCCCTCACCCAGGGGACTGTAGGGAGGGTTACCTTTGCAACAGGTGCAACAAGGGAGATGTGGAGGAATTAATTATTATGGGCAGCCTCCCATGGAATGTGTCCCTTGGGTCTATGTTACTTAGATGGTCTCGGGAACCTCATCAATTGGGAATGAATTGATATTGTACCCGAGTACTCCCAGGCATCTAGCAGAAGCCAAACTCAATGTCTCCAAAGGAAGGCATATTTATCACAGGGTTTAATGAATCCCCACAAATAATTTTTCAGAGACAATGAGCAATATACAGCCCAAGATACCAAGCATGTGAGGAACCAATGCACCAGGAGGAGCAACTGGGATCAGACGCAGATCCACAAAGACTTCAAATGTTAAAATGATCACACCTAATCGTAAACATGCTTGCTATTTTTAAAGAAATAAAGGGCTGAATACATCCATCTGTACGGAACAGTAAGCTACTAAAACACACACACACACACACACACAACCAACCAAATATGCGGGGGTGTGGGAGGTTGGGGTACCAGGTGGTGGGTATTATAGAGGGCACGGATTGCATGGAGCACTGGGTGTGGTGAAAAAATAATGAATACTGTTTTTCTGAAAACAAATAAATTGAAAAAATTAATAAAAAAACCCCAACCAAATAAATTAGAAAAAGAACCACACAGGATATCTAGAAGTGAGTAAAACTGTAACTAACATTGAAGCCTCAATGGACCAGTTCAAACAGTAGATTAGAAACAGATGAAGAGAGAATGCATCAACTGGAAGACAGCCCAGGAGGAATTACTCTAAATGCAGAAGGGAGCGGCACAAGAAGATGGAAAAGACAGAGAAGCAGCTAAGAGACTTGGAGGGAGGAAATACCAAATTTAAAATAAAGGAAATTCAAACTATGGTGTGCAACAGAATGACCTCTGGAGCTTGTCGAGATACGCATTCTGGGGCCCTAATGCCACCTACGTATGTCACTTCTTCAGGACTACTCTGGGTTCCAGGAATACACAACGTTAACGGATATGGAAGCCACCTATACTCTAAGAAGCAGTGGAATCTGAACTTCTGGGTGGCAGACTTCAGAAGTCAATTTTCTTTGCTCTTGTCCAATCCATATGAAGTTTTTTACCTCTCCTTGACTATACTGTTCTCACTCATAACAGCTGGGCAGAATATGTAACAGACCATTTTGTATTCCCTCAATTCAATGGGGGTTTAGATAGCAGAACCAAAACATGTTTGAAACCCAGTATTTCCATGCAGTTGACCCTTGAACAATATGGGTTTGAACTGTGTGGGTCCACTCATTTAAAAAACTGGATTTAAAAAAATAATAATATAGTGCTGTAAGTGTGTTTTCTATTCTGTATGATCTTCTTAATAACCTGTTACGTCCTTGAAGGAATACAGTATATAATGCATAAAACACACAGGAGAGGTGTTATTTGTTTGTTACCGGTAAAGCTTCTGGTCAACATCAGGCTATTAGTAGTTAAGTTTTGGGGGAGTCATAAGTTATACACAGATTTTCAACTGCACAGGGTAGCTTAGCACCCCTAACTCCTATGTTGCTCAAGGGTCGTGTGTATTTCCAAAGCAAAGACTTAGAAAAAAAAATTGTTTAAATTTTGCTTTGAGTATGTGTGAATTTGAACCAATGGTTACCATGGTGTTTGGTAAAAGTACCTGCTGTTTGTCTTTCACTCTCTCCAACCTATGATGAGTCCCCTTAGAAACTGTGTAACTACCACTGGGTGTCTGGGGCTAGCTCACTTCACCTTTCCGTGTATCAACTGTCCCTCCTGTCCCAGGAGCGTCCCACCATCCATGATCCTGGCAGTACGCGGAAAATGCTCAGCACAGTGCCTGGGACACTTAGCAAGTGTTCAGAAACTTATGATGAATCCATTTCCTGAATTGTAACCCCAACCTTACGGACTCCTCTAGTTTTCTCTCTAAATTCCTTGTGCTTTTTCAAAAAACAGCACCTCCTGGCCCTACAGCTGTAGTCTTCACCTTCGCTTAACTCTCCATATCGGGTTGTCCGTTTGTGTAATAATAAGGAAGAGCCTGCATGACTAAATGACTTATGTGGTTCCTGGTAATTCCAGGAATGTCTTCCCAAAGATGCAGAAGGTGACGGATAAGGGGGAAAGCCTTTGGGACCTGTCATGATGTTCTTCCCTGTAAAATGGTGTCCTGTGCTGTCAGGAGCCTGCAAGAGCTTCAGCAGGGCACCAGAGGTGTCTGGCAACTTTCCACTGTCCCCACTTAGAAGGCGTGAACGAGGGGCTTGTAGAGTTTCTAAAGCCAAGTGGAACAAGTCTGCCAGCACTGCCAATGCACTAATAATAAGCAGCAGATGTTGCCAAGAGCAGAACCCACTCCTTTCAACTTAAAGGAGGGCAGGATGGGGTGGAAGTGAATGGGGGCGGGCAAAAAAAAGTATTGAGACGATGCCAAAAATCTGAACCTGGGGGACTGAATTCTGAAGATCACTCAAAACCCTGATACTTGTCGACATTTTCCAACTTCTTCCAGCTCCCAAACCTGCAAATTTGCATGCCTCTTGGTGACGGGTGTTATATAGTTCCAAATCTCATTTCTTCGATCTGGAAAGAACAGGATCACAAGCAACAGCTTCATGCCTAGGACACAATTCCCACCCTGAGATCATTCCCAGGCAAGTGGAATACGAGGTCACCTCCTGTTTAAAGCTGATCGATTTATCCTCCCGAGTTCGTCTCAGGGCAACAATCTGTTCCCAGTCATTTCCAATGTTCCTGTTGAGATAAGCTCCTCATTTCTGTTGTCTGCAGGCTCAGATCAAAGGGTCAGAGCCAAAGTCAGGGAGACAGGATAAGATATTTCCTAGCAGCTAAGATTGGTCAGCCTGACCTTTTGTTTCAAGTGCTTTGGGTCAGCTGGGAGCTCAAGCTGTGTCTGTGTGTATGAGGGAGAGAAAAAGAGACGGAGAGAGGGAGGCAGGCAAAACTGACTCTTGTCCCCCCTCAGGGTCCTCTTATTAACAATTTAACAACACTTCACATTTTCAAAGTGTTATCAAACCATTAATAATTGAGCAACTTCTCAAAACAATGTTGGGCTGCCTTCTCAGGAGAGAAGGAAAGCTGTAATTAGAAATATGGCAGTCTGTTGAGAGAAGCCGCATTTAATTAGTCCATTTAAATTTAATTTAGGTAGGGTCTACACAAAGAAGACTGCATCCAGCCCATAGCAGGAGATGCCAGAGAAGTTTCAGAAGGCCCCTTCTGGAAAGCCCGGGGCGCTTGCTGCCAGGACAGCAGTCAAAGTCCAAGGCCTCTGTGTCTGAAGACCTACCACGAACCCCTGCCTTCACTGGCCTTGGGTAAGTCACTCCCCTTAATTCCATCCGCTCATCCGTACAATGTGAAAAAAAGTATCTGCCTTTCAAAGATTTGATACGAAGATTATTGTGAGGAGATGCTTATCAAGCACCTAATTAACTGAGCAAAAAAAAAAAAAAAAAAAAAGCCAAAAGCAAACTGAACAATAATTATCCCAGGGCAGCAGTGGGGAGCAAGGAAGACTTACTCTTTCACCCAAGTCCTGTCTTCTTAAAAAGTTAATGTCAGGGGAAATCAGAGGAGGAGACAAACCATGAGAGACTGTAGACTGTGAGAAACAAACTGAGGGCTTCGGAGGGGAGGGAGGTGGAGGGTTGGGAGGGTCTGGTGGTGGGTATTAAGGAGGGCACGTATTGCATGGAGCACTGGGTGTGGTGCATAAACAATGAATTTTGGAACATTGAAAAAATGAAATTAAATTAAATTTAAAAGAATAAAAAAAATAAAAAGTTAATGTCCAGCCACGTATGTGGTGGAGAGTTTCCAAACTGTCCCAGGGATCAGCCGAGGGAGGCCACACTCAATGTCAAGAGGAGATACGTCCCCCGACGAGTTCCTGACCTGTCCTTCTTGCGATGCAACCTCCCCCATTTCTGTTACGGGCCATTCTATCCTGCCATTTCCTCGGGCCAAACACATCGGTGTCACTGTCAGCTCTTCTCATACTCCACACCCAATCCAGAAGGAATTCTAACTGACCCGCTTCAAAACACAGCCTGCGTCTCTCCAACCGCTTCTCACCACGTCTACTATTACCGCCATCGGTCCTCCCCGCCCCCACCCCACCCCGTGCCATGTCTGGATCACTGGGACAGCTTCCATCCACCTGCTTCTCTGCTCCCACCGCCACCCTGTAAAGGCTCTTCTCAGCACAGTGACCAGCGAGTTCTTGGGACAACAGGAGTCAGACTTGTCATGTCTCTCCTCTGCTCCAGACACGCCATGGGCTCCATCTCCCCTGGAGTAGAAGCCAACCTCCCTCCCCAGTGTATTCACCGTCTGGCTCCCAGACTCCTCTCCATCCTGCCTCCCCCACTACCCTCCTCCCTCACTCTGCTTCAGCCTCCCAGGGCTCCCTGCAATGTCCTCCTACCTACTTATCATGTTTCTAGCCTGTCTAGAACAGAAGCTCCCTGAGGACAGGCACGTTCACTCCTTTTGCTCACTGCTGTGTGTCCGGTGTCTCCAGCAGTGTTCGTCACGGAGCAGATACTCAACAATACAGGTTGAAGAAACGGCACCAAGAAAAAGGGACTCTAACAAGTGCAGCGGGGACGCCGTGTCCGTGACCGCCCAGGTCCAGCCGGCCCCACGCAGCAGGAAGGGGCAGAGAAGCAGATGAATCTCAGATGCGGAAGAGCTGTGGCTTATGACGGGAGGAACCTTCCCACAATGCCGTGGGGGAGGAAAATGATGCTGTACCGAGGCAAGCGAGAGCCCCCCGCGACCAGTGTGCACACCTGGTTGTGGCACTTTGGGGAGGAAGCCAACTTCACAGTGGCTACTCCCATCTGAGCCCCGGGGTGGCCATGAGCAGGGAGACAGCACCAGGCAGACAGCCAATGACCCATCTGTCTGGGGAACCATAATCAATCCAGTTTTGCTGGGCCACGGGGACAGGGTCTGAAGTCCACTGGAGTCCAAGCTCTGAAGGCCAGGGTGCCTTCATTTAAAAGGCAAAGGGGGTGGTCTTCAGGGGAGGTTCAAGTTGGGGGAGTTAATGCTGGAAGGAAGACAGAGAAAGACAAATCTGACACTGCGTACAGGTTGGGTTGGTCTGAAGGAGAACGACAGGAGGGAAAGACTAGTTGGTGGATGAACCTGTGGGGGGCCGAGAAAGGTGCTGGTTTCTAGAAGGAGAGGATCCTCCACAGTAGAGGGACTGGGGCAGTAGGAGAGCCAGAGCATGAGGTGGAAAGGAAACTGAAGAAACTCATACAGGGTGGCCTGCATCTTCTGTGTAAAGAGGGAAGCCTGGGTTTCTGCAAGATGGGGCTGGAAGACTGAAGCAGAGGATGGCTCCAAACTGTGGTAGGAGATGGGCCACCAACTCGTGGGAGATCGGTGAGAAGGATCTGTGTCGGCCAATACAGGAAGGGTCTAGCTGATGCTGGGAAACCACAGTCTGCACCGACAGGAGTCAGGACACAGAAGACTATTTCTGGTGGAATCCAAAAGCAGAGCGAGTCACACCAGGGGAACACAGTCATTCCGTATGTGCTATTCTTTACAGCCACACTTCGACCTAACTGTCGACACTCGGACAAGCATCATTTTCAAGCTCAAGGAAAGAATGAGGAGGGTTGTGTTCAGTCTATCTTGAGGTCTATCTTGAGGTAGTCCTAAGAGTCACCTCGATTTGCTGAATTAGGTAGCCAAGAAATCACGTCATCTCGGAGTTTGGTTTCTCCAATGAACACTGTTAAGAAGAACTCTACTTTTTGGAGTAATTTTGTTTCTTCACCACTGATTTTGATTGATACCCCCCCAGCGAAAGTTGAATTTACGGGTTTTGGACTTCAGCATGGGGGCGTGCGGGCACACACACGCACACACGTGCGCATGCACACAACTGTTGCTGAAAAGTGAAATGAGTGACATTTACAGCTTTGCTCTTCTTGTGGAGGCTACCCTATTGATCCCAACTGACATTTACTTAAACATTCCCTGGCAAAAAAAAAAAAAAAAAAAAAAATTAAAAAATAAATAAAATAATTATAATAATACCTCCTGATTCTATCTCTTTCTGAAAATGCCAACAAAAGTGCCCAAGGCAGGGGAGAAAAAAACCACCCACAATAAAATCATCTATTCATTCCCCTATAACAAAGAGTGTTATTTTGTTAATATTATAACTTCAATTATTTCTTGGCTTCTCGATAGCTCATGTTGTTAGTCTAACCCTCACCCGGGTATTGATTCTCCTCCTGTTAAAAACAAGCCTCAGTGAGGCACCAAGAATTGCCCGCTCAAGCTTATTGCTATGCCGGGGGGTTATATCATACATATTAAATTTGGACAGCATTTAGGCTACAGCAATCTTAACTTTATGATCTTGTTGGTTTTTAAAGCAAATGTTAATAAAATATGTATTACTTATGGCAAATGGCAATCCTGGTGGGGTTCATTTTAATTAGTATAGTTTGCTCAATGAAAAGCATATTTAACTCCTCCCCATCGGTCACCAGGCTGCCCTCCACCCTGTGGGCATAGTGAGAAGAAAAAGTGGAGGAGGAGACAGGTGAGCGTTCTCAACTCTTGGGTCAGGGAGAGAAGAGGGGCGCCCTGACCAGTTCCTCCTCAGCCACAGGAGCTCTGAACTTCTCCTCTATGAAGCATCGTAGTAGTGCACTTCTCAGACCCCGGTCTATCTGGGTTTATCTTTCAATGCGGCAGATGACCAGAAAAGTCAAGGGATGATGTTCTTAGGTTCATCATTGGCTTATGACTTAGGATAAGGTATTCATTTTCCAGGGCTGCCCTCACAAACACCACAAACTGGGCAGCTTAAAACAACATAAGTTTTTTTTTTTTTTTTAAAGATTTGTTTATTTATTTATTTGATAGAGATCACAAGTAGATGGAGAGGCAGGCAGAGAGAGAGAGAGAGAGATGGAAGCAGGCTCCCTGCTGAGCAGAGAGCCCGATGCGGGACTCGATCCCAGGACCCTGAGATCATGGCCTGAGCCGAAGGCAGCGGCTTAACCCACTGAGCCACCCAGGCGCCCCTAAAACAACATAAGTTAAGGTGCCAGTGAACCCCTTCTTGCCTCTTCCTAGCTTCGGGTGGTTGTCGGTACTCCTTGGCACACCCTGACTTGTAGGTGTATCATTTCAATTTCTGTCTGTTTTCTCATGGTCCTATGTGTCTGTGTCCAAATTTCCTTCTTACAGGGATGCCAGTCATACTGAATTTAGAGCCATCCTAATGTGAGAAGACCTCATTGTCATGGTCCATTTTATGTGTTGATTCGGCTAAGCTATGGTACCTAGCTTTTAGACAAACATCAGTCTAGATGCTGGTATGAAGGTTTTTCTCTAGATGCAGTTAACATTCAAATCAGTAGACTCCCAGTGAAGCAGACTACCCTCTATAATGTGGATGGGCCTCCTCTAATCAGTTGAAGATCTTAAGAGGAAAGACTGATGTTCTCCCAGGAAGACAATGGCTTCTGACTCAATACTGCAATCTCAACTCTTCCCTGGCTTGCCAGCCAGGTGGGCTCTCCTGCAGATTTTGCACCTGCCAGCTCACACAGTCATCTGATTACAATCACGTTAATCAATCTCTTCTCTCTCTCCAAAGACAGACAGAGATAGGACAGAAAGATAAATATTGATTCTGTGTTTCTAGAGAATGCGAATCTGCTCATCTTAACTTGATTACATCTCCAAAGACGAATTCCAGATAAGGTTACATGCTTCATTCCTGGATGGACATGAATTCTGGGGAACATTCTCAAACCCAGCATAAATCTGTGAACCAGGGCCCCACTATTCAAAGTCTGGTGCTTGGATCAGTGGTGGTGGTGTCTCCTAGGAGCCCGGTAGAAATGCTGTCTCTGTGGCTCCATCCTGAACCTAATGAATCAGAACCTTCATTTTAACGGATCACCAGGTGATGTGTATGCATGGGAGTTTGAGAAACCCCGGACTGGAAGATCATGCTTCCAACCGCTGTGGCATTTATAAGAAAAGGCCTGGAGTCCAGACACTGTAAAAGTGAGACAAGTCCCAAGTAAAGGGTCAGAGAAGAGGGACTGAGAGAGTAGAAATAGCAGGGAGTTTCAAAATAGGTCACGTTTCATTCATATGCACCTTACCAACAGCTGAGACTAGATAATGTTTGTCACACGAGAGGACAAAAGAATAAATGAATAAACTGGGCTCTTTAAGATAGAGAGGTTTTCTAATAAGCTGGCCCCTATTTACAAGGAAAGGCCTAAGGCAAAAGAGAGAAAGAAATCTCATTTCCACCCTCGGAGCCCAGGTCACCTCTCCCCCTTCCTTCACAGAGGCACAGCTATGCTGCCGTGATTACTGGGGACAGTGTTACGCTCGAATACTGACGTCCTGCTCTAGGCTCCCACTGTAACTCATGTTGACATGGAGAAATGTTTCATTTTCAGATCCATATGTATGAATTTTTAATGAACTGTGTCAAAGAAATCAAATATTTCCCCCTCTACCCCCGACTCCGAGGAATCGGATTTTGACCTCCTGCCAAACAACTATAAATCATGTTCAGCACGAAGAGGAGCAGGAACCAGGGACTGCTACCCATGGATTAGCCAGTTAATTTCCCTCTGTCAGACATTCGGCTAAGCTGTCACAGGATGGAGAGGGAAGGAAGGAGGGAGGGAAGAGAGAGGAAGGAAGGGAGGAAAAGAAGGAAGGAAAGAAGAACTAGAAAGAGTAGGCATCCAATGGTAATCGACAAAACAGAAAAATTAAAAACCAGATAAGGTCGTTCATTGTCTGAGAACTGGGGGGCCCTATCAGTCACCAGACTCTTTAGAACATCAAGTCCTGGCTTCTGTAGCTGGTTATAGATTTCCTCATGTAAGGGGACTTAAAAGTAGGGGCTGGGGTGGGGGTAGAGAGGAGAGGTTTCAGAGAGTAGAATGAAAATAAATTATTTCCTTTTTCAAGAGCCCTTTCCTACAGTTTCCGTGAACTGTGCAAAATACAGCAGATCATTCCTAAATAAAGCCTCAATCAATACTTAGAAGGGGGAGCTGAAGCATTAAAGGCAATGAGATATCATTTCTTGCCTAGCAATGCAGAAGTGATTTAAAAATGGTAATACTCTATGTTGGCAAGGATGTGGTGAAAAGGTTCTATCCAATTGCTTGTGGGAGTGGAAAAAGATACAATCCATTTGGAAAACCATTGAGTAATTGAAGTGCAATGAGCCCTGAGTGTTCATACCTGGTCTAAATCCTATCAAAATGTATCTTAAGGAAGTAATCCAAAAGATGAAACAAAGCTTTATAGACCATTACGGCTTCGTGTACAGGAATTCCACGGTAAAACCTAAATGCTCACCAGTAGGTGTGTGGCTTGAGTAAAATAAGGTGAGTCCATCTGAGAGAACATCATGCAATAATTAAGAATGCTTGTGAAGGGTTTATAGCAACCTGTCAAAGTATTTAGGCTACAAAACTGAATAAATAATACCATTGTGAGGAACAGAAAGCCTCCACGACATATGTCCAGAAAAGAATATAATAGAATACAGAAATACTCAAATTTAAACACCACCAATTGCTAACGGTGCTTACCTATGGTTGAAGGAAATCTGGGTGACTGTTTCCCAAACATCCCATAAGTTTGTGTACTTTTATAATGGAAACCTGATTCTATTATGCTTTTGTAAAACAAGTCAGCTGTAGAGGTGAGATGTTCAAAGAGGTCTCCTACAGTAACAATCCAATCATAGCTAATTCAAGGTGAAACAAATTTGGAAACACTGAATTTTTGAATCTCACCTCCTGATCCAGAACACAGAAGATACCAGTTGGCTGCCTGCTTGTAAAGCATCTCTTTTGGTCCAAAAGACTGCACTTAAAAAATGAAACGAAGAGCCAGAACTGTCAGTTTTCAGCTACCAGACTATAGGCTGAGTCAAAGAGCCGTCACAGACACCCCCATTTGCCGAGGTTCCTTCCCTGGAAGGAAGTGCGCCATGCCGTGCCTTCAAACAGGCACATGCGGCTGGACAGGCGTGGATGGAACTGGACGCTTCTCCTGCCCCAGATCAGCCCCAGTCACAGCATTCTCCTTTCTGTGCACTTGAAAGCTATTGTCTCTAGGTTTTTGACCCTGCTCGAGCAAGATTTTCTGGAGTGAGCCATCTGGTTCTGGGAACGAGGAGCCATCAAAGGCCACATGCAGGATGCGGGAGGAGGGGAACGATTCTGTCTGAGCGACGAGCTCATGGGATATGTTCTAAGTGGCTGAATGCTGTCCAGTTTTGAATAAAGTGACACTCGGGTGACCTAAACAGGTGACATGGTGGCGGCAGCAGCAGCAGCAGGGTAAACGGGGCAGGGATGTGGGCTCTTGGGGTGGGCACGCTCAACAACCATGTGCTCCCCATAAGGCACCTATCCCCTCTTCCATGGCCTGGGAGCTCGCAGAGGGGACAGCACGTGGCTGAGACCCCCAAGGACATAATCACACCGCTGGTTCCTCTGAAACCCAGACGTCACCAAGGGCAGTGGGGAGCGCAGTGTCCTAACCTCAGTCTTGCCCCCGACCTCCTCTTTTCTCACTAGAAGCGCTAGGTCTCCAATTTCCTGACCTAGTCTGCCAGGACTGGGTAAAAGCAGGAAAAAGAGAAGCCACTTAGCCCTAACAACAAAGTGAAAAAAAGGGAGCAAAATCTAGGTGCCTTATTTGGTGCTCTGAACGAGTGGACTTCGAGCACTTTCATTAATTACATTTTTAATGGTAAAACATGTTACTAAAACCCTAGAGAATTACCCCATACATCCCTCTCTGGAAAACTGTTCTAAATATTTACTTGTGTGGTTATCAAATAGGCATGGCAAGGATGGGGTGGGTACTGGGGCCAGGGGGAAATGCCTGCTTGCCTTGACAGTCTTGTCGAAACAAGGAACACTTCTGGGGCCCCCACGTATGTTGGTAGGTATCTCACACCAGCGTTGTCCAAACTCCAGTTCTCCAACCTGGTCACTCTCAGGGTAAGCGAGGGGCCACCAGCAAGGCTAAAACTTCATTAATATGGAGCCCATGAACTAATTCAAACCGGGCTGCGCTAGGATTCATTTCTGTGCCGGGCATCAAGGAGGAATGGTCTGCCGAACGACTGTGGTGGAGAAATCATGGGGGGAATGTTTAATTGCTGGAAGGAAAGAGATTCTTTTCAGGCTCGCTTTACATCGAAGCGATCCATCTACCAATTACAAGCAAGTTCTTATCCAGACATTAAAGCAGGCAACCGCCCGTGTTGGCAACCAACCAAAAACTGCTTATCTCCAGCCTTCCGTAATTCCAGACCGTTTCCTGATCCGCCCTGGCTTCCTGCCTAATGCACGTGCATTGCTTTTTCTGCCCCCACTTTTAGCCCCTAGCTTACCCTGAGACCACGGGAGATGCCCGCACAGACACACATGGGCAAGGTGGCGAGCAGACCTTTCACCACCTGGGGAGGAAGAGGCCATCTGGCTTCCATCCACATGTGTCCTGCTAAACATCATGACTGCTGAGCGCCGCGCCCCCGCCCCCGCCCCCCCGAGAGGATCCAGTTCTAACGACAACCCCATTCTATCCCTTACGTCTGAAATATTCCAGAAAAGAAGACAGTCAGGAGAAGGAGATGGGTGAAGCTGTAATGTCAGCCAACACTTTTTTAAAAATGGAGACTCGTACAAAACGGTGTGTTCCCACGGCAAACCAAGCATTCACTGTCCCCACCCCCCAACGCCCCGTCAGCCAAGCTCAGGACCCTGGCTAATTAAGTAGTCTCAAGTGGGAAGCTGTGAGCTCAAGGGTTGTTGTTTGGCTGTGGGCGGAGGGGCTTGCAGCGGAGGCTCCGACCACCGCCCCCACAACGGCGTGCGTGGTCTAGCAAGTCAAAGCTAATGCAAGGAGCAGAGCCACAGCTGACCGGCCCAGCTGACCGGGCCTCCCCTCCATCGTGTGCACCCACGGCCCTGGGCTCACGTGTCCTTTTGCCGCATTAACATTCTGTCTGGGTTCTGCCTTCACACTCGGCAAGCCTAGCGCAGTCTGTAAATAAGGAGGCGAAGGGCAGGGAGGGACGCCAAGGAAGGGTTTTTCTCCCACGTGGTGTAGAGCAACAAAAAGCCAGTTTACTAACGTGATCTGAAAAGACCCAAGGAAGATCGGATGTGCCCTCGCATCTCCCTTGAGGAAGGCTCCTGCTGGTGGGAGGTGACTGCTATTCCAATTCTTCCAAATGCATCTTTCTAAAAACGTAGATTAAACTTTCAAAAATAGCTTTGATGCTCCTCCAACTCCTCAGCACATTTCCCTCCCTCCTGCCCCCACCCAATGGCTTAAAAAAATACCACGCCAGGAACTTATATTTGGCTCAAATTTGCTTAGCACACCGAAGCTAAATGCAGCTTATACACTGATCTTGTTTCCAAAACCGCTTACTTGTACACGTATGAGGCTGTAATGGAATGATTTATGGTTTTCGTTGAGATCTTTTGCTGCTGATTTTCGGAGATCTCTCTGGGGTGATTATTCTTGGATATTTCTACGTCTGTGAACTGCACAACTCCTGACAGATGTTCACTCCTTCTCGGGGAGCCTCGTGTTAACTGATTTACACATTTCGTTCATTTAAACGTTCAATAAGCACCCAGGAACCATTAAGCATGGCAGGGCGTATGAAACTACTGATGAAGGCAGAGGCTTCTGTCCTCAAAGAACTGATTCTTGTTCTCACTCATCTGACGAGCCAGAAGATGAGCTGCCATGATCAAATTTACTGGCAGAATCACACTTCCCTGGTCGGAAGCCACGTCGTGCGTGTTTGCAAATGCATCTGATCTAGCCCTTTAGCAAGAGGGGCTTGCTATTAATTCCTGGAACAGAAATGGCCTTGGCCTCGGAGAATGGCTGGATTCCATCCATCCATCCCCAAACTGAATCACAAGAAGGTAGGCTGACTCCGCAAGGGCAGGGATTTTTGCTTGTGGGGTTTGTTTTCCTGCTTCTGTTTCCACTAGTGTTTCTCTTTGTAAGGACATCTACAGATGGATGGCTTCTCTGCCCTCTGGGGAAGTTTCTGTGGCACCTGGCCTGCAGGGGCTCGGAGGCCCAAGCTGGGTTTCTATGTGCAGTAGAACCACTCTGAATTTCGATGTGGTGACCCAGAAAGTGGGGGTAATAAAACCGGCTCCAGGGGATTCCTGGGAGAAGTCAGCAGGCTGGTAACATAGGAAGGGCACTTCCTAGGCAATGCTGGGCACTCCGGGGGCTCGTGCCTTCCTGCCTAGTGGACAGAGACATCAGAGACGGCGAGCCCTGGCTGGGGGGAGACAGGGTGACCAGCACTTGGGGAGGGTACCAATGAAGCTTCCAGCAGCTCCCACAGAGTCACTGCATAGTTCTGGGCAGGGCCCAAGCACATTTTTCAGCCTTGGTTTCTTCCCTGTGAAAATGCTTTCTCAAACTGAAAACTACTACAAAAAGGTACACCATGACCATAAAGGGAATTAGATGGCATTATTTTATTCAAAGATCCTCTCCTCTGATAGCAGCGTTCCCAGCTTGAACAACAGGATACACACATTTTAAAAACTGACCTCTGAGAGCCTAATTAGAAGAAGGATAAACTCCCAGGAACAGCATTCTATTCTATTCTACTATTTTATTTTATTTTGCTGCAAGGCTAAATATAGGTTAAGGGGAAGAAAAGAACCGCTGGGATATGCATTCATGTATCTTATAATTAAATACTTCAAGGAGGATTTGGCCCGACTGGCACCGCTCCACAGAAACGCCTTATCTCGTCTGACTGGAAAATCACGCTGGCTTTCCGGGAGTGCAATTTTCCTGCAGGTTTCGGGGGGCAAAGGCCCTCACGGCTGGCCTGCACGCCACCTGGAGGGGTCTGAGAACAAAGACGGGGCGGCCTGCAGTATTTCCCACAACTCGGCAAGTTGGAACCTTATCATTTTCATGTCACCAGAACGTTCATTCACCACCCAGATTCAGGTTTACCCTTTGTGTCTCAGGCAAGAAAAGGGAAGGTGGGGGGGGGCGGGAGGGGAGATGCTTTTAATTTGGTCAGACCGCTGCTTATCGGTCTTAGTCACAGCCACTAATGCAGTGGAATTATAAATCCTCCCACAATGGTCTTATCAACCAGGAGCCACATGTGGCGGCACGGGACCAAGGCTTTTCAAGGGGGCCCCGAGAAAAGCTGTGCCTCGGCTGCTGAGGAGATGCTGGATACGTAGAGAAGGAAGACGCAGGCCTGGGGAAGATGGAGAGGAAGCCAGATTGCCCCCCCCACACACATCATGTCCTGGCCCCCTCAGAACAAGGATGGGCTCTTCCTGTGGGAAGAAGTCACAGGACTTTGTCGCCTGGATGCCGTGTCCCTGACCTCCCCACGATGCTGGGCGTTTTCACCAGCTCACGGCCCATGTCTCCTTGTCTCCCCCACTGTTCTTCCTCACGGCCACGCTCATCCAAGCGGGGGCTCAGCCTTTCCCTAATTCCCTCAACTCACAAAAGCCACAGTCAGAGGCTGTGACTTGTAACCCCGTGCTCATCCCTTTATGCGTTTCAACAACATCTCCAGTGGGCATCCATCACACGACAGGTGCTTCTCCAGGTGTTTGGGAGAAATGTGTCAACACGACAAAAATTTCTGCCCTCACCAAACTCACAGGTTAGCAGAGCAGGCAGACAATGAGTGTAATAAATAAATAAATAAAATATGGAGTCTACCACTTGTTGGAAGGAACTAGACCATCACCAAAGACCCCCAGAGCATGGGAAGTGGAATGCAGAGTGAGCAGGGGTGCAGGTAGGAAGGGTGTTGCAGTTACAAACAGGACAGTCAGGTGGGTGATGCATCAAGAAGGAGACACCTGAGAAAGAACTGAAGATGGACCCTTGGATGTTTGGAAGGAGCATGCTCTAAATGGAAGAAAGAGCAAGTGCAAAGGCCCTGGGGTGAGAGAGTCCTGCCATGTTTGAGGAACAGCAGGGGGCTTGCTCTTTAAAACTCAATGGAACACAAACCGAATACACCCGGCGAGTAACCTTCCTGGAAATGGTCCAACTGAGGCAGCTCTAGGAACTCACATACTAAACTCCTCTTCACAGAATGCCCTACAGCAGTGGCTTGTTATTAAGTAGAGAAACTAACACAGTGGACCAGGGCCAACATAAAATTAAAAGCAACAGAATATATTACACATATCAAGGCATGGCATATACAACACATTCCTCTCTGTACACTTGACTGTGATATAGAAATTACTTCTTATTGTCAGTTGGAGTCAATAGAACTCAAAAGCTACTAATCCACAGGCTACCTTCTACTAAGCCCCAGACTGCCCGCCATGGGGCAGTGTCTTCTGTCCTCGGCCCCTGGGAGCATGTGCCCAAGAGAATCCCAGATTCCTTCTAAAGTAGGCTCAAGAAGTGAAGCCCAGAGAGAGGGAAACACTTCCTCACCCACCAGACATCGCCTGTCTCAGGGATGAGTAAAATAGAGACCCTCTTCTTCCTCCAGAGATCAACACCCTGCTTCCTGACCAGGGCTCCCTTTTCTTATCATGACCTTCCCCCCCGCCCCCCACAAAAGGGTGGGGTCTAACTCACAGGCAGTTCACGGGAAAACAGCTCCCTGGTCCGACCAATGTCCATCTGTTCTCTTGCCCAAGGACTCATGCCTCAGCTGGGATTACTGGACGGAATTATGACGAAATAAAATGAAATGTAAATGAAATGAAATAAATGAAAATTTAAATGAAATAAAATGAAATTTAAGAAAGCAGTAAAAGCACACTGCTCCTGAGTGGCAACGTGGGAAACTCTTCAGTCAACTGCCCCGATTTTTTCTTTTCCAACAAAACCAACTTTGTCTGGTCGCCCCCAGAGGGTTCGCTTTATCTGGACAACTGATGTCTAGTTTTTGTAATATATCCTCTGCTAAGCAGGGAATTATTAAATGTTCCCAGTTAAAGGTGTGAGGGGGTAGAAGGCAGGGGTGGGCATGCTCTGTGACAGCTCCGGGGGCGTAGGAGACTCCGCGTAGAATCTGGAGACCCCACTGGCCCCTTACAGCACGAGCCAGACTATCCTGAACAAGGCCCTCTTTTTCCAGCAGGAGACCCAATAGACTGCTCTTAATAGAATTTTTTAAATTGCTTAAAATTGCTGCTTCTATTCCAGGCTGAAAATTACAGCCCTCGCTCTATTTCCCATCCTCTCCCCAGAGTTCCTCGGAGCCCCCGAGGAGATCTGTACTAACAACGACATCATCAACAAAACCCGAATGTACTCTGTGCGAGGAAAAATATTTGCAGCTTTTCAACCAGATCCAAAGAGGCTGTGACTGACACACAGCCTCTCCCAAATGGATTGAGCCTTTTCTCTCTCTCTTTCTCTCTCTCCTTCCAACATGGTAAAAAAAAAAAAAAAAAAAAAAATTACCAGTGTGATTTATGTTCCTTTCTGAAAACATTACAAATCAAACGCTAAAAATCTTTGAAACCTTATCGCGCTGAAGATGATGAATACTGACCTTCCTCCTTTGTCATCCCACCAGTCGTGTGGGTGGCGTGAGGTGGGAGGGAGGTGGCTGATGAGTAAGTCATTGTTTCCAAATAATGCTGCATCAGAGGACGTGTGTTGAGACTATTCCCCACTTAACGTCCCCTCGAGAGAAAGCTTTGTGCGGGTAAACAAACAAAACCCCATCTGTGTGTACTTACAGACGCCAGGTCTTCAGAACGTGGTGCACTGCAGTGAGATTCAACGCCTTGGGGAGACCCAAGGTCCTTCAGCTCATGCTGACGACAACAAATGGGGGAGGGGGGCACTGCTCCCAGTGGCCCGGGACCACCTGGTCCTTGTTCTGCCAGGCTCCTGGCCTCATCCAGGGTCCCTCTGGGCAGAGCTGGCTGAACACACCAGGACTTTGTGCAGTGACCAAACTGCTTGTAAGTTGGGGATGGCGTCCCCCCTTGGAGGTAACTAACTCCTTCTGACTCTGTCTTGAAGCCCCAACCCCAGCCAAGATGGAAACTATAGGACTTTTTACCCCAAGTGCTTAGCATTCTGCAAGATCACAGGACCTCCACTCGGTCTTCCTCAATTAAAGAGCCAAGGATTTTTGAGCCGAGCTGCACACCGGGATCGCAAGGCTCCACCCCAGGCCAGCGGAGTCCAGCGCTGGGAAAACGGCTCCCTGGCGAGTCCAACATGCCACCAGCACTGAGAAGGCTGAAGAGGTGAAAGGTCAGGCACCGACCTGTCTAGGAATGCAGTGCCCACGCCCCCGCACAACTCAGCTCAAAGTCCCTTCTCCTGGAACCCTGCAGGTGGCCTTTTGGCTACTGTGGCAGCACCGTGAAGTGAGGAGGAAGCTGGGTCTGGGGCTTTCAAGGGCCCAGGCTAGGCTCCCAGAGAGGATTTTTTACCACAGGCATGTCCACTCCTCTATCTGCCAACTGTAAACGTTTGCCTGACCACGTCCTACAAGCCCGATACCCCTGACAACACAGGAGTGAACAAGACAGCCTTCCTTCTCCTCAAGTGATGGGTATGAAGGGTATGATGGGTATGAAGGGATGAGAATACACCACCCCAAAACAGGCCACTTTGGCTTCAGGATTATTTTGAGCGGAGGGTGCTGAGCAACGGTAGACGCAGGAAGAGCTCTTTGCCGCTCTATCTGCCTAAAAGCATCATGAGAGACTATGGACTCTGAAAAACAGTCTGAGGGGTTTGAAGTGGCGGGGGGTGGGAGGTTGGGGGACCAGGTGGTGGGTATTATAGAGGGCACGGCTTGCATGGAGCACTGGGTGTGGTGAAAAAATAATGAATACTGTTTTTCTGAAAATAAATAAATCAATTTAATAAAAAAAATAAATAAAAGCAACATGTAAATTTCCCTCTGTAGAGGTGACATCATCTCCCCTGTGAGGTGTCCTCTGCTCTTACACCAGAACACAGAACACCTTTTAACCACCAGAGACAGAGAAGACACCGAGATGAGTCTGTATAAACAGCCCTGACTCAGGAACCCTTACCTATCATTAACTTCCCATATTTTCACCTTCCTACCATTTACCACCCCTAAAAGCCCACACCTTTTTCTTTTGTCTGGCCACTTCTTCACAATTTATCATCCTTGGTTAGAATGGCATGGAAACCCCCAGGTCTTGACACATCTTTGGATTTTCAGTTCTTTTCTGTGAAGCCCCCATGCACACAAAGTTTAAAATATTAATATTAATATTTTTTTTCTCTTGCTAACCACTCTTTTGTCTGTTTAATTTGCAGGCCCCTGTGAATCACCTAAGAAGGTACAGTTCTTCTATCTCCTGCCAGTAACTGTGCTGCTTCTCTCATTTAATCCTTGCCACTAGTCTACGAGGTAGGTATTATCATGTCCATTTTGCAGAGGAAGAAACCCAGGCTCAGAAACGTTAAGCAGCTGTCCGGGATCACAAAACAAGGAGCTGACACCAGTTCGACTTGTCTGAACTCTGGAGCCAGACTGGGAAGAAAATAGGCAGCAAAAATGAACTCAGGAGCAGGGGCCCCTGAGTGGCTCTGCCTTCGGCTCAGGTCATGATCCCAGGGTTCTGGGATCGAGCCCCGCATCGGGCTCTCTGCTCAGCAGGGAGCCTGCTTGCCCGCCTCCTTTTCTCTGGCTACTTGTGATCTCTGTCAAATAAATAAATAAAATCTTAAAAAAAAAATGAACTCAGGAGCAGAGGCATCAGTCAACAAAACTACTGCTTAACAGGGTTGTCTCAAAACAGAGTTTTTCATTTCAATTCTTTAAACAAAAGAGAAAGAAACTCAAATAATTTAGAATTCTTAATGACATTTTGAGGCATAGCATCAAACAGCCTGAATAAATAATGAATGTCACGGAAAGGACGCCGGGCAGAGGGACTGAACCACACGCAGCCAGTGCCAAGCGCAGGCTGCAAAGAGCAAATACTTGACAGCACGCTCTGTGGGTTGTTAACAACATCTGAAAATCTTTCGAGATCAGCAGGTTTCCTAGACAGCCGCGATCCACTCTGAGGAGCCTGTCAGCCCCCAGTTAATTCCTGATCAATGAGAAGCCCGAGGACGGTGAGTAAACCAGCTTGGACGTGGAAGAGTCATGGGTCTGAGGTCAGGGGCCACCCGTGTCCTAGCTAAGGTGGGGAGAGAGAGGATGAAGCAGGGGAATGAGGAAGGGGTAGATGCCCGAGGAAGAGGAAAGAAGGGAGAACAAGGAGCACAGGCAGAGCCTGAAGACAGGACGTGCACCTAGGAGAGGCACATGTGGTGGGAGGCCACAGGGCAGCTGCTTGGGGTCAGCTGGTGATCCGTTTATCATGGAAAACTTGGTCCCAAAGGAGGTCACTGTGGGATGGACACAGATGTCCCTCTGTGTCTTAGTCAGTCAGATGTGATCATAAACTACCAGAGACCAGGGAGCTTGTGAGTAATAGAAATGGGTTTCTAAGTTGGTTTTGGAGGCTGGAAGTCCTAGAATGGGGTGCTCGCCTGTTTGGGTTCTGGTGAGAACCCACTTCTGGGTTCTACATTTTCATGCATCCTCACACAGGAGAAAAGAGAAAAAAGCTGGCTCTCTGGATGTCCTTGCGAGGGCACTAATCCCATTCATGAATAGTGCCATCCTTGTGACCCAATAACCTCCTGAAAGCCGCGCCTCCCCACGTAATCGCACTGAGATTACGGTTTCAACGTATGAATATGGGCGGTGGGGAGGAAACACCAACATTTAGCCTTTTTAAAGTTCCTTTATTTTTAGTCATCTGTACACCCAACCTGGGGCTCAACTCATGACTCTGAGATCAAGACTCATATGCTCTTCGGATGAGCCAGTCCTACAAGCATGGAGTCTTTAATGCTCTGACACAGGCTCTCTCACCAGGATGGACGGTGAAACATACAACAGATTCCCGACCAGGTGACCTGCTTGACCCAGCCGCAGCTCCTGGAAAGGGTTGGCACAGGAGCACGGAGGTGGGTTCTTTGGTCAGTTTAGTTCAGGACCCACTGGTTGGACAACATCAAACAGATTTCTTTTCAGCAGCATTTCTCTAAATCTCTTGCATGATTTCTAAGAGGAGGATGGTATCTCCCACATTAGGTGACCACAGGGGGAGCGTTGCAGATTTAGGGTTTTAAAGGCAGAGCGGAAAGACCCCCTTCCTCCTTGGTAAGGTTTGTTGGTAAGGTTTGTTTTAGCAACCTATTGTCCCCATAGCCTGATGGCAACACATTGTCTGTGGTCACCCGGTCTGTCAAAAGGAGAGACAAATGAGAAACGAAATGTACCGGGACTTTCCAGAGTGCTGTCCCAAGGAACCGCCAGAACGCCCTGACCCCAACGCCCAATCATGCCTGAATCAAATTGATCAATTAGACTCCTGTAACCATGCATATCTGCCTCTGTAGGATCGCTTCCCGCCACGGCTTCCCGCCAGAACAAACCGTTACAGTGCCTGACAATGCTTGATTTAGGTTAACCAATCAGCTCCCTGTAACCAAGCATCTGCTTCTGTAAACTCACTTCCCGCCACCCCAACCTTGTCCTATATAATCTGCTCCCCAACTTAGCCCGGCGCGCTCAGCCCACAAAGGCTGATGCGTCCGCAGGCACCTGTGTGACCAATAAACCTCTTGCAATTTGCATCCAGTGGAGGCGTGCTGTTTGATTCTTGGGTGCGGCTCCAGGATCTTTCAGAGCCTTAGGAAAGCTAATTGGGCCCAGGAGAAATTGGTGAGGCCCCAGAGCCCTTGGGCTGTGCCCTGTAAGGTCGTGTCTTCTCTTGCACACTAAAGGTGAGAGGCACCATTTATGTATTCTGCCTCCCCTGCAGCCTGGGGACATGGGCGGCGGCAGCAGAATGAGTATATTCTTCCCATTTCATTGCACTTGGTGTTTGAAGTGTGACTTCCAGTAGGTGTGATATTCTCAGGGACTAAAACTGGGACTCCACCTGGAGACTGACCTTCTGAAAGAATGCCAGAAATGTAAGGGAACATTCTGGATCCCTGCATCACCTCTACAAGAGGAGCAGGCAGAGTCTCAGGGACAACTGAGTGGTGCAGATGGAACCAGGACCCAGGGCTGCTGACCCTCAGTCTGAGCTCCTTGCCCTGCTCTGGCTGCCCTCCTGCCCATCTCCTGTGGCTCCTCTTGGAGCCGTGGTTGGATGGAGCAACTCCAACCAACATTTAAAAATTCAAGAGGAGCCGTGACCTTGCGCTGTTGGGGGCAAGGGCAGTGAAGTCCACCTCCCCATGGCTGCCCAGCCTCTTGTTGGTCTCTGACGACACCACCGCATTACTTATCTTGTAAAAGAAACAGTAACAGGAAAGCAAGCCACAGAAAACTCCCCAAGGCTGGGAGGTTAAATGGCTGCCAGCTCCGTACCACCGGAGCAAACAAATGGGTGTTGCCCTCCCTTCTCCTTTCTTCAAGAAGCAGGGAAGAAAAACAGCAGAAAGGGAGCATTTCGGAAGTGGGTCACTGGGATTGTGATGAGATGTTCCATGCAGTCATTCAAAATGAGAGACTGGCTAATCAGATCACGTCCTTGGTAACTGGGTCTACATTTACAGCAACTTTACAGGCTGACCCAGAAACAGACAAACCACGATAATCCAGAGGGAGGCCTCAGTGCCCCTGAGGGGAGAAGGAGGCTCACTGGTAAGTCTGGGTGGATGAGCCAGCAGACAGGGCAGGAGGTCTGGGTGAAGTGGAGATATCCCCCAAGGCTTTCAAATGAAGGTTCTCTCCCACAACAACCAGAAACCAGCCAATGGTCACACAGAAACCTACATGAAATTTATACACCTCACTGGACAATAACTCTGGTTCCACCTGGACCCATGTGGTCCCATGGCAATGGCAGATGGCATGTACTTACTCTTGGAGTCTTAGTTCAACACGTATTTTCAGTGGGTTGTCTCCTTGCCAGGAGGCCCTGTTCTCAGAAGTGGGGGCACAGTATGAACAACACAGGGCTCCTATACTCACAAAGCTCACGCTGATCAAGCATCTTCTCTAGCCCTGGTGTCTCACTGAATCCTCAGGTATGAATATCCCCTTTGTTGGGGACAGGGATATTTGTTGCTCAGAGCAGGGAGATAATTTGCGCTGAACACACAAGAAATGATAAAGTCAAGACTACAGCTGGGGGAGCAGGGCTCCAGAGTCTTCATTCACAAGCCCTCAGCATTCATGCTTCCCTTGAAAGAAGGAAAAAGACTGATTGTGCCCTGGACTTAGAACTCATTTCTCTCCAAGTTCAGGATCCCCCAGGTGTGACAGTTTACCAGGAGGACTTGCAGGCCTTGGCATTTAGCTCTACTCATGGTTACAGTTTATTACAGGGTGGAAAGCAAACTGAGCAATGGAAAAGGCCTGTGGAGTAAAGTCTGCGGGAAACCAGATGAAAGCTTTCCAGAGTCCTCTCTCTCTCTCTCTTTTTAAGATTTTTTTTATTTGAGAGAAAGAGAGTGCATGAGTGGGGGCAAGGGCAGAGGGAGAGGGAGAAGCAGACTCCCCATGGAGCAGGGAGCCTGATGTGGGTCTCAGTCCCAGGACCCTGGGATCATAGGCTGAGCTGAAGGCAGATGCTTAACTGGCTGAGACCCAGGTGCCCCTCAAGAGTCGTCTCTAGGGGATGCACACAGATATACTTAAAACCCCTAGCAATGCGGTGTAGTTACACAAGGGAAATACTGTTCATTGGGGAAGCTCATTAGAGAACCCCTGCCCAAGGTTTTTACTGGGGCTGGTCAGGCAGGCACCCTCTGCCTAGCGTGTACCACAGGTCCAGGCTCCCAGAAGGAGGGTGTCCAGCATAAACCGCACGGTTTATGTAAACACATTACGCCCAGTGAGCCTCTGAAGTGGTCTGAGTTCCCTCAGGGGGTGTCTGGAAAGTCAGTATTCCTTGGTTCTGCCACTTTGACGATCGCTCAGCCATGGGGAGTTTGATGGCACTGGCTTGGGAAGAGAGGTGGTAACCACAGATGACACTGCAGACGTTGGTCACTCTGGGGTCAACTCCTCAGTCACCCAGCTGTCAGGGTTGGGGTCAAGTCTAAGAAACTCTTAGCACCCCTAGTCCCTTAGTTTATGATCCAGACTTTCCTTGTAATGCTACCAAGAGAGAAGATAACAGACTTAAGGTGTCCCATGCTTTCCAGGAGAGGAACTGTATATTTTGCTTCTTACAGCTCTATTTATTGATTTTAAAGCCTAACTTATTCATTTGAACCCATGCTAACAATACCCAAGTCTCTACGACTGTGTAAGTGGTACTCAACAGGATGAACAGTTTTGGCCAATGAACATTTCTTAGGCTCAAAAGAGGAGTGGGAAGACTACAAGGGAGTCAGATGGGGGACCATGACATCACCCAGGTTTAGCATGTACTATAAGGATAATTGAATGACATGGAAAGAACACGAGCTTTGGAAACAGACCTGAGTTCATTACTGCCCAGCCCCCATCACTTACTGACTAGAGCTTTGGTAAGAAACCTAACCTGTGTAGTCTTAGTTTTCTCATCTGTAAAATGGAGGTGACAGCATCCATCTTCCAGGGCTGAGATGATCTAGGTTAAAGGGCATGGCAGCGTGACCAGCAGTGCCCCGTCCTGTATTTGATGCAAACAGTGGCCCCTATAGTTGGTGGTGTTACTGTGAGTCGGCAACCCAGGAGAGCATTAATTTGTCTGATCCATGCTGTAATTCAGAAGTCATTCACCAATATGATTACGGTTCACCGAAAGGAGACGTTTGGATGAGAACTGGAACAACTGGAGATCTTTCGCCTGGCTGCATCTGGAACAGCATTCCAGGAAGAGGGAAAAGCACGAGCCAAGGGTAGAAACCCAAGGAGTACCTACAGGCAATGGGGAACATCCCAGACCTGGAGAATTTTCACTCTCAAGCAAGAAGCTCAGTTTTATGCTGTTGGCACAGAAAGGAGGATCATCAGGATTGGGCTTGAGTCAAGGGGACTGGAGGTAGGAGGAGGAGGGGCAGGAGCCCCATCAAGAAGCTAGTGTGAAGGCAGGATGCAAGGGCAGTCAGTTCAGCAGGGGATTTTTAAAAGGACCCAGTCACGCCTCATCCATTCGGCCAATCATGTTCTCATCCTGGGATAGGTCATGTCTAGGTGTGTAAGACAGACATGGGCACCAGGAGGTGGCGTGGCTCTTCCCTGGAGAATGTGACACCACCATTCCGGGCAATGACCCATACCAACAGTCCCAGTGGTAATTTCAAGAAAGCGGTTTCTGGGAATGGAAAAGGATCCCCCACTCTTTCTGCCTCCCCTATGGCACTCCCCAACTCCACCACCCACCCCCACCTCAGGCGTAACGTACAGAAAAGCAACACTGTAAAAATGAAGTAGGGCTCCTCTTTCTCACTCAGCAACGCGAGGGTCCTGGGGAGACCAGTGCGGGGCCCCCCTCAAAAGCCCTGCTCTCCACAAGAGTGGCACCTGCCTCAGCACCCCTGGTCGGCTCATGCCCTCACCCCCAGTGGCTGAGTCACATTGTCTGAGATGAGCGAAGCAGGACAGGGTAGCGCTGCGAGGCATAGACCCCTGAGCACCAGCACAGAAGCGGACATGCAGCCCCGACATTTTTAACGAGAAGTAAACAGGAGCCAGGGTCAGGCTCAGACTCGCTCTCTTCCTCACCGCTCACCAGCCTGCAGATAGTGCTATGCAAGGTCAGTGACTCGGCCCAAGATCGTGTCTCTGGAATCATTTGTCTTTTTAGGGCCTTCCAAATTGGGTTATTCTGTCTTTTCCTTTCTATTTACCACATGCTGATACTTTCCTCTCTTTTTTCCTCTCGATTTCTACCAACTTCATTTTGTCCAGGGAAGTTTCCACATTTGCTACTCCAGGCTCTTTCCATTCTTATAGATTTGATTTGAGATTTCATCTCCTTATTTCTATACAGTCTGTTGACATTGTGTCTCCTCCCTCCACCCAGTCCTGAATGCCTGCTCGCTGCCAAGCAGCCTGCAGAAAGCCCACCTCCCCGGCCCCCCAAATGGGGTTAAATACTCCCCTTTTCTACCACATTGGTACTCAACAGAACTCCCCTGTTGGCCTTGGTCTGTTCCTCTTTTGAGGCTCTGAGTTTCTTGAGGGCCCACATCTTATTTCTCTTTACAATCCCAGTGCGCAACATGGGGAACAGTTCATGGGAGGTGCCAACGCTAGCTAAATGGATGGCTAAGCAGAGGGATAAACGAGGGTCCATTTTGCTGACTTCAGTTGCCCCTTCTAGAGCACCTACCGCCACAATCTATCAATCTATAACAAAAGCTTTGAGATACAATGTTATTTCAGGTCATTGCCAACAATGTCTGCCTACTCAAGCCACAGGGACCCATTCTTTACCACGCTGGTGATGTGTGGGCAGCAGAAGACAACTGAATTCTCCATGCCCCTCAGAACCTGGAAGATAAGGTTCAGGAGACTTGCTGGGGTGGAGTCAGCCCAGGGCAGCTCCCCCACTGATGCAAGGGCCCAGGGGTCAACAGGACCTAGAGTTGACCGATCCAAGAGATCGGAACGCCCGAAAACGGGTCTATGTTCCTCCTCTTGTTGGCCATCTCTCGGACTTCTACTTAGACTGCCAACCCCCTTGCTTCTACACGCTTCTCATCACAACTGCTATCAGACTCACGCCTTCCCTCTGGTCCCGTCAGTAAATCTAACTGTCAGAAGGATGTCCCTGAAGTAAGCAAAGAGAGAAAGATAATACAGGTCGCAGCGTCCCAGCTAAGGAACAGAAAGGCTGGATCTGCCGCTAAATGAAGAGCAATGGCCCAGGGTCAGCAGAGAATTGTGGAGAGGAAAACAGACTGAGTGCATCAGGATGGGAGCAAAGCATCCACACACACACCCTCCTTTCCTCGTAAAGCCCTGAAATGACGGGGGAGGAGTTCAAACACGAACCACACAGGGGTGCGAGACCAAGAGCACATATGTCATCACCAGTGCCCCAATTTATAGTTTTCTTTTTGCCTTTCTGTGTTTCCTACAATCCCTATGCCAGCTTGTACCACTTACAGAAGAGGGAAAAGAAATAAAATATTGTGGAGAAAATAAAAGAACAGGTTCTAGAGACCCAAACTGGCAGCTCCCGCCTGCAGCCCCACAGGGCACTCAGAAAGCCGGGTACTGCTCTGAGGGGCGGGGAGAGGTCAGAGTCCCAGAAGCTCGGCACCAAATAAACTGCGGTGATAGATCAATTAGGACCATGACCATATGAGGGGGTATTTGGAACAAATGTATAGCGTTAGGAATTTTTAATGACTTTGAGAAAATGCCCATGATACTATGTGTAATGGGCTGAAATGTGTCCCCCAAAGGATAAGTCCGAGTCCTAACCCCTGGTTCCTGTGAACGCGACCTTATTTAGAAGTAGGGTCTTTGCAGACATAACTGAGTGAAGGACTGGATTTAGGACGGGCCCTCCATGCAGTGAGCGGAGTCCCTGTGACAGTAGGGACGGGGAGATGGGAGGCAGGACAGATAAAGACGGGAGCAGAGAGCAGTGTGTCTACAAGGTAAGCAATGCCGAAGATGGCTGGGAGCCACCTGAAGCTGGGAGACAGGCATGGGACAAATTCTTCCTCACTGCCTCTGGAAGGAACCAATCCTGACGGCACTTTGACTTTGGACTTCCAGCCTCCACACCTGTGAAAGGACACATCTCTGCTATTTGAAGCTCTGAGTTAGTGGTCACTTATGGCAACCCTAGGAAACCAACACACTATGAGGAGCAGAAGCAGCTTCCAGAACAACCGTGATGCCAAAGAAGTGGGCAGTGGGTGTGGGTTATTGCTTTTATCAAGAGAGACAAAGTTCTTAAAAATACACAAGCAATTTGCCATCTTACCACTGATGATCTGCTAACAGCAAAACCTTGCTGCTACGTTATGGTTCTTACTCACCAGATGCTTGATCTTCAAAATAATCTGGGAAGGTGAGAGCACTGGGGACATTATACAAATGAGCAACTTGAGGGTGATCAAGAAATCGACCTGGTGGCTGAGTCTGACCTCACAAATCTGGGTCCCTTGGTGCTTCTTACCAGCTCCTGTCCATTTGGCTATTTACCTAGTTGCTGTGGACCGAACTGCAATTGTCCCCACCCTCACCCCCAAATCCACATGTTGAAGTCCTAACCCCCAGCGCCTCGGAATGTAACTGTATTTGGAGACCAAGGTCTTTAAGGGGCGGTTAAGTTAAACTGAAGTCTTAGGCTGGGCCCTAATCCATTCTGACTGGTGTCCTTACAAAAAGAGGAAATTCGGACACACAGGACAGAAGAGACATCAGACACACACCCAGAGGGAAGACCATGTGAGGAAACAGACAGAAGGTGGCCATCACTAAGCCAAGGAGAAAGGCCTCAGGAGAAACCTGACCATGATCTTGGATGCCGGGTCTCCAGAACCGTGAAACGGTAAATTTCTGTTGTTGAGCCCTGCAACCTGTATCGTGTTACGACAGCCCAGGCTGACCAAGGCACTTAGGGAGGCTGGAACACACGGTCTTTATGCCTGCTTCTCCTCTTCCACTGCCATCCTCTCTGGATTCAAACAGGAAGCAGCAAAGGCATCACTCCAGCTACCGGATTGTTCTACCCCATGAGGTTATTTCTGGGCTAACAATAACAGCCAAGACTTCTGGCAAATCCATCTTCTGCTGAAGGTCCACCGAGCCCAGTGGGAAGGTGAAGTCGTTAAAGCCACATTTGCTAGACGTTCCAGCTCTGGTGGTTTCTCATTTAGAGCCACAGGCTACCAATGAAGCGGCGGGGGTGGGGGGCAGGCTTGGTTGTCTTTCAAGGGGGCTGGGGGGGGGGTGCTCCCAGCAGGCTCAGTTGGTAGAACATGCGTCTCTTGATCATCTCAGGATCGTTAGTTCAAGTCCCACACTGGGCACACAGCCTACTTAAAAAAGCCCCCCCTCCAAAACCCAAAACAAAACAGAAATAAACTTGCGATTCCTCTCTCGGGCCAGAGGAAGCTTTGTGACTTTTAGACAGGAGAGGCAAGGCTGCCAGAGGCAGGGTGTGGTGATGGGGTCACAGGCTCTGGGAGGCGGAAGGGTTCAGACACGGGTTTTAATCACTCCTGTGCTTCGAAGCAAGCTGCTTCCCCAAGCCGAGACTCGGTTTCCTCATCTGGGATCCCTCCCGCCGGGATCCCGCCCGCCTCACTGCTGTATGAATCTGCAATTCACTCAGCCCAGTGCCCACCACACGGGATGTGCTTCTTCAATACTTTTCGTGTGTGTTAATGGGAAGGTTGCACAAATTCAGCTCCTTTTTCAAGGCTATTCAGATCCCACTGGGGTAATTTGGTCGCTTCCCCTCTGCAGTTGCGGGAGCCTGGAGGCCGGGTTTGTGTGTGACTGTATCATGTGTTCAAAAGACTTCGAATTTCCATCCCCAGCCTTGAAAAATCAAGAGCCTCTACAGACAGAGTCCAACCTCCGAGCCCTTTTGAGAACCTGGAAGAGGCAACGACAGAGAGCGCGTGCTCTGCTCCACAACGGTGCCTGGCTGGACCGGAGCTGTGGCTTGCCTCTCACGGAGCGTGTGCCCTCCTGCGTGCCCAGGTCCCCCCTGGCCGGCCACACCGCCGCCCACCAGCTCAGCCTCCTGGGGACATCTGTACCTACGACTCCAGGTGCAGCGAGAAGGGGGCAGGAACCAGACGGGGCAGGGGGGCACCGGAACGGCCATCCCGGAAACTCAGCTCTGACGAAAGGTGGTGTAGCCAGCATTCCAAGTTAATGATGAGCCGCATTTAAAGGAGGCAGGTGAACAAGCTATACTATTAAGATTTCCACTTCGAGACTGGAGCAGTAGCTATTAAAGTGAACATGATTACAATTGCAGACAGCAGAATTACAGAGCCGCGCAGACAGACAGATGGATTTTCTCGTGTCTAGCGCTTCTGGAGCTCGCGTAGCAAATCCAGCAGGGACGTCTGAAGGAGGTCTAGACGGCAGGCCACCCTTTCATCCGAGGACAAACAGCCGAGAGAGGCTCCGGGTGTTCCTGAGGTCAGGGCCGCTCTGACAGAAGGCCCCGGGGGCTGCGAGTGTGGACACTGTCTGCTCAGAACCAGCCCCCAACCCTGAACACCGTGGGATGAACACCGTGGGACGGCTTCCCCACAGAGTGAAGAAAGGAGGAGGGCTGGGAGCAAGCAACAGAGATTTATTTTTCTCAGAAAATGGGACAAATTAGCTTCTGCACATCCTATCTGAGATTCAAGGAAAGATCCCAATCGTATGGCTTAAAAAAAAAAAACAAATCACCGATACTGCAATTTCACAGAGCCCATCGATACTGCAGCCTCAGTGAGAATTTACTGCCTTCAGAAATGCAGATGAAGCTATGCTTTGAGTCTTAGCCTGCCTTCAGCCCAGTTCCGCCCAGTTCTGCCCACTTCCCACGGCCCCGAGGGCACTAGCTAGCTGCCTCTTCGGGTAACAGGAGGAGCTCTGTGCAGACCGTGCCTGTCTCCTCTGGCTGGGGATACTGGGCTCGGCCACGTGTTGTCACAGAAACCGCTATCTGAACACCCTGCCCTCCATCTATACGGGTTAGCTGACATCTCCTTCTCCACGGCCCTGCTCCCTTTACTGACTCCTGACCCCCCAGCCCCTCCAACTCCCCTCACCCTTGAACTCCGGACACCGCATATACCGCAGCCCAGCAAGCGTGCTCAAACTCCATCTACCGGATCTGTCTCAGAGCACGTGACCACTGGGGAGCGAGAACCCTGGGACCTCAGGACCGCTGTCTCCGTTTTCCTGGAGGCAAGCATCCGCTCTCCCACCTCCTCCCCCCAGCCTTCCCGGATGCACATAAAAACCCAATGCCTGCTTTCTCTTTACTTTTATCTTGGCTGTATGCTCTGGGGAGTTTTTACAAAACAAACGAACATGAACTTCAAGGTATGGAGAGTGTAAATCACTGCAGATCCTCCCCAGGCTTCCAAAAGCTACAAACCGCCACTTAGCCAAGGACCAACGAAGAGCCCGGGACAGGTGATAATTCTTATTAAAGAAACACTACCCTACCTCTGCCTTGCATCCTAGCTGAGAGAACATTATCACATCTCTTCACACCATCAGGTCCTCAGGACAGCCCCACTTGACAGGCAGAACCAGGAACACACATGTTATCTCCTTTTGGGGCGGAGACTTAAAAAATATATATACAAAGGGTTTGGGGTTTTTGTTGCTCTAGAGGATTGTGTTTTGGTTGTGTTGCCTTTTGTTTTTATTTTGGCCTTTCCTCTTGGTCTTTTCATGGAGACGGGATATTTGAAAGGGCAGAGGATGGCTAAAGGTGCAAGGTTTGGGTCATTTATATATTTCGGGAGAGGCTTTTGTCTTGGATGGGAAATGGAATCATGGACTCAGCAGGCCCCGGTGGCACAGTCAACCTGTGCCCTTCCGTCCAGATCAGCACCTACTGCCCCTCCTTTCAAATCTGTGATTGGACCAGCTCTTTCCAAATGAAAGAATGCTCCTTATTTATATATAAAAATTAAAAAAAATATAAATATATATACAGAAAAAAATAAATACATGTGTGTATTTATATCCAACAGTACCCAGAATTAAATAGCTAGCATTTGTCACTTTTCATTTATTAAAAAAATATCCAAAGGCCTCCTTACCCAGCCTCTCAACTGCTTTGTCTGCCCATCCCGCTGACTCCACATCATTAATTTCTTGAGTCTGTTTTGCACCTTCGAAGTCCATTTTTAACTACTTTCACATACACATTTCTATCTCTAGTCAAGAGACAGCACTGGCTTGCCAGTGTTTTTTAAAGTGCACGCGAGTGATCTTATTACCACATCATCGATCAACACCTTGTGCTTTTTTAAAAAACTCAAGAGCTACACGGTATTTCACCAAAGGATTTGTTGAATCCTCTACTGATGGACATTTAGACTGTCTGGAATTTTTTCATCATGAGAAACAACGATGACAAGAAAATCCTTAATCACACATATCTTTTCAGAAACATGGCAAGATTTAGTCCAGTGTGACAAGGGACCCTCGCTTTTGGGATCTGCTTTTTTGCCCTGTCGACGGAAATGTCTGAGCTTCTCCTCTAAGCTTACAGTTCCTTGACTTTCCTCTTCAGTGAACTGCCTTTGCTGAGAACAGGTAAGCCACGTTTGGAGGTAACGGGCACAGACTTCCCAGGCAAAACCAATCACTCCTCTCCTCTTGCTCATCATTACTGACTTCTTTTCATGGCTGCCAGAGGGAATATTTACTTTTCCCTGGCATGGCCCTTAGCCCAATAAGAGATCTGTCACTTTCCAGGCATTTCCAAGGACGTCAGGCTGACCCCACTCCTGGCACAGCCGTCAGGGCTGCAGAACCAATCGCCACCCAGAGCCCAAGTCTACAATTAAAGAGCATCCTGTCAGCCCCGCTGGCTTCCTGCGGCCAAGGCTTTGGGGAGAAGAGGCGGTCGCACCCGTTCTTTCTGCACTAGTTCTTCCCACATCCGTTCACAAAGGGCACTCCCAGCCTCCCTTCACTCTCCTCTCCTTGAGACAATTTAAATACCAGTCACAGAGTATCTCCTAACCCCTGCCCTCCATCAGCTGGTGAGGTTGTGTAGTTCAGTGGAACAGGTACAGGCTTCCGTTCCTCAGCTATGTGACTACCAGTAAGTGACCCACCATCTCTGAGCCTCAGACACGCCGTGCCCCCCATCCCCGTAAAAAGGTTAGTTGTTGGAAGAATCAGGGAGAAAATATGCAAGAAGTGATTGGAAAATATCAGGCCCTCGTAAAAAAATATCAGTGTTAACACACAAGGAGCGGCTCTGTGGAGATACAGAGAAGTTAGGGTGTGCACCAGATCCTGGATGGAGACACAAAATGAAGACAGACAAAGAGTTAAGCTGGGATCATCTAGAACTTACTGCTGAATTCTGCAGGCTGTAAATGAAGTCTTTGAAGAGATGGTCCAGTGCTTAGCTGGATCTGGTGCCCCAGGGACACCTGGCAACGTCTTAAAGACATCTGTGGTTGTCACGACTGGAGCACAGGGGTGCTGCTGGCATCTAGCAGTGGAGGTCGGGGTGCTGCTAGACACCCTACAGCACCCAGGACAACCACCCATGATGAACCAGCCACCCCAAGTGTCAGCAGTCCGGAGGCTGGGGAACCCTGTGTTAGGGACACAGAAGGGCATTCTAAGGGACACCTGGGTGGCTCAGTGGGTTAAAGCCTCTGCCTTCAGCTCGGGTCATGATCCCAGGGTCCTGGGATTGAGCCCCACATCGGGCTCTTTGCTCTTTGGGGAGCCTGCTTCCTCCCCTCTCTCTGCCTCTCTGCCTACTTGTGATCTCTGTCTGTCAAAAAGATAAATAAAATCTTTTATTTAAAAAAAAAAAAAGAAGGGCATTCTAAGGCAGAGAGAAGATATATATATGTGCAGCATTTTCCTGAGGTTCTAAGGACATTTATTCAGCTCAAGCCAAGGTCACAAGCTGGGCGGTAATGGATGGGAGAGGAGAGCACAGGCAGGGTGTGGAAAAGGGAAACACAGTCATCATTTCTAGTGAAAGTACTGACCGGAGGTCAGAAGGCAGCTGTCTGGACTCACCAACCCAGAGAAGGCTCAGTGGCAAACACCACCCAGACTACGGTTCCAAACCACCCACCATCACTGACGCATCTTTACTGCCCAGCCCCCGCCCCACCCACAAGGACCGCGTGTCCGGTCGGCAGCCGTCTTCCAGGCCGCAGGCACTTTTCACGTGAGACATCAGGGGGCAATCGAACGGCAACAACAGTCAGTACAAGGCAATGATCAAGTCCTCACTCATCCGATTCCCATTTCTTAATTAAAAATATTAAAGTATTAAAAACTTTTATATAAATATTATATAAAAATCTTTATTTTTATGAGCAAATGTAACTGCCCATCCAAGCCTCTGATCAGCATGAGGCGACAGGCGTTGCTAGGAGGCTGACAAGAGTCCAGCCAAGAACGGGGAAAAAAAAAAAGAAAGAAAAGAAAAAGAAAAAAAATCAGGCGTTTCTAATTCAGACTAAAAATGCCAGGTGGACTACCTTCAGTGATACGTCTGTGGAACCCTGGGAATCTGAGGGCCCCATTTTGGGAACCCACACTATGGTCTGATCACTTCCCCGTACAGAAGGATGAACCTGAGGTCGGGAAAAGCCATCGATGAACACGGACATTGATTGTGTCCTGTGTCAGGTGTTATCACATCATCTCGCAACACAGATCATTTCACCTTCCAGGCTCCCAAGGAAACAGGTACTAGGATCATCCTCACTCACTTTCTTTTCAGAAAAAGTAAGAAAACTAAGAGGCAGGATTTGAACCCAGGTGTGTGTGGCTCCAAAGCCTATCCTTTCGTCCCCAAGGCGATGGTCCTGTGGCAGTGGGCAGCCAGCTGGGGTCACTGCCAGCCGTGGAGTCAATGCCATCACCTCTAGTCAAGGACTCAGGCTGATACTGCTCAAACACAGAAGATGAAAGGGGCAGCAGGCAGCCCCCCAAGTCACTTACGCCCAGTAAGCTCCACCCTCCAGACACAGTCTGGCTTTTTTTTTTTCCTTGACTGAGAACACTCAAATGGTATTTAACCTTAAAAAAGAATGAGCCCAGCTGAGCTACAGAAGTCCGTGAATATAGATAAAACAGTTTACTCATCACTGGAGCAAATAAATATGTAAATGGTTCTTCGGCTCCCCATGCCTTCATCGGTACCGCGGGAAGAGCAGCACTAACAGCATTTTTCAAGAAGCGGTCTAGGATTATGGGGTAGAATTATTATTTATCCATTCAAAATATGAGTCTTGCTAATTAGGTCATAATGGTACTCATTTATCATGTGAATTTGAAGCATATATTGTATTGATCTACAATGCTGTCTTTGGGCACAAGGCACTTATTAATACCAGCTTAGCTCTGCCGAACTGTTCTCATAAACCTTAAGCCCTCTTGGAAACCAATTTAAGTGATGCAGGCTGACTGCAGATGACGAACTTGCTGTGATTACAGTTTTCCACTGGAACGGCTCGAACCGCGTGCTTGGCTTTCCGACTCTCTGCTCCCCCGCCGCCCCCCAAATTGTAGAGGATCTGCTCATTCCGGCAAGAGAAATAATGGGTAAAACGAACTCACACGGTTATGTCATTAGAAGTCGGGCAGCTAACTACTAAGCTTGTAGGTAGTAGGTGAAGCGAGTCCTGTATTTCATAATGCGTTCCGGAAGCCGAAGGATGGGAGTGCCCATTCACCCGCACACACGGCCCGAGAATGGCCCTGTCCCAGAGCCCTGCTCCCTGGTCACACACCAGGGACCCCCGAGGTTCAGCACGGCTTTATTATGCTCCGTGGACTTCTCCTGACGTTTCTGCTGAAGGCTGGCTCCGCCGTTCATTAACTGTTGGGCTTTGGGTAACTCAGCCTGCTCCTCGGTCATCTGGGGACATCTGTGAAACAGGATAATGAGGCCTATCTACGGCGGGGTGGTTGTGAGGTCTGCGCAAGAGGGTGAGCAAATTACCCGGTATAGGGTAGGCGCTCAGGGTATCAGGCCTCAGTGGGTCCTAAAAGCGTTCAGCTCGCGTGCTGCAGCTCCCACCCATGCAGGCAAACTGCCTCGAGCACGGGACTCAAGACAGGGCACACGGGCACAGGAGGTGAGCTAGGTGCCAGGGAAGGAGTGTCTTACCCTGAACAGACAATGAGAGAACGTTTATGGGAATCGGACTTTCGGCAGTGGCAATCGACCCACAAGATATAACAAAAAGAATTCTGTGATCAAGTACTTTTGGGAAACCCCAGAATCAACCCCCGCACCTCCACCCCACTTAGGGACTCCTAATACACCCAAGGGCATCCAGAGCTTGAAACAGTCCCAGGACAGAGAAAATGACTGAATTTGATTTTTTAAGAAATGATACTTCTTAAATCACTGAACTTTTCTGGGGGGGTGGGGTGGGAGAGGGCATGTGAGTTAGCAATGTTAGACACTGGGGCGAATGAAAAGACTTAGAATGGAAAAGAGGCCTGGAAGGTCGCAATTATCACCACTGCCCCTCCCCCTCCCTGGGGTCTAATGGCCAGAAGTGGCAACTGTCAGACTGCCCCAGACTCTACCTGAGAAAAGACAAAGGCTGGCAAGGTGTCTCCCATGAGTCAGATGGCTCAGAACTGGAAGGACACGGATAGAACGTGCCCCAGGCCTTTCCCTGGACTTCCGCCTTGGACCACCGTGAGCCGGTTCCAGGACGAGCAACAGCTAAACCTTGTGTTCATGTGATTTCAAGTGGAGATGCTGCATCTCAGAGCAGAGTCACAAGAACGTGGAAGCCTCGGGCAACCCAACCCTCCTCGGAGCAGCACTCTTACTCTGTTCCATCTCCAACAGGGAGGAAGAGAGAGAGGGACCAGGCGAGGAGAGGGGGCAGGGGACTCCAGTCATTCATGTCTCCCCCCAACTTAACATCTGCAAGGTGCTGGGCAGCAGCTGCCCTCCTGGGGACCCAGAATGCCCTGGGTGCCCACCCCCCCTTGCCCAGTCTGAGCTTTCCTTCCTCGGAGGGCCAGATGACAGATTTTCCAGGCAGGTGGGAGGGGCCAACGGCAACCACCATGAGCCCCCCAGGGAATGCAAGGGTGATCCCATTTCTCCACGAGGGGCAACAGCAAACGCCCCGTTTCGCCGCACCCCTGCCATTCCTACCATTCCGCTGAAAGCCGGCCGTGCACTTGAACATCTAGACACAGGCCTCCTCTCTGATCTGAGAAGGAGCCCCACTGCCGTAAAGATAATATGTAAAATTTCCTCTCATGACTTCACACCTTTGGATTAAGAAATTGCTTCCTTGGGGCACCTGGGTGGCTCAGTGGGTTAAAGCCTCTGCCTTCAGCTCGGGTCATGATCCCAGGGTCCTGGGATCGAGCCCCACATTGGGTTCTCTGCTCAGCAGGGAGCCTGCTTCCTCCTCTCTCTCTGCCTGCCTCTCACTCAGCCTACTTGTGATCTCTGTCTGTCAAATAAATAAACAAAATCTTAAAAAAAAAAAAAAAAAAGAAAGAAATTGCTTCCTTCAGATGTGCCGAGATAACAGACCCCTTGGGTGAGGGTGTGGGATGGGGGAGCCTAGCACCCAACAAGAACACAAGAGGAGGAGAACCCAGGTTTTACAGGAACCTAAGAGACTCTGCTTGTTAATATTGTTAGTTCACCTGCAACACATGCTGCATATTAAGGAGACAAGCAGTGACACTTCGCTCAACTTAAACGGCAGTAATGAGCGCTCTATAATGCGTTTCGATTTATTAGCCTCTGTGCGCAGGAAATTTCTCAGGATCTCCGTCCTCGCCGTTTCCGTAAGATGCTGATAGCATAATTGTGCATTGTAGGAGGCGACGTACAGACAGACACAATCTCTTCCCCAGTGTCTGGTCATCCACCCACATGTCTGATGTCCTTCTGGACCATTCCTGTTATACTTGTTCCACAAGAATCCAGGCTGATATGCATGCATGTGTGTACATACATGTGTGTGCGTATACATGTATGCCATGTACGTGTACGGAAATCGGAAAAAGTAGAGGAGCTGATAAAGCGAATTTTCTCAGTTTTCAGTTCTTGCAACCAGAACAGACAAGAAGAACTCAGAGTAAACAAAGGTAAAATTTAAAAAAAAATTTTATCAGTAAAGTACAGTTGACACACAGTGTGATATTAGTTCCAGGTGTACAACACAGTGATTCAGCAAGTCTGTACAGTACCCAGTGCTCAACGAGGTAAGCCTACCTATCCCCGTACCGTGTTACAGTATTACTGACTGTATTTCCTAGGCTGTACTTTTTATCTCCCTGACTTATTTATTTTACAACTGGAAGTTTATACATCTTAATCCCCTTTATTATGGTTTTCTGTCTCTCAAATAACTCTTAATCTGATTTCCCTCAGGGAAGTTTGTTCCTCTTAATCTCCCTCCCCAAACCGCTCCCCAAACTGGCAACTACCAGTTCGTTCTCTGTGTTTATGAGTCTGTTTCTATTTTTTGTTTGTTCATCAGTTTTGGTTTTTTTGTTCCCCACAGAAGTGAAAACATAGGATATGCTGGCTTTCTCTGACTGACTTCATCCACGTTGTTACAAACCAGCAAGATCTTAAACTTTTTCATGCCTTAGTAATATTCTGTTGGATCTTTAGCCATTCATCTCTTGATGGACATGTGGCCTCTTCTGTACCTCGTCTCTTGTAAATAATGCTGCTATAAACACAGGGGTGCACGTATCTTTTCAAATTAACGTCTTCCTTTTCTTTGGGTAAATACCCAGTAGTGGGAATACTGAATCATACTGTATTTCTACCTTTCACTTTTTGAGGAAACCTCACACTATTTTCCACAATGGCTGCACAAAGTTACATTCCTACCAACCGTGCACGAGGGGTCCCCTTTCTTCACATTCTTGCCAACCTGCTATTTCTTGTCTTTTTGATACCATCCATTCTGACCGAGCTGAAGCCGTATCTCCTTGTGGTTTTGATTTGCATTTCCCTGATAATTAGTGATGTTAAGCATCTTTTCAAGTGTCTGTTGGCCATCTGTATGTCCTCTCTGGAAAAACTGCAATTCAGGTCCTCTCCTGTGTTTTAATTGGAGAGGGTTTTGTTTTGTTTTGTTTTCTGGTGTAGACAATGGAGGGTTTAACCCTTGCGCACCTGTCAGAGGCCGGACAAGGCACTATCATAAGCATCACATCGAGCATCCTTTCACAAACAACAGCAACACGCTACAAAACTCATTTTATTCTGCTCCCAAATGGAGGAACTGAGGCATGGGAGGGGAAATCACTTGCCCGGGGTCACATGTTAGGTAGGGGACAGAGCCAAGGACACTGGTGCCCACATACAGCCCCTCACAGCCTTCTACCTAGGAACTCTTCTAAACAAGCCCCCAACCCCAAGCAAGCTTCAGTGTTTTTTTTTTTTTTTTTCGCATAACGAGCACCACCTGGGGCTTCTCTGGGCACGAGGCCATGGAGGGTCTGGACCAGAAAGAACATGTGGGTAGGAGAGACCACAGCCACCGCCAGAAGCTAGCTGAAGAGCAAAGGAACCCTAACTAAAACCCAGGTGCTGCCAAGTCCTTAGAAATGTCTCCGTCTCAACACACAAGCTGGGGTTCTGTGACCTCTGCTGAATGACTAAGCCATTCTGTGCCTAGGCATCCCCATCTATAAAATGGGCAAATAATACTCCTTTGGGGCTGTCATGAGAATTAAATAATTTAAAATATAAAGCATTTAGAAGATTGCTGGGCACACAGAATTATACAGGTGTAGCTACATGGCATTCTTCCTCTTAGGACTGTTCTTAGAAAACCATACACCATCAAAGCACGTGCATGGGTCCCTCTCGCTCTCTCTCTCACACACATTTTTCTTTTTTCTCGTCTCTCTTGCAAAAACTGGTGACTGGGTCACATTTTCCAGTGAGCAGGCAGACTTGGCAAGGGAGACCCTCAATGCAGCCTTCCTTATTGTCTGCCTCAGCTCTCCTCGGTTCACGACATTGATGCTTAATAGCTTAATATCAGGTTCATATTAATCTCACCCTGTCTGAGCTTCAAAGGGACAAACCGTTCTATTAACGAAACGGATTTCAGCAGCAAATTTCCAAGAGATCAGAGCCGGAAAAAAATACCAGCGGATCTAAAAAGACAGACATTTCCTCAGTGGTCTTTTAAAGCCTTTTGGGTTTAGAGAGCCACACCACCAGAAGCTGGGGAAATCCAACAGCCTTCACCTGGCTGGCACAAGGCTCCACAGACACTAGATGGCGCTAGAACATGCTCTAAAGAAAGCGGCCCCACTCCTGGGCTTCCCGGGGCCCTTACCGCCCTCACCCTTTCCCACACACTTCCATGGGGGTCAAGGAGGCAAGATGCAGCACAGACTGTGCGGACCGGAATACACGGCCCAAACATGAGTAACACCAGTCCAATGTCAGTAGTCATCGAGGATGGTCGAGGATGGTCAATAAATGCTTGTTTTCACCTCCCTGCAGAAGATAGAACTCAGGCTTTTCTGGATTTCAAAAGCCCAATCATCATAACGAGATGAATATATTTAGCACCACGGAACTGTCCAGTTAAAAAACGGTTAAGTTCGCAAATTTTATGTTCTGTATACTTGACCACAATTAAATACAACTGGGGGGAAAAAGTCAAATCATTCTCATTAATAGGGACAGCATTTGCATTCACTAAAAAAGCACAAAAATGCAGTCAGATACCCTCTCCTGCCTCTGTAGAATGCCCTCCAGCCGCAATGCAACTATAAAGTAGGGATTTCGCAGACTGGCTGGCTCCGCGGGCCCAGAGGACACTGCCAGGCAGCTCACATCTCCGTACATTCTGAAACTCGCCCCCTGTATATACGGACTCTCCCGTGTTTGAGAAGGTTCTGACGCAGGTTGCCCTCACCCAGAGCAAGGTTCGGAGCCCCAGATGAGCTCTCCAACGTGGCTGCTGCTGCTCACAGTCTCCCTAATGGTAATTCCCTTGTGCCAAAAGGCAGGAGACCCACACTGACACCCGGATTACCTGGACGGTGCAGCAAATGCAGCAGAAAGACCGGAGCATCTCGGAGAGCCAAGCGGGAGGAGCGGCCACTATGGCTTCCTGCCACCCATGAGCTGAGACCTGCGAGGCTCAGTGTGGATCCCAGAGGCAGTCGGGGGAGTGCCTCCTGAGAGAGCACACCAGAGGGCACAGCCAGCGTGGGAGAGCCAGGCCACGAAGGGGAAAGAGGCACGGGCACGGGACCCGGACTCAGCTCTCACACCTTCTTGAAGAGTGAACCTGGGTGAGTCTCTACACGTTGCCTGCCACCATCGTGAAGTAAGGATAGTGACAATAATACTCACAGGAGGATCACGGGAGTTACTCTGACCAAAGGACCCAGAAGCATGGCTGGCTGGAGCAGGCACTCAGACTGGGGCTGAGACCTTGAGAATGACGGGACAGTAGGAGGAACCCGAAGAGAAGAGCTTGGAGACATCACAATCTGGGCTCAAAGGTGCCCCGGCCTAGAGGATCCAACTGGTGCCTGTGTGCCGCAGCCCTGCAAGGCATTTTGCTTCACCAGGCAAGGAGGCACTCCTCCAGCCTACGCCTTCGGAACTGCCCTTCAGACCTGCTCCTGCCCCGCCCCCTCCTACCACTGTAGCTCTGGGGATCAACGCCAGGATCTTAATACTGTTGTTAAGACCCAATCCCACCCAGCCCTGGTTAACCTTGACAGCAAGGTGTCTCCACACTCCCCCTCTTCATGTGTGGGCCATGTTTTCTTCACTTTATGTCCTCAAACTCCATGTGCTCTTTCTTCTCCTCAAACTCCTACTCACCCTTCAGAGCCCTCAGTGTAATGCCCTTTCCTCAGAAGTCCAGCTTGTTCATCATGCTATGTATATTTTCTCCCACAAATTACATTTGGAATGGTTTGTTCAGTGCCTATCTTCCCACAACGTAGTGAACCGTGAACACAAAATGTCAGCCAATAGAAGTTAGTCATTGCTGTTACTATCTACCCAACAAATATTTCATGAACATCTCCTGTGATCCAGGCACTGTTCTAGGGGCTGGGGATACAACAATCAATAACACATATATGTGTGTGTAATATACACGCATACAGAGGGCCCTCTCTATCCACAGGCTCTGAAACAATGCCCGTGCACTTGACAGCTAAGTCATTTACTGGTTGAAGCACCCAGCACAGAGCCAGGCAGACAGAGTCCCGGTTGAATGTGTGAGATGCACTGGCATTCCTCACCCAACAGGAAGCAGAGGGGTCCCTCTTACTGGGCTCTGAGCCTATATAGGGTGTGAGTGCTTTTACAGATGCTGATGAACTGTTCACCTAGACACCGTACTACAAACAGGAAGTTAATTATTTATCTTTCAATTCCCATTACACCTTTATTTGAAAGCCATATAACGGCTTTACATCTCTGAAAACCCTCTGCCATCAATAGGTAGCATTCGCCTTATGAGCCTCCCGCTGCCTGACCCAGCACATCAGTGGGTGTGGGGGGCTCCCACCAGACCAGAAGGTTGGCTTGGTCCCTGCTTTGGGGACAAAGATTGAGGAATTCCTGGCATATCCCTTTGGTGGAGCATTCAAACACTTCAACGAGAGGCGCTCTGACCCACAACACCAGGGTCAGCAAAGCCAAGTGGGTCTCTTGGGCATATAGAGGAGAACACATAATAGAAGACAAAGGATAGAAAACAGTGATTCAGAGCAAGGAGCCAGGGACCAAGTCTTACAAGGTGTGTGATCTTGGGCAGGTCACCTTACCTCCCGGAGCCCCTGCATCCTGGTCTACAACGTGAAGAGAGTAACAGAACTGGTGATACAGAGTAGAAGAGAGGAGCCAGGGGAGAAGGCACGGTGGCTCAGAGGAGGTGGGAACGCCACCCGTGTTCCCGAATTCACTATTGCTAACTACTTCTAACTACCGTTAACTACTTCGGCTACTTCAAGGATGGACAAAACACACAAAATGCCGTCAAAAGCCTAAATATCACACTGAGAGTAAACCACCAGCAGCAAACGTTTTACTGAGTCATCACTATGTGCCAGCCCTGTTCTAAAAGCTTTGCAAACATGAACTAATTGCATCCTCAGAATAACCTTATGGCCAGTACGAGTTTATACCATTTTAGATATGGGAAAACTGAGGTACAGAGAAATCAAGGAAGCAGCCCAGGGTTAAACGGCGCCTCCCGCATGCATTTAAAAATGGAACTGCAAAAACGCCTTCTTCTTGTGTATGATTTTATTTTCTGATTTTACCTCTCACAATAAACTATTCATGAGTGATATCTTTCAAACTCTTGTTCAATCATTCCCCACGTCCCATGCAAACCTGCAGTTTCACTATATTACTATTTTCTTAGCATAAATAAATAATAAAACAAAGACAGTCTTTAAATATACAGGTTAAGACCTGTATATTTAGCTTCTAAGAGTCATTTCCCCAGTCTTCTATATATTCATTCACCTTGCAAGATCGACAGTTCAGGGGCATGGGTCTTATTTATTTCTGCATGTACATCTTTCTTTCAAAACATGAAAGTTAGGCGCTCCGTGTGAAAAAAATGGAAACTGTCTGAAACCAGACATAAAAGTCCCCAGTGATCCGCCACCAGGGATGGCCACCTGCACATTTCGTGACTTCTCCTCCAGGCTGATCCGGCATGGTTCTGTTTACAGAGCCCAGCTCCCGAGATCCATCAACTCTGCAGTGGTGACGCAAATTACTTAGCCATTCAAGACACCCACTGCTCTTACAACATGGGTCCTTTGTAGATTATAATTCCACAGAGTTCTTTCTTCCTTTCAACAGAAATTAAAAAGGAAATTAAAGTCACAGACAAGCCACGGGACAGCAGGAGCCCTGGAGTTCCCGGGCACTGAAACCTGAGGGCCATTCAGACCACCCAACACCGTTACTTGATCTGTTAATGAGCTTCTACTGGAAAACCCAAACAAGGCTGACAGCCCCAGGGGACGCCCTGCCCCAAAGCCACAGCCCACAGAGGAGGGGACTAGCCTCCTCCTGCAGACCACTGTGAGAACCAGGCTCCCCCCATCCCCCCGCCCCGTTTCCCTGAAGCTGGGATAAGGGAAATGAAGCTGGTGGGCTCTCTAGGATAACTTAACTCTCTTCCATATGAAAGCTGAGCATTTCGGCAGGATAAGCAATTACACTGGGAGAAAGAAAACCCTGCTCTCAGCAGGCGGGAGCCCCAAAGGGTGATGCCGTGCCCCTGAGAAGCTTGTGGAGGTGGATGGAAGGAGCGGGCAGCAGAGCGCACGAGGGAGAAGAAAGGAATGAAGTACAGGGTAGGGTTGGGTTTATTTTTCTTTTAAAGATTTATTTATTTTAGAGAGAGTGAGCAAGTATGTGAGTGAGTAGGGGGAGGTACAGAGGGAGAGGCAGAATCCTGAAGCAGACCCCCGATGAGCGAGGAGCCCAGTGGGGGGCTTGATCTCAGGACCCTAAGATCCTGACCTGAGCTGAAGCCAAGAGCAGGCCGCTTAACTGACTGAGCCACCCAGGCGCCCCCAGGAGGCAGCTAAAGCCTCGGAAGCAGAAGGCAAGGACAAGAATGGTGAATGGGACCGGAAGGTCCAAAACAGATTCCGTGAGAGAAAGGGAAGCAGAGGCGAGGTCTGCACAGACCAGCTCACGCAGTCTAACCTGTGTCACAGCAACTCCGAGCTGGCTTCTACCGTCCCTGGTTGGGCCCCAGGGTGAGCCTGCAGCTCCTTCCGGCAGACGCCTCCCAAGGGGACTCAACCGGCATCACAGATTGGATGGATCAGTGGGGCTGTTGGAGAAGACGGAGCAGGACCGCAGAGCCCACCAGCCTCACCTTCCTCGCGGCTTGGAATCCTCTTACCCATGAAGTGAGTGCAAAAGTATCCTTTTCTGCCAACAAAATCACCTGCCCAACTCCACCAAAAGGATTTATACAATTTGCATGTGCTACTTACTATGTGCCGCTAATAATAATATCAACAACAGTGGTAACAGTAGCAGTTAACACTTCCTAAGTTCTTACTGTGTATCAGGCACTGTACTATAAACATTTCTACGGCTTAGTGAACTCATGCTCCATAATAACTCAGTTATTATCCCCATTTACAGGTGGAAAAGCATAGGACCGAAGGATATAGCCATGGGCCTATGGTCATGCAGGATGCAGCAGGTGGGAGGGCCGGGATTTGAACTCAGGGAGTTGCCTCCAGAGCCCATGCTCTGAAGCAGCCTCCTGCCTGTGCTGCAGAGTCCAGGCATGCAGGGCTGAATAAGCAAGCACGAACCCTGCTTGCAGAGCACAGACTAGAAGGAAGACTTACAGTCACTGATATACAAATCTAAGAATGGCCCTAAAGCCACACACAGGACGTTGTGATCCAGAGTATGAAGGCCAAGGGGAGGACAGCCTGCTGAGACACAGCGGCCAGGGAGGCCTGGGATCCTTGTAGGGGCAGGGTACTGGGCAGAGGTGGCAGCACCTGCAAAGACCTATAGACAGGACAGAGCTTGGCGTGTACCTAAGACACAGAAGAGCAACCAGCGTGGCTCAGGCCAACCAACAGGAGATGTGACTGGAGACCGCCCGAGAGCTGGAGCACCAAGTCGTTGTAATCTTGGTAAAGGGTTCGGATTGCCCCCAAGCACAGAGAAAGAACTCCCAAAACAGCACCCTGCAGAGCCCCGTCGGGAGTTCAGAAACTCCCCACACGCCCCTACGCCGTGCGACTGGCCCCCCGGGGCGTGGCTATCCTCATCTGTGAAACAGGACCAACAGGAACCCCCATCTTACAGGCTGGTGGTACCAGAAGATCAATTATACATGCAAAAACCACGCAGGCTCGTGCTGGGCACGTGAGAGCGTGTCCGTGTTTCCCTTGGTGGATGCAGCCTCTCCAAGTCCAAGGCTCCGACATGCATCCCATACGTTTCCTACGTGACTGGGGGAGTGGTGGTCCGGGCAGAGCCAAGAAAGAGAAGAAACGAAGCAAAATTAATCCACAATCAATACTGTTTGCAGCCATTACGGTGACAGGCACCAGGCAAACACATACACAGAACTGAAGGCCAGCTTCCTCGGCCAGCTGTTGCCATCAGCTGCTTTGGACAATTATGCAGGCAGACACACAACCTTCCTAGAATTAAGCATTCCCCGACATTTTATTTGCAGCTCTTCTTTCTATTCCCCCTACCCGCGCCCCTTTATTTAGTCTGCTTTCGACTGCGCAGGTCCAGCTGCCGGCTTCACGCGGATGCGCTGACTTACAGTAATTCTGAGTTAAGCTTTATTTTATGGTCTGTATAAATAATGAGTCAGAGACAGGCTCAGTAAATGACAGTGCTGGCTGGAGTCAGGGCTTGGTTCTGCGACTGCCGCTCTACGAGTCTGGGGGGTTTGGCTCTGAGTGTCAAGGTGGGGAGGGAGGGGCTCGGCCACGGCTGGACAGGCATCCTGGAGATCACGACATCTGCAGAGTCCCGGGCAGGTATTTGTAGCTGAAATACGAAATACGTTGCTGTTCCCTGTTCTTCCTCCTTTCCTGCACCCATGCCCTTGACCATGTAACCCTGCTTTGCTCTCCTGAGGCAGAGCCTATCTCCCGCCCCATGGAGCCTGGGCTTGGCTGTGTGATTTATTCTGGCCGATGGGGCCACCGTGTGTGCCGTGGGCAGAGCCGTACCGTGTGCTCATGCAGCTGGGGGTGGGCTTTTCACTTCTAATACCACCGGGAGAAAATCATGCCCTGGGGGGGGGGCACATCTCCCAGAAGAGAGAGGAACCGGTGGAGGTTCCTCCGAATGCAGCTTGCAGGGAGGAGGCGAGCCGGGCCGATGCCTCCGGAACCTTCCCAAACAGCAGCCCTGGCAGAACTCTCGCGCCATGCCTAGCACACCACGTCTCGACATATTCACTGACGGTCCCTCATCTGACAAGGTCGGCTCCAGTACTTATAATCTGGGAGCAGGGAGTGCACAGAAAAATACGCAAGCAATGCGGGAATGATCTGTTCCCTTGCGTTATCTCCTGGCCTCTAAACTCCTTGAGGCCCAGGGGTGGGTCTTCCTGCCCTCCGCCCGGCGGTCCGGCCCCTAAGACAGCACCTCTCTGGTGTCAGCACCCGAAGTCACAGTCATGCAGCAACAGCGAGTCCCGGCAGCCACGAGCTCCCAGGTGCTTCCTCTGAGCCAAGCCCAATGCTAAGCCCTTCACAACCAACCTTATTTCATCGGAAAGTCACAATAAATGAGGAGATGGGTCTGGTCCTTATTTCTCAGAGAAGAAAACGGAGTCTTAGAGAGGCGGCTTCCATCAGAGCTTAACCCCCAACCATGCGGAACAAGCCCGTTCCGTTCTCTGCCACATGCCAAGCCTCCGTTTTCTGGGCCACAGCTCCCCTGTGAACAGCAACCCCAAGCGGTTCACCCAGATCCCCTCACTGGCTAGGTCGTTGTTTATTGTTTGTTCACCTGGTCACCCAAACCAAAGGGCAAGAGCCTAGGGGACAAAGATCGTGTCTTTAGACAGTAATAGGAAAGAGCTTCAGCTCCGAGGTCACAAGAGTGTGGGTTCAAATCCGGCTCTGTCATTTGCTGGATGACTGGACAGCCAGGGTTTTCTAGAGGAACAGAACCAACAGGACACCAGATAGATAGACAGACGGACAGACGGATGGACAGACAGACATAGATATTTATACCATGGAGAACTGGCTCCGGGGATTCTGGAGGCCTGAGACATCCCATGACCCGCCCTCTGCAGGCAGGAGGCCCAGGGAAGCAGATGGAGTAGTCTCCACTGGAACCAATGGTCTGGGAACCAGGGAGCTGAGGGCGTAGGTCCCTGTCTGAGTTCAAAAGCCCAAGGACTGGGAGCTCCAGCATCCCGAAGTCTGAAGACAGAAGATGGATGTCTCAGCTCAAGTGGAGTGAGGGAAGCTGCCCTTCCCCCATCTTTTCGTCTTTAGTGAATCGGATGAGACCCACCTGCCCCAAGGAGGGCCATCTGCTTTACTCCCTCTACTGGTCCAACGCTAATCTCTTCCCGAAACAAGCCCCACAGACAGACCCAGAATCGTTCCAATTCTCTGGTCATCCTCAGCCCAGCTGAAGGGACACATACATTCAACCACCAGAGTGACCTTATGCAAGTCCCACAATCTCTCTAACCTCATTTTCCTTCCCTGTGAAACAGGCATCCTAATAACAGGAGGAAACTCTTCAGCAGATTCCGGTAAGGTAGAAAGTGCCCCTGCCTGGCTGGCACTGGGACTAGGGACCCCTGCTCTCTTCACGGGTTCGCACGGGCAGGCTGCTGCCTTCTCGGGGAAGCCGTCGGTCTCCGGGCTTGGCTGCGCTCTCACACTGGCGTGCCCTCAGCCCTGCAGGCTGGAGGTAATTTTTCGGCTTCCATCCTCGGAGAGAAGCACAGGAGCTCCGCATTCCGAGCCTGACTCACCTCTGCTGACCCATCCCGCTTTGAGCGTTTGCAAGAGGCTGCTTCCCTGCTGGAGCGCTGCTGGGAGAGACCACTTCTCCGGAATTCCACTACAGGCAGTTCTTCCCCAGAACGATAATCATGGGATCCCCATGCCACACCCCTTCCTCCGATCCACAGGGAGGCCTTGCTGGTCAGCTGTCCAGTCTGGAAGCAGGGCTCCCAGGCCAGCACCCTGTCCACAAGGCCATCGGATGCCTGGGTGTATGTGCCTCTTGATGGCACATCCATGCTTTTCCTGTGTAGATTGTGCCATGGGCAGCAACCTCTGCACCCCAGCCTTACCCCTGCGCTACACCACCTGTCCCTCCTCCTCCCTTCCTCCCAAAGTGAGGCAGTGATCCCTTTCCCTGGGCATGCCCCTGGCTCCGGCAGCATGCTCACTTAGACCAGCTCTACAATCTCTCCCCTCTAATTTGCTCCCAACAATCAATCAATCCCCCCTTCCCCTGACCACTGCTCTTCTGTCTGGATTGCTCCTCTAGGCGTCTAATCATTCCATCCCTTTGTGTATCCAGCCAAGGGTCACCAAGTGCCAACTACGTGCTGGGCAGCGGGCACAGGACAGTGAACGGGAGAGGCACGATAGCCTCGCTCGGAAGGAGTCAAAGTGTGTGCTGCTGTCTGCAGCTGGGCTGGTGGATTTGGATCTGACCTTCACCCATCAGCTGACTGACCAGAGCAAATGAGCTAACCTCTCTGGGCCTCTCTGTCCCCATGGATAAAATGGAGGTAACAGTCACTGCCTCATGGGGTTATCACGGTTTAAATGGACGACACACACAGAGCTTCCAGAGAAATGCCTAACACACAGCAAACACTCACAAGACAGACCCCACTTACTGCAACTATGGTGACAACCACCACCACCTATGGAGTAAAAACTACTACTCTTCTGGCGAAGGCGACTATAGCAACTTTATGAAGGAGAAGAAAGTGGTTATAAAATCATCCGATGAGGGAGGATCTGACCACTTAAAAAAAAAAAAAATGTTTGCTGTATCATCACACAGCGTTGTCTTCTTTCTGAATATAAATCCCTAGAAAGGCAAGGGGTGTCACACACTACTTGGGAATTTGTCCCCAGACTCGAAATACAGCTCAGGGAGTCCAGCTCGTGTATTTATTAAAAGCAAAGCAGACGAGGGTACGAAGACAATTTCAACAGAGGAAGAACAGTCTTTGCAACAAAAGGGGCTGGGCCAAGGGCATATCCACAAGCGAAGGAACGAAGCTGGACCCCTCCCTCACACCACACTTAAAAACAGACTCAAAGTGCATCAAAGTCATCAATGTAAGAGCCAGGACGATAAAACGCTTAGGGGAAAAAAAAAAAAGTGGGAGTAAGTCTTTGGCACCTTGGATTAGGTAGTGACTCATGAGATCTGATATCAAAAGCACAAACAGCAAAAGAAAAAACACGTGCACTGGACTTTACCAAAATTAAAAACTTTTGTGCTGTAGAAGATACCATTAAGGAAGTGGAAAAGAAAACCCACAGAATGGAAGAAAATATCTGCAAATCGTAGAACTGATAAAGGACTTGTTTGGAGAAAATATGTAAAAAAAAAACCAAAAAACCAAAAAAACCCCAAAATTATCTATGGCCGGGGTACCCTATGCTGGGAAATGAGAGGAGGGTGAGAACAACAAAACTGAGAACAAATATCAGGGGGCCCTGATATTGCAAAGTGTAAACAAAGTACTTTTGATGAAAAATACTAAGGAGCAAAGATGGAAACAAGAAAAGAAGACAAGAGCAGAAGCAAGTTTAGCTGAGCACCCTGCACATTAGTATAGTCCCTTCTAGTTTTTGTTTCGCGTTCCAGTTCGTATTCCAGCTTTAAATATAGCCTGTATCAGATATGATGTGAAGCCACACTTGAACACCCTCCGCGCGAATTTTGCAATTCTAATAGAAAACACGCCATAAATTAGTCTGAGGTGACTTGTCTTTGCCAAACATCTCAGAGTGTGATCGTCTAGAATGGATGATGAGTGACTCCCGAGACTTTTCCCCCCTCCCTTTTCTTTCAGATTCTATCTCACTACTTTTGCTTAAAAGATCACTCTTGCAACCAGAAGGCAAATCTTTGTTCTTGCTCCTGAATGATCAAAGTAAATGTCCTCCACACGAATCAAGATTTACACATGGCTTTTAAACGGGTGCCGGTCCACAGAAATGGAGAGAACCACATAATGCAGGGGCTTTTCGTACTCCGTGGTGCATTTCAGGTCCCCAAGATTCAGTAATATTTGCTGAGTGAACAAAGGCGGATGTGAGAGTCACTTCTGTTATTTACCAGTAAGACCGTTTCTCCAAGGACACAGCCGCAGAAACGTTATCACGGAGACACTCTGGACAACAGAGGCCCCGTGACTCTCTCTGCCTCGCCGGTAGAAGGTCAGCTCCACCCCCTCCTACACCTGAACATTCACCCTCTGGAATGTTCCATGGCTCTTTCCACTTTTGTCAGGCCAGGAAGTAAGATGCCAGATGGAACCAAGCCTGTGGCCTGGCTCCTTGCTGGGAGGCAGGAAGGAAAAAAAAAACTTGTAAGCCAGCAGAAACAGAAGATCCTGGAGAGGTCACGTGATGCTTCCATGTTTAGTGTTCCTCCAGAGAGAGAAAGGCTCAGCCGGCAGCTACATGCTGGTTGGTTATAAAGGGGAGCCACGGGCCCACCGGGAATGGAATCCACACTTAGGAACACCTTCCTCGGAGCTTAAGTGCTCAGCAGCCTTCTTTCACTTTTCCGTCTAGCAATCCTGGGGGCAGGCCTTGTCACCTTGGTGTTGAAGAGGCTCAGAGTGGTTAAGTCACTTGTCCAAAGCCACAGAGCTACTAGCAGGGACAGCCGCGGCCTGACCCTGTGCAGAATCTGAGCTCTTCATGTGTTTGTTGTATGACGAATGCGTCTGGGAGAGTTGCTACGTGACTGACAGAGAGCTCTTGGTCCTAAAATTCACACCCCAAACCTCATGGATTGCTTTGTTTTTGTTTGTTTTTACTTTCTCCCACCTAATGTTCTCTGTCTCCTCTGTGCCTAGCCCAGGACAGGCCAAGGAAAATAAAGGTCCCCCAGGTTTCTGTGGCTCAGGGATTAGGACTCAGCCTCCATGAGAAGCACATGACACACCCTCCACAGATCACACTTGAAGTATGATCACCCCCGGGGGATGGGACTGCGGGGTGACCAGGAACAGCTTCGTGCAACTGAAACGGGACACAGCTGATACTGGGGGCCGGCAGCCTTTCTGGCCTACATGTGTGACAGCATGTTCGAGAGCACGCTCAGAAACACAAGGACCATGTGAAAACTCTCTTCGAAACTGAGGGGCCTAGTGAAGGGTTTGAACCAATCAGCAGCTGAAGTCAACAGCTCAGAGAGAAACTTCTGATGGAATGGGGTTCCAATGAGCTACTGCTGTGTAACAAATCTCCTCAAATTTAACGGCTTTTATTCTCTCTCAGAGCTTCCGTGGCTCAGGAATTCAGGAAACGAGCAGTAGCTGGCATGAGGTCTCAGGTAAGGGGGCTGCCCAGACACCACTCGCTCTCCATGGGCCTCCCCATGGTCTCTCTGTGTAGACTGATTTGGGCTTCCTTACAATATGGCAGCCAGAGGGCAGATGGGCTGTTTACAAGGCAGCTGAAGGTTTCAAGAGGGACTCTTCCAGAGAGCAAGGAAGAAGCTGCATTCCCTTTCTTTCCTAGCCGTGGAAGTCACAGAGCATCACTTTTACCATGCTCTGTTAGAAAAAATAGCCCCCAACACTGGCCCAGTGTCCAGGGGAAGGGACGGGGGCTCCAGCTCTTATGAGAGAAATGGCAAAGAATTTATGGACATAATTTAAAATGGCCACACCGAGGCTGGGAGAAAGAGAAGGAGAAGTAATTAGCTGTGGACAGCAAGGAGATGTGCCGTGGGGAGGGAGGCCCCATACGGTCACTTCCCCACAGACACAGCGTATTTCCAGAAGGGAAGCAGGCAGGCACTGGTAGACCAGAACAGTCAGAAAAATGAATAAATAAAACATTCTGAGCCACAAGGGAAAGGCTGCCTAACAAATCAGCTAGTGAGGACAAAGCATCTGTCCTTGGAGATTTCCTTCAGATGCAGAGTGAGCCAGATCTGAGGCCCACCGGCTTCTGCGGAAAAAGCAAACGACAAGTCAGGTTCCTGTCATTTGAAGACTAACTATCACCTTGATCAAACTCCAAGATCAAGGTAAAAGCTGGGCTCTCAGAGGGTCACACGACAGGTTTACAATAAAGGAGTCCATGAAAGAAGAAACAAGCACGTCAAGCGCCTTTCCAATTAGGCACCTGGGTGGAAAAGGGCTGCCCCGGGACACTAGGGCTCGTTTGGTTGAGAGGTCCAGGAAGCAAAGCCCTAATGCCACTCCGATGAGTCTGGGGTCTTGTGGTGGCCAGGCCCAAAGCCACAGGGCACAAAGCCGCCTCGATCTCCTGGCTCAGTTTACAAGAGCCTATAGCAGACACAGGCTCACCAACCCCCAGCAAGCGCCCGCTCACTCCTCTCCTGCCTCTCCGAACATATACTGCGGAGTTTTAGCCGGGCCGGTGAGTGTCCATGAGATGAAGAAGGCATGCCCAGCCTCCCGTGCAGCCAGCTGTGGGCAGGGGACTAAGCTGAGGTCACCAGACTATGAATAAAGATGTAGCGGCCGGTCCTCATGTTCTCCTTCTTTCCTTCTTTCTGATGCCCGGAAATCTGTGGTCATGGAGCAACTTTGGGAGCACTGAGGAGGGCAGAGCGCCCTGTTGGCCCAGGCTGTCATCGCTGGGGTATAGTGTGTGAGAGATTTCCTCTTACTTAAGGCACTTACTGAAAGCATCACCTCCACCTTATTTTAGCTACTGTACTTAGCCAGTCTCCTAGCTAATACTGAGTCCCCGGAGCATCACAGATCTTCCAAACTAAGAACCTCTTGTTGGAAAAAAATCAGAGAAGAAACATTGGATGCTGATCCTAAAGGTCCCCAAAGCATTTGCACGCTTCCCTCTTTTCTCTGCCTCTCCCAGCTTCCCGTTCCCTCCTGTTTGAGTACGAAACATATGCCTTCCGTGACTTGGGGAATGGCTGAAGATGCTTATCACAGCTCACGCAGAAGGGAAGGTTTAGGCTGGGAGACAGAGACTTGGGCCACATGGGAACCAGGGCTGAGAACTGGGGGGCCCTGCAGGATAAAGCCAACACTGTCTCCTTCTCTCTCTGGGGGGCCACCGCCTGTGGCCTCTTAGACGGGTCCTGCAGACAGACATGCACCCCCTACTTTGAATTCCACCCTTTGCAGCTGTGGCTTCCATGTGGCCCTGTCCCTCCATGTTTGCTCAGCCTCTTAAGGCTGACAGTCTGAAGGAAACATTCCGATTTGCTGCAGCCCGGCCCACGAACAGACTGACCTTGGGTCACGTGTCCACGCCTCACTGGGTCCACAGTGGCTTAGGAGGTTAGGGACAGTTTGGGAGCACGAAGGGCTGGTCCTTCCAAAGGTTGTGAGTGGAGTACAAAGTCGGGAAGGAGCTAAGGTCACGGCAGCTAACACGATCTATCTAACATATGTTGGTATCCAGAACACAGAGCTCATTAATTCAGACTCTTCCAATGCAAGGGTTCATGCAACATTGTTCAAGCTGCTAGTGTTGGCTGTGCATTCCTGGTTGGTCTCTCAACTAAGCTACCGGAGCAGCTCCCAGGAATTCTCCTGACGTCTCACAGCACCCAGCAGAGTGCCCTCTCCTGAAGACCTTCCATAGACGGGGACTACCAGTGCCAATCTGAGCACCTCATGTGATTACAGAAGGGACAAGATCTCACGGAAGAAAACTCAGGGAAAGAGAACATGGCTATGGGTCATTTTGTGGCGTTTCACAACCACCGATTAACGGGACTGATACCTGCTGGGTTTTCAGACAGCAACAAGGAGAAAATGAGAAAGAGATCCTCCAGGAGGATCTGGGAGAACGTGGTTAAGAGATTTGCAACATCGGGGCACATTTCCACTTCTCCCAGGCCAGGGTTCCCAGGTAGCCAGACTGGGGCCAAAGAAGAAAATGATCACAGGACTGAACAACCCGAGAAGGGCGCTCAAGCTATCAGTCACGGGGAGGGGATGGGGAACTTCCAGCCCACGGTCATCGACCCTCCCAAACAATTCTCATCCTGGGGAGTTCACAGAATCTATTACTCCATAGTCTCATTTATAGTTTCCCAAGTCTTGATCAGACTTCTGCTTGGAGGGATAGCAGAGCAGAAGAGCCTCAGAGAATCAGAATTCTCCTTGTCTGCAATGATAACTGGCCCCTCCTAGGAATTCCCTTACCGGAGACGAGAAGCTCATTTCCTCTGATGGTCTTCCTCTGCCCCACCTTCCCAGCGAAGCATGCAGGGAGCGGGTCTCCACGGGCCAGCTCCAACCCTCCCTGACAGCTTCCTGCCCCGCCACATACCCCCAACCCCCGCCACATACATATGCACGCTTAGCTCCCGCCCTACCCTCTCTGGCTGGATGCCCAGCCTCCTGCTTGTTTCGGGGTCCATTTTTATTTATCCTTAAAGACAGCGCAGAGACTTCTCTGCAGGCCTGCCATATCCGCCAGCAAAACCGTCATTCCTCACTGTCCTAGTCATGCCCTCATGTTTCCCACGGGGTGCCACTCAGTCATCTGCTGTGGCATTTATCACATTCTCGGGTAATTATCTGTAGGGCCTTCTGTCTCCCCCTTGCAGACTGGGAGCAATTTTAATCTCGTCTAGCTGTGTGTGTCTTCCAGAACCTGGGTGGGGCCAGACAACAGGAGGCACTCCCGCAGGGTTTGTGGGCATGAGTATCAAGAAGAGTTAGTGAAGTAATAGCGTGCTGGGGGAAGGGGTGGGGGGAAGGGAACGGAGGGCCACAAGCTGTCCGCGGACGGGACAGAGAGAAGTCCCCTGCACAACCAAGCAGCGAGCTGCACACGGGGTCTACCGCCTCAGGGGTCCAGCTGGACGTCCCCATGTGCCAAGGAGAGGGTGGGACAGATGGACAGATGGGAGGCAGAAGCCAGGAGAGCTAAGAGAAGGGGGGAACGTGCGTGAGGGGGGGGGCTCAAGAAACGGCTCTGGAGATTACCCCGGGGGGCTGACAAGATCAGGAAGCAATTACGGCCTTGACAGGAGGGTGGCTCCGACTTGCTTCTCAATGAGGGGCAGCTCAGACGTCCTCAAGCTCCTGCTGCACTGGTTCAAGGAAAGGAAGCTTTCATGACACAAGCACTCATGAAGACGAAAACCCCACAGGTACGGAGAGGCGGCCACCAACGTCTCCCATCCACCCAACGACGTCAGCGTCTCTGCCTTTCCTAGCCCAGCTGGGCTGTCAAACTCTCTAATTAAAAGAGGGAAAAAAAGGCTCCCACAATCCTGCCATGAAGAGTTACCTCCAGCCGCTTTATTCTAAGCAAAGCCAAATGAGTTCTTTTGCGGGGATGGCTCTCTCCTAGGGCCTCTCTAATGCCGCTCTGGGCAGCACTTGGTGGTCCAAGTTTCATAGTCAATCCTGACTTCCCATCGAATTGGAGGCTGCGACGTTTTGGGTTCAATCCCCTAAACCCAAGCTACCATCTTTTAAAATACATAAGGTCTTTCCCATTCATGCCTAAAAAATTACCATTAAAAACTAGTATTCTCCCATCCCATGCCCTCCACGATGTCTCTAGAAATGATCTTTGGCTGTTCAGTCACTTGGTTTCCTCTCATTGCATTCCCTCGGCTCTCCGGCTCTCCGGCATTCTGTGGGGGTGTTTATTCGAGAGGGGAGGGTAAGTTGCAATCACCATCCCTAATTCCTCCTTCTTGGGGCTGCGTATTTATTCACTGGAACCCTGGGCTCCAGCCCTCAACCAGAGGCAGCTGCTGGAGGATTCAGGTTGGCTGGGGCCCTGGGACCAGCCAGGGAAAGACACGAACTGTCCTCCGGGGCCTGGGAGGAGAGGTGCTGATGGCCTCGGTCAGACCCCCCCCGGGGGGGGGTGCTGCCTCGCTGTCTCCAGCTCCAGCACGGCCGTGAATGCGGAGTTACCGAGGCCTGCCTTACACCCTGGCCGGGAGACAAGCATCTCGAAATACAAGCTGGGAGACGCCCGCTTCACCAGGCGCGACCCTGTGACCCCAAAGACCAGGCAGAGCAGCACCTCCCCGCACCCCAGAGGATTCATTCTCAGCCAGCGTCCCCTCCACATGCCATAGGCTCTCACTTCTCTCTCGGCCCCGGGACTCTGGTCACTCTCCAGCACCTCTCGTCTTTGTTGTTTGGACACACACAGTGCACAGCTGTGTCCTGCCCGAGTGTGGCTTCCTGGGGGCCGGAGGGGTCTGCCAGGGCTGCTGCGAGCCGAGCACGCCACACCCCGGATGGATTCACCAGCAAAAATTTACCGTCTCACGGGCCCGGGGGCTGGATGGCGGCCGGGCTGCCTCCGTCTGAGGGCTAGAGGGAGGATGTGCTCGATGCCTCCTCCCCTGGCTGGGGCTGGCTTCCTGACAATCTCTGGAGTTCTCCGACTCATGGATGTAGCACCCCCCAGTTTCTGCCTTCAGGTTCACATGGTGTTCTCCCTGTGTGTCTGTGTCTAAATGTGTCCTTTTTCATAAGGGCACCAGTAAGCCTGGATTAGAGGCCCACCTGACTCCGGCAGGACCTTATCTTAACTAATTACATCTGCACTGACCCTATTTCCAAAGAAGGTCACATCCTGAGGCACGGAGGGGGCAATTAGGATTTCAATGTATGAATTTTGGGGACAGAACACAAATCAAGAGAGACCAAGGCCATTACTGTACCCTCTGTATGCAGCTCAAGGCCCAGCCCATGGAGGTACCCCAGGACATGTCCACTGACAGAACACCAGTACGGTTTGCTTGTTGGCTCTCTCTCACTCTTTCCCTTCCTCCTTCAATTTCTTTCTTTCTCTGTCTCTCTCTCTCCCTCACACACACACACACACACACACATAAATACACTTCTAAGGAAGAAACAGGACAAAGCTGTCACTGTTTGCTTCTGGGGAGGTGCCAAACCTCACGACCAGCCTTCCAAATTCTCCTTGAGCGTTATCACCAGGATACAGCAGGCAAGATAAAGAAACTGCAACCCAATTGCCAAAATACTCAATTAACTCTCCTGGCATTGGTGGCTTCTTTAGAAATGCTTAACTCTCCAGCATTTCTCACGGAGTGGGAAGGCAGACAGGCGTCATTAGTCTTTCCCCCTGAAAGGAAAGCCTGAGTACAAACCGAGGGGAAATGGGCCAGCGTTCGAATGAAGCGTTCCCCTGGAGCTCACAGGACAGAGGGCCGGGCGTGCCGGACCACCTGGAGCTCCTGGCCCCCGGCGAGGTATAACCAGATGGTCGTGTCACAAATGTGCATTTGTTGCCATCCTGGGTTCAGCATTTACTTGCTATGCGGACACAGGAGAACCATGAACAACTTGTGTGCTCCTCGAGCTCTTTGTGCAGAAATGGGGGTCATTTTCTGGGACAGTACCTTCTCTTCCAGGAATTTTGCAGCACCGGATAGAAAAACACAGGTACCACGCTTAAGTCAATACCTGCCATTTACTCAGTGCACAGAGTGATGGCTACGCATCTGCGTTCCCAGGCCCAGCCCTCTCACCGTCAACTGAGTCTTCAGAAGCTCTCTGTGATGACAGCAATCAGAATGGGGACCCACTTAAAAGGTATTCATTTTATTAGTTACTCACTACTGTATAACAAATTACTCCAAAATGCATAGGCTTAAAAACCCAAATACGTATTATCTGCCAGTTTCCATGGGGTCGAAATCCCAGAAGTGGCTTAGTTCTGGCTCAAGACCTCTTACAAGGTTACGGTCCAGGTGCGTGTCAGGGCCACAGACAGCTCAAGGCTGGGCTGGGCAAGGAGTCACTTCCAAGCTCCTTCAGGCAGTCACTGATAGGTCTCAGGTCCTCCCTGGCTTTGGATCAGGGCCCTACCCAGTTCCTTGCCATGGGAGCCTATCCACAAGGCAGCTTGCAAGATGGCAGCCGGCTTCCATCCACATAAGCAGGAGAGAGTGAGCATAACAGACACCAGAGTCTTTTCTGATCTAATCTTGGAAGTGGCAATCAACTGTGCCGTTACTTGACTAAAACGGAGTCACCATCTCTTCACCCAAGTTCACAGCAGCCAAAAGGTAGAAGCAACCCAAAAGTCCATCAGCGGTGTGAATGAATGAACAAACTGTGGTACCGACACACGATAGAGTATTATCCAGACTTCATTAAAAAGGAGGAAAATCCTGACACACGTTATAGCATGCATGAACCTTGAGGACGTTCCGCTAAGTGAACGAAGCCAGACACAAAATGACAAATGCTGGACGAGTCCACGTACAGCGCTATCACAGAAACGGAAAGTCGAATGGTGGTCATCGGGGGTTGGAGTGGAGAACAGGGAGCTGTTTAATGGGGGACAGAGCTTCCGTCTTGCAAGATGAAAAGGTTCTGGAGAGGGGCTGCACAACAATGTGAATATACTTAACTCCACTGAACTACACATTTAAAAATGGTTCAGGTAGTAAATTGACATGATGTGTATTTTGCCACAATTTGGAAAAAAAAACATACACAAGTCACAAGGTCTTGATCCCATTCAAAGGATGGGACGATCCTGGGGCGTGAACCCCAGGGGGTGAGGATCACTGCAGGATGCCTGCCCCATTCGGGCATTTATCCAAAGTTGGAAAGAATCCATTGGTTGAATTAGGATTGATTCCAACCTCTTTGAGGCTACCTGAGTCCTGACCACACCCTACAACTGCCTGGCAGTACCTGCTGACTCCCAGCTGTGTTCCTAAGAAACAGAAAAGCCACATGCAAGCCTGCTTTTGGAATTACCTGTTGAATAGGCTGTGTTTCCAATCAATGAATCCCCAATTAAAAATCCATTGCACGACAGTGTTCTTTGATCTCTACTATATCCCCGATGGAACAGAAAGGTATGGTAATGGTTGCACTTTCACGGTCCACTCCCACTTCCAAGTCCTCACAGTCTGTTGTTAGTTTTGAAGGCCAAGGAGAAAGAAGGGAACTGAATCAGGACGAGTCAGAAGAGGAGGAGAGGCACACACAGCTGGTGTCTCTAAAGTGCTTTTTCATACCCCCACTGAGTCGGAAGAAAAGTATTTCAAGCACCCTATTTCCTGTCTTTGGGCCAGTTCTCTCCACTCCATCCAAATAAACATTATAAAATATAATTTTCTTTTCCCACATCAAGTGAAAGCAAAGACGCATTTTTCAAGGGCTGGAAGCCCAGCAGAAGCAGATAGGATATTTTCTGACTAAATGAGCTCACAGGCAGAAGGTGCTGAGCACAGCGTCTGGTGTAAGACTCGTTCAGGGTTCCCAGTTACTAGGATGCCAATGGGCCAAACCCTGTGCTGTATAAGACCGTGTTTTGTCTAGTCAAGATGGCTCTGAAATTCTTCAAGAAGACACTGCATGAAACTCAGTCTCTCCAAACCCCAGTATGAATCAGGTCTGCCTCCAGCACTGGTACCCCGGTAATCCTTTGTTCAAGCACCAAAGCGAGGAGCCAGTTTGCATTTAGGAAATACATAATGGAGAAAAGCACACCCTTTGGTACTAGAATCACACCCAGAACAGTAGGATGCTCACATTGCAGGAGGAACGCAGCACTGCGGACTGGCCAAGCAGCCAGCAGGTCTGGATTCCCACTGAGGGAACAACAGAATCATCGATTCTGTTAAAACAACAGCAAAATACTTATTATTTTAATAGATTATGGACACATGAACTTGCATAACTTAAACACATACACACTACAATAGCACATAAGGTACTAATTAAACACAGCTTCCTGGGGCTCCTGGGTGGCTCAGTTGGTAAAGCATCCAGCTCTCGATTTTGGCTCAGGTCCTGATCTCAGAGTTGTGAGGTCGAGCCCTGCACTGGGTTCCACACTGAGCAGAGAGCCTGCTTGAGATTCTCTCTCACCCACTCTCTCCACTCCCACCCCCACTCGCTTGTGTGCTCTCTCTCTAAAAAAGAAAAAAATAAATAAATCCCCGGGCACACAGCAAGATTAGAAACCTCTCTAAAGTTTGTATGAAACAGTGGTTCTCAGGATTACTGTGTATTTGAATCACTTGGAGGGCTTGTTACAACAAAGCCCTGGGCCCCCTTCCTGGGTTGATTATGCTGGTCTGGGATGCAACCTGAGCTCTGTATTTCCAAAGAGTTCCCACATGATGCTGGTGATGCTGGTCTCAGGATTACACTTTGAGAATCACAGGTGAAGGGAAAACTCACGGACAGGATTTTCTACACGAGGATAATCAGAAGTTAATTCTACCCAAGATTCACCTCCCAGAGCCGTCCTCTGCACAAATTTTGGCAAAAATCTATGTTGATAAACATTTGTCTTTTCTTATCTATGCACCTCAGGCATACAGATTTGCACTGGTCATAATCCTTGATGTGTGACCTACCCTCACCTATGGCCTACACATGACCCATTCACATTCATTCATTCATTCATTCATTTTTAATAACATAATAAACATCAGCCAAAATAAAGGCCAGGACTTCGAAAAGGACTTACTTGTAACTTCACTGAGCTTATTTCATCCATCCTGCCTCCCAACATATGAGCTAACCAGTTAGCCCCGTCCTCCTGCTTTTCTGGTTTACAATTTTATTCAATCTACAAACTGTGGTACACACAGCAGAACACCGAATCACAGTCTAAACACATAAACTCCACCAGCAATCAATAATGTGGGTGAATCACAGCAACAGAATATGAAGTGAAAAAAGTAGTGACCGTGCACAGATCATACCAGTTTGCATTAGAGATATGTGCTTTTTACGATGCCTTAATATGGATGTGCACTTTTAAATCTCTATATTTTTTAATCACTGAAAAAATGTGATTCCAGAAGAGTCAATGAGTAAAGAAAAGTGCCCGATCAGTTTTGACAGAGGAGGGTACGACCCTGCTGTATCCTTCTGGGCTCCCTAAAAAGCTCGCCTTTCCATCCCCCTCCCCTCCAACCGCATCCCTTCAGATTCCACAAAATTCCTCTGAGATTGAGTCCTGATAGAGCAGGCAATTCACATAAGAGGGAACAAAGTAGTAAACAAACACACGGGGGAAAATGTTGACTCTGCTCATAATCAGAGAAATGCAAATTAAAGCATTTGAGGAGCAATCATTCTATGACTACTAAATTAGCAAAAACAGAAAAAAAACAGAACAGCAGTGAATACCCTGGATACAAAGGTGAAACTGACAGGCACAGACAATGCTAGCACCCATGTAAAGACAAGAAAAGATTGTTTCCAACAGCTGCGTGTGGGGGTGTAAGCCATGAACCGTGCAGATGTCCCACTCTGCAGAATATATCCTGAAGAAGGGATGCAGGGGAAGGAGACAATCCTGGTGGCCCCCAACAATGCAACAGTCTAGAAAATCATGACCGTATGCAACCCAGCAGGGGTGAATTACAGTTTTGAAGTGAAAACAAATACATGGTACTTCATAGGGGAGAAATACGAAATCCAAAACGGTAGGTGCTTTACCAGTACAAGCTTGTTTACAGGGCCTGCAGGGTAAAGGGCAAACGTTAATGTGGCTGTTGTATTTGGAGGGGGTATGCCTGCTGTTTTCTTCCTTTCGGTGTTACTGTGGTGTGGTGATGCAATTATTTTTTTTAAAGCTTCGGAGGCTTCCTACCTTGAGAGCTTTCACAGCTCTCCTCATCGCTGTTGTCTTGACAGTTATTTTGCCCATCGCAGATGAAGCTCTTGTCAATGCAGAGGCCGTTCTTGCAGTGGTAGCGGGCGGTGGAGCAAAGCAGAGGGTTGGCCGCTATGAAGAGAAAACAGAGAGGTCACCAAGCAGGCCAGCAAGTCCCATGGAGAACTCCCAGAACCAGGAGTGTGTCTTGCTCAGGAAGCAGTGAGCTCACGGGAACCCCAAGAACTTTCTTCAGCCAGAGTGTGCCCTGTTCGGAAGCAGTGAGCTCTTCTAAGAGGGCGAACTCAAAGACCATCCTAGGAAAGTTGGCCAGCCATGAGGATAGGACCTACCCTGCCCCATTCTAAAAGCTCCTTCTCCCAAGTCACCAGGCAGTGTCCTGTAAGCATACCAATGTGGCCAGAAGGCAATGCCTCACTCTGCACAGCTAACTTCCAGGTGGCTCAGCTGCCTCTGAAAGGTCTGGGGCAAAACCTGCATCTGCTGTGAGAGTCACGAGTGAAACGGTTGGGAGTGTACATTGCACAGAGAAGCAAAGCCACAAGGAGGAGCTGAGTCAGGGAATCCATGAACCTCTGCTACCCGGGGGGTGATGGCATGATCTGGTCCAAGAGCTGTAATGGATTCTTCTGGTTCTAGAACTATGGACTGGTGTCTTAATCCTTCAGATATCTTCACGGCTCACCCCAGTAAACTCAGTAAACACAATAAACTCAGTAAACTCAGTGGTCTCCATTTCTTTGCAATCAAAGAAGCCCATTTATGCACTTGGTCAGCCTGAGAGGCACCCCTGTCTGGCTACCTGTTCTAGGCACTTTCAGAACCTCAAAAGCAATGACAGGCATGGTCCCTCCCCTCAAGGAAGAGAGGGGCAAGTGTTGGCCAGTGTGAGGTCAACACAAAGAGCTACTTAACAACACACAAGCAAATCTCCATAGATAAGTTATTTCCACAGCACAATTTACCTTGTTCCCGTGTTCCCTGCAGTGCAATTCAAACAAGGCTCACTCCTGAGCTCTACTTTCAATAAATGAAGTAGCAAAGTGGCAAGCAATCCAATCCCAGCTCTGCTGGTTATGAGCTGTGTAATCCCGTGCAAATTACTTCACCTCTTTGAGCCTTGGCGTCTTTGCCTATAGCTTGAACTGGCTATGCAAGTTGTGGGGCCTGGTGTAGACAGAAAAGGTAGGGTTAGCTGTTCAAAAATTACAAATTCAAGAATGGCATACAGGCAAGCACGGAGCCCTTCCAAGCGGAGCCTGGGCCCCGTGTATCTGCGCAGGTGACAGGCCCGTGAAGCCAGCCCTGCTTAGAGCATTAATTTGCCCATCAGATGAGATGACATGTGAGCAAACGTGCAGTGCAAAATCTGACTCCCGGCACACGCTCAGACAATGTCTGGCACACTTCCCTATGTCTGTCTCGGTCCCATGAGCACAGCCCTCCCTGCAAAGGCAGTACAGGGGACGATACTGGGGACCAGGATGATGAGGGGACGTACTGGCTGTGGGGAATGAGTGAGTCCACACTTGCACTGCATGTGGTGGGAAGAAAGAGCACCAGTTGGGGCGCCAGGCCCAGCACGGATATTGCAATAGAATCAGGGGCAAGTCAGCTGTGGTGTCCCTCAGTGGACCCCACTGCAAGATGGCATTTATAATAAACCTTCCCCACACGCTTCACTGAGCTATTGTTAAAATACACACAGATGGAGGCTGCAAAGGGCTGAAGACTTCACAGGGCTTCAGAAACCCAAAGGACTGCGGAGGTTTTCTGGGATTTTTTTGTTTTTTTACTATCTTTAACTATTTAACTCAGAAAGTTTGGCTTGAAAGGTCAGAGGAGGCAGAGGGATGGAGGGAAGCCAGTGCTCTCAGTTTTGAAAATAATGGACCAGTGTAAAGTCACCCCAAAGTGGTCTGGCCTGAATATGTAAGTTTTAATTATTTCAATCACCGTGGGCCAGAGGACGGTTCAATTTGATCAGAAAGAAACCAAGGTCTGATTTCAGCCAAAACCAAAATGGGGAGGCTCAAACCACAAATCACGTTCGGTTTCTGTACAGGGCAGCTCTCCAAACCCTCCGGCATCCCATGGTGGTGGCCTTCAGTTGCCCTGGGACCTTGTGGGTCACGTGCTAGCAGCCCAAGTGTCAGCAGCAATCGGCTCGTTCCGACAGACAGCCTCGGAAAGGCTCTCTAATTACTCCAAGATGGGGTGGTCCCGCACGTACGTGAGCGCCCTGGTGGGGGGATCTGTGCTCAATCAACCTTGCTGACAGGGCTAGCATCTACCTACTTTTCTTCAGCCTCACACCTTTTCAGCTCTGCACACTCACTCAAGGAAACAAAGTCATCTGTGTGCACATGCACACACACGTGTACACATATACATCACATGTATGCGTGTGCGTGAACATGTCTAGACAAATCACATACATCATCAAGATGAAGTAATATTGATGATACCTCAAAACACAGCTCCAGTAAAGAATCTAGACCCCCTGAAGACCAAATAAACAGACTGGCTTTAATGCATATAACCAAGCGGACTAGCAGCCATGTTACATGAAGATCACTCAGAACGCAAGAGGAAGAAGGCAAACAACTCAGTCGAAAATGGGCAAAGGATACCATCAGGCAGTGGCCAGAAGAGGAATGGCAAATGGTCCATAACAACTGGAAAAAACGGCAGTTGCCATTGGTAATGAAGCATCACTCCTACCACAGCAGACAGGCCAAACTTCAAGTCTTAAAATACCAGGTTGTTGGCCAGGATGTGTAGGGAGAGACGGTCCCAGGGACGACCGGTGGGGAGTGCAGATCAGGGGATCCACCTCAGAGACCAATTTAGTAATGCCCAATAAAAAGGTGTCCATGCTCTCCAGCCCAGCAATTTCGCATCCAGCTACACACTCCAGAGAGAATCCTGAAGGAACACAAATGTTTACTGAAGTCCTGTTTGTAAAATTAAAAAAAAGAGAGAGAGAAATGACCCAAATGCTCACCCACAGGAGAACAGATGCATGTGCTACACTGGTACAAGAGAATTCTACAGAAGGGGGTGGCTAGCTTTTCCTGTCAAGGGCCAGCTAGTAAATTTTAAAGGATTTGCTAACCTTTGTCTCCCTTTGTCTCTGTCAGGACTACTCAGCTTTTGCTGTGGTGATGCAAAGCAGCCACAGAAAATCCATAAACAAAGGGAATGACTGTGTTTCAATAAAACTTTATTTAAAAAACTGGTGGTAGGCCAAATTTGGCCCAGGACCCATAGTTTGCCGACCTCCGATGAAATGTAGTAGAAAGTCTATCAACCCAAAGAAAACCCCAAAAATCAATGAACTAGAGTCAAGATGGATAAATATCACTCCTATGATAGTACGGGAGCGAAGTAAGTTCAGGACAGCAGATGCCTCTGGAGAGAAGGGAGGAGGACAGAATCTGGGAAGGGGTATATACTGTGAATCTCCAATGATATCTAGTAACATTGTATTTTAAAAATCTAAAGCAAATAAGGCAAAATGGGAACATAATTTTTTTAACTGAGGTAAAACTGGCATATAACATTATATTAGTCTCAGGTGTACAAAGTAATGATCCAACATTCGTATACATTGTGAAATGAACACCACAGTAAGTCTAGTTGATATTCATCAGCACATGTAGTTACAAATTTTTTTTTCTTGTGATGAGAACTTTTAAGATCTACTCTCTCAGCAACTTTCAAGTATACAATACAGTGTTATCAGTTATAGCTATAGTTATACCATTATTATATTATTAACAACAAAGTTATTAACTATAATTAATATAATTATAACAATATAACAACAGGCAATGTGATTTTTTGAAAAGATTTATTTATTTATTTGAGAGAGCAAGAGAGCAGAGGAAGGGGCAGAGGGAGAGAATGGCCCCCAGTCCTGCAGAGCAGGCTCCCCGCTGAGCACAGAACCCCAGACATGGGGCTCGATCTCGCAACTCTGAGATCATGACCTGAGCAGAAATCAACTCAGCCGCTCAAACGACTTGAGCCACTCAGGCACCCTGGTAATGTGATTTTTAAAAGTGTGTTGGCGGTTGTGGGGGTGGGGGGAGGCGGCGAGGCGGGCATCTGAGTGGCTCAGTTAGTTAAGCATCTGCCTTCAGCTCAGGTCATGATCCCAGGGTCCTGGGATCAAGCCCCACATGGGAATCCCTGCTCCTCGGGAAGCCTGCTTCTCCCTCTCCCTCTGCCGTTCCCCCTGCTGGTGCACTCTCTCAAACAAATAAAATTAAAAAAACAAAAACAAAACAAAAAAAAAAGCGGGGTGTGGGGAAAAAGGTGTTCATTTAATTCTACTCTGCCTTTTCAGTATGTCTGAAAGTTTTCACTAAAAATTTTAAAGTGCCTCATGGGGCAGAAATGTTTCAGGGATTCACTTCTTTCCCTTTCCTTTACTCTTCCCGCACAAAATGCCATCTGGCCCACAAACCCCTGTTTTAGTATACTCCCTACTCCGATGGCCAGTTGCTCAGACGACCCAGGCCCAGGCTGGCGCTCAACCACACCTGGGGTAGCTCCTGATTCCAAGAGCACATCATAAAACAGCAGATCCTCACCACCACCCAACATGGGGGACGGGAGTGGGAGGACGGAGAAACAGAGACAGAGGAGGCCACAGGAACACTCCCCCAACCCAGCAGCAAGCCACGTGCATGCCCTTTGAGGGTGTGGAGCTTCCTTCTGGAAGGGTCCTGGAGCCTCCACCTCCCTCAGGATCTGCTGATTCCCCATCTACATAAATTCCAGCAAGGTCTGCACGCCCATTCCCACGGCCACAGCAAATCAGGCGGGAGAGATGCTGCCCGTCACTCCGCAGACCAACCGCCGGCAAGAAAGGAAGGCAGATAGCTACGGCGGGAGAAAGAAGAGCTATAAAAAGCTGCCTTAACAATTCCAAAAGCAGAGAAGCTTAAGATAGTTTCAAAAGAAACCAGTGGGCTCTAAAAGGAGCCAAAAGCAGCCCTGTATTACAGCCTTGTCTAAAAATGGACATTCCTAAGAATGGCCCCGAACTGTTGCCCATGAAGGTAAACACTTAAAAAAACAGGATGCAACACTTCCCAGAGAGATCCCTGTCAGCCACGGTCCTCGAAGCCATAAATGTGGCCAGCTATTGGGCAGACTTGCTTAACCAGAGGGGAGCACCCCACTACCCCGAAGTTTCACTATATTTCTTCGAGGGCCTCTGAACCTGTTGGCCAGGCTTAGCCAACTTGAAGGTGACAGGCCAGGACAACGGTGGACCAGCCCTGGAGGCTCTGGGCAGACAGGGGTCGAGTCTTTAGGCTCCCGTATTCCCATGGAACCCTACCCAGGACCCTAAAAGAGTAACTGCTCAATGCAGAACTCATAAACCGAGCAGGAGATACTTCCTACATTAGGATGTTATGTCTCGGTATGGTCTAGCAATAACTGAACCCATCCAAAGGATGTCTCCTCTGTTCTTGGAAAGGTTTGCCCGTCACCAAAAAATGTTATTACTTTACTCGGTTAACTAGAAAGAGGAACATGATTGATCTCCATTAAGGTGGAGAAGATTGTCTGTAGAGTCGATTTCAAAAACTCAAAAGCAGACGCAAAAGCTCCTCGGTTATTATTAGCACAACAAACACAGGGATCTGAAGATCTGTTTCCCAGCCCACAATCCTCAGGAAAGAGAGCAGGTCTTTCCCTGCCAGGGGGGAGAGAGGAAGGAGTTAAGGTTAAGCTCCGTGGTTAATTCAACTGGCACTGTTTACTCCAACCACATCTGAAGGAGAAGGACCCAGGGTCCACGGCGGCTGCCCAAAAGCAGCTGACCGGCTTCAAGACAGGAAATGAAGCAATCTGTCTCCAGCAGGATGTAGGAAATGTCGGCTTTAATCCATTTAAAGTCTGTGAAGTCGGCCCCTCTTCCACCTCAAAGGGTTCTTCATAAAACACATCAAGGAGAAACTCCCCATCACCCTCGCTTCCCATCTGCTCCCCATCCCCAGGCGGTTACTGCTCACTTCCTCACCGAGCCGCCCAACCAGCAGCCCAACCTCACGGCCTCCAGGGAGAGCTCTGCTTTCCAGCTCCAATTTCCCTGGAAACCAGGCAGCTGGGGGAGACGGAGCTGCCCGGAGCCTTCCTCTGTTCCAGCATGGAGGGCCCTGAGCCCCTCTGCAAGTCGACTGTCCCATTTACAAGCACTACTCCCTTTGTGCGGGAAAACACGCACAGCCCCGACCTTCAAAGAGGCGGCCTGGGTGCCGTGAGCTGCGAGCTCTTGCCTGCCTTTCCGCGTCTGCTCCACAAGGCCTCTCCCAGCAAGCCCTCTGCCCATCGGGCCAGCATGGCCCGCGTGTGGCCACAGCCTGGAGCGAGCCCCTCTTCTGAGTCTGCACGAGGAGAAGGGCTCGCCACTCTGGGCCAGAGGCAGGAGGCAGAGTCCTCAGTCCCGCGGAGTCTCTAAGGGCTTGGAGGACTTGAATTTTCAAAACCCCTCTCGAGTCCACTGGGTGCCAGTGGCAGAATTCTGATTCACTGCTGGTGACAGTTTGCTTCTTCCTCGCTATAAAGGCTTCCTGGCCATGCCCACCTCCTGTCCAACACCCACGCCTGCCTTGTGTCCAACTTCACTGCTTCAATCCCCGCCTTCCCATGGATGGCTTCCCAGACCTTCCCTCTTGTGATAAATATCACTCCCCTGACTCCCCAGGACACTGTGGCCTGAATACCCCTCACCTCACACCCTGCATGTCAGAAATGGATGACTTCGCCTCTCTTGTTCTTGCACCTCCACTCCTGGTAAAGGGACCACCCTGTCCCAGCTCTTCAGACTACAACCACATTTGACCTTCTCCCTCTCCTCACCCTGCACTCAGCTCAGGTTCAAGTGCTCCTCGTTAGGTATAAAATACAATCTCCAGGGGCGCTTGGGTGGCGTGACCTGCCCTCTCAGCTCAGGTCATGATCCCAGGGTGCTGGGATCGAGCCCTGCATCGGGCTCCCTGTTCAGCGGGGAGTCTGCTTCTCCCTCTCCCCTTCCTTCTTGCTTGTGTGGGCTTGCTCTCTCTCAAATACATAAATAAAACCTTTTGGGGATGGGTAATAACATTACCAACCTCAAATGAAATTATACATGCAAAGCATATAGAAATGTGCCACGTGCATCGTGAGCGCTCCACAGTCCTCAACGGAGTGGCTTCTACACCCTGCAGTTTGCATCCCCCCAGCCGCTGCCTGGGCCCTTAGCCTGAACACCCCCTGTGGAACTGTAAGGCCAACTTTTAATGGTGCCCATCCACCTAGGTCCATCTCCTTCAACAGCTCCCACTGAGGAGCCCAGAAGGAAACCATCTCCCCACTCACTGGCTCCCACAGCACTCCCAACAGCCAACCCTGTATTGTAATTATTTTGATGTGAGTATCTCTGTCTCTCTTGCTTGAGTGTAATCTCAACAATGCCACAGTCCTGTATCTGACCCATCCGTACATCCTTTGCCGTATCTTGCACAGGTCTGGCATGGAAATCGTGGAGAGAAGAGGAGAATCTGAAAGAAGGCGGGAGCTGGGGTGAATGAGCAATGCACGGTCTACACACGCCCTCTGGGTATACATCTGAGACCCAGAAGAGGATCAAGATGTCCGTGTGTTAGGAATACATCTTGACGGCCTCTTTTCCTGCTTTAACCCTTCGTTCCGATTAGCTGCTTGGCCCCCTCATCCGACAGACATTTACTGTGGACTCTTTCCTTTAAACAAAGCACTCTATTGGACACAGGGGAGAGAAGAAAACCCAGTCTGGACTCTGAGAGCTCGCATTCTAGTGGGGAGACAGGCAGGTCAATTTGCCATGAAGGGAAAGCATGGGAAGTGTGATTTCTTCCACACACATTTACGGCAGGCTAAGGTCTGAGCCCGTCTCCATACTTGGCCCTGGGACTCCAGCCGTGAACCTGACAACAATACCATCTCACAAGGTCACAGTGTGGCCGGGAAGACAAGGAATAAACATAAAGCAGACTAAGAACAGTGAGGCAGGGGGAGGAGACAGAGTGGGAAACTGGGAGGGAAGGAATTACTCTTTGACAGGGTGCTTGGGGAGGTCTCTCTGTCGGTGACATTGGTTTGGAGAAGCCCCAAGATGGTGTGTGAATGCGCAGGAGAATGAGCCAGCCCAGCCCTGGCAAACCAAGGGTGTTTTCCAAAGGACGCAGGTCATTTAAACAGATGGAAGGTGTCTTTAAGGAGACACTGATGAGGGGGCTTTGGAGCACTGGGCAGAAAAGTCCCCTTACGGAGAAGCTCTTCTCCCCCAGCTCATCTGACGCAGGCCTGGCTCCTTGAGGATGACGCCGAGGAAATGGAGCATCGAATCTGGCCGACACAGGAATAAGGCAGCACCGAGGGGTTCTATGAACAAAAACCACAGATACGCTGGCGAACCCAGGCATCTGGTCGGGGGGACAGGAAGAATTCGTCAGCCATGGAAGAAACACAGTCTAGGACGTGGCGGTTCTTCTGGGCACAGCTACGCTGAACGCAAGAGCAGCAGAGCCTTGGCCTGAATCAAAGGTCCATGGAGGTCACCCAGGCTACCCTGCCATCTCGGTTCTGGCTAGGAGTCTCCGTCCTCAATGAGGGACGACCGGATCAGGGCTGTGTGGCCAGCCGAGCAGACGTCCCACCTCCAGCCAAGGATGCCTGAGCACCAGCGGGGGAAGAAGGAGCCGAACACAACAAGGGAGGGAGGACAACAAGCGAAATTTACAAAAAGGTAAATCTCAGCACCGTGAGCATCTAAGAGGAAATCCTGGTTCTTCACTCCTGAGTCAAAGCAATGCAAAAGGTGGGAAAACGGGTCCACAGAAACAAAGTTCTTGAAAAATGGGACTCTCAGGACACCTAGGTTAAATGTCTGCCTTCGGCTCAGATCATGATCCCAGGGTCCTGGGATCGAGTCCTGCGTTGGGCTCCCTGCTCAGTAGGGAGCCTTACTTCTCTCTCTGCCTCTCCCCCTGTTTGTGCTGTCTCCCTCTCTCAAATAAAGAAAATCTTAAAAAAAAAAAAAGACTCTCCTGTTACATAAGAAAAGCCAAGACATAACCCAACAAAACCTCTCCTTTATCTTTATTTCTTTTTACTATTTTATTACAGAAGATTTCAAATACCCAAAAAGAGAGACTGGCATAGTTAACCCCCATGTTCTGATCACCTGGCTTTAAAAATTATCAACTCACTGACAATTTTATTTCAGTTCGAACCCCCATCCACTACCCCTCATTGTGATTTCATCTTTATATACATTATTATGTTTATTATAAATATCTAATATGGCATTAAATATTACATATATATATACATGTGTGTATATATATCTGTATACACACACACACACACATCCTTATATATAAGGGCTTTTTAAAAATAATAAACAGAATATCAGGGTACCAGGTGGCTCAGTCAGTTAATCATCTGACTCTTGGTTTGGTGGCTTAGATCATGATCTTGGGGTCCTGGGATTGAGCCCTGCATCAGGCTCTGCACTCAGCGTGGCATCTGCTTGAGATTCTCTTCCTCCATCCCTCTCTCTGCTCATGCACACACATTCCCCCTACTTTCTCTCTCAAAGAAAAACCATTCTCACACTTTAGAAACTAACAATAATGCCGTAATATCATCAAATACACAACCACGATTTATATTTTGTCAATTAACTTAATTTTTTTTTAACAGTTGATTTGCTGGAGTAGAGACTGAAACAAGATGGGTTCACTGCATTTGACGGACCTCTCAGTCCCCTTCAGTCTGTAGGTTCCCTCTTCCTCTAATTTTTCTTAGAATGCATTACTGGATGAAATGGGAGCCCTGCAAAATCTCCCACATTGTAGATCTGGCAGTCCGTCCCCCATGGGGCCACCAACATATTCCCCTGTCCCTGAATTTCCTGTGAATTAATGGCTGGTGTTCAGAGTGCATGCTATGTCCCCCAGAGTCCATATGCTGCAACCCGAACCCCTAATAAATGGGATGGCCTTGTGGGGGGAGGACTTTGCGAAGAGATTAGGGTAAGATGACATCATGAAGGTGGTGCTCTCATGATGGGATTAGGGCCCTTCTTAGAGGAGCAGCCAAGGGATTTCTCTGTGTGTGCAAGGAAGGCCCAGGGAGGACATTTCTCTGTGTGTGCACGAGCAAGGAAGGCCCAGGGAGGGCCCACACCATGAACCCAGCCATGAGGGTACCCTGCATGTGGGTCTTCCAGGACAATGAGAAATAAGTTTCTGTTAAAGTCACCTAATCATGGCCGTCTATCACGGCAGCCAGAACTGACAGCCAGAACTGACTAGGACAGATTTAGAGGCTCAGTCAGATTCAGGTTGGAAGCAGAGGCAGAAATACCTCACAGTGATGATGTGTGTTCCTGCTGGCTCACGTCCAGAGGCAAACAACATCTGCTGTCTCTTTCCTTATGATGCTCAGACTGACTTGTGAGAGTCTCCCATTCCAGGTCAAAAGCAGTCATGACATCCGCCCTGGCTCTCCCCCTTAATGCAGCTGGAATAAAAGCCTAGCCAAATATGCAGACAAACACGGCAGCTCTTTTAGGTTCTGAAAGGTAAACCAGAGCAGCCCAACTGGGGAAGAACAAAATTCAAACTATCATTGAAGTGGTGGTAGTTTCCTACTCCCTCGCTCTCCTATCAGAGTCCCGTGTAACTGGAAAGGATCAGAGAAACAGTGGAGCAGGAGGACCTTAGAAAAGCAACTCCATAAAGTTCTTTATGAACTTCTAGGCAGATCCCCAGGTGGCACAAGCATGGGTCTGGTCCTAATCAGCACACCCAAGACTCTGAGAACCAAACTCACAGACCACCGTCCAGGTCCCGGACTGACTGGAGGGGGTACAGAGGCAACACATATCCAAACAACACTGCAAGAACAGCTTGAAAACGACTGGAACCACTGTCCACAGAGGGGCTGTTAGGAATTCGTGGCCTGACCCAATAGAGTTATTTGCTTACTAAAACAAAAATATCAACACACTCTGTAGGCTTGAAACAAAACCCAGAGTGTCATACATAATCATCAAAACATCCAGAATATAATCCAAAATTACTTGCTTTGTGAAAAATCAGGAAAATCTCAAGGGAAGGGATAATCGACAGACACCACTGCCAAAATAAGACAGATGTTGGAATTACGTGATGGGGACATTAAAGCAGCTAATTCCAGAAAGACTCCCAACAAGCCAGCAATCACACAAAACTCTCAACACAAATGGAAAATATGGGGTCTCCGCAAAGAACCCAGCAGATATAAAGAAGAACCAAAAGGAAACTCTAGAGCTAAAAAATGCAATAACTGAAATTTAAAAGAAAAAAACAAAAAATAAAAACACCTTATATGGGCTCGAAAGCAGACTGGAGAGGACAGAGGAAAAAGTAAACTTGACAAGAGGCTAATGGGAATTATCCAACCGGAACAATGAAAGGAAAAGGATTGATTAAAAACTGAACAGAGCCTCAGGAACCTGTGGGACAATTAGAAGATATCCTAAGTTGTTATCCAAATCCCATAAGAACAGAGTGCTTGAAAACAGTTTGAAGAAAGAGTAGCTGAAAAGGTCCTAAGTACAGAAAAAGACGAAAATTTAACAGATTCAAAAAGAACCCGACACAATAAACTCAAAGAAATCCCCATAGCCAGACACACTGTCATCTTAGCTGCTGAGAGCTAGACTAGAAGAGAAAAAACCAAAAAAAACAAAAAAACTTCAAAGAAGCCAGAAAAATGATGCATTTTCTATGGGGAAACCATTTGAATGACTGCAAATTTCTCATCGGAAACCACGAAAGCCAGAGGAAGTGAAACAGCATTTTTAAAGTGCTTTTAAAAAGAACTGTCAACCCAGAATTCTATATGCAGTAAAAATATCCTTCAGGAATGAAGGTGAAATCGAGACACGGTTGGTTGAAGGGAAACTAAGAGGATGTGTTGCCAGCAGACCTGCTTCAAAAGAACGGCTAAAGGAAATACCTCAGCCAAAAGGGAAAGGATACCAGAAGGAGAGTTGGAACATCAGGAATGAAGGAAGAGCAACGAAAATGGCAAGTCTCTGGGTAAACAGAGTAACAGACTGTTCTTTTCCGCTGGAGTTCCTCAAAATGCACTTGAGACTTCAAAGCAAAAATGAAAGCATTGCCTTTTTTGGTTCTGAATGTATGGAGATGTACGATCTCAGACGATCAGAATATAAAGAGATCTATGGAGGGAAAGGGTTTCCACATTCTACTTGAAGTGGTACAGGGTTGATCCAGAGCTGTCTGTGAAGAACCAGAAGGCAGGTCCCAGGCGTGATCAGCCCCACCCACCTCCCTAGAAAGTTCCCCAACTGTTTCTCATCTAATGTTTTCATGAGCCACAGACAATCCATTTCTTCACCAAAGTTACAAAACAGATACACTAATTCTCTCATTCTTTCATGTTAGTTGGTATTCTTCAGTTAAAAAAAAAAAACCAAAAAATCTTTCCTGTCTGGTGGCTATTTAATTACTCAGAAGGGCAGCGCATGGAGAAAAAAGAGGGTAAAAAAGAGGGTAAATGCTGGATTCTCTTTCACTGACCAGTTTCAAGACAGTGAATTAGAATCCACTATTTTTAGATGGTAGATATGCCAGAGGGAAATGCTAGTTTAATCCCCTGAGTTGAATTTGGAATGGATATAATTAAGTCGTTTAGACAATTAAAAACCAATATCCAAACATTTAAATCATAAGCAGTCTTTAATACAACAGGGAATATGTAGGATAGCACAATCAGTTAGAATGTATATTCTAGAACGTACCACACTTGCTTTTTATTGCCATCGAATTACTCTCTAGCATATACACGTGAATACATGTATATATAAAATTCTTCCCATGGACTGTGAGATCCCCATGGACAGTAGGAAGCGGGAGATCAAGCTGATACACACTTACCAAAGGACTTAGTGAAATACAGAACAAGTACATCCTTGGACATCCTAAACGAAAGGTGAAGTGCCAGTAGATAGGGTCTTCCTCTCCATCACTCACAGGTTTGTTTTAAGTCAGTAGGGGTTTTCAAAATCAATTACCCCTTGCCAGGCACCACACTGAACACCTTTCAGGTACTGCCTCATCTAATTGCCACAATGACCCAGGGAACAGGCTCTGGGTGTCCCCATTTCAAGAGACGAGGAAACCACTGTGCAAGGAGATTGTAAAGCAGAGCCGACCCAGCTTAATCAGGGCAGAACACAAACCTCGGGCCAGGCTTTCCGGCTCCAGAGTCATTTTGCTCAGTCAAGCTGCTACCCTCTTAGTGACCTACATTCTCCGGCTAAGGTGGGTTTTTTCCCCAAGCATTCAACAGTCTTGCTGCTACATCATATTTCTGCCATTTGGGACCCAGAAGATGAAATAAAGCAGAAGAAGGCACACGGGAGAGTTATAGTCTCCTCGTGTCCCCACTGGTAAGGCACAATGACAATTATTCCCTGGAAAGGCATAAGTAACACGGGAGATGACCCCCTCCTCATCAGGGACTTACACAAGAACCAACAGGGTAAGGGAAAGCCAGTTCCTTCAAACAATCACTGAAGTCAGTACAATATGTTTTGAAAAAAAAAATTAGTAACATAAATAACAATTACATGAATTATGGTAACAATCCTTACGAATAACATACATGTCTATATACATATACGTACTTACATACACACACACACAGAGAAAGGGAGGGAAGAAAAGAGACAGAGAAAGGCCTGACACAAAAAAACCCACATCTGAACATTGTGTCATTCTGGGCAGTTTCATTTTCCTCTTTACGCTTTTTTATATTTTGCAGATTCCAAAGCGACTTGCTGGGAGAGCTGGCACAGCACAAAAGGCCCCTGGGGGAAGAGATGCCTGAAGGTCACTAATGCTGTTGCGTGTGAAGTGGATTTGGACATAGAGATGCTGTCCAGGAAGGGAGTAGGAGCTCAACACCAAGACTGCTGAGAGGGGGGTGGGAGGGGGTGCGGAGAGAGAACAAGAGGGGGCATGTGTCTGTGCAGTGCCTTGGAATATTATACAACAAGTAAAAGGAAGTGGGGTGGTCACAAGACAAGGAGAACTTTAGCTTTCTATATTACAAGGGAGTTTTTCAAAAATACTTTCTTCTGATATATATAAACATCTTTGTAAAACTTGTTCAAAGTGGGAAGAAAAGCCAGCAAGCACATCGACACAGGTTGTTGACTGAGACAGCCCTTCAGAAGAGAATATGGAGGAGCAGAGAATCGGCTCTGCCCCTCGTGACCTGTGTGACACTGGCTGAGTCCCCTGACGTCCCAACACTTCAGATGCCTCATCTGTTAATGAGGGTCACACACCTGCTGCTGCAGAGCTGCTGTCGGAACAGGAAACAAAGTACGCCCCAGGCCCCAAGCCCTTCGCAGAGTCCCCGCGAGATGGGAGCTTGAGCATTTACATGTTTGCGCAAGAAGCAGCGAGGAAGAGGGGGATCCAGGTAAGGAGAGAAGATGCCCGAGCCCACGAGAGGGAGGAGTGGGGAGCGGGGCCCATCACGAGGAACAAGGGAGGGGCCAGGCGCTCCTGGTACTTACTGCAGTTCTCCTCGTCGCTGCCGTCGGGACAGTCCTCGAACCCGTTGCACTGGAAGCGGCCGATGATGCAGTGGACGCCGCTGGCGCAAGGGAAGAACGTCGGGCCGCATTTGGACTTAGCCTTGGCTGCAGGAGGCAAAACGAGACAAACAGCCGCGGTGAGGAAGCTACGCTTTCTGAGCCCTGGCATACCCATCCCGCCAGCTCCGAGCATGCAAAAGGGTCTCTTCACGTTTCCATGGAAGTCCCCCAAGATCTCCTACCACCCCCCCCAAGGTCAGTGCCGAGCCAGACTGAGAGCCCTCATGCAGCACCCTCAAGGAAGGGGGTGGCTGTGCTTGCGGTATTTCCAGGGCCCCTGCACAAAGCGGGGCTCAACCCCAATGTGTGGCACGAACGAATGAATGGGTGAACAGATGGGGGATGGACGCGACCTACGCTTATGGTGCTGAGGAACCCTTCACAATTCCTTCCCCGATGGTCAAAGCCCTTGTCTGCGCTTATTTTTTTTTTTTAAACAAATCTTTAAAGATTTTTATTTATTTATTTAACAGAGAGATCACAAGTAGGCAGAGAGGCAGGCAGAGAGAGAAGGGAAAGCAGGCTCCCTGCTGAGCAGAGAGCCCGATGTGGGACTCAATCCCAGGACCCTGAGATCATGACCTGAGTCGAAGGCAGAGGCTTAACCCACTGAGCCACCCAGGCCCCCTTTTTGTGCTTATTGAAGACGTCCCACTCTAGGCAGCATGGCCAGAGCTTTCTGTGGATTCTCCCATTCACTCCAGTCAGCAACCACCCAGTGGCATGGTCTGCAGGAAAGGATGAACACCACAGCCCGGAGACGGCTACCCTCAGAGAGGCTTGCCTTCCTGCAGGGCCGGTCCGCATGGCTGATTTCTGGGAACTTGGACTTCGGGAGGGCCCGCACCAGTCTCTCCTAAGAATGGCTCCCCGTGCCTCAGCTCTTTATGGGAACGGTGCAGTTCACGCTGAACACCTGCTTTTCTTCTGGGAGCTTGGGATTGCGTAGATGCTGGGCACATAGCACCTGCGTAACGAGCCTGCGTAACCAGCCCCCGGTCAGAACCCCGGGCACGGAGACTGCAAGGAGCTTCCCCAGGAGAAAGCACTTCTCTCCCGCTGTCGCGACTTGTTGCTGGGGAATTAGCTGCGTCCCCTATCACTTCTCTGGGAGAGGACTCCTGAAATCTGAACCTGGCTTCCTCTGGGCTTCCCTCCTTTTGCCTTTTCCCTTTGCTGACTTTGCTTTGCATCCTTCATGTGACTACATGCCACATTCCTGGAATCCTCCCAGCAAATCCCTGAGCCTGGGGACAGTCGTGGGGGCTGCTGACAAGGATGGCCACGGTTCTCATCCCCGTGGCAGAGGTGTGCTTTGAGGCGTAAAGGGACTTTCCCAAAGCCACACAGTTAGAAAATGCAACACAGGGGTGAGGCCCCGGCATTAGATTCCAGAAGCCACGCTCTCAACCAGCTCAACTGTGTTGCCTCTCTGCCAGTCTGTGGCTTCTCACAACAGAAGCCAGACTCCGGCTCAGAGAGATTCTTCTTCCGCTCCTGCTGTACAAACAGTTTGAACAGAAACTGCTGTAACTCGGGCTTGATGGAGTGTTCTGCTAACCAAACAGCCCTGTGGGGTCACGGACTTTCCTGGGAACGGTGCTGGCTGCTCTGGCTTGTGATTACGAGGTGTAGGATGAGATCTGTGGCTGCATCCCAGGGAGTGGGTCCCGACGAGCATCCTCTCCTCTCCTGCCTTAGACGCAGGACCCGTGGTCCTCAAGAAGGAAGGGCCGTTTCTTGGGAACAAATAGGCCGTAAATTATCTTCATGTTCCTGTCATCGGAACATGCCAACTTTAGCAGCACAATCCACAATCAACAAGGTTTTAAGGTTTGGGACGTGCCCAGGTTTTAAAAACTTCCATCACTTTGTTTTGACCTGGGACTTCTGTAATGGTGCTGATGGGCTCTTCAAAAGCACAAACTTGGGCTCCTGGGTGGCTCAGTGGGTTAAGCCTCTGCCCACTCGGGTCGGGTCGTGATCTTAGGGTCCTGGGATCGAGCCCGCATCAGGCTCTCTGCTCAGTGGGGAGCCTGCTTCCCCCCTCTCTCTCTCTGCCTGCCTCTCTGCCTACTTGTGACCTCTCTCTGTCAAACAAATAAATAAAATCTTCAAAACAAAGCAAAACCACAAACTTGGGAGACAGTGGCTGGGTTCAAACTGTGGCCCTACTTTTTATGAACTTGCGCAAGATTCTTAATATTAGTGAGTCTGTTTCCTCATCAGTAAACTGGAGGTAACAGCTACTTCCCACGGCCCTGGGAAGGATGTGATGAGATAATCTATCCAAAATGCATATTAGCACAGACCGTGGTATACAGCAGGTGCTCAATTAATGGTAATACTTATGCTATTTATCATCGTCATCACCATTAATTACAGAATTTTAAAATTACTTCTTGGGCTGCTCATCTTTTTCCCGATCGCCAAAGTTAAAAAAGCTCATTATGGAAGATCTCTATGAAGTGATATGAAATGATCTCCAGGATACACTGTTATGTGGGGGAGAAAAAGAAAAGTGCAAAAGAGTATTTATAGGATTTTAACCCGCTGTATGGGCAGAAGAGACAAATATAAGAACAACTACACGGATTGGTTCATCTGCGCAGAAGAAACACGGGAAGGACAAACCCTGGTTATGTGCAGGGGGCGGGTGGGACAGGGGTGGAAAGAACGGGGAAATGAGACTAGAATGAGGCACCGGGATGAGTCTCTACAGCTCTGAGTCTTAGAACCCCAATATTTCACATACCTCAACAGTGAACCATTAAAATCATCCGCATGCATGTACGTGGGCGGACACTCAAAATAGGACAGAAACAGCAAAAGTGAGCATGACTGGATTACAGATGCGTAAGCGCACCACGCTGAAGGGTGTCGGGAAGAACAGAAGCAGCCTAAGTAACTCAGGAAACCATTATTTTGCCTGGATTCTATAAGGCTAAAGAAAAAGAGAATGGTACCCAAACAGGGCACTCTACTTTTACCTGTCACAGGGGTATGGATTAGCAGTTCTGAAACTACCTTTGTGTGTACTAGGACTGAGCAAATAAGTAAATATACTGCAAATGATAACCGTGAGGTCTTTTGTTCCCGAGGAAGAACTTAGAAATAAGGAAGGTGGAAAGGCTAATTGATCCTTGAGGCTTTGCGCTGGAAGTAAAGGCATCAGTATGAAGCCAAGATTTGTAAAGATGGACAGACAGACAGATAGGCAGAAAGACATACAGCTAGATAAGAGAGAGACAAATATTTATAGAATTTTTTTTAAAAAGATTTTATTTATTTATTTGAGAGAGAGGAAGAGAACAGCGCACGAGAGAACACAAGCAGTGGGGAGAGGGAGAAGCAGACTCCATGCTGAGTTGGGAGCCTGACTCAGGCGGGGCTCAGTCCCAGGACCCCGGGATCGTGACCTCAGCTAACAGCAGATGCTTAACCAAATGGGGCACCCAGGTGCCCCAAGAGAGAGAAATATTGGTTTGGTGTGTGCATGGGTCAGCATAATGCATTTCCTAGTTCCATCCGCTAAGAAAGATGAGAAGCAATAAACTCCAGGAACAAATGAGCTCACCCAGCCCCATATCTTGGTCTCTAAATACCATTATCCAATAAAGGGAATGAAGGCTCCTTGGAGAAGTGGCTAATTCCAGGGGAAAATTCAAGATCAACCTGGAGTGTCTTGTGTTGCCAGAGAGTAAAGAAGTCCTCAAAATATGTTGGAGGTATGTCAGAAGGACACAGGAGTCAAGCCGAAGGAACTCCCCGATGGCCAAAGCTATGACACTTGAAGCGACAAAATAATGATAGTTTTGGGCTATAACCCAGAGAATTCAATAAATATCTGTGAGTCCATACTGGCATCATAAATCATTGGGAAAATAAGTAAATGGGGAAGAAGGGAAGTTTTTCCTTCTAGAAGAATTCCAATGATTAAACAGAGAGGAGACCTAGGAAACAGAAAGTCACCATTTAGCAAACACCACAGTAACAACAGTTGGAGACAAGACCCAGTGATGGATGCTCACATGAGAGGACTGGCAGGCCTTGCTCTGGTCACACTTTTGGGGCCGCTGATAGGCTGCTTACAGGCTTTGACATCTGCAAGCTGTTTCCTCATAAACCTCCATTCACAATGTCACCGCCTTCTCGGCAGCTTAACAAAGCCTAAAGCCCCTCCTCCCAGCATCAGGCAGCTCTGGACACCTCTCCAGCACAGGCCCACCTATGCTCCCTGCCTGGCTACGTGGGCCTCCTTGCTCCTCCGGGAACTGTGGCACAAAGTCCCACCTCAGGACCTGCATGCACCCTGCCGGTCCCCCAGCCTGCACTGCCTTTCTCCCCAGGTCGTGTGGTCCATGCTTCTACTTACTCAGACACTCCCTGGACTGTGGATCCAGAAACTCGGACTCCCACCCCCTCCCTCTCTAGCCTTCCCTCTGCTTCTCCTTCTTTCCCTATGAAAGGACGTGGCCGGCTCTGCTGTGCTGTTTGAATGATGACCATACACTTGTTTGATTACTTTCATTCACCACTTTCGAAGGAGCTGTGCTATCTAGTGCTGATGCTGGCTAACAGACATCTGCTGAATACATAAGGGGGTCTATAAAAGAGAGAGCAGGACTGGGTCACAAGAGCTAGCTCACTGCATGCTAGCATGGTGTCAAGGTCCCCCACTTCTGGGCCTCAGCGCTCCTATCTGTGAAATGGGTTTTCATGAGGAGTAAATGAGGTGCTTTTTGTAAAACCTAAAGCATAATGCTGACTATGGGCTAAGCATTATGCTTTAGGTTTTACAAAAAGCACCTCATTTACTCCTCATGAAAACCCATTTCACAGATAGGAGCGCTGAGGCCCAAAAGTGAGGGACCTTGACACCGCTAATAAACAGAGTCAAGGCTCAAACGTTGTTCTAGACTCAAGAGCTGTTCTGCCTCTTTAGATTCGGCTTAGATTTCTGATCCAGCTCCAAAGGATTAGACTTCAGGATACGAAGAAAAAGAATATGAATAATTATAAATGAATTAGCTACCGTTCAGTTAGCCAGCTCTTTGGTCCTGCCCCTGAACCCTTTCAAGAATTACTAATGAGACCGGCTGCCTCGTCAGCGATGCTCCGTTGTCTCGGTCAGGGGGAGCCCGATCCGTTATGACTCACACCTGCCCTGTCGGACACCTGCTCAGACGACCTGAGGGACAGATCACAGGCGGCCAGCCAAGCACCTGGCTGAGGCTCTGAGGGAAGCCAGCCGCTAATGGCAGCCGTTGGCCACCCCTTGCCTGCACCACCTACTGTGGGCTCAGGGTGGCGCTGGACCAAGGCCAGATGGCCTGCCCCTGGCCCCATTTCCCAGAAGGGGAGATTTCAACATGAAACTGTTCAGCCACTGCCAGAAGGTGGAAGGCTGACTATGTCTAAAATTGCCCTGACAAAGCTGGACAGGGTGACTCCGTGCCACTGATGACCTGAATTCACTATTTTTCGAGGACTTGCTCCCTGGATCTTCCAAGGAGGAAGCCTTCACCAGCGGGAGGGCAAGAACCACCACCCCCTCTCCTGGGGGTGGGTTTCATGCCTGATCCGTGTCCTCTCCCTCCTTAGAGCCTGGATGTCACAGTTCTGATTTCCACGGATGAGTAAGATAAAAAAGAATTTTTTTAAAAAAACGAGATGGTGGGGGGCGGTGGGCCTGGTTGGTTAAGCTAAGCCGCTGCCTTCAGCTCAGGTCATGATCTCAGGGTCCTGGGATTGAGCCCCCCATCGGGCTCTCTGTTCAGCAGGGAGCCTGCTTCCCCTCCCCCTCTAGCTGCCTCTCTCTCTACTTGTGATCTCTCTCTCTCTCTGTCAAATTAAAAAAAAAAAAAAAATCTTAAAAACAAAAACAAAAACGAGATGGGGGTGTGTAAAGGGCTAAAACAGAGGCCGACTTTTTGTTTTGCCAGCGAGGACACACACAAAAATCTGCAAACATCTCGACTCACTACCATCCTCCATGGAGAGCCGCTTTAGCCTCCAAAATGCAGGACAAACGACACAGGAGTCCTCGGACCAGGACCTGGGGATTGTGTGAGGACTAGAGGGGAACCAGGAGACATCCAGTGTGACCGCGCGGCGAGGCACGCACAGCAGACCCCTGATCCTTGCAGGCACTGCCTCGCCAGGAACTCCTCGCCTTCCACAGAGGACAGAACGGACGCTCCAGCAGGCAGTCTGTGCTGTGCCCAAAGGCACACAGGTATTCAGGATCCGGCTGGTGTAAAACCCAGTTCTCAGTCCCCGCATCTAGCCTCCGGCGACTACAATGTGCTTGAAAGTCACACGCTGCCAAACCCTAGCCCGGGGATCCGATTCGGGCGACAGCCCCAAAGGCTGAAAGCCAGAACTCTCCAAGCCTTGGGGAGAAACGCTCTGGACCCGGCGTCACACCTACGGCTCCCAGTCTGCCCCGAAAGGGCTTCATGTGGGTCCTGGAGCACGCGGGGTGACGGCGTCTGTGGCCACCGCGCAGGCCCTCCCCACGCGGTCCTCCCACCGGAGTCGGACAGGGGGCGGCCGTTCCAGAGCCGCTCTGTTCAGCCAGGAGGGCCGGGAGCTCGCTCATCAGAGCGGCTGTATCTCTCCGGCTTTGGCAGATGCTCCAGCCATAAACATGGGTATTGGGGGTCTCTCTTCCAGCTGTCTGCAGAGGACCAAATGAGCAACAGCTGCCGTCTCCAATCCCCCTCCTGCTCGCCTCCAGTTCTGCCTCGGGATCCTGCCAGCGTGTGCCTGTGACAGTCGGGAGAACTAGAAGCAGGAGCCTCAAGCTCTTCTGTGAAATGACCATCCTAGCCTTTATAGACTCACAGCAGCGCTCACCGTGAAGAATTCCAACTACAGAGAAAACGCACAAAGGTCAATGTAAAAATTACCCCAAACTGCTGTCACTCAGCCAAAGCCACTGGGGCCACTCTGGTAAATGGGCTCACAAAGCAGGGTCCCAAGAACTACTGTGTGCAGATGGCTCGGCCCAGGACTTCGGCGAATGCGGTTGGTCTGGAGGGGGCCTGGGATTGCGTATTCCTCGGGCTCCCGGCTCATGTCAGTGCCGCAGAGCCAAGCACTTCCCTTCCAAACCGCTAAGGACCAAGGCTTTGTTCACTGTTCCACCTTCAATGTCCAGACAAGAGCCTGGTACACACATTACTCAGTCATTACTGACTGAATCAATACACAGAAATCTGAACATAGAGTTTACTTTAATGCACCCAGGAAACACAATGCCGTTCGAAACTGGCCTTGATTACTTCCCAATATAGTGTGACGTCTTTTCATGTGGGTAAGTACAGGCCCACACTATCCCTTTTATCAGCTACAGAGAGTTTTACTGCATCCCAGGGCTGATGGACACGCACACACCGATGCACAGGTCATTCTCCCCACTTGTACGGTAGCTCTTGAAGGTCTAACCTCTAGGTCGCAGGATATGCATATTTCACGTTCTGGCACCCTTTTGATCATCGACCGCCTCCTCCCAGAGGAACTGGTACTGCCTTCTGGCCACAGCTGGCCACAGGAACCGCCTCTGGCCCTGGATCGCCCATCGGAGACAGGCGCAGGCGGATCTTGCCCTGCTGGTGAAGATATCCCAAGAAGCCCACGGGCTGAGAACAACCCACAGCTCCTCTGTGTTTATGTTAGGCTGGCCCCTCCCTGCACCCGGTGCTCTATCAGTCTCCATTTATCTCTGTCTCTCTTCATTGTAACATCTGTGTATTTCATTACTTTGCCAAGTAGGGGACATTCCTCTCCAGTCAAGGAAACCATGACTCTTCTTTTAATCTTTTAAAATTTGCACCGGGTACAGAGCATCAATCTTTGCTGAGATGGGTTTCCCTGGGTTACGCTCCTCACGGGCTCATGCGAAGTGTCCCTCCTTCCAGGAGCTGCCCCTTGAGCGAACTTTCTCAGGCTGCATTATCACCTCTAAGGGCCCGACAAAGGGCAGGTTCTTACTCCAAGGACGGCCCTGCTTGCCAATATTTCCTTAGAATGTCCTGTCCTGCGAGGCAGCGTTTCACTAAGAAGGGTGTCCCTGATCCTCCCGCAGAAGAATCTTCAGGGATGCCTCTCCCCTCGGGGAATCTACATTCCTATTAAGCACAGAGGATTCCAATGAACACTCCCATAGGACCACCCCACCTGACAATTCTACCGATATCTTAAGTTCCAAGAACAAATGATCTCATCAGTCCTTTCTTTCCGATGTTGCCACAGCACAGATCAGCAACCACTCCAGAAATTGAGGCTACAGGGCTCCTGTGGAGCCTCCTCTGGCCCCCAGCCCCAGTCAAGTCTAGCACGCATGTCCCAGATAGCATCAGAGAAACCATGGGCCTCTTGCTGATCTTTCTCCGTCTCCACAGGTTCTTTCTTTCTCCGTGTTCACGTGCAAGACACAAAATCACTGCTTGACATACAAAAGCCGTGGGCTCCTATTCAAATGGTTGCTGTCCTAACAAAAAGGCCCTTTTAGAACTTCAAAACCACATTAACCAGTCTGTCTGCATTTTAAGGATTTACGCTTTACCTGTGCAAAATACACGATAGGGAGGAACTGCCCAACAAATGTTTACTGCCCCTTCTGGCAAATAACAAGATAGTCCTGAGAATCCGCGGTATCTTCCAGGTGGAGTCAGTTCTGTGGTGACTCACAAAAGACTCCCTGAGAGTGGAGAAAGGACAAGTCCATGAGAATCTGTATGCAGTGCCATGAGTGCTCTGATGGGGGAGCTAGAGGACATCCAAGCTCCAAGGGAGGCAGAGACTGAGGTCAGAAAAGGCTGCTCAAAGGAAAGCAGATGTGAGCAAAGGCACTTCACACACCGCTGCGGTGGAAACTAATGTTATGTTTAGACACTGAGGCCTTGTTCATTTATTCATTCCACTAACATTAGTTCACAAACTCTGTGTCATACCTGCAAAGAATAAGGATACACTGGAGACAGCTCTGCCACAGAGAAAAGTTTAGTGCTGGTGGGACTGTTCCAAGGAGGAACAGCATGTGCAAAGGCCCAGAGGCAGAAAACAATGTGCATGGGGACAACTGAAAAGGGGTCAGTATGAACTTGCTTCTTGGATCAGTAAAAAGTACCTGGCATGGTTTCTTTCGTTAAAAAAATGTCAAACCTAATAGTACATTATATGTTAATAAAAAATTTTAAAAAATAATTTTTAAAAAGTGCCAAACCTGATTTCTCACAAGAAATGTGCCATGAGCTAGTTGCAATGCAGCTCACACTGAAGATGGGAGAATTATCTATACCAAAGTATAAATTAGACAAAAAATCAGATGATAAAATTCATGTAATTTGAATCAACATGCATAATGCTCTCCCCGCCTCCCTCAAAGTGAACGCCTACACGTAGCATCACTGGCTAAAAACTTCACAAAAAGTAATGGATCTAAAATTGCTACTATATATTCAGTCCCTTGGTTCATTTTGTAAAATGTCAAACTGTGGTTCCCCTGAAAAAGTCAAACATGACTTCATGGTTAGAAGCAAGGAAGCAAAAAGAGCCTTATAAAAAAGGAACAGACTTTTTAAAAAAGCATATGCCTGGATTCTCTAAGAAGTCTAGAAGAGGAAAAAAGACAGGTGGTTCATTGTGGTCCTAATGCGGAGGACAAACCCAGAAAGCTAAAACCACACCTGGAATTCAAGCCTTGGCACATTCATTATTACCTGAGCAAAAACAGCCCTTGGCTTGTTCCAGCAATCTGACTGCGTGACTACCAGAGCGAACTCCGAGTTTTATCAATCAGATATCGTGATGTACTCTTTTCCCCTCAAACAACATACTGGCTGCTTCAGACACACATACAGAGAGAGCAAAAGATCACAAGCTTGTTGGAATATAAATACAGAAAGAAGGCACCTAACTGTGACAGCTTCAACAGAAGACTGGGGTAGAAAATTCTTTCTAAACACCTCTTCTGTAAGAATAGGAGGTGTGCAGCCTTGGGACTAAGAAATCAAAAGAGCTTACAGTTCAGAAGCATCTGGCTTCTAACCACATTCTGCCACAGAACAGCTTGAGACCCCGGACAAGTCACTGAACTTCCCTTGACCTGAGTGTCTCTGTCTGCAAAAGGGGCATAAAAATACCACAGACTTCATCAGTTGTTGGAAAATAATATGAGATTTTGCATGTAGAGAGAAGAGCGCAAGGCTTGATCTCTAGAAGGAATCTGATCACATCTTCCCCTCCCGAACGTGGTCCATGGGTCTACCAACTGCTCTTCTTCCCATATATGGATGGCCCCGAGAAAAACGAGGTGGAAACCAAAGTAATGTTTAGACTAAGGCCTTCCTCTTTCAGTTATCCATTGGATTCATGTTCATTCCTGGGCTTTCTGTGCCACACATTGGAGCAAGTAGGGTTGCAAAGAGAATCAAATGGTCAAACATAACTTCTGCTAAGCAAGCTGCCCCCAGCTCAGGAGCACCTGGCCAAGAAGAAGGAAAAAAACAAAAACCAAAAAAAGAAGAAGAAAACAAAGGGCAATAAGCAGATCACTGCAATGAGATGTGGTAAGTGCTTTGTAAGTTATACCAACATTTGCTTTTCAACACTGTACTACAGTCGGGTGCAAGGTCAGCCTGTCAGGGTTCAAATGCTGCCTCCACCGCTTGTCGGACTATGGTTTACGGCAACAGATTTCATCTCTCTGTGCCTCCATTTCCTCACCAGGGAATGGAGATATTAACAGGACCTACACCTCGCTGGGCTGTTGTGGGGATTAAATGAGACAATACAATGATCGCTAATCTTCCTGTGGACCACAGTATTAGCTATGATGCTTAATACTGTATTACTACGCTTCCAGGTAGCACCTATTAGCTATTATTACTTAACATGACACTACAAAATACAGGATTATATATAGCGTTATATAATATTGGTAAGTATTATTACAGAGCATTAGCTATTATTATGACTGTAATTATTTATTACAATTATTTTCAAACAGTTTCTGCTCCAGCCTGGCGGGCCCAGGACGCACGGCACAAAGGAGCACGACGTCTGCTTGCAGGAGACTGGTGGGGTGTGCTGGTGAAGAGCGAGAGAGAAGGACCCTCCAGGCAAAATAAATGATGTGAATAAAAGCTCAAAGCTGCGACAGGGTGGGCCCGTCTGATAGAGATATGGGAAGTTTAGGGCATGTGGAACACAGATGGGGCAGGAGACAGGGGAGGGAGAGGCAGGCAGGGGTCTGCACACTTAACTCAGGAGCCAGCCAGGGGGCATCTTTATAAAGGAAACTGACAGGTCAGATTTGTTTTTTATGAACAAAAGTTTTATGGACTCATGAGGATACGATGAGGCTCTGTAACATGGAAATATCCTCCTCTCTCTCAAAAAGCCCCAAGGGAACTGAAGAGCCAAGTCTATTATCTTTGGGCTTTCGGGGAAAAGGGCACTATAAACAATAAGGGGATTCAAAGTGCCTGTCCTGCCCCTTTAAAATTTTAAGAATGAAAGAAAAAAGTCCGAAAGTTTGAGGTTAGGACATTGTCTTATAACCTAAAGGGTCCCCCCCCGGGTTATTTATTTTAGCTATTTGTGATGCACTACATACGGGCAAGAAGGTATGTTTGTATGTCTACATAAATTGGAAGGAAAATTCCAGAGAACCGGTAAGCAGGAAACCAAGACATTCCCAACTGAGTCTTCTATAGACAAAGTTTGAGAGAAAAAGCTCTAAAAAGATAATAAATAAATGTGGATCAGATAACTTAACTTCCAGAGGCTTCTCACTGCTTGAAGGAAAAACTTCCTGACAGTGCATGAGAATCCCTGGGATGAAAAACAGATGTGGGAACAGACATGCTAGAACAGACTGAAAGTTGAAAAAGTTGAAAAAGACTACTTTGATAAAGGTATCATCCAAGAAAAAAAATGGTGATATCCAAAGGACAACTCCTAAGAAATGGTGAAGGGGGGAGGGGAAATAAAAAAGAAAAAAAAAGTGGAGGGAAGGGAAGGACGTGAGAATCAAAGTTCTCAGGTCTGAATAAAAATGAATAAAGGAAAACCCATTCTACATCACTTTCCCATCTTGCTGGGCAACGAGGGCCATCACCTTTGCCCAAAGAAGGTGCCTGTACCTTCAGAGCCTCTACCCACTCCTATCCTCTGAGCCCTTGGCAAACACTCAAGTTTTTCTTCCCAAAACACCTTCATTTCTGTGCACATTCTCTACCTTCAGCCTTGTGAAAAGAAGTTCACTTCTGATCCGCCTCCTGGGAGTGTCTCTGATAGCCCTCCTCACCTGCCCCTCCCACATGTCCTCTCCAACAGAAGAAGCCTGGAGCTCAGACCCTGTCTCCTGAATAGTTACCGTGAGGCCAGCAAAGCGGGCCAGAGAAAGGCCTACGATAAGGGATTAAACCGTTGGGATACCCAAAGAACAATGGGGCGTGCTTTCAGAGACTTGAGGCGCAATCCTTTGTTGGCTAGTGCCAACAGGGCGAGAGAGGGGAGGCAGCTCTGAAAAGCTGAGCGGGGGCACATCCTGTCTGTCACTGCTTCCGGAAAATACTGCTTAACCTCCCACAAATCTGGCTCCAAGAAGGCTTTTACCAAAGGCATCTAGAGGTTTCCCTGATACCTTCAACACCAGTCACAGGAATCACATCATCATATGGATATCACCTGCTAGTAGCTATGGGCTGTCTTTAAAAACAAAACACTGATCCTCCGCTCTTCTATCCTATGACAGCACGGACTCAATCCTGACTGCACATTACAATAACCCAGGAAGCTTTTCAAAACAAACAGACAAAACCTATCCCAATCAAGGGAGCTAGAGTGACTATACTAATGTCAAACAAAAGAGAAGCTAAGACAGAAAGTCCCTAGAGACAAAGAAATGGTCAATCCATCAGGAAGACATAATTCTACATACCTAAAAATAGGGCTCCAAAATACAGGAAGTAAAAACAGGCAGAACTGAAGGGAGAAACAGATACTCGAACAGTAAGAGTTGGAGAGCTCAATACCCCACTTTCACAATGGATGGAATAACCTGGCTGAAGATCAACAAAAAAACAGATGACAGGGGCACCTGGGTAGCTCAGTGGGTTAAAGCCTCTGCCTTCAGCTCAGGTCATGATCCTAGGGTCCTGGGATTGAGCCCCGCATGGGGCTCTCTGCTCAGCGGAGAGCCTGCTTTCCCCACTCTCTCTCTCTGCCTGTTTCTCTGCCTACTTAGGATCTCTGTCAAATAAATAAATAAAATCTTAAAAAAAAAAAAAAAAGAAAGAAAACAGATGACATGAGCAATCCAATAAATCAACCACATCTAACATCCATAGAAGTCACAATCCAAAAGCAACAAGACACACATTCTTCTCAGGTGCACATGGAACATTCTCCAACGTATTCCAAACCTATGATGTTAGGTCATAAAAAAACAAAAACAAAAAACAACAACAAAAAAACCCTCAATAGATTTTAAAGGGATAAAATCCTAAAATGTATGTTCTCCAATCACAGTGGAATAAAATGAGAAATCAGTAACAGAAGTAAATCTGAGAAATCCACAACTATGTGGAAATTTTCAATAACGAGCAAAACCAAAATTAACTATGTAGAAATTGTCCATGATTACCAATACTGAAATAACCAATGAGTGGAAGAAGAAAATACAAATAAAATTCGAAAATACTTTGGCATAAATGAAAACAAAAATATAACATACCAAAATTGATGAGATGTAGGTAAAGCAGTACTGAGAGGGAAATGTATAGCTGTAAATGCATATTTTTTTTTTGAATCTCAAATTCACACAATAAAGTCCCCTCCCCCCAAAATTCTTAGAATTAACAAACAACTTCAGCAGGGCTGTAGGACACAAGATGAATATACCAAAATCAACTGAATTTCTATATGCCAGCAATCAAATATCCAAACATGAAATTACTGAAACAATTTTGCTTATAATAGCACTAAAGCAAATAAAATACTTAAGAATAAATTTAATGAAAGAAGTGCAAGACCCATACACTGCAAACTACAAAATGCTGTTCAAAGAAATTAAAGAAATATTGTTCAAAGAAATTAAAGAATTAAAGAAGACAACGCATATTAAAGAACTAGAGAAAGATAACCCATATACGTGGATTAAAAGACTAAGTAAAGACAAAAAGACTAAGACAAAAAAGACTAAGTAAGACAGCAATGCTCTCCAAACTGATCTATGTTTATGGATCAGTAGAATAAAACTGAGGAAGCTTTATATACCATCACTTTATCAATCAACGGATTTTTGACAAAGTGCCAAGAAAAGTCACTGGGGAAAAGACAGTCTTTTCAGAAACAAATGGCTGGGACAACTGGATATCCACTTGCAAAATAAGGAAATAGTACTCCATAATTAATTAATTAATTAATTAATTAAAAAGATGAAGCATGATCCAGTACAGATGAACTTTGAAAACATCATGCTAGGTGAAAGAGCTAGATGCAAGGGCCACATCATATATGACTCCATTTAATGTTCAGAATAGGGAAACCCATAGAGACAAAAATAAATCAGTGGCCCCCAGAGACTAGGGGAGGGAGGAATGGGGTTTCTTTTGGGAGTGATGAAAATGTTCTAACATTAGGTAGTAGCAAGAGTTGTACACCTCTCTGAATACAACTAAATAAAGAAACAAAACTCTGTAAGAACTTCTGAGATCTAGGAGAGTAGGGACATCAGAAATGAAAAAGTTCTTTTCCAAGAAGATACTAAATTGGCCAAATTCCTCCCCAGTTCTTCTGGTTTGCTCCCCAGGCAACATGTGGCAATACTGGGGGTGGGAAGGAGCCCGTGGCTGGCTCAGTAGACACAGCATGCCACGCCTGATCTTGGGGTTGTAAGTTTGAGCGCTATGTGCGGTGTGGAGATTACTTACATATAAAATATTCTGTAAAAAGTACTGAGGGTGGGAGGGGAGGAGTGAGGGTTACTGGCATCCAGTGGGTAGACCAGGGAAGCTACTAAATGTCCCACAATGCACAGGCCACTCCCCACCCCCACCCCCTGCCAAATAATTATCTGGACCCAAAACGTCAACAGTTTCATGGGCAAAGAACCCTATACCAGGAAAAGATCAATCCTGAATTTTTGCTTTTTCTGATTTAAAGAAAGAAGTAACGCTCTGTTAATGGTAAAACAAAACAAAACAAAACACAAGGGGCTAGGAAACAAATAGAATCAGGATCCAAATCCTGATCCCACTCCTTCCCAGAACTGAGACCCTGGGCAAATTACCCACCTGCCCTGGGCTTTACTCCCTTGTCTGTAAAATGGGATGATGAAACTGACCTTACAAAGTGGCTGTAAGGATTAAATGAGAAGATGCCTGGTATCAGTAAACGCTAAGAGCTTTCAATACTATAATTACTGTTTTTTTGTGAAGCCCCAAAGTGGCTGAGAACCAAGAAATGGGTGACTGGGTCATCTTAAAATAGACCTATTTTATCCAGGAACGATTAGTATATATTAGGACATTTTATGAGGTAATAAGCAATGGAGATTCAACAGTTGACATTTCTGCCTGGTATATTATGCTCTAGCCAAAGAGGGACTAGCCAAATACCCCATTGCCATAGTAATACAAAGTTTCTGGGAGTCTGACTCATTTTCTTTCCAGTATATACTTTCTATTTGTCAGGCTACACTGCATGTCCAAGTTCACTGCATGGGGAAAGTGGAGGAGGTGGGATCTCTTCAACCCTGCTCCTCAAAATCCAATTTACTGTTGTGGAAATAGCACCAAAAACAGGACAAGAGGATGGGCTGTCTTTGCTATGGGTCTTCTTTGTAATGGAGCTCACCAGTTAGGAGTGGACAGGAATGGATCAATAAGACATATTAAACCACCCCGGCTTTCCAACACCTCCACTAGACCTCACCCTCACCAAAAATGATGGAAAAAGATAAAGAAACTAACACTTACTAAACGTTTACCATGAGTCCTGAGGCACTCTGGTGGACTTTATTTGATTTATATTCCACCAAAAAACTGAGAACACTGCTTACCCACCCTTCATAGAGAACACTGACAATCAGAGAGATTAATGTGCCCAGGGACACACTTTCCATATGTATTTGCTTTTGTGCCGTATCAACCCATAAATTGTTTGAGCTGGCTTAGGGGAAAAAAAAAAAATCAGTAAAAACCAAGGAAAATGGGGACACCTGGGTGGCTCAGTCAGTTAAACGTCTGACTCTTAGCTTCAGCTCAGGTCATGTTCTTGGGGTCATGAGATCAAACACCATGTCAGGCTCCACGCTCATCGGAGTCCACTTGAGATTCTCCTCCTCCCTCTCTCCTCCTGTTTTCATCCCCCCAATCATACTTTCTCTCTCTCTCTCTCTAAAATAAATAAATAAATAAAATCTTTAAAAAAGGAAAACAAACTGTTACAGGAGGAGAAAAGCAGGAGAAAAGAAGGTACCAGAAAAATGCATTTCATAATCTTATAGGACGCTTAGCACCAGGGTTCAAATTTTCCAATGAGTCTCCCAGTGGCCCAAGCAACAAAAGAAACATGACAAGGAGTCAGAGTAAAATGTATAGGACACTAAAACCTAACCATTTAAGAAAAAAGGCAGTGTTGGGACTCTCCTCATAACCTAGACATAAGAGAGTAAACCACAAAACGTGAGACAGTCACAAAATCTGAATCCCAGCTCTGAAAAAGCTGGCGTAACAGGTGTGTGCTCAGAAGGATGGGTGGGAAGGCATCGCTTGTATTCCTCGTTCATTTCCTCAGCAAGCGGTGTGGCTGAGTGAGGAGACGACTGAGATTCGGCAGGGAGACTGCTTCCGTTCCAGGCCCATGCGGTAGCACGATCTCCTGCAAGTTACTAATTCTGGTGTCTCAGTTTCCCCGACTGTAACAGGGAGGTGGTGATCATATAGCCAATCTCATAAAGCACCTGTGGGCCATAAATGTAAGCCACTTAGAGCCCTTCCTAGGCTCCACTGCATGCATGTAAACTATTACTGTCCGCCCGCCCCCCCACCACCACCACACTCTATGTCCTCGGCAGGAACCGACACAGCCCTGCACCAGGCAGAGGTGGTCTCGCCCTCAAGGAGCTCTCCAGTGAGATCTAAATGACAGAGCCAGTCAGTCACACAGGGATGCGAGGGGAGAGCAGCCCGGGCAGAGAGCCCATCACAAAAACACACTGATGACAATGACTGGCAAGACCCTCCACCAGGAAGGACAGCAGGCGGGGCTGGAGCCGAGTGCCCAGGGGGCGAGGTAGGGAAAGCAGAAACCAGGTCTGGCAGGGCTTCCTCAGCCCAGTGAAGGAGTCTCGGTTTGATTCCAAGTGAAAGTGATGGGGGAAACATTACAGGAGAGGGAGTTTATTTACTTCTCTAAAAAGATCATTCTGCTGCCCTTTGGAGTGGGTTGAGGCAAATGAAGCAGGAAGCCATTCCAGGAGGCGACAAGAGTGCCTGGAGCTGTGTGGGAGTGGGGAGGATGGAGAGTGGTGAAGAGACGCAGAACCTTCTAGAGCGCTGCTGATTTGGGGGCTGGAGCAGTCCTTGGTGTGGGGGGCTGTCCTGTAAATGGTAGGATGTTCCGCGACATCCCTGGCTTCCACCACTAGAGGCCAGCACCATCCCCAGTTGTGACAACCAACAAGGTCTCCAGACATTGCCAAACAACCCAGGGGTGCCAAAATCACCCCTGGCTGAGAACCGCTGCTTCAGAGGTAGAGCTGACCAGGCGTGCTAGTGGATGAGATCAGGTAGGGGTAGTCAGGTAGTCAGCAAGATAGGCCTCAAGGATGATTCCTACGTGTTCACTGGTAACAAGGTAAGGTCTTCTCCAACGTTCGCAGTGCTTGCCTTCTCTGCCATGGGACCCACTTAGGATTTTCATGGTCACGTGCTCATTCGTCCCAACAGTCCACAGAGCTAGCCATACCCAATGGCAAGGAGGCAAGCGGACTTAAGGAGTTGCAGTCTAAGGGGGACCCAGACATATAAGCAAGTCAAGTCGGGACAGGACACCTGCCTTAGAAGAACCCAGGAGACCAAGCAAAAGCATGAAGGAGAACATGGCCCTTTCCTTCAGAGGAGGCACCTTGGAGGCTCAAGGCTGTGCTGGAGGACAGAGGCCCAGAGAGAAACAACATGTGCAAAGGTACAGGGGAATGAGCCTGGGCAGGGGCTACAGATGCAGTGGAGGCAGGAGCTACAGCCAGCGAGACAGGCAGAGCCAGCCGAGAGGCCTCTGGAGCTACTGGAAGGCTTGTTATTCATATTTCTCACAGCTAAGGATTAAACAAAACCTTCAACAGGGGTATCCCTGAGTGCTCACAGTGTACCAACCCCAGTGCCAGGCACTCACTGTGCACAGACAAGGCACCTCATGCCCTCCTCCACAGGGGAGAACGGCAGCCTAGGGAAGTTCAATGACTCGGTCGAGACTTCTTAGTGGATGAATGTCAGGGCCAGGTTCCAAGTCCAGGCTGGCTGGCTTCAGAGTCCTCTGCCTCCTATTTTAAGCAAGGGAGTTGTACTATGATCTGATATGTGGTTTAGAAGATCATTCAGGGGGACGCCTGGGTGGCGCAGTTGGTTAAACGACTGCCTCCGGCTCAGGGCGTGATCCTGGAGTCCCGGGATCGAGTCCCACATCAGGCTCCCAGCTCCATGGGGAGTCTGCTTCTCCCTCTGACCTTCTCCTCGCTCATGCTCTCTCTCACTGTCTCTCTCTCTCAAATAAAAATAAAATAAAATCTTAAAAAAAAAAAAAAAAAAAAGAAGATCATTCAGGAAATATATATTTGGGCCTCACTAGTTTATGGAAGTGGATTAAGTCTCCAATGGGAAGGAAGGAATTTATTCCTGGTGAATGATGATGCAGGAAACAGACCAGGTGGGTTCCCCACCAGGGAGAGGGACAGCTCGGACACACTGGATGGAACCCCAGCAAGCAAAGGATGGAGGTGGAGAATGTGGTCCATGGTGTCCGACATGGACAGATCTCAGTGCTGGATCAGAGCAAATTCATTACCGTAGTGCCTGCGAGAGGGCCGGGTCACATAGGAGAAGGACAGAGCAAGGGACTGTGGGACTCTGATCTGAGGGAGGGTCTGGGGCTGGGGAGACACTAAAGGCAGGGAGGTACACTCCCAAACCCAAGGACAGGTCAGACTCTCTCAGGAAAACAGGATGCACGCAGAGTGGCTTACCCCCAGTCCAGGCCCGTGAGCCCGACTTTGCCAGATGACTCTGACACCCAAAGAGACTAGGAGCCCCTGAGCGGGCGGTGTTTCTCCCAGTGCGGTCCCAGACACACCTGCAGCTCCACAGTTCCATCGGCAAGCTGGGGACCGGGGTTTGCCGGAAGGTCCTGAGAAAGCACTTACTGAGGCCTCGGGATCATGGATCATTCGATGCAGCCTGGAAACCCTCTCTGCTCACGGTGTAGACAAGCCACATCAGCAGTCCGGGGGCAGGGGGTGTTGTTAGAAATTCAGACTCAGCCCTGCACCACACTCATTCCATTAGAATCTGCAGCTGACCAAGACCCCCATGCCTTTCTGATATATATATACATGATGTTCAGGAGCGCTGGACTCGAACAGGAGGGTCCTGGGGGAGAGCGGAGAGGTACGCAGGCACCCACCCTCCTGCCGGACCTATTCAGCGCAGACTGCCCTGAGATTTGCCTGCAGCTGATTTTTACAAAGACAGCAAAGAAGCACTGACAAGAGCCTCCATACGGGTTGCGATGCTTCAGGACCCTGCTGCGCCCTCTGGGCAGAGGAACAAAGTCAGGCATAATGGCAGACATTTCATATACAGTCCTTCCTTGCACGGGAATGAGATGAGCAGGACGTCCAATATGCACTCCTTTTACAAAGGAGGCCGGAAACTGCATGGAGAGCCTGGAAGCCTTCCTCACCTCTCCGCACACATCCGCCATGGCACACACTTACCTGCAGGGGGCAGCAGAGAAGACAAGTCAACCTGTTCCTTCAAGTCCATCTGCGATCCTAACTTGACTCCGCCCCCCAAAGCTTCAGCCAATGACTTAACTTCTCCAAGCCTCAATTCCTCATCTGTAAAATGGGCATACAGGCAGGACTGACCTCCTGGGGCGGTTGTGAGGACTGAATGAGACCAGCCACGCAGAGTCTGCGTATAGCGGTGGTGGTCCCCAGTTCCAAGTTTTACAGTCTGACCCCACAGCCCCTGCAGTAATAGGCTCACCCCCTTTCCGCATAAGCCTCAACCAACCTAAACCCATTGGCACAGGTATATGCCCCGTGCCTAAAAACCATTCTGCATTTTCACAAAGGGAAGGACATTTGATTTTAAATCACAGGCATTGGTAATTTTAACGGGATGGAGAAGATCAAAATCACTTGACAGGTAAGAAAACTAAAGCCCAGAAAAACCAGAGTGCATCCCCATGGCAACAGTTCCTTCCTTGCCCCAAAGCACACTAACCAGGAGGACCAGAGGCTCGCGTCCTTTACGGGGCTCTGGCTACTCCTCTGAGCTCAGGCACCAAGACTGTGAAGGAAGAGCTGAGCAGGGGAGGGCTGAAGGTGCTGTGTGCCACCCCCTCACCCCCAGGGCTGAGCTAAGCTCAGTGAGTGTCCCTACAAGCCTGGAATTAAGTGGAGAAGCCGCTGAAGCTGCCGGGTGCCCCGTGTTCCTGAGCATGAAAGTCGCTCATTAGCCCCTGCCTCTCGTCTTTAAATCCGAGCAAAATATTAGCATGCTGGCTGAGCTGATAATAACAGGTATCTATACCAAGGCTTAGAGAGAGAGAGAGAGAGAGAGACACGAGGCTCTCCCAGAGGTCACACCCCTTGAGACCCAAAGGAAAAGGAGAGAGCCTGGTGGAATATTTACCCTCAGAAGAATGATTAATTAACAAGGAGGAATTAGGGTGGGGGAAGCTGAAAAGGAGGATAGGAGGTCAGCCTGTTAGAGCAAATCAGGCGGGTGACCCCTTTAGAAGTCCTGAAGAAGTTGCGCGCGTTTGTGTGTGTGTGTGTGTGTGTGTGTGTGTGTGTGTTACAGGTGGGAGGAATCCTATTTCTGCTTACCAATCCCATCTGGCTCCCCAGTAAGAGAATATCAGCTCTGAGAGAGCAGTAGAAGACGGATACAAGAAGGAAAGCAAAGATTTGCTCCAACAAGTCCCCGTAAACAGTCATTGTTCTTTCATTGGTTCATCCAACAGATGCGTACTGAGCACCTTCCATGGGCTGGGAGTGGACACTAGTGTGGGGATAACAGCGAACAAGAAGTATGCAGGGCCCTTCTGTTGTCCTGAAGCTTCTAATGTTACCTAGAAGATGGCACCTACCACTCTTGATGGCAACTGCTGGTTTAGAAGGCAAAGGCAGAGAAGGGTTATAAGGAACAAGGCAGCATATGTACCTAGAACGAAGAGGAAGATCTGGAAGGCTTCTGGGCAGGGATCTTGTTATAGAATGAGAGGTTTCTGTCCATCCATCCATCCATCCATCCATTCATCCACTTATCCATCCATCATCTAACTATCCATCTATCCATCCATCCATCCATCCAGTCACCCACCCATCCACCCATTTCTCCATCCATCCATCCAGCTATCCAGCCACCCACACACCCATGCATCCACTTACCCATCCATCATCTATCCAACTATCCATCTATCCACCACCCATCCATTTATCCATCCAGCCAACCATCCACCCATCCACCCATCCATCCATCCATCTTCCCCCTTCTTAAGCAGCAGCATCTGTTAATGTTTCACAGTTCTGTACTCCCAGCAGCAGGGAAGTCAAAGAACTGGGTGATGTCAATCCTATAAAATAACCATATCTCTGGGATGGTGCCAGAGCAGTAGGTTTCTACATAGAAGGAAAGGAGAGCTCAGTAAAGTAAAACCAAATGCCCAACATCCATGCAGAGTCAAGCACAAAAAAAGAGCCTGCACCCCCTGCTCTGCTCAGCTGCAGCATCCCAGCCTACCCTAAAATCCAGTCAGAGAGACACTGTTTTGTTTCCTCCGTTGTTTGTTTTGTTTTGATTGTACACATGTCCTCTGCAGTCACGCACAGGGTAACTATGATACCACGCCTGTGTAATTTTCCCAAAGGCCAGCCTCACATATTAAACTTTAAGGAGGACTGCTGATCAGTGGGAGCAAAACCCTGGCAGAATTAGCAAATTAAGTGAAGAAACAAATCTGCCTTTGTACTCCCACTGTCTGGAATGAAAAACAAAATATTTCTGAAATGCAGAACGCAGGGGGAGACCGGCTTAGGAAGGAGAACGTTAAGGAGGAGCGCAGGGGAGGAAGTGTGTTTCACATATGTATTGTATTCACAGTCATTCACACTTGCCAAGATTTGGTTTGTATCAGAGCATGACTACACAACCCACGGTTCATGTTTCTTCTGAAATACACCCTACAGAGCAAAGGGAAGAGTGGGACGTGATGGACGCTCTAGGAACCATGACAGTGGCCTTGTCTGCGAGGAGGGCTGACTGCTAGTATCAGGGTGACTGCTTGAAAAAAGGACCGCACAGCTCCTTGGATGTGCTCATACAATGTTTCCAGGTAGCCCCTAGAGTAACTCAAAGGGGCCTGGCTCCTAATGGTGCATGGCCCATTGGCAGGGTCAACGGCACTGAAGGACCGTTGCCCAGAATGGCACTGCCTAGACACCGTCTGCAGCCAAGAACAGGGCTGTCCTGGGGTGAGAGAGAGAGAGGATCCCAAGCAGACATTCTCCAGTCACTTCTGATTATAAGAGCTGTCAGGTCCCTGACACCCACCACTCACCGTGTCAAAGCACCCTCGCGTATGTCCTTGTATTTACTACCCTGTCCCACAGCTGGCAGTTAGTGAAGCTAGAACTTGAAGTCACCCAAAGCCTGAGCGGGTCTAAAAATAGGGAACTTGTTAGTACCTAAGGCACCCCAGTGCTATCATTAAAGAGTTCCAAAAAGCAGGTCTAGGCTCATCGTGCAAAACAAATTTCTGAGGACTCTCACCTAGGGTCATCGGAAGTGAGCTCCATCCTAGAAAACGACGACCCCGGTGCCGTTTGGAACTGCAGGTGCCGAGAAGAGAGCCAAGGGGGGAGGGGGCTTGTTAGGGAACTGGTCCAGCGTGGTTCTACTCATTCTGTCTGTTTACCACAGAACCCTCCGTGGAAAAGAAAATCTTGGGCAAACCAAGTAGATATTAAAAGAGAACACTATAGCTGCTTTGCTGTCACAGAGAACAGCCCGAGTCAAGTCCAAAGCCCCCTTTGCCCTACTGTCCTCCTCCCCTCCACTGCGGCACAAAACCTTAGTACTCCAAGAAGCAAAGTCCAAAACATGGATAGGCATCTCACCCCTCACTACAGATGAAAAGTTAGCCCCCAGGGGCACCTGGCTCAGTGGGTTAAGCCTCTGCCTTCGGCTCGGGTCATGATCTCAGGGTCCTGGGATCAAGCCCCATATCAGGCTCTCTGCTCAGTAGGGAGCCTGCTTCCCCCTCTCTCTCTGCCTGCCTCTCTGCCTACTTGTGATCTCTATCAAATAAATTAAAAAAATCTTAAAAAAAAAAAAAAAAAGAAAAGAAGAAGTCTGCCTCCAAACCAAACCAGACAGCTGGATCCCTGCAAATTCTTTCAGGTCTTTATAGCAGACAGTCTAGACATTAGTTCCTATAAATGAGGCAGCCTGACTCTCGGCATTTCTTTTTCAATCACCCTATGGCTACCTGATGAATAGACACGAAGATGATGGTGTGATTATTAATAATAGTAACTAACTCTTCCTAACAGCTTAGTAAGTGTCCAGCATTGTCTAAACACTGAAGTAGAAATGTATTTAAACTCTGTGAGATATCTGAGCATTCTCCATTTTTACAAATGAGGAAACTGAGGCACAGAGAGATTAAATAACTTGCCCAGTATGTAGAGGAACCAGGACAAACCCAGGCAGGTTCGTGTACCCCTGAAGCACTCCACACATGGCCTCCCGTGCAAAAATAATCAGCCGTTAGGAAAGAAGAGCAGTCCATTATCCCACCTCCCAGAGATGCCCACTGTGAACGGCGACTTAATCTTGTTGGCGCTCCTTGTCGAGATTCACAAAGGCCGGGCACCTCTTGCTGAGAATTTCATTTCTGGCTGAGATGAAGTCATTTCCTTTTGGGAGCAGTGGAGAGATGGATCTGAGATCCACCCGCTTTCCTCAGGTCACAATAAGCAGGAAAAGCACCATGAAGAAAACAATCACTAACCCTTCGCTTGCGGCCATCATGTCACGTGGGGCCCACTGATCAAAATGTTCTGCTCTGGAGGCCAACACACCAGCTGGGGTGCTTCCCACCTGGCGGGGCTTCTCAGAAGGGATGCTGTGCTGGGCAGCCTTCCTTCCCTGATCTCGAGAGAGGCTGACAAGCTTCGTCTTCACTTCCCCCTTCATTGAGACTCACAAAACAAGTGAGTCCCCAGTGTCACGGGCACAGGAACCCCGGGCTGCAGATGAAGATGCAGATTCCTGGGCCCCCCCTCCTGGAGATTCTGTTTGGGGTCACCCCCAAATCTACGTGAACAGGTGAGGCGGTGACCTGCCAAGCCCACTTTAGGAAACACTGGTTGGGGAGCGTCCCTAAGAGCCCAAGAGCGCTGGGGTGGGGGTGCGGGGAGAGGAGAGCTTCATTCAGTTGCTGTTCACAAGAAAACTCAGGGAAACCTAGAACCTAGTTGTTTCCGTTTGGGTTGTTTTTTGTTTTTTTGTGGTTTTTTTGGTCAGTATTAGGTGGAGCAGCTTCCCCCTGAGCCATGGAGAGAACACTAGCACACTTACTCAGAAAAGGGATCAGCTGTGTCACTTGGGTCCGTCCAGTGACTGTCAGGCAGCAGGGGGCAAGCACTCAAGCCCGTAAAACCATGCCTTTAGCACAGGACGCTTCGAGCACAGGACAATGACAAGACCTGCATTTGCTGAATGTTTGCCACATGACAGGTATGGTTTCAAGAGCATTCCGGAGAGGCACTGACTCTACATAACCCAGTGAAGTGCCACTATTCCTATCCCATTTCACAGACACCACAGAGGAAGTACGGACTGGGGCAGTAACTTGTCCAGGGCTGCACAGCAATGGGGGGAATGGGGGAACCAGACCTCTCGTGAGATGCTCTTAGCCACTGACCGGACAAGGCAGTTGCACTAAGACAGACCCATCCCTGAGGGACCCAGGACTCCTCCAAAAGGCACCTTTGGCTCTAGGATATCCCACGGGCCTGGGAGAACCACTCAAGGACCCACAGAGCAGTCGGAGGCTCTTCCTCCCTCCTCTTCTTTCTCTCCTTGTTCAAGAGCTAAACTACCATGGCTCTCCCTGCCTTCTCCTGCTCCCACCCAGAGTACATCACCTGGGGGCCTAATCCCATCCTGGTGTCCATGTCCAGCAGACTATGTACTACAGCCCGAGTCATAACTCTTACTCCACAGCCTGTCCCCAAAGTCATGGTGGCCAGACATGCTCTTCCCCAAGTCACCATCAGAACCATATCCCAGCATGCTGTGAAGAAGCTAACTGGGAAAGTGGAGAGGGGGGGAGGGGCTCATCTCCATTTCCACCCCAGGAGAAGCCCAGGGGAGGACCTGAGTGGCAGCAGGGATGGGGAAGGGAGTGGGCACGGAGTTCGGCCTTGAGTCAAAGCACCAGGCAAGGTCACTGCTGTACCCCAGAAACATACCCCAACTATGGGCAGCAGGTGACACAGTCTCTCTTGCCCCTTCCTAGCATCAGACTGGCCAGTGTCCTCCATCCCAGGGAGCTGGGAACAGTCTCGGTTTGGTTTTTAAATGTCAGACAGCAAGTGGCCAAGGCCCACCGTGTTCTCCATCAGGACCATCTGCTCCCTGCCATGCGACACAGCCTCCCTCGGCTCCCCCCGGCTGCCTGCATGCTGCCCGGGCTTTGCGAGCATTGTGAGTATCTGGGAGAGTGTCAAGGGGCAGGCTGTGCCAGGAGCGCGACAGAAAATGGCCCAGTGACTGGCAGCATAGTGACAGTGACGGGCTGGAGCACGCTTCCCCTCTCGTTGGCCAAAATGGCCAAAATGGCCAAAAGAGAAAAATACATCACAGTGGGTGACCACCCCAAAGTCACCGTGTAAGCAGGCTGTCTTCCCTGAACACTTTCTCTTAGCACACGAGGCCAATAAAAATCACCGGCTCATTGCCGGATCCCAAAAGAACTCGAGATGCCAACAACAACCCTTCCACCCAACAAGAGTCAACAGGAGCCAAGATGGTCTTTGGTTGGATCCCTGCATATTTAATACCACTAAGAATCAGAGACACTGATCACCTATTTGCCTCCACACCCTCATCCCCCCGGCCCACCAGCCCCTCCAAATGAAGGGCACTGAGGACAGCAATAAGCAACTCAGGTACACAGGCAAGCCATACGTTTCCAAAGGACTCAAGAGAAGACCTTCTAATTTGGAAGGAACCTGATGCCCTTCCAGGCAGTAGAATATGAAATACCCACACAGAACAGATCTCAGTCCCTTCCCTTTGTCCCCTGATGCTAGAAAACCTTTTAGCCCTAAGTCATTCCCTCCATTTTACCGGACTCATTACCGGAATCATACGTAGCAAAGGACATGATATTAACAATGTCAAAAGTTACAAGTTCCTGGGGTACCTGGGTGGCTCCATGGGTTAGGCCTCTACCTTTGGCTCAGGTCACGATCTCAGGGTCCTGGGATGGAGCCCCACATTAGGCTCTCTGCTCAGCGGGGAGCCTGCTTCCCCCCTCTCTCTGCCTGCCTCTCTGCCTACTTGTGATCTGTCAGATAAATAAATAAAATCTTAAAAAAAAAAAAAGCCACAAGTTCCTGAAATGCTTTTTCAAGAGGAGTATACAGTTAGCTTTTGACTTCAAAGATTCTCTCCAGCCCACCCTAACCCCCCACAGCTTCTCCCACTTTAAACCGTGGAAGACTACTCTTCTCAAATGGAACAGACTAATACATCTCTCTGGTCACGTGTCTGGGTTACATGAACGCACCACTTCCTCTTAATTATTACTTCCTCATCTGTCTCTGAATTTTTTAAGAAGCCATTAGGCAACTGCAAACTAGCTGTGTCACAGATGACAGCACAAGTCGGCCTAAAAATAAAAATAAATAAAAAGACTGCACGGTCACAGCCTAACTTGGATCAGCAAAATTTGTCTCGATGCGCCAGGAAAAAAAAAATTTTTTTTTGGCGTCCTGTGATTTTGCTGCCATTTAACTTTTATTAGCAATTATGGAGCCTGTTACCACCGACAACATGGTGCGGCTACAGCCAAGCCCTGGCAACAAGAGTGTGTCTCCACGATGGGGGCCCAGGAGACCGGGCCACACTCATTCTAGCGTGAGGGAAGAACTCAAACCTTCCCAGCTCTGAGCCAGTTCATGAAGATTCTCCCCTTGCAGGCAGGGAAAAGGTAGCACGTGGCACCGATAATAACAGAGTTCTCTGCACGTGGCGGGGAGGGCTGGCAAGACCCAGCGAGGCTGGTATCTGTGCACAGATTGATTTAAAAGAGGACTCCAAGAGGACTCCGTGCCACTAACTTCTCCGCTGTCGACCGCGTGAGCATGGAAGTCGGCAGCTCCCGAGAGAGTGGTGGCAGGTCCCCAGCAGCAGCTGGCTTCACCTGGGAGGGACAGAGGAAATGAGAAGGGGCCTGACGGGGTTTCTGGGAGATGCCATTCGAGTTTCCTTGTCGCCACTAGATAGGACTGGAATGACCTCAGCAGGGAGGGAGGAGGAGAGCCGTCACTAGTTCGACAAAACTTTCCAAGAGCTGGGGCTGTTGGCGGACTCCAGAAATGAAAGAGCTGCTCTCCTCCAGGAAGAGACCAAACCGGAAATTCCTCTCAGTTTTTCTCTGGATTCTAGGGTACTTCACACCTCAACCTCTTCCCCCAGCCAGAGTCTGGGGTCTCCTGTCCCAGTTCCAAGGGAGAGGCATGAGGACCCTGATAGAGAGTCTGATCCTTCTCATCCTCTAGGGGGGTCGATGGGGGCCCGGAAGCACGTAGTTGGGATGGGGCTCCCCCATCCTGGGCTGCCCCACAGCACACCCCCAAAACAAACATCATGGGGTCCCTAGGTTCAGTCTTCTGAAGATGGTTCAGGGAAGGGCAGGTGTTTATCGCTGACCTGAAGAGACACAGTACTTCTGAAGTAGAACCATCCACCTTCCTTAGCCTCGACAACCTGCTGGAGAGGAGGATCCACAGAGCACTGTCCAGGCCACATCTGCTGACTACGGGAGCCCAACGAATTCTGGATCAAAACTCCCCGGGCAACCCTGGAGACTCTCCCTTTCAGGGGATCATGTACAGCTGGGAGAGGCAGAAGATGGCAGAGTGAGTCTTATTCAGTGCCGGCTCGGCAGCAGACGTCAGCTCCTGCATGTTGGACTTCCCCACACACCTTTTCACACCTTGTTCCCATTTCACAGAAGAAGAAACTGAGGCTCCACCAAGGGACGTGACTAGCCAGGGGCGGAGCTGGGATCTAAACCAGAAATGTGACTCCATGCAGCCAGTAAGAGTAGAGCTAGCATTTACTGAGGGCTTACTATGTGCCAGCAGCTACTTGAAAGGCTTTCAAGATTTTTTTAAGCTCATTAATCCTCACAGGAATTCCAAGCGATTTAAGGCAATGGAGGCAAAGGACCTCATCCAAGTCCCAAAGCTCACCTGTGACAGCGCCAGGATCCAAGCCAGGCAGCATGATTCCAGACCCAGACCCTGCCCCCAAGCAGCACCAGCACCCTGTCCTCAAGCACCCTAAGGAAAATGCACAGGTGGTGCATTTGCTAATTTGGAAGTGTCACTCCTTTGGGCTGAGACACTGCATGCTAACGATCGGAGAAAATTCTACTTCACTGAATCCAACACACCACGGATTGCAAGGCGTGCCACTATTTTACATACAACTAAGAAAGAAAAAACTTGGCCTAGTAGGACACCATGTTCCCCTATCCCACCCATCATAAGAGGTCTCTCCCCTCCAGAGATGGGAAAACATGAAGAGGTGGGTGTCTCAGAACGGAAGTACCGGAGACCTTCGCATGAACAAGATGGTGGGATGCAGGACAGGTGGGGCTTCTCTGGGTGCAGAAAGCATCCCAACGTGAAATCTGATCTTTCCGGAATACCTACCTGATGATCTGGACTTTTAGGTGCAAGCTCCCAGTTTAGAAACACTAGCAGCTCATCTGTGTTTTTGCTGTCCTTGAGCAGGACAGAGGAGACCTGCAGGAGTACAGCCCGCGGGGCTGGGAGCCCGCCACCCTTCCCGCAGGTGGGCTGGATGGCGGAGAGCTAAGGGCAGGTGCAGTTAGAGCCCCTCAGTCCAGAAGCAGCTCAAGGCTGCCTACACACTGGGCTAGCAGTTCCGAGTACTCTTTCATCATGGAAATGGCCCAGTCAAGATGCCCGGTGATAGAAGGAAGGCCACACAGAGCAAGCTTTTTAAAACATGTTTATTCTTTTTCTCATATAATGCCCTCTCCCCAGGCTTTCAAACCACTCCTGCTCCTGTTCCATGACCGTCACATTACAAAGGGAAGGGTAAAACAAGCAACAACAAAACACCCCAAGTGGAGGCCATGAGAAGCCACACCGCCCACAGGCCCCGCAGGGAGCTGTGGCCACTGTGGGCCACTGCACAGGCGTGACCTCCTCTATATTCACCCGGTGCCCCAGGTTGTGTCCGGGAACCTGTGAACGCGACCTTGCTTAGAAACACGGTCTTGGCAAACGGAACCTAGTTAAGAGGTCATAATGGATTAAGGTGGACCCTAATCCAGTGATGCGTGTCTTTTTAGGATGAGGGGAATCTCTACACAGAGACGGATGCCTAGGGAAAGGGGCCCATGAAGGCAGAGGCAGAAATCTGCAGGGTCGCACCCACAAACCAAAGAAGTCAAGGAACGCCAGCAACGACGGAAGGGCCCTGGCCTGCAGAGTTTTTGGAGAGAGCATGGCACCTTGGCACCTTGACTTTGGACATCCAACTTCCAGACCCATGAGAGAATGCCTCTGTTGCTGGAGGCCATCCATCCAGCTTGCGGTGTTCTGTTACCACAAGCCTAGCAAACAGATACACTAGGAGGGTTTCAGAGCACTGTGTGTTTCCCCATGTGGTATAAAACATCGCCGGCATCTTCAAACAGGGCCTTTGAGAAAAGTTAGCATCAGGTCAAAATCATGTTAGGTCAAGCAGCGCTCAACGGGCCAGAAAGGTCTGCGTGCAGCTGTCGGTGACCACCTGGGAATTTAGGCCGTGATCCCAACACCTGGACTGAAAGGCTTGCCTCACCTGGGTGCAGGACACAGAGGGCATGCCCGGGGCTCCGGGGGGGGGCGTGGGGGGGCAGGAAGAGGACCAGGAAGACTGTGGCTTGTACAAGTTCTAGGCTAAAAACCTTGCAGGCTGCTGTAGGGCACAGTGTGGGTTTCAGGCCAGTGTGGCGAAGGGCGGCAGGTGGGAGTGGGGTGGGGGTGGAAGAGATTGGACACTAAAGAAGGCTGTTTGGGCAATGAAGCAAAATGCCATCATCAAAATCCACTTAGACGCTTAATTGTGCGGGGCTGCAGCAGAGCTGGGAGCAAGTGGATGCGGCCCCTCTGCGGGTGGGGGCCAACAGCAGGTCCATTAACCAGAGGTCCCCAACTGCGTGCAGGACAGCTCCCTCGAAAATTCCCTCCCTGCAGCCCCGAGAACTGCCAGGCTCATCTCAGACCCTCAGATGTTTGTTTCCTTCCCTTCTGCACTGGCTGCGGTGTGCAGCTGGCTCCCTGGGGCTCTCCGCGAAAGAGAATTTTGTAAGAGCTCACGACTGTGTTCTTTTGGCTCTTTAAAGAGAAAAGAAGATACTGACCCAGCAAAAGAAGGTGTTGCCATGGCTTAGGTTCTCCAGGGGAGAGCAGGAAGAGCGGGGGTGGAGGAGAAGGGAACGTGAGGTTCTAGAAGAAGGGTGCCAGGGGCGGGCTGGGCCAGTAACACGCAGCACTGCACGGGCCAGGAATGGCACAACGGGCTTGGATTTCAGCAAGAATGCCACAGGGCTTACTGAGGGAATAATGTCGGTAGGCATCTACTGAATGCTTACCCCGTGCCAGGCACCCAGCTCCAAGCCTCGAACACAGCTCATTTAAGACAACGGTGCCCTGTGGTCCGTAGAGCCGATCTTTACCCTTGCTAGACCAGCAAACAGTGCCTATTGTTCAAGGTCAGCTCCTTTCCTACTGGCTCATGGTCTAGACACGGCACCTACTGGTTTTGACATCACCCCTGGCGTGGGGACCATCCTTACCTCCCTGTACCTATGAGGAAATAGGTACAGAGTCAGGTAAGACAGTGCCCAGGGCCTTGAAGGTCATATACATGGAGACTGGCCCAAGGACCCTGTTCCCAACTGTGGGATTTACAGTCTCACATTTGAGATGTTCAGTGAAGTGGGTAGGGAGGTGGGGGGGGCAGGGAGGGGCACGCCCGGAATTACCCAAGGTGTTTTAAAAGAAGTATGTGAACAAACAAAAAGACAGAGTTCAAAAAGGGGTGTCGTAAACACACGGAGAGGTCATCCCTCCCACGCAGGGATGCCACAAAGGAAGAGCGAGCTTTCGCTTTCAAGTGTTTAATGGACGGAGCGTTAAACCGCAACGATACTCTCTAGACTGTTGTAAGTTCCAGTCCAGTTTTGTGAAGCTCGATGTCTTCAGAAGGCTTTTGAAATTCAGCCCTTAACCATGGCGAGCCAGATCCCAGATCTGGAGGAAAAGGGACGTCGCCACGTGAGCAGGAGCGGAGGGCAGGGCTCCTGGGGAGGCACAGCGGCCCGGCGGGAAGGGGGTAATAAAGGGCCCATGACAGCACAGATGGATTTACGCGCCCCTGGGAAGTGCGCGCACCTGATTCCTGGGGTCGCCACCGCACAGTGCCGTACCCTGAGCGGCTTTAAGGAACAGAAGGTTATTCTCTCACATTTCTGGAAAGAAGTCTGCCATCGAGGTATCACCAGGGCTCCCTCCAAGACTCTGGTGGACGTCTACCTGCCTCTCTTCAGCTTCTGGTGGCAGCGGGCAGAGTGGGCATTCCGTGGCTCACAGCTACATTGCCCTGATCTCTGCCTCCGCCACCAGCGGGCCTTCTTCCCTCATATTGTCCCAGTGTCTTCTTACAAGGATGCCCAGACGCTGGATTAAGGGCCCACGCTACTCCAGTATGACCTCGTCTTACCTAATTCATCCTCAATGATCCCAATTCCAAATAAGGTCCCTTTCTGAGGTACTAGGGCTTAGGGGTTCCACATATCTTACAGGAGATGGAATTCAACCTGTAACAACAGTACGAGTCTTATTTTCAAATTATTACAGAAAAGAAAACGCAGAAGCAGGATGCCTGTGAATGTCACCTGGTACACAGCAGTGGGGCTGCTGTCACTCACAATGTAGCAATTTTTTTTTTTTAAGATTTTATTTCCTGGGGCGTCTGGGTGGCTCAGTGGATTAAGCCGCTGCCTTCAGCTCACGTCATGATCTCAGGGTCCTGGGGATGGAGCCCCACATTGATCTCTCTGCTCAGCAGGGAGCCTGGTTCCCCCTCTCTCACTGCCTGACTCTCTGCCTACTTGTGATCTCTCTCTCTCTGTGTCAAATAAATAAATAAAACCTTTTAAAAAAGAAAAAAAAAAGATGATTTTATTTCCTTATTTGAGAGAGTGTGCAGCAGCATGAGCCGGGGTGGAAGGAGGGAGCAGAGGGAGAGGGACAAACAGACTCCCCGCAGAGCAGGGAGCCCCGACACTGACCTCAGGGTGGGGGGGGGTGGAGTGTGGCTGGACTGGATCCCGGGATCCTGAGACCACAACCCAAGCCTAACTCAGCTGCTCAACCAACTGAGCCACACAGGCACCCCACCACGAAAACAAAAGGGTGACATGATGATGCCTTGGATGGGTTTGCTAGAGCTTTGGTGATAAAAGTGTTAACAGTTTGGTGCCCTCCACAACAGAAATGTATCATCGCACCGTCCCAGAGGCCAGAAGTCCAAAATCAAAGTGTCAGAAAGTGATGGGTTCCCTCTGAGGGGTGTGAGCAAGGTCCACACCAGACCTCTCTCTTTAGCATTAAATGGCCACCTTCTCTCTGTGTCTTCATAGTCTTTCTTCTGCTGTATCTCTGCATCCAAAACTCCCCTTTCCATAAGGACACAAATTTCCACTCCCTGGTCTTCTGGGGCTTCTACTAGCGCCTTGGTGGAACAGGTGAGTTACTGCGGACATTTTATATGGACAACACCTCTGACTCTCAGTTTTCCCCTCATCTCCGCCTGCCCTGTAGCACCCAGCTCACAAGAAAACATTACATGTGGCGCCACCTAGAGGTAGAAGATGAGAACGACGATAAAAAGGAAGACTTTCTGCCCACCCTCCTCTCATTTCCTCCCCCTTCCTATTTCTTGTATGTTCCTTATTCCAAACTTGACCTCTGAAGCCTCTCATGGATTTCAGCCCTCACACCAGAGCAATGAAAAGTCATGCTCAAGGAATGGCTGGAGACAGTAAAAGCAAGGAAAATTCAAGTTCCATTTTTGTACTTTTCTGTCTCTGGACTTAAAGAGCCATTAAAATCTTCCCATTTGACAAGATCCTTGAATTCATCCCCATCTCCTCTCCACCCCCACCAACACGTGCACACGTGCATGTAGGCGTGCACATATACTCAGCCTGAGATTTGAACTATGCATGCTTAATCAAAGACACCGATCAATTTCCTTTTTCAAATAAGACCAGTTTGTGACACAGAACTCAAACCTCCAAGACCTCTCCCCGATGTGGTCAGGACAAAGAGCGATGACAGCTAAAATCCGACACCACGCTGGAAGGAGATCTTAAGGCTCGTGACTCCGGGTCACGTGTGAGTTTCGGAAATCTGGATGGCTGCTTTATTATGACAGCGTGTGTCAGTAATGATACTACCATCTCTTCTTACAGAGACTCACAGCACTAACGGCCATTTCAGAAATCATTTACAGAGAAGAACATCATCAGCGTTTCTCAACATTTTTTTCAAAAGCAGGTTAGCAGTAGAGGAATCTGATTCGGCACAGAGATCCAGGTAGAGAAAGCCTGTGGTCTCTGATGGACGCAGGTGATGGGCACTTAATCTCTGGGACAACAGGCCAGCTCTAGCAATCTCTTTGTGGCTCAGGTCCCCCATCCAGAAATAACAACAGTCCTCTCCTCATAAGGCTTGTGACAACCAAATGAGCTAATACAGCGCAAAGTGCCTGGGACAGGGCAACCCAGAGGAAGCTCTCAAAATATCTGATTTTGTGAGGCTTCCACATTTTTCTAAACTATCTCTACTCCTCTTACTACTAAAAAAAAAAAAAAAAAAAAAAAAAGTTTAGATAAAATGATCATTTTATCAACCAAAATCAGAAATTCCCTCAAACTAACGAGCCTCTTAAAACCCTAAGGAGGAGGTTCTCCAGATTCACAAGGAGGAAAATTTAATGACACAACCCGAGTGGAAATTTTTTCTAGTCCATTAATAGATAAGTCGAAAAGTCAGAAACATGAGTAGTAAATAGGGCTATAGGAAAACATTTAACCTCTTTAGATTATTAAAAAAAATTAAAATGTATAACTTTTCTATTAAATTAGCCAGAAAAAATATTTTTTAGAGGTATTACCCAAAGCTGCCAAGACAAAAATAAAACCAGAATTCTCACACATTGCCAGTGAGGGAGCACATATGGGTACGAACCTTTAGCAAAACAAACAGGCACTGGTTTCAAGAACCAAAAAAAAGCTCCTGTCCTTTGACCCAGTAATTTCACTTCTGAGAACCTAGCCTCAGAAAATCTCTCAAAACGGGGAAAGTCATGTCTACCCTCACATTCACAACACTGAATGCTATTTCTAACCGCGGAAAGCTGGAAACAACATAAATGCCAAATCTTCATGTAGAGTCAGTACACTATATGACACCACGTGAATGGACTATTTTTCTAAGCATGAAAACGGATAGAGAAATATGAAAAAATACATTAAAATGTTTAAAGGTCAAAATGCTACCAGGGAAAAAGATCAAAATATAACACTGCATCCCCACAGTGATTATAGCTGCGAAGAGCCCTGAATAAAAACTTCTAAGATGCTGACAGTGGTTCCATTCGAGTTCAGACTCTAGGCGCGACGCTGCTGTTTTCTCCTCCCCGTTCCCCCAACTTTCACAGTATGTGATTTTTATTATGTTCATCATAAAAAGAAAAGTTCTTCCTGTCTCATGAAAATCCTTCCTGCGCTGTGGGCACAGAACAGCTTCTCACCGCCTCATATCCCACCACGACACAGCACTCCAGGCTCTTCCCTCACCCTTTGGAAAGGGCAAGAATTCTCCTTTTTTAAGTGTACTATCTTCAAATGCCAAAGTTATTCCATAGGATGCAGGAGGCAATCACCTCTCTGTGGCGAGGAAATCAGCCACCTTCACTCTCCTCCCCGGAAGTACCACACTGTTCCGAAGAATCGAAGAAAGGACGAAGAGGTGGCATTGGAATTCTCCAGCAGCTGCTCTCAAAGGGACCTCGAAAAGATGGTGCAGCTGAGACCCTGAAGACCTCAGCGAGACCCAGCCTGGCTCGGGCGGAAACCATCGTGTAAGCTCCCTCATGGACCCCAAATGTTTAAACACCCACCACAGGGCAATAATGGTTAGGGTACACCACAGCAATGTGACAGCACAGTAGGCGACCTCACAAAACAACGATCGTGAAGGCTACATGTGGCTATCTGGCAAAGGGTTTCCAACGGGAAGCAGAAAAAGGCAGGTTACTCCATCACATGTCATCATGACGACACCTGCGTCAAGCAGTTTGTACAGTCTGACCAGTAACGCTAACGTTTACATACCACTGCGATACCCAGCCACGGGGCTGTGTGCTCAACGTGGATTTAACCTTCCCAGAAAGGATTACCAGAGCCCTGTTATTCTCATTTTGGAGAGGAGGACACTGAGGGACATCAGGAGGCTAAGGCACCCTCGTTTAGTCCTCCCCAGAGCAAAGGTCTAGAACATCCTGGTAACTTCCTTAAGATCACCGAGCATGGGATCTGGCCAGAGGGGTGGGAGGGACCGAAGGGATTTGGACAGTCTGTCCCCAGGGTTCATCCCTCGACCCCTGGACTGGGAAGAAATATGTAAGAAATTCAAAAGGCAAGTAGAATTTGTTTTAGAAAAGTGACCTCTTCCTTCCCTCCCTTACCTAAACCTTTTAATGTTCTGTTCTTGTGATTTAAAGACAGAAGGAAAAAAAGGCAACAGAGGAGGGGTTCTTTAATGCGTGTGTTTGTGTGTACGGTTTTTTAAAATTATGTTTTAATCCAAACACTAAATAAGTACCAGTCAAGTCTTTATTACACCTGGGGGTTAAGGGTAGGAAATGAAGAGGGAAAAAAAATGAGAACAGCCAAGGCAAGCGTGTTCCAAACCAAACCGAACAGTGCCAGGCTGCTGCCTGTCCCATCTTTTTTTTTTTTTTTTTTTTAAATATTCTCTTTCCATCACCTTTTCCAGTTTGTGCATGAATTCCGAAATCATGGAACTGGACTGACACAAGACACAGAATGTCACACAGTACCCTAACCACACAGCTGCTATTGACAGAGCCAGGAATAAAACTCAAGTCACAAATCCGAACCCTGCATACTTTCACAAACGGACCCTGTGCTCCATGTTCCGGCTCGGCTACAGAAAATCAGTATTTGCCAGAGCTCACAGACCCTATTCCAAAAATGCTCGTTCCACATTTTCGTGGAGTATTTAATAATGCTCTAAACTGGACCGACTGCAGAGTTCACGCACACGATCTCGTCTGTAACTCAAATTACACCCGTCACGGTGCTAGCAACTTTGGAGACCTGGACACAGAGAAAGCTGAAACAGACATTAATACTTTTTTTAAAATTCTGCAAAAGTAAAAATGCATTATGTATACTGGTCTGTTTGGGAAAAAGTCACATGCAATAAAATGAATGCTGCCCCCCCACCACACAAAAATATTCCTAATCCACCAGCTCGCAAACCTTCTCTGAAGAGTGAGGGGCAGGCAAGCAGGGATACTGGACCCCGAGATGGACACGGGGCCAGTCTCTGAACGGGCGACCTGCCCAAGGGAGCGCATCATGAGGGTTGGGCGGCTAGCTCCGGAGGTGGGCTCTGGCCCAGTTTTCCTTCCCGTGCGTCAACAGACTGGGCCTCAAATCCCAGGAACAGCTACGTGAAAGTTCAAATTATCATCTCCTCAGCCATTTCCTCAGCTGGCTTCCAGAAAGAGACCGGATTCGGAGCCAGAACACACAGTTCTCCTGTCAGTGAGGCCCTGCGGCCCGGTGCCTGAAGCCCACGGACGAGCCAGGAGCCAGCGTCCAGCTGTGTGGTCCCGAGGCAGTGGCCCAGGAGGGAACCCTGGGGCCCAGCACTCCTCAGGTATCACTCCCGCCTACCAGGGTGCCAGGGCCGAGCTCACTGCGCAGCACCGAGCTTTGGAGCAAGAGAGAACTCCGCTCTCCAGGGTGGGGAGCGTGATCACCCGACACCCCAGACGCCTTCACTCCCATCCAGCGCCTCCTTTCTTGCAGGTCACTGCGGACTCCAATCTCGTGCATATTTTGAGGGCTCAGAATGGAAAAGACACTGAAGAAGGAGGCAGGGTGGGGAGGCTAAGAAAGAACCCCCAGCTCCTGGGGGTGCCGTCTGAAGAGGATTCCCCGCATCAGCAGGGAAAAGGCCAAGTAGTGGCAAATTACTGCCTAGTGGCTACCAGCTCCGTGCAAGCCACTTGGCCAGATGCCACCCCTGACTTACCCAGAAAGAACATCTCACAGGACGTGAAAGATGGTTACCAGCCCGGGCCTTGGGGTCAGGCAGCCCTGAGTCCAAATCCAGCTCTGCTCCTTACCAGTCGGGAGACAATAAAACTACCTCACCTCTGGGAGTCTCAGGGTCCTCATATGCAAAGCAAAAGCAGAGAGCGCCCCAGGGTGGGGTGAGGAGAGCCCAGGGGAGGGGTCCTCTGCTGTCCCACAGCCACGGCTCCGTCCCCCCCGGGACTCCGGGCTCCGCACCCACCCACCGTGCTGCTCCCAGGCAGAGCTACAGAGTGGAGGGGGCTGGGCTGCCGGCCAGAGGCCCAAACCTAACTGCCTGCAGCATGTGGGGTGGGCAGGGTCTGAGCCGGATTAGGCGCTTGTCCCCGCAGCCCCTGGACGTCCCCACCCCCACCCTGCAAAGGGTAGGCCACTCACGGCACTCCTTCTCGTCACTCTTGTCAAAGCAGTCGGGCAGCCCATCACACTGCCAGGCCCCGGGGATGCACCGCCCGTTGCCGCACATGAAGTTGCCCGGAATGTTGCACTCATTGGTGAAGTTGTTCCCGGGGAGCAGCTGGCTCTCTGCAGGAGAGAGGGGACAGGAGATCAGATGGGCAGAGGGGGCACGGAGCTGCGTCCCCACCACGGAACAGACCCTTGTTCTAAGGGGGTCTCCTACCCACAGGTCCGGTGGGCAACCTGACCTGACTTCCCTGGGCCTCAGTGTGCTCATCTGCACAATGGACTGATAATCCACCCCCCCCCACACCCTGGAGACTGAGAACTAAATGGAAAAATACAGGGAACGTCTGGAGTGGGTGCTCAGCACACAGTAGGTGCTCACTGACTAACTGCTGAAAAGCTCGGTCATAAACCCAAACATTCTTCCCAGCCATCAGCTGTGGCTAAAAACAAAGGCTCCAAGTCACGAGTGAGCACTGGGCTCCCACTGCCTCCAACAGCAGGAAATGCAGGATCCTACCCCACCTCGGACTGTAGGGCCCTCGAACCACCGAATATCTGAACCTGGGCCAGTCAGCAATAACACGGGGAGACCATTGCCCTTCAGCCCACCAACCCACCTGAGGTCACATGGGGAAGAAAGGCCAAACTGAAACCTGAACTCAGGCCTTCTAACCCCCATGGGGGGCATCGAGGTCAACTGACTATTTGCCAAGAGTTCCAAGAACCAAGCCCCAATATTTTGATCCCAGTCCACTGAGCACAGCCATCAACTGCCACAGCCCTGACCAGAAAGGGTCAAGTCTTCGGCTGTTAAGCAAAGAGGGACGGCCAAGGTCATGGGAGTAGAGTGCTGAATTCATCCACCAAAGGACCCCAGGGTAGATTTGCAAGAAAGCCAGAATCTGATGAATCTCACGGGTCTGAGCCAGGGCCGTCCATGGCCTGGAGGTAAGAAGCCATCTGGAAGAGAAGTTGTCTTAGGGGAAAGGAGAGGAAAAAAGACCAGGACCTCCCCGGGTCCCTCCTGAATCTTCAATAAGCATTTACCGAACACTCATGACCAGACACCTGTGCAGGTCCTAACCGTGCAGAGTTGAACACTGGGGCTCCCCCCTTCAATGCTGGGAAGGCACGAGGGTAGGTTAATGATTCGAATGATCCTGCTGCCAGGTGCAGAGAGAGAGGGTGCCCAGATCTGCCTGGGAGTGGGGGAGCAGAGCAGGGCCCGTAATCTTCCTCCACAGGCTTTACCAAAGGGAAGCATCTCGTGCCAGATCTCTGACGTGACCTCGGTTTCATGCCACTAGCCTTTACATGGCTTATTTTTACCTGGCAGTCTCCTAATAACCCCCTACGTACGCTTTCATATACAATGTCTGTCCCTCTGCGAACTGTTCCCCGACTTCTCCAAGCAGGAATGAGCCCTTACTCCGTGGTACAGCCTGAGTACTACTAAGGTGACACTAAAGGTATTTTACGACGGAACAAGGAGGTAACAACAAACTGGAATGGACACAGTCATAGGCAAGCAGGGCCACGTCAGCCACGGAGACCCCTGCAGACCACCCACCCACTGTGCTGAATTAGTATCTACCTGCACATCTCTCTAGGGAAAATAAGCTTTAGTAGTTCACTGGGGAATTGTAGAAGAGCAGCTCTTCTACAGGGGGGAGGGCCTCACCCTACCCACACTGGAAGCCTGAAAATCTCCCTGGACCCTCCCCTCACTCCACCGCCCCCTACAGTGGGCCACCCCCCACCAAGCCCCGCATGCCCATCACAGTGCCACAGGCTTGCCTCTAGCCCGAGTGACCTCCATCCCCTCCCAGCATGCTGCCACAGTCTCCCCGCGTGGCCTCCCCGCTCCCCGCAGCCCCACGTCCTCCTCTGCAGCCAGCGGGACCTTTCTAAAGAGCAAATCAATCATGACACTTCCTCACTTTGAAAAGCCACTGAATGGCTCCACCATGTTCTTCAGATAAAGTAAAAACTCAAGGCGTTAAGGAAAGGTTCTAGAAAAGAAGAGGCATTTGCAGTGGAGGTTGATAGAGAGATGAAACACAGGGCCCTTGGGGCTCAAAACAAAGAGGGTAGGAGGAAGGCTCAGCCCAGGGCACTGACGGGGACACAGTAAAAACCTCCCAGCTCTGACTGTGGGACGCTGCAAACCTACTGTGTCGTCATTTCCCCCCACTCCACCACTGGGGCAGACGGGATGAATCACGGCACTCTGCCTGTTCCCTGAGCCCACAGTCAACATCGGACTCCCGCTCAGGACTGAGTCCAAAACCCACAGCCAACCCTGAGAAAAGCAGGAAACCAACTCACCACCTTCGGGCGAGAGCAATCCCAGGAGAGGGGCAATGGTAGGAGAGAAGCCTGGAGACACGGCCAGGGGCTAGGTCCCAGCCAGACACGGGGAACAGGACCCAGAGCGCCCACCCATTCCAGCTGTTTCCTAACAGCCACTGTGGCCTTCAGCAGCAAGCTCCCAGGGAACGCTCTGGGGCTCCAGAATGTATCTGTCGCTCTGTTTGGTTTGGAAATCACTTTCGCTTGCCTTGTAGAGTTGGCTTCTCAAAGGCAAGTCCCCTGGAAAAGTCACCGCAACCGTGACATCTTGCTCTGATAAACAGGTTTCCGGAGCCAGAAAATTGGCCGGATTAGCTTCCAAAACACTTGCTCCAAGAGCCCACAGGCGGGCGGGACACGGACTTGACAAATCAGAAGGCGCGCAACGGGCACTGACTATCCACCAGTGACACACAGGTGGTCCTGCCAGCCATGGGCTTGCGGGGATATAGGGGTAGGACCAGGGGTCCCCTGGCAGGGGGAGGGCGGTCGGCGAAGGCCAACACAGAGCACATTCCGAGCGCTTCTAAGCGAGTCGGTTACGCATGCCCAGGGCATAGGGCCTTGCGCTCCAGGGAAGGGACCACATCACCGAACTCACAAGCATGAGGAGAAACTGAGGTCAAGAGACATTAAATCCTGTCGGCTCTGGATTCACAATCTTCCTTAAACTCATCCAATGTGCTTTTTATTCGATGGGCACCAAGCCATCCCAACCTGTGTGTCTTCTCGTCCCCTTTAAACTGGTGGTTGTCGACGGGGGACAGTTGTGCGCCACTCCCCCAGCCTCCCCGACTCCGGGGGCCACGTGGGGGTATCTGGAGACGCTGCTGACTGTGGCAGCTCCTGAGTGGAGGCCAGGCACCCAGCTCACCGACGATGCCCAAAGCTGCCCCTCAACAACACAGAATCACCCGACCTGAAACGTCTCTAGTGCCGAAGCCCAGAAACGCGTTAAGTCTGAGAAAACCGACCTCTGACTCTCTCTTCTCATGCCCTCCTGCACACTCCAGCACAGCAAGATTCTGGGTTGCTGCCGATGGCTTCTCAGTGCCCTGACTGCTAAACCCAAGACTTGTGCCAGGGTGTCCACCGCCTGCCCCGCCCACCTCTACAACCTCAGCTCCTCGGACATGACTGTCCTCCCTGCGCCAGGACTCCCCACGCTGCTCCCTGCCGACCCCCATCCCGCCGGCTGCCTTTCACCTGCCCCCACTCGATACGAGGAAGTCCTGTCCCCTGGCACCTCAGGACGCGATGGCGGCTGCGGACAGGGTCTTTAAGGAGGTGATTAATGAAAATCATGAGGTCATGAGGACAGGCCCTGATCCGTTACGACTGATGTTCTTACAAAAAGAGGGAGACGCAGATGTGCACAGGGAGACCACAGGAGAAGCCCAGAAGAAACCGGCCCCACCCCAACCTTGGGCTCAGACCTGTGCAGAAATAGGTACGTGGTGTTTGTGCCAGCCCTTCTGTGGTTCTCTACTGCGGCAGCCGGAGCAAACTCACGCATCTGGCTGATCCGGCTCGTCCTGCAGCCCTCGGCTCTCCGTCCCTTACAGCCGAGACCTCGTCATCGACACCCTGTCTAATGCGGTCCCCCCCCCCCCAGTTTTTCACTCTGACAGTGTCCTGTGTTGTCCTTTAGCCCATCTGTGCTTAGTGCAGGGACACCCTTTCATTCAGCGCAACCTTGGCCCGCTAAGTCCTCAGCAGGTGTCTGCTGCCCGCAGAAGGAAACCAAGCGTCGGGTCATGATTCATCCCCACCCCTCACGCTCTTCCTGGCAAGTTCCATCCACTCCCTTCCTCAGCCCCAAGAAAGGGCGTGGACTCTGGACATACGTAGTTAAAAATCAGGGACGTGGGGGTGTCTGGACGTGTGCACGTAAATTACTACCCCGTCTGCTTTAAGAGAGGTAAGAAATCTTTTCAGCCCGACAGCGGGGCTTTCTAGTGGCTGAAATATTTATCCCATCTCAGTGTCGTGGGACACATTCAGCATCCAAAAAAGACAAGCATTAGCACGCAGTTGGCTAGCTGGGGGTTTCTCCTTGTCCCTTTTCTTTTTTTTTCATTAAGCTGAAAAATGAAAGAGTTGCCCATTTTCACTGCAGCACATCACTTCCTTAAAATAACTACACCATCTGCACCAAGAACGAGAAAAAATTCCAAGTCCTCCCCCAGCGGGCAACGGCAAACAGCCTGCTGCAGCAGCTTCTTCCAAATCTTCTGGCACCCACAAATTTCTATTCAATGAGGGGGCCAAGACTGGAGCAACTGCAAAATCTCAAGACAGCTGCTGCATCCACCCAAACTCCCCTTCTGGAACGTGTGCTTGTTCGCGATGGTGACTTTTCCAGCTGAGAAATGGGACATCTATTCCACTTGCCTGGGGCCTCCACATCCACATGCTCCGCTCTCCCTCCGCTGATTCCCCACCTCCACCCCCCTGCCGGGACGCTCCCGGTCATGACGCAGAGCAGAACTGACATCTGCAAGCTATCGACAGGCCCTGCTTGCTGATTTCTGTCCAGCTGCCTTCATTTTTATCCTCTGTGTCCTGGCAATCCAGTCTGCGGGCTCAAGGAACAACAAAGCAAGACACGTACATACATACGGGCCGCTCTGCATGCTGTCTGTCAGTTCTCAGATACAGCTTCCCTGAAACCTCCCCAGAGAATGAACACACCTCTTACCACTGCCCCATGCCAAGAGCCCTAATGCGACGGGGCCACTGGAAACCAGCCTCTGTTTTCCTCTGTTGACTCCCCTCTTTGACAGGCATGGACAGTCCGTGTCCTGGTGACACGCAAAGCACCAAGGGAGCTGGTCTGCCGTGATTTGTTTGCAAACATGCTGGAAAATCCCCGCAGGTTCCCCGGACGCCACACTGCTCCACATGGTGGCATCAAGTGTCGGAGGGAACCAGAGACATCTGTCCCAAGCACAACCCGGAGCCATTCAGCTCTCATCAGACAAAGTGCCTCCTGCGGAGTTCTGCTACGGGCTGTCATCAGAAGGGAGCCGTCTGAGCCCAGAGGGATGCTATGCCTCTGGCTCCAAGTACCTACACACGGCCGGGTTTCTCACTCTAACGCTGCACGCAGCTCTGCCCCAGGAGAACAGTCCAGTAGCTCCAAACTCTGTCTGCCCATCTGTTCAAGGAAGGTACAGGCCAGGGAAATTGGTGAGAAGGTATAAAATGCCTCAGGGGTTGAGCCAGGACGGCTAACCCCTGGCATTCACAGATTTCACATTTGCATGGATTCCATATTTACACGTAAAATGTATCCCATCTCCACTGACACTGAAGGGAAATGAGGTGTAGTTTTGTAATTTTGCTGCAGGAACAACTGACGCACAGAGCAAGTCGCCCGAGCAGTGAGTGAGCCTAGCTGTCCGCCCAGCATCTGCACATCACACGGTCCTTGTTTGCTCTTCGTGGGAAATGCAAAACAGCAATCCCTAAGATATGATCGATGCTTTGTTTCCTTCCTAAAATGAGTTTGCAAAGAAAGCCAATGGCCGGTACTGATGGGGCAAGCAAAGAGGAAAAGAAGAGGTCTGGGAAAAGGACAGCTCTTCACCAGGAAATAGCTTTCTAAATTATTTTTGTCCCATATTTATAGCCTCATTAAGGGCCTGAAGCTGTTACTTACATTTTTTAGTTACGCTTCATTGCATTTCATGAGGAAAATTATGTAGGAACGGCATTCATGTCGTGGAGATTTGCAGAGCCTTCCATCTGCAGCCCTGCAAGGTCCACAGTCCACAGCTTGTGGGGGGCGAGGGTGCCAGATGGCAAGGCTGGAGGGCGGGGTTCCTCATGGTGCTGACCCTCAGAGGTGGGCACGGAGCCCCGCCACACCCTGCTCCCTGTCACTCCTTTTGCCCCCCTGCCCTTAACAGCCCTTAAGAAATTGATTATTGACTTTTCTCTAGGGAAGGACCATCTAACATCTACTGCGGCTCTCAACACATGGCAGGAGTCTGATACCAGTTCTTATTCCTTTACAAGAACCCTATGAAACATGCAGCCCATTTTGCAGATAAGGAAACTGAGACTGAAGAAGTAACTGCCGAAGTCACACAGCTATGCAACTTGATCTAACCCTACCTGAACTCATTTAGTCACACAGCTAGCATGGAGGTCTATAAACTTTTCAGGCCAGGCCGTAAAAACTGTAGGCTGTGCGGGACAAGAGGCCAAATTAAAGATGTACAGGTACTTACATAAAAGGAGAGGAAAAAAATATCCCACAGAATTTTTATTGGTGAAGTTCAAAATGTTCTAACAATTGAGAGCAATTTTCCATAATAGAGAGCTACTAATGAGAAGACTAGAATTTACGGGGAAGGGGGAGAGGGGCAGGTAACACCGCACTTGATTAAGGTTCAAATTTAGAGTTCCCAATCATCAAAATCTACTGCGAATGTTGAATTTTTTTCACCATTTAAAAATGTTAAGATCATTCTTAGCTCGGAGACAGAGTAGGCTGGGTCTGACCCATGGACCCAGTGTGCAGACTCCCGAGCCCAAAGATCAGAGGTCTACTCAAAGTAAGAAAAGGATCGCAAGGGCCCATGCAAAGACACTTGCTCTCTATCCCATATCCCACCACGCTCTGAAATGACCCCTGTGCTGCTTCCCACAACCACGAAGGCAGAGACCTTGGCTCGCCTGCTCCCCCGGGGGGTCGGCAGCTAGTCACGTGCCTGGCACCCGGCAGATGCTCCGTGAACACCTGCTGAACAAAACAGGCATGATGCACCAGCCCCTTCCAATTCTAACACTCTCAACTTCTGCAACTTGATCTAACCCTACCTGAACTCATTTATATTTCCAAAATACAATGGGTAAATGAGATCGGGTCTGCAGAACACTTCTGAGCATATAAGAGGAAAAGGACAGAAGAACCACCAGATGAACTCTTAGGCACACCGGTGCCCTCACCAAGGGCTGGCTGCAAGTCAGGCCCAGGGTGTCGGGCCCAGGGGAGAAAGCCTTCTGTCTTTTTAGCTTTGCAACCAGCAGCAGCAGGAAGTACAAATCAGGCAGTGAAGCTATACTAGAGGACGAGACAGGGGACAGCTTTATGACCAATTTTATCAGGCTTGCAGATAAGCCAGGCTTAAGAGAGGGACAATCAGCCCTGTACTTAAGGACCTCTCAGAAACAGCCACGGGGTCAAGAAGAAAGATTTTGCTCTGACCCCAGGTTCAGCTCAGCCCTGTCTGCCTGGAGATGGCGGTCATAATCCCTACGGGCACCAGGGACCAGTCTGCAGCCTACATTGCACTCGGCACAGAGATACCCAGGCAGGGTAAATGGGAAAAGGAAAATACCAAGCCAAACCAAGGAATCAGGCCAGAAAAGCCAAATGAGCTTCATTTGGGATGAAAATCGTATCTTTATGAGCTCAGGGTAAGGAAGGATTTCTGAAATAAGACTCAAACACAGCACAGACCATAAAGACTGATAAATACGACCCCACTAAATTCTAAAACTCCTGGTCAACAAAAGATACCACAAACAGCTTAAAAGGTAAGCCACTAACGGAAAGACTGCACCTGCTGCATTTAGGACCCACAAAGATGCACAAAGATCACCACCTAGAATTTTCCAAGACTCTAACAGGCAATACAAGCCACCCAATAGGAAACTGGACAGAACGTATGAACAGGTACTTTCACTGATGAGAAAACTCAAAATGCCACTTAATATATACTCGAGCTCACTTGTAATCAAAAAATAATTAACGGAACCAGAACGTTCTCTTTCACACCCATCAGACTTGCAAAAATTTGAAGTCTGACATTTTCAAGTGGTGAGATGCTGGGAAGCACAGGAACTCACGCTGCACGTGGCCGAGTAACTGAGAAGAACCACCCAGAAACTTCTCGTGAGGCGGAAGACGCTCCGAACCTTTGCCCCCACCAGTCCTCTTCTGGCACATACCCCAGGACTGAGGAGAAATGCACGAGAGACAGCAGCAAGAGAACCCTCACCGTGGGTACGGGGAGGACAGAAAATTGCGAGACAAACCGAATGCTCCTCGAAAGGAGAATGGATGAAAACACGAGGACACATTTGTCCAACGGACTACCATCCGGGGCTTCGATGTAGCACACTGGGGTGGCCGGAGTCCACACGGATGAAGCTGAGAAACCTAACGGCCCGTGGAAAAAAGCAAGCTGCATTAATATCACTGACATCACGCTGGAAAACTTGAAGAATTTAATGGATAGATGCAGATGCAGAAGTATTTTTTAGGGGCGCCTGGGTGGCTCTGTTGGTTGAGCGCCTGACTCTCAATTTAGGCTCAGATCGCGACCTCAGGGTCATGAGAGCGAACGCAGCATCGGGATCCGCGCTCGGTGGGGAGCCTGCTTGAGATTCTCCCTCTCCCTCTGCCCCTCCTCGACATGTATGACAGCGTGCTCTCTTTTTCTCTCTTAAAAAAACAAACAAACAAACAAACAAATGTAAGATTTCTTTCCTTAAAACAATCTGAAGTCAACATCCCAGAGTATTAGAATTCAGTCGAGCTGGATAGAAGGCACAGGCTTTGTGTTATTCTTGGTACTTTTCCCCATCCTTCAAAAAATGTTTCATTAATAAAATTTATTACGAAGAACAAAAAATATGCTAATATTTGAGGAAAATCTCTGAAAGACATATGGAACCATTTACCACTGATATCCTCGCTTCAAAAGCCCCATCCACTATAAAAGGATGAGAGATAAAAGGGGGCAAGTGTTCACAGTGGGGGGAAAAAGAGCAAATGCAAGGACATCCATCTGGGAAATTCAGTCTATTGTGAGCTCTTTTCATTTTCTGAAAGGCAGCAACAGTTGCAGAGAAGCAGCAAATTGTGGAAGAGAAAAATAAACACGTCTCATAAGATAGATTCACCCACCCACCTCATTACGCCAGGACATTCCAAAAATAAAAATAGCAAGGCCCAGCCAGAAGGTCAGATATTTTTTTAAATACTAACTCCCTGAGATGTCGGGGTGGGAAAAGCCACAGTAAAGGCTGTCTTTCTCAGAATAGCCAGTGCCATCTGCCCCCTCCCCGCTCCGTGAGGGGTTGCAGGAGGCCAAGCAAAGAGGGGCCCTGCTCTGATCTGGCACGCCCAACCACAACTGCCAAATGCCTGCCTCTCTACAGCTGTGTGACTTCAGACAACTGAGCTACCCTCTCTGAGCTAAAGCTGCCCGCTTGCAAAACTGGGGTAAGCCCACCTCCTGGACTGGGTTGCTGAGGGACAGAGAGAGAGAGAGAATATCTGTTAATAGCTAAAATGGGTGAGGTAAATAGAATAAGAGTAGTTGGCAGATACTTGGGGTTGAATACATCGGGCTGCTATTGGTCCCTCGTTCCTTCCCTCCAAGCTTTCTTTTTTTTTTTTTTAAAGATTTTATTTATTTGACAGACGGAGATCACAAGTAGGCAGAGAGGCAGGCAGAGAGAGATGAAGGGAAGCAGGCTCCCTGCTGAGCACAGAGCCCGACATGGGGCTCGATCCCAGGACCCTGGGATCACGACCTGAGCTGAAGGCAGAGGCTTTAACCCACTGAGCCACCCAGGCGCACCCCCTCCATGCATTCTGACTCTCCTCGGAGAGCTGGTACTGCCAGTGGTGCCCAGAGGCCAGGTCCCTTTTCTCCACCTGCCTCCATGGAAAGGGCACAGCCTGGGCCAAGTGGGGCTGGCTGCCTAAGAGTGCATGTCACTTAGGAGCGAAGAAAGCAGACTTGGGAAGACAGACAGACCCTCCGTCTGAAGAACATAGTAAAGGAGCTCACAACGTGACCTTGACTAGATCTCTTCTAACACACACCAGTCTGATAATTCCTAAGAAATAAGCAACGCTTCTTGGATCATCCCTACGGATCTTTAAGAGCAGCCAAACTACAAACATGACTCAACCCTTTGGAACAACGTGGATTTGACACAGGTCAAAGAGAGAAGTACGCAGGCTCCAGCACCGGGATCCAGAGGAGGTGTTCCGTGTCCCCGGGCCTCGGTTCTCCCATGCGTAAAACCAGGCAGGAACGGATGACATCCAAGTTCCTTTTTAACTCTCAACTTGCTATTCCTGCTTCTGTGGACACAGACCCAGTCCCCATGGCAGGCAAACACTCACCACCTGCCTGTCCTAGATACATTCTTCGGCATTTAAAAATAATACCTGGGATTTACATAGAGTCCTCCAGGACAGAACTGAGCACACCCCTGCGAGGCAGGTGCTCAAGCCAGTTCCTCCTTTTGCAATACAGAGGGACTTCAGACCCAGAGAGCAACGGGGACCTGGCCAGAGAATCCAGGTTCCCAGACCCCAGGTGACACTGTGCTTGCCTCTGCTCCGACACCGCTGCTCCCATCCTCCCCTGAGGTAACCTCCAGGGCACCTGAAATCAGACCTGCCTCCCTTTCCCTAGGGACTCAAGGGCCTCTACGGTTCACTGCGATTATCTACAATCTTCCATCAGGCCGCAGCCAATGAATGGTGGTTTGGCTTATCACTTCCGATCAAGGGAGGAACTCTGCCAGGGAAATCAAAACCGCCAGCCTGTTACCACCAAGCAAGGGTGGAACACAGATTAACTGGTGTGTCCTCTTAAATTTTCTTAAGTAGCTTAATCCATTAAACCGGTCCATCCAGCTTGTAGAATCTGCTCACGCCAGCACCTTCCCTCCCCACTGGGAGCAAGAAGACAGGCCCTCCATCCTGAGGAGTTAGCTGACTCCTTGAGCCAATGATGTTTGCACATCGAGCAAGTATCAGAGTTAAGCAGTGTTTACTGCTGGTGTCCCTGCTCCGGGAGGCGCGTCCGAGTGAGCGCGGCTTTCAGAGCGAGCAATTTACCTTCGTGAGAGACTTGCCAGATTCGGTGACTCAAAGGGCTGACACTGTGAAGACGAACCTGTTTAGGCTTTCCAGACTGCTGGAGGGTAGCTTATGACGATGGTCCAGAAGAGAAATCGAATTAAAGATTAAAGAGGGATTATAGAGCTTGTCTCGCTCAGGTCAGCCCAGAAGCCCACTAACTGAATTCTAATTCCACCTCTTCCCAGCTCAGGGAATGGCTTAACCCTCCGAGCCTCAGTCTCCTCATTTCTAAAATGGAGATGGACCAAATACAATCTTGCCAAGCTCCCTGGGCAACCCTCTGATACCTCTGTCCCTCTGGTACCAAAGTCACACAGGGGCAGAACTGAAAACACCCAGGGTCTTGATGTGTTCCCCTCATACCAGAGAAACCTAAAATAATTAAACAGTCAGCAGAAGCTTCTGGGATTTTCACACGTTTTAGAAGACAGCATGCACATAAAGGCTATTAAGATGAGCCAGAGTTCACTTGTTAAAGGTATTATTACTCACTATTAAAGAATTACCATTATAGAAATTACCATTATAGAAAGGCTAGATGTAATGTAGGCACAATCATTCTCCATGGGTGAATATAAAATCTTCAAAGTAAGCCCAACACTTTCGACCATAACCTGAGCAGGTAAGAGCCTACCCCCAGAACTCCTGGGCAAGAGAACTTTGTGTATGATATGGGCTGTCATCAAGATCTCACACAACTGCCTGTCTGACAAATCCGCCATTCTGGGATGACCCATTCTCTCAGAGCCAGCTCACGAGAAATCATGAATGGACACCTGTTAAGGGCAGGGGAACAGAACCGGTTTCATGTGCATCTAGTAGCTAAAGTCACCCATAAGGGTCAGCCCACCCCTCCCACTTCTGTTCCATACTGGGCTGGAGGTGGCCCGAGTCAAGTCTTAGGGCTCCATCCACACGGAGGCTGACTTCACCTCTCCCCAGGATAAATCCCAAACCATCAGCACCCTACACTTGGCCTTTTGTTTGTTTCGTTCTGTATCCAGGGAGTAGGGACAGCTGCACCGAAGACCATGGCATTTTGGGCTGGGACTCTGCTCCAGAACAGGCAAAGCAGCAAGGGGGGGGGGCGCTGGTGGAATGAAGGGGCCTAGAAGGGTGTGGTCAAGGCTCTTCCTCCGTCGTCAATGACCATGGGTGCCCTGAGACCTGGCAGCCCTGACATCCTTGGCACTAACAGTCCAGGTTGTTTACCAATATGGAAGGTGGTGGCGACAGTTCCCAGGTCCTGGGCATGAAGAGAAGGACCTTGGCTCCAATGTGAACCTGCCAAGAGCTGAAGCAGCAGCCCTGATCGCGGAAAATCCAGCAGAATAAAGAAATATAAGAAGCAGAACTGCCAGCACGGCTGGAGAGACTCTCCCTGTCCCTTCTTTGGTCGATCATGCGCCTTTACGCCGAACATATGAGAGACGAGGGTTTTTCAAGAGAAATGAGGCAAGGGATCCAGCTTCTCACTGAATGCTGGTGATAATCAGCTCTGACAGGCGCCAACCCCTGCTTGGCGCCGCTCGCCTTCCTCTGCACACCACGATCCGCCCGGTGCTGCACAAATGCTAATGCATTTACGGACAGCAGGGACGTCCCAGCCAGGAGAAAAATTTCACCTAATTAAATAAAAACAAAACAGAAAACCAAAGCCTTTCACCGGTGCCAAGAAGAAGACTAACTACTGATCTTTTGTAGACTTGAGAGGCAGGAATGCCAATCACGATGATGTTCTCCCCCAATCTCGTAAAGCAATCCTCTGCGTCCCGAACTGCAAAGAACGCCTTAGAAACCGGGAAGAAAAGTGCAAAGAAGAATGAATAAAGAAAACGACAGAGCAGGTCACAGAACATAAAGACGGCTAATACACAGAAGGAGAGCACACAGCCTCGCTGGCAGTTAACAAAGTCAAGTGGACACGCCATGTTTAAAAAATCTGAGAGGCCAACGCTGAAAAGATGGGTAATTCTGAGAGCTGGCATGGATGAGAGGAAGTTGGCCCCCTTCATCCTCCTGGTGAGAGCAGGAGCTGGTGCGCCCTCTAGAGGCCACGTGCGGGACCCGCCACTACTGATGGCGCCTACCTTTGGGTTCCATTTCCAGGAATCCATGCTTTGGAATGTGTAAGTGCATAGAGAAACACATCGGGGGTTCTCCCCGCGCCATATACCTATTTGTCATGTCATGCTCAAAACCTCAACGAACTTAAATACAGACCAAGGGGAAGATGGGCAAACGTGATAGGGCGTGTCTGTGCTAGGCCACCACCACCTATAGGAAGAATATTCACAAAAGGGTCGGGGGTTGGGAAGCAAGTCACAAAACCATACATGTGGCATAGCATAAGCTATGTCTGCTGATCTCTAGAGATGTACGTGACAATATACGGGCACCTGTCTTGACGTTTATACCTGCAAGGTCCTAGAACACACACTCTGACGGAAGAAACTGAAAGGTCTCTTAAAAATAGGAGTATGTTGTTACTGGCATCTTTTCTTTGAAATGAATTCCTTAAAATATCTCCATGATAAATGTGGATGAAGAAGTCAGAAGAATAACCAAGATGATCCCGGGGAGGGAGTGCAGAGCACGGCTCATTAGCAAATCACTTGTATGCGCACATGTACACACACACACACGCACGCACACGGCTGTTAGCATCTTCTTTAACCTTAGAAAGCAAAAGCCAAAAGGAAAAGGTCCTCCTCGTCGCCAACTTACAACCTACAAAAAAGTCAAAGCATTCCCTGAAACTTTAGAGAAGCTGGGCAAGAGCTCTTTAACCTACTGATGAAATGAAAAACCCCCAAATGTTGGCACCCAACTAAAAAAATAAGTAAAAAACCGAATAGGGAATCATTGGGAGAAACCTGGGTGTGGCTATTTCTTAATGAGTATTTCAGGGAATTACCCAAAGGCTTTACTCCTATTCCGTTTCAGAACACAGCTCCACGCCACAAGACAGCCTAAGAGCCACCTTTCCACGGCACCCCGCCGCCCTTCCCTCCTGCCCACCCCACGTCCACAGCCTGCATGGGAGTCCAAGCTCAGACTCTGATCCGGGAGAGAAATTAATTTGTCATCTGTGAGGAATGCAGTGTGTCTCTCCAAGGTGTGCTTGTGCTCACTACGAGCCCACAATTAACAATTACAGCGTGCTCTGGACTCCCGCTTCCTGGCTACTGGAGCAGCCAGGTGGCAAGAGGCCCCACTTTCCGCTGGAAAATGGGGGCGCCTGCAGCAAGAGCACCAGACCCAGGAGCCTGAGGCTGGTGGGGCGTCTGGTCGCCGAGGTTCTGGAGTCACCGTCCCAACCCAAGTGGCTGGAGGGTCATCCCACAACCCACCTCCTGGGAAAAGGGACGGAAATTAGATGTTTTTAACACTGAATGGATGGAGCCAGACACTCCTCGTCTTGCCAGTGCAGAACCAGGCCAATGCAATCTCAGATGTGGGAAGTTAAGAAGAGGGGTAGGAGAACCAGGGGGGGTCGCAGCAGGGCTGCTGCGGTGTTGGTAATGCTCTATTTCCTGATCTGATCACTGGTCCTTGAGGTGTGCTGACCTTGGGAAAACCCACGGAGCTCCCCACTAAACATCTGTGCCCTTTTCACTATGTATGTTGAATTTCTACAAGTTTACTTAAATAACAAAAGTAAATCTTTCCAACGGGAAGCTGCTCCCAGGCACCGACTCTGTCCTTCCTTTTCTAGAGCCCCAGCCACTGTCAAACGCACTGGTCAAAGTCACGCCAAGTCCAACGGTCCCCGGTGCCGTGCTGTGGTGACGGGCAGGGGACGGGCAGTGTGACCAGTGGGGAATGGAATGTCCAGCATTTATTTTTAATTGATTTGCTCATTTTCTCCTATCAAAACAGCCTCACTTCTTTTCTCCAGTGCCCAAAATGGCATCAGCCCCACCCAGATAAACCCCAAGCATGCGAAGTTTTCAAGCCTGGCACAGGCTCTGCGGTCCTTTCTACTGAATCCGTTTGAACAACAAACCTGCGGGTAGCATCCAGAAGGTCTGCCAGGCTACTCCAGCTCTCAGTCCAAAATGAGTCTGAACCAGGGGTGTGACTCTCCTCCTCCAAGTCAATGCCTTCTTCAGCCACCTTTGCCCTCCTTCCCCAAACTCTTCTGGGGTTCGTCCTGGTTATCAGGGATACCTAGGGTCCCCACACCACTGCCCAGATGTTCAGGGATAAGAGCCTCAGCTCACGAAAAGCACAGTTAGTCGCAGCTCACCAGCAAGGCGGCTGCCACTTCTAGAGAGCACAGCAGGAATGCAAAGAGCAATGAGGACGGCCACCCGGCCAAGGGGAGTCTCTGATCTGAAGACATTATCGGGGTACCGCCCTTTGCATACTTCTGGCAACCTTGACACGTCTGGCACGACTGGGACCATCATTTTATACAACAGCATTACCGCATTTTCATTAAAGGCCAGGTTGGTAATAGCAGGTGTTGTGTTCCCTACACAGATGCATTAAATTCTCCAGCACCCCTCTGTCTGTCTGTCTGTCTGTCTGAGATCAGACAGCTTCTGTTCAAAATTCAGACCAGAGCAACTCAGTCTCCTGACACCTCCCCCACCCCAGGAAAAATCCCAAACTTGGGTAAACACAGAAAGACCTGCTCCAAGCTCAGACCGAGAGCGAGGCAGGCGGTGAGGCGGGCAAAGAACACCTCGGGCGGCCCAAGAATCACACACCCGCCGTTCAGCAGCAAGACACAGGTCCAAGAATCACACAGGAAAGCCTGAGAGAAAAAGAACCAACTGAAGACTTAAAAATAAGTTTCTTTGTTAAGGGGGTGGGGGGGCAGAAGGTGCCAGTAAACCTGGACTTGATCAGCTGTCCTCTGGTGCCGTCCAGATCCTAGTGGACGACCCGTAAACAGGATGCGCTGAGCCCCGGACGGTCCAGCCTCAGGGGTCAGTGAAGCTGCTCAGTGAGAGGCAGGAAGGCTTCAAGGATCAAACCTCGAGCCCATCCCTTGGGGGTTACAAGCACGTGAGAAGGAGCGCAGGGAATCGATTCTGTAAAACACCATCCAGAGGAAAAGACGCCCGTCCTTCAAGGTTCCTTGTCATAAGCAAGCTGCCGAGAGGCTGAGGGGCCCTGGGACCAGCACACACTTTCAGGAAAACGTCTGCTCTTACCAAACTCCTCGGAATCAGACGGTATCCTCAGGATTTCTTAAAGAACAAGACAGAAGAAAGCCCAGACACATTTATGAGACCGTCTAGGTCTCAGGATGTTCCGTACAAATAAATAAGGACAGCAACTCCAGCCCCACGTACGCCAAATACAATCATCGATGTGCAAGCCAGTGTAGACACAGCGACTTTTTTATGGTCCAAAATTAAGAACTGCAACAGAGAAATGGGAATTTAAACATCCCGTGGATTTCTGCTCTCTGCCCCCTGCTCTGTCCCCTCCCCCTTTTCCACCCACCGTGTTTCTGGGTTTCAAAATTCCCAGAGGCTCACATCTTTGATAGAGCTAGCGTACTCAGAATGTACTCAGAGTCCATAATCTCTAACTGCTTAGACTACAGATGGGAGGCAGTCCAAAGGTACTGATTAAACTCAATAGGAGGAAACCACCTTCAAGGACAGTAGCAACAAAAGAGTGATCTTAGATCTTAGACATTTCGCAGTAAGGACAGCTGTGGCTACGCCCACCTTCTTGGACAGCTAGGCAGGCGATGAAGTCACACATTTACAAGTGCTGGTGACAGGCCACCCTTTCCTGCCCACATCACGGCACACTCACTGGGTGCTGGTGCTTTGTGCATTTATTTATTTATTAATCCACACAACATCCCTACAGACCAGATCATATCCCCCTTTCACAGACAAAAAAACTGAGGTTCACGAGGCCACACCAGCCGACGAGCACTGGGATGCAGATCAAGGTCCAACTGGCTCCCCAAACACTCTCTCCCCCACCACCCTCGTGTTCCCGAGACAGCACAATATGAGGAAGACCTGAGCTACAATGCTAAGGCTCTCCCCGCAGCCTTTCAAGGTCACAATCGGGAGGATTCTCAGAAGAGCAGAACTTCTGACATACAAATCCTAACAATTATGTATCTGAAGCACGGGCGAGCCATCCAGTTTGAAACTGGGCAACTACTGTGTTCTCATTCCCTAACTGCCTGAGCTAACATTCTCTTTGACAATGACACTGTGCCACCACAAGGGTCCATGGAACAAGATGTTCGTATTAGTATCTACCCGCTATCTGCTGCACGCGGTTTTGTGGTAAGCATTCATTCAAGTAACTGAACCGCTGAAGCACCCAAAAAGAACTTAACAAGCACCGAATATACTCCAGGCTGTGGCAAGTGCAAGATCTGAGCACTTCCAAAGCCTCTCGCTGACCAGAAGAGAGGAGCGTGCACCTAATTCGCCACAATTATAAAACTTGGGGTCACTGATGCCGTAAGACAAGAGTAGAAAGCGGGATGTAGGAATCACAAAGGAGGAAAAAATTTCTTCCAGGGAGGCACCGTGCAATGTTAAGGACACAGTTTTCAGCCAGGCTGGTCTGCAGGGTATGGGTGAAATGTAGATCTGCATTCCAGACAAAACCTGAAGCTAAGGCAGAGGCAGGAAAACCAGCAGTCACGAAGAGGAACAAGGGACAGAGGAAAGCTTTAAAAGCCAGGGACAGAGAGGGACTGAGGAGAGCTTTAAAAGCCAGGCTGTGGAGTTCAGCCTTCATTTCACACACAATGAGACCCCAACAGAAACACTCGTCTGTTTATTATTACTAAGTAATCTCTATGCCCAACATGGGACTTGAACTCACAACCCCAAGATCAAGAGAGCTGTGCGCTCTACTGACAGAGGCAACCAGATGCCCCAACAGCAAGTTTCTGAGCAGAGAAGTGACACGAGGTGAGTAATACTTCAGCTATTACTGAATGTTAACCTGACAGCATCACGCAGGAAGACACCGGAGTAGGGGAGATGGTGAGAAAATCTGGGTGGGAAGCTACTGGAAATGTTTCGGCATCTATTTGTTGAATCAAAGGGTTGGACCTTAATTTACTAGTGCCAACAGATAGCCTCCCTTCTAACAAGAAATATTACGAAAGGCTGATCTAAGTTAAATAAATAAATAAATACACTGAGTCTCTTTGACTGTTTTGCTGAAGGAGGAGACAACCCGAGTCATCAATCTTTGGCTGTAGAAAACAGCAGATGGCATTTTTGGCAGCAGACCCACTGTTCTAGTTAGAGGTTTTGCTCAGGGTAATGGTGCATTTTGTTTGCATTTCTTTAGCCTGCTCCACTGGAGCATGGGGCAGGCAATCCCAAAATGTAGTAAGCAATAAAGGAAGCTACCCTGAGCTTCAATTTTGCACATTGGCCTAACCCAGATACAAATGCACCCACGTAGAGGACATCCTTCCATCTCCTCCACTCATGGTATATTCTGAAGCCTAAGCACTCCCTATACAATTCTGACCAATTTCCTTTAAATCTTCAAAACCCCAAAGGCAACAAACACAGATTAAAAAACAAGGAGTAGAATCAGAATGGGACTGGTGGGTATGGGTGCAAACCTGGAAAATTCCTGATCCTGGTTACTGATTTCTGGAAAATACCTACTCCATAACACAAATAAAACAAAACAAGCTTTCCGGGGGGCACCTGGGTGGCTCCGTGGGTTAAAGCCTCTGCCTTCGGCTCAGGTCATGATCTCAGGGTCCTGGGATGGAGCCCCGCATCAGGCTTTCTGCTCGGCGGGGAGCCTGCTTCCTCCTTTCTCACTCTCTCTCTGCCTGCCTCTCTGCCTACTTGTGATCTCTGTCTGTCAAATAAATAAATAAAATCTTTAAAAAAAAATAAATAAAATCTTTAAAAAAAAAAACAAGCTTTCCGAAAACTGTGTTTTCCTAGACCTGCTTTTGATGTGCTCCTTGCCGTAATAATAACAATAACAAAGAGGCCCGTGCAGGAGATGGAGTGACTCATAAAGTCGTTCTGCATGAATGAAATTTCTGCCACGTTCTGTAAGCAAATCAATAACAGAACGAATAGCATTTGCATTTGAGCCGCACCAAACCCACTCATGAGGGTCCAAGCAAGGGATATAACAGAGCAGGAGACCATTTCTTCCCAAAAAGCTTCATTTCATCCTCCAAGTCTACCTTTGCCCCTTTTGAAAGAACCCTTTGCGGGGGTGGGAGCGCGACATCCATCTCTGTTCTAATAGAAATTTGATTTTTTCACGGAGGTGAGTGAAAAACGCCACAAGCCCGTCTTCTTTACACTTTTCTTAGCCTTCTTTTCAGCCAAGAGACCACGACGGTCAATGAAATCCTGCAAGAATTCATCATTATGTCTTGCCAGTAAGGACCGTTCCCAAACCAGTGGACCGAAACGGGAGTCTGGAAACATTTGATTTTAATGAAACCAAAGGTCACTCTCAGGGCAGAAAAAGGATGTGGATCCCAGGAATTGATACCAAGATGTGGAAATGAGTTCTCCAGGGAACGTTCCAGGAAGAAAAAGGTGGAAAAGCCGCCAGGGACAGCGCGTGGGAGGAGGACGGGGGTTTGAACAGTGGGAGGAGTGCAGTGTGGGTGCCAGGAAGCAGGAGGAAAACGAAGGTGTGTACTTAGGCGTTGCTCTCGGGACTGCCGGAGGAGGCAGAGAAAAATACAAGGGAGGGAGCTATCTGGCCCAGCCCCACGTGGAGAAAAAGCCAGGAGAGAGGATGGTCGATTAAAAGAAATAAAATCAGGGACGCCTGGGTGGCGCAGTTGGTTGGACGACTGCCCTCGGCTCAGGGCGTGATCCTGGAGTCCCAGGATCGAGTCCCACATCAGGCTCCCAGCTCCATGGGGAGTCTGCTTCGCTCTCTGACCTTCTCCTCGCTCATGCTCTCTCTCACTGTCTCTCTCAAATAAATAAATAAAATCTTTAAAAAAATAAAAATAAAAAAATGAAATAAAATCACTACATGCGCAATTTTCATAACCAACGTGGTAAGAGACCGCTGTAATCTCCACCGGTGTCGTTCTGCTGTAAAAACATGTTTTTAAAAACAAGCCCTCGGTGGAAAGAGAAGTCGGAGCTGGAAAGCCTACAAGGAAAATAAAGCAGGACTTCTGCTGCACACAGCAGACTTTTCCTGCAGAAACGCCGTGAGTAAGAAGGGATTCGTTTCTGAGGAAGACAAAACAAAGGCCTCAGTTCTCTGGAACGTGCTTATTAATAAGAAGCCAGTTAAACCCAGGCCTTTCCCAGTGGCAGCCACCAGCCCATAAATGCTCCATAGGAGGAGACCCAGGCACGCAGGCACACCCCCATGGGCACGTGCGCGTGCACACACAGAACACCTTCACCCCACAGCGCTCACCCCACAGCGCTCGCCCCACAGGACTGGGGACCCCGCAGAATGGCCCGTGCATGTGCAAACCCCATCTTGCAAGAGGCGCATTTCTTTTTCTTTTTTTTTATTAAGATTATTTATTTGAGGAGGGGAGGGGGAGAGGGAGGAGCAGACTCATGTGGAGCTGGGATCCTGCTCAGGACCCTGACATCACCCCTCCAGCCGAACCCATGAGTCGGGACCCTCCAGTGACTCTGCCACCCCCATGTCATGCAACAGGGGTATTTAAAGCTCTGGTCCCTGCACTCAGCCAACTTCTGGGGCAAAGAATCTCCCTCCCAGATTCTCTAGTCCTCCTTATACTTTTCAAGCCTGGAGGCGGTCCCGAGGCTGAATGGGACCACCCCCCACCCCCACCCTGGGATGCACCCTGGAAATTGGGAGGAGGGAGGCTTTTCTTTAGCAACAAGCTCACTCCCATCGACAGCACCGGCTCGATCCCACCCGCGTTTTCAGACTTCAGGGTAGACACACAAATGGCTTTTTGAGAGAATCAAGGATTCTACCCAATCTGTTTCCCAATTCTGCCTGGTCTGTGTAGCCAAGCGTTCTTTACAACTGATAAAATAATGTGCCCTCCCCGAATATAAACGGCACTGATGATAATTACCATTTATCGAGTGTTCTCCATGCGCCAGATGCCTTTACAAACATCTAATATTTATAACAGCTTTAATCAAAGGAATCATTAGCTCCATTTCACAAATGAGGAGAGGCTGCTCGGGGAGGTTAACTCTCTGCCCAAGGTCAAGGGAGTAATTGAGGATCTGGGCCTCATACCAGGGCTGAGTCTGTCTCCAGTTCATTTTGTCTTCTGCTGGACTCTTTCATCCGGCCACAACAACATGACCATGGGAAAACCCAGCTGGCCCACACCCTCCTCCGAGCACCCCACAGAACAAGAGGCCTGCATGTCCGCCTACAAGATTCTCCTACAGGTTTCCCCCAATAAAGAAAATTTATGAGGATTTTCCAAAAATCACGGGTCTGCAGAGGCTGCAAAGTGACTTGCAGTTTTAAGAACTAACGAGACTCTCCCCGGAGCCGATTAGTAGGGCTGATGCAACTCATAAAACAGACCATAAAACCATTTCTATTATATTAGTTCTGTGTTTCTCTTTTCCAGAGGCCCATCGTGGGGTGGGGGAAGGCTGCCGTGGGGAGGCCTTCCCACGGCCTGCGGTCTGCCCGCACCCAAGGAAGCCTGAAGACTTGTGTCTTGGCCTCTTTCCTTCCTCGCCCTCATCAGAGGATCTCAAGTTGGTACAAAGGAAACATCATTAACCAGCCTCCTCTACTAGAGGGTGATCTCAGATGGGTCCCAGAAGCCGGTTCTAATTTACTTAAATGATTGAGATCTCCAGTTACTCAATCCTGCAACCCCGGCCAGCAGATGTAATTGCAAAGCAGGTAGGCTAGACTCACCCATCTGCCAATGTGGTGCCAGCTAACGTTGCAAATTATAGGGTATAAATTTAGCAGGGTGGGTCCTGACACACATTCCTGCAAATTACATGTTCCCTCGCTCGCAGAAAGTGCATTAATTACCCTGGGTGCGTGCACTATTTTCCACTTAACGGGGGCTTTTGGGAGAGCTTGAGAGCAACTCAGAGTAATCTACAAAGATTACAGCATAAATAAGTAATGCCTGCTGCGGAGGTAAGACTTCTCCAAAGCTTCTGGAATTGAAACTGTTCACGTTCTCCCTGCAAATGGAGCGGGAGCCCCTGAAAGCCCACTGCATGTAGTTGAAAACCGACTGAACCGAATTGAGACGCAAACAGGGGGACCAGTAGAGCTGAAAACTGACCCCGCTGATGATGTAAGGGCAGCAGCTTCCTTCCTCTTGGGATAAAAGTGCTGCTTTCCCTGCAAGAAGAACGCACGTCAGGTGCAGCAGGAGAGACAGGGCCAGAAGCGAGGCCCGGCCCCGCGGGCTCAAGCCCACCTGATTTCACTCCATGCAACAGAGCTCTGCCTACGTGCCATGCACTGAACCGAGTGCCCAGAACGTGCATTTTCACTGATCTGTCACTGCAGCCACACAAGGCAGGAAGGAGTTGGTGCCAACCCTATGGAGTGGGGAAACTGAGGCTTGGAAAGTTCCATTCCTAGCCCAAGGTCACACATAATCAGAGAGGGGTGGAAGAGGGTCTGGTTCAAAGTCTGGCTCTGCAACACAGGAGCTGGCGGCACAGGTGCTTGTCGGGGCTCTGGGGGAAGAGAACCCATCCCCACTCCTTCAGTGTCTCCGACAGGCACACAGCTCGGTGCCGTCACGGAGGCCATTGCACGTAATTCTGAGAACAACTCTGGGAGGTGTCCCATGACCTCGACCACATCCATGAGAAACCAAGGCCAGGAAAAGTCAAGTTCATCCAGCTTCTAAGGAGAGGAAGCAAAAATTTAACCCCTCCTAAATTCAAGACTTTTCTTTCCAAACGAAGACCCTCATCCTCATTGGAGTTAACTGTAAATCCACTAACCATGCAGCCCAGTGCTTCAGGGAGAGAAGGGGCCGGAGCGCTGGAGGTGGAGGAGTATGGGAAATGGCATGGCCCACGAGGGCCCTGAGCCCATACTTCCTGCGGGATAGGGAGTGAGCTGGCCGTTTTCAAGGCACAGCTATAGTGGAGGATGGTGGCAGGTTTCTGTTTAAGTTGCCCGGTATGCATTTCTCTTTCTGCTTTACTGGAGCGAGCACTCTCTCTCTCAATGGCTACGATGTAAGTAGGGTCTCATCAGGGGTCCGTCCCTCTCCAGCCGAAGGAAGGCTATGTGATCCAAGCTCAGCTGAGGCGATGCCTCCCTCCTGAGTGTGACTGCTTAGACAAATGGCGCAGGGGCCGAAAACAGCTCATGCCTTGCAAGAAGCAGGACGAGGCAGGGCTATCCTTGCTGTAAAACAAAATCTCTCTGACACCACCCCACCTGGAAAGCTCACAGGTTTCCTGATTGAAGGGATTCCACTGCAGCAGGAAAACAAGGCTGAGAACAGGCAGGTAATATTGGGGGAAGGCAACACGTGAATTCCCTAAGATCGGTGCACAGCCTACACCTCCGGAAAAAAGGGATCTGGAAGTGAACGTGGCTGGCTTCCAGAGACATGCGCTCACTCCAAGAGGAGACACTGCCCCGACTGACCAGATATGTTAAGATCGGGCCTTCAGAAAAGTGACTTGTCACAGCCAGACCAGCACCTTGTCACATCTAATATTGATAGGACATTTCCTCTCAGTAACCATCAATGGGTGGATTAATTAAACTTGGAATTCCTGACCACTCAAGGTCATGACCTCAATCCCGACTCCAGGAAATTGCACATTCTTTGTCATAATTGGAAACGCGTATGGCTTTACCTAACAAAAATGTGTACGGTAACCTAATAACACGGGCAAGGTTACATTGCCCCAGAAGGCTAATGAGTAAAGCTGACACACTTGTACAGGAAACGGCTGTCCTTACATTAACAAATACGCAGGAGGACTGTGAGCTTCTGTTGTATAAATACTACCTTACAAGTTGGATGGTGGGTCTCTCATTCTTTTCTACTAAATAGTGGGAAACCATGGGGGGGGTTAGGTGCACCACGGGGGGTACCCACCTAAAAAGCCACCGAAGCAGGCCAATGTAAAAGTCACTGGAAAGCCATTTATCTGAAGCAACAGTTCTGAACTCCTCAGGTCCATTCTGTGAGGTCAGACTTACTGGATGAAGCTAGGTAAGATTCTGGGGGACCCTCCCCGGTCTGGGAGAGGCCTGATGTCTGGAAAAATCCAGTATGACCCAGGGTGGTGCTAAGACTAAGAGCCAGAGCTTTTTTAAAAAAAAAAAAAAAAAAAAAAGGCAGGGAGGAGGGCACCAGAAGTTGAAGCTAAGTGAGGGTATCAATGGAGCTCTTTGGAATGACCCTCCCCCCGGGTTCCTCTCGGCCAGGGCAGTAATCACTAACAGAATAACGCAGTACTGGCCATGACTCTCGTTGTTACCAGAATAAGGATGATGCCAGAAGATAATGGCAACATATGCACAAGGCAGTAAGTTCCGGGGCTCTGCCCATAGGATCCAGTCTAAGGCAACTCTCTCTACTCCTGCCCATTCAACACTGACGGGCATGCATGGGTGGGGATATTCTGCGAATTTTGTTAAGCTACGGAAATGACTAGTTGTGCACGAATAATAGCTACAAACATGCTATCCACAAGCGATGTCTAAAATAAATAAAAACTTGGAAACAATACAAATGCCTAAAATCAGAGCAATAAATTATGGAGCATCTCCTGGACAGAATTCAACTCAGCCATTCTATCTGGCATGGAAGAACGGGTGGGGGGCTGTGGAAGCATTCTCCCTCAAGGAAAGGCAGCCCAGTGGAGAGGCATACTGTGTGGTTGTGAACAATCAACCCGTGTTAGAATCACCATCCTAAGTCAGGAGACAAATAACAAAGAAGCCTACTGCTTTCATAACACAGCCCACAGAAATCAAGTGAATAAAAATCAGAGTGAAAAACAACAGAGTTGGGGTAGAGAGGACTGAGGATACCCTAAAAGAGAAATGTTTTAACAAACAGAAAAAGTTTCAACACGTGTAAAATGGAAATCGGAAGTTTAAAAACTAAACACCCCATGTCTAATGTGTCCAAAAGGTTGCTACGCCGAATTTTCTCTGAACGATTGGATTAGCGATGATTTTTATTTTCTTCTGCCCATTTAACTGAATTTCTAACAACAAATAATAGGAACAATAGCAATAAAATTTATTTCTCATAATTTTATTTATTTATTTTTGGAAGGTCACCCTGAGGTATTTTTCACAACTGTTCCAGGGACCACGGCCACCATCTGTCATACCAAGTAGGCTGCACTGTGACTCTCAAGAGACCATTTCCACCTAATAATTCAATTAGAAGATTTTTTTATAAAGACAGTGCACAGTAATGCATAAATGACACTTACTATTTAAAAACTTCCTCCACAGAACCTTTCTGTGGTAAGTGGCCTCAAGTGTGTGACTTGGAAATACGATAGGTACTTTCCATTGTGAGCACCCATCGACACAACACCCAAACTGGTCAGACTCTGGGAGACAACCACTGTCTCCTCAGAGTCACTGTTTTCTCCAAGCTTTCTTTCCAACCATCACCTGCTGTTCTGGGCACATTCCTGACAGAGATGGTTCCATGGAACTCCTAGTGCTAGGACCCGCAGCCCCAGGGTCTGGGTAAACCAGTTCTACCGCGTCAGCAGCCAAGACTCCCTCAAAGAGGCCAAGGCTCCACTAGGATGTGACTGTCCACATCCTGACTTCACCAGGTCCTGCTGCTTTACCTCAAGGCGGTCTGAGTCATCCTTCCTTCCCTCCTGAGTCGGACCCTTCCCCACTGTGCCTGGATAGCTACGGAAGCTTCCTACCCCAGCGCTGGGCCCCTGAGCTCTCTCCCCCACAGATCCCCTTCACACTGAAGACTGATCACATCGCTGTCTCCCCCAGAGCTCCCACAACCAGACCCCCACTGGCTACAAGACTCTGGGCCTGCACGGCTGAGGTTCCACCTACCTTTCCACCTCCTCGTTTCACGCAGAACATCCCCCCTCACGAGCTACGTTCCAGGCACCCCACTTAATCTCCTGTCCTCTCCACATACTTCTTAACAGTATGAAACATTTCACACATAAACAGATTTTCCCATAGTAGACTCATGTACCCAGACTCCCAAATTCACAAATACTAATATTTTGCCATATTTCATCTTTCTTAAGGAATAAAACACTACTGAGAGGGACAGTTGAGAGAACTGTCATCCCAGAGCTAAGGCCACTCCTAACGTGTATCTTCTTTCTGTTTCCTACTTTTACCACGCATGCATAATTCAACTGCCCATGCACATTTAAGGTATATATATATATATATATATATATTACATACATATATATTTATATTTACACCTGTATACAACATATATACGGGTACATCTATATAATGATATACATACATGCTATGTCCATACCTACTACATGGACAGATAAACATACAGTTTTTGAGGTTTTAAAATAAACTCAAGCGGCCCGTATCCTACACCTTTCCTCTTTCCCGCTCTCAAATTCTTTAGAGATTTACCCACATCCGCGTGTGAGGATCTAGGCTACTCATTCCAGTTGCTAGATAGCACTCCACTTTAGGATGGCGCCATCTATTATTTACTCCGCCTCCTTAAACGGTCCATACGGCTGTTTCCAAGGTTTGACGACTGCAAAAAGAGCTGCAGCGAGTCCTCGCACACGTCTCTGCAGGCACGCACGGAGACCTTCTCTTGAGCCACAAGGCTGGACCCACAGGACCACGACTCCCCTTTCCTAGACATTGCTGTGCCCACAGGGCCCCTGATGAGCAGGCCACCACTGTCGCCTGTGCTGGACCCTGACCACTGCTGTCTGAACCCGAAAGGGGCCTCCATCCGAGATGGGACTGCCAGGGGCCTGGGCGTGCCTGGCGGGACCGGGAAAGATGAACCAGTGGCCCCCAATTCTCCCCTTGGGTCTTTAGGAGTAGGGCCCGTACTGGCCAGGAAGACAGGGAAGGGGAGCTGAGCTGGGAGAGAAGGGAGCAGGGGCTGGGATGGTGTGCCCGTGAAGCCCGGAGGCAGGAGCGGGGCAGGATGAGAACACAGCAGGCACCCGAAGAGAAGCCGAGAACACCTAGCAGCATCCGTGCAGGTGGCAAGACAGACGAGCAACGTAGCAGCCTCGGTGTGGAGGGGCTTCTGGCTCCAGTCCACGCCCCCGAGGAGAAGCCCTGCTTGAAGCTCCTCTCATCAGGGAGGCCCTCCTTCAAGGATCAGTGTCACCTCGGCCATAACGCCTTCCCCCTCACTCTTTCCGTGCGCACAGCACTCCGCACCTCTCTCGGAATGCCCACTCGGTTCCAGGCTGCAGCCGGTAAACTGCCTGCACAGCGGGGAAGGGCCCCAGTGGTACACACATTGCGCCCACTCACTGTGTCATGACTGAACAAAAGCTGGGAGCACCTGAAAAGCAGGGCACACGTCATTTCCATTTTCATCCAATAGTCAGGGCTTTCCGCGGTGTCGGGTACCGAGCAGGTCCTCATTAAACGCGTGTCGAACAAGTGACCGAAATGGGGGCTTTGGAGAGCACATGCGTCCGCCTGAACTACTCTCCCCGGGCTCGTACCGATGATCAAGTTTCACACTGGAGGTGACCAGGCCAAAGGATAATTGATCTCCCTAAAGGCGCTAAGTGTCAGTTAAATTGCTGTATTTAATAGGGCCTGACTTAGATGGGCCATTCTGAACAAAAGCGGTAACTGGCCCGGTAATCAGCCTGCTTTAAGCTGCTATTAGTGTGACCACACAAGTCCCCCGGATTCCTGGAGCCCTCAGACCAAGGCTCCAGTCAGAGAGCCGCAGCCCCCCAGCATAAGCGACACACTCCCAGACCCCCACCTTCCACGACCCTGGACCCACACAGGGCATCCTCCCAGGGAATCCGGGATAATCCTCTCCGGAGGTTTGCTCGTCCCAGGGCTGTTCTGTGGTTTTGTTTTGAATCATCTCGCGCACTGGCTCTCAGTGATCTCGCCTAACGGAGCACAGAAGCCTGACAAAGAGTAGCGAGGCTCTGGCCGGGGGAGATGGGCGGGAAGGCCTCAGAGAATCCACCAAGGAGTAAATGTGTTTGTTCTATTTCTTGGGCGTATCCAATACTTATTACCCCCAAGGAACGTGTGCCAGCATCAAAGAAGAGGGAGGGAGGGAAAGGGCCTTTATCTGCCACGACAGATTATAATCTCCAACAGACCCGGCGGACAGCAGGCGCACAAGTACTGAAAGGGGAAGACAAAGGAGTTTACGCAACCAGAAATCAGCTGAGTCCTTCAGTTCAAAAGGGCAGTGGAAAATACCTCCTCCGCCTGGGCAGTGCTCGGAAGAGAGGAAGAGGGATGGAAGGGACAGGCTGTGGGGACAGCTCTCCTCCGGCCAACATCCTTGAGGTCATTTGGGAGAGTCAATTCCCTCCGGCAAGACCGGAAATTCGAAAAGGCTGCACCGACCCCTCCCTGTGGCCAGGTGTCTTCCCTAAGATCAACCCCACACCCATCAGACGACCCGGACGGAAAATACAGCGGTCTACGAAGAGGTCCAGAGTCAGGTGGGCCTGAACTAGCTGGTGAAACTGCACAAGCGGCTTGTGCCTCAGCGTGCCAATCTGTCCAATGGGAACAAGGGAAGGTGCCACCCATCCAGAAAAATAGCCATCGTTTCTGAGCACGGAATACGGGCCCTTCTGTACACGACGTGCTGGGCACACTGGCCTTATGCCCGTCGCCTGTCACCCCCCGAGGTGAGCACAGCACGGTCCACGGGTGCTAGAGGAGAAAAGGGAGGTTCGGAAGGGGAGACATTACATTCCCAAGGTTACGTGAGCAGATGGCGGGGCTGGGCCAGAGCTGGGAGCATCTCGGCCTCTCTTGGCATAGTCTGGGGCGCCTGGGTGGCTCAGCTGGTTGAGTGCCTGACTCTCGGTTTCAGCTAGGGCATGATCTCAGGGTCATGGCATCGAGCCCCACCTCGGGGTCCATGCTCAGTGGGGAGTCTGGCTCTCCCTCTCCCTCAGCCCCTGCCCCAAATCTGCCTGTGCACATGTACACTCTCTCTCTCTAAAGTAAATAAACCAACCTGGAGGGAAAAAAAAAAAAGGTGATAGAGTTTACAAGAGACTTGACCACCCAAAAAAAGGTTAACCATTACTGTTTATTACATACTATTTACATCTGCTGCTCTCGTTGCCTTTGCTGTGCTCCTAGCCCCTGGCTTTCTCCATGAGGCACAGAAGGACGTGTGTTCTTGGTCAAGAAACAGAACTCCATCCCGCATTGCTGCCCTGCACAGGGGCCTCTGGCTGCTGTCCCAAAACCCAGCCAACAGTGGATTTCCCTTCTAGGCACTAAGGGGGCCCCTAGGAGTCCTGCTGAAGACCAGCCCTTGGGAAGACCAGGCCGCTCCTCCACCCGCCTCCTCCCCACCACCTCTGATGGAGGGCACAGGAGATTTTCCATTCCTAAAGTGGGCCCCTTGGACCAGCATGACATTCATAATAGGAAGAAGAAAAGAAAACCTTTAGATCCACGTGAGTCTTTTTAACACAGGAAATGGCCCTGCTGGGAAGAAGCAAATATTTATGCAAATAATTTACCAAAGAGGTACAGAGTTCTGTCCATATGTTGAGCAAAACGTAGTGAAAAGACAATCGGGACCAAGATATGGCCTCTCCCAGAGCAGGAGGCGAGAGCAGGTCTGAATCAGCTCCTCGGTCCTCAGAAATGAACCCTGTAGAGAATGCAGTACAAGCCGATACACTGACGGGGCCATCCTGGGTACCTCCACACCCCACCCCCATCCCCATCCTCTACTCAGGGAAAATTCTCCCGTCTGCATCTCTGGCCAAGGCCATGTTCACAATTCACGGACACCAAATGAGTCACGAGCTATAGGGAAACACCAGCTCCCCTTCTCTCCTTAATCTCCTACAGGTTATTTTCTCGACTTTCAGTGCATCCCTACCCTGAATTTTACTTTCAGTGGAAGGGCTAGCAATCAGGTAGTCTAAATAACAGGCAGCTAGAAATTTCTACAGTTTTCACCCTGCGATGCTCAGGAGATAGCATCTTTGCTTGGAAAATAAAGTGGGGCCTCCAGCTCATACTGCGGCCGTGTGGTGTGCCGCGTACGAATCCCATGCGGGACGCAAAGCCACACACCCAGCCCTCCTCTGGTCATGAGCTTTCCTAACCACTCCAGACTGTATGTGAAGGTATTTACAAGAAGGCTGTTCATTACCAGTACCTTTTCTTAACCCCAAGTCCTGCTCGACCCTTTAAAAAGACCTCTAGTCTAGCGCAGCTGGCCTGAGTGTCAGAAGATAGCTTAGCGTCTCAACTTAGTCGTTAATACACTGGGTAACCATGCACCCGCTTCTTAAGCTCTGGGACTCAGTGTTTGTCATCAGTAAAACGGAGAGGGAGTCTATAAAAACGGGCACAGAAAAATCAATGCAGTGGGTCACACCCAGCAACGTTTTAAAGAAACGGAAGGGGATAGACTGGAACCAACCAGAACGTATCAGACACAAACGAGTAGGTTTTGATTCAGCTTCAGATAAATGATCTGGCTTGTGCTGCAAATGCGATTTTTAACAGCTTGACTGACATGTAATTCACATACCATACAATTTACCCACTTGGAGTAGGCAACTTGATGGCGTTTAGTATACTCAGAATTACACAATCATCCTCACATCGATTTTAGAATATTTCATCACCCCAAAAGGAAACCACACGTCCATCAGCATTCACTCCCCAGCTCTTCTCCAACCCTCCTCCCAGCCCGGGGTTACCACCAATCCACTTTCCGTTTCCATGAATTTACCTACTCTGGACATTTCCACATAAAGAGAATCATACAACATGTGGTCTTCTGTGTTTGGCTTCTTTCACTTAGGATAATGTTCTAAAGCTTCAGTCACATTGTAACACACGAGTACTTCATCCCTTTTGATGGCTGCATAATATTCCACTGCGACACCCATCTACTCATGACATCCGGGTAGTTACCACTTTGGGGCTATGATGAATAACAGAGCTATGAACCATTCGTGTGCAGACGTTCGTGCGGACATACAAATGTGGTTTTTTTGGTCACTGTCAATGATGCCAATGGGCTACAGGGGTTACCATGGTATAGCTGCATCATTCTATGATTATTTTCTTCAAAATCAAACTATGGACTTTTGTCTCGAAAAGAAAATAAAGATCATCAAACCAAAGCTGCATTCCTATTCCTGCAGCCCCCAGGGAATCTGTGGGCAAAAGTCCATCACTATCATCTTGAAGAACCTATCGTTTCAGAGAATTTCAACCCTTAGAATAGGCAACTTCGCTGTCCTAACAGACTGGAACGGGGCGGGGGGGGGTGGAGTGGAGAGGGGCATTTCCATGGTGACAGAAGCTGCTGAACCATCAGTAGAATTCAGGAACAGGGGAATAGGTCAATTTCCCTGTTTGGGCCAGTTCCAAGTGGATCGAATTCCAAGATGTAAATTCCGAATTCCAAGATGTAAATTCCTACATCGCAAGGTTTCAGACACAAGGGCACTCACTAGATATAGTCGGAGGCCACTACAGGTTTGCTCTCTCTCTCTCTCTACAGACACACACACACACACACACAAACACACACTATTCAATTTATAAACTGTTCCATATGAAATCTGACTCCTACCACAGTAACTATGAAGGAGCTGATGTCAGAGGAGACAATCCCCAAAGCAGCTCCCTCCACTAGCAAACCTGAATTAATAATTTAGCTATTAACAGCCATGTGTAACCCAAGGAGCTTGAGAGGGACGACTCTGTGGTCATCTGGGACTCCGGGAACATCTCCAGCACGGCCCCCTCTCTACTTCAAAATCCGAGACTCTGTTGTCTTAAAGAACTTGTCATCCTCAGAGAAAGGGTACATGACAAATTTGTGAAATCTAAGGAATAAATACAATTCTTATATGCCTTAAATTTATGGCCCTCACAAAGCCTGCAAAATATGATAAACCATTATAGGTTTTTCCTGTCTCCCCTGCCTTGGCCACAATTAATTTCGCCATGTTTGAGTGTAATACAGAATGTAATCTATGGAGGCAGGAGATTTAGAGCGCTCATTGCCTTGCAGTAAATAAGCTTCTGCAGTTTGGGGCCCCAGAGGTAAAAGAAGCAATAACGGCAGTCCTCATTTTGGGGAACCATTTGTGTGCGTTTTCTGTTTTGCATCGTTAAGCAAGACAAAAGTGCCCGAAGGAAACCGACAGCACTGGGCTGAAGTCACTCAAAATCTGAACGCCAAACCTATTCTGTAATTGAGATGCATGGCATCTCGTATACATACCCTAGAAGAACATCATATTGCAAATAAAAGCTGTGCGTTACCAACACACACACACACACACCAGAAAATGCTCTGGTTTTATTGATACTATAAACCTCAAAGGTCTGAAAATACAGCAACATTCAGTTAGAAAGTTCTGGGTGGGTTTTACCAAACACTCTCCTGAGAAGAGTAATGGAAACTATTATTTATTGAAGGCCTACTATGTGTGCAAACTGTGTTAAGCCTTTACCTATACTTCTATAGAGGGTAGAATTGTGTTTCTCACCCCACAAAGATAAGTTCAAGTTCTGACCTTCAGTGCCTGTGGATATGACCTACTTATAAAGAGGGATCTGTGCAGATGTAATCAGGTTAAGAAGAGGTCATCCTGGATCAGAGCAGACCTGAACCCAATGTCTACGAGAAGCAGCACCGTCAATCATACCCCAGGTTTTAAATGTCTCATGCATTCAATACAACCAACATTCACTGAGTGCTGAGAAAGTGTGAGGAAGAGAGCCTGGTGTAAGAGATTTACAGAAAGACAGCCCCTGATTCTGAGGAGCCCAGTCTTAAGTTTTTTTCTCAAGTACATGGGCCTGAGCACATGCTTGGATTTAATGAACCCATCATCAACAGGTGTGGTCTGTGCCAGCTGGGCAAAGAGCGGCACACACTTTCATCTATAGCATCTGTACCACCATCGCCACGTGCACCGCCCCCTGCCCCCACTTCCCAGGCTTGGCAGGGCCATGTGACTAGCTTGGGCCAATGGAATGCGGGCAAGGTGATTCCTATCACTTTCAGGGTAAGGAAAAGAAGCAGCAGCACATGACAAGTCCTGCAAACTCTTGCCTTGCTACGCCAATGTTCCAGGCAGGAGATCCCTGATCGGCCCTGGACAAAGTCACCATGAGGAGCAGAGCCTCTCCCATTCCTGCCACCCCACCTGCAGTCTTTGTGTAAGTGAAGAGTCGGCTTGTTCGTGTTAAACCAATGAACTACTGGGGAAATTTATTACTGCAGCAAAGGCCTATCCTATTCTGACTAATACCTTTTCTAACATACATCCCCATGTATGGGAGCGTATCACCATCAGTAGCAGGTTTCCTTCCAAGATCCAGGGCCTGAGTAGAGCCCAAGCATGAAAAGGTGCCCGTGTAGACTTCTAGCATTACCATCCCATTCTCCAGAAAGTTCCACCACCTCAGCAGGCCAACTTATGGAATCTGCAGAAACTCTCTCTCCCATGGAGTGCACTACAGTCCTGACTCATCTAAAATGTTACAGACTGATAACTGAAGGGATAATGGAAAGGACAGTCCAGGAATCAAAGAAAAGGTGCATGAGAGAGGCAGCAGGTAAGGAACAAGGATTTCTGAAATGAGCCCTGCAAGGATGCGTCCCAGGAAGCTTGGGTGGGAGGGTTCCAGGGGAGCGCACAGACCTTCTCCCCCACAACAACCCACCCCACCCAATTCCCACCTGACGAAACCAGCCGAGACCACCTGTTCTACACATTTTTGCTAAGATGTCACCACTTCCTGAGAGAAAAGGCAATAACTGGCTTGAATGGGACTCAGTTTTCCCACTGAGGATGTGCTCCTGGGCAGGTCATTTCACCCCCAAGAGTCTATCAACCAGACAATAATTCTCTGCAGGCCTGCCATGAGAAAATTAACCAAACTGATTGCACAAAACAGTCTGATGTACTATACACAGTCAACAAATACTTTCTCTTCCTCACCAGCATAAATACTGACCAAATATGTCTGTTGCACATAGGGCTGGAAATGTTTCTTGCAATCAATAGCGTGAGAGCATCTCTGGGGAGATTTTCTAAATCTCTAGGTAAACTAGAGAGTAATGCTATTTTCCCAAAAATGGAACGATCCAATTCAAGTACTTAATGAGCACCAAACAGACAGCAGATTTCTCAACAAGCAGAGAAAAAACCAGCATAATCATCAAACTATTTTTCCTCTTCCCCATGCAACCAAATAGGGGAGATAATCCGAAAACCCAGAGGATAGCCTCCCGAGCCACACACGAAATGCCCAGACGTGAAGCATCTCCAAGTTACTAGAATTACGGACACAACCACCCTTTAGCGCGTTGCCAAGGTTCAGGAAAATGGCAGAGCACCTTTCTCCATAATAAAGCAAGCTACCTTCACTGTGGAAACTAAGCCAGGCACTTTGTACAGATCATCACTTCTAATTTCCAGACTAATTCCACAGAATGGGACAGGGGTCTGTGACACGGATTGTTTAACAGCCCAGCCCCAGTATTGAATTAGCTCCTTCTGATTCCTTTAGGGGATTCTTCCCAGTGTCTAAGTTTCCTAGGGTTGCTGTAACCCTAGGTGGCCACAAATTGCCTGGTGTACAATAGAGGTTTATTCCCTCGCAATTCTGGAAGACAAAAGTCTCACACACAAATCTGGAGTAGACAAATCTTCTGAGGGGTCACCATTCAACTCACTACACCTCCCTACAGGAGTCTAAGCTAGCCAGTCAGAGCACCTCATGCCCACCTCTACCCCCAACCCTCCACCCAGCCACACGACCCTTATAATGCATCCACACACGGTACTCAACGGACAGAGAGGGGGCTGGGAACCAGCATCGTCTTCTAGAAACACGATGCACACCACATATGTAATGTGTATGTTTCTAGTAACCAGAAAATTAAAAGGAGCAAGTACAATTCACTTGAATAATACATTTTTATTTCACCCAACATGTCTGAAGTAGGGCAGATACAGTCCTTGTCTTCAAAGCGTTTACAGAAGAGGCCCCAAACATGGGACTAATTACAGCAACCCAGAACAGCTGAGGAACGAAAACGGAGGATGGAAGGACCAAAGAGCTCCAACTCATAGGCCATGAGGCCAAGTAAAAAAGGACCTTTCTTCAGCTTTTGATGGAAGAACCAAGAGTAGAAAATGCAGCTTTTCTGACGGGCTCCAAGTGGGTCTCAAATACCCATCCACACACCATGTTCGCAGACTGAGTAGAGCAGGGCTACCAATGGCTCCTGCTCACAGCTAAAGCCAGGCAATGCCTACTCGGGGGGATATACCAAACCCCCTTGGGTTTCCATCTTGCCAGAGGGCTATCTGTGATGACGGCGGTTTTGGCAAACTGCATTCGAGGAAAGGGCCCCATGGAACCGAACTCCCTCCCCAAAGGAAGGGGTGAACATCGGAGTCTAAGGACTATCTACATGACCACTGAAGAGATGTAACTCTTACAAAGTATGAGGATGTGAGAGCAAATCTTTCAACAGGATATGTATCTGCCAGCAGAATCTTGGGTGTCCCCAAGTTACTCTGTTCTTCACAAATATGAAAAGCATAACGAATGCTAGTCTGTGCTACCCCTTCTTTATAAATGCTATCCCACAGAGTCCTCACAATAGTCCACTGAGGTAGTTACTGCTTCTATTTTGCAGATTAAAAAAGAAACAACTTGAGATCAGAGAGGTTAAGTGACATGATCAAAGTCACACAGCCGGGGTTCAGTGCCAAGAGAACCCTTGTTCTCTCTCCCTGAGGGCCTTCCCACTGAGGTCTGTATTTTCCCAAGGTGTGGTCTAATGACCCTGAGCACGGGGCAAAGAGAACTGAAAGAACCAGTCACAGCTCTAAGTAGACCATGGGTCCCTGAGAGAAAGAGAAAGATTTTCTAGGTTCTTCTTTTTTTTTTTTTTTTTTGTATATGAAATTTCCCAACCAATATGAAAACCAAAACCTAAATGATAATGCCTTGACTCTCCTGGGGTCAGCAGTGGCCCAAGGGTCTCCATCAGCAGCTTCCAAGCTGAGGTCTCCAGGGACTAGGGGTCCTGAAGTTTCCTAGGACTGGTTCAAAAGGGCCAACTGAACACATCCACTTGCCTAATGCTGAGCGATTAGCACATCAAATGTCTGTTCAAACACTTTAGTGTAGTAACAATAACTCCATCCTTCCAGTGGCCTCTCCTCTCTCAGTTATAAATGTCTTCCATTAACGTTTTAACAATACAAATCATTATCTAATAATTGTTGTTTGGTAGCAAGCTATTTCCAAACATCTGGTTTGTGGAGGAATATTCTGAAAGAAGTCCTTGGCTGGGTTAGATAGAAAGGAAGGAGACTGGGATTTACCAGGGCCTGTGTCGTCCACATTGGGAAAACCGGAAACCGCCTCCAGGAGGTGCCCTACGGGAGCCCAAGTTTACCATTAACGGACGAGGTAACATTTCTCATACTGTCGTTCTCCCAAACTGCTGAACAAAGCTCACATTCTTTCATTAACCTTCACGGTGGGTGAGCAAAGTGAATTAGAATTTCCATTTTATGTATGCAAAGAGTAACAGTAATCCCATTTCTAAAAGGAGGAATTCAAACCAACTAACTAATCGCCAGTAGATTAGCTCCCTAATGAGAGGGTGCCCATCCTGATAAAGTCAATGGTGAGAAGGAAAGACAAATGCCAGGGAATCCTGGTGGTAATCCCCTCTGTGGTTTGACTTTCTATGGGTCATGTATTTTTCTCTGTGAGAAGTCTCAATTTCCCCAGCAACAGAATGGGGATAATCTCTGCCACCTGGTAATGAAAATCAAGCTAGAAATTACTTTGGACTGCATAGATGATCAGCATTATGCAAATTGGTGGTACCATTCAGGGCAACTAAACAGTTATAACTCTTATAAAAATATTCCATGGAAATTAAGGCTCAATTAAGAGACTCCATTAAAAAAAAATCTCCATCACCTTGTTATTTTAAAGACAACAATATTTAAAGCCAGCTTAGCCATTTCTAGGGAAGGGATAAGTCGAGGCCACTTTTAGGCAACCAACTTGAGTAATGGGAAGCTGAGTAAGGTACAAGGGTCCACAGTGACCCCCTAACTGATCCAGACAGGGCTCCCAGGCGACCCACCTCAAGATAGGCACCATAAGCCCTAGCTGACCAAGGGGCTACATACACCAGGACACAGGGACCAAAAAAGGTAAACTCCATACATTCCCATGCCTCCTCACTTTCCCCTTTAACCCCAGCCCCCCAGAACTGCCCCCTGGCAAAAGGTCTCTCTGCTGTCTTGCTAGCCGCTCCCTTGCAGTGTCTTCAATAAACTTCTATCTCCTTTGCTCTGCTTCCAGTGATTTTCTTTCATTGTCCACGCCCGCAGCCTCCACCGATCACCCTGCAGGATCTAGGACCTTTCTCTAACAGCCTTGATAAAGCTCCACATTGATAAACAGTTGGCTAATAAGAACGGCTAAGACAAGGATAGATATGGCAAAACAGCTGCAAGGCAGAATAGAATCCAGAGACGAGGAGGTCCCTCCCCAGGACACAGCCACCGGCTCATAAACCTTGTCCCGGGTATGACATCCACACTGTATGTCTCCTCTGCACAGAGCTACAAGGTCCAGTGTATCTTACAAATTCTCTCCCGTGCAGGGTACATGGGGCAAAATTTGAGCTAACTTGACTCAATATAGCTTCGCTTATCCAATCCCTTCAGAAGAAGCAATAGAACAGCAACAACTTAAAACAATGGACCAGAAGTTCTGAGACTCACGATCCCAACACTCATCGAACTTGAAAAGGTATCTGCACTCCCCAAGTTCACTGCAGCGCTGTTCACAATAGCCCAGACGCGGACACAACCAGAGTGACCATCAACAGAAGAACAGATTTTTAAAAAATGTGCTCTGGGGCTGTGTCCCTCCCTGGAAGCAAGATCACCATTTAAGCTCAAGAACTACCCCCCTCCCTAACCCAAGGCACTGTGGACTGCTAGGGAAACCACTTTGAGCTTGGGTGTTTAAAATGTAAATGTTTCCATGAGCTGACTCTGGAGGGCTCAGCTGGTGATTAATTTACCTTTTAACTGTCTTTTCCTGCTCCACAATTTGCTCTAGGTGAAGCAGAGCCTCCTGCTTAGGTGAGACAGTGAGGCTAAGAAAACACAGAAACCGTTCCAGGACTGACACCTAAAGGGGCCCTCCAGTCCTGGGCCCCGGGTCCAGCCCCCGGTGCCAAGCACAGCTGTGCTGGGGACCCAAGAACGTGTGAGAAACAGCCCCCACGGAACACAGGAGCTGAGCATCTCAAGGACAGCTGATGCGTACAGGAAAACACGGAACACACATCAGTACCCAGTACGTGTCACATGAGTGTCGCGAATGGAACAGAGGAGGCTGCTCTGGCCCGGACCGCCCTGGGCGGGGACTGGACAGAGCACCTCTGCGCTGCAGGTATGCAAACCTCAGGGAGCGTGAGGCTGGAGGAAGGTGGGACCCAGCTCCCAGAGGGCTACAATTTGCATTTTTGCCATTGCCAGAAGGGGCTGAGGGCGGGGGTGGAGGGGTTGGGGTGTCGAGACACTTTGGTGCCATTTCCCTTCCTCTCAAAAACTGTGAATGAGCTCCTGGTTCTTTTCAGGGGGCCAGCTTACCCTGCATCCCTCCCGCAGCTTCATAAGCCATCGTGAATCAATAAAGAGAGCTCACCCTGGGGCATGTTCCATGAAGCCTCGTACATGAGCAGATGCCACGCTGCAAAGTGGCACAGAGCGGCTACTGTGGGTGGGGGGCTGTGGCTTGACGCCGCTGTCCATTTTCCCTAACCCCCCACCTCCCCGACCTGAAGGCACCTCACCAGGTCTCTCCCTACCTGGACTCCCCAGGGAACCTCTCATTCTTTCAAAGCGACCTGGGAGGATAGGGCACATTTCCCATAACATACTAACCCGGCAAAGCCATCTACTCCTGTACCCTTCCTTGTCCTAAAACAGGTGTTGAGAAGTAAAACTCTAATATTTGATCTGTTTCCCTTCATAATTAACCCCTGCACACACACCCTCTTGTATGTGTTTTCCTCCTGTAATTACTAAGAGGGCTCCCGGTTTGATCCCAGCACACTGCTGAGTCTCTCTGGCAGCAGAATGTGGCTGGGGGACTACATTTTGGCAACAGATGTAGACAGAAGTCCTCTATGTGACTTACGGGAGGGGTCCTGAAGAAGGAGGAGCTCATTCTGCTCAGGCTCCTCCTCCTTTCTCCAGCCTGGAACTTGGGTGACATGCATGGAACCCAAGCAGGCACTCTGGGTCATGGAGCAGTTAGCAGAGGAGTGCGTAAGAAAGGGAGCATGGGTCCCTCGTGACTTGGAGCCGTCTAGCCACCCTGGATCACCTCCCTCCAGACAGCTCTGAAAGTTGCTCAGTGGGCTAAGCACATGCCTGAACAATGCAGTTTCTATGCTAATAAATCAAGTTATTGAATCTGACTTGATTTTCAATAGACTGAGAGCTCCCAAACAAAACACGTTTACAAATATATTCTAAGCACACCTATTTCTAAGACTCCAAGAAAAATAAAAAGCCAAAGCGATCCAGCTAAACAGGCACATACAAATACACAGGCACACACCTGCACACACACACACACACACACATGCACACACACGTACACACCACTGAAGTCACTGTCCACCCTGCCACACAACAGAATTCAACTCAAACAGACCCTTCCAGGAAAAGAAGTCCCATTTATTCCAACATCATCTCAGATATTTCTTAGTGTCTTTCTCAGCCCCACTGCACTGTGTGTTACTGAACTCTGTATCCCCAAGTGTCTATTGCAATGCCTGGCAACATGGTAAATTTGACAATGAATGAAATAAAATTCCTCCACTGGCCCAGGAGAGGGTTAAAGAGCGTACACAAGACATACCAACATCTTCCTTCCTGGTGGCGTCTGTCAGTGTTTCCAGTAAACATCCCTCATCTGTTCTCCTGAGGACGCCATCCCTCTTTCCAGTACATAAGCCCCCTACAGAGGCTCCCCGGGGCAGCTCACATCACTGGTTGTGAGGGAGAAACTTTCCAGCCCCACCACCTGTCAGTCCTGGCTCATCTCCACCAACCTTCCTCTTCCTCGTAGGACACGGACTCTCCACATTTATGGAAGAGCTGGATCCACAGAAGTAATCCCTCTAACAAGCCTTTTCTTGATTGTGAAGGCCCTAAAGATCTAACCATATAAACATACCCAAGTTCAACATCTATCGTGATCTGATTCACTGGCAACAACTTTAAAGAACTACCTGGCAGGTTTATTGCCAACAGCAGCTCATTCAACCCTGATGGTCCCCAACTCTGGGACCAGCCTGTTTCTACTTCAGGGTCTGGGCCCAGTTCCCCAGCCAGCACCCTATCCTCCTAGGGAAATGAAAGCCTCCAATGCCTCCTCCCCAACAGTGAAATGGGCCCTTCTACGAACTAACGGATTCTCCAACTCTGCCAAAGACATTTTCTAAATGGCCATCCTCCTGAACTTGGCCACTCAATTCCTTACTCACTTGTTCTGGGAAGTTTTTACCACCATCAGCATGTCTTAACAACACTACAATTCTTTTTTGGTCTCACATCTTCTACTTTAAAAAAATTTTTTATTAACATATAATGTATTATTAGCCCCAGGGGTACAGGTCTGTGAATTGCCAGATTTTCACACTTCACAGCACTCACCATAGCACATACCTTCCCCAATGTCCATAACCCCACCCCCCTCTCCCGATTCCCCTCCCCCCAGCAATCCTCAGTTTGTTTTGTGAGATTAAGAGTCACTTATGGTTTGTCTCCCTCCGGATCCTACCTTGTTTTATTCTTTTCCTACCCCCCAAACCCCCATGTTGCCTCCCAAGTTCCTCATATCAGGGAGATCATATGATAATTGTCTTTCTCTGACTGACTTAATTTGCTAAGCATAATACCCTCTAGTACATCCTTCCACTTTTTTTTTTAATTTTTTATTTTTTATAAACATATATTTTTATCCCCAGGGGTACAGGTCTGTGAATCGCCAGGATTACACACTTCACAGCACTCACCAAAGCACATACCCTCCCCAATGTCCATAACCCCACCCCCCTTCTCCAAACATCCTTCCACTTTTAAAAAAATCCCTTACTACCCCTTCTTCTTCCAGGCCAACTCTCTGCCCTGGCCCATGGGGAGGTTCTATTCCCATCCCTCCATCAAGAATAACGACGTCCTCCTATCCTATTGTCCACCCCGTACAACTCAGTGCCCAAGACACACCATGGGCCCACCAGTTAATATGCTGTTTGTGGTAGCCGCAACCCACCCTCTTTTATTTTATTTTCCTTCACTTTACTGTATTTTTTAGAGGGAGAGAGCATGGTGGGAAGGGGAGCAGAAAGAGAGGGAGAGAGAGAATCTTAAGCAGAATCCATGCGCAGCGTGGAGCCCAACGGAGGGCTCTAAATCATGACCCCAAGATAATGACCTGAGTCAAAATCAAGAGTCAGACTGAGCCACCCAGGCGCCCCCATCATCTTTTAATTACTCTTTGTTTAAACCCTCTACTCCCAGCAGATCAATCAGTCCATAACAACCCTTGGGAAAGTCAATGGGTTATGGGGATGGTAGGGGGAGGGTGGTCACAAACTCTAGGTAATGACACTGATTTAAGGAAGTGTGAAGAGAGCACAGCTGCCAGGATTCCCATCCTTCTCTGAGAGGCCTTTCCTGTATGTTCGAGTTATCCAAGGAAGAGGACCGGTACCAATCCACCCAGGTCTCCCCCCCAACAGTTTCTCCTATTGCTGCATTCTACTGGGATGCCACTTTCAAGTGGCCACATCACACTCGATTTCATCTAGAGGCAGTGGTGCAGCTAAAAGGTGATATTCACCAATATGAACATAATCTCTAATTAAACACAGAACTCCAGCTCAAATGCATGGAACTGAAGCTGCGAACTTTCTTCATGGCCAAGGTTCATTCAGTCTGGAGACACGGGGTGTGGGCCTGAAGGCAGCAGGCGGCCCTTGTATCCAGTCCAGCCAGAGAACGAAGCCAGCTGGCAAAGGTCTCAGAGAAACAAAGTCTGCAACTGGCCGGGGTTGGTTAGGATGATGGCAGGGAGTGGAGAGATGGGCACCTCCTCTCTATCTTTAGGCAGCCTTCTCTTCTTCTACCACGTCTCCAAAGCTGGTGGGGTCTCAGAAATGGGTTCAAATATACAGAGAAATTTAAAGTATTATAAAGGTGGAGTGCCAGACACACTCACGAAGGCCGCTGCAGAGCAGTTTCCCCCTCCTCCAGGTGTCAAGCCTTCATGTGATCCTCTCCCCTTAAACGTGGACAGGACCCATGATCTGCTTCTGGTCAAAAGAGTAAGGCAAAGACAACAGGATGTACGCGATTACGTTACAGAAGACTGCAGGGCTCCTCTTTCCTTTGTTCTCTTGATGAAACAAAAGGCTATGCCAGGACATGGCCAGGAACCGAGACCAGCCACCAGCCAACATCCAGCAAGAAAAATGAGGCCTCCATCCAGCTGCCTGCGAGGCCACAAATGCTAACAACCACACGAGTTTGGAAACGGATCCTTCCCCAGCCGAGCCTCAGATGAGCCCACAGCTCCAGCCGACCCCTCGCCTGGAGCCTTGCAGAGAGCCCCACTATGCCACACCCAGTCCCCTGACCCACAGAAAATACGAAATAAAAATCGTGTGGTACTTTGAAACACCAGGTTTGGGGTAAAATTGTCACACAGCAATAGAAAGCTAATGCAGGCCAAGTCAGGGGACAGGAAGGGATTGTTTAATGAATGAATGGAGCACATAGCCACCTGGCAAAAACGTAAAGTGGAATCCCTAATTTACCCATGACACCAAAATAAATCCAGACGGGTGAAAGACTGAAGTGTGAAAAATGAATCCGAAGAAGAAAACACGAGTTTTTTTAATATGTCATTCTGGGCAAGGAAGGCTTCCAGGGCACATGAAAATCAAGAAGAATTTCTTCATCTAGAAAGGATGAGTCCATCTAAAGTGAGAAAATCTATCTGCCACTGGTATCACAAAGGGGTTAACTTCCTTAAAAATAGCGCCCACAAATCTTAAGAAATCAAAATAGCCTACACATTAGCAAGAAAAGATCCTTTCAAAAAGATACTCACGCAGGCGTGCCCAGGTGGCGCCGTGAGTTAAGCGTCCGACTCGTGATTTCGGCTCACTCAGGTCGTGGTCTCAGGGTCGGGGGATGGAGCCCCACTTTAGGCTCCGTGCTGGGTGTGGAGCCTGCTGAAAATTGACTCTCTTGCTCTGCTCCTCCTCTTGCACTCTCTCCCCCAGCAAAAAAGAAAAGATGCTCACTCATTCTAAGACCAATAAAATAAGGCACCAACTGTGATAAAATGTCGCTGACACGGTGCGTTGGAAAGCAGCAGGGAGATGAGCACCCTCATTGATGGCTGGGGGCAGGGGGACTGGAACACACTCTCTGGAGGACCATGAGGCATAACCAACAAAGTATCAAATGCACTTAGCTCTTCAACTCAACAATTCTGCTTCTCTAGATATTTAAAACAACCTATGTATAAGGCTATTTCTTAGAACACTGTTTGTCCCAGCAAAGACGTAAGTCATCCTAGCGAGCAACACCAGATAGGATAAATAATTTATGGTACAGCCGCACAACAGAATGCCATGAATACCATAAACCATAAAAATAAATGAGGCAGCTCTTTCTGTTCTGACAGAGAGATCTCGGAGATAAATTCAGTAAATAAACAACAACAACAACAAGCAGAAAACAGGTGCTTCCAGTGGGGGAGACTAGGGGTGGCCAGGGATGAGATAAAATGGAGACTATTCGCTGTGTGTTCTTGGTACCTTAGGAATATCATACCATCTGGTTGTGCTCCTTTTACAGAACAATAAAACCCAAATCAAAAAAATATATGCAAGTGGTAGAAAAGTATGTATGAATCAACGATCTTACCCTGATGCCATATATACAGAATATGACACACGAAGGTCGTGACATAAAGATACTGTAAATGTTACAACTGTGTACTGTGTGTTACCTATTCTCTACTACATTTATATACTCTGTATTGTACAGCTACCTCTGGAAGAACACAAGAGGATCCGAAGACAGTTTCCTGTGGGCTGGAGAGCTGGTAGAACTGGTAACTAGTAAAGTGGGTAACGAGGCAGCAGGGATGAGAGAGGGAACTAGTTTTCAGTGTGTGTTCTTCCATTTTTGTACCATTGTACGTATCACCAATTTAAAAACACACCATTAAAAAACAAGTTTAAACCACTGTGCTTCCTCTGGTCCTCTTTCTTCCCTTAAGACATCGTGATGGATCCCCCCACACCGCCATACTCAAGAGTCCCTGTCTTTGTCCCCTCGCTGAAGAACCGCAGGTGTCCTAAAGAGCGGGCATCAGAAGGTACGGACTTGGCAGGACCATCATGCCATCCCCCCATGTGTCCGTCTCCACACAGAAGCTGAGTGACCTGGGGCAGGACGCTCAACACTTCTGAGCCTTAGTTTGTGCATCTCCAAAATGGGGTCAATCCCCTTGCGGGTAATGCCTCCTGTTTTCTGAGGCTCCTTCACCAGTTGTCCTAAACTGCGCAGCTTCAAACAACAGAGAGCTCTTCTGTCACAGCTCTGGAGACTAGAAGTTCAAAATCGAGGTGTTGGCACGACTGTGCTCTCTCTGAATAAAGGCTGTAAGCAAGAATGCTTCTTGGCCTCTCTCCTCGTGTCTGGTGGTTGCCGGAAATCCTGCGTTCCTTCCTCTATATCTGCATCACTCCAACTTCCACCTCCTTCTTCATGCGGCCATCGTTCTCCTCAGCGTGTGTCTGGGTGTCCCCTCCTCATAAGGACGCCAGTCCTTGGAATCAGGACCCACCCTAATCCAGTAGGACCTCGTCTTAACTCACTGCATTTGCAAAGACCCCATTGCCAAATAAGGTCACGTTCAAAACTGGACTGGAACGTGCCTTCTATTTTGTGGACACAGTTCAACCCATCTGGAAGACCATGGGAAGAGGGCAGCAATAATGTTGTAACACCCCGAGAACACGGCAGGCAGGTGCACGTGGTAAACGCTCGGCGAGCGGGATCTCATCACTATCAGACACGGGGGACTAGTCTTCTCCCACGCAGCAGGCTCCTTCTCCGAAGATCAGGCCTGGCTTCTCCACTCCTCATAAAAGCAAAAACCACAAGCAAGAAACCAAAAGCTAACAAGCCGGCATCCTCATGGCTGATGTGTTGTTAAGACTTTTAAAACAAACAAACCAGGGCTGGGTCCCAAGTCTCTCAGGTAAGTATTTTATCAGTGGGTCTGCCTGAGAAAACCCCACACAGGCACGAGGGCCCCACACGCCTCCTCCTGGGAGGGACTGGTTTGCCAGGAAGGAGCCCCCTGGGCTGCTCTAAAAGCAGAAAAGGCTTTCCTCAAGGTGTGTACCTCTGGTTCCAACATCTGGCGGCCTTCCCGCCGAGCAACAACTTCCAGAAACAAAGGCCTGGAAGCACTCAGGCTGTAGGGGAGATAAAGCCCCAGGCTAAGGCTGAATCCTAGGCAGCATACGCTAGGCCTTCCCAGGAGAGCCAGGCTAGATGGTAAGGCCAGCGAAGAGAGGCAGAAATCCTGGGCAAAGCTCCCCTCTCCATCCCCCACCCTTGGTGGAAACCAAAACAGCCATTGGGAGGATCAAAGCTGTTGCCCACCCGGTGAGACTAACTTTGAGCTCATTAAGTCATAAGCTCCCTGCAGGGTGGATTTTCTCCATGGATAATGCTGGGAAATCAGGAAGTAAGTGGCCTGGGAGAACCTGGGCCCTATTAACCAAGGAGGCAGACAGAGCTTCCATTAAAAGAAGAAAATGTTAAAAAAAAAAAGAGGAAAATGTCTGACATTCTTTTTTTTTTTTTTTTTTTTTTAAGATTTTTATTTATTTATTTGACAGAGAGAAATCACAAGTAGATGGACAGGCAGGCAGAGAGAGAGAGAGGGAAGCAGGCTCCCTGCTGAGCAGAGAGCCCGATGCGGGGCTCGATCCCAGGACCCAGAGATCATGACCTGAGCCGAAGGCAGCGGCTTAACCCACTGAGCCACCCAGGCGCCCCAATGTCTGACATTCTGAAGCCATCCTTGGACAGCTGTTCAACGATTCCATTAGAGTTTCTGGGAGGCCCTCTGGGAGGGCTCACGCCAATGTGAGAGAGAGAGAGAGAGAGAGAGAGAGAGACCGACCCCACTGAAGGGAGGTGAGAAAAGTCTGGGCTGAGAGGGCTGGGGCCAGGGTTCGAATCCTGCCTGCTCAGGGCTCTCCCTCCCTCCCCCTGAGCTGCGGTTTCACGAGAGGCAGAAACGAAAGCCCTGGACCCCCCAGCCGCCACCTTCACACAAGGCACCCAGATCTCAGGACCCTGACCTGCATACAAAATGGCACAGCTGAGCCGGGCCCGGTGCACACACTGGACACATTAAGGAAAGAACTGTTCCTCACAAAACGGAAGTCTGTGATCTGTGTCATCCCATCTGCCCAGTGTCGAACGGTCCCGCCCGTGAGGAGCGACGCCAACAGAAACAGTCCCCGAGTCCCAAGCCCACCAACCACGCCAGTCCCCAAGGGAATCAGAACGGCTGGTGTCACGAAGGTTGCTCCAAATAAATTAAACGAGTTGCTGAAACGGTTCCCAAAGGCATGCCAGCGCCATCCTGGAGTCGGGGACGCAGGTGCAGAAACAAAAAAAGGCGTCAGGCTCCACGCGAGCCCCAACTCTGCAACCCGACCGTGAGCTGACTCAGGGACACCAGACACCTGAGCCTTCAGGGTCCCCACCTGGCAAACAGGGGTCAGCAGTGCCTCTGCCCCCAGGGCTTCTTATAAAGATTAAGCGAGAGATCTCTCCTAATGCCTTCCTGCCAGGTGCTAAATAAACAGGTCGGTCTCTCTCTGGCTCTCTTCCCTGCTCCCCGTGGTCACGAGATCTCTCCCCAGTTCCTACGGACAGGGTCAGGGCTCCCTGCCCAAGAATACCCTTCTCGAAATCCTAAATACCCACAGGCCTGAGCACTGGGCCCCTGCATCCTCCCACTGCCCCCATCCCCCAGCTCTGCAATTCCTTCCCCTTCCCCTGAAGTCACGCCTGTCACAGCCTCTGCCAGTGGGTCCCAAATGTGTGTGTGGGAACACCTGGGTCCCCTACAAGGTGTTCACGGGTCAGGGACATTCAGGAGCCATTGCTGGGACCTCTCCCTGTAAGTAAACTGTGCCATATCAAAGACCATCTTTTTTCTGAGGATGAGAAATTCCTACATTTTTGCAGTAAAGCGTGATTTCTTGTATAAAACAGTGATATAATAAAGGGCGGGTTTTTTTTTTTTTTACATTGTTCTCATTTGATCAAATAAAGTAGATAACTCAATATCAGGAACCCACCCTTTCAGGGTTCATTTTTATTATTTTACGAGTCCAGAAATCCAAGTCTGGGACTCGCCTGACGCCTGGCGGCCTGCACTTCCTCCCCAGCTCAACTTCTTTTTTTTTTTTTTTTAAAGATTTTATTTATTTATTTGACAGAGAGAGATCACAAGTAGGCAGAAAGGCAGGCAGAGAGAGAGAGAGGAGGAAGCAGGCTCCCTGCTGAGCAGAGAGCCCAATGCGGGACTCGATCCCCGGACGCGAGATCATGACCTGAGCCGAAGGCAGCGGCTTAACCCGCTGAGCCACCCAGGCGCCCCCCAGCTCAACTTCTTGACGCTCACTTATAAACCCAGCATCTGCCTCACCACTCCAGCGGAACTGCTGGCCCGAAGGTCATCACATCCAGGCCCCTTCCTGGTAGCCCGCCTGACAGCCAGGCCAGACCTTCCTGCATTCGGGCACAGAGAAGACAGCGTACTGGTCAACCCCAGTCTGTCTACACTGCTTCCATCTAGGCAAGACCTCCCAACGCCCACCACACAAGCCCAGCTGTCCCTGGCACATGCAGTCCTCATCACCACCCACCCGCCAAAGCACAGGGCTGCCAGCTAGGAAAGCCCAGAGCCCGCTGCCTGGAAATACCAACAACTGGGAACATGGTTAGGTGTACTCGTAGTCGAGTATGCCCTCTTTCTAGCTTTGGCTCCCACTCCTCCTTGACACTCCAGCCAAGCTGTCATCTTTGGGATTCCCCAATTATGCTGCATACCCTCCCACCTCTGGGACTCTGCCCATGCCAGCCTGGCATTCCAGCCTATCTCCCACTCCTTCCTCCAAGCCCCTGTCAAGACCTCCTTGCTGATCCTTGCTTATCCATCACAGCCGGGGTATATGTGGACCTCCTCGGGATTCCCCAGTCTTGGCTCCGTGCCACTCTTGGGACTGGACGGCTCTCCACGCTACAACCAACCCCTTACTAGACCATCCATCTGCACACTCTCCCTCTCCTGCTGCCCTCCTGACTTCAAGTAGGGAAACTGGGTATCCAGCAGGACTTGCCAAAGTGTCTTACAAGTAAGTGAATGATCAATAATTGTTCTAAAAAGCCCCAGTGATGTAGATCCCAGTCTACCATTTTAAAACAGAAAAGTTGATACAGGAGGAAGACTCCTGTGGCCCTTGGGAAATGTCCTCCTAGGACCAAAGCTAGCAATGTTTATATGCATACACATACCCACACATACATATACACCGGGCTGTATGTACACGTACGTACGTACGTACGTACACACACACACACACACACACACACACCATTCATCCTCACATCTCAGGCAACGCCAACGTCAAACCCAATGGAATTTAAACCCATTGTCCTTGGGACCCAGCCCTCCTTGCCCCCACAATTCTGAGGACTCTGATCTCCCATCAACTTTGACAACAGTGAACTTTCTGACTTCCAGGTTGTTCTGCTGGTCTTCTTTGGGTTTAATCTTTACCACATTATTTTCGTACCTTCATCTGAGTCACCTTCTCCAAGTGGCAGTGTTATTTATTTATTTTACAAAGCCAGCCTGTTAACTCTGCTCTGTTCCCTCTCCCCTCCTCCCTGCCCACATTTTTAAATCCACTAAATGGCCTTTTTATGGTATACTGTGTGTGCAAAGAACTCAAGTCCACGGAGATGTCACCCTCCAATTCTCAAAGAAATGAAAATTCCTTAAATAGAAAAGGGAACAGTCAGGGGTTCCTCTAAATAGTCCCTCTCAATGTACTTCGAGAAAGGGCATTTCTCTTTCAAAATCTTTGAGGCCCTTCAGTTCACCTTAGGAACTCATTTAAAAGGAGGCGCTCCAGAGAACCCAGGAAACTTAATGACCCTCCCCAAAGCAAGCTGTTCACTCCCTTGAAGTGAGCACGGAACCAACATATGGGAAATTACCATCAGTCCCTTTGCCCACGTACACACACCCCCTCAACACAAAACTTACCACGGAATCAAGTGCTCTGTGGCAGCACCACAGACCCGGGTGAGCCATGTGAATCCAGAATCAAACCTAGCACCGACCCTCCAATATACCCCAGGTCATGCAGGAGACCACCCCTGAGAACTGGTACACCAGCCCAAGGACAAACTCCAAGTACTTGGGTATTTTCAGAGCCACCGACAGAAAGCAAGCCATTTGAATCTACTTCAGAAAGACCAAGAAGGCAGGGAAGAAACATCTCAGTAAAGGGGGAAAAGGGAAGGATACATTTTTTTAAGGTCAGGTGAAAATGAGTCAGAAAAACCTCACTTCAAGTTCATGAAATTTTAGGACTGATAAACATCCGATGGACCAACAGTCCTCATCTCTTGTTCTAAGACCACCAACAGGAGCACCATAGTCTCTGGTTAAAAATATGCTCATGGATCTCAGAATAAAACTCAGAAGACTTAACGGAACCTGCTGTACTGTACATACGACGTGATGCACATACGTAGGTAGAAGCTCATATATTCATTCAACAAACGTTCACTGAGCATCCTCTTCTGTGCCAGCCCAGGGCGGTAGGCACTGGGGATTCTGACATGAATGAGACACACTCAAACCCAGTCTCAGAGCTTGAACTGTAAGCACGTGGGAAGTGCTGATGAAGTCCCAGGCATCAGGCTATGAGGTACCTCTCACAGGGACGGCCTTGTCCACTCTCCCAAGAAGGCTCTGAGGGTGGTGGGGGTTCGAGCACATACTGCGGCACAGAGAGGCTCTGCAGCAGCCCAAGGTCAACAGCCAGTATCGGAACCCAGACCACTGGAGTCAAGAGCCTGCCTTCTGGGTCATCACACCCCCAAACCTCCATCAGCAGGGGGGCACCAGAAGGAGCCCTCTCAGTTCTGTGGGCTCAGCAGCCATCCCAGAGTCAAGCACAGACCTGCCTTCTAGTTGCCGTGCCAGAGAAACACCCCAACACTCAGGATCCATGTCAAAAGGAAACATTCTACTCTCCGGCAAAACTGGACCTTCTCAGCAAGCCCTAAAAGCTGGAGTTCTGGACCGGGACATTCCGGCTACACCAACGGGGAACCAGCTTTGCAGAAGGCCCTCAGGCTTCTCCATCGACATCCAAATGGAGGTAGAGTGTGCAACCCCTTGCCCCTGCCCCACCCCCCACCCCTGGAATCAGGCCTGGCCACGGTCTGCCACACTCCCCTGGCTAGTCATCAGAGAAAAGAACATTAAAACCACAGCACGTTACCACTTGGTGCCCTTGGAAAACTAAGAACCCTAAATGCTAAATATTGGAAGAAATGTGCAAAAACAGATGCTCTCATAAACCACTAACGGGGTAGAGGAAGGTAGGACCATTTCAAAGGGGGAGCTGGCAAGATCTTGTCAGGCTCCAAAGGCACAAACCCTTTGATCCAGCAGCTCTGCCTTGAGAAAATTGTGAAGTCCCGCCCTGGTGCACGAGATTGCCACAGCAGTGGGGCCAGGGGCGGTAAGAACCTGAAGGTCTTGTTAAGAGATGAATAAACAAAGTACGGTATATTCCTACAGTGCAACACCTTATAGCAGTTAAAAACATGCGGCTTGGGCGCCTGGGTGGCTCAGTGGGTTAAGCCGCTGCCTTCGGCTCAGGTCATGATCTCAGGGTCCTGGGATCGAGGCCCGCATCGGGCTCTCTGCTCAGCAGGGAGCCTGCTTCCTCCTCTCCTCTCTCTCTGCCTGCCTCTCTGCCTGCTTGTGATCTCTCTCTGTCAAATAAATAAATAAAACCTTTAAAAAAAAAAAAAAACATGCGGCTGTACTGGGGCGTCTGGCTGACTCAGTGGGGAGAGCGTGCGACTCTTGATCTCGGGGTCATGAGTTTCAGCCCCAGGTCGGGTGCAGAGTCTACTTAAAAAAATATACCTATACGTGACCACATGGAAGGACCCCCGACATTGTAAGAATACCAAAAACAAAGTAAGTTGAAAAACACACACAGTGGCGTAGCATTATAGCCCTGCACATAGACACACATAAATATGGTAAGAGATTAAAACAGAAACAGAGGGGATCCTGGGTGGCTCAGTGGGTAATGCCTCTGCCTTCCGCTCAGGTCATGATCTCAGGGTCCTGGGATCGAGCCCCACATCAGGCTCTCTGCTCGGCAGGGAGCCTGCTTCCCCCTCTCTCTCTGCCTGCCCCTCTACTTGTGATCTCTGTCTCTGTCAAATAAATAAATAAAATCTTGGGGAAAAAAAAAAAACCCACGTACAAAAGGGCTACACCTCAACTTGAGGACAGCAGTGACCTCTGGGCAAAAGACAAAGTCATGAGATGAGGCAAAGTCTTTGATCAGATCTGTATCTGCTTTTCTATTTAAAAAACAAAAACAAAAAACAAAAAAAAAGACAAAACAAAAACAAAAACTTGAATTAAAACAACAAATGTTAAAAATCTGAAAGATCGATGTGATAGGTACATCGGTATCTGTTACACTATTCTTAGGTTTTTTGTTTTTCATTATCTTTGAAAGATTCCAGAATTTAAAGTAAGCAAGTTATTTTAAAACACCCAGGTTACTCAGTCATCTAGGTTTAAGATCCACTCAAATGTAGGGGATGAGCACAAATAAATTGGAACACCGTGCACGGAGTCCAACAAAATGCAAAGCAGAGGTCAATGCAAGGCCAGGGAAGCCGTTAGGAAGTGAGATTATGAAATATTACTCAACCTTTAACAAAGAAGGAAATCCTGCCACTTGTGACAACACAGATGGACCGTGAGGGGACTATGGTAAGTGAAATAAGTCAGACAAAGAAAAATACTGTATGGCGTCTGCCTTATATGAGGAATTTAAAAAAAAAAAAAGAAAGAAAGAAAGAAAGCCAAACTCATAGAAATAGACAACAGATTGGTGGTTGCCAAAGGCTAGGAGTGGGAGTGGCAAAATGGGGGGCAAATGTCAAAAGGTACAAACTTCCAGTTACAACAGTGACAGCTAACAACACCGTACTATATGTCTGAACGGTGCTCAGAGAGTAGGTCTTAAAACTTCTCATCTCGAGAAAAGAGAATCTGTAACTCCATGAGGTGATGGGTACTAAGGGACCATACTGTAGTAATTGTTTTGCCATAGATCCATATATCCAGTTTTTAAAAAGTCAACTTAATTCTGTGGTTGGGGGTCAAATATGGGAGGACCGCTTTCTAGACACGGAGAGTCACTGGTAGGGTCCTGAGGGTGAAGAGGAAACTTTCTTTGAGAAAGTGTGCAAACACAGACACGGTCTAAATCAATACTCGGACCAGACAGTAAACAAGGGCATACACTCCACACACAATGGCTGCATTTAGCTGTGGGGGAAGGAGTGAGCCACAAAACACCATCCCGTCAAGCCGGCCAGAATCACTTGTAAAAATCCAACAGGAGACAGGGATCGCCTGGGCACCAACACCATCTCCAAGAAAGTCAGAGCAAGGATTATTTGTTTCAGCTGACCCCACTGGCAAGGTGAAGGGAGTATTCCCGCCGAGGGCTGAGTGCCTGGAAGGACCAGGGGACCTAGGACTACCTCTGCAGCGCTCTCTCGTGCCGTGCCCACTAGGGTCCGCGAGCCAGACGAAGAAGAGCAGACTTCCAAATGAATCAAGAGGAGTTTTGTTGTTTCTACGATTCCCTGTTGACTATGGAATGGTTTCAGCCTTACCCACCCCACCCCCATCATCAGTAACTCTACGCTACCAGTTTGAATGGGGAAGGGTGCACAGCGGTTTCCTCTGCCCCCAACTCTTGTAAATCACAGCTGTGAAATGTACAAGGAGTGAATTCCTGGGAAGCAGCGGACGGAAGTGTTCCGTAGACTAGAAGGTCCAATGCCAGGCAACAGGCTTGTTGGCAACACCAATGCCCAGGTCAGGTCCCCGGGGACCTGAAAGAACCTACAGGGGAAGGCAGATTCCAGTGTCTCATCGCTGAAAACAAGGCTGCCACACACATCGCTGTAGCTGAATTTTTTTGTTTGTTTTCAAGCTCGGATTTATTTATTTGAGAGAGTGAGAGAGCGTGAGAGAGGAGAAGGTCAGAGGGAGAAGCAGACCCTCCATGGAGCTGGGAGCCCAACGCGGGACTTGATCCTGAGACTCAGGGATCATAACCGGAGCTGAAGGCAGTCGCTCAACCAACTGAGCCATCCAGGCGCCCCTGCAGCTCAATGTGTGTATGCATCTCCAAACTATTTAATTAGGATAAAGTCCGAAAAGGGGAATCGTGGAGTCAATGGGGGGAATGGTGTTTCTCGGCTTTTCCTGCATGCTAACACCATCCACTTACAATGACATAGATGTGACCAGTATCTTACCTATGACAAGATGCTTTTGAACACATGATTCTCAAGGCATCACAAATTAGATGGGGCAGGTAACGTCATTCCCTATGTACAGACAAGGGAATGAGCTGAGAGAGCCCACCACAGACTTGGTTGGGTTAGATAGTTTTATGGACAACATCAAAGAATATACCCATTCTGTGCCATCAGACCATTTGTTGCCCCCGATGAGTTTAACAAGGGAGAATGCTTATGCTATATTCACAAGTGAAAAGAGCAGGATATGAAAATACATTCTCAGCATGATCAAAAATAGGCACAATAGAAGAAAATAAACCCATGTTAACAGTCTTTGGTTTATAGCACCATAACTTGTGTTTTTCTCTCAATTCCGCTCCAAATTTTTATAATAAACCTGAATAATTATTGAAGTAAACAACATTTAGTGGACAATTGCAAAAGCAAAATGCTTTATGTGCAGTATCTCATTTATACTATGTCCACACGGCAAGGACCATTACTATTCCTATTTACAGGTGAAGACATGGTGGGTCGGTACAAGTTGAAGAAACCTGGCCAAGGTCAAGGTGGTGAGTGGGAAGTGAACCCAGGCTGACTCCCCTGAAAGCCCATGACCCCAGCATCACATCAGCCCCTTCCCAAACTTCAATATGTGCATCAATCACCTGAGGGTCTTGTTTTTCTTTTCTTTAAGGGCAGAGGGGGGAGGCGGTCAGGGAGAGAATCTTAAAGCAGGCTCCATGCCCAGTGCAGAACCTAATGCAGAGCTTGATGTCATGACCCTGAAATCACCACCTGAGCTGAAATCAAGAGTCCAACGCTAACCGACTGAGCCGCCCAGGTGCCCCTCATCTGAAGGTCCTGCTAAAGTACAGATTCAGATGATGCTGCCGTTGCTGGCCTGTAGACCACCCTTCGAGGAGCAAAGCTCTACGTGATAATCCTTACACTGTGAACTCAAAGGAGGAAATACACTCTCTTCAACCAGGAAAATGTCTGCTCATACTTTAAAAGATATCAATGCTTATTAATCTATAAAAGCAACAAACACTTTCTTTCTCAATAACTCTCTCAAAGCCTTCTTCTCCATCCTTATGGCAGGCCCAAAACCATCCTCAGAAATTCTCCTGCATAGACACCGACCCTGGGCAGCCACTGGTGTCAGACCCACTCAGCCCAACGGGAAGCTTAATCAACTTTCTCATCTCATTAGCAGGGAGGATTTTCTTTCCCCAAAGCTTCCATTAGAAAACATGTCCACGAGCCCAGGGAGCAGGTGTGCGAAGGAAAGGCTACTGGGAGTGTCCAGAGGAACATGACAGCCACCATTCCAATCCCTGCTACAGACACCAGCACATTTTCGGTCTGCATTTCCCTCTTCTCATGGACGTTTTCTTGGAAACATTAAAACTATATATTCTTTAAGTATTTTAACCTTCCAAAATTTGGCAAGCACTAGCTAATTTTATACTTGAAGAACTTTCCACAATTATGAATTAAAGCACCCTTTAATTATGTTCCTAATTCTTCATGTCTTTTTATATGGGATTATCAGATATTCATTGTTTAATGAACCTTGAGCTATGTGCAGTAACCCTGTTTATCTATCTTAATGCTTAATGCTATGAAATTACTTATCTAATGCCATAAAAGTAGCCCCTGAATTATGGATTTTATTTCCCTAACTTTTCATCCTATTTACATCTTGGGTTCTACTATGTCTCCTACAATGAAGAGATGGGTGATTTTTTTTCCCAATAAGACTTTGTGACAGTCTGTTTTACACTGACTCTTATAATTGATATATTTCGGGTGCCTGGGTGGCTCAGTGGGTTAAGCCTCTGCCTTCGGCTCAGGTCATGGTCTCAGGGTCCTGAGATCAAGTCCTGCATGGGGCTCTCTGCTCAGGGGGGAACCTTCTCCCCCCTCCCCTCCTGCTGCTCTGCCTGCTTGTGATCTCTCTCTCTCTCCGTCAAATAAATAGATAAAATCTTTTAAAAAAAAATAATTGATGTATTTCTATCACTCTCCATTATTCTCTAAGATCATATTTATTAATGCACTTCCTTTCTGGAATCATTTACGTGGCTTTGGTAGCAAATTTCTATTTCCTATGAAACTGGACCTGAAGATAGCCTTAAGTGTCCTACCAGTTAATACTGTTAACACTGATATTTTACAAAACACAACTGTTTTCACCTTCTCCTCTTGGAACTACTGCTGTTCATTAAGCGCACCATGGAAACTCCCTTCAAGGGAATGAAGACACGCAGCAGTTTCTACCAACCTGCCTGAAACCCTTTTACACGCCACATACTAGCCTCACAACGTGTGCCTAATTTTTTCCGATTTTAAAATGCTGATCTTCGCTTTCCTCTCTGAGACCTCTTCCTCTTTGCCTTTTTTAAGCCATGGGCAACTATGGTAGAGATCTTTGCAGGTCTCTGAAAATGAGTGAGACCTTTCCAAAATCTGGAGGAGAAACGACGTACCACCGTAGGACACAACATTCCTGACCAGGGAAAGGGAAGCCTCATTCTGCCTTCACTGGCTTCTCTTCTTCAAAATCACAGTCTCATGTCCTCCGTGTCACCTCCATTCCTTCTAGGAAACCTACGGGGTATACTACTGTGTGACTAACACTATGCCAAGCCCTGGCTCAGGGACCTGACCAGACCAAGGCAGCCGTCAAGGAACCTGCCTGACCCCGTCCTGCCCTGTGGAACTTTAATCCCCAAAAATAGGAAGAGTTCTTTTTTCTCTTGAGGATTGTGGCTGAGTCACATTTTATGAGTACCTTCAAAAGATCCTGAAACTCTCCCCTTGGTGCTGGGCAGTATCCCTTTTTCCAAATCTATACATTCTGATGTCTGGACATCTCCGACTCCTTGGTACGTTTATAATTCAAACACTGGGCATTGCTACGTTTTCGACATCTGTGATTTTTTCTTGTATTGTCCTTAACCACCTCCTTGGGCACCATAAATGACTTTGGGGCATGCTAAATCCCCACCTCACTGCATCACTTGGCCCATCCTAGGTCCCATCAGGATGCACAGTTTCTCTATAACACTTCCAAGGGTGGTTCTGTCTTTCACTGATAGAGAATGTTCCTGACACAGGCCATGTCTTCAACCTTGTCTCTTCTACAGTAGGTAGCCCCAGCTCTCTCCAGGCCTGCTTCCCCAGGCACCGCCAGCGAGCCAGGCTCACGTGCTACCACCATACTTTTCAGTCAAGCTCATGCTTATGTTTTCACGAAATCTGTTTCCAAAACCCTTTCTGCAGTTCTGTTCTGGTTTCTCTCAGCATCGACACTTTTTTACAGCATTGGGATTTTTTTCTGAGGAGACACCCTTCGCTGCTCGTCACCCTTCCATCATCCCCCAAACCTCCCATTTTATTTTTATAATAATAAACAAGTAGAGCGCCTGAGTGGCTCAGTCATTAAGCATCTGCCTTTGGCTCAAGTCATGACCCCAGGGTCCTGGGATGGAGCCCCACATTGGGCTCCCTGCTTAGCGGGAAGCCTGCTTCTCCCACTCTCCCTGCTTATGTTCCCTTTCCAGCTGTGTCTCCCTCTGTTAAATAAATACATAAAATCTTTTTAAAAAGCTTTTTTTTTTTTTTAACTTATATTTAGAACTTTCCAAACCAATTGAGAGGCTTTTTTTTTTTTTTTCCCCAACTGACCACGGAGCTACCAGTGTGACGAGGACTCCTTTTTCAGCCTCGTCCAATTAGTTTAATGACTCCCAGAGAACACTGCTCTGATTCAAGGCTGGGGCTGAAGGAAAAGTTCCAGGGGCGCCATCAAAGAGGACACACTTCTGATATCCTCGAGGCGAACCTCCCTGGGCCTTTTAATAACGAGCAGGGATTTTTAATGCACCAAAATTAAAACACCCTTTATGCTTTCATTTCTCTACGCCAACAGACACACAAGTGTCCCACGTGGAACACTGGCTCCTTGGGTTTGCCAGTCTCCTCAATCAAGTTATTCATAAAGTCGATGTCCCTCCAGCACCCAGTTCCCAAAGGCCTGTTCAAAGTAAGCGAAATGGCTGCCCTCCCTCTCCGTGGCCTCCCTCCAGGCCAGGGACAACCTCGTCTTCACACTGCGCTATTTGTCTGTCAAAAACCACAGCTGGATCTGAGCACCAGCCAATTCATCCAATTAACAGTCTCCTGATATCACAATGACTCATGAAAAGGAGAGGACATGGGAGAGAGTTAGCAATCCTGAGGCTCGCTCTGCTCTGTGGAAAGCTGACAGGCCTGTGGCATTACTTTCTCACAAGTCACGACGCCACTGCCCACAGGAGCCCCTTGGTTTGAGGCAACGAGATGGGGCGAATTATTTTTTACTTTCTTTCCGGTGCAGTACATTAACATTTCACTTTCCACAATAAATAATACCAACGACAACTTCAGAAAAAGTTCTCCCATATGTGAACCACACAAGCTTTAAGCTCAGGGTCAGAAAACTTAAGAAAAAACACTTCAGTTTTTCTTTTTTATAGGAGGCATTATAACCAGCACTTTCTTTTTGCCTGAAAACCCCATTTCTGGACTTTATGAACAGTGGGCCTTTCTCTCTGGCACCAAGCGGTATTTGAGGGAAGTACTGACCAAAAAAGAAATTGCTTCAGGTTGGCATTCCTACCGAGTTTTTCCATCAACAGGGGAGAAAAAAGTCTCCATCAGTATTACATTCAAAGGCAAGACTCCCGGTGTTGAGATAATTTGCTTGTCATTATTGTTCCTTTTAATAAAACAAGCCTCCACAAAGGCTGATTTAAATACCTAAAATGACACGTTCTCCATAGGGAGGAGTGGCAGAACATCAGTTTAAATCTGCCAAAGACAAGCCACTTGAATAAAATCAACTCAGGACCACTTAACTCTGACGGCTCTCTAACATCATTCTATCCAACATGATAAGCACAAGATCGTTACTGACATCCCGACCCCGTGAAGGAGCTGTATAGCACAAGCTAAGGAGTACACTTGCTTCTTCTGGCATACGTGAACTTGAGTTGAGCGTCTACTCAACGCCAAAGCAGTAAAACCCAGGGTGAACAGCACAGGTTCAAGTTGTAAGGTCTTATGTGCCAATTCTGAAACCACCTCTTGCTGGCTGCGGGCTCGGGAAACTTACTTAGCCTTCTAGTTTCATCTATAAAATGGCAGGGCATAGCACCTACGCAAATAAACTGCTTGAAAATGAAATAAGGTTCATGTGCCGAGGAAGCATTACATGAATTATGGTATATACAAATATCTGAAAATTTTTGTTTCTTTTTTTTTTTAAGATATTATTAATATTTTGACAGAGAGAGACACAGTGAGAGAGGGAACACAAGCAGGGGAAGTGGGAGAGGGAGAAGCAGGCTTCCCTCGGAGCAGGGAGCCCGATGCAGGACTCAATCCCAAGGACCCTGGGATCCTGACCTGAGCTGAAGACAGACGCTTAACAGCTGAGCCACCCAGGTGCCCCCCAGAAGATGTTTTCAAAGACGCTTTTGAAAGAGGGATAGATACATAAGAATTGAAAGATGATCAGGAAGATGCATTCCTTTGGTACTGGAACACATTTGAAATCAGGATGTGCCTAATTTATCTTTGATACTGAAACACTCCTGAAATCAAGATGCACTCAACAGCCAGCAGCACCTGGTGACGGCACAGGGCAGACAGGCGCTGTGATTCATCGGTCCTGGCGGTACCTGGGAAACTTGGTCACTTGCTGACTCCCGTCCAGTTCTGTGCATGGACACTACAGCAGGGCCGGGGTCCACCTGCTATTCAGAACATCTCTCAACAGATTACCCAACATTCTGCATTGAAATGAGAAATCATCATGTACACCAAAAGGCAAGAAAACACTGTAAATTTGGTGATAGGGAAGCAAGTATCTGTCATTGGAAAAATGAGTGCCATTCCATAATTTTTTGCAAAGCAAGAGCCAAGAACTTAAGAGAGAGGGGCACCTGGGTGGCTCAGCTGGTTGAGCATCCACCTTTTGATTTCAGCTCAGGCTGTGATCTCAGGGTCATGAGATCCAGCCACATATCCTGCTCTGTGCTCAGCAGGGAGCCTGCTTGAGATTCCCTCGTTCTCCCTCTGCCCCTCCCATTTGTACAGGTGCACACATGCTCTCTCTCTTGCACGCTCTCTCTCTCTCAAATAAACAAATCTTTAAAAAATAAATAAATAAAGCACATAACAGAGGAAAACACAAGAGCTGAAGCCACACTTGCAAAGAGGAAATTGCAAATGCTGGGGAATAACCCAAATGTCCCACGGGGGGGTTGGGGGGGTGGCATATGTAACCAATTCACCAGCTAAAGCAGAAGTAACAAAATAGGTGTTGAAGTATTTAGATGAAAAAGACATAAAATGAAAGGACAAGTCAAAAGGCTACAAATACAGACAAGTATGAGCTCATTAAACTCTGTGTGTGTGTGTGTGTGTGTGTGTTGTGTGTGTGTATGTGTTTTGTGTGTGTGTGTGTCTGTGTGTGTGTATCAATCCCTATTAGGGCTAAAATGATATACACCAGTTAACAGTAATTTAGGAAAGGAGAGAGAAATGCAAATGAAAGACGAAATGTTGTATTGTAATGATCCTATTTTGTTTGAATTTTTATAATGAGCGGGTATCTGATGTTATTATTTGTGTAATATTTTCAATTCAAGAAGATTACAAGAAAATAATGTTGGTGCAGCCTCAGCACCCTGCCACTGACAGAGTAAACCTTCAACGAGGGGCAATCCTTACTATACACCCAGATACCACAAAAGACAAAAAAAGAGTGCATCTCTGCAGAAAGATAAAGAAGGGGCTTGCTCACAAGCCACAGAAGACGCATCTTCTTCAAATCCCAGAAGCCAAGAGCTACGAGAGTCTTAGAACACCCACACGTGTGTCCAATATTCCAACTGGAAAGCTAAAGAGGCACATCCGAGACATGTTGAAGAAGGACCCCTCCATAACTCTCCCCAAAGGCGCTATCCCGCGCTCCCAGGCTCTGTGACGTCCCCACAGCTCTGTTCCCATCATGGTCGGGGATGCATCAGTACACCTCACATTCAGGAATGCCTTCGAGATACTGCTTGCGGAGAAGTGCCTTCTAGGGTAAGGAAAGAAGGTAAACAATTCCATGTCCCTCATCGGGTCATCTAGTGCTTCAAGGGCATAGAACACATAGGACACAGCCTCACGCCCTTGGAGCACGGCGCGGTGCCTGGACAGGCCCAAGCTGGTAAACTGTGCTGTGGAGGAGACCAAGTAAGCGCCCAGAAGAATTTTCTAGTTGGTCCAAAGACAAAAGGGAAGGCACACCTGGTGATGTTGGGAAGCTAGAGCTCCTCCTCGCTAGAAGGGCTCTCGGAAGAGGGTGGGATTGGTGGCACAGGTGCCTGACCTGAGGTCACGTGTACTTGTCCCCTTCCAGCCCGGTGTCCCTCATCGTGGTGCCTCCTTTCTTCCTGCACAAAAGACAGCAGACAATGCCCGCTGCTGGTCTGAAGAGAGGAGGAAGGAAAACACTCGAGGGAGGCTGGATGCTGAACAAAGAGAAATGACAGCTGGAAGGCGAAGTGTCTTAAAGGAATCCGAGTGTTCTAAAGCGACACGGAGCCTAACTCTAAAAAGACTTCAGAGAACAAAGTCCAAGATGAAAATTGTTCCCCCAAACCGACTTGCCCCTGGTGCCGATGATTTTCCCCGCCACCTGCAGAACCGACTCCAGTTGTAAAGCCCTTTGATGGGAAGGGAGAAGGAATGCCGGGGAGGGGAAGGGGCACGGAGAGGAACAATACCTGCTCTGTAGACGGAGGAAGGGGGACTTCCAGGGTTAAGATTTCAACACAGCTCCCGAGGCAGACTTCCAGGCAGGGCGAGCCTCCCAGTTTAACATTCAGGGAACCAGGTGGCTTCGGGTGTCAGCCAGCTGTCACCTTCCTCGGTGAGTCTCTCCCAAGAGAACGGAATCTACACTCTAAAATTCCAGAAGTTTTCACTGTGATACAGGGGGGAAGTGAAAGGAAAAGGGGGTAGTGCTGGGCATGTCTAATCACGACGGTACTTTCCCATTGAATTTGTGGGGCACTGGATAACAGAAAGCAGAAACCAGATGACTAAAAGACCCCCTTGGAAGGGGGAGGCCACCCTGACCCACTGCATCTAGGAGACATTTCTAGGATGAGCAGTCACAATGCCCAAAATGCACGGTGAGGGAGCTTGCTCACACTGGACCGGGGGTTCTCCACCAGGGGTGACTCTGCCCCCAGAGGGCATCTGGTAACATCTGAGGATATGTTTGGTCATCCCAACTGCAGGAGGCAAGGAGGAGGAGGAAGCTGCTACTGGCATCTAGAACCAGTGATGCTACTAAATATTTTAGAATATTCTAGAATACTCTAGAATGGCAGGGCAAAATGCAGCACAGAGGCTGGGAAACCCTGCACTAGACCAACTCCATCCCCACAACCATGTCCAGAAACTCTAACAACCTGGCCTGAAATAAACATCTGCCCTCACTCTGACCAAGCAATCACCCTGTCACAGAAGTCCACTTATTCCGCTAAGCAATATTCAACATCAAGCAAATGATGGGAAAAGCAAATGTCCCATCGTCAAAGTACCTGGCTGCTCTTCCACCAAACATTTTTAAGGGCACTTTTCAGCATCCAAAAGAGTAGATTCTTCTACAACCATTACGAAGAAAGAAAGGCTCCTTTACACACACACACACACACACACACACACACACGAGCGACCGTCTTAAAAATCTCCTTGGCGATCAGGTAGAGAACCTGGCAAAAACAAAAACAAAAACAAAACACACAGTTCAGATGGCCCAAGCATTTCCAAAATATTCTAAAGAGAGAGAGAAAGAAGAAAAGAGAACAAACAAAACTCCACAACCAAAAGTCACTCCCAGGGGATCTAAAAAACAAAATTTGTCCCCGGGGATTCTCTCATCACTAAGAATGATTCCATCGGTCTACGGCATATAGTATCTTTCATTCCCTTAACTGTAAAATAAAACAAATATCTAAGGAAAGGGGAAGGGGCACCTGGGTGGCTCCATTGGTTAGGTGTCCAATGCTTGATCTCAGCTCAGGTCTCGATCTCAGGGTTGTGAGTGTGAGCCCCAAGTTTGGCTCCACACTGGACATGGAGCCTACTAAGAAAGAAAGAAAGAAAGAGAGAGAGAAAGAAAGAAAGAATGAAAGAAAGAAAGAAAAGGGGGAATATATCCATAGAGATCTCAATGAATGAAAGCAACCCCCCAGGTGACTACAATTTGGGGCAAGATATCCAACCGTGGCCCGTGGTATCTTCCCGCCAAGCACATGAATCCAGGAGAAAGACCCACGCTATTTTGAAAAATTCCATCTTTCCCCAAGAACTGAGATTTGTTTCATGTTATTTCCCGTGAACACCAACTGCTTAAGTTCACTGCAGTGACCACAAAGTGAACAGATTGAGGGAGGAGGGGTGTTAATGGAAACAATCTCATTGACTGCTAAATTCACAAAAGCAAGTGGGAGGAAAGGCCCAGAGACTTCCTGCATGGATTCCTGCAAACAAGAAGCCAGAGTCAGTATCTGAGCTTCAGGCCTTAACTCTGGCATCCTGGGTCTGCAGGATCTCTAGGGAGCCATAAAATGACTTCCTGCCACATAGTATCATTGGAAAAACTCAAGGAGACCATGCCTTTAAAGTGGCAGGCAACGCATCTCACACATACATGTGCCGTAAATATTGGGACCCCCTTGCTCCTTGTGCCCATGCAGAGGCAAGGCTGTAGAGATCAGCTCTTTCACAGGAGGTTATCTGACTACCAACTGTCCTAATGTTCCATGATGGTGAGACACAGGTCCACTTTCAAGTTACCCTGGGGACTTTGGTTAAAAAAAAAAAGGTGTCTACGTCAGTCTTGGCGGCCCGGAACTGACCACCCCGCCCGGCTCCTCCCTGACTCCTATCAAGGTCCGAGGCCTAAGTGGGCTGTCAGATAAAAACACCTCACAGGCCAGGAGGGAGCCTTTGTCCCATCTCTTTGAAGAAGAAAAGCAACAAGGTGTGTTTATTTGTACTTGGGTGTACGGCGTCTGGTCTCCTCTTCCCGGGCTGGCCTGCCGGGCTCCTCAGCTAGTTTTAAAAAAAAAAACAAGAATAAAACCCAACCGCTCAAGCCACTGAGTAGATCTTTCCAGGAGAAAAGGTCAGTACTCACACTCCTGGGAGTACACATGGGGGAAAACCAAGCGTGTTCACTGACAGAAAGAGAATGTCAGGGAGTGGAAGCAAAGGTCAGGCCAGGAGGAGGTGAGGCTGACCGCCCGTGGGGCATGGCCTCCGTCAGACACGTCTCGCCCTCTGTGCACTTAAACCCAGCACGTCCACTGCGTGAAGAAAACCTAGACATTGGATGGGCCAAGTCTTTCTCACAGGAGACATTAAAAATAACAACAGCTAAAAATCGATCCTTCACTTCCCTGACATAAATGAAGGAAGAGAAAGAAAACCAAGGCGGTGTCTGAGAAGGTTCCTGAATAATAAAGGCCTCCAAATTGCTCTTGAGAGGTCTGTGGCCTCCCAGCCCTGCAAAGACCCAGAACTCAGAGTAGGGCTCAACTCGGACCCCGGCTTTCTCCACACACTCTCGAAGTGGAGATGGCAGTCTGATGTACTGGCTTTTATAATCTCTCTTGTCGGTTCAACTTCCCAGAAGAAGATGAAGAAGCTGAATGTGGAATAGAAGGGTCGAGTCTCTGGTCCCACTATGGGCCCCAAATTGAACCACACAGGCTTCTCTCTGGGCTGGGAGGCCAGGAGCACCCAGTGGCATCAAGAAAAATGACCAGACCTGTTTCTGATAACACTGTGGGTCAATGCGGAATTCACGCCAAAAGGATGATGCTTCATGTAACGTGAAAAAATGTACACTCCCCTAACCTGCCTAGAAGTTTCTAAACCAGCAACCGTAAAGGCGATCCAAAATCCCACAGGTGCAATGACCACAGAGGATGGAAAACCACGACCAGGGACAGTCGGGCAGTTCCATGACCCCTACTCTCTCCCTCCCCACTCTCCCTGTTTATTGTAGCCCTATTTTAAACATACACACATATTAAATAACCAGCATTGACCAAAGAAGGACAAAATTAACTTTACAGCTATTTTTACAGACACAGAGACTCCACCAAAGCAAACCAGTACCAACTGGGAAATGCAAAAAATAAGTTTCCACTGAGCCACAGGCAACTCTGAGACACTACAAGAGCCAGCTTCCAGACTGTCCTACTGGGGTGTCATCATGGGACCTATCACAGCTCTGTACATGGAGAGCATGAATTCGGGCAGGTCTTCCTATCTGAGATGCCCAGAAAGCTGCCTGTTCTAACCGCCCCCTCATAACCATTCACATCTACCTGTAGCTGCCAATGCCCCCTTGGACACCCTTCCCAGTGTGGCCTGATAGTTCAGGAGAAGCAGGGCCCTCTCCCCCAGACCTGGCTGAAAACCCACAGTGGCCACCACCACTCCACGGTCACTGGAAGGCACAGCAAACCTACATCAAAATGGGGTCTCCAGGAGCAGGGATGATGTCATAGGTCGGAGAGGTGAGAAAGACTGCCCAGTAGATTCTGAGCATGGCTAAGACCAGGGATTTCAAGGAAGGTGGGCGATTTCTCTTTCCAAACGTACATGGGGTGGGGGGGCTCAGAATGAAGTAAGCCTCAACTTCCCAACACAGCACCACCAACACCTCCACACCAAACAGCTACAAGGATTTGGGGAAAGCAGGCATAAATTAGATAGGTGAATAGCACAAGCTTCTGCTGAAGAAAGTTCTTCGGGCCCTGTCACCCACTTTCTGGGCATCAGCTGCCCAGAAATAAACGTCAGGGGGCGGGCTGATCTGAGGAGGGCAGCTGACAGCTGTGGCCAGCGGGCCGGAGGCAGAGGAGGAAGGGCTCCTGGGCTGGAATTCAGAGCGTGCCCACATCAGCAGAAAAGTTCCGTGGGACAGCACGCTGCCAGGAAGGCAAAGAGGCTTGCTGCCTCCCAGGACCTCAGGATGCACCAGCACGGTGATGCCAGGTTCCAAGGGCCGTCAGATGAAGCCCGGGTGCACTCCCACGGGCACCTCGCCAGTCAGGGCGCCCGCCGAGGGACCAGTCAGGGTGGTCAGATGACAAATAAACGTCCTGCTCCCAGGATCAATGGGAAAGATTAAAAATTCCCTGGTCCAGCCCTGCTCCATCTTTCTTTCCCCGAGCCAAACACAGTCCCGGGAGGGAGTGGAAAGAAGCGGGGATGCTACCCGCCTGACGTCCAAGGAAGAAGCTGAGGCACAAGGGTGCACTCGAGAGATGCGGGGAGGGGCCTGGGGAGGCTCGCAGAGCGCCGAGCCCCGGGAGTCTGGGGAGAGGGGATCAAGAAAGAGTTTCCTCCCCCAGCCCCCGGCCCCTCCTCCTTCCCCAACACACACAACACACTCACGCACGCAGGCACGCACGCACACACACACACACACACACACACACACACTCTGGAGCTACGCCCAATCGGGGCAGCAGCCGGGCTCCCGGGAGCCGGGCTGCACACAAAGCCCCGCCCGCGCACACAGCACTCGGCACCAGCCGGCCCGCACGCCCACACAATAGGACGGCGCGCACCCCGCAGCGGCCCCTCGCCAGGGTCCCGGCCAGCCCGGCGCCGGGGGCCGCCCTCCGTGCAAGCCCGCGGGGGAGACGCAGCGCGGGCGCGGGGAGGGCGAGCGATGGCCGCCCGGCCGCCGCGCCCCCGCCCCGCGCCCAGCGCCCCGCAAGAAGTTCGCCCGACGCCCTCCGACTCACCCGCGGCGCTGCTCAGCAGCAGGCACAGCGGCCCCAGCAGCCACATGGCGCGGCAGCCGCTCCCGCTGCCCGGCGCCGTCGCTGCCCCCGCGGCCGCGGCGCTGACCCCGCCCCTCGCCGCGCCGGCCCCGCCCCCCCCCCGCTGTCCCTCCGCCCGCGCGCCCCGCCCGCCCCGGCCCGGCCGCCGGCCGCTCTCCGCCGAGTTTGGCCAGCGCCCCGTGGCGCGCCGCCGCCCGCGCCGCGTCCCGCATGCCCGCCCGGAGGGGGCCGCCGAACCCCCGCTCCTCTCGGCCTCGCCGCCTCCCGCCTGGGCTGCGAGGATCTCCCAACAGCCCGGTCTCTGTTCTCTGCCTCCTCTCTCTCTTTTCTCTCCCTTCCCTCTCCTCCCTGAGCTCCTCCATCCTCGACGAGGCGGCGCTCACCCCCTCCCCCAGACCCAAGCTGGAGTTCTTTACTCAACTACAAAATTAGTTTACTCCAGGGTGGGACGGAAAAGGTTTGGAAGAAAGGGCCAAATATTACGAGAAAATATGCATTTTTATTTTTAGTAGCAAGAGTGGAATACGGGGACCAGGGCTTCTCAAACTTTACTATGCGTTTGACACACTTGGATTAGTTAAAACGTGGACTCTGCGTAGGTCTGGGGTGGGGCCTGAGATTCTGCTTTTCCGACCAGCGTCTAGGTGGTTTCCAGGCGGCCCTCTGAGAACCACACGTGGTGGAGGGAAGCTAGCACCTTTAAGAGAGTTATTTCATCTGGATCTTGAATGCCTATACCCGTGGAACATTTGGGCCCCCAGTTCGTGGAAAAGAAAAAATGTAAAGGCATGTGCCCAGATGCAAAACAACAGCTGCTCGAATGCAGTTGGAGCTCCAAGAAGCATTAGTGAAAACTGCCAAAGGATTTAGATGGTGGAAGAATGCAGTGACACTTTTGTGCCCAACTCTCCACCCCCTCCCCCTCCCCAAATGTGTAAAGTTGTGTAACTTGGCACAATCGGTATGCAGAGGAGCCCTTCTGCCCCCAAAAGTCCACCCACCCCACCCCCCCAATAAGAGGAAAAAACTAATAGGATTGCCAAAAACTGGATATAATTCATGTGTCCATCCACCGGTGAGTGGATAAACAAATTTTATCATATCGTTTAATGGAACAACATGAGCAAATGTCAAAAGCACGCTAAAAGAAAGAAGCCAGCTCCAAAGGGTATATTCTGTATAATTCCATTCATAAGACCTGGGAGGAGGAGGGATGCTAAACTGGAGAGATTAAATTAAAAGGAACTTTATACATTTGTCAAAACCTATGAAACTGCATTCCTAAAAGCCACACCTAAGATGGGCGAGTTATACTGTGTATAAGTCCTACCTGTTTGCAGGAGTCCAGAGGGTGTGGATGCTGGGATGACAAGTCAGGGAGATTGTAGCCAGGAATCCCACATCACATTGGGGCTGCACTGGAGGCCAGCTGGAAGTTGGCTGAGATTCAATGACTTTTTAATTGTCAGCTCTCGTCTGGAAATATGACAGCTAAAGTGGATTAGGTCAGAATTTTAAAATACCAATGACAGGGGCGTCTGGGTGGCTCAGCAGGTTGAAGCCTCTGCCTTTGGCTCAGGTCATGATCTCAGGGTCCTGGGATCAGGCTCTCTGCTCGGCAGCAACCCTGCTTCCTCCTCTGTCTCTCTCTCTGCCTGCCTCTCTGCCTACTCTTTCTGTCAAATAAATAAAATCTTAAAAAAAAAAAAAATACCAATGACTGTTCAAAGTATTGAGAAAATGTGATCGGATGTAGAAAATTTGAGCATATACCATGTTACAAAGTAGTTTGTCTAGTATGGAAAATACAAATAAATTCCCCAAAACACTTAGCATTCAGGGATTGTATCCTGGAATCCATGAACAGTAGGGACTATCCCATGGACTTCAGGGAGTTTTAAAGTTCCTGAAATTGTGTGCAAGACTTCAGGTATAAGTGGGTATGTGCATTTTTTTTTTCCAGGAAGCCCCTAGCCTTTGCTAACAATACCCAAGAAGGCAAGTAATTTCTCTGTCAGCTGCTCATTTGCCCTCAACCATTAGGAATATAGGACAATGGATCTGACCCACTGCCACATTTCTTGCTTCCTTAGGATCCTTTTGGGCACATAAACTTCAACTTTAGGAATGATTTCGTGTACTTGGCTTACTCTCCACGTGTCTTTCTCTCCTCTCTCACACACATACTTCTTTTAAATGTACTAATGTCCTTGAAATGATTTGAACAAATGCAAAATTCTCTTTAAGTTCCATTGTGTTCATGCTGAATCAGTTCTAACCCCCTCACCATATACACTGGGCACAAAGTAAAATGACTCTTTCCACTTCATTACTCTCCTCTTTCCCAGTTCTTTAAAATCTCGTCAAACACATAGGGCATTCGGTTTCTGGAAAACATGATAGGTTCTAATGCTAATTGTTCAGGTCACAGAGGGCCAGCTGCAAGTCTTTTTCACAGTTGGTTTAATAAAAATCAAACCAGATTGCGTTTGTTACTTATTTACCAAGTGGCACACTCTGTCCTTGGATGTGTGCTTTCAACATGGCTTCCCTTTGCTGACGGAAGGACAAAGGGATTTGGTTCCTCTGTGGTCACCGGTATAACACTCTCCAGCTCCCTACATATTCCCATCACTCCACACAGCAGTCCTGGCCACATCACCGGTAAAACGCACAAGCTAGGCCTGAGCCCCAGTGTCTGGCATGGGCTCCAAGGCTCTTTCCACTTGTCGCACACTAACTCTGTGACCTTGAGCAGGTTATTAGCCCCTTGGAGCTTCCATTTGCTTGTGGGTAAAACAGGCACAACACGAACACTTGGATCTTAGGGCTGCTTTCAAGATGAAATGAGATCATGTATGTCAACTCTTTGGCACATACCTTGCACACAGTAATGGCTCAAGAAAACGTAGCTTAAGAGTTGCTTAAGAAAGGGTTGTGATTGTGGTTCATATTACAACATAGCGGCTGTGGTGGCCAGTCTCCAAGATGGCTCTCAAAGATCCTTGCCTTCTGGTATCCACGCACCTACACAGTTTCCTCCCCCAAAGAATGGCCTCTGCGACCAATGGATATTGTGGAGGTGTCGCTGGGTAACTTCTAAGGCTAGGTCACAGTGGTTGAAGCAACTTCTTCCTTGGGTCTTAGATGCCTGGCTCTGGAAGGCAGCCTTCATGTGGGGAGGACACTGGAGCAGCCCAGTGGAAAGGACCACATAAGGAGGAGCTGAGCTTCCTGCCAACTTGCCAGCCATTGGAATGAGCCATTTTGGAATGTTTCAAGTCTCTAGTGCCAACCAAGCTTTCAGAGGAAAGAAGCCTTCAGGAGACATCCTGAGGTGCAGCCTGCCAGCCACTCCCAAACTCCTGATCCAGGGAACCCAACGGAGATCATAAATGTGTTTGTGGCTTTAAGCTACTAACTTTCAGGATAATTCACTATGTGGTAATAGATAACTAGTACATTTGCCTTGAAGAGCATCCGTAGGATTGACTTCATGGTTCTATAGGATGTTTTACACGAACACATACATGGGAAATGCTTAGAATGTTGCCTAGTACATTGTAAGCACTCAATACATGTTAGTTTGGTTGTTACCATGGTTTGTTTTTCTATTATTGTCATCATCACTACCTTTCTTCCAAAGCTCCTAAAATTCAAGCCTTTCAACTTTCCATAGGACCATTTCAAACTTGAAGAAGAGTTGGAACCATCTAGAGGCGTGAAGAGACAGAACCACTGAAAGAACTGAGGAAAAACCATATTTACAAAAATTTTACTGCAAACAAGGAGGTATATTGCTTCATTAGCTTCGTAAAAATCAGGCAGAGAGGAAACAGAAGACGTTCTACCCCAGACTCCCCTCTGTGGAGCACGGTTTCACAGCGTCTTCATGTTTCTGGCTCTGTGCTGCCTCTTTCCTTCACGCTATTTCCATTCTTCTCTCTTGTGTGTGAAGAACACAGAAATTCACTTGAAGGTGGACCCATGAAAGGCTTGTTGCACTCCAGACAGGTGGGGGTTGGGGAGGAACTTCCCACTGAGGGACTACGTGGTGGAAGAAGACACTATTTCTCTTCTGCAAAACACCACACACACACACACACACACACACACACAGGACCTCCAACGTATAATCAGGAGACCACAGGGTCAAGTGACTGAGACAGGGTCAAGACTTCAAGATGGTTAGATACACCTAAACTCCTAAACTCCTAGGTCCCACCACTTACTAGCTCTGTGAGGCTGAGAAAGTCACTCTGAGCCTCAGTTTCCTGTGAAATGGGCATAAGAGTTGCACCTGCCTCCTCGAGTCATTGTATAAAGCAAGAGGATCCTTACTCCTTTCCACAGTTACCTGACAAACATGTATGGAGAACTGCTTTAGGCTCTGGATTGCTGCAGTGAGCAAAGCCTTGTCCCCATCTTCATGGAGTTCATACTCTAACTGGAGAGGCAGACACATATCAAACGGAGCTATGAGCATGTAGTATAACCTCTGGTATCATAAGGGCTGTGGGAAGCATGTGCCAGAGCTCCTGGCCCAGAGCTCCCATTTCTTCAGCTCTTCTGACTTAGGACCTACCTGTGAGGGGGAAGGAAAACCAGGAAACGTGAGAGTGAGAGCTGCTGCCATCTGTGGTAGGAAACTTCTCAGATGACCCCAACAACCTCCCCTCCTCAGATTCACACTCCTGTGTCATCCCCTCCTTTGGGTGCTGTTGGACCTACTGACTCAGTTCTAACAAATAGAATACTGCCCAAAGTATAGGATGTTATTTCCAAAATTAGAACACTTGGGGTCCTATTCTCCACCCCTACCTTCTGTTTGTCTGTCTGTCACTCTCTCTCTCTCTTGCTTACCAGCTGCCTTTTGGTGAACTGCTTTCTGGAAAGGTTCAAGTGGCCAAGAACTTGGCCAGTGAGGAATTATGGCCCTGAATCCATCAGTCCAGTGAGGAATTATGGCCCTGAATCCATCAGTCCAGAAAGAACAAAGCCTTGCCAAAAATTACGTGAGGGAGCGTAAAAGCAGATCTTCCCCTAGTCAAGCCTTCAGATGAGACCACAGCTCTGGCTGACAGCTCGACCGCCATAAACACTTAACATCCCTGCATCTCGCGTTGGCCTGCGGAAGGCAGTGTGAGAGAATCACCACTGGTCCAGGGTCTGCTTCCGACATCATCCACGCATGATCACATTTACATCCACGACAACCTCCAAGTTAGAGATTGCCATCCTCTTTGCACAGATGGGGAATCTGAGGCCCAGAAAATTCAAGTCATTGGCCAAAAATAACCCAATTCAGAGCCAGATCCTTTGGATTCCAAAGAATTTCTACAACACCTCATTGAATCTTACTATCTTCTGTAACGACAACAACAACAAAAAATCTCCCCATTCATAAAACTCAGAATGTGTTTGCAACTTGACGGATACTGCATTCAGTGGGTTTAGGGCTAGAGAGGTAAAGATGCTCACTACATCAAAAAGAATTTGATTTATTATGTAACACAGTTCAACTCCTAGAAAACTTTTCTGAATGCATCTAATTATTATAATTCCCCACCACCACCACCACCAAAATGCTGAGCAGGAGAGTTCTCCCAATTCTCCCAGCTAGAAATTAAAGTAATCCAGAGCTTCCAAATTGTGTGTGTGTGTGTGTGTGTGTGTGTATACATATATATATGCATACATATATATATATATATATGCATACATATATATATATATATATATACTTTTTTAAAATACCAGACTAATCTACAGAAAAATCCTGCTGGGAGCCAACAGAATTCTTATAAGTCACTTTTAATATAGTCACTAGCTTATGGAAGAGGGATCTACTGACATTTACTAATGAAAATATTGCATCATCTGAAAGGACCAAATTTTTACCCCTCATTAAAAAAAAAAAAAACAGCCATGCAGCTTGTTATTTATTTTAACGCCTCAGTTTTACTGTCCCTTGAATGAAGTTGTCTATACTCTTAAAAGGGTGATTTTTCACTTGCGACCAGTCCTGGAACCAAGAAACAATTATATGAAAATGAATTTAACCTGCAATTTATCATCAGAACCATTTTGCCAGGTTTCATAGCAGGCACATTTTTTTCTTCTTTCTCAGTTGGAAGGGGCGGGGGGTGGGAGGTGGATTCATTAAATGTGTAAGCCTACTTACACATTGAGAGGAAAATCATCCTTGGCCTGTATAGGTCTATAGTGTCCAATGCCGTAAACAGCAGCTACAGTTGGCTGCATGGAGCTGCACTGAGAACTTTGAAATATGTCTATTCTGAATTATGACACCTCAAAGTATAAAATGCAAACTTGATTTCAAAGACAACACAAAAAAGAATGAAAAAAGATCTCCATAAGATCCCATGTTGAGGTATAATATTTAGATATATGGAAATAAATAGAATAATATTAAAGTAACCTCCACTGGTTTCTTTTTTTTTTAATTAATTTAATTTATTTGAGACAGAGAATGGAGAGAGAGATAAAGGGAGAGCGTGAAGGGGGGGAAGGGCAGAGGGAGAAGCAGACCCCTTGCTGAGCAGGGAGCCTGATGTGGGACTGGATCCAGGAACTCCAGGATCATGACCTGAGCTGAAGGCATTTGCTCAACCAACTGAGCCACCCAGGTGCCCCTCTACTGGTTTCTTTCTGCTTTTTTAATGTGGCAGCTGGAAAAATTTTAACTTCATATACGGTTTGCACTTGAGGTTCACAACGTGCTTCTTTTGAACAGCAATGTTACAGATAGTATTTTATTTAGTAAATGAACATATGACCCACTGGTATTCCTTATGTCACCGTTGAATATAAATCACTTGAAGGTCACTCACTTAGGAAGCACTTTTTTCTTTCCAGTTTCTCCATCAGACTAATTCTGCCTCCAAACCCTGCTGAACTTATATTCTAAGCATCCAAGTCTATTGATACAAAAGCAATTTTAATATCATAATATCAGTATGACAATGTGCCACAGGGTCAAGAAGGGAGGGGAAGACAGGAAGAGAGAAGAGAGAAACCATCTTTTTAAGCGGTGTGAACATTTGCCACTTGATTTCTAAAAAGAACCCAATACTGAATAAGATCTCCATTTTCAGTAGGGAAATTCATATAGTAATTAACTAATGAGCCAAAAGTCATAGGAGATACTAAGTGACAAATGTGAGAAAATGATTCTAGCCCGCCCAAGTCTGATTACCTTCCCCAAGTAACTCACTCTCTTTTAGAGACAAACGGGTAAGCAGTAGATTTGAATAAAAGCATTCACAAAAAACCATCTGGAAGGTAAATAGATTTACATCTTTAACTGGGTATTATTGGAACATCCCCCACCCCCCCGCAATCCGCTTTAATAATGTAGGTTGCTTTTTCTCAGAGCACCTCAACCTACTTCTTTGAAACACCTCTTCATTTCAAGCTAGATTCTTTGGGCTTGATTGATTTTAATGTTTAAAAGCTTAATTCTGAGAGCTGTTTGATTGCCTGATCTGGAACTGCTGCTGTCCCTTGAATGAAGTTGTCTATAGTTGTCTATAGTTTATAGTTTATAGACTACAACTATAGTCTATAGTCGTAGTTCAACTTGTGGGATGGGGCCGGGGGCAGAGAAAAATGATTTTTTTCCCCCAATTTTTCACTGAATTCCTGCACCCAGTGTGGAAGGGAGGGAACAAAAAAGACCAGGAAGGGAAATTTTTACAATTTCCAGGACCCTTCAGCATACATATAATGAAAACGCTGTAGAACTGTGTTTTTTGCTTCTGTTTCCTTCTGCCAGGCATTAATCACAGCTCCTTAAACGTAGGTAGGACCTTCTCCCCTGCCATTCAAGCCAGAAATCCGCGTGGACCCCTTGCATTCCTTCTCTCCCTAACACGATCAGTTACAATTTGTATAGTCTACCTACTGAATGAGTCTTGAATCCAACTGACCCCTTCTCGTTCCCTCCTGCTCCTCCCTTCCTTGGGTCCCCCACGTACCTGCGGCTGGAGTGCTTCAACTCTCTCCTCACTAAAATTTCAGATCCTGTCTTGCACCTTCTCAATCTGCCAGAAACCTCCATGGCCTCCATTGCCCACAGGACCGGCTCGGACTTAGCCGAGTGTCTTTTTTATGGGCTCCTGTTAAGGTTTACCATCATGGGGGTCAGGGACAGAGAGAGAGAGACCTGAAAGGTGAGACCAGAGGAGTGGGCAGGAGACTCTTGGTCATGGTAAGGTCATGATAAGTTTAGGTCATCATCCTATGAATTTTAGGAACATTAGGAAGTTACAAATGGTCCATTTTAAACAGGGACCTGGCATGAACAGATTTGCAAAATCTGTTTTGTTAAAAGCCAGGGTTCTTGAATTAAAATAAAATAAAATAAAAATAAAAGCAAGGGCTCCAGAATCAAACTTAAATTCAAAGTCTGACCATGCCACTTCGCTGTGTGTTCTTGGGCAATTTACTTAACCTTTCTGAGCTCATTTCTTCAACTATAAAATGAAGGTAAAGACCCCTATGAGATAGGCACAATTGTGATATCTAAATGAAGTAGTGCTTAGCATACCATTTGGCACATAGTAAGCAGCCTACTAATTATAACTAAATATTATTAGTAGTAATTCCTAATCTTCTTGTTTTTTCCAAGAAGCATTCCATGTACCTTCAAGGCTGAGTTAAGCCTCCTCCCCATGTGCTCTAGTAACCCCCTGTATTTAGTCCTATTTGTAGGACTTATGATTTTGATCATAATTGCCCCTTAAAATTGCCTATGTGTTCTTTCCCCCACTGAACTATGGCTTCCTAAGGCTGGGAACTAGGGCTAATATGGTGAAAGTTCCTTCCATGTTTTCTGAATAAATGAATACCTTAGATTGCTTCATACTTTTGATTTGCATGATCCCTTTCCCCCTGTTTTTATTCCCACTTTACAGGTGGGGAAACAGGAGCTCAGAAAAATCTAGCACAAAGTTCTATAGTCAGTAATGTCAGAGCGGCAACCGGTCTGTTCTTGTATACCACCGTGGCCTGGAAGAGGGAGAAGCTGAGAGCAGGAACACCCTCTACAATGACCTTCTGAGAGGGAAAGGGGTGTTTTCACAAAGCTTCATGAAATGGTCAAATGAAGAATAAAACATTTCAGCTGGAAAAATAATAGGTAGCCCGAAATCAACCCCAATCCTACCAGAAATAATAATTCCAGGAAAGAGAGCTACATACTCAAATGGGAATATACTCCAGGATACGCATAATAAAGTTACCTTGGCATTGCTTGTGTCTTTGTGGCCAAGCCAGGGAGGGATCAAATTTATAAGAGGATTGCAAGGAGGACATTTGCCCATGCTAGCCCAACCAAAGAAGTGTGCCAACCCACCCCACAATGTTCAGCTCCCCACCACAGAACCGTGAGCCTGATCACAACAAAACTCCAGAGTAATTACAATGAAAATTTCCAAAGGGGAAGAGATCAGACTGTGGTAATGCTAGAAGCTGTCCACGTAGGCCAGTTGGCTTGAACGTCCCAGCATGGTGCCAATGAAGCCAAAGTTGATACTGGCATGGGCCAGTTGGCTTTGCATTGTGGGGGAAAGATGTTCTATGGTCACTGGCTTGAATCCTCTTCCTCACTGGTCCTGCCAATGACAGTATTTGGGATCAAAAGGGAGTCGGGTAAAAGAGTTTGGAGAACGTAATGCCAATCTTGACAACCAGGACTGACATTCAGGCAGCAGACATCAACATTGACAGCCAATTATCAGAATACGAAAATTATTTAAAAAAAAAAAAAGCCACTTCTGGACTAATCGGCAAATAGCACTGTGTCCCGGAGTGCCTCGTACATCACGCCAGCTGCCCGGCTCCTCCCCCAAGCGAGAGTGAGAAGTGCCAGGAAAGGAAAAGAAGTATCATTTCCACGAGTTTCCAGCATTTTCTATGACTTCCCAAATGTGTACAAAATGAAGCAATGTTTATCAGTTTATGTATTTTTCAATTAAAAAAAATCAAATGAGAAAGAAAAAGGTGCAACTTGAATTTTGGCTCCAGCATTAGTTTTCTTGGGAATAGAAAGGTTTTTCCATGAGACTCATAACAGCAAATATTTATGGGGAGCTTTCTTAGTTGGGATCCACCCAAGCAGAGCTTGAGCAAGGACTTGCGAGCAAGCAGTTTATCAGGAGGGGATCCCAAGAAGCAGAAGTGGGGGAGGGACAATAATGGCGACAGCTGGTTAAAAGTCAGTGAAAATGTGCATTTGTTGAGCTGATTCACACTTTGGGCAACTGAGGCTCAGTCCCAATTGTGGGTCCGCATAAACCTCACCTTAAATTATCCCTCTGAAGCTGGATATGAGACATTTATCCACCAAATCCTGTCCCCCATTGGTTGAGCATTAAACCTCTGCACTTCCAAGCTGCCCCACTTTGGAAAAGAGCCTGAGGCAGAAAAGCTGAGACACTCAGTGGACAGGGGTGGTGGGACCCAGCAGGGGGTGGGGGTGGGGTTGCCCCTGTAGCCACAACACAAAGCCCATGTGGGACAACTGAAGAGGCTTTCTGTGTACTTCCTTTCCAAAGGTAGGTCCCATTATATTCCTCATTTTCAGAGGAAGAAACAGAGACAAGGAAAGGTCAATTATCTTATTAAATTATCTTATTAAAGCGACAGAAATGGCTGAAATTCGAACATGAGTTATCCAACTTCTGTGTCTAAGCTTTTAAGCACGTGAAAATATTGTTTATAATGACACTTCCGAAAAGGAAAAAAAGAGCAACCATTTGGGGACGGGGGAGTGAGGGAGAAACAATAGTAGGGAAGATTTTATATAAACACTCCCTTCTTTTTATGGAAAAAGAGAAAGAGAGCCAATCTGGCTGTAGATTTCAAAAACTCTGAAAAAATGTCTCCTCATGACTTGACACAGAATTACAGACCATTCCCTACCCCCAAACACCCAAATAGACATACATATTTAAAGGGGCATATATTGCCCATTATTCCAATGGAAGCCCATTGGGTATTGAAGCTACTGATGCTCCAAACCCCAGCTCTGGAAAAGCCGAGGACCTGTTGTTTAGTGCAATCCTTGATGCAGTCTATCATTCTTCCTGGTTGGAATTTTTAAAAAGCGCCCTTCTCTCGGAAACAAAACAAAAATGTTTAGGATAACGTTAAAGACAGATGACATTTAGAGAGATGAGCAGAGCTGCTGTGCCCGTGTTTAGCTGGTCTACCGACAGAGCGAATGAGAATTACAATCTGGGATGAATTTATTAACCAGCCCCTCGTAGTGCCGGGAACGTGGGGTACTATTCTCTGTGTGAGGTGCCAGCCATCTGGAGAGCTAAGCAGAGCTGGAGATCAGACACGCTCAGCTCCTGTCGGGTTCCAGGTGAATGATCTCCAGGGAGGCGAGGGGAGACTTCCTGCTCCGATGATAAAGATCCTGAAATGACGTGGTTCCTCTCATTAGAGCTCTCCTGGCTTTATCTCTGCAGTGTCACGCCCTGTGCTCACTCCCAATTTGATGTCACTGGAAGGTTCTATAAGTGAATTTGGAGCTTCTGAGTCATGACTGAGACCCAGCAGGCTGCTCTCGCGCTCTGCCTTGGGCCCTCCTGTCCAAGAAGCTCTCTCAAGCGTGCTGTCTGCCCTTCTTTCAATGAGACGGGGAGGGGACGCGGGACACACTTCCTGCGGGGACTTTGTAAATAATGATCAGGAAGCCACTACCTATCGTCTTCTACGAGTGGGAGAAAAAGAAATAAGAAATGCCTGAAAGGTCCACAACACCCAAGAAGAGAGAGCACATGGGTTACAGAAGTAGAGGCGACGGTGATTGCTTCCATCACGGGACGCTACGGAAGCCATTGCACCTTGCGGCAATCCCAAGGGGTAGTGCCATTCGATAAAGCCTGGGCCAACCAGGCGAAACGAATTTACAAGTCTTTAACGGGGGCTTCAGGTATTAAAAGGATTCTGACTCGTAAAATCCCACATATACCCAACACGTGTCACGATCGCTTTTCTTTCCTCTCTGTTTTACACACGGCACACTCTCCAGCACCCTTTTCCTGAAATTTCCCAGAAACATTTGTTATGATCACTCATTCAACAGGTATTCCCTCCCTTCCCTCTCACACTGCGGGACGGGGAGGCTTCCCACCCTTACTGATGCTGGACCGGGCTCTGTGACTTGCTTCGGTCAGTAGAATATTAGCAGATGCAAAAGGAGCCGAGGCCTTCAGTTTATTTGTGGGTTTTGGCTTGACCCCTTTTGCTCAGTTGATCTACATTGACGGCACATCTGGGTACTTTTCTGCTCGGCCCCGGATCAAGCATAAACCTTGGAATCAAGCCCAGGGAGCCCACAGTCCGAAGTAGAACCACCTGGCTGAGCCCAGCCCCCATCAGCCTGCCCGCAGACGACAGCAGACCCATGTGCAGAAACATTTGTTGATAGTCATTGAATTCTGAGCGACCTGTCCTTGGCCACTGTGTCTCTTTGTCCTTCTCTTTCATTCTTTCTGATTCTAATTCACAAAACCCCAAAAGGATGGCATCCCCCCTTCAGAGGAGAAGAAGGCGAGAGAAATGCAACCAAGGAAAATCAGAATCTTCTCCAAGACACAAAGAAAGGAAAAAAGGCTGGAACCCTTCATGGGTTAGTAACTGCTGAATTGTCACATACATCCTAACAGCTACCGTGTTGTTGTTCTGTGACAGGCACTGTGTTAAACACTTTATAAACTCAAACATATTGTATCCACCCAGTATCCCAAGGAGTCAGAATAAATATCACCATTTGACAGAAAGAAAACCGAGTCTTCCTAAGGTCGCCTATCTGGTTACCAGGTGCCAGAGCGGGGATAGCAACTCAGGTTTAGGCAAATCCCATCTTTGTGAGCAACCTAGACAGTGAACCAGTCTTAAAATGAAATGCTGTTCTTTAATGTAACAAATTGGCAAAGATTAGAAACACTCCAACGCTGAGTCCTGGCACACGTATGAAAGCGGCATTCCCATAAAATACAGGTGAGAATGTAAATTGGCTCTCACGTTCTGGAAAGCAACCCGGCAATATTTATTAAGAACCTGAACATTCGCCTGCCCTTTGAACCAGTAATCCCACTTCTCTGATTACATTCTAAGCAACCCATCAGAGATGCTGCCAAAGATTCACGTTCAAGGTTGTTCTTCAGGATGTTGCTTACCCCGGTGAAAAATTGAAATCAATTAAACTGTAGAATAGTTGCAGAATAGTTAAATAATGAGTACGGCTGTGGTCTGGAACGAGATGCAGCTTGTGAAATATGATTCAGAATCATATTTTAGCCATGGGAAGAAAGGTTCGTGCTCTGGGCTGAATGTGTGTGTTTTCTCCACCCAAATTCGTGTTCGGAGTCCCTCCCCTCCCAAGGTGATGGTGTTAACAGGTGGGGGCCATGGGAGGAGAGTAAGTCCTAAGGGTGAAGCCCTCATGGCTGAGATTAGTGCCCTTGTGCATGGGAAGCCCCAGAGAGCTCCCGTGTCCCTTCCCCCACGTGAGGACACCACAAAGGGTTGCCACCTACAAATCAGGGACTAGAGTTCACCAGATACTGAGTCTTCAGGCAAACGGATCTTGGATTTGCCAGGCTCCAGAGCTGCGAGACATAAATTTCTATTGTTTACAAGTCAGCCGTCTCAGGGATTTTTTTTTTTTTTTTTTTTTAAAGCAGCCCGAGGGACGCCTCGGTGGCTCAGTTGGTTAAACAGCTGCCTTCGGCTCAGGAACATGATCCCAGCGTCCTGGGATCGAGTCCCACATCGGGCTCCTTGCTAAGCAGGGAGCCTGCTTCTCCCTCTGCCTCTGCCTGCCATTCTGTCTGCCTGTGCTCGCTCGCTCTCCCTCTCCCTCTGACAAATAAATAAATAAAATCTAAAAAAAAAAAAAAAAAAAAAAGCAGCCCGAACGGCTAGGAGAGTTCGCAATACTATGTAAATGGGTGGGGGAGACTAGGATGGACAACTGACTATAGTAATCTGACTCCAGTTTTGGAGAGAGAGAGAGAGAGATCCTGAGTATGATACTACAATAGAGAAAGCATTATTTCTGCATGATGATGATTCTTCCTATGGGATTTTTTTTTTTGTACTTTCTAAACATTTTTTGTATTTTTCAAATTTTATCGAATTAAGTGAATATTACTTTTGTACCTAGAAAAGCATACTTAAAAATATATATTTTTTGGAACAGCCAGCCACTATTTTCCCCATCAAATATCAGCCCCCATAAAGACAGGATTCTTAATCTGTTTGTTCACTGACATGTGCCCAGAATAGTGTCTGGCTCTTCACATGTGCTCAGCAAATATTTGTTGAGTGAACAGAAGGTACAGCCTGCAGTGTAGGCAAATCTAGGATGGATGCTGAGATTACCCCAGCAACTGCCCTCAAAACAACCACTTTAAAAGGCTGGGATGTTCTGCGGGCCAGAACTTCGTACAGGACACAGTGCTTATCTTGCTCCTTGGTGTCTGGGGCCTTTGCTTGGAAGACATGATGATCCGGAGGCGACTGGGAATGTTAAGAGGAGGAATCATCTAGAGGCTTCTTTCACGTGTCTGCTGCCTGGGATGGGATGAGTCAGAGGCTGGGCTCAGCTAGGACTCTCAGCGGAAATGTCTACACACACGCCGTGTCTCCTCCGTCCAGCTTGAGCTTCCGCAGCGGATTTTGCACAAGCGAGAAATGAACGTTCACTGTGCTAGGACATTGCTACTTTGGGATCTGCTGCTTCAACAGAGCCTGCCACATTCTGGACCAGTGCTGGACCAGTGCAAGGATTCTCCACTACAGAGCTATACCATGGAAGGAGCTACAGCTGAATTTACCTTGTCTTCTTGTCTCTGTTAGCCTGGAGGTCAGCCTGAGCAATGTCTTTCTGTTCCATCATGGGCAGTCTTTGCATAGCAGAGCTGCTGCCCACGGAGGCACACGACAAATGTGTGACACAGACCAGGATGCCTGCCCTGCTATGTACATGTGTGACCATGGACGGGCTATGGAATCTCTCTGAGACTCAGTTTTCTCATCTGCAAAATAGGAATGATGATGTCATCGCTGGTCTCAGGATTGTTGTAAGAATGAAATGAGATGAGGCATCTATTATATGGAAGTTGGCACCAAAAAACGTTCCTTAAATGTTCATGTTGTCTTCGTCCTGCTGTTACACGGGGCTCACAATCTCTTCATTTGATGACTAGGGCGGTGTCAGCCATGCACAATTCAAAGAAAAAAAAAATGGTCAACCGGTTCAGAATGGATTTAGCATGTTTCCTGTGGTTTGGGTCTGGGGGAGGGGGAAAAAGGACAAAAGAGGGGAAGGAAGTCCTAAAGCCATAGGTAAGAAGTGAGGAAAAGACTTCCCCTTCTGATGAATTAAATATCCACTTCTTTATATACCGCCCGGTTCCATAGGAGAAGAGCAAAGGCAGATTTCATACCATCTCATAACTTGGAAACAGAAACAGACACTAAAACAAGAATGGGGATATGAGCAGGAAGCAGAAAGTCGCTCTGTGGGAGCCTCCAGGCAGACTTGGGCCGAGGGTCACAGGAAGGACCTTCCACTCTTGTCCAATCCAGGCTCCGGGCTCCCGGATCACGCCATGTCCAAGGTGAGCCCCCGAGGGCAGGGCGGTGAGCTCAGCTGCTGGCAAAGCTGACTTCAGGATGGGGCCGGGCATGTGCCTAGCCCAGTGCCACGTGTGCTGGCTGAGTCACCCAGAGGTTCCCCGCGCAGCTGTCAGGCCCCACGGGAAGAAACAATGAGAAGCATCCAATTTTTGTGCTCATCACCAATGCTCAGATTCAGAAGAATGTCTAAAAAAAAACTCTCTGGCTTGCACTTTTTAGGCCATTTAATTTTTTATTGTTGAGCGTGAACAATGAAACCGAGCAGTTTCCTGTTTCTCGGCCCCAACCCCCCACCGCTGAGGAATTTGGGTTTAAATTGCCGGAGAGGAACATTTACATTCTATAAATTAGCTTCACTAAAGATGCTTAAGCGTTTATGAAAACATTCCCATTTTATACTCAGCTTTATAAAATCTTAAAAGAAAAAAAAAATCCCAAACCGCCACGAGAAGCTAAGCTGGAAGAGAGAGCAGTCTGCTCAGCGCAAATACGGCAAGAGCTTGGCAAATGAGTAATACGGAATCAGGATTAAGAGGCTGCAGATCATTTATCAGTGACAAGGATTCTTAGCCTCTGTACTCCAGGCCACAGGCTGAATCCTGTGTCTCAGAAGCAATATACAGTATTAACTCATTTATACCCCCCTTCACGCCGGCGGCAGGAAAGCCTGCTGTGCCCCACCTCGGGTGCCGGGGACAGGTAGTTTTGATGTACAGCAAAGGGTTTGGCTTCCGGGGAGACATGGGCTTAAATTCTGCCTTAGCTACTAACCAGCTAGTGACCCGAGACAACGAAATTAATCCCTCAGAGACTCAGTTTCCTCCTCCGAAGACTGGGTATGATAATGACAGGCACTTACTCGGACGGGTAGTTCTCCGGAGAGCTCCGCTTCTGGACAAACGGAATAAAGGCCACGAGGCTACAGAGGCATTCTATCCTGTGTACATTCAAAGAAACGTGTTCGGACACACATGTCCCTTCATCAGGAGGAAGAGTGTGTGCGGAAGAAAGAAGCGAGAAGCTCACCTTCATTTATTTCTACCCCCTTTTCCCCGTATTTTTCTGACTACACCCTGGACCTTCTCTGGCTCTAGGGAAAAGAGGTCACGGCCAAAGGCAGAGAGAGACCGAAGAAATTAATTTTGGCTTGTGATTCTGGGGGTGTTGGCTTAAGAATAATTTTGACTCTTGACTTTATAGGCGTTTCCCCTTAAGCGCTTCCTTTAAAGTCTGTGGCCTTCCCCTTCTGCAGCCCCCTAACCCCTAAGTACACAGTTCTCGTTACCCTCTTAACCCCGGTAGGCAGCAGGCCCAGGAGCATAAGTGCTGGGGCTGTCTTCGCTGCTGGGCCACAGACCCGGTTTCGTAGTCTAACTTTTTTGGACATCAGATACCAGACCCCTGACAAAGACGGTCTGAGAGCCAGCACGGAAGCTCTCGTTCGCTAAAACTTATTAAAGCATCCAAAGGGTTTCCAGCACTTTCCACCTGATTTATATCCTTTCTGTCCATCAAAATTAGGTGATCACCCCGATGGATAAAAATCACATCTGAAGCTCTCTGCTGATCAGCATTTAGAGGTTACTGTTTCTAAGGACGAATACCATATTTAACAATCCTTACTGCCAGCCACGCTATCACTCTTTGCACAGTTTCATCTTTAATATGACACATTTATTCTCATTGCATTTCATCACAGCCTCAACGGACAATGGCTTAGCAGAGAGGCAGTGCTTGCTTAGGGATGTGCTAGACTAACATTTCCAATAGAACTTTCTGGAATGATAGAGGCCTCCTCTATCTGTGTTGTCCTACTAGCCAGGTGTGGCTATTAGCTACTGGCCCACATATGGCAATAACATTTGACATGGGACTGGTACAGCCAAGAATCGGAACTATAAAGTATATTTAGCTTTAAGTAATTTACATTTGAATATCACTGTCCTTCATGGCTATTTGCTACCACATTAGCGCAGTGCTAATAATATTACCCACTTGGGACTTGTGCTGGGCCAGTGTTGTCTAATGGAAAAACAACGCGAACCACAGACGTAATTAAAATTTTTCTAGTAGCCACACTCAAAAAAAGGAGAAAAAAAGAAATGAAATGAATTTAAATATACCCTTTATTATTACTGACACCTCAAAATACTATTATTTCAACATGTAATCGATAAACTATTAATGATATACTTTACATTTTTTTCATACTAAGCCTTCAAAATTCAGTGTCTATTTCATAGTTACAATATAACTCAGTTCTCACTAGCTATATTTCAAGTGTTCAACTGCTATATGTGACCAGTGGCTGCCATATTAGACAACACAAGGCAGATATTAGCCCCCCTGGGGCTAACTTTTCTACCTGTAACATGTTTACAGCAACTGTAACTTAAAACACTCTTCTATTTAACTAGGGACGCTAAAGAATTTTTTAACACAAAGGATTAAACACAAAACCAAACTCACTGCATTCATTTTTACCAAGGCCTACAGAGCTATGCAAAATATTTAGTGTTTCCTTTCTTTTCTAACTATGTTTCTTGTTCTTTTGCTTTGAATTAAATAAATTCACTAATTTCACTAACATGTCACTATTTACTGCTAATTATACAAGAACAGTTCTACAACTTGAAGAAATGCAATGTGATTGTGTATCAACATGCTTAAGCTCAGGGTCTAGTAATTTCCATATCAATAATTTCCATTAGTGTAATGGGACACAATAGAAACTGCTCCAAGAATGAAAATGTGTAATGAAAAAAGCAATCAGAGAATCGCTTGGCAGCAAAGTAGGTAACCAATAAGCCAATGACCTGATCAATGGGTAGTAGGTACATTAAATGCAGACGATGATTCAAGAGTGTCCATTAGCAGAAATTTTAACAAATAAATTACATAAAAATAATCAATACAGCTGGCTGACAGTGTAACCTGTAATAGCGGATTCAGAGGCAATTGCAAAGATTTGCGATGCGCACACTTGAATGGCTTCTTAAGTTCATCATTGCCAACGACACCTCCTCCTCCATCTTGAGTCCCTTCTTTAATGCTTTTTCTAAAGTAGGTTGTTGTTTCATCCTTACCACGCGCTCATGAAAAATGGATAAAGTCAGTCATGTGGGTCTTCTGTGTCTCCTGGACACACCTTGCTGAAACATGCTCAATATTTGTTCATGGCTTTGGAGGCAGGAGCCATGACGGTACAGCCTTGGCTTTGGAAGACAGAGACAGAGACAAAACTTGAGAGGGAGGTAGCACGGGAGGCGGGGGCAGTTATAAAGGCTGGATAGCTGCCTTTCAAACTTGGACAGGAAAATTGTTCTGTAATGGTTGTCCACAGCGTCAGCCTGGCTCTCCACCGGAGAAGGAAGCAGAATACAGTGCTTGTGGTCTTGGACTCAGCCAGAGGAATCAGAATCCTTCCTTCCACGTTACAACAGTTCGCATCGTTTGATTTTGTTCATCCAATAAGCGTTGATGCATTACAAACTTAGCAGACTGGGAGAAGACAGGATAATGATACCACTATTATGTATTATTTAGCGGGTATTAAGCTTTCATTTGCTTCTCCGACAGAAGCAGGATTGTGCTTTGCTTAGGAAAGCAAGCAGGACTGGGCTGCAAGTCATCCTCACTTGTGAAAGACGTGCCCTGCCTTCAAGGGGTTTGGTCCCAGGATACACGCAGGGAACCCAGAAGCCTCTTGTGTCTCTCCTCTTTTTACTTTGCACACTGTGTGAGAAAGGAAGCAGAGGGCTACCTTTACTGAACACCAGCTAGGTATCAGGAACCATGCTAAGCACAGGTAAGTAATACCTTTATTGCTCCCCTCCAAGAGTGTTGCTAGTGCTGGAAAAAATACATTATTTTAAACATAGAGAAGAGAAAACCCATTGGCACTCCCAGTAGCAAAATCCCGAGATTCCAGAAGACAAGTCAGTAGGGCCCTTTGATGTTTTTTATTCCTAACAGAGAAATTAATCTAGAGGTGGGGAGGTGAGGCTATTTGCTGCCCCTCTTTAATGCTAAGGCAAAGGATTAAGGCACTTAAAGTGAGATCAGAAAAAGCAAGAGACACCTTCCTTTCAAAGCAGCAAATACTATTAGGTCTTAGGAGGTACAATCAGAACACTTCTTTGGGGTAATTTCTGGAAAAGGGAAAGAATCCATTAATTATGCATGTAAAAGTAAGCAACACATTTAATGCTTTTAAGAGAATCTATGAAGTAACTATTATTAAAGGGATGTTGAGGATAATAATTTTAAAGGTAAAATCCTAATTCATAGTGATATAAAATTGAACATGCATTATAGATTTTAATTCATTCATTCATTAGGGACCCACTAAGATGATAGAACAGGTTGAAAGGAGGATTAAAAAAGCAGGTACCTACCCAGACAGGCTGATACAAATTTGCTTCACAGATGCAGAACTGGCTGGAGGAAGGATGGTGGAGACAATTTCCAGAACTCACTTGCACATTATGGTAAGCAGAATCCTGAGATGCCTGGCCCCTGGGGCACACATCCCAGATCGTCCCCTCCCCTTGAGGATGGGGGGGGGGCTGTGGATCTAGTGGATTTCTCCCCCTGATTAGATTACAGCAGGTAACAGAGGTGAAGGGATTTTGCAGATGTAATTACATCTCCAAGACTCTGATTTAATCAAAAAGAAGATTATCCCTGAGTGGCGCTGACTTAATTAATTGAACTCTTAAAGGCTACTGGACCCTTCTTGAAGGAAGAGGTGTTTTGTTTTGTTTTGTTTTAAGATTTTATTTATTTATTTGACAGACAGAGATCACAGGTAGGCAGAGAGGCAGACTGAGTGGCGGGGTGGGGGAGGGGGGAGGCAGGCTCCCCGCTGAGCAGAGAGCCCGATGTGGGGCTCGATCCCAGAACCCTGAGATCATGACCTGAGCCGAAGGCAGTGGCTTAACCCACTGAGCCACCCAGGTGCCTAGGAAGAGGTTTGAAGTATGAGAGATTCTGCTGGACTTTGAGAAGCACACTGCTGAGCTGGAGAGGACCACGTGATAGGGAATGGGGCCTCCAGAACCTGAGAAGTGATAGCCAGCAAGAAGGCAGGGACCTCAGTCCTCCAACAGGGAGATGAATTCTGCCCTCCTCCTGTGAGCTAGGAGCCGAAACCTGAACCACAGAAGACATCAGTGTGCTGAAACTCTGGGCAGAAGACCCAGCTAAACTGGGCCTGGGCTCCTGACCCCACAGAAAATCCAAGATCCTCCATGTATGTTACAGGAAGCTATTCAATTTGTGGTAGTTTATTAAACAGCAATCGAAAACACATACACTTGTCTACAGAAAAGAATTCTTTGCAGGCTATGTGCAAGCTACAACTTACAATGTTGCCAAACAGCTCAAGGCAATGCAAAGTGCAGAGACCCCAGAATCAACCTGGGAGACAACACCTAGGTTTTTTCACTGGATGCATCCAGCCCTCCATCTGGTCCTTACCATGAGCAATATTTCATTCGGTAAACCGCCTGTTTCACCCATAATATTGCTTGATTTTATTTTTTATTTGAAGAAAATCTTTTTGTTTTTGCCTGGAATGGATTTAGACTACCCTTTAATTTGTTTTTCTGGGCATGTGAGGGGGTAGGAGGAGTGGCTCCCGACCAGGAGTAACACAGTGGAAATCTACAAAGGCTCCAGAAAGCACCAGCAAGGCTGAGCACGATTTAGCAGTCACTGCTAAGCAAATGGAACTGGGCAAAATCCAACCTGGACTATGAGGGTGATGTTCCCCGTGCAGTGAAAGTTGAGGCTGACTTCATCCGGGCATTCATTTATACCCTCAACAAACAAGTCCAGTGCCCATCTGGTTCTAGACAGGGAGGTAGTGGCCAATGGACATGCCATGATCCCCCACCTCACAGAATTTATGTTATAAAGGAGCAAAATATAATGCAGATTTGGAGATCTATATTGAAAAGTACCATGGAGGCACTGGGTGGCTCAGTGGGTTAAGCCGCTGCCTTCGGCTCAGGTCATGATCTCAGGGTCCTGGGATCAAGCCCCGCATCAGGCTCTCTGCTCAGCAGGGAGCCTGTTTCCCCCTCTCTCTCTGCCTGCTGCTCTGCCTACTTATGATCTCTCTCTCTCTCTCTGTGTCAAATAAATAAATAAAATCTTAAAAAAAAAAAAAAAGAAAAGAAAAAAGAAAGAAAGAAAGGTACCAGATTTGGAGAACTACAGAGTTGACCCTTGTGGCTACCCATGAAGACTTTCCTGAGGTTAAAGGTTGAGACCACACCCCTGTGGTAGAGTTTCAGAGATAATTGGGTTGCTAATCCTCCCAGGAAGCAGATCCAGGCATAGAGAAGGAGGGCGAGGACTCCAGGTCCTTAACGGGTGGATGCACAGGGGCCAGACCCGTAAGGAAACACAGATTTCATCCCTTGCATTGGATTTCACCTCTGCTGCCACAAGGAGGCTGCCTAGCTACCCCCCCCCCACCATAAATAAATCCAGAAAAGAGAAGATAATACGTTATGTTCTAGTATGCTGCTCTGTCGACCTCTGCACTTAGTAGTAATAATGACAGCTTACCCGTGGAAGCATTTTGTATATAGTAACTTAATGTTCACAATAGCCCACAGAGGTAGGTCTTGTTATTATGCCCGTGTTACAGATGAGGAAGCTGACGCAGGGAAAGGTGAGTGATGTCTCCACGGCCGCACGGCTAGTGAGTGTGAGAGTCAGGACTCACGCCCAGACAGACTGGCACCAGAGTCCTCGCTCCTAACCTTCCCAGGGAGAACGTCTTCGGAATAAGGGTTCCCTTGGGCATGGGCAGGAGCCCTATCTGGGAGGAGTCCTCAAGCATAGCCTGCCTTGCAGTTTACCTCGATTACCCCTAAGCTCCAGGATCCTCAGTAGCAGGAGTCCCTGTCCGGCGGTCCTACGGGAAGTGAAGGGATTTTTGTCTTCTCCTCCAGCCACAGTGTGGGGGGCATGCTGACTGTACCCCCAGGTAAGACTAAGTTATTTTACGGCCCTTGCAAATCTCTCATCTACTTCAAAATACCTCTTTCCTTATCTCTGAGCCTCTGCTTTCTCCTCCGGTTGTTCTGCCGTAAGCATACACTGCTGATCTCCCCACTGGGATCCGACCCCAGGGGGCACGAGCAGTGATAGCAAGCCCTCCCGCTGCTGCCCACCAGCAGTCAGCCACCCCAAGGAAGATGGAGGGTTTCAAGTTTCCTGTTGACAGTCACCGTCCCGTGGGGAGCTCTCTGGGAGAAATTAAAGACTGGCAACTAATTAACAAGGGCTCGGTTATTTTACAAGGGAGAACAATGGTTCCTCTGACCACTTTGGATTCATTCCGTCTCTGGTTTCCTTGGAGCATCATAAAAGGATCTGTGTGTGTGTGTGTGTGTGTGTGTGTGTGTGTCAAGAGAGTGGATGGAGAGAAGCGCCCGGGGCAAACAGGAGAGGAAGTTTCTGCCGGGTGGGTCTTCATCCGAAAGTGAGTTATGCCCAGCACTTGGTATTCAGCTCCCAAGCTCCTGTGTCGGTGTCTGCCCTGCCCGAGGCAATGACAATGACCAGTTGCTGAGGCTGCTTTCTCCCCTTGTCAGAAGATCTTTGCCCCCGAGTTGTGGTCCCTGTGCAGCCTTATGCTTGCCTCCATCTTTTCCCTTTAGAGCAACTTGCTGGAAGAGCTGTGTAGGCAATCAGAGGTGCCGGCTGACCTGCCTCTGGGAGGGAAACACTTGAAGAATTTTCAGGGGCTGACTCTGGAACTCAGGGTTACTAGGGCTCTCTGGCGGGTGGGAACCCAGCCCTGCTGCTTTTCATAACTTCACCCCTCCCCTCCCCCTTCTCCGTCACGTGATTTCAGAAGACTTAGAGCCCTGGCTCAGGATTGGGGCATGTGATTTGGGCTCAGCCAGTCAGGGCATGGCATTCTCTTGGCTGCCAGTTACTGGTTCATTGGTATCCTGGGACTTAATTGGAGCCATTTAGAGAGGCAATAAGACTTTCTCTGCAAATTCTAGGAAGGAGTTTTTTGTTTTGTTTTGTTTTGCTTTGCTTTGTTTTTTCAAGATTTTACTTATGTATTCGATAGAAAGAGATCTTAAGTAGGCAGAGAGGCAGGCAGAGAGAGAGGAGGAAGCAGGCCCCCCACCAAGCACAGAGCCCCACAGGGGACTCCATCTCAGGACTCTGAGATCATGACCTGAGCTGAAGGCAGAGGCTTAACCCACTGAGCCACCCAGGCGCCCTAGGAAGGAGATACTTACTCTCTTCTTGCTGGACTCTATTGAAGTGTGAAGCCGGAGCCCCCCTAACCTGCTTACTGCCAAGAGGGAGCAGTGGTCTTAGAATGTGGTCAAACCCAAAAGAGAACAAGAGAGGCGCTGACTCTTGAGTACAGTGCTTGAGCTCTGGGGTCAGCCTATGTCTGAGCAAGTCCTGTTGCCAGACCCTCCAATACGTGATTCAGTACCATTTACTTCTGGGTCCTGGGTGGCTCAGTCGGTTAAGTGTCTGCCTTCGGCTCAGTTCATGATCCCAGGTCCTGGGATGGAGCCCTGCCCTGGGCTCCCTGCTCAGCAGAGAGTCTGCTTGTCCCTCTCCCTCTGCCCCTCCCTCTGCTTGTGCTCTCTCTGACAAATAAATACATAAATAAATGAAATTTTTAATATCATTTACTTTGGTCCTACAGTGTCTTGGGTTGGCTTTGGTTTCTTGCAACTGAAAGAGTTGCCTGTCTCCCTATAGGGAAAACTGAGAGGAAGCTTCCAGAATAAGAGCTGCCTGAGGAAGGGACTGTTCACAGCCCTTCAGCCGGGAAAGTGATCCTCACCTGAGGGTGTATTGGTCCCTTCATGTTTATCGTGAGAAAGCAAAATCTGCAAAATATGCTTTTAGAGCCATTAGCCTTTCCATTCCCTTCCGTCTAAAACTGACGTTTTTATGGGGGGGGAATTTTGTCTAGTTTATTATTCAAGTTATTGCTGGGCCTACCTTAAAGTGAAGAGACATGGGTTGAAAATCCTCAGTAAAAGTCTTCATGTCTTTTTTTTTTTTTTTTTTTTTTTTTGGTCGCTGTGCCTTTTAAGTGCTTATGGTATGCTCTCAATTATACCATCTTTTTAGCTAAGAGATGGTATATGGAGACGTTTGGCAGGAGACCCAGAATCACCTGAATCCTGCCTTGGCCTACCAACACCATCCCTCTCCCTTGCCCCAGGGGAGCCCTAAGTAAGTAAGTTATTTTTAGAGAAAGCTTCAGTCCAAAACCTTAATGGAAATTCAAGCAAGTGAGGTTGGATCTCATGTTCTTTCTCCTCACTGTTCAGTTCCAATGCTTAGATATAACCAGTCAGTTGACCTAGACCTTCCTTTTCTGGGAGCGCTAAACCTGGAAACTTAACTGCTGGGTTTGCTGATACCGGGTTAGGATAAACAGCTCCGTCTTGGGCCCAATCTGATTACTTTGGCCAAGCTAAGAATTCTGAATCTGCTTCCAGTAGGAGGATGAATGTGTGTCCAAGGAGAGAGAAAGTGAAAGTGTGGAAGAGGGGCATCTAGGGCTGTCCCTGCCTTTCCGGCCACAAGGCAGGCAGAGAAAAAGATGCTATTCCTATGTTACCTATGCTATAACCTTCCTTCTGTTGAAATGTCCACCTTTGGAAAACGTGAGCCAATAACTGTCTTGAAATTCATCAGATCTGTAGTCTCTCAGAGCAGAACAAAGCAGGCGGTAAAATGAGAATTTCTGAAAGCTTGTTCTTAATTATATGATCAAATTCGAATAATGCAGGCTAAGATAACAAATCACCTCTAGAATTTCGACAGCCTAACACAGTACAAGTTTACTTCTTTATTCGTGTATCAATCTCAGGTAGATCCTTCTCACTGGTGGGCTGCTGTCCTATCCTTAGTGATTTAAGAACTCAAGTTCCTTCAGTGTCTCTAAATCTCCACTTAAGTTAATGGCTTTCAGCTTCCATTGTCCTTTGTCATGACCTGATGAGCCTTAAAAATGATAATACGTGGGTCTCACCCTAGAAGATTCCAATTTCACTGGTTGGAGTAACAGCCTGGGTACCCATACATTTAAGACACCCCCCAGAGGAGTACGAAGGGCAGTCAGTATTTCACTAAAGCGTTCCCCTAGGGCAGTTATTCCATGCCTGATTCCCAGACCAGCAGCAACAATGTTTGGGAACTTATACAACGCGCAAATTCTTGGCTCCCGGCCAGATATGTGAAATAAGAACTCCAGGGTCTTGCCCAGAAAACTGTGTTATAATAGCTTTCCAGTTGATTCCATTGCATATTCAAGTTTGAGACTCACTCTCCCAGAGCCTCAATATTCTCTGCATGCAGGTGGAAGGGGAGAGGGGGAGTTTAAAGAAGCACACCTGCTACTTAACTACCTTGGACTGGCAATGACCTCACACGGTCTCTTGACAATATCTAGTCACGTGGGCCTGGCCAGAGGCAGAGAAGACTGGGATTTGGGACCCTCACTGAGCAGCCTGTTCCTGCCATAATCATACATTCTAGAGTTGTCTGGAATTCCACACGGATTCGGGATGGAAGAAAAATAAAAGGCAATTCTAAGTTCTATAGGTAACGTAAATGGGCATGGTTCCTAGGTCATAGGAGTTGAGACTAAACAAAAACCTGGAAGAAGATATGCAAATTACTTGTTTTGATAGAGAAGAGAGTTTAGTTCCTTTGGAGAGAAAAATCAACACGTAAGAAATTCACAAATTTATAAGCAACATACCCTGTCTTGTAACAGTGATTTTTCATTAAAGGGATAAAATCTCTTGAGTTCTCATTCTGATTAGATCTCTCTGTGATTCACTTGGTTTCCATTCACTTCCCCCACCAGCTCAGCAGCAACTCTGAGAAAGAGATGAGAGATTATGGATCTGTAGGCACAAGGTCTTTTCAGAAGCCAACCTAGAAGAATCTCCCCACCTAAGCCTCCACTGTACTGTGACAGAGAGAACAGAGATGTTAAAATCAAGTGGTTTGTGGTTCATGTCCTGGCTTTGCCATTTCTTTCCTGTGTAACCTCTGGTGAGATGGTCAAGCTCTCTGGCCCTCAGGTTCCTCTTCTGTGAAAGAGTTAAAAGTCCTGGTTTGTAGAATTAACTGGGATGACTACATGAAATAATAAAGGTGCCTTAAATATCTTAGGTCTTCTAAACCCCACTCTTCTCTCCCAACCTTCAGAGAGGGAATAGAACAGTAGAACCTATGCAGATGACCTGGGCCAGATTCTGGTCTCCATTCCTGAAGAATGCCTTGTGTTGTGCTTGGGCTGCCTTGTGATAGCAGAAATAATTCAAGCCACTGTTATCCCCAATAGGACACATCCAGGAGAAGAACTTAAGATGCTTTGAGGTTGTCTGAGGAAGCTGAGTTCAACCCATTCTCAGTAAAGCTATTTATAGTGAGAAGCCTTTCAAGTCAGGCCTGCCTTTCCAGTCTGCCTCACTGGCAGGGTGATGGGTCCTGGGCTCTGTTACACGTTGCTTGTGGTTTCTACCTGCTCTGGCTTTGGTGGTTTTTTCCATTCAGACCAGATGCCATGGGGACCATATGGTTCCAGAGAGCTAAGAAGCAGCGGCTGTCCGGGGGCTTTGTGCTGTCTGTGACACTTCAGAAAGTGACTCCATTAACCAGGAGGACTGAACAAAGAGAACCTGTGACTACTTCATCCGTTTGAGAGCAGAGACAACTCTTGTCATTTGAATGGTTGAAACATGGGCCAACCAAACCCCGAAAAGCTAAAGTCTAATTTGGACTTCATGATTCCTTATAGAGGTCAAGTGACCAGAAAGGGGGGTGGAGAGGAGGAGATACCAGGCAATTACCAGCACTTAAAATTTTGTGCATCCAAAATAAAGTTGATCATTCCTAAAGGTTTTAATATCCAGATTTCAGGGCCAGTTCTGAGCTTGTAACAATACAGTGACAATGGTAATAAACTCATATAGGTTCAGTGCCTTCCAATCTATAGAACATTTTTTAGGGGTAGGAAAGCTGATCCTTCCCATTTCCTGGGAGCACATATGTTATCACACTTCTTTGTCTTGGTCAGAGATCCTTTCGTGGCCTGGAACATATACCCACTTCAAGGTGCCAGCTGCATATGTGGGAGTCGACGGCAGACAGCACCTCCTATGAAAGGCAGCCCGGCATCCAAGTGGTATTTTTCTCCCCAGTCTTGCCTGAAGCTAGAACTTAGCAATCGATTCTTGCTGCCAAGTTTACAACATGGTCCGGATGGTGAGAGCTCTACAGAACTCGTGTGAAAGGTAATCCACCTTCCCCGCACCCGTGCAGCTGCTCTGAAATCCACAAGGACACGTCCCTACACGAAGTCCTCCGGATATTGTCCTGAGATTGTCGCATATCATTAACACAGTTCAATTCTGCAACTTAACTGATTGGAAAACCTGATTCCATGGCAAATTTGTTTCTGGCAACGGCATCAGCATCTTCCCCAAATATATTAGAGTTGCCGTTGACAGATGGTTTGAGATGGGCCCAGGGAGGCTGTTGACAGATCTCTCGTAATGGATCTTATTACACTGACATATCTAAAGAACATCCCGTGGGAAATGTCTTCACAGACCTGGAGGGTGACGGAACAGGATGGAAGCCCTTCAAGAGAACTGCCAATAAAAAGACTGAAAATGGACACAGCCTTCTGGAGGATATTTGACAGTGTGTATTGAATCTTAAAACATTCATACTCCTTGACCCTGTATTGGTCTTTTCAAGTTTTACTTGAAAGTGCAGCTCAGACCTGTGTGCAAAGACTCATGGGTAGAGCTTTTTGCTGTGGCATTAGCCATAGGATAATGAAGAACTGCAAATCATCTGAATCCTGAAATTTGGATATAAACACTGGTTATATTTATTATATATATATATATATATATATATATGAATAAAATATATACCGCTTACTGTGATAATAGGAAACCAGGTGAAGAGCTGTTTGGGTAGGGTGATCTAAGTTTTGCTAAAGGAAAAAAACAGGCTGGAGAAAACCATTTTCTAAACGTTAATAGTGAGGATCTCTTGATGGTTGATAGGATGAGTAAATTTTCATCATTTGGCGGTTTTTTTTTGGTATTTTTAGTGAACTTCCTGAGAATATGCTACTTGGAAAGGTAATTTATATAAAGAATGATTTATAGAAAATTTTGGATAAGAAAAAAAAATTAGCAAGGACCAATACCCCTATTTAAATTTTGATTTCCTAGGCTGTGTCTTTGTACATGGAAATTTTTAATATAGTCAGAGAGTACCCATAGCTTTGTATTCTGTTTTTTACAATCTAAGTAAGAATAACACTAACAAAATTTGATGAATTGGGAAAATTGCTTGTGTGTGTGTGTGTGAGAGAGAGAGAGAGAGAGAATGTGTGTACCTATACACATACTTTAATATAAAATGTTCATTTAATTGTTTGGAAATTGATAATCAACGTATGTGGGATAGCTCTCTTCACCAGAAAATCTGCTTATCCCCAAATATTTAATTTCCACCTCCTTCTATAGCCAAACTAGTTCTCTGTAGGCTTAAAATCAGGGATATGAAACTAGTCCCCAAATTTTAACCAATTTGGCAGATTTCTGAAATGGACTTTTCTTTTGGAATATAAAATCTGAACACGGGTCAACCCACTGGAGAGAGAGAATAATGGATTTGAAAAACCAATGGCTGAAAAATCTATTAAGCATTAGGAAGCAGTAACAGTGGTCAGATGATTTCTGAGTTAGACACACAAGAAATTGAGGATGACGGCCCAACACAAGAGGCCATGGATATGGCATTGCCTTGGCGTCCGTGATGACGGTAATTGCCAGGGAAATTTAGGAAAGGATGAAGATTTGGTATTTAAAATCAAAATCAGGCCTGACGCAGAAAACCAATCTACTGCCTTCCAGAAACAGTGCAGAACCTACAGTTTTTATTTTACCAAGGCCTGCCTCACACAATTCAAGTCAAAATATTACTTTCATCAGAGAATTATTTTTGTTCTTCCGTGAAAGAGCACAGGAAATATGTTATGAAATTACTTGCCAAGGTCAAGAAATCTCATAATCTTGACAAGAGGTGGTGGGGGGGGGAGAATTGTGCCTTCATCTAGACTAGTAGTCCTCAACTGGGGGCGGTTTTGTCCCTTAGGGAATATTTGGCAACGACCGGAGACAGTTTGGGTTGTCACAACAGGAGGCTTGGGAGAATGCCACTGGCATCCAGGGGGTAGAGGCCAGAAATGCTGCTAAGCCTCCCACAGTGCTCAGGACAGCCTCTCCGACAAAGCATTGTCCCCTCCCTCCAAGTGTCAGCAGTGCCAAGGTTGAGGAACCCTGGCCCAGACAGTGACAAATGATCTGGAAAGAAATGACCAAATGCAAGGTCCCTGCCATCTGTTTTCTACCTGGGGGAGGGGGAGGAGGAGGAGGAGTTCTAGGGGAGGGACTCCTTTCTCCTCCAAGTCCACCTGTGTGTGTCTGGTTCGGTTATCCAGAAGTGTAGGTAGAGAAGGATGACCCCTCACTGCTGACGGCTGAGACCACAGTTGCATCTTTCATCAGAACGAGACGAGAGTGCTCGCTTTGGCAGCACATATACTAAAATTAGAACGAGACGAGAAAATTTAAATATGGTAAAAATCTTGATTTCACCTGAATTTATACAGGCAGAACTCTCAGTTTAGTCATTTTTTTTTTCCTACACAAGGGAAAAGGAGCAAAATACATGGAAGAAAAGGCTTATTTTAGGAACTTCAAAAACATGTCCGAGGGTCAAGTACAAATTCTACCCAATCTCCTGTTTTGTGTTCTGGACAATGGGAATTGGGGTCCAGAAGTTTTAGCCCAAGGTCCAGCCTGATCGTCAGCTATAAAGGATAATTAAATTGCATTGGAAGTAAACTGTACCTCTTTCAGCAGGAAACTCAACTCATGCTTTTCAGTAAGACTTTCAACATCAAGGGTTGACGTAAAAGGATTTTCTGGTTAACTCTCAGATGACCTGGAATCTCCCATTCCCCGGGCATTTTGACAGATTAGAGATTTCCTGTAGTTAACATTCCTTAAGACATTCTTGACACTGGCAAGGTTTTATAGGAAGGGCTACTGACTGTGTTAAAAACTCCGATCCCAATTTCCCCTTTCTACATTTTATGTTTGTAACATTGGAATGCAATAAAATAAGCATGGAACACTTCTGTGTGATTAAGAAAAACAAGGCAGCTCCTTTGTTTTTGAAATCTAGATAAAACAAAACATTCAATAGGTAAGGAAGAGTTAATTAACAGCAAGAGAGGGTAAAATTCTGGTTCCGATTTGCAACATACTCCAGATGGACAATGTTATTATGTCTCCTGTGTCCGTCTGGGGGAGTTCGGAAAGTTTGCTTTAAACATTTGGAGGATAGTCTCGTGAGGCACAAACCACAATGAAGTAATGGTTTTGCCTGAATCCACCTAATCTCGTCCTGACAGGTGCCCACACAGACCGGCAAGGGTTGGGAATAACCTCCCTCTGACGTTATTCCTAATTGGCAGCAGCAGACGGTACGTGAGTCTGAGTATGTGAAAGATGGGCAAAAACTAACACAAAGCCAAACTCTGAAACTCCAATCAGCTTTAATTAGGCAAGAAAAATCAACAGCTTGAGAACATACATCTACTGAGAGGGTGGGACCCACGGGGCTGTAAAGTGTTTCTGGGTCCAGCTAAGGATCTCGCGATGCCCCATCACCTACTGCCTCTGGTTTTTGGGTTTTCCACTTCTATAAATAATGTGTTAAAAATGCCTATTTTGGGGGCACCTGGGTGGCTCAGTGGTTTAAGCCTCTGCCTTCAGCTTGGGTCATGATCTCAGGGTCTTGGGATCGAGCCCCACATTGGGCTCTCTGCTCAGCGGGGAGCCGGCTTCCCCCTCTCTCTCTCTGCCTGCCTCTCTGCCTACTTGTGATCTCTCTCTGTCTATCAAGTAAATAAATAAAAATCTTTAAAAAAAATGCCTATTTTCTGTTCCTGCCAGATGTAGCAATGCTCAGTTTGGAAAGTGCAAAAGGATCCTTCCAAGATCCGGTGCTAGGAGGTGGGAACCACCTCCTGGTCTCTTTCCCTGCATACACAGAATATCCTAGATTGTGCAAATAATCATAGCCAGAGTCAAAAGGCTTAGCCAGAATCTACCCAACAGGACCTCCAGTCAAGGTGCTTTTTAAAAATGTATAAAACACGGAAGAGCGGCAACATCATCAGTTTGGGGTCTCAGACCCAGGTTTGTTATCTCCCCACACAGCTTTCTAGCCGCGAGAACCTGAACAAAATCAGTGTGCTTCTCCGCAGCTTCACGTCCTCACGGGAGGGACGGTCTCATCGTGACTGCTGCAGAGTAGGCGGCGAGGATTAAAGTCAAGCAGACTTGGAAAGCAAACAGTTGGCCCTCAGTCTCCAGCAGGACCCCCGCTCCCTGCCCCGCTGAGCGCCCTGCACCGCCCACAGCTCTGCCCCAGACTTCTTGTTTGTAGGGTGGAGCATTCTGTTCAAATACTTTTTTGGGAAAAGAATGAAAGAAAGTATTAGAAACTGAACCAATAGTGCGGATTTAAATCAAACAGAGCCAACTTTTGTAGCCAGTTCTGGGACAGACTTATGACAGGGATAACTGATTGTCTTCTGTTTTCTACACACGATGTTCTAATGGGAACATGAAGTTCTTAAGGATGAGCCCCGAATGCTGGGGAATCCCCCATTACCCCTGAAACGGGACATCGTGTTCTTGCAGTACTGGTTAGGCCTCTTCGAACCTAGTTTGGATCTGGATTTAGACGGGATGGCGGGGGTGGGGGGAGGGGGTGGCGGTGTAGGGGTGTGTGTGGGAGAGGGGTGGAATGTCAAGGTGTCTCCTGGGGCCAAAACTTGTGTCCATCTCTCCCTGTTCCTATTCCATTGTCACCTTCCCGAGCACCAGCTTTTTCTTCACATCTCAAATGGCATAAAAACAGCTGCCTGACGATTCTGGAGGTTGTTTTTTGTTTGTTTGTTTTTTTCCTTTTTAAGATTTTATTTATTTATTTGACAGAGTGTGCCCACAAGCAGGGGGAGCAGGGGAGGGAGACACAAGCAGGAGCTGAGCAGGGAGGAGGGTGCAGGGCTCAATCCCAGGACCCTGGGATCTGATCTGAGCTGAAGGCAGGTGCTTAACCGACTGAGCCCACCATGTGTCCCAATTCTGGAGGTTCTCTATTATAGTCCCAATCACACGAAGATACTGATGCAACTAGATAGTAGCCCCATCCCAAATTCCAAGGGAAGAGGAGCTGGTTGACCCAGCTGGATCCACTGTGCTCCTCAGTTCCAACTGCCTGTGACCGCGGAGGCAGGAGCCCATCCTACAGACGTGAGGCCCAGGCTTACGCCTGCCATCCTGAGAATTCGGGTAAAGGCGGTGTTCTCAAGGGGTGGGAGAGGAGGAATGTCATTAGGCATAAACACAATAAAGGTATTGTTCCACTTTATGCAGCAGGGATGAAAGTGAATAAATACATTTTAATAGCCAAACTCATAATTGAAAAACTTTTCTGCCTATCTCCTGTTTAAGCCAAAAATTAATTTAAGCCAAATGTATTTTGCCCTACATCCCAACTGTAGCAGACACGGATGGTTGCCACCTAAAAGGCACTTGCCCTTTGTTCTTAGCTAGCAGAATCCCACATTTATTTGGGTGTTCACTCTTCCCTCATAACGGTCATGGTAGGGTTAGTGACCTTATCCCTGGGTTTAGAAATAAGTTGTTCTAATTGTTGCACTGTGATCCCATTTCTTTCCAGTGATTGGCTTAGACATAAGCATAGGACGCAGTGGTAACCACCAAAACATGATGTGGAATCTGTTGAGGGGCCTTCCATGAAGACCTTTTCTCACTGATAAAAAGAAAGCCACAGGAACGCTCCCTATTCTTTTAACACTTTAGGATGTAGGTGTGATGCCTGGAACACTTGCAGCTATCCTGTGATGATGAGGAGACCTAGCATGAGGATGGAAGAGCAGTAAAACAAAAAACTGGGTCTTTGATGACCTCTTTTGAGCCACTGGGTTAATCCACCTGGAATTATTTTACCTCTGGGACTCTTGTTGTATGTATGTATATATGTATGTATGTATTTCAAATTTGAAGTATAATTGGTGTATAACATTATATTAATTTCAGCTGTGCAACAGAATGATTCAATATTTGCGTGCATTGCAAAAGGATCACCACAATAAATCTAGTTAACATCTGCCACCACGCATTGTTACAAATTCTTTTTCTTGTAATGAGAACTTTTAAGATCTTCTCTTTTAGCAACTTTCAGTATGGTGGTGCTATTAACTGTGGTCACCATGTCCTATGTTACAGCCTCGATTATTGTTACTTAATAAAAGAAACATTTCTCTTGTTTAAGTTGAGATGATTTTTTGTTACTGATGTTTTGTTACCCAAACATCCTGATGAACCTCTTAATTAATACAAACCCCAGAGCTACAGAGAAGACATACTTTAGTAAAAGCTGACTTCATAGCTTGCAGAATAATCCTGCAGACGCTTAGGGGAAATGTGGCTTAGGCAACATTGATACAATAGCCAAGAAATCATAAATCATCTCTAAGGCTCCCAGAGCCTTATCAAGACCCAATATTTTGCAAACAGACCAACATTATTTTTGTGTATTTATAAAAAGCAGCTCAAAGGAATGATTTGTTTAGAGTAGGTTCTCTATGGTTCAAAGTCCCTGCTCCTTTCGACAGGGAGCAGGACAAGGTGAAAGCAGTTTCATTGTGGGTTCCGCTTGCTCAAGTTTGATAGGCTATGTTCTCACGACAGTTCTGTCCCTGCAGTGTGTGTCTGTGGTGCTTTGATGTGAGCTGCGTTCGGAGCCTAATACTTGGGGAGAAATGTGCTGAAATTGAGCAAGATTGCTTTCTGCCCAGCTGTTCTCCAAAGGCTCAGACATTTTTAGCACTGAGCGAAGAAGCTTGTATTTGTTTTGACAGTCTTGGCAGGGAGAACAATGGTTGATTATCCCCGCACTTTACTAACAAATAAGAGTGCCTCCAGCAGAGATAAAATATGGGTCTTGACTTGATTGCATTTCATGTCCAAGGGAATTATCTTCTATTCAGTCTGATGTCCTTTCATTAGGCAGTGTATCTCTTTCTTTCTTTCTTCTTGCCTCCCAAAGTAACCTGCGGCTTTCGCTCGGAGAAGCCAGATCCCCCTAAATCACCGTGGGCATGGCGATTTGATTATCATATAGAACATGCATTTTCACTACTCTAATTTGATTTCTTGGAAGCTAAATTTTTTGTTTGTTTGTTTTTAGTCACCCAGATGTGGATGGTTAGTTTCTTCTCTAATTTTCGATCTGCTTGCTCTTGGTATTTGTTTGTGCGGCTGATACCATTTGAGCAAACAGGAGTCTTGGGCTTTCCATCAGAGCTACATTGAAAAGGGCTATCCCGCTTGCCTTTCTTCACCCAGGCAGAGACACATCCTTCATGGAACAATCGTTTTCTTTAAAACAAAGGAAGCGTTCAGTATTTTCATAAAATTATTTCTCTTTCTAGGGGCACGGGGCTGGCTTCCTCATAAAATCATTTCTCTTTCTTGCTCTTTTATTTGCTACTTTCTGGACAACGCAAGGGCATTAGTAGAATACTTTCCCTGCATTTATTCCCTTCTGCCGAGGTAGGTTTAAGAGGCTATTTATGAAGATAAACCTTTCCAGGTAAAAAGGCAGGGGAAGACATTCCAGGTAGGGAGAGGGCCAAGCCTGTGTGCTCCCCCATCTGACCGTTTGTCTCTCTTCCCTGTGACCTGTGAGGTCTAGTAGGGCCTCACCAAGCAGCCCTGCCCTCGGGATATTGGGTTTTGTAGCCAGTGGGAGGTCCTGGCAGGGCACTGCAAGCGAGGTTAGAGCGTTTGGACTGTTTCTTCTCTCCCTCCCCTGCTCTCTCCAAGTCTGCCGTGGCTCTGACAGCAGGGGCATTTTACCTCAAACATTCAGGGTATCTGGAGAATCCCGTCCCTGAGGTTGTGGGACTGAGGTCCCTGTAGGCTGGTTGTCAGAGGAGGACGTCTTTGTCAGCTCCTTAAGGCCACTCGCTCTCATTCTCACAGAGCCCTTCCGTGTTCCAGCGAGAAGCAGTGTCCCAATCTTTTTTGCTCTTCAAATCCCTCTGACCTTAACCTTCTGCCGTTCTTTCCCACTTTGAAGGACTCATGTGACTTTGAAGGACTCATGTGATTACCCGGGGCCCACCCAGTTAACCTAGGATAATCTTCCTGTTTTAAAGTCAACCCATTAGCAACTTCAAGTACAACTACAGTGTCCCTTTGCCCGTGTAATTGAACTGTAATGCCAGGAGCCAAGGTTCCCGGTAGCAGAATTCTGTCTGCTGTAGATACAGATAACACATGAACAAAACTAGCTTCTGGAAAGGACTGAAGGACCTCAAAGAAAGGCCCAGTCTCTGCAAAGGTAGTGTCCTTTCGATTTTGTAGAAAGTTCTACCGTCATCTCTCTTTTTAGAACTTTGTTTCCTCCTCAGTGGAATACAAAATTTGATGTTCTGCCGGTTAGAGGTAACCAGGGTCTTAATAATTTTTCCTTTTTTTAAAAAAGATTTATTTATCTATCTCTCTGAGAGGGGAGGGGAGAGGGAGAGAGAGAACTCTCAAGCAGACTTACCGCTGACCAAACCCTGTGTGGGGCCCAGGCCGCTGAGATCAGGACTAGAGCCGAAATCAAGGGTCAGCCTCTTGACTGACTGAGACACCCAGGTGCCCCAATTCTATTATTTTTAAAGTAATCTCTATACCCAGCATGGGACTCGAACTTACAACCCCAAGATCGAGAATCTTGTGGGCGCCCAGGGGGGCTCAGTCATTAGGCCTCTGCCTTTGGCTCAGCTAATGATCCCAGCGTCCTGGGATCGAGCCCCGCATTGGGCTCCCGGCTCAGCAGGAAGCCTGCTTCCTACTCTCCCACTCCCCCTGCTTGTGTTCCCTCTCTCGCTGTGTGTCTCTCTCTCAAATAAGTAACTAAAGTCTTAAAAAAAAAAAAAGAAAAGAAAAAAAGATCAAGAGTCACTTGTTCCAACTACTGAGCCAACCAGATGCCCCCTGGGATGTCTTTCTTGACTGCCTGGAGCTCTTGTTAATCCAGGGCTAAAGGGTTCATTCTAGATGGTGATTTTTCTCTCAGCTTCTCTCAGCATGGTCAGCAGGTGGTTTACACGCAGAATCACAGGGGTGCCCAGAGACTCAGAGTTGCTGTATTTCTGACTGGGGTCTATATTTCTTTTCTTTTTTTTTTTAAGATTTGTATTTATTATTTATTTGATAGACAGAGATCACAAGCAGGCAGAGAGGCAGGCAGAGAGAGAGAAGAAGGGAAACAGGCTCCCCGCTGAGCAGAGAGTCCAACACAGGACTCAATCCCAGGACCCTGGGATCATGACTCGAGTCGAAGGTAGAGGCCCCAACGCACTGAGCCTCCCAGCTGCCCCTGAGGTCTATATTTCTAATTCACAGTCCAGGGGATTCTTAAGCCCTTAAAGGTAGAACCACACCATTCTCTTCTTCCCCTGTATCATGGCAAAATTCCATCACCCCAACTATCAAGAGAAATGTCACTAACCATTTCCTAAGAGAAATGCCAGGAGCGCCAACAGCGTCTAGCTCATGAGGAAGCCATCTTGGCTGCTACCTTAAGTCAGAGGACTGACTCCAATCCTGCGTGGGAGCCTGGCATAAGGGACGGGGCAAAGAGAGGGAGCTAACATGGCCAAGGAAGTGCTTGCTATGTCCAGGGAAGCAGCTTGTCCACTCTACAGTCAGAGACAGGCAGGTAGATGGGCTCACAGTACAAATTTCCCTCGCTTCACTCTTGGTCCTGAGTCTGGCTTCTCGAACAGTCAGGAGAGAGCTCTCTGACTTCCTGCCGCATCCTAGGAAGCGGAGCCAAGCCCAATGGTAGCTTCAGCCTCAGGAATGTCACAGCACGGGTGCCTCTGGATTTATTGAACTCCCACCTTGAGGACAAATGCGGCATTTTATGGCATCCCATTTACCGTGCTTCCTTCCTGCCGGCTGTGCTCACTCATCTCTTAGCCCAGGCTTGTGGTAAAGTGTGTTGGCACAGATTTGGGTGCAGGTAACAGCTGCCTGGAGGTGCCTGGGATGCTGTGAACTAGGACTCTCGCTCCATTTCCCATTTAGACAGCTGGCCAGCACCCAAGTGATTTTTTTGGATTTTCCAAAAGCACATCTGAAGATGAGAGGAGGGAGAAGGTGGTAGGAATAGGGAGGCAGCTGGGTGCTGAGGGAAAAGGGCTTTGGAGGCAGCAAGCCCCAGACTGTGAACCCACACCTGCCACTTCCTGTGTGGCCCTGGGCAAGTCATTCAACCTCCCTGGGCCTCACTTTGGTTATCATGAAAACGCAGGGCTTCGACCTATTCCTTACAGATCTGTTTTGTGGATTCAATGAATAAGAGCAAAATGTCTGTTAAAATGCTTGTCGTACTGTAGGTCTTCATTTCTGTTAGGATCTTTCCTCCAATATTAGAAACCTGCTTAGTGACTTAGTTCACGGTTCAGTGCCTCAATTTCCCCATTTGTAAAGCCGGGATGACAATAGTACTTCGTAGCATTGTTACGAGGATTAAATGAAAGAGTTTCTGCAAATCTCATTAGAAGAGTGCTAAGCACTTAAAAAGTTTTCAAGAGGCATGTAAAATAAATCACATGCCTACATTGTATCCCCATCTCCTTTAGGGTCATGAGAGACTGGAATAGAGAAGCCTGGAAACCCAGGATCACAAGGTAGGTCCAGTCTCCTTAAGGATAATGAATAACTACCCTTCTGCTTTTGTGGACTGACCTTCCTTTCCTGTCAGGAATGGAGGAGCCTTCCCCCACAGGGGAGGCCAAGCAAACTCCCTCTTCTTTCTACATAAATTCAAGAATGCAGACAAACTCTGTTTGTGATCCACCACAGCATAATAAATGATCCTAAAACTTAGTGGTTTAAAACAAACCACTTTTTGGTTTCTGGGGGTCAGCAATCTGGGACCATCCAGGTAAAGGGCTTGTGGCTGATGGTGTCTCAGTGGCTTGTGGCCAAGGTTGTGGTCAGAGTTGTAGGACTCTGAAGGCCTGACTGAGATGGATGGACCTATTCCCAAGATAATCACTCTTCTGCCTGTTGGCAGGAGGGCTTAGCTCCTCACCACCTGGGGCTCTCTATAGAATGTGGTGTCCTTAAAACATGGTGCTGGAAGGTGGAAGAGAGAGATGAAACAGTGGTATCTTTGTCCCTGGTGACCTAGACTCAAATCAGACACATCATCATTTCTGCACTACCCATTTGGTTAGAAGCTAATCACTAAGACCAGCCTACCATCAAGGTGAAGGGCATCAGGCTGCATCTTTTGAGGGAGGGCTGTCAAAGAACATAAGGATGTGTTTGTTTGTTTGTTTTTTTAAAGATTTATTTATTTATTTGACAGAGAGAGAGAGAGGGAGAGATCACAAGTAGGCAGAGAGAGAGAGGAAGGGAAGCAGGCTCCCCGCTGAGCAGAGAGCCCGACGTGGGACTCGATCCCAGGACCCCGAGATCACGACCCGAGCCGAAGGCAGCGACCCAACCCACTGAGCCACCCAGGCGCCCCAAGGATGTGTTTTAAAACCACGATTCCATCATGCCAATAATGACAGGGGCATGGCAGGTTAGGGAGGGAGGGTGATCTCCAAAGGTGCCAGGGTCTTTGTTCTTTGTCCCTTGAACTACCCAGTTTACCTTTCCTGGAAAAGAGATTTGAAATTTTCCATTTCTAACAGAGTTAAAAATATGTCCAGAAATGGAACAAAAAATGCTTATGTTTCATAGGACAACTCTTTGCAAGTCCCTTCTATAAGCCGTGTCCCTCACCGGGCATCAGAAATAGACGTGATTAATGGAGATCTGTGCTCTCAAGAAACTTGCTGTCCAACGGGGAGAGAGAGGGAGAGAGGACGTTAGAATAACAGGACACCACACGTGAGACTAATATCATACTGGATGTTAACTGACTGGAATTTAAAAACTTGAAAAACAAAAGAATAAACAAAGGTAGTCTTTCCTTCTTGTTTTCCATTTCTCTACTCTCTTCCCTCCCAGTACTGATTACAAATAGTATTTCCTCATTTATTTGGTTAGAGGACTTGTTTATCACCATTTTCCTCTCAGCCTATCCTCGGTACCTAGCACTTAGTTGCTCCACACAATGCTCAGTAAACACTTGAGGGGGTAAGTGCGAGGTAAACTGTGAGGGGGTAAGCGTAGCACGCTGTGGCGGCAAGGTGGATGGAAGACTCCGTGGGGGAAGCGAACCTGTGTTGAGATTTGACACGAGAATAGGAATGAGCAAGGTGGAATTATTCCTCTTCTCAGGAACAACACCCCAAGCCAAGAGTCTAGCACAATCGAGGGGCAGCAAACACTTCCGTTTGTTGGGGAGGGGTGTGGAGAGTGAATTACAGAGGGAGTCGTGACAGAGGAGAATAAAGATACAGCAGAATTAGGTTACTGAGAGCTTCCCTTGTGAGAAAGTCTGGACTTTATCCTAAAAGCAATGAGGGAACTTTTGAAGGAAGGGAAGTAGGGGAATGGCAAGGCCAGGGACCAAAGACTTTGTTGTTCTAGCAAGGATATGAAGGGCCAGAGTCCAGAAAGTTGGATTGCTGAAGTTATTTCTTGACTACCTCTTTGCAGATTGTGCTTAGCCTGCCTGCCACCCCCTCTCCACCACAAACTACTCTGGGGACAGAGTCAAGAGCCTAGAACACCACCTGTCTCCGGCCCACGAGGCCTGGCCTGGCTGGGTGCCCCCTCCAGTGGTCCTCAGAGCTGGTAGAACCAAACCCTGCTGCTCCCTGTTCTCTGGCCCCCTTTCAGAAGCAGAGTTGGAGTGAATGCTTCAAAGCTAATTACTGGGGCACAGAGACTAGGAGTTGGAAAACACATTTTCCCTGCAACATGAGAAAATGTGTTGCTGCTTAGGACCTCCCCACTGGAATCATCTGTAGAACATGCGGAATAACAGAAAAGCAGTTTTCTCTTGGAGACATATGGAAAACCGTTTGTTTGCTTGGAGGAAAATCATAACTTGTTGTGTTTTTTTCCCCTCAGAGGAAAATTAAAACTCTCACACATTAAGTCTTTTCAATCCCTTGTTTGTCTTGTGCTTTTGAACTGAAATGCAGGCAGGGGGAAAGGGGTGTTGTAGGTGAACAGGAAATCTAAGTCGGAAATCTAAATTACAGTGGCCAAACTATAGGAATTCCACACTCAGGTCACCCTTCATTGTCTCGAGGGCAAGAATGGGGTCATTAGGCCACAAAACCAAATGCCGCTTCCTTCTCAGAAGGGAGGATGGCTTGGATTGCTTTGTAGTGTAGGCAGAATGATAAATAATGGCAGAGTGCGAGATCTCCAAACGTAATTTCCAAAGTAGTCTTGAAATAATCCTTCCTTTGGAGACCTGATATTCCCAGTCAAGACGGAAACAAAAGAAAATGGCCAATCTTTCATTTGGTTCACTGGTCCAGAAAATGGGCCCTGGGAAGATAAAGCAGAGCTGGGTGTTTGAGGTGAATGAAAGGCTCTGGTAGACATTCACTGGGGATTTTCCTTGCCCAAGTGTCTCCTCAACCTGGTCTTCCCCTCCCAGGAGACCCACTGGAGCTGCCTCCTTCCTCCCTTCAAGATCTCTCTTTGAACAACCTCAGACGCTCTTTTCTTGGTAATAAGAGAAACCATATGCAGGGCTTCAAGGATATGTTCTGAATGATGATTTATGCCAGCTTGTTCACAGCTTCCTCTCCCCATCCAAAATTCTTCCAGAGAGCATTTAGCTGATTTGGAAAAAGGATATCAGATCTCCCAGAGAACACTGTGCATCCTAACTGGGGATGAATGTGATTCTGATGGTTCTCTGACTGCTCAAAGCTTTTCAAACTGAGTAACACAAATGCACAGAAAACTGCTTGTTGACTTCTGAAGAGAAAGTTGATTACCCTGGGGGTTGGGGGAGCTGGGAGTGGGAAGAGGAGTTGGAGATTGACTCTCTGGATAGGCTATTTGAATAGCCTTGGGGGTATTTCTGGACATAAATGAGCCAAATTCATCATGCCCTCCTTCTTAAAAACATCTTACTAAGCACCTAATATGTGCCAAGAGCTTTACTCAGTGCATGTAAAGATTTACAACAAACAGGACCAGTGAACCTCAAGCAAAGGAAACACGTGAGGCGAGCTCTGTTTTCAGCCTAGTTCCCGCCAGAGCACACTTTGTAAACAGCAGCACAAGAAAGTAGATTCCAAAAGGCAGCAGTGGTCTCATTGTGTGGAGTCAATAGAGTTCAGGATGCTGAGGTGGCCGGAATTTATGAGGTAAGGTATCAAAGAAGAAAGAACTGAACAGAGAGGTTGTCTCAGAAACCTGCATTCAGGTCTCCTTCAAACTTGGGCCACATACCAAGCTGTGCGTGTACAACCCCTGAGGGGTTAGACGGAGAACAGAGAAAAAGACTACTAGCTGGAGGGAGATTCTTGAGGTTACGAAGGGATGGAAGACAGAGCTAACACACAGCGTAGCTATATTATTGAACACTCTGGGCATTTAGTCGAGATCCCAGAAAGGCCAATCCAAAGAATAGGACTACTCTAGCCCTAGTACATGGATGGTTCTTGACCCACCATAATAATGCTTTAAAAAGCGATAGGAGCACCTGGGTGGCTCAGTCAGTTAGGTGTCTGACTTTCACTTGGCTCGTGATCTCAGGGTCCTGAGATCAAGCCCCACATGGGGCTGCCCACTCAGTGGGGAGTCTCCTTGTCCCTCTGTGCCTCCTCCCCACTCATGTATATGCACACAATCTCTCCCACTCTCAAATAAGTAAATACATTAAAAAAAAACCCAAACACCTCAATAGGCTCTTACTGGGCCACCAATAAATTAAATGCTTGCCAAAGTAATACTCAACATTCTTCAAAAAGAAAACAATACAATCCAAGCTCAACATAATAACATTCGTAATGTCCAACATCCAAAAAAATTGTTAGACACACAAAGTAGCAAAGAAATGTGATCTGCAGTCAACCTAGAATTCTATGTCCAGCAATAGCCTTAATAAAAACAGAGTTAGAAAGAAGACATTTTCAGATAAGAAACGTTGGATTAATCACCCGTATCCATGCATAAGAAATGTTAAAGGAAGTTCTCCAGGCAGAAAGAAAATGAATTGCATAGGATATCAGATCTATGTGAAGAAGAGTATCAGAAATAGAATATACATCGGGTATAAATACAGCAGACACTCTTCTTATTTTTTAGTTTTTTCCAAAGACATTTGACTACTTAAACCAAATATAGTAGCAAAGCCTTGTGAGGTGTATAATCCATGTGGAAGCAAAATGTATGGCAACAATAGCACAAAAGATTAAAAGGGATAAATGAAAACATATATATATATATTTAAATATTTTTATTTATTTATTTGATAGACAGAGATCACGAGTAGGCAGAGAGGCAGGCAGAGACAGAGAGAGGGAGGGAGGAAGCAGGCTCCCTGCTGAGCAGAGAGCCTGATGTGGGGCTCCATTCCAGGACCCTGGGATCATGACCTGAGCGGAAGGCATAGGCTTTACCCCGCTGAGCCACCCAGGCACCCCTAAATGAAAATATATTATGTAAGGTTGTTACGTGTGAAGAGCTATGAAATCAACTCAAGGTGGGGGCGCCTGGCAGGCTCTGTCAGCAGAGCGTGTGACTTTTGGTCTCAGGGTCGTGAGTTCAAACCCCATGTTAGGTGTAGAGATTACTTAAAAATAAAATCTTTAAAAAATTCAGTAAAAATCAATTTAGGATAGACTGAGGTAACTAAAGTTTATTTTAAGCCCCAGAGCAACCTCTAAAAATTAAAACAAAAAGTCATCGCTACAAAGCAAGTAGAGGAGATAGAATGGAATGCTAGAAAATACTTACTTAATCCAAAAGAAGGAAGAGAAAGAGAGAAATTAGAAATAGCATAAATGGAACAAAGAGAAAACAAATAGTTAGATGGTAGAATTCAACACAATCAAATCACTAATTACATTATATCCAAATACACTAGACCATCTAACAAAAAGAACAGTACTGCCAACCTGGATATAAAAAATGAGACCCAATTATATGATGTTTATAAGAGATACACTTTAAACATGAAGACACATACAAGTTAAAAGTAAGAGAGTAGAAAGCTAACTGTGTAATAATTGGTTGTAAAGACACAGGAGTGGGTATATTAATATCAAAGTAAAGATAATGACCAGGGATAAAAAGAAACACAACATAGTGACAAAAGAATCAACTAAGAAGACATGCAATTCCTAAATGTCTATTTACCTATTAACAAACTTCAAAATACGTGAATGAAAAACTGATAGAAGGAAATAGACAAATTCACTAATGAGAGTTGGAGAAGTTTATCTTCCTCTCTCAAGAATTGATAGAATGATGGGGGCACCTGGATGGCTCAGTGGGTTAAGCCTCTGCCTTCGGCTCAGGTCATGATCTCAGGGTCCTGGGATGGACCCCGAATCGGGCTCCCTGCTCAGCGGGGAGCCTGCTTCCCCCCTCTCTCTGTGCCTGCCCCTCTGACTACTTGTGATCTCTGTCAAATAAATAAATAAAATCCTTTAAAAAAAAAAGAATTGATAGGATGTGTAAACAAAAAATAATTATTATATAGAGGATTAGCAACAAACTTAATCTAATAAACAATGTATTGAACACAACTCAACAAAGGCAGACTAGGTGTTATTTCCAAATGTACATGGAACATTCACCAAATAGACCATAAACTGAGCCATAAAAACATCACAATATATTTTAAATGATTACAATCATAAATAGTGTATACTTGACAAAAACAGAATTAAAATAAAAAATCAAGACCAAAATGATCTCTGGCAAATCTAAATATTTTGAAAGCAAACCACATTCTTCTAAATAACCACATAAGGTAAGATAAAATAAGAGATCACAAGAAAAATGAGAAAATGTTTTGACCTGATGATAAAACCATAACATACCCAAATTTGTGAGATTCAACTAATGAAGTAAAATGTCCAGTCTAAATGAAAATATCAGGAAAGAAAAAGGGGTAAAATCAATTATATAAGCCTTCATTTTAAGAAACTAAAAAAGCAAATTATACTTATGGTAAACATAAGGAAATAATGGAATATAAATCATTGAAATATAAAGTAGACAAACAACAGAGAAAGTCAACAAAACCAGAAGTTTTCTTTGGGTAGATCTCTAGCTAGACTCATCAAGACAAAAAGAAAGACAACACAAATTACCAGTATCTGGAATGAAAGATGGGACACAAAGATACTACAGTTGTTAAAAGACAAGATGACATCTAACAACCTCATGTCACTAAATCAGAAAGTTTACATAAAATTGACAAATTCTTTGAAAGACACAAATTACAAAATTCACAAAATAAAAAGAATAAGATATGAAAACTTCTATATCTATTCGAGAAATTTAATTTGTAATTAAAAGCACTTCTACAGGAAACTCCAGGCCCACATGACTTCACTGGTAAATTGTACCAAACGTAAAAGGAAGAAATAATATCCCCATTACACAAACTTCTTCAGAAAACAGTTGAGGAGGAAACACTTCCCAACTCATTTTATGTATTGTGCATAACTCTAGTAAGGAATTATGGACATTAAGGACGTTACAAGGACATTACAAAGAAAGAATTACAGATTAATATCCCTCCTGTGTTTATTTGCAGCATTTCTTAACAAAATGAAGAGACTGGGGGCGCCTGGGTGGCTCAGTGGGTTAAAGCCTCTGTCTTCGGCTCAGGTCATGATCCCAGGGTCCTGGGATAGAGCCCTGAGTCGGGCTCTCTGCTCAGCAGGGAGCCTGCTTCCTCCTCTCTCTCTCTGCCTGCCTCTCTGCCTACTTGTGATCTCTGTCTGTCAAATAAATAAATACATCTTAAAAAAAAAAAGAAACTGAATATTTCAAAAAGGATATAATGTATCATTACCAAGAAGGGTTTATCCCAGTTACATAAGATTTAACGTTGGAAAGATTGCAAGATACTGGGTCAATAGGCAAAAGTCAAAGGCATTTATATAAAAGAGCAATAAACAGTTAGAAAATCAACCAAGAAATTCAATATCACTTACCATGGCAACCAAAAGATGAAATACTTAGAACTCTACATTGACAACTACAAAACACCAGTGAGAAATATTGAAGATCTCAATAATCAGATATTTCATGTTCATCAATAAACAGATATTTCATGTTCATCAATAATCAGATATTTCATGTTCAAGGATGGGAAGATTCAACAGCGTTAAGATGTCAGTTCTCCTCAAATTAATCCACGGAAACGTCACAATTCCTATCCTGGCAGTCCTTTCTTTTTTTCTTTTTTTGGTAGAAATTGACAAGTTAATTCTAAGATTTATATGGAAATGCAAAGGTTCTAGAACAGTCAAGTAATTTTTGAAAAAGTACATAGTTGAAAGGCTTATATCACCTGATTTCAAATCTTATTATAACACTACATTAATTAAGACAATGTTAAATTGGTGTAAAAATTGATATATAGATCAGTAGAACAGATTATAGAATCCAGAAATAGATCCACATATATGCAATCAATTAAGTTTTTATACCAGAGCTAAGGTAATTTAATGGGGAAAGGAAAATCTTTGTTTACATTTTTGCCTTTTTTTTTTTTTTTAGGTGCAGGATAACTGGGTATTCGTATGGGGGGAAAACCAGTCTTGACCCCAGCAAACATCATACTCCAAAATCAGCCCCCTGCAAATCAGAGGCCTTACATTAAAAGCTAAAACTACGGAGCTTCATAAAGAAACAGAAGAATATCACCCTTAATTTGAAATGGGCAAGGATTTCTTAGGAAAGACAGAAAACACTAGCCATGAAAGAAAAATTTAGTAAATGAGATCTTACAAAAATGAAAAAATTTCCTCATTAGAGAGACCATGGGAAAAAGTCAATAGGCAAGTCATACACTGGAAGAAAGTGTTTGCTTACACAATCTGACAAAGACTCCGGCATGTGTGGAGGACTCCCACAACTCAAAGAGAAGACAATCAGCTGTAACCAACAGCCTAAAAACTTAAAACAGCCACTTCTCAAAGACACAGAAAAATCCCGTAAGCACATCAATAGGTTCTCAACCTCACTAGTCATCAAGAAAAAGCAAATTAAGTTCATAATGAGATAACAGTGCACAGCCGCTGGAATGGCTAAAATTTAAAAGTTTGATAATACCACAGGCTGGTGAAATTGTGGAACAAGTGGGACTCTCATACATTCCCAAAAGGTGTGTAAAATGGGACAAACACTTGAGAAAAACGTTAGTCTTTCTAGAGAAAAACGTTAGTCTTTCTGAGAACTCTAGAAAATCTCTCCTGGCCTCCCCCAGAACCCTCCCTGCCCAACCCTGCCCATCTTACAGACCCAGGAGTGAGCTTTTTTAAAAAAGGAAATCTGATTGCGAAACTTCCCTACTTAAAACATTTCAATAGATTCCGTTGCTCTTAAGATAAAGTTCAAGTTCGGAGGCCTACAGGGCCCCTGATGGTTAGGTCTCTGCTTACCTCTCCAGTCCTTTCTTAGGCTTCTTCATTATTCACCTTTTTATCCTCAACCCTGTCCCAGTAATGCTGCTGAGAAACCAGCCCCAAACTCAGTGCCTTAAACCAGCAATCAGTTATTCTCAGGGATTCCCAAGTTCAGCTGGGGCCCATCTGCTTTAGGCTATAGCAGCTGGGGGTTGGGCCATCTAAACTGGAGTTGGCTGTGGCACCTGGGTAGCTGTCAGTTAAGTGTCAGACTCTTGATCTCAGCTCAGGTCTTGATCTCAGGGTCATAAGTTCAAGCCCCACGTTGGGCTCCATGCTGGGTGTGGAGCCTACTTTAAATAAATAATCAAATAAACAAACTGGGTTTGGCTGAGTGGCTGTACCTCTAGATTCAGTTGTGTGGATTGGCCTTAAGGTTCTGTTCCATGTGTCTCTCATCCTCCTTGGACCGGCAGACAAGCTGGGCATGTTCTCATGGCAATGGCAGAAGCCTTTGGTGGCAAATGGCCAAAGACCTCTGAGCTCTTAAGATACCTCTCAAGACTGGCACATTGTCATAGCCACCAGGTTTCAGGACCACATCAACGCCAATGCAGAGAGATAAGCTCTTCACTTTAAGAACTGGGACCAACAGCTCAACCTACTCCAAAACTCTACACCGATGGCCAACTGAGCCGTTTTCAGCACCCCTCCAAGTATCCCAGGCTCCTCTTCTGTCTTCATCCCATTCTTTCTATATAGATTGCCAATTTCTCACCCACTCTCCACTCCTCTGGGAACTTCCCTGCCTCAAGGTCAGGTTAAGGTCAGGTTAGCGCCCTGCCATGGGCTCCCATAGTGACCTGCACTTCCCCTCTCCTGGCTGTTACTACACCGTGATGGGTTATTATTCCCCTGTCCGTACACCGTACCCCTCATCTCCTCTGAAGGTTTAGGTGATCTTATTGATGTGTGAGGTAGGCACATTTGGGTCACAGATGGAGGCAAAAGCATAGTGGATATCTGTTGCTTTTGCCTGCCCACATCTCTTTGGCCTTTTAAAAATAATAGCAGCTGCCCTTGGGGAATCACTCCTGCTTATGTGCCCTGCCTGGGTCAAGGTTGGGCGAGACGGATGTTCTCACCCACCAGATTGAATCAGGTGGAGCAAATAGACAGGAAAATAATTTGAACAGACTTTTTTCGAAGGCAATTGTTCGATATGACTGCCCATTATTAGCTCCTGCCAGCCAGACTCCCAGAGCTGCTGGGGTTCCTGCTCTCGGCGAAGTGCTTCAGTTCAGCTTTTCCTAGAATTCTCTGTTGCCATCATCAACCCTTTCGATAAATGCCTAAATTTCATTTTAATTAAAGCAACCAGAGTCTATTTCTATTACTTACTCTTAGCACGTACTTAGAGCTGAAACTGAACAAGCTGATGTTCAGTACCTTCAGGCCCCAACCTGGGTCCCTGCTCTCCTCCTCTTGGCCACCAGGAAGTGGGGAGGGAGCTTGCCAGCGTTGGCTTTGGGCTAATTGACCCTGGAGTGCTCCTAAAGCTCATTTTGAGAGGCAAATTTCTGGATGAGTTAAGGCATCTTTTCTTTGCCAAGGAGGGAAAGCCGGAAAGACAAGTGGCTACTGCATACCAAGTCCCACGTGTTAAAGAGGTACCCCATAATTATACTCGCAGAGCAGGCCTTTGAGGATTCTTAGAGCTTTGAGGAAGGACAGAGTTACGAGAAAGTACCAGGGCGGGCAAGCGAGAAGGAGATCTGGGAGCCACCATGTTGTACGTCCAACTAAATCTCCCTGCTGGGGAGCCGCTCACCGACTCATTCATAACTCTACCTCTAGATCTACATCATCTGTATCTATACTTCTGTCTATCGATCAATCGATCGATCTCATCTATTATTGGACGTGAACGTACTCTCGGAAGCCCTGGGTAGGCTCACATTTTCCGCTGTCCGGAGGGCATGGCTCTGGGCTCCCTAACAGGGTAAGTGGCCCAGCTTGCCGAAAAGGAGGCCCGAGGCACAGCTCACTGGGGTCTGCGGGTCACTTTGGGATGAAGCCCCCAGCTGCCGGCTGAGCCAGGAGAACGAAAGCACCGCCCCCCCCATTTAGTTCTTTCTTGCCAGAAATTTACTCTATCCATGTAAAAATAAATGTTGGAATCCTGTCCTAATTTGGAACAAATGACACCTTCAGTTTACTCTTAATTGTCCTTCTATGCAAATTTTTCTTTTTCCTTTCTAATTTGTCATGTGAGAAAGTTAAATCAGTCTGAATATGTGGGAACAGACTGCACCGATTTTTAGCTCTTTTCTGTCTTCCCTTAGGCATTTAGTCAGTTCTAATTTTTGGGACTAGATTTGTTTGCTAAGTCAGGGAGAAGGTAACAAGACTGGGGGGTGGGGGAGGCAGGATTTTAAAGATAGAACTACAAAAGGAGCTGCCATCTGAGGTCTCAAATTAGGATGGAAAGCACATTCTCTACAGCTATATCTCACCATAACTGAAAGTTTAAAACAGAGTGGATTTGATTCAAATCAAGAGGCTGAGATTAAATTTATTTTTCTAAAACGTGCACTCTCGGTATATAATATAGCCTAATGCCTGCTCTTTACAACTAAGTCGGAGACAAGGATATATTCCATTGTGAATATATTTCATTTTAAAGGGTATCTTTCATTTTAAGGTAAGGAGTTTTGAGAGGACACAGGTATGGTGCGGAAGGCATTAGGTTTCCCAAAAGACCCGAATCCTTTCTCCTGTCCCTGATACTTCATTGCTGGGGTGACTTGAGCCAACTCCCTGACCTCTCCGAGCCATAATTTCTTCCATAAAAGAATAATGTCCATCTCACTCTGCCTGACCTGCAGGGCCACTGACCTCCATGAAGGCGGAGTCCTTGGTAAATGTGAACTGCTCAGAGGATTTGCAGGATGCGTTCCTTAGGAGCAGGGCCCAGCATTCTTAGCCCCCGCCATCTGACTTGATTAGGACAGATGCAGGGAACTGGATGGTGGTAAGGGCCACAGCCTTAGGTTCACCTGGAATGGGTCTCCTGATTCCACCCTTCTGATATAAGTCACCGTGTGTATAACGGGGTGGTGGTGGGGGGGGTAAGTTGGCAGAGCTCTCAGACGGCAACCTGGCATTCTGTATTAAAATTAATACCCTTACACTTATACTTTTCGGAACCTATCTTGCTATCTGCTTGAGTACATAAGGAATAAACACAAGTGATATGGATTTGCACTGATTCCCCGGTCCTATACATATATTAATTCATCTCATCCTCACAACAAGCCTGTGTTACTCCCATTTTACAAATAAGGAAACTGAGGCACAGAAAAGTGGAATACACTGCTCCGTGTCCCAGAGTTGGTAGATGGCTCCCTGAGTCTGTCTGGGCTGCTGTCATGGAATACCATTGCCAGAGTGGCATGGTAACAACACAATTTTGTTTCTCACAGCTCTGGAAGCTGGAATTCCAATGCCAAGGTGTCAGCATAGCCGAGTACCGATGGCTGTCTTCTTGCTGCGTCTGCACATTCTAGAAGGGGCAAGGAGCTTTCTGGGGTCTCTTTTATAAGGCTACTGATCTTATCCATGAGAATGGCATCCTCATGACCTAATCAGCTCAGAAAGTCCCCACCTCCAAATACTCTCTCATTGGAGACTGGGTTTCAACACAGGAATTTGGGGGCCATGAACATTAGTCAGAGCCATGGTCCCATGGAGACATGAAGCTGGGCGGTCTAGCTCCAGACCCCGGATGCCAGCCACTTTGCACGGGGACAGATCTAAGCTTTTAGAGCCTGAAGCTCATGCAATTTGTAAGAGCCTCTCTAAAAATGATAAATACAAGTCATGCACAGTAGTGAATATTTATATACAATGAGAAGGGGAATTACAAAAATAACAAATTATTAAAAGCTATCAAATACTGTAAGCATCACAAAATTTAGCAAAGTAACATTTCTATTGATCTGTGCCTGATGCACCCTGATCATGCTTTTTCCCCCTACATTCCTTTTGGCTATGTATTCTTTGATCACTTCTTATACATAGGATGACAACTTTGAAGTATTTTAGAATAGGAAGACAATCCGGTCTTTCCTATAGCATAATAAGTAAAAATTTGTTTTGTATTATTGATAGCTTTGATGCATAAAACATGCCATTTCACACAGACATACCCACTGTTTGTGGTACTTCTACACACTGGAGTCCTACAAAGACAGAAATTTTGATAAATTCTATTCTGCACAATGCCCATCAAAAAAAAGGAAGTATATGGTACGTATATAGTGGTATAACCATACTGCATTAACTAGTATGTTTCTGACAGATTTTGGTGAGAAATAAAACCCTTTTCATACCTGTGATGATGGGAAGAACCTTCTGAAGACTGGTCCCTGTCTCTGTACATTTTGGACCATTTCTTTTCCACTCCCTACAATTCTGTCCTATTGTCCTCAGTCATATTTTTACTGACATGACCGATGACCCTAAACCTTTGTATTTTGACCTTGTTAGTTGGCACGGGGGATAGCAGGAGTATTTCTGGGAGCTGTTCTACACCGTGCATTAACAACTACTTCTGTATCTCTCACTAAACTGAACCTGGAGGAGACCTGGGTGACGAGGACCCAGAAGCCTTCACTTCATTGGCTTTCTAGATTTGCCTCTTGTAATTCCATAAGAAGGATGCTCATCACAGGTGATTTTTTTTTTTAAAGATTTTATTTATTTATTTGACAGAGAGAGAGACATCACAAGAAGGCAGAGAGGCAGGCAGAGAGAGAGGAGGAAGCAGGCTTCCTGCCGAGCAGAGAGCCTGATGCGGGGCTCGATCCCAGGACCCTGGGATCATGACCTGAGCTGAAGGCAGAGGCTTTAACCCACTGAGCCACCCAGGCGCCCCATCACAGGTGATTTTTAATGGAAGAAAATGGGGTGAGCCTCAACGGTCTTCAGTCCAGGACTGGTTAGAATAGGAGGCATTCGTACAGGGCTTAGGAAAAGTGAACAAAATGTCTAAACGTGGTAAGAAGAGGTAGTCTTCCCCCCAGAGTAAAGTAGAAGATACAAGCAGCAGGATAATGTAGATAGTGTGACCCTGTTCAGGCATTTATGAAAACTAGACTGTTTATAAATGCACAGACTCACTTTGGAGACAGCAGTAAGAGGCTGTGGGGAGCATGACTGTCCCTAGGGGTTTAGGACTGAGAATTAGTGGGAAGGCTTAAGGAGAGAGATTTTTTAATTTTCACTTTCTTGTTTTCTGTCCTGTTTGAATGATTTGACTTGGGGTATATGCTAGCCCCAACCAAAAGAGATTAGGAAAAAAAGGAAATGTGTTCATTCATACAACTGTTTTTGCAAGAACATCAAGGCTTGGCTGGAACCAGGTGTTCAAAACGTGTTATCAGGAATCTGACTTTTTACATCCTTTGGCTCATCCTTCTTCCTCTTTGGCTTTAACCCCAGGCGGGTGCTCCCTTTGTAATGGCAAAGGGCCTTCAGCCACTCTATACTCAAACTTTTAACAGCTCTGGGATCCCAGTGAGAAGAGGGAGAATTCCTCTTCCCTAAAGTTTCCAGTACAAGTTCTGGGCTTGCCTCAGTTCTGTGCACTTGTCCATCTCTGAACCATTCATGGAGGTCAAAAAGATGATGGAGGCCCACCTGATGATGGGGTCAGTTTCACCCAAACCATGTGGGCAAAGCATTGTGGGAGGAGGGGGGAGGGGCTTCCGCCCAGGAAAATGGAGGTGTTGTTATCTGAAGTTGAAAAATGACCTGGCAGGCAAGAACGGCCATCTACCACACATGCACTCCATTTATACTTTTAATGGGAGATGGAATTAAAAAATGAAACAGTACAGATTGTCAGGGGAACATCTCAGAGCAAGTGCAATAGCTTGCTCTTGTGCAGGTAAAGCAAAATAGAAATGATTGATGACAACAACTGAATCCAGAGTAGAGAAAATTCTTTTTTGGCTATCATTCCCAAAGTACCTAAAGTTGCATTTGTTTGCTGTAAGAATTAGGCTGATTGAATAATTAATGATTAATGTCGGATTGCATTAAATAAATTATAGTATTATCCATATGATGGGGAATATTCAGTCATTTAAGTGATGTAGGGGATGAATGTTGCTATGGAAAACTTCCCCATAGTTACTTCTAAGGGGAAAAATGCACATTGCAAATAATATTAACAATACGATGTCACATTTTAAATACAAAATTGTGCGTGTATTTATGTACAGTGGAAAGACTCAAAGCTAACGTGCCCATGTTTCATCTGTGGCCTCGGGGTTAAGACGCTATGAATGGCTTTTATTTTATTCTCTCTTCATATGTGTATTTTCTAAGCCTTTTCCAATGAATATTTATTAGCTTTTTAAACATGATTTTAATTTTTATCAAAGTCATTACTTTTGAAAGTCAGCCTCGTGAAGCTTATAAAAAACAGTTACTGCCATCTTGCCACCCCAGTCCTCAATTACAGATGCAACCACTTTTAACCCTTTTAAATGCTTCTTGTATTTACTTACATTTTTCTGAATAAATTGTTTACACAGCTATTCTTGATTTTTCAGATTTATATATCATACGTTGACTTTCTAATAGGGAAGAGGAAGACTCACCCTCAATAGGTCACCCTCACATACAATTCTCCTCTCATACGGCCCTATATGGCTTAAACCATGTCTTTTATTAAATCATGTTGTTTTCATGATGAGTATCATACAAATGTTATCTACCATCAAGCCAAGTTGTGTACTTACAACTCTTTTCTTAGGCACATTTTATCTTTTTAAAGATTTTTATTTATATTTTTTAAAGATTTTATTTATTTATTTGACAGAGAGATCACAAGTAGGCAGAGAGATAGGCAGATGGGGAGAGAGCAGGCTCCCCGCTGAGCAGAGAGCCCGAAGTGGAACTCGATCCCAGAACCCCTAGGTCATGACCTGAGCCAAAGGCAGAGGCTTAAGCCACTGAGCCACCCAGGCACCCCTTTATTTATATTTTTTAAAGACTTATTTATTTAAAAGAGAGCACAAGTGAACGCAAGTGGGGGGAGGGGAAAAAGGAAAGGGAAAAAAAAGACAAGCAGATGCCCTACTGACTGGGGAGTCTGATGGGGGGCTCGATCCCAGGATCCTGAGATCATGACCTGAGCCAAAATCAGGAGTCAGATGCTTAAGTGAATGAGCCACCAGGCACCTCTAAAGATTTTTAAAGTGAATTCTCACGCAAGGTGGGGCTCGAACCCACAACCCTGAGATTAAGAGTTGCATGTGCCACTGACTGAGCCAGTCCGATGTCCCCAAACACCTTTTGAAGACGTTAGCTCGATCTGCCACTAAGTGAAAAGCCATTAATTTTGGGGGAAAAAATAGTTGCATTGATTTTAATAGGGAAAACATGGCTGTATCCCAACTCAACCCAAGACATCCAAATGATTTCACAGAGAGAAAAATACATCACTGAATAATAAAAAACAAGTTTAAATAAATAATACATGGTAAGATGAAAGTAAATATATATATGTGTGTATATATATATATATATATATATAGAGAGAGAGAGAGAGAGAGAGAGATGTAATAAAGTTTTTTTTGTTGGCTGAATGAGGAAGAGTAGACTTGAGGGCTTGGCAGTATGAGGAGAGCATCACTCTCTGAAAGGTAGGTCCTTGCTGGACCATCATCTTTACCAATGTTTTTGGACTCATGGTTCTCTTTCATTCAGGCTACACTTAAAGTTGGAGTACGGTAGATGCTTCTGGAGTTAAATAAATGCTGAAAATGAGAGTGCTTCGAGTCACATAAAAACAGCATGCACACCCAACAGACAGAAATATTGCAGAAGGTCTGTCTGGTTTGGTGTTCCTAGAATAACAGGGCATATGGGGCTCATCCAAACATGACAGGAATCTCAGATTTGTCCAGTATGCTGGTCTCTGACTGGAAACTTGAATCAACTGAAAAGTGTGTCATGGCCTAAGATTATACTCACTTCTTATAGCATTTATATTTAGTGTGCTTCTGGGTGAAAATATGTTATCCCAACAGCAAGAATAGAATGAAAGACAGAAAATATTTGTTGTTTGAAAAGTGGTATAATTTTCCAAGACATATTATGAAGAAAAACATTTTATTAGCATTAGAGGAAGTAATGTATAATGTTTTATTTTTCTTGTACTTCATTGCTTTCTTTAAAAATTGGTGTTCTTAAAATTTCTGGTTAAATCTTCTATAAAAGTATAGAATGTCCCTCTATACACTCATATATTTCAGGTTAGTCTATCACTTTCATTTTTTATCCCTATTGACAGTCTGCCTGGATATGTCTCTTTTCCTGGCCTACTATGGATTGGTTTTTCTCTTGTACAGCTGTTTTCCTGGTCTTCCCTTTTCCAGCCTTCTGAAAATTCCTTCTCCACTGCCTTGTGTTGGATGACCTGCTGATTCCATCCTATTTCCTCACATTACCCCCTCATTTTGATGGAGCACATCCTTGTAACTTCTTTGCGAAGGTACATAGGACGTAAAATTTCCTGAGGATGTAAGACTCTGAGTTTCTCAAAATATCCCTGTTCTATACTTACTCATGACTAATAGTTTGGTGGGCTAGAGAATTCAAGTTGGGAATTATCTTCTCCCTGAATTTTAAAAGCATTGTTGTGTAGTCTTCTAGTTAAGTGCCATTCTGATCTCTAACTATTTCTCCTTGACAGCTTTTATGATCTTTACTTCTGGGGATCTGAAATTGGGAGATGACAGGCTTTGATGTAAGAATTCCTTCATTATGCTAGGCTGTTCAAAGGCTCCTTCAATCTCCCTTCAGTTCTGGAGAATGTTCTCCTATTACTTCTTTGATGTTTCCTCCTCTCCATTTTTCTCTCTTAATTATTTGGACTTTGGATCTCCAGGCAGATCATATCATTTTCTCTCATTTCCCAACTCTGTTTTTATGTCTGTGTTTCTCTATCTTCTCTTATCAACCGTATCTTCTCATCCGCCCACTGTGCTTTTCTTTCTGCTTTCACGTTTTTAATGTCTAGGTGTTCTTCTCTTTTTACAAGCTCTCATTCTTGTTTTGCAGTTGCAATATCTTCTTTTATTATGGCTACTCATTGAAATTGAGAGGAAGCGTTATTTTGCTTCCTGTTTTGAATCCTCTCTGAGTTAACTTTCCTTTCTTCCTTCCTCCCTCCCTCCCCTCTCTCTGGTTCACTCTTTCACCTGTCCTCCCTTTCTTTCTTTATTTCTCCTAGGTTGTTGTTTTATTCGCTGTCTTCCATGTTGAGACAAGTCCCTTAGGGTTGGACAGACATCTAGGAGAAAGGTTTGACACTGGATTGTCAGTGTGACCAGTTGGCCTCTGGGCTTCACCGTAAGCTCACTGCTTAGAACCTGGCTGTCTCAGTGGGGACTCCTAGGTACTCATGTTTCAAAGCCAATCTGCTGGGCTGATTAGAACCCCCAAAGCTCCTGCCTAGATGGGAGTGGGTTCGGTCGGGCAGTCAGCCAGGTAAGGGCAGCGTGTTTGAGGGTACAACACTTCAGAATGCAAATCCTCTGTTTTATTTATTTATTTTTAAAGATTTTACTTATTTGAGAGAGACAGTGAGAGAGATCAGAGAGGGAGAGAAGGAGCAGGCTTGCCGCTGAACCGGAAGCCTGATGTGGGGCTCAGTCCCACGACCCTGAGATCATGACCTGAGCTGAAGGCAGATAGATGCCCAACCGACTGTGCCACCCAGGTGCCCTGCAAATCTTCTATTTTAATAGGCGCATCTTCTGCCGCTCTTGGCTCTGCCTCATGTCTACAGGTTGACCTGAGCAGAAATGAAATCCCCCGTCTGTGCCAGGGTGGAGGAGGGGTGTTCTGGACAATGAGAGCCAAGGCTGGAGACCTCCTTTTAAAAGAGGGTCTGTTTTAAACATCATCCATTTTAACTGGACATTGTGCATTGTGTTTTCACTCAAGAAAAAAAGCACATTAATAGGGAAGGGCACTGGCACTCCACTTAAATCAAACCTCACCTCATTAAGACCAAAAGAGTCCAAGTCCACACATCCCAGCACCACAAGATATCAGATCACTCACCAAGAAGATGTCCGGTAAGCAGAGAGCCATGACCAACTTCCTGAGTTCTGGGCTCGAAGAACAATGAAAATAGGTTCCCCGAGGACATCATATCCCCATCACCACTGAAGTTATCTACAACTTCCTACTCTGAAACTATTATGTCAGAGTCTATGTGAGTCCTGAATTAATTAAAGGTATAATTAATAAACCTGTGTCTGGGCCCCCACTTACTGAGCATTTACTAGGGGCCAGACTTGTGTGAGGAGTTTTTAACACATTGTTTGACACCTGTATTCCTACATTTGTGCTGTCCCCAATCTAGGGACTGTCACTGACTTTGTAGCTTATATCAATGGTGGCCCCAGGGGTTTGTGCAGTGCACAACCTGAGCCACAATACATGGTGGCTCTGCCTTAAATTCTCCTAACAATATGATAAGGGAGTTATTGTTCAGACCATTTGACAGATGATGAAACTGAGGTTCAGAGAGGTTAAACAACTTGCCAACATGTTCACGGTTAGCAAGTGTAGGAGGGGAGATTCTGATTCCCAGACTGCCTGAGTCCAAAGTCAGTGCTTTTACCAGGATTCTGTTTTCACTATGGCAGGGAGGGCAGGTTGGGGTGGGGTGTAGAAGTTGGGAACTGGGCAACTCTACCAGCTGTTCTCAACTGGTGTTGCCCTGCCTGAAAGCTCCTTCCTGCTCTGGACTCTGGAGTGCCCTGCCCGTACAGGGAAGTTCTTCAGAAAGTCTTTGTCTTTTTAAACTCTGGCTCAATGATGATTGATGATTCTCTTGCTCAGTGTGTCTTCTGTCCACGATGCCTGAGATCAGGATGGGCATATGTTTCCCTAGTGTGCTCACTCCCATTTGCAGCCAGACCGCTAGAGGGGTTCTGTGTCTGGAAGGAGTGAGTCCCTTCTAGAACACTCAGCCAAAGGTGTGAAGAGGATGAGGGAGGGGGACAGAGAGCCATGCTTAGGTCCTAGATGGTATCTAGGAAGGACCTGGAGTGCAACCAAGGCTGTGAGGTGCGATTTCTCTCCCAAGCCTTCCAAGCTGCCAATAGTGGGTAGCTGCCCTACTCCAGAGCCCCTCCTGTGGGGGTGCGGGGGGGTGGGGTGGAGGGACACACTTGTGTGTGAATATGCATGCTTGTGCATGTGTGTGGTGTTTGTGGTACTTGGGTACCCACAGACGCCCAAGGAGAGAGCCTGGAATAATCGTGACGAGGATTAAAACCCGTGAAACTGAATTTCTGTAAGAATGGGACACACACGCACAGACTTGCATGCCCAGACCTCTTTGCGTTTGAGGTTTGTTTTGCCTGCCATCCCCAATCCAGGCAGATTTGGAGGCTTCTATTTTTATTTCTGTTTCTGTTAAATTGTTCTCAATCTTCTCCGTAGCACCAACCACTTAGAGTTCTTACAGTAGCTATATAGCTGCCGGTTATGTATTTTCCAATCTGAGCCAGACATTGTGCGCAGCCCTTAACACACATTATCTCATTGGCCCTTCCCAAGAACCCCATAGACCAGGTGCTATACCTGACTTACAGATAAGGAAATTGAGACTCAGAGCAGTGAAACAATGTATCAAGGTATCACTGTTTCTAACTGATCAAACACACATCTGAACCCAGATATAATTCCAATGGGCTCATTCCAATGCACTCATTAATTCAACAAACATTTCTTGAATACCTACTATATTCTAGGCACTATTCTGATTGCTGGGGACATATTAGCGAATGAAATGAAAAAAAAAAAATCCCTGTCCTCCTGAAACTTAACATGGATTGGGGGAATCAGATAAGCAAGTTAAATAATAAAGTATATCAAGTGAAAATAATCATCAAGGTTAAGGAAGTTAAAGTAAAGCAGGGAGGAAAAGTTGCTGAAACTTCTGATAAGGTAAGCAGGGAGAACCTCATGGAGGAGGTGACATTTGTAAGACCCAAAGGCAGTGGAGGAACAAGTCATGCTGTTATCTAGGGGAAAGTACTCTAGGCAAGGAAACAGCCAGTGCAAAGGTCCTGAGGTAGGGGCATGTCATCTGTGTTCAAAGAATACTGCAGAAGCCAGCACAACTAGAGCAGAGGCCACATGGGAGAAAATAGCAAATGTCGTGCTTCTTTTGGAGATGAAATAAAAATCTGTGTATTATCATTGCTATACCTTTGACAAAGCAGGTTCTTCGTACTCCACATTTCTCTGTGCTCCATAATCTTGGCATCTTTCACTAAAGTCTACAGAGATTGGAGGCCGGCTCTGTCCCTAGGGCAGGAGGGCGGCATCTCTAGATTTCCACTGATGTCCACCTAAGCTGAAGGCACCTGCAGTGTTATCAGGTGGAGGGAGAGCCTGGTAGGGGAGGGAAGCCTCAGCCCTCTCACTGCAACGATGCTGACCTCAAGTAACTTGGCGACCAGCCTGGGGCAGCCTCGCAGGTCTCTGCACGATTATACCCCTGTTGCCCTTCCTTTATCTTCTTTGTTAGAGCCAAAAGAGAAGCTCTGTGTAATTCTTAAGACCACATATTTAGCTAACCTACTCTGGCCTAAGTGATATTTTATGAGGAATTAATCTAATGGCTGATCATCTTTCACACCCTGACAGTGGGAAACGTGTCCTGGAACGACCTCACCACCGAGCCAGCCCCACTGTTCTTGGCAGAGCCTGGGCTGGAGAAATGGCCTGCATCTTGCCTTGGCTCCTGATGCAAGCAGGGTCTGGGGGTTTGGGAGGTCCTAAGGAAATCAGGGGCCACCCAAAGGAAATCAGATGCTGAGAACACAACAAATTCAATTTTTGGAGGAAATTGCTTTTTGCCTCTCATGTCTACTTCCCTTTTATTTAATTTTTGAGACTCCGTGTGAGTTCGTGATAAGCAATCAGCTCAGTATTTACCACCCATTAATCAATACATATTAAATGTTAAGGAATCCAATTTTTTGAATGGCTCAGGCCCTGTGTATCCACCGTTTCAGAAGGCCTGCTGTGTCCTAACCTCCTCCCTAGGGAACCCCTCCCCCAAGTTGTCCCATGGCTCTTTGAACCCTATATCCTTGGTTGTAAGAGGTCGGGTTTTTCGTCTGGGAACAGCCAGTCCATATACTGTTCATGAACCTATAAAGTGGTCTTGGGTCCATCAGGGCCAAAGGGTGACTAGTCGGACTTCCTCACTGGGAGAGTTTGCTTCTAAGAGCATGGGCTCAGGGATCAAAACAAAAACAAAAACAAAAACAAAAAAACCCAGGATCTTGTGCAGGGGGTGGTGAGGTCGAGGTCCCTAGCCTGGACCACATCATCAGTGCCGACCATTAACCATGGGTCCCGCTCCTAGGAAGGGGGCTGAAGTGAGAACAGGAGGGACATGGCTTCGGCTTTAGGGGAGTAAGAAGACCAACAGGACGGGCTGAGGCCGGGAGAACGGTTTGGCAAGCTTCAGCCTTGGCGTCAGAGCTGAAAAGAGCTTACAGGTACCACCTCATAGGTCATCAGGAGCTAGGGCGAGAACTGAAGGATGGAGGAGGGATGGGTCTGAAGAAGAAGACAGAGCTCGGCACCGAATGCATTAGGACGAGAATAACAGACTATAACAGACAGGCCTTTGATTCGAGTGAGAGCCCCTGGATTACGTGATACTGAAATGATAGGCGACAACAGTACCCAAATGTGACAAGGGGGAAGGACCCTATTATCCAGGTCCAGCGTGAAATGGAAGAGCCCCTCCCAAGCGGGAGAAGAGGAAGCCAAGAAGCCTGGAGAGGGCCAAACATGGGCTATGTTCCAGAAAGGTCTTTGGCCTGGAAGCATAAAACAAGAACTTTTATGGACCATCTTTGTGCCAAGTTCTTTTATACCTTCAATGAATTCACCACTGTAAATGTGGCCCTCCTGTGTATAACCTGCTCATCACCCAAGGCAAAGGGCACCTTGGTCATGGAGCAGCACTGAGGAGGAGACCAGGCAGGCCCAGGGTCCCCATAAGGCAGGTGAGAACCTGTCCTGGGAGGGCAAGGAGATGGAAGGAGGGGGGGACCATGAGCTCAGGTTCCCAGCCACACGGAAGGGAAGACCCACGGGTCTTCACTTATAAAACACAAATTCGAATATAAAATCACTATGAATTTCAAGACAGAGACTAAATAGCATGGAACCCTAAGCCTAGCCCCTCTGAGTATAGGTTCTGTGTAACAAGACTGGTGGCAGGACTGGGAAGCTACTTGCTCAAGTGGAACAGAGATGGGAATCACAGTGCCTGAGAAGCGGGTCCCAGAATTCCTCTTGGGAATGAATCATATGTGAGTTGCAGCAACATCCCAGAGCATGGAGGACAAAGCTCAACTGCCCAGAGGCCAGGAGAGCAACTGTCCCTTTGTTTCAGAAGGGAGCAGGTGGGTAGGTACCCATGAGGAAGTGTGGGGCTGGAGACCAGAGAAGAGTGGGGGAGACAGGTCCTTGGTGGTCGGGTAGCTGGGGGGCCGCTCCAGCCCCGGGAAGCATAAGGCTGAATTTGAAGTTGTTTGCAAGTCTGTGGTCTACACTCTTTTCTATTCCTCCCCTCCACCTCACTGGGACAGGGAGCTCTCCTAGGCCCGCGATGCTCAGGAGGAATTGTATGTCTGCGGGTGCACAAACGTGTATGCATGCTCATGGGTCAGCGAAGGAAGGAAGTTCACAACAGATTTAAAGGGATATGGACCACCATAGGCATAAACAGAGGCAATTATCTTGAGACTCTAACTCCCAAGAGTCTGAGAAATCTGAGGGGGAGTCTTCGCACTTCATGAGATGTTGAAACAGCAGAGGGGACATGCAGGCCAATGTTATTCAGATCTCTAGGGTCTGTAGGACATGTGAGCCAGATGAGTCTTTGGAGTCTAGGATTGCAGTAATCTTGAACTGCTAAGTGGCAGTGGTGGTGGTAATGATGATGATGATAGTGTCAAAGATGGTTCAGTATAATTCTTCTAGAATGTAGCAAAAAGGGACTGCATCCCTCTCTTATGGATGATGGTACTGAGGCACGGAGAGCTTAGGTAACTTGTCCAAAGTCACATAGGTAGTAAATAAGATGGAGCCCAGCCTGATTGAAATTGGCAGGGGACTAACTGTTCTTGGGGTTTGTCTGCCAGGATGGGGTACGGCCAGGTCCACCTGTTGTGCACTGCACAACCAGGGGGCGCCATTCCTATTTTGATCTAGATGTTCACGATGCTCCCTGCAGCTCAGAGCCAGCATGGCCACTGCAATAAAACATTTCAGGAAAATATCTCCATGACCAGGTGAGTACAACATAGCTAATGACTCATTCTACAAGTGTATGGACACCTGCCAGGAGCCGTGCTCAGCCCTGGGGGTCCAGGAGAAGTGGTGAGGTTGCTGGAAGAGACTGTGCTTGTACAACTGTCCAAATGATGCAGGAAGAGAGAAGTGAGCATCTCATTCTTCTGGAGGAAGAAGGCTTCCAGGAGAAGCCACAGCTGAGCAGAGGCCCCCGGGATGAAGAGTTCACCAGACAGACCATGGGTGGGAGGGGGATCTCATTCATGACCCAGAAAATTGCACGAGCAAAGTCCGAGAACTGTTAACAGTTGTTCCCCTTATCCACTGGGGGGTGGGGGTTCCCAGACCCCCAGACTACGTATCTTATACACACACACCTCTCATGAAATGCAATTTACAAATCAGGCCAGTACGAGATCGACCGCAATGACTGCTAATAAAATAGAACAGCCCTCACAATGCCCTGTGATAAGGGTTATGTGGATCTGGTCACGCTCTCTCCCTCTCTGACAACCCGACTCTACTGTACTCACCCTTCTTCTTCCCATGATGATGGGGGACGATAAGATGCCTGCGTGGTGAGATGACATGAGGACAGGATGCAGGTGCTACTGGCCGTCTGACGATACATCGGAAGGAGGATCGTCGGCTTCCTCATCGTGGTGGACCACAGGTAACTGAAAGCAGGAAAGCCAAGCTCCATGTAAGGGGGTGGGCGCTCCTGGTCTGAATAGGTGTGCAGAGAGGCAAGGACCTAGGCCTTATGCATCCTGGAGAGAAACCCCCACCTCCACCCTCTAAGACTGATGACATCAGTGGAAGTCACGAGAAGGGACATGGAGAGACACTCAAGACCTGATGGCAGAGTCACTGGATAGTGTACGTATTACATGTCTGTTTACCGAAAGGCCTATATGTCTTGACTTGGCCTTTCATGACGTAACAAATGCCCACTGGGCAGGGAGTGGCCATGCACGAGCTGGCAGGTGTCAGAGCCCACCTGATGTGGTGGGGACTCTGGACAACTGAAGCATGCACACCCCGTCCAAATGGGATGTCCATTTCCCTGGTCCAGTCTATTGTTGCCATGAAGGATGGCATGCTTGGTTTTGCCAGAGATTCTGATTTTTGAGAAAGCAGAATTCTAGAATTTTAGTTAAAAATTTCTGTGCTTTAAATGAAAACAACTAATTCAAATGCTTTCAAAACACTGTAACAAACCAAACCAAACTCAAATAGGAGTAGGGTTTAGCTAGCCACCTAGTTCCCCTTTCCCTTTCCTCCCATTTATCATCCATCCACCCATCCATTCACCTAACCTTCCATCCATCCATCCATCCGTCCATCTGTCCCTCATTTATTTCTTCCCACTTCTTCCCACTCATCTGCCCACCCATCTGTCTGCCCATCCATGTATCTTCCTATCTACCCATTCATCAACATACACACACACACACACGCCCCCTGGTTCATGTATCCACCTACTTACCCATCCACCCTCCTGTTTGTCCATCTGTCCACCCATCCTTCTGTCCGTCCGTCCATCCATCCATCCATCCATCCTTCCCTTTTCCTGTTCAAGTACATGCCTTCTCAAGCCTTTATAGGACTGAAACATTCATTTGGTTCCATCTTCTCCACCTGCCCTTGGCAGTTCTATTTTCCTCTAAGTTCAAGCAAATTCTGCACTTGTAAAATGGTGCAAATAAGGGCAAGCTTGCACCTGTTCCTTTCTACAGAGGAATTTTCGCTCTGTCTCTTGCCCTTGCTGTTATGCTGCTTGAAGTAGGAGGGTTATTTTTTTTCTCCCCTTGGATTTGAGCCTTCACAAGTGTTCCAGAACAAAATTAAACCAAATAGAGAATTAGGTTCCCCTCCCTTTTCTTGGAAGTATCTTGCCACTGGGCCACGCTCCCTGGGAATTAAATAAATCTTCAAAAGGAGATCAGAAATAGATTTCTCAGTGGGGCTTCTAGGCGTCTGTGAATGGACTTCTTGCAAATGGGCTAGGTTTGGCAAATTCTAAATTGTGATTGGTGAATGTGTAATATATCTGTGCAAATAACCTTCTTTTCAACTTTCTCTTCCATATTCAATTGTAAGTCCTCCTCCTTAAAATATCCTTCTTCTGTTGTCCTTCCTTATTTTCCCTAGACTTCTCTTCCAGCGGGAGGCTAGAGGATGAGAAGTGAGGTGGGGAAGATAACCAATATTCCTTGTGCTAAATGTTTTTTTGAAAAATATTTTATTTATGTATTTGAGGGAGAGAGAGAGAGAGAGAGCACACATGAGTGTGGGGGAGACCGGCAGAGGGAGAGGGAGAAGCAGACTCACCACTGAGCACGGAACCCAACATGGGGCTTGATCCTGGGACCCTGAGATCACAACCTGCACTGAAAGCAGACAGTAACCAACTGAGCCACCCAGGTGCCCCCATACTAAAGGCTTAATATGTGGGATGGTTTTCAGCTTCCTGATTTCAGGGTCATGTATCCCAGCATGATCTAAATAAGAAGGCATTATTAGATATGCAAACTCTTTGAACCTTAGTCTCCTGATCTGTCAAAGTGGGATAAAGCATCCCTTTCCACTTCCCCAGGCAAAAGGAAAGATCCTCAAAGGGGGCTGCTGACGTGCCTGACATACCACCCCATTAGCCCACCCTCAAAGGAGTGAACCTTTGCTAAAATGTAAATGCTCCCCAGGAGTTTTTCCCACCATCAAGTCAGCTTTTCTTATTCATTAATTCAACCGCAGCTGAAAGGAGGTCCCCCAAGAACAAGGAACACAGAGTGGTGGGTGTCCATGGGGAATGATGAGCAAGAGAAGGATCTGGACAGAAGCAGTGGGAGGGAGCACGGGGAGGGGGGCATGGTCCTGGAGGTCCTGGGTACCCCAGGGACAGAAGGAGTGCTGGCAGGGCTGGGGTGGCAAAGGTCAAGAGATCCCTTCTCTTTCCTCTCTAGACCATTTGGTCTGCTACCTTCCCAACTGGAGTCCTCTCCACACTGGGAAAGAGAACAGTGTCGTGGAGGGCATGTCTGGTCATCCTTGACCCTCAGTCTCCTTTTCCATCAAAGGGAAAGGGTTCCTGGGAGGGAGTAAAGCTAATGTCTGTGTGGGGGCCGGCCTTCTCCTCCAAAGGGCTGCTTCAGACCAGGCTGACAGTCTGGGCCTGAGCCTCTCCTGATACAAGGCAGAGAGAGGTCTGTAGAGCTGGGCCCTGGTGTGAGGGCAGGACAAGTGACTCGTGAGCCCTCGTCACCTGTGGACTTGAAGGGCTGTGGTCATCATGAGGAAAGCAGCCGCCGGGGTTCATTTTGTGCCGTGAGCAAAGGTCACACTCACAACACCCTCCGGTCCTGTGACAAGGCAGTAGAGGCATGTGGGGGTTGAGTAACTTCCCCAAAGCCCTGAGGAGTGGGATCATCAGGACTGAGGAGCAGTGACCAAGACCGAAATGGCCCACAGAGCCTAAAACAGTTCAGTCTTTTACCGAAAAAGTATGCCTGCTGTTGTTACAGTAGAACAGAGCTACTGACCTCCAGTGTTCTCTCTCCCCTCACCCTGCTTTGCTGTTTGTGGGGATTTTTAAAATATTTTATTTTTTTAGAGTAATCTCTGCACACAATGTGGGGCTCGAACCCACGACCCCGAGATCAAGGGTCGCACGCTCCACCGACTGAGGCAGTCAGGTGCCCCCCCGCCCTGCTTTATTTTTATTTTTATTCGAAAGCACTCATCCTTCCCTCATGTTATGTGTACTGTACACACACACACACACACAGAGGACACACACATACATAGAGTTGTATGTGCGCACATATATACACACACACCTGTGCCATCGTTTTTCATTTCCCGTTCATCGCATCATCCTATTTGTCACTCTGTCCCTGCACCAAAAACAGCTGCTCCGATCGGACACTCAGTAAATGCAGGTTGAGTGAACGAGCGAGTAAGGTTAGTTATTTTTTTTTTTTAAAGATTTTTATTTATTTGACAGAGAGAGAGGGAGATCACAGTAGGCAGAGAGGCGGGCAGAGAGAGAGAGGGAGAAGCAGGCTCCCCACTGAGCAGAGAGCCTGATGCAGGGGCTGGATCCCAGGACCTTGAGATCATGACCTGAGCCGAAGGCAGAGGCTTAACCCACTGAGCCACCCAGGAGTCCCAAGGTTAGTTAATTTTAATACTTTCTTTGGTGTCCCCTGTCCCGGAGGGAATGTGTGCATCCCTTCAGTATTCATATGCTGCAATCCTTCCCTCCCCTCAGTGTGACGACGTTAGCAGGTGGGGTTTGGGGGGAGCCCTCATGGATGGGAAGAAAACCCCGAAGGAAAAGGCCCCAGGGAGCTCTCCCTTTCTTTGCCCTACGAGGACCCAAGAAAACAGAGTCTGCAACCCCGAGCAGGGTCTCCCCAGAACCCAGCCCTTCCAGCACCCTGCTCTCAGCCTCTGGCCTCTAGAACTCGGAGAAGGAAATTTCCATTGATCCTAAGCCACCTGGTCACTGGTACTCTGATGCAGCATCGTGGGCCAAGTCCCACTGACTGCCCAGCCAGGACGGCACGGTCTGGGTTGTTCTAGATGAACGCACCAGAATGTTCTAGCTGAAAGTGTGTCCTGACACACATGTGTAAGCCCAGTCAGGACTGGGATCCCTGCACTGTGGAGGGGCCCATGATCTCATCTAAGTAAATGGCTTCCCCCCATCCCTGGGCCCCGGGCTCTGCCCCACATACAGGGGAAATGCAGGCAATTTCCTCAGCAACACAAGGAAAGTGAGGGTCACAGGAAGAAGGAAGGAGGAGTTGTGAGGCCACCGGGCCGCTTGCTGGCTCCATTCCTGTCCCTTCCCCACCCCACTGGCCCCCGTGAGCCTATTTCAGACTTTTCCAGCTTGGGCCAGAGCAGGCAGGTCTAACCCCACATAGCCGGTCCCCAGATTGCCCATCTGTCTCGTGGGGGTACAGAGAAATGTTTCTTTAAGTGTCCGTAACGACTTTGATTTTGCTCATGGGCTCCAGCTGCTGGATACAACATTTTCCAGCCCGACCCTGTATGCTTCGTTTGATGCAAGTTTTGAGAAGTCATGGATGTCCTCCTTAAGTGAAATAAATAAGCAAACAGAACACTTCTCAGTCTCTCCTGGACAAGGACAGCGGCCCACTTGCATGGCAGCAGAGGGAGGTGGTGGCCTCCGGATCCTGGCTGGTCTAGGCTGCTCCTGGCTCTGGGCTCTGGGGCTTCCTGTCCCCACCTGGGCCCGGGTGGCGGCCAGCGCAGCCGATGGCTGGTGTGCTATGTATCTCGGCCCATGTTTGGGCGCGGTCATGTCCTGGGCGTGCTCCCCTGCCCGGATCAGCCCCATCTTGCTTCTCACCCTTGGGCACCGGCCAGGTTCTCCGGCTAGCCCCGGCCAAAGAGCTCGGCAGAGCCAAGAGCCGAGTCGTATGTACCTTACCTTCCAAATCTGTCCTTTTCTTTCATTGTGATTCTTCCACAGGAAATCTCGCACATACACTGTTTTCGTGAGCGTCCTGCCCCACAGTATGATACACCCAAAAGACATTTACTGAAGAGAATGGAAAAAAGAGACAAAGGAAAGTGTAGTGACAGTTCATGGGACCCGAGGGGAAAGTGTGACCCACAGAAGAGCTGAGACCATGGAGAAATGGCCACATGAACAAGAAGCTGACCAGCAAGAACCAGCCTCAGATGCCGGGGTCAGCAAACCCTGGTCTATGGGCCAAACCTGGCCTGGCCCCTGTTTTTATAAATAAAGTTTTAATGGAGGGCATCTGGGTGGCTCAGTTCATTAAGCCTCTGCCTTCGGCTCAGGTCATGATCCCAGGGTTCTTGGATTGAGCTCCACATTGGGCTCTCTGCTCAGCCATGATTCTGTTTCCCCGCTCCCTCTTCCTTTCCCTCTGTGATCTCTTTCTCTGTCTGTCAAATAAATAAATAAAAACTTCTTTTAAAACAGTAAAGGTTTAATGGAACAAGCCACACTCATACATTGACGTATTGTCTACAGCTGTTTACGCTCCGATGGCGGAGCTGAACAGCGGGACAGAGACCGTGTTGCCCACAAAACCTAAGATATCAACTCTGTGGCTCATTCCAGAAAAAGTTCGCTGACCGCTGCTCTTACGGGCTGCATGGGGTCCCCTAAATTTTCACGTGTTGGAGTCCTAAACCTCACTCCCTCGGACTGTGACAGTATTGGAAGATAAAGTCTTTACAGGGGTAAGTCAAAAAGAGGTCATTCGGGTGGGCTGGTGTCCTTGTAAGGAGAGCAAATAGGGACACGGAGGTACAGAAGGAAGGCCATGTGAAAACAGAAGGAGAAGGCAGCCATCTGCAAGCCCCGGAGGGCACACTCAGAAGAAAGCCATCCCGCCAGCACCTGGGTCTCAGACTTCCAGAGACTTCCAGCTTCCAGAACCGTGGGAAAATAGATTTCTGTTGTTTATGCCACCCAGTGTCTGGCCATTTGTCCCGGCAGCCAGCCAGCTGCCTAGTCCTCTTTCCTCTGCTTTAGAGCAAAGCAAACCACGGCTCTCGCAGCACGCAGCTCCCTGTGGCACTCGGGAAGGCAGAGGGGGAGCGAGCGTCGGATGCATCCTGTCTGCTTGCTGCTCCACTGTGGAGGCACCGCGGGCGACCCTCACTGGCTGTGCCCTCCCAGAAACCAACCAGCCACCACAGAAGTCTGGGTGATTCAGTTGCTCAAGCTTGGCTCCCTGGGGTGCAACACAAGGCAAAGAGGAAGAGAAAATGGATCGAGGGGCAGCAAGTAGAATAACCAGCACGTGCACGAAGGAGTCGAGATCATGGTCTCACAACCTCCCCCGCCCCCCCTTACCCACCATGCACCTTCTGCAATTACCAACATTTCCCTTTCTGTCTATATCTTGTATCTCTTCTGTCTATATTATTCTGTCTATATCTTGTTATTATTCTGTCTATAGCTTGTATCTCTTATTTTATTTATATTGCTTATATCTTATAAATCTCCTACTTTTTCTAGAATATTCTACAGTAAATTCCAGAGATTATACCATCCTCCCCAAGAATAGCTTGGTATGCATCAAGAATAGATAAAAACATGTTTTATAAGCACGATGATGCTTTATCATACCTAATTTTTAAAAATTTAAAATTCCTTAATAACTAACATCAGCTCCTCCTACTCTATACTCAAATTTCCTCATTTCCTCAAAAATGTATTTTAACAGTTGATAGGTTCTAATCAAGAGCCATGTTACATATTCATTGTTTATTTGTTGGAAGAACTGGACCGTTTGTCCTGTTGTAGAAATTCTCACGTTCTGGATTCGCCTGACACGTCACCGTGTTGTCATTTAACCTGTTCCCATGTTCCCCTGAACTTCCTGGAAACTGTCAGATGGAAAGATGTGATCAGTTCCAGGCTCAGTATTCGTGGGCGGTGCCTTCCCGTGCAAGACGTTACAAGAAGAGAGTATCTGGTTCTCGCACTTTCTGCAGAATTGACAATGACCACTGGGTTCAGACATGCCTGCCTGATCTCTCTGCTATCAAGTTCCCCATCAGCCTCTTCTCTAGTCATGGCAGCGTCTTGTGGTAATCATCGCCATATCTCTTATTTTGTTTGGATTTGCAAGAGGGTGAAGGAAGAGTCAGGGTCCTACAGAGAAACAGAAGCAACAGGACATAAGGATTTAATGGGAGGACTGGCTCACGTGATTACAGAGATCCCGCACTTGCAAACTGGAGACCCAGGAGAGCCAGGGGTGTCATTCAAGGTGAGTCCAAAAGCCTGAGAACCGCAGCAGCAGATGGTGTGAGCCGTCTCAGGGCAGGAGGAAAGAGCCATGCCCCACCTGAGTAGTCAGGCAGAAGCAGCAGCAGCAAATTCTCCCTTTCTCCGCTTTTGTTGCTGTTGTTGTTCTCTTCAGGCCCTTGGTGAGTTGGATGAGGCCCACCACATGGGGGAGAGCGAGCTGCTTGACTCAGTCAGAAGATGCACCTGAGAAAATCTTCCAGAAACGCTCTCACAGACACACCCAGAAATCACGATTCACCAAGTCTCTGGGTCCTCCATGGGCTGGTCAAGCTGATCACAAATTCAACCATCACAAGCGATTTCTGAAATCTCTCATTCCTTCTGCATTCATTAGGTAGAATTCCTTTATAAAGAACTTCCCCCCATCAACTGTTTAGTGCCCTCGAAGTATAATATTTTTACAAAAAAGACAGAATAGATACCTAATTCTTTCTCTTGATCAACTATCAGAACTGAGTTGGTGGAGCTACTACGGGTGATTTCTTTGGTGGGGGGGGTCATTAAGAGCTCATGATTTTAAAAAATATTTGATGTATTTAAATCCATTGTAGTCAATATTTCTTTTGGAGATTGTCCAATCTTTTGTCCCATCTTTGGCCAGTGGGGGCCTCTTCAACAATTTGGGCTCCTGTGTCCTTTGGACATGAGAACATTCATATTTGATAATTCCATCGCTTTTTACCGTGACGGGATGCCCCTCTTTCTCCAGACCAGTACCCTCATTTTTCTGATAAGCCTTGTGTCTGGGTTCAGGTTCACTGGAAAACAGAGGCTGAGCTGAAAGCACATATTCTTGCACTCAGCTGGGAAGGGTGTAGTTCCGGGAAGACAAGGAAGGTGGACAAAGGGGAGTGAGGTTGGGGGTTGGGGGATGGGGGATGTGAAGCACACGTCTAGGCGGCCATAGCTTCACAGGAAACACAGCCAGTGGCTTGGTTGGACAGCGTCTCTGAGACAGGAGCTGTGAAACCACGAATCTCAGAACAGCCAGTTGGTGGGGGTCAGAAGGGCAGTAGTTCATCTTCCGTAGTTTTCTCTTTGATGTGTCATGTGGCTCCTGGCTCTTCTTACAGACCAAGGGGAAACCAGAGTCTCCACACGTCAGGTCAGTCAGTGCGTCATTCATGGCGTCTCTCCTGGCCCGTCACTGGCATGCCTGTGCCTTGGTGCACACGGGTGGTGCCGGTCACAGACACAGCTTTACAACCAAGACAACCACATGAGTTATTGTTAGGGCCGTGTGGGCCAGGAAGCATGACAAGATGCAAGGCCCATTGGTACAGGGGGGTGAGGAGATGTGCCCGCATACATTAAGTGGGTTTGGTACTCAGCCCCTCTGCCTCTCAGGGATGCCTACGCTCTCTCACAATATTCCGATCTCAACAAGGAATGAACTGTTCTCACTCCGGGCCTGTGAGGGGAGGCACAAGTCCAATTCTTTAAGGCAACATTCAGTTGCAATCTCCTAAAAAGTCCTACAGAGCCTTAACAAACCAAGATGCATTCCCCCTCCCCGACTCCCCGACGCCACAGCCGGTCCAACCGTCAACAGGTATACCCACTCCCTCCCTTCTCTACCAGCGCTACAACTTCCAGTCCAGGTCCTCACTAGAGCTGCGGGGAAAGCATCCCCTGCAGAGGCCACGGAGGGAAACTAGTAGATGCCAACTAGACATTTTGTGCCCATTTCCGTAAGTCCTTTTCCGGGACCTTTTCCAGGATTTCCCTGTTTCTGATTTTAGTCCATGTCTCCACCACCATCCACCATCACCTAAGGGCTGACGCCATGCCCGGTCCATCATCATGGAACCCTACGCTACAGGACCACAGAATCAAAGAGCACATTTTACTACCAAGCGTGTGTGATACACCGAACTCAAACCAAAGACGGATTTCCTCTTCCATGTACCTCATCCCCAAAGCCGGCCCAATAAAGTATGGTAGAACGGCATGGTGAACTGTCAGCTCCCAGGCAGCGGAGGGAACTTTGCAGGGTTGGGACCCTGGAGGTGATATACGGACTGTAGTCTTGTTCCTTCCAGGCCCATGACTCCTGGCCAATAAGCTGAGATCTTTGCTACGAACAAGGAGTGAATATTTCCACATGTTAAGTCAAAACGCTGCTGGTGGTTCTGCCTGCTGGGAGCATTCCCTTCACCACCATTTCTGGAGATCGCCTCTATGTGGGGCTGTAACATAGCCATAGTCTATTCCTGGCTAGAGTCATCATTGTCCCAATGCTTCTAGAGCCAGCTCCCAGTCCTGTTGGGTGACTTGGACGGATGCCAGTTTCAAGGGGTGCTCAGAGCCAAAAAGAACTCCCCAGTGTGTGCAGCCAAGCTCCCCTGCCCCCTTGGCTGGGGGACCCAGCTGATCTGAGAGCACTAGAGGTGTTTATGGCAGATAGCGATGCCGAGAGGTTTCTAAGAAACTTCAGTAAGAGAGATGCCACACAGGCCCCTGGCATCCTGCGGCCAGGCCTTGCCCCAATTCTGGGCTCTGCCAGAGACAGAAGGCCTGGCCACGGGACACAGAGGGATTGTGTAACCACGGATGTTCCTTAAGATCGGGATATTATCAGCCCAATGAGTCATAAGCTTGGGAGGCTGTAACCAGCATCCACTGAATAATAAAAATGATACATTCAGGGTTTGGCCCAACCGAATCCAGACGACACAGGGAAGCGAGATGAGCGGGTGGTCCCACGGCACCTCCTGCTTGCACACCAACACATCTGTCACCAGAGCCACCGTGAAGATGGTCTGTTGCTTTCCTTGTCACGTATTGTTTCTGACCTCTGTATTATTAGGGATAAAGAAAGAAAGAAAGCACCATATCAGCTGCACCCCCTTGAGTGTGTTATCAGAGATACCACACCTGGCAGAGCAGCCGAGATCAGGTTTACCCCCTGCTTAGGGTCCCATTAAGCCCCCACCATTGTCTGAGACCAGTCTGGGCTTTGCAAAGGCTGGGCATGCGCATTAAACCGAACTGTGATGAGAGCTGCGGCCCCTGCGTCCTTTCCGTCTTCCAGCGCGGCACTGATCCCTAATCTCCCTCAAAATGCCGTATTGCTTTGCATTTGCTGTGTTGGCCGGGACAGAGGAGGGTTTCTGCGTGGCCCTTCCTACCAGAAGGACCCTTCCCCTATCAGCCAGGGAACCAATGAGAGGAAACTGTTAGGGAGAGTCATTACACGTATGCGTTCCAGGCAGAGTTTTCCCTGGGAACCAGACACAGAAACAAGGGGTGGGTCCTCAGATTCCATCCCCTGCCCCGGGATACAGTTGTCCTGGCAAAAAATACCAGGTCTCTTTGGGGAAATACTGGAGAACGATCCGTATACCTATATACATAAAAACGCGTCCCGGGATCCTTCTTCAAGGGGATCCCATCCCTCCTTCTGCGGCCGGTGGGTCTGTGAATGTGCCTGGTGGGCGCCAGCTGAGGCTAGTCTCCACGGTGGCTGCTGCTGTCGGCCTTCTGCTTACCAGCGCTCAGTACCTTTGCGTTCTAAAAACGGAGAAACACTCTTGTTCATCTGCCTCACCACCAGGAACACTGCGCTCTATTAGCCAATGCCTCAAATCCCTGTAGGTCAAGGACACGAAAGGCCATTCTACCACTAATATTTTCCTGCATCTTTTGTCTTTCCTAATATTCTGCCAAAGCAGTTCTGACATCATTATCTCATTTACTGTAAGTCATTGTCACGTCCAAGTTTCTATATAACTAACCTGGCTCCAAACACCCTTGTTGAAACTTCGGGTCCCAAGTGATAGGTGAGTGGCTTCCTACCATTAGCTCCCTATTCTACCTCTTCTGCCAGTCTACTGTCCTAAAGACCCACCTGCGTGTGTGTTTCCTGATTCCCGCTGGTGCAACTCAGCCGGTTCCTAGAATTTATTTTGGCTGTAGGCAATTTCCTCCTTGACCTGGGGGGGATTGTACTTCCCCATTCAGGCCGTGCCAAGATCTGACCCTAGTTATCGGCCTCTGAGCAATAAGATGAGTCGATGAAGACCTTAAGAAAACCAGGCCTCGTGCTGGGAGGCGCTTACTTCGGGTAAGGTCATGGGTTATGCTGGCATACAGAAAAGGGGAGGCTAGTCTTGGCTGAGAGAGGGGGTGGGGCTCTTTTCCCAGCCAGAGTAATTCTGGGCAATGTTGAGATTTAAGACTCTGAAGCTCGGGGCACCTGGGTGGCTCAGAGGCTGAAAGCCTCTCTTCTGCTCAGGTCATGGTCTCAGGGTCCTGGGATCGAGCCGCGCGTCGGGCTCTCTGCTTGACAGGGAGCCTGTTTCCCCCCTGTCTCTCTGCCTGCCTCTCTGCCTACTTGTGATCTCTCTGTCTGTCAAATAAATAAACTCTTAAAAAAAAATAAAAGACTCTGAAGCTCATCCAACAAGTGTCTTTATCCTGAACCCCCAGTACCTGGTCCTGAACCCCATTCTTTCTCTACCTGACTCTGACTTTGACATAGGAAATGTATTATGGTGCACATTTAGTATCCTTTGTAGTTTCATGCCTTTATAATCAGATCTAGGTTCTGATGCTTATGCCTCGTCTGCCCTTCAGTGGTGGAGACAAAAACTCGAACGCAGCCAGTCTGGCCCTCTGGCTTTCCCTGGTGCCATAAGGTAGCAATGGACGACAGCAATGATTAGTTTCTCTTTTCAAAGTTTCCAATGCCCTCCAAAGCAGTTACTTATGCCAGTCTTTATCATTATTATCACCGCTTTATTAATCAAGTGCAGCCGCTGCCTGATAATTGAAAACCTCACCTCCTAACAATTAACCGCAGGTGACAGCTTTAGTAATTGTGATATCACTACCTATCAGGGCTTCCATAACCAAAAGCAATGGGAGACTTAACTGCATTCAGTCGAGCGGATAAGCCAACACTAAAATCCCGGCCCGAGAGTCTGCTTCTTAAGGGTCCCTTCCAGTAACAACACTCTTAGCCTCATTTTGCTAGAAAATAGAAGGTGGTACAAACATTGCTGCTCTAACAATTTACTGGGGTGAGCAGTCCCAGGAAAGCAAGAGACGGAAGAGGGGGAGAGAGGCCAGAAGGGAGGGAGAGTAATCACAAAGGGGAATTTACTGAGCTGGGTGGAGCTTTGCAAAAACCAAAACAAAACAAAACAAAAAAACACTGATGGTTGCTTGGCATCATTGCGTGTCACCAGAAATTGCTGTGATTCTGAACCATCCACCAGGAAGAAAGAAAGGCAAACAATGTATCTAGCTAGTGTTTCCTTCTTACTGCCAAATGGCGCTCTATATACTGTGAGACAGGCAGGTGGTGCTAACTGGCCCCTCCAGACAGCTGATGGGGAAGCCATGACTTCTATGGGTTCTACTCACGTAGTGTTTGGATGCATCATTGTCCATCTCCCAGCCAGTAGCAGCAAAGAGTTCTCCTCGCCCTGGTGGGTGTAGCAGCAACAACGGTGAGCATGTCTTTGCAATCACGGAAGTAGTGGGAGCCTATGCACGAATGTTCTGGCCAGGAAGCAGGGCAAATGACCAAGGCCTGGAGGACAGGGGGTAAGCAGGATGGAGTAGGTCTGGGGTACACATAGACTAGGTCAGGCATACCCTGGTTTCTTTTAGAAGGAAATAGTATTTAGATCACAATTGAGGCTTTAAATATAGTCATCGCCACAAGGTTGCCATTGCTATAAAAACGTTTCCTCGGATGGCAGAGGTATTTCTCCCTCCTTTAGGAATAAATTATGAGTTCATATTGATATTTCCAATTAAAATGGGAGCTTATAGAGTCTTATTTGGGTTTATATTTGTGCCTGTTGTCTACGCCGAAAATCTTGGTTTGCAGTGACATTCATAAAAGTACTTACTTGCTGATCCTACGGTATGAATGAGGTAGTTTCAAAACAAAGATACTAATCATGACGCTCTCTGTGTCAGACCGTATGAATCTGCACTCCTGCTTGGTGCCCATCTCTGCAGTGCTTCTTGCTGAGGGGAACATACATCCCCGAGCTTCTGAACTCAGATTATGTCACTTTCTCTGGCCAGTAAAAGATGGAATAGGAGTGAAGTTCACTTCCAGGAAGAGCTTTCACAAGCCTGAGCGTATTTTTCTTCTGCCTCAATGACTGGCAAATATTCCAGACAGATGCCGTACCCCCGCACGGAGGGAAGAGGACATACATCAGAGCTGGAACCAACATGCCATAGACACGTAGTACGGGAAAAGAGAAGTTTTAGTGGTTGAAAGACACCAAGATTTGGGGTTATTTGTTATCACAATAGAAATAATCTAGTCTAAACTAATACATCGTATGTTAATTAAAAAAAGAAATAGTCTAATCTGATTGTTATACCGCTGAATATAGTTTTAAGATTCCTCACGGTTTCCTTTCGTCCCTAGGATACATCCCATTAAGGAGATACTGCTGGGCCACCTGGTTAGTTCTGCCGGTTGAACGTCTGACTCTTGATTTTGACTCAGGTCATGATCTTGGGGTTGTGAATTCGAGCCCCGTGTCAGGCTCTGTGCTCAGCATGGAGTCTGCTTGACATTCTCTCTCTCCTTTGGTCCCCTCCCCACTCACGCTCGCTTTCTAAAATAAATAAACAAAATCTTTTTTAAAAAAGAGGTACTAACAAAATATGGTTTTCTAGAGTCATTTGCAATACCTCTTCTTCAAGTGGCTGAACCACCAACCTAATATATAAATATTGTCTCCATTTTTCCAACTTCTATAAATCTTTTTGTCTTTATTTAATTTTACATTTGAATCAAAACTTTCACATAGCTCTAAAGTCAAAATTATACAACAAATTACATGTAGTTAAGTCTAGGTTCCATCCCTGCCCTTCTAGCCTATTCCTTCTCTCTCCTTATAGGTCCCCATTCTTACTGGTTTTTGGCTTATTCTTCCATTATTACCTTTTTTTTTTTTTTTTCTTTAAGAGAGAGTGTGTACACACATGAGGGGTGGGGGGGAGGGAGAGAGAGAATCTTTTTTTTTTTTTTTAATTTTACTTATTAATTTGACAGACAGAGTTGACAAGTAGGCAGAGAGGCAGACGGGGGACAGGGGGAAAGCAGGCCCCCTGGTAAGCAAAGAGCCCGATGTGGGGCTCTATCCCCGGGCCCTGAAATCATGACCTGAGCTGAAGGCAGAGGCTTAACCCACTGAGCCACCCAGGTGCCCCTGGAGAGAGAAAATCTTAAGCAGACTCCACACTCAGTATGGAGCCCGACTTGGGGCTCAATCTCGCGACCCTGAGATCATGACCTGAGTGAAAGTCAAGAGCCGTTTGCCTATCTGAGCCACCCAGAAGCCCCCCAATATTACCGATTGATAAGATAAGCAAATATGTTTCTATATCCATATACCCCCCTTTCCTAAATAAAAGATAGTATACCATAAATACTGTTTTGAATTTTTTCTAACAATATATTCTAGAAAATATTTCACAAGTATACAGAGGTCCTTCCTGAGGGGCCTGGGTGGCTCGGTCGTTAAGCTTCTGCCTTCGGCTCAGGTCATGATCTCAGGGTCCTGGGATCGAGCCCCGAATGAGGTTCCCTGCTCCATGAGAAGCCTGCTTCTCCCTCTCCCACTTCCCCTGCTTGTGTTCCCTCTCTCACTGTGTCTCTCTCTTGGTCAAATGCATAAATAAAATATTTGCTAAAAAAGAGGTCCTTCTAACTCATTTTTGCCGTTTTATAACACTCCATTGTATGAATGCACCATAGTTTTTCAACAAGTGGCCAGGGATGAACTTTTGGATTATTTCCATTCTTTTCCTATTACAATTACTGGCAATACATATCCTTGTGCTATCTGATTTTATGTTTTTACCGGTTTATTTTTTGAGCTAGATACCTAGAAGCAAAATTGCTCTGTCAAAGGTAGGTGAATTTGTAACTTTTCTAGATAGTCCAAATCCCCCTCCCTGGGGTTATATCCTTTTGCGTTTCAGCAACTTATAAGAACCTATTTCTGAGAATTTTATTAATGGAACATGTTGTTAGGCTTTGGATTTTTGCCAATCTGATAGGAAGGAAATCCTATCTCAGTAGAGTTTTAACTTTCATTTTTCATATTCTGAGAAATTTGAGCCTCTTCTCATATATTTAAGGGTCATTTGGATTCCCCTCTGCAAACCATTCAGACACCCTGCCCATTTTTCTGCAGGGTTGTTGGTAGTTCTCTTCTCAATGTTTAGAAGCTCTTTATCTGTTAGGAATATTTATCTTTCATCTGTGGTATAGGTTCTATTTTAAGTGGTATGATCTCTATCCAGAGGAATTTGGGGACATTGAGCAAAACTACTAATGCATCTTCCCTTTGACCCAGAAACTGCACAGAGACAATGGACCTGGCCTTGCCAAGTTGCTGACCTAGCAGCTGCCTACCTCTGGGCTTTTCATTATGCAAGGAAAAAAAAATTTAAAGTGAGTGTACTCAGTTTTTAAATTTTATTATTATTTGAAGATGTTTCCCTACTTATGTTTCTAAATATCAGACTACTATATATTTTATTTAAGTGTTTTCTGCTTCCCCTAGGGAGGTCAAGAACATCGATTCTCTCTAATTGCTATTTTTCTCCTCTCTTATTTATCTCTTATATTTTCTTCCACTTTTTCCCACTACCATATTTCCCCACCCAGGGACACAACCGTAAAGTCAGGGACACAGCTCTGGTGTAGAGTTGAACGGGGGTCCTCCAGCACATGACCAGGGTTCCCAGGGGAGCAGAAAGGAGACAGGTGTGCTTTCATTGTTTTTTCTCCTGTCTTTGGAATGAGCACTCTGAGATGAGGAGGTAGATGTCTTGGTCAGGACTGCCCTAGCTTTGCCTGCCCTGGGGATGTCCGAGGAAATTTCAAATTGCCTGGAGCAGGAGCGGAGCCCGGACCCTGACTGGCCTCCCCTTGGCCCAGCTCAGGGCCTCCTGGGCTGTGTGTCTTCTTTGGCTATCATTCCCTTGGCTCCAGAAATGGTCTATCTTCTTTCCCTGATCTCTGCCAGGGAGGGCATGGCCACAAGGTTTGTAGAGTCTGATGATTTGGTCCAGCTCATGGCTGTGCCTGCCATTTCATATTGGAGGATTCCAGATTCAGCACAAACGTCCATAGACTCTATCCTAGAGGAAGAAAAGCACTGGTACCTAAGGATTTATATTCTGGGTTATTTATTGTTACATCGTTTGTACTGGCCAAAGAAAAAAAAAGGAGACAACATAAATGCCTGTCAATAAAGGCCAATAAATGATGGTGCATTCAGACAAGGAGGCATTGTGTTGCTCCTAAAACATGAGTTAGAGCTCGCTCCATTGACCTGGAGAGGGTGACAGTGATAGACTGTACTTGATAAGCCACTGCAGTGAAAAACACTCTGGTCCCCTTTTCTATCTGCTCCTAGGGAGCCAAAGAGGCTTCCTTGGTTTACGTTTACACGGTTGCTTCTATTTTTGAATATTCTGCATTGGTTGGTCTCGGTTTCTGCATGTGTTAACTGAGAAGGAGGACCCCGGGCGGGGCGGGGTGGGGAGGGGGGAGGCGGGCCTTTGGTCACTTGGTCCCGGGGAGGCTCTGAGCGCCTGTGGCAGGTGAAGGCACAACGCGGTTCAAACAGCGCCTCCCCCTGGGAATGAGCGGTAAGTGAATCTCTGCCGTTAGTATCACTCTATTTTCAGGGCCTGTAGAGAAAGACTGGGAAGTACTTCCAGGCTGTTCCTACTGGTTACAGGATTAGGGGGTGGGGGTGGGGGTTGAGAGAAAGTCCGTGATTTTTCACAAAATGTAAACATCGCGTACGGTACAAATTAAAGTGAAATTGCGGAAATTAATATCCAACGTCGTCTCTGTGGTGTGATAATGACTAGGAAGCACTATATAGGTGTGGGAGAGAATTAAAATATTGATTTAAGTAGGCGACTGGAGTGCAGACAATTTTTATCTTCGATCCTGTGGTCATTTTGATGCGGTTTTCCCCATCAACTCTTTGACGAGAGGGCCTCGTAGAGCTCCTGGCACTCAGGCGCTCAGGAAATGGTAGCTACGGCTAAATGAATTTTATTTTAATAACTGCTCTCTGCTCAGCCTCCCGGCTCCCTCGACAGCACCCAGGGCTGCTCACAGGTGCCCTGAACTCCCCCGGACCCCACTGCGGGGCAGCTGATTAGTCCTGTTTGCAGAGCCGTTTGGGTCCTGTGACACCAAGCAACAAGGAGCAGTGACTGAGGGTTGATGCCGAGGGCCCGTACTTTTGGTGGCCTCACCCTACGCAGTGGGTATGAAAGGGATAACGTGATTTATTTTTTGACACAACACAGAGCCAGTTTCCAGACTGGAGCGGCCATACCAGGAGAGTCACCCTGGAGAGAAGATAAGAAAATTGTAGCGTCAAATTATCTCCCTCCCGTTTAACCAGGTGCAACGTCCCATGCTCCAATAAGGTAGGCAAGAAGGGGTGCAGGCCAAGGGTGAGAGAGGCCTCGGATGGCGGCCAGCAGATGGAGGCGATGAGCTCGTTCTGTTAATCTTTCATTCAGTTTTACAGGAAATTTCGACTGGCCTTGACCATGAAGGCACTCTGTGACTAGAATTTTACCTGCCCTCTCACAGAGGAATGGGACAAGCAGTTCTCAAAATACAACTGCATGCTTCACGTCCCGTGGAGGAGGAGAGAGTGGGAGTGCAGGATGGCTCCGAGGGACTTGAGGGCTGGAATGCATTGGGTACACCTGGGGTATTTCCTCAATTCTCTGGATGTCACCTGCTTTGTCACATTCTGCTGGCTTCCTCGGCAGCCTGGGCCCTCATCCTTGTGTTGGCCTCAGCCCTGTGTTGGCCATTGGGCCTCTATAGGCCTCCCCAGGCTGATCCCAGTTTCTGGTTCTTTCCATCACTTCCAGACTCAGATACCACATCACAGCAAAGGGCATGGGGTCTGGCTTTCCAAATCACTCTCAAAGGGGCCCAAATGATGCCACTCAGAAATATATGTTGGGATTAACTCCATATAGGGCAGACTTTGGTCAATGCAAAAAAAGAGATGGGAGGGAAATGGACAGATACATTCTGTCTCATCCCTCTTTTCACCTGACTGCTCCCAGAGACGGCTAGCTGCTCCACACAACGTGTCTGGAGACTACTGCGGGGCTGAACACATCATCTGCTTACAATGCGCTCTCTTTAGTTCATCCTGAGGCTGGGTCAGCTCAGCAGTCACCGTCTTGCATTGCTTTGCAATCTGCTGCTTTGCTTCCGTTCACCCTCATCTTATTGCCTTAGGTTTCTACAGCACAATACAATGGTTGGCATGTAATCCCTCCCTCAGGCTCTGTATTCTAGGGTAAGGTGGCAGCCAGAACAGTAGCTCCCCAAAGACATCTACGTCCTAACCTCTGGAACCTGTGAATGTGTTCCCTTCCATAGTAAAAGGGATTTTGCAAATAAAATTAAGTGAAGCATCTTACAATGGGGAGATTATCTCAGATGATCCAGGTGGGCCCTGTGTAATCACAGGGATCCCGACAAGAGGGAGGGAGGAGCACCAGTCAGGAGAAGGTGACACCAGGATGGAAGCAGAAATGAGAGACATGCAGCCATGAGCCAAGGAAAATGGACTGTTCTAGACGCTGGAAAAGGAAAGGGTCAGCCTCTCCGAGAGTCTCTAGAACAACACTAACAACACTTTGAGCCCCCGAAGACTCACTTCACACTTTGGGCACCCGGAACTGTGGGAGAATGCATGTATGTTGTTTTAGCCACTAAGTGTGTGGTAATTTGCTGTAGCCACCATAGAAAACTCATAGAGGAGCCTTGGCTAACATGTCTCAGTGCCCTGGTTTCCAGCATGATGCTATTTTGCATGATTAAAGCTGAATGTCACACTGCATTTTCCCTTTGATTCCTTCTGTGCACAAATCCTAATCTCTTCTCAGGCAGATGGATGCCCTGGGTGGACTAGTGCAAAGATTTAGTCTCAGAAGGCCAACTGTATACATACTGTGTATCTCTATACAAACAACCAAAACAGGAAGTCTGGGAGGAAATAGTCACTATGGCAGCAGGTGGGTTATTTCCTGCTTGAACTTCTGTGGACTTACTCACTTATCTCTAACAAACAGGCATTTCTTTTATTATAAAAGAAATCATTTAAAGGGATTAGATATGAGATGCGCTAGGAATTCGCACTGGCTTCTGGTACTCTAGAAGTTAGCATAAAGGACAGACCACCATGAGCTGGAGTTGATCAGGGAAGGCTTCATGGAGGAGGGAGGAATCTGAGCAAGACCTGGCAGGTTGGGTAGTTGAAAGGTAGAGAGAAGGAGGCATGATGTAAGCCAAAAGGTGTCTTTTCTGAGGTTAATAAATAAACCCATTTGACTTAAAGGGAATACCTGAAGGATGTAATCACAGTACAAAGAAAAAAAATAATTTATGCAGCATTTGCTTTTTTGCTGGATATTGTACTCAGCCCTCTACTGGATTGTCAGGTTTAATCCTCTCGATGATCTCATGAGGAAGGTTCTGTAAATACCCTAAACGTATAGACAAGGACATGGAAGAAAGAGATGCCGTGTAACTTGGCGGCAAGCCATCCGAGTCCAGACTCCAACCCCACAACCAAGCACAGCTCATGCTGGAGAAGCAGATTGGAGAAGAAGGCGAGATAAGAGCTCTTAAGGCCTTGAAATACCAGATGCATTAATTTTCTACTGTTGCGTGTTACGGGCTGAATGTTTGTATCTCTTCCCCAGCTCATATGTTGAAGCCTAACCCCCAGGGTGATGGCATTTGGGGACGAGGCCTTTGGGAGCCTTCATGAATAGGACCGGTGCACCGTAGACAGAGACGCCAGGGAGACGATCTCTCTCTCCACCATTTGGCCCCACAGCAAGAAGGCCACCCCATCTGCAAACCGGGAGAAGGGTCCTCACCAGGACATGACCAGGCTGGCACCCTGATCTTGGACTTCCCAGCTCCCAGAACAATAAGAAATACATTTCTGATATTTAAGCCACCCGGGCTGTGGTATTTTTTTTAAAGTTGTTTCACCGAAGGCCTTGCATACCAAATTACTAAACATTTAGCAGATTGAAATGATACCCATTTATTGTATCATGGTCCTGTAGGGCAGAGGTCCAGGGAGACTCATCTGGGGTCTCTGGTTAGGGTCCCGCAAGGCCAAACTCATGGTTTGGACCAGGCACGGCTCTTTTCTGGAGACTCTGGGGGTGGGGGGGAAGTCAGCATCCAAACTCCATGAGGCTGTTGGCTGAACTCAGTGCCTTGGGGCTGGGGACCAGAGTTCCCACTGCCTTGCTTGCCTGTGGAACCCTCCTCTCCTGCGAGCAGCTGGAGAAAACATGCTGCTCGTAAGGGGCTCGCATGATTCCGTTGGGCCCACCTGCCCAATCCCCCCTCTGCGGGTTCGTAACCACAGGAAGGGTGGCTCGTCCGGTGGACGGGCTCGGCGGCCCTCACAGGAGACTGGACGGCAGCGTCAGATGTGGGCTCTGCCTAGCAGCCCCAGACTAAGGATTTAGGGATCTGTGCTGGTCAAGGGCCTCGCTGGAGGTCTCGTCGAGGAAGCATCTAGCCGAAGGGTGGGATCCCTGGGCGTTGGCCTACGGTGGGGACTGAGGTGTGGAAGGAGGGAAGACAGGAGACCAAGAACCCGGGAGTGGCCGGTGAAGGCCTCTGGGAGGGAGAAGACAGGCGGGAGAGAAATGAAGGTGACTCAGATGAAGGTGAGTCATGCTGTGGGGCTTCCGAGCTCTCAGAAACCCCGCGCGTTCCCTGTTCCATCGGGGCCTCATAATGCACCTGTGGGGAGGAAGGTGGCGGTCTCTCCACGGGACCAATGAAGAAACAGGCAAGTCTCTGAATCTTTACTTCTAAGGCCGTACTCCGGATCTGGGGTCCCGGCAGTCTGACTCGAGCGCCCGGCAGCGGGAGCTCAGGGACCAGAAACTGGGCCTTACTGTCCTGGTCCTCCCGGTTCCTGCCCTGGTATCCTCGCCGGAGCCCGAGGACAGTTCCTTCCCAAGGGAAGCATTTAGGGGCTCGGATTGGCGGATACAGGGGGACGTCAGGGGAGAGTCTTTCATGCTCCGGACCCCCGAGCGTTCTTGGCAAAGCTGTGACGAGGGCAGAAGCGAGGGGAGAGAAGGGAGAGGGCCGCAGGGGAGAGGAGATGTAGGAAAGAGACTTTTTTTTTTTTTAAATCATCACTTTGGAAAGGGAATGACATGGCTTCTCGGACTTTTGGCTAAGATCAAGTGTGGAAACGGAATGGCAGGGGAAAGAGGGCGGAGGGAAGGTGAAGACAGAAGGAAGGGGGTGGGGTGTGACCCCATGACACCTGTTGATCCTAACTGGTTCAAGTCTATAGAGGAAAATGAGGCACTCCAGAGGAGCGGGAAGGAAAAAAAACCACTCACATTCCCACCTCCCAGAAATAACCCTCTTAAGATTTTGGAGCCAGAGAATCCAAGCTCTGCATGTAAATCTGTGTGTCCTATAATGGGCATGGATTATTCTAGAAATCTGCTTTTGTGGTTGATCAATACCTATGATGGTTGTCAGGGATGGGTCCGTGGGGGCCCTGGGAGGGGATGTCTCTCCAAGCAGATTTCAGCAGGGACTGTTCCCCCTGCCCTTCCCCCATGACCAGTGGACAGGCATCAGGCAAGCCCTGTCTACCGCTCTCTCCAGGAAAGCAGTCCACTTAGCTCGCCCTGGACTGCCTATTCTTCAGAAACAAATCACTTAAAAAAAAAAAAAAAATCACTCCATTAAGAAGTTCAGCCCAGTCATCTCCAGCTTCAAATGTGTCCATTTTCTCCAGTCTGCATGAAAAGGAGAAAAGCAGAAAGGAGAATTTTAAATGGCACATATTGATTGGCTTGGCTCACCAAAAGAAGGCACTTTTACCAGCTTTTCAAATTACAATTTATTCAATAGTGAAAAAGTAACTCAATTTGCGAAAGAGCCCTGACACCTCATAAGAGCTGCTTTCTCTCCACTTAAATTATATCATTATCATTGTTCACTCATCATTCTCGGGGAGCCACTGGGCACAGCACAGTTCTTGGCACCTAGTTGATAATCAATAGCGATTGTTGAATTAATGAGGCTGTAACTGGCAGGGAAGTTCAAAGTCCAGAGTCTTGGGAGATTCAATGTGGGATGAAATGAGTTGAGTTTGCAAGCTGTGCCCCCAGCGGTCAGCACTGGGACGATCAAGGGGTTTGGAAACAGCCTGACCGAGGCTCAGAGCCTGCCCCCTTTTATCTCTGTGAGTTCTTCCTACCTGTGGGCCTTCGTTTCCTTGTCAATAAGAGAAGACACATCTCTCCTGCATGTTTGTTGTGAGGGTTCAAATAGACGCTCCCATCAAGGGCATCTCCAGGACCAGAGGAAAGAAGATGCTTCTAGATCCTGTTCTGCTGAAGATAAGGCTTTGATTTCCCTGAGGGGAGGCAGCTCTGTCTTGAGTCCACTCTAATAGTTGTTGAATAAAACAAAAAAATTGGTTCCTCTCTCTCTCTCTCCCTCTTTTCCCTTTCTTCCTTTGTTCTGTTTCTTAATACCGGAGGGGAGTTGGGTGGAAGGGTGGAGGGGTGAAGGGCGTTAAAAGTACGCTTACCATGATGGGCACTGAGTAAAGAAGACGATTGTTCAATCACTATATTGCACACCTGAAACAGCTATGACACTGTATGTTGAGTCTACTGAAATTAAAATTTAAAACTTTAAAAAAAAAAAGTTGGTTCTCTTTACTTCTCACTTCCTCATCCTTGCCAGCAATTCCAGAAGGGGCCACCAGAGCTAGAGAAATGGGTCAAGTCGGAATTGTAGTGAAGGGTACTGGGTCCTTGAGGAGTACAGGAATTACGCATACACCCCCTCCCCCATTTTTCCGTCTTCAAATGATCTGAATTTCTTTACCCACAATAAAAGGATTCGTTGGTGTAGCAGTTTCTCAATTGCAGATCTTGCTCGACGTACAAGGGGATTATAGCCCAGTAAGTTGAGTAAGATTGACAATTATATCCCAATAACCCCATTGTGGTTGAAGATATCCTAAGTCAAAAATTCACGTAATACACCTGACGTACCAAACATCATAGCTTAGCCTACCGTACCTTAAATGTGCTAAGAATACTTACATTAGCCTACAGTGGCACAAAATCTTCACACACAAATTCTGTTCTATAATAAAGTATTGGCCACCTTATGTCATTTATCGAGTACTGTACTGGAAGTGACAAACGGAATAACTGTATGGGTACAGGATGGCCGTGAGTGTATTATCATCATGAGGCCGACGGGGAGCTGTGACTGTCCTGCCCAGCATCACCAAAGAGGACTGCCCCACTTATCACTCGCCCAGGAGAAGATCCAAATGCAAAGTACAGTTTCTATCAAATGCCTAAGACTTTTACACCATCATAAATTCGAAAAATCTTCTGTTGAACCACTGTAAGCCAGGAGCCATCTAGGTTCATTGTCAATGTTCTGGGGGTGCACCTCGGCTTGGGGTTAACTAGTAGGGAGAAAACCTTTGTAAGTTCCTGGCTTCTTGCATTTGGGATCAGTTGATGACACCTTGGGGAGAGACTTTCTGCTAAAGGTCCTGGGATGCTTAATCAGCTTCTGGAAGAGAAGTGATTAAGTCTTAGGCCAAACCTTGAAATTAGGAATAAAGGTCATAATGACATGAGAAAGGATTTTCTATCGTTTCTTGCATGGGGCTTTCTCTCATTTTTTATTTCTTTTTATTCAATTAATTTCATTCTACTCTAATTCATTTCTTTCATTTATTCATTCATTTCATTTCATTTTCTTTCAAACACTTATGGGTGCAGGGGCATGGGTAGGGCAGCTGTGTCCAGGCCCTGGGGATTTATCTGGGAACAAAACAGATGAAGTCTTCACTACATGGAGGTGATCCTCCGGTGGGGGAGACAGCGGAACAATAAACAAACGTAAGACAGTGGCGCACGGGAATAAATGTTCCAAAGGAAAAGAAAGCAAAGTAAGAAGCTAGACAGTCACAGAGGTAATATTTGGGCAAAGTAACTGAGTACAAAGGCAGAGTAAGCCTTTTAGGTATCTGGGAGTGAAGGAATGTTCTAGGCACAGGAAGTGGAAAGTGCAAAGGTGTGAAGGCAGGAGCATGCACTGGGGCCATGAGGAGCTAGGAGGCCACTGTGACCGTGACCGGAGCACACTGAGCACGGGAAGAGTAGACAGGGATAAGGCTGGAGATATGGCCAGGCCCAGATAGCACGGCCCCTTAGTGGATGTGGTATGGACCTGGGGTTCTATTCTAAGTTTGTTGGGACATTGTTACAAGGTGCTATTTAGTAGGTGTTATAAAAGGGATGAATTATACACCGCCCCCACATAATACATTGAAGCCCTAAATCCCTAATTCTCCCTAATAATATGTTGAACCCCAATACCTCAGAATGTGGCGGTGTCTGGAGACAGGACATTTGGAGAGTGATGAAGCTGAAATGAGGCCATTATGGTGGGCCCCAATCTAATGTGATGGATGTCCCTATAAGAAGAGGAAATTCGGGGACAGAACAAGACACCCGAGATGCACGCGCATAGAGAGAAGACCGTCGGAGGACACGGCCGTCTACAAGTCAAGGAGAGAGGCTCAAGAGGAAACTGAAACTGCAGATGCCCTGACCTTGGACTCCCAGCCTCTACAGCTGGGAGAAGTAGAGCTGTTGTGTGAGCCCCTCTTCTGTGCTGTTCTGTCATGACGAACCCCGCCACCACACACACACACACACACACACACAAAGAGGAAGGGTATCAAAGCGTAGGTTGCCATAATCGGAATTTAACTTCCAAACGACCACTTCGACTTCTGTGAAAGAAGAGTCACACTGAGGAAGAGTGGAGGCGGGGAGGCTGACTAAGAGGCTGCTGTGGTGACCCAGGGGAAAGGGGGTGGTGGGCTGGGCTGCCCTGGGAGGCAAAGAGGTGAGGACAAGTGTCCTGAGTCCAGACAGACTCCATAGGCAAAGCCAACAGGACTTTGGGAAAGAGGAAATGGAGATGCTGGACGGATTAGGTTTGTTCAGAATGTCCCTTGCGGCACTGGCCAAAATCATTTATCCTTTATCCGACAAGAGGTTTTGAGTACAGTGACAAGGTCCCTCAAACAACAACCACCACAACCACCACAACCACCCCCACAACAATTCCTAAGCTTTTAAAGCCAAACCAGCCTTTGAAGGAGCAAAAGGCAGAGGCCACTGAAAGAAAGATCGTAGGATGGTTCTAGAGTCAGAAAGCTTGTGTTAAAATCCTGGTCTGCTCCTTACTGTGTAACTAAGGGTAAGTTACTGGAATGTTCTACGTCTCTGTTTCTTCATCTACACAATGAGGATGACAACATCCACTTCATGGGCCTGTTGTACAAATGGGCGTATTTATGTGATGCTCTCAGCATAGTCTGTCTTATAGGAAATGGTACGTACTAGTAAGCTCTCGCCGTGTAACAACCATCCTCCAACAGCTCAGTGGCTTATATGAGAAACATGTATTATTGGTCATGAATCTACATGTAAGTTTTGGGTTTGGGGGGGTTGTTTCTTTTTGGGGGCCCAGCAGGACCAAAGACATGAGCTCTGTTTCCAAAGGGCCTGTGAACTAGACAAAGAATGGAAACATTCACACCAAGCTCACAGACCTTTGTACGGGTGGTAGGAGCCTGTAAGTATGGACTGGGACTGGCTGTGAGACATGAGTTCTGGTCCAGCTGGGCTGTGGGATTCAGGCCAAGTTCCTTCCCTCACTCTGCCTCAGTTGCCATATATAAGGGAAGCGTTGGATCAGAGGCCATCTTGAGAAGTTCTTCCAGATATGGATTCCCTTGAATATGCATAACACTACCGGCTTACCTGTGGTTTAAACAAATGGGGGTGGTCTGCTGCAAATCCAGGGCCAAGCAGTCCAGGACCCATGCCGTGGCTCAGTGATATCTGCTGTCTCCCTGCTCTGGCCCCTTAGAGGGCTGGCTTGTCATCTCAGTGTCAAGGCAGTCACTGACCCTCCAAGCATCCCATCTTTGTTACAGGCAGGAAAAAGGGAGGGGGCCGAAAGGGAGCAGAAGTTTATACTCAGAGTCTGTTTCTATTTGTAAGGAAGTCAAAGTCTTCCTTGGGAGCCCATCCTGATGATTTATGTCTGTCTTACTAACCAGAGCTGTTCTCCATGGCGGGTCAGCTAGGAGGGGGCTACACGTTCTGGATAGGAGTTGGGTCAGCAACTTGTGCTGGCGACTGCAAACATTAACCACAAGCTTGCGTTGTCCTGTGGGAGTCCCCCAGGGCCCTCAGACCCACAGGGAGCACTGGCCAGTCAGAGGTTGTCCCTCTGGGAACATTTCCAACATAATTTCATGGGACTATAAATTCTAAAAAAGACAAACACGCTTCTTGCTCAGTCTCACCTGGATCTCTAGAACCTGGGTCCAGGCCTGGTCCATTAGAACTGGACGACAAACATTTGTGAATGAACGAATCGCCCACCCATGCACCTGGATTTCAGTGGACGGGGCATTCGGGGAATGAGGGATGTGGATAATTGGATTTTCTGGCAGCCTGAGGGTGAAGCAGAAAAGCTTATGATTTCCAATTAAGTCTGGCAACACGAGTGCCTTCCGCATCCAAAGCTCCAAGGTAAAACCACGTGTGCTATGCATGTGTAACGATCAGGGTCTTGGTGAGAAAAATGGTACCATCAGGGTCCGGGTCAGGTTCTGGGTCAGGGTCTGGGTCAGGGTCTGGGTCAGGGTCAAGGTCTGGGTCAGGGTTAGGGTCTGGGTCCGGGTCAGGGTGAGGCTCGGTGAGGCTCCACTGGCACAGGGGCAGCAGGCTTAAGGGAACCTGACAAGGGGTGGTTGAGTCCCCTGCGGCTGCCCCTGGGGCTGACAGAGAGGAAGAGGAGGGAGTGGACCCCCCCACACACACGAAGAGAGAGGGCGGGGCTGTCAGGAGCTCGGGCCCCAAACAAGGGCGAACGGCCACCGGCCACTGCACACAGAGGGGGATGAGGAAGGAAGGCTGCACCTCTCTTTCCTTCCACCCGCTGCTCATCTGTTGGCACATTTCCTTCCGGATTCCTCCTGGGGACCACAGGACTGGGAGCTATCGCAGTCCCAGTCCCGGGCACAAATCCCGACGGGGAAGGGCGGAGGGAGGCTCTGCAGTGGGGCCAATGGGGAACACCCGGAACCAAGCACAGCTTTACGTCCCCTCTGAGGTGAACATCACCACTCTCTTCTACATGGTCGACGGAGACTGGCATCGCCCAGGCATTCGTCCAAGTTCCCATAGCTTGTTAGTGATGAAGCCAGGGCGAGCACCTGGACCCCCTGACGCCCCTTCCCACGCTTGCTTGCTTCTGGCTCCTCAGCCCTGCCCCCAGCAGCTGACTTGGGAGGGAGCCTCTTGGTTCCTTTCTCTCCTGGATTCTTCCTGGGACCCACGGCACCAGGGTGGAAAGGGCTGCCGTTCTGGCAGGAAAATAAATTTTGCAAAGTGTAGATTGGAACTTAGTGGGCAGGGATGGGGGTGTTCCGTTTCAGGCTTTTTTGGAGTGGCAGGAAAATGGGGGCCGTGGGGGGCAGGGCTGCGCTTTCGGTGGGCCCCCGCTGACCACAGGTGTTTCTGATGGAGTCCTTGGTTATGTGCCAGTCAGGGTCCTTAGTGCTCACACCGTCATAACCCTCAGAGGAAGGTATTATTATTTTCATTTTCCGGCTCCCAAACAGAAGGACCGAGAGGTTACATACTTGTTAGAGGTAGAGATAGGATTCCAAAGCAAGATTGGATACAAGGGCCAAGTTCCTTCCTTATCCCAACGGTTGCCCTGCAGGGGCCTGCAAGCTGATTTTGATCCATTTGGACCCCAAATACTTTGTGAAAAAATGAAATCAGCAGCCAACATCTTAAAATTGTATGCTTTCCCGTAAAAACCTGAATTTCTGACTTTTAGTAAAAAGTAGAAGATTGGAAACCCTGGGCCCATATTCTCATGTGGTCATGGTTGGCTGAAGCTGAGTGACAGCTGCCACCTTTAAACCAGACATTTGCTCTCACTTGGCCACAGTCCTCACCACTCCCTCTCACCCCAACACCGAGGCTGCAAACCAGTGGCCACTCCTTCCCTGCCTGTGCCATGGTTCCTTACATTCAGGCTACCTCAATTATTTGTGTTGCCTGCTTGACTCCAGAAGGCACCTGGGTTTGTGTCTCCAAAGGACCCCCATGGCTTGCGGATGGTACACGATGATCCTACTGGGGTGAGAGAAGCAAATATTTGACCTTCTGTTACTGTGTCTGATCCCCTTCATCCTTGATGTTTATCTTCATGTTTTATAGTACACTTAATACATTAACACAATGGCCATGGCTGTATTCTAGAAATGAGTTTCATATGCATCTCTTGGAGGTATTGCTCAGAACATTTTTCTGATGGGGCCCTGAGACAGAAATGTTTGAAGACCACTGCTCTTCAAGACCGATTGTACAGTAGCTGTGAGACATTGTGAAAACCCCTTTGAGTTTCTAGGTCTAGATTTTTTTTTTTCCACCTGGAAAATGGAAGTATTGTTACTGTCTCCCTTGAAGGGCTGTTTTGACATTCTAACCGCCCCGCAAACTGTCAAGTGCTGGGCAATAAACGCAGAGGGCCACCCAGAGAGAAGCCACTCAATGGCTGTTCTTCTTATCTTAATGTTGACCTGGAAGGGGGACTGGAAGTTTCCCTGCGGGGGGCTGAGTCATAAAGATGGGCTGTTGGCTGGCCCTGTCCAACCCCCGCTCCCCCCCCCCCCCCCGCAACCAAACACACACAGCAACAAGGATTGATTTCCAGGTTCATTAGCACTGATGATACGCTCCGGGGGAGGAGAACCGCTCTACTCTCATTAAAGAGAAGCAGCTGCCCCATTTCTCCTCACCTTCCTCTCTCCTCCAGCCTCCACCTGCTAGCCCAGAAAGACTTTTTCTCATTTCCTTCAACCCCAGGGACCTCCTTTGTCCTTGGGCTCCCTCTTGCTTGGGGGAGTGTATGCCTTTAAAGGAGAACACAGAAACGCAGGCAGAGGTGTCTGCGGAGTGTCTGGCCCAGGGCGGTCCTATCGATGCTCCCTCCCACCAGAAGGGAAGAAAAGAACTTGAGATGGGGCTCCTCACAGCCCCCTGAGGGCAGCTCCGCCTGAGATGGGGCCTGGGCCTCCTGGGGGCTGAGCCCTTTGGTGGACTTAGGGGGTTAGGGAGACCCCGAACATGGAGTCAATCTCTGGGACAGGATGCTTCCACACACACTTACTCATTTCCTTCCAACACCAAGGATGAGGGCTGAATTGTTCAAATCCCCGAAGTGCAGAGACGGACCATTAGTCAGGACCACAGGCCAGTAAGCCGCAGAGCATGGAAGAACATCACACTCTTGTTTCAGCTTGGGTCTTGGGGCTGAGCTTTGTTCTCAGCAGGAGGTCCGCTTAAAGTTCCCTCCCTCTGCCCCCTCCTCCACTTAAGCACTCTCTCTCTCTTTCTCAAATAAATAGATCTTTAAAAAAAACATGAGAGAGACTGATAGTCATTTAAATAGCTTTAAAAAATACAAGACTACATGGGCTGTAAAATACTACCTCCTTGGGAGATCCTGTCTGAAGCCAAGTCTTTTCCTAGGTCCTGTTACAACATGTGTGCCTGCAATCTTCTCATACCTGAGCAGAAGTCATTCATTCCACAAATGAACCTGTGAAAATTCATTTATTGAATGTCTCCCATGTGTCAGGCCCTGTGCTGGGCGGTGTGAGGATATGAGATGAGACTGACTAGGATCTTTCCCTCACTGAGTCCTCAAGTCATTAAGAGAGAGAAAAGACACAAAGAAATGAACTTCTACGAAGAAAGGAAGAAAGGGAGAGCACTGTGGGCAGGGACAATGGCCCGAGCAAGGACCTAGAAGGGGGAAACTAACACACACGGGAAAGGGGAAGAGCCTCTTGGGCTCACAGAGCTCCAGGGAACAAAGAAACAGAGAAAGTAGGTCCCAGCAGGGAGGAATCCCCTCTCTCTGCCCCCCCAGTTTAGCCCTCACTCCTGTAGATAGGGAGATGTATACGTAAGCCAGAAATGGGTCTCAGGAGAGCCCAATGGTCAACAGCAAGAGTTAAATGTTGGTAAATCAAAACCCAAAGAATGACCCAAACTTAGGGAATTGCCAAGCCCTGGCCATAGTTGAAGAGGTGAGACGTCCAGCTCTGGGAGAGCTTGGCAATGGGCGGGAGGAGATGAGGTGTGCTTCGCAGGCAGAACCGGAAATCATCCTAGAGGTGCGCTTTGGAGGAAGGAAAGACTTTCCTTGGTAGGAGAGCACCGCCTCGGACATTCTGAGCGGAAGGAGTTGTGTGAAGAAGGTGGAGAGGAGGGAAGGAGATGTAGCTGGGGTCTGTGAGTGCACTGAGGATCTGCTCTACCTTCCTCCCCTCTGGACAAGTGACCCAGCGGGGTGATGAAGGGTGCCCAGGTTTGGGGTGGGGGCAGATGGAGCTGGGCTGGATTAAACTCCAGCTCACCTTAACTGATTTTAAGGCACCTCTCTGAACCTCTCTCTTTTGGCTGGGTTTCCTCACTTGCAGGAAGGCCTTCCCCAGGCTTCCCTAGCAGGGCCGCTGGGAGGGTTAGAGCTTTGTGTCCGAGCACTTTGTGGGCAAGTCATAGCGAGTCCCAAGCCGCCTCGCCTTTCCACTTTGCACCCCTTGGTCTGCTTCTGGCTCAGGAGTGTGGCTCACACCCATGCACCATTTGCAGAAAGAAAAGAGAAAGCTCCTGTGGCGTGGGGAAATCTCTTGTGCTCCTGGGGAAATCTCCAGAAGCCCCTGCAGGTCACAGGCTCATTTGGAAGCACTCATTGACAAGGGGGCGGGACTTCCCTTAGGCCAATAGGGTTGGGCCCTGAGCTGGGAAGTGGGGCCTCCTCCAACCCAGGAGTGGGGGACCAGCTGCACGTCTGAGAACAGAAGGCTAGCTGCCCGGGGGTGCATGACCCCAAGCAGAGACAGTTTGCAGAATGCACTCTGGGAGCAGGATCTCAGGTAGTAGAGGAGCTCACAGATCACGAGGCTCAAGGTCCCTTTCCTTGATGGTGTCTGGGTCACTAAACCTCGAAATAAAAGGAATGAGAGAGAACAAAAACGAGATTCTGAGAGAACCTGAGCAGCTCAGAGCGGTTGGTATCAAAATCATAACATTGTCTAAAAAGTCTTTTAAAATCCATAGTCCGTGACTTTGTTTCCTCCTCTCTTCACCAGGGTGTAACAGCCTATCCCTTTTCCTTTAGTCCTCACGAGCACCCGGGCTGCTCGCGGAGACCATTTAGAGTCCTTCCTGCTACTGTTTCGTGCGGTCTGGAGGTGTCCTGCGATTGTTGCCCCTCGTGACTGTGAACGTGGTGGGCCAGGCTACCTGAGGACAGACCCAGCACTGTGCGTGGCTTCTTGAGTGTGGGCAAGCTAGGCTTGCTGGGCTTGTCCTCAATGGGTCCTAGGAGACGAGTACTAGCCCTTGGTAGGGATGGTCAACAAACAGTTTGCTCTTCTCTGTCTGGAAGAGGTCGCTGGAAAAGGGGACGATTTGTGAATCCCGCAGGATTGGATTCTTGCCATATCCTGCCATCTCATCCACGAGCAGAACACAGAATAGGGTTACGTGAAGGGAGGGGACACGCAGCTTAATGAAAAGCATGCACTCCATAATGTAAGGAGATTCCAGTATTATTGCTTTCCAGCATAGCAACAAGATATAAATAGATGCTAATAAGTAAAATTAGGTTAATTGCTGAAAAATGTACCATTCATAATAGGGTTGCATTATATAAATGTTTGCACATGTAGAAGTCCTTTAATATACATGGACTTCTATGCATTGGCATGAAAAATTGCCAGTTCTGCTACTACTCGCTGTGTGATCTCAGGGAACTCTCTTCCCCTTTCTAAGCCTCAGTTTCCTTGGCTATAAAATGAGACAACTAATTTCTTTCTTCTAATAAAGGATCAGATGAGGTAACGTGTGAAAGGGCTTTGAAAACTGGAAAGCACGATCCTTTCCTTAGGTGTTTTGTAATTATCATAACTAATCATCACAACTAATCATCCACAATAAAAATGTATTCAAGGAAATCGTAAAGACTCATTGTTTGAAATACCAAACTTCAGAACGATCCAGAAATACTAAATTCGTGGTTTTCTTTACAACAGCGTCTACAACTTGGAGGCATTTAATTTTTTTTTTTTTTATACTTTCTGATTAACAGCAACCTTGGGCCCCACCGCATCTTCGTTAGGGACTGCACAGCAGTTTGTGGATTGTTTCAGACAGAAATCTGGATGGCCCAGGTTCTTGGGTTAAGGTAGCTCCCTTTATGAATGTAGTTTCTGGGTAAACATGAAAACCGGATTAAATCAGGCACTTCATTGTGGATAAGGAAAAATCAACGCCCTGTGGGATGAACTGTTTATAGTCTTCCTACAGAAATGGATGCACTGTTTATACCTGAGAGTTCTGCTCTCTCAAACCATGGGCTGTTAACTTCTCACTTCAAGTTCCTTCTAGCTAGCCAGGACCCTGGAGCATCAGTCATTGTGGGTTAAAAGCAACTAATGTCAGACCCCTGCTGGCCGAATCTGGAACTGCATGGGCAAACACAATCTCCGGCTTCTATTAATGGGGTATTAGCCACAGGGGCGAGAGAGTGGAGATGCCAAGAATTCAGTGTTGCCTTGGTTTATTTCTAGATGTCACTATACATCAAAATGTGTGCCAAAACGGGAGCAAGAAGAAGGGTCGAACTTGGCTTACAATGGAGAACAATGGCTCTTGAGGGGAAAACGGGGATGATAATCTCCCTTCAGGGCAGTTTGGAGCTTGAATCTGTCCCACCAGCTCACCCTCCATTGCTAAGAGCATGTAGGATGTTGCACTGTTCTTCATGATGCTTCCAAACTCATTGTTGGTTGCATGTTCTAACCTCCAGTGGGGCAGAAGCTTTCTCCCCAGCTTTTTTATTCTGTCTCTCAAAAGCAAGGAGGAAGGACTCTGAAGGTCAAGGTCAAAATGGAGTGTTCAACCATATTCATAATGGGACCACTCGAATGGGAATCTGCAGGTATAAGGACTGCCTAGAATTACAATGTTTTTCCTTCTCGTGGTCTGAGCTCCCTCCTGTTCTTTCTTGAAACTGAAATAAAACAGGGCCCGCCTCTGCACGGAAAATGGAGTCCAGGCTAAGGGAAGCACAGAGCGACCTGGGGAGGGGCAGAAGAAACCCAAACAAAACGAGAATTTCAGATGAAGCGAGCACAGCTCTTGCTTTGAAGAAGAGGATCTTCCTTAGAGTTCCTGGTTGGTAGAAATCAGAGCAGGAATGAAGAACCCATTTTGGAGGAACAGAGGTTGAAGAGTGGCAAAGTGGCTGAGGGCCTGCTCCACTCCCAGCTTCGTGGTTTGGGCTGCAGTGAGTGGGTAAACCCCAGGGGGCAAGCCGCAGGGTGGGGGTGGGGTGGGAGCCACGAGGGATGGGGAAAGTCCTTCCACTTTTCTCTGCTTTAGCACGGTCGAGAAGATGAACTCTTCTTCCTTCTTCCTCTCATGGGAGACAGCTCCAAGGAGGGTTTCCAATGGTCAAGAGTCAGAGCCTTAATTCATCTGGTCCACCCTCTGGCCCCATGACTTGAAGGTCACAGGAAGAAGACAGGGTTGCAGTGTATCTTGATATCTGCAGGTTACAGAGTATCTTGCAGACAAGCCTTAACTCATCTGGTCCACCCTCTGGCCCCATGACTTGAAGGTCACAGGAAGAAGACAGGGTTGCAGTGTATCTTGATATCTGCAGGTTGCAGAGTATCTTGCAGTCAAGCCCCTCAATCCCTTCCTGTTCAGGGCTTGTGCCTCTTTGGTTTGGCTTGAGTGATGCAAATCCACTCTTCCCAATAAAACAAAATCATCATCTCATTAGCATCCCAAGAATGTTCTCTGATTGCAGGAAGGAAAGCTGTGATTGCCAATCTAAACACGGAGGACTTGGTGATTTTCAAAAGCACTGTTGGCTGCATTGAGCGGGCAGTGAGAAACCCACCTTCAATTTTCTGTGGAGTGTTCTTCTATACAGATGGACTCTAAGATACTTAGCTATTATCCTGTTGATGAATACTTAGGTCATTACCACATTTTCGCCATTAGAAACAATGCTACGTGAACATTCTTATGCAAAAAGCTTTATATGTGTGTCATATTTCTTTGCTAGAGAAATATGGAAATGGGATTGGATACCACCAAATTTCCTTCCAAAAATTCTTTTTTATACTTCATCATTCAATTTGTTATAATAATGCTAATATTGATCATAACTATTTTATTTCTTGAGGGCTTACTACGTACCAGGCACTGTATTAAGTGCTTTTCATGCATTATCTTATTTGATCATCTCAACAACTCAGTATGGCAGGTTCTATTCTTAACATCCCCATTATAGAGATGGGGAAATGGAGACACCAGGCATATAAGTTGCTCATTTAAAGTGACTTGGGGCTCCTGGGTGCTACAGTCTGTGAAGCATTCAACTCTTGGTTTCGGCTCAGGTTGCGATAGAGCCCTGCACTGGGCTCTGCGCTTCATATCAAGTTTGCTTGGGATTCTCTCTCTCCTCTGCCGTTGGCTCTTGTGCTCTCTCTTTCTCTAAAACAAATAAATAAATCTTTTAAAGAAACAAAGGGACTTAATACATGCAAGGCCCAGACTTTCTGATCCATTATTCCACTCAAAAAAGAACCTACCTCCATTTCAGGAAGAAAAGGTTTGAGCAAAAGGCATGGTGAACTTGTCCTTGAAGAGAAGCCAATTGGAACTTTATTGGTGGAAGTGTCGCCATCTTGAGTCTTCATTGACAAATCTTTGACTTTGGTGTTGATACAAGACCTTAAGTTCAAGGTCACAGGAGGATTTCATTCCAGCTGTGCCTACAAAACCTCTTTTTCAGATGCATAATTTGATCAGTTTTGTAGCTGTTCTTTTTTTTTTAAAGATTTTATTTATTTATTTGTCAGAGAGAGAGAGAGAGAGGGAGAGCAAGCACAGGCAGACAGAGTGGCAGGCAGAGGCAGAGGGAGAAGCAGGCTTCCTGTAGAGCAAGGAGCCCGATGTGGGACTCGATCCCAGGACACTGGGATCACGACCTGACCCGAAGGCAGCTGCTTAACCAACTGAGCCACCCAGGCATCCCAGTTTTGTAGCTGTTCTATTTAACTTCCCCCAAACAGCTGGTTGACATGGTTTTCTCCTCCGTTACATTAACTGGCTGCCTTGGTGTTCTGCTGTTTCAGGCTGAGAGTACATGAAATCAGATGGTGGGTAAATCCAGTTCAAGGCCATAGGTGTTGTGCATTCCTAGAAACAGAAGCCCTCCATAGTATGAAATGTCACGGAGAGAACTGGGGACCCCTAGGGAGATGGCTTCTTCCAGACACGCCTGTGACCACAAGCTCCTCTGAATGATCAGCCTTCTCCCTGGGACAGAAAGGGTCAGAGTGGGCTAAGGGAAGGGGTGAGAAGGAGGAGGTGGAGGGAAGACAGCTGTCCGGCAAGTGGGGATATTTATTCCTTACCATTGCTAAATACTCTTGTTACATTTCAGTAGATCTATTCATCTCCTAAGAAGATACCACCTGTGTCCCCTCTTCTCTCGGAAGGGCATGAGCTCTGTCCTAAACGGCCCGCAACCACATGGAGGGAGTCATACACACTTTCTATATAAGGAACGGGGTCATGAGTAAATCAGCAGCCTGATGATACGCTCACATATGCACACTTAAGCATTCTGTGGGGTCATGCGTCTGGGGTTGTAGAAACCTCACTACAGCTGGAGTGAGGTAGAAAACAGCACTTCTGAGAACTCCTTTCAGGGAGACAGTTGCATGGAGTTGGAAGAAATACGTTGCCAGCCATTTGGAAGTGGGTGGGGGTGGGAACCTCCAGGAGGGGATTCGGGAATGAGAACAGATGGTCACTCACTGGTCTTTTCTAAAAAGAGGGTCAGGGCTTTTGCTTCTGAGTGTTGTGTGCAGGTGGGGGGCGTGGCCTCCAGTGGGTATATATATATATATATATATAAATACCTACAGTTCCCTCGGGTATGATACACACCCCCTCTTGTGGGCGCGTCCTGGCGCCATGCGGCTGCCACCGCCCGGAAGCCAGAGAAGGCATCTGAAAATGCTGCACAGTCAACTCTGTTAGAGGCCAGGCACAAACTCCCAATTTTCAGGGACTTTATACCTCAGGAAATGGATGTGACTGTTCAGCTGGATTGAAGAGGCCTGCCAACACACAAGGCTTCCCGAGCACCTTCCCCCTGGGGCTGGTGCTCTGTGGGGCCAGATGTCTTAGGCAGGCAGACCGGTGCCGCCCTCACTTGCCACGACTGTCCCCTCAGGATGTGAGGGTTGGGGGGGCAGGGGTGGAGGAAGAGATCCAGAGAGAGACAAACACAGCTTGTCAGGGCAGCACCCCACATTCCGGAAAGGGCAGCTCTCACAGGAAAGATTCACTTGCGGTGAAGGCTCATGTCTGTGCAAGCCCTGAGACGAGAAACCCCAGCCCATGGAAAGCGTGCTTCCATTTAGTATCAAAGAAGGAAGCTTGGGGTGTCTTCCAGAATGTTCTAAAGTGGGCTCTTGGGTCACGAACCAGAATTTCTCTTCGGGGAGAGAGTGGCCAAACCTGGATACGAACTCGGGTCCCACAGAAGCCATATGACCTCAGGCAAGTCATTCATTCTCTTTCGATCTCAGTTTCCTCGCCAGTGAGATGAGGTCTTTGGGACGCCTCTCCGAATCTGGGTTTTCTGTCACTGTTACAGGGAACACTAGGAAACCATACCCTGTCCCCTCCCTGACATTCCCTGGTGCTCAGGAGCATATTCAAAGGTCAGAGGAGTCACGGGGAAGAAACCAGCTCAACTCTGGGTGGCCTCCCGGTTCACTTTCCAGATCGTTTGACTACAGCTCATCGTCTCACGGCTCATGTGCATTTGTGGGCTCCGTCTGCCCAGGCTGCTTTAACCAAACACCGTATACTGGACGGCTTGTCAACAAAGGTTGACTCCTCACAGTTCTGGAGACTGGAAGTCCGACGTCATAGGTTCTGGTAAGGGCCTCCCCCAGGCGGCAGCCTGCTGATTTGGAAGGGAGCCAACTCCCTGGGGTCCCTTTTCTAAGGGCACTGATCCCATTCATCAAGTTTCCACCTTTATGACCTAATTATTCCACAAATATCCCCCAATACTGTCACTCTGGGGGTGAGAGTGGCAACACGTGAATTTGGGGGTGCACGAATGTTCCCTAAAGCATTTGGGGAATTGCTGCTCTCCATCAAGTCTGTGTATGTATGAGACCAGTTCTGCTGGCATAGACCCAGCACGTGCACATGTGTGTGCACACACGTTTCACCCGTGGACACACACATCACACATGTGTGTGTGCACAGATGCACACACACACACACACACACACACACATGGTCATGGTGAAGAAGAAGGAAGAAGAGTCGGGTTTTCTTTGAGGAAGCCTGTTTCCATTCCACTGTCACCTCTCCCTTCGCTGAGCTCTCACAGCATTAGAGCTGGCGGAGGTGGAGAGATTCTCCAATCCAGCGGCCTCCACCCCCCATTTAAGGAGCATTTAGATGGGGAAGCTGACCTGCCACATGCTGCCCAGGTTGTTAATGGCACGGGGGTGATTAGCAGCTGGGTTTCCCAGCCCCTGTCCCCCTTCTCCTAGGAAGAGCAGGTGGATTTCAGTAGCCCCACGTGCTTCGGACACTCAGGTGGGCGTCGATGTAGCTAAGGGCGGCTCCCAGTTTTCTGCATCGAGACATAATCTCCGGAATGACTCTGGAAATGAATGCTGTCGAGATGGGAGTCACGAGTCCACAAGTACTTCTCCAGCATCTATTCCGCAGCGGGCAATTTCGTCAGCATCGGGGATATGGCAGGGAACAAACAGCACAACCTTCAAAAAGTCACAGCCAGTAGCTGTATGAACGAATGCATGCATATGACTGATACGGACGTGGAATTGGGTGGGTGCGGGAGCGAGGGCTGCGAAGGAGCCGCGTGGAGAAGCCAGTGCGGGCAACCTAAGGGCAGGCTCCAGCTTCCAAGACGGCTCCATTTGGACCCATGATGGCCGTCACAAGAAGTAGCAATCACAGGCTGCTGCTCACCAGGTTCACGTGCTGTTCTGAGCCCAGTAGATCCAGCTGCTCGCGGAACCCCTGAGTTAGTTCAAGGCGGAGCTGGTACCAGAACCGGGGCTGTCTGCTTCTAGAACCCAGTATCAAGAGCAAGCTCATTTTCCAAAGACCACACACTGCTTTTTCCTAGAGATTCGACACCGGGGTTACGTGGTTTGTAATGTTAACAATTTCTCCCTAACAATTTTGGCTGAATTTTACCTTTCGCTTCATTCCATCGCTGGTCGGTCTGCCTTCCAAAGACCCTTCCCCTCCCCAATAACACACACAAAATCCATCAGGTCCTATTATCTGACACTAGTTGTATTTAAACCTCACGAGGGAGAAAAGTGTGTTTTTACGCGTGGAGATTCTGTTTTTCCTTTCTGTTCTTTCCCGGGGCAGGTGGGGGGAGGGGCGAATCTCAAAGCTTTTTCTGAACTTAGACATCGTTGTGAGTTTGGAGCCGAGTTGGCAGAGGACATGGATAAACACACCTTATTTGTTTTCTGTGGAAGGGTCTCAGCTGGTTTTCCTCCCCAAATGAATTCTCTCATCCTTGAAGAATGACCCAAGCAGAGAAATTTCCCAAACATCTGAAATCTGAGAATTTGCGTCTGGAATCCACGAGGCTCATGGTTTCCAGATGGAGAGGCCGGAAGGAGAGGAGGTGGAGGCGGGGAGGAAGGAGGGTGGGCGGATAAAAGGCAGGGGAAGCCTGAACTCTGGATCACTTCTGACGGCCTTGTGAACCGGGCCCAGGTTCCTACTTGCTCCGCCAACTTCGCCGTTTGACGATGTGCCAGGCCCTAAGGAAGGCAGCAGTCTGCACGTCCTCGTGAGACTGCTCCTGTGATTATTAGGAAGGAAGTCATCGTGACATTGTCTTTTCTGAGGGAAGCAACTGACCTCGTAGCACAGTATAAAAGCAAGCTTATGGCTTGGCTATCAGGAGGAGCACAGATACTCCAGATGGGTTTTCTCACCATCCCAGAAATGGCGAAAGGCAGATACTCCTTAGAAATTTTGGCTTCTTTACACCACGAAACCATGTGCAGCAACGGACCCCAGGTGACCTAATTCTTCCTTCTGTCCTTCTGTCCTTCTGCCAGAGGTGGGGAAGGGGCCATAACAGGAAACCTGGGTTTGAGTAAAACAACAGGCAAGTATAGTTTGGTCATTAGTGCGTGATGTATGATCTCAGAAGGAATGCCCTTGTTTGACCAGACAGGCCAGTATTTTCTAGGGAAAATAGGTAAGAACCACCTGTTTATCAAATGGGAAATTGGTTTAAGTGCTGAAAAAAACATGTTTTTAATTTTATTATTTTTTAAAGATTTTATTTATTTATTTGACAGACAGAGATCACAAGCAGGCAGAGAGGCAGGCAGAGAGAGAGGAGGAAGCCGGCTCCGGCTGAGCAGAGAGCCCGATGCGGGGCTCAATCCCAGGACCCCAGGATTATAGCCTGAGCCTGAGCCTGAGGCAGAGGATTCAACGCACTGAGCCACCCAGGTGCCCCTCCATTTTTATTGCTAAGTAATGGTTTCTTTATCATCCCCTTCACCTGCTAGCACTCCACTGGTGTTCCCACCACAACCGCCACTGCCACCAAGCCGAAGAGCCATCTTCTTCCTCTGTCATGGTTCTTCCCATTTGGAATAGGCTGAGTTGGATACCAGGATATAGCCACCCACCGGGGTCCAGAAGGTCCCGGAAGGCCGAATGTGTGGGGAGAAACCACACAGAGAAAAATTATTTCCTAACTGTGCCTGTAATCTCTAGATGTCCTAATCAAAACGGCGAGGCAGCAAAGAGCCAGAGAACCACACTTGGACTCAGCGTTTTCAAGAGCCAAGCGAAGTATTCAAGCTCTCCCCTTAATCTGGTCTCCTGGGATGTGTCAATGTCTAACTCCACTCTGGCTTGGGGGAAAACACAAGCAGCGCTCAGCCCATCCTGTAATGGCGTAACTTCCCCAGACCCCTCATTTCACCCGGAGGTAGGAAGGGATACTGCCTGCTTCCACAAGCCGAGCAGGGCCCAGAATTTATGAACTTCTTCAGAGTATGATGTGAATCTGGGGTCCAAGCCTGGCATTATAACATCGGGAAAAGGTGGACAATTTTCCTCCCCACTGCTCGTCCTATTGCTGATTGTACTATTCAGAAGTGAAATACGATTTAATCCCTTCCGTGCTAATGGTGTTACAAAGTATTGGGTGCATTGTAGTCATAAATATTAAAGTAAAAGGAAGAGAAAAGCAGAAAGAGGCAGGAAGGAAAGAAAGAAAAAGTAGCAAACGACAAAACTCATCATTGCCACCAGCAAAAGATGGATAGGCACGGAAAAATCTTTGCCTGGATAACAAATGGAATGCAGCTAACTTAGATCATTTCTATATGGAATCAATGTGGCACGTGCTTTTACAATTATGCGGTGTTGACAGCAGAGCATCATGGGAGAAAGGATGGTTCCAGTCGCATGCTTCTGGATTTCTTTATCTTAGGGTCATCAGAGCAGAGCCAGGTTGCCACAAAGTGCTCAGTGATCCATGGGAAATGAATCATGTCTTCATTCCAGGGCTTAATATATGCATTACATCACTATTAGAAGCAAGTGACTCTGTGGTTGATGGCTCCGGCGTGGATTAAGGTCAAAAGTGGCCCTGGAGACTAAATTCCCTAGAGAGGGCTCGCCACACAACTCTGTGTGCCCTTTGCTTCTGAGTTTTGTTCTCCTAGCAACAACTACGAAACACCAGCTTCCCAGGCTTGTATTATGGCTAAGTAAGCTTTATTCTTCCTGCAGCAAAGAACCGGAGAAACACAAGGGAGAGTTTGTTATTACAGGTTCAATTGCGTTTTACCCAACTTGTGATGAAGGTCCAGTTTCTGTTTCTTATACTCCTAATTTTGTTGTAATGACTATTGCTTGAAATAAATGGGCAATTGACAGGCCTTAGAGATAACAGGGATGCTTAAGTGATCTTTATAGTAGCAGTATTTGTTGTAACAGAATCTGACCTGTATCCTGGTTATTAGTTTTATTCATCACGTTGGAAGCTTGGCACTTCCATTGTTCATGCCATTATATGCAAAGCACTGTAGCATGAAAGTCACTTAGAAAGCTACGAGAAAACCTCTCTAAACATAAGAGGCTCAAGGAACAATAAAACCTCAGGTAGGGGGATGTTTTGTTTTGTTTAGCTATGTGCTCTGGACGGTCAGAGGTGTATTGCTTTTCACCCCTAAAAGGTATTTGTTTTGTGTTGTTTTCTACCATTTGTGATAGAAACAATTCTACAATGTTTGATATGCAAATTCTTGCCTTATTCTGAGCATTGTTTCATTTCTTTAGGTGCGATGCTCCGGGTCATCATTCTGGATGTGGTTAACCTGATTAACCTGTCCTGTAATGCCCCGTTAGGAGCTGAGCTGCGTGCACTGTTTGGGGCACTAAATGCTTCCCTAAAGACCGTGCTTTTTGAACTCTTCGGTATACATACAATTTTTTGTTGCTCTTTTTCTTTCTTGACGTGAGTTGCCTCTAGAGGTCTGTTCCCCATGCTTGACGTTTCCATCGGCTGTAGGCTTGGAAACTGTCAAACACATAGAATTAGGTGTGGTGCGGGAGTAGTTTCTGAGGAGCGGCTCGTGGGGGAGACGTATGGACTTCCTCCTCTGGATGCGCTTCATGGTGTTTGTCTCGGCCGGACAGAGCCTGGTGCTCGCTTTTGAATGGGTCTAGAAGAGGCGCCAGAGTTTTCCGGTTTCGGCTCAAATACTTGTCAAAGCGCTTGTTTGGTTTCCGGTTATGGAGATAAGGTGAAGTGAGGCTCACGGGTGGCTGAGTTCCTGAGTCCCTGAACTGGTGTGAGGTTTTTTTTTTTTAAGATTTTATTTATTTGACAGACAGAGATTACAAGTAGGCAGAGAGGAAGGCCGAGAGAGGAGGAAGCAGGCTTTCTGCTGAGTTAAGAGCCTGATGTGGGGCTCGATCCCAGGACCCTGGGATCATGACCTGAGCCGAAGACAGAGGCTTTAACCCACTGAGCCACCCAGTGGCCCCTGGTGTGAGGCTTTGAGGCGCGTGGTCCACGATGAGCTGTGGCCATGATGGCTACACTCGGTAACTGGACTGTACTCTAGGCGGGCTCCTTCCACGGGCCCCTTCCAAGAATGTGAAGCTGGCCCCATGTCAGGCTGTGGCAGATGTCTTCAAGATGTTTCATTAGATTACAGACTCAATGTCAGAGGTGGCTAACTTTCGAGATTCTGGGACTATGGCAGAAGAGGCCATGGCTTCGCCTCTCCTGGTGATTTCATTATTCATGGCCTTGGAATAAAGGGGACACAGGGACTCTAATAGTTCGCTCCCTCCCAAAGTGCAGTCACTGTACACGGTACTCTGCAGATGGCACAAAGCGAGGTCTAACAGAAAGGACGAAGTCCTCTGCCCCCGAGGCCGCGCTGTGTGTGTTTATTCACCAATCCAAGGAGGACCGCACGCGGCTGGGAAGGAGAGATTAAGAGCAGGGGTTGCAAGGCCTGTTAAGGGCCAGATTTAAATTCTGGCTTCCCGTTTATTAGGATGTGACCTTGGACAGAGTGTTTAACTCTGTCAATCTGATTCCCGTGCAATGAAATAGGAGATGGTCCTATCAGTGCTCTGAGAATCCAGTAAGATCACGTGAAAAGAAACTAGGCCAGCTCCTGGCCCAGAGAAAGAGCTCCCTAACTGGTGGCTAGAATTATTAACACAAGGACTTAACCCTGGAGATTGCAGTATTTAACAAGTACGGCTACGTACCCAGTGTGGCCAGTAATGGACTTCAAGCAGTCTTTTGGTTTCTTGCTTTTTGTCTGTGACATCTCCTTCTCTGATTAAGATGGGCAGCCTGGCTTTGTGCTGGGTGTAGATACCTCTGTGCCTCGTGAAGACCAGGAGAGATTCCAGACGAGCTGCAATTTCACTGTTTCAGGAGTACCAAGGAAATGGGGCCACCTGTAAGTTGGACCAGGGGAAGATCAATGGAACCAAAGAGAGAATTAGAGCTCCCAGAGGGGAAGTCCATACAATGCGAAAGGCCCAGGGTAGTGGGATGTGGTGTTGACATACTGGCACCAGGCAGGAGGGAAGAAAACCTCCAAACACATTGTGGTTTGTTAAAACACTGAGACTCCCCGGTGCCCCAGGGCTTGGCAATCCCACCCCATCAAGCAGAAGCGTCCTCGGCCACTGGGGAGGGAAGGAGGAGGGCCTAATGATGGCTCCAGGAGACAGAGAGTCTGCTGCCCTGGCTCCATCTGTGCGGCTCCCTGGCTGACCTCCAGCGACGGACTCTGCTCATCTTAGACAATTTCTCTGAAGTTCACACAGTTCTCTGGCTAGCTAATGAGGTCTGATGGAGACAAATTTATTCAAAGGTGATTCAGAGCAGGGTTCATAGACCGCAGTGCCCCGAGAGCCACCTGCTGGGTGGGGGGGCGGGGCAGGGTGGGGCCTTACATTTTGCCTCCCGTGTGTAGGACTGTTGATTCCGTGTAGCCTCTGGTCCTCATATGACCAACTGGACTGGAACAGCTTCCCTGACAGCTTGATTCTATCTCTGTATCAATCGCAGCAAGTAGATGGTTCTAATATTCCACCACGATGGTTTTGCTGGCCTACCTGTAATTTGCCCTACAAAGAGTTTTTATTTCTAGAAAATACGATAAAAATTAAAATCTGGTTAATCCAAATGGCAAAGCTTTAATGTCACTTGAAAACATCATTCAGGATCAAGTGCTCTTTAGGCTATAATCTAACGGGCTCAGTAACTTTAACCTGGGCACAGACTATTTTACTTTGAAGAGAAAATGTATCCCTAAACAACAATGATGTTACGTGTGCTTGTGTGTCCCTTCCCCATCTCCCAAGTCACTCTGGAGAAGTCAGGAGTAAACGAGTGTCCTGTATCTGATAACCAAACACCACCATCTCCGGCATTACCACAGTTAAGAGTGGAGATCATCATGAATATTTATGCCTAGCAGGTTCCTTTGTGCACAACTCTCAGAGACAAATGGTATTTCCAGTAATAGTTTATTGATTTCCAAATGCACAGGGGTGCTGAGTCCAAACATCCTGGGATAGAGGTAAATCTCTCTTACAAAATAATTTACAGTATGAAAATGATATAGTGAAACATTAACTCAAATGTGTAATTCCCTTGAAAGATCGACTGTTCCCTTGTTTACTGCGAAGGGTGAAAGGGGAAGGTGACTAAGGAGGGAATGTGACTAGGCACGGAAAAACAGGCAGAGGACAATGGGTTCGTTGGCTGTCCCCCCACCCCCCATGCAGTGTGGCCTGTCACTGTACAAAGCTGGTCAGGTCAGACTACCGTTAATCTAAATCTACTGTCCTCTCAAGGTCCTATCAAGCCAGCACAGGCTCTGTGGCATTTTTTGCACCAACATACCCACAAGTGTCTTAATTCGTTTTCCTTCTCCTGCTCTGGCACTTGCTCTGCTGTTTCTGATGTGTTCTCAGTTCCCAATGCTACTGTTCTACCAGGCAGGTCCCCTGGGCCTCCGGGTCTTAGAATGGCCTGGGGTGGGGGTTTCAGAACACTGCTAGGCAGAGGCAATAGTAATGGGATCACAACTCTCCCCTATGGACCTTCTTTCTCTCCTAAGGCTGGGCTGAGTTAATCTATAATGAGATTTGTGTTTTAAATAGAAAATTCCAGATGTGCTAGGCACACGGTAAACATGCAACCCATTTTCTTAGTACAAAGCATGTATTGGGCGGCCATTATGTGAGTATGGAATTTCGAGTATCGGCAAGGGAGTATTTTCTAGGTAGGGAAGAGGACTTCCTGTGCCCTGCCATGACCACAAGTCATAAACTCAGCAGCTGTGCCCTCAGGCCTGACCGGAGTAGGCAGACCCCCGGGTCACCAAAATGGCTGCGTCATCCAAATTTCGCAAGCCGTCAGACATCTGTCAGAGCAGGTCCGGAGTGCAAGTCCCCTCAGGGCTGCCACGTAGGCTCAGTGCTTTAGGGGCTGACGGCCTTTGCGGAGGAACTGTTCTTCTCGTTAGCACCTGGGAAGCAAGCACCGAAGCTCCGACCAGGGCTAGCAGAAATCTCTGCAGGGGCATGCAAGGTAACGAGGGGCTGCTCTGAATTCCCCATTCCCCTTAGTTCTTAAGTTGCGTGTGCACGAGCATAAATTTATGTGTGTGCATATCCACGTGCATGTGTCCATTTGTGCACATGCACATAGACTCATCGGCTATCAGCGGGAAAGTCCAGAGCCACTGGCCTCTGAGTTAACACCCCCTCAGAGAGCACAGCACCGGCTGGGCTCACAAGTGAAGGTTTCCTCTTCTGCAGGAGTACAGTGCCAGACATTTTCAGATGGACTTAGCAGAACACCCTCCGCTTTTACTATCTCTGAGAACTTCTATACTCTTGAAGGCCTAGAATCACTTTATTTATGGGGGATGGCCCCAGAAAGGAAAGGCTCCCCCAACTCCTGGGGACAGGCTCAAGTTAGCAATGTGTACTTCATGTGCCTGCTAAGGTGGAAGAGTGAGGCCACCCCGAGGCCATCTCTGAGCCCAAACGGTGGCCATGAAGTGCAACTTCAAAAGAGAATCCAGAGTCAGTGGGATTCTGGCTATGGATAGTCAGACTGCAGTGGGGGACCCGGAAGCCCTTTCCTCCCTCCTTCCTGTGGATGTCCTACAGCCCACCACAAAGTGAGGGAGAGCTCTAGTACTTCCTCGCTGTGTAACTCGAGACAAGGGGCCCTATTACTCTACATCCGTTCTATCATCGGACAAATGGGGGCCGAGTACAGAGCCTGGATCACAGCTGGTCTTCAATACAGGTCATTTCCCCTCCTGGGCTGTCAGAGCCAAAACGCCTAAGAGAACTTCTTGGAATTGCCCTGGGTTTCACAAAATCAAAGGACAAATCCACTCTCAGCCTCTGGAGAACCCAAATTTGGAAAGCAGACAGGGACTGCTGTGAGGACCCAATCCATTCCGGAGACATTCATTACCTGCTGCCCTTGATGACTTCTCCCCGGGGATTTCTGCAAACCTAGGGCTGCAGCCAGCCAGCACACACTTCTGAGCACTCTGTTACTGTCCTGGAGGAGGGACGCCTCATCCTGCTGGGGCATAAGGCCGGCAGCACGGTCCAGCTTTGAGGGAAGCTGGTGTCACGGCAGGAAGCACCCTAGTTCTTACTGATAAATGCTGCTGGCAGGGACTCAGGAGCCTGGGCAGAAGCTGCTGCGTGATGTTTAATGCTTCCCTGGTTAAAGTTTTATCAGGTGCTGAAGACAGCAGGAGCCCATAAAAAAATCCAAAATCTTAAATAAAAGCAAAAGTGCTTTCCTTGAGGATTACGGAGATATGACAATATATTGAGACAAAGTGGCATGTACTTTTATATTTCTGTTCATATCCACTGCATAAATGCTGGGGTTTCCCAAATACTGATTTTAAGTAATAACATACAATGTAGTAGAAAGCAGCCAATGGTCTGTCCATTGTGAAGATAAGGCTGCTATTTGGAGATTAAACAATAATTATTGGGGAGAGACAAACACAAGCATCTAGATCCTAAAGTCTTCAACTTCTGGCTCTTAAACTCCTGTAAGAGTAGCCACTGATCCCTCTTCATGGGTAGTTCTGTGGGATACAGTGGGGGGCTGTAATTAGTGGTATGCCAAATTCTCCAGTCTTTGCAGGTGGATAGGTAAAGCACCAAAATTGTCTCACCCATTGGTGGGGCACCAGTTTGAGAGTAATATATATATATGTATATGTGTGTGTGTGTGTATATATATATATATTTTTTTTTTTTTTTTTTTAAACAGCCCAAAGTACTCTCAGTCCTGACATCCTAACATATTTAGTGAGCTAGAATAATCTTAACCCAGAAGCACATACGCCCGGTAGCTTCCTGGCCTCAAAGAAATAATTTCATAGCTAGCCCAGGACTGAACAATGATATAAATAGGGTTCCTGCAGTAAGTACTGTTTCTGCCTCAAAACCACGCGTGCACATGCCAGCTGGCCCTAACGCTCTGTGACAGGTACGCGGGTCGCAAGCAGGCAGGAAGACAGGGACTCTTCCCGGTGCAGGCGCCTTCAATTCCACGTCAGAGGCAACTAGAGGTCCAGGCCCTCGGTCAGCTGCTTGGATAAGTGCCAACTATACTTCTCAGAAGTGAACCCCAAAACACCACTAGAGGCAGACGAGAGGGAACATGCACCCCACCTGTAAATACGAATTCCCTGTGAAGTGTCCCGTTTTCTCTCAACTTTGTGTATGAACACTCGATTTCATGATGTAGCTGTTTTATCTAAAAATAAGGTTATCCCTTGACTCCAAACCAGTTAAGTAAAACTTATGTTTTCAGAAAATGCAGGCTTTTTAACTTGCAGGTTTGTATTCCCTGGTAATCACTGCTTACTTGGGAGGAGAAAACTTGGTTGTAAGGAAATGGGACTTGGGAGGGGAAAGGCTGCAAGTCCCACCGGGGCGTGTCTCTGCTCATGGTACTTAACAGGGGAGAGCCTGAGTGTGTGGGCAGGGCTGAAGGCCTGTGGTGGGTGCCACGGGAAGAGGGGTTCCAGCCGGAGGAAGAGGTGGGTATGCCAGCTGGGAGACGGGGCTTGATTCAGCAGACCAGAGTGACGAGAACTCTCCCTCTACTGCATTTAAGCCAAATGAGGCCAAGGGGGCTAGAGCGGGGGTGACAAAAACATACACTGAAAATTCCCACTTGGTAATACACATCCCAGCCTTCACATTGTAACAAGACCCAGAAAACCGGCAGAATTCACCCAAATTGTTCAGGTTCCACCAGATCCTTTAGTGACTATTTTGGAAATTCAGGCAATTTGAGTTCAGAAATACTGATTTCAACTTTTAATCAGATCTCTTTGGTCCTTTTTTTTTTTTTTAAAGTCATTTCCTTTCTACCTCTTCAATCATTTTTTTCATTTCCACAGCACTGAATTATGGATCTGAAGTGCCAGATAACCTCATGTACTAAAAATATCCCTGTATTTCGAACTTTTAACTCCTTCTCCCACCCCATCTTCACGCCACCCATCTTACTTCATGGAGCCACATTTTCACAAATGTATAACTGGACTTTTAGAGACTATCTACAGAGCCCTACTGTGCTCCCCACTGTTCCATGCTGCAATATAAATAAAGTGGGGTTTTAGTAGCAGGTAGGAAAAAAAATTCTGACTGCCCTTCAAGATTATTCCAGAACCTTCCAGCTAAAGCGATGCTGTCTGAGTATACAATATCACGGGGGCTGGCTTTCCTGAGTAAGTTCAAAGCAGCCAATGAAGGACTAGCTGAAGGACGCTTCTTAATTAACTGTTCCTGGTTGATCATAGGGTCACTTTTTCTTGACCTACCATGACGAGAGAATGAAAAGCATAGTCAGTAACAATAAAGTCGGTCATCCCTTGGAGAGATCTGTGCCTGTAGTGGACCTGGGGATGTATCCGGTGGAAGTACGGTTGTTGGTGGGCAGCTTTCACAGAACTCAGAAGCCGCTACATACACGCCGTCACATACACACGGGGGGGAAGGGATGAGTTTCCACGGGGGATGGCAAGCCTTCATGTGTCCTCTTCTTCACTGGCACCACTGCAGAGGAAAGGAGAACCAGGTGAGTTAAGACGTCACGAGATGGGAGCGGTCTCATCTACTGGCCAAAGACACAGGCTCTGTTCTCAGATTTATCTGGATCCGGGTCCTAAACCTACCACTGGTTAGCCGTTGGCCATGGGCAAGTTACTTAGCTTCTCTAAGTTCTGGTTTCTTTATTTGACTATAGGGATAATTCTGATAATTTTGATCTACTTGCTAGGGTCACTGGAGGATTAACTCAGAGGATACATGTACAACACACAATGCCTGGCACACGGTAAGTGAGTTTATCTGTAAAGGCACAGCTGAGGGTCGTAATATTTTTAAAGCTTACTTGACAAAATAAAGAATTGGTGAAAATCAGGAGTTTGACTTCCCCTTAGCCTTAAACCCTCTACTGTCAGCAGAGAAAACCAGGAGAAGCTATGGCTTGGCACTCCCAACAGAGCTTCTCACTTGGAATCAAGCCAGGGTTTCAGTTCCTGCCCAGGGACAATCACAGGGTTCAAATGTCGCCTCTTTAGAGAAGGTATTCTAAGTAGGATTCCCTGGTTATTCTCCATTTTATTTCGTTCATCGTCCTTATCACACCCTATATACATTCTTTGCTATTTACCCTCCCCTCTACCTACAACTAGAGCGTAAAACACTACCAACACTGTTTATTAGCACCAGCACTAGGATTAATAGAGAAGTATTAGTGTTACTGGTAAAAGTGTTCAATAAATCGTTATTTTCAAAAAGGGTTTGATTTTGAGAAATCAAAACAGGAAGGGAGGGAAGGAAGGAGCTGAAAGGAATAGTCCGTCATTATTGCTCTGGCCAGGACCTCAGGTGCCTAAGCTCAGAACCTCCCTGGCTTGGTCCTGCTGATCCAGGGACTGGGGTGGGGAAAAAGCAGGGCCAGATGGGGATGCGGCAGAAGCGAGCACACTGAGAAGGACGAATGTAGCAAACTTGCCCAGTTTCTCCTCCTCCACTTCTAGAGGCCCCCGTCCTTCAAAGAGAGCCAGCTTGGTCAAGTGTCTACGGCGTGCTGGGGACACTGAGCTAAGCGCCCCTCACCACGACCCCAGGATGTAGGGACTGGTGTTGTTATCCCCACTTTGCAGAGGAAGAAAGTAAAGCGGAGAGAGAAAACCCTTGGTCACCAGTGAAGTCTGTGCCCTTAACACTCAAGGATGAGTTCTGGCTGCATAAAGTCTGAAGTAATCAAGTGCGGGTGTTTGGAAGAGAGGAGAAGTCTTCCTCTGGGAGAGATAAGAGCTGGAGAAGAGGGAAGGCCTGGGGTGTATTGGCTCCCAGTGATGACCTAGAAATTTTTTATCTCACGAGGGATTATCTCTGTCTATATAAAATCTGTTTTTTTGCATCCATTTGGGAGAGACTTTAAGGGAACATATCCTAGGCAACAGACTTGTAGTACTTCCACTAAGGGCGAAAACATTTCAAGACACAGAGGCTGAAATGAATGTAAGTGTACTCCAGCAGCCAAAAGAACCAACTCAGCAACCTTCACCATCCAAAACTCTGCCCTATTTCCATTCCCTCTTCCTGCCTGTTGTCCAACCACAGGATGAAGGGTGCATGCTGGGAAGGGCTGGACAGTAGACTGTCATTTAAAAAAGCAGTGTTTGGTGGCATCTGTCCCAAAGGGAACAAAGGGCCTTTCATGAAAGTGTCTCACTAGAATCAAGGCACAGTTGGAACTGGCGCCATGTTCTCCCCTTTGGTATTATACCCAAAGCGAGCTCTTATTGTTCTCGTGTCAATTTTCCTGCAAATACGAGAGGTCCAGCATGATGGTTGTGCCCTTTCCTTAAGCTGTGGTTCACTTCTCAGCATTCTTGAGATGCATACTTTAAAGGGTTCATGAACCTACTTAAATTGTACATAAAATTTTGTCTGTGTGTTCCTTTGTTTGAGAAAGGCCGTAATTTTCATCATATTCACAAAAAGGTCAACAGCCCTTCCCCCCAAACTGAGTATAATAAAGTTGAGAATAAATTAAGTGCTTTCCTAGTTGCTAGGTTCTCTACTCTAAGACTTGTGCATTGGCTTGGGGAAAAGATCAGGAGTCCTGATTGATAAAATCTTTTCTCATGACCCTCAAAGAGATCTGTTCTTGGGTCTGATACAGTTCATCTCATGGTTTAAAAGCATGAGATCTTGTGATTAGGCACATCACTGATTCTTTCATTTGCTAAACATTTATTGACTGTCTACTATGTGTTATGCATGATGCTAGGCACAACAATGAATGATGGACACAGCAGTTGCCCTCATAGACTTTACAGCCTAGTAGGGGATGGGAGAGAGAGGTGGAGGAGCAGGGAGAGAGGGAAGGAGAGAGGGAAGAGGAAAGAAATGGTGGGGGAGAGAATATTCTCCCACAATTAGCATCTTCAAATACAGCACATTCATTTTCCTAATTAACTAGCAAACTGTTTTTCACAATAATGAAGAAGAAAAAGGATCTTAAGTGAATGGATTAACACGGAACTTTGGTCACCCTGTGTGTGGTCTCTTCCTGGAGGGTTACACAATGTAATTAGTATGAGATAGCATCTCCTGAATGCTTCTTCACTTTGTATATAAGCTGGTCTGTGTTCTTAAGATTTTATTTTAAATAGTCTATAAAAAGTCTTTACTTTGTCCAAGGGAAGTAACAGCCTTCTACCCCAGCCACTTACCATCCTCCTCTGACATATCTACCAGCCACATTTAGATTTATAATTGGATCAGTACTCAGATGTTACTGAAATTCGTTCCACTGTGTTGTTGTTGAGGTCACTGTTGCTGTTTTGAGAATGAACTAATGGTGTTAGAAAGACAGCCCATTCGTGTTAACTATACCAGAATTAAAATTACAAACTTCATTAGAAAGGGGGGGGGCACCTGGGTGGCTCAGTCACTAAGTGTCTGCCTTTGGCTCAGGTCATGATCCCAGGGTTTTGGGATTAAGCCCCACATCGGGCTTCCTGCACAGCAGGGAACCTGCTTCTCCCTCTCCCCACCCCCTTGCTTGTGCTCCCTCTCTCACTGTCTCTCTGTCAATTAAATAAATAAATATAATCTTAAAAAAAAAAAAAAAGAAAGGACAGCTCACTCTGTAGTAGGTATTTACCGACGAGAGAGGCAGTATTATCTAATGGCTCTGAGGTCACCAAGACTGAAATAGGTTCAAATCTCTGCTCTGGCACTAATGAGCTGTGAGCTGTGGAGCCTTGGGTGAGTTACTCAACCTCTCTGAGTCTCAGTTTCCTTGGGGGGTATCTGGGCATGTGTAATCTTAAGGAAATACACGTCCAGATCCTCAACTTCATATACACTCCTTCTTAAAACTGACCTTTCCAAGAACATGGCCTGCCATCTACACGTTCTCCGCAGCCACTCCCACTTTCCCACTCTCACAATCACTGTACTGCACTTCAGAAAAGAAATACACACCTCTTCCCCTCCTGAACCTTACCAGGGGACAATTTTAAAATCCTTCTAAGAGGAGTCCTATGAGAGCAGGGCAAGAAATATTTATTTTGCCCAGTCAATAAACTCTTGGCATGGTTGTGTGCTCCTGTCTGTCCACAGACCCAAGAATTCACATTCAGAAGTCAGATGGTTGTCATGAGGTATGTAGTAATACGTTTATTTGAGTTGAAAAAATGAAACCAGATCTGGGTCTGACAGAAAGCAAGACTGATTTGGCTGGATGGTTTGACCATAAAAACCGTTGCAATTAGATTATACAATAAATCTTGCCTGTACATTTAATAAGTGGTACCAAAGCTTTGCCAAAAATGTTATGTAAAGCTCATACCACGTAATATATCAGAGATCACACCCTTTTCAACCATCTAAACTTGATATATAGGACTTAACTTTAAAATGGGCAAGGAGACATATAACTTTTTCTAAATTTTAGGGGGTATAAGAACCCAAAGTTTAGCTGAGAAGCCGAGAGCTCCTGACTCCTGACTGGGGCTAGGGTTGGGGCAGCTGCAGGGGGAGGGGAGCGGGGTGGGACTAGGGAGCCCCAGTGTGTCACACATGTGGCCCACCGTCCTGTGGGATGAGGACTCTTGCAGGCGCTGTTAGGGGTACGCTGCGCCTCCTCCTCCCCCACCTCATCCAGCCCCCAAACACCTGCTGAAAAAGTGGCTGCGATGGAGGCGTGTTTCCCTGCCTGGCAGTTTTTCAGCACGTCCGCACAGAGGCAGTTCAGCCTTTCCACGTCTTCCCCAGAGGTGACAGCTTATGAGAGGACGTTCAAAAAGGAGGTGGAAGGCACTACAACCTCGCAAGTTTAATAGTTTCTTTTCCTGAGAATATAATACAACTTAATTTGATTTGGCATCACTCCTATCTGCTGATTCTTTGGCTATTTATTAATTCATTATTGCTGAAAGGATTATTCAACTCAAGAGGATAGAGAAATTAAGAGGTATCAACAAGGGAGGAAGGTTAGATTCGAAAAGATAGATTGAGTATTCTCCAAGAATGAAGCCATGCGGGGCTTGTCAAGGAGCTCATGGACGGTGTCCATTCACCATCCGACGCTGCAGCCACCCAGTGCTGGGAGGCGTGGGGTCAGTCTGCCTTCAGGGCTGGACCACACGTCCCAACCCAGAGACACTCCTCCACCAGACAGAGCACAGCTGCCACTTCTGTGTCCTCCCCTGACCTGTCCCAGCAGCCCAGCCTGCCAGTGAAGGGGGTCATGGTCTGGAAGGAATCAGATCTTACCTAGAGCTGCTGCCTAGGGAACGAAATGAGGTCTAAAATAAAATAAGTTGAAATGTCCTCCATTTATCCTGGATTAACAGAGAAAAACATGAGAGGACTTCAAAGTTTTAGTCCAGGCTTTTGCTAGTGACTCTGGGAAATCAGGATGTGTTGCATTACCAGTAAAATTTAGGAAAATTCCAAACCAAACAAAAGCTAATCAGCGCCTTTCTGACTTATACACTTGCTGAGCTAATTCACTGGCTCTCGTGTTTTTGTTGTGGGTCCCTCTCCCTGTTCCTCTCCAACTCAATCAGAAGAGTATGACATGAGCCTGTACCTTTTGACCCCCAGTGACCCAGTCCCTTAGTGACAGCCATTAAGTCCTCTAAGGCTCAATTTTTTTCACCTGAAAAACAGTGATACCTACCTCCAAGGGTTGATAAAATGAGATGGAAGGTACGTGCAAATTCTTTTTAAGACAAAACAATGCTAGCTAATGACAGGATTACTACAGAAAGAGAAGGCAACAGACCCTAGGTTTGTCTCTCAGCTCTCTTACCGACCCATGTAGGCACCTGTGAGGGAGGTGTGGGGCTCCAGCATGGCCTCGGGTCCACACTGGACCACACTGCCAAGCCTGATCTCCATGCACTTGCAACCTGTTCACTGTTTTTACAGGTGGTCACTCTTCTTGCACCCCACAAGGGCTAAGTGGGTGGTGGCCTGTTTCTATGGAAGATGGAAGGGCACACGAGGGTCTGTTCAGGCAGCGCACGTCTGTAGGGAGATTCTTGAACGAAGGAACAGGCGGGCTTGCTAGGCTGCCAACCTCCCATCTGCTTTCAGAACTGCCTTCTTTAGGATTGAGTTTCCTGTTACTGCTGCTGGATTTATAATGGAATCATTTCCAGCCTTTTTTTTTCTTTTAAATTCAGAAAGTTAACATTTTATTTTTTGCTGACCTGTACTTTCTGTAACAAGCAAGTACTGCTTCCATGAAAAGAAAAATCCATAGCATTATGCACCAGTGATAATTACCATTAACACACTGAAATATATTTATCTATACCCTCTCATGCATATATAAAAATATGTATTTTACAGGCTCTTTCAAAATCTGCTTTTTCCACTCAACTAGCAATCATAAATACCTTTCCTTATCAAGAAATAGATTTCTGTAAGATTGTGATTCTTGATTGAATTGTATGGACTTACTGTACCCACTACTGGACATATAAATTATTTCTAGCTTTTCATTTATTACCCAAACCTCCGTGACACATACCCATGTGGATGAGTCTTTAGCTTCATCCTTAACTATTTCCAAAGGGAGTGGGGAGGGAAACACCTGGGTCATAGCATTTATTCATTTATTTTAGTAACACATAATGTATTATTTGTTTCAGGGGTACAGATCTGTGAATCATCGGTCTTACCACAATTCACAGCACTCAGCATAGCATATACCCTCCCCAATGCCCATCACCCAACCATCCCTTCCCTCCTAATAAACTTAATTTTTTAACAGCAACTTTAGATCTGCAGAAAAATTACAAAGGTAGCACTGAGGGTTCTTAACATGTAGTTTCCTCTACTATTAACATCTTACATTATTAAAGTACATTCGTTATGATGAGCCAGTAGCAATAGCATTGCTACCAATGCTAGCAACGGTATGCCAGCATTAACTGAGGTCTGTATTCTATTTAGATTTCCTTGGTCTTGCCCTGACACTCTCATGCCAGTCCAGTTTCGACCCAAGAACCACACTACATTTAAACATCATGTCTCCTTGGTCTCTTCTTGGCTGTGCCAGTGTCTCAGACTCCTTATTTCTTATTACCCTGACAGCTCTGAGGAGTACTGGGCAAGGATTTTGTAGAGCGTCCCTTGGATGGGACTTGTCTGATGTTTTTGTCCTGATTAGGCCACGGTTACAGGCTTTTTGAGAGGGGAACCACAGAGGGACCCTGCCATTCTCACCACGTCATAGCCAGGACACCATCACTCTGACTTAGCACCGTGGATGTGGACCTTGATCACCTGGCCCAGGCTGTGCTTGTTAACATTTCTCACTGGAAGGTTACTCTTCCCCTGCTTCCCATACTATAGGTTTTGGAGAGCAGTGACTCTGAGCAAACCATACCTACAGAGTGGGGAGCTGTTCCCCCATCACGGAGGGTAGAATATTTGCATACGTCACTGTAAATTCTGAACAAGAGAGCAGTCTTCTCTCCTTTATTTATCCAATAGTTTACTCTATGGATGTTTACTTTTGGACTATGGACTCATGGATGTTTACTTTTACACTTTGGGTCACAACCCAATACTACTCTATTTATTGTTGCGGAAATTGTTCTGCTTTGGCCTTTGGGAACTCCATCAGCCCCTATGGTTCCAGACATACCCTCATCAGCGTGGGGTTTGCATGGGGATTTGTTTTGAGTACTTCCTTACTTTCTGGCATTCTAATATCGTGTAGATTTCCTTCCCCAGTCCTAGAATCAGATATTTTTCCAACAAGCAAAGGAGATGTACTTTTAAAGGTATTTGATAGATCATTGTTAAACTGCCCTTGAGAAATCACCTTATACTGATTTACAGTTGTGAGAGTGCCCCATTTCCCTCTACCTTTTCTGACACTAAGCAGTCTGTGGGGATGGGGAGGGCATGTGTTCCTGTGTGTCTCCTCTCTGAAATAACTTCCATGTTATTATTTGGGTTCCACTGAACTTCAAGAGGAAGATGGCATGGGGACTTTTCTCTTTCTGTGGGCCTTCCTCAACCTCCCTTCCTTCCTCCAGCACAGTGGATTTCACCTACCTGACAACCTCCTGTGGTGAGGGCTGGAAAGAAACCTTTCCTAAACCCCTGTTAGAGCCCAGGCACTCCAGGGGGTGGAGGAACTGAAAAGCAGAAAACAGCCCAAGGGCTTACCTTCCCTGCTCCCTACATCTTCAGCACCCCCCACCACCCAGTTTTCTCATTTTTTCTTGGCAAGTGAATAATGGAAATCCAATCTTTCTCAAGCAGTCTCCTTCCACAGAAATCATAAACATAGGATTTAATAAAATGCTGGACTTCAAATTTCCTGTTGCCTCAGCTGCTGTATCTTACAGGTTACCAAAGGGAGAGGGAGAAAGGATCGATAAATAAATACACACTTGACACTAATCTCTAATCTCTATATGAAGAGTAGGCTTTTTTTTTTTTTTTAATGTATTCCAGATTAGTTCTCAATAGTTTTGAGTCCCACGGTGACCTTGAATTGAGGTCCGGAAGTTGGAAACTGGAAGCAAACCAACTCTCAAGACCTCCTGTGACTATCTTATATCGCAGAGGGTTATAAATGTGGATTTAAGAGTTGGAAGCACCTAGGCTTGAGCCACAACTTTGCCATTTACTAGCTGTGGGACTGTGAGCCCAGTGCTACTACCTGGAAATAAGGACAATTTAGTGCCTACTTGGAAGAGCTGCAGGAAAGACTAAGTGGGGATGAGCGTATATAGAGTGCCTGGCATATATATCTCTATATATGGAGAGCCTTGGCATGGTACATGGCATGAGAAAGTGCTCCATACATTTTATAGCTATAGGAAGAAATCAAGCCTAAGAGAGGCTAAACTCATAGAGTGAGTTGATGGCAGTAAGGGTTAACTGGAAGTCAACACCTCTGCTCCTGAATGCATCGTCAAACTTGCAAGCCCCATTTTCTTGAAGAATGCCATTTCTTTTTTCTTTTTTTTAAAGATTTTATCTATCCATTTGACAAACAGAGATTACAAGTAGGCAGAGAGGCAGGCAGAGAGAGAGGGGGAAGCAGGCTCCCTGCCGAGCAGAGAGCCCGATGCGGGGCTCCATCCCAGGACCCTGAGATCATGACCCGAGCTGAAGGCAGAGGTTTAACAAACTAAGCCACCAAGGCGCCCCAAGAAAGCCATTCCTTTCTTCCTTTCTTTCTTTTTTAAAAATTTTATTTATTTTGACAGAGAGAGATCACATGTAGGCAGAGAGGCAGGCAGAGAGAGAAGGGGAAGCAGGCTCCCTGCTGAGCAGAGAGCCCCAGGACCCTGAGACCATCACCTGAGCTGAAGGCAGAGACTTTAACCCACTGAGCCACCCAGGCACCCCAAGAAAGCCATTTCTTAACAGAAGAGAAGAGCTAACACTGATGTCACACAGGTGCTACAGGCATCAAGCTGTTATGTGAATGGGCTCAAGATTCCTTCCTGAGCCTGTCCCCTTGGTGTTTGGTAACAGACCATTTGTTCATAATGGCAATAAATACCTACAGCTTATTAAGTACTTTCTGTGTGCTGATGATTTTGCTCTAAACATTAGAAACACCATCTCCCTATCCCACAGGGTCCACAGCAAGTTCTGTTCCCCACCTGTCCCCTCGGTTTCTCCATGGCCACCACCACCTCCTACTGCCACTGCTTTCTGACTGGTCTTCCTACTTCTACCCGTACCCTCCCTACGGTTTCATTTTCAAGCTGCATTCAGAGTAATACTTCTTAAATGTGCAACCGATTATGCCACTGTCCCATTTAAAAATCCTTTAATGGCTTCCTATAGCCTTAGAAGAAAGGCCATGGCCCTCAAATCCCAACAGGATTTGGCTTCTGCCTACCTCTCTAACCTATTTCGGGCCACCTGCTGGCCACACTGGCTTTCTTTCTGCTTCTTTAATAAGCAGAGCCTGTTCCTGCATGAAGGCTTTGGCATTTGCTGTTCTGTTCCAGAAGCTCCTCCCCTCCTGGCTTGGAATGACTGGCTGGTTCCTTAACATTCAGGTGTCAGCTTCAATGTCACCTTCTCAGAGGCTTCCCCTGCCTAAGCCGTCTGGAGTGGCCGCCCCAGCCCCACACTGTGGGGTCAGGCTGCTGTGCTGTCTTCACGGTGCTTGTCACTGTCTAAAGTTATTCTGAGATGCTAAGGGTCCTTAAATATTTTGTCCCCGGCTCCATCACCAACACCGGGTAATATGCCTGGCACCAGTGAAGCCTCCCCAAATCTTTTTTGAATGAATGACTAAGTGATTATCAAAACGACTCCTTAAGGTATCATTGTTCTAGAAACCTTCCAAGCCTTCCCAAGCTAACTGTGGGAAGCTTACTGGTCTTGGAGATACTGCCCAGGCATCTCATGGACAGTATATTTCTAGAGGTGAGTCCAGACTCTCTTTCTTTTCTGACTGTCACTGCAATCACTGGGCACACATAACCACAAGGCAGGGTGGGGGGGGGCACGAGGGGTGGATGAAAATGTTGTTATCATAAACAGCATTGCTCTTACAAATGACTAAGCCTTACTGGTAAAGGCTGGGTGTGTCCAAGGAACGCTGTGTCATGGAGGGCAAAGCAGAAGCAAGCTCAGGTCCAGCCCTTTCCAGGCAAGGAAATATGAAGAACCAATTCATCTGCTGGAGGAAATGTTCTCATCTGGCTTCCTTATAAAACAGCTGCACGTCTGGCAACTTCCAGTCCTCCACAATCCAGCTGTGAGCTGTGCTCCACACAGTCTTGTGTTCTAAGACTTTAATCCAAGCTGGGCTTCACACCAGTGGTCCATGGAGGGAGGGAGACACCCAGCCAAGATGGAAGTAAAGGGTGCTTATCACTGTTCCCCTCCCTCCCCTCAGGAGAAATGCCAGCCGAGGCGTGGGGGCGCAAGTGGGAGAGCAGGGTTAGCTGTCGTAATGGTGGGGACAGTGGGACAAGGGCACAAGTGAGACTTAGCGACATGGCTTCAAGACCCCAGGCCAACATATTAGCATACGACCTTGGGTAGAATGTCTTTACTTATTTATTATGTTCAATTAGCCAACATCATTAATTTTTGACGGCTGCCTCTTTAAACAAAGGTTTCCACGTGTGTAAAACGGACAGTGATACGTGGAAGGACTCACTAAATGGGTGCCATCGTTATTATTAGCTAGGCTCTGAACTCGTCACCTCATCAACATTTTCACATTCGGTTTTCATAATAATAACCCTAACAGAAGGCAAACTCCCTTTTACAGACGAAAAAACCCAAAGAGCACAGAAATGAAGTGACATCCCAAAGTCCCACAGCGAGGCAGGGCTGGAAGGACACCCGTGGCCTGGCCTGTGTTCTTCCCCCCCCCAGGTGGGGGCGGGGGTCCCAAGCTGGTCCCGTCAGCCTGGCTGCACTCCTCACTGCCAGCAGCAGAGGCGAGACCTCTGAGGATCGCTGAAGATCATCCAAGGCCTCAGCAGACCCAGACTCCAGTTTGGACACCAATTACCGGCAGACTTCTTCCCTACTGTAAGGCATCCCAATAGTGTCTTAAAAAAAAAGTATAGCCAGATGTCTTCCACGTCGGCAACTGTGTTCTGCCTGTGACATTCCTGTAGCTACCTGGCTGCAAGGTAGCAGTTTCCCTCAGATTCTTAATTTGGTGCTTGTGGGCCACATAGCCCTGCAAAAGGGCCTGCCACCAAGACACTGCCCCTAGGCTCAGGACAGAAGGTCTCTGGGTCAGACACCGGTTTCAGTTTCAATCCTATCTGGCCTGACGGGAGAGGCACCCACCTCTCACACTTTTACTTAGGACGCAGAGAAAGTCTTTATAGGCTTCAGCCGATTCCCGCCCCCCACCACGTCACTAGAAGAGAAAATGTGAGTTCAGCTGGAATGATGCCCCCTTGGCTGCCTGCAGAGAACTGGCATTGAAGGTAGTCTGACAGATCCCTGCTTTGTCCCTGCAGCCTCCCGGGGTTCAGGGATTCAGCACCCCTTCGTGTGGTAATACTGAAAATGTCTTTACTGCCTGAGCTCCTGGGACGCTGACCCTGTTTCTCACTCCCCATCGTATGCCCAGTGTGTAGCACCACGCCTGGCACTTAGGAGGCATTCTGGTGGCTGCCACATGGGATCTCACACAACCTCCACTGGCCTAGGAGAAAGGATTTAGCAGATAAAGAGCAAGATGGGGAAGACTGGCCCTCAAGGCAGTAACTATGACCAGGAGAAAAGCAGACTTTTCTCCTAGGAGCACTAAGATCCGTCTTCCTGGAAAACGCCTAAAGGAGGTTATAGAACCTGTTAGGATTGTCCACATTCACATTGGAGTAACACCAGGATTCACATCTAGGCACTTCTGAGCTAGGTTGACTTTGGCACAGCTACTAAACCTCTGTAAGCTTCAATCTGCTTGTCTGTAACATGGGGTATCATTCATTCATTCACGGTTTCAGGGAACAAATGCTTACTGAGCACCCACAGTATATGAGGCACCGTATGGGCTGTCGGCGTCACTGCAGTGAGTAAGACTGACAAGGTCCCTGTTCTCATGGAGCTTCATTTCTAGTGAGGGAGACATCTAATAAACGAGGAAACAGATAACTTCACATAGAGGGAAGTACTGTGGAGAAGGTCAAGCAGGATACTGGGACAGAGAATGAGGGCGCATGGGTTTTGGACGGCAACTGAGGCAGGGGAAATACCGGATGTACCTCCTAGAGTGGACAGGAATACCCAATGAGCTCACGTGTTTAGCTGCCTTACTACCAAGTAACGGGCTCTCAACCAGATTCAACTGTTTCTAGATTGCTCCCGTCCCAAAGCCGACTGCTTCCATTTCGCCTCACGATGGCTGAGCCCGTATGACATGCCAGGGAGGGAACACAGAGGGGACTCAGCTGGAGCGCAAGCGAAAGCGCAAGCAAAGAATGCGGCCAATGTTCTATGAGAAGAGGAAGAGATGATAAATTCCACCTGCGGAGTCAGCGAAGAAGACTGCCACTCGATGTGGACAGATGGGTTGGAATTTTCCGGGAAGCCTGTGGGGCCAGAGGGAGGGCATGCCAGGTGGAGGGAACAGCCTGACCAGAGTCCTGAAGGTGTATGCCGGCTCAGTGCATTCAGGAGCCATGAGACGTTCGCGGCGGCTGGAGAGAGCATGTGGGAGGGTACCCTGGGAGAAAGCGTTTCTCACCAGCAGCTCCTAGTACTTTGCTCCATGGGTCATGTCTAAGTGTCTCCTAAGAAGATGGGGGGCACGTGGATGGGAAAGAGCAGGAGAGAAGAGTGTCAGGGCTCCATATGGCGTCTACCACACCGCAGCACACCAAACTGAACCAGGGCTGTGCTTAAAATATCCAGCCTGGGATCTGTGTGACACTCCCCAAGGCAGCAAAAACAGCTATTTCAGAGAAGCAAGAAAAAACAAACACCTAGCGGCAGCTCACTATAAAGCCTGCTCGGGGGCCAGGCAGGCATCAGGCTGCTCCAGTGTGATCCGGATCTTCAGTGCAAGCCAGACACTCAGCTTGGAAGGGTAGCCGAGGTGCCAGTGTTCGATGTGGGGGTCCGGAGGGAATGGACACACTCCCCAGCACAGCCAAGGACTCCTTCTTTGCCAAAGTCAGACTCACTTGTCCAAGAGTCTAAGGCTTATGCTAGGGAGAGTGAGAGGACTTGGAATTAGGGAGATAGTGAACTACAAGGAGGTTTCTTGTGCCTAATTAATAACTCAGGTGTGTCTGCCAGCTCACCTTCTCTGAGATGAGTGTAACTACGAAGAAGTAGTTTATAAAAGGGAACCATTTGGATGGAGGCCTGGTTCCCTATTTATTTACTCTGTCCTATCCCTGCCCTTGTAGTTAAACACTCTTGCTAGGAGTCTCCCCAGGAAATGGAGAAGGTAAGAAAGCTATCCCCAACCCTACTATTCCAAAAGCTCACGATACAGCCAACAGGTCTGGACTGTCGGAATCTGCCCCTATCGACACAGACAGACAAGGAGATGAACATCACATCCAATTTACAGTCAGCCAATCTTACCAGAGGCTGTCCCCGGATTCCACATCAATTCTGTCATATGAGACACAGGCGCTGGCCTGGCCAGAAGATGACCCAAAATACATGAACACACCAAATAGGAGACAGCCCGAAACAGAGAGACAAAAGAGGAAGGAACACCGAAGCTCTCCACCCTTCACATACCATCACCCAATGTCAAGACTGAACAAAGCCCACCGCTCTGAATGAAAGGGCTGCCGTAGGCACTGGCACATATGACACGGGTAAAAGGCAGCTGCAGTCTTTGTCGTGTTCACAAAATCTCCCCATAGGCCACGAAACCTGAGGAACTTATTGGTTCTGAGGTACTGACTTCTGGCTGAGCCCCCAAGTGAAAAATCAGTAGCTACGTTAAGACGAGAGTAGGCTGTGGGGCTACCATACACCACGTGAGAACAGATGAGTTTCTGGGTGAGCCAGCGGTTCTCTTAGAAGCTGATGGGGGACAAGGTAGATGGTTAAGTTTTTCTTGGGAAGGAGAAATGATCACCTTTAAAGGGCCAGGATTAGGGTCTAAGCAGAGGGTGCAGAAGGAAGCACATAAAGATCATTAAAGACACATTCTGCCCTCCTCCTGGTTTTTTCTGAAGCCAGCTTGGCTGTGACAGTCAAATGACATCATCCTGCCACTTCAGACCTGTGCCATCCATCTGCAGGAGAACTTGACTGTGGCTCACTTCTCAACATAAATCAGATGTCATAACATTTATTCATAATACCTGAAAAGCAATTGCTCTCCACTGGCCCAATGTGAGGGCCTAGCCAGAGCAAGATAATCCGAATACCCTTACAGGCACCAGGGAATGTTCCCCTTGGCATCGAATAAGGCCCAGTCACCCTCCAAAGCTGCAGAGTTGAGAGGCACCTGTCTATAATCTAGATGGCTTTCTGCTGTCAGACTTTCCACCCTGGCTTTCGGACGGAGAGGAGCAGGAAGGGGACAGAGAAACCAAGGTTTGAATCCAGTCCTTCCATTTATTAAGTGAGTCCCCTTGGGGAAAACTTACTCCACTGAGCCTCAGTTTCCTCATCTGTCAAATGGGGTCGATGATTCCAGGTCCTTTATGAAAGCATATGGTACATGGCAAATGCTCCCAAGTGTTTCTCTCGGGAAACGGTGTGTAAGACAGTGCCTGACACATCAGACCTCCACTCTGTCTCGCTCTGTTCCCTTCCTCCTTCCTAGATTAGAGGACGGCTCCGGCTCTCGCTTCTGAGTCCCGATCAGAACTCCATCGCATACAGACAGCACACATATCAGATGGCTCTTCTATGCCCGCATGAGAAACTAACGAGGCATGTACAGAGCTTTTGCTTTCCCCACCCACTCCCCCACTCACTACTTAAAACGTTCCACTGCAGTCTTCACTCAGCCTGGTGCCGAGGGGTAGAGGGAGGGAATGACAACAAAATAAACATTCTAGCTAACCACTTTGGGGAAAAGATGAGAGAATTCTTTCAGGGGTTGTTTTTAAATTAAAAAACATTTGCTGTGAGACAATAAAGTCACTCCTCTCTAAGAACTATTTTTAGGGCCCCTGACTGAAATACACGCAAGAAAGAAAAAAAGAAGTTTAAAAAAGAGGACAATTCTGTAGATGGGAGTTTCAGCAAAGCCTATGGAACTGTTTGCTTTATGCTCAGCTGGAAAGAGAAGGCTCTTCTCCTTCCCAAACTGCTTCTCCGATCTCTGGAGTCTCACTTCCCCCCAGCTTTACTGAGATCTAACTGGCATGGAACACTGTGCCAGTCTAAGGTACACGCTCTCACAATCTGGCACATGTATGTTTTAAAATGTCTGCCGCAGTAAGGTTAACACATCCTTTACCTCACATCCTTGCCATTGTGTTGTTGCTCATATGATGTCAGTCTGATTGCTGACGGTACCTGGAGTCCCACTGGGATGAAGGACTCTGGTGGCTAATCCTACGGCTCTTCTTGCCCACTGGAAAGGATGGGAAGACCAGGCTTTAGAAATGGGGTTAGAGTAACTGTAGGGGCCTAGCAACCAAGGCAGGAATGACTGGTCTCTCTGTAAAAGGAAAGATGATCGCCCACTTAGCTCTTATTCATCTCAACTGGAACAAACGGTCACAACATGGCTGTAAAGGGCACCCGTGCTGGGGGTTAACAGCCGACTCTCAAGTCAGGCTCATCAGAGGAAGGTAAAAGCTGCCTGGAGGAGGAGTGCAAGACTCCATGAATCTGACAGAACTCTATACTAGAGGCTTTATTTTCTCTTTCACTCCAACTCCCCCTCCCTCCCCTCCCCTCCAGTAAAGAACAGTAATGGCATTGAAATCTACAGATAATCCTTAAATCTCGTGGCAGCTCCAGTTCTAAACTCCTCCTTCACGCTGCCGGCTCTAACAGCTGTTAACAAGTCATAACAAGGACCTCGCATGCCCCGCCTGGAACAGCCATCTCCTCGCCCTCGCCCTCCCCAGACCAGAACCGGCCTTCGAATCTACGTCCTCCCTGGAGGCTGAGCCGAGCCCTCCAGCCTCCAGAGACTATTCCGCATTCACCTCTCAGGCTCACAGAGCCTGGCACTGCTTGTAGGGCCACAGGGAGCTACTGCTCCCGGGGGTGCGGGACGAATGGAGAATCCCAAGGCCCAGGGAGCCCAGCGGAGCTAGAAGCGGCCTCATTAGGGAAATCCGCACAAGCAACTGCTGTGGGGGCACGGCAGGAGTCCGAGCTGGCGCGAGGGGCAGAGCGGTAGCCCTAAGCAGCGAGCCACGTCCATGAACAGGACAATTCACCACGAAGTTCAAACTGGGGAAGGCCCAGGCAGGCCAGGAAGTGCAGTGCAAGGGGAGCGGGACTGAGAGATCAGGAGGGGGCGTGGGAGCTGTGGTGGGCTCCGAGGCCTCTCTCTGAAGTCCCGGCTTTAGGGTACAGCCCGTAAGGTCCAAAAGAGTTAGTCGCACATGATGAGGCACGAAGCACTGGACTCGAAACCCATTTCCCTGGTTACCAGCTCCTCCATGGGTCTCTGGGGGTGGGATTAACCCTGTGCTGCACTTGGCTTGTCCTCCTCCAGACCAAGAGCTGTTGCTTGAGGGCGTGTCTTACAACTAAACACTTCCAACCCTGCTTAGCAGCTCTGTGTCTATTTGTGAAATGAAGATAGAAGGGATTCTCATTTGCCTCCACTTCTTGTACCTCAATCACCTTCCGCTTGGTGAAGACAGTCCTATTTAGAAGGTTAAAGAAAAAAAAAAGTGGGAGGCTGCCTAGGCCCCGAGGTGGGAGGCTGTGCAACGACGGCCGGCTGGCTCTGGGGTACCTGCATGATCCCATGGAGGCCGCACCCTCCTCACGGTGGTAACACACAGACTCTGCTGAAACGAACTTCGAGCAGCCTGTGCTCATTATCTGAGTTTCTCTTTTGGTTTCTGGTTGGCGCTAAGAATGTGGGAGTCTACCCATACCATCATCCTCTGCCGACTGCACTGCCAGACACGCAGGACAGAGGTGGCAAGAGGTGTGAGGGAAATGTTTGGAGCCACTCCTCCGGCTGCCTGCCAGCTGCTCAGGGACCCATCGCCTTGCTTTGCTGGAGCAGAGCCTGGCACCCTCCTCCAGTCCCCACTGCTTTCCCAGAGGTCAGCCGCAAGTTCACATCTAGCAACAAGCGGCAATTACAAATTGAGTGCCTGCTGGGAATATCTTTCTAGTGTCAAGCAGCCATTCAAAGCACTTAAGGAGATCACGAAAGGGAGGTGAGAGAATTCTTGGGGAAGAGCTATAGGATAGGGAGGGCAGAAGGGAAGGCATCAGCCCACCTCCTACCTTGGAGGGAAAAACAGGCCATAAAAAGCAGAACTGGTTCTAAAGAATGAACCTGACTTTGAGAAAAACTGCAGAACACTGTATCTTTCAACCCTGCTCCTGCTGAGGCCAAAACACTTTGGGGTGCCTGGGAAACCTTTTGTTAACACACAGTAAAATGACATTTTAAGCAACTATGTATTTTTTAAAAAATTATCTAGTGAGCTCTACATTATATTAGGTAGTTATATATAATCTCTCATCCCATGTGGACCACATCTCTGTGAAGAAGGCATTATGACTCCCTGATTTACAGATGTGGAAACTGAGGCTCAGAGAGGTCGTGTCTGAAGCCCAGGTTTGTCTCACAGCAAAGCCACTGTTCTTGCCACCAAAGACAGCACTGGGCTAGGCTGGGTGTGCATGGTGCTGAGCCGCCCATTGGCAGCTCTTAACCCCCAGGTACATCAGGCACTAGCGGCTAGTGTGGACAGCACCGTGGCCTGTGCTGTGCACTTGATGAAAGGAAGAGGGAACTCAGCTACATTAAGTGGGCTAGTGGAGTCTCTTCGAGGGATTCCTTCTTCAGTCTTCTAGAGTTGTCAATGACCACGTGAAAGGGAAGGGCTGGGTTCTGAAACAAGTAGATACTGTCACGCTGGGAATGTCACTTTCCTATGTTTTAAATCCTCATATAAAATGGGTCCAATTAACCCTATGTCAGAGAGAAGTTCTGAACACTAAATATGATACCTTATTAAAATCCTTAATGCTATACCCGGCACAAGTCAACATAAATGATAGCTATTAGAGTAATTTCTGCTTGATTTCAGATAAACGGTTTCAGAAAATACACAGATATGGCATCAACTTGTTCTCATTCAGTTGGTGCCATTTCCTCTTGAGGAAAAATATGAAGACTTTGCATCTGTTTCATGGCTAAGGACACCAATAACTAAAGAATGGCTGTGGAAGCACAGATAACTTGGTTCAGGAAAGAGCGAGCCATATTCTCCCTGGGCCTGTCCTCTCCCTTGCTGCTCAGCCATCTCAGAGGAGACTATAAGCACAGCTATTTGGAGACAAGAAACTTATGTATACATATGGTGGGAACCTTGAACGTTTTAGGTAGCAAAAGACCTGTTTGGATGAATTAATGCAAGTGGCTTTGCCTCTGGTTCTACAGTCCCCTGAAGGCACACTGGCTGGAGGCACTCTCTTCAGCTGGGAGCTCCTCGGGAGAGCAGTGCAGACGGTTCCCAGGCTGGCCAGCCAGCTGAATGGCGCAGGTAGCAGCGGCTGGAAGGGGCACCGGGCGGATACCGTGTTCTCACCCCAGCTCCTCACTCTAACCCTAATGGTGGCGTGGAGACCCAGAGGTTCTTGGGTTTTGGTCTCCTCCATTTCTGACTCAAAATGGCTCTGGTGGTAAACTGCATCTTCTTCTGTGATCTGTCCATGGAAACCTGATGCCACCGCTGCAGGACGCGGCTTTGAGCTGTACCCTCATTTCTGCACACCTTCCAGAGACTCACCCTGCCCCAGGCGAAGTAGAATGTGCTTCACATCACTGCCCCTGAGCAAATGGTGAACAGTGGCACAGGCTGCCCAGGCGCGCAGAGCTTAGAAAGTGTTTGCCTCTTGCTATTTCCTTTCAGAGGCTGCAGCGGGCATTACTGGCATTTGAGTTTGCAATAATGGAGAATACAGGATTCGGAAATTCAATCTGGAGCTAGATACATTAGTGTTTTAACAGTATATTTGGTCCTACAGAATCTCCTGTAAAATAGTACACTTTTTTAGTATAGGACAAGTGTTAGCAGATTTTTGGCATCAAGGAAGCAAAGAACAATAAGTTCTTTAAGGTTATTGCATTGGTCTTATCTGGGCTTAGATTTCTAGGTAGATTTGGAAAAACTGGTTCGTTCAAGTCTGTCTTTTGGATATTGACAGAGGGGCCAGGTGATGCCCTGAGCAAAAATTAAGGCTGCAGAGACTCGGAGGGGAAAGCACTCCCTGTGAAACAGAAAAGGACAAATCCTGAAATTCCAGTCTACATTCTGATAGATTTTTTTGCAATAAGAAGCTGGTGAGATTTAAGATCACTTAGATATAAAAAAAAATTTGTTCTCCCCCAAGCCAAATTTCAGAAAATTTTTGTTAGAAGAAAAACATTTCTAGATGCCCTCATCTCTGTGCATAGTGCATATCTGTCTGTATACTAAGTTAGTAGTCCTAAACCGAGGGGACCATTTTTATTAAGGGGCAACTCCTGGATATTTAAAAGATTTAGCTGGAATACATGACATAAAAATGTAGGATTTTATAGATATTTAGACTCCTCTTCTATTCTGTAAACCACCAGGTTACCTCCTTTTTAGTTCCCAGAACCTATGAATGAAGATTCCTAAGAACGGCTCACTGACTACCTTCCAGGTCCCCCTTTACCACTGCAATCCTGGGCCTTGGAAATGATATGTTTGGAATAGACACCCCAAGTATCCCTGACAGCCAGGCTCAGGGTCTAGAGACTTAAGGCCCAAATATTGTTTCAAACATAGGGAAAACCATTTCTTGGATAGCTGCGTACCTCAGCCTCTTTCCACAAAGGAGGCACATTCTACCACAAGCTGGCATTTCAAATTCTCTGCCTACAATCATCCCTCTACCTCACAGACTCCCAACATTAAGATCAGTTCATGCAACTAGCCTCAAACCGAGCACCTTCTGTTCCTGTCTCACTATTTACCCTCAATGTCAAAAAGCCATCGAAGTGTGTGGCTGACTGATGGGGTGATCTGTTGGCACCAAGCACAACAGCAACCTTGTAGGCTGTGCACGTGAAGGCAAGAAGATCTTGGGGTACTCCAGAACCTGGATCCCTCAATCAGCTAAGCTTTCCATCCTCCCTTTCTAAAATAATTGGACTATAATTTGCGCCCCTTCAGCAGGCCCAGAGACACAGTCATAAAGAAACCTGCTTGCACAGGTTTGCTGACATGCTTGGCAAATTACCTCCAGTGTGTCCTTCCAGGAAAGGGCCAGACTCATTTCAGGCACACAATTCATTGACCAAAACATTCTATCTGCCGCATGAATGCAAAAACATATGCATACACACAGGGTGTCCCTCATTTCCTCTGGAGTAATGGGAGCCTGGGCAATACTTTAAGTATTCATTTTCCAACATAAATTAGAATGGAGCATCGAAAACACCAGTGACATCTGCACGGATACAAAATGTACTCATTATGGTCGGTGCTATTACAATGAAAGGAAATGCATTCATAATGGCAAGACATTTGAAATAATGTGTTGCTGGATTCTCTGTTCATAAAAGCAATAATGAAGAAACAGGAGTGGGTCAAATAAATTAACAAGAGTAATAGGGGCATGTGGTGGCTTCAAGGGCTCTGGGGCCATGACAATGAGACTTACTCGATCTACAGGGAGGAAGTTATGAGAGTGTAAAGGTAGAAGAGGCAAGAAGAGCGCCGGGCTGGCATTTTGGAGAACTGAGGCTAGAGTCCTGGCTCTGCGCTATGCCAGCTTTGCGATCCCGTGCGAGTTACGGCAACATCTCCTCACCCCTCAGACTGCTCACCTATCAAACAAGGACAGCCTCCCTCCCGGGACTGCGAGGGAGGAAGGAAGAGAACAACGTGAAGTGCTTAGCACAGTCTGGGTTGAACTAAGCACACAATCATCACTAGCTTGAATTTTTTGTGTTGTTATTGCTACATAAAGGTACTGCTCTGTGACGGCACCATCCCAGTTTCTTCTTCTGTAAAGTGAAGCCGGTAACACCTGCTCTTCCTACCGACAAGGTTATCATGAGGAGCAAGTACAATGAAACGGTGTGGCCGATACCACCGTTGGGTTGATTTAGTGACTGCTCACTTGCATTCCCTTGCTGGTTTCTACTCTGGAGGGTGGAAGGGTTAGGTATCGACACACAAAGCCCGTACTGCAGTGCAGGGAAGGGGGCACCTGCCTGGTCCAAGCCCATGACACAGAAGGATAAGTCTTCTGGTTTGAGTGGAGTGCTCCTGGGGGATATGTTTACTTTTGTGATTAATAGACATGGCCCTTTTTCTGACCCCCGTTTCATGCTTGAGCACAGATATGATACCCAAAGCTGCAGCTCCTTTTCAGTCATGAGGCAACAAGCCCAGGGAGTCTCAGAGACACGTGGCGGTACTGACATCATGAGGCACTGAACCAAAGCCAGCAGTCACCTCCTTCCAAATTTAACATGTGAAACAAATAAACCTCTATTTGCTTAAGCTACTTACACCAGAGTTTTCCTTGAAGCTGAACATAATTCTGATACAATGCATAAGTACTCTGGAGAATTCAAAGCCTTACGTGTTATAAGTGTGTGATCACTCCTCTGCCAAGAATTTCACTCCCTTGGACCCATCTGGCTAATTTATATATGTCCTTTAAACTTAGATTTAGTAAGATCTCCTCTAGGAAGCTTTCCAAAACCCTATCCCTAGGATTTGTCCCACTGTGTGAACTTCTCAAAACACTTCATAAACACCTATATGGGTACGTTACACTGCTCTGTAATGATCCATTTACTTGTCTCTTTGCTCTCCAGATGGTTAAAATGTCTCAACAGCAAGGATTCTTATTTCAGTAATTTAAAAAATTTCCTAGCACTTCACATTGTACCTGGCACCAAGTGGATAACTCATTAAGGGTTTACTGCAATACTGAATAAACCAATGAAAGAGTGACCTGAAAGGCACGGAGTAAATGATAGCCTGTCTAGCCTTATTATCCATTCACGTTTTTGAAACACGGCAAATAGCTTTCTAATTCCTATTACTATGTGAAGGGTGTCTAGGTTAGGGAAGCATTGGTCTAGGCAGTTATTTTTAATGTTTTAAAAGTTATTCCGCTCGAACCTTGTTTGAGTTCGTGGCACTCCCTCTTCTTCTACTCCCTGAATTATCTTAGGCTGTGTATTTAGTCTATACTTTTCTATAAAAAAATAAATAATAATAATAATAATAATTTATTTCCTTCTTTGTTGTTTTAGAATTTATCCCTTCTGATAACCAAAACCATCCTGGGAATAATCTCATTTGGCACCAAAACAAATGTTGATATCATCCAGCAGCTCCCTTCCTAGGTGTCTGAGATCTGTCTGTGTGACCAGGGCTTCTGGAGGCTTCCTGCTGATCCTGCCTTATCTGGGTCCTTACCAGTCTCAAATGCAGTGTGCCACTGCCCAGGCAGAGCCTAGGGTATGTGGTTCTCTGCCAAGAAGCAGATGTAAACCCCTGTGTCTACCCTCTTCCTATAAAGCCAACTTAGGTCCATGACTCATAAAGATCATAGCCTACTTAAAGATTACCAGCCCCTTTGCCAAAATACTCAGAAAAATAATCCTATCAAGCAAAATAATATCATCATTCCGACTGGTCTTCACCAGAGGCCAGCCTCTAGTCAGCATCTAGTCTGAACTTCCTGTTCCCTTTGCCTGCAGTGCTCCCCGTGGCCACTGCTACTTGGCTGGTGCCTTTGTTCAGTCAGGTTTCAGCTCCGAAGTGGCCTCCTCAGCTCTTCTCTGAATAACTTGTCTACAGTAGTTTCTCCTACCCAGTCCCTTTTAATCAAATCACCTTATTCCATTTCCTAACAATATCTGAAGTTATTTTGTGTATGTAGTGGTTGACTAGTGCTTTTGTTTGTTTTGGGTCTCTTTCCACTAGAGTTAAATTCTCCTAGAGAAGGGACCTCATCTCCTCTGTCTTGTTCGCCCTGTATCCTTAGCAACAAGAGCCGTGTGGGGCATAATGTGGATGCTTACTAAACATGTGCTCAGTAGGGATAAGAAGAAAATGAGCAGTTTAGTCAATCTACTTTGCTGGCCTTTACTTGAGCTTCCTTTTGGGAGTGGGAAGGAGGATGGGTTTGGTGGCCACAGGGAACATTCTAAGATGGTGAGGTTGGCTTCGAGAGGCTCTGTGCGATTACGGAAAGAACCATAGTCCTGTCCTGCAGCTTATAAGCTGCAGGAGAACTGAATCGTGTCCCTTAATCTCTCTGAGCTTCAGTTTTATCATCTGCATAGTAAAGTGTGTCACAGAATCAGTGTAACAGTTAAATGAGACAGTGACAGCACACAGTAAATAAGTCAGTTCCTCTCAGCCTGTCCCTTAAGGCTGTTAATAAAGAGGAAGCAGCCCAGTAGCTCTGGGAAGGTGGTCTAATGCTTTTTCCCATTTGGGCAGTCACCTTAGCAACCCTGATGGTTGTTCACAGAGAGAACGTCTACCTGCTGCTTCAGGGAGTCTTAGCCTACAGGCCAATTCTCCAGTCCTGACACTACTCACAAGTGTACTTTGCAAGATTAGTAGAGATTTATTCCTCTCTTCTCAACTCTGTATCAACTTACATTAACGCGGGGGTTGATGTTATTCCACAGAGGTAAGCTTATGAATCTGTTAAAGAACTCTGGGTGCTGATTCTGCCACAACATGTGCTTCCTCTAGGCTCATTAAATCCAGAACATTCAAAGCCATCAAAAATCTGTTGTCTTCCAGGCCTGCCAGTGACACTTTTGGTGAAATCATCCTTGACAGCTATTTGCCTATTTAAACACATTTAATTCTTCATGCTGAATTTATTCTGCCCATTCATTTGTTAATTCAACAAGCATTAATTGAGTGCCAACTGGATGCCTAGCCCTAGTAATCAGTCAGCACACACTGGCAGTTGTTAAATGTTAAACACCATGCCTAACCTCTTATGAACATCAGGTTAATAAAGCCGAATTTCACCCTACAGGCATCAAGATTATCCCCATTTAATACCAGAAAACTAAAGCTGGAGAGTTTAGATAAATTGCTTAAGTGGGCAATAAAAGGTGGGTCACTGCTCTGACCTAAGTCTTTCTGACATCAAACCCCACTCTGTTAATCACAATATTCTAGTAAATAGGCCTTGAACATGTACTTGGTACTTATCAAGGTGACAGCCACTTTCATGCATTAAAAAGAAACAAGGCTGGGCTATGATCTTCCTCAAGGGAGGATTTCTATCTTACTCTTCTTTGCATTCCCGACCCCCCAAATTATGCCAATAGTGTTTGCTGAACTGATGATGAGCATGTGGCTCCTGTTCTCAAAGATACAGTAGAGCCAAATAGACAGTTGGCACGAAAGACCTTAAAACAGCAACATAAAAAGACCAAGACACAGAACTGTACAGGGTACAAAAGATTTGAGTGATCACAATTAGGGAATGGGTTTAACTTTAAAACCAAGTAAAAAAACGAGGGGACTGGACTAGCCCAGACATTACAGACTCAAATGTTTCTAGGGATCTGGTAGGTAATGTGAACAAATGAAATGAATAAACTGGGCCAGGTGAAGACTGGTAAATTGGAAAGAGCATGTCCTAAGGTTGGCCAATGTCATGGGAAAATATGGATCTAGTATTGTCAGAACGTTTGAATTTTCAAAAGAAGCTAAAAATTTCTATTTCTTGATGTGGAACTGTCCAATTTTTAAATGCTGGTCAGTAACTCATAGATTAAAAAAATACTTCATGAGTTAAACAAAACACTTCCTTAGGCTACATTTGGCTAATGACCCATCAGTTTACAGTCTTTGGATCAGACTATATTTCACAATCTTTTAACCACTAATGACCCCTATACAGCCTCTGGGGGCTTCAGAATTGGAAACTCTTTGCCTAACAGATAGCATTTCTGAATATTTAATTAGTTTTTTTGTATGAATTAAATAATCAATAACTGACAAATTAGGTCAGAAGGAGGGGAAACAGCTAATATAACTCTGCCCTGTCATAGTTAAATGGAAGATTTCCCATTACAACTTTTGAAATACTGTGGAAATACAGTCCACAGACTTTTATTTCTATCTTCATAGCTCCTCTGGAGATTTGAGAACCCCCATTAGAAATCACTGGACTAAACTGAGCTCTCAGATCTGGTGGCAAGTGATACAAAGTGAAAACTGGGAATTTGAGTCAGGCAGAACTGGACTGAATCCTAGCTCTTGAACTTACTAGTTGAGTGACCTTCAACAGATTATTTAGTTTAGTTTAGTTTTTTTTTTTTTTTTACTTGTTTGCAAAATGGAAATAATCTGTGATCCATGTTTCTTCCTCACTATCACTATCTAATTAAAAGAAGCACCACAGATAACAGCCCATGTCACACCACTATAATGTTTAAAACATTACCACCTCCCAAATGAACAAACCAAAAGGCCCTGTATTGCGGCCAGGAGCCATGCTGGCATATGCACACCGACGGAGGCACGTAAACCTAGTACCTTTCATTCCACCTTTCATCCAAGGAACTCCAAATGCTTGATGACAGCCCTGAGATGTAAAGGTGGAGAGCCAGAAACTTGGGTGTTTATGGATCTTGCCTAAAGCCGTGACCTGCTTTGGGTAAGCAGATGCCAGAGGGTCTATTCCTTAGCACCTCATGTTAAATGCCAAATAAAACAACTGTATCTTTGTTACCATCGCTAACATAATTTATTAATAACTGAGCTCATCTGTATAGTGCTCTACTATTTGTAAAATTATTCAATGCACATTTATCACATGCTCCTCAGAAAGTACCAAGGGAGGCTGGTAAGGAACAAGTTAACCCCATCCTGTGAATCAACTAACAGCATCTAAGAGGTTGGAACTGTTCATAGTCACCAAATTAGCAAGATAAGGAAGGAAGTAGCTCCTGAGATTTCAAATTCCGTTTTTCTCATACACCCTGGCCTGGTCACAGCAAATGAGAAACAAGTGGGCTATGAGGAGCCACATGTTGGTTGAGCGATCACTATTCTATTTATCTGTGAAATGCTAACTGTATGAGAAACGGAACTTGTCTGTGATGGACACTAGATGTAGGCACTTAGGGGTATTCCTTTGTCCAATTATCAAAAACTGTGTTAAGAAAGACTAAATTGTCATCTTAGATTATGTATAGTTTGCCTCTAGGGTAGCAGAGCAGAATTTCATTCAACTTTGCTTCCCTTTCCCAATTTACTCTGCTGCACTGCCCCCTCCTTGGGGAGAAGCCCTACAAACCACACATCTCCTCGTCCACCACAACGTACCCTTCGTTACTGGTGCGGTCTGTGTGAGGTATGACCATGTAACTCAAAGGCAGCTAATTACTAGATGAGAATTAGCTGGGTTTTCTCCTGAGACTGTAACGAGGCAATATTGAATCCTGCCTCAGAAAACTGCTATACAGCTGGACCCGGAGTGGTGCCAGGGCATGCCAGAATTACAAGGGAAGATAAGGGACAGAAGTAAACACAGCAGGCTGCTCTGTCACGAAGAAAGAGAAGCAGGAAGGACAGAAAGACAAAGAATGGAGCCCAAGAGTCTAAACCAGTTCCCAGCCTGTCTCCACCAGGCACAGAAATACCTCCTTGAATTGGGTTCTGTGAACTGCCCTTTCCATGCCCCACTGTAGGTCTGAACTAGTGTGGGTGGGTTTCTGCTCCTCACCTACAGTCTCTAATAGGAAGATGTAGTTACAACACAGAACAGCTGAAAGACTAGGAGGCTGTTAAAGAGAAACTAACTCTCTTTTAGATTGCAGAGAGGGGGGCGCCTGGGTGGCTCAGTGGGTTAAGCCGCTGCCTTCAGCTCAGGTCATGATCTCAGGGTCCTGGGATCGAGCCCCGCATCGGGCTCCTTGCTCAGCGGGGAGCCTGCTTCTCTCTCTGCCTCTGCCTGCTTGTGATCTCTGTCTCTCTCTCTCTCTGTCAAATAAATAAATAAATAAAAAACCTTTAGATTGCAGAGAGGGAGAGAATAAATAAATGAACAAACGAATGAACAAATGAAATTTCCAAGTTGAACAGGCCCCCAAGTAAGGCCTCAATATAGGCCAAACTTATTTCTATTATGTTCACGCTCTTTTTAGAACCAGAAGAATCAATGCTGGCAAACCTCTCTTCATACTGAATAAAGCACAATGCCGACCAAGGACTTAACCAGTGATAGAGCATACAGTTTCCCCTTGTGAATGAACCGTAGCTCCAAATCCCCTTGTAATGAACAGAGCTTACTATTGTGATGTCCATTTTCCACCTTCCCCAATCCATTTCCAGCTGCGGAGCTCTGAGCAGGTAGCTGGTTGGAATGGGTTACCATCTGTGACACTTTCCCAACTTGTTAGGAAGAACTAGTTACTTTTTACTCTGCCTCCCATAGCACTTATCCCATTTTCTCACATGGTTCTCATACTCGTACAGTGTTATTCTCTGCTCACGAGTTCCCATATCTCAACTAGACAAGCGAGTGCCTTGCGAGGAGGTCCGTGGCTGGTCCTTTATTTCACTGTGCCTCGCACCATGTCTGGTACACATGCGGGTGGAGGAACCAAGGCCCACTAGCTGTGCCTCATGGGAGGATTCCTGCAGACAACGATCAGGATTTAAACTTTTTCTGTAACAAATCAACTGAGGTCACAACTATGCATACAAATTGGTTTAACCATTTCAAGTGAGTGAGCCTGTAACTTTAAACAAAGCCTACAGTTAAAACCAACGTGCCAATATCACATCAGGATTTAAATATCTGCCAGTTAAAAAGTATATTTCAAAATACTGCCTGGTGATGGAGATAGGAAAGTGGTTAAAAACCTCAAACTCATGGGGCGCCTGGGTGGCTCAGTGGGTTAAAGCCTCTGTCTTCGGCTCAGGTCATGATCAGGGTCCTGGAATTGAGCCCGCATGCATCGGGCTTTCTGCTCAGCAGGGAGCCTGCTTCCTCCTCTCTCTCTGCCTGCCTCTCTGCCTACTTGTGATCTCTGTCTGTCAAATAAATAAATAAATAAATATCTTAAAACAACAACAACAACCTCAAACTCATTTGGTACAACTCTCATATTTGATAAGCTTAGACTGCACAATAAAGTCAATACTGAAAAGTCAAAGGAGCCATTTAACTGAAATGACCACATGAAAAAGGCACCTGACCCAGCATTCTGGGTGAAGTGGTTAAAATGCCAGACCCAGAGCTAGACTACATTTCCTAGAAACACAGCTTCCAGGTCAAGCAGACACTGGCTGATGGGAACTCAGCTTTGTAAATAAACTACTTCCTATGATGCACAGTGAAGAACTGTATCCTCTTTCACGGCTGCACTTGGCCCCTGGAAAAGCCGAGGACGGGGGCTGGAAAGTCATGAACAACTGCGATGCAATGCCAGAAGTGTTCTGTTGAAGGCCATGGTGTCACTTATCACCGTATTCTCATTTCAAGCAAGCAGAGCAAAGTTTTAAGGAGCTAAATGGCCATCAAGGTGCTACTTCTGTTAATGGAGACTCAATTAAATGCCGTGCTGACTGAGAAGGATGGTGCCTGAGGCTACACGGGGCGCCTCCGGCTACTCCAGCCACTCTGTCCACGTTTTCGGAATCCCAGGGGAGGAGTGACTTAACTTACTCATCTTGTCACTACTGGAGGAGTTGGAACAAAGACCTATCTGGGTCCATCCGAGGCAATTCCTTCCTAATCTGCTTACTGCAAAGGAGAGCAGAAGAGCAAGGACAGGCCATCCTGCCTGAACCAAGTGACACAAGAAAGCAAAAAGAAGAGAGAAAGATATACCCGTGTTGTCTTTGCAATGCAGTGATCGTTAACATGTTATCCCTGCATAACAGAGAAAAGCCAAATGGCTGCCAGACTCTCACCAATCAGACAAGTTTCCCTCTTACCAAGGGAGGGGGCAAGTAAAGGCTAAGAGAGGCAGAAGTGTGCCCTTGAGAGGAAGAGTTGTCAGAAGTTTCTTTTTCTGAGGATATATGGGGGTAGGAGAAAATAAGTCTTCTCCTCGAGGAGACTCCCAGGCTGACACTGTGAAGAGGTTATCATAACATGAGATATGCTGGAAGAAGCAGATAAAGATGCCAGCATACCACAGATGCTGGAGAAACACTGTGCACAAGGCTCCGTAAGTCCCATGACCTCAAGGCCCTGTGTGTCCACGGATCCCACTTTGGACATGAAAAATAAATTCTATCTCCTGTTTTGGATTCATAACAAAGCCCAGGAGAAGGGAAGGCTAAGAGCAGAGGCACAGTGGAAAGGCACATAATCCAGTGAGCTGAGATTAATGTAAAACGGAGTTATCACATCTTCCTCTCCAAACCAACCTTTTGTCCCAACAGCATAGCTCCCCCCAGACTGTGGTCTCCTGAGACAAAGACCCTGGAGTCTTAGAGCCATAGAGAAATAGAGCTGAAAGGAACCTAAGGGGCCACATCAGACTCAGGCCTCTCGTTTTAGAAGTGTTCAAACTGAAGCCCAGCAAGGCTCAGTGACTTGTCCAAGTGCACGTACGGAAGCAGTGGCTACACTGGGCATGGAAGCCAGGACTCCTGATTTAGCTCCAGCTTTCTCCTTTATTCCTCCAATACACCCATTCACTCCCTTCTCTCCATCTCCCTGGCCTAGGCCATGCAGTCCCCAACTATTCTCTTCTCCCCAGTGCTCCTATTCTTACCCAGGCCTAGAACTTCAAGATCTTTCACCTGAGTCACTGCAATGCTGTTTGGGCCAAGATTCTCCTCTCCATCTGAAATCACTTCACACACTGCCCCAGTAGCCATCCCCTGCTCTACTGGGAGGGGGTGGACGGTTTTGCCATTACTCGTTTCCCTTTGCTGGCATGTTCCATTTCACACAGAAGTTGCTCCTTAGCCTTGGTCTCAGAATGGACGAGAAGAGAGCAGAGTTAAAGCTAATCCATGGTGGACACGAGATAAGTGAGAAAAGGAAATGCCTGTCGTGTGTGCAAGTGTATACCCCATGCACTCCCAACACTGCCTTGCACAAAGAGGGCTCTCCACAGATCATTTTTGTTAAAGAGTAAATACATCATCTCATGAATCTTCACAGTAACCTTACTTTAGACACCACCAGCATCTCCATCTTGCAGATGAGAAAACCAAGGCCTAGGGAGTTTAAGTAGTAGGACTAAAGTTCTAGAGCCACTGGATGATAAAGCTGGAATTCAGACCCAGAACCTCTGATCCTGAAGCTCACGTTCTTTAACCTGTGCATCACACTGATTCCAAGAACTCTTAAAATTATGAGTTTAAAACATACGTTCGGCTTTCTAATGATCTATTATCTCACTGTTGTCTTATGTCCTCATCTATTATAATCCTGATTATCGCCTACCATTTCCTCTTGGTTGTAAGCAACTGGCATCCTATCACAAGCCCAGTCACCTGGGTGAGACTCAGGAAAAGACTTGTTTATTGACTGATGATAGCTGATTCAGGGCAAGAGCTCACCTTCTTATCTCCAGTCCCCTGGGAGCCAAAAGTCTGGCTTGCGCACCCCACACCTTGACTCAGAGCTCCAGCAGCAACATCTTATTTTAAACAACTTGCAGGTCTGATGGAGATAGACCCTTTGACAAAGGGGATCACTTCCTTCTTCCCAGATGTCAGTCCTATCACTCAAAGGCAGGAAGGAAGAGAAATGCCTTCAAGAAAGAGTGTTTTAAGAGAAGAAAGAGGACACAGCCAGGCCTCAGCTGGAAAAGAAGGAGTCAGAATAAAAAGTCTGTTCATCTTGGGAAATAACTTGTGAGGATACATCTGACTTTGCCCTGGCTTTTCCAGACAGCAGCCAGCACCGAGGCTGGCTCAGATGGGCTGCTGTTCTCTAGTCTCCTCAGGCACGTGCACACAGCTCTGAAGCGAATGGGCAGCCACGGTCAGAGGGCACCTCTGCAGCCCATTACTGGCCAAGGACAGAAAAGAGCACTGCCCAAATCTGTCCAGCAGCTCTCCTATAACAGTCCTGAGAGCACAATTTATTCCTTTCCAAAGCTCTCCCTGCTGCAACCCTGCCCTTCTCAGAAGGCCCAAGCACAGCAGACAGGGCAAATGTGCAGCTTTAAGTGAAAGCAGCCAAGAAACTAGCCTCCAACAATTAGGTTAAAACCCTGCATTAGAGCAGAGGTTCATGGGAGAAATTTCATTTACTAAATTTTATTTATTAAATATTTAAAATTTTTGTTTATTTATTAATGTATGCATTTCAGTACAAGCCTACAATGGAGATTTGAGAAGGCAGTAGAAAGAGCTGGCTCTCCAGATGGCTCTGGTTCAAACCCTAGCTCTCTGCCACTGGTTATGTGACCTTGGGCCCATTAATCAATCTTCCCGTATTTAATTTTCCTCATATGGAAAACGGGGATGGTAACAGTCTCTACCCTTAAAGGGCTATTGTAAGAATTAAATGAAATCATGACACATAACACCCTTAGGACAGTGCCTGGCACACAGTAAGCCTTCGACCCGTGTCAGCTATGATGGTCACGAGCATTATTATCTAAGGAATGGTCAAGGGCTCCTGAGTCCTGGTCAGCAGGCATTTCCCAAGTCTGGAACCATGGCAAAATATTGCTCGTGCATGTTATTAGCAAGCAGTGTAACAGTCCTGCTATGTGTGTTTGAGAGAAAGAAAAATCAAGCACAGACGTTGCCATTCCGGAGCTCATAGGCTGTTGGCATGACAGAACACGCACCTCATTACAAGACAGGGAAGAAAGTGCTAAGTCCACAGATGAACCATAAAAACCAAAGAGAGGCTCAAAGAAGGACTCATGGAAGAAGAGGGAACAGAGCTGGATCCTGAAGGAAAGGTAGGAATCGTACAGGTTAGAAAGCAGACTGACAGCTGAGTCTCCAAAACAGCAGAGCACTAGAGGCAAGCCAGAGAAGCCGCTGCAAACGCAAACGCGGCGGCCCTGGAGCCAGAATGATGGTGTGTCCGTGGGGCCCATAGGAAGGCTAACTCTTCCCTGTACTCTTTACTTCAATTTGATTCAGTTCAGAAAGAACGAAAGGACCTACAGTGGAAGCAGGAAGGCATGATTCTCTCAGCTTCACACTTCAGAGAGACGGCCTCCTCCACGGAAACAACTCTTGGGGTTACTGTTGGTCTCCGCCATCACGCTGGCTCCAGAACCTGCTCTGGAAGGAGGTACGGTTCCCCGCATTCCCCCTCCCCCCGCCATACTGCTTCCCCTCGACCTGAAGGTGCTAGTAGCAACAGGTTAGGCTCTTAGGATAGTCCAGTCCTTCCTCTTCACCAGCAAACCATCCCCTGTCCTTCTTTTGTGTGAACAACTATTTTACTCGGAGAGGACCTTCATTGCCGCAGGATTCATGCTACAACTGTTGACACAAGTTGCAGCAACTGGAGATTTCACTGCCTTACTGGTCAGCTTCTACTGAGAAGAAACGGTTCAGAATGACGAGTGCTTATGTGGGTCGGAAGGGAAGCAAGACGGCCCCTTCAGCAAGGTTTGGGAGAAGGATGTTGGAACTACTAAGACCACATAAAGGCTGACTGGCTAGGGGCAGAGAACGAGTCTCTGAAAGGAGTCCTAGCTGCCGGCGGTGTCGACAAACAGTGTTTGAGACAAGAGGGTCAGTTCCTTTCAGTCAATTTGTTAACTTCAAAGGAGGAGGCTTGCCCATTCCAAAGAGCATTAAGGTTAGATCTGGTTGGAGAAATGATAGGGTTACTCATTCATTTAAAGACGGGCGTGTTCAGAGAAACAAGACTGAACATAATCAAGAGAAGATTTTCCCATCATTAGGGTAGCCCAGTGTAAGTGAGCCGCCCCTAAATACTTGAGGAGTTGGTTCTAAGCAAAAAGCATGATGCTTAAGCATTATTTTGATAGTCATTTGGGAACCTTCTAGCTTGGGCAAAGTGTTCTTTAGGTCAGGTTTTGAGGATGAATGAAAGGGCCTAGGCTTAAGGATGTTAAAGAGTCTCTGGCAAGCCTTATGGGTACAAAGCTCCAGAGCAGCACTGAAGAAAAGGATTCATGTAAGTCCCTTACCAGTGCTGCCCTTGAGCAGCTCAGGCTCTCAAAGTTACACACAAGCTTTCTCTTCCATGTCTTTTCAAAGAGTGCATATACATCTGCTCCTTTCTTCTCCACCCGCTCCTCCCACTCTGAATCCTATGACCTTCTTGTCCTCACTCTGAGCAGTTTTGTGGATAACAAAAGCAGACCCACAAATAACAGCTGAAGGTAAACGACCTGAAAAGGTGACAAACTCAGAAGGCTCTTAAGTGACTCTATTCCAAACCAGGGTTCCCTCCACAACTCAGAAAATGGATTTTGCAGAGCTATTTGTTCATTCAAGAAATGCACTGTGTGCCTATGATGTTCCAGGCACTGAGAATATAGTGGCGAAAAAAGCAAAGCTTTTACCCTCATGACACTTATTTTCTAGTGAGGAAGAAAGAAAATACTATGTTAAATACATAATATATTTTCATGTAGTAAAAATCAAAGCGTATGCAGAGAATCAAAACAGGGTAAGGAACAGAGATCTAAAAAGGTAGTGTTTTGGCAAAGGCCTATATAAGGTGAGAGAGCAGGCTATGTCTGACGATCTGGGGATGAACATGTGGGCAGAAGGGAACACAAGCATGGAGGCCCTGAGTCAGAAGGAACAGCACACCTGTTTAAGGAAGAGTAAGAATGAAGTGCAGCTAAGGTGACAATGGGGTGAGCGGCAGGTATGTGGGGAGGGAGAGGCCATATCTTGTACTTTACAAGCTCCCTTTCCCTCGGGTTACTCTGAAGGAAATTCCAGACATGACAGCACTCATACTGGAGCAATCTGAATGTGTAAATTATATGATCTTTGTATCCTAAAAGATCTCTAGGATCTATGTGAAGAATGCAACGTGGGGAGGATGGAGGGTGAAAAAGGGCAGTGATGGGGGAAAGCAGGAAGATTCTAGGGGAGTAAGAATATGATTGGACCAGGATGGTGGGGGAGTGGTGGTGAAAAGTCCTTGGATTTGATGTATATTTGGGGGCAGATCTGACAGGATTTGCTGATTAATTGGACATGGAATGTGAAGAAAAAGATATTGAATACTGATATTGAGACATGATGAAACCATTTACTAAGAAGGTGAAGTCAAGTGCAGAAGCACACTAGAAAGGGAGGAGAGAACAAGAGTTATGTTCTGAACCAAAGTAGCTGTGAGAACAAACGTGGAGAACGTAAACAAGAAGGCCTTACTTCAAATGGGGCTAACTCTCACCACTTCCAGCTCTAGCTGAGAGACCACAGACAAGTCACTTACTCTCATCCAATCTGCTAATTATGTAATAGGAGGATAGCAAAACCATCTCTCAGTCTTATTAGAATACGGAAATGAGATTTCTGTGTGCACCTGATAAGTTCTAAAGTGCTAAATCAAGGTCAATCTTCTTGTTTCCTTCATCACTGCTGGTAAACGTTCATTCATTCATCTTAAAACTTTTTTTTTTAACTTATTTAAATGAATAAATGAACCTCAAGTTGGAATACAATTATGTTTTTAACAAATACCATTATAAAAAGACTTCATATCATTCAATCCTGTTTCACTTGTTTGGTGCTTTAAACTTCTGAAGGGCACAGAGCATCATTTCCATTTCTTATTTGCATTTCTCACATACTACCATTCACATATATTATCTCACTTGGTCCTTAATACAGACAGAGTGGGCGCCACTGCCCCTAGATGACTAATGAGAAATTGAGGGACAGAGAGTTCTACTGAAGGTCTGACATCTTGGTTTCACTGCCTTCCTCTCTTGGCCTTTATTTTTCTTTAAGGATTTATTTATTTATTTTGAGAGACAGTGAGAGAGAACATGAGCGGGGTAGAGGGAGAGAGAATCCCAAGCAGACTCTGTCCTGAGCATGGAGCCCGACACGGGGTTCAATCTCACAACTCTGAGATCATGACCTGAGTCAGATGCTTAAACAACTGAGCCACCCAGGTGCTCCTCTCAGCCTTTAAATAAAAATACTGTGATCCTGGTGTATAATCCATTTGGCATTATTGCTTGGTCATATCAAGAAAATTTCTGAAATAGAATGCTGAGCACTTCCATAATCATTAGTGAAATAAATCGCAACAGTTGGCAAAATACTCATGTATTTTCTTAGTTCCTCCAAACCTGTGATGAGCACATGATTGCTACTGGATGTGAGAGGCAATATCATGTGACAAAAGGATAGACCTACTTTATACACTGTCCATGTCAGTGTACAAATAAACCAAAAATGACCTTGCTCTGCATTGTTTTGTATTTAGTAATACTCCTTGTCATTGTCTGATTCATTCATTCCTTCCTCCATTCAATCAATATTTAAGGATCTGTTGCATACTAGGCAATGTGCTGGGTGCTTGGTATACATTGGAACCACAACATTCTGTTAAAAAGTGAAAGGAGTTACATTAAGATGAAAACAAAAAACTTATTTATGATGGATATCTTGCTTTTAATGAAATTATGGACATCCAAGTTGTTCTTTTTTCCCCATGTCAATTAAAAATTATATCCCAGTGACCCTTTCTAGGCTTTTCTCAGGAACATTTACCAGCTTCAATTGTTTGTACACCTGGTAACTCTAGTTCCAACTATACTGGAAATAAATGATATCAATAATAATAGTTCAAAAGTCCCAGTTATTTGAAGTACAATGAGGGGCAGATTTCAGCCTGAAAGATGTGGACTCCTAATATATTGCCTTACATCTCTTAGATCCTCTTTCTGGGTAGCAAATTTTTAGCAGCAGGTCTCAACATATAGTGGAGAACGAGTACATTCCTCCAGTTGAGGAACACTGCTACTAGAGTATACTTATGTGACAGGGGTTTAAAGAGTCTTATAAGCAATAATTTTGGGAATGCTGGGCTAAACAAAGAGACAGGTCTCATTATCAGAAGCCTTCTCAAACTCTCCATTATACCACGGTACTTGTGAAAGTCCAAGAGGCAGGTCAGCCAACAGCATGTGCCACACTTACTGGACAATGGAACCCTAGTTTAGAAGGGTAACTCAACAATTCAAATAATTAGTGTTCAGTCTACTATAGTGTGGGAAGCCTCACAATGAGGGATTTCCATTTATAACCACACGGGACATGCATTTTTTTAAAGTAGGTTGCTGATTCTTCAAGCTTGCAGAGAGTTGAGTAGACAGAACAGATGTCTGCCCCTGACATGTGGAAGAGAAACCAATCACTATGCATAAACAAGGACTGTTTTTGGTTTTGACTTCCACTATAGCTCCAATAGCTAGCTAGCACCGCCTGGTTACTTGGTAAAATCTGTTAAATAAATGAGTAAAGGGATGAAACTTCCAGAAAGAAAAGAAGGTTATGTTGATTTCAGTAAGACTGGCCACACTGTTTTTCTATCTTCAATGATTTCAATTTCTATATCCAGACTTCTAGACAGTGCTTAATTTATTTTCTTAGAACAAAAGACTGAGAATTATTCCAACAGCCTTTTGCATCATGACCCTGTATTAATCTAATAAGAGAAAGGTTACACTGCTCTTTGTTGATGAACAGCACATTAATGAGATCCCCTTGAAATAATCCCACCTCTATTATGCAGACAAAATTACATTTTCCAGCATAATTATTGTGTCAATCGAACTCCCAAATTTTGATATTAATTGTTTCACTTGCAAAGGCAACATCAGCTTACTAGAGTTTGTTAAACCTCTGGAAAATTGAGGGGAAACTCATAGTTTTAAGTAGTGATTATCAACCTATACTTCTCTTTTATTCTACCTTATGCATATTTTCCTTCCAGCCAGAAGGACCAGGCAAGTTTTATTTCCTATAATTGGTTTTAAGAGGGAAACCAGTCAGTTTCTTTAAAATTGTTTTTAGATTACACACCAACTTACATTTCTCAGTCCTTACTTGAGACTCTAGGATATAACCTCTTTGAGGACTTTTTGAAAACTATTTCTGGTACACCTGGGTGGCTCAGTCAGTTAAGCAACTGCCTTTGGGTTCAGGTCATGATCCCAGGGTCCTGGGATCGAGGCCCAGACTGGGCTCTCTGCTCAGTAAGAAGCCTGCTTCTCCCTCTCCCTCTGCCTGCTGCTCCCTCTGCTTGTGCTGTCAAATGAATAAATAGAATCTGTAAATTGTTTGTATCTACTTAAGTCTGATTTTATTCTAGATTGGGATCATGACTTCCCTATAGAGTAATACAGGTTTTATTTTATAAACAGAAATCAATAGGACAATAGGATTCAGTACAGTGACTTATTAGCTCTGTGACCTTGAGCAAGGTACTAATATATCAGAGTCAGATATGAGAATAATAAATACCTTCGTATTAGGCTGCCGTAGGATTAAATGAGATGGATAATGAATGTGGAACACTTAGCTTACTTTATTTTTTTTAAAGATTTATTTATTTATCTGTCAGGGGAGAGGGAGAGAGAGCACAAGCAAGGGCAACAGCAGGCAGAGAGAGAAAAAGGCTCCTCGCTGAGCAGGGAGCCCGACGTGGGACTTGATCCCAGGACCCTGGGATCATGACCTGACCTGAAGGCAGATGCTTAACTGACTGTGCCACCCAGGCATCCCTAGCTCACTTCCAGTATTAGAGTGTCTGAGAGCTTAAAGACTATCAGCCACAACAGTCAAGGGCCTCAACAAGTGCTCTGTCTCTATGAGTAGTCCTTCTCCCTCTCTAATAAGCCAGTCTCCCTCACTCCATCCACAGAAGCAGAAGCTCCAAGCAGGCTTGCTTTCTCCCCGGCATGAACTCTTCCACAGAGCTCAGACAGCATTTCTGGATTGCTCCTAGCTGGGTGACACCGTTTAGGGCAGTCATTCCTCTGACTCTCCTGCACTTCGGTGTAACATTCTTCTTTCCTCATCTGGTTCCTTTAAGAGTCTTGGTTGGCTGGGGACTTGACCCTTCTTTTCAGTTTATCAAAAGTTCCCAACCAGAGGGGGTGAGTGCTGAATTCTAGGGGCCACGCTGGGCTGGAACATCTGTGCCTGGCCTTTTCAACTATGCAGCTTGCCAGTAATTGCTAACTTTTCCCTCCTGAAACAATTATCCCCCCCATTTCTCTCCCTGCCCCCACCCCACCCCCCAGTTAATTATCAGTTCTGGAATTAAACATGCTTGCCTCTCCTGCCGTTGCCATGACAACAGTTGGCCTGCACCTGCCACTGGGTGAACAGTGGCTCTTTTAGAAGAGGCGATGGCAGCTACTGGCTCCACAAAAGCCAGAGAGTAAGCTCATGTTTACCTGTCTGGGGAGAGAAGTTCTGGTTTGTTCCACCTCCGGCATTTTCCTGGCAAGCTTCATCTCAACTTCTGGCTCAAGCAAACTGTTTTTTTGCCATTCAACAAGGAAAATGAAAAGAATTCCTGATAAAAATGCCACATCCCTGTTGGCTTGTCACTTACTCCTAGCCAAGATGTTGGAAGATACGAATCTTGTATCTCCTGAGAAAGGCAGTATACTGCAATGGTTGAAAGCACAGAATTTTAAGCCTGAGAGATCTGGGTTCTAATCCTGGTGAACTCACTTTCCGACTGTGTGACCATGGCTTAATCATATAACCTCCTGTAATGTGAATTTCCTATCTGTAAAAAGAATAGAATCACTATAGCTCACAGAGTGGTTTTGAAGCTCTGAGGACTCCATGTAGGTCTAGTTCTTATAAGCAGGCAGCACCATCGCATCTGAGCCGCCGTAAGGTCAGGGCAAAGCCAGCAGCATGGTCAGCCGTCCGTGGTCCCAGTCTGAGGGGCAGCCCCTGCGGTCCGGGGTGCCACAGCGTGTGGCCCCATCGTTTCTAGACCAAGAAGTGCTGAGCAGCCAGGGACAGCTGACAGATGTTTCTCTCCCGACCTTCACCACAACTCTCACAGCTCCTCCTTCTCTGGGCTGTGTTCCTCGTGCTCAATCTCACTTTCCTTTAAATAGAATTGATGGAACCAGAGGGGAAGGAGACATGTACTCACCAAGGAAACAAAATGCTTTTCCGTTTTACAACCACACTGCAACCTACGGGGAGCAATTGGTAGTGGTGCTGGGGGTGTGGAGGATGAGGCATTTATATAAGAAAGTGTTTTTCTTTCCTGAAACCCGTGCCTGTGGATAAGAAAGTATTTCTTTTATGAATGTACAACCACTCATAGTTAGGTCTTAGGTCCAAACAAGCACAGGCACATACATGAATACCGGTTCTTGGCAAAGGTCTCACCATGTAGGCTACCCAAGTTTTATCTCAGCCTTCAGTCATCTCTCTTAATGTTTGGAAGCTACCTTCCTGGAGTTCTAGTATTAAAGAAACCTACACTAGTTGACTCTAAACTTCACATCATCTTTAAAAGAGAAAACAAACAAGCCAAAATACAGAAACACACCAGTCTCTGCTCCCAGCATCTGTTACAGATGCCTGCTATGGGTTTCTGGGTATAGAGGCGAAAGCAGTTCAGCCACATAAAGCTACAAAAAAAGGCAAGGACCCTTGGAAGCTGTTTGGAAAATGCAATTATTGACCTCTTGCCTGCCACTCACTGGGAGGAAGTGAGAAGATGCTAGAGACCAGCAGGTTTCTCCTAAAATGACAAAGATACCACTGACAACAATTTCACTGTGGCTGTCACAGTTGAGGCGGCATAAGCAATGACATCAAATTTAGTTATTCTTAAAACACAGACTGGCGTTTTAGGACTAACTAAAACTGATTCTGTTTAGGAATTTAGGACTTTAGCCAGTCCAGAATGGCTACGAAGACAAACAAGGAAGCAGAGAACTCAGCTCCAGCCAGACTTTTCAGCACCAGATCTAATTCCGGGACAAAAGTAACATTGATTTAATTCTTAAACTAGCTTTTAAAAAATACCTTTGGTCTTAAATCTATTTGGAAAATGTTGAGGCTTTAGGATTCCTTTTCTCTATTAATTTGGAAGGAACTAGATAACTACTTGCCAAACCTGATTTTAAATTTGAGGGAGGCAGGAGCTGTCAAAATAGGGGTATAAGATACAAATCAAACAAACAGTTTCCCTCTTCAGCTGCTTTAACTCAGTTGCTTGTTTTTCCATTTAAAAAAAGAAACCCCAAAGGAGAACACTTTCAATGCTTCACAGCATATTTGTCCGTTAAGTGTAACAGGATGTGCTATTTTGGTGGGGAAACTGAGGCACAAAGAAAGCAGACAATTCACCCACAACAAATCACAAGATGTAACTACAGCAATAGACCAGTAAGATTGAGGATTCTGTCTGCTTCTTCTGAAGAAAGGACAAAGGGGTAGTACAAACCTTCTGGCACCTCAGCATAGCACGTGAGACCCTCCTCAAGGTGGACTCAACCATCTTTCAGTCTCCTCTCCTGCCATAGCACAGGCACGCAGGGGCTCACCATTCCCCACACAGCACAGGTGTTCTTCCTCTGAGCTTTTAGGCATGCTGGTCCCTCTGCTTGGGTGCCCTTCCTACTGCTTCCAACCGGAAAAGCCTCCTCCTCCCTGCTCTTCAGGGTCCACCACACCAGGACGTTGTACCCTACTCCACCTCTGAAGTATTCATTCCAGAGCACTCTCCCAATTAAGAGGCCACATGACTGAGTCAGAGATGTGAGTTTGAACACGCATTCTACCACTTATTTGTTGTGCCACCTCCTGCATATATAACCTCTCTGCAACTCTAGGTAACATATTGAGCACCTATTAGAGCTTGCAAAGTGATATTCACGCCCCTTCTACTGAGCCTTCTCTTCTCCTTTCCTTTTTAGCATTATAAAGCCAGAGAAGGCAGGCAGATGTTGGAGAACAGGCTAGCTAGCATCTCTAGTGTGAGACAGATGGACACAAACTAGAGGCACCTTGGCAGAATTTTCCAGCTGCAAATGGATTCTCTGGTTATACATCAAAATGCACAAAATAAAATAAAGTGACTGTCATAGATAAATTTCTGAAAAGCAATTACTTTAGCAAAGGATGCTTGCTTTTATTGTAGATAGGTGACAAAATGCATAACATAGTCTTATCCCTTGTGTAGATGAGAAGAGGATAAACAACTGACATTAGCAGGGGTAAACAAAGTCAGCCCAGGTTCTGAAACAGGGAAATGTGATCAGGCGATTCTGTATGCTGAAGACCAACTTAGATGCTGGAATCCCACTTCTGTATAATAAATAGCCCTGACATTTCCATTCCACGCCACAAGTATCAGAGCCATGTTCTTTGGCTTCTAGCTAGGACTTCTGAAATGAAGACAATGCAAAAACCAAACCAGGAATTTGCAATCAGAAAACAAAAGAAACCTAAGTGTATCATTGACTTAGTTCCTTTTATGTTTCCAAACTAAGTTGTCAAGAAGAGAAACGTGGTATCTAAGAACACATGGTTATTATTTCGTGGGGGGGCAGAAGAGTACCTAGTATACAGCCCCAAGAAAATTTTTTTTTTTTAAAGATTTTATTTATTTATTTGACAGAGAGAAATCACAAGTAGGCAGAGAGGCAGGCAGAGAGAGAGAGGGGGAAGCAGGCCTCCCGCCGAGCAGAGAGCCCAACGCGGGACTCGATCCCAGGACTCTGAGATCATGACCCGAGCCGAAGGCAGCGGCTCAACCCACTGAGCCACCCAGGCGCCCCCCAAGAAAATTTTTTAAAGAAACAAAATTGAGAAGATTTTTTAAAAATCTACTAAATTACAGAATCACAGGCAGATTCCTTCCACTCCATAAGTGATCTAAGACTATTCCTTCACACAATTAGCCAAAAAAAACTGGGTGGAGAGCAGGGGAAAGAAAGCCTAGTGTTCACAGAGAAATAAAAACAGCTTACAAAGAGGCAATGAGGTTGAATGACTAGCCCAAGGTCACACAGTCAGTCTCAGGCAGACCAGGAATAGAAGGTAGGTCTGTTGACTCTCCTTGAGCTCCTACTCCTTCAGAACTCAGGGCCTGTTTGATCACAGACTCAGCATGGGTCAGATTCACACTGATCTCGGCAGGAGCTTTCTGCCTGAATAAAAGCCAGCTCTGAAGATAAAAAATTCTACAGACGTCCCAAATATGGTTGTTACTATTAAAAAGCCATCTTCCTCTAAGTTAAAAAAAAGAAAAAAGGCACAGAAAATCTCAATAGCAAATCAAGATTTAATATTGATCTTGCTCCTTTTTCCTCTGAGCATAAGAGTTTCAGGGTCCTTCCCTCTCTGACTTCCTCCCACTACAAAACAGCTCTGAGGCAGCAGATCCTACACCACCCCCTCTCTTCGAATATGTATTATTTCTCAGCAGGCTCCAGCAGGAGTTGAGGAGTGAATCTGTGAGGGAGTGAACACAAGATCTCCCATAATAGCACAGAGAAGACAGAAAATTGCTGCCAAAAGTGTAAATTGCTTTTTTTTTTTTTTTGCTTGGAAAAAAAAAAATCACTCTGGGCTTCAAAGACAGCCTCTTAAAAGATGACTCCATGGTGGTTAATATCCATGTTCTACACATGAGGATTTCTGTTTATCCATGCCCTCCAAGAATCCCTACCGTCTATGTAACTGTAGCATGGATTTGAAGAGTAAACCACCAAACACAGGGGCAAAAGGCAGGGAATTCTGCAGGGTCAAAGGAAGGCTTGGCTGTCCACTCCCCAGGGAGTCTGAAAGTACTCCTTTTGCTGCTGACCCTGAAAGGGCGCTGTGTGATGGGGAGATGAAGAACTAACCCTTTATAGTGACAGAGGCTAAGGAGAGGAGCTGTACCCTTGCAGAAAACAGAGGCCCTAGTAATTCAATGTCAAAGCAAGTAAGACCTCCCACCAGGTTAGAGGAATAAAAGCAAAGCGATTCTCTGAGGAGTTATGTGTGAATCCTCCTGGCTTTCCTTCCGGATTGCGGAGAGAAATGCGCCAGTGGATGAGGGCAGGTAAAGTCAGATAGTCCAAACGGTGGTGGAGAGCATGAACCCTGAAGCCAGAGGAAATTCAACTCCTAGCTCTGCTACTTACTGGCTCTGGGATCTAGAGCAAGTTCATCTTTCTGAGCATTAATTTCCTCAGTTTACAAGTGGGATGAGGACTATATCATAAACTTTACATGAGGATTAAATGAGAAGAGATATAAAACACTGTACACAGTAAACCTTCAATAAATGATAGCTCTGATTATTGTTATTAATTAGCAGGGCAACTACACAATAAAATTCAGGGACAGGAACAGACATGATGAACAGCACAATATTGGGATGCTTCAGTCAAATGGTTGGGGAGTCAGAACCAAGAGGAGGAAAGAAGGCAGGGAGGCTGGTAGGAAGGGAGGACACAAGTTCTGCTATGGAGAAATATGCCTCCATAGCACAGGGATTTATTTCCTTTTGTTCTTTCCTTCCTTCTTGTGGAGTGGCTGGAACCCAGGCTCCCTGGACTTCCGGACAGATGGGGGACAAGTAGCTGAATGGAAAGAATGCCAGCAAGGGAGACATGGGTGTAATAATCTGTAAGACCTGGACACAGAGTCTCCAGATTCACTCTTCCACCCCCTGCGCAGGCACACCCACACTTCCCTTCTATCTCCCTTACACATCAAACTCTCATTCAGTACTGTCAGCAATAAAGAAGCCTCTGGAACAAAACTCTGTTTGGCTTATTGAAATGGTAAAACGTATAACATAAATGAGAGAATTTCAGATCAAAGGCAATCTGCCCTGAAGTGTTAATTGGGATTAACTGAGCCAAATGGCAGTTCAACACAAACCGAATGGAACCAACAAATATAAATTTAAAGTTTAGAAAGAAAATTTGACTCCATTTTCTTCTTTCTGTCAAATTAGAACATGTTCTTTATTGTACCAAAGGGCCCATTATACCAAAAAAGGGGTCTTTCATTGTACCAAAAGAGGGTTCTATCAATGCCCAGTCCAACAGATTCCCTGCTGACATCCATGATAGCCTAGGTCGAAGGAGACAGCTTGACATCTTGGTTGCTAGTAAAGAAACTATGCTTCACGACTGCCTTGTCAAAATGACATAAAGGTATCTGCAATTAAACTCTAAAACCAGCATCTTACACTAAATAGTATCTTTAAAGCAGGCTAATGTCTTCATACGGTCCCTGTATTCTTCTACTCAATGTGACTCTGACATGTAACCATGAAGACAAATGGCTGTGTTCATCCCAGTCAGGTTCCTCCAAGCCACATAATATCTGCTAAGATGTGTGCATTACATTGGTCTTGTCTGAATGCTCTTTCTGGGGAAGAAGAAGGTCTAGGGCTCTGCCAGGCCTGGATTTGAAGGAGCTAGAACTAGTTTAGAGAGTAGGCGAGTGCCAAGGAGATAATTTAGAGTCTGTGGAAACCAAAGGTCTGTGCAAAACGACAAAAACCTGGTCAAGAAATAGAAAAGATGTGGATTTAGGCTCCCGTCGTCACTACTTTAGTTTAACCAGTCTCCCACACTCTGGTGTTGATCTACTTCCAATTAAGGCAGGCAGGGGAGATGTCTAAAATGCAAATTTACTCCAGTTAAGGCAAGGGAGACTTCTAAAATGCAGATCTACTCCAGTTAATTCCAGTTTACCATGCTTTCATGCTTTCCCATTGCCTCAAGACAGAGCTTAAACACCTTAGAAGGCCTATAAATCCTTAAAGGTTCTAGATTGTTTTCTTCCTCAACTCTCGTCTAGAGCTTTTGCACAAGTTGTTCTTTACCCAGAACAACACTTATCCTTTGCCTGCCTTCTCATCTTTCAGATCCCTGTTTATATATGACCTTTTCTGGTAAGCCTTCCCTTATTCTCCAAGACTGACTTGGGAGCCTTCCTAAAGCAACCTCAACTTCCCTTAGTCATAGCACCTGTCCCACAGCATAAGGGCCTGGTGATATGCTTGTTTCTCCCACAGGGACAGGAACAATGTTTGTCTTAGTTATTACTATATACCCAGTGAATAACACAGTGCCTGATGCATAGTAGGTCATAAGAAAAGAAAGGGAGGGAGTGGAGGGAAGGAGAGAGGGAGGAAAGAAATGAACTGCAACTCAGAGGGAGCCTGTTCTGAGAATGGCTGGAAGGTGAATTTGGAGAAATTTCCTGAGGCTTTGCGGTTCTAATGCAGGGTGCCTGTGGCTTTAGCCACAGTAGACAGGAGATAAATCTAGGCTGAGAACCACAGTTCCCAAGGGAGAGAAGCACCAGGAGATGCAGATGTGGGATAATGTTTGGCACTAAGAAACCGGCAGAGGATGTGGGGAAGAAAAAAAGAAGAAACTTTGTTGGTTTATAAATAAAACCAAAGGAGGACTGAATTTTGGTTCCAGTAAGATAACTTTGGACAATTCCTGTACCTTCTTTCAATGAGAAATTTGAACTAGATGAGTGATTTTCAAACTGAGTTCTCTGGAACCTTAGGTTTCTGCGAACACCATTCTGCAGAATTTATTGAATAAATTCAGTAAAATTTACTGTATTGAAGGGAGAAGGTTCACCAATGTATCTGGCTCCAAACTATAGCCAGAGAAAAACTTTGCATATTGGAGTTCTACTCAAAGCTCGTTTAAAAAAAAAGGGGGGGGGGAGGGCACTTCTGTTAAAACTAAAGCTTGCATAGCAGCGGCCTAAATGAACTCTCCCACACCTTCCAACCAGAACAGTCCTTGACCCTGTGTGACACAGGACCCACCTGGATGTTTTATTCTACTTTGTACTTGTACAAATACCCCTGGGCTGTGTGGATGGCAAAGCTGTAGCATGTTCTAGAGCCTGTTCTCACTGAGCAGCGAGACAGCAAAGGAAAGTCATGCTCAAAATGCCCAGCAGAGATCAACTGATAATTTGCCCTTGCAAGCAGATAAGTGAATGCACGTCTAGGTTTACTGTAAGGCTGAGGCAATAATGAAACACTTCCAAATTTCATGTGGTGATACAGAAGCAGAAAGGAGCATCTTTTTTTCCCCTAAACTAAGTTAGGAAACACAATACCAATGACCTAGGATTCACAGTATCAGTGTCTCCAGACAGTCACAAAGTTGTTAGACTCAGAAACAAAGAGTATTGGATCTAAAACCCATTAAAAAAAGCAATCCAATTCCAATCAAGAAAGAACAATGCAAAAGTTTATCTAGGCAGTCCACCTGATAGCCTAATTACCATTCAAATACAGTGCCTACTCTTCCTAACAAGGTATTCTGAAGTGACTGTCATTACACACTTTACAGTCCACCTTTATCTGAAGGTTACAGGCAGGAAATGGCACAGATGGGGAGGGAGATGGGAATCTTAGAAAATAAGATTTTCAAAGCCCTGGCTCAAGATGCTGATACCTTTTCTGTGCTGTTCTTTGGTTGTCCATATTTCATGGGGCATTAAAAGGCCACAAACGTCACTCTACTTCAATTCTGAGAACAGACAAGCAGCAATAATGTGATCTTACCTGGGTCCTTCCTCGTCACCCTGAAAGAAGCAGAAAGAAACAGAATTAGAAATCAACGGTAGTACAGACAGTTTTAGATTTCTTTCTTTTCCCTCTCCTCTCGCAACCTGAAAGCAAGGCTTGTGCATTTACAGAGACAAACCAGCAGATGTCCAAGGGCTAAGACAAGGGCTAATATAATCCTATGCTCAAAATGCCCAGCAGAGATCAACTGATAATTTGCCCTTGCAAGCAGATAAGTGAATGCACAGACCTAGGAGGCCTAAATAATAGACTTGCCTTTTTATTTGTGTGGCTGGCAGCATTTAGTTCTGAGCAAACTGAGAGCCCAAAATAGCTGTAGGTCTTAGGCAAAAGCTGACCAGCTCCAAAAGCATCAAGCTGTTTCCTTCAAAGACTCATTTCTGCCTTGGTCTAGCATTTTTCTCTCCAAACATGAACACAGCAACTAAAATATAGGGCACTGTGGTAAAAAGGGCACTGAACTGGGACTCAGAAAATTGGGATTCTAGTCCAAGCTCTATTATTTATTAGCTATGTGCCCTTGGGCAAGTTAATTAATTAATCTGAACCTTGGCCTTCTCCTTTATAAAAGGAGAGCTTTGACATTTGATGATCTCCAACATCCTTCTGCCCAACACTGGTCTTTCGCTTTTTCTCATTCACTATCTACAAAAACAATGTGTGCGGGCTCTCTGTGCAGGTAATGCGTGCTCTGAAACCCAGCTTCACCAGTGACTAGACCAGAGTCCTTTCACTCCCTTCTTGTGATCACACACAATTTTTCAAAGGATTCTGAAGCCCTTTCCAAGGGACCTGACTCCTTCATTTGGTGATGGGGTATTTTACATTCTTTCTTTTTAGCCTTTCAGGGTTGGTCTCAGTAAAGAATGTAACTACTAGTTGTGGATAATTCCTGTGCTTATCCCTCAGGTTCCAATATAAGTATCACCTTATTTTGATTTGATTTGTTCTTATCGGGATAAAGAATGAACTCCAGAGTCAGACACTCTAGGTTCAAATCTTGACTCCATCAACTCACTTGCTGTGTTATCCTGGTCACGTTTTTTTGCCTCATTTAACTTTAACTTCCTACTTTGTACAATGGGGGTAATAACAGCCCCTTTATCATAGGATTAAAGGAGTAGTAAATGAATTAATACATACAAACATCAAGCACAGTGCCTAAGACACAGGATGCACTTAATAGAGCTTAGTTTCACTATCTGTAACAATTCAGTATCGTAAACTACTACAAGTGAACAGTAAGGGTAAAGGATAATGACCTAATCTAGGAACTCCCATTCAGGAGCAGGAGAAACATAGAAAGAGATAAAAAATGAATTACGTTAAGGGCTCTACCAAAGACATAAACAGAATGTTTGAAAGTCAGAAGGAAATTGATAAACACAGTTGCTTCAGGAGAAGGAGGAAGAGAGCACTTCACAGAGAAGGTGATACTTATATTGGAACCTGAGGGATAAGCAGGTCCCAGGATGGCAACAGATGAGTGGGAAGGGCATTGGACTAGCAAGAGCAAATGCACAGCAATTAAAAAAAAAAAAAGTATGTTAAAGGAATTTTGAGTTTGATGATACTAGAGAATGGAAATGTGTCTGTGTGTCTCGGATAGGGGTTGTGGCAGAGACGGCAGTGCTGTGGGTTGGAGGGCTGGTAGTGCGGCTGAGGTAAAGGGAGATTGCCAGGCCCCAAGCCTATAAGGACAGCTATAGCCAGAAAGGTGATTTAAGTCAGATTATACTCTGGACGTTGGATCAGGAGGGCATTTACTAGACGGATCAGGATTTGTAGTACTGGTCAGGGTGCTAATCATCCACACTCTAATGAGAGAGAAGCGGGGCAGGTAGTGGAAGGAGGGTAGAGGATGCTGGGAGCTTTCTTTGCATTTTGATCGAGTGGATGTCTTATGGGAACTATAATCTAACAAGGAAAAATTCATATAATTTAAATTTAATATGAGTTACATAACTATCAGTGACTTAATTACACCTCAACACAAGTTTTCAATTATCTTTGGGTACTCAAACATAATTGTCTAGGAGAATCTTATGGAAAAAAGTACCCAAACTTTCTCCTGTGCTTTAGAGCGAGTCCTCACAACTGTGTGTCTTGGCACAGTGGTTAAGAGAGGATCTCTCTGACCTGCCGAAACATGGCTTCATATTTACGTTCATCAATTCCAACGGTAAAGCTTTTGACATTTGCCTTAACTTTTTGAAGGTTCAGTTTCCTGATCTCCACATGGAGATCCTAATTCCTACCTTACAGGGTGGCAATATAGATTAAAATAAATGAGAAAATATGTAAAACACTAAGCAAATGTCTGGTATACTGTAAGTGGTCGACAAATGGTGCTCATTACTATATTTTCCCTGAATTAATTACTAACATCTCTAGAGAGAGTGAGGAAGGACAGAGAAGATGGGATACAAGACTGCTTCACATGCATCCATTTCTGCAGCTTATAGATACGTGGCTGTTCAGAAGCAATAACACTATCACAAAGCATGGAGGAAGACTAGATGAGAGTTTCACTGGTGAAGGAATGAATAGACGAATGAAAGAAAATACACACACACACACACACACACACACGGCCATTCTGAATAGGTCATCAGACACTCAGAGGATTGCTCTTCCTTGTAAAAGGTGTGCATGCTATTCCCTCCTACTCTGAAAGCCTACGCTAACTCCTATTTTTTTTTTTTTAGATTTTTGTTTATTTATTTGACAGAGAGAGAGGGAACACAAGTGGGCAGAGGAGCAGGCAGATAAAGAGGGAGAAACATGCTCTCCACTGAGGAGAGAGCCCGATGTGGGACTCGATCCCAGGACCCTAGGATCACGACCCAAGCTGAAGGCACCCACTCAACCAACTTAGACACTTAGGCAACCCCCACCTTTTTTTTTTTTAAGATTTTTATTTATTTATTTGATTCCTATCTATTCTTGAAGATCAAGCCTCACTTGGAAATTTTTTCTCACTGACAGACTGAGTGGAGTAATCCTACTCTGTCCTCCACAATCATACTACTAGGTTGGTACTTAGAGTAGAAAACCAAGTGACGGCACCATACAGTGTCCCCTCTTAGGATTTCAATCCCTTGAGAAGAGAAACTGTGTAACATTAATCTCTTTACTCACTGCACCTTACACAGCACAAGGCCCATAATTAATAATTATTCAAAAATGGAAAGGCGGGAAGATAAGATATAAGTAGGACTTAAGATTAATTTCTACCCCCCCATTACAAGTGGATCTTGGTTTCAGAGAATATTAAAACTGAAAGCTTGCTAAACACCAGCTTCTATTTGCTGAACACCAGCTTCTATTTAAATGACTTCTCAGGTTAAGCAATGTTCCCAAATCCCTCCATCAATTACCCCCAATGCTCTTGGCTGGCAGGCTACATTCTAGTACCCTGACATCTTTTTTCTACTTCCACCAGTGGAAATGTCTGTTCACCCACAACCAAATAATTTTGCTCCTAAGGCTGTTTAAATCAGTTGAGCTTGTAATTATTACAATACATTTTACTAAATAACAAAAAGTGAATGCAAGAGGGAACCACTGGTTCCATCCACACCACGCTGAATGCTTCCAAAGCATTCAATAAAGATGAGTTACTTAAAAACTGCTGTCAACTTTGATGCAGGTGAGACACATGCAAAACATTAGAAAAAATAAAGTATGAAAGTCTAGGATTCCACATTCAGCTTGCTTCGAATGTTATCCTGAAACTGGACCTTATAAACAGTGCAGTAGGGATGTGGTTTACACCAGAAAAATAACAATCCACTCCAAGCAGCAAACCCATATTCTCAAAGGCCGTGAGTCAAAAATCAAAGAAATATACAGATGTGTATCTCAAGTTTAAAATATATGTTTAGGGTATGCACATATCATTCTTTAAAGACATTTGTCTATTTATTTCTTTGACGGAGAGAGACAGCAAGAGAGGGAATACAAGCAGGGAGAGTCGGAGAAGCAGCGGACTATCTGCTGGCAAGGAGCCCGATACAGGGCTCAATCCCAGGACCCTGGGATCATGAGCTGAGTCAAAGGCAAACACTTAACAACTGAGCCACCCAGACACCCCTGTATGTATCATTTTTAATGATTTGCTCATTTGAACTTTTCCTAAAAATCACCTCATGTAGTTCAGTACTTTTCTCTCAAAACTAGACAAAAGATGGAAGTATCATGACATGCAAATAAAAATAAAGACACCATTTTTTAACACTGACTTTGGCAAAGAAGTTATAAAATTCAGGCAAAAAAATGAGAGACTGTCAAAACTGGTGATGAAAATGTACACTGATGTAACCTTTCTGTGGACAGTTTACAAATATGTACAAGAGACTAAGAAACATCCATACTTTTGACTTAGTAATTACATATGATTTATAAACAAAGGCATGAACTATAATGTAATAAATGGCAGTAAGGAAGTTGGAAATAACTTAAAATAACAAAAAAGTTAAGTTTGCACCACTAATTTGGGATTCATACATTATGTTTCTGGACAATTTCTGGTAATATGAAGAAAATTTAAAATATAATATTAAGAAAAAATAGCATGAGGGGATGAAGATATTAACTAAGCTTACTGTGATAATCATTTTGCAGTGTATGTGTATATCAAAATCATCACACTGTATAACTTGAACTTACATATATGCCTATTTTATCTCAAAAAAGTTGGAAAAAGAACAAAACACATAGACTAAAAAGAAAAAAGAAGAAAAAAATACCCGAATCAATTTAGTGTGTTTGCTTTCTGCTCTGTCTATAAGTTTTTAACATTCCAAAACAAGTAAGAAGGAAATAACTTTATTTAGTTATTTGAAGAGGAAAAAGACCATATCTCATTAGGCCTATGGGAATGGTACTGAAACTTCTCTTCTACGCTATATTCTCTAAGAAGACCCAAAAAGATTTATTAAAAACACGTTTTAAAAAAGCAATGTGACCAGGAAACCTTGTAATCTCTGGACTTCTTCAACCAGAAGCTCTGTGATTCTACTTAGCGTAATCAAATTCATCTGTACCAAAGATTTCTTAAAATAAACATGTGTTAATGAACTGGTTTTAAAATGATTTTCATAAATCAAAGGCAAACAGCACTTCAGCAGGTGGACTATTTACAACTTTTGTTCTTAACAGCTTTACTGAGGTAAAATTTATAATACCATAAAATTACCTATTTTCAGTGTATATTCAGTGATTTTAAATTTATAGTTATGCAACTATTATCACAAACTTGCTTAAAAACTATATACATATACAGATATAAAATTATGATTATACTTTCCTTAACTTCCTTATCAGCATATGATTGATTAAAATCATCACTGTCTTACAGTGTTTATAGCATATGTAGATTTTCTACTTAACAACTATAACATAAAAGGGAATAAAAAGTGTTAATTGGCCTATATAGTTTCAAGGTATCTACAATTTTTTAAAGATTTTATTTATGTATTTGAGAGACAGAGAGCAAGCGAGAGAGAGCACAAGTAGGGTGAAGGGAAAAGCAGACTCCCCGCTGAGCAGGGAGCCTGACATGAGACTCGACCCTGGGACTCTCAGATCATGAACTGAGCTGAAGGCAGATGCTTAACCAACTGAATCACCCAGGTGCCCCTCAAGGTATCTACATTTTATGTGAAGTGGTACTGTATTAATTTTTAGTAGGCAGAAAACTTAAGGACTTATATGTATATTGTATATGTTACATATATTACAATACATATGTTACTATCCACATAGAAACTGTACGAATTAAGAACAAAGTAATAGAGCTAAAAGGCCAAAAATATATTAAAATGGAATTCAAGGGCGCCTGGGTGGTTCAGTTGGTTAAGCAACTGCCTTCAGCTCAGGTCACGGTCCTGGAGTCCCAGGATCGAGTCCCCATCCAGCTCCCAGCTCTATGGGGGGTCTGCTTATCCCTCTGACCTTCTTGCCTATCATGCTCTCTCTCACTGTCTCTCTCTGAATTAAATAAATAAAATCTTTAAAATAAAATAAAATAAAATGGAATTCAAATAACTTTCAAAAGTCTAAAAGAAGGCAGGAAAAGACAAGAGGAACAGAAATAGGAGTACAAGCAGAAAACAAATCATAAAATGGCTTACCTGAATTTAACCATTTTAATAACATTAATTGTTAATGAACTGCACACTTCAATTAAAAGGCAGAGATTATCAGAATGGATAAAAAATTATAAGAACCCAGCCATACATTGCCTAAAAGACATACACTTTAACAATAGATAGATCAAAAACAAATTGATGGGGACATACCCTGAGAACACCAAGCGTAAGACTGGATTGGCTCTACTAATGTTAGATAAAATAGACATGAAGACCAACAGTATTATCTGAGAAAAAGAGGGACTTTCATAATGATTAAAGAGTCAGTTCATCAGAAAGATACAACAATCCTAAGTATGTATTTGCTTAAAGAGACTTTCGAAGACACCTGAAGTTGGTAGAATTAAATGGAGAGATAAGTAATTCCTTAAACATCCTTGGAAATTAAACACCTCTCAGCACTTGACAGAACTATACACAAAAATAAGTAAAAATATAAGTTATTTGAATACCTAATTGATATTTAACAGAACACTATACCCCAAACTATAAAATACATATGCGTTCACCAAGATAGACTATATGCTGGGCCATAAAACAAATCTCAATAAATGTTAAAAGCTTGAAACCATTCAAAACATGTTCTCTGACCACAATGGAAAAAATTAAAAATGAGCAATAGTACGACGTGTAAGAAAGTCCCTAGTACTTGGAAACTAAACAAGACACTCACAAATAATCAATGAGTAAAGAGAAAAAAAATCTCAGAGTAAATGAATAATATTTCAAACTGAATGAGAGTGAAAATAAAACATTGCGAAAGTTTAGATTCAACTAAAGCAGTGTTTAGAGAGAAAAGTATAGTTTTGACAGCTGACATAAAAAAGTAGTAAAAGCAAACATCTACAAAGCTAGAAAAAAGAACAAGTAAGCTCCAAATAAGCAGGAAAAAGGAAGAGCACATTTAAACAAAATGGAAAAGAATAAAATTAGCAAATCAATATAACACTAACAAAATTAAAATGGTAATTAGACTGTCAAGGATAAAAAGGAGAAAGTCACAAATTATCAATATCAGAAACGAAAGATGGGTTATAATTCTAGATGCTACAGTTTAAAAAAATCACAAGAAAACAGTATGAACAACTTTACACTAAAAAGTACAACTTAAATGAAACCAACAAATTCTTTGAAAATTACAATACAATTTAAACAAATAAGACAATTTAAATACAACACAAATTAAAATTTAAATAAACATGAGATCAAATAAAATTTGAATAGCTCTATATTAAAGAAATTAAATTGGTTATCAAAAACTTTCACATAAACTCCAGGATAGATGATTTTGCTGCAAATATTCCCAAATATTTAAGGGAGAAATAACACAAATTATACATAAACTTCCAGAAAATAGGTGAGGAAGGAATACTCAGCTTGTTTTCTGAAGCCAGCTAACCCTAATACCAAAGCCTGATAATGATGTTATAAAAATATAAAACTACAGGTGTGCCTGGGTAGCTCAGCAGGTTAAGCCCCTGCCTTCGGCTTACATCATGATCTCAGGGCCCTGGGATGGAGCCTGGCATCAGGCTCTCTGCTCAGCAGGGAGCCTGCTTCACCTTCTATCTTTGCCTGCCTCTCTGTCTGCCTATTTGTTATCTCCCTCTCTCTGTGTCAAATAAATAAATAAATAAAATCTTTAAAAAACAAAAACAAAAACAAAAAAACTACAGATGACTATCCCTCATTGAACACAGACCTAAAAATATTTTTTAAAAATTAGTGAATTGAGGGGCACTTGCATGGCTCAGTTGGTTAGACACCTACCTTCGACTCAGGTCACCATCCCAGGGTGCTGGAATGGAGTGGGCTCCCTGCTTAGCAGGGAGTCTGCTTCTCCCTCTCCCCTCTCCCACCCCACCTGCACTCTGTCTCTTTGCTCTCTCTCAAATAAAATCTTAAAAAAAATAAAATAAAATAAAATAAAAAATTATTAATGAATTGAGGGGCGCCTGGGTGGCTCAGTGGGTTAAAGCCTCTGCCTCAGCTCAGTTCATGGTCTCAGGGTCCTGGGATCGAGCCCTGCATCGGGCTCTCTGCTCAACGGGGAGCCTGCTTCCTCCTCTCTCTCTCTCTCTCTCTGCCTACTTCTCTGCCTACTTGTGATCTTTGTCTGTCAAATAAATAAATAAAAAAAAATCTTTTTAAAAAAATTAATGAGTTGAACCCAAATTATACATAATGACAAAGTGGGAGTTTATTTCAAGAATGCCATGCTGATCTAATATTGTAAAATTAACCAATATAATCAGCCATTACAATCAAATAATGAAAAAAACCCATGTAATCATTTCAACAGATACAAAGCAAATCTCCTATATACTACATTCATTCACATTTTTGTTCCCCATAGCTAATTGTGTCATTTCTCTCTGGCTACTTTGCTTTCAAGACTTTTTCTTTGTCCTTCCTTTTCACTACTTTGATTTTGATATGTCTAGGTATGGATTTATTAGAATTTATCTTGCTCAACTTCTTAAATCTCTAGGTTTGTCTTTCAACCAAATTTTAGAAGTTTTAAGCCATTATTCCTTCAATTTTTTCAGGACTGCAATCCTTTTCCTCCCCTACTGGACATGGGCGACATGTATGCTAGATCTTTCTTTATTGTCCAACAGGTCCTTAAGACTCAATTTCGATTGTTTCCAATCTTTTTTCTTGGTTGTTCAGATTGGATCTCTATCTTCAAATTCACCAATTCTTTCCTCTCTTACCCCCAATTTGCCACTGAGCCAATCTAGTAATCTTTTATGTCAGTTATTATATTTTCCAATTCTAAAATTTTCATTTGGTCCTTCTTTATATCTCCTATTTCTTTGCTGAGATTTTTTATCTTTCATCGATTTCCAGAGTTTGTTATTGCTAAGTCATTTTTAAAATAGTAGCTTTAAAACCCTTGTTTGATAATTCTATACTCTGTGTTCTCTTGGTGACGGCATCTCTTCTCATTAGATAGTCTTTTCTCATTAGAGTTGAGATCTATTGGTTCTTGGTATAATGACTGATTTGGGACTGTATCCTGAACATTCTGAGTATTTAAGAAGCTGGTTCCTATTTAAATCTTTTATTCCAGCAAGAAGTCAACCTATTTAAATTCAGGACACATATCCTATTACATTAATGAGACACTGTGTGTCAGCTATATTTCAATTAAAAAAAAATAAACAAAATGAAATGAAAATAAAAATAAAAATTAGAATTAAAAAACAGAAGAAGAAGAAGGAGGAGGAGGAGGAGGAGGAAGAGGAGGAGAAAGCAGAACACGTGTCCTGGATCAGGTTTGTGGATTGTGGTTCAAATGTCAATTTAGTTTAAAAGATTCTGCAGTGCTATTCTGATCTGCCCCTCTAAGATGACAAAATTCCACACTACCGTCTCCACAGTGCTGGCTGGGGAGTAGAAGGGGCCCAACTCATTACTATAGGAAAGAGTGCAAGGATCAAGTTCTACCCACTGACCTAGCTGGGGAGGTATATTGCCTAGTTAAGGTAGGGGTGGGAGGGAGGAGTTAGAGCTCCATCTACAGTCTCCAAAGGGGAGGGATACTATTTCCTTCCTGACATTGAAGGGCAAGGGGTAGAAGTAAGAGTTCTACCTTTAGGCTCCAAGGGAGACAGACAGCAATGACTACTGAGATGGGCAGGGATGATGACAGAAATCTGACATTTACCTAAAGGCTCCAGGGAAAAGGAATGATAACTCGTTACTGCAGAAGAAAACAAAAAAGTACGTTTCCTGGGGCGCCTGGGTGGCTCAGTTGGTTAAGCAGCTGCCTTTGGCTCAGATTATGATCCCAGGTTCCTGGGATTGAGGCCCGAATTGGGCTCGCTGCTCAAAAAACAGCCTGCTTCTCCCTCTCCCTCTGTCTGCCGCTCTGCCTACTTGTACTCTGTGTCAAATAACTAAATAAAGTCTTCAAAAAAGAAAAAAATAGGTATCTACCCCATTGACTCCACTACTGCAAAGCCAACTGGGGCTGGGAAGGGGTATAGCTATATTCATGGTGTGTGTCTCCAGAATACACAGGATTGGTCAAAGGTTTCTCTATAGCTGAACTGCCCTTTTCCTAGTTCTTTGGCTACAGAGAGCAGGATTTTCTTGGAGATTTTCTTTCTGCCCATGCTCATTATAGTTTCCAGTTTGCAAGGCACCCAGGCTAGGATATACAGGAAGCAAGAAAAATCGAAGGGAACTCTGCCATGTAATTCCTCAAATTCCAAGATCCCTGGTCAGGACCATCTTTTCTCACTTTTGGGAGTCTTCTAGTAGATGATTTAAATATTCTGTCCAGGGGAACCTGGATGGCTCGGTTGGTTAAGCATCTGCCTTCGGCTCAGGTCATGATCTCAGGGTTCTAGGATTGAACCCTGTGCAGGCTTCCAGGTCACCAGGGAGTCTGCTTCTCCCTCTCCCTCTGCCCTGTCTCCCACTCATGCTCTTTCCCTCTCTAATAAATAAAATCTTTTACAAATAAATAAATAAATAAATATTTTGTCCAGGAATTTTTGCTGTGATTAGTAGAAGTAATAAAGTAAAATATGTTTACTCATCTTGTTCAGAATCAGAAACTGCAATCTGATTTTAAATGCATCAAAAAATAAGATGCACTGAAGAGTGGAGGGCTGGAAAGATGGCTATGTATAAATCTTGATTCAAGTATATTAAAATGTTAATGGTAGAATCTACGTGGAAGTATATGGGTGTAATCTGTAGACTCTTTTCAACTTTGCTATATGTTCAAAAATTTTCATAATAAAATGTTAGGTGGAAGAATCTTTTGGCCAGGTTTGAAATGCAGGTGATTAAAAAAAAATCCATAACGTGCAAAGACTTATGTGCAAAAGAAAGAAAAAGAATTCCTCTGCTGAGTGAAAGAGAAGTACTGGAGATTTTCTCTGATCAATAAGTTACCAGATTAGCTGGAATGAGAGACTGTTAGATGAGAACAGCTCTCTGTAAAAGCTCTAGCCAGCTGAATGCTATATTTTATTTTTAATAGCTTATTTTGTCCACAGCCTGGTCCTTAGGCCTTGTCAGTTTTGCATCCCTAAGGGTAATTCCATCAGAGTTAATAAGCATAGTGCAGTTGAGCACCTAAAGTGGTTAGAGGATGGTTAAATACTGGGGAGGGACTAAATTCATTACTTGAAATGAAAATAAAAGAGTGGAGGCTATCTCTCAAAAATAAATCTTTATTTTTGGAAAAAACCTAGTAATAATAAATGTGGAGTTCAAATTTGGGGGGAATTTGGGACAGAGTTATGCCACTGATCCCTTGAGTTAACTCTGGTTGAAATTTTTGTTTAAGACACACAGTGACTACTTCCACACTAAAAAAGTTCTCAGGAGAGCACCTGGGTGGCTCAGTCAGTTAAGCATCTGCCCTTGGCTTGGGTCATATCCCAGGGTCCTGGGATCAAATACTACATCAGACCCCCTGCTCAGTGGGGAGTTTGCTTCTCCTTCTGTCCCGTCCCCTGACACAGGCTCTCTTTCCCAGAAAGATAAATAAATAAAAAATCTTAAAAAAAAAAAAAAAAAAAAAAGTAAAATCAAAGGTCTCAGGAATGCAAAGCTGTCTAGGGCACTGATTCTCGTCATTTTTCCCACATATACAAATGGACACTTGACATACTGCACATAGTAGGGAAAGCAACATAAGCATTGGGATAGCCCAGACTTCAATCTGAATCCTCGCTCCATTTTCTAACCAAATGACACTAGCTCAGGGTCTCTGCAGTTCTCTGCATCTCAACATCCCATCTGTAAAACAGAGATAATGACTGCTGATATAAGGGTTAAATGAAATGATGAATATAAAGTGCTCTCTTGATTATCTAGAAACTTATTTAGGCACATACTTTCTTAATTCTGCGGAGGATAAAATGAAAAGAACAAGACTTATTCAACTCTTTTCACCCACTGATGAAAATTAATCAAGAACTCTGGATGAGTGAAGCAGATAACTGTCCAACGGTCTCTGACATTTTCTGTCAGGATGGCTTGGACAATACCTGTCTCCTGAATGATAATCTGGCTCTTCAGGTGGCTCACTTATTCTGTATTTATTCTGTATACCCAGGCTCTCCTGGGCCAAGGCAAGACTGCTAGCTAAACAGTAAGTACCATGAGTCAGTAGCAGTCCTGGAGAGTCTGCAGGACTCCCCTAGGTTTTCTTCTAGAAGGGCCTACCCTTCTGGCATAAGCTGGACCAGAATTTTCAACATAACACTAAGAAACCTTAAGAAAAAAAGCTTTTCCCCAGGGGCTGAAATATAAGTTCTATAATACCTTTTTTAAATGGCTATCTTAAATTTTATTTTAGAATTACTTTCTAAATGCCTGAAAATGTTGTTTGGTAAAATGCGTAAGACTTTTTTTTGTCTGTTAGGAAATAACAATGAATACAGAAATATTTGTAGTGATTCAACATTCACCTGGTGTCTTTCATTCACACCTTTTTTGATCGTTCCAGCGCCACATGCCTCCTTTAATCTAACAGTTATGCCCGCAATTTATGCAGCTGGCTCCACATAAAAACCAGGCTGAGGCACCTTTTCACTACTCACAGAATCGGTCCAAAGCCTTTCATTCTGGCCTGCTTTATGCGCCACTTCCTGACATTCTCATTCACCCTGTTCTCATCCCTATGATGACTTTATTTATAGGCTCATTTCACAACTTGGAATCTGTCAATTGCCTTCTTCTCTGGCTCTAATTTCTGGCTTCCTTCCTTAACTGTGATTAGTATTTGCCCTACTGACTATACTCCTTTAAGCCATGGTAGACAAATATTTTGCCAGACCCAGTTGCTGGGTGCAGGCCCTAGCAGCCAATACTTCCACACAGGTTTACACACCAGTCTAACCACCTACACCCTGAGCTTTCAATTCATTCATGTTTAGGGACCACAAAAGAGAATTTCCAGAGCTCACAAACACAACAGTCAGTTTCTTACTGTTTCTCCTGCTACTAAAATTGTAGGCATTCTCCTTTACCTCTGCCTTTGGCTCAGCTGATTCATTAGAGGTATCAAGTTGTTCCTTGGCTTGGGCCATCTGAGTCATTAACCTATCCATGTGGGACTGGATGTCTGCCAGTATCTCAGTCACATGGGCAGTGGCCATTGCTTCCTGGATGTCCACCAGATGAAGGGCCTTCTGCTCCTCATCAGCAATCACTTTCTGAACTTTCTTAAATTCCTGCTGTATGAACACCTTCATCTGGTCCCGGGTTACCTGCAGAACACAAACAAGTAAAGATAATAAGTTGGACTTACAAAGAAATGGAAGATAGAACTGCTACTGTAAGTGCTAGGCAGTCCTGGCCAAAATATAAACCAACCAGGTTCCTATGTGGTCCAGAAGTTTTGGGAATATCCTCTAAACGATGTTCCCATAATACTGTTGATTAATTTCTTGGTAATCCTTTTGCCTTTTTAGTCTTTAGGAAGTAATTCCTTATCTTTCCCTTTTTGCTCTTCCTTTTGTTCATTTTTTATACCAGCAATACCTAATCATTTTTTAACAATTTAATAGGTGAGTGTAGATTATAAAAAATGAAATTCTTTTCTCTCCATCTGGATACCACTTTTCTCTTTGGAGGGTAATTACTATTAACATTTTGGTATGTATCCTTCCAGCCATTTTTCTTTCTAGTTATACATATATATGTATACAGACAATTATGTTGGTTTTTATATAAGTGGGTCACAGTGAACATTAGGTACTGGGTCTTGCTTTTCTATTTAAAGTATGTTAGTACATACAGATCAACTTCACTTATTATATTATTTTTAACATCTACATGAGGTGGATATATATAAATATGAATATTTATATATATAAATAAAAAGATAAAGCATAAACATTAAATATTTTCCTTCTCAATGGAAATACAGAATATTTTCAGATTTTTGCTATTACAAACAACATTGTAATGAAAATCCTTGGATACATCTCTTAATATTCGCATAATGCTTTTTTAGAGACTTCTAGAGTCACTAAGTCAATTTATTTCATACTCTAAAAATACTGACTGATACAGCCAAACTGCCCTCCAAAACAGATGTACCAATTACATTCAAGAAGGTGTGACAACAGGCATTTCTTTATACATTCACCAATATTAGATCATGTCAAGCCTTAAAATGTTTATTCTCTGATAAGTAAAAATATACTATTGATTTATTTTGTAGCAACCACTGAGCAGATCAAATAAAATATGACTATAGGCTCTATCTCTCTGGGGCATAAGGTAAAGAAAGTGAGAACTACCAAAATAAGAACTTCTAAACTTTGTATCCTACCAGTAACTACACTTACTGATGCTTTTTCCCAACTACATGCATTTTAGGAATATTTTTGAACAACTCTGTACAGTGAGTAACTACGGCAGGGTAAAGGGAAAGGGCGGCACAGTGGACAAAAGGACAAAGGCCATGCGAGAATTTTAGAGCTGAGAGAAACAGCAGCTGTCATTAAGGTGAATCCTTTCTTTGACAGATAAGGGAAGAGTGGCAGCGGCAGGACACCTACAGAAGATGCAGGGACCACCAATCTCCTGCTCCCAGGCTGGTGCTCCAGGGTAGAACAGTCTCCGAGAAGGAAAGCCAAACTGGGAAAAGCTAAAACTGAGACTGAGGAAGAGAAAGTCTACAGAAGAGGGGACGATGGGCCATTTTTAATTAGCCTCTTAAAAACTGAAAGAGCCTTGATACTTTAAGCAGCTTTTGTAACACTGCCATAATAACGTCCAATACAAAATAAGGCCCGTAGGACCCGTCTCTATTCACACTTCAAGTGACTAAGTGACATAAGCCCTCAGGAATTCATTATACTCTCTGCAGGTACTCTCCCTGGTGTGAAAGAAAATGGGAGGGGGAGTGTTAAATGTTATTAATGTCTCTGCAAATCTGTATCAGATTGAGAACTGTGATTTGTGTTTATTTATTTAGTTCCTTTTTATTTTTAGTGTGTTAATTTCAAGACTGTTATGCTTTATGATGACCTTTTATGAATGGATCTCGAACTCAGAAATAAATTAGGTATTATAAAGACCTGAGACCTTCTCTTACAGACTAAACCTAGGAAATTTTAGCTAAAAGATGAACTTTTCTGAATGCCCGAGAAAATCTCTTTAACAGTTGCAAGTGACTGAAAATGGGGAACACAATAAAAACGGACTCGTAACCTATTTTACCAGCCCTCACACACACATGTGGTTCAGGTCAGAAGCTGACGTCAGTCAGGAAAGGTGTGGCCAGACTGCAGTAGGTGACTAAATCATGGGGCTTTAAAAAAAAAAAAAAAAATCAAATTCTCTATTTCTTGTTGTTTTACACAGGTTTTTCAACCTTTATTTTGTACAGTTTATCTCATACAGATCAGGCCACAAAGAAGAACTGAAGCCAGAATAATCTACTCTCCAAAACCTGTATCCTTTTCACCCCCGTTCTCTACTAGTCAACAAAAAGATATTCCCCAACCTAGTTCAAAATGGTAAGAACACATCTTTGGGTCATAGCTTCCATTCAAATTCCGAGGCCAAAGGACAGACTCCCTGGGGAAGCTGGCATATAGTAGGTTCAGTACTCTGGAGAATGGACTCTTACCAATGGCAGGAGTGAAAGAGCTTTCAAAACTCCCTTTCAGGCTTCATTTCACCTCCCTGCCACCAAAACTCCATCCTGCTACAAACTTCACAGTTCTCCAAGAGCAGCAGACCCCTTCCATCAGCCGCGGCTACCTGAGAGCCACTAACATCATTTCTGCGTAGGTTTCTTAGAATTTCTTCGGCCTCTATCCTACACCTCCTCAAAGGTGAGAGTGACAGTCTCATATTCCTGACTGTACTACATACAGTGCTAGTAAAAAGAAAATTCTACATATGCAGATAAGGGAAGGCTGGGTGTATCACAGAACAATAAAACTGGCGCTGTTAAGCTTTTTTAGAGCCATAGAGCTTCACTTACCCTAAACAAAATCTTAATGTAGAACCTTAAAATACAACAGAACCGAAAGTAGAAGTACTCTGGTTAAAAGAAAAATTTCTCCCTCCTCCTTGAAGTAATTCCTGGGCACTGGTAGTGGTCTCCAGGAAAATCTCCCTGCAATACCTGGGTCCCCTACACAAATGAAACCCTAACAGGAGCTGCCTCCCTTTGGTCAGTGCCCCTAAGTTGATGATACTTTAAAGTCCTAGGGTATGAGCCAGTTGATATATCTTGGTTATCGTTGCATTAGGATGAAAATCTACATTACTACTTAAAGATAGCACTTTACTAAAATTACCTAAACACAACATTATAATTTGAAAAACTGAGTGGCTTATTTGTGAATAGTCATAACTAGCTAGTGAAGATCTAACTGTTCTCATTATAGCTGAGTTCAACCTCCCATTTTATAGCACACACACACACACACACACACACGTGCAATAATAAAGTTAAGCTTAGAAACCAGCTTTCCTTTCATCCAGTCCAGCATACTCTGTGCTACAATATATTCCCTGTTATGATCCCTTTCTGCCTGCTTCAGGTCCTTCAAACTTACTTCTTCTTGATTGAGACGTTTCCTTGGTCAACAGGCAGCTCTGTTATTATCCCCACTGAGATGTTATTCCCTCCTAAGTGAATCTTGGGATAAAGGATGCGCATCTGAAGAGTTAAGTTTCATCCCATGCTACTTTCTATATGCTCTTGTAGTTAATATTTCCAAGCTAGGATGGACCCAAGAGTCATACAGACTGGCACTTTACACATACATAATTAAACACATAAAACCTTGAATTAAGAGCTTGTACTTAAAAACACCACCATTCGATGTGTTTAACATGGGTTATAAGCCATTAACTCCTAGCTAGCTGGCTTATAGGAAACGAAGGTTTTATTTAGTTTTCTATTATAGGCAGATTATTTAAAAAAAAAAAAGGCATACTAGCTAGAAAGCATCATACTTTAAGAAAGATTTGTTCCAGAAAAGTGTTGCTGACATGAACTGAGAAAGATGGAACAGGATCAGGAGCAGGAAGCCACACAAAAGAAAAGCCTCTGAGTCTACATTGGTTGAAGAGTTCAGAAATACTTGTTCTTCTAGCCAAATTCCCTGCGAGTAAGTTTAAAGGAGGCTATTCCAAAAATGATCTTTAAAAGTGTGAACTGGATGAAATAGTTTGTAAAGACTCTAAATACCTCCCCAAATGTCAAGAAGTACACTTTCACTCCCCCTTTCCTCTTCTGAATGGCCACTGTTCTAAAACAGAAAAATAAAAAGCAGGAAATGCAATTTTTTCAGATGCGACAAGCTGTCTTCACTCCCACCAGCACAGTACCTTCCCAGCATGCCAGTGTCCATGGAAACTTTCAGGTTGGGAATCTCAAAGTTGAGGCTTCTGTACTGCCTCTCGTATGTATTCTGGCATTTTGCTCCAAGACAGCGCTTTCCAAATCTCTATCAGACTCCAGTGAGGGCAGGTGAGGGAAGAGCTTCATCAATGAGGACAAAGTCCTTTTTCAGTATCTTTCGTGTATGAGAAGAATAACCACTATTTGTGAATAAAACCAATGTTCATTCCTAAGGCTTGGAAAATTATCCAGCAACCTAGAAATTGTTGTATTTTAACCTAAAATACAATAATAAAATAGTTCACGAACTATGAACTACATTCCATTACTAACATTCTTGAGTGCAGTCAAATATTTTCCTGACAACCTGGTTAGAAGCCTCTGTTGCTTGGCTTTTACAGTGGGGGTATTGAGAAAAGAAAAGTTTACTGAAGTGAGCATTTAATCTCTTCCTTAAACCAATTTTCTCATCTTCATCAGAAAATGCAGACAAAAGCAGTTACATGATCCTCTTTACCTCCTTTCATTACCCCACTGCATATAAATACAGCATCATGAGGTCTCTACCTCTGTATCAAAGAAGTAATAATAATATTTACTGTTGCTGTTATTAATATTTCTGTTTAAAAAGACTGTAAGAAATACACCAGAATGTTGGACAGTGATTACCTCTGAGTGATGGGATTACTTTTTTTTTCACTTTCCGTCCAAATTTTCTGTAATAATGTATAACACTTATTTTTTCTTGAAGAGTAATATTTGAAAAGAAATGAAGTTCAAAGAAAAAGTTAAATCCTGAATAAGATATTAGCTAATTGAATCCAACAGTGTATACAAAAAATTATACACCATGACCAAGCAGGATTTATCCCAGGTAAGCAAGGCTGCTTCAACATTTGAAAATCAGTTCATATAATCTATCATGTCAACAGGCTAAAGAAGAAAAATCACATTATCATATCAATAGATGCAGAAGAATCATTCGATAAAATCTAAGATCCATATATGATTAAAAAAAAAACCTCTCAACAAACCAGAATTAGAGGGAAATATTCTTAACTTCACAAAAAATATCTATAAATAATCAACAGCTAACATCACACTTTGTAATAAAAAACTACAGGGATGCCTAGCTGCCCCAGTTGATGGGGCATGTGACTCCTGACCTTGGAGTTGTGAGTTCAAGCTCCACACTGGGTGTAGGGATTGCTTAAAATTAAAATCTTAAAAAAAAAAAAGCAGTGAAAATCTATAGTTTTCCTGCTATGGTCAGGAACAAGGCAAGGATGTCCCTTTTTAAAACTCCTTTTCAACATACTAAAAATTCCTACGTAGTGTAATAAGACAAAAAAGGAAATAAAAGGTTTACAGACTGGGAAGGTAGAAAGAAAGCTGTCTTTGTTCACAAATAACATGGATGTTTATGTAGAAAATCTGAAAGAACTGGCAAAAAAAACCCCTCCTGGAACTAATAAGCAACTATAGCAAGGTTGCCAGATACAAAGTTCATATATAAACGTCAATCACTTTCTTATATACTAGCAATGAACAAGTGGAATTTGAATATAAAAACACAATACCATTTACATTAATACCTCCAAAGTGAAATACTTAGGTATAAACCTAAGAAAATATGAATGAGGGAAACTACAAAATTCTGATGAAAAAAATCAAAGGAAAACTAAATAAATATAAAGATACTCCATATTCATGGATAGGAATGCTATATATTGTCAGATATAAGTTCTCCCAACTTGATCCATAGGTATACTACAACTCCAATAAAAATCCCAGCAAGTTATTTTGTGGATATTAATAAAAATGTTTCTAAAGTTTACATGGAGAGGCAAAAGATGCAGAATAGTCAACATAATATCAAAGGAAAAGAACAGAGTTGGAGGATACTACTTAACTTTAAGACTTACTATAAAGCTGCAGTAATCAAGATAGTGTGGAACTGAGGAAAGGACAAACAAAAATATCAATAGAACAGAATACAGAGCCTAGAAATAGACCCACATAAATGTAGTCAATTGATCCTGAACACAGGAGCACAGGCAATACAATAGATAAAGAGTTTTTAACAAATAGTGCTACAACAACTGGATATCCATGTGCAAAAGAAATTTAACCTAGCCATAGAACTTTCATCATTCACCAAAATTAACTCAAAATGGATCACAGACCTAAATGTAAAATGCAAAACGATAAAACTCCTAAAAGATAATACAGGAAAAAATCTAGATGACCGTGGTTATGGTGATGACTTTTTAAATACAATTTCAAAGGCACTATCCATGAGAGAAACACCTGATAAACCAGATTTCATTAAAATTAAAAGCTTCTCTGTGAAAGACACAGTTAAAAGAATGAGAAGATAAGCCATAGACTTAGCCCCAGATATATCTGCAGAAGATACATCTGATAAAGCACTGTTCCCAAAATATACAAAGAACTCTTAAAATACAATAATAAAGTAAAGAATCCAATTTAAAAATGGGCCAACAACCAGAACAGACATCTCACCAAAGATATACACATGGCAAATAAGCACAGGAAGGATGTACATCATTTGTCATTAGGGAAATGCAAATTAAAACAACAATGAAGTACCACTACACATGTACTAATATGGCCAAATTCCAAACACCGACAACACCAAAAGCTGACAAGGATTTAGAGCATGAGGAATCTCATTCAGTGCTGATGAGAATGCCAAATAGTATAGCCACTTTTAGAAGATAGTTAGGCAGTTTCTTACAAAACTAAACATACTTTTACCATATGATCCAGCAATTAAGCTCTTTGATATTAACCCAAAGGAGATGAAAATGTCTGTTGAAACAAAAACCTGCACATGGGTATTACAGCAGCTTTATTCATAATTGCCAAAACCTGGAAGCAACCAAGATGTCTTGAAGTTAGGTGAATATATGAATAAAACGTGATACATTTACACAATGAAATATTATTCAACACTAAAAAGAAATGAGCTACCAAGCCATGAAAAGACATGAAGGAACATTAAATGCCTCTTACTAAATTAAAGAATTTAATATGAAAAGGCTACAGAGGGGCACCTGGGTGGCTCAGTGGTTAAGCCTCTGCCTTTGGCTCCGGTCATGATCCCAGGGTCCTGGGATGGAGCCACACATCGGGCTCTCTGCTCAGCAGGAGCCTGCTTCCTCCTCTATCTCTCTCTGCCTGCCTCTCTGCCTACTTGTGATCTCTGTCTGTCAAATAAATAAATAAATAAAATCTTTTAAAAAAGTTAATACAATTAAAAGAGAAAACGAAATAGCCCCTGAAATGGAGCCTAGAGAATGTGGGGGAGGGGCACGTGGAGGTGGAGTGAGCATCCAAAGGGCCAGGTGGTTCCTCCACTTGAACCTTCATCTCAAGCATGTCAACATTTTCATTCTTTGCCTTCCCAGTTAATACTAGACCCTTCCTTCCTAATCTGATTTCCTTTTTCTATGATAAATCAAGGTTTTTTTAAAGCCCTTTTCAACTTAAGCCCATTAAAATAACGGCTTCCATAAGAGCAAAGCACTTAGCACACGCTGCTGCTGTCATTTGAAGGTTCTCCTATGGGAGCTTCAGTCATCCTGAGGCCCCTCAGAAGCGCAGATTTTAGTGTCTTGAAAAACTCTAAAGAACATCTAACTTGGTGATCCAATAATGACCAAAGTATGAAGCCACTTACTTTAGAGAACTACCAGGCTCATCAATGAGAAATGGACATCCTTACAGTACTAGAGGGACATCGGCTTCAGGACGCTATACAAGCACGGTGGCGCTAACCCTAGGGATACAGCTCATGTGATCAAGTGGGAGATGGAGTTAGGAGCAACACTTTGTGAAAAGAGAAGGCATGCCTAACTTTGGCCTGATTCCGTCACTGGACATTCTCTTGTCCTCTAATCCGTGACAAAGACAGGGCCTTATGAATAAAGAAATGAAAATATCAAGAGCCACCATGTGTGGGCAGTGTGCCAGGGCTATTACATATGTGTTTCTTATCTAACATTCAGATAGGTAATGATATTTTCATTTTATGTTAGGGAAACTGAAGCCCACAGCGACGAAGTCACCTGGCCACTGTCACGCAGCAGGTAAGCTATGGAGCAAAGATTCACCTCAGGTCAGCCCTGCTCCAGGTCAGTGTGCTGAAAAGGAAACTGAGCACCTGAGAAGCAGTGTTAGACCACCGGAAAGCAACTCCACAGAGGAGCACCCTCAGGATGAGAAGTCAGAGGCCCTGAGTGTTAGTCAGTCCTGTCTTTTGGAACCAACCAGCTATGTAACTTGGGGCAAATCACTGAATCTCTCAGAGCCTCAAGCTCCTGAGCTACTAAACATGAAAAGCCAGTTTTTCTTTTATCTCTAAAATGACACAACTGCATAAATTTTGCATTCTTGGAGCATTTAATTCACCAGTCTGGATTTGTCTCTAATCACAACTGTCGCCAAAACAAGAGCGGCTTTGGGGGATGAGAAATCTGCCTTAGAAATTCTAAAGGTGACACAAAATGAGTGTAAAGAGAATAAAATAACCTTTTTCCTTTGACGATGCTACTCTATCAAGCAATTACCCTTTCTCCTACCTTTAACCAAGTTTATTTGGAAGGTCACATAAAGTCTGCTGTCATAAACACCAGTGAAGAGTCTACCGGTCGCCAACTCTATTTAATCTCACTACTCACCTGTCTGTAGCATTTAGCACTACTGATGCCCCTAAGTCTTTAATTTCCTTCCAGGGTTTCTGTGAGCCTGGCCTTCTCTGGCTTTCTGTCAATCAGCTCCATCCCTACAATTTTACAAACTTTCTATCAGCTCCATCCCTTTACAATTTTACAATTTTACAGAAGGTGACAGTAGCATCACCCCTCTCCTCCAGACCTTGTCAAATGTCCTCTGGGGCCCAAACCACTTCCTCTCCACACCTTCCCCCTAAGTAATTTCATCCCACTTGTACGATTCAACTCCTCCCTCCACAGAGATGGCTCCTACACCTGGATTTTCTCTCCAGGCCTCGAGCCTCACAATTCCTTTTGATGTGTGTCTCTGCCTGGATATTCTTCTCTTACTTGAACCATGAAGGCCCAAACTGAGTCCTCTCCCACCTCCTCACTGTTAGCACTGCTGCCTTTTCTGAGTGCCCAGATAGCAGGTACTACCATAAGCATTCCACATGTGTTACCTCAATCATCACGATACCCAGTGGTAACAATTATTATTCTATCAATTTTATAAATGAAGAGACTGAGGTTCAGATGGGATGAAAAACCTGCCCAAATTCCTACACAGAGTTAGTGGCAGAGCTGGAATGTGCACCCACACAGCCTGACTACACAAGCTTCCTTTTAACCACAATATTATTCTTCCATGTCTTCCCTTCAGACCTTGACCTATTTCCTGCCTTCCCCACCACCACCACAGTTTAGGAAATCACCCAGACTCTAAATTTTAGAGGTAAATTTTACTTTCTCCACCAGGAACAGGTCTTCTGACTTAGCATCTGGAGAAGTGAGACATCTCTTCTTGAGCTCTTGCACGAATGGCGGTCAATACATTAAACCGTCAGGAGCCGTGCCACATCTGCCTCTCCAACACACTGGCTGAAGAAGCCTGCCCTTGTGTCTGTGAACACCCCCTTCTCTGCATTCTCTTCCACTACTCTCCACTAGATATCTCTACCTGGTCTCTAGACCCAAATGCTCCATTTTAGCTCCACCTGCCCCCTTGCCCCAGGGCCTTTCAGCTCACTCCCACTGTCACTTACACCTCTAATTTGCTGAATAAAACCGTAAGTCCCAAAGAGATGCTGGGTGATCCCCCAATCTCCTCCTTGGTGTTTAGACCTTATCTTTATCTTACATAGTCTTTGGTTTGGCCTGTACCTTCAACTCAGGTAGGAGCCCCATATTTCAGTCAGAATACTCCAGCCTTCCTCTATTTCTGCCAGAGTGCTTCTTCCTAAGACTATAAACGTTGGTCCTTGAGCCTAACTACTCCTTTTCTTTAATAGCTTCATGTATATGAACCTGTAGTATGCTTCTTCTGAATCTCCTCCCTTTCATGGTTTTCCATCCCCAAATACAAATATAAATACACACATACACGCAACAAGCACGTGCACACAGACACGCAGCACTGGAGGCTCAGGACTGCCTCCTAAAGGCTTTGTACTGGAAGGACCCTAACAAACACTTGAACTGAAGCTGCTAATCAGCTAGGAAGCAGAGAGCGACTGTGCGCCCCCAGCCGTCTGAAAGAGACAGGGTCACAGCCGACAGCGGACCAGCCCTTCCTGTGAGAGATGGAGATCTAGCTGCTATGGTCGTGGCATCCCTGCTAAGCATCCCCTCCTATTTGCGCTATCAGCGGCTATGACTCTATTGCCATGACAACTCGATGTGGAACCCCGTGTCGTGGCACTGGACTGGACTCACCAGAGAAAAGTGCAACAGGAATGCAAGGCACCCTTTGAATCGATACAACCACTTGTGCTTTGGATGCTTGTCTTCTTACCTGACCCTGGGGTGGCAATAAAGAAAGCAATCACAGACTTCTGAGCACCACTCTTCCTGAATGAACAGGAAAATAATTCTGGGTGACCTCCCCTATAGAAATGTGAAAGTAGAAGGAGTCCCCAGAGACACCCAGGGCCTGTACAGGAAGAAGAGTGAGAACTTCTATTTCACCTTGTTTTCTTGCTCTTCTTCCATCTTAACCTGTGCATAAGCCAGAAAGACAGCTTGTGCTTCAGAAATTATCCTGTAGGAAGTGGGAGGTAGGAACTGACATGGAAAGTTTCAGGGGCAACTAAACAGAAATTATACTATTTTTAAGCATTTTAGACTTGAACACACAAAGCACACCTATATTACCTGCTGAAGATTAGAGCAATTTTCGAACAAGATTCACCCCTCCACCTTCACTCCACTTCTCTATGAGAACACTTGCCCTGCAAAGCCACAGCTATTTGTATGCTATCGAAACCAAACAACGCGCTCTACCAGGAACGCTCAGGAAAGGGCGCTGGGGTGCGGGTGTCAGTCTTCCTTGCTACAACTGTCTAAATGGCACACCTCAGGGAGTCTGTTGTGGTGGAGACAGAGGTGTGAGTGCTGACTCTGCTGTAACTCAATGCTTCTGAAGCTCAGAAAGGTGAAAATTTTATTTGGCAAACGGAGGTAGTAATATGCTCACAGACCTTGTGACGTTTACACAAAATAATACATAAAAAAGCACTCAGTATTCTCTGGGCACATAGGAGCATCAGCAGAACTATTCTGTTGGTCCAGGTAACAGGAACCATGGACATTTATTCTGTGCTTTTCACAGGTACCCACTGAGCGTTCACAGATAAAGACTCCCCAATTAGTTTTCTTAAAGAAAGCAAGCCTACAACCTTGGGAGAGCAGATTTTAATTTCCCAAAGGAACACAGGAAAGACTTTTTCATAGAACCTAGGCATGAAGACTAAGGAAGTCAACCAGAGGCTCCCTGCCTCAGTCTTAGTAAAGGGCCACAGGCTGTCAAGGAGCAATGTTTGCCTTTTCTAGTTTGATACAATCAGATACAGTCTACTTCAACTGTACAGAGGCAAAGAACAGAGTGTAGGACGGATAGATCACATTCTGCCCCTCAGCTGCCACACGTAATCTATAGGTATAGTCAGCCCCTCAACCTCCCAACCTACTTCTATTATATGTATCTCTTCTGCAGACTAAAACACTATGACTGCTAGCTACTGGAGCAGCTAACAACCTGCTTACCTAAGAACCACAGGGCTTGTTAACTAACTACAGTTGCTAAAATACTTTTTGGGCCCCCAAAGGCCATGCTAACCGTCCTCCCTCCTTCCTTCAAGATTTCATTTACTTATCTGAGAGACAGCACGAGTGGGGTTAGGGGCAGAAGGAGAAGCAGCCTCTTTGCTGAGCAGGGAGCCCCATGCGGGGTTCCATTCCGGGATCAGGACCTGAAGCTGAAGGCAGATGCTTAACCAACTGAGTCATCCAGGTGCCCAATCCTCCATTATTTTTTTTATCTCCTCCTCAAAAGTTCCCGTTTTCAGGGCACTTAGTAATAAAGTGTAATATGATTAGCCTAGCTTACGGATGACAATAAAGGCTCAGACAAATCAAGAGGGACAGGTAGTAAGTACCAGAGGACTCAGGTCATCTGATTCCAACATCTGAGCTATTCCACCATAGAAGTAAAAGAAAGCACGCCATACTCAATAGTTTTTTTTTTTCTCTGAAAGTCTGAACAAACGCTCTATTGGTATACTATTCCCAACCCATCTTCCATAGGTAAAAGTTAGTTATCTCCTACAACTACTAACAATTCTATACAGCAATCAGAGAAAGACAATTTATTGGCATCATTAACCTTAGACAAGTTATTAAACCTCTTCAATCTTTGTTTCTTGATCTGTAAAATGGAGATTGTAATGTCTAGCTAATCAGGTTGAGTTAGGAAGAAGGAGCTATCAAAGACTCTATTTCACTGGCCACAGAAGTAAACAGAAGCCATTCAACAAAGCATAGTCATCAACTAAATCACTGGGTTGAATGGACATTCTCCGCAGCTACAGATGGATTTTGTCCTTTGGCTAAACGCAGTCAGGAGAGATGTGATTCTCAAACTTTGCTGTTTATATACACAAACAAGCATCTACATACAGACCTGAGGGAGACTGAGAGTTGCACTCTGTCACTTCAGCCTTAAGTTATCAAAGAAAACACCTTTTTCCCTGAGCAGACTGAGTTTTATTTCTGAACTGAATGAGAGGTTAAGCAGGAAAAGGGAAAGAAGGGAGACAGGAGAGAAGGAGGCCCTTAAATAAAAGTCTGGGTGGTTTTTATCACTATCATCACAATAAGTTTTATATGTAGGCACCCAGGCTCCTAAATTAAATGTCAAATACAATCCTGCACTGGCAACATGAAGTGTGGCTGCTTTGAGGGGGCCCTGACAGCTCCACTCCCCTGTCCATGTTGGTCATGTAACAAGCCTTTCAAGCTTTGGCAGAGAGTGTATTACCAAGGCTCCTGTCAGGGCAGACAGGAGCTGGAGCAGGGGGAGGACATCACAATGTGTTAATTTTATTAAGCTGTTTAAAGCTCAATCCCTTTGCTTTCTAACAATGCTCCAGCACACCAGGCAGCTCAGAAACCATGCCTACCCTAGTATCAAACTGCCTAGAGCTGAGTTGTACAGTACTTCAATTAAGAGCTCTTGTGCCCCGGTAGAAAGAGGATGGCCAAAGGGTAAAGCTGCAGGAGAAGCAGGAAGAGAACAAGAATCTCAGTGGTGTTTAAAGTGAGGCCATATCTCCTAATGTGTCTCTTAAATGTGACACTTACTTTTTTGTGTGACTCTTAATTTATTTTTCTTTTAATTTGGCACCAGGCCATTTTGCTAACAAGAGAGTTTGCTCCTAACAATAAACATAATTGCTTCTATGCATTGATTTCTTGTTTCTATTGGGAATATATGGACACAGAGCTGCAAACTCCCAAGGCAGATATATTTGCCTTAACTTGAACCGGCAATGGAGCTAATGAACTAACCCCAGGCAAGGCAGCTACGCAAGGCCCAGAGTCAGCCAGCCAGCCAAGTAGCAAGACCAAGGGACTCCAACTCTGGAGATTTAACTCAATTTATCTGTACGCTATTATCACTCAGAAGAGGAAGCAGTGGTCCTTTAAAGTGTCACAAATCCTGGGAAGTGTTAATTGATCAAAGTATGGAATCTAGTTTCTAGACCTTGATTTATTCATTTGACAGAGAAAGATAGCAATAGAGGGAATATAAGCAGGGAGAGTGGGACAGGGTGAAGCAGGCTTCCCACTGAGCAGGGAGCCTGATGCGGGGCTCCATTCCAGGACCATGAGACCCTGGAATCATGACCTGAACGCAAGGCAGATGCTTAAAGACTGAGCCACTCAGGCGCCCCCAGAATCTACTTAGTTGTAAACTTCGTGGCTTCTTTTTCTCTGCAAGGATCCAAAGACCTCCTGAACTATGGGGGTGGGTTTGCTGTGTCCACGGATCCTGGCCTCCTGCTAGAAGCGGGGCTGATCTCAGGACTAGGAGAAAGCTAGCAGCAGCCACCCCGGTCAGGAGGCTGTACTAAGCACTTTAAATGGATTATCTCATTTAATCTTCCTAACGACCCTATGAAGCAAGTACCATTATCCCCCCTTTCACAGCCGAAAAGAAATGAAAAACCTGAGACCTGAAGAGATTAAGCATAGGATCTGCCTGAAGCAGAACTGGTGGTCAACACTGGAAGTAATCTGACCAGGTGCAATCTAATCCAGAGCCCACGCGGGTAATAACTGTAGAACACTGCCTCTCCCTGACAGGTAACATCGGGTTTCTGCCCCTCATCCCTGCCTGGAAGAAAGGAGAAAGACAGACTATTCACTGATGAATGGAATTACTGGGTCACATGGCCACTCTGTTTAACCTTCTGAGGAACTTTAAGTGAAGAGCTAACAAAAGTGATTCAGACAGAAATCTCTCACCTTCTCTCAGTAACTTGACTGAGATGTAATTCTTGTATCATGTAACTCACCCATTTAAAGTGCACAATTCAGTGGTTTTTAGTATATTCCCAGGGTTGTGCAATCACCCCATGGCCAGTGTGGACATATTATTTTCATCACATCAAAAAGAAACTCCATGGCCTTTAGCAGTCACTCCCACACCATCTCTCCATCTCCCTCAGCCCCAGGAAACGAGTCCATTTCCTACCTCTAGAAATCTGCCTATTTTGGACATGTCACACAAATGGAATCACTCAGTATGTAGTCTTCTGGGGATGGCCTCTTCCACTGAGCACCATTTTTGCGGGTTAGCCTTCCTGAAGCATGTATCCGCACTGCGCTTCCTTCCTGCCAGACAGGGGCCTGCTGTATGGCTAGACCAGCTCCTACTTACCCAGTCGTCTGCTGGCTTGCTTCCACAGTCTGGGTGGTACGCCTCATGCTGCTATGAACACTGGGGTCCAGTTTTTGTGTGGACAAGTTTTCATGTCTCTTGGGTATATACCCAAAAATGGAATTGCTAGGTCATATGGCAACTCTATGTTTAACCTGCTGGGGAACTGCCAAAGTGACTGTACCACTTCCAATTTTTCTACCTCCTTGCCAAACAGAAAACTTCTCTTTATTGAGAAAACTACAGAACTGTAGAACTGTAGTCCTAAAAACCATCAACCTGCTTCAGCTCTGCCCTTATTGCCTGGGTCATGTCACCTCGGGCAGGAACGCTTCTCTCCGGGCACCTCAGTTTCCTCTTCTGTAAAGCGGGGGATGGGAGACGGCCTCAGATTTCCCGCTGAGCCCTCCATATATTCATTTAATCCCATCCTGTGAGACATCCTGGGGGTGGGGGGCAGTGGGAACGCTGTCAAAGGGACAGCTGGGGGCTGATTTCATGACTGTGTGTCTGACTGCATTAACTAAATTTCCACTGTACCCAAATAATCTTAGACTGTGACTGGCACGTCTGAGGAAAACAAACTTCAGAGTGTGCTTACGCAATTAGGAAGAAAACAGAAATGCCATATTGGGTAAAAGCTCCGTTTGGTAATAACAGCAGACTGGCCTTCAGGATTTTAGTTTTCCAAGCGGCAGTTCAAAGACTGAAGTGAATTCAAATGATAAAAATGTTTATAAGGGATGATATCAGGTGAAAAAAAGCAGGATACAAACTATGTATACATGTCTATACACACAAAAATACATAGAGTTATCTAATTGTATATATACTTACACACACACATAGAACAATAATTATCTAGAGAGAGAATACTAATTCTCTATTTGAAAGGCAAAGCACCATGATATTAACCAGTTTTCTCATAGATGTATCTTAAAGTGTGATGCTAATGAACTAGTACGCTATTGATGCATTGACCATGTGCATTAGAATCATCAAGGCTGTATACTAAAAAAGCAGTCTCAGAACTACCAAATTAGATGTTCTGGGTGAGGCTCAAGAATCTGCATTTTAAAAAAGAGGTATTCATGTGGATGGAACTAGAAGGTATTATGCTAAGCGAAGTAAGTCAGAAAAAGATAATCATCATATGATCTCACTCATAGGTGGAATTTAAGACACAAAATAGAGTATCTTAGGGGAAAGAAGGGAAAAATAAAGTAAGACAAAATCAGAGAGGGAGACAAACTATAAGAGACTTAACTACAGGAAACCAACTGAGGGTTGCTGGAGGGGCGGTGGGTGGGGGATGGGTAACTGGGTGATGGGCACTGCGGAGGGCACCGATGGAATGAGCCCTGGGTACTATATACAACTAATGGATCACTGAACTCTCCCTCTGAAACTCAACACACCATATGTTAATTAATTAAATTTAAATAAGATTAAATTAAATCGAAAAAAGAGGTACTCAAAGTTTACAAATGACTACAGGTAGCAGATTTCTTTTCTTCTTCTACACACAAGTCTGTCCCACAGTTTTCTACAGATGGCATGTATTACTTTTATAATTGGGGGAATGGGGAAAACGGGAAGTTGTTTCATTTTGTTTTCATAAAGGCAGGTGGATGGTGAAGGAGGGCAAAGAACTTATTTCTCTTCTTTCTACCGCCCAAGTGTCTACAGAGGATGAGAAGGGGCTGCATCTGGTCCTTGGCGGATACCAGGCCTCAGAGCATGGCTCGGGCCTGAGACACCACAGGTACTTTCCCATCTGGTGTCTTCCATCACTAATGGGAAACTACCGAAGCACCAGCCTCAGTTCTTCATTTAGCCAGTGCTAAATGCTCTGGGCTGTTACGGCTCTCCCCATCTTCCCATACTGCCTGTCGGAAAAGGCCATTCTCCAGTCCTGGACCCTGGAGGCTGCAGTATCCAGTAAAGGCAGGTAGAAGGAGAATGTGAGGGAAAAATAGTCAGTGAAGAGTCATACTGCTAAGGAGGGCAGCACATACATATCTTTATATTTACTCATCCATGGGTTCAACAATCATGGGCAGGGGAAGTACGTGAAGTATGACACATGTGAAGTCCTAGTCCCGTCACTTACCAGCAAGCTCTTTAACCCCTCTAAACCTTGGATTGCTCCTCCATAAAACAGAACAAATAATATTTCCTTTCACAGTGTTACTATACTGGATAATGCGCATCTATTACCATGCATATCTATTACTATTACATCATCTAGTACCCACCAGACTAGAGCTTGAGGGCACAGAGATAAAACAAAACACTATGCACACCCTTCAAGAATGCTATTTACAACTTCTTTTTTTAGGAAAAGTGTATAAATAGGTCAATAATTCTAATAACTTTCTAACCAAAGGAAGACTTTCAAATGAATCAACTTGATAACTGAAGCAGCTCAATTCTCTGCTTCAGTTGGGTGCTTAAACACTGTCCTAGAGAACACTTCTGTCCTGGGGCAAGGCAAGGACAGCATGAGGCTTGGCTTCCCCCTGGGAAACAACAGGACACTAACAACAAGAATTCAAATAGGTTTTGCTTATATCCATTACTCTTTGTACATGCAAAACCTATCATTTTTTAATGAGTCTTTTTATAAAAATTTTATTATTTTTTAAAAGATTTTCTTTTTTTTAAGATTTTATTCATTTTGTTTAAGAGAGAGAGAGAGAAAACACAAGCAGGGAGAGGGGCAAAGGGAGAAGCCGACTACCCACTGAGTGGGGAGGCTGACACAGGGCTTGAATCCAGGACCCCGACCATGACCTGAGCCAAATGTACACAGTTAACTGACTGAGCCACCCAGGCACCCTAAAACCTATCATTGTAACAAGAGTCTGATTAGCACAGGAGAGTGAAGGACTGGGCTATGTTCCATGTCAATGATATCAGCTACTAAAATGGACTGGAAAGTTCTCTTGCAGTTATAAAATGCTATGTAAATGCTAAGTAAAAATAAAATAATTCTCAGATCTATTTAATTTCATGTTGTTAGACAACTCTCTTGTTTTAAACTTAAGTAAGAACACCTTTAGAAACCGAATACAGGGAAAAAAAAAAAAAAACAACTCGATATGTTTCAGGCAGTGTTAGTATGGCTAAATCCCATCTTTAATCCCACTCCAATCTGAGAGAATAACATGAGCCACTTGACCTGAGTTTAAGGCACTTTTCTTGAGAATAACTTCTCGTAACATTAGTATGATTTCATGATACACAGCTGTGTTTCTGTTCGTTTCGAGCACATAAGCCATAGGAAACAAGGAACAGCACATGTTAGATGGAATCAATATTAATAGAGAGAGTGGCTGTTATTAACTGCATAATGAGACATTAGTTGGATTGAGTTTAGCATGTTATGTTTTTGGTTCAATGCTTTCTGAGATGCTGGGCAGGGGGAAGGAAGGGAAAGAATCAATGTGCTTTCTGAGCTTGTTTCCTCTGGGTATACTAAGAAAGATAACAGCACACTCACTTCACAGGAGAGTTGTAAGTAACCCAGAATACCTTCAGTTTCTTAAAAATCCCGGGAATGGACACAGACGTGCATACACACATACCTGATTAACTACATCTTTCAATTTTCCTAAAGTCTAATATATATATAAGAAATCTACAGACAAAAACCCTACTTGGTACAATAAATGTTTCTGAAAAGTATGACCGAAAAAAAAAGTGTTTATAAACTGGACCATATCACACACATTGGGATGCCTTATTATTTAAAAGACTACTTTCAATTAAATAAACTAAAGATTGGTATTAAAAATACTCTCTGCAGGAGCGCCTGGGTGGCTCAGTGGGTTAAGCTTCTGCCTTCAGCTCAGGTCATGATCTCAGGGTCCTAGGATCGAGCCCCGCACCAGGCTCTCTGCTCAGCAGGGAGCCTGCTTCCCCCACCCCGACCCCCACCCCCACCCCATCTAGCTCTGCCTGCCTCTCTGCCTACTTGTGATCTCTCTCTCTCTTTCTCTGTCAAATAAATAAATAAATAATCTTTTAAAAAATACTCTCTCTGTTATATAGAAAGTTCTAATCCCTGGAGATACGTATCCTTTAAAACAGGGCTCACCATAGCAACCTGCATGTACACAACTTAACCTGTGCCTTATTTCCCAGCCACCGCTGGCCCTGTTCTTCTTCTCAGGCTCACCCCTAGTGGCTGGGATTTGGTGTCTCCTGCTATTCCTCTGGTTTTATAACTCAACCCATTTCTGTCCCATGGCATGAGCCTTGATCGTCCTCGTAAATCCCGACTAGAACTCCTCTCACTCTCTTGGCCCTTGCAGGAACCCTACCCTCTGAGGCAGCCTCAGGATACCTTTCCTCTCCCCTGCTCCTTCTAGACTTATTTACAAGGGCTCTTCTGATTATTTACTGAAAGGAATGAAAAAAAAATCAAAACGAAAGAGAAGGAACATCACCAGATCACCAGGGTCAGCACAACCTCTAGTCACGCCAGACCCACTGAATCAGCAACTGCGGGGGTGGGCCCAGCACTCTGCAGTTTAGAGGTCCTCCAGGTGATTTTTATGAACACTAAAGGTTAAGAACAACTGGTCTGGAAGAAAAAAGGGCACCTGACAAATATTTTGGACAAAATGAGGCTTCTCATTAAGAAAAATTAATAATTAATGACACAGAAGAATGTCCAAAATATTCTATGTACTAAAACCATAAGTGCAGTATAATTCTTATAAAATATCTTAGAAGTATATTTCCACATGGAAAAATGTCTAGAAGGTTACACACCAAATTGTTAATAGTGGTTAGCTTGGGGAAAAGCCATTTGACTTTTCCCTTATGGATTTCTGTATTTTCTAATCTATAATTTTCCTAATATTTTCCTATAATAAATAATTTTCCTATAATTTTCTAATCTATAATTTTCCTAATTTTAAAAAATGGTTAATGTAGTCATCTTCCACTCCTCTCTGACAAAACTCAGAGGTAAACATTAACTCAGTCCCCAACAGATTTCAGTGTCTGGACTGATGAAGTTTTGTGAAGCTTTAGGGAATTCTAGAGGAAGTGAGGCAGAGATAGTGCTCAGTGCTTCATGACTCAAATCAGTGTTTCTATGAAAAGCTCCTGTGTCTGGAAATGACAGGTCATAAAGCCTGAGAGATTCTGCCCTTCTTAAATAGGCCAACTTAACAAAGAGATGGTGGAGTTCTGAGGGAAAGCAGAACAGATTAAAAACTTCCCTTGGAAGACAATTATTTGTTGCAAAAATTATGTATATAGCGTCCCATTTTCCACCACCCCACTCCCCAGCCCTGTTTATGATCTCGCAGTCATTCTGCAATTACCTTAGTCCTTCCTCAACCTGGCTCCAGGTATACAGTATATGCATATGGCAGACCAGAACGGGGTCTGAAAATAAAGGAGACTGGTAGAAATTCTCCAGAACAAGATAAAGAGAAGAGAAAAGAGGTGAATGTGTATGCACATATCCAAGATCAAGTCTGGTCCTAAGAAATATTCTTTAGCTCATGATGTACCATGGGAAAATCCTGAGGTTTCTACGAGCTGTTCTCATGGGATCATTCAATTTTTTTCACCTCTGGCAAGTTTCCTATTAGAAGCACTCTGCATTCATAAAGGACCCCAAAGCACTTTACCTGTATTATCATCATGCACAGAAGCCACTCAGTGTAATCTGTATACATCCTCTTGCTCTTCACTGCCTACAAGCATATGGGTGGGGCAGAAACAGAAAATACGGTTGTCTCCTTCAGGATAGCTGTTTTGCCCCAGAAACCAGAAAAACTCAGTTAAAAAAAAAAAAAAAGCTTTCAGTAATCCTTAATAATTAACTAGTTCATCTTCACTAAAGGAAAACTACTTATACCAGGAATCTTTACTTTGAGCTAAGAAAATTGATAAAGGTTATACCAATTTTTTTCTATCAAGATACTCTCTATCTCTGGAGTTCTAACTACACCAGAAGACAAGAAATATGACCAATGTCCCAATGCTTTCAATGCTGTATGAAGAGAAAGTTATTTTGTAGAATGAAGACTGAAGCCACCTTTTGTAAAGGCTGTCATCGTGGGTCTGCCTCCTCGATAGTGCTTCAGATTAGAAAATTGGGGCACAAGGTGATTAGATGGTAGAAAGGAGAACACCAGTGCTTGGTCTGCAATGTGACATAAAAGAAAGAGTACAGGCAGTGAAGTCAATTTGAATCCCAGCTCTAAATTATACTACAGTCAGGGCAAATGGCCCTACCTCTCTAAGCCTCCATGTCCTTATCAATAAAATGGGAATAATAAGCTACTCTACCAGGTTGTTACAAAAAATCACAAGTATGTAAGAGCAGAGGGGGGAAAAGAAGTTAGTGGATTGAGAGTTTCAGTTTGGAATGACTGAAGAAGTTCTGGAGATGGATGGAGGTGGTGATGATGGCAGGACACAATACGAATACTTAATGCCACTGAACTACACATTTAAAAATGGTTAGCATTGGTGGTTCAGTGGTAGAATTTCCGCCTGCCACGTGGGAGGCTGGGGTTAAATTCCTGGCCAATGCAAATGGCAGATTCCCCACCCCCCACCCCTGCCTGCCTCTCTGCCTACTTGTGATCTATCTATCTGTGTCAAATAAATAAATAAAATCTTTAAAAAAATAAAAATAAGGGGCACCTGGGTGGCTCAGTGGGTTAAAGCCTCTGCCTTCAGCTCAGGTCATGATCCCAGGGTCCTGGGATCGAGCCCCACATCGGGCTCTCTGCTCAGTGGGGAGCCTACTTCCTCCTCTCTCTCTCTGCCTGCCTCTCTGCCTACTTGTGATCTCTGTCTGTCAAATAAATAAATAAAATCTTAAATAAATAAATAAAAATGGTTAAAGTGATAAATTTCATTATGTATATTTCACCACAATTTTTAAAAAAGATATGTACGGCTCCTAGCACAGTGTCTGGCTCTCTCAGTGAGTACTCAAGAAATGCTAGTCTTTTCCCAATATAAAGGACTTTAAATTTAAAAAAGGGGGGGGTGGGAATACAAAAAGTCAAACAAATTTGTGCTCCCTTCCCTATCTGATTGTGAGAGGCTTTGACTCTGAGGCAGAGCCAGCTGGGACCAATAACCAGTAGTGCTACAGGAGGTCTCCGGGTAGGAAAAGGGAAGCTGTGTTATGTTCAGATCCCAGTCCACCCCCACCCTGGTAGAGAGTCTCCCAGAATATCAGTCTTATAGCTCCCAACATATTTCGAAGAAAGCCAGGAAGCTGAAACCATTTCCCAGACCACACTCCAGGTCATGAGGACAAAAGCATTCACAGTGGCCACTGGTTCCTGTAAGTAGGAGAGAGACAAGACACTTGTGCTGAACACCAACTGGATGGGTCTGGAGCTTGTTCCAGTCCCCATTAAGATGATCAGTACCTTGGATGCCTTTGACTGAGTTTAATGGACACAGAAGACAGTAGTCTCAAAGGCCCGTTACAGGAGGATTAAAAATGCACTTGTCCGCAGTTCAGGGAAAACAATGATTATACGTTGTAAGTCATAGAGAATGGAAAAAACAGATGACTTATCTCCAGGCATATTAAAACATGGCTTCTGATAGGTAGGCTTAATTAGATCTCGATGCGATGTTCAGATAGATGATCACTAATATCCCTCAAACCTAGCTCAAGGAGAATGAAACACAATACCAATCAATTCCAAAACAATACTTACCTTAGGATCTGAGCTCTTGAACTTCAACCTTTCCACCAACTCTATCATAGCTGCCTTCAGTCCGCCTGAGTCTTTGCTCTAAAAGAAAGAAAAGACAGGGATCATTAGACAGAATTTTGATACTCTCTCAAACACAAACAGCATTTCATGGGACAATGAAATGGAAAGCAATTTTTTCTTCTTATTAGCCAAAAGAACTAAATGACTAAGGAAGGCTGCAATGCCCATCTTCCTCTCTCTACTGGACAAAGAGGGTCGGGGCATAAATTGCCCAGTGACCTGACAGAACTACTTGAATGAAAATTAAATGCCATTTGCACAGGCCGACTCACTGCTTCATCTCAGGGTTCAAATGTTCACTGTTGACTGTTCACTGAGTGAGGGCCGAGGCTCTGAAAAGAGATTTTGATCTAGGATGTCCATTTTACAACCTAGTAATTTTTAACTTAAACTTCTACATACCAAATACAGAAGTATGCAGTATTAAACATTCTTACAGAAATAAAAACAAAGAAAATGAAAGACTTAATTGGAAATAGTATTACAGTGTACTGGTTGAGTACAGGTTTTTGAGTCAGACATATAAGGTTTCAAAATTGGGATCTGTCATTAACTAGTGGATTAACCTTAGGTAAATTACAGACTTTCTCAAAACCTCCTGTTCCTTCTATAAAATGTGAATAATAAACAGGGTTATTTTGAGGCTTAAGTGGAACAGTGTCAAGGTATTGCCAAGTATGTGGCACATAGGAAGTGCTCAACAAATGTCTCCTCTTATAATTATTGCATTACAATGATTTTTTATTAAGATTTTATTTATTTATTTGAAACAGAGAGAGCATGTGTGCGCACAAGCAGGAAGAGCAACCGAGAGAGAGGGAGAAACAGACTCCCCACCAAGCAGGGAGCCTGATGCAGGGCCAATCCCAGGATCCTGGGATCATGACCTGAGCCAAAGAAGGCAGATCCTTAACTGACTGAGCCACCCAGGTACCCCTGTATTATAACAATTTAGAGTAGAACAGTCCAAGAGAAATGTAAGCCACAAATCCAAGCCACACAGGTAATTTTAAGTTTTCTAGTAGCCACAAAAATAAAGTGAAACTAATTCTAATAGATTTTTACTTAATTCAGTATATCTAAAATATTATCTCTGCAACATGTTATTTCAACAAGAGACATTAGATACATTTTTCATACTAAGTCTTTGAAATCCAGTGTGTATTTCACATATACACTATTCAGTTTAGACAAACCACATTTCAAGTCCTCCAAAGCTATATACAGCTAGTAACTACTGCACTGATAAAGAGAGATTCAGAGAACACACTCTAGAGCCACACAGCCTGGATTCAAGTCCCAACTCTACCACTGGTTACATGATCTTAGGCTAGTCACTTCGCCTCTCTATGCTTCTATTTCCTTATCTGTAATACGAAGCTAATAACAGTACTTACTTCACAGTGTTATGGTAAGATTAAATGAACTAATACACGTTAAGGTTCTCAGAAAAGGACCTGGAACACGGTATACGCAACAGATTCCTGAGACATTTTTATTACCTCAAAATGTTTTAAACTCCTTAAGAGTAAGAACTACAGCTTCTATCTCTGTATCTGTGCCCAGCATCAAGAAGGTTTTGAAAAAGCCTGCTGAACAAATGAGTGAATGAATACGCAATCTTAAGACATGAATGACCTAATTAGGATACATATGTGTAGCACATTCCAAAATCACATAAATTAGTTTATTTTCTTATCTCTACTCTTGTGTAGGATCTGGTAGGATCATCATCTGCATCTTACCAAGGATGATAAGGAAGCACGAAGAAGTAAAATGACTGATATTTTTATGGGGGAAAGGATAATCAACAGGTACAATATAAACAAACACTACAAATATGTGTTACTCAAAATTGGTCTCAGAATCAGTACGATTTTCCAAATTTGCAGAACCAATTCCAATTCCTCTAAAATAGGAAATTCTTACTAAGATCCTTTATGTAGATTAAAGTAGACTAAAGGCTCAGTCCTGTTTTCCCTCTAACTCCCTTTCTCTCCCAAGTTTATCCAGCAAAAGCCTGGTGTAACATGACTAGATGGGTATCTGCTTTAGATACGCTCTCCAAACACAGCATAGCTAACATTCCCATTCTAGCTGGGGTTCTAAATTTTAATAGTTTGTAGTTTTAAAATAGTGGTTTACAACTCTCCAAATTTCATCACCAATTTAAATCTTTAATCTCTGTGATCTCAAAGCAGACAGCTGGGAAAAAGAATCTGGAGGTCACATACCAGAGAGTGGGTGAGACCTGATGTACCTAAAAAAGGGTTAAGTTGCCAGACACAATCCTGCTTTTATGAGATGATCAGACAATAAAGCCTGTCTGGTGATATCATTTCTGTAACCTGCTTCTCATTGGCTGAACAAGCAGGTCACTTGTCTCTGGAAAGCTCTCTTCCCCCACACCCCAGCTGCCAGCGCCCATTTTAAGCTCTTCAGCAAGAGCCCTGATATATTATGACTTCCCCCCTGGCTCTAGAGAACAGAAAGGAATGCACCAAAACTGTGCCTTAAAACATTCAGAAAAGAAACAGAACGACGAAGGCATCCCTCAGAAGCAGACAGCACGTTTGCAGGCAGATGTGCCTTGTGTGGAGAGATAAGGGAAACCTTAGCCTTCTTTTACAAAAATACAGTGTGTCAGCAGAATCCTCCCTCCTTTTCACCAAGCATCAGCAGCACTGCCTACCCAGGGGAGAGACAGAAGATGATGCACTGATATTCTCCCTTCAGGAAATTCACCCATTCCAACCCATACCCCTGCTTTGAGAATTATTCTCAGAGATTAACTCTGGTGAGTCAGCTATACTCAGTGTCTAAAATGGGTGGTGAAGAAAACATTCTCAGTGTTTTTTTGTTTTTGTTTTTGTTTTACTCGTCAAATAAGTAGATGGTCAGAAAAGAGAGGCTTCCCTGGGCAGACCTGCCTCCAATAGCTGCAGGGCTGGAGAAAAAGTATTAAGTGGAAGACCCTGGCCCCAGAAGATTCACCTCCTTTCTTTCCCCCACACACTTTCTGCACCTCAAAAGCCTTGTATACAGATGTCACGCTAGTACACCTCAGCTGTGGGTGTGCTAAGTAGTCACCCTTGGCCACATCCAGGACCTAGTAATGCACACATCAGGGGGAGAGGCTAATGGCTTGATCCATCTTTGGGAAGACAGACTCAGAAAAAGGTTCTGCAGGCCTCGAAAGCAGGTTCAAGACATTTTGTCTGGTAATTCCTGGGTCCTGGGTACTTGGAGAGTAGTCCAGAAGGGGACGGGCATGGCCCTCTACAGGAAGGGCCCTCTAAAGCATGCAGCATAGGGCAGGGGCGCAGGGTTATCTAGGTCTAAGGTGGTCTCTGAGTTTGAGTGTCCCCAGAGCAAAGGGTGATTATTATGTTTTGTGAATTATCTGTCTGAAAAGGCAGTCATCAGCCAAAAGGTAATAACCAGAGTCAGAAATTACACCCTCATACTTCCCTACTGTGGTGGAATAGAACAATTGCTTCTGAAACCTGTGTTCTAATTGAGAGGTGGACCATGACGTAACAAAGGGCGGCTAATTCTAACCTTATAGACATTTGGTTCCATAAATGTTCAGGTTCTAATATGCCAGCCCTCGCCGCCAGCACTACGGGTGGTGAACTCCAAGTCTCCTGATAGCGCTCTTCTCCACCTCCATCCCACCACATACCTTCCAAGAACACAGGAGTTCAATGTAAACATCTTGTTTACACACCTCTTTCCTGCCCTGAAAGAGTGTAGAATAAAAAGAAACAAGTGCTATGTTGTGACACCCACCTCTCAGAGTCTGATTAATCTGTGAAGATGTAGCATGCTTTACAAAAGCCAACTCCTAGGGACGAGTTGTAACAAAGCCAAAGAAAGGACAAAATGCCTTACACTTGAAATTTTATTCTTTATTCTCCAAAGCACTTTTATATGCTCTTTCACTGGCATTTCAGGATAAACCTAAAAACTTAGGGTATTCACACTTCACAGCCGAGAAAATGGCTCATGGAAATCAAATGAGGAACCTACAAATCACAGGACTCATACACACTGGCAATTCGCAATTACACAGTAACTAAGAGGTGGTGTGTTCTCACTTTACACTGGTCAACAATGGCTCTGTGGAAGTCAAATGATTCCCGGCCAAATCACAAAGCTAGTCAGTCAGGATCAAAACCAGGATCAGAACTATCCAAATGAAAAAGATTTACAATACACACAACAGAAGAGACTGGTGTCAACAACACATAAGGAAATACAGAAAGGAATTCTTATAAATAAGAAAAAGTCAAATAAGCCCAAAAGAAATCCGAACATAACAGAAATGCAGAATGGCTAAGATATATATTAAAAGATGTAAAAAAAAATGCTCAAACTTACAGCAATTAAGATATTTCTTAATCATCTTGAAAAAAAGTTCTGATCGGATATCAACTGATGAAGGGCTTTGGAGAAACTAGGGACCTCCATATGTTGCGGATACAAAATGATGAAGCTACTTTTGAAATCAAATACCTGGCCAGTCCATTTCTCTCTTTATCCCCTAAAGAAAACCCAGCTCCTGCGTCAAGGAGGCACGCACAGACATATTCATGGTAGCACTGTCTGCAGTACCGAAAAAACTGGAAACATTCTAAACATCCATTAACAGTGGGTGGCTAAGTAAACTCTGGAATTAGCAAAGTGTGGAATATAATCTAGCAAATAAAAAGAATGAAGTAGATCTGTTTTGTGCCTGTATACAAGGCAAGAAATAATGATTTTTTTTAAACTTGCAAAAGGATACCTACTACAAATATAATTAGAAAAAAAAAAAAAGCAGAACTGTTACTCTCCATGGATGCTATATACGTATGTAAAAGACCTGAAAGAAATGATTGGAGGGGCACGCCTGGGTGACTCAGTGGGTTAAGCCTCTGCCTTCAGCTCAGGTCATGATCTCAGGGTCCTGGTGTATAGAGCCCCACATCAGGCTCTCTGCTCAGCAGGGAGCCTGCTTCCCCCTCTCTGCCTGCCTCTCTGCCTACTTGTGATCTCTCTCTCCGTCAAATAAATAAATAAAGTCTTTGGGGGAAAAAAAAAAAGAAATGTTTGGAGGGACTGGTATTGCAGAGTAATAGGAAGGGTCTTGGACTTAGATAAAGGTGGTCCTACTGTCTAAGATTTAGAACACACAAAGCTGGGAGTGAGCAAGGGAGGACAGACCTACAGCTTCTACAGTGCCTGGCTACGTGAGTTCGCTTAAATAAATACTGGGGCACTGTTCCCTTTACACTGCAAACATATGAACCAGCAGGTACAAGAGAGAGTTCTTTACCTGGTGTTTATGTACAGATTTCAGGGAGTTTAAAACCCCTAAAACTGTATACAAAATTTAGAATGTACATGCACTTTTCTTAGGAAAGAGACATTACTTTTCCTCTGAGTACCAAAACAGTTTAACTTTCCATGTTAAGACAACTGCATCCAGGGGCGCCTGGGTGGCTCAGTGGGTTAAAGCCGCTGCCTTCGGCTCAGGTCATGATCCCAGGGTCCTGGGATCGAGCCCCACGTCGGGCTCTCTGCTCAGCAGGGAGCCTGCTTCTTTCTCTCTGCCTGCCTCTCTGCCTACTTGTGATCTCTGCCTGTCATATAAATAAATAAAATCTTTAAAAAAAAAAAAAAAAAAAAAAAAAGACAACTGCATCCAGAGAAAAAACACCCAGGCTCTACTCCTACTTCCGCCTCTATCTATGTAAGCCTGGAAAAAGTCATTTTGTATCTTTGGATTTCTATTTCTCAATCTGTGAAAAAAGAAAATGGACCAAATCAGAATCTACAGATTTGTAGCCTGCAGCCTACAGAACTTTTTTTTTCCCCTGGACTTATAGAGTGTTATCCCACACAGCATACTGGGAATTTTAAATAAGTTGCCAGCATTTAAAAATCAGGAGATATGACCTAACAGAAAAGATTTCCAGCTTCTTTTGAAAATCTGAAAGATCAGACTATACTGGGCTCCCATTCCCAATGGCAGCAACTGGCAGAAGCTAAGCCGACAGCTACCTACTTTACAGCAGGTGCGCTCTCTCCAGTTTGCCACGGTTACCCGGGTTTGCTTCTTGCATTTCCACTACCTTTCCACTCTCTGCAGGCATCTGACGTTGCTATCCCTGGAAGTAACACTCTGAAGGTTTTATACCTTTAAGGGTTCTTTTTTTTTTTTTTTTAAAGATTTTATTTATTTGACAGAGATCACAGTAGGCAGAGAGGCAGGCTGAGAGAGGGGAAGGGAAGCAGGCCCCCTGCTGAGCAGAGAGCCCGACGTGGGACTCGATCCCAGGACCCTGAGATCATGACCTGAGCCGAAGGCAGCGGCTTAACCCACTGAGCCACCCAGGCGCCCCCTTTAAGGGTTCTTATATTTGAACTCCAAAAACCTGGGATGTCTCTCTTCAAAGGGGTTGAGTACACCTCATAAACATATGTCCATCCATTTACCCCCAAAACAAAAAAGTAGTACAGTTCATTTTAATGTAAACGTCCTTTGAAAATGTGTGAGGAACGGAAACAAAGGTGGAATATGGTAGATGAAAGCGGCATCAGAACAGGAAGTGTCGGGACCCCTGGGTGGCTCAGTTGGTTAAGCAGCTGCCTTCGGCTCAGGTCATGATCCCAGCGTCCTGGGATCGAGTCCCACATCAGGCTCCTTGCTAAGCAGGGAGCCTGCTTCTCCCTCTGCCTCTGCCTGCCATTCTGTCTGCCTGTGCTCGCTCGCTCTCCCTCTCCCTCTGACAAATAAATAAATAAAATCTAAAAAAAAAAAAAAGAACAGGAAGTGTCTTTTGACTTTTGTCTCTTGACAAGAAGTATCTCTGTAGGTTTATGGGAGTTAGTCTAATCTAATGCCAATAACCAGCTGGGCACCAAAAGAACAGTAATTTGTCCATAGAACTGTAAATGTTAATCACTTAAACATCCTAAACTGGCTCCTAAAGATTGAATTCTGTATTATAAAAAATCAGAAGATGCTGCATTCAGAAAGAATACTGGCTGGCTGTTTTGGTTTTTTTCCTGTTCCACTGGCCTTGTGTTGATAACATACTTTATAAAAAAAAAAAAAAAAAAAAAAAAAAAAAAAAAACACAAACAAACAAACAAAAAAAACGCAACTTCTTTACAAAAAAGGTTTTTTGGGGGGAAACAGTGGAAAAGGCCCAAAAGATAGAATATACAAGTCCTCCTAAGGAATCAAATCAGAAAGCTAAGGCCTTGTCAAAAGAAAACGAAACTGAATTTCTTTATCCCCATGTCATGTATAAAAATTCTTTACCAATATTTTTTTTTTGGTACTTGTTTTTCCAGCTCCAAGTCCATTCCTATGTCAGGCAACTACCTTTATACAGTTGCTCAGATCCGAAATCATTTTTGGTTCTGAGAAACCCATCACCAAGTCTTTCTCAAGCTAATTCAAAAACACATGCCACCTCCAACTACTCATCATTCCTCACTGGTACTACTCCCCAGGCCGAGCAACAGCACTATTCTCGTTCTTGCCACCCTACCAGCCACCTCCACACAGAATTTCACCAGAGTAAAACTCTAAGAATGTAAGTCACATCCCTCCCTCCCTTGCTTAAATAGTCTGTGGCTACTCAGAATAAAATCCAAAGTCCTCATCACAACGTACTAGGTAATCTGACCCCAACTACTAATGCCTCATCTCCACCCTTACTAAGTTATCCTCCAGCCATCCTTTTTATCTCCCAGCAGCTCACTTCATCTCAGACCCTCTTCACAGGTCATTCCTTCCATTTGGGCCACAATGCCCCCAGAGCTTCCCATCACTGGCTTTAACTCTACCCAAGTCACTCAAACAACTCCTCCTCACAGCCTTAAATAGCTCCCCACTCCTTCCCCCATCCCAGTCATTCTCCTCCTCCTTCCCCTAGTTTGTTATTCGTGTATTTATCTTATCATCATTTGAAATATAATTTACTGTTGAACTTCCTTATGTCTGTTTTGCTTATATGATATAAGCTCTAAGAAAACAGGAATTTAGAATTACTCATTGGTAAATTCCCTACTGCTCCAAATACTCTACCTGATTGAATGAATGACTGAATCAAAGAAAAAATCATCATGCTACTAACTTCGAACACTATATAAAAATACCTTAATACTCTGCCTCAAAGAACTATGGTAAAAATTGGATGAGGTAACATGTAGGAAGCTTATAGTACAGAACCTGGCACATACTAAGCTCTCAGTAAGTTTTAGTTATTACTGTTGTTGTTATTATTAATTGAATAACAACATATTGGGGCACTACTAAGTACCAAGTACTGAGCTAGAGAAGGGATGAACAGAAAAAAATGACTAAACAGTCTGTTATTAATCAAAATACTTTGTAAAATATCTAGGAAGAAAATTTCAGGTAGAAAAGAAACAGTTTTAGAATATTCAGAAAGTATCTATTAAATACTTTCATATGGAAGGTAAACATCAGAAGACTGTTAGCACAACTTTAAAGTTTAGATATAAGTGCGAATAATTTAAATGGGGGAGTAGAGTCAACATGGGGGTGGAAAGAACATGTACTTTGGCATCGACCTGGGATTAAACTCTAGTCCTCCTACTTACTAGCTAGGTGACCTACCAAAAAACTCAACCTCTTTGAGCATCAGTTTCCTCATCCGTAAAATGAGAATCATAGTAACACAGTGTATTATGGGAGTTGTACTGAGGTCAATGGAAACAATGAGTGAAAAGCACCTGAACTAAAACCACTCAATAAGTATTTTTACTATACTCTCATCACTGTAAAGAGCCTCAAAATCCAACAGCAGACAGAGTTTCTAGATTGTCTTAGTTTTATAACCTCAGCTGAAGACCAGTATTTTCATACTTCATGCACGTGAAGTCAGAGTTTACCACTCAACACAGGTTACACCAGCATTCATACTGACCCAAAGGACAGAGAGAACAACAGAGGGGTGTCTATAATCTCTCTCCCCATGACTACCTACTGGAAAGAAAATGGAGGCTATTTCCTAACCAGAAAATAAAGAGCGTATTGCCCCTGCCTCCCCTCTGCTTCTATAAAAATTTCCCACAGTTCAGAATGTAAAACAGAATTTAAAGAGGACAACCGGCAAGACTTGTGAACCTAAAATTAGACCTACCAGCTGTGTTTTGGTTAGCTAGTGCATAAGGCACCAGCAGGACACGGACACATACAGGAGCCTCTTCTCAAAGACAACTTTTTCACCAGCCTATCTACCCACCAGAATAAAGCAGGCAGAAGGAGCAGAAGGAGAGGGGGCTGAACACTTTTCACCCAAAGAAACTTGGTGTCCAGAATGTCTACTGCTGCCAGACTAACTGGTTTGGAACTGAACTCAGAATAGAACCTTAGATGGCTTTATAATGGTACTAAGAATGAGCCACCAACAGCTGAGGGCTCATTATCTTCCAGGCACTATGCTAAGCTCCTTACATGTATGATCTTTGTTCCTCACTATAACCGGACAAGGAGAAGCAATTATTATGCCAATGTTACAAGTGAGGAAACCAAGACTCAGAGAGGCTGAGTGAATTACCCAACATGACACAGCTAATAAGTACTCAAATTCATAGATTGCAAAGCCAACTAATTCAAGATTGCTTGGTCCTTTATATTCATTCTCCCATTTTTCCTTAGCAACAGACACCAGCTTTTAGCTGGACGTAGTATAGCCTGGAGAAAAGACTGTTTCCTAGCCTCCCTTTCAACTAGATAAGGCCACAGGACTGACTCTAGCCTATGAAACATAAGCAGCAACATATGCAACTTCTGGGGGGGTTCCTTAAAACAGAAGGGTGTGCCCTTCTCCACTTTCCTATGCCTACTATCCTGGAACTTGGACGTGCTGGCTCAACTCCAGCAGTCAACTTGGTCCATGTCAAGCGCTACACCTTAAGGGTAGCAGAGTGGATCTAGAAAGAACCTAGATTCCTATTAACGTCACACTTTCTCCACACCAGCCTTAAACTGCTTATATACAGACTTCATTTACAGAGAGAAATGAATATCTTGTTTGAGTTTCTATTATTTTGGATTTTTCCAAATTATTTCCTTGTATTAGATGCAGGTGAACTAATGTAAACATTGAAACACTAAATGATTATGCAATACTGTCTCTTTCAGTTCATCAACACCCTGGGACTAGATGATATATTTCATTTCATATATTCACCAAATATTCCATGTACATCTACTACTCAACAGGCACTGTGCTAGGTACTGGGAACATAAAGATAACTTACAGTAGTGACCCCAGAAGAGTTTATAACCCATGTCGGACATGGAAAGAAGTAACATCCATAGAGTATACTGGAACTAATGCTACAGTGAATGTGTATAGGCTGTTGCTATGGGAACACAGGAGGGCTATCTAACAGTCTAGTTTGTATTTACCTAGTAAAATCCTACCCATCTGGTCCACCTTGAATACCATTCCTGCCACAAAATCTTTCCTGATTCCATGTTCTCACCCGAAATTAATTTCTCTTTTCTTTGAGCCCCGCATAGCTTGATGTTTTTACTGCTCCTCTATGTACACACAAATAAGCACTTGAAAAGACTATCTTTCCTATTAGACTATAAGCTTCCTGATGTCAAAAGCTTTTCTTTATTCTCCATATTCATCACACAGCTCAGGACAAATGCTCAAAAGTTATTCAGATAAATAACATTAACTTAAACTATCAGACTTGAACGTTAACCATATAGCTTGTAACATTAAAATGAATATTTTCTCTAATACTCTATTGAAATTAAAAGCAGATTACACTGCTACCTGCTCAAAAACTAGCTAAACACATCCGAAGTGAGTTTAATATATAATTAACGTTCAACAAGAATATGGTTATCTGGCCTATAGTATGGATTGAGGCTTTAGCATATTTGAAGGAATTTTTTTTTAATTCTTATTCATTTTGTGACATCTGTAAAGGACATCAATATTAATATTTTTTCTTTGATGCCATGTTGGCTTGATCCCTATGACAGTGATACACACACAACCAAAACCAAAAATAAAACACACATACAAAGGATTTAAGTCCCCCGGGGCCAGGGTTCTGTGTTTCCTATCACATTCTCCTCTCTACCCCACATATCAGGACCAAAGCTTTTATTTTTATTTTTTATTTTTTTTAAAGATTTTATCTATTCACTTGACAGAGAGAGATTACAAGTAGGCAGAGAGGCAGGCAGAGAGAGAGAGGAGGAAGCAGGCTCCCTGCTGAGCAGAGAACCTGATGCGGGACTCGATCCCGGGACCCCGAGATCATGACCTGAGCCGAAGGCAGCGGCTTAACCCACTGAGCCACCCAGGTGCCCCAGGACCAAAGCTTTTGTTCCACCCGATCCTTGTATATCTTCTGTCCTCTCCTCAGAGAGTCCATGAACACCTGTGCTCCTACCTGCCACACAAGAGCAGACTGTGGCTCTGGATAGTAAAAGAACCAACTGGGACAGGAATATGAAACTGAGCTGGTCATCTCAGACTGAACTGTAAGTTCAAGCAGAAGACACACTGAGCACTGACACAGATTCACCTCTGGCTTCCCAATCTTGGGTCAGATGCAAGGGAGGAGAAAAGGTACACCCATGAATAGACAGGGCAACTTCTGTATTGTGGGCTGTAGTCCAGAAAAGCTGGTGCCACAGGCACACGGTCCTTTATTTGCAGAGGGGTTTAAGAATAGTAAGACTACTCATCAGCAACCTTACCCTGAAAAGCAATAATCTAGTAATATATAATCCCCATTAACCCATTCTGTTTTGATCAAGAGGTCGGGAAGAGAAAAAGGTGGCACTGGATTCTTGGGGGAGAGAGAGGGAAAAGCTTGGACCTTTTCTCGGGAGTCAGCTGTTAAGACTCCTGGCTAAGCTCTCCCACCTTCCAACTATGACCCTGGGAAAGTTATGTGATCTTCCTATGCCTCAGTTTCCTTCCTCCTTAAAATAGAGATAATAATAAAATGTACCTCAGGGCACCTTGGTGCACAGTTGGTTAAGTGTCTGACTCTTGGTTTCAGCTCAAGTCAAGATGGCAAAACTAAGCCCCGCATTGGCTCTGTACTCAGTGCGGAATCTGCTTGACATTCTCTCTCCCTCTTGCCCCTCCAGCTCGTGCTCACACGTGTGCTCAATCTCTCTCATATAAATAAATCTTTAAATAAAAATAAATAATGGGCCTCTAGGATTGTTAGAAGGATCAAATTAATACTACGATAAAGAGCTCAGAACAGTGCCTACCCATAAGTAAGATATAATAAGTGCGAGCTATTAATCTGTTCCGGCTCGCAGACACGACCCAAGATAGTGATCTTGATAGCCTGCACCCTTAACTCTGTGGTCTTCCTCCCCCAAACCACTAACTCTAGTCTAATCATGAGATGAACACAAGACGAATCTCAATAAAAGGACCTTCTACAAAATACCTGATAAATCCCAGAGATTTTGATTTAACTGGCAGGGATGGGGCCAGTCACAGATATTTTCTGAAGAATTACCCTTCACAGATTATTCAGAAATGTGATACCAAGGTGAGAAACACACGTTTACTTTGCTGACCTCACCTCCTACTCCTCTTTCACGCCCTCCTACTTCATAATGACCTTTTTGTTGCCCCTCCAAAACCCAGAGTTCACCTCCACCTTAGAACCTTTGCATTCACGGGGTGCCTGGGTGGCTCAGTGGGTTAAGCCTCTGCCTTCGGCTCAGGTCATGATCTCAGGGTCCTGGATCAAGCCCCGCATTGGGCTCTCTGCTCAGTGGGGAGCCTGCTTCCCCACCCTCCCCACATGCCTCTCTGCCTACTTGTGCTCTCTGTCTGTCAAATAAACAAATATAATCTTTAAAAAAACAAAACAAAACAACTTCTCATTCACTATTCTTTCTGCCTTAACCACTCTTCTCTCGTGTTTTTTTTTTTAAAGATTTTATTTATGTATGTATTTGACACAGAGAGAGAGAGAGTGACGGGGGAGAGAGTGCACATGAGCCGGGGCAGAGGAAGAGGGAGAAGCAGGCTCCACGCTGAGCAAGGAGCCCAATTAGGGACTCGATCCCAGGACCCTGGGATCATGGCCTGAGCCAAAGGCAACTGCTTAACTGATTGAGCCACCCAGGTGTCCCTCCCACAATTTTTCTTAAGTTTTAGATTATAAGGTATAACTTTAATAATGGAGATTGTACAGAGTCTATACTTGAACAGGGCACAATGAGACAGCTTTTCTCCTGTGTTTAATCTTGCAGAAGCCCTCCAGGCCCTCCCCACAAGCTCATACTCCCTCCACAGGGTAGTACTGTCACCTGTGCTAACAGAACATTACAATTCCTAGAATTGTGTTATTCTTCTCACTTTAAGAGCCGACTATCCTTTTATGAAAAGTTGCAAGAACCAAAGCAATTATCTCTGCTACGAATCACTGAACTTTGCTTAAGCAGTACTCAACAGCAAAGCAAAAGAAGTTTTCCTAGATCTTTGCTAGATCTCTTGAATTCAGGTCTCTGAGATCTGAAAATCATATGCTCAGAGATGCTTCCCATGACTACCTCATCAAAATGTAGTCTGCTATGCCACTGCCCAGCCACTCACTCCCTCACTACTCCGACTTGCTGATTTCATAGGACACACTACCATCCCAAATTACCTCTCTTTTTCCCCAGCTAGAGGGTGAACTCCATGAAAGTTAAGGCCCTCTCTGTCCTCTTCACTGTATTAACTTCAAGACTCATCACAGCTTAAGGAAGTACATTCTGAAGGGTAGACTCACATGAGCAATCCCAGAACTGCAGGCCTCTCTCATAAATCTTTCACAGAACCATACGGGGCTGCTCCAACTGACAGGAAGCCATTCCCTTTACCTTAGTCTTAGTTTGTCTTATTCTAAACAAATAAGTAAGACACAGAAACATTCTGTGGCCAGTGCTTCATGGTTTTATTAGAAGATAACCCAACCCTTCAGACAATTAAAAATAATATCAATAGCCACATTTTGGCAGACCTTCAACCTTCTGCCCCCCTACCAGAGCTGCTTCTTACGAGCAGACTAACAGCCAGTCATAGACCATTACAGGATGCGGCACTGACATACCTAGAGCCACAGCTGTTCGGAGCACATGCCTGGATCCTTCTAACCCCCCTGCTTCTAGTGCTCCCTCACTAGCTCTTCTCTGCAGTTGTTCCCCATGCCCTTAACCAAACATTCTTCTCCCCAAATAACCACCTTAAAGGCACACTCGAGGGCAAAGGGTGTGGCTTCAAACCCTTCAGATCTATCCATAATAGAGCCATGTTAAGAGCTCCACAGATGCTCACAAGCATTTGCTGGGAACTCTGACGACCACTTGTCCCTTAGCCATTTTATAACTCTGCCTTTCCTTCCGTGATTCTATAGTGCACAAGACAAATACTTTTCAAATCACAGGACATACCCATTAATGTGCAATATAATCAGTTTAGTGCAAGAATCTAGAAGTTTTTAACAGGATAGAACAAAAACAGAAAATATCATATCTCGTAAGACAGTGTTCCATTTGAGTTCTTTAAAAGTGTGTGTGTGTATAAACAAAGCTACAATGTAAAATATACCTCTCTCATTGTAGATTAAGTTCAATTTTTTTTTAAAACTACTAGTCTAGAGTTCTGAGAACATCTAATTGCACTTTTATTGTTCAACAAAAATGACTCATTAAGTAGCTATGACTGCAAATCCCCTTGACAATATAAGAATTTCCTTATGAATAAATCCATAAGCCAGATCAAGTTCCTTTGTCAGACCCAATGACCCATTTTCAGAGCCAGAAATTATGGTAAGAGAAACCTGCATATCTGAATGGGAGGTTATATAACTCAGAGAGGTCATAATTTGGGCTGTATAACTCTATTTCTATGATAAAGCTGGAACACATGTTAGTTCAAATCTGGATCCACAAAATCCTTGGAGACAGAATCCTCTCGAGCAAAGAATAAATAAATACAGCATAGGAGGAGAGGCAGGACTTTAAAAGTCATTCCGGGGTGCCCGGGTGGCTCAGATGGTTAGGTGTCTGCCTCCAGCTCAGGTCACGATCCCAGGGTCCTGAGACCGAGCCCTGCATCAGGCTCTCTGCTCAGCAGGGAGTCCGCTTCTCCCTCTCTCTCCCCACTGCCAGCCCTGCTTGTGCTCTCCCACTCTCTGTCAAATAAATAAATAAAATCTTAAAAAAATAAAACAAAGTAAAAGTCACTCCAAGGATTAAGTGTTAATTTTGTCCTTTCAAAGTGCTCACCATGGTTCTTTTGGCCCAGCCGTCAGGTCCCTCTTTCCATACAGTCACCTTGGTTCTCTGTCCATTCTGAAGTTTGCTTTACTCTAAGTAAATCTGGCAACAATTTGGCCTTCCTCCACCAATACCAGCCACTCACAACCCAGTTAGGCATGAAGCTATCTAAACATGTATGTTTAGGGGCGCCTGGGTGGCTTAGTGGGTTAAGCCTCTGCCTTCAACTCAGGTCACAATCACAGGGTCCTGGGATCGAGGCTCGCATTCTCCTCCTCCTTGGGCTCTCTACTCAGCGGGGAGCCCGCTTCCCCCTCTCTCTCTCTCTGCCTGCTTGTCTGCCTACTTGTGATCTCTGTCAAATGGATAAATAAAATCTTTTTTAAAAAAGTATGTTTAACCAGACTCCTCATATTAGTACATAGAAACAGCAGCTAACTTACATTGTAACTGAGAACTTACAATGTGTTAAGCGTTGTTCAAGTGGCTTATCACAAACGAAACCATTTTATCCACATGAAAATCCTGTTTCATTTCATAAATTCATACCCATTTCAGATATATGGGAATAAGGCCAAAATGTTATATAGCTTGCTCAATGTCAAAAAGCAAGTGGCAGAGCTAGGGTACTTTCTGTCACTTTCTAACCCTGCACTGTTTCATTTTTTTCTTTTTAACACTTGTACATGTTTATTTGCTAATTTATTTTTCTCTATTTCCTTCTAGTACAATGTAAGCTCCAAAAGAACTAGGGACTTTTTCCATTCTGCTCACTCTTATATCCCAAGTGCTAGAAGCTCCCATGTATGTATGGCCAATACTCCATACATACTTGCTGAATGAATGCAACGTAACAAAGACCCTGGTCCCTCACCATCATCATGCCAGGCTCCTAATATTCCAGGAGCCTTACTCTCTTCCAATAAGCAAATGTACACTGGTCTCAAAACATTTGAAACCAGAATGAACTGAAATTAATTAAAGCTGCAACCAAGCTCTGATCAAGCACCAATCATTACTGGATCAAAATAATCAGCCTCTCATCCTAGCTGCCTAATAGAATACACGGCATACCCTTTCTGAGGGGGAGAAAAGAAAATAGTACTCTAGTGTCTACAGTTCTTTTAAACACAATGTGTAGTATTGGATGAAAAATTATGAGACATGAAAAGAATCATGAAAAGGTAACATAAAGCCAAACCCCAAAAGATTCAAAGAAATAGAGCTTTAAAAAATAACCAAATAACCATTCTAGAGTTGAAAAATACAGTATCAGAAATTAAGAATAAAACGAATGATGTACAATGGAGTTATTTGTAGCTGTAAAAAAAATAGATAAATAAATAAATAGATATATCTATGGAGTGATTTCCAAGACACACTGCTAAGTGAAAAAAGCAAAGTAAAAAAGAGAATTTGTATCACCCCAAACCCCATTAATTTCAGTTTCACCATGAGGAAAACATCAGACAAATCCAAACTCAGAGACATTCTACACAACACTGGACTAGCACTCCTCCAAACTATCAAGGTCATCAAAGGCAAAAAAAAAAAAAAAAAAAAGGTAATGTGACCACAGGATCCTGGTACAGAAGTTATTAGAGGAAGATCTGGTGAAATTCTAATACTATCCATAGTTTAGTTACCAATACCGTTTCAATGTTGACACAGTAAGAGTAAAGGAGGGGCGTGTGGGTGGCTCAGTTGGCTGAGCAGCTACCCTCAGCTCAGGTCATGATCTCAGGGTCCTGAGATCGAGTGCCACATGGGGCGATTGCTCAGTGGGGAGAGGGCTTCTCCCTCTCTCTCGTTTGTGCTTGCTCTCTCTCTCTCAATATAGATAAATATTTTAAAAAAGAAGACGAGTACATGAAGCAGCTCTTGATCTGAGGACATTACTGATCTGCATTAAACTGTGCTGTGCATTTCACAGGGGGTGCACAGTGAGGTGGAAGGGGAGGTCAGAGAAAGCAAAGCTGATGGCATGCTCAGAATGAGACTTTTTTTTAAATTTGTTTTTTAAATAATGTCTACACCCAATGTAGGACTCAAACTCACAACCTTAAGATCAAGAGTCAGATACTCCACCAACTAAGCTGACCAGGTGCCCTCAGAATAAGACATTTAAAAGAGACCCTTTTCACATAGACTTGGATGCTCTCACCCCTACCAGGGTAAAATCCTAGAGTAAAGACAAATGAAACTTGCCGCTATCTCACCCTCTGAAGGGGACTGTGGGAGTGTTGCCTTAGAGCTGAACAGTAGGAGGTGGGGAGCTGCAAGGCTGGATGAAAATGAAATCTTTTTTTTTTTTTTTAAGGTTTTATTTATTTATTTGACAGAGAGAAACACAGCGGGAGAGGGAACACAAGCAGGGGGAGTGGAAGAGGGAGAAGCAGGTATCCGGTGGAGCAGGGAGCCTGATTCGGGGCTTGATCCCAGGACCCTGGGATCATGACCTGAGCGAATGAGCACCCAAACACCCTGAAAATGAAATCTTTAAGAAGTTGTAAACTTGGGCACGTACCTCCTAAAAATTTGATCCGTGAAATCTCAAACAATTCATTTAGTTTAAAGGGGGTTCCAAACAATTTGTACTCTCAGGCCTTAGCATAAGCAAACTCAATCCTCTTTCGAAGAATACAGCTTCATGCCAAGGCTTGGGAAATCCCCACAAATAATTTTTCAAAGGCAATGAAGAGCTGTGCAAACATAACACAAAAGGAAATGAAGAAACATGAAAAATACCATCAAAAACAACAGCAGAGCGGTGCCCGGGTGGCTCAGTGGGTTAAGCCTCTGCCTTGGGCTCAGGTCGTGATCTCAGGGTCCTGAGATGCATCCTGGGATCGAACCCCCACATCGGGCTCTCTGCTCAACAGGGAGCCTGCTTCTCCTCCCTCTCTCTCTCTCTCTCTGCCTGCCTCTCTGCCTACTTATGATCTCTCTCTCTCTCTCTGTCAAGTAAATAAAATCTTTAAAAAAAAAAAAAACAGCAGAGGAGACCTACAAAGTCTTCATATACTGGAATTATCAAAGACAGATTATGACCAACAGGTTTACTGTTCTTACGAGAATAAAGAGGATAGCTACAGTACGAAAAATCAAGATAGTAAGATAATACGGTTGTATTATGTATCATACTAATACATTTAAAAAGTTAAACATGAAAAGTTAAAAATGGACAAACTTCTGGGAAAATGTAACTTATCAAAACTGACCTAAGGAAAAACAGACAACTTGGATAGACCTAAAACCATTAAAGAAATTGAGTTCATCATCAAAAATACCATAGAAAACAAAGCAACAAAATTATCTCTCTTTCTCTTTTCAGATCCAGACAACATACCAATCAATCTTATACAAACACTTCCAGAGCATTAAAAGAGAGAAACTATGTGAGAAGCAATACACTGTGCCTCATACTACAAAGCCAACATAACCCTGATAGCAAAATCTCATACAGGCAGTACAGAAAAGAAAAGTTACAAGCTAATTTCTCCCATAAATAAAAATGAAAACAATCCTAAATTATTAATAAACCAAATTTTAAAACATGAAGATACTTCACCATGACCAAGTTGCATTTATCCCAGAAATGAAAACTGCTTTAAAGATTTTTTATTTATTTATTTGAGAGAGAGAGACAGTGAGACAGAGCATGAGCGAGGAGAAGGTCAGAGAGCGAAGCAGACTCCCCATGGAGCTGGGAGCCTGATGTGGGACTCGATCCCGGGACTCCAGGATCACGCCCTGAGCCGAAGGCAGTCGTCCAACCAACTGCGCCACCCAGGCGTCCCGAAAACTGCTTTAATTATAAAATACAGTTATGTAAAAGGACGGAAATAAGACCCTTCACATACCCATCCCATGTTTTTATATACAAAAACAAGAAGAAACATTTGAAAGATGAGCAAAAAACTAATAAAAGTGGTTACTAATAGTTGTTGGGGACAAAACCAGGTGCAAAAGACAAAGGTGAACTACAGACTTCTGAGACATGGGAACATACTACTGATTTTTAAATTTTAAAAAAATCAATTAACATAATTCACCACATTAACCTAGTAAAAGAGTAAAATCAAATGAACACCCCAATAAATGCAGGAAAATCACCTGACAAAATTCAGTAGCCCCTCAAAATTAAGAAAAACTCCCAAGCTAAGATTAAAGGGAATTTTCCTAACCTGATGAAATATATTTGTGGAAAAAAGCAAACCACTATCACACTTAAGTGTGAAATGTTGTAAATTATTCATCAGTTAAAACAAAGTCAGAATACCCAGCCAGTATCACTTCTTCTATTCAACATTGTACTAGAGGTCCTATCTAAAGTAGGGCAAGAAAAAAACATATATAAGGATTGGAAAGAACAAAAACTGTCCCTCTCTGCAGATAATATAATCATGTATATAGAATGAATATACACATTAGAATATTTATGAGAATTTAGCAGACATCTTAACACAAAAATCAATATATAAAAGTTAATCATTTTCCTATATACAGTTAGAAAACAAAAGTTTTTAATTTCTTTTACAATACTATAAAATTTTAAGTATCCAGAAATAAATTTCAAAATGATGTACAAGTTCCTTCAGAAAAAAAAATGACAAAACCTTATCATGAGGCAATTTAGACCTAAATACATGAGAAGACTTTATCTTGGAATGGTATTAATTCTCTACATATTGGTTTATAAACTCAAGGCAATACAAAAAACATTCTGTAGGCTTTCTTAATACAACTTTATAGTATGCTCCTAAGAAATGTAAAAGGCCAAGACTGGCTGAGACACTCTTCTAGAAGAACAAAATAGAAGGACTTGTTCTACCAGATATTAAGACATGTTACAAAGCTATGGTAACCAAGAAAACATGTTTTTCACACAGAGATACCCTAACAGATCAGTGGTACAGAACAGAAGACCCAAGAAACACATTCGCAGGCATATGGACATGTGCACAGCAGATCCGTGTAGAAAAGACAAGCTTTTCAATAAATGTTGCTAGGGCAATTGGCTACCTGTAAGGGGAAAAAATGAAATTGAGCCCCTATTTCCACTATGGGAAAATCAATACTAAGTGGAACAAGACAGAAAAATCACCAACAATAAAGACAATTATTGATAAATTCTACCACATTAACATGAAGAATTTCTACTCAAGGCACAATTAAACACACACACACACACACACTAGAAGATATTTGCAACTCACAAAAACAACAAAGAAGTCAGAATAAACTTCAATAAGTCAATGAGAAAGACAAACCATCTAAGAGAAAAATGAACAAAAAACCCTGAAAGAGGCACTTCACAAAAGGTGAGATACAAAAGTTACACAAAGTCCTGAGTAACCAGAGGGATGTAAATTTAAACAGAAAAAGATATACATATACAAATAATTGACAAAAATTTTTAATTCTCGGGGCGCCTGGGTGGCTCAGTGGGTTAAAGCCTCTGCCTTCAGCTCAGGTCATGATCCCAGGGTCCTGGGATTGAGCCCACATTGGGCTCTCTGCTTGGCAGGGAGCCTGCTTCCCCCTCTCTCTGCCTGCCTCTCTGCCTACTTGTGATCTCTATCTGTCAAATAAATAAACTCTTAAAAAAAATGTTTAAAAAAAATTTTTTTTAAATTCTCCAATAGCAAGTGGTGGTGATGAAACAGAATAACAGGAACTCTCATACACTCTTCATGGCAATGCAAACTGGTACAACCACTTTGGAAAATAGTTGGCAAAATCTGGTGCTATTTAAGATATGCACAGTCTGTGACCTAACAATCTCACTCCTAGGTTTACATTTCATTTAAATGTATGAAGATGTTCACCAGGAGAAAATAACAAGAATCCCTATACCAATATTGTTTATAATAGGGAGAAACCTCAGAATCTGGAAATGGAATGCTCATCACTGACAGAATAGGTCACTTATGGCATGATCATAAAATGACTCTACACAACAATGAAAACGAACAAACCACAGCTACTCACTGGATGAATCTCACAAACACAATGCTGAAAAAAATGAAGCAAAGCCCACAAGAACGCACAATATGACATCAACTGTGTCAAGCTCAAGTAAGTTTAGGAATGCATACACATGCGATAAAAGTAGAAAGCTAAGTAAGGAAATATCACCACAGAAGCCCAGAAAATGGTTTCCTATGGGGAAGGGAAATGGTTATGATTGGAAAGAGCAGAGGTCTTTAATATTGATACTAATATCTTATGTCTTAATCTGGGTAAAGAGTACATCAGAATTTGCTTTATAATTTTTTGTTAGACTGTGCATATGATTTTATATGCTTTGTGTATTTTACCATTAAAAACATACAATCTCCTGTGTTGAGATTGTTAACAAACTATTTATTATCCCAGTGCCAGTAATTGCAAGGTTGCTTAGGGAAACAAAAGTCCTCATACTATGACAACATTCACCAATAAACTGGTCACTCTGCTCCAACTTTCCTCCCTGGTTAACTCCAGCAATTTCTCTCACTGACTACAAACATCCACACCATAAACAAAGGGCAAATCATTTGCAAATCTGTTCGCCCCCAAAATATTTATTAATGTCTACGACTTTCCAAACACTGATCTAGGAGATCAGCAAGGTCCAAGAGAGACAAAGGTCCTGCCCTCCTGCCAAAAATGGAGGACACAGGAACTCCCATTCCCATTCTGAGTTTGTCTCCAACCTCTCAAACTCCTTTCCAAACAGTCATCACACACGGAGAACCTAAAAGAAACCGGGGACACACATGACCTTAATATGGAAACCACCACCTCTTCACTTCAAAGGAACCGTCTGCTTGGTTTCATCAGGCTGAAGCACAGTTTCCCATATTCTCAAGGAGGCAAAGAGACTGCCTTACCGGGGTCCAGGCACTAGTCTCAACAACGGTGATGCTGTGGGAATTGGCTTATGGGGTCAACACGCCCAAAGAATGCTTTAACTGGGATCCAGGGACCAGAGGCTGGCAATTTTCCAGAAATCGTACACTAGGCTTCGTGTGTACATATATTTTCCTCAAGTCAGAGTGCAGAACTTGCAACTGATTCTCAAAGGAGTTCAACCCGAAAGAGGGTAAGCCCTGCCTCAATTAAGTTGACTACACTAGCTTTTTAAGGTCATGGTGAAGGCAAATGTGGCCACGAGGAGGCCACGTGAGCCGAAACCCAGGTGTCCTGACCTCTAGGTCTATGCTCTGAATGCCCAATACTTACTCTTAGTTCTTCGAAGGCTTCGTCTAGGGTGGAGAGCTGGTGGCCCTGGTGAGTCCCAATGACAGGGCACAGGACACAGATGAGCTGCTTATCTTCCTGGCAATAGGTGCTCAAATCGAGCCCATGGTCCGGACACTTCCTCTTGGCCACTCTCTCCGCTTCCATCTCTATTTCTGGGTCAAACTCACTTTCTGCCTCCGTTTCTCCCTCCGCCTCGGATTCTCCTTCTTGGTTGTCTTCCTCTGCTTCGCTCTCTTGCTCATCCTCCATCTCCTCCTCACTGTCCTCTTCACTCTCCTCATCGCTCTCCTCCTCACTCTCCTCCTCCGTCTCGCTCTCTTCTTCCGATTCACTGTCTTCCTCGGACTCGCTCTCCTCCCCCACCTCGCTCTCTAGATCCCGCTCATTCTCCACCTTGGCCCCGGCTTCTTCCTTCGCATCGCCCTGCCCCGGGGCCCCGGCGGTCGAGGCCTGGGCAGCGCCGTGGACGTACGGGGTCAGATGGTGGCTGGGGAACTTCTGCCCGTGCGCCTCGGCGTGGCGGCGGCAGTAGCAGAAGGCGCACTCTCGGCACACTTCCTCGGCCCCCGGGGCCTCGTCGGGTTCGCACTCGTCACACGTGCCGTCGTGCGGCAGCTCCTCGAAGGCCGCGCCCCCTCCCGAGGCCATGTGGCTGCGGTGACGCGGCCCAGGCCGCTGGGCCTCGGAGCTCGGCGCCGGGGCTCCGCGCGGCTTCCTCCCGACCTCCGCGCCGCCCGGGTCCCGTCCCGGGCACTGGCCACGCCGGGTCTCAGGGGCAGGCTTGGGGCCTCGGCGCCGCTCCCGCCGGCGCTCCCGCCAGACCCCGCCGGGCCGAGGAGCGAGAGGCCTTCCCGCCGGCTCGGCCGCTCAGCGCCCGCTGCGCTTCCTCCGCCGACGCGGGCACTTCCGGCGCGGCGGCCCCGCGCCCCCGTCGGCCCCCGCGCCGCGCGCCGCCTTGCTTCGCGCTGTCCCCGGCGAGATCGCCGCGCCGCTGGCCCCGCCGCCCCGGTTCTGCTTTCCCTTTCCCTGCCGGCGGCCTCCTTTCACTTCCTGAGTCATTTAAAGTGGCAAGGACCCTTTTCGGCGTTCCCCGGCCGGGGGTTGGGGGTGGCGGGGAAGGAGACGCTCGGGAGCCGCGGAAGGAGGGGGAGGGTGGAGGAAGGTCTCCCCCTCGCTCCCGAGGCGGGAGTCGGGCTCCGCCTCCCAGGGCCGCGGAGGTGTCCACCTGACTTCTCAAGGCTTCTAGGCAGGTGTACGCGTGCATATCAGTCTCTGTCCAGACAGTCCGTCGCCGCCCGTGCCAGCCCCCACCGCCAGGTGTTCTGCAAGGTGCGGGGACTGGCTGTTTTGTGTTTTTTTTTCACCCGACTGTACCCGCTCCCTGGATTTTCAGACGGCCCCGGGAAGGGTTGTGTTTGTTCTCCCAGGCTCAGGGAATTTCAGAGTCAGGCTCTGCAAACAGACGTTTTCGATCCAAAGCAATACTACACTTGGTCTGTTTGCGAAGTCTATTTGCGTTCCTGCTTCTTAGGGGCTTGGAATCTCGAGGGTGGCAACCTCTATGCCTTTTTCTGAGAGCTTGCCTTGGGTTCCTCTGAGATGTCAGGGGAAGTAGGTGAAGAGAGAGGATTTGTCCAGTGAGACTTCCAACGTGCACTCATTTTCCTTTATGTAAGGAGACCACCTAGATCCAGACTGGGTTCCAAGAGAAATGAGAAGGACTGTTATTTATTAACCAACCACTGAAGCGCCAAGAATCAGGCCAGATCTTTTTGTGGCGTTTTAAAAGCTGGTTTTGGAAGATCCTCTCTTGAAGGTTCCCAAATCCTGGTGCCACAATTTAATTGGCTTTGTGACCATGGAGACATTAATTAATCATTCTGTTCTCCACTTCTTAAAAAAAAAATAGGTAAAATGGAAATAATGGTAATATCTACCTGATGGGGCTCCTTTGTGAATGAAATGTAAAGGTGCCTGTCTTCTGGAGTATTCATTAGATTTTAACTACTGTTATTAGCACAAATTATATGTAGTGCATATAATGACCCTTTGAAAGACTTTTTAAACACCTTTTTAAAAGGTGTGTTCATATTTTTTTATTTTTTTTAAAGATTTTTATTTATTTGACAGAGAGAGACCACAAGTAGGCAGAGAGGCAAGAAGAGAGAGAAAGAGAGAGAGAAAGAAAGAGAGAAAGAGAGAGAGAGGGAGGAGGAAGCAGGCTCCGTGGCCAGCAGAGAGCCCGAGACGGACTCGATCCCAGGACCCCGAGATCCTGACCTGAGCTGAATGCAGAGGCTTAACCCGCTGAGCCACCCACGCAGCCCCAAGATGTGTTTATTTAAGTAATCTCTACACCCGGAGTGGTGTAGAGATCTACACTCAGGCTCAGACTCACCACCCTGAGATAAGAGTTGCAGGCTTCATCTCTGAGTCAGCCAGGTGACCCATAACATATTTTTAACACATTTTTGTTAGGCTGGCATTTTTGGCTGGCTGCTGGTAGTACAAACAACCCCTACATCCACCCCATATCTTTTTTTTTTTTTTTTTTTTTTTTTTTAGGAGCTTTTGTTTTGTATTTAGGAGAGGAAAAGGGCATTTTGAACTAGTCTAGGTTGAGGCTGAAGTGTGGTTGAGCAGAATGGAAGGGAATGGAGTAGTGTTTGTTTTCCATTGACTTCCCTTAGGTAATTTTGAGCTAGAATTTCCATATGATTTTCGCAAAAATGCCAGGGCGTGGGGTGGGGTAGAAATCATTTAAAATAATTTTCAAACATCTCCACATGTATAATGTATGCTTAATCCATGTGCAGCTTTTGTCAAAGATTTATATTTTTGAAATCTTTTGTTTTTTTAAAACTCAGAACAATTCTATAGAATATTGGGCTGTTGGGGTGGGGGCGGAATCAGAAGGTTTGTTTTGTTCTGATTCCATATGCATTTCTATTTTCTCCAGTTCATTTCTTTGGAAATTAATTCTATGTCTGCATTTGAACAGGGACTGATGCACCATTTGGAAAAAAAAAAATTCAACAAATGTCAACTCAAATATCAACATTAATATACCTAGTGAATAGTGTTTCTTGCTTGGTTATTTCCACCACCCCGAACTTAAAAGGAAATGACAGCCTATGCAAACATAATGTTATCAACATTTAGAAAATATTTTTTCAATGAAAACATTTTTAATGTCTTACAAGAACATATTTGTGTCCAGGCTGTTTGGTAGGGAGGGACGGATATCTTTTTTTGGTCATATTGTTGTTGTTGTTGTTTGTTCTTAATTTTATCTGACAGAAAGTGAAAAGATTGTACTATGCTGTTCAGTATCGAACACTTCACAATCTTTCTTTTGAACCCTCTATGGTAAGAGGGTCTTAGAAGTTGATGGAACTGTTAAAAAGGGACTTCATAAAATTCTGGCAATGAGGTATGGCAGACTCAGGGAGAGAGACCTTCTGTACTGCTCTGCACAGAAATCAGAAAGGGTTGATTTCCCCCATGAATCTTTGGTAACATTCAGAGATAGAAACTTTGTTATATAACCTATAATTGCATAGAAAATTACCTCAAAAAAGTAACAGCTTGAAACAATAAATATTAATTATCTCGCATTATTTCTGTGAGCCAGGAATATGGGAGTGGCTTAGCTAGGTGGTCTAACTCCTAATCTTTTAAGAGATTTTAGTGAAGATGTTACCTGGGGCTATAGTCACTTAAAGACTCAACTAGAAAAGTAAGATTTGCTTTCAAGATGGCTTACATGGCTTTTGGCGGGAAGGCCGACCCCTTTCTACTGGGCTGCTTGAGCATCCTCACGACATGGCAGCTGAATTCTTGCAAAGCTAGTGATGATCCAAGAGAGGGCAAGGTAGAAGATGCAATGTCTTTTATGCTCTAAGCTCAGAAGTCACACATCATCAGTTCCGACATAGTCTATCTGTTACAGAGATCAGCCCTATTCATCGTGGGAGGATACTACACAAGGGCATGAATGTCAAGAGTGGGAATCTTTGGAGCCATCTTTGATGCTGACTACCATAGTCTGCCCTTTGCCTCTAATGATTCACATCTCTCTTATAGGCAATCTATGTCAACTTCCTCCCAAGAGCCCCTAAAATCTCCAAAATTTTATTATTTAAATCAGGTACAGCTGTGGATGAAGCTTCTTGTGTAGCTGTCTTAAATGCAGTTCCTAAAGTATAGGTCCTCTTCATCTGAATAATTAAGTTCCTGCATCCAACTTACAATGTGGGGCAGGCTTAGGTTAACCAGTACAGACACTCCTGTTCAGAAAGGAGAAAAGATAGGAGACGCAAAAGAGTCATTGGTCTATAGCAAGCCTGAAATCCATTTGGAAACAGGTTAGAAATTCCTTGGTTAGGACTCAGTCCTACCCATGCCAGGGAACGGTTCTCCACAGCTTTTTAATTTTTTTTTCCAATTTATTTATTTTCAGAAAAACATTATTCATTATTTTTTCACCACACCCAGTGCTCCATGCAAGCTGTGCCCTCTATAATACCCACCACCTGGTACCCCAACCTCCCCCCACCCCCGCCACTTCAAACCCCTCAGATTGTTTTTCAGAGTCCATAGTCTCTCATGGTTCACCTCCCCTTCCAATTTACCCAAATTCCCTACTCCTCTCTAACGCCTTTTGACTTTACTCTTTGGGCTCTTGATTCCACTCTCTGAATCATCCTCCCTTTTTCTGTCTTCCATGTTTGCAGCTATGTAGTTTATTAGTCTACTTCCTACCAGTAAAATTTAGGAGGTTAAAAGGTCCCTTTAGGTTTTGTGCTCTGTCCCCTTCAGTCCACACTGGCAGTGCTTCTTTCAGTATATCTTTTCAAATATTGTGAGTCTTCTATGAAGGTAATTGAGGCAACACTCCATTCCCCAGAAGCCATACCCACAGGTCTCTCTGGATAAGCCCTTCTCTACTTTTAAAAGTCCCTCTGCAGAAGCTGCTTAGACACTACACCCATCAGCTTCTTTGAATCCCTGTTGTTTGACTGATTCTCTGAATTACTGCTGTAGATCTTTTTGAGGTCCGAACAAAGAGTTTTATAGCTACACCCTCAGCTTCGTCATTTGACAGTGTGCTCCCTGCAGGATCCTAGAGTTTATTTTTGACTGGAAACCATTTCTTCATTTTAGCGTTATTTCTCATCTAGAGAAAATGAGAATTTTCAAGTCTAGCAAGTTCTGGATTTTTCTTTTTAGTCCTTCTCAGGATTTTTTTTTTCTTTCTTCTCACATTTTTCTGTAATAGGGAAGAAGACATTGGTCAGCACCTTCAACACTCTACCTGGAAATCCACTTAGTTAGAACATGCAATTCATTCGACACATTTTTCTACCTTACACATTCCTACAGATGACAGTGTTGCTAAACTTCCTGCCACGACATTATAGAGACCGTTTTCCTCCTGTTTTCAATATTTCCCTTATTTTCCCTACCCCTTCATCTATAGCTTTCTCAAAAGCCATCAGGTTGTACTCACAATTTCTTCAAGACTCTTCAGGCTTTTGCTAACACTATCCCCCAAGTCCTTCCAGCCTCTCTCCCTACCCAGTTCCAAAACACTCCAACATTTTAAGTTTCCATTACAGAAGCACCTCACTCTTCATAATAAAATATATATTCGTTGTAAACTTGTATATAATAAGTTACCCCAGAATTTTGAATCATCTCGGGGGCTGTCTTACTGACATTGGTGCTACCTTCTCATTATGGTTAGCAAGAGCTGGAAGGCATCTCAAAGATACTCCTCACTACTCCTGTAGAGAACGAGGCAGCTTGCATTTGACACTGGCCAGTGAGCATGTGTGAAACTTGTAGAAATAAATGTTGTATTCCTTAAAAAAGAGAGAGAGAGAGAGAGAGTCTGTTAATTTATGTGGTGATAGCTCTTTAATTATTAGACATTTAAACTCTATACAGATGAAGAAACCTATGTGCAGAGAGGCAAAGAAACTTGTTAAATGTTACCCAGCCCAAAGATGGCCTTGTTGGGACTCAAACTCAGATCCCTCTATCTGTTCCAAAGAGATGAGCTGGGTTTAGAAGATTCATAACATAGGGCGCCTGGGTGGCTCAGTGGGTTAAGCTGCTGCCTTTGGCTCAGGTCATGATCTCAGGGTCCTGGGATCGAGTCCCACATCAGGCTCTCTGCTCGGCAGGGAGCCTGCTTCCTCCTCTCTCTCTCTGCCTGCCTCTCTGCCTACTTGTGATCTCTCTCTATCAAATAAATAAATAAAATCTTTAAAAAAAAAAAAAAAAGAAGATTCATAACATAGAATATTAAATTTCAGAAAAAAACATCTAGAAGTTGAAAGAGAACAGTGTGGAATTTCCAAGTTCACTGCTTCAGGGAAGGCATTTGCAGTCCCTCAGCTGGTCCCATTCTTACATAATTAGACTGTCACTTTAGTGACTGGTTTTAATTCCCCCCCAACCCCCACCCCAAGCCCTGAGATCACTTCAATCTCATCTCATGCTGATCATATTAGCCAACATCTTATCCTATTAACATCAGTGCATTGAAATATCATATCCCCTAGCCAATCCCAGCCCGGCTGAAATATAAACAAGAAAGCTTCTAAAGCTGGGCCTCTTTCTGTTCCTCAAAAGCCCATTGAAGCTGAATGTTGAAATGTGCCTTGGCCCAACACTCTTCTGGAGACTTTCATTTCATGCAGTTCTGACAAGTGAATGGTTCACTTCTTTTTTTTTTTTTTTTTAAGATTTTATTTACTTATTTGACAGACAGAGATCACAAGTAGGTAGACACACAGGCAGAGAGGAGGAAGCAGGCTCCCTGCTGAGCAGAGAGCCCAGTGCAGACCTCGATCCTAGGACCCTGGGATCATTAGCTGAGCTGAAGGCAGAGGCTTTAACCCACTGAGCCACCCAGGCACCCTGAATGGTTCACTTCTTGTTAATATTATAATGCCCTCAACATTCCACCCCTCAAAAAAAAAAAAAAAAAGTATGTGTAAGGACAATCCCAGATTAGATCTGATGGAGCTATTTTAATTAGTATTTTACTTGCTTAATACATAGAACACATTTAGTATTTTACTTGCTTAATAGCGTTAAGTAACTATAGCCACAACAAATAACAAAAATACCTCATTTTCATAATCACCATTTCATTCAGCCCCAGAATTCAAGATTCCGTCCAGTATTTGTTTCAGTTTTCTTTAGATACTTCCTACAAAGTCCCTGATAGTGGACGCCCCATTCTAACATGTGGGAAGAGAGAGTTACTTGAAAGAACGCCCAGTCATAAGAAACAAAACAAAACAATTTTTTTAAAGGTGTGCATAGGAAGTATGCTGCTTACAGCAATAACAAGTGAAAACTAAAAATCAAAACAAAACAAAACAAAAACAGAACATCCAGTCAGTGAGTTAATCTCTGACTTCCTCCCCGGCATTAAAGCCAGCTCCCTAATCCCCGGGTGATGGCTAATTCTTTTCTTGGCAAAATCTTGTTTTCTAACTTCTCTCCTTGGAAATGTTTTCGTAGGGGTGGTCTTGGCTTTTACATGAGTGAGCTTCAGGGAGGGAGGGCAAACACTTCATCATCTGTAAGAGCAGTACTCTTTGGGAATGAGAAAAGTCCTGAAATTTGCCTTGCATTTATTCCAGTTGGAAAAGCAGTCACCTATGGACAGGAACTAATTAAGGGCTTTGTGTTTCAGCAGTTAGTGCAATACCCTTGTAAATCAGGGATTATGAGGGGAAATCTCCCCGAGGCTTGTTCTCTCCATTTATATATTTATTTTGGAACTCAGGTGCAGACGGATTAGTTAATCACGCTACACAGGTGCACGGCCTGTGTAGGACCTTCAGTCTGTGCAAGAGAGCTTTCTTACTTCGTTTCACTTTGTTTTAACTTTATTTTATTTTCCCTTTATCTTCCATTCCCTCAACTTCTTCTAACAGAAATTCTCTCTGACGTATTCGGTTAATGTCCTTGAAGATGTAGATATCTTTAAAAAGTAGTCCACTGTTTTATGTATGTGTTAAACTTTACATAAATAGGACACTCAAGAATTCTTTCTTCCTTTCTCTTTTTCCTTCTTTCTTTCTTTTCTTTGTTCTTTCTCTCTTCCTCTTTCTCTCTTTCTTTCTTCTCTCCCTCTCTTTTTCTTTCTCTCTCCCTCTTTCTTTTTCTTTCTTTCTTTCCTTCTTTCTCCCTCCCTTCCCTCTTCTTTCCTTCCTTCCTTCCCTCCTTCCTTCCTTCTTTCCTTCCTTTCTTCTCCAAATGCTATGACTGCTAAAAACCTTGGATATCCAGTCTTTGACATTTGATATTACCTGAATTTCTAATGTTTTGCTACCTAATGGGAATAAAGTGATAACTCACAGTGGTATTATACGTGCATTTTGGGGCGTCACTAGTCAAGATGAATAGCTCTTCATACTCTTGTTGTGTGATGTCAAATGACAAAACAAAAACTTTATTCCAGGGAAAACAATCCACGGATTGGGTGAGTACATTGCCTCATAGGCAGTGGAACCCTCTTCCCGAGGGATTTTGGGCAACAGGAAGTTAGACAGAGTGTTAGAAGCAATACTGCAGAAACACGGCATGACTGGCTTGCCTTACATGTCTGGCCTTACTTAGAAAAATCAAGGAACAAGGAGATCAGTAGAGAACCCACAGTTGGACTGGTGTTCGCGGATTGGCTGAGGGCAGAGTGGCCCCATGTGGGGCCTAAAAACTTACTTCTACAATAAATAATCTAGGTTTAGCTTTTGTCTTCTTTTTAATCTGCCGTTTTCTTATTGTTTTGCGGGATGTTCTTGTACCGTCCAGATATTAACTCCAGTCAGTTTAGACATTATAAGTATCTTCTGATCTGTCACCCGTCTATTAACATTATCTATAGCAGTGTCCTTTTTGAGTGGAAATCTGATGTTTTGATGGAGTCAGATCCGTCTTGTTTAAGAAGTCCTGTTCTGCCTCAAGATCATACAACTTCTTCTTTCATCTTTCCATGTTTTCACTTTCCACAGCGAGGCCCACCTGGAGGGCACCTTTGTACACAGTTTGGGATAATGATCCAACATTATTTTAGTCCCTAGAGTGATACAATTTTCTCAATATCCTGATTCAGTTTCTAACCCCAAACAGGAATGAAGGAATTTGTATTATGAGAGATGCCACAATGAAGTGACTAAGAGTAGAGGGTTCTGGGCAGGTAGCGGCTGACTTATTCTCCCTAAATATGCTCCCTAGAACTTTCTACAAAAAATTTTTTTCTGTATTTCTACTATACTATACTATACCAAAAAACTACAAAAAAGTTCTTTTTAATTTCTTTAAAATTTTTACTTATTTTTTTCCCCCTCAAGAGAGTGTGAACGAGGAGGGGCCAAAGGGAGAAGGAGAGAGACAATCTTAAGAGGCTCCATGCTTAGCACAGAGCCTGACATGGGACTCAATCTCACGATCCTAAGATCATGACCTGAGCTGAAACCAAGAGTCCGACGTTCAGCCAACTGAGCCACCCAGGTGTCCCAGCACAAGAGTTTTAAGGTGGTAGATTGACAGAGTAGTCACTCAGACTATACTGATGAGACCTCAGAAGAGTGGAATTGGTTAGAAGAAGGGGCTACACTTGAGAAAGACATTAAACCAGAGGAGACATCGAGTCAAAAGTAGGAAAACCATCCTGAAAACTCTTGAGCCCATTTCTACTGATGAGGGTGAGATGAGCGGTAAGAACAGGAACTTCAGAATGTGTCATTGGTTCATTGACTCGTTTCTTCATTTCCCAAGGTTTGATGGCTTTCCATGAGCCATCAGGCACTCTTCCAGGCCCTGAGGAAGCCACCACAAAACAAGACGCGCGGGACTGCCACTGACAGTGCGCTTGTATTTCCACCAGAAGTTGATATTCTTACTTCTGCATTACCACTAACATAATTCTTCCAAAATGCAAATTTGATTAAGACACACTGATCTTTTGACATTTCATCAGAGTTCCATTGCCTACTGCAGACACAGCATGCCACACAAGATCATCCCTGATCTCACCACTGGCCCACCTCCCCAACTTCATCTCTTGTTACTCCCCCCACTCTACAGGCTGGTCCCCAACAGAACAAACCATTGCATATGCTAAACCTTAGGTGACCCCAATGTAAGGCAATCCCCCCATCTTCTCATGAGGACTATCCCTAAAAGCTCTAACAGCCAACTTGAATGTATCAGTGTTTGGGGATATAGCTGAAAATGTTAAACATCTACTAGTAGGGCGCCTGGGTGGCTCAGTGGGTTAAGCCGCTGCCTTCGGCTCAGGTCATGATCTCAGGGTCCTGGGATCGAGTCCCGCATCGGGCTCTCTGCTCAGCGGGGAGCCTGCTTCCTCCTCTCTCTCTGCCTGCCTCTCTGCCTACTTGTAATCTCTCTCTGTCAAATAAATAAATAAAAAATCTTTAAAAAAAAAAACTACTAGTAATATTTAACATATTAACTTAATAATGTTTTAAGTTGAATATTACATGAAATATTCATTTAGAGATCTATTGCTTTCGTCTCCCCAATTTCATGAAATAATCATGTACTAACTCCATCGGCAGCTCTGACAACGGTGTGTTTCTGTGATCACTGGAGCCACTTTTTGAGTCACAGAATGCAGCTTTTCAAAGCATATTATCTTCACAGGCTTTGGATGTTGTTTCTAACACAGAACTTTTTTGAAACTATCAATGATGCTGCCCCTGAAAAAAAATTTTTTTTTTAATTTTTATCATAAGCCCCACGTACCTGTGCCTTTTTATTTAACTATATAGCATTTTTTAAAGGTCTCCTACAGATGTATACATGCATATTCTCCATGATGTGGCCATGTGCTATTTACATTGGTGGTCTTTTAAAAGGCCACTTTATAATGACATATACCACTCACAATTTTGAGGACATAGCCCAGGCAAGGAATAACACTACATACACATTACATCTTTACATCTCTCTCTCTCTTTCAACCAGTTTCCTCTTCTTCCCCAAACTGTAACTTATTTTATCTAAAATAAAGTAACCAAGGGCGCCTGGGTGGCTCAGTGGGTTAAAGCCTCTGCCTTCGGCTCAGATCATGATCCCGGGGTCCTGGGATTGAGCCCTACATCGGACTCTGCTCAGCAGGGAGCCCACTTCCTCCTCTCTCTCTCTGCCTGTGTCTCTGCCTACTTGTGATTTTTGTCTGTCGAATAAATAAATAAAATCTTAAAAAAAATTTTTAAACATTTAAAAATATAAATATAAAATAAAATAATATAAAGTAACCAGGAGATGACCTCATAAAATGAGAGACTTAGGAAGAAATCAAATATAAGAAGACCTTTTCCCAAAAAATACTTAGGAGGAGAATATTGCCTCACTGTTGGCCATTAGGAGTGATTGCTTTCTATGGTTCCCTAAACCATACCACACATTTCCAAGCGTCCACGTCTTTGCCAAGTACTCCCTTTGCCCATAATGCACTGCTCCAGCTCTTCCCCCAGCTGCCCCCTACCCATGTGCCAAATTTCGACATTGTTACTGGGCTTCACACATTGAAAAGCTGTTAACATGACCCCCCTACTGTGCAATGGACTCCTTGAGGTCAGGAGGCTGTTTCTTCTGACCCTGTTGACCTTGGCATCCTTCATAGTATCTTGTATCTAGTTCTCTTCCATGAAACCTGATTGGGCTGAGAATAGAACATGTTTGAAAGGGCCACCATATGATTTATCATCCAAGTTGGAATACCTTGAGAGTGTAGTAAGCACTATGGACAGTCAGAGCAGGACACTAGGCATGGACCAAAACTGTCCCGGGTGCAGTGGGTAACGCAGTCATCCTAATAAGGTGATGAGGGAAGGAAGCCATAGGTTTCTCAGCCCCAAATAACAGACCAATATCTTACCTTTCACCTGTCCAACTTCTTTCATGCATATCCCCTCTTTTCCACCCCTCTTCCCTTTCTTATTTTCTCTCTGCCTGCACAGCAAGACTCATACAAACTTGCTAAACCACAATACTATGATTTCCATCCTTCACTTCACAAGGTAATTTAAGGGCGAGAAGAGCCCATTGAATCCTGATGCAGAGTGGATGGTGCTTGGGGGTAGGGTGGCAAGTGCCGTGATTATAGCTCTTGGCAAAGATCAAAACTCAAGACTTTTTTTTGTTTGTCACCTTAACAGAAATCTTAGCGACCCTGAGCAAATGCCCAGTAAGTAGAAACTCTTAGAATGATGCAAACATACATACTCTGTTTTCGTCCTGAAATCCAGCATGACCTGGAAGAACATTTAAGACGTGAAATGCAGAGTCGGGCATCATGCAAGAAAAAAAACTGGGTTGGTTGAGAAAAATGCCTGTGTGAGTCAGTGGAAGCTGTGTTTCAGGATGGTTATAGCAGGAAGCACTTCAGAACTTGCTAGATCTAGATTTGAATCCTCATTCTGCCACCTACCTAACCAAGCAACTGTGAGAAGTTTTTTTTTTTTTTTAATCTTCTTTAACCTTAGTTCTCTTACTTTTTATTTTTTTAAAGTATTTTATTTATTTATTTGACAGAGAGATCACAAGCAGGCACAGAGGCAGGCAGAGAGAAAGAGGAGGAAGCAGGCTCCCTGCCAAGCAGAGAGCCCGATGCAGGACTCAATCCCAAGACCCCGAGATCATGACCTGAGCGGAAGGCAGAGGGTTAACCCACTAAGCCACCCAGGCGCCCCTACTTTGCAGGCTCGTTGTGCCAATTAAATGAGATAATGCAGTTAGCACTCTGCCAGCCCATAATAAACACCAGCTCGGTGTGAGCTACTACAGTATATGCACATCAGCAAGGCTTGCAAATGTGCTCGTTTCGTCTCAACGAAAATAGTTACACCCGATTTAACCATCAGAGCAGTGAACCGAGAAAGCAGATATCCCGGATGCTGGCCATGCCCCTGCCACCACGGAGCTGTGTGGCTCTTACCAAGTTATTCCCTTTCTTTGTTTTTTTTTTAGCCTCCTTTGCGAAATGGGTGAAATGGAAGCAATTCTTGTTTCTGTTTCCCATTGCTATGCCACCCAACACCTCAAAACTCAGTGGCTTAAGCCAGTAATGATCCGATATGTCTCAGGATCTTGGGAATTGTCTGGGCTCAGCTGGGCAGTTCTTCTGCTATGTAAGGTGTTGGCGGGAGTCGCTCCGGCAGCTGCTCAGGCAGAACGCTCAGGCACCATTCTAGAACATCCAGAATGAGCTGTCATCCTCTCGGGACCTTCTCTTTCCGCAGGGCCCTCCAGCTGGATAACAGACTCATGACATAGCACCTGGCTTCCAAGAGGGCAAAAATGGAAGCTTCAAAGCCAGATGTCACACGGTGCTACTTTGCAGAATATTTGTCAAAGCAACTGGAAGGCCAGCCAAAATTCCCAGCGGGGAAGGAAGAGACTCCACCTCCTGAACACGCTCAAAGCCACGATACAATAGGTGTGCAAGGTGGCGCAGACCATTGGGACTACTTTTCCAAACAATCCCCGAAATCCCTATGGTGCATGCTGGCTCTGACAGCCCATATATAAACCTAAAGTTTTGGGGCAATGCCACTTCTTGATTTGGTTTATGAACTCTGTAAATTCCCCAGTGAGCACCTACGGGGTTCTGGGGTTTGAAACCTTCTCTGCTCTCACTTTAGCCCGAGTAGAAATTGATTGTTTTTGTCAACCAGTATCCTCTCAGCCTTCTCCGTGGTGACCAAAATCCCCAATTTCCCTCCAGGGACCTGGTGCAGATGCAGCTGGTTACCCAAAATATCACCGCCACCCCACCATTCTGCCTAACAGAGCCCTGATTTTCCCAGATACTTAGACATTATCGTCCTCAGATATGGGGCATGACAAAAGCTAAACAAGTGACCCAGAGCTGGCCAGTGAGACATCAAGGCTCCTTGCGATCATGAGTGTAAACCTTAAGGATCTCAGAGAAGTGCCCAGACCCCTGCCATTCTTAAGCTTTGGATTTATATGATCTGCAACTACCCGCCACTGGACTTCTTGTTCTGTGAGATAATAAATAGGTGAGTCTGTTATCTACAATCAGAACTATCCCTCCCCCGCATCTCCTAGTATATATGGTTCTAGTGATGCTGACTCCACCCATCACTCCAAGAAGTGACATAACTAAGCAATTAGCACGTGCATTCACCTGACCGCAGTAGTTACTTCAAAGATGGACCAGGGACTCTGGCAGAGCCAGTGAGGGGCAAGGCAATCTATCTTTGGACTTTGGGAAAAAGACATTCACTTTTCCTTCCTACTGTTCCTAAAAGCTGGTAGGATATAGCAGTTAGGGCCACACTGACTTGTTTTTCTACCATCTCATGAACTTGAAGAGTCAATGCTGAAGAAGGCAGACTCAAGAAAAAAAAGAAAAGAAAAATGACTCTTTTTTTTAATGTAAGATTTTATTTATTTATTTTAGAGAGAGCCTGAGCTGGGGGAGGGGCGGCAGGGAGGGAGAAGAAAAGGGAGAGAATCCCAAGCAAATTCTGTGCTGAGCTTGGAGCCCAATGGAGTGCTCATTCTCACCACTCTGAGATCATGACCTGAGGCAAAACCAAGACTGACTGAGCCACCCAGACACCCTGAGAAAACTGATTCTTTGTGTTTTTTTGGAAGATTTTATATATTTATTTGACAGAGAAAGATAGAGAGAGAGAGGGAATACGAGAATATAGGCAGGGGGAGTGGGAGAAGGAGAAGCAGGTTTCCCACGGAGCAAGGAGCCCAATGTGGGGCTTAATCCCAAGACTCTGGGACCATGACCCAAGCCGAAGGTAGACGCCAATGATTGAGCCACCCATGTGCCCCAAGAAAACTGATTCTTGATAAGCTGTCTCAAGTTCTGGATCCAGCCATGCCTGAACCCCCTATCTTGCTTTTTTTTTTGACCTCTGTTTTTAGAATAAGCTTTCCTGCTGGGACTTTCTGTCAAAAGAGAAAGGCTCCTAACGATGACATGGCTGCTCATTATGAAAACACCCACCAGACTACCACTTTGATGTTAGGGTAGCCTCTGGAACTTAAATCTTGAACCTCTGTTCCTCATCCAAATCATCTACTCCTATATATGTTCTTGCCACCACCTGTAATTATATGGTCTAGCCATTAAGAAAGAGTAAGGCCTTGGGACTAGGCTTGGCCCTTGGTTCAAATCCCAGCTCTACTGCTGATTATCTCTGTTATCTTGGGCAGATCTTTTAAATCCCTGTGATCTTTAGCTCTGATGTATTTAAAATTAGAATAATAATGGTTCCTGACTCCTAGGGTGATTGTGAGGTTAAAAGCAGGGAATGGAGGCAAAGTGCTTAGCCATCATTATATATGACCCATGAGGCTCTCCCAAATGTTTGTTCTTTATTTATTTATTTATTTATTTGACACACAGAGAGAGATCACAAGTAGGCAGAGAGGCAGGCAGAGAGAGAGAGGGAAGCAGGCTCCCTGCTGAGCAGAGAGCCTGATGCTGGACTCGATCCCAGAACCCTGAGATCATGACCTGAGCCGAAGGCAGAGGCTTTAACCCACTGAGCCGCCCAGGTGCCCCAAGTGTTTGGTCTTTTAAATGAAAACCTAACCTAAGGTGATAGGCAGAGTAATGACCCCTACAGAGATGTCCATGTCTCAATCCTCAGAACCTGTGACTACATTATGTTTCACTGCAAAGGGGAATTAAGATCGCAGATGGAATGAAGGTTGGCAATCCGCTGGCCTTACAATGGGAAGGTAATCCTGGATTATCCAGCTGGGTGTAAAGTGATCCCAGGGGTCCTTAAAAATGGATGAGAGAGGCAGAGGAGGGAACTGGAATGATATGTGGCAAGAAGGATGGAGCCTGTCTCTAGCTTTGAAGATGGAGAAAAGAGACCACAGGCCAAGGAATGTGGGCAGCCTCTAGCAGCTGCAAAAGACAGAAAAGCAAATTCTCCCCTAGAGCCTGCAGAAAAGAATGCAGCTGTGTCAACAACTGGACTGTAGCCCCGGGGGACCTACTACGGAGCCCCTCCTCCACATCTTTCTATAACTGCTACCACAGACTCAGCGATGAATGAGAAAGTCATGGCCCTCCCCTCGTGGAGCTTATTAGGTATGTATTCTGTAGCACGCAGGGTCTCATGAAATCCAATTGGGCAATAAGTATGGGAATTGCCAATGAGAATGAGAGGTGTAAGTCCAGGCATCGAGAGGGCAGAGATGTGGGGCAGAAACCCACAAAGGAGGAAAGGAGTGGGGGACTATGAGTTGTTACCTGAAGCAAGAGGTGAGGCAGTAGACGTTGGGGGCTCCATCTAAGAAGGAAGTCTTGAGGTCACACTGGTCTCGCTCCTCTGTGTCGGGGATCAGGGAGGAGAGAGACAGGTTGGACACCGGGGGCTGTGAGAAGGGGGCAGGCGGCATGAGAAACACACTTTCTATGTGTCCCTCGCCACAACCTTTCAAGGGTTGTGATTAGGCCCTTTTCCTAGTGGATAAAATCAAGTTCATAGAAATCAAGTAGCTTCATCATATGTATACAATAAGTAAATGATGAAATGGAAAATTTTAAGAAATTAACTCTTTTTTTTTTCCTTTGCTAAGAAAGAACTGCAAATTCTCCCTGCTTCCTCGGAATGTTGACTTAGTTGCTTCAGCGCTCTTTAGACACTGTCCATCTCACCTTGTAAATTATTTAGGGGGCCAGACTGTCTGGGCTTATTTACTGGGATCAGTACAGCAGGAAGTGTAATACTTAAAACCCTATCTCAGCACTTCTTCGTTACCATCCTCTGGAATATGCCCTACTCATTCTACATGGTTCTAGGAGAGAAACCATGGTCAGGATTGTAAGACTTTTCAATTTGAGAGGTGCCAAACATGGAAAAATATGCATCTTGGAGTCCATAAAATACAGTAAAAGAAAAAAAATTTTTTTTAAATGATGTTGTTGATGAAGTGTCAAATTCCCTTTTGCTAGTCTACTCCTGGGCTTACCCATGATTTAGGTTTCTTATGTTTTGACTCAAGCTGTTTTTTTTTTTTTTAATGGAAATATAATTCATACATGGTGTTGCATTAGTTTCTGGCGTAAAATATAATCATTCAACAGTTCTATACACTACTCGGTGCTGATCATGGTGTGTGTAATCTCAGTTCCTTCTGCCGGCTTCACCCATCCCCCACCCACCAACTCCCCTCTGGCAACCACGAGTTTGTTCTCTGTAATGAAGAGTCCGATTTGTTTGTGTCTTTTTTCCTTAGTTCAATTTGTTTCTTAAATTTCACATATGAATAAAATAATAGTCTTTTTTTTTAAACCCAGATTGTTTAAAAATGTCTCAAGTAAGTTCCCTTTGAACAACTCTGCTGGAAAATTTTCATTGTTCAAAACATACACTATTGAACAAGGGGGAGAAATGAAGAATCATCTCCACAAACACTGATAATGAAATACACGGTTTCTGGTGTGCTGGACGCTGTGTCAAGTACATAAATGCACTGTCCATCTTGACTTCTCAAGATCGTCTTATGAATGATTAGGCTTTTATTACTGCCATTTTCACATAGACGGTTGAGGCTCACAGAACCCGAGTTCCTTGTCCAAGGCCCCCCAGCAAGCAATTGGCAGAGACAAGACTTGAGTCTCTGCCTAGCATTTCTGGACTTGTGCCTGTAACCACTGTCTTTCATATAAGCAAGATTGTGGTAGAGCTGGGCGCATCTATTTTCCTTTATAAAAAATTCTGCGGGTGCCTGGGTGACTCAGTGGGTTAAGCCGCTGCCTTCCGCTCAGGTCGTGATCTCAGGGTCCTGGGATTGAGTCCTGCATCGGGCTCTCTGCTCATCAAGGAGCCTGCTTCCCTCTCTCTCTCTGCCTCCCTCTCTGTCTACTTGTGATCTCTCTCTTTGTCAAATAAATAAATAAGATCTTAAAAAAAAAAAATTCTGCAACCATTGGGGCATCTGGGTGGCTCAGTGGGTTGGGCCTTTGCCTTCAGCTGGGGTCGTGATCTCGAGGTCCTGGGATCGAGCCCTGCATTGGGCTCTCTGCTTGGTGGGGAGCCTACTTCCTTCTCTCTCGGCCTGTTCCTCTGCCTACCTGTGATGTGATATCTCTCTGTCAAATAAATAAATAAAATCTTAAAAAAAAAAATTCTGCAACCATAAAATGTCTGCTTCTCCTCAGTCTTCCTGAGCTATGTACCCAGTTATTTTTCCAATAAGTATTTTTCCTCCCAGTGCTGATTTGTTCTTATTCTCCTACAGATCAGTCTCCAGAATTGTAATCATTCTCGGCTCATTTCTCTGACAACCTTACCAAAGACATGTGCTGAAATTGCAGTCAGGAAAGTGCCCCGAAAACGTAAAAAAAAATCAACAACCAACTTTTATAGTTCATCTGATCTACACAGGAAATTAGAAAACCCCCCATACTTAACTGGAAAAATACTTGAAATGAAATGAAAAGTGAGGTTTACTGTTATTTAGATTTTGATTAAAAAATGTTTATCCCTTATCTAAGGCTCCGGGACACTGGAAATGAAGGAGCCGAAAACTCGCTTTATAGAACTTTAATGATCTTCTCTTATTATGTTATATTACTGTTTCCTAAGCCTGTGGTCAAATACAATAGCTTTATTAAAGCTGTGATTCAGTTAGAAGGGGGAATGAATTTCTCTGCCATGGGAGCCCTGGTGAGAAGTCAGAGAAGAGGCTAGCTCTGCTGTGTGTGGAAGACAACCTTCTACCCAGAAAGGGTGGGTGCCAGGGGCTTACGGGGAGTGCAGGGATCCGTTTCCCTGGGAGCCAAGCTTCCCTGAATTCACCGTGAAACAGCCCAGGGGGTATTGGCTTCTGGATCATTGGGAGAAAGAGAACAACACAAAGCAGAGACGAGGTCTGGGGTTGCAGGTGGAACACAGGGGAAGGTGCTGATGTTCTGTTTCAAGTTCTCAGGTATGAGACACACACACTGAGAAATGCTCACATTTGTGGAGCATTTGCTGTGGGTCAGGCATCGCTCTAAGCACCTTGTGCATTTTGTTACACTGTTTAATTCCCTCAGCATTTGGTTTCATCCTGTAGTCCCCTCAACAGCCCCATCAGGTAGATACCAATCTCATTTGCATTTTACAGGAGAAGAAACCGAGGCCCAGAGTAACTTCACACAGGTTCACGCGGTAAGTGGCGAAGCCAGGATTCGAACCGGTAATTCGACTTCAGAGCCTGTACCTGCACTTGGCCAGGACACTACACTGTTAATTTCCCACCTGCTTCTGCCAGAGGGCCATGCTCCCTGGAGGGCACTGAGGTATGGGGGTGGGGCAGCCTCTCAGAGAACCAGTAACCTCAAGTCAGCCTGAGAAAAGAGGGATTTGGAGGGAAATTGTTGTGGCCTCCTAACCCAGGCAGGGCTGGTTCCCTTTGAAGGGGGGAGAAATGAAGCAATTTCAAAGAGCCGGGGGAGGTGAGAGGTCAAGACTAAGCCGCTGTAGCTAAGCGATGTAGAAATGCAAGCCTGTCATTGCTAAAGTGACAAAATAGAATATCAGGACACATTCAAAACAACTTCACACAATTATAATGGAAATTAACTGTTGCTATTTCTGAGACATTTTTGCCAGCCACGTGAGGGACATATGACATCATAAACAATTACTTATGAACTAGGGGAGGAGGGATGGAGACTTGGGGCAGAGCTTCCCGACCTTGGCCAAGTTACTTAGTTGTGTAAGCCTCAGTTCCCTCATTTGTAAAATGGAGATGTTTATAGCATCCACTTCTTAGGGGTCTCAGAAGGCTTAACTGATGGTAATGTAGGCAAAGTGCTTGGCACCATGCAGAGTGCACGGGAAGGGCCCAATATATGAATATGTGAATTTCTTCTGCTCTGCTGTCAATCCCACCTGCTGTCACATGGAGTCTCATCTGTTGGGCGGGAAATACATTATTTACACTTGAAGAGGGGGTCTAAACACCAACAAATATTTACTGAGTATCCTCCATGTCCCAGGGAGGGTGGTGGATGCCAGAGATAAGGGAATGCTCTCTTTGGGACTGCGTTTTTACTAAAAAACCAAGAGGCATTTTGTGAGTCTGAGACTATATTAGGCTTCCCACTCCATATTCAGAGGATACCCTATACTGCCTCCTTCTTATTATTTGCAATGCCTGACTCCCCTCAGACTGGAAGCTTCCCTGAGGAGATGACTAATTAATACTTAAGGGTGACTGTTAGATGGCTGAGCGGGAGGGCCCTGAGGTAAGAGGCTCCGGATAAGGAGAAGAGACAGTGGCGTCTCAGAGTCCGTGCGGGAGGAGACAAGTCAAAGAACTGAAAACCAAAAGCGATCCCATTTGGCCAGAGCTCAGAGAGCAAGGGAGGATATCCTGGGTGTTAGGTGAGTGAGGTCACAGGAAGAGCCGGAGGTGGGATTATAGAGGTTTTACAGCTCAGTTGTGGAAGCCAGCTCCTCAGGCGAGCCGCAGAGATCAGGCACTGTTCAAAGTCTAGACATTAGGCCCCAGAATGGCAGAATCGTGTGTGTGTGTGTGTGTGTGTGTTTATCTTTCTATTATTCTAGAAAGGGTGAACAGTGGGGAAAACAAAGGCCACTCAGTATACTCTATGACTGAAGGTTATGGTCCAGGGAATTAATGTTTTATAAAACTGAGGGGAGGCGAGAGGGGAATGGTAGAACAAAGGTCAGAGAGGTGACTGATGGGATTAGGACACACTACCCCGGATAGGGCACCTTGGCAGACTAAGCTGAAGGAATCTGAGAAACCAGCAAAGCAGGAACATCACGCAGTCTCCCCCATCTCTTTCCTCAAATGGACTGTGAAACTCCAGAATGGAAAGTGCTGTCCCTGTCTAGGTAGGAAGGGAGATGGGGAACTGGGGGGTGAGAAATCTCTCCAGATAAACCTTGTTAAACTTACCCTCATCTTCTAGTGACTTCTTTACCTTGGACTTCCGCTAGCCCAGACTCCTCTGTTTTGTCAGTTCTTCACAGATGTACTGTTTCTTAGAGTCCTCCTTCTCTTTGAAGGTGTCCAGGTACATGTAAACCTTCAATAAAATTTGTATGCTTTACTTTTGTTAATCTCTGTCAGCTGAATTTTCAGACCCAGCCAGTCACCATAAGAGGTCCAGTAAGACTTTTTCCTCCCCTACACAGCCTCTGACCATCTGGTCTGGCTGTCCCAGGGCAGGGAACCCTCAAAGGTCTGCCCAGAAGCCACTGCAGATCTCAGATCCCACCAAAAGTCTGCCAGCAGCTACCTCAGGAGCAAAACGGCTTCTCCTCTCCTGCCTTCCAAATACCTCCTTAGGGGCTTCTGAGTGGCCGTTCTGAAGCTGAAGCCAGGCGAGGAAAGGGGGCGAGAGATCTAAGGCTCACTTCTAGAGAAGCAAAGAGGGCAGAAGCAGAGTACTTCTCTGCTGTGGGAAATCTAAGACACACTATTATTTCATGCACCACTGCAGCAGGAAAAATGGGGCCAGTCACACCAACACAAGGCTTTCCCTTCCTCAACACTGAGGCACATGCCCATTTCAAAGATGTGAACATGCGTGTGCATGTGTGTGCCACAGGGAAGTACCTCTGATAACTGATTTTAAACAGAAGAAAAAGTGAAAAATCATGGGCTGTTGTGAATTCCTATCTCCAAAAGAATGTGCACCTTTGGGAAACTGAGGCCGTGATCCAGCCCGCATCACTGTCAGGAACCCCGAGCCTTCAGGTGGTAGCAGAAAGTCCTGCCTCCCTCCGGCCCTGAGCAGGCTGTCCTGATGTGCCTCTCGGCCTTCCCCGAAGTGTCCGCAAGGAAACTGCACATTCCCGCGGAGCTGAGAAAGCTAATTGCCCTTGCTTGCCTCGAGGCCAACCTTAAGGATTTTCTCCTTCTTAACTTTTTATTTTTTGTGAAATCTATTACACACACCAAAAAAGTGCACAAAACCTACACCCAGTCAAGAAATGGAACGTCACTGGCACCCCCGAAAGAGCCCTTGTTGGAGCCTCTCCTTCCTTTTCTCTTGAGGGCAATTACTAGTCACTACCCTGCCTGCCATCCCCCCAGAGCTGTTTTGGTTTTTTTTGAAGATTTTATTTATTTATTTCACAGACAGAGATAGGCAGAGAGAAGGAAGCAGGCTCCCTGCTGAGCAGAGAGCCTGCTGCGGGGCTCGATCCCAGGACCCTTGGATCACAGATTACGATCCAAGCTGAAGGCAAAGGCTTTAACCCACTGAGCCACCCATGCACCACCCCTCCCACCAGCAGTTTTGCCTGTTTTGAAGTTGTATATAAATAGAATCACACAGCAGGTCCTCCTTGGGTCTGGCCTCTCTCCCCTATTGTCATTTGTGAGTTTCATCCTGTTGTGTGCATTGCTGTTGGGTGGTCCAAGGATGAGTCTTCCATTGTCTTGTTGGGTATTGGGGCCATTTCCCTAATGGGGCCATTTCGCAATTGGGGCTGTTGAGCTTAGTGCCGCTATCAAGATTCTGTTGGGCATTAGTGGATACGACCCACTCTTAAGAGTCGTGTGCAGACTACACTTCCTTGCTTTCATCCCTCGGGAGTGACAACAGCTCTGCTCCAGAACTTTTCCAGACAAGCTCTCTCCAGCCAGGACTTGAACCCTGGAAGCATTCCATGCAGAAGAAAATGCCTTTCTTGACCGCAGACAGGGAAAGCCCAGAAGAGGCACATTGTCTCTGGGCAGGAGGAAGAGTTTGAGACGGTGAATATACCAGGGCACGGCTGCTGGTAAAGAACTTCCTTCTGAAAGTGTCTTTGGGGAGGGTTGGTGGCACCTCTGCCTGACTCAGCACCTTGTTACCTGGGCGGATGCAAAGTTAACAGGCTTCCGGAGCTTCTCTATGCATCGCTGGATTTTGCATCCATGGCAACGCATGCTTTACATACCGTTTTCTTTCAAACAATGGGAAATTAAACACTTGGTATGAAGCAATGGCAGATTTCAGGTGAGGGGGTGGGGGAGGGGGTAAGACCGTGTCTCTGAGTGGCAACTTGTCAGACGGAATGCCCAATGCAACGCACTTAAGGAAAGCTGTTGATACAAAGCCTCCTTTCTCTGTGGCATGCAAGAAAAATATGTCTCACTGCCTGCTTCCCTCAGCTTGCCCTGCTTTTGCCTGCTGATTGCATCCCAGAACGTAAACTGCACACCTACACACACACACACACACACACACACTCCCTCATGCACAGTCAAGTAGCAATTTTCAGGATGAAGCAGAAAAATTAAAAAGAAAAAGCTACCGGGGTGCCTGGGTGGCTCAGTGGGTTAAGTGTCTGCCTTCGGCTCAGGTCAGGATCCCAGGGTCCTGGGATGGAGTGGGCTCCCCGCTCAGCAGGGAGTCTGCTGCTCCCTCTCCCCCACCCCTCTGCTCCTGCTCTCTCCCTTGCTATCTCTCTCTCTCAAATAAATAAAATCTTGAAGAAGAAAAAAAGAAAAAAGAAAAAGCTACCGATCTTCAGAACATGGGACATTCTGGTGGCTTACTGGCCAGAGTTGGGTAGTAGGTGCTCACTAAATAACTTGGTTAAGAGGTAAATGAATGAACGCAGCCACCAGCTCTCCAGCAGTCGGGTGACATTGGAACCCGCCTTTCATTTTGTACACCAGTTTCCTTATTATGACTCTTAATGACTTAATTCTGTGATTATCTTTATGTCCTAATAAAAGGGCTTTTAACAATTAGGGGCTGGCTCTCTGAAGTTGTATTTTAGATTAATTAAACAGCGTATTTAAGAGCCTCCACTGTCTGTTAATGCCAACACGCTTGACAGCAGCAGGTGGGGCAGTACAGTGTTTTTGATAGTGACAAGCCTGCCTATCTCTTGGGTTTTGTTTTCTTTCTTTACTTTTTGTTCTCCCCCCACAACATCAAAAGAGAAGGGATGACGTGACAGGCTGGTGGAACTGGCAGGATAGGAAATCAGCCTCAATGGTGAAAAGCAAACAAATAATGATTCTCTCCTTCTTGTCTCCTTTCATGTTGAAATCCCCCCCATAGAGTTTCAGACACAGGAAAAGAGCCACTGGCCTCATGGACAGGAAGCCCTCCTCTCTTCTCCCTGGCCCTGGGTTTAGGGGTCGAAGATCTCAGCGCCTTGGCATTTGTGGGGAATGTTACATTCTGAGACAGGTTTTCGTTTTTGTAATAAACACTCATAAACACACACGCACCCACAAATGCGCGAGTGCTTAATATTTAGAGTCAAATCTGGCAGGTGGAAATGAGCCCTGTTGACAAATCTCTATTTATTGTGTTATTCCACCAACAAAAGCTCAAATGCTAACTAGCTCTGTGAATAATTTGTGGATGGGAATGTGATCATTTTTCTAAGTCAGCCGGTGGGCTCAGTTCATTGCACTCCCCACCTAAAAATAAATTCTCTGGCTGACTGTGAACATACCGATACTTGCGGCAAGTGGAGCAAACTTATGGGGACCATTAAAGTGCCAGGGCATTGGAAAATAACAGGGAAGTGGATACTGATTTGCATTTATGTCATAAAATAACTTGTCACCTTCAATTTATCACAGTAATTGGTACCAGAGGAGAATGTGTGATGCTTACGCTTGGTTCAAAGCTACCTTTCTTCATCTCCCACTCCCTGCCTCTCCCTCTCCTGAAATAGTAATGGGTGCACTTCTAATGATAAATGATCTTGGACCTTTTCTGTATCCCTGGCATTTGGGAACTGAAATGCATTGACTTATTCAAAGAATTTAAATGTCACAATCGTCCAGTGATGTACATGTTATTATTACCCCCATATCACAGATAAAGAAACCGAGGCACAGAGAAGTGACTTGCCAAGGTCATAAAACCAGTAAGAAGTAGAGCCAGGATCTGTGCCCAGACAGTTAAGACCCTAGAGCCTGTGGTCTCAACCACAGTTAGGATGGTTACATTGTAATGTACATCCTAACAGAAATAGTGGGCATGGCTTCATCAGTACCTGGGAAAAGCACCCATCCCCAAGATATTCAAACTGATAAGAAAAACATACCGCAGAGGACACATCATTTCAAACCAAGAGAGAGACCTGGCAAGGTATAAGTAAGTTATTCCAACTGGGGTTAAAAAAATAACCGGTGGTTTGTGGTTATTACCGATGCAGATCAGGCATGGTCCCCTTGATTACAGCGGAGTGCTTTGAGTCTTGTGATTTCATTTCTACAAGCCAACCAAAGCCACACATGACAGATAGCTGGATCCTTATTAGGGAAATTCTCCAGGTCTCCTTCCACTTAGCTTTTGTCAGAGCATTTGTATATTTAAGTTCTGCGAATGATAAGTTGACTTCTACTGAGGATTCAGAAATATTTCTGAATTGGGGTGCCCTGAGTTTCAGAGGGCAGGTGAATTTGGCTTCCTCTGACTGTCTGGCATATGAATGCCCTGAAAGAATGGGGCTTTTTTTCAGGCATTTCTGGAGTATGTAATTCTTGCTGCATTTGATGACAGGCAGATCAAGGTTAAACTCTCCCCTCTCTCACCGTAGCGGAACTTGGGCAACTTAGTACACCTCTTTGAGCTTTGATTTCCTGCTCTGTCAAAAGAAGCTGACGATACCTCCCTGTAGATTAAGTAGGGTAAGAAAGGTGCGCACATATAGCTAACGCTTTAGGATACTTTAGACATTACAGCAATGAATGCCCATGCTTGCTTTCACTTGGCTCATGCTTCGTAAGTACGCTACATGCACTATCCTGCATGTCTCCCTTTTAAAATTTTTGGTAAAACATATATAACATAAAATTGACCGCTTTAACCATTTTGAAGTGTATGGTTCAGCGGCATGAAGTACATTCACATGGTTGTGTGACCCGCACCACCGTCCATCTTCAGAACCTTTTCACCTTCCCTCCCTAACTCTGTCCCACTGAATATGAACTCCCCACTTTCCCCTTCTTCCAGCCCCTGACAGCCACCATCCCACTTCCTGTCTCTAACAATTTGACTCTTTTCGGGACCTCGGAGAAGTGAAATCACACTGCACTTGTCTCTTTGTGTCTGGCTTCCTTCGCTTTGTATACCATCTTTACCCATGTTGTAGCATGAATCAGAACTCCATCCATCCCTCTAGAAGACTGAATAAATATTGCATTACAGGCACAGACGATAGTTGGCTTATCTATCCATCTAGCAATAGACATTTGGGCTGTTTCCACCTTTGGGCTATGGTGAATAACGCTGCTATAAACATAGAGGTACAAATTTCCTGCTTTCAATTCTTTGATGGGGTATATACCCAGACGTGGCATTTCAAGGTCATATGGCAACTCCATGTTTAATTTTTTGAGTGTGGGTGTCTTTTTTATACCTTATTTGGGGTAGGAATGGTGTTGAGAGGTACCCTGGGCAGTTCCCGGATGTTCCCAAAGGACTGCCCCACCATCAGTCCCAGACTAGTTCAAGGACCTACAAGGCAGCTCCATAAAAGCAGGGGGCATGCCGCTCAGTGGCCGGGGCTCTCTGTTGCCTGCCTTTGCTCTCCAGTTACAGGTAATGGATTGCCAGAGCAGGGAAAGCAATTCCAAAGATAATGGTATGCAAACCAGAACAGGGAACAGTATGGTTTAAAACTGTTTCTTGACTGTTTTGCTGTAGATACGTGTCTGAATGTGACACCTAGCCCACCCACACCCCATCCCCTCCTCTCTCTGCTGGAAGAGCTAAGCCAGGCACACTAGGATGTGGTAACCCTTCCTGAACCAACATCAGTGACTTCCTCAAAGCATACAATGTTTCAGCAGCCCTGACTCTGAGCCATGAGTTAGCTGAGAAGCTGCCAGTTACTTGATGACATCAATTGTTCTGTAATTGACAGTCGCTGAAAAAGTCTCATTATCACCAATCACGGGAGAACCCCATCCATATCACACCTGTCAAGGCCGTCAGGTTGGGTCATGTGTGTACCCAAAAAGGCAGCTTTAACATCACACATGAGGAGAATCCTGCATTCTGATGATAATGCTCACCCATCCAGCCCCGTAACCCACGGGAAAGCTATGGGAGATCAGAAGTCACCGCTCTTCAGAAACCAAGCTCAATACACTTTTTTCCGTTCCTTTAACCTGTTGCTGATCTTAGCAGAGAGAAGAGCTTTTCAGAGGAAGAAGTGTTGACTTAGGGTCTGAGCAAATGGCAGGAGGTTAGTAGATCTAAAGAAAGGGTTAGGAGGGAGCCGGCTCTCTGAGTCATGGAAGTACAGTTGGTCCTTCAATGGGCACTTGGCAAAGTCAACTTCCTAAGCCACCCAGACACGGCTTTCCAGGAAAATTACTTCTGGCGACATTATCGGGGTCTGCTCAGAGGGAAATATCACCAGGGTTGTATGACCTTCATGGGTTCTGGCAGCAGAAAGACTGGGGATTGTGTAATTATGTCACACGGGTAAATTACTTCTCTGTGCCTGGTTCCACATCAATGAAATAAAGAGAATGAAAAAAAAAATCTACCTTGCTTGGCCATTTATGAACTACATGGGCTTGGGTAGATCAACCCTCAATGAGCTAATGGGTAGACTAACTCCTGTCTCTAAAGAATTGTGAGATCAGGCAAATTTTAAGACAAGTCAGTGGTTCACCTAGGTACGCAATAATTATTAGATGGGACTGTTTTGAGCTACATTTCATCCTTTTGATGGTGGATGGGGCATAAATAATCAGAATGTGTATATAGAAAATAAAATTTGGACTCAAAAAGAAAAAAATATCTGTGTTGAGTTTACCTGAGGATGCTATCACTGCCATTTCTGCCAGGATGTTTGGGTCTGAGGCCACCTCCCACACTAGAAGGCAGATGCCTTTCATAATCTGATTCTAACAGCTCCGTGTTATGGTTAAGTGAGATGCCCCTGGAGCCAATAATCAGGGATCAGATCATGCATGGCACCTCATCTTCCAATCCTTCTGATTTTGAAGAATTTCTTATTTTCTTGTTTTGTCAGTCTCCTGATTTGTAAAACAGGACAAGAATTGTACGTGCCTCAGAGGTCATGATTAAATTGAAAGAAGAGTTAATACTTGTGAAGGGCTTAGGATGGTACCGAGAAGGGAACAATGGAAAATGTTGAATAAAAGTTAGTCATGATCATTACCCGGAAGCTTTTCTATGCAACCACTGCAGCCCGAGGGGAGAGGCATAGATAGTGCCCGCTGACTTCAGAGCGTAGATGTTTCATATCTCTTCCTGACTCTTCCCTGACTTTCCTTTCAGGGACAGCACACTGCTAGCCTGAAATTGGCCGCGGTGGGAGTTTTCCCACCATGAAAATTGGTGAACACTGCAAATCAGCCTCTCTCTTCTTCCTCCCCAAAGCGGCTCATTAGGTGTTTACCAACAGACTACTGGGCACGAGGGAGCTCCTGGAGTTACTCAGCCTGCCTTTGCACAGGTCCTGGGCCAGGGGAAGACAGGTCAAAGGCTGCTCTCCAATCACGCTGGTGGGGAGAGGCAGATTCTCTGTCTCCCCTGACTCTCTAGTCTTCGCCCCTACCTATCCTTGTGGCAATGTGACAGGTGCAGGTTGTCAGAAGCTATCTTTCTAGACATCCTTCTACCCCTCCTGCTTTTTGAATATTCTGTTTAGTCAGGGATCTTTAATTGTAAGCCACAGAAACAAATTCTGACAGACATAAGAAAAAGAGAAGTTCGGGGCACGTGCGTGGCTCAGTCAGTTAAGCGTCCACCTTCAGACGTGATCCTGGAGTTCTGGGATGGAGTCCTGCATGGGGCTCTCTGCTCAGCAGGGAGTCTGCTCCTCTCTCTCCCAACCCCCTGCTTGTGCCCGCTCTCTGTCTCTGTCTCTCTGTCTAGTAAATAAATAAAATCTTTATAAAAATATCCAAATGGTAGCAAATGATGCGTAGCTTCACAAGCTTCAAATGATGCGTAGTTTCACAAGCTTCAAAGGGGGCTTGAAGTAGATGGTTTCGTACAGACAGGTCCCAGGCAGCTGCAGAGAGTTCTGGAAGGGAACTCCTCCACTCTGTCACCAGCCAGAGTAAATAGGCTTTCAGCTTTTATTTGGTTCTTGCTTAAGAAGCAAAGTCTCAGGAAGGAGAATCCAACTGACTGAGCCGAGACCATGTGCCCACTTGTTGGCTATGAGGGTGTCTAGATTTAGGACTCAATCAAACCACCCACAACAGGGTAGTTTCCCAAAGTAAACCAGATGCACTTGAAGCAATGGATGCCGGGTGGCCACAACCACGACAAATGATCCTACCTACCCAGTCCTTGGGGGATGAGGTGGGAGGGCAGTGGGGAACGTTTTGTGGTCCCTCTCTGCAAAAAAGAGGGTCATGCCAACTGACCTTAACATGCGTGGTCTTTCACAGAAGGTGCCGGCAGTATAGATCAGAGGTAAAAACCCCTGAGGCCCACCAGACTGTAGAACATTACCTCAAGGGAAGAGCTGCCTGCCCTTAGCTTGAATAATCCCAACGTTCATTGAGTTCTCAAAAGCGCATTTCACACAGTGATCTCCATTCCAGCACTCTCCGGGGAAGGACTCAAGAACTCAGTCGCCCTTTCCACCTCCAATTTCTCCCGTTCCTGCCCAGGGTGACTAATACCATGACGGCTTTAATGACAGCTCCACAGAATCCCCAGGGACCTCTAATCTTGGGATGGCAACCTAAGGCTATTTGTTTCCTCCCAGAACCCTGACCATTTCTATGCGCTCCAGCTAAAGCCCTTGGGAACGTCTTTTGTAAACCTGTCAGAAGTACTTTGGGGCCTCAGTGTGCCATTTCTAGTTTGAAATTCCTTTTCCTTCTTTTCCTCATTGTGATCGATTTCACAAAGATGGTTTTATCCTCTCTGGCTTGTGCTTTTTTGGTTGTTGTTTTGTTGTTTAGCAGGTCTGTGGATGACGGCTTTGTTCCTTTCACACTGTCTGGATGATCTCCCTTTATCAGCAGGTTTCTGTGGCTTGTCTTTGGAGGCATGTGCTAAGACATTGGTTCAGGGGAGAATCACTAGTGAACCCCCCAAGACATGGGAAACTGGCTTTTCGTAGGATGACTCATGGGAACGGAGGGGTCGACAAGCACACTTCTTGTGGACTACTGATGTGACAGTAACACAAACAAGTTAGATGTCTTCTTTTTTTTTTTAAGATTTTATTTATGTATTTATTTATTTGAGAGAGAGAGAGTGCACATGATGGAGGGAGGGGCAGAGGCAGAGGGAGAGGGAATCACAGATTTTGCACTGAGCTCAGACTCAGAAGCGGGACTCACTCTCTCCACTCCGAGATCGTGACCCAAGCCCAAAGCAAGAGTCAGAAACTCTACCGACCCAAGCCACCCAGGCTCTCCAATGTTATGTGTCAAACACGATGATAAAACACCGTATATTTTACTATATGAGTGGGTGGAAATGGGTAGAGAAGAAGCCATTTAATCTGCCGGTGAATTGTGTCCTAATTCCTAATTCCTAATACTTCCTGTTTCCTTACTACATGCTAGGTATTTTTCTAAGTGCTTTTTGTGTGTTAACTTATAAAAGGTAGGTCTTTAAGATTTTTTTTTTTAATTTATTTGAGAGAGAGACAGTGAGAGAGAACATTTGAGAGAGAGACAGTGAGAGAGAACAGTGAGGAAAGAAAGTCAGAGGGAGAAGTAGACTCCCCATGGAGCTGGGAGCCCCATGCGGGACTCGATACAGGGACTCCAGGATCATGACCTGAGCCAAAGGCAGTTGCTTAACCAACTGAGATCACCCAGGCACCCAAAAGGTAGGTTTTCTTATTATCCTTATTTTCAGATGAGAAAACTGAAGGTCAAAGAGCATACGTAAGTGCCCAAAGTCACAGAGTCAACAAAATGGAGGAACCAGGGTCAGAACCTAGAATCTCTCTGGATTCCAGCCCTTTGCTTTTAAGTGTCTCCCTAAGGGGCAGGGGTCATGTGATACACTTCCTGCCCTCCGTGCCTGCGCACAGGGTACCTGCTTACTTTTGTAGCCTCAAATCCTGCAATTCTCCTTCTGTGACCACACTCTCCAATCACACTGACCTTTCATTTCTGAACAGCAAGCTCCTTCTCTCCGAGAGCCTCCAACATGCAATTCCTTCTGATTGAAATGCTCTCCACTCCCTCTTTTCCCCTCTACGCTGGCTGACTTCCACTCATTGCTCTGGTCTCTGTTTAAATGCCACATCCCTCAACCTCCAATGTGAGGTTGTCCCTATTAACACTCTCGTAGGGCCACGTGTTTTCCCGTCATCCCATTTATTACAGTAATGACTTGCTTAATGTCTGTCTCCTCTACCAGGCTTGACACTCCAGAAGACCAGAAACTATGTCTCTCTTTTGCTGACCTGCCCCCGCCCCCTAGCACAATTCTTGACCCGAAGTAAGCAGCCAGGAAATATTTGTGGAATGAATATATGGTTAGTGTTGGCTTGCCAAAGAAATGAAGGCTTTGAATGAGACAGGGCAACCAAAGATAGGGCTTAGGATGACGACTCCATTGTTTCATTATACTTTATACCCAGGGGGTGTTATTCAAATTGTGTAAGAAGCAATCAGAACTTTCTGTTGGCCTTAGTCCTGGGACACTGGTCCAAGAGACTTCCTGCTGCTCTTGGTGTTCACCTGTTAGTGGCTGGATCATGGGTATAGGGCATTGTTCAGGAGAAGGGCTGGGGTGTTTGGGAAAGTGGGAGAGGCTCTCTGGAGATTCAGGTCTGTAGGCATTTATCAACGGACCTGGAAGTATTTCATTAGTCTGATAACCAACATAAGGGTACTGACAGATACAGAGCACATCCCCGAGCCATGAGTAATCATTTGAAAATAACCCAACAAGGATTTCACGTGGAGCTCCGACTTCTGAGTTGCTAAGTTTAAAGGCATTACGATAATTCGTACACTATGAGTCATGCACCTGGGATCATAGCATCGGAAAGGGTACACACTTTCTGTGGAGTTGGGTCATGAATATAGATTAAAGGGAAACCTTAGATAGGTCTCAACTCCAAACACAGGGAGGAAAACAGAGCCATTCTGCAACTTTTTGGAGGACATCTTTTATTAGCTTGATGCCCTGAGAAGTCAGAGATGCTCAACCTCCTCTTCATTAGCATTTTGATGTTGCTAATGTGTCCCTGGAGATGGTCTCACTAAATGATGAAACTGAACGAGTTGCCCCTGGAAGGGCAAGATCAAGATGCACGTGTGACGGCCACGGTGACGGCAGAGCTTGGTCTTCAGGGTCAAGCAGCCAGAGGTCAAGTGGTAAGGGCGGGACTTGGCCTGGTTGGGAGCTATGGTGGAGGCAGGAAGCTGACTGCAGATGGAAAGTCATTTTCCCTGAAGTTGCTTGACCTTCCTGTCAATTGGAGGGCAGGGTATTCCAGAGGCAAAGGCTGCCCCCTGGTCATTCTACCACATGGGATTCTTTTTAACAATCCTTCCCCATCCCCCTGTCTTCTTATTCCCAATCCTTGCCTTTTGTCTTCCTTTTTAATCATTTTTCCTGGCTTATATCTCAAACTTGCCCGTGGCAAACAGAACCGAATTTCTTATTGACTCCTGGGTCACTTGTTTCATGGATTATTTCAGGTCAAATTCTATTAAAGTAAATGTCTCCACTGTGGGGAAATCTCTCCGAATAACCAAATAGGGCATTTACTCCTCAAGTAAGGGCTAGCTTATCGCAAGCAGCATTTGATAGCAGGATCTAGAAAGAGCACAGGTGGGCTTTGTTTCCAACAATAATGGCGAACTACATGACCTAAAAACCTTCCCTCTATAAAACTCTTATAAATATTTTATAAAATATAACAAACATCTTTTTAAATGCATTGCTGAGCTTATAAAAATGTAGGGAAAATCCCCAGGGGTCCAAAACAAAGAAAGAATCAAAATCAGAATGATAGGTGTGAACTGAAACTGGGGCTGTCATGATTGTGTGTGTGTGTGTGTGTGTGTGTGTGTGATCTTTGTAGTCAGGTGATTTGGGTTTAATGTGCTCCAGCTGGGGGTGGGAAATTTGGATCTTTCCAACACCCTGCATAAAGCTAAGACCCTCAAAAAAAAAAAATCTATCTTTCCAGCAAAGGACAGTACGAGAAAAGATTGCCTGTCTTAGCCTGAACTCTGAACTCTGGTTGGGGTGAATAAAAGTCTCTGGGAAGACTCCTCCTGTTGTCATATGTGTTTGGTATTTAAATTGACACTGTCATCCAGGACATCAACTTTGAGGCAAAATAATTAATATAAAGGTGAGCTAGTTTTGCCTTTTACTGAGGGTTGCCTGACCCAAGGAAATGAAATGTCTTAGGAAGGACGTATGTTCAATCCAAACAAAATGGGAGACCCCAGGTAAAAGCCTGGATGAGCATGAGCTCACCCTCCAAAATTACAAAATACAAAGCTTCTGTGAATCAGGTTGTCAGATTTAGGAAATAAAACAGAACAAGACCCTCAGGTAACTGAATTTTAGAGAAACAAAAAATAATTGCATATCTACAAGCATATCTCAAATATTGCATGCAACATACTTATACTAAAAAATTATTTCTCTAAAATTTAAGGTTAAGTTTAAATTTTACATGGCCTATCTGTTCAAAAGTCAGGAGACACACAGATAGCAGGAACAGACCACCCCAGAACCCCAGACGCTCGAGTAATCAGAGCCACACTTTCGAATGATTGAATACACTCAAGGATTTACTACATCTTAAAAACATGAGAAAAGAAGAAAGCATTTTAAAAATGGGATGGTTTAAAAAAGAACTGGATACCACTTTGGTAGACAGGTTGGCAGTTTTTTTAAATAAAAGTAAACGGGATCTTATTGCGTGACTTAGTAATTGCATTCCTTGGTGTTTATCCAAAGGAGATAAAAGCTTGTGTCCAGGGTGCCTGGGTGGTTCAGTTGGTTGGGTGTCTGCCTTCAGCTGGGGCCATGATCTTGGGGTCCTGGGATCCCTAGGGGGGATCCATGCTCAGTGGAGAGTCTGCTTCTTTCTCTACCCCTCCTCCCTGCTCCTCTTCTGTTTCTTACTCTCTCTCAAATAAATAAATAAAAATCTTAAAAAAAAAAAAAAAGCACTGTGTCCACACAAAAACCTCCACGTGGGTGTTCATAGCAGCTTTATTTAAGATTGCCCAAAACTTGGAAGCAACCAAGACCTTCTTGAGTGGGTGAATGGATTAATAGGCTGGAGAACATCCAGAGAATGGAATATTACTCAGCACTAAAAAGAAATGAGCTGGGGTGCCTGGATGCTTCAGTTGGTTAAATGTCTGCGTCAGCTCAGGTCATGATTTCAGGTTCCTGGGATCGAGCCCTGCATCGGGTTTCCTGCTCAGGGGAGAGCCTGCTTCTCCATCTCCCTCTGCCTGCTGCTCTGCGTACTTGTGCCCTCTCTCTCTCTATCTCTCTGTCAAATAAATAAAAAGACTCTTTAAAAAAAGAATGAGCTATAGAGCCATAGAAAGACGTGGAAGAATGCTAACTGCATATTATTAAGTAGAAGGATTCAATCTGAAAAGATCACATATGTATGATTCCAACTATATGATATTCTGAAAAAGGCAAAATTATGGAGACAATAAAATGGGGTTAGAGAGGATAGAAGAAGCAATAGAAGAAGGAGAAGGGGAAGGAGAAGAAGAAAGTGATCTCTCTCTGTCAAATAAATAAAATCTTTAAAAAAAAAGAAGAAGAAGGAGAAGTAATAAGCAAACAGAGGACTTTTAGGGCAGTGAAACTATGTATTTGTATGTTACTATCATGGTGGATACCTGCCATTATACATTTGTTTAAGTCCATAGAAAGTATAACCCCAAGAGTGAACCTTTATGTAAACATGTACTTTGGGTGATGATGATATATTAACATAGGTCCAGCATTTGTAACACATGAAAACTCTGGTAGGAAATGTCTGCTGGGAAATGGAAATGGTGGTAATGAGGATGCTATGAATGTGTCAGGGACGGGGAGTATGGGAAATCTCTGTATCTTGGCTTAATTTTGCTATGAACCCAAGATTGCTCTAATTTTTTAAAAAACGAACTAAAAATGGGGCACCTGGATGGCTCAGTCTGTGGAGCATGTGACTCTTGATCTCAGGGTTGTAGGTTTGAGCCCCACATTGATTGTAGAGTTTGCTTAAAAATAAAATCTTAAAAAAAAAAAAAGAACTAAAAAGGACCCTTGGGAATGAAAATAAAGTCATTGAAAGACAAAACAAAACTTCAGGGATGGATAAAATTGTTGCTTATACACCGTTGGAGAGAGAATAGGTGAACTCATAGACAGATCTGAGGAAATTACCTGCAGGGCAGGGTAGAAAGATTAAGAGATGGAAAATATATACTGGAACTTGGGCTATGGGGGGTAGAAAAAGATGACCTCATTTATGTCCAATAATATTTCTAGAAGGAGAAAATAGAAAGAATAAGAGAGATAAAATACTTGCAGAGATAATGACTGAAATTCTTGCAGGACTGAAAAAAAAAAAACCACCTCATTAGATTTAAGAAACATATCATGTTCCTGTGAGAGAAAAACAAAAATAAATCTGTGTCTAAATACATCATAATGAGATTAGAGGACACCAAAGCCAAAGAGAAGATCTTCAAAGAAACCAATTACAAAAGGCCAATATTACAAAAAGGGGGTAATGGAAAAAGAAAGGAAGACAAAAGGGAAAAACTGAAATGTACAACCTACTCTTTGGTGTTAGATCTATTTTTGAGCAGTGGCTGCATCTCTTTGACCTTAACCTCTTTGAGCCTTACTTTCCACATCTGTAAAATAAATATTCCATCCAAATTTATCGTTGCTAATTCTCTGTAAAATGCCCAACACAAAGACTCCTTTGTTAGTATGTGTTCAGCAAAAAGGGGTTATTATTGACAGAAGTCATTTCCCCATGATAGAAATTCCTACAGCATAACCCTGCCCATGAACCCAATCTCAGGATGAATAATACTTAAACGTATGTCATATTACAGAGAACAGGTGTCATCTTTGCTGCAAAAACACCAAAACAAAACAAAGCAAACAAACAAAACAACCCCTCCCCCAAAACCCTAAGCTTAAACCACCATCATGGGACTCCCTCAACCTTCTAAGACAAGCTTTAGAGATCTAACCTCCCTGCAATCTTGTCAGCAGGACATCTTCAGAATTACTGTTAAAAATCTCTCTTTTTGTAGCTTTCCTTGTCTTCGAGACTCTCCTAAATTCAAAGAGAAACACAAGACCAGTTTGTAAGCCTTCCTTGACCTCCCTCCAGAGTAGCTTACAAAGGCGTGTTACAAGGTCTGTAGTACTTTCCTTTGTCACAGCCCTGATCACATATTGTCTCTGCTCCATTGTGTTCCAGCTTCCTCAGTAGACTCCAGGCAGCTTGAAGGCAAGCCCCTTACCTATCTTGCTCACCGCCAAATCCTTAGTCCATGACTTGGAACTTTTTAGGAGACACTTAAAAAGTTATTGCAATGTCAATAGAAAAGAAATTGGGATTTAGGGATGGAACTCATTTACAGAGTTGCTGTACATAAACAGATGGTATTTTCCTAGAGTAGAAAGGGATTCTAGAGAACACCAGGTCTTCCCATTGCTTTTCCAGATGGGAAAAATGAGGAGTTCATCAGTTTGTCTGAAAGTCTAGGGCTATTTATGAAATGGTGGAAATCAGACTCAAATCCGGCTTTGCCTGTTCCCCAATGGTACTGCTTATGTTCTATCCTGTTGCCTTCATGACCAAGATCATGGCTGCGTAAGTGAAAGAAGCCAGGCACAGAAAGACATATGATGCCCAATTCCACTCACATGAAATAACTAGATGAGGTAACTTCATAAGTACAGGAAGTAGATGAGAAGTTACCAGAGGTTGGGAAAGGAGGATTGAGGACTTATTGCTTAATGATGACAGAGTTTTTTTGGCCCGATGAACACGTTTTGGAAATAGATTGCAGTTTGGCTGTACGACATCGATAATGGAATATCACTGACTTGCACACTTACAAGTGGTTAAAATGGCAAACTTTATGTTATGTATATTTTATCACAACTAAATAAAAAAGACAAAAAAAGATCACGGCTGTGGTAATAACCCGCTTGCCTTGCTTCTCCAGGTCATTTGTAGACTGGGGACACATTCTTTAATGAGCATTTAAAAAAAATCATTGAGGGGAGGGTGTAAACAGGCGGAGATAATGCATGATGTAGGACCATCAAATTAAAAGTGACATTTCTCTATTATTAACCCACAATTTCTCAGCAAAGGAAAAGCTCTAAGCTGGCACTGGAAAAATGCCAGGTCCATAAGCTATTTAATTTTTCTGGATAGGGTGTAAAATAACTGCGAAAACCATAAAAGGTACCATATGGCGCCAAAGAAAGGGGAGGGGGGAAAGAGTTCTTTCTTGTTGTTGTTATTACTCAATGAACAATTAGTTCTCTGTTCTCCCAAACACATTAAGGTGCTATTAAGAGAAAAATTTCAAAAGTGTCAAGAAGACATATCCTAAATGGAAAGAAAGTTGAAAAGATAAATAAAATGAGCATTCCGTTAGCTATATTTGGTGGAGTCCCGCAGAGAAAAAATCTTCCGGCTAGGCAGCATCGAGACATAGTTTATTAATGTAGTTTTCCCCCACAGCAGGACATAGAAAGAGAAATTGGTAAAACAGTCACATTAAAAAATTATGACTCCTACATCTGATCTTTATGAATACACAAAAAAGAAACTGTCCTCTTGAGTCGTCCTTGGGCCTTCGCAGAGAGGCGAAGACTTTTTTTCCCCCTCCAAAGCCCTATAACAGCACTATTTGCTCATGTGTGGTTGGAACAGACTGCAAGTTACTTCCCACATTAAGGGAATCTCAAAGGTGTTTATAAGCAGAACTTAGGGAAGATTTTGTGAAGTCCTTCCAATTATATTTTGAAAGAAAGCGCTTCAGTCTTCTGTTTTTAAAGAGCATGCAAAATTGAAGTCTGTATTCCCTTTGGGGAAAAATTGTAGTCATTGATAAATTGGTTATAAATGGGATTTCTCTGGAATCTTAGAGCTGGAAGGGAGCTTACCCATCATCATCTAATCCAGTGTTTTCCAGTGGGTAGTCTATGCCCCACTCATGAGTTACGAAATCTGTTTAGAGGGTCACAGCTAACACGGGGAAGTAAAGCGAGAAGAGGGTTAGAAAATATTGAATTGACTATCAAAAGCATTTTGCATATACTCTTTTGAGAAAACTTTTGTTTCAGTTGTATGCCTGTGTGTGTGTGTGTGTGTACATGTTGGTTTACAATGTAAAGTGTGTGCCTTGCTGTGAGTTCTGGTCAGAAAAAAATGGGAAAGTCACCAATGTGACTTTCTGTCCTAGAATACTTTCTGTCCTAGGTAAGACACCTGGAACCAGAGTGGGGAATTGACTTTCTCAAGTGACATGTGAGTGAAAAGTAGACTGGACTCCCCTTTCTCCTTCACTCCTAATTCTGCCAACTTTACACCATCTGGCATCAGTGGGTCTGTGAGATGGAGCAGGTGTGTGGAGGGACAAATAATCCACGCCTGGGCTTGGACGATCCACATACTGGATGGCTCAGAAGGTGCAAAATTCCCCCAGCTCACTGCAGCCTGGAGTTGAAGAGCCACATGAGAAACAGAATCACAGCCTCCCTGTGAAAAAAGAGGGGGTGCCTGTGACCGCTCACATAGAAGACATTCTCAGAAAGGAGACAACCAGCTGACAACTGTGGGCTTTAGGTAATTCCTGCCAGACTCATGCTCTCTATCTGGTCTTCCTGAGCCAAAATAGAAGCCTGCAGAAAGTGTTCTATGACTGCAAAGCTAAAGCAGGATTATGAAAGAGGATCCTGCCTGGGACTCAGACGCCTCTGATTTTTACTTAGAGGAGAAAACTATCTCCCTCACCAAGAAACAAACTCTAACATTGCATTTACTATGAGCCAGGCATGGTTTTGAGAATATTACAAATATTTACTCATTTAATACACGTAATCAACCTTTAGGTCTTCGAGGACTCTCCTAGCTGCAGCCCCAGGCAGAAGGTTAAGAGTTGAGATGTGTTACAGTAATGGGTTTTTCTTCCTGATACGAAGACAGGAGGGCAAATACTCTTTTTGGGGGGGAAGAGTGGGAAATGAGAAAGAGAGAGAGAAAGCATTAGAGGGGGAAGTTCAGAGGGAGAAGCAGACCCCCTGCTGAGCAGGGAGCCCGATGCGGGACTCGATCCTGGGACTCCAGGATCATGACCTGAGCTGAAGGCAGTTGCTCAACCAACTGAGCCACCCAGGCGCCCCGAATACTCTTAATAGTGTAAAACTATGTCATTGATGGAGGGAATTAATCAATAGTCAAATCTAGGGAGAAAAGGTCAACTGCCTACTTTCTCTTGGCTGGAGGAATTGGGAGGAGGATTTTTCTTGCAAGGAGTCCTCACTTTTGATGCTTTCTAGAAGGGGTGATGAATCTGTAACAAGTCATTTACTTAAAAAAAATTACCCTCCTGTATCTGTAGGATAGTTGCATCTGCTCGGGTGCAAGAAACCACAGTCTCAAGCCCATGTAGAGATCAACCCTGAGCCCTTGGCCTCATCCAGTGCTTTGCATAGTGGCGGGAGACATTCCTCCGTACTTTGTTGAATTCATTTATTACCACACTTCAAACACTGAACCTGACCTTGGAAACTGCTAGGTTTGGCTTTGATGATGAAAATTAGTTGAGGTTTACTGAGTGTAAGCAGGGCAAGAGGTTTTTGAAAGATGAAGAGGAAGTGGGTTTTTTTTTTTTTTTAAAGGACCCATTACATGCCCCTTATGGTTTATACGTTAACATTAAATCCCACAATACTCTGATCGAATTTCCATTTCATAGATGAGGGAACTAGGTTAAATGACTCGCTGAAAGTAAATAGGTAAGGGACAGAATTCAGAATATAGTTTGCCTGCAGAATCCATTACTCTTCACATCATGCAGCAGCCTGAAAGTTTTGGGTTTTTTTTTTTTTTTCTCCTCTGAAAAATGATTTAGCCCTAGCAGTATTCACTGACATGGCAAATCTTTAATTGATCTTTCCATGCCATGGCCTACTGAGTCTCCAAGAGGAATAGCAACATTTGAAGCCTATTCTCTGTAATTAAGTCTTGGTTCCCTTACCAACTCCACCATGTAATTAAACTTATTTCTCGAACAGGCAGCTATGGTTCACTAAAGAATCCGAGAAGAGCCATTTAAATTATGCTTAGTTTCTTGCTTTGGGTTAATGGCCAAGTCTGGGCTTGGAACTGAAGTTTAAGAGGAATGTAGGGAATGTTGCTGGCCCAGAACGTACCAGTGTTGATTCTACTCAGGAGTCGGCATGTATTTCCTGTGCAGTCTGTGAAACTTATTCTTGCTCATTGTTTTCCTCGATGAACATGTTGGACAAAAACGCAGGTTGCTAAATATTTATCCTTTTCTGGGAGCAGCTTGGGGTGACTCAGGCAGCAATTCTCATATAGTTATTAATCATCAGAAATGGAAAACGTTTCTTTTTGAAAGGTGTAATTATCAGAGGTCTCATATGAATTATGCCTTGAAAAAAAAAGATACTGCCCCTATCAATACATTCTGTGGCTGTGCTAATGAAAAAATTTGGCTTATCCCACAAAGTTTATGGACTTTTTTTTTTTTCAGCTGAAATAAGATTTGGCTTAGCATCAGGCACTGAAAGCGTAGGAATGGTATTAAATGCTGAAATCATACAGGCTATGTTGTAATGTGAAAAATTACAGGGCATTTTGGGAAGGGGAACCCAGAGAGATTCAGTTATCTTCAGGAGTCTATAAAACCCTAGGCTTACAAATGCACATCAAATAAGTAACGGTTAAAGTAACCAAAAGTTGAGTTAAAAGTCATTAAATAAAAACAGGATAATAGGCAAGATCCCTTGGACCCAGATATCAAATAAAGCGTCAAGATAAAACACCAGTGGGTTGTAAAACACAAACCAAGCCCTTCTCCTCTTCCCCCATGGGTCGAACAGGAGCTTAAGACAATCCAAAAGTATTTTCTAAGTTTGCAGTCCCCAAAGTGTGAGGATTCAAGGGTCCCACACAAAGTACTGCTCACTTTCTTGGTCTCACCGTGACTGTTCTGAGGGGATCATGCAATTAGCGCCAGGGGAAAAACCCAACACAGTCTCTTAAGAGGAGGAGTCCAGATGTTGGAGATTATGGTCTCCTGGATGCAATGGAATTTATGCCAGATTTTTTTTTTTTTTAATGCCAGGAGATAAAGAGAATAATTAATTTATGACTTTCTCTACCTGTTTGCAATATGTGCTCATCTTATTATGTACATATTGTGATGCATGGTAATTACGATGCTGAAAAAAATGTGCAACACGTGCCCATTGCAGTTAGGTTTAAAAAGGGGGCATTTGTCATATTTTAGTCTGCACATCTGGTTCTATCATATTTGCCAAATGATTAATATAGAAATATATTACAGTGAAATCCTTTTATATCACAGTTTTATTTGCCCGGAAATAGAATACTTTCCTTCCCTCTCCCTCCCCCACATTCTCTACTGAACTCTGAAATTCCCTGCACTAGGAATTCATTTGAGTGAACAGGACAGAGAAACTGCTCTTGTCTTTGTTCAGTTCTGTGAGTTCCGGTAATCACAACTGGGATACATATGCATCCTTTGTTTTAAAAAGCACATCCACAAGGGAGAAACCCCAAAGCTCATTTTAAAAGCAGGTAGGGCATCAGAAATCTCCCACAATTAAAATCACAGAAATCAAATTCTAAATTTTAAATTCCCTTTTATTGAAATATAAGTTTGTTTAGTATATTTACAACACACTTTATGCACATATATACACAGAAGGCAAATTTGTCAAATAAAAAAGTTTTTCTTAATAAAAAACTAAAATAAAAACAAAGTAAAGTGCATGAAACTCATTTTCTTCTGGTGGACATCATCACTGTCAAAATTTTGGTGGGAGGGGAGAGGGGAGGAAGAAGAAATTCATTACTTGATTCAGTGCATACTGCCTGTCCTGTATTTGTAGCCTCTGGGCAAAAAGACATGTGGTAAGGAGCAAGGCTGACAAATTGTCAGGGTTTGTAGGGCCCCCCCGGGTTCTGAAGGTCCTGCACTCTTTGTCCTAGCGGGAGCCTTCCCCCAGCTCCTAACAGTGATCTCACCATCACAGTGCTGGAACAAAGGCGGAACACAGGAAGGGGGCTCCACCAGCCAATGTCACAGCCCTGCTCCCGGGCCACCAGCGCTGCGTTTGATAGGAAATGCACAATTAGCTCAACGGCTCAAATAGAAGTTTTCCTTTTTCGGAAAGGGTATGAGGGGGTCGGGAAACGGGATGCATTTCCCACAGAGATGGCCACCCGGGGGCCAAACTCCAGCCTCCAGTTTCTTCGCATCCAAACTCCGTGCTGGCCCAGGGCAGAATCCTTTTATAGGCGGGCGGAGGGGCTGTTAAGCTTCTCGCCCCGGTGAGTTCGTCCTCCCGGAACTTCGAAAGGAAACAGCAGGAGACCGAGAGAAAGGGGCAGGTGGGCAAAGCCGTGAAGTTTTAGCCTCCATGGCGCTCAGGCCACTGGCTGGGCGTTGGCCGGTCCCAGGCGGTGGCCCAGGCGACGGCCCTTCCCCCATCATCCATTCCCCAGGCTGGGGGAATCTCCCTCTCTTCTCCGGGGGACGCTAAGTCCCGGGTCGGCGGCCGTACTTGGCTTTACAGTGTAAAATGTGCTTGGCGAGGAAGTCGAGGCGGCGCTGCAGCAGCTGAGCGTGGGGGTCGGCGAGCGCGGCCAGCTCCGGGAAGCGAGGCTCGTGGTGCCGGTAGAGGCGCAGCAGCCGGGCCGCCGCGTCCTGGCCGCGGTGCAGCTCCAGGACGCGCCGCGCTGTCCGCTCGCGGAACACGCACACCGACTGCAGCAGCGGCTCGTTATACTTGTCCCACATGCCCGCCACCCGGTAGCCGTGCACCAAGCCCGCCTCGTTGTCCAGAAAGACCAGCGCCCCGCCGGGGCCGCGGTGCAGGTTGCTGGTGGCGCGCTGCATGACGCGCGGGTCCCACTGCAGGCTGAAGAGGTTGCTGACGAGCCGGTCGAAGTTGGCCGTCAGATAGTCGAAAAGGATCAAGTCGGTCCACTGTACCAGGTCCACCAGCTCCGCCTGGCTGCGGTTGGCCAGCTCGCCCCCGGCGGCGCGCAGGGGCCGCAGCCGGCCGTCCTCGGAGCGCCAGGGCGCGGGCACCACCACATCCGTGAGGTTGGGCAGCCAGCGCGTCAGGCTCACCACGCTGCCCTCCGTCCAGTGCGCGGCGCGAAGCTCCTCCTGCACCTGCGCCCACTGCGCGCTGCGAGCCTCCACCCGGGCCAGTGCCAGGGGCGGCACGTGGCGCTGGAGGCCCAGCAGGCGCGCTAGGTAGTAGGACAGGGCCTCGCCCTGGATCTGCTCCGGGTTGATGCCGTAGCGCACGCAGGCGCGGGTGCCGTCGGAGAAGCGGGCCAGCCGGTTGGAGCTGCGCCCGCAGCCGCCGCGCTCCAGGGCCACCACCCGGGCGCCGCGCACCGCCTCCAGCCAAGCCAACGCCTGCGACTCGGAGAAGCCGCGGGGCACCTGCTCCTCCAGGCCGCCGCTCCAGAAGACGCCCCCGTGCACCGTGGCGCGCCCCTCGGGCCCCGGCCGCCCGGCTGGCACGTGCCGCCCGCGCTCGCCCGGGGGCCGCCGGGGCGGGCCGTCCGCGCCGGCCGCCAAGGTGAGCAGCGCCCGGAAAGTTTTCAGGGAGCCGCCGCGGGCGTCCCGCGCCAGGGGCGGGGGCAGGGGGAAGCGAGGCGCCGGCCCTGGTCCGCCGCTCCGGGCCGGGCGCCGGGGGAGTCGGTCTTCGGGCGGCTGGGCGCGCGGCGGCAGGAGCCCGCCCCACAGCGCCAGCAGCGAGCCCAGCGCCAGCAGCCAGAGACCCGCGGCGGCGGCGGCAGCGTCCCGCATCCTCCTGCCCATGCTCCCCCGGCCGTGCCGGGCACCTCCGCCGCTTCAAGCCGAGCCCGGGCGCCCGGGTCCCGGCGGCGAGGCGGACCCCGCAGCGTGCTGGCTCCGGGGCTCCGGGCGCCTCAGCCCCATCGCGGCCGCGGGGCTCTGCCCGGCGCTCTGCCCCGCGCTGGGAACTCGCCTCGCCGCCGCTTCCCAGCTGCTTTTGTATTTCGCTGTGAGACCCTCGGGCGGGCGCGATTCACAGGCGCCCGGACCACGTGGGAGCGAGGGGGATCCCCCTCCCCCTCCGCGGCCGCCGCTCCCCGCCCCCCACTCTCCCGCCCCCTTCCCCTCCTCTTCGCCTTAAAGCGGCGATGGCTCCTTCCGAGCGGGAGAGGCGGCCCCACTTCGGTCGGGGACTTCGGGGCTGGCGGCGCCCGCGCGGGGGCGTCGGAGGGGGCGGCGCCGAGCTGGAGGGGCGCGCGGAGGGGTTGGGGACGCGCCTCTGGCCTCGGCGGGGGTCGGAGTGGTCGCGGGGTTCCCCGCGCCGGGGCAGCGCCTGGCCTCCTGCGAAGTTCAGAGTGACCCCGGCCGCGCTCTGGGCGCCGCCTGGCGAGGGTTGGGGCGGGTCCCTTCGCCTCCTCGCTTGACGGTGTGATTCACCCTGCCTTATGTAAATCCACGGGAAGCTCTCCGAGCCACCGGGCATGTGACTCCAGCCCGGTTGGGGGAAACGTCTGTAGCCGACAACTTTGGACCGACACCCCCTTTTCGAGCGCGCCTGCCACCGCGGGTCACTGGGGGCGTGTGCGCTCTGAGGTTGGTCGCTGCGTCTTTCCCGAGGGACTCAACGGGGAATTAAACCTCGCTGTGCTAGTAAGAGAACACCTAGACCAGCTCCCAGCCATTCGTTCATCCATTCAACGAAGCGTGGTCTCTGGGCGGTAAAACCCGCCGACTCTCCCGGTGCTCCTGGAGCTTACGTTCCAGGGAGAGGTTCAGGTTGCTATGAGAACATTGTAACCCGGGATCCGACCTAGTGCAGGAGGGAGGGGTGTCGGCGACTCTCTCTCCAAAGAAATGACATAATTTTTGCCCAGGAAGAAACTGAGGCGGAAAAGGCTTGCTCAATACGCTGGACTTAGCAAGTACACAAACTAAATAAAATTCAAACTCGGACCTTCTGGCAGCACGCCACCTGATTTTCCCTCCATCAGGAAAGCTCGTTATTTTTTATCAAGTTGCCAGCATTTTCATTTTTTAAAAAATTCACTGTCATTTAGCTAGTCACTTTATTCTCCAAATGTGATTTTCAATTCAAAGGCGGCGGGGCGGGGGGGAAGTCCCGATGTTACGTTTGACTTGCTGGTTTAATGGTTTCAGGGAAAAATAAATGGGTGGGGGTGGGAGGAGGTAGGGAGGGTGGAGGAGAAAAAACCAAAAACAGTGACAGAACAAACCACACTGTCTTCCAGCCACCTCTCGGTTCAAAGCCACCAAGAAGGCTCTTGGATAAGAATTGGCTTCCCCCCTTCCCTCTCTGCAGGACTGTGTCCCCGATCCAAACCAAGACTGCCAGGTAAGACGCAAGATTGGGGGCGGAGATGGACTCCACCTCCTGGAAGCAGGAGTTAGAAATCTGCTTTCTTACATGTGTTTCTTTTCTCTTTATCCCCCATCAGGTGCACTTGGGGGTTTCCAACCTTATTAGCTCATCAGCTGGCACTGATTATATTTTATTCTCCAAAGAGTGAATGTTTAGAGTTATAGGGCAGACACCCTAATGTTTGTGGCTGAATGGAGGCATCAAAAGACCACATCTGGAGCCTTCTAGTGGTGACCCCATAGACCCTCAAGTGTTTCCACATTGCCTGAAGTGTGGAGTCTTTGTTGAATCTGTTCCACACCGCACAGCTATATCATGCCTTTTATAGATCTTATCTGATGCTGTGGTCACTATGGCTCCCATATGTAGGCATCAAAACACAGTAATTCATTAAAAGATACTGTTCCTGCTCTGTGTAAGCTCCTCACCCTCTATGTTAACCTAGAGGACAGGGGCTACTATTTCTTAACCTTTTATTTCTCTTATCACTTAACATAGTATATTACACTAAATAGGTGCTCAATAAATTGAATTTGATTTTTTTAATCTTTTGGGTTAACTTCTGAGAATCTTTTTTTTTTTTTGAATGCAGTGCTTTAACTTGGGTAAACTGTAAGCAAGATCGCCACCTTGTGGACATAATAGAATATTGTCTAATTAGAGAAATTTGTACACGTGTTTAAGAGGATGATTCATTATTTCAGCTAGATTCTGAGCAGATGATGTAGGTTGCACAGCCCGTGGCCTGTTCTAGGTGCTGTGGGGGAATCCAGAGTAGTTGGTGTCTCTGTCTCTTTAGCTGTCAACAAAAGCTGTAAAGAACTACAAGGGATGGTTCATTGTCATTGTTGGAGGAGTCCCCCCTGTCTGTTTTTTCAGCGCTGCCTGGCACAGTGCCTGGCACTTAGTGAGTGTTCAATAACAGTTTGCTGAATAAATCATTGGAATGCTAACGAGATTTTTTGCAAGTGACATGTATTGATTTAAAAGAACCATCTTACTACTAAAAGATACAAAATAACTTTCATTTTAGGGACGCCTGGGTGACTTGGTCAGTTAAGTGTCTGCCTTCAGCTTGGATCATGATCCCAGAGTCTTGGGATTGAGCCCCACATTGGGCTCCTTGCTCAGTGGGGAGCCTGCTTCTCCCTCTGCCTGCTGCCCCTCACTTGCGCTTTCTCTCTCTCAGGCAAATAAATAAAAATCTTTAAAAAAAAAAAAAAGAGCTTTCTTTTTTTTTTTTTTTTAAAGATTTTATTTATTTATTTGACAGAGAGAGATCACAAGTAGGCAGAGAGGCAGGCAGAGAGAGAGAGAGGAGGAAGCAGGCTCCCCGCTGAGCAGAGAGCCCGACGTGGGACTCGATCCCAGGACCCTGAGATCATGACCCGAGCCGAAGGCAGCGGCCCAACCCACTGAGCCACCCAGGCGCCCAAGAACTTTCATTTTAAAAGGGAAAAATATCGGTGAAGTTGCCCCATAAGGTAGGAAGAGGAAGCGTGTGACTTTCATTCTAGGAGGGCTGGCCTCCCACCCAGATCTCCAAATCCCAGAATCTTTCCATCATATTCCTGGTGTTGATGAAGAAACTGAGTCTTATAGAAGTCGCCTAAGATCTTATCTCTTGGAAGATGACTGACCTTATCAGAGCTCTTTGCCTGCAGATCCCAGGCACTGTGTACCACAATGGATGCACTAATAGGATCGTGAGCAAGTGCATGGAAATCAAAAAAGGCACCAAAGGACTACAACCAAACCAAAACCAGAAAACAAACCCCAAGTGGAATGCCATTTTAAACACACTCCTCTATTTTTCTTATAAGATGACAATGCTCCCACCTGCCTTAACCTCCCAGCCTGGGGACACTCCCCTCCCCCACTCATGGCCAAGCTGCTGGGGCTCCTTGGGATAGCACTGTTCATGTGCAACCAACTACTGGCCCTTCGGTACCTCTGGCAGTTACTTTGCAAGGAGGGAAGGTGCTGCTCATCTGTCCCTACCTAGAAACCTATTTTCACCTTGAAAACTTTCTTCATATTCCTCAGAGCTTCTCCCTGCGCCTTGACTTCCAACTGCTTCAAATTTTTCGTAGTCCTGTTGGAAGAATGGTCTGGCTCATTTAACAGTGCCTCCTGGGAAAGAGTGTGGGGGTGACGTTGAGGGTTGGGAGCTGGGTAGGAAGCTCGGAGTTGGAACGTTTCCTAAGTCTGGCTTGTCCGTGTTCTGGCTGTTTCCTTTCTGGCCGGTTGTTTCCCTTTTATGAGTTTAGGTTTACCACATCTGAGAAAGGAGGCTAATAATTCCTGCCTACCTAACATGATTGTTAGGAAGGGCTAGTGAGGCATTTATAATCACTACGATGCTGGTGGCAAACACCAACCCAGAGCTTAGGATGGGCTTAGCACAGGGCCTTATCTGCTTCATCTGGCACACACACGTTTCCAACAAATAGGAATGTCCCCACTTTACAGATGGGAACACTGAAGCTTAGTCAGCGACTGACCCCAAGTCATACAGCATGTAAACAACAGGGCTGAGATTCCAGAATGATGGAGGACAAACCCTTTGCAAAAACAAAACAAAAACAAAAAACAAAACAAAACAAAAACTGGGAGAATGTCAGATATAAAAAATTATTGCATTTAATCAAAGTAGACTCAATTCAGATTAAATTTTGCTTTGAAATGTTCTCTGGGGTTGCTGCTAAGTGAAACAGTTAGGAGAACAGACCCTCATACCAAATTGTCTGGGTTTAAAACTTCCCAGGTGTATAACCTTGAGTAAGTCACACAGCCTCTCTGTGCCTCGGTATACTCATTTGGAAAATGCCATTATAATAATCTTATTGGTGTTACTAATACTGTTAGTTACATTTATGTAACACCTAACGACTGATACTAATTAATAGTAACAAATCTTGTAGCTTATTTGCAGGTGTAATTAGTCCCCTTATTGACAGTGCTTGAAGGACAAAGAGGTCACCCTTACAGTATTTGTGTAATTCTCTGCGTGAAATGACTCGCTCTGTGACCTTAGGCAGCTTTTTTAACGTCTCTGGTCCCAAGTTTTATTATTTGGGTCTCTCTCCTCTCCACTCTTTGTCCCCCTCGGGTACATTATTTTCCTGCTTGAAGATCGTTTTCCTTGGTATGTCTCTATTAGATCATGAGTTCAAGGAATGCTTAAATGAGCCCATCCTTACGTTCCTGGCTGTCAAAGGCGGGTACATACACACCTTGTTTCAGGTAAATCCTACTGGATAGCTAGAAGGAGATCAGGAAGTGTGATAGCCTTTGCAACTCGTCTGCCAGCCCGAAGGAGTCCCACTTTTAAGACCACACTGTGTTTCACTGTGTTTCTGGAAAGAAAGTCAGGGTTGACAGAGACGTGTAATTTACGGTGAGACCAACATTTTTATGAACCTCTTTATTCCACGTAGCTCTCTTTCTGACCTGCTTTTGGAAAAGGTTCCTGTAGCCACTGGTGTTAGAAGCAAGAATCTAAAGGTGAGAGCATTGGTGGATTAATTTAGTGAATTTGAAGGCTGATGCCGACACACATCTCAGTCCTATAGGTCCTACAGCGTCGCACTCGAGTTACAGGGTGTGGTGGTAAAAATTCTGGGCTGGGCACTTAGGGATGAAAGTTTTCTTTCTCTGCTGGTAATTTAACTCAACTGCCATTTTTTGTTCATATGCGGAAGGCCAAAATCTAGAGAGTAAGTGGGTCATTGGCTTTTCTCTCGTCCTTAACGCCGCGTCGGGAGTTTTGGTCACTTATCTTCCCTTCAGCCTCCTCTTCCCTTCCTTCTTTCTGGCAGTTCTTCGTCCTGCCTCCTCTGCCTTGTGCTGGAAGCGAGGCTGGACCCGGATCAGGCTAAGCCAGTCATGGGGCCTTTAGTTCCTTTGCCCGTGGTAGGTTTAGGCATAGGCTTACGACACCATCCTGGCCAGTGAGACCTGGAGTCCCCAGGGGGGTTTCTGGAAAAGATATCCATACTCTGGCCAAAAGACACAGATAAGATATGGCCCCTTGTCTTCATGGTTCAGATCCAGGTTCGAGGGCTTGGGCTTGGGATGGTCACTGCATAGGGGGGTGTGAAGGGGGTCTACGCGGATGCATGGACAATGGCAGAGCAGAAAGATGGAAGGAGCGTGGTCCTTGGTAATGGCACCAAACCCTCAAATTAGTCAACTCTCACTTGCCACGTGGTTGAACGTACTCTGAGCTGGGGGTTTCGTCTGCAGCCAAAAGATTCCTAAAAGCTACCCCTCTACAGAGGAGCTTACACACCAGAGCGGGGCAAACACCTACGCAGATGTCTCCCATCACAGGGGTGCTCCTGGGCCCGTGGCATGGTGACGCCTCCCATCACAGGGGTGCTCCTGGGCCCGTGGCATGGTGACACATGGCATATGTGCCGTGCAGCCCGACCAAGGCTGGCACTGACTAACTGCTCTGTCTTCGGGAGGTCACTTAACCTCTCTGGGCCTGTTCATTTATCTGAAAAGGGGAGGCGGTCACCGTACCGGCCTCAAAACGTGATTGTATGGATGAAATGCGAAGCCTTTAGTCGGTGCTCTAGCTATTACGGAAATATGAACTACACGGGAGTGCAGAGGACGGAGCGGCGAATTCCCCGGGGAAAGCCAGGAAGGCCACCCCAAGGACGCAGAGGTGAAGCTGAGTCTTGAAGGGCAAAGGGGGTGGGGGGAGGTTTGCAGGTCAGGCTTTGGGGGAAAAGGGAATCCCCGGGGGAGCTCCACAGCCACAAGCCCATGGACAGATTCCCTTATCTTTCCGCAGCTCAATTTCCTCATCCTTAAAAGCACTTGAGTATGTGGGATTAGCTTAATCCGCTTTTGATACAAGACACAATTCGCTGGCCCCCTCCCTTGACTAAGAACCCCCAGGTCAGAGATGCCACATGGTCCCCTTCCTCACTCACCAATGGCTTTCGCCCCACCCCCCATCCCACCGGAACACATTCACTCAACAAACACTTCCCACGGAAGGAGGTGTGACTGGCTGGCTTCGTGGATTTCTTTGTTCCTCACCACCCAGAGCCTTACCTCCGCACGATTAGCCATGCGGCTCGGGCTCTGCTTCCTTGGGCCCCAGCATATCTCCTCCGTCAGACAGAGGCTGAAGCTTAATTAAGCTTGTAAAGCTTTCTGATTTCCTCAGATGAAAGGTGGCCCATAAGCACCAGATTTTATTTGGGTGGCTTCTGCCAAAGGTTATTATAAATAGGGCTTCGTGCGCAGCGGCTGAGCTCTTAGGCTGATAATGTGTCAAAGACCAATTGAGGCTTCCGAGAGGGGAGATGTTATCATAATGCTTCCATCATAGGCGGCGGGTGTTAATGGAAGGGGCTGTGGGGAAAAAAAAAAAAAAAAAAAAAAAAAGGGAAGAAAAACCTAGCTCAGGCAGCAAAGCCCGGATGGAGGTGGCTGCCAGTGAGGTCTCACCCGCTCCTGGGATCTCCATCATAATCATTAGCTCTATTAGCCTCAAAGCCATTCCTCTGCCATCTCTTCGAGACCAGCCTCAAACGCCAATAAAAAATGGATGCTTTAACTCCAAATGAAAATATATTCCTTCACCGCTTTTTAAAATTCATTTCCATTGCAATGATGGCCAGCAGGTGAGTCATTCATAATGGGGGGCTTGCTGCATTGCAGACAGGCGTGTCGTCAGAATGGGGAGCAGCCTGGGCGGGAGAGCGAGGGACTTGCAGCCCTAGGAAAAGTCATCGCTGCGGGACTGAAAAAGGGCCAGAAGAGGTAACTAACAGATGCTCGCTGGTGGCTGGTGGCTGGTGGGGACCAGAGAACGGAGACATAGCTTCACGTTTCAACAAGGACATGGGGTTGCTTCAGCAGCGCAGCCCTGGTTAGGAACGTGCCAGCTTCCTGGGCCCCAGCTGGTATTGCCTAATCAGTTCCCTGCATCCCATAAGCAGATGAATGATAATGTCCGGTGGTGGTGGCAGCGATCGAGATGACGAGGATGATGGCCGTGGCGTGACCCTCTTGTTGGTTGAAACTTCCCCGCTTTTCCAACATTCAGTTCATCTCTATCCGGTGTCCTTTCTGTGGTTTGGGAGGGTGCAGACCCTCTATTTCTGAGGGTCCCTGGAGCTTTGGTCCTCAAGCTTGTCCTTCTGCGTCTGCTTCCTGCTTTCCTATTTGTTGCCTTGGCCCCAGGGTGCAGACCCTCTATTTCTGAGGGTCCCTGGAGCTTTGGTCCTCAAGCTTGTCCTTCTGCGTCTGCTTCCTGCTTTCCTATTTGTTGCCTTGGCCCCGGTGCCCGTGAACATGGCTGCGGAGTTCAGTGTCCTAATCACCTTTCCTCCATCAAATGCACTTGGACCAAACATAGGAGTTTTAGTGACTTTGCTGAAGATCTGCAGGGCTCCCCAAACTGGGGGTAAAATGTGTCACATCAAGTTGTCCTTCCCCTCCTGCCTCTTTTCCTGTGTCTTTGTGGAGAAACGGGCAGATCTCCCCCAAGTTTCACGTAACCCAGGGCCACTCTCACCGTTCAGGTTTTCTCAGGACCTCAGGTTCCAGACTGTCACGGTTTCCTCTCGTGATCAAACTGGGAAAGGGATTCTGGTGGACATAACCTCTCCAGGGTACTTCCTACGCGTAAGGCAGGGTGCTGAGCCCTTTCTGTGCACTTAAGCTTTAAGACCCACCCCTGTCCTGGAGTTGTTATTCCCCCATTTCCCTGACAAGGAAACCAGAGCATTGTGACAAGTAACCCTTGGCTCAGGAGACTTCTGCTGAGTGACAGTTGACAAATTCCAACCCCAGCTTGCCAAGAATGGCTGGAAGAGAAGCTGGCTCTCCTAATGGTCCTGCGGACTGTACCATTGCTGTCTCAGGACCGGCATCACCTGGGCGCCGCAAGCGAGAATTGCCCACTGTGATTTCTTCTCTCCCAGGAGCCAACTCGGAGATTGCTGCAGACCAGAAACACCAGACACCGAAACATGCTCTTGAATATCTCTGGTTCCTTTTCATTTTGACTGAGGGAAGAAGGAAGCAAGAACCTCAGAGGCCATTTCTTGCCTGCCTGAGTTTAAAGAACGGCTGCATTTTAGGTATAATATGGGCCCAAGGAGTAGCAGGAGAAAGGCTGAGGATTAATGATGGTGATATATTTATATGGCTCCTTGTCGCTTTGCTGAGCGCTCTCCCATGCCAGTCTGGTGGATTTTTACGACAGCCTGCGAGGGAGGAGTAGGGAACAGGCGTGGGTGACTATTCTTTGATGGAAGAGAAAGTTGAACTACAGAGGGTTGTGGGATGAACACAACGTGAACAACTAGTTCCTGGCAAACCTGGAACTTGAGCACACTTTACCTGACTTCCACATCAGAGCTTTCCCATGGTGGTCTATCTTTGCTCGGTTCTGTTCACATCTGCAGACTCTGTCCCTATCCTGGTTTTCCACGTGGTCACCTGTTCATGTTACATGTATGTTACAATGTCTACTAAAACTCCAGGAAGGAGGGCAGAAAGAAGAACCCAGAGACGATTCCTAAAGAGCTAGAATATTTAAAAGCTCCTCTCCCCTTAAGTGATGCTTTCCATTTCTCCTGCTGGCATGTGTGACAGAAAGGAGGAGGGAAGGAACAATCAGAGGGCTTGAGGGAAAAGAGACAGATTGCTTTGAAATCTTTTTCTTTGCTTGTCTCTTTCTGTTGGTTAAATAACTAGAGGATAAATAGGGGCTTTAACCAAAGGGAGTCAAGAGTGAAAGTGGGGGTAAGCCCCAATCACTGGGTTATTTTCTAAGTGACTTCTTTGAGGTAGGGAAGGAAATCATAGAACAACCTAGAACTGGCAAAGAAGCAATAGTATAAAACAAAAAGCTTTCTCTCGGTTCTCTGCCCCCACATGGTACCGTGCTCACCCAGGGCAAAACCAAGCCAACGGACTAAAAGAATGTCCTTGACCTTGCCATGTTTTCCCACCGAGAGGGTCATTTAGTTAGGGGTGCTGACAGCTCTGCATGCCCCTTAGGATCAGTGAGGGAGCTGGTCTACATGGAAATCCTTCCACCTGGGTTTTCTCATTTGTAAAATGGGATGTTACTGCTTCCCTCACGGGGGTCCTGTGAGAATTAAATGAGATGATGGCAGCAGGTAAATCAGTACTTGAAAAGTCCTGATATGGTTTCTGGCACATCGTAGGCATTCAGTCAGTATTACAGAACACACACCCAGCCTTAAAGAGACATGTCTGGGAGGGTACGTATAAACTGTCCGTAGCATTACTCCTCATGGTGTGTGTGTGTGTTGGGGGTGGGGTGTGGCGAGAAGAGGCACATTGACTTTTTCCTGTATACATTTTTACTTTATGTGTCCTAGAGTACTTGGAGGAAGCATGTCACGTAACTAAGGATGGGTGTGCACGGAGGGTCAAGTTGAAAGTTAGGATCAGATAGAGAAGAATACAGAATGGGACTTCTTGGTACTCCCCATCTTTGGGTGATTGTAAAATGTGTACCGGCTACACTTGACACCGTTTGGGGTCCTTGGGTGGCAGGCAACGGAAATGGGCTGAGTCAAGAAGCAAAAGTGGGATCCGGTGGAAGGAGGTTGGACTAGGTCACCAATGGAAGAACCGGAAACTGGAGATTGGGAAGGACAAGAGCTAAGGATCCCTGGCCAGGTAAGGTACGCAGGAGGGCCTTCTCCTGGAATTGCAGGTGTAAGACGTCTCAGGCCCTAGCGCTGCCCTTTCGAGCCCACGCAGTCCAGAGACAGTGAACCTGTTGGGTCGGTTCAGAACCAGCATCTCCCCACTGGCTCAAGCAGCTTCTACCATGTGACAGGGCAGGTAGTCTCCCAGGGAGCCCTTCTGGGCTGGACCCTCATCCCCTTCGCACTTCTGTGTTGTTCGACTTTTGACAAATTCCCACCTTGCATGACTTTTTTTTTTTTTTTTAAGATTTTTTATTTATTCGAGAGAGGGGGAGGAGCAGAGGGAGAGGGACAAACAGACTCAGTCCTGAGCGTGGAGAGGGACAAGCAGACTCCGCCCTGAGCGTGGAGCCGGAGCAGGGGCTCCATCCCAGGGTTCTGAGACCACGACCTGAGCTGAAACCAAGAGTCGGGGGCTTCACTGACTGAGCCACCCAGGTTCGCTGACTCTTCAAATAATAATGAGAGCGTTGGTGGTATAGTGGTGAGCATAGCTGCCTTCCTAATAATAATGAGAAAACTCCAACAGTTAACGAAGCAGAGTCTGGCTGCACAGTCTCACCAGGGCGTATTTTAGGCATCTCTTATCTGGAGCCAATAAAAGTCAAAACAAAGCAGAGTGATTTGTCATTCACGTGCCCAGTGACACATCCCAGGTGCCGTCTGCCTTGGGTCCGAGTCGGCGTTGACTGTGGTGGCAAACACACCCACGCAACAACTGTCCTCGCCTTTTTGACTCCCACAGTCCGCAGAGCCACCGTTTCCATGCGTCTGTGCAGTGATGCCTCTCCGATTCGGACGGGACTTGGAGACCTTTATTGTCAGGGTAAAGAAAGGGAATAGGACATCTGTGATCGTTCTCCCAATAGCTGTTATTTTACGGTGGTTGGAAGGCAGGACGATGAAGCTCATGGGGGGTATGCAGGGTACATTCCGTGTGTGGGAGAGAGAGCGAGCGAGACAGCGGGACGGAGAGAGGAAGAGAGAGACCGTTTCGTCGTCCTAGGAGGGATGGTTTAGCCCGTGTCATATAAGGCGAGCTCAGATCCAGCCTGCATTTTCGATGCTGACCATCTGTGTTTCCCGGGAAAAGCGGCGGCCAGCCAGAGCCTGAGAGCTTTAGGGAAAAGTGAGAAGCAGGGAGGGCAGCCAGTCCAGGAGGGGCCGGAGGGATGCTTTGTGTCCTTGCAATGCCTCCTGGCAACAGCAGCACCAGAGCCCCGGCTCAGCTGCCTCCTGTGAGCCCCCTGAGCATCCTTCCCAGCGTCTGCAAATCCCCTCCCCAACCACCCACCTGTTCCTGGTGCCTTTTTGTTTTTTCGAGGGGTGGGCGTTGTTGGGGGGAGATCATCAGAAACTACTCATGTGAAGGCAGGAGCCTCATCTCTGAAAACCACGGGTGGACTAAGAATGGGTCCCACTTACCGCATCTGATTATGAGCCAGGCAGCTCCCATATCCCCACAAACCCTTTTTGGTGGTTTTTTTAAACCTCTGTTGATAAACAAGGAAACCAGGGTTCGGAGAGCTTCAGTACATCCCTCAAGTGGGCCCAGTTCTTAAGCAGTAAAGCCAGATTGAAGCCTGGACTGGCATGTCACCAGGTCACTGGGACCTCTCCCCTTCTTTATGTTGGAAAACCAACAGCTCAGCCGCCCATCCCTGGCTAGTCGACAGCATGAGACTGCTGAGACGCCTTAACTACAACAAAATCGGAATTCTGATACAATCTTTTCTCCCCAAGCCACCACCATCATAACGTATTTTTAAGCCAAGCCTCAGAGGCTACTTTTTTGGGGGACAGTTGGGAGACCAAGGCTCAATGAACCAGCAGGGGCTCCTACCCGACTGTGAGAGCCCTCCTTCTAAGACCCCTCCCCACCACCGTCTGAAGCCTCAAATGCTGGGTGTTCTAACCTTTAAGGTTTCTGGAACAGGACCATTAGACTGAATAGTTTTATTGGAATTAAAAATATTGTGAATTTTGCACTCACTGCCTCCGGCCATAACTGGAATAGAAATGACATTGCTTCAGACGCTACCGTGTGCTAATTAAACCAGCAGAGAACGAAGCCACCGAAATACAAACAGCAACAGAAATGGGAGTTGTGGGCTTGAGAACACTCCCCAGCAGGGCCATTGAATTTAAATTTCCATTACTTTGCGTGAACTTGGCCCTAAGGAATCACATAGGGATGGTTTTTTCGTGTGATTTCAGGGCATGTCGCTCTTGCAGTGTAGTCAGTTGTGCTTGGTTAGGGGTGGGGGGAAATCTAAAATATATGTATACCTAGGAGACAGTCCGGGGGGATACATATCTAACTCCCACCGGCGGGAACCTTGGGGAAAGGGAATTGGAAGAGAAAGAGAACTTTCCTCTTTTTCTTTTTAAAATGTTTTTAGATATTCGTGGTGTGCTTAAATTCATTCTACTCAGCACGCATTTTGGAGGCGACTGGAATGACCAAGGGGGTGCTTGAGAGGGAATGATTCATGCTTCGTGGTACTAGACTGTCAAAAGGCAGATTACCCGCGCGACCGTTCAGAAGTCGCTCTGGTGGGCCAAGAATGAAGATGGGAAGGGCGTGAGCTTGGCTGGTGCGGTAGAGATGGAAAAGAAGGGGGGAGGGGCTTGTGTATCAGGAAAAGCTAGGAGCCTGGGGGTGGGATAATAAGGGGTGCCCAGAGAGCTGGTGAGACCTTATTTTTGGGTGTGTCTGTGAGGGTGTTTCTAGAAGAGACTAGCATTTGAATCCACGGACTAGGAAGATCCCCCTCACCGACATGGGTGGGCGAGTTTCCTTTTGCTTGGTAGGCTAGAGAATGCTAATTGGCTTAGGCTGTCTGAGTCCCTCACGGCTCTAAGGGCAGTGGTGGTGTCAGTCCCTCTTTTCTCCCACCCGTAGGGCTGCTGCACAATGGGGGCGGGGTGGAAGGGACCTTACAGAGCCGTCAGGTTCAAGTTTGGGACGCCGGAGCAGGAGTGGTCTGTGTTCGTGGTGGATGGTGTCAAAGGGGAAAATGGCAAAGGTGTGGGGGGGGCGTGGCGGGTTTCCCAAATTGAGAAGCAGGACAGTAACTGTGAGCTCTGCTCAGGGTGGGTGGTTGGGTTTCCTCTAGAGCGGCTCCTCTGCGGCGATGGCTAGGGTGCTGTGGAGGAGGATGAAGCACCAAGGTCACGGGGGCTAGGCTAGGGGCCTCCAGGGCTCTGCTGGGCTCTGGGGGAGCGAGTCAGCCAGGGAGCTGCCTCTTCCAGCGGCTCTGTTGGCTCGAGCAGGGACCGGGTGAGCGGAGCCGCGAGCAGCGTGGAGCGGTGTCACCGCACAGTGTGTGGAGGGCCGGGGACCCAGAGCAGCTCTGTGACACGGAACAAGTTCACTGACGTAGAGCAGTGGAGGGTCGGGCGCGGCGTGCCTGCCCCATCCCTGTCAGAAGTGGTCTTAGTTTTCAATCGTTTGAGGCAGGGAGAGGTATAGCAGCAAAGGAAGCAGGAGACCGAGCCACTCGGGGCTCCTTCCTGCTTGGGAGGGACGGTTTTGTGAACGTCCCTCCTGGACCTGGTAACCCTGGGGAGGGGGGTCCTCAGGACTGTGATGACTGCGATTCCTTCCAATCTGGTGAGTGGGAGCTTGGGCAGGATTCCGTTTATTTGAGCAGCGAAGGCCTGTGGCATTACTTGTGTCTCACAGGCGTGGAGCAGAGGGTAGTTACAGAACTGTAGAATTACACCCACGCGTGCTTGACGAATGTGATCTCATTCCAGCCTCACTGCACCCTCACTACCCCCTACAAGGAAAGCATGACAGAGAAGCAGCAGCTCAGCTTGGAGTTTTTCAGTCCACTGCCTGAGGTCCGGAGCTTGAATATGCTCCGGCTGGTCTCTGAGCCCAGCTTCCACACGCTGGCCCCATCCCCTGCCCCCCTGGCCTCACCACATTATCCTATCTGCATTGGACATTTGGAATGGCTGCGTAGCCGTTTCTATCAGTCCGAGGACAAAGGCCAAGATGGCAGAGCCAAGATAGAGCCCAGGTCCTTGGCGGTGGGTGAATCACAAAATGGCCCATCCTAGAAACCTCCAGCAGCTGGAACTGCTAATTGCCTTGCCAGTACCCACTCTACTCTTCCTCCTTAGCAATGGAGAATCTGTACTGATGGATGTAGCAACGTACACAGATACAAAATCACATTTTCCAGACTCCTGGAGGTAGCTCCAGACTCAATGCAGGTAGCTAATGAAAGTGGTAAGGGACCTCTGCTCTGCCCCTCTTTACTTTCCTACTTCCCGGAATGTGGACATGATGGTTGGAGCCGTGACAGCCATTCTGTGTCCATGAGGCTAACCTGAGGATGGAAGCCACGTGTGAAAGATGGCTGTGTGGAGAGTGTGGGTCCTTGCTGACTGTGGAGTTGCCATACCAGCTTTTGGCTGTTTATCTCCAGACTTCTTTCCTTTGAGAGAAATATAAACCTCTATTGTGTATAAGGCGCTGGTATTTGCATTTTGTATGCAGCCGAGTCTAATCCCAACTGAGAAACCTGTCTATTTCTGAATTTCCTATTGGGCAAGAATGACATTCCTCAATATCTAAACTTTTTCTCATTGGCCTTGTTTTTACGCGCTGTCGATACATCCTAATTGGTCCCTCTTCAAAACCCATACTGTTCCCATCTGTCCTAGGCTGCCAGAGAGAATGCAGGGCTGTGTTCTTCAGTTCTCCCTTGCTTGTGGCATGAGAGGGCCTCAGATTGGGACCTTCATCATGTTCTACACACCTTTCCTGCCTCTAAGCCCCATCTTTGGGCAGTAACTAGCTTCCAGAAAGCCCAAAGGAAAAGCAGATATTCCGGCTGGCTGCCACATGTTCCTCGCTGGTGGAGAATTTCGGGCTGGTCCAAGTAGTGTCCCCCCCGCCACTGCCAGCTGAGTGGGGTGAGCCTCTGAGTCCCCACCGGCCTCCTCCCGCGCCCCCACGGCCCCTCCTCCTCACCGCCTCAGCCCCATCACGTGCTCTGCCTCCTGCACAAGTCCTCAGGGACAGGAGCTTTTAATAACTGGCAAAGGCAACTATTGACTCAGGTTTTGTTTGCTTGCCACTAAGTTAGCATTTAATAAATGCAGGACTCTTGGCTTAATAGGCCGGTCATTGTGTATTATCAAAATGGCAAATTAATTATTCAAAGCTGGGCTCGAGATTCCCCAGCGCGGCCGCAGAGGTGGCCTCTCTCGTTCCTCATTCGCAGTGAGCGTTGCGTTTCTGGCCGTTTGGTGTGTATTTAAAGTATAATAGCTATCTTGTTAAATCCAGGCCTATTAAGTCTAAATGGGAGTCAGGGATTCCTATGGGAGGCTGGGGGAGGGCTCAGGCAGTCTGTGTTGAAGCATCCCCAACCACCGGCCTCATTTCTCCCCACCCTGCCGCCAGGATGCCGCAGCCGGCTCGTAAAGCGATTAGTAATCGCTCCTTCTTCAGGGACAGAACCACCTATCATTCTTAGCCCGAGAAGCTTTCCCTTGGATGTAAACCTATAACATAGTGACCATAAGCACAGCCCCCACTTACATATGCCTGGTCCGTGCTGAGTGTCCACGCTCTCTGTCGTCGGAGAGAGCCCAGCTTCCAGATGCAGAAACTGAGGTCCAGAGGGGTTAGAGAGTCGGCTCAAGGTTGCACATGTGTTACCTGGCAGAGGTGGGATTGAGACACGGGTTATTTGGGCTCAAACACTCCCCGTCTCTTGTTATAGAGAACTCTGAGGCTGTGTACTTTTGTGTCCCACATGGGAAGGTGCTGTCCATGGCCTCTTGGCTCAGGACCTGACTACCAGAGCTGTCTGTTTCCCCTGATCCTCCCTTTTTCTCCAGTTAAGCCCCAGACTTGTGCCACCTGGGCACACACACCTGCCTCCTCCGTTCTCTCAGCATCTCACCAGGCCCGAGGGGAGAGGAGGCGTCCCAACCTCCCTTTGCGCCTCTCGCCCATTTCCATCCCTTTGTGCAGGACTGTAGTGTTTGTGTTCAGACTCAAATGAGAAGGAACAAAATTCCCCAAGGAGCAAATACTTTCCAGAGTATGGGAGCCACTTGTCCAGACTCTCGGTTTGGGTTTGGGTCTGGGTCTTCCCTGGCCCCACTTTGTGAGCCTGTCTGAGCTCCTACAAAGCTCGCCTCTGCTTTACCACTAAGACCTTGCAGCTTGCCGGGGGAGGGAACAGGAGGCACCAACAGCCGACTGCCTGGGGACTTCATTCTCACTCAAGGTGTGGGATGCCAAGATGCATGGGCTGACCCATCGTGTGATATTGGAAGGGTTCAAACCAAGGAACTAACACAGGGTGATTCGGTGTTTCTTCTACTTAGTGGACCCAAGCCAGTCATTTATGTGATTGATTGATTGATTGATTGATTGATTCATTCACTCAACACATACTTCTTGTTGGTCTCCTTTGTGTCAGACACTGATGCAAGATGGGAGGTCTCTGACTGCACCTAAGATGTTCTGGAATCCCAGGGGCAGGGCAGACAAAGGAGCACTGACTGGACAGAGAGTTAGCAGGTGTGGGTGTGAGTTCCCAGGTTTGCCCAGGATTTCCCCAGTTTGAGCCCTGGAGGTCCTGGATGCCAGAAAACTCCTCGGCATCTGTGCGGCAGGTGGCTGCCCCGGTCTGAGCATCTGTTTTGCCGTCTGCTCGTCAGTCAGGCAGTCTGGACTTCTCGAGGGCCGATTGGATGCCAGGCAGCGTTCCCTTGCTGAGAGAACAGTGGCAAACAAAGCTGATTCCTGGGGTTCCAGGGGTCCCCTCCCAGTAGCAGCAGACAGAACTAGCAGAAGCGAATCAGGTCATTGAAGGTGCGTCTAAGCGCCACCAGGAAGATGAATCGGGTACTCAGGTGTGGGTTGACTGCCAGCGGGAGGGGCTGTCTTAGCCTAGGAAGGTCAGAGAAGGCCTCCGTGGCCAGTGACAAAGAGGAGAAGCCTTGGTGAGGAGAAATAGGCAGTCATGTGAAGAACTCGGAGGGAAGCTTTCTAAGGGCAAAAGCCTTGAGATGGGAGCGTCAGCTGGGTTTGAGGCCAGAAAGAAGCTTAGTGTGGATGGGGGCAGGGGAGGAGGGGGCAGGATGGAGTGGGGAGGGAGGAGCAGAGGCCCGATGATGGAGGATATGAAGCTCTGCACCAGGTGTGTGCCGTGGGGGAAATCACTCTCAGAAGAAGAGTCAAAGGTTCAGAGAAGTCAAGGAGCACAAACAAACTTCATAGGGCTATCTTCCCCCTCCCACAAACCCAATTTCTCCATTGGATTTTCTGTCCTGGGACAAACATCACCATTCACAGAGTTCTCTAGGCTCAGCCCCTCAGCATGGCCTGGGTTCCTCCCTCCCGTCCTCGGCCTCTTGCCCTCCTCCTCCTGCTCCGTGTCCTCCCTGGCCCTCCTCTGCAGCCGTTTCTCAGACCCCTTATCTGCCCCAGCCTCCTCACTGGTCTTTGTGCCCTGACAGTCTTCCCTCTGTTGATAGGCCAAAACCCCTTCTAAACCTCGACCAAATTGTGCCACATCCTTGCTGAAGCCATCAGTACTTAGCATATTTTCTCAGGTTGAATTTCTCAGAAGTGGACTTGGAGACTGGTGTGTAGGCCTTGAGGATGCGCTTGCTTCTGCCACGGTGAACTCCATGAACTGATCTCCAAGGGTCAAACTAACCTTTCCTTCCTGGTATAAAGCCCTCTTGGCTGGGGTGCCTGGGTGGCTCAGTGGGTTAAAGCCGCTGCCTTCGGCTCAGGTCATGATCCCAGGGACCTGGGATCGAGCCCCACGTCGGGCTCTCTGCTCCGCGGGAAGCCTGCTTCCTTCCCTCTCTCTCTCTGCCTGCCTCTCTGCCTACTTGTGATTCCTCTCTCTCCGTCAAATAAATAAAATCTTAAAAAAAAAAAACCCCTCTTGGCTATGATGTATTATATATTTTTTTTGTATAGTGTGGATTCAGTGTACTAGTGTTTTGTTAAGGATTTTTGCATTTGTGTCCACAGTTTTCACTTTTATCATGTACAGTATTCACTTGATTTTGGTATGCGTGGAATGCAGGCCTCCTAAAATGGGAGGTCGGATGGGGGGTAGGAGCATAGGACAAGGGACTACTGATTTTCATTTGAAGATTCTTACCACTATCTAGTTTTTAATTATTTTGCTTTAGTACATGAAAATAATTTTATAAGACACTAAAAAAAGAAAAAAAGAAACCAAGATTCAAACCTATGATTTTTCATGACCTGAGATTATTTTATTTGTTGGAGTGGGTCTAGAGAAAGGAATAAGGTGAGTGCAGTGGGGTGGGTAACAGGTAAAAGGTGGGATTAGATAGACTTGAACTTGAGGCTCGGGGATCATCACTGTGCATGGAGGACTTTCTGTGTCGGGAGCTGTGTTGTGTGTTTTGCAATATCTGATTTAATCCCAACAAGAGCCGGTATCAGTGAGCTGTTGCTACACAGAAAACCATCCCAGAACTTAGTGGTTTAATGCAACAAGTTTATTCTGCAGTGAATGCAGTAATGCAGCAGGCTGTCTTGCCAGAAACCGGAGAAGGAGACAGATGGCTTAAAGATCCATCCACAGATCAACGATTATCTCCATGTAATTGAACCCTAAAGGGGTGATTAGAAAGAGGGCATGTGTACCAGGCAGTGACACAGGTTCATCTCATCGGCTGGATGGTGCAACAGATAAGGGATCATCTCTACAAATGTTATGGGTTTCCAGCAATTTGGTGGGGGGTGGTTATGCTTTGGTTTTGCTTGGGGTCACTCATGGCATTGCAGTCATCTGCCCACGAGGTTCACTAGGGTAAAATGGTCCCAGATGGTGACTCTCTGATGGTCACATCCTATCTGGTGATTAGCTGGGGCTGCAGCGGGGCAGGGGAATCTGGGTTCTCCTCCATGGGGCCTTCCCAGCCAGATAGCCTAGGTTTCTTAGAGATGGTGGTGGCAGTCTTCTGAGAGGGCACACAGTGCGCAAATACATCGTCAGCCCCTGTAGGTGTCCCGTTCAATGGTGCCCCATTGGTCAAAAGCAAATCACATGGCGAAGTCTAGCATCAGTGGGGAGAGAGATAGGCCAGGGCATGGATACAGGGAGAGGGGACTCATTGGGCGCTGTGGTGTAACAGTCTCCCACAGGACGCTAGGAAGCGAATATTTATTGTCATCCTCACTTTATAGATGAGAAAACCAAGTTAAATAGCTTGCCTCATGTCTGGCAAGGGTGGGGGGGCGTAGCTGGGTCTTACACTCTTTTCTCTGACTCCCTTTGGCACCTGGCCTTGGCATTGACTTCTTTTCCAAAGTCCATTGTTCAGTTATCCTGATTGACACGTTGAGACACCTATTCTCAGGTCTGCTGCTGGTCTCCTGTGTGTCTGCGCTCAGCCAACCTCCCAAACACACACACTCAAGAGCGGTGCTAGCCTGATTGGCCCATAGTCTCCCTTGGCACATGTCCTCTAAAGGCCCAACGTGGTACTTCCCCTCTCACTTTTTTTTATGGCGCCTGGGTGGATACATGCCCATCACCGTGGTAGAGAGGACCTTTCGTATCTTGCACCATTCAGGGGATGAGATGCGTCCTCATCTACAGATGTCCTCTTTATGATCATCCTTCTAGCATTCTGTTAAGGAAGGAAACGGCCCAGCAGGCAGAAGAGTTCTGTACTTTCACTGCACCCGTCTCCTTCCCTGGCTTTCGGCAGGGACCTGCTATGTCACTTCTCTCCCACCACTTGTAGACTGCTGGAAACAGGGGGAGTAGTACGCTCTCGCCATCATTGCCATCAGAAATCTTGTAGCATCTGCCAGACCAAGACAGATCGCCTCTTACTCTGGGAGGCCCGTCTTGTTGATGGGGTCCAGCCTGAAGGCCCCAAGCACCATTTCAGTGTTGTTATTGGCAACATGATTGAGAGGGGAGCTGGGCCATTTGTCAACTTGGCCTTCACAGGACTATCGGATTGAAGCAAGAGAGAAAATGCATTTTGCTTTCAACAAGGTTCCATTTGTATCCTACATGATCAACTCCGAGATGTCAAAACAATATGGTGTCTTACTTACCCTACTTTTAGGGTACTTTGAGACTGTTAGGAGAGGTGCAAGTGGAGAACTGAGGGTTAATCCTTACTGAGGATCGCGATGCTGCTCTGTAATTATTATTTGTGTTAGATGGACTCATGCTACTCCTCCCCCCACGCCATAAGGATGTCCAAGTCCAAGTTCCTGGAACTGAGAATGGGTTTGTTACATGGTAGAGGGGACTCAAGGTTGCTCCTCATGTGATTTTAAAATAGGGAGAGTCCCCTGGGCCATCCTGGTGGGCCCTGAAGGACTCAAAAGGATCCTTCAGCATGATACAGGGAGGCCAAAGAGTCAGTCATTGGGAGAAAGTCAAGCAGCCACTGTTGACTTGGAAGATGCAAGGGGATCATAAGCCGAGAGATGTGGGCATCCTCTAGTAACTGGAAAACACAAGCAGAAGAATCTTCCCTGAGTATCCAGAAGGAACACAGCCCCTAAAATCAAGCTGGTACCTTGATTATAGCCAAGTGAGACCTATTTCAGACTCCTGACCTCTAGAAATGTAGACTAATACCTCTGTGCCATTCTAAGCCACCAAGTTAGTGTTCCTCTATTACAGCAGCAATAGGAAATGAATACACTACTTTTCATTAGCCCCTTGAGTAAAGGTCAGTTCCTAGAGAGTCCCCTTTTTGTGTTTCTGGAGGACTTCCCCACACGTGGAAGGAACAGGGTTCATCACTGCAGTGGGAAAATTACCCCACCCAGCATGTTTCCTCAGAAAACCGTTGTAGAGCCACACTACTCTTTTTTTTTTTTTTAATTTTTATTTATTTTTTAGATTTCTTTTCATTGTTCCAGAACTCATTATTTATGCACCACACCCAGTGCTCCATGCAATATGTGTCCTCCTTAATACCCACCACCAGGCTCACCCAACCTCCCCACCCCCCCCAAAACCCTCAGATTGTTTCTTAGAGTCCACAGTCTCTAAGGGTTCATCTCCCCCTCCAATTTCCCCCGATTCCCTTCTCCTCTCCATCTCCCCATGTCCTTCGTGTTATTCCTTATGCTCCACAAACAAGTGAAACCATATGATAATGGACTTTCTCTGCTTGGCTTATTTCACTCACATAATCTCTTCCAGTAAAAAGAAGGGCCATCTGTACACCATTGTTCATAGCAGCAATGGCCACAGTCGCCAAACTGTGGAAAGAACCAAGATGCCCTTCAATGGATGAATGGATAAGGAAGATGTGGTCTGTATATACAATGGAGTATTATACCTCCATCAGAAAGCATGAACACCCAACTTTTGTATCAACATGGACAGGACTGGAAGAGCCACACTACTTTTACACCAGAGAGCCTTATCTGATTGGTGGGGCTGAATTAGTAATTACTGAGGGTGGTCTCTGTTCCTGCATTAGTTTATTTGGTCAAGATTTGGTGGGCTGGCAATGGGAGCAGGACTCGGTCGAAATTGTTATCTCTGTTTTCCGTGGTGTTACTGGGTTCGCTCGTGTGCTTGTGGTCAGTTGGCATGTTGGTTGGGTGTTGGCTGCTCCTGGATGATGTTGCTCACAGGATACAGTTGGGGCACGCTGGTTTTTGTCCCTGGCGAAAGCTAGCTGAGGCTTCCTCTCTTGGCAGCTGGGTTCCGAGAGAGAGAATGTAGACATCTCCTTCGGTCTGGGCTCAGAAGATGCATAATGTCATTCCACTACTTTCCATTGGCCAAAGTGAGTCACAAGGGCAGCCCAGATTCAACAGAGTTGAGAAATAAGGTCTATTTTTTGAGGGGCGCAGGCTGACCTCCTATTGCAAGGGCATGTGCACAGGGGATGGGAGGAACTGGCAGCCATATTTTCCAGACTCCCACACTCTCTGTGGTTGTGTTTCTCTGGCTCGATAGCCCGAAGCTGGCCTACATCCTCCTCCTGCTCCTGCCTCTTCCAAGTGGTGAGCCCGCCGTGGCTGGCTCTGCCCTGGAAGGGAGAGGCCTGGGTTATCCATCTGTTGAGACAGTTGAAGAGAGATCTTGGTGTGAGTCAGAGAGAAGGAGTGCAAACTCCTCCAGCCCCAGGGTCGGTCCCCACACACCAACCCAGGTAGCCAGCCGTACACGTGTTCTCAGGACCTCTTTCTAATGCCCTGGTGTACTTCTCCATTTCTTCAGGACCTGGAGAGGGCAAAGGCATGATTCATGAGTGCCTCAAGAACTTAGCAGTGACCACCTGAAGGAGCTAGAGTCATAACCCCTGGCAAGCAGGGGAACGTGCAGTAAGGACAAACCCAGGCCCCTGTTCTAAAGAGAAGGTTCGGACTACCGGTATAAAGGAGGAGGTGGCATGCACAAGACAAAAGGCTTTCATCATCCTTGTGAATCAACAACAAAATGTCCGACAATTCCAATGTTTAAAAAACACGGACAGAATTCTGTAGAGCCTTTGCTGGTTTCGCGTTCACAGCCTGGTTAAGTCATCTTTGCATAATAGCTGATATTTGGACAGGTCTCCTGGGACAGCGGTGGAGTTTAACACGAGCTAGCATATACATGTTTGGTATCTAGTTGATCTCTTTCATTGACAACCCAAAGGAGGGTATATCGAATAGCCACCGACACACGAACGCTATTGTTTTGATGCAACTGGTAATAGGATGCAAGAAATGAAGAGTCTCCAAGGGCGGGTGAGATTTATCCAGTTAGCCCTGAATCTGGAAGTCATTCTCTTCGCACAACAATGGTGGCAGCAAGTCTGAACAATAGGGAGGCTCTCCTCCTCTAGCAGCTGCAGCAGGAGGGAGGAAAGGCACTGGTGAGTGGCCACAGGCAGCTCTGTGGCTTGAGCAGACGTCTGGAAGCCGTGCACCACAGGGGAAGGAGCACAGGCTCTGATTAAAGATAGACCTGGGTTTTTTAAAATCAGGGGCTTGCAAATTACTCGCTTTGCCACCCTGGGAAGGTAATTTTACCTTTCTCCACTTCTGTTTCTTCTGTAAAATGGGACTCATAATACTCAAGTCACATAACCGTTCTAAGGATGAAATGAAACACATTTAAAATGTCTACGGCTGTGCCTCATACGTTGCAGGTGTGCAGTAGGGTCGCCATATGAAAACCAGATTTGCAGAACTGATGGCCGGAGTTGGGATTTAAGCTGTGGCATGGATCTGCCCAGTAGCTACGAAGAACGGAAATAGCTAGGGTGGTGGTGATGTGGTTGAAAAGCCTCCAGGTTTCAAGGACTGCATTTTTAGCAAGTACATAGCCAGAGGCAGTGTTACAACTAACATATCACTTGGAGAGAATTCTCAAGGAATGAATGGGCCTGGTCTGAAAAGCCTCAACCCTACTGAGGGGATGAGAGGTTGGTGTAGGATAAGCTGACCACGCAGTGAGCAGAGCTGAGCTGCACGTGGACAGTGAGCCCTCTGGGTTGCTCTCGAGCTCTGCTACACCCGCCACAGAGACACAGCGTGAGTTCCCACTGGCCAGTCTCTGGTCTTTCTTCTCCTTGTCTTGGCAAGGCTGGTTTCTCTTCTGAAAACCTCAGCTTGAGCAGTCCTTGGAATGTTCTAGTGGGACAGGTGAGGGAGCTGACAGGAACAGGAGGAAGGGCACGCTCTCCCGGTTGAGCCCCTCAGCCGGTCTTTCAACAGCTAGGAAAGACCACGTCCTAGCTCAGCTCCTTCACCCACAAACTGCGTTCCTGGGGCATCTCTCAGAGTTTCTGCAACCTGCTGTAGTATCAACTATAGTTAGAGGGAGAGACTCAAACCGTCTTTTTAAAATATCAGCCCTCATGCTTCTGGCTGCCGTGTTATCGTAACGGTGGCTCCTTAGGGACAGTGAATCACATGCTAAAGTGACTGGTGTCCTTGGAACCCTTCCTTACTTTCTCTCTCCCGGTGTGGTGGTGGCGGTGGTGGGAGGGGGGTACTTCTCCTTCCAAGACATGGAGGCAAGAGAGATTGGTCTCCTCCCCGTCCTCTGTCACGGCTGTAGCGAGATCAGGCTTTCTGCACGACAGCTCAGGGGTGCAAAACCAGGAAGAAACGTCCTTTGTTTTAGGAACTGAACTCCTTCTGCTCTGAAGCCATGATAAGCAAGGGGATAAAAACCACAAATGAAAACAAACACACAAACACATCCGTGAAAGACCTCTCAGGCTCTTCCAGTTCAAAAATAGTCCCTATTGGGTACAAATATTCTGAAGTTCTGTTTCCCATCAGGTCTGGTTTTCACTTCACAGGAAGTTGAGTCTCTGCTCTTTTCCAAGATGGCGTCTGAAGTGGGGGCTGGGGAGAGTAGGGGAGGCCCCAGTCTGTGTGTGGTCGCCTGAGCCACTGAGCTCCAGGCCTCGGCTTCAGGCCTCCCAGCGTCCCTGCAGGAGAGCAAAACTGGCGGACTTGGAGGATAGACTTGCAGTCCTGGGAGGGCAAGCTCAGCCAGCTTCCCCTGCTGTCTGCAGCGAACCCAGGAGTTTGCTGGCTCTGCTGGTTCTCTGAGCCTTGGTCATGTCTTCCTTAGGGCCCCTACTCGTGGTCAGACCTCCCAGTAACCTCTTCTGCAGCTTTTCCGTTCTGCGTCTCAATAAGTTCTTGTAGGCAGGCTTCTCAGATCTTAACTGTTAGCTACCTTTCCTAACCCTTTCACAGGCTCTTGAAAACTCTCCAGATCTTCTCTGTGCGCGGCTGAAGCCAAGGGAGACTTGGGGTGGGGGTGGAAGTAGGGCTGTCCCAGGCCTGTCTACACAGGCACTGACCTGTGCCTGCCCCATGAAAGGCACAGCACCCCTTTCCCTTGTAGGCCTGTGACTCCCAGGCGGTACTTGGGGAAGCAGAGCACCAGCCATCCCCTTTCTCGATTTCTCCAAACCCCCCTAGATGTCCCAGGGAGCACTCATACCCTTGTCAGCCTGGAGCTTTAGACCTGGATGGGGTTGTCGGGGGTAGTCAGGGTTCCACATCTCACTTGCCTGTCCCTCTCTCTTTACCTCTCTTCTCAGCTCTTCCCTCCTCTGGTAGTACCTTCTAGTCTCCCCTCCCATCTGCCTGGAGCCATCTCCAGGCATTCTTCCTCCCTTTTGTCTGACATTTTCTCTCCCTCTCTAGGTCCAATGGCAGAAGGACTACAGGGAAAGAAACAAGATTCCCAACAATGGGAAATGCAGACAAAAAGCAAGATTGCCATCTAAAATTGTATGTCCTAAGACTAGGTTCTGACTCTAATAGGTCCCATGAATAGGTAGTGACTCACGCTTTATGGAGATGTTATGGTACCTTTTGTAGATTTTGAAACTTGTTAGACCCTCAGGGATCTTCTGCTATGACCTAGGAGAAGCCCCCAAAACACTGGTTTGTTGAATTAGATCCAGTCCTCCTTTGCCACACCAGGTCCGATCAACTAGTTAACAACAAAGCTAAGACATTGCAAATAAATATGGGAGGAAGTAGTAATATTCGTAGCCAGAGGCCCACTTCTATGGGTAAGGAGGGATGTGTTTGTCAGGGTTTTCCTGAAGATACAGAAACAACAGGAAACAGGGTGTGTGGATAACTGACTGACTGACTGACTAAATGAATGAATGAATGAATGGAGGGGAGAGACAGAAGACTGATTGATTTTAAATGATTAGCTCATGTGAATATGGAGCCTTGGTGAGTTCAAAATCTGATGGGTAGCCCAGCAAGCTGGAGGCCCAGGGAAGAGTTGCAGTTTGAGTCCAAAGGTAGTTTTCTGGCTGAATTCCTTTTTGCTTGGGGCAGTCAGTCTTTGATCTATTAAGACCTTCAAACAGTTGGATGAGGACCACGGCATTGTGAAGGTTAACTGCTATACTCAGGGTCTACCGATTTAAATGTTAATGTCACCCAAAAAACCCCTTCACAGGAATATCCAGAATAATGTTTAACCAAATATCTGGACACAAGCCAAGTTGAATGAACCATCACAAGGGAGTCTATGGGTTTCATCCTGAGCTGGGAAAATGTTACCAAAATCCCTTCTCAGTAGGTGAAGTTTCCAGAGAATTAGGGATTATATCATATTTCAGTTTTAAGTGGCTGACTTGGCCCCCGGACATCGCATTAAGAAAAGAGGGAAGGTAAATGAGGTTAAGGAAGGGGTAGGGATATTTCCCCACCGGCTTTATTATCAAGACTCAGGAGTGTCTTTTGAAGCCAAAGACAGGAACAAAACGGGGCCTTGGGAAAGGTCTAGGATCAGGGACCAGAGCACAAGCCGGACTCTTCTTGGTTCTCTTGCTTCTGATCTCCTCTGTTCAATTCTTACTCACTGGAGTCTTGCTTTGTCTGTTCCTTAACTCATGTGGCACCTGGGACATGTCCATCACACAAGCTCAGTTATCTGAACAAAATCATACTCTCCTTTTCTTGATTCTATTCCCAGTTCCTGGGGGGGAACTTTGGTGGATCCAACTTGGGATGGGTCCAACTTGTGCTACCCACTTCGGGTCCAATGACGCATGGCAGGGAATTAGGATAATACTTTACAAAATAAGCATCAGACTCTCTTGCCGAGGATGAAGAGGGAGCAGAGGGTTTCATCACGAACCTGGCTGGTATTTCCAGAAATGACCCACTTTCCTGTTTCTGTGAGTGAGGATTCCAGGAAGGCAAGGATCATATCTATGAGACTGGGGGAGGCTGTCTCCCTCTCCCTGCCACCCTCATCATCCTCCCTTTGGAGGATGCTGGCCTCTGTGACATTTGTCAGGAGCTGACAGAAGCCAAGAGAGCCCACGGGGACTGCCAGCCTCCCTTGTGCCTTCAGCTGAGGGTGCACGGGGGCTTGTGGCTGCTAAGCGCTGTGTGGGACGGAGGGTCATGCCATCGCATCGACTGAAAAACGATCTCATTCACAATTCAGTGCATGGTCCAAGAAACAAAAATAATATTTAATGAGAAAAATCTTTTTTGTTTAATTATGGGAAATGTCAAGGTTGACTCCAAGTGCTTTGCTTAAGGTCAACTGTGCAGTGCTATCAAAAAGCATTTAAACCAGAGATACTGGGCCATTAAAACCCAGACTAGTTAAAATGAGGCGCTGTCCTTCTTCCGTGATTTATTTTCCCCAGTTGGGAGCAGTAATGTTGGAGCTGGACCAGCCCTCCAGCAGCTTGCGCACGGCTCTTCCCCGACATTCTTTTTAAGCTAATGAGGGACTCCCTAATGAAAGCAATGCCCCAAGGCTCCCAAAGATTTACCTCCAAGGCTCAAGAATCCTGTTTCCATTAGATCAGTGGTTTATAAAGGTTCGGTGCCAGGCTTCCTTCCTGGAGTTTCTGCTTTCACAGGTCAAGGGTGAGACCTAGCCCTGGCATTCTTTTAAGGCTTCTAAGTGAAATGTTTCCAATTGGTAGCGGGCTTTTGGGCAGCGGGGTTGAATGCTCAGTTTCATTAATTAAGATGCCAAAAGCCAATGCCCCGGTGTGCCCTGAGTGTTCCTGCCTACTGCACCGGCTTTCCTCTTGGAGTTCATTCAATCCAAGTTCATCATCCTCCCCGCTGCCTTTTAGTCTCCAAGCGCAGGGCTGCCTCCTGAGAGATAGTCTGTGTTGTCAGGCTCCAGAAAGGGCAAAGTTGCAGGGCCGTGCTCCCCTTGTGCTTGGCAGTGAACGGGATGGAGACCGTCGGCCCAGACTTCCCAGCTCCCTACTCACGGCATTAGTGAAGATCACTTCCAAGCCAAGAAGTCTTGGGAAGGAGGTGAGAATTCAGACGGTGGAATAAGCCCCTTCGGGCAGCAGTCTGAAAAGAATGGGATCGCAGAACTTTCCTGAGCAACGAGGAAATCTTTCTCCTGTTATTTATGCACACTGCTTCACTGTTCCTTCTTTCTTTCTTGTCATACAACAGAAATAATGATCTTGGTGCTGGACTGTGTACCACGCCAGGACAATTAATCACCCACTGAGTCATTTATTTCCTCATACTCTCTTCCACCAGGACCATTATCCTGTAGGTAAACAGAGGTGCCAGTAAATCACGGGCAGAACACAAGTCAGTGGGAGAATAGTTGATTAAGCGTCTCCATAACTTACAGTTACATAGCACCTCTCATCCCAAAGGATCTCCAAGCACCAGGCAGACTGATGCCTGCGCCACTACCCAGCCCCTATAGATGTCACTTTCCACTCCATTGACTTGGGGGGAGGGGGAATGTTTATTGCGCTTGTCATATAGTTACACTGGAAGGCAGGAGGCAAAGAGAGGAGCTTTTCACTTCCTCGTCCTTTCAGGGAGCAGAAATCAACTACCTCGGCAGGAACCCAGCAGCAGTCAGAGGGTAACCTACCAGCCCTCTTGGGCCAAATTTCTTTGGTTTAGGAAATGCTGCAAATGCTAGAAAATTCCATGTTTGTTCTTCTGAAGGGGTGACAGTAGGGCAGCCGTCGAAACTGAGCAGTGAGCTAGGACAGGATCTAAAGTCAGGGTCACCAGGGCAGAAATGTTTTAGGATCTGCTAGAATCATAGTCTAGGGGAGGGAAGCACTCGAAGGAGGGATCACTCGTCATGATCCTTTAGAACTATTCATGATAACGCTGCTCTTTATTTTATTTATTTGTTTAAAGATTCATTTATTTATTAGAGTGGGCAAGTGTGCCTGCGTGTGCGAGTTGGGGAGCAGAGGGAGAGAGAGAGAGAGAGAGAGAGAGAGAGAAGACTCCCCGCTGAGCAGGGAGCCTGCCGAGGCCGGGGGGTGGGGTTCATTCTCATCACCCTGAGATCATGACCCGAGTCGAGATCAAGAGTTGATTTGACTGAGCCTCCCAGATGCCCCTCTGTTCTTCAGATTTTTGTAATGCATGGGTCCCTTTGAAAGAAGATAACAATTTCCCCTTCCCTCCCAGTGTGCACTACAATTGTTTGATTATAATGGTCCATTCAACCTTGCCACTACAGCTCTGGTACCTGTATAAAACCAAAGCCAGGTTAAATTCAAGCAAATTAAATTGGGCTCAGTACACATTTAACAATGTGGGGGTTAGGCGCACTGACCTCCCACGCTGTGGAAAATCCATGTATAACTTTTGACTCCCAAAACTTAACTACTAATGGTCTGCTATTAATCAGAAGCCTTACTGATAACAGTTGATTAACACACATTTTGTATGTTGTATGCATTATATACTGTAATCTTATAATAAAGGAAGCTAGAGAAAAGAATGTTACTAAGAAAATCACAAAAAAGAGAAAACACATTTATAGTACTGTACTATATATGTATATAAATACATAAATATAAACATATATATATAATATATATATATTTATAAAATCACATATAAGTGGACCCACTTCAAACCCATGTCGTTCAGGGGTCAACTGTAATCCAGTTCAATACAAGTTAAATTCAGACAAAACAAAAAAGCCAGTGTGGTTCTATTTAACAACATCAATTTATTTAACGGGAAGAACGAGGTTATTTTGCTGAAACCAAATTACCTCTCAAGTGAGAACACGATACTGACCACTGCCTCGTGAATTCTTCCGGCATGTGTATCCTACTGGGTGTCATGTGATGTTTCTTTTTTCCATCATTTCTATTTGGACTTCTCCGGAAACTCCCTTCGTGGAGTATACTATTAATTTATTTGGTCTTAAGTCGGGGGCAAACCCAGCATTGCTGTGCTACATCTGTCTACATCTGTGCCACTGGGACAAACAAGGCTGTTGCGATCCCATGGCATGATTTGATTATACGGAGTCATTAGACTGATGTGCAAGATGGTAACATTCAATTTTAAGACCATGATCAAAAAATTCTTGTAAAAATTTTTAAGATTCTCCTGGGGTCTATGGGAGCAGTCAACTCCGTATTATAACACGAATGTTCGAAGTTATTAGGTTTAGGCCAGTGAAAAATTCTGGGGAAGAAAACCAAACTGAGATTAAGAGCTAGCATGCCAATAACACTCGTTTCTTAGCAGAGTCATAACACGAGTATTATGAGATCTTGCGACGGGCATGACAGAGACTGCTGAATGTCCAAGCTTGTCTGTCTTCTTCTTTCCCCCATTTAGTAAGAGACTCCCCACCCCCGACCCGGCGCCCCCACGCCCCAGGTGCTCTCAGGTCAGCAGGTCACAATCCCCAGCCTCCCTGGAAGTTCGTCGTGGCCACGTGGTCAGAGTCTTGCTGATGGCGTGGGAACAGAAGCATGTGACTTCCGGTCACTCCTCGAAGAGGAGATGGCGTCTTTCCACTCTCCTTCCCTCTGGCAGATTATCTAGATGTGCTACTGCTGCAGCACGCTGAGAGGGTCCAGAGGAAGAAAGTAGAGGGAATCTGGGTCCCAGGATAACCCCATAGAAAAGAGGTGCTGTTTTCCCCTTCTTCCTTCTCTTCTGTTGTATCTAAGAGACATAACTCTTCTATCGTGTATGTCGCTATATTTCGGGGTCTCTATGTGCCCAGAGCTGGAAAGGGAGGGCCTTACTGAGATTTCATTAGTGGTAGATCTGGGGCAAAATGCAGGTCTTCTGACATCCAGCCCAGCACTCTGGCCCCCACATGCTTCCTGCTCAGCTAGTTGTGTGTCTGATGCTCAGCCATGGGATTAATTAGGGGAGAGCCTGCTGTTCCCAGACCAAGTGTGGCCTGGTGGGCTTTTCCCTCACGTGGCTTGTCTGACCCTTGTTTGTTTGGGATTTTATTTCGTGAAGGGAAAAATCGGGATAGTCCAAGACAAATTAAGAGAGTTACTAACCCAGAAGAAATGTGTACTCATCACTGTAGGACCAACCCTATCCCCTGTGGATAGAGGGATGCCTGGGGAAACTCACAGTATTTTAGGAATATATGACTGGCCAGCAATAACAATGTTAGGGGAAGGCAGAAGTTGGAGTGAATAGTCCAGTCCCGTGTTTATACTGGGGAGGAAAACAAACTGGAGGCGGTTTCGATGCCCCACCTCAGTGTTCCAAAATAGAGTCCAAGGGACAAGAAAAGAAAGGGGCAGAAAGCACGATGGAACATAATTGGTTTTTCTCCCGCTCCCCCAAAAGTCATTCTTTCTCACGTCATCCTGTTTTATTTTCCCTGAAGTGTTATTATAATTGAGATTTTTGTCTCCGTTTTTTGGTTCACACTTTTGTCATCCCTCTTCCCCAAAACAAGATATTTCCACAGAAGACTTGCTTAGCATTGATTCTCTCGTGACCTGAACAGACTCTCAAAAGTACTGCTGAACGAATAAAACAAGGAATGAATGAACGAGTCAGAAGCGTGCCGACACAGAAAATGAGCTACCCACGTCATGAAACTTGCCAAGGTTCTGCCCCTTGGGTGACAGCATAAAGACCGTATTTTGTCAATGAAGACAAAGAAGAAAGGCTCCGAGGGTTCCCTGTTAGAAGGTGCTACCATTCCAGAGCAACACCCCTCCCCACCACTTCCAGAATTTTCATTGTCACATATCCCTGTGTGGGCCACAAGAGTGCTCCTTGGAGACCCCTAACCATATGGGTGAAAGTGACCAAGGACCCAGCCTCCTGAAATCTGCTATGACAATGCGGATGCCACACTTCCTGCTCCCAACCAGTGACGGGCATGGTGGGGAGACTGAGTCAGAACTGGTCTTGGGAGACCCAGCATTTCCTCTAATAGATGACTTGGCCTCAAGACTCCCTGACAGCTTTGGAGACTCTTCCTTGGACTGTGGGGTGGTCTCAGACACTTCCACCCAACCTTCCCTCCCTCTCTCCTTCACTCAGGACCAGCCCCACATCACATTCTTCTGCCTCCTGCCCTGTTTTCTCTCCCAGATGATTCCCCTACGGAATCCTCAGATATTTAATCTCCTATTAGAGTCTGTTTCTCAAAGGACTTGGGCTAACCAGCCCTTAAGGACCGTCCTGGGGCCCGTGTTGGTTGGCAGGAAGGCTGACTGGCTAATCCCAAGCACCCTTGAATTTTGAGTCCAATGTATGCTGTCACAGACCTATCCTCCTGCTTGCCTGTTATACCCAGATCCAGCCTAAATTTGGAAGCCATAATGGGAAAGCAGAGATATAAGGCAAACACTATTTATTAGTTCATACTCTAGATATGGGGCACTGACAGGAAGAGTAAACATCGGAAAAGGATTAGGAAATTGAATAGGAAAAACAAAGACGTACAAAGCGCCTTTGAGGGCAGAGCCTTTCTTGCCATGGGGAAGTCGGCTTTCATAAGTGGTAGCATGTTTATTGAATTTTTTAAGGCAAAAGAAGGGAGATTGGAGAGTTCAAGTGGGTAGTAGCAGCCCTTGGATTGGAGGCACTTAAACATAGAGCTTCATTGGCTTTGTGTAATTACAGAAGTAGGAGGTAATTGGACAGCACTTGTCAAAAATGAAATTTCATAGCATACCTGGGAGGAAGACAATGGACGTGGACACGTTTTCCGACAAATGGGTTTCCCAATTCCAATCTCTGCATTCTCTGGAACACTCTCAGCCCGGCAAGACACAGAATTTTTCTGTCTCTTATCAAATTTTATCAATTTATAATATAACAAAAGAATATGTATTGGCTATCTACTGCCATGAAACAAGCAACCCCAAAATATAGTGACTTAAAAGCCACAGTTTTTATCTTCTAGTTACTGTGGGTCAGGAATCCGGTGCGACTTAATTGATCCCCTGGCTCAAGGTGTGTCAGTGACCATCATCAAGGGATCATCTGGGCTGCTGCCATTTCAAAACTTGACTGGGGAAGGGTGTTTCCACATGGTGGTTGGCGATCTTCAGGGTTTTTTTTGTGGGCTGCTGCACTAAGGGCCTCCTTTTCCCAGTGATTATCGGCTGAAGGTTTCCCTGAGTTCCTTACCAGGCAAGGCTTCCCTGGGGAAGCTGACAAGGCGTGGCTCCGGGGTTCACCAGAGAGAACAGGTGCAAGGGCTGGAGAAGATAAGGGTAGGGGAGAGGTCAGAGCCTTTGTAACTGCATGTTCAAGGTAACATCCATCCTTTTGGCCATGTTCTATTTGTTAGAAGCAAGTTATGAGGCACAGCCCACACTCAAGGTGACGGGATTCCACCAGGCTGTGAATACGAGGAGGAAGGGATCACCAGGAGCCACCTCATAGGCTGCCTCCCACCCAAACACAGCTGATGCCTAAATAAAAATGAACTTGGCTCGGGATGTCTGGCTGGCTCAGTCAGTGGAGCGTGAGACTCTTGATCTTGGGGCTGTGGGTTTGAGCCCCACACTGGGCATAGAGAGTACTGGAAAATAAAATCTATAAAAAAATTGGAAAAAAAAAGACACCAAACTTGGCTTGAGAGACTAATGGGAGAAGGACATGGAAGGGTGAGAAACTACAGGGACCCTTCCAAGGGTATCATCCTTTATAGGGCTTGATGGGCTTGATTTGCTAGAGGACCAGTGACTGGCTGGCATTCAAATTGTGCTAGATAAACTTCTCCACCCAATTCCTAATAATAACTGAATCTTATAAATGTGCCACCGGTCCCAAAGCAGTCTGTTGCAAACAGAAAGTGTCCTCACGTTTTATGCTGTGTCACAGTTGTTCGCGGGTGTTGTGTGTTCTAGGCCATAATATATGTGTTTGTTTGAATATAAAAATACAAAAACTACTCACCGTGGAGCAAAACTGATTTTGCAAGGTGAGGCCTCATGTGGATTTCGTTTGAAGGGCCTGACAAAGATTTGGTGGCATCCCTTCTCTTTCGATGAGTCACCTCTGCTGAGTCATTGTTGCCTGTTTCCTCCGTCACAAGGAGAAGCTAACTACTATCATCTGCTAATAGGAAAACATGGAGAGATTTTGCAACATGTTTTTATTCTCTGTTATTTTAGGCACCCAGCCTCCCTGTTCACTAGTTCTGTGTGGTCCGCACACGAGCCACGTTAAACACCCCTGGAGCATAGCCGCTCTCTCTGGCCTCCGGTTCTGTGACTATCTAATGCTCTCAGCCTGGGATGTCTCTTCCTGCCTTGTAGCCCTGTGTGTGATTTTGCCTTCCCTTTTATATCCCACTTGGGGGGTCAGGGGAGGTCTCGAAGGGACAGTGACCATCATCTGAGTTAAGGGCTGCACCTGCCCGTGTTCCCAGAGTCATCCTCATTTCAGTGTTCAGACAAGTAAATCTACAGTGACTATCTAATGTAATTCAACACTTCTTCCTCTCCAGGTGAGGTGCTTATGGACAAAGACTGACTTTTCTGCTTTATACACCAGCTGTGGGTAGGAGGTTTCCACCATTTGGCATATAGTATATGTTCAAAAATTACCTCTTGGCTAAATCAGTGGCTCTCAAGACATTTTGGTCTTAAGACCTCTTTGGGGCGTTAACATTTACTGAGATTTCTGAAGAGCTTTTGTTTGTATGGGTTTTTATCTACCTACCTTGACTGTATTGGAAATTATAACTGAATAATAAAGATAGTCGTCAAAAACACAGAAAGTCTGAGACACTTTCACAGTCAAGAGGAGCCTACGGAGATTTGACGAAAAGTGATACGGTATCTTGGATAGGATTCTGGAATTTTTTTTAAAAAAAAGGATATTAGGGGAAGTATTAGGGAAAAGTAAGGAAATCTGGATCCATACTTTAGTGTGGACTTTAGTTAATAATATATCAATATTAGGTCATGAACTGTAACCAGTATACCATATGGTGGGGGTATATGGCACTCTCTACAGTGTCTTAGCAATTCTTCATAAATCTAAAGCTATTCTAAAGTCAGAAGTTTATATAAAAAAGGAAAAAAGAAAGGATATTGATATGTAAGTGAGAAAATCGTATTAGAGATCACAAGGTGATAGCCTTGCCTAAGCTTTATTTGATTTAAAGAAAACTGGAATTCTCAAACTAAGTTTTGTATTGTAAAATACACATAACATAAAATTTACCATCTTAGCCATTTTGAAGGGTACAGTTCAGTGGTATTAAATACATTCACAATGTTGTGCAAGCATCCCCACCATCCATCTCCAGAATTCTTTCCATCTTGTAAAACTCTGTACCCATTAAACAGTAACTCCCCTTTTCCTCCTCCCTCAGGCCCTGGCAACCACCCTTCTACTTTCTGTCTCTGTGATTGGACTACCCTAAAGACATCGTGTAAGTATCAGTCTTTCTGTGTCTGGCTTATTTCACTTACTATCATGTCCTCCAAGTTCATCCTGGTTGCAGCCTGTGTTAGAATTTTCTTCCCTTTGAAGGCTGAATAATACTCTATTGTACATATTTACCACATTTGGCCTCTCCATTCATCTGGACATTTGGGGTTGCTTCCATACGATGGCTACAGCGCATGGTGTTGGTATGAACAGAGGTGTACAAACAACTGTTGGAGGCTCTAGATTCCATTATCTTGAGGTAAATACCCAACAGTGGAATTGCTGTATCATATAGTAATTATATTTTTAATTTTGGGAGGATCTGCCATATTATTTTCCACAGTGGCTGCATCATTTCCCGTTCCCACCAGGAGTGCCCGAGGGTTCCAGTTACTCCTCATGAGCACCAACACTTATTGTTTTCTGGGGTTTAAACCCCCCTTCATTATAGCAATCCTAATGGTAGTGTCTCACTGCAGTTTGTTTTTCTCTTCCCTAATGATGGGTGATGTTGGGCATCTTTTCAAACACTTGTTGGCCATCTGGACACCTTTCTCAGAGAAATGTCCATTCAAGTCCTTTGCCCATTTTTGATTCGGGTTGCTCTTGTTTTCGTCATAGAGTTTTAGGAGTTGTCCATATATTCTGTATTTGCAAATATTTTCTTCCCTTCCATCGGTTGCCTTTTTACTCTGTTGACAGTGTCTTTTGAGGCATAAAATTTAAAAATTTAAAGTCTTAGTCTGCTGTGTAGTATCACCATGTGCCTGCAATTGTAGAACACACCAGTGATAAAATACTTCTCACTGGAAGTGTTTTAAGCCCTTATAAGCCCGTGGATTCTTGTACTTCCCCTCTAGCCTACTAAATCCCCAAGGAGTGGCTCAGGATTCTGAATGTCTAGGGAGCTACCCAGATGCTAGGGACTGAATTAGGCTCCCCTACATTCATATGTTGAAGCTGTAACCCCCAGTGTGATGGGATCTAGAGATGGAGCCTTTGGGAGATGTTTAGGTTTAGTTGAGGTTATGAGGGTGAAGCCCTCATGATGGGGTTTGTGCCCTTTAAAGAAGAGACACCAGAGAGCTTGCCAGCTATAAGCCAAGAGAAGACATCTCCAAACGAAATGTGCCTTGGGGCGCCTGGGTGGCTGAGTAGGTTAAAGCCTCTGCCTTCAACTCAGGTCATGATCCCAGGGTCCTGGGATTGAGCCCCGCATTGGGTTCTCTGCTCAGCAGGGAGCCTGCTTCCTCCTCTCTCTCTGCCTGCCTCTCCTCCTACTTGTGATCTCTGTCTGTCAAATACATAAATAAAATCTTAAAAAAAAAAAAAAAAGAAATGTCCCTTGACAGCACCTCGATCTGAGACTTCCCACTATCCAGAATTGTGAGAGATAAATGTGCACTGTTTAAGCCTTCCAGTTTGTGGCATTTTGTTACAGCACCTTAAGCCGATGAAGAGGTTCATCTAGGTTTGAGAACTCTTGATCTCAGCCAGGAATAACCATTAATTAGAGGTCTTCTGCTATTTTGGTTGGGAAGGACTTTTCCTTGATGGAGGCACATGCTCTATCTAATTCATCAGTGATGTTTATCAAGGATGGAAGACTGAAGGGGAGGGGTGGGGGGCAATTATTTACCACAAGTGCCAGTATTTGCTATTCCTATATTTCCTTACAGGTTTTGTTGTTGTTGTTGTTTTTAAATTTTTTTAATTTTAAATTAAAAATTTTTTAATTTAAAATTTAATTTAAAATAAATTAAATAAATAAATAAAACAAATTAAAATTTTAAAATTTCATTTAAAATTTTAAAAATTAAAAAAATTTTTAAAAAATATTTCTAAAGATTTCATTTATTTCTCAGAGAAAGAGACAGAGAACACAAGCGGAGGTGGGGGAGGCAGGCCGAGGGAGAAGCAGTCGCTATGCTGAGCAAGGAGCCCAATGCCAGACTTGATCCCAGGACCCTGGGATCATGGAGAAATAGACTCTTAAACAGGATCCACATGCAGCACAGAACCCACCGCGGGGCTCAATCTCATGACCCTGAGATCTTGATGAGCCGAAATCAAAAGTGGGACACTCAACTGACAGGGCCACCCGGGCACCTCTATTTCTTTACAGTTTTAACAGCTGTGTCCTTATTTCCTCGAGTCCCTTTTTCCTTCTTGGCATTGCCATATTGATAAAAATGTTAGCAAATCCTCAGAAAACTTTACACCCTTCCGCTTGACTCACTCAATGCTCCCTGGATTTCAAAAACAGATGCTGAGGAGCCAAGAGTCACTGTCTACATTTACCCACTAGGCTTTCCCTTTTGACTTGTTTTGTTTTTTTCCATTTCTATTCAGAGTTCTCAAACAAGCCTTGGGAGTGATTCATTAGTCATATGTTCTAACTTACAAGCGAAAGTATCTTTGGCATTAGCAATAGAAGATAATTAAAATGTAATGTTTTTACTTTCCTTATCCTTGTCATTCATCCAGCTGTTATTTTTGAGCACCTTCTAGGGGTCAGTCCCTGTGGTGTTGGGCCTTTGAGAGACAAAGATAAATGGAAAATAAAATCTCTGCCCTTGGGAAGCTCCAAGTCAAACATGAGGGTTGGACTTCATATCACGTCATTATAATGTGTTAAGTGCTATACTGGGAGGTGTGAAGGGAGCACAAAAGAGAGCCCATTGCTGTCTGGAGGGGATGACTGAGGGTTTATGGATGCTCATCATACTCCTTTCCTCTGTGGATTCATGAATTCATTCAACAAACATGGAGCCTCTCATGTACCAAGCTCTGATCCAGGCATTTGGGATACATCAGTGAACAAGAGAAAAATTCCTGCTGTGGCAGAGCTTGTATTAGAAGGGGGGAACCTAATACACTGAGGCCTCATCTAGGGACCAGCACATCGGATTTATGTGCGGGTAACACGGTTTGAGAGACTGTGGTTTGGATTTGTGGCTGGGGTCACTTGCTCTTCCTTCCCTCCCACAGTCTTCGGGGGAGACAAAGGTGGCCTCATCTGGCCCAGACTGATCTTAAGAAGGGAGGCCCTGGGCCCTGACCTAGACGTGATGACCTCAGGGAAGGAGGAAGGGTTGGGCTAGCCTGAAAGAGAGAGCCTTTCCTAATCTTTTTTTTTTTTTTTTAAGATTTTATTTATTTATTTGACAGACAGAGATCACAAGTAGGCAGAGAGGAAGCAGGTTCCCCGCCAAGCAGAGAGCCTGACGTGGGGCTGGATCCCAGGACCCTGGACCATGACCCGAGCCGAAGGCAAAGGCTTTAACCCACTGAGCCACCCTGTGCCTTTCCTAATCTTGACATTTGGGTGACCTATACCTTCACACTAGAAGAGTGTAGGAGTTCGCGGTGGTGCTGATGATGGGGCAAGGGAAGGAAAGAAAGACATAAGTGGCTTTCAGGAACCTAGAAGGAGGCAAGGATAGGAGAAGGGAGCCTCCTTTACTTCAGATGTGGAAAACATGCAGAGATAAGAAAGATGAGGAATTGCTCACCAGGAAGGTAAGGGAAGAGGGGGTTTTAGTTCAAGCAGTAGCAGATGCTGAAGCATAGGCTCTGCCAGTGAAATCCCTGTAATGTTGTTTTTTACCCCCCATTATTTAGATGAGGCAACTGCATTGGACCCTTCTCACCTTGTCCAGAACGTACCTCAGTTCTCTTGCTTTCTGCTGATAGGGAGGAAGAACTTTTCCTCTGCCCTCTTAGGTTCTTCTTCTGCAGGTCTGTGAGTTAAACTGACAAAGACATATTAACAGAAGAAAAAATGTTATTCCCATGTGGAAGTCAACAGAAGAAGTAGCTAGCTCATTAAATGGTTAAAGTTAGAGGATTAACACCTAACGTAGTAAGGGAAAGGGTAGTGGGGAGAAGAGTTCTTCAATGGGAAGAACAAATAAATTTCTTTAGAAAAGACAAATACGTTTTTAGGAGAATGAGCAGGAGATAGGAAAGTTTGCGATAATGTTTGTTTATGCAGGTTCAAGTGGTCTTTGTTTTCTTCATGGCCATGACGCTCCCCTGAGAGCGAACTCAGGGCAACCTCATTTCCCACAAGTTGCTGCTTTTAGTCAGATAAGGGAAATCCTGATAAGGCTTCTTTCTGCCTCTTGATTCTCAATTGCTTTCAGCTTAAAATAATCCTCATGTCAAATAGCCTATTTTAAGGTGGCATATTGGAATCCCCTTCACCACCTCAGGACTTCTCTGAAACAGCTGCTTGGGAAGCCTACTGGAACCCATCTGGCACTCACACATGCATGATCTGTGAGAGGATGGTAGAGGGATGGACAGTGAAGCCTGTTGAGAACCATCCCCTCTTTTGTCCTTTAGGCTTTCAACATGGCTCTGAGAAGGTATGAGGGGACGCAGCTGACCAGAGTGGTGGCTAACTCTAGAATATTCCAGGTGATGGGTGTCCCTCTTTTCCTGCTGTACTTCTTCCAGTTTCCAATCCTTTTCCTTGGTTATGTTCCAGAATACCTGCATGCTTGCATAGTAAGCCCTTGCCCATGCTCTCTTTTGTGGCAGAACCCAATCTAAGACAGAAATTGCAGTTCAAAACTGGGTAAGGATGGTGCCAAGATACCACAGATAATAGATGGTAGGAAAGGAATCCAAATCTGGGTTTCACTCAAAAACGGGTCTTCTTCCCGCTATGATACCTTTCTTCTCTGCTTGTTTTTAGTTGGTAAACCATACACACATTCACTGTTTTGAGTAGTCTAGGCCAACAGCTAAAATAAACTAGGAGTGGAAAAGAGTAAGACATTTTGTAAAGTTTGAAAACATGAGAGTTACATCTGGTTTCTCTGGAATTTTTGAAAGTCGTCGCCATCAACAGTTAAATTCAGAAAGTTTGTCAAAATACTGGTTTTGGAATGGTTTCCTAGAATTATTTGATTTGGGATCCATTTCATGTGGTTTTCATAACATATAAGTGGTTTTTTAAGACAGGACAGGGCTGTTTGGTTTCAGACTTGTTTTTTAAAACCAGACCACTTAGGCAAAATATTTTTGTAACATTTTTATACTATCTAAAAATTAAAGTGTTTTTAATCCAAACAACTTAAAACTCTTTAGAAACCTATCTGTCTCAGTACTAAGACTTCTGGGTAAGTTTCACACTATTTAACTTCAAAACATTTAGTCAAAATAGCTTGGATCTGGGACAGATTTCAAAGCTGGATACTTTCAAATGGCTGGTCTAGATAACACGCAACGATATATGGACCGTTTTATTGTCTCAAAACATTGGTTTCCCATCATATAAATAAAGCCTAAGCAATAGCTTCACATAGTTGCAAAATAAGCTACATTTTGAAAAATTAAAACATCTGTGCAATGTGCAAATGGACTGAAATGTTTTCTTTATCAATAATACGGAAACTATTTTGCAAAACTTTCAACGCAGCCTCCTCTTTCCCTCCCATAGGATTGTGACTCCGTTGGATTGTGCATCACTGAATAGAGCCAGGACCATGTGGCCTTGCCTTTTGTTTACTCTTTTACTGGTATTATCAATTGCAGTTTTTCAGAGCAACACTGTGGGGTCCATATGATCATTATCCCTTTCTCAAAAAGGGCACCCAGAATCAAAAAAGGTTTTTTGTGTTCTTTAAAGTCATAAAAGGACAGGTTTTAGACCTCCTCTGTTTGGTTGTGTTTCTCAGACTCTTAGCCATGCTACTTCCTGTCTTGTGCCTATTTTCCCTCACTTGGACTCACTGAACCTCTTGCTCTGGTCTTTGTACTCCTCTTCTTTCCTTCTAGTATGTTTCAGTAGATCTCAACCAAAGAACTGCTGCGTACCTGCGTTAAGTGGCCACGTAGGTTCCAGAGTCATTTGCCATCAACCATAAATGTGGTTATGAGCAAATAATGATTTAAGTTGAGACATGAGAGTGGGTTCAGGACCATCTGTAAAGTAATGTCATTCTTACACATTCCTATTCATCTCTGACTCTTGAGCAGGGACAAGGGAGAAAAGGTGTAGTCAGAGCATACGACATTCCCTAATCCAGATAAAAATAACACCTTTAGCCATCCTTCAGGTTGAGAAAGGCCCTGGGCCAGGAATTGAACATTCACTTTACATATGGTTACTCCAAGCTCAGGCTGGAGCCAAGGGGGGAAGGAACGCAAGGGCACATTGCTACCAGAGGGACAGAATTTGAAAGGGGTGAGGGTTGGGAGTAAAGGGAAGAAGAAATGACATTCTGCATAGTAACAGAAAGGACTCATAAATAGGGAATTGTAGGGAAAAATAAAACATTTCTCCTTTTCCTTATAGGATGACTATACTGTCTCTCAAGTTGATGTTTGTCTTTGGAAAACTCAGTGGATGTGTTTGATTTCAGTGGTTCAGAGTTGGACAATAAGGAGAAATTTGAAGTATCTCTCTATTCTGGAATATTTTTGTGGGCCGTAATTAAAATAATTTGTCATGGACAGATATATCCTTACTGCTGGTTAGGACTCATCTACCAGAATTAAATCATTTTGCCTCTGACTTGGTATAAACCTGTTAAGTGAAGAATTAAGACAATTGTGCAAATAATGTAGTCTTTGTGAAAATTAGTAATGGGAGATCTCACTTAGTGGAGTCGGGAGGCCCGCAGGGTACTTGCCCATGCCCTACCATTCCTTATGGACTATAGACCCAGCAGGAAGTTAGGGACTTTGCCTTGGGTATGACTTTACTACCCAGCAGTTCTTTCCAGGAAGAAAGTCTCTCCTCTTCCCCTGGCAACAGCCCAGCCAATGAGAGACAGTCACAACTCAGCCAATGAGAAGCCACTATACTTCCAACCCCAGTTTACTCCAAAGGATTATTTTGTTCACAACAGCCCCTCCACCTCCCTCTTTCCTCTATAAATAAAGAACTTTCTGAGCTTTGTTCTGCAGAAGTGCCCATAACTTGTCTGGGACTGCAATTTTTGTTATCCTGAACAAACCCATCTTTTTTTTTTTTTAATATTTTATTTATTTATTTGATAGAGAGATCACAAGGAGGCAGAGAGGCAGGCAGAGAGAGAGGGAGAAAGAAGACTCCCCGCCGAGCAGAGAGCCCGATGCGGGGCTCTATCCCAGGACCCCGAGACCATGATCTGAGCCGAAGGCAGAGGCTTTAACCCACTGAGCCACCCAGGCACCCCATGAACAAACCCATCTTTTGCTGATAAAATAACCTATGATAAATTTAAAACATTGCTTCACGAACCAGACTGCCTCTGTATAAATCTCAGGTCCGAGCCTTCCTGGCTGCAAGATCCTGGGCAGGTGAGTTCCCTAACATTCCCATGTTTCCATTTCCCCAGCTACAGACCCAGAACGACAATGACCCACTCTTAGGGCTCTTGAGGGGAATATCTGATTTTCATCAGCTCAGGAACAGTATTTGGCCTCTAATAGGCTCATTATAAGCACCACATGAATGTTATCGTAATTAAATATCTCAAAGACACTTCCCTTAACCGCACTTAGGCCATCCATGCTCTTGCATTTCTGTGACCCCTTTCCTGGCAAAACTATTGGAGTATTATTTATCTTCTCTGCCTCTGAGGCTTTTCCTCACATTTTATCCTGAACCAGTGTTTCTCACACTTGCTTTTTTTCATTATTGTTCCTCCCCCCTTCCCCCCACCAGTGAGTCTTTTTGGACATGTTTTAAACTGCCTCCTCTCACCCATGACCTACTCCACAGACATTCTGTGTGGTTGTTTATGTACTATGTGTTTATCTGTGCTCTGGACATAACAAGAACAAGGCTTTTTCCATCTCCCAAGAATCGATTTTCCCTCTCTGGGGAATGAGATCACCCCACTGACCATGCTTGTCTTTAATCTACCCCATTCCTTCTTTTGTCTCCGCTACAAAACAATTCATGTTCAAGGTCAGATTGCTGACTTCCATGTTGCAGAATCCATGGTCAGCCCTCAGTTTCCATCTTAATTGACCAGTCCCTGGCATCTGCCCAGCTGACCCCTCCCTCCCCCTTGATATACTTTCTTAAGTGGGCTTCTGAAGCATCCCATTCTCTTGGTTTTTCTCCTCTTCCCTGTTTGTTCCTTCTCAGTTCCTTGTGATTCCTCTCTTCTTATCTTTCTCTTGATAGGGGATGGAGGGCTGCAGGGCTCAGTCCTTGATAGTCTTGTCTGTACTCACTCCCTTGGTGATATCATCTGATATTCTGGCTTTACGTTAGCTTTAAGTTAATCTCTGTACCGATGACTCCCCACTTTATGTCCCAACCAAAAGTCTCTTGCAGACTCCAGGCTAGGATAGTAACTGCTTACTTGTTTTTTTCCACTTTGGTATTTAATGATCCTCCTCCATTAACATGTTCAAGATTGAACTTTTGGATTCTTCCCCCAGACTGCTTTATTCAAGGTCTTTCCCCTTCTCTATTTTTCTTATACACCCTAATCCATTAGGAAATTATGATAACAAAATAAATCCAGAATGCTCCTCAGTATTTACCCATATGGATTTTTAAAATCTTGTGTTCATATACAAATGAGCATGTGGATGCTTACAGCTGCTTGACTCATAATGGCCAAAATGTGGAAGCAACCGAGATGTCCTTCAGTCAGTGAATGGATAAATAAACTGCGGTACATAGACAATGGAACATTATTCAGCATTAAAAATAAATGAACTATCAAATCACGAAAAGACGTGGAGGAAACGTAACGAGTATTACAGAGTGAGAGAAGCCAACCTCAAAAGGCTACTTACTGTATGATTCCAACTCTACAACATCCTGCAGATCTGAAACTATGGAGACAATAAAAAGATCACTGATTGCCAGGGGTCTGGGGAAAAGGAGGGATGGATAGGCAGAGCACAGAAGGTTTTTATGGCAGTGAAACTATGGTGCCTGACGCTACAGTTGTGGATACGTGTCGTTATTTATTTGTGAAAAATGTACACCACAGAATGTACAAGACCAAGAATGGACCCCCTCATGCAGACTCTGGGCTTTGAGTGATGGCGATGGGTGAGCGCAGGCCTATTGGTTATAACAAGCGTACCCGTGGGGTGCAGGATGTTGACAGGGAAGTAGGTTGTACGCGTGTGGGGGCAGAGATTTGATGGACACTCTCTGTACTTTCCACTCAGTTTTGCTGTGAACCTAAAACTGCTCCAAAAAATAAAGTATGTCTGAAAAAAAAAAATCCAGAATCTGCTTCCAGCTTAGTGGGACCTAGCATTGACCATGATTGCCTGCTAACTGGGCTTTACACTGTGGCTTGTCTCTCTGTAGTCTGTGCCCCTCCCAGGCCCCCCTTTAAAGAAAACCCAAAGTCCTGATCATAGCCTTTTAGGCACTTCTTTCTGACCCTTGTCCTTCCTTTTTTTCCCCCTTGTTCACTCTGCTCCAGCCACACTGGCCCCCTTGTTATTTCTCTAACACACCAGGCGTGCTCCTGCCTCAGGGCCTTTGCGGTGGCTGTACCCTGTGCCTGGAACGCTCTTCTACGGATCCTCATGACTCTCTCACCTCCTGCAAGCCTTTGCTTAAATGCCACCTTCTCACTGAGGCCTTCTTGTCCACCAGTTTAAAACTCTAGCTCTCCCAGGAGTGCCTGGGTGGCTCAGTGAGTTAAAGCCTCTGCCTTTGGTTCAGGTCATGATCCCAGGGTCCTGGGATCGAGCCCCACATTGGGCTCCTGCTCGGCAGGGAGCCTGCTTCCCCTTCTCTCTCTCTGCCTGCCTCTCTGCCTACTTGTGATCTCTGTCAAATAAATAAGTAAAATCTTAAAAAAAAATAAAAATAAAAACTCTAGCTCTCCTGCCTGCACTCTGAACTCCCTTACCTGCTCCATTTGCTCTGTTTTTCACAGCACACTTTTTTTTTTTCCCCAGTGGGAGGGAGGATAGAGGGAGAGAAAGAGGGAATCCCAAGTAGGCTCCATGCCCAATGCAGAGCCCAATGTGGCACCTGATCCCACGACCCCGAGATCATGACCCGAGCCAAAATCAAGAGTCGGACAGTCAATTTAATTGACTGAGCCACCCAGGCACCCCAACACATCATTTTTATTACACTAAATTATTAAGGGGTGTGTGTGTGTGTGTTTTCTTTGTCTTCCTTGACCAAATAAAAAATCCACAAGGACAGTGATTTCCGTCTTTTCGTTCACTGATGTATTCCAAGTACCTAGAACAATGCTTGGCACATATTAGGTGCTCAATAAGAAATTGTTAGATAAGCAAGAGTCTCCCTACCACCCCTGACTCTAGTCTACTCTGCAACATACCTTTCCGGGGTGTTCTATGTACATACAAGTGTATGAGATTTAAACAACCCAATTCTTGCATTTTGCTCTGCTGTAATTCTGTTGCTTACAACCTTTAGTAAAAGTCTTCTACACAATGTTAGCACTACTTGGAGGGGCTGAAAGAATGGGGTCTTTAGTTTGTGATAAGTGGGACAGAGCAGAGAAGAGAATCAAAAGAGATGAATCATGGACTGGAAAGAAATAAATCAACAAAAACAAAATCATGGTAAGGGCCAGAAGACACATAGAGCCCCAAAGAATTCTTGGTGTTGTATGCATGTGGGCTGCCTATTTATTTATTATTCTTTTTGAACGATAAATGAGAGAGCCACCATCCACCAAGACAGGGAGTCTTGGCGATATCCACACAGCAGAGGTCTTTGGTGAGGATTGAAGGATTGTCCCGATTCTTCGTGTCCAGCTGTCCAGGTCCGTCTCGCTAGGGGCAGGCTCTCAAAGAACTGGTCTGCAGTTGCTGGTTTCTTTTTTCTGTGGCTTTTATGAAATGGGGTCTGTTCTGCTGGCTGGGGTCAAAGGAGTGGGTGGGGGAAGATGGGAGATGGTGAGATCAGCTAAAATTCCACAGGATCCCATCCTGCTGGTCCAGAGACAGGCTCTGCCCTCCCACTCTCTGCTCGTGGATGCTGTGGTTGAAAACCTGGGGATGCAGACTCCTGAGCAGGGCTGGCCTCCTCAGTGGATTTTGCAGCACCGCAAGCCTGTTTCCTTCTGGCCCCAGTGCCTGGGATTGCTGGTCTGGAACATGTATTAGTGGTGTCACGTCTGGGGAGCACAAGGCGGTGACATGGAAACACTGCCTGCCATGGCAACAGCTGGAATAATAAACAACATCTTTCCCCCGCGAGGACAATCATGGAGCCGGGCCTTGTGGCAACATCAGGAAGGGAAATAAGTAATATCCAAGGTAGAGCTCGTGTTTCGCCCGAATTTTAGCTCCCCGGTCCAAGAGATTCGCTGAGTGCCTTACTGGGCAAATGGAGGCAATTATATGTCATTCAAAACCTCGTACGCCTTTCTAGAAACTGTTTTAAACAAGAGTGACTCAGAATGTTGGAATTGGAAAGTCAAAGTTTCCCCTCCTCCGTATCATCCCTCCTCTCTTGGGGTAACCTCTACTCTGTGTCGTTAACGGGTGGGGCTTTGGGGTGGGATTCTTGCTGAGCAGGTAAGGCTTGGTGAGCTGCAGCCAGTAGGTGGTAGGATCCCCCCGCCCCCATTTCTTACTTCAAGTGGACTCTAATGAGATCCCTTCTCAATCCCTTGAAGGCATCTCAAATGACCTTCTAGCTCTCAGGCTGCCGGCAGGTGTTAAAAAGTCCAGGCCGGTAGAAATGAAAACTTGACTCTCATCTCATTTGGTTTCTGTCCCCACCACGCCTGCCATGACACCTGACCCCAGCGTGGTGCTGACCTGATGGGGAAGGAGGGATGGCGCTGATATGATCTGTTCTTTCACACTTTTACAGCCTGCTGTGCTCTGTGGCTTTGGGCACCCCCAGCGTGGGGAGGAGGGAATTAGAGAGGCGCCATCTTATTTGATGGGCACGGTTGTAGTCTGTTGGGCAAATGCCAAACGCTAGGTCTCTGGAGACCCCGTGACCCTCACTCCTTAGGGAATCCAACCTCCTTCATACCATTTGATGAGTTTATGGCTCCCCAGACTTGGGCCCTACCCCTGGGGTGTGCTGTCTACGTGCCTCCTCGCCCCATTCCCTTCCAGAGGGTTCTTTTGGCGCAGTGCTGCCCCCAGACTTGGGTAAAAAGGATACCAGCCTCGCACCCCAACCTTTTGTATCCTACCCTCGGTCTGAAGGGGGAAGGGAGGAGAAACGGGACTGTCCTCTACTCCTGTGAATTCCCTCCAAGAGATTTTCTCTCTGGCATCTTAGCCTCTTCCTGTATGACCTGGAGGTGGGTGAGTGGGAGTGAAAGGGAAGATCTCTTTGGCTACCTCATGGTAAGACCTGAGTGGATGTGTCTAGAACTTCTCTTTCAAACATGTGGGGACTTTTCCTTTAGTTATTTTCAGATTTAGGCCTTAGTGGAATCCAAAGACAATCGGAAAGTCCCAGCTGGTAATCTGTTACGAATACACATCTCCTCGTTTATTGTCCTAATCTGGGCTTTTTCCTTAGCATGACAGCTTACATGTTTCTTCAATACCTACATAACATTTCATTTGTTATGTGGGACCTGCCATAATTTGTGTAACCGTTCTTCTATAGATGGTTATTTAGGTGGGTTTTTGGTATCATAAGTGATGTTGAAATGAATAATCCTTTGACATATATCCTTGTGTCCTTAAGTAAGTATTCCTGGAGGAGTGATTGCTGATCCGAAGGCCCACACATTTTACATTTTAACAGGAAGCCCATTCTGTATTTTAATTTTCTTAAAAAAGATTTTATTTATTTATTTGACAGACAGATCGTAAGTAGGCAGAGAGGCAGGCAGACAGAGAGGGGGAAGCAGGCTCCCTGCTGAGCAGAGAGCCCGATGCGGGGCTTGATCCCAGGACCCTGGGATCATGACCTGAGCTGAAGGCAGAGGCTTTAACCCACTGAGCCACCGAGGTGCCCCCATTCTGTATTTTAATAGGTGGGGCCAATATGCCCTCCTACTGAAAGTATGTGGGAGTGCCTTTTCCCCAAAACCCTTCCCTGCACTGAATATTGCCAGACTCATCTAATCGGTGAAAGATTATATCTCATTGTTACCTTCATTTGCATTTCTCAGATCACTAATGAGGTTCAACATCTTCTCATACATTTTCTAGTCGTTTGTAATTCTGTGACTTATGTTCATATCCTTTGATAATTTCTTTTTTTAAATTTAGATGAGTATAAAATATGTTGTAAATATTTTTCCCTGTCTGTTATTCTCAAGATGCTTTTATCATAAATAGATTCTTGAGGATAAAGAATCATTCTGTCTCGAATTGACTTAGGTTGGTGTCTGTGGAGAACAGAGTAATGAATTAGTCAAAGGAGTCTAGCTGCTGTAATGAATTATCCTCAAGTTTCTGTAGTTTAATTCAGCAAGAAGTTATTTTTTGCTTTTGCACAGTCTGACATGGGGGGGTCTCTGGTCTATTCTTTTCCAAGGTGACTCATGGACCCAGGATCCTTCTATTTTGTGGCTCTGCTCTCCTCTGGATTCTCGAAGTCTGTCATTTAGCAGGTAGCTGAGGAAAGAGAGAGCAGAACATTTCATAGGGTGTTTCATATGCCAGGCTTAGGAGTGACCTACATCACGTGCCCCGCTAGTCCCTTGGCTAGAGCATGATCAAATGGCAAGGGACACCAGAAATGAGGTCTAGCTCTGAGCTTGTTGGACTATCTGCGCTAGAAGGTGGAGCAGACAGACATCTCTGCACATATAGGTCTTCAGATCACATTGTGTTATTGAAGGGAGTCTAGTGGCTCTTGGATAGAATGCATAGTATGATCCCTGCCAAAGAATGTTCAAATCGCAGAGGGCTGTTTAAATGCCAAGAATCATGGTTCTTTTGGGTTGAAGTCTTGAATATATCTTTTCCTTGTAGAACAAGATTTAAAGTCTCCTTCAAAGAGACAAGGGCTTCTTCTGAATTCTCTTACAAGAGGAAAAGATGATGTCTCAATTCTAAAACATTTCTGGAGGTTTTCCTGCCCTTCTGAGGCTCAGAGGTTTTGAGTGTGGTGATTTCGGGGGGGTGGTTGGGTGCAGGCAGCCCCTGTGAGGGTTGGAGCTAGGAGCAATACCGGTTGGTGGGTGGTTGGCTGACAGCCCACGGGCCAGGGTAGAGTTGAAGCAGAGTTCAAATAAACAGGTTTCAGAGTTGGGGAATCATTGTGGGAGGTTGTGGGGGTATGACCTTCTGGTCAAGGGTGACCTTAATAACAGATTAGGTGCAGAGGGAGGAGAAAGACAAGGACGTAACATATGGGAGCTTGGATTTCTGAACCATGTCCAAAATGGGAGGGAGATGCCAAAAGCCAAGGCTGGTGATGGAATTGCTCCCCAAAAGTGACATGAGAATTTCCAGACAAGTAGAATTTTGTGTTATCCTCAGCAGCCTTGATCTTAGGGTAGCACTTTCACACATTGGCCATTGCGATGCTCTTGAAGCACATGCCTCTTTGTCATTAGGAAGTCGTGCTTCGCCATCTGGATGGTCACCCACCTACAGGAGTTGTCCTGGGGCTGCCATGTGGTGCTGGGGCCCAGGAAGGATTTGGCTAGTGGGAGAAATGATGGATAGATGCTCATAACTAGAATGATGGTGAGGTGAACAGTCTCTGTCTTCCCATTCATGAAATCAAGGTACTGATCTGAATGACCTTGGACATCAGCCAATGTTCATATTCCATTAGATGAGAATGTTGAAGCCAGTGAGAGCCATGATCTGTTCTTTTGCGGGGGTGGGGGGGGGAGCAATCCTGGGAACAAGCAAAGGAAGACAACAACTTCTCCCCAAATTCCTCAGGCTTCCATGATGTCTCTGACCTGGGGCAAGTTACTTTTTCTCCCTGGGACTGTTTTCCTATCTGAAAAATGGGTGGAGTCTGTGGAGGGTGATTTGCTCTTCCCGCTCTGACTTTCTGTGACAGATACAATACTGGAAAACCCGAGTTTGCAGGATAAGAGGGGTTCTATTGCTGTGCAATCGGGGTGGCACTGAGTTCAGGGATAATCGGGTAGTCTTTATGCTGCCATCTGTTGCTCCAAGAACTTTAACATCTTCCTTGTCCCTCCCATGGGAAGATAAGAATGTCGGGGGGGGGCAGCTTCTCTGCCTGGAACCCATCCATATCCCAATCCTAGCACATCTCTGATTTCTCTTTTTTGGCCACTCCCTGTTTGCTTCACCCTCTCAAATAAATCCATGCTGATCCCTTAGCCTTAACATTTGGCTTTGCTCTGTGTCATGGAACCCCCCCCCCATTCTTTCTGAAACCACACACTAAGCTCACGGGTATACGTTCTAACTGGCCTGGCACAGGCTCAGAGTCCCAGGCGTCCCCTGGGAAGGGACACTGGACAGTTATTGCCACAGCAGAGTACTTTGTTTTGCTGTGTTTGACCAAACTTTGGAGGGTGGCAGATGATGATCAAATGACTTCGCTCCGAGGGGCTGAGAATTCCCTGAGACGGTCTCACGAGGAGTGGCATACCAGTGGCTGGGGTTTACTAGTGGTCCTGGGCCATTTGGAAGAATTCTTCTGCCACAGGTTTTACTAAGATGTGAGGAGTCTGGCAATCGGATAGGCACTGTTAGCAGCCAACAGGGTCTTGGAGCTGGACAAGGGCTGGTGGAGGTCATGGCTGGTGTTCTGGTCCAGGCTTGGGCTATTTTCCCTTCAAGTTCTCCCAATGTTTGCCAATCTAGGATATTCTTTTTAAAGACTTTATTTGGAAATTGGGCCATTTTAAGATTTTTTAAAATTATTTTTTATTTATTTGACAGACAGAGATCACAAGTATGCAGAGAGGCAGGTTTGGTGGGGGGTGGTGGTGGGTGGGAAACAGGCTTCCTTTTGAGCAGAGAGCCTGATGCAGGGCTCCATCCCAGGACCCTGGGATCATGACCTGAGGTGAGGGCAGAGACTTTACCCCACTGAGCCACCCAGGTGGCCCTAAGATATTCTTATCATTACAAAAAAAAAAAAAAAAAAAAGATTGCACTGTTCAGGGCCTTATATAGCAGGTGGGGACAGTGAAGATGACGGTACAGAACCTGGAGCCTCTGCTTCCTTGTGCCAGCAGTTCCTCCTAATTCAGCAATCAGGACCGGAGGGGAGTGACTGAGACAGGTGTTCTACTGGCTAATGAGCTTCTTCAGGATGGCTAGCTAAGCACCGGCTGATACCACTCTCCACTCGACCAGGCCTGTATTGCCTCTGCTTTATGAGGGCACATCTGAGAGTGGAAAACCAACCTACCAACCTAGAGAGAGTTGTGGGAGAGAAGCTTCTGTGCAGCCGAGAGAACTTTCTCATTCATGGAAACCAGCCTGGGCTGTGGGTTCCTTGAGGGCAGGGCCCATGCCTTAGCCCCTGTTGCTTCTACTGCATGCTGGGTGGCCACATCTGGAACCCAGGGCTTCCCCCAGTATCCGTGGTGGATGCTCCTGGGGCCAGGTGCCTTCTTTGAGGAGTAAAGCCCCGCAGTGACTGTCCCACAGCTTGGTACCTACTATCTTAGGCTGCTGTGTTCTAAATCCCACCCTTTTTCTTACTTTTTTCATTTACCATGATTTTCGAGACCTAGCCCTATTCCTATCTGTAAACTACGAGTTTTTTGGCCAGTATATAGTACTTCATTATCTATTTATACCAAATTCCCTAAACAGGGATAGGTGTCGGTTGCCTTCAGCAACAAACTCCCAATTCCTAGCCACCACCTCGTTCAAATATAGCCTTGTACTTATTTTCTTCTGAAACGCAATCTATCCTGTTTTGTGTTTACTCAGATAGTCTCAAACATTAATTCATTGCTTGCTAAACTAGTATGTAAGTTCCCCTTGATCAGATAATCATAGTATCCACCTTTTAGAGTGGTTGTAGGTATGGATGAAGCCATGTGTATGAGGTGTGTAGCACATTATCTGGCAAGCAGAAAATTCTCGATAGATGTTACAAGCCCTCCGAGCCTAGAACACATTAGGACTTTAATAACACCAATTACAATAATGCATGTTTAATTACCTCTGGTGATCGGGGGTCTCCTTCCTCATAAAACCAGGTCCCAGAACACTTGAAACATGAGTTATTCAGGAGGTAGAAATTAGGGTAGTCCTCATCAATCTTCCCAAATGATTCCCCTTTTACAGATGAGAAAACTGAAGCTCAGAGAGGTTATGCCTCTTGCTTGTGGTCACTCAGCGTTGTTAGCCCAGCCCTGGGGCTCAAACCCTCGTCGAGCTCCAAAGCTTTTATTTTTAGCACTCGGCTGTATTGTGTGTGCTTAGATTATTACTATTTTAGTAACAACAGCTTTCATTTCCTCCCTATGTGTATAGCCACAGGGAGTTTAAGATTCTGTTAATTTAAGATTCTGCCAATGTTTACCGAGACCTAATGTGTGCCAGGCCTGGCCGAGACCATTTTTGGGTCCATTCGTGTAAATTGTTGAAAGATGCTCCCTCTGGGCAGGTAGAGCTGTGGGCCCATGGTGTGGTCAGTAGAAGCGGGGCTGGATTCTGGCCACTGCCCGTCCCCTCACCTGTGTGCAGTATGCACGCTGCCCAAGTGTCCGCTGTGTCCCAGGGCACTTGCCGTGACACTGAACCTGCCCCCTCATGCCAGTCCTGTGGGGCAAGTGCAGTTCCCCTGGACAGATGGAGAGAGCGAGCTTCGGAGTTGGGGCGTTTCCAAGGCCGTGTGGTCTCAAGGTGCAGATCCCGTGTCCAAATCAGAGTCAAATCCAGAGATGGATTACATGTAAAGCAGAGTGATCCAGGAGGGTCCCACTGTAGGAAGGGAAAAGAAGCACAGGAATCCCTGGGCAGAACCTGCCAGGTTTGACCCCTGGTGCTCGGGGGGACCCTCGTGCTTTGCCGTGGCTGCCTCTCTGATGAGTGCTGGATACGGTCCCCCATCGGAAGCCTGGGGGAAGCGAGGTTCCCAGTGGCCCGAAGCCCTCTGGTGCATGATCACCAGCAGGCTGGGGGCTGTGGACTGTGAGTGCCTGGAGGGCGTTAGAAGCTCCTGGAAGGGGCCTCAGGCTTCAGCGCACACTGCTTCTTCTGCATGCAGAGTAGTAAATGTTCCTGCATTTGCAGAGTGGTACATGCTCAGAAGGCCGGAGAGATCCTTCCAGGGCTGAGTGGAGCAAGACAGGCTGTTGGGGGTTGGGATCAGGAGGCTGGCCCCCAAGGAAACCAGAGGTCTCTTCATCTTCCTTGTCCTTCTGTGATTTTTCTAGTCCTTTGAAGACTGTGTTTACGATCTAAGAAGATACTTCAATGTCCCCAAGTCAAATCAGGACCTCTAACTTTAGAATGCTCTACAAAATCACTCCCTCAAGGAGACGCCTGCACTCTGACATCTGTAGGAGCGTCGTTCACCGTGGCCAAGGTTGGGAACCTGCCTGAGTGTCTGCTGACAGATGAATGGATAAAGAAGATGTGTGATATATAATAGAACATTTGTTACGCAACCCTAAAAAGGAAGGAAATTCTGTCATTTGCCACAATGTGGGAGGTGGAAGGCATTATATCGAGTAAAATAAGCCAGACAGAAAGACAAATAATGCATGGTATCATTGATGTGTGGAGTCTTAAAAACAAAATTGTCAAACTCACAGAAAGGGGCCAGAGGATGGGAGAAATAGGGAGGAGCTGGTAGAAGGGGACAAACTTTGAGTTATGAGATGAATAATGTTTGAGGGTCTGATGTACAATCTGGTGACCGTCGTTAATAAGGCTGTGTTATGTAACTGAAATTTGCTAAGGGAGTAGAACTTCAGTGTTCTCTCTCTCACAGACACGAAGATAAAATGTGAGGTGACAGATGTGTTCATGAACTCTGGGGGAGGCCTTTGGCAGGGACTGTGTGTAGCCAATCATCGTGTTGTACACTTTGGGTACGGTGCGATTTTATGTGCCAGTCATTCCTCAGTAAAGCTGGGCAGGGCGGACTAAGATTGTTCTAAAGGACAGAAGGATTTTTCTGTCAGTGAAGGAGATGTCTATTTGGGGGGTGGGTGGCGGCATTCCCAAGTTATTCTTCGTAGGTGTTCCTTCCCCCCAATGCTGAGGACATTTTTCCCTGCGCCAGGTGCTGGGAATACCATAGTAATAGTTCCCGCTTTGATGGACTTTACAGCTAAAGGGAGGCGGATTAATAAACAAGCATTTATAAGCCAGTATATGAGCTAAAAGAGGCACAGTACTGGGAAAATCCAAGAGGGCTTCCTGGAGGAAGCAGTATCTAACTTGAGCCCAGCAGGATGAGTAAAAGGTGGAATGGGGAGAGAGGGCGGCAGGGAGAAGATAGCGTCTGTGCAAAGGCCCAGATCAAGTCAAAGCCAGTGTTTGAGGGACAGAAGGGAAGGTTGGGAAACAGACTCCTGGGAGGGTTTTTTGTTTCTGGTGTTTGTTTTGTTTTTAGCTACATTCATGCATTTGAATTTCTTCTGGGGCGACAGGGTGCCTGTAAGGAATTTCAATAAGGAATAACCTGCTCTGAAGTTGAGAAAGACCTCTTGAGAAGGGTATGGGGGGTGGAGCAAAGGCCTTGTGCAGGGAAGGCTGTAGAAGGCTGTCCAGATGTGGAATTACTTAAGGAGACCTAGACGCACGAGTCTCACCGCCCATGAAGAGAGAGGCCTTCCACCCCAGGGCGTTACCTCTGAATCTCTGAGAATCACCGTTCTCCTGGTGCTCCCGGCTCCTGGAAGAATGCCCCACTCCAAGGCCTCTCCCATCTCCTTCCCTTCCAGAAACCAGGGCCTGCCCCTTGCAGCTGATCTCTCCTCCCCACACCCTGTGGCCTCCAGACCCGTCCTACATATTTCTTCCTACGCCCTTTCCTTTCCCTTCTGACTCTCCTCTGATCTTCCTTGACCTCCTGGGCTGACACCGAGATAAATCTGTTGGCTTCTTGGCAGGGGAGCCCAGGCCCTTTCCAGCACTGACCTGACATTTTCCCTTAGCTCAGCAGGACCAAGGCAGCCTCTTCTCTGGCCTGGGACCCAGCGGAGGGGCAGCGAAGGAGCTCTGGCTGCTGGAAGGTCTTGCAGTAGACTTTGAAGAAAGGAAGAGGACCTGATTCGGTCTCCTCCCTAAACAACGGTGTGTCCTGTCTCAGGGGTTCTCAACGGTGGCTGAAAGACAGAATGACCTTCTGGGGTCTTTTTTTTTTTTCTTTTTTTCTTTTTAAAAGGCCTGGTTCCCCACCTCTGAGATCCTGACTGTATTATCATGGGAAGAATTCAGACATCTGGAGTTTTAAAATTGCCCAGATGAATAGCAGAGAAGACAGTTCTCTTAGCCTCACGTCTCAGAGTTACTAGGGCAGAATGTCAGCTCTGGCAGCTGTTTTGCTGGGCTTACCTTGGACAAATCATAGCCTCTCTGAGCTTTCTCGGTTTCCTCCTCTGTACGGGGAAGTTAATAGAACCTACTCTGAAGATGGTTATGAATGTGCCCAAGTCAAGCATTTACAATGCTGGGCCCAGAGTTAGTGCCCAACAGTGAGCACTGACTGGTGGTTTTTCTTGTCATTATGGCTTCCCGTTTTGCACTGTTCTTGCCCCCTAGGTCTTTCTCTGTCCTCAGTCACTGCCGTGTGAGTTAGGTGATCAGACGTCTGACACTCATTTGGGAGAGGAGATGTACTAAGGGAAGGAGGAAAGTGCAAGGTTAAAATTCTTGAAAATGACAAAATAGAATAGTTTATCTCCGGGGCCCCCACTCCCCTTTCCTCTCCCTGTGCGTTCAGGTTTTAGACAGGATTTGAGGCCAGTGGAAGTCCAAGTACCAAGTAGCAAGTACCAAGTATGAAGAACTTCAGTACCAAAGGACCAAGCATGTATCCCCAAGGAAGACAGAGAATTCTTCTGGGAACTTCTCCTTCTCCATGGTTTCAATGCCTCATAAAATAAGGGTTTCCATAGCTTTCCTGCCACTGATCATGTCCCTTCTGGTGGCCTGTGTGGTCTTTTCCTATGGGTGGCCACTCAGCACTCCCCACCCCCCCAACTTCCATCTTCCTTTGGATGTGACCAAGGCGGCCCATATTATCTAGCAGGGTGAGGGGAGGAGGGAGCCTTCCCAAGCAAGATAGCTCTGCAGAGAACCCTGTCCCTTTGCTCCAGCATCACAGGTATGCTGTGTGGGCACAGTAGAAATGTCAGAGGTGGAGAAAAAAGATCAGGAAAACTCACCCTTCCAGGAAAGAGAGCTCACAACACACTTTTCTTAATGAGAAGAACAATAGGTTGCTATCCAAGTATTTGAGCCTCAGGGATAGGCAGTGGTGTTCTGAAACCGCTGAAACGGAGCCCCAGAGACTGGCTTAGAGAGGCAAGTGACAGCTGATGGGAGAAGTCCACACATCGGGGCAGTTGTGACAGAACTCTAACCCAGAGCGTACTGGGCTCTCCATGAACAGAAAACAACAGTGCTCTCAAATACGAGCCCTAAATGGATTTGAACAGCAGCTCAGCTTCTGAAAGTGAAGCTATTTCAAGAAGCAGCACGTTATCCCGAAGAATTTTTAAATGCCGTGACCACCTCTGGATGTCCTATGCATCAAATCACAGAATTCAGCAAATAGGAGTTGTCCCAGTGAGTGTGTGTGTCTTCTGTTTAACCACAAATGCCTCACAGGGGCAGGTCTTCCAGATTGCAGGTGTGGATTTAATGGTGTGTCCTGGAGAACTGAATGACCACTTCACTACATAAAGAAGCTTTAATGCAAAATTAAAAACCCTCATGGCTTGGTATTAATCATTAGCAATTATAAAAAAATTATTATGCCTTCAACATTAATTTTTATTGTTTCCATTAAACTTTATTTAACAATGGTTAATTATTTCTGCTGAGCTAACCTGGCAATACAGTTAGTGAAATAAAAGAGGTCAAGTGCACAGTGTCAGACATTTAAATATGTAGAAGGGAGGGGCACCTGGCTGGCTTAGACAAAAGGGTTTGTGGCTCTTGGTCTCGGGGTTGTGGGTTCCAGCCCCATGTTGGGTGTAGAGATTACTAAAATAATAATAATTAAGGCACCCGGCTAGCTCAGTCGGTAGAGCATGAGACTCTTAAAATAATAATAATCATCATTATCAACTTACAAAAATAAATGAGTAAACACATAGACTAGAAATGTTGGTTTTCACTTTATCATGGGAAAATCATTATTTTTCCAAAAGATAAAAAAAATATTTTTGGAAAAAGTTTTTCCAAAAAAGGAACAGGAGCGCCTGGGTGGTGCAGTCAGTGAAGTGTCTTGACTCTTGATTTTGGCTCAGGTCATGATCTCAGGGTCCTGGAATCAAGCCCTGCATGGAGTCTGCTTGAGACTGTCTCTCTGTCTGACCCCCCTGCTTGTGCTCGCCCTCTCTCTCTTTTTCTCTAAAATAAATAAATAAAATCTTTAAAAACAAACAAACAAAACCCAAAAAAGGAATAAAAATGGTACTAATCTAACGCCTAGTTCATCCAAGATTCACAGTATGCATGAGTTTGGGTCTGGATATGCACTGGTATCATCATTTTGATTGGTTTTGCCATGACCCGAGTGACCAATAACTTTAGCAGCTACTACAACTATTATTATAGATATTAATATTAGTAGCAATAGTGCTCACAGTGGTAGTTGGCATCATTTATTTTTACTTGCCCGGGATCCCCACCTCACGCTTTTGGTAACATTGTTTTCCTTCCGATAGCTGCCCCTCCCTGCTGGATTTGGTCTTGGATGGGATGTGAGAGTGTAATCCCTCCTTTGGTGGGTGACTCTAAGACGATGGGGCTCACCCTGGCAGCAACACTTTGAGGATACCATCATAAGTTCCTAGCGCTTATGTGGGGGGGTCTCCTGAGTCCTGCTTCCTGCTTCCTTCTAAAAGCTTGATCGTTCTTTTTGTCCTTTCATTCAGTCTACTGTCTCAGAGCTATCCATTATGTTTTCTGTTCTTTCTCCCCAGAGGTGATTTGCTTTGCTTAGTGATCAAAAAACTCTGCATACTGGTTGGGAAGTAATATTAGGGAAAGGAGCTCTGATTGTCGCTGTGATCATTTTCATAGTAGTCATAGCAGCAATACCCACCATTTACTTACTAAGTACTGTGTCCTGGGCACCATTCTAAGTAGTATCCCATTATGCCCTCCTGACAACCGTAGGAAGTAGCAGATAGACACCATTGTCACCCCGTTTTGCAGACAAGGATGCTGGCTTGAGGTCCTAGCAGTTTGCCCACAGCTAGGCAGCGATGCCAGCAAGTGCGGCCTCTCCAACTCTGGTGGTCACACCCTCGATCCCGACATGGCTTTGCTATGGAAAGACTCAGACGGAAGTGCCCGGCAACGTGCTGATCGCCTTAATGATATCAATCACTTCTTCAGTTTTCACAGAAATAATCCTGATGTCTCTGTATGAGTTGTGAGTGCAGTACTACTGGCAAGGAAGCAGGGGCTCGTGTGGGTTTCGTGCCTTGTGCAGGGTCACTCAGCTGCTCGCATTCCAGAGCAAAGCCGCTGAGCGAGAAAGGTCGGAGCCCATTGGGAGCGGGATGAAGGAAAGGGGCAGGTCTGCCCAGACCTAACCTCACTCCCTCTTAGCAGAACAAAAGAACCTTTAGAAGATGTGGAGAACCAGGCTTGCCTTTACAAGAGTCCCAGGAGACTTCTGCGGAAAGGGAAAACTTCCTTGTACTGAGATAACTTTGAAACCTTCATTTCTAGGCCAGTTTTTTTTTTTTTTTCTCCTTTTCTTTCCTTCTTCTATTTTTTCTTTTCTTTTTGTTTCCTTTCTTCTTTGGGAATTCCAAGCCTGATTAGATCATGCTCTGGACTCAAGTCAGCCAAGGGCCGTGGTTTCAATCACTGTGATCCTGATGACCTTACAAGAACATCTTAAAAGGATAAATCTATTTGTTTTACACTGAGATAATGGAAAATAAAGCAAGCCCTGCCCCTCTCCAGCCGCTCTTGCTTGCCAAGTTGGTTTTCATAACATACTTTTACAGTTGATTTATCTCCTCTGAAAAAGGATACTTAAAAACTAAAAAATAGAGAAGGCTTCTGTAGTCCTTGTGCCAAAAACCATGGTGGAAGCCAAGAGCGTCTTCATCGTGTCTGTTACCAGAATTGGCAGGTCAGTGTGCTTCTAGACATGGGAACAAAGACCCCTGAATTCCGCGGAGTCTGGGGAAACTTTCAGCAGCTGTATTTCTAGGGGAGTGAACAATGTGGGGAGTGGATGCAGGGCTGCTGGTTGGTCTGTCCCACCGACCCCAAATCTCACGGGCATTTTCAGGCCTCTACCCTGAGACTCCTAGCGCAGGTGGGATTGGAAACTTGACAGCCTTTTACAGCAGCGATTTCCAGGCCCGGACAACTTTGCACGCCTTTCAGAAGCACGAAAGGATGGGAATTGCCATTGACTTAATGTCTCTGTGCTTCACTCTCTTTTCTGTAAAGTGGGGGTAATTAAGCCCCCTGCTCAGGCTAGATAGGAGGATTGCATGATGTAACAATGCAAGCATAGGGTGGGGGCCCAGGGAATGGCGGGCTCTTACGGTTTCCCCCTCCCACCTGCTTCTGAGCGTCTGCACTGGTCTGCCCCCATACAAGGGCCGTGGCCTACTTTGATCACCTCCACCTTCCCCCTGTGCTAATACTCTATTGCTCAAGGCCATTCCCCCCATCTTACAGGTGGAGAAAGAAACTTAGGCCCAAAGAGGTTGAGTGAGACTTGCTCAAAGTCATGCAGTTAGTAAATCGAACCCTACTGCTATGCTTACATATTAGTTAATCTGTTGCTATTTTATCATTATTAGTTATCTGTGTAACAAATGATCCCAAAACATAGCTTCTTAAAGCAACAAGCATGTCGATTGTGCATGACACATTTTCTGAGGATTAGGGATCCGGGAGCACTGGGGCGTATGGTTCTGGCTCAGGACCTCCCAAGAGGTCACAGTGGCGGTGTAGACCAGGCCTACTATCAACCGAAGGCTTGGCTGGCCTGTAGAATCTACCTCCCTCACTTAAGTGGCTGCTGGCCAGAGGCCTCTGAGTTCCTTGCCCAGTGAGGTTCCCCAAAGGGTGGCTCTTGGCATCCCCCAGAACGAGTGGCCCAAGAGAGAAGGCAGATGGCAGCGTCTTTTGTAATCTGACCTCAGACTTGATAGAACATCAGTCCTCTCGTGTGTTGTTGGCCACACAGCCCAAGGCGAGTGCATGGTAAGGAGGGGACGGTGTGTGCACAGGCTCAACTGCTGGGGGGTAGGGTCCGTGGACACCATGTTGGAACCTGGCCACCACCTCCCACTGGCTACTATCTACAACAAGGACCAAAGTCCTTCTCGTGGTCCACAGGGAGCCGTGTACTTCCCCGGCCTCACTGCCTCTTGCTTTCTGGGCTCCAGCTCCCCGTGACCTTGTTCCTCACACATCCCATGTCCCTGCCCAGCCTGCCCCAGCCAGCGTTGTCCTTTCCACTTAGAACCCTGCTATGCCACTCTGTTTCCGCGGTTTCTCTCCCTCCTTTATAGCTCAGCCAGCACGCCTCCAGGAAGCCCTCCCAGATGCCCCAGCCTAGGTCTGATCTTCTGGTCACGTGCCCTATACTGGTAATAATCAAGTCCTAAATTGAAGTCATTCATTAATTGATAGTTACTGGAGCGGATGGTCTGCCGGGCCCTCCCTGGGTGGCCAGCAGGGACCACAGGGTACAAAGTCAGGCCAACATTCCAGGTTTCTTCACTCAGAATCCTGGGTCCATAGTCTTCAGAGCCACTTTTTAATCCCTCTTCCTAGCAGGAGAAAAAGAGCCGTTTTGTACCATGTCCTCATACAAGGCTCTTTTCATTAGTTCTAAAAATAGAATCTTGCTGATTTTCCAGACTGAGCATTTAACCTATATTTCTGCTTCCCGGCCCCCTGTGTGGACCACAAGACAGCCCTTTCTTTACAGGCTACTATTTTATTCCCTCACCAATTTGATTCTTATTTGTCAGTAAGTACAGCATTTTAGAAGTCCCCCGTGCTACTCTTTATCACAGGTTTTCTTTGGAGATCAAGTCCTGCTTCTAGAACACATTCAGGGAGGGTTGGAGAGGAAAATTCTGTTTTTAGCCAATCTTACGGTTCGGCCCACTGGGCGAGCCACTTGGAGCGGAGCTTTTAGTCCTTTCCTCTCTAACTTAGAATGTGCACACTCCCACACTCACTCACACTCACTGACCACTTAAACTCACAAACTCAGTTTCACCCAGACATGCTCAGACACACTCACGGACTCACCCATACCCACACGCACACCCGCACATACACACTCACGGACTCACCCATACCCACACGCACACCCGCACATACATACCCACACACTCACTTTTACTCACACACACTCAACCAGTCATAGACACTCTGATCACTCACACACTCACATAACCCTAACCCTAACCCATGCCCATGTACGCACCCAAATATACTCACTCATTTATGCTCACACACTCACACGCTCTTACACTCACACTTCTACCCAGATCCTCGTTTATTGTCACACTCATCACACAGACACAACCACACCTACCCACACACTCACTTTTACTCACACTCTTCACCGCACTCACACACTTACCCACACTTGCCCACCCTAACACGGTCTTTTGTTCACATATACACACTCACCTTCTTACACACTGACTCATACACACACTTACACTCACACACACACTCATTCACACTCCTTTGGTTTATTTGCTAGGATGGTGTAAATGGAAATCACAGAATCAGAGATAACGTGTACGTGTGCATTTCTCAGGTGGGGGGCAATGGGGATGTCTCGGCGGGTCTCAAACACGTCTGTGGGTGTGGTGGGGAGACTATCGGGGGCGTCTGCAGCAAGGCTCTACCAACCCTCGCTGGGGGAAAGGGGATGAATGGGAGGACGCCATGGGTCTGGGTCCCGGAAAAAGGAAGCTTCCAAGGCAAAGAATGAGGAACTGTTTGATCAAGACTCTGTGACCTCAGGGGTGCCAGCAGGGCCTTTTGGAGGTCCGGGGGACCCTGTGTAACTCTGAGTGGGGGAGGGGCCCATGAACTCCCTTCAGGGAGGCCTGGAACCCGTCGGCACTTGGAGGGCTGGCAGCCGGGGGAGTAGTGGCATGTTGCCCCCTTGTGTGGACCTTGGCATTGAACTAGTATCAACAGCAGCTCAGAGGCCACCTCGTGTGCTCTCAGGGGGCTTTGGATGTGGGCAGCATAGGGGAGTGCTGGGGGGAGGAAGGAAAATCCCAGCTGCTGTGACCGGAGGCCTTGTGTGTCTGGGCTTACGCTTGGTGTGGGAACCCCTGGGAGCTGCGTCCAGGGGCACCAGGGGCACGAGGCTGTGATCTCATGGGCTAATGTCTTCTTCTAGGGTCCTGTGGAGCAAAGAGCTGGGGATATGGGGCAACAGCTAGAATAGGTGACCTGCTTCTAGCCCCAGAGCAGGGAGACTTGAGAAACTCAGATTTGGGTAGCATAAAACCCTAAAGCGAGAGGCTGAAAGAGACCTAGAGGTCGTCCCCGCCCACGCCTCGCTAACCACTGAGGAAGCGGAGCCTGGGAGACAGGCATGTTGTCCGAGGGCGGACGGCCGCGATGGAGATCTGGGTTCAAGCCTCACTGTCTCTCGCTGCCTGAGGAAGTGTGGGGAGCTTCTGTTTACCGCTGTTACTGCCTCAAGACCACTGACCCTGGGAGGGCTGAGGGGATGCCGGGAGGCCAGGAGGCCTCTGGGCTGGGGGCTCCATGTCATGTGACTGGCGGGACAGAAGAAAGCAGCACGCCCATGACGTCTCCCTTGATGGCATGCGCAGGCCTCCCTCAAGGTCATTCCTGTGGTCTCCAGACCTGTGCTGACTTAGAGGAAGGGGGCCCTGGGAGGCAGCACGGGAAAGGGGTCGGAGAAGGGAGGCGAAAGTCTTTAGCAGGGGCCGAGATGGCAGGCCTGGGGGAGGCCAGGGATGGAGGTCCAGGGAGAAAGGCGAGCAGGTGCTCAAACGGCGATGGGGTAGACAGTGGAGGACGGTCACAAAGCGGGCCATTTCCCATGCCCCTCGAGGCTGGACTCCCTGAGTCTCAGAGGGCCTAACAGGCATCAGCCACATGTTGAAAAATCCCGTGTGCCTAGAGAAGTGACCTCCCAGTCCAGCCTCACGCTTACGTTCCCGAGCCTTCCTCTGCTACGCATCCAGAGGGAGAGGGGAGGAGAGGAGAGGGGGCGACCAAAGGGAAGAAAGGGAGAGGAGAGGTGGAGAGTAAGGGGGAGAGGGGAGCAGACAAGGGGAGATGTATAAGGGGACACACAGAAAGGGCAGACATGAGCCATAAATTTCTTCCCCAGGGTAAGGAACCACAGACGCCCACTTCCAAGACCTTGGGGGGGCCACTGTTCAACAGCATCCAGCCGCCCACGGCAGGTGGGCCTCTCACCTGATTCCCATTACCGCTTCTGGCCTCTGGAAACCAGCATGATTTATGGGTCCCTCTGGGCTCGCAGCCAGATAGCCACCCCTCACCCATGGCGTCCTGGCTGACCCCGAGTTGCCCTTCTTGTTGCACGTGGCCCAGCAGGTGGATATGAATGTCTAATGACTGCAGACACCTGTGTTTCCCTGAGGCACTGGCCCTGGTGATGGAGACCAGACCCAGGCCATAGCCAGGAGGAAGAGCCCAGTGGAGGAACCAGGAGAGACAGACCTGTTGGAAGCATGAAATATCACAGAAAGTGTGGACCCTGTTCGATTTCATTAACCGTTTACATTTCCCTGGCTGCATTCCACTGGTCACCTGCCCAGACGTGCAATTGGAAACACAAACCTTAAATGAGATCAGATTTTCCAATGAAATATGATAAGAAAAAAAAAATAGGGGGTGGCGGGGTGGGGGCGGCTGGGGGGACCTGGAGCCAAATCACAGGTAACTGGGCCCAGTCCAAGCAGGGAGACACCCTTTAGGAGCTTGGCGTCCATGCAGCCCCGGCCCAGCCTGACTATCCTGAGGCTCCGGGAGGCCCGCTGTGAAGGAGAACGGGTACGGCAGGTGTGCCGAGCCCCTGGCAGGCACGCGTGGACTTGGGTTTATGGTGAGCCCCCACCAGGTCCCTCCCTGCTTCTAACCCCCTTGGAGAGTGGCATACTTCCTCCGATTATAATTCTGTTGCAGCCGCTGGACACCCAGGATTGAAAGTTCGGGGCTCGTGGTCCAGCCAGCAGTGCAGAGGGAAGACTAGACATCCTTACCAGTTCTACACTCCCCGAGACGCAGCAGGATCCGTGCTGCCCACCTCCAAGCTGCTTGGCAAAGAACAGCCCCTTCGTTCGTAGGAAGCGTAGTTCGAAATCCTGCTCAGTCAAGTCAGGCGGGGCTGGAGGTGTCAGCTCTCGAGAGTGGGCAGTGCCCGGCGGCTGCCTCGGGGGATCCGCGGTCCCAGGGGTTACCGCGTGACTCTCCTTGCCAGTCTGTTGACAGAGCTTGTCCCTCTATTGGCGGTCTAGTCTACTCTCTGACCTTAGTGGAAGGAACTCCTTTGGGTCCTCACTCCTCAGACTTGGTACACAGACGGGCGTCCTTGGGCTCGCTGGCACAACTTGGGTCCTTGTCAGACGTACAGGATCTCGGGTCCCTGTGCCACGTCTGCTGGATCAGAACAGCCCCATAGCAGGTGCGCAGCGCCGGGCTTGTGAGCTAAGAGGCTGGACCCCAGGAGGCGGCAGTGGTCGGGCTGGCTTTCTGCCGTATGACCTTTGTCTCTGCTACCCTGGTCGTTCTGGTCACGTGTCCGTCACACTCAGGTGACAAGAATGGTTAATGTGAGCTGGCTGAGTCGTTTGTGCCTACTTGGCTATTCATTCAGTGCCTTCTCCACAAGCGGCTGCTTTCTCGTCCACCGTGATCACATTTTCGGGTCAGGCTTGGTGCCTGCCCCCGTGTGCCCACCCAGACGCCTCTGTCCCACACCTGCTGGGGCCCACACTCAGTCCCTTGATGGCAGGCTCCCTATTAGCCCGCAAATCCATTTGCCACTGTCCACGAGTCTGTATGTGTTCTCACGTCTGGCCACTTCCTCAGACAGTGGGTGCACCTCTCAAAGCTCCTCCTGTTGGAAAGATTTTCCCTCAGGTCTGTTGTTCAAGACCACTCCATGCTGGCTGTGAATACCCACCGTTTCGTTTCAGCTAGTGCTCACATCCCAAGGCGTCCCATCTGTAAACCCAGCTTGGACATTGGGAGTTGGGAGCCCCGCCCTTCACCATCTGGTCCTAGGGCAACCGTGGGGGTGGCCCAGCAGTCTGGAATTCCTGCTCATGAAATGGTGTCCCGGCCCTGCTTGGGACCCATTCTGGAGGTACTGTTTCCATCTCCAAGTGGCTGCTATGGGCCTGGGTACGTTGATGGCACGGAGGGTCCGACAGAACTCAGCTTATGACGGGCAGTTCCATACTCCTGGTTACTTGATCCCCAGAATCAAACATCCCCTCTCCACCAGCGTTCAGCAACACTCTGGGATCTGTGCCTCAAAACACAAATGCTGTAGATGAAATAGCCTCAGTCCAGAACCCCAGGGAACCTATGTTGAGCTTCTCCCACTGGGGCTTGATGTGAGATCCCTCCTGCGGTTCCCCCCCACCCCCACGGTGACCCTCCAACACCAGATGGCCTGGCCCATCACACACTCCAAGTGACAGAGCTACCTACATCCTGGCCTTCAGATCCCCTTCTTGCTCCAGGCCCCATGCAAAGCTGGCCACTTTTCAGATTTCCTGGCAGAAGGACTGGAGGACTATTGTTGGATGTGGAAGGTGCCGCCCCCAGAACATGACCCAAAGAAGCCCGGCAGACCCCCCGTGCCTTATTCTGGGTGGTAGGGGATGAAAATTGCAGCAATTTGCCTTGTACTTTGGACAGTATTTCTCAGCATGCCCCTGATCTCTGGACCCCTGAAAACGTGACCCATGTGCTATACCCCTGTGTCTTCATAGGTCTTCTCGAAGTGACTTACTTTAGCAAGGCCCCCATTGCACTAGCCGTCTCGTCCTCTCTGTGCTCTATCATTAACGTAGTGGATCAGTGTGATAGTTCTATGGGATGTCCAGATGGCCCAGACTTCTGACTCTGTTGTGACAGCAGGAAATTAGCATAAGCCCAGGACAGGACTGTAAATGCGTATTATTGGCCATTTTACGCAAATGTAAATTGTTGCTGATGTCTCTGCTCTGATCAAGATAGAAAAGGACTCGCTGGCTGCCTGTGTTCACTGGCTCTAGTAAAGACGGCCTAACAAGGCCGCCATTGTTGGAACTACTTCTTGGCTGAGTTTGTGATCGTCTGTAGTCCTTCTACAGCATCCATCTGGCTTCTGCAGGGACCTGACGGGCGAATTAAATTGAGATCGGGAGATATGAGAAAGAGTGCCACTCCTGCAGTCATTAAGATCTTTAAGGCTGGCGCTAATCTCTGCCATTCCCCCCAGAATGTGATACTGTTTTTGATTCGCCATCTTAGGGAGCGGAACGCCGTTTCAGAGGCTTTTACGCGGCTTTTCTATTATGGTGGGCCAATGATCCACATAGGTGTTTAATAGCTGAGTATGGCAATCCCAAAGATGTGTTTGGAGACCAGGAACAGGACCACGGGCTGGGTCCATGGACCTACTGGACCCGCTGTGGTCAGTGGCTTTTGGTCAGGATTCACTTCACTGACTCGCTTCCCTGTGCCCCAGACAGGGGGCAGTGATGACATTTCAGGTCTCCCGGAATTGCTGCCTCTCGGACTGTGTCCAGTAATCCTCAAAATGTACCGGTCCTTCCCTTTCCTCGGCCCACGGTCCTCTGAGTGAACGACTGTATGACTTTTTGGGGAAAGATCGACGGGATCATTATAGTATCTACTTGCTGTTGTATTGCTGAGGTACGTCACTTAAAAAAAAAATTATATATTTATTTATTTGAGAGCAAGAGTGAGAGAGAGCAAGAGAGAGGAGCAGAGGGAGAAGGAGAAGCTGGCTCCCCACTGAGCAGGGAGCCTGACTCAAGGCTTGATCCCAGGACCCTGAGATCACCACCTGAGCTGAAGGCAGACACTTAACCAATGGAGCCACCTAGCACCCCTGATGTACTTCCTTTAGGGAACCATCCAGAATAGGTTCTGGGCATGAAAACTGTCTCAGATCCAGGATTTGAGCAAGGGTCATGACTTCCTCCTGGAGCAACTACCCTCAGCTGCCTGCTCATCCACTCTTTCCTTATTATTATTATTTTTTAAAGATTTATTTATTAGAGGGGTGGGGGAGAGAAAATGCACAGAGGGAGGGGCAGAGGTAGAGGAAAGAGACTCCCTTCCCACCCCACCCCGAGCATGGAGCCTGATGCAGGGGTCGATCCCACAACCCTGAGATCATGACCTGAGCTGAAATCAAGAGTCAAATGCTCAACCAACTGAGCCACCCAGGTGCCCCTCCATTCTTGCTTTTTTTTTTAAGATTAAAAAAAGTTTTTTTTAAAGATTTTAGTTGTCTGTTAGAGAGAGAGAGAGAGAGAGAGAGAGAGATCACAAGTAGGGAGAGAGGCAGGCAAGAGGGTGGGGGAGCAGGCTCCCTGCTGAGCAGAAAGCCCAATGCAGGGCTTGGTCCCAGGACCCTGAGATCGTGACCTGAGCCGAAGGCAGAGGCTTAACCCGCTGAGCCACCTAGGCACTCCTCCATTCTTGCTTTTTCGATTGTGTATATTAAGTAGCACCCTGTGTGCCTCTCTGCTTTGTCCCTAGGGATACCACATTCTGCAACTCCACAACTTCTTGTGGGTCAAGCCCCTTGGCTGCCCCTTCCATTTAGTTAGCTGTGATGATAATTTGGGGGCTGCCTCCTTTCCAGTGATTCAACACCATCACCTGGAATCTGTTGCTTTGGGGTATCCTCATTCCCATTGCCCTCAGTAAGCCTGGTTCTGTGACCTGTTTCCTAGAGTCAACCCTAGACTGTGGCAGAAAGCCACCACTACATGTCTAGTGATGCCAGCCTCCATCCTATCAGGACATTTCTAATGGCCTTGGTGAACGGTGTGTTCCCTTAGTCCTTCCATTGGCCAGAATCTCTAATGTGTCTTTTCTCTTCGTCCAGTATATCTTACCCAATACACCACACACCCTGAGCTGTTTAATTCCACTATCCTCCTGCGGTATGTCAGGCATTACCACTTTGATCATCATGGGCTAATATTTTCTCCAGCTTTCTAAGACTTACCTAGCAGCAGGTTTGCCCATAGCCAGAGGTTCTCGCCAGGGCGTTAAATCCCATGAACCTGAAGAGTACCCCCAAGTAAATGAACTTCTGTGTATCTTTTCATATGTTCTGTACTCCTCCATCAAGCACCCCCCCAAATCCAGTCCCATGGGTCCCGCCCTAACTCCTGTGGCTACATGCTAACTCATTCTTACAGCTCCACTGGGGTTTGCCTTTCTCTTTCTTCATCAGACCCATCACTTCCTAAACTGAGAATTAAATCTAGTTATCGATCTGGCAGTCGGGACAGGTCTGGAGGCAAAGTGTTGAGGAAGACACCTGTTCCCTTGCAGGAGGGAGGCCTATGCTCCATCTTCTCCCAGGAGGAGGTTCTGGCTTTTATTAGGGACAGGTGAGCTGTGTCTGTAGGCCTGGAGGAGTCAGGGGCACCTTTGGGGCATCCATCCAGATAACTCCGTCTTAGGTTTAAGAGTTCATGTCTTTCCTGCCAGAGCACAGTAGATCAGCTTGGACGAAGCATTCGACGCTCTTTGAAGCTTGGTGATTATAAATATTAGAACCGAGTGTGTCCACTCTCCCGCAGGAGCTACCAAAGGGGGCCACTGTCTTTCATATGTAGTTTTTGTCTGTTAATTGCTCTTTGTTTCTCCTTCTCCCTCTGTAGGGATTCAGTTCAGCTCAGTAACCAGCTCTTTTCGTTGTCCTTAAATGTGTTACTCCCCCACAGTGTTCCAAGGCCTGAATCATCACCCCAGCCAGGCCTTCTCCCCCACCAGGATGTTCCTTGAAGTAAGCCCCTGTGGACTTTTCAGCAATTGGATGGCCGCTTTATGCCGGGAATCATCCGTGCCCCAAATACCATTTGGCGTGGAGCGTTCCTTGCCAGCCGCGTGGTGAGCCATGCGGAGCCCACACCCTGCCTCACCACCTCTTCTTGTTGATCAGTCCTGGTGCCAGTTGTGTGGGTCGGTTCTCTAAGAGGCAGAAAACAAGCAGAGTTAGAAGTGCAAGACAAATGGTTGGTGGTGAGGCCTGTGAATGGGGGAGGGGGCTCAGAGTAGGCAGGGAGAGCCTTGGGGTACGCTGCAGGTCTGGCCCTGAAAGGCAAGGGGAAACAAAGATTGAGTAGGATACGACTTACCTGGGTGGGACCTGGATGAGAGCCTCAGCCTGGCACAGCGCTCGGGATCTTTTGGCCAGCCTGGTAGGGAGCATTAGGGCAAATACTGCCTACAGAGAAACCCTACACTGGGTAGAAATGGCTAGATCCCATACCCTCATGGGCCGAAGGCTGGCTGGGAAGACCAAGGCTTTAATTCAGATGCCAGAATCAGGTCATTTTGGGGTAGGCTTCAGAGGGTCCACTCATATCCCCAAATTAAGCAAGAATCAATATGTGTGTATTTTCCTAGGACCAGTAGCTTTTCCCTAAGTTCTCAAAGGATTTTTGATGCCCAGAAGCTGATGTGACTATTGTTAATCAAGCTTCACTTGATCACACCAATATCTCTCCTGGCCCCTTTCCTACGCCCCCTTTCTAAGTGTGGGTTGTGTCCTTGTGCACCAGCCACCCTGGCTTTCTTTGTGCTCCTCAAGTGCGCGAAGCTCATTCCCACTCAGAGCCTTTGCATTAGCTGTTTCCCCCGCTTTCTTCAGATGCTCCCATGGCGCTTTACGTCGGCTCAGTGGACATGTCACCTTCTCACGGAGGCTTGCACTCCACAAGCTACAGTTCCTTCCACAGTCACTCTGCCGCAGTTCTCCATTTCATCTCTAGCCGGGCACTCTGGCCCTCTGATTTTCCCTCTTTGTTGGTTATGTCTTTGCCCAGTGGTATGGAAACCCCATGAAAAGAGGAAGCATTCAGTCTTGCTCACCAAGTTATTCCTGTTTCCTAGAACGTGCTCAACACGTAGGAGACACTCAACAGGTTTTCCTAGATTGAAGAATAATTGTTTGTCTTCTCTACCCATCAGAAAATATTATCCTATTATTCCCCTCATACATCTCCCTATCATTCCTTCATAGCACCATAAGGTAGAGATACCCTTATCAACAATTCAGACATATGAAAAACTTTCAGAAGATAACAGGTACCTGTGGATTCTCCTCAAAGATAAACCGATTTTAACATTGTGCTTTAATTTCTTCAGATTTGTCCTTGGCTTCCTTTATTTTTTAGCTAAAATCGCGTACCCCATATTTTGTGATGCCCTTCGTGTTCAACTTTTTTTGAAGGTAGCGTGTGTCACTTCTCTGTATGTTCTAACAGTTTAATGATAGGCATTTGCATTCCTAAACAATATATGCTATTTTTATGTGTTCTGCGATTTTACATAAGTGCTTGCCTGCCAGATGCATCGCCTGGTGATTCAGCCCTGGGTATTAAACATTGTTGTTGCGTCACAGAATTAAATAACACTGAAGCCACCACACTTGTGGGACTTATTGCTAGACAAGGTCATAAAATGTCCTATTGTTTAAGCTGCGTGCATTGGGTTTGTTGTTCTGTGCAGCTAAACACCTCGGTGATCATCTCATTCTGGGGACATGTTTCACTGGAGCTCAGTCGCACTGGCTAGCAGGTGTACCGGGATACAGATGGATTGCCCAATTCTGGAACCTCTTGTATTTGTAACTGACTGCTGTGTAACAAATTCAGCCATGTAAGACTCCACGATTTATGATCTCGTCCAGTGTCTGAGGCTCATGAGTCTGGGAGCTGCCCAGCTTGGAGGGAGGGTGTTCTGGCAAGGAGGGCTGTCCTGAGGTTGCCGTCGGGTTGCCCACTGGGGCTGCGGCCATTGGGAGGGCTGAACAGTCTGCTTCCAAGCTCATTCACACCACTGTTGCCTGAGAGTTTCGGTTCCTTCGCACGTGAGACTCTCTGGAGGGCTGCTCGCACAACACGAAAGCTGGCTTCTCCCAGAGCAAGTGATTGGGGAGCAAGAACAGGGAGTGCTCCTCCAGCACACCCCCATGCACCCCCCATATCCACGTGGTCATGAGCTGGAAGTCACCTCTGACAGCTCTCTCACCGTTATTCCCACATACATCAGAATCACAGATCCTATCTGGTTGACTTCCACAGCACCTCTCATGTCTGCCACTGGTGCAGGATGTAGGCAGAGAGAGCTGAGTCTGATGTGCAAATCTGACCCAGTCACTGGTCCTCGAACTGGTTCCCATCACCCTGAGAATAAAGTTCATGGTTTTCAAGGCCAGCCTACATCTCTAGCCTCTGTATTATGGAGTCCTCTTCAGCCCTTGTCCTCTCCTCTTCCTACCCTCCATTTTTCTTTAGGTCTGAAGCTCCATGTCATGCCCTTAGGGAAACATTTCTGATCCTCTAACCCTGCCAGTTACATGCTTCTAGAATGTTCCTTCCTCACACATGTTGCTCTTCACATTTGCTCAGTGTCCCATTGCTTTCTGGTCTATAGATCCACAAGGTGAGGCCCCACACAAGTTTTATTCAGAACTGTATTTCAAGGACCTGAAGTGAGGATGGATACGTAGCAGACATGCAGTAAATTGAACTGAGTAAGTGAGCAAATGATTTTTATCTGGTTAAGTATTTGTGCTTCCTTCTTGGCTTCCTTCGGTGGAAGAAGTCAAGTTGCTTTACATGCAAATTCTACTTATCCCAGTGAAAAATGTAGCAAGACTGAACCAGACACTCAGTGCAAGGGACCCTCCTTCCTGGGTTTCTCTGGGTCCCTTGACAAAGACTGTCTCCTTAACCAAACTTGAGTCAGGCTTCTCTAAGCTCCCCCTCCTTTTTTTTTCCCCACTAGACCCCATCTTGAGTCTTATCCTCAAGAGCAAGAATCCCAATTTAGTGAGAATCTCCCATCATCAGTATCTGATCAGCCTGGCCTGCTTTCAGCAAGAATCCTGTCAAGTCGTTTTGTCAGAATCTTCCCCTTCCTCCTCAGTTTCCTTTTGGTAATTCTCCCTCAGCTGATCCATACCCTGTTCCTTAGCTCTATTTCCAGATTTTTCCTTGTTGTTGACCCTGATCTCTCCCTACTTCAAGGCTCCATTGCACTTGTCTCTTGAGTAGAGTCTTCCTCACCGTCTTTAAACAACTAACAGGATAAATTTTCCTTTAACGCCTGCCCCGGGTCCATTCAGGACAGGCCTCTCAACTTGTCTTCAAACAAGAGCACACGCTGTCCCTTGACCTCCAACAAGCAGCATAAATGTACAAGGTAATCTATTTTTCAGACATGAATTTGTTTCAAATTAATTTAGGAGCATAACCTGATGAGACCTAAAGAAAATGGTAGTAGCTGTTTAATTTCAGTTGAACATCTGAAGGGAGGATTTTTTGAAGGCTCTTAAGATTTGATGTCCATACATAGTTAAAATAGTCCACAGTGATCGAACTACCATTATGTATGCCAGCCTCTTTTAATCTTCTCACCAAAATGATAAGGTAGCTATTACCTCCTTTTTCACAGATGAGAGAAAACTACGGCTCTGAGGGGCCGGAGAACTTGCCCAAGTTCCCCTAGCTAGTAGTAGTAGAGCCTCGATGCATACCGGGGTCTGATGACTACACTGCCTTTTTTGTGTCACGGTACCCTGCCCTGTGGCCTTCCCTTGGAGTTATTCTACTTTTGTTCCTTCTTCACTTACAATGGCTCAACTTTACATAATTTTTTTTTTTTTTTTACTTTACATAATTTTTGAGCCAGCCACTTGGACTGTGTTCAGAGTTCTTTTTTTCTTTTCTTTTTTTTTTTTTAAGATTTATTTACTTATTTTTAGAGACAGAGAGTGCACATGGTGGGAGGGGCAGAGGGAGAGAATCCGGAAGCTGACTCCCCTCTGAGCACAGAGCCAGATGCCCGGGACTTGATCCCAGGACCCCAGAGATCATGACCTGAGCCGAAACCAAGAGTCTGCCTCTTAACCGACTAACCCACTCCAGCACCCCTGTGATCAGAATTTGTGCCAGTTTTCGTTATAAAGCTTTGCCGTTCAGTTGCATAGGCAACAACTGTTTTTTTTTTTTTTTAATTGCTTTATAAACACACATATGGAAGTCAAGAAGAGGTTTCCCCAAGTGATTCAGGAGCACTTTGATTCTGAAGGAGCGAAGCTCCCCAGCTTTCTGCAAGGAGCATGAAGAATGACCTAGAGCAGGAAGAATGTGGCCAGAGAGAGAACTGCAGATGAACCGACCCCCTAGCCTGGCTCTCCCGGGGAAACAGTGGAGCCGGGCCAGACCTGGAGACAGAGCGTCATTGCTCCTCGTGTAGGTGAATAGCCGGGATTCATTAGCGCTGGAGACTTCCATGGTGGACAAGTTCTAGCAGGCTCCGGGGGATGGGCCCTTTGTCTTTCCTGCAGACCTACCCCTCTTCGTTTCAGGTCCTGGTTGACTTGAATTTTTGTGTTTTGCACAGCTGATGAAAACTAAACTTAATTACCCATTAGGCTGAGATGTTTCTATCAGGTTTGCCGACCAGTCTGCCCCAATGGCAGACTGGGGCGCTGTTGGCGTGCACAAGACAGCCTTCCCTGCCGTTTCCTCCTGTGTGCTCACAGGCGAGCAGCCTCCCGGGTGGGACAGAAGAAGGGACAGGTTTTGCTGGAGTGCCTCATCCTTTTAAGTGAAAATGAGTGGGTATTGTGACTTGTCGTGAAATGGGTGACTTCATCTACTACAGTCAGCTGTTGATTTCTGAGTGCTGATGGTAAGCAGAGAATTCTTAATTCCAGGTATCATCCCCTACTTCTCAGCACGGCACTTTGCCCTTTTCACCCACACCTTTCTGGTGATTTATTTCTGCCAGAGGTGGGGGTCCAAGAGAAGGGCAGGAGGGGGAGTAAAGGGTAATAAAAATAGCCAACATTTACTGAGTACTTGGTGTGTTATAGGCACTGTTCTGAGTGCTTGACTCCAACCCTCTGGGGGCAGGTTCCATTATTCTTCCCACTTAACAGATGAGGAAACTGAGGCCATCATGGGTGAGATTACCTTCCCAGATGTACACGGGTAGTAAGTGCTCCAGCTCCATTCATCAGGAGCCCGTGCGGTCCAAAGCAAGTGCGTTTAAGGCAGAAATGGTGGGGGAAAGTCAGGGGGAGGGCCAGTCCTTCAAATATCCACTGTGCGGTTTGTAGCCTAAACATAACCACTGTGCATACAAAGCCACTTTCCCCAAATCCAATGAATGTTTTGTCAACTTCTCAATGTCAACTTATGAACACCAGTGATTGAAAATAACTTGGGAGTTTGCAGATCCTTTTGAGACTTTGAAGAAAGCTACGGCTCCCTCTTACTCCAAAAACAATGCATACAGGATCTTGTGTATAATTTGCGGAGGTTTGAAGACTCTCCAAAAACTCCCTCCCGAGAAACCCCATGCGATCCAGGTTACGAACCTCTGATTTAGAACAATACTCAACCTATCGATATGAGAAATTGAGTTGGTTATAATGGGAAGAGAGGAGACTAAACTTGTGTAGGAAAATCGAAGTTTGTGTAGGGCCGTATGGCCTCGGGCAAACTCCTGCCTTTCCTTGTTGTAGTCATGGCTTCCTTCTCCCTCTGTGAACCTGGGTTTATTGTGAAGTTCAACAAGGTAATATTGGATCAGGGTTTTGTGTTCCCCAGAGAACTATGTTCTGCTTCTTTTTGAGAATTCCTTTCCAGACTCTGTAGCCCTAGGGAATTCGTAAACCCAAATTAGACAGCAAATGAGCAGAGAACAATTATACTACTGTGGGCATTCCAGAAAGAGGAGTGAGGGGCTGTTTCCAGGTTCCTAAGCCTGGAGGAACAAAGACCTGGTGCTGGGGACTTCTTTACGTTTATCACCTAGAGTCCCGGCCTGGTGGGGTGTAGTTGCTGTAGGAATGAGGCTGCTGGGTGATCTGTTTTGATAAGTGGCTGAGTATGTGTGTGTGGGGGGGTTGGGGGGTTGGGGGGAAGGAGATGAGGGAAGAAGGAAGTGGTAATGTCAGCTGATGGGAGGAACAGATTCCTGAGAGGCTCTAAGACCTCAGTATTTGGAAACTAAGTGACCACATCCCCAGGCCCATCACCAAAGGACTAGGGCTGTTTGGCAGCAATAAAATGAACCTCCCCTCTTCTCACCTCTGACCTCCACCCCGCAGATATATTGCCCTTTGGTATTTTCCTGCCTTTTAGAGGCTATTCTTTGTGCTAATTTTAATCAGTTTTCACCTGGATAGGGGAGTCGAGGGTGAGGAAGAAGGCCCGTGTCAGGCCATAGCGTCAGACTCAGGCCCATAATATAATAATATTTATTGAGCATTTAGTATGAGTTAGGCAGTGTGCTAAGGGCCCTATTATGTACATAGTCTCCTTAAATTCTCCTGTCTCAAAGTTTGACGATTATTTCCATTTTACAGATGAGAAAACTGAGATTGAGAGCCTTAGTTAGCTTGGTTTAGGTCATTGTATTGGGAAAAAACAAAACAAAAAACAAAAAACAGATCAAAAAACCACCCCAAGCCCCTGTCCTTCTTTCTCCTGGTGTATCCCATACTCTCATATTTCTACCCCACTCACTTCAGACACTTCTGATATGTGTGATCCCTCCCGCCCCCACCAAGCAAGTCTTTAATGCCAGCTGGGTGTCCTACAGTTGTACTCAATTCTGACAGTTCCTGGAGAGGATGTCACATCCCACAGGTCAAGGGCTCCGTCCCACAAGACTGTCCCACTTCAGACACCAACTTCAAGTACTAGGTCCTCAAGGCACCCACTTGGCTACAATACAGAGAGTCCCATGACATCCTCCCCCTTGGATTCAGTGACTTGCTTGAAGGGCTCACAGAGCTCAGGGAATCTCTTACATTTGCCAGTTCATTAAAGGAGGTGATGAAGGATACAAATAAAGAGCCAGATGAAGAGATATGTAGGGGAGGTCTGAGAGTCCCGCGCTTCTACCCCCATGGAGTTGGGCTACATCATCCCACTGATACATGGAACGTGGAAGCTCTCCAAACCTTATACTATTGGGATTTTTATGGAGGCTTCCTCACTGGAGACATTACTCACCATTAATTCCATTTTTAGCCTTGCTCCCTTCTCAAGAGAATGGGGGCGGGGGTAGGGCTAAAAATTCCAAGCTTCTAATGACTTGGACTTTCTATTGACCAGCCCCAACCAGGAGCCCACCTGGAGTCACCTCATTAGGACAAAGACACTTGTATCACCCGGGAAGTAGAAGGGTGTCAGGAGCTCAGTGCCAGGAACTGGAGGCAGAGACCAGCATATATCTTCTCTGATCTCACAGTCATAGAGTCAGAAAGTGGTGAATCGCAGCTTTGAATACCGGTCCTTGATGGCCGAGGTCTGGCTCACAGTCACTTCGCTGAGACGGTTGAGATTCAGGAATTTCTTTCTGAAAGGGGCACCTGTGCCAGGCCCTGCCTATCCAGTCTGTCCTGAGCCCTGGCGGTTCTGCCTTCCCTAAGTTTCTCCCACCGTTCTCCCCTTCCACTCCATTGCTTATTGTTCAGGCTGCTGTCAATGGTCTCAGGGGTGCTCTTGGTGCCAGCCTTGGCCTCCTCCATCCCCCGGTCTGGATGCCAACATGACTTTTCTTCCTAGATCTTTGCTTTGGGCCCAGAACGCGCTGCTCCTAGACTACCAGAGCCCCTCATTCCAAGACAGAGTAAAACCCAAACAGTGTAACCACTTGTTTCCTCTTTTCCTGCCCTCGGCCACATCCAAACTATACATATTATCTATCCTCTTGCATTGGCTTTTGTTCTGATACTTACATTCTTCTCAAAACTGTTTAAAATGCGTTTTAATGGTACACGCTGCCATGGATCCTTTGGGAACAAGAATACACATAAAATTGTAATATACACAGGTAAATACTCATCATTTCCCAGTGGCACTGGCCCAATTCAGTCCTTCCCCCTAGAAAGGCCTCCTCACACCCTTCCCTGGATTGAGATCCCCTCTCTCAGGCTCCAGGTGAAGCTTCCCCAGTGTAGGTAAATTTCCCACTGCCCCAGGCCTGCATATCATCCACTTCTCCCAACTTTTGTTCTTCATCAGACAGTACAAACTGGGACCAAGCATGGCCTGAAACCCTGGCACTTCCCTGAGTTAGACCTGGCTGTGAACTCTGCTCTGGCACTTCCTGCTGAGGGACCTTGAGCAAGTCACTTCATCTCTGAGTCTGTTTCAGTGTGGAAAATACGATCACTGTACGTGTACCCGTGATTAAATGCCATAGTCACGGCATCCTAAGACGTGGTAGAGACTGGTGGCTAGGACGATAGACCTCAGATCTAGATTCAAACCCTGGCTCTACTACTTACTTACACGGACACCGTGGATGAACTATTGAAAGTTCAGTGACTCCGTTTCCCTATCTGTAAAATGGAGATGATAGCGGTTTATTATGAGGACTAAATGAGTTGATGCATGTAAGATACCTAAATGCCTGGCACGGAGAAACTGATTTTAAAAAAATTGGCTATTATCTTGTAAAGCATCTTTTCTTGTTATTCAAGATTCCATTTGCTGTCCCTATGCCTAGATGGTCACAACAGATGTGTTCTTTTATCCCTAATACTCTGCTTGGCATGTGCACAGGATCTATTTATGGTGCTGACCGCACCATGATGGGCATCATGGGAAGATGCCTACAGATGCAAAGAGGAGGGTTTCCCAATTGTGCTCACCTGGAATAGATGCTTGAGGTGGAAGGAGAGGCGGGTTAGTTCCCTCTTCCAACCCACTCCAGCCCCGCCCACCCAAGCGTGACCTTAACAGCCTCAGTGTGCCATCCCAGGCAGGACTCCTCTGGGTGGGGGTGGGGCTGGGTTTCCGGCCTCACCTGAGCTGCGCCACAGCCCCGCCTACCTCTGACCCCAGCCAAGGTGCTGTCCGCTCCCCTTGTCCCAGCGGGCTGGCCTCCTGCCCCGGGCATCCCTTCCAGCCGCCTCCCCGCGTGGCCACACCTCCCAGGCCCCGCAAGGGTTAAGGCGGCAGAGAGGAGAGGTTTTGGGCTGACGTCGCTCTGGCTGAAGGTGGTTCCCCTCCATGAGGATGGGAGAGCCTGGCGAGCTGAAACCCGAGCTCCCGCTCAGCTGGGGCTAGGGGAGCTCCGTGTAAGAGCCGCCTGCCCCCCGGCCTCCCGCGGTCCCTCCGGTCCCTCGGCAGCAGTCGCTCATCGGGGCACCGGCTCGGAAACGATGGAGCTGGGCTGCTGGACGCAGTTGGGGCTCACTTTTCTGCAGCTCCTTCTCATCTCATCCTTGCCTAGAGGTACCGTGAGTAGCGTTTAGGGCCCCCCTCCCAGGGGCATTTCTCTCCTGGGTCCGGTGGGGAGCATGCCTGGGGCGCCCCAAGAGATGGCGCTGGGCGGGGGGCGGGGGTGGGGGGGGGACCGCCAGCTCTTCTAGTCCAGTCTAATCTTGGGGGCTTGGCTGAGGGTGCTGGAGCGTCTGACCTCCCGGAGAATGTGACACCGTTCTGTCATTCCAACTTAGGGGACTGAACTGCCTCAGGAAGGGGTACCAGCTCCAGCTTACTTTGCTGGTTTTTGTTTTATCTTCGGAAAGCGCAGACAGGACCTCTGGGAATCTATCCCGTCTGACTCACTCACTCTGGCTGACAAAAGGGAGAAGTTTCCCCCTGGAAGGAGCCCCCTCAGAGGTGAAGCGGGAAGGAGAGAAACCAATCAAAGCAAGGCTGGCAGCAAGGGGGTCCCTCCCGGTAAAGGTTGCTTGGTGAAATGCTGCTTGTCACGCCCTTCAGGACCCAGCCCAGCACTGGAGATTGACCCGCTCAGCACATATGCACTTCCTTCCCATAAGAATGAGAAAGAAGAAGAGAAAGCTGAGGTTAAAAGTGCAAGTCGTTTCTGGGGACACACAGAGTTTGTTTAGAAAGAGCTCTGGCTTGTGTGTTTTTCACTATCATTTTCTGAGCCGCAAACCCCATGCCGGATGGGCTCCCTGGGCGAGTGAGGCTGAAATGCGACCAGGGCTTTTGGGGGCCTCTTGGCTCAAGGAGGGGATGGGAGGCTGGTCTTGTCAAGGCTCGCTGGCAGGCAAGAAAGCAGGGACTTCTTAAGAGCTTCTGTCCTTGTGGGGTTGCCTCAGGGCAAGGGGTCAGGAGGTGGGTAGGACCTCATCAGGGAAGGACAGGCTGACATGGCAGGTGTGACAAAACAGCAGCTTTGGTAGGAGCAGGGAGCCTGTAAGCATTTGCTATTCGACTTCCGGTCGGTTACTCGTCACCTGTGTTCTAGAGAGGGACGTACTGTGTGGCTCCAAGTAGCTGGTGCGCGTCCCAGAATGAAACCGGGTCAAAGGGGGTGGCGAGGACCTAAAATCAGTAGATTGCTCTATGGATGGGGGCCTCGGCCATAGGCACAGCCCTTCATGATGAACTAAATTTAAGCCAAGATAAATGGGGGGGGTGGTGTGTGCAAAACCCAACAAACCCATTTCGGTCAATACTTTCCGTGTACCTATAGCCCGCCGGCCCCAGGTGGAATCTTCTCCCTCGCCAGCTGGAGGGCTGCGTTTGAATTTTGCCTGCACGGTGTCTAGAGCAGCCCACAGACAATAAATAATGAAGGAAGAAGGAGCCCATGAGGGGCTTGGTAATCCATAAACCTAGATGCTCACCTCAGGGTAGGTTGAGGACTTTGCATTAGGAAAGTTCTTCCTGTTCCCATCTCTGCCTTCTGGAGCCAAGCCTCCTGGGCATGGTGGCCCGAGGCCAAGTCTAGGGGAGGCTGGTTCCTTCCCAGGGCACCAGAGCTCTGAGGACTAGTTTTCTCCTGGCTACGACAACGCTTCCCTGCTCCCCCCCACCCTTTTTTTTTTTTTTTAAGTTTAGTTTTTTTTTTTTTTTTGTAACGTGGCAGGTGAGATGACTCAAATCCATACAAGTTAAAGAACAAAACTCACCTGCCTAGGATCTGGAAAAAAGCCTTTACTCCTAACCCCAGAATCTCTTGTACCTTTTGCTATGGAAAAGCTTCAGGAAGGGTGACTGGTTTCTTGGCAGTCAGGCTGCTGACTGAACTGGGGAGCAACTTCCAGCAAATTCACGTGTCTATTTTTTTTTTTTTTAAGATTTTATTTATTTAGTTGACAGATCACAAGTAGGCAGAGAGGCAGGCAGAGAGAGAGGGGGAACCAGGCTCCCTGCTGAGCAGAGAGCCCGATGTGGGGCTCGATTCCAGGACCCTGAGATCATCATCTGAGCCGAAGGCTGAGGCTTAACCCACTGAGCCACCCAGGTGCCCCAACTTCACATATCTAGTGAGGAGAGGTCGGTTGTTGTAAGTTCACCCTTGGAGGGGGAGACGGAGGAATAGAAGTGGAGAAGGAAAATAATTCCTCAAATAGTGAGTGAGTCCACTCCCGGCTGGAATGCCAAATCTGGCCGGCTCTAGAAAAAGCCCGAAAGCAGATTTCGTCTCCTTACTTTTCTCGAGAGGGTTTGCTGAGACGTAAACATCCGTAAACATCCGCTGGGATGGCACGGGAGGTTGGGGCTCACAGACAGGGACTCCTGGTGGAGGGTGAGAATGCAAACTCGAGGCCAAGTGATAACCCGGCATAAACAGCATGTGGGGGAGAAACCCGACTCCACTGACTTCACCAATAGCAGGAGCTCTGCCAGCAGGATCCTGCCGAAGAGGAAAAACTCATTTAAAATATGTGGCTCTGGGGAACGAAACCGTAATATGGATAATTTTGCAAGTGTTGCTTCCAACAGACATTAGCTTGCGGCGAAAGAACCTAAAGGCAACCAGGGAAGATAATTTGAAGCCCAGATATTCAGTGGGCAGGAGCAGCCAGCTGAGAAAGGGGGTGTGGAAAGAAGGGGGGGGGGAGGAGTGGAGTGGCAAGAAAAAAATTCGAGGTTGGTTGATAATGGCATGTGTTAGCAAATTCCAAGGAGAGAATTATGAAAACTGGGCCATCTTGTCTAGGGTGGATTTTTGTGGGAACCATGAAGACCGTGTTCCCCTGATGTATACACTGAAAGCTCCGGCTTCTTTACCAGGAAAATAATTTGATGGTGGCATCGTGGATTTTTGGAGCCGGGAGTGACTTTGGAGATCATTTAATTGGAGTACCTTAATTTCAGAGGACTCTGAGCTGGAACATATCTGGCCCAATCTGAGCCAAATGCTATACATAGACATTCATGAATTCTCAGACCACACGAATAAGGTAGAGCTATTATTATCTTCATTTTAGAAATGGGGTTTAGAGCGGTTCTGTGGCCTATTCAAGGATACACAGGCACGGTTTCTCAAAAAATTAAACATTTGACCTAGCAATTCTATATACCCTAGCAATTCTGGGTATATACACCAAAGAACTAAAAGCAGGAACTCAAACAGGTATTTCGTACACCAATGTCCTTTGCAGCATTATTCCCAATAGCCGAAAAGGGGAAACAACCCAAAAATGTCCATCAGCGGATGAACAAAATGTATATACGTGTACAGAAATCTTAATCTGCCTTAAAAAAGAATAAAGTTCAGGCTACAGGGACGCCTGGGTGGCTCAGTGGGTTAAAGCCTCTGCCTTCTGCTCAGGTCATGATCCCAGGGTCCTGGGACGGAGCCAGGAGCCTGCTTCCTCCTCTCTCTCTCTGCCTGCCTCTCTTCCTCCTTGTGATCTCTGTCTGTCAAATAGATAAATAAAAAAAAATGTAAAATATATTTTACTTATATAAGGTAACGAGAGCAGTCAGATTCATCAAGAAAGTAGACCGTGGCCAGCAGGGGTGGGGGGAGGCGGGCTGGGGGACTGAGTGCTTAGCGGGTATAGAGTTGCACTATGAGGTGATGACAAGGTTCTGGAGATGACTATTGGTGTTGGTTACAAGGGCTACCGAATGGAAAGTGATTAAAATGGTAAATTTTACATACTTCTATTTTGCTGCAATAATGATTTAAAAAAATTAAAAAAAGAAGACACAGGCAGATGAGCCTGAGTAAGCCCAGACCGTCCAGTTCCTGAGCTCAAGCTCACCTGGAAACAGGTTGACTTAAATTCATGCATCTCACGGAGGGATGGATTATACCAATGCATAGGTCCACTTGGTACGCTTCACAGCACTGCGTGGTAGGGGACAGTCCTGGCTAACCCCAGTTTCGGGGACACCATTGCTTGGTCTTGGGTGGCAGTGGCAAAGAGGGAGACTATAGAGCTGAAGGTCTGGCGGTCTTTGGGTCAAAATGCCTGAAAAAGTATTTATTGGGACATCGTGCTTAAAATGTTTGGAATCTGAAAGTTTTGAGGTGGGCTGGTCCTCTCTGTGGCAAGACGCCCCACCTTTTCAACCCACACTTACCAGCCGCTCCCTATTGGCATTTGAGATTTTTGACTGCCATTCTTGAGAGGGTGGAATAAAAAGGGCCAGTGAAAGCGAGAAGGTGGGGGGCTGAGTGCTGAATGGGGAGAAACGGGAGAGAGGATGAGTAGCTGGACAGGACTTTTAAAAGAGGGAACATAAATATATTTTAAGGTGTGGGTTTTGTAGAACACGTGGACCTCTGTGACCACCCACTCTTTCGGTAAAGGGTTTTATTCCCACAAGTGTCCTTGAGCATGAGCTTTTGGTGGAAAGAGAGGATGAGGTTGGGTATTGTGTCTGGGTCAATAAGTTAGGGACAAAACATCTTTGGACATGGGAGTGTCTCGGAAATATCCCGAAGTCTTAGGCAATACCACTAGCATGGGCTGAAAGTTTGATTTAAAGTCCCCTACATCTGGGATATGCTGGCTAGACAGCAATGCCTGAGAGAATGGTATTGGGTAATCTAATGATTGGCCTTAAGTCAGAAATTATTTCCACCTGCCTCACTAGGGGCAGCCAATCCCCAAGCATGAGAAATTCCCTACCTATCTCTCCTGAGACCAGCTCTAGAAGCTGTGCTCAATTTGGGGCATGTGCAGGCTGGGGGAGGTGTCCTTTCAGTGATAAATGAGGGATGTCTGTGCCCCCCTTCCGCCACATGGGGGAGGACCTGTCACCCTCACTGTGGGATATGTGAAAGTCACAAGAACCCAGCTCCCTGCACCCCCTTCTCTCTCTTTTTATTTTAAAGGGGAGAGAAATGCAGTGTTTACATTTTCCAGTTCCTGTCCGGGGTAGAGGACCCAGAGGCCAGCTGGAGCTTTGAAAGCTACCAGATCAGTGGCAGAAAGTCTCTCAGATTCCAAGCCTGGTCTGCCTTTAAGGAATTCGGTTTGTCAGCCATCCTAAGATCTGGGCCGAAGCGTTAGGTTTATGGTAGAGAGAAAATGTAAGAAAAAGCAAGTCTCATACGTGTAAACAAAACCACTCACGGAAGACAGAGAATTAGAGTTGGCTGGAGATAGCCTACTCTCCTCATCAAAGGGACTCCTGGAACTCCCCACTCAGCTTCTCTCCTCTCATTTTTTTTCTTGGGTGCAATTATACGTGAGTTGAAGCAGAGTGGGTAGGGTTTGTACCTCAAATCCTTCACCCTTGATGATGGGTGGCCAAACGGCCTTCCATCCGATCACAGATAAGGGACCTAACCGAAAGGTTCGCCACCCAAATAATTTATGGTGTTTGTGGTAAGTAGCAGGCACTGTCTTATAGGCTTTACATTTAATTTATTTAATCGCACATGGAGGACCTTAGGCAGAGGGTAAGCTTGTCTAGGTCCCATGGCTGGACATCCGTGTCTTGAACCCAGAGAGTCTGACTCCGTAACCCACTCCTTGAAACACTCCATAACACCACCATGGTAAGCAATAGGTTCAGCTCAGGTCGATCTGCTGGCTGTATTCTGGCCGAGTCATAAAGGAGCACGGTGTTAGTGGGGAAGTCTGGCTGTCCCTTGGACACTCTAGATGTCCTGAGGGAAACTGAGGCACCGGGCAGATCAAAACTCTAACCATTTTCTGGGATAGCTGTCCCCGGGATTATGTGTCTTACTCTGATTTAGCGTAGCAAGTGAGAATTTCTCTTTCTCATGGTCAGCCTTGGTAATTAGACTCATGTGTCTGTTTGCCGAACAACAGAATGAAGGGTGAGCCATGTTTCACGTCCAGCCCTGACACTTTGTAGCTTAGCTCCTTTATGGGTTTATTCTGTCAAGATCATCTATGTGTAAACTCAGGCTGTGGAATGGGAGAAGCAGGCCTGGAATGAATAAAGGAAAGCGTTTTTGGTTTTTTTTTTCCCCCCTTCTTTTTTGGCATAACGCAGTTGATGGATCTAGCAGGGGACAGAGACACAATCCCCTTCCAGTAAAATTAAAGATGGGTTTTAACCAATTGATTTCAACCTTGAATGAGGACCTACTGTCTGCCTGACACTAATGTCAAGCAGGTAAGAGAAGTGTCCCCGTCAGCTAGGCAGCACATGAGGATGCGTATTTCTGTCACTCTTCTCCAGCCTCTGCAGCTGGGCAAATGTCCTAATTCCCGCAGGGCGGGCGTCTTCAGCCCCAGCCTCTCTGAGGTCCTGGCTGCTTCAGAGGGCGGAGCTGGTGGTCTGGCAGCAAGTTTCCCTGTGAGCAGAAGTCTGGTCAGTTGGTTTGGTGATTGGAAAACCGGGGCTGCCGCCAGTAAGGAGTGAGGAACACATTCAGGCAACGTTAGCTCGTGGGGAGACACAGCAATTGTCTTCATAAGCTGAATTCATGCTTGGTTAAAAAAAGTTTTCCAGCCGGTTCAATGGAAAACCACTAAATGGAGGGGATGTTGGCCCCGTTTGCGTTGCGTCAGATCAAATGAATCATTTGAAGACTCTGGGGGAACTAAAGCGTCTGTGTTTTTCAGAGTCTCCCCTCCACTTATTTCATAGATTCCCTTTGCAGGTGACAACGAATCCCCTGATGCTGGGATCTTAACTCAGAATCAACAGCGATGGTGGGGCACATCGGAGATGTCCTGGGACAAGGAGCCTGAATTTAACCTCTAGCTGGTCACGTCTGCTCCCCTCTTCCCACACGCCCTTGGCACACCTGGGTATGAGTGGAAGGGGGGGCTTGGCTGCCAGTAAAGAATCTTTGTTGCAGGACTTCTTGGTCTGGCTTTCTGCCTCCTAGTGGGTGGTTGACTGCCTGCTTTTCAACGGTGCTCAGCCTCCCTTCTAGGCAAGCCCAGCTCCCCTGGTCCAGCCCATTGGTGGAAGAGAACACGTGAGCATCCCAAGTCTTTGTGGAAACAAGTGACAAACGGCAAGAAACCAAAACATTCACCAGGAATGGACCCAATGGATTCCTCATACCACAAAATTGAGACTCCCACAGTGTCCCAGCAAGAGATGTTTCTAACATCACGCTTTGTCAGCACTCACCTTTCCCGGGAAATCGCATGCGCTTCCCATGCCCACATTCACGTATTTACTCAGCAGACTTGCTCGTGCCCCAGACGTGCTCGTGATACTTGGTGCTGGCTGCTGCCATGGTGAATAAGGCGAAGCCCATTTCCTGCAGGCACTTGCAGTCCGCTCAAGGAGCTGATGGTCCAGGCTGGCGTTTTCCAAAGTGGGTTTCATGGAATTCTAATGTTAGAAGATCTTGAGCGAAAATAAAGAGCCAAAACCTAGGATGTTAGGATGAACAGAGTCTGGGGGAGGTGGCAAGTGGCCATGCTCAAGGCATTTGTAGATGTTGCAAAGCCATGTAATAAAGCAAGCTGTGATTAGCATTTTACAAGGTTAAGCCCAGAACCTCTTTTCACATCCTACCTTGTACGATCCGGGGGAATGAGGGCTCCCTGGAATGTAGTTTGGAAAACTCTGCTCTCTTGCCTGTAATGAATGCGACATTGCAGAATACCTCACTGTGACGGAGGAGAAGGGGAAGGAAGGAATGCGAATCTGTGCAACGCGGGCTTCTCTTCAGACTTCTGCTGCGGGCCTGGCTGGAAATCTGATGCCCTCATCACTTAACCGCTCTCTGAGAGGGTGGAAGAGCCGTGGAGATGCCCCAGTAACACGGTCAGTCTGGGATCACTGGACAAATGGAATCTGATGAATTCGAGTACAACCAGGGAGTCCCAGGACTGTGGCCCGACTTCCCGGCTCGATGGGATCCTTGGTGCCAGTCACATGGTCTCCCCTTCCCAAAAGAAGTCACTGTCTGAGCATCCTTCTCACCCCCAGGGGCATTGAGACCCACCACCCTTCCTCACCGTCTCTTCTCCTGCCCCACTTGCCTCACCGCACACCCGGAGGCTTGTCCCCCGTTCCCCCATTATCTACTGTGGTGTTTGCCGGCTCTGGTATAACCCAGTCTCTGGGACCCTGATTTGCACACCCTGAAGCGGCCTGGGCTCTTCGCGCTGGGTCCGTATCCCACAGTGACAGCACGTGACTTGGAGTTAGTTTTGAGCTGCTCATCGACCTGTTGTTTGCTGTTTCTGGGAACTTCTTTATTCCTGCCTTTGCTAAATATTGTTCCCGTTGTCATGCAACGTGGCTTCTCCCTCGGCCCGAGCACAGCCTGCCTCCTCTCTCTGCCCTGACTTGTTTCAGACTGGATAACCACAGTGGCAACGGGTGAGGCATAAAAACCGGTTGTTCCTTCAAGGGCTATCCTGCGGAAGTGGACTCGAGTCGCCGTGACCTCAGTGAAGACTCCGCCCTCACGTTTCATAGTTGTGAAATGCACCTTTGGTAAGGATGTGCCCGTGTTTGAACACACAGTCACGCAGAAGCGGAGAGATGTGGATGGGTGTGGCTGTGTATATATGTGGGGTGTACAGGGTTGGGGTTTCAAGTATGGGCCAGGGTTTGACTCTGTCGCTTATGGCTGCTTTTCTCGAGCAAGTTCCTTAACTCCTTTCATGTGACCTTCCCCCCTTCCACCCTGTAGACTGAGGATAATAGTGTCTTTCGAGTTTAGTGCTGGGGTTAAATGAGATAAGACTTAAAAGGCTTAGAGGAGCATCTTGCAAAAAGGGAGCTCTCCAGAAACGAGAGCCATCCCTGCCTTCTACTGTGCTTCCCACCAGCTCACGTTTCACAGGGAATTGAAAGGAAATACTGGGTGTTCTGTCTGTAGTAGGATGGGAGTTTCGAGGTCTTGCGTCCCTAACAGGAGTTGTTGCCCCTGACCGCCTGTCGTGATTCCAGAGTGGAATCCTCAGGCAGGAAGTTGCCGCAACCTCGTCGGGTTCTAGCCTGCAGAGCTGGGGCAGGTAGCTCTGAGGAGGGATAGCCTGCCCCGCACTCCTGCCAGCTTAGGGCTTAATGAACCGGACATACCATCAAAAATGCATCATCCTCACTCAGCACCCGTCCACACTTGACCTGTGCTGCTGGCCAGCTGGCTTTGGTAGAAGGAAAATCTGCCTTCTGCCTGGCACAGTGACCGTGGATATGAAGTCAGTAACACTAACTCTGGAAGCTATTGGCAAGGAGGTCGATGTGGCCGACCCAGACTCCTGTGTGGCCTTGACATGCTCTGATTCAGAAGGAAGGGTTTGGAAGTGTGGAAGAGGGGCTGGCGGGGGCGGGGCTGGGGGGATAGTTTGTAGAATTCTTGGGTCCAGGGAAATCCACACTGGATCTTTAGGGGCTAGCTTAAATTTTATTGTTTTCAACTTAGCCATTCTAATGCTTCAGTTGATGTCATATTTGCTGAATTCTATTGCCAAGTACTTTTAGATGCATTATTAAATGTTTTTCATAGTAGCCAATTCTACTAAAAAAATAAGATCCAGGCAGATCATATTCCAACAGTTGAAATAACCCAGAAACAGCTGTCCTTCAAGGATTTCCAGCACCACAGTTGCTGAGGAGAATGGCAACTGGGGATTCTGCCAAATGCCAGAGTTTAGGTTTTGTTCCCTTGGACTATGGATGTAGAATTTCTATTTCTAGAAGAGAAGCAGCAGGAGGTAAACCATGTCCTATTTAAATAGGTGTCTGAAGAGGGGTGTTAGAGATCTAGAAGCAAGGGGAGGAGCTCAGAATGCCATGATTTTAATATGAGCCTAAAAATGCTGTGTATGTGTGGGCCTCAGGAGAAGACATCATTACTCACCCCCTTCGCTCCCATAGCCATCTGTGCCTTAGCCCGAGACGGGATGGCTTTGTATCCTGCAGAGCAGAATGGTAATGTCTTGATAAATCTGCAGTTGTTCTTTCAAAGCCCTTTCTGCTCATTGCCTTCTTCGGTCACAGGGCGTCAACAGCCCCATCAACTGTACATCTACCCACTTGCGGCTTCGGGCTAAGGCGCCTTGTCTACCACGACAGTCCACTGGCATACAAGAGGGACAGACTCAGGATTAACATCTGGGGGGTCTGATTCCCAAATAGGTCCATCTCATCAGTGCTGCATTCGTGACACTGCGAGGTCAGAGGTGGGAACCCTCTAGAATCCAGGTAGCGTGTGGGAAGGAATGAGACTCTGGCCCTAGAAAGAGGTGGGTTCTGGTCTTTCTTTCACCTGAAAACGGTGCCACCTGGGGCCGTGTACTTACCCTATCTCTTCCTCAGTTTCCTCATCTGTTAAGTGAAGAAACTCAGACTTGCTTTGAAGGCTGGTCAGGAGGATTCAACGAGCAGGTATAGGCCCAGGGCTTGGAAGCATTCCCTGGAGGTGCTGGGACCCGGGGTGCCTAGAAGGATGAAGGCAGGGGCACAGTGGAGAGCAGCCTGCTTTATAAAGGTGAGCAGGGAAATTAGGTGACAAACTGATTTTTGCCTCCCCGCCCCCCACCACGGTACGCATGCCCCCAAACCAGACTCCTATGGACTCCTTTAAAATTTTATCACTCCTGGTACCCAGAGGGGGTGATGAAAACCTTGACTCCACAGCTGTCATTATCTCATTAACAAGAGGAGCTGTGGGAGGGGGCAGCCAAGGTCACGGAGGTGGGGAATCCAGACAGGCTGGCCGACAGGAAGGTTCTGGAGGACACACAGAGTCTGCAAGCTTTCCCTGTCCCGTGACTCCCAGTGCTGCCTGCCTGGGGTTTGCTTGTCATCAATCCTGATCCTGTGAGCAGCTGGCCTGACCCTGGGGCCGTCAGGAAAGTTGTGGGCTGTGGAACCATCCTCAGTCTGGGGAGCACAGATCCTACCGGAGGAGGGGGGCTGGGAGTGGGGGCCCCACGCTGTCTAGTCGGATCTCCCGCTGAGGCAGACATCTTTCTTCCTCCCTCTGGTCTCAGAAGGTTTCTAGAATGCAGGATGGTAAAGATTCGGTAGAGGTGTTACTTACATGTGGTTAGCTGGGGGGACCCGGAGGTTTGGATGGACAGAAAGGAGGAAGGGCACAGAATGAAAGCACCTTTCTTTGCCACCTTCTGGGGTGGTCTTGGTCTGGGCCTTTAATCTAACAACTGAGGTCTCAATCATGCGAGGAACAGGCAGACCTTGTTTTCCAGAAGAATCCTCTGAGGTTTTTCAGATGGACCTTAATGGCCATCAGGGTCAACATATTTCCTTAAAATCTGGTGTTGAGTGCCTGGCCCTCGGAGATCACGCTCTGGGGGACGCAGTTGCGCCCCGCCATCCTGAGGAGGTGAGCACTGCCTGTTGGAGGGATCCCCTGTCCGTCAGCTGGAGAGAGACAGATCAGGGCTGGCGGGCCTCCTGGCGGACTCGCAGGCTGCGGAGGAAACCCGCAACATTATGGGTGAAGATGACGCCAGCGGCTTTCTTCCGGCCCTTCATTTATTCGATGGCCGCTCTGTGAAGCCACGCCTGCCCCAGCTCCTCAGCGTGGCCGTCATGGCCTCAGGATTCCCATTGTCAAAGCAGGACCGGGGGAAGTGCCTTCCATTTTCCAAAGCAAGTTCTGGAAGAAGCCAAGTGGACCCATGGAAATGGACTCCCCCCTGGCGAGGAGACACCGGGGTGGCCTCTGCCCCATCGGCATGGCCGCTGCCCCATCGGCATGGCCGCTGAGAGGGCCCCGGGGCAAAGCTCAGGACACCAAAGTCCTTTGCGACTCTCTTGCTTTCATTTGCCCTGATTTAAGAAAGAGGGAAAGGGGATACCTGCACACACAGGATAATTATGCAGCAACTTAAAACCACTCTTGAAGACTACTCAGTGTCAAGAGAAGACATCTCTAATCTGAGAGAAAAAAAGGCAGTTTCTTTCTTTCTTTCTTTCTTTTTTAAGATTTTATTTATTTATTTGACAGAAGCAGTCAGAGAAGGAACACAATCAGGGGGAGTGGGAGAGGGAGAAGCAGGCCTCCCTCCGAGCAGGGAGCCCAATGCAGGGCTCAGTTCCAGGACCCTAGAATCATGACCTGGGCCAGAGGCAGACGCTTAACCACTGAACCACCCAGGGGCCCCCCGAAAGCAGTTTCTAACACAGAACATGATTTGTGATCGGTTTGGGGAAGAAGACTGTCCACATGTGTCGGTATCTGCATGTGGGTATGTATGTCCATTGAAATAAGACAGTTTGAAGGACGGACAGCAAAATATTCACATTATTCCCAAATAGTTTGTATTCCTTTATTTATGATTTTATTTTGGAAGCTTTCATAAGAAATTATTCATGTTAAAACGTGTCATGTTTGATTAAAGAAAAAATAATATTTTATCTAACGGAAGAGCTTGGGGGTGAATAAATGTGCTTGGTGCCGGAGCTCTAGGAGCTGGATTTTGTCACGGTCACTTTCTATGTGCTTCTTTCCTGGGAATCACTGATGGGACAGAACACCTCGGTCGCTTGTACGGGGCTTTGTTCCTAACTATGGAAGGCAAGGGGGGACGTGCGCACCTCGAGCTGGTCAAGCCTGGACTCGTCCTGGCCTGTTTCCCCCTGGGCTATAGCCTTGTTCACCTCCCTAGGTGATCCTCCTGGCCTCCCTTCTTCCCAGAATTAATTCTCTAGAAAGGTTTTGACATTTCTCTTTACTTCTTCTCCTCCTTAGTGCTTTTCCTTGTTTTCTTCACTGGTAAAGTGAAGTAGTAGGGCTACATCCTTTAAACTTAAAAGAAAATATATTACTGGTCTCACCGGGTCCTGATGAAGGTTGACTTGCATGAACAGCGTAAAAGCATTTACTTACACTGATGCTGAACAGCTTTAGTATACACACATGACAACATCCAGTAACTTCTGTCCTTAGGGCTTCTCTCAGGGCTAGTTTCTGGAACTGGCCTTTTGCCTCATATTGAAATTCACTGAAATCTGGACAGCTAAAGCCAAATGACCAGTATGCTCTTTCTGCAAAGATAATTCTAATAAATGGAGAAAAAGCAGTCCAGGAGGTTGCTTTTCTCTGCGTACTTCCTTTTGAAATCTCTTCAGCTGGCCAACTTTAGGTATTTCTTATAGAACATTTCACTCATCTATTTATTTCTTACACATATATTTTGGGAGCATGTTCTTTTCTCTGGTAAAGCTGGGGAGGAAGAAGGGTGATGGGCTTGCCAGACCAGAGGGGACAGGCTCGAATCACCAAAACATTAAAACCATTGTCTCAGCCTCTGCCTTCGGCTCGGGTCATGATCTCAGGGTCCTGGGATCTAGTCCTGCATCAAGGTTTCTGCTCAGCAGGGAGCCAGCTTCCCTTCCCCTCTCTCTCTGGCTCTCTCTGCCTACTGATCTCTGTCTGTCAAATAGATAAATAAAATCTTAAACAAACAAACAAGCAAACAAACCATTGTCTCTTCTGGCTCTTCCACAGATATCTACCCGTCATCTGATTTACCCCCCACCCCGACCGTGTGAGTCCTCTAGATTTGGTGCTAACGTCCATCCTGCATTTTCCTAATCACGGTTGGCGATGGTGTGTTTGCATCGTCTGTTTGCCCAAAGCTGCCTCCTCTGTGAAACCGTGGCTTCCACGAGTCTGGAGATGGTGTCTGATTTTCTTTCCATCGGATCCCAGCACCCAGCCTCTACTGGCCCATGTGGACTCTTGGGAAATACTTGTATGATGAAAGAATGGATTCATCAGTTCACCTGTACTCTTGGGACTGTGCTCAGTGGGGAAACTCAGGGGTTAAATGACTTGCTGTGGGTCAGATTTTTTTGTTTGTTTGAGAAGACACAAGTTCCCAGTGGATGCTGTAACAAATTATCACAGACTTATTAGTAACTTAAAACAGCACACCTTTATTTCTTACAGTGCTGGAAGTCAGAAGTTTTAAATGAGGCTTTTGAGGCTAAAAAAAACAAAGGTGCCAGTGGGCCTGCATTCCTTCCTGAGGCTCCAGGGGGGAATCTGTTTCTTGTCCAGCTTCTAGAAGCTGCCGGCTTTCTTTGGCTCATGGTCCCTCACTCCATCTTCAGAGCACATCAGTCCAGTCTCTGCTTCTGCTGTCACATCTCCCTTTCTGATTCTGGCCATCCTGCCTCCCTCTTGCAAGGGGTCCTTGCGATGACGTCGGGCCCACCTAGACGATCCAGCCTCCTCTTCCCATCTCGAGATCCTTAAACTGGTTGTGTCTGCAAATCCCTTTTGCCATGTTAAGCAATATTTTCTTAGTTCGGGGCACTAAGATGTGGGCATCTCTGGGAGGACTATTATTCCGTATGCCACACACAGAATCCTTGGAAAGGAATCAGTTGACCGAACTGCTAGACAGAGCAGGCTTCCCGCGATCATTCTCTTTGCATAAGATGACAATGCCCCAGACCTTACCTATGAAGTTAATATAATGGGCTTGGGAGGGCAGAGGGGAGCTTGCTCACTGAAATTAAAAGAAATGCCAATGGAAGCATTTTAGGGAATTAATTCCTGGGTCAAAAGGAGGCCCAGAATATTCCACAGCTAGGCCAGAAGTGAACAAGCCTGCTGCTTAGGGGGAAATGGGCTTCACTCTCTGTTGGAGTAGAGCAGACTTTACTTGGCCTTGCATGTTTAAGTGTGAAGTCTTATAAAAGTTGCAAATTATTTTTACCCTGCCATTGTCCTCCTGGGAGTTATTAGCGTTTCTAAATTCTTAGAATACCTAGAAGGATGTAGTGCTTACCCTAAGGTGGACAGAGGGAGGGGGTAAGACATGAGTCACACATGTTTTGGGAGGGGAGAACACACAGGGCTGGACAACCTGGGGGACTGGAAAGGAGGGGTTTGGACCGAAGGCAGGCAACCTGGACCAGCTGTTCCAGGTCCTTTTCTAAGGATGGAGGGGGCCCAGCTCTGATTCATCAGCAATACACGAGGGTTCCAGTTGCTCCACATCTTGGCCAACTCTTGTTACTTTCCTTTCTTATAGACATCTAAGTTCTGTGAGGTGGTACCTTTTCATGGTTTTGATCTGCATTTCCCCAATGACTCGTGACGTCAACCATCTTCTTATGAGTTATTGGCCATTTGTTAAGCTTCTTTGGAGAAATGTCTGCCCACAGAGTAGTGGGAGAAACAAAACTTTGCTAGTGACACGATCACAGTAATCACTCCCAGTCATTCCCAAATGCCAGTGTAAGGATCTTTGCTGGTCTGCCGAAGTTTGTGGGAAAAGAAATGAGAGCATTTTTAATATAGCTAAATTTTTTCCATTTAAGATACTGTCCCTTATTATGCAAGTGGTTCCTTTCTTTTTTTCTTTCTTTCTTTTTTTAAGATTTTATTTATTTATTTGACAGACAGATCACAAGTAGGCAGAGAGGCAGGCAGTTAGAGAGAAGGTGGGGGAAGCGGCTCCCTGCCGAGCAGAGAGCCTTAAGCGCGGCTCGACCCCAGGACCCCGGGATCACCAACGGAGCTAAAGGCAGAGGCTTTTAACCCACTGAGCCACTCAGGTGCCCCACAAGTCATTCCTTTCTATGAAGCTAGAAAGTTCTTATGACCTGAGGCTGACAGGAGATGGTGATGGTTTCTCTAAATGCTTCTACCTGGCAGATTAAGGATGATCAACTCAGTGTCAGACTTCCAAATTTAGGGGAGGAAAATAGAAGACTAAACTGAGAAATTCGAGAGGTTAGAAGTCACCGCAGATGCTAGCGTGGGTTTATGGGAGCCTGCAAATCATGTTGGGGGATCCCTGCCCAGGGTTTTAAGGGAAGCCTTCACAGAGGAGCCAGATTCACTTTCTCCCTCAAATATCTGACCTATTTCTTCTTCAATCGTCGTCTTTGTGCAAAACTTTGAGACATGGAGAGTAGGGAAGAAAGAATAGCAAATCAAAGCTCAGTCTGTTTCTTGGACTGGGTTCCCCTGGGCAGCCGCCGACTGATTCCCCTTATAGATTTTACCAGATGGTTTTTCTTTTTCATTTACTTAAGGTATGTTTTAAAAAAGAAAGAAAGACAGAAGTCCTACCCAGAAAGGAATACTTTTTTTTTTTTTTTCTCATGGGAAAGAACACTCAGTTGTATTTGGGGACTGAATGAAGTTCTGCCAATGACTTCACCCTGGTAAAGCACTGAAATTCTCCCAAACATACTAATTAAGATACTTTTTGTCTTTTCTGTTGGTTTTAGCTTTGAAGATACGATAAAAATGGCATGCTGCGAAATCGAGGAGCCAAGTTTGGAGGAAATGACATGGTCTCTATTTGGCAGTTAGCCTTGAACTTGAATGACCTAGTCTAGCAAAGGTTCTCCAAACTTGTTTGATGGTCCCAGCACCTGGGCTGTGCTGGACAATCGTTCAGCTGAATGGTTCCTCCTGGAATTGTGCAGTGCACAACCTATGCAGCTGTAAGCAGTAGCCTGATATACCCCAGCAAAAATAGAAAGGAGCATAGACACTCAAGAAATGTATGCTTGTTTATAAATTATTTTTGTGCATATCCACTTAGATTATATATAGATAAAACATGAGCTCTTTTCCTTGTTTTTTTTTTTTTAATTTAAAAAATAAAAATGAATACTATTTTAAACAGAATTTCACCTATGCCCCAGGGGATGGTTTTGGACACCCTTCAGGGTAGGCCACTCTAGTTTGGAGACATCAGCCTAGGAAGAATTCACATGGTCTTCTCTATCATTCGGGCAGGGCGATGCATTTGTATGCCAAGTTTGCTTTGTGGCTGCAGAGTACTTACTGGTCTAACCCCTTCCTACCAGAATCCCTGTCCTCAACTGCTGCTTCCCATTTCAGAGTACACAGTCATTAATGAAGCCTGCCCTGGAGCCGAGTGGAATATCATGTGTCGGGAGTGTTGTGAATACGATCAGATCGAGTGTGTCTGCCCCGGAAAAAAGGAAGTAGTGGGTTACACCATCCCTTGCTGCCGGAATGAGGAGAATGAATGTGACTCCTGCCTCATTCACCCAGGTGAGTGTGGAGTGGAGGCCTCAGGCTGCCTTTGTGTTTTCTGAGGGTCGTGAATGGGAAGAGGCCGATCACTTAACTTTGGGCAGGCAGATATCAGAGGCTGTGATGCCATGATACTAAAAGTGGCATAATCCTGACTGTTCAGGCAAAGGGAGTAGAAGAATTAGGATCCTTTTCACTGTTAACATAATAAATCTGTGAATTCATCCACTCATTCATTCATCTGACAAAAGACTCAGCAGCTCCTGTGGACCATATCAGATACTTGGAATACAATATTTAAAAAAAAAAAAAAAAAAAGACACATTCCCTGCATTCCCGGAGCTTGCAGCCTGGTGGGGGAGATGGAGAAGTAAGCAGGCAGCTGTGGTACAGTGTGGTGAGCGCTGTGAGAGAGAAGCACAAGGTAGTATGGGAATATTGGGGGTGTCGGAGACTTCCTGGAGGAGGTGATATGTGTGCTGAGGATGGAAACAACAAACTGAAGAGGGTGGAGGGGATCTGATAGAGAGATCAAGCCATAGAGGAGAGCATGTGCTAAGGCCCTGTGGTGAGAGAAAGCTTGGGGTTTTGGGAATTGCAAGTTCCTTGGTCTGGCTGAAGGTATGTGTATGAGTGTGTATGAGTGTGTGTGTGTGTGTGTGTGTGTGTGATGAAAAATATGGAGAGTGATAGACAAAGAGAAAACATTATAAGAGAACAATCTCAGGAAGAGAACAGGGCCAGACCCTGAAAGATTTGCATGTTGCACTATGACTTCAGGTTATATCCTGGAGCTATTTTAGCTACATCAGAGATCTTTGAGTGAAGACATGAAAGCTGATTTTCTCTGTGGCTGCAGTATAGAGAAAGGATTGGAGGAAGGCCAGGGCAGGAGCAGGGGAGGAATAACAGGGACCTTAATGAATGTAGAAGCCCTGTGCATGGAGAGAGGTGGAAGGATTTCAGAGATACGCAAAAGAGTGGAATTGACAATTTGAGATTGGCTTCTTGGGGAAGGGAAGAGCAGAAGTCAAGCATGAGGCTCTGGCTCTGAGCTGGAGGTGGTCCCAGTAATAGGAGAGCATCTGAAGGCGAGATGGGACCTTCCCAGGTCACAGCCTGCATTCTCTTGCCTTCTTCCAAACCACCATATCTCCACCAACCAGGGGACAGCAACTGTTCTTTTCACCTGTCTGCCTGGAGGCCCGTGTGGACACTGAGCCTCAGACTGAAGGTGTTTCCAGCATGATTAGCAAGTCATGGAACAATTTCTAGGTGCTTTCCTATCTGCTGCTTGGCATATCTGACTTTTCCCAGGGGAGTCTTACATTTACCTTTTAGGCAGATCAAAAGGAGGACATAGAGAGTTTCCAACATACTTTCCTTAGGCTGAAGACTGAAAGGCTGTCAAAAGTGTATTTGTGGAAATTTCTCTCATTTCTCCCTTTTCCCTTCTTTTGCAAACACACAGCATGACGCACATAACTGCCAGGAACTTTCTTCTGTGGGAAGCTATAGAAGTAGAAAGCAAATGAGACTCAAGTAAACTAATAATACTTTTAAACCATCTTCCTTCTTAGACGAGAGCAATGCTGAATTTGAAAATTGGGAGTGACCTCAGTATAGCCTTTGTACATTTTGATTTAGAAAAGAAATCCACTGCCCGAGTTCCCCGACGGTGAGTGTGCTTTGTAGGGACATAGTGGAGGAATCCCTCCAAATTTTCTAAGGTCGTTTTGAGAGCTCAACCAGGATCTCCCGACTAGGGGTCCTTGGTAGGTGTGTGGAAGTCTTTGAATAATTTTCAATATTTTCAGGAGTCTAGAAGTCACCTTTGAGGTGAGAATGGGCTTACTCTCTTGCTGGAGAGAGAGCTCCAGAGGTGGTGTTTGTCCTTCTTACTGTATTGTACAGACAGCAGTCACCACCTGCCTCAACCGCACACCACAGCTTCCTGTTACGTCATTCCGGAGGCGCCGACGTCACGCCCTTGAGCAGTGCTGGGAACCATCTTTGGATCTAAGTAAAGGAGAGCTAGTTGCCCTGAAAGGGAAGGCTACCTAGAAGCTTCTTTTCTTTTTCTGATTTTCAAAACAGTGAGTTGATATCCTAACAGGCTCTATTGGCGATCAGAAAGTGTGTGTGTGTGTGTGTGTGTGTGTGTGTGATTATGAACTCAGGTACTTTTACTGATGTGGTTTAATCCACTGCAATCATGATTCATTTTCATGCGTGCATCCCCCACATCAGGACCCTGGGGAGCCTCTTGCGTCCTGAGTTCTTCAGATAAGACCACACTAGAGTTTGAAAACTTCCCTGATTTCCTACATGACAAGATGTTTCAGAATCTTCTCGTGTCTTTTCTGCCCCAGATCTGGAATTGGCCATTTCTCCAAGGAATTCTGGTCTGAGGCCACACTCTGGGCTCCTAACGTGTTCCTTGTTACTGGACTGTCACTGTTTCACTAGGACTATTATTTATTTATTTCAAGTGGGTGGGGCTAAGAAATGGCATTTTTTAAAAAAGAAAAACATGAGTCAATGCTGATACTTGAGTTCAAATGTAATATTCCAAGGTTGTTTAGTTAACTTTGTTGACTTTGTATATCTTTTCTGTCATGTGGACAGCCTGTTTCCTAATAATATTAACCTGATCACTTGTTGCTTGGTTTTATAGCATAATATAACTGCACAAAATAGCAATGGCACTGATTCTGTTTGCAGTAGAACTATTAATACTAATAAGACCACTGATGGTTTTGGCTTTTATTGACCTTAGAATATATCCCACTCAATATGTATAGTCAAAATTCTATGTTTTGAAGCCAACTGATGTTGTCCTTTTGTCTGTGGTGTTATACCACCTACTTGATACATAGAAAGGTTTATTATTTCCATCTGTTTTCTATATTTGACAGCATAAGCAAATATATGTTTGTGTATACATATATATATATATCTTTCCCCTTCTTGCACAAAAGATAGCCTACGAGAAATGCTGCTAACTACCTTGCTTTTTTCTCTTGACAGTATCTGCTGGATATCACTCACTGACAGTATAAAGCCATTTTTTTTCTTTTATTTTTACAGTTGCCTATAACTGCATTGTGTAGGTTGGTGTAGTTTATGAGTATCTGGGTTGTTTCCAAGCTTTTGCTATTATAAATAACACTATAGTGAGTAGTCTCATGCATACATCATTTAGTATTTTTGCAGTATTCTTTGGGGTAGGTCCCTGGGAGAGAGAGAGACTGCTGAGTCAGAGAGAGGGGCGTATGTCGTGTTGCCAACCTTTGCCTTGTCCGCCTTGCACTTGGCATTCAGAGCAGCCGCATGTGAGGGTGCTGTTTTCCCAAAGCCTTGCAACACAAATCGTGAATTTTTGCCAACCTCAAGAGTGAGAAATGGGATTGTGGCGTTTCTGTTGTTTCTCTCATCATGGTAGACAACTGTCTCTTTTCTGGTGGCGGTGGTTACAGGCAGATCAGCAACCATACTCACAGTCACAGGGATGTCAGTAGTGATGTCCAATGGTCTCCAGCAGACCTGGGGCCCTCTCTGGACCAAGTCTGCTGTATATGTTCATGTGGTTCCAGGCTATGTAGCTCTGAGCTCGAGCCTCTGGCTTTTGTGGCAAAGCTTTGAGCTCCCGAGTGTCTTTTTGTGATAGCCTTGCTCACCTTCATCACCTAGCTGGTTTTTCTAGCTTGGGATCTCTAAAAGCCTTGGAGTTACCGTGCTGAGAGTGAAGGTTGGCAGGGCCACTGGGGGCAGACTCTGAGCCTGTTTGCCTCCTCAATGGTGCAGCGGATAGGGAACCAAAGAGGGGCAAGTGACACATGGGGGAAGATGGCCTTGGGAAGAGTAGTGACTCCACTGGGACCCAGGTGTGGCCACATGAGCTACGGGAACTGGGTGAATCACATTAGCAGCTCTTTGGTGGGAAGAAGCACTGGGACGGGGAAGCCACGTTGGGTGGTGTGCAAGGCGAGGACCAAGAGCCTCTGTCCTCCAGAAACCACACAGACATACGCTGCATGTCTGCACTACGGGTCAAGGAAAACCTCATTTCAGACCAAATCAAAGACCTGTGCTCTCAGCTCAGGGAAACGCCGGTTATCTCGAACAGCTGAGAAGCCCGGATTCGCAGCTCATCCATCCGGCCACATGTCTGTCTTATCCATTCACTCAAACTGTATTTACTGAACACTGGCTGTGTTGCAGATATTATATTAAATGCTGGGGATATGCTGTTGAACAAGATGCAGTTCCTGACCTCGGACTGTCATAGGAAAACAGATAACAGGCAGTTAAGATTGCGCATGACGTATGCCACGGTGGGGATAAAACGAGCGGAGGTACGAGAGTGCAGAACGAAGATCACAGTTCACATCTGGGGTGTACGTCCCATGTGCCAGGCCCTTTGTATGTGTTAATTTAATTTTTAAATCAACCTTAAGAGGCAGGCACAATTTTTAACCCTTGTTTTACAGATGATGACATTGGAGCACAGAGACCTTAAGCAGTTTGCTCAAGGAAACACAGCTGGACCATGGCAGAGCCTGAACGTAGCTCTCCATTTTGATAAGCGGGATTGGATTATCTCTGTCATCACAGTCGCCCCTCCCCCACTCTAAGAGACCATGTTGTAAAAATGACCCTTACCCGGGAACCTCTCAACCCTGTCTGGTGTGACCTGCTTGGGGGCAGCTCAACACCTTCCAGGGAGAGCCCATATTAGATGTCAGGGTTGTTTCTAGTGGCATAGTTTGGTTCTAGAAGGATAGGACATAGAAGAATATTTAATGGAACAGGGAGATACTCTCTATTAAGACCTGAAAAAATGAGCAATGTAAACAGAATGTATGGTATATAGTGTAAGCCTACTTTTTTTTTTTTTTTTAATTGCTTTTCTATATACACAGAGAGAGTGTATTACTAGAAGTTGTTCCCAGGCGATGGCCCTTTAGGTGTTCTTAATTTCATTCTATTTGCTTGCCTGAATTTTCTCAATAGTCCACGAGAAGCATGTGGAGTGTCCACCACCGACTTGGAACACGGTTAGGACCACCCTCCTAGACTTCTCGCTGCAAATTCTGGTGACTCTGGCATTTTCCTAGGAATGAGCATTTTTCCCCCACAAGGGCTCTGGCGCCTTTCCAGGCGAGGCCCTGAGAAAGCCCAGCTGCTCTCGCACGCCGCCCATCAGAACCTGCTCGTGCGTCATCTGACCCCCTTGTGCTCGCACGTGTTCCAGGTTGCACCATCTTTGAAAACTGCAGGACCTGCCGGAACGGCTCATGGGGCGGCACGCTGGACGACTTCTACGTGAAGGGGCTCTACTGTGCCGAGTGCCGTGCGGGCTGGTACGGAGGAGACTGCATGCGTGAGTAGACCCCGAGGCAGCCCCCCCCACCCCCACCGCCACCCCGCCCTGGTGCAGGCTGCTTTCAAGGCTCAGCTTGCAACAGACTGAGGTTGAGCTGGTTGCAATCTGAGTTCTGAAAAGCTGTGGCCAGAGGGCTTTCTAGGTAAGACTATAAAAAACAAAGATGTGTTTCCATCTGCTGGGTGTGGATTGCGGACATCTGTTCGGAATTGGCGGCAGGAGGTTTATGTCTGCTTTTAAATCTTCTCCTTTCTCCTAAATGCAGCCAAGACATTCGGCACACAGCAGGCTCCATTCCAGAAGCAGCTCTGTGTTAGCAGTGGTCAGCAAGCAGTGAATAAGGCTTCAAATATGCTAAGTCCTGTGGTGTGTTTTCAATATGCTTTTCTCTTGGTGAATTTCTGGACTCCCGAGTTCAGTTCCCGGAACCCACATCAAATTGTCAGCATGCCACTTATCCCAGGAAAGGGATTCTTTCTGGGTTCTACTTCGTCTCTAAGAATTACTTAATCTTTATTAGGGTTCCCCGCTGAGTTTCAATAATCCTTTGAAAATGGAGTGGAAATCTAACCTCTCAGTTTCAAACTCCCCTCCGCAGTGCCGGGCGGGTAACTATCCCTTTGAGAGTCTAGGGCTGGAGCAACAACGTACAAACTGTTGTTTTGTTAAAGCCTATGTTACATGCTCCCTGTTTGAATCAAAGCAGCTGGGGTGAGCTGACAGCCTGAGCAATTTTCCTCTTATGAATGATATTCCCAGTTGGTGGAGATGGAGGATGGAATGCTACTGGTATTCTTTGCCTGATCCAACCTGCAGCAAAATGCCATGAGCATCGAGTGTCTCAGGCGAAGGTTGAGCTGTGTGGTCGGCAACCAAGGACCTGAGCTCCACCTGGAGGAGAAGGGGCATAGAGGTTATTTTCGGATGAACCAGGGAGCCACATTATCCAGAGTACAGATAATTTTCAGAAGTGCTGGTCTGGGTTGCAGGCCTAAAACTTCCATATCATTTTCAGTGGGTTCTGGGAAACTTAATTTAATAGTTGGTAGGTAATCTTATACATAGGTTAGCTTCTGCATGTAACCCTGATCTTCCTTTGGCAGCTGTTCTCGGAAGGTGGCCTAACATAATGATCTAGAGTCCGGAACGATGCAGACCTGGTTTACTGATTTTGCCAGTCACTAGCGTTGTGGCCTTGGCCAAGTCATTTAACCTTGCTCAGCTTCGTTTCCTTTTCTTGACAGTGGGTGTAATGCTACCTCCTAGGTTTGTTTCAAGAATGTGGTGACATAATTCATGGGAAGTGCTTAATGCTTTGTCTGGCACATCGTAAAGCCTCAACAAATGCAGTAAATATGTCATTATTGTTCTGTATGCTCCTTAATTGCCAAGCTGGTGGGTGGTCCAGAAATAAAACTACTTTCAATGGAAGTTTATGAAAGACATAATTAGAGATACAATGCACGGTTTTAGATTTCACACTGACCTTTGCGGTATCGGAGAACGTTGGGGTTTTCTCCCCTTTGGATGTGAGAAGTCGCTCTTTTCTTGTGTGAGTAAATGGGGGGGGTATGTGATGGGCAGAGCCATCTGCCCACTTCAGCTCTCCCATGACCTTAGAGGAAGGGCGAGAAGGTAAAGAGCTGAGATGTTATTCTAAGTACACTGGGAAGCCAAGGAAAACTGTGGACTAGGGTACGGCTGAGGGCTCTGAGAACATAGGTAAGACAACAGCTAATCCCAGGGAGTCAGGGACAGGAGAGGATTCAGAAGGGGCTGATGGTGGAGCTATGCCTTTTCTCATCAGTGGGTAAGACAGGAAGATGCCGAAGTCTGTGTGATTCAAGACCCCTTGTTCTTAACCACAGTAGCATACTGCCTCCACTGGCGGGGGCCCTCCCACAGCTCTGTTTTCATTGAAAAGTGGGAAGCAAAATCGTTGCTGAGGGTGAAGCGGATATATGGCTGCAGCTTGAGAGTATCACAGGTTTGGGACAGCCACGGGAGGACTCAGGAGAGGCACCGGCTCATGATAAGTTAAAGCTTATCCAAGCAAGACAGAGGACCCCCGTGGAGGCTGGATTTCCGCAGAGGTAATGCCGTCCCGACAAGGCTTTCTAGCAGCACGGGAGCAGAGGTGAACAAAACCAGTCATGCAGTGCCTCCGGGAGTTGGCTGAAACGTGGTTGTCCCGATTGGGACAGACATGAAACCAGAAAGAGCCTGGAGAAGGGATAGGATGCATGGTGTCAGTGGGTTGGAAAAGCAGGCACAGTGGTAATAAAGGAGTTGAACACGGAGACAGGAGGGGTGTTGTGGTCATAGAACAGAATTTCCAAGTGGAAGCTTTTGGGAGTAGTGGTGATAATGTGTTCATTTATATTAGTCGCTTTTCTTCCGTGTAACAAACCCATCTCAAAAGGACAAATGTTTATTTTCCTTTTTCACGGGTCCATGGCTTGGCTGGGGTCCAGCCGATTTATGCTGGGTGGGCCTGGGTTACACTCCAGCTTCCGGGCTCAGCCCAAAGGAGCAGCAGCTACTTGGGACATGTTCTTCTCAGGGTGGGTTGCCAAAACTCTAGGGGCCGAGCCAAACACACAGGTACATTCAGGGCCTCTACTTGCATCATACCCATGAACTTTCCAGAAAGAAGTCACATGGCCAAGCCCCAGATCAGTCAGGTAGGGAAGTAGACACCATCCCAAGGAAGAGGGGTACAAATATTTCCTAAACAGTACTCCAGTTGCTCTGTATAAATAAATGAGTTTGTTTAGGGGACAGGGCAGAGAAGGGGAAGGATATTTGCCTATAGAAGACTGCTAAAGCAAGCAGTAACAAGACGGAAGATAGCAGGAGCCTGTCCCAATAACACCCATTGGCTGAGTCTTGGGTTTGGCCTCCGTGTAAAAGTTGGCTGCATATGGAGGGGGGGACAAGATGGCGGGGTACTAGGAAGAGGCGTCTTTTCAGCTGGTACCCCAAAGTGAGCTGATTACCTACCAAAGAACTCTGATCACCCATGAAATCAGCCTGAGATCAGAATTATACACGTCTGGATCTCTACAGGGGCAGAAGACGCCAGTGAGCAGGTAAAGCGGAATGGGAACAGCGGACTGAGATCGGAAGATAAACAAAAGGGGGAGGGAGCCACCAGAGGCGACCGGTGGGAAAGTAATACCCCGATACGAGCGAGAGTGCCCTGCGTCTGGGGACCAGCATTAACTCGGAGACTGGTTGAAAGCACTCCAAAAGAGCAAAGGATCGCGGGGGCAAACTGTGGGAATCGGGGCGGCTAGGGACAGGGGCTTGAGTCCCCGGTCCCAGACGGCCTCCCCGGCGCGGAGGCAGAGAGAGTGCGGCGGAGAAACCGGCTCCTGGTCCCTAAGCCGCCAGCGTGCCCCAGAGCGCGGGGTTCCGGCTCCTGTGAGGGGATGGGAGCCGGTCTGCAGAACGCGCGCTAGCCCTACCACAAAGCTTGAGATGCGCGTGCACGTCGCTCCAGCTCTCCTGGGTTTCTAAGGCCCTGGGGCGCTTCTAGACCCGGGCCATTGTTTCAAAGTCTAAGCCGCGCGCCCGCGAAACTCTTCCCCGGACAGAGGCGCGCAAAAGCCCAGCCTGCGGCTTACGGACCAGCGCCCCGTTCTCAGTGCCCCAGACGCGCGCCCGACCCACAGCCGCCTCTGAAAAGAGGTGCGCGCAAGCCGGGCACTCCCAGCCCCGGCCAGCGGCAAAATCTCAGTGTGCGATCGCTGCTTGGAACCTCTCTGGCGGTCAGGAGCTCCCAGACAGCCGCCACTGCCTTGGCTTTGGGGACGGGCAAAAGATCCTGCGCCCCCAGGGTCTTTAACTTGGAACCTGCACTGCCAGCATCCAAGGGGGAATTTATTCAGCTTCTGCACCCAGACTGAGGCTTCTGAGACGGAGATCAGGAAGTGTTCCAGGGTGCACCTTGACTGCACCAGAGTTGATACATCCAGCTACATCTGTTCAGTCTTCTCCCACCAAAATGACTAGGAGGAGGAATGCCCAACAGAAGAAAAATACAGAGGATGGACCTTCCGCAACAGAGCTAACGGCTATCAACATAGACAATATGTCGGAAAGAGAATTCAGGCTAACAATTATCCAGGCAATAGCTAGGTTGGAGAAAGCCATGGATGACCAAACAGAATTGATTAGAGCCGAACTGAAAGCGACCAGACAGGATGTTCACAATGTTAGGGCGGAGCTTAAAGCTACCAGGGAGGAGGTCCACAATGCTCTCAATGAGTTCCAATCCAATCTAAACTCTCTCAAAGCTAGGGTAACTGAGACAGAAGATAGAATTAGTGATCTGGAAGACAAACAGATAGAGAGAAAGGATCAGGAGGAAGCCTGGAACAAACAGCTTAGATCCCACGAAAGCAGAATTAGGGAAATAAGTGATGCCATGAAGCGTTCCAACGTCAGAATTATTGGAATTCCTGAAGGGGAGGAGAAAGAAAGAAGTCTAGAAGATGTCGTGGAACAAGTCCTTCATGAAAACTTTCCGAATCTCGCGAATGAAACCAGCGTTCATGTACTAGAGGCTGAACGGTCTCCACCCAAGATTATACACTCCAAAAAAACATCACGACACCTGATAGTCAAATTGAGAAATTATAATTGTAGGTATAATCTCTTGAAAGCTGCCAGGGCAAAGAGGCTCCTTACTTACAGAGGGAAGCCCATCAGAATAACGTCAGACCTGTCCACAGAGACCTGGCAAGCCAGAAGAGGCTGGCAAGATATATTCAGGGCACTAAATGAGAAGAACATGCAGCCAAGAATACTTTATCCAGCAAGACTGACATTCAAAATGGATGGAGAGATAAAGAGTTTCCAAGACCGGCAAGACTTAAAAGACTATGCAACCACCAAGCCGATACTGCAGGAAATATTAAGGGGGGTTCTATAAAAGAGGAAAAATCCCAAGAATAGCATTGAACAGAAATATAGAGACAGTCTACAGAAAGAAAGACTTCAAAGGTAACTCGATGTCAATAAAAACGTATCTATCAATAATCACTCTCAATGTGAATGGCCTCAATGCACCCATAAAACGGCACAGGGTTGCAGATTGGATAAAACGACAGGACCCATCCATATGCTGTCTACAAGAGACCCATTTTGAACCTAAAGATACACGCAGACTGAAAGTGAAGGGGTGGAGAAGCATCTTTCATGCCAATGGGACTCAAAAGAAGGCTGGGGTAGCGATTCTCATATCAGATAAATTAGACTTCAAACTAAAGACTGTAGTCAGAGATACAGAAGGACACTACATAATCCTTAAAGGGACTATCCACCAAGATGATCTAACAATTGTAAATATCTATGCTCCCAATATGGGAGCAGCCAATTACTTAAGAAAACTGTTAATCAAGATAAAGAGTCATATTGATATGAATACACTAATCGTAGGTGATCTTAACACGCCTCTTTCAGAATTAGACAGATCATCGAAGCAGAAAATCAATAAAGAAACAAGAGCATTGAACGACACATTGGACCAGATGGACCTCATAGATATATACAGAACATTCCACCCTAAAACAGCAGAATACTCATTCTTCTCAAGTGCACACGGAACCTTCTCCAGAATAGACCACATACTGGGTCACAAATCAGGACTCAGCCGATACCAAAAGACTGAGATTATTCCCTGCATATTCTCAGATCACAATGCTTTGAAACTGGAGCTCAATCACAAGGAAAAGTTCCGAAGGAACTCAAACACCTGGAAGCTAAAGACCACCTTGCTTAAGAATGCTTGGATCAACCAGGAGATCAAAGAAGAACTGAAACAATTCATGGAAACCAATGAGAATGAAGACACTTCGGTCCAAAACCTATGGGATACAGCAAAGGCGGTCCTAAGGGGAAAATATATAGCCATCCAAGCCTTGCTCAAAAAAATTGAAAAATCCAGAACACACCAGCTGTCTCTACACCTTAAAGAACTGGAGGATCAACAACAAATCAAACCAACTCCACACATAAGAAGGGAAATCATCAAGATTAGAGCTGAGATCAATGAGGGAGAAACCAGAGATACAGTAGAACGTATCAATGAAACTAGAAGCTGGTTTTTTGAAAGAATCAATAAGATCGATAAGCCACTGGCTACACTAATCCAAAAGAAAAGAGAGAAATCCCAAATTCATAAAATTATGAATGAAAGGGGAGAGATCACAACTAACACCAAGGAAGTAGAAACAATCATCAGAAGTTACTACGAACAGTTATATGCCAATAAGCTTAGCAACCTTGATGAAATGGATGCATTCCTGGAAAAATATAAACTACCAAAATTGAACCAGGAAGAAATCGACAACCTGAATAGACCGATATCTAATAACGAGATTGAAGCAGTGATCAAAAATCTCCCAAAAAACAAGAGCCCAGGACCTGACGGATTCCCTGGGGAATTCTACCAAACCTTCCAAGAAGAAATAACACCTATTCTCCTGAAGCTGTTTCAAAAAATTGAAGCAGAAGGAAAACTTCCAGACTCTTTCTATGAAGCCAGCATTACCCTGATCCCCAAACCAGGCAAGGACCATACCAAAAAGGAGAATTTCAGACCAATATCACTGATGAATATGGATGCTAAGATTCTCAACAAGATCCTAGCCAACAGGATCCAACAACACATTAAAAAGATTATCCACCATGATCAGGTGGGATTCATCCCTGGGCTACAAGGATGGTTCAACATTCGTAAATCAATCAATGTGATACAACAAATTAATAGGAGAAGAGAGAAGAACCACATGGTCCTCTCAATTGATGCAGAAAAAGCATTTGACAAAATCCAACATCCGTTCCTGATTAAAACGCTTCAAAGTATAGGGATAGAGGGAACATTCCTGAACCTCATCACATCTATCTATGAAAGACCCACAGCAAATATCATCCTCAATGGGAAAAAGCTTGCAGCCTTCCCGTTGAGATCAGGAACAAGACAAGGATGCCCACTTTCACCACTCTTGTTCAACATAGTATTAGAAGTCCTAGCAACAGCAATCAGACAACAGAGAGAAATAAAAGGTATCCAAATTGGTAATGAAGAAGTCAAACTCTCTCTCTTCGCAGATGACATGATTCTTTATATGGAAAACCCAAAAGACTCCACCCCCAAACTACTAGAACTCATACAGCAATTCAGCAGCGTGGCAGGATACAAAGTCAATGTGCAGAAATCAGTGGCTTTCTTATACACTAACAAGGAAAATACAGAAAGGGAAATTAGAGAATCGATTCCATTTACTATAGCACCAAGAACCATAAGATACCTGGGAATAAACCTAACTAAAGAGGTAAAGGATCTATACTTGAGGAACTATAGAACACTCATGAAAGAAATTGAAGAAGACACAAAAAGATGGAAGACCATTCCATGCTCTTGGATCGGAAGAATAAACATTGTTAAAATGTCTATACTGCCTAGAGCAATCTATACTTTTAATGCCATTCCGATCAAAATTCCACCGGCATTCTTCAAAGAGCTGGAGCAAATAATCCAAAAATTTGTATGGAATCAGAAGAGACCCCGAATCGCTAAGGAAACGTTGAAAAACAAAAATAAAGCTGGCGGCATCACCTTACCTGATTTCAAGCTTTATTACAAAGCTGTGATCACCAAGACAGCATGGTACTGGCATAAAAACAGACACATAGACCAGTGGAACAGAGTAGAGAGCCCTGATATGGACCCTCAACTCTATGGTCAATTAATCTTCGACAAAACAGGAAAAAATATACAGTGGAAAAAAGACAGTCTCTTCAATAAATGGTGCTGGGAAAACTGGACAGCTATATGTAGAAGAATGAAACTCGACCATTCTCTTACACCGTACACAAAGATCAACTCAAAATGGATAAAAGACCTCAACGTGAGACAGGAATCTATCAGAATCTTAGAGGAGAACATAGGCAGTAATCTCTTCGATATCAGCCACAGCAACTTCTTTCAAGATACGTCTCCAAAGGCAAAGGAAACAAAAGCGAAAATAGACTTCTGGGACTTCATCAAAATCAAAAGCTTCTGCACAGCAAAGGAAACAGTCAAAAAAACAAAGAGGCAACCCACGGAATGGGAGAAGATATTTGCAAATGACAGTACAGACAAAAGGTTGATATCCAGGATCTATAATGAACTCCTCAAACTCAACCCACACGAAACAGACAAACACATCAAAAAATGGGCAGAAGATATGAACAGACACTTCTCCAATCAAGAAATACAAATGGCTATCAGACACATGAAAAAATGCTCATCATCATTAGCCCTCAGGGAGATTCAAATTAAAACCACATTGAGATATCACCTTACACCAGTTAGAATGGCCAAAATTAACAAAACAGGAAACAACATGTGTTGGAGAGGATGTGGAGAAAGGGGAACCCTCTTACACTGTTGGTGGGAATGCAAGTTGGTGCAGCCTCTTTGGAGAACAGTGTGGAGATACCTCAAGAAATTAAAAATAGAGCTTCCCTACGACCCTGCAATTGCACTCCTGGGTATTTACCCCAAAGATACAGATGTCGTGAAAAGAAGGGCCATCTGTACCCCAATGTTTATAGCAGCAATGGCCACAGTCGCCAAACTATGGAAAGAACCAAGATGCCCTTCAACGGATGAATGGATAAGGAAGATGTGGTCCATATACACTATGGAGTATTATGCCTCCATCAGAAAGGACGAATATCCAACTTTTGTAGCAACATGGACGGGACTGGAAGAGATTATGCTGAGTGAAATCAGTCAAGCAGAGAGAGTCAATTATCATATGGTTTCACTCATTTGTGGAGCATAACCAATAGCATGGAGGACAAGGGGCGTTAGAGAGTAGTAGGGAATTTGGGTAAATTGGAAGGGGAGGTGAACCATGAGAGACTATGGACTCTGAAAAACAGTCTGAGGGGTTTGAAGTGGCGGGGGGGTGGGAGGTTGGGGTACCAGGTGGTGGGTATTATAGAGGGCACAGCTTGCATGGAGCACTGGGTGTGGTGAAAAAATAATGAATACTGTTTTTCTGAAAATAAATAAATTGGGAAAAAAAAAATGAGAAATAAAAAAAAAAAAAACATGGCTAAAAAAAAAAAAAAAAAAAAAAAAAAAAAAAAAGTTGGCTGCATATGGAGTCTGATGGTTGGATAGTGATGGTGTCCCTATGTAAATTCAGGGCTTTCTTGAGGCTAGCAAAACTAGCTCAGGCATCTAGGAAAGAGGAGAGAGAGCATGATTCCTTTTTCTATCCTTCCATTCAAAACACATTGCCTGAACGGATGCTCCTAGTGCTGGGTGTACAGTGAAGGGCAAGGCGGACATGGTTCCTGCTGTTCTGGAGCTTGCAATTTAGAGAGGAGAGACCAAAAAATAAATAAATAAATAAAAATTAAAAAGAACTGGAATGTGGTCAGTGCTATGAGACAAACAGGATAATGGTCAGATTCCTGTCTCATTCTGCCATGGTTCCGGTACGCTTGTTAAATTTCATTATGCTTGTTCTGAAAGCCTCTTTGCACACACTGGGTGTTATTTGATCCCAGCCATAAGCATTTATGATGCATTTCTTACGGACCGGCCACCAGAGAGAACCGTGAGCCCTCACCGAGTTCACAGTCCATTATGGAAACAGGGCTTGACCGTTCGAAGACATCAGTATGATGGTATTAGGTTCTTATCACCAGCACCTCATATTGACATTAAATAAATGTGATGGGAATTCAGAGGAGGAAGTAATTCATTTCAACCATTTGCTGAATGCCTGCCTGGGGCTGGGCATGTACTGCCGGCTTCTACTAGGAGGGAGCTGAACCCGGGGAGGCTTGTTGCTGGCTGGTGCAGTGCAAGCGTTTACCCAGTAGATGGCACCCAAGTGATCCTTTCAGGCTCTTTAATCCTGAAGGACGGTTTCCTGCTGAGCAGCCTCTCTAGAGCCCTGGCATTTTTTCTGGAGTGCCATACAGACCCTGGGAAGGAGAAGTGACAGGCAAACACCAGAAAGGATCAGACTATTTTATATTTAATTATAGAACATGCGGTACTGAGCCAGTGTTAGAGCACCTTTATATGCTTGCTGTCCTTGACAATCTTTGTGATAATTAGCATTAGCCTAACTTATGACAGTCTTAGAACCCATTTATGTGACGGGTCACTTATAACTGTTGACAGGTCATAGTAACAAAGAGAAGAGGAGAAGGGCCCGAGGTCCCTGAGCCCAGGAGAGGACTTTACTCATGTCCTCTTGCCCAGGAAAGATTGGTTTAGTAAACTCAGAATATTCTGGCTACAGAAAGGAGCTGATTCTTTCTTCCTTCCCCCAACTTTTTATTTTGACAAATTTTATATTTACAAAGAGTTGAAAAAGTAGCACATTCATATACCCTTCACCTGGATCCACCAATAATCACTTTCTCACATCTGACTTTCTCTTTTATGGCGTTATGAACTCATGAATTTACATTTTTTCCCACATTTTGTAATGTGATCATCATTTTTCTTTTTGATGCTCGAATGGTCCCAGAATTGGCCAGTGAAGATCCTTCAAGCCAGCTCCACAGCATTGTTCTTTAGGCAATTGCTTGCTTTCCCACTGCTCGCCTCTCCCCATAGATGTTTCAAGTTCACGTTGATGGTTTATGTTTGGGTCATAGAACCCGCCATTTCTCTACGAATCCTGGTTCCTTTTGTGCGGAATGGTATTTAGGAAGTGGGATCTGGATGCTGGTTATGAGAGGCACTGATTTAAAGTCAAAATCAAGGCTTCTTCCCAAAGCTTCATAAATGGAAAATTAACGTCTTAAGGGGAACCAGTCCATTGAGCTTCAGAGTGGAGCTTATTCAACGTGGGCCTCGGGCCGAGTGTTTCAGCCACTGAATGAGACGAGCAACGAGAGGGCCTAAGAGCTACCCAGGATAACACACTTCCAGCTCACACTGCAGCGACCCAGACTTTCAGGATATGGAGAATTTAAGGAACGGAAGGTTAGCCTGTTAACCCAGACGACAGAGTATTTATGGGGAGAGATTATAGACCCTTAATACATTTTATGTTCTTAGCCATAGTTTGGATAGAGCAGAGGGGCTGGCGATGAGGCATGCCTAAAGATGTGGGGCTAGAATATCAGAGAGGGAGATGATTTGTGTAGGCTGGTCCTTGAGCCATAATGGGGAATGATCAACAGCAAATTTTAAAGAGAGAGAGTGAGTGAAAAGCCCACAAAGCTGTGTATTACTGATATATGGAGCTGTCTTCCTAGGGAACCATAGAATCATCGGGGAGGAGTCACTGAAAACCGGCTTATCTTGTCCTGGACTTATGTATCCTGACACTTCCAGGAAAGGAACAAGGCCCATTTGGATCCAAACTGGGAACTGTATTACGTGGTGGTTAACCATGGGGTTTGGAACCAGTAGGATCTGGATTTGACTCCCTTACTCCCTCTGTGACAGTGAGCAAAGTTACTCAATCTTTGCAAATCTCGGTTTCTTCATTTACAAAATGGGATAATAATGGTGGTCCTCTGTGGACGTTTGTGAGGTTTCAATGAAGTACTGTCTGTAAATCCCTTAATATGGAGCCTGGTTCATAGTAAATGCTCACTAAATGGTGGCTGCTGTTCTTATTACTACTAACCCAGAACCATGAAGTGAGCTCTTCTTTTTCTTTTTCTTGTCGGAGAAGAAAACCAGTGCAGGGCCAGAGAGGAAAAATAACAAAGTAGAATTCCCTAGGGACAAGACAATATGTTTGCCATGGGGAGGTAATCTTCCCAGAATAAGGATTGTATGGTAAATAATACTTTACATTTAATATAAAATTATATGAAAAAAATATATATTATGTATATCTACATACTATATATAATATTTGTTATATTATATATATATATATATAGAAAACATATAGCTGACGCTCTGACTGCAGGGAATTCATGTCTTAGCCTTTATAGAGGATTTTATGTTGTCAAAGATCTCAATCATTGCTCAGTTTCTGGCTAAGGCGTGGGAGAAAAGGAAAAAGACCTTCCTTGCTGCTCAAACAGCAAGAAATCACTTGGTAAACCAAAGAAATTTCAGTCTTCTTTAAACCATCAAGTATCTGTGAACACGAGGTCTAGAAAAATCTAAACTCCAAAGGAGTACACAGGGTCTCCTAGTGTAAGCAGGTGACCCTGGATGCTTCACACGGGGGGGGGGGGGGGGGGGGAAAGGCAGCTGTGAAGCTGAGGGCAGGGCAGGTGAAGGGCAGGATCAGCCAGGAAGGAGGCGGGGCCAGCCAGAGAAAGAGGAGGGGTTAGTCAGACTTGCGATGAACCTGTGGGTGGTTGGCTGAACTTCCTTCTAAAGGAGACCCCAGAGTAAAGACAGTCCTTTCTGCCAAGTATTCTCTTCAGTGAAGTCGTGCTGAGCAAGCAGAGACGAGGGCAAAGCAGATCTTGGGATGATGTCATTTTGCAGCTTCAAAAACCTGGTGATTTCAAAGCCTCCAATACTCACAGTTTCCCAGTCTTACCATTATGGAGGTGTAGGAAGTGGGGTGCGGATTGCGGAGAATGTTGAAACTCAAAGATGGATTTTGTTGGGTTTCTGGTGCTTGAATTTCGAGAACCCTGTAGAAGAATCAGCTTTGGTCTAATTTCATACTAGCTTAATTTCTGATTGGATTAAAATGATCAGTCTTCATCATCCCTGCCAAACGGGAAAGGATATTACCAATCAAAAGAAAAAAATACATTTTCTGTTGTGAAGAAGTAGAGAATATAACCTTCAGTCAAGAGAAAAAGAATCAGTCAAAAGAGACAGACCATGCATGATCAAATATTGGAATTTTTCCACAAGGAATTAAAAAAAAAAATAGGGGTACCTGGCTGGCTCAGTTGGTAGAGCATATGTCTCTTGATCTTAGGATCATGAGTTTGAGCCCCACAAGGGGTAAGTTTGAGCTTACTTAAAAAAATAAAATAAAAAATAAAATAACTTTAAAATAAATATACTAAATGTTCTATAGGAAAAGGTAGAGAAGAAGATAGATGAGACATTTCAGGGTAGATTTGGGAAGTGTTAAAAAGAACCAAATGGAAATTCCAGAACTGAAAACTATGCAATCTGAAATCATAAAATATTCATTGGAGAAGATTCACAGCCTACTGGTTAGAATGGAAGAAAGGATCAGGGGCCTTAAACACAGATTTAATAGAAATCAACCAAACCGAAGCTCAGAAAAAAAGGACTGAAATCCTTTCTTTATGCAGAAATCAGAATTTTCTGTGCTACCCCAACCCAGATCCTCTCCTTTGAGTTGGATTAGCTCCATTATCTGCTATTTTTTTTTTAAGATTATTTATTTATTTATTTATTTGACAGAGAAAGATTACAAGTAGGCAGAGAGGCAGGCAGAGAGAGAGGAGGAAGCAGGCTCCCTGCCAAGCAGAGAGCCCAATGTGGGACTCGATCCCAGGACCCCGAGATCATGACCCGAGCCAAAGGCAGCGGCTTAACCCACTGAGCCACCCAGGCGCCCCCATTATCTGCTATTTTTTGTGAAGATTCCGATGACAGCTGAGGCAAAGAGGATGGGGCTTTAAGAATGGTTTGATTGGGCAGGGAGATATGTGATTTTATCTGGCATAGTCATTCTGTTAACAATTATCTAAACACCTGCTCTGTCCCATAAAGGTCTGAACAAGACAGATAGGGTCCCTGCTCTCACATCATGGGGGAGGCAAACAATGAACTAAACCATCACTATGAAGTACCCAGTTAATTGGGATTATAAGCCATATCATAGGGTGAGCCGTGGAATTATTCATGGACATCGGACTGTCACGGGTTAAGACCTGAGCCCCTGAAAAAAGCCATCTCTTAGCACTTACTATGAAACAGGCATTCTAAGTGCCTTCGTGTATTAAGTCATTGATCCTCATCAGAATCGTTTTATAGGTAAGGACACTGAGGCACAGCAGGGTTAAGTAACTTCCCTGTTGTCATACAGCTTGTACGTAGCAGAGGAAGTCAGAGGGCACTTCAGAAGCCGGGCCCCAGAGCCTCGTCTCTCATCCTCTGTCTTAAATTGTGTCTCTATGTGGGAGACACTTGAGGTCCTCACTGGGAGTCCCTGCATGGTGGGATGAACCAAGTCACGTGGAAGGTGTGAGCTCCCTTCCAGCTCCCGGCCTGGGACGTGGCTCATCCCCGTGTCCTCATCCAGGCCTTTGTTTTCCCATCCATGTGCAGGCTCCTGTTTAGGGATGTAGCCAGGGCTGTGAAGAGACTCCTAGGAGCCCTGGAGCCCTGGTCAGGACCTGGGATGTCCCCCGTGAGTCTTGCGCCAAAATAGTGCCTCAGATCCAGACAAGACTCAAGAGAAGTAACACCATTAGTTTACATGTAGTGCCGTTTATTGAGCATTTTATGTATCTGGTACTGTGCTAATGGCATTACATAAATATCTATCTCATTTAATCCTTACAAAAATAAGAAAACAACAACATGGTAGAAGGTACTAGTATTATTCTCTATTCTCATTTCCAACCAGGAAGCCTGTGTCTAGAGAATCTGGAGAACTTGCCTGGGGTCACACAGCTAGTAAAAGACTGACCAGCAGTGCTGACCCAGCCTGGCTTCAGGAAATGCCCCTTAATCATTGTGAGTCCTGCCTCCGAGTCATCTCTGAAGGAGGAAGGGAAATGCAAATGTCTCTCTGTGTCTGAATGCTTGCTTTCTTTCTCCTTCTCCCCACTGACACCCCCAAGAAGAAAGATTAAAACCAAACCAAACCCCAACCATGTCTCCAAAGTGCATTGTGTCTCTTGCTTCTCCCTCCCCACCCCCACGCTGGAGATACCGAGACTTTCGTCTGAATGCCTGGGTGTTCATTTTTATTGGGAACCTTCCAGCTCTCTTGCCAGTTTAGAAATTAATGGAGATTTCCCTTCAGTTCTGCAGTTGCAGGGTCTGTCTAGCTGTCTTTCCTGTGTTGGCTTATAACACCAGAGAAGGGTCGGGGGGTGGTGGGGCTGGAGAGGAGTCCAGGATCTGAGAGCCCAGGGGAGAGTCTGGCCTTGCTGGCAACCACCCCCCCCACACACATACACACACACCCCACTTCCCCCGCAGCAAGACATTGTCAGGGAATCTGAGCACGTTTCTGGGCCCATTGCCTGCTCTGGTCTTTCAGACTCGGGACCACCTGCTTGGTTGGCCACCAGTACTTCCTTGGCGGGGACACTCAGCTGTGTTCACTGTTCTGCCCTAGACAGAGAGGTGCACTTAGTCTGCCCTGCACCCAGACCCGCCAACTCCCCGAGAAGAGGCGAGAGTGGACAGGGAGCTGAAGGAGCCCCTTGATGTGGGAAGGGAGTAGGGCTCCTTCCTCTTCTTCCCGGTGCCTCACACCCTTCCCCCAAGCACATTTCTGAGAAGTGGCCTCTTTGTGTCCGGTTGGTTGGAACTTGTCCACCATCTTGGTGCCAGTTCCTCCCTTCCCCCTGGAGTGAGAAGGAAAACATCATGAAGAACGGAGCTGTGGCATGTGCTTTGGAACCCTGACTACTTCTGAAGGACAGTCCCGGGCCTGCAGGAACAATGGTCTAGCATCTCACGTGGCCAGGGGCCAGCGCCTGGATAGGAATGGTGACCGTCACCTCTCCAGAAGCTGCATGAGATCCTGGGTCTGGCTAAAGCCCGATGCTCCTGCCAGGAAGACCTGACAGGGGTGAGCAGAAGCTCCCCCGGACACGAGCAGAGGCCCAGCTTCCCCTGTCTGAAACCAGTTTCCGTTTGCTGGGAAGCGGACTGACAGCATTTCCTGCTGGTTCTAACGTGGGGTCTCTGCAGGAGGTTGGCAGTGGGAGCTGGGATTTAACACCTTGCAGGCTGGGAAGCTGCCAGTCCCCAAAGGGTGGAGGCTGAGCAGGAAGATTTCTTTTTTTGTCTCTCACACCCAAAGATCACTTCCGTAGCCAGCAGATGGGCGGATGGGGGCGGTGGCGTGTGAGGTATGCAGGAAGAAGGAACGTGCACTTCAGAAACTGGGACCGGGAGTGGGGCACAGGGGGAGAGACAATGTATTTTTCCGGTGGGGTGGAAGAATCCTGCTGCTTCACAATGCTATGGGACGGGGCTGGGTCAGGAATCCCCCAAGACAGCTGAGTGTACCAGCCATGACCCAGCATTGGTACTAGAAAGATCCAAGTTCAAATCCCTGCTCTGCCACCAACCACCAAGAGTTTAACATTTACTCATGTCTCTTCTGAGAGCTTTCCACCCGTGATCTGATTCAAGCCTCACAAAATCATATGAAGCAGGTGCCAGCTTTATTCCCATTTGACTCGGGTTTCCTGTGGTTCCCAGAGAGGAAGTAACTTGCCTAAAGCGACGCAACCAGTGAAGATAAAGCTGAGTCTCAAACCACCGGCTGTGGGGCTCTGTAGTCTCTGTTCTCACCCAGTGCTTTACAGCTGAAACAGTCACTTACAGTCTGTTGACCTTCCAGCCATCTGGCCTTGAGGAAGTCATTAACTTCTTACATCCTTAGTGTTGCACATCTGGGAAATGGGGGATATGAACACTGTTCTCCTAGGTTTCTCATGAGCATTAAATGAGACGATGTTGGTAAATCTTTCGATCAGTACCTGGCCTATGATAACACTGTCATTCATTCAATAGCTATTTATGGAGCACATGCTACAAGCCAGGGTCCATTCTAGGTGCACAATCTAGAAGAGGTCCCAGCTCCACTACTGAGAGTAAGCAAATGAGCTAGATAATTTCAGTTAGTCATATGTGTTACAGAGAAAAAGAAAAATAGAGTAAGGACAATTACTGTAGAGACATGAAGGTCCACTGTAGCTGGGTGGTCAAGGGAGGCCTCTTTGAAGAAGGTGTAGTTGAACTTAATTCCCAAAGAAAGGACATGTGGAAGAAGACAAACCTTCCAGGCCAAGGGAATAGCAAGGACAAGGCCCAGAGTTGGGAACAGAAAGGAAGCCAGTTGAGCTGGGCAGAGGCCAGGCCATGAGCGTCATAGGAAGGTGTTTGCATAGTGGGAAGCCTTTGGAGGGTTGAATCGAGAGAGTAATGCTTTCTCGTTTGTTTATTTAAGAGGTGTCTTTGGCTTCTGTGTGGAGAATCAGATACTGGGGACATGGATTGCAGAGAGAGATCGTGGAGGCCAGGCGAGACAAGCGGTCCCAGTGGATAGTGGTAGACGGTGCTTCCCATTGGCAGACCAGGACGGCCCCCAATAAAAATCCGAATGAAGACAGGACTTGTACAACCAACCCAGCAGTAATTTCCACAAAAGTAACAAGCATCAGACCTCAAAGATTGCCAAAAGAGGAGTTTGAGCTCTTTTCCTAACATTGTATGAAGATCACCACTGTCATCCTGCTATAGAGCAGCGGCCCCTGATGTTAGTATTTTTCTTTTAAACAACGAGAATTTATATTTTGGGGGGGGTTATGGACTCTCACTGCATAGCTTAACTTTATGAGGTCAAACCGGATTTCGGTACAGAGCAGGGTTAGGCAAACTTTTTCCGTGAATGGCCAGAACCATTCAACTGTGCCACTCTCCATAGCTGTAGACCAACCATAGACAGGGCATTAAAAATGGGTGTGGTTCTGTGTCAATAAAACTTTATGTACAAAAATAGGCAGTGAGCCACATTCAGCCCATGGATTATAGTTTGATGTTTCTGGTAAGAGATATCATCTATTTATATGGCCTAGATAATTTTTTTTTCTAAAAAACCAATTTGAGACATTTCCCCCAAATCCTTCTGTAAAACTAGGGTGCATATCACGCACCTGTGCTTAACACTAGAGAATATGATGTAAGTTAATGATGACTCAGCCCAGTGATTTCTTGATGATTCTTTGGAGGTAACTCAGGGAAACCAAGGTGATAGTGAGGGTAGAGGGCTTTGGACCCCCACAGCTCAAGCAGGAGAACTCCTTGGATGCATTTTTTTTTTTTTTAAATTGGCAGCTTTCAAAAGAATTTGAGCTAGAAAGCAAACAAACAAACAAACAAAACCAGTAATCCAATTCAAATGGTTGAAGATCATGTTTCTCTTCTGGTCTCATGAGTTAGGGACACATTATTTACATAATTGCCTATAGAACAGACTGACATACTTTTTCTAACTGGATGGAAAGGGATCAGGAAGGAGTCGCTTTGGGGTCATATCTGTGGGGTAGAGGATGTTGAGGGGACACAGGCCAAGGCTCTTACGTAGTTTGAGGCTTCAGACAAAGACCACAATATCTACTTTCAAAGCGTCTTAGGGCAGAGCCCCCAGGTAGGCCTCGGGCACTCTTGGAGAGGCAGGATGGTAGAGTGGCTTGGACTTTACAGTCAGACACAGGTTTGAATCTCTGCTCTACTGTCTTTATTGGTGAGACAAGCTATTTCTTTAACTCTCTTGTTATGCATTTTCCCAGCTGGAAAACTGGAATAATATTACTTCCTTTTTCAAGCTCTTGGGTGGATTAAATGAATTAACCTAGGCAAATTGCCTAATGCATTGCCAGGTGCTTGAGAAAGTAATTTCCTTCTCCACTCTGTTCTCAGGTGTGTGTGGGGGAGCTCAAAGGATCTTTGAGATCTTCTACCCTCTCTTTTCTGTTGAATCCAATTTCCATGCCCCAATATTCTCTTCCCAGGATGTGGCCAGGTTCTGCGAGCCTCAAAGGGTCAGATCTTGTTGGAGAGCTACCCCCTAAATGCTCATTGTGAATGGACCATCCATGCCAAGCCTGGGTTCATCATCCAGCTAAGGTAAGGGGCTGCAGTCAGAATTAGGGAGTTTGGGGTTATAAGGAAACACGTTAAGAGGACTGAGCACCCTAGATCCCAGTGACCACAGGTTAACCATCTGTGTTTTATTCTTAAAAGCAGGTAATGTTGGGCACCTGGGTGGCACAGTTGGTTAAAGTGTCTGACTCTTGGTTTTCGCTCAGGTCTGAAATTGGGACTGTGAGATTGAACCCCAAGTTGGGCTCCCTGCTTGGCACAGAGTCTGCTTAGTTTCTCTCTCTCCCTTTCTCTGTGTACCCCCCTACTTGCACTCACTTGCTCTGTCTCTCTCAAATAAATGGCTATATCTTTAAAAAATAAAAAAGAAGCTGGAAATGTACACTAGCCCCCCCCCCTTTTTTTTAACCTCTTGGCAATTCCATGGGATGAGGCCTGGTCAAAACCATAGCCAGTTATATGTTTGTCATTCATTGCTCTGCCATGGCGGTGGGGGGTTGCAGATTGTGGATTTAGGGAATTTTGACCCAAGCATAATACCAACAAAGCAAAAATACTAATAGCTATCTACCCAACCCACAAATCTCTACCAAGTCTTTCTAGTCACCCAGTACTGGCGGAAAGGGAAGAAATAAAAGGCACAGATCTAATCTTCAAGGAATTTATACTCCAGATTGATGTTTACATTCATCAGCTCCTTTCACTGGTAGTCAGGAAACAACCACCACCCCATAACGAATAAACCCAATTTTCACGTTTGTGTAAGAGATAAGCTATTTCTTCTTACGGAGCTTTGGCGTCCTCACAAATATTTAATTTATGCCATAGTACAAAGAACAGACCCAGTTTTATTGTAACACAAGATAAACAACACAAGAGAGGCCTCTTCTATGAGAACTGTTCACTGCTGCCTCCTAGGGCCGGGAACAGCCATGTTTGATGGGGCTATACACGCCCCAGGAGCCTGAGAGATACTTGTTGTGTGAATAAATGTTGAAAGAACTTCTCCCTGGGGCACCTGGGTGGCTCAGTGGGTTAAGCCGCTGCCTTCGGCTCAGGTCATGATCTCAGGGTCCTGGGATCGAGTCCCATATCGGGCTCTCTGCTCAGCAGGGAGCCTGCTTCCTCCTCTCTCTCTCTCTGCCTGCCTCTCTGCCTACTTGTGATCTATGTCTGTCAAATAAATAAATAAAATCTTAAAAAAAAAAAAAAAAAAGAACTTCTCCCTGCTGCCAGTGTATCTCCTCTTTCCTGACAAATATCTCTCCTTTTCCTCTCCAGGGTAACAGAGTGGCCCATTCCCCTCTGGGATTTCTAGGGACATTGTCCCCTTACTTCTTTCCTTTCTACCCAGTAATGAAGTTGGCAATGATGGAAATCCCTAAAATCCAAGGGCACATGTTTTCAATAAGTATTTTCTGGATGGATCAATGGAGTTTTCCACATTCCAGCTGGCTCCTCAAATGGCTCTCTGTCCTCCAGGAGGGGCAGCATATGGCACTCTGCCTTGGAACAGGTCCCCTTCTCAATTCTCCTCACCAGAGCTGGCCCTCAGTGGCTGATCTCCCCATTTTTTGAGGATCTGGAGTTGGGAGTGAGGCTCAGTAATTGAACTTTTCTAGAACGAGGTTGGCATAAGGAACACCTGAGGGGTCACACCGTTCTGTTAAGGGGCTTCAGGTGGGCTCTGCCAAGGATGATAAGGGCAGGTGTTAAATGCCACATATTAGTTTAGCACCTTAGGAACCAGGCCACTGGTCCCCTTAGGGATCTCTGAGGAGCCCCTCCAAGATCCAAGGTGCAAAGGAAATCTCTCCCAAACAAAAATCCAAACTGGTGGTGGGATTGGACAAGCACATCACATGCCTAGGAGAGGCCCCTAGGGAGGCTTGGAAATATACAGATTTCTTCTCCTTCATCAAACCTGGACCTTTTGGCCAATGGTAATAATAACAGAAACACATGCACATTTACATGGTCAGAGCAAAAGCTGAGAGGTTATTCCTGGTGCCCCCCACTTCTATCTTTCTATCTATCACAAAATCTATCTTCTTACATGTAAAATCATCTCACATCCATCTACTTCAGACTCTGATGCCACTATTCTCCTTTTACCACCATCCTCTCTCACCTTGATTCTCTCATAGCTTCCTGACTGGCTTCCATGTTTCCATACTTGCCAACTCTGCTGTCTTCTCCTTGACAAGAATGATCCTATAAAATCCTAAATCCAATCATGATTCTGTTGTCGAAAACCCCCTGCTCATTCATTTCAGGCTTGGAATAAAATCTAGAGCCCTCACCATGCAGAATCTGGCTCCTGCTTGCCTTGCTGACCTCAGTTCATACCACTCTCCCCTTTACACTCTATTTTGTAGCATCCCTGACCTTCTTTCAGGTCCTCAAATATGCCAAACTCATTACTGCCTCAGGGCCTTTGCACTTACAAAGTCCCCTTGGACCTCTCTTCCTCATGACTTTCATATGGCTGGGTCTATTTCATCATGTAAGCGTCTGCCCAGATATCAAGTTCACAGAGAGGTATTCCCTTGACCACATTGTATGAAAAGCTTACCCTCCCTAGTCACATTTTATGCTCTTACCTGGCTTCTTTTCTTCACAGCACTTACTACTCTATGAAATTACCTTGTTTTCTGGTTTCCTTGCTTATTGTTCATCCCACAGATCAGAACTACTCTCGGTTGGGGCTGGCACTAGTTGGGTGGGTCTCGTTGGGTCCCTGCTGTGCTTTCAGCACCTAGAACAGCGCCCACCACAGATGGATATTAAGTACTTGGACAAATGAATGTACAGATACAACTTGCAATATCCCATGGTTTGGTTTCGAACGTAAGCTCTGATCTCTGTTGTGTGGTGGCCTTGTCCCTGCGCCTTCCCTTTTCAGACAGACACCAACGTCCAGAGAAAGGATGAATCTGCCAAGGCCCACTGCAAGCTAGCCATGGCATCTGGGTGAGAAGTCAGGTCTGTAGATATTAGACTACTTTGCATGAGGCCTGATTAATGGGCCATATCGTCCCTTACAAAAGGTTTTGTGTTAAGTTTTGTAAAATAAATACTAGTTAAAAGGTGTCCTTTTAGGAAGACCTTTAAATGTATTCAAAATATATTGATTGTCACTGTGGTCCAGTGTTCTTTAGTCCTGGCACTTGAACTTTTTACCCACAGTAGTAGAAATAGGTCCTTGTCCCAGCATCTCAGGTGGCAATTCTGAGCTCTTCTGTCTATTCTTAATTCTTCTTCAAAACATGAGGGAGAATATACAGATGTACATTCTGTGACCTTGACACCAAAACATTCCCTTTGGAATAATCTGAAAAGTGGCTTTTCCTCTCATTGTCTGGGATGTGGCTGCCTCCTATCCTGTCTCTTGGAATTCTATGCTTGGGGTCATCCTCTGTTCTTTGGATCTGATGTATTTAAGTATTTCCAAACCCAAGACCCTTTAAGGCAATTATAGATTTACCAGATCTCCCCCAGTTCTGAAATTCTGATACAGTGCCACCTTTTTTACTTTTTGGGCAAGAATTATTTTTACCCAGAAGATCACTGCCTTCTCATCCTTCCATCAAAGAGGAATGTGTAGAGATTTTGTTCTTCTTCTTCTTCTTTTTTTAAAAGATTTTATTTATTTATTTGACAGAGAGAGATCACAAGTAGGCAGAGAGCCAGGCAGAGAGAGAGAGGAGGAAGCAGGCTCCCTGCTGAGCAGAGAGCCAAGGCGGGGCTCAATCCCAGGATCCCGGGATCATGATCCAAGCCAAAGGCAGAGGCCCAACCCACTGAGCCACCCAGGCACCCCTGTTCTTCTTTTGAGTTTTGCAAGACAATATGTCCTTTTTCCATCCTCCAGTTGTAAAATTAGACCATCGTATCCATCCAACCAACTATTCACCAATATTTGGTTGGCATTTCTATATGCCAGACACTGTGTTGGGCAGTGTGCAAACAATGGTGGAAGAAGCCAGCTGTTTTCCCCTACACTCAAGAAATTTACAGCCTAGTGGAAGAGATAGGCATGTCTGTGTGTGCCTGCAGACACACACACACACACACAGACAAAATCAAGCACATAAAGTAAATTAAAATTTATATACCCATTATGAAGAAAACAGGGGATCTCCTTTAGAAAGTGTTGTCAAAGAAACCTCTTTGAGGAGAGACTATTTCAGGGGAGGCCTGAGGATAGGAAGGAACCAGCCTTGAACCCTGGGAGAAAAGTGACCCTGGAAGAGAGGCCAGCATGTGCAGAGATGTTCTGGATGGAATAGGGACTCCCTTGGCCCAGGCAAGCACACACACATACCAGCGTCCCTCTGCTGAAAGGAATTCACCTGACCTCACATTGTCCAGGCCCCTTCTTCTGTCCAATGAGGCCAGTGGCACCGCTCCTCTAAGACCTGTTCATCATCTGACCTTGAGCTTGCTCAGGGACCGCAGGAGGGGCTGGAGCACACCTGTTTCCTGTTGTTCCCTCTCTGCCCACAGGTTCGTCATGCTGAGCCTGGAGTTTGACTACATGTGCCAGTATGACTACGTGGAGGTTCGCGACGGTGACAGCAGCAGCAGCCAGATCATCAAGCGCTTCTGTGGCAATGAGCGGCCAGCGCCCATCCGCAGCACGGACTCCTCACTCCACATCCTCTTCCATTCAGATGGCTCCAAGAATTTTGATGGCTTCCATGCCATCTTTGAGGAGATCACAGGTAAGGGCCATGGAGACAGATGCAGCATTGTAAGGCTGTGCTCCTGGAAGATGTTTCCTTTCTGTTCTCCACTCCTCCTCCCTGCTCAGCCTGATTAAAGCCCTCTGTGCTGGGTTCTTGGAAGCAACCGACATGTTGAAAAGGAAGAAGGAGAGGCAGGTGTATTTTAGAAATGTTCAGCCAGAGGCTTAGCTAGTTACTATGGATGTACACATGCTGGAGCAGAGGGAGGCCAGGTCGTGTGTCCAAGGTCACCAAGCAGTTGGCTCAGCCTAGGGGGCCTCTCATGGTTAACGGCATTAGCTTTGGAGCTCTGGCAGATGAAGCCGTGTGACCTGGGGTAAATTCTTTAACTTCTCCAGGCCTTGGTTTCCCAATTGGTGAGTAAGGCAGAAAGCATAGACTCTGATCCAGTAAGGAGTTTCTGGGAGACGAAGGAGGTGAAGAGCTTGACACAATGTCTGGTACATAGGACATGCTCCATAGCTGCCCAACCACTGGGGTGTCCTGGGCCTCCCCCATTATTTGCAAAACAGGCATTAAAAATGTTTCTCTCGGTGGTAAATGGCACTCACTTTGTGAGTAGCTTTAGGTCGGACTTGAACTCCTGCCCTGTTCATATCAGGAAGTAGGATGGGACCAAAATTAGCAAAATGTGCAGTCCTAGGGAAGGACCCTCAGCTCTCACTGTTCTGAGATTGGACTGGATCTGGCTTTCCAGACTGAGCTTGGGCTTCAAGTTCTGTTTTTTCTAAAAATACCTGGTTAGGCATTGTAGTGGCATTTTGATCACCATGGCTTCCTATGGAAGGTAGGGTACCAAAGCCTCAGGAAAGTTGGTGGCAGCCCTGGGATGGTGGGTGTGGTTGGGGTCAACCTTCTGCAGCATTGTCCTTTCAGCCTTGTCCTTGTCCCCCCACCCCCGCCCCACCTGCCCTTCCTTTAGACTGTCTCCCGTGAGCACTCAGCAATTGCTGCTCATCTGTGGGCCCATAGTCTTCCGAGGGTGTCCCCTGTGGAGCTGTGCAGGCCTGGGGGTTCTGGTGGCTGTGATGCTGTGGTATGGGGAGTTGGGTCAGCTTGTAACTGGTCCTTGCCCTTGGGAATACAGGGCCAGCCACAGCTGGGTAAGGGCACACTTGAGGCACGTATGGAGATCCTGGTGGCAGTCAGCAAGGCTGGCTGTCAGGGAAGTCAGGAGAAGCAGCAGTGGCTTACCAGCCTGTGACCCTGGGACTGGGGGAGGGTCAGGAGGGTCTCTTCCTCCTTGGAAGGGGACTCCTCAGCCCCCAACAGAGAACTTTGGGAAATGCTGGTCTGTGTTGTCAAGTAGAAGGCAGCACTTCCGGTTCCTCAGACACCCTGTTTGTGTGCTTATACTTGGGTTTTTAATCTCAGGCTATGGTGAACTCCTCCACACTTGCCTACCCAATCCCAGCCCTCAGAGTGTGTATCCCATGCATTTTCCTCTGCTAACACTTTTCTCTTGTTCCAGTGGGTTATGATTTTGTCCCAGCTGGAGCATCTTAGAACACTTTTTCCTCTTTCCTGACACTAAATCTATTACGCGTCAGGTGATGGTCATTGTGTATTTTTTGTCAGAAAGCTCTAGTTTGGTAAACAGAATGTCCGACTCTGGTGCCTCACATGGGCGGTGGGGTGGGGTGGGGGGGCGCCCTCTGTATGGGCTTGTGGAACTGGGCCCGGCAGTGTAGTTCCATGTCAGGATTAGTGAATGTAGGGTTAGAGTGGGTTAGCCCACAGACCTCTGTTTCCCAAAGTGTTCTCTGTAGAAAAATAGTCTTTTGTAAAGACACAGTCAGATGAGTTTGGGAAAGGTCAGGCGTTATGTGAGGTGCACATTAGGACTTGGAACAGTCTGAGAAGTTCTGCATTTAAGAAATCCGGTTAATTATCATTTAATGCCAGTAGTGCTTTCCCCACCATAGTTGAGTCCACAGCCCTTTCTCAGTTGAACACATCAACATTTTGCAGGACTAATGTGTACAGAATGTGTGCTGGGAAATTCTCAGGTACGTTTTCAACAGTGTCTTGAAGCTCTTCCAGTTCCTTTCCCTCCTTGCCCAGGATGCTTTCTTGAAAAAAGATGATCGAAAATTCCCCGAGGCTGCCTCCCTCCCTTGGAGTCCTTATGGGAGGGTTCAAGGCGTGCCTCTCCCCAATCACGTGGTGTACCTATTTGTGCTGGCGTTAGGCTTTTCGGACTATAGGACCATACTTTAGAGGCCTTCAGAAATATCAAATAACGAGATATGTACCTGTTTCAGGCATTCGCAAACAATGCTAACAGGAATCCAGTAAAAAAAAAAAGTATTGTAAGAGGAAGACTTGAATAGGCAAGCGAAAGACTCTGGTCAAGGCTCTGGGCTTGAAGACGTTGACCTCACCGCTCCGTGACCCTGAGGGAAATTGCCTTTTCTCTTACAGCATGTTCCTCTTCTCCCTGTTTCCACGATGGCACTTGCCTCCTTGACAAAACCGGATCTTACAAGTGTGCCTGCCTGGCAGGCTACACTGGGCAGCGCTGTGAAAATCGTGAGTATGCCTCCGGAGTGAGAGTTAGGGTGTCCGTGGAGCTGGCGTGGAGAGGGCTCTGGGAACTTGCGAAGCCTGTTGTTGGTGATTAGGTTGGTCTGTCCAGGGTGGCACGTAATGTGGACAATCCCATCGAGGGTTTCTCGGGGTTGCGCAGCCTTTCTGACTCAGGGTGTCAGGAACCACCCAGGTCTTCCCATTGACATTTCCAGACCTCCCCTGCTGCTTATACCCCTCAAAAAGATATGACTTTGATGGCCTCAGATCATATTCAGAGCTCAAAAACATGGACGAAGGGCCAGCAGGAGAAATCCACCATCATAGAGGCTCCTGGGGCTCTCATCTGAACTCCCTGTCCATGGTAAGATCTGAAATTTGGAGGTCTGCCCCCGGGGTAGCATTCATAGCCTCTGGGATGTTGTTCTGTGGTCTGAAGCCATTGGTATAGAGGACCTCAGCACTAACCGGAAGTCATTTCTCAGGGGTCTCTGGTAACCAAGCCTTGGATGTGACACATGTTCTAACAGAGACTTGAGACCTCACACAGATGTCATGAACTACAGCTCTCAGTGCAGAGGGAGATGGGCAGAAGAATGAGAAGGTTGAAAATTTGGGGGCAAGGCAAAGGAGGACAGATAAGAGCCTAGGTAGGGTTTTCCCCCAGCAGATCCTGAGTGATGAGTGTGGGTACAGGTGGTATATTAGGACACAGTCCCAGAGAAGCTGGCAAGGGAGTGGGGAAGCTGGGCTGGGAAGGGAGGGAAGCCAAGCAAAGGTGTGATTTCAGGCAAAATCCAGCCTCAGTGGAATCTGGCATGTAAATTACATCTCCGAGTGGGTCCTGGCTTTATAGCAAGGCAGCTGGGCTTTCATAGCCCCCCTGAGACCAGCCATTGGCCAAGAGCTGCCCTGGGTGTGTAGGAGAACATGCCTGACTTTCTATGCATGTGGGCAGAGTGGTTCTAGTAAATCCTTGAATAATCAAAGAGATCTCAGGTGAAAGCCACTGGAAGTAAAACAGTGTGGACTGGAGGATGGGGAAGGCAAACAGCATCTGAGGGCAGATCACCAGCAGGGTCTGCTACTATCGTAACTATCATACATAGGTACTTCAGGGTCATCCCATCAGAGACCCTGGTCTGGTAGCATTCTATACGTCTCGCTTATTTTTCAGTCAATTTCATGAGTTTTCTTTGTAAACAAGGCAGACGGAAGCCATGGTGTCACCAGTGTGTCCCCGGGTGTGTCACTGCATTCTTCCAAAAGCATCCCTTGCTTCAGCTTGGTGCAGCTGACCTGGTGTGGCTATGCCCGGTGCTTAGAAAAAGATGTTCTGCTTCATGGTTCCTGCCTTGTTTGAATCTGCAGTGTTGTGTGCAAGGCACAGAAGAGAAATGCTGCTTTCTCCTTGTTTTAAAAATGTGTGTATAGAGCAAATCTGGAATCTTGACAAATCCTGGCAAATCCTGGGCTTTACCCTTTAAAATTCAGAGGTAGAAAAAAAGGGGAGAAGGGAGAGGATTAATTTCTTGATGAAATAACTGATTGCACAATAACTAGAGCTTTGAAAAACAAGGTGAAATTGGAGACAAGTGAAATATTACCAAATAAGCCAAAATGCTTTAAGGAGCTGGGTCAGATCAGGGCAGGGGTAAGGAATGGGGGGGGTGGTAGGGAGGGAAATTGATCAAAAGTTTGATCAATTTAAAATATTAAGGAGTTGCTTACAAGTCAAACATTGACTTCTTAGCATTGTTATTCCATCCAGAGAACAAAGGAAAACAAAGCAAACACATGTAATGAAAAAGAATGTAAAATGTGTCATTATGAACTGATTCATAACCTGAGTTATGAACTAGTCTCAAATCACTTCTGGTCTCAGCTTGACTTATTTCGCTAAGCATGATACGCTCTAGTTCCATCCATGTTGTCGCAAATGGCAAGATTTCGTTTCTTTTGATGGCTGCATAGTATTCCATTGTGTATATATACCACATCTTCTTGATCCATTCATCTGTTGATGGACATCTAGGTTCTTTCCATAGTTTGGCTATTGTGGACATTGCTGCTATAAACATTCGGGTGCACGTGCCCCTTTGGATCACTACGTTTGTATCTTTAGGGTAAATTCCCAGTAGTGCAATTGCTGGGTCATAGGGCAGTTCTATTTTCAACATTTTGAGGAACCTCCATGCTGTTTTCCAGAGTGGTTGCACCAGCTTGCATTCCCACCAACAGTGTAGGAGGGTTCCCCTTTCTCCGCATCCTCGCCAGCATCTGTCATTTCCTGACTTGTTGATTTTAGCCATTCTGACTGGTATGAGGTGATATCTCATTGTGGTTTTGATTTGTATTTCCCTGATGCCGAGTGAGATGGAGCACTTTTTCATGTGTCTGTTGGCCATCTGGATGTCTTCTTTGCAGAAACGTCTGTTCATGTCCTCTGCCCATTTCTTGATTGGATTATTTGTTCTTTGGGTGTTCAGTTTGTTAAGTTCTTTATAGATTTTGGACACTAGTCCTTTATCTGATATGTTGTTTGCAAATATCTTCTCCCATTCTGTCAGTTGTCTTTTGGCTTTGTTAACTGTTTCCTTTGCTGTGCAAAAGCTTTTGATTTTGATGAAATCCCAAAAGTTCATTTTTGCCCTTGCTTCCCTTGCCTTTGGCGATGTTCCTAGGAAGATGTTGCTGCGGCTGAGGTCGAAGAGGTTGCTGCCTGTGTTCTCCTCAAGGATTTTGATGGATTCCTTTCTCACATTGAGGTCCTTAATCCATTTTGAATCTATTTTTGTGTGTGGTGTAAGGAAATGGTCCAATTTCATTTTTCTGCACGTGGCTGTCCAATTTTCCCAACACCATTTATTGAACACCAGCCTAGATGGACAAGAGATTTCCCTCTAGCCACTTTTTAAACTGTCACTCAAAAACCAAAATTCCCTTAGTATCTTGTAGTTGTAACTAGGTGAGGGTATTGATGGTGGGTATCTGATCATTTGCTGGCATTCATGTGGGAGACCAAATGTTTTATTATTTTTTATAAGATTTAGATTTGTTTTTCCTTTTAGGAAATTCAGAAGGAGTTCCAGCTAACTCAATGAGGGAAGAAGCATCACGAAAATTGGCTGTGGCAGTTTACCTTGTAAACTGCAAACCAAAACCTTAGTGGTTTTCTAGAGTAACCTATTAGCTAGAAAAACAAAAGGGGGGGTGATATTTACTTTGTTGTTTTCTTCATGAGTATACCACTGAACTGGAAAAAGATCCCTGGAGGAAATTGCTTCAAAATGAACAAGAAACTCGAGTATTCTGGGATTCTCTAAACTTTGAAAAGCCCAAATTGAACCCGGCATTTGTTTTACAAAATCGCTTTCAAAGCACCAAATCAAATATGAATGAGAATTCCATCTTTTATTGAAGCGGTAGGAGATCTGATGAGGGGAACCGCTTCATAGATGCTGCCTTAACGGTCTGCCCTTCCGAAGTCTTGCAGGAAGGTGGATGGATGTTCCTTTTAGCAGATAAAGGATTTAGCAGATAAAACAGAGAACGCAAGTCACTGGTCCCCATCCGCTTCAAAACTCAAGGCTAGAATTTCACACTTCCCATACTGTTCACTGCTTCCCAGACACGGTTCTTACCAGCTGAACAATTGACAAGCTCTGGGCATGTCAGTGTGTCCCATTATCTAGTCCTCTCAAAGGACTTTTCCTCACCAGGTAAGCTCTGCCTGTCACTCTTTTCCAGAGAGAATCGCGATTCTCTGTCTCTCTCTCTCTTTCTTTTTTAAGATTTTATTTATTTATTTGACAGACTGAGATCACAAGCAGGCAGAGAGAGAGGAAGGGAAGCAGGCTCCCTGCTGAGCAGAGAGATGCGGGGCTCAATCCCAGGACCCTGGGATCATGACCTGAGCCGAAGGCAGAGGCTTAACGCTCTGAGCCACCCAGGCGCGCCCTCTGTCTCTTGAAGGAAGCTATTCTCACTCTTTTCTTGGTATATATTTAAGAATGTGAGTGGGACTGGAATAGAAATAGATTTTCTGCTTACTTACAGAAGAAAGATATATGTGTAAAAATAATCAAACAGTCCAGCAGTGTATCAAATAAAAAAAAACCACATTATTTCCCCTGACCCATCCTGGTTCCCAGTGGAATCACTGTTATTGTGGTCCTGTTGGACTTTTTTCTATGATGTGCAAATCCAAGTTGTTGATAAATCAGTATCTTAAGTCACTGATTCTCTGTTGGGATTTTAGCTCGTATTCTGGCCTTCAGGGGCCTTTGGCAACATCTAGAATCATTGTTGATTGTCCTCATTGCAGGGAGGGGAGGCTACCTCTGGCATCTAGAGGGTGGAGACCAGCCGTGCAGACCCAGACCAGAGAGTGATCTGGCCCAAGTGTCAGCCATGCCCAATTTGAGAAACCAAGTTTCAGACGAAAGTGCATTAAAGTATACAGGCAATTTTTCAACTTGTTGTTTTTGGTCCCTGCCTCATGGACATTTTCCCCAGGCCAGTCCATGTTGGTCTACTGCATTAAGAACAAGTGATTTTCTGAGTATTCCCTTGTAGGGATGTGTATACCATCATATCCACTCATCTAATCCCTTAAGATGGACTTGATCCCATGCTTAATTTATTACTCTAAAGAAAGGAGCGATAAGTATCCTAACACCGATTTCTTGATTCATGTGTTCAAGGTATTTTTGTAAAAGAAATTCCTGGATGTTGAACTGTTAATTCAAAGGGTCCATAGATTGAAATCCTGAAGAAGAACAGCTGAAATGGTCCCCAAAAAGGCTTCCCCAGTTTACAAGATGAGCCGTTACAATCACCGGTCCTCAAAATAAGAATCAGAACTCACATTTGAGAGACGAGGGTCTCTTCTTGTCAAGTTGAGAATGGACTTATTTTCAAAGGAAGGTGAATGGGTCTGAGGGAAGGTCTGGTGCCCGGACTCCCTAGAGTAGTAAAGGAGGAGGAAGAAGCAACCCGCACAGGTCTGCCTCATTTGGTCATCAAGAGGCTGACGGTTCCCAGTGCGGTCCATATTGCTGCTACCCCAGATCTCTCCTCCTGGTGTTTCCAAGGGGGAGCAAACTTCTTCTGCTCTCAGGTGACCTCTTCTAAGAGCAAAAAACAGGGAGTTGGCCCCTCCTCAGCTCTGGGACCAAGCTAACCTCCTGCCAGCACCCTCGGTGACCCCAACCTCCCTGGGCCACCGTGTAAGGAACCACGGGTTCCCCCCCAAGTTTTTTTTTTTTTTTCCTCCTCTCTGAAGTTTCCTGTTTCTTTGTATGGAACACAAGGACAAAATAAGTTCTTGAGTAAATGGTGGGAATCTTGTTTTGTCCCAGTGGAAAGCGAGGGATTCATTGCCCCGCTCCGGTTTCCATGTTGCCTTTGTTCCCCTGGCCCAGTTATCAATGCCTGGGCTTTCCCTTGCATCCTAATGAAGGACGATGAAACGGGCTAAATCTTGGGGCACCAAGCTCACACTGCAGGCTCTGACGCGCCTTGAACAAAACAAATCGGCTTCCACCAATTAAAGAACACTGGGGAATCCGGATTCGTTTGGGGTTTGGAGCGTCAGGTTTCCCACTCGCCTGTCCCGAGGACTGGGAAGAAAGAGCCCCAGATGAGGGGTTCACTTTATACTTTAGCTTCAAAGGGGCATCCGCATTTCTCATCAGAATAAGTGATTAGGAACTTTGGGGTTTTCATGGGAACCGTAACCCTGGCACAGTGGGAATGTGCCGAGGCCGTCAGTGGGTCAAGAGCACCTTTCCTGTTGCAGATGGGAGATGACGGGCTGCGGCGGGATGCGTGCAGATTGTGCTAAGAGCTCTCAGGAGCGGCGTTGTAAACATGAACTGTGTCCTGGCTTTCACACCGTTCCAAGGGCCAGTCTCAGCCTTAATTTATGGAAGACAGGAGCCTCTTTGTCTGTAGCGGGATGGTACATTCTGGGGTGAAGAGCTAAGGCTCTCTGGGCAGAGAGACCTGGGTTTGACTCTCAGCCTGACATTTACCAGCCAGATGACCTGAGCAGCCCATTTCCCTCCAGCGGGCCTCAGTTTCCCCACTTATAAAGTTCAGAAAGAGAATACCACATATTTCTCAGAGCGTGTGTGGGGAACGGAATGAAATAATCCTTACATGTAAGGCGCTGAGTTGCGTCCCGGGAGCCATTACTTTTCTTTTTGGAGTATAGTTGACGCACAATGTTTCCTTAGTTTCAGGTGTAGGACGTAGTGACTCAGTTTCTCTCTAGGTTATGCTAGACTCCCTGCCACTGTGTGCCACTCCCTGCCCTCTGTGCCGGTATCACTGGCTGTATTCTGTGCCTTTCATTCCTGTGATTTACCCATTTCCTACCTAGGAGCCTGGGTCTCCCAAGCCCCTTCGCCCTTTAGCCCATCCCCCACATCCTTCCTTCTGGCCACCACCCCTTTGTTCTCTATGTTTATAGGTTCATTTCTGCCCTTTTTTTTTTTTTTAAGATTTTATTTATTTATTTGACAGACAGAGATCACAAGGAGGCAGAGAGGCAGGCAGAGAGGGGGAAGCAGGCTCCCTGCTGAGCAGAGAGCCCGATGTGGGGCTCAATTCCAGGACTCTGGGGTCATGACCTGAGCAGAAGGCAGAGGCTTTAACCTGCTGAACCACCCAGGTGCCCTTTGTTTTTGTTAGTCATTTGTTTTGCTTTTCAGATTTCACATCTGAATGAAACTTTGTGGTATTGGTCTTTCTTGGTCTTATTTCACTTCGCATACTTCCTTTTTCGCCTCCCCTATTATGGCCATTGAAAGTTTGGCAGAAAGTAGGGGATTCTCCAGATAAGGGGTTGCGGGAACAACAACCAGTTTCTACAGACTAGATGATTATGACACACTTTTCTTGGGGTTCCAGGGTTTAGGAAAATTCTCCCCTCAACTTTCTCAGTTTCCTCCGTGAACTGCATTTTGCGGGTCATGGCCAGATACAAAATCTTGCTTACCATGGCACTTGGGTACAGGCAGGAAGGATCTGGTTTTAATAGGCAAGTAGATACTGCCCATGTCATTATCATGAGGAATCGTAGATCCCAGGAGAAGACACCCCCACTGGGCATGATGTTAGGGGAGCTTTTGTAACCAAGGCAGCCCAGAGATGGGGCTTTAAGAAAGGATGAGGGAGTAATGCCCGCGAGGGACTGGATTTGGACACTCCGTGGTGGGTTGCCCAAGCATCATGTTATCTGGTCGGCCTCCCTTTTTCTCACGGGGTTTTTCAGAAGTCCCTCATTTAACATGGGTTGGGTTATATGTCTGTCTCCTGGTGGTCATGTAGGAAACTGGTGCTCTAGACTATCACTGAGATGTTTGATTAGAGGGACATGGCACCAAAGAGAATGAGCAGATGGGCTTGAGATGGCATGAGAGGTAGAGAGATAATCCTATAGAAGAGTCCTGGGGAATCCATAGCTGTTACCAAGTACTTGATAGCCCGGAGGCTTCAGAAATTGGAGGAGCCTCAAGAAGACCATGAGCTAATGGACAGCTACCTTCTCATATGCCTCCTTACACCTAAGCCTCCCCTCTACTTCCCTCCCTAGCACAGAAATGAATCTCTGACATCCTTTGTGGTGTATTTAGAGGGATGCCATCTCATTTAGGTTAAGATCTGAAAAGCAAGAGCTATTACTGAATACAGTAGAGGCTGCCTTTATACAGTTATCAAGGAATTGGTTATTTGTTAATTCAGAGGACGCGTTGCCTTGTGGTTTGGGCCATTCCTTGCTGGGTGAGTCTGAGTCTGCCTCGACGACGTCACATTTTAGCATTAACCCTGATGGGCTCCACGGGCCTTGATTCTCTTAACAAAGCATTGCTATACCCCATTCTGGGATGCTTGGTGCTTGGTATAGGACGGGTGTGTTGGACGCGTCAGCAATCCTTTTCATTATGGACACCATCCCAGCAGATAATAAGAGGACCTGGGATGCTGCACTGTGAACTTTCCAGCCTGGCTTCTCCATGAGCTCGGGACGGAGCAGCCCTCAGACTGGCAAGGGCCAGACCCACACCGTTTTACTAAGAATTTCCTTCCACTCGCCTGCCCCTGACAGGGCCTCTTGGCTTTTGCTTTGGCAGCTGAGGTCACTGAGGCGGGACCTAACGCCCGGAGGCAGATTTTATTTTGGTTCTAGGTGAAGAGGTAATCCATTAGAGCAAGTGTAGGGTGGCTGCCACCGAGGGAAGAGGCTGGAGGGAGCAGAGAGTGGGAGAATGTGACAGCAAAGCAGAACGAACTTCTGGGGACAAACATCCCTGCCTTCACGGACTGTGAGACGGACACTAGCCCCTTGATCGAAGCTAGAGGGCCCCCCACTTTTCTCTAAAAGCTCCTGCCTCCTGGGGTTTCCACCTCCTTCTGTCACCCTGCTTCAGAAGAGGAAACCTTCCTCTCTACAAAACAGAAGACATGTCCGCTGACATCCAGGTACTGAAAACAACAGTAGTTTCTACTGTCTCGGTTCCCAGTGTAGGCCAGGCTGTGTGCTTTCTGTGACCTTGTCTCATTTCATCGTTTCAGCGTCCCCGCGGGGTAGGTACTGGGACCCTCGCCACTTGACAGATCCATCTAGCCAAACAGGGTTGAGTGTCTGGTAGGCACGAGGCCCTGGGGAAATAAGGCAGGGCTATGCAGCATATTTTTTTCCTTCTATTTGGCAGAAACATAAAACAACTCCAATATCAACCTTGGGCAAAGGTTGGGACTAAGAGGGCAAAGTCTCTTGGGACTCAGATGGGCTCAGCAGCCCATTGTCTCCATCCCCAAGGCTAAACAGAACACGATTCCTCGTTCAAGCGATTTCCAGGATTTCCATGCTGCGTAGTTCTTCTATTTTGAAAAGCTGACTATAAACGCTGGAGGGGGACATTTCCCCCAGTAGTTTAGCATTACTATCCACCTCCCACCCCATCCCCAAAAGCTGACTCAGAAACCTGAGATTAGGGGAACACTGTCACCGGGCTGGTCCTCTAGGGGGAGGGTAGTAGCTAAGTTTCTACCCGTATACGTAGGTTACTCACTTATTCCACGAGACGAGGATGTCAGGTGGATTTTTAACACAAGTAAAATGGCCAGTACTTTCTGAACATTTTTCAAAGTTGACCTGTCTCTTAGACGCAGGCAGTGTCTGCTGTCTTAGTAAGTAGGCCATCCAAACACCGGAAAAGTGGTATCCGAAAGACACAGTGTACCAGGGGCCAAGGACAATACTGATTAAGATCAAATAGCTAATTATGAGCCTTAGCCTCCAAACTGCTGCCGGATGAAGAAAGAGCAGTGTGTGCCATCCAAGCTAATTTCGCATGGATACGGTCTCATTTGCACCCACAGGGGGCTGGGTAGCATCGGGGGACAGCGTTCCATTGGCTGGAAAGAGATAAAAAGGGTTTGTGGTGGGGACTCCTGTTGGTGTCTTTATGCCTGGTGGGGGAGACCTTTGTGGAGGTGAAAGATAATGGGTTTGGCCCAAAGGCCCTACACTCAAATATAAGCTGAACAGGAAAAGTGAGGAAGAGAGGAGGCCCATCCAGGACTTGTCTCTGGCTGTTGCTCTCATGTTCGTTCAGGTTTCTAGAATGAACAAAGCCCAGTCAGAAAGTTAATGCCTTTTCCAAACTAAATGAAAATTCTGTCACAAACTGTTTCCTTGATTTTGGAGACCTGTGAGAACGGGTGTATACCAAGAGTGTGCTAAGAATTGAGACCAACAGGTCCCCATCACCCAGCCCCCAAGACCAGCTAGGTAAGGGGTCACAAATTGTGTTGACTTTGGATCTGTTTCCTTTGCCAGAATTCTCAGATAATCTTTCAGCTCTTATTAAAAAGACAAAGTAGCACCCTGATTTAGTTTTTTTTTTTTTTTTAAATCGGGGGGCTGTCTGGCTTCCACAAGTATTTCATTCCTATGCATATCCAGAAAAGAAATGTACATGTTTTGATGTGCAGTTTTGTAAATGACATCAAACCATTTCTGAAGACAAGCAGAGTATGAGTAATAGTAATTACAAGGAATCAAAATGATTTAGAAGCAGGGCAAGAACGAGCGAAAGAGAATATTCACACAAGGGTGTGAAATGGCGCTTCCACGTTTTCATCCAGTGAAATGATCGGCCTTGGCTGTCTCTGATTCTGATTTTCTGGCAGCAAAGGCCAACAGAGAAATGCCTTAGATGGTGTGGCTCTCATTGTATATTAAGTGAAAGTGAACACAAGTTCAGCAGGAGATGCAAATATGACCCATTTTATTACAACCCCTATTCCTTCCTTTCTCCTTATCTGAAGACACATGGGTGCTGGGGAAATGTCTTCCACTTCTGACTTGTAAATAACAAATGTAACCTCTTTTTATACCAAATATTTCTAAAGGCTAGATCCTTCCACCTTCTGCTGCTCCTGGAAAAATGAAGGTAGCTGGGCTTTATTACACTTGTACCATTAACATGTATGCTGCCCTGCTGGCTTCCAAACCCATACTCCTATACTTTGCTTCAGGGTTTTCTTGGGCTCCCAAAGCCCACTGGCTCATGTATGTGGGCAGACAGGAGGTGCTGAGGAACTAATGTCAACCCCATCATCCTTCCACAAACGACTGATTGCATTTGGTTAATAGCTCCTACCCCTTGATCCTTGGGTAGGGTAAGTCGGAGGCAGATTCCACTGTGTCTCTAGGAGTTTCCCAATGGCATCGACCCTCTGTGGCCCCCCGTGGTAACTTTATTGATAATGTGAACTTCCCTGTCTCACTACTATTTGTTCTTCCTGGGATTCCCACCTAAACAAGCTACTTGCATTCTCTGTCTCACAGCCTGCTTCTGGGGGAACTCAGCTTGAAGTACCTCCCAGAAATATCTCTTTGAGGGGCTGACTTCATAGAGGGCTAGTACTCAGGTCAGCTAGATCAGCATTTGGTTGTTTCTTTACAGTATGAGGTAAGCCTTGGATCAGGGCTGAATAACATATATTTGGATTGCATTGTCTGAAGGACGCTCAAAATAGGATTGTATTGTTGATTTTAGAAGATCCAGTGTTAGACCTGAGAATCGAAATCTTGCTCTTTCTTTAACGAGCGTGCTCTCTCTCTCTCTCAGTCTCTCTCAGTCTCTCTCTCTCTCTCTCTCTCTCTCTCACACACACACACACACGCCCACAAGTGTGTGTGCATAAGAACCGGCCCAGCTCTTTATTGGATGGAGTGGCAGACGTGAGTGGAGACTCCAGTGGTGTTTGTGAAGACAGCCCATAATATTTCCTGAAAGACTTGGAATCTTCTGAAGGAGTTGAGCAAACTCTGCCGCCTAGCATTTTGCAGACACGGGTTAGAAAGTGTGTGGTCCCAACCTGAGGAAATATTCCTGGGCCTTCACTAATGGTCTCTTCTTTCGTAGTCATGCCCTTGATCAACTGCGATAATGAAGGGGATGGGAAGGTGGTCCACTTCCTAAATTAGGGATAAAGAGCGTGGACTTCCTTTTGTCATAGCCGGCATAATTGACTGACCAGAGAGCACAAAATAGTGGAGTTATTTGTGTGTACCGAAGAACCGCGTTTCCTAGAAATGTCTCCACATTATCTTGACATACTCTCAGATGTCTCCATCATCATCATACCCATTCCCGGTAGACCTTCTGGACCTGCTCAGCTCGCCTCCCTTCTATCCAGTAGGCATCTTAGTGTACCTGTCAGGGGAGAGAAAGATGTAACTTTTCTTGCTTTATGTCAGTTTCAATCCAAGTCTAAGATCCATAATTCGGACTTGTGAGAAGTTCGGTCTGTTGTTGTTGGGGCCTCCTCTGTATTTTCGGGTTGTAAAACCGATGCTGGTTTTACCCAGACAGCACCAAATCTTCACCTGGTGGATTCTGGGTACGCGCTGGTTAGCCTGGAGAAGCTTGGTGTCACAGAGCGCCTGATCCCTGCTGGGGTGGGGTGGGGCTGGCCAGCAGCCAGAGCACTGTGGAGGCTGCAGGCTCTTCGGATGAGATCTGATCTCTTTAGATGCCCCAGCAATCATCCTTGTCAGGATCTTCCAGGAGCCAAAAGGCATGCAGAGCTTCATGCCCGGGACCGAGAAGACCGCTCTTCTGGTGTCTTGTCACCCTGCCCACCCCCATCAGGAGTGCCACCATGGAGAGGCCCAAGGGGCCCTGAAGCCCAGGGTTAAGAAAATAGCACTGTCCTTGCTTAGTTTGTTCCCCAGGCCAGTCACTGAGCCAAGCTTTTGGGCCCAAATGGTTTCTGAAAGGAGGTTCAAGATTAACCAGTGAGGGAGTTGGGGAAGCAAGATGGGAAAGAGGAGGAAACCAAGCAAGAGTGATTTCGACTCAACTCCCAGACTCAGTCCAATCCGGGGCAGGGTGCTGGGGAGTGTCAACGATGCCTTGAGGAACAGGAGTTGAGCTATTTATACACCTTTCTGTCGTCATCTGTGGGCAACCCTGGGGTGGGTATGAGGGGATGGACATCTTGGCATCTTTCAGCTCTTCATATAGGCAAGGTGGTGCCCATGCCCAAGGCCAGTCTTCGAAGGTGGCAGGTGCCAGGTTCATGTGTAGAAGCTGACCTGGGGAAAGGATATGGATGGGGCACCAATAGCTTTCACTACAAGGGCCATCTCGAAGCTCCCAGATATCTTTCAGTAAAGTGGCATCACAGCCAACCACCTCATCTTGTCACCTTGAGAAAAAAAGACAGCTAGAGAGTTGTTTTTTAAGTGTTTATTGGAAACAAGAATGCACCCCCCAAGTACTGTTTCTGTTCATGAGAGGGCGTGTAAAGGCGTGCGAAGCTTAATGTGTTGATGTCCCCGGGCTGGGTCCTGAAAGGACCAGGGCAATGTGCTATTATTATTAACCCTGGAATATTTTACTTAGCAAAGCAGCAGCTGGGTTCTCCTTCAGGCCAGGGGTGCAGCTCCTTAACATACCCACTTGGCTTTGTGTGAAAACGTCTATCCTGCTGCGGAGAAAGGAAGCATGAAGCCCTTGAAAAATCAGATAGAAAGGAATCAAGGATCTGTTTAATGGGGAGACACAAAGGATTCTAAAAAGAGAACCCACAGGGGGAATAGAGAGTTTTTGAAATCTAACCCTGGGGAGCAGGCTTCGATGAGATGCAGGTGGTCTGAGGACCCAGCAGGTCAGCATCTAAACTGGGAGAGATGCGGCGCCTGGGTGGCTCAGTGGGTTAAGCCTCTGTCTTTGGCTCAGGTCATGATCTCAGGGTCCTGGGATGGAGCCCCACATTGGGCTCTCTTCTTGGTGGGGAGCCTGCTTTCCCCACTCTCTCTCTGCCTGCCTGTGATCTCTGTCAAATAAAAAAAATAAAATAAAATAAACGGGAGAGGAAGAGATGTGCAGAGGAAGTCTTAGAATACTGTTCAAAAGCATCCTTGGAGAGCGCACAGCTTTGGCAAGTACGAGAAATAAATGAGAGGGAAGAGGTATGATGCCTGGTGGAGGTTTGATACAAGAATACAATTTTAAGGCTTCATTTTGCAGGATTAAGAGAGATGAGTGTTCAGAGACTGTGGCTGATACTCGGAAGTCTAAGTCAACACCCTGAGTCCAGGTCTGGAAGCCCATCATGCATAGGCATTACCAAGAGGCCAGAAAAGAGAGTGGAATCTTTGATTTATTTAATTGATTGATTGATTGATTTTTAAAGTATAGAAATTTATTTTCTCACAGTTCTGGAGGCTGAAAGCCTGAGATTAGGGTGCCAGCGTGGTTAGTTTTTCTGGTGAGAACTCTCTTCTTCTTCTTCTTCTTTTTTTTTTTTTTAAATTTCTTTTCAGTGTTCCAGAATTCATTATTTGTTTTATATCCAAATAGACTCAATAATAGGACTTTAGATTTCCTTGTGGGTTTTTCTTTAAGGTCTATGAATTTGGGGAATTGATTTTTTTTAAAGGCTTATTTATTTTTATTTTAGAGAGAGAGAACGTATGAGCTGGGGTAGGTAGGTGGGCAGAGGGAGAAGGAAAGAGGATCCTCAAGCCGATTCAGTGAGGAACCTGGCACAGGGCTCAATCCCAGGACCCAGAGATCATGACCTGAGCTGAAATAAAGAGTCAGACACCTAACACTGAGCCACCCAGGCACCCCAAGGAATTGATTTTTTTTTTTAAGATTTTATTTATTTGGCAGAGAGAGAGAGAGCACAAGTAGGCAGGCAGGCAGAGAGAGAGGGAAGCAGGTCCCCGCTGAGCAGAGAGCCCAACTTGGGGCTCCATCCCAGGACCCTGAGTTCACGACCCAAGCCAAAGGGAGAGGCTCAGCCCTCCGAGCCACCCAGGTGCCCTGAGGAATTGATTTTTTTTTTTAAAGATTTTATTTATTTATTTGACAGAGAGAAGTCACAAGTAGATGGAGAGGCAGGCAGAGAGAGAGAGAGGGAAGCAGGCTCCCCGCTGAGCAGAGAGCCCGATGCGGGACTCAATCCCAGGACCCCGAGATCATGACCCGAGCCGAAGGCAGCGGCCCAACCCACCAAACCACCCAGGTGCCCCCGAGGAATTGATTTTTAAAAGAAGTTGGGTGTTTTGTAAATAAAGGCAAACAGGGGTAAAGGAGACTACGTGTTATGTAAATTATTCCTCAAAACCAGCCCAGCCTGCTAAGTGTTATTATCCTGTTTTACAGACCAGAAAAGCAAGGTTTGGAGAATTATGTAAGTTTCCCATGCTCTGGTTCATTAAGTGGAAGAATGAATGCATTTTACCCTTTACCCCTCCCATGACCTACTGTGTACTTATTCTGGACACTGGGTACCATATAATTATTTGAACCTGTGTCTTCTGATTCTGGCAGCCCTTCTTTGTCCCCCAGAGTCTAGTGAAAGAGCTCATTCCCATCAGAGCTGGAGAGAAGTTGGATTACTCTATGATGATGGTAATGAGATGCCCACAGTGTGGAGGGTATGGGAACGTCAAAAACCGAGCATAGCAGACTGAAGGCTAGGTTTATGGGCTGAGCAGGGAGGACCCAAACCATTTTGACTGCTACTTTAAAAAATGAAAATAACAAACAACCACAAAAACAATAAACAACAAAATTTTATGGTTACATGTTCTGATTATCAAACAGGGGGAAAAAAGTATAAAGAGGCAAAAATCATTTTGATGTTACAAGCCAGAGATAATGACTATAATTATCTCAAAGTATGTTTCTCCCCGTCCATTTTTCCCCCAGCTTTGGCAGCTTAAAATTTTTTTTCTCTGATTTTGGCTTTTAGCAGTTTTGGGTAATAGGTCTCTGTGTGGTTTTCTTCACATTTCCCTGTCTTGGGATCTGTAGGCAGATGTCTTTTATCAGTTGGGGAGACTTTTTCTGCTGGTTTTACTCCATTCCTTTTGCCTGGAATGTCAGGACATGCTTTTATTAACCTTCTCACTGTTTCTTTACATTTTCCACTTTTTTAACTCTTGGGCTTCATTCTGAATTCTTTCTTGTAAGTTATGTTTCCATCTATTAATATGCATGAGCTGTATCTGATTTGCTGTTCTCCTTACCCACTGAGCTTTACATTTCTGCCATTGTCACATTGCAATTCTAGATTGCTCCTTTGGTTAGTTTCTAAGGTTTCTAGTGTTCTACTGAAGTTCTCAGTTTTCTGTTTTATTTCCTTGAGCATGCTCAGCACGTTTAAGTAAAGTAGTGTCTGACAATGATAGCATCTGAATCCTTCCTAAATCTCTTTCTGTGTTTCTCTTAAATTTTAGCCATATTGGGTTTTTTTTGTTTTTTTTTTTTTTTTTAAGATTTTGTTTCTAAGTAATCTCTACACTTAATGTGAGACTAGAATTAAGAATCCTGAGCTCAGAATCCCATGCCCCTGTGACTGAGCCGGCCAGGTGCCCCAGCCGCATAGCCTTATATTCCATTGGACCCCAACTCAGAAGCATCATTTGGCACTAGGAAGCAATAACTCAAAATCAAATAACAGTTTTCCATTCTGAGATCTCATTAAGTTTAGGGTGCACTGTTGGTTTAATCATAACATCTCTGAGAGTTGGAAATAAAGACGTGCTACGTGAAATGTACACACATGACCTGATTTCAGACATGTCTCATTAAAAAAGAGTAGGCATCTAAGAATTCTAGAAAGAGGGCAGAATTCCCCAGCCTTGGGCAGACTTGTTTACACATCCTGACTCAGTTTCTCTTTAAGTTTCCTTTTAAAACCTCATCAGGGAGAAAGACCAGATAACCTGAATTGTCCTAAGGCTTTGTTACCTCCAAAGGCTTGCAAACTCTCCAGCGTTCCTGCTGGTTAAACCCATATTAAACGCAGTTAGCAACAGGATCCTCAGGAATTCTGCACTTAGGAAACATGGGGCAGGAGCCTAGAGGAGCACAGAGTCCTTACTTCCAAAAGAAGGAAAGCCCACCTCTCAGGCTCACAGTAGAAGGGATTGCTTACCTTCTGCTGAGGCCAGCGTGGCTGGAGTGTAGTTCATTCTCTTTCAGTATTTCAGGACTGGCCTTGAGTATCACCAGAATTTTTCTTAGCCATGAGCTCTGACAAATAAAACTCAAAATGGAGGAGGAACTCGGCTTGCATTGCACAGAGTATAGCTCTTTTTGAGGTTAACTGACCATAGAGTCTAGCACTGCTCGGTCCAGGCAGCAGGCAGGGTCTGTGGCCAAGGGAAGCCAGCAGCCCCTGGGCCAGCAGACGGCCACTTCTCAATGGTGGCTGATTATTGCCATGTGGCCATACAGACCCAGGGTTTCCAGATCTGAATTTTTTCAGAAGCCAGTAATAAAGATTTTTATGAGCCATCTCCTGGTTTTGATGTTGGCAGTGAATTCCATTTTCTAAAACTTGCAGGTATGACACACCATGTTTCTGAGGTGGTTGTAGCTGTGGGCTCCGGCTACTTGTTTCTGGGCTACGTGTTCAGTATTCAGTGAGCCTCTGCCTAAGAAGGTAGTCCAGGGGCACCTGGGTGGCTCTGTCGGTTAAGCGACTGATTCTTGGTTTTGACACAGGCCGTGATCTCAGGGTCGTGAGATTGAGCCTGATGTGTAGGGCTCCATGCTTAGCACGGAGTCTGCTTGAGATTCTCTCTCTCCCTCTCCCTCTGCTCCTCTTCCCACTCATGCGCTTGTTCTCTCTCTCTAAAATGAATAAATAAAATCTGTTCTCAAAAAAGAAGGTAGTCCCATCACTGAAGCAATATGGAAGGCTTTCTCCTTTCTCTGCCTCTCCCCCCACCCCCACATCATAGAAGTTTTTCTGGAAATACAAGCACTGGGCTTTCTCAGTACACTTGAAATTTCAAAAAGTGCATTGCCCTCCCTCGGCCATTTGGTATTTTGGAAGACTCCCTCAGTGAAGTCCATTTTTTACAATTAAAATGGGGTTCTGGAGTTTTCTCCCACTGTGGAAACTGCTCATATTAAGTAGCCCCAAAGCACATAGGATATCACTGAAATCATCGGCCACATGGTCTGTGGGCAATCATAGAGTAGACAAACCAGTAATTTGGTTAATATCAGCAACCTTGCCAAGTTGCCCATGGGGAAATTTACTAATTTTTAGTTCTCAGATATTTTAGAAATGTTATATGGATGGAGATTCTTTTCTTGTCTGGAGGCAAGCACACACGTTGCTTAAAAGGTAACCGGGCATTTATGGGAAGAAAAGCATGTCAGAAGCACGATCACATTGCTTGGGGACTGTTTCACAGGGATGAGACTGTATTTTAGAAGAAATGATTTAAAAGAGACCAGGGAGACTGACAGCAATTGGTACCCAAATGCAGTAATTAATGACTGAATTCCTCAGGGGTCCTACTCTGTGTCCTTAGGGTGTGATAGTCACCATTGTGCCATAATCCATTTGAGAAAAATATGTTATCCGATCGAATCTTTTTTATAAAGATTTTATTTATTTATTTGACAGAGAGAGAGATCACAAGTAGGTAGAGAGGCAAGCAGAGGGGCGGGGGGGTGGGGGGAGGGAAGCAGGCTCCCTGCTGAGCAGAGAGTTGGTTGTGGGGCTTGATCCCAGGACCCTGGGATCTGACCTGAGCTGAAGGCAGAGGCTTAACCCACTGAGCCACCCAGGTGACCTATCTGAGGGAATCTTTCCAGGATTTGTCTAGTATCCTGTTCAGTGCGCAGAATAGCAGGTGTTGCCTCTTCTACTTTGTGTGACTGTCCAACCTGAGTTAGAGAATAGAAATGCCTTTGGGGGGCACCTGGGTGGCTCAGTTGGTTAAGCATTTGAATCTTGATTTCAGCTCAGGTCATGATCTCAGGGTGATGGGATCGAGCCCCGGATCAGGCTCCATACTCAGCATGGCATCTGCTTGAACTTCTCCCTCTCCTGCCCATCCCTGCACTCTAATGTCTCTCTCTCAAATAAATCTTTCTTTCTTTTAAAAAATAAATGTCTTTGTAATGAATATTGTTAAACATTTAGAAGGAAAGTGTGTGTACTTGGAGATCAGGGGAACTTCTTCGTATCTCTGAATTTCTATCATCTGGTTTTTTTTTTTTTTAAGATTTTACTTATTTATTTGACAGAGAGACACAGTGAGAGAGGGAACACAAGCAGGGGGAGTGGCAGAGGGAGGGGGAGAATCAGGCTTCCTGCAGATCAGGGATCGTGATGCAGGGCCCAATCCCAGGACCTGGGATCATGACCTGAGCCGAAGGCAGACGCCTAATGACTGAGCCACACGGGTGCCCCTCTATCATCTGGTATTTTTGAACTATACCTTTCAGCACACTTGTGTCCCTGAAAATGAAACATAAAATCTAAATTCATTTTGTCTATGCAGCCTTGTCTCTAGTAAATTCTGCTTTCTGGGTACAACACAAATAGGAAACTGAGGACTCTAGTTTAATTGCCCCAGCTTTAGGGAATGAAAGAGATAATACAATGACACTGGAAAATAATCATCCCTGTGTACTGATTGTAAAATCTAAGTGTGATGTTTTTGCTGTCCAGGCCTGCCCAGCTCCCACAGCTCCAGAAAGAAATGAACAAGACCACAGGAGAGCTAGTTGTGTTGAATTTATTTATATGGGGAACGAAATACTTCTTGATTTAAGAATAGATTGTTAAAACAAGGGGAGGACATGTCTAACACATACATTTTCTGTTACGAGTTTTTTCTTGCTGATTCCTCTGGGCACCATCGCTGGCAGGCTCCACATCGCTGCATTTTTAATTCAGTGAAACATGAAAAGATCCGGTTCTAAAATGGAATGCTTCACACTTTTAATAGTTCTTTATTTCTCTCCCTTTTATTTTCTCTTTTAGTCCTTGAAGAAAGTAACTGCTCAGACCCTGGGGGTCCAGTTAATGGGTACAAGAAGGTAACAGGAGGCCCTGGGCTTATCAACGGGCGCTATGCCAAAGTTGGCACAGTCGTGTCCTTCTTTTGTAATAACTCATACGTTCTTAGCGGCAATGAGAAGAGAACTTGCCAGCAGGATGGAGAGTGGTCAGGGAAACAGCCCATCTGCATAAAAGGTAACGAACGAGTATTTGTGACATAGATGGAGTTGTTGGACCTCTTGGAAGCTCCCTACCTGTGTGTGAGCCCCTGAAAAAGATACCATTCCCTCTTGGGTTCTCACTGGAACCATCTATGACTCTAGGTGGAAAGCCATCCCTGAAAACATATGCTTCTCTTTTGGACCTCCGGAAGACCTGCTTCTCCTAACCACAGCTTCTCGCTGTGATCAAGAAGAGTTAGAAAATTATCAGAGCAGTTTAGGAAAGATGACAGGGCTGGGTTTTATCTATGTAAACCCAAGGTCAAAACCGAGGCCATCAGTGGGGTCCAATATAGCTACATTTATCTACTCTCTATGAAATAGGAAGTTGGCACAGGAAATAAAAGAACAAAACAAGCACAATATCCCTGCCAACCTGTGTGGCGGGAGGTTTAAGATGTTAACATAAAGAAAAACATCTTACTAAGATGGCAAGACCTCCAGCATTCAAGGCCGAGTTAAGGAAATGAGCAGTGTGTGTTGAGAGAAAGGAACGGTCACTGTTGCTTGAAATAGGACAGTTGTATGCGGCCTGAGGGGGGGCAAGCCAATCTGGGAGGCGGGGAAGTGTTCACAAGAGGTGCAGAGCCGCTGGGACTATGTTCCTGTCACAGAAGACAAAGGAAAACAAAAGGTATAGGCAGAAGTGAAAGGATCATGGTAAACTCAAAGTAGGGCCAACAGGGATTCTGGGAAGTAGATTGAAAAGGTTGGTTTGGGACCAGAAAACATGGAACGTTGTATAGAGAACCTTCAAACTTACCCCTTTGGTGGTAGGGATGCATAGTTTCTTTCTGAACCGGGTCAACAGCCCCTGTATTTGGGGGGCAGGTCACAATTATCTGGCTGTTTCCTAGGAAGAAAAGCATGTCCTTGGCCTAGATTACCCAGATAATTGCCTTAATCCTCCACTTTCCCTTCTGGGTGTTTGTCAACAACCCAAGTCATGGGAAAAGAAATGAAAGAGGAAGGTTTGTGAAAGGAATAAATCACTTTAGACTTTAGCCAGAAGCGACCTTCCTCCTCACCAATACAGACTCCGATTCTTGATTTCATTAAGTATGGAAACGGTGTTTCATATGTCCTTGGAGATTTTTGTCAACTCTTCTCTTACAAATTAATAACAACCAAAGTTCTCTAGTTTGCTAATTAGATGAATGTTGGCCGCTTGATTGGGAAAGTGAAGAAAGAGACACTTCAGCAAAATTAAGCCTGGGCTTTGAGGTGCCCTCAAGTGATCATTAGGAGCCTCCATTTCAGAGGAAGGAACTAGAGGAATCAGCTACCCAAGACTACCCAAGATGACGCTGCCATCTGGTCTTAAATGAGAGCCTTGTAGTTCCCTGTGTTGGGCTCTATTTTAGAACCTTCATTTTTGATCGTGACTCCACCTTCCATCAAGTTCACCGATGCCATTTGTGGGAACAGATAGTCCCAATCTAATGACAGCCAAGGTTTCACCTCACCCGGGTGGAGTGGCTTTTCAGAAGTGCATCTCCCATGGGCGTTGTTCAGAGGGAATTGTCAATTTTGATGAAAGGCAGCGAGTTCTTTTGCTAGGGAGCTTTCCACACCCACTGGCGTACCTCCCCTCTGAGACCTCTGGGGGGTGTCCAGAAAGGGCGGTCAGGGATGAATCTGAGCCGAATAAACGTGAGCAGTTAATATGGCAAAAGCTGATGCCCTCTTGTCTCCTTCATTCTAGCCTGCCGAGAACCAAAGATCTCAGACCTGGTGAGACGCAGAGTTCTTCCCATGCAGGTTCAATCAAGGTGAGGTCGAAACACCTGAGCTCTGGCTCCAGGGTGAACGCCTTGAGTGTGTCCCCTCCCACCCCTTTTCCCCCACTTGTGTTTGGCCAAAGACAGTCCGGGGTTTCTTAGGGACACTCAGTGCTGACTGCTCATGAAAGAATAGGGCCTGTTAGAGAGAGGCTGATGAGCCAGCTGCCTTTGGCCAAGAGGTAGCAACTGCTGAAACATGGACACGGTTCACGGGATCGTGGGAAAGTAGGTGGCTGGTGGGACTCGAGACTTGAAGATGATCCTTGAGGAACCGGGTTTTAACACTTGAGTCTTCCTGAAATTGCTCTGTGTTTACTAGGGCAGCTTCTAGGGAGATGGCCTTCCTGCCCCGTGCAATCAGCTATGGCTCAGGAAGATGTTGGTGGTAATCAACCAGATGAGGCAGGTCGCTGACCCCAAGAACTAGAGACAAATGACTACCTCTGATGAGGGAGGAGAGCCCTCAGATATGCCTGCCCAGACTTCCTCCTGGGAAGACAGAGGTGGGGACCACTGTGGGGGCAGAGAATTGGCCCAGTTCTATGTCTTCTCTCCTCATTTTGTAGAAGAAACTATTCTCACCTCATCTCCTACTTCTCTCTTCCTCACCCTCTACTCTGGCCCCACAGGCGGACCAACTTGTCCCCTCCCCTTCCCCCCACAACGCTGCTTCAGAGCCTTGGCCCTTCTGTCCAGACCCCACTTCCGCTGCATGTCCGGGAGGTTTAAAGCCTCGCTCTGTCTGCTCCCTGCTCAGTGTCTGCCTGGCAGAGAGACCTTTTCTGACCATCCTTTGGAAAACAAGAACCACCCCCAAATGTTGTAGTACCGGTTAATGTTTTCTCCTTTTACACTTCATATAAAAAACAAAGCCATCATCAACCTCAGAGAATCGATCAATAAAAGGAAGGACAGTAATTCCACCCGATGCTGACTGCAGAGCTGTCTTCTGGGCTCTCGTATTTGGTGAGCTTTAGGTCTCAGATTCGCTCTCAGCCCTACCTGTCGTCTTACCTACGGGTTTTTGTTGTTGTTCAATTTCTATCTCTACCTAACCTCACCAAAATAAATGTGTAAAAGTTATAAGTGCAGGAACGTTTTCTGTTTTGTTCATGTTCAAGTTCGGGGCCAAGAGCAATGCTTGCTGCAGAGGAGTCACCCCCCCCCAAAAACACAACCACCCCAAACAGTGAATGAATGAATGAATGAATGAATGAACGGGTTTGACAAATAATGGCTCGAGACCGGGAGTGGGCTCTCTTAAGCACTGTATTTAGTATTCTTTGGCAAGTTCTTGATCTTGCTAAGCCTTTAGTCTCCTCTTTTGAAAACTAAGGGCAATCCCGATAACGCCCATCTCTGGGGATTGCTGTAGGGATTAGATACGGCAGGCGGAGCAAGCTAGCACTTACCACGTGTTTGCTACATGCCCGTTCCTCCTCTGAGTGCTTGGCAACTGTTTGCTCGTTTAATCTTTCCTGCAGCCTCTGAGGTAGGTACTATTATTGCCATTTCCTGGTAGGGTTTCTTACCAATTTTAGTACAGATGGGTAAAGTGAGGCTTGGAGAAATTCATTAACTCATCCAGATCACATTGCGGACTGTAGATCCAGGATGCGAATCCGGATCTTCATAGTGTTCAGGGTCTTAGGCACTAAGCTGCTGCCCAGCCCAATGGAAAGGCTTCAGCAGAACACTTGCACAAGTGAACAGCTGTGAGTAGCAGCTTTTGCTTTCAAGAATGGTCACAATGAATCCCAGTGATTAGAACCGACCCCAGCCAAGTGACCTGAAATACTCCTAAAGCAGGATATTCATCAATCTCTTACCTTTCCCTTGGATATGTCCTTCTATCTCTGTTCCTCCCATTTCAGGCAGGGCATTTCCTTGGGAACAGTGACAGTGGAATACAAATTCCATCTTTTCCTGATCTTTATAATTTACCTGGAGCTGGACTCCTCACTAAGTGGGATGAACCTGTTCTTTCCAACAACACATCTTGTAGAGGAGCCCCTGAACCACTAAAAGACCACTGCACTTTGCATTTAAAAAAATTTTTTTAAATTTATTTAAAAAATAAATTTAGTAACAGTAACAGTATTCGTTGTTTTTGCACCACACCCAGTGCTCCATGCAATCCGTGCCCTCTCTAATACCCACCATCTGGTTCCCCCAACCTCCCACCCCCCGCCCCTTCAAAACCCTCAGATTGTTTTTCAGAGTCCATAGTCTCTCATGGTTCACCTCCCCTTCCAATTTCCCTCAACTCCCTTCTCCTCTCCATCTCCCCTTGTCCTCCATGCTATTGGTTATGCTCCACAAATAAGTGAAACCATATGATAATTGACTCTCTCTGCTTGGCAGATTTCACTCAGCATAATCTCTTCCAGTCCCATCCGTGTTGCTACAAAAGTTGGGTATTCGTCCTTTCTGATGGAAGCATAATACTCCATAGTGTATATGGACCACATCTTCCTTATCCATTCGTCCATTGAAGGGCATCTTGGTTCTTTCCACAGTTTGGTGACCGTGGCCATTGCTGCTATAAACATTGGGGTACAGATGGCCCTTCTTTTCACTACATCTGTATCTTTGGGGTAGATACCCAGTAGTGCAATGGCAGGGTCATAGGGAAGCTCTATTTTTAATTTCTTGAGGAATCTCCACACTGTTCTCCAAAGGGGCATTTTTAAAGCAATTGTAATGGGAGGCTAGGTGATAAGATGCCAGGTGGCTCACATGGATGAAAAAGCAAGCCTATAACTTGGTTTTAAGGATCCTTCTGGAAGACAGGCTGCTGGAATGTGGATATACCTATCTCCAGCAGCCTGGTCACCCAAGGACCACAAAAGGCAGTGTAGTCTTTCAACAGATGGACCAAAAGATGAGCTAGCTGGTTTGCCAGTTCGGAAGCTCCTTGAACCGCAGACCTTGTTATAAACACAAGCTAAAGATTCATTGAATGAAATCAATGTGGATGGAACGTTTGCTCTGAGGGAAGCACTGAACAGACTCATCAAATAGATTTCTTACGATGACATCAGACGGCACGGTAGAGACACCAGGTTGTGAATCCTAATTGTTAAGTGCTGCCTTGAGGACCATCTTAAGCTTCCTGTGTGCCCATCTCTAGTCCCGCTTCCCCCTCCGGGCTTCCTTTCCCCATTCATTAAACAGAGATGAACACATTGTTTCCTAGAGGAATTCTAACTTCTCAGTTAGTGGTCGTTAGGCGCTGATATAAAATGAACGCAGGCTGTCCAAGGGGTGTATGTCTCCCCCAAGAATCCCGGAGGGGTCTCTGGGGGCTTCAGCTTTCAGTGCTCATTTGAAAGGCCTTTTCACATTTACACACAATGCTCTGAATTTCTGCCAATCAGTGTGCTCTGAGAAAGCCCTACTCTCTGAGGTGTACTAATTACAGACGCTGATTGCTAAATCAAGCTACTGTATCCACACAGTTTAGTTCAAGTCAATTCGTGATATTGCTCCATTATGATAATGTCTGGAGAAAAAAGACTCCCAGCTTCAGATGGATTTCCTTTCCTGTTTAAATCACAGTTAATTTTTCTCTGTACGCCTGTATCGCTTACCCTGGGACAGCAGCCCTTATGTGGGATAGTATTCCCTGGTTAAAATCCTAGATAGCTGGAGGCATGCCAGAAATGGAAATAGAGGCACGGAATGAAGGTGGAGGGGCGCGAGAGAATTTACTCGGTGGTAGAGGGGAAGTGTGTGTGCGCATGTGCCTCAGAGAGAGAGAGAGAGAGAGAGAGATGGCCAGGACGGGGAGTAGGGGTGGGGGCAGGAGGTACAGAGATCCGCAGAGGAGAGATAGCCGTATTTTTTTCTGCCATGATCAGATGTCTGCCAGGGCTTGGCACGTACGCTACAGGGCCACGGTGACTGTCTGTTGCCCTCTCTCTCTGGGCCCTGGGTCCCCATGTAGGCAGACGCCTTTACACCAGCTCTACTCGGCATCCTTCAGCAAGCAGAAACTGCAGGGAGCCCCCACCAAGAAGCCCGCCCTTCCCTTTGGAGACCTGCCGCCCGGGTTCCAGCATCTGCACACCCAGCTCCAGTACGAGTGCCTCTCGCCTTTCTACCGCCGCCTGGGCAGCAGCCGCAGGACGTGCCTGAAGACCGGGAAGTGGAGCGGGCGAGCCCCATCCTGTGTCCCCAGTGAGTCAGGGCTCCTCCCGGGACAGGGGCCGGGGTGGCGTCTGTCCTAAGCTTCCTCGGCCAGTGGGCCTCCAGCTAATTCCGTAGCTTGGTTATGTCTGATAGTCCAGAGCTGGAGCTTCCTTCCCTTGGCACAGACTTCTAACTCAGGAGAAACTGACTCTTTAGGTCTTTGATGAATTTTTTTGGAGGGGCCATACTTCCTTGTGGATCGTTATTTTTTATTTATTTTTTTTAAAGATTTTAGGTGTTAATTTGAGAGAGAGAGAGAGAGAGAGAGAGAGCCCCCATGCAGGGGAGTGGCAGAGAGAGAGAACCATAATGAAGCCCCAAGTGGGGGAAGGGTTAATGACATCAGAAGACTTCTACTTAGGCGGTCTTGGATACCCTGTCCGAGCCTGTTTTCATGCTTACCATCCCATGGTACTCAATAGGCAGTTATTGATTAGGCGATGTGGTGTTGAGCATCCATATGATTATGGTGATAATGACTAAAGTAATGCGTGGAGGACTCTGGAAAAGGGTCTTGCACATACCAAGTTCTACCTTCCCCACCCACTTTGTCAAAGGACAGCAGTATGGCTTAATTCTTTGTGGTCAAGTTTATCACAATAGGCATCATATTTTAAGTCTGTTTGCATAGATCCTCATCCAGTCTCCGCAAAAACCCTATGAGACAGATGCGATGATTAGACCCATTTTGCAGGCAAGAAGACTGACGCTTTAAGAGATCTGGCAATTTGCCCAAGGTCCTACTGATAGGAAGAGCCTAGGATCCCAAGCCTTCCGTCTTAACTTCAGACTTCATAGCCAACCATGTCAAGGTGGCTGATGACTACACAGTGGTCACGACACCTGTGGACCCACCTTTCCAAATCTGTGTTCTCTGGGTTGCGCAACACATTCCCCTTTGCATGGAAAGGTCCGAGTTGATCTTACTGAGCTGGTGTTTCTCCACAGTCTGTGGGAAAACAGAGAACGTCACTGCTTCCAAGAGCCCGGGACTGCGCTGGCCGTGGCAGGCGGCCATCTACAGGAGGGCCAGCGGGGTACACGGTGGCAGCCTGCACAAGGACACGTGGTTCCTGGTCTGCAGCGGCGCCCTGGTGAATGAGCGCACCGTGGTGGTGGCTGCCCACTGCGTAACCGAACTGGGGAAGGTCACCATGATCAAGACAGCAGACCTCAAAGTTGTCCTAGGGAAATTCTACCGGGATGATGACCGAGATGAGAAGACCATCCAGAACTTACGGGTAAGAGAGGGCTGTAACCTGGAAACCAGGTGTTGGCTCAGCAAACTCCGGGGGGCAGGGGGAGGGGTGTCAGTGGCAGGGTAGGGGCAGTGGCTGCTTCCGTCCTGACGCCTTAGCACATTAGCACCCAGTCCAGAGCCTGGCAGGGAGCAGGCGCCCAGTATTTCACATACATACTAGAAAGGCACATCTAGAAAGACTACGGAGTCTTTTTTTCCTTTCGTTTTCAAAATAAGATTTTATCATCTATCACTGTGGTCATCAAAAGTTAATCTCCTATTCTGTTTAGGGCATTGTACAAGGTAGGCTTTGAGGACTTAGAAAGGTTTTATCCAAGATACTCCTAAGCAATCTTTAATATTCCTCTGTCTTCTCTGCCTATCTCCCTCCCCCTCTCTCCTCCGTCCACCTACCCACCCTCCTCTCTCTCTGTCCACCCATCTGTCCATCTCTCTGCTCATTGTTGAGCTCCCACAGAATGCCATTCACAGGAATGGATACAAAACTGAGTAAGGCATAGAAAAAGGCACGGTCTTTGCCCTGAAGAGTCCACAGGCCAGTGAAGAGACAGACCAGCATATTGTGATTAGTTTGACACAAAAGAAGCCCTGAGGAAATGTACCCAAATATACTTGAAGTAATAGAACCTGCGCATAAAAATGTTAGACTGTATCATACATGTGAGCTCCTAGAGGCCCCCATCAAAGACAATGATCAGCAAGGGTTGGGACAATCAGCAAAGACAGTGGAAAAGTCTTGTGGAACATTCTGGGTGTGGCTTTGTTTACCTGGAGCCAGAGGTTGCAATCTGGTAGTCTTTTAGGGGCTTGTGTTTGCATAATGCTAGCACACATTTTTTTTTTAACCAGTTATTTGCCAACATTTAAAAATCAGGAGGTTCAGATGAAGATCTGGAATCTCTTTTTTGAGAAAGTCAGAAAGTCGGCCCCCTCTTGGCCTGGCAGTGGCCAGCGGAGCCCAGTGGCCACTACCCACTTCGGATGGGCTAGGCACCCCTATTCTCAGCAGCCCCATCTGCCACCCCACTTAGTTAACACCATCTGCCAGGCGGCAGTGGGCATTTCACTCCACAATCCCCCAAATAAAGCCGTTATTTTCTATGATCCCTGAAGCAAAGTCTCTCCAAATCTTTGTAGCTGTCCCCAAGACACTTTGTCCCGGTAATTGAGCCCCAGGGCTTGCCTCTTATTCCCTGTGTGGTGGAGGGCTCACCACTGCCGTCCGTCTCTTGCATTTGTAGATTTCCGCAGTCATTCTGCATCCCAACTACGACCCCATCCTGCTGGACACGGACATCGCCATCCTGAAGCTCCTGGACAAGGCTCGCGTCAGCACCCGCGTCCAGCCCATCTGCCTGGCGGCCCCACGGGACCTGAGTGCCTCCTTCCAGGAGACCCGCATCACCGTGGCCGGCTGGAACGTGCTGGCCGACGCAAGAAGCCCTGGCTTCAAGAACGACACGCTGCGCTCAGGGGGGGTCAGGGTCGTGGACCCGCTGCTGTGTGAGGAGCAGCACGAGGAACACGGCATCCCCGTGAGCGTCACGGACAACATGTTCTGTGCCACCCGGGATCCCGCCGCCCCCTCTGATATCTGCACAGCAGAGACGGGAGGCATCGCCGCCGTGGCCTTCCCCGGACGGGCGTCCCCCGAGCCACGCTGGCATCTGGTGGGGCTGGTCAGCTGGAGCTATGACAGGGACTGCGGCCACAGCCTGTACACGGCCTTCAGCAAGGTCCTGCCTTTTAAAGACTGGATCGAGAGAAACATGAAGTGAGCCTCGGGCCCGGGGAGACGCTGTTCGGGCGTCTGTCCCATCCAGATGTGTGTGGCACGAGGCCGTGTGGGCCTGAAGCTTGACTCTGCCCGTGAACTTGGCTGGGCCAGGGCTTCTGACTTCAGGATTGAAACTCAGTGGAGAGGGAGCAGAGCTCACCTTCTGGGAGGCCACTGCGACCTTGGCTGCTGAGACCATTCGGAAGACAGCAGGGCTGCTAGCAAGAACTGAGTTCCCTCCAAAGAGACTATGCAAATAGCAAAGCAGTGGTCCCCATTCCACCAGCCCCGTGGCCTTGCCCGCCTTCTCTTCCGTGGTGTCAATGTCATGGCCAGCTCTGGTCGAGAGGTGTGGCCAAGAAGTCTGAGATTCAGGAAGTCTCTTCCAAGACTCTAGCCTGATCACATTCCAAGGAGCCGCCTGTGGGACCGCCCAGGACACCAGAGCTCGGGTGCGGCCTTGGCTTCTGTGTACATTGCTGCAGTAAAGCGTGGTCGTTCTGTCAATCCCCTGTATATATTTTAATAAAATGAGGGTTGGCTTCTGACCTACAGAACAAACGGACTGTTGTTCTGATTCGTACATGCTGCTTCTCAGGGCAGTGGCTTGGTGACGGCCCTTTAGAATAGATCAAGTTGTCGTTTCCAAACAGTGCATATGGCAAAACTGATGCCGTCTTTTTAATACCCGCCCCTGATTGTGCTGGGTTATGGGCTGGAGGAGAAACGACAAGGGAGACCATCAGATAAGGCACAAACAGAGGAAAATACCAAGGATTCGATGATTGCCAGTGTCCCCTCTGGTTCTCATGTTCTCAATCTAGCACAAAACTCAGCTTTGAACCTCTATCTTGATGACATGTTTTCACGGCCTCTGAATCGTCATCTCCTCCTTACTCACACTAGATTGAGATATGCCAAGAAATGGAAGCTTCCCTGGTTTCTGTAACTGATGGGATTTTCCTTTCCAGCCCCATCTGGCTCCCCCTGGATAGTGAAGGCAAAAAAATGAATTCAAATCCAGACCCCGAAGCGATCTGTTCAGGAACATTCACTTTGGGGGTCAGGGGGTAGGGGGGAGACTCACTCTTTTATCCTTTCTTCTCTGCTCTCTTGGCCAGTCTCCTGCCTCCCAGATGGTGCTGGGGAGGCTGGGGGACTTTAAGCCCGGGAACACAATAGGATTCCCAAGGGCCTGCTGGCTTCTTGGGCGTGTGTGGTGGGTCTTTCCGATTCCTGGCCATTCTGCTGACACTGACCTTGGGTACTGTGGCTGCAACCACTGACACTTGCACTGTGTTCTCTCCGCTTCCCTGGAGCCCAGCAGTCCTCCCTCTGGTGCGGCTCCTCCTCACCCCCGGCTGACACTGGCACTCCTGAGAAGTGGGGGTGACTCCCTTGGACCCTGGTTTGCATCTCTGGCAGCCACCCAGCCAGACTCTCGGTGACCTCCCTCTCCTCCCTCTGGGGCTTTGCGGGAACATCTCGGTCTTATCTGCCCTTCATGAGGGCTGAGAGCCCAGGGCTGGGACAAGGAACCCTGGAAGACATTCACCTCCTATACGGCCAAGCAGGAACGCTACTCCTTCTCAGCATCTTAGAGAACATTTTGACCTCTTGGTCTTTAACCCCAACACAGGAGGTTAGGACACATTTGTCTTCCAACCTGCCTTGCCATCTCTGTGTCTTTACTTAGTCCCCAGAAGCAGGAGACAGTTTCTGGTATTTTATGTTTCTTTCAGGCTTTCTTGGGGCTTTCCATAGTCTGTACCCACCTCCTGTCTCATGGCTTAATCTTAGAGCAATGTACTAGTTACTGACTTCTGAGTAACAAACATCTAATGCTTGTGGGTTAGAACAGGCAGTATTTATTTTCTCCCAGATTCAGTGGACCAGGAATTAGGGAGCTGAGGTTGGCACGGGGTTTTAGTCATCTGAGACTTTAACTGGGGCTAGAGTATTGTGTTCAACAAATACTGGGTTTGACTAGATTGCTCAAAGATTTTTTTCTTCTTTTCTCTAAGCCTAGAAAACTTGGATCTTGAGAAGCATAGCAGAAGTTGGAGCAAAAAGATCTGAATTAAGATTTTTTTCTTTTCTTTTTAAAGATTTTATTTATTTTGAGAGAGAGAGAGAGAGAACAAGCAGGAGGATGGGCAGAGGCAGAGGGAGAAGCAGACTCCCTGCTGAGCTAGGAGCCCTATGCAGGACTCGATCCCAGGAATCTCAGATAATGACCTGAGGCAAAGGCAGATGCTTAACCCACTGAGCCACCCAGGCGCTCCTAAATTTCTGCTTTTCAATTCCTTTTCTGAATGACCTTGGGCGAGTGACCTAACATCACTACCTCATTTTCACCAACTGTTACGCTGACATAATAAAACCTGTTTTTTGTGATAACTGGGATGATCCAGTGAGGTGTCATGTAAAGCCCTGAGCAGGGCATGTGGCTTAAACTTAGAGCTGGTGTCTATGATTCCTGGATCCCCTACCTGGACCATCAATTCCCAACCATATACAGCTGTGGGCCGTGGTGAGCAAGTCTGTGGAGGCTGTTGCCCATGCATGTGGTGTTGAAACTAAGTCAATAGGGCCAGAAAGCTGGATGGGAAGTTGACAAAGCAAGGACAAGCTGAGACCATGTGTTCCCTTGCTGTCCCCCATCTCAATGACCTTCAGGAGAAGCTGGCACCCCTTGCACGTAGCTGCACACACACCTGCTTCAGGACACTTGGAGAAGACGGAAGAGGATTTCCAGCACGTGCTAGAGGAGCTGCTGGCCTGGGTGCTGTCCCTCCCCGGCAAGGCAAGCTGGGGGATCAGTGACAATGTATACAAACTGTCCCAGTTACTTGTAGGCTACCACCTTTCAGAGCGTGGGAGGTAGCTGCTCCACTCCCCTCTTCAAATATCACATAAGTTTCTCTGATACCAGCCCTCACTGCAATCACACAAGGAAGGGAATTCTGCAGAGTTCCAGCTTCCCCTAAGTTGAGCTAGAACAAAAGCCATCGCAAGTCGTGGAATATGCCTGCCAGGCAAATGTTTGTTGACTCAGAATGCATGGGGGGGGAGGGGAGCCTGAAAGGACTCCTGATTCATCCAGAATAGTTTGGTTCTAATTCCTTTTACAGTTGTTCTATTGTCTTTTACGCACACACAGCCTCCAACATGGAATGTTCTATTGGCGAGGCCTTGAGGAGCTGGCCTGGTACTTGCAGCTAGGCTGTGGTGCTCTTCTGTTGAAGGTCACTAATTTCACAAAACGCCAATAGCCGTCAAGATCATCTGTGATTGTGATGATCAGGATACCAAAAAGACCACATCATCTTGTCTAGGGACAGACAAAAGGAAGGTCACCATACAAACTCCCGAAATACCAAGTATTCCCTCCAGTTAATACGTACGACCGCTGCTTCTGCCAATTACAGTTTTAGCCTTGAGCTGGTCTTCCTTCCTTTTGGATAAGGTTTATTGTGGTAGCCATTCCAGAATTGTGTCTGCTTACTGATAGGACCCAATTGAGAACAAAACCCTACTTCCTTGAAACATTCCCCAAATCACCTAAGAGAAGCCCAAATCCTTCTGACACTATTCTGGTGATACACCCCAGAGATCCCCGTGATATCTACATTCTCTTATATGTCAAAAAGTAGTTAAGTCTGACTTGCTTAACTGTTGATGTGTTGTTGGTGATCTCCGGCTGGAGATCGTTGAAAAAAAAATGTATATAATCACATATATATTTCTACGTATAAAAGAAGGAGTCTTGCCTAAATCCTATAGATCTTAAATTTTGTATATCCTATGATGACATTTATATGATACATCAAATGGAAGTAAAGTCTGTACAACTTGGGCAAGACTCTTACCTTCCTTAGGAGCAGCCAGGCTTATACATCAAGTGAACTGACTGGTCGGCGCACACTGTATCCTCTCACATAAACTCCCACGGGGACTGAGACCAAGGGGCAATCCATGCTGGCCAGCATTTCCAGTTACCCTGTCCTTCACAGGGTTCTCAGCCCCTCAGCTGAATCTTTGGAGTGGTGGATGGGAAGGAAGTAGGATGTTCTAAGTACAGAAAGAACTTGGCAAGTACATAAGTTTAAGCATGGAGAGGGATGGCCTGGAGAAGGGCCAATTATTTCCCAACATGAGCCCTTTATTACAAAGAAGGGTGAGGTTGGCCAGCCAAGGCAAGGGCAGTCAAGGTGAAGTCCATTGGTGGTGAATCTCAAATGCTAATGTTTAATAATTGGGCTTCTTATTGCCCATTGGCAAATATCAAGCTCACGGTCCTATCTCCAGGAGGGAAAGGGTAGAAGTGGAATCCTAGAAAGTCCCATCCGGTTGGATGTACGGACAGAGGCAGCGGTTAGAAGACGCAGCCTGAGGTCTAATTCCAGTTCTGACAAGTTGCACGCTATGACCTTGAGCGTGATGCTCCATCTGTCTCCTGCAGTTGCCTCGTCTGTAAAGGGGAGTGACAAGATGTGAGGATGATGCGTCCGTGAATGCAGCATGTAAGATAGTGTCCGACCCACTGCACTCTGTCGACGTTGGCTGATGTTACGGTCGTTGTTTTGTTGTTCTTCACGAGCAGGAGATTGGAGATCTAGGAACCCGTCCGGAAAAAAAAACAACAAAAAAAACCAAAACAAAAACAAAAAACGTACAAGGGTCCGAGAGGAGAAGTCTTAGAATCCCAGCATGTGGAAATAAGTTTGATAATCTTCGAGTGGGGTTGATTGCAGGAAAGGGTGGGCAAAGACAAACAGGGCTTGGGTTAGAGGAACCGCAAAGGTTGAGAACAAGGGCGGATGGGATTGTGTAAGTGGGAGGTATCTGGATACATTTCCAAGACAAAATGCTGGAGCTTATGGTGTTTTTTTTTTTTTTTTTTACTTTTCCCATCTGCATGTGAGTATGTGTGTGTGTTGGGACAGAGTGGGACAGAGGGGCTGGATTTATTAAAAGGGACCGGGCTCCACTGGATGGGTAGGAATCTTTATGGTTTTTTGGGATTTCAGAATTTTCATGTTGTCAAATTCATCACCTACTCTAAACTTCATGGGCCTTCCACATTTACATCCTATCTCAGAATTTTAGTCGATAAAATCTCTTCCAACCTGAATTCAATAAAAAATTGTGAGTTCATTGATTTTCCACCTGCCTGTCATTCGTTCAAACGCAAAAATTAGTAGAGTGCTTACTATGGGTGAAGGACTGAAATGCTAAAGGCAGACAAAACAGGCTCAGTGTTTGCCCTCAGTCATGTGACCCCAGAAATGAGAAATCATGGTAAGGACTAGGAAGGAGAATACGGGGTGCTGTAAGACCATATGGCAAGGGGGGGCTGATCTAATCTGGAGGGTGGGGTCAAAACGTGCCTGCCTGGGTTAACTACCAGTTGGGGGGCGGGCATAGAGAAGAGCATTTCAGATAGGGAGAAGAGCATGTGCAGAGGTGTTGTGAAGCAGGCTTCCTGGCAGGTTTGAGGCAATTCTAGAAACCAGGAAGGCTGCAGATCAGAAAGCCTGAGGAGGAGGATGGTACAGTGTGAAGCTGGAGGTGGAGTCCCATGGTCCCTGGCCACCTGGAGGACTTGGGGGACGAGGCGAGTGGGCACGGCCAGGATGCCCCATGTGTGTCAAACCCTGTGAATTCCTACATGTGCACTAGCAATTATTAGTGAGGTCATCAACCCGTCAAGTGAAGCCTTTGGCTTTGACTTGGGGTTTTTCCACTGCACTTCTAACCTGGACAGGAAGACCTTGAGTGTCATTGCTCTGACACAATCACATATTGTTCTAATAGAGAATGATCGTAAATGGAGGGGAGGTAACAGACGGCTGACGGCCGATGCAGGACGCAAAGAAGGGAGACACTTTGACTTGAGATTTCTCTCCCGCCTGCCTTGTATTTTTCTCCTTCTTTAGCATCCTGTGAAAATTTTGAGTGAAATAGTTTGGATCCCTAGGGCTTGGGGAAGTTTATCTTTTCAGGGCTGTTGGAAAGACGAGAACATTTTGGAGTGGTTTGGTAGCAATTTGTGGTTTCTCTTTGCTTTTCTTGGCAGGAGAGCTTGCTCTCCTTGGCAGGCTCTGCCCGGATGTGGCAAGGAGGCCCCACATTTTAAGAAGACGGTCTCAATGGCAGAGTTTTTTAGGGCTCACTTCCCATTTGTATTCCGATTCGCTGAGTGTTTATGCAGATGCTTGTGGACTGGGTCTGAGGGAGAGTGTTGTCAACAAAGAAAAAAAAAGTAGTAGATAAAATTAGGGAATAACTTTCTTAGGTGAAGAATAATATTAGAAATTGAAATCTCAGAGGAAAAAAACCCACAGTGTTCTGTTCCTGAATTTATGGTTTCTAGGAAAAGGTAATTCCAGACCAAAAAGAAAGAAAGGACATCATTACTCCCCATTTGCAAAGAACAGTGTGTGTTACACATAAAACAACTCCACGTGCTAAGAAATGAAACCTCCAAGTGAATTGGGCGGCTTCTAATGTACCCATCTTATGCAAAGGCATAATTCAGACTTTGATTTAAAAAAAAAAGATCTCTGAATCTATAATCTCAATTTAGAAGTAATTTCCTAGTTGCTGTCTCTCGTTCTTTTAGTAAGGAAAATAGCTTTATAAGAAAGATACTTTTGGGATTTGATACAAAGCCTCTCTCAGAATAATCATGCAATTTCATATAGACGTGAATAGAGAAAATAGAACTAATCCCATCACTGGATTTTCTGAGGTCACGGGAGCCTGACTTGGGTCCTTGATTGAGCCCTTTAGCCAAACCATTTTGCATTTAACCACAGTGAGCTGGTGTCAAGCAGAGAAATCACCCGAAAATAAACAGTTTTCTCTCTACCCTTTGCACCGCAGAAGGATGTCACTATGGAATACTGTAAAATATCCCAGCGGAACAAAAGGAAAGATGCGTAACTGGCATTTTTAGCCATGATTAGAAGAAACTGGGGGGTGGAAATGAAAACACCAGGAATCATTCTCAGAAGGTACTTCCACTGTATATAGGAGCAAGCTACTAAAAATGAGACAGGCACTCTAATTTAGATTTTTATGGTTTTCATGGTGGGCGTAAAGAATTTGCGCCAACACTGACATTTAACCTCCAGCCATGTTGTGCTAGGAGATGCTGAAGTACTGCAATGATATACCAAGAACTCACAGTTCATTCCTCCCCATTGTCTCCTTTCCTCTTTCATCCATACCATGAACACAGAATGAAGTCACGTTCCTCCCATTAGAATCCATCAGGAAATAAGTGTAGCTAACAATCGTTTCCGTCTTCCCGAGCTCTCTACTTAATGAGATGGTTTCTGCCTCAAGAATGGATTATATTTAGACCAAATTCTCAGTCTGAATTGAGATTTCTATGAAGTAACATCTCTTTCTCATCAGCGTAAAGAGCGAGTAAAAATAGAACTCCCTCCTCTTGGGCTAATGTGTGTTAATGAGAAAAGAGTGAATGAACTCAACGTGTGTTCGTACTGCTCCAACACCGGGGAGATGAGTGATTTCCTTTCTTCTCTCCTCAATGACCACAGTGGGACAAACAGAACCACAGGCAGGCTCATTTGTCTCTGTGCTGTGTCCCTGGATGCAAAGGGTCGCTGCTATCAACCACCTTTGAGTGAGGAGAGCAGCGGACAGTACCTATTACCTATTGCCGTGTGCCAGGAACAGTGCGGGGTGCTTTCTGGAAAGTTACCTCCCTGGGTTTTCCTCCAAGCCCGGTGGTGGGGGGAGGGTTCATCTCCACCCCATTCTGGAGGATTAAGTGATTTACTCAACGTCATTCAAGATAGCAAGAGAAATGATGAATTCAACTTGAAGTTCACTGCTCCAAACACAGACAAGTGGTTCCCAGGTCAATCTAATTCTGAAGGCTACACTCTAGCTTCTGCTGTGACCCCCTCAGCATTTTCTTTTAGAGAGAAAGAGAGACAGCAAGTGGGGGGAGGGGCAGAAGGAGGAGCGTAAGTATCTTAAACAGGTTCCAAGTTCAGTACAAAGCCTGACACCGGGCTCAATTTCATGACCCTGAGATGGTGGCCTACACCGACCCATGAAGACTGAAACACGTAACGGACTGAGCCACTCAGGTGCCCCCACCTCAGCATTCTTAATACACGGATCTAGGGCATTCTCTGCCAAGGGAAAGTTCTCTTCCTACCCGTTGGTTACCTCTCTAAGCCCCCTTCTCTTTCCAACATCTTTTCATGTTCAATTTCATGTCAGGCTTCTCTAGTTTCTCTAATGCTGTTGAGAATACTATCATTCCTCTAAAATAGGAATATTATACGATAATTTTCATTCATCCTAAAAATAGCTCACAAATTTGAAAAGTCAGCATACCCACATTAATTATCTGGATGAAAGGCCCCCTGGTATACCCTCTGTGTTATGCATATTATATATATATATATATATATATATATATATTTTTTTTTTTTTTTTTTTTTTTTTTAAACTTAACCTAACCTTTGGAGCACCTGGGTGGCTCAGTCTGATTCTTGATTTCCCTGAGTCTTGGTTTTAGCTCAAGTTGTGGTCTCGGGGTCATGAGACTAAGCCTGGTGTTGGGCTCTGTCCTGAACATAAAGCCTGCTTAGGATTCTCACCCGTTCCCTCTCCCTTCTCCTCTGCCCCTTCTCTGCTACATTCTCTCTCTCTTTAAAATAAATAAATAAAATCTTTTAAAAAAAATTCCTTAACCTAAAGGTGTCTAGTCTTGTAGTCTTAATTAACAGGCCAAAGCTTTGTTTTTTATTTATTTTTTTAAAAAGATTTATTTGAGAGAGAGTGGGGGGCAGGGGAGGGGCAGAGGGAGAGAGAGCGGGACAAGCAGACTTCCCACTGAGCCTGGAGCCCGGAGTCCTACATGACACGGAGCTCCACCCCAGCACCCTGAGATCATGACCTGAGCTGACGTCAGAGGCTTAACTGACTGCCATCCAGCCACCCCAATTATTAGGCCAGAGTTTTAAAGGACAGATCCAGACGTGCAGCTTAGGAAATTGAGGAAAGCATGGGGCAGACAGTGTGTTCCTTCAGCGTGTGACATCTGCTTTATAGATACAGTCATTGCTGCTGTAAGAATGGCTTCTATTCTACAGATGAGGGAGTTCGGTCTCCAAAGGCTGAGGTGGCCCACTTGGTGCCACGTGGGGAGGAGCTGGGCTTTAACACGGGCCTGCCTGATGCAGCACCCACCCGTGCTTTACCAGAACAACTGCGTGGCACCCAAGAAGGCAAATTGGTTCGCTCTTTGTGACGTTGCAAAGAGCCCTAGCAGTGGACGGCTCAGCTAAGGAGATGATGGTGGGTGGTTTTCTCATTCCTGAGTTCTAGGGGACATCAATAATCTTTAAGAGCATGTCTGATGAAATGGTCATTGCATTCAGGGAACAAAAGTCGTATTTAGATTTCTCAGGCATTACTAAATGGCCGTCCCTTTTGGAGGGGGCAACCCCCCCCCGGGTCACTTGGCTGCTATTTTTCTCTCTAGGTCACTTTCTTCTGATAAACTTTGAACATTGGAACATTTCTCCTCTGTTGTCATCATGAGAGGGAATGGGCTTATTTACAGCCTTTTATGGGAAAATGGTGTAGGACTTTTTTTTTCTTTTTTTCCCTCTATTAAGAGCCTCCCCTACCCCTCACCCTACACTGAGATGCAGTAGCCAATCTCAAGCAATCTGAAAGAGAACCAAGATGGGAAATGCATCCCTTGGGAGAACCTAATAGAAGAAGGGGGAGCCTTTATCCCTCCTTTGGTGCAACGAAGCTCCAATAACGATGTAACGACTGCAGAAGAATGTTGAAAATTGTGGAAGTTAGGACGGGAAGCTTTGAGGCCATCTGGGGACTTTTTAAGCCAAAGGTAGCTGAGTCTTCTCCACTGGAAGGTCCCCTGAGTTGGGAGGTCCCTGCATGTCAAGGGGGCAGCCTGTCCCAATAACGATGGCACTGTTATTAACACAAACAGCGCTGCAGAGAGATTAAAAGCGAGGTTCTGCAGGAAGATTCCCTAAACTCACCTCCCTGCTCTCCCCAGCTTCAGCCATTGGTCCTGGGGATCCATCTTCCAACTTCCTCGGTCCTGCTGTGCTCCCCCCAGAGGCTAGGCTTCAAGGACTGTGTCTGGAGATGCTTCAGTGTGCTTTCCAGCTTCCACCTTTGGCCAATAGGATAGGGGGACCCAGAGGGGAGGGAAGAACAGGAGGGAAGGGGGATCAAGTCAGTTATTCCCAGGTCCCCTTCCAGCAGGTGGCTGTGGCAGCAAAGGTGCTGTCCTGCATTCGGCACTCCCCTTTAGGTTCCAGTCACCTTCAGGATGAAGGCAGATAATAGTGCTCTACTGTTACCAGTCCAGGGGACCCGCGCTATCCTTTGGAGTTTCCCGACACCCTTCTCGTATCCTTCTACATAGTCCCTTTATTACACTCTACTTAATTTGAATATGCCACCTTATTCTGGCTAATACCTTGACTGATATGACCACTCACTATCTATGTAACATTGGGCATCCTCCTCAAACTCTGTTGCTCTCAGTCTTTTCCTCTGTAAAAGGGGGTTAATAATAATATCTTCTGTAGGGGGTCATTTAAAGGGTGAAATGAGGTTATACATAGTATGGTACTTTGAAGATACAGCAAGGACTCAGTAAGTGGGTAGGGTAATACCACGAATACTGTGCGGTTCCGAGACACTACCTTGATTCAACCGTGGTAAGTCACTTCTCATAGCTTGGGTTAGACCTTAGGTAACCAATCGATAAGGCAAAAAGAAGCAAAATCCCTTATGGTAAAAATTAACTTTACAAGTCTTTCAGTCACCTATCAGAGTAGGGTACAGTGTATTTTGTGTGTGTTCGTGTGTGTGTGTGTTCATGTGTGTGTGTGTGTGTTCAGCCCTGCAGAGTAGTTCTTATTCAAGTCATATTTGAGAACTCTTGAGCTAGATCTGAGAAAGAAAAATCTATGTGCAAACCTCAGAGCATCCTATGCCTTCTGCTTTAGTTGTAACCATGGAGTCCCTAGAGGAGACAGAGAAGCTAGAAAATTCAAAAAGTTCCTGCTAGCTTGTAGGGTTGAGCTTTTTCTGATCTATTAAGTCTCTATCAACTTCATGCTGCTGGCTAGCAGACTTGAAAGACAACCATGATGGCTTCTCAACAGACTTGTTGTGAGGACAGCGGACTCTATGGGATCAGACTTCAGGTGGCTTAGCAGAGGCTAGGTTTCAAGGGAGCTCTGCAGTACGCTGTGCACACCGCTGCTCCCATGTGTGAAGGCTGACCCTTTCCTGAGCACCCAAGATGCGCCAAGCTTAGTGCTAAGCATTTCCAACATATTATCCCATTTACTCCCACAGCAATCCTGAGGGGGTATTATTACGTTCTCCAGCTTTTAGGTGGAGAAACTAAGTACCCAAAGTGTTCAGCCTAAAGTACCTGAGTCTAACATGGGTTCAGGGCAGTATTTAATGTGGGTCCACTGGACCCAGAGTTGAGTTCTCATCTAGCACTGAGGTAGTGTGGTAGAGTGGCTCACTCTCGGTGTTCCCTGCGTGCAGAACCTAAGAAGAGAGCTCTGTGTTTGCCGGGATAGATTTTTTAATTCCCTGTATGTGAAGAGAGGTGGGTCCCCTTGTATCATGGCTTCCTTGGTTTTGTCTTTCCAAAGGCTAAAACACCAATGACCTCCAACTGCTTCTGGGCGCCATATTGTTGAATCATCTCTAGGCCAGCAGCTACGGTAGTCAATCACCTGGGGAAGTTTTTTTTTTTTTTTTCTTTAAAATACCAGTTAAGGCCCCACTGCAGGCTGATGGGACCCAAATCTCAGTTGGCCTAAGTGTGGTTATGTTCTAAAGGGCTCTCTCAGTGCTTTCTTATGGACGGCCCGTGTTGGAAACCATGGCTCTAGTTTGCTTTAAAAAAATGAAGACCTGATGGGAATGTTGGTAAGGGCTCTCCAGAGCGAGGAAAGAGTGTTTGTTCCTCCTAGCTAATGGTTATTATCCAGAATCATCTGTGCCATGTTCCACATGATTTAATAGGCCTTGTCTCCAAGAGCATCTGAAGGCAATTGTGCCTCCAGTGTGGAATGGGATGGCAGGGTTCCCAAACATGGTCACATATAGAGAAGTTGGAACCACTTTTCCCATGGAATTTGGCCATGCTTGCTTATTCAGGTGCATTCTAGGTCCTTAACACTGAAAACCCATGAGAGTGGGTTTTCAAGTTTATTTTTATTGAGGTATAATTGACCCATAACACTGTTTAAGTTTAAGGTGCGCAACTTGTTAATTTGATACATTTGTATATTGCAAAATGATTACCACCTAGGATTAGCTCACACCTCTGTCGTGTCACATGATTATCATTTCTTTTTTTGTGGTGGAAATAATTTATACTTAGTCTCTTAGCAACTTTGAATTTATAATACAGTCCTGTTGTCTATCATCACTTTGCTGTGCTTTAGATCTCTTGGTTATTTATCTACTGGTTGCAAGTTTGTACCTTAAATAACATCTTCCGGATTCCCTCACCCTTTAGCCCCTGGTAACCATTATTCTACTCTGTTTTTATAAGTTCTGCTTTTTTTAATTAAAAAAAAATTAAAGACTTTATTTATTTGTCAGAGAGAGAGAGTGAACACAAGTGGAAGGGGGATTGCTGGGCAGCAGGCCAAGGGGGAAGTAGATTCCTGGCTGAGCAGGGAGGATGATATGGGGCTGGATCCCAGGACCCTGGGATCATGACCTGAGCTGAAGGCAGCCACCCAATGACTGAGCTACCCAGGAGCCCCTCACCTGCAAATTATTTCTAAATACATGTACCAGATTGCCTTAACTGAATGCAGATCAATGCATGAATTTAATAATTGCAATTTTAAAAAGAAAATGCAAAATTAGAAGGGTTGTTAAGGGTCCTAGGCTGATGAAGATCTAGATCTGGTTGGTCTGATGGGCAGGCAGGAAGAGAGGAGAGCAGAGTTTGGAAAGGGACATGTGGAGCAAGGTATGGACGGAAGAAGATGTTTGGACTCATATTGCGAAGGGAGGTGAAGCGAGGAGCTGAGCAGAGATATACTTATTTATTTAACTTCTATTTAGTTCATTTCTTCTCTTCGTGGTATTTCTCTCATCTGCCTATTCCTCCTTGGATACTGTGCTCAAGAAACCATCCTCTGGGGACTCTTAGATTTAACGGAACAATCTTTGAGGGTTTTTAGGAGCCCAGACTTTAAAGCGCTTTGCCTATCTTTTACATTTCATTTCCTTCTTTCAGCTCTGGGAGGTGGGGACTGTTACTCCCAGGCTGCTTACGGGGATGAGGAGAAGTTAAGGAACTTGTCCCGGATCACTCCACTGGCAGGTGGTAACGGACCCAAGCTCTGGCATACCAGTGCCTGGCATGCAACCAAGCAGCGGTGTCTGCGGGACTCCGCTACCCTGGCCCGGTCCCCGGAAGAACCCCTACAGATTCCAGGTGGCCGGCCGCACCTGGCGTCTGACAAGGGTCCGCAGAGCCGCGGGACTGAAGAGCACCTCCCCCAGGGCAGGAAACTGCGGAGGCAGCGAGGTGCTGGGGTTCCGCGACCCCGTCCTGAGGAGCCTGGCAGGTTCCTAGCGACAAGCTAAGCCCCGCTCCCATCTCCAGGGCGCGTTTACACCGAGCAAATCTCTCTATAGAGAGAGCCTGTTCAGTTCTCAACGCGGCCCTGCAAAAGGGGTTATTTTTGGTCCCATTTTCCAGACGGAGAAAAGCGAGGTTTTGCCTCCCCGACAGTCACAGCGTGCGGCAGGTGGTGGAGCTGTGCCCCAAAGATAATAAAATCGGCACGGATTTCGTCATTATTATGCAAAGCCGGCGGGGAGGCTCTCCGACCCTCCCTCGCCGGAGCCCATCTGTCTCCGTGCGCCGCCCCCGGGGCTCAGAAGGCGAAGGCGAGCAGGAGTGGGTGGAGACGCGTCCCCCCACCGCTTGCCTGGGCAGTCTCCCCACGCCTTGCCAGCCAGCGCCCCCGCGGCCAACCTCCCAAGGCTTAAAAAAGACCACGGCCTCCCCAGCACTCCGCCCGCCCGCCCGCCGCCCCCCGGGAGCTGCATTAATATTAATCCCGATGAATAATTGAAGGCCAGAGATTTATTCGGGCCGCGGCGGGGGAGGGCGCGCAGCTGGGTTCGGCTGGGCCCGGCACCCGGGACGCCGGAGGATGGGGTGGGTGTGTCGCCCGTGAGGGTTAGCGTGCGGGTGAGCGCGGCGCCGCAGCGAGCGTGCCAGGGAGAGAGGGGGAGCGCCCGGGGCTGCTCCAGCGAGGCGAGGACGGAGGGGCATCCCAGGTCTCCGGGCTCCGGCCTGCGCTTCGCCCGGCGCGGGGTGACCCGGGGCCACGATGGCTTGAGGGGGAACAATAGCGACTCCTTAGATCCTGGGCTCCTGCCACCGGCTGCCCAGGCCTTCCCGGCGACCAGCGGGGCCTCCTTTCTTATTTGGCTAATTTATGGCGAGAGGCCTGGGGGGCGGGGTGGGGTGGTGGGGGAGGCACAGCCGAGGGGGGACCGCGTCTGGGGACGGGGGGCGAGGGGGCGGCAGTTATAGGAGTCTCCCGAGGCGCGGCGCGGGTGATGTCAGCTCTCGACGAAAATAGAGAGGGATCGCCTGCAAATCCCCAGCTGCGGCGGGGCTAAATCTCGCAATCCCTCCCCGGCGGCGCCGAGCCAGGGCTCAGCGGCCGCCACCGCCTCCCCCGGCGCGCACACACCGGCACACGCGCGCACGCACGCACACAGTCCCCTGCACAGCCGCGGCACACCCCCTCCCCGACCTCCCCCCGCCGCCCGCCTCCAGCCCGCGCTCGGCCCCTCGCCGCGCCTCGAGCCCCGCGGCACAGGCAGGTGGCGGCGGCCCGGCGGCCCGGGGGCGGCGCTGGCTCGGGGAAGCCACCCCCAGCCCCACGAGCGCCCCGCCGAGCGCCGCCGAGGCGGGACGCGGGCGGAGAAGAGTCGAGCCGCTGCTTAGCGCCCGCGGGAGCCTCCCGCGCGGGCTGAGGCGCTAAAGGGCTTACCCGCGAGGGGGGTGGGAGGCGGGGAGACGCTCCCCCTTAAATAGCGCGCTCCGCCACTCGCCGGCGCTCACGCCGCACCCGCTCGCCCCGCGCCCGCCGCCGCCGCCGCTGCCGGACCGCGCCGAAGAGGAGGGGGCGTTCCCAGACCATGGCATCCACCGAAGGGTGAGGGGGCTCTTCTGCGGACCCGCGGGGGAGCGGGCGCGCGCGGGGGGTGGCCCCTCATCCGGGACGGGGATCCGGCGCCCGGCCTTGGTGGCTCGGCTCGGGGTGCGGGACGGTGGGGAGGGGAAGGGTTTTCCTCGGCAAAGCTAGCTGCTTAACCCCTTGGAGCTGCGGGGGACAGACGACGGTTTTATTTGATTTAAAAGGGTACGGTGGAGGTGTGAAGAAGAGTCCAACGAGAAAACCCTCTTGAGGGTACATTGCTCGGGGGAGCAGCGCTTGGAGCGAGGCGCGGGGTGGAAGGTGGGGACCGGCCAGGAATGAATGAGCCGGGACCAGGACCGGGGCGGGGCGAGGACCCGCGCGCGCGGCCTTGAACGTCAGCTTTGTAGAGTCGCGGAGTAGATGCCCGGCCTGCACAGATCGCACCTTGTTCTTGGATGGCGGAATCTCCCTGGGCCGCTCTAAGGAAGAGTGGAAGAGATCTGGGTACTTCCCGGGAAGAGGCGGGAAAAGAAGTGATTTGGGGCAGGGGCAAGAGTCCCCAGATGCTAGCGGGTGAATCGCTGGCTTCCCGCGTTCTGCCTGGGGCAGCGGAGTCCTCTTCTGCCTCGTGAGGCAGCAGTCCGAGTGAGAATGTTCCCAGAGGGAGTGACAGCTGCCTTTATCAAGAGGGAGATGGGCAAGGGGCAAAAAGATCCTTTGAGTACTCACCCCTCAAAGAAAGAGATTCTTTGAGTACTGACCCCTCAAAGAAAGGGTCCAGAACAACGTCCCTGGATCAGTATCTCCCAGGAAAGTTTTTTGGCTTGGTAGAACCCGAAATAGGGACAAAAGGACAGGTTGGGGAGGTCAGCTCTGGTTAGTTAACGATATTGCACTGGCTGCTTGCAAGAGATCACTGGATCCAAGCTGGGGGTGGGCTGGGGTGGGGGGAGCAGCTCCTCTGGGCACGGGTGAAGAATCCTTGGTCCCGGTCCTTTCCATAATTTCTCTCTAATAAATTTTACTAATGCCCCAGGCTTGATTTTGGGGAAAGGCTCTCTAAATAGGAGTAAAGTTCTGGTTCCAAAGTCAGATCTTTGGATTCCAACCTCCAAGCAAAGGAAGGTATTTGCAAAACCATCTCCCTGTGTTCAGGAGAAGGAACTCATCCCTCTTCTGTCCCCGGGAGTCCCTCCGATGGAGTCTGGCACCTTGTGGTAGCGTGATATTTCTTCTCTCTTTTTATTCTAACATTTCAGCGGTGTGGAATTTTTTTTTTTGGGATGGTTATTTCTCCAAAAAAAGATACTCCAGAAAGACACGTGTGTACAGAGAAGGTGGTACATTGTGCTAAAACAAGGATCCAGATATTTCTTCTTTTTATTCTAACATTTCAGCATTGTGGAATTTTTTTTTTTTTGGATGGTTATTTCTCCAAAAAAAGATACTCCAGAAAGACACGTGTGTACAGAGAAGGTGGTACATTGTGCTAAAACAAGGATCTAGAATTAAATATTAAGAACCCATCTGGCTCAACCTCAGAGCCTTTCCCTGCTGATTCATTCTTTCATATTAGAGAAGACATAAAGGCATTTCTGGCTGCTTTCGTGGCCCTTCTAGACTTAGCCCTGCGTGTAAAGACTAGGTTCAAAAACATCTGTTAAAGAGGTGGAGAATGGTCATCTTTCAAATCCTGTACCCAACTCACTCCTATTTTTGATAGCTGGATGGGGAAAGGAAAGGTTAAGGCAATAACAAAGACCCCCAGAGGTGTGTATCTCACCTCTGCCCTAAATAAGAGCTGTGAAATGATGTGACATTAAATAAAGAGCAGAAGTGATTTTCAGTATTTTTAAGATTCACACTCAATTAATGCCGTATCTGTGCACTGTGCATAGTTAAGAAAAGATGCCCCCCCCAAAAGAACCCCTTATATTTAGGAGATGAAAGAAGTGAAAAAAAATTGGAAGGCTGAGAAACATATAGCAAGATCTGTGACCCACTACCACATAAGAGCAGTAACTGAGGAGCAGGTGACATTTTCAGAAGCCCTGGTCTTTCTCAGTCTCTTCCGTTCCTCCATCTTTCTTCAAGGAACAGGTACCAAGTACTCGGGTGGACCTCACGTGGAAGGCACTCTACAGGGATACAAACACATAAATGGTCCGAGAGCTGGCTTTTAGAGGGTCGGCTCCAATCGATGACTTTGATTAGTAAATTGTTCCTGTGGTTTGGTGAGATTCTCTCGCCTCTTCTGACATCTTTGATCAATGTGCCTAAAAACAGAAGTTCACGGAGAATCCTCAGGCCAGTCGCCTTTGTTGGCTTTTGCTTTCTACCAAGGCTGAAGCTTTTGCTTTGAAACACATTGCTGAGAAGGAGGCAAAAATAGCAATACAGTTATATGCTTTCGGTACCTGTATTTTCAGTAAAACTCTGATCGAGAATGAAACAGGAGAGTATGGTAAACTGGCCATTCTGGTTACCATTCCTTTGGTGATACGGTTACTTGTCAATTACACATACCAATTACCAATTAGAAGCAATAGTGACATCTCATGTTTGTTCAGCACCCACTTGCAAATCTCATTTGTGTATATCATCACGTTTGATCCTTCCAATGTCTGTGAAGTAGCTGGTCCAGGGAAAACGGACTGTAAGAATTCAGGGGTATAGAATGTAATGTCGTCTTTCCAGGAAGATTCCAGGACTTGGCAGAACTTTGGGGTTATCACCTGGAAATGTCAGTTATCATTGATGAGTGTACTAGACATGTCTAACGGAGAAGATTACTGGCTTTCTCTCAAACCTTTAGCATATACACCCTGCAAATTGCCCTTTGGAATATTCTTGGTATCAGCCTCTGCACTCAGTCTTTGCCTTTGCAAAGTATACTCAAAAGCTGCTTTGGTTATTTGAGGTTTCTGATTATTTGGAACTGGGATTATAAGTATCCAGTTTCCATAAAAGTTAACAGTGGACTCTTTGGTAGTTCCCAGGCCCCAAGAGGTATTTTATTGTAAAGCAACATCTAATTTGATAGTTGAGTACTCCCCCCACCCCCCCGGTTCCCCAGACATAGCTAGAGTTACGGTTTTAGGTCCCTGACCCAAATTGGAAAGCGATTATACGTAGTTGGTGGCAGACAAGCTCGGGTCAATTATGGACTGAGTTATACTGGAGCGCCTAGATGTTGTGGAGGTGGACATTTTAGAAATACGTTCTGGGGGGGATGAAAGAGTGCTGAATCTCCACGTTTGTCAGGAACCTGCAGCGATCTGTCTTCTGATCAGTTCCCAGGAGCCAAGGGGTCAGGGCGAAAGCCAACCACGAGGGCTCGGGTTTCAGTTTGACTAAGGAAGCAAATGAAACAGAAAACTGCTGACAGCAGAAAAACCCTGGCAAGGGAACCCTCTGGATTTATTATTTCAAGCAAACAAAAGCAAAACAACGATTGCCATCTCCCTCCTCCCCTAGGGAACGAGGTTGAGGTCAGTGGGAGGAAGAGCTTTCGGACTGGACTTAATGGAAAACCAGTGGAGGGCATGGGTTTCGGGTCCAAAGGGGTTTGCGTATAGCATGCCTTCGGCTTTGCTGCCGTTTTCATTTCTCATTTTGAAGAACATAAAAATCAGCCTCCTTGGGTAAAAGAGATAATAATGGAATTATGAAAAAGCCATTTCGTGTTTATTGAGACAGCCTCTTGTGAGTGACTGGAGGCTCAATTCTAACACGAAACAATTTCCAAGTCCAAATGACACTGGATTTCCACCAAATGAAGCGGAAGAGCCAGGGTGTTAAACAACCAAAAGACAGGTCTGCCCATCAGTATCAACGGCCCCTTCTTGTGCTCTTTTATATAACACGATTAGGTGCTGTCTCCTTTCGATTCAAATTTAAGGAGATTGTCAGACGCGGAAAAGTGCCTAAGAGGTAGTGCTTCGGTTGCAGAAACCAGCAATATTTAACAGCTTTGAGTGAAATTTCTGGGTCATTGTGCCATAAATCCTGGAGATCCCAGATTGCAAAGCTTTTCTCTGTTTGAGGCTCAACACAGGTTGATTTCAATGTAAATTCCCCCTCTCCACCCTCCTTTATGACTGTCTGACCAATACCCAGATGTCTGATTTTCCCCCATTTAAAGGCAAACTAAACAGTTTTCCATGCTGATTTTCCCCCCAAGGGACTGGCTAGCATCTCAGAACTGAATCTACTCTTCGTTTCAATGACCTATGATGATTATTTTAATCAAATAAGACACCAATAATTTAAAACCTTCTAGCAATAGCAGACAGGAGAATACCGCTCTAGATAAAATTTTAGTTTTGCTTGCATTTTAAGAACTTGTCCTTGAAGTCTGAAAAAAAAAAATCGAACAAATACCATATACCGCCTTGCTTGCAGACTTCTCTCCTTGCTATTAACAGCTTGTTGGGGGCAAGCAGGATGTTTCATAGCAAGGGTTTTAGAATCCAGATTATGGCAAATCTCTTTATTTACCAGATCCTGTGCGTGCTCTCTTCTCCCTCTGCCCACCCCTCACCCCTTAATGCACCAAGTGCCAAGTCCTTGGAATGAATTCATTAAAGGAGTGTTTAAAAATACCTCATTGCTCCCATCTCCACGTGTTCCATCATTGATTGGAGGCAGATGGGCCGCATATTTGTCAGTAGAGTAGAAAAGGACTAGCATCTTGTTATAAATCTGTCTGGTTGGCTTCAAGTGATGGCAGAAAGAACAATGGGCCAGCGGTATCAAAGACAAATGGAGATCAGGGAAGAGCCTCAAACTTTAAAAAAAAAAGAGTAACTCATTTTCTTTGTGTTTTGCTTTTTTTTTTTTTTTTCTTCTCCCAAAATGGTTGTTTTCAGGTGTTGCTGTTTATTTACTTATCTCTCATCGATGTATCTATTTCATTTTCCGTGTAGATGAGCAGGCACGACTTCTGTCTGCTGAACCGCCACCTGGTGTTTTTCGCAATCTTGGTAGCTACTTGAGATTGTAGACTCATTGAGCAAGCGTTGTCCTTTAAAGATGGACTCAACTCTATTTTGGTGGATGGACTTGGTCTGTGTGAATCCTGGCTCCCTCTAGGATACGTGATGGCTCATGTTAAAGACTTTGAGTGAAGTCCCTGGAGACAAGGAGGGAGATGTTTCCCTCCCACACACCCCTGTGTGTTAGAGCCTTCATTTAAATCACCGAGAGTACTTTCTTCTGTTACATTTGGTCAGAGGTGCCATCTGTCATTCGCCCTTCGTCGTCTGGCACGGGACTGACTCTCATGCGCTCCTGCCATCCCAGGTTCCCAGGCACTATGCTCTCAGGGTCACAGGGCTGGTTGGATGGAGGCGGATCTGAGGCTCATCTGCGTCCCAAGCAATGCTCTTCCCACAACACTAGCCATTAGGTACTGGATCCCTGCAGACTGTAGGTGGCCCCCAGCCAAGAATGTTTTGGTTTACACAGGATTTTGAGAACTTTAGAATTATTTCCCTATAAACCTCTTTCACCTGGAAAAGGAATCCTGATTCTGGCTTCTGGCAAACATAGGCAAAGTTGATGGCAAGGGGTCTGTCTTTTGTCTTCATATAATTTATTGAGTGATTACAGCCCTGTGTTGTTCTCAATATTTTATATGCATTAATTTATTTACTCCTCACCACAGTGTGATTCATAAGGACTATTTTCATTCCCATTTTACAGGTATGGAAATTGAGGCATAGAAAGATTAAGGAACTTGCCCAAGTTTCCACAGTTAGGGAGTGGCAGAGGCAAGCTGTAAATCCAGGCAGTCAGGCTCTGGCACCCTGGGCCCTAACCATTAGAGGGCACTGCTTAGACTTATAGGACTGAGGTCCACTGGGGCCAAGTGGCTATCCCTTGAGATAGGGCACATGCTTTCCAGGTTGGGCAGTCTTTTCTGAGACTCCTGGTGCATGTTGCATGCTCGACCTCGTACCTCTCTAAGGCAGCCTTTGAGAGAATGAGAGCTTGGGTTTTGTCCTCCTCCAGGATGCCACCACCCAGTGGCTGTGGATTGGGAGAATTCTTTGAAACCTATCTCTAGGACATGAATGGTAATTCCAGCTACTTTTTCTTGTTAAGCCTTTAACCACTACCTTCTTGTTATTTCCTTCAACTTTCCTCTGGGTTGTTCTCAATGATCAGTTCTTTTGCAATTATTGGTTGTCAGGACGCCAGAAACACAGTCTTACCTGGACACAGTGCTCTGAAACAGCCCAGGCAGGGCATGACCACACGGGTCCCACGCTTTGGAACACTGAGCCCTGAACATGCACTTCTTAGCGGCAAACGTAGCTGAGAATGTGATGGCTCTGGAATTTATCTTTTCCTGCATGATTTCAAGTGTATTGGTTCAGGGTTGTAGCTTCACTTACCCACTTTCCTGAAACAGCTGTTATCCTGCCCTTTTAGGAGTAGGGCTGATGTTGTTGTTGTTTGTTTGTTTGTTTTGTTTTTACAACATATGCAGACAGTGATGACTAGAGATGTCTTTTAAATCGAGGAAAACACTTTTCAGAGGTCATATTGCTCTGTTACAAGCACAGTTTGTTATCACTCAATAGGTGGCAGTAGATGTGAGCACTTCATCCAGACTGGTGGTTTGACTCCCTTTGGAAGCCCCTGGGTTCTTAGGGACTCCCAAACCCACAGTGTTCCATTCTTTTTTTCACTGGAAAGAAAAAATTGTCTCCACCAAATCTATCATTTAGCATTTGTGAGCCAATTGTCCTACGTCACCAGTGTTCATAGAGATCACCATAAACAAATATAAATAGGGCCATTTATTTGAATTTATTCCAAGTCCGTGTGGTTATACATATATGATTTCATTAAATCCTTGGAAAATTCCTATGGAATTTTATGCTCGTTTTACAGATGGAGAATCTGACACTTGGAGGAATTTTGATTTTATGTTGTTATTGGGTGCTTTTTTTTTTTCGTGTAATTCTAATGTGTTTCAAACTATCCACATTTTGCAGTTAATTCACATTTCATTAAAATTTCACAGTCGTTCCCTATGTTTGTTTTAGCGGCAGCAGGTGGATTGAAACATTTTGGTTAAAAGAAACAAGATAGCCAAGTGTCCTTGCAAAAAGAGATGATAAAGAATTTAAGAGACAGTGCACAAGAAAGATGGCAATGATTACGGAGACGTTAATTCACGTGAATGGAGATGTGACATTCAAGAAGATGCTGCCGCTAAAAAAAAGAGGGAATAAATTTAGGCAGCTGAGAACAACGGCAAGACCCCAGCCTGTAGACATGAAACCAGAGAATTTCAAGTAGAAGAAGCAGTTGCCTTGCACGGAGGGAGATAAGGTGAAAGAAGACAGATAAAACAAGGAAAGTGTTCTTTTTCTGTTAGGTATTAGGCAAAGCCAATTGCTGCAGAACAAATGCATTTTTGTTTTTGTCTCAGTCTGTAATTAAAAGGGCAGTTGTGATCTGATAACCAGCTTTGTTGGGAAAGTGGATGGAAGTCAACATGAACAAAGCTTAATTAGATAAAGTTGTCTAGAGGTGAAATGGATGGATATCAGCTGACAACACTCACCTCAGACACTTGGAGGGGACTCACGGTCCCCAGGGAACACCTTCTGCTCTTATTATTTATTTATTTTTTTATATGGAACATATGGTCTGGAAAAAGTGTCAAAAGTAAGTTTGGGACTAATTTCTCAGAATTGAATAGAGAGTAATGGAATTAGAGACCGAATCTATTTCCGTGGTGTTTCTCTGGGATTCAAAGTCATCAATCAGCAGACATTAGTAAAATCATTCTAGGATAGAAGCTCCGAAGGGATCATCGATTTTTTGATCATGATTAATTGCTAACATTTCAGATGAAGAGCTCATCATTTGTTTATCTGTTAGTCTGAGAATATTCTAATTTGGCTTCTTTTCAAGACACTGATACATTGGGTTTGAGGCACTGCTGCTGGGAGGCATCCCGAGGTGGAGACTTCAGTGCATGAAGTTCATTGAGGGGAGCTGGCAGCATAAATCCCTTCGGGAGAGGGAAGGGAGCAAGGGTAGGCAGGGGGAGAAATGGAAACAGTCCCATCAAAGGGCTTAGCCCGTCCCACAGGAAGTTCTGGCTCAGGATGTTTCTTCAGAAAGATCCTGCATTGAGAAAAGAGGTCTGGCCTTTCTACCCCTGCATCAGCACTGCCAGCCCCGGGGGTGAAGGTGGAGGGGTGGTGGAGGGAGGGGAGGGAGAATAAATCTTAAAGTCCTGAAGGTGGGGAGCGTGGGAGTTTCGGCGGCACACCACAGTATCCATCAGTGACTCCCAATACAAATATTTGAGACATAATAAAATAATGGATACAGTCGCCTTCGATCAGAATATCCAGGTCTCCACAAAGCTATTATCTGGAATAAAGTGCTATACCTTCAAAGAGTATGTGGTTGTGGGAAAAGGGTGAGGAGAAGATGGGTTCTGGCGGGCAGAGAAGGGGAGAATGAGTAGACATCACCTTACCCAGGTTTAGCTGTGAGCCACATAGCCCCCAAAGACAAATGACAGAAGCCCGTCTCTGCACTCCAGACCTGCCAGAGGTTTCTGGAAGCAACAGGAGGATGGTTATCTGAAATTGCTGCCTAGGAAAGGGTTCTCAGCTCTTGTTCTTGGAAGGGTCCACAAAGAGCAATAGATCAATATGTAGGGAGTCAGAGTATAGCTATTATTGATACATCCAGTGTCGACAGCAACTGTTTCTGAATTCCTACTAGTGTATTTCCCATGGAGTCCTTACTTGAGGGAACGCGGGCGGTGAACTGGATAACCAACTGGTAATCAATTTGGTTTAGCACACTGGGTGAGAATTTTTTGTGGGAATCAGGTGGGACCTGAACAGTTGGCTATAAGAGATTCTGGGGGCCTTGATGAAGTGGTGTTTATAATCATAGTTGTAAGTGAGCTCACCCTGAGAGATCCTGAGGCTAGAAGAGCTAGGGGAAGAATCCTGGGATGCTCTAGTCTCTACAGATGAGCGGGGGGTGGGGGGTGGGGAGGGGAGGCTGGCGATTCAGGGGACGCAGGAAGCTGAGAAACAAGCAGGAACTCAGAAGAGAGCAGGTGTCTTGGAATGGGAGTCAGGGCCACATGCTATAGAGAGGTAAAGTAATAGAAGTTGAAAAGTATCATCAGATCCATCAGTTTCAAGGCAATCACTGACCTGTGCCAGAGCACGGTCAGCAAAGTAGTGGTTACTGTTACCATGTTGGTGTGGGTTGAGAATGGATGGAGAGAAGAGGAATGTAGTTGGTTTTTGTTTTTTTCAGGAGTGGCAATCAAGGGGAGGATGGGAATAGGAAAGTAGATGCAGGAGAGATTACATTTTAGCTTATTTTTTTTTCCAGTTTTAGGATGGATTATGCTGAGGGAATATGATTGGTGATGGCAGTGTCTTCTTGGGCTCCTCTTGTGGAAGCTGATGAAAGAAAGTATTGCAACTAGGGGGTAATGATTGTTTGCCCTGGAGGTTCCTGCAGGGGAGGGCAGGTGGCTCTGTGACGCTTGGCATGGTTCTTATAGACTTCCTGTTTGCCAATCCTATAGCCCATGGCGTGGGGTAGGACAACTCAGCACAGAAGGGGAGGAAAATGTCACCTGCCTGGCCTGTCCGATCTGGGCCTCCCACCCTGGAGATCCATGGAGTGACAGATGGGGCAGACAGCTAGAGTGGGATAGATTTTAGTAATGATTGTCTTTATTTTTTAAGATTGAACTTCTGGAAGCCATTCTAAGTCTCCCAAGCTGGGATTCTTCTCTTCCCCCGCAAGGGTTCATTTGTACTCTTGGAGAGCTGGTGAAATTTCTTTGGACTCATTTTTGATCCTCATTTTCTCTACTTTGCATGCTCTTTGGATCACTTCTTGGGCCTTTTCACACCACAGGCATATTGAACACTCTAAAATGTATATTTCTAGCCCAGACCTCTTCTTCACGCTCTGGATTCATATCTCCTATCATCTAACTGACATCTCCCTTTGTGCAATGCATAGACATCTCTAAGTTACTGCGCAGACAACAGAACTCTTGATATTTTTTCCTGCAAATGTAACCCCATGCCTTCCCAAGTTTCTCCCTTCTCAGCAAAGGGCACTAGCATCCATCTGGCCATTCAAATTGAGCGGTGTAGGTATTCCCCTTGTTTCTTTTATCTCTTCCATCAGCCCCAACCTACAAGCTGTCTCGGTCCCATCTCCTAAATGGATCTTTGCCACGACCCTCACGTCCACTCATGGCTCTACTGGAAACCACAACTTGCGAGGTTTCAGTGCCTCAACTACCCCCGGGTCCTGTCCACCCCTTTAGAGTTTATTATCTTTGTCTGGACCATTTCCTACCCTCCACCCACCGCCGTTCTTGAGCTGGCTGGCATCCTTTAATCCTACAGCATCCCTCAGTTCTCCGTGCAAACACCATTTCCCAGAGGGGTCCTCTCCCATCCCTCCAAAACCCAGGACCCCTTTCTTAGCCCCATGTCATCCCCTTCATTTGCTTCCTTCACGACCTCGCGTATAGTGTTTAAATATCGTATTTATTTACCTTTTGGCTTGCCTCTACTTCCGTCCTGGCGTGTCAGTACTGGCGGCTGGTCCATCATCACCTCCCGTAGATCCTGACACCATGCAGTTAATAAACATTTATTGATTGAATGTGCATCAGCCTCACCCAGCCCAGGGATGCAGGGAGGGCTTCTCAGAAGAGGTGACATTTAAGCTTTGTCTTTTCCGGGGAGTGTGTTCCCATTATACTTTGTTCAGCCTTCTCTTAACAGCTCTTCATGCGAACAGGGTGAGCTTTTGCCTTGTCTATCTGCTCACCATCCTGGTGTCCAAGGATCGGGCCTGTTCATTTCTTTGTGGCTTGATTTATTACCATTATCACAATGCATGTGGGTGTAATTGACTTGTCTAGCTTGGGAAGGATACCTGCTGGGGCATTCAGAGTCCAGAGAGGATGGTTATTTAAAATTTTTTTAAAAAGATTTTATTTATTTATTTGGCAGACAGATTAAGCACAAGAAGGGGGAGCCGCAGAGGGAGATGAAGAAGCAGGCTCCCCGCTGAGCTGGGAGCCTGATGCGGGGCTTGATCCCAGGGCCCTGGGATCATGACCTGAGCTGAAGGCAGACACTTAACCCACTGAGCCACCCAGGCACCCCCAGAAAGGGATGGTTTTAAGGGAGCATCCGGGCCAATGTAGAGAGAACATGTCCTTTTGCTTCTTGTGACATGTCCTCTTTTTAAAGTTCTGCCCAGAAATCAGTAACCAGACTTTTGACTGCTAAGTGTTGCTAGGGTTCAGGTAGGTTAAAAGAATAACTAGTTGGGCAACAGCTCATCTCGTGAAGCCACAAATGTATTTGTTATAACCGGTCATGTTCCTGTGCTCTTGTCTGGGAAAGATTACACACTCCTGTCACTACTGCTGTCTTAAAAATGCAGGAAAGTTGAATCAGGTGAGACCTATGAGCCCTAGCTCCCCATATTTCCCGAGGACTACCTGCCTCCTCTCAGAATGATGTCTTTTCCCCCTGTTTTCCTCATGCCTTGTGCAGGAAAGCAAGGAGAAGCTAGCACGATATGATATTCACGTACAAAAAAAGATTTCTTAAGTCATAGGTGATGTTTAAATTGCATCAGTGAATAAAATCCAAGGCTCATTAGTTCAACTGCTTATAGAACTGATTCAGAAAAAAAAGTTCCTGAAAGCTGGCAAAGTTATTGTTAAATTGATGCTTTTTAACTTTTAAAGAGATTCTGTATGTATTTAATCATCCCAACAGAGTTCTCCTCTCTGGCTTCCTATTGGGGTTGGAAACAAGAACGAGAAGTCCAGAAATAATACATTTTACAGTTGATGTATGCGTCTTCTGGGAGCCTGAACAAAAGCATTTGGTGTTTCTCTATTTCCTGGAGTGAAGTTCTTCTCTGAAGTTTTCTGGTGGCAGGACACGTTGAGGGATATTTGTTGTGCCCTGGTGGGGTAAGAGAATGAGAACTCTGTCAGGTGTCTGTCTTTCTTGACTCTCAGTGAGAAATCCGAGATTGGGGGAAGGGCCAGTTTGTGAAACCCTCTTCCCGAGCCTTATGGGAAAGTCTTCAGCTGAAACCACCCTCATCATCCTAACGGCAAATGCTGGATTCCTCCTGGATTCGGGTCAGGGCGCTCACACCGCGGTGTTGGAGGTAAAAGTAGAATCAAAACAGGACGTTGTGTTTTCCAGTTTCCTCAGGCACAGAAGTCATTATTAATGGAGAGAACCGAGCAGACACGGATCATGTTTTTACTTTATTTGCTTTCTTTTTCCCTCTGAAGACTCTCAGTGGGTTTCCAGGAAAAGTAAAACCCAGATCCCAGGCAATCTGCCCAATTGCTCCTCCGCGATCAGAAGGACCAAACCAGTTTGTCCAGAAGGGGGCACTGTGGAGCCTCATGTCGGCTCGCCAGCCCGAGAGTGGTAATTTTCCTGCAGTGCTGAAGCCAGAGCCAGAGGGCAAACTGTCTCTTTCCCAGGCCAACACCAGCTGTTGTCTTGGTTTTTTTTAAAGAAAGGAAACCCTACTGCTTGGATTATTACATTTCAAGTGACCTGGAGTTGCTAAGTCACCGAGGGGACCAGAACTCCCCAGCCCCCAGGGTTACCCCTGGGAGGAGAGGTTGAGAGAGAATTGACAGCGTTTCATTTACCATCCTGGTCCGGGGTCCTCCTCCCTGTCATCAGCCACCTGCCTTCTCCCTGAGAGTCATCCGTGCCGATGGAGAAAGACTCACTGGTTCCGGAGTTCCGGTATGTCCAAACTGGTTTTGTCTGGGTTGTTGACAGACTTTCAAGGCAAAGGGGCAACCATGGCGAAAGGGAGAGGCCTTTAACGAGGGAGGAAAAGACACTTGAGGGATTGAAAAGTACATTTTGAAAGGGCTGAAAAGGACATAATAAGCAACACAAGAATGGGAGTATGGCAACGGGAACCCCTCTTTTCAGAAGGTCTCAGCAGCCACCCCAGGAGGCCAGCTTGTATTCCAACCCCATTGGAAGCAGGCAACAAAATCAAGACAGGCGTGAAAACGTGGTGTGTTTGTTACAGGGATCACTCCCTTGGGAGGAGGCCGGAGAGGGGTGGGGACTTAGGTCCATATGCTTGTCTGCAGAGGTCTTCCCTCTCCAGCTTGGAGCTAAGCTGCTGCGGCCGGCCAGGGAGATGAAGCCGGTCGCATGTTTTCAGCAGCAGGCAAATCAGCGTTCCGTCCAGCTGTGACTGCAGTGATGAATCAGAGGGCGTTTTAAATGAACCTTTGAAGTGTTCCTCTCATGGAACCACAGGGTGTTTGTTGAATAAACAAACGAAAGCGGTCAGAAAACTCCCCGGATGAGTTCTTTATATTAATTTCTTGTTCCTCCTTCAAGAGAATCTGGGATTGAGTACAAACCAAGAAGTTCAGGGGCGCGGGGATGGCTTTAGGGGCCTGCGATGGGCAGTAGCACAGGGCCTGAGCTCGCAAGGGACGGAGAATTGGTTTAACCCTCCACCGTCACCATCTTGAAATTCTTAACAAGGGGCCTCGTGTTTTCAATTTGCACTGGGCCTTACGAAGGATGGGGTCAGTCCCGCAGGGAAGGCACCTATGCGCGGGCCAAATGAAATACTACATGTGGTGGCAGTGAACGTGATGGAGAGGATGACCTCGAGAACATCTCATCTCTTGCAGTGCACGAAGACATTTCAATAATGACATCCTTTGCATAAAACAGCTTCTAGAAAACCTTGTAACCAGCGTTGCACAGTGCTTGCAAGGGTGTGTTTTATCCTCGGAAAGACCCCAGCGAAATTTCCTGTTGCACGGCTTACGCGCCGTATAACTATAGGAAAGTTAATTAATCTCTCTGAGACCCCGAGTATTTGTCTGTTACATAGAGACGGTATCAGTCAATTGATAGGGCTCGGCAAGGAGTAAGACGTGTGTGCGGCACTTGGGATAGTGTCCAGGACGTGGAGGACACTCCGTAGTACAGGCTGTCCTCCTTGAACCCTGTTGAAGTCAGCGGAGTCTAGCTCAGTCTCCTGACTTTTCAAATTAGATTGTGAACACTCAGTGCATACCCACAGGCATGTTTGCTAATTCTTTTCTCCTGGAGCCACAGGTGATAAGCCGAGAAAGTAGGTCCTGGATTTCTTTGATCTTACCAGTGGTGTGTTTGTATTAGTGTAGGTTTGTTTGAAGGCTTTTCTCCTATAAGCTTTTAACCCTTAAACTCGAAGCACCTCCTACTCCAAAATGCAGGGTGGCTTTTCCAGCGTGCCTCTGTGTGACACCAGCAGGTGCCCCACGGTTCAACTCAGTTCTGACGCTACCTTCCTGGAATTAGCCTCACATCCCATAAGCAAAGGGCTCAGTCCCATCGGACTGCCCCCACTTGGATGCCAGTGGGAAGCCCACATTGTGCTTCTCACCGACTGGATGAACATCCAGGGTCTTCCCACGGCCCCCCTTCGCAGGTCTGATAATGCGCTAGGATGACTCGTACACAACTCAGGGAAACACTTTGCTTATGTCTCCCTGTTTATTATAAAGGACACCACTCAGAACCGTCCAAATGGAAGAGAGGCATGGGACAAGGAATTGGGGACGGGACGAGATGCCTTCTCTTGGCTTACCACCATCCTGGTACCGTGATGCGTTTAGCAACCCAGAAGCTCTTAAAGCGTCCTTGAGGGTTTTCTGTAGAGGTTTTGCTACATAGGCTGATTGAATCACCGCCCGTGGGTGGTTAACTCTGTGTCCAGCTCCTCTCTCTCCCCAGAGGTTGGGGGGTTGGGGCTGAAACATAAATAAATAAAACATAAAAAATCATAAGCAGCAGCTGAGCACTAAAAGATTCCTATATGGTTTTAAAGGGAAATCAAGTAGTTAGGAAGGCTTCTGTGTTTTCCTTTTTAAAAAATGTTATCTCTGTTAAATTTTCATGGGACTCTGATTTTTCAGGGATGAACCTGTATGATTTGTGGCAGGAGTAAGCCATATGAAGGCACCATTCTATAAGGGTGGAGTGTTTATCCATAACAAATGTATTCATTATGCAGGAAATCCATACTGGTTAGACACAAACAAGATTAAAAAAAAAAAAAACACCTATTCTGTCACTAACCAGCGATAAGTATCTTTCACGTCGGTATATTTCATTTCAGACTAAATGCATATTTGCACATGAATACATTTGTAATAAACATGGAAATGCAGTGTACAGACTGTCCTATAAAATAATTTTTGACTTGACAGTGTGTTACGAACATCCGTTCATAAGTAAATTGATACACTTAATTAACTGCGGTAGTTTCCGTTTTGTGGATGTGTCATCATCACTTTGGAAGCCAAACCCTGGTCATCAGCCTTTAGTGTGCTCCAGAAGTTACACTGTTACAAACGTCCCTGTGTGTACCCTATGCAAACCTGTCTGTCTCCTGATTTCCTCGGGGAAGAGGGTAGAAAATAGCTGGCGGTGGAATCGCTGGGTCAGATGGTGCACACACAACCTCTCCACACATAGCTCCCAGCTGCAGCGTCTGAGCAGGGATGGGAGATTCGAATGACCGAATGCACTTGTCTTTTTTGAGTCTATTTCACCGTAGTGTCTATTAATTGTAGTTGTAATACAGAACGGCTCTGGGGTTCACTTTAATTCCTGGCAAAACACCTGAGCCTGGTGTAGACAAAGAAATGTCTTTTCTCGGCACTTGGTTAAAAAATACTTTCCCCCCGTCTTGGGTGGGAGTCCTCGTTCACATGCCACGTCAATCTAGATGGAAATGATCCCGTTCTTTTTGTTTCAGGGCTTTCGCACACAGTGTAGAACATTCTCATGATTTCCTTTTCTGTTAACTGTGTGGAGTTCATACTGCGTTCTTCAGGGGTTAACTTTCCTCTAACAAGTGCTTTCTTTAAGTAACAAGGCGGGGGGCTCTTCTTACTGGGGTGTAGGCTTGTTCCTTTGTACCCTGTCCTTTCGCTTCCCCTGGAAGGAGCTGAATACCTCTTCTGGTCTGACAAGCCACGTACAGCTGGAGAAAGGCATCCTTTCCAGTGTGGACATTGCCATGTTGCCTCTCACGTCCTCAACCTTCCCATCTCAAGATCCAGCCCTGCCCCTTACCTCGGCTCCCTCCCCACCTCCGGTTGTGGTCCTCTGGATTTTGCACCCCGGTTTTATGCAGGTGACACCTACCTAACAATCAGGCAGAGAGAATCTTCTGATTTGGCTTCATTATCTGGGAAGGTCAAGCTCAAGGTGTTGGGTCCGAGTAATGAAAAGTGTTTGCTTTGGTTTCCCATCTTGGAAGATGCCTGTAGTGGGCTAAATGTCTGTTAAGGGCCAGCTCTTGACTTCCTTTCTGCTGATGGGAAGGAGGGCTATTCAGGGAGTAGGGGAAGAAGAGAGGGGGAACAATAAAGACATGCTAAGGGGTCAGCGTAATGGGGTTGCTCTTTCGGGCTGGGAGGCACAGACTGCGGCTGAACACTTTTTATTTTGGAAGTAACTTGCCAGCTGCAAATAAATGCTCACAAAATCTCTCCTCGAACTGGGTAGTGACCCAGGCATGGGCAGGCTCTACTGGGCTGGTGTGGCGTCCTTCCTTCCTGTCGGCAAGCTCTGAATGGGCTCTCTCTAAAATGCAACATACTCTGTTCTTGTGGGTTTCACAGCTCCATGGAGCTAAGTAGGAGTCTACGCTTTTTAAAATTTTTTTTTTATCTCTCTGAAGATGAGATAACTGACATCACCTCTTAGAGTCGGGTGGTGGCCTTCCCATTTATTACCTGACAAACCACAGACCCCAGGTATCTCTTTGATCAGGCTTCACTTCATGCTATGTGTGGTTGCTGTAGGCTAGTCTCCTTTGGACTGCTCACCATGGGTCGTCCTTCAAGTCTGGGCTCTGTTTCTTTGGCCAAATGCAGACCGTATTTTTGTTCCATCCCTTTCAAAAGTGAGAGTGGTCAGTGCAGGTGAAATTGTACTGGAAACGAATGCCCAATGGGCTTCAATGGTGTGTTAAGGATAATAAAGTGTTTCTACTTGCTGTTACTGTGGACTCAGAATGTCCCAGAACATTTGGCCCAGCCCCCTCATTAGGCTGAGCCCCATAGTCAAAGTAGGTTAAGGAGACCTGGGGTTTAGTCCTCCTTCTGCCACTGGCTTCTGGACCAGAAATCTATTTATTCTATCTCATTTTTTCCCCTGCCCACAATGTGAGCTTTTTAAGGCATGTTGCCCCCTTTACCTGTGTTCTTCCCTGCACCTTGGACCTCCGGTCCCCAGAGGCTTGCTGGTCTGGGACCCCTGGGACGGTTGTCCCCTCAACACTGTGTTGCTCCCTCTGGAGTCTTGGTGGAGGGGTGAGGTGGGGGAAAGCCAAATTTCCCTTAGTTTCTCCACCCTTAATGCCCCAGACTCTCTCACATATGTGGGGGTTGTGAATGGACAGACTTTATCAAAGATTTGAGAACAGCGAGAAGCAATGATGATTTTAAAAAAGATAACCATAAAAATCACTATTCTCAGTGCTTAAGAGAAAATCCAAAACATTTGACAGGAGGTCTCCCAAGAGATGAGCTCACACCCGGTGCCAACTTGAGGTCTGAACTCAGAGGAAGAGCTCCTCTTCTGGTCCCCCTCGGGGCAAGCCCCCCTCCTGCCCACAGTGTGCTGGGTGTTGTCCTGGGACCTGAGCTGCCCTCCCTGCTCAGGACAGCTCATGATGGTTCATGGCGGAATGTTCCTGAAGTCATCGTGGAGGGCACATCCATCAGCAGGGGAGCATTCTCTCTGGCCCCTGGGGGTGCCTCCTCCTGAGTCTCCAGGATCCCTGGGGTCCTTCCGGTCCCTATTAACCACAGCCTGTGTTCACCACCCGAGGACCGTGGGCTCCTGAGGACGACAGGTCCCCGTGGGTAGTGCACCGTACCGACCAGGAAGAGATGTTCTGCTCAAGATGCAACATACTCTGCAGCTCTGTCCTCCATGGGGCACAGAGACATTTAGCTCTGCCGTGCATCACCTTCTTCCCACCTTCCCGGTCACGCCCAGCGGAGTGGTTGTGCAACTGAGCTGGGACTCCACACCGTGCCTGACCGCACCGGGGCCGGTTGGGCCTGGTTGCTTCCATGAACTAGATCCGAATCTCCAGGCCCGAGTTTTCCTGGAATCCTGTCCTGTTTTGGCGGGTGGGACGGAGGCCTTCAAGCAGAGGAAGAGGAGTCCAGGTGTGATCGTGACATGAATTCTCCGGGAAGAGGGAGAAAGTCAGCCTACCTTGCTTGTTCTGGCTTTTTCGGCCTAGTCACCCAGTCATTTTCTACAGGTAAAAAAAAAAAAAAAAAAAAAATTCATGCTTCTTTGACTGAAGCTCAGGAATTTTTATTTTTAATCGGCAGAGTTGAATTGGCTATTTGCACTCTTATATATAGCCTTTGGCCCAAGTGGGCTCAAACCACTAGATCGGCACGTCCAGCGTCCAAGGGCACGCACGTGGTGGGGGGCCGGAGTGAGGCAGTGCTCAGCAGTGCCCGACCCGGCTTGTGTGTCTCTGATGCCCCACACCTGGGCGAGGGCCCGTTCAGGGGACGAGTGTGCACCTCAGGCCTTCACTGCAGTGTTGTAATGGGGGTCCACCACTGCGTAGCTGGGTGGTGGCTAGAAGGATCATTCCTGGGGAGCCTTATCTAGGACAGAGGAGTTTACCTCTCCAAATAAGACCCCTGGGGTTTGCTTGGGATTTGTTCAGGGTCTGGGGCAGGAGCTGGTGATTGAAAGGGGGTGATCTTGCAAATGGCTGAGGGAGGAAGGGCTCCATGGGGTGGGTGGGCCGGAGAGCCCTGGGTCATGGTTACAGGGGACTCTCAAGGGTCATGGGCCCCCTTCCAGATGTTCTCAGGAGGATAAAGCCAGGGTGGGGCGGGGTAGTGGGGAGCAAGAGGAAATGTGTAGAAACACATAGTAATGAAACAGAGTCTGTTCTATCCTACCTTTTGAGACGAGAACATTTTATTTTATTTTATCTTACTTTATTTTTGAAAGATTTTATTTGTTCGTCTGAGAGAGAGACAGAGCACAGGCAGCGGCGAGCAGGGGGAGAGGGAGAAGCCCAGTCCCTGCTGAGCAGGAAGCTCAATGCAGGGCTCGAACCCAGGACCCTGAGATCCTGACCTGAGCCAAGGGCAGAGGCTTAAACGACTGAGCCCTCCAGACGCCCCAAGACCAGAATGTTTTAGATAACAAGTCTTTCCAATGTCTTTTAAATATCCACATGCCATTTTAAGATGCATGTTTTATTCATATTTATAATGATTTTCATATTTTTGGTTTGGGAGGGTTGACAGGTTACTAAAGGGAATGTTCAAAAGTCAGAGGAAAAGCGGCTGGTGACTTTTTTTTTTTTTTTTCAGATTTGTAAAATATCCTTTCCATTTTATCTGAATGCTTCTTTTGGGCTACCAAATCCTGATTTGGTTAAAAGCTTAGCAATGAATACCAGTTTGGAGATTATTTGTGCTGTCTCTGTCCCAGAGAGTAAGGAGCAGAAAGAAGGGAAGGGCTGGCTTTGCAGGACCAGAAAAGGGACCCCTGTGGCAGTAAGATCAGGGGCTGGACTCGCATCTGTCTTCCACCAAAGTAGGTTTAGAAATCACAGCTCTCCTAGAATAGCACATGGACCCCTAGCTCAAGTCACAGTAAAATGTGGTGCCATTCACTGATTTAACAGATGCTCCTGGAGTGTCTGGTCCTCCACTAAGTGTGAAAGGGTGGCCTTCTGTGAGTTGGTCAGATACAGCCACTGTCTGGCAGCCACGGGGAGCCTGCGGGCCTGGCGCCCCAGAGATAATGAGACTCGGTCTTCTGCTCCCTGCTCTCTTCTTGCCCTAAAAGAAGTACAAGGCACCTGGCACCAAGAAGGAACTAAGGACGGTTGAATCTAGGACCAGCTACTTCCTGGATGAGTGACTGAGCCTCAGAGCCTCAGGATCTGTCCCTACTAGAAAGTAGAGATGAATAGCATCTACCTGTAGGGCTGTAATCAAGGTCATGTCTCATAGGCTGGGTGCTGGAACAAGGAAGTGCTCAGAAAATGGTTGCTTTTTTAAGACGTATTATCACTCAAGCACAGTGGTGCTTTTATTTATTTGAGATACCTTAAACTGAGCCTCGAGATCGGAAAAACCTGCAAAATGTGTCCATGCTACGTATGCCTACCCACCCCAAGAACACATGTGTATCCCGCTGCTGTCAAATCTTCCAGAAAAAGAGATCCCGAGGATGCCAGGTCTGGATAGACCCTGTAAGGACTCGGGGCTTCCTTTGAAGATGGCTTTCCAAGCACCCGCCATGGCCACTGGGAGAAGACTCAGGGAAATCTGGGGGGGCTTTATTGAGCAGCTAAGAGGTGGCACTTGGGAGCTCAAACTCTCTGACGTGCCAGGCTTGCAAGTACAAGCAGAACAATGACCTCAGTAAGCGGAAATACTCTGGTCCTGGAAATTTCTAATAGTTGGTGTGGGATGACCCTGAGCAGCCGCAGAGACAAGATTCCTCTGCCCACGGCTGGTGACTTCCACCACCCAGGACGCAGGGGGGCGCTGCAGCCCCACTTTTCCTCCAGAGGCTGTCCCTGGGTTTCCCGAAGGAGCCTTTAATCTCAGATTTCCTTTGTGCTTGCATGATTTCACATTCTCTGTGCCTTCCTAGGTGGAAATCCCCGGCGTCCTAAGAAAACACATGAAACACCTAGAATATGTGTGTGGTTTCTTCAAGCCAGGGAACTTAAAAAATTTTTCAGGAAATATGTTTTCCTTGAAACAAAAATTTCTTAAGTACGTATCAGCCAAAAAGAATTCTATACACCCCTTGAGAATAGTTTTCAACATACACACAGACACACACACACGCGTGCGCAAAACAGTGCAGTTATAAATGATTTTTATTTCTTTACCAAAATGAGGCATCACTCTGCAAACTATTCGCTCACTTGCTTTGTCACTGAACAACAGCCCCAGGAGACTTTTCAAGTCTTTCCCACACTTATTTATTTATTTATTTGTGTATTTTCAGAGTGACTTTGTTTACATATCTGGGACCATCAAATCTGAGGTTTGAAGCCCTAAGTCATTATGATCGAAAAATGAAAAACAGGGCCCGTGAAATGAAAGTTTCGAACCCAAGTGAAGAGAGGCTTGAGATATTTATGCTTTGGTCAGTCCAGCAGCATCTGAACAGTCTTTGTTTGCATGAGGGGTAGAAGGCAGGTGCATTTCCTAAAACAGAAAGAGGAGTTACAGCCTTTAAATTCCCTGAGGGCTGGTTCCCTCCTACCCCCACCCCACCATCCTGTCTCTTTCTGGACTGCCCGGCAGTCACATGGGCCAACCGGTTCTGCCAGGAACAGAGGTACGATCTAGCACTGTGTCTAGCTTGGAAGGCGTGGTTTGGGGTAGGGGGAGATGTGCAGAAGGTAGAAATGATAGCTCGGGCTTTTTGTCAGAAGGGCACAGGTGCAAATCCCAGCTGTTTCTTCCTGCCCAGCTGGGAGACCTTGGGCCAGTTACGGAAGGACTCAGAGCCTTATTTGTAAAATATGGAGAGAAAAGTCCTCTGGCAGGATGGCCGAGAGCACCAAGTCAGTGCCATGGTAATATACACACATGGCCTGGTACAAAGTCCATGATAATCGCCCCCTGCTTTCTTAGCGGTCAGCAAACTTCTCCTGCAAAGGCCCAGAGACGAATACTTTAGGCTTTGCAGGCTGCAAAGACTCTGTTGCAGCTGTTCAGCAGTAGGTAAATGAGGGTATGAGGATGTATTCCTACAAGAGTTTATTAACAAAAATAGATGGCAGGGTGGGGTGGACCCAAGGGCAGGGGTTTGCTGACCCTGCACTGGGTCCATACTGTCCCCTGGAAATAGAATGTGAGCCTCGTCAGTAATAATTTTGCTTGTAGCCCCGGGAAAAAAAGTGAAATTCATTTAAACGATAGAATTTATTTACTTTAAGTGATCTGAACTATGATTGCGCTGGGATGTAATCCATACGAATGATCACTGAGGAGGTCTTTTACTTTAAATCTTGGTGTTATTTAAACACATCTCGGGGGATCTTAACCTTAGGGCACAACCTCATTTATGGTGGTCACGTTTCACGTGTTCGCTAACTCGACTGCCTGGTTCAAGGTTGGTCAGCCCAACTTCTCCACGGGCAGGCCATACCACTTCGTGGGCCGAGAAATTGACTTATTAGACAGAAGTCAAGTTCCAAATACGAACGAGAGGAGAACGGAAACCATCAGAGTCTGGAGCCTATAGGAAGGAGATGGCTCATTTCCTGCAAGTTCGTGTGTGTGTGTGCCTGTGTGTGTGCCGGACCACGAGGAGAAACATAAAGGCGTCTTTCCTTCTGAGGCTTGTTGTCAAACATGTTTGAAATCCACAGCTTTACCTACTTGAGTGTTTTGTGTTTTGTTTTGCTTTTGCTTTAAATCAGGCTCACTGTGGTGTTTTGGTTCTTTCTTGCTCGGGACATGCTTGGAGGTCTGCCCAAGCTATCTGGTGATGGAATGAATGCATGTCTGACACCAGCCAAGCCACTTACTAAAAGTCACGCTAACCATTTTAAATGCACACATCATGAATCATGGAGCGCTACCTCAAATACTAATGGTGTACGGTCTGGTGATGACATAACACAATAAAAAGAATAACTCCTCCCAAGAATTTAAAAAAAATGTACAAATCACCATCCCCAACTTTAAATCCTAGTACTTCCACATTTCATTTCAAAAAATACCCATTTTACAGAGAGCAAAGTGAAGCCCAGACAGGTGACAGGCTCAATCCAGACCCATACCCTCAGTGGTGTTTTGGGATGGGAATTTGGAAACTCGGGAGCCTGGCTTGAGGACAGCTCCTCCTGCCCCGGTGCCGCACTGCTGGGCGCAGGGTGGGGGGGGTGGGGATAGTGGGTAATTCACCCAGTGGTTTCAGTGTCACAAGTCAGGTTTGCTTGGAATTTTTGAATATGCAAAACAAAGGTAAAGAGATACTGCTTTCAAGTGTTTCGTTCTCTTCTTGATTTTTTTTTTTCATTGATTCCGCCACAGTTTTTTCTGAGCCTCTCAAAACAAAGGTGAAGAAGGTTTGCGCTCTGTGTTCAAAGAGCTCACAGCGCAGGGGCCGGTGGGGGAATGTTGCCTTTCTGTAAAAACATATCCAGGATGATTCAGAGTGAAGCGGAGGAGTTTGTTGTTGTGTCTGGCTCTTATCTCCATACGAGATGAAAGCAGGAAACTGATAAAACTCACCTTTCTCCCTCCTGTTCTTTAGCTACACGATGAAAGAGATTTTAAATATTTTTTATAGTGAAAAAAATTTTTTTAAATATTTTGTTTGTTTATTTGACAGAGAGAGAGAGAGAAAGAGAGACACCACAGTAGGCAGAGAGGCAGGCAGAGAGAGAGGGAAGCAGGCTCCCCACCCAGCAGAGAGCCCGATGTGGGGCTTGATCCCAGGACCCTGAGATCATGACCTGGGCCGAAGGCAGAGGCTCAACCCACCTGAGCCTCCCAGGTGCCCCAAGTGAAAAATTTTTAAGGTGCATTTTCCTGAAATAAATTCTGAGTAAACCCCACCCTCCAACTGGATTCTGTTTTTTCCCTTTCCTGCAGGGTTGGTATGAGGGACAATACACATTTTGGAATCAAGTTCAAGTTGGGTATACCAGATTCTACCTGCACCTTTCCTAGGCTTTGACTTGGCCATGGTCTCTAAAGACCCAGCTTCCTCATCTGTAAATTGGGGGGGTAATTCTGGCCTCATAAGGTTGTGATGAAGATTGAGGGGGGAGTGCATATGTTAAGAGAAAAAAAAAGTTCAAGTGTGGGAAAATGCTTTTCTGGATGGATTTTTGATAGGAATCAGAATATAGCAAATTGAGAATAGAGGTTTCAGAATTTTTTTCAGAATATAGTTTTTCAGAATATAGCAAATTGAGAAGAGGTGATGTCATAGTTCACTTCCTCCTCCTTCCAGAAGGGTGCGGTGTGAAGCCAAGAAATGTACTTGGTGTCCCCTATTTTCTTGTCCTGATAGTTAATGACTTCGAGACAGCATTTTAAAGATATTTTTTCTCCGCCCATTCACCTCTCACTCACATACAGACTGTTGCTGTCAGGAATTTAACATTCGTGAAAAAATAGCCACATTTTTGACACTTTTTTTTTTTTTTTAAACAAATAAGGTCTATTGGTTGTTGCCATGACAGCCAAACACTCTGCTGTCAGCTATCAGGGTGAATTATTAAGGATCTTTGTTGAGGACATCATCAGTAAACACACCCGTCCTCCAGGGGAAGGTAACAGGACTCTCACAGCAAAAGCGGTCACAGCGCTGGGAGTGCGGGGGCTGATTGCCTCCTCATCCTGCCCACGGGGAAAGACCGGGATGAGCCAGCCATTTGCCTGGGATCCTCTTCCACGGAAAAAGAGCCTATTCTTCTGGCGTTTTTTTTCAGGTTATGTAAAAGGCTGGGTGTCCGAGTCATTTTCCCAGAAGCAGGAGGCTTAAACTGGCGCTTTCTTTCATTCCCAGAAAGGTTTGACCCATTCCTGCTCAGATAATCCTGCCCACGGATGAAGACAGCCGTCTATGGCGACTGGTTGACCAGGAACAGGTTCATAGAGCAGTTCTGTGAGAGAATGGGGGAGGCCACTGAAAGAGGAGAAAGTCAGAAAGTGTATGTTTGGAATTTATGGAGATATACATGGCTAACCTCATTTTTATTTTAAAATAAGAAGCACAGGGCGCCTGGGTGGCTCGGTGGATTAAGCCTCTGCCTTCAGCTCAGGTCATGATCTCAGGGTCCTGGGATCGAGCCCTGCTTTGGGCTCTTTGTTCAGCAGGGAGCATGCTTCCTCCTCTCTCTCTGCCTGCCTCTCTGCCTACTTGCAATCTCTCTCTGTTAAATAAATAAATAAAATCTTCAAAGAAAAAAATAAGCACAGCATGTTAGTCGTGAATAAGCTTCTCAGAAAGTAATTTTAAGACAACTTACTGAACCTTTCTGAACCTCAGTTTCCACATATATAAAATGGGTTTAGGAATAGAATTAAATCGGGACACCTGGGTGGCTCTGTCGGTTAAGCATCTGCCTTCCACTCAGGTCATGATTCCAGGATCCTGGGATCGAGTCCCGAATCGGGCTCCTTGCTTAGTGGGAGTCGGCCTCTCCTTCTGTCTGCTGCTCCCCCCTGCTTGTGCGCTCTCTGACAAATAAATAAAATCTTAAAATAATAGAACCAAATCTCTGAGGGGTGGTTGTGAGGATAAATTCACAGAAAGTGTGTGGAGCTGCTCCTGGCACAGCAAGCCTCTTGCTCAGTTCGCTGTTGTGATAAAATGACTGATCTCGAAGTCATGTATCTATATTTCTCCGATGTAGCCAGATCTCCTGAAATCTATTAGGATATTCAAAACACAACCATTTAAAGCTGGTTTTATTTTCATTTTCACGGGTAAGCAGCGATTGTCTTTTGCTTTCTTCTACAAGAACATGCTTGAAGCTGCCATCCAAGTAATACCCTCTGCCCGTCTTCGCTTTTGTGTTGAGATTTGGTTGGCACGAACATCCCTCGTGGCAGTGGTGGCTGAGGGCATCCACGTCTGAAAATATCTAGAAAATGGATACGTTTTAAAAGAGACAGTTGCTCTTCTGAGACAGTGAACGAGTGAGGCGTGAGAGGAGGCAAGATGGCTGCTGTATTCCATGGAGAGAAAAACCTGGTGGTGTGAGAGAAGTGTAGTCAGGAGCATAATGAAGGCCCAGAGAAGGTTTTCACAGGTGCTTCTACGGCTTCCTTTCTGTCTTCTCTGCCTAAATTCTTCAAATTCTGATGAGATAAATTCCTCTACGGTAACGATTTAAAAAAAAATAAAAGATTATAGAAGTCTGGTTAGAAGATGCTAAGAAGAATCCAGGGAACCAGACAGGAATGAAACCAAGCTCTGTGTCTTTGAAGGAACACACCCGGGGAAAGAGCCAATCAAGAAAGCAGGTGGGCTGGCCTGCTTCCTGTGGTACTGGCCTTCCAAGATAACTTACAGGTCCCCAACAATGGATTTTTTTTTTCCTTTTTTTTTTTTTTTAGCATCTTTTTGAAAATTGTGTTATGTTAGTCACCATACAATACATCATTAGTTTTTGATGTAGTGTTCCAAGATTCATTGTTTACATATAACACCCAGTTCTTCATGCAATCTGTGCCCTCCTTAATACCCATCACCAGGCTCACCCATTCCTCACCCCCCTCTCCTCTAAACCCTCAGTTTGTTTCTCAGAGTCCACAATCTCTTATGGTTTGTCTCCCTTTCTGATTCCCCCCCTCTAAGACTTTCTTTCTCCTAATGTCCTCCGTGTTATTCCTTATGCTCCCCAAGTAAGTGAAACCATATGATAATTGACTCTCTCTGCTTGATTATTTCACTCAGCATAATCTCCTCCAGTCCCATCCATGTTGATACAAAAGTTGGGTATTCATCCTTTCTGATGGAGGCATAATACTCCATTGTATATATGGGCCGTATCTTCTTTATCCATTCGCCCATTGAAGGGCATCTCAGCTCTTTCCACATTTTGGCTATTGTGGCCATTGCTGCTATGAACATTGGGGTGCAGATGGCCCTTCTTTTCACGACATCAGTATCTTTGGGGTAAATATGGTGAAATTGCAGAGTCATAGGGAAGCTCTATTTTTAATTTTTTGAGGAATCTTCACAGTGTTTTCCAAAGTGGCTACTCCAACTTGCATTCCCACCACCAGTGTGAGAGGGTTCCCCTTTCTCCACATCCTCTCTAACATCTTTTGTTTCTTGCCTTGTTAATCTTTGCCATTCTAACTGGTATAAGATGATATCTCAATGTGGTTTCAATTTGGATTTCCTTGATAGCTAGTGATGATGAACATTTTTTTCTGTATCTTTTAGCCAGTGGATCTTCAAGGTGTTGGGAAAAGACCATTTCCCTGCCAGTTATCCTCCTCTGCACAGTCCTCTGCCTGGGGAGAATGGGAGGCATACCACTTCGAAAACTGTGGGCTTTAGAACCCACCAGACTAGCTGTGTGGCCTTGGGGGAGATGCCTAACCTCTCTGAGCCTCAATGGGCTCATCTGAGGAAAGAGAGACCATTGTATTTTCCCAACAAGGTTGTCATGAGGATGAAATGAGAACCACTCTGTGACACATCTGTCATATTGTAGGCCCTCGAGTGTGAGTCCACTTCTGTCTGTTGAACAAGCTATCTTCTTCCTAATTTATACAGGGGAGGGCAGGGATGGCCTGAGCTGGGAGATTTACTGGCCTAAGTTACAAGTTAGAAAGGAGTGAAGGGAAGAGCTTTCATTTCTGCATATTTCTATTTCACTCTCATTAGTTTCCTCTGAGGCCCATATATGGTATGACTTGTCAATCCTTCAGTATGTGGCTAAATTTTTATTATCATACTTCTTTAGTTTATCCTTGTATAAACCACGTATTTCCAGGAAATTTAGCCAAGTGCCTCTCTGTAAGCAGATGGTTACCTGTTCGGCTCTCAGTAGCATAGGGAAAGCCATGTTGTCCTGAGACTCTGTAGCTGGGGGCTTCCTGGCCGTGGAATATCACCTTGACCTCTCTAGGCCTTTTTTCTTTGTTTCATATGTAAAATATGAGGTTGATGATTAGGTTTTTTTTTATGGCCTTTGATCTACTTCTATTTTTATTTTTATTTTTTCAGCAAAACAGTATTCATTATTTTTGCACCACACCCATTGCTCCATGCAATCGTGCCCTCTCCAATACCCACCACCTGGTTCCCCCAACCTCCTACCCCTCGCCCCTTCAAAACCCTCAGAGGTGATTTGGTTTTAAAAATCCTTTTACATTCCCCCCAATTCTGTGGCTCAAGTCCTCAGTTCTTTGTATAATTTTCCAATAGCACCAGTAGATAAATGGCCTGACTTCTGGGATGGTGTTTTTCTCCCCTAAAGTTGGGATATCTGAACATCCAGAAGTTGGGATAGTGAGGAATGGGTCACAGTGACCAGCATGAATCTAACTCAGCAGGCAAGCTAGCTTCAGTGAAGAATGTGGGTTCTCTAGTCCACTGCGCCCAAAGCTGAAACTGTCGGAGACTCAGGATTCTTGGATACAACACATGTTGTCATTTCAAGTTATGCCCCGATGCTGTGCAGATGGCCTCTGGGTTGGTCCTCCTTATTTGAGAAGGAGGAAGGGCCTACTCACTTATCTATACGTGACTTTTCTAAAACTCACAGGATCCTAAGGATGAGATCAGAATTCGGACAAACCAGGAAAAAAGCCACATGGATGAGAAAAATCATATCCCACGTGGGATCTGAGGTCATCCAGAGTTTGGCAAATAAAGGTTTTAATACATTTCTGATAAAATATTTCTGGTATGACTCTATTGTTTCAAAGAATCATTCCCAGCTCAACAGTCATCCAACCACTGGTCCAAACTGCATTTAACAAGAGAGCTTCTATTAGTTTTTTATGTCTTGTTCTTGGATCCCATAAGATTTGTGTACCTGACAATACCATGTCCTCCTTTTTTGTCTCGTGTGAGTGCATTTTTTCTTTAAAGCAACCAGATAAGTCCTGAGTGGGACAGTGGAGGAAGATGATGGGTTATTACTAAACTTTATTGGGTTGTGGCAATACAGTGTCTCAAAGGTCTTCCCCCCCTTTTAAAAAAGATCTTATTTATTTATTTGAGAGAGAGAGAGCATGAGAGAGAGAGAAAGAGAGAGCACAAGCAGGTTAGAGGGCTAGAGGGAGAATCAGACTCCCTGCTGAGCAGGGAGCCCAATGTGGGATTCGATCCTAAGACCCTGGGATCATGACCTAAGTCCAAGACAGATGCCCAACCAACTGAGCCACCCAGGTGCCTGTCAGTGGTCCCTTTTATCCCATTGACTGTCAGTGCTCCAAACATGCCACTGGACAGCTGCCTTCCCTTCAGCCCTAAGAAGCTCCATGGGTCTGGTCTAGAGGGAGATGTCACCAGTGAGATAATATCATGGGGGCCGTGCCTCAAAACACTAGCACTGCCCTCTGGAATCCAACTGGGCACATTCAACAGATATTGATCAAGCACGGTCTCTGCATCAGGCCCTTTGATAGGTGTTAGAAAGGAGTAAGATAGGGGCGCCTGGGTGGCTCAGTGGGTTAAGCCGCTGCCTTCGGCTCAGGTCATGATCTCAGGGTCCTGGGATCAAGTCCCACATCGGGCTCTCTGCTCAGCAGGGAGCCTGCTTCCCTCTATCTCTCTCTCTGCCTGCCTCTCCGTCTACTTGTGATCTCTCTCTGTCAAATAAATAAATAAAATCTTAAAAAAAAAAGAAAGGAGTAAGATAGGGTGTTTACTTTTAAGTGATTTGTACCATTAAGAGAGCAACAATGTGTACAGAACATACTCTACGCCAGGCATTGTTTTAAATGCTTCATGTATGTTCATGTGACATTTAGAATGACCCTAAGAGGGAGGCAGGATTATTATCACTCCTGTTCTAGATGGGAAAGTGAGGTACAGGAAGTTAAGTAACTAGCTCATGTATGTAGCCTGCGAGCCTCAGGGCCTGAATCCAGACCCAAGCAGTGACTCGAGTCTGGGCTCCCTCCCCCAGCTCACAGGTTCCTTTTCTCCGATGACCCCAGTGACATCATCTCCTTAATCCTTGTCACCTTTTTCTTCAGTCTTCTCTCTTTCATAACACAGGTTAGAAAAATAACGTTGCTCAAAGCAAAACAAACAACAAACACCTTTCTGTCCAGAAGGCACAAGGCAAAAATCTAAACAAAAAGTGAAATCACTCATCATCTCATTCTGGCTCTCGTTTTAGTTCATGTCCTTTCAATCTGTGCAATTTGTTATTTTGGTCGAAATCTACATTTTCAAGTCTGCGCTTTCCATTGAGGATTATGTCAGGTTTTCTTTTTCTTTTTCCCACTATATTCTTTTTTGATATAACTCTCATGACTTCATTGGCTTGCGTGTTTTGAAATCATAGTTACATCAGACATTGACACCAATCCCTTCTTGCTGGGCATTTAGGTTACTTCTGGCGTTTTATTGTCCTAAGCCATACTGTCTTGCACATCTTTGTATATACTTTTTTTTTCATATACATTTGATAATTTCCTTAGGTGGTTGGAGGATTTTAACTTTTGTTATGTTTGGGTGCAGAAAGTAGAATCAGACTTCAGAATCAGGTTTAAAAGGACCATCTAAGTTCTTTTCACTTCCAGAGAGCTGGAAATGCTCACCATAAGTGTCTGAAGCATGCGATAAGCCTGTCATTCCTCTTCTGCTTTTTTTTTTTTTTTTAAGATTTTATTTATTTATTTGACAGAGGGAGATCACAAATAGGCAGAGAGGCAGGCAGAGAGAAAGAGAGGAGGAATAGGCTCCCTGCTGAGCAGACAGCCCAATGCGGGACTCGATCCCAGGACCCCGAGATCATGACCTGAGCCGAAGGCAGCGGCTTAACCCACTGAGCCACCCAGGTGCCCCCCTCTTCTGCTTTTTAAGAGAAATGGGAAGACTTATGATTTGGGGATTTTGGAATTATAGGACATCTTCTTCCCAACAAATGGATTCATGATTCCAGCAAAGGTTAACGAAACCAAGATGTAGCTGGTCCGGTTGCCTCTTCTCACCCCTCTTGAAGAATCACCCAGTGGGATGACGGAAAATCGAACACATGAGGATCAGGAAGACAACAGAACAGGTTGAACAGGAACTTTGTAGACATGGAAATACAGAGAGACTGACAGGCCAGGAGGGAAAACACAGTGTGAGGTAAATGGAGGTAAAGGTCTGTCAAGCAACAGACGACTCCATGGAAGGGGACCCATTCCCAGTGGGTGACTTTGCAGCTATAGAGAGCTGAGTCTGAAGCCTGACTTTCCTTTTGAGTTGCTGTGTGATCTCACACGAGTTATTCAGTCTTTCTGAGCCTCAGTATCTTCATCTGTAAAATGGGCACGTTTTAGTTCTTGCTTCATAAAGTAGTTGTGAGTCTTTAATTGGATTGTGTGAGCAAAAGTTTAACAACTGTGTGTTGGCTGCTTTGTGCAAGGCAGTGGACTATACCATGTTTGTAGGTTTGTCAGCATCAACATCACTCGGTGGGGGGAGGAGATTATGTGGGGTCAGTGCTTGCACGCTGTTGATGACCTTGCAAACCGTTCTGCTTTTTTGGGAAAGATAAGAATTTAAAAGGTGCCATGTGACATTTATGAGGAATGAATGTTACACTTTATCTTCCTGAAGCCCAAGGGAGGCTCGTCTTGGAATTTCCCATCTGCTTTCTGAGGCAAATGAGGAGAGTTCGGGGGCCTCTGCTGAGGGGCTGGTGTCTGCTTCAACAATAGGGTAGGCATGACTAGAGAGGCTTATGGCTTCTACTTCAACATTCCTCTGGTGTTTTTAAAAAAAATTACATTTAGAGCTCGCTCTGTATTAAGTTTCTTTTGGGGGCTTTCCTCAAAGGGAAAGAAGAAAACTTTATTGGCTCAGGTCCCTGGGATTTCTAGGGAGTCAGTGGTCACAGACAGAGCAGGATCCGGGGCTCACATACTGCCATTGAAATGCTGTTTCCCCTTCCCATCTCTTGGCTGGGCCTTCTTGGGCATCTTTGTTTCAGGCACCAACGTGTCCGGCAGCCCGAGGCTTACAGCATCTTCCCAGGTAATGATCCCAGCGATAACAAGTGCCTCATTTCTGCTGCTTCCAGGAAAAGGCCCAGGGAACCATCTCTTGAGCTGGATGTCCCTGGAGTCGCACCCCCATTCCTGGGCTGGCCATGCGTTGTCTGGCCAGGTCTGGATCCCTGCTTTCACCTCTGCAGAGCCAACAAAAGGGGAGGGTGTCCCTCGTGGGATGCTTGGAAGACAAAAAAGCCAAGAAAAGAGGGGAAAGGAAGGAAGGGAGGGAGGGAGAGAAGAAGGGAAAAGGAAGGGAAATACAAAACTTCTACAAACTCCGACGTCTCTCGTAATTAGGTGCCTTACACCTGCGCTCGGCAGTGCTGAATCCCGGCTTTTATCCACGACTTTTTTTCTTGTCTTTTCCACCTATATCCCGACGTCTGTGTGATTTTAAAAAGACAAGTGTTGCTTTTCATCACCTCGGCTTCCGCGGTTGCTGTGAAGCCCGCTTCTGGAAGCTCAGGGTGTCATTAGTAGCATACCAGCCACCCCGTGCCGCTTAACGTCTCCCTGCAGACTCTAAAAATACCCAGAGGCACTCAAACAAACAGCGAGGCGTTGTGTGCGCAGGCGCGGGCTCATCCCGCCGGCCAGGTCTCTAAATTGCCTTAACACCGCTGCTGTCGGGAGAGCCATCGGCTCACCGGGCTCTGTCCTTTATTTTTTACTTTTCGTTTTGGCTCACCTATGCTGCTGTTGATGCAGAGGAGAAAGAAAAGGTTAATGATGCAACAGAATTGACTGGAGGAAAGGGAAAGAGGGAAACAGACACCAGGCTTGTTCCCACTGTGTTCGCCGCTTGGTATAGACCTGAACTAGGATGTGTCAAGAGATCAGACCAGTCCAGGGAGCTGCAAAGATTAGCTGGGATTTAAAATAAAACTCTTTAACGGGAGGTCACCTAGAATAACGCTCACGTATGTATCCGTGAAGAGGCCTGCGGACCAGATCCAGAGAAGGTTAGTGCTTACAGATGAGCCCCAGGGTCACAACCTGGGGTGGTTTTTCAAAGGCGAAGCAAAAATCGGTCTCCTTTCTGTGGAAGTCTTAGGTGCAGCTGGGCTCTCCAGGGAACCGAGGTCTTTCTTGTGTCAAGGAAGGTGTCCCATTTTATGGAGCCGAGTTGGTGTCACCTGTCCTGTGTCTAAGAGTTTGGGGACCTGCCTGGTGCTGGTTGTCTTATCAAACCCATGAGCACTTGAGTTTTTTGAAACCCGGCCAAGGGATTAAATGATAACATTTGATGGGTTATGAAAATATGTGAGTCATTGCAGATGTGACCTTTTAAAGATGGCCTGCAAAAGTCAGATGTCTCCTTAACAAGGTAATGAACCTGAACCCAAAGTAAGCATGCAAGGGAAGTCTTTTGCTATCGTGCTTCAGTGGAATCTATTAGATGTCCCTCGTGATGATCATGGAAAGGAAGAAGAAAATACACAGCTTTTTACCAACTCTATGGATGTGTGCACTACAGGGAACATTTGTTTTAGCTATTGGGGACTGCCACGCGATGAATAGATTGCCCAGAAGTCGCTCTCAGAGCAACCTTTCAGCTGGCTGGTTTTATGGCAGGAATCTGGGATTTAAATTAAAAAGTTAAGCCTTGCAGGGTAAGCATGAGTAAGTTCTTGGGACAGAATGTACTCAGCATTGTTTCCATCCATACATGAGTGGAGGAAGCGTACGTACCCCGGACATATGCTTCTCATTGGAAAATGCGATCAAATGTCTCTCTCTGGACTGGCTCTCCAGGAAAGTCTTTGGCACCTTCTCAAGCCTAAAGTGAAGGCTTCTAAGCTCCCAAATTGCTAGGTGGTCTCTACCAAGGAACATGTCATAGGCATGGGTGCCTTGCTCTTTGTGGGTGGGAGTTTGCTCATCCAGGATTCCATGTCTGCCTTCTTTAAAAAAAAAAAAATAATAACCCAAAACAAAAAACAAAAACAAAACTGCATTGTTTATTTCAGAGGAATTTCCTAAATGTGGCAGAAGCTTTGACTAGTTTTGTGAATCTGGGCAGCTGTAATCACAGTGTTAGTAATAATAGCAGCAGCTGTAACAAGAGCTAACATTTCTTTTTTTAAGATTTTATTAATTTATTTGACAGAGAGAGGGAGAGATCACAAGTAGGCAGAGAGGCAGGCAGAGAGAGGGGGGAAGCAGGCTCCCTGCCGAGCAGAGAGCCCTATGCGAGCTAGAACCCAGGACCCTGAGATCATGACCTGAGCCGAAGGCAGAGGCTTTAACCCACTGAGCCACCCAGGCACCCCAAAAGCTAACATTTCTATGGCGCCTTCTGTGCACTGGGCTGTGCTCTGTGTCACAGATCCTAATGCACTTAATCCACAAAGAATGGGGCTATGGATTTCTCCCTCCATCCTCCCCTGCTCCTTCCACAGCTGCAATAAGCCAGGCTGGCTATGCACCCTTCCCAAGACCAACTTGTAAATGTGCCCCTCAGACCTGACTTTGCACAGAGTAGTATTGAAGAGAACCACAGGTTGTGTGCATTGTTGGACACACGCTTGCCTTTCACACTCTTGTGGGTTTGGGGAGCCGTAAATCTAAAACATGCCATTTCTCAGTCCCATCAAGAGATTCTGTTACGGGGAAAGACCCCTTTTGTCCTCCACCCCCACCTCCCGCTCTTCTCAAACACATTTGAGAGCTTCTTGTTTTATGCTAAGTGATTAAACTTCATGGAAAAGAAGTGGACTGTTAAGAGTTGCTCATAAAGACACACGTGGCCCACGCGAGTGGGAAGGGGGAACTGTTTTGGAGAGAAAGATTTTTCCCAAACCCTGCTGGGTGTCTGACAACCTTAAACCTCTTCGGCTCTGTCAGCATTAATGTCCTCCTTTTATGGTCTTTCCTCTGTTTTTGGGCGAAGATGCGTGATAGGCAGCAGAGAGCTGCTTTAAGATTGCGGTCTTCCCCGGAGGCAGTGCCCCCCCGAGTGTCCTGCGTGTCATCATCCAAACAGCGTTTCAGGATAATCAGTCCCTGAAGTAATACTGTGCAAAGGCATCAGGTCCCTTCCCCTCGAGCCCGCGTCTTAGGATCTGGGGAATCTGTCCTTTCCTAAATTCACGTATTGCTTTTTCCTTCCAGACTGTGGAATCCTAAACCAGGACTGGAATGTATTTTGGGGGTTGGAGGCAGGGGTATTACTGATTATATTTGCAAGTGTGAAATCAGTGGACTCGGGTTGGATGGAGGGGAGTTTGCCTGGTTCCGTGTGGCTTTGTTCTTCTGGCTGAAATGACTAAGGGAACTTCCAATTGCAATGCTGGTTTCATGCGCCCCTGCACAGGTGTTTTCATTTAGAAATACCCATGTCATGAAACAGCCTGGGAACTGGGTTTCTTTCCTTCTTCTTTTTTTTTTAAAATTAACATATAATGTATAATTTGTTTCAGGGGTACAGATCTGTGACTCATCTGTCTTAACAATTCACAGCCCTCACCATAGCACATACCTCTCTAATGTCTATCGCCCAGCCACCCTATCTGACCCCACACCCCCAGCAACCCTCAGTTTGTTTCCCGAGATAAAGTCTCTTACAGTTTGTCTCCCTCTCTGATTTCATGTTGTTTCATTTTTCCCTCCCTTCCCTTATGATCCTCTGTCTTGTTTCTCACATTCCTCACATCAGTGAGCTCATATGATAATTGTCTTTCTCTGATTGACTTATTTTGCTTAGCATAATACCCTCTAGTTCCATCCACGTCATTGCAAATGGCAAGATTTCATTTCTTTTGATGGCTGCATAGTATTCTATTGTATTTATATACCACATCTTCTTTGTCCATTCATCTTTTGATGGTCATCTAGACTCTTTCCATAGTTTGGCTATTGTAAACATTGTTGCTATAAACATTCGGGTGCACGTATCCCTTCGGATCACTACATTTGTATCTTCGGGGTAAATACCCAGTAGTGCGATTGCTGGGTCATAGGGTAGCTCTGTTTTCAACTTTTTGAGGAACCTCCATGCTGTTTTCCAGAGTGGCTGCACCAGCTTGCATTCCCACCAATAGTGCAGGAGGGAACCCGGGTTTCTTAAAGAAAAGCCCACCTTGGAATAAAGGGAAGGGATGTTTGCAGTTTCCTAGATAATTTAGATCATGTAGATCTCCAAAATAGATGGCTGAGGTCAAAAAACAAAGAAAACAAGCAGAACAAACAAAACAAAACAGACCAATCAACAAGAAGAAACTACTCTGCTTGTCCAGGGTCTAGATGATCTGGATTTGATAAACATGACAGGCACAATCAGCGGGATGGGGCAAAACCTGCATGAATATGCCCGCTCTAACCTGTCTTTGAGGGTTACTTTTCAGGGATCCCTGAGAAGAGGTTCATGTCGTCTTAGCTGCTGGATGATTTTTTTTTTTTTTTAAACCATGCATTTTTTTTTTTTTTTTTTTAAACCACCATTCCTTGGATGCAGGAAGAATGGAGGGAGCCTGGGCTTCACCCATCCAGAAGATCTGGGCTTACATTCTGGTGTGGCCACTTAGCCTTTTGATTAGGCCACCTTTCTGGGCCACAGCTGCCTCATTTGCATACAGAGCTGTAACCACGCCCCTTCGATATTGATCAAATGGAGCCACGGATGTAGAGCATCTGGTCGGTAGTGTGGAGAGGATTAAATGAGCTAATGCAGGCAGAATGTTTACCGCCTTGCTGCACATAGCTGGCGGGAACCATGCCCTTGTTTCTCCTTTACCCCGTTGGCTGCCAGCCCTTATGACCCTCGTGAAGACCCTTACGTCTCCCTCTCCAGTTGGCCATGTGTGCCAAACCTGCCACGTTTCTGGAAGCTCACCCCTGCCTGCAAAGTAGTTCCTTCAGCTTCCAAGTGATCCAAGCCTTTCCTGGCCAGCGGCCCTCGACGTGTGGGGGTCGAATAAATTTGTAGAATAGCATTGCTGAGGATTTGAGTCCTAGAGAAAGACAATAGAGTCACATCTTCAAGCACATGGAAGTAATCTGTTCTTCTGAAGCAGACCCAGGCTTCGAAATCGAAGTGCTGCCAGCTTTTTGGGTGGCTGTTGTTATTCACAATTTAAAACAGAGCTGATGCCGAATCAAGATGAATACTTATTTGCATAAATAGGTGGAAATAATATAAGATCAATGCGTTAGTTTCTAAACTGAGAATGTCAGTGGTTTTGATCCTCCTGTCATTTGAATGTTTAGTTTGTTTTTTCAACACTGAATTAAAAAAATTTTTTAAGATAATTTTAGACTTAAAAGAAGAATTGGAGAAGTAAGACAGAAAGTTCCCAGGCGCCCCTCTCTTGGCTTCCTGTAATGGTCACATTTCACACAACCATAGAACATTGGTTAAAATCGAGAAATTAACTCTGCTCCAATACAGTTAACTTAGAACTATTTTGGATTTTCCTAGTTTTCCCACTAAGGTCCTCTCTCTGTTCTGGGATCCAGTTCAGGGTCCCACAATGCACTCTGTTCTCTGTCTCCTCCCCAGTGACAGTTGCTTAGGTCTTTCCTTGTCTCTTATGACCTTGACATTTTTGAAGAGGACTGATTGGTTATTTTGTAACACGCCTCTCAATTTGGGATCATCGGATAGTTTCTCCATTCCTAGCCTTTTAGTTGACTGTTCTGCATATACTTTGGTGTCCAGGCTGGGGATCCAGTGACAAAAATGGAAACTTCAAGTCCTAAGAAATTATCGACTCATTTCTGAGACTAGCCTGGCTGAGTATTATAGATCCTGGAGGTTAAGAATATAGTCTCCAGAGCCAGAGGACCCGAGTTCCATTTCTGGCTCTGAGACTTACCTGTTTGCTGTGTGACCTTGTGAATGTTACTTGACCTCTCTGTGCCTTGATGTGCTCACCTACAAAATGGGAATGATCTAGAATTGATTTCTTAGGGTGCAGGTGAAGATTAAGTGAGTTAAGGCACAACGTACCTAGAGCAATGCCTTGCACAGAGTGATCACTGAGCATCTCTTAGCTGTTACCACGACTGCATCCTCGGGAACCCCACCCCAAGTCCGGGTCCAGTGACCTCCTGATGTCACTCCTCAGATCTGCACATTCAGGCATGGCTCTGACCACAGTGATGAGTTTGCAGCAGTGCCCTGGGGTTTGGGAACATAGTCTTCATGTCCCATCTAGAAAACCTGTTTCCATGGTAGGGATGTTAAATCTGGGCTGCCAGGACCACATGCAAGTTCAGTCTCCAGGGCCTCCTGGCTGTGTGCTTGTTGCATCCAGATGCCCTTTCTGTCCTCTGCTTTTCTGCCCCTTTTGTTCTACATTCCCCTGGTGGCATCCTGCATTCACCTTGTTCCTCTGAATTCACACAAGGCAGTGAGGCAGGTGGATTGTACACCCAGCTTCTCTAGAAGGACTGGCTGGGCTTAATTCCCATCCCCACACTTAAAAATTTACTTAGCTCTCTGTGCTTTATCATTATTATTATTATTATCTCTAAAAGGGCTAATGTTAGTAATTATTACCGTTAAGTTGACAGAGGCTTTAACAGTCTGTGAGTCACCACTGTAAATGTTACCCCTATTGTTCTATTTAATCCTCATCACATCTGTGTGACATAACTATTTGCATGATCCCATTTTACAGATGAGGAAACTGAGAAGCAGAAAGTTTAAGTAGCTTGCCCGAGATCACAGAGCTAAGATATAGAGCAGTCGGAATTCAAACCCAGCCTGGCTTTGGAGCCCAGATTCTTGCTTAGTAGGCCCTTGGCCACAAGGGGTCTCTGAGGGTTTCTGCGGGGGTTAAATAAGATCATCTGTGTAAAGCACTTAGCAAAGTGCCTGGCTTAGAGTTAATGCTCAGTAAACTTTAGCTATTATTAATCCCATGATCTGATTTCTGTGCCTGTGGCTCCTGGTTCACATGATTCTGGGACGCAGCTTCTCAGTATTTGTTCACAGACCTGGTGCTCTGCACATTTGAGCAGTGGGCAACTGGCCCAGTCTCCAGACCAGTGTACCCTCTACCCATGCTGTTTTGGCCCTATAGCCCCCCGCATAGCCGATGGGATCACCCACAGCCCTCTACCTTGATACAGCTGAGCCTCCTGTCCTCTTATCTATTTCCAATCTACTCAGTTTCTAGTGTTTTCACTTTTCTTCTGCTTAGTTTCCCCGTGTACCTCCAACCTTTGCTTTTGCTTCTCTGTCCCTGGTTTTTCGGGCTTCTTGCCCTCACCCACAGGCTGGCCTCATGCCTGCCCCAGACCAGCTGCTTCCTGTCCCCATGCTGGGTCCCTGGGATTTGTCGTGTGGCACAGTCTGGTCCAGGTCCTTGTGACTGGCCCCCCTGCTGGGTCTGCCCAACTGAGAAGGGGCTGTTATGGAAATGGCAGTCCTTGGCCGTGGGCCTCGAGGGCTGAAAGAAGGGATTCAAGGAGAAAAGAGTGCAGAAGGACAGCTGCAGGAGGGACAAGGCGGGAGGTGGCCAGCATTTTGTTCTCTGGTCCCAGGACGCCCTTTCCCTCATTCTGTGACTGGAGGCGCTTCGTGTTGCCCTGTGCTCTGTGCCAGCCACTGTGCGTGCGAGGAGGCCTTCGCCAAGCCCCGGACACAGCCTAGGTGCTGTTTCGATGGGTCCCGGTGCTTTTAGACCCCAAAGGCCTGAATCTCTGACCGCGCTGTAAGGCGGGGAGATGTCCTAGGCAGAGTCCGGGTGCTCCAGCCAGACTGCCTTGGCTTTCATCCCCAGCTCCCAGGTGCTAATGAACTCAGGCAAGTTCCTGAAATCCTCTAGGCCTCAGTTTCTTCATCTGTAGAATGGAGCCACTAAGGGCACCTTCCTCACACAGTGGGGCCTGAGGCTCTGCATTGGCATCTCCCCGGGGATACTTGCTTAAGTGTCCTTTCATTAGCAAGAAGTTGGGCACATTAAGGGAGCTCACTGGACTTCTGTCAATTCGGTAAAGAATGAAAATTACAGAAGTGATGCCTCTGGCGTCATTGAAATGGTGCCTCTCCGAAAGCCCTCAAGTGAGGTCACAGAGTCTTCCTTTGCAAAGATTTCTAGGCATCGTTGCCATATTCTCTGATTTGCTGGGACTAAGAGAAACAAGGTCACAGGTTCAAATCCAGCTTCTCAGGAGACCAGGCGGCTGTGTTTGCTCCGAAGATGTAGACTGTGACTCAGTAGCCATCGGCCACTGTAGTCGTACAACAGGGCGGGTGAGGGAATGAGACCGATCCTCAGGAAACCGAGGGCTGAGGTTTGCTGACTTTGCCAGAGAGGCCCAGCGAGGGCGTGGTGCAGCAGGACTCAAACCCATGCCTGGCCGGCTAGAAGATCTGTGTTCTCGGTAACTGAGCCCCATGTGGTCAGGATCCAGGCAGACGATAGAGTCTCACCACAGGTGTGAGCTGGTTGCTCCATGAAATGAGAGATGATTTCAGGGGGCACAGGAGACGACTAGAGGAGCACTGATGGCAAATTCAGGGATGTCACGTCATATGGTGAGACGGTCATTTCCTTTTTGAATTCTTTAAACCTTTTTGATTAAGACAAGGCTTAAACAGGTGCTGCTGTGTTTTGCTGCTGACCCCAAACCTTTCAACTTCCCTTCAAATTTGTGTGTGTGTGTGTGTGTACATAGCATGCTTAGTGTGGAGCCCAGTGCGGGGCTTGAACCCACGACCCTGAGATCAAGACCTGAGCTGAGCTGAGATTGAGAGTTGGAGGCTTAACCGACTGAGCCACCCAGGCGCCCCTCAACCTCCCTTTTAAACAGAGAGGGGGCAGGCGGCAGAAGACTCAGCAAGCAGACCTAGTTAAAAGTCAATGAACGTGTTCTTGGTCATGCGCATTTTCATGACCCCCCTTCTAGTTGTCGGTGCTACTGGTTTTCCATGGATTGAAGTAATGCAGAAATTCCTCTAGGGATGCACACGTTTAAGGACAAAGGATTGGTTAGTGTTAAGCACTAGTAAGTAACGGATAGCCAAGATGGCATTCAGATATGGCAAAAATAGCTGTGTGGCCTCTGTGAGTGACCCGGGCGTGGGAAATGCTGTGACAGACCGTGAGGACTGTCCAGCCTGATGCCTGATAGCACGTGGTACGTACGCAATAAATGTCATGGACAGAGGGAAGGGGGAGGGCAACTCTCGCTTCTGACATGTGAGTAGGAGAAAAGAAATGAGCCATTTGCAAAGTGGATGAGACAGTCTTTCCCTTGAGAGTTTGGGCCTGGACTTCGCTTGTTCTCAAGGCTGATGGATCAAGTAGGGGATGGAGAAAATGAAGTTGGCTGTGGTCCTCGGTGAATCAGAGGGCGAGTGCCGGGAATGGAGCATGGTTTTCAGGGTCAGATCTTGCATTGAAGGGGGCAGCTCCAGATGAGGGGAAGGGATTTTCGCCGAGGTCGCCTGGCCACTGTGTGACTAGTGCTTTCATCTGTCTCTTGGCCCTGCACAAGGCCCTGTGAGCTACAGAGGAAGAGAAAAAAGTAAATAATTATCTCCCAGTTCAAGGAGACCCAGGCTATGCTGTATGATTTTGTCCTCAGACAAGTATCATTTGGAAGGTAGATAGCCTGGGTCTCCTATGACAGAGTCAGTCAGAAAGGTCCCCCAGGAGTGACAGGCCCTGTATCAGTCAGCTCCCACCAGGTTATATTTCTATAACAACAAGCCCCAAATCTCTGTGGCTTGCAGCTACAAAGTCTCCTTCTTGTTTCTGTTACATCTGGTTGCAGGACACCCATTGCAGGTGTCCTCCCTGTATCCCCCATGCGGGACCCTGGCGGAAGATGCAGCCCCTACCTGGGCTGTCCTTCTCTTGTAGCAGAGAGAGGAGAAGAGCCATGGCAGAACTATGAGAAGGTTCTCGATGCTGCTTCTGGGAGGGATCATGTGTTCCTTCTATTTTGTGTTGGTCTGGGTTCCTAGGAGAAGATTCTAGATCCTAGAAGTGGGGAAGTGGAAGGCAGCCAGGAGAAGGCAGGGTGTCAAGTCTGCTACCAGTGTGGGCAACTCCTGTTTAATCCCATGGGGGAAATTCACAGAGATGGCACAAATCACAAGCTCAGTTGAATAAGGGAGCTGGTATATTTACACATCCAAACCTGCCCATCATCGACTGAGGGTTTTAATTCCCCAGCACTTCCGGCCTGTGTGGGGGCAGAGAAGCCTGCTAGCTTCTGAGAAAGGCACATAGACGCAGTGGCTGGCAGGTGGAAGGTGCTGGAGTGAGAAAGGTGGGCGGGGCCACCCCGAGCATCTGCCACATGCTGTCATGCCATTGGCCAAAGGTAACTGCAAGGCAAATCATGTGTTTAGGGATGAGGGAGGTATACTCTTCCTTCAGAGGTGCCGCAAATATCTGGGGACCAAAGCACAAGTTGCTGCAGGTCGTGAGCCCTGTGTAGGAGTGCAGCAAACTCTTCAGTCAGCAGTGTGGGTAAGGCCCGAGAGCCACCACCAAGGTAGACCAGGAGCCTGACCTCAGCATCACTGACATCTTGGGCTGGATAATTCTTTTCTGTGGAAGGGCTATCTTGTGCATTGTGGGGTATTTAACAGCATTTGTGGACTGTGCCCACGAGGTTCTGGTAGCATCTCCCACCTCTAGTTGTGACAACAAGAAGTGCCTCTAGACATTGTCACATGTCCCCTAGAGTGCAAAACTGCCCCCGTGGAGAACCCCTGACGTAGATCACACATGCATTGCTAAATCTCAAAGAACTGAAATAAATTGTGGGTTCTTGGATAGAGTAGCTCACAGCCTAATGGAGGACCTTGTGTTGCAGTGGTTCGAACTATGTAAAGAATCCAGAAATAGAGCAGGAGTGGGAGCCGTCTGTTTGCTGAGGGGAACGGATGGTCAGGGAAGGCTGTATGGAGTCAGAGATAGCTAAGCAAGGGTTTTTTGTTGGTTTGTTTGTTTGTTTTTAAGATTTTATTTATTTGCAGAGCACCTGGGTGGCTCAGTGGGTTAAAGCCTCTGCCTTCGGCTTGAGTCATGATCCCAGGGTCCTGGGATCAAGCCCCACATTGGGCTCTCTGCTCGGCAGGGAACCTGCTTCCCCTCTTTCTCTGCCTGCCTCTCTGCCTACTTGTGATCTCTGTCTGTCAAATAAATAAATAAAATCTTTCAAAAAAAGATTTTATTTATTTGAGGGAAGAGTGTGGGGGGATGAAGATCAGAGGGAGAAGGACAAGCAGACTCCGTGCTGAGCTCAGAGCCTGATGCGGGCTCGATTTCACGAGTCAAAATCAAGAGCCAAATGCTCAACCGACTGAGCCACCCGGGGGCTGCCTGAGCAAGGTTTTGAAGGATGAAGTGTTTTCCAGGCAAGTGATCCCCATGCATGGAAGGTGAATAGAGTCTGATGACCGGAGTGACTTGGGAATGCTGGAATAGCTGCTGGGAAGTGCTGACCGCAGGGTCCTCTCACGCTCAAAGTGGGGCTGCAGGACGGTAGTTAAACCAGCTTACCACGTGCTCGATCGTGTGCGAGGAGCAATGCCAAGGGCTTTGTGGCTCTTAGAGGAGGTGCTCAGTGGCACGGATACAGCTCCCCCTGAGAGAGACCAGAAAGGCCATTGCTCTATTATCTTGGTCAAGAGAGAAGACCGGGGATTCCTAGTCTCCGTTGGCTTCATTTCTTGTCCCATCCACTGGGCTGTTCTCAGCGCAGTGTCACACAAAGAAACTGGACACGCTTGCGTTATTAGCCTCTCTGCCTCAGTTTCTACGTGAGTTACATGGGGATCAGCAGGTTTTCTCTCTTGCCAGCCTCAGGGTCTGGCACCAACCAGACAATGAAACTACAAAGTGTTGCTTGTGAGTCGGCTGGATCTGGTCTCAGTCCTGCTGTGTCATCCACTGGGTGGAGACATCTCTGACTCCATTTTCTCATTTTCCCACCTGTAAGATGGGTATAATACCATTATATACATACATATATATATTTATATTATATTATATTATGCTATATAATATTATAATAATATAATGGGTATAATACCATTATATATATTATATTACATTATATATACCATTATATATAATACCATTATATATTATATTATATATAATACCATTATATATTATATTATATATATTATATTATATTGTGTTATAATACCATTATATATATATAATCATGGGATTGTCTGGAGGACTCAACTGTGTGATGCCTGCAAGCTCTCAACCCTGCCCCTGGCACACAGTAAGCACAAATGATGGTCATGACCGCAAATATTACAAAATAGATTGAATTTGCAGAATAGCTCACTTGTATAGAATGCATGCTATGCTCCAGGCACCGTCGGACTTAGGGGTCTGTGTACATTAACCTATGAGTACAACAGGTACTGTGATTTTCTCCATTTTGCATAAGGAGAAACTGAGGCACAGAGAAATATGTACAGCTTGTGAGTGGTACTCAAATGCCAGCAAACCATCCTAGTAAGAAATTGCCTTGGATTGTCCAGTCCCTGGCGTTTCCCTGTAATTTTTAAAGAGATCAAGGGTTTTGTTATCGAGTTCCTTTTACCAGATTATCAGAGCCAAGGCAGCCATTCTGGGTAAATGAACTTTTCTCCCTGTTGGCGGAAGGTCCTTAACACACATACAGAATATTAATAAGAGGGTGAGTGGAGATTTATTTTTAACCACAGTATCTGAGCTGGCTTCTCAGTGCACGTCGACTTGGGTAAATGAGGACTCACCCCCAGCTGACCCCTTCCAGAAACGTCTGTGAGAGCGACACAGAGGGGAACTTTCAGCTGCTTATCTTCCCCTACGGTTCCCACCCATGGCCACCCACGGCCACCCCCGGAGGCCAGCCTCCTGCACACCGGCTCCAGAACAGCGAGGCGTTTGTCTCCTCTCCCTTTGGGTCGGGGACACCCATGGTGCTCTTGGAGTCGGAGGGAGCAGAAGGAAGGAAAGATGGGGGTGCTCCTCTTGTTCAAAGGGGGCCTACTAGGGGCCGAGACAATGGCTGGGGTTTCTCGGCGCTCTTCAGCTCGGGCCCTGGTTCCAGGCCTGGGCAGCCCTGCGTCCTGGGGCATCAGACTCTCCCTCTCGTGGCCGCGTCTGTAAGGTGGGATGAGAGCCCTGTGCAGAGCGGGGCTGGGAGCTCTCAGTCCAGAGCGCTGGCCAGGGGCGTGCCTGGAGGGCTGGTTCTTCTGCTGGTCCCGTGCAAGTGCAGTGACACCTGTGGGAGATGCCCCCGTGGGGACTGGCATCCTGCGACCCCACCGCCTGAAAGGGATCCTCAGGCGCCCTCTGGTTCTGGATCCCGAATTTGTCTGAAACTCTCTGACGAGCCCCTGTTTTACAAATGACCCAAACTCTTGGCAACCCAGAAGAAGCGGCCTCTGTCGCAGCCTTGTTCTCGTTAGCGTGTCCCATGCTCCAGCTGGGCCCCCTTCCTCACTGCCAGGGAACAGCCCGAGGCCTGCCTCCCCCTCATATATCCACGGGGCTGCAGCAGCCTCAGAACATTCCGAGGCAGAATGGGAGCGCTGCGCCGGCTACGCCTGACTAATTGAGGGGTTGGTTGTTTGCTCCTCATGACTCTCTGGAGACAGACTTGTACCCGCCGTGCCTCCCCCAAGCCCACCCCCACCTGCCCTCCTTCTCATCCCTTGTCACATATTCGTGTCTTGTGGTGTGCCATTTCTACTGAGGTAGTAACTCCAGGGAGAGACAGGGCTGTAGGGCGGCCATGGGCACGGCAGCAGGGCTGGAGTCCGAGCTCTGCCACTGAGCCACTGTGTGAACTTGGGCAAGTTACCCAGCCTCTCTGTGCCTTCTCCTGAAAGGAAGAGAGGGGAGTCATAGTCATGCCTGCTCTCTGGAGTTGTGGAAGGATTTAAACAGGCCAGACACCTGGAAGGCCCCCCCTTTGAATGGGCCCCGGCACATAGGGAGTCCTCCATGAAGGTTAGTCAGTGTTAGTATCCTACGGGGATAAATGTCACCAAGACAGGATGTAGGTGTGGCAACTAGAAGGACGTCAACATAGTAGTCCAGGTTCCGAGGAGAGCTGAGATCCTGCTGTGGACTCTGCTGGCAGCTCTCAATAGCAGGGCTGTTCAGAGGACATTAAAGGCTCATAAAGGCAATGACTGCTTTGCCTAAGAAATATTCACGGGTTGGGGAGCCTGGGTGGCTCAGTTGGTTGAATAACTGTCTCTTGATCTCGGCTCAGGTTTTTGATCTCAGGGACATGAGTTCAAGTCCCATGTTGGGCTCTGTGGAGCGTACATAAGAAAAATTTAAAAAAAAAATTGTGGGACCAATCAATAATGGTGATAATAAATAATCATAGTTACCATGTGTTGCATGCATTTATATGTATGCTGACTGATTTAATTTTCACAACAATCCTATGAGATAGTATTATTACTATTATTATTACTATTTTGAATGACATATTTGAGGCTCATAGTTGTTAAATAATCTGCCCAGCAACACCTAATTCATGAATTGAGAAGTGGCACTCTTGTCCATCGATGCCACTGAAGGGGACTTGGGGACTGGTATTCAGATATATCTCAGAACAAGTTGATCTTCCAATTTATGTTTAATTAGGAGACAAAATAGAGGTTCCTCAACAAAACCCATGAATAAATTAAGCTGTAGAATGTTTAGAATTTAAGCATAGAGAAAGGATTGGAAGGCCAGAACATCTCTGGACCTTAAAAGGAGTAGGTTTCTTTCATTTACATTGGCAACTAGAACTTAAAGACCCAGTACTTTGATGGGTCTGGGTTAAATGTCCGGGAGCAAGGCTGCCAGGGATGAAGTTGTTAGTGGTCATGGGTGCCTACAAGGCTGGAAGATGGCGGCGAGGAGGTAGCCGAGAAAGGATCGTCGGGTAACTCAGCAACTGGCTCAGGGCTCTGTGGGCAATCTGTTGGGAGAACTACATGGAAGCTGCTGTAGTTCTTGCTTAAGGAGAGGAAAGGGACATCCGAGAGCCAAGATGATCCTGATGCGGTCTTTGACTCCCATAATTATGCAACATTCAAATAAACACTTAGCGACCTTGAGCTTTCCAGCCAACTGACAACAGTCAGTAGGACAGTGTGTTACTCCTTTGACATCAGAACATGGGCTAGGTAAACTTTAAAGCACCTGACAGATTTTCCTCTGAGGTACAGCAGGACCGGGATGGAAGACAGAGCTGGCTGTGGCGCTAGGAGTCCAGTGCGTTCCTGGAAAGGAGATTACAGTCAGGTCAGAAATCTTGGGTAGGGTGGGGGTGGGCAGGGAGGGGCGATGGGAAGAAGGAACTTACCATACTCCTGGAGAAAAAGGAGAAATGGGAAGGTGGCACAACAGGTTAGTATAAAACATTCATTAGAGCCTCCTTCGGTATGACAGTTAGCAAGGACGCCTGCTTTTCCTAAGGACTGAAGTAATGGGAGCTTCCTCTCTCGAATCAGTTTCTCTCTAGACATGTAGTTTTGGAGGAAGGAAGAGTAACCACTGGGAAGCGTAATTGATTTATCAGAAAAGCGATTGGCTCTGAAAGGACTTAGGATGGTAAGTAAAATGCACAGGACCTTGTACTCCCATGCCCAGTAATGAACAGGCACTGGGATGCTTCTTGATGAATGTGTATTGAGTGAGTCAATGAATCAAAGCCTGATATTTGTATCTTCCCATATGCAATTTCCCCCCTTGAAATCTTGTTTAAGTAACACATCCATGAGGTGGGTAGTCATGTGTTGAAAAAGTTGTCGCTTTTACCCAAATCATCAAAATTATCAAAATCTTCAAAATCATTAAATCATCAAAATCCAGATGGAATTTCATCTTGAAGAACTTCAGCACCCAGAAGTAGAGGATCTCATCCTTAATGAGTACATCTTCTGCATTCAACCCCAGACTCTGCCTAGAGGTTCTAATGGTCCCTGTGTTCAGCAATTACTGCTGAAGAAACTGGTCCAGATAAAAATCCATGGGAAAAAAAACAAAAAACAAAAAACCATGAATCCCAGCTCCACCATTTCTACCCTGTGCGAAGCTATATTTCCGTTTGCAAGTACGGAATAATGCAAATGACTTCATTAAGATGGTACTGTTGACCGGTTAGCCCTGCTGCAAAAGCTCTTGAGTCCGAAAATTCAAAAGCAAACGTGCACACGATAGTGCAGTGTTACTGGTACTCAGTGTGGTGGAAAAGCCAGCAGGCTTGGTTTGCGTGGCGGGAAGGTATTTTCTGATATTGCTAAATACAGAAGGTATTTCGTACAACATTCTGCCCTGCGAGCCTGGTAAATGTTTCTCCTTCTTGCGGCACAGAGTGTAGGTGTTACAAAAACTGCCAACTTCTTTCTGTTTCTTCCCTTCGGATTATTCCTTTTTATCCCTCCAGAGTTGGAGAGAAAATGGCTGAATATCATTTTTATCCATCGAATGCTCCCTGGGTTTTGGGAACAGGTGAAGGGTTTATCCGAATTGAGGTAATATTCAGATACTCTATCCTTTTAAATGTCAATTTCTGTTTTCAGAAGCCCCAAAAGATGATTGAAAAAGAGTAATAAGTCAAATGAAGTAGAAGCTGCTGATAGCAAGAATTCAGGAAATCAGAAAGAATAGATCAAGTGTGGGAGAGTTGAATTTTGAGGGAACAGCTTCCTGCATGGGCTCGGGTCTATGGCTGTTACCAAGCTGGGCAAAACACCACGGTTTTCCTTTTTTTTTTTTAAGATTTTATTTATTTATTTGGCAGACAGAGATCACAAGTAGGCAGAGAGGCAGGCAGAGAGAGAGGAAGGGAAGCAGGCTCCCCGCTGAGCAGAGAGCCCGATGTGGGGCTTGATCCCAGCACCCTGGGATCATGACCTGAGCCAAAGACAGAGGCTTTAATCCATTGAGCCACCCAGGTGCCCCATGGTTTTCCTTTTTTACAATAATTCTTACTCTGTCCACATTTTGGCCTATGTCTCTTCACTATTTAAAACTAATTCCTCAAAGTTCCTTTGTTTAGAGGTTTTTTTTTTAAAGGCTATTGATACTATGATTTAAAAATTCTCTATGCTCATTGGGGGAATTGCTAAACTATTTAAAAGCAGGGAAAACAGCCACCTGTCATTCCATGAATCAGAGGTCATCACTATTAAAATGTGTTGTGTTAGGGTCATAATACATGACCATTGAGATCTTGGTGTGTACCTTTATCCCTTATATGTGCTTTTGAGGGTATCAGCCCCTCCTTTGTTAAAGAAAAAGGAACTTAGGAGCCCCTAGGTGGCTCAGTGGGTTAAGCCTCTGCCTTCAGCTCAGGTCATGATCTCAGGGTCCTGGGATTGAGCCCTGCACTGGACTCTTTGCTCATCGGGGAGCCTGTTTCCTCCTCTCTCTCTGTCTGCCTCTCTGCTTACTCATGATCTCTGTCAAATAAATAAATAAAATCTTAAAAAAAAAAAGAAAAAGGAACTTAAGTTCTTTTCCTATGAATTCGTGTTCTAAACTCCCTTCTTATGGCCATTCATACATCATGTGGGACCTGCTTTATGTCCAGCTTTATGGACATGTGCTCGGTTGCCGTATGTGAATAAGGGTAAGAAATTAACATATTTTAATATCTCTGTTGTACTTTACCACTGCGGTGGCATCATTTGCTTAATCTTTTGCGATGACTGAACTGGGTTGTTTCCACTGTGTGTATTTTATAGCAGTGCTGCAAATGACCATCTCTGTCTGACTTGAACTTATTTTTCTTGGAGCTTGAAGTTCCAGTCACCTTGTTCCCAAGTTGGGCTGACCAGTTCTGTGAACAGAAAGGTTTAAAATATTTGTTACTGATTTCCGGGATGAATAAATCCAAATCAGTAGAGCTGCCCATGCCCACTTGTATCGGTAGTTGGACTATTGAAAGGAACTTTGGATCCTCTGAGATGGGAATCAGTCATTTTTCTTCTAGCTTTATGTTCAAGACTCACATTTACTCACAAAGCACAAAGCTGTTGAAATTCTCATCGTGCCCCTGACTGGTGATTTTTAATGGTGTGTTGGGGGGAAAGGCCCAATCCTGCCCCCATGGGGGGTACAATCTAGTGGGGGACAGTGGACATTAATTCATCACACAGGTGGAATTGGGCAGTTAGACTTGGTCCTGGTAGGTCAGGGAGGCTTCCGGGAGGAAGCAGCGTTGGAGCTCAGATCAGGACAAGCAGGAGCTGTTGGTGAGGTGGTGGGGGCGCGGGGGGCTGGTGGTGGCATGGCTTCTCTGCATTTGTACACATGGCTGGAGGAGTGCCGGCCTCCATAGTAAAGAGACGAGTGAACACGCCGCCTGTACAGCTTCAACTGCTTCCAGCAGAAAGTTCTTAGCTGTTTTTCCTCCGCCCTAAATCAACCTCAGTTATAAGTTGCCCAAACAATGTAATAATAGTTTTTAAAGTGAAAAGAGAAACACCATGCAACCCAATTACAGAAATGTAAAAATGTTAAAAATTTTTTAAAAAGGGTATCTTAGAACCAAGGAGATAAAGTACCTAAATTCAAGGGTCGGTCTGGAAATTTCACAAATCCTCCAACCCAGCTGCTCGGCTCCTGTGGTCCTTTTGTGATTTAAGTGAAACCAGCTTAAAGCCACATCTCCCATTCAGAGAGCTGAGAGAGTCTTCCCCTTCCCAGGGACCCCTGGCAGCCTGCCTTTCTCCAAGGCACTCCCCATGCGGTTGTCTCTGCTGACTTCTTGTTCTCCCCAGCAACACCTGCTGTTCAGGCTGCTTTCCACATGGCACCCACCACCCTGTGCTCCCGGGGAGCATCTTGATCACCCCCCCACCTTCCCCAAGCTCTGTGCTCCTGGGGAGCATCTTGATCACCGCCCCCCACCTTCTCCAAGCTCTGTGCTCCTGGGGAGCATCTTGATCACTGCCCCCCACCTTCCCCAAGCTCTGTGCTCCTGGGGAGCATCTTGATCACCACCCCCGCCTTCCCCAAGCTCTGTGCTCCTGGGGAGCATCTTGATCACCCCCCCCCACCTTCCCCAAGCTCTGTGCTCCTGGGGAGCATCTTGACCACCCCCCCACCTTCCCCAAGCTCTGTGCCCTGGGGAGCATCTTGATCACCCCCCCCACCTTCCCCAAGCTCCCCGCCCCCAAGACTGCAGATGCTGCTGAGGTGATCCAGGTTGCAGAAGATTCCAGCAGCTAAGGGACAGGGGTGGCTTGCCAGGCAGAGCAAAGCAGCCTGTGGAGTACGACTATGAAACGTTGGAACGTTGGGCGTTGCTGTTCTGAGGGCAGGACCACAGTGTTAAGTGGTTGAGGACAGAGTTGGTGCGGTCGGGCAGAGATTTTCAAAGCCCAGCTCTGCCACTTACTGTGACACTTTGGACAGACCACTTCTCTTTCGGTGCCTCAGTTGCTTCCTCTGTCGGATGGGGATAAGATAAGAGTAGTACCTTCCTGACAGGATTCCTGAGGGTCTGGAGGACAGTGGTTCGAAGGATATCTGGAGCAAGTGAGCTGTCGTTACTATCAACATTATTATTATTGCTGTCAGTATTGTGGAAGCTCTCCTGGCCACTCCTTCCAGCTGGGACAGTCTTCACTGGTCATCATTTCACTCCACAGACTCCCCTCTGTACAGACAGGACCTCTTGCTCACTGCTCAAACCCCTCCTCTGTCTCCTTCCCCCTCCCCCCAATTCCCATTTATTTTCCTGCGGTGCAGTTCATCTCCCCACAGCAGCTCACCCCCTAATCCCTGTAATGAACCTTGTCCATTAAGGTGCATTACACAACAGGGACGCCTCACTCCTTCTGCCCTGTCCCGCACATGCTGGGACATTTCATAGCCCTAGCTGGGGGCGGGGGACACGGACACACACACACACACACCACACACACACACACACACACACACACACTACTAGAAGGAGAGCCCGTGCCAGTCCTTGCGGAGAAATGAGCTGGAGGCCGGCTGGTCCCTCAGGAGGCAGGACTGGAGTGGCTTCTAGAAAGACAGGCTTGGCAGGGGGACAGGATGAAAATGCCTCCTCTCCGTGACCTCTGAGGCTCGGCCGGGCCAAGGCAGGAGTGGATAAAGAGCTAACCTGTCCCGCCTGCAGGCCAAAAATAGGCTGACTGCGTCACAGAGCTTTCAGTAATTAAACCTTCCCTCCGCAGAAGGCCACGCGCGGACTGGAAAGGCGCCATGGACGGGTTAAGGTAATTCACTCCCCACGCTGCCATTCTTCTCAGCATCAGAGGCAGGCTTGAAATCTGAGTCGTGTTAGATGGAGATGGAAATTCATAACCAGGGCACGATGTGGGAGCTGCAAGGTGAGGGGATCTGTGCCAATGACGAGTCTTACAGAGGAAGTCATTTTTTGTCTTTACTCTGAATCATGTGGACTTTTTGGTGGGGGGGACGGTCCATCAGCTTATTTTTGTAACTGCTTTCGTTTCTTATTGTCAAGGTTAATTCGTGTTTGTTATAAGAATCCATAAGGAAATAAAAACCATCCATCATTCTACCCCTTGACAAAACAGCCACTGGGGACCTTTTGTGTCCCTTTTTTTTTTTGCATCTTGAGGCAAAGCACAATTTTTCTAAAATTGGACAATGTTCATGAAGTTTCTGTCTTGGTTTTTAAATGTACACACATGGTACTCACAGTGATCTTGTAGTTCATGAGGCCACTAAGCGTTACGTGCAGACCAGTCCGTTTTTAGCTTCCTCACCTCGTGGCGAGGGCCGAGTGGGGTAGAATGGCTGGGCCACGTGTCCACATTGGTAGGAAAATGCGCTAGTCTGGAGTGTTCTTCAGACAGATATCCCAGTCCCAGCAGGAACTGTTGTGCCATCCGTGAGACTGGAAATGCGCTAGTCGCTCCGGCGGGTGGAAAAGGAGTGCAGAGTTGCCTGGGCTTCCCTGGGAAAGCATTAGTGAGTAGAGCAAAGTTTTTCTGGTTTGCCTTCTGTCTCTGCCACTAACTGGTTGCCTGACTTTGATTAACCTTCCCTCCCCTCAAAACCTCAGCTTTCCCGCCTATAAAGTTGAACTAATGCTCACATCTATGTCACTGGGTTACTGAAAGACAGTGCCTCACTCCAAGTCAAATACTCAGTAAGTGTTAGTGATTACTTGTGTATTATGATCTTTAATTTCTCAAATGAGGACCAGATCTACTGATTCCATTGGATGACCATTGACAGATAGGTTCACTCAATAAGAATGGATCTCTAAAAGGAAACAGAAATGTTGGCAGCCTTTAGTATGGTTTCTCAGAGAGCTGGTGGGTTCAAGGTCTAGGATGGTCCAAAGAATGGAATCTTGATGCCCTCTCCATTACAGTTTCCAGGCCATGAGTTTGAGGGGGCCTCCAACACCTGGTAGGAGTTCACTCACCCAGGGCTGGATCCAGACCAAAGACTCCAGCCCTAGCCAGGCATTATCCCAATCAGGCTTGACAGGGCAGCTAAGAGTAATGGAATAAATCATCAAAAGGTTTGCTGCTTCAGTCGAGATTTTTAGAGCACTAAATAAAAAAGCTGGGATCAAATTTTACCCCGGTTTGCATTTTTGGAAGACTCTCCAGGTGCCTGGGGTTGAGATCTGGCTCAGGTCAGGAGCTGGGAAGCCACAGAGGTGTTCTGTTGGAGAGCCAGCCCTGCATTCCCGGCAGGACCTTGGGTCACTTTCATTCTTTGTTTTCTCTCTCCATCTGGGATGAACATTTGTGCTTTCGGGGCTGTGAGGATTAGAAAAGTTGGAGTGTCTGATGGGCCTTGCACCATGCCAGACGCAGTGTATGCTCAGGAAATGTCAGTGCTACCTTCCAGCCCCCACCTCCCAATACTGCAAGATAAGGGCAAGGTGGAAGAAGAGAGGCTCTCTTGGTGGTTTCATCTACAAATAAGGAACCGGAACAAGGAATGTTCAGGAGACTCAAAGCCCTGCTCTGTCTCTGGGAGATGTCCTCTTATGATCTGAATCCATGTGCATTTCCTAAAAACCAGGAGTGAGCCTCTAGTGTTTCCTAACATCTTGGCAAATAGTTATTGAGTTTATACCTTGTGCCAGACACTGTGTAGAGCCCAGCACCGTACTGACCCTGTTGAGGGTTTCATCTCCCAGAGGACAGAAATGGAGGCTCAGACATCAGGAAACTCACCCCAGATTTCTTAGCTGGTAAGGGGCAGAGGTGGGATTTGAACCAAGGTCTCGCTGCCTCTAGAACCAATGTTCATGTCCATCCCAGGTATGTGGATCTCTAGCTATATAGGATTTTGGCCCGCCGCTGGAAAAGATAGTGTGCAAGCAGACCAGAATGGCCTTTTCAGCTGCTAAACAGTGAGCCCCTGAGTCCAAGGACTGTGTGTTACCCACTCTGTCCGCTCCCAGGGGGGCAGCAGATAGGACATTGGGGATGAATGTACTGGAAATCTAAGCATCTGGGTCAGGCCTCCTTTAAAATGCAGATGTGCTAGGAGGAGTATGTGCATTAGAGACTTCTCCTGCTATGGAGACACGAGGGCTTCCCTGGTCTCTGGGGGACTGTCTGGAGTGAAGGGCACTGGAAATCTAGGAGGACTGGGCCTTGCCCCTTTTTATTTTCCCATGAAGCAGAGAGAGAAAGAGGAACCCACCTGAGGCGGGCTCCTCCAGGCTGCACGAGAAAGAGCCACCTAAATACTTGATTTCCAGGTCCTGGGCATTTGCCAGACAAGGTCTGATGGTGTGGAGACCACATAAAGAACCCGTGTTTCTAAGGACTCATGGACAATGGCTGCTTTATCCATCTCTTTAATTTCTTGGTGGCCTGTGGGCCTTTGATTCCCTTGGCACTTTTGATTTCTTCCGATTCTCCTTTTCATGTGGCCTCGGCTTTAATTTTATTTTTAGGGAGAGTGCATGTATGTGGCGGGGGAGGGGCAGAGGGAGACAGACTCCGAAGCAGGCTCCATCCTTAACACAGAGGCCAGCGCGAGGCTCGATCTGATCTCAGGGCCCCCTAGATCATAACTTGAACCGAAATCCAGAGTCAGATGCTAAACCAACTGAGCCACCCAGGTGTCCTTGGCCTTGACTTTTAATCTTTATTTTCATCTGTCTGACCCATCCCTTATTTGAGGCCCCAGGCTCCTGCCGCACCCACCCAGTCCGTATGTCTGACTCTAACCTCAATCCCTGCAGTTCCCAGGCTCACTTTCAAGGATGTTCCTCCTGTTGCTCAGCTTTGTCTTTCCCTTCCTGCCTGTGGGCTGTGTTCTCCGTTCTTCTGCCCCATGCCTCTGCTCCCCTTCTCTCTCTCCATTCAAAGTCGGCTTCTGGTTTCCAGACTCCCCACATGTGCTTTTCCTCTGTGACTCTGTCCCAAACTTTTCCTTCAATTTCTTTGTCTTCATAGTCCCAGTAGCAGTGATGTGTGTCTGTGTTGGTTCATTTGGCAATTTTGTATCTCCTCTTATCCCTTCTTAGAGCTTTTGTTATTCACCTTTCTTTTTATTAACATAAAATGTATTATTTGCTTCAAGGGTACAGGTCTGTGAATCATCAGTTTTACACAATTCACACCATTCACTATAACATATACTGTCCCCAAAGTCCATAACCCAACCACCCTATCCCTACCCCCCACCCCCCAGCAACCCTCAGTTTGTTTCCCGAGATTAAGTGTCTCTTATGGTTTCTCTCTCTCCCAGATCCAATCTTGTTTCATTTTCCTCCCCCTTCCCCCCACGACCCCCCACCTGCCTCTTAAATTCTTCATATCAGAGAGATCATATGATAATTGTCTTTCTCTGACTTACTTATTTCGTTCAGCATAATACCCTCTAGTTCCATCTATGTCATTGCAAATAGCAAGATTTCGTTTCTTTTGATGGCTGCATAGTATTCCATTGTATGTATATATACACATATACATATATATATACATATGTGTGTGTGTATATATATACACATACACCACATCTTCTTTCTCCATTCATCTGTTGATGGACATCTAGGTTCTTTCCATAGTTTGGCTATTGTGGACATTGCAGCTATAAACATTTGGGTGCCCCTGCCCCTTCAGATCACTACATTTGTACCTTTAGGGTAAATACCCAGTAGTGCAATTGCTGGGTCGCAGGATAGCTCTATTTTCAACTTTTTGAGGAACCTCCATACTGTTTCCCAGAGTGGCTGCACCAGCTTGCGTTCCCACCAACAGTGTAGGAGGGTTCCCCTTTCTCTGCATCCTCACCAACATCTGTCGTTTCCTGACTTGTTAATTTTAGCCATTCTGACTGGTGTGAGGTGATATCTCACTGTGGTTTTGATTTGTATTTCCCTGATGCTGAGTGATGTTGAACACTTTTTCATGGATTATTCACCTCTTAGACCATAATTTCTCACCTGTTTGCCCTCCTCCCCATCCATTCTGGTGTTTTTAAAATGCGGTGTTTCTGTCTTATCCACTGAGTATCTCCTCAGTGTAGGGCATCCTGCTGAGGGCCAAGGACATCCAAGAGGAATATTGGGTCTGCTCTTCATGAGGGAAGACCCTCAGAGTGAGAGTCTATTGGCTTAGCCCAACTCTAGATGGTTCTTTCAACAATCCCAGAAAAGACCAAGGCAGGCATACGTCTGTCTTTTTGTATCGCGTGTCGTCTTTTTGTAAAAGCAGATGTCTGAGGAATGCTTTGGCATCTGCCTGGGTCCATAGGCCCTCTCCTAGTGAGGCTCAGCGTGTGCATTCCAGAATCCATTGGCTGTGTTAGTAACATCGCCTCCTGGGAGCTGTGCTAGAACACAGTCAGGGCCCAGACCTGTCACAGGGACTTTGGCACAGGGCACAGTCAGGGTGGAGGGCTGGCTTCAAAGAAAAAGGCCCTTCCTGCCGCTTCCAAATGCTCAGGGCATCTGGCTCCTTTGTCGTCAATTTTTCAGGAACAGATGAGTTTGATCATTCACTTAACAAACAATTTGCTGAGTATCGTAATCTGTGTTTACTCACTGACCACCTGGCACAGTGCCTAGCACAGAAATAAGTGGGACTATCTCTGGTCTACGTGAATCCACATCAAGAGAAAATCCACGCAAATTACCGGAAGCAGGGATGGCAAATATGGGTGCCTATGAGGCCACCCCTCAGGTTTGTGTCCATGGCAGATACTGCTAATTGATCATAGCGCTCGTCCACTTTGAGTGTGGATTCAGCTTCAGAATCCATCTTAACCCATTGTTTGGGGCAGGGAGGCTTCATGGATTGGACTGCGCCCATGGGACGAAAGCAGATTGGAAGCACTCTTGTCTTGATGGTTGTCGACAGGCCACTGAAATAGAAGGAAAGGGGCTCAGGAGGGCCAGTGCATTGAGTGGCCACAGCTGGCCAGAGCAGACTGGGAGACCCCTTTCGTGGGGGTGCTTGACAGGATCAGTGCTGTGGGGACGTCGTCTAGCATTGCTCCTGGGGACCCCTTCATGCCACTTCTTCCCCCTCATGATGTTCTCCTGAGTTTCTGAGGGTTCTTCTTTCTCCTCCTCCTTCCCCACAGAATTAGCTATGAGGCAAGATTCAACTCTCATTTCCTTTAAGATCTTTTTTTGTGTCCCTTGCCTCGGGTGGAGAGCTGAGTGGAATGTCGTCTCAAATCTCTGTCTTCAGACACATCTGTCTGCCATGTCCAGATGCCTGCTTTTGGCCTTGGAGCATGGATCGGAGCCTGTTTGTCTTTCTGCATCCCCATGGTCTCTGTTCCTTGCCTGCAGAAGTGGCATCTGCTGCGGCATGTGGCCTTCCTCCAGCCTGGGGTCAGTCATGTGGAGTCCTGCCCACATGCCCGGCTCACCTATAGCCTCTTCCCTCGCCTTGGCAGGTCCCGTCTGGTGAATATGGAGTCCTCAGCCGGGAGGCTCACAAAGGCGTGGAGGGCCGGCAGGAGGAGGAGCACCCCACAGAAAGGATAAGAGAGTGAAACTTTCCCTGCTCTTTGCAGAGACCCCGGGGGCAGCAGGAGCTGGGCTAGAAAGAGACCCTTCAGATGGAAAGTGGTCATGGTTAAAATGCATTAAGAATCTGGGTCTGGGTTTGAATTCTAGCTCCTCAGCTTAATAAACTGTGAGACCTGGGGAAGTTCATTTCTCTGTGCCTTAGTTTGCTCATCTGCAAAATGGGTCTTAAAATAATGTCACCCTTATTATACAGTGGTTATGAGGTTTAAATGATTACAAAGCACTTTAAAACAGTGCTGGCTGCAAGCATTGGCTGTTATTAGACGTCCCGGGCTTTAACTGGTGATTCTCACTTTGGTTTTTACATCTTTCTTTAAATAAAGTGCATATTATTTATGGAATCTGAAAAAATACAACAGAATTCTCTTTTTTTTTAAGAGATAAGGAAAGAGTCTGGTAGTAAGGAGGTCATAGCTGGTCCTCCCAGCCGCTTGCTCTAGCCCCATGTACGTACTTCTTCTTTTAAAAAATATTTTATTTATTTATTTGTCAGAGAGAGAGAAAGAGAGAGAGAGAAGGAAAGCATGAGCAGGGGGAGCAGCAGGTAGAGGGAGAAGCAGGTTCCTGAACCCTGAGCAGGGAGTCAATGCACGACTTGATCCTGGGACCCTGGGACCAAGATCTGAATCAAAGGCAGACACTTAACCGACTAAGCCACTCAGGCATCCCTCCCATGCATGTACTTCTTCATGCATCGGTGTGGGGGTGATAAGCTTCCATGCCCCTCTCCCCTGTATGTCCCTGTTGATCTTCCTTGGTCCCAGGAGCCTCATAGCCGAGGCTCTAACCTTCCTGCGTGTTGTCATGGTTGGCACCCAGTGAGTCCTGAAGAAGCATTAGGGAACGAAACCAGCCAGCGGTTCCTCCCCAGAGAAGATGCGATCAGCAGACAATGCAATAGCAGATGCGCAGGCTGGGGTTCTTGGGCCTGGGCAGCGAGTTCCGAGAGCAGGACCGTGCTGTGCCTCGCCAAGGGGAGAAAGGAGAGAGGGCAAGGTTGTGCTTGCAAAAGCAGGAGCAAAGTCCACACGTTTTATGAAGTGTTTTATGGCCAAGCTGCACTTGGAAGCCTGGTGCTTAGCAAGAATTATTAGGTGTGATGGTCTTAACATGAGATCTGGGGGCGGAGCAGGAGACACTGGTGAGGGAAGCGGCATGGAGTGGGTTGCTTGGACTCAGCAGGCTGCTTCTGTCAGCCCGTTTATTGTTTTTTTAGAATTACTCCTATTACTTTTTGTTGTTGTTGTTGTTCTTGAGGCATCCAAAACTCAGCCTAAAGACGCACCAAAACTATTTGTCAGTTACTTGCTCTCTGTCTGAAACAGAGCCGCTATGCACAATTGAATGGTTCAATTTTCTTAATTACCTTTGGAGACTAAAAGTGCCTCTAGGTCACTTCCAATTTGGGGCTCAGGAATCTGATCCAAGCAGGGTGCTTGGGACTGAAGAGTCCCTTATCAGTACTGAGGGAAGGGCAGTGAGCTGAATGTGCTCCATGGGACCCCATGTTAATTTCTCAGGCCCCCAAACTGAGGGAAGGGCTTCCCATTCTTCTGGTAATTCAGAACCAACAGATTGTCTAAAGAGGGGATATGGTCTCCTTTTTGTCTCTTTGACCCCCCCTGAGGGGTAGTAGTGAGGATTCAGCTTTCTGAAGCAACAGTCTTCTATAGTTGGAGCAGAGTAGAGATTCTTAACCAAGGACCACAGATAAAGGGCTTCATGGGTCTTGAGTTGAAAGAAAATTTTTTTCTACAGATGCATTTTCAGAGGGATCATCCTTTAATTCCATCAAGAACACACTTGTGTGCAAATGGTGAGGAGATCCTTCTTGCTGTTCTTAGAATTAACCGGCTTGCTTCTGCCTCAGGGCCTTTGCACTTGTGTTCCCTCTCTCAAAATACTTTTCTCTAAGCTCCTACGTGGTCACCCTCACTTTCTTCAAGTCACCGATTAAAGTTCACCTTATGTAAAGCAGTAGCCCATTGCCATCTTGTTCAACACCGTGTCATGTCATTGTTCTTTACAGAACTTATTGCCATAGGACATTAATTCTTTGTTTATTAGCTCCTGACTTAAGCTTCTGTTGTGTTCACTGCTCTTTTTATTGCATCTATAACAGTGCCAAGTTCAAAGTAGATGCTTGGTAGATATCTACTGAGCAGATGAGTGAATGAGCAAATTAATAACATTGATCATATTTGGTTCTTAGATATAAATAGAAGACAAGTGTCTGAGTTCTCAGTGGGATCACTTCTCGGCCATGTACCTTGGGTCCCAAACATTTGAAGTGCGGTGAAATGATCCCCAGAGCACTGCCATAGATGTTTTGGCAGGAGTCTTCTAGCGATTTCTGCATGTTGACACATCTGTCCATTAATTTCATCAAACCTTTGAATACACCAGGTGTGTGTGTGTGTGTGTGTGTGCGTGCATGCACGTGCGCATACATGTGTATGAATGGAGAGGTCCCGGTGCACAGATCTCACCACCTTCATTATTATGAGTTATTACCTCCATGCACAGATAATGCATTATCCCCACGTGCAGGTGGGCTGCTGCCATTTCTGACACATCGGTGAGTGTTCAGTGACTTGTGTGAGGCCTCACAATATGTCAGCGTGGGCAGTGCTGCAAGTCCCACTAGCAAGCTGTGGTCCGACCCTATAACCACTGTATGCTGGAGAAGATAGATGTCCCAGCGGTGGACTTCCGTGACCAGGACCAGCTTGGGACCAGCTTGGGGCTAGTATTGTCTGATGCATGAGATCCTTTGTGAATGGGAGGCAATTGCTTTTTTTCCTGATCCAGACAAAGTGGAGTTAAGACTAGGAAAAGAGGTTCTGCATTTTCCTCTCATTTTAAAGGAAAGGACAAAAGGAACCACTGTCTTTTGGAAGTACATTCCTTCTGAGAGGGATAAACCCTGGTCTCTTCTGGACAGGTTATGTGCTTCTTTCTGAGCATAAACTTCATAATCATTTTGCAGGATTTATCTTTTGTTACTATCTGCATCAGGTAAGCTTGGAAGTAAATTCAGCACATAGAGCTATTGCCTCCTGGTAACCTCTTTTACAAACAGAAGCTTCAGGGTTTCATCTTTTAAAAAGTGAGTGTTTCCTTGCATTAAAAAACAAAACAAAGCAAAACAAAACACTGTCCTCTTCCAAACATTGTTATTTTATTTTTTATATTATTTTTAAAGATTTTATTTATTTATTTGACACACATAGATCACAAGTAGGCAGAGAGGCAGGCAGAGGTGGAGGGAAGCAGGCTCCCTGCTGAGCAGAGAGCCCAAAGCGGGGCTTGATCCCAGGACCCTGGGATTATGACCCGAGCCGAAGGCAGAGCTTTAACCCACTGAACCACCCAGGTGCCCCTCTTCAAACATTTTAGATGGCTTATTCATCATTTATCAAAGAAAATTTTAATTATAATAATACATGAATATAACGTTGTTTTAAAAGTCAAAACCTACCAAAAAACCCTACACAAACATAAAAAGATCCCTTATATACTTAACTCTAAAACCTGATCCCATTCCCAGAGGTAAACTTCTGCAGTTTTTTGCTTCTTCCAGAATTTCTCCCCATGCATTATAAACGTGTATGTGCATGAAGAATTCTTACTTATCTTTATTTTGGACATTTTTCCGAGTCAGTTCATATAGAAATGCATCATTCTTTTCAACAGGAACCTAGTCTTCCATTGCATCAAAACGTACCCACACGGAACCAGCCAACCCCTTACTTGTTGGAAGTCTGGTTACTTCTCAGTTTTTACTGTTACAGACAATTCTGTAAAGAACAGGCAGCTCTGTGTATGCACACACACATTTCTCTAGGACAGATTTTACATTTGCTGGGTAGAAGAGTATTGCAGATTGTTAATTTTGTTGGAAACTACCAGACCAACCCTCCTTCCAGCCTTACCGAAATAGACTCCTACACTGAATTTTCTGTGCCCCTGCCAATCATAGATGCGATGATTTTTGAGATAGTTTTGCTGATTTGATGTGCAAATGTGCTTTTAGTTTACCTTGCTCTGATTTCTAAGGTGGTTAAGAATCTTTTTATATGTTGCTGTATATTGGTGATTTTTGGACATGGTTTCAAACATTTTCACTATTAGAACTGTTTCAGAAATGCCTCTCCTCCAGGGCAGATGTGCAGTTGGTAGTTAAAGTGTTGAAAGACTTTCATACTTGTTGGTAAAGTGCCCCGGCCCCGAACTCAGTTCCCTGGCACCTCCCCCTGCCCCTCTGGTGCCTTGCCCGGACCTCCCAGCGAGGTAGCAATTAAGAGGTTAATATGCAACCTCACAGGTGACCTTCAGGACCCTGCTCTATTGCAAAATCAGCCTCTATGCTGACTGGCCCCCTGATACACCATTTACAAAATATTTCCATGAGTCCCTCCCAGACTCTCAACCGAATATACTCAAACTGTGTTTTATCCATTTAGCAGTTCGTGGCCTCCGAGATTCACAGTAACATCCTGCTGGTTTGCTTCTTGAACTGGGCCCTGTTCTATACGCCAATTTCCTAGGATTATGCTTACATAATTTCCTTTTGACCTTAGCCTGCACACTTTAATCTGAGAGGGCACGATGGGGGAGTAAGATGACCCTTACGTAACTTACTATGTAAGAGCCGGGGGACCTGACTCTCACTGGAGTGTCTGCAGAGTTTTCCAGGAAGTCTGAAAGTTCATTCCGGTAGAAGTTTATGTTGTCTTTCTGTGGTTGAGTTCTTTAAAAAGCATTCTTTTATTTCTGAAAGAGCCAAAGGGAAAGGGGAAAGAAAGAAGGGCAGTATTGCTGTTAATGGGGACGGCATGTTACAGAAATGAATCTAATTTAGACTCTACAATCCTCTTTCCATGTGTATGGATAAGGAAACAGGCTGGAGGGATCAAGGTGCGTTGCTGAACTTCATTCAGTTAGAGAGCAGGAGCAATGAGCTATAAAGCCCACCAGCTTCTGCCTGTGGAATGCACCTGTGCATGTGTGTATCTGGAGTGGGGGACATGGAGTGACTCAATCGTCTTGGACAGTCTGCTTTCTGTCCCATTCCCTTGAAGTCTTATACTTTGCCCTCTGGTGGCAGTAAGGTGGATGGGGAGCTCAGACCATTCCAAGAACTTCGAGTACCTTAGAGTCCGGGCAGACTGAGGCTAGCTCTTTGATCTCTGGGCCAGGGAAACCCTGTCCTGTCCCTGGCTGTGTGCAGATGGACCAGAGGCTTTGAGGCTAGAACTTTGGACTCCCCAGTGTGACCCTTTCACCTTTCCCTCTGAACCAGGCAGACCCCAAAGCAACAGGTCTCAGGTAACGTGTTTGCCTGGCACAAGCTGGGTTGAGTAGCTGCTTCTGTCTCTTAGGGAAGTGACACTTGAGCAGAGCTCACTGCTTCGTCAGTGGAACAAAGCCCTAAAGGAAAAAGCTGGTCTAGGCAGCCCAGGGCAATGGGGTTCTGGTCATTTAACTTAAAGAGACATTAGAAGGTAGAGCAAGGAAAGATTTGTTGTTAAATATATTTGGGGGAATTCCCTCTTCTTTTTAAGCCTCCCATTGAAAAAGTAATAAACACACATGGGAAAACACTCAGACAATGCTGAAGAGTACACAGGGATCGGTGAGTCCCTGTCTCACCAGAGATGCCTGTGTACTCATTCTTCCCCTCAGAGGTCACTACAATTAACAATGTCCTGTGGTCCTTCCAGAAATATTATCTGTTATCTTTGAATGACAATTATGAGTGTGTATATTTCCTATGTATCTATCTATCTGTCTATCTCTGTCCATCGATCTGTCCATCCATCCTTCCATTTCAACTTGAGCTTAACTCTTATGGTTGCAAATCACTCAAAATTCTCAAGTTCACTCTCTCTTGGTTTAGTGTGTTGGGACCAGTTACACTCCTGACAGATCATCTTACATGTCCCCTAGGGTGTCTGCCTGAGATCCAGTCCTGATTATAAAGTCCTCCAGCTGGCGAAGGTGTACCATTGCATCACACACCAACCAAAGACCTTGCTGAGAGATTGGGTTTCCATACCCTGCACTATACTACTTCTCCTGGAGTCTGTCTTTCTCTTTAAAGCAGAATACAAGAAGATGCAGTAGAGGAGGAAAACTATTTTTTCCCTCTACCCTTATAGGTTCTTGACTGGGACCCCCTCACTCCCCATAACAAAAATATTAATAGGGGAAAAACAAATGTAACTATGTTTGTATGTTCAGGAATCCCACAAAGCTATGAGACCCAAAGGCAGCCAGGCAATTGAGACTTAAATACCACCATCCTGGCTAAAGAAAGATATGGGGTCTGGGGCTTCAAAAGGGGGGAAATGCAATAACCAGGAAGAGAAGAAGAGCAAATGTTTGGCCAAAAAAAAAATTATATATATATATATTTTTCCCTCCCGGGCAGATAAGTCTTTCAGATGAAAATATTATCTCTGATAGTAGTTCTCTTTCTGGTACAAACCCCCTTTCTAAATTCTTTTAGGCAGTTTAGGAGGAGGTAAAAAGCTTTTCCTGGGTCTGTTAGGTCTTGACTGCCTTCAGCTGAAAATAGTCCTCATGCCTAAGAGGAATAATTTGGGGTGGCATCATCTGCTCCTTTACAATGTCTTGTGGAATGGATAGTTTGAGTCAGGAGCAATTTCACAGAATCTGTGCTTCTTCAAAGGTTGTTGTCATTCATTCCCTGCCTGAGAAGGGTCCTGACCCACAATGTAGGGTGGGTGCTACTGACCCACAATGTAGCAGAGGTGCTCCCTACATTAAAACTGCTTATTTACATGTGTTGATTGCTGGGCAACCGAGTGCTTCAACAGGAGGAGGTCAGTTTTCTCCACAGCACTATTCTTCTCTGTTAAATATGGCAAGAATGAAGGGCTGAGAAATGGCTATGATATTACTTTTCATTATAACTTCCTCCAAATTACCACATGAGAAGCCAGTACTCTGATAGGCCTTGGGATAGTCAGAAGTAGAAAACAGGATGATCTCCAAGCAACTGCTCCCTGGAGAACAGAGATGTGGTTTGAAATGTGCCTTCCTCAAAGACAGGAAAATAGCCTGTTGGTTCTATCCTTGTCCTAATCAGATCTTCTGGAGAGTTCTAGATACTGGTTCCTTCATCTTGCAGAGCTCAGTGTAGACCTAGATCCTAGTCTCTGCCACTCATGTCTATGTGATTTTGGGTGGAGAAGTCTTAGCGGAGAACATGATTATGTCAATTTTGAAGGACTGTTTTGTTTTAGTTGCAGGGCATACAAACCTAACTTAATCTGACTTAAACCAACAAGAGAACGTATTGGCTTATTGGCTAAAAAACCTACCAGTAGCTTCAGTCATAGTTGGCTAAATTCTTACCATCAAGATGCATTTTATTTTTTCCTCCATCTCTCTTGTTTTCAAACACAGGCAAGTCATTTCCATGAAGCTTCCTTGGCAGTTCTGAATTTGCATCCTAGTAACTCAGAAATATCAGCAAAAGAGAGCTTTTTGGTCACTATTTCCAACAAAAGTCTTAGGATTGAATCCCACATTCTCACCCCTAAATCTTCGTGGTCACAAGGATGAAATATCTTGATTCTCCAGGCCTGAGAGGGGCAGTAGATCAACTCCACCCAAACTACAGGATCAGGAGTAGTAGAGGAGGGGAGGGAGGTACCCTGAGGGAAGTTAGGAGACTAGAACCAAAAGAGTACTAAATGGATACTGGGTAGGCAAGAGCCTTGCCATTAGGGGCTAAATGAGGTGGGTTAGCAATTTTTTTTTCTGTAAAGGGCCAGATAACAAATATTTTAGGGTCTCTGCTGCACTTACTTACTTTTGCCCTTGTAGTGCAAAAGCAACCATAAGCAATAGTTAAATGATTAGCTTGGCTCATCAAGTGTTCTAATAAAACTTTATTTACAATTATAGGCTGGATTTGATCTATGGCTCTAGTTTGTTGACCTATGGTCTAAAAGATTGTACATGCAGAGCATAAAGTCATCTCTTCCCACTTATTCCAGAGACTCCAACAAATGACATATGACACATATAATATACTGAACAAGTGCTGGCTATTATTATTATTTATGTGGTAAGTAAGGCCAATAGCAGTGATAACATTAAGGATAATTATAACAATACCAATTACATAATGAGATATGATGAATTGTGAGTAATATGTCATCAAAATCTTCAATGGTTGTTTCTATACAACCCTTGTTGTATAGAACAAATGGAGCTTCCACTCTATATACTTATAGAGCTGGAAGGCACCACAGAGGCTTCCAATTTGAATACCTCATTTTACAGATGAATTTGAGGCTCACATAAGAGATGACACAGGTACAAGTTCACAGAGAAAACTAGTGATTGTTTTGGAATTGACAGCTGTTTTCTCCGGCCCTTCCCCTGGAGCCTTGAACTACTTTACCTGAAGGACACATGGTGTGTCTAGTACATTTGAGCACACAGGTAGAATCACAGTGTAAAGATTCATTGATTTTTCATTGCATCCGAAGTACATAGTGTGGTGACTTAGTATTGGTACCATTCTAGGCATGCTCTTAAGCCAGCAGAAGGACCTGGTTCTGGACCCCAATGAGTTTTATGACTCATGAGAAATCTCTGCTGCCGGGATGACTCAGATGTCTGTTTTACACAAAGATTACTAAACACCTCTTGCTCCGTTTGAAAACAAGGAAGAAAATGAATAGTTACTCATTGCCTTACTTACTACCCCTTTATCTCTGTTTCCTTTGTCTTAGCATGCTGGCAGCCATCTAAAAACAGCCTGTCTTCAATTTGTCTGCATATTGATTAAAGGCTTCCTTTCAAATCCCCCATTAGCCTGGACAGGGAGAGACAGACCTGGGGACACTTTTGTCTGCACTCTTCGGGACGGACTCATTACCCAAATTCTTCATGGTGGATGAAACTTTCATGGATTTTGGTTAACCAGCAGTCATGCATGATCTAGAAGGTGGCTATTTTAGAACCACAGCTCTTCAACTTCTCCCCCTGCCCCCAGATCTATTTCCAACTCTTATTACTCAGGGTCACTTACATAAATCAATGAAAAGAAATATTTTCATGAATCAAAGCTGTGTCTTGGAATCCTCTGGTCTCATGTACTACAGAGACCTAAGTAAACAGAATGGAACATGTGGGGTTGATTTACCACTTTTTAAAGCCAAAGGTTAGCAAACTTTTCTACGCAGGATCAGATAGTAAATATTTTAGGTTTCTTGGGCCATGTGGTGGGCTGTGATTCACCAACTTCTGCTCTAAACTCTAGTCAGTGATAAAGAACAGACCAAAAGATGGAATCTTTGAACTGACTGCCTAGTTGCTTGAACATAGTCTTTAAAAACTTGGGCTTTGGAGTTGGATAGATGTAAGTTTAGGCCTGTGCTTCTGTGCCTTCTCTGCTGTGGGCGATTTAAGGCAGGTTAGTTCCCTTGGGTTCCTTGTCTATAAAATAGAGACAGTAATAATCACCTTTGTAGACCTGCATGGAACCAGCAAAGGAAGTCACTTACCACAGAGCTGGTATGCTACCTAAAGAGAGTAGTAGACTCACTACTGGTATGGATAACCAAGCCCAGTGGGTGAAAAGAAGAAATTAATAGTATACAATTAAGGAACTGATATCTCTGGTCACCTTCAAAGGTAGGATGTGCCAAGAAACCTTTTCTGTCATCTTCTGTGGGGTAAGTCTGGGACTGTACAGATTGGCTTTTCATCTTTGCAAGGAACCTCATGTTAACTCATGACAGACCATCTTTCCTTCTCTGAAAAATGAGGTCTCACATCAGTCAGAGGAAAATCTCAAATTAGAAATACTTTGCTGAACATCCTCTTCAGCCATAGAATTAGGCCATGTGGTCTGCCCTGGGTCAGGATCATCATTGTCATCTGAGAACAAGGGGTGAGGATTGACTTCAGGATGCAGGAGCTCTGGGACCTCGGTTCATTATTTCCTAGTGACTTCATCATGTTGCCTCCTGTCATTTTGCAACTCCTGTTGCTAAGGCTGATGTTAGAAATAGTATGGATAGAAGCCATATATGTGTTCAACATCCTTAGGGAATAGAGTTTTCAATAACTAAGTTTTATAGTGATAGATTTAGAAATATAGATTTTTTTGAGAATTATGAACTATGTAGTTGAGATTGGGTGTGTTGGTGAGACTGGTGAATGAGAGGTTTACTCAAGAATGGCAAAATAGGGGCTCCTGGGTGGCTCAATCAGTTGAGCACCCTGTCCTTTATTTTGGCCCTCATCATGATCTCGGGGTCCTGGGATAGAGTCCTGCTCAGGCTCCGTGCTTGGTGGGGAGTCTGCTTGAGGTTCTATCTCTCCCTCTCCCACTGCCCTTCTGACTGCTTGCATTCTCTCTCTCTCTTTCTTTCTCTAAAATAAATAAATAAATAATAAAAAAGAATAACAAAACAACGAAAAACAGCAACCCCTTCCTTCTACACACGCTCACACATATATGCATACTCTCTCTGGGACAGTTCAAGGTCAGGTCCATGATGGAGGAGCTAAGGAACGTCTAGGAATGTCACTCTCCTGAGGGTCGAGACTCTCGTAGCCACCATGTTGCCATTAGAAAGGATTCGGTTTTCAGTACAGATAGATGGGGATGTAATTCCCCTCTTTGCCCTCTCCTAGCTGTTAGACAACAAGACCCTTACTTAATCTTGCTTCCTCATGTGTGAAATGACTAACAAGCCCTTCTCACATGGTATAAAACGTCCATCTTAAGAGATACTGCAGATAACTGCTCTCTTCCTGACTGTACGGGCTGGTGTCCAAATGGCCAAACGGCACACCCTGCCCTCACCCCCATGGTAGACTTGTAAAAGCAGACTGAAGTCACTCTGCATTTTAACACATGCTAAGTCATCACTCCAGAGAGTTATGATCCTGGAACCATCCACAACAAGGAGGTCTGCTGAGAAGACAATGAAAGCCAGTTCTCCCCTCTGCCATCCGTGAGCCAGTCCTGGATTATTTCTCAGGCACTGTCTTTGTCTGCTCTCGGGGAAGGTGAGGTCGCAGGCCACCGGCTTCACGCTTTCACACTTGTCCCCTGGGAGACTTGGCTCTATGTTGTAAATTATGTGACATCCTTGGTAATGATGTGACTCACTCTGTTGAATCACCCTGTACCTACTTTGTAATGTGGGAGAGAAGCATTCACTCCTTGTTTGGGGATTTTATGGAAGTGCACAGGGAAAGAGCCCTTCTATAAATGGGACAGGCTGCTAACAAATGCAATAGGAGCCAGGAAAGTATGTGACCAAAATTGGGGAACAGTTCACTTTCCTCCTAACACTTCTTTCAGAAATACAGCGGTGCAAGCACAATGACAAATGGTATTTGGTGCTTGGCCTTGGTGTCAGGGAAGTAATAGGGACTGATGGGGTCTGTGGCCAACTGGAAAATCAGTGTTTATCTATAGAAGAATCACTTCTCAGTTCTAGCTAATGGATGCCATCAAGAATCCAGGTTTGGGGCTATCTAGATATTCCAGGACTTTGATCTGAAATCTACTAGCTTTTAAATGTTGTGAAATGATTCAAATGAAAAAAAGAAAAAAGACAACCTCTACAATGACAACAACAATCTCCTGTTGTTGTCAGACCCACAGGGAAACCTGGTGGGCAAAAAATGAAGTTGGAGGGGTAGAAAGGGTTGTGTGGACCAACATCTCAAAAATTTCATATGGAGCTATTGCAACACTCTCCAAGTGGAAAAGCTTGACTTTTTCATCTGAATTTCATCATGTTGGAAGGTGGGTAAGCACTGTTAGTACTTTCAATACAACGTTAAAATGAAGAGTGTGAATATTCAGTTAAAATCTTAAACTGAACAATTTGCAGGGAGTTATTGTTGCAAATTAAAAGAGGTCTCAGAATTAATACCCAACTCATTACCACTAACATTGTTAAAGTTACTACTTATTCAGCTTAGCTGTAAAGAAAGTAGTAGTAGATTTGCGGACATCTATTATTCTGGGTATAATGGTATGGGACAAGGTCATAGGTTCTTAGCGGCAGGGAAGAGACATTGTGTGAACATTTGATAAGTGGGGAGGGATGGGGACCGAGACCCACCCTGAGAGCATGTGTGAGGGGCAACATCTGGGCAGCTGTTAGATGGTCCATCAGGCTGTTTTGCTGATTGGGCTAAGGAAGCTGAGAGTGAAAAAGGAAGTAAAGAGAAAAGAGAGACACTTTGGGCATATGTGGGGGAAGAAGAAAGATGCCTACAATGAAATTTTATTATGTGTTTGCAGGATGATGTGTGATGGGAAGCCTCTTCTTCTTCTCCCCATCCTGTATAATAGTGATTTCTCAGGACTGGATTGTGGGGTGGGATCTGTTTTCAAGTCAGGCACAAAGGGCTGCATGTGGGCTGAATGCAGCCTTAGGGTAGACAGGGAGAAGGTGGGTAGAGGAGGAAGGCGGGATTGCCCACGGCAAAAGAGCCTGCCACTTCTGTGTTCACGCAAAGCTCTAGGATGTGTTGGAGTCCAGGGAACTCATTTCAAGGAATACTACAGATTTTATCCAACCCCTAGTCCCATATTTTGTCCTAGCACTTAATTTGATCTACTGAATACAGCTAGGGGCCTGGCATTGTACAGGTCATTATATAGTGGATTCAAACAAAGACAGGACATGGTCTTGCTTTGATGTTATGATTTAAGAGACCGCTAGAGAAAAAAAAAGAAACATGCTTAGAAATAAATAAAAGATTTTACAAGTTGAACAAGATTGAACCTTTCTTCCCAAGCACCGGGGACGAAGGGCACTCACCTCCATCGCCAAGGGAATGGAGCCGTGTTGGTGGTTCATGGCAAACACACTGGACCACTTCCTGGGTGTCAAGGGAAGGCAGGACTGGAATGCCTTCAGGAAGTGCATAAAAAGTCTAGTTGTGTCCCCTTGAGATAACTTGAAACTGCAGTTACTTTTGGCAAGGTCGTTGGGTGTCAGTTCAAGCTTTGGGAGACCACAGGCTAAGGAGTTTCATGCCCTCTTTCCTTGTGCTTTGTTTGGCTTCGCTCCAAACCCATATCCATGGGGATGGGGGCGGGGAACATCTTACCCGGTGCCCCACCGGAGCTGGCCAGCCTCTTGCAGAGGGCACTTCCCAGATCTGTAGAACTGGGTCCCTCTAGAACCTCCAAATCATTACCTCCCCCCAGATACTGTTGAGCATCTAATACATATGGGGTCCTAGATTCACTGAGAATCTAAAGTCTTCTGGGGAAGACATTAAGATATTGAGGAAACAGCATGAATGTGATGAAATGTGAAATGCAGTAACATCGAGGCGTGAAAAGTAAGCCAGGGCTTTGGAAAGGAGTATTCGAAGGAGCAGCAGCTGGGGCGCCTGCGTGGCTCAGTTGATTAAGTGTCCGGCTCTTGATCTCGGCTCAGGTTGTGATCTCAGGGTCATGAGATCAAGCCTTGCTTCAGGCTCTGTGCTCAGTGGGCTGTCTGCTTGGAGTGTCTCTCTTCTTCTCCCTCTGCCCGTTCCCCTGCTTGCATTCTCTCTACCTCTCTCTCTGAAACAAAAAAGAAAAACAAACGAGCAATATCACAGAGTCCACTAAGCATTCAGGTTCGAATGTGAGAAGTACTCTAATCCCCAAGCACCAAGCAGGACATTGTCTATTCAAAGCAGGGGTACCAGGTGGTGGGTATTATAGAGGGCACAGCTTGCATGGAGCACTGGGTGTGGTGAAAAAATAATGAATACTGTTTTTCTGAAAATAAATAAATTGGGAAAAAAAAAAAAAAACAAAGCAGGGGAAGTGGGTGGGGCACCTGGGTGGCTCAGTCGGTTAAGCGTCTGCCTTTAGCTCAGGTTTTTTTTTTTTTTTTTTTTTTTTTTGGCTCAGGTCTTGATCCCGGGGTCCTGGGATTGAGTCCCATATCTGCCTCCCTGTTCTGCAGAAAGCCTGTTTCTCCCTCTGCCTGCCTCTCTCTCTGCTTGTGCTTGCTCTCTCTCTGACAAATAAGTAAAATCTTTAAAAAAAAAAAAACCCAAAAACAAAACAAAAAAAAAACCATGGGAAGTGGGTAACCACAGAGGAGTGGACTACTGGTGGACTGTGCCATGTCCATGTCAGGTGCTGCGAAGCAGCTCTCTCAGCAAGTGGCCTGTGTAAGAAATTCACGTTCTCCTCTTAGGAAGCAGCTTTCCCGAGGGGAGGATTTCCCTGCTGCTGGTGATGCGATGGCTCAGTTTTTCCCTTCTAGAATCAGCGTATCAAGCTAGTTGAGAGGTTTTGGGGCCATCGGTATGCTGAGTTGACTGGTAAAGTCAGCGGGGGCTGAATATTTTGCTAACTGATCGGTAGCCACAAATTTATGGCTTGTGAGAAGGAACCGAAGTAAGGAAAGGCACAGGTCCCTGCCGGGGGAGGTCCTGAGGTGCTTCCCCGGGTGATGGGAGCCATCGGAGATGTGACATTGGCCAGCCTTTGGTGTTTACCAGCTGGCGCCTGGCAAAGGAGAGAAAGCTGTTGCTTCAGCCTCTAACTCTTCCCGCAGAGCTGGGCGAAGGGAGGAAGGGTGTGCTGAGGGGTTCAGCCTGCTTCTCAGCTGGGGAGGCTGAGAAGTACGAATCTGGGCTTGCTGCATCTCTGGACAGAGCTCTAGAAGGTGGGAGGTGGGCCCAGAGAGGAGCTCCATGTTTGCCGCCTTGCGTCTTGGGCTTATTATAAACATCAAGTAAGATAGTATAGGCAATACTGAGCCTAGGGCCTGGGACCACATTCGTTTTCTATTGTTGCTATAACAAACTACCCCAAGTTGAGTGTTTTGAAATAATACAGATATATTGTCTTATACTTCTGGAGGTCAAAAGTCTGAAATGGATCTCACAGGGCTAAAAGCAAAGTGTCTACAGGGCTGTGCTCTTTCCTGGAGGCTCTGGAGAACGTGTTTCCTTGCCCTTGCCAGCTTCTAGAAGACACCCACATATTCCTTGGTTCATGGCCCCTTCCTCTATCTGCAAAGCCAGCAGTGTGGGGCTGAGTCTCTCTTGTGCTGCTGTCTCTCTAATGCTCTCTTGTCCTGCCTCCTCCCTTCCACTCGTAAGGACCTTTGTTTGTGGTTACACGGAGCCTGCCTGGGTAACCCAAGAAAAAGTCTCCAACTCAGGATTAGCAAACTTAGTTCCTTTTTGCCGCAAGTCACTCACAGAGTCACAGGTTCAGGGGATTAGGGCCTGGGCATTCTGCAGGTGGTGGGGGTTGTTTTTATGCCTACTGTGGGCACATATTAAAAAATCAACCAGTGGTCCCTGTTTATTACCAGAGCTCCCTCAAGTATGGGGTCAAAGCCTCGACTCTGGCAGATTCTAGGGCTCTACATGTGAAGGGCTAGAAAGCCTGCCTTGCCTCGCTCTGGGGAGCAAGGATGTGACCAGTCCCCACCTGGAGGGGTGCCTGGGAGGCTAGTGGATGGAGAGGGAGGCAGGTTCTGTGTATTGCTAAGTGTCGTGTTATGATGAAAAGCATGATTCCTTTCGCTTGGGGAGAGCTGGCTTCTGATCCCAGCTCAGCCCCTCACCAGCCCTTGGGCACATGACTTCATCACTGACCTCCAGTTTTTCATCCATTAAGAAGCAATAATGATAGCACCTGCCTTGTGAGAATGTTGGGGGGAGTGCACAAAATTTTGCATGGGAAACAGCTAGTACATTGCCTGATGGTCACTGTCACTGCTGTTCCTGGATGGCTCTGCAGGACAAAAGAATAACCAGTGGGTAGAAGCCCCAGGGAAAGAGTTCTAGGTTTATCACGAAGGAAGAACTTGGTAATCGCCGAAGCTGTGCAGTGACAAGATGGTGAGATGTGTCACGTACCGGGTCCCCTTCCCTGCAACTGTTCCGTCAGTGACTAGACATCCACACGTGCGTGGACTGCAACAAAGTCACCTGGTGCTTTGTCAAAAGCCCAGAGCTCTAGGCCCCACCCAGATGGGCTCATTTGGGATATTCAGAGATGGGGCTTGGAGATCTGTTTTGTTTTTGTTTTTATTTTTTTTCCAGTAGCATTTATTTTCTGAAAGCAGCTTTAGATTGACAGCAAAATGGAGCGGCAAGGACAGAGATTTCTTACACACACCCCTGCCGTGCCCGTAAACACAGCAGATCTCGGGGCTATCCACAGCCCCCCACCAGAGAGCTACCTCTGTTACAACTGAGGAACCACCTGAGGTCCAAGATTGACACCAGGGTTCATTCTTGGTGTTGACCATTCTATGGGTTTAGACAAATGTTTAACATGTATCCACTACTCTAGTATTGCACAGAGTATCCCTGCTCTAAAAATCCTTTGTACTTCACCTAGTGACCCCTCCCTCCCCCAGCCCCCCGCCCCCACTGATACTCTTACTGGCTGTCTAGTTTTACCTATTTCAGAATGTCCTATATAGAACATGTAGCCTTTTTGGATTAGCATCTTTCATTTGGAAATGTGTATCCAAGTCTCTTCCATGTCTTTTCATGGATTGATAGCCTTTTTTTTTAAGCTCTGAGCAATAGCTCATTGTCTATTGATCCATTCACCTACTGGAAGACATCTCGTTTGCTTTCAAGTTTTGGCAGTTTCATAATTTCATAATTACAAAGTTGCTATAAACACCCACGTGTGGGCACACATTTTGGAGGTCTGTGGTTTTCACAAGTGATTCAGAGACTGATTTAGGGTCCCTTGACCAGATAATCATTTGTCCTGAGGTGGATGGAGGTCTGAAAGCCTCTCCAGTCCTGAAATTCTGTGAGGATTCTGTGAAGACGGTGTGGAGGCTCTGGTTTGGATTAGACATTTTCCTTCTTCCCTGGGGACTTTGCTCCCCCTAAGCAAAACTTTTTTGCCTCCATGTTCAGTGTCCCTGTTCATTGCTAGCACAAAATTCCCGAATGTTAAGAGCGGTTTTTCCAGGACTGGAGAGAGCTGACCTGGTTTTCCAAGTTCAGGACTGCCTGCATTCAAATCCAGACTCTACAAACCACAAACAGTGACATTGAGTCAGTAATGGAAACATCTGGTGCTTCCATTTCCCCTCCAATAAAGGTCGCCGATAATAGTATGCACCTCATGAAGTTATTGTGAGAATTGAGTTCCTATATATAAAAGGCTTAGAAAAGTAAGCTTTGCGTCAACATGACTTGCTATTGTTGTAGTCATCAGAATTTGTATCCTTCTTATTACCCGTTACCAGACAGTTCAGTCCTTCTGAGGGGGCAGGGGGGTGTGCTGGAGGGGAGTCCTTCCTGGTGAGGAGCCCAGGGTTATTCCACATCAACACGTGCTCCCTGAGGCCCCAGGAACAGGATGACACCTGTGCACAGTGGCTGTCCAAGGGGAGAAGTCAGTTACAAGGGTGCCCCTTGCCCACATGGTACCTCTGAGGAACCAGAAGCAAACCTCGTCTAACATATGTAACAAGGTGATGGGTTCCCGGACCTCCTCTCACTCTTTTCCTCGACTGGAAGCACATGCCTTTCTCTGCTTTCCTTGTCTGGGTGCTTGGTGGCATGTCTTCGAAGTTCATGTGCCTTGAGGAACCTGAAGGTGTCCGTCACTCGCAGATACCCCGAGAAAGGATGGACCCCAAGAGTCCTGGCCTCCAAGGCAGATAGCAACATAGATTTAATCCCAGCCGTACAACCCCCTGGCTCATGCCCTGGCTCCATTGCTTCTAAGTCTTGAGCTCTGGCAAGTTTCAGGATCTCCATTTCTGAGGTGGGATCATTCCTCCCCTCTTAGGGATGCTGTGAAGACAAAACAAGGCAAGGGATAAGACAGTGTTTTATCAAGTCTGCACTTGTTAACGTATCATGAAATTACTGTTAAGTGACTTCTTAATCAATTCAACTGATGGACTGTTGGTGATTTGTTTATAAGAAGAGTCTCCATATGGAAGGGACGTTGATGTGTTGAGGGATCTTGGCAGCTTTGGGCATGGAAAATCAGAAGGAAGGTAAGGACCACAAACACCTTTTTTTGGTCAGTGAGAGTCCTCTCTTATAACCTGGGTCACCCCAAATCCCGCCATTTCTGTCTCATCTGAAGGAGACGATCGCATGTCTCCCATGTATAAGGTGTTCTTGGGCAAAATTAGCACCTTTTCTTTGCTGGCAAAGCTACTGCTATGAAATCAGCCACTTGGGGGCCAAGAACATAATTTGGTTTGCCTGTTTATTTTAAGCTTTTGATTCAAGTCTAACGCATAGACAGAAAAGCATACATATCTTAAGTGAACAGCTTGATTAAGTTTCTCAACTTGAACACACATGTGAAACTAGTATTCAGATTGAAAACAAAAAGAAAAAAAAGAAAAAGGAGATTGAGAGTATTCTAGAAAACCTGTTGAGGTCATGGAGTTTTAAATACAGTTGACTTCAGACCTGACCCTAGGCACTGGTGTGCTCCTGGTCAAGGTTATTTGCAATGTCCTGAACTCCTCTCCTTTTACTTGGCTCCTGGGTGTGGTTGTAGCCAGGACCCATGTCAAAGGGTCCCCCTCAGCACATCCTGTTTTTAGGGAGAGATCTGAGAAGCTCCTTCACACTGGGTTGTCAGGGAAGAGGTTTCTTTTTCCATGGCCTCTGGCTTCAATCTGAGGTGCAAAGGGTGGGACTCTCGAGGAGGAATTTCAGGCTCTGGAAGTCAGAAGTGGGCACCTTTGAAGCCCCCCCAGAGAAGCATAAAGAAAGTCCAAAAACATCTCCCCACAAAAGCATAGTGTGGCGTTTCCAGGGCCAGCCTGGGGAAATCTCACTATTTGCAGGGTTGTAATGATCACTGGTCTTCTTGTTTGGAATTGATACTGCATTTCAAGATGGGCTGCCTGGTCTAGAAGGAGAGAAAAGGCACACAGACTGCTGCTCAAGACGGGGAAGGACCACACTGATGAAAAGCAATTGTGAAGTGTGACCAAACTGCCCAGGAAGTCCCAGCCACTTGCTGTGCCTGATCGCTGCCTGGTGCCTGAAGGCCCTGTGGCTAATGAAGCGACTTAGTCAGCATCCCAGCTGCTCCCCTGCCTGGCAGGTTGGGAGGGCTCGGCTGGGAAGCTTCAGGGACTAGTAGAAGAACTTCCCATGCTTGAGGGCCAGATCCAAAGCTCTGCTCATTAAGAGCGCTTCCAGAAGAATCCTTCTGGCAAAGGAAAGAGCGGTCATGCTCTTTGGTAGAAGGACATTTTGGAAGGCCCAGATTTAGAGCTGTTGATTTTGGCAGCTGGATCCTAAGGCGTCTTCCTTCAATTTCCCCTGAAGGCCTCATTAGCTGAGCCTAGATTGGTTCATAGCTTCATCTTCCCACGAGGACACTGGCAGCGCTGGGGCCACCATGCCTTGGGCGGGGCAGCTGCCTCAGAACTGCCAGTGGGGAAGGGCCAGCCCTACCTGGTGTTGACCTGGCCCTTCCTGCCTAATGGAGGCCTTCCCTGGGACTAGAACATGCTTTTTATCGCCCATTCATTCATTCATTCATTCAACATGCAAAAACGGAGCTTCTACCATATACCGGGAACCATGCTGAGTGTGAGGGAGAGTAGGACAAGGCTGAGTCCTCAGAGTTTATATTCTAGGGGGGAAACAGACAAATCACTGTGATAATACCTCAGGAGAGGTCAGTGCAGGTCAGCACAGGTAAGCTGCAGGGGGAGCAGTGAAAAGTCAACCAAGACTTCCTCAGGGAAGTCCTTCTTTTTTTTTTTTTTTTTTTAAGATTTTATTTATTTATTTGACAGACAGAGATCACAAGCAGGCAGAGAGGCAGGCAGAGAGAGAAGAAGGGAAGCAGGCTCCCTGCTGAGCAGAGAGCAGGATGTGGGTCTCGATCCCAGGACCCTGGGACCATGACCTGAACCGAAGGCAGCGGCTTAACCCACTGAGCCACCCAGGCGCCCCAGGGAAGTCCTTCTTGAATTGAGCTTTGAAGAAGAAGTAGAAGTTAATCTATTGGGCTGGAGGGGAGGATGGGGAGGACATTTTCATCGGAGGAAAGAATTTGCTTCAAGGCAAACTGGGATGAGGGCCAAGTTCCCTGTGGCTCAAAACCCAGAAGGCATGCCACATGAATTTCCCTGCTTATTGGAGCTGTGCGATGTTTTTCAAATGTATTTTCATGTTGTCCGATGAAACGGAGGTGGGTAGCAATTACTTCAGGAGCGATGTGCCCCTGGAGACCAGGCTGAACAGTGTCCTCCCGGGTCATGGCATGATCTTTATTTTTAGAAGAGGTTCCCAATTTGAGATGATTAAACACTCCACCCCAATCCTGCTACCCAGGCTGGGAGGGTCACTGTTCCTTGGCATCTTATGTCTCTTTTTGGCAGTGTGTCTTTCTGGAAACAGGCAAAACTGTTGTGTTGAAGCTGGCGTAGGTCCCTAGCTTTAGGATATTACAAAGGTCCAGAGGTTTTATACTTAAGATATTCCTGATGTCCTTTGAGAGGTTGCCCAGTCATTCCACAGTGTAGATGCTTATAGAGTGGGAACCTTCCAGGTCCCCCACCCACTCCGGCTCTTCGGGGACTTCCTTTTCATAAAAAGCACAAGCACTATTTGTCGCCAAAACTCAACTCACTCAAACTCCACTGTAAAGCAACTGTCTTAATGGTCATTTTGCACAATTTTAGGCATTTAAGACAAAGGAGGGGAACTAACCTTGAATATCAATTACATGTTACATATTCCGTGGTGCTTTCCTAGTATTCTCTCATGGAAGCTCTACGCTGACCCAGTGAACTGGATGGCATTGTCCAAGAAATTAACGCATTGTCCCAGGCATGGCAGGGAAAGGAGATTTTAATGAAGAACCCCATGGCCATGGAATGATGTAATTGTGTTCCACACAGTCACCAGAAGCCACCTTTTGGCACCTGCTAATCAGTTGGTGGCTGGTGTTTTAATAGTCTCTTTCTGGGAGAAATGGATGTTGTTTTTATTTACCTCATCAGAACTCTGTCTCCTCTAACTTCTTCCTTGCTCCTTGTGTGAGGATACCCAAAAGCCCCAGTTGGCTCTATATTTGCCTTTGGTGAGGTTAGCCAGTGGGGGCCCACTGGTTTGGGAAATGGTATGAAGAAAAGACCTATTCCTGCAGTTTCTCATCCAGAAAGTTCCTGTGTGTGAAAGAATCTCCAATTCCGTGCGAGTTGACTGTGAACGATATGGGTGGTCTCTCGGGGAGTTAGGGATCAGTTTGGCGATTGGCTGGTCCCAAGGCCAGTCCACCTGTTTGACTCTGTTTCTGTGACATTGACCTGCCCATCTCAGAAATCTAGGCTGAGACCTGGTCAGGGGTGTAGATGGGGGATTAAGAAGATGCCTTTGTCTGGGGGGTGCCTGGGTGGCTCAGAGTGTTGAGTCTCTGCCTTCGGCTCAGGTCATGATCCCCGCGTCCTGGGATCGAGTCTCCCATTGGACTCTCTGCTCAGCAGGCAGCCTGCTTCCTCCTCTCCCTCTCTCTCTCTGCCTTCTTGTGACCACCCCCCCACCGTCTCTCTCTGTGTCAAATAAATAAATAAAATCTTTAAAAAATTATTTAAAAAAAAGAAGATGCCTGAGCCTGAATTGTGGTAGCAAATTTGAGCCCTAACCCAGCATTAGTAGTGTTACTAAATCATGCTTTTGGAAAAAGAAACACAGTTAAGGACAGAAAGCAATGGTGGCTGGTCTAACATTGGTGTGTCTCTTGTCTCTAAGCCACATGTCTGCCTCTCCCTGTGGGGACTGACGCGAAGCAACTGGAAGGTCCCCTCATGGTAGGTCATGATTCATCCCTTGGTAAACTCTAAGTTTATTCAGTCCCGAGTGACCAAAAATGGAGGCTACTGAGGGTGGGGAAGATCCTCTCCCTCCCCACAGAGAATCACAGAACCTTAGAACATTAAAGGATTTCTAAATCAACCCTTTTATTTTATAAGTTAAGAGCCTGGGACACCCCCCCAAAATTGGCCAAAAATGATACCTAAACCCTATTGGTTTCTGACACTGAGTTTGTTTTCGTACTACTTTATCTCCTGTCTCTTGATTGTCCTAAGCAGCTTTATACCCATTTTACCCCCCGTGCTATTTCTAACACAACCAGGTAGCGGCAGGCCTGGAGTTAGAACCCAGACCACCTGACTACCTGTTTTATTTTGTTCACAGGTGCAATCCTGTCACAGTTTGGGAAAACTATAAGCCATGTTCTTTAGCCAGACCTCTGGATGTCCAGGAGAAGGCCATAGAAAAGGAATATCGTTGTGAAGGACCAACAGGTCCTTTCTAGAAAGTGTTTTTGGGATCTGAGAAATGGATATAGAAGCCCAAAGATGTACAGAAGAAGGGACTGAGGGAGATTTGGGGGTTGTAAACCTTGAGTTTCATTCATGGGGTCTTTGAGGACACAGTGGCTGTCAGAGAAAGAGAGAGAGAGAGAGTCTGACTTCTTGGTCACTGAGCATCCTTGACCCTGTTCCAGCAGGTCTTACAGGACCTAGCGGGGGCGGCGGGACTGGGGGGCTGTCAACACCCCCACTGTCTTAGAGTTCCAGTCCCTTTTACAGCAAAGGTGGTATTCTTCAGGGAGCCGGGGAAATCCCGGACGTGGGGTGATCACAACTGTAATCACCACATTGTGGTGTTCCATGCTTTGAGCTGCCAGCCCCAGCATGCCAACGGCTTGAGGAAAAGCCCCTCAGTAGGCTCTATTTCTGTTCTTGAGGCTCTGACCTAGGATTCTCCCAATAGGGCAGTACCTGTGTGTTGTCCCCTCAGGCTCTCGGCCCTGGGCAGCAGAGGGCTGCGTGGTGATGTCCCTTGGGGGCTTTCACAGCCTCTAGGCCAAAACACGTCTGTTGCTTTTGGATTCCCTGGGAATGTTCTGCTGCCATCTCACCGGGCCAGTGGAGGAGGAAGAAAGAGTTTGGTGCCAGATATGGCAACACAGAAGGGTGCAGGCAGGAACTCTGAATCTGACCCCACATCTAATGAGCCTATTCTTAGAGGCTCTTGACAGAGCACGGGAAATCAAACGCTAATGAAAAGCAGGTTCCGAGAAGAGCTGGAAACTCAGCACCAGCCCGATGACATGTTCGCTTTCGGGCCACGGAGGGAGTCTTGAGCGATGAGCGGAGTGTGCCGGTGAGCCAGCTTTCAGGGATCTGGACGGGCCAGTGACGGCCGCGTGAACAGCCGTCGACCTCATTCGGTGGAGAAGTTTGGGCTGAAGGATATTACAGGCTCTTTCTTCCGGTTTTCAGTCATCCAAACGGCTGTCCCATCACGTGGCCATGCTTTGCGGGGCTATGGGGAGTGATCCAGCAGATGTTGGTTTACAGAAACATCCAATGTTAAGGAATTGTCTTGCTAAATCTTCCATCCCAAAGGCCCTCAAGGAGAACTTGAAGTGGTCAGCGGTGTTGGCCAGCATCAGGCTGGGTGGATTTGGGCCAACCAAGGCACATCTGGACTTTTCAATTCCTTCTCACTTGGTTTGGGGTGTACCCCCAAAGCTGTAGGAAGGGAGGATTGATAAGGGACTAAGAATACACACTTGAGATAACTTCCTATGCTTATCCAGCATGTAGATGTCCAGAGTTGTATCTGGTGGGAGCTTCAAGCTCAAGTTTGGATAGACAGGTTTCCAAAGCATCTATCTTCTGCTTTTCTTTGTTCTAATGTCTCCTTGTCACAGAAGCCTTCCCCGGGCCTCTGAGGCAGAATCGCCCTGATCGTATCTCCACTTGAAATATGTGTGTTCATTTAGTTGGTCTTCCACTAAAATGCACACTCTGTGAGAGTGAGGGATGTGCCCTCTCTGTTTATCATGGTATCTTTAGCACCTCGAACAGCGTGGGGTCTGTCATATGTGTCCAGTGGAATTCTGTGGCATAAATGCAAGCCTGGAAGGAGGCTTGCTAAAGCCGGCTGCTACCAGTCTGTCCATGAAAGGGCCTCGTTCCCAGGAGAAAGCAAGGTGTCCTTTGTTGTTGCTTTCTAATTCCTCATTTCTCCAAGCAAACATTCATCAAGCACTTGGAGCAAGGTGTGAAAGATCACAGCCCTGCTCTCCCAGGGCTCACAGACTGGTGGCAGATGAAGATGTTGGCATTAAATCCTTTCTTTAAGATACAGCTCTGGCATCAGCCCTCCAGGGAGCCTTTCTTGAACACTCTTGTCCCACAATGCAAGGTGGGGTGCCATTCTTCCCATAGCAAGGTAAGCCCTGCAGAGCTTGACTGTGACCCACAAGTGAAGCAGCCTAGTACTGTACAAAGGGCTTTCTGTTTCCCCTCACGAGCTCCTTAAGAGCAAGGATTGCCCCTTACTCTTTCCTGAGCAGAGTGGCTGACGTACAGAATACTCAGTAAGTGGGAGGTATCCTTGCAATTACCGCTGTGACTATGTGCTTTCAGGAACCAGCATTCAGATAGCCGTGTATGTGGATAATCTCATTTAAGATATTCTGAAGCTGTATACGGCTTGGAAACAGCTCTATACTGTTCTATAGTATGATATAATGCTATTTTCTATAATATTTGCTGTTTCGTGCTCTCCTCGTGTTCTGGGGATGCAGTGATCATTTAGGCTGCTGTGGAATCTTTACCAGGAGTTCTTAGGGGACTTCGGATTCCTAGATGCAGGCTGGGATCCAGAGGTAATTTACAAATCATTCTCTACATGCAGATGTCATGGACTCCTATGAGCCTGGAGCATTTGTTTCATTTCAAGTTGGGGGGGGGGGACGCGGGGCTGAGGACGTCATGGGAATCCTCTCAGTAAATACATGTGGGTTCATGGCATTTTGGTGCTGCTCCTTTGATGTGGCTGGTTTTGATTCGGGGTTGCAGGGACATTTTGTCACAGCCTGAGAATCAGACCAAGGATCATGCGCCACAGGCCCCCAAGCCAACTGCTGGACTGAGTGCATGTTGAACCAGTATCTGTCTGTTTTCACTTTGACATGGCTGTGTCGATGCCTGACAGTTTTGTTATAGCCTATGGAATTTGCCAGAACATTTGGTGTAAATACTTGTTAGTCTCTCTTAAATACCAACCATGTGCCCGAGTCTAACATCAGTGGCAAAATGGCTTCAGTTGAAGCAGAAGGCAGGGGAATACAGTCTCCAGGGGATGCCGCACATTGCCAAAGGCTGGCTGACGGATCCCTTCTTTAATTCCGAAACACACATGGCCCCCCTTCTTTTTTGGCTATTTCTTGATTTAGAGCTTCAGATGACTGGCTGGAGACGTGTTTAAAAATATCAAAAGATCCCAATGGAAACATCAAAATGTGGTCTATCCGTGTTAAAAAGGATCGTTTTGATCATTTTCCTCTGCTGTGTCGTCCAAAGAGCCTTCCTGTCTGTTTCGCTTAGTGATTAGAGGAAGCGCTGTTTGTTGCTTGCTGATCAGATTGGCTCTCATCTGCTTGCTGCGAGCCGTCCTGTCCTACTTTCTGAGAGACCGTTAGTGCGCACATGTCAGCTAGTCAAGGTTGGCCCCAAACGAACCAGATGAGTAGATAATCAGGCCACTATGGGAAGACCAAGATGCTTATATTTTGGACTAAGGGTTTCAGTTGGGTATTCTAACCAGACCGGGAAACAGCATTCCTAATTTCAAAGTATTTTGGTAGCAAGTATATTAAGCAGCCCGTTGTAAAAAAGTAAGTAGATGTGCTTGTGTCCTTGGTCTTCAATCTGAGACTCTGGGAGCTAAGCTCAGCGTCTTGCTGGGATGGAGGTGACAATGGGTAGGTCCTTTGAGTTACGTGTCACCCTCGTCATGAACTTGATGAAGACTGTGTGTGTCCACGCTCCCTGCATGAAGGGACCGCAGACGCCGGTGCTATGGCAGGCCCCTAACATGCATTGTGATGTTCATTTCCACAAGCGAGGCATCAAGGCCTTCTTTCTACACACCACACAGCTAGCAAGCGATGGAGGCACGATTTGAATCCCACGTTCCCTGTTTACAAAACCCACGCTATTTCTATTACAACCAGTGGCTCTAAACCACAGGTTTGCAGATTGATAATGGTCCCCAAAGAAAGCTTTTCCAGTCTGTGGTGAGAATGTCGGGATAAGGCTCACACACCCCCATCCTGGAAGGCGTTGCCATTTAGTCGGAGGCTGTGACCCATCTTTCTAGGTGTTAAAGATGGCTAAAAAAATCTGTAATCACGTGATGGTGATTGGAAATGGCAGCTGACAAAAGTGTCTTAAGTTGTCAAAGTAAAATAAATAAATAAATAAATAAATAAATAAATAATAGGCCTTTCTATGTCACACTCCAAGCTGAAATTTGAAAATCTTATTGGCCTGGCAAATGGCAAAGCTGGAAAAAGAGGTAGGGTGCTTATTACCCCATCAAGCGTTCCATTGCAGACCCTCACCGTGGTTTGGGGTCACATGGGTTTATCTGGGAAAGATCTGGGCTGCCTTGAAGGATGAAGGTGATCACGTGCTTCTTAAAGCCATCCTTCTTGGACACTGTGTAGCATGATGCAGGCAGCTTAGCGCAGCCTTGGCCGTGCAAATGACATATTAAAAACCACAGTAGATTGAATTTTTAAAAAACTAGGTAAACCATCCTTTCCAAAAGAGAGGCAAAGCTTGGCCTACCCACACTGATGACTTTGACGTGACCAGGATGGGGAAGACTTGAGCTCAGAGGCATTTTAATGTGGCATGATTTAGGTCATAACTCTTCTGACCTCAGATCTGATTCAGATCATTCAACATCACCTCTTTGCCATTGATCTAAGAATGGAAGAGCTCAGGTTTTGGAGGCAGACATATCTGGGTTTATATCTCCATTTCTTATAACCTATGACCCTGAGGAAGTTACTTTCTGGAAAACAGGACAGAGATTCTTGCCTCTCAGAGTTACCTTGGTGGGCAACTCTTAGACAAAATCCTTACCACTGCTTGTGGTAGGTCTTTTTAAAAAATATTTTATTTTTTAAATTGAGACAGACAGAGGGGTGGGGAAGAGGAGGGACAGAAGGAGTGGGAGAAGCAGACTACCAACTGAGCAGGGAGTGGGACGCAGGGCTTGATGCCAGGACCCTGAGATCATGACATGAGCCAAAGGCAGACGCTTAACCTACTGAGCCTCCCAGGGGCCCCCTGCTGGTACGCCTTTTCTTTACCATGGTGATCCAAGATGGTAGGGATAGACATGCCACGCACGTGGGTGTTCAGTGTGTCCTGGTGTCCTCCTTACAGGCCAATTGTAATTCAGAGTACCTTGAGTTGCTCTGGTTTTTATTTTCCTACCCCTGGCTCCAGATACCCCGCTGTGTCTGGGGGGGAGGCCTGTTTGACCTGCTATTGCCCGAGCGCCTCTGACTGTATCTGGGCGGCACCCACTGAGCTCTCACCACTCTTTGTGCTTCTGTTGCAGTGCCAACAACATGCCCAAGCAGGTGGAAGTCCGAATGCACGACAGCCACCTCAGCTCAGAGGAGCCCAAGCAGCGACACCTCGGCCTACGTCTGTGTGACAAGCTGGGGAAGAATCTCCTGCTCACACTGACTGTGTTTGGTAGGTGACGGGGGCCTTCCCTCCTTCCTGGCTCTCTTCTGGCTCTGGGCGGAAGCTGGGTCACACAGCCAGCCCTGCTGCAGAATGAAAGCCTCATGCCTTCCCTAAGGCCTCTTTTGCCCACAGCTGCCTTGATGGCGTAATGTTCCCCTCACCTACCCCAGCCATGCATTTTTCTTCCTTGGGATTCTAGTGGTCCTTACAACTTCCCGTGAGTATGTTAACACACAGATTGCCCGCCCTGCACATGTAGACTTTGGGCCATCTGCAGTGAGGTCTTGGAATCTGTGTCTTAACAGACCTTCTAGGTTATTCCTAAGCAGATGATCGGCATAGCACATTTAGAGGAATACCTGCCTGAAGATAAAGGCAGCTGGTGCTGAAAACCCCATGAAGGGGCCCCTGAGGTCTAGCCTCTACACACCCTATTACCTTAGATTATCCCAGCACATTAGTGAATGAGGTCAGGCTGGAAGAGGGTTCTCCTCCAGAGTCTGATTCCTCTGCCTCAGACCTTGCCTGGGCTGTGATTGTCCTTTGGTGTGACTGTTGACACAATCTTCATCTTGGGTTTTCAACCAGGGTTTGTTGAAAAGTGGGCAAGTTACCCAGTCTTGAAATGACAACCACACCATTTCCTATCTTCATCCCTCCTTGTTCTTCAGCTCTCTCCTAGGCTACACAGAGAAGCAATGAACAACTCCTCACCTCCAACCCTTTCCCCACTCAACTCCCTAGCTTCTCCTCCTCTGAGTCTATCATTCTGGACATCAGTGGACCAGGGTCAGAACTCTGAGCTTGCCACAGTTCAGTTCACTTAAGGAAAGAAGACAGAAGTGTGGTAGGGGTTTCCAAAGCTTACCTTCCACGTAAAGAAATTTCATTCATCGTAGGTCATCAAGAAGTATGTTTTCCTCCTGTGAAAGTAAAAAAAAAAAAAAAAAGATCAGGCTTTTGACCACAGTGCTCCCTGTACACCCCTGGAGTTAATACCCCAGTTCATGGACCTAGGAACTACCCCCCCTCTCAGCTAGTGGTGCTATGTCTGACCTGATTTGTGGTTTCTACAAGATATTTGATATCAGCTGTCTGTTTGCAGATACCTGGTTTGTCTTGTGGAATCCCCGAGTATGCAAAGTGAAAGGCTCCCACCAGCAACTCTGCCCACATTGTTTCTTCCCAAATTATACACTTTGAGAGACGCCCCCTAATCTCCCATAAAAGTCTCCCACAAAGGCAAGTCTAAAGATTATGTAAAAGAACATAGAAGTCAAGGACAGAACTTCTTAAGAATGAGCCATGGGGAAATCTTTGGGAGCCAAAGAAAATAGAAGGAGAAAGGAAACTCACAACCGGCTTGGTAGATCAAACGTTCCTTTTATCTGGTATGCAGTTAGAATACATGAAGCGCCATGCCACTGGCCAGGCTGAGGTTGGGAGAAGGGGAAGCAGTATTTGGCAGTATGTGAGGGATTATTTCTGCTGCCAATCTCTGAGGGTACAAATGAACAGTATCCTCAAAGAAGTTAGTCAAGTCAAGGAGAAAAGGATCTCCTAGACCCTCCCAGTGCTGCTTGTCAGAATTGACAGAGGTTCACAATATTCTCTCCCTAGTCATTACAATGAACTTGACTTATATAATGATATTTTCGTAACATGTTATTCATCATCCGATAACAGAGAGGTATGAGAAAGGTCAATATCACTGAATCCCTAGAGCTATTCATTTGACTCAGGCGAAACACAAACTCAGATATTTCCCCCCTCTCTCTTCTAGGTGTCATCCTGGGGGCAGTGTGTGGAGGCCTTCTTCGCTTGGCATCTCCTCTCCACCCTGATGTGGTCATGTTAATAGCCTTTCCAGGGGATATACTCATGAGGATGTTAAAAATGCTTATCCTGCCTCTCATCATCTCCAGCTTAATCACAGGTAAGACCATCTCTCTGGTGCCTGGCCACAGGGAATCACACCCCTGCTCTGGCTTGTTGATGGACCACTGAATCTCAGTTTGGTGGAATGAATAATTGGGATGATCTGTGTCATTTTATTTCAGAGCCTTGGTTTTCCTGTCTCTCAAAAGGAGATTTTCAATCCTAAAAAAAAAAAAGTTTTCCATCTATTGGTCAGTCTGACCATCTCTCTGTCTAGCAATAAAAGATGAAAGGGAAACAGCCACATTTAAAGTGATGATAAACAAAAAATAGAGGTTTTAATTTTGGATGTATACTTTTCTAATTTTCCAAATTATACTTGGCTCAGATATTGATAAATAAAAGTAACAAATAGGAAAAGAAATTTTCTCTTGACTGTTTAACTGGGTATAGAGGGAAGTGGGTATTAAAAATAAAATAAAGATTAGATTTGAAACCCTTTGAGGCTTTTGAGAAAAGCACCCTTAATGTGTAAGTCATGTTTGCTTGTTTTGGGCTGAAAGAATTGTTTTATTTGAAAGAATTTGTTTGCTTCTATGGGCTTATACTGGCAGTTTTTTTCCTTACCAAATAATATTGCTCAGATAAGGTAAATTCATGGAGTTTAGAGACTGAGCTTGGAGTTAAGGATGAAAGCTAGGTTTTTTTGTTTGTTTGTTTTTAAAGATTTTATTTATTTGACAGAGAGAGAGAGATCATGAGTAGCCAGAGAGACAGGCAGAGAGAGAGGGGGAAGCAGGCTCCCTGCTGAGCAGAGAGCCCAATGTGGGGCTCAATCCCAAGACCCCGAGATCATGACCTGAGCTGGAGGCAGAGGCTTAACCCACTGTGCCACCCAGGCACCCCAAAAGCTAGGCTTTGATTGGTATTTGGGTGCCATCTGGGTGACCTTGTGAAAGCGGTCCCTCTGGACTCTCCACCTTATGAGGAAAGTGAGGCCTGGAAACACCGAGAGATTCAGATGCTTAGCCTGGTTTTTCTAGAGTCTCTGGTCAACCAGTGAGCCCAGTGAATGCAAGGTCTCATTATTCAGCCCAGACTGAGTGACATTGTACTGTCCCCGTAAAGGCTTCTTTGCAAACCAGAGAAAATGTTCTCCATGCCCATTTAACAGAACATAGATAGGGCAAGCTGGCCAGGAAAGTGAGCATCTGTTGGCCAGAATCCGACTTTTGGTTGTAAGGGTGGCTCAAAGGCAAGTCAGCTCAATTCAGGAAAGTTCACACCAATGACTTCCTCCCCCACAGCAAGGGCTACAATCCCTCTTGTCTCGTAAAAGCAGAAACTGAAACCAGGAAGTAGAAAACTAGAATAAACAACTGGGAAAAAACCCAGTGAAGGTAGGAGTTTTTGTGACTTGGCTTGGAATTTCCTCCAGCAATCACAGGACCTCCCACAGTATAGATGAAGTCCCATCTTTGTGTTCTCTAATCCCTGCACTAGGTTGGAAGATGTAGGTCTCCACCTACATTTTGTGCTTTACCTCAGAGGAAGGAGGGCTGTGCTAGATCACTAGGCTAGACTCTTGATATCAATCACCAGGTCTACCAGCTTTTCACTTTTTTTTTTAAGTGAGGACATTAATAACAACAACAGTGAAGTAAAAACCAGCAGGTACTAGCACCGTCACTTCATAAAGAAAAGATGTCTTAATGCCAGATAAATGGGAAGGACATCATCTCGGAATTAAAAATGGAATATATTCAACTTTAACTCACTATTGCTCACTATTGCAGACTGACAAAAGTAGTAGTTACTGGTCAGTTTATAAACTCTGAACGAGAGAGATCAGGTTTATAAACTCGGAAGAAGAGATCGTCAACTCTCTGCAGTTCTCTAGAACCTCAAAAATGTCCTTGGTGGATCAAACTATAAACTGTAGGATTGGAATCTTCAGTAGCAGCAGCCGTAATCAACCACAAATGCATCTGAGTAATTCAGAGCGGTGTTACGGGGATGCAGAGATGGGCAGTTAACAGAGACATCACAGGAGTCCTCTTTCCAATGTCTTTTCAATGCAGGGTTGTCGGGCCTGGATGCTAAAGCCAGTGGGCGCCTGGGGACAAGAGCCATGGTGTATTACATGTCCACAACCATCATTGCTGCGGTGCTGGGGGTCATCCTGGTCTTGGCGATCCACCCAGGAAACCCCAAACTCAAGAAGCAGCTGGGGCCAGGGAAGAAGAATGATGAAGTGTCCAGCCTGGATGCCTTCCTGGACCTTATTCGCAATCTCTTTCCTGAAAACCTGGTCCAGGCCTGTTTTCAACAGGTAACCCAACATTCCAATGCTATATGCCCCTTCAGCCTCCTAAGTGAGCAAGATAGTAACTTGGAGAGTGTTTCAGTGAACCAGCTCTGGGGAGTCATTTCCTTATATTGAATTACCTCTCTCTCTTGAGCTTGTTTGAGATGATTTGCAGCAGGATTTTGGGATTAAAGTCATGTTTATTTATTTAGTTAGTTTTAGTTTAGTTTTGTTTTGTTATTAAACTTCTTTTTATTTTTTCCAGCTCACTTAACATCTCTTTGCTCTTGGATTCCCCTTTCTTACCTATTTTCCCCCCTGTTACCTCTTTCCTTGTTTGTGGTTCCCCTTTGCATGTTGTCCCAAGACACATTTTTTTTTTTTTTTAAATTACTTATCTATATGACAGACAGAGATCACAAGTAGGCAGAGAGGCAGGCAGAAGGGGTCGGGGAAGCAGGCTCCCTGCTGAGCAGAGAGCCCAACAGAGGGCTCGATCCCAGGACCCTGAGACCATGACCTGAGCCAAAGGCAGAGGCTTTAACCCACTGAGCCACCCAGGCACCCCTCAAAGATGCATTTTTATCACTTTTGCCCACAACACTCTAGATGCCGAGTGGATCTCAGTGTTGGTAGTATAGCAAAACTGCAAGGGGTAGATTTAAAAAATACACATGACCTACAGAGTCAGAATCTCTAGTGTGGGCCCAGGGAGTGGGTATTTTTCAAATTGTGGAAGTAAAACATGAAGGTTGTAAAAAGTTTAAACAGTCTAGATGCATGTAAGGAGTCAAGTTCTCACTTTTGGTCCTAAGAACTAGCCATGCTGAGAATTTTGTTTCCTCCTGAATATATAGTATGATGTGTGCAAAATCTTTTTTTTTTTCCAAGATTTATTTATTGTAGAGCAAGAGAGAGCAGGAGAAAGTGAGAAAGCGTGTGCGAGCATGGGGAGGGCAGAGGAGGAGAGAGACGCCAGCAGACTGTGCTGAGCTCGAAGTCCAACATGCGGATAGATCTTACAACCCTGAGATCATGACCTGAGCCCAGACAAGGGTCAGATACTCAACTGCATGTATGCATAATCTTAAAAAAAAAATCCACCCGAGGGAACTGCATTATTCATGCCGCGTTACACTTGCTTTATATTTAACGAGGTTTAGCATTCTCTTTCTCTCTCTCTCTCTCTCTCTTTTCATGACCGTGTAGTATATCTAAAAAATAAATTCTTGGGCACTTATGTCTTGCCAAAGAGTTTCATATTTCAGATTTGCTGGATGTTGCAAAATGGCTCTACAAAAATTTGTATTAATGTCTATTCCCACCAAGCGCATACAGGAAGATTAATTTTTTTAAAGCATTATGATTCTTAAAAAATGGATGATTCTGCTGAGCAGAGCCACCGTGAGAGCCTCCGAGGCCCCACTCACCAGTCTGTTGTCTAGCCCCAAGGTCAGGTTAGGTTAGAATATAGTCCAGTTCCCAGTAACCCAGGGAGCAAGTCAACTAGAACCAAAGACCCTCTTTCAGTCATTTCCCGGAAAGCACAAAAAAATGAACTCAAGAAAGAGGCAGCCTGGAGGAACCATTTGCCTTCCCAGCTGCCCCCAAAATACTGTTGCCAATCACTGGGGAGCCCAAATGACTCTGGGTTAGGATGTGTTCTCTGATTTCTGATGCCAGTCTTCGGGCACCACACCATGGCACTATGTTAAAGAAACGCATTTCCCGGATAAAGAAGATGTGTATGGGACGTCTGGGTGGCTCAGTGGGTTAAGCATCTGCCTTAGGCTCAGCTCATGATCCCAGGGTTCTGGGATCAAGTCCCGCATCGGACTTCCTGCTCGATGGGGAGTCTCCTTCTCTCTCTCCCACAGCCCTGCTTGTGCTCTTTCTCACTTTCTCTCTCTCTGATAAATAAATAAATAAAATTAAAAAGAAAAGAAGATGTGTATATATACACAATGGAATATTACTCAGCTTTCAAAAAGAATGAGATGTTGCCATTTGTAACAACATGAATGGACCCGGAGGGTATGATGCTAAGGGAAATCAATCAGAGAAAGACAAATACCATATGATTTCACTTATACGTGCAATCTAAAAAACAAGACAAACAAATAAACAAACAAGCAAAAAGCAGAAGCAGACTTATAAATACAGAGAACAAACTGATGGCTGGTAGAGGGAAGGGGATGGACAACATGGGCCGAGGGAAGACAGTTACATAGGCTTCCAGTTAATGGACTGAGCAAGTCACAGGGACGAAGGGCATAGCGGAGGGAATAGAGTCAGTGCTACTGTAGTAGAGCTGTGTGGTGATGGAGGGCAGCTGCCCTGGGGGTGAGCATGGTCTAACAGACTGACTTGTCTGGTCACCGTGTTGTGTACCTGAAACTAAAGTGATCTTGTAGTCAGCTCTACTCCAGTAAAAAATTAAAATAAAATAAAATTTAAGAAAACAATAAAAGGTAAAACCAAAAGGTTCCATTAAAAAAAAAAGATGGGTTAAAGCCTCTGCCTTTGGCTCAGATCATGGTCCCAGGGTCCTGGGATGGAGCCCCTCTCTGCTCAGCAGGGAGCCTACTTTCTCCTCTCTCTCTGCCTGCCTTTCTGCCTACTTATGATCTCTGTCTGTCAAATAAATAAATAAAATCTATAAATAAATAAATAAATAAATAAATAATGATGACAAAAGTAAAAGAAATCATTTCAGCTCAGGAGGTTGGTTGGGGAGGGAAGAGCAGCGGCCGGGGAGAGGTGTTTCCTGGCACTCCCTCTGCAGAGTGGACTTGGACCTCTGCCAACCCACTTAGAAAGATGTATTCGCCTGCTTTGGAGAGAGAGACATAAGCGGGTGCCCCATCTGTTGTTAACATTCTGAAAAGAGCACTGTGGAAGTGTAACTGTGGAACTGGGGAGGCAAGGATCGGGGCTCCCTTCTTGGGCCCTGTCGTGTCCATGTTCCATACAAGGACGCCCCCTTTGAGTGCCCCTCGATAGCAGGGCACTGAAGCAGGCATGCCCCTGGAGCTGTTGCTCTGAGCTGCGGTGAGCCGTGCTCGCACTCAGCGACCTGTCTGGTCAGTGGGCGGTCTTGGCTTGGAGCTGTCCGTGGCAGGACCACTGAGGGCTGAGCTGTTCCCTGCCCCACCCCCTCCCGGGACACCTCCTTCTGCCCCCGCTGGCAACATTCATGAGGAATGAACCCTTCATCGCCCAGCAAAGCCCAGGGTCACTGTCCGTTTGAGTTAGGATAATCAGAGGAAAAATTCTGTAGAATTTTTTTAAATGATTTTTTTATTTTAGAGACAGAGCAGGAGCAGGAGGGGCAGAAGGAGAGGGAGAGAGAATCTCAAGCAGACTCCCATGCTGAGTGCAAAGACCCACATGGGGCTCCATCTCACGACCCTGAGATCATGACCCGAACCAAAACCCAGAGTCAGATGCTCACCTGACTGTGCCACCTCTGCACCCCTGTGTAGGTCATTCATCTACCTCAGGGCAAGGGAGCATGCAGATTCCTTAAGCTGGACTTCAGGCAGCCTAGAGGAAAGGGGTCTTAAACAAGGAGCCATCCATGGACTCAGGAGGACCTCGAAGAGGACCCAGAGAAAGGGAATCATCGTACGGTGACATTGCATTGCCAAAGAGAAATGGTGCCTGAGGGGTGCCTTCTGTGCCGTTGGGATACAGCTGGAAGTGATGACGAAAAGCCCGTCTTGGGTGTCAGGGGCCTTCACGATCAGAGTTAGACACAGGGCTGGAAAGAGGAAGGTGCACATCCCCAGAGCAGAGGCTGCCTTCCCCCAGGTGGCAAGCCCCGTGTCTTACAGAGCAGGGAGGTGACCCAAGCCGAGGTTTCCAGGACAGCAACGGGCAGTCAGTTGCGGCCAGACCACAGGAATCCAACCCAGTGACAGGGACCATGTGGGTCTTCTCTTCCTGGGAATCCAGTTCACTCATCCACTCCGCACTTGTGGGCACCTCCTGGGTGCCAGGCTCCCTACTATACAGGGGACGCCATGGGCAACGAGACACTCTGGGTCCCTGCCCAGGGGAACTTACATTCAGGGAGTGGGGAACACAGACCAGAACAAACATCACATACATACCCAAGCTATTCAAAAAATTAAGGTAAGTGCTCTCTGAGCACCGGAGGCAGGATGAAGGGCTCTGCAGTAACTGCGAGAGACACCTGAGCTGAAAGAGTGAGGGACAAACTGAGCCAGGCTGAGGATGGGGCGGAGTTGCTGGGGACTGGGGGCAGAGCCTGCCCAGAGGTGTTGCCCTCAGAGAGAAGGAAGGCCAGTGTGTGGGAGGTAGAGTGAGCTGGGGGAAGCACAGGCAGGACCTGGTAGGCCACGGCCAGTCTCAGGAACTTACTCTAAGAGAGTTTTAGGCACAGGGAGACAACTGTATTTCTATTTTTAAGAAATCAGCCCGGCAGCTTTAGATGTAGACAGAGCTCTGGAGAGCTGAAGTTACCTGGTGTTTGCAGGTAGACTAGAAGGCGGGTGGGAGTAGCAGTGAGCCCGCTTTTGCAGGTTCTAAGATGAGAGACCCTGGTGGCTTGGACTTAGGTAGACTGGAGTTGGCACCTAGATGGCGCTGTCCAACCCAGGTAGGTCCAGATCAAGAACTCGGGCAGAAACCAGGCCCATGTTCCTATATCCCTAGCAACTTGCCTGCAACTTAAGCCACTGGTCTGTGATGTTTAGAAACTGATTTTGGAGTCAGACATGCCTCACCCTGAATCCCGCTTCAGCAACTAGCTTGCTGTCTGCCCTGCAGCTAGTTAGCCCTGGAGCCTTGAGGGGTTACTGTTGACAGAAGAGATGATAGATGGCAGGCTGTGCACTTGACCCTGAGAGCCACCATTTATTTACCACTAGGGCCACTAGTCTTTTGAACTCAAGCCTTGGCTTCTTTAACATTCCAACGACAGGTCCCCAGTTGGCCTCTGGTCTTCCCATTTCCCCTGGGAGCGTGAATCTCTTGCTCCCAGAAGTCTCCCTTTGGATGGTTCCTGTGTTCTTTCTTCATGCTGACATTGCCCAGGCCAAGGGGACCATGAGCTTCCTGTTCTTTCCTTGCATACTCAGCCTGAGCTTCCTCCCTCTCTGCACAGGTGCAGGTGGTCAGGCTAGAACAGAGCTTATCCTGCTTTTCTCCCACTTTGGACAATGGTCAGTTTGGCATTGCTCACCGTTTGGCCCTGCCACAGTGAACTGGGACCATGGAGCTTAGGGAATAGAAGAATTCAGTGGTGTTCAGGCCCTCTGAGTTCAAGTCCCAGCTCTGCCAAGAGCTCTATTGATTGACAAGTCATTTGAGTTCCCCATGCCTCCCCTTCCGTATCTATTCAGGGTTCAGCCATCTGTTGCCTACTACATACCAGCACTGACATTCTAGGATTCTGCATGAGTTCTATTTTAATACCCTTGGAGGTATTGTTTCTCTGGGCTCTGATGTGAGTTTTCACAGCACTCTGCATGCAGGGTGCCTGGCACCTTTAAAAATAGAATGGATGTCACAGATGTCGAGGAATAGCATGAGAGGTTCTTGGGAGGCCATTTCCATGGAGATGCTTGGGAAATATTGAGCAAGGCTTGGCATCACTGTCTAGAAGGAGTGGGTGTCTTCTTTCCTTACATTTTGATCTAGAAATATAAGCCAACATCCCTGTCATTGTAGCTGCTGGCTGCTAGTACATCTGGTGATCAGATGGAGATGCCCAGCAGAACATGATTCTGGAAGAAGCCCAAATGAGTGGGTCTGTGAAGACTGCCAGACAGGAACCAGGCAGGAAGGAGCAAAGCAGGTGGACCATGAGGCCTCACCTGATCCCTGCCAAAACCCTTACTCTCCTACTCTTGACCAGATCCAGGACCCCTCCTAAGGGACAAGAAGGGTCATCCAATTGGTTTCGCCATTATGAAGAGCATCCATGTTGGATGTCGGATGTTGTCTCCAAGATGCGGGGCTACCATCATGGGAATGTAAGAAGTAGACGTCTGTCCCCCACCTTGAAGTGTGCATCCCATTACTGGATCACAGCACATTACAAATGAAAGTTATAAATCCTGTGATTATCACGTGATGAGAACAATCGTTTCCCACTATATTTGTGTCATAAAATGTCACTTGGTTAAACACAAACATATAAAGTATTCCCCAACCTTTGTAACCTTGTTTTGACAGTTCTTAATTATTTTTTCACATACTGGGAACTTTATAAACATGTAAGTGGCTAGACTTTGGGTGATAAACCTCTCACGTTTCTGTTCTCCCCCCACTCCGTTAGATTCAAACGGTGACCAAGAAAGTCTTGGTGCCGCCTCCATCAGATGAGGAGGGCAATGCCACCAATGCTGTCATCTCCTTGTTGAACGAGACTGTGACTGAGGCACCTGAGGAAGCGAAGGTGGTTATCAAGAAGGGCCTGGAGTTCAAGGACGGCATGAATGTTTTAGGTAGGCAACCTGGTGCTCATCGCAGGGGGAGACGATGGCCAACCCTTCCTGCTTCTCAGCACCCAGCAGCCCTGCCTCCCTTCTCAGAAAACCTGTCGCTGATATTCTGTAGGTGGAGCAGGAGGTTCTCTCTAGAGAGCAAGTTGAGGGTCATGGTTACCGATAGTTGAGACATTAAGGAAGAAAGAGAGGACAAGAAAGACCATGAGGGAACATGGCAGCTAGGGGTTGGTTATGGAAAAAGAGGGCACTAACATTCATTGGGCACATTCCCTGACTCTCTGTGTGGTGTTGACAAATAACTTTCTCTATTTCATGAAATTACACATCCGATTTTTTCATTTGTTAAGCTTTAATATTATATTTTGAGCTGTCCTTGGGTGTTAATGCTGTGCTAGGCACAGGAGCAGCCTACCCCGGCTTTCATATTCTTGAAACAAACACAATGCTATCAGGAGTGTAAAGTGTTGGTGTTGGTGGCCCAAAGGAGCTTATCCAAAGGAAATGACTTTGTTTAATTTTTGGGGATTCCAATGAGTCCTTTTCCTCTAGTCTGGAGCCTTCCTAGCCTTCCATGGTTTTGGGTCTTTGGCTTGGCAAGCAGACCAGGTTTGGATTCCTTATGGACCACTCACGGGTGAGCTGACAGTGGCTGAGTTGCTCTGCTTCTCAAGCTTCATGTGTAAAGTGGGGTTGGGATTGCATTTCTCTGGTAGATCATCATGAGTATTAAATGAGATTGCACCCTTGAGGCACAGTAGTCTATGCCTTGTTCTCTGCTGCTGGTGCAGGCTATGGTCGCTATCCAAGGTGGATGGAGAGCTGAGGAGCTCAATAAGAAAACAGCTGGTAGAGAATGAAGACACCCATCACGTGGGTGACTCCCATTTGCTCAGTTTGCTTCCCATCCATCCCTTGGATCCACCCTCCAACCTACCCCACACCCACTGTTAAACTGATGTCCCTTACACAAGAAAGAAGGACATTTGACCGTAACCTGAGAGAAACAGGGAAGCTAGGCAGGAGAAATAGATTGATCCATGCAAGCAAGATTTCTAAGGATTTGAGGGATTGCTGGCTAGAAGGGGATAAGCTCAATGGTCCTTCCACTTTACCATCTAGGAGATCAAATGCCCTTGTCTCCTTAGTAGGGTTGTCAGAGAAAGGACTAGACGCCCAGTTAGGTGTGAATTCTAGGTGAACAACAAATGACTTTTTAAGCATAGGGTATGTCCCAAATATTGCAAGGGACATACTTATACTAAAATAAAATATATTCGTTCTTTATCTGAAATCCACATTTTAACTGGGTATCCTGTTTGTTTGTTTGTTCTAAACTTGCTCACCTGACACCTACCTTACCCAGAATGGTTGAGAGAAAGAGGTAGAGAAGAAGGAGGATTGTCTAGGCACTGAAAAGCAGAAGCTTCAGTAGGGATCTTCTAGTTTGGCCTGGTGGGAAGCAGGTTGAGTAAGTGAGAGCATGGAAGAGAGGCAATGGAAGATCAACAAACATTGTTGACAGTCAGTGTGAGATGACAGGAAGAAAGAGAGAGGACAAAGAGGGTGAGTTCCTCTGAGGGGAACTTGCAAATACCCTCAGATCCCTGGATCCACCCCTTTTCGCCCAGTGCCAGATGTGTGTGTTCCTTTCAGGACCTTCCTAGCCATACTCTGTCCCTGAAGCCCCAAAGTGAACCCACAGTCCACTACATATTCTGGAGGAGGTTAAGACCATGAGTCATGAGGCCAAAATTTTGGGGTGAATCATTCAGAAGACTTTCATGGTCATTTCCAGATTCTTCGTGGATTCTGGGAAGTCATGTTGACCCTGGGCTGTACTGGGGAGTTTCAACAAAACTCACTACTCTCTCAGCCCCAGCAATCCAGTCTAAGGGGGCTTTGTTCAAGCAAAACATCCCAGTTCCAGTAAGTGACTTTAGTGAGGTGATGTTGACAGAGGAAGTGACATGGAAGCTGGACATGGGTGGGCAGTGGCAGACAGAGCTCTGGAAAGCCAAGGGAAGTTAGACTGTTGAGAAACTTCCCATGTACAAATCCCTTGGTCTTCTAAGGGTGGAGAAGGTGGCTTTTGTTTTGTTTTGGAAAGTCCCAATGATCAGGCATTGCAGTAAGTGAAGACAAAACCTTGGCTCTGGGCTCCCTCTTCTTGAGGTACTCATTTCTCTCCCCAGTAACCTCCAGACCACTTCTGAGCTCTCTCCTCTAACCCCAACCATTAAATCAATTCCTGGCAGAGTTTGCTCCTTCCAACTTCTCTCTCTTAGTGATAGATGTGGCCCAGTTTCTGCTGACCCTGCAAGGGGAACTTTTTTCTGCCAGCTCTTTGAGATTTTGAGACCTTGAGTTTTTTCTCTTAAAATCTCCAAATGAAATTAACTGGGTAATACTAGCTCTTCTCAGCCAGAATGTTCACAGATTATTTCTTACTACACACCTAGCAAACTCTTCTCCATGTGCTTGAGAGAAGGGCTTGGGAATAACCCAAATTTGGTTCCATACGTGATGGAGAGCTAGACCACTCTTCCCTGATCACTAAATTTCATGAAGCCAGTTTCTGTGGCCAATAACTCACTTGTAAGGCCCTTGCCGGTCTTTCTGGCTGAGATCTGAAAAGGAGAAGTATTCACTACTGGGGATTAACAATCCTGGGTGCATGTGCTGGGTTCTTTTTGGTAAAGAGAGAGGCTCCAAAGAAGGATAGTTGCCCAGTCTGAGTTGATATGTGCTTGGTGTGGGGAAGTGAGTGGTTTTGGGGGAGCTAGGAAGAAGGTAAAGTCAGAGGTTCAGAGAAAAAGAATTCCTCCCCAAGAGAATCAAACTATAATGCTATAATTTTCCCAGTATAACTCAAAACTCTGGGCAGAACTGAACACAATAGGAAACTGAATGTAATAGAGAGGACTAGCAATTAGGTCTGCCAAACTGGGATAAGGCCAGTGTAGGGAAGAGGAAGGAAGGAGAGGGGTATAGGGGATGGGCCATACTACATTTCAGAGAAAATGTCAGATGGGTAAGCAAGGTCCTGTGGCCAAAGGGACAGTAGCATAGACTGACAGTTCATGCAAGTAGTCAGAATTGGAGTCGCAGGACTGGCAATCGTGGGTCAGGAGTGGGATGAGGGCACAGCCTGACTGGGAATCAGAAATTCAGATCAGCAGTAATGGGGATGTCTGTAAGCCATGTTGTGCCCCAGTCCCTGGGTAGGCCTGGGTGAGACTTCAGGCTGGGGGTGAGACTCTGAGGACAAGAATGGGAAGGAATGGTGAAGGGAGGGAATCTTGTGGGGAGAGAGAAGCCAGGCCCAGCTTGGAGGAACCAAAGTATATGGCGGCTTCCCAGAACAGGTACTCAGGTGGAAGGAATGAGGCAAAGACAATACAGAGATAAGACCCAAGTTTGGGTGTTGGAGCTGGTTCAGGACCCAGTGCAATTTGATGGGGATAGAGTTCCCCACATCCTTACAGCCCGGGTTAGGATTGTTTTACAGGCTGTGGTGGGGCTGGATTGAGATTAAAGTCAAGTGATGTCAAGTGAAGGGAGAAGGGAGCTAAGGGGCTAGAAAGTTACAAAGTCTATATTCTGCCTTTATGATATTGCAAAAAAATGCAGTAAAAAAGGAAGCATTCTACCAATTTTGACCATGAAAAGAATGATGAAGAATTAATAACAAGTTAAATCCAAATGAACTCGGTCAATTGGGGTTTCCCAACTGTTTTTGATTTCTCATTGCTTTCCATTTGACTTTTCAACATTCTTCCTCCTTCTCACATTAGGCATGTAGCAGTAGAAAAATACTTTTATGCCCAGGATTTTCCTACAGTGAAACATACCAGCCATGCATGAGTTTAGGATAACACCAAACTAACATAGACATAACCCTGGCAGGGATTTTCTTGGCTAATTGGTCTCTGCAGTTCTGATGTAGGCTCCAAAGTTTGCACGATAATGCCCAGGTCCCAACAAGCCTTCCTTCATTAATCTATGAACTATGGAATCAGCTTACCCATGATTTCATAAGTGAGAATAAGAGAGCGTTTTGAGTTTGGAATGAAACGGAATTCATTTCCTCCAAGGAACTAACACCACTGACAGTTCAACTTGCTGTTGTGGGAAATGTTAGGGGATGCCATAATTATCCAGGAGAAAGGTATTTTCAGTGTGAAACCGAATGCCTAATTCACAGGGCAACAGGCAGGGGAGAAGGTGGCTCCCTATGTCGGGAATGGTGAAGGAGGGAGAAGAAACACATATTTCTAATCTGCCCTTCTGTGTAATGTGATTTTCCCCAACAGGTCTGATAGGGTTTTTCATCGCTTTTGGCATTGCCATGGGGAAGATGGGCGAGCAGGCCAAGCTGATGGTGGAATTCTTCAACATTTTGAATGAGATTGTAATGAAGTTAGTGATCATGATCATGTGGTAAGTGGGCTTGTTCTTCCTTCAGTGTGGTGGGGGTGGATGTGTCCAGAGGTCTTGGGATCCTTGGAAGATCATGGAGTCTTCCTAGCAGGAGCGAGTGGGTGGCCATGGACCAAGCAAAATGCTCTCCAGAAAGACTTTGAGAAAGGGATGAAAATCTCTTTCTGGGAGCTTCCCCTGGAAAATGGTTTGGAGAACTATGGCTCATCCTCAGGCCAGATCCTTTCTGCTACTCCTTAGTGGCCTACAGGACTGGGTTTTATGTTTCTATGTTGCTGGGGGAAAAAAAAAATCAAAAGAGTAATATTTTTCACACACATGAAAATTACATGAAATTCACACCCAGGGCCCATAGATAAAGTTTTATTGGCACTCGGCCACACCCATTCATTCACATATTGTCTAGCATTGCTTTATGCTGAATGGCAGAGTCGAGTCGTTCCGACTAACACCATGTAGCCTGCAAAGACTGAAGTATCTACTATTTGACCCTTCACATAAAAAGTTTGCCAATCCCTGCAGTGGGAACACAACAACAACAACAACAATTAAAAAGAGGGCAAGCTGAAAAAACCAACTAGTAATTCTGAAGCCAGCAGTATCAGAAAACACTGAGATAAGTCCAAGATACCAGGGATGATATGGCCTGACCCAGGGTGTGTGGAAGGACTGCCACTCTAGTATTCTGGCGTCCAAAAGCAATGTATCGGAGACTCTTGATTCCAACAGAAGGAAAAAGAGGCAGTTTTCAGGCCATGCAAGCAAAATGATATCATAGATGACACATTAAAATTATAAGTACTCTTGGAAATGTGGTTCTACCCTCTAGTTGTGTAGAAGAGAAGACTGTGGTCCCGAGTGACTATGTCTTGATTATACATATCGGATAATTAGAACAATAAAACCTATCAATTCTTGATTTCCTTTTCTCTCTGAAGAGCCATGATAAGTGCTTAATACTTACCTATTGTAACTCCAATAACCCTGCAAAGATGGCATCATGACTCTCATTTTTCGGAAGAGGAAACTGAGGTGTATTGAAGTTGAATACTTTGCTTAAGACGTGTATCTGCGTGGGGGAGGGGAGCTGGAGTACCTATTGATTTCACAATCCTTGATGCATAGTTGGGGGGCTTTTTTGTTTGAATTATCCAAGCAATACCATCTCTACTCCATTTCATGTAGGTTTATGGTCAGTGGTTCTGAACTCTAGGACAGCCCAGGAGAGTAGGAGCATCCATTCCTTTATAAAGGAAGCTATACCACCTTCAGAACTTTCTACTGCCCCATATCTCTCAGATGAAATATTTTTTAAAAAGATTATTTATTTATTTATTTGACAGACAGAGATCACAAGTAGGCAGAGAAGCAGGCCGAGAGAGGAGGAAGCAGGCTCCCTGCTGAGCAGAGAGCCCGATGCGGGGCTCGATTCCAGGACCCTGGGATCATGACCTGAACCTAAGGCAGAGACTTTAACTCACTGAGCCACCCAGGTGCCCCTCAGATGGAAAGAATTTTACATGCATTTGTTCCAGATCTCTATGATGGTCTGGTATGCTTGCCTGGAAAAAAAGAATTATTAGATTAAGCGACATCTGTGTCCCACCTGTCACAGAAATTCTGGATTACAGATTCCCTGTCTCTGTGTGCTCCCCTATTACCCACCTTCCCCAATCCTCCTCTGATCTTCTTTTACTTCTGTGTGGTGCCTTCCACTAAAATTCTACCTTCTTTTTCTCTTCTTCCTCTCCTTGGTCCCTACTCCCACTTTACAAGGGCAAAAATCTGTTTTTGACTTATTTATTTATTTTTCTTACCTCCACGGAACCAAACATTGTGATGTGCTGGTAGATATTCTTACTGAACCCTCAGGAGTGAGTAGGCTAGCTGATGGGCCTCAGATCAAGAAGATGTACCTTGTGATTTCATGAAACATATTTACTAGACTTGGCTTGTTTCAGATCATTGCTTTTTGTACTTTTAAAACACAGACAGGATGCCGGTAAAATTGTGTGTGTGTCTGTCATGCTGATTTTTCAAGTTCTCAGGCAATCCTAGATTTCTGAATATTTCTTTTCTATGAAAATCTAAAGTCACACACAATGTGATGCTCTAAAAAAAAATATGCTTAGAAACGTTAAGATCCATCTGTGGTTGTTGAGACTTTAATAGATGATAATGCCTAAAGTAGGATATGCCTCTTGGTAGTAAACATTAGGATCTGCCCTGACCTCCTAGAATTTTTTAGAATGATCATCCTTGCTCTAAAAATTTAGTTCATTTTTCTGTATGATGATTACAGTGATGTGGGCCGTGTCACTTCCACTGAGCCCATAAAGAGAAGGAATCTAGGAGGTGAGGTCAGTCATGGGATGAAGGGCGTGCTCTCTTCTCCACAGGGATGAAGGGTGTGGATCCAAGGTTTCCTGTACACTGAAACCAAAACTACTGAAGATTTAGTATCAAATCCCAGGAGACGCAGAGCAATTGTGAGCCAGGGACAAGACCTATGGAACGATTTCTGACAGCTATTCATTGACCTCATCTAGACAAACAGGAGGGCGTTCTATGACACAAGATGCTGTTTCTACATATTTCTTTCATTCTTTAGCTGCCTTGTCAGTGCCGGATAACAACGCGTGTGGGAAGGTTTGGGGTGAAACACTCAATTGCTCTTTAACTGACCCCCCTCAAAGCTAAATGACCAGTTCTTGGGGATTCTTCTCTGTGTGGTAGTCAGAATAGTAGAATAGCAAATAAAACATTGCAGAGGTGGCTATTATTGTAATAGCGATTATTACTAAATTATAACTTAGAGTTATGAAATGTTTGCTATGTGCTCAACATTACCTCTTTTATTGTGCTGCACCTATTTATTACTGAGGAGCTAATTATTATTATTATAATTGTCATTAAATCGTAGCTAAGATTTGCCAAATTCCTGCTATATGCTGAATACCGTTCCACTTGCTTTACGTGCATTAGCTGACTTAATTGTCTCAGCAGAAATATGTAGTTTTATTAGCCCCATTTTCCAGATGTGAAAACTAAGCACAGAGCTTAACTTGGCCAGTGTTGCACAGTGCCTTATTAACTAACTAGTTAATTGTATGGCACCTTATTCAGCTTCTGTCTGACTTCACACCAGAGTGAATCCAGGACACTCTGGTTACTAACTGTATGACTCTATACGAGTTAGACAGATCCTAAACCCCACATCGGAATGGATTGATCATAGAATCAACCTCCTAGGGTTACTGGGAGAATTAAATGAAATTGTGACCAATAGTTACAAAGCATTTCTCATGTCCTGGTACCTGCCTAAACATTGTCTATGAACCAATATTATCATTGCAGTTATTTTGTGATTATCATTACTGTTATCATTCAATCCATATCCTCTGTTTCTCTGTGTTCATGGATTCTTCAAGAAGCCTAAAAGGACCTCTGATACACCAAAAAAAAAAAAAAAAAAGAGAGAGAGAGAAAACCCCTTAATTTTAGTATGATTTTCATATCCTCATTTTTTGCAAATTTCTTCAAAGCATTTTTTTCAAATCTGAAAATCTAAACAGAAAGTAAAACTTTGCATACTCTCGCCACTATAGAAAACCAAGGCAAGAAGTCAGATCTCTTCATTCTTTCAATTTTCCCTCCCTGTTAACCTACCACCATCACCCATCCATCCAGGCATCCAACTGTCCATCCATCCATCTAATCATCCATCCATCCATCCATCCATCCTTGCTTTCACTCCACAAATATATTTTGAGCCCCTCTTCTATGCCAATAATAATTTTAGGTGCCGGTGATATAACGGTGAATGAGAGAGGAAAATTTTAGCCCTCATGAAGCCTATACTCTTTTGGAAAAGGAGAAGAATTAAAGGAATAAAAGGAAACAAATTAGAATTCAGACAGTAATCTCTGCTACAAAGTCAGTAACCAGGACAGTGCGACCGAGAGTGATGGGGGATGGAAATATGCCTTAGACTCAATCCAGAGGACCCAGGGGGGCTGTCTGGGGAAGTGACTTTTGATGAAGACCTGAAGAATGAAAAGAGGTTGCTCTGTGAAGAACCAACAGGAGACTTTTCCAGGGGAAGGAAACAGCAGATAAAGGGTTTTCAAGGGTCAGAATGAAGATCAGGAGTAGCTGTAATGTGGTTGGTTGGTAAGGAGGTAGAAAGCTGTGAAGTTGGGGAGGTGAGCAAGAGGTAGATCCCACAGGGCCTTGCTACCATGATGAGTTGGGGTTTATTGACTTGAAAAATGAAGTCCCCAGAAGGCTACAAGCCTGGAGGCTCTCCATACTGATTTTCAGCCTATCTTGATAAAAATTTCTAATCCACACAAAGTATCTCTGAGCACAGTCACTCCTTGGATAATCAGGACACCTGTCTAGATCTAAGTGGACTGGGAAAAATGGAGAGTTGTGTTACTTTTTGAGCCTGAATACAGACAACACCCTTAGATAACTCTTGAATGTATATTTAGCTCTCTGTTGACAGACTCTCTGATTTCTTAGCTTTCCTGGGTTCTGTCCCAAACTGGAAGGCTAGTGTTGCTATTGGAAACAAATAGCAGTGTGGGACAGAACCAGAGTGGCTTTACGGCAAGCCTGAGAAAGTCCCTCCACTAATTTCCATCTGAGTGTCTGATCCACCATCGGTCCTGGACTCAGAGTCCTGAATTACTTACCTTAATGTGTTAAGACTAAAGGTCTTGAATCAGTTGGAGCTAATGGAAGTGGTTTCCAGAGGCTAACTAAGTAATATCTGCATTTCATCGGTTGTAAAGCAGATTTTAGCTCTTGAAACACTGGTTTCCAAACACATCAGGAATTACCTGGAACTTGTTTAAAATATAAATGCCCCCTTGGTCAGCTCCAGGAAATTCTAACTCAACCTATATGTGGTGGGCCTGGCGAATCCACGTTGATACCAGGCAGGCCACTTTATTGTGAAGCTGGTGTCTATGAATGCACAGAGACACTGAGGTCTGGGCATGTTAAATTCTGTATATGAGTTTGTGTTTATGGAGTGGAGGGCAGTCTTGATAAGGGCATCTTGGTGGGAGGGAACCTGAAGATGACAAGGGCAGAGATGCCAAGTGGATGGAGGAAAGAATGGTTGATGCAACGGGAAGAAAAAGATTTGATGGGTCAGTCTTAGATTAATCAGTGGCTTTGACCACAGTGCCCAGAGCTGCAGATAAAAGCAACCCAACGACAGTGTGAAAGATATTTTCTCTTCCCACTCTGCAGTCATGTCCTTCTAATTTAGAAGTGGGTCCAGCTATTCCTGGGCACCATTTGGCTTCAGAAACTTACTGGAGCCCTCAGTCTCTTCATGCACTTCAGTTTATGGCTTTGATTGCTTGCTTCATCTCAGGAGCTTTGTGAGGTGACCTCGAATCCTGGGCATTTTCCCTTTCTTTTCCATGCGGTGTCATTTTCAATGAGATAATTATGTAGAAACCCAGGAGCTCAGAAACTCCAGCTCCTGAGTAGAAGATTAAACCACTCATTTTGAACACAGGTTCAGGGAAGTAATGACCCTAGAAGACACCATTGAGGACAAAGGCTCTTTCCTTCTTCGAGTTAATGCTCATTCCTGTTCTGGAGACCAAGGTGTTTCATTCCTGCTCACCATATTTCTTTGCCCTGAGACTCTACCTTCTGGCCTTTGAGTAACATTCTTCATTGACCTTGGAAACTCATGTTTCTCCTAGTGAGCTGAGTGCTCCGGAGGAAACATGTTTCCTCTCTCTGATCTGTTTGGCTCTGGCTCAGATGTGTTCTCCAGAGGGACTAGATAGCTGGTCTTGCTTGGCAAAGTGCCTTGAAAATCCTTTTTCTCCATTCTGCAAATTGTGTGTCCCAGAAGAGCAGGGAAATCGAATGTCACCCAGAACAGCTCGTGTTTGTGTTTTTCTGGACATCTTTAAAGGCTGGTTGGTGCTTGGGAAAGAATTGATCTTGTGGCTTATGAAGATAAATGCTTGTTGGCTTTATGGGAAAGTGCATTGTGCTCAGTTACTTACAACTTCCTGGCACAAAGGCCTGGCCTCTGAGACAACCCCACTCATCTAAGAGATATTATGACCATGGGTGCATCAGGAGAGTGTAAAATGGTGAGAAATTCAAGGGTTTAAGGACATAGCTCCTTCATGCCTGCAGAAACATCCCTCCAACATTGCCAGCCTTCACCCAGGTGAAAGATGTGGAGGCTACAGGCTGGATACTCATCAGGGAAGAGAGTTATTCTAAGGTTTTCACTAATTCTTGTCATTTACCAATCAGCTCTTTCAGAAAGTTCCTCTTGACAAAATATTTTGCTCATAAAAACATCTGCCATTGGATGGCAGTAGTCTATGCGTGGGTTTAGAAAGCCACATTAACTCAGACTTGGCTCTTTAAGAATGGTGGGGGAGAGGACATGGTGTACATGTGTGACCACAGAATGTAGAGGATTCTTTGGTCAGCAGTCAGACTGGTGCTCACAGGGATGGGGGCAGGACTTTGACAAGGCACACATATGCATGCTCAAATATGCAATCCTCACAGCAATCCTGTGAGGTTGGAGTTAGCCTAAGCTTTGACTTGCACATCTATAAAATGGGACTAAATCACTACAAGGTCATGCGGCTGGGCAAGCATCATGTCTTACGTAATTGTATACATAATTCTTCTCTGCCCACCTCTTTTTTTTTTTTAAGATTTTATTTATTTATCTGACACAGAGAGAGAGAGAGAGAACACAAGCAGGGGAAACAACAGACAGAAGGAGAAGGAAAAACAGGCTCCCCACTGAGCAGGGAGCCTGATGCAGGGGTTCAATCCCAGGATACTGGAATCAGGACCTGAGCCAAAGGCAGACACTTAACCAACTGAGCCACCCCAGGAACTTCTATCCACATCTTTTTTACTCAGGAAAGGCACAATTGCAAAAAACAAAAACCTTAACAAACAGATAAACAAAAAACAACCAGCAAATCTGGTTGGGCTGTCTGTCTCCCTTTGCTGACTCTGTTACCTCAGCAGGGGGACATTATCTTGGGACTTCATTTCCCCCAGTCTCTTTCTCAAATATGTTCATAATTCTTACTAAAGTATCAACTTCCCCCTCAAACATTTTCTTTCCATTCAGAAGGTATTGCAGGCCGAACCAGTTTCTGCTTCAACCACTACCAGATTGGGCAATAAAAAAAGGCTGTTGCCCAACATGGGAAAAATACACTCAAGAGGAAAGAGAATACGGTTAGTGCCCTCACGAGTGAGGACAGCAGTAAGTTGTTTCCAAGCTCCCGATCAAACAATAATAAGATAGAAGCATGAAGGAAGTTTCCGTAGAACAAATTGGTATATGGTAAGCTGTCAGCCTATGTACAAAGAGCTCCCATTGCTCATTAAAGGAAAGTGGTTTGGCTGGGGGAGGGGAAAACAACCCTTGGAGAGTCACAGGCGCTGAGACTGTTCTCCTACTTCCTGGTTTTGTGGTCTTGGACTGGTCTTAACTTTTCTGAACCTCAATTTCCCATTTGCCAAATAAGAATAATGATACTTTGATTTCAGGGCTGTGGTAAAAATGAAATGAGGTGATATGTGCAGAGGTCTGACTGTATTGCCTGAGACGCGGGGCAGGCAAGCCAGCGTCCCTGGTAAGACAAGTATGGAAAGAAATACTTTCAGGCTGACAAGTAATAAAACCACATCTCTCTAAATGGACCCTCTGGCTCAGAGGGTTTTCTTGTCTTGGCAGGTCTCTCTTTTTTGCTCCCTCTCTGTCTCTGTCTCTCTCATATTTTATAAGCTTCCTATCGACAAGGTAAAAACAAAGCAAGTTTACCAACGCCAGCTTAGAGGTGGGTGAAACTCTCGTGAGCTTTCTGGGGAACTCAAAATGGATTCCTAGTTTTCAAAGATGAAGTTGGGGGGGAACAGGGAGACCAAACAAGATGCTCGAAGATTCTGTGCCTCTCCAGCTTGGTGCTTACCTGGGGGATGGTAAAGCTTGTGTCTGCTCTTCCTGAAAATCACCAGACCCACTGATGAGATTTCAGATGGTACAGTTAGTCTGAAGTGAAGGAGAGCAGCTATCGAATCTCGTGGAATTCCTCCAGTGAAACTCTTGGTCCAGAAATAAGAAGGGTTTTCCTCAGAGGGTGTGGTACATGTAAGGCCCAGATAGAAGTCCTGAATTCCAGAAGGATGTCTTCACTGGATTTTTTGGTTTGTTTTTCTTTTCTGTTTTCCAGGTACTCTCCCCTGGGTATCGCCTGCCTAATCTGTGGGAAGATCATTGCCATCAAGGACTTGGAAGTGGTTGCTAGGCAACTGGGGATGTACATGATCACGGTGATCGTGGGCCTCATCATCCATGGGGGCATCTTTCTCCCCTTGATTTACTTTGTAGTCACCAGGAAAAACCCTTTCTCCTTTTTTGCTGGCATTTTCCAAGCTTGGATCACTGCCCTGGGTACTGCTTCCAGGTAGAGAACACAAGAAATCACCTTTCTTTCTCTCTGCTCATTCTTTTCCCCTCTCTGCCATTTCCCCTTTGCAAAACCCTTTCATCATAAAGTTCAATGGGAATGGGTTTCACGTATTATTAAAATACTTCTGAAAAAGGTAACTGTTTTGTATTTTTGGCTCCTAGGAACTCAGGAGCCTTCTGATGAACATGTTTGCTGATAAGCAACCCTCCTGGAAATATTTAATATTAAATTTCCCAGACGAATGCATGCTGTTTATCTGCCTATCTAATCTGGCATATCTAGCATTGGTTTCACTTTAAATATTTTCCAAAAGGATGTATCAGGATGTTAAGCTATTTAAGAAATTCTCCCACCTGTGATTTGAAAAATGCTATCACAAAAGATCACTCCTTTGGAGTCATTTTTCAAAAGTCAAAAAACTGAGCTTTTTCATGGCAAATGTGTTCAATGAGATTTTTTTTTAAAAAACAAAACCAGAAGTCAGTCAGGTGTGTGACTTCTGTATGAACTTCTAGTGGACCATTCTGCCCCAGTGATTTTGAGAAAATCGGGTTGGCGTTGATTCAACTTGACATTGACTGAGAGTCTGTTCCTTCTTCATTAACTAAGTTCCCAGGCATCTGAGGCCAGTGAGGACTCCAGAGATACACGGAGGAAAAAAACATTTTTCTTAGATATCTTCTTAGACTGAATTTAGCGAAAACAAACAAACAAATAAACAAAAACAGATTCATAAGAAACACCTGGCAATTTAGAATTTCAAAGATTAGAAGAGTTTTATTGTTTCAGCCTGCACTAGTTACTGGTATTTCTGCACAAAACTAAGTCATGAAACTAAGACTGAGGCAGGTGGGAGGGAGGCAAGCCAACTCTGCAACTCCTAGCTCAGCATCGTCTCTGGAGTCACAGGTGATAGGTCCTTGGTGTCGAGCCTGTGACCATGCTCTGCAGGTGAGATGGCCACTCTGTTGTGATGCAGCGTGACAGTTGTCCCAAGGCTCCTGAGAAGGCAGTCATCTTTTCCTGACAGGCCAATAGTGGTGACCAACTGAGAAACCAAATATATACTTTCATCTTGTGCATCAATGAGATTTTGGTAGAAGTAGAATGTGGGATTTCAGAAGATGCTAAAAATATATATAATCCTGGGGATCTGGATTCTGCCTTCAGTTTCCCAAGATGAAGGGAAACACCCCAAAATTTCCTTTGTCCCTCTTGGTCTGATATATTTCATATGGATAAGTATCTCTATCCATTAAGATCCCCCTCTCTTTGGAGAAAAAGTAAAATCCCCCCCCACACACCAAACAATATGCAGTTTTATATTTGTTTTCTGGTTATGAGCGTGGTGTTTGCTCATTGTGAAAAAAGTCAGACAGTGAATAGAGTTTTGAAGAAGAAAATGGACATTACCAGTTCTTCTATTGCCCAGGAATAATTAATAGTAACCCTTTTAGTTAATCTTAATAGTTCTATATTTTTCCAGTTTGTACCATGTATAGGTGTTGTAAATTGCTATCACCGGTCAACCTATCATAAAAGTTCTGTCAATATGATCTTCCCACCCATTCTTTTTAAATGACATAATAATACCCTGTAGGTGCCACAACACAACCCCACCTCTCCTCTGTGATGTACATGTAAAGTGTGTTTACTAAACAGGTCTGTGACAAGCACCCTTATAAACACTTTTCTGTAAGCTTGTCTGATGATCCACTCAGGATAATTTATAGAAGTGGAATTTCTGAGTCCAGTGGTAAGCACACTATATGTTTGAAAACGTACCACCAGCTTGCTGCTCAAAAAAGTCTGTTAGTGTAGGTCCCCACTAATGGGGTGTGTAAGACTGCCTTTTCCCATCTATTCACCAGCACTAGATATTATCACTTTATTAATTTTCCAATTTTATTGGTGAAAAATGATCTTATTGATTTTGCATTTTTTTGATTATTAGTGAGGGGAAACATTTCTTCGCCTTCTTATTGACCATCCTCCCCTCCTCTATTTGACCTTATGAATTGTTTGTGATGGTCATTTCCTATTGGGGAATGCGTCCATTCCTGATTGGCTTTAACTCTCTTCATGTATAAAAATATTAACTCATGTGTCCCATGTTGCAAATGATGTTCCTCCCTGTCTGGTGCTTGTCTTGAAAATTTGTCATGTTTTTGCCCCTAGAAGTTTTAAATTTGCGTGTCATTGAAGTTGTCAGTATTTTCATTTAGTATTTGGAATTTCCATTTTTTTCCTCAGGAAAATCACCACCAAAAATGATAAAATATTATATTTTCTTCCAATGCTTTTGTGGTTTTGATTTTTAAATCTTTCAAAGAATATTATTATCTTTCCTTTGAATGTCTAGACAGTTTTCCCAGTACTTTTAATTAGATAAAGTAAATCCTAAAGGCATATGGATGGCCCAAGTTCATATTTGAATCAGACAAATGCTTGGGTTATCTGGCCAAGGCCACGAATGTTAGACCCATTTCTCCTCCTTACCCTGTATTTCAAGTGAATTAATCTTTGGTTAAACTGTGGCTTTTGTTAAAAGAAAATACACTTAAAGAAAAATCTGTGGCATGAGTCACATACTTAGAACTAACTCTGCCATTATGACCAGAGGGAAAAAACACAAAGCCTCAGGATGGCCAGGTAACTATTCTTTCTATCTCCTTGGACCCTGATGGAAGGAGAAGTGGAAGGAGCTGACTTCCTTTTCTCAACAGGCTGGTGTCAGGGAGGACTGATGGAAGGGGGCAGCCTGGGACACTCCTCTCTGCATCCTGCTGACATCAGTCCATGCTGTTGAAACTACTCTGGGAAAAGAGAAGAAGACTGTCAAGTATCTGCTAGTTATTATTAGCAATATTTGAAAACTGTCATATGGTCATTGAGGCAGGAGCCAAAAAACCCATGTCAGAATGTCAGATGGGCAGGAAAGAGTTAAAATTCTCAAGTTCCTGTTTGGATTGGTTGGGTATATATGAATTTTGAGAATATTTTCATGATTTACCAATTATTTTCTCTGATCTATTTAATTATCTGAAGACCCCTTGAAGACATTTTGGGAAAGTGGATACAATAATAAAAATTGACATATTCCAGTTCTCCCAGAAATGTGCTCAGACTCTACCATTTAGAATCCCAGCCACCTACCAGAGCTGCCGTTTCGGACTAGTCATGGTGTCTTGCCCACTCTTCAAAAGGGTCCGAAGAAAGGGTGGAGTGGGGGAGTTACATTAAACAGCTGGGACAGCCAACTGGGTAGAAGGTACAAGAGGTCACCAAACATTCATTTCCTCTACCTAAGACCAAGAAGGAGGCATGAGACCCCTGGCCTGAAATCACGAAGAATGTTCCCGTAAGATGACTCTGGCTTCCCTAAGATTATTATTGGGAGCCTGTGGGTCAGTGGTTTAAGAAGATGCCGACTTAGGCGACCCTAAATTTAGAATTTCCGGTTTCTGAGTAGGCCCTAGAATCTGCATTTTCTATAGCTCCTCTGAAGCCATAGAAAGCTTCACCCACTCTCGGAGAAACGGAGACCTCTGGCAGGGGTCTATGTTAAGCTTGGCAGGAACCCTAATTCTGACTAGTAGAAGGAGGGAACCGGGACAAAGGCTGTCAATGCATGATAGAAAAAAGTATCTCTGCACTCAATTCAGTTTGCTAAGGTTTGAACAGAAAAAAGGCCCCAAAAGCAAAATATAAAACAGGACAAACAAACCCCAAAGAGAACGGGCCACAAAGCACTCGCATGGCAATTTGGGTGTTCCACGTTTCTTTCCATATTACTTAAATTTTGAAGCAAATCCACCTACCCTCCCACACGCCTCTCTCCACATGGAAATAATATTTTGGCCGTCAGTGACCCTTATCCTTACAGGTCTCTTAATTTAAAAGACACACAAACATGTCAGGAGTTCTGGCCCTTGAGGCTGGGTCATGTGGTAACGAATTCCCGTCCCAGGCCTGGGATGAGAGCGGGGGAGTCACTCCGTCCACACTGAGTCTTTGATTAGCTACAGAGCACATGCTTTTTGCTCTATATTGTTGCAAAGACTGTACAGTTGGCCAGTGACCACGTATTAGGGAGTTGGACTGTCTGTGAGGGTCCCTAGTGAATTTCTAGAAGCTCAGGTTCAGGCTAAATGGTGTTTAACATGTTTGTCCAGCATTCTGAAAATTAGCTCAGGGCAATTCCCAGAGGCTGGAGGCAGCCCATGTAGTCATCATATTGGAAAGTGTTTCCAGCATGAGATTATGGGTCATTCAAAAATCCCTCTTTCCACTTCACTGTTGACAGCTCATTGTTTTCTGACATGCTGTTTTTTTTGCAGCTCAATGAATGTGGGTAATCAGATGGTCTTTAATATTTGTTTATTTATTTTAAAAAAAGATTTTATTTATTTATTTGTCAGAGAGAGAGAGAGAGAGAGAGAGCGAGCACTGGCAGATGGAGGCAGAGGGAGAAGAAGGCTCCCCGCCGAGCAAGGAGCCTGATGCGGGACTCGATCCCAGGACGCTGGGATCCTTGGTCTTTAATATTTAATATAAGAGGGACACACTGATCAAAGGAACAAGAATTTAAAGCTCTAAGTAGATCTCAAAAACCAACAAAAAGAGCTTGCTACTTATGAGCATCTTAATAAGACTGAATTTGAAATGCCAAACAGCTGGTCTCTAATTTGGCTCTGGGCACTGTTTTTTTCATGTCACGTTGCTTGATTGGAACAAAGAACAAACACTTTGTGATGGCATTTCAGTTTGAGTTTGATCCTGCTTCTCTAAAGCAGATATAAACTCTTGTGTCTCTCTCTCTTGGTTCCTTAGTGCTGGAACTTTACCTGTTACCTTCCGTTGCCTGGAAGAAAATCTGGGAATCGATAAGCGCGTGACCAGATTTGTCCTCCCAGTCGGAGCAACCATCAACATGGACGGCACAGCCCTTTATGAAGCGGTGGCCGCCATCTTTATTGCCCAGATGAATGGTGTTATCCTGGATGGAGGCCAGATTGTGACTGTGAGGTGAGTGGAGATTGGGTGGAGGAGGCACTGAAATGACCTTTTGTCCTCCCCCCTTCCACACTAACTCCATCTGATGGGGCCGCTTGAATTTCAGGTCCCCTGGTGGAAGAATGATGAAGGAAATAACACAGAAGGGGAGTTACTGGCAGTCTCAAAGGGAAAATATTGTGACAGGAAAGAAGCAGGCCTTCTGTTTGTATTGCACATGTGAAATTGGTTTGGAAGTTTGGTATGACGTAATTTTTAACAATCCTGTGATGTTGCAAGGCAGTGATTTCTACACCCATTTAATAGATTGGGAAGCACAGGCTTCCAGCGGCAGGGTGGTTGGTGAAGGCTACCCCATTAATGAGCCAGGAGGGCTGTAATAGGGGCTGACATCAGCTGACTCTGACTCCACTTTTCCTTTCTTTAAAATCTGTTCCCTTCAGCATTTCAGAGGGCGATGGCAGAAGTAACGAAACACTGGAAGGAAGGGGTTTTTCAATACAACAGAAACCATTTTATTACAATTAAGTAGCAAATTTAGATACCTGTGTTTTACTAAATCTATTTTTACCCTATGTATTCATCCTCGAAAAAATTTAGGAAGACCGCTTTCCCAAGAGATCGTTAACAATGCATTGCTTCAACATAAACTTACAGATCACACTTACTTGCATATGCTAATTTCTCGAATGCTTATAGCCACGCTGTGAGGCACGGACTTGTCTTAGCTCAGGATGCTATAGCAGAATACCACAGACCCGCAGGTGCTTAGACAACAGACATTGATTTCTCATGGTTCTGGAGACTGGGAGGTCCATGATGAAAGTGCTGGCAAACTCAGCTTCTGGTGACTGTCCTCTTCCTGGCTAGTGCTGTTCTTCTTGCTGTTTGCTCTGGCCTTTCCTTGGCAGGTGGAGAAAGAGTGAGCAAGCTTTTGTAGGTCTCCTCTGATAAAAGTTAATCCCCTCATGAGGGCACCACTCCCCCTTACCACTGCCCGCCACCCCTCCTCCAAGGCCCTGCCTCCAAACACCATCACCTTGGAGATTAGGGCTTGGGCAAATGAATTTGATAGTGGGGGACACAACTTAGTCCATAGCAGCCCTATGGGGGGGCTCAGTTTCCTCACTGGGTATATTGGGGACATCCTAGGGGGTTAAGAGTATTATCCCTGGGACACAGTCACCTGTTAATAAATGTTAGCTACTAGTATTATTGCTATATAGTGATGCTCAATAGCATTCAGTACTTCTAGAATACGAAAGAAGAATTTGACGGTGGTGTAGTGAATGCCATGATGTCACTCAGGGAAATCATGCTTCAGATCCGGGTGTCATGCCTTCTGAGTCACGTGGTCACAGAATGCGCATAAGACTGCCAACGTCTCTTGCTTTAAAACTCAGAGACCAACAAAAGGAAAAACCCCTCCTTTTGAAGCCAAGTGAGATGATTTCTGGTCCCTGAATTCTTGGCCCTGATGGCAGCCACGCTTCCCACCAAGTTCACACCATTCGATGAAAACGTAAGAGACAGGAGGACCGACTGCTGACCAGTGACTGGGATTGATTAATGCACAGTTTTCAGCGTTGGAGGGATCGGGGATGGGGGCATCGGAATCAAGCAGATGAGTGTCCCAAGCCCAGCAGACGGCAGCCAAGCAGTTCGATGTTTCTCCATCCATCCGGTTCGTGGTTTCCCCCGAACAGAGCAGAGGCAACCATATGTACCTTGCAGGGTTACTGTGAGGCTCTGCTGTGACAATGTGTGTGTCATGCTCTGTACCGCGTCCAAGAACCAGCCCTGGAGAAGTGAGCCACGGAGCGGAAGGACGGGAAACGCGGAAAGAGATAGAGAGATGGAGGAGAGATCACTGTCTCCAGGAAGCTGTTGCAGGCTGAAGGGAGAGTAGGGGACCAGCTTCCAGGAAGAATATCCTTTATAGGCTTGTGTCTCACAGCCCAGAGGGGCCCAACCATGGGGCCGCAGCGCAAAGAGATGTGTAAGAATGACTCATAACAGAAGCAACTGATGTAAATAAAACGGCTGAGGCCTTGACCGTTGGAACTTGGGAAGTCCCCCTTTCCTGGTGTTCTATCTGTGCCAGGGAAACGGCAGAGAATTCCCACCTTCTAACTCTCGGGGCTTTAGGGAAGCTTTTATTTGCCAAGTGGCCTCACCCTGCCCAGACTTTCTGATAACAGGAACGGTTCACATTTACTGGGGGCTTGCAATGTGTCAGGCCTCTTCTCTGTGCTTTCTATTTATTAGCTCCTGATGACGCTTTCTTAAAGATAAGGAAATCATGGCGCAAGGAGGCAAAGTTAAGTTGCTCAAAGTCCTGTGGTTAATAAGTGACAGAGCTGGGATTCGAATTCAGGTTGTTCCCTTCCATAATCTTCATCAATACCCACTCTATACTCTAACCTCCCATGACCCAGAAGGATCCAAAAAAAAAAAAAAAGGGAGTTCTTTAAGCCTTGGTAGCAGCACCACATTGCCAGGGGCAGGAGAAGAGTACAGATGGGTTCTGTCAATCCCACCAAGGGGAGGTGTCCAGAAGGTCACAGGCTTACACCTGGGAGGATGGCAGGATGGAAAGACCAGTGCAAACCACAGAATCTCCTAGGGTCTTCCTGTCCTCATACATAAGATTAGGTAAATTCAGGTCCCTCCCCATGGTAAGACCCAGGATTCTATGCTTGGTCACAGCAACAGTCTGAGTTCAGTTAAACCAGTTTAGAAGTCTGACTCTTAGTTTGGAGCTGGATGACCTACTCTAGAAACTCTAGCTTTGTCTAACTACAAATAAAGCACCCTCCTTTTCTTCACTGGGCCCACAAAAGCAAGTTGGGAATCTGTATTTTCAGAAGCATCTTTCCATTTAGAAATGACAGCTTTCAGAAATGGCATCAGAAAAGAGGAGGAAAAAGTGACTGCCCTTTGCTGGACCACAGAGACCCCCTGGTGTCTAGACAGGGCACTTGAACACTAGATTGAACCCTCTTCCAGAGACAACTTCAAAACGGTGCTGGGTGTGCTCCTGGCTTTGCAAAGGATGAGAGGCTTCAGAAGGAAAACCTCCTGTTATTGCATTATCTCTCCTTGGCGCTTTCTTTCTGAATAATGTATTTTCCAGTCCATGGTGAAATGTCCAGGCGTCTGAAGCTTAATGTCATTTGGAATCTGTTGATTTGTTCCCCCGATGTCCACTCAATCGGGTCTGGATATTTGCTATTCTGAGTTCTCATGTTAACATTGGCAGTGGCCTCCTCAGACTCTTGCCACGGAGTCCAGATGTCTCTGGGGCTCCCAGAGACATAAAGGCGTAAGCAGAAATGAATGCAGTGGTATTCCCATGGGAGGATTAGGGTGATTTGTTTTCCTTCTTTATTATTTCCCTGCCTGCTTGAGAGCCACGCTTACCTTAGTTGAGCCCTGTGATATGTTAGGCTAATTGGCTCTCCTGCCAAGCATACAGCTACAATCCCTGAATTTATAAACTTCCACCACAGCTGCATAGAATCCAAGAAGACCCTAATTCCCGGGTGCTGGCACTCTAGATTACTCTGTTCTTTGAGAAACAAAAGAAATTTTATGACTGCTAGGAAAATTGAAGCCAGGGTTGGTCTTGCCAAGTCCTCTTTCTCTTCCCCTGACCCGGTCTTCTCTGTTCGCTCAGCCTCACGGCAACGCTGGCCAGCGTCGGAGCAGCCAGTATCCCCAGTGCGGGCCTCGTCACCATGCTCCTCATCCTGACGGCTGTGGGCCTGCCGACGGAGGACATCAGCCTGCTGGTGGCCGTGGACTGGCTTCTGTAAGTGCCTGCCGAGGGGGCTGGGCTGCGGATGCGAGTCCAGCCTCCTGGGGCTCGACCAGATGCAAGGTTGCAGCCAAGGTCTTTGCAAAACCCCATGACAACTTCTTCCCTCCCTTCCCTCCCTCCTTTCCTTCCTCTAACATTTACTGAGTGCCTCATTGGGAACCAAAGGTGAAAAAAGCATGCTGAGGACCTCACAGTCCAGTGGGGGCATCAGATAAATTACAATACAAAGTGAAGAGCCCAGCAGTAAGGAACCCACCATGGATGCACAGGGGGTCCTGGGACATTAGGCTGAATGAACAAAGCACAGAGAATCCCATTTTTACGAAGCTGCAGGAAAGGCAATATAATCTTGGCAATAAAAAGAGATCAGTGGTTGCCTGGGCATAGACGGGGTGAAGAGACTAATTGGGAAGGGGCACAAGGAAATCGTTTCGGGTGGTAGAAATGTTTCATAGGCACAGGTACACACAGGTGTCTACGTTTGTCAAAACTCATCAAACCATACACTTAGCTTGAGTACCTATTACCATATGTAAATTATACTTCAATAAAGTAGATGAAAATAGCTCATGTAGGGGCGCCTGGGTGGCACAGTCAATTGAGCATCTGACTCCTGATTTTGGCTCGCATCATGATCTCAAGGTCCTGGGATCAAGGCTCATGTCAGGCTCTGTGCTCAGAGGGGAGTCTGCTTGAGATTCTCTCTCTCTCTCTCTCCCTTTGCCCCTCCAGCTATCACTGGTGTGGTCTCTTTCTCTCTTACTCTCATTCTCACCCTTGCTCTAAAATAAAGAAATAAATCTTAAAAAATATATAGCGTGCAATAGAAAGATCGTGTTAGAAAGAGGCACCCACTCCAGTCTTGGATGGAAGGGCAGAATGGGGGAATCAGGCAATAATGAACATGGCGACTGAATTTTCCTGGGCACCAGATACCAGCCACAGCACCAAGAATTTTACATCTTCCACTTTCTAACAACCCTGAAGGTTTGGTATTATTACTCTTGGTGTATAGATGAGGAAACTGAGGTATAGGGAGGCAAAGTGACTTGAGAGTGAGGCAACATTTGAGTCCAATTTGGCTTGGTTTGGGAGGCTGCTACATTCTTCATCACGGCTGTATTCAAGCTTCTGAAGGCAGTGAGAGCTGAGCTGAATTGTAACTGGTAGGTAGATATAGACAGGGAAGGAAGCAGGGCATTTCAGTCAAGGCCAAGGCCCGCCTGTGCAAAGGCGCTGAGGCAGCAAACAGTGTGAGGACCTATGAGTGGTTTAGTAATACTGGAGCACAGAGTGGGAGGCAGGGTCTGGTGAAAGGTGGGGCAAAATGGAAACCCGGCATGGCCACGCAGAGAAGTTCAAACTTGATTGTGTCCACATAGCTCAGCTACCTTTCCCAGTATATTTACCAGTGAAGGGCATTTTCATACTGTAAGACATTCACTGCCCATTCACAGGGCAAGTCTAGCCAGATGGCCCCCAACAGGGAGAAGGGAATCAATCCTTGCTAAGGGCCTACTCAGTCTCTGATGTTCTGTGAGGTATACACTGATGCTTCCTGTCTAATCTTGGAGCTAAGCAACAGGGGTGGGGATGCTGTTGGGTTCAATGTCAGGGACACAGAGGTCCAAGGCCAAAGTGGCCACACAGTTTTTTTTAAACTGCTCTACATGGCAGGGGCAATTTTTCTGACATCTATTGGCATAGATTTTAAGAGCCAGAAGCCTCCTTTAATGCTTTTGAGTTTCCTGCATCTAAAACAACAGTTCCTTCCCCCTCCCTTCGCCCTTCCAAAGGGAAAAACATGCCTGTGACTGAAGGGAAGGACATCTGGAAAGCTGGAAGGAAGACTCACCTCTCCACAGAGCTTGCCTGTTGTTAAGATCTAGGTTAGAATAGAGAAGTGCTCCCCGGACATAATCTGTACACCTTGGGAGGGCTGCAGGGAAGGTCATGATCTTCCTGACGGGATCCTCGTCTCCAGGGAAATGCTCTGAAAGTACCTTTAGAGGGAAGGTGAAGAGTAAGAAAAATAGCCTCATTCTCTGTCCCTGCTAGCCTCTCTCAGGGGCTGGGGGTGGGTCCTCTGTGCTAGCTCCGTTGTTCTGGGAGCCTGTGCTGGCCCCAGGGCAGCTTTTTTCATGTCGTCTGTCCACGAGGCAAGGCGGTCATCATGGTGGCCAACATTCCGCAGTGGTTTATGGGTGGAAGGATTGGGAGGGAACGGGATGAAGGAGACAAAGGAGTGGGGTGGGCTTTGCTGGGAAGTGAGGGCATTGGCAATACTTTAGGGTCAGTCGGAGCTCAATACATGTGTGCTAAATTTTACCACAGAGTTGTGTGATAACCCAGGGCCTTTCCACACAGGAAGAAAGACTGAGGAAACTATTGAAATGAACTGTGCTTCCCCTGTGACTTTTGCTTCCTAAGTCCTGTGCCGCTTGGCTCCTTGAACCCCCTGAAACAGTGGACTACTCTTGCCTGTGTGTCTACATTACCTCGTCTCTTCTTGGGCTTATGTCTGAGGCCTGAAATCCACCATTAGAGACTGATCTTTTTATAAAAGATCATTATAGAGATAACCTTCCCTCATGATCATGCAAATGCCTTTCTTTGAGTGAAAAAACCTGGAAATGAAGAAAGGGAGCTGGTACTTGGTGGATTCTGCCATGTTCTTTACATGTGGTAATGATTAATCCCCGAAGAGCCCTAAGGAGTGTTTCACAGATGATAAAACCGGGAATCAGAAGAGTTAAGTGTCTTGCCTGTGGGCACAAGAGAGCTTGGGTGGTCAGATCAGGACCCTTTACCACTACCCCCATCCCCGACACAACTTCCTACTTGACCAGGCAGATCTAGCGGTGGGCAGAAAGCAGAAAGGTGCTCAGTCAGAAAGGTTTAGGGAAGACAGACCTATTAGGGTCACCCCCAGTTCTACAGAATAGCCAGGGAATTTTTCATTTGACCTGTTTTTTTTCCTCCTCTTCAGACTAAAACAAAACATCAGAAAAGCCTAAATGGGGACAAATGGGGTCCAGTCAAGGTCTCTGCTACTCCGAGAATTCAAGCCCTCCAGCCATTGTGGGCGCTGGGCTTCTTGGCAGTCGTTTGCTTCCAAGCCTGTTGGATGAGAGCCATTTCATGAAACGTCTAAGACCCTACCCACTTCTGACCTAAATGCTAGCGAATGGAATAGGAGGGCTGGGTCCTCCCCATCACCCCACACCAGCGCTCACATGTTCGTACTTGCGCCCAGAGCAGGGCGTCCTAACTCCAGGGCAGGAACGTGCCAGCAGAAGGGAGTTGGCTGAACCCAAAACTGATGATACATTTGGATTAACTATATTGATGAAACTCTATATGAGAAAACTCAATCCCAGGCTGCCGTGGGAAGGAAGGAACAAATGAAGAGCTGTCTTCTGGTTCTGGGGCCTAGAGAAAAGAAAGCAAACAGTCAGGAGCCCTGGATCTGAGCTCTGCACTTACTCTTTGTGCGACTTTGAGCAAGTTACCCTCCAGATTTCAGCTCTGTCATGTGAACAGTGAGAATAATGACTTGTCAGCTTAAAAGCAGAGTCTAGACCCCATGCCCTTGAGTGCCCTATGGGTTTTAAGACCTGGACTAGGATTCTGCGGGTGATGGATGTTTGTATACAAATAAGCCTGAACGTTCCTTTTAAGAAGAGGGAAAAAAGGGAGGGTAGAGGAGCCTGGGAAAATGTGTGTAGGGGTCTGTAGCTAGGTCAGATCTGCTTTGAATTAGTAATGGTGGCACATTCTTGCTCACCAGCAAGTGGAGCTCTGGAAACATACTCTTGGTCATGAGCTCTGTGGCCACTGGGTGCCCATTACAGTGTGAGTGGGGAGAGGGGGAAGAGGTGACGCAGATGTACAGCCGGAGGCTGGCCATTCCCTAGCGAAATAGTTGGTGGTGGAGGCGGGGGGGGGGGGGGCAGTGAAGTAGAGAAAAAAAAAAGGTGAAGGGATTTTTTTTTTTTTCTCTCCAGGCAAAGCTTGTAAGCTCTCATAACTCTAGCAATTTTTTAATTTAAAACCAAACAAAGCCTGCAGTGACATTTAATGTGCCACAGTGTTTGCCAGCTGCTGGAGACTGGCCAGCCTCATTACTGCCCGCCAAGCCCTGGATGCTTTTCGATAGGCAGGCTTGGATACTCTGTAAATGTCATGGTGAAAACGAAGATTCTGGGCCCTGAAAACTGCCGGAGCCCTCAAACACCGGATGGGTGGGGCTGGTAAAACCAGAACCTTCCCCAGGGTCCAAGAAGCCCTTTGTGTCAGGAATCCTCGGCACCTATTTCTAAGAGAACTCGCTGATACCCCTGTATCTTGGGGGGGAAGCAGGAAGGAACCAGTACCAGGAAGAGGTAATAAATAACCAGGTCTGGCCACAGGCGGCAAAAGGAAAGCCAAAATACAGTGAGACCCAAGGGGATCCATGACCCACTTATCACATAAGATTGCTGGTGAGATCATTTCTGGGGACAGATTTACTAGCTGGGGGACAGAGTTGAAATTGAACTTACTAGGGGGACTTACGGCCTCTCTCCTGCAGGGGGAGCTCTGAAGCTCCCTGTTAGCATCCCTCCCTGGAGGGACTAGAGCAGTGATGCTCAAGCTTGAGCAAGCTTGACCCTCCTGGAGATTCCGGAGGTCTGGAGTGGGGACCAAGAATTAGTATTGCCAGTGATGCTGAGGATACAGACCAGGGACCTCACTTCCAGAAGCCATGGATTAGAGATAAGGAAGGGAGAGTAAGGGTCCCTGATTTGGGGATATCAGCACTTCCATTCTTTTTCAAGCAGGGCTTCAACTCATGACCTGAGCTGAAATCAAGAGTTGGATACTTTACCGACTGAGCCACCCAGGCACCCCTCGGTTCTTCCCTGAACACCAGTTGCCCGTTCTCGCATCTAGTCAATAAAAATGATGGAAAGGACTCAGGATACCGATAACTCATACTCAGCAAGTACCCTTTTAATATTAGATAGTATTCTAAGCACTTTACTAGGACCTGTTTAAAAGTTGCCCCAAATCATGAGGCAGTTAATGGTGTTATCCCCATTTAACCATTGAGGAAACGAAGGCTCACAGAAAAGTAGCTTATCTTGATTTAGTGCACGTTGAATGGCTGATCTGGGATTCAAACCCGGATGATCTGGCTGTTCCTTGAGAGTCTGGGCCTATCCACCTGGATTCTCGTTCTCTTACTTGAGACACATGTATGCACATATACACACAGAACTGGTTGAAGCCCTACTCCGTGTCTGGTGGGAGAAGAAATGAGTTCCTACATCTACCATAGCTCTGAAGATTCCAGGGGCGTATGTTTAAATATTTGCTTTGATTTTCCAGTCCCATAGAATTCTCTCTATGTTACTCATTCTATGTCGACCTTAAGATGGGTTGTGACCCTTTCTCCTAAGTCCTTCCCTCTCCTGACAGAGCGTCCCTGGCTCAAGGTGGTGAAATTACAGATCAGGGGTGCGGTGGGTGTGGGGGTACAGTTCTGCACAGCAAAATCACTTTTTAAAGTATCACAAAAGAAATATGGAAAAGCAAGGGGAGGCGCAAAGCTCAGGAGAGTGATAAGATGAAAAAGGGAAAATGTCCCTTTATCTACAATTGAATCTTGAGTTTAGTTTCACTGAAGTAATCGCTTAATAATTTCAGGTAGCTTGGAAACAACAATTTAATATGAGGCACCCCTTTTCTTTTAAAAGAAGTCCTTTAGTGCCACCCCCCTCCTGGTCTCCTTTTTGCCCTTCTATTTTGCCCTGCTCTATTTTGCCCTTCGGTCCCTGTCTCTCTGTGCCTTGCCCTTCCTTCCACCTCTGTGTTCGCCCCCAGCAATCAGGACACCTCTCTGGTTTTTGTAGGCAAGATAATTTAGGCTGTCTGCGTCTCCTTCCTCCTCCCTCTACATCTTGTCCTGGCCCCAACTTCTCACCACCAAGACAGCCAGCCAGACATTTGCCAAACAAAAAGATAGTTCTCTTTCTAGAGTTTTTCCATCCTCTTCAACAACCCATCCCTGCCCTGTCTCCCTCACCTGCCTGCCCATCCGCCTCCCTCCATCTTGCCCATGCCACCAACCGAGACCACATGGTATCAGCACTCAAGGAGCTGATTGTCTAGTAATGGGGACAGATGTGGTCAAAAAATCCCAGCCGAGTTGTGCTAAGTGCAAAAAGAGGAGTGTGCAAGACTTGGTGGAGGAAACAAAAGAGGAAGTGGTTTACTCCCCTCTTCACTTGGACTCCTGAGGAGGAGGAGGAGGAGGAGGAGGAGAAGGATGAAGAGCCTGACTGGGTTTGTGTCCCGTGCACTGTGAGGCCTTTTATATGCAGAGTTTGGCAGAGGTCTCCTTGATGACACATTAGCATTCAGGACACATTAGCACTTACTATCTTCTCAACATGCTTGGAGGGAGGGGTTATTTCCAAAGCTGACAAATGAGAAAGCTGAGTAGGAAAAGCTACGTTTCTTGCCCTGCCGGAGCCGGGATCGCAGCCCGGGCTCCCATCCAAAGTTCACGCTCTTCCCCAATGCTTCGGCAGGCCCTCCTTCCCTTCTCATCCCCATGTGGCTTTAGCCCTCAGATGGTTCGGTTCGTGCCAGCCTTCTTAGGTCTGGGGCCTCAGTGACCCCTCTGCCACACTGTGCACTCTGCATTCTAAGAGGCAGACATGGTGGTTTGTGTCTGAATGCTAAGTTGAATCACATGAAATTGTCAATGTTTGGCTTTAGGGAACTGTCGAAATGGCAATTTCATATGGCTCAGTCCATTACAAGGAACCAGATAGATTTTGGGTGACCCTGCTCCCTTGGCTCTGTTAGTTCATGAGAACCAGGACTGTCCAACAATTCTAACACCCTCCTGCCAGAGGACTTAGATCAAGAGATAGAAAAGAGAGAAAAAGGACCGTGGCAATTGTCTTTCTCCCAGGGAACCAGACCGGGTTTGTCAGTATGAATAACGAAGGCAAGCCCCTCTCTTGTCTTTGGTGGCCCCAAAGCTAGAGCACCTGTGGTGGTGGATCCCCTTCAGCGAACGATTCTGACCTCCCCTCCGTCTCCTCTTCACAGTTCTGACACACAGTGTCCAAACCCAAGGATAGCCTCAAGCACTCTAAAATTCTTTTTACCAAGTAGCCTTGAAGTACTTGAGGTCAGCAGAGTTTCCTGAACAGTCAGGACTAGTTGTGAGACAAAACGAAAATATTCGCCTGTGGAGAAATTTCCACGTGGAACCGCAAACTCCCATATCCTACTTTTAGCTAGACTTGGGCTTCCCCAGAGTTGGTCAGACATTCCCCTGGTGGCCTCTGCAGCAAACTAAAAAATCCTATCTCCTGTCTCCCTCCATCTCCCTTTCCCTCCCTTCACCTTCTCAGTCAATTGCCTTGAATACATTGATAATAAATAATGGTGCCACCTTCTCTTTCTCATTCAGTTTTCTATCCATGGTGAGCCATCTTCTCTCTCTGCCTCCGGCTTGTACCTGCCCTGGCTGGATCAGTAATGGGCTTCTTTGTCGCTAAAACCAAGGGGGCACTTTTACTCTTCTTACCTGACCTCTTGGCTGTAATTGATATTCTCTACTACACCCTTATTTTTGAAACACGCTTCCCCCCAACTCTTCCATTTTTCTTCCATCCTTGCAGACTCTTATGCCTGTGCACATTTCTTGACTCTTGGTCACCCTCAGGGTCCAGACAAGACTGCCTGCTCTTCTCACTCTCCATTCCCTCCAAGGATGAACCAAACACACTTGTGGCATCCACCCATCGCCTCTTTAGGTACCGACTCCTAACTCTCTATGTCTTTCCTGATAGTCCATATTCCCAACCACTTGTGGGACTTCTCTGCTTTGCTGGCTCCCAGATTTCAGACCCGGTATGTTCAAGCTGTATTGAGAACATTTCTCATCCCAAGCTTTCATATCCCATACATATGGTGGCACTGTTCACTGGTTGCCCAAAACCAGAAACCTGAGAGGAACCCTTGACTCTTTTCTCATTTATTCTCTATAGCCAGTCAGTCCTCAAGTCCTGTAATTCTGTCTTATAACCTTCCACCACATCTTCACTAAGTGGGTTTTGCTCTTTCAGACTTGTTCTCCTTCAGACCATTCTTCATACTGGAACAAGCATGGTCTTGCTCTCCAGTGGCTCCTCATCACTCTTGGGATAATGATCTGACTCTTGAACTTGGCTGACAAGGCCATACATGATTTGGTCAGTTCTTACCTTCTGCCTCTCATCCCACTCATTTGCCTCCTAAACGCTCTTAGGTGTTCTTATCCCCTCAATTTCACATTATTTATTTATTTTCTGCCACTTTGTCTCAGACTTATCCTTAGGACCTAAGTTGAGATACTTCTACTCAAGTCTTTCCTGGGGCCCAAGCATAGTTAAAATGTCCTACCTACAAAATCCCATAGCACCCACCACTTATTCCTACAAGAACATTTATCTCACTCTATGGGGGACACAGAGAACTAAAGAGAGTGTGGGTTCCAGGGGGAAGAGGGAGCATGGGAAGGGCTTTTTCTTGTTCTTTGTTGCCAGCGCACTGGACATAATGTCCTGCCCACACTAAGATGCTCATTGTACATCTGTTGAATAAATAAAATGAACAAGCAAGGAACTCAACAAGTATTAGAGTCTGTGTTCTCTTCTTATTTCCACAAAGCCATTTGGATGCTCTTGTGCTCCTGTAATCAATCTTTAATGAGTTCTTAAGGCATGCCGGATGTTTCTTGAGAGGTGATTTGCTCTAGGTAAGAGAGTCAGAAGATCTGGGTTAGGGTTCTAGCTCTAAATCTAGGGCCCTTCCCATCCTGATTTTAGTGTCAGACATCAGCATGCTTTGGTTCTACTTGATCCCATCTTCATTCATTCCTGGCCTGATAGCTATTTCCTCTGGTCAGTTCATTTTCCAATTCAAGGAGGCCTGAGGGTATGGGAGAGAATAGATATTCTATTCTGAAAAGTCGATTCAGTGGCTGCTCTGGAGAGTTGGGATCTGATGTCAAAGAAAGTCAAGGGTTGAGGAAATGAGAATTTGTAAACTTACATCACCCATTTGGGTGGCAGTGGATTTGTTAAACTGAAAATTCATTATCCCTTGAGCATAGTGTCTTGTGTTTTTGCCCATATGATGGGGGTGATGGCTCTTCCCAAAAGGGGAAAGAGCCAGCATATAATGAATATTCACTATGGGTCAGGAACTGGCTATATCTTCTTGAAATCCTATAAAATAGGTATTTTGCCTGCTTGAGAAAAATTCTGGTAGGGGAAGTGACCCAGGTTATACAGTTAGGAAGTGGCGGAGCTGGTTTCAAAATCAAAGCTGTCTGGCTCCAGGGCACTTTGCATTGTGGATTCTGGAAGCTCAGTGCCTGTGCTTGAATTTGGTTCTGTGACTTTATTAGGATGTGTAACTTTGCGAAGCCCTCTGAGTTTTCATTTCTTAAATATGAATACTAAGTTTAGAAATTCCTTAAGAAATTGAAAATAGAACTACCTCTGACCCTGTAATTGTACTACCAATATTTACCCCAAAGATTCAGATGCAGTGAAAAGAAGGGCCATCTGTACTCCAGTGTTCATAGCAGCAATGGCTACAATCACCAAACTGTGGAAAGAGCCAAGGTGCCCTTCAACGGACGAATGGATAAAGAGGATATGGTCCTTATATACAATGGAATATTATGCCTCCATAAGGAAGTATAAATACCCAACTTTTGTATCAACATGGATGGGACTGGAGGAGATTATGCTGAGTGAAATAAGTCAAGCAGAGAGAGTCAATTATCATATGGTTTCACTTACTTGTGAGCATAAGGAATAACATAGAGGACATTAGGAGAAGGAAAGGAAAAGTGAATTGGAGTAAACTGGCAGGGAAGACAAAGCACAAGCAACTGTGGACTCTGAGAAACAAACTGAGGGTTTTGGAGGGGAGGGGGGTGGTAGGTTAGGTGAGCCTGGTGGTGGGTATTAAGGAGGGCATGTATTACATGGAGCACTGGGTGTGGTGCATAAACAATGAATCTTGGAACACTGAAAAAATTAAATTAAATTAAAAAAATACTTCTTGCAACATTTGTAGAGAGATTAAGCAAGGTAATATCTGTAGAGCATATTTCTAGACATTAAATGTGATATATCAGCTGTTGTCCTCATCACCACCATCACCATAATCAGCATCATCTCTACCACCCCTGCCTTCAGTTCATCTGCTTGCCAGTAAGGTAGATCCTTCTGGGCCATGATATAAATGGGTACTTAGAGAATTCCTCTTCACCTGAATGCTCTTTGGAATTTAACAATTGGTCAAGGATGTTGGGTTCATGGCTCAGGACACATGCCGGGTGGGACTGAAAGTAGAGTTGAAACACAACAAAGGGGACCAACGCTATGTGATGGATAAAGAACTCAGCAGGTTAGCTGGGAGGCCACTGTAAGGATTGTCCTGCAAATAGAGTTAATGTTTCTAGGGGGAGATGGTAGCTTAACTCTGCATGTTTGGGCATTCTACCCAGGTGCTGCCAAAACAGACTTAAATTGACTAGATAAGATTTATAGTAATATTTAGAGTACACATCATCGTGTAATAACTAATGTTTTGTGAGCTCTTGCTAAATGTCTCAGAGAATTCTGTGCTAAGCACTTTGTTATCTTATTTAATCTTTGCAACAACCCAGTGTCACAGATATTTTTATTATTTTGATTTCACAGGTGAGGCCATGAGGGCTCACAGTTAAATGTTAAGTATGACCAGTGTTGTCCAGCAAGTAGAAGGAAACGCTGGCATTTGAATCCAGGCTGTCTCCAGATGTATATATCTTTTCTTAACTATCATCATGAATACCTTCTCATCCCTTCACTCTGGGTCTTCTTACCAATCTTGGCTTTATGGTACTTAATTTTGTGGAGGACCTCAAGCACCAGTATTCATTTGTGTTCAGACTCTATTACCCTGAGGCAGATTCTCCAAAGCAAAAGGGAGGAGAGGAGCATTGTCAGATGGAAATATGCTCCTGAGAGCTGAAGTCAGGTTCTGATCTTTATTTTATTTTTTATTTTTATTTTTTATTTTTTCCAATTTATTTATTTTCAGAAAAACATTATTCATTATTTTTTCACCACACCCAGTGCTCCATGCAAGCCGTGCCCTCTATAATACCCACCACCTGGTACCCCAACCTCCCACCCCCCCGCCACTTCAAACCCCTCAGATTGTTTTTCAGAGTCCATAGTCTCTCATGGTTCACCTCCCCTTCCAATTTACCCAAATTCCCTTCTCCTCTCTAACGCCCCTTGTCCTCCATGCTATTTGTTATGCTCCACAAATAAGTGAAACCATATGATAATTGACTCTCTCTGCTTGACTTATTTCACTCAGCATAATCTCTTCCAGTCCCGTCCATGTTGCTACAAAAGTTGGGTATTCATCCTTTCTGATGGAGGCATAATACTCCATAGTGTATATGGACCACATCTTCCTTTTTTGCATGCGGAACATCTTTCTACTTGAAACCAAAGGCTGGCAGGCTCACAAGCTCCTTGCAAGGAAGCCAGGCCAGATTCCTCCTGGAGTGGCTTCATTTCTCTAATGAGAAATAGATTTAATAGTAGCAACTAGAATTTGTTTTAGGACTTTGTTCTAAGAACTAATTAAAACTTCCACTTTGCCTTGAACTAATTTTAGGATCCTTATAATTTTTTTTTATATTTTATTTATTTGACAGAGAGAGAGAGAGAGAGAGAGATCACAAGCAGGCAGAGAGGCAGGCAGAGGAGAAAGCAGGCTCCCTGTTGAGCAGAGAGCCCGATATGGGACTCGATTCCAGGACCCTGGGATCATGACCTGAGCTGAAGGCAGAGGCTTAACCCACTGAGCCACCCAGGCGCCCCTCCTTATAATTTTTTTAAATTAAAGGCTAGAGTGTCCTCAACTATGACATGTTTAGCAACATTTTTGCCTAAATTCTTTCCTTTTTAGAAAAAAAGGTTTTGATTTTCCAGCATCCTTCTCTTTCAGACTTCTAGTATCTCATACACAAGGTTAAAAGGACTCTTAATACCAATTGTACTAAAGGACTAGAGAAAACAATTTATTCCTAACAACTCTGTTTTCCTGGTGTTGACTTTCTAAGAAGGAGAGTTCTGGACCATCCAGTTTTTTCAAATCAGAACTTGGGAAAAAGATTTGAGAATGGGGTTTTCTTGACACTTCCTGATTCAAGAGGCACTCTGGAAGATTTAATTTTTTTTAGGTTAATAGAGAGAGCATGGCAAAGTATTCTGGTTTTTCCAGGACCCACAGCCTCTGCGCATATTGGTTAGGGAGAAAATTGTGGCTGGTTTTCTCATCCATTAGCTGTGTCCGTGTGTATGTATGCATTGTGGGAAGAGTGAGGTGCTCTGGGAAAGGTAGTGTTAGTTGCAATCCTTACAAAGAGATGAATTCTCTACTACAGGAGAATTAACAGGTAGAATTAATAAGTAACATAAGAGGAGGTAATCTGGAGTCTTTGAAGAATGGTTTACATCAGGAAGAATTGCTGGACACCACTAGTAGCGTCCTTCTACTTTCCTTCTACTTGTTGGAGCCTGGGTGCCAATTCCGAGATCTGAGAACTATTTTCCTCCAATCCTTCCTTCTCTCCTTTTTTTTTTTTTTTTTTTGCTATTGTTTATTGGGTTTTTTTTTAACCATCCATCAGAGATTTTGCTAAACCCTTTATGTACATGATCTCATTTAATTTTCATACAAGCTGATGAAGTATGATTGTCATCTCCAATCGACCAACAAGGAAATCAAGGCTTATAAAAATTAAGTAACTTGCCCCAGATCAGACAAAGGGAAAATCAGAGCCAGAATTCAAACCCAGGTTTCTCTGGTTCTAGACCTTGGCCTCTTGGCCACCATGTCACTGCTTCTTCACTAAATGTTTTCTGTTCTTTTTTCCCAGGGACAGGATGAGAACTTCAGTCAATGTTGTGGGGGACTCTTTTGGGGCTGGGATTGTCTATCACCTCTCCAAGTCTGAGCTGGATACTATTGACTCCCAGCATCGAGTGCATGAAGATATTGAAATGACCAAGACTCAGTCCATTTATGATGATGTGAAGAACCACAGGGAAAGCAACTCTAATCAATGTGTCTATGCTGCACACAACTCTGTCATAGTAGATGAGTGCAAGGTACCTTTCCCCTTCATGGATATTGAGACCTGTATATAATAGTGCATGCTCGATTTCCTAAGACAAGCACAAAAAATCCCTGCATGTATTATTGTCACATTTATTTCTCTGAAGGATCATGTAACCCAAGCTTCTGTGAGTCCCAGATCATCTAACTCTGTGTCTAACATACCAGGAAATCATCAGGTCTTACAGTGGGAGAGCCGATCACTTGCTTGGTTTGTCCGTGTGATGTAAAACAGTCATTCTGATGCCCCCTCCCCCAATCCAATGACTCCACAAATGTGATTGGTTTTCTTGAACATTTTGCCAAAGAATTTGTGGTTTCTAAAGCTTTGCTGGATTTAAAATATTCTATTCCTTGAATGAAACACCAAGAGAAATACCCAGAATCGCTTACTTCACATAGCATAACTATTCCTTCTTGCTGTATATTAATTACATATTGGTCAAAAATACACCCACCCAACTTTGTGCAACTATCTTTCCCTTAATTATTTTCATGAGAAGGTGAGTTTTGAACTGGCAGTCATTTTGCTCCAAGAATGGGAGAGCTATTTCAAGTAAAGGACAACCATACTTCAGGACAATTATTCATAGATAACCACGTTTCCTGCAGTGGCAGCCCTATCTTTCCTGAATCATGGATGTTCTGGCCTCTTTCACAAGCTACTGGGTACTAAGTCTTCAAGCTTGATGGGCTCTGTCTAGCCTTCATTGTAACTAACTTGACATTGTCAAAGACAGAGTGTCATGACCAGAGTGAAGCAAACTTGGAGAAACCCTGGCAGGTGAGCAGAGTCAACTCTGTGGGCTGGGTTACTAATATGGTTCCGGGAAGCAACTGAGGGAATCTGTACCCTATACAGATTTCTGATCCTTTTTTGACTCCTGTTGACAAGATCTCATTTAATACTTAATTTCTTCCTGGGTTCCTTCTGGGTCATTCTAAGTATAAACCATGGCTTCTGCTGGACAATTAAGGGTAGCATAGGAGTGATTCTCTTAACTGGACTGTAACATAGATCCAGAAGTCTAATGGACCAGCAACAGTCTTTTGCTCCTCTCCTCTATATCAGGTACAGGAGTGGATGAGCCAAGGCTCTAGTACAAATTAAGGAAGGACTCGCCCATCAAGAGACAACTGTAAAAATTAATTGACTCAATGAAAATGATTCAAATTATTAGAAATTCAGATGTACCTAAAGCACATATTCCATTCTCCTGGAATGTTAGTGTTTCCCACATCTAAATGAACATGCTGGGTTATTCTCCATCAAAATGTTAGTTTGGGCCAACAAGGGTCCACATTCCTGTGGAATGGCTTTATGCTCAATTTAACAAGTATTTATTGTGTGCCTTGTGGGGTTTCCCTTAGCACCTCCATCTTGTTCCTATGATCTCCTCTATTTTCATCATTCATCAAATGTTTATTGGGGGTCCATTATCTGCCAAGTCCTGAAATGGGCATGGAAGGACAGCAAAGCGAATGTATAATTTTGTAGTAAAGGCTTAAACCTCCTTCTGGTCCGTTCTCTGTCTCACTATTTTTAAACAAGATGGGACATCAATGCTTCCTGCCAGTCCCCCACTCCTTCTTGCTTTTCTGTTACCCAGGTGGCTGGAGGAGACAGAGATGAGATGGACTGGTGAGTGGAGCCCTAGCTTCTTGGCATCTTTTTTTTTTTTTTTAAAGATTTTATCTATTTATTTGACAGACAGAGATCACAAGTAGGCAGAGAGGCAGGCAGAGAGAGAGAGAAAGGAGGAAGCAGGTTCCCTGCTGAGCAGAGAGCCCGACGCGGGGCTCGATCCCAGGACCCTGGGATCATGACCCGAGCCAAAGGCAGAGGCTTTAACCCACTGAGCCACCCAGGTGCCCCATGCCCTAGCCTCTTTGAACCCAGCCAGAAAAAGAAAGAAATGTTAAAAAACTCAAAAATCTGCTCTCCCAGCCACTTTGGAAACACAGGCCCCAGTATTCAACCATGATGACAATAACAGGGCCCAACCCTGAGTGCTGCCTGGTGTTCCAGAGGCAACTGAACTTGACCTATGATTCTGGACAGCTCTTGATCTTGTTCATCACTCAAAGGCAACTAAGCACATTCAAGGTCAGAGTGAACAGACCGCTTTCTCCAGGCAGATAGTTTGTTCTTGGCAGTCTTTCTTGACAGTTCACTGAAGGGGAAACAAATTTGCTGCAGCTCTGGTCAAGATGTTAACCGCTTCAAGCATCGTCGCATCCTGTTGGCCTCTTCTATTTTCAAACTCTTGCCTTTGTCACCGTAGTTTGAAGTTGTGCATGAACTTTTACACTTTTATCAGAATAACTGCATGTAGGATGGTCATAGCTTGTTGCATGGTCTTTCTAGAGGAATATAGGGGGCCTTCCGGGGTTCGGAGGAGGAACGCAATGAACAGCTTTTATCTTCACACGCTTGGTTTCGTTTTCTGTCCCTGGCATGTTGTGTGTGTTTCTAACGCATGCGTTTCACTTCCACTCGGGTAAGAAGAAGCTCGGATTTCTTTCAAACATTGCTGCATTTGTCATATTTCCATATCCTAATGCTTCCATAAATCCAGTCTCTCCATTATGTGGAATATCAGTCGTGGGTTTAAGTTTGCACATGACGTTGAGGACAGACAGACAGAAGGTAAGCTAGGAAACGACTTAGAAGTGGAGGGGAACACCTCCTGTTCGGTGTAAGGGTTCAGTTCACTTAGAGCCAGGGAAGCCCTGATACAGACAGGCTGGTGGGGATACCTGATTATGAAATGTCTGCGTTGAAACCATTTAGGTCCACTTGTCACGGATCTCTGGTTTTTAATCCCTTATTTTCTTTTTTCACATTTAAAGCCTGGATAGCGTATCTGGTATAGCGTATCTCGATCTCTGATTTTGCAATTGGGCACGTTTAAACCGACCTGGCCTCCTTGGGACTGAACCTTTCACACGCATGTGTAGAACTAGCTGTCGAGTTCCGGGGGGTTTTCTCTGGTTGTATGGAGTAGCACAAGGACACTGTTTTGTTAAGGGCTGCATTCTTAGATGATGGGTCCGTGTGCAGCTTGACACGCCCCCAACCCTAAAATCAGAGTGGAAGTTTTTCTTCAAACTGCAGACTGTCTCTAGCTCCTCCATACTCCCCAAGGCCAATGTGGACTTTTCAGTATTTACAAATCCATCTTGAAAAGCAAGATGGGCTCCCAATCTGCTGGGAAAGAATGACATTTCAAAGTAGTAAGGAGGTTGTAGAGCGAAGCTTGGATCTGGTGCTCCTCCGTATAACCCGTGGGGGAGGTTTTCTGGTTCACAGCCTGTTAGCTGGATGCTGATGATAATTATTTTCAGGTGACTCTGGCAGCCAATGGAAAGTCCGCTGACGGCGGAGTCGAGGAAGAGCCATGGAAACGTGAAAAATAAGGACATGACTCTCAGCAAAGTTTTGAACAAACTCCCCAGCGTATCTTATGGTAAAAAAGAGAATATAAACAAGCTGTCTTAAAAAGGAAAAAAAAAAAAAAGCATCTATTTCTGTGTTTACTTAATCTGCTAGCCGAGGCTTCAAGGATCTGTCGTGAGTCAGTGATAAGCGCGGTGCGGTGTCTTTGCCAAGTGATGCTTTGTAAATGGCTCATTTTCTCACCTGTGTTATTGTCTGAACGGAGGCGGCTGGAGGAATCCGTTTGAATTGAAGACACGTTCTGGCCAGCTTCCCTTTACTCTCTAAATATAGAGCTGTGGATCCTCTTTTCCCAGGGGACACGACTAAAGCATGTGGTGCATCCTGGGGACTTTGGATAAAGAGCAGACACTCAGTGTGTGATTCCTTCAGGTGTCGTCCCTGCTTCTGCTTTGGTACACACAAGAGATTCTGTTAGAAGCCTCTAGACGTAATCCTCTTGAAATGTCTTAGGGGTGGTCCATGTGTTAATTAAAAGCAAACCCCTGTCTTTAGGAACTCTGAGAATCTACCTTCTGTATACTCTCTCAATTAAATATTTCAAAGAGAATGGTAGTAGGAACCATGCTCTTCAAGGCAGCCAATTATGGAACCCACCGAGTTTCTGCTCTGCCCTATCCAGTCCTGGGAAATCATTACTGAAATTTCAAAGGAGGTCTCGTAATTTGCTCTCAATGATGATAATGGATTAGGATGTAATCTGCCTAGCGCTGCTGTGCATGTGGACAAACGAGAGCACAGCCAACGTCAACTTAAACCAGAGTCAAATGTTCCAATTCAGTTGGCATTCACCTGGTAGAGTGAAATTGAGTGAGATGATTTGATCGATGCTTTACTTTCTTTGTTCCAGCCGTAAAATTCTTTTTTGTATTTCTAACCAAAAAGAAAAAAAAAAAAAGACATTTTTAATTGCAAATTATTTCAGTCACAATCTCATTAACCTAGAAGGCCTAACCACTCTACTCTCCTCACAGGTAGAGAGGACAGTTACGCTGGCTGTGCCGCTTTTAAGACCATCTCTCGATAAAAACAAAACACTGTCCATGATCTAGCACATAGAGAGCTTTCTCTTGTATTCTCTCAAAGCACTTGAATCTAGTTACAGGACACAGTTGAAAGCAGAGTCAATCTGCTTCCCAGTCTTCTGTGTAGCAAGGAACAGGAAACAAACGAGCAAAATCCCAGAAAGGTGACATTCCTATGGCAAAGTCAAGACGGCCTTAAGCCATGAAATGGGAGCAGACGATGGCTCCTCACAACTTCAAGATGGTGTCTTCAAGGCTGTTACGTTTTGAGGAGTCAGTACTGTAAGGGGATTAGCACCGTGCCTTGTAGGCCGTAGGCACCCAACGAATCCCAGTGGTGGATTGTGCACACTAAACTTGCCAGTTTCTCTACTATCCTTTTCTGTTGAATAACTCACAGTATTTTCTGAAGGTTGCAGGCTCTGGGAGATTGCTGGGAACTTGAACCTGAATCACTGAGAAATAAAGTACATTTGACTGACTTCAAGGAGGGTGTAGAAACTTGGTCTACATATAGGAGTCAGGTGGTCATCAGAGATTGGCAGATGGGTGCTGGGTACACATCAAGAGTTGTACTGTCCAAATGCTCTGAGAATAGGTTGTACATAGACATCACGAACCCTTTATTGCCCATTCTTAGTGACTTCTCTTCCAAACCAGACACCTTCGGAACATATGAGAGACATAAGATTCTGATTGCTTTTGTCTCTCAGACCCTCATTATTTTTGGATAAGGACCACTGTTGAGCAGTATTAAGCAGCTTTTTGCCTTTTTTTCTTTTTAGTGTCATTGGTCTTCTTCTTTTACATTATATGGACAGTTAACTGGGTCACCAAGGATGTGTGAAATGCAGTAGTGGACAATAAATACACCCTTTAGAGCTGATACTGTGGGTCAAGGGGACAGGTCCTGGATTTAGCTGTGAAACTCTTATGGATTGTCTTTAAGTGGTGCTCCCAAGAGCTTTGTGATGGAGAAGAGAAGGATCTAGACGAGGCACCAAGGAGTTTGTGGGTTTTGCTCTTTAAGGCCAGCTTAGCACTCGTAAATGCTGACGTGTTTCTCAAAAGAGTGGTCTTGGGATTGTCTCCCCAAGACTCTGCCTCAGTGTCTTCCTGCTTTGCTTTGTCTTCCTAGTTATTCTATAAAATATATAAGGGGACAATGTGTTCAGAAGAAGCAAGGTGTACAGCTTAACAAAACATGTTTTTCTGGTTTTAGACTACCTGTAATACATTTCATGAGAATGTATTTAGGAAATCACTTTCATCTGGAAATTCACATCATATTACAAATGAATAATCTGTTAAAGTCAGGACTAACCCGAAAATCCAGGATGTATGTAGAGCTGACATATGACTGTGATCTCTATTTTTTTAGGTCTTATTCATTCTTCTTATGCCATGCCCACTAGGGCTTCCCTTGGCCAGCAAGAGTGCCATAAACAGGACAAACAGATCCAGAGTATACCTCTAAGAACCCTTTTCTAAATAAGATACCCATAATCTTTCCGTTATGTGCACAGATTTATATTAATAGGTTCACCACAGTTGTAAATGCTTATAACAGTCCATTAATATTTGATGATGCATAAGTTATATATGGACACAGGAGGCCAGATCCACACACTGCATCCCATAAGGTCTATAAGTCAGGGCTTTGGCAACACCATTTTTTGTTACTAACTCATTCACTCTTTTTAGGAATCCAAATCATTTTGAGAAAAAAATCAATTAAACAGACTTTCATCCTCCCCTTTATAATTTTTGCCCACAGCAACCCAAGTAGAATCACCATTTGATTACCAACTACAGTTCAATAAGCCAAATTCAATCAGCAGGAAGAATGGCTTCTCTCTCAAGCTAAAGCTTTACCTTAGGTCTTTGGGAATATGTCTCCCATGCGGAGCATCAAAGAAATCAAGGCAGTTGTCTAGACCACAGAGGTCCAGGTCTTCAGGTAATAAGATCTGAACCACATAGACATCAGATTCAGTTCTTTATTTCCTGCTGGGTGTGGAAACACAGGCTGTAGTCTTATTGCCTGAAGAAGTTACCTTGTCCCGTAAAAGACAAGTATTCACTTCTCCTCTGCAATATTGGTTGGCTGAAAGAAAGGGTGCCAAATGCCTCAGTCTTGGATACAGACTTGTGGAAACTGAAAAAGGCTTAGGGGAAATTCAATTTATAGGGATATGTATTCCCGGTAGGAAATCTGAGGAATCCCAATGACTGAGTAGAGGGCCTCAGGCCACTTCCAACCTTGCATGGAGAAGTATGTCACTTGCAAGTGTATTTAGTCAAGAAAACCTTTCAGGGTTGGGTAACTCATCTACCTGCTCCCTGAAAGGAAATCCAGTCCTTCCATGTTTTTGCAAATACCACACTTCCTTTTATTCCCAAAAGCAAACACTATGACAATATTTTACTTTTGTCAGAATCAAGGAATCTATCTGTACTATAGTTTCCCATGAAATACAGCAGTAAGTCTGAACAAGTACACTAATGCTCAGAGAGAATTTTTCTATGGTTCAGACCCTTAATGGGAAGGTCTTCGTACCTCTTGCTTGGCTTGATGGCCAAAAGTGCTCAGCAGTTATACCCAATGGAGGTGGCTCTTCTTCCCTGCTCTTTGATTCTTGGGGCCATACAGTTGTCTAGGTTGCTGTTTTGCCTTTCTTGTTCTCCAAATAAATTCATCCCTAGGCAAGCAAAAGGACCAAGCAGATTTTTTTTCAGTTGTCGTAATACCCACTTGGACTATTAGGGTCACGCTAAGTGTCTTCTTCATCCCCTTCACCTACTTCACCCATCCCCCCACCCACCTTGCCTCTGGCAACCGGCAGTTTGCTCTCTCTATTTTTTCATTTTGTCTTTTTATCTTTGCTCCTTTGTTTTGTTTTTTAAATTCCCCATATGAGTGAAGTCATATGGTATTTGTCTCTGACCAGCTTATTTCACTTAACTTTATATCCCCTCTGAGAACCTAAAAAGAGTAAGTTTAAGCAAATAAGCTGAAGGAATCCTAAAGTGAGAGTTTTGTAAATCTAGTTACCAGAAATGAGTGGCCTCAGGATCTCTGGTACTTTCTGGCTGAAATCTAGAATAAGGGCCATCGAGTGCCAACCCAGGCAGACACCATAGGCAGATTGTTCTCTTTAGGTGAAACGAGTCCAAAGCTGCTCATGCTATAGCTTCCCATGGTCTTCCCAAAAGGAAAACCCATGTTCCCACTCTTCTTCCTCCTTTCTCATTGCACCTGTCATTGTTGCTGCTTGAGAGACCATTTAGTAAAACACCACATGCGTTAGGGCAAGGGTTGATTCTAGAAAAGATGACAAGGAATCTTTTTTGAGTACTATCTCATTTCATAGCAGAACACAGTGAATTCACATGATGACACAGGGAGGATGAGAAATAATGCCGTTGGATACAAGAACCGTTTGACTTAGACTCTGCCAATGTTGAGCTGTGTAACTTAGACAAGTCACTTGATGCCCAAGCCTCATTCTGTCCCATACTTAAAACAAAGTGGTTGGATTAAGCAATTAAAACCCTCTTGGGGCCCTAAGAATCCATGATATTATGATCTCTGCTTGAATTTCTTTTTTCATAAGAGGCTTACTACTGTGAAGTATGACCTGCTTATATTCTAAGTCAGAGTGCCCCACAATACAGAATAATCAATTTGGATTTTTTTTTGTCCCCTTGGGACGATATTAAATTCAAGTCTTTCTCTTCCTTTGATGTTTTCCAACAAGCTTGGAAGATGGCCATGTTAATCTGTAGTTTGGTTTTCTGGGATACAAACAGACATCCTTTGACAAAATGGCCCTTGGCCTCACTCACTGTCTTAGGAGAAGTAGCCATTCAGCTCAAAGAAGACAGTTGCCAGGGAAGCAGGAGGAGCGTAGCGCCTCCCTTAGGGGCTGAGAATGTTCCTGCTGTAGTAACAGAACCCACTCTGAGCCCAAAGCACACTGTTTTCTGCACACCATCCTAACTGCCAACCCACTATGGGACTTTGGGAACCTTTGGCAAATAAACTTGAACACTCTTAGGAGATTTGGTGCAAGACTTACACACTAATACCTTCCCTCCCTGCCCACACGCAGATGCACATAGCGAGCATAGGCTAAGCCTGGGCTAAGTCCCTTCTCTGCATGAATATTTGAATTCATTTTCAAATGGTCCTCTTGGTTTGTTTTCATCGTGGGCATCCTGTCCCAGCTAGAGAAGCTCTATCTTACAAGAGTGGAGTTGGGCTGGTTTCTACGGTAGATACAAGGCACGGTCTGTCTGCAAGGTGCCGGCCACCAGCACGGATTTGGAACACCCTCTTGCACTTTGTGGTATGGCTGCAATGGCCCCCTGCTTTTGTCCTTGCCCTGTGCCCATGCTTCTGCTAAATATGGAATAGGTTTGGTATTTACTTGGTTGCCAAAGAAGCCCAATTCTTTAGATTTGGGGTAGCAAGACATAAATGTAGGACAGAAAGGACTGGGCCAGGTTTTTGTTGTTTGGTTTTCGAGTGCAGAAGGCCTGAGGCAAAGGCAGCAAGACAAAGGCTAATTCTCCACTGACCCATGGAAGAACCTGTAGACAAGCAAGAGAAGCCCGCACATTCTTACTTGATTCACTCAACTTATTATTAAATTATTACTCATGGTTTTGTTCATTTGTTTGTTTTGTTTTTCCCTATGTCCAGCCTGGCTTCACCTTCCTACCTCCAGACCAAGTATCTATTTTGAGATTTTTAAAGTCCTTCTGATTGTCACACAGGGCCCTTTTGTGCTGAGACTAAACCCTGCTACAGAAACAGACCCCACTGTTTTGCAGAGTCAACACATGACTTAGAGCATGGGTCATCACAGGTCTCCAGTCTCTCCGGAGACACCCCCGATCCCTGGTGAGTGTTGGAACATAACAGCTGACCGTGACCCTTGTCATTCCTGGTGGAGATGGGAATGATGCTGTCAGGGCCTTGCTCCCTCTGGGGCTCTGCTTCTCTCCATGGCATCCATTCAGCCTGCCTAGAAATGGCCATTGCCTATGGTAGGAGAGAATTGCACGCACTCACCAAGAAAGCTGGTCTAGCACAGCTCTGAGGTTTCTCGTGCACGCAGCGAATCCTCTGAGAAGTGTGATCGGAAAGCTGGCCCACTGGTTGCTTACTTACTACTCCAGGAGAGTAATTGTCCTTACTAGGAACTCAACCTTGGGCATCCAGATCTTTCCATAAATCACCTTAACTTCCTCTCTTCTTCCTCCTCCCCCTGGGGAACCTCAGCATTGCATTCCCATGTTGCACAACACAGATCAGATTATCTGGTCGTTCTAGAGATTTGTATATAAAAGACTACTTTTGTGAGGATTTTTGTATATTGTTTTTCTATTTGTTTTCTACGGCTTAAGGAGAGAGCTGGCAAACTGTGAATCTAATTTGATCTTGCTGCCAGCAGATACATTTTGGCTTCCTGGTAAGAACCGACGTTACCAGGGACAACCCATTGCCCTGTGATCAGTATCACACCCAGCGAAATCCCTCCAGCCCTGTGTTACATTCTTTTTTAAACAAATCCCTAGACGTCTTTGCTATTATTTATAAAGAGCATGAGGAAATGTATTTATAGTCCTGGATATTATATGTTTAATATTGATTTAGCCTTTAATAATGTTATAGGTTTGTATCTATTCTTCATAAATCACAGAGAGCTCAGTGTAGACTGAATTAATCTATTTCGTATCTGTAATTTTGCAGACAGATATTTTCTTATGGTATTTTCTATATAACCACATAGGTAGAATTATAACTAATTAGAGCACAAGACATTTCTACGGCAACTCAGAGCCTATCAGTTGTTTCCTGAGCATATAACCGCGTTCAAAAAATTTAAGAATGCTGTCCTTCACGCCGCAATGAACAAAATGACCATAAAGAACGAGGAATCACTTCATTCTCTTAGCTGGTTAAGATACGCATTTAAACAATCAGTCTTTTAAACTTGAGGAATGGTGCTAATTCCTTGTTTTTCCAGCTAAGCATTCAAATTTCACCAAAGTAAGAAGACGAAAAATAAGGTGATGAACGTGGGATCATTTCTGTATCAGAACTTCCCCTGCCTCCCCCCAACCATTTATGTCAAAATTGGCTTTGGAAAACCTTGAGTAGAGAGCTTGAGGATGAGTGCTAGGAAGCAACTCGGGACAGATTTGTTGCAGTTCATGCTTGCCAAGCAAATTGCTAGTAAATGTCAAACTGTTATGTGAATTGAGCACATATTTTTAAGAAAAAGGTTATTAGTACTAGCTATGAAGCAATACCCTTAATCACTGGGGCTGGAGGTGGGAGCTTAGAGTCACACTGAAATAGTTTAGAAGGAGCCCAGGTAGATTCTGTCCTCAGGTTAATAACGATCTATGTAATTCCCCCAAAAGGCAAATCGATAGCCACTGCGAAGACCAGGGGGTCTTCCTTCTGCCAAACACACTTTCTGATACGGTCGTAGCGCTAGTATTTTTGCCATGTTTAGAGAAGATAGTCAATTCCATAGAAAGTGTACTGGTATGTATTTGAAACCGTTCCTCATTCAGCAAACAGATGAGAAGTGCCCTCAACTGGCAATGATTGTATCTGTGATTTTCGAGTCCAGAGAGCTGTTCAAGGCATGAAGTTCTTGTGTGTCTACAGTAACACTTGGTTCGTGCATGAAGAACAGTGCCTGTGCACTTTGTGTAGCTATAATGTAGGTATCTATGTGTAATTTCAGTGAAATGGTGTATAGATGTATTTTAATTTAATTTAAATGTTATTTTTAGCTTTTCATCTAAATGCGGTAGGCATGTTGATTGGGTGTTTTGGAAAACCCTACTTTTCCCTCTTAGATAACTAGTGAAGCACTTCTCCTCTTTTAAAATGTGATCTAGGGGTACGTATCAGTGACGAACTTCTCTATGAATCCTTTGTACCAATGATTGTGTGAAAGTCTGGGCATCCAGCATCTTTGTGAATACGCAATTCCGAGCAAGGGAGGGTTGGGTGTGTGTCATGATTCTTAGTGAAAGGTCATCAGACATCTGTCTAATGCATGGCAAATACAGTTGCGGAGCTTCTGATGATCTAGGCCTAAGTCAGGGTAGAATGAGGACACTTATCTATAGCCCTCCTTTGCTTGGTGGATTGGACTCAAGAAAGATAAAAAGTTAGCCTGCTTATGTGCATGCTCACATCCTGTCCTTAGGTAAAGGTATGCCTCTCTGGTTGCCAGATACTGATCAGGATGCTCATGACTTAGAGGTTCTGAAGAACCTTGTCCCCCTTTGTTTCTCGAGTCATGTTAACTAACTGCCATGTAGGCAAAACCTCATAGAAGCACAGTTCTTGTAGTAAACTGTACAGACGTAGAAAGAGCACTAGAGGCCCAAGAATGGTCAGCACAGAACTTCAGGGTTACAAAAAGACAACGGATGAGGCACAGATCCCACAGATGTGAAGGAAGTATGACCTCTCCCTTGTAGGCTCCGTGTGCATGTTTTGAGTGATTGGAGATGAGATAACTAATGCAAATATCCACTTGCCTCCTAAAACACACATTCTGTCTCATGATCACTACCTGGAATGCTGTAGCATCGACAGTTCCCATCACCCCTTTCTCCTCCCCAAGAACAGAGGAAAATGGCCATGCACAGTTGGGATCATCGAGTGCCTCTGTCTTTCACAAAAAGGAGGGGAAGCCTGCACAATCCCATGAGGGCACAAAGCACATTAATTTTCAGTGGCTTCTCCAGTGATTGGAGTGAGGGGGTACAGATGGCAGAACAGACACATTTTTCTGGAAAATGTGGCCTCTTTAACTCCTGTCAGATTCCAGGTGGAAACCCTACTGAAGAAAAGCCAGCCTTTAGGTAGGGTTTCCTCAGAAGATTCTTGTGTGTCCAGAATGAAAGATAAGAATAACTGTTTCCCTCAACTTCACCGTCCCCATTGGTCTAAAGTCATGTAGCCCAGAGCACTGATAGCACATTTGTGTTTAAAGACTAATGAATGAAAACAGATAAAAATTTCAACTAATTTTGGGGATATTTCTTCAATATGGTACTAGGAAATGCCTCATTGGCAAAGCACATCTGGGGTAGTTGAGATCTTTTGTTTTCACCTTGAGCTTTCTTACCATGTGGACTGATTACTGTTAACATTTCATGTGTAAAATAACTGGATATTCTTTATATACTGGAAGCAATCTGTGAATCCAATATTTCACTAAGTGTTTTAACTTTTGTGTATATATATCTCATCAATAAATGTGCATTCTGATTTCTCTTGGTCGTTGGCTCTCCTTCAGTTCCCATTTTAAACTAGCGTGGGTTCCATAGTGGGGGAGGGGGTCTTTCCAGAAGTGTTTCTTCTGGAAAAACTGTGGACTGAAAAGTGCAGTGTCCAAAAGAATACTTTCCAGAATGCCTAGGTATCTAATGGAGTCATGTCATACCTAAAGTTAGTGAAGTGGACAAAAATGGGATGTAATCCAAATTTTCCCTGTGAATCACTTGGGCTATCTCCCAAATCTTGGGGTTTGATCCAAGGTTTATTTCTCAGTTACGTGAAATGCCCATCACAAGTTGCCTCAGGGACTCTGTTGCGTACCATCTTTGCTGAGGGAGTCTGAGAGAGACTTCATATCCATATTTCTGCAGGTGCCAAATTCAGAAGATACTGAACGTGTCAATGTTACCCTGAGTCTTAAAGCTTCCTCCCACATTTCATGGACCTCACTTGTGTTCATAGTTCAATGACCAGAGGAAGTCACAGGGCTCTACCTAACCTCAAGGGGTCAGGGAAATGCAACCATACCAGGAAGAACACTGGAAATAGTTGGTGAATAGCTCTTGTGACTATCAGGCCAAAAGAGTCCTTAAATCATTCATAAAGGCTAAAATATGAACATATCATCTTTCAGTAAGTCCAACTGCACATTTTTTCTCTAGTGCTGGAAAAATCATTGCTATGAAGGTGAGTAGCAAGCATTTGTCAGTCATGTCGTAGAAATAAAATGCATGGTCTTCAAAAGTAAGACCGGGCTCAGCGTAATGAGATTCTCACACAATGAAAGGTATATGATGCACATCATATATATATATATATATGAATGGAGGCCCAGCAAGAGAATGGCAGGTTGTTTTGACACATGGGGCACCAGAATACTGAATAGAATGGCTTAGATTAATAGAATTTTCTCTCTCATTCTTTTTTGGGGGGATGAAAGCAAGCAAATATTTTAAATGAGTGAAATAGATAGATGGGATACACCACAATTCTTTTGAATGTCAGCGATTTCTTTAAACTGCTCATGAAAATGGACATTTGTTTTTAAGACACACTTTTCCTTCTTCCCTGGGAATCAAATATATCTCATATCACAGCCATCTTCAGAATGTTATTAAAATTTTATTTACAGAAAATATGCTTGTCAGTAAGTTTCTGGGTGGCCATTTTAAGACCGATTATATGTGATTATTGTAATTAATAATTATAATTATTACTCATTAATATTATTTTGGGGGTGAAAATAGAAGGATGAATAATGGACTCAGGGTTACAAGACATGAGTTCTTTTTCTTTTTTTTTAAAGACATGAGTTCTGATCTCCATATAGTCACTAAAGAGTTGAGTAAACATGGTCAAGTCCCTTTGCAATTTGGAAGTATTTTGGCATATTTAAAATTAGGAGTTTAGATGAGATCATTTCTAAGCTTTTGAACTCTGAAATTTACCTGTCATCCTGGCTGACAGGTAAATTTATGTATATATGTAACTACATCATGTATGTATGCATACTTCTATCAAAGTGATAATGCCACGTGACCTAGAAGCACAGGAAGACATTACCATGTGCGAGAACTACAGCATCACCAATGATTTCCCTTGACCTTGGTGGTCCTCCCTATCCCTGTGATCTTCACTACCCAGGGGAAACTGACCCCTAGGAGCTGTGTTTATCATTCCCCTGCTTTGAAAAAATGATTTGATCTCACAGGTATGTGTGCCTGGACAAGCTTTGCTTATTTTAAACCTTAGAAAAAGGGCTACATGTAGTCTTTTTGGACCTGTCTCTTTGTTACCTAATGTTGGGTTTTTGTGTTCATCCATGTCGTTACAAGTAGCTGTGGTTCATTCATTGTCACTGCTGTATAATGATACCAGGTGGCAAATATGCCACATTTTGGTTACTCGTTTTCCTGCCAGTGGAGATTTGCCTCATTTGCAGTTGTTTTTGTGTGTCAGACAGCGCTGCTGTGAACATTCTTGTATATGTCCTTGATGTATAACCCAGGAGGCTTTGACATATGGGCTCCTAGATACAAAAAAAAAAAAAAAAAGTGTGTGTGCATATGTGAGAGAGAGAGAGAGAGAGAGACTGGAAAATACCTATTAAAATCTTTTACATGTCCATGGCTCCTTCAGTGGGCCCACGTGTGGACCACCACTGGACCCCCTGCTATTCCATGCACTGTTGGCTGATTAATGAAGCCCATGTCACTAGTGAGAATACTGAGGCAAGTGAAACCAGAACATTTTTAGGAGGTGTGAATTTAAGTTTAAACTGAAGCAGGTCACCTGGGTGGCTCAGTTGGCTGAGTGTCTGTCTGCCTTTGGGTCAGGTCATGATCTTGGGGTCCTGGAATTGAGCCCCACATCAGCTTCCTGCTCAGTGGGGAGTCCGCTTCTCCCTCAGCACCTCCCCCTCTCATGCTCTCTCTCTTTCTCCCTCAAATAAATAAATACAGTCTTTTTTAAAAGGTGAAAGCTGAAGCGTTCTTTCCTCAGACTCACATGGTCCAGCCTTTAACACAGCTCCAACGTCAGCTAGACAGGACCCACCAGATCTTTCCTCTCTTCTTTACCCACAATGCAGTGGGCCCAGCAAGCTCCGCCAGATGTTAGCAGGCTGTTTGCTATGATGCCAACCATTGTTTGAGAGAAGTTACAGGAAGTCACGGGAAAACTCCCCACCTGCCCCTCAAACTGTTAGCAGCCCCTGGAGCCTCATACTGTGGTCCCACAATGGTGAACTGTGGAACCATAAGGGGCAGTGCGTCTGAAAAGGGCGGCTGCGTGGCTGCCACCCAAGGCCCCAAACCTTGGCACCTCTTCTTCTGGGCACAGTGACCTAAAACAGGAAGCCAGGACTTTCTACTTCAAAGAGCCACAGGTGAGAGAAGGTTCAGGCACCTCCAGGAAAGCTTTCATGAGGACAGGAAGGCATGGGTGGAGATGCCCACATGTTTGACGTGGGCTGTGCAAGAGCAGAAGAATGTGGAGTCCCTGGGAAAAAGGCAGATTTTTTAGCTTAGTACTTTTCTTCCTGGTAGTTTTTAAGGTTCAGTTCATTCATCCTCCCACTGAGGCAGGGAGAGGCAAGAGTTAATTCCTGTGTCACTGTGAGAAAAACTGAGCCAGAATCAGGCTTCAACTCAGGAGTGTTGGTTGGGTCCGTGTCGCTTGTCCAAAAAGAGTGTGAAGAGCGTAAAACCATCCAATGTAAATACCATTCTTGCTCACAAACATCGAAAAGCAACAACTTTAAATGCTTATGAATTCCATAAATCAGACAAATAAATTGTTACTCTGTCCCTTTCCCCCTCCCCTATCCATGCTCTTTCTTTATCAGGTCAGAATAAATACACAAAACCCCAAGATCTATTTTGGTTGGTGATTCAGGGTAATCAGAAGTTAGCCTTCCAAATATTGTCTGGAAAAATCTAGTGGCCTCCAGTGAAGGAAAAAAGGGCAAATATAGAACTACAGTCATCTGTGGTAGACTCCTTTTGTTGCATGACTTGGTTCTCCTGGAATTCTCCAACGGCCTCTGTCACTTCTCAGATGTTTTCCAGGCCTGGACAGCATGCTGCTCATGGGAGGAGGGGCCCTGGAATTTCCAAATTGCCTTCATCTGAGTGAAAAGTTCAGATGGAATGCAGTTTCCCTTCTCCAGTTGCTTTTCTTCTCATCTCAAACTTTCCCCTCATCTTGGTGAAGAAGAGAGAGGCCATGCCAGACTGTAAGGCCAGAAAGGACCTTAGGACCTTAGAGGGCGAGTATTTGAAGGCTAGCCATGCCTTTCTCAGATGAGGAAAATGGCCCCCTCATTTAAAATGAACTAGAGGTAAATGCAATGACAACCCAAGGTTAAATCCTCGTTCTGTACCTCTTCTAGCTCTGGTCCGTGGATTGTTTGCTGCCCCTTCTTCATCTGTGGAACGGGGCTAACCCTGCCCATGAAATAGGAGATCTGATGAGAGGACAACCACAAACTAGTTGGCACAGCACTTGATCCATTAATGATAGCCATCACCACCATCATATGCATCATCTTCATCGTCACTATTGCCACCCTTAGCATTATCAATAATAACTCCTAATGGCTAAGCTGTAAGAAACCATGCTTCCTCTTTCTGAATCTGGCCCCTTTTCAACCATATCACATGGACACAAGCATTTAACCCAGAACTCAGAGCTCATCTTCCAAACATCTGAGCTCTGTTGATAGACCATGACCTCCCCTGACCCGGGCTTTATTCCTTTACTCAGAATTTTCTTGAGGATAATCATCCTTTACTTCTAGAGAAGCTTCATGACATCATGAGACGGTACTGCCTGGTGTTCCAGAAGACCTTCTAATACTTTCTTTTGTTACTTACCAAAGCTATGATCTCTAGCAAACACCCTAGATTTTTTTCAGGGAAAGGAAGTCTCAACCTGGCTAAAGAGGCCTCTCATCGGGACAAGAGCCTGTGATGGCTTTTCCAATGGGAAACAGGACATCCAGGAATAAGTGAATTCTTTCTTTACTGGAAAAGCCCCTCAGGGAGTCCCTAGCTCACAACATTGTGTATACTGGTAGAGCCTAGTGTCATGAGAAAGGCCATTTCTGTGGAATGTGCCCAACTCAGCAGCACCCTACAAAACTCCCTTGGCTGGGTCTATTCTCAGCAGTTTTCTTCCCATCACCCCTTTCTCCTTTGCCTTGTCTTTTTCCACAAATGATGTTTGCCTTCTCCCCCAACAGTTTCAAGAACACAACCTGGAGCCTTTTGGAGCCTTTTGATTTGGGGAGCTCATCCATCGCCATGCTAGAATCATCTCAACATAGTGGCCCTCTATACTTTTCAGCAGCTTCGAGGCATGACCATATCTTAGGAGCTTGCTATTTATGATTGACCATAGCTACTGTCTGAGGTGGGATCCCTAGAAGCAGAACCTGAGACAGGATTCAAATTTCCACGATTTTTCTGAGGGAGTACTTTTCACAAAACCTTATAAAGAACTGAAGGAAACAGGAAAGGGAAGAGAAAGAATGGAGCAAGAAGATAGTGTCAGGAAAAGTCTGAGTTGTCCTTTAAGGGGACTTTGAGTACCCAGATCCCTCAGTCATTGGCTGCAGGCTACTTGTGGAAGGGGAGAATAGTCTCCAGGATGAGGCAGCTCCCATCTGCTGAGAACCATTTTCTAGAGAGGGGAGTGGCTGTGAGTTGTTAGTTGTCAACACAGCAGTTAGGGGATGGATGCACCAACCCAAGAAAGGGATCTGAACTGAGAACCAACAGCATCATCTAAAACTTTCATCCCACGCATGCCTACCATGTGGCAGGCTCCTGTGTACTTCAGCTCATATGGTTCCCACAACAATTCTGTGAGGTAGGTAGGTGTTATCAACATCCCCCTCCCCCTCATTTTACAGATAATACCACTGATGTTCAGAAACATACATCTAAAGAAAAAGCTGTCCTGGAGGTATTTCTAGTTCCAATGCCTTTCATATAATGGCTCTGTTTTCTCAAATAACCCAACAGAGTCTACTGCTATGTTATGAATGTTTTATGGCGTTTGAATCTCTATGCTCCGCATAGTACTCCTTGGTGTCTAATCTTGAAGCCCAGTCATGCATTCAAACGAGATTGGCCATGCTTGTCATCCCGTATGGTCCTGCATCACCTACTTAGTTGCCCTCTGCAGTCATGAAACCCACATTTGGAAAAGAGGAGGTCTCCAAGGATGCCCAAAGCCCCAAGCTGCATCCATACGAGTTGGCCCAGCTGGTCAGAACAGATTATTCTCTTCCTTAAAGTGTTTGCTAAGTCTGCAGGACAGTGAGTGCCATCTTGAGTGTGAACTCCAATCAGCTGAGAGTGAGGGAGACTCTTGGGCACTCTCTGTGCTCGCTAGGAAAGAATGACATTGATTATCAATGACTGCAAAGAAATTGGGAAGAGGGAGAGATCCCTGTCTGTCTTCTCTCTGCCATTCTTGATTGTATGGGTCAGGATGAGTTGTAGGGCAATGGTATCAGCAAGATGAGCTTATTATGGGCTCACAGCATAGTTGCATCATGGGTCTGCAGGGGTCATTCTCCTCTGTGTACTTTCCCAGGAACCCTACATTGATAAACCAGCTATGACCTTAAAGAGGTTTGTTGCCATGCTGGAGGGAAGACAGCTCTAGGGAGGTTCTCACACAATTAAAGGTCACCTCAGCTCACAACTCATTGGCCAGAATGAGCCACATGGTCCCATGCAGCTTCCAGGGAGAGTGAAATGCAATCCTGCCTCCCTCCATTCTCAGGATAGAGGAGATCCAGAAACACTCGTGCCAATAAGTTACCGTAGTCTCCAGTCACCCAATACTTCGTGCAAAATGTACTCAGAGCCCCTCCCCCAAGAGGGCCTACACAAAGTCTCATCCATTCACGGCATCAAGCTCAAAGTCCAGGATCTCAGAGTGTCACGTGGAAGTTACTATATACAGTTTAGAGGTGGCTCTTGTTGCCCCAGAAATCGGTGAAAATAAAATGCAAGTTCTCTGTAACCCCACCCCAACCCTCCCCTCCATCCCTCACATACAGATGCTCCAGTGGCTGAATAGGGACAGTTTAATTACCATAACATACTCCCATCTGGAAAGGGGACAAATGAAAGATTGAGTCACTAAGTCATAGCATTCAGAAATCCTGCTGGGCAGACATTAGAGGGCCCCCTTCACTTCGCATAAGGGACATTTCTTGATTAGGACCTAATCTGGCTTCCTGGGAGGGCTTCCCCAACTCCTCCCTTCTCCCCACCCACCATGACATTTCATTCCACCCTCAGAAGACCCTCCTTCTCCATCACACTCCGTTGCCTCATGTGAGGAGAGCAGATAGGAAGTATGTCTCTTGCAGCAACAGCGTCTGCTTTCTGTTCATAGAAAGTTAGGGTTAAGGGCTCCTTTTAATTCTCCATCAGGTACAGAGTTTTCTAGTTGAAGTCCACAGTGTCTTGGGCAACTTGACTCTTAAAATCTTCACCAGCTTTATAAGTTTGACACTACTCAGCCTCACATGCCAAGAGCCACACCCTCAGCCCTCCTAGAAACACATCCTTTTCTCGTAATTGTGGGGACCTTGAGCCAATCAGGCTTGAGGCAGAGAGCTCTGTCTTTAGATTTCTTGTTCTCTGAGCTATTTTTTTTTTTTTTTAAAGAATAAAAGGATATGCTGGATGGCCTCATTAGCTCCTGCAGCGGTTTTAGCAATTGATAGGATGACTATGTCCTCAAATCGATTTTGTTTCTGAGACTGAGTTAGGGCATAACACGTCTATTTTATCTTTTATTTTTGGATTTCAGAAGTAGTTGTCTTTTTCGGCTCTACAAATGTTCACATTTCTAGAATCTCGAAGTAATGAAAATATTTGAGGTTGTGACAGCACACTGACCACTTGGGGTCTCTGAGTGTGGTGATGAAGCCTGTCAGGATCTGTGATGGCCACACAGCAGGAGGGAGAGATCAACTTTGTCATCTGTGGCCACAGAAAATTTGCAGTTGTCTGTACTGCAAACAATCACCTGATATATTAGAGAAACGTATCTCCTACTCTGGGGTTTCAGCTTAGATGTTTTCTCTTTGTGGCAGCCTCATTTGGAGGCAAAATTAAACCCTCCTTATGAGCCAGTTACTACCTGATGATGGCAATGGAAAGGATATATGTTTGTCCGTCCTGAGGAAAGGGAACTCAATCACCAGAGAGGCTTCTGAAGGCAGGCTGGAGGAAAAGACAACACATATCAAAGTCGTCTCGGCTGACACAATCTAAGAGTATCATTTTTCTAAGGTCGAGGTGTGGAGAGTTTAGAAATTACTCTTTTCAAAAAAAAGAAAGAAAGAAAGAAAGAAATTACTCTTTTCTGAACCAATTTCAAATTAGGGGTGAGGGTTTTTTTTTCTAAACAGCTGTGTTACTGAAAGCTAAATGATGAAAAAAAAATAACCCAAACTGATATAATATCTTTATTTCTGCCCCCACGGAATGGGTTTCCAGCTGTCATCTGAAGAGATGAGTCAGGAAGATGGACTTTTTCCTTGGTCCAGCCGGAGTCTTGCTGTGGGGAAAAGCTCACGCTTCCTAGTGGGGGACCCACTGACTCCATTTCACAGATGAAGAAACTGAGGCCCAAATATGTTAAGTAAGGGGCCCTCAGGCATAGTATCTATTCAGTTGTTGGGTATCGGGAAGGGAAAGATATCCCACCTCTATTTTTCTCTTGGTATTTAGAGGCTAGGAGGCAGATTAAGTTTATAAGGACACTGCCATCAAGGCTTCCCTTGCCCAGTTCCACCACCAGACACAGCTGCCACGTTCCCACAGCTGTGAACCTGTCTCCACTTCTTACTTATCTGTGTGCTGTGTGCTCAAGATTACAAGTCCTGGGGGTCCTTTGGACCAAGCTCGTCTAGCTCAAGTTCAAGTCATGCTTTTGTGCTCCTCAGTGCCACTCTGTCCACTTGCTTAGTCAGGACCCAGGCATCTCCTACGGGACATGGGTTCTGCGGAAACTCCTCTCTGAGACACTCCCTTGGCACCCCCACTGGCTTCCAGCTTTCCACACTGGTGAGACCAGGAATCCTGCCACCATTTGTGAGCCGTCTTCCCAAATCTGCTGAACTCTCTTTTTCTATTAATGTGCTTTCTTTCCATGCTTTTTGTGTTTGTAGATCTATACTCTTCCAATACATTGGCTATCATTTGAACAGGTCTTAGGAAGGAATATACATAAATGAAAAAGAGACATAAATGAGTCTTAGGAAGGAATACACATAAACGTTGACTCAAACCGAAAATCTGAGATGGAAGATCCGTTCTCGAATGGAGCCATTGTGCATGCTGCACCCCCTCCCAGCGGGCGGGGCCAAGCCCCACTACACTGACTCGAATAGATCCCTTGTTTAGATAGGGCATCGTGGAAGAAACTCTAAGGTGCACCGTCGCCCACTAGCTGGCCAGCTTCCCTTTGACATCTTGGTGACATCATGCTAACCCTTTAGCAGCCTGCCTGGCTGCTAATCCCAGCTTAATGCTAGGTAGTGACTTGCTTTGGAAGTAATCAGATATCATTTTCTTAGGCAGATATTCTGGAAAAGCTTCCAAAATATAACCAGTGAATCTGGTTCCTCTTTTTCTCTCATATAAGATGTGCCTCTTTCTATGATTCATGTGGGTCTTTAATCAGCATATATCATTATGCACCTACTGTATGCCAGAGTGCTCCTCTAGGTGCAGAGGCCACTGCTGGAAACACGAGGCTTACTAAGAAGGTTATACAACCAGCTCCCGATTATCTGAAAGTCTTACACAATTATAAGAATGGAGTGGGAGAGGGAGATGAAATATTGTGGACTTGATCTACCTTCCTGTTTCCTTGTTTCATATTTTAGTTTAAATTCTAGTTAGTTTACATATAGTATAATATTGATTTCGGGAGAACTGATCTACCATCCTTACTCCCAAACCATATAAGCCGGTGTGTGTGTGTGTGTGTGTGTGTGAGAGAGAGAGAGAGAGAGAGAGAGAGAGACAGACAGACAGACAGACAGAAAGAATTTCATTCTGGGGTGGGCAATATGAAATGCAACTTTCTAAGATTTTCTCTTTATCTCTCTTCATTCCTATTCCTTATCTCTCCGCCATGAACCCCATCTATTTCTGATATCCCCACAATCTTTTCTTCTGGTACCTGACAGCTCTGCCCACAGAAAAAATCAAATCTCTGCCCCTTTCAGGTCTAATTCTCTCAGCGTTCCCAACCTTCCCTGTTGGATGTCAATTGATTTTCTCCTGCAAGCTATAATTGCGCCACAGGGAATGGTGGGCTCTGTCTCCATGTCCTCTGCATTCTCCAGAAATGAGCCTTTGTCTCTGAAAACTGGAGGAATGGAAGGAAAAACTTGGTGAGAAATTGCCACCCTGGGTGGTGGCTGGATTTCCCCTCGATTACCCAAAATCAAACATATCTCATCACTTCCGGGCTTGATTTCCTTCAGAAACTCCTGTCCTGACCTAAATAACAAATACCATTTTCTCCATTCATCTTGACAGTTCTCTTAGCAGAATGAATACCCTGGACTTAATATGCCTGAGGAATATTTGCACCTGCCTTACCACTAGTGTAATTTACCAGACACCTTACTCTTACTGGACAACAAAGAACATCTTATTCAAATCATGTTTCCCTAAATTCTAGGAGCAGGAAGAAATCAGTTTATCCAATTGGACTGATATGTCTTGAAATTCAACTCATTTGTGTAGCTGGTTACCAAACTTAGAGGATACTTTTTGGGAGAGAAAATATTTCCAGCTTAAAACTTAAGGGAATAAAGAATTTTACAGAAAATACATGTTTGGCTATCTATTTACCTTTTTCTAGAAATGGAGTAGATCATTCATTTTGTACTTTTTAAAAGATTTTATTTATTTATTTGCCAGAGATAGAGAGAGAGTGCACACAAGCTGGGGGAGCAGCAGGCAGAGGGAGAGGGAGAAGCAGACTCCTGGCTTAGCAGTTCTGAGCCCAACTCAGAACTTGATCCCAGGACCCTGAGATCATGACCTGAGCCAAAGGCAGATACTTAAACAACTGAGTCACCCAGGCATCCCTCATTTTGTATTTTTTAAAAGATTTATTTATTTATTTCAGAGAGACGAGAGAGGAAGAGAGAGAGCAAGCTTGAACTGGAGGAGAGGGAGAGAGAGAAACTTCAAGCAGACTCCTAGTCCAGCTTGCAGCCTGACTCAGGGCTTGATCCCACGACTCTGAGATCATGACCTGAGCCGAAGTCAAGAGCTGGTGCTCAACTGACTGAGCCACCCAGGTGCCTCTAACTTTGTATTTTTTATGTTAAATTCTTTTTAAGGAAAAATAAAAGGCTCCAAATAATCCAATCTCTTCTTTGAGTAGCCCTGGATTCTTCTAGTGAATCCATTTAGCCAAAGGGATAATTCCAAATCAAATAGAGACAAAATCTGGTATAGAGTTGAACTCATCCCCAAACACCAAACAGCTTAATATGTGCTGCGTTTAGAACCAACTAATGGACATAAACCGTTTTAAAGTCCCAGATGATTTTGAAACTCATTTGAAACTCATCAACACTGAAGCCAGCCCTCTCTAGGAGCTGTCACGAAAATCATTCCCGTTAAAAGGATCGGTGTGTTGGAGCAGAAGCAGTATGGTGTAGCGGCTCAGAGGCAGCCCCGGCTCTGTGCTGTTCATGTTGGCATCCTGTCTCTGCCACTTCCTGAGTGACTATACTCCCTGTGTCTTAGCTTCCCCATCTGTCAAATAAAGATAATAAAGTACTTTATTCCATGTGGATCTCCTGAGTCTTGTTTTAGTTTTCCAATTGTAGCATATGGTTATGGAACGCTCTGGGTCAGGCTTTGCTCTAAAGCCCAAGATGTTGATTAGTTTAGTTTGATAACTCTATGGACTGTGTTCTATCATTTCTTTAACCATAGAGAGGTTAAATCAATTAATTGGGTTACTGAGCTCAGCAGGTTTTAAATAGTCTCTGGAAAGTAACAAGTGTCTAGTCAATGTCCACTATCGCAGATGGCCACCCTCCTCTCCATCCCCATGCCCCGCCTCCGCCCCATCATGGAAGGTACTACAACACTTGTTTGTGTCTCTCAGGCAAAGGTGTATAGCCCAGTACACAGCATGGTTTTCAGCACATAGAAGGTATTTGGTATTACGATTAAAGGGCTAGTAATTAATATTTCCTTCTCTTTATGATCTTTTGAATCCTTTTCAAAACACAAGGTATTGGGCACCTGGGTGGCTCAGTGGTTGAGCGATCAGGTCATGATCCTAGAGTCCTGGGATCGAGACCTGCACCAGGCTCCCAACTCCACGGGGAGTCTGCTCCTCCCTCTGACTTTCTCCCCTCTCATGCTCTCTCTCACTGTCCCTCTCAAATAAATAAAATCTTAAAAAAACAAAAACAAAAACCACAAGTATTGATTAAAAAGAGAAAATGTGGACCACCCATGTACCCTGATCCTTTGTCCCACCCTAAAGGCAACCCAGTCCACTCCCACTCTACACTAAGATTTTAGTGCAAGGACATCTTTCAGCCTCTTCTTTTGGGTTTTACTTGGAGGAGCCAGGGACCAAAGTCAGGTGGCAGGATCCAACTTCTCCATGGACCAGAGGAATGTTCTGGAATGTCCACTAGGGGGCACATTATCAACGGGCCAGAGAAGGCCAACAAGCTGGTTAAATAACAGGGAAAGAACAATTTCTCAAAGGACATGAACCTAGATGGGAAAATTCCCATTGATCCCATCCTTGGCTTGCCAGGTGAACATGCAGAACTATTCCTGATTGGGTTTTACATAACGCTCGAAATTGTGCCGGAGGAGAAAGTGATCTTCAACAGAGGGTCAGGGAGTTGAGAGATGTCCTCTTGAGAGATGTCACAGCCCGGTGCTGCCCTGAGACAGAGTCCAGTGACTCTGCCCCCTAGGCTAGACCATGTGGGTGATGCAGATGCTGGGTCCCAGCACCCAGGGAGACTGGCTTAAGGGGGTGGAACAGCAGGCAGGCCAAGTGTGGCCAACCCAACCTGCACTGGACTCAGCAGCCAGCCAGCCTCACTGGGAATTAGAGGAGAGACGCTGTCCGTATTGGGACTCATGGGGGATTCTCTCTCTGCCGAATACAGAAAGGCCTTATTAAATGAGCACTAACTTGCTTTTACTACCTTTGTTCAGGTCTTGAACTTCTCAAATTCCTCTTACTTCTATTCCTCTTACTTCTATTCTTGTCCTTCCGATAGCTTTTCCTGCCTTTTCTTTCTTCATTCCTTAATGAGATTTAAAGAACCTTGGAGGAGGAGAAAACAAAAGGTACCGTTGTTTTTGAACTCTAGTAACCTTGCTTGAAGTTTGAATTGCCTGTAAGCCTTTACAGCTGAAAACCTGTCTCTCCACTTCTCCATAGGAGGGTTCCCAGTGTGGGCTAGGTCTTGGGAGTGAGGCCCCTAGAATTCCAACCCCATCTCCTCTCTCTCCTCGTCCAAAAGCTGAAAAAAAAAAAAAAGGCCCCATTTTGGTGGGGTCTTCGTGTAGTAAGATGTTGGCAATAATAAGCATGAATGCTCCACCCTTCCTCGGAAAACAGGAGGGAGAACCTCTTTTCCTTTCTAAGGGGTATTTGGGAATCTCAGAGTGGGATGGTTTTTAGGACTCCACTTCTTGCAAGGGTGGGAGGGGCTCAGAAATTCTTAGAATACCTATGACATCCCCCGCACCATGGTTCAGATTCTATGTGGGTCCCTACTACATGTTCCCATGAGAAAAAATGTTGAAGATGGGAGGGAAAAGGGGGAAAAAAACCCGTGTACATCTGTTGTACCCCACGCATTTTTACATATATGATCTCATTTAATCGATCATCTGTCTTTCTGGTAGTAATGATGGTTCCCATTTTACAGATGAGGAAACCGAGGCTCAGAGCCATTCAAAAACTCATATAACGGCACATAGGGAGTAAGGGATAGGGTTAGATTTGTACTCAGAATTTTCTTTTAAAGACAGCCATTTTCTAATTCAACTTGAGCTGCCTTTCCTGAGGTTCTTGCCATTCTTCTGTAGGGAGTGAGGAAAGAGGAAGTGGTTTGGACTAGACTTCTGGAAAACAGTGGTCATCACATGATGAGGCAAACAGTCTGGAAGCCTGAGGGGGTAGGTTGAGGGGGCGGGTTATGGGGAGCCCTGACGGGCAAGCTACCGGTGTTGAAGCCCAGATGTCAACACGGGCAAGAAATGGGGCTGGAGGCTGGAGAACTGGTTATTGAGAAAGAAGGACGGCTCAGCCAGACTTCCTGCTCCCCTGACCCTTTGCCAGGCAGCATGGCAGAAATCATATTGACATAGGACCTGCTTCTCTCCCTTCCAATAAACACAGCATCTATGAGGTTGTTTACAGTTTCCGAAGTTAATTCTATCACCAATGTGGCCTAAATTGTGAGTGTACCTTCACCTACTCATTCCCAAGCCCTTCCTGTGGTTTCTGGAAGCCTCCTTCAGTCCCACCAGACCCAGAGAATGAGGGCACGCTGACCTGGTTTGCAGCCTTCAGAGCTGACCTCTTAACTTGGACAAGTTCAATTTACCAAACTTTAGACTACAGGCAGCAAAGTATGGGAGGTCAGAGGCTCTGGACAGAGCTGAGCTCCGTTCCAGGCTCTACCCCTTTCTACGTGTGTATCTTAGGGACAATAATTAACTCCTCTTCACCCCCAGGTGCCTCATCTGTTAAAAATAGGACGCGAATTCTCCTTCCTGGGTTAATAGGAACGACTCAGAGGAGTGTGACTCCAGGAATCTGTAAGCACTCCGTAGAGGGCTGTTGGGGCCATTATTGATCTCGGCCTTCCGATGTGCACTCGAGATCCAGAGCCGAATCCTGCCCTCAAGCTTGCTCCCTTGTGGAAAAGACAGGCCCAGGAGCCAATTAATTAGGTGGCACAGTAAGACGTGTGTTGATGACACCCAGACAAGGTATAGGGGTGGCACTGGGAGAGGAAGGGGCTTGGCCTGGGGAGGGATGTGGTGAGGCAACTTTCTGGAAATCTTGATCCAAGCTGTGGGTGAAACCACCAATTTGGTTAATCCACAGCCACAGCTTGAATGGCCAAGATTTCTTCAAGGGATGCCTGCTACTCTGCTTGCTGGACTCCTTGCTCTTTAGCCTGGCTTTGGAAGCAAAGATTTTGCTGTGAAAATAGACGAGCCTTGGAGCCCAAAATATTCTGGTTCCAGGCATCCTAAATTAAGAGCTTAAAAGCTGATTAGAGCTCTGGAAACCAGAGAGGATGGTGAAGAGAGAGGGTAAGTGCCTACTGTGTGCATAAGGGACATGAATTGATATTCACTTAGGAATCAGTATTTTTGAGGACCTGATGGAGGCCAGACCCTGCCAGGTGTTATGACCTCATTTAATCCTCAGAGTGGCCCTGTCGAATTTTCATGGTCCTTCTTTTACGGATAAGAAAATGAAGTCTCCAAGTATTTAGGATGTGTGGACAGGGTTGAAGTTAGCCGACAGAGTCAGTCTTAAAACCCAGGTTTGTCTGATTTCGAAGCCCATGCTCCTTCTACTGTATTGGATAATCTCATGAATGTAGATTCACACAGGACGCTGCTTCTTCCTTTTCCAATAAACACGGCATTTATGAAGTTGTTTACAGTTTTCTAAATTAATGCTCTAGCCAACATGGCCGAGAGAGTGCGTGTACTTAAGCGTAAACATGAGATGTGCCTCCAAGCACCAAAGCAACTTTCAACATATCACTCAAGGACCTATTACACTAATGACCCCGATCATTGGCTCCTTGTAACCACACTTTTTGCAATGTCACTTTGCAGCTCCTCCCATTCAGAGATGAAACCTGTTTCCCACCTTTCAAGTCGGGCTGCCCTTGTCCTCTGTCTGGTCAATAGAACATGGTGGATTGATGGAGATCCAGTTCCTGGTCTAGGCCTCAAGAAGCCTTATGGGCATCTATTGTCACTTGGATTGCCGCCAAGGCTCAATCAGGCAGCTGGGGCATGTGAGGGACACACAGGCGGAGACCACCCTCCTATCTTCCCAGCCATGTCAGATGAAGCCATCAGAGATTCTAGTTGACCTGTTGTTAACCACAGACACATGTGTGAGTATAATCACAGCCAGCTGAGCTCTTCCTGGGTCAGCAGCTACACCCAGTCAATGGGGAGACTCCTGAGAAATAATAAATGTTTGCTGTTTTAAGTTACTGCATTTTTAAAGTGGTTTTTAATGCATCGATAGCTAACTGCTAGAACCAAAAATTTAATTTTCTTCTTAATTAGAGCTCTATTCATTTACTGTCAGTACTTCAGTTTGGACGGATTGGTCCCTGTGCAGCTGCCATCTTGGGATCTCCCCTTGTCATCATTGTAGGAATTCCCTTTACTTTGCTCTCTGAGTCCCATGCCCTCCTCTTTCTCAGTTAACTCCCTTGTTTTGATGGAGTACATCCTGTGGGAGTTGCCTGAAAATGGGTGGATAGGTTTGGAGACAATGCATATTTGAAATGCCTTCATGCTACCCTTTCTCCTAATTTGTGGTTTAGCTAAATTCAAGTTCCAACTGGGAACTATTTCTCTCAGAAATTTGAGGGCACTGTTTCATGGCCTTCTATGTGGCTCTTGAGAAATCTCATTCTATTCTGATTCTTAATCCTCTGTATTATCAATCTTCCCTTCAATATAATAATCATTGAATTATATTGAATAATCTCTTTGCCTCGATTGTGATGAATTTTTAAGATGATGTGCTTTAATGTGGATCCGTTTTCACCCGTTGTGCCAAGCACTCACCTGGTTGTTTTAGTCTAGATATTTGTGTTCTTCAGTTCTGGGAAACCTTCTTGATTTATTCTTGAATGAATCCTCTTCATTTACTCTTCCTGCAACTCCTATTATTCACAAGGTAGATTTCCTAGAAAGGTTCTCTACTTTTATCTTTTCTCCTCTGTTTCCTTTGCTTTGTTTTTTTCTCTCTTTTCTGGGATATTTCTTTAGTATTATTTTTCCAAATCTTCTATTGAGTTTATTTTTCAATTTGTGGTTTGGAGTTTAAATTTTATTTATTTTTAAAAGATTGTACTTATTTTTGAGAGACAGAGAGAAAGCATGAGCAGGGAGGGAGGGAGATAGAGGAAGAAGCAGACTCCCTGCTTAGCAGGGGACCTGATGCAGGGGCTCCATCCCAGGACCCTGAAGACAGACACTTAACCGACTGAACTACCCTGGCACCCCTAAAGTTTAAATTTTAAAGAGCTCCTTTTTTGTAGGTGTTCCCTCAATGTTCCTTTTCATATTAGCGTTGTGTTCTTGTTTCATTGATATATGATCTCCTCTTATCTTAAGGTGGCTATTTATGATGTTTTTTTAAAGTTTTCCTCTCTGTGAATCATCTCCACTTCTGATGTGTAAGAGGGAGCCAAAGGAAGCTAAGAGCTCTGTGTCCCTGGTGGGGGTTGAGATGTGATCTTCATGACAGCTTGGTTTGCTGGGCCATTTCCTTGGCAGAACTCTCATGTTACTATCTTCAGAGTTTTCTCTCAGTCTTATCAGACTCCCCAGAAAGACTGAACTTCTGCCTGATGGATACATGCTTGGCTGCTGGCACTCTGGAAGCCAGGCTGGGGGGAGAAGGCAAGGGAGTCTCAACATTCCTTATGTATGTTTTTACTTCTCGGGATGGTATTTCTAATGTCAGTGGGATACACCTTGTTGCCCCTCATAGACCTTCTGCTTTGCCCTCTTCAGAGAATGGATTTCTGGTCATTGGTTGGGATTCAGAAAGAACAGACTTTTAGCTACCTGGAGTGAAGAGGGAGATCTGGGGTTCTAACTGCATCTTAAATAGACCTCAAAGCCATCCTCCTATTTTTAGCCCCATCTTCTTCAGCACATCCCAGAGGTAGCTAATGCTGCCAATTTCTGAGCCGTTCATGGGGGTTCTGCATCACACATGAAATTGACCTGTCTTAACTTCCCCAGTGCTGGCTTAGGATTCAGCTTCTCCAGATTTGCTGTTACCAATGAACTGTCACTCTCCAGCTTCAAATTTTTGTTCCTATTGTCTCTTCTTCCATTCTCTTTGATCCCCCTGGTTTACTTGGGATATCTCTTTATTGTCTTTTCAGAGGTTTGCATGAGAGAATGGAGGTGAGTATGTTTACTCTTCTCTCTCTGCGTGGGAGTCCAGTAGTACTTGGTTTTTAAAGAACTAACGCTTCAAGATGTCTTATTTAGTCTGAGCTATGTAGACCATACATTTGCTAGAGAGAATTAAACTTTCTCCCAAAGAAGACTGACCCTCAAGTGGTAGAAGTCCATGTGATTTTTTTTTTTTTAAGAGAAAATGAGAGTAAGGTTTCAGACACTTCACAGACTTTTAACCTTGTGGTTCTAAATTACTGAGATAGCCAGATCACCACAGCTCTGCCCCTCCAAGGCTTCCATTCTCTTTAAATCAGAGACTCTCGAGTCCATTTCCTTTAGCCTTTTAATAGTAGCCTTTTGGTATTTTTCCAATAAGTACTTTCAACAGGGCAATACACATATCATGCTTTCCTCAGTACTACTGGTCCATCAGTAAGTATACAAAAATCAGGGGAAGGGTGTGCTGTGACAAATCAAAGTAACAATGGTCACTGTACATGCACGAACAATGCGTTATTCTTTGAAAACTCAACAAAAGTGATTTATAGAAAGGCATACCTATTACATAAAGGTAAACGGGCCACGTTATTTTTATTCTTAAGTACAACATGTAACATTTCTAGAGAATTCAGAGTTCATTTCTCCCACTCCTCGGCTGTACTAGTGTTGAATGAACACTGGCTATGGAATCAGTTCTTGGCATCATGGTCTCAATATAAAACTCTGAGAGGTTCTGCTGGAGAATTCCATTCTGCTAGACCAGAATCTACAAAATATCGATATGAAAGAGTCTCTTGCCCCCCCCCTTTTTTTTCACGCAGTGCTAATTTAAAGACAACCCTCAGGAGTCACAAAAGATTTACAATTGTAGGAAAAATTGCATCTTAAACTCTCAGCTTACTGGAATTACATCATTATTTCAAATGGAAGAGAATACCTCCTATTCCATGAACTCAGGGCAATATTGGAGGGATATTACATTCAAGGGCTGGATGCTCTGGACCTCTCTCATTCCTGTCTGAGAACACAGAGGTATATCCAAGTGTGGACTACAACAGTAATAAAAGGAAAGATCGTATGAAATTCTAAAATAAAATAGAAAACAATCACCTATCTCAGACTGTTTATTGGAAATCTCTAGAAAAAGAAAACCATCCCTAACTGTGAGACTTGTAAGACTATCCACGACCCTGAAAGGAATCTGGGGACAGATCAAACCTGGCATAGCCCTCCTGAAACAAACCCTAGAGTGGCTAAAGAGCCAGAGTGAGGGTGTCTGCAGCAGACCAGGAAAGCTCTTGGAAAGCAGGGAGCACGTGGACATAGCAGCCATGAAGGGGAGGGGCTAGATGTCCTTTTCTTTTCTATCCACTTGAAAATAAAGAGAAACCCGGACAGCTGGATATGGAACTGGCTGAGGAAGTTCACAGAAGGAAGTTTTCAAAGATCATGATTGAGAGGTGGTCATGAGGATGGATAGGGGAGAACAGAAATTGGAAAGGACTACAGAAAGTAGGCCCCTTTTTAAAAAATAGTTCCTTCCTAATCACCCCATGGATAAGACCAGCCCTGACTAATGTGGGACTCATTTTCTTCTCCTCCTCCTCCTCCTTCTTCTTCTTTTCCTCCTCCTCTATCTCTCTTCCTCTTCAGTCTTAGCAAACCTATCAGTTTAGGCACAGATGACTTTTTGTGGGGGCATAAGGAAAAGGTCTCGTTTTATAAGAGTCCTTACTTTATAGATTCTGTTTCTTCTATTACAAATCATCTTTGGAAGTTCCAGGACCAATGGGACTTCTGAACTAAGGAATAAAGACCGAGGACTTGCCAAGCAAGGCATAAAGCCATTATTCTCTCATTTGGTCATAAACCTCCCTATCTGCTGCCGAGACTCCAATGGCGGGCAGCCCTGTAACCTTCTGAGGGACTTCCCAGGTACTTAACTTACCCTAAGTAGCAGGGGACAGCTGGCTTGTTAAAGTATAAACAAATACAGTCATAAAAACACTCAAACAGGATCTACACAGCTGCCCCCCTCCTCCCCAATCTGTGGCAACTGGCTGGCTACGGTCTATGCTCTCTTTCATTTCCATTGGCTTCTCTTTTTATTACAAGAGGTCAAAAGATTCTCCCATAATGTTTTTGGGCATGACTTAGCAGGGTCAGCATCTATGAAATGGGCCGCCACAAATGGTAGCTCATGCGATGTAATGTGGCTTTTCAGAGCCTTACTGGGCGGAGAACTGGTAGCCATTCTCATGTAAAAGCGGCTGAGGCTCCTCCCCCTCGCAGTTCTGGGGCTAGGAGGGAACAAAGTCTTTGGAGAGTCAGAGATAAAATAGTGCTGTCTTCCTTGATTCTCTTTGGGATTTGGTTGAGCGACCCGGAATGGGGGCTTAGTGGCTCCGAGATGAAGACTTTCGAGAAGGGCCTTCTCATATCTTCCTGATGAGTTTTTGGGAACCAGACTTGGCTGGTGAAAAAAAGTGAAGGATCACAGCACCAAGGGTTAAGGTGGAAGAAGTACAGATGTTTATTATGAATCAGCTTGAACCCTTTATGCCTCTGACAAAGTAACAAAAAAAAAAAAAATCATACTAATCAAAGGACCTCCAGGGTTTAATATTTCAAAAACACAGATAAATAGCTTCCTACAGATAAATAGCTTCACCTTTTGGGTATTTCCCAGAAGCACATGATAAATTTCCAGGGGTTCTGTAGAAGGGGCTTTGTAACCAGTACATTCTGACCCCTAGGCCCCTGGAAAGAAATGCCCAGGGACGGGCTGCGGTGGGGGGGTGGTGGGGATGTGGACTGATTCAAATATCCTCCCAGGGACCAACCCCTCTTAGCTCTGGGGGACATCTATAGCAGGTGGCTGCTGCCTGGGAGGAGTGGAGGGATGGCTGGGATCAAGAAGACGTATTTGTGGCTTTTGTTAGAAGCCATCCAGAGCACTCCCTACGGGGTGGAGGCTTCTAGGTGGGAACTGGAACACTCAAATTCCTGCAGATTATCAGTTGGGTCCTTATTTCAGAAAGCAATGCTGTTTTTATAAACTCGACCTGACTTTAAAAAACAAAATGCAAAAAACCAAAAAGGAGTAGAAAATTTTATACTAAAAAAAAATCCCCAAATGAAACAATCAGTAGCACGTCACATCTGTGAAGTGTCCCAGCTCCTTCTTAAGGTGATGTCTCCAAGTACTATTTCTTTCCAAGGTCACCACGGCATGGGTGTTACACCCCAATCTTCATGTCCACGTTCTGCAGGTTCCGCGTCTCGTCAGCTGTCATAAACTGATCGGGGGTCTCCGAGGGCTCCTTGTTCACCAAGTGCACCATCTCCTGAGACTTGCTGGCCTCTCCGTTGATTCCGCTTGGCTTCCTGTCCCCCACCGCTCCATTGCCATTATTAATCACCAGCTTCTTCTTCTGCCCACACCTAATGATTGAGAAAAAAAGCACATGAGAAGGCGCTCTGATGACACAGATCATCATTGTCACCACCACCGCCAAGGTCATCACGACAGGTTTGGATGGTCCGACAGCATTTTTCATCCGACCGACGGTTAACCCTCCAAAGTGAGTCCCTGAACCAGCAGCAAAAGCATCACCTGTGAACTTGTTAGAAATGCACATTCTCAGCCTGACCCCAGAGGTACCGAGTAGGAGAAGTCTCGGAGTGGGTTTAATCTCTGCTTTTACAAGCCTGCAAGGGGGTTCCGATGCACAGCTGAGTTTGAGAAACTGTAGTCCCAACTCAGGAACGCCAGGGCTAGTATTGTACTCCAAAAATTCAGTAAGTTGCCCCCGTTTATTTGGCAAGTAATAAAAGAATTGGGATTCAAGCCTTTTGGTGTCTGACTCCTAAGTTCTAATTCTCCTTCCTCATCCTAGGCGATGGCAATGTTTGCCTTTTTTAGGCACTTCAGCAGTTCCTGCAGACTTAGATAAACCATGAACATGAGGACTATAAATCATTCTGATTTGTGTATTCAACCAAGTGCCCTGACTTCCTCTCCCAGTGGACATTTTGTTGGCTTTATCAGGGTTCTGACTGCATAGCCTGAGAAAAATGAAACATTATTCTGGACATGTAAGGCTGTATTGATTTTCATCAGCTAACATTGGGTAACTTCCATAACTCTGCACATAGGAGGCTTAATTAACTATGTAAGGAAAGCTCTTCACCGTTACTGCAAGGGTTCTCAGTAACATTGTTCAAGATTAGAGCTCAGGAGGTCTTCTATGGGAGAGCATGACCTTGATGGTATCTCGGGGTCATAGCTGTGGCACTGTCTTGCCCCACTCAGCCTGATGCAATGCTTCCTCTGTCCCATCCCAGGCCTACGGCTGCACATCTAGAAGTCAGATTGCTTAACAGAAGCAAAGCCGCAGAGCCTCATGGCAACAAGGAGGTGGGGAAGGGGGAAATGGGCTAGCATTTATTGGACACCTCCTGACTGTAAGGCACTTGACATATAATTTCATGAAATCCGCAGAATAATCACGCAACGCAGCTGTTATTCTAGTTACACAGCAGTGGAAACTGAGGTCTGGGGATGTTTGATAACTAGCTTGAGGTCACACAGCTAGTAAGACAGAGTCAATATTCAAATCTACGCCTTTATGACCAGAAGCCTGGGCTCTGCCCAGCTCTATTCATGCTGCCAGCCATCTGGAGATTTGGAAACAGTGTGAAGTCGGAATTGTTCACTTTGCCGCTGGATATTTGGAGTTGTAGAAACAAAGCCTCTATTATTCATGATTATGGGCCATTCCCTTTAGAATTGCCAAGGCCATAAACTTTAATCTCTTATTTGGGGAAGCAGAAATTATACCTCCTCAATGGGAGGTAGATCCTGTCCCCGCTGGCATGATGCTTGAGGAGGGGTTGGGGGGGTTGCTTGAACTTTGGAGCATGTCCGTGGAGCTGGGACTATGGGTGCAGTCCGCACAGTTGGGGGTAGGGGCTGGGAAGGCTTGGGTTTTGAGAACTTCTTGCTGTGTGGCCTGGAGCAACTCATTCAACCTCTCGGACTCGCAGGTTTCTTATCCATAAAATCAGGTGGGCAAGAGTACCAGTCTCATGGGATTGTGGAAAGCCCTTGAAACACAGCCCAGCACTGACACAGGAGTGTAACTGCAATTACCACGTGTTGCTCTTTCTCAGGGGGATGGGGCAGCCAAGGCCTTGGAGAAGCACTTAGGACAGGATCTGGAACACAGTGAATGTTCGAGAAACGCTGGCTGTAGTTCATAGAACCAGAGCCATATGAGTTGGGATTTGCTTGTGTTCTGGCTGCTCCCAACCAGTCATTATATTTCCTATGAAGATGGCCCAGAAGGCTGAAGGCAGAAGTCTGCTTGTATTTTTTCAAGTTCTCCAGTGGGTATCTCAGGTGTTCTTTGGAGGGAAGGTGTCTTACTAAAGCAATTCCCATTTGCTGACCTAAGGGATAGTTTAGAAGTTGAATGGCACATTGTAGGAAAGTGATTCATAATCACAAAAAATGTTGGTGCATGGGTGAGGGGTAGGGACTCTTGCTATTTTGTCTAATAAAGCTGATTTTATTTAATTATTTTTTAAGATTTTATTTATTTATTTGACAGAGGGATAGATAGAGAACACAAGCAGGGGGAAAGGAAAAGGGAGAGGGAGAGGAAGAAGCAGGCTTCCTGCTGAGCACGGAGCCCCATGCGGGGCTTGATCCTAGGACCTTGGGGTCATGACCTGAGCCAAAGGCTTAACGACTGAGCCACCCAGGTACCCCATAAGGAAAGCTGATTTTAAAAGTGGATAACGTTGAACCCATGGGGCACCGAAATACTGTGCTTGGGTTTGTCCTGCCCCCATTTCCTTTTGGATTTCTGTGTCTGTGCTCTGAGCTTCTTCAGGACAGGATGAGTCCCATAAATAACTAGTTCAATAATTTTGCTCCAGGCACTAGTAAGTCCGTCCGTCTGTCTGTCTGTTCTTTTTGTTTTTTTAATTTTTTTTTAAGGTTTTATTTATTTATTTGACAGAGAGAAATCACAAGTAGGCAGAGAGGCAGACAGAGAGAGAGAGAGGGAAGCAGGCTCCCTGCTGAGCAGAGAGCCCGATGCGGGACTCGAGATCCCAAGACCCTGAGATCATGACCTGAGCCGAAGGCAGCGGCTTAACCCACTGAGCCACCCAGGCGCCCTGTCTGTCTGTTCTTAATTCCTTTTTTTTTTTACTTATTATATCACTGTCTTATTAGAAAAGGTAATAACCCAGGAACAGCCTGATGGAAGAGATGCACAGGGCGAGGGCCGAGGAAAGGGTGCGGAGTGGCCCCGTCCCTGTAAGGTCACCGGCCTCCCTGAAGCTCCCCATGGTCACCAGGTCAGAAGCGTTAATAAGTACCTTTTAAAAGACAAGTTATAATTTTTTTTCATTCTTTTTAGTTACAGAACTTTCAGAGAGAACACAAGAGCTGAGGGGACTTCAGAGGTCGCCCAGCCAACCTCTTCATTATGTAAAACCAGAGACAGAGTCCAAGAAGCCAAGGGTATCATCTGAGGCTACATGAGTTACGGCAATAAACAGAGTATCTGCAACTTAGACTTTCAGACTCTAAGGGCAGAAGGAGATCTCTAGCAAACTGTACCCCTTCTTCAGCTCCTTTCTCCTCAAATCTCAGGCATCAGTCAGCTGAGCAGTGGAAGGAGCCATGAGGGGGTCTCAAAGGTCTCCAGAGTGGGCAGCCTGGGTGGGGCAAGAAACCAGGTGGCACACATTTGGGGCATGGAGGAATTTATCCTGAAGGTTTGGGGGAGAAACTTAACAAGGGCTCTTCTGTCTTCTGCCACCCCAATACTCCTTAAAGATACTTAAGAGATTTATTTTTCATTGTGTCTGAGCTGTGCCACCCAACATGGCAGCCACTAGCCACGGGCCACTATTCAAATTTAAACCAATTAGAACGGAAGAGAGTTAAAAAGTCACCTCCTCAGTCAAACTAGCCACATTTCAAGTGCCTAGGATCCACAGGTGGTTGTGCATTAGTGCAGATGTGGAACATTTGCATCATCGATGAAAGTTCTATAGGACAACTTTGTTCTGGAGGACAGAACAAGGTTGGGTGAACAAGGCAGTGAACTTGACTGTAGCTGAAGAGAGAAGGAAGGCGGCTAAACCATGGAGCTTTACAGAAGGGACTTACCAAGCAGAGGGGGGACGACTGCCCTCTGGGAAGCGGCAGCACAGAAAAGATGACTATTCCCCATTAGACTGACAGCTGGTGAAGGCCTTTTCTGCATAGCCATATAGTGACACCCTTGAATCATTCCAGCTTTGTGAAATCTCCTCTTGTAAGGTCCTCACATCCCCCCCCTCCACCTTCATACAAATCAGATCACATCCTTACGGCAGAGGCACTTAACCCCTCTTGGGCCTCATCTGATACCTACCAACCCAACTGACCCCTAAGATAATTGTCTGCTCTTAAGGAAATGGAATGAAGTAGGATTTTTACTGGAAAGTGGAAAATCAAGGACTCTGGTTACGAACAGCAAGGGAAGATGATGTGGGGCGTGACGGGGATGGGAAAAGCTAAAGAAACAACAGGACCCCTCCATCCGCATCTTTACGATGCATGACTCACGGGTCACTTTGTCCTGGAAGCCCGTGGGCAAGTTTTGCCCATCAACTTCAGTAACTGCTTTTCCCTTTCGTCTTTTAACCAAAGTTCATACACCAGGGCCCAGCACATAGTATGTTCTCAGAAAGATCAGCTGAGTCAGATCCAGCAAGTAGGCTGGGATGGCATCTTTTCCGTGTTTCATCTTTTCTCCCTCACCAGTGCAGATCGTAGGAGCCGCTCAAAAGATGTTTGCTGGATAAACGGAAGTCTGCCTTGGGTCCTTATTTTCCATCAAACTTTCTTTGATGAAAATAGGATTCTGGATCTCTCTAAAATGTAATGTTCAAAGCAAAAAGGCCCCAGCCTTTTAAGAGGATTAGAAATGGGCTTTCGGCTTTAGAAATGCAGCGCACATGAAGGGGCCCAGGGAGCCGTTAACCACCCAGTCGCTGTGTGGCAAATCTGTTTCCGATTATCAAATCAGGACATGGTGATTTACGGCATCCAAGCAGCTGCTTTCCCTGTGAGATACTCGCTGTGCCGGTCCGCGTGTCCCTGTTTGCCTGTTGCTAGGGTGACGGCTGGTGTTGGGATGGGGCGGGGGTGCGGGGGGAAGGCAGCCGTGGGGCCCCTTTCTGCGACTGACAGGCTGGGGAGCTCCGTGGGAGCTAACCAGCCCCACTGGGCAGACTCCAGCTGCTCTCGGGGACAGCTGAGATGCTTCTCGGAGGAGTCTCCCACTTGGACAGCGTCTAGGGCCAATGTTTCTATGGCGACGTGTGCAAACCTTATGGACAGTGCATGTGAGCAGAGGGGGGTGCAGTCTAGGCCCTGGAACAAAAGGACTCATTTCCAACAACAGGAAATTCATCTTTAATTGGGCAAAAGTAATCTAAGAGAAAACAAGAAGGCTGAGGGAAAGTATAAAGACGCTTTGTAAGGGCTCCCTCAAGTCACGTTATTTAAATTCAGCAAACAAATTCTCTTTCCATTTAGTCATAAGAGCCTCCTGAGAGGTCTTTCAGATTTCCTTTTCCAGTTTTTGTTCCTTTTACAGTTGGCTATCATGAGTAATTTTTTTTATCATTTTTTATCAATGATCATTTTTTAATCAATTTATCAATGATAAAAAATTACTTCTTTTTATCATTCTCTCAAAGGTACAGATAACAACAGCTATTTGACTTTAAGATAGAACTTTTATTAACTTGTACCAGCAGGAAGTGACATCATCTAGTTTCCTCAGATAACCAGTAACCTCAGAGATACTGCACATGCACTGCACATGGCCACACAATTAGCTGTTGCTTTCCAAAAGCCAACAAGAAAGATTCTAGCATGTTCTCCGGGTCCTCTCCTCAATCAAGAACCCCTTCTGGCCTGTTAGATGATCTGGTGATACAATAAAGGGAGCCCTCCTTGGAAATACAATTCTTTTATCTCATCAGAAGCAAGCTCCAGGGACATTTATAAAAGGTGGAATATTACTCTGCATATGCTCAGAGGAAGACAGGGCACATTTAGAGCCCTGGAAATTGAGACTCACACTTTGGAGAGCCCTGTCAAAATTCATGTTGCTAGAATGAAGTTTTTCCTTCATTTCAATAAGGTGGTATTATGTCTGAGACTAACACAGCTCAGTCAGGTACAGGCACTATTTAAATGACTTCCAACATGATAGGTCTTCGTTGGGGTGAAGAGAGAGAGGGACCTCTGAGCATATGACAACAGCTCACATGCTGTTTGATCGTCTTTATTCAGACTTTTCGAAGGAAAATTCTTCATCATTTCATAGACCTCTTGTCAGAGAGTTCTTCCTAAGCAATAACCTGAATCCTTTCAACTACAGTTTCCAGGAAATACAAAATAGTATCATTACAAACAAAACAAAACAAAAAGAACACAAACAGCAAGAAAGCCACAGAAACCCAATGCTTATTTTAGGTAAAGGTTCTAGAAGGTTCCATGGGCCATAAGCAGGCTAAAGGGAATGCCCAATTCCTAGATCTTTTTACAGTGTTTTTGTGCATGGTGAGTGTACTTACTAAATAGTATTTAGTCAATGAATAGGTACATACTTTTATGCCTTCCAGGTGAGATATTTTATAAATTTCATTAGATAGTGTCTCCATGGGTTTAACTCTGAAGTATTTAAGAACCTTGAAAGATTAAACATTACCTAAAAGTGATGGTCCAAATAAACACAGGGTCTCTTTTATCTAAAGAACGTGCCAGAGCAGGGCTTCTTAAACTGTACCATGCACATGAGTCCCTGGGATCTTGTCAAAAAACACAGATTCTGATTTAAGAGATCTGGATAGGGCCTGAGATTCTGCATTTTTAACAAGTTCCCAGGGTGTTGAGCCTGCTGGTTCCAGGGGCTACACTCTGGAAGTTCATGGAGCCCACACATAAGTGACATCCTTTTGTTTTTTCTTTTCTTTTCTTTTTTTTTTTTTAAAGATTTTACTTATATATTTGAGAGAGAGAGAGAATGAGAGGGAAGGGGCCAGAGGGAGAAGCAGACTCCCTGCCGAGCAGGGAGCCTGATGTGGGACTCGATCCAGGGTCTCCAGGATCATGACCCTAGCCAAAGGCAGCTGCTCAACCAACTGAGCCTCCCAGGTGCCCCATAAGTGATGTCCTTTCAAAGCAAAGGCCCCAAGATGCATCCCCTTACCTTCTTCGACTATTGACAGCGATGCAAACGGCAAGAATCAAAGCCAAGGCCAGGAGGGAGGCCAAGATGATGAGCCATTCTGGTGAGAGTGAACCAACAGACAACCATGAGCTTGGGAAATACATTTGGTAAAAACAAAAATGCACTTTATAAATTGATCTGGTCCAAACAAGAGCTATACTCAGCACCACAGGTGAGTTTGGCCAAAGGGCCTGCCAGCTGGCAGATAACACCAGACCAACTCTGCTATAAGTGTCTGCCCAACAGTCCTCTTATTTTGAACTCTGACCACCAGTCAGAATTTTCAAGTTCCTCCAGGAGAAGCATGTCTCCAAAAAAAGCATAGACTGACCTGTAGAAACCTGTAAATGCCTTTGGCGCAGTGAGATTAAGGAGACTAAAGGAAACTTATGTTCCCTCAAAAGGAACTTTCCTCTTCTATATAAGAGCATCCACCTTGTGTTTTATTAAGAAACACAAATGGGGGCCATGCCCTAGTGGGTGGGAAGAGGACACCCCCTTTGGAAGGCTGAATTTCTGCACATTCACCAGGTCAGCAGTGTGTGTGGGGGGGTCATTTGGTAAATCTTATCCTTCAAAATGTGCATGCCTTTGATTCAGCTTTTGATTCCTGCTTCTGGGAATTGATAGGACCTCAAAATTCATTTTAAAAGATGTTCATTGCGTGCTATTTCTAATAATAAAATTTGGAAACAACTAATGTAAGAGTAAGGGATCAGTTACCGGAATTAGGTCATACCCACTTTATTCTGCACAGTGAGAACAGGAGAAGAATATTTACTGACATTGGAAAGCCGCAGGCAACCCGTTGGGGAGTGGCGGTGGTTCATTAAACAGTATGCGTGCTGTAATTACATTTTTGTATATAAATTACATTTTAAAATGATGGGAAGGACATCTATGAAAATGGGAACCGTGGCATTTACAGACGGTGGGGGAGCTAACAAATGATTTACATTTTTGTCCTTTGGTTTCTATTTTCTCCAGTGTCTCCACGTATCACTTGTGGACCGTTAAGATGTTATATATGGGTTTTACAATCAAATTTTAAGGGGATAAAAATATGACTTGACAACTTAAATACGTCCTCTTGCCACATGGGTTGTATATCTGTGCAGTGAGATAGAAGCTCAGGACCCGTGAAGGATGGGAAGTCATTGACTGGCCACTCCCCCTTGGGAGTCTTGGTTTTCCTCCCACTTCCTGCTCAGGTTGGCCCCTGCCTGGCCTCCACCTGGTTAGGTGAGGGTGGGGAGGGAGATGGAGTCAGGAGGTGGGCACGCCAACAGGTAGCCTCATTTCTGTTCTTTTCTCTGGTCTCTCTTGTTGTGCTCACTAGAGCCGGGAAGAGTACTGCAAACCGCATCTCCACCACCCCTGTCCCAGCTGTGCTCAGGCAAGCTGAGGCAAGGGGGCAAGGGGTACCCTACATTCTTCCCTTTCCCCGAGGGAGGCTCAGCTCAGAGGCTTCTGAAGAGGCGAAAGTTAAAAAGAGAATTTACAACCCTAGGAAAAAGCTTTCTTCTTTGTAACCCTACCGCCCCTTAGAAATGCTCCATTTTGACCCCAAGTCAAATAAAGAATGTGCCCTGAGTGCCTTAAACCTCGATGCTCAGGAGAGACAGGTGTCCCGGCCCTCTTATCGCATGATATGACTCATTTTGACACTTCTGTCTGGATCAGGAAAGACTGTCCCTCGAGAAACAGTCATTTAGGGACCGGAAGAATGTTTTTACTCCTCCTACACACATGGCGCTCATGTCTCCCCAGTGTCTGCAGTGTGAAACTTATATGCTGCCCTCCAACCCCAGATATAAAGCGGAAATTGGGCCGGGATAGGAAGGACCTGGGTATGGGACAGGTGTGACCCTGGGTGACGGATCACTCATGTGGGAAGGAAACTTTAGTAGCTAACGTGCCCCTTCTTTGGGACAGGCCAGGGACAGGTCTGAATATTAGCTCATTCTATTTATGGGACCCGGAAAAAAGAAAGTTCCATTTTTTCCCCTACCAAGTGCTCTCATTCACCTTTTAGCTTGCAAAGAATGAATTTTTTAGTATTTATTTATTTTTTGCCACACAGCTTGAAACTTACCTGGAATCTGAGGTTTCCGCATAGGACCCGAGGTCGTGTTTGCCCCACCTTCTTGACTCCCACTTGAGTGTCCTAAGGGGGAAAAAACAGTATCTCTCAACCAAAGTTTGGAATGCCTAACGATGAGCTCCTTACAGAGCAGCACACACGGCGAAACTCTCTACCTCCTGCATCACTGTGAAGCTATTTATAGATTCAAGCCACAGACATTTATAAAGTGTTACATCAAAGACTTCTCGCCAGAAGAACTGGTTTGATTAAATCCAGTATCTGGAAATGTCACTGTTCATCAAGAACATGAGAATTCTCACCAGCAGGGCTGTGCAGTGTATAAGACCTCAGGTTCCCAGAGTCCGGGCAGCCCTAGATTCATGTCCGCTTCCGCCTCTTGCTAGCGATATCTGCTGAGTCAAGCTACCCTCTCCAGGTCTTTTCTCACTCAGAAAACGGGGATAAGAATAAAAATCCACTTCATCACAATTTCACAGAAGTTTAAGGAAGTACACAAGAATGGGAATTGTGGAGGGAAAAAAAAAAAAAAAAGAATGGGAATGGTGTGTAGTTGCTCCATCCTATTTCTGATTTAGGACCTTGCTACTCAAAGTGTGGTCCCCGGACCAGCAGCACTGGCATCAGTCGGGAGCCTGCTGGGAAGACAGAATCTCAGGCCCCACCCCAAATCTACTGAGTCAGGATCTTCATTTTAACAAGATCCCTAGAGGACTCAAATGCTCTAGGAAGTCCAAAGCAAATCTAATAATCGCATCCAGTGTCTTCACAGACACGAAAATAAACATTAAAAAATAAGGATTTAGGGGGCAATGGCCCTTCCTGTCCGGGAAAAATCACCCTATTAGAGGTCCTGCTAATATGTTATTGAAACATGCCTTGTTTTCAGAGGAATGAATATTTTCTACCACTACAAAACAAAATAGAGAAACAAAGCATCTCAAACTGGAAGGAAACATCTCAAGACAAAGAACCCACAGCTCTAATCACTGAACATGACATCGTAAACTAATGATGTGCTATGTGTTGGCTAACCGGACATTCCAAAAAAAAAAAAAAAAAAAAAAAAAAAAGAATACACAGTCTTCCTGGGAGGCTGGCTCATCAAAACGAGGGAGGCATCATGTTTTTGTTTTGTTTTGTTTTGTTTTCATTCCCAAATGAGCTTTTATGGTTTTTTTTTAAATTTTTTATAAACATATATTTTTATCCCCAGGGGTACAGGTCTGTGAATCGCCAGGTTTACACACTTCACAGCACTCACCAAAGCACATACCCTCCCCAATGTCCATAACCCCACCCCCCTTCTCCCAACCCCCCTCCCCCTAGCAACCCTCAGTTTGTTTTGTGAGATTAAGAGTCACTTATGGTTTGTCTCCCTCCCAGTCCCATCTTGTTTCATTTATTCTTCTCCTACCCACTTAAGCCCCCATGTTTCATCACCACTTCCTCATATCAGGGAGATCATATGGTAGTTGTCTTTCTCTGCTTGACTTATTTCGCTAAGCATGATACGCTCTAGTTCCATCCATGTTGTCGCAAATGGCAAAATTTCATTTCTTTTGATGGCTGCATAGTATTCCATTGTGTATATATACCACATCTTCTTTATCCATTCATCTGTTGATGGACATCTAGGTTCTTTCCATAGTTTGGCTATTGTGGACATTGCTGCTATAAACATTCGGGTGCACGAGGCATCGTGTTTTAAAAGAAAATTCTAAGCCCTCTCGTGAAGAGACTCACCTAAGTTAAAGCTTTGTCTTTTGTATTTTATGCTCCCTCCGCTGCTTCAAAGCATAATTTGAAAATATCCCACAAAAGTGAACTTGCTCCCTCCTACCCGTGGGGAACCCACTGCAATATTCTGAAGTCTACCAAGGGAAGGAGAAGCAAATCAGGGCAGTCCGTCTGGCTAAGCAAGGGATGAAGATGGCCAGGGGTGGATGAAAGGATGATGTCTGCAAAGAGTCAAACTTTAGACAGTGGACAGTGAAATTTTGATGATGGTGGTTATTCTGGAGAGGATGACTCCCGTTTATGCCATCTGATGTTTTTGTTAAACTCAAAATGGAACAAAACAAATTCTTACCAGACCTCTGGCCATTCAACACACCTCATGCCACTAGGACAGTGGCCTTAAACTTTTCAAACCTCAGGAATCCAAGGTGCTTTACCTAGCTGCCCCCACCCCTCAGGGCTCTTGGTCATTGGCACGTCTTAACCTGCAGGGTCATGGGATGTTGGCCATCTACACTGGAGATCTTTGGGCTTGAAAGCCCATCTAAGCAGTATAGTCTCTCTTCCTGGTCTTCCTCTGACTCATAGCAGCCTTTGATATTTGAAAAGGAGGCCACTAATGGATGATAATCTCTTTATTTTGGTTTTCAAAAAAAGTGCTCCCAGCAAGGAAAGATCTGGGTGTGTGTACAACAAGATGAAACCTCCCACTTGAACAATACACACCTGCACAGGAGTCAAACAAAAGAGACCGCTCCCGCCCACCTGATTCTCACTTCAAGCGAAAGCCAGAGAAGATGAACGAGATAGAGCAGGCCTCACCTTGCACCCTAGAGGTCTGCAAATCCAGCCAGAGGAGGGCTGGCTGGGAAAGCAAACTCTGCCAAGACGGACACTTGACACTGTAATTTGGAGATGAGATACAACCTGAGACGTGTGCACAGAGATAATTCAACTGGCCTTGACTGTGAGAAAAACAGTCTAGGACAGAGTTTCTCAAACTTCAGGGCACATACAAAACACCCAGTGTTGGGGGAGGCCTAATTAAAATGCAGACATTGATTCAGTAGGTCTGGGATGGCTGAGGATTCTGCATTTTAGCCAGCTCCGAAGAGATGTCCCAGTGCTGGTCCAAGGACCACAAATGGATTAGCTCTCTCTTGATTTCAGAGAGCATGGTTGTAATAATAACTCCCTATCATTTCCCAAAATTTTTCATTTTCCTGATAGTTCCCATTCTTCAAAAAAAACTCTGGGAGGTAATAGGGGCAGGTGTCCTGATCCTCGTTTTTACTAAAAAGGAAAACTGAGTTGGGGAAAGGCTAAATGGCCCATCCAAGGAACGTAAAGAGCTTGGGACTTTTGTCTTTACTTTAGAAGTATTTCTAATGAAACCTTCTATCCCGTGCTCTTGCATGAAAGCTTATTACCAAGCCACCTTGTAAATAACCGTCTACATATTTGCTTTAAGCTTGTGAATCTTTAGGTCCGGAGGCAACTGTAGCCCTGACTTGGGCATGAGGGGAAGACCATGGTCCAGATGGATTCCCTGGTTTTTATGGAGTCACCTGGACTAATGATATCAGGGTCACCGGTATCGGAAGAACCTTTCAGTGGTCCCAGCATTACCAGTCACAAGTAAACCTGCCTCGTGTCAGACTTTGATGCCTGCAGTAATGTTTCCAGGGCTGTGATCTGAGTCCCAGCAAACATGTATCCATTTAATAATACGTGCCTGGCAGTAATTATGGTCATTATGGAGTGTTTTCTCCAGAACATACTTATAGAGGCAATATGAGACCCCAGGGCTTGAAACCCAGCTCCACCACTCACCTCACCTGTCATGTCAACCCAGCCAAGGTACTTGCCCTCTTGGGGTCTTAGTGTCCTCGTCTGGAATATAGGGATGCTAACCATACTTTCAAAGGTCACAGGGCTTGTAGGATGAATAGTCATCCTATTATATTATAGTATATAGTATTATATACTATATAGTATATATTAGTATATATATATATATATATATATATAGTATATATAGTGTATACTATATATAGTATACAAACAATGCCCTGTGACAACTATTATTATCTTATTTTTAATTATTAGGAAACTGAGTCTCAAATCCCTTAAGCAACATCCTTAGTATATGCAGGAGCTGGGGTCAAGCTCAGGCCATTCATACTCCAAGACCCATGCTCTTAATCAGACTGGAGCAGTATAATGTGAAATTGAGACCCTGCCTGAATTCTTCCCAATCCTTCCACATGGAAGACTTCTCTCCAACACAGTTGTTCTCAAAGGGCAGTCCCCGTCCCTGCAGCACCAGCAGCACCAGGGAACTTACCAGAAGTAGACCTACCACCTCAGAAACCTGAAGAATGGGGCCCAGCAGTGAGATTTAATAAGTACTTTCCGCGATTGTGATGCGTGCTAAGGAAGTCTGAGAACCACTCTTCTCGAGACACTGACTCATGCTTTATTAATCATCAGCAGGCTCAATGATGATAATAGCAAATGACTACAGTCGTGCAAACTCACCAGCTGATTCTGATCCATGAGTGGTATGGGACGTTCCACTGGGGTGAACCGATGAGTCCTGGTCTCCTGTAAGGAGTAATCAGAACAGGCTCATTACTGGGTGTTCCCCACTGCAGTCCGCATTTCCTCACTTTTGTAATTTCGGACATCCTATCACCAAGTTTAGTGTTTTAAAGGTCACCAAAAAACCAATGCAAGGAGCCTTGAATGGCTCCATGGTACTAATTACTGTTCATTGCTGGATTCACTGGTGAGTAGGCTAGGGATTTTCATCAAAATGAAAGAAACTGGGACAACACAAACCATCCAGGATGACCACAGGAAGTGTGGTTTTGGTAGAAATCTAAGAACATAACACTCTAACAAAAATATTATGATGTCTTCACAGATCTGAGGTTGGAACATGATACTGTGTCTTTGAAATAAAGACTATATGCTTTGAATTACACAAATGTGATTACTGGGAGTATGTGTACTCTCTGACTCAGAATGTGAGCCACTTAAAGAGATTTCTCAGAGGCAGGAAATAGAAAATGGTTTTGGTGTGCAGTAAAGGATCTTGGTGTTGAATTATGTAAAAATTCAAAGGGAAAGGTCAACTGCTTATTTAGGGGAAAAGAGCCTGACAATAAGTGAAAAAGGAGTAGGATGATGAGAGCTAACATGTAAAAATGTGGACCTGGCTATTAGACTATGTTTTAAAAAATAACATTTTTCAAAATTTAAATTTGTATTTTCAACACCAAGAGTTAATATAATCCCATTGTCCCAAACATCTATCACCAAAAGGTTTTAGATTGAGACAAGCTTACGAACTACTCAAATCAGGGTCCACAGGTCAAATCTGGGATTCAGCCTATGGAAACCCCTCCTCTTCTCCCTCTTCCCCACATATTTTCCAACATGCTGGAATCTTAAAAAAACAAAACAAAAGCAAGACAACAACAAGACAAACAATAATAACAACAAAAAGGCACAATGGTTTCATAAATGGCTATAGTCACCTCTTATGAAGACCTGTAAGGAAAGTATAGTAATCTGTTCATCACCATTTTCTTGATTAGAGAAGGCAGAAGTAGGCATCCTGTCACCTCTCATGTAACTGTATAGAGGAGACAGCTTGTTTTGTTCCTTAGTTAGAATACTCAAAAATAGCATTTGTTTAAATGCCAACACCAGTACCCCCGACACCACCACCACCAGTGTCACCACCATTGTCACCACCACCAGCACAATGGCAAATGTTTTAGTTCTTAACATTAAGCATCAAAACAGAGAAAAATGTATGGGAAGAAATAAGCTTTATCTGAGTGGCTTGGAAGAAAACCAAGGATGACAGCTGAATCACTTACTGATCATTTAATCCATGAAGAACCACAGAAAATCTGTTTGACCATGGAACAGAAGGCATCCACATATGTGAGTATCAATTTTGTAGAAAGCATTTTATTTACCAACAAATAGGCTATGTAACCGTTCCGCGATACTATGACTTTGAAAATTGCCATTTGAAATTTAAATTCATTTGATTGAACCACAGTCCTTATTCTGCCAAGAGAAAAGAGCAGTGCTCTAAGATTCATTTCTTTGGAAGAAAACGGACAATATTACTTGGGATGTTTCCTAACCGAGGGCAGAACCATGCTGAATAATTAATCAAAGAGTGTGAGGAGCTTGGTCTTGCCAATATCACCAAAGTGAGTACTTTTAAAAACTGCTTTTCTGGAAGCTCTGGGTGAGCACCACAGAGGAAAGAATACAAGCACTTGGCATTCTGAGTCTTCTGTCCCCATTTCAGTTAGAGCATCACAGATGTCATGTTTTATATACTGGGTTCTCATAAGACTTATTCATTTTGTGGGGGGAAGAGAGGCAGACCTTGCTACAGATATAAATATATATATTTAAAATCACAAATCTTTAATATAATTCAATGGTTGAGTGGCAGGAAATACTTGAATCACTGAATCACTCTCATGAGGAGGAGAGATTTCAATTCTCATTTCTTAGTCAGAGTAATATTTCTAGTTGTTTTTTCGTCAATGTAAGTTTCTTAATGCAAATGAAGGAACAAAGAAAGGGAGAAGTAGGGAGACTGGTTATTTGAGAAGTCTCACTTTCCTTTTAGGTCCGTGTCCAACTTAATTGAATAAGTCATCTTTAATCACCCCTTTGTCATTGCAACAAGAGAAATCATGTCTATTTATTATTAGTAGATTAAATCATAAAGTTTGAGGTGTGAATCATAAGTAGGTTTAGCCACAAGCCCTTCACCAAAAGTAAAATTCACCAACCCATCACCAGTAAAGATAATAATTTCAGAGCAAAGATATTAGCATATGTAAATTATTCACATGTTGGGTAAAGCTGTAAGAAACAGGTAGCATATCTGAGTTGAATCAAATGAAATTGCTAATATTTAATGACTTTGACCTACAAAAGTATTGATTTCAAATGGCTCAAGTCAAGATATCACAAGATTAGGAACAAAGAAAGAAATTCTACCATAACAACCAAGTCACAAAAATAAACAGAGACTATACTGGCAAATAAAAGCATTATTTATCTAAAATAAATCTAACTTTATTGGCACTAGAATGATGACCTGTGATAAAGGCCATTTCCAAATCACAAATCGGTCTAATCACAGCCCACAGAGAAAACATCCCCCTGTAGTATGAGAGTATGCGCTGTTTCTCTCTGTAGAGAAATCAAACCGGATGACAAAGGGCCAAGTTACCTGAAAAGAAATGAATAACGTTAGAATTGGGATCTCCAGCGATAATGACTTCAGTAACTCCAGGCGACCCCGTGTTGGCAGGGGTCACTGGGATGAGGGTCCTGTATTCCCCCGTGGCAGGTGAGTGAGAAGTAGAGCCTTCCACTGAAGTAGCTGAGTCTTCAGGAAGATGTCCACCTCTTCTTCCGCCTCTGCCATCAGTCCTATCTGTGTGGAGGTGGGATCAATGGTAAGCCCATGATTGTGAGGCCAACCCCCATCGGGGGCTTGTCTTCAGAACGTGCCAGTGCTGCAAAAGCTTTCCACTTGTTATTCATGAGTAGGGAGCAAAAGAGAGTGCAGTTCGTTCCTACTAATGAACAGAAGCGATATTTTGCCATAAGCACCATCTGGACATGATTCAGTGGAAGAGATTCTGGTGATCCCAATACCCAGAAGAGGCATTTGTCACAACATCTGCCTGGATTGTTAGCCACCACAACTGTGACCTTGAAGTCAACTCAGGTACTAGATAGTCTTGAGCTCTTACTCAATTGAACCAGGCTTTGATGAAGTGAGGAAAACACATCATTGAACTAACAAGTAAACTTCTGCTGCCTGCATATGGAACCGTAATTGCCAGGGCTCAAAACCGTGAGGCTTTCATTACTCATTCCTTTGCCATAAGGGCTCTGCTTCCTAGTCACCAGCACCATGGGCATATGTCCAGAGGATGAAGGCAAAATAACATGTTGCTGAAAGGAAAACAGAGAGTGACAGAATTCAGACCTTCACACCAATTATAAATCATATATAAGTGATTTTGAAACCATGCCACTAACTCTAGAGTTTAAGAAACCTGACCTTTAAGATTAAGAAATACACATTGCACTGAATGTACAATAGCTTCTAAGAGGCCTACAAAGCAGAAAAATCAAAGAACCATCACCAGCCGCGCCTTCTGATCAGAAGTAACAGCACAACAGCAGCCACCTAATGTACCTCCACCAAAGACACTGCAGAAACATCCGTAATTTACGGATTTTTATACAGAGATGAAGGCTGCAGGGCTTTACCATCCTTACTGCTAGATGTTGGAGCAGAAGTCACTGGCTGGTCTTTATCTTCTTCCAAGCCTCCATGTGAGGTAGAGAAGCTATGAGTCTGACTCTGCTCTGTTTCAAGGAGGGAGGAATCCAACGTTAATTTGGAGCCATGAAATAAAGCCTCTGCCAGGAGGGAGGAACTGGCTAGAGCTAGTGTCCATGGGTGGGTGCCTAGGAATGCCCAAGTTTGTGTCTACCATTCTCCTCTGATAGCTAGAAATGTACAACGGAAATGTTCTGTCTCTAATTGGCTCCTAAGAACCTCTTTTTCAGTATAGTCAAGAGAGGTAAAGTGCCAAGGTGAAGTCTGAGCCAACACTCTGTCCCCCGGACCATCCTGGCCCGAGGGTAGCACTTAGGAAAGCCAGGGAACACAGAGACAGGGAAAAGGGAATGGCTGAATTCTGGTGTTCCTGTACACAGTCAAGGGCACCCAGCTGTGGCTTCAGATGTGGGACTGCAGGGAAATGAACACCAGGATAGCAGAGAGCACACTTCTCACGACCAAAGGGGAAGAAGCTCTAGAATCTAGAATAACCTGCTCAAGTAACTCAGATCAAATTTACACAAAGAAATCTTAAGTCCCTTCTAAAGTAGATTAAATTAAAGTTAGTGTTTTATTCTGTTATTAGGTTTTTGATCTTGTCTATGAATGAGGATTCTCTTCACTGCACCGAAACGTCAGGAAACGCTTGCCTAGGCAAACACAGGGCCCCCGCTGACATACACCAATATGAGGTTGAACCACTGCCCATATCTGAAATCACTTTGACTGTTTTGAGTTGATTTCTCGTGTGTTCTTCTAAGGAAGGGACTGACCTCTGAGTTACAGGTGCAAGCATTCCATAAAGCACATCCATAAGCCACATCCATCACCAAGTAAACATGACAACCAGGAGAAAGACGGTCACCAAATCCCCATCCCAGTACCAGAATAGAAGTCAGAAGGGACATAAAGTAGAAACACAAGGCCCTCCACTGGAGGGGACCTTCTTAGTCTTCTCTCCATCTCCCTTGATTCTTAACACTGTGCTACCTACGTTCTTGGTGATCAAAACATGCTTGCGCTCACATGAAGGAGTCTGCCCAGTATGTGTATCAAGCAGTGAAATGAAGCCCTTAATTCTGGATTTCTTTCATACTCTGTCAGTATGATCTCTGTCAGGCTTTCATACTCTTTCTTTCATACTCTGTCAGGCTGATCTCTAGGATAGCCCTGTCCATACAGTGGCAATTAACGCCACTAAGAGTTTAGCACTGCTTCTCCCAGATGTTTAGTAGTAGGAAGAGATATTAGTAAATGTTCCTCTTTTGTTCCCAGGCCCTGGCACCTTTGTTAATATTCACAGCATGTCTTGCCCCTCTTCTGTGGGCTGCTAAAATTTCCCAATTTTATATGATTATCTGGCCCCGAAATGTCTTTTCACAACCAAGAAAGCGAACCTACTCTTCTTCTGTTTGATTGGAGGAAAGATGGGAACCAAAAGGAGATGGTTAAAACATAGAGAAACCACTATCTTAGGCATGGTCTTGGGTTTCACTCATGTAACTATTTAGGGAAGGAAAATCAAGTGGGGTAGAATCCCACAATCTTTTTCTTTTTCTTAACACAAAGTCATGTGTCTGGAAATCACCAAGAATGTAGGCAAAAACCAGATTTAAAGAGCCCACCAAGAAAATACAGATAACGAAGACCCTTTTATACTCCAGGGTTCAACCTCTCAACTGTACCAATCTACCACCAAGCTCTGCTTCCAGGCCAGTGGGAACAAGAGCTGAAGCGGGACTACAAGCCAGCAAAGGGGTTATTATATCCTTACGAGCTGTCACTGAAAGAGGTCCTGTCCTGTCCAAGTCTTCCACCAAATGTGTGTTTGGATCTGCAGGAGGCTGATGTGTTGTACTATGGCTGGAGTCCATATCTAAAGGAATCAAACCAGTGTTAATGCTCGATTTACTAAGCCACTCCCTGAGGGTGGTTCATGGTCTCTAGACAAACTATTTTCAAATCCAAACCCGGACTAGAGGGAAAAAAGTACGTACTGATTCATGTCTCCAGAACTGGAACAAATGATGACTTCTTTAAAAAGTATCATAAGAAGTAACTGGTTTTCCTTTAAATACTAAGTGTACAAAAGGTGCAATTTTTGTTTATTTTTGCTGAGTCTGGGAGGACACTAAATGAGCATATGATGTGTCTCTCAAACTTTGCAAAAAAACCAGAAACAAAGCCTGTGTGTGACTTGTCCCATGCCATACATCTTGCCTCCCTTACAGACACATGTGATCTGGATCATGGAGAAAAGATCAAGTGTACTGGTTCAGCACCATTTTTTCACACCTTCTTCCCTTACTTGGCAAAAGAACTTTTCCTTCTTCCCTTTTTTTTTTTTTTTTTTTTTTTTTTTTTTAAAATAACCCTCTTCTCTCTTTTGGTCCTTTCTGCTTCCCAAAGTGAACGTGCATATAACGCATAAAATTATCATCCAAACTACTTATGTGGAAGTCACCGGAAGCATTTAGGGGCAAGAAATAAGCAGTAGAGGTCAGTGAATCATTCTCCCCATAAACACAAGTATGAGGTCTCTCTGGAATTTAACATGTACCATGTTAAATGATATACAAATGTCACTGAAACATTTAAATGTGCTGTTTCTAGTAAATATCACGAATCAGTGTTGCTGGAATAACAAGTCCTGAGGGAAAGAGTGGCCAAACAATCCAAGAGCTCCATCACTGTTGCTGGCTCTCTAGCTCAAAGTTCACCCACACTGCTACATCCGGACAGACTTAATCAGGTCCAGATGACTCCAGAGGGAAACGCCAGAATACTGGGCACTCGCATATCTACACTGAAACCTTCACATACAAGAAAAGATCTTTGTAGGACAAAACGGGGCTGACCGTATTACCCCAGTTTCCAACAAGGAGGCAAGGCTAGTTAACCCAAATCAAAACCCCAAATGGATATTCTCCCAGAAAAGTCCTGTCTGTTGAAAGTCTCTAGACACTCTTGCTCATCTTCCCTTTTGTAAATTAGACTCCTACAACACATTTTGCACTGTTCTATGGTTAAAGCCCATTGTATTGAAGCCCATTGACATGTTCAGTTCAATAGGCTCTTTCTGTTCATCAGTACAGAGGCTTAAGATTGATCCAGAAGACTTTTTTTTACTGGCTTGGCTTTCCACCATGGATATACCAGAGCCCCGAGCAGTCATGTCCATGGACATGTATGTTGGGTTTGCATGTGGTACTTCAACTCCGCAACCTAATGGCCATGACCTAGCCATTCAGACTCATCTTCCTTATGACAAATGGACCCAGTCACTCTGAAAAATTCATTCCTTGGTTTCCCTTCCTTTATCCCTCTCCTTACATGAGTCTCCTTCCTATGAAATATTCCCCGACTTCCTTTCTCTGACTATCCATATTTCTTTCCATTTTTTGAAAAGCCCAGGTTAGATCCATCCTTCTCTGACACTCTCTGGAGGGTCCTCTGAATGTTTGTGTTTATTGTTGGCAACATTCATTTGACATCTATTACCTATTGTCCAGTATTGTTAGATATATTCTGATTTATCATTGATGATAAGTGTTTTCTTTTCCTAGCTTTATTTTAAATTAGTTAAGGGCATGGAACATGGTGTATCCACAATGCACTGCACATTAGAAGATATTTAATACAACTGTAGCTTAAGGGATATCTAATCATTAATATTGGGGTAGAGCATAGTATGTTTTAAAGAAATGAGGCCATAGAAACTGTGGGATTCATTCTGGAGATAATTTTGTTCAATTCAATGTCAAGGGACATCATCATTGTGCTCTTAGAACCCATTTCAATACCGTCTAAGTTATGCATACCCTTTGCTGTTTGAATCTAGATAATATATTCAATGCTATGACTGAAAATTCACATCCTTCTATTGACTCTTTTGGTTTATCTCCCTTTTTGGAATGTGACATTTCTGTGATCAAGACATCTTGTCAAATAATTAAAAAAAAACTTGAGTAACTCAATTCATGGGTATAGTAAGGAGCATCAGTTCCTCAGTCTGGTAAAGACTGAGAAAAGGGATGGTACCACCTGCTGCCAACGCCTACAGATTCTCTCAGGAAAGCTGTCATTTGTTCTGATAAAGAAAGAATTCCTTTGGAATATAAAAATTAGTCAAATATAACCACAATCCTCCATTCTTGCAGAAATATAGCTAGTATCTTTTTTACTTTCTTTCATTTCTGTTTTTAACTGCTTATAGGTAAATAAGAATGGTATTTAAGGAAACGGGGATTCCATCCTGTATAAAAGTTGTCCATTCATTACTTTTGAAAACATTTATTGAAGGCCACGCGTGGTCTAAATCCTAAGTCACTGGGTGCTGTATTTCTCTCTAAATGTAGAAAGAGTGAATAATAATGTTTTCTGAGTTTTTCAGTTACTTGTTTGAAATGAGTACTTGCCAATTTTTGACCTCCAATATTTCTCTACCAAGGACAAGTTATGTCTTTGGGTCTACAATGAAAATAGTCACTGAATTGATGTAAAAGAAATCTTAAGACTGCTCCTTCTTCAGAGAAAATAACTTCCACTCCCACCATCTTAGAACTAATTCTTTTTTAACCTTCTGGCCGAATTCTTCACTCTCAGTCTAGGATTTCATATTCAGATGAATGTCCATATCACCCCTACTGAGAAAACTAATTTTTAAAGAAACTTCAAGTTCCTTAAGGAAGCAGACTAGTCTAAAACCAAGGGCACATTTCTAGGTAAATAGCTATTGGGTGGCTTTCAAAAACAGCATATAAAAAAGCTCAGAGGCTATTACCCATCCATCTTTCTGTTTGATGACCTCGTCCCATTGGATGTGAGATGGGGTCAAAGAAATACGTCCAGGAGCTGTCCTCTTGACTCTGCGTTGTCGTTCTTTGATCTAGATGGCCGTCTTGGGCTGGGGCTGTTTTGAACATGTAGTTCAAGCAAGTGTCAAAGTGTTAGTTGACATCTGGCCAGGGATACATACGCTGATAGTGTTAAAAAGACTTTACTCTCTAGATAAGACAATGAAAGCATCTTCCTGGTATAGAGGGTCAAGAAGTTGTGTAAACACAGATTGTTTTAGCAGGTATGGATTTGTTCATGCTCATTTACTTAACATTCAACATGTGAACCAAAGGCTACGAAAGCATTAATGATCCCTGCATGAATAGAGGATGAGTTACAGTCATCATGTGAAGATAAAGAAGTAGTTCTTGAACCACATGCCATATGGTCACCATCGCCTAAAGGAGGAAGTATCTGAGCACATGATGTCATTCTGAGACAACCACATCCCAGGGAAATGCACATTAGGCTGGCAGTGATTTAGAGGAGGAATCAGGCTTCCCACCGGATAAACCTGAAATAAGTAACATTCATCTCAAAAGCATGAATGGACTCCATTAGAAGCATTACCTTCTAACAATGGGATTCACAGCTCAACGGACATAAAAGAATTCAGCACATTTTGCTTCATTCTGAGCCAGCGGAGATAAATACGTAGAGAAGAGTCCAGTTCTAGCCCCTTAGTACCAACCACTAGCCAGTCACTGAATCCACATCTCTGCCAGGGATGCATTCAGAAGCTGCCACGCCCCACAAGGACATTCTGCATTACCTTCTATGTCGCAAATGGAAACAGAGGACTATTTTGATACCAAGTGAGAATACGGAATTCATATTCTTTTACAAGACAGAACGCATCTCCATGTTTCTGCCACACAGACAAAAGAATCATGCACAGCAGTTTGCAAAGCCAAAGTCATCTGGCATTTTAGAGATGATGGCAGAACTCAAGTCCAAGTTCCACAATTCCACCAACAACAGAGAAAGTGTGCTTCTAAATGTAAGAAGAAAGCATGGTTCTTTCAAAGAGAAATCTCCAAATAGATAGGACCAAAGTGCTAAATGACATCAGACAGGTATTTTTCTAACGATCTGGCTCCATTTCTTCCAACATTAGGATTCTGACCAAATGTGTTCTAATGTGCCCAGTATTTCATAAAGCCATGGTGTAGATTCTGTCACAAGACAAGAGGGAGTATTTGGTCAGATCAGAGTCTTTGCCACAATCTCACTGGGAGATGCCCAAAACGAGACCTGAAAGTGACATACACAAAAGACATATTCTCTAGGTCTCCTATGTATGCTACATCCATTCCTGTTTCAGTGATTTTTTCTGCGCATCTAAGGGTTGGTTCTGTATTGCCCATATTATAATTTATTAAGGAACCTTAATATATGTCTTTCTATTCAGTGTCCTTAATGCTCAATATTCAACCCAAGAGGAAGCTTCCACCCAAGTCTGCTAGTTAAACAATCCATTATCAGCTGCCCCTGCTGCTGAATGAGAGTCTTCTTTTGGTGATTGGGAGTATTCCCCATGCCACCCTTTCTCCACCCACTGCTCTTTTGGGGTTAGCTCTTTCTTCCATTGTACTACTAGGGATTCCCTGAGCTGTGAGAAGAATGTCAGCTGGGAGCCATTATTGTTCAACTTCTTTACCAACACATATCTTAATACTTTAAGGCCATATACACATGGGAGAAAAGGTAGAAAAGCAAAGCAGCATGGAGAGAGATCACCGATATTCTGAAAGAAATATTAGAAATCAGTGGCCCAATCCTTCAATTTTTCAGATAGGAAAACTGGGACCCAAAGTAGTTTTGCTCAAAATCTTACAGCCAGATTGGCACACACAAAGTTAGGACTGGACCACAGTCTATGAATTTCCAGTACAATTCTTGGTTTACCATACTCTACGGCCTCATATATCCTTGTCTGAGAGCACTGTGTGTTCACAGAATTAACCTTTTTGCTCCTGTGATTGGGGGGTGGTGTATTACATATACCAACTGATGACAAAATCAGCATGGTGGGAGGCCTTCTCAAAGGGTGGTCACATAATCCATGATCACATGCACTGGAAATGCACCAGCCGTGGATTTACCCAGCATGAAATAGGTTGACAATGATGGGCACATTATGAGGTTATGTCTGTGTGGGATCTAAAATTGCCAAAATTACTTTTTAATGAAATGAAGTCAATGGAATAAAACTATTCTAGCCAATGTTTGGCATTATATAAACAATAGGAACGTGTGACAAGCTAAAAATTTCAACCCCTCGGTGTTTTAACTGCTCAGTTTTAAAAAGAATTGAATGGAATAAAACTGTATCAGGGTATCTTTGGGTAAAATCAGAAAGCCAGGGTCATTTTCATTTACAGCAACTAACAGCAAATTTTTAGTTCAACAAGAAAATGAGAGCCTATAAACTTGCCAAGCCAAAGTATTTTTTGCAACTGGTAAGACCGGTTATATTTCATAATTTTAGAAAATGATATGTGTGATTTGATAATAAGAAAAATCTCTAAAAAATACAACTTGTGTCCTCATTTTACCCTTGCATTGGCCAGAACATTCCTGGGGTTAACTGGTTATCCAGAGGGAGGAAAAAGAAGTCTCAAATCTTCAGTTTTACCTCCCACTGACTAAATCACTACCTCCTGACAAATATTGAAGTTAGAAAAACTATGAACTTAATTACCAAAAAGGGGAAAGTAACCCAAACATAAACTGTCTATTCAAAATCTTTTAGAAAAGAAAAAGACAGAAATATATGTGTGCGCGCGTGCGCACACACACACCACACACACACGCACACACTACACTATATTCATAAACATAACACTCCTTTGAATATTCAGTTTAAATACCCGCTGTTTTCAACATATGGATTATCAGAATATAGGATTTCCAGTATAAAATATGAAGGTTGAATCTCTTCTAGAAGTTGTAATGTCCTTTGATAAAGCCCAGAGGTCACCAACTAGAATCTGTTTATATTTGCAAGTACTAAAGAGAGAATTGCTGTAGTGGTTACTGCTTTCCCTTTTCCTCTGTGAGGTTCTGTCACATCTGGCTTTTCAACCACCCTCCAGGAATGATGTGCCCCTGCCAACCCCCCCACAACCTTCTGACAATGGGCTTATTAATTCTCATGTAGCTATCTTCTTTTTAAGTACAAATGTCTTAAATTCTAAGATGTACTTTTAGGTTCCAAGGGGGATTGGTGCAGAATCCCATTCCGAAGAGACTTCTGCTTCTCATCTCCTCCTTCTATCAGAAGACTCTTGTTTGTTCAGTCCATAGTCCTCACACAAAAATAAAATCTAGTGGGATAAGTAATGAGATGCAGGCCTATTTGATGTATTCAGTACAATGAGCAGCACTTAAAACCTATGTCCTAGTTGATGTCTGAAATGTTTCTTTTGTTGTCTGAAGGCCTCCCTCAAACTCTGGGGTCTCCCTTTGGTTTCTAAGTGGCTACTTCTTACATTCTTGCTTTAAGAGTATCCAAGACTAAGGGAATGATAGTTAAACCATAGTTTTAAAGATGCTACAAGCTGTTATCCTAAATTAAAGCTTCTTTTATTCCAAATACGATGGGCATATTGCCAAGAGAGAGATGAAAGAAGAAGTGTATATAGATCTTATTTTCTTTGGTCCCGTCCTCAAGACCTGTAGTGAGACTTGAGATTGTTTGGGGAAACCTGAGATGTTGGCACTTAAGTAGGAATAACAGCATCAAAGCCTTCCCCAAGTTACTCTGGGCTTAAAAACAGAAAAAGAACAGTCACAGAAATTCAAACATAGTCTCTATGAGCCACTGACCTTCTTGCAGAGAGTACAAGGGATGCCTTCCTACTGTGCAGTAAGAAACAGGATGTAAAAAAAGAAACTGGATTCATCAGAGATCTTCACAGAAGAGAAGGATTCCAAAGATCATCGCACTTGTCAAGCTCTTTCCAGACCCCACTGCCTGACACCAAAAGATAAACTCTTCCTCACACATTTCTATAAACACACACAAATCGCCCAAATGGAACCTTGAAGAATCTCTAACACACAAAAAAATATATCTCAGACCTTAAAAAAAAACATTTTAAGCTTTCCACCATTTGGCCCTTCATGCAACCTGACCAGTTGGTGTTTTTCTCCCAATTTCTTAAAACTAGTGTGTAGATTTGGCAGCTTTGCATGCTCTGTGGATTAAAGAAATGGCAGAAGATGTGGCTAATGTCCAAAACAAAATCTTCCCTATTCTTTGGAAGGACTTCACTAAGTCATGGACACCAGCACTGCTGACCTCCAGCCTCCTTACTTGTGCTTGCAGGATGCGGGGTCTCCTCTTTATCGTGATGCTCATGGTGAACGAGAGGAGAGTGTGGTTCTCAGGGCCAGTTCTCTCCATTGGCGCTGGTGCCACTTTGGTCCACATCTGCCGTGATGATGGTTATATACGCTGTGACTTTTTATCAACCAAACTTTGGTGTTGTGTTCTTCCATTGAAATGCATGCTATTTAAGAGTGCCATGCCTACATAGAACCTCCAAGCATCTACGCTCAATGCTTTTGAGTGACTCCACTCATCTCTCCCAAGAAAAAAATCAACGGGTGGGAAATTTCTTAATGATTACCTGTTGTTCTACTATGATCACTTTGTCAAGGGCAGCATCATAAACTGAGCTAATGTATTTATTTTTGTAATAAAGCAACATAAAGTATCTTGTGCCCAGACAGTGTGATTGACGAATGACTCCTAGGTTGAACTGAGTTTCCTCATGAAAGTTAAGAATTTGTGATGAGACATGAACTACTGTTCCCACCGTGTCCTGATGATTGACCTTTGCAGCGTCATAGACTTTGAGAGGGAAAAAATCTTTAATGAAGTATGCAAAACCCATTACCAGTCATCCTTGTAGTAGTCTGCAGTAATACTCCTGGATTCGATTCACCGGGGCTCCGCGAAGTCCAATCCTGGTTCTGTTTTGGGTGGCTAAAAAGCCGTGGTGTGGTTGGAACTGTTATAATGATGATTGAAGCAATTAGGAAAATGTTAGTTCATGAGCCTTCACCACTTGTTCTGCACATCTCTCCCTTCTTTGGTCTACACAGTGAATCATCTATACCAGCTCATATAGATGGCTGAGTGGAAACGGAGGGAGAGCAGAGAGGACTTCAGCTTGGTTCAGCCATATTGTTAAGCACCTCAGTATCCTCTGCCTTCTGTCATAGGAGACGCTGGGGTCAGAACATGAGATTTTCTGGAGAAAGCAGCCAAAGGAGTTGCAGCAGAAGGAAGAACAGCTTTGCAAACACCAACCCTCCACCGAGGAGAACCAAGAACATCAGAGTTTTGGCCCATCCATTCAGTCCAATAACGGCCCTGCGCACTTGAAAGCCCAAGGGATTGGTATCATTGGCAAGTGTGCTACAGCAAGATCCTCAGGCTGAAGAGGTAGATTCCTGAATATTATACCATGATGATATGATCACTTTATTTATTTCACTAGTTTTGGTGGGGAAAGGTGTACTCTGAGCAGCCACGGATCTCCATTAGATGGTTCTAAGAAAGAACATCTACCTTTAACAGCGATATGATTTAGCTGTACATTTCTGAATGTGTAGCAAACACCTATGGTATTCTCATCAAATACAAAGCATTTCATGAGCAAGCCATTCATAGCCAATGAGAGAAAAACAAGATTCATACATTCAGTAGAAAAGCACCATAGGTCACCAACCACCATGAATGAAGCTCCCCGAAAAAAAAAAAAAAAAAAAAAAAAAGGAGGCATACATCCACCAGAGTCCTGATGCTGTCACCCAAAATGATAGAGCTGGAGTAGGAGATGCACTTGAAAGAAGGATCCTGACAAAATTAGGATCGGTTGCTTTAGTGAAACTATCATGTGCAAACCCATCCTAATTCTTCCGAACTCAACTTTGATACCCAACTAAACACAAAATTCCTTTCAGAACTGTCATACTCTCAGCCTAATTTCGCAAGTGAAATTTTCAGGTTGATCTGTTTGTGTTGCCACCCAAGAAAACTATGTTTCTCGAGTATCAAGACCACATCTTTCCTCATGGTCCCACCTGGAAGGTGGGGCCACATCCTGAACCCAGAAGACAGTGTGATAGTAAAGCTCCAGTGTTTTTGGTTATTTGGTTTTCTTTCTGAAGTTATTAAGAAGAATTTACTTGTTTTATAGACCAGACTCTGCAGAGATGTCTGGGCTAAAGAATGTGCCATTTAAAAGCTTAGATATAAAGTGTGTAGTTCATTTTGAGTATTTGTGGTATCGATGCCATATACTCAGGTGCCTCAAAGCCCAAACTATTATTTTGGTCTCCTCCATTCCTGGGTGTTGTCCATGTGGGGACAGTCCTCTCAGGTTTCAGTAGGACAGTGAGAACTTCAGTGACCTAAAAGGGTCCAGTCACACTGCAAAGGTCCACCTTCTCTAAGAACAGGTGATATGGTGGCATCAGGTTCGGAATTCTCATCTCTGCTCAGCAACATTTCACATCATTACAGATATGTCTAGGAAACCCAGTCATCTGGCCAAATGTTAGACTGACCTTTGCATATTTTTTAAAGGATTTTGGGGGCACCTGGGTGGCTCAGTGGGTTAAAGCCTCTGCATTCAGCTCAGGTCATGATCCCAGGGTCCTGGGATTGAGCCCTGAATCGGGTTCTCTGCTTAACAGGGAGCCTGCTTCCTACTCTCTCTCTCTCTCTCTCTGCCTGCCTCTCTGCCTACTTTTGATCTCTGTCAAATAAATAAATAAAATCTTTTTTAAAAAATGAAGGAGGTTTTTCAAGAAAATAAAAATTAAAAAAATAAAGGGGGGTTTTCAGCTCAATTTCCATCTCTGTTATCAAAAAGTTTTATAACTGTCACAAGTTTGGATACTATTACGCAGTGTTTTCACTATTTGTTTTTAATAATAGGCACTGTATTAGTTAAAGCTCAGCTGACGTTCATCCTTCCCTTCAATGTCTTTCCGTTCTATTTGTGCCCTATTTGTTAAAACTAGATTTGTTCCCTTGGTCTCAACAAAGTTTTGATTAGGATGATTCCTGAATTCTATACCCAATTTTTAAGCCTTTTTGGGCCATCTAAGTCTTTAATGTAGAATCACCTGCAAGCTTTAATTAATATCCTCCCACTCACATTCTATTGCTTCAGTAAGTCAGAGTTTGAAGGCAAAAGCTCTGCCATTTTTCATCTTTGTGTTGCCAGCACCTAGCACAGTAGTAGGTAGACAATAAATACTTGTAATATTTTACTAAGCCATTCTCTGTCAAAGCTCAATAATTCAAGAAGAATCTGCAGCAGGAGACCATGTAAGTAAACAAAACAGAAAACATGAGGCATTAGGAGTTTTATAAAAGATATTTTCCACATTTCTCCTCCAAATATGTTTTGGCTTCCATTTTGTTAAAAAGTCATTTTTCTTCCTTCATACTCTTACCAAGATATAACTAAAGTGTGGTCATTCATAGGTTTATGCTAATTTTCCACAAGAACTATTTCCCAAGGTAGACACTATTGGGCATCACTCAGTTTAATTAGTAAGCCTTGCATAAATGGTTCTACTGTAATTGATTATTCTTACTGGTGCTGGAGATAAAATCTTCATCATCATCAATGCCTGATCCAGAATAACTGGGGTGTTTGTCTCTTTCATCTTCATTTTCTTCAGTTAGTTCCCAGCCTGCTGAGATGATATTTGAATCCGTACCTGTTGTGGTGACTTATGTTAGTGGCTGAACTGGATGCCAAGCAACCCATTTGACAAAGGAAGAAAATCAGGCACAGAATGTATAATGAGTTCCCAACACTTTAAGAAGAGAGTGAAACATCTTATTTGTGTAGTCCCAGATTGTTATATCCTGGTCTCTGAAACTAAGGCATAGATCTAAAAACAATTGGTTATGACCTTTACAACAGAATGATCTCCTTAAGGAAGTTGAAAGAATAAATATAGACATAACCCCACCAAAGAAACAAAAGTAAAACAGGCCAATAAACACTGCCCCCACCCCATGCTCTCAGATCATTAACTTATTAAGCATGTGCCATTAAAGCAAAGGTGTCAAGACTAGAATGGAAAGGTGTCACATGTGCCCACTTATTGTATCAGCCACCTTCAGAAAACTTTCGGAATCTAAACACATGTCCACCATTTTTTAAATCTCATAGATGTATTCATGATTTATTAATTCATCTGCTGACCTTCTCCAGAATCACATCACCGGAGCTCTGAACACAAGCTGAGCTACCATCCCAACAACAGTGCAGCATCCAGTCACAGCAAAGTTAATCAATTCACAGAGAAATCAAGCCTGGCATTTCTCAGTCTACCAAAAGGGTGGACTAAAGTGGACTGGAGCCAAGATTTTGAGAAATTCTCATGTTTTCCCTTCTGGACACATCAGAGGAAAGAAGATGGTGACCCTCTGCCTCTTCTCACTGGTTGCTATAGATGTCTCTTTCCTGAAAAGGGGTTTCCTATCATTTGACTGAGAGTCATGCTATCTTCTGGAGTGACCATTTGTCTTTTCTTACTACCAGTGGCTGCCCCAAGAATAGTTCCACTGATGGAGAGTGTCTATATTTTTCTAGTTCTAGCTATGTCATTTTATTTCCTCTTGGAAAGTCAGGAATTTCTAATGACTTTTGTCTCTTTGGAATATCCTTCAGATCCAAAATTTGTTCTGTCATCAAGAAAGACTTGCCCCTTTTCATAGTGCTCTTAATAGCCTTCTCCAGGCCTTTATTAATTCTATAGAATAAAAAGAAGAAATCTGCTTATTAGTGTTATCAAATCAAACATATGGGTCTCTGAGCTCATGAACCTTTGAAAGTCATCAAAAACATGTGTGAAACCAGAATGCATTTCAGACTCAGTATCCCTGAGAGGTCAATGAACTATTGAAAACTGTCAAGAGATCTTATGAAATGAGATAATAATAACTCATTACCAGTCATTATCGTTGTTGTGTGAAGATGATTCTTGGACTCTGATGGTTGAAACCACCATGAAAGCCAATCCTGGGCTTCTCGCCTCTTGGTTGCTGTTTTGGGACTTGTACCACTAGTGCTCATCAAAGCTGTTGTAACCACAATGGAATTGACGGTTGAAAGGTTAATTATAAGCCCTTAAGAAATAGCACTGTATATGCTTCTACTCTTTTATTACTCAAGAGAGTCATCTATACTTCATATAGATGGTGGGAAGAAACAGAAAAAGCACAGAAGTTCCACTTTATTTTCAAGGCCCATACTGCAGGTCATAGAATGTCAGAAATGGAAAGACCTTAAATATCATCTTGTTCATGATTCTCATCTTAAAGAGGAAAAAACTGTGTTGGATAGAGCTTGCCTTGTCTGTAGTCAGAAAGGCCAAATGAGGGGCGCCTGGGTGGCTCAGTGGGTTAAAGCCTCTGCCTTTGGCTCAGGTCATGATCTCAGTGTCCTGGGATCAAGCCCCACATCGGGCTCTTTGCCAAGCGGGGAGCCTACTTCCCCCTCTCTCTCTGCCTGCCTCTCTGCCTACTTGTGATCTCTGTCTGTCAAATAAATAAATAAATAATATATATATAAAAAAAAGAAAGGCCAAATGGCAGAGAGTGTGACAGTAGTCTTTGAATTTTAAAAAGCTGTAATGTAGAAGTGGGATTAAATTTTTATGTGTGCTCCCAAAGGCCAAACCAAGGCCTGTGGTGATTCATTGTAAGTGGAACAAATATTTTCCCAAATGTTGAATTTAAAGGTTATAATCTGGACTATCCAACAAAGAACTTCTTCATAAAAGTTGTGTTCCTCACCATCAGAAAGATCACTTAGCAGGAAAATTATGTAGATCAGATCACTGGAAGTGTTGACTGAGCTAGACTATTGAATATGCTCTCCAAATCTGAGAGTCTATGATTCTGAAACCAAGCTTTCCAGGGTTCTAGCCCTTCATGTTCTATCTTGGCCAACCAATATCATTCTCTAAGAATTTAGGGTATGATATTTCTGCCAGCAGTCCCACACACTTAATACCAGCAATCCCCAACCCACAAAAGAATGCCACATGAAGGGGAATCTGGAAAAAGATGGCTTTCCACCTTTTTCCAGTTAGTGTCCAGATCCTCCAGCAATTTTGCCCATGGTCAAAGCGGAACAGGACATTTTGAGTCCATTTTTGAAAAAGAGGTAATCAGCTAGGAAAGATGGACAGAAATGAAGTGACCCAAGGATCTCACGAATAAGATCAGAAGAGTCCTGGTTGGAAAACTTCCCCAAACCGCCCTTTCTGCCACCATAATGTGCACCAGAAGAATATTAAAGAGTGGATAAAAAAAAAAAAGTTGAAGCAGAGAGGCTGAAACCATCGTCAAATCCCCCAAAACAAAAGTAAGGTGATTAGATTTCTTTTTTTCAGCTATCAAGAAAGCCCAGAAATGGCCCAAGATACAGCATTGACAAGAAGACTTTTTCTTCCCAATGTTTGTTCTATGAAGATAAACATTGTAAACATTTAACATTTAAAAATAGCATCTTCTTTATTCTGCGTCCCCCCTCCAGCATGACCTTTATCACCATGATATGAAATCACTATTTTCCTTATGGGAATATTTGTTAAAATAAAATATACTTTATTCAACTAAGCTGAATATTTGTTAAAATAAAATATACTTTATTTGACTAAGCAAGTATTAAGGACCATTTTTATTATTCTTCTGCAGTAAGAATGCCCAATTATTTTAAAATATGACCATATCCTCAATCAACAAAAGCTAATAAATGAAGATATGCTTGTAATCTCCCATTGTTCTGGACCTGGATTCTTTTTCCACATAAGCTATCAGTCCAGAATACTTTGCAGGGATTTAGAGTTAATGGTCAAACATTCAGGCAGTCTAGATTCTCATGGAAAACAACAGGTCACCCCTCCACTTTAGAGCTGAGGACTGAGTGTCCAAACAAGTACACAGAACCTACACTTTCCATCCATAAGTCAGTATTTCCCTCTATTATTACTGACTGTGATAAGTAGACCAGCAGAAAGTAGGAGAATGCATTTTCTAATAGGCTTCTTTCAAGAGGATCTGTTCTGAATGAATCTCCTGGTTGAAGCTCCTGAAGGAAAGCTAATTCTGATTCTACATGCATGCTGCCAAAAGAAAATCAAATGGAACACAGAGGAGTATCTAACCATATTGCCAGATCCATAGGCCCCTCTGATAAACAAAATGGTATCAGATACCAATTCCTTAAGGATGAAGACAGGACATCAGTCCCAAACTTGGACATGATCATGGATACTCTTCTCCTTGATGCTGAAAAACTTGGCATTCAGGACAATGGATAAGCAGAAGACAGAGCAGTTTACCTGTTGTTGCTGCTGCTGTGTGATCCTGAGTCTTAGGCTGTGAGTTACCAAACCAGGACCACATCCAATGCATTTGCTCCTGAACTGCTGCTTGGCTGTTTGAGTGCATAGCTGAGGTAACTGGATCAATTATGAAAATATCATTTAGTGAGATCTTTCTACAAACCTTTATTCTCCACTCTATGTATGTGTGACATCTGTCTCTATTGTAGAGCAAAGATTAGAAAAAGAAAGATTGAGGCCTGGCTTTATCTTTCCAATCTCCTGAAATGTCTTGGAATCTTAGAACAACATGAGCAATGCAAATTCTGGATGGGTGTCAATTCAGAGCTACTCAAACTTCAGACGGAACCCTCTGAACACAGGCTCAGAGCAAAATAAAGTAGGAACTTAACAACCTGTGAAGGAAAAGAGATTTTATGTTTACTTGATGAGGTGACCCAGCCATGGACTGAAGGTCTTTGATGCAACATTTCATAAAGTTGCTTTCATTCATCTGCGTTTGGAGTGCCTTCAGAGGTGCTTGCTTGTGTCTTCTGGGCCTATCCCTTCACACCAGTAGCATATGATAACAACTGGCATTTCAAAGATACACACACACTCATTAACTTCAAGTCAAGCTTAATGCTTGAGCAGGAACTTTGCAAAGGGTGTGTGTTCAAAATGTCGAAATCAGATAAAGCTTTGTCAAGTCTCCCTCCATCACCTTCTGTCACTTGTAATTCTTAATTTGGAATGTGTTTCCAGCAAATAAACAAAACTGCCCAAGCTAGAGAAATTCTGGACATTATTCAAATTTGAGAAAGGACAATCAGTGATATTTTGCAATTTGAAATCTCCCATTTGTCTCTCAAGTAGGACTTGGGTCCAGAATGTTTGCCTGCGGAAGAATAGCAAAGGTCATCAGGATTAACACCTAAACAAGCTGAGGTTTTTAAAAGCCATTTTGAGCTCTACCTCCCTTTGAAAATCTGATCTAAGTTATGACTTCTGTCCTCAAAAGAGTGATGTGACACATACACATTCTTAAAATTTTGTATATTATTTCAGGTTCTTGAATGCCTTAGGGCCCATCATTGAGCCTACTGGAGGTCCATGAACACCAGGTTAAAAACTTTGACCCTATATTCACCAAATGTCAATAACCTCTGCAGTATGTTCTGTGCTAGCCAAGAACTGGCTAAGAATAGAGACAAGACACAGGAGCCAATTTCACCCCCCCAGATCTACCTGAGCATCCTCCCTGAAAAATTCTCAGGCACCCATTCTGCCCTCAGAAACTTTATTACAGAGTTCCTGCCACCTTCACCTTATAGAAGGCCAAGAAGAGACCAACAGGAAGTAAACGTGCAACAGCAAGAAAGAAATAGGAGTTATTTCTACTTTTTCAAAAGGAGTCATATAAGATTTGGGGAAAATGGAAGGATCTACTGTCTAGCCAGCAGAGTTTCCAATTTTCCCCACCCACGTAGGCGATGCCAGACCAAAAATATATATGTATATATTTCTTTGACACCCAGAAGACAAGGAAATGGAGCGTTCCAAGGTAGGAGTCTCTGCTTCCTGAATTAGTGTAGGTTTCTGGATTCTAGAGAATTCCAGATCACCAATAAAAAAGAGGCTGATGACACGCCCCCAGAAAGTCTCTTCCAAAAATAACATTTATAATAAAATGCCTGCTGGAAGTCAAAACCTACCCAGATGGTTGTTCTTACTGGCTTTCCCTATTGCCACCCACCAAGGACCCTTACGGAAGGAATGAGCTGCCAAGCTAAAGATGCACTTCTCTGTCCTCAGCCAGACCTCCTCTTGACATCTGTCCTTCTGCATGCATTAGGGAGGATTTGCAATCACTCCTCCCCACCAAGACCCATCTTTCAGTCCAACAGTCATGAAGCTTTGGGAATCTCCACACTGGGCTCAGAAACTGGGGTCTATTCAGGAATTTACCAGGGGTAATCTTTTCTAGTATGCCATGGGTTGCTTTCAAGTTTCCACATGATTTTTTTTTTTTTTTTTTTGACACTCTTCTTTGCATGAATGGATTTATCTGGAGCTGCCACTGGCCATTTGGATGTTTTAGCACTTCGGTGACTCTCAGGTTGGCCCTGGACTCACTCTTTTGGACAAGGGAGGCTCTCTGTTCCCAAACTACTAAGAGAAACTTAGCTAAGTGCTTTGAAAAGAGGAAAGTAAGATTCTTTTCTCAACCCAAATACCGAACTATGCTTTCGTGAAATCTCAAAGCACTCCTTCTCCTTGGTTTCTGAACAGTGGATGGGCTCCACGAATGTCAGTCCAACTCTGAGCCCCCAGTAACTAGGGCAAAGGCACAGAGAAGACCTCAAATATTGGTTAACATTTGGCAAATATTGGTTACTAGCTTACTGATCCTTATTTCCCTTCCGTATTACTTTCTAATGGTACTTACCAATGGATCCCCCAGCATTAGAACAGGCCTGGTACATAGTAGGTCCTCAAAATAAGTATGCTGACTACCTAACTTGGGCAGGAAATGTGCAATCCCTAAAAGATGTGTGGACTATTCATTAAATGTCCTTGTTGCCTTTCTAAAGTACATGTGTAATACTCACTGTTTGATATAGACTAATAATGACTTCAATGTGAATTTCACCTAGTTCCTCAAAGGTATATTTTGCCACGATTTTCTTCTTTGGTGGGAACTAGTACTTTGGAATAGACTCGATCTGCCTCTCGCAGAGACCGCTAATTGTTATGTTTGCCAACATCTGACAAAATTGCATGCTCTGATGATAGGAGCCTTCTGCATGGTTACTTTAACAGGGTGGGGAACTCAGGGGCAGCCAGCCCTTAGCAACAGGGCCTACTGGGTTTGCAGAAGCTCCTCTCCAGAAAGGTTGTCTGTGGGACCATAGGCAACGAGGTGACCCAATCTCCAGAGAGCCAGTAGTCTGGGAAGGCATCAGCCATTTGAGAACATCTGCTTCCTGAAAATGCTTCAAAGGATCTGCAGAGAATGACCAGACTTCGGGCCCATTGGTACTGCTCCCCCACCCTTAGCAAGCTGCTCATAGAAATTTAAAACACTGTTGAGCAAGTAGCCTTTGGCTAAATCATAGTGCTCTGAAGGTCGCCCTGAGTTCTGGGTGACAAGGCACAGAAAAAGGCCCTATGCGGCGCATTCCCAAACCAGTGAATGTCGGCCACACCCTTGGGAGAGTAGAGTCCTGCCCCCAAAGAGCAAGAGCCTGGACAAAAGAAAATCCACACCATAAGAGGAAAGCTGCCCAACACGCGGATGCCCTACTTCAGTTCGAATAATCCTCCACAGAAGGAATGCAGCCAATCTGGAAACCCGTTTTAAACCACAGGGAAAAAGCAAAGTGAAAAGCAAAGAAGGAGGCCAGAGGGAGATGCAAACACTTTCCGAGGACAGTGGAGCACAGAGGGCAAAACCCCAAAGAAATCGAATGCAATGTTGCCATATTTCCACTCTCGCAGTTCCCAAGTAATGAATTATCCATGTTACCAAGCAAGTATTAACAGCTTTCCCCTAGAGGCTGCAAGGAGACAACTTTTAAGTGGGTTGAGTGTGATCAGGTAACTCCTTTAGATATGCTTCCTTAGACTGAAACCAAAGGAATTGTTTAGTAAATCATGGATGAATAGGACAGAATATCGCACCATCAATAATACTGCATAAATCAAGTTAAAACATAAAAATCTAGAGTTAAGATGAAAAAAGCAAATGGGATGGTATGCATCTGTTAGGATCCCAACTTTATGAGAACAATCTTATCCAAAGGTGGAAAAGAACAAGAAGGAAACATGTAAAAGTAAAAACAGCTTCTGTAGCATGCTTGAATTGTCACCACATCCCTGGGACAAAAGAACAAGAAAGTCTTCTAAAAAATCTTCCAGTATGGTGCTTCTTACTCCTCTGTTTTGTAAGCAAAACAGAGGAGAAACAAAACAAAACAAAGCAAAACAAACAAACAAAAAAAAACACTGTAGACAGTAGCAGGCAATGACTACAGGGCACTGGTTACCATAATACCCCTCTTCCCCAAATGGTGTCCTCAACTTCTAGAGACAGGAGACAATCAACACACAAGGGAATGCTGATCACCCAGGAAGCTCAGAGCCGGTTTTGTAAACAAATCACCACGGGAAAGCACAGTGATTCATTCTCCTTACTGGTAATGGGGGTATTCTCTGGGTTGTCAGACACCCCGGTACTGTCTTGGTCCTGGGTCGGGTACACAGTTGGAAGGAGGGTGTGGAAGATGTAGCCTCCCGAAGTGCTCCTCTCGCTGGAGGAGCCACTGCTCACGTCATCGTCAGCGGGGGTGCTGGGGTTGATGTCTTCAGGGTTCGTTCTGTATTCCCCCGTCTGGCTGTAGCGGGTGCCATCGCGGTTGACAATGGCTGGGGGAAAGAGAAGGCACTTTCAGAACTTGGCAGCTGACGTTTGCTGAGTATAGGAAAGACTGTGGGTTATCACATAAGACAGCGAATTCAAAGCTATTTTTCTTCATTATCAAGCAAAACAACACCTAACTACGTATCTAGTTGTGGGGGGGGCAGGGAGCAGGGGATGCTCTAAGAAAGTCTATCCTCCCCTACCCACCTTCACCCGCTGGAAATGCGGAGGGGGCATGAGGGTGTGTTTGGAAGTCCCCATGTTTGAATTCCAGCTATGTGTGCCCTTAGACAAAGCTGGTACTGAGCTTCGGTTTTGTCATTGGTAAAATGAGGATGCTACTCCCTTTTGCTCAGAGCCCTATATGATACGTGGTATGTGAAGTGCTTAGCACAGGATCCTATATTGAGTTGGTCTCAGTAAACGATAGTTCTCCCACTGGTTCCTTTTCTCCCTTCCAAGTACATATAAAATCTGCTGCTATTAATTCCATCTACTTCCAGAAAGGATTGGAAGTAGGACATGAAGAGGTTAGCAGTCTCAACAAGGAATATATATTTGCACATCCATGAAGAAAGAGGTTTTTCTTCTAAGGAGCAAATTTTGTCAGTCTACGTGAACCCCTACTCTGGCTAAGAAATCAGCATGCCTAAATGATGACTGAGCCTCCGCCCATCCTCCGTGAGATTCAGTCTTGAAATTAAGAGGCATGGAGGTATATAAAGATCAGAATCTTTGATTTAATCAAGGAAATGTCTAGAATGGACAGGTGAAGGAAAAGCAAAGCAAATTCATTCTTTGCTCCTCCCTGAGAGGATTTGCTGCCTTCAAGTCTGGGCCACTCACTGTACAAGTGTGCATTTAGCTAAAATTATCCTCTGCTATATTGCACTGGACTAAATGTTCCTTTTGTTTACCTATCTGGCTTGCCCAAGTGGAACTATTAGTAATACATACATTAGAAAATATTGCAAGAGTGCCTATGTGGCTCAGTCAGTTTTGGCTCAGATCATGATCTCAGGGTCATGAGATCGAGCCCCACGTGGGCTCTGTGCTCAGTGGCGAGGGTTAGAGGGTTCTGCTTGAGACTCTTTCCCTGTCCCTCCCATTGCTTACTCTCTTTCTCTCTCTCAAATAAATAAATAAATAAATCTTTAAAAAAAAATTGCAAAGTCTCAAAACATCCTGATAATCTCTCCAGATGTAGATCTGATTTAAAGAGAGAAGGGAATTTGGGTAAATTGGAAGGGGAGGTGAATCATGAGAGACTATGGACTCTGAAAAACAATCTGAGGGGTTTGACGTGGCAGGGGGGTGGAAGGTTGGGGTACCAGGTGGTGGGTATTATAGAGGGCACGGATTGCATGGAGCACTGGGTGTGGTGAAAAAATAATGATACTGTTATGCTGAAAATAAATAAATGAAAAAAAAATAAAAAATATATATGACCAAATTTGTACAGATCTGTACTTTGAAAGGTATTGGTGGGGATCAAGGAAATGGGAAGTTATTGAACATAACTATGGTCCTGACATGCATTGGACATACTATTTTTCTTCATTTTCATTTCAAATCTCACAGGTTTTCCATTATCCAGATGAGAAAACTGAGGCTCAGAGAGACAAAGTCATTCCTTTGAGATCACCCAGGTGGCAAGGGACTAGGATTCAAACCAAGCCTGACTGAGACAGCACATCTGAACTTGTGAGCCTCCCTTTCCATGAGGCATGGGTCGGGGACAATTTTTGGCCTAACAGTATGGGGCTGGATTTGCGTGGCCAGGATGATTTTCATCCTTCTGTTGCCTGCCACCTCTGTTCCCTTGTATAGTAAGGGGTCTGTCTCTTAGGAGGTAGAAGCAAGCCTCCTCAACGCTATGATACGTCTCAAAAAAGGTGAGGTTCAGAGGCCATAAGATCAGGGTTAATAAGTTGACCTCTTTGAAAATTTTGGTTGAGATTTTTGTTCTCATATAGTGCCAGACACCTACATCTTGGGATCACCAAGATGAATTCAGGTGGATGCAGTATAAGTAATGTTGAAATTAGAATTAGAATTAGAATTAAATTAGAATTAGAATTAAAATAGAATTCTCTTCCAGTACACAAATAATCAAACAGAAAATTTAGGGGGCTGGAATGCATCTCCCCCTCGCCCTTATTAATCCCTCTCCATGAGAGAGAACATGGCTCAGACTCAGAAACTTCAAGCAGCTAGAATTTAAGAAGACTATTTAATTTGTCCTATATGTAAGTGTATTTTTAAGGATACCCTCTGCTTATGACTGGGGGTTTTGTTCTCCATTTGTAGGAGATTGTTGGTTTATTTTATTTTGTTTTGTTTTTTGAAGATTTATTTATTTGAGAGAGAGAGAGCGCATGAGCAATAGGGGCAGAGAAGGAGAGAGAATCCCAAGCAGACTCCCTGGTGATCATGGAGCCTGACATAGGGCTCGATCCCACAACCCTGAGATCATGACCTGAGCTGAAATCAAGAATCAGACACTCAACCAACTGTGCCACCCAGGCACCGCTACAGGCTTTTTTTTTTTTTTTTAATAAACTTATTTAAAGCAGAAAAGAATAGGCCAATTAAGTGAAAAATATCAAGTAAATGATTGTGCTGTGTACACAGAGGTGCCCAAAAAAGTTGAGAGAGGTTTTCAAATGACTGCAGTTTGAGGAACAATGTGTTGGGGTCAACGGAATAGCAGTTTCAAGCCACTGCAGGAAAAGGGGAAGGGACAGTGAATCACACCCAATGTCCCTCGCCTTGGGGAAATGACTGCTCTTCTACTCAAGTATGAAACACAGAAAGTACACCTGATTCCCTTCCCAAGAATGGGAACACCCCACTGAAGTCAGAAGAGATACGTACTTATGGTAATTGGTCCTTCAAAAGCATTGGGCAGGTGTGTGACTGATGTACAATCTTCTTCGGGTGGAGCTGTGGAACAGCAAAGAAAAACCATGAGAACTTTAAAAACATAGGAGCAAAACTGATGTCTACTTGTATTAGTCAGGATGGGGTTTTATTAAAGCTCTATTTGGTAACTAGACCTTGTATTGAGATCTAAACACTCAGAGAGCTTTCAAATGGCTTTGCTGTTGCAGGGAGAATGGATCCATTTGTGGATAACTTTTATACCCTGTGTGTGCATGTATGTGCATGCACTCCTGTGTCTGTACGCAAGATGGCAACTTATTTCTTAGACTAATTTCTCTCATTGTTGCTTCTTGTCAAAGAGGAAGGGAGAAAGGGATGAATGGATGAATGGATGAATGGATGAATGAATGGATGGATGCAGGTCGGCAGACAGCTATCACAAGGAAGGCTGTTACCACAAGCATTTTAGGTGTTCTGCCATAAATCGCGAGGTCCTCATAACATTGGACAGAAACATCAGTTCAACAAAACAGGGCTTTGTTGCTTCCCAGTTCCCAGAAGCATCTTTCCTACAGGTAAAGGGCATGTCCCTTGACCTGCCTATTTCTTTGACTCATTGTGAAAACAACCGGCAGCTTTATTTATTCACCTGGAGAAAACCAGGTCTTAAGAAAAGCCATTCTTGCAAAGGCTAAGTAAAAGACATCCCAGAAGAGAGTCTCAGAGAAAGTCACCTCCTCAGTAAGTCCTCTCCTCACCAACCAATCTCAACCAGCCCCTTACCAATCCTCCACACATATCACCATCACATCTTTGCTTACAGTTCTCCTTCTGACTTACTGCTGCCTCACATTATCTTGTTCATTTTACATGATGGCTGTTCATGGCATCTCTCAACCCCTAACCCAACCCCCTCACCTCCAAAGAGCTATAGAAGTTGAGTAGCGATGAATAGTGACCTTATTCATCTTGGCCAGAACAATTATGTGTGATGGGGTCAGAAAGACACTCGACAAATACTTATCGAATGAATGAAAGAGGAAGTTCCGATATGATTCCATGAATCATATTCATTCCATGAAGCCCATGCTTCCAGGAAACATACCTATGATGTTAACCACCTCCCCAAAATGGTCTACAGTGATGAACAGGTCAAGAAATGTTTAGATGAACCATGAATGGAAATGCCATAAGAAATTCTGTTTTTAAAAGTTTAAGATATATCAGTTCACTTATTCATTTTAAGCATTACTCATGAGACAGATTTTTTAAAAAGGAGCAAAAAAGATGAACATGTTCCTGTTTCTACTTTTAAGGAATTCACAAGGTCATGGACGACAATAATAATTAATATTTCTTTAGATTTTTACAGTTTTCAAAAAGTGTTCCTAATAATTTCCTCATTTGAAAAGCAGGGCAGATAGCCTCCCTGGGAGATCGTGAAGATTATCTACACTGTCTGCTTGGTACCACCACCAGAAACCCGCCAGATCCATGAGAAGCTTCTGATACTTTATGTTGCACAGGCCCCAAAACAGGCCTTGGATTATGACTTCGTGGCAGGAGTGGAACCACTTTCCCTGAATTCAGGCAACAGTAGTGCCCTGGGAAGAAATTTCTAAGGGTTAGGTTGTAATAGAATGGGATACAATGTAAAAAACACTAAGACAGTTTTGGAAATCATTAGAGCCTTTGTTCAAATGGACCTTCTTCATGCTCCAGTTCCCCTTAACTTTTAAAAAGAACACCAAACCTGGCAAGAACAATATGATGAATGGTGACCCAGTTGTGCAATTAATACATTCAGGCTCCCATGTCAGACAGCAGGGCCTCACTGACAATCTTTTATTTTAATGATTTAATGTTTAATGAACACAGCACTGCTGGGAGCACAGGGCCTGGTGAGCTTTTCCTGAGCCTAAGGAATTGTTAGAATGACTCTGGGGTGGGCTTCCTGGTGGGCTGCACCTCTAAATTGTAACTCCATTGCCCCAAAATAGCCGGGAGCAATGTTAATTACTCAGTCTAGCCAGTGACTCAGTGCCAGATAGAAAGACATCTTCCTCAATGCCTGTATATTCTAGGTATCCAATAAATATTTGTCGAGTAAATGAGCAAATGAGTAGACAAATGAATGTAACATCTTCTCCTAAATTCCACCTTCAAAAAAGAATGAGGCATTTTACTGGAGGCCAACTCCAAAAATGAACTAATTCAAGCCAGTTCTCTGGGCTCTTAACACAGAAGTCACCAGGCTCGTGCTGGGCCTGAGGCATGAGGCAATCAAAATAAAAATCATGGGGCCTTTCCAGGGTCTGCCTTATTTTCATCTATAAACCACCCGTTACTGCTGAAACTGTAAGCATATGGAACCTATCTGCTAAGATTGTGCTGGCTTTGGTCCCTGTAGACCAAAAGGGTTTGGAGGGGGTCACATCACTGGGTCTTGACCACCTGCCTACAACTCTCAGTTGGACCTTTCCGATGGGATGCTCTGCCTGGAACAGAAGGTCATCCAGATCCATAGTTCGCTTAGCACCTCTCTCATCACCAAGACATTCAAAATTTATTTATCCTTAGATAAACACTCTTCTCCAGCTTCTTTATTCTTTTGTTTCATCATTTCAATGAGATTACCTCCCAAGACAAGAAATATGGCCACTGGTTCTTTCTAACCCTACTTGCCCAGCAGAGCCCTAACTGCATATAATTGATCCAAAAGTACTCTTTTTAAGACTCAAAGAAAAACTTATAAAAGCAGTTTATCTACATTAAGTAACTTGGATAAAAGAAAAGGTAAAAATCTTCTCCTTAAACTACTTTAAGACAGCCATTTGGGTATGAACACACCCCCAGAAATTCTCCAGCTTTTCAGCTGCTTTAACACCTACCTGCAAAGAAGAGGAAAGTTAATCAGGAGGATTCACTTCCTTCTCTGAGGCTAGACACAACCCTGCAGCGAAAACTAAGGGGTAGGGAGACAAGTCTCAGTAGTAACTTGTCCACATGGTTGCCATTCCTGGTAAAAAGGTGGGAGCTTCTAGTTTTTGGAGTTAAAGTTCTTTCCAGGAAGTGATACTAACTTTTAAAAGAGGGAAGACAATGTGGATTCACAACAACATAATTTATTGTATCCCTGCCCTCAGCAAGATTCAGTGGGGGAAGAAAGGGGTAGTACCCAGACACTCTCAAGTGTGCGTCCCACACAAGCCCAGTCTCATGCGACCAGCCCCTTCCTCTAAAGCACAAAGTCTTCCCAAATTCCCCCTCTGACCTCTGGCACTAAGATAAGCTATTGAAACCACATGCTGCTCTATGTCTACTTCTCCTTTATTTGCACGTGCTCTTCCTCAATATCGTGTCCTTAGAACAGACATTCTGGGTATATGGGTAGGGGAACTGGGTGGGGGCCATGCACCATTTTGCCTCATGGGGACTCTCCTCTTTTTGGCTAAATTCCATTTGCATTCCTTGCTCATATACCAGTGACTAAGAAATAATCTACAGTTTTCTCTTTGTTGTGAGCTTCCCCCCAGAGGTTTAGGGACTTGCCTATATTTGACATAATGTATTGGCTTCAAAACACACCATTTCAACTATCAACCCTGAAACTTTCTCTTTCTCCTCATCTCTAGATTTCTCTTCCAACTTCCCACTTCCATCCCTACTTCTCATGCCACAGTGGGTGGCCGGCATAGCCGAAAGCTACTGACGTAATCTCGCAATTACTTTGATGCCTCCACTTGCACTGAAAACCCCGTGCAGATTTCATACTCTCCCACATGTGATATCTGTGTTTTTCTCATGCAAACAATGTCTTAAGTCATCACTGAATAACATCTGTGTTGGTCTCATACAACATTCTTTAACCACTTTTCAGCTAATTTAATACCCTCCTTCCCATCTCTAAGGAAAACAGATATGCCAGGAAGACGTGTCGAATTTACCTCAGGGTTCCATCTTCCCTTCACACAATCTCAGACCTTCCTGAGGAACAGAAGCCCCAGTTTGAGAAGGAAGTAGTCAAACAACATTTGATTGTTGGCATTCAAAAGCTTGACATTTGGGTGTCTGACCCTTCTCAAGAGACCCTGAAGATACACAACGTGGAGGAGAATTCTTGAATTCTGCTGGAGCCTGAATTAGACTAATAAACATGAGTTTCTAGGGCAGTGGTTGGAAACAAGTCCTCTGACAGGCAGAGGGGCCTGGCCTGCAGCCAAGCACACACATCTTAACTTGGTTTTCTTGTTCTCTGGTTGTCAAGGCTTTCAATTGTTGGGAAAGGAAACTCAAGAAGGTCAAAGGCCTACTGTATACCCTCCCAGCTTTCTCTCCAGGCCCAACATAGAATAAATACTTCTAAGCCAAGCCACTTGGCTTGTACCCCAATACCATCATTAGGTTCATGTCACTTCCCGATTCGAAACCCTGCAGCGACTTCCCATCCCACTGAGAATAAAATCAACACTCTCTACCATGGCCTACAAGGTCCTATGGGACCCAGGTCCTGCTTATGTCTCTGACGTCATCATTCCTCAGCATTCCCCCTTCTGATCACTGGGCTTTATCCACCCTGGCCTCCTCGGTGTCCTCAGAATAAGTCGCAGTGCTCCTCCATGCCTGGCTAGGCACTGCTGTCCTCTCTGCCCATGGCTGTTTTCCCTGACACCGGCTGGGGCTCTCTCTCAAATGGACCTCCTCACAGGCACCCTCACTGGCCGCCACCTCAGAGAAAAGCTTCCCTAGCACTCAGAAGCTTCTTCTTTGGCTTTCTTTTTTATAGCACTCATCACTTTTTGACTTCGTATGAGGTATTGACTCTTTCTCTCTTTCCTGTTGGCCTCTCTGCCTTGCAAGTAAGCACTCCGGAGAGAGGAAGCCTGTCTCTGCTGCAGCTGTGGAGATATTCAGTGAGCATCTGTTATGTGAATGGAAGCTGCATGACTCCCTACTTAAGCCAAGACTGATGCGTGTCCAAGGCCACTCCAGACGCAAAGACCATCCCCTTGGAACCAACCTGAGGCATTGAAGCAGTACGTGTCATACTGGGAGGTGTTGGATGTGAGGATGTACACCCCTGTGTTGTTGGCCGCACAGATGGAGTTGGGGTGGATACGGGGGATCACCACATGCCCTTCTATGAACCCGTACCTGCAAAATGAAAGCGAGAGGTTATCCCCCTGTGAGGCTGCGATGGGGACTGTGTGACATGCCATCAGATGACATCTCACACAGCACCCGGGGTCATTAGGTTCACCTCTGGGGATCATACAGGTTTGAACAACTGGTTACATGAAATCCAGAAACAACAGCTGAGAGAGAGAAGGAAAGGGATCAACACTGAGGGAGGCAAGGTGATTTTATTTAGAGCTCTGTAAAGAGCTTTAAAAGAAAAAAAAAAAACTCATGGAAGAAAAAACTGGCTTTTTAAAAATAAAAAAGTTTTTTTTTTTTTTTAAAGATTTTATTTATTTATTTGACAGGCAGAGATCACAAGTAGGCAGAGAGGCAGGCAGAGACAGAGGAAGAAGCAGGCTCCCTGATGAGCAGAGAGCTCGATGTGGGGCTCGATCCCAGGACCCTGGGATCATGACCTGAGCCGAAGGCAGCGGCTTAACCCACTGAGCCACCCAGGCGCCCCTAAAAAAGTTTTATTTAAATAATCTCTATACCCAACATGAGGCTCAAACTCACAACCCCGAGATCAAGAGTCACACACTTTACTGACCGAGGCAGCCAGGCGTTCGAGGAGAAGAAAACTGTTTGCAAATAAATTATGTAGGCAGCAGTGTCAAGTCAGTTTGAACATGTGGAGGGAAGCCTGAGTCACTGAGGTGAGATCCACTCTGGCTCTCTATCGCCTTCATATTTTCCAGAAAATACATCAGACGACCAGTTCCCAAGAGCTAGGGCTAGGTGGCTCTTCCTTTCAGTCCACACAGTTCAGACCTGCCTATTTCCCATCCTCTACTCTTCCTTTTTTGTGTCACCTTTCCCTGTGATTCCCTCCCTCCTGACTCCATTTCTATAAACACGAAGCGTTGTTTATATGCTAGAAACACTGTATATTTTCTTCATGAGCATCCCAGGCATAATTTCATTGCCAGTGGAAGTAAATTGACTGTCATTAAAATGGGAGTAATAGTGATTAAGTAAGTAGATAGCGGTGCCTCATTTAGCTCAGGAATTTTCCAGAGGCAGCTCAGTCGGCAAAGTGCGTAAACCCCCTCTGCCCTCACCAAGATGTTTCTGGGAGCATGATGGAGCCTGAGGCCCTGTGGGATACAACAGAGAGCACCCAGCCTCTTCAGTCCGCATCTCGGAAGCTAAGTACTCACTCACTGCACCATGTCTCCTGAATATAAAATGCCTCCAAAAATAAGATATGTGCAGTGAAGGGGTTGGTGGCAGGGGTACCGTAGAGAGGACCAAGCTAAAGTTTGTTTAGAGGACCAGCAAGTTTCTGAAAATGCAATGCTGGCTGAAATGCATGGCGGAGAGCCTTTTTAATCTTTGCTACCAGAGGTAACAGTTCACAGTTCATCATCCTGCAAGACCCACGGAAATGGCTGTGAGTTTGAAATTTCTAAGCACATGGAACTCATCGGGTCCATGTCGCAACTGTAGCTCGCATGACTAATTCCTCCTCTGAAAGGACAGACTGGTTTCTCCAAAGACTCCTTAGTTTGGTGGGGAGAGAGAGAGAGCAATTAAATGTTAATAAGTTTCCATCTATCTGGGAAATGCTACTAATCAGGGTGGGGCAGACAGAAGAGAGTGGCTGCTAGGGTTTTACCCGAGCCTACAAGCCTCAGCCACCTGTCTTCTGGCAGAGATCTGATTCACAGCCGCCTGAGTGAAATTATGGAAATGCGTTTTGCAACACTTAATGCCCGCTATGGGTGGAACGATAGATTTCTTTGGCACCGTTTTTCTTTTTCTTTCTTTCTTTCTTTTTTTAATGGCAACACTCTTTGGTGAGCCTCCTCCCTACCCCGCCTGCATCACACTGGGAGATCTGTGTCACACTGACATTCTAGAATCTACCTTCCCTTTTTAAGTTATGTCCGAGTTGTTGCCACCACGAGCCAACTGCCCCTTGTCGATGTCCCACCATACGTGAGTTGGGATATTAAAATTTATATATGTGTATATACTATCCCAGCAAGTTGCCGTTCACAGGGAAGAAAGAAACGCTCAGCAAATCCACGCATCATGCTTCTGTCTCCTCCTCGCCCTCAGTCCCTTGGGAGGGTCATGAAATTCTTGCCCTGGGCTCAGATGAAGCCTCTGGACCCCTCCTGGTGCAAGAGACATGGCCCTGGGTGAGCTCTGGCATGTCTGCAAGCTTCAGTTACTTCATCCATGAAGTGCAGAAATCAGATCAATGCCAGGTGCAGTCCAAGGATAGAGGGGACGTGGGCAAGTGGACAGCAGGGCCCGTCCCACCTCTAAGTGCGCGGAGCTTAGCCCATGGGAGTCTGAAGAACTCCCCTTGCTTTCAGCAGATGGGAACATTTCTGTGTTTCCTAAGTATGTCTTGTCTGTATTTCACAACCCAAATTCAGTCTAGTAAGTCTACTTTCTTGGGCTATTGGCCGAGTCAGGGCCATATTTAAACAATTAGCCTTGGGAAGGGGATCTGCTCCCTGGCCCGCCTTGGGAGCAGCGGACAGAGCTTCTCCCTCTGCTGCTCTCGGGTTCTCCCAGACCTAGCTCTGAACGCACGCGCATGTGCGTGCACATCGGCCCTTTTTTTCAGAGCAGTACCGCTGAGTAGAACGTTCTACAGGAATGGAAATGTTCTGTCTAGAATCTATGCCCTCCAATCTGGCAGCCGCTCATCACCTGGGGCTTGCGGAGCAACCAAATGTCAACAGTGTCACCGAAGAACTAAAGCTGCCGAAGAACTCAGTGCCGTGTGGGAGTAAAGATTTTTCTTTCCGTTTTCAGGCAGAGAGACCCCGCTGCCACTCCTGATGTGTGTGCGTCCTCTGCGAGCAAGGGCCAGGGTAGGCATGTTGACATTACATTTCATGGTCTGAATAAAGCCTTCCCCGACTTGACTTTGAAAGAGCAGCCTGTGGGGTGCCTGGATGGCTCAGTGGGTTAAGCCTCTGCCTTTGGCTCAGGTCATGATCTCAGGGTCCTGGGATCGAGCCCCGCATTGGGCTCTCTGCTCAGCAGGGAGCCTGCTTCACTCTCTCTCTCTGCCTGCCTCTCCATCTACTTGTGATCTCTCTCTGTCAAATAAATAAATAAAATCTCTGTCAAATAAATAAATAAAATCTTTAAAAAAAAAAAAAAAGAAAGAGCAGCCTGTGTTTGCATGAGTGTGTGTATGTTTAAGAGGAAGGGGAAACACTTTATCTAATGACATTACATTGCAAAAACAGGGGAGAGCTGCCAGCAGGCTGGAAACTTCAGAGCAGTTGCTCGGATTACCCAGAGCTCTTCTAGTGAAAACAAACCAACCAAACCACTTCGCCGTGGCTGTCACCACTACTAGCTCTTGGTGTCTCCCGCTCACCACAGGGTCAGAGGAAATTCAAACACACAGGGCCACTGCCTGCTGTGAGCGCCCTGAGCAGCATGGCATGAACTGGGGTCCAGGGAGCTCCGTGATGTCCCCTGCAAGGTCTCTCAGGAGGTCTCCTGGGTCCCTCTGACCACTTCCCTCTCGCTTAGAATAACACATCTTAATAATTTTCATCTCCTTTTATTTCTGGTCAAGCCAGAGAAACACAGAAGAGAAACAAACACACGCAAGACAGAGAGACAGAGAGAGGGAGTTGTTCGAAAACGCTGCTTTGAGCCAAGTCTGCTCAGCCAAGACTCCACCAGGCACATATTTATTTTAAACACTGTTATTTGGTTTATGTTTTCTTGTGGTTCCGACAATGATATTGCACGCTGCTTCAAAGCTGGGAGAGCGCTGTGGAAGCACTTTAGGCAAGAGGATTCCAGCTGCTGACCCTTAATGGCCTCCTCTGGGCAACCCCACTATGATTCACAAACGTGTCTTTAGCTGGCTTTAAATTCCTGTTGTCCTACAGGTTCCAGGTTGGCTTGGCCAAATTGATAGGTGGGGCCCACCCTTCAGGCAACCATCCATCAGCTGTCAGGGAGGAGCCTCCGAGGCCTAGGCCCCGCCCCCAACCCCCCCCCCCCCCCGCCTTTTCTCCTACCTGCAGGTCTCAAACCCGACTTTCAGGGCTTTCTCCATCTGGTCCATGGTGGGCAGGCTGCTGTTGAAAGCCTTGCAGAGGTCAGGAGCCTCCGTCCTGGAGATGCTGTAACGACCGTTCTTCTCCACGTGGAACACACCTGCATATCGGCAGGTTATATTCAAATCTGTGGGATGAAACAGAAATGGTACATGCTTTTGCATAACTTATTTGGGAAGGATTAAGAAGTCTGCCTGATGGTAAATTCATTAAAAACAAAAACAGCCCCTGGGGCTAATAATACAGTGTATGTTAATTTTTTAAAAGGTATAAATAAATAAATCTTTAAAAAAAGAAAAGAAAAGAACAAAACAGAACATCTCCATTGGCCAAAGCCTTCAACATTCATTCCAGCATTCCAAAGCACTACACACTAAGCTCAACTCTGAGCTAAGACACAGTAAAGGAGCATCACTCTGGCATTGTCTCCATTGGGTGCTCTACAAACAATTTTAAGATTTTGTTTATTTCTTTAACAGAGAGAGAGAAAAAGAGAGAGTGAGCGCACAAACAGGGGGATTGGCAGACAGAGGGAGAGAAAGAGGGAGAAGCAGACTTCTACAGAGCAGAGAGCCCCCATGTGGGGCTTGATCCTAGGACGCTGGGATCATGACCTGAGTTGAAGGCAGACATTTAACTGACTGAGCCACTCAGCCATCCCTATAAACATAAAAGCATATGACTTTTTTCTGATTCCTAAAGTAATACAACTTGTAGAAAACTGACAAAATTCAGGGAAATAATGAAGGAAAAGCAAGGTTATTACTACTGCCAATACTTGAAATATTTTGTTTTATCTTCTTTCAGTTTTCTGAATGTGTGTGCGTGTGTGTGCGTGTGTGTGTGTGTGTATACTTCTGTACTTATATAGTTAAAACAGTACTAAATGTACAGTTTTAGATTTGGGCATCCTTTTTTCTACTTTATCTTATACCATGAGCATTTTCCCACAATCATGTGCTATCCCTCCCTTACTTGTAACCTCTAATGCTTCTGGTTGCACCCAGAATAAATGTCCTCTTCATGGCTGACAAGACCTACAGGAGCTGGCTCCTATCTCCCTCTTGAACCCTCAGCAGCTCACTCTGCTCCAGGCATAAACTTGCCTTCAGTACCTTTGGACATTCTGAGCACTTTGCCACCTTAGAACACATTATCTACCATGCCCTCTGTCTAGAATGTTCTGTTCTTAGATCATCACGTTTTGTGTTTTAGCTCATCACTCCCTCTTAGAGGACTTCCCTGAACACTGTTACCCAACCCACACATCTCCCTCACTCACCCTGCTTTGGTGTCCGCACAACAACTTGTTTATTTATTTGTGCGTTCAATTATTATCCATCTGCCCTTCCTGTCATAGAAGCTCCAAGAAAAGCAAGGACCCTTTACCTGTTTATTTGGTTTCTCTAACTCTTACAATAGTGTGATGGACAGTAGATGTTCAATAAATATTTACTGAATGAATAAATGGCTCCTTAAAATTTCCTACAAAACACACCTTCCACATATTGACATATAGAGCCAAGATCAGTGGTTGGCTCCCAAAGAGTTAATGGCATTTAAAACGAAGCCTAATGGCTATCAATTGGCTAAAGCATGATTTAATCCAAGGGCTCCTGTGAATTTTGCAGACATGAATCTAAAATCTCAATAAGGAGCTGAAGAATTATCTGCTTCTACCTGATTCTGTGAAACCATCTCACAAGGCTTCTAAACCATTACTAGAAAACTCCTTCTTTTTCTGGGGCTGTGTTATCATCCCTAGTTGGCACTCCAGTGAACTCCAACATGGAAAGGTGATGTCATTGAAACTGTCCTGGAGGAGTGTGATTTCTCCGAACCACGTCCTTGAGCCTCAAGTGCAGTCCTTGGCTGACAAAGAAGCTCACTGATGTTTCTGCTGGGCCTACCATATGGTGGACCACGGGCCAGGCCGGGCACCATGTTGGTAGTTAGAAGCCAGCCCTGGATTCAGAAAGAACTGGCTTTAACTGACTCTATCCCTCAATGGGGCAGGTCCAAAGAAAGTCAGAAGATCCTGCTTATGAATCAGTGAGAAAACTGAAGCTCAGAAAAGTGAGCTGCCCCAGGAAGTGAGCACTTCTATCTAGAACGTGTAGTTGATTTCCTGAATCTCAGCTGCTTTGTTCCTCAGTTCTGAGCTGATAGCCAGGGGAGGGGAGGCCTGTTACTGCAATGTCCTTGGGTCCCCAGCACCTCTGGGGTTCTGTGGAACCCCATCTTCCACGAATGCCAAGCAGTAAATGTATGAATGTGTGTATGTGTTAATTTATAGGCAAAGAAATGGAAGCTCAGAAAAATTATTTTCCCCAAGTCAGCCAATGGCAGAGCTGGAATCCCATCTCGGGTCTGCATAGCACTGAAACCCAAACCACTCCAAACCACTTTGCTGTGGACCTGGGATCCTTCCAGGTCATTAGAGCAAGCATCAGCTCTAAAGGGGAGAAGCGCTCCAAAACAAGAGCCATAGAAGGACAAACACACGGCTGGTGTTGCTGAGCTGAATCGACAACGACCGCTTTCTCCTTTCCGAGCAGGAAGCAGGTTCTAACCACCAGGAAGCGGTGTCTGATGATTTACAAAATAAGATGATGAGAGAACTGTGAAACTTCTGTATGATCTTCCTCGCCTCAGAAAATACTAAAAGAAGAAGCAAGAAAGGGAGCTTCGATAAGACAGAAGCCTCCATCAGTTGCTTCTCTTTTTGTGTCATGAGCACGTAGGTGCATTTTAAAAGCAGCGGTACTGAGGGGCCTGGAGAGCGCGTGTTTTTGCTTGATTCATTCCTTTTGGGGGGTGTCCTTCAGCAGCTCACACAATGCCTGGCTGATGAGGCTGGAGGACAGCAAGGAGGGAACTGCACAAGGCTCTTTTGAAACACTGTTTGTTCTTACTGACATTTTCAGTTTTGGCCTTTGTCAGCCAGTCTTCACGCGGTGGGAAAACTGTCAGGCCGGGTGAAGGCCCTTCCGGGGCTTTCCTCAGCCAGCATACAAAAGGAAAACATAGCCTCGCAGTCAGCTTCTTGGAGGCGAGGCTGCTCAGGGGAGGCCGCGGGAGCGGGGTGATCGGCCTGTCACGGTGTGGCCAGGTGGCCGCTGTCACTCCCGGGTTAAAAATAAAGTCTGAGGCCAGACGGTGGTTTGGAGCCGAATGGCAGTTTCTGTCGTATTAAAATTCATTCTCGTTTACCAGCTGGCACCCAGAACATGCAAATGCAGAAGGAACAGAGACGTTTGAATAAAACGCCTTGAGTTCCATAGGCAGCCGCCTGCGTGACTGCAGAGACCCGACGCGCATGTGCCGTGTGAGCACGCCAGCCCGCGTGAGCAGCGGGAGTGCGTGCGTGCGTGCGTGCGTGGCTGCGCGTGCCTGCGGTCAGCCGAGACAGCAAGGACCAGGGGACCTCAACCTGCGGCCGCCCTCCGTGGGGCAGCTTACCCAGGCCCTGCGATATGGCAGGTAGCGGGCAGGGGCTGCCCAGGGAATGCGCAGTTCTGGGCAGAGGGGGAAGCCCCACGGTTCACGTTTAGCTTCATTCAGCGAACGAGGCCAGATGGAAGCTCGCCACCAGGACATATGCAAAGATGGCGCCCGAAACTTGCTTCCAGTCAGCTCTCCTCACGAGCCTTCTGAGTTCCTCCCTCTGCCTCCCTCTTGCCTTTGAGAGGGACCAAGCCTTCAAGGCTATGTAGCCTTTCATAATTTATGAAGACTTTCCAACACGCTTCCTTCACACTGACGCAAACCCCAATTATGACTCCAAAGGATACTAATTATACCAGCAGCAATAATAATAGCAAATACAGACTGGGCAGACACCCCTCTACACACTTGACAAGTACTCACTCATTTTATCCTTAAAACAACCCTATGAGGTAGGTGATATTATTATCCCCACTTTACAGATACAGAAACCGAGGTACAGAGAAGGGAAGAAACGTGCCCAGGTTCACAGAACTAGTGATGATGAAGCCAGGATTCAAATCCAGTCAGTCTGCCGCCATGCATGCAACACATTTACCGACTGGGCTAATACGACCAACTCCAACTGAAGTAACTTTTGATGAACTCCCAGCCTCCCCTGGTGCATAGTCTTTCCAGAATATTCCCAAGGTTCACGGAAAGTTAGAACAAGATCAAGGTGTGAGTAGCCATGGACCACAGATGACTGGTCAGGCACCAGTATCTCCAGCCATGGCCACACAATGAACCCCTTCCAGAGAAGCAGGACTTAACACGTGTGTGTCTTTCTCCTGAGAAGCAGAGGCTTCTGTGATTCGGGATCTGTGGTGACTCAAGAGGGCTAATACAGCATGGCCAATTGCATGTCTCACAAGCATTTCCAGCTGAAAGTAAGTCAAGAATGTTTTCCGTTGAGCTCTCTGGTCTCCCATAAATCTGTGTCATGTAACAAAGAAACGGTCCCAAGTCCCTCCCTCTGAGAGACCCAACAGGCAACATTAACTGTTCAAAGCCACTTTCGCATTCAGGGAGGAGTCTCTCTGGGGGGAGAAGGGCCACCCAAGCCATTGGAGTGCTTGTGACTATAGGAGGGACAGAGGGGTCATGGGGTCCAGTGTCCAGGGTTTCTCAAGAAGAGGTTTGCCAGGGACCAGTCAGGAAGTCTAGAAAAAGATGCTTTCCAAGAGTCTAACCTACTACCTGGCACCAGACTTTGGCATACTGAGGACCTCCCACATCTGGGTTCGAATCTTGACACAGCCCCTTGCTCTAGGCTACACAGCTAGTTAGTTCCTTCCCCTCTCTGACACTCAATTTTCTCAATGGATGATGATACCAAATGATCCCGGTTTTTTAAAAATTATTTTTATTTTATCTGACACAGAGAAAGAGAGTAATCACAAGTAGACAGAGAGATGGGGGGGAAGCAGACTCCCCACTGAGCAGAGCGCCCAAGGCGGGGCTTCATCCCAGGACCCTGAGATCATGACCTGAGCTGAAGGCAAGGCTTAACCACTGAGGCATCCAGGCACCCCTCCGATCCCGGTTTGATAGGTGATTGGCAATTAATTAAAGTCAATGGTTGCATACCTATTAGGCAGCTTATATACTCCAGCTAATTTAATACCCACAAAAAGTGCCATGAACGGGACGCCTGGGTGGCGCAGTTGGTTAAAACGACTGCCTCCGGCTCAGGGCGTGATCCTGGAGTCCCGGGATCGAGTCCCACATCAAGCTCCCAGCTCCATGGGGAGTCTGCTTCGCTCTCTGACCTTCTCCTCGCTCATTCTCTCTCTCACTGTCTCTCTCTCTCAAATAAATAAAATAAAATCTTAAAAAAAAAAAAAGTGCTATGAAGGAGGCACTACTGCCAAACCCTTTTAGAGACAAGGGAACGGAGGCACAAATAGATTCAATAACTTGACTCCAGTCATCCAGGTGGGAGAGGCAGGGATCTAACTTCAGTGCTGGGCTGCCAATTAACTATGCAGGGTTCTGGGGTAAACTCATTCTTACTTGGATAAATCCTAGCTGACCCATATAATACCATTAATCTTACCTATATTTTCCACTAAGCCACAGATCAAGGAAAATAGGTCTCTCTAGTAAAATCGGCCCAGCACATTTCAAAACCTTGCCAAGTGAGATTGCAAGACCGGAGAAGAATGGTTTACCCAAGTCACTCCCCCCAAGTGGGAGAAAATAACACCATCTGCTGAGAATAGAGCACTGTGTAATTTTTCCCCAACATGCCATTATCCATGTGCCTTCCTGAGAAGTGAGTGGGGCAGTGGTGGTCTCACAGTTGACTAGCAATGGTGCTTGGTGACAAGAGGTTTTCTACCTTGAATCCACCAGTTGGTCTTAAGGGGGTGTCCATAAACCTGCGATGTTGTGTGCAAGCCTATGTGTGTATGTACATCTTGGTGTGCACTGGTGTACATGTAAAGGGGTTTGGGTGGGACAGACTCCCTAGGTTTCACTGGTTTCTCAAAGAAGTCTGTGAAATGAACAGGTAAAGAATTACAAGGAATTAGGATCACCCCAGGTTTCTTCAGTAATGAGAGATTCCAGGATTCTGGAATTTCAGAACTTCCTCGTGGCCTTGTGACAGCCCAGGCTGTATGTCTCCCTCCACACTGTGTCCCCAGTACTCAGCACAGTACTGCCTAGAGTAGGCACAGGTTGAACAAACGAATGACTAAATGAGTGAATGAATAAATGAATATGGGGATACTCTAGCCTGCTCCCCAAAACTCAGGACAGGCAGACTTGGGAGGTACAAAGAACACATCTCAGGCCCAGTCCCCAAGTGACATCTAGAAAATCACCAGCTGGTCCTTGTTGAGAATTCCCTGTCAGACGTTTAAAACGTCTTTCCCCCGAAGCACCTGCTTCTGAGAATCTCTCCTGTTTTCCCTGGAAGGGTCTCAGAGAGCCACTTTCAGTGTTGGAAGTGGCTTTATCGGTCTGAATTCTGGCTGTCATCTCTGTAATGGGCATCCTGTCATAGGACCATTTCTGCGGTCAGGTCTGAGAGAGGATGACAGTCATGCTTCATGGCAGGTGGAGGCCAGCAGAAGATGACACACAATCATCCTATGCTCAGAGCCTCCTGGTCCTCTGAAACAGACTTCACCAGATAGTCCCAAATGAATTCATTGCTTCTCCATCACGAGTCCCCCAGATGTGCCTCGTCCTTATCTGACATCTCCCCAAGAGGGATAAGGCAGAATAGGATTTTTTTTTTTCCTACTAATTTGGTCTCAGAGTCGGCTATGTGTCTGGGGGAAGTGGATTTTTCCTGAAGTTGGCAATAGGGCCAGCTCCTGGGACCCGGTGCCTGGTATAGTTCCCACGGCCACAAAGACAAGCGTCATGACTCCCCCATTGCCAACACAGAGCCGTGTGAGCTTTTCAGCTTCTGCACCTCAGAATTCATTTCATTCTTGCCACCATTCCATGTGGTCGGCACCTTCATTTTCCCCTTTTAGGCAGGGGGTAAGTGATTCACAGAGAAGACAGGAGGAACTGGAGCTTGTAAGCAGGGATTATGTTTCAGACTGGGCAGTCCAGCCAGTCACACTGAGGTGAGAACAGCACCCTGTGTATGAAGAAGATGCTAGAACTATAGGAAGTCACTTATCCTCCATGAGGTTTCTCAAGTGCAGAGAGGTGAGCTCTACAAGAGAGCTCTGGAAAGAGGAATTTGAGCTTCCTGAATATTACTGTAAGATCAGAGGTCCCTTGATTCTGGGCCATAAGACTCAAGAGGTCAGGGCCTTTGCTCAAAAACAGGTTCTTCAAGAACCTGTTTGCTCAAGAACAGGTAAGGCTTCAGTGGAGGCCCTCCCCAAGGAACATCCACCCTCTCCATCGGGAGGAGATTCAGAGGTCTCCTTGTTCACTGGCTTGCCCCAACTGTGGGCTGCCTACCTCTTACTGATTCTACCTGTGCTGGTCTTGTGATCCCCTTGGGGGCTGAGAATTCAACCTGAGCTACAGCCTCGGGCTTCCCCTGCCCTTTACAGCCTCTGGCCCATCAGGCAGGGCAAATGAAGAGAGGATCTTGGGACTTAGGGTTGGCCCAGGGCTGGGACACCAGACCACAGGCTGTCCCTGTGACATTTTGAGATGTTTTCTGCCCAGCCCAGAAATCGCAACAGATCAAGCTAAAATGCCAAGCCAATCAAGCCAGGGATGGCCCTTCAGGCTAACTGCGTCTAACACCATGAGCTCCTGGGAAGAGTGGCAGGCAAGCTTCTCGGGTAGTGGCAGCCGGAAGCACTGGTGGATTCCCCCACATTTTTCATTTTCATAGTGTTTATCTTGAAATAGCCAGGATTCTGTTTCTGTCTTCTGATTTGCTGAGCTCATGTCTAAAAAAAGATTACACAACTCACAAACCTAACCGAACTGATTCTGATTAGAAGCAGGGAGGAAAAAGGCCAATTTTTTTTCCCCAAGCACAACGGTTAATTGGACCATCTATGGTTTTTTTTTTTTTTTTTTGACAGAGAGAGATCACAAGTAGGCAGAGAGGCAGGCAGAGAGAGGGGGGAGGAAGCAGGCTCCCTGCTGAGCACAGAGCCTGATGCGGGGCTCGATCCCAGGACCCTGAGACCATGACCTGAGCCGAAAGCAGAGGCTTTAACCCACTGAGCCACCCAGGCACCCCTGGATCATCTATGTTTAAAGCCAGGTGGGACAATGGCAGTTTCTAAGAGAAAATCCAGAATAACTGAACATTGTTCCCCAGCCCGTTGTGAGAAAAGCAGGGCCTTCGAGGTCCATAACTCCTAGAATCCTGACTCCTTGTCCAGTGCTCTCACTCTTGAACTGCTCTTATAAAAGACCTGAGCAAGCTGTTCCCAATAAAGCCACAGTCTACTGTCTTAACAGGACACGAAGAAACCATTCTATTCTTTGTTTCCTTCATTGTCTTTAAAGCCCCCCAGTTTCTATCCAGGAGCCTTCCTAGCTCTTAGGGCCCCTGCTGCCACCCAGGCCCGCCAGGCCAGAAGGCTGGCAGCCTTCCTGCTGCCCCCACGTCACTCGCCCCCATCCCCTGATGCCCATGTGATGAGAGCCTGGTGAAAGGATCTATTGTTCAGGATCCACTTCTGAATGAGGCCAAAATCACACTCAGTGGCCGAATCGCCTTTGGCTGCCCAGTGCAGACCATGAGTCTTGGGTGACTCAGTCTCTCCCGGAATTGCCCCCGGAGGTGGGTGAGGGTTTAATGAGCAGAGAAAATAGTCATACACTATCATACCCAGAGAATTTCCTCCAGAAATGTGTCCTGGGTTGCTTTCAACTGAGCTATTCATCTCTTGGCACTTAGAAAGGAAATGTACCCCAACTTCTTGGCGCCTGGTTATACCCCCTGACCTTTCATCCTCTTGTCCATGGACCATAGAGCCTGTCATGGCCACCAACACCAATCCAGCAGGGGCCCATTACCTCTGCCCTCTCAGATGAGAGTCCAAAGGGATTTCTCAGTCACTATCCTGGCCTTTCCATGGAGGCCTCCACAGGACTGACCCAGCAGAGCTCTGGAGTTGTTTTGCAGTCTGAAAAAAGACCCCATCCCTGCCTCCTTGTAGAGTGATGGAAAAAAGGGAAGGGGACAGGGTGGAGAAAGTCTGGATCCTGGATCCAAAAGAATCTTTCAAGAGTGTGTGTCCCAACACTGTCATTTCAGTACACAACTCTGAAAGTCAAGCAGTCTTGAGTGAGTGAGTGAGTGAGTCTCCAGGAAGAGAGGAGAGAAACCACAGTGTGTACACCTGCATGTTGCCATGGCGATCAGGAAACACTCAGGTCTGGCCTTGAAACCTTTGTTTTTTTCTTTTTTTGATCATATCAGTTTTAGCAGATTGACTAACACAAAGCCAGGATGTGGTATAATGAAACGAGAAAGCCTCTCTGGGACACACACGGGGTTTTTCCTGCTGCAAGGTAGGGAAAAAAGGGGTCCCACTCTGGTAACTACATTTGCTTGTCCTGGTGTAGTTATGATTCTGGCTATATCACCTCATTCTGGTTCAGCTTTTGCTCAGTCTGCTGCCTGTACTTTGAGGAACTGGTTGACTGTACTTAGTTCAAGGGAGGCCCTTCATGAATGCCGAGGTGGACCAAGGCTGTCACACACAGGTGGGAGCTGCATTCAGGGGGTTCGAGGGCCACTGATGCACTTCTGAGCACCAGGGCCCCCACCTGGGAGGAGGAACTGGTTTTAGCTTAAATCCTGTTAGTTATAAGCTGCATGACCTTGAGTAACTCACGCTAGCTCCCAGGTTCACACCTCACCTTCCTTCCTCCCAGGACCAAATAAGGACTTAGGGAACACTTGGCACCTGTGGGATAAAAGGTGTGGGGGGGTGCTGATACGCACTCCAGGGACAGTACTGAAATCTCAGATAGCTTCTCAAAAATCCAATATTAGTTTCGGGCGCATTTGAGCTCCAAGCCCTGGGGAACAGACAGATGGAAGTGTAAGCCAGCCTTAATGATCTTGCCATGTGGGTGGCTTCGTTCTCCAATTCCACTTCCCAAAGCAGTTCTGTGAGCCCAGCAGGTAAATGCCACGGATCCATTTTCCAGATGAAGAAACTAAGGAACAAGAGATTCAGAGACTCCAAGTCTTACAAAGCCTGAGTAACACCCAGACCTTGACTCAGATTGTCAACTTCTTCCGGTTTCCCCCCATTCTTGGCAGGGCTCACCTTTCCATCTCGGATTGTCAACAAGCAAAGGGGAAAGGTGAGTGCTAGAGAGAAACAATCGTTTTCAGACTGTCCCTTACCATGATGTCTTAGGCAGAGCCACAGTATTTAGGATAGGTAAAAGCAGACCTATTCCAGGGACAGCGGGAGTGAAGGTGGAGGGGCAGATCCCAGATCCTTGACCCACCAGCTGCTTATTCTTGCCCAGCCCCCCTGCCACCCTACCAGTGGCCCTGACGCCCTCCACAACGCTCTGGGAGGCTCACTCTGGAATTCTCTGGAAACCACTCATAGCAATGATAACCAATCGGTAAGGCCAGCAATGTGCCAGCGGCTCCAAAGCATTTGGAGCCCTAAGAGGGTTAGTCACTCCTCGTGATAGCTATGGAAACACAGAGTCGGAGCGCTAAGTAATTAGCACAGGCTCACAGCTCAAAGGCTGCAGCCCAAGTGAAACGCAATTGTGTCAAAATGCTTTACAAGTGATATAGGCTTAGTATGACTATTTTTGTATTTTTTCCCCCTCAGTCTCAAGAATAAAATTACCTTGCTTTTTAAAGTTTGGCAAAGATTGTCCCAAGCCACCCCCATCCCCTCCCCCCGAAGCGAGAAGACAGCACAGTCTGATTTTCCGGTGCTATTTTACAAGGATGGGATTGGTCTACAGTGTACTCCACAAGATTTCTAGTCAGACATGAAGGTGAACTGTTGTCCTTCAAGAGAGCGCCATTCAGATAGAGGGGAATAAGATGGCCACCAGTCCCCTGGGAACCCAACCTCACCACACAGGCTGGTGCCTCTCCAACTTGGATTTTATTTCCTCTGGCCTACCTCTTTGAGCATCTTTCACAAGTGTTAAAGGACAGGTTCTGGAGTTTACAGAGCTGTTAGTCTGAGTCACACCTTAGTCCAGGAGCCATAAGAGACTTTATACCTGTGACCCCCCCAGAGCATCTTCAAGAAGTCAAATTATCATCCCCATTTTGCAGACAAAATAAGTGAGATTCAGAGCACAACTGACCCACCTGAGTGGCAGGGGCAGGAGTCAAGCCCGGGGATGACACCTGGTCTTTGACATGAGTCAGTCTTCTTGGGCCACAATGGGGGCCTGAAACGCAAGTGTGCTGTAGGGTGTGGTTGGGAAACGTTTGTATGGGCAGCAGATTCAGCAGCCCGGCCCCTCGTCTCTTTGCCACCGCACTGCTTAACTCGAGGAGCTTCCAGGCCGGTTTCCAGTTAACACCCCTCGCCGGAGAGTTTGCAGGCCACTGGGCTCATATTTGTTAGTACCAGGAAGACAGAGCGGGCGGATGGGGGTTCCTACTACTGGCTCCTCCAAAGGGGGTAACTCACGGACCAAATGAGCTGGGGAGGATTTCACAGAAAAATTGACCCTGCCCTGGGACTTAGGGAGCCCGTGTCCTAAACAGAGCTGACCACCCCAGGACCAAGATAGGCTTGATGAGTGGCCTGGCTTTCCACCTGGCCGTGAGGGTAGGTCATTACCACCACTCTTGCCATGACAGTTCACACACCCCTTCGACTGCTAGACTTTAACCTAACCATTTTAGTAACTCTCTCTCTCTCTCCTCTCATTCCCACTGGCTCTGTCTCCCTCTCAGGTGCTAAAGTGAGAAGCTGTGGGCATTGTTGGGATGCACGCACAAGAGGCAGGCTCTCCTTCCCAGTCCAAGAATCCCATTCCTGTTAATTCTTCACATGCTTTTAAGAGTAACACAAATGTCACAGAGCAGAAGCCCTATGGAGGGAGAGGCTGGATGGTAGGATATTTTTAAAAATCTGGGCCAAACAGATTTCCAGGATCGGTATAGTTGCAATTGCCCCGTGAGCTAATAGCTTGTAATTCACACCTCTTCCTGGGCTTTCCGTCTATGAAATCTCATCTGTAACCACAGATGCCAGTCTTGAATGCCAGGCTCCAGAGAACTTATTGCTGACAAGCTTTTAAATCTGACTCAAGCCACGGGGTTTGGACCAAAATCCTACCACTTCATGTTCAGGGGGAGGATAACTGAGCCTCTTCCTATGAGATCTTGGCCTTCCAAATCACCATTAGTATCCCCAGGGCATGGTGCAAGGCATGAATTCAAAACACCTTCTAGAAGGTACAAGTGTTACATACCCGATATGAACCTTGGGAGCTAGGGAGACATACAAGGTTCATGCCATCATAAGACCTTAGCTTTTAATGTGGGGAGGCAGACAGTATATGGGTAAATGATTAATAATAAAGTAATTTGGGGTACTAATAGTGCCTCTTAGAAAATAAAAGGGGGTTCTAAAATAGAGAGTGATGTGGGGCCACTTTGTCAGGCAGTCTGTGTGGTTTGACATTTCTATAAACTTATGGATGTATTTTACTCATTTTTATGGGGCTTTGGGTGTGATCAGATATGCAGCCAAAGGAAATTCCTCCCCCGCAACACACACACAGAGATAAAATTAGATACGGAATTCATCTTTGTCTTCCAGGGTCCACACGAGACATCCCTAGGATTTGGGCTTACGAAGGAAGACAAGAGAAGCTTGGAAGTTCCAGTCTCCGGCAACTGAATGATTTAGTTTCTGAGATGAGAGTTCCACTGGGGTCCTAAGCTAGGGACAGAGCTGGCAGAAGGGGATGCATGAGCCCAGAATTCTGGGATCATGAACTGAACCAAAGGCAGCCGCTCAACTGACTGAGCCACCGAGGCACCCCACAGTTTCTTAATCTTTAAACCTCAGTTTCTTTGCTAGTGAAGTGAAGGTAATGCCTACCTCAGGGTGATTTAAGGATTAAATGAGGGAAAGCACCAAACACTTACAACGGAATTGACACCTAGCATGTGCCTGGTACTTGTCAATATTATCCAATCATAAGGTAGTTCTAATATAAGGTCCCTCTTACTCTGGCTTCATTCTTTTTTTTTTTTTTTTTTAAAGATTTTATTTATTTATTTGACAGAGAGAGATCACAAGTAGGCAGAGAGAGAGGAGGAAGCAGGCCCCCCACTGAGCAGAGAGCCCGATGCGGGACTCTATCCCAGGACCCTAAGATCATGACCTGAGCTGAAGGCAGCGGCCTAACCCACTGAGCTACCCAGGCGCCCCACTGGCTTCATTCTTGATTAGCTGGTCAACCACCCATTGCATCCTTGGTGACAACCACTCGGGACCTCCAGTTAATCAGGAACCAGGAGCCTAATTCTCCAGAGACATGCCTCTTGCTCTATATAATTGTGTGCTATCTGACAGAGAGTCTGTCTATAAATCTTCATCTTAGGAAGGAGCCTGCCTTGAAGTGGGTTCCACTGGGATGACCCCCAATTCATCTCTGTATCCCCAGTGTCTGATATACAGTGTGGTGTCTGACAAATGTCCCTTTGGTTTCAGTGGGAGAAGCATTAGGCTAAGAATCCAATGACCTGGGGTCTGGAGCCAGGCTTCTTCCTGATACACTGTCAGTCCTGGGAGAAGTTACTTTACTTCCCTGGGCCTTAGTTTCTTTATCAGACAAGTAAGAGTTTGGATCTGATGACCTCTAGGTCCCCAGTCAACCCAGTCCCGTCTCTAGGATAAGTCTATGCTTCTTTCTAACTCGCTCCCCTGACCTTCTCCCTCCCCGACCCCCAGAACCTGAGTGGCTCCTTCTTGCCTGCAGGACCATGTCTCTGCATCCTGGAATCCAGGCAGCAGTGGTGTGACCGAGCTGCTGACAGTAATGTGTCAGGCAAGGTACATCGGCCGCAGAAAGAGACAATAGACAACACAAGAGAGTGTCACCAGCATCCTGCTCTCAAATTACACCAAATAAATGCCTTTGAGCACTCAGAGATTAGAGCCTTCCCGATCGAAGCTGGAGGGAAAGAATGGTTTCAATTAAAAGAAACAGCAGAATTACTGATTTCCTTAGAGACACTCCTCCCAAATTACTACAAACAGCCCCAGTGCTCCCTACTGTGAATTTCAGTGTCAAGGGCCAATCCAAACCATTCTTGAGTCGTGAGACAATCCTCAAGCAAGGCACTCTCAGCAGCCCCACCTCTGCAAGAGGGAGACGAGGCACTCCCCGAGCTTTGGTGGTCTTGGAGGTCCCACTACCCCGCCAAGAGGGAAGGGAGGGAAGTTCCCACCACCTCCTTTCCTGAAGATAGCTCCCAGTAGTTCTAAATTGTTTCAAGGCCCTTCCTTTTCAAGGAGCCAGAAAAACCCAGACTCTCAGGAAAAGGAGATGCTTTGAATTTTCAAGACCTCCACTTATGGGGATGGAAGAACAGGATTAACTCCCCATAAAGCGGAGTGGAAGCTCATGGTGTAAGGTTGAAAGGGAGAGGAGAGCTCTGGACTGAATTCCAGCCCCACCACATAAGAGCTGAGCCATCTTAGGCAAGTTCCTTCACTTTGATGAGCCTCAGTTTCTCAGCCTATAAAATGGCTCTGATGAAAATCAGTCGATCATTTATTCAGTGGCTATTTGCTATGTATATACCTCAAAAAGGAGTCTGTGGGAGTTATATAATAAATATGCATGAAGCAGCAGCCTTGGGTTTGGCTCCTAACAGGTGCTTAGTAAATGTCAATCTTTTTACTTTTCCCACAGGGATATAAATCTTGGACGACTGGCCACAGCTTTCCCCAGTACCATGGACATCCCTAGGCTGTAAACTGTGATGTCCTAACACCAAGAAAAACCATTTGTGCTTTTATAATCTTCTGTTTCAGCCTGAACAACAGTCCACAGCCATACTCTCATGAAATTAAAAGCAAAATGAGAATCCAACAAAAATGCAAATACTCCTATTAAAAGGTGCAAGAGCCTTAGTCACTCCTCAGGTGTGGTTGGGAGTGGCCAAATCTTCTTTTCTTTAGAGGATAGCAGAATTAAGCAGTTAAAGGTAATTAAAGGTCTTTTTGGAGATGAGAGAAGCAAGCCCCCACCATTCTTACCCCCCCCCCCCAGGGACTGATGGCCAGACACTCTTTGCACCTAGAATTTTCCTTCCATGCATTTGAATTTTACCCCCAACCACAACCAGGAAATTCCAAGCTTGGGCTTCTAGGGAGGAAACAGGCTCTGGGAAACTCCAAAATTTCCAGAACGAGAAGGAAGCTCCTGCATTAAACCGCCCCGAAGGGCCCTTCTCTACTGTGAGGCTGGAGAACAGCCCTGCAAGATGCTTGGACCTGAGAAGGAGGAAAATACTCCCTCCTCCTCCGGTCCCACCACCAGCTCCCAGGACCTAAGGCAGGAAGAGGCCGATCCTGCTGAGACACGCAGCCTGGGAGACTGGCTATCATTTCGAGAGGCAAGACCAGACCTGTGGTGCATTTCCCCATTCACTTTCACCAGCTACCATACTAGCCAAGGTTCCCGGAACATCCCATGGGGCTGGATCGACTCAGTCATGGCTGTTGCAGTCAGTGCACATGGGGGCCAGGTCTCTGGGGTGCCCTCCTCACCAAAATCAATGTGAGTCCCCTGGCCGATGTTTTGCCCAGAAATGGAATGAAAACCTTCCAGAGGCAGCTGGATGTATTTCCCAAATGTAGCAGCAGGAATGAAGTGAGGGCTGCATGGAGGAGGGGTTCCAGGTCTAATCCTAACAATGATCACAAGGATTACTGCTAAGCGCTCCCTCCATGCCAGTGGTTCTGTCAAAGACTTTGTGCAAATGATCATCTTAGTCCTGACACCACTGGACAAGTAGCTATTGTTATTCCGTTGTAAAGATGAGAATACTGAGGCTTAGACACATTATGTAAATTGTTAAGGCCACATAATTAATGAGCAGTAGGACTCCAACGGAGGCCTACCTCTAGCATCCATACTGCTTTCTGAGCCGCAGGACACCAGACTCAGCTTCTCCCTGGGCATCCCTGACAGCCAACCCTTGCCCCGGGCCCTGAACCTTGGGAACTGGAGCAAACATCCTCAAAGGCAGCCTTTAGAAGCAGGTCAGAAACCTGGCTTTAAGACACAATGTTTCCTGCTGGCCTGTGAAGTGAGGTCTGTTTCTGAATGTCTTCCAGAAGGTATGGGAAGCTCATTTGGAGAAGAAACCAAATTAATTTTCCAGTTTTTAACAATGCAAACAATGCAGAATATAAACGTGGTTGTTGACTTTTGCCTCCCAAACAATATAAAGAACAGGAAGCTCAAACAGATAATAGGGTCCATTTCCTGATTCCTGAGAAACAATCCTTTAGGAAGGCCAGGCTTTATCTGGTACCACTTGTTTGAGAGAGCCTCCCCAGATATGTCCCAGAGGGAGTGCAGAGAGAAGAATCTAGAGGACCCAAGCCTTGCTTCCCCCAAGCCTTGCTTCATTTTTCCTGTCTAAATGGAAAATGTTTCTCCTTCGTCTTTCACATCTACCTTGAGTGGCCAGACAACCCACACACTCAGCTTCCCTTTGGTGCCCTTGCCGGAAATCATGGTCAAGACTGGATGATGCCAGCCAAGGAGAGAGGGTGGTAATTGGGGTGGTGTGTACCATGAATGAGTATGTAGGAAAGAATGAGAAATGTGACCTACTTGATGACCCTCCTTTGCTTTTAAGCGCTTGTCTCTTATTCTAATAGAAAGTTATTTCAATAGATGATAGATAGATGATAGAGATATAAATAGATAAGTGATAGATACATAAATAGATGCACAGATAGGTAGGTAAGTAGACAGATAGATACACAGATAGGTAGGTATATAGATGATAGACAGACACACAGTGTTGTTGTTTAAGTTGAATTTAGAGATTACAGCTGAATCCATGATGGTAAACCACAACCCCACAAAACCACCCAACAGTGAAGTGGATACAGGCCTTCAGAAAAGAGAATTCCAGCCCCAACTTCATTCATTCAACAAAGTATCATTCAGCCCCCATGTGCTAGGCACAGGAAACAGGGCACTGAGCAAGGTAGGCAAGGTCACTGTTCCAGTGGAGGTTATGGCCCAGAGAAGAAGACAGACATTAAACAAGTCAACAACATGACACAATAAATGTTGTAACACAAGTACAAGGTGCTGAGTGATTAGTCCAAAGGGAAGCTCCTCTTCTCCAAGGTCTTTGCTGTCCCCAAGGGATGTCTCTTTAAGGAAATGCCATTTCAGCTGAGAACTAAAGGTGGATTGGAACTAGCCAGCCAGTCTCATGATCAGCAAACCTCAGGGTCAGGAAATTCACCCTCAGAATAAGCCATAAATCATTTGGTTTAATAGCATCCATTTCCTCTAGCTCCTTCATCATTAGATACCAAAAACAAGTGGTCCCCTTCCTGTGTAAGAAAGGACCATATCCTTGAGGTCCACATTAGACATCCCTTGAGCAACTCTTCCCTGGATGCAGTCATCATAAAATTCTTTAATGATATTTACGTGGAAAAAAAAAGAATGGAAAACAAACAAACAAAATCCCAAAGTTTCCCTCCCATACATACCACTATATTCATGAATCAGCTGCATGGAGGCAAAGTACTGTCCCAGAAAGCCCTCCTGTTCATTATTGGGCTTATTAAAATGTTAAGATGTTAGACCTTGAACTTCAGACTCAAAGAAGCTATATTAGGAATGAAATAGCAATTTCATTCCTGCTTATGAAAGAGCATTATTAATGTAAAATGCAAGAGTCAATTTCAGACTCCTTGAAAGGAACTCAGGTCCATCGGAAGCCAACACCATGTGGTGCATGGACATCAGCTCCAGGAGTAGGAAATTAGGGTTCAAATCCCAAACCTGCATTAATTAGTTATCTGACCTTCAGAAAGTCATTAAACTTATCTCCTCTACAGGAGGATAATAATGCTAACCATGAAGTTAATGTGAGGGCCAGGTTATAAAATGGAGCTGAAAACACTTCACACACATTAAAACACTCGAGGAGTGTAGTTATAGAAAAGGAAAGCTAACCATCTCCCTTGGGGGTGATCATCTCATAATTTACAGGAAGAGATACTCATTCAAGGTCATAGTCATTCTTTTAAAATGGATCACAACAGACTAGTGGTCCTCATGCATGGTGTGGCTCCAGCAGTCCTGGGATATCTTGCAGTCACGAGTTTCTAATAGTAAAGTGCTCAAGGATGCACACCATTGATTACCTCTTGTAAATTATAACAGTGTTAAGATTACTCCCCGATATGATTTTTGGGGGAGAAAGAAAAGGATAAGGTTACAGCTTTTATGATTGAGTGTAAGCTGCAGTCCATCTAAGTCTCCAAATGCAGTGTGTCCCCCACATGAACTCTAACCAGTAGGTGTGTCTTCCCAAGAAAAGGCTGAGGGTGTGGCTTAGGAACACAAGAACTTAGCTTTGCTTTTTTTCTTTACTCAATGTATGGTCTCAGACCACAACTCTACCAGGTGGGTGGACACCCTCCCGGGCCTTACTCATCGTAACAGACATTGTTATTAGTGCAACAAAGTTCTCCTAATTGAATCTTGATTTTGTTCAAAATCTCTAACTTGTGCTTCAGGGGGTGTGAGGTCCTAACTCCCAGCTCCAGTGGGTGAATCACAACTGGTCTAAATCAAGGACTGTGGTCAAAGGTCTCCTAGCCAATGACTGGCTCTGCATGAGCATTTCATGCAATGTGACCCCATTCTTCCAATGAGAAGTAAAGGGAAGTCAATTAAGGACTTCTGGAAAAGCCATTTCTCCAATTTTCTAGAAGAGACACTTGTAAATAAGCATTCCTCCTTCTGCTGCTGGATACTATTATTTTTTTCAAAGGATGCTTGGAACTCTGGGAGTTAGTGTCAGACTATGAAGAGGGCTAACCTATAAGAAGGTGATGGGCATGGTGGACTGGAAAATTAGGAAAAAAAACTGGGTTTTTGACAACATCTATGAGCTCCTAAAATCATCCTACCTCCATATTTCTTGTTGGGGAGATAGCATTTTATGAGGGTTTCTGTTTCACTGTTCTATTACTTCCAGAGATATTCAGCTATTCAGAGATTTTCAGATATTCAGGTGCACTGATATGAGTACACCAAGAAATCCATGACAGATAGTAATTACATGGGGAACACTCCATCCGGTCATCTCCAAGTAGTTCCCAGCAACAAGGAGATAAAGGAGTGAGGCCCTTGTAGCCACATGGTTGGACATCTGTTTCCCAGGGTTCTTGCCTGTTCCTGCTGCCCAGACCCAAGAGACACACTGGCATGACTGCTGGAGGTCATCCTGCAAATCTTCCCTACATACGTACCTGGAGGCCAAGCTCCAATCAACAAAGTGCTGTCCCCAAAAGACCAAGAAACCTCTAATAAAATCAATGAGATCTGACCCTCAACCAGGCTTAACAGCCAAGATTCCTAATTATGAATTTTTTCCCATGGCTTAAAGTAACTCTGAATCAAATGACACTACTTGTTTCCCAGAATTTGGGTTCCTTTGCTCTCCCAACACGTACTTCCAAAGATCTCATCCAGTAAATAAATAAATAAACTAACTAATTAATTAATTAATTAACTTAAATGTCTCAGCCAGCTTGGAGAATCCCGTGGCTCCCTTTTCACCACGATTTCTGGGAAGACATGATAAACCAGCTGTTTTCAGAATTGTGAGGAGTAGAACTTTCTTTTCTTGCTCTCTTCCTCAGTGAGCCAAGTGTGAGGCAGCCAGAAGAGGGGCTGCTTTGGCTGGAGTTGCTGAGGGGCTTTGAGCCCACTCACCAGAACGCTTCTTGGTCCTGAACACTGGTGGGGTTGAGAATTTCAACAAGGGCCGCCAAGGAACTGGGGACATCCTGTAAACACAGTTCCTGCTCTTCATCCCCCCGGGCTCCCCTGATGCTCCAGATCAAAGGAGGTCTCCCCGTGATGTGGCCTCAAAGACCCTTGGCTTCCCTATCACAGCATTCATCGCTCTCATTCACTAAGGGCCTTGCTACTTATTTACTCTCCATCCTCCCAGATAGACTGGGAAGACATGTTACTCCATGAGTAGAAACTGTGTCCCCAGTGCCTGGGAGAACACAAGGCACATGTTATATTTCAATACACATGTGGTGTATGAACAAATGAATCATTTGAAAACCACCAATTATTGACTCAGCTCACAGAACTGCTCGGAGAGGTTGGGCAAAGGCCAGGCTGGGTTGCACTGGGCTTTCTGGTTTCCAAACGCTCATTAAGTCAAAAAAGATGGAGATGAACTCCAAATATGGCAATACATGGTATGTCACAGGAAACCGGGTCCAAGTACAGTAACAGCGTGTAAACACCTACACTATTTCCCATTGTGCCACAAAACCCAGTACCCTTTTAGCCTCCTCTCTTTGTCCCCCCAAATCTTCTTGCCAGCCTCATGTTGTTTAATGCCTTCCCTCTATCATCTCAAAGCACGAAATGGAAAGGGTACTAGACTGAACATTGGAAGACCAGGGTTTTGATCTTAACTAGTTCAATGACCTGGGGCAAGTCACTTGCAGTCTTTGAGCTGCCATTCCCTCACCTGTCCAATAAACATGTGCTTTACAGAGTTTCTAACATCCTTTCTCATTCTGACATGCCATTGTCTTTGGCTTTGAGTCACCAGCCCATGGCAAGTTCTCATTGAGGGTCCTCTCTCCCTTTCTCCTCTTCTCCCTCCTTGGATCCACACTTTGGTGCTGCTGTAAAGGCCCAGGCCAGCTGGCACTTTCTAAGCCCCCACAAAGCCTCTGAAAACTCTCCTACCCCTACCTCCAGTGCTTTTACTGAGTTACCCTAGCGAGGGTACTGTGATTCACCTTGACAGGGCACCCCAGTCCCCTGCCAACCCAACTGTATCTGCACACCTCAGGCAATGGCACGACCTAGAAGCCTGAGCACATACCAGGTCTTCCTAGATAAGCACTGCCCAGGAGGGGATGGCAGCTTGGAAGAGATGGGTAAACATTCCGAAGAATACAATTTCAACGATTGGGGTCAACCAGCAACGGGAGACAGAGATAAAGGCAAAAGTTACCTCCGGTAATAATAGGACCTTGTAGTTCCACACCACGTGCTTCTACCAACCAGCACAAAACACTTTCACACCAGCAGGCCAAGGTGGAGAGGTCCCGGGGAGGCAGAGGGATTATTATCCCCAGGTGGTTCACACAGTGTATTGAAGCGTTAGACAGATAAAGCCAGTAGCCCAAGGTCACACAATTAGGCTTTGACATGGTGGGAATTAGAGCACAGTGTCCTAATCTCACCTGGTGGCTATTTCTAGTAGACTCCTGGTGGAGCCTTTTGTTTATACCTTGGTTCTATCTTATCTTACCTGTCCAGGTAGTGAGCTGGCTTTCTCTCTTGGGCGTGACTAGTGGGAAACTTGAGTGTCCCCGGATGGGCTTGCCGGCCTGAGCTTAGAATCCAGCCTACGTGACTTGCAGGCTACAAGCTGGACCCAGAGGGGCCAGTCTGTGGAATGCTGTTGCCGTTTGCACTTGGGAGGCACCGAAGAGCCCCGAGTGGCAGCTGAGAACGCAGAGGCTCCGGGGCTGATAAAAGTTGTAATTAACGTGCAAACCCTTTCATCTTCAAAGGCTTTACTCCCATTAGCTAGTTATTCCTCCTATCACCCCCATGAGTGAGGAGTCATTTTTGTCTTCTTGGTTCGCAGACGAAGAAGCCGATGTGCAGAAGGGGCCCTTTGCCAAGGAGCCTGGCTCTGGTTCAAACAGAGGAGATTCCTGGCTCCCAGCATCTAACCTCACTTGGGGTGACAGGAAAACAGTGCAAAGGAATTCTGGAAGCTCAAGCCACCAAACTCCTCTGGATGGGAGACAGAATTTATACTCTTCTGGAAGGAGGTGGAGTCTACAGAATGACTTGCTCACTTGATTGGAGTGGCTAACATCCTAGTGACAGGCAGCCACCCAAACGGAAAACCAGAAAAGCCTGCTGCTCTGCTGTAGTGACACAGGAGCGGAGTCTTCCAGACCATGCTGTGGCAGACATCACTAATGGATCACAGCACCCTCTGTGGCTGAGCCAAGGTTTGGCTTCTTAGCACAGCCCTCCAGGCAGCCTCTAGCAATCAATGGGAAATGGTATGTGGGCCGAAATCTATTTGCTACCGGGCCGCAGGGCTTGCCTGGGGTTCTTTTCCATTGCCACTCTCCCACCCAGCCAGAGCTGCTCAAGATCTAGCCCAAGGAGGGCGGGAGCAGCTGCCCCACTTCTGAACTCCATCCAGCAGCCTCCGAAGAGGGTGTCGTGGGAACTTCCCTGGGGCAGAAGAACTGGATCTTGCTGCCCATGCCACTAACACTTGATCGCCTGGAATCCGCCCAATGTCATCCCTCACCCGTCCGCAGCTCGGCCTCCTCCTCAGACAGCCTGCGCCCTCTCCTGAGCCTGTCAGGCCACACTTCCTTGCGCCCCTTGGAAACTTCCAGCCCAAGCTCTGCACTTGCCTAGGTTGCTCCCTACTCTCTCCGTCTCTGTCCATCTTCATTTCCATGTGCTCGTCCCCCACGTCCTCAAATCCCGCCCCTTGCAGGAAGCCCACAGGGTTGCGGCTCACGGAGCTGTCCGCCTTTCCTCACCTTCCGGCGCTCGGTGATACGTCATCTCCTGGAGCCCTGTCACCTGCTTGTTCTCCCCCCAAACCATAAACTCCCTGAGGACAGAATCTAGATCTTCCTCTTCCCTCACTACTTCTCACCGTGCCAGCCACACTACACTCTTTAGAGAACTGAATGAGGGAGTTGATCACCGTGTTACAACTGGGGAAGCGGGCAAACTGTAAGGGGCGAATCTGGCCCACAGTCCTGTGACCAAGGGGAGAAGGGCTGACCTCCGTGGGCTGCACGCGGTTGTCCTTTGTCCTAGAATGCCGTGTCTGCGTGGCGGGCTGGAGGCACGGTGACCAAGCCATAATGGAGGGTATTGCGTGTGACAAGGGAACAGAACACATCTGGTATTTTATTTCGGTTTCTGGTTGGTGGATCCCAGACGGATATGAGAGGGGCACACCCAGGGTGGATGTGATCTCAGTAAGGATTTTGAGAGACTGGTGGAAGGTAAGGACCCTGGCGGGGCATTTAGTCCTTGACCCACTTGGGCAAACTCTTAAGTAGTGCCATCTTTAGGACTTCCTTTTTCCTATTTTTTCTCTCTCTCCCTCTCCCTCCCATCCTTCCTTTTTTCTTTTCCTCAACAAAAAGAGCTCTGGGTTTATGAAAAAGAAGTATCTTAGCAGGAATCTGGAAGGTTCTCAGTAGAAGAAGCAACTTGCCATCTTAAAGGTCTGTCATGCCCAATGCCTTGGTAGGGGTGTGTGTGTGTGTGTGTGTGTGTGTGTGTGTGTTTATAATAGCTATAATAAATACATGCATATTTATGTATTTATTATTAATCATATTATATATTACTATTTATTATATAATTATATAATATTAATTATGTGATATTTTCATATGTTAATTATATAATATATTTAATATGGGTCGATTATATAGTTTATATATTAATTATGTAATGTATATAATACATAAATAATAAAATAATATATTTGTTTGTCTTATTTGCTTTTTTCCCCCCTTCATGGTCACCCTGGTTGTTTTCCATAGGATGCTACAGCTCACCCTCTACACACTGTTTTGGCTGAGTAGTGTGGTTCATTTTGTACCAACATATTGCAGCATTCCCTTAAGGGAAGTGGAGCAATCCAAGTTACTCATGGAGCTTTGAGAGTAAAGGACATAATCTTTTCTTAACAGGTTGGCTTTTTTGATCACTTGAAGCAATGTCTCTTCCAATGTACAGTTTAAGGAAAAGGGTATTGCATTCAGATCCTATAAATAATCTCAGGACTGGTTTCCTGCAGTTTTAGCCGTGTGACTCAGACACGTTCCTAACTTCTCTGGCCCCAGCTTCTGCATCTGCCCATTCCAAGGTGGTTGAGAGGATTCAGTTGAGTTCTCTGAACAAAGCACCTTGTTCCTAAGAGTCATGCTTCCCTGCTATTGGGATTTAGAGTACAACTGAGTCAACAGACTTGTTTCTGGCATGGATTAATAATTCACCTCTGACATTTAATACAAACCAGGCATCACTTTTTTTTTGGCCCTGCATTATAGTCATGTTATTCTTTCCATTAAGTTTTATGAGGCTTAGGTGTTCGTGGCCTATAGAGTGGTGGATTTATAGAACGTGAGGTCTGGAAGATTTTACAGATCAACTAGAATCCAATCCTCTCGTTTTATACATGGAAAATTGGAGGCAAATAGGGGTGAAATGATTTGTTCAGCAAACTAAAATATAATAAGTAATAGACATTTTTATTCTTGAGGCACCTCTATGTGCTAGACACTCAGCACAAGATACCACATGCTAAACATTGTTCAAGACATTTAACGTATGCACTGTCTGAGCTCACGCAGCTCCGAAGTGGAAAAGAGGGAAATCAGCCTCAAGTCTGCCTCTTTTCACAGCCCCTGCTCCTTCTACACAGCCCTCCTCCAAAGCCAAACCTCCTCATTCCCAGGGAACCACAAGAAACCTCTGATTTCCCACAAGTGATCTTTGGAATATGAGGTTTTTAAACCATTGAAAAAAACAACTTCCTCTTTTTTTCTTTTAACAGATGACCAAAAGACAACATCTTTTCTCTAAGTGTCATTGGGAATATGATTTTGAGGCTTGGGGTTTTTTGTGCAGGAGACCAGATTTGGAAGGAAGTGCTAGGGCATAGAGGCAGACAGATTTATAGGAAATCAAGATCCCTGTTCTATTGGACAAAACCTAATGAGCTCTGAACTTCCCCTGCCTTGCCTGACACGTCAAACTTCAAGAAAGATCCTCACATTAGGGAGAATGCAGAGAAAAGCAATTTCAAGGAGGTTTGAGGATCACTAAAAGCGACACTAGAATAAATAAAAGTAAAAGGTTTTTATAGACGAGTAAGAAAAAAAAAAAAAGGACAAAAAAGAATTAGCCAGAATCTATAAAAATCACCAAAGGAAGTGATAAAGATTGCTTTGCCAAATCTAGAAATTTCACCCATTCAGTCATCCAAAATTTATTGAGCATCTACTATAATTGGGGAACTGAAAATTGAGGGCTACCACAATACAAAAATGTAAACAATGCACATAAAGCATGAACTTTTCCTTAAGGAGCTCCTCTGCTCACCAGTGAAAGAGAACAGATGGCCACACACAGCTCAGAAGCATCCCTTAAACTTCATCTAAAAATTTTTTTAGATGGAGATATGCTCCTGGGGGGGTTATGAATTATCAGGGAGAAACAAGACAATAGAGGCGAATAAAAGTCACTCAGGCAAGACTGGAGGGATGTACCTGACCTCTAAGGCTGACATTGGGAAGACAACTTGTCCAACCACAGAAGATCCATAGAGAAGATGAACTTCAGATAAGAGATTTCTATGCCAGCATCACTTCCCTGGTCTACCTCTGTGTGACCAGTGCTCTGATCAGTACCTGAATACTTGTCTTCTCCTTGCAGGAAAACATGACTGTGCAACCAGCTGGGGTCTCGGGAGGCTTGCTCAGTGACCTCACCTGGTCTCCCGCCTGCTGTAAGACAGTGCACAGCTCTGCTAGACTCTGCTTCCTTCCGTCACATTTTGTGATGGGCAGATAAGAGATCCTCATTTACTACTTCTGGACTGTGTGAAGGCTGGGGCCAGGGACTTGCACAGAAACCACCTTCTAGACCTGAGGCAGGAGACCAGGTATTGGTTGCCAGGCATTGTGAATTTCTCCTCAGCATCTCAATTTGCATAATGACGAACACCTACAGGGCTTTATTGTCATCACCTTAATACCTCGGCAGGTTATCTTTGAGAGAGGAGTAGTAAAAGATGCTGCCTAGATCCATGACTGATGTGTGGGTCCTAGAAGGCCCTGCAGACCTGCTCAAGTGAAATTCAAATGGGTAAGGAATCTGTTATGAGTCTCTGAGCCCAGGTCAAACACACACAGACAAGGCAGATGTCCTCAGGGGGCTCTGCCTCCACACTTCCTTGGTGGCTTATTTCTCAAGCAAAGCACCCAGAGGAAACACTGCCCATCTCCCCCACCTCCCCTTGCACAAGTCACCTGCTGGGCCACACAGAAGCCAGGCCACTTTTAGGTGTAGGCTAGGCTCAGGAAGAAGGGCTCACTTGTAGTATTTACTCAGGTCCTTACTCCAGAGAGTGTAGCCTGACTCCTCATGGCCTCATCTCTCAGTTCCCTCTTCCCTCATCAATTCTAGCTGGTAGAGAGAAGGCCCTGGGGCCAAGGACCCTTGCACTGAGGGCAAGCACATCCTTGCTATTTGAATGACCCCTTTCCCAGCTTTGTCCGTTCACCAGCCAAAGCCCTAGATGGTGGAGAATCCCCCATCAGCAACCTCCACCTCTCCAGAGGACAAGTAATGAAGTGATGATGAACAAACAACTCAATCCACCATCCTTTTCAATCCTACTCCCTGCTCCCAACTTCCCACCATATAGAAGAGAGCAGAACTTCTCTCCAGGAATTGGAATGAACAAGACACTCAGAGTATGAATGGGGAGAAGTTTCCATGACAACTTCGTTCTCCTTCATATTTGCCATTCCATCCCCTTCCTCTGGCATCATATGGAGAAAGGGAGGGCAAGACCAGCTCTGTGGACCTTATGACCTAACCCACACCTGATTCCTGGATGGAGTTTATGGAAACAACCAGAGTACCACCAGGCATCACCACTGGGGTTTCTGGGAGCCCTGACTGCTTGATACACTAAGAGAAGCACAGGAAGGCAGTGCCTAAGAGCTTGGACCCAGTAGTCGGATCACCTAGGTTGGAATCCCAGCTCCATCATGTACCAGCTCTGTGGCCTTGGACAAGTTACTCAAATTCCCCATGGCTCAGCATTCTCATATGTAAAACAGGGCAAATAATCCCACTCCTCAGGAGGCTGGTGTAGGTTAGAAGGCTGGTGTAGAGTTAGCGCTGTGTAAGGATTCACTATTGTTACTAATTGTGGCGATCGTCACCTCAAAAATGTCCAGCCAACTGCAAAGAAACAAGTGCACAAGGTACAGGCGCTCTCTCTAACTGTCAAGGAAGGTTGTGGGGAAGGAAGGTGAACCGACAGGCACCTCCGGAGGACACTGGCCGAGACACCAGAGCAAATGTGAATAATATCTCCCCACTGGGGTTCCGCAACTCCAAAACTCCAAACTCTTCCTCGAGGAAGATTTCTGGGGCCTCAGTTTTGCAAATCACCTTCCCAGTGAGTCAGCCCCCTCCCACCCCCAGGCCAGTCGGCCCCCACTTGCACTCAGAAGAGCCACTTGCCTCGGGTGGACACACCCAGGCAGCCGGAGCACACCACACTCAGGAAGAGCTGGCTTCGGGATGGTCTTTTCCCCCGCGACACCTGTCCCTTCATTCCCCATTTGACTCCCTGTGTCCAAGCGTCACCGGGCAGATGATCCCTGGGCTAGGGAGGCAGGACCTGCCCCAGTTACGGGCAACTCCAGACTCGGCAAGCTTCTAGGGAGAGGAGACAGAGTTTGCTGTTGCCCGTGGGGTTCCCCAGCAGACAACAGGCTTCCCTGGAGACGTATTCTTTCCTGAGCTGCAGGAGACCTGCAGAGAAGGTGAGATGCTTCTGTGAAGCTCTTCTGCTTCTCTCCCAGCTGCCACCACCTTCCAGAAGCAGGCATGGTGGGAGGAGGAGAATCAGAGGGGTGTTCAAGGAGTCCAACCTCAGATCAGCATCTCCCAAATAACCAGACCTCCAAGTGGGCTGCTGCTGGGGAGGGTTTTATTTTGAGGCTTAAATTTGGGGGTTGGTGTCACCATCCTGCGTGGCTCCTGCCCCCTTCTTGGCCCAAGAAGCTAGCAACCCTGTCCTGAGACAGACGTCCCCAGCCACAGCAAGCAGCCACCAAAACCACAAATAGACGGGTGACCTCCCTGTTTGGGCAGACCAAACATGAGCCCTGTGCTGGGCAGCTGACCAGCCCAGCGTCCTTCTCACCCCTGCCCTCAGCAAAACAGCCATCACCGACTGTTATATACACGCACAGACGTATCTGCTGTGTTACGTATGCTGTCCAGCAGCGTGCATCCGTGTAGAGGGCCAGGTTAACTCTGGATTCTGGATATTCACTTGAGTTCAACAGTTACCGGTAACCAGGGCCAATGCCTGGATCTGGGGCCACACATGCATACAATGAATGTGACATGATCCCTGACGTCAGGGGGCTCCCACCATTCTGCAGAAGATAGATAAGACAGAGCATGTCCGGTTTGGGGTTTCTCCCCCACGGAGAAGTGAGAAAGTCATTAGCATCCCTTGGCCCACAAAGGGAAAAAGGCCTCCCTCTGCATGATTTTACTGTGCAGCTTCAAGTCTAATTAATTTTAGCCCAGTGGGGCCCTATGAGAAGCAGATCCTGCCTTGTCAGAAGTGAGCTTCCTGGAATGGCTGCCATCCTACGACCCAAGCTTCTCAACGCGAGGTGACTTTCCCATCACCACCACCACCAATTTGACAATGTCTGGAGGCATTCTGGGTTTTCATGACTCGAGGGGGACAGTGCAAGACCTGAATCTAGTATGTGGAAGCCAGAGACCCACAGCCAGCCATTGCCCAGGAAACCCCATACCACACCACGCGCTGGCGACTCAGGGGTGAGGACGGTGATCTTCTGACCACGAACCACCCCCCCCCCAGTGCCCAGCTGGCAGCAACAGCCAGCAGGGATGGGATAAATGTTTGTTGACGCTGTGGGCTGGTTCACTAACGTATTCGACAGTGGGTAGATAAGCAGCAGGGTGACAGAGAGACACGCCCTGCTTTCAGTCCCGCTCTTTCGTAGATTCAAATCCTCTCTGGTCCCTACTGCCACCTCCTCTCCATGGATCTCTCCAGCCCTGCTTATCGTGTGTCAGCTCAACAATGCCATTAGCCTGTCAGTTGGGTGCATCATATTCTACACACAGAACCACAAGGTTTTTGGCCAGAGGTGCCGATCTCATACACCTAATGCCCCCGTGGTACCCAGCACAGTGTGGGGCCCATAGAAGACACCTGATACATGCTTAAGGAGGGGCGAGTGATACCCACATGAGGGGTAAAGGCATGGGCTCAGACACATACCAACACCCACAATGCATGTGTGCCCACACGCAGCCAGCAAGAATCAAAATATGTAGCTTGTCTTGGTAGTTCACATATGGGGTGATGAGGACGTGGAGAGCAGAGGCATATGAAATGTTTCTCCCCAGTACTTCTCCATGTTTTCAGAATCAAATATCAATTTAATCGGACCCTAAACTGAAGAAGGCATTGTCAAGCTGTAAATTCATTTATGTAAAACGCTTTGCAAAGGTTTTGACTCCTAATCACACGAAGCCATACATTTATTGGTAGAAAAATAGAGACCCTTAGACAAAATAAATACTATGCATGAATGGTAGAGTGTTTGCACATTTGAAATCCTGACTCTCCTGGGAAATTTGGCATACACAATCACTTTATCCATACCAAGCCAGATTCCACAACCACAGACTAGAAAACACTCCTTCCTAACTCTGTCAGGTTGGTCTGGCTTCCCATACCCTGGATGACCAGCTTTGGGAGAGGACATGTTTTTGTTTTTTGTTTTTTTTTAAAGATTTTATTTATTTATTTATTTATTTGACACAGAGAGAGAGAAATCGCAAGTAGGCAGAAAGGCAGGCAGAGAGAGGGGGGGAAGCAGGCTCTCCGCTGAGCAGAGAGCCTGATGCGGGACTCGATCCCAGGACCCTGAGATCATGACCTGAGCTGAAGGCAGAGGCTTAACCCACTGAGCCACCCAGGCGCCCATGGGGGAGGACATATTTTAAGAAAAATTTCAACTTGCCAAGTGAGTGGAGAGTGGGGTTCGAATTTAAAGTAAGAGGCACCAGGCTACCCTGATCATTCTAAAGAACACTCGTGTACTTCCTAGTCAAGCAGAGACACAAAGGAAATTGAGTCATCAGCCTCTTGCTGTGCAATCCCCCAGAATTTCTTTCTGAAGCAGAAAAGATCCCCTTTGAGAACGATGCTTTGTCCGACAGCATCTGCCACCTGCTTCTGCTCACCCTTACACAAGAGCCACTTCCTTTTCAGGCTCTGGGTGGAGCTGGCTGAATCGAGGTGCTGGAGAGATATAACTCGCCAGCCTCTGTCTCAGTCCTAGCCAAGACCCAGACCCAGATCCAGCCCTGGCCCCGCCCCAGCCCAACACAACCTAGCCCCAGTCCCAGGACAGCCCCCAGCCCAGCCCAGCCCAGCCTCAGCCCTGCCCCAGCCCTAGGCAAGACCCCTGCTGGGGAAGCCCAGCTTGCCTCCCACCATCTCTACTCTGTCAGGGAACCCCAGCTTAGAACCATCAGCCCAGAAGCCGTAGACAGATCTGAAATCTCACTTGGGTGGCTGCCTGTCACCTCGAGTTCCATACGGCTTTCAGTTCAAGATCCTTGACTCTTGTAGAAGACCATGTCAGCCCACCACCTGAGTCCTTAAGTCTTGCCCTCGCTGGGCCACATAAAACCTGCTAAACACCGGGGGCCTCCGCGGAGCATGTGATGAGAGCCTTGCTAGGTTAATGCATCTAAAATGCTTACAGGGTTAGGGTGAGGAACTCTGCAGGGGCTCTTCTTTAATTTTCAGGCAGGAGGGAATTGCCCTAACTTGTCTCTTAGACAAGAAGCAGAGCCTCTCCCTTTTTTCCAAGCCTGCAAATGAGAGCATGTCTAGAAGGGCAGCTGAACTCTGATAAGGCAATTGACTTATTTTAGTAACAAATAACTAGGTTGGCATCTCTTGACAGCTGTGGCCAACCCTGGGGAGAAACAGTCCAGGGTAGGGCAGGGTAGGGCAGCCAAGAGTCCACAGAGCCTGCCAGGGGGGAGAAGCCATTCACACCAGGCTTCACGTTAGTTGGTCACACGGGACAGGGAAGGGAGGAGAATCACATACACACACAATTTCCCAAGTAATGAATCAAAGGAGCGTAAGCATTGGAGTCTAACACTCTAATGTTAGACAGTGGGAAACCCCATCCCCACCGTTTACCAGCTGTGTGTCCTTGGGCAAGTCACGCCTCCTCCCTGAGCCTCAGTTTCTTGATCTACAAAATGGGGTTAAGAAAGTGCTAAACATATACAGGACTGTCATGAGGCTTATACGGAATAACCTATTCAAATCCCCCGGCTGAGTGCCTAGTGCAGAGCTGGTGCTCAGTAAACGGCACTTCTTTGGGACTTAGCATTCTTCTTTGCATTAGCAGCGTGAGGCTTCGAGAAGAAACTCTGCTTTGTGGTAAGAAATATATATCATTATTCTTCTATTAAGCTCTAAGTGGATATGTTGTAGAGTAAAATTTTTAAAATGTAGTGGATGTTTAATATAGCATTTAAGGTGTAAAACAAGTGTTGTGCCCACTGCAGGGACAAGAGGCTGGGGCTCATCACTGTCCTGGATACAGGTGTTTCAGAGACCCGTGGATGGAAAATGTCCAGCCCTCAGTCCATCTGCAAGAGGAAAAGTCACTCCTCCCTCCTTTTCAGGATCTGTTTCCTCCATGGGAAAAAAGAGGATTTTTCTACATGGTCCTTGGAGTCCCCATTGCTGAGTCTATGACAATGAGTCAAGAAATATTTCTTGAATGAATGGAAGGGGATCTGTCATAAGTTAAGAATTTCATGCTGCCTGTGCTGCTTCTGCGTGGGGTGATTTGGAAGAAAATGGAACCTTTTCCTACTGGCTGCCAGCCTCAGACACACCTACTTGGCCCTGCGCCTTTGCAAGAAATAAGATGTCCAACGCGTATCTGGGGAGCAACCGAACTGATTGATGCTAATCTCAGCAACGATGGATTTCTTGCTTCTGCACCTGGGAAAACTCAGCCAACGCCTTAACTCCCAGGAAGAGGGGTCTCTACCGTCCAAAGGGAGCAGAAGGGCCCCCAAACTCCAGAGCCCTCAGATGCACCCCTCTTTCTCAACACCAGGGGCGCAATTCCCAAGCAGTGAGGAGAGGAGGAGAGGAGATAAGGGAGGGCTCGACCCCCTTGCCCTCTACCTGGGGCCACTTTCTTTCCCCTGCTTATGACACCGAGTTCAAAGTGTCTATTCTCCAACTTAATTTTTGGGTCCCGTGTTGGCCATTTCTATACTTTTTGCTTTCTGACATGGAGGATGGAGACCTTCTTCCTCCCCAAAGCTTTGTTCCTTTCCAAAGTTTCCTCCTCTTTTGGAGGCGTCCCTCCTTACTAATCCACCCACACTGTGGGGGGGGGGGGTAAATGGGGCAAAGGTACTGCCCACACTCCCACCCCAGCTCCTCTTCCTCTTTCCCCTCTCTGCCTGCCCAGCCGAGCTGCTGTTAAGTCACGTCTCCCTTCCAAGTCTCAGTTCCTTCCAAACAACGTTACAAGCTCATGAAAGCCAAAGCTCTGACAGTTATTGCTACTGGCACTTTTTCGTGCTTCCTCCAAATGATGCCGCCCATAAGGACCATGACAATGCGGGGCAGGGAGCGAGGCTTCTGGTCTCTGCGAGAACCTCAAGAGTTAGGACAGCCCCAAATATTTGGGGACAGGGCCCTTCAGAAGAATCAGGGAGACCAGCTGAAGGAGTCAGTAATCAGGATCTTCAGAAAAAAAGCAGAAGAAACGCTGGAAGGTAATACACAGAGAGATGTCCCTGGAGGTCCCAGAGAAGGCCGGGCCAGGGCTCTCCCTGCACTCCGGTTTTTCTCTTCTCTGCCACCTGGAGCGTTTTTGCCTTTCAAGGGCTTGCTGGAGCTCAGTTCGCCTTAAAGTCCTCCTCAATGGCATCTGATCCACCTGAGCCCTCTGTCCCCAAACTCCTTCCAAGGATGTTTGGACTATCCATACAGTCTAACATGTTCCCACTAAGCACAGGCTCATGGACCTGGGTTCACACGTGCACCAATCCTTCTGGCTGTGTGAAAACTGACAAGTTACTTAACCTCTCTGAGCCTCGTTTTATTTCTGTCCTGTAAAACAGGGCTAGTAACAGGACACTTCTCCTTGGGCCACCGTGAGCATAAAGAAAGTTAACGCTTATGAAGATTCAGCACGGTATCTGGCCCCCTGAAAGCATGTAGCAAACGGTGGCCGGAGCTGGCATTTCTTCTATTAGTATGATTATCATCACTATTACTACTTCTGTTTCACCAATCTAACTCTTCAATCCTCACTCATCCCCAGCCCAAAATACTCAGGTAAGACTGTGTCTTTACTTTCTTGGTCCCCCCAGAGCTGGGTTTAATAAAGACTTGCTGTAGAATGAACCATAGGCTGAGCTGTCTTAATGACCCAGCTGGCACTTCTTAAAAGAAAAATTAATTTTGCTAGCAATAAGCAAATCAGCCATGTAATTATCTGTACATATACAGACAAAAGGAAAGAACGCCTGGAGTTCAGTCTCACCAGAATAGCCCACAAGCCATCTTGCACTCCAAAGCCACTGAAGATACAGACCCTGTTTGGATGGGGCACGGCAGCCCCAGCTCCAGGGTCCCTAACACGACCCCGATGCCCAGGCTCCCCTCCCTGCTCTGAGGCTGCCAGGCAGGGAATGTGAGCCACAGTACTGTCTGGATTTCCCCTAACTGATTGGCAGAAGCAGGAGGCTCGCAAGGATCCAGTAGCTGGCTCAGTCACTGCCCTTCCTCCTCACACTCCCTGCCCCAGGCTGGCACCTCGTGGAAACCCAGAACCTCACAGAGCTGGTTCAAGTTCCCACAAGCGCCAGATAGGCAGTGACTGGAGCCAGCTCCAAGAGCGTTGGAACCCAGGCCCAGTGGGGAGCTCCAGGGCGCCTGCACCCCTTTCTGGAAAGCTCCTGGCCATCAGTCCTCACACCACCATCTCTACGGCCACCTGGCCAACAGCCCCGGCCCCGCCTAGCTTTGCCCTGCCCGGCCGCAGCCCAGCCAGGCTTCCAGCGCCCGTGGGCACACGAGCCTGTTGGTCCAGACACCGGTTGCGCGCACCCAGGAGTACAGTTACTTTCTGCCTTGTGCTCCGGCACCAGCGACCTCACCCAAAACCGCGCGCCGGCAGCCTGCCCGGCCAACTTTCCTCGCTCTTTCTCTTTTCCTTTCAATCCAACGGTGCTTCCCTCCAGCACACTCTCCAACGGCTTAGCGCAAATCCTAGACCCACTCTCCGGAACCAAATCCACGCGGCCCGCCTCCCACTTGCCTCCGGTCCCCGGTCCCCGGGACCAATTCAGCCAGGTGGCTACCGGGTCCCTCCGGGCCGCCCAGGCCACTCCCTACCGCTGCCCCCCCGCGGAACTCACCGATCTGCGCCAGGCTCAGCTGCAGGAGGCACAGTCCCCAGGCAAAGCGCCCCCAAAACTTGTCCATGGTGTGAGCGAACCGAGAGAGCGAGCGCGGGGCGCCGGAGGGTCGGGGGCACTGGGCAGGGGCCGGCGGAACACGGGGCGAGCGGGCCAGACGGAACCTATCAGGGGCTGGGGTCCGGCTGGGCAATGAGGGCGCCTGGGAAGTTGGGTGCAGTTTTTATTCAAGGGCTAAAAGAGTGACCTAAGAGGGAGGAGGGAGCGAGCGCAGGACACACCCAAGCGAGGGGGCTGTGACTAAGCAGCCGACAGAGGTTTAAAGACGTAGCAGCCCTCCCCTGCGCTGGCCCTTCCGCCCCCGCCCCGTGCTCCGGGGAGACCGTAAATCCGGGCGGCCTGGGCGGGCGCCGGGAGGGCTGGGGTGCCTGTGCGCCCCGGGACGCACCGGGGTCTTCTCCGGGCCCGCCGGGAGGGCGGCCTCAGGACCCGCAAGGGATTGACTGGATCCCCAAACCCAGCCGCCTTGGATTCAGCCTCCGACCCCTCCTCTCTGCTGAGTTTCTCTGGGAATCGGGCTGGGGAGTGGTGTCTCTGGGTTTCGCAGCCAGCTGGATATTCTGGGAGGGGAGATGGCCTCATGGCAAGGAGGTCCTGCTTGGAAAGCTGAGTTCCGGTGCTTATGTTGGGCAGCAGGGGACGGAGCTTGTGGTTCTTCCCAGGGGAAGAGGATGAGCTCCCTCTTCTTCCCAGTGAAAGAGAAGCCAAGTTCTCCTGGCTCAGGTGGAGTTTTGCTTTTTATCAGGGCTGCTCAGAGAAAACAAAGGAGGACCAGTCTAGGGACTGCTACTTCCCTCTTCCAACCCACATGTCATCTTCCAGCCTCAGGCTGGCACGTGGATCCATCCAGCCACTCACTCATCCATCCAGTCACCCATACTCATTCATCTTCCCAAACGTCCTTCCACCCACCTATTCACCTGTCTACCCATCTATCCATCCCTTCCATCTACTTATCCAACCACACATTCTTCCTTCCATCCATCCAACCATCCATCCACTTACTCTTCCGATCACCCTCTTATACAGCTTCTCCACCTTCCCATTACATCCTTTTCCATGTGTCTTCATAAACCTCCATCCATCCATCTGTATACTATCCTCATCTGTTCATCGGTGTATCTATCCATTGCCCATCCACCCATCATCCACAAATCCAGCCACCACACAAACATCCATACATCCACCCATCCTCTCTTGCTCCTGTTTAGGCTCCAATGATGCAAATATTCATCTACTTTCCCTCCTCCGTCCTACCCAGTACATCTCAGAAAGAGAAAGAAGATTGTGCTTCAAGATTGTCCTTCAAGATTGTCCTTCAAGAAGATTGTTCTTCAAGAGAGGCATTTTGAGTTAAAAAAATCACCCTTCGCATTATAATTTCATATCTACCTATAACATAAGAGTGGTTTCGTATTTGAAAATCAAGAGCAGTATTTGTTGTTGATGTGGACCACCAGAAGTGTAATTGAATGGCCTTCTTGCCCAGTGGGGTACACAGAAAAAGATAATGCTGTCCATGACCTTGACATGATCCTGAAGGTGCCGTGCCAGGACTTCCGACCAAAGCAATTCCTCTTTGATTTTGTTATTTATGGGAAGAAATTGAAAAATTGGGAAAAAGCATATGCAGCCATCCCTTATTCACCAAACCTGTAGTGAGTGCTCAGGGATATCAAGATAAGTAAGATCAGCCCTACCTTCAGGGGCCCCACAATTTGGTAGAGAATCAGACTCACAAGCTGGCTGTTAGCATACAATAGGAAATGTAGTGCAGAATCCCTGTGGGCAGAGTGCTATCCATCCTAGAGAAGAGAGTCCCACCCTTTCCTGGGGGAACCCCAGGGGGACTTCTTGGTGGAGGTGATATATGAGCCAGGTCTCAAAGGAGGAGGAATTCTTCAGGACAAGGCATCCACCCACTGGCAGTACTCCATAGTGACTAAAAGCAAGGATTCAGGAGCCGGAATGCCTAGCTTCATATTTGCCTTGGTGACCACAAGGTCATAGTGCAAGCAAGCACATTAGCCTCTCTGTGCCTCAATTTTCTCACGTCTAACATGGGGTTAATAACGGTATCTACTTCATAGACTTGGGGCAGATTAAATGACTCAGATGTCCTGTACATATTAAGCACTAGATATATGTGTAAATATGCATGCAGTAAGCACCGTAGATGTGTTTGTTATTATGACTAAAAGCAAACTTGTGAGTGAGTGCAGAAAAGTGAAAGCACATGACTTGTTCGGGCAATGGAGAGCAGTTTAGTGTGCCTTGAAGATACAGTGAGACGAAGATGTTGAGAAGAGGATAGCAAACTGGAGGCCCCGGCTCAGGTCACAGACTGTTTCAGGGACTTTGAACTTGACCCTTAGGAAATAGGGAGCCAATATAAGTTTAATTATTGTGGTTGCTGCTGCTGCTGCTGCTGCTGCTGTTGTTATTATTATTATTATTATTATGCTAAGACACACCTAATGTAAGATTTACCATTTCAACCATTCCAGGACATTCTTGACCAGTTCTGGCTGCTACAGTTGAATGCCACAGACAGGGTGCTTAAACAACAGATAGTTATTTCTCGTGGTTTGGGAAGCTGGGAAGTCCCAGATCAGGGGGCCAGCGGGGCTGGATTCTGCTGACAGCACTCTTCCTGGTTTGCAGATGTCTGTCTTCTATCCTCACATGATGGGGTGAGACCGAGAGGGTGGGAAACTCAGAGGGGATAGAGTGAGAGACAGGAAGGGAGAGGGTGAGAGGGAGGAAGAGACAGAGACCGAGATTGAGCAGGGACAGGGGAGGGGGCAAGCCTGCTCCCAGGTCCTTCTCAAAAAGGCACTAATCCCATTCATAAGGGCTCCACCCTCCTGACCTAATAATATCTCAAAGTCCCTACCTCCAAGTATCATTACATTCGGGGTTAAGATCTAAAATATAATTTTGGGGGCGCCTGGGTGGCTCAGTGGGTTAAGCCGCTGCCTTTGGCTCAGGTCATGATCTCAGGGTCCTGGGATCGAGTCCCGCATCGGGCTCTCTGCTCAGCAGGGGCCTGCTTCCCTTCCCCTCTCTCTGCCTGCCTCTCTGCCTACTGTGATCTCTCTCTGTCAAATAAATAAATAAAATCTTTAAAAAAAATAAAAATAAAAATAAAAAAAATAAAATATAATTTTGGGAAAAACATTCAGCCAATAATAACCACTCTCTAGTTCTGCATAAGGTTTAGAGCTGGGGAGAGCCTGCTTGACAGCCGGCTGCGCCTCTTGCATTCCCAGGGAGAGTGTTGGGGACTGAAAAATTACTGGACTTACTCTCAACCACTATGCCGCCGGCCACATGATTCCTGAAAAGAAGACGATGCTTCTGAGCCCCACCTGCAAAGCAGGCACTTTGAACCGTGTCCCCAGTCATAGCAGAGATGTCTGTCACCAAGAGGACACCTTCCTGAGACACCGGGGTGCCCAGTGACCCCCCAGGAAGATCTTCAGACTCTAACCACCAAGAGGACACCTTCCTGAGATACCTGGGTGCCCAGTGACCCCCCAGGAAGATCTTCAGACTCTAACCACCTGAGGAAGCAGCCCTGGTGAGTTGCAAGGAGCGGGCACTGGCTCAAGAGTGACCTTGGACTTCTCTGGTTAGCTCCCAGGCCTTCAGCTCTCTTTTCTCAGGAGAAGCAAATAAAATGGAATGGGTGTTCACTGCAATAATGTTTCTCGTTGGGTTTCACAGAAGTTGCAGATTCCGGGCAGACCCTTCAGGAACAGACTTAGGGGCCCAAGCAAAGGCTTCAGCATAGGCTGTGCCCCGCCCCCGCCTCCAATCCTATCCCCATCCCAATGGTGACTTCCAATCTCATCAACTTTAGACCCTAGACTTCTGAGTGATATTTCATTCTGACAAAGTAGTTGATTTTGGAAAAAATATATGAAGACCACTTGACTCAGTCTTCTCGAACCCTGGTCCCCTCGGCCTCTGGACTGTTAACAATCAGCAGATGAGGTAACTGGTGTGAACGTGCTTTACAAACTCTGGAGGGCCATGCAAATTCTAGGGGTTGTAATTAGGACTCTTCTCTCCCAGAAGGAAATACATTTCGGGCCGTCTTCCCGGTAATTCAGCGAGGGACTGAGGTTACTCGCCCCCATGCCACAAGTGACTCATTTCAGACTGACAGAGCGATTGCCTGAGACAAGGCCAACCTTTGGGAATTCCTAGACCACCTCTCTGAGAGAATCCTGTCATCCTCTATCCAGCCCAGACGTCTCTGACACCCCACCCCTAAGCCCCCAGTCTCACAAAGACATTCCCTCCTCCCCTTGGAGCCTCTATAAACTTTAAATCCCTGAAGTTACTAAGTTGAGATGCCCAGTATCTGTTGTGTGTTGCACAGGTTACCTTTCTAAGCCAAACCCAGGGCTGTGGGAGACTGGAAAAGAGAGCTTGAGTTGATCTGAGTTGACCTGAGGTCACACAATTAGGTAAGAATCCAGGACCCAATCCATAGCCTGTGGGTTGAGGAAGCCCAGATTTGAGCTGTGGCTCACCCTCTCATCAGCCGGGTGACCTTACTCAGGTCACTTGACCTCTGGGAGTTTTACTGATCTCATCTACAAAGTGAGGTTCATAAGGATTGTCTCATAGTCTGCTATGACTAGTAAGTGAAAGAAGGCATCAAGACTCATGGGAGGGCTCAGCGACCCCTGAACCACAAAGCTACCTGAGGACGGGGACTTCCCTGTCTTAGACACCGTGTGCACCGCCTCAGTTCCTGGGGATACCCCGTCTCTGGCAGGTACACGTTTCTCAGTAAAAAAAAATTAAATAATATATGAACGACTTGTTCCTTTCCCTCCCCAAACACCTCAGAGGGTAACTTCAGGAATCCCATGAGCCAAAAGAGAGAAGCATTTGGACAACTTGACACTTTCTGGACGCAGACACGCAGCAGGATCTGATCTGCGTGACCGTTTTCGGAAGACCCAGGGGAACCGGAGCACGGTTCACTCTGGCAGACTAGGATTCATTTATTTATTTTTCCTAAATGTGGGGGCCTGCTGGCTTCTGGCAATAAATCTTGTTCTTTTTAAGCAAGGAAAAGTCAAATCTAGACCAAATGTGAGCAGGAGTGTGTGAGCAAGGCCGGGAGGTGGGACCAAATCATGGGATTCCAGGATTATAAACACAGCCGGCCACCAGACTCTTTTAAAGGGACAACAGTCAATTCTTGCATGGGGCTGCTTACCGCAGGAGGGGCGAGCCGCCAAGGTACAGTGAAGTGCCATTCCAGTTTGACTTTAACTTAAGAAAAAAAAAATCCATTCTTAGTTTACTCTCAACATGTGAGTTCTACACATGCAAATGAACAGTGGTTTAAAAAGCTCCTGCAAAATAATTATTAGTGAAGTCGAAATAAACTGGTAATTTGGGAAACAATCTTCATGACACATAAATGACATTGAACGACTCATTAGTCTCGAGCTAACCAGGCGTGATTACAGAGCAGAGCCTTTTGCATAACTAAGGCTTTCAAATTATGGCAAATAAGGGAGCCCATGTGGCTGGTGCACCCTAGAATCACCAAGGAGGCCAAGGTGCCTCTGGATTCTAGAAAGGTCCATGTCAGGTACAAAATGGTCTTCTACAGAACCTTCGAAGATAAGATAGTATGCCAATAGGTCAAGTCCCATAGTTTGGTGGTAGCTAACATGAATTTTTAAAGATGAAATTTGAATTGGTGTGAGACTTTATGTAGGTGCCTCGTCCATTCTTTTTTTTTTTAATTTTATTAATGATTTGATAGACAGAGATCACAAGTAGTCAGAGAGGCAGGCAGAGAGAGAGGAGGAAGCAAGTTCCCTGCTTAGCAGAGAGCCCGATTCGGGGCTCGATCCCAGGACCCTGAGACCATGACCTGAGCTGAAGGCAGAGGCTTTAACCCACTGAGCTACCCAGGCGCCCCAGAGCCTTGTCCATTCTTTTTTTAAATTTTATTTATTTATTTGACAGAGAGAGATCACAAGTAGGCAGAGAGGGAGAGAGGAAAGCAGGCTCTCCGCTCAGCAGAGAGCCCGATGTGGGACTCGATCCCAGGACCCTGGGATCATGACCTGAGCCGAAGGCAACGGCTTAACCCACTGAGCCACCCAGGCGCCCCAAGCCTTGTCCATTCTTTTTTTTTTTTTTTAAATTATTTATTTATTTATTTGACAGAGAGAGATCACAGGTAAGCAGAGAGGCAGGCAGAGAGAGAGAGAGAGAGGGAAGCAGGCTCCCTGCTGAGCAGAGAGCCTGATGCGCGACTCGATCCCAGGACCCTGAGATCACGACCTGAGCCTAAGGCAGCGGCTTAACCCACTGAGCCACCCAGGCGCCCCGAGCCTTGTCCATTCTTGACACTTCACTGCATTCTCTCCTGCGACTTCTCTGACCTACCCTGACGTCCTCATAATATGCCCCTTTTGTTTCCTTGTGTTCGCTTAAGCTGGTTTCTGTTGCAACCAAAGAGACTTGAGGAATGTAGGAGGGCATCACTCTGTTTTACAAGAGAGTAAGCAGAGGCTCAGAGGGCTGGGGGCTGTGCCTACCACTGGCACTTGAACTCAGGACTCCACCTCTAAATCTCGGGTCTTCTGATTCTAAGTTCCATGCTCTTTTCTCTACCTGACCTCACCTACGAACCCTCCCCTTTATCATCCACTTCTACCCAAAGAATGCCACTGTTCCTCCTTCACTGTTACAGAAACTAGGCATCCCTCATGATCTGCCCACAGTTGCATGGCAATTCCAACGAGTGGTGGGTCTCCTCAGGCCTTCTCCAGAAAGCCCCTTTCTGCCTGAACTTGCCTCATAGACGATTTCAAAAGCAAAACCTTTCCGCTGGCAAACAGTAACAGCTGCTTCTCTTCAAAACACCCAAAGGGTAAAACTTCTGGGCTCCGATGTCAGAGCATAACATGCTGGCCAAGTCTGGATGGGGCTCAGTGTTAACTCCTGCAGGAAAGGATATAGGTACTGAACTTGGATGTGAGGCCAGGCCAAAACCCGTTTGATTGCTGGATACTGTTGCTCAGCCACAGCCGACCGTGGCTTTGCAAGGCATGGCGTGGGTGAGAAAGAAACTTGAATTTAATTGGGGGAGGAACCAGCGAGGGAAGGGAAAAGAGAAAGGAGAGACATCTTGAGTCTGTGAGTGGTAAAGGAAGGACAAAAGATATAGACATAAACCCACCATGATATAAAGGGAAATAAGCCTGCTTCTCCCTCTCCCTCTGCCACTCCCCCTGCTTGTGCTCTCTCACTCTCTCTGTCAAATAAATGAATAGAATCTTAAAAGAAAATAAATTCATCCATATTCCTACCTGCATCAATATCTCATGACATTTTTATTGCTGGGTAGGATTCTGAGGGTGTCATGTTTGTTTATACATTCATCTGTTACTGGACTTTTGTGTCACTTCTGCTTTGGGGCAATTATAATTTGGGCATAATAATAAAGTTATGACAAACATTCAAAAAAAATGAAGGGAAATAAAAGTCTTCTAACCATCCACCAGGAACTTAATGGACCTCTACTGTATACATTACATGGACTAGAACCAAGGAAAAAGCAAAGAGGAACGGGACCTGACCTCTCTTCTCAGAATGATTAAGGTCTAGATAGGGTCTGGCCAGTCACTTCTTTGCACCAAATACTACTCTAAGTGGTAGGAATCCAACAGGAAAAAAAAAAAAAAAAAAAAAAGTCCAGTGTTTTATTGTCACTGAGGCAGCTGGGGGAGGGAGCAGGGTACATTTAAAATGTAGACAGGATAGTCTGTGTGAGGGTGGGACATGTGAGCCACATAAAAATATTAGAGAAATGCTTTCAAAGAAAAAGGCAGAGCAAATGTAAAGGTTTGAGATGAGAATACTCTTGGTGTGTTTGAAGAAGAGAGAGGACCAGTGGGGCTGGAGTGAGAGAGCCAGCAAGTCAAGGGGTCGGAAAGGAGACTGTAAAGGAGGCTGAGCTGTCGCTCTTGCGTGGCTTTGCAAGCCACAGGGAGAAGTCAGATTCTGTGCTGATTTCAGTGGTATGATTCCCATGGGTTTTCCTTCACTTTCCAGCTCTGATTAACTAGCCGGGACTGCTTAGGTCACTGTGATGACGAGGATTCTGAGGTTTGACAACTCAGTGGGTAAGAGTTCAGTGATGGGTTAAGAATATATGTCACATGTTTGAGATGAGGCAATGGTAAGGCTCCTGATCAACATTCCCCATCTCGGATCCGGATGGAATATTAAGTTGTATCGGTCAGGCTAGTCCCAGGTTATGCTGCAGGAACAACATCACTAAAATCTCCGTGAATCAAGGCAATCCTCCAAGTGACTTCTTGCCATGCGAAATCTCCTGTGGGTCCAGGCGCTTCTTCAAGGCAGCTGTCTTCCAGGCAGTAACTCAGAATCACTGATTTTACGGCATCTCCACATTAACAAAATCGCTGCATCAGGGATTGAGAACAGTAGAGGATCTGACGCCAGCAATTAAACACTTTGGCACAGAAATAATACGTGCCATTTCTGCTCACATGCCATTGGCTAAAACCAGTACATGACCCCACCTAACTGCAAGGGAGCTGAGGGAGGGTAATTCGCCCAGGAGCCCAAAGGTGCAGAAGAACCGAGCATAAGCAAGGAGTAAAAATCTAGCACGTAAGTCAACTTTAAAGAAAGTCCAGTAACCCTCCGATGCAGTTTGACACGAACTGGCTCAGGAACCGTCAATAAAAAAGGAGTTCACAAAAAAAAAAAAAAAAAAAAAAAAAAAAAAAGGAGTTCACAAAGTAGTGAGAGTGACCAGATCTTGTTCCAAAAGTTTCTATAGAGAACCTTTCGACTAAATATATAGTCTTGTTAGAAGGTCACCCTCCGGCTCCATCTTACCCACTCCAAACCCATTAGATCCCACCTTTTTCTTGGTCCAACCCCATCCACTAGTCTACAAGAGAGTCTTTGCACTTATCTGGCTCTGTAAACTTATCACTTTGGATGCAATAACGTAGGATGCTAAAGAGTGTTATTCATTTGCTATGTAACCTTGGGCAATTCACTCAGGGTCCTAGAGTTCATTACTCATTTAATGCTTTATATAATTATTGTGAGAATTGAAGTATATAATGCAATGATGTATCTGTTTATCTTAACATAGGGTTTGGAATAGGGCAGGGTCCAAAAAATTGTAGTAACTATTATTTTTAAAAAGAAAGCCTTTAATTTTTATTAACAAAAAACACAGAAAAAAAAGTAGTTCAAGGGTTTGTTCAGTAGCTCAGTGATAGCATAATAGTATTATAGACACAAAATCTGTTAATTTTTCTGTACCACTCTCAACATGCCAGCTCCCTCTCTCAATGATTTTTTGCCTCATGTCACAAAATAGTTGCTGCAGATCCAGGCATTATATCCTCACTTGACAATGTCCAAGGCTGAAGAAAGGAGGTAGGCAAGAAGAAAAAGATCTTTCATCACAGGTTTTCTCTTTTATTCAAAGAGAAAAATTATCCTCAAAATCTCATCATCCCCCAGCCAACCTCTTCATGTCTCAGGTTCTGGGTTTTCAAACCCAGATGTAGTTAACAATTATTTTCACCCTCCCTTCCTTTAAATTCTATCCTTTCTTGGCTTTATAGATACTGCCCTAGTCCATTTTTCGTTCTATGTTTCAGACAGATTTCTCTTTTTGTACCTTGTAGTCTAATTTTAGCTACTGACAAATCAACTCAGAAATACATCATGGCTCAAATACATAGAAACTTATTTTTGAATCATCTAATACTCATAGGGGTTTCTGGATAGATAGGATAGTGCGGAGGATGGAGGATTCAGGGTGATGGAGGCTCTGTAATTCTCAACACACGAGTTCCAAATCTGCTGGGGCATTCCACATTCACTCAGTGGAAGGAAAAAGAGAATGGAGGAGCACTATTTGTGGGGGTTTTATGAGCCAGGCCGGGTGTGGGACCATCACTTTCATTCAGGACTCACTGAACTGGGTTCTAGCCACGCCTAATCGCAAGGGAAGCTGGGAAATGGAGTCCCCCTGTGGGTCCAGGGAAGGGGGAGAAAGTGGAGTTGAATTCCGCCCTGGCTCTTCCTGTGAGCTCTTTCCTGCATTCCTTCTCCTGATGTAGACGCCCTCAAGTAGATGCCTAGGTTTGTATCTGCTTCTTCACTTTTTCACAAGGCTTACTTCACCCACGATGCCAGGGCCATGAGAAAGAAGACACCATGCTGACCTCTCTCACTGAACACGCCACCATCTTCCTCACTTTTCTTCTTGTCTTCCACTCGAACATTGGGTAAATCCAACTGCAGACATCAGGAGAAGGTTTGGGGCAAAAAGAAAGAGAATGGGCTGCCAACATGGGTTGTCTTGATTCCAAACCCAGCTATCTGGGACCTTGAGCACAGTTTATAGGCAGGAAATGGTCCATGTAGTCCTGGGCTATAAACCTGAGGCTTTCTCTGCCAACTCATTGGGACCTTGTGAGACTGGTTTTAATACTATTTATAAACTGCTCTGAGACCATTTCCCAAAATATTAATTTCAAGGGTGCTCCTCAATAAAAGGCTTTTCATAAGCAAATACGTTTGGGAAACACTAGGTTGAAACAGGGGACTAGGTCTCCTCACTGTAAGTGTTTTTCCTTGTTTATTCCTGCATCACCCATTTCTTGAGCGCTTGCTAGCATTGGGCACCGTGCTAGGCACTGCAGATCCGTGGTCAATGCGCCCATGTAATCCCTATTCTCTAGCAACATAAAACCTAACACTAATACACACTGTAGTTCTCCAAGAGGGGGTCATGTTATTCAGCTTTTCCCAAAATTATTTGACCACAGACACTTTTTTTTTTTTAAAGTAAAGAGTATAATAAATTCCCATACACCCATCACCCAGTTTCAACAATGACCAACTCATGGCCCATTTTATCTATCTGCACCTCCTACTTCCTTCCTCACTACCTGATTATTTTGAAACAAATCCCAGACATCATATCTTATTTATATGTAAATATTTCAATACGTATCTCTAAAAGATAAGGGCTCTTTGATGTAAAGTAAGTAAAATACTATTATGTCATTGGTGATTTCAAATTTTCTCCAGAAGTTTTTATATGTAATGTTTGAAAAATACATTAAGATGCAATCTACGTAACTGGCGTATTGAGGTGCATGGACGTGTGTGCACATGCACATGCGCAGTCACACACATGCACACCCGGAGTAGCTGTGACATCATCTCCAGGGAAACACCCTAGTCCTGAGGGCAGTCTCCACCACACACTGGGTGGACCCATTCTGCTGGCAGTAGAGCTGGGAAGGAAGTTCTGCCCATCCTCACGGACCCCAGTCCTATGGGAAATGGGGCTGAGGGGGATGTGGTCCCTTCTTACAAGTGCTGTCAGTGCTGGCCTCTGACAAGTGACATGGGGGAGAGTGACCAAATCTGGGCAGTTGGAGGCAGGGCCACAATATGACATTGTTCAGAGAAGTTTTTATCAGTCTTTCTTCCCCCAGCCAGCTGATGCTCCAGTTTCTACCATCTGACCTTCTACAGCCTTCTCAGTCACTTTAGCCTCTGCGTCAATACATTTTGAAGACCATTCCTCACGAGCGAGTTTGGCCCAGTGGTGGTCGGCGTGGGCAGGAGCACGGGAACTCTGAGCATTCAGGAAAAGCCAGAAGGAAACCCCAGAGAGAGGATGGACCAAACATATATTTGGCTTTGGTGCTCATTGTACCTGATCTGGCCTCAGAAACAACCATTGTCCCCTTTCCCAGTCCAGAGGGGGGCAATGCCAAGGACGGTTGGCACTTTTCAAGCCTTGGCTTACACTTGTTCGAGGATGGAAAAATTTATTTATTCTGGCCCAGGCTCGTGGGGCCGGGGGACTCCCAGGACAGCTCCACAGATAAACCCACCAGCAATGGCACTTCCCTTGCCTCATCTCGTGGGGAAAGAGCCCCATGTCCAGCGGCCGATGCCTGCTCCTCTTAGAGCTGCGTTCATAATCACCAGCACTGTGCACGGTGCATGGGCTGGGGATGTGAGCAGAATGCAGAGGGGGTTGTTGGGAATCCTATCAGCTTCTCGATGCTTTTTTTCGTGTTTCTCAGCCCCCATTCTCTCCATCTCCTTTTAACTTCCCTTTTCCTGCTGCTCGACCTCTCTCCCCTGCCCCCCTTCATTCCTGTCTCTTGACTGGCTTCGCCTCCCACCGGCCATATACATTCTCTTCCTTAAAACTTCTATCTCTCTCCCCTCACCTTGATCAGCCCACCTGCCACCTCCTCAGCCAGGGTTTGTCCCTTCTCTCTTCCCCACCCACGGAGTGTTAGTGCCTGGCGGCCTGGCTTAGACTTCCCTCGTGTTTCCATTCTCATCGCACGCAATCTGGAAACTCACCTTCAGAGCAGAAGGACGGCTCCGCTTCACACCTCTCTCTCCCGCTAAGAAGCAGTGACAGGCTTCTCTGGTCCTTGGTTACAGAGAAAGCCAGAATGGCAGGAAGTTATCACGTGGGGTGGGCATGGAGGGCATGGGGAATGCATTGGTGACTCAATGATTACAGAGCCCCCTCCCCACAGGAGAGATGTGAGAACAAGGAAAGTACCCGTTATCAGGAGAAGGGTTTCTTCAGGGCATCTCTCTGAACTCCATGCTGTAGGAATGGCTGTTGTCAGGGAAAGTTAGAAAATCTGAGAATCAGAGAGGTTAAGGGACTTGCTCATAGTCAGACAGCAGTGGAGCTAGCACAAAAATGTGGCCTCATGTCAAGCCCTTGTTCTGTCTACTACACTAAGGGCTGCTGCAGACTGTAGAACCCTGCTGACGGACTGCTTTTCCCCCTCTGAACCATCTGAGAAAGTCTCTCACCATCATCCAGCACCTGAGCATTTGTTTTTCTCTTTCCTGCCCTTTACTGATTTGCATCTCATTTCCTCTAGAAAAGTTTATGGTGTCTATGTCTTTGCCTCCTCCCCTGTCCTGCCCTACCCGCTTCTCGGCCCACGTCTCCGTGATGTCACCAGCCCCATGGGCCAATTCCAGAGAACCTCTCTACTTTGTGGAGCTTCAGGGTTCAAGCTGCCTGGAGTCAGGGCCAAAGTTTCCTGTCCTTGTGGGATGCTTACAGCAACCTGCACGGGTGACTTCGGGGTCTGCTTCAAGGTAAAGGAGACCTGGGGGCAGGAGAGGAGAATCCTACGCAACGGACCTTCTCAGGGGCAGGCTAATAAGTGCAGGCTGGATGGAGGCTGAGACGCATTAAACTCCCCGAGATATGCCCAGTGACCCCTCTCCCCTCCAGTGTGATTCTACTTCAGTGTCCCATGCAGATCTGTTCTGCTTTTATTGACAAGGTAGTGCCTCTGCAATGTTGAAAATACTTTTGGAAGAAAAAAAGTCACCCAGATTCCACTTGTTATTAAAAGTTATTTTGCTCTTGTGTATTTTCTTTTCAGTTTTTGGATCACATATGGGCACATTTTCCTACCTATTGCCATTGTGGTGTACATACCATTCTCCTTCCTGCTTTGTTTCCCTAGCATTTATTCTGTAGTGTTCATTTTTCAACACACATTCCAGAATTACTATTATATTATTTTTTAAAGATTTATTTATTTGGTTGGGGGGTAGAGGCAGAGGGGGAGAGAGAGAGAGTCTCAAGCAGACTCCACACGGAGCATTGGGCCCCACTGTGGCTGGATTTCACAACCTGAACCCGAGCCAAGAGTCAGACACTTAACCGACTGTGCCACCCAGGCATCTCCAAAATTGTGATTTCAAAATTATGTCCAGCATTTCATTGATTGGATACAGCTTAGTGTGTTAAAATATTTCTTTGCTGGGCACCTGAGTGGCTCAGTCATTGAACGTCTGCCTTTGGCTCAGGTCAAATCCCAGGGTCCTGGGATCGAGCCCCGCATTGAGCTCCCTGCTTGGCAGGAAGCCTGCTTCTTCCTCTCACACTCCCTCTGCTTATGTTCCCTCTCTCGCTGTGTCTCTCTCTGTCAAATAAATAAAATCTTTAAAAAAATATATTTCTTTGCTGGTATATGTTTAAATTGCTTCCTCTGGTCACAATTATATAGAACATTCTAATGGGCATTTTTAAGCGTGTAACTTTTTGCTTCCATTGAATTATTTCTTTAAAAAGTTATCAGGAATGAAAATGGTTGGAACAATTTGATTGCAATATGGAGTTAGTATTAAGAGAGGCTTCCCCATAGGGTTAAAAACCCAGGTTTGGCCCTTGCTAGCTGAGTAATGTTGGACAAACTATCTCTCTGTCTCAGTTTTCTCAGATGTAAAATAAGGCAAGCATAGTCCCTAATCTATATGGTTGTAGGGAGGGCTGAATTAAATAAAATACCATGTATTCCATTTATTTTGGCTATTACGAGGAAGTACCCCATGGCTGCTGTGACTATCCTTGTACTCACACTATTCTTCTGTTCCGTTAGACTAAGCTGACTTAAGACCATGGGGCTGAAAGTGAAAAGGTTTTCTAGAGGCAAACTCAACCTGGTTTGCAATAATTGAGCAGGTCAAATTACTTTAGATCTTCTTGCTTCACCGATAACTATCACTGTGCCACTTGCTCCCGTCACAAATGTGTCCATCCTGAGTCTGAGACTTGTTCAAACCTGTCTTTGCTTGATCTCTTTCAAGGCCTTTGTGGGACCCTGGCCCCAGCTGACCAAAGGTATATTAAAACACCCCCTTCCCTATCTTGCTGGACATATAATTAGATGGAACAGGAGACTAGTGAATGTAATGTGAGCTTCTGTATCAAATTAAGTACATACTGGGGCGCCTGGGTGGCTCAGTCAGTTAAGTGTCTGACTCTTGGTTTCAGTGCAGGTCATGATCCCATGGGTCATGAGATTGAGCCCCACATCAGGTTCTGTGCTCAGTGGGGAATTTGCTGGAGATTCTCTCTCTCTTTCCTTTTCCCTCTGCCTCCCCCCACTCAAATAATTCAATAAGATCTTTTTTAAAAATTAACTACTTACTAATTGTGTGGTTTGGGTCAAGGTGTAGGGGTCCGATGAAGAGTGCCTTCGTCTTTCTTCCTGAGTTCAGAACCAAACTGGAAATATACTCAGGAGTCAGGTAGATGGAAGTGAAGGGACCGGCTTTATTCACAAGAGCAGTGGAAGAAAAGAATAAAGTTTCACTACGCAGCCACAGGGACTTTCCAACACTGCCCAGAGAATGAACTTGCAGCTCCCCCCCACCACCACCCAAATACCCTCAGGCATCCCCCACCTGCTGGGGAGTGCATGGGAGCCTGGAGGGGACACCGCAGCGGGTGGGCACATCTGGTAGAGAGGGGGAGGAGGAGCTCGGAAGGAGCTGCGTGGAAAACGTTTCTGTCTTTCTCCAAACTCACTGTCTGAAAGGATGCTCAGAGAGGTCAAGAGTGTTTTTAGCTACAGTACCTCGGCATGGGACTATCAGGGCAGGGAACAATAGGTTCTTTTTGGACCCCATATCTGATCCCATACTGACCTGCTGGGCGTGGTGACAACAGGTTCATTCTCCCTGTTTGGACCTGTACTGCTGTCATGCAGCTATGGCTGGACCCACTCTCTCCCTCCTGCTCTCTTGACCTTCCCCATGGCCACACGCAACCCCCGCCCAGAACAATCCCCGCCCCGGGGCCTGTGTGGGCCCACAGTTGGCACCCCCAAGATAGGAGTGCAGCTCTGGCATCGCAGCTCTTGCCTCATGTTTTCACATTGGTTTTCTGTCAGTTTGTGATTCCATCTGTTACTCAGTAAGATTACATCAGTAATCACAACAACAACAGGAATCCTCAAACGAAAACCAAATTTCCCTGTTCAAACAGGCTCAAGCACTAGAGATTGATTATTTCACACGACAAGAGGGTGGTATTACCGCTATTACTCAGTGATCACGAACTCAGGGTCTTTCTCTTTTTCTGCTCTTTCAAGTTCCCGTTGACCTCATCCTAACACTGGTCCTGCTTGGGATCCTAAAGGTAGGTGCTGCCATTCCAGGCATCCCCTCTGCGAATTACCTCATCCAGAAAAAGTGAAGGGACCATGCCTTCTCTGAGTTACAATTTTCAATGAGGAACTCTTCCTGCAAATGCCCTCCACGCTGTGCTGGCCGTTACCAAACCAATCTCTAAGCAAGAGGATAGAGCCCCCATTATTGTCTCTGACCTAATAGCTAGATGGGGTGGACATTCCAAGAAAACCAGGGCTCTGAAAAGGGGAGAATGGATGTTGGGTGGACAGCCTCCTGTGTCTCGTGCGTATTACTAGGTATTTGTATCAGTGGTTGTCATTTTTTTAAATTTTATTTTTTAAATATTATTTACTGACTTACTTGACAGACAGAGATCACAAGTAGGCAGAAAGGCAGGCAGAGAGAGAGGAGGAAGAAGGCTCCCCGCTGAGCAGAGAGCCTGATGCGGGGCTCAGGGCTGGGGGCTCCATCCCAGGACCCTGGCAGAGGCTTTAACCCACTGAGCCACCCAGGCGCCCCTCAGTGGTTGTGATTTTAAAGACACAGTCTCCTATTTCTGTGTTCTCAACTCTGAACCTCTATCTCCTCTACCTTCTGCACGGGGCAAGGCTGCTATGTTGGATGAGATAGTGTACATGATGACAGGGCGCTGGTAAACCCGGCCTGCCACGAACATGACCATCGGAACATGAGCCTTTCCTCCCATCCCTGAGGTGTGACTCCTTCCATAACTGGCCAGTTGTTTGCCAAGCTGGGGAAGTGCTTGCAAGACTGGAGAGTGGAAACATCTCACCACTGCCTTAAGAGCTCCTCTTTGACCTCCAAACAGAACGAAACGATGTAAATACAAACCTAAGGAGATTAAACCAACAAGATGAGAAGATGTTCAGTACCACTCACTCATCGTTAGGGAAATGCAAATTCAAGCTACAGGGGAATGTCACCTCACAGCTGTTAGGATGGCTACCATCACAATTGCTGGCAAGGCTGTGAGGACACCCGCAACCCTTGTGACACCACTGGTGGGAAGGTAAAATGGTGAGGCCATTATGTAAAACAGTATGGTGGTTCCTTAAAAAATTCAAAACAGAATTACCATCTGCTCTAGCCATTTTCCTTGTAAGTATATAGACACAAGAAGTGAAAGCAGAATCTCGAAGAAATATTTGCACACCCAGGTTCATAGCAGCATGAGCTAAAAGGTGGAAGCAACGCAAATGTTCATTGATAAATAAATGAATACGCCAGATGTGGAATATACATACAAGGGGACATTATTCAGCCTTAAAAGAAAGGAAAGTTGACCCAGGCTACAACATGGACGAACCTGGAGGACATCATGCGAAGCAAAATAAGCCAGTCATGGGAAGATAAATACTGTATGATTCCACTCCTGTGAGGTCTCTAGGGAGTAGTCAAATTCATAGAAACAGAAGAAAAGTAATGGATGCTGGGGGTGCGGGGGGATGAGGAATTATTCAGTGGGTGAAGAGTTTAAGTTTTACAAGATAGGAAAGTTCTAGAGATTGGCCATACCACAATGTGTATGTACTTAATGCACTGGCCTGAACACTTAGAAATGGTTGAGATGGAAAATTTTATGTTGTGTATTTTTTTTTTACCACAATAAAGCCTTTCTTACATTAAAGTTTGGTAATACACAATGCTGGATAGTACATTGAGAAATAGGCACTTACCCCCACCCTATAAACAGTCGGTGGGACTTTCAGTGGGTTTATTTTTTGTGGATGGTGGTTTGGAATCACCCACCCCAATGGAAGGCAGAGGAGGGAGGGGTGGGGGAGGGAGGTTATCAGGGTGGAGGTCCATGAGGCCTGCAGGAAGGATCAGAGTATAATAGAACCCTAGGAGGAGCAGAATCAGCTTCCAGACTGCTGCCTAGGCTCTGCCTAGTGAGGACCATCTGCAGTCAACATCAGGAAACTGGGAAAACCGCCCCTTGCCAGTCGAGGGCACACTGAACCCTCCGAGTGGTGAGAGCTTCTACTCAGTGTCTTTCTCCTGGCCCTCAGGTAAAGGTCTCTTTCTTGTGATTTACGGGTCATCTTGGTAATACTGCCTTCTACCTAGGCCCAGAGATTTTGCCGAGCCCTCTCTTCACCACCCATATTAGGCAGAGATGGCTAAACAGCAAAATCAAAAAAAAAACAAAGCAAAACCAAACCCTTAACATTTTAGTGGCTTAACACAATAGAGCTTTATTTCTTTTTTTTATATAAAGTTCAATACAGATTTTTTTTTTTTTTTTAGCAGATCTCATCCAAACTAGGGATGCAGGTTTCTTCCATCTGGTGGATTTGTTATGTCCTAAGCCCTCCTCAGAGTCTCCCCTGGAGTGGAGCTCTGCATTCAGCCAGAGAGCAAGCCGAGAGAGAACAGGGAGATTTGCACGGGCTGTTGTAGGAGCTGGGCTTGGAAGTGACATCCATCATCACACCCGCATCCTACTGGCAAGATATGGTCACATGGCAGCCCTTAGATGCAAGACATCCAAGAAGTGGAGTTTTCTCGTGCAACCGCAAAGAAGATGAGATCATTGGTGAATATATCCCAATGTGTTGACAAACTTCTTCACAACAATTGAGAACACTTATGTTCCCTGAATCAGAGGTGGTGTCTGGATACCTAATGGGAGAGTGGTGATAAGGGAGACATCACTTAAATGTGTGACATCCCATAAGTGAGACATCATGATGATGTGGAGTTCAGTACAAATGATAACCCATTCTCCGATGATGGTAACAAAAATAATCATTGCTTTGTAAGGCAGAAAGGGATGAGATATCTATGGGAAAGAAGCTGCTACACTCATTCACATCAGGTATGAGAGACTAAGAAGGTACCACATCAGTGGGGATGGATAAGACAATTTTAATGGAAGAAACATTCCAGACAGGACAGGATGATTGTAGATGGGGAAAGAAAAATTAAAAACGATTCTGAGGTTATGAATTGATGACTTAAAAAGATGGTGAGTAGAAATGCGATCATCCAGGAGAGGCAGTGAGATGATCTTGAATCCATAAATCAGATGTGTGATGAATTGCAGTAATAATAATAATAAGGTGATGCTAATTAGTAATAAAATTAGTATTCTCGAGCCATCAGTATATGTCAGGCACCTAGAAGATAGTTAGTGAACATTTCTTCTTCTGATACATGTATGAATTCCTTTATTTCTTACAACAATCCCATAATATCCCCACTTAGCAGAGGAGGAAACTGAAGCTTGAAGTGGTAAAAGTAAACAATCCAAGATCACATAACTGGTAAGTACATAAGGGGGAATCAAACCCAGGCCATCTGACTTTGGACCCTGTTCTTTCAATCATTATAAGAGTAGCTAACATTTATTAAGCACCTACTTTGTGACTGTACTTTATATCCATTCTCTTCAATCCTTAAGAGTCAACAGTTAAAAGGGGTAGTATTATCCCTCCTGTACAGAAGTGCAGCCCTAGGGTAAGACGTTTGCCCAGAGCCACACAGCTAGTAAACAGCAAAGGCAGCATTCCAACTGCTCAAAGATACGGACTCTTCCTACGGTACAGTAAGAAAGAGAAATGCAGCCTAGGACCCCAGGATCTACATCCCTCATCTCATCAATGAAATTTTACCCTTCCAGCTTGGGGACCAAGTCTTCCACATTTGGGGCACACGCCTGGAGGGGACCTGGCACAGAGCTGCCTGGAACCAATAGACTTGTGAGGTCTCTGGGCATGTCTGCACTCAGGAAAAAGCTGCAACTGCACTGGGAGAATCCTGACCGACTGAGGCGTGGAACTGGGAGAATCCTGACCGACTGAGGCGTGGAACTGGAGGAGCTGGCAGGGCAGTGTGCTCACGGGGCAGGCTTGGGTGCTCACGGTCCAGAGCCCAGTTGCAGTCCTGTAACTCAGTGGGCTGGGGAGCCCTGGGCCAAGGGTTCCACCTCTGAGCTCCAATGTCCTCATCTGTAGAATGGGGGTATTAATAGCCAGACCCCACCCTGGGGAGCTGCGTAACGGGGACTGAAGATGAAGCAAGGGAAATGCTGGCCTCGTTGCCGAGCATAGAGCAAATGTGTATGACAGGGTAGCCATGTCGCCGTGATTGTTGTTGTGATGGTGATGTTTGCAAGGGAACGTGGGAGGCCCACAGTCGGAGCCTCCACGGGACGGAGTCTGCTGCTTATGTTTGATGGCCTTCCTGCGCCTTTGAAGGCTCTACACAGCAGCTGCCTTGCCTTCCAAGCGTCATGGTGGGATCTCTCCAAACCAGACGGACAAAAGCCAGCTGCAACTCTGGCGGGAAGGAGGACAAAGAGCAGGGCAGGGGTGGGGTGATGGGATGAGGGGGTGGAGAAGGCCTTCCCACCCAAGGATCTTCCCAGATCACACCAGCTCCCAAGCATGACCCCAGGCCTGACTCAGGCTGTGCTTTCCACCCAGACACATCGTTTGTGTTTCAAATTGTAGCTGACAGCCGGTAGCCACTGGTTCCAGCTGTTACTGCCATGACCCAGAGCAGCAGAGCTGGGAGATCAGTGCTTCCCTCTCCACGCTGGTGGGGAGCAGGAGGGTGGAGAGGACCCGGTGGCCCCCGGAGGCCCTGGGACCCACAGCAGAGGGCACTGGCTACCCCAGAGGGGTTTTCAGATCTTCTGGACCATGACTGTTAGCTTGGCGAGTCTAGAACTAGGGGAGAAGCAACTTCCTCTCAGCAGCTAACATTTTCCAGAAGCATCTAGAATCCCGTGAGTCCACAAGTGCTTAGTCATGGAGCATTAAGGCTGGCAAAGCCCTTAATTCAACCATCCCGTTTTATAGGTAAAGAAACTGAGGCCCAGAGGGGTGAAGTGACTCGTCGAAGACGGCTCCATGAGTTAGGGTGCGGCTGGGGCAGGAACTCTGGCTGCGAAGGGCAGCAAGCCTGGGGCTTTTCCATGACGCAAAACCACAGAGCCCGCCCCAGCATTCTTACCTAAAAAGGGCTGGATCCTGAGATCCGGTTGGGACCTGTGACCCCAATCTATGGGCTACACACCTTTGAAAGAAGACTTGCCAAAAACGGATGTTGGGAAAAATGAGAGGAAAGAAAAATGTATTTTGACAAGGAAATGTGCTCACCCTACAGTGTGAAATGAAGAAGAAACAAGAGGTTCCCAAGCAGAATTGACCCTCAATCCTGTTTGGGTAAGGAGTTCACACACACACACACACACACACACACACAGAAAAAAGACTGGAAGGACGAGTAAAACAAAGTTACTTCTGGGAGGGCGGCTTATGGGTGGTTTTTTATGTGTCCCTTCTTTTGTCTTGCCCAGAGTTCCTAAGTTTTCTACTTTGAGAATGTTTATTTCTGTAACCACTGTTTTAAAAAGACACAAACTAAACAGACAAACGCCCGGGTCCCCAGTCACCCTCCCTCGAGCCGGCTCGTAGAAGCTCCCAGAACAGACTGCACCCATTGCACAAGGCGTGGTGCTTTCCTTTCCGGCGAATCCTCAACAAGATCAGACCTGAACACAGGCAGCCCCAGCTGCGGTTCTGGGGCAGACTGGGAGCCGCAGCTCGGGTTCAGGGCACCCCTGGGTGTCCGGGGTGCCCCGGGGAGGAAGGGCCAGACCTTCCTCACAGCCTCACAGCTGGCTCAGCTGAGCGTGGCTGACGGGCTGAAGCAGACGCCAGCCTGGGGTCTGATGTGTGGAGAATGAGGAAGGGCAAGATGAAGGTCAGAGGGCCCTCTGAGGAGCTCTCCCAGCCCCGGGCCACACCCTCCCGGAAACCTCGTGGTCCAGTGTCACCTTGCAGACTTGCCCATCTCACTCACAGTTTCTGCCACTTGCCCACTGTGATGTCCTCAAGACCAAGCCACTTTTCTGGATTATTCCATGATGCCATGGGGGACCTCCCAAGCCTCTTGCTGAGTACAGCCCTGGGAACAGGGAGCCTGTTACCAGTGCCACAGAGCTCAGAGCGGGTATGTTTAGACAGAAGCACAGCCCCACGCCTCATACCAAGTTGGGACTATGGTGGCCGCCTGGTGTCCTGGCTGGAACACGGGCTGGGAGACGCTGCTTCCCCAAAGAGCCACCACACATTGAAGGGGCACCTCCATTAGGACAACACCTCCTTGTCCCAGTAAGGGTGGGTCTTACACTGTGGTGACAAATGCAGAGAGAACCCAAGCCTCTAGCTCTGAGGGCATCATGGAGCAGACGGGCAGAGCAGAGGACCTGAATTCCAGCTCTGCTCTCCCATCTGCTGTCACCTGGGCCGGTTATGGACCACTGCCCCCCCCCACCCCAGTCTCCCCCAAGCTTCAGTTTCCTCGTGTGTAAAATGCGTCTCAGAGTTGCAAGCGGGATGAACCAACTCTTATCTCTGCATCTGGGGTCAGCACGTTACTGTCCTCAGGTACCCGGCCCGCCGCTTGTTTTTGTATTGTGAGAAGGGATTTTTTACATTTTGAAACGGCTCTAAAAAATAAAAAAAAAAGAGCCCTACCTCACAATACATGAATATTATATGAAATGCAAATTTCAGAGTCCGGAAATGAAGTTTACTGGAACACAGCCATGCCCTTTTATTTACATATTCCTGCTGCTGCCCCTGTTCCACAAGCCTAGGGGGTGAGCAGTCAAAACAAAGACCAGATGGCCCCCCAAAGCCTCAAACAGTTACTAGCTGGTTCTTTCTAGAAACAAGTTTGCTGAGCCCCGACCCGACGGTCTAGTGCATGGCAGAATGTTAGCAAGCGGGACACTCCTTTCTCATGATCTTCTTCTCACTCCTCTCTGCCAGGTACCTGTTTTTCTTGTCCAAAAGATAAGGAGTATCAGCGTTTGGGGAGGAGGGTAAAAGAAGAAGCTCTGTCCTCACTGGGGATCGTCAGGCTCCCTGAAGCTGGAAGGCCATGTCACAGAGATTGGATCTTCATTCTGCCACCAACCGGCTGTGTGACCTGGGGAAGACCACTTCCTCTCTCTCTGAGCCTCAGTTTCCCTCCTCTGTAAAATGGGATCCTGGGAACAATGTTTACACGGCACTTGCCACAGGCGAGGCATTGTTCCCATCTCGTCAGTCACTTATTCAATCCTAACAGTTCTAGGAGATGGGTACTGTCATCACCCCGCTTTCTAGCAAAAAAAAAGCTGAGGCAACCGGAGGTTGAGTCACCTCAGGTTTTGTAGCCCGTCAGAGGTGGGATTCAAATAGCCTCGTCACTGGGCGCTTGAAGCACAACTTAACAGGGTCCTGAGTGCTTCCCTGGCGTCTGGGGAAATTCCACTGAGATAAGAACCTGATGCTTTTAGGGTTTTATGAGACCGTAAACCCTTTCCATCTAGAAGAAGAGGAAGGGGTAACATTTCCAAATCTCTCCCAAGTGGTGGCGGAGAGCACGGTGGCACTGGAATGGTGGCAAGGAGACATTTGTGGGTGGCAGCAAGCCCTTCCCAGATGGCTCATGTTTCCCAGCTCTCTCACCAGGGAGAGAAACGACCACGCTGCTCCAAAGGCCACAGAGATGCCTTATTCAGAGCTGACCTCAGTCAACCCGTGATTGAGAAACAGGAGTCGCTTTGCTCCTTTGGAGGCTGGCAGCTGGTGGCGAGTCTCCCGCCTCGGGCAGATCTTTGAGGGACTGCCCGTGGGTCACCCAGGAGTGCGGGGCCTGTCCCTCTGCCCCTCCAGGCTGGATGAGGGCCCGCTTTCTCTGTGGAAGGCTTTCGAGGCCCGCCCTCGCCCTCGGTTCCCAGTCTCAGCGCTTCTTCCCGCCTCTCACGCCCACGTTCGATTTGGACAAGGATCGAGTGTGGAGGGTTGGGGCAGGCTGGCTCTTGCCTTTTTGTCTAATTGATCCACATGAGGATATCTTGCCCATGCTACGTACAGGCTCTCGGGCGGCAGGGAGGCGGGCACGTAGAGAAGCAGCTTCCAAGGTCAGGGTCAATGGCTGGAACTTCCATGGTCAAAATCCCTCCACCACTTCCTGGCTGTGGGGCCTTAAGCAAGTCACTCAGCTTTTCTGTGCATCTCTTACCTTGTGATCAAAGTGGGGCGAGCACATAGGTCATAGAGCTATTGTGAGCACTCAGTGGGGTGAGGCATGCAAAAAGCTTAAGGTAGTGCCTGGCGTCTATTAAGGGCTTAGCATGTATTATCAGTGGTCATTATTATTTCTCTGCCACCTGGCAGCTGCTTTAGCTTAAGTTACCTTAAGAGCATGACAAAGGCTTTTTCCACATGCTTCTAGAACGTCTGCACCATAATGTGTCCTTGATTTACCTGGTATGTATCGAGGATTTACTAAGTGCCGGGCACTTGTCTAGCCATGGAGAGTGCAAGGATCTCAGAGTCAAGGGCAGCCTGACCCGTAGACAGACACATAGACAGATCCGTGTGCTGTACTGAGCCAGGGTTTGAGAGCTTTGAGACATGTGGGCAGTGGGGAGGGATTTTTCCACTCCAGGACTGCGTAGTGGTGGAGGGGGCAAGCAAGGGGCAGGGAAGACCCACCAAAGGAGATAAACTTGAATCCCATCCTGAGTTATGCACAGGACCAGGAGGAGCCGGAAGACTACTGCAGGCAGCAGAAACAGTGGCAGAAAGACACGGCCTAGCACACCCTGTCCATACAGCCACCTTCCCCAGCCTCCTTAAAGACCCACCATGGTGCCAAGAAGTACCTAGACCTTGATCAGTGGGGGAAAACATGAACGTTCCTTTTAGCATCTGACATTGAAGCCATGGCTGCCAGGACTGGGCAGGAAGAGGGAAACCCTGCAAATGCCCCAGCTGGGAGGGAATGAAGGGAAAGCGAAAGTGGGGGTGGGGGTGGGGGGTAAGGCCAGGCCTCACTTCCCCAAGGGTTACTTCAGAGTGACTCCACCCTGAACCCAGGGGACAGGCTACTGAAGGTCAAGGAGGCCCCAAGAGAGCTAAAAGGCCAACCTTCCAGTCATAAGGCCAACCTTCCCAAATGGCTCACAGAGGGAAAAGGACCAAATGGGCTTGATGGAGGCAAAAAGAGAACTAGTCCAGGGAGGTGCCATCCCTGCAGGTCTTGGCCTGGAAATTCCTTCCTGAAGCCTCTGATCATGGGGGAAAACAGCGCTCTTGACTCTCGTATAAGCTGGAGGGAACAGGCAGAGGGCCTCATCAGCTGGCCAGGAGATAACACGTATGGCTGCTCCAATGCCTGCCATCCAGCCTGTCCTCCTCTCTTCTCCTCCTCCCACCCCGGTGAGGCTTTGGTTCAGTGCTGCTGAACCCCAACAGCCAGCAGGTCTCCACACCCAGGGCAGGACATGGCCCCAGAGAGGAGAGAGCTCTGGCCCTGGCCCCTAGTCCAGTCTTCGCCCTTAGCCAACGGCCCTGGGCAACTTTCTGCCCTCTCTGGCCTTCTGTTTCTATATCCAAATCATGAGACCATACACTTGCTTTCCCTTAGAGTTTGCTGGGAAGAACGACGTGAAAACACGTTGAAGGGCTTTAATTGTGAAGGATTGTGTTTTCTGACTCCTTCCCTGAGTGTGAAGTCCCTGGGGGTGAGGAATTTTTCTGGCTCACTGTTGCATCCTGACATTGAGTGCACCTAACGTGTTTGGGGGTGGTTCTGCTTGAAACAGCAGGACTGAAAGGGAAGTGTTTCAGGCTTCCCCCCAACCTGCTCCAACCTTGTGATCACCTGCACCTTCAAAAACTACCAGAGGAATCCCTGGGGCAACAACACAGTTACAAGGAACATGGTGCCCTCTTCCTCCATGTACACTACCCCAGCTCCCCACCAACCAGCAGTCATAATTGATTCCCTATAGTCACTTTGCCTTCTTGTGGATTGACAGAAGTCCGGTTTAGTCCGAGTTGGTGAAGCCAAAAGCTCCATTTCTTACCACCCCTGTATCTAGAATAGCCATGCGACACAGTTGTGGCCAAAAAGATAAGGTGTTGGATTGCAATTCTGGAAAACATCCAACAGGTTCATCTGGTGTTTTGCCATCTGTCCTTCATCTTCTTACTGCCTAGAGTGTAGAATTGATATTGGAACTTTAAGAACCATTTTGGAACCATAAGGACATGATCCATATGATAAGAATGATCAAGTAAGGCCTTGGTGGCATCTTGGAACCGCCATATAACCCTGGACCACCTACTTCAGGAAATATAACCTTCCCAGTTATTGAGGCTGCTGTTTTCTTCCCCCGAAAAGAGGTTAAGGTCGGGGAGTGGAGTCTTCAATCTGTAGACAAGCACTATTATAACCAATACACCCTTCCTTCCAAAGACTAGGTCAGCGCCACCTCAGGCAATTTCTAAGACTTCACAAAGGACTTAACACGCTGCACTGTGAGACCCAGTTACTCATATGCAACCGCCACCAAACTGCAAGTTCAGGGAAGACAGGGTCCCCCACTCCGTGTTGATCACAAGTGTATCTCCAGAACATGACAATTCTTGGCAAATGTTAGGTTCTTTATATGGTTTTCTTGAATCCGTGAATAAAAGAACTCTGTAATTCTGATTCCAGGAGATGTAGCTTACTTGCCTTAGACCTAGGAACCGTTATGTCTGGTCAGTTTTGAAACCTCTGTTGACACATCTTTGAAAAAGTCAGCTCTTAAAATGGTTTGCCTAAAATACTGAAAGCTTCATAAAAAACTCCCAGCCTCCCACAGAACCATTGCTTTTCCTAACCACCCACAGCCCCGCATGGCTGCCCCCAACTTGCCATTATATGACCCAGAAGGCAACTCACACAAATGCTCTGGCAGATTCTGAGGCCAAATGATTATCACAGCTGAGAAGCAGCACCCCCCCACACACGCACACAAAACATACAGAGAGTTTGAGAGTTTGACTGAATGTACATAAATGTGTATATGGAAACCTTCACAGGCATACTTGTCAGGTTGCTTTCCTATCTTAAACGTCTCGGTTATTTCTAGACTTGTACGGTTACTTTCTCCATGACTTCCGGAAGATTCTGACAGTTTCCTCCTCCTCTTTCCTTTATTATGACTCTCTCTTCAAAACCTGCTATTTTTACTATGTCTCTAAAACATTCACACTTTTTCTGTATCCAAGTTATCCAACTTAAATATCCAACTGTATAACTTCTTCATCTTCCTTCTTTTTGAAAAGCAGGGAGGGGCACCTGGGTAGCTCAGTTGTTAAGCGTCTGACTTTGGCTCAGGTCATGATCCCAGGGTCCTGGGATCGAGCCCCACATGGGGCTCCCTGCTCAGCAGGAAGTCTGCTTCTCCCTCTCCCACTCCCCCTGCTTGAGTTCCCTCTCTCCCTGTCTCTCTGTCAAATCAATAAATAAATACAATCTTTAAAAATAAAAAAAAAGAAAGAAAAGCATGGAAAGTCCATATATTAATAATGAGAATACAAAGTCCATCTATTTCCAAACTTGGAGTTCATCAGTTCAAGATGTTTGCTGACAGTCACTCCAAGAAAATTACAGATGATGCAACAGGGCTACCTGCCAATGACCTCTTGGTTTCCTCTTTCTGTGTTCACACCCTCCCAGGAAGGGCAGGGGGCCCCATAACCTGGGATCTTCACTATTCTTCATTGACCAGATGAATGGGAAGAGCTCCAAAGACTTGGAGGAGGATGGAGCCATAAATGGAAGAAGCTTGAGCCTCTTGAATGGCCATGTGAAGTAGAGAGCTGCAGATCTGCACTAGGCTATCACAAACATGAAATAAATTGAATGATACCAAACGGGTACTTTGGAACTGCATTTATTATAACAGCCAGCATTATTTATATACTACTCTTTACTTATCAGTTACCCCTTTTTTGTGTCTGTGTGCTAAAATGCTGTCTCAGTTTACTTTGTACTAAAGCTACTTAAAATCCATGGCCCTACTGAATGTAAACGCTTAGATCAATGGTTCTCAACAGAAGTAACGGGGGAGCTTTTGAAATCTCCCAGTACTCGGGCCTCCCCCCAAGAGGCTGCGATTCAATTTGTTGGTGGGGGGACTCAGCCTTTGCTATTTTGAAAGAGCATCCCAGCTGATTCTAAAGGATAGCCAGAGTTAAGAACCACAGTTCTAGGAGTAGGGGTTCTCAAACTTGAGTATGCATCAGAACACACCCAAGACTTGCGCAAACATTGCTTTCTGGGCTCACTACCTGCCCCCCAGGTTTCTGATCCAGCAGGCCTGGGGTACAGCCTGGGAATTTTCATTTCTAATTTATTCCTCTATGAGGTGGATGCTGCTGGTTCAGGGACTCCACTCTGAGAACTACCGGTATAGATTCCTAAATCCTCATCAATAACAACCATCACGGATATCAACACTTAGCAAACACTGGCTGCTAGTAGTTGAGTGTATGATTCATTTAAAGATGAAGACATGCAGGCCTTTATACTTGATATGGTGACCCTTCTTACTTTGGGTTTCAATAGACTGAGTTTGTTTGCTTAGTCGTGCAATCCAACCGGAACCCTGTACAGGGACAGGAAGAGGGACTGTAATGCTTGGGTTTGAGCTGGTATGTGGAAGTGAATATGTAAGTACCTTCTATAGACATGTAGGCACCATGTCAATCTCTCCCTATTTTTTTCCTTTAGTTACAGGAGATTTCGAGAAGAGGGAGGGCTTCTAGACATCTGTGAGCAGTAGAAGGAGATGGAGGAAGGAGTGTCTGCAGGAGGAATGACCTACACTATCAACACACACACACACACACACACACACACACACACACACACACATACACATTCAATTTTTAGGGGAAGTGGGAGAATCAGATTTGGTATCTCAAGAGGCACAGAATAAATGGTAGTTGAAGTAAGGAAGTCTGATGACCTTTTGTAACTCCTTGATCATCTGAAGCTCCTGAGATGAGAAGGAAATGAGAGCCCTATCAGTGGTCTAAATGGAACACGTGCCATAGCCTACAGTCTTCCACGCAGATAGACCTCACTAGCCTATAATTCTCTGGTTGTGATTTATATACATATGTATATACATACCTATAGAAAGAGGCACACATATGATATAAATGATCCCCATGGTAATAAATCTTTTTAAATTGAGTGGAACAGATGACTTTGCACTTAGCATTGCTATCACTATTTTTTTAATACTTATCAGCTCCACTACTCAATCTGATAATTACTTTGCTAAGGCATTATATACCTGCAAAGAGCTATCAGTGAAAACCTCTTTCTTAATTGAGATTACTTATTTGCAAAACACAGACATTGATTCTGGGTAGTATAGAAAAAGAAGGAAAGAAGGAAGGAAGGAAGGAAGGAAGGAAGGAAGGAAGGAAAAGAAAGAAAGAAGGAAAGATAAAGGGAGGGAAAGAAAGAAAGAGAGAGAGAGAAAGAAAGAAAGAGGAGAAAGAAAAAAAGAGGAGAAAGAAAAAAAGGAGGGAGGGGAGAATTTTAAAAGCATCAATCAGCTCACAAAACATTCCAACTGCCAAAAAATTAGGATTAAACTCTACATGGCCAAGGACAACATACAAAATCATGCCCAGACTGGTCTCAACCAGACACTTCCCTTGCCAGTGATGGGCACTTGACTGCTTCTGCCTCCATTGCTGGGCATGGGCAATGCTGCTAATTGGGGCAGCAATTTGAAGAGACTGATGAAGCTGCCCCTAGTCCCTCCATTGTTGCCACAAGGATTCCTATTTGCTGGCCTCACTGGCCCCATCTCTGCTCAAAGTATGGTAAGAGCATGCCTGCTCGGCAGAGCTTAGGTCACATGCAAATGCTTTTGCTGCAGAGGAGCCTGGGAAGTCGTCTCTCCGTTTCACGGAGAGTTGTAAGATGGAAAATTCTCCAAACGCAGCAAAGAGTCTGAGATGCTAGGTAGTCAAACAGAGCAATAGAGGTCCATTTAGCTGGTGTTAGGATGTTGAACATTTTATAAATTTCATTTCCTTAAAAATTTTATTCTTGAATATTTCAAAGTCATACAGAAAATTTTTTTAAATTATGAATTGGCATGCTAGTTCTCTGAAAGAAAGCATGTGTTTTCTTTTTATGAAAAATGCTTTCTCAAGGTCTCTGGATTTTAAGGATCCAGAAAATGGATTCTGTGGCCCTGAACGTTTCAGTAAGGAATGAGTTTGTTCATGGTGGGTGTAGAAATACTAGGCCTTGTCTAGACTAGTTGTCTGGATTTTGGCTCATTATATGTTCACTTCTGGAGACTCATTCATTCTACCTGCTGGAGTTTTGGCACAAAAGGGATGGCCACTCCAAAGGATGATCGAAGAGTTTCAGAAAGTGCTATTTACAAAGGTGTAGGTCACTTAAGTGGAAACAAACAAGGGATAGTGAAACACCCCAGAGCTATAAGGGCAAGAAGGTGTGAGGATGATTAGGTCTGAAGGGGGAAAGGGAAGAAAGCAGCCCAGGGTGGGGTCCTGCAGCTGTGAGAGTGAGAGGTGACATACTACACCCCAGGCACTCAGTCCACTAGGCTTTAGCACCACGTGGTGGGTGGGTCCATGCACTCTACCAGGGTCCCACCTCAAGAGCAAAGAGAAACTATTCAAAGAATATCTCTGCTTCACTGCTTTTGGCTTTCTCCAAGGTCACTTAGTCAACACAGGTACATGGAAACAGAAATTCATGAAGTTTGTGTTCCTAGGAGCAATTTCAATCAGTAACAAATGAACAGGATTCAATGGATAAATGGCCAAAAACCTTGACCTCTGTGAAAATCATTTTGAGGCACATGCTAGCAGCTTCTCAGGGAGTCCCCGCGGTGACTGAATTCCAGTTGTCCATGACGATTACCAGATTATGAATAAACACTCTACTGGCTTTTCTTCCTTCCTTCTGCTCTCTGGGACCAACTCCCAAGTAAATCACCAACACTCAAGTTCTTTTCTCAGGTGCTTCTTTCAAGGGAACCCAAACTGAGACACAGAAAGTCAATCTTGGGTGGAAAGCATGATTACTACCAATCTGCAAGAGACCTTAGGGAATAAATAAGGATATTGATCTCTCTCTACCCTACCAGAGGTGGATGAAGTCAAGGTCTCTTGGAAGCCAGAGGTGAGAAAACCCAGTTGATGTGGTCTGTAGACATCAGTCTCACAGGGCACAGAGACAGATAGGTGGAGAAAGGTAGACGTGATTACAGAAACAGATCAAAACTATTCAACTCAACCCTGTTATCCCTTAGCACCTTCAAAGTCCCTCAATGATTTGTATCATTTCAGGTGATGAATTATGTCACACTGTCACCTGAGATCTAAAAGTTTAGGCCCCCACCAGAGTTTTTCTTATAAGGTGGTGGAGGAAAGTAGAAGCAAAGAAACAATTGATATAAAATTAGCGTCTACAGACCCCAATTCTATACCTAGCCATTAAGTCTAAGGTAATGACTATAGTTTCCTTCTACCACCATTCTATGTTTTCCATGCCTTCTGCCAGCACCATGTTTGCATGAAGTCTTTTAACTTTACCAAACCTTCGTTGTCCAGCCTGGTTGGGATTCTCTTCATTTGGATGCCACAGTTAGTCAATGATCAGGACTAAAACACAAAGAGTGCCGGGAGATGCCCCTTGTCTTCTGTGTCTGAAATTCCCCAAGTTTCAAGCATAGTCATTCTTGACCCTCTTGTGTAGCATTAGCCCAGTTTTTCCTTACTAATACAGGGACTCTCTTCTCTTTTGGTTCAGGTGTATAAGGTTCCCATACTGGCAGCAGCAAGCTCAAGTTTATAATTTATTAGAATGATAGCTGTGGTCCCTGGGGGATGCACTCTACCCTTGGGCACTAGGATCTGCAATCCTATTAAGCTCAAGGACACAGGGAAAGGAGGCAAAAGTTCTTCTAAGTAGGTTATTCCTTATAATAGTAAGAGGGGACACATTTTACCTCCACCCCGGGTTTCCAGATCTGTGCATTCTCCAGGTGGGAACCACATGCTGACTCTTAAGTCATATGCTGCCGATTGTGGGATAGCACCCCTAACCTCACAGCATATTGCCTGCCAGATAACCCCATAACTGAGGCTTCAGCGGGTTATCTTGTCATTATTTCCAGTGTGAGAGGCAGCTTCTAAAGGGGCTCCCAATGATCCCTGCTTCTAGGTATTCATGCCCTTGTGTATTCCCTTCCCCTTGAATGTGGGCTGGACCTGGTGATTTGTTTCTAATGAATAGAATATTGAAAAAGGGATGGGATATCCCTTCTAAGATTAGGTTACACAAAGACTCTGGCTTCTGTCTTCCTTTCTCTCTCTCTCTCTCTCTCTCTCTCTCGCTTTCCTGTTTGCTTTTTCTGATGGAATCCAGCTGTTCTGTTGTGAGCTGCTCTCTGGGGAGGTCTGCGTGGCGAGAAACTGGTATCTCCAGCCAATGGCCAGCCAGAATCTGCAGCCTGACAACAGCCATGTGGGTGAGACTCCTCCCCTAGTCAAGTCTTGAGATGACTACGGTCTTGCCCAGTATCTTGATTCTAGCTTTGTAAGCAACCCTAAGTACTCAACTAAACCATGCCCATATTCCTGATCTATGGAATCTTGGACATAATATTTATTGTTTTAAGATGCTAAGTTTAGAGGGAATTTGTTAAGCAGCAACAGATAATATATCCAGCCAGCTCCTTCTGGATGTTGGGGTATGTGGGAACACCAGTAAATTCTATAATCATGAATGCCATGCTATACTTTCTTTTTTATTTATTTATTTTTTTATTTTTATTTTCAGCAAAACAGTATTCCTTGTTTTTGCACCATACCCAGTGCTCCATGCAATCTGTGCCCTCTCTAATACCCACCACCTGGTTTCCCTCAACCTCCCACCCACCCCCTCTTCAAACCCCTTAGATTGTTTTTCAGAGTCCATAGTCTCTCATGGTTCACCTCCCCTTCCAATTTCCCCCAACTCCCTTCTCCTCTCCACCTCCCCTTGTCCTCCATGTTATTTGTTATGCTCCATGCTATACTTTTGTTTTAAAATGATCCCCTTGCTTGGAGCCAATGTTATATGGGAACACCACTCTCATAAATAAAGCTCTCTATACAATCCCAAAAGACAGTGTGAGCCAAGTATTGAGGGTAAGGAAGGAAAATTCTGTAAATGAAATGGGTATCTTTTCCTATGAGGACAAAGCCCAATCTTCTTCATAATAAATGGGACTCGATATAATCATCCTGCCACCAGGCTGGTCCCTGGAGAATGGAACCACATTACAGGCTTATAAGGGTTTCTTTTTTGGACAGAGCAGTCTTGGCAGTGGTGGTAGTTATACCAGCCTTGGTAAGGGGACATTAATGTTATTGGGCCCATGTATGTCACCCACTCCTGCTGCCATGATCCCTTCTCACATGGAGCAAGCACAGGGTCATCTGGAAGAAAGACTGACATCCCCCAGACTGGTCATTTTGCCCATTTGATTACTGGGAGCCTCAACTGCAGTAAATGCCCTTCAGTATTATATACAGGACAGCTATCTTCCCACTGTGTGCCTGTTCCCAGAGACCCATCCACATACTTCTCCCCAACCTCCTTGACCCCAGTCTTCCAATCCTGCTCTTGCTAAGTCCCTGACCTACCAAAAAGTTCTACTCAGGGCGTTGCTCGTCACCACTGTCTCTTAGGGCCACCCTTGAGTATGTCTGTAATAGTGGCCATCCACTTCTGTTGGCGCCAGGATCTTACGTAGACCAGTCCATAAACTTGGTCCATCATTGTCTTATCTTCTTTAACTAACATGACAAATTTCCATGAAATCATACATAGGATTGCAAGGAGGAGAAGAAAGGAAGTGCCGTGGGGGTCTGAGCTACTTGCTTTTACAGAGCTCTTGTGCCTTTCAGACTACACAGGCTTGGCGATTTTCTTTGTGGATTCTCACTCGGATATTGAAAGATTTGAACTTGTTCTTTACCTTGTGAATACTCTTAGGGTCTCCAACATTAGTCAGCCTGCATCATAATCTTTATAATCACCATTGTCATCAAAGTGACCTTAGTCAGCTTGGTCAGCTTAGTTACTCTTAAGTGACTGAGAACCCCAGTCATTGATCTCAAAACAGTACCCTCCACCTGCATTTGACTGCTTCCACTGCCACAGAGGAAATGATGTAAGTATTTATAAGGCCACAGCAAACCACAATCAACAACGCCCTTCCTCCCACAAGGTAGCTGTATGTCTGCTTAATAAATGTGTGAGCCACTCGATCCCGGAATCCTGTTTCGAGGGGCTGATTCCGTGGGCTGCGTCTGGTGCCGTTTATTACCATGGTCCTGGCACAATACAAATGGCACTCTGACAAGGGGACTTGTCAGAGTCCTCACTGAAGAGAATTCAGTGAGGGCACTAGTCACCCATGTGTGGCCGGGAATGTGAAGCGCTCTGGGGTTACGAATGTGGAAGCCATCACTGCTCCTCCATCCGAGACAGAGAAGAACAGAGTCATTCCCAGGATCTAGTGGGGCCTCTAGCTGGAAGAGACAGCTGGCTTCCACAGATGAGCACAGCTGTTGTTGAGGCCTGGTTGAGAGGGGGTGCTGGGGAAGAAACACTCTGTCATCTTGCACTCCATGTCCCTGGCCTTGTCCGCCATTGGCCATCAACCACAAGTCAGAGGGCAAGAGAGACTGCTGAAGCTGCCTATGTGTCAGCCTCCAGAATCACAGAGCACGGGGGCAAGGGTGGCAGGTGGATCCGGAGGGTCCCAAAGAGACCACTCAGCACATGCCTCATCCCACTGCCGAGTAGTCCATCCTCCCGAGAAGGTCAGAATGGAGTTGGCCTAAATGTCAGGAGACTCTTCTTCTATGACCGTCTCTGTCAATTCTTTGGTGTCGCACCTGCTAAAGGAGGAGTCTGCGTGCTCGCCAAGCTGTCCTGGTACCAGGGGAGGTGGGCCAGGGATGGATGAAACTATGCTTGAAGGTTGGAAAAACAAATCATTATTTCTTTTTTTTTTCCAATTTATTTATTTTCAGAAAAACATTATTCATTATTTTTTCACCACACCCAGTGCTCCATGCAAGCCGTGCCCTCTATAATACTTCTTTAAAAATGTATTATGAAATAGAGGACAGTGTGTCTAATGTATTGTTGAACTACAGCGAATTTAGGGAGGTGAGGTTTCTCTGTGGAGGAAAGGCATCGTTCCCACCTGCCGCCAGGTGGGCTTTGGGGGAAACATCCAGGAAGCACTAAAGGATCCTCATGAACACCTCCATATCTCACCACCACAGCTCCTCAGGTTCAGACTTCTCCCGGCCCCTGAGATCCCCTCCCTTCGAGCCCACATTCAGTTTTCACATAGCCCCAAATGGAAAAGCTCAGGTATGAGGAGGCGTGAAGCGCTCTCAAGAATGCATCCGAGTTCGTGAGCCCATCACACCTCAGCCCCACCCCAAAATATCTTGAGTGGAATGCAATGCCGCCCTTGGATTGACCTCTTAGTGATGAGCAACGTTCCCTGGAGGGCTGCTGGCTTCACGGAGGGCAAGAGCTGAGTTTAAAAAAAAGAAAGAAAGAAAGAAAATGCAGGGGCAATGGTAAGCGGACACTGGCAGCCCTGGGTGTCACCGTGGAATAAGAAAGGGACAGTGGGGGTGAGAGGTGGCAGCAGAGAGGAGCTGGGCAGTAGGCACTGAGGGTATGGATGTGACCATGGAGGTGGTGGGACTTATCTTAGGACTCATGCTAAACTTCATTGTTGCTGCAATAAAGCAAAAGGAAATAGACCTACATCCATCTGGGTTGCCGTTGTTTATTGGCTCGGAGTTAGGCTGTGTGCTAAGAACTAAGGACGGGACCCGGGGAGTCACTGCAGTCCTCCGCTCCACCGGCTGAGCCATCGAAGGGATGAGGGCAGCACCCAGATCAAGACAGAGGACTCTACAGGCTTGCCTGGCACTTTTGTCTGTCGAGCTGGGGGAGAAGAACAGAAAGCAAGGAAGCAGACGGATTCATCAATTCGGATACTGACAGGCACTGTGAATAAAGAGGCTAAGGGACGGGCAGGGGCTGGCGAACTTCCCATGAAGGTTCGAGAAGACTGCTCGAAGAAGGCAAGAGAGACTGCTGAAGCTGCCTATGTGTCAGCCTCCAGAATCACAGAGCACGGGGGCAAGGGTGGCAGGTGGATCCGGAGGGTCCCAAAGAGACCACTCAGCACATGCCTCATCCCACTGCCGAGTAGTCCATCCTCCTGGACTACTGGACCAGATGGTAGCTCCATCTGGTCTCTGTTGCTACTTCTCGAGCGTAGTACTCACCCCTACTGCTGTGGTACAAAGGTAGCCACGGGCAGTATGTACATCAGTAAACAGATCTGACCCTCCGACCATAATTTGCCAAGCCCTGGGATGGGACAAGCTGGGAGGCTTGGGAAAGATGTTAAACAAGGCACCTGGGGACCTGGATAGCAATAACAACCATGATAACAACAACAACAATAACAATAATAATAATAATAATAGAGGGGACCACCTCTAGATGGGTCAGTCAGTTAAGCATCTGCTTAATCCCAGGTCATGATCCCTGGGATCCTGAGATCCAACCCCACATCAGGCTTCCTGCTGAGCAGGGAGCCTGCTTCTCCCTCTCCCTCTGGCCCTCCTCCTGCTTGTGCTCTCTCTTTCCTTCTCTCTCTCTCTTTGTGTCAAGTAAATAAATAAAATCTTCAAAAAAATAATAATAATCAAAAGGGCCAGTCCTGGGTGGCCCGGGAGAAAAGCTGTCCAGATATGGCAATGAGCAATTGCAAAAGCCCAAGGGTAGAGGATGTAGCATGTTCCCAGGACAGAATGAAGGCTGGTGTGTCTGGAGTGTGTTAAACCAGAGCAGAAGACATTTGAGGTGATGTCGCCAAGGTACGAGGCCACTGAGTCTGGAGTTCCTCCAAGTATGACGGGAATCCACTGAAGGGTTTTATGCAAAGTGATGATCAGAGAGGTCTGTTCCTTGTCAGAGACAAGAAAGAGAATAGTGATTTCTTATTTACAGAGCAGCTGGATAGTGTTTAGCTCACAGCAGTGTGTAATACCTTCTTGTGTATTGGTTGATAAGGCACTGTGCCTCCAAAGCCATCAAATTCAGGAATGGATGGGACCACGGGAACCCAGCTAGCACATCTCCCATATTTTAGAGACGAGTGAACTAGAGCCCAGAGAGGTTAAACACTTTGCCCAAGATCACTCAGCAAGTCAGCGGCAGAACCGGGCCACGCACCCTAAAGAGAGAGAATATCAGCAGAGAAGCTTGGCCTGATAACAAAGCATTCGTTGTGGGAAGGGCAGAAGGATTCTGGATCCAGGGTGGTGATGTCACTTGGCCAGATGAGTGAGCCCAGCCCCACATGGACTTCAGTGTAAGAGTTCTGGAGAGACATAAGCTATGAGCAGCGAAGATTGCCTGGTGTTATGGAGCCAAGCAGCTGTCGTGACTGAGCGGACGTGGCCTTGGGCACGCTTGTTCTTCCAGTGCCTGCTGGCTGAAGAGTCGTGGACATGGGACTCTAGTGCACGGGGCCAGAGCTGGACAAGAGGACTGTAGCAGGCACCAAATGGAAGTGATGAGGGCTTGGTTATGAGAGCCTTTAATAAAGCACTAAGAGAGCACAGAGATTCTTCAGTGACCCTCTGAGAAGAGCAAAAGTATGTATTGGCAGGTGAGGCCAGTGAAACATGATTTATTGCTATCAACTGCATCCCCTTTTTATCACCCTGTCTGGTGTGCTCTCAGGAAACACGTGTCATGTTTCAAATTCGACTGAAAATATACATACCCATACTCTTGTTCATTCAGCAAATACATGGCACCACCTTAAATATCTATCTACTGCCTCTTCCAAAACATTGGTTTGTCTTGGAGTGAGTCCATGTGGTATTAATGACCCCAGACCTGTGCCAACAACAAGCTTTGGCAACCTAGCATGCTGGTCTGGGCAGGACTATGAGAGACAGAAGGGTCATATATTTCCTGTGAAATACAGCCAGGCGGGGCAACAGGAGGGCCATGCTCAGGGTCTTGGAGTCAGCTCGCAGGAGATGGGGCTACCCCACAAACAGGGAAGCGAGGTCTCACCAGACCCTGATGGCCTGCTAGGCTGGGGTAACTTTCCTGTTTTCCCCAGGCTAGGGCCTCAAGTTCTGCCTCTTCAATGGCAAAGCTAACTTTCTATTTTTAGGGGAAAAAACTGCAATGAAATGTACTTTCCAATTTTAGGACTCTTGCCTGGGCTCTATTTCTAGTGACCCACTGGAAAAATTTCTCTCATTCTGCATGTACATATTTGAAATCTGGCCAGTGGTTTCAGAGTCCACTCCCTGGAGAGAGTTTGCAAGAGAGAATCCATTCCAAACAATGACGGGGCCATGCTTTTAGGAGAATGTCAGTCTGTATTTTCCCAGAAGACCTTAACCTTCATAGCGCCAACATTACTACCTTCCGCCACGGGAAATTTGAATCTGTATTTTGTTTCTCAAAAAGATTCAACTATGGCCTTGGGGCTTGCTGCTGATGAAGATGATGCAACTTTAGAATGCATAAGTAGGCAAAATCAGAGCTCCAAGAAGAATCTCAGCCCTTTTGTGACTTTCTCCCAGTTGGTTCCATTTCCGGGAGGAATCATGGACCGTGACAGAGGAGGGATTTCATGCTTTACTGTAAACAACACTGAGCATAAGATGTGCTGCATGGACTAGAAGGATCTCAGCCTGCCCAGGCAAGGGTGGATGGGAGGAAGCCACAGAAACCAACATCAACTGAAACACTAGAAGATCTTTGCAGTGAGACTGGGACAGTCAAGAGAAGTCAGCTCTGTTGGCCCAGTAGGACAGTGACATAGCTGGCATTATTCAAAATGTTTCAAAAGTGCTTCCACTTTTAGGAGATGGAAACTGGCCTTTCTTTCCAGGCATGGTGACTCATTTTTAACTGACAGTACACTCAATGAGACTGGGCAGTGCCTCTGGGAGGACCCAGAGCTTCTCAAACTGGAGTACCTGTTCCCTGGGACAATGACTAGTACACAAGGTTTAGGAAAACAGGGCATATGTTTCTGGAACATTGTTTTTACTTGCAGATCAACAACTAAAAAATAATGTGAAATGTTATAAATAATGTTATGCATTATGTATGTATAAATAATGTTATGCATTAAAATAATGTTACATAATGTTATGCATCAATGAGGCCCACTGATGACCATTTCCTATGTTCTGACAGTCTTTCTCTATTGGGACAATGTCCTCTACTGAGAGTCCCACTGGAGTTCACTCTTCCATCTTCTCTTGTAGCGAGGTTATGGTCTGTGTTTTGGGCCCTGACACTCACACAAGATTTCAATTTGGCAGAAAGCCATCCAAGGAAGGGGTCTTTGAGGAATCTACCTTTGGGCAACACGGTGGCAGAGGCATCCTTTTCCACATGGGGAGTGCTGGGTATTTGGTGTCTTCTACAGTGCAATCAGAAAGAGAAGCCCCATCTGGAATGAGCTGTGGTGTTTGTGTTCAAGGCTGATGCCACTGGGGATTCACTGGGACAGCCCCAGCCAGCTGGTTTGAGCAGGTTTCCCATGTAAGGAGAGCATGACGTTCTGATCTGCCTTCCCAGTTCACAGTTGCCCTCAATGTCTGGTTCTGCTGTAGCTGGCAAAATGGGCTCTGCTGTTTCAGCCAAGAAAGGGCACTGCTGCACATGCACAGTTCATGGAGCTGAGCACAAGTTCACCATCCAATGCCAATGATATCTCACACTTGTATGGAGCATTTGAGGCGAAATCCTTTTTATTCTTTTTGGCAGTTAGGGGCATTTTGGTGGAAATGACTTGAAAATCCCTAGCCTAAGGTAAAGTATGGGGAAAAAAGGAAATAAATGAGAGGTGGGAAGGAGGCAGCACAAAGGAAAAATGAGGCACAGAAAGACAAATAAGCAAAAGAAATATTTGTGTATATAATTGCCTGTCTTAAAAGACTGAGACATACACTACCCTGTATGTTTTGCCCATCACCCTTGTGATGGTCCCCATTTTACAGATATGGAAGCTGAGGCTACTCAGAGAGACTATGGGATTTTCCCAAGAATATCAGGCAGAAGGCAGCAGAAGCAAGTGTTGAAGGAGGGACTTTTCCACCAAATTCTGCGCTTTTCCCACTCAGCCACACAAAGGGCCAGATACTCTGTTTCCCTGTCCTGTTTTCCTCAACAGTAAAGGAAAGTAAAGCCAGAAGGCATCTTTCCTACCTTTCTCTCCCACAACCCTTCTCTCTAAAGCATGTCCCCCAACACCCTGTCCGTGCCAGGTGACCAGATCATGGTGGCCCAGAGAGGCAGCCTGGTGGTCGTGCCTCTGCTTGGGCACTGTGACCTCGGGTACTGGAATCCCGCTCTGGGCAGCAGGCACTGTTCTCAGGGAGTGTAAATAGTCCTTGTGACTTCCAGGGTGCTCTTGGCTTTGACTGGAGCAGGAGCTCTGTTTCCTTGTCCCCTTTAATCCCCCTCATTATGCAGTGTCACAATGGCCTGGGCCTTGCAGACACATGGCTTTGTCCGATGTGACACATGCCAAAAGAGGCCTGGAAATGGGAACTGGGCCTCTGAAAGACAGCATCTCCTTCTGGAAACATGCACACTGCCCCAAGGCTTGTGTTGGCAGGATGACTTGAGGCAAGGCTGAGAAGAGGGGAGATCCAGGCCCACTGACGGCCCTTGCCCAGAGCTTCAGGTCACATGGAGTTGGGAGTCCAATCCCACTTGTGAGTAGAAAGGAGAAGGCATAAAGGGGGTGCAGGAGACATCCAAAAGAGCCCAGAACTCCACTGCTAATAATTATGGCTATCATTTTCTGAGTACCTAGTATATGCCAGCCATTCTATTGAGCCCTTCCTATACTCATTCTATTTGAACAAAAACCCTAAAATAGATATTATTATTATTATTATCCCTGTTTTTCAGACAAAAATGGGTTAAGGGACTTACCCAAAGTTACACTATTAGAGAATAGCAGAACAGATATTTGAGAACAAGTCTTGCAGACTATGAAAGCCATATTCCATTATACACTCATTAAGTACCTGGCCTTTTGAGTTCTAGATGGCTCACAAAACAGACCTGTAGGAAGAGTGAATTTAGTAGTAACTTATAAACCTTTTGTCTCCCCTACAGTTATCTAAGGATTGTACATCCAAATCCAGGCTGAGCTGCTCAGTTGAGCTGCTGGGACCTTCCACAGTGTTCATGAAATGCCCACTGAGAGCTCTGGCTGGCACTCTCCTGTTCCTGCAGCTTGCCAATGATGTCAAGAGATTAACCACATTCATACTGAGTAAATACAGAAGACTTGACTCTAGGATGTTCTTTATTTTGTTGCCCATATGACACCAAGTCAGTATGGGCTGGTAATATTTCAGTGCTTATTTTCAAGGCTAGGTTACAGTCTCTGACATCTACAAAGCCTTTATCACTCTACTGGAGGAAGGTAGCATAATTTTTGACACTGTGCATAGGTGTTCACGCCATAATTCATGCCACCTCATCCCCATTTGGGGGATTACATTTCTGACTTGCAGGGAGGAGCAGAAACAGATAAGAGAAAATATCATGTCCCCCTTTTTTTTGTAAAAGAAGAATGCTAGCTCACCATGTCCTCGGTATCCGTTCAGCCCCTTGTCACCCAGCTAAAGCAGGAACAGGCAGTGACAGATGGATTTTTCACATAATACAAGCAAGAGGCCTAGTTCTGGGTTGATGGCTAAATGTGACTATGGAGCCAGGACAGAAAACTCAAACAATGGGATGACCAATACCTGGCCAAAGCAGAAACTGCTAGGCAATCACAGCACTCCTTGGAATCAGGATGTGACTCCTCAAATGCTCAAGAGAATGCTCTTAGCAGCCATTATGAATCAATCAGAGCACACAAGGGAAGGCCTAGTTTTAAATGTAAACCAGTCTGTGTGTTCCTTACGGGGAGGGACCCTACTTTATGAATGCATTCATCTCCCCTCGATGTAACCTGATTGGTATAGTCCAGATAGCCTTCAGTGTTTGTTGAATGCATAAATGAATGAAATAGTGAATTAAGGTAGCTATTTAGAAAGATGTGACTTAGTCCTCTTCAGTGTACCCTATCTTTGATGGAAGTGCTAGAGTTTTCTGGGTACCAGACTTGTGCTTTTTTCACGTAGATCTTCTCCTGCTACTTTAGTTCTACAATATTCCACGATGAGCCCAAAGCTGGGGAGCTTGTACTTCAGTGTCCTAGGAGGTGTTAGTGAAATAATCCTTTGCCTACACCTTCCATGTACCCTCCACCATATAAGTCAGACAAGACTCCGTTGAGCTTAAGCCAGAAGACCCAGTAAGATAATAGATACTGAGGTGGATTTTCTCAGCCTCTGATGACTAAGCCTTTGTTCCCAGGCCAAGCTTTTCTGCTTGACTTGTTCTTCCCTTGGGATGAATTCCCCCCTGGGAGGTACCTCATGCAAATAACCTTTGAACAGACCTGCCCTATTAGTTCCTCAGAGTTTCCTAGTCACAACTGAATTCCAATAGCTTATACCTAATCTTTTCCTGTCCTTCTTTAGCACTGCATGTGGGAGATCATATGTAACAGTTAGTTATTGCTACATAACAAACCACCCCCAAATTTGGCAGCTTTAAATAATCATTCCTTACTCCTCACAAATCTACATGTCAGCTGGGTGGTTCTATTGGTCTGGGGTGGGCTTGGCTGATGTGGGCTAGGCTCACTCATGTACCTGTGGATAGTTTGTTAGGTGACTGGGGGTATCTGGTCTAGGATTGTCTTAGCTGGATGACTTGGCTCTCTTCCATGTATTCCTGACTCACTTCCAGCAGACTAGCCTGGGTATGTTCTCATTACAAGGGCCAGGGTCAAAGAGGGTAAGCAGAAATGAACCAGTGCTTTTCAAGCCTCTATTAGGATCAAAGTTGATTACATGACCAAACCAAGAATCAGAGTGAGGGGACACTAATAAAGGGGGAGATGCAGGGAGGGATGAAAATGGGTCATGAATGCATCAATCCTACCACACTATGGAAGAGGGTGTAGCCTTCACCAGTGGAAAATATACGAAATAGTGCCTGGATGTGATCCTTATTCCTTTGCATGATGGGAAAAGTTTCAAATCAGTGACAGTCATACTTCAGATGAATATCTTAGGAACAAAGACCTCAACTGAAACACCCTCTGGTGTTGAGCAGGCTTTGGCCTTGATTGGTCTGCTAGGTTTCCCTCAAGGACCTCAGAAGATGAAGTAAAAATAAAAGACTTCCATGGACAGTCAATGGTCCCCAACCACTTCCCTTCTGTGTCCTGAAAGTACTTCCTTTATATCCACATGGCACAGAAAACCAGCTTCCTATTGCTCCCCATCTCTTGGCTTTTGTACCAAGATGGGCATCCTTCTACTTGTTTAGATTTCTACAGCAGCTGTCATCATCTGGTGGTTTGGATGTAGTAGGTGTCAAGAGTGGGGGTGAGGACTCATTTTTTGGTGCTTCCAGAAGCTCATTTCCTATCTGGTTCCAGTGGCAACTCTTTAGCCAAAGCAACTTCTCAATCTCAACAGGGAAAACATTCAGGAATCCTAGACTGACTATGCCTTTCTGAAAGTTAAACTCCCTTTACTCCCATCTTCAACTAGCCAAGTCCTACTGCAGATTTGATCCATTTTCATGGGCTAGACTAAAATGCCTTACAAGGATTATTGAAGATATCAAGATTGAAAGCTGGCAACCACTTTTAGAGATCATCTCAATTAGAGAGATCTAAAAAAGCAGGGGTTTTTTCTGCAGGTTTTTCACTCTTTGATGAGATTCCTTCTTTAAGAATGAACAGCAGGATTTTAAAGTCTTCTGTTCCTTGGTTGAGCAGACACATGACAAGCCCCTATTTCTTATATCCTGTACCCTTCAAAAAAAACCTGATCCAATTCCAATCATCTTTCCCATTAATCTTGGATGTCAACTCACAACCATTTTCTGTGCAACACTCTGGGCAATCACTCCCATTGATTAGAGCTGGCAACTGAAATGAAAAAGATTTATCAGATAGAGTAAGGATGGACCAAGGATTCTAAGGTAGAAAAGGTAAAACAGGCTATTACTATGGGTTGAATTGTGTCCCCTAAAAATTTATAGGTTGAAGTCCTTGCCCTTAGAATGAAACTTTATTTGAAAATAAGCTTATTGCAAAAACAACTAGTCAAGATGAGGTTATATAGTTATGATGAGTTTATACTGAAGTATATGACCTCCTCTATTAAGACTAGTAACCTTATAAAAAAAACAAATTTGCACATAGAGACACTCAGGAAAACACCATAAGAACATGAAGATAGAGCTGTATAAGCCAAGTAAGGCCAAAGATTACCAACAAACCACCAGAAACAAGAGAAGAAACACAGAGCAGACTCTATCACAGCCCTCAGAAGGAGCCAACCTGCCAACACCTTGATCTCAGACTTCTTGCCTCTAGAATTGTGAGATAATACATTTCTGTTTAGTCTACTCAGTTTGTCATACTTTGTCACAGAAGCCCTACAAAACTCATACACAGGTCAAAGAGAATCTTGCCTATGAACACAGATTATTTCTGGGAGGTTCAAAGAGACAAACAATTTTAAAACAGGAAACCAAATAGACAACCTCTCTCCCCTCAAACATAAACCTATATACAAATAAAGAAACCAAAGCTCAGAGACATTGTGGGGCTTAACTAGAGCCACTGAGCCAGCCCATTAGTGCTGAGATTTAAGATTAGGTCTTTTGACTGTCACTCTCCCATGCCTGATTTCAATGCATATTTTATTTTGTCATTTGCTTACATATACACCTCCTCTAATTGACACCTTGAAAGGAAGGACTATATTTTTGGACTGCAGCATAGTGCCTCACATGTAGCAAGCCCTCAAAGATATTGGTTACTTATAGCTAATATTTCCAGGGTCTTCCACAGGGTAATCTTCATGTTGACCCAAGAAATGGTGCTTTTCCAAAAGCAATGTCGACGTTGGAGACAGAACAGAAAAGAAGGCTCTCTATGTGTCAGGCTGTGGACAGCAACTCCCAATGGCCTGTAAGTGATCAAGCCCTATCCACAGTCAGCCTGGGCCAGGAGGCTTCTGCTGACAATATGGTGCTCAGGGTGGAGTAAGCTGCTAAGTAGGGCCTGCCAACCACCCATAAGATCTAGGCCAGCTCCCATCCACAGCTACAAATTTATGTGTCTTCCCCAGCTGATACACTTCTTTCTTAGAGGCAAGGACCCTCTTACTTATCTCTACTGCCTCCTCATTGCCCATAGCCTGGGTTTGGACTCCTATCACAGCAGATTCCCATTGAGCGTGTGTCAGCTTGGACAGACCTTCTATGCAGCCGCCCAGCTGTTGAGCACAAGAGGAAAATTTACAAGGTGTTATTTTGCTAAAAATATACCTCTGAGGAGAATCTTATGCCTTGTTATTTGTAACTCTTCCTTTCCAAAGCCAGAAGAGTGTTGAAAGAAATCGTCATCAAAATGACACTTTTCAACACTTAAAATGTCTGCCCAAGTTTTGAGAACAAAGCTTCAGTCAGTCCAGTCTCTGCAGGAAAATCTCCCACAAGGCACACGTATGATGTCAATTGTACATTGCACTTGATTTTCCATAATAAACAAGGGCTTGTAAGTGTTTAGGATGTGGAACTCATTTTATACACATCATATAATAAGATCATACATTTGAGATATATTACAAATCTCAAATATATTAAATGTACTTATGAGGTGACCTCATAGGACTCACATTTCACTTTTATAATTAGTTTTGGTATTTTTATGGTTTAAATGGGTTACGGTTTAAATGGGAACAGAATCTAATTTGCCATAATTGAACTGGTAGGAAGTCAGGATTGGCTTTTTTAATTATGGCGATTCAAGACCTTCTTGGACTGTGTACAGCAGGGAGTTGCTGGAGTGTGTTTGGTCTGGCTACAGAATTGTGGTGTGGGGAAATGAAATGAAATGCACCTCCAGGCACCAGTCAGGTAAGGTCTGGGTCACCAGTGGCTGGAGGTGGGGTGGAGGACCACTGGTGAGCTGAGTGCCATTGTCCCATCAGACTTCACTTATAAAACACAAAGACAGAGATGAATTAAGAAATGCAAGACCACAGCAACATCTTGTGTGAAACTCAAGCAAGGCACCTTGAGCATGAGTCTCAGACAACCGCTCCAATTACTTTCCCACGAATCCAGCCCCACCTGGGACATTTGCTTAAGGACTTTCTTTTTCACATGAGCTTTAATAAGTGTGTGGGTCCCACCTTAAGCATGTAATGCTTTGTTCAATGCTATGTAATAGCTTTGCTAGACTAGCTTGTAAGACCGTTGGGAGTCATCTTAATCCTTGTTCCTCCCAGAGCACACAGAACGGTGTTTTTGACACACGAGTCACTAACGGACACCACCTAAGTCATATAAGTCACAAACTGGAGTGCTGAGAGTTAAAATATTCTGTCACACATATGTGGAGTTGAATTACAGTTTCCATCATGGCGATGTAGACTTTATTCCTGCCCATGGATTCCCAGGCAGCGTTTGAGTTAGAAAGGGGGGAAGGGGCAATTTCAAGGCACAGTGTGGAAAAAGGGATGGAGGAGGGGGGTTTCTGAGAAAGATGCTGTTTGCTGGGTCAGAGCCTCAGCTCCCATCACTGTGATACACGCATCATAAAGCAACACTGACTCTTCAGGGAGAATTAGATAATGATGTGCACTGGAAACCATAAGAAAAATGGAGACACGCCTTAAATGTTGTGGTTAGAAGCTGGAAACCACAACCTCTCAGCTCCTTGCCATTGAGACTTCTTAATAACAAAATCCCTTCCTGACTCCATGCATAATTGACTGGAAGAGGGAGCAGGAGATGAGGTCCTTCCATCTTGAGAGGCCCAAACACCCGTTGGACTGATTCACTGGCTCCCTGCTGTTGGAGACCTTCATGCCAAACGGCTGCGGGGAGGAGAGTCATGAGGATAGGGGATGGAAATAGCGTGGCCCGCTTCGAGTAAAGAGGATCCTGGAGCTCTCTCTTCTTGTCCTCTTACAAATACCAACCAAGCATTTTTGCACCTCAGCCAGTTGCCATAGAGACCGTGTGGGGAACACATGTAAATATTGGGCATGTGTGAGACACGCTCAGGTCCTCCAGGGCACTGTGGTTCCTCTTCCACTTGGCTTTGGTCTCTCTGGCCAAGAGCAGCAGTTTGCAGCTACATTAAGGCCCTGTGGTTTCAGGCCTCAGACTTTTGCGGCTCATCTTTAAGGAACTCATCTGCTGGGAGGGACCTGGAAACACTCCACCTTTAGATCATGAGCCCTAGGCTTGCAAGGCTTTCCTGCCACTTTTTGGTAGAACGAGGTTGCTCCACCTCTGTCTTCTCATCTGTAAAATGGAGAACATGAAGCTCTGTTCATGTGGAGAGGATTAGGAGAACGAACCCAAGCATTGTAAAGAGGAAGGTGTGCTTAGCAGCATTATTTTGTCAGTGCTGTGTACTCCCAAAGGCCTGTCAGATCAGTTCCTGATAGGTCGGTGTTCATGAGAGTTGGCAGTTGGATGGTAGTGTCCCTTCTCCGAGTCTAGGGTCTCCACGCCATGCACCTCGTTCTGCTGAAGGCAGAACCTTCCTCACGGAGGAATACCAGGTCCCGGGGCTTTGCCCCCGCCTCTCTCCTTCCGATTTCCAAGGGCCTCCATGGTGATCAAGGGCCGATCACAGCCTCTTACAGCCACATGAGACCAGAAGCGCTCAGCCATTAATTTCTTCTGACCCTTGAAAAACACCAGGTACCTTCTTATACCACAGACACACCCCCAAAGCTTCGAGAACTCCACAGATCTAGCAGCAAGAACCTCTTCCTCAAAGGACACAAGGACTGGAGTATAGATGTGGGCAAGTTCTGGTTGGAATTCAGCCCCTCGAATTCCAGCTCTTTGTGTGGCTTTTGAGCGAGGATGGGAGGAGGGGCGGAGCCAAGGAGCAGGGTGTTGTCCTCGATGACTGACTGTCTGCTGCCACCCACGCTCTGGAGAGCTTCTTTCTCATCAGAACTTTCCTTCCTATCTCCTTGACAACCCGACACGGTGCTGTGGTGACAAGAGGAAACAGTGCAAACAAGTGAGCCAGCTGGGTGGGGCGGGGCCAGCCGGGTGGGGCGGGGCTTGCTGGGCAGGACGGGGCCAGCTGGGCGGAGCTGGGCCTTCTATGGTACCCACTCTCCTTTCAGGGTTCTAGATTGTAGCATTCATTCAGTCTAGTCTCGCAGCGACCCTGAACTGAACCCTTGGAAGCACAGCCTGGCAGATGTTCGTTGTGCTGCACAGCCAGTCAGCATGGGGAAGCTGGGACACGGAGCCTGGGGCTCAGCCCTCCCTGCCCAGCGGTGCAGTCTGAGGATGCCAAGAGCTCACCACACAGATTGGAGGAAGAGTTGGACAGCAAGGAGGGAGGGGAGACTAACGAAGGGGCGCTGAGGGAAGAAAGACCAGCTAGGCCAAGAGCTTCCCACATTCTTTTCCCTTGACACTCTACAGCCCAATACTCCCATCTGGAAGGAAAAAAATACAGAGAGTCCTGACTTAGGGTGGTATTACCGAATGACTCTCGACTTCACAATGGCACGAAAATGACGCACATTCAGTAGACCCCGTACTTGGAATTCTGAATTTTGATCTTTTCCCAGACTGGGCATACATGGGATAATCCCGTTTGGTCCTGCTGGACAGGGCGGTCAGCTCCCAGGTCCCAGCTCCCAACTCCCAGCTCCCAGCTGGCCCTGCGATCGCCAGAGTCAGCGATGATAGTTATAGCCATCTAGGACCCGCATAGCCATTCTGTTTTATACTTTCAGTACAGTCTCCATAAATTACATAAGAGAATCAACACTTTATTTTAAAATGGGCTTTGTATTAGATGATTTTGCCCTACAGTAGGCTAAGGGATGCATTCCAAGCACGTTTAGCTTAAGCTAGGCTAAGCTACAGTGTTTCGTAGGTTAGGGCTGTTACACACATTTTTTTCGACCTAAGATATTTAAAATTTATTATGGGTTTATTAGGACATATTTTCAATGTGAGTAGGAAGATCTATTTTATACGCACACACACATATATAAGTAATACATATATGTATCAGAATTTTCATGAAATTGAGAAGGGGGAACAGTAGCATCTTGTGGGGTTTCTTTGGTTGGTGTTCTGTTTGCATTTGCTTTGCCAGGAAAGGAAAGAATGAAAAAGCGAGGCATTGGGAGAGGGAAGGCATGCCATTGACAATAACAAGTAGGAGCAAGCTGAGAACTCATTTATACAACTAATAAATGCTTTATGAGCATTCACTATATCCCATATATAGCCTATTTAAGGAATTGGGGATACAGCAGTACACAAAATAGAAACTCTGCCCTCATTGAGCTCATGTTCATGCGAGAGAGGCAGGTAATAAGAATGACAAATTTCTTCCTCTCTGGTTTCACCTTGTTTCATTTTTCCCTCCCTTCCCCTATGATCCCCTGTCTTATTTCTCAAATTCCTTGTATCAGTGAGATCATATCCGTAAGAGACTCTCAAGCTCAGGAAACAAATTGAGGATTGCTGGAGGGGAAGCAGATGGAAAGGATGGAGTGCCTGGTTGATGGACATTGGGGAGGGTATGTGCTATGATGAGAAAAAAAATAGAGAGATTGTGTAAGAAGTGGGTCCTGAAACTAATATTACACTATGTGTTAACTAACTGGAATTTAAATTTAAAACCTTAAAAATAAAGTGCTATTAAGACAAACCAAAAAAGAATGACAAATTTCTAAAGAAATGACAAAATTACAAAAAAAAAAAACCCCGAATAAGTAAAATACATTGTATGTGCACACATGCAAAAAGCAGAAGGAGAGGAGAAGAGATCTTCGAGATTTCCCATCTAGGATAACATAACCGGGGGGTCCTCACTGCCAAAGGGGCATCTGAATCAAGTCCTGGCAGATAAAGATTGAGCTATGCTGGTATCTGGGGCAAGAATATTCGAGACCAACAGGAGGCCACTGCAGTGAAAGGAAGGAGATGCATGGAGGAGAGAGGGTGGGGTGCGGCTAAATGTCAGGTCAAGCAGTGCCATAGCACCACTGAAGGGATTTGGGCTTTCCCTGTGAGTGAAATGAGGAGACATCAGAGGGTCTTAAGCAGAGAAGGGGCACAAGCTGACTTCTTTTTTTTTTTTTTTTAAAGATTTTATCCATTTGACAGACAGACCAGAAGTGGGCAGAGAGGCAGGCAGAGAGAGGGAAGCAGGCTCCTGCGAGCAGAGAGCCCGATGCGGGGCTGGATCCCAGGACCCTGAGATCATGACCTGAGCTGAAGGCAGAGGCTTTAACCCACTGAGCCATCCAGGCGCCCCCACAAGCTGACTTCTATTGAAGGGTCATGGGGCAGTCTCATGGGGGATAGACTGGGGTTGCCGCTGATACTGAGTCTGAAGTCTGCTCTCACTTGGTTAGGGAGGGGAACTGGAAAGTGCTCAAGAGGTCAAGGCAGTAACACCACCAAAACTTGATTTTGCATGATCAGAAGGGCTGAGAAACTGGAAATGAGATACTTCGGGTGTGATTCAGTGCTAATTGATGGTATTCATGTACAACCTAAAATCATCTTGATTATCACCAGTGGTTTATCTCCCATCTCTTGGAAAATATGGTCAAGAGAGCAGCCAAACATTGACTGTACATGGATCTGTAATGTATCCAGTCCATGGACCTTCTCTGCAGGAAGCTGCTGTCCAGATATGACTTAGGAGAAGCCAAGTCTGACCTCTCCTTAACTTCATTTCTCGGGCTAAAATTAAAAATGTAAAATGTTTTATTCAAGTGCAATGGGGTTATCAGTTGATTAACACACAGACATGCGAAACTCTCTAGCTTCTTTGTTTTATATTAAGAAAACCAATCCTACAGAATTTAGAGGAAAAGACTAGACTTACACACTCAGTCAGCACATCTTGGACTCTTCCACTCTTCCCAAGTCTCCTAACGTAGTGGCTAGGTCTCTGGTTGGTGGATGTGTCATTATCATGTGGCTATGGGGGTAGGAAATAGCATGGTGAACTCTGGTGTTCTTTCACCAGAGTTTTGGGCTCCCTTGCTAGGTTCCTGGGCCTGTTTAGTCTGTGCTAGTGTCCCCGGTTGCCCTTGGCCGAACTTGTTTTATGATATACAATGGCATGGGACATCGAATCTGCCCTTGACCCTAGCAATCACACTGCCTGATCTCACTGGTCTCCATTTCCAAACCTCAGGCTTCTGCATTGCCAATGATCCCTGACCTTCAGCAGAGCACACTGGAATACCAAGGTCCCATTTGTTAATGCTGCCCTGTCCCACTCAAGCCATCGGAGATGTGGTGCCAAGACAAATGTGGGGCTTCTCCTAGGTGCTTTCAGACTCCTCCAGCTTATAGAGAAAGTAGGTCACTTGCCCAAATATTGTTAGTCTTCCCCTACCTTTCTGATACAACCATGGTTCACCTCCCAACAAGGCTTGACCCCAAAGAGGAGGCAAGGCACCCTAATATGTAAAGGTCTTACCCTGCCTCCACGTCTCTTCTCATTTCCATACTGTCCTTGGCAGGAAAGAGTATGCTTTTCCCAGCCTTCCTTTCTGGTAAAAATGTTACCCTCGAAATATCTTTTCCTTTGCTAGATTGCCACCTGGCCTGCCCACCTGTGCCCAGAGCAGCAGACACTGGGACAGAATTAAGAAGGTAGGAAGTTTCTTGGGTAGTGATCTTTCTGAAGATAAAAGGTGGAGAAAGCAAGATTGGACAGGGAGAGCCTCAGACCATTCTAAGTTTTGGCCAGCTCAATGGGGAATTCCAGAACACAGATCACTCATTAGAGGAAGCCCATACTGAAAAGAAATGGTCAGGCCTAACCCCCACTATTACTCAGCCACTGGTGGGGGGATGCCCCGGGAAGATCATGGCCCTCCTGCTCAAAATTGAAGCAGATCCTAGGGTGCTAATATTTGGAGGCTATAAGCTAACTACATACCTTACAGCTGACCGGCAAATCCTTTCTTGAAGGAAGACCCAAATGGCATCCAATACTGCCATCATGGTGGAAGGGTTGATAGACATATGATCGATGCGGGGGGAGGGGATGGTAACATCATATCAGTTTAATATTTTCTACAGCTTACATATTACCCAAGCTCCTAAAATCATCACGGAGCATAATCTTTGCCCACATCCTCTTCACTGCAGGTGAGGTTTACCCACTGGCCACAACATAGTGCAAATCACACGGATTTAGCTTCTCCTGAGCCTCTCCCAAGAACATCTGCACAGAACACAATGTTCACTTACTAGCCCTCAGAGAACCTTCTGCTATTTATCTGAGGATTTATGAAAAAAGACAAATCCCCCAAATGCCCATTTTAATTCAATGTTTGGAACCATCAAGTGCTCAGCAGTTAATCTAAATGCCCATGTTTTGTTTTGTTTTATCAAGACAGCATTCTGTGTGCTGTGGGGGAAACTTCAGAGGTTTCTCAACAGCAAACTAATGGTGATGGGGGCCTACAGATCTTTAGCAAAAAAACTTTCTGTGAGTCAGAAGCCTATCATTCAACTGTCTGTTCACCAGGTTTCCTTCCTGTGAGTCACGTTAAGGAGCCTGACTTCTTCTTTCTCAGTTTTCAGCCCTTTTCTGGTTCAATCAATGGCAGTTGAAACCATATTATAATTCTTGGAAGTATTGGCCCTCTCTCTCAGGCAGTCCTTGGAAAGGAAGTGGTGTAGCGGAACTAGGAAGAGGCAAGGAAGAAGTCTGTATGTGGACAGAGGGAGAAGCCAAAAAAAAAAAAATACAAAATAAAAAAAGACTAGAGGAGATACTGAAGGACTAGAAATTTCTTGCTGCCCCAGAAGTCAAAATATTTAGTTTAGTTATGATTTATCACAAATTGGTGGCCAGTTTCCTAGGAATGAATGATGTTGCCAGAAAAAACACAGGATTCCAGTTAAATTTGAAATCCAAATAACTTTTTATTATAAATAGGTCCACTGAAATATTTCAGACATATGTGTATTAAGACTTTTTTTCATTGTTTATCTGAAATTCAAATTAAACTCAATGTCATGTATTTTTATTTTTGAAATCTGAAACTCAAATTAAACTCAATGTCCTGTATTTTTATTTTTGAAATCTGGCAATCCTACCCAGGAGAAATTTCAGTCTCATTACCTTGGGTTGATGAGGGTGACAAGCTACCATATTGAAGAGGAAGTAGAGAAGATAGCACCATGCTCCTACTTTTTAGAAGAAAGATCCAAATTATTTGGACTTGATGGTTCCTTCTTTCCGGGACAGCCTCTGCCTTCCAGCTCTGTGGAGCACTAAACACCTGAAACTGACCATTGGTTCAAACCTCCCAGCGGGTCACTGAAATTGGACTTGCTGCCCTAGACTTGGTCTCTTCCATAACTAAGGTAAGCTTGAATCCCAAAATTCCACTGAGCCTCATTCCTGATTTAATTCCCACCATGTTGTTCCTGTCAACTGGAGAGATTTTGCCTTGGGTTCTGCCTATACATGAGGTACTAAACTCTAGAACATTCTGTTGTGGTTTTGACATCAGTCTGCACCTTACCATTTGACTCTTTTCCCTTAACCCATACCTAGGGTGTGTCTTTAAACCAAACACATCAACTGGGACCACAATGCTGACTCCAACCCTCATCGTCTTGCAGAACAGGAGTTGCCAAACATTTTGTGTTAAAAGGCCAGATAGAAAAAATTGGGGCTTTATAAACCCTACATTCTATGTCAATTGTACCACTGTAGCATGAGCAAATAAATGTGTGTTCTAATAAAATTTACAAAAAACAGATCATGAGCCAGATTTGGCCCACTTACCATAGTATCTAGAAAATCCTGTGATCTTGCTCCTCTTGCCCAAATGTTTCCACTTAGATATAGATGCTGGCCTAGGGGCTCTTTTTTTATCTGATGCTATGTTGGTGGCTGCTCCATGCCCCCATTAGGGGGTCAGTCCTATTTTACAATCTTGGTGCCCTAGTCTTGGGCCTGGCTGTTCCCAGCTTTCTTCTCTTTTCCTCCACCAGCCTCTGAGGTCCTGACATGTCTAGAGGATGAGCACACTCAAGTGAGTCAACTTCTGCTTTTGTTTCCATGCTACAGCCAGGACCCGCCCTCTTTCTTTCCACAAACACTATCTCAAAGACTTAGTTGCCTGTGCTTTGGACTGGTTCTGTCTCTTCTACCTGAGGAATCTTTATCTTTCTATCACTTCTGCATAATAAGTCAATGAAACTACCAACAAGAGCTAAGCATGGTTTGTCTTGTAATAGCTATGGATTTAGAGAAAACTTTTCTCTCTTAGATAATTAAAAAAAAAACTCTGGCAGAAGCAGGGAAAAGCAGCCAGTACAGCCTCAGGGGTACCCATGAGGTGTGTCAGGATGAAGAAAAATTAACATTATAAATTGTATTGATACTGCTATTAGAAGTAATAATATGACCTTGGAAACACCTTATTATGGTGTGAAAATACTATGTAGATTTCATAAGCAACTCAATACATGCATGAATAAATCCACTTATTCACAAGGGTACTACTTTGGGGCCTAATGAATGAATGTTAAAAATAAACTTTTAAATAAGAAAAGGACAAGAACTTTGAAAAAACTCTGCACAAAAATCTTGTCAATAATGTTGACTAACACTGGCTGCTGCCCTGGGTTAGTCTGACCACCTTGTTCTACATATCTTTTTACTTTATAGGGTAAGTATTTCTCTCAAAAGTTGAGTGCAGTTAAAGGTTTTGTAAGTCAAATACTATTTTAAATAGTTCTAATTTTGGAGCCTTCCTTCCCTCATTAAAAAATTGTTTCTATTTGTTTTATTTAATTATAACAAATTTCCAATAATTATTATATCCCCCAAATTAAAACTCTCTATACTTTCTTAGGAAAGAGTAGCTTTGAATTATCTTTTTTTAATTTTTTAAATTTTTAAATTTTTTTAAAAGATTTTATTTATTTATTTGTCAGAGATAGGGAGAGTGAGAAAGCGAGCACAGGCAGGCAGAGGGAGAAGCAGGCTCCTTGCTGAGCAAGGATCCTGATGTGGGACTTGATCCCAGGACGCTAGAATCATGACCTGAGCCGAAGGCAGCTGCTTAACCAACTGAGCCACCCAGGCGTCCCTTGAATTACCTTTTTTTTTTTCCCCAATTTATTTATTTTCAGAAAAACATTATTCATTATTTTTTCACCACACCCAGTGCTCCATGCAAGCTGTGCCCTCTATAATACCCACCACCTGGTACCCCAACCTCCCACCCCCCCGCCACTTCAAACCCTTCAGACTGTTTTTCAGAGTCCATAGTCTCTCATGGTTCACCTCCCCTTCCAATTTACCCAAATTCCCTACTACTCTCTAATGCCCCTTGTCCTCCATGCTATTGGTTATGCTCCACAAATGAGTGAAACCATATGATAATTGACTCTCTCTGCTTGACTGATTTCACTCAGCATAATCTCTTCCAGTCCCGTCCATGTTGCTACAAAAGTTGGATATTCGTCCTTTCTGATGGAGGCATAATACTCCATAGTGTATATGGACCACATCTTCCTTATCCATTCATCCGTTGAAGGCACATAGACCAGTGGAACAGAGTAGAGAGCCCTGATATGGACCCTCAACTCTATGGTCAATTAATCTTCGACAAAACAGGAAAAAATATACAGTGGAAAAAAGATAGTCTCTTCAATAAATGGTGCTGGGAAAACTGGACAGCTATATGTAGAAGAATGAAACTCGACCATTCTCTTACACCGTACACAAAGATCAACTCAAAATGGATAAAAGACCTCAACGTGAGACAGGAATCTATCAGAATCTTAGAGGAGAACATAGGCAGTAATCTCTTTGATATCAGCCACAGCAACTTCTTTCAAGATACGTCTCCAAAGGCAAAGGAAACAAAAGCGAAAATAAACTTCTGGGACTTCATCAAAATAAAAAGCTTCTGCACAGCAAAGGAAACAGTCAAAAAAACAAAGAGGCAACCCATGGAATGGGAGAAGATATTTGCAAATGACAGTACAGACAAAAGGTTGATATCCAGGATCTATAATGAACTCCTCAAACTCAACCCACACGAAACAGACAAACACATCAAAAAATGGGCAGAAGATATGAACAGACACTTCTCCAATCAAGAAATACAAATGGCTATCAGACACATGAAAAAAATGCTCATCATCATTAGCCCTCAGGGAGATTCAAATTAAAACCACATTGAGATATCACCTTACACCAGTTAGAATGGCCAAAATTAACAAAACAGGAAACAACATGTGTTGGAGAGGATGTGGAGAAAGGGGAACCCTCTTACACTGTTGGTGGGAATGCAAGTTGGTGCAGCCTCTTTGGAGAACAGTGTGGAGATTCCTCAAGAAATTAAAAATAGAGCTTCCCTACGACCCTGCAATTGCACTCCTGGGTATTTACCCCAAAGATACAGATGTCGTGAAAAGAAGGGCCATGTGTACCCCAATGTTTATAGCAGCAATGGCCACAGTCGCCAAACTATTGAATTACCTTTTTGATAATTATCTGAACGCCTTCACCAATCAAATTTTACAAATAATTTTTATGACTTTGGAAGAAATTTAAAACTATCAGATTTTTACATTACAGTTATTCTGTGGTTTGATTATAGCTGATTGTGTCAGACAGATGCTCAACAAATACTACTTGAGCTAGAGTTCTGTAATAGTTATAAACAATGGCCAAAGCTCTCTTATCATAGACTTTTAAAAATAGGTATATTTTTGACAACTGTCCTACAATGAACTGCACACATTTAAAGCATAGTTTGATAAACTTTGACATATATGGATGGATGGTAGTGATGGATGAAACCATCACTACCATCAAGATTAAGAACACATTCATCATCTGCAAAAATTGCTCATGTTCCTTTATAATCCCTCCTTCCCATCTTTCCCTTTCTGTTCTTCAACCCCATCCCCAAACAACTACTAATCTGACTTCTGCATTTTCTAGGATTTTATATAAATAGAAGCATATATTATTTCATTGAATAAAATTATTTTGATATCATTCCATTTGAAATGTGCTTCAATAATTCATTCCTTTTTGTTGCTGTGTAATCACTTCATATACCTGTTGATGGATATTTGAATTGCTTCTACTTTGGGGTTATTAAAAATAAAACTGGTAGGCCAGAGAGGAGTCAAGATGGTGGAGGAGTAGCAGACTGAGATGACATCAGGTAGCAGGAGTTCAGCTTGATAGTTATCAAAACATTCCAAACACCTATAAACCCAACACAAGATTGAAGAGAAGAAGAGCAGCAATTCTAGAAACAGAAAAGTGACCACTTTCTGTGTGGAGAAGTGAACCCAAAACAATGGGAAGATAGACCATGGTGGGAGGGGCCAGCTCCCGGCAAGCAGCAGAGCAATGGAACACAAAATCAGAACTTTTAAAAATATGCTACACTGAGGGAGCCAAGCAGGGGTGGAGACCTCATGGGAACAGTGTGGTCTCAGGTCCCACGGGGTCACAGAAGGATCGGGGGTGTCTGAGTTAGCAAAGTTCGCACGTATCAGAGCAGGGAAGCCCCCTACAGAGACAGAGCTGAGGAGTGAGCTCTCAGCTGGGTGTTACCTTAAACTGTGATCAGTGGCACAGTCAGACCACTGCTCTTTAAGCAGGGATCCCACAAGTGGCAGATCCGGGGAAACTCACCTTCCTCTTCTGGAGGCAGGAATCTGCTAGGTTTGCAGACTCCGAACAGGGCTGTGTGCCAGAGACAGAAGTGCTTGGTCACAGTCCAGGTGAGCTCTGAGCGTGGCCAGAGACCAGGGAGACAGGAGTGACTGAGCACTTTTCTCCGAGGGCACACTGAGGAATGGGGCCCCAAGCTCTTGGCTCCTCTGCCAGAGATTGAGAGGCCACCATTTTCATTCCCATCCCCCAGAGCTCTACTGAATGCATTCAGGGAACAAAAGCTCCTGAGAGTGAACCCAAGCAGATTACTTGGCCCAGCCCCTGGCAGGGGTGGTGCAATTCCGCCTCCAGCAAAGACATTTGAGAATCTCTGCAACAGGCCCCTCTCCCAGAAGATCATAAGAACATCCAACCAAGACCAAGCTCACTGATCAAGGAGAACAGTGGAATTCCAGACGAGGGGAAAGCAAAGCATGGAATTCATGGCTTTCTCCCCATGATTCTTTAGTCTTGTAAAGTTAATTAATTTTACTAAATTTTTTTTCTTATTTTAAATTTTTAATTTTTCTCTTTTAACATTTTTAAAGTAGTTTATCTTAACAATACCTTTCTTTAAAAATCTTCTTAAACCTTCATTATTATACTTGTATCTTATCCTTCATTGTATATAACTTTATTCTTTGTACACATATAGGGTTTTTTCTTCTAAAAGTTTTTTGGGATACAATTTCTTCTAATAGATCAAAATATGTCCTAAATCTAGCACAGGGCTTTGTTCTAGTCTCCAGCCTGAGCAAATTCCCTCCACTTTCTTTTTCTTTCTTTTTCCAACCAACTTATCAATTCCTTTTTTAGAATTTTTAAAAATTTTCATCTTTAAAGTCATATTCCATCCCCTCATCATGTTTTTCCTTATTTTTGTATATATATATAAGTTTTTATTTCTTTAAAATTTTGGGAGGTAGTTTCTTCTAAGAGACCAAAATACACCCAAAATCAAGTGGGTGGCTCTGCTCTATTCACCAGTCTAATATATATTTTCTTTTTAATTAAAAAAAATTTTTTTAAACTTCTTTTTACCCCCTTTCTTCTCCCCCTGATTTGGGGTCTCATCTGATTTCATTAGTGTACATTTTTCTGGGGTCTTTGCCACCCTTTTAGTATTTTATTCTTTCATTCATATAGTCTTATCTGGATAAAATGACAAGGCAGAAAAGCTCACCACACAAAAAAGAACAAGAGGTAGTATTGAAGACTAAGGACCTAATCAATAAGGACATTGGCAATATATCACATCTAGAGTTCAGAATGACTATTCTCAAGGTGCTAGCCAGGCTTGAAAAAGGCGTGGAAGATATTAGAGAAACCCTGTCTGGAGAAATAAAAGCCCTTTCTGGAGAAATAAAAGAACTAAAATCTAACAAAGCTTAAATTAAAAAAGCTATTAATGAGGTGCAATAAAAAATGGAGACTGTTACTGTTAGGATAAATGAGGCAGAAGAGAGAATTAGTGATATAGAAGACCAAATGATGGAGAATAAAGAAGCTGAGCAAAAGAGAGACAAACAACTATTGGACCACGAGGGGAGAATTTGGTATTTGGTAGATAAGTGATACCATAAGACAAAGTAATATTAAAATAATTGGGATTCCAGAAAAGAAGGGGGGGCAGAAAGTATATTGGAGCAAATTATTGTAGAGAATTTCCCCAATATGGCAAAGGGAACAAGAATCAAAATCCAGGAGGCACAGAGAACCCCCCTCAAAATCAATAAAAATAGGTCCACACCCTGCCATCTCATAGTAAAACTTACAAATCTTAGTGACAAAGAGAGAATCCTGAAAGCAGCCTGGGACAAGAAGTCTGTAACATACAATGGTAAAAATATTAGATTGGCAGCAGACTTATCCATAGAGCCCTGGCAGGCCAGAAGGAACTGGCATGATATATTCAGAGCACTAAATGAGAAAAACATGCCACCAAGAATACTATATCCAGCTAGGCTATCATTGAAAATAGAAGGAGAGATAAAAAGCTAAAAACCTCCAGGACAAACAAAAACTAAAAGAATTTGTAAACACCAAACCAGCCTTACAGGAAATATTGAAAGAGGTCCTCTAAGCAAAGAGAGAGCCTAAAAGTAGTAGACCAGAAAGGAATAGAGACAATATACAGTAACAGTCACCTTACAGGCAATACAATGACACTAAATTCATATCTATCAATAGTTACCCTGAATGTAAATAGGCTAAATGCCCCAATCAAAAGACACAGCATATCAGAATGGATAAAAAGCCAAAACCCCTCAATATACTTTCTACAAGAAACTCATTTTAGACACAAAGACACCTACAGATTTAAAGTGAGGGGCTGGAAAGCATTACTATGTTAATGGACATCAAAAGAAAGCTGGGGTGGCAATCCTCTTATCAGATAAATTAGATTTTAAGCCAAAGACTATAATAAGAGATGAGGAAGGACACTATACCAGACTCAAACGGTCTGTCCAACAGGAAGATCTAACAATTTAAAATATCTATGCCCCTAACATGGGAGCAGCCAACTACATAAACCGATTAATGTAAAACCAAAGAAACACACTGCCAATAATACAATAATAAGTAGGGGACTTTAACATCTCCCTCACTGAAATGGACAGATCACCCAAGCAAAAGATCAACAAGGAAATAAAGGCTTTAAATGACACGCTGGACCAGATGGACATCACAGATATATTCAGAACATTCCATTCCAAAGCAACAGAATACACCTTCCTCTCTAGTGCACATTCTCCAGAATAGATCACTTCCTGGGTCACAAAACAGATCTCAACTGGTACCAAAAGATTGGGATCATTCCCTGCATATTTTCAGACAACAATGCTCTGAAGCTAGAACTCATAAGAGGAAAGTTGGAAAGAACCCAAATACATGGAGGCTAAAGAGCATCCTAATAAAGAATGAATGGGTCAACCAGGAAATTAAAGAAGAATTGAAAAAAATCATGGATACAAATGAAAATGAAAACACAACTGTTCAAAATTTGTGGGACACAGCAAAGTCGTCCTGAGAGGAAAGTATATAGAAATACACGCCTTTCTCAAGAAACAAGAAAGGTCTCAAATACACAGCCTAACCCTACACCTAAAGGAGCTGGAGAAAGAACAGCAAAGAAAGTCTAAACCCAACAGGAGAAGAGAAATAATAAAGATCACTGCAGACGTCAATGAAATAGAAACCAAAAAAGCTAGTAGAACAAATCAATGAAACTATGAGTTGCTTCTTTGAAGGAATTAATAAGACTGATAAGCCCCTGGCCAGACTTATCAAAAAGGAAAGAGAAAGGACCCAAATTAATAAAATCATGAGTCAAAGAGGAGAGATCATAACCAACACCAAAGAAATGCAAACAATTATAAGAACATATTATGAGCAACTATACACCAGCAAATCTGACAGTCTGGAAGAAATGGATGCATTCCTAGAGACATATAAACTACCAAAACTGAACCAGGAAGAAACAGAAAACCTGAATAGACTCATAACCAGTAAGGAGATTGAAGCAGTCATCAAAAATCTCCCAACAAACAAGAGCCCAGGGCCAGATGGCTTCGCAGGGGAATTCTATCAACATTTAAAGAAGAATGAATACCTATTCTCCTGAAACTGTTCCAAAAATAGAAATGGAAGGAAAACTTCCAAACTCATTGTATGAGGCCAGCACTACCTTGATCCCCAAACCAGACAAAGACCCCATCCAAAAGCAGAATAACAGACCAATATCCTTGATGAACACAGATGCAAAAATTCTCACCAAAATACTAGCAAAAAGGATCCAACAGTACATTAAAATGATTATTCACCACAAGCAAGTGGGATACAATACATTAATAAAAGAACAAGAACCATATGATACTCTCAATCGATGCTGAAAAAGCATTTGACAAAGTACAGCATCTTTCTTTGATCAGGGAGATTCAAATTAAAACCACATTGAGATACCACCTTACACCAGTTAGAATGACCAAAATTAGCAAGACAGGAAACAACATGTGTTGGAGAGTATGTGGAGAAAGGGGAACCCTCTTACACTGTTGGTGGGAATGCAGGTTGGTCCAGCCACTTTGGAGAACAGTGTGGAGATTCCTCAAGAAATTAAAAATAGAGCTTCCCTATGACCCTGCAATTGCACTCCTGGGTATTTACCCCAAAGATACAGATGGAGTGAAAAGAAGGGTCATCTGCACCCCAATGTTTATAGCAGCAATGGCCACAGTCACCAAACTGTGGAAAAAACCAAAATGCCCTTCAATGGATGAATGGGTAAGGAAGATGTGGTCCATATACACTGTGGAGTATTAGGCCTCCATCAGAAAGGATGAATACCCAACTTTTGTATCAACATGGATGGGACTGGAAGAGATTATGCTGAGTGAAATAAGTCAAGCAGAGAGAGTCAATTATCATATGGTTTCACTCATTTGTGGAGCATAACAAATAGCATGGAGGACAAGGGGAGATGGAGAGGAGAAGGGAGTTGAGGGAAATTGGAAGGGGCGGTGAACCATGAGGGACTATGGACTCTGAAAAACAATCTGAGGGTTTTGAAGGGGCGGCGGGTGGGAGGCTGGAGGAACCAGGTGGTGAATATTGGAGAGGGCACGGATTGCATGGAGCACTGTTATGAATACTGTTATGCTGAAAAGAAAAAAAAAAAACTCTTAAGTGTAGGGATAGAGGGTACATACCTCACTATCATCAAAGCCATCTATAAAAAAACCCACAGCGAATATCATTCTCAAGGAAGAAACACTGAGAGCTTTTCTGCTAAGGTCAGGAACACGGCAGGGATGTCCATTATCACCACTGCTATTCAACATAGTACTAGAAACCCTAGCCTCAGCAATCAAACAACAAAAAGAAATTAAAGGCATCCAAATCGGCAAAGAAGAAGTCAAACTATCACTCTTTGCAGATGATACAATACTTTATGTGGAAAACCCAAAAGACTCCATTCCAAAACTGCCAGAGCTCATACAGAAATTCAGTGAAGTGCCAGGATATAAAATCAATGCACAGAAATCAGAAATATTGCATTTCTATATACCAACAGCAAGACAGAGGAAAGAGAAATTAAAGAGTTGATCCCATTTACAATTGCACCCAAAACTGTAAGATACCTAGGAATAAGTCTAACCAAAGAGGCAAAGAATCTGTACTCAGAAAACTATAAAATACTCATGAAAGAAATTGAAGAAGACATGAAGAAATGGAAAAATGTTCCATGCTCATGGATTGCAAGAACAAATACTGTGAAAATGTCTATGCTACCTAAAGCAATCTACACATTTAATGCAATCCCTATCAAAATACCATCAATTTTTTTCAAAGAAAAGGAACAAATAATCCTAAAATTTATATGGAACCAGAAAAGACCCCAAATAGCCAGAGGAATGTTGAAAAAGAAAGCCAAAGTTGGCGGCATCACAATTCCAGACTTCAAGCTCTATTATAAACCTATCATCACCAAGACAGTATGGTACTGACACAAAAACAGACATATAGAAAAATGGAACAGAATAGAGAGCCCAGAAATAGACCCTCAACTCTATGGTCAACTAATCTTCATCAAAGCAGGAAAGAATGTCCAATGGAACAAAGACAGTCTCTTAACAAATGGTGTTGGAAAAATTGGACAGCCACATGCATCAGAATGAAACTGGACCATTTCCTTACACCTCACACAAAAATAGACTCAAAATGGATGAAGGACCTCAATGTGAGACAGAAATCCATCAAAATCCTTGAGGAGAACACAGGCAGCAACTTCTTCGACCTCAGCCACAGCAACTTCCTTTTAGAGACATTGCCAAAGGCAACAATGAACCTTTGGGATTTCATCAAGATCAAAAGCTTTTGCACAGCAAAGGAAACAGTCAACAAAACTAAAAGACAACTGTCAGAATGGGAGAAGATATTTGCAAACAACATATCAGATAAAGGGCTAGTTTCCAAAATCTATAAAGAACTTATCAAGCTCAACACCCAAAGAACAAATAATCCAATCAAGAAATGGGCAGAGGACATGAACAGACATTGCTGCAAAGAAGACATCCAGATGGCCAACGGACACATGAAAAAGTGCTCCACATCACTTGGCATCAGGGAAATACAGATCAACACCTCCGCACACCAGGTGAGATACTACCTCACACCAGTCAGAATGACTAAAATTAACAAGTCAGGAAATGACAGATGCTGGCGAGGATGCAGAGAAAGGGGAACCCTCCTACACTGTTGGTGGGAATACCACACTACTGGGTATCTACCCTAAAGATACAAATGTAGTGACCCACAGGGGCACATGCACCCAAATTTTTATGGCAGCAATGTCCACAATAGCCAAACTATGGAAAGGGATCCTAAATGTCCATCAACAGAGGAATGGATAAAGAAGATGTGGTATATATATACAATAGAATACTATGCAGCCATCAAACAAGATGAAATCTTGCCATTTGCAATGACATGGATAGAACTAGAGGGTATTATGCTGAGCGAAGTAAGTCAATCAGAGAAAGAATTATCATATGAATCCCTGATATGAGGAATTTGAGAGGCAAAGTAAGGGGTTTGGGCGGTAGGGAAGGCAAGAATGAAATAAGATGGGATTGGGAGGGAGACAAAGTATAAGAGACAATCTCACAAAACAAACTGAGGTTGCCAGGGGAAGGGGGTAGGGAGAGGGTGGTTGGGTTATGGACGTTGGGGAGGGTATGTGCTATGGTGAGTACCATGAAGTGTGTAAGCCTGATGATTCACAGACCTGTATCCCTGGGGCTAATAATACATTATATGTTAATTTTTTAAAAGTAAAAAAAAAAAAAAATTAAAAACATAAAACTGCTAGGTCATTATATGATTATACGCTTTCATTTATCTTGGGCAAATATCCAAGAATAGAGGTGCCTGGGTGGCTCAGTGGGTTAAAGCCTCTGCCTTCGGCTCAGGTCATGATCCTGGAGTCCTAGGATCGAGCCCCGCATCGGACTCTCTGCTTGGCAGGGAGCCTGCTTCATCCTCTCTCTCTGCCTGCTTCTCTGTGATCTCCATCTGTCAAATAAATAAATGAAATCTTTTAAAAATAAATATATCTTAAAAAAAAAATCCAAGAATAGAATGGCTGGCTCACACACTAGGCGTGTGTTTAACTTTTTCACAAACAGTTGAACTCTTTCCCAATGTTTATACTACTTTGAATTCCCACTAGTCCTGTTGTGTGAGAGTTCTAGTTTTCTACATCCTCATCAACATGTGGTATGGCCAAAATTTTTCATTTTAGCTGTTCTAATATATGTGTAGTGATATTTCAATGTAACGTAATTTGCATTTGCCTAATGACTGATAATATTGAGAACTTTTTCATTTGCTTATTTGGCATCTGATATTTTATATGGTAAATTGTTCAAATATTTCCCCATTTCTAATTTTATTTATTTTTGAAAGATTTATTTATTTATTCATTTGAAAAAGAGAGATTGAGTGAGAGAGACAGCACATGAACACAGATAGAGGAAGAGGGAGAGAGAAAGAAACAGACTCCCAGCTGAGTGCAGAGTCCCAATTGAGCCTTGATCCCTGGACCTCGAGATCATGACCTTAGCCAAAGTCAGATGGTTAACCAAGTGAGCCACCCAGGCATCCCTCCTCTATGTACATTTAGAACCTTACCAAACAATGTTACCATTTTTGCTTCAATTATCAAACATAATTTAGAAATTTCTAAAGGAGAAGGAAACTTTATTCTATTTATCATAGGTGTGTTTCCCATGTCCATTCTTCTTTCCTGGTGTTCCATGATTCCTTCTTTTATTATTTCTTTTCTTTTTACAGAAATCCCTTTAGCCATTCTTTCAGGGTAATGCTAGTCACAAATTTTCTTGTTTTTCTTTGTCTGAGAACGTCTTGATTTCCTCTGTTACTGAAGGATATCTTTGCTGAATGTAAGATTTTGTGTTGACAATTCTTTTCTTTCAGCACTTGGAAAATGTGTTACTTCATTATGTCCTCCATGGTTTCTGATAAGAAATCCACTGCCATGTGAATGTTTTTCCCTTTGAAGTTAAGGCACTGCTTCTCTCTCATTGTTTACAAGATTCTTTGTCTTTAGTTTTCAGAGGTTTGACTGTGGTGTATCTTAGTGTGAATTTGAGTTATCTTGTTTTGGAGTTTTCTCAATTTCTTGAATCTGTGGATTTGTATCTTGTCCAAATTTGAGAAATTTCCAACCTCTAGTATGTATGTATGTATGTATGTACGTGTGTATGTATGGATTTATTTATTTATTACCCCTGCTCTCTTTCTTTTCTTCCAGGACACTGATGACATGAATGTTAAATCTTTTGTTCTGGTCTTACTGACCCCGAGGATCTTTTCTTATTTATTTATTTATTTGCATTTCCCAGGATATACCTCTGTTTTTCAGTTTGGGTAATTTCTATTGCTTCATCCTCCAGTTCACTGATTCTTTTGTCCTCTCCACTCTTCTGTCAAGCTCATCCACTGAGTTTTTATTTCAGACATCATATTTTTCGGTTCTAAAATTTCCATTGGATTCTTCATATTTTGTATTTATTTCCTGAGATTTTCTATTACTTTGCTGAGATTTTCCATATTCTCATTTGTTTTAAATATGTTCCAAATTGCTCCTTTGAGCATTTTTATGAAGACTGCCATACAATTGTCAGAAAATTCTTATATCCTGTCATCTGAGTGAGGGTATTCATTGATTTTATTTTTTCATTCAGTTTGAGATCTTCCTGGTTACTTGCATGATGAGTGATTTGTATTGAAACCTAGACAATTGAATATTATAAGACTCTGGATCTTATTGAAGCCTTCTGTTTTGTCTGGCTTCCACTGACACCTTTCTGGTAGGAGAATAGTTACTGAAGGATATCTTTCAGTAGGGTAGGGCCACTGGCCTCATTACCATGTTTCCCACTTGACCTCTTTTGATATCCAAGGGGGATTCCTCATTATTGCTGGCCAAAGGTGAGTGTTCAACTCTCTACTAGGGCTCACTGATATCTCCCTGGTTAGGTGGAATAAGAGTGTCTCATTACTGTTTCCCAGGTAGCCTCCATTGGTACCATAGGAAGAGTGGCCCCACACTGCCACAGTGAAAGGAATGATTCTTCAGTAAGCCTCCTCTAACAGCACTCCTGTTTGGGGGAACAGTGATGGCACCTCATTACTGCTGAGTGGGGAGGCAGGGCTAGGCTTCTTTCTGGTCTCCACTGATATTGAAATAGGGTACTAATTACCACCTGGCAGGATGAAAGTCCAGCTTCCCTACTTATCTTTTGCTAACATCACTGAGAGGGAGTTGGGGAGTTAAGGGTATAGTGTTAGGGGGTCTTGCTACAGCCTGGTGAGGCTGGAGTCTAAGCTTTCCACTGGATCTTTACAGTAAGAGTGGGAGTGGAATCATAGTTTTCCTTTAGGTGTTTGGCTAAAGTAGAGCAGTTATTATCTAAAAGTTCGCTATCTTCCTAGGCTATTCATTTCCTACAACTTTAGCCAGAGGGAGCAGACTTTTGTTGTGGCTTTATTTATTTATTTATTTATTTGGTCTGTGCCTGTTGGCATTTCTAGGTTGCCAGCTTTTCAGCTCCAAGTCTGGGGGATATATGAGTTGAAAACTCCCCAATGTTTTCTTCCATAGGTCCTAATCAATGTTCCTAGATCATCTGCCTTCTTCTCTCCCATTTTAGAGTCTTCTTAAACTTTTTTGATATATTTTCTCCAGGGTTTTGTTGTCGTTGTTGTATTTTTCACTTGTTCCTCCAGGGAAGCACAGGGGAAAATATACCTACTTCATCTTCCCCTAAGTGGAGTCACTCATTTGGTTTTGTTTATTTATTTTGGAATTATTCTCAATTTTTTGTGAAAAATAATGTGTTCCAGCAGTAGTATTTTTTTTCTAGGCTTAAAAGAACTACATGGTACTTCGTTTGAAAGCTATAAGTAGAAGAATGAAACTCGACCATTCTCTTACACCGTACACAAAGATAAACTCAAAATGGATAAAAGACCTCAACGTGAGACAGGAATCCATCAGAATCCTAGAGGAGAACATAGGCAGTAATCTCTTCGATATCAGCCACAGCAACTTCTTTCAAGATATGTCTCCAAAGGCAAAGGAAACAAAAGCGAAAATAAACTTCTGGGACTTCATCAAAATAAAAAGCTTCTGCACAGCAAAGGAAACAGTCAAAAAAACAAAGAGGCAACCCATGGAATGGGAGAAGATATTTGCAAATGACAGTACAGACAAAAGGTTGATATCCAGGATCTATAATGAACTCCTCAAACACAACACACACGAAACAGGCAAACATATCAAAAAATGGGCAGAAGATATGAACAGACACTTCTCCAGTCAAGACATATAAATAGCTATTAGACACATGAAAAAATGTTCATCATCACTAGCCATCAGGGAGATTCAAATTAAAACCACATTGAGATATCACCTTACACCAGTTAGAATGGCCAAAATTAACAAAACAGGAAACAACATGTGTTGGAGAGGATGTGGAGAAAGGAGAACCCTCTTACACTGTTGGTGGGAATGCAAGTTGGTGCAGCCTCTTTGGAGAACAGTGTGGAGATTCCTCAAGAAATTAAAAATAGAACTTCCCTATGACCCTGCCATTGCACTCCTGGGTATTTACCCCAAAGATACAGATGTTGTGAAAAGAAGCGCCATCTGTACCCCAATGTTTATAGCAGCAATGGCCACGGTCGCCAAACTATGGAAAGAACCAAGATGCCCTTCAACGGACGAATGGATAAGGAAGATGTGGTTCATATACACTATGGAGTATTATGCCTCCATCAGAAAGGACGAATACCCAACTTTTGTACCAACATGGACAGGACTGGAAGAGATTATGCTGAGTGAAATACGTCAAGCAGAGAGAGTCAATTACCATATGGTTTCACTTATTTGTGGAGCATAACAAATAGCATGGAGGACAGGGGGTGTTAGAGAGGAGAATGGAGTTGGGAGAAATTGGAAGGGGAGGTGAACCACGAGAGACTATGGACTCCAAAAAACAATCTGAGGGGTTTGAAGTGCCGGGGTGGGGTGGGAGGTTGGGGTACCAGGTGGTGGGTATTATGGAGGGCATGGATTGCATGGAGCACTGGGTGTGGTGAAAAAATAATGAATACTGTTTTTCTGAAAATAAATAAATTTATAAAAAAAAAAAGAAAGCAGATAGTCACTTTCCAGTTTATTAAACCCTTCACATTGGGTTTTCTTAAAATGTTACATGTCTATGTTCAGAGAAATAGTTCTTTTGATGACAGTATATTCTACTAGGCAACTTAGCTGCATAATCACTCCCCCAAGAGACTGTTTGTATGACAGCTGTTGTTCTGACATGGGCTCATCCCCAGAAGTGTTGCATTCAGCAGTAGGTTCTAGATGCAATTATAGTTGATCAGGAAATACAAAAGAGATGATTGTATCAAGAAAAAATTACAATAGAGAATCATCTTCATGGGCCTTTCTAGGTGGACTGGCCACTGGCTGCTGTGTTACCTACAATGGTCAGTTGATTCTTTCCCCATTTCTTCCAACCACAGATCTTCTCAGCCCAAACCTGTTCTATTTCCACCCAGTTTTCACTAAGAGGATTATGTACTGGTTAAATTTAAGAGTCAGATTCAAACTCGACTCCCACTCTTGCAACTGGATATATACTAGACCCTGTGATTTGGCACCTATAGGATGGGGGGGGAGATGGGAAGGGAGAGGAAGGAAAGAGAAGGGGGGGGGAAGAAGAGAGGAGAGGAGAGGAGAAAAAGAGAAGAAAAGGAAAAGGAGAGAGAGGTATGGCTTCTCCCCAACAAAGGATGCTGAGTAGCTCAGCTGGAAAGACCATTACACTAGCTCACAAGGGAGAGTGTTAGTCCAAGTCTGAGGTGCAGAGCAGGCAGGTTGAGGACCAAATTAGTTGATAGAAAGTTTTCCCAGGGTGGGACTAGTAAGCAGCAAAGGTGCTAAGGACACCATCAAGATGACAGTGGACATGGAAGGAATGAAAACCAGTTCAGGAACTAGACTTAAAAACATGATTCAGTCAATGTGGCATCCCTCTTATGCTAAGCTTGATGTGTGTTGTGAGGGGAAGCAGCGCTTGTAAGAGTCCACATTTTTCAGTAGTGACAAAGAAGAAAGGTGAAGAGCTGCAGCAGGTCAGCAAGTCCTGTGCTAATGAGATCTGTGTCAAGAAGGGTCAAATATAGAGCTTTCCCTAGAAATAAAATAGAGCTAAAATAAAGGCAAGCAAAGGGATACAGTATAGATTTTATTCTCTAAGTTCAGGAAAGCAATATAGGAAGGGAAAGTGTCAACCTACATTGCTTTCTTTGGACCTCCATAACATTATCTCTCTTAATAGGATGATATTATCCAGCCTTTTTTCCAAACAACTTCCCAATGGTGAGTTTTAGACCATTCTTTCAGGGACAATGTCCCAAAGACCTCCCCAGACATTACATGAGATCATGGAAAAGGGAGCTGGTGAGTATAGAACAGCTATTAGGGAGACAACCTGTAGAGTCAGTTGTTGGGGCAATTGGGCCATTTCTTCAATTTATTTCCCTCATAGAGGCAAAACCACACCATTTGAAAGGCATTTCAGGAGACATGATGTGTGTTGATGAGATCACAGATAATGCTGATGTTCTAATTCAGGGCCAAGCAATTCCATTTTAAAATCCAGTTCTGATTCTCTAAAAAAGAATATTTCCTAAGTTACATGTAAAAGAGTCATTAAAACATGCAACTTGCTTTTATTTCTATGTTTAGCCTGTACTTCATCAAACCCCACCCTCTGGGCTGGGAGCCCACAGATAGCTCATAACACTAAAGTGTGAAATAATTTGGATGTATTTGTTTATTTCTTTGCCTCTCCCATACTTTTACTGTAAGACTCGTCCATCTTTTTCTCCATTCTTTCTGAGGCACACAGCAACAAACCTGGGTGGTCATTCAATAACAAGATGCCAAATGAAAAAGTGAGTGAGTGAAAATCTTGGATGCAAAAACTATGAGGTAACTCTTCGGAATAGGAAAGGTACCGAATACTATCAATGTCTTTGGCAAATTTTTGTTTAAGATTTTTTTAAAGATTTTATTTATTTATTTGACAGAGATAAGTAGGCAGAGATGCAGGCAGAGAGAGAGGAAGGGAAGCAGGCTCCCTGCCAAGCAGAGAGCCCGATGCGGGGTTCAATCCCAGGACCCTGGGATCATGACCTGAGCCTAAGGCAGAGGCTTTAACCCCCTGAGCCACACAGGCGTTTTTAATCTTGTCTCTGTGGGTTCTGCTGAGGAGTTCCCTGATACCCAGTAGGGAACACTATGGGAGAAGAGTCAACAAAGCCACCCTCTGCACTGAGTTCCATAAGTGTTTGCAGGTAGAGTTTGGACATAGCAAAAACAGTTGCTTTCTTACCAGTTACAAGAAGCAGAGAGTGAATTATAATTTCTTTTGTGTTCTAGGACCCTGGCTGAAGGTAAGAGGAAAAGGGATTTGTCTTTCCAACTCTCCAGGGATCTCAGACTCTTCAGTTTTTACTGCTGTGTGCTGCTTTCCCAGAGCTGACTCGGAGGGAACCCCATCCTGGAATACGTAGGCACCAACTGCATAAACACTGCCTCTGCTTTCGGGTAGTGGCTTATTTGGACCATGGAATAGCAATGTATGTCCACTGGTCCTTTACCACTAAGAGGAAGAGAGAAGGAAAAAAGAATCAACAAAGAGTGGGAAGGAGTGGGTAGAGAAACCAAGTATATGTCAGAATCATTTAAAAGAATGACAGCTAAGGTGGGAAAATGATGGTGTCTCTGGAAAGTGAGACGGGGTGCTGGAAAGTTCACGTCAATAAACCCCATCTCTGCCACTATTGTTTCTCCAACTTCCCTCCTGTGGGTGCTTTTCTTGGCTGGGGCTCCCTGAAACAAGTCCTGGGGAGCCTGAGGGGTGACAATAAAGCTGAGGAAGGGAGAAAACTGGGAGGAACTCTGAGAGCTTCTTCCCCAACACTCCTCTTCATTTCTCTTGTCATCTAGTTTTAGAAATAAAAAGCAATCTTGGAAAGAGTTTCTGACTGCAGCCTTCCAAGGTTCCCGCCAGCCATTTCTTCTCTTTGCTCAAACCATCAAATCCTGTAAGGTTCTTACGAACTTTCTAGCAGAGGCCCTGCTCAGATGATGACTCATTATAAGGGGAATGGAAAACATTATGAAAGGATTTTCAGTTAATGGGTAAAATGTGTAGGACGGCTCCTATTCAAACCCTTGCTGCCTTAGAGGGCCCTTCCTCCAGCCCTCAGTCTCTAGCTTAGTTTGAAAGGATGTCTTGCTTGTCCAGGGAGTAAGCACTCTTCTGGAAGAGCAGAATACCCAAGGCTAGACCTATAGACAGGCAAAGAGAAGACCAGAAGAGAAGGCCACGGGTGCTGGCAAACCTGTACTAGGATGGAGAAGCTTGTCTCTAGGTCACTAGTTCAAACCCCAGCTGAACTGGGGACAGGGAGAGGAAGAGTGTTAACCGGAGATGGTTGGTTGCCATTGAGTTCCAACTGTCAGGACACTCACACCAGTAATGAATCAGCCATTTGGCAAAAGGCAAAATGGGGCCAATCCCTCCAGCATGAAGATATTCCTTTCCTGCAGCTGAAGGAAGAATTTAGGGCCATTCCTTGGACAACTTCTCTTTTCTGCCTATATCCTTTCCCTAGGTGATCTCATTCGGCCTGTGGCTTTAGACACCAACACCCAAAGTTACATCTTCAGTCCCAACTTCTCCTTTGAGTTCCAGCCTTGTTATCTCCAACAGCACAGCCTTATAATCTCCTCTTGGATGTCTGGTAGATACCTTAAACTAAACATGCTCAAACAGCATTTCGGAACCTTCTACCTACATCTGTTCCACCCACATGTCAGTTGAAAAGAACTCTGTTCTTCCAAGTGCTCAGGGGAAAAACCCCAACTCCCTCTGTCTCACAACCCAAATGGTAAACCCTTTTGATCTCTCCCATAAAATATATCCAGTTCTCACTGTCTTCACTGCTGGTCCAAGGCACTATGACTGCTCACCTGTGTCCCACTGCAATGACTTGTTTTGCCTTTCCCCCTCATCTGTCTATTCCCTCCCAGCACCCTGCGTGACTCTTAGAATTTAAGTCAGATCAGGTCATTCTTTCCACTCAAAACCCTCCAGGAGCTCCCATCTTACTCAAAGGAGAAGCCCAAAACCCTTAGACTGCCCTAGGAGGCCTCACAATCTTAGACTCCCATCTCTGCTCTGGTCTTTGCTCACTCCCCTCCTGCCCCACTGGCCTCCCGACTGTTCCTCCTATCTGCACAGGCTCCCTCTGCACAGGCCACCTTTCTCCCAGACACCCACACAGCCACTGGTCCTCTCCTTTGGGTAAGAACTTCCCTGACCACCCTCCACACACAGCAAAACCTTACTCCAGACACCCACTATCCCACACCCCCTTTCTTGTTTTCTGCATGGCATTTGCTCGTTTTTGTGTGTATTTTCTACCTCTACCAGAATAGACCCTTTCCTCTTTTGTTCACTGCTGTATCTACAGTGCCTAGAATAATATCTGAGTTGCAGTAGGTGCTTCATAAATATTGCCAAGTGAATGAATGCATGCATTTCTGATCCACATTCACCCTCTGATCGCAGGATGAGTACTGTTCCTGGACCCAGCATTTTAGCATTCTTACCCTTAAAGTGAGGGAGGGCGATGTTTGGTGATTTCATTTGAAGGTAGTGTTTTTTAAAGACCTTACAAAGACATTGCACTTAAAAAAGAATCTGTGAAAATCCATTCAATTTTTTCCATTGTGACTGACTCATCTGGTGAGAACAAGAAGTCCACGAGGTGGGGAATGTGGATGGGGGAGTGATGGCGGAAACAAGGAGGGGAGGAACATTTTGTCATTTATTGAAATGAGTGTTGCCCCTCACATTTCATTTCTTTAAATAAACCATCTCTTCTAAGTAGAGCATCCATACAGAAAAGCATGCAAACTTTAAGTAAGCTATTGAGTTATTGCAAAAAGAACACACCCATGTACCCACCTTCCAGGTCAAGAAATAGAACATTACCAGCACCCAGAGTTCACCTCACACCCCTTTCCATTACTGCCTTCTTTAAAAGGATCACTATTCTGATAACACCATAGAGGAATTCTACTAGGTTTTGAAGTTCATATATTATGAATAACGTTTCAAAGAACGTTTTTGTTCAGGTCTTTGATAAGCTCTCATTTCTGCCAGATAAATATCCGGGAATAGATTTGACAGGTTTTGTACACATTATGTTTACATTTAGCAGATATGTCAAACTTTTCCCTAAATGACTGAATCATTTTAAATTCCCACTGGCAAAGTTTGTTTTCTAGTTGACCCATATCCTCCCCTACACTTGGCATTGTTCATCATTTTAATTACTTTCACTCTCGTGGGTGTTTAATGATCTCTCAATATAATTTTCAGTTGTGTTTCCCTGATGACAAGTGGAGCACCATTTCCCATGTGCACCGGCTAGTCTATTTTTGTGAGGAACATACTCATGTCTTTCTTTCGTTTATTTTCAAATGAGCTATCTTTCATTTCTTTTGTAGGAGTTCTTTACATACTCTAAATTTGAGCCTTTTATTAGTAATCAGAATATTTTTCTCACTCTGTAACTTGACTTTTTAATCTTTATTACCTTCTTTAAAGCATCTTTGGATGAACTAAGATTTTTAACTTTAATAAAGTTCAATATAGAAATACTCCTCTTTATGGTGAGTACTTTTCTGTGTCCTATTTATGGGTATTTAAGAGCTATACTCCTATGTTATTCACCAGAAGCTTTCATATACAATCGACATACCACAAAGGGTTGATTTTTCCCTAGTATGAGGCAGAAGTTGAGTTTTTTGTTTTAAAGATTTTATTTATTTATTTGACAGACAGAGATCACAAGTAGGCAGAGAGGCAGGCAGAAAGAGAGGAAGGGAAGCAGCCTCCCCACTGAGCAGAGAGCCTGATGCGGGGCTCGATCCCAGGACCCCGAGATCATGACCTGAGCTGAAGGCAGAGGATTTAACCCACTGAGCCACCCAGGTGCCCCCAGAAGTTGAGTTTTATTCTTATTTCTCCATTTGGATATCCATTGGATGTAGGACCATTTATTGATAAGACTGTCCTCCCTCCACTGCTCCGAAGTGCTACTTATTTCATAAATCAAGTGCCTGTATGTGCATGGCTATGTTTCTAGACTCTGCTCCGCCCACTTGTCTATTGTTGTGCCAATGCCATACTGTCTTCAGTACCATCACTTTATTCAAAATCTTGGTATTTAGCTAAGTCCTCCAACTTTGCTCTTCTTTGAGGTGGTCTTGCCTATTCTTGGCTCTTTGTACCCCTACTTTAATTTTACATGAGATAGAAAACATTTTTTTTTTATTTTTTAGAGAGAGAGAGAGAGAGAGATCACAAGCAGGCAGAGAGGCAGGCAGAGAGACGGGGAAGCAGGCTCACCACTGAGCAGAGAGCCTGATGTGGGTCTCGATCCCAGGACCCCGAGATCATGACCTGAGCCGAAGACAGAGGTTTAACCCACTGAACCACCCAGGCGCCCCGATAGAAAACATTTTTTAAAGTAAAATGTCTTTCCATTTTGGTGGAGCCTCCCATAGCCCAAGCTACCAGCTCTAAGCTGCCATCCTAAAATCTGTTGCACACTTCATTCCACAAGTTGCTTCTAGTGTGATCTTCACTGCCATGCCAGGCACAGCCTGATCCATCCTTACTTCTCCTCCTCCCCCCCTCTTTTTTTTATCCAAATGGCACTTTCTTGTGTGTCTAGGGAGCAGTGCAGCACACTGTTCTGCAAGTTTCTGCTATTAATACTACTCTATTACTTCTAATAATAAATGTTCTTCCTATTACGTCAGGCACTGTGCTAAGTGCTTTGCATGCATCATCTTAGTCAATCCTTCCTCTCACCATCATCTCAAGGATTCTACTTCTCCCACTTACTGTTCCTTCTCTTTCAGCTTCAGTGTCTCCACAGGACATAGTTTTCTGAGCTAGAAGGAATCCAAGAGATATTTAACTTGACAAACGAGAAATTAATGCCCAGGGAGGGAACAGACTTGCCCTAGGGCCTTCTTAGCTGGCCAATGGCAGTGAAAGGACTAGAACTTAGGTCTCTCGCATCCCAGTCACAATGCTTCTCCCACACCCACATGTTCCAGCTCAAGCGCCCAACAAGAAGACTGCCGGACTGTTAACCACTTTACTTCTTCCCCATTTCCATTTAAATTTCTTCAAAGACTTGTCTATTTCCACTTCCTCATCTCCCTCTGTCTCCTCAACCCACTCCAGTCCTACTTCCTCACAGAAACTGCTCTCCTCAAGCCACCTGCCACTTCTATGGCTCCTAACCCGATGGTCTCCTCTCTCACACACACTACTAGACCTCTCAGCTAGTTTTGACCCACCCAATTATTTTCATTTTTCTTTCGACGTTCTCCCCTTTTGCTTTGGTTTGCCACATCTCTTCAGATTTTCATCTACCTCATTGACTATCCTTTCTCAGTTCTCCTCAGCTGGAGCACCCCACCACCACCCCCTGCTGAACATTAGGCTTTAGAGTACCTCAGGTTTGCTCTTGACACATACTTCTATCCAAACACTCTCTCAATGTGACTGCATTACTCCTATGCTCCCAAATGCTATGTACTTCTGATGTTTTCCAAGTTAGTCATTCCAATCGTAACTTCCTTCCTGAGTTCTAGACTTTTAACTTCTTAGCTGACATCTCCACTTGGATGCTGTCTTTTTTTTTTTTTTTTTCTAAGTGTGCATTTCTTTTTTTTTTTTTTCTTTTTTTTCCAATTTATTTATTTTCAGAAAAACAGTATTCATTATTTTTTCACCACAACCCAGTGCTCCATGCAAGCTGTGCCCTCTATAATACTGCCTGATATCTTTTTTTTTCCCCCAATTTATTTATTTTCAGAAAAACAGTATTCATTATTTTTTCACCACACCCAGTGCTCCATGCAAGCTGTGCCCTCTATAATACCCACCACCTGGTACCCCAACCTCCCACCCCCCCGCCACTTCAAACCCCTCAGACTGTTTTTCAGAGTCCATAGTCTCTCATGGTTCACCTCCCCTTCCAATTTACCCAAATTCCCTACTACTCTCTAACGCCCCTTGTCCTCCATGCTATTGGTTATGCTCCACAAATGAGTGAAACCATATGATAATTGACTCTCTCTGCTTGACTGATTTCACTCAGCATAATCTCTTCCAGTCCCATCCATGTTGCTACAAAAGTTGGATATTCGTCCTTTCTGATGGAGGCATAATACTCCATAGTGTATATGGACCACATCTTCCTTATCCATTCATCCGTTGAAGGGCATCTTGGTTCTTTCCATAGTTTGGCGACTGTGGCCATTGCTGCTATAAACATTGGGGTACAGATGGCCCTTCTTTTCACGACATCTGTATCTTTGGGGTAAATACCCAGGAGTGCAATTGCAGGGTCGTAGGGAAGCTCTATTTTTAATTTCTTGAGGAATCTCCACACTGTTCTCCAAAGAGGCTGCACCAACTTGCATTCCCACCAACAGTGTAAGAGGGTTCCCCTTTCTCCACATCCTCTCCAACACATGTTGTTTCCTGTTTTGTTAATTTTGGCCATTCTAACTGGTGTAAGGTGATATCTCAATGTGGTTTTAATTTGAATCTCCCTGAGGGCTAATGATGATGAGCATTTTTTCATGTGTCTGATAGCCATTTGTATTTCTTGATTGGAGAAGTGTCTGTTCATATCTTCTGCCCATTTTTTGATGTGTTTGTCTGTTTCGTGTGGGTTGAGTTTGAGGAGTTCATTATAGATCCTGGATATCAACCTTTTGTCTGTACTGTCATTTGCAAATATCTTCTCCCATTCCGTGGGTTGCCTCTTTGTTTTTTTGACTGTTTCCTTTGCTGTGCAGAAGCTTTTGATTTTGAGGAAAATCCCAAGAATAGCATTGAACAGAAATATAGAGACAGTCTACAGAAAGAAAGACTTCAAAGGTAACTCGATGTCAATAAAAATGTATCTATCAATAATCACTCTCAATGTGAATGGCCTCAATGCACCCATAAAACGGCACAGGGTTGCAGATTGGATAAAACGACAGGACCCATCCATATGCTGTCTACAAGAGACCCATTTTGAACCTAAAGATACACGCAGACTGAAAGTGAAGGGGTGGAGAAGCATCTTTCATGCCAATGGGACTCAAAAGAAGGCTGGGGTAGCGATTCTCATATCAGATAAATTAGACTTCAAACTAAAGACTGTAGTCAGAGATACAGAAGGACACTACATAATCCTTAAAGGGACTATCCACCAAGATGATCTAACAATTGTAAATATCTATGCTCCCAATATGGGAGCAGCCAATTACTTAAGAAAACTGTTAATCAAGATAAAGAGTCATATTGATATGAATACACTAATCGTAGGTGATCTTAACACGCCTCTTTCAGAATTAGACAGATCATCGAAGCAGAAAATCAATAAAGAAACAAGAGCATTGAACGACACATTGGATGCTGTCTTAATTGAGTCCCTCATAAAATGGAGCCCAAGGGAAGGATTAAGATTCTGACAGTTTAATCAAGAGGTGCAAGTCCTTGGGTATTGGGTGTAGGAGAAAAAAAGGGAAAAAGGCAAAGGTGTGATATGATGTGTTGGGCTGTATTACCATCCTCACTTCCACCTCAGAATGCTGCCAACACACCCAGTAGGTCACTCAGAATTTGTGTTCACTTAGCATATGGTCCTTCTCTGGAAGAGGTGTCTGAAGATATTGTACCCTTGAGTAGTCTATAGGAGAGGGAAAAATGAAGAGTTTGACTGGTTCCTTTTTAGCTTCCATTTCCCCTAATTCATGGTTCACCTTCAGGTTGCTAGCTCCATACTTTCGATATGCATAACCTAAACCCTGGCTGGCATGCAGGAAGACACCTTGCAGGGTGATACGCCATTCAAGACTGGACATGGGTGAGAGACATAGAGCTAATGGAGCACCGGCCGGGATTAAGGAAAAGGAGGCTGCACGATGTTTGTGGCCCAATGTACCACATCAGATATACAAAGATGAGCATAACCAAACAGAATTCTTAATTTCTTTCTTCCAATCAAACCTAGTCCCTCCTTCCTCACAGGCTTTCTCCTCCCAGAAAGCATGGTGCCATTGTCTCCATTGCTAAACGTTATGAGGAATCCATCACCCAAATGACCTGTGAAGTGGTCACTTCACTTCTATTCTTGCTTCCTTTCAATGTATTTTTTACATTGCAAGAGTGACCTTTCTAGAAGTAATACAGCACTGCTCTTCTCCCCAGCTCTAGGTTCTGTTCCATCATTTAGCTCTCATAAAAACACTCACTAGGAAAGGCTTTTCCTGACTTTCCTATCAAAAGAGTCTCACTCCCTTAACACTGTCTGCATTACCCTTTCTACTGCATCTTTAGCAGCACTCCGTGAAATGATCCCCTTCTAATGGAGATCCATTCAGGTCAGACAGAGTCTAGTATCTGTCTCCCTGTATTCACAGCACCAAGTACAATCCTGAGTACATAAGAGGGACATAAATGCTCATTGAATGAATGAATGTCCTAATAAACAGTAGGTGAACTGAAGACTTCACTGTGTGACAAAGAACACATCCATCTGCCTGACTTCTCATCCAGTTAAGTCTTCTATGACTAGAAATTCCTTGAAGCAGGGAACATGGGAAAATTGAAGAGCATTATTAGGTCTTGCTAGAGTTCAAGGTGAGTCTGAGGATAGTTAACCATCTTTCTCCTGTCTCCTTTTGTTTTAAATTAAACTTTCATTTGGAGATAATCACAGATTCACATCCAGTTTTAAGAAAGGATAGAGTTCCCTTACACTCTTACTCAGTTTCTTTCAGGGGTACACCTTGCAAAAACTATAGCATAATATCGCAACCAGGATAGTGACCCTGATAAAGTCAAGGCACAGAAGATTTCCAACACTGTAAGGATTCTTTGTATTATATTTTTGTAAATATACCACTACTTGTATCTTGCTTCAACCACTTCTTTTTTTTTTTTCAAAGTCTTGAAACGACCTTTAAGATGATAATATCCAAAAAAACAACAGTGGGGATATGGTTAGATATGTAATAGAATTTTGTTTTACAAATAATACATATTGTTTTCAGTGTTTGTGTAATTTTTTAAATTTTATTTATTTTTTTCAGCGTAACAGTATTCATTGTTTTTGCACCACACCCAGTGCTCCTTGCAATCCGTGCCTTCTCTAATACCCACCACCTGGTTCCCCCAACCTCCCACCCCCCACCCCTTCAAAACGCTCAAATTGTTTTTCAGAGTCCATAGTCTCTCATGGTTCACCTCCCCTTCCAATTTCCTTCAACTCCCTTCTCCTCTCCATCTCCCCTTGTCCTCCATGCTATTTGTTATGCTCCACAAATAAGTGAAACCATATGATAATTGACCCTCTCTTCTTGACTTATTTCACTCAGCATAATCTCTTCCAGTCCTGTCCATGTTGCTACAAAAGTTGGGTATTCATCCTTTCTGATGGAGGCAACCACTTCTTTAACCCCTGGCAGCTCCTAACCTGTTCCTCATTTCTACTATTTTGTTATTTCAAGGATATTACATAAATAGAATCACACTATATGTAACTTCTGGGGATTGGATTTTTCACTCAGATGCTTCTCTGGAAACTCATCCAGGTTGTTGCTTGTGTCAATATAGGCATATCTCATTTATTATCATTAGCAATATTATTATTATTACTACAGGCTTGTGACAATCCTGCCTTGAGCCAGTCTATCGGCGCCACTGTTCCAACAGTATTTGCTCACTTCATGTCTCTGTGGCACACTGTGGTAACCCTCACACTCCTTCAATCTTTCCCATTATTGCCATATTGAATTGCTGCAGTCTCAGGGTAAAACTTGAATGGACGAGAAGTTCCTTTGTATGCATGAACAAAGAAAGTGGTCTCGAGATGGAACCCACTCCCAGGGAAGATGCTGTGGAGATTGTTGAAATGACAACACAGGATGTAGAATGTTACATAAACTCAGTTGACAAGGCAGTGGCAGAGCTTGAAAGAAGTTCATCTGTGGGGAAAATCCTATTAGACAGCATCACGTGCTAGAGAGAAATCATTTCTGAAAGGAACAGTCAATAGACGCAGTAAAATTCTTCATTATTTCCTTAAAGAAATTGCCACCTTGACCTTCAACAACCCCCATCTTGATCAGTTAGCAGCAAGGCCTCCTCCACCAGCAAAAAGATTATGACTTGCTGAAAGCTCAGATGATAAATAGCATCATTTTTAGCAATACATTATCTTGTCATTAAGGGATATAGATTGTTTTTATAGATACAATGCTACTCCACATTTAATAGACTATAGTGTACTATAAACATTACTTTTATCTGCACTGGGAAGCCAAAATATTCATTTGACTCACTTTGAGGCATGCCTGTTCTTTGTTCCTTCTTTGGTGCTAAGTAATATTCCATGGTGTGGCTACACCAAAATTTGTTTAACCATTCATACACTGTAGTACATCTGGGTGGTTTCCAATTGGGGATATGACCAATAAAAATGCTATAAACATTGGAGTACAGGTTTTTGTGTGGAAGTTAATTTGTCATTTCACGGGGATAAATGGGCAAGAGTGCAATTGCTGGGGTGCGGGGGGTATGGCAGTTGCCTATTTCTTTCTTAAGAACCTGCCAAGCTTATCAGACACATGAAAAAATGTTCATCATCACTAGCCCTTAGGGAGATTCAAATTGAGATATCACCTTACACCAGTTAGAATGGCCAAAATTAACAAAACAGGAAACATGTGTTGGAGAGGATGTGGAGAAAGGGGAACCCTCTTACACTGTTGGTGGGAATGCAAGTTGGTGCAGCCTCTTTGGAGAACAGTGTGGAGATTCCTCAAGAAATTAAAAATAGAACTTTCCTATGACCCTGCCATTGCACTCCTGGGTATTTACCCCAAAGATGGAGATGTAGTGAAAAGAAGGGCCATCTGTACCCCAATGTTTATAGCAGCAATGGCCACGGTCGCCAAACTATGGAAAGAACCAAGATACCCTTCAATGGACGAATGGATAAGGAAGATGTGGTCCATATACACTGTGGAGTATTATGCCTCCATCAGAAAGGACGAATTCACCCAACTTTTGTATCAACATGGATGGGACTGGAAGAGATTATGCTGAGTGAAATAAGTCAAGCAGAGAGAGTCAATTATCATACGGTTTCACTTATTTGTGGAGCATAACAAATATCATGAAGGACAAGGGGTGTTAGAGAGGAGAAGGGAGTTGGGGTAAATTGGAAGGGGAGGTGAATCATGAGAGACTATGGACAATACAATCTCTGGACTATGGACAAAAACAATCTGAGAGGTGGCGGGGGTGTGGGAGGTTGGGGTACCAGGTGGTGGGTATTATAGAGGGCTTGCATGGAACACTGGGTGTGATGAAAAAAATAATGAATACTGTTTTTCTGAAAATAAATAAATCAATTTAATAAAAAAAAAATAACCTGCCAAGCTGCCTTCCAGAGTGGCCATACCATTAGACACTCCACCAGCAGTGTATGAGTGATCTCATTTCTCCACATTCTCACTGCACTTGGGAAAATCAAGGGGGTACTCCTTAGATTCTGCTGGAGTCTGCAGATTCACTAGCTCACTTTTTTCCTGTCCTATTCTTCTAAAAATGTTCTGTCCCAAGTTTGGCTCAGTTGGAGATTAATAATAAAAGCCTACTGTCATCTAGATAGAACAGCCTACCAAGCATATTCCTTTAAGAGAGGCTGACAAGAGGGACGCCTGGGTGGCTCAGTTGGTTAAGCAGCTGCCTTCGGCTCAGGTCATGATCCCGGCGTCCTGGGATCGAGTCCCACATCGGGCTCCTTGCTCGGCGGGGAGCCTGCTTCTCCCTCTGCCTCTGTCTGCCTGTGCTCGCACTCTCTCTCCCTCTCTCTCTGACAAATAAATAAATTAAATCTCTAAAAAAAAAAAAAAAGAGAGAGAGGCTGACAAGAAAGGAAACTTTCATGTTTCCTGGCCTCTCCACTCCATTTTAAACAGCATCAGAAATTATGACTATCGCTTGAGGCTTTGGAGGAGTAGTCTTGGGGCCGGATTTCCATCAGGAACTTGATAAGCCATAGGAAATCATGCACTCAGGCCAAATCAAGTGGGTAGAGGACGCCTTGCCAAGTCCTGTCTAGATTCCGGGTAGAGAGGTCTGTGGACGGCAACAGCATGGTACCCCGCCTGAGCCCACGGGGATGAAAGGCTGCTTCTAAGGAGGGGAAAACTGCGCCCTCCTAGTTGGGACTGGGGCCATGCTGGGATTTTCTCTTTGCCGGCCTGCCAAGACAAAACAGAAGGACAAAAGTCTGCTGTCTGCTCCTATCACGACTGCCTACACTGTCATACTCCGGGTTTCTCAGAGACCCAGCACCCCTTCGCCCTGCCTTGCCTTGCCTTGCCCTCGCCTTCTCAAAGTCATCTGTTTTACCACCTTAACTTTTTGTATTTTATTCAGCACATACTTATATAGTGGTTCTTATTTTTCAGGCATGGTTTTGTGTATCTTAGCTCCTTTAAAACTCTTAACAACTCCCTACGGTAGGAATCATTAATGTCCCAATTTCACAGATGAGGGAACTTAGAAACAAAGAAGTCCGGTAACTTGCCCAAGATCACAAAGCTCGTAAGTGACAAAAGTGAGATTTGAACCCAGGCACTCTGGTTCCAGAATCTATGTTCTTAATCACCATATTATGATGACTGTCTATTATTGACAAATATGCTTTGAATAATTCTCTTTTTCAAGGCCATTGGTATTTCCGTGAAGGATGGGCTGCCTGGCAGGCTCAGTCCATATAGCATGTGACTCTTGATCTAAGGGTCATGAGTTCAAGTACCACATTGGGCATAGAGCATTCTTAAAAAAAAGATTACAAAATAATAATAAATAATAATAAATTAGGTTGGGTATATCAGTAAGGAAAAAAACCTTCTGCCAAAGGAATGAAATATTTAGATGTGGGGCTTCAGACAGTGAGTAAAGGAGACATCTGGGGGCACCACTGCTTTCCAGGTGCTCTTTATCCAGATCATTACCTGTCACCCAGGCTAAGGCATGTACAGGATCCCCACAAGGAAGACTATATTGCATATTGCAGCATGTTCTTGTAGAGGTTACTTCAAAGAACTACAACTAACATATATGTGGCGTTACTATATGCCAGAAACTGGGCTAGGAGCCGTACCCATATTGTATCAACAGCTGTGTGGGACAGAGGATACTCATTCCCTTTTTAGAGATGAGAAAATTGAAGCATCCAGTGGTGAGTGGCTGAGGAGTTTGCTGGAAGTCCCACAAAGTTGCAAAGGGCAGTCCTAGCTAGGTCTGTCTGCACCCAGTCCTAGTTCTGTCCGGTCTCCTCTTGCTATACACAAATGACTAAAAAGTTAAAGCTACTACTTTTGTGTTATTTTTGGCCACTGTGTCAATTCTGGCAACTGTAGGTAAGAATAAAACCTTCCATTTCCCTGCCCATGAATCAGTTACTCCCCCAGGTTTTCACATCATAGAATACGGCACGGCCATTAGCCTACACACTCAGATAGGAAACCCAGCACTTGGCCTTTGTGACTCCCTTGTCCTACTTTCTGTCAATTCTATCTCCAAAGTGCATCCTGAGTCCATCCACTCGAGTCCAGGTTACCACCATCCATTTCCTCGACAGCGCCTTCTGAGCACGTCACCTGCAATCTACTCCCACGGCGAAAATGTACATGGTCTTCTTGCAATAAGGATTTGCTCTTCTCCCTCTCTTGCTGCTTATGCTTTCCACTGGATTTGACACCGTGTTCCTGCTCTCTAACCCGCAGCCACAGCAGAAGAGGCCATATTCCTCCATACTTGGGGCCCGTCACCCATGCCAGGATGGTCTCCTCCCACTCTTCCTGTGGCTGCCACCTCCCCAGAATGTCCCATGGGATCTGCATTAGACATCCTCCCTCTGCTAAGATTAAACATATCAGTCCATCCACCCGAAGACTCAGACCAGCACCTGGCATAGAGTAAGCACTCTGTTAACAGTAGTTCTTGTTACTGCTTTGATCGCTGTTCTAGCAGACATTCTAAAATGCAGGCATAGGTGATTGGCTAAATGAAGTAGGAAAGAGGAATGACCTCACCATCTGGGCCCCAGGAGCTCCTAGGAGAGGAAGGTCAGATGTTTTTAGAGGAAAAAGAATGTGGGCTTGTAAATTCTTTTCTCTGCCTTAAAAATGAGTTATTACTGCTATTGCCACATACACAATTGCTTTGTGCCTAACGGAAATGGTAAAAACAATAGCACCGTAAACTGTTTTGAGAAAATACAAGAGTGCTTAGTATATTGTTAAAGGCAATATCTAGACTTGTCTGATTTTCTTACTCGATCTCACCCCAGCTCTTAAAGTCCCGCATCACATGTTTTTCTATGACTTAGTAAGAAGTACCTAAAACACAGGTTGTCCTCCTTTTGATTTTCTGGCATGCCTGCTAACAATCCCAGAAATAACTACCAGACACCTGAGAAGAGGGAAAAGAGTGAAGAAAAATTGGGTTGAAACACCCTATGAAATGCATCATTAGACTTTGTTCAATTAAGAACTGCTTTTTACCGGTGAGAGCAGGGGACAGTGCGGAGACCTCACACCCAGCAGGTGGCTTGGCCAGACTCTGCTTCGACAGACGGTGCTCTGGTTTATGCACAAAGAGTTCTGTCACAGCGTTCCCTGTAATACTTCATGTCCACGGCCGGGCCTGCTTCCACAGGGCATGGATCAGCCATTTGACAGAATATTATAAAGCCATGTCAGTGACACGGGTGAAGAAATTCCAAAACACGGGGAATGCCTCACATTACAATTAAGCGCATAAAGGACACACAGGAACGGCGTGCATGAAGACCTGTCATCATGGTAGCTGTCCCTGTGACACTTTTACTTCATCTGGGGCACCCCTGTTCCCTCTGTGCGAGCAGATAGGACAGGAAAGGAGTCACGGTCGGCACCACGCCATTGACCTTCCTCCTCATCTAAAAGCCAGGATTGGAGACATGGTGAAATATTAACATAGCACATTAGTGCTATATTAGTTGCAGACTTGTTCTTCTTTGTTCCTCTGTATTTTTCAAATGTTCTAACACTTTTTTAAAAAAAAGCACTTTTTTCTCTTTTAGTTTCCCTGGAAACTTCCAAAAGGCAGCAGCTGTGGTCTCACATCATACCCTCTCCCCCGCTCCCCCAAGTGTGTAAATAAAGTAACATCTCTATGTCTTTAATTTATAACAGGCTAAACTTTCCCCTGTAAGCTGATACTCTGACCAGAAGTCTGTGGGTGGGACGGGTGGGGTGTGTGTGTGTGTGTGTGTGTGTGTGTGTGTGTGTTTGCCGTCGTAGCTTCTTTTGGCTGATAAACTAGCACTTAAGTGTTTCCCTTTTCCAAACCCCCAAATGACAAGTGTCTTTGTGGTGAGGTGGCAGCCCAACCGTCATTGCCAACATGAGCGGTCCTGGTGACACTTATTTTTAGTTTGCTGTTTTAAACAACGGTTAGGTGGCACAGCCAGGGCCCTCAAGGCCCAAACTTCTATGATCCAGAGCGGGGAGCTATTAAAGAGAAAACAAGGCAAGGTGGGTAGCCCTCTTCAGGAAGGGCTGAGCATTGGCTCTCTAGGAGGACTGGAGAGACAAGGCAGAGATCTTGTCTTGGGTGAGAAGACTGTCATCTACTTTTTACATGGGCGAGTTTTATCAAGGATGCTATGAAACAGAAACACATTGACTCTGTTTGGATGAAGGCAAATCTAGGCAGCCTCGGGGAACTAATTACAGTGACGAGGCTGATGAGACAAAGCAGAGACTGTAGTAGACATCTGCTCTGTGGCCTGTTCAACATTCTGTTCACTCTCCTGACAAAGCCCAAAGCAAGGTGTCTCATCGCCTGCGGGCCAAGTAGTTGGCATGGCATCAAGCGAGACCAATTAACTCCCTCCAGGGAAGAGGACATAAGGGACCTCTGGCTAATGGGGAGTCCATTCATTTCTCCAACCTAAGTTTCCCAGCTTCCTGTCCTGTATGAAGCCAGAGTTCTCAGCTTTTTCTTTGACTCTGTGGCCTTCTGACATGTATGTGTATGTGTGTTATGATATGTATGTGTGCGTGTGGTATGATATGTATGTGTGGTATGATATATATGTGTGTGTATCTTTTAATTTATTTTTGATTAAATTAGCCAAAGTTGGTTTTTCTATGCTTGGAACAAAAGAACTCTCCCTCAGATGAGAACTTCAAATATTTTACTATATATGCAAATCTCTGTCTGGCTCTGGACAGTTCAATTTCCTCCCTCCACGTCCTCCACCCCAACACCCCACCCAAATAATCTCAATTTATGGGAAAATGAATCCTCTCCCTTAAACAGGAGCTGTGACATGCTGGGTTTTATGAAGGCATCGGTGATTTTTTCCCCCTTCCTTTTTCTACAAATGCAAGCTTCCTGCTATTTCCTAACCAGGGGCAGCCCAGCAACTCATCTCAAAAGGATTGTTCAGATAGGAGAGGGTAGGAGGGTCTGCACATCCCCTGGGTCTCTCATATTGCTGCTGTAGGACCTGGCTTTGCTTGTCCTATGGTCCTTGAGCTGGAAAGCAGGTTCTGGCATTGGCCTCAGCGGTTAACCACCTCTAGCAGAAGCACTTTGGACTCCAGGAGAGAGGTGGTGAACATCAAAAGGCAGTGCTCTCAGCCACATGGGGTTCGGTCACAGGCAAAGCAGAAAGAACTAGCCCCACACATCCCAAGAGAATCTGGCTCCTCCATCACCGTATAGGCAGAGGCAACATTCACATAAGTGGTGTGGGATGAACAACGACCCCCTCCCACTGCCATGGCTACTGCTGCTATTCCTGTGCCCAGCCTGGACAAGATCTCCCACCCCCACAGGATATATTCATGTTTCAAGCCATCTCTTATTCCTTAGATGCATCTCAAAATCCCATAAGGTAGGAAAAGCCAGCAACCTTGGTCCCATTTTATGGATATGGAAACTGAAGTATGGAATGTGCTGGTATGTCACGTTCAATCTTGTAGGATTATTACTGACAGTAACAACAACGGTCATAGGTGTTGAGTATCAGACTTCTCTCCCAGAATCTCTTTACAGCACAACAGAAACAAGAGCAGCTCATATTTACCCAGTGCTCCCTATGGGCTTCAAATTTATTGAAGTAGATGCAACTGTCCTTATTTTCAAGATAAAGGAAGTGGGGCTCAGGAAGATTAAGTAATCTGCCTACAACCACATAGTTGGTAAGCAGTTGAGTCAGCCTAGGGACTCAGGCAGTCTGACTCCAAAGTCACGCCCTGGACTAGAAAGTCACATGCCTGTTAGTCCATTTTTAAAGGAAAAAAAAAATCTAATAGAGTCAATTGGCCAGACCCTTAGGCTTTGTTCTGTTCTAATCTGACCCCCATTTGTAATACTTTTTATAAAGTCTGAGAGTAAACATCCCATATCCACTATGGGCAGAAGTGGTTCTTCACAAATATTTTTAGCTCAGAGTGAAAAGGTGCAAGAACTTAAAGGAGATGTTCGAGTCCATCCCCTAGACCCAGATGGCTTACAGGATTTGGGTAAACACTCAGCTCAAAAATGCTAACAAATTTCTCAGCCTTGGCTGTTGACCTCAGCCTGTGTGTGCCAGGCCAACAGAAGTAGTAGCCTGGAAAACGTCAAAGATCTAATCAGTTCGTGCTGAAACTAAACTTGACTTCCTTCTGCAGTGTGTGTCTCTGCCATGTCAGTCTGCACAGCCCGGCCAACACCCAAATGTGACTGGAAACCCAACAGCCTAGGCTAGTAACATGTTCTTTTCAAAGCGGTGTTCATAGGCTAGGGAGGGAGGGCAGGTCGGACAAGCTCTTACGAATAAAATAAGATCAAAGGTTTGATAAGACTTGGTATCATTTAGATGACACCCACAGACGTTGGAAAGGTGTCTCACATAGGCACCCTGGGGCAAAATGATGAGTGCAAGAAAATTGGTCATCAGCAGCTCTACTGTCTCTCAGTGCTGCTGCTTCTCTTGGAAAGTCTTCTTCAGACACTCACTGCTCTCAACTACCATTCCTCCCCAGAACCAGGGCCTCTCCAGTGTCTTCCACAGAATCCTGTCCTGCCTGGCCAGCCCCTGGGCTGGTTTTTAAAAGAAGTGATCTTAAAGTGTGTTTACCCCCTAGCTGTTCATTCCTTCAAAGTACTAGTGACTAAATCAAGGCTGATAAGCTAATTCACGATTTATATGCTATTGGGTGATAGTAACTTAAACAAGACTCTTAGGGAACTTTTGAAATTCACCCAAATAATAACTAATGGAATTTTCTGGCATTCTGGGAGGTTGGTGCGGTAGTGCTCTTTGGTGCTTGCTTTTATGCAACCCTCCTGGCCTTTCAGACAAGGTCATGTGACAGCAGCCTCTACATACAGATGAAGGCATTTAATTCTCAGTGAGAGACCTTCCAGCATGCTCTCCCTCTGCTGCAGGAACTGTGAGTCATTTGTTGAAATGGAGGTATCATGAGAGTAAAGCAGACTGGATCCCTGAGGCACCATGTGATGTCCCAGAGAACCAACCAGACCTACAATGAATTTTGGGTGAAAGGAATAATCTTCCTTCATGTTAATCTACTAATATCTTTGTGATATCTGTTATAGCAACAAAGTCCAGCATATCCTGACTGTTACAGCTGGTAACTCTTGACCACTTTCAAATCACAATCCATTGTTTGCCTCCCATCTATTGTTAAGAAAGGTGTTGGGGCACCTGGGTGGTTCAGTCGGTTAAGTGGCTAACTCTTGATTTTGGCTCAGGTCATGATCTTGGGATCCTGGGATTGAGACCTATGTCAGGCTCCACGTTCAGTGGGGAGTCTGCTTCAGGATTCTCTCTCTCCCTCTGCCCCTCCCCTGGCTTGCTCATGCACACACGCTCTCTCTCTCTAATATAAATAAATCTTAAAAAAAAAAAAAAGATGTGTCACTTACCTGTGTGATTTTGAACAAGCTAGTCTCCTTTCACAGAATGAGTCTCTGTATTCTGTGTAGTATAGGATGGCTGGTCTTTCGCAGAGGTAAGGTTTTACCCGAATGGCAATCCATAGTCGCATTGAACCTGTTTTCTAAAGATAACCATGGTGTGTTAAGGCACGATGATCTGTCCCAAAACAAACAGAAATGTTTAACCCAACCCAAATACTTTTTGCCTGGTTGTCTCTGTTAGCAGCAGGATCAAGATCCCAGGTTGACGGTACACAAGCACTGTTTTAGGAGGCTTAAAATTATACCTGAAGGCCACACGATATCCCAGTCCCCTTTAGAACTGGTCATGCTCGCACCCCTCAGCTATCTATATTTGTCAAACTAGAGCTGCTCAACTGAAACGTCAGGCAGATTTTCTCCAAGTTTACTTAGAAGTTATGTGAGAACTTCCCAGTGGAGGGGGCCACATCATCTAAAACAGTATTTCTCAGCCCTTTTCATGAGGACTCCTCTGCAGTACAAAAAGTTTCCTTCCCTCAATGTGTGTGTGTGTGTGTGTGTAAAACTCTTGTTGTCCAGTGATCTAAAAATGCACTATTTAAAAAAGTAAGTTTTAGTGTATTGTTATTCATGTATTTGAAAAATAGCACATATACTATTAAGAATATTTAAACATATGATGTATTTGGGCCCCAGGCACATATGTGTATTTGCTGACCTCTGGGGCATAACTCTGAGGCTCCCCCGGGGCTATTCCCATGCAGGGGCTGGGAGCTATAGACTTAAGGAAGCTAAGGAAATGTTGTAATTTGTATTTGGTTCTTATTTTCTTCACCATTCCCCACCCCCAGTCTCCAGTTCTCTAGGAAGAAGATGCTAAAACAGAATTAGAAGTGCATAAGGTTTGGGCGGGGTGAGGAACAGCACCTGTGGGAAAGTGTGAGGAAGCAGGAATGGTCGTGAGAAAGCCACCTGATTGGGATACTGTCTCTGTTGGCCCAAAATGTTGCTCCAGGGCAAGATCACCTGTGGGATCCAAGTCGTCATCTGGCAGAAATGGCCAGGTCTCTTTTCCATGGTCCTGATCACTTATTGACTGGGACACAGAATGTGGCTTTGGCTCAAAGGTGGCTCACAGAGGAGGCTGTGAGCTAGCTACCTTCCTAGTAGCTGGGCAGGGGGCCCTTTCTTGAAAGGGGATCAGGGTAGCCTGTCTGTATCTGCCAAACCCTACCTTTCCCCCTAATTCTGTAAGGCAATTTTTGCCTCTCAGTTATTCATGAAGGCAGTATGATTCTATAAATGACAGTGTGAATTGCCCTTGGGAAATAGGCCATCTCTACACCAGCAAAATTTGAAGGCAATCATAATCATACGTAAGCATATTTGAATCAGCTAAAAGGTGAGATGCCCCTAGGATATGGGACTCTGTTTTGTTTCAGCAGAATCTCCTCTGCAGAGGGAGCTCATTGCAAACCTGAAAGAAGATCAGAGAAATGTTCGCTGCAATAAGCTGGTCGTCCTCTGCAATGAACGTGAACACTCGTGAGTCTGTGAGTCCTGACTGCTTACTCAGGGGAAGTCCCTGTGCTAAGAAAGACAAAGCGGTCATGGGATGGTGGGAAGCGGCCTAGGGAAAGCTCCCCTGGAGGGAGTCTATTCTAAGTGTCCGTCCCTTCACTTAGCCTGGCCTCAGAGGGGGTGTTTAGCATATGGCATGAAGAACAGACTAAGAGGGACCCAGTCGGTGGGAATGATCTCCCACATCAAACCCTGTTAGTTCAGTTTCAAACATGGAACAGTAGACCTCCAAAGATTCATCTTTCAGAAGCTGCCACCGTGGTTTCCAAGTGAGAGTTTATGCAGATCAAGGAGAGCAGAGGGAAGATGGAGTAAAAGGAAGGCTGGGCCATGCCCTGCCCTTACCTCCAGCCTCCTTCAGAAGATGGGGTCCCATCCTTATCTGTGGTACATGTTTGGATTTCGTGTAAGGTGACATTTAAGAAAAGGTTCCTTAATGAAGATAAATGAGTCAGATAATTACAGTTTCCTTGGCCTCCCCTGAAACCTACTGAAATAGAATGTCCCAGGAATGTGTTCTTCCAAAATGCTGCTCAAGGTACCTTCTGATAGGATGGATAGCTGGAAGGCAGATGACATAGATGACAGACAGATAGATGGTTAGCTAGAATAAATTTACCAATATACACATTGTACCAGACATACACAGGTAGAAAATTTTAAATAAATATAATAGAGGCTCTAGTATTTTCTTCTTGTCTCCAAGGGATCATCTTGATTTCCCCTGATGCAGGCACACTTTGCACCGGAGCATTCTCATAGTCTTGTCTATGACAGCAAGAATGTGTGGGACACAAGGGGATGACCTACCACTGCTTACAGATGTAAATCCATCCCACTACTTTTAATGGTCTCTGAGCCACTGAGATAGGGCTTGGTACCCTCCATCCTAACCCATTCCTTCCTCTGTTCCAAGGCTAGGGCCCGGGAATAGATAGAGTATACGGTGACTGTAGTTGATGACTACAAGGTGGGAAAGGGGGACTTGTCTTTTTCCAAACCAGATGGATTCTTCTTCCCTCTTCCCTTTGAGCACAGGTGAAATCCAATGTAGGCAAAGTGGATATTTCAAAACTGAGCTCTACTCCATCATCCATGTTTAGAACAGTAAGTGGAGCTGCTGACATGTTCGTTGCAGGAATGCCCTGTAGATCACCTCTGAAAGTCATTCATAGACATGCAGTCACCCACAGCTGGGACAACGACTAGAGGAGGACCAGTGTGTGGGGTATTGTCGCTGGCCAAGGTGGTTGGATATCAATGGAGAGGAGACTGCAAGGTCTGAGCAGGCAAAGTCCAGGCTCTTCAACAGCCTGGGGTCTAAGGAGGCGTGAGGCAGGCACCAGATGTGTTTCTGTCCCTTCTGTGAGTCAGCTTCTATTTTAGCTACTGCTAAATAAAAGACTGTTTCCAGGTATGCTATGTTTGGCTGAACCCTAAACTTGGACATTAAGTATAGCCCTGAGGTTCCCAAGACTACATTGCTCTAAACCACAATTATTCCACACACGTCGGATTGAAAAGAAATTAAAATTAGAAACATGAAGAAAATGAAATAAATGCCTGTGGGTTTCCCACACAACCTGCAAATCTCCCTTCACTATCAATACAACACGACAGTTCTGCTTCTGTTTTGACTGCTCTTTCCACCGTGGGGACCCATTTTCAGTACTATTTCCCCAATGTGGTTCCCCCCCATCCCATTTGTTCATTCACAGTCTCTCCACCACCCCACACCTTTCCCTCCAAATTCCCGGGTGTCCATCTGCTTTTCCAACTCCACCTCCAGATGCATGTACAGGCTTTACCCCAAAGCCTCCCTAGTGAGCAATATCACTTTCTGGGGATAGTAAGCACTGACTCATTGCCTCCTGCTTACCACAGTTTCCAAAACACAGTCTTATTTCACCCTTGTCTCTACCCAGATCTCTGTGAGTTTGGGCCACCACGTACGTAAACAGACTCCTAATGGGGGATTCCCTGCTCATCTTCTCAACAACACTCTCTCACTCCCCATCCCTCCTCTGATGACTTTCCTACCAAAAGTCTGAAGAAAGCAAACCTTAAGGAACTAAGACTCCTCAGGATCCATCCTTCTCTGCATCTCAGACTTTGGGTCCACAGAGGAAATAGGCTTCTGCTGTTAAAATAAGACTTGGGAGATCCTTAGAGAATATGGCACCACGAAGACAAGACGGTACCTCCAGTAAGTTCCATCTGAGCATCAACACCTGTGCCAGAACAGTGTAACCTAAAGATGAGCCATGATTTTCTCTGAAGTGGGCAACTACGTGAATTTGACTCTTGTTCTCCCAGCCCCCATGAGAAAGAGCAAGAGACTGAAACGCGAGTAGTTGAAGATGAAAGTTCTCCAATTTTTATGTTAAATACAAGTATATTTATCTCTCGATCAGATCCAAGCAAAGCAGCTCCTTGAGGACACTGATCTGAGGGGTGCCTGTTCACGAGGAGAACGACGCCATGCAGCAAAATCCATCAGACTGCCCTCTTCAATGTTCCCAAGCAGAAGCAGCATGAGCTGGGTGTTCCTACCTCTTTCAAGCCTCCCTTGCTGGAAAATCGGTCTCCTGATGACTCAGAATTAGTTAAGGATACTCCCCCACACCCTTACCGTCAAGATCAAGCCTGTTCCCTACTGATTTCTAACACTGATCCCACATGCCCTCAGGTCTTCTCTCTGCAAAGGTGTGCTTGGCTTTTTATCTAGGAAGCAGGAGAAGCAGCCTGTGCCTTTAAAACTCCTCAAAGCTGACGAACAGCTCTGCCTAGGCCTTCCTGGAGGAATTTATGGAGAAATTCTTTAGTCCACCACACCTTCATTTTCCAGAAGAGGAAATGCCTTCTTGTCCTCTGGAAGTCCTGCCTGTCTTGGCTTAAATTTTAGAGAAAGTGTGATCTAGAACACTTAGAAATATGCTCCTTACAAGATCACTGAAACAGAACAAACCAAACCAACACATACAAAAAAGAGGGTGTGTAAAATGTCCCCTGTGAATATAATGGTGTTGTCCCCAAAATGATGCTAGCTAGGCGGGGCTGCCGCTGGAACAAGGCCCCCACAAGGAGTTTGCTCACCTGGTCACCAGGTCTCAAAGAAGAATTTACATTCCACAGAGCTTCCAGATGGTGCATTGCAGATGATCTCATGTTCCTTCTGCAACATGTTCAGTCATATTTGGGAATTAGCATCCAGCTCCAGAGCTTCCCAGTAGTACGGAAGCCTGTTTCAGGACTGATCCATGAATATGACATAAGCTCAGTGCTGGGCAGTCACAGGGATTCAAGTAACCGGAGGCGAATCCATCTCTCTTCTGTCTTCGTCTGCCTCCCAAATAGGGTCTGTTGCTGCCTCTGATACCTTTTCTAATGTCACTCTTCCAGAACACAAGAAGGAAGCAGAGCTGAAGGAAATCAGGACTTCTAGAATCCAGTTCTCTCCTGCATCTCCAGACAGTGATCAGATGGCGTATTCGTGGTGCCAAGAAAGACTCTGAAGTTCTTGGTAAATGTATCATAAAATTCACAGCAGTAGGTACAGTCATTTCCAACTCCAGTTCTTCACCTGGGCAGGAAACTCAAAGATGAGTTAAATTGCTCTGAAGAATGATTTCACTCATTCACGCATTCATTCAATTAATTTTATCTTTGTGGTCATGCAGATCTGAGGATGAACAGCCATTGGTGCCCACAACTCCTCTCATCTCCTTGGAATGCATAGATCATATAGGCACGTCTCTGGCTTTTTATTTGTTTGCATTTTAATTTTTTTTCCTAAGGCCAGTGACTTAGCTGTGCCATTGAGAATTGAGGGTTAATTCACCTTCCCCATATTGTATGATCCAGAATTCTTGAGTATGAACAACCAAGATTAACTGAAGCCAAGAAGACATTTGTTGGGAGGGTTTAGGGATGTTCACAGAATTACCAGGAAGGCAGGAGAGTGAGGCTTGGGGAAATGCAGAAACTAGAGCAGCTCCAGGGTTACAAGGAACAGTAAGCACCATCAAGGGCAGGTCTTAGGAAGAACTGGCCCAAGACATGCTGTGGATACTAGTGGTGGTGTAGGCATTGCCTCCTCCTGCTGTCACTGTCACTTCTGCTGAGAAACATATTTCTGTGGGTCCCTGCAGGCTATGCCATGATCAAGAGACTCCATGTCTCACAGAGGGGCAGCTGGTTGGGTATGTGGAGGTTATGCTGCTGGAACTCACAAGTTCCCTCCCTCAGCTTCTGTAGGAGGGGGGAGGGCACTGGGTTCTACAACACAAAACATCAGGGTAGGGAAATCTGCCCAAAAGGGGATAGGAAGATGGATAGCCAAAGGTGGGGGGGAGAGAGAAAGGAAGAAAGAAAGAGAAAAAGAAAAAAAAATAGTGAACATCCACCATATTAATATCAATCTCCTCCAAACACACACACACACACACACACACACACACATCTATATTCACTTCTTGCATAGCTCTCTCTCTAATCTCTACTCTCTTTTAAGTACCTGATTTTACACATTAAAAAAAACCCTTATCTTGAAGAAATCAGACAGGGAGACAAAGCACGAGAAACTCTTGACTCCGGGAAATAAACTGAGGGCTGCAGAAAGGCAGGTGGGTAGGGGGATGGGGTAACTGGGAAATGGGCATGAAGGAGGGCACGTGATGTGATGAGCACTGGGTGTTGTACGCAGCTTGATGAATCATTGAACGCTACATCAAAAACTGGAGGTGTACTAAATGTTGGCTAATTGAATTTAAATTAAAAAAAAAAAAGACAGACAAACCCTTATCTCAAAGGACTCACTTTGGGCTATAGCATATAGCTCGATTCTCACATTATTTGTTCTCTTCTGCCAAATTCTGGCATTGTAAATACAGTTTATGCTCATATCTATTATTCCCTTGGACACTTCCAACAAAAATTTGATGTGGTCCACATAATTTAATATGTTGTAAAACAGGCCAGTGAAAAATAAAAACAAACCAGGTGGGACCCCATGTGGTGGCCTCGCCTCTCAGTATTTCCAGGGAAGGGGGAGGCTAACCAAGGAAAATGGGGTCTGTCTGGGCTCTTGCATTCTCTTGATGGGTCAAGGGGAGGCGCTCTGGGCTGATAGACAAGGTTTCAGAAAAAGGGCTGAGGGGTTGGTTGAGTCCACAGGTATGGAGCATGGCTCATATGTGTTCAGAACAAACAAGAACTAGGCTAGGGAAGGGGGCAAGAGTCACGGTAGGGATTGACCAGTTGGCTAAAGCAGGACCATGGATAATGGGCTGCAGGAAGAACCCCAACAGGCCTGCTGGTGGTTAATAAGTCATGGCTGAAATCAACAGGGTATGCATGCAAGGGTTAAGGTAAGGTTGGAGGACAAGGCTGGGATTTCACCAGAGACAGGCTTCCTCTGGCAATGGGCCCTGACAAAGTGCTACTCCTTGGAGGGGAAGCTCCAGGTGATTCTTCTGAGGGTTAACCCAATCCCAGAGTGTTCAGGATGGCAGTTCTGAATCTTCATGTACATATTATTCTTTAATCAGAAAACACACACACACACACACACACACGATATATTTTGAAATGAAATTTCCAGATATGGTAGAAGGAGACCTGACTTTTATCTGAACCCAGCTCTTTCACCAACTAACTGTGCGACATGAGGTAAGTCAGATATTTCAGGGTCTCAATCTCCTTTGATTAAATGAGAAGATGCAGCTAAATATTGCTTAAAGATTCTCCTAGCTTTAGATATGGCTAGTCCATTTTCAGGTGCCTGGTACACACAGGCATGTGTGTGTGAGTGTGCACGTGGCACACACACGCACACACACCCCAGGCGTGATGCTGCAAGTGTGCTCCCAGAAGGAAGTCTCCAAGTGCCATCCTTGCTGTGTATCTCTACCCTGAAGCTGGCTGGGAGAGGCGGACTTCCTCGCAAACCACAGCTATTGAAATGGCTCCAAGGGAGTTGTACTTAATTCCTGTTTCCTAACATCCTGGCTGCAGGGCCCAGCAGAATCAATAATGGGGTACTTCCCCCAAGTTACTAACCACAAACTGAAAGGGGGAAAACCATGCTACCCAAGGACTTAGCCAGTAGTGGGTAACTGGGGCCAGAAATAATAAGTCTGACCTGGGACCGACCAGTTCACAGCTTGAGAATTCACAGTGGTAGCCCAGCTAGGATTTCCTTTTTTTTTTCCAAGACAAACCATGTCAGCTCTGATTAATCTCCTGGTTGTGGCTAAATGCCACACATCAGGTTGAGGCTAAATCCCTCACATCAATATTCCCAAGATTGCATGGTGCTCCACCATCAGGGGTTTGGGGGAAGTCTTTGAACTTAGTCCACCATTCTAACCGATGTGCATTTATTAGCCTCTCTGAGTGACTGGCTCTTTCTGTGCCAGGCTGTGCTGGGCATGAGGATCACCTTAGTAAATAAGACTGACATGGCCTGTGCCTTTATGGGACCTAGAGTCTTACAGGGGAGGTGGAAAACATACAAATAAATACAAATCTCCAAATTTCCCCCCCAATTTGATTAGAAAGCAATAAGACATTTTAAATAATGATTATCTTATTTCCATTTTCTGTTTGTTTTGGGGACAAAAAAATAAGAAGACAAATAAAATTTGAAGTAAAAGTCCAGGTAGGAGATTATTATAGCTCAGTGAGGAAAGGGTGAGGACTTGGACTCATTCGATTCAGTCCTCCAGGGGACACTTGGCAGTTGTGTCTGGAGACATTTTTAATGGTCATGACAGGGGTGGGGGGGTAGGTGCTACTGGCCTCTAGTAGGTAGTGGCCAAGAATGCTGCTAAACATCCTAAAAAAGCATATGACAGCCCCCCAAAACAATTATGCAGACCCAAATGTCAGAAGCACCAATGCAGACAAACCCTGGACTAGGTCATGGCTGGAGAAATGAAGAGAAATCATTGGATTCAAGATGTATTTTTAAGCGAAATGACAAAGAATTCCAAAGAGATTAAATGTGGAGCTCAAGAGAAAGAAAAAATGCAAAGATGGCTTTCAGATTTCTGTCTTGAGCAACGTATCATGAAAACATGTTGAATGGATAGATATCAAAATTTCTGTCTGGTAGATAAAATCTACTGCACAGTTTAAAACTCCAGATCTACTATTTACCAATTGGGGACTGCAAAAGACACAAGCATTCTGTCTCTATCCCCCTATCAATAAAATGAGGATTACAACATACCGACTCCAAAGGTATGTGATGATCAATTATTCCATCACATAAAGCATTTCAGAAAGGCCTGGCATGTGGTCAACAGTTGGGTTTTAGCTACTTCTTTTGTTGTTAATATTGATAATAATATTACTACAGTCTAGACCTCATGAGACTTATCCATCCAAATGGGACATATGAATTTGGGAGCCATCAGCATAGAGATGATTCCACCAACGTAGACAGCCTCTAAAGCCTTGAGATGAGTATGTCCTAGGAAAGGTCCAGGGTTGACCATGGATACCTGTTGTTAGAATACTGGGGGGTGAGCCAAAACCAGCCAAGGAGACTAAGAAGAGTCGGACAGTGAGGTAAGAGGAAAGTCAATGAAAGAAAGCATTTCTAGGAGTGGGTGCTCAAATGGGTTAAGAAGAGGATAGAAAAGACCTCTTGAATTTCAAGGTCATGGGTGACTATGGGTGAAGGTAATTAAGAAGCCATGACTTCAACTGACTCATGAGCTGGATCCAAGCAATTGGAGGCTCCTCACCCTCTTCCTGTTTGTGGACTGTGAGTTCCACTTGCCTTTCCTGCTCCCAGAGGCTGCTCCAAGGACACGGGCATAAGATGGTGATGTGGCGTTGAGAATGGTATATGCGTGCAGTATTTGTGACTGAACCCAACTAAGGCCTCTTTATAAACTTAGAAGATTGGCAGCAGGGATCCATTTGTTTTGCTGCTGCTCAAGTAAGTTCCCTTTGCTTTTTAAGACTGCCACTTTCCACCCTGGAGTGGTGGCATCTTTCTTTGGTTTCTCCTACCCTCTGCATAGGGGGGCCAGCTTCAGGTTACACCTAGGGAAGCTCCCAGGGGGGAGGCTTACAGACTGACAGTGACTTTGACAAAAATGACGTCAGTTAAGAAGTGGGAATGGAAACCAGTCTGGTTTGAATTGAAGCTTAAGTGGGAGAAGATATGCAATAGAGTGTATGGCAGTTTGGGGGAGTTTTGGCTAAGAAGAGCAGAATCAGTGGGGGGCCTATTAGGCTAATGAGGGATTGTTGATTCTTTAAGATAAATACTATTATATTTATGTACTGATGGGAATAACAAGGCAGAAGGGGGAACATTGAGGATGCATGAGGGAAGGCAGTAGGTAGAAAAAAGTCCTTGAGAGGATAGGAGGAGGCAGGAGAGTGTGGTCTTTGGTGAGATGGGAGACAATTCGTGTTTTGAAACAGGTGGTTAGCAGGAAGTGGACACCGTGTAGACAAGTTTGTAGTTTTTTGGTTAGGGGAATGAAAGTAGGGCATGTCTGGTCACTTTTATTTTCTTCGTGAAGCATGGGGCAGGCAGGACCCCCAGAGCAAAGTAGAGGAAGAGAGTACAAAACAGTCACCTGGGAACTACAAAGGTTAGACTTCTAAAAAAAAGTGGGAGTGTTGCTTTGAAACTTTGGATTATGAATTTTAAGTGACACCAGGAAACTTCATTCCTTGACTTCCTCCTGCAGTGTCCAGTTGTTCAGATAGAAGCATAGAGAAGGTAGGAGGTAGAACATTGGATTCATTGGCAAGTTGGATTTTTGCCAGACAAATAGGGCACCGGGGAAGGTGGGGGGAGTTGAGGGTATTTGCAAGGGAATGATTATAATGGTGGACCCCTGAAAATAAGCTGAGATAAAAGGGGACGAGAGAGAGATTGTCTTGGTTAGCAAGACAATCTTGGTTGGTTAGCAAGAAAGCACACATTGTAAAGGGGCAGAAGAGAATGAGGGAACACTTCCTCCCCAACCGGACTGAAGCACATGGGGTATGAGCCAACCAACAGCCCCTGGTTGACAGACCTGAAGTGAGTGGTGGAACTGTGAGCTGCCAGGTCTTAGGGCAACACAGTGGAGTTCAGAGAGGTCAAGCCAGCTTCAACCCCTATTTGCTCTGTACACAGCAAAGTCTTACACAATCTGAGGTCCAAGCCTGCTTGGTTAAAGCCTCTTCACTCCCATTCCCCCATTCCCCACTTCCAGGGCAGGGGCAAGATTTTCAAAAGTTTGCGGATTAAAAATAACCATCGAGTAAGCTAATGAAGCAGCACCAGTGGTTCAAACAAAAGCCCATACCTACCACCAATGTGGATTAGGTAGAGGCTGTTTTTTTGAAATTCATATTGTTTTGAGAGCATTCCCTTTACACAGCATTCAGTTCAAAGCATACTTTTAAGTTTTGTTTTCAATACTCTAGGTTCAAAATGCCTTATAGATAGAGTCAAAAACAAAAAGAGAGAAAAGTTGCCCAGTTAACACCTTATTTGCTATGGCCTTTTATTTTTATTTAATTTTTATGAGTTATTTAAATTTAATTTAGTTTACATGGTATCATTATTAGTTTAAGAGGTAGAATTCTGTGATTCATCAGTTGCATATAACACCAGTGCTCATTACACCATATGTCCTCCTCAATGCCCATCACCCAGTAACCCCATCCTCCCTCTCACCTCCCCTCCAGCAACCCTGTTTGTTCTTTATAGTTAGGAACCTCCCTGTTTTCATCTTACTCTATTTTTCCTTTTAAATGTGATCCTCATCCTTACATATGGCAGACACCCCAAAGCATTTCATGGTCACAGGCCAAGATCAGGGATACCACTGTAATTATTTTTAACATTTATTTGGTGTTGACTATGTCCCAGGCATTGTTCTAGATCTTGTTCCTTTGTTATTTGATGTTCACATTTATGGCTTTTTGTCCTATTTTACAAGTCAGGAAAATGAGACATTGAAGAGGTAAGTGACTTGTCCAAGGTCACTTGTCAGGAGGGGTAGTGATGAGAAGGTCTGCAGAGTTTGTGTTCTTAACCATTTGGCAATGCTACCATATACTGCAAGAATACAGCATTTACTCTTCTTTTGTTGTCCAGGGCAGACACCCCTGGCCTGTCACAGAACCATCCCACAAAGGTTGGTCCCTAATCTGTCACTCTGGAAGCTCTAATTAGCTGATGAGTGCTGACACCAGAAAGGAAATCTATCTGCTCTTCCAGGCCTAGACCCTTTTCCCTTGTCCGTTCCTCTTCTCCCACAAACTGACCCTCTATACTCAGCATAGGGTCTTGGTCTCCTACAAGTCTGACTCAGGATGCAACTTGTTCCTGGTCCTTCTGCCCATCTTCTGGTCCTTCTTCATCCTCACCCCATCACGAACTAACCCAGGGAGTGATTTGATAGGTGTTGATAAGGCATCTGTGGTACAGAGGTGAAGTAGAGGTAATAGGCTGGACAGAAAAAGAAAGGGCTCAGTGCAGATTCATCCTCTGACTCCTGAGCTCCAATCGTTCTATAAGAGTTCTGGGAACTCTTGGGGTGCCTGGGTGGCTCAGTGGGTTAAGCCGCTGCCTTCGGCTCGGGTCATGATCTCAGGGTCCTGGGATCGAGCCCCGCATCAGGCTCTCTGCTCAGCAGGGAGCCTGCTTCCTCCTCTCTCTCTCTGCCTGCCTCTCTGCCTACTTGTGAGCTCTCTCTGTCAAGTAAATAAATAAAATCTTTAAAAAAAAAGAAAAAAGAGTTCTGGGAACTCTAGAGATCCAAGAGCTTTAGACGTGGCATCATGTTCTGAAGCTCCTACAGTTGGAAACATACCACTGAATTATCCTATCCATATCTTCTTAAATGGCCCCAAGATACTCCCTCAATTTCAGTCAACTGAATTGCAAACATAAGAAAATCTTTTAATTTTGGAGGAAAAACTTGGATATTTGTTGGATATTGAAGGTATTAATTAGGGGGCTGAAAAATAGTGAGTTCTAACTACCTGTGCAATGTTGGAAAATTGCTGGGCCTCTCTGAGCTGCAGTTGGTCCATAAAGCAGGCCAATTAAGTCGAGGACCTCTCAGTTCCCTTCCAGTCTCAGCATTTTGTGTCAATGCAGAGGCCCTTGTGTTCTTCCCCATTTACTCCCAAGGGTCACCAAAAGATGTTCCCCATCTACTGGTGGGACTTCTGTCAGTTTCTGCAGGTCAGATGATATCTTCTCTCTCCTGCTGTGGCTCTGCCCTTTCTTGCCCCCATTGCTATTGCCTTATGGTGTTCCCTGAGTTGCAGGTTCTGTGGGGTTTAAAGTCTATTTACATATCATCCCCATCATGGCCATGGGGGTATTCATGTCCTCATGGTGCCAAAGCTCTTTTAGGATTTGTACACTCTAGTGAAGTTAGTCCCCTTTGAAACCTGAAGTAGAACTGATGAGGGAGCAGGAGGCTGGCTGAGGACAAAGCAAAAGCTGGCACCTTGCACCCCTTCTTCACCCACTCCCCTCGGTAATGTGCGTGACATTCCTCAGGCACCCCTAACTGCCATAAACAAGAAAAAAATAGTTAACTTGAAGAGATCACAATCCTGCAATACAGAGTCTCCCTTGGTTTACAAATGTCCTAGAGATCTACGAAGAAGTTACCTTATCAATAGCACAATTTCCAGAAGCAAATAACTCAGTTCCTCAAGCCCCAAATAAAGCTAAATTTCTTCTAAACCCAAATCTCACTGACAAGGACACTTGATAGGAGAAATGTGAAACTTTATCTCTAGATCTCCAAGATAGTGTTGAGAATCATTCCCAAGTATGTAGCCCATTGATATACATCTAAAGGGTCTCACAAGAAGATTTTTACTACTAGTAATAAATAACCTTTCTCCCAACAATAGCTAGCCCCTCAAGGTCCTGGAGACCTTGCTTCCAAAATTCCTTAGAGACTAACATCACCCCCTTTGTTCTCACCTATCCAACTCCTGTGTATATAATCAGCCACTCCTCAGGATAACAGGGCAGCAGCTCTTCCTGCCCATGGGTCCTGTTCCCGCGCTTTAATAAACCACCATTTTGCACCAAAGACATCTCAAGAATTCTTTCTTGGTCATCGGCTCCGGACCTCAGCCCACTGAACCTCACCTAGGTTCTAGAACTTCATCAGAACTACTAAACTCTACTGCTGACATCTGAACCCTGGGCACACCTGCTAAGAGGTACTGTCAAGTTACTGTGAAAACTTGAGAGGCAGTACTCAAACTCTGGCCTGCATGTCAGTCTCTCCTCCACTGACACAGAGAACAACATGAGTTGGCTAAACACCGAAGACTCACAAAATACAGGATTGATCTAATCTGTCCCTGGAAACCATTGAGACAAACCCATTATCTGAGGAGCCAGGACAAGTTATAATTAGAAGCCCAATGAGTCACGGCTCGTGGGAGTTAGCTCAGAGGCTCTCGCTCATAAAATGACACACTAGTTTGACATCTGTTGGGCTCATCCTGGGCATCAGAATTCAGCCCAGTACAAGGACTCAGAGACTTTATTAGAGATAAGTAAAATTTTGGAGAACTAGAATATTCATGCTGAGTCTACAGTCTCTAATGGATCGTGTCCCCCTCCAATTTCCCCCAAGTCACTCACTCTGAGAAACAAATTGAGGGTTTTGGAAGGGAGGGGAATGGAGTGTTAGGTGAGCTTGGTGGTGGGTATTAAAGGGGGCATGTATTGCATGGAACACTGAGTGTGGTGCATAAACAATGAGTCTTAGAACTGTAAGGACCTATTTAGCCAGGGCTTCCATCAAGGTTTAAACAATAACGTTGTTTATTTATTTATTTATTTTTAAAGATTTATTTTTATTTATTTATTTGACAGACAGAGATCAGAAGTTGGCGAGAGGCAGGCAGAGAGAGAGGAGGAAGCAGGCTTCCCACAGAGCAGAGAGCCCGATGCGGGGCTTGATCCCAGGACCCTGGGATCATGACCTGAGCTGAAGGCAGCGGCTTAATCCACTGAGCCACCCAGGCGCCCCAATAACGTTGTTTAACCCTAAAACTATCCCTGCTCCCCTTCCCCCCAGGAACTTACTTAAAAACAAGTCCCAGAAACCAGCCCCAGGTAACAAAGCCCAGATACAAGGGTGGGTCAGGCCAGGTGGAGACATCTGATCAGTGGGGGGTTGCATACTGTCTCCCTAGCTACCAAGGAGTATGGGCCCCACCCTTTGGAGGCCTTTTGGGTGCCAATTCTAACCAAGGTGTGATAGGCTAGGTCAAATGTCTACTATAGGGTAAATTGTAATTCAATTGGTCACCTAGTATCACTGTGCAGCTTTCTCTGTGTGTTACAATTTCATTGGCCACCCGCGCATGGCCAGGTCCAACCGCATGGCCTTTGCCCTTAAAAGCTAGTCTGTGAAACAGAGAAGGGTTACCCTCTCTTGTAAGAGGTGCGACCCCAAACGTTTGTTCTGATTCTTGATGCTTGGTGTGGAATAAAGCTTTGCTTGAACTTCGCTTTATATCAGTCTTGCTCCTTTAATCATGGACCCATTTTGGGGGGTCCTAACAGAACACTGAAAAAATAAAATAAAATTTAAAAAATACATACATTAAAATATCTATATTTTATAGATATTTCAGGATTTAGAATTTTTCATGATAGATGTGGCCTAGTAGGCCAACTTTAATTCAAATGTCTCCTTGTTTATGCATCTTGCTGAATATTTGCATTTTTTTTTCAGATGATAGAGAATTGCTTTTTCACCTCTGGTAATTTTATTACCATGATTGGATTTGCTATAACCTCAACTCTAAGCAAGAGAATAAAGACTTCAATAATGTTAAAAAAAAAAAAAATCATGCCGGGTCCAGTCTCATCAGGAAGACAGAGCATCAGACATAGAAGTATAGACAAAGTGATAAAAAAAATATTGGCTAGAAAAAAAATTCCCTTTACCACATATAATTTCTCTTTAACTTTTCTTAATGAGGCACAGTTGCTAATTTAAGCCCTTCACATATTTTCCCAGCAGTGAAGTGAATTTATGAGTTTACTGTACATCCTTCCAGGCCCAGTGGATTCAGAAGGAGAATGAAATTTAAAATCCCATCTCCTTTGAATCTTTGTGAATATGAATAAGTCTGTCAATTTTTCTACACCTTTGTCCCCTTATTTATGAGGTTTCTATGAACATTAAATAAACAATAATGCATGCAGAGCATTTGGCTCAGGATCCCACACATGGTGTTCAGTCAGTGTGGGCGTCCTTCCTCATGGAAATCACCAGATGATATGAGCTCCAGGTCTTCTGTCAGACACAGAACACACCCATGCAAAGTGCTAATGCTGGTTCAGCTCAGCAGACACCTTGTCTCAGGAAAGCCATTAGAAACCCCCAAAGTACTATATTTTTCTCCTGGTAAGTAGCTCACTTCCCACAACTTCCCACCACTTTATATTAAGTGAGCCCAACAAATGAGTCACGCTACTTACAGACGCAAATTTGGGAGTCACACCCAAAACAGAGGCATCTTGGCTTTTCACAAGAAGCTGTCAATCCCACCAAAAAGAAGGCCTAGGGGACCCACAGTGAGAAAATCTCAAACTCCCAAGCTACCTCTGAATTCATATGCAAATCCCAAACCTTAGCTTGTTTTTCTTGCAGTGAGTTTTAATGACAGGTGAGAGTCACTGGAACATTCAACCTTTTGCTGAACTTGCTGTTTGAGGGTGGGTGGTGTGGGTACAGCCGGTTCAGGAAGATAGGCCATTCACTTTCCCTCTTAGGTAAATGGCAATACCAAATTAAATTTAAAATAACACCCTACTTGTTGGATCATTTAGAAGGTGATTATTTACTTTTTGAAAAACATCTACCATAGCAGTTAAAGGATGACTGTTTTCATGAAAATTTTCAAGAGTTTAATCTACTGTATAAAAGTACAAAAACAGATCAAGGAAGCTTGCCATGTGCCAACATCAGAGCTGAAGGAAAAAATTATACTTGAGATATAAACACTCCCAGTCTATAGAAAACACAGGTGTGGTATTTGAATTTATACCTCTTGTGTTGGATGAAAATCCTACCCAAGGAATTAGCATAAAACTGGTATAGAACCACTGAAAGCCCCAGAAGCAGAAACTAAAACAGACATGGGTCTTCTTCTGAAAGTAAGCTCACAACATCAAAAGAGGAAAAATGATGAACTACGTGAGTAAGTAAATACCATTACAGAGAGTCATCAGGTTTCATAAACAAAAGAATTAGCACCTCAGGTGTTGGATTTGATAGAACGATCTAGAAGGGACAACAAAATAAGTGTGTTTCAAATAATAAGCATTTTAAGAATGGAAGAAGGAAAAAATAAGATCCATAGTGAAAGCAGAGGGCAGTACGACAAAAGAAAAGACAGATTTGCAAAAGAACCAAAAGAAAATTCAGTCAATAAAATGAAGATATTAGAAGGATATTAGAGCTGCTCAGAAAATTAGTGAATTGAAAGACAGAGCTGAGGAAACTACACAGATTATATCACAGAGAACAAATGGCAAATACAAAGGAACAGATAGGGAATATGAAAGCTAAATTGAGAAAATCCTACAGATATAAAATCAGGCTGCCATGATGAACAATTCTAAAGGTTATTCCATTCACTAGGAATCCAATATGAATGGTGTTTTTTTGATTTTTACAAAATATCAGTCTTTATTTAATAAGAACTCCAGAAGGTAGGAATCGAGAAGAAACAAAATGGGGATAAAGTGATAATTTAAAAAAAGATAATAGATCAGAAATTTCCAAAATTGAAGAAAGACATAAGTTTTCAGTTCTCAGAAAATGTACACAAAAGTCTCGATCAGGCTAAATAAAAATAAATGTACACCAAAACAATTTGGGAAGAAAATGAAAAATGTTAAAGACAATGAAAACAACCAGAAAATAAAAAAGACTGCCTGAGAAGTAATGAGCAATCAGGATTATTGGCTGTGTGATTGTGAACAAATCTGTTGAACTTTCTAAACCTTGGTCCCCATATTTATAAAATGGGGTTTGTACAATGACTGAAAAAAACAATGTATGCAAAGCACCTGGCTCAGGATTCTTGATTTTTTTTTTTTTTTTAAATCAGCAATGATGCATGCCAGGAAACAATGATATATCTTTAAAATGCTGAAGTATCAGTTCTGTCTTTTAAAAATTCTAAATACAGGAGTCCTTGGGTGGCTCAGTTGGTTAAGCATCCAACTTTTGGTTTCAGCTTAGGTCATGATCTCAGGGTCACAGAATCAAGGCCTGCATCAGTGGGGAGTCTGTTTAAGATTCCCTTTCCCCTCCTACCTCTGCCCACCCCCCACCTGGTGCACACACTCTCTCTCTCAAATAAATAAATTAACAAATAAATATTTTTAAAAAATCTAAATCCAGAGACATTTCATTCAACAATAAAGCACAATTTATTCACACAGTGGAAGCTCACAATGGAGAGACCATGAATAATACATTCTTAAGAAACAAAACAAAACAAAAAAACACCCAAACAAACAAAAACAGAAAAACTTTTGTTATAAAAGAGGGAAAATGGGTATATCTTCAGTTTATAAAATACGGGAAGGCTACCCAACAAATGAATATACTTGGTTAGGCGGTTCCACAGTGTAATGGTGAGCATTCTGGATTCTGAATATACTTGGTTACCTGTGGAGGAAAGGGGGAGCTGAATGAAAGCAAAATTTCTCACCTCTTTAAAATTTATATTTCATAGGCAAATTCCTGAAGCACAGAACCTATCAAGATTGAATCATTAAGAACAGAAAATCTGAAGAGAACCATAACTCCAAAAAAGAGACTGAATTAATAACCAAAAAACTTACAACAAAGAAAAGTCCAGGGCCATGTGGCTTCATTGGTTGATTCTCCCAAACACTGAAAGGAGCATTAACATTAATCTTCCTCAAACTCTTTCAAAAAAATGGAAACGAAGGAAACATTTTCAAGTTAAATCTATGAGACCAGCATTATTCTGATAACAAAGCTAGATAACCCACAAGAAAAGAAAACCATAAACCAACATCAATTATTCACCCAAAAATTTTCAGCAGAATACCAGTAAACAGAACCCAACAGCATATTATAGAATTTTAAACTATGATATCCTAAATCCCAAAACTATAGGATTATTTCTGAAGTGCAAGGGTGGTTCAATATATGAAAAACAATCAGCATAATCCACTACATTAACAAAAGGAAGGGATTAAACCCACATGATCTTCACAAATAATACAGAAAAAGCCTTTTTTTAAAAAATTTTTTAAAAACACCCTTTCATGACAAAGGAAAAGCTCTGGACAAAGTAGAACTAGAAGGAAATGACCTTGACATAAGGGGATGTATGAAAATCCCACAGCTAATACCATCCTTAATGGTGAAAGACTGAAAGGTTTTTCTCTAAGGTCAGCAATAAGACAAGAATGATGACTTTTGCCACTGCTGATCAACACAATATTAAAAGTCCTGGCCAAAGCCATTAGACAAGAAAAAGAAATAAAAGGCATCTGAATTGGGAAGGAAGAAATAAAACTATCTTTGTTTGCAGATGACATGATTATGGAGAAACCCTAAATATTAGACACACAATTGTTGGAACTAGTAAACAAATTCAGCAAAGTTGTAGGATACAAAATCAACACACAAAAATCAGCTGCATTTCTATATACTGACAATGAACAATTTCAAAGGAAATTAATACTTCCACTCACAGTGGCATGAAAAATAATAAAATACTTAGTAATAAACTTAAATATGGAGGCAAAAGACATACACTGAAAACTACAAAATATTGCTTAAAGAAATTAAAGAGGGCACTGGTAAGTGGAAAGACATCCAGTGTTTATGAATTAGAAGACATAATGTTGTTAATACCACCCAAAGTGATCTACAGGTTCAATGTTCCATTGAATTCCTCTCTACATTCCAATAATGTTATTTTCCAGAAATAGAAAAATCCATAAAATTCATATAAAATCTTAAGGAACCCCAAAGAGGCAAACAATCTTGAAAAAAAAGAACCAGCCTGGAAATTTCACATGTCCTAATTTCAAAACTGATTACAAAGCTACAGTAAACAAGATAGTGTGGGGTGGGCATAAAGACAGACATATAGTCAATGGAATAGAGTTCAGAAACACACAGAATATCAAATGATTTTTGGCAAGGGTTTTCAGACCATTCACTGGGGAAAGGGCATTCTTTTTTTTTTTAATTTATTTTCAGCATTAACAGTATTCATTATTTTTGCACCACACCCAGTGCTCCATGCAATCCATGCTCTCTATAATACTCACCACCTGGTACCTCGACCTCCCACTCCCCACCCATTCAAACCACTCAGATTGTTTTTCAGAGTCCATAGTCTCTCATGGTTCACCTCCCCTTCCAATTTCCCCCAACTCCCTTCTCCTCTCTATCTCCCCATGTCCTCCATGCTATTTGTTATGCTTCACCAATAAGTGAAACCATATGATAATTGACCCTCTCTGCTTAACTTATTTCACTCAGCATTCTTTTCAATAAATGGTACTGAGAAAACTGGATATCCACATGCAAAAGAATGAAACTGAACCTTTTTCTTGTATCATCTATTAAAAAAAAACCCTCAAAATGAGTCAGAGACATAAATACCTAAATATAAGAGCAAAACTTTAAAACTCTTAGAACCAGGGGGAAGCAGCAAGATGGTGGAGGAGTAGGAGTCCTGAATATCATTGGGTCACAGGAGTTCAGCTAGTTAGTTATCAAACCGTTCTGAACACCTACAAACTCAACAGGAGATGGAAGAGAAGAAGAGTAGCAATTCTAGGAACAGAAAATTGACCACTTTCTGGAAGGCAGGACTTGCAGAAAAGTGAATCCAAGGTGATATACGGGAAGAGAGACCGTGGAGGTAGGGGCTGGTTCCCGGCAAGTGAGAAAGAGGTGGAGCACAAAATTGGAACTTTTAGAAGTCTGCTTCACTGAGGGGCATCACTCCAGAGGCTGAGCAGGGGGTGGAATCCTCATGGGGAAAGTATGGTTTCAGGTTCCTTGGGGTCAAAGAAAGACCGGGGATGCCTGACTGCAGCAGACCTCCCAGGTAACAGAGTGGGAAGCTGGCTACAGAGATGGAGCCAAGGAGGGGGCTCTCAGCTCAGGGTTACCTTAAACCATGATCCAAGGCTCAGCCAGGTCACTGTGGGACCTCGGTAGGGACCTCACATGTGGCAGATCCGGGGAGAGCCACTCCTTCCTCCTCCTTTAGGAGCAGGGCAGGTGTGTGCAGCAGAATCTGCTGGGTTTGGAGACTCCAAACAGGGCCATGTGACAGAGATAAAAACTCTCGGTCACAGGCTGGGTGAGCATGGGGAGCAGCCAGAGACCAGGGAGACGGGAGGGATCACCTGCTTTTCTCTGATGGCACACTAAGGAGTGGGATCCTGAGCTCTCTGCTCCTCTAGGGCCAGAGATTGGGAGGCCGCCATTTTCATTCTTATCCTCCAAAGCAGTACAGAAAGTGTTCAGAGAACAAAAGCTACTGAGAATGAACCCAGGCAGATAGCTTAGCCTGGCCCTTGGCAAGAGCAGTGCAATTTCGCCTCGGGCAAAGACACTTGAGAATCCCTGCAACAGGTCCCTCCCCCAGAAGATCAGCAAGAACATTCAGCCAAGACCAAGTTCACCTATCAATGAGAACTGCTAAACTTCAGAGCTATGGGAATACAGCACATAGAATTCATGGCTTTCCCCCCCATGATTCTTTAGTCTTTCAAAGTAAAATTTTTAGTTTTTTTCTTATTCTATTTTTAAACATTTTTGCTCTTTTTTTTTTTTTTTTTTTGACAGAGAGAGAGATCACAAGTAGGCAGAGAGGCAGGCAGAGAGAGAGTGAGGAGGAAGCAGGCTCCCTGCCGAGCAGAGAGCCCGATGTGGGACTCAACCCCAGGACCCCGAGATCATGACCCGAGCCGAAGGCAGCGGCTTAACCCACTGAGCAATCCAGGCGCCCCGTCCTCTTTTCTATTTTAATGTTTTTTAACTATTTTACCTTGTCAATACCTTTTTAAAAAATCTTTTAAAATTTTCATTGATATATTCCTATTCCATCCCTTCATTATATTTAAACTTATTTTTTATATGCATACAGGTTTTTTTTTTCTTTAAGATTTTGGGATTAGTTTCTTCTAACAAATCAAAATATACCCTAAATCTAGCACATGACTTTATTCTAGTTCAGCCGGATCACATTTTTTCCTCTTTTTTCAGTCAACTTCTTATCAATTCCTCTTTTAGAATCTTTAAAAATTTTCATCATTACAGCCATATTCCATCCCTTTATTGTGTTTACCCTTATTTTTTATATATGTAAATTTTTCTTTCTTTAAAATTTTGGGACACAGTTTCTTCTAACAGACCAAAATACACCTAAAATCAAGTGTGTGGCCTGTTCCATTCACCAGTCTAAAATATACATTATTTATATACATATATACACACACATACTTCTTTGGAGGATAGGAATGAATATATATATATAGATAGATAGATAGATATACACACACATATACACACACACGTATATATAATATATAAAATATATTACATATAAAGACATATATAGATATATATTATATATATTATGTATCTACATATGTCTTTATATGTAATATATTTTATATTATATATTATATATTTTATACTATATATTTATATATATTTATATATAAAATATATATTTTATATATTTTATATTATATATTTTATATATATATATGCACTTTTCCCTTTTCTCCCCCTTTGGTTTCCCTCCAGTTTCCAGTCTCTTCCAATATGATTAGTGTCTATTTTTCTGCGGTCGTTGCTATCCTTTTAGTATTTTGTTCTCTCATTCATCTATTCTTATCTGGATAAAATGACAAGGTGCATAAACTTACCACAAAATAAACCAAAAAACAAAAAATAACAGGCAGTACTGATGGCTAGACACCTAATCAATATGGATATTAGTAAGATGTCAGAACTAGAGTTCAGAATGATGATTATCAAGGTGCTAGATGGGCTCAAAAAAAGCATGGAAAATACTAGAGAATCCCTTTCTGGAGAAATAAAAGAACTAAAATCCAACGAAGTTAAAATTTAAAAAAGCTAGTGATGAGATGCAATAAAAAAATGGAGGCTCTTACTGCTAGGATAAATGAAGCAGAAGAGAGAATTAGTGATCTACAAGACCAAATGATGGAGAATAAAGAAGCTGAGAAAAAAAAGAGGCAAACAACTACTGGACTACAAAGGGGAGAATTTGAGAGATAAGTGATATCCTAAGAATAGGGTATTATTGAAATAGGGTATTATGAAACAATATTAGAATAATTGGGATCCCAGAAGAAGAAGAGAGAGAGAGGGGCAGAAGGTATATCGGAGCAAATCATAGCAGAGAATTACCTAATTTGGCAAAGGGAACAAGCTTCAAAATTGAGGAGGCACAGAGAACTCCCATCAAAATCAATAAAAATAGACATCTCCTGATTTAAAGTGGGGGGCTGGAGAACAGTTTACCATGCTAATGGACATCAAAAGAAAGCTGGCATGGCAATCCTTATATCAGATAAATTAGATTTTAAGCCAAAGACTATAATAAAAGATGAAGAAGGACACTCCATCATACTTAAAGGGTCTGTCCAACACGAAGGTCTAACAATTTTAAATATCTATGCCCCTAACAATGGGAGGAGCCAATTATATAAACTAATTAATAACAAAATCAAAGAAACACATCAATAATAATATAATAATAGTAGGGGACTTTAACACCTCCCTCACTGAAATGGACAGATCACCCAAGCAAAAGATCAACAAGGAAATAAAGGCTTTAAATGACACACTGGACCAGATGGACATCACAGATATATTCAGAACATTTCATCCCAAAGCAACAGAATACACCTTCCTCTCTAGTGCACATGGAACATTCTCTAGAATAGATCACTTCCTGGGTCACAAATCAGGTTTCAACTGGTACCAAAAGATTGGGCTCATTCCCTGCATATTTTCAGACCATAATGCTTTGAAACTAGAATTCAACCACAAGAGGAAAGTTGGAAAGAACTCAAATACATGGAGGCTAAAGAGCATCCTAATAAAGAATGAATGGGTCAACCAGGAAATTAAAGAAGAATTGAAAAAATTCATGGAAACAAATGAAAATGAAAACACAACTGTTCAAAATCTGTGGGACACAGCAAAGTCGTCCTGAGAGGAAAGTATATAGAAATACAAGCCTTTCTCAAGAAACAAGAAAGGTCTCAAATACACAACCTAACCCTACACCTAAAGGAACTAGAGAAAGAACAGCAAAGAAAGCCTAAACCCAGCAGGAGAAGAGAAATAATAAAGATCACAGCAGACATCAATGAAATAGAAACCAAAAAAGCTAGTAGAACAAATCAACGAAACTAGGGGTTGCTTCTTTGAAAGAATTAATAAGACTGATAAGCCCCTGGCCAGACTTATCAAAAAGGAAAGAGAAAGGACCCAAATTAATAAAATCATGAAGAAAGAGGAGAGATCATAACCAACACTAAAGAAATGCAAACAATTATAAGAACATATTATGAGCAACTATACACCAGCAAATCTGACAGTCTGGAAGAAATGGATGCATTCCTGGAGACATATAAACTACCAAAACTGAACCAGGAAGAAACAGAAAACCTGAATAGACCCATAACCAGTAAGGAGATTGAAGCAGTCATCAAAAATCTCCCAACAAGAGCCCAGGGCCAGATGGCTTCGCAGGGGAATTCTATCAACATTTAAAGAAGAATGAATACCTACTCTCCTGAAACTATTCCAAAAATAGAAATGGAAGGAAAACTTCCAAACTCATTGTATGAGGCCAGCATTACCTTGATCCCCAAACCAGACAAAGACCCCATCCAAAAGCAGAATAACAGACCAATATCCTTGACGAACACAGATGCAAAAATTCTCACCAAAATACTAGCCAACAGGATCCAACGGTACATTAAAAGGATTACACCCCATGACCAAGTGGGATTTATTCCTGGGCTGCAAGTTTGGTTCAACATCTGCAAATCAATCAATGTGATACAATACGTTAATAAAAGAAAGAGCAAGAAACATATACTCTCGATGGATGCTAAAAAAGCATTTGGCAAAGTGTAGCATTCTTTCTTGATCAAAACTCTTCACAGTGTAGGGATAGAGGGTACATACCTCAATATCATTAAAGCCATCTATGAAAAACACACAGCGAATATCATTTTCAATAGAGAAAAACTGCGAGCTTTTCTGCTAAGGTCAGGAACATGGCAGGGCTGTCCACTATTACCACTGCTACTCAACATAGTATCAGAAGTCCTAGCCTCAGCAATCAGACAGCAAAAAGAAATTAAAGGCATATGAATTGGCAAAGAATAAGTCAAACTCTCACTCTTTGCAGATGATATTACACTTTCTGTAGAAAACCCAAACGACTCCACTCCAAAACTGCTGGAAGTCATAGAGAAATACAGTAAAGTTTAAGGATATAAAATCGATGCACAGAAATCAGTTGCATTTCTATATACCAACAGCAAGACAAAAGAAAGAGAAGTTAAGGAGTTGATCCCATTTACAATTGCACCCAAAACCATAAGATACCTAGGAATAAACCTAACTGAAGAGGCAAAGAATCTGTACTCCGAAAATTATACAGTACTCATGAATGAAACTGAGGACGACACAAAGAAATGGAAAAACATTCTATGCCCATGGGTTGGAAGAACAAATATTGTGAAAATGTCTATGCTGCTTAAAGTAATCTACATATTTAATGCAATCCCTAACAAAATACCATCAATTCTTTTCAAGGCAATGGAACAAATAATCCTAAAATTTATATGGAACCAGAAAATTGATCCCAAATAGCCAGAGGAATGTTGAAATAGAAAACCAAAATTGGTGGCATCACAATTCCAGACTTCAATCTCTACTACAAAGCTATCATCATCCAGACAGTATGGTACTGGCACAAAAACAGACATATAGGTCAATGGAACATAATAGAGAGCCCAGAAATGGACCCTCAGCTTTATGGTTAACTAATCTTTGACAAAGCAGGAAAGAATGTCCAATGCAAAAAAGACAGTCTCTTCAACAAATGGTGTTGGGAAAATTGGACAGCACATGCAGAAGAATAAAACTCGACCATTTCCTTATACCACACACAAAAATAGACTCAAAATGGATGAAGGACCTCAATGTGAGACAGGAATCCATCAAAATCCTTGAGGAGAACACAAGCAGCAACCTCTTCGACCTCAGCTGCAGCAACCTCTTCCTAGAAACATCACCAAAGGCAAGGGAAGCTAGGGAAAAAATGAACTGTTGGGACTTCATCAAGATCAAAATCTTTTGCACAGCAAAGGAAACAGTCATCAAAACCGAAAGACAACCCACAGAATGGGAGAAGATATTTGTAAATGATGTATCAGATAAAGGACTAGTTTCCAAAATCTATAAAGAACTTATCAAGCTCAACACCCAAAGAACAGATAATCCAATAAAGTAATGGGCAGAAGATATGAACAGACTTTTCTACAAAGAAGACATCCAAATGGCCAACAAACATATGAAAAAGTGCTCAACATTTCTTGGCATCACGGAAATACAAATCAAAACCACAGTGAGGTACCACTTCACACCAATCAGAATGGCAAAATTAACAAGTCAGGAAATCATAGGTGTTGGCAAGGATGCAGAAATAGGGGAATCCTCCCACACTGTTGGTGGGAATCCAAGCTGGTGTAGCCACTCTGGAAAACAGTATGGAGGTTCCTCAAAAAGTTGAAAATAGAGCTACCCTATGACCCAGCAATTGCACTACTAGGTACTTATTCTAAAGATACAAATGTAGTGATCGAAGTGGCACATGCACCCAAATGTTTATAGAAGCAATGTCCACAATAGTCAAACTATGAAAAGAACCTAGATGTCCATCAACAGATGAATGGATAAAGAAGATATAATGGAATACTATGCAGCCACCAAAAACCGGAAACCTTGCCATTTGCAATAACATGGATGGAACTATAAGGTATTATGCTAAATGAAATAAGTCAATCAGAGAAAGACAATTATCATATGATCTCTGATATGAGGAATTTGAGACGTAGGGCAGGAGGTCATGGCGGGTAGGGAGGGAAAAAATGAAACAAGATAGGACCGTGGAGAGAGACAAGTCATAAGAGATGCTTAATCTCAGGAAACAAACTGAGGGTTGCTGTGGGTGTTGGGGGAAGGATAGGATAGCTGGGTTATGAACTTTGGGGGAGGGTATTGCTATGGTGCTGCTGTGAATTGTGTAAGTCTGATGATTCTCAGACCTGTACCCCTGAAGCAAATAATACATTATATGTTAATAATAACAGTAATAAAACTCTTAAAACACAGGGGGAAAGCTTGTAAGACATTGAATTTGGCAATGATTTCTTGAATGTGACACTAAAGTCAGAGACAACATAAGGAAAAATAAGTAAGTGGGACTACATCAAAGGACACAATCAACAGAGTAAGAAGGCAACCCAAAGAATGGGATAAAATATTTGCAAGTTATATAACTGATAAGGGGTTAATATGGAGAATATACAAAGGATGCCTACAACTCAAAAACAGACAAACAATACAATTAAAAATAGGCAGAGACCTGGAAAGAAGAGATTTCTCTAAAGAAGATATACAAATGCCCAATAAGCACATGAGAAGATGCTCAGCATCTTTGATCATTAGGGAAATGCCAATCAAAACTACAATGAGATAACACTTCACATCCGTTAGGATGCTACTATTAAAAAAAAAAAAAGATGACAAGCGTTGGCAAGGATATGGAAACATTGCAACTCTGCACTGTTAGTGGAAATGCAAAGTGGTGCTACCACCAATGAAAACAGTATTGCAGTTTCTCAAAAAATTCAAAATAGGGGGCGCCTGGGTGGCTCAGTTGGTTAAGTGGCTGCCTTCGGCTTGGGTCATGATCCCAGGGTCCTGGGATCAAGCCCCACATCGGGCTCCCTGCTCAGCAAGGAGTCTGCTTCTCCCTCTCCCTCTGCCTGCTGTTCTGCCTACTTGTACTCTCCCTCTTTCTCTGTCAAATAAATTTTAAAAATCTTAAAAAGATCTATTTAAAAAATTTCAAAATAGAATTAACATATGATCTAGCATTTTCTCTTCTGGGTATATACCCCAAAGAACTCAAAGCAGAGAATCAAAGAACTATCTGTACACCCACGTTCTAGCAACATTATTCACAAGAGCCAAAAAATGAAAGCAATGTGTCCATGGAGAGATGAACTGATAAACAAAATATAACAAATGCTTATACAATGGAATATAACTCAGCCTTAAAAAGGGAAGGAAATCCTGACACATGCTCCAACATGGATGAACCTTCAGGAAATAAGGTAAGTGAAGTAAGCAAGTCACAAAAGGACAAATACTGTAGGATTCCACACATAGGAGGTACCTAGGGTAGTCAAACCCATAGAGACAGAAAGTAGGATGGTGGTTGCGAAGGGCTAAGGGTGGGGAGGGAAAAATGGACAGCTATCTAATCAGCACGGTGTTTCAGGTTTTACATAACAGAAAGAGTCCTGGAGATGGATGGAAATGGGTTGAGATGGATGGAGATGGATGGAGATGGATGGTGGTGATGTGGCAGAGCACCCTCAATGTACTTAATGCCACTGAGCTTAAAAATGGTGATATGGTCAACTGTCTGTTATGTGCCCTTTACCACAATTTGAAAAATCATCCAAGTATGCTCCACAGAAAAGTAATTCAAGAGGCAGAGGTTAAACAAAAGATCAACATAAAGTATTTCTACCCAAGTGGGAAAAAATATGTTTGTTTTTATTAAAAAGCATTAAAATTTTTTTTGAAAATTTACAATATGGCACAAGAAGCAAGTGTTCAATTTTAGAAAATTTAAAAACATAGGCAAACAAAATAAGAAAATACATAAAAGATCTGTGGTTTGCCATCCAAAGGTAGCTGTGGCTAACTTTTTTGTATGTCTCCTTTACATATGATGTGTGTGTGTGTGTGTGTGTGTGTGCATGTGTGTGTGTATATAAAATATACCAATGAGAGTTGTTATCTGTGTGTACAGATGCAGCTGAACAGACAATGGGGAGTCCTTTCTGTCCTGCAAATGAAAGCTACTTAATCTCCCAACATCTTATTATGAACATTTTAAAAAATTTATTTATTTGAGAGAGAGATAGAGTGTGAGAGAGAACATAAGTGTGGGTGGGTGGGGGTAAAAGGGAGAAGTAGACTCCCTGCTGAGCAAGGAGCCTAATGTGGGGCTCGATCCCACGACCATGAGATCATGACCTGAGCTGAAGGCAGACACTTAACCGACTGAGCCACCCAGGCGCCCCTGAACATTTTCAAACAAATAAGAAGTTGTAACAATTTCATAGTGACCACTGTATATCCACCACCTAATTCTTCCATTAACATTTTATTATGCTTATTTTTTCACATATATATCTATTCTCTCCATCCATCGATCTTCCTTATTTTGAAAGTTGCAGATGCCAACTTCTATCCTATTACCCCCAAATACTTCTTTGTGCATATTATTGTTTTGACATATAATTTATATACAATGAAATGCACAAATCTGAAGTGTGCATTCACTGAGAATTAACAAATACATATAGCCATTTAATCCAGACTTATCAAGCTATAGTTCATGACCATCACTCGAGAAAGTTCCCTCCTACCCTTTCTCAGCCACCACTGCCCTCACTCCCCAAAGGCAACTCATGCTCAGATTTCTTTCCACCATAGGTTAGTTTTATCTGTTGAAGAATTTCATGCAAGTGGAATCAGGCCTCTACACAATATAAGTAATATGTCTTATTCAAGAGCTCAGATAGAGAGGGTGAAGGACAATTTAATTCCTTCTGGTCTCCAGTGAAGGTGGGACACCCATTTGATGCTGCTGCCATTCCTGCTGGCTACTTGATGTAGCAGCTAGCTGTGCGTGGGACTTACCACAGTCTATGAGATGGATGACAGTGCCAGGCCACCATTCACCGGGGTCAGAGGAAAATGGAAATCATGGGTTAGGTATTTACAAATGAAGTGTGGGAAACAGCAGCTGCCCAATTCTACTGGAGAACATCTATGGAGTAGTCATAATGGCCTTGTGCAGTCATTTTATCATTAATTATACAGTATAAATCTACAACCATTTATTTTATTGTTTGGCAATACTTTAATTTTGCAACAAATTCTTTTTTAAAGATTTTATTTATTTGAGAGAAAGAGTATGTATGTGTGTGTGAGAGAGAGAGTATGAGCAGGGGGAGGAGCAAAGGAAGAGGGAGAAGCAGACTCCCCACTGAGCAGGGAGCCTGATGTGGGACTTGATCCCAGGACCCTGGGATCATGACCTGAGCCGAAGGCTGATGCTTAATGGACTGAGCCACCCAGGTGCCCCTGCAATAAATTCTTCAGGTAACAAGAAGTAGTACATTTTTAACTAAACTAAAAGTGTATATTTAGTGAAAGATTAAATACTAAAATTCTGGGTCTCAAGATAATTGATGATGGTAAGGTGCACAAAATACGTTTGGCATCTACCCTCCATGACGAGTGTCACAGCGAAATCACCAACCACTTGGAAATGGGAAGATGCAACCGCTGCTGAAGCCCCAGCTACTACGTAATCCTAAGTGGGATTTAAAGAAGAATGTGCCCATGTGGAGAGATAAAAGGCTACTCCTCATCTACACTGCATGTGCAACAACACTGGCTGAGATGTGCCCACTGCTCTGAAGTCCCGGAGTAGGAATTTGAACTTCAGTTGTGATTTTCATGGGCTGAGAGTCAAATCAAAGCCCAAACTACTGTGTCACACTGAACTTGGAAGGAAGCATAAGTAAGATATACCCTGCATTGAACAAAAGCTGCTGGAATCTGGAAGACTCTCCTCCTAAACAAGGATTGCCTTTGAGGTTCACTCCAAAGACCGAACAACCACTGGGCACAGCCGGTCTCATAATTTTGAGTATGTAAAGCGCTGCGATTCCAGTGCATGGGGACTAATGCAATTTGTGAAAACAGTACACCCGCAATTGGCAAGGAGCTCAAAACTCAACAAGATCTCTTTTCTACTAGATGCATTGTTGGCTAATTGCTCTCAGCCGTTACCTGGAAGAGACACACGGGAAGAAGCCTGTGGAGGCGCACAGAGAACCAAGTGATTTAATTTTTTCTCACATTTCTCTTTCCTTGGTAGTTAATTAGCCAAAACTCCTTTCTCTACCTCATCTCTTTGTTGAGGTCATATCAGCAAATATCTGGTCCAATTTGTGCAAAACTACCTGATTAATTCATAATGCAGAAGAGCTTATCAGCTTGCTTCTATCTACCGTTGCCCAAGAATGATTAGCAATGAAGTATTTCAAACATACAGAAGAATAGGTCAATAAAATCACCTAGCTTTAACAGATGTTAATACTCCACTGTACATGCTTATTGTAATATTTTTAACAAAGCTCTTCAGTCATTGCTGCCCTATTACAAAAATGTTTGGCCTTTTGCGATAACGTGTTGTATGAACACATCCTTATGTGAAAGTCAGTCAGATTTCTCTGAAGTACTTGCCTCACTGTCAGCCCCGGGGTCTTTGCTGTTCCAGTATGGCCCCCTCTCATCTCAGGGATGAGACCAGGTGGTGTAGTGGTTGCAGCGTGGCTTTAGGGCCACACAGATCTGATTCCCAATCCCGGCAACCAGATTTCCAATCTGGTGGGCAGATGTCTGTACCTAGTTTCACATTTATAAGATGGGACTAATACTACCCATGTTGTAGAGATGCTGTGAGGTGATGTTTGTAAAGCATGGGAAGAGTACCTAGAACAGGGTAAGTGGCTGTTACCAGCTTGTGTATCTGTTGTATGTGCCAAGCAGCCCCATTCTTCTTGGGTCCATCTCTAACTGAGGTGGTATTTACCAGGAACCAGCCAACCACCATCCAGATAATTAACAACTTCTTATTTGTGGACTAATGGGCACCAGCTTTCCACATGAGCCTGGATTTAGCCAGTGAAATGGCGGTCCCTTTTTTTCCTTTTCCTTTTTTTTTTTTTTTAGCAGTTGGAGGTGACTTTGCCCCAATGGTATGATCTCAAAAATATAATTGGGGTAAATTGGAAGGGGAGGTGAACCATGAGAGACTATGGACTCTGAAAAACAATCTGAGGGGTTTGAAGTGGCGGGGGGGTGGTGGGAGGTTGGGGTACCAGGTGGTGGGTATTATAGAGGGCACGGATTGCATGGAGCACTGGGTGTGGTGAAAAAATAATGAATACTGTTTTTCTGAAAATAAATAAATTGGAAAAAAATAATGGAATTTTAAAAAAGATTTTATTTATTTATTTGACAGACAGAGATCACAAGTAGGCAGAGAGGCAGGCAGAGAGAGAGGAGGAAGCAGGCTCCCCACCAGGCAGAGAGCTCGACATGGGGCTCGATCTCAGGACCCTGGGATCATGTCCTGAGCTGAAGGCAGAGGCTTTAATCCACTGAGCCACCCAGGTGTCCCAAAACTATAATGGAATTTTATAGAGTTTTGTAGCACTTGCCTTTGTCAAAATTAGACCATGTAATAAAGGAGCAGTTGGTTATAATCATGAAACAAGTCCCCTTGTGACCATGGGCATTATTTATTTCTGTGAGCATCTTCTCATCTTGTCCTTAGTGTATCTATTATTTGTCATTAAAGCAAAATGGCTTTAAAAGACCACATAGTTTGGGTGCTGGGTGGCTCAGCTGGTTAAGCGACAGCCTTCAGCTCAGGTCATGATCTTGGAGACCTAGGATCAAGTCCTGCAACCGGCTCTCTGCTTAGCAGGGAGTCTGCTTCTCCCTCTGACCCTCCTCCCTCTCATGTTCTCTCACTCTCTCTCTCTCAAGTAAATAAAGTATTTAAGAAAATAAAAGACTACATTGTTTAACATAGTGGTTCTCAACCATAGCTGAGCCTCAAAATCATCATTTTTTTTTTTTAGATCATTCTATCTATCCACCCATCCCAAGGTCCCCACCTAAAACATACTGGGAGTCTCTGAGAATAAAATCTTCATCTCCTGGATGAAGTGGAAGGGATTAATGTTCCACCTAAGTGAGGATGTTATAAACCCAGGGTTGAGAATCACACTGGATTAACTACTTCAAGTGGTACTTACTTAAAGGGTAATTGAAAATTCTGGAATAAATCAGGAATTTTTTAAAAAAAATTTGCAAGCAAGATGCTGTTATTCCAAGTCTTCTGTTGCAAATGACATCTTCCACAGGAACGAAGCATACACATGGTCCATCCAAGAACAATGTAAATCAAAACACATGTCCACAGCTGGAGCAAAAGTCTTAGGACCGTCTCACTGGATTCCATTGGAATGAGTCTGCGTGACACCATGTCAAAGTAATTGTGCATAATTCCCCTAAAGAAAGCTACATGAAGGATAGCCAAAGCACAAAAAAGTTGGATTTAACTCAATTAAAAAAAAAAAGGTTAATGCACACACTATCTTTTGCAAACAAAAGCACATCAAATGTCAGAAAGTGATATAAGACCACATCATTTTCCAGACTTATATTGACCAGTGCTTCCAACAGTCACCTTTCCTCCCTCTTTCCCTTATTCCAAATAGCTGTCTTCTCTCTCAGGTAATTGGACAGAGAAGTGCATCTAAAGATGGAGGCCATTAGGAAATCAAGCTTTCCTTTATTTATTAGTTTCCATGGCAAAAACAAAATAAAAGACAATTGTGTTTCAAAGCAACAACAGTAAAATAAGCAACATCTTGCTCAGGCAGACAAACGTCAGAGGGAAAGTAAAAGCTACACTACCCTCCATGCCTTTCCCCAAACCAAGGGGCATGGTTTCTAATGCACTGGCCGCAGGTAGACACTAAGTCCAGGCACCGAGAAACTACTCCTGGAAGCTACCAACTTTTGTATTTTCCTTGGGGCTTCTGTTGCTAAGCTTCTCTTTCATTTGACTCCCAGAAATCTCAGGGGCTTTCCAGGCCACCTAATTCAAAGTAATCAGTAACCAGAGTAGGGTCAGGATGCTGGCTAACTTCTTTCAACAAACAGGGACCTAGAATGCGGGCTACTGAGGTATTTCACAGCTCTCTATCCCTCAAGACACAGTCAGCAGGTAAAATGCCCCACAAGATTGGGTTTTGTAGTACCCGAAGCAGGGAACTCCATGGCTAGATCCCTCTTCCTCTGAGCAGCCAAGGCCACCACATTCATTAGTAACACAGTGGTCTACTCCTGCACCGTAACCTCATTCTTTTTTTTTTTTTTTAATTTTTTTTTAAAGATTTTTAATTTATTTATTTGACAGAGAGAGATCACAAGTAGAGAGGCAGGCAGAGAGAGAGAGAGGGAAGCAGGCCCCCTGCTGAGCAGAGAGCCCGATGCGGGACTCGATCCCAGGACCCTGAGATCATGACCTGAGCCGAAGGCAGCGGCTTAGCCCACTGAGCCACCCAGGCGCCCCGTAACCTCATTCTTATGGGTCCCCTGTGCCTCAAATTCAAGTGCCTGGTCCAGATCAACTGCAGCAGTTTGCTTTCCTTTTCTAATAAAGTCTCCAGTATCAAATCATTAGTTTCCTCAACCACCCAACACAATGACAGTATTCTCCTTGATTAGCCTCCATGGTCCCCAGTTAGAAGAGTGCTATATCAGGCACAGGTAAAATGGTGAAAGCAGTGGTTTCTAACCCCCTCCCCTCCTTTTTTTTTTTTTAAAGGAAGGAAATTCCCTCAGTGGATAATCCACCTAGAGCAAAAAATGATTCTCACCCTTGGGCTTGCCCCTACATTCATTCATGTTGGTACTTTTTATTTAAGTTTTTATAGTAGGTAGGTTCCCCTCTGCCTAAAAACCCAAGGGAAAAAACCCAATTCTTTAATTTACTCACACCCCGCTGCTATGCTTTCTCAGGCTACTCATTTCCTTACCCAGCTTCATCTTCAGCTTCAAGAAGCTGGAGTTGGAAGAAAGGGAGGGCCAATTAGAGGTTGTCCTGACCTCAGAGGGAGAGGACCCTGGTCATCAACATCAGGGCTGCCCTAGGCTATTTCAAAATGTCAGCAGGTTCAATTCCAGAAGAAAACACCATTTGCTTCCCAACAGGCTGGGGCTCAGTGGGGCATAAAGAATAAATTAAGTAAATTAACCGACAAAATTTGGCAATTGCCACTTCCTGAGAACTTGAGAAAGAAACGGTAAGAGGTATCCTCAACTTTCAGGGCCATGAGGAGACTGTCTTGATGTACTAAAAATAAAGGAATGATGTACTCTACAGATTTGGAGAGGTCTTCCTCTCTGGTCCTGGGGGTGCCCATGTCTCTGGCTCTAGGAGACTATCCAACCCACAACACTGACAGCTCAGAAAAGGAGTGTTGCTCTTCCCCACTTACCACTTGGGGCTGTGGACTGCTTTTATTCTAGCGGTGATTTTAAATGCTTCTCTTCCTGCCATGGCTGTTGTACACTGTGCCCCATCTCGATCTGTATATCCAGGTTTGATTACATGGAAATGAATTCTGAGCATCATCAAGGAGCCACAGATGGAGGAAGGAGGAAGAGGCAGTAAAGGTGGGCCAGAATGCCTACTTGGTTGACAAGGATAGTCATGATCTTGGGGTGAGCTGGGGGGATTTTGTGTAGACAATATGTGAGACAGGACCAAAAAATAAAGGCACCCATGTCACTGGCTGGCTAGAGAAACCATCTTCATTACTGGGCCACCACACCGTATATGCTCATGAACCATACTGTATGGTATGGTTTTAAGCTCTTGCTGGCAAATCCACTTCTAGCTCCTCGTAGGCAGGCTTCCTTGGTCACTACTGAGCCATCAGTTATCTCCAAAGCAAAGTTCCCTGGCCCTCGAAGTACGGACCTCTGACCACTTGCTATTAGTAATATTGCCCCCTGAAATCTGTCTCGTTTTGAGCTCACAATGCTTGGATTTTGGCATTATATTCTTAAACTATTAAGTCCCCCACGTTATGGCCATTCAGAACGTCTAAGCAGGCAAGACTAGTTCTTTTAGTAAATGGCCAATTTAGTCCATGGAAATCTGTTCCTTTCATTGCTTAGGACCTGTGGATAGCTAGTTCTTAGTCTCTCCCTAATAGCCATTTGACTTCAGGGAAAGACTTGCCTTTTCTCTGGATTTTAGTTTTCTCCTCTCAACAAATGAGAAGCTGGGTAGATAGTATCAGTCATATTTCCATCAGCTGTATATTCTATGCTTTGTAATCCTGAGGTTGAAGATTGGAGAATTCACGCATTCCCAAAGAGCATAAAAAATAATAGTGCCTAACACACACTTTCCATGTATTAAGTCATTTAATTCTCTGTAGAATCCTATAAGTATTATGACTCCTCTATTCGTTGGGTGAGGAAAAGGCCTCAAGAGGTTGAGCAGCTTAAATTGTGTCATGAAGTAGCAGTACAATGGCGTACGAACTCAGTCTGGCTCTAAGATATGTTCTAGAAACCATGTCAGATACGGGGGAATAGGCAGATTTAAGGACCGATCTTTCTTGATGTTTCTGTCATTAGGTGGGAATCATAGTTATCTGCCAGTTGGTAGCAGTTACAAGGAGCCAAGAGCAGAGCTGGATTTTCCTGCATTATTTAGGGCACACATTACCATAGACAAACACAAGCACCTTGTGGCAGTGGTGTAAATTAGGATGATTCTACCAGCGAAAGCCTAGAATCATGAAGATAAAAGGACCAGCTTGGGATCTCTGCCACCTACTGAACTGTCAGTGTACCGATGCCATTTGGGGTAGAAAATATTCAGAAGATCCTCGATGAAAAGGGAACACAAGAGACCAGGCAAAGAGAGCCACTCCAAAGACTAGTTTAGGGAAATAAATGGTGTGTCCAGGGGTCTGGAAACACAGCCACTCTGAGGTTCTGACTGCCCTATTCTGATGTCCTAGATGTCCTCCTCAAAAGCAAGGAGCCTTAGCACCTGTCACAGAGGTCAACCCCAGTCCAGGGAGATCTTTGCACAGGAAAGACAACAGGCTCATTCATTTTAAAAATAGGTCCATTAAGAACCCCAAACTCAACAAGACTATCTACCAGGAGAGTTTTTGCCAGTTCACTCTAGGTTAGTAATGAAAATTATAAGGCTGTCTTGATTCTAAACTCATTGCCAGTAGGGCCCACGGTCTTGAATTGGGCCTCTTTTCAATGCTTATTTAAACATTGCTGAGTGTTGAGTGTTGAATGTTCTTTAGTTCTGTGCCCTTCAGGTCTTTTCCATCTTTAATCCTCTTGGAGCAGGGTGGGGCTGAGCTGGGAACTAGTGTAAGTCAGCTTGCAACCATCCTTGTGCAATCTAGCACATCCACAAGGTAACAATGCCTTTTGGGGGAAACCAACACAATGGTGCTGTTTGATACAGCTTCTGGCTGTTCATGGTCACTGATAGGTCTATGGCCAACTGGGAAAGAGTTCTATACATTTTTTTTTTAAAGATTCTATTTATTTATTTGACAGAGAGTGAGCACAAGTAGGCAGAGACACAGGTGGGGGTGGGGGTTGGGAAGCAGGCTTCCTGCTGAGCAGAGAGCTCGATGCAGGGCTCCATCCCAGGCCCCTGAGATCATGACCTGAGTCAAAGGCAGAGGCTTAACCCACTGAGCCACCCAGGCGCCCCAAGAGTTCTATACATTCATACTTTTTTTGACCTTATCTACCAAATGACTATGTGGCATACACGCTATCATGCGGAGCGAAATCCCTTTCTTTCCCTGGGGCTAAAATCACACTATTATAAGAAGCTATGTATCCTTGCCGCCATGTCATGATTTACCTACTGTACTTTGTAACCCAGAACTATGAATCATCCTTCCTAACTTTTCAGCTAAGAAAACATGTTCCTTTAGATACAATCTCTTCTTTATCTAGATTTATTTGTTCTGAATCCTGATGCATTCTTAGGGCATTATTTCTTACCGAAGGCAGCCCTCCCTTAGTGTTTGTTTAATGATAATTTTTATTTCAAGTTCTTCATGAGTAGTAGGCTTGTCCTTTCTCAAGGCTTTATATTCCTGGGACTCTCTGAGTCAGTTGTCCAATTTCTGGTATCTGTCAAGAACAGGCAAGGGGGTCATATTTCCTTGCCTCTCTTTCATGGGTCACTGAACAGTGCTAAAATTCTGAATTCCTTGGGAACAGAACTCAGAAGAGTTTCATTTATTCCTCCATTCTCTTATTCATTAGTTTTAATTTAATTTCTAAGCAATGGAACAGATCATTTATTCATTCCAACACGAGTTGAAGAATCATCACGTGTCAGGCACTTTGCTGGGGACACAGAGATGGTCCGCTCTCAGGAAGCTCACAATATGGTGAACACGATCAGGTCATGATTAGAAAAGCAGTATGTGCTCCAAGGTCTGCAAGGCATTTATAGGTGTGCAGATCCCAGAAAATCCATCCAAAAGCCAAGAGGTGCTGCTTGACCTGAACTTTGAAGGACAAGTAGCAGTCCTTTTGGAAGAGTCCAAGCAATGGGTAGATTGATATGCAGCAGAGGGACAGAATTAAGGGACTGACTGGAGAGTCACAGCCAGAGCACGAAGGGCTTTGTCCTTTGGGCTAAGAAATTTGAACTTTATCTTAAAAAAGAGAAGGAACCATTAAAGTGGAGAGGAAGCAGAACTGTAACATAGAATGGGATTTTGTATGAAAGAATGAGAGCTCTAAGTTCACAAAAGCTATTAAGATTCTGTGTCCCCATGTACTTGATCTGACACTGCTCCTTGGCCCCCGGGATGGCATACAGAGCATGTGGAGACTAGTCCAGGCTCAGTGCCAGTTCATGGTGCCAGTCTGCCTCTCCAGGAGATTTACAACCATGACCTTCTTCCCACTCTGAGAGAGCTGTGCTTGTTCTGTCCTCGGCCCTGTACAGTGATCGTCTGGGAAGCCTCACTGGAGCACGGCCTGTTTGCAGAAGGTCACGGAATAAGGAATCCAGACGGTGGACAGCAGTGCTAATGGCACTTGGGGACAGGAAGAGAATGTGTGTGCAGAGGCGGAGACAGTCAGCAAATACAGGGAGGCAGGGGAAGAGGTGGGGAACATGGGGAACGGGCCAGAATGCCCACTGGTTCCCTTCCAGGAGAGTGGTGCTGCACGGAATATGAACCCATTTCCAAGTAGGAGAAGCTAAGGTTCAAAGAGAGAGAGAGCCTGAATTGTCTCAGCACAAAGGTGAAGCAGGAGCAAATGAAGAAAACAAATCACATGGGTTTGCTTGCTTCTTTCGCCAATCTCTGTTCTCCGGACCCAAAGCAGTCTGCCTGTCACATCAGGTTAAACATTCTCCCTGGGAAATCATGCAGTTGCAGAGCTTAAGGAAGCCCACTAATGGAAATGTCATTACTTAATAAAAAAAAAGAAAAGAAAAGAAAAAAAAAAGGCCCAAGTCCTGCCCTAATCACCTCCTGTTGCTGTTCCTGTCTATAGCAGTCCGCGCGTGCTAATGCATTCCAGGCTCACGAGGGGCCTTGGAAAATGTTCAAGGGAACAACCGGATGCTTAATGATCCCTGGAAAATTCTTCTCACGTTTTTCTCTGGACACTGACTTTTTACATTTTCCTTGAGAAATTCTGGGTATGGCTAATGAACATAAACGTGATGGGTGCGCAGAACTGTTTAATCTGGTTTCGTGAACGCTGGCTCCCTGTCCACAGCCAGCCATGGTTTTTTTCCTCTCATTTATATGCTTTATGATGGATTTATGATGGATTTAAAATAAAAGCTTAAAGCTTTCACTCGAACTGAGGTTCCTCAATTTTCATTTGTAAGTTCATTGGCCGGGATGCGACAAGAGCGATTTCAAGATTGCTGGCCCCGTGACTCTCAGCGTAGTAAAGAAGAAAGTGTTTTGTGTTGTTACTGTCCTCAAATATACCCTTTCTGCTCGGATGTCACCCCCAGTTCCTCTCCTTTGGTCCACATTTCCTATTTCACAGCTACAAAAAGACATGTTCTGGATACTGTCCGATGAAGGTAAGTTTCCTATGTGTAATGCAATAGGTGCACGTCTACAAAACATACGTGAACAAGGGTTTTGTGAGCACCATTTAAAACTATGTGAAGGGTATTTTCTAGGGAACTTTCTGTGGATCTTTCCAAAAAACAAAAAGCCCTATGGAAAAATATCCATCTCTACTTCGTGTGGATTTCAGGTTTTCATGGACTAATTTCAAAAAACTGAAGGAGGCCACCCATCTTTCTCCTTTATCAAGCAAGCTCCACACAGACACGAGAGCCAATCATGCTTGGCTGTTAAGCTTTGCTAAACAAAGATATTTGCAATGTGGAGTACTGAAACAGAAAACTTCCCCATGAGTCAGTAGCCAACCCCAGCAAAAGACCTCATGGTTCCAACTAACCAGCCCACAACCTTTCGTATCCAGTTCTGCTTTTTCAGTGGTTTCTACAGTCGAATTTCTAGTTAGGAACTGAAAAACTGGTTTGGTTTCAACTTCCGTAGGATAGATAGTGGTGCTAGCCACAATACACTGGGAGTTCCAGGATCTCAAACACGTACATGCTTCCCCACCTGAGGCCCCCACTCTAACCTCTGCCCCACGGGGTTCCAAAGAGACATCACATATGAGCAGAGAAGGCCAGTCAAGAAAGACATCTTGTTTGTGGGACTCCTGGCTTGAACCCTGGGCAGCTCACCTGGAGAACAAGCACTCTCACCAAAGGAATAGTTTCCAATTCTCCTTAAGCATCTTAATCACCTGGGGAGGTCTGGGTTTTGTGGTTTCAAGTCTCGCCCTGGACTGATCTTCAGGGGTAGGGCCCTGGATTCTGTATTTTAAAAGGCATGTTGGTGTATGTCTCCCCTGTTCCCACCACCACAGGCATGAAGGAAGGACAGGCCAGAGTTGGAAGGTGGAAAGCCAGGGGTGTGGAAAAGCTGCCTTGTACCAGCTTGGGAGAGCTGACTGTTAAAAACAGCAGACTGTTTCAAGAAATTTTGCAAGCCCTTACTAAATGTTAAATTATATAAGCTTAACTATTAAATAATTATCAAAACCAAAAATAATATCCACAGCTCATCACCTCCTACTCATTTCCTATTATCTATGTTCTTGAGGTTTTTCACATCTATTGTATCTGTACTAATGGTGGGAAATGCTACATAATGGTGCACAGCCACGTGCCTCTTCCCTGCTCTACGTTCAATGACATCACATTGGTAGCTTGAGATCAGAGCATTTATATAACAGGCAAAAGCTAGATATCAAGGCTTGACTTATTGTTATGTCCAGGCTTAAGATGGAAAGTGTAAATAATGCAGATTAAGGGGCGCCTGGGTGGCTCAGTGTGTTAAGCCGCTGCCTTCGGCTCAGGTCATGATCTCGGGGTCCTGGGATCGAGTCCCGCATCGGGCTCTCTGCTCAGCGGGGAGCCTGCTTTCCTTCCTCTCTCTCTGCCTGCCTCTCTGCCTCTCTCTGTCAAGTAAATAAATAAATAAATCTAAAAAAAAAATAATGCAGATTAAACTTAAAGATATGTCACAGGTAGAGGGTGTCTGGGTAGCACAGTCAAAGTGACTGACTCTTGGTTTTGGCCTAGGTTGTGATCTCAGGGTCGTGATATCGAGCTCCTGTCCCACCCCGTACTCAGCAGGGCATGTTCTTCAGATTCTCTCTTCCCCTCCCTCTACCCCTCCCACTAGTGTGCACTTCCTCTCTCTCTCTAAAATAAATAAATCTTAAAAAACAAATGTCACATCTATAGCTGGTATATTGTGAATAGCACAAAATTTGAGGAAATATTCTTCCAGAATCTGAAAATGGTCTGATTTCAGTAAAGAAGTGACTCTCTTCATTGACAAGTGAAATTCCAACATATGTCTGTTGTGCTTTCATCTTAGTCTTTCATGTAAAGGAAAATACCAATCAACACTCATGCTGGGAATCATACTTATTCATCAATTGGAACCATAGTTTGGCTACAGATAAAAGAGTTCCATAAAATCAACGAATGCATTCTGTGAGAATCAATGAGCTATATAAATTTACAATAAAGCGGACTGTGTATTCTATTATTATTTTTGAACTGTGTATTTTATTGCACTGTATTATTAATGGATTTATACACTATTGTATTTAACAGTACTACATATTCTATTCAATTTGTTAATTGTATATTTAATTATTTGTACCTTAGTAAAATTCATAATAGACTTACACTGGGTTATATGTAACTATACGTTTTTTCCCAGAGAGCCACTGTTAAACATTTCCCAGTATACCGCTGCCTAAGCCAAGAACAAAAACAGGTTGAACAGCTTCCTTGGCTTCTATCCTATAGGTCCACACCCTCATCTCAACCGTTTAGTTTACCACCCTCTCATGTCAAGAAAAACACCAAGAACTGCACAAGAACACAAATCAAAAGGTAAAGCGATTTTCCTGAAGACTCAAAGCAGCTAATTTAATCTGCCTAATCCAACGCTTCCTAGGAAGGCTGCCTTCCAAGGAGGGACAGCTTTGGGTTTATCTGACTACACTTGCCACTGGAAAAAAACAAGCAGACACTTCTCCAATGAAGACATACAAATGGCTATCAGACACATGAAAAAATGTTCATCATCACTAGCCATCAGGGAGATTCAAATTAAAACCACATTGAGATACCACCTTACACCAGTTAGAATGGCCAAAATTAGCAAGACAGGAAACAACTAGTGTTGGAGGGGATGTGGAGAAAGGGGAACCCTCTTACACTGTTGGTGGGAATGCAAGTTGGTGCAGTCTCTTTGGAGAACAGTGTGGCGATTCCTCAAGAAATTAAAAACAGATCTTCCCTATGACCCTGCAATTGCACTCCTGGGTATTTACCCCAAAGATACAGATGTAGTGAAAAGAAGGGCCATCTGTACCCCAATGTTTATAGCAGCAATGGCCACGGTCGCCTAACTGTGGAAAGAACCAAGATGCCCTTCAATGGACGAATGGATAAGGAAGATGTGGTCCATATACACTATGGAGTATTATGCCTCCATCAGAAAGGATGAATACCCAACTTCTGTAGCAACATGGACGGGACTGGAAGAGATTATGCTGAGTGAAATAAGTCAAGCAGAGAGAGTCAATTATCATATGGTTTCCCTTATTTGTGGAGCGTAACAAATAGCATGGAGGACAAGGGGAGTTAGAGAGGAGAAGGGAGTTGAGGGAAATTGGAAGGGGAGGTGAACCATGAGAGACTATGGACTCTGAAAAACAATCTGAGGGTTTTGAAGGGGCGAGGGGGGTGGGAGGCTGGGGGAACCAGGTGGTGGATATTGGAGAAGGCACGGATTGCAAGGAGCACTGGGTGTGGTGCAAAAACAATGAATACTGTTATGCTGAAAATAAATTTAAAAAATTAAAAAAAAAACAAAAACAAGCAAGGAACCTAACAGATCGCAGTTTGGGCACTATAGCCTAATAAATATCTTCCCCCTTAAAGCCATATCAGATGGCTCCTTGGGAGCAGAAGGGGACTACAAAGTCATCCAAGTAGGGAACAAGAGGAATTTGAATTTTCCCATCAACTATAATACATGTTTGGGGTACATAACAAAAGGATCCGTGAGGATTTCCACTTGTCACCAACCGGAGTACACAGGCACACCATGGCTTCTTCCATATTTAAATTATCATTCCTTGTGATGTAAAAATGTCTTTCTAGGGGCCCCTGGGTGGCTCAGTTGGTTAGGTGGCTGCCTTCGGCTCAGGTCATGATCCTGGATCCCGGGGTTGGGTACCACATTGGGCTCCCTGCTCGGCGGGGAGTCTGCTTCTCCTGCTGACCTCTCTCCTCTCATGCTCTCTCTCTTTCTCTCTCAAATAAATAAAATCTTTAAAAAAATTGAAAAAAAATGTTTTTCTAAACATGGAATAAAATTCAATTACCAAACCAAGATGTACAGAAATTTTTAAAAATTCTGTTACGTGGGGGCATCGGGGTGGCTCAGTCAGGTGAGCATCTGACTCTTGATTTCAGCTCAGGTCATGATCTTAGGGTCATGGATTGAACCTTGTGTCTGGCTCCACGTCAGGCTCTGTGTTGGGCATGGAGTCTGCTTGAGATACTCTCTTTTCTCTTCCCCCTCTCTCTGCCCCTCCCTCCTTCATACATGCTCGCTCTCTCTCAAAAAAAAAAAAAAAAAAAAGAATTCTGTTACTTGGTAGTTTTATAACTACCAACATATACTACATCTTTAGTCTCAGATGTAGTGTTTAACAATTTATGAGTTGCTTCTGAACGTCTTGTATATGGTACTGCAGATGTAAATACAGAGACCTTTTTCCACTTTCAAACAGGAGAGGACTCTACCAGATACATATCTATCCACCCGAAAGGGAGACTGGTCTCAGAACTCATCCTCTAGAGAGCATAATATTATGGGTGAGTCTTGCAGAATGTTAACATTTTTACTTCATCAGTATGTTCTTGAAACCTAGGCACAGAACTGCTCCAACCAGATTCCCCAAGCCCTTAAAAAAAGGAATGTTTGGGGCGCCTGGGTGGCTCAGTGGGTTAAGCCGCTGCCTTCGGCTCAGGTCATGATCTCAGGGTCCTGGGATCGAGTTCCGCATTGGGCTCTCTGCTCAGCAGGGAGCCTGCTTCCTCCTCTCTCTCGGTCTGCCTCTCTGCCTACTTGTGATCTCCCTCTGTCAAATAAATAAATAAAATCTTTGAAAAAAAAAAAAAAAGGAATGTTTGTTGAAGGTCAGACCACACATTTGGGGATTGGGAGGAGGTAAGACGTGAGAAATCCAACCAGTCAAGAATCCGATAACATGTCAGCCTATGTTTTGAACTAACAGCCTTGAAGGCGATCATAAGTATGAGGGGTGCTGTGATAATACTTCAAACAAAAACAAATCCAAGACACTTGCAAAACAATCTGGGAAAAATCAAGAGGTTTCGACTTACCTGGTATCTGGCATCTTATCTGGTATCTGCATTGAAAGAATATGTACTTTCAAGTGCAAAGACATTTATTTATTTATTTATTTATTTATTTATTTATAAAAAAGATTAAATAGTTTGTTTATTTATTTATTTATTTATTTATAGAAAAGATTAAATAGTTCTTTCCCCCCCCCCCCCCCCGCCCCGTAACTTGTTATCTCAGAGAAAAACTGAAGAACTCTGGTTATCACTCAAAAAGTTGCCCTGTAAATAAGAAGGGAGAGGTGTCTTCCTGTTTGACTAATTGCTAATCCACATCAGCCACCACCCCTTCATGAATCAGAAGATTAAAGGAACACATCACTCATTAATATACAAATCTAGAGGGCACTAAACATCAGAGTACTGTGGCTTTAGCCAGACTCATTTGTATGATATTCCTGTAGGAGATGCTTCTGAGTTCAATAAGCTGTCTTCACTATTATCAATACAGACGCATTTCTGCAACTCGTGTCTTTGTCATGTGCTAAGCTCCAGAATTTCCTAATAGATGGTGTTTTTTTGTTTTTTTGTTTTTTTTTAAAAGGACTCTTTTGCAAGGCTCTGGGGCCAGACTGCCTGCCTTGACTCCTATCATCACTTCTTGCTAGCTGTCTGCTCTCAGACATGTTACCTAATGTGTCTTCTGTGAAGTACTGATAGGACCGATTCCTATCTCAGGCAGTTGTGAAGATTTAATGAGTTAATAATACTTTGCAAAGCATTTGGGGGAACGCATGGAACACATTAAGTTACCTATTTGAATCATATTATTATATTTTCATGGTCAGCATATGTGTAGTTGGAAGAATGGAAAAAAGGTCCGCACCCACTTAAAGAGTATTAAGTAAGCAACTATAAAAATTATATTAAAATATCCGCCTGGAAAATAAAAGTCATGTAGAGGATTTCCCAAGTAAAAGAATACTCTGGGTTTTACTGATATGTTTCTTTTATCAATTTTTCCATTTTTAAAATATTTTACAAAGCTATTCTTCCCAATATTTCTCAAAGTCATGAGGATTCCTTCAGGAAATGAGGACACACACATACCAAAGCCCTATCCCCTAAAGAATACTGAGTTTCCAATTTGCCCAATTCATAGGCTTATATATTTTCTGCATAAAGGAATAATGGCTTCTGAAAAATGGCCAATATTGAAATTTTTAAAAGGAGAGTTTGAGTCTGCTTTCAGGAACAGATAGATCCATAAAACTTAACATATTTTTATTCTTCTGAAGTTATATCAAAGCATTAAAAGTGTAAGAGAATACCTGGAAACTTAGTTCTGATTAGCATTTAATTAACAGGTTGAGATAAAATACACTCTTATTACTTTGCCACTAATTAATAGATGGTTCGCTGCCAAAACGAAAATGCCCACAGACTGCATAATGTATTAAGTAATGGAATCAAGTTAACTGGCGGGGAGGGAGAGAGGAGGCTTACAGTGCTAGTGGGCAAATGAAGTTGGCTTCAGAACCCACTAATTTGATACTCAACATCAAAGATACTGAATAGTAGAAATAAAGCTTGATATTCACTTGAACCTATCGTTTTGCTCAGCTAGCTGGAGAGCCCAAAGATGATCATGATTCTCTAAAAATAAATTCAACAGATGGTCCCCTTTGAGATGTGAAACAGCGAGCCTGAAGATACCTGAAGAAGGGACGCCTGGGTGGCTCAGTTGGTTAAGCAGCTGCCTTCGGCTCAGGTCATGATCCCAGCGTCTTAGGATCGAGTCCCACATCGGGCTCCTTGCTCGGTGGGGAGCCTGCTTCTCCCTCTGCCTCTGCCTGTGCTTGCTCTCTCTCCCTCTCTCTCTGACAAATAAATAAATAAAATCTTGTAAAAAAAAAAAAAAGATACTTGAAGAAGTACGTGTTCTGACTGATGACTTACTCCATTATCAGCAGGCATCTGCACACACATCTTCAAAAAAGCAGAGGCTGGGCAAGAGGTAAAGGAATGGAGGTAATATTAAAATACATTTCAATTAACAGCACATGAGTGCTCATTCCTAAACTAACATTTCTTTAGGCATGATGACCTTGGCAAAAACATCTTCTTGTAGATAAAGGGGTATAAAGCTTTCTTTGCTCATGAACTGCCCCCATGGAGTAGCTTTCCTTCCAACTAACTTTCTAAGCAATGTTGGAGTTAACATTATTAGAACAATATGCACAGGTAACTGGGTCAGAGTCATACAAAGACGGACTGCTGACACCCATACATTAGGCATACAAAAGCGGCTAAATATTTAGCTATTGAAATTAGAGAAGTCAGAGACAAAAAGGACGTGGGTCAAAACCAGTAAAAACCTGCTTCAGATGTTACCTCTACAAAGTCTACCTCTCAACCCAGCTGCTATGCACATACTTGGAATACAGAAGTGACCGAGTTGCCCATCATTCATCTGGTTTAAGCTGATTGAGCCGAAGGGCCATCAGCTGTAAATCCCGAGTGCTGATGCACAGATGCTCACTGCAATTGAATGAACACTGAATTTCACACTTTACTTCTGTTTCACACTTTAATAACTGTCTCGCCTAGAAAATAGGCAAACTTATTTGAAATGAAGCAACGATATTTTCAATATTACCTCTCTTTCAGGTAATTTCTACCCACAAAGCAGGTCTTACATAGACTGCTATGCCTGCCTAAGCTGTTTTATTATTTAGTATGATTTCAAGTAATGACATCGCATTTTATTTCCCAGCCTTTCTGGTTGGGATGATTGTGCCAGTTATTAATTCATTGTCTCTCAGTTTCAAACTTACCCTTCAGTGCCTGGTCTAAAACAACAAATACAATTCTTGTAAGCGTTTCTCCTTTTACAGCAGGAACAACAGTAGGCTTTCTCAGAAGACGCATGAAGGAACGAGTGAGTGTCTTTGCCCCTGATGTATGTCCAGAATGGCTCTCCCAACACCATGTCCCCATGGCCGTCTCAACATTTACATACCATGTGCTCCAGGTCTCCCACCCACTGTGGCGCTCCGACCCCCTCAGTGGATCAGCCCAGTGGCTGAGGCTCATTTGTGCCCCAGAGGGCCACTTCCTATTTCCCTGGCGCATGTGGACATATCTGCCCTCGACAACCCAATGGACTCTGCCCGACAGTGAACTGCAACCAGGGGTCCCTGACTGACAAGATCAATACACAAGACTGGACCCTGACGGAGACGGCTGTCAACACAGAAGTCTGGAGCCTCCAGAGGAAAAATGGGTAACTACTTCTGCTTTTGAACTTGGACTAGATTCCAAGGTATTTATTAAAAGTGAAATGCTCTATATATCATGTTTTTATCTTCAGAGGAACTAAGCTCCTAGTTTCTTAAGTTTCTATTTTTCTAAGCCTTCCATTCAGAGAGAGGATATAATACTTAAGTTCATTATTTCAGGTTAATAGGCATTGTCCATATTTTTTTTTTTTGGCATTGTCCATATTAAAACAAAATTCCCTCAGCACTTTGTGCATACAATCACCAGAAAGACACCAGGAGAACTACTATAGAAAAACTGTGAACTGATTTTTAGAGCGGTCATGTAGCAAACACATCAGTGTTAGGGCCAAGGAGCAGGACCTTCAGTTACTCCAGGTGGAAAATGCTATGTGTTAATATGGAACTGTCTCAGCAACAGTACTATACCCTACAAACTGTCCTGCGCTGCAGCCAGCTTGAATTTGGGTGCTGCATGGACCTGGGTTCAAATCCCAGTTGTGGCACCCGAGCTGTGTGCCTCTGGCCAAATGACATCCTGAGTCTGTTGCATTGTGCTGCCTGGCAAGGATGAAGCTCAAGTCGGATATATTTACCTTAGAGAATTGAGAAGAGATTAAACAAGATCAGCAACTACCATGGTTAATTTTCCCTCCTGATTTCTCATTTTCTAGGTAAGAATACTGAGGCAATACTGAGGCAGGAAACAAAGTTTGTACCAAGAGCACAGTCATTTATAGATAAAGCTGAAAGCAGGCTAAAATGTTCTTGATTTAAGTGTGCAAACTTGGGCAACAAATTATGTTGCCATAACCAGTTAAAGACCAGTAACTCTGTTGGGGACAGTAATGTATCAAGTGTTATCCTATACCTTCCTTTACCAGACTGTGGATGAGCCACTGAAAAGAAGTATAGAGTAAAGGCAATTTATGTGATTCAACATTGAACAACTTACATTTATACAGTAATCTATGTTTTATGAAGTGCTATGACTAATATTTCACCTGATCACAACAGCCTTCTCTTCAGAAGACTGCTTTTTGGGATCGCCTGGGTAGCTCAGTTGGTTAAACAACTGCCTTTGGCTCAGGTCATGGGTCCTGGGATTGAGTCTCACATCAGGCTCTTTGCTCAGTGGGGAGCCTACTTCTCCTCTGCCTTCTGTTCCCCCTTCTTGTGCTCACATACTCTCTCTCTCTGACAAATAAATACATAAAACCTTAAAAATAAAATAAAAAAATAAAAGATTGATTTTTAGTGATAAAAATTCTTTCATAAGAATTTAATAAATCAAGAAATTTCAGAAAGAATAAATTTTATGTGTGAGTAAAGACAAATCATGACTTATTCATGATTTTATGAATAATTTCTCAACTTTTAAAAGAAGTCCAGGTTTCCTTTAGTTTTATATGTCATATGTAGTAGAGGGTAAGTTAGAGGTTTTAAAGTATCTGCTTTCCTGGGAAGAATAGGCAGCTTGAACTTGTTGCAAAAAATACAGATGAGTGATAAAAAGTGAAAGTAAGCTTTACATACAATCAAAGAAATAAAAGACTGCTACTAACAGAGTCTAATCATCATTTTTCAAAACACATCTTTATGCCTTATAATTTCATTCAATATTACAAGTCTAGACAAACCACACCTTTCCTCCAACACTGCACCTATCCCCATCTGAGGAAACCAATGGAAGCACCAGAAAATACAATGTAAAAGTCCACAAAACGATTTAAAATTATTTTATTGGAAGACTACTGTTTTTTCCATATATAAAAAGTTTAAATGGAGATATACCAACTGGCGATGTGGGCCATGGGGGGCTGTGTTCTGGCCTGGGAAATTACATCATTCTTGCTACAGCAAACACACTTACCTCATACATTCATAATACACCACAGCAAACTGACATGTACAATATTCTTCATTCTCTCCCTTCTTTAAAATCCCCTGACCTAGTGCAGAATCTAGTCAACTCACACTCTCATTAATGCAAAAGCTTCCAGATGGTTCCTGCTGCCTGCATCCTCGCACTGTTTTGACCTACCTTGCACATTGTGCCAGACTAACCTTACAGCAGTTCTGCACTTTTACTTCCTTCTTCAAAAATCAACAGGAGTTTCCCATTAATAAGGTCATATTTAAATTAATGGTTAATTCTTACCTGCAACATACTTGGTTCTTTCACTGACTCTTCACATCACCTGAGACAAAGTCCATCGTGAGGCAGTGTGTAATGAGGACATATTTCCCTTGAGCATGAAGATTTAAATGCCATGTTAATTTTTCTCCCACACTCTAACTACAATCCATTAACTTACAGCACCACCTATCTTTCAATTAAAAGGTTAGAAAACTAGGTTTACTTTTAACACAATTCTCAAATGTCTGGCCTATATAAATCAGTGGGAATTAAGTCCAAAATGCAAACAAGAAAAAAAATTCCTAAGAATAAGTTTCATTTGACACCATTTGTAAGGTACCTACTCCAGTCCATATAAAAGACTTATATATGTTTCAAACAAAGAAGTTGAGCAAGCAGTATACTGATGCCACAAAACAGTGAACAAGCTCTACCTGTAAATGTCAACTAGAAATTGCAATTGGAGAAGCAGAACCATTTGACTTATGTCACCTTTTCCTTAGAAGTCTTCCCAATATTTTACCTTTTCCCTGTTTAAATGAGAAAAAAGATGACCAAATATAAAATTTCATTTTTATATTCTGTGTGATAACTATCAGCAGTACAAATAAATATTATCTATATATACACACTATATTTATTTATTTGTAAATAAATAAAAATAAACAAATAAAATGGGGGAGGGAGATTGCCCACGCAGCGCATAGTTTGCTCTCTGCAGGAACCCAAGCCCAGTTTACCACACCTCTTTCTCAAATCAGTGCTATGGCAATTTCCTTACATAATCAGTATAAATATTCGAGAAAATGCTTTTAGTCAGAACCAAAAACCATTTGTACCAAAAGCTGAGAGGTCAACCCATGAAAAATCAAAATGTCTTAAATGTACATGTCATTTCTCCTGCGCAGTTTGCAACTTTATAAGGCAGGCTGTGGTGGGTATCAGCGCCCATTTCACTGACAGGAAAACAGAGGCACTACTGTTGATGCACAATACAACTCCAAGCCAAGGCCTGTTTATGGCTTTTATATCTGTTCCTCAGATATAAAAATGAGGAAAAAACACTGGGGTGCCTGGGTGGCTCAGTTGGTTAAGTGTCCGACTCTTGATTTTGGCTCAGGTCATGATCAGAGGGTCATGAGATCAAGCCCCATGTCAGGTTCTGTGCTCAGCTTGGAATCTGCTTGGGATTCTTTCTCTCCTTCTCCCCTGCCCCTCCTTCCTGCTCATACCCTCTAAAAAATAAACAAAATTTTTTTAAAAATTAGGAAAACACAAATAATTTCAGTTAAAACCAAAAGCATGTAACGTATAAAAGTTATTTTGAAAATAGCACTTGGTTATAATTTTCAGTGTAACTGTTAACGTAACAAAAATTTGGAAGACTACGTTGGAAAAACAGCTTGTTGAAACTGAATAATGAAGTTAAGCATATTCTTAACAGCTGATATACTGGGGCTCTAATTGTTTTAGAAGCTCTTTGTTTCAGGCCTAAGTCATACCACACACTTTATACCACATGGGTCTTTTTTTTCTGGCGACTGCAGGCAGCAGATACCAACACAAGCCTTTCTGGGACTGGTTACTTAAATTACCACCCAATTTTAGTACAGTTAGCTTGCCAACTGTAGCAAAGTTGTTAAAAGAGAGAAATAAGCTCTTCTAATTTTTACAATAATTAGTGAAAATTTCATACTGTTGATGGAGTAAAAAGGAGAGCTCTTGCCTACTTCATAAGTTTTCCCTTCCACTCTCTTTCAAAGTTTCACATTCCTTGTCCATTGTTTTCCTAACGTCATATGAAGTTTAAATTCTTTCTCTCTTCCTGTAGAATTTCTTATAAGTTGTTCCAAGCAAATTACCAACCTACTTGAAGGTTTCACTAAACTTCTGTGTCCTAACATTTAAAATACAATAGAAATTTTTATATTTTCTCACATTTTATTGCACAATACAAACGATTAAAATGCACTAAAAAACCCCCAACATTTTGTGTTTAAAGTAACAAAAATTTAAAATGTTTGGTACGAAATAGCATAATTTATTATACTGCAACTTAATATGAAGGTGAATAGTTTATTTCAGAAAATTTAGATATTTTACCTATAGTTTTAGATATTTTACCTCTAGTTTATTACTGAAACAAATTTTTTGGTCTCTCTCTCTCTTGCTCTTATTTTTGACTTTTTAATTCTTCCTCTTTAGAAGTTCACAGTGTCATAGAAGTGAAAAATAAGACTGACAGAAACCACTCTAAGACCTATGGCTTTATATACATAAAAAATTCAATAATGTTGCCATAACCCCTAATATAATGTGATCCTTACTTACTATTATCTAGAATAAACTGTACATATTAAATCGTTCAAGTAACAGCAGTGTTTATAAAAAGCAAGGTCCCATTAATTAAATCGATGGGCTTCTCTTTGAAGATCATGTCTAATTTCAACATTAATTAGTTCTAACAATTTTTCAATTTTACAATTTATCATACATTCTCAAATAGTCTATAATGCTCAAATGAGCCAAACAGTTAATTTACATTGAGTTTAACTCCACTTTAGTTCAGCACCGGAGGTTAAAAAGGGATCTAACCAAATGTTCTCTTTCATTAGTTACAGTTTGTTATTTATTTCTACACCATTAAATCCAAACTGAAAATGAAGACAACTCGGGCCAAACTCATTCACCTTGAATAAATAAACAACTCACCCACTTCACGCTTACACAGCTATTTGTTTTCCTACAGTGTAAGTTCTGGTAACAGCTATACGATAAACTAAGCCAAAGACCAACTTCGTATCTTGGAGGACTAGGCCAGTCGGATAGGATTCTCCAGGTTTGCTTTAAAATTTTCAAGAAACCTGGTAGCCAATTCATCATCCACCACTCGGCTGTCACTTGACATGGTGACTGTTAGAAGCTGGTGCTGCTGCAGCCTGGGATTCCCCTCTTCGTCCTGCTCCAGCTTGAGCACAGGTCGGAATCTCCCAACAGCCAGAATGCAGGCCTGAGGAGGGTTGATCACCGCAGTAAATTCGTCGATGCCAAACATGCCCAAGTTGGAAATACTAGGGGAAAACAAAAGCTCTGAGAGCGGCATGTCCTCTATCAAAGAACCCTTTCCCAGAAGTGTATGTTTTGGCCCTTCTGAAAAACTGTGACACTGAACCTTATAGCAAGTTATTCAAAGACCAAAAACAAAGATGACAGGTACAATGGTATCAAAGAAACAACACACATATAAATAGTGTATCTAACATAAACATTCATTCAACATGGACTGGAAGTCCTTGACAGTGGATTAGGACAAGAAAAAGAAATAATAAAATTTAAGAAGAAAAGGAATAAAAAAACAAAAGTCATTATTCACAGATGAACGGACTGTATATAGGAAATTTAAGACTACAGATAAACTGATAGGATTTACAAGTGAATTTAGCTAAGTCACAAGATAAAAAGGTCAACATAAAAATCCAATTTTTATATATACAGGTTGCTGTAGTTAGAAAATGAAATTATAAAACAAACACCATTATAGTAGTAGCAAAAACCAAGTATGAAGAATTAAATCTAATGAAACAAATTTAAGACCTCTGTATAGAAGCCTATAAAATGGAACTCAAAGAAACCAAAGAACTAAATAAACAATGGTTTATACTATGTACACTGCCTGGAAGACTCAATGCTATAAAGACTGAATCCTCAAACTGATCAAAAGATTTAATGCAATCCCAATCAAAACTCTGGCAAAGTTTTTTGATTTTGGCTCAGGTCATGATCTCAGGGTTGTGAGATCTGGAGCCCTATGTCAGTACCTCTGCGCAATGTCTGCCTGAGGTTCTCTCTCTCCCTCTGCCCTTCTCCCCACTCATGCTCCCTGCTCTCTCCATAAATAAATAAATAAATAAATAAATAAATAAATAAAATCTTAACACACACACACACCCCCAAAAAGCTCCAGCAAGGTTTCTGTGTGTCTGTATATGGAAAGTGTTAAGTTGATTCTGAAAATTCATTTGGAAAAAGAAAGAGACATAAAAGATAGTCTTGAGGGTGAACTAAACTAGAAGATTTTCCTTACCAGATATTAAAAGTTATAGCTTAGTGGTACTGAGCAAGGGATGGACAAATAGGTCAACTGAAAACAGAACACAGAACAAACCAAACATACAGTCACTTTCTCAGTGTTATGGAGTAAGCTTTTCAGTAAGTGATGCTAGGTAGGGGCACCTGGGTGGCTCAGTGGGTTAAGCCGCTGCCTTCGGCTCAGGTCATGATCTCAGGGTCCTGGGATCGAGTCCCGCATCGGGCTCTCTGCTCAGCAGGGAGCCTGCTTCCTCCTCTCTCTCTCTCTGCCTGCCTCTCTGCCTACTTGTGATCTCTCTCTGTCAAATAAATAATAAAATCTTAAAAAAAAAATAAGTGATACTAGGTCGTCATATCCATATGGGGGAAAAAAAGAATCTTGACCTTTATCTTCCCACCACACACAAAATCCACTTTTAGATGGATGGTGATCTACATGTGAAAAGTTATAAAACTTCTAGAAAATAACACAGAAAAATAACATGATTCTGGGACAGGCAATAACTCCACACATAAAACAAATAGTACCAGCTATTAACAAAATACTAATAAATAGAATTTCATTATGGTTCAGAACTTGGGTTCATTAAAAACACCATAAACGAAGTTCCAAAGGCAAGGGACAGAGTGGGAAAAGATATCTGAAGTAATATATATGCTATAAAGGTCTGTGTATCTGAAAATAAGAATCCCTACATATCATTTTTAAAAATGGACACAAGACATCAACAGGTACTTTATCTGATAAGTTACCAGATATTCAAAAGGTTATTAAATGAAAACAGTATTAAACATCATTAACTTGCATTTCCCTGACCACAAAGAGTATCACTACACACTCCAACAACTGTTATAATTTAAACCCAACATTACTAAGTATTGGTGAGAATATAAAGCAATGAGAATTCTGATACACTGCTGCTAGAAGTATAAATTTGTATAACCATTATGGAAAACTGACAGTACCCATTAACACTTTTTTTTTTAAAGATTTTATTTATTTATTTGTCAGAGACAGAGGGAGAGAAAGCGAGCGAGCACAGGCAGACAAAGAGGCAGGCAGAGGCAGAGGGAGAAGCAGGCTCCCTGCCGAGCAAGGAGCCCAATGTGGGACTCGATCCCCAGGACCCTGGGATCATGACCTGAGCCGAAGGCAGCTGCTTAACCAACTGAGCCACCCAGGCATCCCTCCATTAACACTTTTAATTCAGGTATTTCACTTGCAAGTCTATACAACAAATATATTCTCCATAAGATGCTAATAATAAGAATGTTCACAGTGCCATTATTTGTAACAGCATCAAACTGTAAACAAAGACAAATGCCCAACAGTAACATGGCATACGCATACAATATACTATAAAATACCTTACACTGCAATAATAAACAACTGTTACATACTGCAACATGGTTAATCTCACCAACATTAATACTGAGTAAAAGAAGTCAGACACTAAGGAATATATATTATTTATATAAATAAAAGGTAGCAAAAGAAATCTATGGTGATGATTTTCGGAAGAGTGGTTACCTTGGCAAGGGGGATACTTAGGAAGGGGGAAAGGGAAGCTTCTGGGATGCTGGTAATGGTCTATATCCTGCTTTGGTTGGTTACACAGGTTTCTCCACTTCTTGAAACATTCATACTGTATTCAGTATATTACACCGTGTATAAGTGACACTTCAAAATAAAAAGGGAGCTGATGATAACTAAAGGCTCTATGTGTTAATATTTTCCTTCAAAGTAACTTAAATAAGAGATCATGAGTAGAAACAATTGAGGTTTATAAATCTATTATATTTATAAATATATTTTTTTAAAGCTTCAGAACCTAGAAGTCATTCTGAGAATACCTGAATGGGTTAACTAGCTAATCCTAGTGGGTTCCTACGAGCCCTGACAGGTCGCTTCAATTAAATAAAGTGTTTCAAAAGTGACACAGACTCCTAGATACCTGTTTGATGCTACTGATAACTAAGAGTTTAAATATTACCTGAAAGATCCTCCTTGGTACTCTTCAGGTAACAGTTTTCCATCTCTTGCTTTCTTCGACAGGACCTGGGAAAGAAAAACACAAATACAGCATGACAACCAACACCACATTACAGGCTGATGTTGTCACTTAAAATTATTTGTAGAGGATATACACTCATCTCTCACCTGCCTTGATTTGACTTCACTTTCTCTAATACAATTAAAAAATGAACAAGTTAGAGAGCAGATAGTCATAAGAAGCTAAAGCTGTAAATTGATATGCTACAAAAACTGCTTTCCTTTAAAAAATTCTTCCAGTACTAGAATTACTCTGTACCTCACTACCATGCAGAATGCTTCAGTGTTTTCTATAGAAACAGTGAAATTCATTGTGTTTCCAGTGTTTTTTTCTTGTAAGACACGGTATTACAAGAAGCCATTCTTGTCCACCTGATTGCTTTTAAATAATTGTTCAATGGCAATAATCCCACAACCAATGTATTAGTTTTCATCTTTCAGTGTTTGCTTCTTTCTCACATGTAACATAGCTACATAGCTACAGACAGTTGAAAACATTCTAAAGATGCTACGTCTGCCACAATTCAACACGTCCCCAGTGTTTTAATTTGGTTCGCTGGTTTTTCAATTATTTCATATAAAATTTCAGAAGTGGAATTACAAAGGCCTAGTACATAAACATTTTCTTGGTTCTTAATTTTACAGCTGAGGCATTTCCTGAATGAGCTAGTCCAATTTGCACTGCCACAATAATAGAAGAATGTGGTAATTTTTTATCACTTTAGCAAAACTGATTTCTAAAACCGATAGAGGGAAAAGACAGACACTCTGAGAGTGACCTTAACTAGTTAAATTTTCCTTTACTTGCATTTGCAATTAATCACACTTACGTTAACTTTTATTTTTTAATGCTTCAAAAACAAAGGAATGGAGATTGAGTCATTACATATGAAAAATTAATAATGAACTAATTCATGAGTGGAAGAGAAAAATTTAACTATTGTCATTTTGGGAGATGAAATAAATCTGATGCTTAATTTTCTGTACTATACAGCTAACATAAGTACAATTACAATCACCGTTGAAAACTGTTCAATTTTAAACCAGAGAGGACTTAATTTTTGAAAACCAAAAACATTCTTTAAAAGTCATTCTAAATGACTTTTAAAAGTCATTTAGATCATTCTAAAAATGATCTCAATGTATCACTGTGACTTTCTGACAGTTGAGACAGATGTAGTTACCTGGATGCAGTTATTTATAAAACTACTTGGATCCAAAATGACAACTGAAAAGATGAATTTAGACTTGTGTGGTCCTTGGACTATCAGAAATAGACAGGACAATCTACAAATGTGTTTTTTCTGCCTTAAGCAATGTGACTGCTCACATGATATAAACAGACATGTATCATATGAACTCTGAAAGGCATTTCTTTAAAGGCACATGATCTCAACAAACCTGCTGAGTTACCAGGCTAAAAGCAAATAACACAGACATTCTTTAAAAGATGGGATTGCAAGCCCACATTTTAAAAAAAAAAAGAAAGAAAGAAAAGAAAAAACAAACAAACAAAACTCTGTAGATCCTAAACACATCAAGCAGGATATTCCTACCAATGAATTCTAAAAGCTTAGAATAAGAATAATTCTGAGGAGGATCACTGGTTTTGAAAATCGCTAATTCTCACTGGGATTTCCCAGCAATGCACACTTAAAATCAAAGCATATGCTATCCGAAGCCTCCAGCTGAAAGGATGTAATACAAGATGACCAGCAAATACACATTCTTTATTAATTCATTTAAAAAATTTATTGTGCAAATAGAGGAAAACTTGGCCTCTGTCTTTTAAGACTGTTATAATTAATGAAGAATTAAGAATAACATGGGTTCTAAGGCTTGTTATTGTATTACTTTTTATTTAGGGTCTAGAAACTTGAACTCAGTTGAGACATGCCTTTGGCACCACACAATGACATCCTTGAGGCTTGTGATGGTCAGGAAGTAAAAACTTAGTGCAAGTATTCTTAACCTGGGTCCACGGATAGAGTTCCAGAGACCCACAAACTCCTAAAAAATTAATCTTAGTAACATTTTTTATTGAAAATTTTAAAAATAAATTCACTGAGCATCTATGATCTTCCTTACACGCACTCTTGCAGGATTGGTTATATGGCAAGAACAAGGCCCTCAAGATCAGACAGAAGGGAACAGAGAAGGACCAACAAATAAACAAGGTAACTTCAAGGACTGATCAACTGCATATAGTAAAAAAACAGGGTAAGGCCAGGAAGCTACTTTAGCTATGGAAGCCACAGAAGACCTCAGAAAGTAGCACCTGAACTGAGAAATACCCAGATTTAAATAAATCCTCTCTTCTACTGCTTTTTAGATGGATTACCTTGGGCAAACTTGCTAAAGGTTTTACTAAAACTCCGTTTCCTCAACTTCAGATGGGGAAATTAAGGTTTCCACTATAACACGGGGCTAACAGAATTAAAAGTGTTTAGCCTAATGGTTGGTATATCCCAGGAACAAGAAAGAGTGGAGTGTTAAACACCAGCAGCAGGGTGGGAGAGAGAAGCAGAGAGAATGGGAAGCACAGGGTAGCCAGAGCGCAGGATTGATGGGAATTAGAGGAAAGCCTCGAGTACCACCAGAGGCCCTGGAACATTCCAAAGGGTTAAGACTGCCCTTCCCATCGCTCAGAGGCTGCTCACACTGCCTCCTTACCACCTCAACCTAGGTTCTTCCAGGATACAAGGAACAGACTATGCGTTATTATCATATTAAAATTAATAAATTGGTCAAAATCAAAGAAATCATCTTGAAATGCTTAATTTAAAAATTTCATGTATGAAATATGCAAATATTAAAAATAAGAAAAATATATATATATTTAAGAAAATTCTAACTCTATAGTTAAATGTGATCTCATTTGAATTTCACAAAAACACTAAAATACATGAATTCTCATTGTTGTTGAAAACTTTTGATGAACAAAAGGCATATAACTATCTTATTAACCAATCTAATTACTTGACTTTTCAATCAGTCAAATTAATACCACCACCCAATTAAAAAAAAGTTACATTTTTATCTATAAAAACACACTGCAAATCTTTTCAAAGAGGAGTGAAGATCTAAAAATGTCTACTGCACTAAGGTCACCCTTAATTATATCTAACTTGAAAATTCAACAGTATGCTTTTAAAAGTAGATTAATTTGTGTTCATGTATTTTGGGCAAGTTCATCGATATGTGTATATACTGTCAGCTCTCCAAAGAAATCTTATCTTCTACTTTTAATTCCTCCTTATAACTTTTCATCCACTATATATACAACTGGTCTTTGGTAAATGAAAGAGAAAAGAATCACTTATCTAAATGAATCTGAAATTTTCAGTTCTAACACTGTAAGAGCTGATACTTCTGTCAAAAAAGTACCTTTGGAAATTATAGTGTTTGTCAGAGCTGACCTACTGTCTGGTTCCTGCCGATTCAATGGAATATTTTGGGGGAAATCGGACTCCTCCATATTGGGAGCTATAAAAACTGCTTTTAAAGAAACTTGGGAAAAACTCCGTACTTTTGCTTCTGTAATGATAAGTACTTTAGTGGTCTCAATTCTAGAGAGGAAATGAATGAAATCAAATTTGAAGAATAAAAAGCTGTGAACAGTGAGGTCTCTCCATTACCACTTTCATAGGAATATGGTTTCAGCTTTAACTTTAAAACCATCTAAAATATCCTTGTTAGAGTTGAATTCTAGACTTTGGGAAATAAAGCATTCACCTATAACTTGAATACAGTTGATCCTCATTTATCTGTATGTTTTTTTCTGAGCTCTTGATGGTTAAATGTTCTTTTTTTTTTTTTTTTTTTTTAAGATTTTATTTATTTATTGACAGACAGAGATCACAAGTAGGCAGAGAGGCAGGCAGAGAGAGAGAAGGAAGCAGGCTCCCCGCCAAGCAGAGAGCCTGATGCGGGGCTTGATCCCAGGACCAAGGAATCATGACCTGAGCTGAAGGCAGAGGCTTTAACCCACTGAGCTACCCAGGCACCCCGATGGTTAAATGTTCTTAAAGTGGGTCATACCTAGGCTAAAACTTAAAAAACCTTCATATATGACTGATGATCATTTGGAAATACATCACAGTGTGACTAGATGATGCCACAACTTAACCAGAAAGTAAATACTAACATTCCAAAAGCATAATATTTCTTAAGACATACCTTTACAGAGTCAGCAATCTCCTGTATACCCTTAGCAGCAGCATCTTTTATGATTGGTGTAATTAAACCTTTATCTGTTGCCACAGCCACTGAAATATCAATAAAGGGCAACTGCTTTGGGCCCTCTCCATCCCAGCTTACATTAACATCTGGCATTTGCTAGGGAACAAACAGAAAAAACATGTCATTCTAAAGAAGCAGATTTATTTGTTTGTTTGTTTGTTTTAAAAAGCAGCTTTAGACCAAGGTGGTTACAGAGAAATAGCATTATTATGCATTTTTGAAAGTGAGCATAGGTAGACAGAAGCAAATAAATGAAGATTTGGTTTGAAACAATGGTTTGGATCTCTGTGTTAAACGGCTTCTATGTTTGGGAAGAATAGGCATACCATGTTTTTTGAAGCAAGGTTGAGGAAACGCTGATGTACGTGTTTTGATCTCTTTACAATAAATAATGGTTAAAAAAAGGTCTCCCTTTGTTCAACCTGATTGCCAAAAAGCATTCGACATTTGTTATACTTCCTGTCTCTTATGCTGACCGAGATGGCCTTGAGGAGAAGAGGGAGGGAACAGGGTAACAATTCAACCACATTATTCCATTGGGAAGGTAGAAAGCTCAAAGTTTCTAGTATATATAGCCCTGGGAGATCCATCCGGCCTTTAGTAAGTGACTTCCCTCTTGAAGAAAGACTTCCTAGGTTTCAGGAACATAAGATAAATGTATGAGCATGCTTGTACTGAACATACACAAAACTACACAGAGGATGAAAAGAGCAGAAGAAATCAGTAAACACCTGGAGACAGTATGAACTGTACAAATATTGTAGAAAAAATGATGGTGAAAAACAGAAAGCACAAACTAATTTCTCTTCTCAAAAATTCTTTGCTTTGGTAATAGCCTACCTAACTGTACACTGACCACTCCCTGGAGATGCATTCCCCACTGTACTCCGGCTTCTCATCATCCTGCTATGCTCGCTCTCACTGCATTTTTTTTTTTTTTGGGAGAGCACACACACGAGTCCGGGGCGGGGGTGAAGGCAGAGGGAGAGACTCTTAAGCGGGCTCCACCTCACAACATGAGGTCACGATTGGAGCCAAAATCAAGAGTCTTGATGCTCAGCCAACGGAGCCACCCAGGCCCTCCTCCACTGCTCTGCTTTCAGCTGCTCTGTGCACGGAGTTCTCCATCTCTCAAGGCTCAGCTGGTTCATTCAAAGTACGCAAAGCTCATTTATGTCAAAATAATAAACAGTGAAGTCCCAAACCCCGAGAAGATTTTAAGTTCTTCATGGAAAGCACTAAAGTAAAAGAGGAAAAAAACCCCTCCCAAGTGAGGAATATCTGGCAAATAAATGTAATTTCAGAGCTATGCAACAAAAACCTACGGGATCTGGCCTCAGTTGTGGTCAGAGGAACATTCATACTCTTAAAACCTCTTTATCGTATTCAAAATTATAATAATTACACATCCCCATTTCCTAACAAAGTATTTTCAACCAAAGTCTACAATAATTCTGATCTAAAACAGAAGGAAATAAAGGAAGAAATACATAAGGCAACAATACAAATGAACTGAGAACACAAATACGTAATAGTAAGAGCAAGACAGAATTGAGAACAATGTGAGTGTTGAGGATTATTATATTAAAATATTGTATGGAGCAAATTTAAATGACTCTGGGCTAGCAAGTTTTTGGGAATCCAGATGAAATGATTGATTTTTCTGGGAATATATGTTTCCAAAATTGATTCAAGAAAAAGCTGAAAATTAAACGCTCAATAATTATGGGGAAAAATGAGGCAGTTGTCAAAGCTCCCTCCTCAAAACAGAACTAGGCTTCAGATATTTTTACTGGTGGATTCTATGAAGCTTCAAGAAATAAAAACCTTTATAATACTGAAATATGCACAGAGAAAGGTGAGATGCCTAAATTATAACCATTACCGCTATTTCTGCATCTGTACCTTCGCTTGCTAACCCATGAAAAGATGGAAAAATATCAGCAGACTTTCTATAGACACTCTATAACCACACATCCCCCTCCCAGAATTGAACCTGACAGAATGGCTGCTCCCAGACCCCTCCCCCGGCTCTGGGCCAAGAGATAACAGGCATCTGACACCAGAGAAACCCCCACCCGGAATTGGACGTAACAGAATGACTGCTCCCGGACCCTCCCATCCGGCTCTGGGCCGAGAGATAACAACCATCTGGTGCCCCACGGCTTGACAGGAAGACCCCGGTCAATCCCGAGGTGACACATACCCTAGTGGCACCAACTCAGCAGTTTGAAGAATGACCCTTTGTTTGAAGAGCCCTTTGCCCTAACCAATAACCCGTTCCCAGCCTTTTCCCGCTCTGTAGCGCGCCAGTCATATTATAGAGTTCCTTTTTGATTTTCCCGCGGTATGTGGCGATTTGTTACAAGATACTATGATGTATGCTAAGTCCCTGCCTCCCCAAAAATAGTGTATAAAAAGTGTTGTGATCCTGAGCTCGGGAGCTCTTAGCGTCACCAGCAACGAGTGCGTAGAGGTCCGGGTTTGAACTCGTAATAAACGACCCTTGCTGTTTGGCTTTGACTCTGGACTCTGATGGTCGTCTTTGGGGGATCTCGAAATTTGGGCACAACAAAGGGAAGGGAGGAAGTACCCAAATTCACTTTAAGAAGACATTGATTTTAAAAAAGAGAAGCACAAAATGTAAATTATAATTACTTACAGCTCCTGATACAAAATTATGAAATGAAATGTAATAACCACTAGAGATTCACGTAGGGAGGGCAAGAATGATTCATAATTAGAAAATCACTAATATAATTCAAAATATTATTTGCTCAAAAGACAAAAGCCGTATGAACACTTAGATATAAAAGGCTAAGAAAATGCAGGACTTTAAAGTTCTCTATTACTGTACTGTTCAAGAAATAATAAATTCCTTATAAATATATATATTAAATATAGCACCTAACATGCAGTGATCCAGAAAAATAGCCTAGTCACAGAGAGAAAGGACAGAAAATGGAGAAGAGCAAGAAAGCAAGAAGCCCGGGTTCCAGATCCAAGTCCAACTCTAGCCTCCTGCCTAAACCTGCTCCTCTGCCACTTTCCCCACGTCAGCATGCGAAACTCCATCCCTCCCACTGCTTGGACCAAAGTCCTGGTCCTTTCTCTCACACCCCACAGCCAACCCATCAGCAAATCTTTTTGGCTCTACCTCTGAAATGTATCTTAAATCTTGCCTTCACTCCAGCTTCACCACTAGCTGCTGTCTTAGCCCAAACCACTGTCGCCATCCATGGCCTCCCAGGAGAGCACACTGCTGCCCCCTGGCCTCCCTGCAGGCTGTGTTCCACAAACCACCAGAACAGTCCCTCCTTTTTCTTTTTCAAGTTTAAGTAGGATGTCAATCCTTTCTCAAAACCCTCCAAGGGCTCCTCCCCTCTCCTTCAAAATAAAATCCCTAGACCTTATCATGGCCGCCAAGGCTTTACCAGCTTCTGGCAGCACAACTCCTCCCTCTTTCTTCTGTTTAATCCCTTCAGCTACCTCCTCTCCTCCAGAAACAGTATCCCCTGCTGGCCACCAGGTCTCAAAGGCAGTGGCCCCTCCCCCCAGCCTCCGTGGGCAGTTCCCTCCGCCTGGCACACTCTTCTGATAGCTCTCTCTTCCAGGCCTTGACTCAGTTACCACTGTGACAGAGAGGCCTATCTTGCCTAACTGTGTGCACCATGACACCCTGACTTACTCTGCAGCGGGGTATGCTTTCTCCTCCTCCACTACACTTTCACTATCTGACAACTACTGGTCTCTCCCAACTACACTATAAGCTCCAGGAGAGCAGAGAACATGTCCACTTTTGTTCACTACCATTTCTCTAAATGCCTATAATGTACTCAGCACGCAACAGGGGATCAGTTAGTATTTGCTGAATAAAGGGTCTTTATTCTGCTATAATTAGTTATAGCCCCCTTGATTCTCAGTTTCGTGTATAAAACTGAGGGAGTGAGATTAAATGGTATAATATTTTTAGCAATGAAATTACATAATTTTCGTGACTTAAAAATGACAGTTCTATTTATCATATAAAAATCCCAAGACATGAGACCATTGTATAAGCCAAAATGACTTAGGGTCTGCTACTTACTTTAAGGGTAATGGCTGCTGCCTTGATGATAAAATCATTCACTGATACTTTAATGTCATCTGAAAGAAAAACAAGCATATCAAAATTAGCATTCATAATGAAACTTTAACAATGGCCATTATGATTTCCAACTTGTTCATTAACGAATTAGAGTGAAAAATATTGTAGGTTTTTGTTTGCTTAGTCAGTTAAGAGCCCCCTCATTAGGGGTGCCTGTGTGGCTCAGTTGTTAAGTGTCTGCTTTCTGCTCAGGTCATGATCTCAGGGTCCTGGGATGGAGCCCCACATTGGGATCCCTATTCAATAGGAAGCCTGCTTCTCCCTCTCCCACTCCCCCAGCTTGTGTTCCCTCTCCTGCTGTATTTCTGTCAAATAAATAAATAGAATCTTTAAAAAAAAGTCCCCTCATTAGAAAAACTTTTATGAGATTCTGCATAAGTAATATTGACCATAAATGTAAAAGATTACTTCTGAATTACAAGTCTTTTAAACTGCTCAGATATACACGAGAACTTGACACATTATAACCAGTTAGAAAGAAAAGAACCACTTCTATGTCTCTAAAAACACAAATGGTCTCTACGGTGATTCAACTGTCTCTCTCACCCTTTCCAAATGTCTTTATTCTGCATATGTTTTATAATACACTGATTAGGGTAGCAGAGTGGCGCAGCGGAAGCGTGCTGGGCCCATATAATACACTGATTATAGTAGAACAGTGGTAACATACAGTCATTTTAAAGATATCTGTATCTATCTATGTATCTACCTGTATCTAGAGAGAGATTTTTTCCTAATGAAGTGTGTACCAAAAAAATTTAAGACGACCGAGCTGTTTTTTACTTAACAAAACAGGATATATAGCAAAAGCCAAAGATGAAGCAATGTTGGCGCAGATCCTAGTGCAATGAACAAGACGAAGTTTTCTGTCTAGTTGTATGGTGATTCCATCTGAATCAATTTCCTCCCAGTATACATAATTATTTCAAGATAAAGCTAAGCTACCCTCCCTTCCCACAGCGCTGATCATAATGAAAGCATCTGATATACACTTTTGCTTTTCCCAATGGATAGGAAAGTGTTGAAAAATGTAAACTACATTTGATTTTCTATTGCAAAAGCTTCTAGAAAAAGAATTTTTAAGATCGAGATCTAGTCAATGGTATGTGGCAAGATACACAAATCCTGTTACTATAGTATCATGGAATTTTACATGAACAATAGCTCATTACAAAGGCATGCTGGGGATTTCAGAAAGACATTAGATGAATTACCATAAACCCAAATACTGCCAAACAGTCATGGTAACCACCACCTGCTCATCTAATTCATAGCTCTTTTAATTCAGATTTCCAGAGATATAAATATTTTTGTTTGCTTGTTTAAAACCCTTTTAGGAGTAGAAATATAAGTAGTTTCCCAGAGCTTACAGAATTTTAATGATAACATATAAAAGACATGGCCTGCATAAATCCAAATATGTGGACATATTTTATGACCTCATTATGCCTACCTCTTGTGTCTCCCTCAACCTCCCTCATACTTTATCTGTATCTATAGGTACCTACAGTGAAGACTTCCCAAACCACCCCCCAGCTAATGATTCCCTATCTACTGCTGGAGTCCCCATGCTCACCTAAATTCTCTGCCCTCATCATATCCAACATTTTGTACTTTGGAGCTGATCACTTTCTTCATTGTGGAACACTTTTTCTTACTGTCTTCTATGTCACTGTACCCTCCTGGGTTTTCTTTCACTCTACCACTCACTCATTTTCTGTCCCTTCCTCTTAATGGTGGCATCTTCCCAAGCAAGAACCTTCTGTTCCAAGGTTTTGATACCATCCATATGCTGATGATTCCTCCAAATGCTACCTCTTATCCTGATGCAACAGGAGCTTGACTTATGTGTTCAATTTCTCACATGACATTTCTAACAGGCACTGGAAATCAAAAGAGTACAAAGGAGATTTTTTTTCAAGATCTTTTACTGTCAACTCTTTAGTATGGAAATTTCCAAATAGTAAGAAGACTGTTGGTGACATGATTGAGAAGAATAGGAAGTAGTTTCTAAGGGAATATTAAATATTTTCATTTGCAAATCATTACAAAATATTGTAAACATACTTATCTAATGTTACATAACTATATAAGAAAGAAGATTGGAGACAAATAACATGGGCTCTTTGGAGACCCCCTAGAAACTTCCTAGCTGCAAGGACATACCAAACTTGAACCATGAAAAGATACTAAATTAATCCATCTCTCCATTGAAATAGTACTGTTTCCTGCCTCATGAAAGGAAGAAACCAGAAAAATTATTCCCTTAACGATCTCTATACCATGACTAAGCAAGTATGCTTAAAGCTTGTAAGGGGAGCTTCTAGGATAAACTTTTTGAATATTGTTAATTTTCTGTGAGGCAAGCTTTCCATTCATTTTCTTTAACTTTTAAAAGCTCTCAGGCTGTCTTCATATGAATTCTTCAAAGTCTGTATTTAAATTGAAATATCAGTCCTGTTGTCATTTAAGATGTAGAAAGCCACAAGAGAATGTTTTTCCCACCCTAATAGGGTAGGGGGAAAAAGCAGGAGAAGTTATAAAATCGTAACTTCTTTTGAGTCTGTTAGGGAGTCGAGGTTACAAGACCAACAAGTGACTGAAAATCAAGGGTGATGATTCCCCTCTGAAGAAGGATAAACACATGTCAGAGTACGGGAGTATGGGACAAAGCATGGAACAATGCCCATGAACAGATGGGGATATCAACAGAGATGGAAACTCTAAAAAACATTCAAATGGACAGTTAGGGGGAAAATAATATGCAATTAAAGATAAATCATTTTTCGTTAGGCTTCACAGACTAAACATAGCTGAGAAAAGAGTGACATTGAAATTAGGTCAATGAAAATTATTCAAACAGAAACACAAAGGAAAAAAAGGGATGAACAAAAAAAGAACAGGGGATCTAAGAGCTTTGGACAATTCAAACAGTTGAACATTTATAATCAAGAGTTCCAAAAAGAAAACACATGGAGCAGAAGGTACAGTAAAAACTAATGGTTCAGAGTTTTCCGAAATTAATGAAAGAGAACAAATCAAAAATCCAAGAAACTGAGAGAAACCCAAACAGGATAAACGCAGTTTGTTTGTTTGTTTGTTTGTTTTTGAGAGAGAGAGAGAGAGCGAGAGAGAGAGCGAGCGAGCGAGCACGGGCAAGCAAGTGCACAAGCCAGGGGGGAAGGGCAGAGGGAGAAGAGAGAATTCCAAGCAGGCTCCCTGCTCAGCATAGAGCTGAACTTGGGGCTTGATCTCAAGACACTGAGATCATGACCTGAGCTGAAATCAAGAATCAGATGCTCAACCTACTGAGCCACCCAGGCGTCCCTCATTTTTAAAATTCTTTAAAACACAGCTAATTTGCTAAAGGAAAAAAAAAAAAAATCAAACCTATATGCTGGTGCTTACACCATAGGCAGAAATAAAACATGATAATAAGAACACAAAGGACAGAAGGAGGAAAATGTAATGTCCTGTTGTAAAGTTCTTACATTATACATGAAGGGATGTGATAAAAATGTGAAGGTAAATCATGATGAGTTAAAGAATTATATTGTAAACCTTAAGGAAACCACCACAAGAGAAAGAGAGAAAGTAGAATTAAAGTGGAATCAAAATTTAAAATAACCAATCTAAAAAAAGGCAAGGAAATAGGAAAAAAATGGAAGAGATGGGACAAATAAAAACAAAGGACAAATGGTACAAAGGATAATAGTACAAAGCAAAAGAAAGGATGAAATTATTAAATGAGAATGGTCTAAATATTTAATTAAAAGACAGTACAGGATTAGACAAAAAAACAAAGAAAAATTATGTGTTATCTGCAAGGAGTCAATTTAAATATAAAGACACAGATAAGTTAGGAGTAAAAAGATGTAAGATATTAAAAACATTAAGCAAAGAAAGTTGGAGTAATTGTAGCAAAACCAGATAAGGAAGGCTTTGGAGTAAAAAAAGATTACACCAGGAGTGGACAGGGATATTCCATGACAGATCTATTCATCAGGAACACACCAAAACCCTAACGGTGTGATGTGCCCCAAAACAGATCTCCAAATGATGTAAAAACTGACAGTGCTCAAAGGGGAATTAGACAAATCCACTGGAGGTTTCAACACTCTTCTAAGAATTGACAGAACAGATAGGAAGTCAGTAAGGATATAAAAGACATGAACACTACTAATAGCCAACTTCACCGGACATTCAAAAAACACTCCTGAAAAGTAGAACACACTTTCTTTTCAGGAGCTCCTGGGTGACTCAGGTGGTTAGGCACTGACTCAATTTCAGCGCTGGTCATGATATCAGGGTCATGAGTTCAAACTCCACGTTGGGCTCTGCACTCAGTGCACAGCCTGTTTCAGATTCTTTCTCTTTCTCGCTCTCTCTCCCTTTCCCTGTCTCCCTGCTTGTCTGTTCTCTCTCTCAAAATAAATAAAATCTTAAAAAAAAAAAAAAAAAAAAAGGTAGGTGGCTCAGTTGGTTAAGCATCTGCCTTTGGTTCAGGTCGTGATCCCAGGGTTCTGGGTTTGAGCCCCGAATAGGGCTCCCTGCTCCAGGGAGCCCGCTTCTTGCTCTCCTTCTGCCCTTCTCCCTGACTCTTGTTCTCTCCTGCTTGCTCTGTTTTCTCTCTCTCAAATAAACAAATAAATAAATCTTAAAAATAAAAAGTAGAACACACATTCTTTTCAACTACACATGAAACATTCATCAAGATAGACCTTATTACAATTATAAAATCTCAAAAAATTTAAAAAGATTTCAATCATAAATACAGTGTTCTCTAAGCAAAATGTAGCTAAGCAAGAAATCATAAAAGAAAGGCTGAAAAGTCCCCAAATATTTGGAAACTATACTTACACCTCTAAATGATTCATGGATCAAAAAAGATATCTCAAGGAAAAATGGCAAACATCTTGAACTGAATGAAAGAAAAATAAAACACATCAAATTTTGTGGCATTCATCCAAAGTACTGCCAAGAGGGACCCTGAAAGCCTTATATGCTTATGTTAGGAATAAGGTTTATTATATCGTATTGATCTCAGCTTTCTCCTTAAGAAACCAGAAAACAAAAGAGAAAATTAAACCGAAAGCAAACAGAAAAAAGTAATAAAGGTTAAGAGCAGAAATCAATGAGAAGAAAATAAAAATAGAGAAAGTTAATGAAATCAAATGCAGATTATTTGAAGAGATCAATAAAACTGAGCAATCTTCAGCCAGAATGATCAAGAAAGTAAGAAGACACAAATTACTAACATTGAAAACGAGGACCTTACTTCAGATTATATAGACATTAGAAGTATAATAAGGTACTGTTATGAACAGCTTTATGCCAATACTGCAGACCCCCTTATTCATGGTTCTGCTTTCCACAGTTTCAGTCATCCATGGTCAACAGCAGCCCAGAAGCAGATGATCCTCCTGACTTACCACCAGATGGCCAGCAGTAGCCTAACGCTATGTCACAATGCCTACGACATTTACTTCATGTGATCTCATCACATGGGCACGTAATCTCACAGAATCATGAAAACAGTGAGTACAATACAATATTTAGAGAGGGAGAGACCGCACTGACTTAACTTTTATTACAGCATTATCATTAAAATTGTCCTATTTTATTATTGTTGTTAATCTCTCACTGTGTCTAGCTTTTAAGTATGTAAACAGAGGAGGAACCAGAGTATATACAGGGTTTTGTACCATCAGGGGTTGCAGGCCTCCACTGGGGGTCCTGGACTGTACTCCCTGCAGATGAGGGGGGACTACTGTAAATTTCATTACTTAGATAACATAAACAAATTCCTTAGAAGACAAAAACTACTAAAGCTCATTCAAGAAGAAACAGATAACTTACACCTATTTTTAAAAATTCATAGTTAAAAATCTCCCCACAAAAAAAATCACTGGCCTAGAGAGCTTCAATGGTGAATTCTACTTAACATTTAAAAAGGAAATAAACCAATTCTACCCAAACTCTTTCAGAAAATAAAAGAGAAGGGAACATTTCCCAATTCATTCTGTGAGACCTGGTAACAAATACAGAAAAAAAAAATCTTCAGGGGGGTGCCTGGGTGGTCTGATCATTAAGCATCTGCCTTCTGCTCAGGTCATGATCCCAGAGTCCTGGGATCAAGCCCCACATTAGGCTCCCTGCTCAGTGGGAAGCCAGCCTCTCCCTTTCCCACTCTCCCTGCTTGTGTTCCCTCTCTTGCTGTGTCTGTCAAATAAATTAAAAAAAAAAAAATCTTAAAAAAAATTCTTTAAGAAAAGAAAACTACAGTTTTTCTCATGTGCACAGATATAATGATTCTCAGCAAAATTTTATTTTTTTTTTAAAGATTTTAATTTATTTATTTGACAGAGAGAAAGAGAGAAAGTGAGCACAGGCAGGGGGAGCAGGAGCAGGAGCAGCAGGCTCCCCACTGAGCCAGGAACCAACTAAGCCACCTGGGTGCCCCAATTCTTAGCAAACGTTTAGAAAATGAGATCAAGAAATAGGTGAGAAAATTAATGATTTGGGGGAATACAAGGTTAATTCAACATCTGGAAATTAACCAATATAACTGACCAAAATAACAGAGTGAAAAAGGAAAAGATTATTTCAAAAGATGCACAAAAGTGACAAAATTCAACATTCACTTACGCTTAAAATTCTCAGCAAATTAGGAATATAAATTTCCTCAACCTAAAATAAGGAATCTACAAAAACCTATAACTGACATTAAAGAATGAATTTTTTTTCCTAAGATCAGGAACAAGGCAAAAAGTCTGCTTTCACCGCTGACATTCATTCATGTACCAGAGGTCTTAGTCAGTACAATAAACCAAGAAAATGAAGTAAAAGCCATACCGATTGGAAAGAAAGAAAGAAAACATCAGTTCATGCAAAAATTTGTATGTCTCCCAGCAACCTTAGTTTTAACTGACTGCTGGGAGGTACACTGCAAATTTTATAACCAGAAAGTTCACTTGGAAGAAGAAATAAAAAATTAAAACTTGTATAAAGCACAGGAATATCTTAAGATCTATGTAAAATCTAAAGCATTCTTCAATCAGTTGGGATTTTATACTTTCTAAAATGTTAATAATTACTGCTTTGTTCAGATATCATACCAAAAGCATGATTTACTCAGTACTATGGAACCAGTTTGTTTCTCATTGGAAAAGTGAGCCAATTCTTTTCTCTAGCACTAAAATACACCCAGATGATGAAACTGAAATAAAAAGTTATACAATGTACCTTTATAAAGTAAAGGATTTCATGTGTGTTGTATTAAGTAAATGTAACTTTACTAACCTCTGACCAGATTTTGTCTAGCTTTTAAAACAGCTCCAAGGTCACAGTCAGCAGTAGCGTATGAATGAGGTACAGTACTCTTAGATTCAGTTAACCTCTTGGCAATAACTCTTCGAATATTGCTAGCAGGGATTTCAGTGAATGTGCCCTGCAAAGAAATTGCAATCTGTCCATTAAACCATAAATATGGAAATGGAAAAAACAAACTCCATAACTAAAATCTAGTCTCAGTGACTTAGCTTTCGGTAATAATTAACAATTACTATAGGAAAAGTACAAGTAAAAATTCTTAGTATAAGGAGGAATATAAGAAATCCAGAGAGTTTTAATTTTATAGTACACGACTGTAGAAAATAGTACAATTCATGTTTTAGTTATAAATGGGTCATCTTATGTTACTATGTTTAAGATGATCAAAAAGAAATCTCCCAAGTCGTGAATAGTTCTCCCACGGGTGTCTGTGTGAAACAGAAACAGAGAGACAGACACACACTCATAGCACCTGTAAGCAACTTCTGTTACAAATATCACTTCTTAATAAAACTCAAAGCATACAATAATTCAACAAACAGCAACAGACAATTCGTACTTACAAATGGCCTGCAGTAGAAAAAGGTAATTCAATATATTGGATAATCTGCCAAACCATTTCTTCTTTGGTTTGTTAATTTAAAAAGAAATTACATGAGTATCATATTTCCTAAAAATTCACAATATAAAGTATAGTTGAGATAATAAAATCTTCCTGTAACTCTATACTGTAGCTTTTCTTCTCTGTTCCTTGAAGCTTTACCAAAAGCAGGATGGACCTTAAACCACATGTGATTCCTTCCTTCTCCTTCACGCCATTCTGGGACCAGATCAAAATCACTTCAGAATAACAACTACGCAGCTAAAAATACACCTGATTTTCAAAACTAAACATTTTAGGTTGGCAGAGAACTTGTTCAAACAGAATAAATGCTCTCTATATACCATAAAAATTTCAAAGTCAGGTTTATGTTCTTAATTTGAATAATCTACTTCTTAAAAATAGAAGATCTGATTACACATAAATGTTTTGTATGTGCTATCATGAATCATGAATTTACACTAAAGAATTTTGTTTCCCAAGAAATTTATACTGTTTGCAACTATTCTGAAATTTACTGGGATATACTTCTCCAGAAGAAAGAGGAGGATATGTTTGTGTGTTTAGTTCCCAAGTGCCCATTCAGTTTTTCACAAACCTGATTATCCTGCATTTCTTCTGACTGGAAGCAAATGACATGAAAGATACTAAGAGAATGAGGTAAAAAGAGGCAAAAATGGAACATTTTGACAATAAAAAAGGGTTGTTACACTGCCTGTATCTGAAAAAGAATGTCTAGCAGTGCAGTCTCTGACAGTGAGACTATCCATTCTCTCAGTCAGAATCAAACAGCCACAGAAGAGGGCTAGTGGCAGCTACCCATTAATAGTGCCACACCCAAGAAAAGCTACATGAAAAGTATCATAATTACAGAACATACATATACAGCAATGAGTTTGGAAGTCAGCACCACACAAACAAATCAAGTTTGCGCAAAACAAAACATCTGGAGTATTTCCCCTTTATCACTTTCAGGTACTAGTAACATGGATTAGTAGAGTCACTTGTTAAGAGATAGTAATGACTCTTGTTTTCTTTCTCACTGAAATCTGGAAAAAACTGAGTCTACTCAAATGGTATTACCGCTGCATTAGGTTGTCCAGGAGTTGACAGTGGTGGGATCATTGGCCGTGGATACGGTGGCGGTGTGGCTGTGGCCTGTGAGGGTGGAGGCACTGTGGGAGTGGCTGGAGGGGCTGGGGTGGGCCTGGATTCAGTAATCTTGCCCGTTTCTTTCAACTGGACCAGTTTGAGAGCATCCCTTAAGATAAGAGATACAGAATCATGATTAGCAACAAGAAACAGAGTGTTTAGAAAGCAGAGATGAGCTGTGGAGAGAAGGTACTTGAACTAGAGAGATGTCAAGGCCAAAATAATGCAAAATGAATGGCTTGAGTTAAGCAAGCAAATCTTATCTGGTCTACTGATTCATATTATTCACCCACTACAATATTTGGACATTTTCAAAAACCAAACAACCATTCAAATTTATCAAAGTACTGGGTGTAGGTATCTTTAAAAAGGAAATTAATCTTTTTTTTTTTTTTGAGGGGGGCTATCATCTGATAGATGAACAATTCATAAACCAAACTCTTGTTCTTTATACTGGTCAAATAACTTTCACATGGCATTTAGAAAACATCAAATTTATCACAACTTTATTAGGATATTTACTAAATTATTAGATTTTCTAGGGCAGATTACCTTGTTTATAGCCAGGATATCACACCATTTTGAATTGCTCAATATGTTGTCAGCACCATCTAATGAAATAAACCTAACCCAGAGCATCATTCAGAATGAAAGATAACTAAAACTAGTAATAGACTTAACTTGGATTAAAGGTATCTTTGGTTTTTAAAGGGATTTAATTAGATTACTATATATGTATGTGTGTGTCAAGCTTTAAATCTATGCTAAGTTATAGTGGGTATGAAGTAATACATTCTCTTAGACAAAATGGCTTTTACAAAAATTATAATATTTGACAATTCAAAAGAACCCTTTCCAAAAACAAAATTTTACAGATTAAAAGTGTTTTTAATCTAAGAAGATTTTTAAAAGGATTTTACATAATCTAAAAACAACATCATGGTGACACAATTTAAAGGCCAATTACATTCCTTAACCTTCTTAAACACAGTTTAATTATTATTGTTTTTCAAAAGAATTATGAGGGGGAAAACCTAGCAAGCTGGGCATATTTGAAATGACAATCAAACTCCCCTAAACAAAGCCTTTTACTTAATATCTTATGGCAACATGGTAGGCAGAATTCTGAGATGGACATGATGAGGGAGCAGGAGGCTGGCTGAGGACAAAGCAAAAGCTGGCACCTTGCGTCCCCCTCTCCACCCGCTCCCCTCGGTAATGTGTGTGACATTCCTCAGGCACCCCTGACTGCCATAAACGAGAAACAGATAGTTAACTTGCAGAGATCACAATCCTGCAAGACAGGAGTCTCCCTTGGTTTACAAATATCCTAGAGATCTACAAACAAAGAAGTTCCCTTATCAATAGAACAATTTCCAGAGGCAAATAACTCAGTTCCTCAAACCCTAATGTCACCCTCCCCTCCATAAACAAAACTGAAGGAGGCTGAGGTAGAAGGGAATATAAATATAGTTAAATCTCTTCTAAACCCAAATCTTACTAACAAAGATGATTGATAGCAGGATTGTGACATCCCACCAAGAATCTCCCAACTATCTTGATGTTAATGGCTGGCCTAAAGACAACACTGACCAAGCTGCAAGGGCAAGGCCTCAGGTAGGACTCTGATATCTTGGCACCTTGTAGGCCCTCTTTAGCATATGAAAACTCCTTTAAACCTCCCTTCCCCTCACCTTCCCCCAACCACATAACCTGCCACCGCTCACAACTTGGGGCAGGAGCTCTTCCTAGCCACGGATCCTGTCCCGGCGCTTTAATAAACCACCATTTTGCACCAAAGATGTCTCAAGAATTCTTTCTTGGTCATCGGCTCTGGACCTCAGCACACCGAACCTCACCTATACTTAGTGTGGTTCATCAGACAGCTCCAATATTCTTATATATACATCAGACAGCTCCAATATTCTTATATATACAGAATTTTACCTGGTGTACACAGCCTACATAATCCCTTATGAGTATGGGTGGGCTTGAGTATAATGGATAGGCTCCTGATTAGGTTACCTTACAAGGCAAAGGTGATAGACTTTGTAGACATCATTAAGGTTCTCAATCAGATGGTATTAAGTTCACCAAAAAGCAAAAAGTAAAATTACCCTGGTGGGATCAGACATATCAGATAAGCCCTTTAAAAGAAACCAGGAATTCCTGGAAGAAGAGACCTGAATGGAGAAAGATTCTCCCGCTGGCACTGGAGGAGCCTATGGGCATTTGTGGAGATAAGCAAAGGGCAAGGACCTGAAGGTGGCCTCTAGGAGCTGGGACCAGTCCTTGGCTAAGAGCCAACCAGGGGTCAGAGTGTGAAAGACTGGATTCTGATAGACAGACTGAGTTCTGATAGAACTGAATTCTACCAACAACCATGTGCCTAAAAGAAGACTCCAATATATAAGACCCTGGTCCTGGCCAAAACCTTGATTTCAGCCTTGTGACCAGGAGCTGAGAACCCAGCCATTCTGGGCCCCAATTTCTGACCTACAGAATTGTTAGATAATAAACAGGTGCTGTTTTAAGCTGGTATGTGTGTAGTAATTTGTTACGCAGTAATAGAAAATTGGCCCAGGCAGACATGTTTCAACTGGGAGCACATTATTAGAGGAATCCCCCCATGTGTACTCATACCATTTTTAGGAAGGAGAGTCCATGCTTTATACCTGGTCCCAAAAGGAACACATGGAATTAACACTAAGTATAAACTAACTTGTTTCAAAATTAATAGCTGACATTTAACAAGAAAGGTCAGATTGACGAAGAACTCTTTAAACGTTTTACCATCTTGGATCCCTAATAAGCACTGAAAGGGGAGTAAAAGTGAGAAAATAAGCCTCTTATGCTTGTATTGTGCTTATGTATCTTACACGAGCCCTGTAAGGGAGGTATTATTACTCCCAATCCATTGGTGACTAAGTAGGCTCAGAGAGGTTAAATTCCAAGAATAAGTTAGTATTTCTCAAGCACCTACTCTACTCTAGGTGTAGAGGATACAGGGTTTAAACAAGACACTTTATTCTGCAGAACAGTCTATATTAATCAGGCAAACAAACGACAGATGACACACTATGAAGAAAATAAAGCAGAATAATGACATGAATGACAGGTGAGAGGAGGGGTTCTTTGAAAATAGGATGGATGGTCAGGGAAGACCTGAGGATGTGGTATTTGTGTGGAATGATTTGAAGGAGCAAGTCGCAAGAAGACCTAGGAAAGCATGTATCTAGACAGGGAAAAAAAACACAGTTGCTTCTAACAATAGAAGGCAGGCCAGTGTGGAAAGAGCAGTGCAGAAGGAGGAGAGGGTTAAAAGATGAAGCCAGGACTGGCATCAAACCCAGGTGTGGCTAACTCCAGAGCTTGTGCATTTTCTACTACTTTTCTCATACTTGTGCACACAGCATGCAAATATAAACCAAGGCAGAGTCAGATCAATTTTTTTTCACATGAACAGACTGGGATAGAATGCAGTACATCTCAGATTAACAGTTAAGTCTGAGATTGAGCAACAAAATGTGATCTACCTCATCTAAAGCCAAATGTAGGATCTCCTGACCATGGCCTCCAACCCATCACACAAAAATCAGCACAGGCATAACTGGAGGCAGTGCTGGTACTCAGAGCAGGTGCCACAACATAGTGATGGGAATGCAAAGAATGAGGGCAAAGAGGAGGTACGTGGCCTAGGAGGGAATGACCTTATGTACTGTTAAGGCTTTTGACAACTTTAGAAGTCAATTTTTAATTTACTCATATTTACAACCGAAAGCACCATTTTCCAGTTAATTATGATAATATTTACAAGTAAAATAAAAGGCTGCCAAAAACATTTCTGGGGATTTATGCCATAAGCTAAAACCCTAGCTAGATAAACAAAAAAATGAGCACTGAGGGGCGACTGAGTGACTCAGTGAACTGAGCAACCAACTCTTGATTCTGGCTCAGGTCATGATCTCAGGGTGGTAGGATGGAGCCCCATGTTGGGTTCCGCGCTCAGCAGAGAGTCTGACTGACAATTCTCTCCCTCTGCCACCTCCCCACCTGCTTGCTTGAGCACTCCCTAAAATAAAATAAATAAATAAAATCCTTAAAAAATAAGCATTGGTATATAAAAAATAAGCATTGATATATTCTGTTGATTCAGAAAAAAAATGCTTTCAACAAAAGGTATCTAGCTTTTAAGAGCTCTTACATGTCATAGCCTAACATTACTAGTCTCTTTCCATTATATAAGGTAATTAAATACATCTAACAAAACCTATTACTAATCTGGGTTTTAAATCAAATTAAAGTTTAGCATAAGAATGACATGCCCAAAACACACCCATTTCTTTTTTTTTTTTTTTTAAGATTTATTTGTTTATTTGACAGAGATCACAAGTAGGCAGAGAGGCAGGCAGAGAGAGAAGGGAAGGGAAGCAGGCTCCCTGCTGAGCAGAGAGCCCCATGCGGGGCTGGATCCCAGGACCGGATCATGACCTGAGCTGAAGGCAGAGGCTTTTAACCCACTGAGCCACCAAGGTGCCAGAGGCGCCCTCCCCCCGCCCGCCCTATTTCTTTTTCTTTCTTTCTTTCTTTTTAAATTATTTATTTATTTATTTGACAGAGAGAGAGAGAGAGAGATCACAAGTAGGCAGAGAGGCAGGCAGAGAGAGAGAGAGAGGAGGAAGCAGGCTCCCTGCTGGGCAGAGAGCCTGATGCGGGACTCGATCCCAGGACCCTGAGATCATGACCCAAGCCGAAGGCAGCAGCTTAACCCACTGAGCCACCCAGGTGCCCCAGCCCTATTTCTTTATATGGGGATCACCAGTTTATGCTCAGGCATGAGTTTAAAATAAACAAACAAAAATAACAGTTGTCTGAATACGTCTATTTAAGAAAAGACTGCTCACACTAAACTGACACATTTTTATTTCACTAACAGCATAACTACTATTTACTATTTTGTTAAGAAATAGGCAATTTAGCTTCATTCTTGTAGTAATTAAGATTCCTGGGTATAAATGCTCTAGAGAATAAAAGTAAGGAGAAGTCAATAATCATAACCAAGTAAACAGGAAATCAATTCTGGCCACTGCTTCACAGAAAACTTTCACTGCTGATTTTACACTTACATATGTCATAAAGTATAAATGTTCATTATTGTTTAGTAACAGCCAACAATTTAGATTCTATAATGCAGAGAATGCTTTTAATGATTTCTGTCCATGAAATAATGAATAAGATTCTACATGAAGAATTGGGTGGGCACTGAAAGCTTTAAAAATTAGGAGGAAAACAAATAAGACACACACTTCAGCACAAAAGCAGACGAAACCCTGGTAGTTCATTCAGGGTAGAACCTTTTCTACGAGGATCCTTAAAGAGTAATTCTTTTTTTTTTTTTTTTTTTAAAGATTTTATTTATTTGTTTGACAGACAGAGATCACAAGTAGGTAGAGAGGCAGGCAGAGAGAGAGGAAGGGAAGCAGGCCCCCTGCTGAGCAGAGAGCCTGATGGGGGACTCGATCCCAGGACCCTGAGATCATGACCTGAGCCGAAGGCAGCGGCTTAACCCACTGAGCCACCCAGGCGCCCTTTAAAAAGTAATTCATTTGGGTGGGCTATGACTTAGTTTTAAAAAGAAACACCACTGCAAACATGCTACACACTTCCCTGTCACACCTATCAGAGCTTTTCATGCTATGATATGAACACAAACATTAGCTACAGCTATGACTTAAGACATAGATATACAAAAGATATTAGGTTACAGGCAAAGATCTTAAATGTATTCTGTTTCTAACTGTGGACCCGCACTAGCTTTCCTAAAATAATCACATACAAAGGCAAAGTCAGGTCTGTATGCTTTTGTGCAACATACATTCTGAGCAATATGTTTCAGCAATATGTTTGCTCTGCTGCAACATTTAAAATAGCAACCCTAACACTGAGTTTACTTCATAAACACAATAGATCAGAGGCACTTCCACAGCAGTTGGAACTTATATTTTTATTCTGCTTGCGTTCTTAGTTGACAGTGGAAGAAGCAAAGATGTCCCTCCAAATTTCAAGAATTTGTGCTCAGGTATTTTGGGGGAAGCTTAGCCTGCAATTTCTCAGTCTTATCAGAAGATGGTATTTCTGCAGGTGACAGCAAGCCAAAGTATTTTCTCGAAGTCCACCTTAATATTAAACTTAAAACACAGGCATCTTTAGCAGTATACAAAGCAAAAATCCTAAATAATGCATGCCTTCAGGATCAACTTTTCTCATGAAATCTTTGGTAATGTGTCAGATTTTGAAGACCAAAGGCTAACTCTCTTCTGGTGCAGAGTTAAAGAATAAGGACAGGAAAGAAAACTGGAAGTTAGGAGGAGGAAGATGGCAAAAATATTAAAAATATAACTCTAATAGTGCTTCCTTTGGGTATACAGCAAGACAATACCATTTTGTTTTCCTTAATAAATATTACATTACTATTATAACTTCAATTCAGGTTTAAAAAAAAAAGTGCTATTTGTTCGTCATATATATATAGGAAACACACGTGGAAAGAGAAGGGCGAAAGGAAGAAAGGGCTATTTCATTCCTCTGCTGTCACACCACTGCACTGCCTTCTAAAATATCACCTAATAACCGACTTCAAGATTTTTCTCGGATTATACCTTAACTTTTTATCCAGCTCCTAGATATCCTCCAACACAAGAAAAGATGCCTTCTAAATGTTTACCTCCTGATTATTTCACTTATAGCTACTGCTCTACTACCTATCAAACCTCCCTCTCGACTCCCGAAATATCGCCTGCAAATAACCTTCACCTCACTGATCCTTATGCCTGTGGGCTTGTCTGCTCTGATGACAGGCTTCAAAGGTTACTCCACCAACAGTTTCCCAAAGCCCTTACTTGCACTTATGGAGCCAAAATTTCATTATCCGGACCAGAATCCCAAATTCATTCCTTGATTTGCTGCTATCCTGGTCTAGGCTCCCCATCTGATCCTTTATGAAAGCTTCTGGATTCTGTCCTTACAACACTGTCTAGGTCAATAATCTCCCTTCTACTTTGACCTACATTCAAGCATTTTTTATCTTTCACCTGAATTACTTTATAAGCCTATTAATTTATCTCCTAACCTCAAGGTTTTTTCTGTTCCAATGTTATCTTCTACAAATCCGTGGAATTAATCCAAGGTACAGCTATGATTACTATGATTACTTTACCAAAGAGTTCACCAAATCTTGATCAATGATTAATGAATTAAATACAGACTCTCAGTCCTATCCCTCAGAAATACAGGTAAGTCTATTTGGTTACAAAAAAAAGTTTCTTTATCCCATTTTTATGGAAAGCTTACTAAAACACAGACTGGTAGATTAATAACATCAAGGGACAAATAGGATGGATGTGGGAGAAAAACTAGGCTTAACTGGCTATGAAGATACTTAATTTTAACATTTTATGGCTAAATGAAACTTTTTAACTCCTTTACAACTTCACAGTCTAGGATACTACTTTTCAGTCATGGGGCAGGACAGCTGATTACGCCACATGTAGTACGGCAGAACTCATGGTATGCATTTAAGAGAACCACATACACGTCTGATGAACATATCGATACAGCTGTAATACAGGTAAATGAGGCTACCTAAGAATCAAACCTGGATTGCTCACCATAAAAGAAATGCCCCCAAATAAACCAATGTTTTATTTTTCTTTTAAGATTATTTATTTATTTATTTATTTATTTGAAAGAGATAGAGAATGAGTATGAGTAGGGGTAAGGGGCAGAGGGAGAGGAAGCAGCAGATTCCCCACTGAGGAGGAAGCACTATGCAATGCTGGATTCTATCTCAGGACCCCGAGATCATGACCTGAGCCTAAGGCAAACACTTAACCCACTGAGCCACCACTTAGGCGCCCTAAATCAATGCCTTAATGAAGAGTAAAATAATCTAGTGGAAAAAAAAAAAAAAAAAAGAAATGTCCATTGGTCCAGCACTGCCACTTAATTTAATAACCTTTCTCAACTTAAGAAATGTTAGCTGATATTACTGATCACTTTTTATCAATAGTAAATGGGGAATAAGCATACTGCTTTAAAATGTTTACTCAATTTGTTATTACCACCAATAGTAATGTAACAGAGAGGCACCTGGGTGGTGCAGATGGTTAGGCATCCAACTCTTGGTTTAAGCTTAAGTCATAATCTCAGGGTGATGATCTCAGCATCTCAGCGATCTCAGCATTGCTCTGGGCTCTGCGCTCCGTGCAGTCTGCTTAAGACTCTCTCTTCTTCTCCCTCTGCCCCCTCCTCACACTCTCTCTCTTTCTAAAATAACACACACCACGATAGCAATTTTACATCGATCATATGTCTAAAGGATTAATCTTTGTCTTCACCGCTAGACTAAGTTTCAATAGAGCAGGGAACATCTGCTTTCATACACTTTTTTTTTTTTTAAGATTTTATTTATTCATCTGACAGACAGAGATCACAAGTAGGCAGAGAGATGGGCAGCGAGAGAGGAAGGGAAGCAGGCTCCCTGCTGAGCAGAGAGCCCCTTACAGGGCTTGATCCCAGGACCCCGGGATCATGACCTGAGCCAAAGGCAGAGGCCTTAACCCACTGAGCCACCCAGGGACCCCTGTTCTTATACACTCTTGAAAGAAACAAAATGTAAACAAATAGAAAAACATATCAGTATTCTTGAATAGGAAGACTCAGGATCATCAAGACATCAATCCCTCCCCAAGTTAATTGTAAAATGTGGTACAATCCCAATAAAAACATCATCATTCCCCTGTACCATCAGGGCAAATGAATTGTTTAAAATTCACTTGGAAAGATAATAAAATAAGAATAAACCAAGAAAAGTGGGTCTATTGAAAAAGAACAAGGAAACTCTATCAAATTTTAAACCTTACTATAAAGTATTTATAATTAAGAGTGTGGTATTTATAATTAAGAGTGTGGTACTGAACAAATCAGGTGAAACTCATGGACAATGGAACTGAAAAGAAAATCCAAAAAGAGCCAACCACATATGGAAATCACTTTGATCATACAAGTGACTAAAATCCAAACAGGTAAGAATGAAACTGTTTTTAAAAGGGTATTTCCAGGTTTTAAAAATTTAAATGTGATTTAAGCTTATTTCAAACAAACATAAAACAATATAAAGTTTCATCACTCTGTACTCTATAATTTTCTGCATTTATCACTATTTCTAAGGATCTGGCTTAGTTACTGAATCAGAACCATTTTTCACTAATGCTGTAATTACTCCAAAATAAGTCTTGCATAGAATACAAATCTGCACTCACAAAAGCAATTGAAAATACAAAAGAACAGTGTATGTCCTTTTAAATCTTAACACTGAATAAGCTCTTCTTTAAATACTTCCAGAAAAAGATGATCATGATAACTAATGGAATTGGTTATTACAAAAAGCACAAACATACTCTTTGGTGAATATCCCCCGAGGGCCAGTGGCTATCCCCTGGCTAGCATCCAGGGCATGTTTTTCCAGAATATTACGGGCAGCTGGACTTAAACGGAACCTAAGAAGAAAACGTGATGATTAAGAAAACCAATAAACACTCATAATTTGAACCAAATATACCTAAACATCAACAGTTTTACTGATAATTAGAAAAATAAAAATTTATAATAAAGTTAAAATTATTCCCATAGTCACAGTCAAATAAACTAATCCATACTAATTTGGTTTATTTTACCACCCAAACATTTTCATACAAATTTAATTAGTTACTATTTCAAAATATTCTTTTAATAAGAGTATATATTCAAAAGGAGAGAGCTTCTATTTTGACTAATAACTTTTCACATGGCTCCTCATCAAACACATCAATAAGGAACTAACTACACTGCTTCTTCATTTTTTTGTGTGGCAAAATTTACAGAAAATTTACAATTTACGTACAATTGAGTGGCATTAAGTACAATTACCTTGTTGTGCAACCATCGCCACCATCTATCTCCAGAATTTTCATTCTCTCAAACTGAAACTCTGTACCTGGTAAACAGTAACTCCCCATTCCTGCCCCACCCCCCTGTCCCAAGCAGCTGGCATTCTACTGTCTTTACTAATTTGACTAGTCTAGGTAACTCATAAAAGTGGAATCATACAGTATTTGTTCTTTTGTAATTGGTTCATTTTACTTTAATGTCTTTAAGGTTCATCCACATCATCGTATGTTTGTCAGTATTTCCTTCCTTTTCAAAGCTGAGTAACATTAACATTCCATGGTATGTATATAGCACATTTTGGACACATGGGCTGTTCTCACCTTTTGGCTTCTGTGCATAAGGCTGCTATCCACGGCTGTACAATTATCAATGTGAGTTCCTGCTTTCAATTCTTTTGAGTGTGTACCCAGAGAAGGAATTGCTGGGTCATATGGTAATTCTACTCTTAGTTTTCTGAGGAACTGCTGTACTGTTTTCTACGGTGACTGCACCATTTCACACTCCCACCAACAGTGCACAAGGGTTCATCCTCTATATCCCCATCAACACATTATTACTATTTTTAACAGGAGCCAATCCAGTGAATGTGCAGTGGCAGCTCACTGTGACACTGAGTGGCAATTCCCTCATGACTAGTGACACTGAGCACCTTTTTGCATGTTTACTGGCCATTCACACATCTTCTTTGGATGAAATGTATATTTGAGTACTTTGCCTATTCTAATTGGGTTGTTCGTTTTGTGTTGCTGAATTTTATCACTCATGTATTTTTAAAAGTCATTATTATTTACATGAAAAGTCATTATTATTTACATGTATTTTATTTCACATATGCCAGGAAAGTAAGTGGCAAAAACTTATGTTGATTGTTAGACATGGAAACAGATACACCAAACAGTGACACAACTACTAAGTATCTACTTTTCAGGTAAGACGTTTAGATAAAGCAGCAAATACAAAAGACTATACAGTCAGATAAAGAAAATGAGTCAAAGGGGCTAAGTCCTGAACCCTATAACCAAGAAATGGAGAACAAATGTTGTGCTTGCTGTATTTCAGAGAAATAGCTCTCGGTGATATGGGCTCACTGCTGTCAGTCTTCAGATTTTTAAAAAGAAACTGAAATTTTAGATTTCTTAATGTAAGATTAACTACAACCAATTCAAAAATTTATTTAAAAAAAAAAAATCACTGTGTGGGCCAACACTGCATAGTTCACAGGTCTGAGGGGGATTTTTTTGTTTTTTTTTAAATAGGCTCCACACTGGATGGGGCTTCAATGCAGGAGGCCTGCACTGAAGTGTGAGTTCAGGAGGCCTGAACCCACGACCCTGGCACCAAAACCTGAACTGAGATCAAGAGCCTGATGCTTAACTGAGCCACCCAGGTGCTCCAGGTCTGCTGCTTTCTCTATACCTCGGGGCTGCACATTCATTAAGTCTCTAGTGATGGATCTTCCAGAATGATGGAGGACATGCCATGATCTCTGCCTAAGGAGAAGGGCAGTTAAGTACCTCCATGATTCTACCTTCTGATTTCCACAGTAAATGAAAGAGAAAATAAAGGGAAGTTAAAGCAACACAGCGAGAAATGCTGTGTGGGGGGAATGGAAATTTACAACTCAGCACTTCAAAATCACTGACAAGAACTGACACTGGTAATTTAAGGAAAAACATTTTAAAATGCTGAAGGATCTGTGTTTTAAGTTCAAAAGCGGTACTTAAGAGGACCTTTCTTAAGAATTTTTCTTATAAAGAAAAAGTAATCTTGTACAGAGAATATTAAATAAATGAACCTGTTAAAATTTTCCAAATCCATCAATTAAAGCTACGTAAGGCTGAAGTGAAATGGTGTTTACTAAGTCTGTGTGTTATCCAGGGCCAAAACTGAGCTCCAGTCTGTGTCAGACATTCGAATGTAGTCTAGTTGTAAAGGAATGCATGTTAGGATGCCAATTCTATTTTATGTCAGTTATCCATTTAGAACTGGAATTCCCATTACGGTAACTAGAATTCCATGGACAGAAACACAGTATGAAGCCTGGTGTACTGAATTCCATCTTATAATCCTAAAACCTACTTCAAGTTCAACATGGACACAGACTATTTGCTTTGTTCTCCACCAGGTGAGCAGGGTTTTCATACTACCTGGAAAGTGACAGGTATTCAATAACTGTTTCTTTGTTGAATGAACAATGAGAGTAAAAGAATCATCCTAGGCCTCAGTTACCTAAGAGAAAAAGGGAAGATCACCTACTTCATACGTAAGGTGCAGAAATGTTTTAAATATGACAATAATTAAAATATCCTAAAAGCTGCTGTAATTTTTTTTTTTTTTAAACATCAGCATCCAAATAAACATACTCACTGCAGTTTTTCCAGTGTGTGTTCCTTTTTGACGGGAGGAGAAATTTGTGGTTCGGGTGGAGGACAAGGCACTGCTGGTTTTGAAGCTGGTGATGGAGGACCTACATCTTTGGGGATTTCAACATGTTTCCAATCTTCTCCTTCTTCAACTAGCAAACCAATTAGTGAACCTAGTCGTATATTTTTAGATCCTTCTTCAACCTGTATTTTAAAAAGAAAATAATTGCAGAGATGGAAAGGCTCATGATCATATGAAGTAGCTTAGGTAATTCTCTACTGATTAGAAAGATCTCTTAATTTGAGCTAAAATCTGCTTCTAAGTCAGCCTGCCTCCTCCTTCCACCCAACACTGTCCTTTCTTACTGCTCCCCAGTATACCTTCCTTCACCGCTCTTCCCATCCCAGTTATTAATGCTACATCCTGGAAAAAAAAAAACCAAAACAAAACACTAGAATTTCTCCTCTGACAGCTTTCAAATATATAAGAGCACTCATTACCATCTTCCTTTTGACTTCCAGCCGTACAAATCCAAACCAGGAGACTGTGGTTTACTTCAACTATTTGTCTTTCCCAGATAGTTTCTTGTTACAATAGCTTAGGAATCCCAAGAGCTCACAATGAATTAAGTACCCTAAATTAGTCCTTTTACTAACATTAACCTAATGTAGAATGTATTCTGTAAACTTAGTCTTTAGAAAAAAGCATATCCCATCACAGAAACAGAATTGGTTAACTACTCTGGTTAATGCTGGTTTCTGTTTTTCCTTACACTTAATTTTTCCCATACATATCTATTTACAAAACCTGACAAATAAAATAAAATCCCATGAATTTTTACAAGTACATCAGAAACACGGTGGTGTCTCAGCTAATCAATCTTTCATAGCTAATGTCAATTAAAAGGATAAGTAAGATTGAATTCTAAAAAAACTTGTATGTATTTCAAACATTTCAGCACATTAACTCATAGACAAAGGACTGATTTTTATTTACTTAAAGTTCCTAGGGAAACTTCAGATGACAATGTTTTTAAAGTTCAGTACTAGAAGAAAATGTCATTCCTTTAAAATTTTTTTTATTATCTTTCAATTACATTAAATAAAGCTCATTAGAGATGTAATTTAATGAATAATAGAATGAGAGGCTGTAGGATGTTCGCTAATATAGTAATTATAACTAAGAACATAACTCTAAAATGGGCTTGACATTTCTGATTAACATTAAATTTGATGCTTATTAGTATGTACGCTATTCTAAAAATAAATAAGGCACAAACCATGGGATTTAGGAAGCTTTTTAAGTTTACTAATTATGGATGGAGAACAGAAATAATGCTTCAGTGAAGCAAAAACCATATATATAAGAAAAGAGTATAGAATATAGGGGTATCTAATGAATTTTAAGCTGTGAAAAAATAATAAACAGCTCAAGAACAATTTGTTTAGCTGTCTGTCAACACATTAAAATAAGTTTTAGTTCTGTGTACTACTCGGAGTTTTTGTACTATTATGTCAAAAAGATGAGTTAATATGATGTTAAATACAAATTTTGTTTTAAAACAAAAACCAAACTCAACACGGGTCAAGAATGGACTTCAGAGGAGTGCCCTTTGGTAAGCATTGGAAAGGCTAACCTCAAGGCCCACCCCAACTCCCCAGGCTGGCGGGACTGGGGAGTAGACAGCAACATGAGACAGTAGGTGGGAAGCCTGGGGCACCTACTTCTCCAAACACCCATACATGGGCTGAACTCCATCCCAAGGGACAGAAGCCTAGGATGGTGCCTCTTTCTTCACAAGAGACATTCCATTAGGCTGACATGAATCACCTGCAAATGAGCTAAAGACAGCCCGTCCAAGCTCAGCAGCGTCCCCAAGGATGTGAGATGGGAAAGTTGAGAGACAAGATCTGTACAGCAGAAATTCCCAACAGAGAAATTATTTGAGAAAGTTCACTCCATTAAAGGTGGTAAAAACTGTGTTTTGATGTGAAGTTAAAAAATAATCAGTAAGTTAAATATTTTCTTCTGTAAAATCGAATAGTGTGAGAGCTGCTGAGCACAGGAGTGTGCACTGTGGTGAGGGGAGAGAAGCAGTCGTAGGACTGACTGATCGGATTTGAATCCTTAGTAGGTATTTTCCCCTCATGGCTTCAACCATCGTACAGTTTGAAATTGTCTATATCCTTTAAGATAAACACTTTAACTTACATGCACAATGAATTTCGGTCTGAAAGGAAGATACATAAGAAACACTGAAACTGAAACAAATCAATGACAAGTTAAAAATGCAGAGGGGGAGAAAAAACACTCATTAAGTCCTTGACTAACAGTTTGACAGTCAAGTGCCAGGCACTGTTCCAGCACTGTGTCAACTCATTTAACTCTCCTAACGACCGTAGGAGGTAAGTGATGTTAATATTCAAGTAGAGATAAGGAAACTGAAGCACAGAAAGGTTAAAATGACTTGTTCAAAATCGTAAGACCAGTAGGTATCCAAGCCAAGATTCAAATGTAATCTGACATTACAGGTAGCATTCAACACGCCAAGTACCAAATCCGTAAACTGCATTCACAGGACCAAAATTATCATACGGCAGTTCAAGCTCATTCTCCTACTTTAAAAAACAAGCTTGGGGCACCTGGGTGGTTCAGTGGGTTAAAGCCTCTGACTTCAGCTCAGGTCATGGTCTCAGGGTCCTGGGATAGAGCCCTGAATCAAGCTCTCTGCTCAGTGGGGAGCCTGCTTCCTCCTCTCTCTCTCTCTCTCTCTCTCTCTCTGCCTACTTGTGATCTCTGTCTGTCAAATAAATAAATAAAATCTTAAAAAAAAAAACAAACAACAAAACCAAGCTTAAAAGAGAGGAAGATATAGACCGGATTACAGTTCAGTTGGCTTTTAATTCAGAGGGAACACAAACTCATCTACCACTTTAATATGTCATTTATCCATTTCAACATGAAAAAATTAGAACGGAGACTATCTCTCATTTAGTAGAATTTGCTTTGAACTTTGAGGGTTATTTTCTCAATTAAAAATACTATTGTTTACAGAGAAGAATCAATTGAAGGTCTCACAATGTCCAATTTCAACCATAAACTTTCAAACAATGAAATGCAACTTTGAAGTTGACTCAGGCAATTTAATGAAAAATAAAGTGTGAAAGGGACCTAACAATAAAGTTGTACTGAAAAAATATATTAAAAAAAAAAGAAAAAATAGATTCTTTAGAAAAACACCAATGACACAGTATTAGAGTGAGATGCAGCTAAGAAACTGAAGAACATAAATAGTACCAAAAATACTCTTTGTTACTTTTTAATTTTAGGATGATCAACAAAAAGAAGCATTTTTTTCCTTTTTAAGTAAATTCTCCCGACATGGGGCTTGAACTCATGACCCAGAGATCAAGAGTTGCATGCTCCACCAACTCAGCCAGCCCTTCCCTAAAGGAAAGGCTTTTTAAAATTTTGCTTTAATATTTGTGGATTTTAGTTTTCAGAAAGAATTCTGTTCTTGAAAATGATTTTGAAAAATAATGGTCTATCAATGTTATAAAAAAATCAATGAATGTTTAGATAGTCAATACATTAAAATGTCAAAAAATTATGTACATTTAAATAATCTTAAGGTCATACAACATTTTCATCCCCAAAAGTATCCTGGTTTGTAATAAATCATATAATAACCTTAAAATGTTAGAAGCCAAACAAGACAATCTTTAATAAATTCTTCAAATAGGAGTTCCTGGGTAGCTCAGTAAGTTATGCACCTGACTCTTGATTTCAGCTCAGGTCATGATCTCAGGGTTATGAGATGGAGCCCCACATTAGGCTCCACACTAGGCATGGAGCCTGCTTAAGATTCTCTTTCTCTCCATCTGCCCTCCCCCACCCACCCCTCTAAAACAAACAAACAAACAAACAAAACCCCAAATATGTCATCCTAATATTCTACTTTATTAACATCACTTAAAATGCCTGCTGAATTAATTTAAGACTAAGCTTATGAACTGATACATGTGTAAAAATTAAAGGTTTTCTGTACAATTTACTAGTAATTAATTAAGAATTTAACAACTTTCTCATTAGCTGAACTAAACTGGAAATAAATCCTAAAATTATCTACACTGACAGCAATTATTCTTTATTAACATTATTAAAAGCTTCTAAGCTTTTTTCTGATTCTAACTGAAACATAATAAGTATTATTTCATATAAAATGGAAATCAGATGCAAAACTTACGAATGAGAACAAAGAGATATGAAACTGAGCAGGGGGAGGGGAAGAACACAAAATCCTTTCAAACACTAGGCAAACAAATCTCCATGAAGAACATGACAGCTAAAATTTCTGATGGTTTAAAAAATGTGTGCAAGCTAAAAACTAGAGCTTTCTATCATCACTTGCCTTTCAATTAGATTTATCTCCAACTCCTTGATTCTGAAAGTAAAGATCTCGTATAAGTATTCTTATTAAAATCAGTTTATATGTACTCATATGAGGACTGTTCCACAATGAAAGACAAAGGTGCAACCTGCATGGAGGTGGGAGGGCTGAGAGTAGAGAGGGGTGAATGACTAAAAACCCCAGGGATATCACCTAATATCACTTTGATTTTTTTTCTCCATAAAACTGTTACATTGTGACATGCATATACTCCCATTCCTATTATTCAAAACGCATGTGGAATAATAATAAAGCCATAAAACCCTAAAATACACATACAATCTTTTCTTTGGCAAGGAAGTAGCCATTTGTGCAGCTAAAGCCCTTATTAATCATACCCTCCCCTCAGCCCCCTACCTTTTTAGAGCATTAGGGCCCAGATAAATAGGCACTACTGACCTCTAACACTGCTAGCAATTTGAAATGCATTACTAAGCAGCTAAGTGGGAAAAGCTATCAATTCTGGAAGCCTTTTATAGTCAAACAATCCAGAGCCAGGGCCAAGAACACAGCTTGCCAAAAGCATTCACAATAAAATGTAGCTGGGTTTATTACATATGGTAATTCAAACAATCTTTCCCTTTTTTAAAAATGCTGCACAAATTAGTTGAAGAAACTATTCTTGGTATGAATATTTATATTTTCCTCATTAATTTTACTTTTCATTCATATTTCCTCCAAGGAAGTATTTTCAACACTGTTAATAATGCAGATGACAAGTAAAGGAAGTTTGATAATTAGAATGTAAAAAGCAGCATATAAATGATGAAAAAAGAGGGAAAAGGATTTTCTAGTAAGAAACACGAGTGAAAAACCCTGTCTAGATCTACATCTAATTAGACTGTAACATTTGGGTGAAATGTACAAAGGAAGGTGCTGTATCCATTCCCAAAACAGAGGAGAGCCGGTATCTCAGAATTAAAACCATATCAATAATGGACTTCGAGCAGATGTGCAAACCAAACTACAGAGGCATGAATGGATATTTACTGTTCAGTTGCAAACAACCAATACAAATTATTAGATAAACATACAGATTGACATAGGGGCTAATGGTCACCAAGAGCTGAGTAAGTAATTATAATAATAATGAAAGTAGCAATATTTATTGATGCTTGGTGGGTGACAAGTCTTGTAATGAGTGTATATGTATTATCTCAATCTCTACTACTGCTCCATGGTGCATATGTTATTATTAACTCTACTTTATTATGAAGAAAAAGGCACAGAGAGGTTAAAGAGTTTGCCAATCACGGGGCGCCTGGGTGCCTCAGTCAATTGAGCGTCTGACTTTTGGTTTCAGCTCAGGTCATGATGTCAGGTTCGTGAGATCAAGCCCCGGCTGGGTTCCACACTCAGCATGGAGTCTGCTCGAGATTCTCTGTCTCCCTCTGCTCCTCCCCCTGCTTGTGCTTTCTCTTTCTCTCCCTCAAATAAACAAAATTTTTAAAAATAAATTTAAAAAGTACAATTAAAAATGATAAAAACATACTATGTAGATACAGATAATACAACACTATAAATACAGTGGTAAAAATAAAAGGAACTTCACACTTAAGAGATCTTTATCCCGTTGAAGACAATCAAAATAAAAACTTACCACTATTTTGGCCAAGATGCCATCATCACTTGCATCTAAGGTAACCACAGCCTTGTCAGTCTCTATTTCACATAAGGCATCTCCAGCACTCACAGCTTCACCTACAAAACAAGACTGGGTTTGATTTGTTTTTTAAAATATGAATGTTAATTATGTGGGCTGGAGTGTGTGCTAAGTGCATAAAACATGAATAATGAATACCAAAATATCTGGTAGCTAGCTCTGGGTTGTAGAACTACAAGTAATTTTCACTGTGTATGTGAGTGGGTTTGCATGTGTGTATGGTTTGTTGTATTTTCCAAAAGCTCTATAATAGACAAACTACATTTGTTATAATAAAAATAGCAATTACAAAAGATTAACAGATATTAAAAATGAAATCACATTTTAAAAACAATAGCAATAAATGCATAGACTCTTCAAACAAATCAATTCCAGACCTATTCCTTTCTTCTTAATATATTTAGACTATTATTCTACAAGGAGAAAAGTTTTACAATTAATACCACTTCTGGGTTAACACTGTAGCATAAATTCAGAAGCCCTGTTGGTACTGCAGAGCATAAATAAATAAAGCATATTAAACAAAAAGAGACAATGTCAAAGACACAACTGAGGTCAAATAAGAAACATTTCTGTACAAGAGAAACAATATGGAAACTCAAAAATGTTGAGCAAGACCTGACTTGCTGTTTCTGGATCTAGAAGCAGGTGAGGGTGGAGGGGCTAGGAAGGGGGAAAGGTTAGCAGGGAGAATGCAGTGGTTTCCTTTGGAATAAAGAAAACGAAAAGTGATTTGCTGCAGACATGGTTGCAGATCAGAATGTCCTCTTAAAGCTTGGGCTGGGTCAGTTTTTCTACTCATAGTAGAAGCCAATAAAGGGGGCAATCAAGACCTGTAGAGTAGGATTATGGTTTTAATCAGAACTGTAGGTATAGGAAGGTAGGGAATAAAACACTACCTCAATACCAGGATCTGAGCCAAGCCACTCTCTGGCTCCATTACTGCATCTACTGATACCTTTAGTATCAACAGCAAAATTCCTAGACTGCAGTTGGGGAAAGGAAGAGTGGGGGGCAGGTGGAAAGACACTGAAACACAAACAAAAAGTCTTTTTAAAGAAAAAGAAGGAAGGAAGGAAGGAAGGAAAGATAGTTCAAAAACATTTTAGGAAATTTAATGCTAAGAAAGAAAACCACAAAACCAATAATGGAAACGGAAATTTATTTCAGATGTAATTCATTCTGTGCAACCTGCCAGAGATTTTTAAGTAAGTATTCTGAGGATGTTCAGAAATACAAATGAAGGTAAAAGATCCATCACGAGAACAAGAGATAAAAAACAATGTACAGAAATGAAACAAAATGACATCACATATGAAGGAAAAACCTAATTAGAAATCTTGGAAATGAAAAATACAGTCACTGAAATAAAGAGAAACAATCAATGGGATGTATTCTAGACTGGACATAGTAAAGTGAATTAGTAAATTAAAGGCAGCATTAAGGAACTACCTGAAACTTACTACATGCAGAGAAGAAGATTAAAAATAGAAGAAAGCAGATTGAGAGAGAGAGAGAGACAGAGTGAGGTTGCAATGTTTGTCTAATGGATTTTCCAAGAGAAGACTGGAGGGAATAATGGAAAAGCAATACATGAGAAGATAATTGCTGAGAATTTTCTACAATGGAAAATACATATCCTCAACATGAAAGAGCTCTGAATGAGTTTAGAGCATTGTAAACTACACTGTATTGACTAGGAAGGGGCACTGGGAGCCTTGTAGCTTGCTGGCAGTATTATTAATCTTGACTAGGTGGTGGTAACCTGGTTATACATGTATGTAAAAATTAATTGAGCTCATATTTCCTAAAATTTATACCTCACTAAAAAAATTAAGCAGAAAAAAATTATTAGACTGTATGAATCCACATTACATACACTGCAGTGAAATGCCATACAATAATTCTATACAATAAAAACAACCTTAAAATCTATCAGAGGAATATTAAGCAAGATTATGTCAATGGAAATGACAGAGAGCATACTTCTCAGAAGCTGTAATAAAGGTCAGAGACAATGGAGTAATATCTTCAAAAAGCTGAGGAAAACTAACTTTCTAGAATGTTATACGCAACCAAACCATCATTCAAGAATAAAGGAAAAGTGGGGCACCTGGGTGGCTCAGCCAGTTACGTGTCTCACTCTAGATTTCAGCAGGTCATAATCTCAAGGTTGTGGGCTGTGCTATCGAGCCCTGTGTCAGGCTCTGCTCTGTGTGGAACATGCTTAACAGTCTCTCTCTCTCCTCCTCCTCTGCCCTTTTTCCATCCTTTCTTTCATTAAAAAAAGAGAGAGAGAGAGAGAGACTAAAGGAAAAGGATTCTTTAGACATAAAAGGCTAAGAAATACCACCTATTGATGAGCTATTAAAAAATGCAGTTCATTAAGAAGAAAAATGGACACAGGAGGGGATCAATGGACTACATGAAACAAGTTACTACAGAAATTGATAGAATGGTAACTATGAATCATTTAAAAGCTAATTTCCGAGGGTTTAAAAAATGTAAAACTCAAACTCTAAAAAACAGTGAACTGGATAAGAAAACGTTTAGTTGATGGTTAGAGCATGCAATGACTTTTGATACAAATAGGCAGGAAAAATGCTAAATAACTCTAGATTTTATTACCAAGACTTAAATATGCATCCAAAATACTTAATGATGTATACCCCCCAAGTAGAAATATATTCTACAGCACTCTGCAAAGCAGAGGAAAAATGAAATAAAAACTATCATCCAACTGAAGACAGACATGTGGAAAAGAAAAAAATTAAAAATACACCGAAATTGTAGAAATAAGTCCAAATGTATCAGTAATTGTAATAAATATAAATAGATTAAAACAACCTACTAAAAGCAGCAGCAATTACCAAAATGAATACAAAAAAATAAAATCTGGATAAATGTGGCTTACAGAGACAGACCTAAAACAAAACCAGAATAAAAATATAGGTACAGAGAAACATGTAATATACAAATACACTCCCTCCCACATATACCAAAAATAGCTAATTCAGCAGTATTCATAGGCACACTCAATAAAAGAACATGAAGAAAAATCTAAAACATTACGATAAATATACTCTGGAAGGAAGTTCACTGTACAGAAACTATACTGTACACCAAGATGGTCACATAGATAGTTATATTATCTTTGGTTAAAACAGTTCGGAACCGCCAATATAAACTATTTTAATGGAATCAACAACATTATCTGTTAGATGATATTTATGAAACACCTAAAAGGAGATTATTGGCCTAGCCCCAAAGAGATTTTTCTACTCAAAAAATATTTATTGGGGCGCCTGGGTGGCTCAGTGGATTAAGCCGCTGCCTTCAGCTCAGGTCATGACTGGGATCGAGCCCCGCATCGGGCTCTCTGCTCTGCGGGGAGCCTACTTCCTCCTCTATCTCTGCCTGCCTCTTGCCGACTTGAGATCTGTCTGTCAAATAAACAAATAAAATAAATCTTTAAAAAAATATATATTTATTAAAAATGCTTTAGGGCGGGCACTTGGGTGGCTCAGCGGGTTAAGCCTCTGCCTTCGGCTTAGGTCATGATCCCACGATCCTGAATGGAGCCCCGCATCCGGCTCTCTGCTCAGCAGGGAGTCTGCTTCCTCCTCTCTGCCTGCCTCTCTGCCTACTTGCGATCTCTGTCAAATAATAAATAAATAAAATTTTTAAAAAATGCTTTAGGGCACTGAGGATACAGAAGTGGTGGGGGGAGGTTAAGATTCTAACCTCAAGCTTGCTTACTATCTAGTGACAATTAACTGGAGATTATGGTGGGATTAGGTCAAGTTAGGATGCCACAGGAACATCCAGGAGGGACATCTAATTTAGTTTTTGCAAGATGAAAAGCTTCCTAAAAAAGAGTATTTATTTATTTACAGAATTATGTGTATTATATACATACTATTATTTATACATATAGATAATCTGAGCCTGAAAAGATGAGAAGACAACCAAGTAAAGCAGTGATCCAAGCAGAAGGCAAAACATACCCAAAGCCCAGGAGGCAAAAGAGAACAGGAAACTTTGGAGGAGCTGGCTAATAGTACCTGAGAGACGCAATGAGAGGTTAGGCTGGTGAGGTAAGCACAAATCAGACCCAAACGGAACCCTGTATGTCACACAGAGAAAGCAGATTATATCATCTTATACACTTCACAGATGTTTTCATAGTTAAAATAGATTGTATTTCAAAAAGAAAAAAAAATCATACCCTTATGTTTCTGTTGTAACCGTGGAAAAAACAATTGAACCAGGCAACCTAGCAATTAAATACATCTTCTAGACACCTAGAAATTCTCCCCATAAGAAAACAGTAAAATGTTTTATCAATTATGCTCACCTACTGCAAATTCCAAACACCCTTTAAGAACCATAGATAAACACACACATACACACACACACAGAGAAACAAACCATAGATCAGCCATCAATCAATCTAGATGACTTTGTTCCTATTCCAGAACTCCCACAACAGTTGTAATTAATTTGAAATGAATCACAAATTGCATTCTAAAATGTCATGTTGCTACTGTTACTTTTTGTTTTCAACTGAGTTCTTCTCTGTTTACCTTGCTATGAGCTTTCTCACAATATGAATAGGATACATCTTAAGTGTTTTACATTCTACCTCATTACCCTGGACTCTAGTTAGGGTTTCATACATAATGAGCTTGCGATTAAAACACCTGAAGAAAAAAAAGACTGCAGTAATTTCACAAACCTCATGTCATCATAAAGTATACACCACACTATCATTTATATTTTGTTTGGTTCTAACATTTGATTTGTGGCATGCTCCTAACAGTTAATAGCTCAGGTAGCCCATTTCCTTTTTATGGTGTTTTAACTGTATATACACCTATTCATGTTAACCCATATAGCTGCTATATGAGAATGGCAAGAGAGAGAAAATGGAAAGAAACATAGAGAAGGATCAATCCTTTACACAGTGAACTTTCCCCAGAAACCACAGCAAAGTTTGAAACATCACGTTACTACATAAGGGCAAATCATCCCTAATTTTATGAAACTAAGGTACTAGCTATCAATAAGCGAACATAACGTAAATACCAAAAGAAAATTTTGAGACTAATAAAAAGCCATGATGATCCTAAATATCCTCAGTTTTGGCCTCGATTAACAAGTTAGTGTTATAATTGAGAAAAGCTGCGAAGCAGAGTTATTACAAGGAACTTTCCAACTCAGACACAGGTCTGATTCTGGGCTCTGACACAAGTAATCTTGACCAAATTAGTTAATGTCTCTCTCAGGAAGGTTTTGAAAGCCTAGCTGTTAAAGAAAGATCATGGAACTAGAAATGGTAGGTTAAATCTTCATATACATCTTCAAACACTCCACAACATCTTTAGATAAAAACATTGGTATGTTATTGAGAACCATTAAGAACCAGGACTCTTTCTCACTCCCTATCCCGTACTGTCCTTTCAAACAGAACATTCAACACCCATTAGTATATAAGGCATCATACTAAGCACTGGTTATCAACACGAGAAGACGTGGTTCTGTCCACAAAGAGTTTGTAGTCCAAAGGAGAAGGCCGAGAAGCCGACAGAACATCATGGATGGTGTGAGGTGATAGACGGCTCCTCAGCTGCCCTGTTGCAGGAGATGGCAGCTCTGCAGTGTCCCTGCCCCATCTCCTCGTGGCTTATGTCAGCAGCCGAGGTGGAGCGGGCCCGGAGCGAGAGTGCGGGCCCCAGGAGGGGCCAGAGCAGAGGCCCGCCCGGGGGCCGCTCCCCAGCACCGAAGCCAGCATCATCGTTGGATCCTCTGTCCAGATGGGCAGCTGCCGGAGCTGAGGCCTGGAGTTCCAGAGGTTTCCCTTTCTCTTTTTAAATTCTGGGTATGAAGTATAGTCTTGATCAAACACAATGGTCATGCTTAAGAAGTAAATAACAGCCTGTGACTTTAACAAAATAATTTTGTCCTGCCAAAAATTAAGAATAAAAGTCTTTATTCAAAAGGTATAAAGGTGTATATGGTCTTGGTAATGGGGAGAGCTAGCTTTTATCTGTAAGACCAAGTAAATCACATCTCCGTAAGAAAAAAACTTTTTCTCAGTACTAAGCTGAAGCATAATGACAGCTATGATTTGAGAAAAATAATTCAATGGTTTACACAACAAATACTTACTGGTTGAGTATGTAAATGACATTGTACAAGACAGTACGGTAAAAAAATAATAAAATCGGACAGACCAGCTTCATGAAGTTCTTAATGTGACCAAAGAGTACAAACAAGCAGGCCATGACCATCCCACCCAATCAGGGCTTACAGCAGTGTGGGAAGACAAAGGAGGGGACTCTAGTCAACCCTGTTCACCTCATCATACACACACAAAATATTATTTGCATGACCAAAGACCCCAGACAACTGTGCTCCTGGGCTATCTGAGGCTCTGCCCTGAGAGCTAAAGGCAGGAATAGCAGTTACCAGAAGGAAATGGCTGGGCCAAGTCAACCTCCCTTACATCCTCCTGACCCTTTACATTTTATTATGTTGCCTTTCAAGTGCTCAACACACAGGTAGCTAGGGGTCACCCACTATATGGGACGGGGCACACACAGAACATTTCCATTGCCACACAAAGTTCTACTAAATAAAGCGGCCATCAGTAACTGCATCCAACAATTCTAAAATCCTGACATGATAGCAATATTAACAATAAATGTAGAAGAGCACAGCAGGAGTGCTGTTCAACACTGAAAGGAAGACATTGCTGACACATGCTATGGCATGGATGAACCCCAACATCATGCTAAACGGAAGAAGCCAGTCACAAAAGACAACACCTTATAGGAGTCTATTACACAAAATGCCCAGGAAAGGCAAAATTGTAGAGCCAGAAAGCAGATCACACTACGGATGGGAGAAAGAAGTGACTGCAGTCAGGCACCCGAGATCTTATAGGTGACAGAAATGTTCTGAAAAACTGGACGGTGATGTCACACAACTCTTTCTACCTCACTAAAAACCATGGAATTGTGCACTTAAAATGAGTAAAATCTATGGTATGTAAACTATACCTCAATAAAGCTGCTAAAATAGTAACAGACTGAAAAAAATGGTGAAGCTATTTATGAAACACATGTTTCAACAGTTTTCCATTCTAGCACCACAAACATGGATACAAATCCCCAGAAATAACAGATGTGGGAGCTCTTCTTCAGTAGAATTCAGAGACCCATGTGACTCCCCAATGGTACTTTGTGATTACACTTTCAATAGGGAAGAACTCCTTCAACACAGTTTTACTTCAGAATTATAAACTCTACATTAATGAGATGTTGTCTAAAGACTTATACCAAAGCTACTTGAGAATCACAGTTTCCAGTCACATGACAGGAGGAATGTCCACATAACATGACAGTCTCTGAGGGCAGCAGCAGCAGCCAACATCATTGAGGAAGCCCGCGCTATGTTCCAGACACCGTGACTAAGGAAGTACTTTGTGCAACTACCTCCACCAACTTTTCTTCCAGTATTTCATGGTATGCCCTGAAATATCCCGAGAGAGAAAACAGTGTTTTTCATACCCTTAAATATTCTCTCACAAAAGGGTGGACACACGACTATTTTCTTCCTTTTGTTATTTTAACAGATTTGATTTCAATTGACAAAAAAATAAGCTATATCCATGCTCATTAAACTGAAAATATCTGAAGCACATTTTTCTCTCCAAATAACAAACTTATAAAAAAAGATGTGGAACTAGAGTTCAGTTTACCTTTCAAGAGATTCTGACATTGTACATGTTACCTATCACTTTTGAAGTATCTTCTCCACCAATTTTAAAATGCATATTCTTTACTTAATCCCAGACTAAAATTAAGTGTTATAACATTCATTAGAAAACTGCTTTGTTAACATTCATTAGATCAACAAAAATGGGAAAAATTTATATATTACTGTATATTTCAAAACTGACAAAAAATGAAATTGAGTTATCATAGAATTCTAAAGCTAGGAATATTACCTTAGATTTTAACTAGTTTGATTCCTGGGTATTTCATGGCAAAGTGGGAACCCCAAAAGACAAACTGTGATTCCCAAGCCAGAGTTCCTTTCATTGAATCTTTATCACCTTCGCTTAAAACACACACCCTCCCAATACCCCTTCAAAGCATCCTAATAATAGTTGTGAATTAAAGGATCTCGAAGTTTCAAGAAATCATTAAAAGTTTGTAAGGCTGAACTGCTATCCATTAAAGGTTATCAGATCATTAGCCTTAAAAATAAACTAGATTTATAATTAGGTAAACTCTGTTCTTTTTTTTTTTTTTAATTCAATCCTCTTAACATTTGAAGGTCTAAACGCATTGTTTCAAATAACAGTGACTGCATTAAAAAGCATTAAAAAGATCTCAAGATCAATTTTTTTTAAAACACAGCTAATAAGACAAAATGGTATACATAAAATTTGATACAAGAACTGAAATGCTTTTAATACAGAATGACTGAACCAAGTTATCATAAACGTATCAAGCCCCACACATACGTAAATGTATAGTCACATGTGTACTGTACATAAATGTTAATGAAAAGGAAGACAGTGAATTACTAAAGACCAAAGATTTAGATTACCCTCAATTATTTATAGTATATTAGTAAAGGAACATTTCTCTTCAGTTGGCAGAACACAATTTGAAGAGCAACCTTCAGGGAAACATGCTCCAGGGGCTTACAGCATATCCTGGCTTGTCCTATGTGAAAATAGCACATTGTCATCAAAAGGAAAAAAGAACAGAATGATGAGACCGTATGTCTGCTGGCTTTTCATCACACTCTCTGTATTCTAATGGATGTGAATAAGTTATCACGTTGCCAGTGAGCTAGAAGTCTGAAAGATAAATGTGGTCCAAAGAATCCTTCTTATCTACTTGCCTCAAAATGTGAAAAAATTTAATCTTTTTATAATAACTCTAAAAGGCTGTTCTGTGTCTGAATCATTATGTAATGACAGCAACACTCTTGTCATATTGAATGTGGAAACAGCCAAAGCTCTGTAATTCATCAGGAAAAAGACACCTAAAAATAGATTCCAATTGATTACATTATTTATAAAGGTGAAACTTCCTTAGATACTGGTAATTATTTTAAAAGATAGCAGCCATGCAGAGCCAACTGCTCAGAGTACTTTCTAATGAAATGCTGGCTCTTTCATTTATGTGATCTATGTCCTCCTCAAATTCTAGAAAATTCTCTGCCACTTTTGCCTTGAATATTACCTTTTCCTCATTCAATTTTTTCTCCTCCTAGAATTACTGCTATTGGATTACTGGGTGATTTTCATTTTATTCCTCATGTCTCAACTTCTAGTTCATATTTTCTACTGCTTTATCTCTCTGGGTTGCATGCAAACTTATTTTCTCAGGTTGAACTTCTGTTCACTAATTCTTTGCTCAGTTACACTTTAATCCAATCTTGAGTTTTTTGTTTTCTAATTTTAGAGACAGTATTTTTCATTCTTAGAAGTTCTCTTGGTCCTCTTCAAATCTGCCTAAACTTTTTTTTTTTTTAAAGATTTTATTTATTTATTTGACAGAGAAAAATCACAAGTAGACAGAGAGGCAGGCAGAGAGAGAGAGAGAGAGAAGCAGGCTCCCTGCTGAGCAGAGAGCCCGATGCGGGACTCGACCCCAGGACCCTGAGATCATGACCTGAGCTGAAGGCAGCGGTTTAACCCACTGAGCCACCCAGGCTCCCCTGCCTAAACTTTTTGGAGAGTGTCTCTTTTCAGATTTTTATTTTCATTACAGATTTCCAATTCCTTCTCTTACATGTGTAGTCATTTCAAACAGACAGTTTTATGTATCTAGTAATTCTAATTAACTGAAGTTCTTGTAGGTCTGGACCTGCTGCTTGTTATGTCTCATGCCCTTTGCTCCTAAAAGACTGCTTCCACGCATATTATTAAATTAAAGACTATGAACTCTTCATAAGGGGGACTTTATCTAGTAATCTTGTACAGCTTGGACTGGACACTGTGTCTTTCCAAAATAATGGCTTCTGCTAGGTAATCCAGAAAGATTATCAGCTCAGAACCACTTTACCTCTACTTGTGGGTTCCCAGAAAATGCAAGTATTATAAATGTGGACCTCAAAGCCTCATGAGGCAGGCTATGAAAGCAAATTTTCAAGGGAGTAAGCATTTTTTTATTCCAACGAGATTTCAAGTCAAACAAATGAATTCACCTGTTATCTATGATATGGCATTCAATTCCATCCATATAATACTGATGACGCTCAAATTTCTATCTCTAAGTCAGTCTTCACTCATGAACTTCAAATCCTACAACCAATCATCTATTCAATACCTTGGCTTCAATGTCTAATAAGATCTCAAATTTACCATATCAAAGCCTAAACCTAACTTCTTGATTTCCCCTCCTCCTGCTCTCTCCTTCTTCCCTCAAAAACACCTATGCCCAATCTCATTTATTCTTTCCACTTCCGGCCACCACGGGGCACATGGCTCCTATTCCTACTCACCACTGTGGGTGCTACTAGCGTTTGATGATTCCCCTTTCTTGTATTTTAAGCACCACCTACCATTAAGAAATTTGCTTTATAATTTTCTATTTAGTAGTGAGCAGAAGCCTTACTCCATTGCTTAGATGGTCATAGTGACTGAAAGTCTTCAGGGTTGACCTTTCCAATGTGAGTGGGAAAAGGGGGGCGATTAAATGACTTAGAGTTTGCTTTTGACACCAGATTGCCATTAGGGCCTCTCCATTCCGTGTAATGCCACAAACAAGGCTCAAGAAAGCACACAGAAACCACTTCCTATAAAATAACCATGAGTGTGACTATATCTTGGTTTTAGGATAAAGACCTTCACAGACTGACAAACTGATGACTAGTATTTAATATCCTTCCTATAATCAATATGACATCACATACACAATGCCCTTAATGCAGCCTGAACTACTTACTATTGCCAAAACACATGTCCTGATACCCCACTTCTAACACTTTGCCAAAATGTTAACATTACCCAGGTTGGCCTTTCACACCTTTTTTTTTTTTAAAAAAAAAAAACAAAACAAAAAACCTACAAGGGCCAGGTCAAATAGTACCTCATCTCCAAAGCTTAGATCCCTGTCACATTTCCTGCTTTTGGCTTATTCTTCCCCTGCCAATATATTTACTGATCAACCACTTACTGTGTTGCTGGGTGTGTTCCAATTACATGCTAGTCATAAAAGGAAAAGAAGACATATCAAGACATTCCCCACTGAGCAACAGAATTAAGTAGTGTTTCCAACCAGATGTGGTATCTAGCATAGCAAGAACCAATCATAGTCATCTGCACAGCCTCACTGTACCACACCTCCTAACCTCCATATTGGTCTAATCGCTAGTCCCAAGTTCCTGCTGTGAGGTCCATTTTGTAATGTAATCTTGCTGCGTTACCTAGCACCCCAATCTCCCTCAAAGAACTGAGGCCTCCTCCTAAACTCTCAAGCTTATTTGGCTACGGTTCAGAAGTAGCCAAATCTCTCATCATTGGCAAAAGTGAAACAATGAATGGCTCTATCTCCTGGAATCACAGGATAACTGTCAGACTGAATTCTCATCCACTGCCTAAACTCTCTCAATGTTATTTTATAAGTGCTAGACTGGACCACTCATACCAGCATTTGCCTGGATAACATCTGTGTCCACCAAGTCACATACAAGTCCTTGCCAGGGCTAGTCTCTGGAATCAGATATGGCATCCCAAGTCACGTCATACTCAGCTTTCCTCTTTCAGTTTTTAACACTTGATTCATCATCATCATTTTTCAAGCTGAAGCATAATAACGGCTGTGGGAACTCATATGGTCCATTTCTCTGCATATCTAACAACCTCTTTCCTCCACAAAAGTTAAACATGTTGCAGAATGAGTAAAGCAGAGGGAAACACAGCCACATCAAGTACGGAAGGAAGCTGTCCCCAGTCAATACCTGTACCGGGGAAGGTTACTCTACTGCCACATGTGGCAATGACCAGAGGTGGCGGGTGGGGAGAAAGCATCAACCAGAAATACAAAGTCTCCTTCTCCAGATGCCCTCACATTAATCATTCCTTTGTCCCTCTGTATGATGGAGGCATAGTAATACATTTCACAATCTAGTAGGGCTAGAATCCTTCTCTACTGCTCTTGAGAGTTTTCTCTATTATTCTTATTTGTTCTTGCCAATGAAATTTATAATCAACTTGCTTAGCTTCAGGAAACACACACACACACACACACAAACACACAGATAGCATTGTCATAAAATCACAAATTAACTTAAGGGGATCAACAAATTTATGATGTTGACACTAAAAATTAAGTATAAAAACTAAAATTCAGAAAAACATGTCTCAAAATATTTAACCATTCTCTGCTTATGAAAAGATAATAGGTTGAACCCAGAAAACCTTCCCTACATTATACATTACCATGGGAAAAGTTTATTTGAGCAAACTTAAAATAACAAGCGGAGGATGTGATTTATTTCATGTGTTGTATAATTTAGCTGATTAGAAAAGAACCCAAAACAACGAAATAACACGGGCATTAGTAGTATACTTGCTCACCTTCCTTTTTCAGCCATTTCACAATGTTTCCTTCTTCCATTGTAGGAGATAGCGACGGCATCAGTATCTTAATGGGATCAGCTGAAAATGCAAAAGGAAAGATTAGCCACAAAAAAAATAATGCAACTCATGAGGCATCAATGAAAAGTTCAAATATGCTAAAATCAACATCAATTTGAGAAAGAAAATACTCTAAAACCTAAAAGACTCCCAAGTGGTCAAACTAAGTGTCCAGTAAACAGTATGGAAACATAAAGCTGTCATTTTTTTAACAACATAAAACTCTTATTGGAATACTTTCAATTCCTTTTTCATAGTTCCCCAGTCATGTATATTTTCAAGCCAGATGCATGCAAGATTTAAAAAAAAAAAAAAGCTAATTTATCGTTCACCTCCTTCATGTTCATCACTATAAAAAAATACTTACAAGTAAAATGACCAAAGGAAAAGACAAATAAGAAAGAAAAAAAAAATACTAGGGTTCTGATAACCTACAACAAAGTAATCAAATTAGACTTTAAGAAATTGATTATAGGGGTGCTTGGGTGGCTCAGTGGGTAAAAGCCACTGCATTCGGCTCGGGTCATGATCTCAGGGTCCTGGGATCGAGCCCTGCATCAGGCTCTCTGTTCAGCAGGTTGCCTGCTTCCCTCTCTCTCTTTGCCTGCCTCTCTGTCTACTTGTGATATGTCAAATAAATAAATAAAATCTTAAAAAAAAAAGAAATTGATTATATTTTTTATTTTCCTCTACTATTACACTATTCAAGAATCAAAGGTTCTTGCTGGTAAGCATGAAAAGAAAAGATTCGCTTTGTCAAAGAGGACCAGGAAAGTGAACCTGCATGGTTGAATTAATCTCAGACTGTTCCATACAACATTTCAATTAGGGATCCAAAAAGGTAGACTCAACCTAGGGTGACCGCTCAGGGAAACAAAGCTACGTTCTCCTTGGATATCAAGGAGATATCTTCTGTATTTGTCCAGATGTGCTTCCCAATAGTCATCCAGTGTCCAGGACCATACTCAAGGAGGACCCAGCTGGTACAGTAACATAATCCTATATGAATATATATATTCATATATATATATATAAATGGGTATATATGAATACATTGAATATATATTCAGGTACATGAAAATTCAAATCCTATAAAGCAGTTAATAGCATATACCAACTCCTAGCAGTAGCCATGGTAAGAAATTAAATTCCCTGAAACCTTCCACAGAACCTATCCTCTCAGATCATTCACTCTCTGACCCCAAAAAGCAAAACACTATAAAAGCACATCTAATACATTTCAAATGTGAAAAAGTACAGGATAGGGTTTCTTTTTTTCCATTGACATTTTAGGGTTTATAACAAGGGATCTGAACACTAATGTTAAAGGAGGTTAAATATTTCTTTCAGGAAAATGAACTAATTTACTGTGACTTCAAGCACAGAGTTCCTACAGCTTCATGGTAAAGGAGTTTCATATCGGAAGCATTAGGAGAGAAACTTCTATCTTCTCTCTCCACGAAGCATACACATCTGCCTCAGCCTCTTCCTCATTTTCTCTTAAGAATTACGCACTGGGGTGCCTCAGTAAAGTGTCAGCCTTCAATTCAGATCATGATCCCTGGATCCTGGGAATCCCTGTTCAGCGGGGAGTCTGCTTCTCCCTCTGTCCCTAACCCCCCACCTGAGCACGCTCGCTCTCTCTAGCTTGCTCACTCTCGCTCTCTCAGGTAAGTAGATTAAATCTTAAAAAAAAAAAAAAAAAAAAAAAAAAAAAACAACGGGGCACCTGGGTGACTCAATGGGTTAAAGCCTCTGCCTTTGGCTCAGGTCATGATCCCAGAGTCCTGGGATCAAGCCCCCTGTTGGGTCTCTACTCAGCGGGGAGCCTACTTCCTCCTCTCTCTCTGCCTGCCTCTCTGCCCTTTGTGATCTTTGTCTGCCAAATAAATAAACAAAATCTTCAAAAAAAATAAGTAATAAATAAAAAGAGAGAGAGAGAGAATTGCCTGCCGTGAGGAACGTGCATCTCCCCTTCAACTCTTTCTTTCCTGTGCAAGGTGTAACTGGCCCTGCCTTTCATAGGCAGATAGCAGGCCTACCTCTCTTCGGGCCATCAGGCCCCACTGGGTGTGAGGAGCAATTCAGGTATCTGTGTTTGCTTTAAATGATTTTTTATAGATTTTTATTTATTTATTTGATAGAGAGAAAGAGATCACAAGTAGGCAGAGAGGCAGGCAGAGAGAGAGGGGGAAGCAGGCTCCCTGCTGAGCAGAGAGCCCGATGTGGGGCTCGATCCCAGGACCCTGAGATCATGACCTGAGCTGAAGGCAGAGGCTCAAACCACTGAGCCACCCAGGCGCCCCTGTGTTTGCTTTATACACAGGAACACTCCTCAAACAAAAGCCCAAAGTCTCAATATGCGGCTAAACTGGAAAGCACAACTTGCAAAAGGCCACAGATAGAATTCACATCCTCTAATCCAATAAAACCACCACACTGAAACTGGTACTTACTTTGATCTCCAGCTGACTTTTTTGCCTTTCTCTCAATAGGTACCAAACTCAAAGAAGGACAGAAAAGCAGAATTTTTCACTTCTAATACCCCAACCATGGTGGGGCCCAAACTAAACTCTAAGTCAACACACCCATTTCATCCACGAGATAACTACAAACCACTGCTTAAGGGATTTGAATTCCTCCTGCCTAACTCTCAAGGCTATACTCGACTATATTGCACAGATACTTCTCATCATTAATTGATGATCCTTACAAACACAGATCATCAATTAATCTCTGGTTATTCATATCTACTCACCCAGAAATCCAAACACAGCAAATCAGACATCTCAAATCCATGTGAACATATCTTCGGTCAAATTTCCCAACAAGCCCTTTCCCTACCTTGGGCTTAAAAAAATTCCTGTATCAAAAAACCATTTTTACTACTGACACTGAATATTTTGAATGTAGAAGGAAGCAGGTAATCATTAAGTGCATTATATCTTGAAAATAAGGGAGGAAAAACAGCCAAAACTGACTATCCTAATTCCTGATAAATCCTTATTTATTATATATTATTAATGTATTATTATTAACACATGTATTTGTTATTAAAATGTGATTTATTGTTAAAACACATTTATCACAGAAGAGACTGGCAAACACAGGTCATCAACTCCTGTGTACTACATCTCTCTAAAACTCTTACCGCCACAGTTTCATTTAATTTCCCAGCTCCGTCTAGTTAAGATTCAAACCATGAATGTAATACAGCTTAAAAACATCTGCACATTTTTTTCGTTAGTAAAATAAGTCCTCGTGGACTAAAATAGACACATTAAGATACTGAATGGGTGGAAAAGAATGCAAACTACTACACCCGACCTTAGCGCAGTGCCGTCTATAGAACACACCTGAGTATCAGATTTTTAAGTGAATTAGAATTCAGGGACATGCACTTAGAGAAAACACAACACACACAAGGCAAACTTAACATTAGCAAATGTTAAGGCAAACAACATTAGTGGTACATCTCCAAATCTGAACTGTAACAAGCCTATGCTTAATTCCAAGTGCTTGAAGCTGATAAACTAACACTATTTAAAAACAATAAAATAAACTTTCTTATCCCTTACATTACATTGCACGTGCCTCTTTCATTTTCTCATGGCTTGATGTAGAAAACAAATAAAAACAGTTGCTTTCAAAATATTTGGCCAGTCTAAGCCTCCAGTTTTTATTTTTTTAAGTTCACAGTGACAAATGGGGTCTTTAAAAAAAGCAAATAAAAAATTTACCTTCTAATAGCACCATGGTAAGAGGTCAGCCTCTTCTTGAAAAACACAGCTTCCAAAAAAGGCCCAATATATTGCTTCCTTCAAACAGCTCAAGGCTGGTATTATGAGACAGACTATTTCATAATCACATACATACGAAATTTATATCAAATAGAGTTCCATTTCAAAGCAACAAAATAAATGGACTTCAGTGATTCTACGTCCAGATTCCAATTTCTGACAAACACTAAATCAAGTTTCCAAAACAGAATCTCGCCTCAGTATTTTTATACCTTGGTTCCAGTTGCCAAGATAGAATTCACATTTATTTTATGATTCTATCTCTTATTATAATCTCTCACCTATGAGACATTCACATTTCCATTATTCCTGACATTAAGTACTATATTATGAAACTTTTGTATTTATTAAGTATTATTTTCCAAATTACAACATCAAAAACTCAAAAATTTTCATATTTTAAAAATAAAAAGAACATAATCATTCTTCATGCAGCCACCCTTCAAGGATGAATTGAAATTGCTTCTTTGAATTATGACCGTAAAATAGAAAAATTTTGTAATAGATCACCATCCCGACTCTGAAATGAAGGTGACAAAAACCAAAGAAAGACATTTTGGACATCTCTCTTATTTGGTAGTACCTCCTGATTGATTACACTAGTTTACTACAGAAATAAAGCGTGCATTGTATTTTCTGATTAATCCAGCCCATCTACCCTTAATACCAGAAAATCACTTCAAAACATAAACATCAATTTACTCATTATGGTACATATTTCATTCTAGTATATTCTCGTTTGACTGGAACATTATACATATCTTTTCCAAATGTATTTTTCCAGTGGAAAACAAGTATACAATCATATCAGCTTTGAATGACAGGCTGCACATTATTAATATCTGCCCTTTATGGCTGTTGTCAATTCTATTCAGATAGTTTGGGCTTTTTTCTAGACTTCTTGGAATTTTGGTCTATACTTAATATTTTTAATTTCATTAGAGAAACTAAATATAGCTTCCCTTTTCATTCCAGTAAGCAGTGCATCCCACTACCTCCTTCCTGTCAAGTTGAGGAGGCCGCGAAATGAGCACCAACTCTATTTCCTGCGAATAACTGGGCACAACTATGAATAAGATCAAAGGAAATGTGTTTTCTTCTCCACGGGTAATACCAGTTATTTCAACAAATACTCAAAAATACACCCAAATTTTAGTTAGAGTTTAACTCCTTGGTAGTTATTTTAGTCTTAGCCTTTTACTCCTTTCTAGCAAACTAACAAATTATAGCTAATCGCTTATAAAGTCTGTACTTCTGCAGTTAAAAACATATGTAAAAAGTTTTAAGATGACTACAGCAATGTACATTTCCAGTTTACATTTAAAATATGATTTTTAAAAGTAGAGTCTCAAAACTCACTAGAACTGTCCGAATCTTTTTTTTTCCTTCGACAGAATGACACAATAAATTAAAATTTTTTGCTTAGTGTATTGTTGTTTTACTTATCCTATCAAGCACACAAGCAATTTACCAATCACTGAATTTTATAAGCTTCTCTAAGCAATTCCTGCATGTCTTCAAATCTGCTCTTCTAATCTTTCTGCAGAATAATTCTGTCTTCAACTTTAAATATGGTATACTAATCAAATTCTACTTCTTGTTCCCTAAAGAACTTCTTTTATGCTAAGAACAAACACTCATACTTCACATAAAATTGATTATATCAAACCTTTAAACTAATGTTCTATACATCACTTCAAAGAGATCTCCAGATTAAAACAACAACAATATATGCAAACTCTTAAAATATAAAAGCAGACCAAATTGCTTTGTAGTTAATATGAAGCAGATCTGAGTTCCATTACTGTGCCTAAGGAAATTAAAGGAAACATAGCAGTTTACATATGATAACACTTCAGCATCAGGCTCTAGTCCATTTATAGTACCATTATGCAAATACATAAAAAATCGTGAAGATAGACCAAGTGAATAAGTAAATTATCCAATACTTTCTTAGTGTGCCTCCCTGTTCTTCACATTAATTTGCTTCTTCTCTAATAGGGAGAGATGCTGCTCATTTAATCACCTCTCTTTCCAATGCAGGAACTCATTAAATATAATTAGCCTTTAAAATATCTGTTAAAAATAAAACAATTCTGCCATCTGCAGGCTGGATGAAATAAAGCACAATGAAGAAGTACAGGTAATTTAAAAATCAACACCAGGGCACAAAACAGTATTAACACTGAGCTTTGAATAAAGGAGGCTAAAGCAAATTTTTTAAAAAATGAGTGCTTGTCCTATACATCATCTTTATTCAAACAGTGACTTTGGTGTACTACCAGTGTAAGAATAAACTGAAAAGGCCAAAGGACAACAGAAGATCCATGAATAACTTGTAAAAATAGCATTTACAGGTCTTGCCATGGTAAAAGATGGCCCACAAACACTATGTATGGCATAACCCATTTCCTACCTGCTTAGCTTGTGCACACACAGACTGAGAGGATATACTCCAAAATGGCAGAAGTGGTTCTCTGGTTGGTGATATTGCATAAGCGCTTTTGATTTCTTTTGTTTCTTATAATCTACATTTTAGCAGTTTTCTCCTGTTAAGTTTATTCAATCTTACTCCCTGCCCAATACAATCTAACACTAAGGGAAAAAAAAAAAAAAAAAAAAAAGGTAGTGTTGTTTTTTGTTATTTTTAGATACAAACCCACAAGGACAGAAAGGAAGGAATAACAGCACACAACTTTGGAAGTAGGAAAGTAAACGGATGAGTAAGAATTGACTGAAGAGATTCTAGAAAGCTGAATCCTAAGCCAAAAGTGGGGAAAGCCAGGCTAATCACCTGTTCATACAACAGAATCCCCCAAAGGCCCAGGAACTGGCAGTCCTGAGAATCTTTGGAGCTGGGGAATGGGGGTAGGCGTTTGGGTGAATGCTATTTGAGATGCACATACGTGGATCCCCTCCATCCCCTCCTCCAGTCCAGTGCTAGGTAACAGCTCACCCTCCTTCAACAGAACACTGGGACACTGGAGACTGTTTCTCTGAAGAAAGTAAAAGACCTTTGGAATGGAGGTTCAACTTACACATCTGGAGGCATGCAGAAACTGCAAAAAATAAATTAACTGAGAAATTATCTGATATGACTGACAATAAAGTCACGCTGAGAAGCTATTAGATGGCGTGGGATGAATCAGCAATAGTGACAGAGGAAAGTAGAGTAAAAATTTAAACGGCAATAATGTCAGGAAAAGAAAAAAGTAAGAAAGGTAACAATCATAATTTGGGACAATATCAAGTTGTGTATAACATTTATTGGGTGTAAATACTGAATATGGATTTAACCAAGAATTGCAAAAATAATTACATTGGCGGAACAAAAGCCTAGGGGATGGCCCTGCCCAGCACTCATCCAAAGATAACATGTAAAACAGAAATAGGGAGATGAGCACATGCTGGAATGAAGCTAAGAGATGAAACTTGGTGCTTATAAGAAAGAAGATGGGGAAGCACTGATAATGCTTATTATAATATATATAATGCTTATAATATTATATTATTATAATAATGCTTATTATCAGTGCTTCCCCATCTTCTTTCTTATAAGCACCAAGTTAATAATAAGCACCACTGATAGGAATTATTAGTGCTTATTAGAAAGAAGTAGGGAGAGATCCACTGCATTGCTATAAACCTCTTAGTACTCTTTGACTATTTAAACTATACGCATCTATTACTGTGTTAAGGTAAATATTTTATTATTTAATAAAATGATTCGTTAATTTTATAAAAGTCCTAGTAAGCAGCAGCATACCGTGGTGATTCAGAGAACAGGCACTGGAACCAAACTGCCTAGGTTCAATTACAGATCCACTACTTATGTCACTCAACTACTCTGTGCCTCAGTCACCTCTTCTGTAAAATACAGACTTTGTAAGGATTAAAGGAGATTAACACATACAAAGTCTTTACAGAGAGGTGAAAAGTCCGTCTCAAAAATATTCGCTATTTATTACTAATAGGTAGCATAGAAATGGTTAACAGGGAGGACTCTGCAGACATCCAGAATTGGCTAGATGTATCAAAATATCCTGCCTTACACCTCCTTCCTCAAGTAATAGAAGATGGAATCACAGTTGCTTTCACATCCCCGCCTAAAGGTGAAGGTTTCCTTTCTACTCTCTCCTTTACCTAATCTGGCCTTTGTTCTCACAGTTACAGTCTACTAATTCTTGACCTCTATTTTAACTGAAGTGCACATCTGAAAACCAAACTCTCATTAAAATCATCAGCCAATGTTTTATTTTCAGTGGTGCTGCCCGTAACATTCTCTACCAAAAGGTAATGAGCCAATTAGGCCCTCAGTAAGTGCCTCTTGAGCTCCTGTTATCCTGGCCCTGGACAAATACAAGACCAGAATCTTGACCTCAAAAGGATTATGGTTTAATTGGGCAGTTGAGATACATACCTAAGTACTAGGGGATCTAGTACCAGTTGACTTCATACGCATTAGAATGGCTATTATCAAAAACCAAGAAAACAAGTGTTGGCAAGATGAGGAAATTGGAATTGTTGTGCATTGCTGGTGGGAAAGTAAAATGGTGTGGCTGCTAGGGAAAATAAAATGATTCCTCAAAGAATTAAACACACAATTACCATTTCATCCAGGCCTCCTATGTCTGGGTATACACCCAGAAGAAGGGAAAGCAGGAGCTGGAACATATCTGTACACCCATGTTCACAGCAGCATCATTCACATTAGCCAAAAGGTGGAAGCAACCCCAGCGTCCAACAACAGATGAATGGATAAACAAAATGTGGTAGAGACATACACTAAAACATGACTCAGCCCTAAAAATGAATGAAATTTAAATACGTGCAAGGAAACAGACGAAACCTGAGGCTAAGTGAAATAAGCTAAACACAAAAAGACCAATGTTGTAGGATTCTGCCCTTGGGAGATACTCAGAACAGGCAAACTCACAGCGACAGAAAGTAAATGGTGGCCACCTGGGGCTGGGGAGAGAGGGGAAAGGGGATGTATCAAGGAACACGGGGTTTCAGTTTGGGTTGATGAGAAAGTTCTAGACATGGATGGTGGTGATGGTTTCACAACAATGTAGATGTATTTAATGCCATGGAACTGAATGCATAAAAATAATTAAAATGGTGAATTTTACATATTTTTACCACAATTTTTTTAACTTAAAAAAATGTATGCCAGGCAAAGAAGATAAGGTGAGGGAATGAGCAGATATTTCAGATGAGGGGAACATCATTTGCAAAGAAGGTGGGAATTACAGCTTAGTTTGGCTGGAGTGCAAAATACAATGAAAATGAAAAATAAGCATGTGAATTAAAAAAAGTATGTTGGGACTATTAACTTGTGGTTGTCTACAGTACCTTACAGTACTACTGTAACTTAACTTTAATACCTCATTAATGGGTTTGATGTTATTTAAACAGCAATGGAAAACCCTGAAAAAAAATTCTGAGTAAGAGAAATAACCACAGTTAAAAACAGCTTGGTTACAGTTCCACATAAACGGCTTATGTTCACAAATTTGTATCATTTACAGAAAAAAATTAAAACTGCATATGCTTGGAGATGGTAGCAACTACAAATGTTGCAGAAAATTTAAAATAATAGAATTTTAAGTACAAAGTGAAGCTACCCATGAATTTGTTACCTATTCTCCTTTATCTATTTAGACCATTTAATGTGAGAGACTGAAAAGGCACCCAGAATCTTCCATTAGATCTTCCAAATGTTTGGCCTTCATTCTAGCAGTGGTAGAAAGAAATGAGTGGCATTTCTAAAGATAGGGCCTTGTATACTCGAGTCAGGACTTTAGACCTCATTCTGAGTTTAAAGAGAAGTGCTGGAGGTTTTCAGCAGAGAACTGACATGATCTGATTTATAATTTAAAAGAACTCTGGGGGCGCTAGGTGGCTCAGCTGGTTAAGCATCCAACTCTTGAGCTCAGCTCAGATTTTGAACTTAGGGTCATGAGTTCTCAGGTCATGAGTAGGCCCAGCGTGAAGCCTACTTTGAAAAAAGGTTGGGGGCACCTGAGTGGCTCAGTCAGTTAAGCATCTGCCTTCAGCTCAGGACATGATCCCAGGGTGCCAGGATGGAGCCCCACACTGGGTTCCCTGCTCAGTGGGGAGCCTGCTTCTCCCACTCTCTCTGCAGCTCTGACTGCTTGTGCTTTCTTTCTCTCTGTCAAATAAATAAATAAAATCTTTAGAAAGAAAGAAAAAAAAAGAGAAAGAAAGAAAGAAAGAAAGAAAGAAAGAAAGAAAGAAAGAAAGAAAGAAAGAGGGAAAGGAAGCACCCTGCAAAGCTGTATGGAGAACAGTCTGTACTGGACCAAGGGTGATGGTAGGGCTATGACGTGGGACACTCCTGCAATAATTTAGAATAGAGGTATTGGTAGCCTGGACCAGGCTAGCTGGAGAGGAGTGGCCAGATTACATACAAAAGCCAGAGCCAACAGGAATTTCTGATAGATTGGAAGTGCCATACAAGTCAGGAGTCAGGGATGACTCTAATCATGAGTACAAGTGAAATAACAAAAATGAAAATTAGATGCCACAGCTCCAAAAAGAAAATCTTTCTTCCTATAAAAAGTGCCCCCAAGAGCCCTATAAACTATATACATTTGGTTTCTATTCAGCTGTCCAATGCTTATAGAAAAATAGGAACATCAGGTCAGTGCTTACCCCCTTGTGCCTGGCCCTGGTCTTGGGCCACAATCCAGGGAAACTACACTTGGCTTCTTCCAAGTCTAACAACTATACTTGTTCTTTTCCTCCCTCATAGCATGAGAACCACCATATTTATAAACAATACAGTACCTGGTAGTCTCAGTGTTCACCTGAAGTGTAAAGTGTAATGACTGACGGGTCAGTCAGGAGGGCACGGCAGAGATCTCCCATTTGCCCCTCTAGATCTACTTGTCAGCTTTGCCCATACCATTGTGTGTTTTATTAGGCTTCCCTGGGCACAGGCTTCCGCCTGGGTTCAGCCAATGAACAGGATAAGCAGGAGATGAAGGGAGAAAGGAGAGCAAGGTCAGGGTATTTATTTCCCCAGCTCCCTCCCTACGGGGTCACGTGGGCTGGTTGGCTCCTTTAACTGAAGGACTGTACATCCACCACAGATCCTCCCCTCAGGGATCCTCCTCTGAGGCTCCATCCTTTCTAGTCTGGCAACTGCTCTCTCCCCAAGCCTCTCCATGCTAAGGAGTGGGGAGAGCATCTCACTCTAAACAGCAGCTTAGTATAGCACCATCTCTAAACCCTGAATTCACAGAAATCGTTTAGTAAACTCTCCTCAAATCAGCCATTTTTAGATCGCTATCTATTCCCTGCCAGGACCCTACATAAAGATTTAGGAGGCTGGCACTCAAGTAATGAGAAAAACTTCAAACCACAGGGAAGGTCACCCCATTTGAATAGTATGAATCAAGATTTCCAAATTACTGGCTTTCTATAAAGGTATTCTCTAGCCATTTGTTTACAATGGGAACCCCTATAAAAAACATACATTTCTTGTTTTCTGAGAGGGTAAATATCCTTGCAAAATAGCACCATTCTCTACAGGAAATGACAGACTTGTTTATGGAAATAGGCTGGAGACTAGGTAGTGTTCATAGATAAATCATAGGGAGATCCATGGGCTTCCAGGAACCACACAGAAAATTTTGAATGTACACATTTGTCTCAAAAAGTGGTAGAGTTTTATCATTTTTCAAATAGATTTGAACCCTCCTAAAAACCAAGACTAGGAGATTCCCAAGGAAGCTCTCCTGAATTATAAATACGTCAACCTCAATTCTTGCCTAAAATTTTTCATGTAATACAAGAATGCACTTGATTGCAGCAAAGTATTGAGTAGATCACTAGCTACAGTAAATGTACTGCCTACCAAGTACAAAAATAAAATAAAATTAAATTAAATTAAATCAAATCACCATTGCCCCCATTTTGTTTAAGGGCTTTGCTGATTCTTTGATACATGTAGTATCCAATGGTGCATCTGTAAGGAAGCTGGCCAGAACTGTAGGTAGTCAGTCCGTGGCTGTAGAACTACCTCCTCTGAGCAGGAAAAACCAAACGCCACACAAGCAGTTTCAGCTTGCAATACTGGTCTTGCAATTAAATTATAAAATTAAAATTCTACTTGAATCCATTTATTTTGCAATCTTGGAACAGGACAAAAAGAAATCACCATTCACACGAGTCTCACAAAAAAAGGAACACATGTGTAAGTTTGGGCATTTTATGCATTTTGCTGTAAAAGGCAAATGAAATGAAGCCAGAGACAAGAAGAAACACTTAAGAGTATAGGTGACCCTTGAACAGAGTAGAGGAAACCCTTGAGTTTGAACTCTGTAGGCCCAATTATACACAGGTTTTTAAAAAATAAGTATACTGGGAAATTTTTTGGAGATCTGCAAAAATTTGAAAACACTCACAGATGAATCACGTAGATAGAAATACCAAAACATTTTTTAAAAAATATTTTATTTATTTATTTGTGAGAGAGAGAGAGCATGAGAGGAGAGAGGTCAGAGGGAGAAGCAGACTCCCTGCCTAGCAGGGAGCCTGATGCAGGACTCAGTCTCTGGTCTCCAGGATCACAACCTGATCTGTAGGCAGTCACTTAACCAACTGAGCCACCCAGGTGCCCAAATACCAAAACATTTAAAGAAAAAGTTACGTATGTTAGAATATAGTATATAATACATATAACACACAAAATATGTGTTCACCCACTGTTTATGTTATTGGTAAGGCTTTTGTCAATAGTGGGCTATTAATACTTAAGTTGGGGCAGTCAAAAATTATACATGGATTTTCAACTGTATGGAGGGGTCAATGCCTCTAATCCCCATGCTGTTCAAGGATCAACTGTACATCAATTATCAATTAGAAACTTAGAGATGGGAGAACATTAACATACCCTCTTAACTCTCTTAAATGGTTCTGTCACCCTTTATACACAGTCTAGACTTGTAACTGTTAAACTGTATGACTATCAGGACTATTGCGGAAATACTATTTCACAGTGTAGCTATTACTAAAATATGTCTCACTTTATTTAAAAAAAAAAAAAAGAACAGGTGTTCACACAGAATACACATCTGGTAAACACAGCTTCAGCGTGCAGGCACTGCTCTGCTAATGGCTAAGGCCAAGCCACCACAGACACTGAGGCAGGCTGTGGTTACGGAAACAGGCTTTGGTGTCAGGCAGAGCTGGGCTGAAATCATTCTATCCCCAGAGCACAGCATTAACTGCTGTGAGGACTAAATGTGTTAAGCCATGTCAAGTGCTGAGAAGGGCACATGGTACACAGTAAGCGATCGGTGCTACTTGTTATACTCAAACCCACTCCCCCAACTTCTTTCCTGCTGGAAGAGACCAAATTTTGTTCACTTGTATGCCTTTCTTGTGAACATATGCTCTGAGTAAAGGACCCCACTGCTCGGTGTCTCAGTCCCTTCAGACTGCTGTAACAAAATACCTGGGACTGGTGTCTTACAAGCAACATTTATTTTTTCACAGCCCTGGAGGCTGGGAAGTGCAAGATCATGATGCTGACAGATGTGTGACAGCTGACATGGGCCCACCTCCCAATTCATAGATAGTGCTAAGCACATGGCATAGGTCATTACTCTTAAAAATGCTGCCAACAAACACCACTTAAGGAAACCAAAACTCCAAGTGTGACTTCCATGGACAGACTTTAAGATCCTGGCTGATGTATGAGTGTGGAAATTATTCAGGAAGTGTACTTAATTCATATAGTCTATATATTACCAAATAGTTGCTTCGTTTTATGAAATTATAATTTCTACCAAGCTCAGTGAAAAATGAGACAATACCATGTAATTCATGCTTTGTAAAACAAATAGTTCAAGGACTGCCACGTACATTCACCATGGCAAAACAAAAAAATCTTTATATTAAAAGTCAGGAGACAAATTTGGGCTCAGTATTAGGGGAAAAAAAAATACACCCCCAGACTTCCAAATAACTTAAAGCTACCCAATTAACAGTTAGCTACTGGGGTAGCAGAATAATACCCTTGCCTCTCTCCCACCTTCTTTCCCCCCTCGATGTCCCACATCCCAATATCCAGAACCTGTGAATATGTTATGTTACATGGCAAGGAGAAATTAAGGTTGAAGGAGGAAAGAAGGTTGCTGAAGAGTTGGCCTTGAGATGGGGAAAGAATCCTGGTGGGACCAATGTAATCACCAGGATCCTTATACATGACAGGAGGAGGAACTAGGAAACTAAGACGACTTTCTTGGGATATAGTGTTCTCTCTCTTATGGATGACGTTCAGGCTGAGTTAGACATGTTGCTCATGGTACACAGTGGAGTGGGTAAAATGTCATGCTGCTTCAGATGAGGATTGTCTAAGTGAGTTTCCAGAGGCAGGAGTCCTTAAACAGGGTCTAAAGAAAACCCCTAAGAGAAGATATTTGCAAATGACATATCAGATAAAGGGCTAGTATCCAAAAATTTATAAAGAACTTACCAAACTCAACAACCAAAGAACAAATAATCCAATCAAGAAATGGACAGAAAACATGAGCAGATATTTCTCCAAAGGAGACATCCAAGTGGCCAACAGACCCAAGAAAAACTGCTTCACAACACCTGGCATGAGGGAAACAACAAATCAAAACCATAGTGAGATACCACCTCACCCCAGTCAGAATGTATAAAATTAACAAGTCAGGAAATGACAGATGTTGGTAAGGATGCGAAGAAAGGGGAACCCTCCTATACTGTTGGTGGGAATGCAAACTGGTGTAGCCACGCTGGAAAACAGTACGGAAGTACCTCAAAAAGCTGAAAATAGAGCTACCCTACAAGCCAGCAATTGCACTATCAGGTATTTACCCCAAAGATACAAATATAGTGATCTGAAGAGGCACCTGCATCCCAATGTTATAGCAGCGATGTCCACAATAGCCAAACTATGGAAAGAGCCCAGATGTCCATCAATAGATGAATGATAAAGAAGATATGGTGTGTATACACACACACACACACACACACACACACACACACAGGAATATTATGCAGCCATCAAAAAACCCCTGAAATCTTGCCATTAGCAATGACAACGACATGGATGGAACTAGAGGGTATGATGTTAAGCAAAATAAGTCAATCAGAGAAAAACAATTATCATCTGATTTCACTGATATTTGGCCTTTAAAAAACAAAACAGAGGATCACGGGGAAGAAGGGAAGAAATAAAACAAAACAAGACTAGAGAGGGACACATCATAAGAGACCCTTAATGGTAGAAAACAAACTGAGGGGTCCTGGAGGGGAGGGGAATGGACAAATGGGGTAACTGGGAAATGACATTAAGGAGGGCATGTGATATAATGAGCACTTATATTAAGACTGATGAATCACAGGCCTGTACCCCTCTGAAACCAGTAATACATTGTATGTTAATTAATTGAATTTTAAATTTTAAAAAGTTTAAAAAATAAATATAGGAGAACTGTAAGAGGCAGAAAAGAAAAAAGAAAACCCCTGAAACTGCATGCACTTCTTTGTCCCTTTTTCTGTAGAGTAGGTCTAAAGCTTTCAAAGATTCTCTAAAGAATCTGTTTTATAAACAAGGTTAAGAACATTCTTCCCAATGCAAGCTGGTGCAGCCACTCTGGAAAACAATATGGAGGTTCCTCAAAAAGTTAAAAATAGAACTACCCTATTACCCAGCAATTGCACTACTATGTACTTACCCAAGGGATACAAAAATACAGATTCTAAGGGGTACATGCATACTAATGTTTATAGCGACAATATCCACAATAGCCAAAATATGGAAAGAGCCCAAATGTCCAATGACTGATGAATAGATAAAGAAGATGTGGTATATATACACTATGAAATATTACTCAAGCCATCAAAAAGAAAGAAATCTTACCATTTCCAACAATGTGGATAGAGCTAGAGTATGTTATGATAAATGAAATAAATCAGTAAGAGAAAGATAAGTTCCATATTATTTCACTCATATGTGGAATTTAAGAATTAAAACAGATGAATACACAGGAAGGAAAAAAAAAAAGAGAGAGAGGGAAACTAACCATAATTGACTCTAACCTGTAGAAAACAAACTCAGGGTTGATGGAAGGAGATGGGTGGGGGATAGGCTCAATGGGTGTCAGGTATTAAGGACAACTGTAACGATGAGCTCTGAGTGTTATATGTAAGTGATGAATCACTAAATTCTACTCCTGAAACCAATATTACATTGTATGTTAACTAGCTAAAATTTAAATAAGAATTTGAAAAAAAAAAACAAACAAACCCAACACTCTTCCTAAATTATTTCCAACACTGAGCTTTTACTGTTTCATGATTTTTGAAGGTAGTGAGTGTGAAAGTGCAGCCCATCAAACACTAGCATAAAACATCACAATTCACCAAAGGTAGTTTGTAAAATGAAGATGGCTGAGCTCCAGCCCAAATGGAATATCTGGGGGCTATAGGAAAGTTTAACATTTAACAAAATGAGGAAAGGGAAAACAGGGAATTCTATACACCGTTAATGTACTACTACTCCAAGCGGTATTTTATTAAATATTAAGCTGAAGAAACTGAAATAAATTGCTCTCATTAAAGATTTGGTTCGGGGCACCTGGGTGGCTCAGTGGGTTAAGCCGCTGCCTTCGGCTAAGGTCATGATCTCAGGGTCCTGGGATCGAGTCCCGCATCGGGCTCTCTGCTCAGCAGGGAGCCTGCTTAGCTCTTCTCTCTCTGCCTGCCTCTCTTCCTCCTTGTGATCTCTCTCTGTCAAATAAATAAATAAAATCTTTAAAAAAAAAAAAAAAAAAAAGATTTGGTTCTCACCAAATCTTAAAATCTCAGTGCACTCATCTTGTGATTCTTCGTAACTTACTTTTTTTCTGAGTCTCAGGTAGCTCAGAATATTTAAGCACTGCCTACTGCACCTCGTTTCATACTGTGGAGTGCCAGGATGACTGGCAGATAATACATCACACACACACAAAATGTTAGCCATATCCAACCCCCCACCCCCGTAAAGAAAAACAATGCCTGGCATACTCTATTGCATCCTGTTAAATACTAAAAGAATTGTGTGAACAGTGTTAATGTCATTACTTAACGCCAATTTTTTTCTAATAGCTTCTTGGTATGATTCCCCTCCTAAATTGCCACTCTTTTAAGCGCATATTTTGCTTAAAATATTCTTTTGCCCCAAGTCTGTGATGCCGTAGGTATTTACAGATTAAGTCTTCTGGGTGTCGTCGCGCGGGGCAACCCGAGGGGCCTGGAAGAAAAGACCTCCCCATAGAGATGGGCCCAGAGAATGAATACGAACTGCTACCAGAGGAATTTGAATTTCAGCAACCTTGGGAAGCTTGATAGCTCTAGGGGAACCTGAGATATAACTGAGAAGTGGCCTGAAGAAAAGCGTTTAGGACCTGTCTCTGCGCGTCACAAATAACCCAAATTCCAAGGCAAGGTCACAGAGAAGCCATACCAACCAGGGGCCCAGGAACGGAGTCAGGTTCTTCCAGCTCCCAAAAAACCCTCCGCGGCATGCACTAGGCCAAGTCGGCGGACCCCTCCCCAAGAAAAGGTCTCAGGAACAGAGAGCCCCGGGCACCTTCAGACCCAGATGGGCCCTGCATCAAAAAGCCCCTGGCCCAGGCCCATTACTCAGCTACACAGAGAAGCTGAGCGACCCCGACCACTCACCCCGCAGCCGCTGCGTACTGTGAAGCCATCTCCAACTAGCTCCGCGCCCGACAGACCACCCGGAAGCGCCCTTCACCAGCTCTAGTCTTCGGCACCCGCCAAAGGCCAAGAGATAGCGCAGCACCCGAGGGTCACAGCCTAGCCTCCAGGAGGCCGCCATCTTCCCGGCCTTGTCACGGGCTGCCCGCAGCACAGCCTGATGGCCCCGTCAGCAAGACCCTCCCGGGCCCCGCCTCCTGTCATGTTGGCCACGCCTCCGAACTCCTGCGGCGTCTGTGCATCTCCGAGGCTAGAGACCCTCCTTAGTCCCGCCTCCAACCTCGTTCGCCCCACCTCCCGGCCAGGAGGCCGCGCCTCCGGATCTCGCGTCCGCGAGGCCCTCAGAGACTCGCTTTCCGGCAGGTCCGCCCAGCCCTCGGGCTGCCCTCAGCGCCGCCCGTTTGCAGTTGCGGCCTCACCACAGACGGGTCTTCCTTAGCCCAGGGTGAGCGCGGGTTCCGAAGCCCGCGAGGATAGGAGATCTTGGTTCTCCTCATCCGCGCCATGTCGGACTGTCACGCTCCGGAGGGAGACCGCGGCTCGCGGCGCTGCGGCGCGCAGGTAGGGGCGGGGCCACGCTGCGGTATTAGCCCGGAGGTGAGGCGCTGGTGGCACGCGGCGGCGGGAGCGCGGAGCGCGGACCCGCGGGGCCTGGGACCAGTGCGGACGCGACCCTCGCTCTCCGCCGCTTCGGCTCCCCGGGCCGACCCGAGGCCACGGCCCCGCCGCGGTCCCTGCTCCCGGGGCTGGGCTCCGACGGCGGGCGGCGGGCGCCAGACACTTTAAAGGGAAAATAACGGAGGATAGCGCCGGGTGTCTTGAGTGTTTTGAAACCACTTTGGGGACACACAGGCCAAACAAGGCAACGGGAAACACTGGAGTGCAAATGGAGCTAAGGCTGTTTGCTCGCGAGCTTTTTTTCTGCGCCCTTGGCGACCAGCCCGACGTTTGGCAGCAGTGGACTCAATGGAAACGGTGGCCAAATCGGGGCTGTGCTCCAGGAGCCAGCGCTTTCCCTCTCTGCCTGCCTCAGTTTAGAGTGATTATGGGATGATCGGAGAAGCTTGCTTCCTTGAGCAGGAGTCAAAGGAAAATCCACTCTCGGGCTGCATCTGCTTTTCGTTCACTGGGTATACTCCCCAACAGTTTAATGGAACACCTACGTGCTCAGGGATACGGCAGTGATTAAGACAAATGGCCTGGGATCTGGAGGAAAACTAAACGGATAAATAATTGCAGTACACCCTGCTTCAGAGGCAGGGACAGCCTCCCTAAAATTAGCCTTCTTATTCCCCATGTTATTCTCTCTTAGGACTGAAGGTTCCAATTAAAAAGTAATAACACGTGGGAGATTTTATTGCGAAATACTTGTCAATCTCGTCTGAATAAGTAAATCCCCAGATGAGCAGAAACGACTGTGAGGAGGGAATGCTGGACAGGGAAAATTGGGTGAGAAGGGGGAAGACGTTGGATACAGGTCAGATGGCCAGGCAGGTGTGTGTGGAAAGTGAGGAAAGCAACCTGTTAGAATCATTGCTAAGACGATTCAATAACGCATATGTTAATGCCCCCAGTAGATAAATCTTGGTGAAATATAATCTAAATGAGCATCAGGGAGAGCCTTTATCAAGGGAGATGAGAATAAACGAGAATTCTCATACCAAACCTGCCAAGTTCAGTTCACTTCATTGTTCGTAAAAAATTTGAGCCGACCTTTCAAAATGGGGAACACTTCAGGCTTCTCTTAAAACTTTAGAACATCTGACGGCTCAGGGTCAAGAGCGAGCTGACTAGTGAGTACCACCTAAATGTGCTCGCCAGGTTACCATAGCTCCATACTCAACAGATTTGGATATGCACTTCAGTAAACCACTTCCTGTAAGTCTAGTTCAGGCCATGGGCCACCGGTTTGTAACCTGTGCCATAGGACTTTTCTTAATGTAGATATGATCTTAACCCAGTGTTCATTGAGCAAAGCACTGTGGTAGGTATATTGATATATCAAGAGCATGTTCCCTGCCCTTCAGGGAGCTATGCTTAGCTCGGAAGTAAACCAGGAACTACTTGTATTTTTTAATTATACCTTACCTATCACAGTGTCCTGTGTGTGTGAACCCTGAATAACTCTTGTTCTTTAATATTACAATAACACAAAGTTTTTCAGTACCCTTCCTTCTATTTTCCTTGACCTCATCAGATCTCCACCCTCCCCTCTGCTCTAGCAGCCCATCCCCATGGCCATATCCTTCCCTGCCCAACCACTGCCCCATTAGCCCATACTTTTTTGGGTGAAGGATTTTTCTTTTCTTTACTCATACAGGTCTCTCTGTGTAGCCTCTATCATAGGATCCTCCATTAAGTAAAGGCAATTATTTGCGTAAAGGCAATTATTTGCCTTTACTTAAATGCCTCCCACTCAGAACTCCCAAGGGATGGGGAGGGTGTCACTCAACGATATACATTTGTGTCTCTACAAATATTACTGTGTCCTACTGCAGCAAGCTCCTGAGCAACTCTGGGTAGTGCCCTGAGGGCCTTCCCTTCACATTACCTTAAGTGACTATCCCAAAACCTCGCCATCTCACCTTGTCTTCTCCTCTAAGCCTGTTTTGAAGAGGACTTTGCCTCCAAAATCACAAAGAAAATGAAGCTATGTGTGAACTTCTTCAGTTTCTTCCTGTTCCCACCTACGTTATAATGTAAAGGTTAAGAACAAGACATCCACGTTAAAATGTAAGGGTTAAGAATAAGACATCCAGAATCTGACTGCCTGTGCAAATCTTGGTTCTGCCAGTTGCCATCCAAGTGCTCTTGGACATTAATCTTTTTAGCATAATACAGTTATTAGGAGTAAGTTAAATTGTGCATATAAAGCCTTTGGTATGTGATATAAAATAAATATTCACTGAATGTTAACTATTTTTGTTATTAATTATATTATTACATATTTTCCTGCATCTTTCTTCCTCCTCCTGTCTAAGGTAAATACCTCCCTGGTCTAATTCCAGCTGCTCTGTCTCGACAAAAATTGACCTATTTTAGGCTTTGCTTTCCTATGTCATTAATCTCTCCCTCTTTCCTAATTTTACCTTTTAGCCTGTAAAGAAAACTCTGTATTAATCAGTTTCCCTATCCACCCTTTCACAGCCACACTATCGAGAGAGTCCTTAGAATTCTCAGCCTCTGAGTTTTATTCACTACTTCATCCACTGAGATCTGGCTTCTACACCCAGTCTATTGAAACAATTCTTACTTAAGGTCATGGTTGACCTAATTTACAAATACAGTTGGCCTACCGAAACCCCAGCCCAAGATGAACCCTACTGACTATTGTTCTTGTGATTGCACTGAGCCACATTCCTAGAGAAAACTACACAACTACATGGACCAGCGTTGCTTCATCTTCAACATTTCCGCCTCAGATTGGCACTTACCACTGCCCAGCAACCATCCGGGGTTTCCCTAGTGCTTTATTGTCCCACTCCCTGAAATTACTAGTTTATACCTTTTCAAGGTATTTATCTTTTATATTATCTTTTTTATCTTTTCAAGCCTCCCATACATACCCTGTCCTCACATTGTTACTCAGCTGATGACTTTGTTCATACTTGAGAAAACAGAAGACATTGGATGTGAACTTACTCACCTTCCTCCCACCAGACCTACTGATCTGCCGAAACATGAACCCATCTTCTCATCTCTCAAGGTGGAAGAAGCCCAATCCCTCCACTCAGGATTTCCCTGCACTCTCACATCCAGAAGTTGTTTCTCCCCCTCTCCCAGTCTTTCCGACCATGAATGCCTTCCCTCTCAGCGAGACTGTTCTCATCAGCATGGCTTCCAGGCCCCTTTGTGATGTGGCCCCTGCAAACACATCTGCACTTTCCTTGTCAGTACTCTGCTCTGGCCACCTGGCCTTTTTCCTATTCCTTAAACATGTAAAGCACTGTCTTCATTCCACAGCCTTCACATTCGCTGTGTTCTTGGACTGGAGTGCTTGCCGCTCCCCAAGATAAAACCTTGCGTGAGAGGGGCGCCTGGGTGGCTCAGTCCAATAAACATCTGCCTGCTCCGGTCATGATCTCTGGGTCCTGGGATTGAGTCCCCCTCAATGGAGGTCTGCTTTTCCCTCTGCCCCTCTCCCCTGCTTCTGTTGGTGTGTGCTCTCTATCTCACAAATAAAACATTTAAGAAAAAAAACCTTGCATGTACAAACACATTCATTACACTGGGTTTTTTCCCACACTTTGTAGGCTTTAGATCCTCATGTGCTCAGAGAGGCTATCCTTAACCACCTCAATCAAAGTTGATCTTTGCTATGTTTCTCTAAGTTCCTAGTTTGTTTCCTTCTTCCTATGTAAATTTCTTTAGGGCAGGGACTTTGTGAAGCGTTCATGGCTGAATTGCCAGGAAATGCTTGGCATACTCGGACTGTGCCTCATTAAGGCTTCGTTCAACCAACCCCTTCCCTGTGAAGTTTTCCCGGCTCCTGCTCCCTCCCACCACTAGCTTCCCCCCCTCCCCACGCCACCACCACCAGTAGCTACCTTGGACTATCTTGTATTATGTATTGCTTTGTCTTTTCATAACTTCTTTACTAGATTGTGAGCTTCTCAAGAGTAAGGATTTTTATCTTACTCATATTCATTTCTTCAGGGCTTACAGTAAAAATTTACTGAAAGAATGAATGAGAAGAAGGCTCTATAATACCAAAGGAGAGATACATAGAGCAAATGTTGTGGCACAGGATTAAAGGAGGGAGTGATCACTTCCTGCTGGGATGATGAGAGAAGGAATCCCAGGTGAAGAGGGTAGGGAGTCTGGTATAACAGCCAACAAGCAGGAGTCCGACAGCTGGAGTTGGGATAATTGAAAATCCAGCATGAGCAATAACAGTGCGAAGAAAAAAAGATGCACTTGGAGACTAAGAAAATATGTCTTAGTTAACTAGTGCTCCATAACAAATACCCCAAAACTTAGGCTTAAAACACAAGCATGTACTGTCTCACAGAGCTGCTGAGGATTAGGAATCCAGGAGCGTTTGGCTCAAGGTTCTGGCTCAGGGTTTCTCCTATGGTGACCATGAAACCATCTGCTGGAACTGCTGTCCTCTCAAGGCCTGACTGCAGCTGGAGGTCTGCTTCCATGCTTGCCCGCGTAGTTGTTGGCAGGCCTCCATTCCTCACTGACTTTTACCCATACAGCTCTTCACCACATGGCCTTCTGCATAGGCCGAGTACCCTTACTACTTAGCAGCTGGCTCGCTCCCCTGGAGAAAGTGAGCCAAGAGAGAGCAACCAAGCTCAGTGTTTTATAGGCTAATGTCAGAAGTGACCTACCATCTCTTCTGCCCTGCTACTGCAGTCCCTGGTCATGCAGCCTCACCCCGGTACATGATGAGAAGGACTGTGCACCAGGGTGTGAATACCAGAAGGCAGGGACCACTGAGAGTCATCCCGGAGGCTGACTACCACAACTAGGTTGAACACCAACTAAGAGATTTATATAAACATAAACTGAAAGAAAATATTTGAAAAGGTAAACTGGGGTAAGAAAGCAGAAGGACTTAAGTAACAGACCAAGGATGTTGCATTTGAGCTTTCTGTGGTTGGAGAAATAGGGGTTCAGTGATCAAAGTAGTGTATCCTTTTAGTACCAAAAGGAGAGTGGAGGGTAAGCCAGAGAAGGAGTGGAAGGAGAAATTGTAGACAAGGAGACCAAATAGGAAAAGATCACCCTATTCCTCCCCCAAATAGGAGTTCCTGGAGAGTTTTTACTCAATTATTGCAAAATAGAAAACTCAGGATAATGAAAAAGTGAATTTCACAAAATTAATGCATTCAATTTAAAGGACTGCCTTTTATTCTGAGATGATCCTACTTTTTTTATGTTAAAAAGGCCCTTTCTTTTTGGAGGAAGGTGATAATAGATGGTTAAATGACATAAATGCTCTAACTTATGTCAGTCGCTGAAATTTAAACAACAACAAATTGCTGGCCTATCTAGGGAAGTGTGGGAATCAAGGATTCAAGTTATGAACATAAGGAAACTGATACCCAGGAAGTGTCCCTGACTTGCCTGAAGGCACTCAGCTAGTGGGAGGGCAAAGCTGAAGCCTGCTTCAGATCTTCTCATTTCTTCTTCTTCTTTTTTTTTTTTTAAGATTTTATTTATTTATTTGACACAGAGAGAGAGATCACAAGTAGGCAGAGAGACAGACAGAGAGAGAGGAAATCAGGCTCCCCACTGAGCAGAGAGCCTGATGCGGGGCTTGATCCCAGGACCTTGAGACCATGACCTGAGCAGAAGGCAGAGGTTTAACCCACTGAGCCACCCAGGCGCCCCTTCTCATTTCTTCTATTTAGTGTTCTGCTGACCTGAAGAAGTATGGTAAAGGCGAAAGGGAGAAATAGGGCTCTGAGGGGAGGTGAAGTTGCAAAGAAAACTGGTACACATAGAGAGGAGAACGAGACTGAGAGACTCTGCAAGCCCAGAGATAGAGAAGATGCTGACAACTTGGCTCTGCCTGCATCCAGTCCCTGCCTTAGGCCAGTGTCAAGAATTATAATAATCTCTCTCTGTCAAATAAATAAATAAATAAATAATCTTTAAAGAATTATAAAAGACTGAAATGAGCAAAAAACCCAAAAAATCACTAGGTGTCTTAGGGCTATTGTGCAGCTCTGTAAACTGTAGAATGCCGATAACAGTGCAGATGATTATTGATCAGAGAAGTGTGACCTGTATTCTGGACATTGGATTTGTTGCTGCCTGGTGGATATTGTCCAGTTTTTCCTTGTTTGTAAATCAAGGATTCTTGATTATTTTATAAGGATGTGTGTTTTGCATTGTCTTTGGACATAGTTGGATCATCTTTCTGGTTCTGTCATTAGTTGATGGGTTAAATAATATCTTTGACATGTTTATTTTATAGTTGTGGGAGAGTCCTCCAGGTTCTCTGTCCCAGCAGTACATGTCTCTCTTATGCTTAAATTGAAAGAAAAAGTGGAGAGGGGCAGGTTTAGAGTCATTGTTGGCTGGGACCAGGTATCTTAGTGACAGTAGAGCTGATTTCCTTAAAACAACTGGATTGGAAAATTTTTTAAAAGTATTGATTCAACAACTTTTTAGCCTTTACTGTCTTTAATATACAAAAAATACTGTTAAATCTTTCTCCTTCATGGTATAGGACCTCTACTATAAGAAGCCGATTGTAATCCAACTTTAGAAATGTCTTTCAACATTCTTACTCTAATTGAAAACCAGACATAACAGTTAACAGACAAGTAATATTACTGACATTCCAGGGAGAAGTAAATGTTAACCTTTTTCCTTCTTGTCTGTTCTTACTGAAATATATGTTCTAATATTTATTTCCTTACCATTCTGAACAATTTAGATGACTGCATTTTACCCAGTATATTTGTTAGTTCCCACTGCTCCCTGATTATTTTCCCTGAAATTGTAATTTTGTGGGTTTGAACGGTTGAATGAAACTTTATTAACAACAGCTGCCTTATCATTGTTATTCCTGTAGCACGAAGCGGGCTAATTGCTGTAATAACTCAGTACTGGAAAAGACAAAAGGAAAAGGGGAGAGACCCATAATAACAGACCATTTTCTATAATGTTTGCAACTTGCTATGCAAATTGATGGTTTTAAGGATTGGAAGACTGCAGGAGTCTTCTCATTAGCTGTGCTTTAATATATAATTAAAATATCATTTGTATCACCAAAAAAGGAAATAGCAAATTATACAGGGCATGGATAATTCTGGCTAGATTTTGTAAGGACAGATATAAGGAAAGGCAACACAGCGTTCTTATTATTTTTAATTCAAAAATTTTTAACACATTAGAATAGGAAAGAAAGTAAAACTTCCAGTTATAAAATAAGTAAGTCACAGGGATGAAAAGTATAACATATGGAATATAGTCAATAATACTGTGATAACATTATATGGTAACAATGGCAACTATATTTATTGTGGTAAACATTGGGTAATATATAGAACTGTCAAATACAGTATATTGTACACCTGAACTAACATAACACTGAAAAAAAAAATGGGAGGGAAACTAACCCTGTGACATCACATATTGTCCTGGTGGATGCTTTATCTTCATTATTTTCCCTCTTAAAAAAAAACCTTTTTCATCCCATACCTAGAATCCTGTAGCACTGTATCTCCTTTTAATCCTCAGAACGTTCTCATTTTATGGATTAAATTGAAATCCAAAGTCATATAAGCAATAAATGCTATAATGTCATTTTCACTTTATGTCCATTAACTCCTAAGCCTATGCTAACTCAGAACTTCAAAAACATTTAACATTCCCATGTTCTTAATTTTATATTTTGAAGTCTACTCCATCAAATTATCAATTATGCCAAAATACAGTGTATGTGTAAAATATTAACAGTGAATTTTGGAAAACACCATAATTTCCAAAAGCCAGTTAAATAGCTGAAAATTTGGTCTGTTCAGTAATTCTCTTTGGACTCAAAAATGTTTTCCCCCTTTACGCAGTGCCAAAATTTAGCCAGGCAAGCTTCCTTGCTGTGCTTTTGTGCACATGCACTATGTCTTGGTCACCCTTACCTGGAGCGTGTAGCTCCATGTCTGGTCACAAACCTATGGAGGGATTTTCTCTCAGGTACCCCATTCTGAGGCCACCCTAGGTTTTATCTCACGTTTCTCGTGGCTTATAGGGCTATCAAAATTGAAGCTTAAGCTCACCAGAGTTCTGCAAATACCTTCAGGGAAATTATGACTTCAGAGCTTCCCTCCCAGGTAGACTCACCCTGCTTTCTTTTATGGCTACTGTGAAACCTTACTTTCTTGCCAGCCTAGCAATTTGAAATGCTTTAAAAAGGGGCACCTGGGTGGCTCAGTAGGCTAAGCAAGCCTCCACTTTTGGCTCAGGTCATGATCTCAGGGTCCTGAGATCAAGTGCTGTATTGGGCTCTCTGCTCAGCGGTGAGCCTACTCCCCCTTCTCTCTCTGCCTGCCTCTCTGCCTACTTGTGATCTCTCTCTCTGCCAAAAAATAAATAAAATCTTAAAAAAAAAATGCTTTTAAAAAAAATTACTTAGCATTTTTAGTTGTTTTCAAGTTAAAGGTTGTATTTCACACTGCCAAAAGTAGAATTCATTGTATTTCTTTATTATTTTCATTTTCTTTAATTTTATTTTTTAAAAATGGGGAAAACATTGATTTTTTTCCTAAAAAAGTAATCGTTAGACTTAATAAAAATAAGCTTTTTTTTTTTTTTTAAGATTTTATTTATTTATTTGTCAGAGATAGAGGGAGAGAGAGCGAGTGAGCACAGGCAGACAGAGAGGCAGGCAGAGGCAGAGGGAGAAGCAGGCTCCCTGCCGAGCAAGGAGCCCGATATGGGACTCGATCCCAGGACGCTGGGATCACGACCCGAGCTGAAGGCAGCTGCTTAACCAACTGAGCCACCCAGGCATCCCAAGCTCTTATTTTAACTAGACTTATTGTGCTCATCATTTCACAATATATACAAATACCTACTCTTTATGTTATCCACTATTATAATGTCAAATCTCAATTCTACTTCAATAAAAATACATAAAGCTTGAAATTTATCCCAACCTGCATACATTTGTTCCCGGACATACATACCTTCATCAGAATGGGCCCAGAAAGTGTTTATGGTGATTGCTTCTTAGTGAGTCCTTTTCATGTTATTTTCTTGACTTTATACTCCATAGTGAGTAGATACTGCTTTTGTAATAAGAGGAAACAGTGTAATCACTGGAAAAAAGATCTTAGAATAAAAATAAAATTGAACCAACACAAAATATGAACACAAAGCTGTCATAGATCATGACTTAATTGAGTAATGTTTTGTGTAAAAAAATTCGCTGGACAGACAGAAGCATGTTCCTCTCAGCACTAGATTCTGTTTTATTTCAGCCATTGTGGTAGACACTTATATATACTGGCATCTCCCCACCTTATTATTGCAGCCTGTCCCATGGTGTTGTTCTAAATGCTTCTATTCTGAATAATTCCACGTTGCTAAATAACAGTAGGAGATCCACCTTCTAAGCATTAAAAACAAAGCATGTCTTCTAATAGTTTTCCTCCCTCGTGGTACCTTCTCTATGTTAGATTTTCTTAAACTTCCTTCAGTCTTTTTTTTTTTTTTTAAGATTTTATTTATCTATTTGAGAGAGAGACAGCACAAATGGGGATGGGAGAGGGACAGAGGGAGAGGAAGAAGTAGACTCCCTGTTGAGCAGTTGAGGGGAACCCACCCCGCCCCTGCCAACCACAGGGGACTCCAGCAATCCCAGGACCATGGGATCATGACCTGAGCCGAAGGCAGACGCTAAATTGACTGAGTCCACCAGGCACCCCCTTACATAGGCTTCTTAACAGAATTGTCAGCTAGAAAAGTCACTTGATAATATAATGTCTCTTAGAAAAATCATTATCTTCTTTTTAAGGACAAGGAACATCCAAGATACCTGATTCCAGAGCTTTGCAAACAGTTTTACCATTTGGGTTGGGTCACTGGGACTGGAGGAGGAATTAGCTTGAAACATGGGTAAGTTTGGGGCTGATTTCACTTCTGGGAATTATCCATGTAAGTAGTCCAGTGAAAAGCCTAATATGTGTTATGTCAAAAGAACACCTGGTGCCAGTTTTTTGTGATACTAGAAATATTTAGTTTCTAAATGGAGAAATGAATATTTGCATAAATGAATAGTAAGTGTGCAGAAGTTGTAGACCCAAAAAAATACCTAAGGATTTAAGAACCACAATTTCTAATCAGAATAATTTGGTCCTCAGTCTTTGGAGTACCAAAGTTAAATAACATGCTGCCAAGTATGTTTATATGGCTAGAATTAGAAAAGGTCCCCGACCTCTAAGTGAACAGGATTTGTTTTAAAGGTTCAGATACATATTTTAAAAGTCACTTAAATACAGATGACAAGCCATCAAAAATACTAAAAAATACATTTTATTAAGTCAAAAGATGGGCAATATGCCTTTCTAAATGCATTGTATGTCATCATCAATGGACAGCACCTGCTGGTCTTTGTTGCTCAGAGGACAAAACACGAGGCACTGGCTGAAACAGAAGGAATGAATAGTATTTAACTGTTCATGAGATTTAGTCAGTGTCTTTCCTCCAAGAAGATGAAGTGGTACATAACCTACTAACGATGAAAATGCAGGTTGTGGAATCTCGTTCTTTCCAGTGTTTTAAAAGAGGATGAATTTTTTTCTCCTGAAATGTTTTAGGAATAGTATTGTCTGGAGGCTGAATGTTAAACTAAGTAACTTGATGTATTTCTTTATCCTAATTCACTTTCTATAGCAAAATTGAGTTACTATAACACTTGTATAATCTCGAATATATATATAGTAACACCCCCTAGGAGGCTGCATTTCCTAGAAAGGAATGGAACGTAAAACTTAATCAGAACATCTAGAACAAAAGGGGTTTTTCGGCATACTACAAGATGATGCCAGTGAAATTTCACCTGTTTCAAATTGTCAAGTTACTCATAGAATATTAATTCAACTATGGGGCCTTAACTGTCACAGTTACATGTGTAGGGATATGCTCTGTCTAGAAGGGTCATGTTCCTCATGGGACGTCGCACGTCCTCTGTGCCTCCCCTCTTACCATCACCCTGTGCTCCTGTCAGTTCAGCACTTTGCAGGTTTTCAGGTGATTTTGCCAGAACCTCCCAAGGTGACCTGTTCAGAGCAAAGCCCTATGATAACAATGTTTGTCATTGTTGTTTTCATTTATCCACTCATTTCATGGAGTTCCCAGTAATTTGGTTTCTCAGCTGTATTTATGATAAATTATACTCTAAACATTGTCTTTAGTTAACTGCTTTTTATTCATATATGCAGAAAGTTTATGCGTGAACAAAATAGAACTTTCTACCCAGCTCACTTACAATAACTGTTTTCTAAGTGGCTTTTTAAAGAAACAGCCACATTTTTTTTATCATAAAGACATAAAAGACTGTGTTCTTTCTAGAAGAATTGTGTTAACCCATGCACTGAAACTGTGGGTGGTCACTCTAAAACACTCACTGGCACCTTTTAAAATTAAATGGTTTTTATAGCACTACAATCAATTAATGGGGACATTGCATCATAAGCATAAAATGCTTTGCCCTTAGTTAGATTCTTAATAGGTGAGGAGCTCCTCCTGGAGGTCACAGGTGGAAGCAGCCACAATTATATGGCATTGTTTGGAATCTCACTAAATTTGTGCTTTACAAAGATGGGTAATTTGTAGTAAAACATCCAGTTTTTTCCCTAATATTTAAATGACTTCGTAAGTCCCCATCATTAACTTTATCCACTATGTTATACCCATGCAGTTAGTAAAACTTCACTTTTCTTTGCCTGAAGCTTAAAGCAAATAAATTTGGAATGAAGGATAAACCCAATAAATAGATTGTGTTTGGGAACATAAAATTATTTACTGATTCCAAGGTTTGGCCAATGTGATCCTAGATTATGCTACTTGTGTGTAGTCTGTATCATCCCAAAAGATGTATATAAAAGACAGCTTAAGATCCATACAAGTGTCAAATCAGAAGGAGGAAACGGAAGACCAAGAAAATGGCAGTAATCATAAGCAATTCCAGGATACTCGGCAGCCTCTGTGTTTAGGTTGGGTCACTGTCATTCACATTTAACATTTCCTGTTTTCATGTTATGATACCATCACGTGTCAGAGACACTAATCCTGTGGCATGTTATTAGAATTGAAATTAATCAACTTATACTGTAGAAAAGATAGCAGGTTTAAGATTTAATTTTTTTTTAAATAACTAGACAGTAAATAAAAATAGAAGCAACTGAAATCAGATGTATTGGGAACTCTTGAATTTTGTCCCCTTCCTTACCAAATAGTGAAAGAGCAGGGAGTATGGAGAAATAAATTCCAAAATTTAATGCCTTTAAATTCCAAAACACTTTTGGTTTGCAGCTTATAGCACCAAGTAAAGACTTCACTCTTAGTCCTTGGCTTATCTCCCTCCTAAAATAAAGGCTCTATCATGTTTCTATTTTTATCCAGATAGCTCCTTCTTTTAGGTGTGAGTATGTTTTTTCCACAACCTAATTAGCTAATCTTTTAATTACCCAAAGTTGATCAGTCTAAACTGATTTGTTTTCAGAAAGGCAGCAGTAAAAACAGATTCAGATTGCCAAATCATTTGAATAACAGAATACCCTGGATTTCCCCACTTTGTAGGTGGATTTTATTTACCAGCAGTCTCTTTTGAACTTTATTTGAGTCTCTTCCCAGGATTGCATAAATTTCTCCCCACACAAGAAGACTTACTTTACAAATCCACTGACTTCGTACCACACATGATTCTCGAATTGCTTCCATGTTACCCAAGGACAAAAGATGTGGATCCCTGTTATTTGCAAAGGGCCCTTTTTCAATAGTATGACCCCTACCAATTCCACTGATTCCAGAGGAATGCCACTTCATGTTTTCTTATGGAACAAAGCCTTAAATTGAGCTGTGTCATGAAAACAAATGATTGAGATAGCTTGCTGTGCTTTGGATTTCTCTCCCATTTTCAGGCATTTATTTTGTAGACCTTAGATTACAAGTGGACCCTTAAAGGAACTTTAATTTCTGTCAGTTGCAAGTCTGTAGGTTTATTAAAAACCCCAACCGGATTGATAGCTTGATTCAATATAGACCATCATCCTCATTTTCACTAGGACAGTTAATATTCAGTGTCCCTCTATCCATGGCTCAGAGGCAGAAGCTGGAGTGGGCAGGTGCTGGGATTTCCTTCATTTGCATGTACATGGCAGCTCTTTAATACCCTCTGGCAGGAGCTGAAACTAACAAAGGAGCCAAAGGACCTTGTTGAGAGCAGAGAGAATTTAGCGAAGGTTTTGAAATTGATTTCCAAATCAAATTTGAGAGTACTTTCTGTTAAGTGGAATATATAGCATCTCCCTTAGGACCACAACATTCTGTAACAGGAAGATCTCAAGATGTAAGCATGCCTTTTACATTTTTAACTTTCTGCTGTTGTTTTAGCTTTGTTACCAAATATTTTCACAAGAAAGATGTGCTTTTCAAATAGGAAGTGTGTGTTCCACCCAGAAAGTAGACCTGTTAATGCTGTAATTTAACAAGTTGTCCAGCAGGGGTCCCTGAACATCGTGTTTTATAAGAAGAGCTTTTGAAGCAATAAAATTAAACTTGATCCCTTGTAAGATGGAGATCTACTCCTCATGAGTATATTTTCTTCTGAATGGATTTTATAATAAGTACTCTGTGTGTAATAAGATAAACTTCTTACTCACGCTTAAAGATGCTAAAGACTTGTGTTTTTAGAATTGTATTTCCCCTAACCAGATAGTTCTGATGACCATTTTTTGCACTGTAAAAAGAAATATATGTGAAAAACTATACCTATTATAGTAACATATATAATATATATATTATATATGAAAACTATCAACATTTTGCTGTGTCACTGGCATTATAAAGACATTACAGTAATTTGATATTCTTTCTATACAGCATATGCCATTAATTAAATCAAGCAGCTTTCTGTGTGACTTGATGTATAAAGAATATTGATGATTGGACTGCAAGAATACACTTGTCTTTGGTCAAAAGCAGAACAGTAGAGTTAAATAAATGCCAATTTCTATATTTTGTGTTACCAGCAATGAAATCTACATTGCTCCTTCAGGAGTGCAAAAGGAACGGATTCAGGTACGTTAAAGGCATCCTTCTTAACACCAAATGACTTGTCTTGTCTACTTGACTATTGTTTTATGAAATGGAATTAATTTCAAAAGAAGTTTTGAAGGGGGTAATATTGTTATAGTTTAAATAATCAACAAACAGTTGTTAAGTGACTATTAACAATTTTTTAAGGTGATTCATCTCCATCCAACTAATATGTTTTGAATTCTCATTCAACCTCTAGAGGGCACAAGTGAATAGCGCAATCTTTACAAAGCGATTCTAATTTTGCAGCATTATACCACCATCTTTATCAGGATAGTAGGGGAATCACACTGATAGTCTCAAATGGACCGAACTGGCTCATATTTAGCAATAGCCAGGCTATTCCAATATAAAGTTATAAAACTTTACTTCGAATCTTTGAGAAGTCTCATTCCACATTCATGCTTAGAAGACTCAAAATCTAGTTAGAACATATAGCACTTAACTTCTAGCTAAGGCATAATGCTTCATTAATAAAACATTTAGACTGTAGTTTGTAATAAACCCTGGCAAGTCAAAGTCACAAGTCGGAAGTATGCCTGCCCTACTAGGAAAAATCCATGCATCTGCTTAACTCCTTGAACTTTAAAATAATATGCTTTATTGAGGTGAACATGGTTCTGATTACCAGAGAAGTTTCTCAAGAGATTAGAAATTCTACTCTAGATTTTTCCTCATGTCATGAAATATAAAAAAAAGAATTGTAGCACCCATCTCAGAATGATGACTTCTTTGTATAGCTTCCCTGAAATATAGTTGTGAAATTGCAGGGAAAATCTAAGAAGCTATATTAATGAAAACAGCAATATCATTACAAACATATGAAATTTTCCACATCAATTGTTTCTTCAAATTCTAAAGGAAGAATTTTAGCTCTTGAGAATAGTTCATCAGTAGAAACATTTTTTTTATTTCTCAAAATGGCTAAAACATTTTCAAAGAGAAACTGTATATGGATTTTTAAATTGTGAGTTAAGTATGCTCACATATATATTAACACGCACAAGAAAAGGGACACTTCTAACTGATACTGTATAAGCCTTTTTTTCCCCCCTACTCTATAAACAGCCGGAAGATATGTTTGTTTGTGACATCAATGAACAGGACATAAGTGGACCTCCGCCATGTAAGAATCTTAAAAAAAGCCAGTGTACTCCTCTTTTCATGAATGCTTACACAATGAGAGGTAGGCAGAAAATGGTACCATTTTGACTATGATCTCCTTGATTATTACAGCTATACTTCAGACCATCTAAAGCTATTTCTTGAGACACGTGTTAAGTATTGAGCATTGTCCCAATGTAGATAAAGGTTAAATGCCTTTTGCTTTCCAGCTTCTCTGTTACTATTTCTCTCTTCCTCTTTCCCTTCCTACCCTCCTGTCTGCTGCCAACTTATGATTCCATGCCAAGAAAAACAAATTCAAAATTACATACAAATAAATGTATGTGTTGTATATATACATATATAGATATTTCTCTAAAAGGTAACATTTCGTTTTCACTGGGCATGTGACTTTTTTCTTCCTCCTCCAGGAGCAGGTGCAGTGATTCATACCCACTCAAAAGCTGCTGTCATGGCCACCCTTCTCTTTCCAGGACGAGAGTTTAAAATTACCCATCAAGAGATGATCAAAGGAATAAGGAAATGTACTTCGGGAGGGTATTACAGGTATTTTTTTTTTCTATTTTTCTTAAGTAATTTGAAAAGTATTTTTCTGTCTTCTGATAAAGAGGCTGCTGATCTTTTTATCCCTTTAATGAGATATTGTGGGATCTATGTTAAATAATAGCCCACTTACTATTATACTATTATACAGATCTGTTCTCAATGACACAAATCAGACACTTCTCCTCCTCCTTCCCTACTCCTGCCCCAACCTTGGTAAATTATTAGCAACATGAATAATGAAACATTTGTCAGAATAAAGCGAAAAACCCTTGGCTGAGCTTTCTGTAGAGATGGAAAGATTATGTTCCATATGAAGTCACCCAGAGAGCAAGATCCCCTTACTTTCACTTGGTCTCCAGGAAGCTTCAGCCCTCACTGAAGTTTCTACTTCATCCTGATCTAATTAGGTATTTCCAGAACATTTTAGTATTTATTAACCTTGTGCAATTATTTCAATTAAGTAGATCTCTGTATTTTTATAATTTTTCAGAATGGAAAGTGGCATAGATGGTTTAATAGAACCTTCTAGATAAAATCAAATCCACCAGCCCACAAAAGAGTAGTAATTATTTGCCAATCTAGAATACAGGGACAGGAAGAAACGTGTTCTCAGTGCTCAGGTATAAGCTAAGCATTTCTTTTGAATGTATTGGCATTCTATTTCTGAGCTTATTAATTTGCTAAAGGGCCTGATTCTACCTTATCTTGCTTAGAGGAAATGGGTGCCAGTTTTTCTAAAGTGTTCTGATGGCAATATCTTATTGTTACTCCACGTCGTAGAATGTACAAGTTTAAACTAGTGTGCTGAGAACTTACTATGATTTGATTTTAGTTAATATTTATTGTATGCCTACAGCATTCCTTGGCACTGTGAAAAACCTATTTACAAAAGTTAAAATGTTTAAATTATGGAAGTGTACATACTAAAGAAAGTATAGCTCCACATTGCCTTTTCCATTCTGGGTCTTGAAAGAGAAGCAATATGTGTGCTTTTAATTTCCTCAGCATTTGATTGCTTTGGTGAAGAAATAAAAGTAGGTTAGAAGGAGGTATAACAGGGTGCCTAGAGGAACACCAGAGTAGAATTCCACAGCCTTTGGAGTTCTGTGGGGAAAAGAATGTCATGAATGAAAAGATACCATTTCTTATGCACCATAACATACACATTTCATATATTATTTTAAATGTTTTAGAACTTAAAGAATACAAACTTTTTTGAACTGTTCTTTCCAATTCTCTTTGAGCCTGGAAATCATAAACAGGCTCATTATCACCACTCAGGGGACAGAGATATGGCTTTTTTTTTTTTTGAAAGTCCATCTTGAAAAACAAAAACTTTCAAATACATACCTAATTCTCCTCAGGGGAGGTTCCCACATGTAAGTGTAATTGTCCTCTCTCCTGGCAGCAACACGCCTGTGGTAGAGTGAAAAGAACACTATTTAATGATCAAAGGACCATCCTGGCTCTGTTCCTCATTTAACTCAGAAGAATTAGTTTTCTCTCTGTAGAGTGGGTGATTCGGATTGAATTTCAGGTTTTAATGTGCTGTAATATTATTTACCCCTGAAAAGATGTCTGACTATTCAGTATAGGTTCAAGGAAGATATATGTTTGTGATTCTCTTAGCCAAAATTAGGAAATGTTTGGGATTAGCAATTCATTCCTTCCATATTTAAGAATATTCTTTAATTGGAGCGCCTTAGTGGCTCAGTCAGTTGGGCAACTGCCTTCAGCTCAGGTCATGATCCGGGAGTCCCACGATGGAGTCCGGCATCGGGCTCTCTGCTCAGCAGGGAGCCTGCTTCCCCCTCTCTCTCTGCCTGCCTCTCTGCCTACTTGTAATCTCTGTTTGTCAAATAAATAAATAAAATCTTTTTAAAAAAAAGAATATTCTTTAATCACTTCTATTTTACTTAAATGAAATAGTAAACATCCCCTTACATGACAGCTACTTAACCTATTCCTGCCCTAAAGTTGCAGGTTGTGGTAAAACTATACCTAGAACTTCTTTGTTGTTTAGTTTGGCCATTACAGAGGTAGTGAAAAAGCTACCTTTTTCACTTGTTAATATAACATTATATTAACAAGGCAAGAGAAATTCATGTAAAAGGGAAAACATGTCCGAATTTGACTGGGTATAAACAACCTCAGAGATAGACTTAATTACCAGTAACTAAGTTATTCACTTAAATATTATCTTACACAAACAGAAAGGAAACACATGTGCCAATTTTATCACATGTATTTCCTGAAAACAAGGTGGAAGCTAAAGAAGTTCTAATGCCACAGACTTGAGACTGTTCTGAAAATATTAACACATCATATACAGAGTTATTTCCAGAAGATTCTAGCTATCCCAGTGCCGCAAGCCACACCAGTATTTATTTGCCTCAAACACTTTGGGGGCTTGCAGAGATAAAAGGAATGGATTTTGTATCTTTGGAAAATTCATACTTAATAAGTAGTTAAATTGTTAATCCTTTCTATGCTTCTGGTTATCCGATCTATCATTGTCTCATCACCTGTTGAAAATATTATGGTTGTCTCTGCTTCAAGGAAATACATGTATGATCTTGATCATTTCTTTGTTAGGTTTTGGTATCCTGTACAAATTTCTGCCACTTATACTTAGAATAATACCTGCCAAACTCCCAAGGCGTCTTTTGATACAGCTGTTTATGCAAGATATACAGAATAACATGCAACATCTTGTCTGTAATTTGGAGTGGCTTTCAGATATAAAGAGAATGTCTAACTGCTTACTTGAAAAAAAAATTATAAACCTAACATATGAATACCTTTATTTGTTTTAATGGGGAAAAAATGACTTATTTTGTCCTGTAGGTATGATGATATGTTAGTGGTACCCATTATTGAGAATACACCTGAGGAGAAAGACCTCAAAGAACGAATGGCTCATGCAATAAATGAATACCCCGACTCCTGCGCAGTCCTAGTCAGGCGTCATGGCGTGTATGTCTGGGGAGAAACCTGGGAGAAGGCCAAAACCATGTAAGTATCAAGCATAGGACATTTGGGACAAGTCACCACACTCGAAATGTGAAAGGGAATGAAGTATGTTTTGTGATCTGAAGAGAAGTATGATTTTGTGTGTGTGTATTATTGGTCAGATTGGTTTAAATTTAAGTAGCTTACTATTTCTAGATATTTGACTTGTATTATGTATTCACTTATTAAGAAATATTTATTGGACAAGCTATTATTTGGCAAGGCGCCATCATGCACTTGACAAAGAAGAAGGAAACACAGATCTCATTCTCCAAGTTTAAGGCTAGAAGGAAGACTAAAGCTAACCTAAGTTAAATAATGATTTGCTACACTTTTTTTCAAAAAGTGACACATGGTAAAAACAACAACAACTTAAATTTATATAAGTAGTATAGTATATTTTGAACTCCCTTTATGTCCTGGGAAGCATGTAATATGATTGCATGATTCAGTAGAATTCCTGTCCATGTTTTAATAATGGGGGCAAAATGAGAAAAATTTGGCCTGGAATTGAGGGGAAAAAATGCACGAGAAACAAGGTTGACTTTATGGAGAGGAGAAACGTGACTGGTAGGATTGGAGAACTCTGTTTCACTGAGACCTTCAGTTCTTTGCTTTTTCTTTTATAGGTGTGAGTGTTATGACTATTTGTTTGATATTGCTGTATCGATGAAGAGAGTTGGCCTGGATCCTACACAGCTTCCAGTTGGAGAAAATGGAATTGTATAAGCCAAATGAAAGTTTAACGATATACACAAAGTTTATCTTAATTATGACTCAAATGAAACTTGACTATTCTTTTTAATGAATTGAACATTTCTGTGATACTATTAATTTGTCACTAAGTACAAGATGGCCACCCTGAATCTCTTCTGACATTGGATGATATTTGCTTATATTTTTGTAATTTTAAATGACACTGCAGTGGAATAAAAATTATTTCATAATGAATTTTTTTTGTTTACTTTAAAATCCTTAACAGCAAAATATTCCCCTCTCAATTAATTCCTTTCTTACATATACTCCCAGAGAATTCTTCTTGTTCTTTAAAGTTACTGATAACATAGACATCATGAGAAAATTTCCATTCATTATGAAATGAGCATTTTTCTTATTTTAGTATTGGCATCGTAACATTGATGTGAAGAGTTGAAATCAAACGCATCTCTCAATATTGATGTCAAAGCAATTTATAGATTTCCCCTCTATGCTGTATTGCTTCCCTGTGATAAAACAAAAGGCACTCATTTTATATTGGAACCGATTGTGAGGTTCCCATTAACTCCCACTCTCCAAGCCAAACAAAGCCCGACCAAACCAGTGATATAATCAGAAAGTGCTTTCTTTAGGGCAGCCAAAAGCAACATCAGCTTGATCAAAAAGGTTTCCCTTGGTTAAGGCTCTTTTCAGTTGGGGGAAAAAAATCAGTAATGCATCATCTCCACAGTCTGAACCTCATACACCCCCTCTCAGTTTCCTGTCCTCTACCCTTTGAGTTCATTTACCCCAGTTCTTTCGCTCCAGCCCTTGGATCATACCCTTTGTCACTATCCAGACCCCATTCCTGTCCTTGCTTCCTCCCTTACGAAGCCTAGGTGGCAGCCCCATATTTGCACCACTTCATAGCAAACATCCTAACTGTGCTCCCTCCATCACGCTCACCTGGACAGCCCTCCGTGCTTGTGAAGCCACTTACTTGGCACCTGCACCCACACAGCAAGGTCTGATGGGGGAAAATTACACAACTCTGTTGACTGATCTCATTTCAGAGTTAGGACCACAAATCTCAGGTGGGCACTCGATCCTGCCAAACAAACTTCCTATAATTCCTTAGTAAATTCATTTTCCCAACCTCGTGACAGTTTCTCCTCACCCTTGTCTTTCCTCAGATCTCCACCATTCCCCCCCAACCCGCTGCACCAGATGACAACCTCTCATACTTGAAGAGATAAAATAGATTCATTGCAAAGAGAACTAAACTTTCCAGCTCATGTTTCTACCAGCCTTCCTGCCTACAGCCTTCTTTGCCACCTTCCTTGTGCAGAGTTGGTTCTAAGGCCAATTCTGCCACTTCTCCCTTGAATCCAATGCCCTCTGACCTTCTCAAGGGCTTTGCTTCTACAAGGATGCCCACATGCCATTTTTCTCTTGTATTGACATTTTTTCACCCTGTTAACTGGATCTTTTCTATTGGTATAAAAACCTACTAAAATATCATCTATCTTAACACACACACACACACACACACACACACACACAAACTTTGCCTTCAACCTTCAGCTCTTTCAGTACCTTCAGAGCAAACATTTCTTTAAGAGTTGTCCACTTCTCTCTCAGCTGTTCTCTCACTTGTTCCTTGACCCACTCCTTCCAATCAGGGCACACCACTCCACTGAAACAGATTTACCAAGAGTAACAACCCCCCAGCCTCCTTGAATGCTTCTTTTACTTCTTTGCTTAGAATGAAACTTGTCTCTCCCAAAGACACAGTTTCCCCTGAGGCTAGCCTCTCAATTGATGGTAGTTCTCACTTCCTGTACCCTCAGGCATGGGGTGAGTGAATTCCTTGAACATTAAAAGTCTTTCCTCTTCTCATTCCATTGTACTCAGCAAACCTTTGGTCACAGCTAATTCCAGCTCTTCTGACTCCACACCCACACCTGTGTGCCTTAAGGTGGCTGAAGGAAAACTCATAACCATGTTAAGGTCACAATGTTGAGTGGGTTTTTAATGCTGCCTGGGAATTTTACTTCACTACCTCATCCATTCATTCCCTCACTCTCTTGACAAGTGTCTCTGCAAACTTCAAACTCCTCCTCCCTGCATATTCACTCTTGGCTGACAACCCTGAGTGCTATTTCACTGAAAAAATAGAAGCCATTAGGAGAGAGCGTAGCATAATGTATAAAGTTATTGAATGGCTGTGTTGTACACCTGAAACTAATGCAACATTTTGTGTCAATTATACTTCAATTAGAAAAATAATAATTAAAAAAAAAGAGCTTGCATGGGCTTGTACGTCTCTGCTGGGATTCTGATGATGAGCTGTCCATGCTTCCCACTAAGGCTAGCCTCTTCACGTAAATAAATCTCCACCCCCTTCTCATGTAAGGACAATATCCATGGCAGAATTTCCAATTTCCTGAAGTCCTCCCCAACGCAGTTAATGGTAATGCCATCTTTCCAGTTGCTCAAGTTCATAATCTTGCTATCATGTTTGGTGGTTTCTTCAACAGGCTATACATCTAGCTAATCAGCAAATCCTATCTGCTTTGGATTCCAAGCCTATCCAGAATCTCTCAACTTCTCACCAGGTTCACCGTTAACCCCCTGGCCCAAGGGCCACCATTTCTCACCTAAACTCTTGCAGTTGCCTCTTAAACAACTTCTCCACTTCAGTCTGCTCAGCTCCCCACTCCTGCCCCCATTCATCTATCTATTCTCAACACAGCAGCCTGCACAATCCTGTCAACACGGAAGCCAGCCAGTGTCACTCCTCTGCTCCCTGGCTTCTGGTCTCACAGTAAAGGCTCCACAGAGCCTCCCCTCTGCCCCACCCCCATTGCCTTATTCAATTTCCCTCCTCCCCACTTACTCTGCTCCAGTCACACTAGTATCCTAGTGAGTCTTTAAACTTTTCAGGCAATTTCTTTGGCAGGTGTTCTTTCCCCCCCTTAAATGTTCTTCCTCCAGAACACCTGCATAGCTCATTCATGCCCTCTGCTCAGAGAGGTCTTCAAATTCACCTGTGTGGTTTCCCCTGACCACCCTATTGTAATCACAACACTTCTCTATTCCCCTCATCCAGAACTCTCTCCTACCTTGTTTTAGTTTTAGTTGTAAAGCCCTTATAACCAACTAGCATGCTATTGTGAAAATTAGTAAGGGGGATAAATAAAGTCAGGAGCTTTCCACAGGGCGAGCGATCACACCTACCACTCAGTAGTCAACTGCAGACCCAACAGGAAGAGATGGACTTGACCTTGCACATAGGTGGTACTCTAATGCTCCAGCTGGAGGAGGACAAGCTTTCCTTGTGCCCTAGCAACAGCTCAGCCAATGAGAAGCCACCATGCTTTGAACCCCCAGTTTACTCCAGTGGACTTTTAGTTCCTAACAGCCTTTTCAAATTACCCCTTTTCTCCTTAAACCCACGTGCCTATGGTTTGCTGCAGCTTCTTTGTCCCAGATTGCAATTCTTTTTTACTCCCTAACAAACTTAGGTTTTGCAGGTGAAATCACTGGCAATTTTTACTTTTATGGTTAACACTGTGATTTAACTGTTCACCTTTCCCCCCTCACCAGAAAATGATCCCCATGAGGACGAGGACTTTTGTCTGTTTTGTTCACCAGCCCCTCGAGCATATCTAGTACAGAGTTGGTACTAAATAAAAATTTGTTGAATAAAAGAGCAACTTTTTGCCAAAACTCGTGATTAGCTCTCTGTATTTGCGAGACTTTACAGTAGCATGACTAGTGATTATTTCCCCTTGAAATGTTTTTCTCTAGGCTTCCACGACCCCAGACTCAGGTCATTTTCCTGACCTCACCTCACTGGCCATGTCTGCAGTTCTTTTCCTGAGTATTTGTCCTTTCTCAGACCACAATGTTGGGGGGCCTCAGGGCTGTCCACCCTTAACCATGTTCTCCATCTTTACTTTTTTCTTGGGAAATCTCATTCAGTGCCACTGCTTTAAATATTATCTACATGCTGATGACTCAGTGTTCTATCTCCAGCCCAGACCTCTCCTTTACATTCCAGACTTGATTCTACCTCCTACTCCTCACCACTTGGATGTATAACAGGCATCTAAAAGCCACTGTGGCCCAAAACAGTGCTATTGATTTTTCTTCCCTATAAACCTTCACCATCCCCTCCCCACTTCCAAACATTTTCTGGAGGCTTATGCTAAAATCTCTTTGAAACTGACCTGTCTTTTCTTTACAATAAGAAAAATGCCTGATACATTTTAAGCACCTAATAACTATTTGTTTTTCTAGGTTCTAGGTTCTATAGTTTTGGTTACTTCAGCTTCATTTCATTCTCTTCATTTTAAAAAAAATTTTTTTTTATTTATTTTCAGCATAACAGTATTCATTGTTTCTTTGTTCCACACCCAGTGCTCCATGCAATTCATGCCCTCTCTAATACCCACCACCTGGTACCCCGACCTCCCACCCCCTGCCCCTTCAAAACCCTCAGATTGTTTTTCAAAGTCCATAGTCTCTCATGGTTCACCTCCCCTTCCAATTTCCCCCAACTCCCTTCTCCTCTCTATCTCCCCATGTCTTCCATGCTATTTGTTATGCTCCACAAATAAGTGAAACCATATGATAATTGACTCTCTCTGCTTGACTTATTTCACTCAGCATAATCTCTTCCAGTCCCGTCCATGTTGCTACAAAAGTTGGGTATTCATCTTTTTTGATGGAGGCATAATACTCCATAGAGTATATGGAACACATCTTCCTTATCCATTCGTCAGTTGAAGGGCATCTTGGTTCTTTCCACAGTTTGACGACCGTGGCCATTGCTACTATAAACATTGGGGTACAGATGGCTCTTCTTTTCACTACATCTGTATCTTTGGGGTAAATACCCAGGAGTGCAATTGCAGGGTCATAGGGAAGTTCTATTTTTAATTTCTTGAGGAATCTCCACACTGTTCTCCAAAGAGGCTGCACCAACTTGCATTCCCACCAACAGTGTAAGAGGGTTCTCCTTTCTCCACATCCCCTCCAACACATGTTGTTTCCTGTCTTGCTAATTTTGGCCATTCTAACTGGTGTAAGGTGATATCTCAATGTGGTTTTAATTTGAATCTCCCTGATGGCTATTGATGATAACATTTTTTTCATGTGTCTGATAGCCATTTGTATGTCTTCATTGGAGAAGTGTCTGTTCATATCTTCTGCCCATTTTTTGATATGATTGTCTGTTTTATGTGTGTTGAGTTTGAGGAGTTCATTATAGATCCTGGATATCAACCTTTTGTCTGTACTGTCATTTACAAATATCTTCTCCCATTCTGTGGGTTACCTCTTTGTTTTCTTGACTGTTTCCTTTGCTGTGAAGAAGCTTTTGATTTTGATGAAGTCCCAAAAGTTCATTTTCGCTTTTGTTTCCTTTGCCTTTGGAGACATATCTTGAAAGAAGTTGCTGTAGCTGATATCGAAGAGATTACTGCCTATGTTCTCCTCTAGGATTCTGATGGATTCCTGTCTCACATTGAGGTCTTTTATCCATTTTGAGTTTATCTTTGTGTACGGTATAAGAGAATGGTCGAGTTTCATTCTTCTACATATAGCTGCCCAGTTTTCCCAGCACCATTTATTGAAGAGACTGTCTTTTTTCCACTGTATATTTTTTCCTGTTTTGTCGAAGATTATTTGACCATAGAGTTGAGGGTCCATATCTGGGCCCTCTACTCTGTTCCACTAGTCTATGTGTCTGTTTTTATGCCAGTACCATGCTTCTTGGTGATCACAGCTTTGTAGTAAAGCTTGAAATCAGGTAACGTGATGTCCCCCATTTTATTTTTGTTTTTCAACATTTCCTTAGCAATTTGGGGTCTCTTCTGATTCCATACAAATTTTTGGATTATTTGCTCCAGCTCTTTGAAATTAATGAATGAGATAAAGTATATAGAAGAACAGACCATAGTGCTTGACCTTTGGCAGGTACTCAATACTTCAATAAATATTAATTAACATTCTTTCTATAAGTCCCATCGAATTCTCATAAAAGTGTTTGGAGGTAGGTATTGTCCTTCTTTTTTTTTTTTTTTTTTGGATGAGGAAATTGAAGCTCAGATAAGAATAATAACTACGTAGAATATAAGAAGTCTATAAACGTCTTACCGTGGTGCCTCAAACTAGAAATGCACCCAAGGCATTCAACTCAACCTCTTCAATTTCTCTCCTAAATAGCCCTCACTTAGCTATCCTGGAGATAGTTGTAATGCAAGAAGTCATTGACGTCTGGCTGCACTGTAGCACCTCTCCTTTTGTGTGTTTCTTACCCCTGGAAATGCAGAAAAGATGTGCAAAACCTGAGGTGGAGAAATGGTTGCTGAAAGTCTATATGACCCAGTAATTTTTTTTTTTTTTTTTAAAGATCCTTACAATGAGGATTCTAGGAGCTGAGGTCCAAAAGTGAATGCAAATACAGCTGTGGGAGGGTTTATTCTCAGTGTCTGACACATGGGTGTTGAGTGAAGATTTGGGGGGTGGGCGTGGACGGGCATTCTTCAGTTGCCCTTGTGACTATTCTCTCAATTATTCCTACTTCCTTAAATAAGGAAGGGAAAGGTTTGTTACCAATGAAGGATTAAACTGGTAAGAGATCTAGATCAAACACTTTTATTTCATTAAGTGCAGGACATTCCATTCACGTTCAGATTGAATAAGGGATTAACATAGTTTAGTCAAGAGTATGTCATCTGTTTCTCAACTGATTTTAGAGCTGTTTTGTCCCACCCCCTCTCTTTTGTGAGAAGCACCTCAAAAAATATAGTTCCCCAGAGAATGTCCCAAACAAGAAGAAAGATAAAGTTTCATCTTGTATTTCGATTTGCTCAAATACTACCCCTTGCATGAAGAAAATGGGTATCTCATCAGGAATTCTAGTCAAGGTGGTCAGATATGGGAGTCATGATTGGTTGCACTTTTCAAGAAGCAATTAGAATTCTTCCTCCAAGTTTAAGACAGAAAGAGAATTTGGCTTTATTTCATTGATCTATAATCTATAAGCATTGAATCATTACATTTTGGATGATAATCACTGAAATAAGTAACTTCTTATGTGGTTATAAGTTATAAGCAGTGTTCCTCTCTTACTCTGTCACAATTCTTTTTTTAAAAAAAATATTATATTTATTTGTTGGGGCACCTGGGTAGCTCAGTGGGTTAAGCTTCTGCCTTTGGCTCAGGTCATGATCTCAGGGTCCTGGAATCGAGCCCTGCATGGGGCTCTCTGCTCAGCGGGGAGCCTGCTTCCCCCTCTCCCTCTGCCTGCCTCTCTGTCTACTTGTAATCTCTCTCTCTCTCCATCAAACAAATAAATAAAATGTTTTTAAAAATATTTAAAAATATTTTATTTATTTGTCTGACAGAGAGAGAGAGAGCACAACCAGTTGGGGTTGGGTGGCAGAGAGAGAGAGAGAAGCAAGCTCCCTGCTGAGCAAGGACCCCCCCCCACCCCAATGCGGAACTTGATCCCAGGACCCTGAGATCACATCCTGACCTGAAGGCAGATGTTTAGCCAACTGAGCCACCCAGTTGCCCTGTCACAGTAATTATTCTCTTTCCATAGTTTGGCTATTGTTGATAATGCTGTTATAAACATTGGGATGTGTGTGCCCCCTTTGAATCACTATATTTGTATACTTTACATAAATAGCTAGTACTGCAGTTGCTGGGTCATAACGTAGCTCTATTTTTAACTTTTTGAGTAAACTCCATACTGTCTTCCAGAGTGGCTATACCTGTTTGCATTCCCAACAACAGTGTAAGAGGGTTCCCCTTTCTCCACATCCTCACCAATATCTGTGTTTTCTGTGTTATTAATTTTAGCCATTCTGATAGGTATGAAATAGTTTTGATTTGTATTCCCTTGATTATTAGTAATGCTGAGCATCTTTTCATGTGCCTGTTAGTCATCTGAATGTCTTCTTTAGAAAATTTTTATTCATGTCTTCTGCCCATTTCTTAACTGGATTATTTGTTTTTCAAGAGTTGAATTTGATAAGTTCTTTATAGATTTTGGCTACTATCCTGTTATCACATGTGTCATTTTCAAATATCTTCTCCCATTATGAAGGCTGCCTTTTAGTTTTGTTGATTGATTCTTTCTCTGTGCAGAAGCTTTTTATCTTGATGAAGTCCTAATAGTTCATTTTTGCCTTTGTTTCCCTTTCCTTCAGTGATATGTCTAGTGAGAAGTTGCTGTAACTGAGGTTAAACAGATTTCTGCCTGTGTTCTCCTCTAGGATTTTGATGGACTCCTGTCTCACATTTAAGCCTTTCATCCATTTTGAATTTATTTTTGTGTATGGAAGGAAGTGGTCCAGTTTCTTTTTTTTTTTTTTTTTTTTTTTTGCCATGTTGCTGTTCAGTTTTCCCAACACCATTTGTTGAAGAAAATGTCTTTTCCTTTGGATGTTCTTTCCTGCTTTGTCAAAGAAGATTAGTTGACGATATAATTATGGGTCCATTTCTGGGTTCTCTATTCTGTTCCACTGATCTATGTGTCTGTTTTGGTGCCAGCACCATATTGTGTTGATGATTACAGCTTTGTAATAGAACTTGAAATTTGGAATCATGATGCCGCCAACTTTGCTTTCCTTTTTCAGAATTGCTTTGTCTATTCAGGGTCTTTTGTGTTTCCATACAAATTTTAGGATTGTTCGTTCTAGCTCTGTGAAAATTGCCGATGGTATTTTGACAGTGATTGCATTAAAAGTGTAGATTGCTTTGGGTAGTATAGACATTTTGACAATGTCCTTCCAGTCCATGAGCATGGAATGTCTTTCCATCTCTTTGTGCCCTCTTCAATTTCTTTCATAAGTGTTCTATAGTTTTCAGAGTACAGATCCTTTCCCCCTTTGGATAAAGGTTTATTCCCAGGTATCATACTGTTTTTGGTGCAATTGTAAATGGGATTGACACCTTGATTTCTCTTTCTGCTACTTCATTATGATATATAGAAATGCAACAGATTTCTGTACTTTGATTTTATATCCTGCAACTTTGCTAAATTCATATATGAGTTCTAGCAATTTTTTGGTGGAATCTTTTGGGTTTTCTACATAGAGTATCATGTCATCTACAAATAGTGAAAGTTTGATTTCTTTCTTGCTGATTTGGATGCCTTTTATTTCTGTTGTCTGATTGCAGAAGCTAAGACTTCCAATACTATGTTAAATAGTAAGGGTGAGGGTCAACATCCTTGTCATGTTCCTGACTGTAGAGGAAAACCTCTCAGTTTTTCCCCACTGAGGATGATAGTATCTAGGGGCCTTTTATATATGGCCTTTATGATGTTGAGGTATGTTCAATTTATCCCTACTTTGTTGAGGGTTTTTTTTTTTTTAATTAAGAATGGATGCAGTGTTTTGTCAAATGCTTTTTTTGCATCTATTGAGAGGGTCATATGGTTCTTATTCTTTCTTTTATTAATGTGGTATATCACATTGATTGATTTACAAATACTGAACCACCCCTGCAGCTAAGGAATAAATTCCACTTGATCGTGGTGAATAATTCTTAATGTACTGTTGGATTTGATTTCGTAGAATCTTGTTGAGAATTTTTGTATCCATGTTCATCAGAGATACTGGCCCATAATTCTCCTTTTTTAGTGGGGTCTTAGGTTTGGGAATCAAGGTAATGCTGGACTTGTAGAAGAAGTTTGGACATCTTCCTTCCATTTTTATTTTTTGAAACAATTTGAGGAGAATAAGTATTGACTCTTCTTTAAATGTCTGGGAGATGGGTGCTTTGGTGGCTCAGTCAAATAAGTGTCTGACTCTTGATTTTGGCTCAGGTCATGATCTCAGGGTTGTGGAATCAAACCCCACGTCAGGCTTTGAGCCCCGGGTTGGCCTCCATGCCCCACAGAGAATCTGCTCAAAATTCTATCTTTCCCTCTACCTCTGCCCCTCCCCCTCCTCTCTCTCTCTCTCTCTCTCTCTCTCTCTTTTTCTCAAATAAATTAAAAATATATAAATGTCTGGTAAAAAATTCCCCTGGGAAGCCATCTGGCCCTGGACTTTTGTTTGTTGGGGATTTGTTGTTGTTGTTGGGGGTTTTTGATTACTGATTCAATTTGTCTCCTGGTTATGGGTCTGTTCAAGTGTCCTATTTCTTCCTATTTCAGTTTTGGTAGTTTGTATGTTTCTAGGAATTTGTCTGTTTTCTTCCAGATTGCCCAGTTTGTTGGCATATATGGTAAGAACCTTTAAATACATTATATTCAGTTTTTATAGTAACTCTTGAAGATATTATTACCCCTCATTTTACAGATGAAGAAAATAAAATCCAGAGGTTAAATTATCCAAATAAAAAATCTACCAATTTTAGCTTAGCTTCAGTAAGCTCTCTGCACTTTCCACATTAACTAACTTGATCTTGTCAGTGAGATATAATTTTACTCTTATGGCTATAAAAAGAGCTTGCCTCTTAAAGTACATGTGGTTTCTGAGATAGGCCTTAGAGACTTAGGAACTTAAGAACTTTTAATATGTTCACAAAGAAGCATCTTTGGTGTTACTGACTTAATACTTTCCAAAATTTCTTTGGGGACCATTTATTGATGGTACATTGAGTTTCCATTTATTATTCAGCTGTATGATTAATTTTTATTCCTTTAAATATAAATATAGCATTCTATTCCTTCTATTAGTTTACTTATACTTCTATTTATTTTTTTTATTTTTATTTTTTTTAAAGATTTTATTTATTTATTTGACAGACAGAGATCACAAGTAGGCAGAGAGGCAGGCAGAGAGGGAGAGAGGAGGAAACAGGCTCCCTGCTGAGCAGAGAGCCCGATGCAGGGCTCAATCCCAGAACCCTGGGATCATGACCTGAGCCAAAGGCAGAGGCTCTAACCCACTGAGCCACCCAGGCGCCCTACTTATACTTTTATTAAGTAACTTTTACTTTCCTACTTGATATTACTTTTATCTCAAGAGGGTTCACATCTTTGACAACAAAACTAAGGAATCAATTTCTTAATGTAGAGCTACATCTTAGGTTTGAAAGTTAATGATAAAGTGAAAACTTCCAATAGTCAAAATTACCTTAAAAATTCTTTCAATCACTTGTAAAGTATAACATTATATATGTGATTTGTGAATTTAGCCTAGTTTTTTTCATTCTTTCAATGGTAAGGAGTCACATATGGCCCTCAGTCATAACTATTTCCCATCTTGAGGATATGGACTAAATCATTACCAACAATTTTTCTTCTATTTGAGTAATGTGCTTTAAAATCACTCAAAAATGTTTTCCATTGGTTTCACAAATGTTCATTGTTGGTTTCAAGTTTCATTGCATCCATCACTTTTAATATAAGAAAAAAAGGGATCTTGTCCTGGTATACAACCTCTTTAATTACCCTGAACATGATAAAATACTACTGTAACAGGAACTCACTAGCTAGTTAAGGTTCCTTCTCTTTCTGGTACGAATGAACTATTCAGTTGATAAATTTTCTTTGCTATGTTCTAAATATAAAAAGGTGTGTGTGTGTGTGTGTGTAATCTTATGCTCATTTTGGCTTCCATTATTTTATGAAAACTGGGTAAAAAGCAAAATATCCTATCCCAAGGAAATACAATATATTAGCGGAATAAGTTCTCTCTGGAAGCAGGCAGTTCTTTCGGTGTCCAATATAAGGCTCTCCCAGTTGAAGTACTTCTGGCCATCTGTCAACTTACCGGTTTGATATAAATGAACTAAAAGAAACCACAAGAAGGATACAGCAAAGGAATAAAATAGATCAACATATCCAGAGCACTGAATGTTCCTGTCTAATACTGGGTGGGAACTCTTGATCTTTCAAATGATATGCTGCAAACCTAAGATGGTAAGTAGATGTCAATAGATGTTGAATGAATGACTCTTGGGCCCCCGCCCCATAAATATTAAAGTAGCTAGGAATCAGTCTCACCTCCTCCTCCCAATTCCATTGGGAGAGAAATGAGCCTAAGAAGAATGAATGCTGTATTAGCTTTTATTTTATTTTTTTAAAGATTTTATTTATTTATTTGACAGAGAGAGATCACAAGCAGATGGAGAGGCAGGCAGAGAGGGAGATAGAGGGAAGCAGGCTCAGAGCCGATGCGGGACTCGATCCCAGGACCCCGAGATCTTGACTTGAGCTGAAGGCAGTGGCTTAACCCACTGAGCCAACCAGGCGCCCTGTATTAGCTTTTATATTATGGACAAAATTGGCCATGGTAGTTAATGGAGTAGGACTGGGAAAGTCTTAAATCCCTGCTTGGGACAGCACTGGAAGGGGGAGTTACAGGTAAACAAATCAGTCATATATTACATCACAAAAGAAGAGATTAGAAAGAATAGGATTCTAAAACCTTGAAGCAATAGAGCTTATCTAATATCTCTTTATTGAAATGTCTTTAAATTTTATGAGTCTTCCCATTAGCAAACTATGAGTCACTTTAGTCATTAACTATGCTTAATAACAATAATTGCATAAAATCGTGTAGTTTAGCAAACACTTCCACTCTCCTAGGCATTTTCTTGACATTCCTGTGATTGCACTGTTATCACCATCTGCCCACACACAGAAGCTTCTGGGGAACTGGCACCCTGTCCCACTGATTCCCATAGCCCTGTTCCTATACATAGCAGACAATCAAAAAGGTTTTTTTTTTTTTAAAGATTTTAGGTATTTATTTTATTTAATTAATTAATTTGCATATTTCTAAAGATTTTATTTATTTATTTGACAGATAGAGATCACAAGTAGGCAGAGAGGCAGGCAGAGAGAGAGAGAGAGAGAGATGGGGGAGGAAGTAGGCTCCCTGCTGAGCAGAGAGTCCGATGCGGGGCTCCATCCCAGGACTCTGGAATCATTACCCGAGCTGAAGTAGAGGCTTTAACCCACTGAGCCACCAAGGCACCCCAGGTATTTATTTTAGAGATTGGGAGAGAGAGCGAGCAGGGGGAGGGGCAGAAGGAGAGGGAGAGAAAATCCTTAAGTGAGCCCAATGCTGGGCTCCATCCTAAGACCCCGAGATTATGACCTGAGCTGAAACCAAAAGTCGGCCGCTCAACCAACTGAGCCACCGAGATGCCCCCCAAAAGCTTGTTTTTGTTTTTGTTTTTTTAAGATTTATTTATTTATTTATTTGACAGACAGAGATCACAAGTAGGCAGAGAGCCAGGCAGAGAGGGGGAAGCAGGCTCCCTGCTGAGCAGAGAGCCTGATGCAGGGCTCGATCCCAGGACCCTGGGATCATGATCTGAGCCAAAGGCAGAGGCTTTAACCCACGAGCCACCCAGGCACCCCCAAAAGCTTGTTTTTTAATGTTAACCTCAATATTACAGATAAAAACATAGGTTTCAAAAGGTTAAATTGCTCAACACCTGTGAGTAGCAGGGGTGAGAATTTGTCCCAAGCCTTTGCCTCTAAAGTCTGTGACATTTGTCCAAACTGGATGAACAATTATCTCTCAGCAAATACAGCAATATGCATTTGATTTGTAACGTTTTTAAATTGTTCAAGACTTAAAATGCAATAGGGACATTTTTTGGTTGCCATCTGTTTTTGTTCCTTACATAAATTTCAGGTATATTCTCTCCGACATTTTAGTAAAACTGCTTGCATATTTTAACAATATTCATAGATGTGATAAACATCACAATATTAGAGTATTAGGATGTTATTACAGAAACAATTATGTTCCTTTCTCTACAATTCCTAATAATGAACTTCCACTAACTGATAAGTCTGGACATTTCTGTTCTTCCTGCTTTGTTTCAGTATTTTTTCAGGGATATGAGGATCTTGAAAGGCTCTGTCTCATGTAAGTTTGAAATAAATGTGTTCATTCTGTTTTAAACTCAAACTTCTAAGGGCGCTGCACATAAGAGATACTTCCCAAAGATATTTTCAAAGCCATTCGTTTTACAGGATATCAAATCAAATTCTGCCCTTTAAGTTCTCTTCACAGCCATTACTGCAGTTATTTTAATCACGTGGGATCTCTAACTGGTGATCTTATCACACAGTGGAATGAATGAACTCAGTTCATTCTACTGCTCCTCAATATCACAGCAGCAATCACTGGGTGCTTTTTATAGAAATTCTCTGAAAAAGACTTCTTTCCTCCATTCTCCTACATTTCAGAACCTCCTATCATCTTCTCCTTGACGCCTTTTTATCCAGAAAGCAAAATTGAGCTCTTACTTCGTGTTGCTGATTTCCCTTCCCAGCCAAGAATGATTGTTAAAAAACCCCCGCTCTGTTGTGAAAACTGGCTGCTGTGAAGGAGACTCCTTTGGCCTCGGGTGACTTCCTAAGAATTACCTTTTTGCATTTACAATGATTCTGACTCACCATGCTTACAAGTAAGTGTGATTTTTTAACCCAGGCCTTAACTACTTCTAGCTGTTAATCTTCAATCATTCAATGCCATTCACATAGTCTTCAGGCATTTTTCCTATTTACTTACAAAACACACCACCACCTGAAGTCCCAATATGAAATGAAAACTTGACCCTTACCCCAAATCCACAAAACACAAAAGTATGTATTATCACTTTGAATCTTTCGCAATGCTTTCACACCCTGAGAATGAGGCTTTCCTGCATATTCTCCTTTTCTTTAATTTCTTCTGCCCACCCATTATCAAGACGCGAGGCTTTATTTGTTGCTTTATTCCCCCCCCCCACTTTTTTGGGAGGACATTTTCTTGTTTCTTTTCTTTTTTATTCGTTGAACATACATCTTTTATTCTATTCCTTTCATCTTCTGTCTTGACTTCTACTGTCTCTCCTGACACTTAGATTCTCAGCCTATATGCTAGCTAGCATATAGGTATCTCAACTGGTATCATGTGTGACTAATAGCAGAAGCTACGCAGTCATGTGAGAGGAATGGCTAACTCACATGAAGACTGAGGAGATATAGGCTTCTGTGTGCATGATTTTGTAGAGAATTAGCAAACAGAGAAAGGTTGTTGGTGTCCCAGTGTGTCTTGGAAGCTGGGTTGGTTCAGACACAGTTTTTCTCCGCACATTGTTTTGGAGCAACCAGGGCAAGCTTTCACAACTAATGAGAATGTTTTAGAAATACATGGAAACCTTGGGGAAAAACTGAAAATCCTGCAGAAGTTCATTCTTGAAGTCAAAGGATAAAAGTGGTGCAGTGGGATGGGGAGTTAGAGTGGGGCTGATCTAATGATCTCGCGAGCTGTCACCGTTTTCACTTCGTTGCACTGACTGGGGCAGGTGTGCATGAAGACCCAAGAAATTTCCCCCAACATAAAACAGTGGATTCATGAGGAAGGCCTCAGATAGGATCAGATTCTAAATTTGATGAAAATAGAATCTTCTAGAAGCAAATGCCTCATAAGAACCACATCTTAAAGGAATTCTAAGGAAATAAATGATTAGCTAATGGTGATGCTCATTCAAACACTGAAGAGAGTTAACCATGCTGGTGTTTTTATTAGTGATATTATTATTTTTATTTGTGCTCTGGTGTCATAGTTCCATAAACATGGTAACAGGTTTGGTGGTCTGCCTCAGCCCTGTAGATCCCATATGTCATTTATATATCATCTACCTATACTCATTCTAAAAATGATTGAGGACCATATACAAATTTACATCATAAGGTGATTTGTGGGATAAGGGGTGGGAAATATAGATATAAATATTAACATTGAAGGCTAACGTTAAGGCTAAAAAAAAAAAAAAAGAATGTTTAAAGCCTAGTGTTGGTGGATATACTGTTTAGATTTTGTGAAAAATCAGGTGGCAGTTCCCTAACACCTCAGTTTAATATCATCATTCATCTTGTGCTTCCCAGCACATGTAGCTATCGTGGTTTAGCTTGAAAAACAAGAACATTCACATGCAACTACGTTGGTTTAGATTGAAAAATAAGAACTGAAATATTTTTACCCATTTGGTTATCAAGAGGTATGGTAGACTTTTAGATCTGTAAATATGAAGGTTTTATCTAGCTTTACTTTTGCTCAATAAATATTTGATAAATGAGTACATTTTTAAAAAAGACATGAGGTGCCTGGGTGGCTCAGTAGGTTAAGTGTCTGCCTTTGGCTCAGGTCAATCCCAGTCAATCAAGTCCTGGGATTGAGCCCCATGTTGGACCTTTTAATTTCCCCCTGTGTCAAGCCCCAGAATCTAGTTTAGCTCCCATCTGCCCAAGCAGAGGCTAGTTTCTTTTTGCCCCTTCAGCTCATTCAGCATAATGTCATCAAAGCAGTGGATCAATATCATGCTCTGTAAGATATGCAGGAAGTCAAAATCTCTCTGGACTCTGTGATGGGAGTGAGAGCTAACACAGCCCTGGAGGAGAGCTCTAACTATTGCCCATTGAGCATGAAGGCAACGTCTTTGTGACCCTCTTTTCTGATAGAGAAATCAATGTCTCCATAGTATCTAGGCCATGCCAATCTTTTCTAGCAAAGATGTTGTATCTGATATGGCAACTGCATTTGTGTTTGTGACAATCTATTATCATCCTCTAAGAGATCTAATTTTTGTAAGGGTCCAAACTGGTGAGTTAAGTGGAGAAAAAATGGAGATCTCCACCTCTGCCGCTTTTATATCCTCAAGGGTAGCATTAATTTCTGTTACCTGTCCAAGGATATGAATTTGTTTTTTATTTAGTATCCTGGCTGGGGGCAGGGCAGGAGTAGGAACCAGCTTCAAAAACTTCTACTTGGTTTTCTGTACTGTGATGGATAGATTTTACTTTACAGGCCAAGGATCCTGTGGGCGGGTTATACCACAACCAACTCTATCTATTCCAATTATACATTTGGAAATGACCAGTAGGTGGGTCCATGGACCGTATGGGCTCTCAGTGAACCAGAACTTGGTCAACGGTCCATTTATAACTTTGTTCCCTCTGACCTCACTCTAACGGAGGTTCATGATGACACTTTGGGTCACCAGCTATCATTGTCACCTCAGACCCTGTGTCTAACAGTTTTTGAACACTTGGATATATCTTCCTTTGCCAAGGAAAGTAAATTAACTCTCCTATAACCAGCTTTATGTCTCAGCCTTACATCCTTAGAATTCATTCCCACATCATTCCCCTGGCTCCTGCCTATACCTATAGATGGTGGTGTGGCTCCCTAAGGGTCTCTTTCCTCTCTTCTGGGGCCCAGTACAACCTTGGCTGGATTATTTAGAAGTCCAATAGTTAGGGGCATGTTAGTATATCTCATCCAAAGTGAAAGACAACTTTTACATCTTGTACTTCCCACTAAAAAGAAGGAGGCACAATGCCTAGTAGATTCCTTTGGGTTCTGGAGGCAACATATTCCACAAACGGAAATACTATTCCAGTCTATATGCTGAACATCCTGGAAGGTGCCAGCTTTGAGTGGGACCCAGAGCAGGAAAGAATTCTGCCACAGCTCTAGGTTGTGGTGCAGGCAGCCTTGGTGCTTGGGCCACATGACCCAGAAGACCCTCTGGTATTGAGAATGTGTGGTGAAAAAGATGTCATGAATAGTTTATGGCAAGTCTCATTGTGAGAGTCACAGTGCAAGTCCTGGACTTCTGCAGTGGAAAATTATTTGCCTTTTGAAAAACTTTAGTGTGCTTCTGGGCCTTTGCAGATATGTAGAACTTGGGACACTTATAGTGATGGTTAATTTTATGTGTCAACTTGGCCAGGCTCTGGTGCCAAGACGTCTGGTCAAACATCAGCCCAGATGTTTCTCGGAAGGTATTTCTTTTAGAAATAACTAACATCTAAATCAGTAGACTTTGAGTAAAGCAGATTACCTTCCATAATATGAGTGGGCCTCATCCAATCAGTCAAAGGCTTTAAAGGAAAAAATTGTGGTGCTCTGATGAGGAAAGAATACTGCCTCTGGATTGCTTTCAGTCTCAAGATTGCAATATTAATGTTTCCTTGTATCTCCGGGCTGTTGGCCCATTCTGCAGATTTTGGACTTGCCAGACCCATCAACATAGGAACCAAGTTCCTTAAAATAAATCTCTCCGTGTGTGTGTGTGTGTGTGTGTGTGTGTGTGTGTAAAATATACAATATATAACCAATGTTTCTATCTTATTGGTTCTGTTTTTCTGGAGAACCTATGTGTTGCATGTGACTAGTATGTCACATGATCATGCATCCAGAACAACCATCATCCATCATCATGCTGGGTTTTCAGACCCACCCACAATTCACAAGATAGTAATGGAACACCTGGGGTCAAGCATGGGCTGGGCCAGAGGTCACAAGAAATCTGCCATAGCAGATAGCTCTGCCTTTCATGCCATGTATTATTGTCACATGAACACTTCTGGCTTAGCTCACACCTATGGTCTCATGGTGGATTCCTTACAACCAACTGACAGAGAAGGAACAAGCCTGGGTTTGCATCATACCCAGCATATGGATATAATCCAAAAAGGACAAGAAGCTGCACTCTATTCCCACCCAGGGGTGGCCTTGAAAAACAGTAAAAATTCTTCCAGTTGGCAGGGTATCCAGTGATGAATTTGTTACCCCCTTTGCAGCGACTGAAGTGGCCCAGCATTAAAATATATACGTACTCACTGGCAATGGCAAATGGCCTGACTGGCTGATCAGGTGTCTGGAAGAAGGAACATGGGAAAATTGGGATCAAATTGGTCTGGGATGGAAGCATGAGAACAAATACATAACAGCAGGCATAAAGTGTGCAGATTTTTGGATCACATGGTAATGCCCACCAGAAGCATGTAACATAGAAAAGGCATGAAACAAGTGGACAGCATGACTCAGCCAGTAGATGTCATCCAGCCTCCAAGTCTCTCTCTCTCTGATTATACCTCCCACAAATTGTTTGATTAATTATTTAAGAATGAACAAATCCTCAGTGGACCACACCCTTAGTAACTAAGGCTAGCCACCAATTTTGGCATTCACAGCCAAATTTTATGGGAATATCTGAAGACTCACAACAGGAAGAGGTAACAAAGGGACACATCTGCAGGTTCTGATAGGATCATGACTCTTCACGGCTATGAGCTCATTATTCTTCCATGCCTAGACTTGATCTGGACATAAGTCTCCCTGGGCATTCAATACTAGGATGAATTTACCGAATGAGTGTGGTGATATTGTCACCTTCAAATGAGCTGCTGGTTGCTTTGGATCCAGTGATCCTTCTTCATCCATGCTTACTTAGCAAAGAATTCTACCCAGTAGCTGCACTGACATCATCCCAAAAGAGTTCAGATCATTGGAAGGAATCAACAACCTTCTATTCTTCCCTGCAGAAAGTCTATATAGTTTCCATCAATAGGAAAACATAAGAGAACCCAACTGGTGTGGCTGCCCTAGCAAACTGTCAATTATTCTACTAAACTCTTACTGCCATTTCATTAGCAATAGCAGGGCACTATGGTGAATATCCAAAAGGTAGCTGGAAATATGGGTCTAGACTTTGGAAAAAGAGTATCTGAAAGATGTCAGCAGATCAGTGACTCGCCCATTCACTCACTCACTCATTTAACAATATTTATTGAACACCTACTCTACGTCAAGCACTCTGCAAGATGCTTGAGATTTTCAGTAAATAGGACAAATCTGGTCTCTGTTGTTCTGGAACTTAGAATCTGGTGAGAGCATAGAAGAATTAATTGAAGTCATGAATAAAGATGATCTTTCTAAAGGTGAAGAGAAAGACTGAGCTTTGAGGGCACATTCTAGAGTCTAAAAGAGAAAATAAACCAACGAGGGAAATAGAGAAAGAGAAAGTGGGTGGAAACCAGAAGAACATAGCATTCAGTTTAAAATGTGACAGTTTCCAAAAGAAAAGAGAAAAATAAAGAGTAAGACTGAGGGGGGAAAAAATAGAGCATGATATTGTTAAGAACACGGACTTAACTTCAGAAAAATAAACTTTTAGTCCATTTGCTGTGGATGTGACTTTGGTGGGGATTAAAATGCCTCTTTTAAGGGCTATGTAAGTGAGATCATGTATGCAGAAGTGTCCATACTGGGCGCCTGGGTGGCTCAATGGGTTAAGCCGCTGCCTTCAGCTCAGGTCATGATCTCGGGGTCCTGGGATCGAGTCCCGCATCGGGCTCTCTGCTCAGCAAGGAGCCTGCTTCCTCCTCCTTCTCTCTCTACCTGCCTCTTTGCCTACTTGTAATCTCTCTCTGTCAAATAAATAAATAAAATCTTTAAAAAAAAAAGTGTACATACTGCTTAATACATAGAAGTTTGGTTTTTTATTTTGCTTTTTTTTGGGACACCTTTGAATTTGGCAAAAAGGAGAATCAATGAATTCTTAAAAATTTGCCTGAATTCCTTAAACTTTAAGATCCAAAAGACTCTTCATAAAACCCTCCAGTCTATGTATCTCAGACCAACAGTCTTCCACTACACACCCCTCTGATAAGATGTAGGAGGAAGGGCAATACCAGGGACATTTGTGATAATAATTTAGGGCCACCATTTGGTACCCAGATGCCTCAATTTAGCTTAAAGGAGGATGTGATCAATTACACAGCTAGAAATTGAAGCAAAGTCTATATCCAGCCTCTTACAACTCAGAACTTTGGGGCTGAATTAGGTTCTGTCTCACACAGCCAGAGTTGCATATGAATAAATCCAGCATGAGACTCAACCCAAATTGGAAGGCTACAAATTATTTTTCTCTTGCCCTTACTTGGACCTTGGAGGTAGGGACAATAGCAGAGAACCATTAAAAGAAATAGCAGGGCAACTATGGAAACCACTGACAAACACAAATCCAAAAGGGGAGACGAATAGGCTTGGGGAAGACTGAAAAGTGAAAGCTTGGTAGAGGAGGGTTAAGGAGAAGACCTTGAGAAGCATGCATAGAATACTCAGAGAAATTTGGTAATGCAAAAACAGATACAGGGAGTTATGGCTGTGCTGTCATCAACTTCAGCCCAAGCTTAAGACCAATTAGTTAAGTCCTCTTTGATGACCTGGTCTTAATTAGTTAAGACCAATTAGTTAAGTCCTCTTTGATGACCTGGTTTCTCAAAAAAGCAGTTTGTCTCAGCTATTTCCCAGGACCTGACTTTCTTGTGTTCCATAAACAGAGAAGATCATAATCCTTACTGAGATGTCAGTGGAGAAGACTCTACTGTTCATATGCCCACTCTGCAGATAATGATCTTGCCCAGAAGACTATCAGTAAGAGCAGCGAGGGTGCCAGAACACACTGTCTTTATTCCAGCTGGGGGAGAACCATTCTTTCTATGCCTTCACTTAGGCAAATAAAACAATCACTGAAAGTCCCATTTCCTACAGTGACACCAGGTTTCAGATCAGCTCCCACTCTGGAATGCAGGTAGAACAGCATCTAGGTCATCTCCATATTTGGCCTTCCAAATCAATGATGGGCTATGGATCAACTCTATGGTCAGATCATTTTCTCAAAGAAGTTCTGGTCAGTGAAAGAGGATAAAGACTATAGTTTGACACAAAATTCCCAAGACCTCCCTTCCATCCCAAATCTACCCCAGAGCATCTTCTACTAAGTTCCGGTTGGTCCTAACTCTGACCCTAATGAACAGGGAGAGACTGAAACTTCCATTTCTGTCCTCATTTTTGGAAGTGGCACTACCAGTCCAGGTTCACATGGCTAGATTAGCCACCGGGGCTACCTTTGACCTGCTGTGTGTACATCTATGCCAGCCAGGGCAGTGAAGGGGGAACTACCAGAATGTTCCCCCTAATAGATAGAAATTACAAGGAATAAGAGTTTATAGGGATGTCTGGCTAGGAGATTTGAAAGCCCCTATGGCTTATGGTCCAAATTGTATGTAAATCTACATATTAGCCTCATGGCCATACAAAGAAATTTCAAGTCCTTTCCAGGTTCCCTTCTGAGTACATTGATACCTGGTATAGGTCATGAACTGATGTAGGGCAGTCCAGCCTATCACAGTGATAAAATGGGATGTTTCTACAGATTTCCATTGTTGGAATTAAATTTAAATAAAAAATTTTGAAATTAGGTTGCTGGATGGTGAGGACAGGAATAAAACAAAGCATTGCATTTTAACTTTTGTCCATTCATTCATTCAGCATGTATTTCTTGACCCTTTGCTATGTGCTGGATATGGAGCTCAGTGCTGGAGATGCAGAGCAAGCAATACCAGTCAGGTTCCCAGCCTCAAAGAGCTGGAAGGATTTAGGTAAATCATTTTACAAGTAAATAGAAAAGCTCAATGCTACAGAGAGAGCTATGGGGTATATGGGAATGTATGAGAAGGAAGTTTGGCCTGGTTTTGGTGGGAATGATGGTGGAATTAAGGCATATCTTAAAGTTTAATTGGTAAGAACACAGAGGCCCTGAATAGCTCATCCCACTTGGTAATCTTGGGAAGGTCTTGAGATAATGGCCTCCTTCCTCTATTCTTCTCAGGTTGTTCCATGTTTCTTTCTGAGTGGAAAGAGAAGATGATAAAATATTCACACAGGTTTAGGGGGGTATATTTGGATAAAGAAGTAATCCAGTTAAAGAACATGATTTCTTGATTTACTAAATTCAAGACCTAATATGCTAGTTGCTACTTTCTATATGAAAACCTATCAGGTAGAATCCCAAGACAATGACCATAGTCAATCTTTTTTGAAACACAATCACAGCAAAATCATACAGTTTGGACTAAATGTATAAAGACTTCAGATAAAGAACTTTAAAGTGGTGACATTAGAGAGGAGGGCTGAGCTTAAAGCACGCAATGAGGAGCAGTGCCCCAGTGGTATTTTGCAATACAATGTTCAGGGAAACTCTGCAGTAACAAAATGGTGTAAAAGACTACTAGACTAGGTCAGGAGACTTTGGTTCTAACTCCAGCAAGACCACAATATTTCCTCTGTGACTTTGCCTAAGTTGCTTTCTGTCTCGGAAATGATAGCTCACTATCTGTGAAATTAGGGGTTTGAGCTATAATGGTTAAGGTTCTGTCCTTCAAGACTCTTTTCTACTCCTTGCTACTGTAAGATAGTAAGACTCACAGTAACAAGTTTTTAGAATCCCCAGCTCAGAGTACAACCATCTCTCATTTCCTATGCCTCTCTCTATGGACAGGTGCAGACAAACGGCAATACAGCCCATATCTTTCTGCCCATCACATGTGCTCCATGTGGACCAACCAAGACAGGAATGGATTCACTTTTCTTGGTCAGATGATTTGTGAGTTAAGAACTCATATTTGGATCCAAGTGAGGTAGGCAGAGCCATTTACTACCTGTGTGACCTGGGTAGCTGGTTTCAGCTCTCAAAGACTCTATTTGCCTATCCATAGAATGGGGATGACAATCATCATGTCTCAGAGTTTTCATGTGCCTGGAATACAATAAATACAGAAAGATAACTTTCTTGTTATGTGCTAAGATGCTGGACTTATCTACCCGGGTTTGAATCCCACATGTACCACTTATCATCCCTGTGTCCTTGGTCAGCTTACTTAACTTGTCCTGAATTTCACTTCCCAATCTGTAAAATGGACATGATCATCACAGTGGTGTGCATCAGATGCAATAACCCATGTAAGCACGTAGAACAGTCCCTGGTGCTTGTTGGAACTTGGGAAAAGTTAACCATTATTATTGATAGGTGGTAGGTAATACCTTTTAGATCAGAGTCCACCCTATACATCAAAGTGCAAACACTGAGCAGGAAACCATTATTGAGAACACTATCCAAAGGATCAGAAAAATAACTAACTACTGGCTAAAGCAAACACAAATTAATTATCAAGCATTTTACTTTTCCATCCTTGATGAAAACAGAGACATTATTGCTCAGCCCTTCGGAGTTAAATCTGAAGAAATCAGACAGGAAATGCTTTCTGAAGGCCAGGCAGGGGCCCGGTGGCTCGCATCACCTCCACTCTGCTAACTGGCATGACCATGTGCCGGCGCGCAAGCCCTCACATCTGCAGGCAGAAGGCGAGTGGTAACCACATGGGACTTAGGCCTGCTGCGAGTGAGGTCATGATTCAGGGTTTTGACTCTGTCAGCCAGTGCTGACAAAGACACACTGTTTTCTCTGCCAGGACAGAATCGTATTACTGCACACACAAGTGCCTCACACCTGGGAAAGATGAAATTACACTGCGCTTAATCCTCCGAAACCAGCTCAACAAGAAGTCACTTAAACATTTAGGTTAGGAGTTGTCTCCTGGCAAAGAAAATATTGCCAGGCCACTGGGCAGTTTTCACTAATTAGAAGGGCCTGGCTTTGTCAGTTGAAATAATCTTTGATCCTTTATATTCTTTATTAATTATACCTTGAGAGGTCTAAACACAGTCTCTCTTAAATGGACACTTGGGTCTTCTGTACTCGTCCTGATTAAGGGAAGAAATCTGTCCTTCGGTGGTTACATAAGCGCATTGATTTATTTCACTAAAAATAGATGCACAGATTCATCTCTTTCAGCAAAACTGAGCCTTGCTTCGAGTAGGGCCAGTGACGACTGTTTACATGCTAGAAAGCATTCATGAATACAAACCCAGGGTTGTAACCAAAACTGTGGTGAGACAGAAGTTTCACAATCTTTATCTCTGGGTTCAAGTCAGAGAAAGCTAACATTTGGAAGGGTGATCAAACAAATCTTCCAACGAGCTCCGCTGCACACCTTTGCCCAGACACATGATCTCTCCCACCTGCCCGTCCTGCAGGAAGGCTGATTGTCCTGGCATTGCCCGAAGAGGGGGATGATGCGGTCTCCTCACCAGGCCACCTTCAGCCTGTAGCTCCAACTCATGGTGGTCAAGCTCCTCCTTCTTCACTCTCCCATAGAAAGATAATTTAGTTTGGAATTTTATGGAACACCTATTGGTTGATCTTCCTACCAAATGCAAAAAAGGCAATGGGGGCGTGCGTGTATGTGTGTGTATGGGGGGGTGGCCAACCGACATTTTAAAACTTAACAATTAAGAATCAGATAATACAAGGTAAAGCATAATAATAAAAAATGGGAAATACAGGGCAAAAACTCAGAAGGCACCAGACTTGTACAATAAAAAAATAGATCTTTATAATCCCTCTCTCCCAAGCTGCCCCATCTCCTTCCCAAGAAGCACCCAGCGTTACCAGCTTCTTTCGATTCTTACAGAAGTGTTTAATGCATATTCAAGCCTATATGTATTCATTTCCTGAAACAAACATGCACATAAAATGGCAAAAACCTAAACCATTATTCTGTACATTGCCTTTGCCACTATATCTGGGAGATTCAACCATATCAGTAAGTACAGGACAGATTTGCTCTTTCTAATGACAGCAAAGAATTCTATGGTATGATTGCGCCATGATGGACTCAACCAATTTCTTAACAAAAAGATTTAGATTTTTTCCCTCAATCGTCCGCTATCACAAATAATGTAACATACATGTCCTTGTATGTACAACACCATATCCAGGCTTGAATATGCTTGCAGAATAAATTCACAGGAGTGGAAATGTCAGGTGAAAAAAACTGCACACGTGTAGTTTTGAGAGATGCTGCCCAATTACCCTCATCAAGTTTGTGCAAATTATCCTCCTACCAACAGTGTATGAAAGCAGCTGTTTCCCAAACCCTGGCCAGGCCAGTGTGTTGCCAAACCTTTTGATCCTTGCCAGATCAACAGTGACAAATATATCTTACTCTGATTTGCCTTTGCATTTCTCTTTTAAGAAGGCAGAGTGCCTTCACAAATGTTTAGATACCTTTGCTTTAAACTCTCTGTTCATGTCCTTTGTCCTTGATGTGTTGGTCTTTTTTCCCCTTATCTTTCATTTTTTAAAATTTTTTTTAATTTTTAAGATTTATTTTTTATTTTTTTATTTTTCATTAATGTCCACACCCAACGTGGGGCTTGAACTTACAGTCCCTAGATCAAGAGTCACAGGCTCCACTGACTGAGCCAACCAGGTGTCCCTTCCCTTATTTTTTTTAAATTGACAATGTAACATTGCATTAGTTTCAGGTGTACAACATAATGCCCTGATATGTGTCTAGGTTGCGAAATGGTCACCACAATAAGTCTAGGTAACATCCGTCGCCACACGGAGTTCCCTTATTGATTTGTAAACACACTTAGTACATTAAGCAAAAGGACTGTGCCGTGCAGTGCAAATATTTCATCCTCGAGTGTTGTTTGACTTTTGACTTGGTGTCATTTCCTTCCATGCACATTGAAAATTTTTGTTCTGCATGATTGAGTTATCAAGCTCTTCTTTTGTGGTTTGGGAGGGATGGAAGTTGGGGGCGTAGCCCACCAACATTCAATGGGACCAAAGTCCAAAGTGACCAAAAGCCAAACTCCTCAAAATGACCCACACATTTATGTCTTCCCTGCTTCCCTTTCAGGTCCCATCTCTACACCTCCTCCCTGGCACATTGAATCCCAAAGCTATAAACTATCTGCATCACCCAAAATAAATCATTTTATCGGCTTGTTTGTTTTTTATGTACAGATGATGGCATAGGCTATTTCTTCTACTTGGAATATATTTCTTAATCCTGTACTCCATATTTATCTGTTGGGTGAATTCCTGTTTGATACAAAGCAATTCAAATATCATCTCCTTTGTGAGATGCCTTTTCATCTGACCTGTGCATAATTAGTGATGTAGCTTTTTCTATGAACCCTTCTGGTTCTGGTCATATGGGTTGGTTCAGACCTTAAAAACGCCAGAGTGTGGGCTCTTAAGCTAAGCTGTCTGGGTTCATATTGTGCCTCTACTACTTATTTGTAGTAAGTGTGACTGACCTTGAGCAAATTCCTTATCTGTCAAGTGCAACTGATAATAATACCCCCTAGGATTACTTTGGGAATTAAATGAGTTAATATTTGTAAAACTGTTAAAAAGCACCTGTGTTGAGAACAGTCCCCGATGCACAGAAAATGCTCATTAAGTAAAAACATATTGAGCCCATTGTTTCTCAAACAACAGACAGGAAACCTCCAGAAAGCAGCTGTGCTCGAATTTCTCCTTTCCTGTCCATCTTCCTTTCTCGACTGTGAACATCTTGAAGGAAAGGGCCGAATACTATGCTTTACTTGGGAAGTCCTTCCATGCACGATTGCTATGGAACAGTCGAGGAGAGAAGTAGAGTAGAACAAAACAAAGTCCTTGGGAACATTTCCTGTAAAGGTTTAAGTCCGTGGAAGAATATGGATTGTAGATAAAATTTGAAAGAATCCCAGAAAGGAGATATGACCCCCACAAGGGGGAGGGGGTCACTTGAGCTTCATAAGTCAGAGGCTGCTCTCATCCAACATATATACCCACGTTCATCACAATTTGGGGGCAAAAACATTTGAAAGGCATTTTCTAATTTGGCTTTCAAAATTCTTTTCTAGGGTAACTTCTTTGATTCACACTCATGATTTCTTAGCAATTGCTGGGAACCCAGGAGACATTTTAATTCAGAAAACCCAATGTGCACACAGTTTTTCATTGTAATGAGATCCGTATGAATATCAAATTCAGTAGTCAATGAAATTGACATATGCTATAATTTGTAGCAATGTCAGTAAACATTTTTAAAATTCTGATTTCACAATTTCCAGAGTTTGGAAGCATAACCTTTCTTTCTTTTTTTCCCCAGGTCTCAGATATTTTGATTGGATCTTGAAATGTCCTTGCTGCTAGCCTGGGCTTTCTGTGCACAGAGCAGCCCGGCTCGCTCAGATTCCTAGAGGCAAGTGCAATCAAGCTTTATGCTGAATATGGCAAATGTATTTTTTCTGTTGAAGCCAAGTATTTATGTGGAGGATTAGTTGGGTACATCCTTCCTAAGGGCAGCAGCTGTTCTTGTAAGTAAATGCCTGTTGCAGAAAGAATTAAAAAAATCTATTTCGATCGGGAGGTGGGGCTGCAGAGGAGACTTCACTCTTGTCCTCATCTCCCAGGGACGCCATATGCCCTCATTTCAACTCAAAGTCTATTAACACTCAACACCAGTTACAAGATTTAGGATCAAAACTACTATTTTCTGTCACAAGCAAGTTCTCACACCTTTTCCAGAGCAATGTCCCAGCCTTTTCACACGTACCTTGGACTCTTTTCTTTTTCACCCCCCAGGTCTCCCTCATGTCAGATGGCACATACCAACCACCCTTTGGACTGCCTGAAAGGTCTTATCTTTGAAGGATGAACAGGAAAAGGTAAAAATAGACCAAGCTGGAAAACATCGCTTAACCTGAACCAGGTGGTGGGAAAAGAATGCTAGAAGGGAATATCTAGCTGGATAGGAACTTCATTTTTGGCAGCCAGTGATACAAATGGCCCCATTAGAAAGGAAGAAGGATTGGTGTTTTGCACTACTGGGGGGTTCAACTTTCACATGTGGGATTGTGCAAACTTGTGGGCCTGAGAGCCATGATTACATGCCACTCATTCCCAGGGAAATGAGATGTAAAATGGTCCAGGAGAAGAGAGAGAATGTCCCACCAACTTGCCTGTACGCTACAAGCATTCCAAAACTGCTAACTGAATTCATGCTCAACTCTTGCTACACCTAAGATTTGCATAAGCCAGTCCTGGGGAGGTTTGGGGGGAAAACCAAAATTCCACCCCTGAACCCACGCCAAGCCTTCAATGACTGGAGACTGGGAAAACGGCCTTCCCCCCCGCCTTCAATTTTAATCTAGTTTCTCTTTCCCAACAGCATTTAAAGGACAAACATGTTCTGTTCTGCAGCCCTAGAACTCACTATTCATGGGTAAGTCATTACCTGCGAGGACTTTATAAGGGTTATTGGAAGCTGAGCTTTACCGTAAATGGAGTGTAATTTACACAATAAAATGCAGTCCCTTGCTTAATTACTTACCTCACCTATTGGGAGTTTTAACTTGTTTCTCAGGTCAAGGTTTTTACTTTGGGCCATAACTATGGAGTTGACATGGCCATGAAACGCTTCTGAACCCCTCCGAATAAGACTTCTTGACTACACCTAAAGAGTAACTCGCCAAAAACAATGAATGGTGTTTCACAATCTGAGTGGGTGTACTTCATCTAACTAACGTGTAAACAAAGGAGTGGTGAGTTAACAGCTCAATCCTGGGGGCGCCTTGCAAGCAAGCTCAGCTGCTGGAAATTAAGGGCAACTTCCCTCCAGTCCTGTGACACTGCAGGATGTAGGCACAGCCGGGTGGCTGGGTCTGGACCAAGGGGAGGACAAAAGCCTCCTTTCTCTCTCTGGAGCTCACCCATGTCCATATGGATGTAGTGCCAAGAGGTGGGACTCCAGAGCTTGTTCTGAATCCTCCCATGTAGTTTTTATTCCAGCCTTTTTTTTTTGTTTTCTGTTTAAAACTATTGGAGAATGACAGGTGGGCCCAGGGAGGAAAGGATCAATGTTGCACTTGCAGCTTGTCCTCTGGTTAACATCAGGGGGAGAGCCAGGAGGCCAGCGTGACTTAAGGGAGCAGAACCACCCAGGACCAATCAGACAAAGGAAAACAGAAATCTTGGAAGAAGAAAAATAATATTTGAAGGTAATAATGGAGTCACTGTAACAATAACGATTCCCGTGTCTGTAGCTCGCCCTTGCCCACACTTGCTTAAACGGGGACCTCAGACCCTGCTGCCCACCTTCCAACGTGTTCCAGGAGTCCCCTGCTGACATTCCGAGGGCATTTGTTTTCCATTCCAGCCTCTGGGTCGATGATGTCCAGTTCCCAAGATTCCCTCTATGGTTTCTGTGACAATTCTGGTGTCTGGGCTGATGCTGTCCCATGTTGCTACCAGAGCCGCTAACCTGAAAGGGGCCAGATTGGGCGCCATCTTTTCACCTTGGCCTCAAAGTATCGCAGGTCTTCCAGAGCCCCCTGTGAAAACGGCTCCTTCCATTTCTCCTGCATCCCTTCTCTCTTGAAGAATTCAGACAGGACCCCCAAGAGGTCACACTGGTCCTTGTGGGAACTGGTATCTCAGACAGACATGATTCTTTTCTCTGCCTTTCCTTACCTATTCTTCTCCCCCAGCCCTCCCTCCACTCATTTCAATATATCAGAGTGAATGCCAGTCATCTGCATTTTAATGAGTTCCCACAGAGGCCAGAGATGACCTTCTGAGAAGCAACACTTGGGTTCATTAAAAGGCAGGAGAGCCTGGTAGCTAAAGATGAGTCAGTCATACCTAGATCTGAATACAGGCTCTACTACTTACTACATCCTTCAGCAAGTGACTTAATCTCTTTGTGACCCAGTCTCCTCAGTTATCAAATGGAGCTAATAATAGAACTTAGCTCATAGGGTTGTGGTTAGAATTCCACGAGATCATTCATTGGTGTATTCCTTGTATAAATACTTTATTGAGGGCTTGCACTGTTCTGAGCCCTGTTTTAGATACTAAGAATACCACACAGAAAAAAACAAACAAACCAAAAAACCCCAAACCTCTGTCCTCATGGAGCTTAAATTCTAGTTGGGGACACAAACATTAAGCAGAAAAATAAATTCTATAAAGCACAGAGCCTGATTAGGGTATGAAGAATGACGGGGGCTATCTGAGATAGAATAGTCAGGAAAGGCCTCTCTGAAGAGGTAGCATGTGAAGAGGGTTAAGAATGTGAAATATTTAGCATAGATTGAGAATAGAGTACTCAATAAATGGGACCATTCACAATATTACTTTCCAGTTTCTTATCCTCAAGAAGCTTACGGACTATGTGCCTGAAGTGTGACAGGTAATTTCTTTTATTTTTAAAACTACATCTCTAAACAACATTAAAAACGTGTCAGCTCATTTCATGAACACAACCACTTGTATTTTAATTATTTTAGGTCATCTTCCTATTGGGTGCCACAGCAAGGTCCAGAACTGGACGTCTTGACCACTGGTCCACACTCTCCCACAAAAATCTGTCAGTGCCTGAGAGGGGTAGCAATACACTTTTCAGAATGGAGCCATTGTTGGTTTTTGTGGAATCTGGACTAAAGATGAGGAAAGAAGGAATGGGGAAGGGAGTGAGGGACATTTAGGAGACAGCTCTATCACTTAGGAGTATAATTCTGTTGGTGGCGAATAAGCCAGCATGGATGGTGTCACTGCGGTATTATCTCAAATTACTTGGGAAACTTTGAAACCTTTTATTGCAGACTTTTCCAAAGTATGTTCCTGGAAACATTTGTTCTACGGGGTTCCATGTTCAAAGTCTTTGGCAAACACTGCAGACTAAATTTCTCTCCTGGAGATTCACAAGGCATATAAACAGAGTAAACTCAAGGACTGGAGAAGGGCTTTGGTAAAGAAATACATTTTTTAAGGATTTTATTTATGTATTTGACGCAGAGAGAGAGAGAGAGAGAGCACAAGCCAGGGAGCTGCAGAGGGAGAGAGAGAGAAGAAGCCTCTCTGTTGAGGAGGGAGCCCGAAGAAGGACTTGATCCCAGGAACCTGGGATTATGACCTGAGCTGAAGGCAGAAGCTCAACTGACTGAGCCACCCAGGCACCCCTATAGTAAAGAAAGTTCTCTGGCCACAGACCCCTTTCTTTCTCATTAAGCTGCACTTTTTGAAAGGCTAAAATAAAACAAGGGCAGTGAATTTTAAACAACTTCTCCCAACTTACCCTTCTAAAATCTTAGATATAGCACAAGAGTAGGTATCAGTAAATATCAGTAAATATAGGGGCCATGATAGCTGAGGCTGAATGAAATACACATGCAACCTACATTCAAACTTATGTTTACAAAGCAGGGCTCTTGCCTCAAGTATCACAGGGACATTTGATATTATAGAAAGGTTTTGGAAGTCCTTTTGGGGGGACCTATTCTCAGAATTTAAAATTTTGGAGGTGAAGAGTAACCTTAAAGAGCATTCAAAGCCACCAGTTCTGAACCATGTTTTCAAGACACTGTGAAATTTGTTAAAATTTTAAAACTCACAGTAGTAGTATACATCGTGAACGATGTTTCAAAAAACAAACTAGAATGGTGCCAAGGTTATTTCTACCATATTACCCCCCTTTTATTGCACTGCATTCCAATATTCTCTTTCGAGTGGGAAGAAGGGGTGGAGTTAACAGCCAGACTGCTGGGAATTGCCCGTAACCTGTAGCCTCTCTTACTGGTGGGAGGGACACACCCGTGGGAGTGTGTCATGCACGTAAATCTTATCTGTTATCTGATGGCAAGAGCTTGAAAAAATGCTGAACTAACACAAACCTTACACTTTACCTACAAGAACATGGAGGCCTAGAGAGGCAGAAAACATGCCTAGACCATTCAGTCTGGAGAAAAGTCTATAGCACCAGGAGCTAGGTGTTCTATCTACTGGCCCTGAACAACTTGGTCTCTTTGGAAGAAGCTGTCTCATGTCAGGTTCCTTAGAAAGAAAGCCCGAGATGGGAAATAGAGTATTAGAGGTTTATGATTTATGTTATATGTTCCATAATATAAATAAATATAAATAGCTTGTTCACTCAATCTCCATGGGATCCTTCCGTGTCACCCAATAAATGGCCCAGTATTCCCATGTGGAATATACTGCTTCCTAAATCCAGAGAGGCCTATCAAGCACTATGCCTCTTTCTTTGTTATATAAGGTACAAAGCACAAAAACTTGACATTTACCTTAGATAGGATAATCCAACATGGGTTTGATATTATATCCAAATCATTGGATCCCTAAAAACTTCACCAGTGTAGCTAGTCCCTGAATTCTTGAAGCACTTGTATCTTGCCAAGTTATCCAAAGAATTTGTCATCCCTCCTCAGGTTTGGTTAATATGATGTCAATATAGTGGACAAAGGTGATGTTCTGTGTAATCATCAGATGGTCTATAACCCTTTGGACTACACTGGGACAGAGAGGAGGAAAATGAATGTGATCTTAAGGTAAAACTGTGAATGGATATTGTTGTTCAGCACATATTCATGTTAACTGCTTCAGATCCTCATTTCTGATGGGTATTGAAAACCACGTATTTGCCGGGAAGAGTTGAATATCATGCACATGAAGATCTGTTAATCTGCTCTAGTGAAAAGTTTTCTGAAGTACACTGTTATACCCCATGATTCAGTTTTTTAGGGGCCAGACTGGAAAATTAAATGAGAATATAATGGGGACTACCACCCCTACATCTTTTACGTCTTCAAGGGTGGCAGCAATCTGCCATTCTCCCTATAGGGCAGACTGTCTGGATATACTAAATTCACCAAAGGGTGTCATTTAGGAGACTGACACACAGTCTTTCCTACTACAATTGCCTTTACTCTACAGGTCTAAGAATAAGTATAAATATTCTGCAAATTGCTAAGAATGTCCATTCCATTTACACATTTGGGAGCTGGAAAAATGATCACTGGGTGCATTCATGGATTCAGTTTACCAGCTGTGAGACAAACCTGGGTCGGGGCTCCACTTATTGCCTGGCTTGCCTATGTCTCTACTCTAGAAGGGGTCCTGATGACATTTTGTGTTTTCTAGTATCAGGATCACCTCTGACCTTAAATTCAACACACTTGAAAGAACTGGATAGTTCTCTTTTCCTCAGTGTATAATTACTGTGTAAAGACCTACAGGTGTTTTGGGAGAAGGACCTGGTGAATCGCTACAGGACATACTTGTTATGTACTTGTCACATGGGGACCCAACTCCCTACCTTCTCACATGGGGACCCAACTTCTTTTGTAATCAGTGGGTTCTGGATTTTAGAATTGACTGAATTCTGGAGCCTAGGCAAGAAGGTTTTCTTTTGGAAGGTTTGACCTTGGGCTTCTGTTCAGCCATTCTTTTTTTTTTTTTTTTTTAATTTTTAAAAAAGATTTTATTTATTTATTTGACAGACAGAGATCACAAGTAGGCAGAGCAGCAGGCAGAGAGAGAGAGAGAGGGAAGCAGGCTTCCCGCCAAACAGAGAGCCCGACACAGGCCTCAATCCCAGGACCCTGAGACCATGACCTGAGCCAAAGGCACTGAGCCACCCAGGTGCCCCTCTTCATCCATTCTTGATCTCTTTTGACTTCATGTGTTAAGTAAATGTTCTTATTGTCTATCTATCTTGGCTCTAGGGACAACATGACCTATTAGCCTCCTTCACAGATAACTTCAGGTCAACCTTCCTGGTTGCTGATGTTGCTGCCCATGGCAGGAATTACATTCACCCTGGCTTCTGAAAGTTAAGAGTTACCATCTAACCTCTGCTTTTCTGGGATACCATTATTATTGTTGATGCTAGGGGACCTGCTTCTGGAACAGCTTCTTCTATTATCATCCCCAGCCTAAAGAGAGCAGCTTCTACACAGATTCTCAGTAGTACTGGTAACTTCCCTCAACCCCTCCCAATGCATTCCTTTTCATGTTGGTAAAAAAAGGAACAAAGTCAGCTTTGAGATTTTCTGTCCCATGTAGTTGACCTAGTCTAGCAGGCTTAGTTCTCGGAGACTTTTCCTCTCTTCCCCAAAGTTTACCAGGCAGTCTGGTCTCTCTATGTCATTTAATATGCCCTATCACTTATTCTAAGATACTAACAACTCCCACAGCCATATATTAGACATACCTCCTGAGGCCGTTAACCCATATTAGCAAACATTCCCTTATGCTCCTACCTCCCAGCATCCTCTGAGAGAAGACTTCATATTAGCAGACAACCAAAAAATTGTTTGGCTCCACCTTGGTGAATAAGCTTAGTAAGCAGTATATAGTGTTGTGGGTTCAAAAGAAACAACAATAACTTTTTTTAAGTGATAATAACAGAATTTCCTCTTTCCTCTGTGCCTTATAATGACTTGCATGCACTGGGACATAAGGGAGTTCCAGATATTTTTTTTACCCAGTGTTATTATTATCAGATCAAGTCTCTAAGCGATAGCTCTGATATTGGCAACATTCACTTTAAGACATAAGCTCAGGAATGTGTGAATAAAAAATCAGGTTCATCTCGTTAGATAAAACAAGATCATCAAAAAAGAACAGTTGATACTAGAATAAATTTAAATGGCCAAAACAGATTTTAAATAATGTTCGGCTTCCCTCGAGATTAAAGCAAGGGGCTCTCTTTCCTCTGCCTATCATGTTTGCAAAAATATTAGTGAGGACGGTAAGGTGAGGATGGAAAGTGAGGACGGTAGTCTTCAAGTTTGGGGGGTGGACTTGTGAATGGGTATAGACTCTTTGAACATAATTTGGCAATATGTTTCAAAACTGAAAAGTTCTCTCCCCCCAACCCAATAGGTTCACTTCCAAGAATGGATTACAAGAAAATAATCAAGGATCCCAACAAACCTATGTGTTCAGCAGTACTCATCTAGTATTATTTCATGTCAGCGAACAATTGAAATCTTAAATATTAAAAATATTATAAAATGAGTACATAAAGCCTGGAACATTTGGACGATGAAATATTGTGTTGTAGGATTACCTAGGTTTAGATTCCAATTCCAGTTCTGTCTTTCCCTAACTATATAACCCCGGGTGAGTTAATTAACATTAATTAATTTTCTTAAAAAGGAAATTATCATAGTTCCTATCACAAAGGGTTGCTATGTGCAGCACTTAGAATGGGGCCTGGCTCACGGCACTGCTTATTATTGTTTAGGAGAGAAAACATGAAGATATATTAATGTCTTACATAAATATTAATATGTAATATATTAATTAATTGAAAATGAAGGATACAAAATAAACCTACAATGTGATGCCAATTTTTTTATCATTAGCCATATTCACAGGACTAAGACTGGGAAAAAGTAACCATTAAACCAAAAACATTTTGCGTTCGGGAGTCCTTTATGCTCTTAGAAATTATTAAGGATCACAGACAGCTTTTGTTCATGTGAGTTCTACTTATAGGTGGTTATTATATTCAAAATTAACATGAGAAAATGGAAAGACGTAGTTCTGTGCCAGCACAGGAGCTGTTAGAGTAAGGATATCGTCACATATTACAAACCTTCTGGAAAACTCTGCTGTACACTCATGAGAAAGTAAGAGTAAAGCAAACAAATAATGGTTTGGAATAATTATGAAAAGAATTCAGACTCTGTAGACCCCTTAAGAGAGTCTCAGAGACCCCCTCCAGGGGGTCACACTTTGAGAATGTTACACTAACCCATTAACTATGAGTATAAATCATTTATATATACACATATATATTTTTAAAATTTTTATTTAATTATTTGACAGAGGGAGAGAGAGATCACAAGTAGGCAGAGAGACAGACAGAGAGAGGGGAAAGCAAGCTCCTGCTGAGCAGAGGGCCCAATGAAGGGCTGGATCCCAGAACCCTGAGATCATGACTTGAGCCGAAAGCAGAGGCTTAACCCACTGAGCCACCCAGGTGCCCCATTTATATATTTTTTAATGGTCTTCTGTATTTTTCAACCTCTTTATCATAAACATATATGAATTTATAATTACAAAATGTAGAACAATTTAAAAATATATTTCTTACAGTCATACCACAGGAACACACATTCAGTTGGATCCGAGTTTCTTCTACCTGAATGGGAGTCCTGGATTTTCCAGAGCTCTGAGATGATTCTTTGAGATGTTCCAAGAATGTAGGAACTGGTAGTTCTATGCAGTTGACATTATTTTGGGTGCTTTTCACAGATAGACCATCACCTAAAGAGAATGCTTTAGAAACTCTCAGGAGGAAGTTAGATCAGAACGGAGGACTAGTGAATGGCTTCTTTCTTTCTGACATGCTTATGGACAGAGTAGAGGTCTTGCTCCTCATAAACAGTCTAGTCTCGGAGCCAAGAAGCCTGTTCTGGATGTCTTCACACATAGCGATCACGTGGTCTCAATGATGGCGGCTGGCCCTGGGTGCTCAACACCGAGCACAGCATGTGACACACAGTAGGCGTTCAGTCTTTGCTAAATGAATCGTTGTGTGAGCAAGAGCAGCCTACAGTCAACCGACAAGCTGTCAAGGGCTGTTGTAATAATCGTTTCCATGTCAAGTGCTGTCCATGTATGGTCCCAGTCTCAACCTCCAGCAACTCTCTGAGGTGGGACTTTTATCATCTCTGCCTTCCAGACAAAAATACAGAAGCTCAGAGAGTATCGGTCACCCGCTCAGGGACACCCAGACAGGAAAGAGCTTGGTCTGAGTGCCGAGATATATTCCTAAGTCTATACAGCACCATCTTCATAAAAGGCTGGTATGGTTTCAGGGGTGCTATTTCCCACTCCAGGAAATGCTGAGGGGAAGATCACCTGAAATCCTGATATTAAAACCCCACCCTTATGGGGCATCTGGGTGGCTCAGTCATTTAAACATCTGACTCTTGATTTTGGCTCATGTCACCATCTCAGGGTTGTGGGACTGAGCCTATGTCGGACTCTACACTCAGCGAGGAGTCTATTTCCCCCCCACTTCCCCTCCCCCTTACTCATGCTCGCTCTCTCAAATAAATAAATAAAATCTAAATAAATATGAAGAATAAAACTCCACTCTTAGAAACCCTTGTCTCTGATTGAAACCTGTGAGCTGCAGCTTTCTGAGTATAGGTTATGTGTGTGGGGACCAGGGATTGGCAGAAGGGTGGAAGAAGGAGCCTGAAGTAAGTTGAAAAGAGGAGCTGGAGAGGTTGGGACCCAATCATAGATGTGGGGAAGTCACAGAAACTTGAAGCTGGAGGAATTGAAGACCCACACAACCACCCCCTTCCCAGGTTTCCTGGCAACTGAAATCTGGGCCAACAGGGGGAGAATCTCTCTTAACAGGCTGAGCTGACTCCAGAGCTGCCTAGAAACCGTGTTTGAAGAGAATGGAGGATGCAAATGGGCTTGGCCTTCCTTTAGAGGTCAAAGTCCCTGCAAAGATCTCACTCATTCCAGATGGCAGCTTTCGTCCACCCAACATCTCAGCAGAACCTCAAGCAGAACAACACCCATTTGGCTTTCAATGAACTCAAGCAAGTTGGAGTCTGAGGAACATGGCAAAAGGGTCTCCTGGGAAGGACCATTCTCCATAAAGAACTAAGGACGGTGTGGAAGAGGTAGAAGTGGGAGCCAAGCCAAGGCAGGTGAAAAAGTCAAGAAGGAAAGAAGAATGTGATTGGCAAATTAGCTGAGTGACTGGAAAGGTTTTTTTCAGGTTCTATAGATGGAGAACACATTAATTTGGTGAAAAATATTTTCTGAGCGTGTATTAGAATGCTACACTAAAGCCAGTACTTAGGGGCACCTGGGTGGCTCAGTGGGTTAAAGCCTCTGCCTTCAGCTCAGGTCATGATCCCAGGGCCTGGGATAGAGCCCCTCGTCGGGCTCTCTGCTCAGCGGGGAGCCTGCTTCCTCCTCTCTCTCTGCCTGCTTCTCTGCCTACTTGTGATCTCTGTCAAATAAATAAATAAAATCTTAAAAAAAAAATAAAGCCAGTACTTATAGAGTATATGCTTGGTTATTTTGGCCCTACTTCCTGTCCTTTGTATATGCCATGTCCTCTGTCTGGAATGCTTTTCCACTCTTGCCACTTATATCAAATTCACTCTTTAAGACCAAGTTCAGAAATTGTCCCCTCCAGGCAGCCTCTTATGATTCATTCCACCCTCCCATCCTTAAATGCCCAGCCAGGGAAGGATTATGCTACTGGATGGCCATAATATCCTATGCTGGGTAGTCATAATATTTGCTCTTGATGAACTAAGTCAAAATAATTTGCATCTGTGACTATTTCTCCCTGGCTAATCTGATGTTTCTTGAAGGGCTGTGTCTCATTCATTTTTTGTTCCCCCATGCCTGGCACTTAGTAGAGGCTCAATAATTCTTTTTCAGTAAATTTTGTTGATTCTCCACTCTCCCCACCCCACACCATTGGCTAATCTTACACAGGTGAGAGGCAACTCTTATAGCACAAAGAACAAAGTCTGGGAATCAGAACAAAATTCTAGTCCTGGCCCCACCACTTTCAAGATCTCTACCCTTCTGGGAGTTACTCAACCTCTCTGAGTGTCAAAGGTCACACAAGAGTTGGCGGGACTAGGCTGTTGTCTGGGCCTTGATAAGGAACAAAGTCTATTTATTGATCCTGGAGAATCCACAGTGCTATGTTCAACTCTGAGCTGCAATCCTTAGTGGTCCCTGAAGGGGGCAGTGGGGAGCCTGTCGTGGAACATAGCTGAGAACCCACCCTGTCTTTCTGGGCCAGGCACATACCAGGGCAGGCTCATGAAAGGGGGCTTCTGTCAGAAGGACCTCGAGGTGGAGAAGACCCTGAGATGGCTTTGCAGGACAACAGGAGTGGCTAAAGGAGGCAGTTCCTATGCAGCTGGCATATCCACGTCTGAGGAATTCTGACAGAGGCTGGCCTCTGGGGTCTGGTTTCCCTCACCCCTCCTCTTGGAGCATGGCCATCCTAAGGTTTTCTACCTCCAGCCAGGGAAAATGATCACAACACTAAAAACCTAATGATAAAGCCTGGCTGGACAATCAGACTTAAAGGCGAGACTTAAAGGAAGGGGAAAGGTGGAATGAGGAAGAGAATAGACAGGTTTAAGGCATCTAGGACCCTCGAGGGCTGTATGATTAAGAGACAGCCCAGAAGACAGTGGTTCCCTAAAGCACCAGGAGAGAAGCCCTTCAACAGGTGGCTCAGTCAGAATCCATTCCAGATTTCAATCCAAATGTGAACTCTGAGGGACCACAGTGGGCAACTTCAGGCCAAAGGAGAGAATAGTTCTATATGTCCTTCTGGATTCATCATTAGTTATCAGTGAAGCACCTTGGATACTGGGCTGTGCCTTCCTGCCCTTCCAATGTTATGAGCAAAGTCAGGACTATTGGTAAATATGGTTAATTGTCCTCTTAGAAGGGATATTTCTTTTTCCCCTTCTTCCTAAGCAATAGACTCCCTGCCACATTTCAGTTGAACATGCAGCTACCTGGAATAAAGACTACATTTCCCAGCCTCACATGAAGCTAAGCTTGACCATGAGACTAAGTTCTGGCCCAAAGGACAGATGCAGAAGCAAGCATCCAACTACCATGAAATGTTCTGTAAGGCAGAGGGGGTGTCCTTCTTCCAACCAACTTGGAATGCAGATGTGATGGCAAGGGCTAGAGCAGTTACAGTGGAGCCATGAGGTAGGATCTTTGTGTTGAAGATAACAGAGCAGTAACCTAGAATTCTTGGTCTTTGAAGACTGTGGATTTGCCACTCTAGCTGACAATGCATACCACAAAAGGGAAATAAACTTCTACCTCTTACTTCAGGTCTTTTGCTACATTCAAGTCTAATCTTAACTGATACAAGGGGCCCCCCAATAGTTTAAAAAAAACAGTCCTCTATTTCCCGGGGGGGAAAAATACCATTCAGGTTAATGAAAGTGAGTAACATCTCTTGAGTGCTTACTATGTCTGACACTGTCTTAAGCACTTTACATGCATTAGTTCATTTAATCCTCACAATAATTCCATGAAGTAAGTGTCATATTGTTCTTAGTTTATAGATGAAGAAACAGGAATGAGGCAAATTAACTAGCTTGCTCAAGTTCACATGGTGAGCAACAGAACTGGTATCTGAACCCCAAGAGCCAGTTGCAAACCCAGGCTCTTAATCATTGTGTTAATTAAAATTTAATCATATCAGAAATCCATATCAAAGCAATTTTGGTTGTTCCCTGTCCTGCTTAAGAGTCCCCTAGCCTTGGTGCTCATAACCCCATTTGCTTCCTCTTTGTGACATTTATCACACCTGTGACAACTTGTTTCTTGACTATCTTCTCAGTAGACTGACCGTCAATGAAGTCAAGTTCTGTGTCCATCCTATTCATTATCGTATACTTGATACCTAATTGTTTCTGGTATTCAGTAAGTGCTCAACAAGCATTTGTTTATTGGGAAGGAAAAAGGGAACGTTAGAGCGGGGAGAGAGAGGGAGATAGAGGGAGAGGAACAGGGAGAGAGGAGAGAGAAGGAGAGAGGGTAGAGACGGGTAAGGATGGAAAAGGAAGAAGGGAAGGGTGAGGATGATGGAGGGGACGTATGGGAGGAAGGGGAAATTGGAGTGGGAGGGAGAGGCTTGATCAGAGCCCATCAGCCCCCCGTCCCCCACCCCCAACTCCCAGGAGTATTCACCAGCTGAGCCCTTTCTGATCTATTTCAGTCCAGCAGTTCCCAGGGCTGCCTTGAACCTGGTGAGTCCTCCATGGGGAGTACAGAAGTAGGATGTATTCATTGGTTCATCGATAGATACAACAGGACTTGGTATGCATCAAACTACTTGCTCTGCTTGGGGGATACTAAGGTGAGTGAGAACAGACAATGTCCCTGACCTTGTGCAGCTTAGACCACAGGCATGAACATAATCAAACAGGAGCACAGAAAAATAACGAACAACTAGGATAAGTACTCTAAAGAAATAAGGGCATCTGCTGGAAATGGCAGAGTCTGGCACATACCTGGTGTTGAGTTGGGGGGTGACGATGGTAACCAAGTTCCATCGGGATGGCTTCCCTGGGGGAGGAAATGATGCTTGAGCTACAGCTGGTGGGTCTGGTGAACTGGGGCAGTGTTTGTCAACCTCAGTACTATTGGCATTTGGTGCCAGTTAATTCTTTGTCTCAGTGTGGGGCTGGAGAGGGAGGGGCTGTACTAGGCACTATACCATCTTCAGCAGCAGCCTTGCCCTCTACCCACTAGATGCTAATAACCCCACCCCAATGGCACAGCTGGGACAATCCAAGCATCTCCAGTCATTGCCAGATGTCTCCGGAGGGGCCAAATCACCCCCACTTGAGATCCACTGGAATGACGGGAAGAGGCCAGGTGTCTGGGAATGGAAAAGAGGAGGAAGGTGAAAGGAGCCACGTCTGCAAAGGTCCAGGGTGGGAGAAGAGGGCAGTTAGAGGGGCTGCCCATGAACTCGGAGAGGCAGGCAGGTCCGGACCCTGTAGGCTGAGAAAGAAGGAAATGAATGGTCTTCTGCCCAGTAAAGAAAACATGCAGAGAGAGGGTGGGAGCCTGCAGAGTTCGTGACAAGATCTCTTGCCTCTAATCATTGGGATCCCGAAAGAAAGAAGCCTCCAGAAATCCGGAGCCCTGAGACAAAATTAATGGAGCTGGGTTAGCACATGCAGTCCATCCACCCGGCTCCCCGGGCTGACGAGGGGATGACAGATGAACCCAAGTAGGGCATGATGATGTGCCAAGGGCTCCATTTAATAAATCAGCTGACACTCCCCTGCATTTGCATTGCTAATGGTCATACCTACACCCCAGGCGTTGCTGCACAAACTTGTCTGCGGCCTCCCCATCTGGGACTTCCCAAGAGAGTTGGCAAAGGGTGGCTGTGTGCTGGGAGGTCAGGTCTGAAACGCATTTTAAAATCAGCCTGGGGCTGGAAGGTGGGGGAAACTGTCCAAGAAGTTCTGACCACAGACAGGCAGGCTCAGTGTCCTAGAGGGCACCTCAAAACTGAGTCACAGGGCCCCTGAAGCAGAACCGCTCTGGAATGGGACACCAGGGCATTCCAGCTCCCAGATGCATCCTTAGTTCTGGTCACTGAGCAACGAGAAATTCTACCAGGAATTCATCTGCTAGCTAGCAGTGACCTCCAGTAAGTCCAAGTTAAGTGCTTTGGATCTCAGATCTCCAACACATGTTGAAATTTTTCTTTTTCTTTGTTTGGGGGTGGGGTGGGGTGGGTGGAATGGGGGCAGAGAATGCTGACTATCAGAATCATCTAGGAGCCTTTTCCGTATTTTAATATTGGGGAACTCCATGCCCCAACTACCCTTAAGATTACCACGAGCTCTCAGGGGAGTGTGTCCTTCAGGATCTGTGCCACACATTTTTCCTCCTGAGGCAGATTCCAGGACAGTTTGATATGACACTTCCCCTAATCCTGCCTTTATTTAAAATGTTGGTATAGTGGCGCCTGGGTGGCTCAATCATTAAGTGTCTGCCTTCGGCTCAGGTCATGATCCCATGGTCCTAGGATCAAGTCCTGCATCCTGTTCCTTGCTCTGCGGGAAGCCTGCTTCTCTTTCTCCCACTCCCCCTGCTTGTGTTCCCTCTCTCGCTGTGTCTCTCTCTCTGACATAAAGAAATAAAAATCTTAATAAAATAAACTAAAATGTTGGTATGTTTTCCTTTTGGACTCTTTTTTTGCATTAATTTTTATTTTGTTAAATATCACATTAGAATATTATCTTCATGACCTAGGTTTTTAGTGCCCCTTAAATTATTATATTATATTTTAAATTGTGGAAGAACAGGCATAACATAAAATTTACTGTCTTAAGTATTGGGAGGTGTAAGTGTAAAAGCTTCCATGTAGAGTTGAGAGACATTAGGTGCATTCACCCTCTTGTGGAGACAGCAGTACCAACCATTTCCAGAGGTCTTCATCTTCACACCCTGAAACACTATATACCCATCAAACAGCAATGCCCCATCTCCTCCTCCGAGCCCCTGGCAGCCAGCATTCTACTTCCTGCCTTTATAAATGTGACAGTTCTAGGTACCTTATGTAAGTGGAATCCTCTAGTATTTCTGTTTGTGACTGGCTTATTTCACTCAACATGATGTCTTCAAGGTTCCTCCATGTTGTAGCCTGTGTGAGCCTTCTTGCCTTCTTCTAGCCAAACAATTCTCCACTGTGTGCGTGAACACCACATCTGCTTTGCCGTGTATCCAGTCGTAGGGACTGGGGTTGCAGCTACCTTTCAGCTTTTCTAGAACAATGCTGCTATAAACATGGGTGCGAATATCTGCTTGAAATCCTCCTTTCGATCTTCTTCGGTAGACACCCAGAAGAGAAGTTGCTGGATCGTGTGCTAATCCTAGCATTCATTTCTCAAGAAGCTGTCACACTGTTTTCCACAATGGCTGCACCACCTTACATTCCCACCCACAGTGCACAAGGGTTCCAACTTCTCCTCATCCTTGCAGACACTTGTTCCTTTCTTTTTCGTTTATTTTTTAAAGGTTTTATTTATTTATTTGAAAGAGAGAGAATGAGCAAGTGGAGAGGCAGAGGAAGAAGCAGACCACACCCCCCCCCCCCCCGAGTAGGGGAGACCCACACGAGACTCCATCCCAGGATGCTTATTAGGATCATGACCTGAACTGAAAGCAGACGCCTCCCTGACTGAGCCATCCCAGCGTCCCTCTTTTTTCTTCTTTGTTAAGTAGTAGCCATCCTAATGGGTATGAGGTAGAAGATCTCCTTCAATTTAGTAAGGAGGAGGTGTCTCATTCATCTCCCTACAGTCCCGCCCTGCCCCCTGGTCACAGGTTGACACTAGTGAGCCTCTGATCTTGACGGGCGTGTTTTACAATCCCACAGGGGGTCTGGCAAGGAGAGAAATGCTGTGTGCCGGCTTAGAAGCCTGGCTCCACCACATGGTAGCTGTGTGACCTTGGGCAAGATATTTAACCTGCCTGGGCCTTAGATTTCTCATGGATAAAAGGAGGCCAGCAATTTTTATTGCCACAGGATAATTCTGATAGAATTGTCACAAGGATCTATGAAGCGCGTAGATACAGTAAGCCCGTATGTGAATGAGCGATAGCTACTATAATCCTAGATCTCACCTATGGAGGTAGCTGTTTTTTTTTAAATAAACTTATCATTTTGGAATAATTTTAATTTACTGAAAAAGTCGCAGATAGGACAGAGAGTTCCCATGTACCCTGGACCCAACTCCTCTGATAGTAACGTCTTACACAATCCCAGTAGGCTTGCCAACCAAGAAATTAACATTGGTGCATTACTCTTAGCTAAACTACAGACCTTATTTGCATTCCACTGTTTTTTCCACAAATGTCTGTTTTCTGTCCCAGGATCCAAGCCAGGATACAACATTGCATTAAAGGTGTAGTTATTCATATTTGCTTAGTTTACTTTGTTCCTGTGTCTGCTTTTTTGTCCAAAAGGTGTTCTCTAATGCTGGAATTTGAATGTCTTTAGAGGGGGGCCTGGTTCACCTTGCTGCCACAGTGGGTCACCACTCTCTAATGTCAAGTCCCTGCGTGGGGCGTCCTTGATTACCAGCCCGCCCCGGACTCGAGAGTGTGTAACCTCTGGTCCGGGCCCTTCCCTTCTGAGAGACTGTAATTTGATGATTAATTCTCCTGGATCTCCAAAGATCTTCTACGAGAATTCAAATACAGTCGGGTAGCTGGTCCGAGTAAGGAAACTCACAGATAAACATTGTAGCAGTAATTAGTTGAGAGGGAGCAAGGCCTCCCGGGAATAGTCACTGAAAGTGCACTGGGAAGCCAGAAGGTGATGGGCATTGGAGATGCACCTCCAAGGGCTGGCTGCCCAGGTACTGATGCTAGACTTAGGCATCTTATGCCTTGAGCGCAGGTGGGAGGGGGTGGCCCTGCCTGAGAGAGGCCCTGACTCTTCCAGCTCAGCTCTGGGACCGCCCTCCCACCCCGAGCTCCCTGGTATCACGGGTCTGTGAGCCCAGTCGAGCCCACCACACTGCTCTTCTTAGGCCATTCCCCTGGCTCTGCCTTCTCCCCTTTCAGAATGGAGGTAACTCAGGTCCTCGGCAGTGGGTGGAAAGAAGAGCTAGAAAAAACTCAGCCACCCAGAACAATTTAGGAAGGACCTTGTCTTTGCCCAGGGCAAGACAAAGTGCGAAGCAGGGATTTGAAAGTGAGGAGCTGACATCTCAATCCGGTAGCAGCAGTATTTTCAGTCTTGTTTTTGACTCAGAAATAGACCAAAAGCTACGAGCAATCACCTACCTTGTTTTCTTTTCTCCATCTTTACCTGTTGGATATGCACACCCAGAATCTCACACAAGAGTCGCGGGTCTGGTATCTGGACATTTAGAGACGTGTACTGATTGACTGAACACAAAAAGATAACAGGGTCGGTTATTAAAAAATAAAATAAGTGAGAATTGTTTTCCCAACTTAAATCTTTGAGCAAATCCCCTTGCTTATGGGGAGAGCTTACAAGATGCTTCCAGTTTCAGCCACACTCTCTCCCCGCTGCCCTCACCCTAGGGCCCGTCTTGGAGCTGCGGCGTCACTGGGTAACAGAATGGGCCAGACAGGTCTCATTTTGAGTGCCAGCTCTGTCACTAACTCACTGTGTGACCTTAGGCAAGTTACTCAACCTTTCTGTGCCTCAGCTTCCCCTGTGGAGTGAAGAGAATCATGGCACCTGCCTCCTGGCTTTGTTTTGAAGTTAAATGAAAGGCAGAGAAAGCAGAGCACACCCAGTGCTGGTGTGTCATCGGTGCCCCAAACGTTTAGCTCTTCTCACGTAGAATGCTCAGGGAAAGGTAGCAGCCCGATCACCCAGAAAGCTGCCAGCTTTAAGGCAGGGAGAGAGAACAGGTAGGCGTGAGCAGAGAGCTGCTGTAAATGGAGGACATTGCAGGCACTTGGACCACTAAAGGGCTTGCATACATAGCAGCTCCGTATTTCTGACGGGGGCCCTGCAAATGTCTCCATTTGCCAAATGAGGAAAGTTCAGCGCAGAGAGTCCACACGATGCGTCAGCGGTCACACAGCAGAAGAGACATCTAACTGGCCTGGAAATAGTGGGGTGGTTAAGAGTAAGAACCTTGCATCTGGTACTACTGACCCCTGCTTCCCTACCCCCGCTCCTGTATCTGGCAACATGATCTGTTTCCATGAGTTGGGGTTTTTTAGATTCCACATGTGAGATTATTCAGTATTTGTCTTTAGGATTTCCTTCCTTTATATGGCTGAGTAATATTCCATTATATTCCAATACTCCTTTCTATTATAGATCATGTTTTCTTTTTTAAAAAACTTAATTTATTTGACAGAGAGAGAAGCAGCAGAGGGAGAGGGAGAAGCAGACTCCCCACTGAGCCCGGAGCCCAATGTGAGACTCGATTCCAGGACCCTGGGATCATGACCTGAGCCAAAGGCAGAGGCTTAACCAACTGAGCCACCCAGGTGCCCCAAGATATCACATTTCCTTTATCCATTCACATTCATGGATGGACATTTTGGGTGTTTCCATGGCTCGTCTCTGGCAAACAATGCTGCAGTGAACATGGGGGTGCGGCTGTCTCTTCGTTGCATGGCACGGTGATGACAGTTAACAATAGGTATTGGATATTTGAAAACTGCTAAGTGAGTAGACTTTTAATTAAGAGTTTTCACCACACACACACCCACACACAGATGTAACTGTGCTCAGTGAGGGATGCCAACTGACCCTACTGTGGTGCTCATTTCCCAATATACACACATATGTCTGTGCGTGTTTGGGCAGGGCATATATATACCTGCATCCAACCGTCCCATCGTGCACCTTAAACTTGTACAATGCTACCTGTCAATCACACCTCAGAAAAGCTGAGGGGGAAAAGAGTATGAACCCTGTGCTCAAACCCTTCCTGTCTGCCACCTCAGACCGGTTATGTGAGGGGGGGTGGGGTGTCTGGTAAGTTCTGTGTCTCAGTTACCTTGTATGTAAAGTGGGGGTAATGACAGCACCCCGAAGGGTTATGGTGAAGACCCAGTGAGGAAGTCTCTAAATACGTGGGGAAAAAACCTTGAAAACTCTAACCTCCCGTTCTTTGAACACAGAACGAATTGAAAGAAACGCCCTTCCCCTCCCCCCATTTTACAGACAAGAAAACTAAGCCCAGAGAAATGGGAGGGTTTTGGCTTCTGCTTAGGAAATGAAGTGAGGGAAAATAAAATCCAGGAGATTAAAAAAATAAAGCCCCTGCAATAAAAACACAAAGAGACAAAAGAGCGGGGCCGGACCCAAAAGGAGCTAGACAGAGCATCACAAAAATGTGCAGGCTGAGAAGGTTAGCAAAACAGTGAGCTCACTTCTGACAGCTAACCGGAAAGAACAAGCCAGGCTGTCAGACACCTGGGAGGCCTGGCCCGGCCGCCCGCCAGCGTGCCCGTGGCAGCCTCGCCCTGGGCGCCGCCATGTTGCTCCATGTCCCTTCCCCTCCACAACCCCTGCTCGGCCATGTCTGGGGGACGTCCTCGTGGACCCCCTTGAGAAGACTGATTCTGAGTTCCCTTCTCTCCAGCTGCCTTCCTGTTGGCCGCAGTCGGCCTCTGTTCCCAGGCTCAGTCACACCGCCCCAGTGCAGACTGACAAAATCGCCTTTGATAGGCAAAGCGTTCACAAAGAGCTGGCTTCAAAGAGAACACCTTCCTTGAAAGCTGGGGGCTGGGGAATCGGCATAGATTGTACCATGTTCTAGATCCTTCCAGAAACATGGCTTCTCTTCTCCAGGCATCCAGGCATCCTTGTACACCGTGACTTAGGTTTGACACACACGTACACACACACAGAAGCTAGAAGTCAGATGGTGGCAGAATAGCACAGGAAAGGCGCAGGGGCAGGGGAAGCTGCAGGGATGGGTGTGGGAAGGGCTCCATGGTCTGTGAGCTCTCACCTCTTCAAATACTTGCCCTCCTTCCTGAAACAGGGTGTATGTGTCTCTACCCTACACATTACCCTCCCCTTCCCTGCCCACGAACGGTGTGGTGCCAGGTCCCTCACCCCTGCCCCTCCTGTGAAGAGGAGGCCACCACATTCTCCCTTCTTCCCTGTGTATCTGGGTGTAGCTGGCAGGCTGTCTGGTCTCCTGTCGCCCTCTCCTGCAGGTGTCCTCTGAGTGGCCTCAGGTGGGGGCCGAGACTCCAGAGGCCTGTGGGCAAAATGGGCAGCTTCTCCCTGCTGGCAGTGGAGCCCAGCTCCCGCTAACCTTGGCAGGTCCCAAACCAGATTTTCCCAGCCAGCCCTCAGTTTGTATGACTTCCTCACACCCCACAAGGGCAATTCATTAAATGGGCCATTCCGTGTGATGGGATCTTTAGGCTTTGCTGGAATGTTGCATATAGATAAATACACACAGCAGAAAGATAGGCTTTTCTGTAAAACTGTAACCGACTTGGGCTTCTGAAAATACAATCCTTTCCCATCACAGACAAATGGAGCACACAGCGGAGACAGGACAGTGGGATAGATTGAGAAGTGCAATCATCTTTTGAAGAAAAACTTGGGAGATCTGTTTTATTTTTTTCTAGTTTAAAAATTAAATGATGCAGTATGCAGTAAAATATGCCTTTTTTAATGTGCAGTCTTGTGAGTTTTGACTCATGCCTACGTGCATGGGACAAATAAAACACACGACCATTCCATAGCCCCCAAAAGTTCCCTCCTACTCCTGTAATGGATTGAATTGTGTCCCTGCAGAATTTCTATGGTGAACTGCTATCCCCCACCACCTCAGACTGTGACCTTATTGGGAAATTGAGTATTTATAGAGGTAATCAAGTTCAAATGAGGTCATTAATGTGGGCCCTAATCCAAAAGGACTGGTGTCCTTACAAAAAGGGGAAACATGCAGATACACACACCCAGAGAATGCCACCGCCATCCACAAGCCAGAGAGAGGCCTGGAACAGTCTTTCCCTCTCAGTCCTCAGAAGGAACAGCCCTGCCAACACCTGACTGCAGACTTCCAGCCTCTAGACCCTCAAGACAATAAATTGCTGTTGTTTAAGTCGCTCTGTTGGTGGCACTTTGTTATGGAGGCCCTAGCAATGAACACGGCCACTTTCCAGTCACCTCTCCACACCCCAGTCTCTGGTGATCAGCAATCTCATTTTCATGCCTATAGTTCTGCTCCTTACAGAAGGTCTGTGAGTGTTGTATTGAAATCGTTGCCTAACCCAATGTCACAGAGATTTTCAGAATCCATGCTTTTCATCTGACTGAGCAGCTGATTCCGACCCTGGACAAGTTGTTCCATTTCTCAGCCTTGGTTTACCTCGCTGTGAAATGTGGAGATTGAAGTGATAAGTATTTTTCAAACTTTCTGAAAGCAAAACAGCTGGCATTCTGCATGGGACCCCAGCATATAAAATGGATACATTTTATGTTTCCGGGGCCAGCCCTTCTGGAATCTCTTAAGCAATGCTTCCTCGCCTTTCCCGTGTTCACCAGTCACCCAAGGGCCTCGTGAAAACGGACATTCGGATTCCTAGCTCTGAGATGAAGTTGAAATTCTTCAGCTCCCACAAGTTCCATGTGACGTGGGTGCTGCTGGTCCAGGGAGCTCATGTGGAGCACCAAATCTCCAGGGTCCTCTTTAGGACAAACTGGGAAGTCCACCTCTGTCACACAAGACTGAGGATTTCTACAGTGTGTTTCTTTCTTCCAAGGGAAAGCAAAGCTCTTCCATATCAGTAATCCTCTTTCCTTCTTTTCAGTCTCTCCTATGATTACCCCCCAGTTCACTGATGGGTACACCACCATCCAGGTTTGAGCCAAGATCACTAGAACATGGCAGAATTGGGTGGAGAAGAACACTGCCAACAGCTGGGGGCTAGCAATTCAATAAAATCTGCCTCTACTTAGAACTTGTTCTGTTGCATCAGAAACTTAAACAAGCTTAAGGAGGAGGCAGAAGTGTTTTGGCTTAACCGAAAAGTCTGAAGCTGTGCTGGCCGCAGATAAAGTCAGAGTCAGGGGTTGCAATGCTATCATAAGCAACATGGCTCTGAAAGTTTTCCTTCTATACGCCTCTCAATCGGTTTCAATTCCAGTCAGGTACCTCGTGCACCGTCTTAGGAAGTCCCTAAGCTGGTCTGGGCTTCTAGTCCATCAGCTTAGCACCACTGGCAGAGACACAGCTCTGCTTCTCCAGTAGTTTCAGTAAAAGCCCTACATTTGAGTTTTGGTGGCTTATACCAGCCACATGCCTGCCCGTCCATGTAACAGTGACAGGAGCCAGTGGGACTATGGGGTGCAGACCTAAAGGATGGGGATGAAGCATGGAGGTGAAATCAGCTTCACCTGAACCATATGAATGTCAAAGATGGAAAGAATGGTCTCCCCAGAAGAGGAAAGAAGGGTCTCCCCCACCATTTTTTTTTTCCTGGATGGGCAAACAACAGTGTCCACTACAGTCATTATGAAATCATATGCATGAAAGCCTTGGGTTAAAAACAAAAAAAATTTTTTTTTTTTTTGTCTTTCATGGGGAGGAGGAAACAAGGGTCTGTAGCTCTGGCCCCTCAGGAAACACCCTCACTGTGACTTGGGTGCCACACTTCTTCTTTAGCGCTTGTGCGCTTCAACTTCTTGAACCCCACCTCCAATGCCCAAGATTTTCATGCCACCTTTGTCCGTCGGATAAATGCATTTTGGTGCTAAAAATTTATATTCCTCCCCCTCCCAGAGTTTTTTGAACTTAACATGAGGATTGCAACAGAGAGGGTAATGCTTGGTACAAAGTGCACTAAAGATGGAATTTCAGGCACTGGCGGCATGGGGGCTTTATTTTCCTGGGAGAGAAGGATCTTCTTGGTCTTGCCAAATTATCCAGCTGGTTTTGCTGACCCACAAAGTTGGCCAGGTTCACAGCCTTCTAGCCCTAGAGCAATCCCCTCTGTCTGGAGGTGGCAGTGGAAGCAGGTGGAGTCACAGCTGGGCTGATTAAAGGCGATGTCAGGACTGTCTTGGGAGGAACCTCTAAATAGGAGTGCAGGTGGAGAGCCTTGCCTAATTATCAATGGGACAAGCCTGTAAACGGAGACCTCAGGAGGGGAACATTCTTGCTTTGTCTCTGGCAGACAGAAGAGGCTGGTTGGGGCTTGATAGCCATCAACTTCAGTCTTTCAGGCGTTTAGAAACGCCTTCCCTCCAACTGTCAGTCTGCAGACAGGCCCACACGACTCCCCAGCAGGAGGGGGGGTGGCTCTGGCGATGACAGAACCGGTTCTGGCCGGAGATGGGGACTGTTTCTGTGAGGGATCTGGTTGATGTTCTATAGTGTCAGGTTAGGCTGATAGGGTATTTTATCGAATGACACAAATTCCACCTTCAGTAACAGTACCCCAATGTCAATAGTGAATGTAAATAGATTGTCTTGGAAAATGAGAAAACATGGGCACAGTGTCCCAGCCTCCCCCCTCCGGAGTGTATGAGCTATGAGACCACACTTGGCATCCCGTAGGCACCTCTCCCTCTCTCCCTCCCTCGCCCAGTGCACACAATGACCCCCTTATGCGCTGCCCGCCGGCCTCCATGGGAAGGGCACTTAGTGCGTGCAGAGTTTGACTACAGTAGTACTGTACGTGGTAATAATTAACTTGAACTGGCATTTATGATGATGAGATGTGGTGTGTGCTGCTCTCCCTTCATCCCTCCAGCAAACAGAACGTCCTGACTCTAAACAGGTAGGACCAGTTGCCGCCAGGCCCTCAAAGACACAGTGTTCTGCTCTGGAATTAGCTGAGCATAATGGGCCCATTGAATCTGGCAGCGGGCACTTTCGTCTCTGGGCTGCACAAATCCAGGTGTTGGACCTAGACCCCGGGGGCTGGTGGGTAGGATGGGGTTTCTAAATGGGCTTTGTTCACTCACTGGAAGAGAAAACACCAAAGCTGAGCACAGAACTCTGGGAACTGGGCATAAAGATTCAAACAGATTCCCTCCATAGAAGTCAGGGGCTGAACCATCTCTCCTAGTGGCTTCATGTTGAAAACAAGGCTTTATCCCCCTAAGGCCCTTTTGTATAATGATCGGTAAGGTGGGCAGAAGTCCAGCTTTCTGGGTAGCTGGGGTTGAGGTGGAGAAACTGCACAGAGCGATTACGTAGTTTGCTCAAAACACACAGCCGGCGTGGGCTAGAACGGGAAGTTAGACGGGTCTCCCAATTTTTGTGTTTTGGCCTCACTGGAGGCCAAAGGGGCAACTACCTTTGCTCAGGTCATTTGATTCCAGTTAAGTGTCCCTGCTGCCTTGTGCTCTACTCCTTATCAGGTAGAAGAGAAGAAGCAGTGGGTGGGGCAAACAGTAAGAGAAAGAAGGTTCCAGTCCCGGCTCTGGGACCCACAGCTGTGTGATGCTGGGGAGAGCCCTTTCCATCATTGAACCTTGGTTTCTTAAGTGCAAAGAAAGAAAGCCAGGACGAGTGTCTCCAGAGTGGCTCATAAGGCCGGTGTTCAGTAGGTTGAGCCCTGCCCTGAGCCCCAGAGAAACCCGAGGGAGAAGCCTGGGATCAGGGGTGCTGTGGTGTGAAGGCGCTGGAAGGGAAAAAAACCCCTGAGAATCACGCCAGTAATTTGGAGCTTTTACCATCTTTCCAGTGATGAATAGGAGCCTTCCCCCCAAAATGCTAAAGTGCTAATTAGGATCCTGGAGTCTGTTTTATTGAACTCTTTCATTTATAGAAAGAGTCATTTATAGACTCCAAATCTTTAGATGTAATGACTTGGCCAAGGTCACAGAGAAAAGGGACAACAGACCTCCTGCTTCCCATCCTCGCATTCTTTCTAGGTACTCAGTAGCTGGTGATGAGGCCAGCCCCCAGTGGGCAGCAGTGCCAACCAGAAACAGAGATTCCAGGGGACGCTGTCATGATTACACTGTGACATCATGACCAAGCTCAGACCCTGTGCTATGCCCGTTACCTCACTTTTTTTTTAATTTGAAAACTAATGATAGGTACACTTGAAACTAACATAATGTTTTCTGTCAATTATATCTCAAATTTTTAAAAATGACCCATGATCTGTGTATTTTTATCAGTTCTATACGAAGATGTGGACAGTTATGCTTACAGGATGATTTGCCTGAAGTCACAAGGTTTTTAATTTTGAACCCAAGGACTCTAGCATCACAATCTGTTCACTGGACCATTGCATCACACTGCCCTGTTGGGGGTGACGGCAGGATGTGGGGCCCTGGGCTCTTATTCAGAGTCAGGAAAATATCTCATATGATGGATTTTTAGAAATGGCTTCAACATTCTTGATTAGAGAGAATCCCTTGGAGAACAGGGCACCTTCATCTTCATATGGGCTCTGTGATCATTTCTTGATTCATTGGGGGCAGACCCTGGAGACAGAGACCTAGCTGTCCTGTTTCAGCCCTCCCAAAGGGTTTCTTCTTCTTCGTCCGTGTTGCTGGGATTTAAACACCCTGGGCCCAGCCAGTGGGTGATCCCATCCAGAAAGAGAGTTTTTATAGAATCCTCCAAAGAGGAAGAAAGCAGTGTGGTCACTTCCTGGCTCCTGCTACCAAGGCAGATAGGACATTAGCCCCAAGATCCTTCCCCAGTAAAGACCTTGTTTCTGTGTCTTTGTGTGACTTTTGGGTTGGTGGGGAGTGTTTGATGGAGAATGGGGAGTAATCACTTCCAAAAATCACCAGAGCAACTTGAAATGTTTCCCTCTGTCTCACTCCCGACATAATCTTTGAAACTGGAAATGGGGAAGGATGCCCATTTCCAAACGGATGGTCCAAATCCAGCCCCAGGAGTCTCAGCCACTGGCTTTCCCTCCCAGAATCCTAGGTGGAGGCAGAGAAGGAGAACGAGGTGCCTGGTGTGTCCCCAGATGCCTCCTTCGCTTGGGGGTATCATGATACCGGGCCAGAGACTATGTCTCTGATGATGCTGATAGGAAAAATGTTTGGCTTTGCCAATCTAGAACTAGCTGACCTCAAGACAGAATGTCCTCAGAGCCATGTGGCCCTTGGGGCAGGCCTGGGCTGGAGTCATTTGTCTCATAAGCACTGACCATAAAGATGACCAGGGCTTGCAGAGTCCAAGTTCACAGGACACGGCCTGGGAGGGTTTTGATTTGCCTTCCATAGACTGCACCGGCACCAAACACCTCAGTGGAATGCCCCTTCCTTAGGGAATCCTTTCCATTACCTCCAGTCAAGCTATGTCTCCTATCACTCTCTCTAGTTCTTACCACAATAGCTGTTACACAGTTCCTTGCACAAGTATTTGTCACCAGCACCTGCCTCTCCCAGCCTGTCAGCTCTACAGAGGACACTGAGTGTTGGACTGTTCCATTGACTGCGACTACAATGTTGGTATACCGTAGGCACTCAGCAAACCCTTGCTGAAGCAAGAGCAAGATGTAATGTAGAGAACATTACATCAAAAAATTGATAGGAAAATGTTAGAAATAGAAGTGATTTTATGTGTTTATTTCAACCCTAGAAAGTGAGGTGAGGCCAGGAGCCATAAATTGACTTGTTCAAGGTCACCTGGCTGGGTAATTGGGGGTCTGGAACTACACCTAAGACCTTCTGCTTCAGTCTGCTCATCCTGGGGATTTCCTGTAATGTCTGCTCTTAGCTCAAACTCCATGAGATAACTAGCTCTCTCATGGAGCGCCCCAATCCGCCCAACTCCAGATCCAGCTGGGATCTCTACTTCTCTGCATCCCAAGTCCCAGTACGCTAGGATGAATGACCAGCAACTCCTGCCTGGATCGCAGGAGCTTCTTGGATAAGCTCCTAATCGCTGCTTGCCCCATCAACTCCCTGCCATCAGGGGCTGAAGGGACCTTTGAACACTGTGCATCTTGGCACATCATTCCTTTGCTTCCATCACACCTGGGTGTCCTGACTGCAAGCACCATCACTCCTTACCAAGACCTACATGGCCTGCACCAGCCGACCCATCTTCCCTTCCCTTACTCTCCTAGCAACAGAGAAGCTGGCCTTTCTCTTCTGTTGCTCTGACATTTCAAGCTTGCAGTTTTTCCTGCATGGAATGCTTCCTAGCTGATCTGCACGTCATTCTTTTCACAGAGTATCACCTCTGACCACTGTATAAGGAGCATGTCCCCCACTGCTGTCCATCACATTATTCATTTTGGTATGTCCACAGCATATTTCGCTCGCTGAAATCACCTTCTTCCATAATTTCTTTTCTTGCATACTATTTGCCGAGTCACACCCTAATGTGGCCCCAGTGGGAGTGGGAATGTTGTCTTGTACACCCTTGCGTGTCCAGCACCGAGGTCAGCACCCATAGGCATTTATTGAATTTGTTGAATGAATTAGTGTTTGCAACTTCTTCTCTTTAATTGGGTGTACTCTCATGGATTTGTTGTTCTAGTGGCAAAGAGTTAACTCATGTAAAATCCAAAATGTTCTCTTGGAGAAGGAAGATGCTGGAAAGGTCAAGCATACCCACAATTGGTCAGCATTAGAATCATCAGGAGGGCTGGTAAAAATAGAGCTTCCTGGGACCCAACCAGCCCCCAAAGGAGAAGAACATCCAAGCCCAGTCAGGAAGTTGCTGGCTACTGATAGGAAGTGGACCAATTTGGAAAAACACCGAGCGATAGGATCCAGAGCCAAGTACATGTTCTTAGCTTTGACCTTGTACCCGCACTTCTGGGAAATAATCCTAACCACGCAAAGGACTTTGTGTGCAGAGATATTTATCTCATAAAAGTGAAAATCTTAAAACAACGTAAATATCCCAAAGTAGGGGAAGTGATTAAAGAACCCATGATATAGCCACTTGATGGACACTACAATAAAAACTTGGGACCATGTTTCTACATGAGAGGTATTTTGCCTTTGCTCTAGTCTGAATGTTTGTGTCTATTGGTTTCCAAGCTCAGGAGCTGGGTAAAATTCGAAACTGGATCTTGTCCACAGAGCACAGGGAGAGACAGAAGAAAGATGAAGGCACTCCATTCTGGTCAGTGGCAGGTTTACTACGCAAGGCAACTTGTGAATGAGACGTGTCTTAGGTGGCTGCAAGACGAGCAGCTCTCAGCACCAAGCAGAAGCTTGAAAGTATATACAGAAGCATTAATGGGATTCAGTCTTGCACAGAATTCAGACAGCCTCAATAACACATCACTCTATCTCAAGGCTTTTTTTTTTTCAAACAGCTCCTAGTGTGGGACTGTTGGGCAGAATATACATTCCAAATATAGGGAAGGGGGTAAGAAGCCTCTGGTTGCTCACGGTTCTACCTGCAGTCACATCCTCTCCATGACCTCCTCTAACAGTGTCCCTGCTCCAATTTCATAGATTGAAATCCTACCCCCAATGTGATGGTACCAGGAAGTAGAGACTTGGGGGAGGTGCTTAGGTCCTGAGTGGGGAGCCCTTGTGAACGGGATGAGTGCTCTTATAGAAGTGACCTCGGACAGCTAGCTCTCCCTTTCTGCCATGTGAGAATTCAATGAGAAGTTGGCAGTCCACAACCCAGAAGAGGGTTCTCAGTGGAAACCAACAGTGCCGGCACCCTGTTCGTGGACTTCCAGCCTCCAGAATGGTGGGCAATAAATTTCTGCTGTTAGCAGCCATCCAGTCTATTGTATTTTGTTAGAGCAACCGGAATGGACTAAGACAGCCTTCTGAGAATGTAGAATTGTTCATTTGCTATGATGGTACAACACATCCTGGCAACTGACAACATAGGTTCCAATTCCAGCTCTGACTGGGTGTGATCCTGGGCACGCTATGAAGCCTCTCTGTGTTACTGATTCCTCTTCTGAAAATGGAAATCAATAACAGCACACATATTATGTCCTCAAAAAATATATAGAATACTGGAAAAAACTATATTAAAATGGCTGCAGCCACTACGCTGACCTTGTTAGATAGAAGTGATTTTTCTTTTCTTTTCTCCATCTTCCATGGGGCGGTTCTATTATCTCCATAATTTATCAAAAACATAACAACAGTCAAATCATCGGTGCAATGCAAAACCAGGCATTTTCATGAGGGACTCGGGGCACATGGCGAGCACAGGGGTAGAGGGTGTGGCTGGAAAGAAAGCAAAGGCACCGAGGAATCTTTTCAAATGTAAAATCTTATATTCAAATTTAATATGAGTTATTAAAGATTTTAGCAATCGCTCCTGCACCACCTATTTGCCCAAGCTTGTCCAGCCACCCCGTGGCCAAGCTGCATTTGGAACCTGGACGGTCCAGCTCCAGAGCACGGGCTTCCCACTCTGAACCACACTGTTCCTTTTAAAAAGAATTTATGAAAGAGACGATGTATTCACAGCTCCTGTTCTCTCTCTCCTCATAGATCCTACCAGCTGGGTGGGTTTCTGCTATTAATATATTCATGATGTGAATATTTATTGAGTGCCTGCTTGCAGGAGAACAGCTCTGCCTGGTGCCCGGGGAGCTCTGCATGTACCCACAGAGACCTTGCATGTACATGCTCCAACCGCAGCTCCTCTGGGTCTTTGACAGAATGCCTTGCAGTCCTTCCGGAACACAAGAGCATGTGAGGCTTCCAGAGGCTGCTCAGAGGCCATCTCCCCTCACCACTCTATCTCCTATCATGAGACTATTTCTTACCACCTCTGAGGTTCTAATGACATATAGGGCTTCCTACCACAGGCCCCTCAGAATAGAGCCACAGAATAGAAAATTGCTTGGGGGAGATTTTTGTTATGTGGTATCCCACAACTCCCATTATTGACATCGGTCCTCTTTGGTCTGTGGGGGCAAGGATAATGGAAGCCTGGTTCCAATGGCTTATTCTTCTTTGCTGTGCCCATATAAAAGGGGCCCGTGTGCCTTCACCAGTCCAGAGATTCAGGCCTTGCCTCAGGCTTACCTTATCATGTAAGATGCATCTGTGGAAAAAGCTCTTAGGGAGCTTATGTCCTAAACAAGTGACAGACCCCAAAGATGGGCAGAGTAAATAGGTGAAGCCTGTCTGAAAATAGAAGGTGCTAGAGATTGTGGAAAACAGTAGAAGGAAGGGGTTAATATAGGGAGGTGGACAAGTCCTCCTCCTCAAGAACACGAGATCAGAGCAAGTCTTGATATCTTGATGGGGTGGAGGGGATTAGCCAGAGGGATGTGCTGGCTGAGGGAAGAGCCTGGAATATTCAAGAAAAGGCAGGGGGATGACGCTGGCTGGAGTGCTGTGAGGAAAGGTAGGCATGGAGGAGCAAAGTGGAAGCAAGGAATGACTCAAGAGGCAGCCATGGGTCATGTCCTGTGTGGCCTCGTGAACTATTTTAAGACTTTGGCTTTTCACTGACGGATATGGAGAACCATGGTAGAGTTTGTGTTCTTCACATTTTTGTTGTAAAATAAAAGACACAGCATCCCACATAAAACAAACGTATAGCCTGAATGAATTATGAGACCTGTACTCTTTAAACCACCTTCCAGGTCAAGAAGGACCTTCACCAGTCTCCTCAGAAGCGCCTCCCCAGGCTCTGTCCCAATCCACATTCCCTGCCTCTGTGCAAATGTGACCACCTTCCTGTCTTTTCTGTTGATCACTTGTTGGGTTTCTCTCTGTTTGCATCTCATCCCTGGTGGTGAGAGTTTAATCCTAATTTATCTCTTAAGTCACTTTTAGCCCGCTAGTCCTCTTCATCCTTTTTTTTTTTTTAAATTAAATTAAATTTATTTTCAGTGTTCCAGAATTCATTGTTTATGCACCACACCCAGTGCTTCATGCAGTACATGTCTTCCTTAATACCCACCACCAGGTTCACCCAGCCCCCTACTCCCTACCCTCCAAAACCCTCAGGTTGTTTCTCAGAGTCCATAGTCTCTCATGGTTTGTCTCTCCCTCCGATATCCCCCAACTCCCTTCTCCTCTCCATCTCCCAATGTCCTCTGTGTTATTCCTTATGCTCCACAAGTAAGTGAAACCATACGGTAATTGAGTCTCTCTACTTGACTTATATCACTCAGCATAATCTCTTCTAGTCCCATCCATGTTGATACAAAAGTTGGGTATTCATCCTTTCTGATGGAGGCATAATACTCCATTGTATATATGGACCATATCTTCTTTATCCAGTTGTCCCATGAAGGCCATCTTAGTTCTTTCCACATTTGGGTGACTGTGGTTGTTGCTGCTATGAATATTAGGGTACAGATGGCCCTTTTTTTCACTACATCTGTATCTTTGGGGTGAATACTCAGTAGTGCAATTACAGGGTCATAGGGTAGCTCTATTTTTAATTTCCTTTTTTAAAATATTTTATTCATTTATTTGACAGAGATAGAGATCACAAGTAGTCAGAGAGGCAGGCAGAGAGAAGGGGGGAATCAGGCTCCCTTAGGTGCAGAGAGCCTGATGCAGGGCTCGATCCCAGGACTCTGAGATCATGACTTGAGGCTAAGGCAGAGGCCGAGCCCACTGGGCGACTCAGGTGCCCTATTTTTAATTTCTTAAGGAATCTCCACACTGTCTTCCAAAGTGGCTGCACCAACTTGCATTCCCACCAACAGTGTAAGAGGGTTTCCCTTTCTCCACATCTTCTCCAACACTTTTTGTTTACCATTTTGTTTGGCCATTCTAACTGGTGTAAGGTGGTATTTTAATGTGGTTTTGATTCAAATCTCCCTGATGGCTAATGATGATGAGCATTTTTTCATATGTCTGTTAGCCATTTGTATGTCTCCTTTGGAGAAGTGTCTATCCATGTCTTGTGCCCATTTTTTGACATGATTATCTGTTTTTTGTGTGTTAAGTTTGAGGAGTTCTTTATAGATCTTGGATACCCGCCCTTTGTCTGTAGTGTCATTTGTGAATATCTTCTGCCATTCCATGGGTTGCCTCTTTCCTTTGCTGTGCAGAAGCTTTTGATCTTGATGAAGTCCCAAAAGTTCATTTTCGCTTTTGTTTCCTTTGCCTTTGGAGACATATCTTGAAAGAAGTTGGTGTGGCCGATGTCGAAGAAGTTATTGCCTATGTTTTCCTCTAGGATTTTGATAGATTCCTGCCTCATGTTGAGATCTTTCATCCATTTTGAGTTTATCTTTGTGTATGGTATAAGAGAATGGTGGAGTTTCATTTTACACATAGCTGTCCAATTTTCCCAGCACCATTGATTGAAGAGACTATTTTTTTTCCACTGTATATTTTTTCCTGCTTTGTCAAAAATTATTTGACCATGGAGTTGAGGGTCCATATCTTGGCTTTCTACTCTGTTCCACTAGTCTATGTGTCTGTTTTTGTGCCAGTACCATGCTGTCTTGGTGACCACAGCTTTGTAGTAAAGCTTGGAATCAGACAACATGATGCCCCCAGTTTTGTTTTTCTTTTTGCTAACATTTACTTAGCAATTTGGGGTCTCTTCTGGTTCCATACAAATTTCAGGATTGTTTGTTCCAGCTCTTTCTTTGAAAAATGCCAGTGGAATTTTGATCGGGATGGCATTGAAAGTATAGATTGCTCTAGGCAGTATAGACATTTTTTTTAAAAAGATTATTTATTTATTTGTCAGAGAGAGCGCGCGCGAGAGAGCGAGCACAGGCAGACAGAGTGGGAGGCAGAGTCAGAGGGAGAAGCAGGCTCCCTGCGGAGCAAGGAACCCGATGTGGGACTGGATCCCAGGATGCTGGGATCATGACCTGAGCCAAAGGCAGCTGCTTAACCAACTGAGCCACCCAGGCGTCCCCAATATAGACATTTTAACAATGTTTATTCTGAGCGTGGAATGCTCTTCCATCTTTTTGTGTCTTCTTCAGTTTCTTTCATGAGTGTTCTGTAGTTCCTCGAGTACAGATCCTTTACCTCTTCGGCTAGGTTTATTCCCAGGTATCTTATGGTTCTTGGTGCTATAGTAAATAGAATTGGTTCTCTAATTTCCCTTTCTATATTTTCATTGTTAGTGTATAAGAAAGCAACTGATTTCTGTACATTGATTTTGTATCCTGCCACATTTCTGTATGAATTTCTGTATGAGTTCTAGTAGTTTGGGGATGGAGTCTTTGGGTTTTCTATAAAAAGTATCATGTCATCTGAGAAGAGAGAGAGTTTGACTTCTTCATTGCCAATTTGAATACCTTTTCTTCTTTTTGTTGTCTGATTGCTGTTGCTAGGACTTCTAGTACTATGTTGAACAAGAGTGGCGATCTTTCTATTATAGTTTATGGGTCAAAGTACAAGGTCGGTTGGACCTATAGTCTTCCCCCTGCTGGATTTTTGTTAATTATTGCATGGCTTTGAGTAGAGGAAGGCCACGATCTGACCTAAGTTTTATTTTATTGGTTTTTTTTTAAGATTTTATTTATTTATTTGACAGAGAGACATAGCAAGAGAGGGAACACAAGCAGCGGGAGTGAGAGAGAGAAGCAGTCTTCCTGCCCAGCAGGGAGCCCAATGTAGGGCTCGATCCCAGGACCCTGGGGATCATCACCTGAGCCAAAGGCAGACGCTTAATGACTGAGTCACCCAGGTGCCCCGACCTAGATTTTAAAAGGCTTCCACTGCCTATTGTGTCGAGACTGTAGGAGGACAAGGATAAAGCAAAGAGATCTCTTAGGGGCTACTGCAGGAGCTCATGAGAGATGATGAGGCTTAGATCAGGCAGGAGAGATGGAAGAGGCAAGAGGTAGTTGGATTCAGATTGTATTTTGAAGGTACATGAGCCAACAGGATTTCCTTATACTCTGGACATGGATTGTGAAAGAAAGGAGTCAAGAATGATTTTTTACATTTATTTTTTATTTTTTAAAGATTTTATTTATTTATTTGACAGAAAGAGACACAATACAAAAGGGAACACAAGCAGGGGGAATGAGAGAAGAAGAAGCAGGCTTCCCGCAGAGCGGAGAGCCTGATGCGGGACTCGACCCCAGGACACCAGGATCATGACCTGAGCCAAGGCAGATACTTAACAACTGAGCCATCCAGGCGCCCCAGGAATGATTTTTTTTTTTAACTGCTTTATTGTGATAGTCACATACTATAGTATGTGATTTACCCATCTAAAGTGCAGTGGGTTTTAGTCTATTCAAAGAGCTGTGCAACCATCACTGTAATCTAATTTTAGAACATTTCCATAAAAAGAAACCCCATGTGCATTAGTAGTCAGTCCGTTCCTACTACCCTGGCAACCACGAATCTATTTTATGCCTCTATAGTGTGCCTCTTCTGGATTTTTCATATAAACAGAATCACACGAAATGTGGTCATTTGTGACTGGCTTCTCCACTTAACATGATATTTTCAGTGTTCATCCAAGTTGTAGCATGCATCAGTACTTTCTTCCTTTTTATCGTTGAACCATATTCCAGGGTATGGATATACCATATTTTGTTTATCCATCCATTTGTGGATGGGTGTTTGGGTTGTTTCCACTTTAAGCTATGAAGAATGCTGATATGAGCATTTGTGTACAAGTTTTTGTTTGGACATATGTTTTCAGTTCTCTTGGATATGCACCTACAAGTATCATGTGGTAGGGCATATAGTAACTCTATGTTTAACCTATTGAGGAAGTACCAAACTATTTGCCACAGTTGGTGCATCATTTTACATTCCTACCAGTGGTGTAATAGATTCCAATATCTCTACATCCCCACCAACACGTATTATGTGTATCTCTTTGATTATAACTATCCTAGTGGGTGCGAGGGGCATCTCATTGCAATTTCTATTTGAACTTCCCTAGTGACATGATGTTGAGCATCTTTTCATGTGTTTATTGGCCGTTGGTATATCTTCTTTAGAGAGATGCTATTCAAACTTATTTCATTTCTTAATTGGGTTGTCTTTTTATTGCTAAATTATAAGTGTTCTTTATATATTCATGTACATGGCCCTTGTCAGCTTTTGTTTTGCAAATATTTTCTCTCCTTCTGCGGGTTGTCTTTTTACTTTCTTGGCACGCCAGTGAAGCACAAGTTTTTAGTTGGGATGAAGTCCAATTTATCTGTTTTATTGTTGTTTCTTGTGCTTTGGGTGTTATTTTAAGAAACTACCATTCATGAGGTGCCTGGGTGGCTCCGTCATTAAGCATCTACCTGCAGCTCAGGTCATGATCCCAGGGTCCTGGGATTGAGCCCAGCATTGGGCTCCTTGCTCAACAGGAAGCCTGGTTCTCCTTCTCCCACTCCCCCTGTTTATGTTTCCTCTCTAGCTGTGTCTCTCTCTATCAAATAAATAAATACAATCTTAAGAAAAAAAGAAACTATCTCTCAATGAAGTTCATGAAGATTTACTTCCATATTTTTATCTAAGAGTTGTATAGTTTTTGAGGTCTATAGTTTAGATTTTGTATGTTTTGATCTAGGATCCACTTTCACTTGATTTTGTGTAAGGTAAAAGGTAAGGATCCATTTGGACCATTGATTTTTCAATCTCTGGCAAGTGGATAACTAGGTGTTCTTGGAAGATTTGTTGAAAAGACTATTCTTTCTTAATTGATTTGTCTTCACTCTTGTTGAAAATCAATTGAATGTGAATGTGAAGTTCTATTTCTGGACCTGCAATTCATCATTGATTTGTACATCTATCCTTATGCCCATACCACATAGGCTTGATTACTATAGTTTCTAGTAAGTTTGGAAATTGAGCAGACTGTGTTCTTTTACAAGATTGTCCTGGCTGTTCTGGATCTCCTCTTTCATTCCTGTCTTGAATAATTTGAGTCTTTCTTCATTTTTCTTCTTGATCATTTTAGCTAGAGGTGTGTCAGTTTTATCTTTTCAAGGAAACAACTTTTGAGTTTGTTGATTTTCTCTAATTTGGATGAAATGGATAAATTCCTCAAAAGATATAATCTACCATAGATTACTGAAGAAGAAACACATAATCCACATAGGGACATACCTAAAAGAATCTGACTTCATTGTTAAAAACCTTTCCCCAAAAAACTCCAGGATCAGATGGTTTTACTGGTAAAACCTCCTAAACATTTAAGGAATAAATTAAACAATTTTTTATGAAAGTTTTCAGAAAATAGAAGAAGGAAGAACATATCTGAAGTCATTTATCAAGGCCAGAATTACCCAGATAACCAAAACCAGGAAGAAAAGAATTATAAGAAAAGAAAACTACATATCAAAGGAACACAAAGTCCTCCAAAAAATTTTAGCAAGTCATATCCAGAATATATAAAAAAATAAGAAATACATCATTACCAAGTTAGATTTATCCCAGAAATGCAAGTTTGGCTCAACAGTCTCTTTTTTCAATCAAGTAATCAATTAACAAACTAAAAATAAGAAATCAGATGATCATCTCAATTGATATAGAAAAATAATGTAGTAAAATTATTTTTAAAAGGGTCAGCAAACTAAGAACACAAGGAAACTTCTTTAATTACTGAGTACCTACAGACTGCATCATGCTTAATGTTCAGTGTTCAATGATTAAGGTTTGTGTAAAATTGGTTTCATTTATTCCTTAAATATTGGGTAGATTTCACCAGGAAAATCATCTGAGCATGGAACTTAGGGGGAGGGGAAGGCTTTTCATAAACAATTCAAGACTTTTTAATAGATATAGACCCAAGGCAAGTATGTTTACTCTCATTTCCTTAACATTTTACTAGTAGTCTGAGGCAGTGAAATAAGGCCATAAAATATATATATGTATGTATGTATGTATGTATATATATATATATATATATATGGCATACAGATTGGAAGAAGGAAATAAAGCTACCCTTGTTTGCAGACAACATGATTATGGATGTAGAAAAGCTTAAGGAATCTAACCAAAAAAGCCAATAAAACTGACGAGTAAGTTTAACAAGGTTGTAAGATACAAGATCAACATTTAAAACTCAATTTTATTTTTAAGTACTAGCAAAGAACAGCTGAAAGTTGAAATGGAAGCACAGTCTTATTTATGGCAAATCAACAAACACAAGATACTTAGAAGTGTAACAAACGGAATATGTGCAAGATTTATATGCTGCAAATTACAAAACATTTCTGAGAGAAATTAAATGAGATCTTAAATAAATGCAGAGCCTTGTCATGCTTGGGAACTGGAAGTCTCATTATGATTACAATATCAGTTCTATTTATTTGATCTATAAGATCGATGGAATTCCAATGAGAATCCTAGCAAGCTATATCTATATAAGAAGAATATACCCTCAACTCTATGGTCAAATAATCTTCGACAAAACAGGAGAAAATATACAGTGGAAAAAAGACAGTCTCTTCAATAAATGGTGCTGGGAAAACTGGGCATCTATATGTAGAAGAATGAAACTCGACCATTCTCTTACACCGTACACAAAGATAAAATGGATAAAAGACCTTAATGTGAGATAGGAATCCATCAGAATCCTAGAGGAGAACATAGGCAGTAATCTCTTCGATATCAGCTACAGCAACTTCTTTCAAGATATGTCTCCTTTCAAAGGCAAAGGAAACAAAAGCGAAAATGAACTTTTGGGACTTCATCAAAATCAAAAGCTTCTGCACAGCAAAGGAAACAGTCAAGAAAACAAAGAGGCAACCCACAGAATGGGAGAAGATATTTGCAAATGACAGTACAGACAAAAGGTTGATATCCAGGATCTATAATGAACTCAAACTCAACACACACAAAACAGACAATCATATCAAAAAATGGGCAGAAGATATGGACAGACACTTCTCCAATGAAGACATACAAGTGGCTATCAGACACATGAAAAAATGTTCATCATCACTAGCCATCAGGGAGATTCAAATTAAAACTACATTGAGATATCACCTTACACCAGTTAGAATGGCCAAAATTAGCAAGACAGGAAACAACATGTGTTGGAGAGGATGTGGAGAAACTGTTGGTGGGAATGCAAGTTGGTGCAGCCTCTTTGAAGAACAGTGTGGAGATTCCTCAAGAAATTAAAAATAGAACTTCCCTATGACCCTGCCATTGCACTCCTGGGCATTTACCCCAAAGATACAGATGTAGTGAAAAGAAGGGCCATCTGTACCCCAATGTTTATAGTAGCAATGGCCACGGTCGTCAAACTGTGGAAAGAACCAAGATGCCCTTCAACGGATGAATGGATAAGGAAGATGTGGTCCATATACACTATGGAGTATTATGCCTCCATCAGAAAGGACGAATTCACCCAACTTTTGTAGCAACGTGGACGGGACTGGAAGAGATTATGCTGAGTGAAATCAGTCAAGCAGAGAGAGTCAATTATCATATGGTTTCACTTATTTGTGGAGCATAACAAAAAGCATGGAGGAAATGGGGAGTTAGAGAGAAGGGAGTTGGGGTAAATTGGAAGGGGAGGTGAATCATGAGAGACTATGGACTCTGAAAAACAATCTGAGGGGTTTGCAGTGGTGGGGGGGGTGGGAGGTTGGGGTACCAGGTGGTGGGTATTATAGAGGGCACGGATTGCATGGAGCACTGGGTGTGGTGAAAAAATAATGATACTGTTATGTTGAAAATAAATAAATGAAAAAAAAAGAAGAAAATATGATTCTAAATTATCTATTAGATAACAAAAGACATAGAATTGCTGAAACAATTTTAAAGAAAAGAACAAAACTGAAGGATTCAAATTACTTAATTTTAAGACTGTCTATCAAGCCACAGTAATTAAAACAATGTGTTCCTAGCAAAGACAGATATAGGGAATAAAGAACAGGAGAGAGGGTCCAGAAATAGACTCATAGACCCACGTAAAATCAATTTTTGGTAAAGAAGACAAAGTAATCTGTACAGAAAAAATAGTTTCCTCAAACAGACACAGCAGGAACTATTGGGCAGCCAGATGCAAAAACACTGAACTTCCACTTTGCCACACTCCATATACAAAAACTAATTTTGTGCAGACCATAGACAAAAGTCAGACTTAAAGCTACAACATTTTTAGAAGAAAGCATAAGATACTTTTGATGTTGAGTTACACAAAGATTTCTTAGATACGATAAAAAACCCCCCACAAACTATAAAATATGAATAAATTTGGCTTCATCCAAATTAAAAATTTTTTCTCTTTGACAAGTTAGTGTTAAACATATAAAAACGCAAGCCAAAGATAGGAAGGAGTGTTTGCAAAGACCTGCAAATGTAAATGCTTGTGTAAGCTTTATTCATAATTGCCCAACCCAGGAAACGATCCAAATATCTATTAATTGGTTAATGGGTAAGCAAATTGTGGTACATCCATACACTTGACTTCCCAGCAATATAAAGGAACAAGTTGATGTCATGTGCAACAACACGAATGAACTCAAAAACATTTTGCTAAAAGGAGAATGCCATACACAAAAGGTTGTAGGACTACAGGAATCCACTTAGATGATATTCTGGAAAAGGCAAAAATATAGGGACAAATATCAGATCAGTAGTCACTAGAGAGGAATGGAGAGAAGGGATTGATCAGAGAGGGGCACAAAGGAACTTTTTGAGGAAATGGGTATGTTATATATTTTTTATTTTGGTGCTGGCTACAGGACTATATGCATTTGTCAAAATTCACAAATATGTGCACTTTAAAAAGATACATTTTACAGTACATAAATTATATCTCAATACATTCGTGAGCACAGGAAAAATAAAGGGGATTGCTGAATGGAATTGCAGACATCAAAAAGAGACAATTCTCTCAAGAAGTTTTCCTGAAAATAAGAGCAATGAACTGGGGCATTGGCTAAGAGGGGAAGTAGAGTCAAAAGGAAACAAAGAATTTAAAATTGATTTTGCAGGGTTTTTTTTGTAGTTATTTGTTGATGATGGAAGCAAGAGCAGTGGCTCTGTGTGTTGATGAGAATAGCCCAGTAATGAGAGAAGAGAATTACTGAATCAATGTCCCTGAAACGGTGAGAAAAGATGGGATGGGGAGCACAGTGGAGGAACTGGCTTCAGATTGGAGCATGGACAACTCTCCAATGGTAACAGGACAGAAAGCACAAGACATGGGTCTAGACATCAGCAGTTGGCAGATGCTGTGGTGGGAATCTGGAAGTTTTCTTCTTTTTTTTTTTTTTCCCCAATTTATTTATTTTCAGAAAAACAGTATTCATTATTTTTTCACCACACCCAGTGCTCCATGCAAGCTGTGCCCTCTATAATACCCACCACCTGGTACCCCAACCTCCCACCCCCCCCGCCACTTCAAACCCCTCAGACTGTTTTTCAGAGTCCATAGTCTCTCATGGTTCACCTCCCCTTCCAATTTACCCAAATTCCCTACTCCTCTCTAACGCCCCTTGCCCTCCATGCTATTGGTTATGCTCCACAAATGAGTGAAACCATATGATAATTGACTCTCTCTGCTTGACTGATTTCACTCAGCATAATCTCTTCCAGTCCCGTCCATGTTGCTACAAAAGTTGGATATTCGTCCTTTCTGATGGAGGCATAATACTCCATAGTGTATATGGACCACATCTTCCTTATCCATTCATCCGTTGAAGGGCATCTTGGTTCTTTCCATAGTTTGGCGACTGTGGCCATTGCTGCTATAAACATTGGGGTACAGATGGCCCTTCTTTTCACGACATCTGTATCTTTGGGGTAAATACCCAGGAGTGCAATTGCAGGGTCGTAGGGAAGATCTATTTTTAATTTCTTGAGGAATCTCCACACTGTTCTCCAAAGAGGCTGCACCAACTTGCATTCTCACCAACAGTGTAAGAGGGTTCCCCTTTCTCCACATCCTCTCCAACACATGTTGTTTCCTGTTTTGTTAATTTTGGCCATTCTAACTGGTGTAAGGTGATATCTCAATGTGGTTTTAATTTGAATCTCCCTGAGGGCTAATGATGATGAGCATTTTTTCATGTGTCTGATAGCCATTTGTATTTCTTGATTGGAGAAGTGTCTGTTCATATCTTCTGCCCATTTTTTGATGTGTTTGTCTGTTTCGTGTGGGTTGAGTTTGAGGAGTTCATTATAGATCCTGGATATCAACCTTTTGTCTGTACTGTCATTTGCAAATATCTTCTCCCATTCCGTGGGTTGCCTCTTTGTTTTTTTTGACTGTTTCCTTCTGATAGCTTTAGTTCAAGCCATGAAATACAAAGCAAGGTCAAGAGCTGAGAAAGTTTTCATTCTTACTGACTGAGCCTGGCCACTTCTCTTTGTCTCCACTAGATTATAAGCAGGAAAGGACCACACCTTGTGTATGATGATATGGGATACTTCAAGAGTGACTGATAGATCAGGTCACTGGACCACTCAATGGCAAGCCAATTCCATTTTTTGTTGTTGATTTGTTTTTCAGCTGAATTGACCAATAACTTCGCAATTAGATTCCACCTCCCCACCCCAACCAAAACCTATTTTCCTCTTTACCAAGTACTCTTATTTCTGTAAATGCCATGATCACTGGAATTCTGTTTCCTCCCTTTATCCCCATCCCTCACTGCATCCATCTTCTTCAGACCATGAACAAGTCCTCTTTGTTGTTTCTTCAAACATCTCAAGGAAATGACCCCTTCTCTTCATCTCTATTCCCCACTGCCTTAATCCAGACCACTGTACCACATTCCACCACCTGGACTACTGCACACCTTCCTTAATTTTCTCACTTTAAGCTCCCTACATTAACAGAATCTATTCTCCCCTACAGCATTCACAGTTCTCTCCCTCCTGAATTTGTCTACTTCTCAAACATCATCTCATGCCCTCTCCCGTACTTACTCTTATTCAGTTGCACTGATCTTGACTCATGTCTTTGAACTTCTTATGAGCTTTCTGGTGCAGAGTATTTTCTCTGCCCTTCTGCCCGGAATGCTTTTCCACCTGCCCCTCAAATGGCTAACCCTTTCTCATCTTTAAGATCTTAGTTGTCACCTCTTTAAAGATGCCTTCTTGACTACTTCTTCTAAAACAGGTCTCCCCCATCCAGCTCTCATCATTCTAATCTCTTTTGTTTTGCTCTCATCTCCACAACCTCTTTTAGCATATTTCTCTGCTAGATGGATACTGAATATACAAACAGACAATAGCCAGACCATATGTAAAAATAAAACTTTGGCTTACAAGCTGCAGCAACCAAACCCTTGATCTACATAAACCAACCAGGAAGCCAGCCTGCTGTAAGTCAGACTTGCAGGAAGCCAGATAGCTATCTCTGATGACAATCCAGGAAGTTGAACAGTAACTTCTGAGGCAATCAGCCCCACATAGCCAAGACTTGATTAATCACTGACAGCTTCCCTAATTTTTGTCTCTATTGCCAACTTGGGACTGATCAGAGGAGGCCAGATATGGACCTCGAACAAATCTTATGGGATATCCTGCTTCTAGATTGCGTGCCTATGGAGGAAATCTAAAATCATTGGTTAGTTGATCCTTCCTTAGCTGGGCTTCAAACTTGTTCCTTGCTGTATCCACTCTTACATCCTCTTACCCCTGTGCTCACAGTACATTCTTTTCTATAACACAGTTGAAGTACTTTCTTCCCCATGATACTTTTTTTTGGATCACCCTAGCTCTTAGTGACCCTCCCTTCTCTGAATTCATTGAGCACATACCAGCTCATTTGGCATTTAGTTTCTTTTGGTTCATAGGGTGTCTACTGTCCTTCGACTGATGGTTGCATTTTTTGTGTGTGCCTTGCATGATGTCTATCACATGCTATAATAATAAAGATAAGGATGATAACAAATAACCCCAAAAGATATATTCTGCTACCATTCTCATTTTGTAGATGAAGAAACTGAGGCACAGAGAGACCAATTCTCTTGCCTAAAGTAATGGATTAGTAAGAAGTAGAGCTGAGGTTTGACTTCAGTTCTGCCCAACTTATATAGTATATATGTCAAAGCTCTAGACCATGCGAACTACTTTTCCTATACTGTACACATATCAGATTCTCAATAAATGTTGCTGAAGTTAATGAAATAACCCACATGCAAAAGTTTCATAAACAAAAGGGAGAAGGGAGCAGAACTCTTTAGGACGGTACCAAAGGGTTGAATGGAACAAGGGACTTGGTGAATTACCCCAAGTCTCCATTCTAGCCCTAGTTCGTGCTGTGATCAGAGAGCAAGTGCTCTTGTCTCTATGGCTTCTTCACTCATCACAGGTGGTCTTTCCACATGCCTTTAGGCTGTTTCCCAAGAGAGAACCAAAGAGTAGCTGTGGGATATTCGGTGATCAAAAAATGAGTTCTTGGGACGCCTGGGTGGCGCAGTTGGTTGGACGACTGCCTTCGGCCCAGGGCGTGATCCTGGAGTCCCGGGATCGAGTCCCACATCAGGCTCCCAGCTCCATGGGGAGTCTGCTTCGCTCTCTGACCTTCTCCTCGCTCATGCTCTCTCTCACTGTCTCTCTCAAATAAATAAATAAAATCTTTAAAAAAAAAAAAAAGTTTAAAAAAAAAATGAGTTCTTTTCTTGGTGATTACATTAAAATCAACTCACACGTATTTTTTGAGTTAGGGTGCTGGGTGCCAAGGTGAGAACCAACACCTAGCACGCACCAAGCGTGTCCTCCAGCAGTTTGTAATAAGGACTCAGAGAATAGTAATTCAGTGAAGACTTGACCTTCCCCACGCTTGCTGCATCAAAGCCAAGATTAATGGTATTTCATGTGATGTAGAGTCCTCTGTAATTTTGAGTACACACTGAATAGAAGGCTTGGGAAAAGCTTTCTGACTGGCTAAACAAGAGATGTTCCAATAACGCTCCACCTGCAGTTGTCAAGAACCTATCTCAGAGAAGATTTGAAAGCATTCGCAAAAGCAGAGTTGGATTAAGCAAATATGTAGGTAGTCTTGTTTAGGAATGTGTCTTTGAAGGGGTCTAGGTAGCATCAGACCTGTTCTGGAAGCATGGGAAGCTGTGATGTGTGGCAAGTAGAATTCCCTTTAGCTGTTGCAATGAGATCTGTGCGCTTACCAAAGCACCTGGGACAAGGAAAATCCCCAGGGACGGCTAACCTCGGACAATGCTCCTTACACTCTGGTGTTCTAAAGGAGATGGATGGGTGTGTCATCACTGAATCACTGAGAACAGCTCCACTGTGATCTCAACTATAACAATAGATGTAAAAATAGACATAACAAATACAGGATATGCATGCACTCACACCAAATTGTTCAGAAAAAAAAAAAAAACCAGAATTCTGGGTACATGTAAATTTAATTGTCCTTCTCCATACTTTTCTGTATTTTAAAAATTTTCTATAATGAGCATAAATGACTTACAACATTAGAAGAAGAAGTTGTTTATCATATTAAAATATATTGCCACGGATATAGCAAATTCCTTCTGAGAGCAGTTACTGAGAACTATTCTCTTATTCATAGGATTTTTAAAGCTTGTAGATTAAAAATATATTCTGAGAGGCAAGCAGTGTATTTATTCCATTTACTACCTGGCCAGTAGCTGCCAGTTGAAGACATGTTGGAAAACTGACAATAGCTCTTATTAAAAAGGAGAGAGTTGTCACTTACGATTAGAAAACTTGTCATCGAATTTTGCAGAGCAGATCAGTATCTCTTATGTGTGTTCTGCTTTCTCTATATCTGAGTGGGTTGACAGTCCCTCTCTCTCTCTCTCTTTGTAGTCCTGCAGATTGGGGGAAGGAGGGGACCTAAAACTCCTCTGTACACGTTTCACCCTTAGCTCGCCAAGGCAGATGCAAGAATGATTACTTAAACAAAGGTGCCCTTCCCAGAACCTGTGAGAAGCTCTCTGATCTTGGGAGGATGTCATTAAGAAGGGCTTTTTTATTAAGCTGGCTTGAACTCCCAAAGGTTTTCCTATTGATATTATACCCCAAGGGATGAGTTAGCAAAAAAGAATTTTAATCAATGTCTGGGATAGGGTCAGGATTAGTTTAAGTGACAATTACTGAGGGTAAAAGGCAGTGAGGAAAGCATCAGTTATAATTAAAATAGAGTTATCGAACTTTAGATTTTTAAAGTAAATTTGGAAACTATCCAACCCAAATCTTTTATTTACAAATGAATAAAGAGCAAAGAAAGGCCAAAGAAATGATATTTTAACTGAGGTCATACAACTGCTTTTTGCAAAGCTGGCCTGGTACCAAGGTTTTGAATATTGTGGTCTTTCAGGCACGTTAACACTGCTTCCTATCCCCAAGTTAATTATTTCTTATGGAAAAAAAAATTGACATTGCAGGTATAATTTTTAATGGTTTTTCTGTTGACATTTATCTGTAGTCACTGTTTTAATCTTTCTAAAACCCTATATTTATGTGGGGGGAAAAAGCATTGGAAGATTAATGTTTATAATCTGAATTTCATTTAATTGCTATACCCTGTATAGTTTAGATCATAAGACCCCCCCATGGGCCAAGGTACTCTGTGTCATTTGGAAGCAGAACATTCAGTTCATCATTTTGTTTTTACTGACTCATGAATAACCTATTTGAAATTCAAATTTACAACCTGTTATCATAAACAGGCTTGAGACTCTAGTTTAAAGTTTGGGGAAAAGGGTGACCGTGTTATTTGGCATGAGACAGAAAGTTGAGGAGAAGAGATTTCTTGAGGTTTGGGGGGGCAGAAATGGAGGGATGACCTTTTTCAGAATCTAATGGCACCAAAATGGATTACCTCCTATGCTTTTGGGCATCATCTGTGCGAAATTCTAATGGTGGGGAAGGGTGAAGACGGAAGGAGAGAGGATGGCTGGAAGGTGCGTGCACGTGCACGCTGTAGAGGTAGACATGGCAGCGTCAAGTTCATTGTTTTGTCCTTTCCATCATGTCTCTTCTCTTTGGCACTACTGTGGTCACGTGTAAACCATAGTTGGCAATTTTTCTTTTATTCTTTTGGTGGAGTGGGAACAGAACAAGTTATATCCTGTTGATTTGGCTCTGAAAACCTAAATTGTCCTGGTAGAAGCCTGGTGCAGTTCCTGGAATCCTAGGTACCAAAATACCTACTTAACACCTTTACCATGCCCTTGTGGTTGCTGATAAGGTTTGGAAGAGTGAAGGAGATAAGGAAGAAGAACCTGATAGAAATAAACCCCGGTACCTGGCTAATCTCACACTTCTGGGTCATGAAAATACATACCTTCTTTAGGACCAAATGATGTATTGGGTTGTCAAAGTTAAAAAATGCTTTCTCCTTTTGACTTGTTTGGACTCCAAGTATTCCTTGAACATCTTATGATGAGGAAAATAAATATAGCCATCATTATAACCTAACAGACACAAACAATTCCTTCCTTACCAACAAGTGAGGAGCTCATGTGCAGTTTTTCTAGCTTAAGAGTACTTTCCTTATCTCTCTCCCTACCTACGGGAACATGGAGGGTTAGTTCTGTCAGCAACATGCAAAGTCAAGCCCGACGGCTTGGGGCCTGTCTGGGGCACCGGGACATTCTTAGAAATCCAATTCAAGAATCACAAAGAGTATCAGTTTTGAAAGGGACCCAAGAGAGAACTGACTCTAATGAGAAAAGACCGGACTGAGGCTGCAGGTGGTGAACGGCCCGCTGAGGTCTCACGAGTTTTCGAGACAAAGCACGATTTCAGCTGGACTCTTGAAACTTCTGGTTCAGCACTCTAATGACCACAACATATAGATTTGGGGAAAATAAGAGGAACTACTTATGTAAAAACTCAGCTATTTTCCTGACACTTCTGGGTTGACCAGAACTTAGAATTGCTGCCTTGACCTGTTAGTCAATAACCTTGAGGCACAGACATAAATCAGAACAACTCAGGCGAACCAGTTTAACCTGAAGATATTTAAAAATCATTCTGCAGAAGTAGAGAAAAATCAAATGATTAAGCCTCTACCGCAAGTTGTAACTCATCATGGCTTATCTGTGTTTTCCCTTGTTGAAAATGCCTTGTCTAGGTTGGACAGTCTTCTCTTGGTTGGAAAGCTCATCAGAGCCAGTTAGATCAATCGGCTGTTAGGAAGAGCTCAAATGGTCAACACTCTGGGGGCTGAGTCATGATTACCCGGGGACTGTCTCCCAGCAGGCAGCTCGAGAGATTATGTGTGTGGATAAATGCTACATGGGAAACGGTTTCTCTCCTAGTCTCATGTGCTAGTGCAGGTATAGACAGGGAGGTGAGCTTAGACTGTGCCATCCCCAGCAGCTAGCACAGCAGGCTCTCAATGAACTTGCTGAGGGAGGGAATGAATAAACCACTGATTTCCCCATACCACACAACAGTTAGGTAAGGAACAACACAGGTAAGGAGACAGAACACATTTAAAGGAAGATGATCTCCTTTGACCCAGAAAGATGAACCGAAAAAGGTTATTTATGGAATAAAAACTAGTTCTGGCTACTGGTTTAGAGATTCAGGTGGGCTTTTCTCCAAATTAATTCCTCAGACTTTATTGGTGGTCCCTTGGTGTCTTTTTTTTTTTAATTGTGTTGGTTTTATTTTATTTTCTCATTTTTTATTTAATTTATTTTCAGTGTATCTGTATTCATTGTTTATGCACCACACCCAGTGCTCCAAGTAATATTTGCCCTCCATAATACCCACCACCAGGCTCACCCAACCTCCCACCCCCCACCCCTTCAAAACCCTCAGATTGTTTTTCAGAGTCCAGAGTCTCTCATGGTTCACCTCCCCTTCCAATTTCCCTCAACCCCCTTCTCCTCTCCATCTCCCCATGTCCTCCGTGTTATTTCTTATGCTCCACAAATAAGTGAAACCATATGACAATTGACTCTCTCTGCTTGACTTATTTCACTCAGCATAATCTCCTCCGGTCCCGTCCATGTTGATACAAAAGTTGGGTATTCATCCTTTCTGATGGAGGCTTAACACTCCATAGTGTATATGGACCACATCTTCTTTATCCATTCGTCCATTGAAGGGCATTTTCCAGTAGTGCAATTGCAGGGTCATCCGAGAAGGGGGATTCATACAGCACCAACATCATGGGGTTGCTGTAGGATCAAGTGAGGGAACTTAAGTGAAGCGCTGAGAATGTCTTGGCTTCATAAGAAATACTAAATAAACATTATTATGTAAGCCTTCTGTCCTAACACCCTTGTCTCTAAAATAGTGAAAGGGATAGTTTCTACCTCAAGGTTTTTTGGTACAGATGAAGTAATGATAATGAAAGATAATATTTGAGTGCCTCCTATAGACTAAACATTATTCAAGGCACTTTGCATTTATTACTAATCCATTATATAAACCCAAAGGGTCAGACACTGTTATTATTCCCATATGCAGATGAGAAAATTGAGGTTCAGATGGGATAAGCTCAAGGTCACACAGCTAGGAAACAATGGAGTCAGTATTGGAACCCAACCTATTAATTCAAGAGCATTAACCATAGGGCTATTTGCTTCTTGCAAATATAGAAAAAGCAGTTAGCACAGTGTCCGGGATATATTACATGTTGATTTTTTATCAATCAATATATGTTGCTCAATAAATGCCAATGATACAGCCATTTTTGGTATTTATTTAGTTGAATGATTTGCTTATTTACATTTTTAATTGTGATTATGACATCATTAGGAGATACTATATCTCTTGTCTCTTTAGTTTTACTACATCCATTGCCCTTTAAGCTTTGGTAGAAAAGCACTAGCTTTGCAAAGAAACTCTCACTCTTGATAATCACAATGGAATCACATCCCACATGATTTAACCCAGAGGCATTCAAATACGTTTGCTTGGCAAAAATGTAGAAATCTCATGCAACACTGTAAAAGCAAAATTTGCATTTTCAACGTCTATTAGATATTATAAATTGCTGACTGCATGATACATTTATATATAGATATTAATTTCTGTATAAAACCAAGTACACAGTGCTTTGTGGTATTTTCAAGGGAAATTTTGAATAACTGGAATTTTTATCGTACATGCTACCCTCCCAACCTGACTTGTGTGCAAGGTCAGGGTCCCCTTGATCCATACACGTACTGAATTGTCACAAGTGGAAGAGGATGGGATAGCAGGGAGAGTCAGTGGCAGCTTCTCCTCCTGTTAATAACAGCAAGTAGTCAATGACTATTTAGTTACGACTGTGTGTCAGGAGCCACAGTCAGCCCTGAGCATAGATCATCTCATCTGATGTCCACAGCAATCCTAGAGGATCTGCACCTAGAGGCAGGTGCAAAGGAGATCGTCCTTGTGCAGGTGAAGAGTAAGGCAGAGAGGCAAAGAGGCACCCTACTGAAAGCCTGTTACATAGCAGCAAGTGCATACTTTCTCTCTGATTTTCTTTAGAACCTTGTAAGGTAGGTTTTATCATTCTTTCACAGCCAAGGAACTAGAGGCTCACGGGGTTGGGTAACTTGGCCAAGGTCATGTCGCTGGCAAGTGACTGAGGCAGGATTGAGCCCAAAGTCTTTGCTCATCGCACCGCACAGCCCTCTCGTCAGGGAGGAACCAGCTCCCTGCCAGAAGGTGCATTCTCATCTGCTTTCAGTTATTCTGTGAGCATAAAGAGACGTTGGCTTTACCGGCCATCACTATGATCATGTGATCTCCTTCTATTTGTGCCCTCACCTCTCTTTAAGTTGGTGGGGATTTCATGAAGATCACTGTCAAGTTTACATACCGCTTTGACCTCCTTGAAAACAAGACACAAAAGAAACTCCTGGCTGACCATGACTTTGGCCCTGGTGCAAGACATTATTTTGCCTAAATTCCTGGAAGTTCCAACATGGTGAAAAGGTGGCTTCTTTCCCTCTGTTTTTCTCGGTCAGCTAGTTTTCTACCGAGAAAAGCATGAGGAGGAGAAATGAGACAGTCCCTTCCTCTCAGCAGAATGCTCTACTGCCTGGTTGCAAAAGCCAGACCTTAAGAGTCTTCCTTCTGCTTTAGCCTTTTGTCCAGTCCATCCACAAAGGTCCTCCATCTCTAAACCATCCACACCCTTCCACTTGGTGTTCTGGCATTTCTGACATTATCCCAAGTTGCCTGGGGAGGGGGTGCCCAATCTCTCCCAGTTAGTCTGGGACTTTCTAGGGTTTAGTACGGCAAGGCCAACCCCCAGGGAAACCTCAGGTGCAGGTGAACTGGGCCCGATGACTTCTTCACTGGCCTGGCCATCCATAGTAGCCTCCTAACAGACCCACGGTCCCCGGGTTTGCTTGCCTTGGATTTTTTCTCCATCCAGCAGACCTCAGCAGCCCTCTGACATCATAGATGGTGGTGTCATGCCCCCGCTACTTCAAATACCACCTTGTGAAGAAAAGTCAAACACCTTATCTCAGCCTACAAGTTACTGCCTGATTCAGCCTTTACTATTTCTCTCACCCCAAGCCAGTTCCTGCTCCTCCTCCTCCGCCAGGCTGCCGGAGGTCAGCTCCTCAACTCTGCCAGGCTCTTCTCTTCATTGCCCTTGCTGTTCCTTGGCCTGGAATGCTCCTTCTCCAGCTCTTTGTATGTTCACAATGTATATCGTGTACATGTGTGATAATCTGATGACTATCTTCCTCCCAGCATTATGGCTCCTGGGCTCCCTAGTTTATCACTGTCTAGCACTGGGGCTGACACCTAATCGAGTCACGTGAAATATTCACAGAATGAATCCATGAATGGGCGAAGAACAGATGGATGAATACGGGGTACCTCGTGGGATGTGCTACCGAGATTCCATGATCTGAAAAGTCAGGGTTCCCAAGACACAATGAGCAAGGTTCCAAGAGGGTAGACAGGAGACAGAGGCCAAGGCACAAACAGCTTCGCAGGTTGTGTCAAAAGCTGTTCCAAGGACCCTGGGGGAACTTCTGGGGGATTCAGAGGCTCGGACTGACATAATCCCATATATATTTTGAAAAACTGAAGGTTGGAGAGGGGGAGAGAGGTTCGCTCAGCAAGAAGTCCCTTTAACCTTGGGCAGCTTCAGGAATTAGGATGTGTGTTGGTGGTGAGGATTGTGGAGTCAGCTGAGTATTATTGTTCTCTTGATTAATTTGCTGGAAACAATCAGCCAATTATGATTCAAAGGCTTCTGTAGCTCTGGCCCATAACTAATTGCATTTTAAAAATGTGTTTAATCACAAACCAGTGATTATGTAAGGGGCCTTATTGATGACAAAGATTGGCTTCCTATAGGAGCAAAGCAAGGATGCCATTCGACCAAGGTTGGATTTTATAGCATACAGCATTAAGCTCACACTCCGGAGCAATGGGTCGTGTCTGCTCTTGAGTACCTTGTAGCCAGAGTTCCATACACTGAAAGCTGGATAGAAAAGCAGGTGCAGGGAGTAAGCAAGTGTTTCTCGGTCCCCTCGGGAGCTCTTTAAAGTCAGGCATTATGTTTTGCTCTCACTTTTGACTCTTTCTATAGTATCCAGCACAATGTCTTTAACGTAGTAAATGCCTAATAAATGCTCTTTGAATTGAATTCAGGATCATTTTCACCTTTAGAATTCTGTGATGGCATGAGTTCTTGCCCAAGTAGTCTGCTATCCAGATAAGGCTCCCAGCATTGTGCTTCCTAAGCATCCGGAAGTTAGCAAATTCCAGAAGCACCAGCTGGCCATGACCTCCATCTGAGTTCAGAGGTCTTCTTCAAGAATAACAGAGGTTTAATCTTTTTTTTTCTCTCTCAGCTGGGCTGGGCCAAGAGCCCCTACTCGAGGCTTCGCTAGCATGATTTTCATACCTTTATCATTACATTAGCCATGTTATATTGAATTTCTATTTATTCACATGTCTCTCTCACAGGGCTGTAGCCTCAGTGGGGTATAGGGCTTGGCACGCTATAAGCATTCAATGTGGACACTTTGGGGACTTCTGACTGGTCTGCTGCTCGTGGTTGGCTTAGTGATGTACAGGTCCAGGGGACAATTCATTGCAGCAACGGAAGTGTCCCTTGATCTCAGGCAGGATGCCATTTTTCTTTCCTTCCATCCTTCTGCCTTTATCTCCATGAGCTCATCACACCAGCATTTAAGAATCATTATATTCTCAACCTGAACCTATCACTCCCTCTGAAACTGGTTTCTTATTTTGTTAAAGGCTCTGCCACCAAAACCTTAAAACACTTTCAACCCTTGCCTTTAAAAAACTGCCCCTTGCCTCTAAATAGTTGACCAGAAGCTTCAAGTTCACCTTCAAGGTCTCCTTCAAGGGTCTGGCTTTTCTCCTCCCATTGCCCTGATCCAGGCTCATTATTTATTTTTTAACACTTTATTACAAGAAAATCTCAAACATGTATAAAATAAACAGAATAGTACAATGAACTTCCTGTACCTATCACTCAGTTTCTACAATTATCAGTATTATGCCATTCTCCATCCCCTGTTTAATTATCATTATTGTATTTTTACAGCTATTTTCTAAGAAAGGTAAAATTTATGCAAAATTTATATGGTACACATCTTTGCTGTACAATTTGAAAAATGGAGCTATTCATTTAACTCACGCTTCTACCATGATCTTGAACACTTTTATCTCCCAGTTTCTTTGTGTCCCTGACCAACCTCTCTCTTCCCCCAAAGTGACTAACTCACTGTTCTGATTTTTGATCTTAGATTAGTTTAGCTGTTCTAGAAGATCATATAAATGGACTCATACAGTCTGTACTCACTTATGTCTGGCTTCTTTCACTCAGGAAAATGTCTGTGAGATTCTTCCATGTTGTGTCATTCATCGGGAGTTCATTTTTTAATATTGCCAAGTAGTATTTCATTGTATGAATAAACCATAATTTGTTTCTCTAGTCCCCTGGGCATGTAACAAATCTACTAGGAACATTTGTCCACGGCCTTTTTATGGGTGTGTGTTTTCACTTCTATATGGCACGTCCTAGGTATAAAATTCCTGGGTCACACCACCTTAGTTTTTTGTCTAGATGGCTACAGTATTCTCCTAGCTGTTGTGACTGCCACCTGGTGTCAGCCCCCAAATCCGGCCACCAGGCCAAGCTCCCTTTCCCAAAGCAGAGCTCCATCCATGTCAAAAATCCACTTATGAAGCTCCAGTGTTCCTTCCCATTTTCTCCTGAGTAAAGTCAAGCCTTCCTGGCCTGATCTTCAAGAACCACCCCCTCAAAACACACACACCTCCCTCTCAACTCTCTTTCCCCACATTTACTTCCTGTGTCTTCCTTGATGCTTTCCTGGAGCTGATGACTTAGTCCCTTTGATCTTAAGCTCCTGTAGGACTGTTGCCCTGAAAATCCCATCATACTAGATTCTGCAGTCCCTGGCAGTGTGTGGCTCACAGTGGGACTGAAAAATTTTGCTGACTGGAAGTCCGATGCCACATCTTGTAGAGCTCATACTTTTAACTGCGAACTCAGGAATGCACCTATGATGTAACTGTGCCTCTCACTCTAGCCTTCTAGAAGGTAGGAAATGAAAACTGGTGACATTTCTCTACATGCTAAGATTCTGGGACTCTAGTGAGAATATTAGCAAATCCACTGGATCCAGACATTCCATGTGGCTCTTATCATTGAGTTAGCAATAATAGGACACTGAAGGTATAATGGAAAGGGCACAGGAATAACAATCTGCTGTCCCAAGTTTTCATTTTACATGTACCATCCACCACGCATCCTTGGGTAGATTGATCACCTGAGCCTCCATTGCTCCTTTCCGGACACAGGCATGGAGAGAAGTGACCTTGGTGATCACTAAAGTCAAACGCAAGTTCACCCGGTGAGATGAAATGTTACGAGTGAACTGGATCTTTTGACTTTTTTGTAGCTGGAAGGCCCTTTGGCACTTTGTGTGTTCCCCGTGCCTTCAGTGATCCTTAAGTAGAGCCCAACCTTACTCCTTGCCCCAAACTGTACATGCCAGCAACCAGACTACAGTTGGAACATCAAATTCCTGCTCACAGGACCTCACCCACTGGTGGGAAAAGATGGTAACCAGCAACACTTTTGCCTGAAGCCGAGATATTTGCTTGAGAGCACACCATTGCTATAGGGCACTCCACAGATTGTAAATTATTCACCTACCGAACAACAGTGAGAATTGCCAAGAGGCATTACGCATTTTTCTACAGAGGAAATAAAATCTCTATCCCCACGTCAGAGACACTAGACACCTTCTAGCTCTATGACTTAGTTTTTCTTTGCCTCTATTTGCTCATCTCTATAACAGATGAAAGGAAGGAAACATTCTTCCTCTACCCCTCAAGGTCTTCCAGCTGGACTAAAAATTAAGGTTGCATGAGACAAGTTAACAGGAGAAAAACCCAAAGGTTTATTAGGTGCACGCAGAAGTCCCATAATAAAAGTCAGACCTAAAGAAATGATCAAGACAGGCAGTTTTGATACATTTTAGACAAAGAGAATAAATTTGTGAGGAATGGATAACGAAAATAGATGCATGGGAGCTTTCATTAGTAAGGAATTCTAAGCAAAATTGGGTAATAGGGTAAAATTGAGTAATTGGTAAAATAGGGTAGCAGATCAGAAAAAAAGTAACAAGGTCTGTTTTTACAGCTTCCTTTAAAATCCCTAAGTCTGGTAATAAAAGTATCCTTTTGCTTCTTAGTATAGAAAGAGTGTTTTTCACATGGGCCATTCGTTTCCTGCCCTTGGATCTGAGTGTACTTGCACGGGCTGTTTCTTAAGTAGCTTTCATTTAAAATAATCCATACGCCAACGTGGCCTTTGGGCGAAGCTTGCCCTTGGCATTACATGGGAATAATAAAGTAATAATGACATCATAATGCCATTAGCCACGTCCTAGGGGACACAGGCAGCCCTGAGGAATGTGGACCCCACGCTATGTTCTGCAAGGTTTTAAGGTGCTCACCATGTTCACCAAATGATTTCATTTCCTCACTCGTAAAAACACATTCCAAATGGAAACAGCGTCTCTAAGCGCAAGCAGCCTCTGTTCTCTGTTTTCTTGGAAATGGAAGTTTTAAACTCAAAAGCTCATTTCTGAGTCTCCCATCCCTGGCATCCCATCCATGGTTGTCCTCCATGGGTGACGGCAGAAGTGGGCAATGGATTTCCTGTACCCTCTTGGGAAGACGAAAGGGAATTGGCAAACCCTCCGGAGGGCAGGAGCTTGTGAACACGTCCTTCACCATAAGTGAAGGAAGGAACGAAGAGGAGAACAGAGTGGCCAAACAAAAGCCAGAATTGTCTGAGACATGGACCCTTTTCAGAAGTCTTCAAAGCCACCCTTTCACCAAGCCTGGCAGGGGTACAGTATAGAGCCTGGGCGCCCGCCAAGCCAGGCCTGAATTTATTCTTGCCGAACTGTTTGTTGTCTTTATTTGCCAAGACGTAACTAATTGAACTTTTGTTGGTCTGGCTGCCCCTTGGGAGAACCGGAGCTATTGTTATCTGCTGCGGGAGTCCTTCCGTGGAACGTGCCAGACACTTGACCCAAGCTGTGGCCGATTTCCTTGCCCTGTTCAGGTTGCTCTTTCGCTCTCAGGCATGTTGTTGTTGTTTTGTTTCATTTTGTTTTATGGGTTCCAACCCAGCGTAAGTGTTTGGAATGACCTGGAATGAAGTTCACTGACCCAAGAGGGGGATTCCTGTTGGGAGGTCGGAAATGTCCTTCCTTGATTTTCCCACCATGCCTCGGTGAGAAGCACCTGGTCTCAGCTTCTCCCACACAGGGCGTGGAGGCTCTGAACCAGGGATTCTCGAAGTGTGGTCTGAGGGGCAGCATCAGTTTTTCCTGGGAATTTGTTAGAAATGCAAATTCTTAAGACCTGCTCTAAGCCTTTCCAGGTGGTCCTGGTGTACAATGAGGTCTGAAACCAATGCTCTGGGCTGGGGGTTCTCGCCCTTGGCACTGTTGACAATTTAAGCCAGACGGTTCTTTGTAGCGGGGGCCACCCTGGGCTCTGTAGGATGGTTAGCAGCACCCCCGGCTTTCACCCACTGGATTCCAGTAACCCCCCACCCTCATCCAATGTGACAACCAAAAGTGACTCCAGTCCTTGCCAACTGTCCCATGTGGGAAGGAGGTAGAATCGTCTCCGGCTGAGATAAAGGACAAAATGCCTGGGGTTCCTCCAAGCTCTCGCGTTCTCCGTACCATATTGACAAACAACCTCCAGCCTCTCTGGGTGTCTCCTTAGCACATACAACTGAGGAGCACAGAAGGACGGAGCCACTTTCCAGCAGATCTGGTTTTTCAATCTTGAGAAATCTTCCCTTTGAATCAGCCGCCATGCAAGAGCGCGTGACTTTGACTTCAAGGGCTAGTTCTCTTGCTCATCTGGGTTTGTAGTCAAGCAAAACACAACCACAAAACCCTTTGGTTGGAGCTCTCCTCCTTCTTTTGTTTGTTTGCTACCCCCAGAAGAGAGCGGGACCAAATTCGGAGATTCTGGGGTATCTCTAATGTCCAGACAGAAATGAAAGGTTCATCTGCTTATCTTCTCCCTCACCTCCAAAGTCAAAAGATTCCCTTGTGCATTTCTGGACGTTGCCAGATGCCCTTTCTGTAGAATTGCCATCATAGTCGGGTTCTTGGTGTTGTTGCATTTGTGATTTGAATTTGAAGGGAACCCAAACCAGGAAATTTGCTATTCGGCTCTATTCCCACCATTGTCATTTCAGGCTTTTGACAATATCTCCACTTGAGGAAGCTGGGTTTGGCAAAAATCAGTTTGGACTAACTCAGCCAAACCTGAAGTCAATTGCTCAAACTAATTCCAGCTAAAGGTCACAGTTAATTTGCTCATTTGGTTGGAATCCATTGAGCAGCTACTATATGCCAGCACTCTGCTGGGTCCTCAGGAGGTGGAGAGGGAAACCTAGGGCCGCTGCCTGGGGCCTGTTCATTGTCAGACAAAGCAGAAGCCATTTCAAACAGAATGTAGTGTCCTTAGCATGGATGAGGAAAGCACAGAGTCCCTGGGAGTGTGCTTCCCTGTGGAATTCCTCAGTGTCTGGTACATACTAGGGGCTTACTAAATATTTGTGGAGTGAATCTTAGAGGTGAACCATTCTACACTCCCTCAAAGGTTAAAAAAATTCCAGCCAAACATAGTGCTACTTGGGGTGTCCTGGAAACTAGTAAACTTGAGTCATGCAGAGGAGTGGGAAGGGCATCTCAGCTAGAGAAGGTAACGTACAAGGACAGTGGGTGAAGAAATATCCATCATAGCCTTGGAGAGACTTTAAGAAGGTGTGAAAGAATTGTCTGAAGAAGAGATTATTCTGGCTATATATTGTTATTTAACAAATTACCCCCAAACGTAGTGGTTTAAACCAATCACTTTGTTTCTATTGTAATTTTGTAGCAAGTAATGTGGAAGGACTTGGCTGGATGGTTCACCTCTCATTCACTGGCATTGAGTAGGGTCAAGGGGGGCTGATGAGCCACTTCCAAGATGGTTTCTTCATTGACATCTCTGGTGTCATCTGTTCTTGGCTTCTCTTTCTCATTATCCAGGGCACACCATGTGATCTGGTCTTCTCATGACATGGCAGACTCAGGGCGGCTGGGCGTCCTACGTGGCAGCCAGCTTCTTCCAGAGAAAATATTTCAAGAGGCAGGGCTCTAACCCAAGAGGGAGTTTTATGAGCCAAGGGGAAGCTATAAAATTCTTAAGACCTAGCTTTGGAAATTCTAGAGTCTACTTTGCTATATGCTAATGATCAAACAAGTCATTACAGCCAGCCCAGATCCAAGAGGAAGAGAGACATAGCCCCTTCCCTTAATGGGGGAATGGGTTATATACAGAAGGAGAGGAGAAATTTGATAAAAGGGAGCCATCTTGGAGAAAAGCTTCCTCAGAGCATACCAGGAGTTGAAGCTGGGACTACAAAATTAAGCCTGAAGGACATGGAGCAGCCGGCTGAATTGTGAGCAATCTGCCTTGAATTGTGTGAGAAGGCACAGAAAGGTCTAAGCATGGAGTTGAGGTAGTGGTATGACCAGATTTGTTTTAGAATTCTCCACCTCTGAGAGCTACGGAAAATGGGGTGTCGTGGGACAAGACCAGGCACGGGGAGGCACAATGAGAGATGTCAGCAGCCTCGAAGAACAAAAGTGATTTGGGGGTGGGGGGCTGATGCCCAGGTGATGCTCAGGGCTGTCAGATAGCGAGACTGTGCGGAGTACTCAAGTCATCTGAGGGCTTCTGACACCTCTCTCCACACAACCCCAAATAGCTCCCTTCAAAAGGAGAGAAGAAAGGTATCATTTTTCATTCCAGGAACTGAATGTGGGTAAATGGCAGCTGGCAACTGAGCTTGCCTTCAGAGGCTTAATGGTCACACTTTTTCAGGTTTGTTAGGAGCTGCCTTTGAGGAAAACAAACAGGACTGGTGTGAAGACCATTAGAACGGGCCCTCAGAACAAAGGCTCCATTTGGCAGCTGGTGCTCAGAGCTGAGTGAAATAAACAAAAGAGTTCGTTGAGCAAACATAAAAGGAGCCTAATTGATGCAATTAAGGTGAAATTAAATAAAGGAAGGTTTTAGCCTGAAGTTCATGGAATATTTTTCACAAGGTTGTCACTGGAATAGTCATTTGGGGCTTTTAAACAAAGGGAAGCACAGGATGTGGTAAATTGGCCCATTTGACCCTTGGGAGGGGACCAAGTCAAGTGTGGTGATGTGGCTCCCGTGTGCCATTGTTTGGCCCGAGCTGTCCATTTTTGGGGTGGGGTGGGTAGTAGGGTGAGGTTGGTAGGCAGAAGAGGGATGGGACAGACACAGCTGCTATGGGAACAATCCAATGAGACCCAAATCTCCTGGTGATCACACTACTCTGGTGTGTTTCCTTCATAACACCACTATCTGAGATTTTCTTGTTAATTGCATGCTTCTTTACTGTCTGTACTCCTCAATCAAGCACACCCAAACACACGCGCATGCATGCCCCACTCTGTGGAATTCTGGGTCTTCCTGGAACATAGCTTTGGAGATGCCTATCTGCTTGGGTTAAGACCCCAGATTCTGAAACCGCAAAGCAAACATTTGTTCCAAACCACTGACCTGACACCTCCAAACTGTCCCATGGGAAACTTATGCCTAAAATCATCTCAAGTATATTTATTTAACAAACAATTAACATAGTACTTACTATAGGCCAGTTATAATTCCAAACTTTTTACAAATATTAACCTCATCCTCATACCGATCCTATGAGGTGGGGATATTCTTATCTTCACTTTACAGAAGAGGAACAATGGCAGAGAAGTCAAAGAGATTTTCCGAGCCAGGAAATGGGGAGCCGGGATTTGAACCCAGGCCTGTGGACTCTAGTGGTCACACTCTTTAACCCTACGCTAGAGCCCTTTGCATTACAGTCAAGGGAGTAGTGACGGGAGCTGTGTAATGAAGTCCACTGGCTGTGGCTAGTGGGCTCTGAGTCCTTGGTCTGTTTAATCCATAACTAGACTCTCACCAGCACCGGCTGCTAAGTGCAAAGCTCATCCTCTGGTCCCAGTGGTGGATCAGAGGTGAGACATCCAGAAATTCCGAAAGCACACACTGATCAACTGATATATTGATATATATGATCAGATATATATGAACTGATATATATGATCAGAAAGGGGGCCTTTCAGAGCAGAGGATGAATCCATAGTGAGAAAGTTCAACCCTTTACATGTTCATGTATAAAATGTAAAAAATCTGACCCGAGGAAAATTAAGGGCTTATTTAAAAAAAAAAAAGGAACACTATATGGGTAACAGGACAAAACACAAACGTATGGGGTTAAAAAAATGGTTTTTAGAAATAATTCCAGTTTAACTACTTTACTTCACAAATGAGGAAAGTGAGGGCGTCAAGAGTTGTTAAATTTTAATGTTCATGAAAAATGCCCAAGGAACTTAGTTAAAAAAGCAGACACCGAATATTACCCCTTACCCCCTACCAGACATCACAGATCAGTAAATGTATGATTCATGAATTCCAGTGTGGTCCAAGAATCTGATATTCCCAGATTTTAAGGCAGGAGTTGGTCTTTAGGTGACTCTGATGCAGGAGATCCAGGAATCACACTTAGAAATACAGCAGCCTGGAGAAGAGAGACCTTGTCAAGCGTCGTATCTAGGTGCCTCCAAGCCGGCACTAGGAACTGTTGGATTATAGGCTATATTTTTTTTCATTAAATATTTTATTCATTTATTTGTCAGAGAGAGAGAGAGAGAGAGAGACAGTGCACAAGCAGGGGAAGCGGCAGGCTGAGGGAGAAGCGGGTTCCCCGCTGAGCAGGGAGCCGGATGCAGGACTCAATCTCAGGACCCTGGAATCATGACCTGAGCCAAAGGCAGACACTTAACTGACTGAGCCACCCAGGCATCCCTAGGATATCTTTTGAACACTTTTTGCAGACCCAGAGCCACTTCTAAGAACATTATCTATAGCATGTATAACTTAGTTATCATATCATTACTTAATTCTTTTTTCTATGTTTCTGATTTAGAAGAAAGCTCAGCACACAAGCTATTGAACTTCAAGGAAGCTTCTGTACTTTTTTTTTTTTTTTACCATGTTATGATTAGCACTGAAAGGGTGAGATAGAAAGCATGAGCACATGGGTCAAACCCTTGTTCTCTGACCTATCTGTCCTTCCACAGAATTAATCTGAAAGGGAAGACATCTATTTCCAGAAATGGGGAAAAGGGAAAATGAGAGCCCAAACTCAAGTATTAGAATTTGTTCCTTCTAGAACATTTTTGGAATCATTTTTAATTTTTTACAACTTTATTGACATTTAATTTACATCCCATAAAATTCATTTGTCATAAGTGGACATCCCTGTGAGTTTTAGTAAATTTATAAAACAATGCACCACAATCCAGTTCAAATTATTTTGTTCACCCAAAACTTCTCTTGTACTCATTTGTATTCAATCCTCCTTCCACCTCCCATGGCAGGCACCCACTGATCTTTCTGTCTCCCTAACTTTGACTTTTCTAGAAATGTTCTGTCCATGAATATAATAAGTAGTCTTTGTATCTGGCTTTTTCACTTAGCATAATATTTTTGAGGGACGTCAATGTTGTTGCACAAATCCCATCTTTTTATTACTGAGGATTATCCCACCATTTGGATACTCCACATGGTGTCGGTCCGTTCACTAGTGGATGGGCATCGAAATATCTCCAGTATTTTGCCATAATGAAATATGCTGCTTGATCTTACTTATATGTGAAACCTTAAGATGTTGAATACTGTACATAGAAAGAGGGGGTAGAAAGTTACTGGGATGGGGAGGTGGAGGGATTTGGGAAAATGATGGTCAAAGCGTGCAAAGTTGCAATGATGTAATGTAGAACGAATAAGTCTCCAGATCTAATGTATAGCATGAGGACTACAGTTAAGAAAACTGTATTGAGTGCTGGAAATTTGATAAGAAAGTAGATTTCAGGTACTCTCTTCATACACAAAAAGATTACATGAGGAGAGGATAAGCTAATTAGCTTGGCTGCAGTGAACATTTCACTATGTTATACAGATATCAATTCATCATGTTGTAAACCTTCAATACATATAGGTTTTATTAAGAAAAGAAAGGAAAAAAAGGAAAGGAAAGAAAGAAAAAGAAGAAAAAAGCAAAATGCAGCTAGAAATATCTGTGTACAAGTCCTTATGTGGACATTTTTTTCATTTCTCTTGGGCCAATTTCTAGGACTGGTATTGCAGGGTCATATGGTAAGTTTGTGTTTATGTTTAATTTTTTTAAGTAAGCTGCTAAACCTTTTTCCAAGGTGACTGAACCATTTTGCATTGTCACCGGTGATGTATGAGAGTTTCATTTGTTCTGTTGTCTCATCAGCACTTGGTATTATCAGTCTTTTTAAACTTTTGTCATTCCAGTTGGTATGTAGTGCTATCTCTGCAGTGTCATTTTTCGCTGTTGGAATAACAATGTTCTGCATCTTTTCTTGCACTTACTGCAGCCCGTGTGTCTTCTGTGTGAAGTGCCTGTTTCAAATCCGTTAGCCATGTTTAAATTAGGTTGTTTGTCTTCATATTGAATATAAAAGTTCTTTATATATTCTAGATACAGCACCATTATAAGATACATTATTTGTACAACTTTCTCCCAGTCTGTGGCCCACCTTTTCATTTTCTTAATGGTGCTTTCTTTAAAAAAAAAAAAATTATTTATTTATTTGACAGACAGAGATCACAAGCAGGCAAAGAGGCAGGCAGAGAGAGAGGGGGAGAAGTAGGCTCCCCACCAAGCAGAGATCCCGATGCAGGGCTCGATCCCAGGACCCTGAGACCATGACCTGAGCAGAAGGCAGAGGCTTAACCCACTGAGCCACCCAGGTGCCCCTTAATGGTGCTTTCTGAAATGCAAAAGTTTTTTATTTTGATGGAATCCAGTTTGTAAATGTTCTTTTCTTTTACGATTGCGTTTTGATGTCATCTCTAAGAACTATTTCCCTAATCCAGGGTCACAAAGATATTTTCCTATGTTTTCATCTAGAAATTTTATACTTTTAGCTCTTAAATTTAGGTCTGTGATCCATTTTTTATTACTATTTTATGTGTAAAGTGAGGCGGGGTCTAAGTTCATTTGTCGCATATGGATATCCAATTATTCCAACTTCATTTTTGGGGGAAAGACTATCTTCCTCCCTTCCCATTGAATTACCTCAGTATAAGTGGGTTTATTTCTGGACTCTGTATCCTGTTGCTTGGTCTTCATGCCAATACTGCACCATCTTGATTGCTGGAGGTTTTATAATAAGTCTTAAATTCGAGTAGTGTACCTTTGTCTTTTTTCAAAATTCTTTTGGCTATTCTGTGTTCATTGCATTTTTATATTAATTTTGGAAATAAATATCCCAATTTACACAAATAAAACCTGCTGGGATTCTGTAGGATTTTATGTTGAATCTATAAATCAATTTCAGTAAAATTATTATTATTTTTTTAAAGATTTTATTTTATTTTTTTGACAGAGATCACAAGTAGGCAGAGAGGCAGGCACAGCGAGAGGGGGAAGCAGGCCCCCCGCCGAGCAGAGGACCCCCCCATGCGGGGCTTTATCCCAGGACCCTAAGATCATGACCTGAGCCAAAGGCAGAGGCTTCAACCCACTGAGTCACCCAGGCATCCCAGGAAAATTATTATTTTAATACCAACTCCTTCCAATATTGCTACGAAAAGGGTATGGATTTCTATTTATTTAGATCTCCAACTTCCCTCAGCATATTTGGTTGGTTTGAGTTCTCTCTCACTGCTTATGTTAAATTATTCCCAAGTATTTTTATGCTATTGTGAATTACATTATTTTCTTAATCTTATTAAGATTTTTGGATTGTTGTGTGCCTGGGTGGCTCAGTGGGTTAAGTGACTATCTTCAGCTCAGGTCATGATTCTAGAGCCTTAGGATATCCTGTGTCGGGCTCCCTGCTCAGCGGGAAGGCCTGGTTCTCCCTCTGACCCTCTCCCCTCTCATGCTCTCTCTTTCTCTCATTCTCTCTCTCAAATAAATAAATAAAATCTTTTTAAAAAATTTAAAAAAGGACTTTTGGATTGTTTAGTATTTCTTCTTGAGCAGTTTTGATCATTTGTGTCAATCTAGGATTTTTTGTTATTCTATATTGTTCAGTTTATTGGCATAAAGTTCTTCAAAATATTCCTTATAATATTTCAATGTTTAATTTCTGTATGTTCTATAGTGATTATAGTATAGTGACCTTATTCCAATTTTAATAATTTGTGCCTTCCCTTTTTTCTTGGTAAATCTTAAGATTTATTAATTTTGTTGCTCTTTATAAAGAATCTACTTTCAGCATGACTTTTTTCCTGTTGTTTTCTATTTCATTAATTTGCACTCCAATCTCTATTTTTGTCTTTCTTCTATTGACATGGATTTTATTTATTCATCTTCCTTTGTTCCTTCCTTCTTCCTAAAAGCTTAGATTATTGATTTTAAGTCTTTCATTAGAATATAGGCATTTAATGCTATGAACTTTCCTCTCAGCACTGCTTTAGCTGCATAACATAAACCTTGATATGTTGCATTTTTCTTTCAGTTAGAGGTATTTTCTGATTTTCTTTGTAATTTCTTATAGCCTGAGACATTTACAAGTGTGTTAATTTCAAAATAGTTGCAAATTTCCAATTTTTTCTGTTGTTGATTTTTTTTTAAAGATTTTATTTATTTATTTGACAGAGAAAGATCACAAGTAGGCAGAGAGGCAGGCAGAGAGAGAGAAGAGGAGGAAGCAGGCTCCCTGCTGAGCAGAGAGCCCGATGCGGGACTCGATCCCAGGACCCTGAGATCATGACCTGTTGTTGATTTTTTTAAGGAAGAAACAATTTTTATTTATTTTAGACTACATAAAGGTACATAGCTCTTTAATAAAGGCTTTTAAAGTTGTTAGATTTTAGTAATTGAGATTTTAAGTGTTTGGGCAAATGCTTATTTGAGTCAATTAGGCAGACAATTCATGAACTATGCTATCGAGTATGCAGGAATACATTTTATCAGTGAATGATTTGTCATACATTTATGCAACTGCAAATGTTATTTTGATATCTTTAAGAATTTTAATTTCTGCATTCTGCAATATACTAACTCTATAGACCCAGAAGGCGAAGTCAGTATCTTGGGTTTAGACATTCTAAACTTGCTCGATTCTCACATAGCCTAAGATTTTTATTACCTCTGCTTTTGTTTTTGATTTCAGACTTGTCTTGAGAAATTACAAAATTAGTGTGCCAAAATAAAAGTGTCACTACTTTTTCTAACAATATATAAAAATATTTGACCATTTCATGTGATTAATAAAATACACTGGAGATCAGATGATAGAATATTCTTTCTAGAAATGAAATAAATTATCTAAGCATTCTAAAAGAAATTACATTTTTCTCATGATCTCAGGGTGCTGGGATCAAGCCTTGCATCGGGCTCCCTTGTTTCTCCCTCTCCCACTCCCCCTCTCTCACTGTATCTCTGTCAAATAAATAAACCAAATCTTAAAAATAAATTTAAACAATCTGAGAGGTTTGAAGTGGCGGGGGGGGTGGGAGGTTGGGGTACCAGGTGGTGGGTATTATAGAGGGCACGGCTTGCATAGAACACTGGGTGTGGTGAAAAAATAATGAATACTGTTTTTATGAAAATAAATAAATTGGAAAAAAAAGACCTAAAATAAATGGAGCAGCACCTCCTTCATGGAAAAAAAAATTTTTTTTTAATTTTAAAAAATAAATTAAAATTTTCTTTCAATAATATGGACTTTAAACCACTGTTGTTTCACTCTTTACCCAGTAAAGTTTAATCAGCCTTTTTTTTTGGTCTATACGTGTATGTGCAGTTGTATTGTATGTGTGTATGCATCTTTTTTTTTAAGCTTTTTTTTCTTTTCAGCGTAACAGTATTCATTGTTTTTGCACCATGAGAGACTATGGACTCTGAAAAACATCCTGAGGGTCTTGAAGGGGCAGGGGGTGGGAGGTTGGGGGAACAAGGTGGTGGGTATTAGGGAGGGCACGTATTCATGGAGCACTGGGTGTGGTGCAAAAACAATGAATTCTGTTGCTGATTTTTAATTTAGTTATCTTGTACATTTATACTTTTACATTTATTGAGAATTTTTTTATGGCCTAGAATTGGTCTATCCTGGAGAATGTTCCATGGGTGCTTAAAAAAATCTACTTCACTGATGTTGAATAGAGTGTTTTATGAAACTATGTGTTTTGGGATGAAAGGTAGGAGAATGAAATGATGAATAAGACATGATTATTGCCCTTTAAAAGTTGAAATCTTGCAGGGCAGTGGTAATTTTGTACCCCAGGGGACATTTGGCAATGTGGGGAGACATTTTTGTTTGTCCCAACTGGGGGTGTGTGCTACTGTTATCTAGAGGCTAGATGGTCTGCTAAACGGCCTACAATGCACAGAATACCTACAACAGCAAAGACTTTTCTGGCCCAAAATGTGAACAGTGCCAAGATTTAGAACCCCTGTTGCGGGGGATATCAAAAGCATTTTGTTATAACTTAGAGCTTGAGACAGTAATCTTCATGCTATAGCAATTACTACGCTGTGGCTGAAATCAAACAATACCTTAGCAGTTGCCACATCTCTCATGTGTTTGTTTGTTTGTCTTTCCCACTAGACTGTGAACCTCATGAGTACTGGGATCCTCCCAAGTCATTACGGTGGTTAAAAGCAAAGAGAGGATCTAGAGTCAGACAGACTTGGATTTCAATCCTATATCTATATTCGCTAGATGTTTGACTTTGGGCTAGTTCTTTGACCTCTTTGAGCCTCAATTTTCTCAGTGGTATAATGTGAATAATATGCCTACAATAGAATTACTGGGATAATTAATAAACTAATCAAGGGAGGCAACTCACACAGTCCTGCCACATACAGTCATTACCTTATTATTGTTATTATTATTGTTATCTCCAGCACCGAGCCCACTGCCCTGAAAATATGTGTGAATACATGGATAAGTAACTGAGTCACCATCTCTTGCCTTCCTTCCTCCACTATAAGGCACTGGTTCTACAGTATTATTTTTACTGAGATGAAGACTGTCCTGTTCATTCCTGGACTGAGGCTCAGTTTCCACAGAGGAGGTTGTGTATGCCCACAGAACATGGGCAGGAGTCCAATAGGAGAAGCAAGTACAAGACAAATATAGACTGACCTCAGTTCCATCCTTGAGACCCCTTTTGGCCCCATATGAAATAGTCATATGGGGAGGCAGCAAGATTCATTCCCCAAAAAGCCCCCATGACACTGTTCAGCCAGTACCACTCCAGGCCATCTTTCCCAGTTTTGCTTCAGAGAAGAAGTTCTTTTTTCTTAAAGTTCATCCCCTGCCATGACACTCTCTACTCCATTCCTGAGTCCTGGACATTTCTTCCACACTAGGAACCTCTCCCAGATATTCCCAATACTTTTTGATCAATGTTAAAAGCCACGGGACCCCTCCCTCGGCACCTCATCTCCTGTCACCATCTACCTCTGAGAGACTTGGCAAAGATCACATCTGTGAAACAGTTTGCTAATTCTTAAAATGGTAGGAAAGGGCATCTGATTTTTCCATGTGTTTGCTTTTAAGGAGGAAGTTCAGGGAAAACAAAAAGACACCTCAAGCTTCTAAAGACCCCTATGGTATATAAAGCAGAACTCACATGGTTCCTTAACAACATGGAGGGCATGAGTCCATTTCACTATCCGGTTCCTACTGTGCCCTATCAGGCAGACAAAATCTGGAGCCATGCCCCTTATTAAAATTGGTTTATGGATCATTGATTGATCCTTAATACTCATAACCAAAAAAACCCCATTATTTCCTCTATGGAGTTTCTTTATATATTTATCTAGAAACTTGCCTTGCCTGATGACCATATACATCAGAGATCAAGGCTAAATAAGAACAACATGGTGATCTAAACCCAAAGGAGATAAAGCTAAGAGCAGCAGAGAGCATTAAGGACAGAGTGGTGGCCTTATTAAAAAAAAAAAAATCATGAAAGGAATTTCCAAAATGGTTTAGAACAAGAATTTCTACTTTGTTAACTCCAAACATAACAAGGAAAATAGTAAAACTAACACTTTTTCTAAAAACTAACATTTTTGGATGCTGAATATGTAGTAGATTCTTTTATAAATCCTTTATACATTTAAATTAATTTCATTCATTCATTTAACAAATATTTTTTGACCACATATTAGGGCCCCAGAACTGCGTTATGTTCTGGGAGTATAGCAATGAACAAAGTCCTCAAAGATCTCAGTCTTCATGGATTGTACACTCCCTTGGGGAAGTCAATAAACAAAAAGACTATAGAGTATGTTAGAAGGCAGAAATCAATGCTACTGAGACAAAACTGGGCAGAGGGCTAGAGAAAGTAAGGTGTGGGGTGCTACAATTTTCAATCAAGCGTTCAATGAATGCTTCACTGCAAAGCTGTCATTTGACCAAAACCTTACAGGAAATCTCACAATTCATAAGACCAAATCCAAATAGTGTTGCTGTAGGGAGTTCTTGTTTGTTTGTTTGTTTGTTTGTTACTGAACCTTGGACCAACACCCTAAGCCCGGAGGCAATCTATATGAACCCCTACATTGTGTAAAATGACCAAGGCATGGCCAGGCACCACACAAGCAAACATGAAGTCACTCGTGCAGTCCCTTGTCCCACTTTGTGAGGATTTTCCAGGCTGCTTGGAGGATCCAGAGGTCTGCCTCTGAGGGGGTATTGGCATCATGGGCATCTGGAGGGGTTTTCTGAAGACCCTTTTTCCCCAGATGGATCACAACATGTCTCCCCTTCTTGTAACCACCCTATTCCCCAGAATTGGAATTTCTTACTGCTAGATCTGGATAGTAATCATTATAGAGCCTCCTTGATGTAAGAAAAAAGAAAAGGATCAGGCCTTCCAAGGATATGGGGAGTCCCAGTCCCTGAGCCTGTGAACTACCTATGACTTTGCTTCTGCCACTTTGTCTGCCTTCAACCTAAACTCTTGTTTTCCAAGTTCTTTCAGACTCCTTCCCCAAGTTTCTCAGCTGTGTCCCCTCCAACACCACCACCTGACTGCCCTAACCAAAACCAGCTTTGACAGATGTGAATTAGTCATGTATGTCTTAGTTTAACCTTCAATCTAAGGATTCTCTCTACCTTAAAGCTAATTGTGTTTTAAGACCCATTTTCAACTCTGTGAGTGTAATTTTAAGTATCCAGAGGCCAATAAGCAAATGAGAAACAATGGCCCTTGGCCCTTGGGCAATTTCTGAAGTATTTCATGTGATGGATCATATTGACATTTTGTCTCTTTGATTTGCATGATGTGATAGTTTCTCTATCATGCTAAAAAGGAAGACCCCAGTGCCCTAATCTTGTGCATGTGAGTTGGACAGAAGTGCTGGAAGTGTACTCCATTATAAACAAACTAATTGGTGCTTTGTGGATTCATTTCTAGGTTTCTCCTGTAGCTTTGTGAGTCAGGGTCAAATTCAGTTTTTCCCCATCTTTCCATCAATGAGGAGTCTTTAAATAAATGTTCCCCATTCTCTGTTATTCTCAAGATTTTGCCTCTCAAGCATTTTTTCAGTAATAATCATAGTGTAAGTTCCCGGAATGGAGTAAATACTCAATAAGTAACTCAGTATAATGGATATCTCCCATTTTTTGGTCTTTTCAGTCCCTTTCTTCCTGGGAATTACTCCATCTTATATAATAGGTAGTCAAAAATATGGTTCACTTCTCCCACTCCAGGCTGGGCAACTAAGTACCTGATCCCTCTAGCCCAGTAATTGATTTGGAGGGGTCATTTAATGCAATGCTGACAAATCAGAGCGATCCCCAGGAAGTTGTTGGGATTATTAGGATACAGGTACCCTTTCTTTTCTGGGGTGACTAGTAGTAATAATTGTACAAGTCAAGAGCTGCCAGTGATCATCTTTGCTATCAATTTACCTGAAAGTAAAACCAATAACCAACACAGAGAGATGAAGAGAGGGGAATGATCACCAAATATCCCAGTTTTGCCAAAACTAAGTGGTTTTCCAAGATGGGGGACTTTCAGTGTCCCACAGTAATCAGAATGGTTGGTCACCCAGGCTGGAGTCCTAATGATATTTTTGGAACACTTGGATTTTGATGGGTCTGAAGACAGTCTACCTTTGGACTGCTCAGCCACAGGAATCAATAAATTAACTTCATTTCTTCAGCAAGTCAGAAGAGGTTTCTAGCACCTGGAGTTTCTGGCTTCCCAAATAAAAGTGAAATTGCTATTAATTTGTATTGTTTTATTACAATTTCCATTAGATACAGTCACAAGAGCTCAATGACCACCATTATTTTTAAATTGATGGGACCCTAAAAACTCAGAGTACTCAAGTTGGAAACCACTGAAATGATTTCACCTTCTCCTCTTATAAATGTTGAATTTAAGTTTTACTCTACTACTGAGTCTAACAGTTTAAGTTCATTTACTTCCCTATAAAGGAAGGAAGGAAGGAAAGGAGGGAAGAAGGAAGGAGGAAAAAATGGAGAGAAGGTGGGAGGGAGGAAGAATTGAATAAGCTTTCACAAAAATATCTGGGAATAGAAGACCAAAGTATTTTGGAGGAAGAAATCTGGAAGTAGAAATGGACTGAATAATTCAACCTTTCCTTTAGAATAAACACATATGGACTCTCCATCAAATAATTTAGCAAAGGTAACTACATCCAAGGTGCAGTGCCTAAGGCAAATAGTTCAATGGATGCCTAGTGTCCTGGGAGTCCGGTTCAAAGCAAATAAGTCAGGGAGGGATTTGAGGAATGTAGGTTCCACCCGGGGCATTACCACCATTTTATTGTTTTTCTATCTCTCTCATTATTGCTAAGCACTGCTACTTATCTGGCTATTTCCCTAGGTAGGGCAAATACTTCAACAGATGTGAACCATGATAATCATTACTTCCAAGGAAGAAAGTAGAACATCCTCACCATAGTGGGAAACTTGAATGCATGTACTTTGCTAACAGAACAAGCAGACAAAAATTTGGTATGGATATAGAAGTATGAATAAAATAATAGATAAACTTGACCTAGTTGAAGTGTATAGTATATTGTACCAGACAGACACAGAACACACATTCTTCTCAAGCATACACAGAATGCTTACTACAATTGACCATATGTTGTTAGGTCATAAAGGAAGCCTCAAGAAATTTCAAATGGTTGAACTACTATAGAATATATTCTCTGACCAGAGGTTGTAAAATGTTTTTAAAAGAAAAAAGAAAGGAAAAAAAGATAAAATGCCCAAACTGCTTGGAAATCAAACTATTCTTTCCAAATAGCACACGAAACAAAAAAGTATCACAGTGGAAGTGAGAAAATAGTTTTAATGGAAGGATAATAAAAACAGTATGCATAAAAACTTTCAGGATATAGCCAAAAGAGTGTTTAGGGAAATATATTATCTTAATGAGTACTGTAGAATATAAGTATGGCTAAAAAGCAGTGATCAAAGTTTTCATAGCTGGAAAAACCTGGAAAAACAAATTAAACCCCAAAAAAGTAGAGAGGAGGAAAATTTTAAAAAATTAAAGAAGTAGAAAGCAAAAGTACAGTAGAGAAAATTAACACAATCAAATGTTGGTTTTAAAAAGATTAATGAATTGAGAAATTTCTAGCAAACTAAGAAAATAAGAAAAAAAACAAAAATTATCAAAGTGGGATTGAAAAGGGGTATATCATTATAGAAATTAGAAAGACAATAACAATATCTTATGAACCACTCTGTTTAAATAGATTTGACAATATGATGGACAAATTTATTGAAAAGCACAAGTTAGAAAAAACTAACAGAAGAATAAATTAAAAATCTAAACAATCTTATATAATAAAATTGAGTCAATTATAAAAGCCCTTCCTTCTCATTAAGAAAACTCGGTTTTAGTCTAAATTGGTTGACCAATTTATTCTTCCAAACATTTAAGTAGCAAATAAACTAAACTTACAGAAGCTCTTCTAGAGAATAGAAAAAGAAGAAAGTTTTCACCTCTTTTTAGGAGTTCAGAATAACTTTAGCGTCAAAATCTGATAAAAAATTTATAACAGTTGAAAAATTACAGACTACTCTCTCTCTTAGACATAACTGGAAAAATTCTGAACAAAACAATCTCTTAAAATCTAATATTATATAAAAAGGATAATATACTATTACCAAATTGGGTTTATTGCAAAAATACACGTGTAGTTTAATATTTGAATATGAATTCATGTAGCTTACACACTGTTAGAACAAAAGGAGGAAAAGAAATCACATGATCATCTTGAAGATACAGAAAAGACTGATAAAATGTAAAACCAATTCATGATAAAAAAAAAATCCTCAGCCCACTAGGAATAAAATGAAACTTTCTCAATTTACAAAGAACACCTAAAAAGCCAATAGTAAACAACATAATCAGTGGTAAAGTACTAAAAGCTTTCCCCCATGAGATCAGGAATGAGACAAAGATGCTACCAAATTTTTCTACTCAATACTGTACAGGAGAGGGCTATAATCAGTGCAAGAGAATTCCTACATGCTCACCACCAAGATATAAAAAATGAAGCTTAAAAAAAAATCACCCTTAACACTAGCATAAAAAAATCAAGTATCTATAAATCAACCTAATGACAGTTATCTAAGACTTCTACATTAAAACTTGCAGAACTTTATTAAGAGAAATCAAAGAAGACATAAATGATGGAATATAGCTTACTCATTAACTGATTCAATATTGTAGACATGTCAGTTCTCAGATCAATCAACAGATCAAATATCCCAAATCAAACACCAAAATGATTCTGAAATTTATGTTGAAATACACTGGGCCAAAAATAAACAAGGCAATCTTAGTGAAAGAGAATGAAGATGGAAGCCTGACCCTACCAAATACTGAGACCTATTTTTAAAACTAACTGGTACTGGTAGGAGGGTAGCAAAGAGACCAAGGGTAAGGAATGAAAAAATCTAGAAATAGCCCCATATATAATTGTCCAAAGGTGACAAAGTTGTTACTACAATGCCAAAAGGGAAAAGATGGTCCTTTCAAAAAGTCATGCCACATAAAAAGTTGTTAGAGAGCCAGATACATAGACAAAAATAAATCTGTCTCCAAGTACAGACAAAAATCACTTCCAGATAAATTTTTAGATCAAAATATGAAAAAGTAAAACAATAAAGCCTTTGGAAGGAAACAGAATATAATGTCTTCACAACTTAGGGTAAACACAGATTTCTCAAGTATGATATAAAACTGCTAATCATAGAAGGAAGAATGTTTAAGTCAACATAGCTTAAAATTAATAACTTGTTCAAAAAAGACACCATGAAGAGTACAAAAGATAAGCCACCAAGTGGGAGAAGCATTTAATATACACACATACACAAATACTTGTATTTTGATATGTAATAAGACTGCATATCCAGGAAATATCCACATCCCCATACCCAGGTCTAACAGAAACCTCATATCTAGAAAAATAGGACTGGTTTACACAAATTAATTTTTAAAAGACAAATTTTAAAAACTCAAATAGGCAAATGAGTTGACTAGGCTATTCTTAAAAGAAGATATCAAGGAGGTTAATAAACACATGAAAATGTGTTCCATACCGTTCATCATCAAAGAGATGTAATTAACATAGCCATGTGACTCACTTGCATATCCACCCACAGAGATGAGCAGCGAGAAGCTCATGCAGTCACAGAGGGCTCGCCCTGAAAGAATCCTGCACTTGGTTTAAAGCTTCATGGTCATTGCATTGAAATTTCCAATAATTTTAAATAAACGGTTCCACATTTTTATTTTGCACTGGTTTCCACACACTATATATCCTGTCTTGCCCTCTCTAATGGCTAAAATCAAAAGACAGACGTTGGTGAGGACGAAGAGCCACTGGAAAGCTCATACACGTCTAATGGGTGTAGAAAGTGCTTCAATTACTTTGGAAAACTGTTGATCAATGTCTATAAAAGTGAACCCAGAAACTGCATGTAAGCCGGCACTTCCTCTCATAGACATGTATCAGGCAAAATGTGTGCTTGTGTTCACCAAAAGATACGTCCAAAACAGTCATAGTGACACTATGCACTAGAGCCCCAAACCGAAAACAACCCAAATGTCAATCAATAGTAAAATGGATAAATGCATTTTGCATGTATACACACACACACACACACACACACACACACACACACACAGGATACCATACATTATCCAGACAACACAATAATATGAATGCATCCTACAACAATCCTCAGTGAAAGAAACCAAACACACAAAATATACAGTGTAGGATTCCAATTATAAAATTCTCCCAAACATGTAAAAATAGTTGGATTGCTTTTAAAAGTCAAAACACTGGCGAAGGGTAGATATTGGATTGGAGGAGGACGCGGGAAGGAGAGCCTCCTGATCTAGGTACTGATTACACGACGCTGGTCACTGATCTGTACAAGGGATTTCTACACTTTTTGGTATGTCTGAATGTTATAATGCAAGCTATTGGGAAAGAACAGGTACAGAGACACTAAGCTCCCTTCTAGCTCCCCTGAAAGCAGTAAACAATCTCCCATATGAAAAATACACTCTCCATGTTAAGAAGCAAAAATGACATCCTCATGACCAGAGATAGTGACTTGAAAGTCCAGAAAGCTGTAACATAAACCCAGCTACTCTTATATTAATGTCAGCCCAAATTCTGCTTAGAATTCCTCACTAATTAAAGCTCCCAAACACCTGCCTTTCTTATCCTGTAGCTTCCTCACAGATCTCCCATTTCTTTGTCTAAAATGTCTAAAAGGCTGCCTGCCTCAGTCACTTCTCTGGGTCTTGATTCCATTAGTGGACCTCAGTGTGTATATAATTCAACATTGGGTTTTTTTCTCCCATAAACTTGTCTCGTGTAATTTAATTCTTAGCCCAGCTAGAAGACCATAGTGTAGAGGAAGAATTCTCCCTCCCTGACAAAATCAAATGCTTTTGTTTTCACTGTCGTTTTCTCTGCCATAAACCTAGTTTAGAAGGCAAAAGCTGAGCATCCAAATCTCAGGCCTCCACCTTCCCAGCTCTTTGTTCTTAGCTAAGTTACTGACACTCTCTGTGCCCGAGTTTCCTGGTCAGTAAAATGGGGATAATACTAGAGATCCTCTCATAAAGTTGTTGAGAATTAGATGAGATGACAGGTAGCAAGTGGTCAGAACAACAGCAGGCACCTAGGAAAGTCTCAATAAATGTAAAATATTGCTGTTTCTGCCCATTTTGGTCCAACCCTCTTCAGACAACAGATAGCTGTTGCTTGGGGAAGTAGAAATAAGAAATCATAATGTATTTTTTAAAAATCAACTTGCTATTATATCCTTAGAATCCAAGACCTGATTTTTATAAAATCTTCTTAGCCCTTAGTTTTGGAGATATCAACATACAAATGCAGAAGAAAATAGAGGAGATCGGATGCTTGTGCCTTGGGGGAGTTTCCTCCAATCAATCAATCAATCAATCAAACAGTAAGGTCCTAACCAACTGAATCCTAAATTAGAATGAAATTTGCTTTCCAATGGTCTCATCTTCAGAAAGATGGCTCTAAGTAGGCAATTTAGAGGGAAGAAGTTCTCTCATCCTTTGTGTAAATTTTTGTATCTGTGATGCCCTATTTTTGCTGGGGTAATTCTGCCCCTGGGATCACACCGTTTCTGTGCTCTACCTTTTGGGAATTCCAATACCTAAAAGCTAGCTCTGTTCTTCTCTTCCTGGACATTTGCTAAGCTAATCTCCCGACATTGAAGAGTATTATGAAAGTTAAGCTGCATGAAGAGGAGTAATAATTCTGTCCTACCTATATGGCTTAGGGTCAGTACTGCCTTCAGAAATTTGTGTATTTTTTTGGCAACCACCAAATACTTTTTTTGGCCACCATGACTTTACCCCAGTGTTACCACATCATTGAGCTATTTATTGAGTTTAGTTAAGTTCTCTGAAGACCTGTGCCAAAAATTGTTATTAGGAAGCTAATCTTATTACCCCTAAGCAACTAAAGGATTCTCAGAGTGGCTCTCTCTCTCTCTCACTCTCTGAATTTTTTTAAGCCTGCCTGAAGAAAAGTCTCATTTTTCCTTCTCTTGTTGAAGCAAGATAAGAAAACAGCGTTCCAAAGAAGTGAAGTCACTCTGAGTTGAAGATGGGGCCAGAAGTAGAATACACCATAGCTCTCTGCATCTCTCAGATTTTTAGGAGCTGAATTTAAGTGAAAAAAATTACCCAGTGAAAGAAGCATCAAGAGTCAGAGGTCTGTCTTCGCTGTGAATCACACAGGAGTAAGCTTGTTTTGCGCATGATTCGGTAATATGTCATATCCAGGAAAGGGGACGCTCCTGGACGCAGCTCGGGTGAAGGAGACAGACCATGACTGGCTGAGAAAGGAAAAGTTCTCCCTAAGCTGCTTTGAATACCAACATCACATCCTTTCATTTGAATCCATCTTCAAAAGCAGGTTCATAAAGACTGTTCAGCTTCAGGGGTCAGATTGGAGTTGTGTGAGACTCCTTGGATGTGCCAACAAGAAGCTGTTAATAATTCCAGTAATTTGATGAGCATGCCTGAGGGGCTCCGGGCTCCTGGAGTCAATATGTACAAGGGCTGGAGACAGTGTTTCTCTCGCCAGCATGATGCCTTGATGTCATGCCAGCTCTGGTGACTCAATTTCTCTACATCATGGTACCTTCTCCTTTTTCCCTCCCAAGAGGAGACTTTCCTTTCCTTATTCAACCCCACTTCTCTGTGTATTAATAAAATGTCCAGGGGTGCCTGGGTGGCTCAGTCAGTTAAGCATTTGCCTTCAGCTCAGGTCATGATCCCAGGGCCCGGGAATGGAGTCCCACTTCGGACTCCTTACTCAGCAGGGAGCCTGCTTCTCCCTCTCCCTGTCACTCCCCCTGCTTGTACTCTGTATCTCTCTCTCAAATAAATGAATAAAATCTTTTTAAAAATGTCCAAAAGATATAAACTGTTGTTTTTCATACATGGCATTTATCATGTTGACATACTTTCTTTCATGCCAAGTTTGTTGAATGTTTTTATCATGAAAATTGTTGAATTTTGTCAGATACTTTCTCCACATTGACTGATTTTTAAATATTAGATGATCTTTCAACCCAACAATAAATCCCACATAACCAAGGCATAAATAATCTTATTAAAATATTTGAAAATTCAAAAAAAAAGTCCAAAAAGTTTTCTTGATATTTGTTTCTATTCCAATCAGCAAAGATTTCAAGTCTGAAAGTGTAAAGATTTCCCTAAAACTTAGGGGAATAGGTGGGTTAGAATGAGGGATGCTGATTCTGTTTTGTCTTCTAGAATATCATTCCGAACAATGGGGGAGAATTGATCTACTAAATTCACTTAGAGGGTCAACAGGTGTCCTAAACCATGAACTCTAAAGCAGAGTGAACCTTGATTTATTACAAAATGTGTAACTTACAGCAAGCACTGAATATCCTGTAGTCTCAGTTTTCTCATCTGTAAAATGGATATACTATTACTACTAGTGCTACCACTACTATTAATAATAATAATAATAATACTTGCACATAGGGTTATTGTAAGGAATAAATGAGATCATAGATACAAGACAAATGAGTGAAGGCTGCCTCTTAGTAAGCATGTGTCAAGTAACTATTACAGTGTAATTGTTCATTCTTCCTGAGATGGCTGTTTGGAAAAGAATAGAAATGTCTCCAGCTTCCAGGGGCAGGATAGACTGTGCTAGAGCTAAGTGATTTTGATTAACCAGCCCATGGAGTCTCAGATCAGGAGAAAGAGCTCACATCTTCAGATTCTTTATTCTTTCTTCTTTGATATAAAACCAAAAGCTGGCTGGGACTTTATAGTCCTGCCCGTGACAGCTCGGACCCAAGTCCCCGAGGGCCCAACTAAACCATTTTTCAGCTCTAAAGCCAGATCGCATTCCTCATTTCCACATTTTAAATGATCAGAGAGCCAGCTTCTGCCCATTTTTTTCCTAGGAATTGGCAAGACCTGATTTTCCAAAGTCCTGCCATGAGGAAGGGATTTGCCTATAGAGTCAGGGGCCCAGATTTCCTTCTGAGAAGCAGCATAGCACAGTGTCTGGAAACCGGATGTGACAGTCAGTGTGCTGTGTGTCCTGGCTTTTCCAGCACATTCTAGTGTATGTGTGTAGTCCCAGACTAATTAGTATAAGCACTCACTTCCACTCTCCAAGCTGTCCTAATTTGAGTTTTTAAATAAGATAGCACCTTAACTCTAGAGTCAGAATGTCCAGACTCAAATCCTAGATCGACTACAAAGGATTTGCATGGCAAGTCACGCCACTGTGCCTCAGTTTCCCCTGAGGTAAAATGGAGATGATGATAGTAATAGGAACTACCCTTGAAATTGTCATGAGATTTAAATGTGTTAACGCTGATAAAATGCTCCGAATTGTCACACACTACATGCTACATTGGGTTGAGGCACTTTTAATCTCTTACCAGCAAAACCACTGGATACCCCAGCCCCATCTAAAAATTTGTTAAATGAGAAGTGTGACATCTGCTGTCCTTATATTACAGAGTCCTTTAGGGGTCAGAGGAAATATTGCTGTTAAAAAATATGAAACAATTTACGATTTATGACCTCATTGTTTTTCTAGGAGTATGAATGATACAAGAAGCAATAAAATAAGAAAGAAAAAGTACTGAACAGTTTGTCAGTCACTGTGGATCTCCCTTTCCCTTGTTCTTTTTTTTTCCAAATTCTCTTTAACTTTTTTAATTGATAGGACATTTAAAGATTCTGCTGATGTCCACATCCCACTCCCATTCTCCTCTCATTCCTAGACATCATGCTAACATCTTCTTTTCACAGGTGTGCATTTTTGTGAAATATGTAGTTTTGTGTAGTTTGTGATTTTTAAGTTCATTGGTTATATATGATACTATTTCTTAATATTTTCACGAAGCACTATATATTTTTTCCATGTGCCCTGTTTTATTTCCTTATTATGTCTGTTAGCTAACATCTAGTACAATGTTAGGTTTGATGTCATGTTCCACAACGAAGTAGTGCATTTTTAAGGTCCATCCCTATTTTCATGTGAATGTGTGATTTTTTTTGCATGTTACACCTGCTTAGCAGCCCACAGTGCCGGCCATGTTTTAGCAGTGATGGACACTGAGGCTGTCCCTGACTCTCTCTCACCATGAACAGCATTGCAATGAACAATTAGCCCACAGGTCCCCGTATTAGTCAGTTTTGCTGCTACAATAAAAGGAAAACAAAATACCTCAGTGGCTTACAACCACAAAGGCTCCTTTCTTGGTCACGCCACATGTTCCAGCTGCTGGCAACAGGCTCCTTCCTGTTCCATGTATCTTCATTGCAGCATCCAGGCTGAAGGAACAGCCCTTGTTTGGGACAAGTCCTACTCCTGGCATTGAAAAAAAAAAAAAAAAAAGAGCAACAGAGCTGGAGAAACAAACAACCGCATTTGAAGCATGTGCTTTAGATGGCGCACAGAACTTCCACTCCTGTTTCATTGGCCGAAGCAAGTCACGTGGCCGACGTTCCCCCCGGCCCCCACCATAGGCTGAGAAGTAAGTGTACTAATGAAAATCACTCAGAGATGGGTGGGAGTCCTTTTATGGGGAAAAGGGAGCAAATAATTGCAAACAATAATAAAATCTACCCCTCTTAGAGCTCAGTAAGAATTTTTTCGGAATTTATGCCCAGGAGCGTGATTGATAGGATGATAGGGAAGCATGCATATTCTCTATTGCATCAAATAACTCAGATTAGTATAGATACATTCTCATCAGTGTACCTCAGTGCATGTGGGTCCCTTTATCCCTGTACCTAAACAACACCTGCATTTTATAGTTTTCTAATTTTTTTAGACACTAAGTTAAAGGGGCATCTTATTGCTTTAACTTTCATTGACTGACTATTCATGATTTTGAGCATTTCTTCATTTATCTATTACTTTGTAAGGTTTCATCCTCTTAATTTTTTGTATTTATTTATTTATTTAATTTATTTTAAGGTTTTATTTATTTATTTGACAGCCAGAGATCACAAGTAGCCAGAGAGGCAGGCAGAAAGATTGAGAGAGAGGAGGAAACAGGATCCTTGTGCAGCAGAGAGCCCCATGTGGGACTTGATCCCAGGACCTTGAGATCATGACCTGAGCCGGAGGCAGAGGCTTAACCCACTGAGCCACCTAGGTACCCCATCCTCTTAATTTTTTTTATTAGATTTTCTTTTCCCATTTTCCAGTGGAGTCTGCTTTTTCTTCTAGTTGGGTAGCAGGAAATCATACCTGCGATCTCTAAATCATACGTGCCTTTTCAATTTGAGATATTACAAATATCTTTATCTTTGCCCCATATACTACATAATCTGGTCTCTCCCTACAGAATTGTGGTGGCTCCTGTGTCATATATATATTAGGGTCTAGATGCACATAGCTCTGACTCTTCTCTCTATGAGGATTTGCCAATCCATCTGTCTATTCTTCTATGAGGATTTGCCAATCCATCTGTCTATTCTGTTGTGCCCATACCAACAACTTTTTATTACTATCACCTTGTAATATGTCCCCACAGTTCCTAAGGCAATTCTCCCCTCTTTTTCTGTTCTAAAATTAACTTAGCTATTCATGGACTTATCTTCCAAAGACATTTAAAGACTTAAATTCCAAAGACATTTTAGAATTCATTTTTCAAGTTCCTCAAAAAGCCCAGCTGGTCTCTGATGGAATTTAATTTATTAATTAACCTGAGAATAATTATTACCGTTGTAATATGAAATTGCCCATTCAAGGGCAGAGACTATCTCCATTTTCTACTTATTCAGATCGGTTGTTACGTTTTTCATTAGAATTTCAATGTTTTCTCCATAGAAGTCACAAATATCCTAGGTTAAATGATTTCTAGATTGCCCTATGATTTTTGTGGGTTTTGGTATGTACCTGAATCTGGATAAGACATGGGTTCTGATTTTGATTAGACATTTTGCTCTCTATACCGATTATGTTGTATGACTTTAGGCAAGCCACTCTCTGCTCCGTGATGTCAGGGCTCTCATTCATTAAAAGATTAGATGGAGATTGTTGGCCCCATTGGTACCGCAGATAATACTAACAATGACAAACCCAGATTAAAATCTCAAAATGTGCCAGTCTTGGGACGCCTGGGTGGCTCAGTTCATTAAGCAGCTGCCTTGGGCTCAGGTCATGACCCCAGCGTCCTGGGATAGAGTTCCACATCAGGCTCCTTGTTCCATAGGGAGCCTACTTCTCCCTCTGCTGCTCTGTCTGCCTGTGTTCACTCTCTCTCTCTCTGACAAATAAATAAATAAAATCTTTTTTTAAAAAAATGTGCCAGTCTTTGCAGATCACATGTGCATGGCTTAACATGCCTGATACACGTAGACACTGAGTGTCTGTTAGCAACCACTGTTGTCATGCCCATATCAAAAGGAAGAAGTGGACACTCAGAGAGGTGAAGTAACTTTCCCAGGCTCACTCAGCTCATCAGGGGCTGGTTTGGGGTGCAGGAAGCACTACACCACGCAGTGGCCACTCCTTGGAATCAATGACATGCCCTTACCTCATGAGCCTTCCAGCCTCCGAGGATCTGAGTTAGCAGCTGAGAAACACCTGTCCGTGAGCCGGATAGCTCGTGCCTCCTGGCTCCTGATTACCACAGTCCATGAATAACGTCTGGGGTTTCATTGTGGGCACGGCTGCTGGAGTTCCCGTATGCTCTGGCTGTGTGCGTTTGCTCTTGTAGAACATCATCTTTCCTAGAAGTCCGAGGTGTTCTTGGATGCCACCGGCTGATAGTGGAGTCAGATAACAGCCCAGGAAGGCAGCCCAGGTTTGTAGGACAGGAAGTGGGTGCCATCCAGCCAGCTGGGTGAGAATCAGTGCCTCTGTCAGGCTGCCCGTGGAGACGGAGATGGGAACTCTCCTGGGAAGCTATACTTCTCTCCCCAGAGACCAGGGCAGTTAGCCCCGAGGCCTGTGAACCCCAGCCTGCAGCCAGGTATGGGAAGTGAATGTGGCGAGAGCCTCCTGATGGGTCATCCTGCTTCCAAATTATGGCCCCTGCATAAAGACCCTTCCAGCTGCAAGAGATAAGAAACTAACTCGAACTAGCTTAATAGAAACTAGCTTCAACCGGCTTAAATAAAAACAGAAATGTTACTAGCTTAAGTTACTCCTGGTGGTTTTAGGTCCGTTAGATCCGGGAAGTTAGAATGGTTCCACCCGTCTCTCCCCCATCCCGCAGCCCCATTCTCCAGGCAAGCTCTCTCCAGGCAGCCCCATTCTCCAGGCAAGCTCTCTCTGCAGGAGGAGAATATGGCTACTAGCTCTCCAGGTTTGCATCTAATTTAGGATGGAGTCTTATTCAGCATCTGTATCAATGCCCCTGCAAAGGACGCTGGTTACGCGTGGGTTGCAGGAAATGGAAGGCTGGGCAATGTCATTGGCAGACCTGCAGAGTGAAAGGCGCAATTTCCTCGATTCACATATTCTCCGTAGAGCTAGTGGGCATGCAAAGCCCTAGCTGACTCCATGATGTGTTCTGTATCATTTCCTGCCATCCCAGTCCTCCTGCCATCCCTCCTGTGTTCTAGTCACCGGATCACTCAAAATCGTGTAACATCTTTTCCTTCACATCTCCAGGCCCCCCGTGCTTGCTGTTCCTCTCCCCAGATGCCTTTCTATTACAGTGTGGTTAGCTGCTTCCCAGAACTTTCTCTGAACCTCTCAGGTGAGTCAAGTAACTTCCTACAGCTACCTGATAGATATCTCTTGATCATTTTGTGTAGTAGTCAAAATTTTGGAGAAGGTCACATTTGTCTCTGGGTTAGACCTGAGGTGGCTGAGAGCAGGAATTAATTCCTGTCCTACTGATCTTTGTATGAGGTACACATGGCTCTCTAGTAGGTGCTGTTTGTTCACCCAAAACCCACCCCTCCCCCTTGCTCCTGAGCCCTGACTCGGGGCACTTTGTACCCAGTGACCTGCTGACTCTCTCAGCCTTCCCTGCAGCCGCTGATGGACAGATGACACCGTTTCTGGCCCTGGAGATCTACTGGGGGACATCTTTTGGGGTGGGAGGCCATCTCTGAAATCGCTATTGCTACCTTGTTAAAAGGGATGAGATGCGTGTGGCATGACGGTGTCCTTCTCCTCTCCTGCTTTGATCTGATACTTGGGACTGGAGCAGCCATCTTGCAGACAAGAAGGGAAGGACCGAAGTATTACCTTGACAGTCCAAAGTTTTGAACCAATGCCTGCAACATCCTATGTCGGGATATTAGGTCAGGAGAGTTTCTTCCCAGTTCTACGGTCCAGCATCCATGTGGAAGACCTTAGGGTGTATAATGGCCTCAGTTGTGTGAAGCTCACTGTGGAATAGGGAGTTAGGGCAGTGGCTTCCAATCGGATTCCAAAGCTTGAGAGATTGTGCAGGGCCTAAAAGGCATATACATCTCATTAGTAATTCATTATGATTATTTAAGAATGAAACTTTTTTTTCTTTTGATGTACGTGTATTATTTCTTCGAACAGCTGCTAGGTTGCTGTATGCTTATTAAATGTCTATTAAGTTGTATGGATCTAACTACTTAGAAATTGAACTGTGAGGTATCTCTCTTGGCTTAGGGCACTGAAAAGTTTGCTGAGACAGTAAGGGTCCCTTTCATGGAAGAGTTTGGGAACCTCTGACTTAAGAAAGAAATGAATGAAGATACAGAAAAGGTGACGTGTGCAACGTGGAGTGAAGAGCTCGTCTGAAGAGTAGTAGAGGGATTCTCCTTCTCCCTCTTAAAAAGGAGAGTCCTGGTCTTTGAAAGGAATCCTTTATACTGACCCCATATTATGAACAAGACATCAAGCAGCTGAGTGACTTGCTCAAGGTCACCCAGCAGCAAGGGACTGGTGACTGGTGACTGGACAGGAGCCGTATTCACTGCTGGGTAAATACTCATTCAACCCCAACCACGTGGTGGGGCGGAGCTAAAGCTTGGGACTCAGAGTTTCAGGGAGCAGGGCGCAAACATACCTCCTGAGGGGGCAGGTGAACCGTTCATTTTTCTGGTTCAGTGGGAACTTTCGGCTCCAACATTGTCTAGAAGGGAACCGGGCACACAGAAGCACACTGTCAGGGAAGCAAATTAGCTCCTGTTCATAATACCACCAGAGTCAGATTTATGATTTTCTTGATTTATCATTTGTTCTTATCTTTCTATGGTGGTTTTGGAACTACTTCTCCATTTTAACTATATCCTCTTTCATGTAGCTGTTCAACATAGATTTATGAAGCCATTGCCTTAAAACCTGAATATCAAAAGAAGGAAGGAAGGAAGGAAGGAAAAATGAAAGAAAAGGAAGGGAAGAGAGGGGAAGGGTAGGGAAAGGAAGGGAAGGGAGGGGAAGGAAGGAAGGAAGGAAGGAAGGAAGGAAAGAAAAGGAAGAAAGAAGGAAGGAAGGAAGGAAAGAAGGAGCTCATGTTCTTTGCACAACATGTGGGGGATCTGTATGTAAAACAGCCATTATGATCACACCATGGGAGGAAATCCAAAATCTTTAGCCAAGACCCCTGGGTACATGATGACACAAGCCTGAGCCCTGACCCCAAGTACAGAGGTGCAGAGTTTGAATGAGAGCGCAGGTGCTGGAATCAAGCTGGCTGGGTGTGAGTTCTGACTCTGCCACTCACAAACTTGAGTGAGTCACTTAAGCAGCCTGGAATTTATGTAAAGTGGGATCATAAAAGTAAGTAACCCACAACAAGGACGAAGCTCTCAAGCATTATGCTAAGTGAAAGAAGCCAGAACAAAAGGCTACATACTGTACGATTCCACTTGTGTGACATTCTAGAAAGGCATCAGTGGACACCTGGGACAGTTGAGTGGACAGGACTGACTACAAAGGGCTGTAAACATACTCTCGGGACTAATGGAAATATTTGGTGTTTCGGTTGCCATGTAGTACTAGTATGTATGTATTTATCAAAACTCTATATATGTACATCTGTAGAGTGTGAATTCTACTGTATTTAAATTTATCTCAATAAAACTGATGTGAAAAAAGAAATAGGGGTGCCTGTGTGGCTCAGTTGGCTAAGCCTCTGACTCTTGGTTTCTGCTCAGGTCATGATCTCGTGAGTAGTGAGACTGAGCCCTGTGTCAGGCTCCATGCTCAGCGGGAAATATGCTTGAGAGTCTCTCTCTCCCTCTGCTCCTCCCCTCCCCCATCCCTCTGTCTCTCTCCCTAAAAAATGGTTCATGGATTCTTATTACCATCATATTAAATAATACCTACAAGGCGTGAGGGAGAGCACAAGGACAGAGCCAGCACTGGGTGTGTGTTTGGACTTCCTACCAAGTCAGCTCATCTCCAGAAGCCAACAAGAATTCTGCAGAATGAAGCACGAAAAAAAAAAAAAAAGAAATTTTTTCATGAATTCTGGAAATTTGATATTTATCAAGAGAGATTTATTATTTATTATTATTTATATAAAATATAAATAGTATATTTAATATATTTATTGTATATAATATATAATAATAAAATATAAAAATATTTATATAAAAATAAATATAAATAAATATATTATTTATTTATTAAGAGAAGATGACAGAGCAAATCCTAAATTTGCTGGAATAACTGTATAACCATTTAAAGCACCTTTAAAAGACCAGCATTGAGCCCCAAAGTGAAACATACAGATGGGGCATGGATTAAAATGGCAATTTACTCTGTACTGCTTTCTGACAGTGCACAAGTAACTATTTGTTTGCCGGGGGGGAAACTTACACTCGGGCTGGTCACATATGCAGGCTACTCTCTCCCTTTTCCCAGAATCAGCTGCAAGTTGCTGATTTCTAAAATTTCTTTAATTGCTTTTGTCCCCAGACCCTGGTGTTAACCACTCCAGGCACATCCACCTGCCCCAGATGCTATAGTGGGATGGCTTTTAACTGCCCAGGAACCTCGCAAAGGTGAGCTCTCAACCTGAGGTTGAATCCCACCTGCCTCCACCATCACCTCCTGGGTGACCCAGGACAAGACTCCCATGTCTCTGAGCTGAGTTTCTTCATCTGTTAATTCAAGGAGTAAGACTAGATGCTTCACACTCCAACTCTAGAATTCTACTGCCCCTGGAATGGAAAGGTAGACATGATTTGGTTAGCTTTCGATGTCTACCAGCTATCCAAATTCTCTGGGCCAGAATTTCTTATGTGTAAAATGAGATAACAGTGCCCACCTCTACAGGCTCCTTCTGAAGAGCAAATGAAATTCTACATGTGAAATCTAATAAAGTTTCTGGCCCAGTGATTTTGATCTTTCCTCTCTTCTATTTTTTTTTCTTTCTTCCATCCTTCCTCCCCTCTTCTCTGTATAATAGACTTCCATGTAATATGGAAAAACTTATATTCTTGTTCTTTTATGTGGAAGCATATTTTATTTTGAACTTGTATGTTCATAGTGTTGTATGCCAAGTACTATTGCCTGTGATGGTACTTGTTATTTATTAGAAGAGAGTTTAAATGAATTTGCAGTGATAGCAAAGGTTATCATAATTCAATGCCAAAACTGGCTTATTCCTTTTGTAGATATCTCAACAGATTTTCTGAATGTTTCTTTATTCCTATTATGAACTTCACTCATTCATTTATTCATTTGACAATCAATTTTGGATCCCCTCTGTGTGCCAGGCACAGTGTTAGGTATTAAGGATACAGAAATGAAACAGATATTGTTGTTAGGCTCAGAAGCTTTCCAGGTTGGGGGGCCTGGGTGGCTCAATGGGTTAAGCCTCTGCCTTTGGCTCACGCCATGATGTTGGGATTCTGGGATCGAGCCCTGCATAAGGCTCTCTGCTCAGCGGGGAGCCTGCTTCCTTCCTCTCTCTGCCTGCCTACTGTGATCTCTCTGTCGAATAAATAAATGAAATCCTTAAAAAAAAAAAAGTTTCCAGATTAATGGAAGAAGGCATAGAGCTGTGAGGTAAGTCTGTTCTGGGTACATTCGAGGTCTAGAGGAAGGTGTGGTGGGTTTTTTCAGGGAGGAGTCAGGAAAGGCTGCATGGAGCCAAGGGGCCTGGAAGATGTGTAGGTGGTCACCAGAAAGAGGTTGCGAAGAGAGGGATGGCATCCAGAAGGAGCAGCATGCACAAAGGCCTAGGTATGCACAATTGTCCTGTATAATCTGGAAACCACACCAAGGTCAAAGTGCTAGGAGTGGAGCATGCAGTGTAGTGACCCAATGAAAGTAGGAGCTGGAAGTCCTAGGCATGTTTTCTTTCAGCAAATGCTGATCTGCTTGGGAAGGAAGGACTTCAGATGCTGCACAATTGTTGGGGACAACAGAAGAGGAACTTGTTTTGTCCCAACTCAACTGCCAGCTGCTCACGTTGGCAGATCATAGCTCTGTTGTGTGTGATGGGGTGGACATGGTTCTCCAGGGCTTTCTAGGGATTCAGCTCCAATTGGATTGATTTCTTTCCAAATCAGGTCATGGCCATTACAGAGAGCACAAGGTGAAAGCTGTCTGGTCAAGTTTTCCTTAGAAATGGCATCAGATTTTTGACTGACTGTAAGTTCATTGCTTAAGTGCAACATTAGGAGTTAGAGATTAAGACAGTAAGGGGTTTTGTTTTGTTTTTTTGTTTTTGTAGGACGATGATCCACAGTTTTTTAGTGTGATAAAATGAGCTGTCAATAAGGGAACCAAGAGTTATTGAACACCTACAATGTACTGGGTGCTTTTAAAGACCCCAACACCCGCGTGATGTTCAGGTGTACACCTCTCTGAGTCCCAAGTCGTGATCCTCCCGCTACACCACCTTGCCTCTGAGTGACGTTCTCAATGAGCCTTCGGTTGATAGGTCTTAGTATTTGCTTCTAAGGAGCCGAAATGGAAGGAAAGCGATGAGGAGCAAAGTGGTCGTCTCCTCCTCTCCACACATCTCATTGAGACCACGGAGAGTTCCAGGTTTAGATTTAGATGAGGAGAGAAGTCTGGGTTTTGTTGCTGAAGACAGAACATTGCTAGACTATTCCAAACCTCCAACACTGACAGCAGCATCTCAGACATTTTGCCTCCTACTCTTAAGTGGGAAGAAGGAAAGAAAAGAGCACACTTAGAAATACAGCCATGCCTTGGAACAAAGGTAGGCAGGAAAGAAAGTTGCAAATAGAGCAAATACATTTCATCTCTTTCTAATTTACAGAAAGACCCTTCCCTCATTAAATGTAGCTATTCTCTTCCTGTTGCCTTGGTTCTTTCCCATATTCCTGCCTTTCATTCCTCTCTGCCCCCTCTTTCTTTTTCTCTGTTGCTATTGCTCTGGTTCTTTCAGTCTCTTTCTTAAAGTTCAAATTGAAATACCAGCCTTAATCCCTGAGAAACAGCTCTATTTTCCCTGCCCCTGCCTTGCACAATTTGTGGTATGGCTCTGTGCCACCATTAGCTACGCAGCGAGGTCTGACGTGGCCAAGGGACATCTTGTACAATGCCACTTTTTATCAAAACCAAAGAGCATAACGATGAATCCAGGGCCCCGTTCACATCAACCTCACAAGATTTCATTATGATAAAAGCGGTGGGGTTGAAATATAAAATCCAGCCCCAGTAGAGCCTCTCCCTGCCCCATGCCCTTCCCAGGCCCTCTCCTAAAGCCCCCACACCTCCTCCACTGGTTCACCTCCCCACCCTTTTGTCATCAAGTGCTTCCTTTGGCCTCCAGGTGTTCAGGTTTCACCAGTCTGGTGACCCACTGGGATGGGGTTGCACCATACTGGGGTGGGGCGTAAGGGGAGGGAAGGAAATGGCTTGGGTTGAAAGCCCCACTGAAGTCAGGCTCCCCTCCCCTACTGTCGTGGTCCCCATAATCCTGGCAAGGCAGGAAGGCAGGAATGTCTTAGAGATGAGTGTGCTCGTTGTGGGGATCAGAATACAAGAAAGGGAGAGGAATACCTCCACATGTAAGTTTCAGCCCTTTGTGCAAGAGTTGTTGGCCTTGCTCATCAGCTTAGAGGTACCCTTAGCCAGAGACCTCTGAAGAGAAGAACAACAGTCAGGAAAGCACTAAATAGACAGCCCAAGATCAAGGACACAGGCCATGTTGTCCCAGTTTTACATGGCCATTAAATTAGGGAGGCATCCATGAAGGCATCCATGGCGGCCTTTGCCCCCATGGACCTCCTCCCAAAACGTTCCCAACAATAGGACTAAATGGGATTCAGATATCCCTCTGCCTAGATATAATCATGGCCTTAATGGGTTCCTAATAAGGAACTTATTTCTTTCTCCCTGAGCACAAAGCAAGGTTTCAATGTTGGGTAGGTAGAAGCAAAGACTGGAAATGGGGATGACAGCTGAAGTCTAATGAGAAAAAGAAATCTCCCGTTAGAGTCCTTGGGCTCAAGACTGAGCCCTCCTACCTATCTAGTTTGTGCACACCATTCATTCATTCATTCATTCAAGAAATAGTCCCCGGATTTCTACTCTATTATCAGCACTGTTCCAGGCTCTGGGGTAATGAAATTTATGTGAGATAAAGTCTCTGCGTTCATGGCCGAAGAAGATGTATAACATAAATAAATAAGCAAAATAAAATAATAAGTAAATTCAGCCTGCATTCAGTGCTATGAAGGTTTATTTTTCCCAAAAACAGAATATGGGAAAAAAACAAGTGTGGAAAGTATGTGGTTACTTTACATTGGGGTGGATAGAATGGCTTCTCTGAACAGGTAAAGTTGAAGTGAGATGCAGGTGAGGAAAAGGATGCAGGGGAGGAACCTTCTAGATGTAGGGAATGGCAGGTGCAAAGGCTTGGAGGCAGACACAAGCCTATTATGTTGGAGAAATACAAAGAGGTTTCATTGAGGCTGGAGTGAGTGACAGGGGCATGGAGGTCATGCCAGGAGGCTGTGGAGGCAGGACCCATCTCCGGCCTCCTTCTTGCCCCCCGAGCCCTATCCACAGTGCACTGCCTCTTACTGTGTGCCTGGGTCTATCTAGTTAAAGTCCATCTGGAGCTGAGTAGTGAGTCTCTGACTTCTGCCTGTGGAGGGGCTCTCGGCTTCCAGTGGCCTTCCCAGGAGAAACCCAGCCCCTCACATCCTTGCCCAAGCACCAAGCACAGAGATTAGTAAGCGATTTCTCTGGGTGTCAGCCCTTGGGTGTGAGACTTAAACTCTTAATTCCAAGCCATTACGACATGGGTGTCCAGTTGCTGCGGATGACTCCGAGTGGTTTGCTTGTGTGTGCCAGACATTTTGTCAATGAAGGGTTTCTCTCCTGGCTTTGGTTTTAGGTGAGTCCGATGTTTGCTGAAGCTCCAGTTTAATGAAAAACAAACCAGAACAATGAGAGCATGAAAAGGGCAGAGAATACCTCATTGAAGGTCTCCAGGAGAGGACATATGGGTGCATTTAAGGGAAAGGGATATTCGAGTGTGTGTAACAGGGAACGGAGTGAAGCGGTTGGGAGCATGAGCTCCGGGCTTGGCTGCAGAGTTTCAAATCTGTCACTTGCCAGCCGTGTGACTTCGGGTGTGCTACATTTCATCTTTGTGCCTCAGTGCCCTCCATCTGGAAAATGGGAAGAGAAACAGTACTTTTAGTGTGGTTTTGATGAAGAAGGGAGTCAGCGCAGGTGAAGAGCTGAGAACATTGTCTGGCAAGTCCCAAGGATGCACCGATGGCTGGCAATGTTGGTGAGCTCCTGGGTTTGTGCTCACAGAGGCTTGGTTCAGCCCAGTAGGGATGCCAGGGTAGAGTGCGAGTGAGCTCAGTGTCTGGAATCACATCACATTCCCGATTCCAAATCTTTTATCTCACAGCCACAGGACTTTGGTCCTAGAAGGGAACAAAAAAAAAGGTGTAGAGAGTTCATCATGAATCCATTCTTCCTTCCGGATAGAAAAGCTCAAGGCCATTGTGATGAGAGAGGGTCCTTCTCTTGCATGAAGGACAATGCGTTACCTCTTGTAAGGGAGTCCTCGGGCTATCAAGAGAAATCTCCCTGGAAAATGATGTCCAGGTCTGTGCTTTCAAACATTTAAAAAATGTACTCTTAAAGCAATTGACCTTTTAAGTAAAATGCAGTCTCACCAGGAACCCCAACACATAAAACCAATAAAAATGTTGAAGGGCACTGCCTTCTTGGTTACCCCTTTTCCCTCTGTGACTGTCCCTAAAGCATTTTCCATAGAAAATAGGACTTAAATAAAACCAAACAAAGCAATACAAAACACAGGCATAGCTATCACTTCTCTCAGTCACCCTTCCTCTAGCACTTTTATGAATTTAATTTTTCAAAATAATATAGGTACATCATTTTTAAAAAGTCAGTCTTGGAATGAAAATCAACAGTGCCCACTCTCCTCTTTTCTCCCCTTAAGTTGCTCTCCTGAAGACAATAACTTTCAGCCTTTTTAGCTCTTTCTTGGGAATTTACCTCTCTGTCTTGAAATGACAGGCTTATCCTGCTCATTCTTGATTTTTCGACCTTAGACATTTATCTTTGGTTCTTCTATCATGGAGGATCAGGCCCCAGGCCTTTACACCTCCTTTCTTCTGCTTCTCCTGTATCTCCCGACAACACTCTCTTCCCCTTGCCTGTTCACTCACATAAGACTACACTGATACTTTGTTAACAAGCCAATACTAACTGTTTACCTGGTAACGTCGATGAACGTGTTTTTCATTGGCAAGCCACATAATATAACGTGGCTCTATTTCCTTTCTTGTGTATTTTTTTCCCTATAGTTAACAATGGTCTCGTTTTTCCATTGCAGTTTTGTGTATCTAATATTAATTCAATCCCCAGACTCTCACACAGAGCTAGAAGTTTTATAGCTCTGTAACCAAAGAGCTTCATTTTCTTTGCGGAGAGCAGGGAGTGGCAGATATCTCCCTCCTGGAGACCCTGGGTCCTCCTCCAGTCTAGGCAGATGGCTCCACAAGTCCTCTGGGCTATCACAATTAAGATCGTTCTTTCATTGTCATCTGAAGAATTCCCTGTCTCCTGGTCACCTGGGCTCCATCCCTGGATTCTAAACTCTATGGCTTGGTTTGTGCCCCCTTTTTTCAGTAGAATGCTTCCTACTGTAGCTTCCCAAGAAAAGCTGCTTGGGAAGTGGCTCTTTTGAGACCACAGATATCTGAAAACTCTTTTTTATTTTATGCTGACACAATTCATAGTTGGCAGGTCAATCTTCTTCTTTACCGCAAACCTAATGGTACTTGTTAGGACCGTGCATTTTGCTCTTCGTCTGCCCAAGAGCTGAAGAATGGGCGTGCATTTAACTTTGAATATGAGGCATTATCTTCTATCTCTCTTTTGAAAGGATTTCTGGAGACATAAATATCTGACTCTGGGTGCATGACATGCCATCTATAGCAAGATAAGGCAAGAGATAATTACCACCATCCTTCATTTACCATCCATATTTTCATTTAGCAAACCCTTGCAGAAAATACCTTATAGTATGTGCCATGTACTGTGCTCAATGCTGGGACTTGTTTTGATTTGGGATGATTAATTCATATGGATTTATTTTGACAGGTTCACATGGAGCCTTTAGGCCATAGAGCAACACTAAGACTTTTCTTTCAAGCTAGTCTCCTCAACTAGGTCAGCTTCCCTGACTTTAGTCAGCAGAAGCCAAACCCAATAGATGAGCTTGCCAAGAGAAGGGCATGATAATGAACACCAGACTCTTGCAGGTGTCACTGTGCAAACAGTATAGAACACCTATTGTCTAGAGTTGAGGGGCTCTGTGGGGTCAGGAAAAGCTTACCTCACCTGCTTAGACAAGGAAGGTACTGGTATCTCTGTGTTACACTCCATGGGAGGGTCTGTGGGGCTCTCAGCAAATGGCCCGCTTCTCTCTCAGGAGCCCAGCCAGAGGGGATCTCCGAGGAGGACAACAGCACAGAAGACAGTGATAATAGCAACAACTACAATAAAAATACTAGTCGTTATTGTTGCCAATGAAGGCAGAAGGGAAATACCACTCAAATACAGTTATTTGGAACACTAGAACCATGCTAGAGGCTCAGATTAAAAAAAAAAAAAAAAAAAGAACCAAGATGCCCTTCAATGGACAAATGGATAAGGAAGATGTGGTCCATATACACACACACACACAAAAAGAAAGAAACATTAACTTACAACCCTCACTTCTGATTTCGTTCCCAGAGATGTTTTTCATGATCAGTTAGTGAAATTACAAGAAAGGTAACCCACCAAAACTCAAGTCTACTGACCTTGAAAATGTATTTCTTTCTAGACCCAGCAACAGCATTGCTAGAAATTATCCCAAGGAACTAAGATATGAACTCTTGCTATTAGAAGTTATGAAATGATGAAAGACATGAGAAATGATACAATCTTAAAGATATTTACTGAAACACTACTATAACATTAAAAACTGGAAATAGGGCGCCTGGGTGGCTCAGTGGGTTGGGCCGCTGCCTTCGGCTCAGGTCATGATCTCGGGATCCTGGGATTGAGTCCCGCATCGGGCTCTCTGCTCGGCAGGGAGCCTGCTTCCTCCTCTCTCTCTCTCTGCCTGCCTCTCTGCCTACTTGTAATCTCTCTCTGTCAAATAAATAAATAAAATCTTTAAAAAAAAAAAAAAAACAAAGGTAAAAACTGGAAATAGCTTAAATATCTCCCTGATCAAAAATTTGAGCAGCACCCTCATTCAATGAAAAACCAACCAGTCAAAAATTTTTGAAAGATATGTGTGCATTGATGGGGAACAATTTTTATACATATATTTTTGCATGTATGTGTACCTATACACATATGTTTATGTGCATATATATACATGTATTCAGAAAAAAGATTGATAGGGAAAATACCAGTTGAGAGTGACTATCTCTGGACTGGTGGAATAGTGTTTGGTTGGGTCTTCTTCTCCTTTTTCTTCTTCTCCTCTTTCTTCTTCTTCCTCTTCTTCTTTCACTTATCTGTATTTTCCACCATAATCTTACTTTAGTTTTAGAATAAGAAAAACAACAATAAAATGTATTTTTTGAGTATCTTGACCAAAGAAGAAAGGGCAAATCTTCAAAGAGGCTTCCCCAAGAGGCACAATTTCCCAGAAGCCCCCTCTTTGTACTCATCACTCTAGAAACTTATGGTTTCTGGCTTTCTGTAGCATAGGCTTGAATAGACCTGGCTGCAGGTGGCCAGGAGATTAAGTGTTGGCTGTGGCCACCAGGGTCCTACCCACCCACATAATGTTGGTGAGTCAGAGCTTGCTTGTGCTGTTGCAAGAAGCATCCAAGCATTGAGCCTGGAGGTCACAGAGAGGTCATCTGCCATTAGAAGCCCTTACTAAAGATGCTGTGCTGATTTGGTAGAGGAAGATTTTCCCAAGGACAGATTCTGGAAACCACTCCAAGGTCCTGAAGGGCATTTAACCTGCCTTCCAGTTGGTTCACAGCTTATGTGCGACCAGGCTCAAATCTGTGTGATGTGACAGATCTCTCTGCCCAAAATTAACTGCTCACTCTCTGAATGAGATGTTGCCACTGCCATTTTTAATCACCTACTCTGCACCATACATGATATTAGACTTTCTATGGGCATGGTTCCCAATCCTTGGAATTCTGCAAATAAGACATTATTATCTCTGTTATTCAAAGGAGGAAATTGAGCTCAGTAATTTGCCCAGGGTTTCATAAGAAGGAGCAGAGTTGGGGTTTGGACCAGGTCTGTGTCACTCCACACCTGCCGGGCTACCTTTCAACCCTTCCCCCTTCCATCAGTAGTCCATATTCGAGCATCAACCTTATACTACCCTGTGATGGGTACTATAGTTCTTAGCTATGTCAGGAGCTGTGTCTTCCTTCCTTTGGTTCTCACTAGGGGCCCAGCAATATACTCAGCCATCATGAATGAATAAAACTCAAGTTCAGTGCTAGTCAAACCACCTTAAGGGAGAATTGTAACTTTTCTTTCATCTCCTCCCACCCTTTGCCCCATCATCTCATATCAGCCTTGGAGTAGGAGTTGAGTTCCTAACTGCCCATGAGAATATTCAAAATTTTTCCCCAGCTGGAGGTTGTTCGTGGGCTGTGATGGAGGAAGGCACCAAGATCTCCTCTGGTTGTTTCCCTACCTGTCCTGCCTTGTCAGCCATCTTTCCTCACCTCAGTCCTCAAGGCCAGTCAGCCAGGGCTGCCTTTTGTTCCTGAACATTCCTACCTCCAAGGCTGTATTTTGGCTAAATTGAAAAGTGTGTGTGTGGAGATAAAACAGAAAGGACATTAGGGAACACCATGTACACTGTCTGCAGTGCCTGACTCTGAGGAGGCATTTAATAAAGAGTCATTGATAAATTAACACATGGTTAAGGGCTTCCCTTCCTCCAAGGTCAAGTTCCAGCCCCACAAGCTCTGTGAAGCCTTTCTCCCATTGCACACAGAGCAAGCTCTCCTCTCAGAACACTGGGAATGCACGTGATCGAGGCACTGGTTTGTTGCTCCACGTGGGCTGTCTTATACGAGTAAGGTATTTCGTGTTTTCTGTTTCATGACAGTATGGAATGTGTTGCATTATTCCGTGACTCTGGAGCCAGAGAGACATGAGTTCAAGTCCCACTTCCACCACTTGTAGCTGAGGGACCTTAAAAAGGTTGCTTCAACTCTCTGAGACCCAGTTTCTGTTAAAAAGGGGCAATGCCCACCTTCTACAGCATTATGAGAGCTAACTGCCCTTTCTCACAAATATCACAGTCAAATAATAAAATAATGTGTAGAACGTGATCCCATTTTCCTAAAAAGAGGTATCTTTTGGAGACTTACGTATTTATAGGTGTTCATGTTTGAATATATGCACAAATTCTGGAAGGATGTACACACTAAGCTATACACACAGCTCATTCCACCATGACTATCATGCACAACATTTTGTGTGTGTTTTTGACTATTTTGTGTGCATTTTTTTTATTTCCCTCCCCAACGATGGTAAGGATCAGAAAGGCAAAAACAACCTTTATCCACTCCTATGGGCTAAATTATGCTGGGATAAGCATCCCCAAATCCCAGAGACGGCACCAATGTCATCCCTCTCTTGGGCTACAAGACCATCATGGGTCTGGCCAGCTTTGCACGTCAAAATCGCCACTGGCTGCCAGCCGCCAGACCACCTTCCCCTCACAGATCACCAGGGAGCACATTGCAAGGAAAAGAGAGGGTATTGGCTCATCGCTCTCGACGCCACCTATGATTTTTTTTTCACACTATCAAACTGACAAGTCATAATTTTTGAATATACGAATTGCTAAGCAAGAAAAAAAATAAGGTTCACATGCAGACCCGCTCCCTCAATAAAAGCACAATTAATGTTCCCTAATGTCCTTTCTGTTTTATCTCCACACACACACTTTTCAATTTAGCCAAAATGCAATGACTTTGCACATCCGATAGAGAAAATGAATATTCATGAAACACCTGGGTGTTCAGTCCCTGAACTCTTGTTTCCTTCTCTGTATCTTACAAGCTATCTGTAAACTGGTATTATAAATGTAAACACATTCAGTACACATTGACAATTATCATTATCATAAACAAGAATCATAATTACTATTATCTTGCTTAATCATCGCAGCAACGCTGCCAAATTAACACAGATGAAAAAAAACCAAGGCTTAGAGAATTAAGTCATTTATCCAACCTACATAACTTGTAAGGGGGGAATTCAGGATACGAACCCACGTTTATTTGATTCAAAAACCCAATCCCAGCACGGCCCCCAAAGATGAAAAAGGGGAGAGAGCAAATTTCCCACAGAAGATTTTTAGTCTAGGATAAGACTGTTCGCTCCAGAATCTTCTCAGTTCGTTAGCTGAACTGATTTGTAGCCAATAGTTTCCACCCAGATTCCTCCCCCATGGATAAGGAGCAGGAAGGAAGCCACAACTATTCAGAATGGCTTTCCCAAACCCTGGGCACCCCCAGTCTTGCCTACTCTCTTGATTTCCAATTACAGCCAATTGCGTTTCAATAGTAATAGCTCGAGCACAAATAAGACATCTTCCAGTAACCAACTGGCTCCTCTTAAACCCCTTGTAAATGCTTTGGGATTAGCCACTGCATCCCCGTGCCTCCCTACCCCTGCATCAGAACATGTGAGAACCGACTGTCACCGCCCTCCATCCACATCTGCCCTTTACTAGACTTCATTCATTTGGTTCCCAACAGCTTGGGTAGGATCCATTCCTTGGGTGGTCGCCTTTGCCTCTCTGCCTCACACACGGGCACACACGTGTACGTGTGCATGCATGCACGCATGTGTTTACACACATATACATGCATGTGAGTCATGTGTTAGAGTATCCCGAAATCTGGCACCACACCTGGGCCGGCCCAGATCACACCAAGGTAAAGGGTGGCTTGGCACACAGCTTGGCTCGTGGAGGGATGTGACTTCAGCTGGAATTAATTAAGTGAGAACTGGCTTCCAGCTCTTAGTTTATGTGCTGCACCTGCTCCTTTCTAGTCCCTCCAGAGTGTGCCAATGACCAAGCCCCGGCATGATGAGGGGTGTTGGGGGGCAGCGCCAGCAAGACCCTCCAGCTTACCTGACCTGCAGGGTTGTGTGAGAATCTTCTGCCCCCAAAGCTCCATTGCTAAAGTGGCTTGTCTACCAATGGGGACAGGTGCCTGGAATTCTACCACTAGAACTTCATCTCTGTGGATTCAAGTTTTGGAGCTGCAGAAGACCCTCTCTTAAGATGCACATACTTGGGGCACCTGGGTGGCTCAGTGGGTTAAAGCCTCTGCCTTCAGCCCAGGTCATGATCCCAGGGTCCTGGGATCGAGCCCCACACTGGGCTCTCTGCTCAGCGGAGAGCCTGCTTCCCTTCCTCTCTCTCTACCTGCCTCTTTGCCTACTTGTGATCTCTGTCTGTCAAATAAATAAATAAAATCTTTTTAAAAACAAAAAGATGCACATACTTGTGAGGGAGAATAAAACAAGGCCTATTAATTAGTGAATCAGGAATGTAAATGATTGCATTGGACTGTTTCATTATTTAACATGACCTTCAGGGGGCCAGCACGTGTGAGCGTAAATGGGAGGCTTCACCGGGTAAGGGAAATGGGGAACAAGGCAGACCAGAGGACTGGACCCTGGGGAGGAGAGTGTGAGCAGAACTGACTTCATAACCTTGATTTCTACAGCCTGGCGAGGTGACTGGGCTGCAGACACTGTTGGGTGACCTTAGATCCCTAGCCTGACTTAGTGACTCAGCCACCCTCTGAAGGTGATCAAGGTGACCTACAGCTCGGGGCAGCTGGGTGCAGAATTAATTAAGGACATACACGGCGTGCTTATTAAGTCATTAGGAGGAATGATTAATTATCATTTCAAAAGTTGCTTGTGGAAGGTGATAACCCCCTGTGGCTTTAGATGGGGAGAGCCCGGAGAGAGAGCTAAGAAAAAGTTTGGGAAATGTGGAAAGGATACAAGGATAGCCCTCATCACTTGCTCTCAGTCCATCCTGGAAAACTGGGTCTTTCTGTGTCCAGGATACCATCCCGCGGGACAATGGTGGCCAGTGGTGGTGGAGGTGTGAGTAGCAGCAGTCCAAAATGGCTTTATGGGCTTCTGGCTGGGTTGTTGTCTTTTCACCAGGACCCCACATGGCCATTAGTGGCCCCAAGAATTGGGAATACCAAGCACTAACAAGAGGAACTAGTCTGTGATAACTCCATACCTCCCATCATTTCTTGTGTGGCCCCAGTAGCAGGTGTGACCAAGTGCTCTGGTGACCAGGAAAGGAAAACAAGTCCAAGAAAAGTGTGGCTAAACTCAGCCAAGAGAGGTATCTAACCTTGGGTGAAACCTCCTGAGCTGTGGCTTCTTTATCTACAAGACTGGGGACCACAGAGCATATCTCAGTTTTCTCCTCCTGGGATTGATGTAAAGATTAAATGAGATAATACATACGAAAGCTCTCTGTGCAGCATAAAATGCTAGTTGCGTATTATCTCTATTCCTGTGCTCTTCAGGGTCAAAATCTGAAGCTCTCATCCATTTTTCCAGAAGCTTTCTCAAATTTTGAGGACAGAGAAGTCATTAAACTTCACAAGGAATAAATGAGGAAGAAGATGTGTCTGGGTTGTCATGTGAGGAAGCCCTATTGGGTAAAGGGAATCTCACCCAACACACAGCCACAGCACCTAAAATTTTAAGCATTTGTCATTGTTTTCACTAAAGGATTTTTCCCTCCTGAAGGTTCATTTTTAAAACACCTACATGATAGCCAACACAATGGATGGGAGAGGAATGGGGGAATCCATGGTGGCCTACAGATAGGCCAATATACATTGGTCCACCAAATCAGCCTGCTTTCTAGCAAGACCTTGCTAGACTTGGGGTGGGGGGTAAGTTTTGATGAATGCGGGGGATGGGGACAGCTCAAGGAGGCAGGAGCCCTGAAATCAACAATAGAATGTTGGGTTCCAAAAAGTTGCAGAGTGGGAGGAATTGTTCCAAGAGAAGGTGACAAGTAGAAAGAAACATGGTGACTATTGATAGTAAGACTTTTTTGCATAACCCTTTGCAGTTTGGAGCTTTGGTGCATATTCTCTCGCCCGATCCTCACAGCAGCCTGTTTCATGATTATTTTCTTTTTACAGAGAAGAAATTGAGACCCAAGGAGCTTCAAGGACTTGCCAAAGTTCCAGATTCAGCCTGGGGTAGAGGCAGGACTCAAAGGAAGCTCCTGAGTCTCCGCGCTCTTTCTGCCACACCCCCACTCCCGAGCTTCACATCTTACCTGCAGGGAATACTCTTTTCTAATTTGAATTTACCCAGCCCAAAGATTTTATCTTCCCTTCGAAAGTGCCTGAGATGTTGGATGGAGATGCTCCATAAGTAGTTGGCTCCCTTCCTCTCCTCTCTGCATTTAGTGGGTCCCTGTCCAGTCTGTTCAGTGGAACAGTCACACTAGCTGACATCCGGGGCACATTGCTGTGTACTGGGTGTCTTGCAAATCATACACCTAATTCTTGCCGTAATCTTTAAGATAGTCTCCTATCCACAGTCTACAGAGGCAAAGACCAAGGCTTAGAGAGTAGAAACAGCTTGCCAAAGGTTACTCAGGTGGTCAACAAGTTGCCTGTCTGAAGCCCATGAGGAAGCATTGTCATCAACACACAAAAGCTACGAGTGGTATCTTTCTCCTTTTTTTTTTTTTTATAACTAGCTATTATTCTCAAATTCCCATTCATATAAAAGTTAAGTCCTTAGGAACCATCCTTACTCAAAAATACTTTCATTCATGTTTTTTGTAGAACCTATGAACAAGAGGTTCACTACATTATATACCTGGAAGTAGAATTTCTGTTTCCTGTAGTGATGGACACTTGCAGTTTTGCTAGGTAAAGTGGTACCAACATCCACAGCTCCCTGTGGCATATGGAAAAACCATTGCTTGCTCTACTTCCTACCTAAGAATTGGCATTGTGAGAGCTTAAAATTTTTTTCTAACCTAGTAATGTGAAATGGTATCTCATTGTGGTTGTAATTTGCATTGTTTTGATGACTAATGAGGTTGAACACCTTTTTATAGGCTACTGGCCATTTGCATTCCCTCTGTGGTGAAATGCCTTTTCATAGCTTCTGACTCTTTTTCTATATTGATTTATTTGTCTTTCTTCTTGGGTTTTGGAAGTTCTATGTAAGATAGTCTGGATACTAACTCTCTGTGAGTTACATGTATAGCATATATTTTATCCTGATTTGTGACTTGATTTCCACTCAAATGCCCTTTGGTGAATATATTTTGTTTATAATATACTGAATTCTTCAGTTTTTAAAGGGTTCTACTTTGTTTGTGTCTTGTTTTAAAAATCCTCTGCTACTCTGAAATTATAAAATATTTTCCTTTGTTATCTTTTAAAAGTTTTAAGTGCTTACATACAGCAATGTTTTCAAACATTCTCAGTATTTTTAATAATTTGTTGTTAAGTGCTTTGGGTTTTCTGGTAGACAGTCATATAGCCAATTAATAACATTCGTGTTTCTGTCTTTGAATATTTATATTTTATGTATGCATTTTTACCTACTGTGCTTTGCAAGATCTTGGAACAGAATGTTCAGTAGAGATGGTGAGAGTGAGCACGATTGTCTTATTCCTGATTTGACCATTGAATAAGATGTTGGCTGTAGGTTTAGATGTGATAAACTTTGTTTCAGATAAGGAATTTCTGGGACACCTGGGTGGAACAGTTGGTTTGGTGGCTGCCTTCAGCTCGGGTCATGATTCTAGCATCCTGAGATCGAGTTCCACATCGGGTTCCTTGCTCAGCGGGGAGTCTGCTTCTCCCTCTCCCTCTGCCCGCCACTCTGTCTGCCTGTGCTCACTCTTTCTGACAAATAAATGAATAAAATCTTAAAAAAAAAAAGATAAGGAGGCTGTCTTTTTTCCATTGGACATTCTTTCCTGCTTTGTCAAAGATTAGTTGACCATAGAGTTGAGGGTCTATTTCTGGGCTCTCTATTCTGTTCCATTGATCTATGTGTCTATTTTTGTGCCAGTACCATGCTGTCTTGATGATGACAGCTTTGTAATAGAGCTTGAAGTCCGGAATTGTGATGCCACCAACTTTGGCTTTCTTTGTCAATATCCCTTTGGCTATTCGAGGTCTTTTCTGGTTCCATATAAATTTTAAAATTATTTGTTCCATTTCTTTGAAAAAGATGGATGGTACTTTGATAGGAATTGCATTAAATGTGTAGATTGCTTTAGGTAGCATAGACATTTTCACAATATTTATTCTTCCAATCCAGGAGCATGGAACATTTTTCCATTTCTTTGTGTCTTCCTCAATTTCTTTCATGAGTACTTTATAGTTTTCTGAGTACAGATTCTTAGCCTCTTTGGTTAGGTTTATTCCTAGGTATCTTATGGTTTGGGGTGCAATTGTAAATGGGATTGACTCCTTAATTTCTCTTTCTTCTGTCTTGTTGTTGGTGTAGAGAAATGCAACTGGTGTTGAGAAAATTGGACAGCCACGTGCAGAAAAATGAAATTGGACCATTACCTTACACCACACACAAAAATAAACTCAAAATGGATTAAGGACCTCAATGTGAGAAAGGAATCCATCAAAATCCTTGAGGAGAACACAGGCAGCAACCTCTTCGACCTCAGCCGCAGCAACATCTTCCTAGGAACATCGCCAAAAGCAAGGGAAGCAAAGGCAAAAATGAACTGTTGGGATTTCATCAAGATCAAAAGCTTTTGCACAGCAAAGGAAACAGTTAACAAAATCAAAAGACAAATGACAGAATGGGAGAAGATATTTGCAAACGACATATCAGATAAAGGACTAGTGTCCAAAATCTATAAAGAACTTAACAAACTCAACACCCAAAGAACAAATAATCCAATCAAGAAATGGGCAGAGGACATGAACAGACATTTCTGCAAAGAAGACATCCAGATGGCCAACAGACACATGAAAAAGTGCTCCATATCACTCGGCATCAGGGAAATACAAATCAAAACCACAATGAGATATCACCTCACACCAGTCAGAATGGCTAAAATCAACAAGTCAGGAAATGACAGATGCTGGCGAGGATGCGGAGAAAGGGGAACCCTCCTACACTGTTGGTGGGAATGCAAGCTGGTGCAACCACTCTGGAAAACAGCATGGAGGTTCCTCAAAATGTTGAAAATAGAACTGCCCTATGACCCAGCAATTGCACTACTGGGTATTTACCCTAAAGATTCAAACGTAGTAACCCAAAGGGGCACGTGCACCCAAATGTTTATAGCAGCATTGTCCACAATAGCCAAACTATGGAAAGAACCTAGATGTCCATCAACAGATGAATGGATCAAGAAGATATGGAATATATACACAATGGAATACTATGCAGCCATCAAAAGAAACGAAATCTTGCCATTTGCGACAACATGGATGGAACTAGAGCGTATCATGCTTAGCGAAATAAGTCAAGCGGAGAAAGACAACTATCATATGATCTCCCTGATATGAGGAAGTAGTGATGCAACATGGGGGCTTAAGTGGGTAGGAGAAGAATCCATGAAACAAGATGGGATAGGGAGGGAGACAAACCATAAGTGACTCTTAATCTCATGAAACAAAATGTGGGTTGCTGGGGGGAGGGGGGTTGGGAGAAGGGGGGTAGGGTTATGGACATTGGGGAGGGTATGTGCTTTTGGGTAAATTGGAAGGGGTGGTGAACCATGAGAGACTATGGACTCTGAAAAACAATCTGAGGGGTTTGAAGTGGCGGAGGGGTGGGAGGTTGGGGTACCAGGTGGTGGGTATCATAGAGGGCACGGCTTGCATGGAGCACTGGGTGTGGTGAAAAAATAATGAATACTGTTTTCCTGAAAATAAATAAATTGGAAAAAAAAAGATAAGGAATTTCCCTTGTGAGCTAAGTTTAATAAGATCTTTTTACATGAATATATGTTGAATTATATCAGTGCTTATTCTGTGTCTAAAAGTCTATCTGGGGACGCCTGGGTGGCGCAGTTGGTTAAATGACTGCCTCCGGCTCAGGGCGTGATCCTGGAGTCCCGGGATCGAGTCCCACATCAGGCTCCCAGCTCCATGGGGAGTCTGCTTCGCTCTCTGACCTTCTCCTCACTCATTCTCTCTCTCACTGTCTCTCTCTCTCAAATAAATAAAATAAAATCTTAAAAAAAAAAGTCTATCTGAATTTCTTGGTTTTTAATCTGTTAATGTGGTAAATTACATTAATAATTTTCTAATGTTAAGCCAACTTTGCATTCCTGATATGAAGTCATGTCAATTTTATACAGGTGCTGTCCTGAGACATTACATTTATCTGAATGTAATTAGTTGTACTGCATTAATCTGACTGGAATTAATAGTTATACCAGCTACATAAAATGAATTGACAGGTATTACCTCTTAGCCTTTTCTCTAGAAAAGTTTGTGTGAGGATTAGAATGATGGGTCCCTTGACTATGTTTGACAGAACTTCCTATAAAGTCAACCTATATCAGATGTTTTCTTTGGGGGGGGATTTTAATTCCTGATTTATTTTCTTTAAAGGTCATAGAGCAATTCAGATGTTTCATTCTTTCAGAAATTGGTTTCGTAGGGGCACCTGGGTAGCTCAGTCGGTTAGACATCCAACTCTTGGTTTCAGCTCAGGTTGTGATCTCAGGGTCATGAGATTGTAGGGTTCTGTGCTCAGCAGGGAATCTGCTTGAGATGCACTTGCTCCCTCTTCCTCTGCCCCTTCCCCCACTCTCTCTCTTTAAAATAAACAAATAAATCTTGAAAAAAAAGACATTGGTTTTATTATTTGTATTTATTTGTTATTTATAATTTTGGTCTGTGTTGTCTAAGCTTTCACATTTATTTATCTTCTTATCATCAGAGCTTTTGCTGCATCTGAGTGTGGTCCCCTTCTGTCATTTCTAATTTCTTGTTTGGGCTTTTTTCCTATTTCCTTCATCCTCTTGTCTTCTCTTCTTCCTATGTGCTGTGCAAATTACCACAGTGACTTTAGCTTGATTGATTTCTTTAGATTTATCCTGTTTGTGATTCATTGGCTTTTCTGAATCCAGTAGGACATAATTCTTAAAATATGGAAAATCGTCAGTTCTCAATATTTTCTCAATATTGCTTTCTCTAAATCCTTCTCCTCTCCACTTGTACAACTTTGGTCAGATGTATGTTAGCACTTCCCCAGTTTCCCTTCTCATCCTTTCATGTCTCTTCATAGTTCTTCCATATTTTCCACATTTTGGTTTCTGCTCTATACTGGGTAATTTCTTGAGATCTATCTTCAGGTCAAATAGTTAACTCTCCAGCCAGCTTTTGCCTTCTGTAAGGTTTCTGACTCCTCTTACCATTTTTGTTTTCATTTCTTGAAGTCCTATTTGGATATCATCTAAATCAGCCTGGTCATCCTGTTCACTCTTCGTCGTCATCATATGTTTAATATTCAGTTTTCATTCTGGATCTGGATCTATTCCTCCTTTATTGTGCCTTGTTTTCTCATGTATATTGGGATTTTTATTTATGTGAGCATAAAAACATTACCTATGGGTATTCTTTGTGGTTGGGTTTAAATGGCAATCCATGAGAAAGGATTAGTATTTACTCTTGCCAGTTACTTGAGAAAACTAACTACTTTTTTTAAAAAAAGATTTTATTTATTTATTTAACAGACAGAGATCACAAGTAGGCAGAGAGGAAGGCAGAGAGGGGCGGGGGAAGCAGAGATCCCGATGCGGGACTCTATTCCTGGACCCTGAGATCATGACCTGAGCTGAAGGCAGAGGTTTAACCCACTGAGCCACCCAGGCACCCCAGGAACTACTTTTGATATTTGTGTTGAGGTATTTTGTACTGCACAGGTAGTATGTATTGAGGACTTGCTCATAGATAGGTACTTTTGGGGGAAGCAATTTTTCTCTCTACTGAAGTCCAAAGCTGAGACACATCTCCTTCCTTGCCAACCCTCTTCTTGAGTGGATCTTACTTTCCTAGACATTGTTTCACTGACAGAACAACCTTCTCAGAGTCCTAATTTATGTAAGAATCTCTGTTCTGACATCCACCTTGAGCATTCTCAAGTCCTGTTCCTATCTTCAGATGTTACAAATCCACTTGTCAAAAACGCAAAAGAAAACAAAACCAAACACTGAGGGTGTAGGTTTTTGGAGAAGCTGCCATGCTTACCTCTGTCTATGGGTTTGTATTCCAACTTCGGGTTTAGGATCTGAGGGGTTCTCTTCTTTTCTTGCAATATTGGCTAGGCTCCTTGAAAGATTTCTACTTTACTTTTTTAAAGATTATTTATTTATTTAATTATTTATCTGGGAGAGAATGAGAGAGGGAGGGAGGCAGGTCAGAGAGAGAAGTAGACTCCCTGCTGAGCAGGGATACAATGTGGGACTCAGTTTCAGGACTCCAGGATCATGTCCTGAGCTGAAGTCAGTTGCTTAACCAACTGAACCACCCAGGTGCTCCTAAAGATTTCTACTTTATATTTTATCCAACATTTAAAAATTTTTTCCCTTTTTGCAGAAGGATTTTGCTCTCTTCAGTTCTCTGTATTGCTGGAAATATAACATTTCTATAAGGTTCTTCATCCCAATTTTTCCCACCAAAAAAGCCCTCATTCATACTCAAATTCCTCACTGAGATGTTGATTCTTCTGGGGAGCATTCACTGTCCCACTCACTGCCAAAGCAAAATAAATTAGTCCATTATCTGTGTTCTCGCATACTTGGAACATCTAATAAAGATCTCCCACATTTTTATTTTAGTTATTTGCTTATCTGCTTCCTCCTACTGTTCTACAAGTTCCTAGCAGAGTGTTTTAATTATCATTTTAGGTTCCATGTTTAACACAGTGCATAACATAACATAAAATGAACAGTTAAATGCGTATTTATTTGAGTTTCAATACAGAAACGAATAAAACGCCATTGTTTACCAAATGAAGTCCAAACTCATTAGCATTTCACTCAAGTACCCTTACAATCTAACTGCAACCTCCTTTCCCAGGTTTATTACTCAATCATTGCATTGTTAATTAATATATTAGCTATCTATCATCATCATTCATACATTTCCTATCTAAGTATTTTTCAAGTGCCTATTATATGCAAGACTCTATGCCGAACAGTGGGACTATCTCCATGGATAAGACAAATATGATTCATGTCTTCATGGAGTATGTTAGCAAAGGGGGACAAATATTACGTAATTATATAATTATTTAGTTATATCGTGATAAGTATTACAAAGAAAAGATAGAAGCCCGGAGAGACGCTCAGCAAAATACTTTGGTGCTCTGATGGAACAGCAGCATCCTCGGCATATGGAACAGCTCATCCTCTCATTCATTCTGTGTAGCAACAAGGAACCAATCATTGTCCCTTGAATGTGACCATGATGATGCCTGGGCTCAACTGGTTTCGTCTGTCTGATCTGTCCTTATCACTCACCTGTCCTCCACCACCTTTGTCTGTCAAAATGTCTAGATCCCACTTCTTTCCCAAAGGTTTTGTCCATGAAGTCTCCCTTGGTATAGAATGTATTTTACTACCTTTTTTCCCCACTTGATATCTTCATTATGGTGTTGACATCCTATGGTGTATGATATCCACATTTATATCCTATGTATGTGAACTACATGAAGGCAAGTGATATATTTTATTTAGCTTGATAACTTTCTACTATGTAGAATCTCAGTTTGGCCACTATTTTCTTCTCTTTTTAAAAATATTTTATTTATTTATTTGAGGTGGGGGAAGCAGACTCCCCGTTGAACAGAGAGCCTGATTCTGGGCTCAATCTCAGAACCCTAAGATCATGACCTGAGCCAAAGGCAGATGCTTAACTGACTGAGCCACCTTGGCTCCCCAAGACCACAGTTTACTTCTATGGCAAAGTTACAACCAGACTGTGCCAGACCAGAAACCGCAATGACGTCAGAAAAAAACTACAAACTGGTTTACCAAGAGAAGAATTTTTGAAAAATCAACCATGCCAAACCACAGGTTCACAGGGTTTTGGACAGGTAGCCAATACCCAGCACCTTTTCAAGCTTAGTACTGTTAACCTACCAATCTGGCACAAAATAAAAAGCTCTGAACTATATAACTTGATTTGGCCATGTTGGGTAACATCAACTGTCTAAGCTCTTCAGGTAGGGAGTTAGTGTGGTATCGTTAACCCCTTCCCTGCTCTTTCCATAAGGAATGGATGCCAAGGACTATTGGCCCCAAATCATTCTGGGTTGGAAGACAAAGTATCTGGGGCAGGAGGACACTCAAGTAAGTTCAAAGCAAGAGTTAAAGTGAAGACCCACATACAATATTTCCAAATATTTAAAATTTATAAATTAAGTTCACACATAGTTACAAAAAAAATATGTTCCATTCTACCACCTTGACAAATACATCCTGAGAACAATATAGAAGACCAGGTTTTAATTTGAAATTCTCTAACACATTGCAAGATGGTGGCTCAAGAAGAATCAGGTACTCCATTCACCAAGAATGCTTCTTCTTCTCTTCCCACCTTTGACTCCATCCTTCACCAAAAGTGCCTTGTATACATATATAAATATCCTAGCTCACATATCCAAGCTCCATCGTACTTCCAAAATCAATACCCATTGGCTTCCTCTCCTAGAGGCACAGTCTATCTTCAGGAGAATAGATCCAAGAAAGAGACATATACAGGCCCCTGAAGCAAGTTCAAGGCCATTTGGGTAGGAAATTATTGGGTCTAGAAGCATAATCTTGAGGGAAGGCTAAGGCTTCAGGTGAGCCCTTTCCTTTGGTCCCATGGACCCTTTACCTTACAGGGAGAGTCTTAGCCAGAGAAAATTGAGAATAGAGTCTCCTGAAAGAATGAGCCTGGATCAAGAGGCTCTCTCAGTTGCGTCCTAGGACAGTGTCATGGAAAGGACCTAGGATTTTTGTACTAAATAAAGTTAACAAAGAGGAATTTCCAACACTTCAATATGATACCCTTTGATGGCATGTGAAGAGAAATACGCAAAGAAACAACCATGTAATGATGGAGGCAGAGACTAGAGTGATACATCTATTAGCTAAGGGGTATCAAGGATTGTCAAGGACCACCAAGAACTAGGAAGAGGCAAGGAAGGATTTTTTCTCTAGAGCCATCAGAGAGCATGGCTCAGCTGACATCCTGAATTCAGACTTCCAGCCTCCAGAACTGTGTGACAATAAATTTTTGTTGTTTTAAGCTATCCCATTTGTGTGTGGGAAACTAATATGATCCTTATGCATAGTTTTATTACAGTAAGTCTTAAAACTTTGTATGTCATGTGGGTTTGATTTTTTTCATGATTGCTTTAGACATTCTAAGTTATTTACAATTCTATGTGTATTTTAGAATTCCTTTGTCATTTTCTACAGAAAAAAAAAACTATGCTGGGATTGTACAGAATCAATAAACCAATCTGGAGAACATTGTCTTAAAAATGAGATTTCAGATTATGCTGAGTGAAATAAGTCAAGTAGAGAGAGTCAATTATCATATGCTTTCACTTATTTGTGGAGCATAACAAATAACATGGAGGACAAGGGGAGATGGAGAGGAGAAGGAAGTTGAGGGAAATTGGAAGGGGAGGTGAACCATGAGAGACTATGGACTCTGAAAAACAATCTGAGGGTTTTGAAGGGGCGGGAGGTGGGAGGTTGGGGGAACCAGGTGGAGGATATTAGAGAGGGCAAGGATTGCATAGAGTACTGGGTGTGGTGCAAAAACAATGAATACTGTTACGCTGAAAAGAAATTAAAAAAAAAAAAAGAAGGGAAAAAATGAGATTTCAGTCCATGAACATGGTATATAATTCCATATACTTAGTTAAGTTTTCTTTCATTTCTCTCAGTTTAAGGTGTAGAGATCTTGCACATCTTTTGTTAAGTCCAGTTCTAAGAATTTTATGTTCATGTATTTGTTAATACATTTTTTTCAATTTTGTTATCCAACTATTTGTTCTTACTATATAAGATAAAAAATTTTTTGGTATATAAACCTATTATCTTGTGACTTTGCTAATTTCACATTAATTATAATGGTCATTTTGTAGATTTCTTTGGATTTCCTACGTAAGAAATTTTTCATTTGAAATGCAGTTTTCATGACTTCCATCCACTCTTTATGCCTTTTATCTCTTTTTACTGGAAGTTATTATCATTACATGAGTGTTGGTTACAGATTTCATTCTCTCAGCTCAGTGCATGATCTTGAAAAATGGTGAAATTTCATGGGCTTACTTGCCTCTCCTGATATCCTGAGATTATGCAGAGGCAGGCAGGGACTTCTTTTCACATTGATGTTTCACATAACTTTCCTTAGTCTGTCTTGCACTGACTCAGTTTGCTTCTCCCTAAGTCGAAGAATCATGACAAAAAAAAAAAAATCCCAAGACTGTGTCTGTTTATGTTCAGGATTGTTTATTTAGGGCAAGAGTGACATTAAAAATGCTGATGAGCTGTTCAAGATTTTTTATTTCTTCTCTTGTCCTTCCCTTTTACATTGTATAATGTACATTTTTTAATATAATGCTATATTCTTTATTTAGTAACTACTGAATTCTGAATTTTTTTTTTGCTTCCTTTAAATTTCCTTTGTATTCATTTTGTTGAGTATTTGGAGGAGGATAGTACATAATATGGCTTCATTTTTCTATCTTTATCAAGAAGTTCCATACTTTGCCTTCAGCAGAGGGAACTTAAACTCAAATACTAGAGTCTAAAAAATAGCATATAAAAAAGAAATGGGCTGTATGGACCTGTGGGGAAGAGAGGTCCCAGGATTTGTCTAGAGAAGCAGTTACTACTCTGCTTGTTCCTATAAAATGTTTTGTAGGGACATGCGATGAGGTCTCAGGATTTTTAAAGAAAAGCTAGAAATCATATTTTTAAAATTTTTTTATTGAAAAATCTTGCAATAAAATCTTCCAATAAATCTTGCATTCTTGCAATAAAAGAAATTTTTTATTAACATATAATGTATTATTAGCCCCAGGGGTACAGGTCTGTAAATCGCCAGGTTCATACACTTTATTTTTTTTTTAAAGTAAATATCTCTCTTTTTAAATGTTGGCTACTAACTAAAAAGAAAAAAAAAACAATTCTGAGGGCAAAAATAAATATTGGCAACCTGGATGTAGCTGTCACACTACCAGTACCTTTTAGAGAATCACTTCATGGAGGGCTCAGCCAGTCCTCTGGTGCTATTGTAAGTCAGAGCAGAATTTTGACTTGAGTATTCTGAAGCAGTTCAACAAACAAATGAGCAAGTCATTAGCAATATTGATTTCCAAAAGCATTAGTACAATCTCTTCAAACTAATGAGGAAAAATACTTGTCCGTTAAAAGTTTTATAACCAGTTAAGCAGTTAGTTAAGAGGAGGGCAAAGGGGCACTTGGGTGGCTCAGTGTGTTAAGTGCCTGCTTTCAGCTCCGATCATGAAGCCAGGGTCTGGGATGGCGCCCAAGTTGGGCTCCATGCTCAGTGGAGAGTCTGCTTCTCCCTCTCGTTCTGCCCCTCCCCTCCATGCTCTCTCACTCACTCTCCCTCAGATAAATGAGAAAATAAAATCTTTTTTTTTTTTAAGTGAGGGCAAAATTAAGACTGCCTTTTCCATTGGTTTTTAATATTTTTAGTTACCTTTAATGTTATGAAATTTTACCATGTTTTTTAAGCATAAAAGTACCAAGAGAAACTACACTGCAGACTCTAAACTATTGAAAGACATGTTTCAGTAAGAAGAAAATCAAACCCCTAACAAGGATGTGAGAGTGATGATGATCACAAGACTGGAAGACATGCCAATAAATTTAACTAATTATCTGTTAATTTAAAATTGCATTTTGTGTATTTTAGAAGGTCAAAGTAGAACTCAGTCAATACAAACAAGGGAAGGATTTGCAATAATTAGGTTTATCCTGTGCTAAGTTCTGAGTCTTGGTATGAAAGGGTAGACATACAATGTGTTGATGAACTTTAGAAATTCTTAGAAAACAACCTTCAGTTACATATGTGTGGCAAGTTAAAATTCCATTCAACATATTTTTTGTTTCTGGTGAAGTTGGCTTTCTTTTGAAATAACAATACTTCTCTAAATTGTTAACATTGGGTTTGGTTATTTGACTTCTGCAGCCATTGAAATGTAATTGGGAATAATATGTATTATGGTCAAATGGAAGTTTTCAGAGCCTTTACCAAGGTTTCAGTGTGAACCTCACCATGATCTTTTTTCTTGTGCCTCCAGACTGGGGTTGCCAGATAAAGCACAGGGTATTCAATCCAATTTGAATTTCAGATAAACAACAAACAGGAAACCATTTTTAGTATAAATATGCCTCATGCAATATTTGTGACATACATACACTAAAACTGTTGCTCATTGATTATCTGAAATTCAAAGGTAACTGAAATAAATACCCCTCACAAAAATTAAGCTCAAAATGCATCACAGACTTAAATATAAAATGCAAAACTATAAAACTCTTAGAAAATAAAAGAGGAGAAAACCTAGATGACCTTGTATATGACAATGACTTTTTTAGAACAAAAGATATAATCCATGGAAGAAATAATTCATAAACTGAACTGCATTAAAATTTAAAACCTCTTGCATTGCAAAAGACAATGTCAAGAGGATGAGAAAACGAGCCACAGAGTGGGAGAAAATATTTGCAAGAGACACATCTGATAAAGAACTATATCTAAAACTAAAAAGCAAGAGAACAAATAACCTGATTTAAAAAGGGGCCAAAGACCTTAACAAACACCTTACCAAAGAAGATAAACAAATGGCAAATAAACATATGAAAAGATACCCCACCTCATATGTCACCAAATACAAATTAAAACAAGATACCCCTACATATCTATTAGAATGACCAAAGTTCAGAATACTGACAACATCAAATGCTGGTAAGGATGTGGAGCAACAGGAACTCTCAATCTTTGCCAATGGAAATGCAAAATGGTACAGCCACTTTAGAGAACAGTTTGGTGATTTCTTACGAAATCAGCATATTCTTAGCATATGCTCCAGTAATTGTGATGCCAAAAATGAACCCTAAGGTCAACTCTAGGCTTTGAGTAATTGTGGTATGTCAGTGTAGGCCCATCAGGTAGAACAACTGTATCACTCTGGGGAGGATGTCAATGGTGGAGAAGGTTATGTATGGAATAGGGATGAGGAATGGGGAGTAGAAAAGAAATTTATGTGGTGAAATTTTTTGTGAAGTTTGTTGTGACCTTAACACTGCTTTTAAAAAAAAATAGGTCTTTATTTTTTAAAAAATGTCAAGTCATGTATTAAGTATAGAACCCTACAATGTATGTAGAAAAATATGGTCCATATCTACAGAATATTAAATATTCTTGCAAAACAATAAGAAAAATAATAAATTCAAAGAAGTGGGGCAAGAATATTCAGAGGCAATTTTCAGGTAAGAACAACTGCAAAGACAATAAATATGTGAAAATGGCTCAACCTCATGAACTTTTGTGGAACACAAATGATAATAATAATGAGATACTATTTCACAAGCATTACATCGATAAAAATTCAGAATTATGGCAATGCCAAGTATTTGTAAGGGAACGGTGGTAACACTCATGCCTGCTCTTGGGGAGCTAAACTGATATCATTGCTTTGGAAGACATCTTGGCAGTACTTGGAGCATCGAAGGTGCTCTTACTCTCCAGTATACCATGCTGAAGAAATTCCAATGCGTACTTAAGGAGGCATGTGCAAGAATGTTTATTGCAACTTTTTTGTGAGAGCAACAGTTTGGAAATTATTTAAATATCTATCAAGAGAAGAATGTGTAAATTGCAATCTAAGTATATAATAGAATACTATTCAGCACTTAAAATGAAGATGAATGAGCAGCACTTACCAATACTGATAAAAGATAAGTTATGGAATGACAGTGTAAGGCCATCTGCATAAAATTTTTAAATGTTCAAAACTTCTACTTCTAGCTTAGGGATAAAAACATAGACAGCAAGAGTAGCAAATGGATGAATGGATAAAGAAGATATGGTCCATATATACAAAGGAGTATTATGTCTCCATCAGAAAGGATGGATTTTTGTATCAATATGGATGGGACTGGAGGAGATTATGCTGAGTGAAATAAGTCAAGCAGAGAGAATCAATTATCATATGGTTTCAGTTAGTTGTGGAGCATAAGGAATAACACAATAGACATGGGGAGATGGAGAAAAGAAGTGAGTTGAGGAAATTGAAGGGGGAGATGAACCATGAGAGACTGTGGACTCTGAGAAACAAACTGAGGGTTTTGGAGAAGAGAGGGGTGGGGGGATGGGTAAGCCTGGTGGTGGGTATTAAGGAGGGCGCGTATTGCATGGAGCACTGGGTGTGGTGCATAAACCATGAATTCTGGACACTGAAAATAAAATAAAATAAAATGGAAAAATAAAAGAGTAGCAAATGAAGCAGGGGAAATCAGGAGAGTGCTTATCTCCCTGGAACAAAGGAAGAAATTAGGACGGGGGCTCCACCTGTTATTTGTTGTTGTAAACGATTTCTCAAAAAAAATTTTTTTTTCAGAAGGAAAAGTAAAATCAAGACTTTTAACAGCAATCATCTCTGGGTGTGTGAGTTTATTTTGTGCTTGTTATTCTAGGATTTCTTTCTCTCTTTTTTGTCTCTGTTGTTGTCCAAAAGGGCGATCTTCTCCTGAATAGGAAATAATTGGGCTTTTTCTCTACCTGAATATTGTGGACATGTGTGTCTGTGTGCGTATGTGTGATACAGCACACTGTCCTCCAGTAACAGTAATGGCAGTTACAACTGGAGAAATATTTTCTCCATCAATCATCAAGAACGTTCAGTGGAAAAGTGATTTTTCTGGACTATGCTGATGGTAATCTCACAAAAGTCTTGGCATGTGTGGAATGACCTCACCCACGGTGGTTTCCAGGGTTTGGATGGGAACCAGTTTCTGGCTATTTCACCATCTTCGGAGAAGTGAGAGGTGTTGCTTCAGGGACACTCGGTCAGCACCGCATCTCCCAAGAGGCCCTGCCCTGCCATGCAATCTTTTCTGAAACTAATGAGATCAGCAGCTTTTCACGAAACCATGAGTCATCCCTATTGGTGAGGATTTCCAGGAGCCTGAAGAGTGCCTTGAAGGGCAGGCTTCACCAGATGTGCTCGTATCCCCAGCCCTTCCCCTAATGCCGAGCCCGGCATCCAGCCCATGACCAACGGTCACAAGGTCACCAAGCGCCTGAAACACTACTGGGCTTCAGGTAAGGACCTGTAAAATTAATGCAATTCCAATTACAATGCCAGTTGGACTGTTTTTCAGGAACTTGATGATCTGATATTTATGTTGGCCCACAAGTAATCAAAACATCATTAATTTTAAGACGTATTAGAAGACCAGTGATAAAAACAGCGTGGTATTTGTTCAGAAAGAGACAAATCAGGTTATGGAAGAGAAATTATATAGACTGATAATAGAGAGACAGATGATAGACTTATTGATAAGTTCATAAAGACACTTGGTTAATAAATGGCATTGGGAAACTAGAAAACAGATTATTATGGGAAGCAAATCAAAGCTAGACTCCGTCTAACTTCATAAATAACAGTAGATCCTAGATGAACTAAAGACCCAAATGGGAGCAGTAAAACAATAAAATAAATAGACTAAAATGCAGAATATCTTTGTAACCTGAGAGTTGGAGGTAGAGAAGGATGGGAGCATGGCAGATAATAAAACTTCCAGAATACACATGCTATGGCAAAAAGAGAAAGGAAGGAAGGAAGGAAGGAAGGAAGGAGAAAGGAAGAATCTAACTGTAGCAAAATCAAGAACTTTTGTTCATAGAAGGACACCATGAACAAAAGTAATGGGTAAGTGATGGAACTTGCAGTCTCTGAAGCCAAAACCAATAAAATTTTCAAGGAAACTCATTATAAGACAATAGCCCTAGTAGAAAAAATGGGCAGAGGGTATAAAAAGGCAATTTACAGAAGAGGAAACAAAAGGTTACTTAGTATTTGAAAGACTCAAAATTATGAGTGACCAGAAAACGCAATGTAGGAAAAGTTATCACTTCACACCAAATACTTCTTCCCAAAGCTGGACGTTGGCAGACTGGGTGGGGACCAGGAACCACTAGAATCTTCATGTGCACTGTGGGAACCTTTCCCAGCGATTCCATTCCCAGGTATATATCTCAGATGATTTTTTAACCCAGTCCCAGAAGAGCCAGGTACCATAATATTCATTGCTGTGTGATTGCAGCAGTGACAGAGCCTTCGAGACAACTAGCAGGTCCCTCAGTGAAAGAGGAGAGAGGGTAATTATGGGAGAGACTTACCCTGGGGCACTGTGTAGCAATGAGAAGCAAGGAATTCGGTGTAATGACAGTAACATGAAGAGGCTTTTTAAAAAAAGTTATACCTAGTATTAAAAAAATTAAAAATGGAACAAGATATATAATGGAATAGAAATTATATAACATTGAAAAAAGCACACAAAAACACATTTGAAGAACATATATTTAAAAAAAAACTATTTAAAAAAAAACAAAACTAAATGTGTACCCTAACAACAAACACATTAAGTAGAATAGAATGGTTGCCCATAAAAGTGGGACTGAAAATAAAATACAATAAATAAGTAAGTGAAACCAGAAAGAGATGCTTAGGGGACCACTAATAATTGTGTTCAGCAAACTGCAGAGTGTGATTAGCTCATCACTAAAGCTATCCTTACCCTCCAAGGCCTCAGTCTCATAGGGAAAATGATACTACAAAAGTCAGACATTTTCTATGTATTAAGGAATTCAAGTGACAAAGAGAAGATGTTTATTATACAGATGTTCCAATCAAGCCAGGTGGACTGTGATGAAACCATATTACAGGATATATTAGCAAATAATATGGAATGGCCATCTTTTTTTTTTTTTTTTAAAGATTAAACTCCCTAGACTTCTCCTTTTGAGAGTATGTAATGGCACAGTTCATGCTGAAAATCTGAGCAGAATTATGTGAGGCAACCCATCACAAATGCATGTGTAGGGATGCATGGGTTTGCATTAAGGGTACTGTGTTCACTGCAATTCTCTTCAGCACTTTGGACTATGCATTGATAATTAGGGACAGCAAGATGAACATAGCTTATGTAATATCAATAAGCCATTTATTATGCATATATGCCTATGTTCCTAGATTTTAAGATGACCCTGTAGAAGTACAAAGTACTAGGGTACAAATGAACATTTCCTCCTACCCTATTCTCCCCCCTGCCCCGCCGCAACCTGCCGAGAATTCCTCCCCCATCTTCACTGAAACATGGAAATAACAGAAATGCTCAAGGACAACTCGTTTTTTCCCCGGTGAGTTGTTTTGCTGGTATCCTAGGGATTTGTCTCATCTGCTCTGCAAGCACTGTTTCATTTAACGAAGTCCACACCTCTACCAACCCTTTCGGAATTCAGAATGATCGTTGCTGACGATGGCAGGTCACACATGGACAAAAGTATACAATAACATATTTCTGCAAAACTGATCGGGTGCGGGTGTAGAGCTTTGTAGAGGTATAATGCGTAATCCTGGTATAAAACTACTAAATTTCATCTATGCTAATTGATTGTAAGATACTCCATTATTTTATGTATCATTAAGTAAGAAAAAACACTGTCAGTTACGCTATGACATAATGGCATCCTTTAAAAAAACAATGCGCGTGCAGCAGCCTGGAGAGCCAGGATTTACACGCCAGCTCTTCTGTTTCTAGCTGGGTGGCTATGAACACACCAGCTAACATCTCTAAGGCTCAGTGTCAGCTCTTATAACAGGAACACCATAACAGTACCAGTTAAAGGGCTTGTGTGGGGATTAAATGAGATTGTGAATGCAAAGTATTTACATCATATCTAGCACATACTCGCCCTCAATTCTTAAAATATATTAGCAATTTTAGGATTAACAAAAAGTTTGTAATAGTATGGAATGTTCTCATGGCATAATGATAATAAAAAAGCAAGATATAAAATTACTATTATTTAATCTCAACAATATTCTTTTTCTTAAAGATTTTATTTATTTATTTGACAGAAAGAGACACAGCGAGAGGGAGCACTTATGCAGGGGACGTGGGAGAGGGAGAAGCAGGCTTCCCGCCGAGCAGGGAGCCTGATGCGGGGCTCGATCCCAGGACCCTGGAATCATGACCCGAGCCCAAAGCAGATGCTTAACCAATGAGCCACCCAGGCACCCCAATCTCAACATATTCAAAAGAAGTAAAACAAAGAAAAAATGCTGCAGCAAAATATATGAATATTAGCATGTGTTAACATATATAACACGCATTTGAAGCAAAACTATGAATTACTCTTTTTTCTTTATTCTTTTCTTATTTTTCTAACTTTATTCTTTTCTTATTGTCCTAACTTCTTTCTTATTTTTTTCTTCTTTCTTATTTCCTAACTTTATTTCCTAACCTTATTTCTTCTTCCTTATTTCCGAACTTCTTTCTTGTTTTCCTAACCTTATTCTTATTTTCCTAACTTCTCTATGATAATCATTTTAATGACTATAATCACAAAAAAATTTTGACTATATTTCGACTTACTCCTAGATATTTCTTTCACACTTGAAAGCTTCTTTTCACACATTTGCAACTGAATGAGTAAGGAAATGCTCTTACTGTAGAGTCAACATATGTGCCTACTGAGCATCTGTCCTAAGACTTCTTCCAGCCCAAGAAGGACGCTGCTAATTGGGCACAGCCCCTGTGATTCTCCCCCTGAATCTTAACTGAGATGACAGTCCTTCTCAGTACAATCTGCCGGCCCTTTCTTTCCAATCAAATGAAAGAGCACTGTGGGTGAAAGGTATCTCTGGTCTCATGCGTCATTCCTCCCCCAGGATATTGACATCTTAACTGTTGCCATATTTCATCACTAGATCAAAACTTCAGTCTAAACACAAGGTGCCTGAGATTTGGGAGAGGAGATTTGGGAAGAGGGGGCTTTCCATCCCAAGAACTAAAAATTTTCCTTTAACAAAAGGCTGTAGAATTAATGGCAGCGTCCCCTGTCTTAAACCTATCACAGAATTCCAGATCTTCCTAAACAGTCATAATATTGAATATCTTGTGCTGATCAGGCAATGGGTTGCAACCTCGGTTTTGCCTCTTATTTTTTATCCCTTTCTATATTCCAGGCATCTGACTCTCAACAGGTTCTAAATCAACTGGTTTTCAGATGACCAATCTCTTCTAGGAAAAAAAAAAAAAAATGGAGACCTCTTTCTTTCCCAGCAAAGCCATGAATTCTTCTTACTTTCAGACTTTGTTCTTTACTTTTTCAGATCTGCTCTACCAGGAAGGCACAGTGCAGGTGACTGATACATGAACAAGTCCTCCCAGGCATGTCCTAAAAGCCTGTTCCCCAGGAGACAGAACAGGTGGTCAGGGTCATGCCATGCCCAAGCTTTGGAAGTGACTGGTGGATGAGTCATGTGGCTAGGTCACTGTGTTTGTTTACAGGGACCAAAGCTACATTTGTATCTAAGCTTGTGGATTCAGAGAAGAAACAATCTCATGGGAAAAAAGGAGGGGGTCATATTATTTGAAATTACCTGCAAGAGATGAGTGGTAGGCTGCCCTAAGGGGAAGTATGTTAGCCCTTAAAACTCCATTGAAAGGATGAAGGGTCCAGTATAGTGGGTAGTTCATAGGGACAGATGTTTATCTCTGAAGCAAAGAGGAGATATCGTCCTTCCATATACCCAGAGTGGGCATGGGAAGCATGGGAAGCAGCTCCAGGACAGCCTTTGGAAATGTTGGCTGGCATGGCAGAAAGAACATATGACTTGGTTTTAGAACACCTGCATTCAAGTTCTACTTTTGTCACCTAATGACAGTATGATCTTGGGTGAGCCTTAACAACCCTGAGCCTCAGTTTTATCATCTGTAAAAGGGTAACTATAATTATAGACTGTTGATATGAACCATTGAGGTAGCTTATCTGGATCTCCTGGTGTGTAGTCAATGCTCAATGAACATTTCGTTCCTTCTCCAGCTTTGTCAGCTATGGATAGTAGGGCTTGGAGAGATCTTATAATTTTCCAAAGGTCTCCCCCATCAGTGGTGAATGACACATGTTGTTCTCCATGTGGAAAGTGGGAGAGCTGGGACCCAGTTAGTATTCCGGTTTAAAATCTAATTTTCTGAAAATTCTTTGTGCCTTCTTATCTATCAATGCTAGCCGCGGGGACCTTGTTGGAATTGAGGTTGAGGAGGGGCCAAGAAAGGAGAGACCCCATTAAGAAGAGTTCACTGAGAAAAACCCTTTAGCTCTGTGGTTCACTAATGTCACCAGCACTGCTGAGCCAACCATGTCACTGTAAAACAATAACCACATAATGACAACTCCCACTGACTGGTGGCTTCTTGGGTAGCCAGTCATAGGCCAAGCATTCCCACCTCACAGATTTGTTGAGAAATTGCAATAAGGCAACCTAGCTGAAACCCTCAGCAGAACTCACAGCATACAGTAAGTTCTCAATAAATGGTAGTTGCTGGCACTTTACATACCTGGTCTCATTTTACCTTTCCAACAACTCAATAAAACATTTATTACTACTCCCTCTGTTTTACCACTTAAGACAGATAAAAATAAAGGGACTTGGCCATAGGTAAAAACAATCCATGGAAAGCAGAACTTAAACTAGATATGTTTGAGTCCAAAACCTGCACTTTTAGCCATTAGGATATACTGGGTCTCAGTCTGCTAGGGGAAGTTGTGACCTGCTAACTAGTCTCAGTTTAAAGTTGCCTGGTTTTCCCATTTCCCATGGGGCCTGAGTCCTAAAACTGAGCCGAGCAGGAGGGCAGTGATACTGCTTTGAGTCAAGGGAGGTCTGGCTCCACACTCACTCATCATGGCCAGGAGCCTCTGAGACTGAAGACTGATGGCTCAGAAGGAAGGAACTGGAATAGGTTTGTGTAGTAGGAACCTTAGAAGTTTTCTAATCATTAACGTCAGTGGATCTGTTCATTCTACATGGACTTTGTTGGCTTTGGAAAGCTTTGCTCAAATGAAATTTTATAGGAAATCACAAAGTGTAAAAGTCAACAAAAGTAGAATCAGTCTGCTAAAAATGAGTGGGAGATCCAGAGTCTCAGCATCTCCAAGGAGCCCTGACATATTCACCTCTTCATTCAAGATGGTGGCCATTCAGCTGGCGGCAAAAGAACTACGTCATCAGCACGTGCATACAGACAGTATGGGTAGTGGGAAGTGCCTGGGCTTTGAAGTCCCTTGTTGGTATCTCAGCTCTTCCATTTCTGATGTGCGTGGTATGGGCAAAGAAAAGAATCTCTCTGAGCATATCTCCTCCCATGTAAAATGGCACTCTAGTCCCAACCCAAGAAAGTTGAGAGGAAAAAAAAGAGGCAGTAATAGATGAGATTGGCCTCAGACAGTAAATAACACAGAGAAGAAGAGAAAACAACTGGGGCGCCTGGGTGGCTCAGTCAGTTAAGAGTCTGCCTTCGGCTCAGGTCATGGTCCCAGGGTTCTGGGATCAAGTCCCACATCAGGCTCCCTGCTTCTCCCCTGCCTGCTGTTCCCCCTGCTTGCACTTGCTCTCTGTCTTGCTTGCTCTCTCTGAGTCAAATAAATAAATAAAAATCTTCAAAAAGATAAAAAAAAGAGAGAGAAGAGGAAACAAATGTTCACTATTAGCTCACTGAACTGAATTTTAGTTTTGGTTGGTTTTTGTGGTTTGTTGTCTTTTGTTTTTGTGGAAGGAAGAAGAAATTTGTAAGGGTTAAAATGAATAAAGAAAACGTATCTTAAAACAAGCATACATAATCACCAAAGCTGAAAAATGCACATCCTCACCCTCATCAACATTTACCTTGTGCCTAGAACATGGGATAGACAATAGGACTATTACCTGTCCTAGAGGAACTTAGAGCCCACTGTATGCACAATTGTACACACACACACACACACACACACACACAGGAAATTTCCAAACTCCTCTCAGTGTGGCAAAAGATGACAACACTGCAGCCCTGAGTCCTGGACTCTGGGAATCTCTACCCTGGTTCTTAGTGAAGCAGGAAAAACACCAGAGGCTTCTTATATAGGTCTTCTCAACAGGGTATTTTTCCTTGATCATTATCAACATCTGCCTTGATTTTGCCCAGGTCTGGTATAAGGGGATAACCTGAAAACCTTATTTTTTTTTTCCCACATGTGCCTCTTCCACCCCAACCTACTCTCTGGAAAGAAATATGAAGAACAGAATGGAATAATTTTCAAATGTTGCTTCTTTCAGGAGCTCAGACATAAGCTTTCTGTTAACGTATTGAAATTTGAGATGAAAACAAACCTGGAGGGAAATAATTCCCATAGTTTTTGGGTGCATAATAAGGTCAAAATTATTCTCTCATAAGGAGAACAGGCCCAGGCATTGCAGTGGAGAAGGATCAAGCGGAGTCAAGGGACCCACAGTCTAACCATCTCGCCCCATCCGGTTGCAGGCAGGATGTGAGCCGGAAAAAGATCTCGGGAAATGCCATGATCAAGAAACAAGAAGATGACTCATGGGTATGGAAGAGGCAAGTGTGGGATCTTGGGAAAGTTACTGAATATGTTGAACTTAGGATGAGAAACCAAATATAGGTGCCTTAAATTATTCCACAAATATTTATTAAGCATGTATAAGGGGTGTATTAGTATCTCTGATTATAGTTACTCTATAATTTAGCATCTTAAAATAAGAAACATTTATATTCTCACGCAGTTTCTGAGGATCGGGGGTCTAGGAGCTGCTTAGTTGAGTGGGTCTGGCTCACAATCTCTCATGACATTGTAGTCAAGTTGTCAGCCAGGGCTTTAATCATCTGAAATCTACGTTGGGGCCAAAGGATTCATTTCCAAGCTCACTGATGTGGCCATTGTCTGGAGACCTCAGTTCCTCATTACACAGGCCTCTCTGTGCTGACTTCTTTTGGAGGAATTAGTCCGAACAAGAAAGAAAGAGAAAGGAAGGCTGGATCTCTTCTGTAGTCTGTTAGAAGTGACACACTATTACTCTGCTGTAGTCTATTGCTCCCACAGACCAAACCTGGTACGTGGATGGAGCAGATTATACAAGGATATGAATACCAGGGAATGGGGAATCACTGGGAGGCCATCTTAGAGGCTGGCTACCACAAGTTTTTTTATAATCCTCAATGCCTTTGCCCCAAGGCAGTGAACCTGACTATTACTGTCCCAATTTAGACAACTGTAGAATTCTAAGACTTTGTCTGAACAAAGGAATTTTTTGTTGTCCTTCATCAAACAAGATTTTAGATGAAATCTAGTCATAGTGCAAGTATCCCTTGCATTTATTGAGTGGATGCCCTATGTCAGGCAATGTGCAAACTTTATACAGATTACCACTGGGCTCTAAGCATCTTCAAGAGTAGGGAGTTCTGTGCTCCCAGAGACAGAGGATAGGACCAGATGCTCTTTTGAGGTCCTTTCTAAACTGGGATAGTTTTTCCTTCTTCCCAAAGAACTTTTTTTAGTATTAATTTTATAGTAGGTATGCTGGTAGCTCATTCCAGTAATTTTTTTCTGTCTGGAAAGTCATTATTTGGTTTTGACATTTGAAGGATATTTTTGATGGATACAAAATTTTAATTTGGAAAACTTTTTCAGAACTTTATAGAAGCTACTCCATTCCAAAGTCTTCTGGCTTCCATTATTTCTGAAGAGAAGTCATGGAACTAATTTTTTTGCTGTTTACTTTTAAGAATTTCTCTTTGTCTCTTGCCTTTGTTTTTTGTTTTTCAGAGTGTAAAAGTGAAGCCTAAGTGTCATTTTCTTTTGTTTCTTTCTTCTCAGAGTTTGCAGAAATCACTGACCTTGTGGGTTTCATCTATTTTGGAAAATTCTTGCCCATTACCTCTTCAATGTTGCTTTGGTTCATTCTCTCTTCTCTCATTCTGGCACTCCAATTATATAATTTTTAGACCTATTTACTGCCTCCATACATATTTTCTATTACTTAGTTTTTTTTTCTAGGTTTTTGTCTTTTGGTCCTAGTAATGTTTTTTTGAAGTATGTATGAAAAACCATCAAGACATTGAAAAATGTTATCTTCCTCTTTTTTTTTTAAAGATTTTATTTATTTATTTGACAGAGAGAGAGAAAGAGCACAAGCAGGGGGAGCAATAGGCAGAGGGAGAGGGAGAAGTAGGACCCCTGCCAAGCAGAGAACCTGACTTGGGGCTCCATCATACGACCCTGAGACCACGACCCAAGCCAAAGGGGGATGCCCAACCAACTGAGCCACCCAATTGTCCCTGTTACCCTCCTCTTGAAAAGCTTTACTCTCTTTTTTTTTTGTGAGCCAGACAGATGAGGGGCTATCAACTTCCACCAATCAAGTAATTAGCTGATGTGAAGTAGATTTACAATTATGGCAAGGATTCACCACTTGGGTAAACTCCACCTTCCGGAATTCCCAATAAAAGCCTCAGATGTTTATTGAATATTTTTCTGCCTGCTTGGTCCTGAATCCTAATCCTCAGCCCTTTAGCTTTATGACACTAACCACATTCCATTCTGCTTTTCAGAGCCCAGGTTTATTCATCTCTTACCATAAGCAGTTTCAGAATTCGGCAAATTGTGAGGGGTGGGGAATCTGATGGAGTGTTGGGATTAGTTCTTCAGTCCTCTCTTCTCATTGTTATTCTAATTCCTTAAGCTTCCGCTTTTTTTCTCACCAGCCCCACAAGATTATCAAAACTTCTCCGGTTTCTCTGCCTCTTGGTAGTTGCCTCCTACCTGAGCTTTTTGTCTCAAATCCAAAATTGAAAATGACGTGGGGCACCTGGGTGGCTCAGTGGGTTAAGCCGCTGCCTTTGGCTCAAGTCATGATCTCAGGGTCCTGGGATCGAGCCCCACATCAGGCTCTCTGCTCGGCGGGGAGCCTACTTCCTCCTCTCTCTCTGCCTGCCTCTCTGCCTGCTTGTGATCTCTGTCTGTCAAATAAATAAATAAAATCTTAAAAAAAAAATTGAAAATGACCTGAGATTAGAAAGTCACTCAAAATGTCAATTCACCTGGCATGATTCCATCTTCCGTGGGACTTTGTCCCTTCAACTCCTGGTTGCCTTAGGAGCTCTCAGTGTCTTCGAACCTTTCTAGTCCTCCTGCTATGAGCTACTGTGTTCTGGTTGAAAGTAGGAGTCTATAGTATGATTTAAAATTTGAAAAAAAAATAATAAATAAGATAAAATTTGGAGAGTTGGACCATAATTTTCATCTATTTTTATGAAAGGTAAGAATGGAAATATGCAGCTAGAGTTTGATTTGTAGATAATGGGAAGACTTTTTAAAAGATTTTATTTATTTATTTATTTATTAATTTATTTAAGAGAGAGAGAGCTCAAGCTGGCAAGGTTAGAGAGGGGCAAAGGGAGAGAGAGAAGCAGAAGCAGACTCCCCACTGAATATGGAGCTTCCATTTAGAGCTCGATCTTAGGACTCCAGAATCATGACCTGAGCTAAAGGCAGGTACCTAACCAACTGAGCCACCCAGCTGCCCCCATAATGGAAAGATCTTGAAGGTGTTAATACCTAGTGATTGCATGACTGGAGCTGTGTATTACATAGTTTCCTGGTAAGAGTGTATGAAATAGAATAGAGGTGAAAGAAGCGGAAAATGGAGAAACTGGCCATTGTTTCCCCCAGCTCTTATCTGCTTGAGAAATGACCCAATCTTTTAGGCTCCCATTCCTTGCTCTAGAAAAATCAGAAAAAGGTGTTTTTCCTGCAATAGTGAGCTTATGGGTGACTTCTAACAGAAGCAATAAAAAGTAAATGAGGGGTAGAAATAAGGACTTTGGAGCCTGATTGACCCTGGTTTAAATCCTATCTCTGCCACTAACTAATTGTATGAATTTCATAGCATCAGAAGATTTCGGAAAATCTTTTGCAACCTGTACAATGGGGGTACTGATATCACATAGAGTTATTATACAGGTTAAATGGGATTTTAGGACCATGCTTGAGCCAGGATTCAAACTCAAGCAATCTGGCCTTGGAGCCTAGTGTTTAAGTACTACAATATACTGCCTCTCTAAGAATCAGAGATTGTTGAAATTCCCCAAGTCAAGTATTACAAAGGCAATCTTCTCCATCATGCAGGTCAGTTTAAGGACAATAGAGATCTTGCACAGTCACTCAAGTCCTACCATTGTCCTGGCTCATAGTTCCAACCAGATTAGAAATCCGTGGCTCCAAAGCTGGACTGTTTCAGGAGGTTACAAAACAGGACTTTGTCCTGTAGATAGACAAACTGCAATCAGAATTTCTGATAAGAGGTTGTCAGCTTCATTAATATGAGGGAAGGTTGCTCTTACTCAGGATTTTGTCTCTACTTGTCCCAGGACTGAACTGTAACGAATGCCTTATAACATTCCACAAGAGAAAGAAATGAGCTTCATCCTTTTGGCAGGATAATTCCTTCCCCTGTTTCCCCACATCCCCACCAGGTTCTTGGCTCTTTTACATTTTCCCAGCACCAGGTAAGATCTTCCTAGAAGGAGGGAAGCCTGGGTGGCTCAGTTAGTTAAGGGTCTGACTCCTGATTTCAGCTCAGGTCATGACCTCAGGGTCATGGGGCTCCATGCTAAGTGGGGAGTCTGCTTAAGGTTTCTCTCTCTCCCTCTCCTTTTGCCCCTCCTCCCACTTGGGCTCACAGGCGGGATCTATCTCTCTCTCTCTCTCCCTAAAATCAATCAATCTTTTTTTATTTTTTTAAAGACCGTCTTACAAGGAAATATATGCTGTGATAGTCAAGTCTTCAGTCCAAGGTTCTACTCCTCTTTAACAAGAATAAGGCCCCTTGTAACTTGAGAAAAAACTAAGCTCGCAAAGACCAAGCCACATGTTGACTGTTCTCTGGCCTCTAAAGCTTTGTTCATTCCCTTGCCTTTATTTTTTTTTTCCAATTTATTTATTTTCAGAAAAACAGTATTCATTATTTTTTCACCACACCCAGTGCTCCATGCAAGCCGTGCCCTCTATAATACCCACCACCTGGTACCCCAACCTCCCACCCCCCCGCCACTTCAAACCCCTCAGACTGTTTTTCAGAGTCCATAGTCTCTCATGGTTCACCTCCCCTTCCAATTTACCCAAATTCCCTACTCCTCTCTAATGCCCCTTGTCCTTGCCTTTAAAGGAATGCTCTTTCCATCAATTCCTGTCACCAGCTATCTTTATTATTTCATTCACTAGTACTCTTCACTTTGAAATCAACAGAAAATTCAAAAATCTAAAAGAAGAACTTATGCTCCTGTAACTGAAGTCCAGTAGTATGAGGGCTTCAGGTGCAGCCTGATCTAGGGTCCATGATATCATCAGGGATCCAGTATCCGTCCTCTGTAATTTGATTTGTTCTGCCTCTCCCCACTACAGTAACTTTATCCTCAGGCTAACTTCCCTTATGGAAAGAAACAAATAGTTGCAGTAGTTCTATGATTCATATCCTCACATCATACAATCCTGAGAAAGAGAGTTCTAATCCCCACCTTCCCAGAAAATTCTACTGAGAGTCACAGAGTGCATGAGCTTAGATCATAAAGATAACCCTCCTCAAAGATATAGAATACTCTGATTTGCTCAGCCTGGGTCATGGGCTCCATTCCTGGAGCTCAAGGAAGAGCTAGTTTCCTCAAAACAACGTGGGTCCCTGGTGGAGACCAAGAACTACTGGAAAGAGAGAATATATACACAAGAGGGATTCAAAGGAATTCACCACATTATGAAACCCAGACATCTGAGAGGTGAATCCAAATAAAGAAATATGTAAAAAAAGGGATAACCAATGTAAAAGGACTGGTGGCAAACATTTAACACACTTAAATTTAGATCTAAGACTAGACAACTTTGGGAATCAGGGTTTTGATTTTATCAAAAAGAATGGAAGTATTTAATCCTCAGCAATAGCAAAATGGAAAAAAAACCCACTAACTTGAATCAGTAAATGGGGGAAGGGAAATATGAGGGACAACACATGTTAATTTTATTGCCTTTCAGAATAAGGAGTCAACCAATCCCATCTAAAATGGCAACATGTACCTTTAGAAAGCATAATCGCTCCAAGGTCAATATTCTTACTTTATTGTCTTGAACGTAGAAGTATCTTTTTGAACTAAATATATTTTATATTAAAGAAATATTTATTTGAATTCAGATATCCTTTCTATTTCTTTTTCTGTTTCTTTTTCTTCAAACTGAGTTCAAGTCAAATTGAATGATTTTTTTTGTTAAATAATGTTTAAGCTCATATTTTATAAAATTCTTTCCACCTACATACCTATTTTTTATTGAGTAATTAATGCATTAATATGGTTCAGATATAAAGTTTCACAGGGAAAAGTCATGCTCTCCCCCATATCCTCTACCCTCCTAGTTCCCAGCTCTCAATCCATCTATCTTTTTATTATTCTAGAGACCCGGAATGGATGTCTACCAAATGTGTACACTGGTTATTTTGAGTGTGGGAATTTGATGTTTTTTTTAACTTTCCTCTCTATTATATAACATATACGTAGGTGTGTATATGTATATATATATTTGGATATGTATGTATTATATATGCATATATATATTAGACATCATTTTTTAATTTTTAATATAATTTTTTAATATAATTTTTTATTATATAAATATAAATATAAATTTTAATATAATTTTTTAAAATTATATTAAAATGAAAATCCTGGGGTGCCTGGGTGGCTCAGTGGGTTAAAGCATCTGCCTTCAGCTCAGGTCACGATCTCAGGGTCCTGAGATAGAGCCCCGCATCAGGTTCTCTGCTCAGCGGGGAGCCTGCTTCCCTTCCTCTCTCTGCCTGCCTCTCTGCATACTTGTGACTTGTGATCTCTGTCTGTCAAATAAATAAATAAAATCTTTTTTTAAAAATGAAAATAATTTCTTTCCTGCAATGGCCAATTAAATCCCACTCTTGTGAAGGCTTTGAAGGTGGTCAGGACCAGAAATGACCTCTTCTCTCCATAGTCTGCATCCCTTCCTCCGCACCACTCACCCAGCACACACATATTCCCTGAGACTAACGTTGTTTGTGGACATAGAATGCATGCCTCCTGCAGGAGCTCCCTGGGCGTCCAATCTGTGGTTCCACCACTAGCATTACTGGGATCAATCAGACTCAAGAAAAGGTGGTATCTTTCATGAGTTTTTGTATTTCAAATTGTACTCAATACCTCAGGGACCTGCTTATTTTTGGCCCTTTTAGAAAATTCTACTTTCTATTTCTAAGAAAGCCTACTCAAAAAAGGGACTTCAACCAGCAGTTGAAACCTCAGGTGGTTCTTTCCTGAGTAGCTTAGGAATTCATGCAGTAGAAACATTGTTGCAAGGGAGCTAGGTTTAAGTCCTAATTCTGCCACTTGTCAAACGCTCTAATCCTTCTGGTCCTCAGTATCTTCATCCGAAGGGGAAGATGGTCATAATGATATTACCTGCCTCATAGGATTAAATGAGATTGTACAAGCAAAGTGTATGGTACTTTTCCTGACACAGTCAGCACTAAATAAACATCAGCCATCACTGTCACTGATGAGCCTTTTCCCCAGGGAGCAAACTCACCAGGTGGACACGGTTCTTAGATCTGGAAGAATGGCTTCTGCTGAAACTGGCTATATACATCCGGGGGTCCAGACTCTGCTGCTTTGTCTCCACTCCTCTCCCACTGCTACGGTCCTATAAAACCACCAGAGACGCCTCCGTGTTCACTTTAGCAACCCCACCCACCCCAGGGCAGAATCATAAACATTTACATGATATTTGGACTAGACTCAAACTTATTTTCATAAATTCCTGGATCTTTCTATTTGCAATGACTCCGGAGATGATCTAGTCCAAACTGCCAATTTACAAATGAAGAAACCAAAGCAAGAGGGTCGAAGAAACTTCCTGAAGGACCATGGCTAGTTGGTGATGGAGCCATGACCAGCTCCCAGGATTTACCTTCCTGCATTCTCCTATTATTGAGCACACTGCAATGTCATACCCAATTATTTGTCTGTCTTCCCCAGAAAGCATAAGCTCCAGCTTAGGAACTCCTGCTTGTTTATGAGGAACTCGAGTTTTAAAGAGAGAAGTTAAGTCAATTGGTTAAAGTCACCCAACTTATAGTCGAAGGAATGAGATTCGGAGCTGGAGTTGCAACTCAAAAGCCTATGCTTTGTACTCTGTTGGCCTGTTTTTCAGTTCCAGTGACATAAGGGTATCTCCTTCCTAGAGAAAACATGGACAGTGATGGACACAGCACAGTGGAGTAGAACCAGAAGTGACATGGGCTCCCACACTAATCTGCATTGTGAGCCAGGACCAGTCACTTGATCTTGACTTGAGTCCATCGTGTGCTCTGAGGCAGTGCCTGGTACAGTGCCTGGCACCTTGGCTGTAATCATTATGTACTTGGAAACAGTGAAGTACTTTGTCCTCTGTGCCATGCTGCCACATCCTTTACTTCTTGCCTTCCATCTCACCAGGAACTCAGTGGAAAATCCAACATGGCCCCAGAATCCTATGTATCCCCATTCAGGTGAGTCATGTCCTCAGGTCAAACTTAAGAGATCACCTCTGTTTTCACAGCTTTGGCAGGGATCACTGACTCTATCAAGTGTGAATACACTGTTTGTTTTCCTTCTTCTCTTTCTGTTTGCCTTTGGAAAAGTCCATTAATGCTGAATGACATGACTAAACAGTCAAAGGGAGAACAGTTGATGTGTTAATAACTCTTAGGTAAATACCATTTGTTATTGTCACCACTGAGGCTTTCAGAGAGGTGGCACCAATCCTGGTTCAGGACTGTCCTCTTGTCAGCCCTCCATCTTTCAGCAACCTGGAAAGACGGGTTTGAGGCGGGAAGGAGTCTGAAAGGGACTGGTGAGCAAGAGGAAGGAAAGGCATGGGAAAGAAGTGAGAACTCTGAAAGAGACATAGGGTAAGAGCAAGGAAGGTGTGCACGCGCGCACATACACACACACACACACACACACACACACACACACACTGACGCTGAGCAGAGAAGTCGGAAAGCTGATGATTCATCACATCTTTTACTTGATTCTGTATTCTCCATGCTCCCTCCTCAGCAGTGCCAAGGACCCTTGCATTTATGGTTTCTGAGCAGCTCTAACTTGGTCTCATCTGCTCTTCCACTGACATCGAGGAAGTGAGGGGTTTCCTCCCAGACCAGGCTAGGCTCCAGAGGGAAGAGGATGTCGACTGGATTCAAAGAATCAGCATAAGAAATTTGCATGGCATCGCCCTGGAGACAGAGGAAAGGGAGGTTCCTTGAGGATGTACCCATGTTGGGGACGGAAGACCCCTGTGATTATGAGAACCTGTAACGTGTACTTGTAAGGATTCATGAATGGGAAAACAAGGGAACTGGCTTCCCCTCCTAGCTAAAAGCCTGTGTGACCTTGGGTCTATGCATTAAGCTCTCTGTGCTCTTACGACAGGGTTTTGCACCAAATGATCTTCCAGCTCTAACTGATTAGGAAAGGAGGCTTTTTGAACTGAAACCCACATGACTGGAGGTAGCCAGCCACGTGACACTCAAAGGTGCTTTTTGGGCAGAGGGAAGAGCTAAAGCAAAGCCCCTGAGGCAGCAGTGAGTTTGGCTGTGACCTTCAACAGAGCATTTTCAGTGACTTGATGTGCACAGAGACCAGATCACGCTAGTTAATGGAAAAGCATGGACTTACAAGGCAGTAGCCAATAATGGGTAAACGATGATTCAAAAAGTGAGTCTTGAAAAAGAGGAAGAAAATGACATTAGTATCATTTGTGGCAGACAGTGGGAGTTCCCAGGCATTCCTGCTTACGGACCTCTCATTTCCCTGCCCATTTCGGTGATCTTCCCTCAATGCCAATATTCCCAACCAGAAAGCCGCATCCTTAGAACACTCGTATTAATGACTGTAGGGTATGTGTGGGGTTTGGAGATAAGAATAATAAAATCCTCCCACTTCAAGTCTCCACTGACAGCATCAAACTTGTTTGCACTGGCAGCTACTGTCACCATTCCAGCAAACACAGAGAGATTGGCTTTGGATCTTTATTTTGATTGTTCTCTACAATTCAGGGTCACCTTTAGTTTCCAAGGCTCCCTGGATCTTATTTCAGCCTGGGTTAGTTTTGTTCACTACCCTTTCCACCCTTAACCTCCTCCTCCCAGTCAGATTCTAGATCCCGGCTGTCCCTTCGATCTTTCTCTGATTATGGAAATGTTCTATGGCAACACCGTCCAGCACTGGAACCAGTGGCCATATGTGGCTGGGCAGCGCTTGGAATGCAGATGGGGGTGTGACTAATTTCTATCATTTTAACTCATTGATACTTCAACAGCCACATGCGGCTAGTGCCTATAGTTTGGGACAGATAGTCCTAAAGAGTTAAAAATTCAGGGGGGTTCACAGTTCCCCAAAAGGAGACACTTGGCAAGTCCACTGTGATTGCTGACCAATGCATCAACGCAAATAAATAACACCCAGGGCAGAGAGGGAATTTCTTCCTAATGGGAAAGAAACAGAATGTATTTGAAGTTGGCCAAGTGTGATATGCATGAATATTACCAGCATACTAATTTGGCCCAAACAGGAAAATACTGCTTCTCCAAAGTCAGAGAAGTCATCTCTACATATCATCCTTTCCCTGGGTGTCCCTTGATGAAAAAGGTCCATTTTACGTTCATTTGGGAAGTTGGGAATGCTTTCTCCTCTCTTACGGGTTCACAGTGCATACCATTATCATAAAGGCTCTAAGAATTCTTAAAGAATAACTTCATAAGATTTTGTGTGACTCAGTCTTCCTCCAATATATTGAACCATGAAGCCGTGTGTGTGCATGTGGTATAAATTACCATCCCAATGAACTAGAGAACATCAGAATTAGGAAGATGGGTTTGGGGGAACTGAGGTCTGGGTGCACAAGGACAGCTTTACTGCTAATTTCTAGCTGTGTGACCTTAAGAAAGTCATTTAACCTTTCTGATCACTGTTTCCTTCATGTGAAAATTGGAGATCATATCTATATATCTGAGACTTGTGGGAGGATTTAATATAATTATGTATGTAAAGCACATCTCATGGTTCCGGCAACAAGAGGATCTTCTCCAAATGCTCACTTATTATTATTTTCATATTATAGGCTATGAAGTTAAGAACTGAATGAGACTTTCTGGGCCCCAGGAGACAACATAGCTCTACCTATGTTAGGAACACATAGAACTCACTGACTACCTTGAAATTTTTGTTAAGCATCATATGGGAAGCCTGGGTGTGAGTGGGAGCTTTTCTACCTCCTTCTTTTTTTTTTTTTTAATTTATTTTTTATTTATTTTCAGCATAACAGTATTCATTATTTTTGCACCACACCCAGTGCTCCATGCAATCCGTGCCCTCTATAATACCCACCACCTGGTACCCCAGCCTCCCACCCCCCCGCCACTTCAAACTCCTCAGATTGTTTTTCAGAGTCCATAGTCTCTCATGGTTCACCTCCCCTTCCAATTTCCCCCAACTCCCTTCTCCTCTCTAACTCTCCATGTCCTCCATGCTATTTGTTATGCTCCACAAATAAGTGAAACCATATGATAATTGACTCTCTCTGCTTGACTGATTTCACTCAGCATAATCTCTTCCAGTCCTGTCCATGTTGCTACAAAAGTTGGGTATTCATCCTTTCTGATGGAGGCATAATACTCCATAGTGTATATGGACCACATCTTCCCTATCCATTCATCCTTCCATAAGAACGTATGCTCGGCATTGAATGACTCCCTGCAATTCATTTGCAACACAACAGCCAGAGGGGTTCTTTTAAACCAGAGATGAGAGCATGTCACTTCTCTGTGGCTCCCCACCTCAATCAAAAGAAAACCTGGAGGCTTCATAATGTTCTCTGTGTTCTATGTCATCTAGCCTGCCAGTGACTAGTTTACATCATTTCCTACTATTGCTTATTCTGCTCTGGCAAATAGACTTCCTCGCTGCTCTTTGGACAGGTCAAGAACACCTGAAGGAAACTCAGGACCTTTGCACTTGCTGGTCCCTTCAGTATGTGACCATTCCCCCTTATCCGCAAGGTTCCTTTCCTTTTATCTTTCAGGTCTTCACTGAAATCCTTCCTCCTTACCCCTGGTGAAACTTGCATATATCCCTATATATCCCAGCACTCTCCAGTCCTCTTGGTTCCACATTTCTTTATGACACCTCTGATATTTGCTTGTTAGTGTTTGGTTTCTTGTCTGTTTCTATCCAAGAAACATGAACTTCATGAAAGTCAAGATTTTTATCGCTTTTATTTTCTACCATACCTTAGAGTTTAGGATAGTGCCTGGCACATAGAAGATGCTCAATAAATGCTTACAGAATAAATATGTGCAAGAATTGCATGCGTTTTGTTGCTGTAGACCAACTGCATTTCCTCTGGGCGATTTGCTGAAGCATGAAACACACAATTACAGGCTGATCTCTGTGTTTTTTATTCATGTTTTCTGGGACCCATCGAACAAAAAAAAAACCCATACTTCCAAAAATAAAATTCTTTCATACAATAAAAATACTCAGTTTGAATTTCACATAGTTTAAAGGATAAGATTTCTGATTTTTTTTTTAAATAGTGGCAGTAGGATTGTTTCCCAGAAATGGTCGACCCAGAAGCCAAATGGAAGAAAAGCAAGAATTGTGCAGATAGCTACAGAAAGATTAATCCCAATTAAGCTAAACTTGTGAGGGCTTATTCGTTTCAATGGTTCATAAGGCACAGTCCCAATGGGTTTTTATTAAATGTTCTATCTCCTATTCCAGAAAAGGCATCCTGAGACCCAGTGCTGAAGCTAATCCAGTTCTGGTATTGTGACTACTATGCTGTTCCTTCTTTCACACCGCATGTATCCATGCAACAGCGTCCTGTGGAACATCTCTTACGTTCTGTAGAATTAAAGACACTCCTCACATAGATGGCTCCATTCTGTGCCCACAGTAGGCTCTCAACAAATGATTTTTTAAACTATAAAATAATAAGATAATTGCCTTTCCCTCTTACTATTTTACCTTTGCCTCTATTGTATAGATTTGAAAAGCAACACACTTGCAAAATTAAAATCTAACATGCACGACTAACCTTATCAAAAGATCCCTTTTTTCAAAAAGACAAAAATATATATATAAACCAACCCCTAAACACTAGAACTGCTTTACACTTAAATAGCAATGTACATCATATAAACACATTCATAACCTTCATTGGTTAAAACAGGTCAAATGTCCATTACTGGCTGCTCGTACCAGATCAGTCTCACAGCTCCTAACAAGGGAACAGAATTCTCATTCAACATATGTTGACTGTGGAACCAAATAACCTGACGGTTTGGTTTCATTTCAGGACAAGTAGGAAGGCAAAGTAAAAAGTCTCACAGTAGAATGCTCTGCTAATACATAATATGTTCTCGAAGTTTTGGCCATTGTGCTCTTATTCCAGTAAAGAAATGATTCACATCCCGATTGTGGATATGGATAAGTCTTCCAGAAGACGTTCATTTATTAAGTCAACACATACTTACCAAGGACCGAGCCCATGCGAGGTGCTGGGAAACAATATGGATAAGATCTAGTTCCTGCCCTCTAAGAGCTTACAGTCTAGAAAGGCATGAACTTTGAGGAAGAACCAGCACGTTCAAAGGAAAACTCATCACCCGTATCTGCCCTGTTCAGAAGGCAAGTTCAAGAATCTGTGGGTGTACGTCTCTGGGATCCAGGATCTTGCTCACATTTCAAGAAAAATATCCAGGAGACTCAGATTATGTGAGTCTGGTAAAATCTTAGCAACACCTTTCTTGCCTCAGATTCCCATAAAAATGGCAAAAAGGCTTAAAGCCTAAGCTTTGGAGCTCAAGGAGACCAGGTGTAGGGATGTTGTGAACATCCAGCAGAGCTAAGCTTCTTGAGCAAGAAGCTGTGAGTCCCCAAGAGACTGGGGTTTGGGGGGAGGCTTCATTTGATGCTGGCTTATCTCTGGGATTTTGCTCTCCCTTGCAACACTGTGGTGGGAAGTACTCTGTTCACACCCCAAGCTGGCATGGCTCAATTCCCTTGAGTTCTCCAAGTCACGAATAGCACATAGAAAATGCATCAACTCAAGCCAAGACAATAGAGAGATATGCTGAGAACTTAATACTCCAGCCTATTTAAGCAGGAACTGGGTGCCAAGAAACCGTCACTTTCAACAAATAGCACAATCTGTTAATTATCTGCAGAACTGTTCCAATCGGTACTCCCCAGATTTTCTTACTGCCGAGCAGAAATTGCTCTTCAGGGGGAGGGTGCAGAAAGAGCCAAGCCCAATTTGGAGGAATGTGAGAAACTTGCAGGTTTGGGGAAGGGTGAGCTCAGGGAAGGATCTAGCGCCTCCCCCGCCCCCCATGATGAATAGGCAAAGCCAGGGAAGAAAGAACAGAGAATGAAATAACAGACGTCCCTAATAGCTCCACACGATTCAGATGTACACAGACATGCAAACATTTATGCATTTATACCAGTTCAGATGTTTGGATGTTTAATTTGTTCCAGGTGAAACGTAGTAAAATGCTGGAAAAGCCTCAGAGTCCTTCAGCTTCGCTGGGAAAGCAAGGTGTGTCTTTTAGACAGTGTGCTTCGGGTCTGTGTGGCTCATTGTTTTTTCTCTCAGGTCCCTCGGTAACTGTTACTTGACAACACCCAGTAACACCTCTGTGGAAGTGACCAAGCCAGGCAGAAGCAAAAACGGACTTGGTTGTACCTTCAGAAGATCTTCTCGCTAAGCTGCCACTCCAAGGTCGCAGTCCATAATGGTTCTCGTTATGATCAGGACAAATTCTTAATTCTTACTTCCAACCTTCTGAATACATTACAAACACTCCACAACCTTTGACTATGACTCGTTCACCTTCGTTGGGTGAGACACCGTGGTGGGTGTTCTCTTCGTTGATGACATTAGCTGTCTCCATCCCCATATTATTGCTCAAAATAGAGAGGCAAAAGGGGGGAGAAAGTGAAGGACGTGGGGAGCCAAAAAGAAAAGGTGCAAAAGGGATCTCAGGGTTCAAACCCATTTTCAAAGTGTCTACAGGCTCATGTTCCTCCCAGGCTGCAAGGCCCAGGATTAAGTCGCCAGGCAGCCCAGAGCAATGCCACTGGAGAAATCCCCAACTCCTTACTGACCATAGCCCCTGAACTGAGCATTCTGTTTCTCTTCCATCTACCTTTCTTTTTTCTGTCTTTAAAAAAAAAAAAAAATCCTCTGGACATAAATCTAGGCAACACACCATTCACTTTGGGATGAGTCCCGATAAGACAAGAAAGAAATTATCCAAAAGAACAAAGATTTTCCCTGCATATCTCTCTCTCTCTCTCTCTCTCTCTCCCTCTTTCCCCCTCTCATTCTTCCCTCAGCATTTCCTTTTGCAATGTAATTTTTACTCTGCTTTGTCATTCTAGTGAAATGTCTTCTATTATAATTCTTGTTACATGACTCTGTTTAACTTCTCTGACTTTGGTTCTCATCTGGGATTCTGAAAATCCCCTCTAGATTTCCCATTTCTAAAATTCCCATTGTCCCTCATATTTTAAAATGTAAAAATTGATTGACTTTGAAGTCTTACTTTTACTTCACTCTGGGAACTGAAAGATCTACACATATTTTTGTTCTGAGAGTAAATCGCCATCTTTGTCTCGGCGGGCTGCCTCAGTGGTTCTCAATCAGGGACAATTTTGCCCTTTTTCAAGGGAAATGTGGCAACGTCTGAAGATGTCACAACTTTGGGGAAGGGAGGGCAACTGGCATCCAGTGGGTAAAGGTCACAGATCCCGCTAAACAACCTACAAGCACAAGACAGCCAAATAATACACAAAAAAGAATTACTCAGCCAAAAACATCCATTTTGTTCATCGAGAATCGATGGGCTGTAAATACAAGAGCAAACTCATCACCACTTCCTTTTTCCCATTTATTTTCAAACAATTGGGATTGAACACAACCAAGGCTAAACTCTCTCTTAAATACCTAGAAATGAGCAGAGACAGCATTTGAAGTTTTTTTTTCCCCCAGTCATCAACGAGGGAGGGAGAGAGACAGCCTTGGCGTCAGGTAAATCATTCTTGAAAGAGTAGAAAGCCTTCACCATTATTCTGCTGATTTAAGCATGGCAAGTCATGTGATTATGAAGTGATTATAGTCCACTTGGATTTTGGAAGTCTTCATGCTTCCCTCACTGGCTCCAAAAGGTCAGGTTAAACTTCCCAGCATCCTTGGGCTCATCCTGTCAATCTGAGACCTTGGAGTTCACCTTAGTGACCTCTCCCGCCTCTCCCGATGAGGCCACGTGGATGCTTACACACAGAGGACATGTCACCTTTTCCTAATATAAAAACATTTAATGCCCTCTAATTTTTTTCTCTTTCTTTTAGCAAGAGGCACAAGGCCACAAATCCTGCCCGTCTCGCCGTGGAAAGGAACTTCACAATAGAGGCAAAAACAAATCACAACCACATACAGCATCATATTTCACAGAAAACTGTGTACGTTTGTCCCCCATATAGGACATACTTCAAAGTAACAAAATAATTTTATCAACTGTAGTGTTCCTTCTTCCCATTAGAAGTAGATGGTTTTCCCCCTCAAGGTACATAAATATCAGAGAAAAGTAGTCTTTGAAATACTTATGTCCAGGAGCTCTTGGCTGGCTATCATTTGGGGCAATGTTTGGGTTCGTGCTCAGTGTTGGCAGGTTCAGTTTTCATTTTCTCGCCATCCACGTGCATTCTTCCCAAATTTGTATACGAGTCTTCTTCCGTCTACGCGTTCCAGAATTTCTCTTTTGTAATAATATCTGTAACAAAGGACATCACATAAGGTGGCCATCACAAAGACCACCAGGGGAAATAAGCGGTCATGGTCAGGGCTGGAAACACCTCACCTCATCGCTCGGCTGAGTTTTTCATAGGTCATGCTGCTGTTGTTTTTCTTTTTGCCCCATAGCTGAGCCACAGCCTCTGATTTCAAGAACCTGAAGATGCCCTCAGACCGGTCTTCCCACTTGATTAACCCTGGGTTCTTGTCTGGGTTCAGGAGGATGTCACGGATGAATTCCCATAAGTGGGTCCCTCGTGGATCTGAGGACAAGTTGGAAAAGGAATTTATAAAGGGCCTAAGTCACAGCAAAGAAGGGGGAGAGGAAGCATAGAGTTGCCACGTCTTCTATCAAGGAGAACAGACTCAAATTTCCCCTATCCACAGGCACAGTCAGATCACAGAATCACCAAATATTATATCTTTTAAAAGGGCATTTGAGAACAAACTGGCACAATTGTTTAGTTTATACATCAAGAAACGGAGACACAGGGGTGCCTGGGTGGCTCAGTGGGTTAAAGCCTCTGCCTTCGGCTCAGGTCATGATCCCAGGGTCCTGGGATTGAGCCCCGCATGGGCTCTCTGCTCAGCGGGGAGCCTGCTTTCTCCCACCCCCGCCTACTTGTGATCTCTGTCTGTCAAATAAATAAATAAAATCTTAAAAAAAAAAAAAAAGAAAAGAAAAGAAAAAGAAATGGAGACACAGAGAATTCAAGTGACTTAACCAAGATCACCCAATTAGCTAGTGGCAAAGCTAAGACAAAGGAATAGATCTTAGACCTCCTATGCCAGGGGAGTCTCTTTTAATTACTGGAGGATTCCTTGCTCAGGATTCCTTGCGATCTGTCCTTTCCCAGAAGAGCAAACTTCAACCACTTTCATTTAGAACCTCAGCCCAGGTAAAGCCCTCTCACCCAGCAACTGGGGTTCAGTCCAATGCACGTCAGCAGGGCTCTAGAACTTGAACTCCTAGATTATACTGGGACAGGGTCTGGCAGGAGTTGAGGGGGCCAATTTGACAATGAAGCAGCTACTACAGTAAGATTAGCAACCAAATCCTACTTGACCCCCACAAGACCTGCCCTATACAACCCCTCCCTGCCATTTACTGTGCTGTGTTCATTCATTCTGGGGAATGACATGGAGTAACAAATAGTAACAATGTCCAGTTGATTTCTTTCTGAGCCCTCCCCTTCACGGCTCTGACAGCTCCTATATTTTCATAAGGTTTTATTATCAGGGGAATGACGACTTCCCAAGAACACTGTTGACTATTAAGAGTAAACTGTCCTTTCTTGGATCAATCACTCAACAAAGGTAGGAAGCCAACAGTCAACAAAAGAGAAAAAGAATACATCTCCATTGTTTCTGCTCATCTTCTCTTCCCATCCATTTTTCTGGAGAGAGGGAAATGGCTAGCCTGGTGCCTGCAAGCAGTTCTCACTCACTGGGTGTCTCAGTTTTCGAACAAAAAGAGCAGCACAGGGAGAAAATATCCAGGGGATCTCCACTTTGAGAAACTACAGAGGGACTCACCGTGCCAGCCAGGGGTGCTCCCACTGACTCACCCTAAACAGGCTGAGATAAATAAGAGGAGGGGACAGGCAGAGGCAATATTTGCATAAAAACTAGAGGCCTCCAGTTACACCCACCCTGAAGGGAATGGGCAACCGCCACCCGAAAGCCAGCCGACTTACTGTGCTTTTTGGTGTGGGACTTTGCAGGGTGGTCTTGCTCCTTTTTCATCTCAGGTGACTCTGCTGGAAGGAACAGTGAGAGCTGCTTAATTTACCTGTCACCTACAGTCATCCATGCCACTCATTCATCCAGTCATTTAATTGATATTTATTGAGCACCTACTACATGCCCGGCACTGTTTGCGTGTGTGGTATATGAGCAGAACAAAACAGATGATATGTACTATGAAGAAAAATCTTGCAGGGTAAGAAATGGGGATAGGAGTGTGAAGGTGGAAATAATCTGTCATTAAATATAAGGCAGTCACAGAAGACATCTCAGAGAAGGGAACCAGAAGATGTGAGGGAGAAAGCCAGCCACGCAGAGAGCTTGCAGAAGAACTGCCAATGAATAAGAACAGTAAATGCAAAGGCCCTGAGGTCAGTATGTGTTTGGTACATTCAGAGAATAGAAGGATGCCAACGTGACAGTAAACAAGGGGCAGAGGTTGAGGTCAGTAAGGCTTTGTGGGACTCTTTTTGGATTTTAGCTTTTATTCTGAGAGAGAGAGGAAGCCACTGAAGGATTTAGAACACTGAAAGAAGTATGTGTGTGTGTATATGTGTGTGTGTTTTTACATAATACAAAATGTAAACACTTATAACAAAGAAAAATGGCTTTAAAGCCAGAGGAGTGCCCTTTTTTGGCATGCAAAGTTATATTTTAATCAGTCTGACAAAGGGGCCATTGACTGGTCTGCACTCAGTACAGAGGGCCACCAGTGGACTATGGAAACACAGATTAGTTAACAAATGACTCATTATGGTAACCCTTGTGAGTATCACCAAAGACACAATGACAGAGGCAGATCTAGTGAAATAAAACTTCTTAAAAAGAAAAATTAGTGGTCTAGCGATGCCTGTGCACACATGTGCGTGTGTGTGTGTAAGTGGGCACTTCAGGCGTCAGGAAGACCAAGGCATAGTTTACCAAAAAATCTCTCAATCAGTAACCCAGCAATCTGAATACAGAGCAGTCCCTAAATGCAAGCCAATCCTGTTAAGCAACCGGGCCAGTAAAATGCATCTCCCAGTGCATAGTACATCAGCGCTTCCTAAGCTAGGGTTCATTGATTCCCATGTGGCCTTCCAGGGCATTATGAACTGACTGAAACTGCATGTAGATGGAGAGGACCCATGGCATTCACTTCATTGTCAAGAGTGGCTGATGATTCGAAAAAGTTAGAATAACCATTAGGTCCTACTACGACGGTTAAGAAGAAGAGCTACTATTTACTGAGCCCTTACTATGTGCCACCACTGTGCTAGGCTTGGTACAAGAATGACCTAGTCACCTCACTCAATAGGCTTCTGAGGTGGGGACTATTACGAACCAAAGATCTGACACAGAGAGGTCGGGTGACTTGTCTAAAGTCACACAGCCTGAAAGTGGCGCCATGATGTGAAGACACATGATTCAAATCCAGAGGCTTCGGTCACAACCACCATTTGGAACCAATCCCAGAGACGAATTAAGCACCTAAGAGATTTCACAGAAGTCTTTCCGGCCGAGAATCAGGCTCAGTTCTCTAATGCCCGAGTTTGTGGGAAAAAGTAATTCCAGCTCAGTGATTCTGGATTCCCCAGCATGCATGGACACATCCTCACACACAGTCACCTATGGAGCACCCGGCTCATCACGGCTCAGCGTTCCCGGCTGTTTCTCCGTGAGCCGTGGTAGGAGGAGGACAGGGATGTCATAAGCTCTGGTCAGCTGAGAAACCTCTTCTTCAGGCGGAGGATCTCTCCCCCCGCACTGTCGGCAGACGGGCCTGCACCTGACTTGGGTTTCTCTGAAATCTGGAAGGGCAAATTCGCAGGAAAGGCAAGGAGACTCCGCTCTCCCGCCCTGTAGGTTTCAGGGTGAGATTGCGACATCCCGTCAGGATGTGACAATATTGCGACAGGTCTGGCACTCACCCCGGTTTCCAAGTGATACATCACTCTGACAGGGCCGCGTTGTTCTGCGGACAAAGGGTGGCATTTACCCAGGAGGCCACAAGCAAAGTTCATTTTCCAGAGGCATCCAGAAGGGATACAGGGCCATTACTTCAGAGCCAATGTTGAATTCAGGAAAACTCAAGGGTTTTCAGCGTATTGGCTTCCATCACTGTTCAGGCGTTTCAAGCTGTTATAGAATCAGTTACTTTGGGGGCTCAGGCACCTTTGTGACTAAGACGGAAACCGTGGGCCCTCTCCCCAGAAAAACGCATGTATGTGTATCCTCGTGAGAATCTGTAAGCAACTTCAGGGATCTAGGCTTTCTCAACGAGTCCGTGGACTCCAGACTTAAAGACCCCAGACCAGACAGACCATGAGGGAATGTTCTCTGTGAGATGCCAGCCATTTACCCAGAATGGACCTCCATCCAGCTTCAAGAAAAACCAAAGACAGAAAACAAAATAAATCCCCCAATAAAAATGTTTCCATCATCACATGGAGGAATATGCAGCCAAAGGCAAAAGAAACTCGGATTTCTTCCAGCCTCCTCTTCCCGTCCCCAGTGTGTGTGGGCAAGCTGTGGGATCACCAACCTGCCTTGGCACTGAAGTCTTTTGATCTGAAACCTCCCCTTAATACGATGGCCTCTCCCCCCATGTCTTCCCCTCACCCTAAAATAAAAGCCAAAAGCTTTGAAGTTAGCCGTGTGGTTAAGTGATTCACTCCTGTAAAATAATGGCTTGCTCTGGGGAAGTTGTCCGGCCCGGCTTTCTCTCGCTCTGCTCCCAGGCACCTGAGGCCGAGGTCCCGTCTGGGCAAGGGGAGCACCAAGCCACGGGTGTGTGACGCAAGAGCCAGGGCATGACTTCAGCTATGCCGCTTTGCAAGAAGCGAAGATTAGAAGCATTTGCATGTGATTCAGCTGTGAGCCATTTCTTTACGGGATATACAAATGTCAGTGTTATAAGAGACCATGACACCCTAGCTCTAGGCTCAACAAGTCAGTGAATAAACACATCAAGCCTGAGTTGGCGTGATTGGCTCGAGGACTATCGGGCAGATCAGGAACATGGGCAGCGGCCATTTTGTGAAATGGGCAGATGACAGAGAAATCAAAACAAAGCCCGCTTCCCCACCTGCGTTTATCACAGAGGGCATCAGTTTATGCCGAGCCTCGCCTGCTTGGCTTGTAACTTGCTTTAGAGCATAGCAAGATGTTTAACTGCACCCGATTTCATGGGAACTTGAAATCTACAGACTCTGACAAATGACAAAGGTCCTTTTTTTAGGCAAGGTGGTGTTCTGGTCCCCTCCAGTAGAGATTAAACCTTTCCGAAAGGAATGGACCCCCAGGCAAGGCTGTAATTAACTAGCCTTCTGGAGGACCCAGGGCTAGGTAATTACTCCAAAGAAGCTGCCAGCCCCAGACGCTGAGCTGATTCTATAAGGAATAATTCCAGTAGAGGTCCCCGGTTTCTTTATCGTGTTACAATCCAAGGATAGGAATGGGCGACAAGGGAATCCAGGGTCAAGGGAGATAAAGGAGTGCAGATCTGCAAAGCCCGTTTTAAGGATTATGTAAAAATGGAATAAGGGGACAGTGAATTCCCTATTCCTGCAGATATGAAAACAGAATGGTCCCGTGTGGACTGTGAAATTCTAGAGGGTTAAGTCAGGACACAGAAGAGAGAAGGGCAGCTAGGCAGAGAGGGCAGGAGGGTTGTGACTATGGCTTTTCTGTTTTCCAGGCACCTCAGGACCCAACAGGCCTCGAGGCTCAGGAAGTGGTTGGTGCAAGTTTATTCTAAGCTGCAATTTTTTTGCCATAAGCCAGAGACAGAACTGGAAGGACACAGGAGGTGCCACCTGACGAGGTGGGAGAGGAAGTCAGTGTGTGACCTGGTGGTTTCCTTGGTTCTGAAACCCTTGGTCTTGACTGGGTGACAATGATCGTTGCAGAAATTCCACCCCGTCCCCGATCGGCTCAGTTCCCCGAGAACAGCAGACCCACCTAGAGCCTTCCCAGTATCTGATCTGCTTCCAAAGTTGAACAAATACTAAGAGTGACACCTAACACGGTACCCACTGGGGGAAGTCGAAAAACGAATTGCCCCTCATTCTTAACCTCAATTCTAGAACCACTGACATTGGTTCCCATCCCTGTTTCACTCAAAACCTCAAAACTTCATGATTTCATTTCTTAAAAACACACTGAACAAAAGCAGAAACAAGGGAAGTTTTCCAGGGAGGAGAGGCTGTGTGATTCCAAGCTCTTCACAAGCATGCATTTAAATACCGATTCTGAAGACGCCCCAGCTTCAATTCCAGGAAAACAGCAATTGACCCATGACAAGTCTAAGCTCCAAATCTCATAGACCCAAGTGGTTTTACAAGTTCGCACCCAGGTCAAGGGACACCAGAAAACCCTCTGTTCACCTCCCCTGTGCGCTCATGCTCACAGGGCATGTGCCAATGGGCTTCTTTGTAAGGGGAGGGGGAATTGTCATCTGAAAGTCCCTCTCCGAACTCCCGAGGGACCAACCCTATCAGGGGAACCTTGACTGGGAGTCAAGGATAGCCCCCACTTGCATCCATTTTTAACCAAGCACAACTATCGTCATAGTAATTCATAAAGCACAGGGGCTCTGACTAATCAGAGTTTTAATGAGCCATCAGGGTTCAGGCTTAAAGGCTGATCTGTGATAGACAGGGTTCTAGAAATTTCCAACAGCTACCCCACTACCCAGAGATCATCCCTTCAGGTTCTCTGACCTTTGAAGGCCACTTTTAGGTTTTCTTTCTCTGAAGTCAGACTAGTTTGTTGAAGATTCAATACAGCCTTCTTCCCCCATACATAGACCCAAGTCCGAACACTTTTATCAGATAATTCCCTAAGAGCAAGCTTTTGCTGAAAGGATTTTTTGTTGTCACAAGAGAGTGACTTGATTTCACAGGGGACAAACACTTGTCCTAGAGGCTTCCTTGCTAGTCATTTTCAATGTACAGATATTGGCTCAAAAACAGACCTTTTAAAAATAGTAACTCCATTCCCTTCCCAGTGTTTTAACGAGAAAGACTCCAGCAAAGTGGAAACATAGGGTATTGTGATTCTCATTAGTTTTCAGTAAGCACTTGCACGAGGCACCCTCAGCCCCTGAGGTCAGGACAGCTTACCGACAGGAAGGTGACCCGTGCTCGTCATGGAGATCTGGGCCCGACAAAACATCTTGCTGTCCAACAAATCTGTAGCAATGAAATGATAAACGACATTAAGAGCCCCTTCCTTAGAATGTAATTCTGTGGCTATTAGAAAACAGAATAAAAAGAATGTCAAAGGCCCTTAAGTGTTGGGGAGTTAGTTACCTACTGTGCTACCATAGTTGGTGTCATATAAAAAGTTTTCTTCTTTCCAGGTATTCATGATGGAGGGGTCTACAAAAGACAGAAAATGGGAATGATCAGTCATCATATTTTCCTAGGTGATGAGTTTGCCTTTTCTAACTCACTGCTCATCGGAGAGGAGCTGGACCTTGTGGGTGGTCCTCTGAGAGGCAGGATAACATTCTGCTTCTACCACATATTATTTTATAAGAATCTTAACTCATTTTTCTTTCAGTGTCCAATGGGAGATGGGCTTTGTTTTGGCCCCAACTGTGTGTTCTACACCTATGCCTCTTTAGAAAGATGAAGGGAACACTATAGTGAGACCCTGTCCTAGGTCCATGCTTTGGCTTCCTGGGGATCTTCCCAGCATGCACACAGCAGGCAGTGGGCTCTGGAGCCTGGCCTCATCCTGCCTGCTATTGTATAATCACCGGAATATTCTTACAGTAGAAAAAAAATTATTATGGTCAAATAATTCTTAATTAATGACCTTCGTTTCCTAGAAATATCTTCCTGGGAGAATTAATGTTTCTCTCAGGAAAGTCTGGTCAGTCTTTATCATGGTGTTTTCATGACTGAAATTCTGGAAGCTCTCCCTCCAGTGGGGTGACACCTCCCTTCCTTCAGCATTTCTCCAATTAACTCAAGCGATGACATAAAATTCTCAAAACAAAGCAAAAGCGAAGGCAAAGAGAGTGTTACCAAATCAAGCAGACAACTTTTAAGAGGGAAGCCCCATTGCCTCATCTCTGAAAAAGAAGAGCGCTCCCTCTCCCCCCCACCACACCCCTGCAGAGTGGCTGGGGAAGCATGTCTGACTCTTTGGATTTTGGATTCCAAGGAAACTCCTGTCCACCTACCCCAAATGAAGCCCAGCTCCTACACAACCCCCACGTCTGGGCTGATCTCCAACAGGAGCATATTCTTTCCTGGCCAAAAGCTGTGAGACCGGGCAGGCGTTCTCACCTGGTCCCCACCAGGAACTTCCTGCTTTCCCCCCTTCACAGACGGAGGCTGCCCTCAGCTCCCCTCCTGTCTGCCTTCTGAATTTCAGGGTCAGGGTGGTAAGCCACTGGCCGAGTTTCATTTTGTTTTTATAGCATAAATAATATAAAGCCTGACTCACCAGCTAAGTCCTCCTGTTTACGACATAGGGATTTAGCTGGTATTTTAACTAATAGCTACGTGTTTGGGCACCCCAAGCCCGATCTTTTGGGGCTACACCCTCTCTCCTCATTGGGTCACCTTGTACACCTGTTGTTGTCTCTGAAAACAAACTGAACCGAAAAGGTTTGGGGGGTGTTGGCCCCTCTAAGAGCCTCTTGTCCCCTCCTCCTAGGGTGGACTTTCTTCTCCACCCCTTGGCTCAGCTTTTCTGAACTGGCAACACGAGAATGTCTGGATGGTCAGGAGGAATTACCGAGTTATTTGGGCCCTCTCCAACACCTGCAGGCTCCTCCAGTGGGGCTATCTGTCAGGTCCCGGTGGGAGTGGGGGTGGAGCCCCAGCCTCTGGGCCAAATCCTGTGTCTGCCTCTAGGGCAGTCAGACCCAGAAACACAGGCCATCGGGGAACCCAACCCCTGGCTTCTGCGGTGGGTGGGGGTTGGGGGTTGTACAGGGTGGGATGGGGGGCAAGGCCAGGAAGACCTAATGAACATGCTTAACAGCTATTGCTTTTTCTTTAATAATGGTGACTAGCCCCTCATAAAAGAGTAAATAACTGCATGGGGCCAATTTCAGACCCTAGCAACTCTCAAACCACCCCGGGTCAAATTCTGTCCATGGTGACCCGCATGCATGCCTCAAGGAGGCCTGTGGCGACCTCGGCCATCCGACATGGCTCCCAGTCTCACTGCTGTGGATGTGGGGAGCAACTCTGGGGCAGCTGCAGTCTTATCACAGCCAGGAGACCCTGGGGGCAGCCAGGAGACCCTGGGGGACTTAACGGAGCTCTCCCTGGATTGAGAGGTCATAGGTCAAAGGTCAACATGCAAGGATCTCTGATGGATGCAAGGCAAGGCCCGGGGGCACATTTCTCCAGGCAGTACTGCCTGCCCCTCCCCCTCACCACCCCCACCACAAGTCCAACAGGTCCCCAGGAGAAAGATTTGGGACAGAGAAAGGAGGACGGATTGGATCGGGAAAGGAGAACAAAAAATAAACGTAGATCCTATGAGACCGCAGACCCTACTCGGAGTCCAGAATAGTGTCATTTGTCTAAAAGTGCGCCTGAGGTAGGAATGGGTTCCGCAGCTGCTTTTGGATGTCCCCCAGACCCTCCAGAAGCTATAGAAACTGCAACAGTGAGTCTGTAGTTTCCTCCTTTTTGGGAAATGCACTCCCCCCAAAGGACGAGCAGGGAGGAGACGCTGAACTTTTCTTGCCCCTTGTTTCTCCTAACTTGGCCCAGCCCAGGACCCTGACTCGCTTCGTGTGAGAAGGAGGCCCTCCCAAACCCTGCATTTTCCCCAGCTCTTGGACTCCAGCCTGGAGGATGCCTTAACCAGCAGCGAGAGGTGTGGACGGAGGTGTGGACAGCTTCAGCCTCGATAGGAAATAGTTGGCGGTCCCTGGTCCCCAAGGCAAGGAACGAGACTCACGGTGCGGTGGCCCATTGGAGAGAGCCAAGGAGGAAGCACCCCTTGGCTTCCTGCCAGAGCACTAGACTCGCCCTGCTCCCACTTTCTCCTGACGCCCTCCCAGCTGTCCTCCCCAGGCTTGGCCTCCTAAGTTGCCTACTCACCACTTTGTTCTGTCTTGACGATGACATTGTGTGTGGACTGGAACAGGTCGCTGCTGCACTGGCCTGCGGAGGACAGATGGGGAAAGTCAGAGCCGGACCATATGAAGCCAGAACTAAAACCAGCTGCAAAAGATCCAACAAGGACAAAGCTAGCCTTTTGGAAGGGTTTCTGCCAGTCCTGCCGCCTATCCACCTCTGAGCGCTTAGGTCAGCGGGCTTCCCTCTCAGCATTTATAAACTGGAGCCTGGAGTCCCTGGCCCCGAAAAGCAGGAACTAGAGCATCTACATCCGATGCAATTATTTGACTGTGTCGAGGGAAGCTATCCCAGGATGGTGGAAATAGAACTTAAGAAGTCAGAAGGCCAGTTCTCCCACTGATAGTCACAGGCACTTGGCCTTTCTGGCTCTTGGTTAGCTCGTCTGGAAATGGAGGGGATTAAACCAGATAAAGTCAATAAAGGCTTCCAAGGTGCTTTCTCCTACTAACATAGGATACAGGAAGAGAGCAAAAATCCAGGAAGAATCATTTTTACCAGCTTGATTCTTCTTCGATCTTAAATGTGATCAAACCCATTTTGATTAGATCCAGTCTATGAGATATATCTGGATAAATGAAGCAATACTCCTCTTTTATGCCTTGCAACTATATATATATATCCATATATATATTTATATATTAAATATAAAAGCATATATACATTACACATGTGAATGAGTTTAGCATGTTTTTTCCTCCCTAGCCAGGTTTTTACAAATATCTCAGGAGCAGAGGTCATAACTTTAACCTTTCCGACCTTCACGTTTCCCATCTGTAAAATGGGTACAATGTTTATTTTCTCATAAGGTCATTAAATGAATCAATTCACTTAGAGTGTCCAGTATTAACACTCAATGAATATCAGCTAAAAGAATGTCTGCAAAAAGGCAAACAATGAAACAAAGGAGAGAAATCTGGTCATTAGACAGTCAGAGGCACCAACAGCATGAAGTGGGGACAAAGAAGTTATGGAAGGGCAAAGAGGGAAGGTCAAAGATGGCCACCACCCTTTTGCTCTCTGCCTCTTAAGCCTCTGCCCCTGGCTTCAATCAGGGCAAAGCTTTGAAGGAGTGGATCTAATTGAAGGTAAGGAGGTAAGTATATTTTCATCTTCAAGTGTAAGTCTGCTCCTTCTGAAGACTCCTGGGGGATATTTATAGATCCTTGTTTGGTTTGGTTCTAGTAAAAGAAAAATGAGCAACCATCTCTGGGAGGTGGATGGGAAGAAGGGAGTGCCCGGGAACTGAATGAGGTCATCCAAAATGGCCACCCCAGCTGCCAGCTTCACGGCCAGACCCTGGGTCCTTCTTAGTGTTGATGCAGCTATCAGGGTCCGAATCTGGTTCATAGCCCTGGACCTCACGCTTCCCAAAGTTCCAGCTACCTGCCTGCCCAAAGGTAGGTTCTGCTCAGACGTGCCTGTTCTGATATGGACAGACCAACGCACTACTCCTGTATAATATTACTGTCTTCCAAGATGCTCAAAGCACCCAGAAGAACTTACTTTTTTTTTTTTTTTTTTTACTGGCATTGTCAGGAGAACCTTATGTCAGTGTCAAAGACATTCTGCAAGACTGGTTGTTTGCCCTGACGTGTCTTAGAAGCCAGGATAAATGTGTGTGAAGAAACTACTGCAGACGGACAGCGTTTGAGGCACTAGGCTGCCTCTGCTCTAGGTGCGGCCTCCAGAGAGACACATAGGGGGCTCTAGGGCAGCACTAACTCCAGAAATCTGCAGAAATGTCTCACACGTGTCAAGACCACTGGTTCTAACCTTTTCCCTCCCTCTCTTCTCTCTCTCTCTTCTCTCTCTCTCCTTGAGTTTTGGACTCTTTAAGAATCTGCTGAAATATTGAGAGCCTTCTCTTCCCCAAAACAAACACAGACCTAATTAATCCTCCATCACTTCTTACCACATGTAAGTCCCATCTTAAGAACCTTGGTCTAGAAGTTTAAAGAAAAGAAAAAGCACCCATGATGATCTCAACAAGCAAGTGACTGGAAACTAAGCTATCCAAACCTGTTTGTAGAGGTGGGGCAGGGGGCAAAAGAAGAAAAGGTTTTCTTTTTTTTTAAGATTTTATTTATTTATTTGACAGAGAGAGATCACAAGTAGGCAGAGAGGCAGGCAGAGAGAGAGGGGGAAGCTGAGCAGAGAGCCCAATTCGGGGTTCGATCCCAGGACCCCGAGACCATGATCTGAGATTGTGACCTGAGACCATGACCTGAGCCAAAGGCAGAGGCTTAACACACTGAGCCACCCAGGCGACCCAAGAAAAGGTTTTCTGTGAATGCCCAACTAGCCTTGTCTCCTTAAAAATTAACCAGAAGGAGAAATGCAATGACCTTGAGTTCCTGTGGGTTTAGACACCTGGAACCTCAGATTGCACCTGTTCTCTCGCCTCCTCTCTCCTTCCCTCCCTCGGGAGACAGTGATTTGGAGGTGAGACACACACACCCCCACCCCAGCCTTGGATGTCTAGCGGGGTAAAGAGAGGTAATCACCATTCCACTTGAGGTGCTGCAAGTTGCCGTAGAGAAGCTGGCCCGCAGCCCCCGCTGCCCGCGTGAACTCCTGCAGGCTCATGCTGCACAGGTGCTCGCCGTTGACATCGAACTCCTGGAAAGGGATGCAGGTGGCGTCCAGCTGGTTGGTGTCCAGGAGGTGCTGGAGCCACTCCCACACCTGGTACTTGGTCCAGTACTGAGGATGGATTTCATGCCACTGGCCTCCGAAAAACCCGCTGGCAACTGTAAAACAGGGGGCGGTCCCTTGAGTGACCCGTGGTTCTTCCGGGACATAATCTCAGACATAGGGAGGCACCGCTCGGCTGCCAAGTGTGGGCACAATGGCAGTGGGGGCGTTGGAGCATGAGACGGGCTCTAGAGAGGAGGCTGTCTGGAATGTGCCTCCCTGACTCTTCCCGCCCTCCCTAGCAGAGTACTTAGCCCTGGGCGCTTCAGGAGGACACAGACCTGAAATGCCCCCGAGATTAGGAGCACATCCCACAAAGTACAGAGAAGGCTAACACATTGTTACAGTTTCACCAACCTATTACCTATCATCCACACCCACACAGTTCCCTTCCTCTCTTTTCTCATTCCCATTTTTAACTGTCTCTTACACACACACACACACACACACACACTCATAATCCCAAATTCAGACCATATTCAACCAAAACCGAGGCCTGAGAGTAAGATTCTTTTTCTCCATGATGCCTTTGCTCCTCCCCAGAGTGGTCCTGCTTAGCCGCCAGCTAACTGTGCTGATCTACCCCAGCCCCACACCGGTTATTACAGCCGCTGTGATGTCACTTCCCTACTCTGCTGCCTTCAGGAGCTTCCCGTTACTCACTGAAATTAGGCAAAAAATGGCCAAGCCAGGCATTGAGGCTCTTCCGTAATTCTCCTCCAAGTGACCCATCAGTTCTGCCCTTTTTCTCTGGTTCTTTCAGCCTGGTTTATATTCTGCCAGTCATTCCCTGTTGAATACTTACCCAGCTTGCAGAGTCTGGCCACCCCAAAAACTCATCACAGACCACCCCCCCAAAAAAAATTATTATTCAGGGCTTGATGTCCCCTGATTCTCCAACAGATGTTCTTGGTATTTCTCCTAATGGCTTTTGTCATGTTCTGCTTTGCTTTACGCATCTCTAGGTTTTGGCTTATTCTCCTTTGTAAATTGTAAAGCCAAGGTCATGGACTCTGTCTTAGTCATCTTTGCCTCTCCTACAAAAACCACCTCAGAGACTATGCCATCATCATAAGTACTCTCTGTATATTTCTTGGTGGAATTTTTTTCCAAAGAAGAGATAATGTAGAAATCTAGAAGAGTTCCAGATGCAATCACAACCTGATTAAATTAAATACCAGTGAAGAAGTCAAGTTCGTCCAATCTAATCAATATTGCTGAACTGGAGATGGGCTAAACTTCTACATAAGGGACTTCCCCGTGCTCCCTTCAGAGAACATCACAAAGTTAGCCCAAAGTGCTGGGAGGGGATGGAGAAGAGAGAGCCATCCTCTGGGCACATGGTAACGGACCTGAGATCTTACCGACCCCTTGAAAACAGAAGTCACAGGGAGGAACTCGCATCCAGGAATGATGAGGGGCAGGGATGAGGGGAAGACACTACTGGAGCTCACTGAGCTGAAGTAGGGAACTGAACTTAAGGATAGACCAAAGCGGAAAACAGAAGGCAAGAAAACTGTCCCTACTTTTTTTTCTTCAAAGGCACATTAGATCAGTACTTCTCAAAGTCTAATGTGATTGTCAATCACCAGGGAATGTTGTTCCAATGCAGATTCAAATTCCATAGATCTGGGGTGAAGCCTGAGTTTCTGCATTCCTAGCAAGCTTCCATACAATGACAATGATGATGATGATGAAGATGATGGCCCATGAATACGGTTTGAGTGCCAAGGAGCTAAAGAGCTCCAAAGGTTTGAGTCTCATAATGGCCATTCCCTGGCCCTCAGCACCCCCAGAGAGGCTGAAGGGGGAATGTGTCCAACCCAGTCCGACTTGTGCTCATCCCCTCTGAATCCATCCCCTGCTTCCAGACCTAAGGAGCACTAACAGCAGGAGATGGAGGTCATTTAGGGATGAAGATGAGTGTCATGGGTCATGCTTACCACTCACAGTACATCTTCACTCCTCATACATCATGGCCAGACAAAAGCAGCCCTAAAACCCTCTTCCTGGGGCCTGGAGGGGAAGCCAGTTGTGGTGGGGAACAGGGGCAAGGATCGGAACAATCCTTATAGAAATCCTACAGAAATATTGCCAAATACACAAACACATGGAACTCAGATGGAATACTTCCATGTCCCTCCAATTTTGGGGTGTCTCACAAAAAGAGCTGTTTAAGGATGGGATGTGGTTTTACAGCTCCCTGAGGCTTTGATCTTTTTTTCCAAAATAATTTCATGACTATGACAGTACAGCTCTGAGTCTGCCAACAAGAGACAATAACTCTCAACAACCCAACAATAAACTTCTCTATTTCCTCTTCCAACTTCACATGATCCAGACTAAAGGACAGTTCCAGATATTATATCCTGTTAGAACCTGGGAGAACCAGAGGATTTTGTCTCAAATCGACCAGGGGATTCTTTTAGGGGCTGGGGGGCTCTTTACATTCCCAAAGCTTTAGGAGAAGCTGTGAAATGCCTCTGAGTTCAGCTCTTGTCTGTTGATCAACTTACCTCCCTCACAGCCTCAATCATGATTGGGAGCTGGGCCTTCTTTGGGGCCTCTGGAAGTTAAAACATATGAGTGGAACCCCAATTCTACTCCCTGACAAGCACACTGCTCCAGCTTTCTCCAAAGCACACAGGAGGAACGCTGCCATGATCCAGGGCCCAGACTGGGAACGCCAAAGGCTTTCCAGTCTGAAGAAACTTCCTACCCAATTGGGAACCCTCCTTTGAGAGCCTCACAAGGAAGCTGAGGACTGCCACAGCAAAGTTCACTGCCCAGAAAGGACAGCAGTTTTGTGGCTAAGTGACCAAGTAAGGGAAGGTCCCTTGACCACGCTTCCCAGCCCTGTTTGACTGGGGTTCTGCTGGAGAATACAACCCTTCCATTATCCTCCGCCTCCTGCTTTACAGACTCCTCTCAGCGGCAGGTGCTCTTCTTTCCTCAGGAGAAGCAGGAGCAACAGGACCTCCTTCAAGGAGATCAACAGCACATATAGGGCAGGAGATGGCCTGGAGCTCCTTAAACCCAGGGCAGCCTGAGGCACCGGAGTCTGCCTAGACCTAAGGCTTTCATGGCAGGGGGTGGGGCCAGATTGGGCAACATCTGAATTCTGCTCGCATCCACAGTAAGCCACAGCTTGATCCCCAAACCCTCTATTAAGCCCCAGAAGCAGGCCCTCCCTTTTCTGACCTAGGGCTCTAAATGAAAGCACTTAAGGGAGGCACATGGTCTCCTAACAAATCTCTCCCTTTACACAGGGAGGCCACTGGAAGATGAAGCAGAAAGGATAAAATGCTGTGACCCTGTCTTCCCTAAGTTCCATGCTTCTGCACAACACAACATGCACACAGGTGCACACGCACACATGAATGCAAACATGCACGTACATGCACACGTGTGCACACACATACACACCTTCCCCCCGACACACACCCCTTTCTCGATATCCTATCTTGATATCCCAGCCAAACACTGTTAAAAACATCAACAGGTGGCCTTCCCTTCTGGCATATCTTCTAGCACCTTCTCTGCCAGGCTGCCTCGGATACGGGGAAGAAACGATGGAAAATCTCCAACGGGCTTCTGTCTGGAGCCCCAGCAGCCCTTGAGGACCTCCAGCGTGATGTGTTCTCCATTTCCCCGCATCCCCACACCCCTGCTCAATAAAACCTGTATTTTTCAAACATGAAGTTGGGAAATGAAGCCTAATGAGAGCAGAGGGGGGAAAGTCCCCGGGGGGAGTGACACTGACACCCATTAGGTCCCCTTACCATTGCACGTGGGGTAGCCGTCTGTCCAGGCTGGCTGCTGGTGGAGGAGGTTGTTGCTGGGGTTGAGATTCATCACACCACTTCCTTCCAGAATCATGATCTGTAAGGGGACCAAACAGGGCGCTCAGTCAGGGCCTCCTGGACTAACGTCGTCTGAGAGCACAGATCATAGAGTTAACCCAGGAAGAAAAAAAAAAAAAAAAGAATTTGTCCTTCCATCCATTGCCTCCAAAGCGTGTTACCACAGCGCTTTCAGTAAAAGCAAAACTCCCCGGCAATTAAAAATTTCCAGGTTCAACTTTCATATGCATGAGGCAAGTTTTTACAGCCCCTTATTCATAAATGAATAATCTCTGATCAGGAATGAAGCAGAGGAAAAGGCAATAGCTGCTCGCAGGGCGAGTCTGGCCAGCAGCCACGGAGCTGGTTTTTGGGTTTTGGGTTTTTTTTTTTTTTCCTTTTTACAAAAGTGAAAATACCAAAGAGATTTTGTGTGAAGTGGAATTACAATCAATAAAAATCCAAGCCTGTAGCGGCCAACCCCGGGCACCTATGCGGGAGCTCGGATCTGAAATCCGACGTTCACAAGTCCCCACAGCAGAGCAGCCCTGCACTCAGACACGTGGACACTAAGATTCCTTAGTGCAGACAGCCGCCACGGCCCAGGGCCACGGCCACGGCCATGGCCACACCTCTGAGGACTTGAGTCCTGTGTCCCTAGAGTGCCTCCAGTATTGGGCTCCATGATAACATCAGGGATCAGTCGGTTTCTCCAACAAGACACTGCCCCTGTCCTTCCTTCCTGGTGAAAATTCTGACAACTTTCTCTGTCCTTTTAGAGCCCTAGAAGAAAACCAGAGGCTTCGAAGCCAACCTGGACGTGACTTTCTCATCTCATTTTTGCAGGAAAGGGCATGGAGGAAGAGCCTTTCTCACATGGGGCCGTTTGGATTTTTTTGAAATGACGTAAAAATGTTACACTTTAGAAACAGTCCCCTCTGTCCTCGGAGTGTATATTGTTCCCTTCCCTGAGGCCGGTCACTCTCGTCCTTTCAGACTCAAGCCCTAGAAATGTGTTCAATCACTCAAAAGAAGAGTTGCCTGTTTCCAGAAGGCGACCGAGCGTCCCTCAGGGCCTGTAAAGATAACCTGCTCAAGCTGTTGGGGCAGGGAGAGGAAGGAACCTTACAGCAGCAGCTCATGGAAATTTTTCTGCCTGTTTTGGGGAAATCTTCATCCTTGGGTGTCACCAATGTCCTCAGGGTTGAAATTGATCAAACAGGGCAGTTCCAGCCCCCCAAACCCCTCCCTCTAACTTAGCTCTTACTTCTCTTGGTTCTAGGTAGGGCTTCAGAGAGAGGAAGAGGGGTCTAGCAAAGGTATAAAAATTCATTCGTGTATTGATTTATTCAACAAATATTTACCCGCTTTACAACAGGCTGGGTACTATTCCAGGGACCAGGGACAGAGAAGTGACTGGGAGTCAAGCTAGTCCAAACAGGACATTTGTGATGATTATTAACAGTGTCATGGTTGTTAGGCAAGTAATTAGGCCTGAATTCTGCCTAAGTAGCAGGTGGAGAAGGAAAGATAGGACCCCAGCAGACCACGGGCTGGGAAGAGGGCAGAGCCGGGTTCTGGGTGGTAGCATCATCTATGTGAGCTTCAAAGCTAGAAAGAGCTTCATTCCAAGCTCTACCCCTTACCAGATGCTTAGTACTAACCCAGACAAGTCACTACCCTCTCTGAACCTGTTTCCTCCCATGCAGACTGCAAGTCGCCGTACCTACTGTGTGCTTTGGCTGGATGGTTAAGTGGATCTCTATGCCTGGAGTGCTCAGCACGAAGTAAGGCACAGCTATATGGCCTGTGAGATGAGAAGGAGACTTGCTCCCCCTCTGGTAACTCAAACCAGAAACAATCACAGGCCTCAGTTTCCCCGCACAAAAATGTAAAGAAGGTGACTACTTTGATTCTTCCGTGCCTGATCCGGAGCCTCTTTTTCTCAATCTCGGAGAAGGGAGACCAGCCCAAATCAAACTTTCCTCTCCTTTTTCCCATACAGCTTTCTAGAACACTTGCCCTCAGCTAAGCAATCCGATGGGGGGACTCCAGGGCAAAAGAAAACCTGCGGGGGGGTGGGAGGTTGGGGTACCAGGTGGTGGGTATTATAGAGGGCACGGCTTGCATGGAGCACTGGGTGTGGTGAAAAAATAATGAATACTGTTTTTCTGAAAATAAATAAATTGGAAAAAAATCTAACAAACAAACAAACAAACAAAAAAAACCACAAATAAAAATCTTTAAAAAAAAAGAAAAAAAGAAAAAAAAAGAAAACCTGCAGGTCCCCCAGAGAGGTGGCTGGGGGAGGGGAGGGGCATGGCCTGGTGTCCTGTTTGCTCAAGGCTGGGCTTGTTCCTTGCGGCATTTGTTCAACCACAAGCAGTAGAAGGTTACTGTTTAACCCTGAAAGAGCTGAAGCTGGGAGCCCTGCCCATCTGTAGAGAGAAAGGACCGGCCTTTAGGCCTGGGCTTGGGGTGGGGGGGTGGGGGGAGGAAACCTTCCCTGAAACGCTTTTGGAAGGGTTTGCCTGCAGGGCTGTTTCCAAGTGGCAGTTCAGTGGGAGCAGGCCCGGCCCTGGGCCAAGCCCTAGCTACTCCTCAGCCAGTTCAGGGTTTCCATTCCCCCCGCCCCCCCGCCCCGCCCTCCACATCTAGAAGGCAGGCTGATATGAGGGCTAAGCACCCCAGCTTTGGATCTGGGGAGAGGTGGGCTTAGATCCTACATCCCCCACTTGCCGTGCATGAGGTCAAGCCAGTCCCAAGCCTGTATAGCCCCCAAAAGTTTCTGATCCTCCCTTTCCCCAGCCATAAAATGAGAACAACCCCAGACTCAAAGCTGAGAGAATCAAACGAGGTCATGCGTGTGGAAAGCTTAGCAGGTTAGAACAAGGAATTCAATAAATGTCGCAGGACAGCACGGGCCACTTCTCCACTTGTGACCGAACGCCCACAAGCCCCTTCCCTTGGGGCAGGTGCTCTTTTCTCTCTGCCATCTCCTGAAGGCATCTGGAACTACTATCAACCCACAGAGAAGCCTTTAGGACCAGGCGGTCCCAGCTGCCCCAACACTGCGCGCCACCCCCCCACCCCCCCACCAAGAGGCTGGCCTATGAGCAAGAGCACTGCTCCCTTCTGCTCCCCTCCCCCACTCCCCCCATCCCCCCCAGCCACCCCCCCCAAAACAGCCAGCTCAATGAAGGGCCTTTTTTTTTTTTTTTTTTACAGGGCACAGTAAATGGTTACTACTCATAAAAGAGTTTTATGTATCTTAACCCTTACTGAGTCAGAGTTCACTTGAGCTCACCCAGGTTCCTGAGAAAAGGAGGTCAGCCGTCATGATGCTGCCTGGCCACTGCCCTGGGGTGGGCCCAGGAGGCCCAGGGCTAGCATCCCTCAGAGCCTCTCCCCAAGTCCTACTCCCTCTGAGGCCCAGTCCCTCAGGTGGAAAATGAGGACATTTGCCCCCCACTAACAGCCTCCCAAGCGTCTTGAGGAGATCAAATGAGATAATAGATAATAAATGTCCCTGGAGAATTGTAAAAAAGCATGATTATAACCAGCTCACCCACACTCCCATATACTAAAGTACACTTTCTATGACACGTAGGGATTACTTTATGGGATATAAAAAGCGATCCTTTTAATTACAAAGTAGGGGGATTTTTTAATGCTCCTCTGTAAGCTTCCCAGTTTACCATCAGAGTAGATTTTATTGTTTCTTGAAGAAAAAAGCATCACTTAGATACAGGCAGAGAGCAGACGTCCCATCCATACACCACATGACCTTGAACAAGATAACCTTTCCAAAATGAGTTTCTTCTCTGGCCTTCAATGGGGTATGGAGGGGAAGGTCGATGTCCTGTTTTGAAGGATGAATAACCTACTGGTTTGAAAGAGAGCTGGCTAGTCCAGCACGGCACACGTGTCCTCCAGCAAAAATTAGTTTCTTTCCCTTTCTTTAAACATCAATTCTGAAGGGGTTTCTCCACCACATTTAGCTTGTTCCCAAGACTGGAAGAAGTAAATTCGGAGCCTCAATAAGAACGATTCCACCTTTTGAATCAAAAGCAAGCAGAGAAAAGAACCCTCGTCTCTTCATCTCTAGCTCAAGGGGGAATTCTGGCAATGACCCTGGCCTCGTGCTCAGGGTGAGAAGCCGACTTTCTCAGCGTCTGTGAAACTGACATCCTGGGCTGCGAGGGCTCCATGGCTGTCCTGCACATGGCGGGATGGTAACTGTCTCCCCAGACTCTAGCCACTGCAAGCTAGACACAACCCCTGCCAGGCCCCTCCCCCCAAAACGTCCCTGGGGCCAAATCACCCCCCCCCACCCCGGAGAAAGGGAGTCTGTGGTGGCTGCAGGCTTTGATCATGCTGGTGTGGTGACCTTGGGCTGTCCCCTAACTTTTCTGAGCTGCTAGAGCCTCTCCTGGGAGGCCCGGCCTGGCATTAGGACCTACCACAGAGGTTTGCTAGAGGGTTAAAAAAGATAAGGAGCTTTAAAGCCCCCGCCCCATGTAGTGCTTGGTACAAATAAAGAATAATTGCTTGGTAAGTGGTGGTGAAGAAAATGCAGGGGCATCCGGGCCACCTTTGTCTCTTCCTAGGTGCTGTGCGTTCTGGGAACAGAGCAGAAACTTCTTTCAAACCCAAAGTGAAATGAAATGTGGATTATCCAGAGGTTTTTTTCCATCTGCATTCTCTTACCCCTCCCTCCCTTCACAAGAGGCATCAGGGAGAATGGTATTTGACTCTGTGCCCCAGCGACTGGTCCCCAGTACCACACTCAGCTAGGACCTCACCCTCTGCACTGCATTTCCCTTCTTTCTCCCTCCCTCCCTCTCTTCTTTCCTTCATTTTCTCTCTTTCTTTCTTTCCTTCCTTCCTCTCTTTCTTTCTTCTTAAAGATTTTTTAAAATTATTTTTAAGTAATCTCTACACCCAACACGGGGTTCAAACTCACAACCTGGAGATTGAGAACCACATGCTCTTCCAACCGAGCCAGCCAGAGGCCCCGATCTGCACTGCAGTTTCTAAGACCAACACTTTTGGAGACAGAAGCCTGCTCTTCATTTGTAAAGGGGGAAGCATGCCCGCGGCCAGTAGACTGCACCAACGCCTACCTCTCACGCCAGGCTTCCAATCAGGACCTATTTGACCTTAGGCATCAACTCCCCTACAGATGATGAGCCGCTAGAGTTTGGCCAATCCCAAAGGCATTTTTGCAGAGAGACAGCACTGCCGTGTGCTGGGGCAGCCACAGCCCATGTTCTGGGGGGAGAGACAGGCCACTTCCTGCTCCCCCCACCACTTCAAAGCTGCAGGTTAAACACAATCCCCACAGAGCCCTAGTCGATAAGGACTTGGACCACGTCTGCAACACTCACACAGAGACGCGCCACCCTCCTCGTGGCCAGTCCTCCTCCAGGCTTCCGACAAAGCCTGAGTTCCCATGTAATACCAGCTTGACCCCAACGCAGAGGATGGGGTGGGTGGTGGGGGTGGGGAAAGTGGGGGAGCCAAAGGGTTGACGGGGTGACCCAGCACCTGGCCTGGCCCTGAAGTTTAAGAGTCTCACACTTTGGCTTCTGCTCAGGGACGCAAATGGGAGATGGTGGAGCCTAGCCACAGAGACCGAATGTCCCTTATATAGTCAAGGTGTGGGGAGCTCCAGACCTCGCCTCGCATTGCTCCTCCTCTCAAGAATGGCTCGTTAAGAGGAAGAGCTCATGCCTCTGATGGTAAGGGTTGAAATCTTTTTTTTTTTTTTTTAAGATTCTATTTATTTATTTGACAGAGAGAGACACATGAAAGAGGAAACACAAGCAGTGGGAATGAGCGGGAGAAGCAGGCTTCCCGCTGAGCAGGGAGCCTGATGCGGGGCTTAATCCCAGGACCCCCAGATCATGACCTGAGCTGAAGGCAGACCCTTAGTGACTGAGCCACCCAGGTGCCTGGGGTTGAAATCTTCATTCTGAACCTTGGCAGGTTGTGTTGACCTCCAGGAAGTACTATTTTCTCTAAAGCTTCAGTTTCCCTATATGACAAAAAGTGGGGGGACATGGTGCTGATGTGTGGGGAAAGTGAAAATGTTTGTAAAGTTCTCACATATTAGCTTGTGCGTGACAAGTGCCCCCCACGCGTCAGAAGTTCTGCCCGTGAGTTTCTCTTTAAAGTGTGCTGGTTGGCTTCAAGGACAGTCTTGGGGTCAGGGTAGACCCTTCCGAGATTGGAGAGTGCAATTGTTGGGAGCACCAGGCTCTGGGGTCAGACAAACACAATTCACATTCTGGCTTTGCCAATTTGCTAAAAGGGCAAGTTTGGACAAGTTATTCAGTTTCTCTGGGCCCTAATTTTCTCATTTATAAACTGGAGATGATATGAAAAGGGTTGTTGAAAGACAAAATGAGACGATGCCTATAAAATCCTCAGAAAAGTGTTCAACACGTAGTAAGGACTTGGGGAATGTTAGCTGGTTTTTATAATTATTATTATTATTATTTATTTATTGTGTTATTACTAGGATTTTATTGAATCTCCAAGGACGAAATTGACAGCCAAGTTTTTTCAAGCAAGGCCTGGAACTTCTACCATCTACACAATGTTTTGCAATTCTAGCTTTAGCTGGCACAGTCAAGTCTATGTTGGACCTCCTGCCTCCCCACCCCTCGTCTGGGGCCTCTGTGTGGAAATGCTGTTAGGCTCAGCTGTGAACCGCCCCTCTTGGCCCCGGCTCACAGAAGCCGTGCTATGGTCCTCTGGGCATGGTCCTTGCTCAGGGACTAACAGCCATTCCCCCTGCTCCCCTTCCTCTCAGCAGACACACCATGCTTGGGACTGCCAGGAACCATGGGAGGCCACAGCCCCACAGGCTCTGTGTTCCGGCCTCCGCATCGGACTGTCATCTGGTTTGCAGGTGCAAAGGACAGCAACAGGTCTAAAATGGGGGTTCCTGGCAGAGGGTGGCCAGAGAGCTTCTCTGTCCTCCAGGTTCCCTTAGCACAAGGAGCCCTCCGTCACTGCAAAGCTGGGATTCCAGCTCACAGGGACAGAAAAGCAGTGGGAAGGAGGCACCCCTGAGACTCTGGCAGGTTGCTGGAGCCATTCACCCCAGAACCTAGAAGGTTCTGCCCATCTCAGGGCCCCTGACAAGGCCAAGGACTGCTCGGCCGCTCTCTCTTCTTAAATATACAGAGAGAACCTGCCAGCAGAGACAAACACAACCAGCTTGGGTCGGGAGGGAGGTATGCCTTTTGCTTCGTGGTGTGAAGGACTGGACGCTTTAAGCTATAAAAATACATACGTACATACACACATACATATGTAATAACTATACTATGGAAGCTGGGGTTTATTGAACACTTAAGATGTGTGAGCTCTGTGCTGAGTTTTACATGCATTATCTCAGTTAATACCCACAATAGCTCTGTAAGGTCTGATATCATTAAACAGATGGCCTATCTAAGGCTCAGAGAGGCCAGGTGACTTGTTCAAGGTCCCACAGCTTAACAAGAATTAGAACTAGAAGAGATTTCAAACTCGGACTGTCTAGCAACAAACCGTGGGAAATGAGCCACTTTCTGCTGAGAAGGGGATCCTTTGCCAGAGTACAAAGTCGCCTTCAGCCCATCCTCACCCCCACCTGCTGTCCATACATAGTCATAGCCTTCTCCCTGGGCCATCTGGGGCCTCACACCTTTACCAAGCTTCTCCAAAATTATAAAACTCTCTGGATCATTCAATTATGCTGGGATCCTGGTTGAGCCCCTCTTCCCTCTTTGTCAGATCAACCTGAAGTCATCTCTCTTGGCAATGTATCAGAGCGAGCCTTCAGAATGAAAGAATAGAAAGTTGCCTTCATTTCGCCACTTCATGATATGAGCAGGTAGGAATGCGTTAGTGGCTTAAAAGCTAGGCCGTGATACTCCTTTAGCCATTAGAATAGATCTCTGTATATGTACAGTATATGTACACACATATATATGAACATATATACCATGCATACATACATAATATAAATACTTTTCCTATGACTCAAAGTTATTTTTATTTTATATTTTGGAAATAAACTACCCATAATTATTTTCTTCAGCTGAATTAGACCTCAGGACAGAAAGCCTGGTGTTTGCTGTGAAGGTGAAAATACACTGGGAGCAATCAGGGTCACAGAGCAGATCTTAAGCAAGGCTTGGCCTGCATTCCCTGTCACCAGGCTCAGAGGACTATGAGTCAAAGTCACGGTCTGCCTTCCTCCTGACTCCTTTATTCACTCAACCACATCATCCCTGAACTGCCACAGAATTGGCTATCTTGTGGGTATTTTTACTCCTCAAGCCAGAGGAGCAATTAGGCATTTTAAATAATTACTTTTGTGATGACAGCGATATACAGACCATTCTCAGGCCTTAATCAAAGTTACCAGCAGGTGAATTCACAGTATTTGCCCTAAGGATATTGCAACAGCATGCTGACTTCCTGTTTCAATATGACTATCATTTCAGAAGAACTACTCACAAAGAGGAGAAAAGAAAATCCACAAACATGTGAAATTTAACTGGATTAAGACAGGCAATAATTCATGCTTTCCAAATGAATCAAGATGTGAATCAAGCTTAGGGAATGCATTTGATCCTCTCGGGATTACATCACAGGTAATTTCATACCCTCATAATGTGTTTTGAAACAGACATTTCATGTTCCCAGGAGCAACATCTGAAGTATTATTCCTGGGCTTTCAAGCGTTTTCATGAGTGATGATGTCGTGTAGGGAAGCCAAGTGTTGATCCATGATAGATACACTTTCCTGACGGTAAGCCATCTGGAAATATACATGTTATGCGATCATTATCATTCTTGGTGCCAGACCCAGACGAGACGCAGATACTGACAGAGGGCAGGCACCAAAGTCGATCCAAAGACAAGATCGCCTTACATGACTTTCAGGGCCTTTATCAGTCCCTTTCAGATGTGGCAAACTAAGAAGAACGAGGCAAGCTTGACTCTAAAAGGTCATAGAGCCTTTTGACACTGGGGCTCTCATCTACACTCATCTGTACCTTGCTTTGCATATATTCTGGGGGGTGCTGGGCACTCTGAAGACCATCTCTACAGATCATTGACCCCTACCTCATGGATCTTTAAGAAATCTCTCTTACATCCAAGTTGGATTGAAATCTAAAGAAAATTTTGTAGTGGAGTCAGGATTACGAGATGTAAGTTTATTCCAACCTATGAGAGAAAGCCTCAGAGATTTTATTCTTGCCCTCTCTCTTAGCATGGGCGTGGCTTATTCCCCTACAGTGACACTGGGAAGAGCCCCACTGTCCCTCTTCATTGACAGGTGAAGCAGGAACCAGACTGCGACCAGCAGGGCCATTCTGGACCTCTGTTTGGCAATGCAGTAATGAATTCACCATTTTCCCCACATCGCTGTCTCCCTGCTAATCCCCCTTCTCTAGTCTAAAACCAAGTAATCATAAAATAGAGAGGAAAATGAATAGGAGAAGAGAAAGAGGCCTTGCGTCCTGTACACTCTTAGGTCTCTATAGGTCTTTGGAAAGGCACAGATACGGAGACAGGAGCACCCAAGATTCCCAGGATGCTTCATTTCCATCCAGGCTGAAGAGGCCATACAGGGCTTCTCAAGGTTTGATCTATAGACCACCACCACCATCATCATCACCCAAGGAGGGGCAAAACGTCAGGTTTCCTGGGGTCCTACCCCAAACCTCTGAACCAGAATCTTCATTTTTTAGAACCTCCCTTAACCAATCCTCAAGCATTCTCATGGTTGAGAACCTCACCTTCTCGTTTTCCCTCGATGTTCACAAGAAGATAACCGACTCCAGGAGATAGTATCCTTGAAGGAAACACCTATGAATGGAAATCCATGTAAAGCCAGAGACAACACATCCCATCCAGAGAATGGGAGCTCCAAACCAGCTGTGGAGACTCCGTCGATGTATTATTCGTCAACTTGAAATAGATCAGCTCCCGGGGCTCAGTACCACCGATCCGTGAAATTCACCAGCGCTGGGTTACTCACAAGTACCAGACTCTGATCGCTGAGTGAGCAAACCTGGCCTCAGAACACAGCATTTGCCAAGGATTTCTACGACCATCACTTCCATGCAGAGAATCTCATACCTGGCCAAGACACCCCTTACCCAATCCCGCCCCCATCTTAGACCTTCAAAAGATGACTTAGCCCCGCTGGATTGCAGGCCTCATACCCCAGAAAAATTGACGTCTTAGCCTTCAGTGGAGAGAAAGGGTCAAGGAGACGTGCTTGTCTTGCTAATATAAATATTCATTTATCCCCTCCAGTTACTATATATTTATTCAATGTCTACCAGATGCTGGGCAGTCTGCTAGGGGCAGGGGACACAACGATGAACAAAACACAGAGCTGCTTGCCCTGATGGGACTAATTCAGCAAAGGCACCGCTTCCCAAACAATGGTGGCTCTTTCCAAAGTCTTCTGAGCTCATTCCCCACCTCCTGCTGCGTACAGAGTGAAGCTTGCCCGGAGGGGGCCAGGCCACCTGTTGGAATTTGGAAGCAACCAGCCTTGGAAAGAACTGTGACTATGTCGAAAAGCAGGTCCTCTTTTGTCCGGTAACCCCAGGGCCTTGCCTTCACAGGAAACCTTTACTGAGCTGTCGAGTTGGCGGCCAGGATCATGCCCTGAGTTTCACAAAGCAGCCTCAGCCAAAACCAGTCTCCACTCAGGGCAGTATAAAGTAGTTAGTTGTCTGGGTGGCTGATTGTCTCTCCCCGAGACAATGGCGTGTTTATGTGTGGGAGGGTAGGGAGCAGGTTGTTAACACAAAACCCACCTTAAACAGAGCTGTTAATTCAGTTGCTGGCAGGGTCTTCTGTTATCTTCTGAATACCTCCCAGAGGGTATAAGCCCTACCTTTTCATTTGAGTTGGCAGCAGAGTTATTTTTTTGCACCTGTTGCTCTGCTCCAATAACAACGCAGTTAAGCATTGATTTGTTGGAAAATAAACAGAAAAAAGCAAAGAAAGGCATCTGCCCAAACAGCCTGAGCTGGTTCGGCTAAGCATTCATGCCAATTTGTTTTTCCTATAAAAACCGAAGAAAAACCTGTGCTTTCAGTTTGGATGCTACCTTCCCACTCCCTCAGAAGAAAAGGAGGTATCGAATTGACCCGCCAGAGCTGGCAGGGCCAGGAAGCCAGAAGACACTGTACTTTTCCATTGGCTGGTCCTGTGAGGGCACTGAGGGGTGTCCAAGATCTGCAGAACGACATGGCCAGGCTCCAGTCAGCCTAGGTTAAGCTCATGAATCAGATCAACAGGGGCAGAGAAGGGACTGCCGGGATATGATCAAAACCCAAACCACACCCTTCCCAATGGTTGACTTCCGAAAGTCAACACGGCCCAGGGAGTAGGTGTGGTCTACAGGTAACCTAGAGCAGAGACTTAGCGTGCTGTGCCGAGTCCCCATCCAGCCTCTCCCACAGACTTCCTACGTCCAGCCCTGTGCAGCAGGCATAATTTGAAAACTTCTGGTCCCTGGACCAGTTTTTCCATCGGTGAAACGAGGCTAGCCATACCTACCTTGAAGGTGGGCTGTGTAGACTCGCTCATGTCCTGCCAAGTGACTTGAGATCCCACGTCCCAGGTAGAAAGGACTTGAGATGTCCGGGTTCAGGGTATGATTTCTGCGTTAACTCAAGCATCACCACACTCCCTTTCTCATTGGTTTGTCAATATCACATGATGAGCTCAAGCCAAAAAGGGCCACAAAGTGCTAAACAAATCACTCCAATGCAGATCACAACAACACTAATTAAGCAATGGTATCATCACGCAGCCTTCAAGAGACACACAGTCAGAGAAAGCCTCCTGACACCGCTTTGTAAGCCCTGAGAAGAAAGCGCAGGACATCGCAATGTGCCATGCCCCGCTAGATTGCCACCTTCCCCCGGCTTTCTCTCAGCCGTCGGGTCTTCGTTACCACCAGACCACTGGCTTAATGGGGGAGTCATGGCAGCCAGGGGAGGCCTCCGAAACACCGCTTCTCAAGGAGCGTGAAGAACAGGGTGTTCCGACAGAGGAGGGATATGGCTGGCTGGGCAATCCCCGGCATTCTTGTAGTGAGCAGGGCAGGGAGTGGAGAGCCTCAGAACCAAACTGGGCAGCCAGAAAAATAAGAGATTTAACGACACCCTCCATTGACTGAAAAATAAACAAGACCAACTGTGCAGGAATGCGGGAAGGGTGGAGAGAGGTAAGAGGTGGGGACTGGAGCCAGGGAGGGGCTGGGAGGGCCTGGAACAATGGATTTGACCATTTCGAGATTGAAATTTCTTTCCAAGAAAAAATCAAGATGTTCCAGCCAAAGAAACATCAATAGCAGCTACAGGGCATCTCACGGACTAATGGCAAAATAACAACCAAAACTACGACAGCGATGATAGTTTCTATTCTTGGAGCATCCCCAGTGTGCTAGGAATTGATTGAGCTAGGCTTTACAGGAATGATCTCATTGAATCCTTGCCATACTCCCGGACACGGGTACTCATATTATCCCCATTTTACAGATGAGGCCCAAGAGGTTAAGTGACTTAACCAGGGACACAGAGCTAGTAAAGGGACTGGATATATTACAATGAATGTCCTGGGGAGTTGGGGAGGATGGAAATGACAGGAAATGCAACATCGTTCTCTGTCACTGAAAATGGATCCTTGTATTTCTGAAGTGGAAGAGGATGTCTTTTAGAACCTCACACTTCCGTTTTGGGAACTGAGATTCTTTTAGAATGGCTCCCATTGTTTTTTTTTCCCTAAATGTGAGTAGGAATCATACCTCTCCTCCTTGTGCCCGACAGTAAAACTTCCTTTAGGTGTCCAACCGTCCCAGCGTTATAGAAAGAGCAGATCATGGCCACTCCAACCCACCTGTGAAAACTTTAGTCTGACTTCTTGTTGAAAGCCCCAGATTGACTCAGGGGCTGGGCTCGGCTGCTTGAAGCCACCTCAGACTTATTAGCCATGATAAAAGAGCAGTAATAATAACAAGGAAAAAAAAAAACCTGTTGAGAAGTTAAGGGGAAGTTATGGCTCCTTTAGAAGAGCCTGGACATCTGAGCCGTCACACAGGGATCCTGATGACAGACCTGCTGTGCCGTGTTGTAGATATCACACCGGGGACAGACAGACTGTGGAAGTGTCATTTGGGAGCCTGAATTCCATCACTCTGACCAACAGATCTAGGAAAGCTCCAACCCCCCTTCTTCCACCATGTCCACGACCCTGGAACAGTTTGTAAAAACATAGCAATAGAATGCAGACGGAATCTCACAAGGCTTAGTCCATGAGCATCTTTGAACTTGAGAAGCAACTACTATCTGAATTTCCACATAGATTAGAGGATCTCCTCTTTAGAAGAAATAGGGTCTTCTTTCTGCACAGATAATCATTAAGTGACAATAGCCAAGAAGGCCAAGTTCATGCACATCACCCTCTTAACAAGAATGATAGACTCTCATCGCACCCGGTCTCACTTTCCCTTCCAGTAACACGCTTTGCTCTGCTTCTCCTAGCTCCCTGTGTATGTAGTAAACACCCTGGAGAATAAGAAATGAAAAAAATCATAGGAAGGTAAGCAACTCCCTACCAGAAAGACTTTCCAAGGAACCAGGTACCTTCCAGCCGGTTATTCAGCCTTTCCTCCCGTTGTTTTGGAGGAAAGAAATCTTTATATTAAAAAAAAAAAAAATCACAAAATTCACCAACTCAGAAAGTACAGCATCCTTCAGCTTTTCACCAAAGGTCAGCTAGATGAGTAAGGGGGATCTCCAAGCAGATTCCCAGCTTCCCAGTATCAGGAGCTGTTACACATTACAACTTCATCACACGCAGGAATGGACCAAGCTTTGTAATTCACAGGGCTCGGTATCCCGCATTCAAAAGCTTTTTTTTAAGAATTTCAAGACCACAATAGCAGAGCATTAAACCATGCCCAAGACCTTTCTAAGCGTGGAGCCCTGTGCTACCGCATGGGTTTGATATCCAGGACACTGACCCTGTCCAGGGGGTCAGTCCCATCCCTTCCCTTTATCTGCAGCAACACTCTGCCACCATGGGGAGCAGGGGGGAATCTTTTGTCTTTGCCCCATAAATGACCTCCTGAAGTAGGTGATAGTATTAAACAAAATATGACATTGAACATGCCTATCATAACACTTGGCTTACAGCAGGCACCCAGCAAACGCTAGCTGTTATTACTATTATTATTATCATTATTAATTATTATTAATCATTATCTCCATTATGCCAAGATCCCTCCACAACTCCAGAGCCACCCATAGGCAAAAACAATGAGTGGGAAGAACATATACCCTTGTTTTAACAGAGACCATCTATTAGCTGACATCATTCACAAATCATTTCAATGGCCCCATGCAAGAGAATGATATAAATTAAGGGTTCCTCGACTTTTTTTTTTTAAAGATTTTATTTATTTATTTGACAGAGAGAGATCACAAGTAGGCAGGGAGGCAGGCAGAGAGAGAGGGGGAAGCAGGCTCCCTGCTGAGGAGAAAGCCTGATGTGGGGCTCGATCCCAGGACCCTGAGATCATGACCTGAGCTGAAGGCAGAGGCTTTAACCCACTAAGCCACCCAGGAGCCCCAGGTTCTTTGACTTTTAATTATATACATGAACCCATTTTTCAGTCTGCTGAGACCTATGGACCCCTTCCCAAAATAATGCTTTTAAATGACAAATTAAAATTATAAGATTAGAAAGGAAGTTTATATTGAAATACGATTATGAGTGTACTTCTTAAAATTAATGTGTAAAATCATAATAATATAGGTGCTTCTTTATTAAACATTAAACAAGAATATCTAGTGCAGCTCAAATAACGTCCAGGAAATCAAAGTAGTAATGAACATTGATATTTTGAGACATCAGCAACAGGCATAATGTGATACGAAAATGTCTGTTAATCTCTCTTGGGGACAGTCAGTCACAGCTAATACTATCCTAGATTTTGCCTATATTTATATTGAGAGAAAATGTTAAATTTTAGTTAGGTTATTAAGAATAAAAACATCATTCTCTTACACATCCAAGTTCACCAACTCCCTGAATTTTTTCTATGGACACAAGGAGTCTCTTGGATCCTAGGTTAGAATCTGGCTCTTTAAGGGGCACCTGGGTGGCTCAGTGGGTTAAGCCGCTGCCTTCAGCTCAGGTCATGATCCCAGGGTCCTGGGATCGAGCCCCGTATCAGGCTCTCTGCTCAGCCGGGAGCCTGCTTCCTTCTCTCTCTCTCTGCCTGCCTCTCTGCCTGCTTGTGATCTCTCTCTGTCAAATAAATAAATAAATAAATCTTTAAAAAAAAAAAAAAAGACTCTGGCTCTTTTATTAACCGCAGGGACTGTTTGTTCAACTGCTAGAAACCATGTCCCCATGACTAAAACAAACTATCAGACACTACAAGTTTCATTTGAACAATTTACCAAGAGGCAGACCCCATGTGTCTTGATGATTTTTTTTCAAAGCCTCTAGAACCCCGAGGGTAGTAGTCAGTATACATCTGGAGACCCTATTAAGAATTTTAAGGTTGGGCAATGGTATATGATGTTGTGATTAGTCAAATGAACTGCCTGGAGGGGAATCAGTTTCTTCTGGAAGCCCCTTACATGCCAGGCATGAAACGCACAGACAGGAACGTGCTGGGTGCCCACATCAGGTCTTCCGTGGTACTCCCCCAGGCTGTGGTTTGCAGCCAGCTCAAGACAAGCTCAATCCGGAGGTCCCCCATTGAGATGGTTCATCCCATGTCCCTGCTGCCTGTCTTCCTCAGTGAAAACCTTATCGCATTTCTTTCCCAAGGTCACAGTGCAGAACCTACGTCGATCACCTTGAAAAACAGAATCCCAGAATTCTGCATCCAGTCTGACCCAAAAGAGGTCCTCTGAGAACGCCCCATATTGAAGACTTATCCTCAATTTCCACTCTACAGATTACTAATTATTTACTCACGAGCATTTGTCCGGGTGTTTTCAGATTTTTCTGTAATAATTTAATCCTGACAACAGCCATGGGCAGATGCCATTAACCTCGTTTTCCAGATGAGGAAACTTATAATCTAGAGCTTACATAACTCACCCAAACTCACTCAGCTACTCGGCGGCAGAGTCAAAACTGAACCCAGGTACTCTGACTCTAGACCTGGTATTCTCTGTAACACATTCCAGCTGCTTCCAGGTAACCAAAATCTCATAGCCTCCTGCCTGGTTCAGATACACAAGCGGCCAAAGTCTACTACTGTTCGTCAACATCTTTCCACCCACAGCCTGCCAGCTGGTGGAGTTAAGACGGGTAAAAGGTGAGCTGGGATGTTTGACTGAACTTGGGGCCCAGTCTGAAGCCCCCTGCAAAGACAGAACAAATCTCGTGAGTGGTCATCATGAGGACTGCGCCGAAAATAGCCTTCGCCTTCCAGACCTCACTAACCTCATCTACCAGAATCTATTGTTGGTCCTCCTGAGGGAGTATTTTCAAAGGTTCCGGAGAGGGATCACAAAATAATCTCTACAAGACAACCATATTCTCCAAACTCCATTGTCATATACAAAACATAGAAAACCCTCTCTGTATTCCATGAAAGACCCAATAGGCTCTTAGAAGACGTTTGTATCAAGTTGAGAGAGGGCAGGCAGGCTGGCAGAAACTTCTCTTATCCATGGTTGACCCAATGAGACCCAGCCCCCAAGATTGTTTGTGGTGTGACCATGACACAGAGTGAGGGGGAAGTGACAAAAGATGTAATTTTAAGGTCACCACAATCACAACAACTTCAAAAAAAAAGTGGGCATCTAGATGAGGTCAGACAAAAGTAAAAATAAGCAGCTATGGTAAAATAATGGGGTTAATGAGGAGGTGTCTAAAAATATTATGATAAGTATTTAGGTTCCTTTTTATTTTTTGTCTTTGTTTTCCTCAGAAAACGTGTTTTAAATAAATAGGTAGATACTCTAAATAATGATGAAGATGCTTCTAAGAAAGACAGTGAAGGAGGCTCTAAGGGTCTGGGCGTGCAGGAAGCTAGGAAGAGGAGAGATAACGTGAATCCAATGAACCAGAACAGGGCGCCCAGCCCACAAAACAAACCGAAGACAGAATATGGTTAGGTGCTAGCGAAATGAATTTTCAAAGGAATATTTTACAGGGTGTCTCTTTCAAGACAAGACCAATTAACCCCCCTAGAGTCTCCTTAAATGGGCCACTCTGTCTGACCCTGTTGCAAGGTCTGGTTACTTCAGATTCAGGCTGAGGCCCTCTGAGAACACCAAGTCTCCGGGGGGGGGGGGCTGTCCAGCAGCTGGGCCAGCCATGCTCCCCTTCTGCTTGTGTCTCGGTTCCCCTCTAGGAGATGGGAGTCCATCTCTGGCCAATCATCGCTGGGCAGCCAGTCAAGCAAGCTGATCAGCACCCCACAAACGGAGTGGGCTCCTCTGGGTGCCCGAATGTTTTCAGCGGGCTACTCTGGTGTCCTACAGAAGACAGCATCAGAGCGCCCCGTGGCCACATGCTCTGGTCCACTTGCACACCCCCACCCACCTCGGATGCCCGAGGCACACTGATAGAGATGAGACGTTGTCACGCAAGCAGACGCTGACACCCTTAATGAAGATTCCAGGAATCTGGGCTTCGTACCTCCCCCGGGGAGATCCCTTCAGCTAAGTTCCGAAGACCTTAAGGAAGGGCTCCCACTGACCTTCTTGCCTGTATCATCCTTACCAGGGTATCCCCCAGCCTTTCTCAGCTGCTGCAGACTCAAGCCACACCTGCTTGCTGACTGCTAGGCTTACCTGCCTTCTCCCAGCATCAGAATCTGAAGGTGGAAACAGATCTTACAAGTAATCAGGTTCAAATGCCTTTGTCTGGACGAAGGAACTAAAGCCCAGAGAGGTGGGGTGTGCTGCCCTGGGCACCCGGCTTTGCCAGGACTAGAAAACCAGGTCTCCTGACTGCCAGGTCTCCTGACTGGGAGAGTGGTGGACTGCCTTATGCACACTCCACTCCCATCATTCCAAAAGTCTGAAATTCTTTGGGGGAAGATTCTTGAAGAAATATCTTTTTTTTTTCTTCCCCTCTGCAGCCCGATACATTTTATATCAAATAACTCTGAGGGATCCATAGAAATTTCTACTCTAGCACCTCTCAGAATCTGACATTAATGCCATTTCGCTTGAACATACGCCTCACCCTAATATCAGCTGCTGTGGGAGCCAATATCCCCACTGCATTATTTGTTCCCTGCACACCCCAGTAACTTGGTCTTTTAAAACCCCATCAAAAGAAACGAACATGATAGGCACCTATGTCTAGCGAGAGCCCAGTCACCTGCATCTTAAAACAGATCATATTATTTAAAATCATATTACTAAAAATAAGACAAAAAAACACTAAATAGAATTTATTATCGTCCTCATCTCTTCCATTGTTCGGCAACAGATTTAAGACAACACTGGCAAGATTGTGCCTGACATCCTCCCTCTGTCTTCGGAAGGCAACTCCCTACCGCAGACTCAGTTTACTCAAGCTGAAAGCCTTGACGCGGCATCAGTTACCCGGTAACAAACCAGGGTGGCAACGCGCAGTCTCTAAACACAGAGCCCACAGTGGACTCCATGCCTCCTGACCAGAGCCCCACCCAAGCAGGAATGACTATCACTTCAGTTTTATCAGAAAGAGATCTCAAACTAGGGAAATGGGCTGAAACAGCCACCAAAAGTTGTCACCGGTATCAAGTTCCAAGTTCACATTTGGTTTCCTACAACCGTAGCGTTACTCCTCAAATGTATTAGCCGGTTCTGCCATGACTTTCTTGGTATTCCCCCCACACCCCACCACGCAGGGTTCTCTGAAAATCATATCTGTTGGAAAGGGGGTAGAGAGGCCTCCACCTGGAGAAAGGGGAACAGAGTGCAGGGCTTCCAAATGATTTGTTTAACCTTTTCTGTCTGTGCCTGATGCTTTGGCATTGAGCAGAGGTGGTCTAAAGGATACAGCCCAGAGCTAAAATTATAATTTGCGGAGCAGGGGGAGAATGAGAAGAACATAAAACATTACAAGAGTCCAGAAAGCTAAATTCTACTTCCTAGAAGTGAACTTTGGCCCAAAGCACTCACATTCTGACCTGGGACCCAATCTGAGTTTCTTCCACTTTCCAATTAGCTAATTGAATACAGTTGAGTAAATATTTTAACCTCGCAATTTCCTTTTTGTCTCAGCGTCTCAAGGGTCAAAAAGATATTGAAAGAGGTAATTTAATGGGGGCCGAAAGGGCATGGAACCATTAAGTGTGAATATAGGGCTTCTCAGAGGTCCAGAAAGATCCAAGACATTTCTGTTTGGGGGAGCTTACAATATATTAAAAAATGGAGAAAAATGATCAAAAACCTGTTGTTTGAATTTAACAAACAGATGCTTTCTAACACGAAAGGACAAATAGAATTTAATTTGCGATCTTCCATACATACAAGGCCTGAATCAAATTCCTTGCTCTGCCCAGTCATTCTAGAAGGGGCCTAATGCCGCCATCCTGAACAGCAATGCAAGAGAACCTACAACAGTCATGCCCTCCAAGTTATTTTCTTTTAAAACACTTCTATAAAATACTTCAAAAACGTGAAGAAGGATTGTCTCCATTATATTTGCTATTTTTTCCGTTGTGATCACAGACTTCCCAGGGACCTTCATTTCAGGTTCCCATGGTTTTTCACATCCATCCACACCAGTCATCAGCAGTTGGTGTAGAAATGATGGTCCTACGCCACGCGGGATTATAAGAACACAGAATGGATGACTTGTTTCATTGTCTCAGAATGCTTCATCTCCAAAAGAGGACAAGTGAAGCCTTCTGTCAACTTCAAATACAGCTGTTAAAATTACTCTTGAAATCTCTGAAGAGCCTTTTTCTGGTGGGACATCTTACCTATGAAGTGCTTCCTAATGACCTCATCCTCCCTATTGGAAATCAACATGTCCCTTGACCTCAATGGCGTTAATGCGTGGCCACTTATGGTTCTTGTCTACCCTTTTTCACACTGAAAGTCTCTATCTGAAGACGTCTTCACACCCATGCCTGCAGAATCAATTCCTGATTTAGTCCTCCCACTGGAAAGTTCTCAATCCAAAATCCCCCACTTTCTCCCTGTGACTAAGGTCAGCGCAGATGACTAGCAGAGACACCTGTGAACATAGACGCACGGGGTCTCCCAGTTCATCTTAGAAAGACACAACCTTCCACAAAACTCAAAGGCAGGCAGTTAAAATGTTACTTTCCTGACTCGATGTTGTTATTTACTCCCAAGGTAAGTCCACACTGTTCCCAGCTCTACCCACATTGAGACCAACGACGCTTCCCTTTGGTGGTCAAACAAATGAAAAGAGTCCCTGTTTTGGAAGGCATTTGGTGCTGCTGAGGCACGTCCGCCTGTCCGGTCTTAGTAGCCCATGATGGCACAAACGAAGGGTTAGTCTGTCCCCTTGCAATGTGGCAAAATCCTTTGTCATTTTTTCTGGAAAGAGCCATTTTTAAGTGTTCCGCTCTCCCCAGGGTCTTTGCCTCCTTGGGCTGCCTGACCACTTTTTCCAGTGTGAGTGCCTACGCCACCACCCGTTTCCAGCCATTTTCCAACAACAGATTACACCAAAGGCAAATCTGCCTTTCTCTCTGACCGATGAGTCAGAAAAACTACCAAGAGAAGACGTCTCTAGAAAGTGAGAACATGTGTTCTGAGCCCCAATGGCTATTCAGCCAACCCCGTGTTTCACTGAGTTAATCGCAAAGTCACCTGTCCCTGTCTGTTTCAGAACTCAACCCGGGGACACGGCTTTGCCACGCAGAGAGAGGGAAACCAGGGAGCTCTTTAAATTCGTGGTGGTTGGAAGTCCAGACTCAATGCAGCATATTCACAGATAATACCCGAAGAAGCCCAGCTGCCTCCCAAAATAAGACTCTAACCGGCCCCAGTGAGGTAAGCACAGGTGAGGCGAGCTGCACTTCCTGCCAGCTGCCTCCGGGAGCCTGTTTTATTTTCATCTGATTCAAGGCAGGCTGCCCTTTCCACTCAGGTGTTTGAATTCCAGGTTCCAAAGAAGGTTTAAAAATAAAAGACTTACCTCATTTACCTAAAGATTCTGGGTGGGAAATCCAATAGCTGTGGCTAATGGAGGGGGGGCAGCAGGCAGCACGCACACCAGCTCCCACGGGGACAGGGAACCACGGGTGTTATCACGTCTGAGCCCTCATCAGAGTGAAGATAAATGCATATGACAATAATTTTAAATCATTTTGTAGGATGTTAAGCAATAAGCCACCAACCGGGAATTCCCTAAGTCACTTCCCCCTCTTCTGATTGGCTGCTGGGCTCTTTAAAAAAATAAAATAAAGGATTACAAACATTGGCTCATTTGCATTTGGCCAACTCACACGTTAGTGTTCAAACAAAACAGGTCTAACCAGGTTATGCCTGTGTCTCAAGAACAGAGAGACGACCTGTTAATGGATGAGGAATTGATTTGGTGGTGACTGTTCTTTACAGCTTAGAGACTGTTTCAGGTGAAAAGGGCCGTGCTAGCCCCCCAAAGACACCATCTCCCCCAAGACACGTAGAAGCGAACTAAGCAGAGGTTCAAACATGGAGGATATATATGATGGTACTGGGGAGTGGGGGCCCTCTTAAACACCTGTCTCGTGTACTAATCTGTATTTAGTCAACTCTGCTTTGGTATTAAGACCTGTGTCCTGGCTGTGCAGGTATCAGGGTCTGATGGGGCTCTCCCCAGGCGCCATGATGACGTCTTTGATAGAGACACTTGGCAATGTCGATAGACTTGGAAAAGTCACGCTCCCCCTGACCCCAGCTCCAGATAAGAGCTTTGGGAAATCTGAAGAAAGAGTCCTGAGAGGGAGGGTCCACTCTGAGCTATTCAGGCGGAACAGTCAACCCTCAAGGTCTGACGATCCAGTTGGAGGATCACCCAGCTTCTTTATCCCTTCTTTTTTTTTTTTTTTTTTTCCCAATTTATTTATTTTCAGAAAAACAGTATTCATTATTTTTTCACCACACCCAGTGCTCCATGCAAGCTGTGCCCTCTATAATACCCACCACCTGGTACCCCAACCTCCCACCCCCCCCGCCACTTCAGACCCCTCAGACTGTTTTTCAGAGTCCATAGTCTCTCATGGTTCACCTCCCCTTCCAATTTACCCAAATTCCCTACTACTCTCTAACGCCCCTTGTCCTCCATGCTATTGGTTATGCTCCACAAATGAGTGAAACCATATGATAATTGACTCTCTCTGCTTGACTGATTTCACTCAGCATAATCTCTTCCAGTCCCGTCCATGTTGCTACAAAAGTTGGATATTCGTCCTTTCTGATGGAGGCATAATACTCCATAGTGTATATGGACCACATCTTCCTTATCCATTCATCCGTTGAAGGGCATCTTGGTTCTTTCCATAGTTTGGCGACTGTCCCTTCTTGACACTTAACATGGTTTTTTTTACGTTGACACTCCCTATAGGAAGGAACTAGAGAGAAAAAGAGCTGAAACTGGAAATAAAACAAATCAGTGTGGACAATGGGGTGCCTGGGTGGTTCAGTGGGTTAAAGCCTCTGCCTTCGGCTCAGGTCATGATCCCAGGGTCCTGGGATCGAGCCCTGCATCGGGCTCTCTGCTCAGTGGGGAGCCAATTTCCCCCACTCTCTTTCTGCCTGCCTCTCTACCTACTTGTGATCTCTGTCTATCAAATTAATAAATTTTAAAAAAAATCTTTAAAGAAAACAGTGTGCACAAGAACTATACAGTCCCAGTCTCTACAAGGGGGTATCCTGGAGAGGATCCATTAATTTCAAGTGCCCTGGCAACCGCCATTCCCCTGGGCCAAGGGCCTGCTTCACTGGGTCACAAATGCATTCCCGCCCCGTAGGTGAGTGACAGCTGCTGGTGAGGAAAAATACCACCCCCTAACCATTAACTTTCTCTCCTGGGTCTTCCTGGACACTGGCCTGATATGAGCCAAAGGTCCATGCAGACTTCTTTAACTCATCAGAACTCCCCTTTGTGGGAAAGAAAAGGGAAATTGAGTTTTGGCAAAGAAACAAAGATTTTGTGATCAAAACCAAGAAGTTCCTTGTATAAAAAAGAAAGTGTGTATGTGGGCAAAGACTGAATAGAACAAGAAGTAAGTGTCTGTGCTATTCAGGTGGAATGGTGAGGGGAAGCAACGTTCCCTCCTTGCCTATGTTCCTACTTTATGTAATCTGAATGCAGAGGTTTGGGAATGTGTGAAAAACTTGGTGGGAGAGCAGGGGTGCATTGGGGAGGGTCTTGGAACTCAGGCAGGTCTCAGATGTTTGGAAGGTTTGGGGAGTGCAATTTAGGCAGCTGAAAAGCCCCTTTGCTTCCTAGCCTCCACCAAACATCGCCACCCTCCCCTGTTGTCCACCTGTGTGTTTCCCAAGGGCCCTGTTAAAATGCAAATGTCTGATAAAAACAGTAAATGTCATTACTGCGCATTATCACATTAGCCCCAATTAGTCTATCAGCTCCAGATCTGAGAGCAGAGCCCTGAGGGAACAGACTGGTGATGTTTAGCTTGAGAGATGAATCAGGAGCAATCTCAAGAAGCACCACCACCCACAGGCGAGTACTTGAGCGCGCGCGTGTGTGTGCGTGTGTGCACGCACGTGCACATGTGTGTGAGGGTGTGTGTGTGTGTGTGTGTGTGTGTTCGGGGCGGGGTGCTGTGGGCTGTTATTAGTGCCAGTGTGACTCCAGGAAGTGAACTTGGCCTTCTTGACGATTTTGCCTGAGATGAACCTGAGACCACGGTGGGGCAGGTGGCAGCGAGGGGCTGTGTGGTCAAGAGGGTACACTTAAAGACAATCCCAAAAGTGGTGTGGCTCACTGTTCCAGGCCCAACCACTTAAAATTTACATTCCCTTTCATTCCTAGCTGAAGAGTTCCGAGTACATCTGCATTCCTTTATTCACTCTTCTCCTGCTATTTTCCATCAAAGGACTACTCCCATAAGGCAGTCCCCAGAAGAGCCATTTGGGGATGGTGGCAGTGGAAGGGGATGGAAAGATGTTACCTCATACTCACCAGCTATTCTATTTGTGGAGTCTTCATGTATATAAAGTAAATAGCGATGTATCTAGTACTGGGTTCTTCTGTTCTTCTATGTATCTAGTACTTGGTTCTAGAACCAAGTATTGGTTCTTTTCTTTACCTGGATCTTAGCTGAACCTTCTAGAAGAAGGACAGAAACAATACTTCCTCTCTCCTTCCCCCCACCCAAAAAACACCCAAACCTGGATTTTTTTTTTTTTTGGCATGTTAAATCCATAGAGAAATTTATTCAGAGTATAAGGTCTTTCACCCTACCTATGGTCAGTTTCAGCAAGAAAGCACTTGCATCAAATTAGATGATTGACTGATAGATGATAGATCAATAGATAGATCGATAGAGAAAAAAATGGGTGGAAGTCCTGATTGTTCACTGAGAATGCTGTAAGTTGGATTTAGGGCTGAGAGCTTCTGTTGCAAGAGTCTCAAAATACATCGAGCACGTCTCTCCTGGATATGAAATTTACAAGTGTAACCACAAAAACATCACATGCACCAGAGCCTTTACACAGATATGTCCTTTGTTTCCTAAAAGTCATAACCTTCTTGAGGAGAAATCAGGCAAGGTTCTCATTATCATGTCAGACCTCTAATCCTAACACAGATGCCTTCCATTCTGTGTTCCCAGGACTGGGGTGGAGGTGGTGGCATGGGGAGAGATTGGAGAAGACACAGGAATGTGAACAGAGTGCTGAGACAGAGTCGACTGCCCAAGCTTTACAGATGGGAAGTCTTAAGAGAGAGGAAGAAAATGTAGGTTGCTCTCAGGTGAAGATCCAGATAATACTGGGATCGAGAACCAGCTCTACAAACCCAGTTACTCTTCCTGGTCTTCCCTGCAGACCCAAGATCTGCACAAAGACCCAGATCTGTCCCAGATCTGCACAAAGACCCTCAAATCAGGTCCTGATGCTGGTTCCCACAGAAGAAAAGAAAGGTAGAGCACACCAGACCAGGCAGTGGGCAATAGCCCGGGACCCTGAGTTCAGGTGGGTTGTCTACTAGGAGACTCCCCTTTTCTAGTAGACATAGAACCAAAGAACCCCAGGAGACCTTACTTCCTAAAACAAGGCCAAGATAAAGAATCTCTTCAAGCCAAGTATAAAGCCCTAAGGGGTCTGAATTTTAATACCAACACAGGCTGTGGTTACAAGGTTAATGAGAGTTCCGTGCTTGCTTTGCAAGAAAGAGGATGCTTGCTTACTTTAGAAAGCACCTTTTAACTAGAGGCCCTATATTTATTTTTGAAGGCAAGTGTGTGTTTGTGTATATTTCTATCATCCCCTCTTCATGACATGGAGTTACCTCCAGGGCAGAACCTGACAACTGTGTAGTGAGAGCCACACGAGAACATCACTGTAGGACAGACAGCAATGAGAAGTTCTGTCTATGGTGGAAGGAGGGTTACACAGAGCAGAACATGATCACCAATTATGCTGGCTAGAGTCAAATAAAGAACTAGGATTCATAAATAATGTCTTGCCTCTTAGCTTACTCCTCTCTAAAAGCCATGTTCCCCAAATCCTTACATTTTGACTTAGATTAGATTCCCAGGAATCTTCGAATGCCCCGAGGAGAAGGTTCTGTCTAGGAGATTTGACACTGACAGTTGTCCTAACAGATGCATGGCACCTCTCTGATCATGCCTTTTGCCATCACTTCTGTGCCTACAAGCTGAGCAAATCCTCCACCAATGGCACATACCATGAGCCTCTGAGGTGGGGGACAACCCTAGTGCTAGAAAGGGACAGGGTGGCTTACCCTGTCTGGAAAGGATGACCCATTTCCCACAGGCATGTATGCACACACACACACACACACACACACACACAGCTCCCCTTCGGGTCACGGAGTAAATCGCCAGTCTCAACCATGCACAGACTAGAGTTTTCAGAACTCCCCCTTCATATTTAATTATTCTCAACATACCCATTCTTGCCTGACTTCAATCACCCTGCTCTGTTCCTTCACCTGCAAGGTATCGTGCTCTTTCTTACCTTATCTTTCCTCGCGAACAGCTCTATGCTCAGTGCCAACTCCACTGCTGAGATAAGCACTTCGGTTCTCCAACCCAACAGCTTTGAGTGTTGAAATGGTATGCCCGTCAGCGACTTCGAGAAGGCACATTTCTCATTCTCAGAGCAGGTGAGGAGACGAGGCAAAAGTTGGCCACTTCCAGGCAATCTGCTTGCAGCCAGTATTTTCTTTCTTTTTTTTTTTTTTGTTTTGATTGGGGAGGTTTCTTACAATTATAGCAGATGTTTTATATTGTTTTAGCATAAGAATCCTGTGTGCCACTCTCACGGAGCCTCCAGACAGAAAACAGAATGAAGAGATGCCGCTGTGTGTGAACGAGGGGACAGAGCTGGCCTCTCCCCTAATCTATTGCCCTTCCTGGCTTCCCCCGGCAGCACACAGCTTTCTGCTAGATGGTCCTTCTGACTCTGTTCCTTGCTCTAAGCCGACGGAGCCTCAGAATCACCTTCACAACTCCAGAGGCTCTCTCCACGCCTACCAGAGTGACACCTGCAGGGGTCGGTGACAGCAGAGACAATAAGCAATTTTTTGTTCATCACGATCTATTTATATTTTGTGGGCTCCCATATTACTCCATTCATGATAAACCAGAAGCCTGGGTTCCTATCATCTAAAAGGACATTGAATGGACCTGACCTTGGGTGAAGGTCTCCCTGCTTGGTCTCTTTAACCCAGGGACTATGAGAGACTGCAGACTCTCAGACCCAAGGAGAAAATGTGTGAAATCACCACCTAGATGCCTAATGACTTGGGAGAACCCATCATTTTGGAAGGCTGGTGCTCGGAACCTATTCTCTCACCCTAAAAAAACAACATGGCTCAGCTTTCTCAACAGCAGCCTGGTATGATAGAGAGGAAATGGATTTTGGAGTCAGAACAACCTTGTCATATCTACTTAAACTTTAGGTCTCAGTTTCCCTAGCTGTTCTTTTGGAATCTTGACTTCTGGGGGAATTGTAGGGAGTTAAGTGAGAAATTGTGTAAAGCATTAGCAGAGTGCCTAGGATTCAGTGGGCTCTCGGGAAATGTGTACTGTCTCCTCTAAGTAGGAACCTTCAGTCTTCAGTGATCTCCTTAATGATACATGAGGCTGTCTGTGTACAGTGATCAGCAAACTAATTCTCCATGTTTCAAAAGAGAAAAGAGGAAAAGGGGGTTGAAGATGGAAAAGTCATAAGAACAGAGAGTGATAATAACTACTCACATTTATGAAGTTTTAACCATGTCCTGGTCACTAGACCAAGAATTTAATTTGCATCTGCTCATTGAATCCTCATAAAATTCCATCAGAAAGGTGCTATTAGCATTCTTACTTCACAGATGAGGAAATTAAGCCTCATAAGGCTGAGAAGTAATTTGACCAAGGCCACACAGTAAAGCTAAAGGCTAGAGCTCAGACCACAGTCAGTGTCATTCCAAAACGAGATCTCCAAACCACAACCCTCTACCAAAAAAGAGAAGCTTAACAGCTTGTTGAAATTTGGACTATAATAACTTACTGAGGCAGGGAAAACCAAGCTCCATTCTGGAAGGCAATTGGAAATGTGAATGTTTCTTGGAAGAAGGAGATGGTAAAGTTGAAATGAGAGAAGTATGAAATAAACAGGTCTGGATCCTATTATGAAAGTTCTCAGCCCCTGCCCTTCAGTACCAAATACGTAAAAAGCTAAATGCTCAGAGTAAGAGTAGAGGGGAAACCCATTGGAAAAGCTGTGACTTGGTCTCGCCTGGGAATTCATGAGACTCTTTTGACACAAAGGTCACTGTGCCACCCACCAGGCTTAATAGCACGAGGCAGGCTAAATACCACAGTGAGAAGCCTGTAGGCATCTTGGTCCAGAAATGGCAGAGGTGTAGATCAAAGAGTCAGTGCAGTGATGAAGCCATTATTATGAAGCTTGAGTGGAATCTAGTCGAGGGTACGAATTGCTATCAATTCCTAGTCTTCTTCCATCCCAGTTCTCCATAAGCAGTTGAGAGTGAGTCAAGGCAATATTAAATGCTAATTAATCAGATTCTGCCCCTAAATGCATTCCAGATAGAAATTAGGCAGAGAGCCTGGGTGTCAGTGGGTTAAAGCCTCTGCCTTTGGCTCAGGTCATGATCCCAGGGTCCTGGGATCGAGCCCTACATGGGGCTCTCTGCTCAGCGGGGAGCCTGCTTCCTTTCCTCTCTCTCTCTCCCTGCCTCTCTGCCTGCTTATGATCTACTGTCAGTCAAATAAATAAATAAAATCTTAAAAAAAAAAAAAAGAAATTAGGAATTCTGGGTCTGCTCATGCCTCTGGAAAGAATGCATCTAGACACCTCCTGGAAACAGAATCTGGGAGCTGACAAGCACATTCATTGGGACTGTGCAAAAAACTCATTTGCATAAATAAATTATCCATTCAGTCCATTCAAAATATGTGCACCTGCACACTGGTGGAATGTCAAGAAAGAAGCCCTCAGAATTATTTCTGAATAATTATCCCATATTTGGGGGAAGTCCAGATGAAATTTTCCTTCGTGTATCATGGCATGTCTATGATTTTTCTCCCCTCTCTCCCTCACCCCCATTCTTAGGAACTACATGTGAGTCCAGGGTTTGAAATTACTCAGTCTGTCTTCCTGGACAAGGACAGTGTACCACACAGTCATATTTTGAGACCTAGTTTCTTTTATGACAGTGCCCCAGGAAAGTTTTATGAGAATCTCGATTTAAGGTTTGAGGTTAACGGCTCCGGAATTCTGAGAACCAAAAAATATTGTGTAGGTGGGTGTACAGTAAAACTGAAATGAGGAACTCCTTCTCTACAAACTTAACCCAAAATCTATACTGTTGGTTCATCTGAAAACTTCTCTGTCAGTGGGCAGGGGGGCAGCCCTACTTTAAAAGGGACCAGCCACAGTCTATCCACTTCCTTACAGTGGAAAACATGGAAGCCATCGAGTTCTGTTGTGCTAGAAGGAAGGGGACACAGAGGGTGAGGGGCAGGAAAAACCTCTGACAAGGTGACTGTGTGAGAAAGTCACGGTCATCTTCCTGGGGAGGTTCTCAGTAACAGCAAATTCGGTGTTGATGGACTTTTTCCAAAGGACTTCAAGGTCTGTCCAAGGCTTACCGTCCTCAAACTCACCAGTTTGTGGGTCTCCACGTTGCTGTTGCAAAGCCACCAGAGCAGAAAGCCTCAGGGCCTCCAACGCCAGATCTCACAATTGTGTGGGGTTGAGGTGGAGGGGGGGTACCCTTGGCAAATGTCTGATTTTTGCTGATCTCTTTTCTTTCCAGCTTGGCAGGTCACCTTAACTTGGAAGCTGAATGCACAGCTACGGAAAATAGGCTGGTTAGGGGATGGGTCAATGCTCTGCAAGCCTTGGCTGGGGGTAAGATTCTTTGAACAACCAGGTAAGACAAGTCTAAGGATGTCACAACACCATGCCAGTGTGGATATAGTCAAGAGGCTTCCAGAGCCACCACGGATCACTACACGGCCCACAGCCTCACTGAGAGTGCGCCATTCCCCTAACCGCAGGCGTCATTCTCCAGGCTCCCAGCAGCCAGCGTTAGGTCTTAGGGCTGAGCTGCTAGGAAAAAGGGTGTAGCGAGACCAAGAAGGAAAGAGACAGCTGCGTGTTTTATCCTGATGCCCGCAGACAGACTGGGAAATGCCCCCACAAACTCACCCTGGTAATATTTCTTACCATTTTTGTCACAACTGTACGAGAGTTTCATGCCCACGCTCCCATTCTTCATGTCTGCCGCCTTCTCAAAAAGCCACTAGATCCTTCCCTCAGTCAGCACCCTTGCCACCTCTCCACTCCCTGGTTCCTCAGAGAGAAGTCTACCTTACAGAGGGTAGTAAGCGAGAGAGGACTTTCAGTGCAAATCATAATTTGTATGTTTTAACAGTTCTGTGTTTTTGACGTGAAGTCAAATTTAGTATAGCATAAAGGGGGTCCATGTAAGTCAATGTGAAAATTACGAAGTGAATAAATAGGGAAGTACACAGACATGGCAAAAATAGTGTTCAGAAAATATAAGATGAAAATTGGGAAAATAGTGGCTTCAAGACGCACAGTCCTAACTCCCTGAGGGCAAGCCACTTACCTGCCCTCCCCTACTTGGTCCCCACCGATGCCCGAAGTCCGTGGGCCCCCAGCTGCATCTCACTGGGCGCCTCCCAGGCGCGGTGGCCTCCCACCACTCCTGCGCATGCGTCACGAGCTCATCAGCTTCCAGCATGTCCCACCCCTTGCACCATCCCGTCCCCATCTTTGCCCGGTGGGACGCATCCCATTTCCTCCCTTCGGTCTCCTACAACTGCTTCATCGAGGTTGAAATCACCCAGAACAGTTCGTTTGTACGGACGGCCCCAACTTACCATGGTTGGGTCAAATAATTTTTCAACTTCGTGGTGGGACAAAAGCAATCCACGTTCCATAGGAACCATACTTCAGATTCTGAATTCGGATGTTTTCCCCGGTTAATGATACGTGGTCCAATCCTGTCTCGTGATGCTGGGTGGGGCAGCCACCCCATCAGCCCCATGACCCCAGGAGTCCACAACCAATACACCCCAAACACTCGTGTGCCCACCCAACAATTCTGTCTCTCACTCCCAGTATGGTAATCAAGAAATTACATGAAATATTCCAGGCTTTATTATAAAATAGGCTTTGTGTTAGAGGATATTACCCGACGTGGGCCAACGTAAGTGCTCGGAGAACACTGAAGGTGGCTAGGCTAAGTTAGGAGATTTGGTAGGTCAGGCTTACGAAGCGCATTACGGACTCCATCGTTTTTCAATTTACATGGGTTTATCAGGATGTAATCCCACCGTGCATCAAAGAAGAGCTGTACTTGGGAACCACTCAACAGCCAACAGTGAGCTAAAGTTTATTGAGGTTCTCCCATGTGCCAAGTTCTGGGCTGGCAATGGGGATGCAGCCGTAGGAGGAGGGAAAAAGGTACAGCTCCTGCCATCACAGAATGTAGAATCTGATGAAGCAAGATGTCAGCACGTTCCCTATTCTGTTCTGTGGGGTCACTTTGGGGTTCTGCTTTCCCCCTCCCCCAGCCAGCCTGCCTTACGCAGACAGACAGGGTTTTCACTGTCCTATCCCCAGAAAGACTGAACCTGACTCCCTCTCGAGCAGCGGGACTTTGAATTGGCCGTTCCCAGAGGTTGAAACTCCAGACCTGGGGGTCAGTGTTCTAGAAGCAGTGATATAAACCCCACACCCTGTGGATGTGTGGTGGTTTAGAAACTGTTCCCTCTGTGTATCTTCTTAGAGCCTCCCAACATCCTGGGGCATGTGACACACCCAAGATAGTTGAATTGATGACCCTATGGGGGTCTTGAGCCTCTCTGTGCAAAGTTCTTTCGCAACTGCTGAAAAGGAGGACCTCCCCCCCAAGAATCCTATCAGGAGGAGGAAAAGCCCTGGACATCTTTCCAGAAACAGTGTGAAGTTGCTCCTCCTGTTCTCTCCCTGCATCTCCTCTGTCTCACCCCCATCTCTTTTCCAGAACCACAGCCAAGCCTTGGCAGGGAGGCTGCAGATAGAGTAACCCACTCATCCCAGATTTCCCCCCGGGTTTAGCAGGAAACCCTGTGAGCCCAGGAAAGCCTAGCTGAATGTCGCACAGACATTCTGCTTTTCTCTAACAGCTGTGTGACCTTGGGCAGTTACTCACCATCTCTGAGTCTCTATTTTCTCAGCTGCAAATGGAGATACCACCCCCAGAGCTGCCACAGGAATTAAAGAGGTGATGTAAGAGGTCTAGACAGCCACCAGTGCACCATAAAGTGCTGCCATGAATACCTTTGCAGGTGGACTGGGAGCTGTGTAAAAAGGGATCGCTGCAGTTCAATCAAAGGACCTATGAGCCAGTGTGCCAGGGACCTTGTGGCCAAAACAGATAGCATCTCACCAGGGTCCCTGATTGAGCAGGAAAAAAGAGACTTGCTGGCAAAGCACTGTAAACCAAACCCACAATCCACTCCACACTGCCTTATTCTTTTTCTTAAGCACTTATTACGTGCCAGATACGAAACACTTTATTTCCACGTGATTTCTCACTTAATCCTCAAGGTAGCGTTATAATCCCCTATGTTAAGGATGAGGAAGCTGGAGCTGAGAGATATTTAGTAGCTGGCCCAAGGTCACACTGCTGGAAAGGACAGACAGAAACCAAGCCTGTTGGACCTTGGAACCTAGATCCCTCGCCGCCACCTGCCCGTATATAGGAAGCATCCTCTTGCTGTGCATCAGCAGGAGTGGACACTTGATCTCCACCAGCACCGAGAAGGAAACAGGGCACCGAGCAATCTCATCAGCCTTGGAGAGAAGGGGAGGTGGTAGCAGGTGAGCCCTTGCTTGTTGGGGGATGGCTTGCCCTAAACCCTGCTGGGCTTCCTAGAACCCTGAATAAATATTTCCATAATCTCATTACGTTGCTCCTGGCTTCAGACTGAGAAGAGAACATAGGACCAACTCACACCAATGAAAGCCAGATTGAATGGGTTGTTTTTCAGTCCTCAGTGGTCTAATACAGAGACGCATTCCTGAAGACTGTCCATCACAGGGGAAAGGTTTCCTGACTTAGAAACAGATAGGGTGTTTTTTTTTTTTTCCTGAAAGATTTATTCATTTATTTGAGAGAGAGCGAGAGAGCGAGAGAGCGAGCGCATGTGAGAGCATGGGGAATAGCCCCAGGAGAGGGGGAGAAGCAGATTCCCTGCTGAGCGTGGAACCTGACCCAGGGTGCGGTCTCAGGACCCAGAGATCATGACCTAAGCCAAAACCAAGAGTCAGACCCTTAACCCACTGTGCCAACCAGGCACTCCAGAAACAGACAGTTTTCATCCTAACTCTACCACTTAGTAACTATGCCACCTGGGACAACTTGAGTCTCAGTTTTCCCATCTGCAGAGTGGGTGTGAACTTTGCCCTTGGATTATCAGCAATAACATCATCCCTCATGGAGAATTCACACTATGTGAAGCACGATACTGGCATCTTAGCCTCAACTCCTCCCAAAAACGCTTTGAGGCAGTCACTGTTTTTTTTGTTTTGTTTTGTTTTGTTGTTTTTTTTGACAGAGAGAAATCACATGTAGATGGAGAGGCAGGCAGAGAGAGAGAGAAGCAGGCTCCCTGCTGAGCAGAGAGCCCGATGCGGGACTCGATCCCAGGACCCTGAGATCATGACCTGAGCCGAAGGCAGTGGCTTAACCCACTGAGCCACCCAGGCGCCCTGTTTTGTTTTGTTTTTAATTTATTTTTTATTTATTTTCAGCATAGCAGTATTCATTATTTTTTCATCACACCCAGTGCCCCATGCAGTCACTGTTTTAATCTCCGTTTACAGTTGAGGAAATCGGGGCTCAGAGGATTTAGGAAATGGAGCCAAAGTCAACATGGAGTAAACGAACCAGCCTGGGTCTGAAAGCCAGGCCATCCAAGACCCTTGCCCTCTCTCCTGCTTTCCCTCCTTACCCCCACATCCTATCTCTTGTAGCATGTACCTACCCCATGGCTTTCCATGAAGTGACCCATGTGAACGTGCCCCACTCACAGGCCCCCTGTAGTCACGTCCTTCTTCCCCAAGTTCTCAGCCCTGCCTCCTGACAAGTGCCGAGAGAGAAGAGAGGGGTTCGCCACTGGAGCACCCTTGCCGTGGGAGCACCTCGCTCTTTCCCAACTGCATCACCCTCCCCAGTGGCAGTGAGGCACTGACTCCTCAGTCCCGGTAGGTACATCTGAGCCCGGGAGTGACAGGAATCCCAAAGGACCTGCATCTCAGGGATGAGCTCCTGCCTGTAGAGGAAGGCCAGGCAGCAGCCTGTGGCAGAACTAATTTGCTAATTACAGTCAGGAGAGGCACCATGAAGGCCAAGGGCTCTACCTGGCCATTATAGACCCCATTGGAATTTTAAAAGTAAATCCTCCCCCATCCTGACCAGTACACCACACAACCCACTTGCCTCTCTTCCCCTGGAAGTTGGTGCCAAAGAATCCAATGCCAACCACCCCTCCCCACCCCCCCCCCACAACTTCATCCAATATTCTCAGAAAGTGTGGGAGGATGGCTGGGATCGCACTGTTGGGAGTGTGACAGAATTGTCAAATACGCAAAAAACAGCCATGTGGTTGAAAAACGGAAGTCGTGGTTCTTCGTGCGGCCCTACCACCAGGCAGAAATAGATCCTTTTTCAAAATAGAAAATGAAAACCTGCCGCTATCATATCGGGCAATCTGGGACAGCATCCCCCACCCCGCCGAGTGAGCCCCGCCACACCGCAATAGAGGCTCTACCAGGCATTTTGGTTGTTAAGTCTGACAGACGTAAGTTTGGTTCCGGAGCTGTTATTTTCAGCTGTGTGATGTTGACCAAGTGACTTGACCTCTCTGAGCTTCTGCCTCCTCATCTGTTAGATGCGGACTGTAACAGTACTAACTGTGTTGGGTCACTAAGGGGATTACCTTAGATAACCTATGTAAAGAGCTACTTTGTCAGTTATTTTCTGCATTATTTCTATAATGCTGAATTCTGCCTCCTTATTCCCCGTACTTAGCCATCCATCTTCCACAACTGCCATTGGTCACTGTCTCCCCATAGACCACTGGGCTTGACTCCCTGCCTGAGTTGGGCGACTTTTAAAATGGAGCCAGTTGAACTGGTCATCAACCCAGGTCTCGGGTTGCTGAGTCTCTGGTTATCCCAGACATGCCAGCCATGGGGCCTCTGCTGTCGGTAATCCAGTCCTGGAAATTTCCAGTGGCCCCTTGTTTTAGGTTTCACAGACTAAAAAGACTCCCCGTTCTCCCCCTGCCCCCACTCTCCTGCCCCTCCCCTCACTGTGAGTGCTCACTCCCAAAGGTCATGGGCTCTTTCCATGGAAATGTAATTTGGTTACCTGGTGTTTTGCATTTTGTGACACCCCAGGCCTGGATGTGACCAGGACACGTGACCAGCACAGCTTGACAAAGTGACACTTTTCAAAAATTAACACCTCAGCCTCCACATCTTCCTCTTCTAACTACCATCCCACTGAGCACAACGGAGATCTGTAAGTCAGAACTTTCTAGAATAACAGAAACCATCCTGACCAGATACTAAGTGCCAAGTACTTCAAGTAGATTACCCTTTGCTTCTAGACTTTCTGTTTGGAAATGGAGATACTCCATTTAGCCCTAAAAGCAAGCCTTCCAGATAAGCTCAGGCCTGGTGCCTATCATTTTATTGGGTGACCTGTTGTCGCATGCACTTGTCCACAGCTGTCATATAACACTCCAGCAGAGGAGCTAGGAATACTGCTGGCCAGTGGCCCCAGGACCAGTGCAGGGAGCAGGAAGATTTCATTGCTTTAAAACCCCCAACAGAACGGGCAGCACCCAGCGTTGGTTCAAGCAGGGGGAAGCAGGAACACTGTGGGAGTGTATTTTTGTGCAATCTTTATAGAGAAAACTTTGGGGGAATCTATCAAAATTATAATGCTTACATCCTTGGACTCAGCAATCCCATTACTTAGAATTTCTCCTGTAGAGATATGTACATAAGGCCACAGAAATATATGATGAAAAATCGAAAATAACATTAGTGCTCATCGGTAGGATACTTAAATAAACTATGGTCCCTTTACACCATGAAGTCCTGTTAGGAAGACAGAGCTATATGCTATGACCTGAAACAGTGCAAAAACAAAGCCTAAGCATAGAGCTTAAAATATGATGCATTCTTTTTGTTTAAACACATGTATTTTTATCATTGGGTGAATATGTGACAAATGCAGGAACAGTGGCTCCTGCAGGAGTGGGATTGGGGAAAAGTTCACATTCGTCTTTGTTTAGATTTTGTGACAGGTGTATTTATGTCTACATGACAAAAATATCCCAACACAATGGATCTCAGCTTTTCTCCCCACCATCCCTCTGGTAGATTCTTCTAGCAAAGAATGCATAATCACGCCCAAATAAACACTTCCTCAGTGCTTTGCAGTTTACCAAGCACTTTCATGAACAGAATCTCCTTGGAATCTCACACTATCCCATCTGATTATCCCCATCTTTCCTAGACAGGCTTCTAGAGGAGAAGAGGTTCAGCGGCGTGGGAAACAGCTAGTAGTGGGTAAAGCCAGGGCGAGAAGCCCAGGTTGTCCTCCTCCAAGAGTGGCACCTTCCCAGCCCTCCCAGCCGAGACCTGCAATACTCCTTCCCTGGCCCAGATCAGATGATGCTGGCCTCCCACCTTCTCTAGCACAGGGCGAAAACCAGAGTACCTTGGCATTGCTAACAAAGCTGAGGGGGATGGTGTTGGGGCTGGGGGAGGGGAAAAGCAGTAGGGGAGAGATTAAAAAGGTTTGAGAAGGACAAGATGCTTGGCATCCTGTTTAATTATCCTGTTTAATAATTCCATCAGCAAACCAGGTAAGCACACCCCAACATGTGCCTCCATCCCAGGATGGCTCCGTTGTTTGGGAATGAGTCATTTATCCCCACCTTGCTCGAAGCTGAATGGAGGCAGGCCTAAACCCCAGTGTGGTGGTGGGAGCACTTCCATCCTAGGTATGCCGCATGAACTGCTGCTCAAGACACCCACAAGGGTTTGTCCTCAGAGCGACCATAGGAGTAGAGATCTCAGAGGCCTTTCTATAACAAGCACCTAGTTGTTTCACATGCTTCAGTGGCCCCATGCCCTTTGGAATAAAGTCCAGCCTCCCCAGCATAATTTGTAAGACCTCTTGTGATCTGCCATCCCCTTCTAAGCCACATCTCCAGGCACTTTCCCCCGACATTCTGTGCATTGACGTCACTCAGTACCCTCAATGGGCAGGCCTCCCTCCCCTGCTCTTCCCTGCTCTGTCTTCCCTCCTTCCCAGACTATTCCATAATCTGTACCATCTGCCCAGAGCATTTTGACTCCCCCTTCTGCTGGCTAACTGATCTGCATGCTTCAGACTCTGCCTTCCTCTGGGGAGAGTTCCAGATAGGCCTCCCCTGCCAACATCCCCAACAACCCACTTACTGAGTGGGTGCCCCCATTCTCCCCGAGTCTTTGTCTCTCAAGCACTTGCCACACTGCATTTGTAATGACTTATTTGCTTGTGTCTCTCCCCGCTGGACTAGCACCGCGTGGCTGATGTGTTATAGGAATCCCTAACTATATAATTAATGAATGAAGAATGGCATGGTATGGCTGTCACCCCATGGTAGATGACAGGTACCTGTCTTTAGCAGTGGAACTTGGCCTTGGCAGCCCTGGCAGGCATCACCTAGATCCTGCTGCCTTGATGCATACGGCCAGCTCCTCTCTGCCATTGTCTAGGAGGTATTAAGTCTTAAATGACAAGGTCTATTATGAAGGGCAGCAACAGTCGGGAGGTGTGTTGTGAGAAATTTCTGGTAGGTTCCAACCACAATTCTTTGGAAGTAAAAATAGAACACCCTCATGTTTACAAGGTGGTAATAGAACCTGATGGCTGTGACCAGGCTCAGGAGGTCAAGAGTCCATTCCCCTGCCTCCAGGCAAGACTGGTTCAATCACAGACAGATGGGAGCTTCCTTATATTATTAATAGGAGATTATTATTATTATTATTAGCTGTATAATAATGGCTCCATTAAAAATAAGCATTCACAGGGAAAATGGTGTCATAACCTCCCAGTAGTCATTGGACCATGGAACCAACATGGCTTCAACTGTGTGAGGTCTGACTATATCCGTGATGTTAACAGGATGGCCCAATGCCAGGGAAAGGGAAGCAAGTGGGTTCTCCTTAAGAGGGCAAAGAAAATGTTCTAGAGTCAGGTCCTAGGGACACAAAGTCATCAGTGTCACTATCAGCGATCTCCCCCACCATTTACAAACACCTCAGCCCTTCCCCCACGCACAGGGCTTTATGGCGCCTGAAGTCCTCTTCCATCCATGATCTCATCGGGTCCCCATAAAACCAGGATGGTGCGTGCGGCGTCGGACTAGGAAGAAGCTCAGGCCGTGGCAGGCTTTGGGTTGGTTTCCCAGAGGTCCCAGTCCTAAATAGGTGGCTGGGCTAGGATCAAGGAACCAGGACATTTAGTTGCTAGTCTGACATCATCCACACTTTGACATTCTGCTTCTCCATCCAGGAAGAAGTGAGGGATGGGACCACCCAGCCCACATGGTCCGCAGTCCAAGTTTTCAGTAAATACATGAGTTTTCGGTAAATACAGTTAATACATGAGTAAATACACTGACTATGTTCTAGGCACTGTTCCAGACTCTAGGACTAGAGCAGGGACTAAAACCGATTAAGAAGGGGAAAAAAAAAAACGATTAAGAAGGATAGGAGAGGAAGAAGAAGGAGAAGAAGGAGGAGGAGGAGGAGAAAAAGGAGAAGAAGAAGAAAGAAAAATGAAGAAAGACAAAGAAACCCAGGTCTCCTGGAGCTTATATTCTGGTGCTGCAGTTTTTATAAGTAGCTATAAATGACGTGATTTTAGATGACACATGGGCCTGGAATTGAACAATATTGAATTACCTGGTGAGAAAGGTGTGCCCTCTCCAATTGTCTCTCGATCCTTTCCAGACTTTGAAGGAGGCCTCAGTCTGCGGATACCCCTTTCAAGGAAAAGGGAGCAGCTGCAGGAACCCACGAGAAGTTAATTCCGTCTGTGGGTTCTCATCCCGCTTATTAACGGTTAACGCGTGTGGGGGGCAAGTGATGCTAATTTTCCATGAAAGGTGGTGATACGGCCACTCTTAAAGGTAAATTCTCTGATCAGTACATCATTTTTGAAGAAGCACCTGAGAGGCGGCCAGGACAGGTGGTCAGTGGCCGGGGCAGAGCCCTGGGCGTCGGGGAAGCTGAAAGCAGACAGCGCCACGCGCGTGGCCAGGAGCCCTGCTGCTTCCCAAGAGCCACACGCGCTCCTGGCCCCGGGCTCCTGGCCTATGAGGATCCAGTATCGCGAGAGCTCCGAGGTTCATGACTTGGGGCCCTCCTGAAAGCTGCACCTGCCACCGCGGTCCCCTGCCAGCCCTGCCGCCACCGCTGGCTCGCGCCACGCAGTCTCCGGGAGAGAGGCCACGGGAGCCGGGCCTGGAGCCCGACAGCAAACACCGCGACCTTCCCGCCACCGCCAGCGACGCCGGCAATTTATCTCCCTTATCTCAATCTCCACACTTTCACTGAGGACAAGGGTCCCTCGCGGGAAGCTTCTAGAAGGTAATCGGCCTTCGTTCTTAGAAGCCAAGGGCTCTTCTCCTACTCAGCCGGTGGAAGAACTGGGGCCAGCCTCTGGGGAACCTGGCTTTCTCCCAGGGGAAGGGGTTGGGGGGAGGATGGGTCCCGCGCAGGCTCCATATCAGGAGCTCCTGGGGAGCGCGACCGCACCATGAAGGCACCTTAGGGCTCCACACAGACTCCCCGAGCCAGAGTCGCCCAAGGGGGGGCCTGGCAAGCAGCATTCTGTGCTCTTCCCAGAGCTGGCCTTTCAGCTGGGTGGTGTGGCTGAGGGAGGACCCACAGTTATCTTCACAAGTTAGTAAGTGGAGAGGTTTACTGATGTGGGCTTTGGAGTTGAGCAAAGCTCTTTTCAAATCCTGCAAGCAGCACAAGGCAGGGGCTGAGCGGCCTCAGGCAAGCCGCTCAACCTCTCTGAACCACAGCGTCTGGGCTGTGAAAGGGGGGTAGCAGGGGCTCCTGTGCGTCCTCGGATTGTTTGAAGGATTCCACGAGGTATGAAAAGGGCATTGCTCAGTGACTGGCTTCAAGAAGGAACTACCGAAATACTGGCCAGTATTTTTTTTTTTTAAGATTTTATTTATTTATTTAAGAGAGAGAAAGAGTGAGTAAAAGAGCGCACAGCGGTGGGGTGGGAGAGGCAGAGGCAGAGAGAGAAGCAGACTCCCTGCTCAGCGGGGAGCCTGATGGGGGGCTCGATCCCAGGACGCAGATGCTTAACTGACTAAGCCCCCCAGGTGCCCCAGTACGGGCCAGTATTAACACAGGGTTGGGTTTCTATCTTGGTAACCAAAAGGGAGTCACAGCGGTTTGCCAAGAGGACAAGGGCGGAAGAGGAAGAAGTGTGGGAAGGAGGTAGGGGGAGAGCCCAAACCACTGCTGCGGTCCAGACTCTTCTGCTCCTTCCCTTCCCGCGCTGTAAGGTTCCCAAAGCCGGAGGCTGGGATTCTCTGTCCCTCCTCACTTCTCTGCCTACAGTGATGTGTGCCCAACATTACCCAGTGACCCACAGACGTGAGGCAGCCTCTCCTGGAGAAAAATACACTGAGGGATCGAGGAGCATGGAGGGGGACACCTAGGACCCCATGTCATGGATGGGAGGCTTGGGGCAGCCTGCCTCTTCCCCGACAGAGGAGGCCCTCCTGGGTCTCTTACACTGAAGTACTTTTTTCTTCACTTGGAAATTGAGGGACAAACAGAAAGCCCATGCTGGGGATCAGCACCTCTTTCTTCATTCCCTCCCTCCTGCAGCACATGGCCTGCTGGCTAGCCTGCCCTGTGCATCGAAAATTCAGTACAAGGTTGGGAGCCTTCTGGTTCCCCTGCCTCGTTTTGTACAACCTGGAACCCAGAAGGTGAAATGACTCAGCCTTGGTCTTGCCACCAGCCAGCACACTGGGGGTGCCAGATGTGGATCCAAGCCCTGGCCACGCCCCCCCACCCCCCACACACTGTGCACATAAGAGGCACAAGCAACAGCTCCACAAGGACATTTGGTTCTCAGACGCCATCAGTCACCTGGCACAACGTCCAGAGCTCAGGAACTACTCACTGGTAAATGGCCCATTGAACAAATGGGGGAATGAGTGAACGGCTGGGGAACCAAATCTACTACAGGGAGAAAAGTGTGGGATGTGGTGGGGGCCACGCTTCACCAGCTGCAGCATGTACGGGACTCACCTGCCGAACATGCAAGAAAGGCAGATGCTGACTTCTGCAGTCCTGGTGGGCTTCTGGGTGATGCCGACACGGCCAGCCCCGGACCGTAACCTGAACATCATATAGCCAGATTGCCTGGGCTCGAAGCCCAGCTCTTCTTCTCACCAGCCGTGTAGGCTTGAGCCACTTACTGTGCCTTGGTTTTCTTGCCTATAAAGGGGCGAGACGTGGTACTAGTGCCTGCTTTGCAGAGTCACTGGAGGCGGGAGGTGATGAGTTAGCACATGTTAATCACTTTGCTCTGTGCCTGGCACATATAAGACATCAGAAACTATGGACTGTCATCAGAAAGTAGAGGAGAGCCTTTCTTATCATAAGGCCATCGCCCTGCTTTCTGTCCCAGACACCCACCCCAGACGAGTCAACACATTCTTCTTGGACATCCAGCTAGTCTTGGGCCAAGAAGGATAAGCCAGCATCGCCCACGGAACGGTCCCGCGGCCCAGGGCACCATGCGCCCCTCCCCCTTCACCCCCTATGGCTGTGGCTGGCGTGAGTTGAGCAGAGGACAGTGCCCCAGCAGGCAGAGAGCAGAGCTCCCCCTTGGAGGGCTGAGGTCCCAGCTGGCAGTCGTTTCCATCTGTTTTCTCTAAAAGCCTCTCCAAGCTTTCAGGAGGCAGAACATTTTTATCTCCAAGATCCTGAAGAGCTGGAAGGTAATAAAGATCTATGCGGTAGCTCTATAGAACCCTGCAGATAGCGTCAAAAAGAAGGCGGGCGTGCTTATCAGGGGTGTTCTCAGAAGGCATAAATTCAGAGTCCTTGGGGTCATCGGGTCAGCAAGGGCTTGGGAAAAACTAGAGACCAGGTACCCAGAGGTTGGTTCCTCTTTCTCTGGCTGGGGGATTCTTTATCTCTACTCCTGGCACACCCCCGCCCAGCTTTCCTGTCCCCCAGCAAGTCACCTCCCATCCACATCATGCCCACAGAGACACGATTGGCTCCCAACAGCCTGAGTGAAAGTGTGGACTTTTGTTTTCCCCCGGAATCCAAGTCTTTGGCTGAAGGAGAAACACTCCACTAAGAACATTTTCTACGTCAGCCACGGGGAAGGGGCAGTTGGAAGGAAAGTGATGTGGTTTTGAGGTAGGGAAGCCCTGAGTTTGAATCAGGCTCCAGCATTTGCCAGCTGTGTGTCCTTGGGCAGGACACCAAGCTCCTCGTCGGTCAAGTGGGGCTAGTTCCTCCTGTGCAGAGAGGCTGTGGGATTCGAGGTAACATACAGGAAGTGCCAAGGAGCATGCCGGCCAGTGGCACCCCCGTTAATGACCGTTGATATGACCTCCCCAGCTCGGGCTGACCCTGCCCTCCTAGATCCCCGCCTGGCATCCATCCTGCTCTTTTAGCAGGTGGACGGCTGGAAGTCCTTCTTTTCGTGTCTGTTCCTTTCTTCTCCATTTCTCACTGTGACCTCAACGGGGGCAGGGACCCTGTCTGATTGATCTTGGATCTCTGTGTCTTGTGCGAGACTGGCATAATAAATGGGCCAATCTGAATTCCAGACCCTGAACTTCAAGATAAAGAGAGCCCTCCCTGGCTCCCTGCCCACATTTGTCCTCGGGGCTGAGGCTTGGCTGAAGGGAGAGGGTCCAGTGAGGTAGGGGCAGCGGCTGCTCTCCTGGCCTGCCATTTCTCCCCCATGAAGCACCTTGGTTTGATCTCCGCTCCTCTGGGAGGCCAGGTCCCGGCGTGTGCAGGCAGGGAAGCTCTCAGCTCTGGGTTGGGCATTTCTCCATTGTTTCATTCTCTCTTATCTCCAGCTAGTTAGAGATTAACTGCTGTTTGAAGGTTTCCCAGCCTCCAGAGCTCCCAGGGAGCACAGGTGGCCACTGGGTTGGAGCAAGAGAGCCTGACTCAGAGCCTAGCTCTCCCTGCGAGAGACAGGGAGGACCCAGAGGTGCAGCCCCTGGGTCATGGGCCCACTGGAGCAAAGCCAAGAGGTTTGATGCTGCACTAACAGGGGTTGCTGGGAAGGGCACCTGGGAGGTGTGTCTGCAGGTGCTCTGTGTGTGTGTGTGTGTGTGTGTGTGTGTGTGTGTTTGGGGGAAAGGTGGATGACAACCAGGACCCAGGAAAGAGCGACCTGACTTTCTCTCACCATCCGCCATCCTTGCCTTTGCCCACCCCCTGGAGCTTTCAGTATAAACCTTGACTCTGGGGCTTCTATCAGAAAGGAGATACGTTTGCAGACATCCCCAAAGTTTGGAGCATACCACTTTCCCCTCCTTTTTAGCCAGCCCCATCTCAGATGACCCACGAGGGAGACCAGATCGCCCTTGCGATTTGGATGAGCACTGTCCAGAACTTTCCAGAAGACATAAAGACCATTTCCTTTCCAGAATGTGGGTCTCGCCTCCGCCTTTCCCTTTCTTTAATGCCAGGACTTTTGAGTTGAGGTTGTACCTCCATAAAGGGACTTTCAGGGAGATCTAGGAGGCCCTAAGACACACAGTAAGCAGAATGATTGGGAGTACACGTGTAAGCACATTTTTCTAGGAAAGGGCTTCTATACTCAGCCCAAGGGATGTGAATCAGACCTTATCACATCTCACCCTAAAACCCTTTACTCACTTCCTGTTTGCTCCATCGTTTTTATTGCAAGTGGGGGCAAACCCTTCCCCTGACGTAAGGGGACCCCGCCTGTGAACCCCGGGATCACGAAGCTCAGGCCCCACCGGCTCCCTCTCTGCCCGGACCCCTGGCCTTCGCCCTTGCGGTTCCCTCTCTCTGCCTCCAGCTCCTCTCCAGCTCTTCTCACGGCAGCCCCTTCTCAGAGTTCAGGTTCAGGGCCAGTATCTCACCTTCAGAGAGGCGTGTCCTAACTGCTCTCACCGAGTCAGCTTCATCCCCACCCCACCCCCAGTTCCCCACAGCCCCCCACCATGTCTCCAGAGCACAGACTAGGTCTTGCTTCGTTTGTTTGTTGAAGGTATAGACTATAACCTCCCCAAAGACAGGACCCTGTGACTGTCACTGCTGTAACTCCAACGGCTGGCAGAGCACCTAGCGTTCAAAACGTGTGTAGACTGACCAAATGGACATGAAGCTGTCCTCAAGTCCTCAGAGCAGTTGGTGGTAAACCCCCAAATTTAACAACTATGGCTCTAAATCAGAAATCAGCAAATAACAGCCTTTGAGGCAAATTAAGTCTATGTGCGGTCTGTTTTTGGACAACCTGCAAGCTGAGAATTTTTTTATGTTTATGTTTTGTGTTTTCTTATGGGAGAAGAAAACCAAAAGAATAATAATATTTAGGAACACATGAAATATATATGGAATGCACATTGCATTGTCCATGACTGAGGTCATATTGGAACAAAGCCACAGTCACCCACTGACGTTTTCTCGGGGGTGTGTCTATGGTGGTGACAGACTGCATAGGCTGCAAAGCCTAAAGTATTTGTTGCCCAGGCCTTTACAGAAGAAGTTTGCCCACCCTACTCTAACTAATACTAAAAAGGGAGGAAGGGGTGGAATCCAACTGGATCCAAGAAGGAACGGAGGAAGGGAAAAGAATAAAAATAAAAGAGAGAAAGGAAAAGAGAAACAATAAGAAGAAGAGGGAGACAAGATTTTATTGAGCACCTGCTATGTGCCATGTACTGCATTTGGTGCTCTACCTACTTCATTTCTCAAGTCTAGACAAAAACTTCAAGTAGAGGCAAAATCTGTGATCAAGAAGCTTCCATCCCCAGATGCTGTGCTTCCTCTGAGTACCTGTGGCCTACTGACCATCTAGCCACCTCTCCTGCCATTAAGGGACACGGCTCTGACCCCTCCCCATAGCATTTTCTCTTTTAGACATTTCTCTCTGCAAAGATCAAAGCTTTCTTGTCCCTTTCCTCCCTTAAGTTCCTGCTCTGTGTGAAGTGACTACAGACATGAAGACAGGTTTTCTCTGTATTATTTCCCCCCCACCAAGCTATCCAGCATAACAAAGGCCACACAGTAGGAACTCAGTAAAGATCTACAAAGTGATTAAATTAGACAAGTAACAACACAGAGCCTTGGTTCTCTTAATCACCATTTCTTAGGACAGAGGACCCCAGTGAAGAGCATTTCCATAAAAATGACTAATGGCAACAGATTCTTCTTGATCATGCTACAACCCACCCATAGAGACCTAAGGGTTCTCAGCTCTCTCCCCCAACTTCCTGCCCTGGGCTACCCTTCTGTGGAGCTGCCCACCTCTCATCCCACAGCCCATGTCCCTTCTGCTTATCCTATCATGGTCTTGGGCTCTTGCCTGGTCCAGGGGAAAGCACATAGCTGAAGGAGGGCTAGTGAAGTTGGACAAGTGGCAAGAGAAAGAGAGCTCATATTTGGAAACTGCCCTTCCCCCATGGTCGTTCCAAGACAGGAGTGGGAAATCCAAGTGAGCAGGCTCAATAGAAACTAGTTCCACATGACGTCCCTGCATGATAAGAGGTGATACCACATCTATCTGGTTTTTCCTGTGAGGGTGATGACTCTGACTTTGGTGGCTGGTTTGGGAAAGGGAACAGGTTGCCTTATAAAAGAGATGGAAGACATAAACTCATGAGCACTAGTCTTGGGAAAGCCAGGAGGGAAGAGGAGGGCAAAGGGATGGGACCAATGATTTCAGAACTATGACTGATACATCAGGGAAGGCAACCAGGAGAGAGCTGTGGGGTGCAGCCTGGTTCCTTTGCTTCTGATGACACCATCGGCAGAAGGCTCTCCGCCTCCTTGTGCCTTCCCCGCATCTCTTAGAATGGCTTCCAGCAGCAACTACCAATAACTCCTGGGAGAATCCAAGATTGGAAGTGAGGCAACTCTGGGTCACAAAGTCCCTCTTTTCAGACAGCAGGAAGGACCCAAGGAAGAGAACCAGATGGCAGCAGCAGAGAAATCCGTGGAAATCATAGCAGAGGAAAGTTGGATTGGGTAGATTGCCTTGATTTGCAGATGTGATCCATCATTTCTCCGGTAGAGGCAGCCCTTTCTAAGGGTTGCCCCAGCCGCACTTTCAGTCTGCAACTCCCACTGTCTCCTCCAGGGGGCGTGGCTCTTTTTGCACAAACGAAATTGAGAAAGAAAAGCCAAGTGTCTGTATAACTTATGGTCTTTTTTCAAAAGATTTTATTTATTTATTTGAGAGAGGGAGAGAGAGAGAGAGAGAGAGAAAAAGAGCACAGAGGCAGAGGGAGAGGGAGAAGCAGACTCACCGCTGAGCAGAGAGCCCGCAAAGTCGTGAACGCACATCCAGGTACGAGCCCCAGGACACTTCAGCGCCTGCTCGCAAGGTGACAGTACCCAGAGAGTCATCACGTCACTGTTAGTAAAATGAACAACTGGGGAAAGGACTTCAGTAGGAGAACAGATACATACGTTGATAAATAAATCCACGGCTTCCCCATTTGTTGCTTTATTCACTTTTTTTCCGTTCAGCACTTTTCCTTCTCTTGTTAATAGGTGTAAGAATCACTTGGGAGGCTTGTTTAAAGGGCAGAATTTCTGCCCCCATCCTCAGAGTCTGAGTCTTCGGTCTGGGAAGGTGTCGAAGGCAGTGTGGGGAGGCGGATGGAGGAGGGGCTTGGGAGGGCAGCACCTGACGCCAACACATGTGGTCTTCGAGTCACATTGTATCTGACCCTTCATCTTGAGGTTCCATCTCAAGCTGGATTACAAAACTCCACGGGCCACATGGGGCCCCTGCTTACTCATCATTTACTAGGCAAAGCGTCCTGATCACCTGGATCGGCAGGATCAGTGGAGAAGGGACTAGGGGAGGCAGGGAGGGGGATGCATTTCTCCTCCATGGAACCCAGTCCTCGCGTGTACAAGAGAGCCAAACTGGGGGACGGCTCCATTTGTTCTCGCTTCTGTGATTCTCTCCCTCCGTGGCCTTGTTGTCCCGTAAGTAAGCAGTTTTCCAAGGGACTGCACAGCCCTGCCTCTGTATCCAGCAGCCTCTATATTCGACAGCGCTCCCTTAAGCAGAACTCTCTGGGAATGAGCACTGCCAGCTCCTTCCATCCCTCCATGGTCCCTTCTCTAAATCCCAGCATGTTTTCACAAAAAGAGCGCTAAGTATATCTAGAGACCATTTCCCAACCCAATGGAGAGAATACGATTGTAATGGCTTGAAAAAGGCAACACATGCATGGCTGATACCGAAACTACAAGACCCAGAATATCTGATTCATTATTTGACTGCTGTTGAACTGGGTAGGGTTCAGACAAATGTTGGCCGAATTCCCTACACATACTTACTTCCCTGCCTCTGTGGACAAGGAAAACTAATATTGACTGAAGGTTCAAATAAAAACTTGATTCCATGCCACGTCTTTTCTCATGAATCTTGGTCTTTGTGGAGGTAATCTTTGAATCTTTGCCTTTGAGACTTTTTTAATTTCTGAATTTCGTCATTAAGTGAGGCTGAGGCACAGGATGGAGAGTGGGAGCTTTTTTAGCTCCGGGACAAATTCCACTCACGAAGATCTGTGGGTAGACCTATGTCCAGGCAAAAGATTAGAAGATATGCTTGTTCTGGCCCGTTTGCCCTCAGATCCATTACCCCTTTTCCTTCAGAGGCTCCCTCCCTTTCCACTCTCTGCCTCTTCCTTGTCTGATACTTGAGGCTGAAGGCTTTTCTGGGGCTCCCGGCTCCCCTGCCAGCCAGCTGCAGCCCAGAGGCAGCCAGTGAGGGTGCCAGCAAGAGACTGGAGGGAGGAAGCCAGGGTATTTCTTCCCTCGCCCTCTCTCCTGGGCATGGCTCCAGCAGCCACTTCCTTTCCAGCTCCCTCCAGACAAGCCCATCAGGGACTCTGGTAACACCACCTCCTCCCCTTCTCTCTCTATACTAGTGACTTTCTGCTTCGGTTAACCTTTCAGTTACCTTGCCATGCTGTTCGGCTTCACAGAGCTTCCAATACTGGTATGACCCATTGCCTGCATCAGAGTCCCTCTGTTGCCAACACTTGAGCTCCTTTCTGTTTTCTTGGTTAGATGCCAACTGCTACAGGAGATAATTAACCTCTCCTCTCAGCCCAGTCAATATTAGAGCTCTTTGTCTTCCATCCTCCTTGAGAAGCTTGTCCTTTTCAAAACTTGTTCATATTACCAAAACCCACAGCATCCCTGAGACGCAGACAGGGCAAGGATCACCACTTTATTTTACAAGAGAGGGAACACATCTTGAGATGCTAACGGGCTTACGCCAAGCCACACATCTAGTGAATTACAGAGCAAAGCCAGAACCCAGGTGTCTTGTGGGCTGGTGTTAATTTCCCTATGGCATTCGGCCTGCTCTATCTCTCCCCAACCCATTCTTTATGGGTCAAAATAAGGATTGATTTGGATCTCATTTGCCCTTGATGAAAAGGGGCTATGACTATGCAAATTGTACATCCAAAGGAGTTTGAGGGAGTATGCATTTCTGTTTTAGTCTTTAGGAAAATATCTTGCTTTTAAGTCAACCAGGCTTTGTCAGCCTTCTCTAAATCCCAGGGCAGTGTTTCCCAAAGTCAGAATTGCCTGGTGGGCAAGGTGGGGATGGGTGTCTGATAAAAACTCAGATTCCTGGATCCCACCCCACCTACTGAAACAGAAAATCTGAGGAATGGGACCCGGTAAGGTGTGTCCTTGACTAGCATTCCAGAGGATTCTTATGAAAAACAAATTTTGAGGGCCACTGTTCTATGAGCTAGAAAAAGGTTGTCATCGACCACAGAGAAGGAGAGGTCAGCAAGAAGATAAGAAGGCTGATCTGGGTGACAGCCCAGATGAAAGATAGGTAAAAGCCCAGGTTGTCAGGCTTCCATCCCAGTAAGAGGTGCCACTTAATGACAACCTTCCACGTGTCAGCCTTATTCTCAGACACTGCATATGCAGGACTCCATTTACTCTTCACAAGTAACTCTATAAACAATAGCTACTATCGTTCCCATTTTACACATAAGAAATCTAAGACTCAGAATTATTGTCCCTGGGTCATCTAGCTACAACCCAAATTCTAGTAAGTTCTGCTTAACTCCAAAGTTGCGCTCTTGTCTGTCCTTGTCACCCCCGCCCCCCACCCCAGAATGGAATCAACTCCCATCTCCAAATGATCATGGGAACAACGATATGCTAATCTGGTTCTGTGCGGGGCATCCTAACCCTGTTCTCTAGAGGGTATGGGTTTTCTTACCACTTGTTCCTGAGTGAGATGCCAATGTAGCTACAAAGAGGGGGGCAGGTGGATGATGTCCAACCCCGCCCTTCTAAACTGTCAAGTGATAGGAAAGGATCCTGGCAAGAGAGATTCCCACTGATCTCTTGATTGTCCTCCTCAATTTTCCCCAGATCTTCTCCCCTTCACTTGGCTCAGAAGTTTCTGGTTTTGCCCCAGACCAGTAGAAACCAATCAGAAAACCAGAAGCCACATATGTCTACATTAATCCATCCAGGGAGGCCTCAGGGAGAAGCAGCCCAACTGTTTTTCTTATCATAGATGTTGAAAAAATTAATAACATGAATGGGCAAGTGTGCAAGCACAGGGTGCTTGACATCTGGACGATCTTGCATCATCTGAGCCGCCTCTCCCTTTTTGTCTAAGACATTGCTCTCCATGGCTGTTCGTCATTCTGTTGACACTGCTGTTTGGATCAAATAGGCAGTGAACCCACCACACAGACACTGAGTGATACAGGGGCAGGGGTGGGGAGGTCATCAGACCAGGGTGATGATTTGAACGGTATATGGGAGGGTGCCCCCCAATGTCTTCAATGTTCTCTTTTTATCCTTCCCAACTGCTGTTGAACCCCACCCTGTGTCACTTAATTTTCTGTGCAAGTCTCAGTAGGCATTTGTCACCTATGTCAGGCTCTCTCACCTAATTGTAGAAGGCAGAAGCCTGTGTTCAAATTCCAAGTCAATCACTCACTAACTGTGTCTCCTCGGACATGTTAAATAACTTCTCGAAGCCTCAGCCCACCCATCAGTAACATGGAGACAATAATGACATATTAAATTTCCAGAACTGCTGGAGAAGAACTTTTTAAAAACTTTCACGTAAATCAATTATCACAGCACCTAGTTCAATAACTACTTCTTGAGGGCCTTCTGTGTGCCAGATGTAGCCATTTAAGGCCTGGCGATAATTATAGTCAACAAAAATATCTAGACCCTTCCCTCAGAGAGTTTATAAAATTGTGGTAGAGATGAATAATAAACAGCTACACTTAAAACCTTCTGTCCCTTAGTAAAAAATGCTATGAAGCAAATTAGAGCAGGGTGAGGGATAGAGAAAGGCAGAGGGGAGAGCAAATGTTGTTATTGATAAGGTGGTCAGAGGAGCGCTTTCTGCAGAAGCCACACTGGATAAGAGACTTGAATGAGGGGAGGGAATAAGACAGAAGGATATCTGGGGCAAGGGCATTCCAGACAGAAGGAAGATCAGGTACAAGGACACTGATGTGGGAGCAGGCTTTTTCATTCAGGGACCAGCACAGAGGCCAGTGTGGCTTAAACACAGTGAACCATGGGGAAGGCAGTAGGAGTTGAGGTTCGGGAAGAAGCCAAAGGAAAAAACTAAGTGAGATGTAGTAGGTAGGTAAGGATTTATGATGAAATTCATTCATGTATTCATAATAACTTCACATCTTGAGTGGAACTCTGCTTGATACTATAACAAAGACAAAGATAAACCAGAAAGAGAAATTTCTCTTTGATAGACCTTGAACCATTAGTTTAGTAAGGGATAAAAATACCTACGTAATGTGATAAGAAGATAATAGATGTCATGAATGAAATGTGGGTGAGGACTAAAGAAACCCAAAGGAGTTGGGATACCTGGGTGCTCAGTCGGTTAAGCCACTGCCTTTGGCTCAGGTCATGATCCCAGGGTCCTGGGATCGAGTTCCACATCAGGGGGTCCTTGCCCGGCAGGGAGCCTGCTTCTGTCTCTGCCTCTGCCTGCTTGTGCTCGCTCTCTTTCTCTCTCTCTCTGACAAATAAATAAATAATAAATGAAATCTTTTTTTAAAAAAAAAGAAAGAAAAGAAAAAAAGAAACCCAAAGGAGAGAGTCCTTGCCTTTCATGGCTACTCCTACCACCAGAAACTTGGAAAGCTTGAAGAAAGAGATCATATTTACATAAAGACTATAAAACAACTGTGCTTACCATGTTCAGAGAGATAAACACTGAATTTAGCATATTTCAGCAATCAACTGAAATTAAATAATTGTAACTCTGAGAAAAAGATCAAATAGAAATGCTAACATTAAAAAAAAATCCAATGATCAAAGTGAAAATTGCAACAGATGGGTTTAATAACAGATTCAATACAGAAGGAAAGAGAAATAGTGAACTGAAAGACAGGTCAGAAGAAATAACCTAGAATAAAGCACAGAAAGATAAGACAATGGAAAATACAAAGAGGAGCAGAATACAGTAAGCAGACTTAACATATTTTCTTCAGGAATATAGATTCTCAATATTCTCAATATAGAGAATAACTCTTCAGAAGAAGTTAGAAAAAGAACAGCAAAACAATCTCTCAAATATATAAAGGAAATAAAAAAGATAAGAAAAAAATTAATAAAACAAAAATAAAATAGTATTAAAGAGGTCAAAATTTGGATCTTTGAAATGACCAATAAATTGATAAACTTCTGCTAAGACAGATCCAGACAAAAAAGGGGAAAGGTACAAAATAATTAATGTCAATGTTGGGGGGAAAAAAAGTCATGACATATGTTGCAGACATTAACAAGATAATAAGGAAATATTATTAATAACTCTGTAGATAAATTTGAAAATTTAGATGAAATAGACAAATTGCTTGGAAAACATTACTTACCAAACCTAACAAAAAAAGAAATTTAAAAATCTGAATAATCCTATATTAAAATAATTGATTTTTTATTAAAAATAAATTTCTCACAAATAAAATATCTTTCATGGCAAATTTTATGAAATGTTTGAAGAAGATACAATGTTAACCTTAGACAAACTCTTCCAGAAAACAGAAAAAGTGAGAGCACTCCCCATTTTGTTGTGTGAGGTTGAAGTAATATTGACACCAAAACCCAACAAAAATGCATGGCAAAGAAAATTACAGGCCAATTTTCCTCCTGAACAGGAATAGGCAGAAAAGTCCCTCAACAGAATATTAACAAGCCAAAGCTAACAATATATAAAAAGGAAAATATGTCATGCTCAAATTTGACTAATTCCAGGATGCTGGTGTGACTGTTGCTTTATTATCAGAAAATCAATGTAATTTGCCGCCTCTTCAGATCAAGTTGTTTCAGAACTTAACAAACATGTTCTACATTGTATATGGACTTGCCAAGGTCCAAGACTAGCCAAGAGTTTCCTGAAGAAATACACGGGATCAGAGGAGTTACTCTGTCAGGCATTGAGTCTTACTAGAAGAGTAGAGTGATTGACAATGGTCTTCACTCAAGGACCTAGAGGAAGACAGATGTCACTAGTGTTTTCCAAGATCTGGGTAGCCTTCCCTTCCCAGCACATGGCAGAAAACACTTCATAGCTCCTCAGACATGAGTTTAATTTTCTGACTGGTTCTGCCAAATGCATTGTAGGAAGAAGTGAATGATGAGTAAAAATACCCGGTGAGTCAGTGAAAATCTCACGGGCAATCTCCAGTCTCTCTCCTCTGGATAGAGAGTGCTCCCAATGGTGTAGACACTTCATTCATGCAGGACAGTTGCCCTGACACAGCTCCCACATCACCAGTGACCTCTTAGTGAGGAATAAATAACTTAGTATGTGAAGCCATGAGATGTTGCGGTTACGTATTACCCCAAACAAAGCACAGTGCATCCTGTCTTGTCCAACATACAGACAGTCCAATGGGGCACAAAAGTGCTCAGATAGATAGCCACCCGTTTGTGGATAACTGATTTTTTAAAAAATTTTTTTAAAGATTTTACTTATTTATTTGACAGATGGGAGATCACAGGTAGGCAGAGAGGCAGGCAAGGGTGGATGGGGGAAGCAGGCTCCCTGCTGAGCTGAGAGCCTGATGCGGGGCTCTATCCAGGACCCTGGGATCATGACCTGAGCTGAAGGCAAAGGCTTAACCCACTGAACCACCCAGGTGCCCCTGGACAATTGATTTTTCAACAAGAAGTAAAATTGCAGAGTAGTAGGGGAAGAATGGTTTTGGTACAACTGGCTATCCATGGGGGTGGGGGATAGAACTTGTCCCTACTTCATGCCATACACAGAAATCAATTCTAGGTGGATTCAACTTTATTTGAAAGGCAACCCTGTACAAAACTATAAATTATCAAAATTTAGGAGAAAATACTGGATAATTTTTCATAACCCAGAAAAAGATTTTTTTCAATCATAAATAAAAACTGTTAGCTATAAAAGAAAAGATAAATTGTGTTCTATTAAATTTTATGAGAAAAAAAGGATTTTTTTTTTAAGGAAAAAGCAAAAGGGAATACCTAAATTTTAATAACAGCCAACCCTGGGTAATTACATTGTAGTCTGAATTTCTTTCCTTAATTTTGCTTATCTCTTTTTGCAAATAGTCTATGATGCATGTGGATCTCCTTTGTAATAAGAAATGTAAAAAAAATGAGAAGTTATTAGTTTTTGTTTGTGTGTTTATAATCTAGAAGAGACAATCCAAAAATTGAGGATATAAAATTAGAATTTTCCAGACATCATTCTTAATTGTTTGTTAACTCAAAACTCAGAGGAAACTCAAAGGAAAAAAATAAATTCCCAGTGATAGAATTTCAGGGAATGGGGCTGGTGGAGGGAGGTGAGTGTCGATGGTCTTTGCAGCCTTCCTGATGGCTCTTTTCTGCATAGTTACTAACTTCATCAAGATAGCCTAAGGCCACCTTTGAAAAGCCTCTCTGTTGTCCATTTGCAGTCCTTATTTTCAGAGTGAGGTGCCCTTGGCAGGTCTCCTCCTCTCTCCCTCTTCCATTTCTGGTCTCCCTTCTCTGATAGGCAATGTGTTTTGACCTGCATGTCCTTCATGGAGGTTATCAGACCCAGAGATGTGAGGCCAGTAGCCCTGCCCGGGGGGTGGCTATTCATCAGGCCAGTGACGGATGCTAGAGCCTCCCACTTCCTTTGGTCTCGCCACTCCAGGCCCTTTGTAAAATCTTTACTAGATACACACTTGACTCTGAGCAACCTGAATATAAAGACCTTTTAAGATCTAAAGCGCTTATAAGGATACTTATTTTTATTCTTCCTTTTTATAGTTTTATTGGCTCTTATTTATTCATTGAACATTTACTGGGCACAGGTAGTAAACTTATCAGAGACCTTGGCTCCTAAAGCCCTGAGAATTCACAACCTAAATTCTGGCAAAACTTGGAATGGGGACGTGGCGGACGAGGGTCATCCCTGAAACCAGTGAGCCATCAACAGGCAGAAATGTCTAGGCACTCTGGGTCAATGGGGTTTATGTGGGTTCAGACATTCTAGAGTCCCTCACTGTGGTCATAAAGAAGAATCTGGAATCAGGGCATTAACAGCGACCACCTTCATCATCATCACTAGCACTTACTGAGTGCCTCTGCATAAACCACGCCAGGCACTTCCCATACACCATCTCATTCACCTTCCCTGCAACCCCGGGATGTATATAATGTGGGCCCATTTTAAAAAACAAGGAGATGAGGACTTGAAGAGTTCGGTAATTTGCCCAAGGTCCCCATGGCTCAAATGGCATGGCCTTAAGCTGGAGATCTAAATCTATGAGCTGGAGACCCTTGTCCCTTTTTCGGTACCAGTAACTGATGCTCTAGGCACTGAGTGGCATCTGTCTACACCTTAATAAGGCACTTCAGTTTCACACCTATTTGAGAGAAAACAGGAATTTTGATTTCTGAAGGCCATTCATATCTGGCATCCACTTCTTTAGAAAACCTCATGTATTGGAGATACTGTCCTCTGTGAGATGGGGACAAAGACAGCACTGAGGCCTGGATAAGATCATGTGGACTAAATGTGACATCCGTCACCATACCAGCCACCGTTACCATGTGGCTGTTCCCCAGGCCCCCAGTCATCCCATTGGTCATCCCACTGTCACAGGTGGTAGGAAACACATCCAAACACACACAGTCTTACTGTTTCTTGGAGTCCGGTGCCAACAGCTTCCTTCGGGAGCATCTCTCCCCCTCCCATGCAACCATGTTCCAGGGGGCCTGAGACGCAACACTGATGTCACCATATCTCCAGGCCCTGAGCTGGCTCACTTTTGCTGAGCCTTCACAGCGCCACAGGACCATGATGAGACAGTGGCTGCAAAGCCAGAAAGAAACTCCTGTAAGTTTCTATATCAGATCCTCTCAATGGGAGAAAGTGTCATGAAGTACAACGCGGAAGCTAAAAGACCAGAGCTTGAGTTAGGCAAACGAGAGTGTAAATATTGGCTCTGCTCCTTCCGGCTGTGTGACTTGGGACTAATTACTCAACCTCTCTGAGCCTCTGCTATAAATAGATAGCAATAGCTGCCTCACAGCTTTGTTAGGAAGACACTATAGGATACAACTATGTTAAGCACTTAACACAGAACCCAGTCCATAGGAAGCACTAAATAAAAGGTCGTTGTTATTATATTATTATCAAATGCAAACAAACAAACCCTACCATGACATCTGTTTTACAGGTTAATAAAGTTGCTTTAAATGGGTTTTCTCAGGGCGCCTGGGTGGCTCAGTGGGTTAAAGCGTCTGCTTTCGGCTCAGGTCATGATCCCAGGATCCTGGGATCAAGCCCTGCATCGGGCTCCCTACTTGGCAGGGAGCCTGCTTGCCTTCCTCTCTCTCTCTGCCTGCCTCTCTGCCTACTTATGATCTCTGTCTGTCAAATAAATAAATAAATAAATAATCTTTAAAAAAGAAAAAGATAAATGCGTTTTTCTCCTACTCTATCGGTCTGCTGTTCGTGGTCTTGAGACAAACGAACCAGCTCTTGGAGTCTCTTTCAGGGCAGTGTGCCTGGTGTGCATAACTTAGAGGCTTGGCAAGGCCCGGAGGCTAGCAGGCTTAACTAGATGTGCTAGCTGCACACACCAGAGGAGACACCGGAAAAGTCTATTTCAAATGTCTAAGGAAGAAATAATTTGGCAAGGAGATGGAATCAGGAGAACTGACCCACCCTGCACCTCAGTTTCCCCATCTGCATGCAGGGAGGGGGTAACTGGACTTCACGCTCCCCTCTCGCACCTCTGACCTTCACCAGTAAAGCCATCTGATTCTGGCAGGACCACCTCAGTCGTTCGAGCGAGCACCGGGCACCACTTACTCTCACATAGCCTGGGAAAGGTTGGCGTGCAGTGCCCTTCTCTGGGCGGAGTTTTGCAGGACTTGCCAGGCCCACGACTAGTGCTATGTCCACTGCCCCTAACCTCCCTAGGATCCAGGAATTGCAGCATCTCCCACCCCACCCCACCGCTGCCTCCGCCCCCTGTGTCTTCTGACCCAGTGTCCCACTCCACTCCTTGCAGGGAGGAGAAATTTTCGAAACAGGGGCCCTGTCTGTTTCCAGCACAAACTGCCCAAGGTGTTCAGAAGGAAAGTTTCTTCTTTCCAGCTGTGGGGAATCATTCTTTCACACAATCAGGGGAGGAAAATAAATAAATAAATAAAACAAAACGGAACAAAAAAACTGGCTACAAACCTTGGCTTTTTTTTCCCCCTGAATGAAAACTTGCTTTGGGGTTAGGGAAACATCGCCACCTGGTGGAATGATACTGAAATAAGTACACAGGCGTCTCTAAAGGACTGAAATCCCAGAATCCCAAAGAGAAAGACCTGGAAGAGCTTGGATCCGATTCCCTTCCTTGGGCCGAATAATGGCAATGTGGTAGAGGCAGTTTGTGTCAGAGCTAGAAACCAGACCTACTGAGCCTTTATGTGAATAATTTTGGCCCTCGCTCTCTCTACACCCTTCCCTCAACATACACTCATCTCACACTTGTTTTAAGATTTTTTAAAGCTTTTTATGATGTTCAATTAGCCAACACACAGTACACCATTAGTGTTTGATGTAGCGCTCAACGACTCATTAGCGTAACACGCAGTGCTCATCCCTCACACTTGGGCTTAAACGGATTCCATAACTGAGGCCAGCACGGACAGGATCGTCCTTGCTCTGCATGCCCCCTCTTGCTTTTTATTGACTTCACGGAAGGCAGGAGAGGAAGACCAGAGGCATTTTCAACTGACAACAGGCACAGAGAGGAGACAGGTAGGAGACCAAGAGGGGAAGAGAGTGGGCAGACGTGAGAACCCAGAATGCTGTTCTGTGCTTTATCTTTCCAACTCGGGAGTCAGTGATGGTGATGGGCTTGATCCATCATTTCATCGTCATCACTCTCGGGGGCCAGCAAGAAACATGTGACACAACAACAGTGAGTGCTTCCATGTCTTGTTTGGCATACTCGTGTCCCAAAGATGGTCTGTTCTGTGAGTTGCGTAGAGAAACCCTCGCAGTTGCTGCAAAGGGTAAAAATCTAGTATGTGTGAATTGAGCCTAGTACAGACAGAGTCATTTCCGCCTCCTATTTGCAAATAACTTCACAGTTTACTACATGCTTCAGTCCATTTTAAATTATTTAATCCTTACAAACACCCTCTGGGGGGAATAATGAGTCATTACGAAGGAGGAAATAGAGGCTCAGAGAAGTGAAGCAATTTTCCTGAGGTCACACAGCCACCAATGGCAGCCCTGGGACTTGACAGGAGAGGGAAAACAATGCTTAATCCACCGTGGGCCGGGCAGGGTGCAAAGAGCTCTGCACACAGCTTCTGGGGCTTCTCTACTCAGGGAGTGACGAGACCGCGCTCAGCCGGTCCTCGTCCTTCCGGCCCGACAACTACAGAAGCATTTCTGCGGCTGCCACATCCCACAGTTCTTAGCTTGACTGTAGGACACACTGGAAAGCCATAGGACATACATGTTCATTTAAAACTGACTTAGAGGAATAAATAAATAAATAAAACTGACTTGGAGAAATGTTGCCACCAGATATCGGCCTCTCTGAGAAAGAGGTGGGACGCAGAACATCTCACTCTAGCAGAGGCCGCTGGCCTGGGTCCGGGGGGACTGTCAAGTGGACTTTTCCTCCAGTTCCCACCTCAACCATTTCCAAGGAGCCCTTGGGCAAAGGCCCTGACAGAAAGGATTCTTCGTGTCTTCTCGTTTTATAAATACAGGGTCTTCTCGGCTGCGTCCTCCCCTCTACACGTCAAGACCCAAAGCCCAGTCCTCAAACCACTTCCCTCCTGCATCTAATCTCCCTCGACACATGGGTTCATCTAGTCTCACGCCAGTAAATGCAGAGTATCTGCTGATGATTCCTAAACTCATGCCAACACCCCCAGGCTCTCCATCTGCATTCCAGATTCATATATGCGGCTGGGTACCCCACATCTCTACCTCCTCACTAAGCCATCAAAACTATCAAGTCCACATCCAAGCTCCTGGTTTCCCCAAGCCCCAACACTTCCCACCGTGGTCAATGGAAGTCCCATCCATCCAGTTCCTCAGGCCAAATCCTGTGGAGTCCCCCAGGGATTCCTCTTCTCTCACAGCCCACGGCCCATCCGGCTTCACTGCATTTCCAGAGTCTGCTGATTCTCACCACCACCCTGGGGCCCACTCGCCTGCACTACTTGAGGTCAGTCTTCACCACAGAGCTAAATGTGCCGCCCAATGCGATGAGAGGAAATGGGGATTCTGTGAGAACAAGGCGTTGTCGAGGGCAGGACTAGCAGAAAAAGGGCCCCTGAAGAGCCAGAGGGTCATTACAAGGGCACCGGACACTCTGGGAACCAGGGGGGCTGAGAAGAAGGGGCTTCCTCCCAGAGATAGGAAAACAGGCTGGGGTGGGGGTGGTTGGGCACACGGGAGGGCATTTGAACCAGCTCGTGACAGCAGATCGTTACATGCTCAAAAATCTTGCAAACCACTTAAAACAACCATATTAAAAATGAGATGATAGGGGCGCCTGGGTGGCTCAGTTGGTTGAGAGTCAGACTCTTGGTTTCAACTCAGGTCGCCATCTCAGGGTGGGGAGATCGAGCCCCACGTTGGGCTCTGGCACTCGGCACAGAGTCTGATTGAGATTCTCTCTCTCTCTCTCTCCCCCCCGCCTCTCAAATACATAAATAATAAGTCTTTAAAAACATTAAAGGTTATAAATTTATAACTAAATAAGTTCTATTCAGAAACAAGGATAGGAAATACTGAAACTCATCAGTTCTTAATTATCTTACCGCGTTGTCCGGTGATGGAGGGTTCTGGAGGCGACTGACACGCACCGTGGCTGCATAGTGAGAACACGGTCCCAGACGATGCTGCTGTGCCTCTCCTCCCAGCTCTGGGCTTTGGGATGGCATCCTGGAAGATGGAAATTGGCCGCCGTGGGAGTAGTGACATCTTACAGAAGTCAGCAAACACCACCAGATCAAGGCCTGATTTATTGTTTTGTTGACTCTCTAAACCCAGCTTTGGCAAAAGGTATTCTGTAAAGGGCCAGACAGTAAATATTTGGGGCTTGGTGCCCATACACTCTCTAACTTACTTCAGCCACTGTAAGGCAAAGGCAGCTGCGACAATATGGAAAACCCCAGAGCGGAGTGTTCCAATAAATTTGATTTACAGGAAGAGGTGGTAGAGTCAGATTTGACCCACAGACCCTTGTTTCCAGATCCCTGGTCAAGACTTTAAAGAAAGTATTAGGAAAAAGTTAATAATGTCGATTAAATTTTAAAAAGTGTTTATAGCCAAAATGTTATGAGTAGCGCACGCGCGCGCGCACACACACACACACACACACACACACACACACGGGAAGTATTCCTCCGATATTTGAAAAAATCATCTCCTTCTGGAAGAAGTTGTCTTTGTCGTTGACAAATGATTGGAGACCCAACATCCAGCTTTGTGGTTTTGCTTTCTTCTCACTTATTAACATAAAACATCAACCCACATTCATGTTGGACCTGCACTCGTTCATCAGTTGAAAGAGCAGATGGGAGACACTCCAGATATAGGAGCCCAGGGCCAAAGTCAAGACCATTCCATGGGAATCTGTTGGCTATAAGGAAACTACAATAAAGAGTTTTGTATCATTTGTGATTTATAAATTGCTTTTGCACATCCTTTATGTTAATAAATATTTACCAGCTTTCCACTCGACTTCATGTACTTTAATCTATTTTGTTATGGCCTAGGCCAGGTAACACAGGGTTTTTACAATCCTCGAGAATGAATCATGTGCATAAACAATATTTTTTCTTTTCCTCTTTTCAGCCCTGCCCCATCACAGAAGCGCCCCCCACCACAAAGACATGGTCTGAATTCCCCAGGCTTCTGCAAGAGACTTTCTAGTCTAGAAGTCAAGAGATCTACAAGATCCTGCCCCCCTTTTCAAACTGAATTCAAAGTTTCCATTGGAAACAAGTGACAGTTGACCCTTGAGAAACATGGGGGTTAGGGGTGCTGACCCCCAACATGGTCAAAAATCTACATAGAACTTTTCTTTCCCCAAATATATTACTAATAGCCTACTATTGACTGGGAACTTTGCTAATAGCATAAACAGTTGAGGAACACATATTTTGCATGTTATATGTATTATATCATACATATAGCTTACATAAAGTAAGCTAGAGAAAAGATGTTAAAAACATCATTAAGAAGTGAGATACAAAAAAAAAAGTGAAATACATTTACAGGATCCTACTCTATTATTAAAAAAAAAAATCTGCATGTAAATAGACCCATGCAACTCAAACCCATGTTTTTCTTTTCTATTTTTTTTTTTCAAACTCATGTTTTTCAAGGGTCAAATGTACTAGCTAGTTCCTACACACTTGACCCTTGACCCAGGAGGTGAATCCTATTTTCAAAGCAAAATTACATACATGTTCTGACATTGTTTTTTATATATGGAAACTAAGAATGTTGTATGGAATTTAGGTCACAGTGTTGTATTCTCGGACTCTGTACCTTCTGGGCCCACGACTAAGAAGTTTACTAATGAGGTTTTAAAGCATCAATAACAAATCCATGAAGATCAATGATTTAGGAGAATAATTAGACCTAAAGAATAAGAAAAGAATTTCAAATGTGTAACTCTTGTTTCTAAGGAATACAATTTCTGGCCCAGATTAAGAATCAGGTTGTCCAAGAATAGTGTTATTTTAAGTCTGTTTACAAAAACACAGCCTAATTCTGGGATCATTAAAGATACTGCCGGGTATAATGGAGTTAAACAGTCCACTGTTTAAATTTAATTGTTTAAATTGTAGCTCTAGGATTGTGACCCAAAGAACTGTGTGAGATTCTAGAGCTTCTCTAACTTCCTCATATTTTTTCTTAAAGATTTTATTTATTTATTTGACAGACAGAGATCACAAGTAGGCAGAGAGGCAGGCAGAGAGAGAGGGGGAAGCAGGTTCCCTGTGAGCAGAGAGCCCGATGCAGGTCTCGATCCCAGGACCCTGAGATCATGACCTGAGCTGGGCGGCCCTAACTTCCTCATATTTAATTTTGTTTGAAGACCCTGTTTACATCCCTATAGCCTTATTAGGATGCTCGTGCTCTTAAAAGCAATGATTATGTTTTCTTTTTATATCCCAAATGACTGACATATTACACAGTATAATTCAGGAGCTCGCACTGCACAAGGAAGAGGTTCTTCACAATTATTAGGTTACAACTTAGCATCCCCAGCCAGGGCACTGGGAGAGAAAGGGTGTGTGTGTCCTCTGACCCTTGCAGAGAGAAAGAAGCAGCGTTGGTAGATCAGAAAGAGAGCTGGCCGAGCCTCTTGACAAACACATCCTGAGTCCCTCCACTTGTCCCCATCTCCCTCAACTGCCACCTGGATTATGACATCTGGAGCAGCCATCCCTTGGCTCTCCCCAGGTCCACTCTTGCCTCCTCCCACGTAGTGTCCCCACAAAAACCCGAAGGAGTTTTTATTTATTTGTTTATTTATTTATTTTTAAAGATTTTATTTTTTTGACACAGAGAGAGAGACCACTAGTAGGCAAAGCAGCAGGCAGAGAGAGAAGCAGGCTCCCGGCTGAGCAGAGAGCCCGATGCGGGACTCGATCCCAAGACCCTGAGATCATGATCTGAGCCGAAGGCAGAAGCTTAACCCACTGAGCCACCCAGGTGCCCCCCGAAGGAGTTTTTATAAAATAAATCTCATCATTTCATTGATAATATGATGATTTGATCATTCACTGATCAAACCTCTTCATCTTTGACAAGCCTCTCCTTATCCTCAAAGATAATTGTCAGGTTTCTAATAGAGCACTCAAAAGCTTCACACTCTGCTCCTTGGCCTGGTCCCCACTGGGCTTTATGGCACATCATTCCACTCTGTTCTGATCACACTGGCCTATGAGCCCCTCACTAATGCAAACCCCTTCTCGCCTCTGAGCCTTTGCTTATGCTCTTCCCTCCCTCTCTACCTTCCTTACACCTCATTTCATCTGGCTCACTCTCACTCATCTTAAAGATCTAATATACCATCTCCAGAAAACAGTCTCTAACTCCCCAGACTGGGACATAGCGCCTCATACTTCTTTCTCATGGCACTTCTTTCAAAGGTATTTAACAAATTACTTGTAAAATTATTTGTTCGATGTCTGTCTCCCTTGGCTCAACTAGACTCTGTGTGAGGCCAGAGATGTGTGTGTCTCCCTTCCCCGCCCCGACAATATCCCCATCCCCTAGCACATAGTAGATTCTCAGTAAATGTGTTGAATGAATCGCTGGAGAAGCTTTATTCTCTGAAATTGTTGCCTCATTTACAAATGGCAATAATGCCCACTTCACAGGACGGCCATGAGGATTAAACCATACAACTCATGTCAAAGCTCTATCATGGTGTCTGGTATATGGTAGACATTTAATAAATGTTTGTTAAGTGACTATAAGCACTACAGCTTCTAAAATGGCACCTCTTTAAATGGGCCTCATATGAAGACTAGGCTAGTAATTAGCACTTGTGAAGGTTTCTTTATTAGGTGATTAATACAACTTAAACCTTGGGTGTTGAGGCTAAGGTATTATTAAGACAAGTGCTGTTGATTGGCACTTGCTGGGCACAGACAGTGGCCTCGTGCCAAACCAGGACACTCAACAGTGTTGTCCTGGGGGATGGGTTCACCACAAGCTGGGGAAGTAAAAGGGGGACTGTTTATGTGCAAGGGGAATCCTGGTGTACTAACAGAAACACCGCCGTGGTTCCAGACTAGTGATTACAAAATTCAGCCCAGAATTCAGAAAATTTATCTTTTGCTATTTCTTAGAATGTTCATAGTTGGTGAATTAGAGCCAATTGAGGAAATAAACTCAAGAGACAGAAAGACACAGAATCCAGGACACACTTGATCCAACCCAGGAAAAATGAGACCAGAATTCCTGAGATGATGGAGGAGAGGTCAGAAACCCAGGAAAACAGTGGAACAGCCAACAGGAATGACCCACCAGAGCAGGGTGGAGTGTTCTGGGAGAGGAGTCAACTGGAGAAAAGGTAGAGCTGAGATACTACCTGATGAGACAATGTGATTGAGAGAAAAAAAAAATCTTACTGAAATTTGGAGAAAGGAGTTGGGAGAAAAATTGGTGACAGGTGCTTGGAAGACTAAGCAAAGGAAAAATGAGGTCATTGTGAATGATGGAGTGACATGGAGGGCAGGGGTAGAGGATGAGGACCGGTTAAAGAAAGAATATCTACTCTTATTATGTGTATGTATTATCTCATATCTTATATCTTATATCTTAATACATTACGTGCATGTATATCAGCTGTGAACACCCTTTGTGTAGCTTTCACATAAATAGTGACCTTGACTTACTCAACACGCTGATATTACTACCTGGAGGACGGGGACAGGACTTTGAGTATAGATGGAGAGAGGGGGCATGGCGAGAGGACAGGACACTGTAAGTGACTGATTGAAGTCATCATTTTTGATGGCAATAAACTCAATCAATCAATAAGAAAACCCATTTAAACATGCTGAGAATGATGGAGGTAAGGACCTGAAGCAGCAACTGAAAATATTGGAGTGCTGAGCTAGGAAGGGCTACAGTCAGCTACTATAAACCTGTGGCACTATTTGAATGTTTGAACTAGAAACATGTATTCGTTTGATTAAAAAAAATCAATAAAATGAATTTTAAAGAAACAAAGGAGGAGATGTGGCCAACAGTGCTTGAATGATTTATTTTTATTTTTCTCTTTCCCAATTAAAAAAATTCCACCTTTATATTTTATACAGGAGAAAAATCAAACCAGCTTCTTGAAACAGAACATCAGATTTGAACAGGAAGAGAAATTGGGAAGCAGGTGTAGGAGAGAAATTGTAGAAGGGGAAAGGAGATTTCCAGGGTGATGGATTAAGTGATAAAGGATATGTTTGATTCAGAAGAACATCCTTCTTTCTCCCCAGTACATGCCCACCGGCACCCACTCCATCCCAAATTACTCTAGCATCCAGGTCCCCCAAATTACAGGGCCACAGGTGCTCTCCACACCACCCCCTCACCGTGTCCCATCACTGAGTCAGTGGGCAATGGGTGTGTGTTTCCCTTACTCCTGACCTCTTGCTATCAACAAGAGTCACAGCACACTGTGCCTGCTCCAATTCTCCTTACAGCCCTCAGCACAGGGCATGTGCAATTAGGGACTAAAAGTACTTAATGAAGATGCAGAGGACAGGTAGGAAAACTACAATAGTGAGCACACTGGCTGTGGGGTCTCCCAGACTTGGTTTGAATCCCAGCTCTACACTTACAAGCTACTGGCTATGGGACCATGGGCAAGTCACTTCCGTCTCTGGGTTTACCCATCTGTGAAAGAAGAGAGTAAAAGAGCCTCCTTCAAGGGGTGGTTGGAAACATCAATGGAGACAATGCAGAGTGTCTGGTCTATTGTCAATGTCCAATAAATGCCACCAGTTTTTATCTGTGCTCGTTTGGGGTATGAATACAGGAAAGTCACCACAATTAAACAGTCTTGGCATACATGCCATGGGCACCCTCCATAATGGTAAATATTTTAAACTAATTTTTAACTAATATTTATTTTTTTAGTTTTCAACATCATTGAAAACCTGGTTAATGGCACTAAAAGGCTTATAGTAATAACAACAACAAAGCAGCGAGTCCCTGTTCCCCTGCTCTTACTTCCCAAGTCCTGTTTGCAGAGGCAAGTTTTGCCTCTTTTGGCTTTTCTTCTGGTATTGCATTCTGGTATTTGGACATTATTTCTTTTTCTTTAAGATTTTATTTATTTACTTGACACAGAGAGAGAGAGATCACAAGTAGGCAGAGAGGCAGGCAGAGAGAGAGGAACAGGCTCCCCGCCAAGCAGATAGCCCAAAGTGGGGCTCAATACCAGAACCCCAAGACCACGACCTGAGCTGAAAGCAGAGGCTTAACCCTCTGAGCCACCCGGGCGCCCCGGACATTATTTCTAAATAATGTCCCTATGCTGCTATTCTTTCATATGTCAATTTTAGACATTATTGTCAAGATTTAGATTTGGCTCTCTTATATCACACTGTCCCTGCCCCTTCCCCCAAAATGTCCTGATTTGGGGTTAAATGATTAATCAGTGGCTATGTATATATTATTCAACAATTAGTCAAGTAGTAAAGCATGATTGCATTTCCTTTCTTGAAGACCTTTTTTTATTTTTGTTTTTCCAAGAGTTAAGCATTGCCTTCTTTTTTTATTTACTTTTTATTTATTTTCAGTATAACAGTATTCATTATTTTTGCACCACACCCAGTGCTCCATGCAATCTGTGCCCTCTCTAATATCCACCACCTGGTTCCCCCAACCTCTCACCCCCTGTCCCTTCAAAACCCTAGGGCTGTTTTTCAGAGTCTATAGTGTCTCATGGTTCACCTCCCCTTCCAATTTCCCTCAACTCCCTTCTCCACTTCATCTCCCCATGTCTTCTTTACTCTTCATTTGTTTGACTTTCTTTGTGCCTTCTGCTATTTTTTATAACTGTTGGGACATATCTGCTACATACATTTTGAAAACTACTTCCAAATGCTTAAGCTGATCAGATAGTCCTTTGGTTTCTTCCTCTGGTGCTGTCCCTTCTAGAGCTCTGTTCTTGGGAACCCCCCCCCACCAGCTGTGCCCTGTACTAGGTGGCATCCTTATTTTCCAGACCCCACTTCTACTTTCTTGATTTAGGTCCTTGTTTTGGTGAAGTACATTTTCCAGCATCTTCTGAGATCAGGTGCATTGGAGGTAAAATTTTAGATAATATTTTCATCCCTCCCTCACATCAGGATTTCAGTTGAACTGTATATAGAATTCTGGTTAAAAATTATTCTCACTTGGGGGGCGCCTGGGTGGCTCAGTGGGTTAAGCCGCTGCCTTTGGCTCGGGTCATGATCTCAGGGTCCTGGGATCGAGTCCCGCATCAGGCTCTCTGCTCAGCAGGGAGCCTGCTTCCCTCTCTCTCTCTCTCTGCTTGCCTCTCCGTCTACTTGTGATTTCTCTCTGTCAAATAAATAAATAAAATCGTTAAAAAAAATTATTCTTACTTGGAAATGTTAAGGCATTGCTTCTTTTCTTGTAGCATCCAATATTGTCCTAGGGAAGAAGTCTGATGTCATTCAGAGTCCAACTCCTTTATATGTGACTTATTTTTCCCTTTGAAAATTTTTAGGGTCTTCTTATCCTAAAATTTCACAAGGGTGGGTTTCAATGAAGATTTTTTTAATCTATTTTTTTCTGAAAACAAGGTGAATCTTTTCAATCTGGAGATCGATGGTGTTTTGTTGTAGAAATTTTTCTTAGAATATTTCCCCCTCCCTTTCCTCTGTCTCCTGAAATTTCTTTTGGTCACATACCACCTCCTGAGTTGATTCTGCATTGTTTTCAAAATCTAAAGTATTATTCTTTCAAAATAATACTCAAACCTTCTGCCCAACTTTTTTACTTATATTTTGTTGTTCACTTTTTAAATTTCTAGGAGCTCTTTTCTCTTCTCTAATTAACCTGTCTCCACAGGAACTTGTACTTGTTTTAGGGATGCAATATATTTCTTTATCTCTCCAAAGAGTAATAATTATATAAAGCTTTCTGGTTTTTTTTTTAAAGATTTTATTTATTTATTTGAGAGAGAGAGACAGTGAGAGAGAGCATGAGCGAGGAGAAGGTCAGAGAGCGAAGCAGACTCCCCATGGAGCTGGGAGCCTGATGTGGGACTCGATCCCGGGACTCCAGGATCACGCCCTGAGCCGAAGGCAGTCGTCCAACCAACTGAGCCACCCAGGCGTCCCAAGCTTTCTGTTTTTTAACTTACTTTCTCTCCCTGCCAGATTTCTTTTCTCTTTACACCATCAAGTTTTTCCCCCCTCTTTATTTTATTTCTTTTTCACACTGGAAGTTTCTGCAAAAGTGAGCCTGTCTTGGGGCACCTCGATGGCTCAGTCCATTTAGCATCTGACTCTCGGTTTTGGCTCAGGTCATGATCTCATGTGAGATCAGCCCTGTATAGGAATCCATGCTCAGTGGGGAGTCTGCCAGAGATTTTCTCCCTCTGCCCCTTACACCACTCGTGCAAGTGTGCACTCTCTCTCTCTCCCTCTAAAATAAATAAATTTTAAGTGATCCTGTCTTTCCATAATTAAGACTAAAGTACCATACAATAGATTAGAAGGTATGCATTCAGGGTGAACCCTGACCAGTGGGCATCCCCAGAAGCTGATGAGGTAGTGAGCTGCCTTTTTCCTGGGGAACTCCCAAAAGTAAAGATCTTACTAAGAAAATGGGTGTTTTCTTTTGGACTAGCCAGTTTCTCAAGAAAGGAATATTCCAGTCTTCTGCATAGGGCAGGATGATCTGAGAAAGGGGCTGACCCAGGCCTGGCTGTGAGCATTCTGAAGAGAGCCAGGGTCTCAGCTGTAGATCTGTATTTCTCCCTTATTTTCAGGATGGGATTCCACCCTGAACTTGGCTGTCTCTAGGTCTCCCCAGCTCAGAGGAAGGGGCAGGAAAGAGTCTCCTGGTTGCTTAGCATGAGGAAAAATAAAGACTTAGCAACTAAGTTCTCTATATTTGGAATTTCAAGAAATCCCCCCTTTATTGCTACCACCTGTAGCACCTGGTATCTCCAAGCCTCACCTTCCTATGGTTCTGACCAGTAATGTGGCTTATTTCTCACAGATACTAATCCCCATCCCCCTGCCTTAGTCCCTTAGGTCATTGCTCTCTCCATTCTGGTAAATCAATTGCCCTGTCTCCCAATGTTTCCCATATTCCAAAAGATATTGATATGTCTCCAATGACCTCTCTTCTGCCTTTCTCCTTGTCTTATTCTGCTCTTTTTTTGGTCCAAGGTATAATTTACACAACATAAAAATCATTTTAACCATTCTGAGGTACAGAACACAATGGCAATGAGTACATTCACAGTGTTGTGTAACCACCACGTCTCCCTAGTTCCAAACATTGTCATCACCCAAAAAGGAAACCCCATATGTAGTAAGCAGTCATTCCCTGGTCCTTCTTCCTCTTACCTTCTGGAAATCACCAACCTGCTTTCTGCTTTTATAGATTTGCCCATTTTGGATGTTTCCAGTAGACAGAATCATACAATATGTGACCTTTGGTGGCTGTCCTCTTTGACTTCCCATAACATTTCAAGATTTATCCACATTGTAACATGTATCAGCACTTCATTCCTGTTCATAGCTGAATAATATTCCATTGCATGGATATACCATATTTGTGCACCCATTTGTCAGTGGATGGACTTATCTCTTCTCTTCTATTCCTATCCTGTCATCGGGGGTGGGAGTTGAAAAAGAGAGATGACATATGTGACAGGTAGGTCTGCCACAGTTCACCAAAACAATCTCACTAAGTATGGATACAAGCTCTATCTCTCTGACCACACAACAGCCTGGTTTTCATTTTAACCTCTGCTTTAGAAATCTGTCCCATGACCAGTCCCTGTTGGAGTGACCATAAAAAGGATGCAGTCTACCCCATCAGAGTCACGAATCAAAATCCATTTCTCTTCTCTGGCCTGGGGTCTCCCCGCCAAAGAAAACCCCAAAATGTGGTTGGGAAGGCAATCCCAAACTGTTTAGAATAGCATGACTGTTTGATTATTTAACCCCAGGAATATTTAAAATTAAGTATAGAACTGATAAATTTTTTCAAGTCATTAGAATATTTATATTAAAGAACAATCCCTCAGAGCTAGTATTTTAAGAACATATAATCTTCTTCTACAGAATTCCATATTCCATACTCTAGTCATTTTGAGACATGAGCAACATCCCAGTTAAAGAATTAGTATGAGGAGATAAATGTATATTCTTAGGTGTCAGCACCCATTTTCGGAATATTCAAGGTATATACCATGAGGTCTATAGAAAAGGATTAAAAGGGGCACCTGGGTAACTCAGTGGGTTAAAGGCTCTGCCTTCAGCTCAGGGCATGATCTCAGGGTCCTGGGATCGAGCCCCACATTGGGCTCTCTGCTCGGCGGGGGCCTGCTTCCTCCTCTCTTTCTGCCTGCCTTTCTGTCTACTTGTGATCTCTCTGTCAAATAAATAAATAAAATCTTAAAAAAAAAAAGAAAAGGATTAAAAATAGAAAGTTATGAGGTGCTACCATATTTGGAATTCCCTAAGGAGATTAATTCCCAAGTCAGTATCTAGATCGAAAGAGTTAGGGGTGCTCCTGAGGAAATGTCAACCTGAGACTCTCGAAATTCTTAATTGCATGAAATCTGAACCACCCCAGAGAGGGTAAAGCATATTTCCCAGAAACCCAGCAAATAAGATTCATGGAAAAAAAAAAAAAAAACACACCACGCACAAGCCCCCAGAAAAAGAGCCCAAGGCAAGTTCTTGTTTTAATTCACCCTTACTTATTGGTACTGTTGGATGCAACACTAACCTTCCTTTGTCCTGATTTTGGAAAGGAGGGAGTCCTTCCTCGACACCTCTCTTGAGATATCATGCCAGTGGGGATTCGGCCCTTCTAGGAGGCTTCTCCCGTCACTTGGGAAGTAGAGGCACAGAGCTGCATCATGGATTTCCCAGACCAGAACTTTCCAGGGGCCCCGCCTGACTGGCTTTGGGCCTTTGTTCCAGATTTGTACAAGCACATGAGTTTGCTCTCTACTACATCTGCCCTCTCTCACACCTGAAAAGACCTGGGCCACCTCTTGAAGAAGGCCACAAAGGGTCACACTCTAGGTTTCTAGCACCACCTATCCTCAGGGGCTAAGAAGCAGGTTCCTTGACATGAGAACCAAATAGCCACTGGCAAATAATATGGCCCTGCGGCAAACAGAGGGCTGGTTCATCTCCTGGGCCTATGTGCAGGCAAGGAGAGCAGCAGACTTACAGAGAGACAGAGGCACGGGAGCCCGACAGGACGGCACAGCAGCAAAACAGGTCAACAAGGCAAAGAGGTCAGGCAGGGAGACAGTGAAATAAGCTAGTCGGTGTATTTGTTGGGTGGGTACATTCTTAAGAGAGACAAGGGCAGACACTGATGGTGCAGTTCCAGCAGGGACTGCAAAAGAGCTTCCCCTCCGGGTCATAGTCACCGCCCCCCTCAATGTGATCCTCCTTGTAAGTGTCATCATCGTGTCACTGTCACCATCAGTACAAATAAATCTGAATGAGGGAAGACATGTACACTGCGCTATTGATCACGCCCAATATGACCCCCCGTAACTATCCCGTAGCATCACCCACATCGCTGTCAGCACACCAAACCTGGGGATCAGGGCCAATGAGCATGTGCCTCACGTCGGGTACTCTGTAAAAACGAGGAGCCCAGCCCAGCCCTCTAGGAACTCATTCTCACGAGCAGCATCATTATTGGCTAGAATGTATTGAGTACTTACCATGTACCAAGCACTGTGTAAGGATTAACCCTTACAATACCCCAAAAGCCATGAATGCTCTCCCATGATGAATGACAAAATAGATTTAGAGGAGCTAAGTGATGTGTACAAGGTCACAGAGCTAAGGAGGGGCAGCACTGGGATTTGAGCCCAGGCTCACGACTGACACCTCACTGTGATGCATTTTGTCTCCCACCTTCTCCAGTTTGGGGGCACGTACAAGGGGACCCATTGAAGGCCGCAAGAACATATTAGAATTGCCACACATTCTTACTTATCATTTTATCCTCTAGTTTCTATTTGATATGTGTTTTCTGACATACTTCATCACCATTATTGAGTATATATACAGTTTTTAAATAAATAATTTCTATTGTGGATACATGCTTAATTGTTTCCCGATCAAAGTATGCAGTCAAAACTTCTTGGAGACACCTGGACAGAGCTAACATGACCACCCCACATAGCTGAGCAAATGGAAAAGTCAATCAGTTGGATTTGAGCTTACCTCTGGGGAACTATAGTCAACATCTATAATTCTGAACCATGGTAATAACTGGGTTCTGCAGAATTAAAGTCTTGATTTCAACCAGTGACTAAAAATTTCAACATATCCTTCAGAATGGCCTCTCTTTAATTTTACCTGTTGCCATTCCTACTGCTAACACGCCTGTACTGGTAACAATTAACATGTATTAGTTTAACAAATTTTTAATGAAGGAGAAATAGTTTCATCACTTTCTAAGTCCTCTCTGAAAATGTCCCAAAAGTTTCTTCATTTTAAAAGTAGGTATATACTTTTCAAGGGAACACTTATCTTCTAGAGATGCATAGTACAAAACGTAGGTGTGAAATGACAGGCTGTCCAAGATTGCTTCAAAGGAAATCTGGAGGCAGCAAGTGGCTGGGGATCAGAAGAGGCAGAATTGGCCAAAGGTTGATCATTAAGGAGGCTTAGAGATGGATATCTAGGTATGTAAGTTATTTGGCCAACTTAAATGTTTTAGTTCCATAATAAGTAGTTAAAAATAGTTAAGATGTAAAGAAAAAGAAAAGAAAAACTTTATTTATTTATTTATTTATTTTACTGAGCACTGTAAGAACTTACCTCTCAGTTGAGAAAGGAGAATGATCAAATGTGGATTTCACAGAAATTATTGTAAGCCCTTTCGTGTCTTCCTAAAATCATGAGTTTGTCTAGCGAACATGCGTTCATTGTTTGCTATTATATTAGAATCAACCACACACAAGATATAATAATTACGAGATGGGGGAAAGGGGCCTGATTTTAAAACAACCATTGCATGATCTGTGCAAGGAAAAACTCAAAAAAGAGACAAATGTCATGGATCGTTGAAATGATGTCCTTTCAGACACTTTTCAGCAGATACTTTTGGTGTGGGCATCAAGGACAGGATCTCCCACACACAGGTAGCTCTCAAGGCCGAGACCGTTGATTTGGAATCTGATTGAAATCTGAATGACATCACTCAGAGGGACATGTGGCAGCTTAAAGGACCCCAGACCATATCTCAAGGCAAACAGTGAGATGCAGACCAGCATTCCCACAGGAACAAGAAAAACCAACAAATGCCGATTACATTGCCACTGAAATTAAACCAAGGGCAGTTCGCCAAATAATGCATAGAAGGCAGGAATGGTTGGTGTTCACCATGGCCCACAGCTACTTAAAAAGCACAAAATCGCTCCCAGGGCAACACTCACCTATTGGCCATCCCCCCTGCTCCAAGAAACCAGAGCCAACCCTGCCAAGAGGCCTTGGGCAAGAGTCCTTCCGGAGTTCAGCCTCCAAGCTCTCTTCAATCCTTTGTGTTCTGAGTAAGAATTTCCACACTGAGAGCTCGCTTCCAATTACGCCCGGAGATAATATCAAAATGATAGGTAAAAATAGGCCCAGCTTTCTGGTGGGGCAGCCAAAGCACACAGTGCCACAGGGAGAACGCAGGCTGATTGGGATCTCTAGAGGTTGTGACGTCTTCTTGGAGAGCAGCGGAGGGCGGTGGGAGCAGTGTCATCAGACTGGGCTACCGAGAAAGCCACGGGGAGAGAAGCACACGAGGGCTTGTTGCGACATGGGCTTTCCTGGGAAGGGAGAGGGTGCGTCCACCTCTCCTTGACACTTGGGACCAAACCAAAGAGTAGCAGCCAAGCTGACGTGAGAAGGTTAAAGTTGGCCAGTCCCGCCAGGGGCCTGCATCGTAGTGGATCCCAGGGAACAAAAACACAGATTTGGGAGAGCTTTAAAAGGTCACTAGGGTCCACCCTCCTTGGCGGAGGAACCAAAGTTTTGGGATGGGGAATGGCTTTCCACAGATTCTCCATGACCTCCATCAGTGAACCTCCACGCTGCCCCCAAATAAACACATAATATAAAGGGAAAATGGCGCGCTTGCTCTGCACGTGCAGCTTCAAGGAAAACTCCTGTTGCCCCCAAGGAAGACATCAATGTGCCTAACCCGCTCCTACAGAGGAATTTCGGAACTAGCCCTGTGTGCTCACCGCCACAAAGAGCCAGTGCTTGAATGGACCCCATAAACTGTCAACGTCTGAAGAGACTAGGACCTCCCAGCACACCCCTCCATGGGGAAAGCCACACAGCTGTCAATCACGCAGCTGTCATGGGCGCCATCTGAAACACTGTTCCCAGCCATTTGGTGGTGCAAATCATGAGCCTGAAAATGTCCTTATTCCCTTGAAGCCAGTCATTCCTCTCTAGAATCTGCCGAAAGAAAGTGAGCCTCAACAGGATAAAAGTTCTACACAGAACTGTTTTCATAACACAGTGTTTCTCTAACACAGCAAACTAGGGAAGATTAAGAATGAGTGATACATCACTCAACCCAATAACACTCAGCCATTGCAAAGACGTTTAAACAGAGGATGCAGCAAAATTTTTTAAAAATGCTTGTAATATTTTAGATGTAGCTGACAATGTGAAGAAACCAGGATGCTGAATTCCCTATTCATTAGGCTATGTTGGTATTTTTTAAGAAGATCCATTTATAAAAATAACTAGAAATGATCCTATTGGTAGGAGGAATGTAGACTAGTCAAGTTCATAGAGACAGAAAATAGAACAATGGTTACCAAGGACGAGGGAAAGGGAAACGGGGAATCATTGGTTAACAGGGACAGAGTTTCAGTTTGGGATGATGAAGTTCTGGAGATGGACAGTAGTAAAGACTGCCCAACAATAAAAAGTGTCCTTAATGTCACTGAACTGTACACTTAAAAATGGTGAAAGTGGTTAATTTTATGTTCGGTATTTTTTGCCACTATATTAAAAAAAGTTGCCCCAAAAATGACTCGCTGGAAATAAACTAAAAAGAAACTGTTTTTGAGTGGGAGACTTTTGCATGGTTGTTTTTTGTTATATCTAATTTTCTGTGTTGTCTAAAATGTATATAAGAAATATATTCAGTTGATCTTGGAAAATCTAACAATCCTGATTTAAAAAAATAAATTTCAACATGCTATTAAATAACAATGTCTCTCTCTAAGTTTTTCAGGGCAATAATAATCCACATTCCTCACTTAGGTTAAATACCGCACCTTGCCTGATTACCCTGACCATTTTACAGGAGAGAAAACCGAGGCTCACAGAGGTTGGGTGACTTGCCAGGATCCACGTTTTTGCCAGCGGTGGTTTAGATGATTCTGACTATTGCAAACCCAGGCTGTTTATGCTGGAATGGCCAACACAGATCACCGGGACTTCACATGTATTCTGCCCTCAGACATAAGCTCTCCAAGACGTAGAGAAAGAGCTTGTCCATTAAATGAAATTCCAGCCAGCTTCTACCTTCCTTAACTTTTGGGCTTTCATGCAAAAAGAAAAGAAAAAAGGAAAGAAAAGAAAAGTAACAGAAAAAAGAAAAGAAAAGGAAAGGAAAGGAAAGAAAAAACTCTTGGATTTAATCCAAAAAAAGGAACAATTTCTTAATAGATCTTATAGCCAGCCAACAAACATCAGTAAACTTTCCCCAGTCTCTGCTTCTCAGGATTAGGACCCTGAGGCTTTGAAACTCTGAATCATTAAGGACTCAGTTATGTTCAAGAGGTGGGACACCCTGAGGTAGGAAATTTAGACTAATCTATGTTGGAATGGTTTTTGACAGCGAGAGCTATTAGTGATTTAATATCCTAATTTCATTCATTTTCATCCATTAGAATATTGAGTTACCTGGAGCATGTATTTCTCCCACATTCTAACTGGTTTTTCATTTCAAATGAGGCAGCAGAGTGTCCAGGGGTCATGTATCAAAGGGTCTGAACGCTTCAATGATGAAGGTGAATTTCACACCTGTTGATGTTCTAGGCATCCCTTCGCCTTTGGTGATCTTTGCGTTCTGGAAATGAAAAATCTGTCAGTTTGTGTCAAGCGCAAGAAGTATTCTTGAGCTCTTTGCTAAATTCATTGAAACAAAGGAAATCAATTCTGGTATCCAGCACCTAGTAATTAAGGAACAACGCCTCATTACTAATGAAGAGAATATGGAGTAAGGAGAGGTCTCAGCCAGAACTCCTGCCAAGCCCAGAGAACCAGCTTGGTTGGAGGAGGAGGAGGGGACAAATAGATACCAGTGAGTCAGTCAAGTTCAGTATACACTGACAGCCATCGAAGCAGAGGACAATCTGGGAGTCAACACCGAACTGCGCTGAGTTTCCAGGTTCTGTGACAGTCACGACACCAAGATTAGATGCCTTGGGAATACATTACTGTCGAGAATTCAGAGCAAAAGTTCTAAATAGGCATAGGGAAGGCACTTGACCTCAATCGCTGACTCTCATGGGTGGAGACTGCTTGGAACACTGCACTGAGAAGGGGCTGACACTACAATTCCAGTGACCAGGAGAAGGTGTGGGGAGAAGGGGGATGGTGGCAAGTGTGCCAGACATCTGTCACCTGTGGCCCACTCTGTCATGAAAACCACTCTACCAAAATTTAGGCTGTCTAGGCAACACCTGTCTTAGGTAAAATCGAGAGGAAGATGGAATTTGTTTTTAACACACCGCACTCCCCTTGACCTTTCCCATCGTCCCTCCTGGTCTCTGGCACCAAATAACCTGACATCCTCTCTCAATCAGTTCAGTCTCCCCATTTCTTCAGGACACTAATGATAAACAATGTCAAGTCCCAAGGATTACAGTGTCAAGGCAGCTGGCGTGAGATCCCTGGCGGCCCTATTCGGGGCTCAGAGCCATGTATCATTATGTCTGGGGGTGGAAGAAGGGAGACCCTGCAGAACAGGGGACCACAACCAGAGGCCACCTTTCTTCCTTCAAGACAGAAACTCGGACAAGAGGCAGAAGAACGTAGACTAGGTTGTCCTCCTTTTGCACCTGGCGTAGCCCTGAGTCTGGTCCAAAGGCAAGCCTCAAGCTCTTCACTGTGAAAACTAGAGGCCGCCCCGGGCAGGTGAGCTCCCCGGATCAGAGAACCTTCTCCACTCTTGCTGCCAGTGCTCCCTGGGTTCAGGAGACCTATCCCGGGGCGCCGGAGGACACCTACTCCATCTGAACCAACGGAGCCTAGAGGCCACCCTTACAAGCCTGTAGGTCCCTGGACCTACTTCCCTGCCAATGTCACTAGGACACTGAATAAATGATAACTACGTGAAAGGATCAGAAGCCGCAGCTGGCCCTTCAAGACAGCAAGTCTACCCAGGGATAGACCTTTCTGAATAGGGCTGAGGGGCATGCACTCAGTAAATGGTAGCAGCGGTTATTGTTATTAATGACGTTGCTGAGGTCTCATAGGAAAAACTTTTTCCTTGAGCCTGGCTTTTATAAAGTCGTGGGGTGCTGGACTTGAACGTGGAGCGATATCCTCCACCAGGCCCTGAGATCCTGACAAAAGTCGTTTTGCTCACATCCTACGACCCGGTGGCTGGAGACCTCACTGTTCTCTCTCTCGGGGCCTGGCCTCCTTCTGCCCCCAGCCCAACCTTGACCCCAGCCTGCCCCCAAGGCCACTGGGGGACAGCAGGGCCACCATCTGGCCGCTGCAGGGCTGGCTGCCTCATCCGCATGTGACAGTCAGGACTTTCTCTTCTCTGCCTCTTCTTGGCGCCTTCGTTTGGCACCGGGGCTGCTATTCAGTAGCTGAGTCTTCCTCAAAGTCCACAGCTCCTTCTTGGAAATGGCACAGACCTGAAAACAAGGGGCCCAAACACCTCTGCCAACAGGGACATTGCGTAATGACAGTACCGTGTTCCAGGTGCAGAGAACCCGGTTTCAGAGAGGCGACAGAAGCTCGAGACACTCGGGGAGGCTGCATGGGTGTTTAAGCTCCCTCTCATTCTCAGGGACAGATCTGGTTTTGAAAATCAGACCACCCTGGCTCCAGCCTGGATGGGCCCCTCCTTCCTCATCATCACCACACCCACGATCTCCTTTCGGGGGACAATAGGTGGCTGTCACCTCTGTATAATATCAACAATGTCAGCAAGGAACCCACCCAAGAAATATGACCTCCCTAAATGCCTGGGATTCCACTATTAGTGATTCACTCCTTTGGTTCAGTACCACCCACTCTCTGGCCCATTCTGGGAAACACACATTCACCTGAGAGGGATGACAGGCGAATAACTTCACCAGACATTTTCTCCTGATAGGAGAAATACACGGGTGCGTGGCCCACGGAGTTGAGGTGGGTATCACAGGAGTCAGAGAGTGGGGAAGGCTTTGTGGTCAAATTTCTTTAGTGTCATTAGGTTTCTAAGAGCTAGGCCTGTTTGCCCCCTCCAGCTGCCCCTGTAGATGTTGATCCCCATGAGTCAATCACCAAAGGATTCAAAGAGGCAACATACAGAAAGGGTCAACTCGGTACCCCATGTATAATCAATACTTGACAAATGTGAGTCTGTCCTACTCTTCCCATGAATGGAAAGATACATTTGTCCTGGGGGAGACACTGGTTCGCACCTGCTCCTCATCTTCTGGGAAAGTCAAGTCAAAGAAGTCGGGTTTCTCCCCTACTCTGTTACTACATGGGCACTCCTCCGCCCCACCAGCCCACGTGGTCCACGACTCTTTCACCACCACTGGGGGAGGGAGTGCGAGGGTCAGTTCCCTGAGCTTGAGCTACGACTTGGGTGGGGGAGACGTGGTTTCTTGGTCCCAGGGCTGTGAGAGGTTGAGGAGCCTCTTGCTTGGTGTTGATTTTGTTCTGCTCCCCAGCTCTGCTCATCCTCTCCTGTGGATCAGGTTCTGCTCTGGGCCTCAAGAGGTTTGCCTCCTGTAGACTGCATTGCCAGCCTCTTTTGCCCTCTGCCTTCTAGGGATACTCAGCCAGTTGGAGGTTCCAGGAGGAGATTGGGAGGCAGGAGGAGAGAGAGATGAGTGATTTATTGCCCTTACTTCTTTCCTACTGGGCCAGGTTATGGCAGCAGCTGGGCCCCCCAAGCAATGGTCACGGATCCCATGAAGCAGCCCCACTCCCTTGGCTCCAGTGCTCACTGGGGTCATCTGTCTAGAGACTAGAAAAAACTTCTCACTCTTGCTAGTCCCTGGGGACACCCCCATCTGTTACTGACCTTCACCCCTTTATTTTCCATCCACCAGGGTTTATTGTACAGACCAAATGGGATTCCATGTGTAGTCTCTTCACCAAGCCTTGTTGAGAAATGAAACACCCCTGAGAACTCCCCTCTGGGGAAGACCATGTAGATCAAGATCCAAATCAACCTGGAGTGGTCACTCTGACTTCACAGCTTGGATCTGCTGATTCTCTACTTCGTGCTAAACATGGATTTTCTTATTTAATCCTCCCAACAGAGGTGTAGAAAGATCACATAACTTGCCCCAGATCACACAGTTGTATTTGAAAACTGCATAGGAGTGCTAGTACGTATATCAGGAAGTCAGTACTCAGTTCAACTTTCGGACTCTCAGTCAAATACTAGAGTCAAGTATTCCATTTCAGCCTCACTTCTCTTCATTGCAATCTAGTGGGACAGATATTTCTAAGTTTATCTTCCAAAGGTAGGCTCCATTCAAAGAGCTATTTATCATCTTATTGGATGAAGTTGGGGAAGATGTGGCCACCCTAGAGCCCAAAATAAGTCAAGCCCTTGGCAAAGATGTAATGTGGAGAACCTGCCTGAAGCCCCCTTCTCCTCTTCCTTGGGGTGCCTTGTCTATTCCCTTCTGGCCCCCTGCCCTACATCCTCAAGACCCCTCCTCCTAATCTATAGAATCCACTGATGCCAGCTTACCTTTCTTATAGCCCAGTGCATACCTTCAGTCTATTTCTCCCATGCCCTGATCTCCGCTCCCCAGAAGTGCTCCATACTGGAGTCAAGTATTCCATTTCAGCCTCACTTCTCTTCATTGCAATCTAGTGGAACAGATTTTTCTAAGTTTATCTTCCAGAGGCAGGCTCCATTCAAGGAGTTATTTATCATCTTATTGGATGAAGTAGGGGAAGATGACTCCAAGATGATCTACTGCCTTAACATATTTAAATATGCATATCCTCAAGGTACCACACAAATGGTGGGAATTTTAAGGGCCAGGTTAGCCCAGCAAGGGAGATATTGATGGAGAAGGAAATCTTTGCTGATTCCTTAAGGACACCACACAGATATCTAGATTATAGCTCCAAATCCTTTAATAGGCAAGGTGTACCTATTGACATTGGAGGAGCTCTGGGATCTTTGCCTTCAGAGGCTTTCACAGAGGGAAAGAAAGATGAAGACACAGGCTCATCCTGATCTAGACCCCAAGCATCTCCTCTTTTTTCCCATGACTGATAGTAAGTGTGCACCAAACATTTTATACACTCCCCTAATTTTGCAGCCTGCCCTCCAGCTGAGGTCGGGGCAATATAGTGAGCTCTGGCCACAGACTGCAGACATAAGGGACATGTGCCTCTCCTGAGCTAAAGCAGCTAATGGCCAATGTACCTCCTCCTCCTCTCCCTTCCCCTGTCTTAAAGGTCATTTGTTCTAAATGGTGCACCTAGGATGAAAGCCAACCAGCCTGCAACAGATATTTGATGAGTAAGAAATCCATGTTTATGGTCTGAAATCACTGACATTTTAGGGTTGTTTATTACTGCAGCATAGAAGAACCTATCCTGACTAATACAGCATGTGAGACAAAATCTAAACAAGTATTTAGTGCTTAATTAGACTGTTGGTAGCAATTTATCATTCCCTATAACTCAAGAGCTAGAAAAGAAAAAAAAATCAACATTTCCCAGCTACCTTTGAAAACATAGTTCTAGAAATAAATTAGATTCCCCCAATAATATCCTTGTGTGAAGCAATATAACTTTATAGCAGAAATATGAGTGTTCAGAGACATTTTAGTCACTGGACTCCTCATCCCAGAGTTCAGTCACAAGCTTTGTGGGTGCCCGAGGCCCATGTGGTGAAAGCAGCCAGGGCAGTGGCTTCCTAATCCCCGGATCACAAGGACAGTGGGATCACTTTGAAATGGTCAACCCAGATTTCCACTTCTCCAGCCCTTGCAACATCCTATAAGCTCATAATTCCCTGAACTGAATTATTTTCTTATTGAAATAAACAGAGCGGTGGCTATTTCCTTCATTCTACTCTGAGTCCATGTTGCTTTTAAAAGTTTGAAAAGATATAGCCACAAAGATGTTGTACAGCACTCTGAAGGCTCAAAGCTGGGAGACGACAGCTGCTCTAAGACCTCAAAAGTTTGGAAGAGAAAAATGTAGTGGGAAGAAGGGACACACAACCATGAATTCATTTTTAAAACGTAGCATCATTGAACATTATATCAAAAACTAATGATGTACTATATGGCTAATTGAATTTAATTTTAAAAATAAATTTTTTAAAAATCCTTCTTAGTACAATCGAAGATGGGTTGGAGGCCCAGCCCCATCCCTTCTCCAAGGTGGCACAGACAGTAAAGGCAGAGCTGTGGTTCAGATTGAGGTCACCTGAATGTGGCTTCTACTAATCACTTTGCAGACAAGTACCTGACAACAAGCTTCTGGGAAGTTTCATCTTCAGATCCCTCCAGCTGTCCTAGAGGCACCCCCATGGTTCTGCATACCTCACCTACACACTTCCCAACCCCATGGCTGGCTTCCTGGACACACTCCTGAAGGCACCGAGTACATGTCTTTGTAGACAGCTAGTGAGCATGTCGGGAAGTCAACCCAACTCTGCAGGATTGGGAGAAGTTTGAGATTTAACCTTCCCTGGGGGAAGCAAATGGGAAGCTGTCAGTGCTATGGTTATCTCTGCAGGACTGAAAGAAGGCACACAATTGCACCAAGGCATACACTTCTTGCACCACCAAGAGGATACAAGAAGTATAAAACAGATGAAGCCAATAGAAAATATCTGATAAAGTCAAAGAATCCCTAACAGAGCTGATGGAAGGTACTACTCTCCCAAAGCCAGTCAGTAAACTCTGGAGGAGGTAACTCCTTCTTCAAATGTGAAGACAGCAATGCAAGATTTCAAGGAGCATGAAAAATCCAGGAAACATGACACCACCAAAGGACCACAGTAATTTTCCAGTAAGCAGCCCCAAAGTAATGGAGATCTGTGATGTGTGCAATAAGTAATTCAAAGTCATTGCCTTAAGAAAGCTCAGTGAGCTACAAGAAAACAGAGAAAGATAATTCAATGAAATCAGGAAAACAATACACAAACAAAACAGAAAGCTTAACAGAGATATACAAATCATTAAAAAATAACCAAGCAGAAAAATTCTAGAACTGAACAATACAATGAATGAAATGAAAGATGCAATGGAGAGCATCACCAGCAGGATGAAGTAAGCAAAAGAAAGAATCTGTGAAGACAAAGACACATCATTTTCACTTATCCAGTCAGAGAAGGACAAAGATAAAAGAGTGAAAAAAGTTTTGTGAATTAATGGGATGTTATCAAGCAAACAATCTAAGCATTATTATAACTTCAGATGGAAAAGAAAGAAGAAGGTGGTACCCCTTATTTAAAGAAATAATGGCTGAGAAATTCCCAAATCTGAGGAGAAATTTAGATACCCAAGTTCATGATAGTCATAGATTCCCCAAAAGATCCAACCCAAAAAGATCTCCAAGACACATATTAGTGTAACTGTCTAATATCAAAGACAAAGAGAATTTTTAAAGCAGAAAAGGAAAAAAAATCCAAGGGAACAAGGGAACCTCCATAAAACTATATCGGTGGACTTCTGAACAGAAACTTCGCAGGTCGGGAGAGAGCAGGTTGATGTATGTAAAGCACTGAAGGGAAAAAACTGCCAACCAAGAATACATTACCTAACAAAGCTGTCATTCAGCAATGAAGGAGAAATAAAAACTCTCCCAAACAAACAAAAGCTGAAGTGGTTCATGGTTAGACCTGCCTTACAAGAAATGCTGCGGGTTCTCAATGCTTACAAGTTCTTCAGGCTAAAATGAAAGCATGCCAACTAGTAATATGAAAACCTAGAGCCCATTGGTAAAGGTAAGTATATAGTCAATTCAGAAGACTCTAATACTGTAATATGGTGATATGTACATCACTAAACTCTAGTATAAAAGGTTAAATGACAAAAGTTATAGTTTATTAAAAATAACTATAGCTACAATAATTGGTGACTGTATATACAATATGTAAATCATGATACCAAAAATAAAATGTGAGGTGGGAGTAGAAGGGTAGAGTTTTTGTATGCAGTTGAAGGTAAGTAGTTATCAGCTTTAAATAGACTGTTATAACTATAAGATGTTTTACGTAAGCCTCCTGGTGATCACAAAGCAAAACCTATTTATGTATCTATTTATGTAATAGATACATAAAAGATAATGAGAATGGAATCAAAGCATACCACTACCAAAAATTATCAATTCATAAAGGAAGACACAAAAGAGGAAGAAAGGAACAAAAGAACTACAAAACAGCCAGAAAACAATAAATGGAATTAGTAAATCCTTATCTATCAATAACCACTTTCTATCTAAATGGGTTAAATTCCCCAATGGAAAGGCATAGAGTGGCTGAACATACACAAAAGATCCAACTACATGTTGCCTACAAAAGATTTATTTTAGCTTTAAACACATACACAGACACAAAGGAAAAACTGGGGAAAATATTCTATGCAAATGGAAAACAGAAGAGAGCAGAGTAGCTATAATTATATCAGACAAGTAGACTTTAAGTCAAAAACTGCAATAAAAGACAAGGAAGGTCATTTCATAATGCTTACAAAATCAATTCATCAAGAGGATATAACAATTGTAAACATATATGCACCAACATCCATTTACCTACATAAGTAAATACTAACAGATTTAAACAATACAATAATAGTAGGGAACTTCAATACTTCACTTTCAACATGGATACATTATCCAGTCAGAAAATCAGTAAGGAAACACCGCACTTGAACTTTACATTTGAACCAAATGGACCTATCAGACATATATGGAACATTTTATCCAATGGCCACAGAATATAAATTCTGTTCAGGCACACATGGAACATCCCCCAGGATAGATTATACATTAGATCACAAAACAGGTCTTAAATTTAAGAGCATTAAAATCATACAGGTATCTTTTCCAACCACAATGATATAAAACTAGAAAATAACAACAGAAGGGAAACTAGAAAATTCATGAACATGTGGAAATTAAACAAAACACTCTTAAACAAACAATGAGTCAAAAAAGAAATCAAAAGGGACATTAAAAAATATCTTGAAACAAATGGAAATACAGCATATCAGATCTAATGGGATATAGCAAGATCCAGCTGTAAGAGGAGGGTTTATAGCAATAAATGCCTACATTATGAAAAAGATAGATCTCAAATAAACAACCTAACTCTATACCTCAAGGAGCTAGGAAAAGAACAAAACAAGTCAACAAAAGGAATGAAATTTTAAAAGAGCAAGGCAGAAATCAATGAAATAGACCAGAAAAATAATAGAAAAACTAAGAACTGGATTTTTTTTTAAGGATAAAATTTGACAAGCCTGCAGCTAGACTAAATAAAAGAAAAGAGAGAAGACTCAAATAAATAAAATCAGAAATGAAAGAGGAAATATAACAACAGATACCATATAAATACTAAGAATCATAAAAAACTACTATGAACAATTATGGGCCAACAGATTGCATAACCTAGAAGAAGTGGATAAATTCCTGGAAACATGCAACCTCCCAAAACTGAATCACAAAGAAATAGAAAATCTGAACAGACCAATAATGAGTAAGAACAACTCAGTAATCAAAAGCCTCCTAAAAAACAAAATCCCAGGACTGGTTTTAATGGTGAATTCTACCAGACATTTAAAGAATTAATTCCGGGGCACCTGGGTGGCTCAGCAGTTTAAGACTCTGCCTTCAGCTTGGGTCATGATCCCGGGGTCCTGGGATCAAGCCCCACATCAGGCTCTCTGCTCGGCAGGGAGCCTGCTTCCTCCCTCTCTCTCTGCCTGCCTCTCTGCCTACCTGTGATCTCTCTCTCTGTCAAATAAATAAATAAAATATTTTTAAAAATAAAAATAAAGAATAAAGAATTAATTCCAATCCTTTTCAACCTTTTCCCAAAAACTGATGAGGAGGGAAACACTCTTAAACTCACTTTTTTAAAGCCAACATCACTTTGATACCAAAGCCAGACAATAACACTACAAGAATAGAATAATCTAATATCCCTGATGAATATAGATACAAAAATCCTCAACAAAATGCTGGCAAACAAATCCAACAACACATTAAAAAGATCACATGCCATTATCAAGCTGCATTCACCCCTGGGAGGCAAGGATGAGTCAACATAGGCAAATCAATAAATATGATACGCTGCATTAACAGAATGAAGGATAAAAACCATATCATCATCTCAATGGAAGCTGAAAACGCATTAACAGAATTCAACATTCTTTCATGATATGGACTCTAAGAAATTATATATAGAAGGAATGTACTTTGGCATAATAAAGGCCACCTATGAAAGCCCACAGCTAACATACTCAACAGTGAAAAGCTGAAAACTTTTCCTCTAATATCAGGAACAAGATAAGAACATCTACTTTTGCCACTTCTATCTAACTAGAAATCCTAGGTAGAGCAAGTAGGCAAGAAAAAAAAAGCTATCCATCAGAGAGTGGTAAAAATGCCTCTGTTTGCAGGTGACATGATCTTACATAGAGAAAATCCTGAAGACTTCATTCAAGTACTGTTAGAACTAATAAACAAATTCAGTGAAGTTGAAGGATACAAAATTAATATACAAAAATCAGTTGCATTTCTATACATGGACAACACACTATCAGAAAGTGAAATTGGGAAAACAATCCCATTTATAATAGCATCAAAAACAATAAAATACTTAGGAATAAATTTAATCAAGGAGGTGACAGATCTGAACACTGGAAACCATAAAACACTGATAAAAGAAATTTAAAAAGGCACAAATAAATGGAAAGATGTCACATATTCATGGACTGGAAGAGATAATTGTTGAAATATTCATCCCACCTTAAGCAATCTTCAGATTCAAAATTCCATTTGAATTTGAAATTCCATTTTAAAATTCCCTTTCAAAATTCCATTGATTTTTTCATGGAAATAGAAAAAGCAATTCTAAAATTTGTATGGAACTACAAAAGACATTGAGTAGCCAAAGCAATCTTGAGAAATAAAAACAAAGCTGGAGACATCCCTTCATGATTTCAAACCATATTACAAAGCTATAGAAATCCAAACAGTAAGTACTGACCAAAAGTTAGACATACAGCTCAGTGGAACAGAATAGTAAGCCCATATATAAACCCACACATATATAGTCACTACCTTTCACCAGGACACCAAGAATATACAATGGGGGAAGAACAGTTTACTTAAAAAATGGTGTTAGGAAAACTAAATACCCACATTCAAAAGAATGAAACTGGACTCTTCTTTAATACCACTCACAAAAATTAGCTCAAAATGGATCAAAGACTTAAATGTAAGACCTGAAACCATAAGACTTCTAGAAGAAAACATGGGAAAAAATCTCCTCATCACTGGTCTTAGCAATGATTTCTTGGCTATGACACCAACAGCTCAGGCAACAAAAACAAAATAAATAAATGGGACCACATCAAATTAAAAAGTTTCTGCATGGCACAAAAAGCAACAAATGAAAAGACAACCTACAGAATAGACGAAAAGAATTGCAAGCCATGTGTCTAATAAAGAAGCAATATCCAAAATATAGAAGGAAGTCCTATCACTCAATAGGGGAAAAAAAAGTCTGATTTTAAAATAGACAAAGGACGTGTTAAGATAGCTTTTATCAAAAAAGCAATATATATTAAGTGTTGGTAATAATGTGTGGGAAAGAACCCTTGTATACTACTGATGGGAATATAAATGGGTAGAGCCATTATGGAAAACAGTATGGAGATTCCTCAAGAAATTAAAAATAGAATCACCACATGCTCCAGCAATCCTGCATCTGGGTATTAGTCAAAGGAGATAAAATCAGTTTCTTGAAGAGATATCTGCCCTCCTGTGTTCACTGCAGCATTATTCACATAGCAAAGATACAGAAACAAGACAAATATCTGTGAAGGGATGAACGGATGAAGAAAATGTGGTGTATATATAGCAGAATAGTATTCAGCCATGAGAAAGAAAGAAGGAAATCCTCCCATTTGCTGAGCAAAATTAGCCAGAGAAAAAGACTATACGATCTCACTTATATAGGGATCTTTAAAAAATAAATAATTTTTTTTTAAAGGCCAACTCATAGAAACAAAGCAGAATGGTGGTTATCAGAGGTGGGGAGGTTAAGGAGACAGCAAGAAGCTGGTCAAGGGTATAAATCTTCAGTTACAAGAAGAATCATCTCTGGGGATCTGATGTACAACATGGCGACCATAGTGAATAATACTGTGATGTATTTTTAAAATTTGTTAAGATAGGAGAACTTAAGCATTTTCACTACACACAAAGAAAAAGGAGAAAGAAAAGAAAAATAGGTAAGTTTGTGAAGTGATAGATGTGTTAATTAATAGAACTGTGGAAACCATCTCACAGAGTATATCAAATCATCGTGTTGTACACTTTAAATATATACAATTTTGTCAATTACACCTCAATAAAGCTGGGGGAAAACAACAAGTTGAGGCCCCCTGAGCCTTTGACCAGTGTTGCTTCTGTCATATATATAATGCCAGCTTTGAATCTTGGCAGAGAAGGTTCACCCACCTGGACCACTGGGGAGCCACTGAGTATTACAGAGGACTCTGAGAGCAGCAGGCTGTTTGGAGCAAGGAGAATGTGTGCCACATGCTCGCAGCATTTAAGATTGTGAAAGACAGGCTTGAAATGAAATCTAATGATCAGTATTCACTTTTATGGCATGGTTTATAAAAATAGACAGTCCTCGTAAAGAGCAGCCGTTGCCAACCAAAAGCCTGTTAAGTGTCCAGAGATTTTATTTCAGAGCTAACAACTTGAGTTCCTCACATGTCTCCACTAATGACGCCCCGCGAGAACTTAAGCCTCTAGCTTCAATGTCTTGTGCCTCATTTTCCGTCTGTAAAGAAGGGATAATGACACTAGCTGCTGGATCATGTTGGCAACATGCTCAGAAATCCCCAGATCAAAGGTGCTCTGCCTGGACCCAATAAGATGATGACGGGGCTTGCCATCATTAGTGTTGTTATTATTACTGTTGTTGTTGGGGGCACCCATCTTGCAGCCCAGGAAGTAGGCATGACTCCCATGGCTGATTCAGCACCAAGACAGACTAAGGAGGAATTTCAGTTCTGGGGGAGCCATTGATTTAGAGAGGGCCCATTTCAATGACATCACACGATGGCACGTTGCCAGGCTCCCCATGGAGAGTGAGGTGCTCTACTCCCTCAGAGTAAGACCATGCCCAGCACATCTCCAAGAGATAAATTATGTGTCTTTGGAGAAGGAGGTCACAGAGGAAGATCATATAATTTCTCTGGCTATATGATTTCTGTCATTACACAGCTGGCTGAAAAGTCGTGGGACCATAGCCAGGAAGCTTTAGATTTGAGTCCCAGCTCTACCAACTAGACTCTGGTAGCCTTGAACATAAGTCATCATTTCTCAGGATCATCATTTCCTGATTATAAAATAGGTTTTACTTTTTTTTTTAATTTCTTTTCAGCATAACAGTATTCATTGTTTTCTGCACCACACCCAGTGCTCCATGCAATCTGTGCCCTCTCTAATACCCACCACCTGGTTCCTCCAACCACCCAGCCCCTGCCCCCTTCAAAACCCTCATATTGTTTTTCGGAGTCCACAGTCTCTCATGGTTCACTTCCCCTTCCAATTTCCCTCAACTCCCTTCTCCTCTCCATCTCTCTTTGTCCTCCATGCTATTTGTTATGCTCCACAAATAAGTGAAACCATATGATAATTGACTCTCTCTGCTTGACTTATTTCACTCGGCATAATCTCTTCCAGTCCTGTCCATGTTGCTACAAAAGTTGGGTATTCATCCTTTCTGATGGAGGCATAATACTCCATAGTGTATATGGACCATATCTTCCTTATCCATTCGTCCGTTGAAGGGCATCTTGGTTCTTTCCACAGTTTGGCAACTGTGGCCATTGCTCCTATAAACATTGGGGTACAGATGGCCCTTCTTTTCACTACATATGTATCTTTGGGGTAAATACCCAGTAGAGCAATTGCAGGGTCATAGGGAAGTTCTATTTTTAATTTCTTGAGGAATCTCCACACTGTTTTCCAAAGTGGCTGTACCAACTTGCATTCCCACCAATAGTGTAAGAGGGTTCCCCTTTCTCTACATCCTCTCCAACACACGTTGTTTCCTGTCTTGCTAATTTTGGCCATTCTAACTGGTGTAAGGTGGTATCTCAATGTGGTTTTAATTTGAATCTCCCTGATGGCTAGTGATGATGAATATTTTTTCATGTGTCTGATAGCCATTTGTATGTCTTCATTGGAGAAGTGTCTGTTCATATCTTCTGCCCATTTTTTGAAATGATTGTCTGTTTTGTGTGTGTTGAGTTTGAGTTCTTTATAGATCCTGGATATCAACCTTTTGTCTGTACTGTCATTTGCAAATATCTTCTCCCATTCTGTGGGTTGCCTCTTTGCTTTTTTGACTGTTTCCTTTGCTGTGCAGAAGCTTTTGATCTTGAAGAAGTCTCAAAAGTTCATCTTCGCTTTTGTTTCCTTTGCCTTTGGAGACATATCTTGAAAGAAGTTGCTGTGGCTGATATCGAAGAGATTACTGCCTATGTTCTCCTCTAGGATTCTGATGGATTCCTGTATCACATTGAGTTTTTTTATCCATTTTGAGTTTGTCTTTGTGTACGGTGTAAGAGAATGGTCGAGTTTCGTTCTTCTACATATACCTGTCCAGTTTTCCCAGCACCATTTATTGAAGAGACTGTCTTTTTCCACTGTATATTTTTTCCTGTTTTGTCGAAGATTATTTGACCATAGAGTTGAGAGTCCATATCTGGGCTCTCTACTCTGTTCCACTGGTCTATGTGTCTGCTTTTATGCCAGTACCATGCTGTCTTGGTGATCACAGCTTTGTACTAAAGCTTGAAATCAGGTAGCGTGATGCCCCCAGTTTTATTTTTGTTTTTCAACATTTCCTTAGCAATTCGGGGTCTTTTCTAATTCCATACAAATTTTTGGATTATTTGCTCCAGCTCTTTGAAAAATACCAGTGGAATTTTGATCGGAATGGCATTAAAAGTATAGATTGCTCTAGGCAGTATAGACATTTTAACAAAGTTTATTCTTCCGATCCAAGAGCATGGAATGGTCTTCCATCTTTTTGTGTCTTCTTCAATTTCTTTCATGAGTGTTCTATAGTTCCTCGAGTACAGTTCCTTTACCTCTTTGGTTAGGTTTATTCCCAGGTACCTTATGGTTCTTGGTGCTATAGTAAATGGAATCGATTCTCTAATTTCCCTTTCTATATTTTCATTGTTATTGTATAAGAAAGCCACTGATTTTTGTACATTGACTTTGTATCCTGCCACGTTGCTGAATTGCTGTATGAGTTCTAGTAGTTTGGGGGTGGAGTCTTTTGGGTTTTCCATATAAAGAATCATGTCATCTGCGAAGAGAGAGTTTGACTTCTTCATTGCCAATTTGGATACATTTTATATCTCTTTGTTGTCTGATTTCTGTTGCTAGGACTTCTAATACTATGTTGAACAAGAGTGGTGTGAGTGGGCATCCTTGTCGTGCTCCTGATCTCAACGGGAAAGCTGCAAGCTTTTTCCCATTGAGGATGATATTTGCTGTGGGTCTTTCATAGATAGCTTTGATGACGTTCAGGAATGTTCCCTCTATCCCTAAACTTTGAAGCGTTTTAATAAGGAACAGATGCTAGATTTTGTCAAATGCTTTTTCTGCATCGATTGAGAGGACCATGTGGTTCTTCTCTCTTCTCTTATTGATTTGTTGTATCACATTGATTGATTTGTGAATGTTGAACCATCCTTGTAGCCCAGGGATGAATCCCACCTGGCCATGGTGGATAATCTTTTTAATGTGCTGTTGGATCCTGTTTGCTAGGATCTTGTTGAGAATTTTAGCATCCATATTCATCAGTGATATTGGTCTGAAATTCTCCTTTTTGGTAGGGTCTTTGCCTAGTTTGGGGATCAGGGTAATGCTGGCTTCATAGAAAGTCTGGAAGTCTGGAAGTTTTCCTTCTGCTTCAATTTTTTGAAATAGCTTCAGGAGAATAGGTGTTATTTCTTCTTTGAAAGTTTGGTAGAATTCCCCAGGGAATCCGTCAGGTCCTGGGCTCTTGTTTTTTGGGAGGTTTTTGATCACTGCTTCAATCTCGTTACTACATATCGGTCTATTCAGGTTGTCGATTTCTTCCTGGTTCAATTTTGGGAGTTTATAGTTTTCCAGGAATGCATCCATTTCATCTAGGTTGCTTAGCTTATTGGCATATAACTGTTGATAATAACTTCTGATGATTGTTTCTACTTCCTTGGTGTTCGTTGTGATCTCTCCCTTTTCATTCATAATTTTATTAATTTGGGCTTTCTCTCTTTTCTTTTGGATTAGTGTGGCCAATGGTTCATCAATCTTATTGATTCTTTCAAAAAACCAACTTCTAGTTTCATTGATACATTCTACTGTATCTCTGGTTTCTACCTCATTGATCTCTGCTCTAATCTTGATTATTTCCCTTCTTATGTGTGGAGTTCGTTTGATTTGTTGTTGATTCTCCAGTTCTTTAAGATGTAGAGACAGCTGGTGTATTCTGGATTTTTCAATTTTTTTGAGGGAGGCTTGGATGTCTATGTATTTCCCCCCCTTAGGACCGCCTTTGCTGTATCCCGTAGGTTTTGGACCAAAGTGTCTTCATTCTCATTGTTTTCCATGAATTCTTTCAGTTCTTTTTTGATCTCCTGGTTGATACAAGCATTCTTTTTTTTATTTTATTTTTTATTTTCAGCATAACAGTATTCATTATTTTTGCACCACACCCAGTGCTCCATGCAATCCATGCCCTCTATAATACCCACCACCTGGTACCTCGACCTCCCACCCCCCACCCCTTCAAAACCCTCAGATTGTTTTTCAGAGTCCATAGTCTCTCATGGTTCACCTCCCCTTCCAATTTCCCCCAACTCCCTTCTCCTCTCTATCTCCCCATGTCCTCCATGCTATTTGTTATGCTCCACAAATAAGTGAAACCATATGATCCAAGCATTCTTAAGCAAGGTGGTCTTTAGCTTCCAGGTGTTTGAGTTCCTTCCGAACTTTTCCTTGTGATTGAGCTCCAGTTTCAAAGCATTGTGATCTGAGAATATGCAGGGAATAATCTCGGTCTTTTGGTATCGGTTGAGTCCTGATTTGTGACCCAGTATGTGGTCTATTCTTGAGAAGGTTCCATGTGCATTTGAGAAGAATGAGTATTCTGTTGTTTTAGGGTGGAATGTTCTGTATATATCTATGAGGTCCATCTGGTCCAATGTGTCATTCAATGCTCTTATTTCTTTATTGATTTTCTGCTTCGATGATCTATCTGAGAGAGGCATGTTAAGATCTCCTACTATTAATGTATTCATATCAATATGACTCTTTATCTTGATTAACAGTTTTCTTATGTAATTGGCTGCTCCCATATTGGGGGCATAGATATTTACAATTGTTAGATCATCTTGGTGGATAGTCCCTTTAAGAATGATGTAGTGTCCTTCTCTATCTCTGACTACAGTCTTTAGTTTAAAATCTAATTTATCTGATATTAGAATCACTACCCCAGCCTTCTTTTGAGGCCCATTGACATGAAAGATGCTTCTCCATCCCCTCACTTTCAGTCTGGGTATATCTTTAGGTTCAAAATGGGTCTCTTATAGACAACATATGGATGGATGGGTCCCGTCATTTTATCCAATTTGCAGCCCTGTGTCGTTTTATGGGTGCATTTAGGCCATTCACACTGAGAGTAATTATTGATATGTTTTTATTGACATCGTGTTACCTTTGAAGACTTTCTTTCTGTAGATTGTCTCTATATTTCTGTTCAATGCTTTTCTTAGGATTTTTCCTCTTTTATAGTACCCCATTAATATTTCCTGCAGTGTTGGCTTGGTGGTTGCATAGTCTTTTAAGCCTTGCTGGTCTTGGAAACTTTTTATCTCTCCATGCATTTTGAATGTCAGTCTTGCTGGATAAAGTATTCTTGGCTGCATGTTCTTCTCATTTAGTGCCCTGAATATATCTTGCCAGCCCTTTCTGGCTTGCCAGGTCTCTGTGGACAGGTCTGACGTTATTCTGATGGGCTTTAGGAGCCTCTTTGTCCTAGGAGCTTTCAAGAGATTGCATCTTCAATTATAATTCCTCAATTTGACTACAAGGTGCCTTGATGGTTTTTTGGAATCTATAATCTATAATCTTGGGTGGAGATCGCTCATGAACGCTCATTCCATTTGTGTGGTTGGGAAAATTTTCATGAAGAACTTGTTCCACTATATCTTCTAGATTTCATTCTTTCTCCTCCCCTTCAGGGATTCCAATAATTCTGACGTTGGCATCATTTATTTCCCTGATTTTGTTTTTGTGGCTTCTAAGCTGTTTGTTCCAGGCTTCCTCCTGATCCTTTCTCTCTATCTGTTTGTCCTCCAGATCACTAATTCTATCTTCTGTCTCAGCTACCCTAGCTTTTAGAGAATTTAGATTAGATTGGAACTCATTGAGAGCATTGTGAACATCATCCCTGCTAGCTTTCAGCTCTGCCCTAACATTGTGAACTTCATCCCTGGTCGTTTTCAGTTCTGCCCTAATCAATTCTGTTTGGTCATCCATGGCTTTCTCCAACCTAGCTATTGCCTGGATAATTGTTAGCCTGAATTCTCTTTCCGACATATTGTCTATGTTGATAGCCATTATCTCTGTTGCAGAAGGCTCATCCTGTATATTTTATTTCTTTTGGGCATTCCTCCTCCTAATCATTTTGGTGAGAGATGACTGAATGGATGTAGCTGGATGTCTTGACCATGGTGCTGTCAAGGTGCACCCTGGAATGCTTCTGAGCAATCAGGGTTCCCCACCCAAATGAGAGAAAAAAGAAAAGAAAAAGAAAAAAAGAGAGGGAGAGAGAGACAGGGAACAAAGGGAAGATAAAAGAGAAGGTTCAGTCCAAATAGGCCCCAAGGTAAGACTGATGAAGTATACAAACAAAAAGACTGATAAAAGTATATGACAAGAGAATATATATATATATTCTCTTGATATATATATATATATATATATATATATATATATATACAAATAAAGGAAGAACCTCATCAAAAAGAACCCCAAGTATAAGATTTATATACTATCAGGGCAAACACAAAAACACAGAAACACTGGTGGAAGAAAAAGATGGGAGAGTGGTTATAAATTCTCACTGTGGGCAAGGAAGGTTGTTTTGATTCTTCCTAGATGTATCTTGATATCTTTGTTAAAGGACTCAACTTTCCTAAGATAAAGGGGGATTAAAAATTTGTTTACCTATAGGGGTAGCATTGATTGGGGAAAGGGGATTACCTTTAAGTTTAACTCTATATGAATATTAGAAAATAAATATAAAAGAGGAAAAAACTAGACTAAACTAAAATTTAGAAAAAAAATTTAAAAAATAGAAATGCAAAAGAAAAACAGGTGTATGTATCAAAAAGTTCAGGTTAGAAGGTTATTATGGAATTTGATGTACTGGACATCTCACTGTGATGGTAAATAGGTTAAAAAATTATCTATATATAAAAAAAATGAACCAGAATAGTGGGAATGAGTTAAAAATAAAAGTTGTCATATGAAGTAGTGGTTGTTCTCTTGTAGTCTTTTTTTTTTTTTTTCCTTTCCTGGTTGGTTTTCTGGGCGAGGGGCCTGCCACGTGGGTTTTCAGTCAATGATGTTCCCTGAGTTAAGTCCTCCCACCCCACCCCCTCAAGGGGGTGGGCTTTGAGGAAACCAGTTTTTTTCAGGCTTTTGTTCTCTGGTGGTTTTTATGTTTGTTCACTTTTTTTTTTTTCCCTCTCGCCTTGACCGCTTTTGATGGTTTTTGTAGGTTTAGAGGAAAGCAAACTGCACCCTGACCCCCCTCTCAGAGAGAAGACTCAGTCTGGTCCCCTGTGGGTGCTGCAGAACCCATATAAATTTCCCCTTGGCCGCTGGCAGAGAAGGTTCCAAGTCGCAGTCCCTGGGGATGCAGGATCTTCGCTTGTACAAAACCACGGCAGCGGCAGCTGTCTGGGCAGCTCCAGACCGCCAAAGAGGTTCCAAGCAGTGATTGCACACTGAGATTTTCCCGCTGGCCCGGGCTGGGAGTGCCTGGTCTTTCTGGGTCTAAGAGCGCCGGGCTTGCACGCGCCCCTCTCGGGGAAGCTGTGGATCATGCACGAGTCTCAGGCTCTGAGAGCAGGACGTGGGTCCGAGAGCACCAGGCTGGGCCTTTGCACAGGGCTCTCAGGGGAGGGTGAGGGGTGCGCACTTCTCAGGCGCTGTAGTATGGCTCGGCGGTTTGCCGACTGGCGAAGCTACCAGCCCCTCACAGGAGCCAGACCCCATGCGTTCGGGCGCCCTGGCGGCTCAGGGACCAAGACCTGGTTTCTCCACCGCACTCTCTCTGGCTCAGCGCCATGGGTGGCTGTCCTGGGTCCGGGGACTTAAGCCCCTGTCCCTAGCTGCCTGGATTCCCACAATCCCCACTCCCCCCCAATCCTTTGCTCTTTCTGAGTGCTTTCAACCAGTTTCCAAGTTAATGCTGGTCCCCAGACGCAGGGCACTCTCGTATTAGGGGTATTACTTTCCAACCGGTCGCTTCTGGTGGCTCCCTCTCCCTTTTGTTTATCTTCTGATATCAGTCCGCAGTTCCCACTCCACTTTACCTGCCCACTGGCGTCTTCTGCCCCTGTAGAGATCCAAACGTGTATAATTCTGATCTCAGGCTGATTTCCTGGGTGATCGAAGTTCTTTGGTAGGTCATCAGCTCTCTTTAGGGTACAGGTTGAAATGTTGCCTCCTCCTACTTCCCCACCATCTTGTCTTCCAAATAGAAGGTTTTCCTAAAGTGATTGATCTCCTAGTTCTGATTTTCACAGTAATAAACAAACAAACAAACAAACAAATAAATAAATAAAATAACAACAAGGGACTTTACCCAGAGAAAGTCTTGACTGGCACATTTCTCCATAGTTTAATGACAGTACCAGTCTCTGCTCTTCCAACAGGCCGTTGGCCCCTCACCACCCTTGAGCGATTATGTTCTAAGTCTGGAACAAGGAAATGTACTGAACTTGTTTTGAAATTTATCAGCAAACTCAAAATAGAAAGCCAAATTCTAGGTATCAGCAAGTGCTTACTGTTGTTTTCAAAGTGTGTTCATGCAGGACCATTACCTGCCTTTATGTGGCCTGTGTACAAAAGGTGCCCCACCTGGGTGGATGAATTTGAGAAGAAGTCTCCTCTGGGTACATGCTGCTTTGTAGACATATGGCTTATAAGCAGACTCTACTTTGCACATAGAAAAAGGCAACCCTATTCCCAGATGGGTACAGCCTTGTGCTAGAGCCCAAGTCTTGATGAGCAAAACACAAGCTAGATTTCAGCTCTCACAGAGTGCCTTGGTCAATACTGTTGTGCAGCCTGCACACTGCACAACCATACATGGCAGCCTTGTATCTGTTGAGCCTAAATGTTCCATAGAGCCCCTTTATGAACCTCAGATGATTGCGGGGAGGCATCCTACCCACCCCACCAACTGATTTTTATTTACTTTACATGATATTGGCCCTCCAAGAAAATTTTTGCTTGAGCAAAACGGGATTTTAAATAATTCAATAACTACTATGCATAGGTAACACAGGAATAAATAAAAGGAGATTTTGTTTGGGAATATGCAAAGGTTCAAACCTAGAAAACAGTCTTTTCTCAGGCCAAGGCAGTTTAGAGAAACTGACTTGGTAAGGATTTTCAATCAATGTGAACTCAGGACTGCAAAAATTCCTTCCTTCCCTACCCCACACCGTTTTCTCAAACAGTGTACTTTCTGCCTGGGATTCCTATCCTGGCCATTGTAGAATGACTAATCTAGTTACTTTCAAGTAAACTAAGTGAAAAAGAGTAGTTTTTAATCACCATTTTGGTTCAGTGTGTGTTGCGTGTATATAGGTGTTATGGGTGTGTTTTATGGGAATGTTACCCTGCATATATGGTAAGAATGAAATTACTGTACTATCTCCACCTGTTTTTGTCCCATGCTGGCCTCTGGCTTCAAATGTAACTCACCTCATCTCATCCTTACTTGTGCTCCATGCTAGAAAATTCTGAAAGAGACAACCATGCCCTCATCGGATGCCTGCAAACATGACCCAACCTTCAGCATCTGTCACAGGGTCTACAACACTCACCAAGGAGCACTTGTGGGCCTCCCAGCTCTTATTTCTTATCATTTCTCTCTTCTCTCTCCTCATGTCGCCCCCATCCCTCCCTCCTGCTCCTACTTCCTCTTCTCTTTCCTCTTTCTCTGTACCCCAACCTGAGTCCCTGCCACAGAGACACTCAGATGTCTGACCCTCAGCAATCTGAGGTCTTGGGAAAATGGGAAGGCTCTCCCTACTCTCCCTCCCCACTAGACACACCATACTACCATCTCTAATCTAGGACAGCCTTTCTGTGAAGAATAGAGAACTGACCTGCAGCTTGATGAGTCCCCAGACTATACCCCAGGAAGTCTGAAACAGGTCCTCGTGACTTAAAGGCAGATTTTATCATGCCCCCTGGCCAAGATTCATTTTGTGGGGTAGAGGGAGACATGAGACAGGGCCACTCATACTCATACCTCACCATCTTACTTCATTTCTATCTCTCTTCACCCCTGAGGACCAGAGGCCAATGGTGAAGGAAGGAAATGGCTGATCACATCTACTTCTGGAATCTTCCATCTGAACGCTCAGCACTTGAACTTAAAACTACCTGCCACCTCAGTTTGGAAACTTCACCATGCCTTGAATGGTAAAAGATCCTCAGGATATAAGCGAGTGGAACGTGGAAGGTGTCACATGTGCATTAATTTGTCACATATCATCCGGAGAGAAGTAAAGGGGATCCTGAAGGGGGGATGCCCACAGTGCTCTGTGAATGAGAAAACTCAAGCAGAAGGAGAACCAAGCAATGGTACTATGACTAGAAGCAAGATGGGAAGGATAAGTAAAGATATGTATCAAAAGCTCTTTTTTTTTCCCAATTTATTTATTTTCAGAAAAACAGTATTCATTATTCCTTCACCACACCCAGTGCCCCATGCAAGCTGTGCCCTCTATAATACCCACCACCTGGTACTCCAACCTCCCACCCCTCCGCCACTTCAAACCCCTCAGACTGTTTTTCAGAGTCCATAGTCTCTCATGGTTCACCGCCCCTTCCAATTTACCCAAATACCCTACTCCTCTCTAACGCCCCTTGTCCTCCATGCTATTGGTTATGCTCCACAAATGAGTGAAACCGTATGATAATTGACTCTCTCTGCTTGACTTATTTCACTCAGCATAATCTCTTCCAGTCCCGTCCATGTTGCTACAAAAGTTGGATATTCATCCTTTCTGATGGAGGCATAATACTCTATAGTGTATATGGACCACATCTTCCTTATCCATTCATCCGTTGAAGGGCATCTTGGTTCTTTCCATAGTTTGCTCTTTTTAAAGAAATGTGTGTCCCCTACAGCCCAGCAATTCCATTTCTAGGGGGTAATTTTAAGATAACCAGACAAGTATACAATGATTATCTACAAAGATGTTCCTTGAAGAATCATTTACAGTGGGAAAAAACTGGACACAGTAGGGAACAGATATGTAAATAACTGTGCTCTTGTATTGGAACATTATATAACCATTAAAAATAATCTAAAACAATGATGAACTAAACTATATTTATTGGAGTAGAAAGATACTAAGACATCTGGTTAGGTGAAAAAGTGGATTACTCAGTGAAAGTGTATCACAATCACATTTTTATTATATGTATATATGGTATATAAATATTAGCAGTAGCTCTTTTGGTGTGAGATGCTGTTTTATTTATGCATATTTTCTAATTTTTTTTTACAAAGAACAATTACTGATTTTTTTTCTTTTTTTTTCCCAATTTATTTATTTTCAGAAAAACAGTATTCATTATTTTTTCACCACACCCAGTGCTCCATGCAAGCTGTGCCCTCTATAATACCCACCACCTGGTACCCGAACCTCCCACCCCCCCCGCCACTTCAAACCCCTCAGACTTTTTTTTCTTTTAATAAAAGAAAGTAATCTGGGCCTGGGTGCCTTGGTCAGAGGAACATGTGACTCTTGATCTCAGGGTCATGTGTTCGAGCCCCATGTTAGATGTAGAAATTACAAAAAAAAAATTAACTTTAAAAAAAAGTAATGGAAAAAGGGTTTTTTTGTGTTCAGAAGACTAGCTGTGTGGTTTGGAGAAGACAGAAGAAAACCATTCATATAAAAACAGAGAACTACCAATTCTGAAAACCTGTTGACAAGACTGGAATTCCCAGTTCAGGGGACAGCTCTTCTGTTGCCCTGTCCTTCTTGAAGGGATGGTGTATCAGTCAGGGTTCTTCCCTGAAAACAATAGAGCCCACTGTGGCCAGTTTCAGCAGGAAGGCAACACATTAAAGGATGCTGGGACTTTGGTTTCTGGGAAGATGGAGTAGACATACTTCTTTCTATTCCTCCCACCAAGTACTCCTAAAAAACATAAACCTGAGGTATAAAGCTATAAAGCAATCATAAGAAAATTCTGGGGGTGCCTGGGTGGCTCAGCTCATTAAAGCCTCTGCCTTCGGCTCGGGTCATGGAACCAGGGTCCTGTGATCGAGCCCTGTGTTGGGCTCTCTGCTCTGCAGCGAGCCTGCTTCCCCCACTCTCTCTGTCTGCTCTCTGCCTACTTGTGATCTCTGTCTGTCAAATAAATAAATCTTTTTAAAAAAAAAAAAAAAAAGAAAATTCTGAAAGGTGGGGGAGGAAGGCAGACAGGTAAGGGACTGGACCCAAGGAATGACATGGAGATGAGTTTTCCGGGTTTTCTCTTTGTCCCATATATCCCAGACATGGAGCTAAAGAAACTTGCAGCCCAGAAACACCAATGAACCCAGATATGAGAAAGCCTCAACGAAAGCCTCTTCTCTCTAGCTAGGAAAGGGTATGAAGACAGAAAATTCGCAGACAACAACTGCTCTACTCCAGACAAACATCACAGAAAAACAATGTGCCTCCCCTCACCCAGGCCCACAGAGTGAGGCAGAGAGAAGAACCTAGATTTTACCCTTGCAGACTGTGATGAGGCTCCCCAACCCTCCTGCCAGTGTGGTTAGAGAAGGCCAAGTAAGGAGCTGGAAAATTCCTCCCCCAGATGGTAACAACATCTGCCCCACCATGATGTCTGTGGAGCTCTCGTGGGAATCTGTACTTCCACCCCTACCGAGGAATATTTTTTTTCCTCCCCTCTGGTGTTAGAGGAGGGCGAGGGAGGACTCCATCACCACCCAGAGGCAATGAGACCACCTCCCTTTACTGTAGACACATGTGAGTAGAAATAAGACATTCCTACCCCTCCCAGCCAGGGTAGGTATCAGTGAAGGCCGACTGGGGAGCCAGAACTCCCACCTCCACCCTAGGAATGAGGACTCCCTCCCCAACTCAGATGTCAACCTGACCTGGTGGTAATAGGGCAACACTTGTGGCTTCCCCTGACAGAGCAGGGCCAAAAAAACAGTCTGTTGAAGCAGAAAGTATAAACAGGCTTCAGAGTCTCATACCATAATAATCAAAATGTCCAGTTTTCATAGAAAATAACTCTTCATGCCAAGAATCAAGAAAAATTTCAACTTGAATGTAAAAGAGGTAATTGATAGAGACCAAACCAGAGATGACAGAAACATTAGAATCATCCAACAAGGATTTTTGAATAGATAGCATACGAATGCTTCAAGACACAATGATGACCATGCTTGAAATAACTGGAAAAAAAATTGAACATTTCATCAAAGAAAAAGAACATTTTAGGGGCACCTGGGTGGCTCAGTGGGTTAAGCCTCTGCCTTTGGCTCAGGTCATGATCCCAGGGTCCTGGGATCAAGCCCCACATCAGGCTCTCTGCTCAGTAGGGAGCCTGCTTTCCCCTCTCTCTCTGCCTGCTGCTCTTCCTACTTGTGATCTCTGTCTGTCAAATAAATAAATAAAATCTTTAAAAAAAAAAAAGAAGCAGAACATTTTGGTGAATAAATAGAAGACATAAAAGACAAATGGAATTTAAGAGCTGAAAAATAAAATGACTAAAATGAAAAAAAAAAAAAAAAACACCTCAGTGGATGGGCTCAACAGTGGAATGGAGGGAAAAAACAAAAGAATTGGTAGAATGGTAGAAATAACCCAGTGCGAACAACAGAGAGAAAACAGACCAGAAAGAAAAGCTCAACAGAGCCTCAGGGGCCTGTGGGATGAAACATCTAACATTCATGTCATCTGAGTTCAAGTAGGAGAGGAGAAAAAGGGCAGGGCTAGAAAAGCATTCAAAGAACTAATGGCTGAAACTTCCCAAATTTGGTAAAAGACAAAACCTGAGATTTAAAGAGCTGAATGTCCAGCCCCAAACAAGATAAAATGGGGGGTTGGGGGGGTGGGGGAGGAAACCATTCCAGGACACATCATGGTCAAACTTCTGAAAAGGAAAGGCAAATAAAAACATCTTTAAAGCAGTTAAAGAGAAACAATGCCTTACCTATAAAGGAAAAACAATTTAACTTAAAGTGTATTTCTCATCAGAAACTGTGGAAGCCAGAAGGGAACAGTACATTATTCAAATGCTGAAGAAAAAACAAGACAAAACAAACCCACCCTGTCAACTCAGCATCCAGCAGGAATATCCCTCAGGGAAAAAAAAATGAGAAATCAGACATTCTGAGATGAAATTAAACTCAAAAAATCCTTAGAGTGGATTTAAAAACATGGCTTTGTTTTATGCTCTCTCACTTCCAACATAATGATATAGTAGGCTGAAAATTAAAAGGATGGTAGGAGATATGTCATGCCAACTTTAGTAAAAAAAAAAAAAAGCAGTTGGCTATATTAATATCTGATAAAGTAAATTTCAGAGCAAAGAAAATTATTGGAGACAGAGAAGGACATGACATAATGTTTTTAAAACCATCGATCCACAAGAATCCATGCACCAAACAGTGGAGCGACAAATTCTGTGAAGCAAAATTCTCACTAGAACTTGGAAGGAAAACTAGTTAAGTCCACAATCATAGGTGGAAACTTCAACACCCCCTCTCAGTAACCGATAGAATGACTAGACAGAATATCAACAAGAATACAGAACTTACCAATACCAGCAACCAATGGAATCCAGTCAACATTAAGAGAACACGCCACCCAGCAGCAGCAGAATAAATATTAAAGCATTTATGAAACATACATGAAAAGAGACCATATCCTGGGCCATTAAGCAAACTTCAACAAATGTCAAGGATTTGGGGGTAGCTCACAAATCTTCTGTGGGGGTCAGAGGGTCAGACATGGAAGCTCTGCCACCAAGAACGATAAGAATACCACTCGATCGCCACCACCTTCATGTCCCTGCCACCACCACCTGCCCGGGCCCCTCTGACTCCATCAGAACCCCAACCGTGGCTGACCCGGATCCTTCACACCACCACCCTCCTTGAGATCAAAGACAGTTGGGGGGCAGAAGAGCGTTTGAAGGAACCTAAGTCACGACTGCCTACTCAGTGCAGAGAAAGTAGGCGTCTAACTCCTCCATTTGGGGAATCAAGACTCATTATGCAGAGACAAACCTGAGAAAACCATCTCCCAAAGTTAGGTGCCACCATCATGGAAAATGGCGGCTCCCTAGCCTGCACCAGCCGCCATGCTGTGCCCTCTGCTCCCGGCCCAGGGTCTGGGCTCCTAAGCATTTGCAGTCAGAAGGCCTAGGCTCTCTTGCAGAACTTAGCTGCCTTGCCATGTCTGCCTGCATACCTCCCCAGACCCGGGCTCCCTCCTGACGCATGAGAACTCTCAAGTGGACTAAGTCACCAGTGAAAACGAACTCATGGCAAGCTCCACATTATCTCACCCTCTAATCTTGCTTGAGTAAATTCTTATCTTCAGGTTGGGGTTGTTTTTCACTGGAAATGAATCAAACTCAGGCACAGGACCAGCGATCTGTCAGGAAGGGCAAGTAAGGGCGGAACCTGCGCATGCACAAGCAGATTCACACATGACCAAGTTGTTCCCATCCAGCTGAGAAAGACAAGTGACTTATTGATATTCTGCCCCAGACAGACTGTACGAGGTGCCCCCCCGACTGCCCTAGTCCCAGATTGAAGAAACCACAGGCACACAGCGTGGGCAGAGAGCAAACAGCAACTAGAATGGCTCCTCTTGTCACCCAGATCGTCCAAGTTCACCACCCACCCATGCGATACTTTGGACTTCCAGGCAGAGGGAGGGAGGGTGAGGAGAGACATGCAAGCTAGTCTGGAGTGTGCTTAAGAGCGCTGGTGTCAGACCGATCTGGACTGAGATCCCAGCTGGGCCACTGCTTATTGTGTGGCTTTGAGCAAATGAATCTCTCCCCACTCAGTCAGTTCCGCCATAAAAACAGGATAACCAAGACCTTCCCCACAGAAACGTTAAGAAGATCAAAACGGGGTGATGTTTGTGAAATGCTGGGCACATAGTAGGTGCTCAATAAATCACTGCTGCTCATGTTATTAAGCTACAAAAGGCAGAATGCAGGTAGAGAATGTACTGGATTGGCACCCTCTTGAAAGTGAGGTTACTGAACGAAAGCCCTTTTGGGGGAAACCGGAACGTCCCTTGCCTGAAATATCAGCCCCAGGTGCAAGGTTATAGACATGAGCCAGCGCCCACTGTGGCCAGGTTCTCCAACCCAAGATGGGATTTGGGTCTGGCTCCCGGATCTAAGGTCTAGGGACACAGAGGCAGCCCGCAGAGGACCATGTAGCCTGAGAACAAGGCAAGAAGGCACAGGAGACTGACCTTCTGCAAAGGGAGCCTCCCTCCTTCTTAAAGGAGGTCAGTGAAGGACTTGGTGGGCCTGAGCGCCCCACTGAGGGAGCATGGAGAGCCAAGAGAAAAGAAGACCAAGTCCATGGAGACCTATGGGCAGAAAGAGTAAGAGCCCTCTCAACACCACTCTGAAACCGCACATACTGGGAACGACCCTTTCCTCAAGATGAAGTGAGAGGAGAATCATCACCCACCCCTCTCTCCACCAGCAACCGTTCCCCCGTGGAACACGTCTCATGGCAACTGCCCATCGGAAGCCAGGTCAGGAGGCACAAAGACCACAACAGCTGCCTCCAGCACGTTCTGCCAAGTAGCTTCTGGGACGGACCTCGTGGTTCTAATCCTAGGTCCACGGTGGCTAGCTGTGTGACCTTAGGCAAGTCGCAGAACTGATCTGTGCCCCTTTCCCATTTGCAAAAACAGGGAGAGTAAAAATGCCAGCCCTACAGGAGTGTTGTAAGGATTAAATGAGGTTAAGTCTGCTGAGGTCTTGCCACAGTGTCTAGAACAGATTGCGCACTTGGGAACACAGTGTTCAACGTTGTAATTATTGTGATTATTAGTATTAGTATCACTGCTACTCTCCTCCCAATGTGGCTATGGAGAAAACAGCCTAGGAAACTGACCTCTCTGATCGTTTAGGACCTAGGAAATAGACATGAGATCCATAGGAAGTGAGAGGGTGAGCCAAAAACATGGGGGCGACATCATTTCTCAGGGTCAACAGGACACATTTGGCAAAAGCAAGACAGCAGATGTCTCAGGCCGGACAGATTTTAGTTCAAAATCCGGCTTCAGCCCTTACTCTGTGACATTGGGCGTGTTGTGTAACATCTCTGAGCTTCTGAATGTTCCCTCCCAGATTAGGGTGAAAAATCCGTAACACACTCCCGGCAGGTTTATTCCTGTAGATCAAATAATGCAGGAGCACACACCAAAAGGGATTTGCAGGCTGCCTGACACTTAGTTGGTCCCAGCAAAAATGGGGTCCTTTTTCTGTTCCCAGGATGAGACTCTGCAGCTGTCGGGTTAAATATCAGGGTTCTGAATACAACCCCCAAAATAATAAGAAAAGTCTTCCCCACTTCCCATACCATCCTCTCTCCTCCTGTCTGAATTCTAAACAAGATCCAGAGAATAGTGATCCCTGACCCTCTGTTGCCCTTTCGCTGTGGGAGGCCTGAGATCCAAGTCCAGTTTCTCCCATGACTGTGCCATATGGGGCACGTTTCTTCCATTCTTTGGGCTTCAGTATCCTCATTTAGAAACGAGGGATAATAACCCACAGCACCTAGTTTGCTGATTTAGTTCTTTGGGTTCGATTAGGGATTAGATATAGAAGGGCCTTCATTTAACACTTGGCAAGTGAGGGTAGGTGCCCCACACGTTGTATATATCATGTCATTTGATCCTCCCAGTAATTCTCTATCCCCAGTATCTCAGCCTGAAACTAAGGCTCAGAGAGCTCACGCCACTGACCCAACGTCACACAGCTACCCTTCCTGGCTTAGACAGCAGTCACCAGACTCATACTTTCGGTCAGTCCCCTAGAGAAAAGGGCTTGGTCATGAGCTCAGAGCACCGCCTGCAGTGTCAGAGCCATCCCCGGCTCTCAGGGACCCCCTCCCAACACACACCAGTGTGAGGCCCCCCTTTCTTCCAGGCGTCTGTGCCCACAGTTCATTTTCAGAAGTCTGGTGTAGGCCAGTTGCACAAGGAGGTTCCTGGCAGGCCCCACAGTCTCTGTTACTAGAGATTGAATTCCCAGTGAAAGAGGCTCATTGTGTGTCCTCGGAATGAATACCCCATTTAGACAAAGAATTCCACTGGTTTTTCACAGAGAAAGAAGACAGCCCCAGAGAAAAGAGAGAACAATGCAAATCATTCAGCAGATTTTCACTTAAGCATCAAAGCTGGGTGACCAACCAGGCTAAGGGCCACCGCATGGATTGGGCTGAGGCCACACCACTGTGCAAGCCTCCTCCTTATCTGAGGCTCTAGGCCCAGCCCCTTTGTGGCCACCTTGGCCAACTACCTTTTGGCCCCTCGTGAAGAAATCAAGAATGGATTGACTCAAGAGCCTGCCATTTGGGTTCAGGGGAAATACCTCCTAGGACTAGATCGTCTACACGACACTGGTTCTCGGATGTAGCTGCACATTGAAGTCACCCGGAGAAGTCTGACAGCTACTTGAACTTGGTTCCACTGCCAAGGATATTGATTTCTTTGGTATGAGACATGGCTTGGACATTGGGAATTTTTCAACACTCTCCATACGATTTTCTTTTTTTTTTTTTTTAGGATTTTATTTATTTATTTATCTGACAGACAGAGATCACAGGTAGGCAGAGAGGCAGGTAGAGAGAGAGGAAGGGAATCAGGCTCCCTGCTGAGCAGAGCCCCCCCCCCCATGTGGGGCTTGATTCCAAGACCCTGGGATCATGATCTGAGCTGAAGGCAGAGGCTTTTACCCAGTGAGCCACTCAGGGGCCCCTCCCCATATGATTTTAAGATTCGGTCAAGATTGAGAACCAGGGAGCCCCAGGGGCAGAAACTGCTGTCCACAGCTATACCCAGAGCTGAGCACAGGGCCTGCTGGACGCTTGGCACCCAGCAAATGTTTGTGGGACGAATGGGTGAGTGCTGCTCTGAGACATTCAGGAGAAACCACAGAGCCCCGGCTTTGGGAACAGCACCTTTGTCAATCACACTATCATAATCTATTGGGATTTGGAACAAGGTTGCTTTTTTTTTTTTTTTTAAGTTGTCTGCACAAAACACGTAACAAAAAACACTTGCACACATACCACACACAAAACCCATAAAATCTCTGAGATTCTTTCCAGCTCCAAAGCACACTAATTCCAAGACCATAAATCCCCTCTTGCCCTTTGAGAGCAATAATGTTTTTTGGTTAAATTATCAGGGCAGTAAAGATGTGGGAAGGGCCCCTCTGAAGGCCACTCTGCATCCCACCTGCTCAAGCCAAGGACTTAGCTTAGTCAGGCAGCCCCTCCTGGTCTCTCACACCCAGCCCTCCTCAGCCCTCCATGTCCTCGGGATTCCATTCTCCTTCTTCTATCACTCTGCACTCATTCCCTCGGTGAACCCAACCACTCCCAAAGTTCAGACTCTTATTTATAAGTTGGCAACTTGGCATCAGTACCTCTGGCCTTGCCCTTCCATTCCAAGCTCCAAACTCAGTCTTCCAAATGCCTACTGGGGATCTCCACCTTCATTTCCCTTAGGCACCTCAAATTCAACCTGTCCCAGAAATGAACTCATTGCCTTCCCCACCCAAACCTGCTCCTCCTCCTGCCTTCCCTATCTTGATGAACAGCATCACATATCCACCCAGTTGCCCAAACCAGGAAGTTCTGGAATCATCTTCGACCTCTCCCCTGCCTCCCACCCCACCCTGTACGTTTTTAATCTCTGAAAAAGCCACGGACTTGGTCCTCCTTTTTCTTCCTCTGATTTCTCGATCTTCCATGCCACCGCCACGGTGTCTTTCTAAAACTGAAGGTGTCGCTCGGAATAAAGTTCTGGCTCCTGAGCAAGGTGGGGAAGAGTGGGAGCTCACGCCAGGGCACGAGCCACTTCCCGCTCCCTTCAGCTGTGCTCTGTCCCCTCCCTCTCACCCCCACATCCTGACCACGCTGGCTGGCCTGAGACTCTGCTTAGTAATAACATATCTGCCATTGACTATGCCTCTCCTGCGTCCTGACCTGAGGCCTGAACCTGGGATCTTACCCCTCCTCGCTTTGCTCTTTCACTCAAATGCCCTGCCCCTCCCTACATTCTTCAAGGCTCGGATAGCCCCGGCTTCCAAAGCTTTGCCTCACTCGTTACAATAAAGCAGGCTTGGTCAAGGCGCCGCTTAAATAGGAAATACCAAACACTAGGTCGGATTTCTTCTATGCCAAGCAATTTTTTAAGTGCCTTAACCTATGTTAACTAATGTAGTTCTCACAACAGGTCAGTGAGACAGGGACTATAATTATCCCCACTTTACAAATGGGTAAACTGAGGTACAGAGAGGCGAGGCCCAGACGCTGGGACTTGAACTCGTTCAGACGATGCTCGTCATCGCTGCCTTCGAAGAACCTATATCTGGACATCCATTTTACCTGCTCCAAGAACACAGTTGCCGCGTTTGTTAGTTGAGGACTCTCCTTCAAACAAAACCCTACTCCCAGCCTGTTGCATAGAAAATAGGAAAAAGAAGATGGCAACAGAGAGAATGCAGCTCCCTGCTCCTCATTCTCAATATTACACATTCAGCAATATTCAAGAGGATGCCAAGGAACCCCCAGGGCTCCAAAGAGATGAGTTAAAAAGGCAATGTCCTAAGGTATCTTCCATTTACCGTTCTGTTGTTTATCGCCAAGATGCCCTTGATATCCAAAAGTGCTTACTAGATGACAGGATCTTCTCTAGACCCATAACATAGTTTCCGTCTTACACTGTCCAAACGGCATCCTAATGACTGAGTAGCCCCCACGCTGCTTCCCAGGGACTGAAACTTACTCCATGAAAAGCGCAATAGGCTTTAAAGCTTTGTTTTTTCAAGCAGAGTATTCAGTATTATTTAACCTTTCAGTGACTCAGGCCCTTCCTTGTGAAGGTCACCCGAGAGACTATGTAGAAATATCCTGTGCTCTGGAAAGCTCTTTCCCTGTGCTCGGCACCCAGCTGTGTGTTTTGCATTATTTTTTATCCCCATCAGTATCATTTCTATGTTCCGTATCCTTAGCTCTAACAGCATCTCCCCACGCCTTCTAATCTGTTCTTTCCAATGGCTACAGATTTTCTAAAAATTGAAGTTTTTATAATCGTGCTTCAAGTAGACACATATACCTAGGGGGGAAAAAAAAACAGGGACAGAGAGAAGTGCACCTCTTAGTAAAATGAATGTCCTTTTGTACAATGACTGCAACTTTTCTAGGGAGATCTTAGGACATCTTTTCCCATCCTCTTCATTCATTTAACATTTATTAAGGACATAATAGATTAAAAAAAAAAAGCTAGGTGCTGAGGACATAAAGATAGACAAAGCCAAATTCCTATCTTCAAGGATTTGCCAGTCTAAAAAGAGAGACCAGTAAATAGAAATAATGGTACTGCCATGGTGTCAGCACTGTGACAAGAGTATCTAAAAAGAAAACAAAAACAAAACACTTAACTCTGCCTTGGGGATTGGCAGCAACCAAGGAAGTCTTCCTGGAGGAGGCAGCATGTGACCCAATTCCTGAAGTATCTATTAATAAGAGGTCAGTCTGTTCCCCCACCACCAAAGACAAAGAAGATAGACTGGGGAAAGAACATTCTGGCCAAATACAAATATCAGGAAAAATGAGATTGTCTAATGAGTCTTCAAACTCCCAACAGTTCAGTCAAGCTGTGGAATGTGTGCTTGTAAAAAGGAATAGGAATGGCAGGCCACGGAATGAGAAAAGAAAACTCAAAGAGTAGGTTCCTCCTATATGTTAAATTCCTGAAGGAAAGAAAACACAAACTTTCCAGGGCAGACGAATCCTATCACACCCGTATGTTTTCAATGAGCCAAATCAGCTTGCTACAGAGGAAAGAGAAATACTAACTAACATGGCTGGATTCCCATTTGCCAGACACGGCTGGAGTCCTTTACAGGGAGAATCCCACTGAAGTGTCCCACCAACTCGATGAGGTGGGGAAGGAATATCACAAGTTGGGTTGAGGAAACCCAGGCAGGCAGGGATGCAGGAACTTCCCAGGGACCAAGAATAAAAGCAGCAGTCTGACTACTGGGAGGGAAGACTTAATGTCTGGGTTTCTTTGGAATTGAAGCTGGCGAGGGGATGAGGTCCCCCAAGTGCTGAAGAAGGAAAGGAGATGGGGAAGAAGAGAGAGAACAGAGAAAGAGCAAGAGCTTTGAGCGAGTGAGAGAGGAAGAGAGAGGAGTGAAGGGCAGGGCATGAGGAGGAAGCAGGCATGGCCATCATCTCCAGTGGGAGAGCCCCTGAGCTGAGGTCTAGGGCCAGAGGCCCTCGGGACCAAGCCAAAGAGAGCAGTTAGAGCCTGGATCCCATGGACGGGCACCAGGGCACTTGCCACACAGGTGAGTCCAGAGCAGGGGGTGTGGGACCCAAACAGGGACATGCCTTCCACCTAAGGATGCAGCAGGGAGAGTTCTAGTGAGCAGCCTCTGCAGATCCCTCATTTTCCAGCAGATGGGACGGAAGGGCTAAGTGATTTGTCCACAGGCACTCAATTCGAGTGTGTGCTTATTGTGTCTTTGCCTACAATCACACATCTGGTAAGGTAAGAGGCAGGACTACAATCCAGGTCTCCTGGAATCCAAACTTTTGTCACTCTCTCTCCTTTACTACCCAGTTAGCTGCTAAGCCAAATTGTAGAGACTTAGAAGACTACTAGGCTCACTTGGAAAAAAGCCTTAGGGTCTCAGCAGCAGGAACGAGGTGGGTGAGAAGGTATGGCTAGGGTGGGGAACCTTGCCAGGCTCCCGAGGAACAGGCATTTGTCTGTGGGTTACATCGGTGACATCCAGGAGGTATTCCCATATTCTTTCTCACTCTTTTCCTGAACAATCTGAACTAAAATTGACTTAACAAGGGGCAGAGAAATATCCAGGGAAAAAAATGAAGTGGAGAAAGCCTGGAAGCTGGAAGAGAACCTTTGGTGCATATATTTCAGGATATTTAGTCAATGAATGAATAGCTCCTGGGGTGTCCTGAAAATGTTCTATGTGCTGCACTCGATGCAGTCGCCATGCTGATGAGAGTCAGAAGCAGCTTCTCATATTGCCTTGCTGGCTGTTATAATTTGGTTGATACTGTCCCCTCCCATTCCCCTGATTTCACATCTCCTATTTCGGGGACCCTGTGGACCTTCCCATGAGCCCACAGCTAAAGGTTCCTGGGCCAGCAAGGGGGCCTCCAGACTCTCCAAAATGAGTTCTTATTGGTCAGGGCTTGTGCAATATTATTTGTTAAATATTTTGAATATCCCCCTTACTTACCAAAAGGTCCACAGTTCAGCTTGACTAAGTGATGCAAAATTAATACTGTACTATATTATTTTCCAACCACCCCAGCACAATATCTATCAGGAATCCACTAAGGGTTAAGTCCTGTTCCAAGCACCAAAAAATAACAGAGACTAAAACCTGATGTGGGTCTGTGCACGGTTCGTGGAGCTTCTAGTCCAGTGGGGGACGTTCTGAACTCAACCTTGCACCATCATCAAACAAGACAATCTGTTAGAGACTATACTGCCTCATATAGTCGTTCTCAAGAAGGGGTGCTGCCGTCCCCCTACGGAGCTTTTGGAAACTGGGGTGCAGGGGCATTTTCAATTGTAATAACTGGAAGAGGTGACTGGCTTTTAGTGGGAAATGGAGAGTCCAGCAAAAATAAGAATAATACCCAAAGTGGTAATAGCGCTCAGATTTGATAAAGAATTATAAGCAATCAACATTGAACTCCTGTCATCAGACAGAATGGTCTGCATGTTGAACCACAGCCTGCCCGAATTGTTGCTGTTCTCTATGCCCCACATGGGGCTCAAACCCATGACCCCAAGATCAAGAGTTGCGTGTGCCCCTGACTGAGCCAGCCAGCCTCCCCAGCCGGCCAGAGTTTTATATGATGTTGATCATTGACTATTTGGGCAGAATGAATTTAAGGGAGAAAGTTTTGTTTACAGAATCCTACTCTACAGTCAAAGCACTACATATAACAAATGCTCCTCCATCTAGGGTCAGGCAAAGGGTTCTACATTCTGAACACCATACATGCTAAATATATATAAATATTTACTGAACACGATACTACCGCTAGCCAAAGACTAGATTATGAATACTGAACTTCACCCCAGCACGTAAAGAGTTAAGTCCCTTGCTTGTTCCTGTATTTAAAAAAAAAAAAAAAAAAAAAATGAAGCAAGTGAAGTGTGCCTCCTAATCCTCGGGGTTTCATTCCTTACCAGCCAGAAAGCATTGTCTGAACCCACACACTTTTCACTGAAGGTTCCTTTATGGTTCCTGTTTCAGAAACAGCAGAATCAGTATTATTTTCCCCCTCGGCTCTCCTTTAAAGTAAAGCAGGTATCTCTTGTCCCTGACCACAGGGCTGGGAGCTGGCAAAGTAAATTCTAGTGAAGAAATAAACAGTGTAGAATGCTAATCCATCCTTCAGCCAAAACTGCAAAATATTTTCCTGGCCTTAATCCCAATTCCCGCAACACAATGATGGGAGCTGTCGCTTGTATACAGCAGACACCTAGGAAGCAGGCAGGGAAGAGATTTTGAGCAAATGATGAGAAATGAGTCAATGATGAGAAAGCCCAGCGGATCACAACAAGGTCTGGACATTGTCTCAAGTCACCAAGAAGTCAATTCCATGTGAGGCTCAGAGGCTGGAAACTAAAACTCTTCCCTGTTCTCTATTTGATATTCAACTGATTTGTACTGATTAATAATGGTCACGATAGCAAGACTGAGCTTTTACGTGCCCCGCGCTGTACAAAGTGCTATAGCCAGCAATGTTGAGGAGTAGGACTCATCATTATCCTTGCTGTCCAGAGAAGGAGAGTAAGCCAGGGAGAAGTTGAGCTAGAAGTCCCAAAGGTCACAGAGTCAGAAGGGGCCAGAGTGGGTCTCTGGTCTCTGGAGTTCAGCTGCCCGGCTCTCCAGAAGGGAGGAGGGGGAATTCACTGGCTGAAGCCCTGAGGGTTACAACATAGACCACCGGGCAGTCATGAGAGGCTCTCCCAAAAAATGGGAGTCGGAGAAGGTGTTCTGAATCCTGGATCATCACCACCAGACACTTACTGTGCCAAAAACTTCATTAACGAAGCCTGTATAACGAGTCTTGGAAACTCTAAGGCTGTAGAAACTAGACGGGCCTGAGTGAGAAAGGAGGGTCACGGAGGGGTTCCCAGATAAGGCAGCATTTGACAGTCTTGAAGGAGATGGGGATTTAGAAAGAGAGGACAGGCATGTAGGGAAGAACGCATCACCACTTCCTGCTAGAAATGAAGAAGAACAAACTGCTTCGAAGGAAGAATGTGATCCTTCTGGCAACTCATTCCTGCTGTTAAGACCCAGAGGCCAGGTCTAAACCTACGAAGAGTAATCAGCACAGCCTGGAACCACATTTCTGGACAAATTCTTTAGAAGGCACTCCCAGGGTGATAGGGCAGAGCCTGGGGCTGGCCGCCATGATGACAGGAGTTTTGCTGGTGCCAAGAACCCAAGGGACAAGAGTGGGTGTGAACAGGTGCTCGATCAAAAGAGGATACACCTCTGCCCCTTTGCATTTAGGGGATTATACAACAGAAGCATATACCTCTCTCCAGAGGTTCAGCTTTCATGGGATCCTTTAATCGCTCCAAATTGGCACTGAGTCCCCATGTATTCAACTCATGTGTATTCTAGAGTTTCTCACACAACTGCCCTGAAAGTCCCCAGGCAAACCTGGGGCTCTGTTCAGGATGAGTCACTCAGGAGCTCCAAGGGGTTTGCCTAGGTTGAACCAGTCCTGCCCTCAGCAGGGAATGCTGAGATCAGTTGTAGATTATTCTTGAGTCGGGATAGCCTGGGAAACGTCGGGGTCATGAAGGCAAGAAGGCGGAAATATCTAAACAAGGGTGCCTAGATCATCAAAGGGCTGGCTTTGGGGATGTGCTCATTAATAGTAATTGATGGATAAGGCTCCTCGAGGATATTCTTAGGGAAGGAGGATTAGCAATAGCCTTGTGCTTTTTATAGCACTAAATAGTTCTTGAAAACTAGGTTTATAGACTCTGTGCTGCCAAGAAGATTGGCACACATTCATATCCATCATGAATCTTCTGATGCAGGTGACAGAAACCCAACTTGAAGTAGTTTTTAATGAAGGGGGGAAGGAGATCATTGACATTTCTAACTGAAAACTCTGAAGGGGACTTCAGGCATGGCTGGATCATGTAGCTCAAACAGTCATCAGGATTTGGTCTCTCTGTGTCAGCTCTGTTTCCCTACATATGGGTCTCACTCTTGAGCAGTTTCCTACCCCATCATGGACCCTCAGCAGCAGTTCCAGGCTTACAAATCCATAAGAAAAAGAAATTATTTTCAATAGCTCCAAGAAAGATCCTGACATTAAGTGTCTTCACAGACTGGTGGCTGATTTCCAAAAAGTCTCATAGGGTCACTTTGACTGGTCATGGTTCCACCAAGACTGGAAAGGAGAGAGCGAGACCCCAGTTCTCAATGGCAGAAAGTCAATGTTACCATAAGAAGTTACCATAAGAGGAGCACCTGGGCTGGGATCTCTGGACAGCCATCTCTAGACAGTATGGTCTTCAGATGACTCGTATGCGCATTCAAGTTTAAGAAGCCCTGCACTACACTATATTAGGCTCACTACTTATTTGATACTTTGCTTTCCAAAGTTCCTAATATGTACAACAATCAAAGAGTCAATACATCATTTATATGGAATACATAGTGAGTAGGAAAACATAGGATGTTTTCTAAATGATGTCCCATTTTCATTTGTCTGTTCACCCAGTAAACATTCACAGAATGTCTGTCGAGGGCAAGGCAGTCCCAGGCAACAGGAAGAGAGTGGTAAATAAGACAACATGGGCCCTAGTTTTGTAAAGCTCAACCCAGCAGGGAAACATTTCCATAAAATCATTGCAGCTAGGAAGACTGTAATGACAAAGATAATCTGGGAACCTGAAATGGGGGGGTGGTGCTCACCCAGTCTAGAGCTCAGGGAGGACCTGAAGGAGGAGTGGGAGTTACCTGCTCACCTGTCACTTTCTCGTTAAAATGTACAACAACCACTTCTACCTCCCACACACACACACAAGTTCCTCTGTCAAATAAATAATATCTTAAAAATAAAAAGAAAGAAAGAAATGCAGCCACAGTGTTCTCCTCATTCCCTTAAGCCTCCTGGAATGGAATTGATCAATGTAAGTGTAACTTAAGTTCTATCTGCTTAGAAGTTCTTGTGCATGATCAAGCGAAGGTCAACAGACTGAAATCTGGACATTAGGGCTTCTTGTGATCCCTTTGGATGAGGAAAACAACTCAGTCAGCACTGAGGTAGACACATGAAGGGCACTAGACATTAAGCTTGAGTGGAAATGCCAAGCAGTTCTAGCTCCCTGACACCTCCAGAGAAAAGGGATGCCTCTCCAGAGACATTCTGAGGGACCCAAAGGTCTCTCAACTCAGACCCCTAGAAGCCTCCATTCAATGTGAGAAGTAAGGACCCTGCCTTCCTAAAACCTCTGAAATTCTTCACAGGACTGGTCTTATTCTCCACAGAGGAGTTGGGTCCAAAAAGAAAGACACAAATACCTGTCAAAGCATGATGAGGACATGTGAGGGAAAGTCACAGACAGACACCAATCCCAGCGTGAAATTGCAGGGGAGGCTTGTTCTGTCCTCTGTGATCCACCAGGCTGTGACAGACCACCATCACTGCCATGACCACGTTCATCACCCTCACCATCATCACCACCCTAACAACCTTCACCACCCTGACAACCTTCACCACCATCACCACCGTCACCACCATTACCACCATCACCACCTTCACCATCATCACTACCATCACCACCATCACCTTCACCACCATCACCACCATCACCATCATCACCATGACCACCTTCACCAAAATGACCACTTTCACCACCATTACCACCATGAGCAACATTACAACTGTCACCACCATGATCACATTCACCACCATCACCACCATCACCATGACCACCTTCACCACAATGACCACCTTCACCACCATTACCACTATGAGCAACATTACCACTGTCACCACCATGATCACATTCACCACCATCACCACCATCACCACCGTCACCACCATGACCACCATGACCACCATTACCACTGTCACCACCATCACCACCATGACCACCTTCACCACCCTCTTGGAAGTTCACACCCAGGAGCTGCTTCCCCAGGGGAAAGTTCAGCCCCTAAAAACATGACTATGTCAGGATTCTCCCAGACACATGTGATCAACACCAACACAAATTACTGTAAGTAGAAAAACAAACAAACTTAAAGTTTGATGAATACATGGATTCAGGAATGCTGGATCCTGGGCCACAAACACTATCTCACTGTCTTCAGATCTCTCTCTTTCTCTCTCTCTCACTCACTCCATCCATCCAACTCTACCATTTTCCAACTCTCAGATTTACTTCCATTTGCACAGGAGCCTGCATCCCTCATCCCAAGACAGCTTCTTCCATGCAGTCAGTAAACACAGCCCCAAGATGCACCAGATTCGTTGTCCTTAGAACATGACCTGCATGTTCCCCATGCCAGAAGAACAGAAATTCTCCCTCTCTCAGTGTCCAGTCCTATCAATGGGAACTCTGATTGGCCCTGTCTGGGGCACTTGCCACCTCCTGTACTCATTACGAGGCCATCTGGCCAGTCCAAGGAGGGACAGAGCCATGACTAGAGCTGGGGAGGGGTGACTTTTCAAAAGGAAAACTGGAATGGTCATTATCAAAAGGAATGCAAAAATAACAGGAATCCTCCCCATTCCCCAATGGCTCCTTGCTCGTGGGCCAGAAGGCAAGTACCTCAGAGCTCAGCCTCCGTTCTTACTGGGAGCAAGATTTCATTGCAAATGACAGTCCCATGAATCCCACCTCCTACACTTTCTCAATGCCCACAGTCTGTGCAGCCCTTCAGCCCTGATCCGAGTCCCCCCGCCCCTGGGAGGCCTTGCCTGATTCCCCCACGCCCAGGACCTTCATCTTACCCACAGTTATCCAGCACCTACTATACTGAGAACTGTGCTAAGCACTTTGTCGTATTATCTCATCTAATCCCCACATCTCTGTGAGATAAGCATCGGCCCTGTATTAGTTTGCTAGAGTTGCCATAACAAGGTGCCGCAGATTGGGTGGCTTAAATGACAGAAATTTATTATCTTATGGCTCTGGAGGCTAGAAGTTTGAAATCAAGATGTTGAAATGCTTAGCGAGAATCTGTTCTAACTTCTGGTAGCCCCGGGCCTCCCTTGGCTTGTAGGTGGCATTCTCCTTGTGTCTTCAGATCCTCTTCCCTCTGTATGTGTGTCTCAGTCTAAACATACACTTAATTTTTTTTGAAGATTTTATTTATTTATTTGTCAGAAAGAGGGAAAGAGGGAGAAAGCACAAGCAGGGGGAGCACCAGGCAGAGGGAGAAGCAGGCTCCTCGCTGAGCAAGGAGCCCAGTGAATGACATGATTCCAGGACCCTGAGACCATGACCTCAGTCAAAGGCAGACACTTAACTGACCCAGCCACTCAGGCCTCCCTAAACTTACCCTTTTTATAAGGACACTGGTCATATTGGATTAGGACCCAGCCCAATGATGTCATCTTTAGTTGATCATCAACAAATGCCTTATATCCAAATAGAGTCACATTCACAGGTACTGGGGGCTAGGACTTCAACATCTTGTGGAGGAACACAATTCGACTGATTAACTGCCCGTCCCCTCCCCCCATTTTTTTTTTTTTTACAGGAGAAAACTGAACCTGAGGGAATTTATATAATTTGCCAGAGTCACACAGCTTGTAAACTGCCTGAATGCAAAGGCCTGGAATCTTAACAACTTCATTTCGTCCCCATTCTTCTTCTTCTCCAGAAATCCCATCTCTCTTTGGGACACTCAACACTGTTTACCTTGTGACTATTCTAAGGATTTGTATGTAACTTTGCACCACTCTTCTAGACTCTAAGCTTCTTAAAAGCAGGGGTTTATCATATTAATTTCTGTTTTCCCAGCCCACCTAGCAAGGGTTCAGTCAATATCTCTCAGATAAATAGAAGTGAACACCAAGGTCAGGGGCAAAAGGAGACTACCATTCTTCATAGATTATTTTATGTATGGACCAGATCAGGCTTACGTTGGAGAGTTCATAAAAATCGTTCATCGGCCCCCTGGTTTAATTTGTTCATTCTTTCAAAAAACATTTCATGAGTCCTTCCTATGCTTAGAGTACAGTACTGGGCACCAAGGAAGCAGAAGTCAGATCCCCTAGTCCCTTGGAGCCTCTAACCTGGTATACGAGACGGATGAGTCAATACCTCGTTGTAATACACTGTCTCAGAGTCAAGGGTGTTGGTATCAGGAGTTTGTAGAAAAGTAATGAAGACAGTCCAGTTAGGACTTGCCCAACTTCTGTAGCTGGAGAAAAGACCCTATAAACCAGGGACCATCTTTAATCTAAGCAAAGAAACTTCCCCACTCCTGCGGCACCAGACAGCCAGACTAAAGGAGAACGGAGAGGAAAGTCTACCCTGGAGCTTGGTCTAAACCAGGAAGCCTTAGAAAAACCTCACATGGGTACCGAATCCCAGCAGACCTGGGTTCAAATCCAGGCCCTGCTACTCCCTAGTTGCACAATTTGGCAAACCTCTTAACATCCAAGTCTTTGGTTTCTTCATCTATAAAACAAGACGAGCATAACAAATTGGCCCAGTTGCTATGTGAATTCAGTGAAACAAATATGCAAAGCACATCCTGTGGAGGTCAAGACTCCATACATAAAATGAAAGTGGGCTCTGCACATGTCAGGCCTGGGTTCAAATTCCTTTGGGAATTTAAAAGCTGGTCTGTCCCCGAACCCCCTTGGGAGGCCACTAAACCTCACAGTCCCCACGTCTATAAAATGGGGAAAATCATCCCCTACCTCCTAGATAATTCATGAGATGGGTACATAAAGTGCTTGGTATAGCCTTGATGTGTAAATTCAGGGAGTTGTTCCCCAGTATATGGGGCCCTTTGTCTCCCTGTGACCCTCTGGGTATTTTGCACCTTGTTGTCTAGGACTCCTACAAGAGCTTTTTTTTTTTTTTTTTTGGTAATATATCTAATAAAATTTCCCACCTGGACGATTTTTAGGTATGCAGTTGAATGACATTAAACATGTTCCCAATGTTGCATCATCATCACCACCACCCGTCAGCAGACTTTATCTTCCCAAACTGAAATTCTCATCAGTCAAGAACTCCTCCTGACGCCTCTCCCACCACCCCCATTCTGCTCTCTGTCTCTGTAAACTTGACTATCCCATCCAAGTGGACTCAAACAGCATTTGTCCTTTTGTGACTGGCTTATTTCACCTCGCATACTGTCCTCGGGCTTCATCTTAAGTCTCATGGTGGTACCATGGGTCAGAACTTCCCTCTCGGACCACTTCCTTCTAAGCTCGTTCCTTGTTTCCACCACCAATTTAGGTCACACTCCTCCCAAATGGAGATAGGGAGACATGATAATGCATGAGACTGTGACTACATACTGAAGAAACACAAACTGTTTTTGTTTTTTTTTTTCCCAATTACAAGTGTAATGAGTATTCTTCCCAATAACGTTTTGTGATAGCTCCAGATTCTTCTGAAGGCCCCATGGCCACCCATTGCCCTTTCAGGCAGGGGTGTGTTTCATGCAGGAAATGGCTTTGTGAAGCTTTGCATCCCATGGGGTGACAGCAGGGCTGAAGCAACAGGCAGCCTCTAACCAATATTTATGGCATAGCCATAAATCTATATTTGCCCATAAATCTACAATCTACATTCATTTCTCTGAATCCAAAGTTGAAAACACCCTTCTGCTCTTCTCACTAGGGTCATAAATCTTTTCTTAATCCTATTCATTAAAAAAAAAATAAAAAGTATTGTTGTGGGTTTGAAGCCACTCCCTCCTGCTAGTAATCTTGGCCCATCCTGTGCACCCTCCCCTCCCTGCCCCCACCCTGCCCAGGCTCCTGCCACTTGCAGGTTCCCTGGCACAGCTTTGGGAAGCTCAGGACACTCGAGCCACTGGAAAGGTGCCTACCCTGCCCTAGCCCCAGCTGCTACCATCAGAAAGATCTGCAATGGTGTTGGCAGCAGAGACAACCAAAACATCAAACAGGAGGATTATCGGTTTAGTTATACCACTTGCAGAAGAACGAATAGGATGGAAGTCATTAACATCATACTAACGAACAATAAGACATGGAAAGTTGTTTAGAATAATCCTATAGTGTGTGTGTGTTCCTTAACCACATAATTACTTAACTGTGGAATTGCTGGGACCTTTCTTCTTTTGGGATTTTCCCTGCATTTTCTGCAGAGAGCATATAGGACTTTGTATATTGGACTCCTAGGGCAGCCTTAATAAATTGCCACAAACTTAGTGGCTTACAACAACACAGATTTCTTCTCTTGCAGCTCTGAAGGTCGGAAGTCTGAAATCAGGAGCGAGTGGGGCCGTGCTCCCCCCAAGGGCTCTGAGGGGTTCCATGCACAGCCTCTTTCAGCTTCAGCTGGCTGACAGCAGACTCTGGCTTGAGTCCGCATCATCTGGTCTCCGCTCCCATCTCCACATTACCTCGCCTCTTCTGTGCACCTGTCTCTAAATGGCGTGTTTCTCTTATAAGAACACATGTGGGGCACCTGGGTCGGTCACTTGGCTGAGCATCAGGCTCATGATTTCAGCTCAGGTTGCAATGTCAGGGTTGTGAGATTGAGCCTCACATTGGACTCTGCCCTGGTCATGGAGCCTGCATGAGATTCTCTCTCTCTCCCCCTCTCTAAAAAAAAAAAATAATAATAATAACAACAATAATAATAATCATAACGACTGTCCTATCAGTTTCCCTTCTTTCTTCTGGCACAGAGAACATTGACAAGAACCACACCCAGAAAAAAAAAAAAAAAAAAAGAACCACACCCAGAGGCTGGGCTCCTGAGAGTTGGCTATATTATGGATACTTCTACCTGAGAATTCCTTCAGTTTTACACTCACTGAGTATCCTTTGAGCTGATAACATTGAACCTCTGCAACGTCTAGTTCAGGAATAGCAAATAGGTGTGCCTATGCTCTGCCTGCCACATGCACATATGCACACACATGGAAAACATCTCTAACAGATTATGGCACTCTTTACACATAGCATCGGGACCCTTCCAAACAGTTCCAAGGGCAGTCATTGCCATTAGTCCAATTTGACTTGGGACATAAAAGTCACCACCCATTTCTTACCTCGCCTGTGTTGGAGAATATATCTTCATCATCAACAAACATTTACTGAGCTCCTAATGTATACGAAGGTTTACAGTCTAGGTCACCAACTCGGGAAAACACAAAAAAGAGATACAAGGCAACACCAGGTAGCCTGTGCTAAGGATGAAACATGGGACAGGTCAACATGTTGGGGGAATTCAGATGTCTCCAAGAAGATTCCTGGAGGAAGTTATACTACAGGGAACCACTCAAGGAAAAATAATCCTCCACTCAAAGTAGAGAATAATAGAGAGGAAAAGTCCAACTTTAAAGGAGAGTGTGATCCAACACTCAGAGGCACACAAGATGTACTAGAAGTCTTCAGGGAACCGAGAGCAAACCAATGTAGCTAACACTAGAGTCATTCAACTGACATTCAGCTCAACTGTCACCTCCTTGGATAGGCCTTCCCTAATTAGTCCATCTAAAATAGGGATTCAGTTTCCTTCATTGTCATCTGGACTACGAGCTCTAGGACAGGGACCTTGGTTGCTCAACTCTGTGTTCCCAGCAACTAGAACGGGCCTGGCACATCGCAGGTGTTCAGGAAATATTTACTAGATGAATGAATGGACCAAGGTTTCCTGTAGGAGAATTTGCAGGAGCTCCATGTGAAAAATATATGGGCTCAGATGTGATTGTCTTTGAATATCCATCCAAGGATTTTGGCCTATTGAAAAATATTCCAGAATTTCGCATCCAAGTCCACTGGATGCAGTAAGTCATTAACAGAAATTCCAGGTTCAAATGCATTTTGGGATCACTGAGCCAAAGGTCAGCAAGTTTCCTTTCTATAATTCTTTCTTTCACCATTTTCATGTCATCGTGGATATCCGTTCCCAAGTATTAATGTATTAACTCTTAGCCCTCTTGTTTTTTTGTTTTTTTTTTTTTTAAAAAACACATCTCACTAGATGTAGTGTTTCTTTCTTTTTTTAAAGTGGGTTCTATGCCCAACATGAGGCTCAAACTTACAACCCTGAGATCAAGAGTCACGTGCTCCATGGGATGAGTCAGTCACGTAACCAGATTCAGTGCTTCTCTGAGAACACTTTGGGAAACAGCTGCAGAAGCTTTGGCGCTGCTGAAGTGGGAGACATGTGCACATGCAGTGGTATTTTAGGAGAATTAATCTGGCAGGATGGATCAGAAGAGGGAGAGACTTGAAGCAAGGAGCCCAGTTTGGGGAGTACAGCAAGAGTCATTCTCTTAATCATTTTTCCACAAATAAGATGTGCCTTATACTCTATAGACAAAAGGATAAAATCTGCTCCACACAATCAGGGTGACCCTATGTTCTGATTTGCCCAGGATAGTCCTAATTTTTGTCTGTTGTCCCCATGTAAAGATTAAATGGTGCCATATTTATCCTCAAAATTGCCCTGGTTTGGATAATTAAAAAAAAAAAAAAAAAGGTCACCCAATGGTCATGGAGGTTACATGGAATAGACCATGAGACTACCCTACCCTCATAGACCATGAGACCCGCCTTATACCTTTGTGTAAATGAGACAAAGGGTCCCCAGCTGAGTGGACATAGCGTCCAGGTACATATCTGGACAAACGGATATCCCTCTCGTACAAATGAATCAAGGCAATTTTCAGGGGAGAATGCAGCCTCTTTCCCTTATTGTATGCAGGAGTTTGCTATCTCGGTGTGGACTTGGGAATAATACAAAGGACCCAAGGCAATGCCTGGCCCAATCCCCCTGTGCAGCGAGCAACCTGTACAATTAGTTGATTTCCTGAGGATGATCAATAAGTAAATCAATATATAAGTATATGGACGTTGGGGAACGTATGTGCTATGGTGAGTGCTGTGAAGTGTGTAAACCTGGTGATTCACAGACCTGTACCCCTGGGGTTAATAATACATTATATGTTAATAAAAATTAAAAATTTTAAATATATATATATATATATATAAGTAAGTACAAGTTAAATAGTACAAAGTACTGGGAAGAAAATGAACATGAATAAGGCAACTGAGAATCAGGGGATGTCATATTGCATAATTCCCTCAGGTACCACCGGTGTGATGGTCTACTGGAAAGTGCACCCCTTGGGATTGAGCAACAAGGCCACCCCGAGAGGAAGTGCTGTGTATTAGAAAGGGTGGTCAGGAAAGGCCTCACTGTGGAGGTGGTAGATCATGGGGACTGATCATAAGAGGGAACCATGCAGAAGTATCATGGTAGGGGCGCAGAGCGGTCGACTCAACATGACATGGTGGCTGGCTTCACACAGAGGCTCTGAGGAATGATGACCTCAGACTTTCATGTCTGAGGAACTAGGGAAATGACTGTACCGCTCAATTCTGCCCAATTTCCTGAGCCTGCCACCAGTGGGTGGTGCAGGGAACACCCCAGAGAAAGAGACACAGTCCCTTCTCCTGGGGAGCTGACGGGCTCCATTAGGATTTCCCAACGTGCATCTGGTGAAACACTAGCTGGGTGGTATGTTAATAGGTGTTACTAGAAAAAGTTGTTCAAATCAGTTTGGGAAATGCTGGGTTAAGAAAAATTAAACAGGTTTCTTTTCTGGAAGTCTTCTCAGAGCTTTAAGAGGCTCACGTGCCTGACCTAACTGAGCTGGCTGGGGGTATTTTTCTTCATACAGTGTTTTAGGAGACTAGCATTTTCCCTTGTGTTCTATACAAATGCTAAATGGGCCAGCAGAGAGAGCAGGGTCAGATGAGAGCTGAAGAGGAAGCAGAGCTGCCAGAGATAAGGGAGCCCCCAGCAGGACAGAAGAAGACAGAACTGTTGGGGCCCATGGTGGCCATGAGGCAGACCTGCCTATGACTGTTCCCCCAGGCCTGGCTTCACCCAAGCTCCCCTGGTAACCTCTGAGTCAGCCCCCCTCAGGGCCAAGTTTAGCCTCTGACTGACTGGCTAAAGTGGTTGCCTGACCTCCCTGGGCCTCCACTTACCCTTCCATAAACTGGGGATAAAGTACGGCCCTCCCTCTCCTGGGTGGCACGAGGCTCCAGTAATTACCATTTGGCAGGGTGCTGAGGTGCTGACAAACTCCGTCTGACACATTTCTCCTTGGCTCCTCCGGTCGCCACACGTCGCCTCCCCTGGAGACCACGGCCGTGGACAGCCCCCCGCAGCCGTGCCCAGACCTCAACAGCGCTCTGCACGTGAGCAGGTGCCTCTCTGCTGGGGCGCGTCTCCCTGTGTTTGTAGCTCCCGTCAACACGAGAGACCCGCCTACCCTCCTGTTAACACCTGCGCTTGGCGGAGGTAGACAACCTACCCACCATTCCGGGACCCTGCTGCACCTGGGAGGCTGCGTGGGGCTGGGAGACCCAGCGGAGGCAGCCCCTGCCTGGAGGCAGCCATGCGGTGTCCTCGCTGAAGAGGGGCCCACCCCACCGGGGCCCTCTCGGGACCAGGTGATGACAACGTTGGAGGACCCGAGCCCAGCCCAGCCGGGCGGGACGAGTGATCTGAGGTGGGTGCTGCGTGTCCCTGTGTGCAGGGAGAGGAAAGGGCCCGCGGTGGGAGGGGGGTGCAGTGGGCAGAGCTAGCCTTGCCCCAGTGCTTCCACCCGGAGGAAAAGGACCCAAGGCAGGAAAAGAGAGTGTCTTCTCTCGAGTTTCAAGGAAACTTTGAGGCTCCTCTCCATCCATTCTAACCCGTGAGCCCCCCCCACCACCACTGCTAAGGGATAGGACAAGTCTCCTTATGAAGCGCGATGGTATTTTATAGCTCTGTTTCCCTCTCGGGTCTACAGAGAGGACTCGTTTCTAATCAATTAGCTCCAGCTACGGAATGCTGGGGAATGGGCAGTGCAGGATGTGGCACCCTCAGATCCAGACTGGAGTCTGCTGGGACAGCCCTGCAGGTGACTAAAACAATGGCTGGCTCCAAGTAGAAGGATGGAGAAAGAGCAGTTGCCAGGTGGTCCCTGTATGACTTTGAATTGCCTGTGTGCTCACCGGAAGAATGGGATCATAATAACATGAAGATCTTTCCGTGGCTCGCACCAACTCTCATTCCTGTGAATTGGGCATTTTCCTGGCATCCAGCTGTTCTTTTTGATGTACACCTTGTTTATTTGTATCGACGTACCTTCTACTCAGCCCCAAACATCCCATCGGATGGTGGGCTTTCGCTTTCATCCTTGGCTAAATTCAAGCTGCTGTAAAATGGGTGAGAGAGAGCTGAGACATTTGCAGAAGTCACGGCACCTCTCTGGGCACAGGGCGCTGAATGCCAGTTTAAAATCCAGATCTCTTAGCTCCTGGAAATGGGGGTGTGGGGAAAGCAGGTTCATCTCAGGGGAGAAACAAGATTGGGGAATGACGTCAGCAGCCTGTCTGGTTCAGTTTCCAGCCCCCACCCTCTTTAAAAGTCATCACCGTCTTTAGCCCTAGCGTGTTACCAAGTGACTTGTCAATGTCAGGAGAGCCGTGCAAAGAATCTCTGGCATGTCGTTAACCTCATTCCAACGTGTAATTAGCCTAAGAGGCCTCCCTGCTGCCTCCATTCAGCGTTACATCATAAAGAACCAGATACTTTACTATTTGCAGGACACAGTGAAGACTTGAAAGAGTTAATTATGGCTCACGAAAGCCTGTCCCCAAGAGCCCAAGATCCAGGAATTACACTGTTTGCTTTCAAGTGTCAGTCCTCAAGACAGCATTCACAGTGAATTCTTCCGTGGAAGACGGACTTGGATTTGAAAGTAGACCCACCAGGGCTCACAGTGGTGAACAGGAGGCGGTCATTTGAATTGGGCCTTCCTCCCAGTCTTGGCCATGTGGGGTTTTTTTTAGAGATATCATCTGTCCAGTGTCGGAAAGAAAAGAGAACCAAGGAGAGCTGGAATTCTACTTACCGTCCCAGTGCCATGGGGCGAATCCAGCTGAAGCCATTTATAATCTCTGAGGTAGAGAGCCCAGCAGAGTGGCGAGAGTTCAAAGGGAGTTCAGCCCTAATCTGGATGTTACAATCTGAGCCAATCTAACCGTGCAGCTCTGAGGACATTATTATCAGTCAAGTGTAATTAAAGATAACATAGTTTTATTAATCGGCTTCCTAAGGAGACTATGTTTATCTGATGGCTGTGTGTGTAATGTGTGCATGGCTTTGGGGGGTGTTCTGTGCTGCATGGGGTTGGTCTATGGGGAGGACAGGATGTCGGGGAGGCATGGTGGATTTGGGGCGTGTGGCTAGAAGTGGCATCTCAGTGTTATGTGTGCTCTCTACATGAAGGATGGGAGTACATGTGGTAGGACTAATGGCCTGTGTGTGGGTGTGTGTCTGCGTGTTTACGTGTTTGCTCAGGTTCACACAACTGGACTTGAAATTGTGTCTGTTCCTCTACTATACCTTGCACTGGCCAGAACTCCGTTCGCCCCAAAAAACAGGCTTTTCCTTATTTGCACTTGTCTATAGAGTTCCCCCAATGAGATTCCACCAGCACGTGCCCTCTTTAGCTCCTAATTGTCAGCCGTTTTCAAATCTTATCTCCAGACCTATCTTGGCATGCCTTTAATGTCCATTACCTCAAACCAGTTTGTCAATTGCAAAAGATCCCGAAAGAGCCGGGCTCCTCCTGAATATTGTTTGGCCTGACCTGAAGTCAAGTCCACCCACCTCAGGGCGGGAGAAATGACCTCCTTGGTGCCGCATACAGTCTCCCTTCTGGTTTAAACTTGGTTAAACAGTCAGCAGCCAGGAGCGTGTCAGGTAACACTCCCAGGCCTGGTTCCCCGTCTACGAGGGAGAGCCACTGACCACAGAGGGCCAACCTGGCCCTCTCCACCCTTCGCTCCAGTCTGTTTGCAGCATTAGAGACCCAGAGAGGCCTTTTGAAGCTCACGAAACAAGGTTTGGATGAGGGAATAAACATCTTCTAAAAAGTATTGCTGTATTTAAGATAATTAAGAACTCTTGCCAAATACCATAGCCTTCTCCTAACTCCCAAGGTTGATAAACTTTTTTTTTCTTTTTTAAATATTTTATTTATTTATTTGACAGACAGAGATCACAAGTAGGCAGAGAGGCAGGCAGAGAGAGAGGAAGGGAAGCAGGCTCCCTATTGAGCAGAGAGCCCGATGTGGGGCTCAGTCCCAGGACCATGGGATCATGACCTGAGCTGAAGGCAGAGGCTTTAACCCACTGAGCCACCCAGGTGCCCCATAAACTTTTGATGGATACCAGATAAAGGACTGAAAATGGATGGATGGATGAATATCTGCTGTGAGCCAGATGCACCCACCCGTATTATTTCAATTAATCTAGTGAGTAGCTAATATTATTCTCATTTGGCTGATCAGGAAACTGAGGCTTTGATAAGTTTAATAGTAATAGTAATAATAATCTATAGTAGTAGTAGTATAGCCATAAGTTATTATTTAATATATGCCAGGCATTGAGAGAAGTATTACTTACATTATATCATTTATTCCTCACCCAAACTCTAGAAAGTAACAGTTTATTCACCCAGGCTTTTAGATAAGGAAACGTGGCTCAAGGAGATATGTTACTGGCTACCAAGTGGTAGCTCTGAGATTTCAACCCACATCTACCCACTTCTAGTGCTGGTTTTTCCTTTGCTGCTTTCTCATTTGGTTTTTGCTTCAAGCAATACCACGTTTAGTAGCTAAATCACCTAAAAATGTTCAGCCATGTGCCATTATCTCACTGGCTCTTTAGAACAAAAGAGACAACTGTTGACTCAAAATGAAACTGAATCCTACCTGTGGGGTCTTCCCACACATGGAAAAGCAATGGAAACATTGTTTCATGAAAAGAGATGTGGGCAAGAACCAAAGAAGACACCTGTCTTCATTTCCTCCCCAGTAATGTGCTTCCCGGATGTGCACCCTGGGGAACGACAAGTTTCCAATTGGAACCTCCCCAGATTTACAAGGTCAAGGTTCAGGGGAGTTAGTGCTGATATGAGCCTCTTGGTGAGCCTGGGCATCTTCTTAAATTTGAGGGCTCTCCCCTCTGATTTATAGGTACTGAGAATCACTGGATTTCTGTTACGGTATGGTGACATATTCTGATAAAGGGATAAATCGGGAAAATTTATACTATTGATAGACTGAAATTTTAGAAAAAGCATAATGGCAAAATTCTTATACATTCGCTGTTTATAACTGAGACTGTATCTCTAAATGAGCTCCTGGACAAAACCAAACTCAGGAAATTTCAGTGTAATTCAGACCACTGTACTTTTTAATGGCAAATTGAACTGTGTAAAGTTGTAAAGGATTGCAAGGAAACAGCTATTTGGAAACAATATTAGTTCACATTTGGTGGAAGGAGAAAACCCAGCAACAGAATCCTTTAAGAAATAACAGTGTAATCCTAGAAAAAATACATGGACAATGAGCAGGAGAAAAATCAAAGCTTTTAACAAGATCTCATTGCTGACCTGCACAAAATTGCCCCAAAAGAGCAGTCAGGATCTGGGGAGCCTCCTCAAATTCAAAGTTCTCAGCAACTGGCCAGAGACTCCCCTCATTCATAGCCAGGATTCAAAATCCAGGCCAACCTTGCACGAGCAGTGTTGGGGGATCCCTGCCTCGTTCTCTCTTCCTACTCAGCTGCAGGCTTCCTCTTATCGGAAAGACCCTCTCCTTCTGCTCATCCCACACATCCCAGGCCATGTGGCCAGGCCATGCAAGGATTGAATCCTGGCTCTGCTACTTGTTAGCTCTATGACCTTGGGCAAATTACTGAAGACCTTTGAGCCTCAGTTTCCCGTTCTGTAAAATGAGGATAATAACAGCCCTACTCCTTCAGTTGTTGTGCTTGGCACATAATAAGCAACCATTTTTAGCTAGTCATTCCAATTTTCATGGCCCAACTCAAATGTCACAACCCACAGGAAGCCTTTTCTAATGGCGGCAGCCCTTGCTGACCACACTCTCTCTGAAATCCTACAGCCCCAAATTCAAAGTTTGGCTTGGAATTATGTACTTCCTCTAAGTGTTTCTTCGTGAATTCTCTGTTAGTGACACAACTGGGTCTTAGTTTCTTTTTAATAATCCTCAGCATACTAGCCCATTTAAAACAAATAAATATATATATAGAGAGAGAGAGAGAGAGTAAATAGAGTAATTAAGTATATATTTATAAGTATAAATATATATTAAGTACACAAACATATATTTTTGAATAGATATTGAATAAATATAAATACATATACATTTAATTACTATGTTTATCACATTCACATTTTAATATTTCTGAAATCAGGATAGGCTTTAGAATCTATCTGCACCTTTAACACAATGCTTTTTTCCCCAAGATGACGATCTAAATCAATGATGTACACTATAATCAACAGTGTCTTTGAAGTAAGACTTGGCTGATTGATGAGGATAGATCAGCATGAGTTTGGCCATGGATTTCCCCTAGCAACGCTCCTCCCTCTCCACTCTCCATCCTCACACCCTTTCCAGCCCCCATTCCTTGACCAAAGACATGCCTTTGGATGACAACTGGCATGAGGGAGTTCAGTCTGGAGACATGCAAGACAGCGTGGTCCCACACCTTATCAAACTACATGTGTGATCACTCCCACCTAACAGGCAAGGAAACTGAGGTTCAAATAGTTAACTTTATCCAGGAAATCTGCTGTCAGCTCACTGTGGGAAGAGTAAGTCCTTAAAGATGGAATTGCTTGATTTTCTACTGAAAGTTGAACTTCATTGGTGGGGTGCCTGGATTAACCAAACAATTTAGCCATTGCTGGAAGCACTGGTCCATTCTGCCAAGATTTCAATGGCAGTACCATCAGCACTATGTCCTCCAAGCAACAGCATGGAGAACAATTTGAGAAATGGATGAAGCCATTTCTCAAATTGTCACCCTCAATAACTCTTTCAGAAATCAAGCCCTCGTACCTACCAGGGAACTGATGTTTGGTAGGAAGACAACGAAAGAAAAGTCTTTCTTTATGAGCCCTGCCTTTGAGAAGGCTTCCCCTGGCTGGACCTCTCAGATCTGAGCCCTAAAAGGTTGTTATTGCCTCAGATATATTCAAGCTGACCCAAAACATGGCAATTTTGATTAGTTTGACTATCTAGTGTCCATCTAGCACAAAGGGAGATTAGAAATACAATCATGCAGGTGTGATAGCTGTTTCATAAAAATTATCATAATAATTCAACCTAATGAAAACAAAATCAGTATTCTTTTTTTGTGTGTGTGTGCAAATGGTAGTTTATTAAAACATGGGGATGGGACCCGTGGGCAGAAAGAGCTGCTCCAAAATCAGTATTCTTATCTTCATTTTCATTACGCATCTGCCAACCATTGACTTTGCCACTGTTTAACCTCCCTAATGCCTTCAGTGCTTGAAATCACACAAAGATCCATTGCCTTCATGAGGCTCATAGCCAAGGAGGAACTGTCAGGGGAGCTACCTCACTATTTCCATCTACTGAACTAGGGCTCCTGGTCAGGCCAGCATGAAGAGCTGAAGGATGAGATGGATATAAGGGACCGGGGAAAGATACTTCAAGAGGAAGTAAAGCAAATACACAGTCAACCAACAAGAACTTCTTGAGCACCTTCTTGTGTTAAGTCCATGCCTGGTGTTTTAGGGGACAATGGGTTTACAACTCTTGTCCTTACTTTCAAGGATCCTTCCAGCAAAACAGGATGCCTAAGAAAACTGGTATCTCTTCAACTTTGATTCTGCCTCCTCCAAAGGTACCAAATCCTGTCTCCTCATTAGAAAAGTTTGGATAATAATAATAATGGCACCTGTGTTGGAAGAATGATGTAAGAATTCAATGGTTTAATACCTGTAGCATGCCTAGACACTTTCTGGCACCTAGTTAAGAGCTGAGAAATGGAAGTGATTACTATTATTCACCGCAGAAGGGCAACAGTATCCTTCTTGATATGGTAATGCTCAAAGGTCAGCAATCTCGTCCAACATCCGCACTTCTCTCCAGAGACCACAATGGCTGCCATTTGGCAAGAACTATGTTCCAAAAATCACAGTAAGTACTTACAGATGAGGAACCCGAGGCCTCAATGAGGTCTCACTGAGGAACGAAAAGTTTGTGCCTCATTGAATGTTCTCAAGGTGGCAGATCCCCGGAGTTCATTGTCATACACACTCACTGACAGAACACTTTTCATTTTTTTTTAAGATTTTATTTATTTATTTGACAGACAGAGACCACAAGTAGGCAGAGAGGCAGGCAGAGAGAGAGAGAGGAGAAAGCAGGCTCCCTACCAAGCACAGAGCCTGATGTGGGGCTCAATCCCAGGACCCTGGGATCATGACCTGAGCCAAAGGCAGAAGCTTTAACCCACTGAGCCACCCAGGCGCCCCAAACACTTTTCATTCTTCAATGTTGGAGCCAAGAGAGCATTAAAAAGTAGAATTTCTCTAGCAGATTCTTTTCTAAAAATGGCATCAAGATAATATAGACAGGGATCCTGATCCCAAACTCATGCATTCCACCATCACCCTGATGCTAATGACATCATCTGTGAATTTACCTAAATGTGGTTTTTTAACCTCCTTGTGTTTTCAGCCTCTGCTGCTGGTTGGGCTGGTGACACATAGAAGGGGAGAAGATATGACTACAGAAACACTGGCCCAGGTTAAAGAGGGCAGGGTACTCTATGGTACATATATGTGTTGAGTGTCTTCTTTGTCCCAAGAATCATGGGACACCCTGGGTACTGGGGATCAATGAGGTGCCAGAATTTCCACTCCACAGTGAGAGACAGACTATGCCTTCAATAACTATAAGACCTAGAGATCTTGAACCAAGAGAGGGAAGGATCCCCTCAGAAGGCTGTGCTGAGGCCAGAGCCAAAGGACAGAGGCTCAGGGCAACCTGAGCTCCTGTATCTGCAGTGTTGTTAACAGTAGGCAGGCCTGACTTGAGCCCAGGTTTGGCCACCACCCAGTTGGGTGACACCCAACAGGACTGGAGCCTCTGTTTCTTCAAGCAAAAAAGAGGGTAGTGATAGCTAATTCCCAGGGCTATTGTGAAAAATAACCAAGGTGAGCCAGAAGAGCATTCTAGCACAATGCTTGGTACATGGTAGACGCCCCGTGTGTATACGATTGTTTCTTCGCTGACCACACACAACGACCCCGGGAGCACTCACAGATTGGTTATCATGGTAGTTAAGAGGACAGGCTCTGGAGGCAGGCAGCCTGGACTAACACCCTTGTTCTCCCATTTATGAGCTGTGTGACCGTGGGCAAGTTACCTAACCTCTCTGTGCCTCAGTTCCTTTATCTGTAAAACAGAGATAATAAGTAACTCCCTCATCAAAGAGTTGTGAGAATTTAATAGCACCAATATATTAAAAGATAAGCTGAGGCATTTGTAAAGATTTTTAAGTGTTTACTTGAGCAAACATCATCCCCAGCTGGGCGTCGCCAGACTGAAAGGGGTTAGTGGCCCTCCACTGACAAGAGCTAGGGAAAGGCCTTTTACAGAGCGGAATGGAAGCGCGGAAGCAAAGTAAGGGAATTATTTGATAGGCTAGAGCTTAGGCTCTTGCCTTATTTGGGAAAGGCTACTTGGCAGTTCGTGATTGTGGCTTTTAAATTTCATTTTTTTGAATATCAGTGCATTCATGATTGAGTCTGGCCTGGGTTGTGGCTTGTGTGTGCAGGCTCCCAAGACATTAAAGCGACCAAAGTCTAGTGTCCTCTTCGTGTAAAGACAAATCTAACAGCGCGTGGGTAACAGAGCTCACGCTTCCCACTTACGTAGCGCTCCCCTCCCTCCCTCCATGTCTTACTCCATTCAATTCCCCCCACAACCCCATAAGAGATGTACCCTTCTTCCCCATTTTACAGTTGAGGGAACTAGGAGGTAAGGACATCCAGTAAGCTTCCCAGGCTCACCTTGCTGGCAGGTGGCCAAGTAGGGATTCGAACAGGAGACCAGATCCTTCCAGAATCTAGTCTTAGTCACTACGTTGCTCTGATGAGCCTAATTAAGCGTTACCTGTTATTACTGTGCAGTTGAGACATCAGGAGGACAGGCTGGAAATTCTAAAATGCTCCATACCTTCTTCTGCCTTCCTCTCCCCCATCCCCCACCCCATCTCTTGCCTCCTATCAACATTCATAATACGGTCATTATAAACTAAGTGTTTGATGTTGTCGAAGATCTCCACTCCAATCAAATTTAGGTTCAATGTGATAGACTTAATTAGAGTCAAATTCCCCTTTTATTTTGGTTTTATCTTAATCACCCCTTTTATCCACTGGTCCAGAAGCCTGTAATTTCCCGCATAGGCCCTCAGAGATGCCATATTATGCATTCAGGACCAGGAGAGAAACAGAGTTTGTTGTCACACGCACTGACTGCCAGAAAAGTTTTCACTCTGAAGTAGTTGGGCTGAGACAGCATAAGGGGGAAAAGGTGTCATTTCTCCAAAAGACTGTTTTCCAAATACAGCAGCAGAATATGATGCTTTCCTCGCAAACCTCTCTACCAAGAGGAGCGTATGTGCAGATCCAAACATAAGAATCGTTTCAAGAAACCAGTGACAAGGGGCGCCTGGGTGGTTCAGTGGGTTGAGCCGCTGCCTTCGGCTCAGGTTATGATCTCAGGGTCCTGGGATCGAGTCCCACATCGGGCTCTCTGCTTGGCAGGGAGCCTGCTTCCTCCTCTCTCTCTGCCTGCCTCTCTGCCTACTTGTGACCTCTCTCTGTCAAATAAATAAATAAAATCTTTAAAAAAAAAAAAAAAAAGAAACCAGTGACAAGATGGGAAGTGCCCAGCACAGGGGATGTGGTGTATAGAACCAGGTTGGTTCCCTAGACACCAAGGAGCAAGAGGCAAACCACAGAATTTTAGAGCTTAAAGGATCGCAAAGACCATCTAATCCAGTTCTGTGCAGACTCCCTTTCATCGCAGATTCTTTTGTTCCAAGGAAATCCTACCCTGGGGATTTATATAAAAGCTGAGGTGCTCTTATTGAATGAGGGAGGAAAGGTCTAGAGCTTGACCTCCTGGGCTCCTGGCCTTCCATCCCCAGCAGCCCCCCGAGGCCTCCCAGAACCCCCTGGAGTTTTCCAGGGTTTGTCCCTGTGAATTTGAAGATCGCGCTTCTAATCCAAACTCCACCTTTCAACCAGAGAGGAAATATGCCCAGAGAAACTGCTGGACTTGCCTGAGGTTACACAGCAAGTTAGGGTGGCCTTATCTTCCTCCAGCAATTTTTCTGTGACATTCTGAGTCCTCCAATGAACTGCCTTTTGTTTCTGCAGACCATGTGGTTTTTATTTGTGTGTTTGTAGCTGTGCCCAGAGTTCCCAAGAAAACCCAACAAACAAGTCCCTGCTCTCACTTTAAAGCTTGGAATCTGCCGTTTGTACACAGTGTCTTGGCTGCTCAAGAGAGCTGGAAGCACATTGCGAAGAGGCACAGCGCTATAAACAGCTGTCCGCAGGCAACCGGGGACACTGCATTTCACAGCCTAAATTAGGTTGAGTTTCAGCTCTGGGGCAGGAGGGGGGCATGTGGATACTACAAAGCAGGTAGTTCACAACAAGTCAGGCCCCCAGCCTCGTGGCTGCAGACACCTGCCTGGGCCACTAAACTTTTCTGTGTCCATCCATACGGAGGGGAAGGGAGAAAGCCTTCCCGTGGCTCATTGCATCTGAAGATGCTAGAAGTTAAACAAGTTAATGTTAGAAGTTAAACAGGTAAATGATGGCTTTGAGAGACAAAGGAGAAGAAAGGCCCCACATTGTCCCTACAAGCTGGCTGTTACCTTCATCAAGTTGCAAGGCACAGGTTGGAGGAGTGGTAGAGAAGGGGGTTTCTTATTGATGTGCTTCCTCGAGGAAAACAGCTCACAAGGGGCTGCCCTCGCGTGAACTCATGTGACCCCCCCCTCAGCAGCCCAGTGGGTAGGCACTGTTGTTTGCATTAGAGCTGGTTAAGTTATTAGCTAGCTGGTTAAGTTATTCAAGGTGACAAGCTAGAAAATGACAGACCTAGAATTTGAATCCCAAACCACCTAGCAGCCAAGCCTGTGTGCTTAACCCCTGCCCCAGCCTGCCCCTGCTCTTTGCCTCACAGAGGGGAAACTGAGAGAATGACATGATTTCCACAACCGCAGGACTCCGCCAGCCCAGGAGGGAGGCGGCAGAGACAGGCAACAGGGCTGGATTGCTTTCCTCTCCAGCTTGCACCAACGAGAGTTCCCAGCAAATGCAGGGCATTTCCAGCAAAGCTCCCAGAGGCAAGAATTCTCATCTTGTTTACTGAGTCCACTGGAAAGTGGGGGAGGGTGGGCGGGGGCCGACGGAGGTGGGGGGGGGGGGGGGCAGGGAGGGTGAGCTGGGTACAAAAACAGGATAAAGGTAAACTTTCTGCATGTGAGAACCATTCCCCCCCTCCAAGGAGCCGTGTCACACTGTATGTCACCGTCATCAAAGGGGCTGTGCGTAAACCTGAAAAACCAAACGGACCTGTCTGTAGGTGTTACTTATATCACAAAGCTACAGGTGCTTTATTTCCACCGTACGCTGGTGCTGGGAGCGCCCGCCTTCTCTTGCCTTGAGAGCCTCCTCTTTGGACCTAGTCACCCACCGCTGTCCTCACGTAAGCACCTTTTCTTTGCTCTTTTCGATGAATTGTAGGGGGTGTCAGGGCTTAGAGCCCCGGGCTGGGGCCTGGGTCTGTTCATCTGGTCTGCACCTCCGGATCACCACCCCCCCGCCAAATGCCAGTTTCATCAGTCACAACGCCTCCTGGGAGCTCTTTGACGGGGATTTAAGTGCTCGCCTGGGACAGTCATTTTTCCTCCTCAGGCTGCCTAGCCACCCCTTCCCCAGAACCCCCATGCGCAAAACCAAGGGCGACTCGCAGAGAATATGTACAGGTACTCAATTCTCTACCCGCTCCTAAACCTGTCTGTAGGAAGGGAGCTAGATTTTGCACCCAAAATAGTCAGCTTCAAGGAAAGCCCACCAAGCCCTGTCTGAAACTCCCACTTCTGCCGTTGGCCCTGCCCACGGCTCCCCCTTGATACAGAGAAGAGAGCTGCCTTGTTACAGTTTGGGGCCTTTTTCAGGAATTTGTCCATACATAATAGCTTAAAAGAAACCCTTTTTTTTTTTTTTTTTGCCCTCCTACACCACCTCAGTGTAGACGGCTTCCAGAAAAGCAATGGTTAGGGTTTTTCCACTGTATTCTCAGACCTTCTCAAAGACTCTGCAGGACGTGGGGTTTGTGGGCATCTGCCCCCTGCTGGCCGCCACCGGTAGCACATGCCCCCTTCTCCACCTGAAGAAGGGGACCCACGGATGGACTAAAACTTTTACAAACAAGAAAGGATGTCAGAGGCCATTAAGGTCAAGTGATTTGGGGAGACAGCTTTGTGTTTTAGTCTAGTTTAAAGATCCTGGGAGAGGGATCGTTTGTTCCTCTGAGTGAAGATGTAATTCTTTGTCCTCATGTTGTCGCTGAGAATGGTTTTCGTGACTCAAGGTGTTCTAGGCAGGCACTTTCAGAGTTTGGTTGTCTTTCTTTCTCAGAAGTCACCAGAATAAGAACCTTTTTGATATACTAATGACAGTTGATTCTCCCCTGCCTTGGCTCAGACATCAAGATATTACACCCTCTTGCATATATGATCTGATTTTAATAAATCCGCAGGACATCCTGAGGATGGCATGTTAAAATCCCATTTTAAAGGTGAGCTCAGAGAAGAGCATGGGTTTTTATAGACCGCCCCTTGTGTGAAACAAAAATAAAGAATTCTGACAGGCTGACTAATAAAACATCTAGATGTTCCCATGTCCCTTGCCCTTGTGGGTGGGTGGCAGAGGTAAGATTTAACCCCTCAAGGATTTCATCCAAAGCTGATGAGCTCTGCATCGGAACCCCCGGTAAACCGTGTGGCTTACCTTCTGTGGATCTTTGCCACACCTCTGGAGAAACAACTAAGGACAAACTAGCAAGCTCCCTATACAAGCTAGAGGAAGATGAGGAGTCCCTCAGTAAGACAAGAGCAAGTCCATTTTCGCAGCTGTTCTGCTTTCTCTCAGAAGAACAAATATGCAAGCACCCCAATTCTTTAACTGCAAGTGTCAAAATAACCCACCGAGACTTCCCCCCATGTGTCCTTCCTTCGGGAGGTCCAAAGTGTGGGAAATTGACCCTGCTTTGCTCCCAGGAATCGGGACCCTGTGGACACTTAGGTTTCGCTGAGGCTTTGTAAGAGGAAAAACTTCTTCCCCATGGGACTGCCCAGATGGCGGGATCAGGAAAGGCCCTTCTTAGCCCCCCATTCCATGGTTTCCACCCTCATGGTCTTGTTCTGTCTGGTGATGTTTTAGTGCATAAACAGCCAATGTGTAGATGCTTAATTGGGTGGATTTTTGGTCACATGCCCAGAGTGAAGCTGATGATCTCTGCCAGGGTCAGGAAGGAATTTTCCTTCTCTGGCAAACTGGCCAAGCCTGGCTGGTTTGCTCCTTCCCCTCTCTCTGGAAGGCTGAGCAGAGGTGCCTGGTTAATCAGGCCATGGGCACCACACCTGTGATTGCTGCCTCTGACTCGTGTAGGGGCAAGAAGCCCACAGGCCTGTCCCTCTGACTGTGTGGACCCTTCCCTGTGCACACCTGGTGAGTGAGCCGGCTCCCAGAGGGGTTAGGAAGCCAGTGGAGACATGGGGGACCCAAGCTTCTCCACTATCACTGTCTCATTCCAACAGGTCCCTGCACTCGGGCTTTCTTGCACGTGGAACGGAACCCACCGGCTTCCTTTCCCTTGTATGGATTGTGCTTGAAACTTCCCTGCTCACTAAGCAGCTGTGGTGGTGTTTGGGGGAAACTGATTCTAACAGCGGTGGGTGTGTGGATGGGCAGGGGTGAGTGAGGGTTTGAAGAGCTTAAGGGACCGGGCTAGCCCAGGCAAAGAATGCCCGGGGGCCACTGCTGCAAGTAGTGGACATGGGAGGGAAAGGGGAAGAGGAAATCAGGGTACTTTGGAGAACTAAAGCTAAATCTCCATTTGTAGTGGCTGGATTTGACTCCAATTTAGATAGCTTGCTCGACCACAATATCCAGTATAACCAACATATATGCGTATGAGTGTGCGCCCGTGTTTGGATGTGCTGGGCCATTCAGGTGGACGTCTGGAGAAAATCATGGAGCCAGGGCATGTCTCAGAGTCCCCCTCACCAGTGTGGTCAAGAGCAGAGGCACATGAGGCAGAATCCTAACTCCCAGCCAGTGCTCTTTATAGGATGACAAACCAAAACCCCTCAAAACCCCAAAACATAGGCCTAGGATAGCAGGCCTGGGTCACCTCCCCCACCCCCGAATCTCCCTTCTTGTCCTGCTGCTGACTCTAGGTCTAATCCAGTGCTTCTCAACCATTTTTTCATTGTCGTTCCCAACTAAGGAGGCTTTTTAAATAACTTTGTCATAGTCACTACCCCCTATCATTTATGCACGGTGGCCCTTTAGAGGGTCTTGAGACATAATAATGGCTAAGATATTTTGACTCCCAAGAACCAATTTTTCCCCTCTAAGGTCCACGTCACCTACCTGGGAATGCCAGTCAAACTTTGAGCCTGGGCCTACAGATTCCTGGACCTCAATGTACTAGCTGAGAAATGGGCCCCAAACAGCTGGTTCTTCCCCCCCTCCCCCCATCACCCTCACCCTGTTCCACCTACATTAAGGAACTCTTAAGAGCTAAAATGTTCAATTATTGCAAGGACTTTCAAGGGCCTAGGAAGCTAAGCGACTGAAGACAAAGCAGCCATTATTCCTGAACTCACACCTAGCGCACGCTGGCTAAGTGGCCAAGGGCTATTGTGGAAAGCCCAGAGTTAATAATATGCTCTCCGACTGTAACAGCATAAAATAAAAAAGAAATCTGCAGCTTTTATAAAAAAAATTTTTTCCAAGAAGCAAGAAATAATTACAGGAAAAAAAAAATAGCCCTTGGTACACCTGAGAGAGTCCTTTAAGAAAACTCAATGGATATAATTCCTCATAGAAGAGATTACCAAGGGGAATCAGATCGGACGCTGTGTACAGCAGTAGGGAGATTGCAGGTCAAGCGAGCAGGTTGGTGTAAAGAGGAAGAGAAATCCTTAAAAGAGGTAAATATCCTATTGCTCAGAAATACTCCTAATGTTTGGTGATCAAATTCAAGTTACCAAATGACTTTTGAGAATTATTCATGTCAGGTGTTAAGCAAGAAAGTGCCCACTCCTACTATAGTGTTTTTTTACCTGGAGGATTTCTAAATGAAGAGGAAGACCTGGAAACAGTTCTGTTTCCTTCCATGTGGACTACACCCCTCCTTTCTCCAAACACCCCCAGGAAGGTCATGTCAGAGTTCAGCCCTCTTCTCCCTCAGTTTTCTGAGATTTTACCTTTAGCCCTCACTTAGGGAGCTTTTCTGAGGTCAAGTCCAAAATGCAGAAGAGGGGCTTTGGGCTCTAGGGGCCCTTCCCTCCCTCAAAACCTCCCACCCCCATTCCTCTTCATCCTACCTCCCGCTCAGGATATAAAACCAGCCAATCCGTGGGAAAATCAGAGTCTAAACTCAGGCAGCCTTGACCTCTGGTTGATACGGCTCCCAGGGGGAGATCCATGAACATGATAATCCACTGGGCTGGTTAACCCTCTCTGGGCACCAGAAAGGAGGCTTCCCAGTAGGGTCTGGTGACTCTCCAGTGAGGCCCAGAAAGGGTACCAGAGTGTGAGAATTTGAACTTGGTTATTTCTCTATCACAGGAGAGCAGTTCTCATGCACAGATGATGAAGCTAATGATGGTAGATTTGTAAGCACCCTCAAAAAGTTGCCCTTTGATTCTGGAATCACACAACCCCTGCCTTTCTCAGTACTGGGGTTCCATTTAATATGTAAATGTGTCAGGGATATGTCTGTAGGCAGATGTGACTGTGAGTGGTTTTTTTTTTTTAATTTTTTAAATTTATTTTCAGCGTAACAGTATTCATTGTTTTTGTACCACACCCAGTGACTGGGAGTGTTTCTAGAAAAGGAAGCAGATGATCCAAAATTCAGAAACCTTAAGAACTTGCTACAACATAATGTTGACATCCATTGGCTGTGTGACCTTGAGTGAGTTCGCAGAGTCTCTGGGCCTTACTTGTCTCAGCTATACAACAATGGAGTGAAGGGAAAGATTGGACTAACTCTGGCACTCACACCAACACGGGGCACTCACACCACTCGTGTGATACAGGAAATAGATTAGGTCAGGGGTAGACAAACTTTTATTTCAAGGGCCAGGTAGCTAGTATTTTAGGATATAGAGACCAAAAAGCAAAACTGATTATAGTAAGTGGGTACATATATAACAATTTCCTATGTAACTATTTACGAATGTAAAATCATTTTCAGTTGCGGCCCATTTCAAACATAGGTGGTGGGCTGGATTGGGCCTGTGAGTTGTAGTCTGCTAACCTCTGATTTAGGTGATGCATGGACCAATAGTTTTTATTTAAATTCTGTCTTCATTTTTCTGCATGTTGAAAGGAGACAGGCTTTCCATCTATAGTGGTGATAAAAAGTCTTCCTTTTAAATAAATGTAGTTGTGTTTTTTAAAAAAAGTGGATTTTTTTTTTTAGCATGTTAAGTAAATTATTGGGATGGTAGGCAAATGATTATCAAGTTTGCAAAACACTGAACTAGGTGATTACTAAGATCCCGGCCATCTGAAAATTCTACATGCTTAATATCTCAAGATCCAGAATCCAATCTTTGTTCTGACATTTAACCTACCAGCTGTGTGACCTTGAGCTGTAGGCTCCCCTTCGCAAAATGGGGGTAGAAACACCCTACCTCATCAACATGATTGTGATGATCAGAAGAGAGAATTTGGGCAAACCAATTTTTCTAATCTACCAAATATGAATTCATTTTTTTCCCTGAATTGTGAGAATATGGGAAAAAGCAAACTTGAAAGATGGCAGCAGCCTTGGCCATTCCATTCTGCCATCTTTTCAGCCTCAACCAGACACCTTCTCCCAAATCTCCCTCCTCGCCAGTGTATGCAGGCGGGAGAGCCCTATGATAAAGAGAGTGACTTCTTGGGGTGCCTGGGTGGCTCAGAGTGTTAAAGCCTCTGCTGTTGGCTCAGGTCATGATCCCAGGGTCCTGGGATCAAGTCCCTCAATGGGCTCTCTGCTCAGCAGGTAGTCTGTTTCCCTCTCTCTGCCTGCCTCTCTGCCTACTTGTGATCTCTGTCAAATAAATAAATAAAATCTTAAAAAAAAAAAGAAAAAAAAGGGACTTCTTAAGTGGATAAACCTGAGTTGTTACCCAAACTCTATCCATCTGCCCACTGGGTGGTTTGCGGTATATGACCTAAAATCTTAGCGCATCTGTCCTCATCACTGAGAAAGAACCTGTCTCAGAGTGTGTTCTGAGGAGACCATGGGTCATCAAGACACAGATGTAACGTGCTCAGAACAGAGCCCAAAGCGTAGTGAGTGTATGTTCCAATCATCACAGGTCCTCGCTCTCTGAACCCAAACCCTGGGACGAGATGTGCTGCAGAGTTCAGGATTCCTCAGGTACGAGGAAGGCTATACAGTACGTATATGCGGCAGGATACAGAATCCTCTTGTCGGGGTATTCCTTCCAGGAAGCATATGTATTTTACGTATCTTATGAATATTCATCTAGTAGAATAAACAGAATTATAACTACAATTACAAAACTATATCGCATATGTATAATGTACACAGTTACAATATGTTGCTTATATACATATACGTGTGTGTGTGTGTGTGTGTGTGTGTATCTATGTTTAGTACATGGTTTATATGCCTGAATATAGATTTATGGATGGAATATATATGTAACAGTATATAAAACTATATAACTAATTTAGGACTGGTTTTTGGTTTTTTGTGTGTTTTGTGGGAAATGAGTCTGTAAACACACACACATATACTTTCCTTTTCAGAGCTTGTGGATTTCAGAATTAGGGGTAAGGGTTTTGGGGTGTATTAACATATAGCCACACTTGCCCAGAAGCATATGGCGGGGGGGTGGGAGGTTGGGGTACCGGGTGGTGGGTGTTATAGAGGGCACGGCTTGCATAGAGCACTGGGTGTGGTGAAAAAATAATGAATACTGTTTTTTCTGAAAATAAATAAATTGGGAAAAAAAAAAAAAAGAAGCATATGGCTGAACCTTATAACCCGGAGTTCAGGGGTCACATGTGAGCCAATAGGAAAAGTAAAGAAAGAGACAGCATTGCGCCCTAAGAATCTCCATGTCAAACCCTGAACTTAACCACTTACGGGCCATGTTACGTGGGCAACTGTTGCAACCCCATTATCTAGATTTTCTTGTATATAAGATGGGGGCAAATGTACAAACCTCACAGGATGGGGCAAGGATTGAGTAACGTCGTTGTGGCAAGCACTTAAAGGGCTGCCCGGTTCCTAAATGGCTGCGTGTTTGTTAATAAAAACCAAGTGTGCCCCGCGGGGGGGCTCCTGTGCAGCCCTTGTCTGCCTCCTCTCAGCCCTCTCCTGCCTTTGTAGGGTGATGTTGGACTCGGTGACACACAGTACCTTCCTGCCCAACACGTCCTTCTGCGACCCTCTGATGTCGTGGACTGATCTGTTCAGCAATGAAGAGTACTACCCGGCCTTTGAGCATCAGACAGGTGCGTAAACCCGGAGAAGCCCATCTGAGCTGGGAAGACCTGGGGCAGGAGGTGGCACTGGCCTCTAGGAGGCGGCAAGGCCATGCTGGGGGCTGGAACGTGCCAGCTTTCACCGGTGTTCAGGGCAGAGGACTGGAAGAGATGTGGGCAGCAGGAGGGGAAGCTTCTTCAGGGAGAAAAGCACCGGAATCCTCACCCCAACCTCTTCCCAGCTCTGTGGCCTTGGGGGACTCTACAAACGCTTTTGAATCAATTTCTTGGAGTTATTATATTTAAGCAAAAACCTTAGCCCAGAGCCGAGTACACTGTGAGTTCCTGATATCATGGATTTAGCTAACATTTGCTGAACAGTAGTTGTGGTTCAGGCCCTGTGCCAAGCACCCATCTCATCCTTACAGCTGCCCTATGAGAAATGAACAGTTATTATTTCCATTTTATGAATGAAGACACTGAGGCATAGAGAGGTCGATGACGTAGCCAAGGTGTTACGGCTCTTTAGGTTTCGTGCAAGTTGACTTGAGCATCTGGGCTCTCAATTATCCTACACAGTCATCTTCTAAATCATCTTCTAACCACGTTACCCTGCGGCTATTGATATGAATATGACAGTTTTTCTCGGAGCTTCTGTTTCCTTATCCCTCAAGCAGGGATGACAAGAATCACTGTGAGAAGTAAGGGAGCCTAACTGTGTAAAATATATGGCCCAGCCCAAAGCATGCGCTCGGTAGACATGAATCCCCACGCCGTCCACCAGGCCTGCCTTCCCACCTTTCCTCCTCTCTCGGCGGGTCTTCTCCGCCTACAAAGGAAGCATGGGGCCTTGTGCAGATCCTGTGCCAGAGGAGGGCCTGCTGACTTGGCCCCTCTCCCTGAGGGACTCTGTTCCCCGGTGCTCAGGTGACTGCACAACCCAGCAAACCTGGCAGGTGCATGGCCCAAGGCTTGTGAGTTAAGTCCTCACCGGGCTGTCAGTCCTCCCAGGCCTTAACCCTGGGCATTCAGGCTCGGCATGGCCCACACTCAGGGCCAGGAGGCAGTTGGGTCCAGGAGAGACCAAGCCTCTGAGGATGCTGTGAAAAGGCCCCCATCAGAAGGAAGCTCCTGCCTCCGACCAGAGGCTAGTGCATCACAGACACACTTGGGGTGCTTCCCTCCATAATCCAGCCCTACTCTGCTCGCACCACCAATGCAGGGGCACGCACACGCACAACGTGTCTCTCACCCTATCTGAAGGGTTCTGAGTCCGCCAGATACGCAGTCCAAATCTCCTTTAGGCCTAAGAAACCCTTTGATCCCCAGAAAGATAATGAAGAATGTCTTCTACTTCTGACCCTCAATATTGGGCTGAGGCTAAGTTTGAAGGAGGAAAATGAAAGCTTTTGTGTCCTCATTGTCTCCCCTGCATCCCATGATGGCAGGGTCCAGGGAGACCCTTCTGTCCACACATGCATAGCAGGGACTTGCCATCCCGGGAGCCCACTCTTCCTGCCCATTCTGCCAGCTGGAGAGGTGGCAGGAGGGGGTGGACTGCCTGCCCCAGGGAGGAGTTCCAGGCCTTGGAGCAGTTTCTATAGTCATCCAGAGCTCAGACTTCGGAGCCAGGCAGCCTACAGGCAAAGTCTGGCTTTGAGATTTGTTAACTGCAGCACTGCAGCTTCTCGTGCCTTCGTTTTCTCATCTGTGAAAGGAGACAGCAAGAACGCCTACCTCATAGAATTGTTACCAGGGTGTTTGTTAATATGTGGGAGGTGTTTGGGCCACAGTCAGGTGCGGGACAAGCACCCACGAGCATTTAAAAATGAAGGACTCATTTCAGTTTGGGAAGATGAAATGTCACAGAGACAGACAGAGGTGATGGTTGGCACAATCTTGTGAATTGACTTAAGGCCACCAAATTCTACACTTAAAAAAGAGTTCAAATGGTAAGTTCTAGATCTATTTTACCACAGTAAAAAACAACAACAACAAAAGCGAAGGGTTAACAGAAGTGATCACCAGTAGGCTTGCCAATGGGGCTGATACCTGACAGTCTCAGACATAAAGACATGGCCTTCTCCTGTCTGAGGCCTCTGCATTTCCCAACAGTCTAATGAGAAGTTGGACTTGGTCATTGCTAAGACCCCTTCCAGAAGCTTCTCTGATTCCTGCATCACAGCTGTAGCCCTCTTCTCCCACTGCCCATTGAGAGAAGACAAAGTCCCACCAAGGCATGAATATCCCGCAGGAGTCACCCTCCCTGAAGGAGGAACCCAGCTTTTGACTGGCCACGTGGCTCTCTGGATTCCCGAAGGAGCTGACTGTCTCTGACCTCCTAAAGGTGGAGAGAAGTTGGATGTGACAGGATAGTTGTGAGCTGCCTGGACACTGGGTGGGCCCTGTAGGCCGTGGCTGTCCTCAGAGCCAACACGCCCCATGGGAAGAATATTTAGTCTGGCCTCTGTGTTTTCCTTACCCCTCTGTCCGAGTCTTCTCTGAGAGGGAGGCAGCAGGGGACAGCAGACTCGCCTCTGTACACTGCTCTGCAAACTCCCCATGGTCTGTGGCCAGTGAGACATCCCCCAGCCCCATAGGAGATCCCATCTTGAATTCACAGTTGTCCCCATGGCAGCTTCCTGTCCACGTCCAGCCTCCCCAGGCCGACACGGCCACGAACCACTGACGCCATGACCTTGGCAGGTTTTTCCTAATGACTTGGAGATATACTTTCCCAACTGGAAAAACATCGGCCGCCTAGGACTGCGAGGCCTGCTGTGTCACAGATGAAGTGTTTCATGACATGCCAGGCACTCAGTAGGTGCCCACCATTGCCAGGAACACCTCACGACTCCCCCCGCTAGTGGAAAAACAGCTGGGTCTCTCTCCCGTCTTCATTTTTCCTACTGAACCAAAGCAGCAAAGGGCCCGGTCTCATCCTTTCCAATTCAGGATGTGACAGCTTAGGTACTTCGAGACCAAAGGGAAAAGAAAGGGAGAAAGGAATGATGTATCCACTAGAAGAACAAGGAGGGCAGGGAGGAATAATCGGCTTAGTCCGGAAAACCAGCTGTCTTCACAACCTTTTCCAATGGCTTTAGCAGACAGCAGCCGATTCCGGGCCTGCCACGCGCTAACCACAAAGGATCAGACGTGCTCTTTGAAGCAGGGCTTCTGCCTGGCCTCCCTGCAAGACCCTGGAGTGGACCATCACAGATTGCAAAATACTCTAGAATTTCATTAACGCCCTCGGGGCTTCCCCTCTGCTCTCTTAAAATAAAGAACTAGTAATACAGGAAAAGTTGATCGAAGTGTGCAGGGCCGGCTGTCTGACCTTGACAAGCGTATGATACTTTTTAAAGATTTCTCCGCTGAAGTTCTGACAAGTCATGGGGTACCCTGGCCTCACACCTCGTTTCTGGCTCTCCGCTGTGAACCTCCACACACCCACCCACCCTTCCCCTGTTTGCTGAGGTGACCACGCCGACATGCGGTGCCCCTCTGCTTTGGATTCTGGTTTCCACTTTGTCTGTAGCAGAACTTTCTAGATTAGGGCCATTCCAGGGGTTCCTGAAATGTCCCTCAGGGCCCTGGGTGATGGTTCAGGAGGCTGGGCTCTAGCTCCCTCTCTTCATCCCCACCTTGGTCAAGCAAAGCTCTTGCACCTCAAAGGCACTAAGTTCCAGCAGCAGGAGCTGGAGAACACTTACATGACCTACTTCCGGCCCTGCCACTTCCTCAGAGGACTTGGTGGCATATGGGGGGGAGAGTTCACATGAGCACAGAGGACAGCACCTAACTGCTGCATCCTAGGTGCTCAAAAAATGTGTCAGCTGTTGCTATACCTTGGGAAATTTTATTTAAAGAAGGAATTTTATTTGAAAAGGTGCAAAATTTTATTTGAAAAGGTGCCTTTCGGGTATTAACATCCAGAAGATCAGGGGACAAGGCATTTGGGTGCTACATGGGCTTTTCTCAGCAAGATTCATGTGCTGGGTATAGAAGTCCGGAAGCTCAAGCAAGAGTCTAAGAATTTCTAAATCAAAACCAGACAAATCAATAAAATCACTGAAGAGCATGAGGTGGGCCCTTGGTCATGATCCTGTCCTGGGAGCAGCCCCCGAGAGGGACCTCAGCACTCGCCACCAGCAACCCACCCTCCACACACCTGAGCCTTCTGGGCAGCTGGGGCTTCGGGACCACCCAGGGCGTGGTGCTCTTCCCAACCCCTGTGCCTTCCCAACCCACATGCCTCAGGCCGTAGCTCTGTGCTGATCCCCACCTGCCCTTTTAGTCTCTTCTCCATCCAGTTCCTTAAGCTACTCTGGACTTCCCTCCCATTCCACCATCTCATGGTCTAAATCATTCCACAGGCTTGGAATGAATGCCAAGAAGGCTATTGGATGGAACTCAACCATCTCTGGGAGGAAACCTGGAAGCAATTTTTCATTTCAGGCTCCCCTTGCCCATAAATTCCTTCCTTTCGGTGACAAAGCCACAATTGATGATGTCCCGTGCTACCCAGTCCACTCGCCGGCTCTCTCCAGTACGGCCCCAGGCAAAAAACTTTCCCAACTCCCTATGCTAATAAATCATACTAATTATGGTCCAGGCTGTCTAACTCGGGCCTCCTCTGACCCAGACTGTCTGCCTCCCCACGCCGAGCCCTGGGCTTGCTTTGTTCTGCTTGTCCCTCAGCTAGACCAAGGCTTCAGAGGGAGGAAGGCCTCATTTCCCTGGAGAACAAACGCAGTCCCAAAATAGTAACAAATTACAGGTGACTTGTATTGAAGGCTTACTGTCCTCCAGATAACTGGGCTATGTTCTTTACATGTACCATTTCTTTTCCTTTTCACAGCAAACTTCCTACAAGGTATGCACTACTGTTCTTGTCTTGTAGAAGGAAGCTGAGGTCCAGGGAGGTTAAGAAACTCCTTTAGGATTTCACAGCTAATATGATGAGGAGGCAGAACTGCAAATCAGGGAGGTCCAGCCCCCAGCCCACACTCAGTTTAATCCACACAATCCTCAGCTCTCTTCAAGGCCCCTCCCTGCAGGTCCCTTCCTCTTCAGGTCATTTGATAGAACCATGGAATGGAGGATGGGAATGAGTCTGATTGAATTCTGGGAGCTGGCAGGTTCATTGGGCTTCACAGAGCTTCTCACCGAGGCTCCCCGATCAGCAGAGGAGAAAGACCGAGTTCTCCTGCAGAAGGTCTGGGGACCTAACTCAGAGCTCTAAGCTCAAACAACTCTCACAATCTCCGTCTCACCGACTTTGCATTCTGCTGAGTATCTATTTTGTTGTAAGAAGAAAAGTCAAACTCTCCCTGACATTTTTGCTTCAAGGGAGGCTCCCCCAAAATGAACAGTGCTGGTCAGTGTAGAAAGGGCTCAGGGGCAGCAATCCATTTGGAAGAGATGGCAAAGGGACTGATCTAGAATTTTTTTAAGAGCACTTTCAGAAGACCACAGGTGTCTATAACAAAGAATGAAAGTCGTGGATTACTGGACCCACTCTCTGGCACGTCCACAGGAGATGCATAGGCATTAATCACGTGGGTACAGTTACCCTTGTCACCCTCTGTCCACTGTAGGCGAGGGGGATGGGAATTAGTCCCTGCCCCTCCACCCCAGTGTTAGAAGCATGGGTCTCATGTGTGACCTGAGCATCAAGCATTTGACAAAATCACACAGACTGGCCAGTATCTCCACATTTTGAGCAGCATTGGCCACCTCACTCACGCTGGCCATTCAAGGACAAATTAGCTTCGTTTATAATATAACTTCCTCAGTTTTTGTAAAGAAAATAAACCCAAATCTCTAGAAAGGAACAAAGTGGCTGACCTACACAGACACACACACACACACACACACACACACACACAATATATATTAGAAGTATTTGAGAAAGTATAAAGTAGTTATATGGCTAGCCCCAATATTAACAAGCATACATGAATGGTATTTAATGAGCACTTACTACATGCCTGCCTCTGTTCTAAGCACCTTCTGTGGACATTCCCTGCTGACTGTGTGGGCATTTGGGTGTGCCTCCCATGCTCTACCGGCTTAAGTGCTCCCTCTGAATTTAAACACATCCCAAGTTATAGCATCACTTGTGAGAATTCCACCCACTCCCCCGGAATTTCTGAAAACCCCCTTAGCGGCTCAGTTCTTCCTCCCAGTGTAGCTGGCCCTTGAACAAATGTCCTGACCTACTTCCAACTTCAAAGGAGCTGACTGAAACCGTGCTTAATAGTCTAAATAGACATTTAGATTAAGACATTTAGATTAAGGGCACCAGGTAGGAGAAGTGGTTCATCCCCAACCCCATCCACACAGGCAGAAAGCTTTCAATGCTCAGCTTCTCCAAAGGGTTTTGGTTATTTTATAAATGCTAGATGCACTGAGAAAAACACTTTGTATTTCCAGACAACACAATTTGTTAAAGATAACATATCCTGTGGGCGCATAACTCTTCTTTTATTTACCCTGAGTTTATCTCTTCCAAGTGGCAATAGGGTCTTCATATCACCACAGAGGTTGCAAACCTTGTCATCATCAGTGTCTCATTCTTTTTCTGATTTTTTAAACCTCTTGTAACCTAAATTTACATATATGTAAAAGATATATATATATATATATCTTCTACATTTATATATATTTATTATATATATTTATTTTCTATATATGTAATGTGTAATATATATTACATATATATTAATTTACATATATTAATATATATATGTAATGTGTACATATGCCTTGTCCAAATCTTTTTTAGTCATTCTTGGAGATGTATGTCCAACTTGGTCCTCCTCAACCAAGAATAGTGAGGTCATGATATGACACAAAATTCTCACATTTAAAGAGATAAGAATTGCTTTGGACCTAACTTCCTTACTGACTAGCCATATGGCCCTTGTTGAGTCACATAATCCCCCAGAACCTCCTCTTCCTCACCTATAAAGTGGGGATAATGAGCCTTGGTTATTCGGCCAGTCGATTACACCCACTGGGCACCCACAGCAGGGTAGACCCGTCCCCAAGCACTGCTGACTCAGGGTGAGCAAAGCGGATCTGGCCAGCTGTGTGGAGTTCATGGCTGGCAGGGTGGGGGTGGGGGTGCGGTGAGACATGAATCCTTCTGAGAAGGACACCTGAGGAGGCTGTGTGGGCATGGGAGGTCTCTCTGAGATGGGGGCATGAGCTGTGGTCTTGAGGATGAGTAGGAACCAGTTAGGAGAAGGTAGATGGAGACCTTGTTCTGGGCCAGGAGCAATCCTGGGAAAATGATGGGGCCAGATGAAGCAGAGGCCAGATGAAGCAGGCTTTGCTCACCTCTGTTGGTCTCACCTCTGCACCCCTCTAGTGAGGACAGGACCATAGAAACACGCCACAACCAGAAAGCACCCCATGATGCTGGCTCTCTTTGCCCTCCATGTAGTGAGAACAACCATTTTCCTCTCAGCTCCCAAGGCTGGGGGAAGGCCTTTCCTGGTGAGGAGAGCCCGCCATGCTTGGCTCTGGCTCTGGCTTCCTTCCAGAAGGAGCCACACACAAAGCCTGCTCTGTGGGTGAGCTTCAAAGGAAAAAGCTGAAGGGAAGGTGAGCCTGCCAGCAACACCTCCTCATGGCAGTGCCCACCCCCACCCGGGCGTTTCTCCGAATCCTCTAGGCCCATTGGCTTCCAGAAACAACATGGCCCTCTTCCCGTGCCAAAGAAAATAACAAGGGGGTGGAAGTAGAGAGAGAAGGAAATGGAGACTTGGCGAAATCTTTCCATGAAAAGAAATAAAGTGTGTCCTCCAAGTGCTGCACACCGATAGCCATCTCTGTTGGGGGCTCAGCTCAGGACCGAGGACGGTAGAATTTCAAGGCTCATAAACATCCCTCATCAGAATACCAGGAATGTCAAAGGCCCCTAGGTTTACTCAAGCCAGAAATCAGTAGATGAAAGTGCAGACCAGACTGGAGAATGGCCGCCCTATTTTCTCAGGAGACCCTATTGGCCACAAGGGGCCCCCCCGCAGGCTACTAGGCCAGATCTAGGCAGCAACCAGCAAGTAAGGAGAGATCCAGCCCCCTAATCTCCTTACCCACCAGGGACAGGTAACAACATTGACCTCAACCATCCTGGCAGAGTACCAAACCTTTACTCGCATGCATATAAAATTCTGATTAAAAAGTAAGATAATTAAAGCAAATCTATTGTTTAAGTTGATAACCCCTCAATCCACTCCATGGTGGGAAAGGAGATTTCCAGGAGGGCTCTGAGTTTTAGGGCGAGCCTCAGTTTCCTCCTTTGTGAAATCATCCCTGTTTGGGAGGATTTCAGGAACTTACACAGCTGACACACAGGAATTGCTCCCAAGGGAGCAATACCCCTGACAGGGCCGAGAACATCTCTCTTCCCTGGGACTGGAAGTGCCACAGACTTACTGGGGACAGTGGCAGTACGTGCAACATCATGGGAGAATCAGAATAGCCTGGCTGATATTTGCTGTGGTGTCTAGCTCATGAGTGACCTTTTCTGTCGTTCACATAGCCTGAGCCACACTCTCCTCTCCACCATTCTCCTCAGGCCTTCTCACTCTCTCTAGTTCTCTGTCTGCCCCTGCCTCTCCATGTTTTATCTCTTCTCTGCCCTGATGCTCTGAGGACCAGTAGGACAGAATGGGAAGAGCAATGGCTTTCAAGTTCTGACTAGGATTTAAATCCCAGCTCTGCCACACACTAGCCCACTAGCCTCTGTGGGCTTTAGGGCAAGTCCTCTGTGACCCTCAGGTTCATAATCTGTTATCCTCCAGGGGACAAGGACCAAACTTCTTACCATGAATCTTTAGCTCACAATTTGTTGCTTCACACGTAACAGGTGTTCAGTGACAATCTTAGTAATAGCATTAGAATATTCCATGCTCTGTTCTAAATACTTCTGCATATAGTAGCTCATTTAATCCACAGAACAACTCTATGACATAGGTGCTATCATTACCCCATCTTGCCAATGAAGAGACTAAAGCTCATTTATTGAATGAACGAATGAATGAATAAATTAATGAGCACCATGGCAGCCACAAGACTTGTGTGTCAAAGGGCCTAACCAAGTGCCTGGTATCTCACTTCCTCCACACCCCTTGTATGCCACCCTTTCTGTTTCTCCTTGCATTGGGACAGAACCGTGGTACACCCAATCTCTGTTCCAAGCCAGGCCCATGGCCACTTCTCAGCCTCCCAGACAAAATGGTGCCCACCTCTGTCTGGGTTTGTATGGGGCTCCTTTGAAGGAGTGAAGTGTCTCAGCTTTGGGATGGAAATTCCTCAAAACATCATCAAAACCACAAAAGCAACAATAAAACCAGCTCCCTGACTTCTCTCTTCTCCACAGCTCCCTTAGCCTCTGGGCAACGTCTCACCAGCTTGAGGCCTTCGGCCCAAGAGGACCAGAGGCAGTGCACAAACCGGCAGCTAGTGTTGGCAACTGTGCCTAAGAGCCGAGGGAATCAAATCGGCTTCAAATTGTGCCTGGCACACAATAGGCATTTAGTAACTCTCAAACTGGTTGATCGTTTTCTGGGCACTACACAGCCTACACACGTCCACTCCAAACTATGTAACAGCCCTGTGAGTTGGGCGTATTATACCCATTGCACAGATGAGGAAACTGAGGCTTAACTGTCTATGGCCTTGCCAGATCAAAAGCAGCCCAGCTTGGGTTGGAACCCAGGCTTGTCAGGCGCCAAAGACTGAGCTCTGGATACCCTTTTGTTTGAAACCCAACCACACTGAAGGGCCCCGTTCTTCCCTTTCTCCTCTAGTCCCCCTTTCCAAGTACCAAAACTAGGCCCCAGCACTCCCAAGCTATGACAGGTTTTCTCGCAGGTCCGTCTCTCTCCTGGCCCAAGGCACACGCGGAAGATCCAGACTCTTCTGGGTTTTGCAGTGGAGTAGATAAACCTGGGCCTCCGAAGAACACCCCAAAGCCAGAGGCCCTTTTAACTCACAGGCAAGGATGTGGATGGCAACCTAACAGGAGCCTCCTTCAGGGGGCCCCCTGGACACTTCCTGGGGACCGCAATCCCTCATTTGTCTCTCTCTCCTGCCATAGCCTGCGACTCCTACTGGACGTCCGTCCACCCCGAGTACTGGACCAAGCGCCATGTCTGGGAATGGCTCCAGTTCTGCTGCGACCAGTACAAGCTGGATGCCAACTGCATCTCCTTCTGCCACTTCAACGTCAGTGGCCCGCAGCTGTGCAGCATGACACAGGACGAGTTCATCGAGGCGGCCGGCGTCTGCGGGGAGTACCTCTACTTCATCCTCCAGAACATCCGCTCGCAAGGTCAGTGTCCGGGGACCGGGTCTCGGGGGTCGGGGGGGTGGGGGAGAAGGGTGGGGGTGGGGCCACGTGATCGCAGGAGGTCCTTCCCCACCTTGACACTCACACCGGGGATCTCAGGAACTGGAAAGCCCCTTAACCTCAATCCCTGGAGTGCTTGTTTGCTAGAATTAGAGACTGTAGGTCAGAGGGAGCAAGTTACAAGGAAGCAAGTTGAGTACTTTCTTAGCAAGAAAAGAAAACCTAAAAAGACATTCAGGAACCAGGCAGATACAACAAAATAATGTATTCTGTTAAGATTTGCCACCAGAAGACATGGGGGGACAGGGGGTTCCTGCTTGACTTTTCATTAGGCAGGAGGAGAAGAAAATGAACTAGACCCTTTCCCTTTCCGTTTCCAGAAGAGACCATTAATTGACATTTCATCTGCTCTTGCCTAATGGTCAAGGATCAAACGGCCAGAAGGTGGCGCCAGTGGGATTAGTTAATATTTCATCAGGCCCCGCAAGACCAGAATGTGGATGAACAGGTGTTTTCAGACTGGAAAGGTTTCTTTGAGTACATGTAATTCTGTGTCCCCATGTCACAGATAAAGGAACTAAGGCCCCAAGCGATCAGGTGACTTCAAGGTCACACAGCACACACAGCTGCTTTATGGAAAGTCAACACAAAGGAAGGGCTTTCAGTTTGGAAGGATCTGGGTTGTAACCCTGACTCCAGCTCTCTGAAGTCACAGGTCCTCTGTCTCGTCTGGACAGTGGGATAATAACACACACCTTCACAGGTGACAGGACTCTGTCAAACAGGACCCGAAGCAGCACATAAAGATGCAAATGTAGTAAATGGCAGCTGTTTTTGTCATTATGAATATAACCAAGGGGAAAGATATTTTAAAAAATAAAGGAAACACATCTCAGTTCAATTTTAAGAAAGACTTTTCTAAAAGTTAGCCTCTTTTTTTTTTTGAAAGATTGCTTCAGGAAGATACTAAAGATAAGAAGCTCCCCATCACTAGAGATAATCAAGCAGACTAATAGCCCCCTGATTGATGGCATGCTGAGGCAGGGATTCCTGTTTGGCCAGAAAACCACAGAGGATCTTCCAACTCTAAAATTCTTTGCTTTCCCTTTGCTCTCCCCCATCATGGGTGCCCAAGGGCAGGAAAGCTATAGATGTTGGCCCTGGGCCACTTCTCAGCTTCTGACCTGGAAACCATGACCCACCAGGGGTGAGGAAGGGACCAACAGACCTGCTGTCCGTCGTTGTCCAGTCTTGGCTTTGTTACAACCAGTGACAGCGCCCTGCCAAGAGCAGTGGCCCAGAGCATAGAGTGGGCCCTCCGCAAAAAGGAGAAAGTCTGAATAAATCACAGCAGCTCAGGGAGGGGCTCCACTCAGAACCTTCTGAGGGAACCGCTTTGCCGGAGAATCCCCGGGCCACAGAGAGGGACGTGTTCTATCTTGAAAGGGGATGCAGCTTGGGCATTGCCAGCCTTTGCCAAACAAGTTTGTCTCCAGACCCCTGCAGCCCCTGTGCTGGGGTCTCTCAGCCTGGGCGCCTCCCTTCCCTGACACTGTTTCATGCCCGAATTCCTGTTCTGGGCACCGTCACCTCAGGACCCACACAAAACAAGCCAGACACAATTGTTTTTCCAACAGGCCGTATGTTGCCTCTTCTTATTCTGAGGCATCCCTGGGGTCACTAGGCCAACTCCAGTGGAGGAGTTTCAGGCCAGGGTCCTTACCGTGTGGAGTAGACCTACCTACACACCACGCCGCTCCACGCTGAAATTCCTCCTTCAATGTTCCTCAAGCAGGAATGTACACTGTGTATCGCGATCATAATGCATGTGTTGAGACCAGAGTTTACAGCATCTCAGTGTTCCTGGGACACGCTGTCTCACCTGTTACCACAGACTAATTTTTATCAGTGCTTCATTCTCAAAAGCATCTGCATTTGGACAATAAACTAGATGGTAATCTGATTATTACCTAGGCCTTTTTTACTGCCTGGATTAGGACTCTGGCAGTTTGGACAGCAGAAGGAGTTACACGGGAGTCGGGCCCAGTGTGATACCTGGCTCAGGAGGCATCTCAATAGAATTCGAGGGCCCAGAAACGAGGGGACACTGGTCGCTGGAGGGTGAGGCCAGCAGGGAGGGCCGGGGGCCGTGGGTGGCTTCCACAGTGGGAGTGGAATGGGTCCCTCATCAATCAGTCCTCCAACCTGTTCTTGGGCAGCCCTCCAGGCAGAGTGCACCCAGGAGCCCTGGCTGAACGGAACCCATCAGAAAATGGCACATTTTCTGAATAAAACAGTTATATATGTATATACAGTTCCTCAGTCAGTGGAAGTTACTCCTATTGGACAACAAGCTAAAAGACGTGTCCCTTGGCCTGTGCCTCCTTGTGGTAACTTGATTTGAGACTCTTAATCCCCCCATCCAGCCCACCCCATTCTTCAGAGGAGCAAACCAAGGCCCCAACATAATCTCCCGAATTCTTATTATAGCCTCTCGGTGGGTCTTGCACACCGTTAAGCCTCCTATGTCCGTCTGCCCCTCTGACGAATAATAATGGCATTCAAACCCCCAAGGGACTGGAAGCCCCATCGCAGGCCACAGACCCTGCGAGCTGAAGCAGAAGGGGAACTCACTCAGTGGGAGTCTTGTCACATGCTGCCCGGAGACTGAGTGAGGTCACACTGCGGGCAGTGACACAGCCCACCTCAGTCAGGGCCCAGGTCCCCCTGCTGGATTGCCTGGCCCCGGGCCCGGCTCCGGGAGCCCTTTAAAAACTAGGAGATTGTCCTCTCTCAAAGGTGCCTTCAGCATGACCTAGTAAGAGCCAGGTGTTCTCGAAGGTTCTTTCTGAAATAAAACTACCCAGCAGAGGGGACAGTTAAGTGTTCCCCTTCTCCCAGGCGGCCCCTCTCTAGGCAGGGAAACCAGGATCGTCTGGTACAGTTTGTGGACTTCTTTTTCCTTCCCAGGTTACTCCTTCTTTACTGACACAGAAGAGACCAAGGCTGCCATCAAAGACTGTAAGTAACCAGCTTCACATGGCCCAAGGCGGTGGTGCCCAAGGCCGCCGGTGGGCGCATGGGCTTGACGGTTCTTTTTTGACCACAACCAAGAAGTTGATGACCTAAAACAGTCACAGACCAGGAGAAGACAGCAGGGGAAATGTGGGGGGCAGAGCGTGGGGTCTGGGTGTACAGATTCCTCGTCCTCCCCGAGACTCCGTTTCCCATCTGTAAAACGGAGCGACCCTCCCCGGTTGTGGTGAGTTAGAGAAACAGTACATAGGAAGTGTCCGTGGCCCAGACGCTCCAAGTTTGGCTCTCTGTGAACGACAGTTACCATAATGACTAACCCCAGGGGGCTCTGCCGTGGACAGTGTCTCCATCTGAGCTCACCAAGCTTTTTAATTCTAAGGTGATGGAGGCCCTCCAGTGGCCTGTGGAGTCTGAGAATTAACAATGTCGTGCTTTTGCAGATGGAGGTTTAGGCTTTCATTGTTTTAAACAGGATGATGTTGTTGCTTTTGGTTCCTGAGTGCCACATGATGGCCCTGGCCTCAGGGCCACTGGGAGATGTGGGTCCTGGGCAGGCCCCTTCCCTCTGTGGACTTCAGTCCCTTTAGCGGCAGAGGGAGGACAGAATATTGGGGTTGGGGGGGACTCCCGAGGCCTCAGAGGGGCCAACATGGAAGGATGGTTTCTTATGACTTATTTTTCCTATCCTGAGAGTCCCAAGCAATCAACTGAGGATTCAGGTTATCTGGTTAAAGCAGGTTATCTCATTCAGAGTTTTAGCACAGGAATAGTTAGGTCCATCAAGCCCACGCTGCAGACTTAGAGAGGCCCGCCGTGCCCCACAGACCCTCATGGCCCTCCCAGGAGCAGCTCTGCCTTCAACGTGTTTTCCCCACTCTCAGGCCAGAGGGCAGAGCCTCTCCTCCTGCCTGTAAACAAAGCTCCCATGAGTTTCCTGGCCCGGCCTGGAATCCCTTCCCATCCAACCACAGTGGTCTGTGGCATACAAACCCTGCTGAACCACCCAGCCCAGTCCAGGCAAAGCCCCCCAAGAAAGAAAGGAGCCCACTGAGGCCCAGGGGCCATAACTGATTCTGTCTAGGGGCTTGAGCCCAGGGCAGGCACCTGCTGTACTCCTGAGCAGCGGAGAGTTTGACCAGTGTCTCTGCCTATAAATGGGTGTCTTTTTGCCAGCCTGCCTCCCTCACAGCTTGGCAGAGATGGTGTGTCCCATAAGTTCTTTAAAAGTTGCTACCTGAGTATAGACCTAGCCCCAATTAGAGTCATGGCAATAATAATAATAATGATGATGATGGCAGCTAGCATTCACCAAGTGCTTCTAATGAGCCAGGCCCCATGCTGGAATCTTGGTAAAGTTCAGTTAAGCTTTCTCATAACCCTGTAAGATAAGACCTTGTACCACAGAGCAACTAAAGCTTAGAGATTAAAGGTGACAAGGTTAGGAAGGTGACCAATAACCCAGGTGTGGCTAAATCCGAAGCACTTAACCCCTTCTTCCCCTCATGCATCCCTGCCTTTCCCTTTTCATTCATGCAGCAAACATGTAGTATACACTTACCACAAGCCAGGCCCAGGCACCTACTATGTGCCATGGCCACACCAATGACTGCAATCTTGGTCTTTCCCTCATAAAGCAAGCAGAGAGAGAGAAAGACGTTAAACAAATAATCCCTGTCATAAGTTGGCAATGGCTAAGTATGATGATACTACAAAAGAAAAGGACAGGGTGACGTGTTGTGTGATGGGGGACAGATTACATTTCAACTGGGGACAAGGGAAGAACTCCTGGAGGAAGAGCTATTTAAATTAAGCCTAAAGGATGAGCAGAAGTTAGCCAGGAAGAGGGAAGAAAAGGGTACAGGGTATGAGCAGCAAGTGCAAAGGCCCTGAGGCAAGAATGGGTTTGGAGTCCTTGAGAAAGAATCAAAAAACTCGTACCAGGAGGCTCGATGCAGTAAACAGTAGCCACAGGCGGCCATTAAGTTTAATTAAAATTAAATAAAGTGAAAATTCAGCTGCTGAGTCACATTCCAAGTGCTCAATAGCACAGGCAGCTAGTGGCTACCATTTGGGACTGCTCAGATTTCCAGCTTCATGGTTCTCCTGGATAGCACCCTGGTAGATCATCAGCGACAACAGCAGGAGGAGGAATGGAAGCTGAGGACAAGAGCAGGGCAGGAGCAGGTCACACACAGCTTTTGAGTTTGGATTTCATTCTGAGCAGACTTGGAAGCCACTGAAACATGAAAACAATAAAACCTTATCTGTATTTTAAGAGGTTCCCTCCAGATTGCCGTATCTGGTCAGGAAGGAGCCCAGTCAGGAGGCTGCTATCCAAGAGGCAGAGTGATGGTGGAGGCCCAGACCAGGTGATGGGAAAGACAGAGAGAATTTTCCGGAGATAAAGGTGGTGATAAGACACGGGCTCTGAACTGGCATCTCTGTGGAGACAAACCCTTCATGATGGCAGCTGCCCCAGGCTCTGCCCCATGTAGGCCCTGCCAGGCTTACTAAGGAAAGGTGCCTCTTTTCTAGACCAAATTCTGGGCTAAGTGGTCCGTGAGCACACTGAAAAGCAGCACCACAGCTCTGCCAAATCGCAGCCTCCACTGCCACAGCCAGGAAACCGTGGTCTTCCCATGGGGCCCCTGAGGCCCATCTCTGGCTCCCCCATAGCTATCCCAAAGCAGAGCCCCCAACATGTGGTTTAACAAGAATGAAGACAACGGACTGACAGATTATCCAATGAGCCTGTTCTAGAAAATCCAAGATGTATGATCACGATGCCTATGGCCCGGCTGTTATTTTGTGATCTCGGTCACCCCCAACGCAGAAAGGAGATGTGCTGGCCAGAGGCCAAGGCCGGGCCAACGAGGACAGCTGACATGCTAGGGCTGCAAGCAGCGTTCCCATCAGTCTGTAGCAAAGATGAACATCTACCCTGACCGCCTATGGAGCCCTGTGCCCCGGCACCGCCGGGCGGAGGGTTTTACCTGCTCTAACTCACTGAATCCTCATTCTAACTCCTTGAGGTAGGATGCTTGCCCCTATTTACATCTGAGGAAACCAGAAGAGCGGGAACTTGCAAAGAAGTGTACAGATGAGATTCTAACTCATTTTCGCGAAGTCTGTGCTTCTATACATTGGGCCGTTCACCATATGCACACACACGCACACACATATGCACTCCCATATATACATGCACACACATATGCACTTATGCACACATATACATGCACATATGTACACACATACACATACATATGCACACACAGGTGCACATGCCTCCAAACCCTTCCCCTCATTCCACTGCCCACCTCAGCTGAGATCCAAGGCTCCAGACTCTTCTGGGTCTGGGCCCAGGTCTGCAGTGACCCAGAGAACAAGAGGATTTTTAACTCAGTACCTGCGGAAAGGACCCAGCCCCGACAAGTTCTGAAGCTATCGGGCTGGCCCAAGTGATACCCCCCAGCCACTTGCCACTTGTCTCTGCTCCCCCACTCCAGACCCTTTTCCCACCCCCACTGCTGAAATGCCAGAAAACAAGCCTGCAGGCCTCGGGTCGCCCCAGGAACCTTCTGTTCTGAGGCTTAGGTCTTCTCCTCGTGGCACGGAGCTGGGGCTCTCTAGCAGCCCTCATGGCCTGGGGGACATCAAGAGCTGGCTTTGGAAACTGCCCCTCCAGCCCCCGTCTCTGCTTCGGGACTTCAGTCAATGACCAAGAATATATCCTGTGGCCCCTTTTCAACAGTCTCCAGTCTCAAGGCACCGAACCTCTCCAAGTCGCACAGAAAGCAGAAAGCCCAGGCTACGTTGCCCCACACCAGGCACCGCCCAGCTGCAGGGACCCCTCTGACAGGAAGATAGTTCAGAGTCAGGGGGACTGTCGCCAGTGCGCAGGGGACATCTGCAGGGGAGTTCAGTGGGGTCCGCGGGCTGCCATGGAGGCTGTGACTTGGTGACCCTCTCAACCCGGCTGTGCCGGTCACGGCTACTATGCCTTTGCCCCCACGGCCGTCCCCAGGAGAGCGAGCTGGACCCGGGAGTAGCATCAAAGCCACCACTGGGAACTGGGAGCAGACAACATAGGGACATCTCTGACAAGACCCACAAGGAGAAACCCTCCACGGGCCACACAACTCCGCGTCACACTTACCTATCCCGGGCTTCGCCAGCCAAGCCAAAGATCCCTCATCCGCGGCACACGGGAGAAATCCCACACATGAAAAGGACGAGGTTTCCCTCCCTCTTCTTGCCATTTTGGCATTTGAGGGCAAGCTTTCGGTCTTCTTCGCCGCTTCAGAATTCCCCTGGGTTTATCCCGTGCCTCTGTTGGCGTTCTCTCCTCTTCGAAGACGAAGTTGAAGCAGCGCTCGGTGCGCCCTGCAGGTGGCGCCAGGCAGCACGGCACTCCGCGGACAGAAGGGCCGCCCGCTTGCTTGCTTGCTTCCGGTCACGGCCCTGCCGGCCCTGCCCACGTGCTTGCACCCCCTCCGCCCCTGCCCCAGCGCTCGCACCCCCTCCGCCCGGCGGCTCTGTCAGCTGAGTCCGCCAGGGCCTCCATTTGGGCTTTGCACATCCCCGCCTGGGCGCATGGACCTGGTGTTCCCCATCGATGCGCTTCCAGCCCATAGCCCGTGAAAGGTGCAGAGGGCACCCTGAAAGCTGAAGGCCCGCGTTCCTGTCATTGTTCGTTCCAGCGGACATGCGCCGTAGCTACTAGAGCAGAGGGCTTAAGGCCAGCGGGCCTGAGTGCAAAGTTGGGCTCTGCCCCTGGCCAGGCACGTGACCAGAACTGTGTCCTGCAAACTTCCCCGGGGCTCGCTGCTTGCCCACTCTGGTCAGGAGTCTTGTCCACTGGCTCTAATTAAGAGTGCAAGGTTGCTTACCTCCCTTCTCCTACCCCCGAGGTCTCCCTACCCTCACCCTTCTTCAGTATTCTCCACAGTTACTGCTTGTTCATTAGATGTTTGTACCCACTTGGATGTAAGTCCCTAAGAGGAGTGACTTGCTTTGGCCTGTGCCTCCCGCACCAGTGAGCACACTGTGGCTCAACGCTCATGAATGAGTAAGCGAATGAGTGCATGAGCTGCGGTGAGCCTCACTGTGCCTCCATTTACTTCTCTGTAAAATGGGCACAGAAATAGAAGTTCATCACAAGGACAGGTGAAATTGAGTGCCTGGCAATGCTAAACACTCACCAAACACAGCTAATAATTATTCACCAAGTATGCACTGAACACCTACTATGAAAGACAAGATAGAGTAGTAGTTCTGAGAACAGACGTACTCTGGTTCAAGCCCTGCCTCCACGACTCTGGATAAAATTCTTAGACTCTCTGGGCTTCAATTTCCTCCTCCATAAAATAGAAGTAGTCCTAGTCCCATATAGGGTGGCTGCAGGGACTGAAACAGATAATGTATGTGAAGCACTTAACAGGCACGTGGCATTTAGAAAGTGCTCTATAGTAGAGACGAGACGAGGTCTGTCCTTACAGTGGCGTGGACTAGTGCTGTGATACTAAGGAACACACCAGTGTGTGGAACAGAGAGGGGATCTAACCCAGATGGAAAGTTCAGAGAAGACTTTCTGAAAAGGTCTGGAGAGTACAAGTCAGCTCAGTGGAACTAGGGAGCAGGGAGCCATGCAAAGGCCCTGAGGCAGGAGAAAGCCAAGCAGCACTGGGACCCTCTAAACCAACAGAAGGGAAGAAGTTGGGCAGCAGCAGCAGAGAAGGGGAGCAGTCTGTAAAAGTCCTAACAAGTATGGCGGCCTTTATCTGGGAGACAATGGGGAAGTAACCGCAGGACGGTAAGCCAGGGAATGACATGAGCCAGTGGCACTGAGATTGCCCTGGGCAGCAGTGTGGTACGCGAGACACCATTCCTTTCCTTGACAACATACTTATTCTTTCATCCAGATTATGACATAATATACCTACTAGACTTTACCATGTATATGGTTGCTATAGACTAGCAGCTGGTCTAGTGGCTGCCCAGGACGTTACTGAGCACCTACTATGTGCTGTGCTCAGGGCTACATGTTTGGGGGATACCTCTGGAAACATCAATCCCTGACTTCTGATGGGAACAGAGAGTGAACTAAATAAATAAATACACAATATCCTATGTTCGATGATGATAAGTATTGTGGCCAAAAAAATAATAAGGGAAGTAGACACAGAATGCTGGGTAGGAGTAAGTGTGTGTGATTCCACTGAGAAGGTGACTTAGAGTGAAGATTGAGAGGAGGGCCCAACCCATGGATATCCAAAGAAAGGGGACTTAGGGCGGAGGGAGGGCACGTGCAAAGACCCTGGGGTAGAAGGTGAGGGGAAGTCTCAGAAAGAGGCAGGAGGTCAGTATAGCCAGAGCAAAGTGAGCCAGGGGAGCGGCAAGGCTGGGGAGATTGGGCACTACCTCTTTTTTTTTTTTTGGATATCATACACTCCTTTGAAATAACGCTGTGCACATGTCTCAGATTGTTACTTAGACTGAGTTCTGTATTGAGTTGATGCCTTGCTTCCTGCTATTCCTAAGCTGTGGTCTCTTTGCTTTTACTCGTGTCCCTTCTAGTGTGTTCCCACTTAAAATGTGTATCTTGTCAAACTCCCAAGTCTTCACTTTATTCTTTGAACAAAATCCCAAGTGCTTACTGTGGGCTGGCAAGGAAGGCCCTGTGGGCTCTGTGGACAGCTGGCTTCCCCAGCACCATCATCTAACCACCCCCCGCACCCCTGGGAACACCACATGCCTCACTGGTTCTCTGTGCTGCTCCTTCCCTCTGGATGCCTCTCCCGCCCTCTCACATCAGCGTAGATGCCTCCTGCACACGAGGCCCTCCTTGGCCACTCTAAGCGGGCAGCCCCCACCAACCCTTCATTCTCTACCCCATGTCTTGCTGCTTTCATAACACTCACTATGGGTGACTTGATTGACTTGTATTGTACCTTGCCCCTGAGTCCTTGAATTCCAAGTGCATGGGGACCAGAACTGTCTCGTTCTTGCTTGTTCCCAGCACAGAGCCCAGAACCTGGCACCAGGCAGGTCCCTGGTATTTGAATGCAAATGCCGCCCCTTTCAAAGGCAAACCCCTCCGACCTCCTAATGACCCCCAAAGTGCCTCCTGTGGGATCTCCTACCACAAAGGTGTCCAGTTCATAGCTGCTCATTCTGGTGTGATTGGAGGTCTGAACTCGTTCTACTGCTGTAACTCGTTCTATTGCAGATGCTGATTCTAACTGCTTGAAAACAAGTGGCATCAAAAGTCAAGACTGTCACAGTCATAGTCGAACAAGTAAGTGTAGCGATGCCCTTCCTCATTTCTAATTTCCTAAAACCGTTCAGGAGACAAAGCACTCTAATAAGTTTGGACACTGAACATTTGAAGGGGACCAGGGGCTCCCCAAAGAAAATAGCAGATAAACTGTTATCAGAATTACATTTCTTTTCACTTGGACATGGTGTTGTGAGAATTAAAATTGCAAAGCGAAGAAATTGTCTAACCGTGGTGAATTTCTGAATAAGGGTTTATTTCTCCCGGTTTGCTAAGGGTCCTTCTCTCTCTCTCTCTCTCTCTTTATTTATTTATTTGACAGACAGAGATCACGAGTAGGCAAAGAGGCAGGCAGAGAGAGGGGGAAGCAGGCTCCCTGTTGAGCAGAGAGCCCCATGCAGGGCCGATCCCATGACCCTGAAATAATAACCTGAGCCGAAGCAGAGGCTTAACCCATTGAGCCGCCCAGGCGCCCCAAGGGTCCTTCTCTCTTAAGTCCTCAGGGACGATAGTAAACGCCATGTGTTGGCAATTCTCATAGCCTTTCCTGGCCCTAAGACAGACCTACCCAGGGCCGAATCAAGTCTGCCCCACTCGGTGCCAGTCACTTTATTGTTAAACCATAATCCTCCAACTTCTCCCATGAGGTAGGTAACACTCTGGTCCCATTTTACAGATAACTGGAGAGATTACGATTACAGAGCTACAAAGAGGTGAATTCAGGCTCCAAACCCAGGTGGTTGGACATTAGAACCAGTCTTAATGACAACTCTAATGGACCAAGAGAAACACCAGCTTCTCATGAAAAAATTCATTGTAGGATCAGTCTGCCAGACTGGCGTGGCTATGGGATATTAGTACCATCATACTGTCTGTCAGAAAGATCATATGACTGTCATTTTATTAATTCCTAAGAATTATTCCATAATTCCACAGAGCAAGGACAGGCTGGGAGCCACGGTGTTTCTAGTCAGTATAAATTCAGTGTTCCTGTATGTGTATTTTATGATTGCTTTATTTTTTTTAAGATTTTATTTATTTGAGAGAGAAAGAGAGAGAGAGAGAGAGAGAGAGAGGCGGTAGAGGTAGAAAGAAAAGCAGACTCTCCATTGAACAAGGAGCCCAATGCAGGGCTCAATCCCAGGACCCTGGGATCATGGCCTGAGCTGAAGGCTGACGCTTAACTGACTGAGCCAGCCAGGTGTCCCTTACAATTGCTTTAATAGAAGAGAAACATTTCACAGCCCAATGCAGGTCCAAGTAGAGCACCTGGTCATAATATGGAAAATATCCCCATTTAAAAAGCAGCAATTCTCGGAATTAAGGAGAAGTGGTACAACTCTTAGAATTTTTTTTTAACTGTTAAGTAACTTTTTTTTTCTTTCTCAAAAGGCCTCCAAAGTTCTCATCTATGGGAATTTGTGCGAGACCTGCTTCTCTCTCCTGAAGAAAACTGTGGTATTCTGGAATGGGAAGATAGGGAACAAGGTATTTTTCGGGTAGTAAAGTCAGAAGCCCTGGCAAAGATGTGGGGACAAAGGAAGAAAAATGACAGAATGACGTATGAAAAGTTGAGCCGAGCTCTAAGGTGAGTTAATAGCGTGAAACACCATGAGCCTTCGGGCAGAGTTATACAAAACTAAACTGTTTTTGCAGCTTTTTCCTTGATAATCGAAAGGTCATGAGACAACACTCTGGTTCTTAGTTACAGGTGGGATTATAGTTTGTAAACGGACACGCCGTCCTTCTCATTCTTGGCAGTGGCCCTGGGGATCACTCTGAATGCCGGCCGTCCCACACATACACACACAAAATGCGTTTTGATCTGAGTGTGGTGAGGCTTAGCCTTCAAGGTGTCTGGGAAAGGTTTAAGTGTAAGCTGATAACAGGGTGTGGAAATACCAGGGTTACCAAAAACCAGCCTGGTCACCCGAGAGGAATGAGGAGAGTGTTTCTGTTCTGTTGTCTTCCCGGGGTGCGGGTCTCCCCACATTTCTCTTCTGCTGACTTTCTCAGGTACTACTACAAAACGGGAATTTTGGAACGGGTCGACCGAAGGCTAGTGTACAAGTTTGGAAAAAATGCACACGGGTGGCAGGAAGACAAGCTATGATCCGCTCCATTCATCGAGCTCCTTCTACGGATTTCTTGTCTTCTCAAACAATCGCATCGCAATAGACATTTGAAAGTCTCGGTTGTTGTTGTTTGTTGTTGTGTCGTTGTGTTAACCTGCAAATGTGCTAACATTTCTCCACCTCTCAGCTTCCATTCGGATTCAGAGTTGTTGTTGTCTGCTCCCACGGTGAAGCCACCCTTTAAGGAATTCTGTGTTTTCTTATCCAAGGGGAGGAAGGAACGTCTTTTGTGGTTCCCTGATCAAACATCCCTTCCCTAATCGAGAGTTGCAGAAACACGATAGCCCGTGCTGTCTGTGCTACTCTGAGAAAAAGGACCCACTTCTGCCATTTGAGACTCAACCAGGGGCTCCCCTTCCAAAGGCTCAAAAGTTTTCTCATATTTAACTGTGGCAGCTCGCAAAGGAAAAACAGGAAAAGTGACTCTTTGGTAGTTAGTTTGGTAGGAGAGGGTGAAATGTGGGTAAGACAGACCTACTGTAGATTTTAAATCATTAAAGCCAAATGCCATAGAAAAGTTTCTTAATAAAAGAAAAGGGGACATGCTTTGTTGATTTTGTTTTTGTTTTTGTTTTTTTGGACCCCATTCTGGAGGGCATGATTGGATATAGCATAGGGAAATAATAAGCTTCTGAACCACGGTATCTTTGGGGGCATTCAGCCAACTCCCACGGCCATCTTTCTAGGGCCACACACTTAAAATTAGGCACATTATTAATTCCTACTGAGTTTATTTCCCCTCTTCTCCTGGTGGTGGTGGGAAGGGAGGGTAGCTGAGTTAGTCCACAGATCCTCGCACCAATTTCCAAATCACTACTGTTTCTGATCCGAGCTGTCAACACCACAAAACTGTAGCTTGTTCATTCTGTCTGCAGCCCAGACGTTCAACCTTTACAGAACGGGCCAGGTCCTGATAACTCTGTAATGGCTGATTACGTGAGAAGTCTCCTTTGTTTTGTCTTCCTGGCATGTACTCAAGCTCTAAAACTATTTCCGTGACAAAAGAAGGAACGGTGAATTGCTATCAGTCAATATTCACGGGTTAAAGTGTGCACTGACATCTCCTCATCGCTCACTGGTAGGGAAGCCACTGGTGAGCTGCGATGAGGCTGTCTGCCCTGAGGACTGCTACCCCAGTAGGGTTGGGGGGCTCTGTGCAACCAGGCACTGAACCATGAGACAGGCTGAGGACCTCCGTGCTTAGAGCTTCACTTCGTAGCGATTTGTTTTTAAAAAAATGTGAATTACTGTAAAATAATCTATTTTTGGACTCATGTGTTTTCCAGGTGGATATAGTTTGTAAACAATGTGAATAAAATATTTAACATGTTTAAGTGTTCCCGTGTTGTTAAATTCGGCAAGGCAGGCTCAGGAAAGCGATAGCGACCTATCAAACCTTTGAGGACACTTCTGTTGCTTAGCATTTTGGAGATGGAGATTTTTAAAAAGCCCCAAAAGATGCAAGAAATATATGCAATGATCCTACCCACCACCTCTACATCCTAAGATAGAGGGTCCCCTTGCAAAATGGAATATATGGGCCAGTAGGACCTTAGAGATATATTTTTGTTTGGTACACACATACAAAATTGCACACACATGCACGTTTTTGTTGTTGTTGTTGTTGTTGTTTTGCTAATTGTTTTGAGGTTTGGTTTTGTTTCTTACTATGAATAGTTACCTTATCTAAAAATCAGGGGATTTACAGAAAAATCCAGATTTCCAGCTTCTTTTAAAAAATCAAATCTGTCAACACTAGTTCCTCAATACATTGTGGCAATAATTTCCTGGAGCTAAGTAGAAACAGCCCTTGAGGCACAGCATTTGGTCACCAGTCATAACCTCTTTCCAGACATTCAGCTTTGTTCTTGCATCATTATGGTTGCTTTTGGTTTTGGTTTTCATACATCCAGAATGCTTGTACATTTTGAATTTGGGACCCCCGTCCTGCCCATCTAAAGAGGTTAAGTACCATGTCAATGGAAAGCAAAACCCACAGTCCCACTAAAAGAGATTGTCCAGAAAATTGGAAATATTCTAACGGGAAGTAACAAGGAACTTCTGGGCAGAGCTTGGAAGGAGCAGAACCAAGAAGCTGAGGCAAGGGGACGGAGGGAAATGAAGTGGGGGCAGAGCAGCTGGGGTGGGGGAGTAACAGGGGCCTCAAGCAATTCACAGAACAAAAGCATTTCTCCCTCAGCCGCTCAAGAAGTGTTCCATTTACAAAACCATGAATCAGCATCCTCTTTCTAATTAGGTTCCTAGTACTGCCCATGACAAATTAATGGACCGCTTAAAATTTGGAGGCTTAAAACAAGAGGAATTCATTCTCTCCTAGTTCTGGAGGCTGGAAGTCTGAAATCAAGGTGTTGGCATGTTGCCATGCCCCTCCCTAGGCTCTAGGAAAGAATCCTTCCTTCTCTCCTTCAGCTTCTGGTGGCTCCAGGCCTCCTTTGCTTATGGCTACAAGATCCCAATCTCTGCCTCCATCTGCATGTGACCTGCCCCTCCTTCCCCCCTTTGGTCTCTTAGAAGAATACTCATCACCGGATTTAGAAACCATCTGAATAATCCAGGAGGATCCTTTCCTGAGACCCTCCACTTAATGACACCTGTAAACTCTTCTCCAAATAAGGTCACCTTCACAGGTTCCAGAGGCTGGGACATGCCCGATGTAGGGCTCGATCCTAGGACCCCGAGATCATGACCTGAGCCAAAGGCAGAGGCCTAACCCACTGAGCCACCCAGGTGCCCCGAAATTAACGTATTTTTAAACCAAAATTCTGACATTGATTTTGAAAAGAACGAGATCCTTCCCAGAGCTTAAAAGCCCAGACCTAGTCCTCTTCTCAGAAGAGCAAGCAATCAGTTTTAAAATACCAGGAGTTGAGGGGCACCTGGGGGGCACGGTTAATTGAGAGTCTGACTCACGGTTTCAGCTCAGGTCATGATCTCAGGGTTGTGAGATTGAGCCCTGCATTGGCTCCACGCTCAGCACGGAGTCTGCTTGAGTTTCTCTGTTCCTCTTCTTCTGCCTCTCCCACTCATGCACGGACTCTCTCTCAAATAAATAAATCTTAAAAATAAGTAATATAACATAATGTAACGTAACATAACGTAACATAACATAATGCCAGGAGCTGATCTTTAGACAGCGGTGTGCCAGAGGTTAAGTGAAAATGCCTTTAAATGGTGAGAATATGAGAGATGAAAACATGTGTCCCCACAAAAGCACGCATGTGAACGTTTTCAGCTGCATTATTCATATCATAGTGGCCAACAAGTGGAGACACCCACAAGTCTATCGACTGATGAACGGGCAAATAAGACACAGCATATCTATACAATGCAACATTATTTGGCAATAAAAGGAAATGAAGTACTAACACATGCTACAACATGTAAGAACCTTGGAAACATTACACTAAGTGAAAGAAGCTAGTTGAAAAGACCATACACTGTAGGACTCCATGTAAGTGAAATGTGCAGAGAAGGCCAATCTCACATAGCAGCTGGATGGGTGATAGCCAAGGGCTGGGGCAGGATTCAGGTGGGGGAACAGTGAGTGATTGCTAATTGTATAGGGTTTCTAGGGGGGGGGGGTGCCAAAAATGTCCTAAAATCAATTGTGATGACTACACAACTCTCTGTATACACTAAAAACCACTGAATTATATACTTTGTTTGGATTTTATGGTATGTAAATTATATCTCAAAAAAGTTCTTATGCAAAAAAAAAAAAAGAGAGAGAGAGAGAGACAGAGACAGAGAGTTTCCAGTGACCTACTGTATCAAACACTAAGAGACCACATGAGTGAAGAATGAGAATGAACCATTGGATTTTTTTTGTTGTGCTAAAATATATATATATACAAAATTTAATATCTTAACCTTTTTAAAAATATGTATTTATTTGAGAATGAGAACAGAGGGGGAAAACAGAGACAGAGGGAGAGTCTCAAGCAGACTTCATGCTAAGTGTAGAGCCAGACATGGGGTTCAATCTCATGACCCTGAGACCATGACCTGAGCTGAAACCAAGAGTCACTTTCTTAACCAACTATGCCACCCAAGCACCCCTATTTTAACCATTGTTGAGTATACAGTTCAGTGGCATTAAATACATTCACATTGTTGTGCAATCATTACCACACTATCCATCCCCAGAACTTTTTCCTGTTGCCAAACCAAAACACTGTAACTATTAAACACTAAGTGTTTCCTCCTCCCCGCCATAGAAACCTCATGTTAGCTCATCTGCATCTGGCTTATTTCCCTTGTGTCATGTCTTCAAGGGTCATCCATATTCTATCCTGTGTTAGAACTTCCTTCCTTTTTAAGCCTGAATAATATTTTATTGTCTGGATATACCAAATTTTGTTTATTCATTCATCCATCAATGGACACTTATGTTTTTTTCCACCTTTTGGACATTGTGAGTAATGTAGCTATGAACACTGGGTGCAATATCTCTTCAAGTCACTGCTTTCACTCCTTTTGTGTATATACCCAGAAATGGCACTACTGCATGAGAGTATTGGATTTTAGTGGCATGGAAGCCACTGGTGACCTTGGCAAGGGCAGCATGATTGTAGTAGTTTCAAGGGAGGACAGAAGACAGGAAGGATAGCAAGTAAGTAAAGGAAATTCTTTTCAAGTATTTTTCAACAAAGGGGGCAATGACAGGAGAGCCCTATGAGGACAAGAGAGGATGTGATGACATTTGGAAGAGCAGGTTTGCAAGCTAATAGGGATGAGGTAGGAGAAGGCAAGGGGATCCAAGAGCAGGAGGGAAGGCATGGGGTCAGTGCACACATGAGGTCTGGCCTTCAGCAGGAACAGAGTTCATTTCTGTCAATAGGAAGGAAAGGAGAGCATGGTGATGTCGATGCTGGCAAGTTGGAAGACTCTGGTGGAGGAAAAGATAAGGAAGCTATTCTATCCTTGGCAAAATAAGGAGCTGAAGGGAGAGGGGGAGCCAAGCAGGAGGGTTTACCAAAGAGAGAAAAACAGACTTCCAGGCAGCACTGGGGGCCCACTTGAGGTTTGTGGTCAAATTTTTAAAAGCCCAGTCAAAAGGGCTGTGGTTTGCTTCAGTCATGGTCATTTCCAGTGCAGAAATTGAGTCATTGAGAGGCATCCTTGACCAAGGCTGGGTTCTGGAGTAGTTATTATTTAGAACTAGAGCAAATGTAAACAAAGTAAGAAGGGAAATAAGGACACAAAGAGGGTGATGACCATTGAGAATTGATTAGAAATCCCAGTAGGATGGAAGAACTAATGGGAGGGGAAGTCTATGGTAGATTAATGTTCAGATAGAGTCACACACACACACACACACACACACACACACACAGAGTCACCTCCATGGATGGAGTACAATTTCTCACACTTGGATTTTGGGTTTAGCCACATGACCTGCTTTGGCCCGTTAAGTATTAGTGGCCATAACACAAACAAAGAAAACACTTGTGCAACTGGGATTTCACTCATGCAATCTCAATTTCCCAAGAAAGAAAAAAGAGTAGGTTTCCCTTTCTTGCATTCTTGCACTTCTGCCATCACTAGGAACTAGCCATCACTATGCGTCCCAGAAGGATGAGAGACGTGTGACACAGAGCCACATCAACAAGCTGCCGCAGCTGAGCCCAGTCTAGATCAGCCAACCCCTAGCTGACTTGGAGACATGAGTGATATATGATTATTGTTTCAAGTCACTGAGTAGTGAAGTGCTTTGTTACAAGGCAGAAGCTGACGAAGATGAGGCCCTGGAGTACTGAACTGGAAAGAAGGGGTGTTCAAAGTCAATATTTTGAATAATGACCATACAATCCTACGGAGATAGAACAATTAATGGTCCCACTTAGCGATGAGGGAACTAATACTGAGAGGTGAGGCAACTTGCTCAAATACCACAGGTAGAAAACAGCATAGAACGGATCTGAATCTTGGTCTCTTGTGGTTCTAAAGCCTTTGTAACATACTACCTCTTACTAATTTTATTCTCCTTATGAATTTGGTTCAGAAACTCTCAGGATGTATTTTAATGTCACCTAAAAGGAATATAATTGGGTACTGCTGCCCAGGAAGTAAAACCTGAGAAAGTTAACCTCATCAATATTTATCTTTGAAAATTACAAAAAGAGGTCTCCAGAGGACAAAAGTGGAGACACTTGTTACATACCAGAAACATGTTAGATATATGTGATTTTTAACTACTAACTTATTTCTAAAGGACAGACTAGATCAAAGCAGAAAATATCTCAAAAACCCCATCTTTGTGTTTATAACCAATTTTCAAATAAACTCCTTCCCCCATGTCAAATTACATTAATTTTTATGAGTTTATCTTATATATTTAATCATATAAAAAGCCAGAACTACAGTAAAGTCACTAAATTGAAAGTATTCACCAGTAGGCACAAAGGAACAATTTTCCTCTCTATGTTGGCAAACAGAACAGTTTCCAATCACACTCAAATATAGGAAGGATTTAGGCAGGAGAATTTGGCAGGGGGGTAAAAAAAAGTTTGAGATGAAGGACTGCAAATTTGTATCTACTAAGGGTCCAACAGTTTCCTGTAGCCCAAGATCTCGGAATTTCTGAGAGTGAGTAAAAACTGGTTTTGAAGAGCTGAGGTGACGGGAATAAGGATTTTCAAAGAAAAAAGGTTTCATTCAGTACTCAAGAGCTCAAGTCTAGAGTATTCCATTTAAGCATGATAGGCAAAGATGATAGGCAAGAAAAAAAGAAAGAAAAGAACCGGAGGTTCTTATTTTAAAAATTCATAGACAGATAAGGAAGTGAACTAATGGACAAGAGATCTAAGTAACTTTCAGAGTTGGAAAATTTGCTATTTTCCCAGTAGGATGAAAAGTTCTGGTCCAGAGTGTCTTAGAAAACTGTGTGTAAAGGCTACTGGTTTAAACAAATAATATAGTATCCCTGTAATATTGGTATTCTCAGTTTTAAGGGTAAGCATCTGAAAATACATGATATTCAAACTAAGAGTCCAAGTTATATATGGAGCCCAAAGAAATCAAATGCCATTCTTCTTATGTGCAGATTATTTTATTGTAAAAATGTAGCAATTACAAATCAGTCTGTTGCAAAATCAATGCTGTATGAGCATAGATGTAATTCCAAGTTCAGAAAAATCTGATCAGTTCCAGGCAGGAGTAAGCATTAAGCTATGATGTCAGTGAAATTATTTTCAAAAGACATCAATGCATTAAATGTGTTTTTCCTATACAGAACTGAGAATAATGAAAATTACTGAGTAGGTGATCTTTTCTTCTTATACAATTACAGCCATATTTTTATACAATAAGGCCATGAGATGATATGTAAACATATTAATTTCACCAAGATTTTTTCCTCATCAAATAAAATCATATTTCTGCTAGAAACTGTCATTCTAGTCATTTTAAGTGAATAATCCAATCAACTATCAAAGGCAAGTACGTTTTCTTTTTTACCATTATTAAGCCCTACCCTTATTCCCCTCCATCCCAGGGAAATAGCACTAAATGCCACTGCTACATTATTTGCGATAGAAACCTGGATTATTATTTGAAAGACATGGCTTGAGATTGTGCAGTTAGCTCAGGATAATCTTCTATCTGGCAAAGAGTGGGTAGGTGTGTGAACACCATGGTTTGCTTCTCAGATGGAGAGCAACTTGGGGCAGGCCCGGGGCCCCAACTCACAGGTTGGCTTTCTCCCTTGCCGCCAGGTGGGACTCATGCTGCATAAAGGTGTGAATCGCATTCTGTTTTAAAAGAACAAGACCAGCAGGTTAATTAACTCACTCAGCAGCAGCAGCAGCCTGGTGCTCTTCTTGGTAATTTGTGCTCACATGAAGATAATAACCATTGGGAACTGCATTTATCTACATGACCTTATGTGGTCCAGAGCTAAAGCAAAGAGGGTGTGCTGTGCAGGTGAGTTCTTTACCTGGCAAGGGAGTGTCTGAACAGCTTGGAAAATCTAACAGTTGTCCCTGGGAAGAATCATCACTAAGGAAACCAAACTTTCCAACCCAGTCTGATCCAGGACACCCTTCCTTTATCCCCGCCAGGCTGCTCTGGGCTCACCTTGGGTTTCTGAGCATTGTATTCGTCCAAAAGAGCCTGGATGCGGGCCCCGTAGTCAGGATGGACATCACTGAAGTTCTTGACCTAAAACCAAACGACAAAAAAGTAAACTGCCCCTACTCCCCTCTTAGGCTGGCCTCTGGCACACGTGGCACAGTGTTTACTCTGTAGGGGAGGAAGGAAGGCACAGCAACGCAGCGTATAACACCACAGAGTAAGACTGAGAGGATTCGGGGGAAACCCTGGCACAGACCGGCAGAGCAACCTTGGAGAAGTCATTCCTCTGAGCGTCAGTGTCCACTCCCCACAAAACGAGTGACATAATGAAACCTACCTCAGAGAACGAGGTGAGTGGCACATGCTGCACATAAGGAGCCGGCCTCAGGGTGACTCAACAAGTCACAGTGATTTGTAGAACGAGATGGGCCCAGACACCGCCTGACTTTAAAGTGAGGTGTACAAAGACGGTGGCCCGTGCTGGGCAATTCCACATACTTCAAGCAGGAGTTCCCAACCACGGGCTGATCCTGAGCGGACAGCAGGAGGGGGGCACTGTGAACCCCCAGGAAGCCTTACAGTTTCAGCACAGGCAAAAGAAGAAGACCAAGGGTTCAAGGCCAGTTCTGCTACTTACACACTGTTCCACTCGTTCTCAACAGTGAGATAAAACCCGCCCCCGCCTACCTCACAGAGCAAGCGTCCAGCTTTCGGCTGCAGAGGGAAACATGTAAATAGTATCTCCGCAGTTTAAAAGGTTATTTTTAGACAGGCACTTGTGAGAGACACTTAAAGACACAGAACTTTGCCTACAGAGAAAGTGCCCAGCCTGCTGGTACTTGTCTCCAGGCCTTTGAACACATCCCAGAGAGCTGCCGGTCCAGCTGTCCCTTTGAACAGAGAAGCAGCGACCAAGACAGAAGGCGACTGCAGGGTTGTCTCAACTTCAAAGAAGCTTACTTCTGTGGCAGGCCCCAAAAACTGCAAGCGGGAAGGCTCCACGCAGCACAGTGAGCTGCTGTCAGAAATACCCTGGCCCCTCAGCTCAGAAGTTCAGCCTGATGTGGCAGTGGCTCAGTGCTTCCCAGAGAGAGTGCAAGTTTCTAGCTGCTTCTGAAGGAGGGTCAGGGGTCATGATACTGAGTGGTTAGATAGGCTTCGCAACACACAAAAAAAGCAATCCGTATTTCTTATCATCTAAAGTTGAAGCAAAATTGGGGCAGGACCCACATTTTTATATTGGACCTGACTATGGCACAGAACTTGGTGGCAGTCGATGAAGAGTGTAGGACAGAATTCACCCTGAATTCAACTCAATTATTACATACTGGACAAAGAACTGAAGGATCAGAGGCTATGCCACATTCCCTGGAGGAAAAAACATGCAGAGCAAGGAATCGGAGGTGGACTGGAGATTAGTGCTATTTTTTTTTCTCAATTTATTTATTTTCAGAAAAACAGTATTCATTATTTTTTCACCACACCCAGTGCTCCATTCAAGCCGTGCCCTGCCCTCCATAATACCCACCACCTGGTACCCCAACCTCCCACCCCCCCGCAAATTAGAAGGGGAGGTGAACCATGAGAGACTATGGACTCTGAAAAACAATCTGAGGGGTTTGTAGTGCTATTTTTTTTTTAAGTCCAATTAGCTCAAGCAGAACAGAAGCGACATTCACTTAAGGGTTCTCTCACACAGCTGCGCTCTCTCCTCCGGCCAGCAGATGTCACCCGCCGGCTGAAGTATCACTCACCGCTTTCTTCTGGATGAAAAGCTGTGCATCCTTCAGGTGGCCCGCGATGTTCTTGCACAGGCGTTTCCTCTCCTCCTCATTCAGCACCTTCGTGTAGAACGTCCGCACCTGCGCAGGGAAAATGCGCAATGTGGTGTATATGTGTGTGTGTGTGTGTGTATGGATTATATATATAACCAGTGTGTGTGTGTGTGTGTGTGTGTATGGATTATATATATAAATAACCAGTGTGTGTGTGTGTGTGTGTGTATGGATTATATATATAAATAACCAGTCTGTTGTGAACAAAACTCACCCAATGTGCCGCCATTGAAAGGAAAAAATAACTTCTCATTGGTGTAATGAGAAATTGTTTAGAACTGAAGGGTAAGCTGTAATTCTAGCGAAAACTGCCATTTGTATGGAGTTCCTCACATTTCGTTTTGTGGAACAGGGAGAATTCAGTTGACAACAGCTCTCACAACTGCTTCTTGGAGTCATGTCCTTTGTAGTCAGTGTTTAGATGTCTCTTACAAGATAAACACACAGTAGAGCCTACAGTTAAGAAACCCACCACACCTTGCTACAGACACGTCCAGAGCCGGCAAGCCATCATCAAACGGAAACTTAGCATCATACGACCTTTGTTCAATTCATCCAGAACCATAGAGGAAGAAACCCTAATTCATTAATATATACCTTAGTTTCTCAGAAGCGATGCTTTCTGGGAGAAGACACATGTTAATAGTGAAACTGTTTATACGATTAAGCTTGCCTCTAACATGAGTATCAATGGAGCTTGCCTCTAACATGAATATCAATTGATTAAAGTGAAAAATAGCAACTTAGAAGTAAGGTAGATGAGTCCTAATAAGGGCTTTGCTCACTTCTGAAATCAACCATTTCTAAGTATCAGCTATGATTTCTATTCTAACATGTCATTCATTCATTCATTCAAACACTATTTATTTATAAAGTCTCTATAATGTACCAATCACCATCCTATGTCCTATTCTACTAATGTTTATAAAGTCCAAAAATACCCAATTATCCAAAGTATCAAATTCATACAATATCAAAATGTTCATAGCTTTTCTAAGTGTGTTATCAAATATCAAGTCATAAAAACATTTTAAAAATTTGAACAAATTGGGGCGCCTGGATGGCTCAGTGGGTTGGACCTCTGCCTTCGGCTCAGGTCATGATCTCAGGGTCCTGGGATCGAGCCCTGCATCGGGCTCTCTGCTTGGCGGGGAGCTAGCTTCCTGCCCGCTCCCGCCTGCCTCTCTGCCTACTTGTGGTCTCTGTCTGTCAAATAAATAAATAAAATCTTAAAAACAAAATTGAGCGGCTGCCTTCGGCTCAGGTCATGATCCCGGCGTCCTGAAATAGAGTCCCACATCGGGCTCCTTGCTCGGCAGGGAGCCTGCTTCTCCCTCTGCCTCTGCCTGCCATTCTGTCTGCCTGTGCTCACTCTCTCCCCCTCTCTCTTTCTGATAAATAAATAAAATCTTAAAAAAAAAATTTTTTTAACAAATTTTATATTTGAAACCAAAGTTTAAAAAATCGAACTTTGGGGCTCCCTGGGTGGCTGAGTGGGTTGGGCCTCTGCCTTCGGCTCAGGTCATGATCTCAGGGTCCTGGGATCAAGCCCTGCATTGGGCTCTCAGCTCGGTGGGGAGTCTGCTTCCCCCTCTCTCTCTGCCTGCTGCTCTGCCTACTTGTGATCTCTGTCTGTCAAATAAATAAAATCTTAAAAAATAAAAAAAAATAAATAAAAACATCAAACTTCGGACATGACCAAAATCCAATCACAGTACTGCATTATGGGGATTTTCTCAGATCTATCCCCCAATTCACTAATTCTCTCTTCAGCTATATCTAATACACTGTTTAACCATCCACTGAGATACTTTAGTCCATTAAATCTTTATTCAAAAGATTGTACTTTTCGTTTCTAAAAACATCTATTTGGTTCTTTCTTAAATCTATTCATTTTTGTTTTCCCGTATCTTTTTATCTTGAAGATCATATCCCATTCTCTATCTCCTTGAATACAGTATACATGCTTATTTTAAAGCCCTTTTATATTATTTTATCATGTACATGATTCTTCCACCTATGGCACATGCAATTTCTCAGGGCACTGGATTTCCCCAATTGTATTATAATTCTTCCCTGGGACTCATCTCCAACAGGAATTATCTTCTGCAGAACCATCACCTGTGTCCAAATTGTTAAGGGGTCTTGTGATTTTTTTCACCATTTCTGCAAAGGGGCCTAAAGGGTTCGCTGACTCATTGCTTCTCAGGTCAGGACTTCTAGGTGGTTCTAAGTGAAACAAGAGTGCAGAGACCTCACCTAAGAGGAGGAGAGTAGAGGAACGGATGCCTAATTTCTCAGGAAGTCTAGAGCCCACAGGCTGGCAAGCTGCAGCCTCAGTCTGGTGGGTAGTTTTCCCCATGGAGTGCCGGTTCCTGACTCTCATCATTATGTCACAGGTCAAGAGGCCAGTTCTAGCTCTCTGCAACACATGGAGTCTGAAGCCTAAACTCCAAGCCCCTTGGAATCATAAAATTTTAATAAAGATGTAAATAAAGTCTGGTTACCCACCATGATATATATACCTTTGATGTTCATGAACTATTGTGATTCCTTTTTCATTTCTAGAACCCAGAGATTGAATTTTGTTTGTTAGCTCAACTACTTTTCTTTTTATTTTTTAATCTAGCATGTCCATGTATGACAAATAGAAGTGTGGCCTCCTATGTTCCATCAGTCTACCATCAAACTAAAAGGAAACTGGTCCTGCAGTTTCAGTGGTGTGCTGGAGCCCACCTGCTTATGAGAGTGGATTGTTATATTTTAAGAATTTTGTGAGTTGTTAAAACACAGTCGTTATTAAAAACTCAATTATAATGTTGCTTCCGAACATCCTGCTCACCGGTACACCAGGGGTTGGAAAAACCACGCTGGGCAAAGAACTTGCATCAAGATCAGGACTGAAATACATTAATGTGGGTGATTTAGCTCGAGAAGTCTGATCAACAGATATCATGGAATCTGGCAAGATGGCTTCTCCCAAGAGTATGCCGAAAGATGCACAGACGATGGCACAAATCCTGAAGAATATGGGGATTACAGAATATGAGCCAAGAGTTATAAATCAGATGTTGGAGTTTGCCTTCCGATATGTGACCACAATTCTAGATGATGCAAAAATTTATTCCAGCCATGCTAAGAAAGCTACTGTTGATGCAGATGATGTGCGATTGGCCATCCAGTGTCGTGCTGATCAGTCTTTTACCTCTCCTCCCCCAAGAGATTTTTTATTAGATATTGCAAGGCAAAGAAATCAAACTCCTTTGCCATTAATCAAGCCATATTCAGGCCCCAGGTTGCCACCTGATAGATACTGCTCAACTGCTCCAAACTATAGACTTAAGTCTTTACAAAAAAAGGCATCTACCTCTGCGGGAAGAATAACAGTTCCACGGTTAAGTGTTGGTTCAGTTACTAGCAGACCATGTACTCCCACTCTTGGCACACCAACCCCACAGACCATGTCTGTGTCAACTAAAGTAGGGACTCCAATGTCCCTCACAGGGCAAAGGTTTACAGTACAGATGCCCACTTCACAGTCCCTAACTGTAAAAGCATCAATTCCTGCAACATCCGCAGTTCAGAATGTTCTGATTAATCCATCATTAATTGGGTCCAAAAACATTCTTATTACCACTAACATGGTGTCATCACAAAATACTGCCAATGAATCATCAAATGCAATGAAAAGAAAACGAGAAGATGATGATGATGACGATGATGATGACGATGATGACTATGATAATTTGTAATCCGGCCTTGATGCTTGTAACATGTATACTTGTCTTGAATCCATTGTACTAGATTAAACATGCATGCTGGGTATTTTCAAGTTGTGTTGTAGAAAACTTAAATGCTATTTAATGAGTAAATATAGATACCCTTTCCAATTGAGATGTTGGGTTTTCTTTAATAGGATTAGTAATGGTTATTCATCAGCCTTTAAGTGTAAAAAATAAAACTGTTTTCATCAGTTTGGAAAAAAAAAACCAATTATATGTTTATATATAATTTACATACTTACAGTTAAATTACATTATAAACAAAAATAATAAACCTTCAAAATGTATGCTCTCCCAATTAATACACTATTACCTATGTTCCTGAGATTATTTGTGTCTACTGTATTACTATGGTAGAAATAGAACAAAATAGTGTGATACTGAACCTCATGTTCCAATGCCACAGATGTAGTGACGCCATGTTCCTAGCTTGGAATCAGCTCTAGGGAATATTTTCACCAAGAATATTGACAAACACTATAGGGTATCTGGGCGGCTCAGTTCGTTAAGCCGCTGCCTTTAGCTCAGGTTATGATCTCAAGGGTTCTGGGACAGCGGCTCTGCCAGGCTCCCTGCTCAGCAAGGAGTCTGCTTCTACCTCTCCCTCTGCCCCTCCCCCTGCTTGTGCTCTCTCTCTCTCTCTATCAGATAAATTAAATCTTAAAAAAAAAAAAGGAAAATTGACAAACACTATAAAAAAAGGAAAATTGATAAACACTATAAACCAGGGCTTTGCCCCCTGTACACAAATGTACAGGGGGCAAATGTACAGGGTACACACCACTCAATAAAACCCACATAAAATACTTGCTCTCCCAGAGATCCGGTTAATCTAGCTCCAAGAGAGTAATAAAGAAGCACATGTACACACACAGAGAGAAAGAGCACCCCTCTCTCAGCAGGTGGACAGCTCAGCCGGTGGCTGCAACAGAAGTAGTACGGTCTCCTCACCCATCTGAGCCTGGCTTCCGCAGTCATGCTGCTCGGGCAAAAGGCAGGCTTGGAAGTCAAACTGTGGAAGTCTCCAGGGAGCTCTGATCTGCACAGCCTTACACCTGGCTAGCAACCACCATCTGTACACACAGCTCAGCGGCTCAATGCAGAGGGGCATGGACTCCACACACAGGACAGCTGTTCAATTTCATTGACCCGATAAAGATTCTAAATGGTTTTATCAGCTCCAACACCTAACCATAGAACTTTGATCACAGGACCAAATTCTTTTCAAAGGAAACGTGATATTTTTACTAGTATACGGAAATTGAGAGAATGATTTTTCTTCTTTCGTAAGCTTTTTAATTTAAGTGTTACAGCCCTACAGTAAAGGGCACCAACCCTAAGTGCGGGTTCAATGATTTCAGTGAACATACTATGCAACCACCACCCAGATAAAGAAGGAACATCACTTACACCTCAGAAATCTCCCCACCAGACCCTTCTCCCGGTCATTATCCAACTGCATCCCCAAATGCAATTCTTTTGACTTCTCATATTTTCAATGTGTTCTGGCAAATGTGCTTCTCTAAGCTCTCGTTGAACATCTGCGTAACAGGAACAGTCTTGCACATGTCTTCCGGTGCTCACATGTCTACATTTCTATTGGGTTCCTACATAACAGTGTACTTTACCGGGGTCAAAAGACACACACGTGTTTAGCTTGAATGGATACTGAGACACAGCTTCCCAAAACAGCTAAACTAATTTACACTCACAGGAAAGAAAGCATTGTTTCTCGTTCTCTCAACACCTGGCTTGGCCAGTCCTAATTCTAGCCAGTCTGGTGCCTAGGTAGTGCTATCTCTTTGTGGTTTCATTTTGTACATCTCTGCTAACTATAGAGATAAACCACTTTTCTGTATGTTTTTCAGTCATTTGGATATTGTCTTCTGTGAAGTGCCTGTTCAAGTCTTTGCCTATCTTCTATTCCTTGGGCTTTTTCTCATTGCTCTGTAAGAGTTCGTCACATATTCTGGACATGGGTTGTTAGTTAGATGAACTGCATAAATGTTCTCTTACTCTGAAAGCCATATATTATCTAAATTAATTTTTGCAGAGGTAGTATTAGCTAATTTAACACCAGAGCAGGCCTCATGCAGGCAAAATTCTTTGAAAGGTAGGGACTGTAGTACAATATACTGGTATCATCCGCATCACTAAAAATAATGCAGTAACTACAAAAGGCTTTTAGAAGATGTTTCATTTCATCTAAATCTGGTTTACATCCTATTATGCACGCATCCCTTTCAAATAAAGATGTCTTCATGGTGAATTAATTCATGTATTTAAATATCTTTTACTTAGAACCCACATTTATAAATTGAAAAAGAAGATACAGTTCCTATTCTAATTTAAATAATAGTTTAACACCAACCACCCAAACTGAGCTCTAGGACAATTAGACTTTTAAATCTCCTTTTTCTCTTGTGTGAGGTCTAAGTTGTACTGGACACATTAATGAGGAGGCTCCTCTTTAAAGTGACAGGGTCTCTTTCAGTGCACCCACCGAGAGAACCTCACTCGAACAGCTATCGGTGATCAGAAAGAGGGTGGCCACAGGCTGGCCAAAGGTCAATGATGCAGCCTAGAATGAAAACACCAGTCAAATCAATTTGACTCCCTCTCTCTAGAATCTGACACAGAAGTACTGAGAGAGAGAGGGAGACAGTGAAAAAGGGTCCCCTGAGAAAGTAATATATGGAAAAAGAAGCCATAGAGAAGAGTTAGGCCAAGGTCACAACAAAGCCACAGCACTGTTAAAACAGAAGCTATGAGGAAGTGAGGAGGAAGTGAGGAGGACACAGTAAGAATGAGCAACTGGTACTGAAAAATAGAAGCCGATCTTCAGGTGGAGAGTAGTTCGGTCCCCTGAACGGTGCTGGTGACCAGTGCGTCCTCCAGTGGACACAGCCATACCCTTGCTATGGAGGCTCCTAGTGCTACTGTGAATCCTGTTCTAGTGCCTTAAATCTGGGCTGTCCTGCCTGGCTTCTCAGAAGCGGTTTTACTTAAGCTTTATTTACACATTTCTTACATTTCCATGCGTCACTGCTTCCCCAGTGGCCCCACCTATAATCCCTTCAACAAAATTTGGGGGAACCGAAAGAAGTCTCCATACCTTATACTGAAAGAGCACAGAAACACAACACTTCAACTCCATCTAATAAAGGCACTGACTTATGATTAGGTATGTCTTCTGTGAATTCAATTTAAGACAGATTAGACACCTTAAGAGGGGAAAATTGGGGCAGCCTGGGTGGCTCGATCAGTTAAGCATCTGCCTCTGGATTTCGGCTCAGGTCATGATCTCAGGGTTGTGAGATCAAGCCCCACATCGGGCTCTGTGCTCAGTGTGGAGTCTGCTTGCGATTCTCTCTTACCTGAGTGACGTTATCTTCGTTGGCACTGTTGAAGCGGTGCACGTCTGGAGAGCACTGGCTGCTATGTTCCAGGGCAGAAGGCTGCTGTTCTGGAGCACTAAAACTATTGGGGTAGTAATTTGGAGCACCACCTTCAAAAGAAAACCATACAGATTCACTTGGGGAGGTGAAGAATGAATTAAGTCTGCAAGCAGTCAATGTAGTAAGATATAATTCAAGTGGCGATCACATCTACATGTATATCCCGACACACATGCATGCGTTTACACACACAATCCATATGCATGCACGTGCCATTTTTAACATCTCCTATTTAGCTATAGGCAGGACTCAGATTCCTAGAGAATAATGCCACCTTCCAAATGCTCTCATGGTCAGTCTCACTCTGACCATGAGATCTTAAGAGATCTTAAGTTTTCTTGAACACTTCAAGTGATCTGATCTTGAAAATCTTTCGCTGCTTACTGGTACAAATACATTTATAGGTCTGATTTGGCCCCCAAAGAAGATGAGACCCAAAGATACATTTCAAATCTGAGCATTTCATTTGGGATTGGGCTCAATTCAAACACTGAATCACAGAATCTTGGGGAGCAACTGAAAGTTCTAGCTCTGCTCCTTCAATATACAGACACAGATAAACGGAGCCCTGAGATGCTAACTGCCTGGGCACGGTCATGTGGTGGTTAGTGCTAGAGCTGAGATCTGGGATCTGTCTGCTCTCTTCCATTCCAGCACAGATTACACTCCCATTACAGAACTCTATTTCACTATTTCTTCAAGGTTATTAAGATTCTCAGAATATCTTTCCTTTATTGACTATGACTTTATTCAATTCTAGCTTCACTTTCACTTCCTTCCACAAGTAAATAAAAAAGGACTTTAGTCCTTTAATTTGATGTTTCTAGTATGGCTGCACTCATTTATCTGGACTTACAGAAGAAGTTATGACAAATGCAATCAAAACATATTTTCTGACTTCTGGAATAAATTAAAATGCCCCCTTTTTTTTTTTTTTTTTTAAATTCTGGCATATTTATTTTCCTAACTGCTTCAGCTGATGTTGGCTGAAGCTTGAATTGCCTGATCACATGCTGCCTAAGCAGGAGTGGCCTAGAAACCTCTTGAGTGTTTTGAACAAACCAGTCTGAGGTTGGAATTTTAACCAGCTCACGGCCGGGACAGATTATGCAGAGTGGATAATCAAGGTGCCTACAGTTCACACCCATCAAGGCATCAAGGGCATGTAGGAAGAAGGAAGGCCCCATACTATTATGGGGCCTGATCATTAGCCCTGGAGATTCATTCCAGGTCAGCGTTACCTATCTGGAAGGCAAAGTGCTCCAACAACCAGCCACCACAATGGTCTTCCACACTAAGAATTAACTTTTTGAAATGTGCCAATTTGAGTAATTTTAGAATTCTACCTCCAAATGAGTTCTGACCTTTCCTCAAAGTGGGAGTTGTCTTCAAGTCACTGACTACTGGGAACAATTAAGCTCTGTCATTAAACTTCAAGAGCACAACCCAAATGCTTGGCTTTTAAAAGTAGGAAAAGGGTGTGTCAAGATGTATCTTTGAATAGTTTTTTCACACATATGCCACCATAATGGTGAACAAGAAGGATAAATGTGAAGCAAGTACTTATTAATGAAATTCCAGAATATATATGAACCTCTCCAATACAGCCAGTCTCGGGAATGAAAGGACTGCAGAATATGAAAGGAAGAAATCACTTTAGAATAAAAATGTGGAAGGGACGCCTGGGTGGCTCAGTTGGTTGGACGACTGCCTTCGGCTCAGGGCGTGATCCTGGAGTCCCGGGATCGAGTCCCGCATCAGGCTCCCAGCTCCATGGGGAGTCTGCTTCGCTCTCTGACCTTCTCCTCGCTCATGCTCTCTCTCACTGTCTCTCTCTCTCAAATAAATAAATAAAATCTTTAAAAAAAAAAAAAATGTGGAAGACTGACAGGAAATATCAGTTACTTTGGGCAACAGCACATCCCCTGAGCTCTGCAAACCTCAGGGAGAAGTACTGCAAATTCCTGATGTAATCAGTTAGTGAACAAGTAAACTCATTAAATACATATAAAAGGCTTAGTCAAAATGGTAACAAAAGCAAGGCACAAAGTCATATAAACAAAATAATCTTAAGTCTCTGAAAAATAGTCCCAGAGAAAACTGGCAGGAAATAAAGCAAAACACAACAGTTATGGCCTTTGAGTGTTGGGGCTGTAAGTGGGTTTATTCTCCCCTTCTCTTCTCCAAATTTTCTCTAGGGCACGATGTATTTATTATTTGTATCAGAGAAAAGCAAACATTGTTTGAATACAGACATCTATGGCTATAAATATAAATCATTAGTACATTTTCTGAAGGGATCACTGTAAGCAGGCTATTACTAAAACAAATGTGCCCTAAATAGGGGGGGGGGGAGAAAGAAAATTAAGATCGATATTAAACTAGAGAGCATTAAAAGGAAAAAACATTAATCAAACATTCTCTAATTAGAACAAGTAATAAAAAATAGAGGCTGTTTGTACATGGGCACCAAAGAGAGTAGTTAAAAGAAAAAAACCATAAATTTTATGAATGGGCTCCAAAGAACCAAATGCAGTAGCATCTCATCTCACCATTTGATTTACATGAATTCAACTATATTCACTTTGGGAAAAAAAAAAAAAGTGAGGGAGAATTCCTTGATTTACTCTGTCTCCTTTATTCTAACCTGCCCCATGCCCTCAAAACCCCACCTACGTTTCTTCCTCTTTGGCCCCAGCCAATTACAACGGAAAACAAGAAACAGGAACTCTTGCCTTTGCACTTCCATAAGTCTTAAGTCCTAGTGATCCAAGAGTGATAAGGAACTGTCCACTTTGTGAAAAGTCTTTGAAACCTAACCCCTAAGCTGAATGCTACTCTTCAACAGCCATGAAAGACCTTTCTCCCACCTTCCATGATCTGATGGACAGCAAGGAAAATCTGAGATGGGAACTCTTGATTAAACATATCAAACAGGTAAAAAATACAGAGTCTTCAGGCAGTTTAAACCATCCTTGCTTCAGGGAGCAGAAGGTCCCCTTGGTCGTCTTCGCAGAGGAGGAGCCCAAAGACCATAGGCCTGGCAGGGCCCCCCCCACCCTCTGCTCAGCGGCACCCTCAGGCTCCCCCCCGTCTCCCAGACATCTGAGGCCTACCCTGATTGTCGAGCATGCACATGGGGCCGTCACGCTGGTAGTTGGCCACTCGAGCACGGAAAGGACAGTTCACAGGTATCTGAAGATAGTTGGGTCCCAGGCGGTGGCGGTGAGTATCAGGATAGGCAAAAAGGCGGCCCTACAGTTACAAATGAAACAGGTGCTGTGTGCGGTCACACACACAACAGAATGGTCTGCACACTTGCTTCTCAAACTTCAAGTACGAAGCACTCTCTAGAGCGTTACCACCAAACCCTGCGGAACCCCGCAAAAGAGCAAAGTTTCGATCTCCTGAGTTCTCCCGAACTGAACAGTCCTTAATCTTCCCTGTCACACAGCCAAACAGCCACGAATCTTCACACCTGTTCCAGAAGAGAACTCTTTTTTTTTCTCCTCAAATAACAAATTAGTGCCCTGCCTTATATTATTTCCCACTCTTAAGGATGTATTCATATTGTAAAATATATTTGCTAGCACCCCACTGATTGGAATCCATGTCCTTTCCACTGTGATCTGACTTACCACTTTGGATAACTTTAAAGTTTAATAACATGATCTTGTTGAAAGGTAATGGAGAACATCGTTCATGACCATACAGCCACTGTCACCCTCAGATGCTCTTTAGATCCCATCAGAGTGATTTCAAAGTCCCCCTACCTGGCTGCCCACTTTCAGCCCCTCTTCCACCATACTGTCCTACATGTTCCTGCCAAAGGCATCGGCCTCAGGCCCCACACAGATTACATGACTTACCTACTCAAAAAACCTCAAACGTTTCCTCACTGGTCACAGAATGGCTAAGTAAGCCCTGCAGTCCTTCCGTGCTGTACGTATGACTTCTCACATCCTCCCTGGAGTCAGAACGCACAGCTAACTGACGTATGTTCTAAAACAACTGAGCCATGGACTGATATCTTGACCACACCTACTAAATAAAGCCCTTTCACTTTCTAAACACACTTAAAAAAAAAAAAACCAACAAGAAGACAGCACATAAATTTAAAATATGTTTGCCACAGCCAAGTTAATACTGACAGAAATTATAGGATTCATTCATACAATTCAATTCACTAATAGAATTGCATGGTTTCAGTTTATCATCTTTTCTCAGGACCCTCTTCCCCACAGTTTCAAATGAAATGTCTCAGACGCTTGTTTTTTTTGTTGCAGAGAACATGAATATGATCTGTGGTCCTTTGCCCTGGGCCGAGGCCTCCACCCAATGCTTCTCAGGTCTTCTAACTGCATGACTCAGTGTTGTTAACTGTCTCCATGTCTCACTGTGGCCCCAGAGAGCCATGGTGACCTGGATCATGAAGAGAATTTGGATAATATTTGTTCTTCAACCTATTCCCTCAATACCAGGGCTATGTAGGCTTAGCTCTACCCTGACAAGTTCTACCCTGACAAGCTCTACCATGACAAGTTCATGCCTTGGCAAATCCCAGTAACCTCCTTCAGGTTCAGCTCCCTTCCAACCCCAAGGCAGGGAAAGTTGGATGCCCAGGGTCCCAGGGCTTGGCCTCCTTTACTCCTTTCATACAAGCGCTCCTTCCTGTGCTCTGTGAGCTGCTTGGCTCTCCTCTATTCCCTGACCTCCAGTTCACCAACTGGACTGATTCTACTTGATAAGCACACATCACATTTCTCAAAACCGAAAGGGACAATCGTACAAACTTCTACTCAAGCACTGAAGTCCCCTCTGACTGATGCTCAATGTACCCAATCTTACTTCTTCCACTCTAGGAAAAAGTGACTGTTTACAGTTGAAACACACCCAACATGGTCCACCTGTACTCAGGTCTCTCTCCTGCCCCATTTTATCTCTGCTGAAAACTGAAATCCTACCCATTCTTTAAAAGCCATCTCAAATGCTACCTCATTCTTGAAACTTTGTCATCATCCTCCTAACAGACAAGATTTCTCCTAACTCACATGACATTCTGCTTTATATTATAGTTATCTTGTGTTTTTATATGTTATCGCAGCCACAGCAGTGTATCATATGCAGAGAGGTATTCAATTTCTTTTAGTTAAGGGGCACCTGCGTGGCTCAGTTAAGCATCCAACTCTTGATTCTGGCTCACGTCATGATCTCAAGGTTGTGAGATCGAGCCCCACATCAGGCTCCACTCTGGGAAATGGAGCCTGCTGAAGATTCTCGCTCCCTCACCCTCTGCTCCTTCCCCTCACATGTGGGTTATCTCTCTCTCTCTCTCTCTCTCTCAAACAAATAAATAAATAGATAAATAGATAAATAAATAAATAAAAATGTGTGTGTGTTTATGTGTATATATATGTGTGTGTGTGATACAGATCTATACGTTAGTTAAACTGAACTGAAAGCTAATGAGAAGCTTATTTTCTTTAAAAGCCTTAGATATTCCTAATGTCAAAGCAGAAAAGTTACTATTGAAAAAAAATAATACTGTGAAGTTTGTAAGCCTGACGATTCACAGGCCTGTACCCCTGAGGCTAATACTATATTATATGTTAATAAAAATTTAAAAAATAATAATAATAATAATGGAGGGGCACCTGGGTGGCTCGGGTTGGTTAGGCAACAGTCTTCAGCTCAAGTCATGATCCCAGGGTCCTGGGATCCAGCCCCACATCCAGCTCCCTGCTTAGCAGGAAGCCTGTTTCTCCCTCTGCCTGCCACTCCCCCTGCTTGTGTGCTCTCTCTGTCAAATAAATAAAAACAAAATCTTAAAAAAACAATGGAATCTTAGCTTGTCTCCATGGAGAGTGACACCCGAACCAGAGTCAGATGCTTACATAAGAAGTAGCCATCAGCCACTGTGGCCTGATCTTGGGTAATAATCCTTCATCTCTGCTTCACGGTCAGAGTCCAAAAACACAAGAGATTGATTTACTCAATAATTATTAAGCCAATTATTTTCCTACTGATTTCTGGTCCAAAAAAAGTATTTTTCACTCTTTCTACTCTTGAAGAGCCTAGTGGAGAATGATGAAAAAAAGAGTGAATGCGTAGAAACATGACTGAGACAAACAGCTAAATTAACCCACTTCCTTCAATCACTGGTGACATATGTTCAGTTCATAAAAACCATCTCCAGTCTCTTTTTACAGATGGAAAAATTCAAGCATCACCATGGGAGAGGAAATGAATCGAGTTATACTAACCAGTTAATGATATTTCCTCCCATCAATGACAGACTGAACGAAGAGTGCTTTACTCTACAAATATCTGAGGCATTTCTCTTCTTTTAAATTAAAAGACTAAATATCAAAGTCTTAGTATACTATGAAATTTGCTTTATTCTGTAATACTGTAACATCAGGATGCTTCCATCAGACTCACAGGAACTAAGGACCCAGACTGAATAACATTTAAGTGATGTTCTAGTTAATTCTTTATATATAGGTCATGCCAAATTAGAGCATGTGTATGTGCATGCGCACACGCATCCACACAATCACCCATGCACACACCTGCACGCCTGTCTCAGAAGATCTCACTCCACCAAGCTTACCTGAAGCATTTTGTCAGGGCTGGGCTCAATGCCAGGTGGCATGTTGCTTGGGTCAAATGCCAACTGTTCAACCTCAGCGAAGTAATTAACTGGATTCCGGTTTAAGACCAGTTTACCAACTGGGATAAGAGGATAGTCCTGGTGAGGCCAAATCTAAAAATAAATGTCATATTCACAATTACCAAAAAACCAACTAAATGAAATTAACATACTTATTAAAAATACCAGTTTTTGAGGTGCCTGGGTGGCTCAAGTTGGTTAAGCATCTGCCGTTGGCTCAGGTCATGATCCCGGGATCCTGGGATTGAGCCCCACATTAAGCTCCCTGCTCAGCAGGGAGTCAACTTCTCCCTCTCTCTATGTCCTTACCCTCACCCGCCTTATGCGCACTTGCTTGCTCACTCTCAAATAAATAAATAAAATCTTAACAACAACAAAAAACAACTTTCTAATATAATGAAGCCAACAATAATAAGTGAAAATAATTTTTTAATCTAGTAAAGTGAAAAGAACTTCGGGTGAGTGCACTGGTTACATCTTTCACAACTGTAAACAGTAAACATGGACATCTTCCCCAGGCAAAAGGACATCAGCTTTTCCAGCTCTGTTCCCTGCTGATAATGAGAGATCAATCCACTTCAAGGAACTCAATGAACTCAGCAAAAAGGAATTAGAAGTGAGATGCACAGGCCAGGAAACTGCAAAGTGGCTGCACTGTATTTCGTACATAACTTCTCTATTGTTACAAATACTTGACTGGAATTTGTAAAATTAGGTACAAAGAGAGTTAAAAAAGAAAACAATTGAGGGGCATCTGGGTGGCTCAGTGTATAAGCCTCTGCCTTCACCTCAGGTCATGACCTCAGGGTCCTGGGATCTAGCCCTGCATCCTGGCTCTCTGCTCAGCAGGGAGCCTGCTTCCCCCTCTCTCTCTACCTGCCTCTCTGCCTATTTGTGATCTCTCTCTCTCTGTCAAATAAATAAATAAAATATTTTTTAAAAAAAGAAAGAAAGAAAACAATTTAGTTGTTAACATACTCACCTTGGTAAGATCAAATGGATTAAATGGAAAGGTTTCTGCCTGATTAAAAGTCATGACCTGGATGTAAAATGTCCAGGAGGGGTAGTTGCCCGTGGCAATGGCATTGAAAAGATCCCGTAGGCTGTAGTCAGGATCTTCCTGAGAAAGTCTTGCAGCGTCTTCCACAGAAAGGTTTTTGATGCCCTGGTCAGTCTACAGAATGAAAGAAAGCAGCTCAAACTGAAATGTCCTGGCAAACTTATGGAACTTTCATCAGTTATGCACTGAAGGATGACGAGGAACACAACTCAGAATGGATTTTCCTTGTTCAAATCTGATACAAATGGGAATTCACCAATAAGAAATTCCATTTGGTTATCCTGATTCTTTTAAATGCCCAGGGAATCTGTATATACATTTCACATTTAAAATTAGTCCTATCTTTCCCTTTCTGTATCCTGTATCATTTGAATTTTTTTAACTATTAACATTTAATTTATTTTCAATTTCTCACCCATATAAGGAATGTTGTACTACTGTCTTCAGAAAAGCCAAGAAATTTTTGGCATAAAATATGAAAGACCCTTCCCCCAGTTGTTAACTAATTAACTGCTCTTTTGCCTTTCTATAACCGCTTGGCTTTTAGGGTGTGACACTGGTCTCCTGTTTGAACAAGATACCTTTTGCTAATAGCCGAGGCATAGGCAGGGGGCCACATAGTCACGTAGGCAGGATGCATCTCTGCTGAGTAATAAGGTCCAACTCTCCCTCCTCACTCCCCCTTCCAGCCTTTTTCTTGCACGCGGGGGTCCTCCAAAGCCAATCCGCAAACACCAAGTATGCCTTTTTCAAATGTTCAAATTGTCAGCCAATCAGCCCTGCCCCATCCAAAACTTGTTTGTACCGGTCTATAAAAATCCTGCACCACCCCAGCCTGGTGTGCTCAGCTAGCAGGAGCTGCTGACCACCCGCAGGCGCCTGCGCTACAATAAAGAACCTCTTGCTGTTTGCATCCTGTGGCAGTGTTGAATTCTTGGGTAAGGGGATCCGCGGGTCTTACAAATACACACAACATAAAATGTACCACTTTAACCATTTTAAAGTGTCCAGTTCAGTGGATTTTTTTAGTATTTATCTCAAAATACAGTGGCCGGGTCACATGGTAATTCTACATTTAATTTCTTAAGGAATTTCAAAACTGTTTTCCAGAGTGGTTATTTGAATTTTTACACTCATGTTACTTTTCAAATCAGAAAAAAATAAAATAAAAAAATATTTTTAAAATAAGCAAATATTTTTCAGGAAGTAATTTTTTAATTCCTGTTTTGTAATAGCTCAGATCAATTATTGAGATTGTGCTAGCCAGCAACCCTCCATCCCTACTCTCTTCCTTTTATTTTTTTTCAGAAATCATAGGATCATAGTTCACAGAGCTGAAAAGAACTTCAATAGAGCCACTCTGAACCAGTTCTCTACCTATGAGCAGGCAAAATTAGTATTCTGACTTCCCAAGCAAGCCATGAAGAGCCAACTAACTTAGTCACTTTCACTAACGCTCCTACTATCACACCATACTGCCTTTTCAACAGATTCTCTCCTGCATCTTATTCTGAAAGATCCCCACAAGCCAAGCATGGAAAGATTTCCTCAGCAAAGTCAACTCTGAATCTCTACCCCAGAAATCTCGAGTCTCTCTAGCTGGTGGCAAGATTGGAACCCTTCTTTCTACAGGAGGACCAGAAGTACAGTCACCTTCCAGATTTAAAAATGGAGGTCACCATCTGCAGATCATCCAGAGAGCTAATACATTAAATTGAGCAATAATATTGCAATACCTTTCTGATTTTAACTGAATCCCTTGGGCTTAGAAAAGACTAGTCATAGGTCAGAATAATCCAGATTGAAATATCCAAGTAGGTCTTGGGCTACCCCAGGGCCCTCTGCTCAACAGGCCCATAAGCAATCCAATCCTTCCAGGGTCATGGGCAGGTACTATTATTATCCCAATTTCCCAGTGACAAAGCTGGAGCACAGAGACCTTTTAATAATATGACCAGGTCAGCATTACCTAGAAAAGGGAAGATCTGAATTCACAACTGGTCTGCCTGCAAAGCTACCACCACACAGGTGCCCCAGACATAGTCATTTAGCCCTTGCTCTCAGTGACACAACACTGCTCCCTTTGGCAGCTATAAGCCAATGAGACAACTGTTGCTTAAAACTGTCACCTGCCAAAGCTTATATATCCAAGTTATAAGTATAAAGACGGGAGACAGTTTTCCTGTTTGATATACCTACATAAGTTGTTCAGATAAAGATTAAGACAAGACAGAAGGAAACAGGTCTTGGGGATAGATACCATTAAGGAGACTATATTTGTCCCAAGTCCATGACTGTTCTGTGCTTATTTTAGCAGTAGTATTTGGAAACATGTTCTTAGGCAACCAGATACTTTTTAAAATACCTTCTAGAGTTCTCTGAGACTATTACTTATTGTAACAAATGCCAAGATCATTATGAGAGAGCTCTTTAAAACACTTCAATTAATTAAAATGTTCTCAAAACTTCCCCCAAAGATAATTTATTTGATATGATTATATAAAAGGAAATGAAAAAAACAATTTTTATTATTTTACATTTGTAACTGATTTTACTTTTTTTTGCCCTGTTCATAATACACCCTCAATAAATGCTAAATAAATGGATGGATAAGTTAAAAAAAAGTTAGTAGAAATGTTTCTGGAAAGATAGCATCAGACTGAAAGTGATGGTGAGGTTGATACTAGAGAAAGGAAGGCCCCATTTCTGCCATAGTCCCCTCCGGGACCACAGAAGAGGTCTATGTTCAGCACAATGACTCAGGTCTAGGAAACACAAAGCACAGAAATCTCGAGTCTCTCTAGCTAGCAGCAAGATTTGCTTTACTCTGCTAAGCCTTGATTCTAAATGCCAACAAAGAAGTCTAGAAAGCTAGGCTAAACCTGGTAGAAATCTTTCACATAGCCTGGAGGCCTATTAGGTCTTCCCTCTTCAGGGAGAGTGGATATTCACTTGCCAGCACCAGAACATTAAGCCAGAGAACCAGCATTAAATGAGCATTTTCCCAAATATTTACGCATTGCTCCCGGGGTCCTGAAGGAGAAGAAAGCTTAACCATTGGTAATAGCTGAGTACTCCTACCCTCCGGCCACATGGAAAAAGGAGACCAAAGAGAGCCCACACGGTTCCCTTAACTGGGCAGCGGGCATCTGTTCACTTGGGCAGAGCCAACATTGGAGTCCTGGTCCAAGTCACCTGGACCAGTACCTCTCGGTCTTCAGAGTGGAGGTAAGGGAAAGGCGAGAAGGGGCCTTGTTCTTCGCCCAATCCTCAGGAGTAAAGAAACATGGGTGGTAGAAGCCTTGTACCATCTCCCCCAAAGGCAACATGTACCTTATAATGGAATTTGCAATAAACTGCCTCTCCCTTCGCATTGATCAGCTTAAAAGTATGCGATCCGTATCCGTTCATGTGCCTGTGTCCATCTGGAATCCCTCGATCACTGAACAGGAAGGAAACCTAAAGGAACAGGACAATAAAGCCTAACATTTCTCAGTTTCAATCAAAACATCCTAGATTTTTTTAAAGATATTCCTAAGTTTTCCAAGAATCTCTTGATGCCATGGAACTCACTAAGCAAGTTCCCATAGGAAAGGTTATCATTAGTATCATTTACACAAAATAACAAGAATTTTAAAGCAGAATGACATGTAAATCATTAACCTCATGGCTCAGAATTCAGTGAAGACAAGGAAAAACGAATCTGAAAAAGTAGCCTAACTTATTATTCAAAATCTGTTTTCATAGTAAATACGTTTGGTAACACTCTTCCCTTCTTTCACTACTATAAGAGCTTTACTTCGTACTAGAGACTTTAATCCTTAATATTGCTAAATATCAACTGATAATGTTTCTAGCATGACTTAAGTTCTATGAACGGGGGAAGATTAACAAAATCAGTCATCATAAAACTCTTTGGGGTCAAGAAATCCGAGAAAGCCTCCCAAAGAGAAAGTCAGAAATCAAGTCCAATGAGAGAGCCAACACTGGAGAACCACATGATAAGGCACAGTTCAGGTGAAACATTACAACAGAGTGAAAAAGAAGAGTTCCCACCTGATGCAGAGACTCGGGGCGCAGGCTCCAGAAGTCCCAGACCATGTCGGGATCCTTCAGGTGTGTTTGAGGGTTTCTCTTTTGACTATGGATAAAGGATGGAAACTAAACAGAAAAAGAGAAAAAAGTCCCAAAACTAAGTTTATAGGAATTATGGTGTCTTACATTATACATAGCCTATGACTAGGTCCACAGATTGTAACTCAGAACAAGATAATCCTAGAACTTTACACTGCCAAACCCTAAAATGAAATTTACCCTCTACATGTTTCCATGGCAAAGTGCCTCTTTTTGTTAATCTTCCAGGCTCTACAAAGAAAACTGGACTATTCCCATGAAGTCAGTGAATCTTGAAATGCCAAACTGAAGACCAATGGTAACCATTATTAGATTTTATAAAAAGTTATTAAATACAGAAAAATGTGCTTAAAAAGGCAATCCAGCCAACCCAAATTCTCCTCCTGCTTTTCCTGGGGCTTCTCTTTAAATGCCAGTCAATACAGAGTGTTTGAAATCAATTTAAATCAAACATTTGTGGAGCGCAATATACTTTATCACCTACCAATATGGCATCCCTGATGAAGAAAATGGGGGTGTTATTTCCAACAAGATCCCAATTACCATCCTCTGTGTAAAATTTCACAGCAAACCCACGAGGGTCCCGAACTGTATCCGCTGAGCCTGACTCTCCAGCTAGAAAATTCAAATGGGAAAAATGAAGGATAAGCCAGAGTACTTGCCATCCAAGAAACCTAAAGTCATGTAGAAACACTGGGATCTATCCTCTCCAATCTACTTCTAAAAAGGGAAATCAGGGGCACCTGGGTGGCTTAGTGGGTTAAGCCTCTGCCCTTAGCTCACGTCATGATCTCAGGGTCCTGGGATTGAGCCCCACATCAGGCTCTCTGCTAGGCGGGGAGCCTGCTTCCCCCACCCCCCTCTGCCTGCCTCTCTGCCTACTTATGATCTCTCTCTCTCTCTCTGTCAAATAAATAAATAAAATCTTTTAATAAATAAATAAAAATTTAAAAAAATAAAAAGGGAAATCATGTAGTTAAGTGCCTGGGTTATTATTTCTACCACTTACCCACTTACTAGCTAATCCAAGTCTACCAATTAAACAAAAGAATTCATTTAGAGTAATAAAAGAGTACATAACTGTAAAAGCTAAAAGGATTATCCATTTAACATTAGATAGGTTTGTTTAAAAGGTAATTAAATTTTAGATGAAAATGAAAATACTTATAAAGATTAAGTTAGCAAACAAGGAGAAACAGTGAGTAGTGGAAATTGCGAGGTTAAGGTTAAGAAAATGAGTGAAAATAGATTCTTATTCTTAATGTTATTTACTTTTGAATCCACAGTATTTTAAAAAGGCACAAACCGAAGAGAAACAGCATTAATCGTGCATTGTCGGGTGTTGAGAGGTGGCATGATAGATCTAACTCATACTAGCACTACTGAAAAAATCACTGCCCTTCTGAAACAGAATCAACCTCACCTTGAAAAGTAGATCTACAGATGAAATTACAGCTAATGTCTATAAAGCACTTAATCACAGATGGCACAGAGTTAATTCCTGATAAAGGGCAGCTATTGCGGTTGCTGAGTAAGTGCCCCACTCCACGTTTCCATCTGAGGCAACCACTTGTAGGAAAATTCCTTCCAAATGTCACAGAACCACAGTGCTGGCCTGGGCCTGGTGTGATTTCCTAAGACCTCAAACAAACAGAATTTAAAGGAACTTTCGGCACGTCTCAGATTTTTTTTTTTCTACCGTAAAACCTGGCTATCATTTGGAGAAGTGTTTTTTTCTATCTTCTAATATGCCTTCCTTGCAATGTAGTTATAAATGCCCTGAAGAAGGTACACGGTTGAGTGATCGCAATGCCAGTCACGCAGACAGACAGACTTACCGACAGTGGAGAATCGAACAGCAATGGGAGTCCTCTTTCCAATATGCTCAAACACCTTCGCTTTGGAGTATCTGGTAATGTCATGAGTGACCTCGAAGTAGCCAAAAGCCCCTAATGAGAAAGACACAGAAATCCTCATCATGAGACCATGGCAGACCACTTGATAGGCCCTCATTGGGCATCTGGGAGATGAGAAATGGATGGTGCAGCACTGGCCTTCTGGGAGATTCCAAGATGACCGGAGAAAGGAGAGATAGATGTCCAAACACAAAATGATGGAGGCAAAATGCAAAGCCCTCAGTGCTACACTGAGTGCTATGCAGCTGGAACCAAGAAGAAGGAGAGATGAGTGGGGCTAGAAGTAGCGGGTCAAGGCTGGCCAAGGACAGAGGGCCTGAGGTGATCTGGAATCACAGGGAGGAGCCAGGAGGGAAAGAGAAGAACAGGGAGAAGAAGAGAAAACACAGGGAATGAAAAGAACGATAAAACACTCAGGAAGACACCACAGGCCAAACTACAAACTAAACAGCATACCAAAGCCTTGATAGAAAAGCCACACAGAAAAAGCTGGAGAAGATGGAAGGAAAAAATAAAGAAACTAGAAAGTTCTAACTGGGAGTCAGAGCAAGGAGCTAGGAGACAAACGTGTTCTTTCTTTCTATCAAGCTTTCTTGCCCAACTGAGTTTTCAGCTTTCTTTTAAACATTACCCTATGTTGCGTTTCTGCAATAAAAGCAAGATAAAAAGTTTTACACAACTTTTGGACAAAAAAAGAAAAATCACCACAAACCCACCCCCTAACACAATTATCCTCAACTTTGTACCGTTCACTCCAGTATGTATCCCGTCAGTGCACCATCTAAATCTAGCTAGGATTTCAGCATGCCGTGTTCTGCATTTTCATATTTTTATTTCTTCACAAAAGTGCACATGGGGAAAAAAAAAGTGCAGGAGGGAAGAAAAGGAAGATCACTGTCGTTTTTACTAAAATATTTAATATCTCATGTTCAATCCAGAGAAATAATCAACTTTTAATTACGAGTTCCGGGCGCCTGGGTGGCTCAGTGGATTAAGCCGCTGCCTTCGGCTCAGGTCATGATCTCAGGGTCCTGGGATCGAGTCCCGCATCGGGCTCTCTGCTCAGCGGGGAGCCTGCTTCCCTCTCTCTCTCTCTACCTGCCTCTCTGCCTACTTGTGATCTCTATCTGTCAAATAAATAAATAAAATCTTTAAAAAAAAAAAAATTACGAGTTCCTCTCCCGATGGACATTTTTTTTTTTCCCCTTTCTCCCAGGAATGGAGATTTGCCACATCTAGTAAAGGAGCTCCAAGCCTGTGAGAAGGAATTTTTAACCCAGGTCTTGTGCAACAATCCTTTCACGACAAACAAACATGGCTCCCACCTGCTCCTTTGGCGTGCACGACTCTCTCAGGGATTCTTTCCCGGTCAAAGTGAGCCATTTCATCGGTGAACACCACATCCTGAATGAGAAGGGGACCCCGGGGCCCTGATGTCATAACATTGAGTTTGTCTCCGACTGGATTACCAGCACCAGTGGTCAGGACATCGGGTTTCTAAGTGAGTAAACAGAAAAGGACAAAGAGAGCAGGAGAGTTGGTACAATCAACCCATTATTCATGCTGTCAGAGAACACACTGTTTCCCAATTTTTAGACCTTCTGCTCAAAGTCTTTTTAAATTTCCTGGGTCCGAAATGCTGAAATGCTGCAAGATATGCCACTGCCTGAAGTGCAGAGTCAGGTCTCGGAAATCCTTGAAAAATCTCAACACCAATCTGGCGATATGCCCTGAAGAGCAGAAAGAGGGCTAAGGAAGCTGCCAGCCCTCTTGGCCCCTGCTCTTGACATAGCCCCCGAGCTCCACACAGGAAAGCCCCGGAGACGAAGCTCCCTACACGGAATGTCTGAGCTGATCGTGAGAAGACGGTCTCTGCAGGAGCCATGCTGGTCATCAGTCAACTTTCAGCTGCTTTCTGAGTGCTACCGCTGTTCCCGTGGGTCATCCCAGAGAGCACTCCCCTCTCTTGAGCAGCAGATGCCAGCTTCCTGTAACATTGCTTTCCAATTCCAAAACAAAAAAGCCAAAAAAAGTCACGGCTTTTATTGTCACTGAAAATAAACTGTTGCTGCTAAGATAGGTTGTAGTATTAATTGTCTAAAGATGTCAAATGTCCCCGAAATGGAACAGGTTATTTTACCATAACAAAGAATTCTTTTTTTAATCCACCCAATTCTCCAATATCAGTAAATACTTCGGAAGCTCCTGGCTGTCCCTTCTCTAGGATGGGAGCCCCAGCATTTTTTAATAAATGATCCTAAGCAGCTCTTGGAATCATCTTGACCCCTACCCTGTACTCCTGACCAGGGACAATTGCATCTCCAATGTCCTCCTGGGCCACTGGGAAACCAGAGGAGATGTGTGGGGGAAGCAAAGCCCAGCCATGTCCATTGAGAACAACTCAAAAAAGTCTAGTGATGGAAGTCCATGGTACCAACTTCATGTGCCTAGAATTTTCACAAACCTGGAATGGAGCGTATAACTTTTCCTCTGCAGGTACACCTGCTCTGAATATTAAAAGAAGGTCAATACCTGTCTTTTCCCTAGAAGGGGATATTGGGGGGGGGGTCACTTTAAAAGCCTATAAAAATACCATGAGTTCTTTGGGAAAATGCACTACACAAGAGAGATTTTGGAATCTTCAGAATTAATAAAGAAGACTCCAACACCCACTAGAGTTCTCCTCACATCGAAAGGCGAAGAAGCCAACAGGGAACCTTAGAAAAACCGTAAGTGCTGGCATCAGAGTCTGGGTCCAACCTCCAGCTCTGTCAGTCATCAGATGTCTATGTGCTGGCATGTTACTTACCATTTCTGAGTCCCAACTTCGCATGTGCAAAATGGGCAAGAAACAACGATCTCCCAGAGTTAATATGGGGACTGAAAGCACTAAATTCATGCAAAATGAGGGCACCACACTAGGCACACACACGCTACCATTTTACTGGTCATGTGGAGTGATCTGATAGCAGAAGCAAAGCATTTTAGGTTTTCTTTTCTAACTACCATGACATGTGTGTGGCATCCATTCAGACTCTGTCTGAGCAAAAATCTGCCCACACCATACCATGCTCTTCTCCTTCTCAACACATAAACACAGCACTAAAGGAAATCTAAAAAAATAATAATAATAATCAGTCAAGGGGATATGGCATAAAGGAGAGAAGTATGACAGAGGATACCAAGAGGCTCAGGAAAGGGAAAGGTAAACAGGTCCGAGTTGTCATTTATATCACTCATGAAACCAGTAAAAGCACATCACACACCCCCTCCGGACCACCAGGTAGGAGCGATATGATCAAGAATAAAAACCAGGACCAGGGGTGCCTGGCTGGCTCAGTGAGTTAGGCCGCTGCCTTCGGCTCAGGTCATGATCTCAGGGTCCTGGGATGGAGTCCCGCATCGGGCTCTCTGCTCAGCAGGGAGCCTGTTTCCCTCTCTCTCTCTCTCTACCGGCCTCTCCATCTACTTGTGATTTCTCTCTGTCAAATAAATAAATAAATACAATCTTTAAAAAAAAAAAAAAAAAAGAATAAAAACCAGGACCAGAGAAGGCATATGCACAGCAAGGCAGATGAATGGACGGCTGAATGAAGAACTAAAAAATGAGATGGTCTCACCTGATGGCCCAGACTCATGCAAGTCGGGAGTGAGAATGCTGGAATTTTGCACCAAGGGGCTTCCCTCTCACCCGATGCAGGAATGTCCTCTGCAATACCAACCCACTAAGAAGTGAACCTGGGTTTCTCCACAACAATGTAGCATCCAGACTCTCTTCCTTGCTCTAATAGATCATCAGTCCTAATTTTTAACAGCTTTCCTCACACACGCTCGTGTGTATGTAATCTGCCTTCAAAAAAAGTGTGCCAGAAAAAGCTTCAACCGGGTCGCGATGCAGAAGGGAGTCCAAAGGGAGGGCAAAGACTAGAAGAAAAAGATCCCCGACTTTAGGGGCCGTTTAGGGCAGCACTCGATGAGAGAAACCGACCTGAACTAAAGAGAAGAGAGTGTATCTTAGAAGGTGAGAAGAATGCCATATATTTGCTGAGAAAAAAAGACCTAAGGAAATGAAGCTGTATTAAATAAAATGAGAAGTGGAGCAGGGGAATGGACCATGGAAAACGAGTTTTTAAACATGATTTATGAAAAAAAAAAAAGTGCAAGGCTTTAGAGATATTTTTAGAAGATAACAATAGCTTGGTGTGAGCAGCAGTCTTGCCTCAAAATACCCTCTTTTCTCATCTCTATGTTATGAGGAAGTGACAATGGACACTCCGAGGTTAAAGGTTCCTCCTTACAGAACCCAAGACAAAAAAGAATGAAAAGCAGTTATTAAATGCATCTGCTTGCCTTGAGGGACACTATATTCCAAATACATCTCCCAAAATACTACAAAATAAGCAATTAAATCATCTCCCTAGCTTCCCTTTTCTACTCCCTAGGTATATTCAGAGTCAGGAAGAATGTGTGCATTAAGATTCACAGTAAATTTACCCAAAAGCATTCCAAAAGTGTGTAGGGGGTGTCTATGGTGTGTTAGTGTTTGGGACCACAGCAGCAAACATCAACATTCCTGCTCTCTTGGAACTTACAGTCTACAGGGGTTGTTCAGTGTCATATTACCTACAGCAGCAAAAGCTGACATGTAACTTAAATATCCAAAAATAGAGGCACAGTTAATGAAATACTATGCCACCATTAAGAATCTCATCCACAGAGGTGCCAGGGTGGCTCAGTGGGTTAAAGCCTCTGCCTTCGGCTCAGGTCATGGTCTCAGGGTCCTGGGATCGACCCCGCATCAGGCTCTCTGCTCAGCGGGGAGCCTGCTTCCTCCTCTCTCTCTCTCTACCTGCCTCTCTGACTACTTGTAATCTCTATCAAATAAATAAATAAAATCTTTAAAAAAAAAAAAGAATCCCATCCACAAAAAATTTAAGTAACAATAAAACTATCATAACATTTAGGTGATATCATTATAGGTCATTTTAATTTTCTTTAGACTTCTATTTTCTTTCCTAAAATAATTTTTAAGTCAGAAAGTCTACCTACATCTAATCAAATATCAGAAGTTTTTCCAAATTATCTGTATTTTGTATTAACTTAATGAAGGCAATGTATATATCCTCATGTCATACAGTTCCTAAAAACATGTTTTAAGATCCTATTTTATTTATTTCAGAGAGAGAGAGAGTGCAGATGACTGGGAGGGACAGAGGAAGAGGGAGAAACAGACTCCCCACTCAGCAGGGACTCTGACTCACGGCTCTATCCCAGGATCTTGGGATCATGACCTGAGCGGGACATAGACGCCTAACCAACAGAGTCACACAGGCGCTCCCTTAAAAACATTTTTTGGGTTTTTTTTTTAATTATTATTAACATATAATGTAATATTTGCTTCAGGGGTACAGGTCTGTGAATCCTTAAAAACATTTTTAATGAAGACACCACAAGTGTCCACTTCTAATCACCAAATTACTTTCTAAAAAAAACTCCCTAAATTATGCTTTATTTTCACTTGCCCATGTAAATCTAAAAACATGAAATCTCCATTTGGAGTTACATCTTCAGCTTAAAATGACTGCAAAGAAAACAAAGAAGCATACGATAGATATGTAATCATTTTTATGAGGAAAGACCCTAAATAAGGTTCTTCTTCTCTACTTTCTTTCTTCAGAGAAATAATTACAACGCAGAGAGAAAATTCTTCAGAGAATGGGCCGCTGCTGAACACAGGCTCTTAAACAAATGTTACCTATCATAGTTCATTGATGGTAACATACACAATTTTTTAATAGTTTAAGATCTTTAAAGCTGGGTAAGTTCTATCATCCGTGGCATCTTAGCAATGTGTCCTGGCTTGGCCAGGCAGGGTTTTCTCCTGAGTAGTGTATAGGGCGCTAGTACATTTCACAGTACCTGGCATCTCAGATTCAATGAAATAGGACGTTCGCTAGAGGCTGGGAAAAAGCACAGTCTTAAAATCCGACTCAAAAGCAGCTATATTTAGTGTGTAAATTCCTTTGTCAAGATTGATACACCGAAACTATGGCCACTAAATGCTGACAGAAGAGGAGCAGAGGCAAAAGAATCTGTGTGTGCCCGTGACCGTGAGGGAGCCGGACGTGGAAGAGGGGCAGGGTGAGACAGAAGAGACCAGGACAGAGCACTGAGGGACAGCACCATCCCCTCACAAGGAAGGGAAGAGGCAGCAAAGGAGAAAGAATTCATGGAAGCTTGTCACAGACTCCAAACTCCGGGACAGAGAATTTCGGGACAGAAGCCAACAGAGGCACTTGCTGCACAAAGACCACTGGAATTGAGGACTGAAAAGGGGATTCTGGTCTTGGAAACCTGGGGCCTCTGGTGACCAGTCCCATGACCGTTTTAAGGGTAAGTAAAATAAAACGAGAGAGAGCCAGCCACTGACTACTACCGATGGTGTGACTTGAGCCAAGGAAAAATGATCTGACAGGGTGCATCTGAGCTCCTGTAATAAAGGATTGTGACCATTGTCTTTGACTTTAAATCAGTGACCCTGGAGGTGTAAGTTTCAGCGGGCCGGCCCAGGAATGCAGAGGAGGGAAGGAAGCAGAGGCGATGAATGCAGTGTCTAGAACGGCAGTGACAAAAGGAAGGGGGAGAGGTGGTGGCTCAGAAGGCAGTGAGCGCCCCGTGTCCAATTCCAGGGTCAGCACCATGCACGGAGCTCTGCAATCAACCCCAGTCTAAATACAATTTGTTTTTGTTCTGGTTTAGGGCAAACTTGCAGCAATCTCCCACATTTCAAATACTTCTGAACAAGTAAGCGGAGAGCAATGAAAACCAGCCCTTCAGGGCGAAAAACCACCACAAAAATAGCCAGGAACGGGACACTTAGAAGAGGTTGCCTGGTTAGGGAGCCCAGTCAGGTGAAGCCAAGCCACTCTCTGCACCAGCTGAGAAGGGCAGAGTCTGGTCAGGAGGGGATGAAAGGAGAGAAGGGGGAACAAAAAGCCCACAAATGGCAGAGCCAGCAGCCTCAGGACGAGGCTAAGGGCAGAAAAAGGGTGGCAGGCTTTATACAGATGCTAGGGCAGAAATGGCTGGAGGAGAAAACAAGTCTGAGCCTGTCTGCAGGTCAAGGTCATAAAAAGCAGCCATAGGGCACCTGGGTCACATGAGAAGCTCAACCATCCCAACATGGACTCATGGTACCATCCAGAGGGTGCGGCATTGAGAACAAGGGCCTCTCGGGCACACCCAGTTCAACACTCATTCATTCATTCCACTGGCCTTACCCCTGACCCCTCCCTTTCCCCACCCCCATCCCCACAGACCACAGAGGTTGCAAGGCAAGAGGAATCTCTATGTTCTGCACAAACAACAGGACAGGCTGCAGTCTTGGAGGAGGGAGGGCAGGGGGCCCCTGCAGGACAGTGTGTTTGATAAACCAGACCACAGCCATGCCCCGCAGCCTGTGCCCCTGGTTCTTGCCAGCTACAGACCAAAGAAACAACACCCCAGAATGCCAGCTCTGGGCTTTCTCTGGTAAGAGGATGGAGGAGAGCCATTTCTGGTCCAACGCTAACCAGGAAGGACAGAGGATCAATGCAACTGACAGAACTGTACAGAATTGTTAATTTCTCTTCCTAACAACCATTTCTGAGCCACCTGCCATATGCGAGACTTTATCGAAGCTACCCTTACATAAATCATCTCCCTTAAGCCACCAATAATCTAGTGAGAGACGGGTTATTATTTCCATTTAATGAGTAATACTGTATGGTTGGAGAATTTCAGTGATTTTACACAGATTTCAATGTTGGGGCACAGGTCTACCTGTTCTATATAACAAGTATGATGGGCAAAGGAGATTTCTTCCAACTTGCTGACTATTATGTTGCTGTTGTTATTGTTGTTTTAAACTCAGATCACTGAGTTTAAAAACTCTTTAAAGTTTTTTAGGATTATAATTTTAGGATTCTCTTTAGGATTAGAATTTTTTAATGACAGAAAAGCTTTTCATTGGTGGGGAATTCTAGGAGCTCGCTCTCTCTCAGGGAAAGCAGCATTTGTATTTGTTAAGGTATTTATGTCTTTCTGGCTGACAACTATCCATGACATTCATCCATGCTTCTCCTGAACCGGCCCTTCCTGCCCCCACCCCAAGTCATCCCTCGAGGTAGGCCAAGGGCATCTGCTTGTTCCCCACAGAACAAAATATTTATAATTCCCTATTTGCTTCACTGTTTTTCCTCTCTAGACAGTATACTCATTTTACATCTATATCCCTGACACCTGACATGATGCAGTTATCAACAAGTATACAAAGAAAGGCTTGTGTGGGACTCCTGGGTGGCTTCATCAGTTAAGCATCTGACTTTTGATTTCGGCTCAGGTCAAGGTCTCAGGGTCATGGGATAGAGCCACGCTTCAGCCTCCATGCTCAGTGCAGAGTCTGCTTATCCCTCTCCCTCTGCTCCTCTCCTTGCTCTCTCTCTCTCTCTCTCTCAAATAAATAAATAAAATCTTTTTAGGGGCGCCTGGGTGGCTCAGTGGGTTAAAGCCTCTGCTTTCGGCTCAGGTCATGATCTCAGGGCCGTGGGATCGAGCTCCGCATCGGGCTCTCTGCTTGGCGGGGAGCCTGCTTCCTCCTCTCTCTCTGTCTGCCTCTCTGCATACTTGTGATCTCTGTCTGTCGAATAAACAAAAATCTTTTTTAAAAAAATCTTTTTAAAAAGGCTTGTGGAGTGGTTGGCCGGTTAGCTCAGTTGGTTAGAGCGTGGTGCTGATAAAAAGGCTTGTGGATTCAACATGTGAATAAATTAAGCTATGGACCAACACAAAATGGCCAAGAAAGATTATTTCTAAGTAGAAGAAAGAAGCAACAAAAGTCTCTCTCTCTCCCCCTGCATCTCCCCTCCCAAAAATAAATGGGAGATGTTTGAATTTATAACTTCAAATTCAATCAAACACCTTTAGACAAATGTTATGAAAACTGCTGCAGAAATTGGCAAAGAAGGACTTTGGCTTTTCTAAAAACTGACACCATGATCAAAAGTAAGGACTCAAAGTAAAATTCCATTTTGGCTTTGCTCTTTCTTATTTTTGGCTGGAGTTAAGACACGAATGAAGAAATTTTCCTGGGAGGAGTAAGGTTGGCTTTCTCTGATAAAATATTCTATCAACAGTTTCCATTTATTAGTGCCCTCTGCTTACAGAAGTTCCAAGAACTTACTAAACATCATTCTTCCATGTTTTAATTGACAAAGATTGGTAATACAGCCCATCCCTAACTTTCAGTCTCAAAGGAGTCATAATGACATCTTGTCATTCTCAGAGATCAACACAGAATATATGTTATTTTCTAGTAAATTATAACATTCTACCTTTATTCAACAAAGATTCATCAAATATGCACAATGTACACACCCATGAACAGAAAACCAAAGACTGTCTTGGCCCTCAAATTTCTTTGGGGGAAAGGGGAGAGACCAGAGTGCTCCAAGCCTCCCGACTCATTCCAAGGGACTAGGCAGTTTGGGAAAAGAACCCAGGCCTCATAAGGTCCCCACCCTTCTCCCCTTTGGAAGCCAGTGGCCACAGGCAGCACACATCCTGCTCTCCCAGGGGCTGGTCTGGTAATCTCCACTGCCAAATGCAAGGGGTAAATTCAACACAGGGGTTATTTTAGCAAGTCCTCTTGGCCAAAACGCCTAAGCCACATTCTCCAGCCAAGCCTTTACCAGTAATGAAAATAACACTTGGAACTCACTCATCCTGCTGATTATTGCTTCAGCTTGGGTATGGAATTTGTGTGAGAGGTCTCACCTACAGAACTTTCTCAAACCTCGTAATAACAAAAACAGCTTAGTATATAGGCATTATTCTAAACTCTACTTGGGTTATCACATTTAATCCAGCTGTGTGAAGTATGAGTATACCTTCGTTATAAAGAAGAGGAAACTGAGGCACAGAGAAGTTATGCAATTTACTCCAGGTCACCCACACAGAAAAGGTCAGAATCAGAATCTGAACCCAAGCAAACTGGCTCAAGAATGCAAACTCTTGGGGCACCTGGGTAGCTCAGTGGGTTAAGCCTCTGCCTTCAGCTCAGGTCATGATCCCAGGGTCCTGGGATCGAGCCCCACATTAGGCTCAGCCGGAAGCTTGCTTCCCTCTCTCTCTGCCTGCCTCTCTGCCTATTTGTGATCTCTGTCTGTCATATAAGTAAATAAAAAATAAAATAAAATCTTTTTTAAAAAAAAGAATGCAAACTCTTAACCACAATACTACAGCATTTCTTAAAACAACAGAGCTAACATGTCCTATATGCATTCTATGTGCTGGGTAATTGACATATATTAATTTACACACATGTATTACATAAATGAGTCCTGAATAATCCTTTAAGGTAAGGAGGATTATTAGCCCAAATTTAATATGGAGAAACCATGGGGGAGGGAGGTGAAGCAACCTGCCCAGGAGTCAAGTGACAATTTGAATCCTATCTGACTGTAAAGCCTGACTCTTCACTGCTTCACAAAACCACTAAGAACTGTGTTTATAGCTACCAGAAGAAGGGCTTAAAAGACATATCAACCGATGTAACATGTGAACCTTACTCAGACTGCATTTAAACAAAGCATTAAAAAGCAGACGGAGAGACAGACAGACGTGCCAAGAGTCCCCAAGACCAACTACCTCCAGGTGATTCCCTAGGAGGAGTCATGGGACCCAGCACTGAGTCATACTCAGGCTGTAATTTATTATAGCATTTTAATACAAAGCAAAACCCCAGCAAGGAGAAAGGCATGTGGAGTGAAGTCTGGAAGAAACAAGCACAAGCTTCCAGAGTCCTCTCCTGGGATCGGGGGGGGGGGGGGGGGGGGGGGCGGGAGGGGTCACACAGGACACACTTAACCCTCCAGCAAGATGTGGCAACACCTGTGAAATGTTGTCTAGCAGGGAAGCTTGTTAGAGACTCAGCACACGAAGTTTATATAAGGAGCTGATGGTGGAGGTGCCCTCTGGCTCCCAGCAGGAAAGCAGGGACTCAGTAAACACTACATTGTTTGCACAGCTCTGGGAGTCAGTCGCTCTTAGCAGCCCAGGTAGGGGAGCCTTCCTGAAATCCAAATTCCAGACACCAGCCAGGGGCCACTCTTGCAAGTAGGCCTTTCTACAGTCAACTTTGGTCTGTAGGTGAATGCTTTTCTGCACAATCAGGGAAAGTGAACACACTGGCTGAGAAAGGTAAGCGATTACGGCTCAGGTTCTAGATGTCACAGTGGTATTCTTACAGAGTTATTATCTTTTGGAGATAAAGGCACTTATGAGGTTCATTATATGATCCTCTCTACTTCAGTTCTGGTTTCAAATTTTCCACAATATAAAGTTTCAGGGTGTTTTTTTGTTTTTTCAGGGAGTTTTTTTTTTTGTTTTTTTTTTTACATCAAGAATCAAGGAGAAATGTCTAATAAAAGAAACAGGGAAGAAGGTAAAGGGAGAGAAAGGGCAGGCTGCATCAGTAACTCTAACAAGTGAGTGCTCATTGTGACCCCACTCCATACTGAGTTCTTTCCCTAGACCACCCATTTGGTCACGACAAAGAGCCAAATTCAGCACTGCAACAAAATACACACTAGGCAACTGACCAGATGGTTAATGCCAGCTCCTGCCCAGAGAGCGCTTACCATCACAAGAAAATGTGAAAACCCTAACTACCAAGGCCATTTAATACTAAATTCCAAATGTAGTTGGATGGGCTTTATTATTATTGTTATTATTAACCTGAAGACATGCTAAACATCAGAAGGCACCCGACCTTAATTAAGGGCCCATCACACCAGGGCGATTCACAAGATCAAAATACATGAAGTGATAACACTGGGAAAAGTTTCTGCTTGCCTTCATGACCAAAAAGGATGCTTCCTGGGCTACAAGCAGAGACTTCTCACTGGGATGCACTTTGTCATGTAAGCAAACTTCATCATGGTTAAGCCACGAGGTGCCCTGTATAGGTCAATGCCAACAGGTCATTCTAAGCTCTAGAAGCAAGACTGATTTTCATTCTGCTTTACTCATTGTCTAAGTTATCCTGTTCCCTCCACCTAGGGTATGGTCACTCAAAAAAAAAAAATTAAATAACATATCATGGAAAATGTCAAATCTTTTCAAAAAGGGTAAAAAAAAATCAAGTCTTTTTTTAAAATTTTAATTAACATACTCATACAACATACTGATTTCACAATTCTATATTCAGTGTTCATCATAATAAGTGTAGTCACCATTTGTCACCATACTATTTTCCTATAATATTCAAACTGTGTTCTTAATAAAGAACACAAATGGGGGTACCTGAGTGGCTCAGTCATTCATTAAGCATCTGTCTTTAGCTCAGGTCATGATCCCAGGGTCCTGGGATTGAGTCCCGCATCGGGCTCCTCGCTCAGCGAGAAGCCTGCTTCTCCCTCTCCCACTTTCCCTGTTTGTGTTCCCTTTCTTACTGTGTCTCTCTCTGTCAAATAAATAAAATCTTAAAAAAAAAAAAAATCCTATTGGTAGTAAATAGGGTATATTGAAAGCTTCTAAACAGGCCCTTTAAGCATGGTAACTGCTACCAGAACTGCAACGTTTATGGCCTTAGACCAACAACAGTGCCCTGAGCAAGAACAAGAAGTGCTATCAGGCACGCAGAGAATTACCTGTCCATGCTGTTGCACTGAGTGGGGGAAGGGGGAAGAAGCAAATGACACAAGAAAGTAAGAAAGATGCCAGAAACAGAACTAGTAGGTGTTTTAATCCAGAAAAAAATTAAATAAAAGTTACATTTTACAAGGAAGATAAATGTCAGACTTAAAGGTCATATCACTGTATCTCTGAGCACACACAGACTGAACACACCCCCCTCCTTCACCCAAATAGGAAAAGTTTGTTTTTCAAGCCAGGCTGTTTTATATTAGTACCTGTAATAGTCAAAGTGTCACAACAGTTGCTAATGTGGTATTGTTTTTTTTTCTCTTCTTGGGGAGTTATCAAGGCTTCCAGCAAGAAATGGTCAAAACATTGCTATGGGTTTTCAATCGTTAGCAAATATTTAAAATAATCATATCAAGAATAAAACCTTAAAATAAAAATACAAACTGAAAGGGCACCTGGTGGCTCAGTTGGTTGAGCATCTGACTCCTGATCTCAGGGTCGTGATTTCGGGCCCTCTGTTGGGCTCTACGCTGGGTGTGGAGCCTACTCACAAAAAAAAAAAAAAAAGAAAGAAAGAAAAAGAAAAAGAAAAGGAAAGAAAAAGAGAGAGAGAGAAAGAATAGAAAAAGAAAAAAACAGAGACTGGGAGGGAGGATGTTGATAAAAAGCTGCCCACTTACACAGAAAAATGACATAACATTAAAAAAAAAAAGATTATACCTGCCTATCACTACATCACAAGAAATGACTAAATAGATTTTCACATGGAATGTATGGTTTGGATAACATAGTAAGTCGGCTACCTAGATTGGGGTAGACTACATTTCCCAGCTGCCCTCTCTATTAGGTGTGGTCATGTAACAGGCCATTGGAGCCAATGTAGCCAATGGAAAATGAGTAGAAATGACCTACACCGCTTTTAGCCTGGTCCCTAAACCCCCCACATACCCTTCTCCATGTTCTTAACCTTCTACAGATGGGCAGTGATGTCCAGGGCAACCTTTAAAGCTAAGCCTGGAACCCTCCCTCCATAACTATAGGCCATAGAGTACTCATCCCAAACCACTCTGGCCCATCATGTAAGAGAGAAATAAATTTCTATTATGTTTATGCCGTAATACATTTCAGAATTATTACAGCCCTTAGCCCACATATGACTTCAAAGATGAGCTATGGATCAATAATAAAAAAGACAATCTAGTTTTTTAAAGGACATAGTTGAACAGCTATGTCAGAAGAACATAACCCAATGGTTAATAAGCACATGGAAAGATGCTCATTCGCACTGGTCATGAGAATAAGGCAAATTACAACCACAGTGACACCACTTTGTACCCACAAGAATGGCTAAAATTAAAAGACTGACAACACCAAAGTTGACAGACTATGGAGCAACTGGCACTCTCATACACAGCTGACAGAAGTGTTAAATGGTATAAATGCTTTGGAAAAAGACTTAGCATTTCTTATAAAATACTCACTTACCCTATGACCCAATAATTCTACTGCAGGCATTTCCTAAGAGAAATGAAAGCATATGTGCACAAAAATATCTGTCTAAGACTTTTTTTTTAAGATTTTATTTATTTATTTGACAGAGAGAGATCACAAGTAGACAGAGAGGCAGGCAGAGAGAGAGAGGGAAGTAGGCTCCCTGCTGAGCAGAGAGCCCGACGAGGGACTCGATCCCAGGACCCTGAGATCATGACCCGAGCTGAAGGCAACAGCTTAACCCACTGAGCCACCCAGACGCCCTGTTTAAGACTTTTCATTGCAGCTTTATTCGTAACAGCAGTGGAAATAGTCCACATGCCCAGCAACAGTGTATACAAATGGTCCTGTATTCATGCAATGGAATACTACTCCACAATAAAAATAACAAACTGCTGATACAAACATCATTATGAATGAATCTTAAAACACTTTTTTCTTGTTTTAATCTCAAAACATTTTTGCTGAATTAAAGAAATGTTAACACAACAAAGCACATAAGCCAAAGGCTAAAAAGAAATCAAAAAGGAAGGCTGCCTGGGGCAAGACTGCAAAGGTTGCAGTAAATCACTGGGAAACAGCATGAGAGAACTTTCCAGAGTACAATAATTGTCTCTGTACCTTGAGGAGGGAATAGGATTCACCGGTATATATGTATCAAAATATCACTGAGGGGCGCCTGGGTGGCTCAGCCATTAAGCATCTGCCTTTGGCTCTGGTAATGAGCCTAGGGTCCTGGGAATCCCCACTCCCTGCTCAGCGGGAAGTCTGCTTCTCCCTTTCACACTCCCTTTGCTGTGTTCCCTCTCTCTGTCAAATAAATAAATAAAATCTTTTTTAAAAAATCATGGAATGGTACACTATTTGTATATTTCACTGTACATATTAACTTAAACACATAAACAAATACTGAACTCTGTTTTGCATGTTTAGTGTTTAGGGGTGAAGTCTACTAATGGCTATAACCTACTCTGGGATATAAAAGGAATGGACAGTTACAATAACATGTAATTAAAAAAACATGTAATAAAGGATACATAACAAAATGTGGTGAATATATATAAGTTTACACTGCAGGATTCCTTCAACTTTTCTGAATGTATGAAATTTTCCCAAAAAAGTGTTGGAGAATTAGAAAGGCTATGGGACATGTGCAAAATTCCCTTTGGAGGATCCGGAGGAGGAGGTCATCTCAAAGAAATAAGCGGTTTTCACCAAGAGCAGCTAAAAGTGAAGAACAAGACATTAAAGCGACTGCCAATCAGGACCGTCCACACAGCGCACAGACATGCCATCGGCAGAGAAGACAACAGTATTTCAACTATAAGACCCCCATTATAGATGTGTTCTTGTAAGCCCGATGTTTCACACATGGGCAACCACGTAGGGTAAATCGCCACTAGTGCTATAATGATTTAACAACAGTTAATGATTCTCAAAATATAGAGGCAAGCTAGTTTCAGAACAAAATTTAAAGGGGTCCTTTAAAAATGAATAAATTGTGCTTTATGAAACACTCACTACATTGTCCATATTGCTCTCAGTATGGACAATATGGACAATCCTGTGAATCAGGATTTAGCAACCACTAGATACAGAAAGAATCCTGGCCCCCAGCAGGTAAGTTCTAATCCTGACTCTGCCCCTAACTGGCTGCCCATCCTTGATAAGACTCCAAGTCTCTCTGGTTCACTTTAGGAACTCATAAAAAACTGAACTACCCTCCTGGCATATAATAAAGGACAAAACAAGGAGAGAGAAGTGCTAGGCCCTAAGAGGGGTATAAAAACCTTCTCAAGAGCAGGGAATTGTAAAGCGATCCACAGGACATTTAGCATTAATAGTCCAGTTCATGCATACTAACTCAATTTTGAGAAAGAGCATTAAGATGAAAAGAAGCATGGCTCTGGCCCTCTCTCTGCCGTGGGAACAGGGCAAGTCCCTCAAGACTCTCTGGTCCAATAGGACAAGAGAAGACTGAGATCAGAAGCACTCCCAACTAACCCAACCTGCTCAAAGATGCTCTTTGAGACTCTGCGCCCCTGGATACAGGCCAGGAACGCCTCACCCACCACCACGGAACTGAACTCCTTTCTCATCTTTAAAGTTCTTGTTCAGATGTCACGTGCTTTGGGAAGCTTTCCAGCCAAGTCCAGTCACTCCCTTTACCCTTACAGATAACCTATAATAGAGCCCTCACCATGCTGTATGGTAATCACCTGTTTATCTGTGCTGTCTCCCTGACGAGACTTTGAGCTCCCCTACGCTCTAGTTCTTGCCTCATTGGCATCTGAACACCCCGTCTCAGCACGGTGACTAGCACAGACCGGCACTCCAAGAATACGTTTGAATAAACGCATTAACCAAGCCCTGATGTCGCTTCTAGCTCCAAAATGCTCGGCATGGTGTTTTTAAAATGAAAATGGAATTACGGACCTAAAAATTCTTTATTTCGTCGTTGACTGCCATGCGTACGGAGCACTTGTGACTGCTGTTGGGGCTACCGAGATGATAAAAACAGGATCCCTGCCCACATGGCACCCCGCAAATATGGAACCTTGGAGTAAGCGCTTGAGCAAGGTCAAGGCTGGAGCCCCGTTCCCATTTCCTCCCTCACTTCCTTTCTTGCAGCTGTAGCTCTCTGCCTCTTTCCCCCGTGAGGCTTCATGCCTCCCTCAAGCTGCGACCTCTGTCCCAGCTGGCAAAACTGCAAAACTTGGAGCCAATCACCCACGCTCTGCGGCCCACGACAAAACCAGCAGCAGCCTTTCCCCCTAACCCAGAGCCTTCTCCCCCTTTTCCCGAGAATGGACCAGTCCACCGGGGCTGAAAAGCGGCGCCCACCCCGGCCCGCGATCAGTGGTGCAGCCCCCCGCACGGCCGCTGCGTAGGCAAAGCCTGGGCCGTTACTCGCCTACGCCCAGCTTCCTGCGCAAACCTTCTGGCCCGCTCGGGGGACGCGCGCTGTACCTGCGCGGCCCGCTGCTCCTTCCAGAACTTCATCTGGTCGCTGGCTGGATCCCGGTTGTCCGCCATCGTGTGTGACTGGCTTTGCCGAACGTTGCAGGTGGCCTCGGCTCTCACGTCTCCACCCTCAGCGGACGACACCGACTACCGCCGCGCGACATAAAGTAGGCGACTTCGGCCTCCGCCTGTCACTCCGCCCCTCAGCTCCGCCCCTTGTCCCGCCCCTGCAGGGAGACTGTCTCCTGATTGGCCGCTCCAGCGCCAAGCAGGATGGGATTGGAAGCCAAATACGGGCGGGAGGAGATGGACAAGGCGCTGTGTCCCCTCTGCGGGGGAGACGAAACCTCAGGACTGAGAGAGGCCAGAAAGGTGGGTGAAAAGGTTGGGAAGCCCGGCCCCTCCGACCCTGCCAGGCTGGGGTTTATGAACCCAGAGCTGGGCCCTACCTCTGGGGCTCTGACTCTCGCCTCGGGTTACCAGCATCCCTCACGCTGCCCCGCGACGCGACGGCGGGTGGCCGGCTGGTTTTGAGGAGGGAACGTTGAGGCGCTGCAGGGTGGGGCTTTGCACTTGAAACGCGATCTCAGCTCCTAGTCAGTCAGAAATCCTGGCTTGAATTCCTCTGTGCAAAACGAATTTTTGACTTAACCTAGTGTTCGAATCGTCTGCCACTGAGGGACTGATGGGAATTTGGAATAAATGCAAACGCTGCTTCCGCAGTTAAGTTTGAACCACTTATCTTACTCTCAAATGTCGCGTCAGTTTTCCTGGACACAGACTCTATCCATAATAGTCAAACCGGAAAAATGAAACTCTGACAGGTTCTTAATACTCTTAATAGTCAAACCGGAAAAATGAAACACGGACAGGTTCTTAATACTCGTAATAGTCAAACTGGAAAAATGAAACACGGGCAGGTTCTTAATACTCGTCATAGTCTCAAATGCATTAAGAAGGAAGTTCATTCAGCCTTTTAGGTTCCCTTTTGGCTGAGCAGGCTGCCCTTTTTGGAGTGTCTACCATGTGCTAGATGCAGCTCGATCTTTGCCAGACTGTGTCATTTAATCCTTACAACAACCTCGTGATGAAAATCTAGTCATCCCCCCTTTGAATATGAAGGCTCCGCGGCTGAAGAGAGGTGGAGGAACTTGCCCAAAGCTTAAATACTCGCAGAATGTCAGAGCCTAGATCCTGAGTCTTCTGCTTTCAAAGCCTGTGCCCTGAACCGCTGGGCTATCCCGCCTTCCTAAGAATACGAATTTGGAAAAATTCCAGGAACTTTGGCTCTGTGTTTTTAAAGAGCTGTGTTGGAAAATTAAATGCTTAGTAAGTTATTGACTCGTCTGTCATTGTAATCAAATGGACTGAATTATTCTCCCCTTCAGGTGCTAGGATTTCTCTTTAAACACCTTAATACATATAAACCTGCCATAATCTTCAGATCAAGAGTGCTCAACTTTTTTTTTTTTTTAAAGAATTTATTTATTTATTTGACAGAGAGAGATCACAAGTAGGCAGAGAGGCAGGCAGAGAGAGAGAGAGGAGGAAGCAGGCTCCCCGCTGAGCAGAGATCCCGACGCAGGACTCGATCCGAGGACCCTGGGATCACGACCCGAGCCGAAGGCAGTGGCTTAACACACTGAGCCACCCAGGCGCCCCAAGAGTGCTCAACTTTTAAGTTTGACTTTTTTCAATAAAGCTACAAATAATGGGTGGGCATGTGACTATGGAAATTTCAGAAGATCATGATTTTACAAAAGCGTGGTATCAAGAATCTGTCATAAAAGTTTAACTTTTGCAGTTCATTGAAAAGCAGCCCCCAGGGACGCCTGGGTGGCTCAGTTGGTTGGATGACTGCCTTCAGCTCAGGTCATGATCCTGGAGTCCTGGGAAAAAGTCCCGCATCGGGCTCCCAGCTCCATGGGGAGTCTGCTTCTCCCTCTGACCTTCTCCTTACTCATGCTCTCTCTCACTGTCTCTCTCTCAAATAAATAAATAAAATCTTAAAAAAAAAAAAAAGCAGCCCCCAAATCAATCTTCAGTTCCCTGTATTTTTCCTTCATTACACTTAACTGTGAAGATGCTCTTCGCTGTGTGATTTGTGTGATGTCTTTCGCTACCCACAACTGAGGAATCTGAGGCATAGAGAGGTTAAAATAAGTAACTTGTCCAAGATTACACCATTATTAAGACAGAGAGTCAGGATTCTAGCCCTGACCATCTCCTGAGCTCATGGCTTGTTGAGTAAATAAATGTTGAAAAAATAAATTAATCATTTTCTTCAGTGACCAAATTTCAACAAAGTAAATAAAAAGAGACCTCACGTGTTAACCTTTGTTCTTTACGTGAACATTGCTCTGTTTATTTTTTTTTTCCCTCTGTTTCCTTTAGTGTTGGTTTGGATTCCTAAGGAATTTCTAGCAAAAAAGAAATGGAGAAACAAGACACTTTCAGATCATGTCATATCTTGTACATTAAAATAAGGTATGTGCTTTCAAGTAATGACAATGAATTTATTTTGGTTACACGCCTAGTATTATATTCATTGACCTCACAACTATAATCTTAATACAGTTTAAGTGAAAACACTTCTAAAAATCAGCCCTAGTTAAAAAATACATTACATCTATGTGATTTCTAAAGGTAATCCCAAGTGATTGGCTCTGTAAACAAATTTGGTCCCAGATTTGTATATTTTATTAACATAAACATAGGAGTATTTTCATGGGTATTAAATACAATTGTTATTTAGAAAATGCTGTTCTCTGATTATTCAGAACCCAATGAAAAAAAATGTCCTGGCACAAAACAGAATGTTGTGAATCCTTAGATCATCAAATCTAAAACCAAGCTTCCAAAGTAGGCCATACAATAAACGCTGAAGTGAAAAGGCTGACCATGCAGCTAGGCACCTTTATTGATCAATTTTCTTTCATCACTTACTTGAAAGGAGAGAATGGAGAGGACAAATTCTGTTTTCTTGGCCGACAGACAGGTACACAGGGCAGCATGAACAGTAACACACACCAAGGTTGTTATTTCTGTTCTGATTCCAGCTTCCCTCTTAGGAGCTGAGAATGTTCCACATATTTTTATTTCATTCTTTTCACAATGGTCTTATGGAGTAACTTGGGGATAGAGGAGGAGGCAGAAGGAACAGAGTGTAAAAGAAAAGAGATGTTTTGCAATCCAGAGTGCCCTGGGAGGGAAGGATGGTGAACTCTACCACAGCTGCGTGTTTCTAGCCCACTGTGGGCTAGGCCTGAGCAAATAGGACAAATAGGACGGGGAAGCCGAATCTGCAAAAAGTGCCAGTGGTTTTTTTTTTTTTTTTTTTTAAAGATTTTATTTATTTATTTGACAGAGAGAGATCACAAGTAGGCAGAGAGGCAGGCAGAGAGAGAGAGAGGAGGAAGCAGGCTCCCTGCTGAGCAGAGAGCCCGATGCGGGACTCAATCCCAGGACCCTGAGATCATGACCTGAGCCGAAGGCAGCAGCTTAACCCACTGAGCCACCCAGGCGCCCCGCCAATGGTTTTATATGTGGCGGTGACATGCACCCTCTACTCTGCCTACTTTGCTTTACCATACCTGACTCCTGCTTTAATAAGAACAATTATTTTGGAGGACATAGCCCCTATGTCCTTTGGCGTCTGGTAGTGGCCATAGTTGGAACTATCCTAAGGGAAAAAAATCCATGTGCTCTTTCTCCCCCAGGCCACGTGTTCCATGTATTCATCTGGGTGTTTGAGCAAAAGGAAACACAGAAATAAGAATTTGGAATGTATTATTACGCTAACTTCTTTTTTTTCTGATTTTAAAAGTAACAACTGCCTACTAATGGGGGCTTGGAAATATAATGTGTAAAATAAACACTTATCTACGGGTGGTAATAAATAGATATCTTTTTTACTTATATTTTCTCTCGTGTATGTAATGTGTGTGTGAGAGAGAGAGAGTGAGAAAGACTAATAATGGATCATACAGAATATATCGTTTTGTGTGCTTTTTTTTTTTTCAACCGTTTAATCTGTTTGGTAAGGACAATTTCATTCATACCAAACAACAACAGCTTACAACAGATGGAGTGCTGGACACACCATCAGAGACAGGGAGGTCCTACGGGCACTTGGAGCCCTTCCCCCACACCCAAAGACCCTAGGTCCTCCTCCACCCCCTTGCCCCTCAGGGAGATGAGAGTTGAAGTATTACTGCCACCCTCTGCCCAAAAAGACTGTAGCATAGAGCACTTCTCATGTTGCTCATTAGTACTGGGGAAGGGCCCTCCCCTCACTGGCTGAGACACAAGAAGCTGAGTTATTGGGGGGAGGGGGTGGCTAAAGTGGCAAATGGACAAGAAGCAGAGTGGAGACATGTTTGGTGTGAAGACCTCCACCTACCCACCCACCTAGGCCACAGTGGAAATTTGCAGGACCACAAAAGTGGCACTGCCTTTTCCCACAAGCTGCCCTTTTTTAAAACTTTCAAAACATTTCATTTCCCCTGAATTTCACGTGATACAAAAGTATTACAGGCTTAAACCTGTCATCGAAATAGAAGGCTCTTTCTGTTCTTCAAGCCAGCTTTCCTCAGAGGCAAATAAATAAGAAACAAATCGTGTTCTATAGATCATATATGGAAGATTTTTCTTTACAAGAAGAAAAATATCTAAGCACATGGTATTTAGCATCCCAGTGTATATTGATAAATTTAATTAATTGTTGGGCAGTACATTAAATACATAAAAAACCTCAATAGACAGCAGAAAGCTTAATCCTTGATTAAGGACAAAGCATCTGACAGTTTTTTTATAGTTTTTTTTTTTAAAGACAATGCCATTTGTAAATTCGGGTTTGGCCCTTTTTAGTCTTTTTGCTCAGTCTTTTGAACACTTGCATTGTTTTCATTTTGTAGAGCTTTTGAACTTTGTCTCTCTCATTTTCTCCTCTCATATTCTTGTTTCTTAGCAGCACACTTACCTTGTACTTGTTCACGTTTTCCTTGTGCCTTTTCATTTGATGATTTTTTTTTGTTTGTTTGGAATAGTAATGAAGTCTACACTTTTGCTACACTCTCATGGCTGAGGCTGGTCAACCCTGCGTTGTTCTTCATACAAAACCTGGTCAGTGCACCCGGCAGTGGACAAACACCTTGTTCTGCTGATAGAGGCTGCTTAACTTTTCTAAATCACTTCCTGAGCCTGCCTTCTTCAGCTAATTAGAGATGTTCCAGGTTGTCAGGGCATCTCTCCTGCGACCAGGAATTCTTATGAGCTTTGAACCTTCTTCCATAGCAACCTCTTGTAATTTTGCTGAATCTTCCTTTTTCTTGAAATGCAAAGCCTGTCCGTCGGGAACGCTCCTCCTGGAATTGTTAGGTCACCACAACTGTGGTTTAAATTTCTCATTCCTGAATCTGATGAGAAATCCCCTTGCCATGTATCCCCAAACTCCCTGTCCACCACGTTCCTGCCAGCCTCTCCAGCACCATGACAGAGCAACCATATCCTATGTCCTGCGTTTTTTTGCTTAACCTTATGTGATTAAATTCTCCCTGAATTAAATATTCATTAAATATTAATTATTCTCTGAAAGTGTGTGTATGTGTTTTTTCATAGTTGCACAATGTGCAATCAAAACACTGATCCCTTATTTACACATTCCTTTACTAGAAACATTTAATTTTTTTCTGGTATAAATAATAGTACAGTGAACATCCTTCTTCTGTATTTACTTCCTGAGGACGTGTTTCTAGAAGTAACTTTGGTTCAAATCATATGAACATTTGAAGTCCCCTGACATGTGGTCTATTGTGTTCTGCAAAACTGAGCCGGTTGACACTCATCAACACTGAGAGTAAGGACTGGAAATTAAATTTTAAAGATTGGTAAGTAGTTAGATTGTAGATGCCTATCCAGTGCATATCTTATTAGATTGTTGAGAAAGAACAACACCTCTTGTATTCTGTTCAGCCATTACCACCACCCCCATGGTATTTATTCTAGGGAACGTCTGCAGTGTCCTTTGTGCTCTGCGTGCTTGACTTTGAGAACATAACACTAAAGGAGATAGGCATGGGCAAAAAAAAAACAACATGAAACAATAAAACCATGAGGAGGGGCACCTGGGTGACTCTAAGCATCTTTCCAGGGTTCTGAGATTGAGCCCTGCATCGGGCTCCCTGCTCAACGGAAAGCCTGCTTCTCTCTCCCTCTCCTGCTCCCCCTACTTGTGTGCTCGCTCTCGCTCTCTCTCTGTCAAATAAATAAATAGTCTTTTTCAAAAAACTGCCAGGAAATAACACTATGCGAAGAGTGTTCTGAGAAAGGAAATAGAGCTGCTGCGTTGGTACCAAAGAAGGTCACCTAACCTGAACTTGAGAGATCATGGGAGGCTTCCTTGAGAAAACAATGGCCAAATGAATCTTGAAGGATGAACGGGCATTAGGAATAGTGCCAAGAATAAGCATTATGTTAGCCCCGCTGTGGCCACAGAAATCTAAAGAGATCTCTTCCATTCTTTCTTAAAAGCTTGACTTCATCAGTGATGGTGTTGTGACACCTTGTCTAGTATGAGAAGAGCAAGCAAACATTTGCAGCTGCGGTTCAGCCTTTCTCAAGTTTGCCCAAGCACACCAGCCACTGTATCTGACTCAGACTGGCTTTGGCTCCTGCTGTTCATCCACTCTGCTTCCTCATCTTTCCCTCCCTTGCAAGGGCTGTGCAAGTCCATCATGTAAACTACTGGGATTATTATGTCTGGCTTGAGTTATTTTCCAGGGCTGCTGTCCTTGAGGTATTTTAATGGTCTCCTTGGTGTAAACTATGAAGTGTTGCATTTGTGCGTGACTCTGATCTTAAATCTGTATGCAGAAACCAGACTTGGTTAAGCTTTGACAATTTGAAAAAATGACAAAAACCTCATAGATAAATCAACACAATCAGTATGGTTGAGACGACACAATTATGTATCTGTGAAGAAAATAATAGTTGTAAATTGTACACGTTGCGTGTAACTATGGGATGTAGACCAGGAGGACTGGGACTGGTGTCTTTCTCCCCCTATCTCTCCCATGAGCCCAGATCATAGACCAGTAGGGCTCCAAGGGGCAAAACAACATGGTATAGTTAAAAGTCTCAGCTCTAACATCAGAGCACTTGGGTTTGAATCCCACTACGGCTTCTTACAAACTGGGTCACTTAATCTTTCTAAGCTTCCATTTCTCACTTTTGAGAGGGAGGTAGTCACACCTTCTGTATTAGGTTTAACCTAGGCTGCTAAATGAAAAGAAACCCCCCAAAATACCATGTTTTTTTTAATTTTTTTCAAAATACCATGGTTTAAACCATGTAAAAATGTATTTCTCTCACACAAAACATCTCAGACCTAGATGGCATGGCTGGTTAGGCAGTTCAGCCATCCTCAATGTGCAGCTTTTGTCTCTTGAGTCCCCCTCTTTCAGCCATAGCTGTATGCCAACCAATGAGAAGGGAACAGAGGAACAAAAGGAGTATATGCCTGTTCCTTTTGAAGGCACCACCTAGAAACGGCACACTTGATTTCTGCTCACAGTCCCTCGGCTGGAATTTGGTCACATGGCCATGCTTAGCCATTCAGGAAGCTGGGGAATATAGACACCAGCTGTGCAACCATGTGCTTGGCAAAACTCAGGCCTTCTGTGATAATAGAAGAAAGGGAAGATTGAGATTGGTGGTCAACCGGCAGGAACTGCTTCACTGATGTCGTTGGATTCTTGCGAGGATCAAGAGAGATAGAGCACACAGTGGGCCTTAGTGTCTCGCATTTCCCAGTATTGCTCTTGAGCCACACATGGTTCTTTCATGGATGGCTACAGCTGTTGAGGAAATACAGCAAACTTGGCATTAAGGTATTATATCACAGCCCACCCCTATAGAGTGTGGTGGAGTGAAGAGACTGCCTCTGGCCACTGCAAGTGTTAGCTCCTGGTCCACATGGTGATGGACAAGGACCAGCCACTGCCCTAAACCAAACCTTCCTGTTCCAACAACCGTCACCTCAAACCTGTTTTATGTATTTATTTAATAGGCAGGTATATGAGTCCTACAATGTCCTATGTTCTACTCTAAAAGCATCTCCCAATATTAACCCATGGAATCTTTACAACAACCCCATAAAGTATGAACTCTTATTATCTTCACTCTACATATGAGGACACTGAGATACAGAAAGGTAAAGTAACCTCCCAAAGTCACATACCTAGTTAGTGGCAGGGCCAGGATTTAAACCAGGCCGGAAGCCATATCTCAACTCTGACATGATCCTGCCTGCCACAAAACAAGTAAGAATACAGAAAGATCTGGGGTGAGTGTCCCACATTCTTAGAACACAACTGAAGAAACATACCACCTCTCACCTACCTGCAGACCTGGCTTTTTGGGAAGGACATATCAAACCACTTGTGAAGCCCACATAATTGAGAAAGACCACAAGAAAATGACATTCCATTTGAGAACATCTTTGAAAGGAAGAATGGGAAATAGTTCAAATACATTATACCCTCTCATTTCCTTTTTAAATATATTTTCCTTCAGGACATGAAAGCTTTCTCATGTTCAAGAGTGCTCTTTTAAAAAAGAAATGTGCTCTACCCATCCTGAGCCTTCTGATATGCTGTACCAAAAGGAACACATCACTTGTGTGATACTTCTACCAAACACGCGTAACCTGAATCTAATCATGAGGAAACATCCAACAAACTCAGATTGAAGGACATTCTACAAAATCACTGGTCTAGACTTTTTTAAAATATCAAGAAAATGAAAGAGAAAGACTCTAAGGCTATCCCAATTTAAAGAAGACTAAAGAGACTTATTTATGCCAATTAAGTAGGAAGTGTGTTCTTGGATTGCATCTGGAATGAGTGGAAAGGTTTAAAGAAAATTATTGGGATAATTTATGAGACCTAATATAAACTATAAATTTAGTATGAATGATAACATTGTATCAGTGTTAAATTTCCCGGTTTTGATCATTGCACTGTGGTTACGGAAGAGGATGTTTTATTCTTGGAAAATAACATATTGAAGCCCTTAGTGGTAAAGAGGCATGATGTCTGCAAATCACTATCAGATGGCTCAGGAAAAAATACATGCATACATACATACAAATAAAGGAAGCAAGCAAATGATAAAACAAATAGAGGAAAATGTACACAATTATTGACTCTGGGTAAAGGGTAAACTGGGGTTATTTGTAGTATTTTTGTAACTTTCTGCAATTTTAATATATCAAAGTAAATATTTACCAAAGAAATGTAAATACATTCCTCAGAGAGGTCATATATAAATATTTACTCAGGTAATACTTTAATTATAAGTAATGTAGTAGCTGACCAAGGCCCAAAATGGGGCCCAGTTTAGGCCTTATGTGGGGGTGAAGACATATCAAGAACAAAAAAAAAAAAGGAAAATGAGGAGGAAGCAGAAGCCACTGAATTCAAACTTTACCTAGGTCACAGTTTTTTCTTGGACCTAGTGATTTTTTTGTAGGAAAAATTTAAGACACAAAGACATAAGTTAAAAAGTAAGAAAATATAAACACAGACAATCAAGCTACACAGAGAAATGGTCATACGATTTTCTCAATGTGTATATATATCATAAAATATAATATATTAGTACTTATAAAACCCTGAGATCATCCAACGTTTAGTACTGTGAGCTAAGCTTACGTGATTATCCTGAGGTAAGGAATTACTTGCCAGTGAACATTTGTTTTTGACTTCTCATTATTGTGTACTTAGTTGATTATTTTAGTGAATATCAGTTATTATCTTCAAAACAGGCCCTGATTTTATGGTCACCTTTGTTGGTGTTTGGAACATGACCTATATTGCTATTGATCACACTTGAAGTTTAGAGATTATTCTGTATATTGTTCTGTTAACAGGAACCCTGGCAATACAAGTCCTGTGTGAAGTTAATTGTGTGGGAGATTCACCCTACTTCTAGCAACATGCACTCCTTAAACAGTCTCACTTCTGATATCCAAGTGTCTATAGTAAAAATCAATCATAAAGTAAATCTTGAGCAGAACAAAGTATCATGATATTGGAAAGGGGTTCAGTCAGCTGACGTCCACAATAAGCAAAGGGTGCCAAAATGTCAGTCACCAAGACTCCTCTTCACAGCACAGTGAACCCCACAGGGAACCTCACAGATGAAAGAAGGATCTAACAGTAGCTAATCACAGGCTGCATAGACAGGCAATTTAACATAAACTATGGACAGAAGCAGGGCTTTGGGCTGGGGACATAGGAGGTATATGGCCTGTACCAGGAAAAGGATATGCCCTCTTTATATCGTATTCTGCCATGTTATTTTCCAAACATACCCACACAAAGCCCTATGCCCTGAAATGTAAAAAAAAAAATTATTTGGAACTCTCAGAAATGCTCTATGACATGGAACACAATAGTTTATGGAATTAGCCACATAGGGACATAGGGACACCTGGGTGGCTCAGTGGGTTAAAGCCTCTGCCTTCGGCTTTAACCCAGGACCTTCGGCAGGGTCCTGGGATCGAGCCCTGCATCGGGCTCTCTGCTCAGCGGAGAGCCTGCTTCCCCCTCTCTCTCTGCCTGCCTCTCTGCCTACTTGTGATCTTTCTCTGTCAAATAAATAAATAAATAATCTTAAAAAAAAAAGAAAGAAAGATAGAAATTAGCCACATAAATTGTGAAATCAAAGTCAAAGTTCTAGTTGTTCTGTACCAGTGTATAAAAGAAAGGTAGGGGTGGGGGTGGGGATGGGGAGCATATCTGTAAAGAAAGAAACTGAATAACAAAAAGTATTGTGTGAAACAGATAATTATGCCAAAAAATGGACAGAAGACATGAACAGACACTTCTCCAAAGAAGACATACGAATGGCTAACAGACACATGAAAAAATGTTCATCATCATTAGCCATCAGGCTAATTCAAATCAAAACCACATTGAGATACCGCCTTACACCAGTTATAATGGCCAAGATTAATAAGACAGGAAGCAAAAAACGTTGGAGAGGATGTGGAGAAAGGGGAAGCCTCTTACACTGTTGGTGGGAATGCAAGTTGGTGCAGCCACTTTGGAAAACAGTGTGGAAATTCCTCAAAAAATTAAAAATAGAGCTACCTGATGACCCTGCAATAGCACTACTGGGTATTTACCCCAGAGATACAGATGTGGTGAAATGAAGGGTCATATGTACCCCAATGTTCATAGCAGCAGTGTCCACAATAGCCAAACTGTGGAAAGGACCAAGATGCCCTTCAACAGGCGAATGGATAAAGATATGGTCCATATATACAATGGAGTTTTATGCCTCCATTAGAAAGGATGAATACCGAACTTTTGTATTAACATGGATGGGACTGGGAGAGATTATGTTGAATGGAAAAAGTCAAGCAGAGAGAGTCAATTATCACATGGTTTCACTTACTTGTGGAGCTTAAGAAACAACACAGAGGACATTGGGAGATGGAGAAGAGAAGTGAGTTGGGGGAAATCAGAGGGGAAGATGAACGATGAGAGACTGTGGACTCTGAGAAACAAACTGAGGGTTTTGGAGGAGAGTTAAGCGTAGGGGTTGGGTGACCCTGGTGGTGGGTATTAAGGAAGGCACGTATTGCATGGATTGCTGGGTGTGGTGCATAAACAATGAATCTCGGAACACTGAAAAAATAAGATCAAATTTAAAAAAAAAAGTATTGTGTATGCAGCCCTGAAGAGCCCCGTCTAAACCATGTCAGGGGCGCGAGGGTGGGTCAGTTGTTAAGTGTCTTCCTTTGGCTCAGGTCATGATCCCAGAGCCCTGGGATGGAGCCCCGCATCAGGCTCCTTGTTCAGCGGGAAGCCTGCTTCTCCCCCTCCCACTCCTCCTGCGCGTGTTCCCTCTCTTGCTGTCTCTTTCTCTGTCAAATAAATAAATAAAATCTTTAAAAAATTAAAATTAAAAAAATAAACCATGTCAGATCCTCCAAAAACTCCACTTCCAACCATTTTAGCCACCCTCTACATGGGTTTATGACTACATCTAGGAAATGAAAAGCAGATCAAAACATTGTCATTGCAGCCAATATTTGTAGCAGACTCTCCTTCCCTCCAGGGCATTACAGATTTGTGGTTGTGGGGCCAGGAAGGCTGAATCATAATTCAATGCAGATGTGTCATTATTTAACACTCTTGTGGATCTAAAAGCAGTTATGACCTGGGGGTCAAAGCTAGTGCCTTCCTGAGATTCCAAGCCACACAGGTGGACAACAAGTGTAGCTATGGGAAGCTCGCTGCAAAGGAAGCTTAGGAGGAACTAAAGAGATAAGGGTGAGTTGATGGAGATTAAATAGGCTGTCCTCATCAGAGAAAAAAAGGAAGGACAGAAGGAAGGAGGGTGCGGGGAAAGACAGGAAGGAAGGAAGGAGGGAAGGGAGGGAGGAGGGAAGAAAGGAAATTTGGGAACAATAAACAGCAATCAAGACTCAACTTGGAAAGTACTATTTGTCCAGAATAAAAAGATAAAAATTTGTTCCAGCAAGGTCCTGGGAATGGTGGGAATATAAAGATAAAAATTTGTTCCAGCAAGGTCCTGGGAACGGTGGCTGAAGCAGGAATTAAAATGGAGAGGTGGAGGAAGCAAAGTCTGGCTCCAAGAGACGTTTTCACTTAGAAGACGTCCTATTTAAAGCACCACTTGCCTAGGAGAGCAGAGAGGAACATTGTATGTTTCGTCATAACTGGTTCTCAGCAGCTACAACTGGTTAGGACTGTAAACTTGACCTCAGGGCATCGGACTGCAAAGTATTTCTTGACCCATGAACCACAGTTCCTGTTCAACCAGCATATAGGTCTGTGGACTTACTCTTTCCTATCCATGAGCTAGTTTTCAATCCTTGATTTGGAGCAGGTAACAACTCCTGACTTTTTCCCTTGGCAAAACCACTCAGTGAATTTCTTCTGTAATATATGTTCCAATGCCTGGTGAATCAAGAAATACTTGACTTTTTTTTTTTTTTTAACAGAACGTGAACAAGAAAGATAAGTGATGATGTGTAAATGAGCAAAAGGTGACTCTAGGCCCCAAAACTAGATGAAGTCTGGGAAGAACCCGCTCATGTTTCCAAGTCCCAAGTGTTGAGGCAGGGCAACTGAAGAACTTCGGAGAGATAAGAATGGTAAGGTAAGTGTGATCTTTGTCAATGTAGTTCTTGGGTCCTCGCCACCACACCTGGTCCTCCACCTCCATCCCAACAAATCATGTTGTAATGATTTCCTCATTACAACAACAAATTGTTGTTGTAACAACAATTTCCTTCTGGAGCTGTCTGTACAGCTCTTCTTTTGCAGCTCAGATCACTGCCGCTGCCAACGGCACCACCATATCTTGGCATCACTTCTAACAGACCCCTTCACAGTCACTATGGCAACTGCCACCTTCTCTTTTCTGATTGTCATAACCTCTAAAAACCTTTTGCGGCTCTGCCAAGTACATCTCCTGACCCCTGCTGGTGTTCCCACTATACAGGGAGACCAACATCCCCGTTTTGTCTGGGACCAAGGGGTTTCCAGGGATGTAGGACTCTCACTGCTCAAACAGGAAAGTCCCAGGCAAAGCAGACTCAATTGGCATCCCACACTACCAGTGGTCATGACTGCCAAGGCTGCTGACTTGTGTCTGAGAATTCAAGGTGGGAACAGTGGAATCAGGAGCATACTTCTGCCCTAAGAAAAACTACTGGGGGGGGGGCTTTTTCCTCCACCCTGAGGGCACTTTGCTGGGTCTGCTGGAGAAGTTCACACACCTCCATTTCCCTAGATGGAACTCTGCAACCCTAGGAAGCTGCCCTTCCTCTGTACAGTCCATCTCTCTCCATCCTGCTCTCCCCCCAGTGCCCTTATCTTTGGGAAGGACCTACCCTCACAACCAGAGTGATGTGGCCTGTACCAATAACTTACTGTCATTTTTTGTATGTGTACAGTGAGATACCATGTGGATTTCTCACTCTTTTTTTTTTTCACTTTAAGATGCTAATATGTTATGCTAAATGGTACAGAGTAGGGATACTTCCAGATAGGTATATTTGCAGATTAAAAAAAAAAAAAAACCTGAAATCTTTTGAAGAGAAATTTCTTAATCTCACCAAAACCTTTTTTTTAAATCAAAATGGGAATTAATTGGCCAGTTTTTATAAAAGCCACAGAGTCTCATTTCAAGTGCTTTAGAAAACAGAAAAAATCATATAAACTTAACCAAAAATATAATCCCAAATCCCACCACTCTAAAGATAAGCACTATTAATATTTTTATCAGATACATTAATATTGTATATGTCCTTCTATTCTATCTATGCTTATATATGCACTTAGATATAGAAGGCTTTAAATAAAAATGAAATTATATATAGGTTATATATAAATATTGTGCTTGCTATATTTCTTTTCATTAATATGTCATGAACATCTTTCCTTGTCAATAAATAATAATCTACATGATCATTTTTAATGGTTACAGAGATGCTCACTCTAGGTGTTCTTCAGCTGGAGTAAGGACTAAACAAATTTCCCAAGGAGAAACTGTTAAGAAAGTATTTTTCTTAGGGGCTATCTCCATTTCATTGTATTGTTGGCACCTCTTAAAAATCTGCCATAACTCCAATTCCCAAAAAAGTTTATAGAGTAGTCCATAAAAGTCCATAAAATATCTAAAAGTGTATCTTTATCAAACAGCAGCAAAAAAGGGGGGGATAGAAAACCCAGAAGTCTGTTCTAACAGACAATGACTCATGTAATGTAGACAGAAAACTGTTCCAGAAAACAAAAACTGAGAGGAGTAAGTAATTCACCTGCTCACCACTGACAGTATAGTCCCAAGAGGTGGAAAACAAATTGATAAAATCTAAATGAAGAAGCCAGCAGTCATGATGGGAGCAGAGGTAAAAATCATAGCAGAAAACAGAAGTTCAGTCCTTAAGATAAGAAAAAGACGGCAAATATGAAAGAATATTCCAGAACTTGAAGATTACAGTAGACAACAAAGAGGAGGAGTACTAAAAAGCAAAGCAAAGGGATAAGAAAGCAGTGCAAAGTAAAAATCAATACTTAGATGTTTTCTTAAATCAGAACAAACTTTTAATTATGACACAATTCATATTTAAAATTTTGGATGTGATATAATTCATATATATGTAATGGATATACATTATTATAAGTAATAACAAAATCAAACAGTATGGACCCACCACTCAGCCTAAAGAATCAAACATTACTAATATGGGTAATGTCTTTAATATATCCATCCCTGACACTTTCCTCCCTCCCCTTTGCTTGTCTTTAAGTTCAACCAAACACCTATGTTCTATAAGTATTTGGGGAACAGGTCCCACATATTTTTTAACTTTATGTAAATGATATCACAGTGTATGCGGTTTTTTTGTAAACATGAAAACTGCCCAAGCTGAGTCCATCTGTAGGACTTGGGATGTAGGTATGTCTGCCAGAGTAATGGGGCAGACAAAAGGGAAGTCTCCTGCTTGGAGGCTAAAATATCTCCTATTCAGAACCACAGTTGAGTACACAGTCATGAGCCAGAGTTTCTGGGCACGTCCAGTAAACTGGTAGCAAGGTCCAGCCCAAATCTCTTTGCAGAGGTCCTGAGAGACCTCTTACAGAACCATTCCTCCTACGAGAAGGAAATCCAGGCATGAACTGCAGGATCCAGAAACAAAAAAACCTGAATTATCAAAGAGAAGTGGGAATTCTAAATATATCCTGGGGCCTGTGAGGCAGACGTTGGGTGCAAGTTGAATTCCAATAGTACTGCAAAATAAAAGATTATTCTTTCTCTATATTCTGTAATACAGTAGAGCCCAGCCAACAGCTTTAACATACCGCCAACAGACTGTGACAAAAGAGAGAGAGAGCTATTCTTTCTGCCATTCCTTCTCACTCTGCCAAAGTCAACCATGGCCTCAGGAGGGCTCAAGATGCCCAGCAGAAGGACATGGGGAAGACAGTGGCACCAACAGAAACACAGAGAGCTTCCCTGGCACCCAGCAAAGTAAAGCAGCAGCATGCCTGGCTGTCAGCTCAATTCTCCTTTCAATATATGGGACTTCCTGTATCTGAGAAGCTACTGAGACCAGGGCATTGATGCTAATGTGCTTCCATATTTGTCTTCAGGCTGGTGAAATCTGAAGAAATGTCCAGTTATAACTGCATTAGCCCATAATCCAGGGTAGAAGTAAGGTACTGCATGGGGAATGCAGGGAGAATTCAGTTTACCTGGAACTTAGGACCTCTGGAAGTTATTGGAGGGTGTCTGGGAAGCAAGGTTTCTTTCAAGTTCTGAGACCCATGTTTTTACAAACATGCCCAGCCACTATGTTTTAGGAAGATTAATTTGTCAGCATATAAAAAGAGGTCATAAAATGGGGAGAGTGGAGATCAGAAGAGCGGTCGTAAGGTCACTAGAAGAGTCCAGATAAAATGAAGAAAGAGTAGTGGCAGTGGGACAGATTCTAGAGCGACCATTAAGCAGAATCGATGAGGACCGGGCATTACATCTAACACATCATTTAATGATGTTTGCAAAACACGATAAACGATACAACTCAAATATATATGAAACTTGCTGAAGTTTAATGCCTTTGAAAGTGAAACCACAATGACACCTAGAAAATACCTCACTGTGGAATGTCAGTGTTGTTGTAACTCTAACAGATAAATGCATTCTTCACATACATCCCATATCTTTCCCTTTTTATTTACGTAAAGGAAAAAAATGTCCTAGAAAGAGAGACAGGAACATGTCAGTTTTCCAGAGCTTCAGATTGCTAGCCTGGTTGTGTGAAGAGAAATCTGAAAATTACGCTGTGCTTTATTCTAGAGAATCTGAGAAGCCAGACTTCAAGTGTCATGTCTCCATCCAGACTGTGCATGTTGGGGATTTGAGTGAAATTTCTGGGGGGTCCCTGATCACATGCCTACCGGACACTGACTTCCGCAGTCAGAAGTGCTGTCCCACAGCGCTGCAGGGAAGGGGACTGCTTTATGTGCTGGCTGGGCACCTATGGCCCTGTGAGTGGGCTGTGAGTGGAGGTCATGCCTAGCACCTTCCTGACAAGAGAGCCATGAGCTCTATATTGAGATGGTGGTGTGCCCCGTTCACAGAAAACAGATTTATACATTGATTGAATGGTTCATTCTAAGCGATTCCAAAAGAGATGAAGGAGAAAGCGACCTCTCCAGGAACGACCCCATTCCAGCAACTCCTCTCCTGTTGGAAAACAACCACCAAATCTTAACCTAATGACGGGCGCCCACTTGCTGATCCAGCACCCCTCTATCCTGTGTCCCCGGATTGTCGTGTGTGAGTATAAAGAACATGTGGCAAGGTACAGGGTGGGGACAACTCTTTTAACTTACTCCTTTAACTTGTTTGAACTTCAATACATTTATACATCAGCCAAGAGGGGTTTTTTGTTTGTTTACTTTAGAAGAATAACCTGTGCTTCTTATAAAACAAGATGCAACAAAATAAAAATGTACAGAAAGTGAGAGTCCTTCCCCTTCGTGACCCACTCTTTTGCCATGCTCATCGTCTCTCTCTCTCCCACTCCCCCCCTCATCGTATGGTGCACACTAATCTGAAAATTGCTTGTTACTCAAAAATACCTTGGGACTATGCTTTTGTGTCAATATGGACAACTACACCTTGTTCTTCTAGGTCCCCACGTAACGCTCTATAGGATACACACACCATCATATATTTAACCATTCCCTGAGTAACAGGCGTTAGGTAGTCTCCAATGTTCATTTTTATAAACAATACTGTCATAAGTCTATCTCATAACGGTACACTTTTGTATACTTTCATAAGTCTTCCTGTAGGAGAAATTCTTAGAAGTCGAATGGCAAAACTCCTCCCTCTTATGCACAGAACTCCCACACTGGCCAAGTATCCGTCACACCAGCCTTCAAAGTCAGACCTCCATGGTCCTTCTCCCCCATTCACATCCACTTCCATTTTTCATCTACATGCTGCCCCTCACTGGTTTCACTGGAGGCAGGCCACTTTCTTTTGTGCTGAGGGGATCTGCCCAGGCAAAAAGAAGCAAGAATTCATGTCGTTAATATAAAACACACTTTAAAAATGACGGTCTGAGAAAGAGCCTACTGAGAAATGGTGGATAAGGAAGTGGGTACTCTGAGGTCATAAACTGAACTGAATGTCTTCTCGGAGTACCCAATAGTTCTTATTTTTGACTCCCCGTCTCAGTGCTGGATAGGAAGCATTTCTGAGTATTTTAGTAGATTCTCTTCCCTAACCAATAGCTCCTTCATTAGGCAGCTTGTGCCAGGAGAGGCAGACAGGCTGGTGCCAACAGTTGGTGATGCATGTTGCAAGGTTCCTTTATAAGCCCCATGTCATTTAGTCCCTGCAACCACCTGGGAAGGGTAGGGGCAATGACAGGGGCCCAGCAATGAGGAGGTGACTTGCCCGGCCAGTGAGTGAGGCTCAGTGTTCTGAGACAGGTCACCCTGACACCAAAGCCCAGGTTTCTTTCACTATTTGAGAAATCTGTTGTAGTCCTACTCCAGACCATTTCTTCTAGATAAGTGGTTAAACGATCTCCTTGTACAAATTCACCTCCTTCCTAGGATCAGAAAGAGAAAATCAGTTTCTGCTGGATTGGACTCATGGTCTGTTGTTTGCATTTATATCTTGAATTATTTTTGTCTTCCATCCTTAGATAAAATTTCAATAAGCAACAGAAAACCTTCAGTTGAAACTGGCCCATGGGAAAGTAGAGACTGAGTAAGATACAGCTTTGTCTCTAAAAGTCCTTTACTCCTTACAGCATGTGATAGAACATGAAGGCAGAACCCAAGTTCAACTGAGGACTGAGGGATGGGCAAAGCACCACCTATTCTTAGGAAAAAGAAATTCTCACAGATCATAGAGTTGAAGACTGACTAATCTTTGGTTACTTGACCTTGGAATAAAGCAAATGGAAAGAGGTTAAAATTTATTTTTTTTTAAAGATGGGTATTTCTAGAGAAATTCATGCCTTGCAAGCAATAAAAGCCTGTAATTACTTGGCCATTAAGGCAATCCACAAACTCTTAAATCCATAAGGTATAAAATGATCTTGTAATTCATACATGTCCCCCCACCAAGAGCTTTCTTTCCAAAGCTTTTTTATTTTTATTATTTGTTAAATTTATTATTATTTTTAATTCTAATATAATTAATGTACACTGTTATATTAGTTTCAGGTATACAATATACTGATTCACCAATTCTGTACATTACTCAGTTGTTCATCATGATAAGTGTACTGTTAATCCCCTTGATCTATTTCACCCAACCCCCCACCCAGGTGCCTCCCCTCTGGCAACCGCCGGTTTGTTCTCTGTGTTTGAGAGTCTGTTTTTATGTCTCTTTTTGCTTTGTTTGTTTTGTTTCCACATATGAGTGAAATTGTATGGTGTTCATCTTCTTCTGACTTGACTTATTTCCTGTAGCATTTACCCTCTAGATCCATCCATGTTACTGGAAATGGCAAGATTTTATTCTTTTTTATGGCTGAATAATACTCAGCTATTATTCAGATATTATTCATATATATATACATGGATACACACACACACTATATACATAGTGTGTGTGTATATGTGTGTATATATATATGTATGTATAAAACACTCCATATTTTCTGTACCCATTCATCTATCAGTGGACATTTGGATTCCTTCTATATTTTGGCTAATGTAAATAATGCTGCAATAAACATAGAGTGCATATACTTTTCAAAATAGTGTTTTATATTCTTTGAGTAAATAGCCAGTAGCAGAATTACTGGATTATGTGGTATTTCTATTTTTACTTTTTGAAGGAACCTCCAGACTGTTTTCTACAGTGGTTGTACCAGTTTGCATTCCCACTAACAATGCACAAGAGTTATTTTTTCTCCACACCTTCACCAACACTTACCGTTTCTTGTGTTTTTGATTTGGTTGTTCTGACAGGTGTGAGGTGATATTATGCTTTTGATTTGCATTTCTCTGATGATTAGTGATGTTGAGCATCTTTCCATGTGTCTGTTGGCCATCTGAATGTCTTCTTCAAAGTAATGTCTGTTCATGGTTCCTGCCTATTTTTTAATTGGTTTATTTGGCTTTTTGGTGTTGGGTTGTATAAGTTCTTTATATATTTTGGATAGTAACCACTTTGCAGATATATCATTTGCAAATCTCCCATTCAGTAGATTATCTTTTTGTTTTGTTGATGATTTCCTTTGCTGTGAAGAAGCTTTTATTTTCATGTAGTCCCAATAATTTATTTTTGCTTTTGTTTCCCTTGCCTTGGGAGACATATCTAGAAAAATGTTGCTACAGCTGATGTTAGAGACATTACTGCCTATGGTCTTTTCAAGGATTTTTATGGTTTCAGGTCTCACATGTAGGTCTTTAATCCATTTTGACTTTATTTTTTGTATGGTGTAAGAAAGTAGCTCAGTTTTATTCTTTTGCATATGAGCTGTCCAGTTTTCCCAGTACCATTTGTTGAAGAGACTGTCTTTTTCCCATTGCATATTTTTGCCTCCTTTGTCAAAGATTGATTGACAATCGAATCATAGGTATATTCCTGGGCTCTATTCTGTTCTGTTGATCTGCTTGTCTGTTTTCGTGCCAGTACCATATTGTTTTGATTACTACAGCTTTGTAGTATATCTTGAAATCTGTGATACCTCCAGTTTTGTTCTTTTTCAAGATTTCTTTGGTTATTTGGGGTCTTCTGTGATTCCATATAAACTTCAGGATTATTTGTGCTAGTTCTGTGAAAAATGCTGTTTGTATTTTGGTAGGAATTGCATTAAGTCTGTAGATGGCTTTGGGTAGTATGGACATTTTAATAGTATCTGTTCTTCCAAGACACAAGCAAGGAGTATCTTTCCATTTGCTTGTGTCATCTTTAATTTCTTTCATCAGTATTTTATTGTTTTTAGAGTACAAATCTTTCATCTTCTTGGTTAAGTTTATTTTTTTGGTGCAATTGTAACTGGGATTGTTTTCTTAATTTCTTTTTCTGCTACTTCATTATTAGTGTATGGAAATGCAACATATATCTATCTGTATATTGATTTTGTGTCCTATGACTTTACTGAATTCAGTTTTATCAGTTATAGTCAGTTTTGGTGGAGTTGTTAGGGTTTTCTATATATAGTATCCTGTCATCTGTAAATAGTGAAAGTTTTATGTCTTCCTTACCAATGCGGAAGCCTTTCTTTTTCTTGTCTGGTTGCTATGGCTAGAACTTCCAGTACTATGCTGAATGAAAGTGGTGAGAGAGGACATCCTTATCTTGTTCAGATCTTAGGAAGAAAGCTTCCAGTTTTTCATCATTGAGGATGATGTTAGCCATAGGCTTTTCATATATGGTTTTATTTTGTTAAGGTATGTTCCTTCTAAACCTACTTTGTTGAGGATTTTTATCATGAATGGATGTTGTACTTTGTCAAATGCTTTGTTTGCATCTATCAAAATGATCACATGGTTTTTATCCTTTCTCCTGTTGGTGTGATTTCTCAGAATGATTGATTTTCAAATACTGAGCCACATTTACATCCCAGGAATAAGTACTACTTGATCATGGTAAATGATTTTTTTAATGTACTTTTGGATTTGGTTTGCTAATTGTTGAGAATTTTTAGATCTATGTTCATCAGAAATATTGACCTGTAGTACTCCTTTTTTTGTACTGTTTTTATCTGGTTTGGTATTAGACTAATGGTGGCTTCATAGAATGAATTTGTAAGATTTCCTTCCTCTTCTATTTTTGAGAAGAGTAGGTATTAAGTCTTCTTCAAGTGTTTGGTAGAATTCAGAGCACCTGGATGTCTGAGTCAGTTAAGCATCTGCCTTTAGCTCAGGTCTTGATCTCAGGGTTCTGGGATTGAGCCCTACATCAGGCTCCCTGCTCAGCAGGGAGTCTGCTTCTCCCTCTCCCTATGTCCCTCCCCCCACTTTCACATGCTCTCTCTCTCTCAAATAAATAAAGTTAATCTTTAATAAATAAATAAATAAATAATATAAATATATAAATAAATGTGCAGTGGAATTCACCTGTGAAGCCATCTGGTCTTAGACTTTTGTTTGTAGGGAGTTTTTTAAAGATTTTATTTATTTATTTGACAGACAGAGATCACAAGTAGGTAGAGAGGCAAGCAGAGAGAGAGGAGGAAGCAGGCTCCCTGCTGAGCAGAGAGCCCGATGCGGGGCTCGATCCCAGGACCCTGGGATCATGACCTGAGCCGAAGGCAGAGGCTTTAACTCACTGAGCCACCCAGGCGCCCCTGTAGGGAGTTTTTTGATTACTGATTCAATTTCATTGTCAGTAATTGGTCTGCTCAATTATTCTGTTTTTTCCTGATTCAATTTTCAGAGGTTATATGTTTCTAGGAATTTATCCATTTTTCTTCTATATTGTCCAATTTGTTGGCATATAATTTTTCATAATATTCTCTTTGTATATTTCTGAGGTGTCAGTTGTATTTCTCCTCCTTTATTTCTGATTTTGTTTGCATCCTCTCTCTTTTCCCATTTTTTAAAAAATACTTTATTTATTTATTTTTTTTGAGAGAAAGAGAGAGAGTGCAGGGGGAGGAGAAGAGGGAACGAGAAAGAGAGAATCCCAAGCAGACTCTGCACTGAGCATAGAGCCCAACTCAGGGCTCAATCTCATGATTCTGAGGTCATGACCTGAGCCAAAATCAAGAGTCAGACACTTAACTGACTAAGCCACCCAGGTGTACTCTTTCTTTTTCTGAGTCTAGCTAAAAGCATATCAATTTTATTGCTGTTTTCAAAGAACCAGCTACTGGTTTCATTGATTTGTTCTTTGTTTTTTTAGTTTCTGTTTTGTTTATTTCTGCTCTAATCTTTATTATTTCATTCCTTCTACTGATTTGGGCTTTGTTTGTTCTTTTTGTACCCCCTTTAGGTGTAAGGTTAAGTTGTTATACACCAACAACAAATCATGCAACACTACATCAAAAACAATGACGTACTGTATGGTGACTAATGTAACAGAATAATAATAATAATAATAAAAGGTTGTTTATTTGAGATTTTTCTTGTTTCTTGAGGTAAGCCTGTATATTATAAATTTCCCTCTTAAAACAGCTTTTGCTGCATCCCAAAATTGGACAGTTGTGTTTTCATTTTTATTTGTCTCCATGTATTTTTTTAAAATTTCCCCTTTGATTCTTGCTTGGCCCATTCTTTGTTTAGTACCATATTATTTAACTTCCATGTATTTGGGTTCTTTTCTGATTCTTTTCTTGTGTTTGATTTCTAGTTTCACAGTGCTCTGGTCAGAAAAGAGGCATGGTGTGATTTTGGTCTTTTTGAATTTTTTGAGACTTGTTTTGTGGCCTAATATGTGATGTATTCTGGAGAATGTTCCATTTGCACTTGAAAAGAATGCATTCTCTGCTGTTTCAGGATGGAATGTTTTGAATGGAATGTTCTGATCTGTTAGATCCATCTATTTCAATGTGTTATTCAAAGCTACTCTTTCTTTATTGATATTCTGTTCGGAGGATCCATCCTTTGATGTAAGTAGGGTGTTAACGTCCCCTACTATTATTGTCATACTATCATTTACTTCCTTTATGTTTGTTAGTAGGTATTTTATGTATCTGGATGCTCCCATGTTGGGTATAGAATTTTTTACAGTTGTTATATCTTCTTATGGATTGTTCCCTTTGGATTGTGTAGTATCCTTCTTTGTTTCTTGTTATAGTCTTTGTTTTAAAGTCTATTTTATCTAATATAAGTATTGCTACCCTTCACTTTTAATCTTCATGTGTCTTCAGTTCTGAAATAAGTATCTTAGTCAGGAAATAGATGGGCCTTGCTTTTTTATCCATTCCATTAACCTGTGGCTTTTGATCAGAGTGTTTAGTTCATTTACATACAAAATAATTATTGATAGGTACATACTTATTGCTATTTTGTTACTTGTTTTACTGCTGATTTTGTTTTGCTGGATTTCTTTGGCGATATACATAGATTCCTTTACTTTATTTTTTGGCATATCTATTACCGCTTTTTTTTATTTGTGGTTACCATTAGGTTTATATATAATATCTTGTGCAAAAACAATCTATATTAAGTTGATGGTCTCTTAAGTTTGAATTGATACTCTTTTTTTAAAGATTTAATTTTTAAGTAATCTCTACATCCAACATGGGGCTTGAACTCACAACCCTGAGACCAAGAGTCATATGTTCTACCAACTGAGCCAGGTAGGCACCTGTGAATCCACTCTAAAAACACTAAATGTTTACTCCTCTCCTCCCACATTTTAGGTATATTGTGTCATACTTTATATCCTTATATTTTGTGACTCCCTTGACTGACTTTTATAGATATACTTAATTTAATTTAAGTTTTTTTCAATAAGTAAATTGGCTATGGAAAACAACATGGGGCTTGATCTCATGACCCTTGGATCAAGACCTGAGCTGAGATCAAGAGTCAGAAGCTTAACTGACTAGGCCACCCAGGTGTCCCTGGATATACTTTTTACCACTTTTGTGGTTCCTAGTTTTCTTACTCCTGCTTATGGCCTTTCCATTCAAAGAGTCGCCTTTAACATTTCCTATAAGGCAGATTTCGTTGTGATGAATTCCTTTAAATATGATTGTCTAGAAAACTCTATCTCTCCTTCTATTTTGAACAATAGCCTTGCTCAATAGAATATTCTTGATTGCAGGTTTTTTTTGTTTGTTTGTTTTGGTTTGGTTTTGGTTTGTTTTTTTTTTTTCCTTTCAGCACTTTGAATATATCATGCCACTTTCTTCTGGCCTGCAAAGTTTCTGCTGAAAAATCAGCTGATAGCCTTATGAGGTTTCCCTTGTATATAACTATTTTCTTTTCTCTTGCTACTTTTAAAATTCTCTCCTTATCTCTATATTTCAGTTACTATGTGTCTTGGTGTGGACCTCTTTGGGTTAATTTTGTTGGGGTCTCCCTACATCTCCTTGATCTAGATTTCTGTTTCATTTCCCAGATTAGGGAAGTTTTCAGCTATTATTTTCTTAAATAAATTTTCTGCTCCCTCTTCTCTCTTCTCCTTCTGGGATTCTTTTTTTTTTTTTTTTTTAAGATTTTATGTATTTATTTGACAGAAATCACAAGTAGATGGAGAGGCAGGCAGAGAGAGAGAGGGAAGCAGGCTCCCTGCTGAGCAGAGAGCCCGATGCGGGACTCGATCCCAGGACCCCGAGACCATGACCCGAGCCGAAGGCAGCGGCCCAACCCACTGAGCCACCCAGGCGCCCCTCCTTCTGGGATTCTTATAATATGAATGTTGTTATGTGTGATGGTGTCACTGTGTTCCTTTAACCTATTCTCATTTTTTATTAATTGTTTTTCTTTCTCAGGTTCAGCTTGAGTGCTTTCCATTACCTTGTCCTCTAGGGCACTGATCCATTCTTCTGTTTCCTCTAGTCTACTATTTATTCCATCTGATGCATCTTTAATGTCAGTTATTGAGTTCTTCATCTTTGGTTGGTTCTTTTTTATGCTTTCTATCTTTTTATAGAGGTTCTCATTGAGATCCTTCACTCTTTTCTCATGTCCAGTGACTATCTTTTTAAAAAAGATTTAATTTATTAAAGAGATTAAGAATGAATGATGGCCAGGGAGAGGGGAGAGAGAGAGGGAGAAAGGTGAAGCAGACTCCCTGTTGAGCAGGAAGCCCAGTGCAGGGCTCAATGCCAGGACCCAGAGATCATGACCTGAGCTGAAGTCAGACACTTGACCAACTGAGCACCTAGGCATCCCTCCAGTGAGTATTTTTATGACCATTACTTTAAATTCTCTATCAGGCATATTACTTATCTCTGTTCCATTTGGCTCTCTTGTTGAGATTTTGTTCTGCTCTTTTATTTGAGATATATTCCTCTGTTGTCTCATTTTGTCTGTCTGTCTCTGTTTCTCTGTGTTAGGAAAGTCAGCTTTCTCCTGCTTTTGCAAGTAGTGGCCTTATGAAGAAGAGGTCATGTGGTGCCCCACAATGCAATGTCCCTTGTTCACCAGAACCTGGTGCTTCAGAGGTATCTTCTATGTATGTGCACCTTGCTGCTGTGGCTGAGCTACTTTTTCCTTCTGTCCAGTCATCTTCAGTGACTCTCTTCACCTGTTGTGGGCAGGATTTGGTCCTTGTTTGGTTAATGGGCCAGTCCGGGGCATTCTTAGCTTGACTTGGGTGAGACCAGGCATTTGCCAGGGCTGTGGTGGCATTGAACTGTAGGGTGCTCTGCCTGTATTATCCCTTTGGGGGGCTTTCACTGGTGGGTGTGGCCCACAATTAGACCACCTGTCTTCCCCCAGCCCACTGCTGGGTCTACAGTCAAACTGGTGTGTGTGGTTATCTTCCCCTTTCTCTGGGGCAGGAGTCACTTTGGAGTGGCACTGGCCCCTACCGGGACTGCTCACACTTGTGGCACCCCTCCAAAGTCCTTTTTAGATATGGCCACATTTGTCAATGGACAAAGGGTGCCCTCCAGAAAAGACACCATTGGTAACCAGATGAGCTTGCTCAAGAAAATAAAATCTTGTAATTCCTGCCCATTAAGATACGCATGCTATGGAACAGAGGCCATTGTGTAATGTTTCCTATGCTGCCTTATTCTAAATGAGTTTAAATTGTTTTTATTATAGTTATTCTTTCCTTCTCTACCATTCTGTGTTGGGGTATTGGGATGATCAAACATCTATTAGCAGCAATTCATCTAACCATACAGAGCTATACCCAGATCTGAGAGAACTGAACACCATGAGGGGTCTTTGTGTCAAAATTAGATCAAGCAACTTGATAATGCTTTGGATGATCTCCTTCAAGTAGAGAGGCAGAGCTGGACAACAGGAACCAAAAGCACCCCATGCATAGCATAAATTCATATCCAGCCTCATAGCATGAAATGGGAGCTGAGGCAGGGCTTACCCACAGGGAAAGGAGTTGTTGTAAACTACATGTGTTTGTTGGAGGAGGGAGAAAATGCTATGTGGAAAAGAGCTGACAAAATTCTGCATTGGCTGAATGACTGAATCCTATCACTATAGGACAGTGGCCCTGAACTTACTATTGCACTCCTAGTTCTTGATTTCAGGTCCTGAAACTAGTGGAAGGCAGCTGCAGAAATTCATGAACAGGATAGACTTAGGACAGAGCAAAGGAGAGAAGAGAACTCTACTCAAGATAAATGTTCAAATAAAATTTTTAGGGCATGTAATGAGAATGAGTAGAAATAACCAGCCAATGAACTCTAACTGATATTCTGCTATCAAAATTACTTTAAAATAAGTGCATATCATAAATTCAAGAAAATAAGTGAAGCAATAATATACTTTTTAAAAAATAAGAAAATGTAAGAAAAGGGCAACTTAAATTCAAAACTAATGGGCATGGAAAAGAACCAATTGGAAATAGTCCTAGAAATAGAAACATGGTGAACTGGATATACAGGCAGTCCTCACTTTGCACAGTGTAGTGTTAACCCAACTTACACACATCAGAACTGTGTCCTCACTTGCATTCTTCTGTGATCATTGAGGACACAGTTAGATATGCACAAATTTCTTAACATGATACCTACCATGCAAGGCAATGATGGCTTGGATCCTAGGCTGAACAAAGTAAAAGGAAGAATTTATGAATATTGGAAGCTAGTGCAAAAATTTACTGATAGTATAATACAGACAAGTAAAGATACTAAAACATGAATGGAAAACTAAGAGACATAGGGACTAGTTTAGAGCACTCTAAACATGTTTTTTTTAGGCTCTAGAAGAATAGAATGGAATAGAAAGAATTTTAAAGGGTCAATAATGAAGAAAAATGTTCATTTTCAGATTTTTTTTTTAAAAAGTGTATATTAAGGGACACTTGGGTGGCACAGTTGGTTGAGCGACTGACTCTTGGTTTCTGCTCAGGTCGTGATCTCAGACTCATGAGATCAAGCCCTGAGTCAGGTTCTGGGCTCAGTGTGAGTCGGCTTCAGATTCTCTCTCTCTCTCTCTGACCTTACTGCTTGTGCGCTCGCTCTCTCGCTCTCTCTCTCTCTCTCTCTGTCTAAAAGAAATAAATCAATGTGTTTTTTTAAAGTGCATATTAACTGGGACACCTGGGTGGCTCAGTTGGTTGAGCATTCGACTCTTGATATCTGAGTAGGTCATGATCTTGGGGTTGTGAGATAGAGTCCTGAGTCTAGCTCTATGCTTAGCAGGGAGTCTGTTTGGAATTCTCTCTGTCCCTATCCTTCTGCCCCTACTCCCTGTGTGCTCTCTTGCTCTCTCTCTATCTCTCAAATAAGTAGATCTTTTTTTTTTTTTTTAAGTTCGTACTAAGTGATGAGAGAGAAGGGCTGGGGAGAATCTTAATAAACAAATAAAGCCTTTGAGAGAGACTCCAGGGGGCCCCAGCAGAGAGACAGTGTTCTGTCAAGTTCAGGGACACAAGACACAGATACGTGACTTACATATGAGAAAGCAGCCTGTGGCAGTGGAGTAAATTTGTGTCTGGGAAGTAATGGACCCACCATCAACCATAAAACTGACTTCATGAATGCTAGGGGCTGGGTGGGAATCTGGAAGAGCTACGTCAATGGAGAAACATTCAAAGGGATCTTGAAGGGAAGCAAGAAGAACCTATAAAAGTGCCCATGAGAGAAAGATCTGCGTTTAAATGTCTGCCAGGTTCAGAATGCCCAAAGCATTCTTACAATAGTACTGGCCAAGAAAGACCTTTCTGATCCCCATGACCTGTCCTCCCTCCCCTTGCTTCCACACAAATGGGGTTAGTGGAACAGCTAGGGGATAGAGGAGGAAGAAAGAGAGAAGAAACTCCCATCTCTCCTAGACAGTATGTTCTTGTCTGCAGTAGGCCCTAGCTGGGAGAAGAGAAAAAACTTAAATACCACACTGAGGCTGAATTTACAACTTAAAGTGACCATAACATTTTATTATCTATAACTATTAATTGTCCAAGTTTTCATTCAGGAGTAGGGAAGGATTACACCTAGATTTAGAGAAACAAAAATAAAATTGCTTTTGTATTATGCCCTGGTTCATACACTGGTGACAGCAATTTCAAATACTGCTCCAAATTGGAGCCCCAAATCGAAAATAAACCTACTGGTCCTGCCTAGTACCCACAAGCCCTCCATGTAGCAAGGAGCCCACTCAAACTACATGAGAAGATCTCTTTTCTTCTTGATGTTCTGGCTTCCCAAAAAGGGGAGAAAAATCCTTCCCTCCCATGATCCAAGTCTCCCTTTCTACTCCACGATGATCAATGGTGGGGGAATAAAAATATTTCCTTAAGGGGAAAATTGTTTCCTCCTCCCCATAAAGAGTATAAGCTAACTTACAACTCAGACAAGAAATGATAATAAGATACAGCGAATTTCCCAAAGTTGGTAGTCTTGATATTCCGTGTAGGATCCCCTTTATTCAGTGTAGGGTGAGCTCTCCAGGACAGCCAGGTCCTTACTTTGGTCTTTCCTCCAGTGTGAGGCAAAGAGACAATCAGGCTGTGTGCCTTGTCTTCACATGGTCTGGTCTCAGGTCCTAATCAGGTTTAAGCTCCTATCAGTTTAGACAAGAAGAAATACACATCTTCTAAGAGGTCATTTTCAGGCATAGAGCATTAAAATTCAAGCTTTAAGGGAAAAAACATGTCTGTAGTGGCATTGTTTTAAAGATGGACTCAAATTATATTCCTAAATACAACATTTGACATCTTAATCTAGAGTATTACCACTTAGGTCATTGTATAAATAAAGGAGTCCATTCAAAAGCCTTCCCGAAACATCTAACCCAAACAAAGTAAATGAAAATTTTCACTTCTGAAAACAAATAATGGTAGCATCTTTCAAATGACATTTCACTGTCCTACAAAAACCATTGGCCCCACCAGGTACCTCATTATATCCATGTTCTCAGCATCAGTAGCATTAATGGGCATACAAATAGAGGTGGAAAAAATCTATCATCTTATAGCAGGCACCCAAAGGTACTTGATTCACTGCTGTGTGACAGGGTCACATTGGATAGAAATAGATTAAACCACCCACATTTTCTTTTTCAAGTACATTTTGCCTTCTAAGATTTTGACACAAACTTTGTTTTTAATACTTATGACTCACTTTTCAGGAGTGGAAATTCTGAATCCATTTCTCAGGATGATTTGTCTCTCGAAGGCAATATTCTTCTCTGCCATCTGACTATAACCACCACAGATGATGGAGGACTGTAACATAACATATGGCTCAAGTGGTTCTCATGTTATAAAATTGTTCTTTACACTTCAGTGCAGGCTGCGTGGTATGCCAATGGTTTACCACCACCTGAGTCCAGTGCTGTGCGTAGCAACACACTGATATGTCTGATCCGTGCACTGACTTCTCCCTAGTGCTGGCTGCCCCTTCGTCTCATTTCTCTACTTTACATCTCTCTCTCCTGTCATCTGTCATTTATCCTGGGTTCCTCCCAAACTTTTCAACTTTTGGCCAAAATAATAATAAATAGATGTCATGAGAAAGTATTTCAAGTTCATATAAGTGAAAGTTGCCGTTGAGAGACTTTTGCCAAGTCACAGTGATCACCAGACCTGTTCGAGAATCTAAAGAAGAAAGAGAAAAACAGTGCCCATAAAGAACTATCAAGTATCCAATAATGTACATGGTTTCTCCAGTTGTTCCTTATAAATTCCCATTTCCTGGACCCACTGCTGCATATGTCTCCTTGTTTCCCCAGACCTCTGCTGTTCAGCAATAGGACTTTTGGTTCTTTTTAGTTCCCACTGTAAGTTGGATTAATTGCAATATTTCTCCAGGTCATCAGTTAGCTTCTCTGCTTCACTTGGAAAGTAGACATTCTCTGTTTGCTCCTCCAGATGCCTTCTCCACCCTTCTCTATTTACACTCAGGAATCTTGACCTCATCATCCACTTGGCCTCATGATACCCTGGCTTCTTGCTGAGTTCAGCCATTGGTGGGGGAGGGGGCTGACATGAGTTGAAAGGTTAGGAGGAGGGAGAGTCCAAGACATTCATACTTCAGCTGCAGAGCTAAAGGTGATGATTCTTAAACTTTGGAGTTCCTCACGTGTGCATGTTCCTGCCAGACTTCTGGAAGGAGTCCTCATGATGTGTTTACATGTAATGTATTTTCATCAAATTAGAAAGAGCAAGATACTTTAGTCACAATTGAATATAACCATTGTCTCTTTCCATCCTGAATTCCCTTCCATCATGCTATCCTTTTATCAGGTGTCATTGGAGTGGCTCTGGTTATTTTTAGCATCCAGGTAAGGAGACACTGAGATGGAGACTCGTTTTATTGGGTTTAGTGGAATTTAATTATGGTGGTTCATAGTCTCTTCCCTGTATAGTTAGGTTATTGTTCATAAGGCTTCACAGGCTAAAAAGTGGCAGAGTTACATCTGATTCTAATACTAGGGATCTATATTGCCTTTCCCATGTCTGGTGATCATTAATGAGCCTTTGATTCCTCAGCCTCTTGCCAACATTTGACATTCTTTTCCCATCTCCCTTCAGACTCCAGCACGCTTTTGTGGTCTTGTTACTGGGTCTTATCTCCCACTACTGTCTACCTGTACTCTTCACTCTACCAAGCTAGAATTCTTGCCTTTGCTGAAGCTTGCTCGCATTGCCCATGCCTTCCCTTGGCTTGAAATAATTTTCCTCAATCACAATCACTTAGGTTCTTATTAACTTCTTGCTAGCTTAAAGATGGCATAAAATTCAAAATGCAATATCACAGCAAGAATGGTTATTACACATCATCAATCCAAGGAGTACTTGGAATTAGCCATGATACAAAAAAATTTGAAATGTCCTGAAATCTTACAAATCCTACATAAAATAAAGCTGCTTTCCTCAATTTGACAGTTCATAAATTTTAAATGTTGTTATCAAAAATATGTTTTATATTATCATGGAAAATATGTGATTTTCCAGGATTTTGTGATGTTTATGGTACTTACCAGATTATAAAAGTTTGTAATTTGTGATTTCTTTTAAAGAAATAAAGGCTGTTTTGTTTTCTTTTCCCTAATAAGGTACTGCAAATTATGTAAGTGTTAGATCCCCGGAAGTCTATACACACCATTCCAGGCTCACAGCTCCTCAGGGCAGTCATTTCCTACAGCTACAAGTGTAATTATTTCCAGGAACCACTTTTTGTCTTTGCCTCTTCTAACCCAGGGTGGTAAAGCCTACCTGATAATCACAGGTGGTTTAATCTCCCCCCCTTGCTTTCCCTTAACTCTAATCACACTTTTTGTATAGGTCCTTCATGAAAATTCCCTTAGTGATCCCATCAGAATGTGCTATCTCCTGCTGTGATCCTGATTGATACAACTTGTAAAAAGCAAAATAATGTGATGCATTTTAAGGAAAATTTTCTGGAGCTATTATAGGCCTATCTTGATCCATATTTATCTCCAACCAACATGGTATATAGGGCAGGAGTTCTCAAACTTTTGGACTTAGACCCCATTTATACCCTGAAAAATTATTGAGAACTCCAAAGAGTTGGCTTTTATTAATATTGGAATTACATATATACACACATATACACACACACATACATACACATATATACACACACACAGATAAAATTTTTAGAAATTTATTTTATTTTAAAATAAAAACAATAAGCCTAATATATGTTAATATAAATGATATATTGTTATGAAAAAGAACTATTTTCAAGATAATTAGTGAGAATAATGATATCATTTTACATTTTAGCAAATCCTTTTATGCCTAACATAACAAAGGGCAATCAGATTCTCATACCGGTCTTGGAATTCCATCTCTTGCAATATCATGTCATGTTAACTCTTGGGAGACTCCACCGTATACCTTTGAAAGAACAAAAGCAAAAAAGGCAAATAATATCTTAGTATCACTAAGATAATCTTTACCTCGTAGGCCCCCTGAAAAGGACTTGGGAACAACACTTTGAGAATCAATCACTGGTGTAGAGAAGAGACTGATTTGAGAGTCAAGATCCTTACATTTTGGTCCTAATTCTGCCATCTCCCAGCAATGTGGTCTGCAATAAATTATTTAACTTTTTAAAAACATAGTTTCCACATATACTAAGTGAAGCATGCAAGCAGAACTTAAAATATTAGTAATACTAAAATTCTTTAATTCTTTAACATAATTAAATGTTTACCTAAGAAGTATTAACTGTCTTTGAGTCACTTTGGAAGTTACCTAATGAGATGTCAGTATGGTTCATCCAAATGTTAATGGAAGTCAAATACCATAGTGTTGAGCTTCATTTCTGAAGCAGCATCAGAAAAATAAAGAAAGAAAACATATCTAATTATGATTTATTTTGTTGAGAAATGCATATTGGAACTCTCAATCTCAACATTGCCAATCAATCATTAAAGATACAATGTGGTTATGATGAAACATAAAACTGCCTTAGAAAATTACAATAATGATTCCCATGAGTTAGGAACTTAAAGAATTAAGTGGCAAATATGTGGCCAACCTCAAAGATACTTGGCATAAATGTTGTGACTCCCCGCCATATTGTTTAATAATTATTTGTGGGCAAAACAATATTATTAAATTCTGAGGGTAGAAGTGCTCCTATTTTAAGAACTGAAGTTTAGGAAAAACAGTATCCTCTGCTGCTAACTGGCTGGGTTGGACAAAGGGCAGAGATGGCTTTTGTAACTCTCCCCACCCTTCCTGGGATGTGTCCAGCCCATTGAGCAGCCTTGTTATGGAACATCCAGTTAAACTGGATCTCGGGGTGGAGCTGAAGTTGTACTGCATCAGTGTGAGAGCAATGTGCACCAATAACACAATCCCTGCTTCTCCTTAATTTTTCCTGGGGTTTGATCTCACATCTGGACCCACAGAAAATGGCCACTGGCATATGGGAAGAGTGATGATGGTAGAGACCATGGGTAAGGGGGAAAGAAAAAATGGATCCATTGAGGAAGTCAGTTATTGTTAGGTAGGTAGGGCAACATCGATACAATAGACATCTGTTCCATTGAGAAAAGACTTTTGTTTAACATATGGAGTTTTCAGTGTAAGTCATGCTCTTTGGGTATATCATAAAGTGATCTAACCTGTTGATAGTAAGATGGAGTATTGGAATCCTCGCCCTTAAGACCAGTGGAAACTGGTAATTGAATTTGGTTTTTCTTTGTGGTTTCTCCAAATGCACAGTGATCATGAACATTTTGAGTCATAGCTTAAGTGCTGTAAGTTGAGCTAGCTCTGAACTGAAAATTGAATTTTGTGGCTAGCCTGACATCAGCTGTTCAGCATTCAAAAAACTTTTATTGAGCATCTACATATGCAGGCAATGCAGGTTCAACAGTTAGTAAATAGTCATGGTCTTTGCCCAACAGACCTTAACACCTACTCTTTCTCCAGTTAGCAATATCATCGTTCCAGAAATTAGGAGATTATCCGTTCCCAAAGGGCAATTGACTAAGCTGGAAGGAACAATCCACCTCAACCCCTCAAGTTATCGATTTTAAAATAGGGGTTCAACTGTATTATTCTCTCTCTCTCTCTCTCTCTCTCTCTCTCTCTCTCCTTCTCTCTCTCTCTCACACACACACACACATTTTATGATTTTGATGTCACATTTTATCTTTTTATCTTGTGTATCCTTAACTAATTATTGTAATTATAGTTATTTTTACTACTTTTGTCTTTTGTCCTTTATACTAGTTTTACAAGTGATCAATCCGCTAACTTTACTATATATTTACCTTCCCAGTGATATTTATCTTTCCATATTTGTTTATATTACTATTTAGCACCCTTTCTTTTCAAATTAGAAAAGTCCCTTTACATTTTTTTGTAAGGCCAGTTTAGTGGTGATGAATTCCTTTAGACCTTTCTTGCTTGGAAAATTCTTTATCTATCCTTTACTTCTGAATGATAACTTTGCTACCATTCTTGGTTGGAAGTTTTTTTTCTTTCAATATTTTGAAAATAGCATGCCACTCTCTTCTGGTATGTAAAGTTTCTGTTGAAAATATCTGTTGATGGTCTTATCAGGTTCCCTTGCATGTAACAGGTTGTTTTTCTTTTGCTGCTTTTAATATTCTCTGCTTGTTTTTGACTTTGGCATTTTAATTATAACGTATCTTGGTATAGGTTTCCTTGGGTTTCTCTATTTACAACTCTCTGGGCTCCTGTATGTGGATATCTTTTTCCTTCCCCAAGTTAAGAAGACTTTCAGTCATTATTTATTCAAATAAGATTTCTGCTACTTTCTGTCATTCTTCTTCTTATCTGAATGATAGTCTGTTTGATATGTCCCTTAGGTCCCTTAAGCTATCCTAACTTTTTTCATTCTTTTTTCTTTTTATTGCTCTGATTGGGTGAGTTTCACTGCTATATCTTTGAGTTGACTGATCCTTTCTTCTGCTTCATCTAGTCTGCTATTGAACTTCTCTAGTATATTTTTCAGTTTAGTTTAAAATTCTTTAGCTCTGTGACTTCTATTTGATACTTTCTCTTTTTTTTCTTCTTTTTTAAAGATTTTATTTATTTATTTATTTATTTGAGAGGGAGAGGGAGCACAAGCAGGGGGAGGGGTAAAGAGAGAGGGAGAAGCAGACTGCCTACTGAGCAGGGAGCCCAATGCAGGACTTGATCCCAGGACCCTGGGATCATGACCTGAGCCAAAGGCAGATGCTTAACTGACTGAGTCATCCAGGCACCCCATTTGATACTTCTTATGTTTCCCATCTCTTTGCTATAGTTTGTACTGCATTCTTCCAGTGGTGAACATCTTTATTACCATAACTTTGAACTCTTTATCAAGTAAATTACTCACCTCCATTTCATTAAGTTTTTTTCCTGAAGTTTTCTCTTCATTTAGAATATACTCCTGTTTCCTCATTTTGCTTGACTTTATGTGTTTCTATACAGGAAATGAAACAACTATGTCTCCTAGTCTTAGAAGGAGTGCAGTCATTTAAGAGATGAACCCTGTGTTTCAACCCTGCTCTAGTTCTTTGTTGTCTTTCAAAACTTTGTGCTTGTCCAAGCAGCCTATTATACTTCTAATAGATCCCATAGCTGTGGGTGTGCTAAGACCTGTCACTGTCCCAAAGGACCTCTGTGCCTAGATCAGGCTGACCGGAAGCCAGACCCTCAGACATCAAATTTTAAAATATACAAATAGATACAGTCCTGTGGAACTGCAAGCAAAGCACTCCTGGCCACCAGAACCAAGCAATCAGAAGGGGCCCCTAGATGGCAACCACAAAATTCAGAGAACCAGAAATGTGTCAAAGTTCCCATCTGGGAGGTGCTGGTACTCTAGACCATGGCAAAAAGAGCACAAAGATGATGCTCACCAATCTCCATCCCGATGTTTTCCAGCAGGCTCCTAGATGTGTGTGTGTGAAATTAGATACCTTCACTCAGGTTGGTGTTTTAATATAAGCAGGTGAGCCTCTTTCACTTTAACTCTGGGTGCAGTCAGCTCCCTCTGAGCTTCACCCTAAGGCAGATGAGATCAGGAACAAGGTAATGATGCCTATTCTCAGCACTTTCATCCAGCATAGTATTGGAAGTCCTAGCCACAGCAATTAAGCAAGAAAAAGAAATAGAAGGCATCCTTACTGGAAAGTAAGAAGTAAAACTGGCACTATTTGCAGATGACATGGTATTATACATAGTAAACCCTAAAAACGTGTTAGAAAAAGAGATGAATTCAGGAAAGTTATAGGACACAAAGTCAATACACAAATATCTGTTGTTTCTATACACTAATAAAGAACTATCAGAAAGAGAAATTAAGAAAGCAATCCCATTTACAATTGCATCAAAAAGAATAAAATAACTACAAATCAATTTAACCAAGGAAGTGAAGACCAATATATTGAAAAATATAAGACATTAATGAAAGAAATTGAAGACTACACAAATAAGTAAAAATATATTGCATGCTCATGGATTGGAAGAATTAATATTATTGAAATGTCCGTACTACTCAAAGCTATCTACAGATTCAGTGCAATCCCTATCAAAATTCCAGTGTCATTTTTCACAGAAATAGAAAAAACAATCTTAAAATTTGTATGGAACCATAAAAGATCCTGAATAGCCCAAGAAGTCTGGAGAAAGAACAAAGCTGGAGGCATTTCACTCCCTGATTTCAAACGTTATTACAAAGATTTAGTAATTAAAACAGTATGGTATTGGCATAATAATAGACATGCAGCTCAATGAAACAGAGACTTAGATTAATGTAACAATAGAAAGCTCAGAAATAAACCCACGCATCTATAGCTTATTTATGACATGCAAAGGAATGAAACAGGACCACTATCTTATACCATTCACAAAAATTAACTCAAAATAGATTAAAGACTTGAACATAAGACATGAAGCCATAAAGCTTCTTAGAAGAAAAGATAGGCAGTAAGCTCTTTGGCATAGGACTCAGTGATGATTTTTTTAATCTGACACCAAATGAAAAGGCAACAAAAGCAAAAATAAACAAGTGGGACTACATCAAACTAAAAAGCTTTTGCACAATGAAGTAAAACATCAACAAAATGAAAAGGCAAACTACTGAATGGAAGAAGATATTTGTAAAGTATATATATCTGATAAAGGATTAGTATTCATATATATAAAGAATGCCTACAACTCAGTTGCAAAAAAAAAAAAAAACCCTGATTAAAAGTGGGGAGATCTGAACAGACATTTTTTCAGAAAAGACGTACAGACAGTGAGCTCATACATGAAAAGTTGCTCTACATCATTAATCATCAGGGAAATGCAAATCAAACGACAAGGAGATATTATCTCACACCTATTAGAATGGCTATTATCAAAAACACTAGAAATAACAAATGTTGATGAGACTGTGGAGAAAAGGAGCTCTTATGTACTCTTGGTGAGAATGTAAATTGGTACAGCCACTATGGAAAATAGTGCGGAGCTTCCTCAAAAAATTAAAACAGAACTACCATCTGATCTAATAATTCCACCTCTGGGTCCTCATCCAAATAAAATGAAAACACTAAATCAAAAAGATATAGACGCCCCCCCATTTTTACTGCAACATTATTTATAATAGCCAAGATATGGAAACAACCTGAGTATCCATTGACGAATGAATGGATAAAGTGTGGTGTATATATAGGGGCGCCTGACTGGTTCAGTCAAAAGAGCATGCAACACTTGATCTCAGGGTCATGAATTTGAGCCCCATGCTGGGTATAGAGAGAAATAAATAAATAAACAAATAAGTACTGTGTTATATATATATATATATATATATATATATATATATTTCAATGTGTTGCAAATGGCAAGATTTCATTATTTTTTGTGGTTGAATAGCATTCTAATATATATATACAAAGATATAGATATATATTTGTGGTTGAATAACATTCCTATATATATATCTAATATATATCAAAGAAATATATATCTCTTTGATATATAGATATATATACACATAGATAGCTTTGATATATATATCTCTTTGATTTATATATAGGTATCTTTTATATATATATATATTTTTATATATTTAGATATATGTATATCTAATATATATATTAGAATGTTATTCAACCACAAATAGGGACTGAAATCTTGTCATTTGTAATGCATTGATGGACCTGAGATTTTGCAAATCCAACAAGCTTCCAGGTAGAGTTGATGCTTCTGGTCTGAGGACCATACTCTCTCCCTTTCTAGACCATACACTGGGCATCCTGCTCAAAGGATTGCATAGCACAAGCTTTGTCCTTGCGTCCATCTTCCTGACTATAGCCCACATTACTGGTATGCATACCACCAGGACTGAGGTCCACTCCAAGGATTGGCTATTTGAGGGTGAGGTGACAGAGCTTAGACATGCAGGGATGTCCATGAATGCATATGAAAATGCCCATGGTGTGAGATGATGAAAGAAGGGCTATAGGAAGAAAAGAAGGAGGTGTACTAGGAGTGGGTGGGAGATTGGTGGGCAGGGTCTGGCTCTCCCCACACTGCTAAATTTCAGTAGGGAACTAGAAGAAGTCCAAGAATTCTGTTTCAACCTGGCCTTATAGTTTGTTATGAAGGCAACTTCGTCAAGGTAGGAGGACAGTATAAATTTTATTTTATAATTTAATATGTAATAGTTAAATAGTTTGTTAAATATTTAGGCAAATAGTATGTGAGCCTCCCTTCTTATTGCCTGCCCTGACTTGGGCCATGCAGTTTAGGGGCAGGTCCCTACAAAGATTTGCTTCAAGTCAGACCAAGAATCCTCTGGGAGGTGGAACTGGCCAGAACAAAATTTCACTAGGAATGTGCAGAAATTCTGGCAAAGATGTGCAGTGGGAGCCTTAACCTAACATCTGGATGATACTTAAATATTTGGAAAATATCAAAATATGATAAGACTGTATGTACTTGATAAAAAGATGGCCTCATCCTCAGAAAGCTTACAATCACATTAGAGAGGATGTAATCAAAGATAAGTAATACCTTAGCAACAATTTTTCTGATACATTGAATACACACACACACACACACACACACACACTGTGAGGAACTGTTGAACACTCAAGCAAGTTAAATAACGTCTAAACTGTTGAGGGCATTACATTAGTTTTCTACCTAATAGAGAAATGGCAAAAACTAGAAAGAATTACCAAGTATTATTTCAGTGGATCTGTACTTGAGCTTTCAATGTGAAGGTTTGCAACAAAATTCCAAAACCTCAGTCACACCTCTGTGTACACAGAAAACCAGAGTGCAAAATGTTCTTTTCTTCGCAAAATCATTGAAAGTCCTGACAAATCAAATTTGGAACATACTTGCTGTTAATACCCACCAGAGTTTCTTTCTTATAGGCTAAATGCAGTGGCTATTAGAGACCAAGACTGGCCAGGTCAATTAGGAGCAGTATCAGGTGTGAGGAGCCTTGGCCCAGAAGTCAGAGACCACTGGATTTTTTTTTTTTTAAGATTTTATTCATTTATTTGACAGAGATCACAAGTAGGCAGAGAGGCAGGCAGAGAGAGAGGGGGAAGCAGGCTCCCCGCTGAGCAGAGAGCCCAATGCGGGGCTCGATCCCAGGGCCCCAAGATCATGACCAGAGCCGAAGGCAGAGGCTTTAACCCACTGAGCCACCCAGGCACCCCAGACCACTGGATTTTAATATCAACTCCGACTCTAATGAGCTATGCAACACAGGAAAGCTATTAAACCTCTCTGTGACTCCTCTTAAAACTAACATGACTATGAGGGCTTTGGCATTCTGTGGTGTCTATGAAAATATTATTGTTTTCACTCTTCAGGTATTGCTGCTGATGGTATGATTTTCTGCTGCCAAAGGAACTGACACACATGACAGAGTCAAAGAGGAAACAAGTTGAGTCTCATTTTTTTTTAAGGATTTTATTTATTTATTTGACAGACAGAGATCACAGGTAGGCAGAGAGGCAGCCAGAGAGAGAGGAAGGGAAGCAGGCTCCCTGCTGAGCAGAGAGCCCGATGCGGGGCTGGATCCCAGGACCCTGGGATCATGACCTGAGCTGAAGGCAGAGGCTTTAACCCACTGAGCCACCCAGGAGCCCCGAGTCTCATTTTTGCTGCTGAGAATATCAAGGCTCAAGTTCAGAAAGAATCTGTGCCAGTTAAGGCTCACATATACAAGGGAAATTTATTGATTTGAAGTTAAAAGTCCCATGAATAGACAAGGTTTTCAGGTGTTCATTCTCCTAGGTTCAAGTTCAATGAAAAGTCACTCACCCTGCAGTCTAGGCTCATGTTTGAATTTCCCTACAGTTCCACAAGGCAGGTATCATGATTTCCCTTTATTAAATACAAGTACCTACTTCATGGATTTGTGTTGAATTTAAAATAAAACCATGCATTAAAAAAAGAATCCAGCACAATCCCTGGCACAAAGTTAGAGCAATAAATATCAGCTATTTAGATATATATATATTATTATATATATTACACATATTTTATTGTCTATGCTAATGGACTTTGAATTGTGCTCCAAGGAAAATAAAAGTGTCTATGGATTCCAGAAACTATGAAATATCTGCCATCAGTAATGAGAATTACTGAGTAAGGAGTCCATTTTTTAATTTTTTGAAATTTAGTTTACATATTCGTATGTTCTGTGTAAAACTTTGCTTGATATAAATGGGCTTGATGGCTAAAAATATTTAAAAGCCACTGATGTGTTCCAATCTATTAATTTACAAATTATAAAACTAAAACACAAAGAGCCGAAGTTCTTAAATTCTCTGCTTTGAACATCTTAATAATATCTGTTAGGACATACTTGGTTGCAAGTAACAGAAAATCCAAATTAACTGGCTTAAATAATAAAGGCAAATAATCAGTCACATAGCTAACAGAAAGGCCTATAAGTAGGGCCTATGTCCCGGCTAGACTGATTCAACAGCAGCTCAGTGATGTCATCACGTCCTGTCTGTCCTATTTGCCTCCGCATCAGTTTTTTCTTGTCCCTGGCTTCCCTATGATGCAGAATGCCTGAAACTATTCCAGGCTTGAAGACCATCCCAGGCTATCCAGAAAGAAAGAGTGCTGACATGTCAGCACGCCACGTGAGAATGCTAACACTCACCTTGATTGGACTGGTTTGGGTCATGTGTTTACTTCTAAGCCTTTCTATGTCCAGAGGGATTAAATATGCCATTCAGGGCACAACCTTGAAGTTGAGCTGGATGTTATTCACCTTCCTCCAAAGCACACAGGCTGTGAGTGAGGTATATGCTCAAATAAAATCCTGGATACCATTCGGAAGAGAGGAAGAGGGAACAAAGGGCTAATACAGCCTAAAATGTGTGATTTGGGTTAAGTTACTTCCCTTCCCGTATCAAATAAGATATTGGACTTCCCTTCCCTTTTCAAATAAGAGATTGGATATCAAATAAGATATTAGACCAGGGATCTCAGATGTTCATATGCATAAAAATTGCCCAGGTTACTCATAAAAACTGCCAATTCGAAGCCCCCGTGCTAGGCAGCTTATGTTTTTTCTGAGGGTCACACATAGAGAAACACTGGATAAGATCGGGGCTACTGAAATTGAGGCCCAAGGACATGTGCCCATTTATGAACTGTTTGTTACTGCTCTGTAATGAGGTAAGGAGCTCATTCCAGAATACAGATCAATTGTGACACTCAGTACACTATTTGAGCTAATTTTTTTTTCAGTACCTATTATGTGCCAGGAACAGTTCTTCACACCTGTGCATCAGTAAAATGAGTAAAAACAAAACCCCAAAACCTATGCCCTTGCAAAGTTTGTCCTAGAAAACCTAAATTAACCCAGTTTTACATCATTCTAGGTAGAGAGAATAAAGGAAACATTGAGTTAGATAGGAAATACAGCAGAACGATATGTAGTCCACTTTAGTTAGAATATAAGCTTTTTTTAAAATATAAGACTTTCTTGATGATAAGAGCAGTACAGTAATACAGCAGTACAGCAGTAGAGTTTCATTCTCTAATTATACTGATTTTCAGAGGGCAGCTTCTCTGCAGGCAGACACTGATAACCAGGGCATAGAGAATGTGGGTCACGGTGAGACATAAAGGGCTCCAATGCATGGGGACCACAAGGCACTAGATGCCACAAAATCTCACCCTTCAGGCAGCAACATGGAGAAAGTGAGGGCAGGAACAGTTTAAATGGCCCTAAGGAGTTTTTCCCTTGTTATGCCATTGTTGTCAACCAGATAATACTTCCTTAATATGATGTTCTGGAAATAGGCAGCTGATTCATAGGAAACCTAAATTCAGAAATGGCCCCATGCCACCGATGAAGGCTGGGCAACAGGGCAAGCTGGTACTGATCCTTGTTTTCTTTAGTTTTCTGGTTGAAGCACATCCTTTGTGACAAATCATATATCCTTCCATTTGTATGTTCCTCTGGGGTGTGTTATATTACAAAACATTTTTCAGGGATAATATTTCAAAATTCTGTTGGAATCAGATAAAGGGGCTTAAATTTAGAAAATTAGGTTTACCAATTTCAGTATCCTTGTATTTTAGAGTTAGATGATTTGAAAAGCAGCGTTGGGTGATGTAAAAAGCCCAGACCCTGAAGATAAATAGATTTGAGTTTCAATCCCAGTTCTGTCCATTCAACTCTGTCACTTGGGCCTTATTTCATAAATTTTGGTGATATTTGTACTTACTTCTTAAGGTTATTGTGAGAATAATAGGAGCAACTCATCTAAAGCATTTAGCACAATACCCAAGCACTTAATGCGTAATAATCCAAATTAAACATAAACCAAAAATCTAATCAGCAATTTAAGATTGTAATAAGTATAGAAGGTATACTGGTAGTAGTAAAGATCTAGCTTAGTGTAAGAAATCTTTTTATTCTCTTTCTGATAACCACACTCCAGTTTTTCTCTCAGAAGTCACCTACAGCCTGCCCCTCCCCCAACCCATATGCTTACGGATGAGTTGATGCCACCCCCAGATTCATGACTAAAGCCTGATGGGTCAGGTCATTGCATGACACTGCCAGTGTAAAGGCTTTAGGCATGAGAACATGACCCAGTTGCAACCAATGACAATTTTGCTGGGAAAGCTGAGAGAAACCTAACTTTATTCTCTTGAACTTGAAGCTTGAAGGTGCCCATGGCTTTTGACAGTTGTTTGCCCCAGATGGGGGAAGAGGAGATGCGGGGAAGCCAACACAGAGAAGAGCAGAGCTCAGTGATGAAGAGAAAGAGTCCTGATGACATAACTTGATGCTTAAATTCACCTGTGCCAAAGTTTTGGTTGAATGAGACAGTAAGCTCCCTTTTTGGCCTGGATTATTTTTGCAATCTAAAGAGCCTAAACTGGGGCACCTGGATGGTTCAGTCATTAAGCGTCTGCCTTTGGCTCGGGTCATGGTCCCAGGGTCCTGGGGTCGAGCCCCGCATCAGGCTCCCTACTCAGCAAGAAGCCTACTTCTCCCTCTCCCACTCTGCCTGCTTATGTTCCCTTTCTCACTGTCTCTCTGTCAAATAAATAAATAAAATCTTAAAAAAAAAAAAGAGAGAGCCTAAACTGATATGCCCACAGATGCACGTTGTAACATACTTTTATTAGAAAGTAGACCTAGAAAGTCTCCAGCTAATGTTCTGAGGCTGGTACATAAGTAATGGTGGGGGCGGGGGAAATGTACAATCATCTCAATGAATACAAAAAAGAGATTTGATAAAATTCAGTTTCTATTGATGACTTAAATAAAAAAAGAACTCAAAAAATCAGGAATAAAAGGAACCTTCCTTAATCGTAATCAAACAAATGGTATCTGGAAAAAACCCCAGCAAGTAATCAGCTGAGTGTATCATTAAAGACTTCCCCTTGGAGACTGGAAATAAGACAAAGACAGTTTTAATCATAACCTCTACTTAATGTTGTTGGGTATACTAGAGGCCCTAGATAGTGTGATAAAGCAAGAGAAATAAAGAAAAGACACAGCAGGGACGCCTGGGTGGCTCGGTTGGTTGGACGACTGCCTTCGGCTCAGGTCATGATCCCGGAGTTGCGGGATCGAGTCCCGCATCAGGCTCCCAGCTCCATGGGGATGCTTCTCCCTCTGACCTTCTCCTCGCTCATGCTCTTTCTCACTGTCTCTCTCTCAAATAAATAAATAAAATTTTAAAAAAAAAAAAAAGAAAAGACACAGCAATTAGGAAAGAAGAAAGAAAAAGTCATTTACAGATTATATAATAATGGCATTAAAAAATCCAAAAGAATCTATTTTATATTACAAGGGAGGGCAGAGATTTTATCAAGGTTGCTAGGATACAAAGTCAATAAAGAAAAATAAACATTTCTCTACCAAAAACAAATAGAAAATAAAATCTGAAAAGGTGATACTATAACCAATTACATTGTTACTACTAAGTACCTAGAAACACATTGTTTTAAAATTATACAAGATTTCTACAGAGAAAATTATAAAATTATATTGAGGTATATTACAGAAGACCTGGTTAAATGGGAAGATTATACCATATTCATTGGCCAAAACACTCAACAGAATTTGGGGGTTTTGTTCTGTATTGTTTTGTTTTAGAATTTGACAAGCTGAATTTAAAATGTACGTATATGGTAATACAAAGGACAAAATATATCAAAGGTGATCTTTTTAAAAAAGATTATTTATTTTTAGAGAAAGAGCAGAGCAAGTGAGAAAAACATGAATAGAGGGGGGAAGAGGGAGAGGGAGAAGCAGACTCCCCACTGAGCCAGGGCCCAACATGGGGCTCGATCTGAGGACCCTGGGATCACGACTTGAATTGAAGACAGACACTTAACCAACCAAGCCATCCTTATCCAAGGCACCCTTATCCAAGACAGTCTTAAATAAGAAACACACACACATAAGCACAATGGCAGAGGATTTTCTCCAACAGATACCAAGGTATGTTGATATCAAAGATACAGTAATTAAATCTGTGTGAAACTGATACAGCAATAAAGAAACCAACAGATAAGAAAAGCATAGCCTAAAAAAGGACCCATACCTTTATGGACTTTGATTTAGACACAAGTAGCACAGGGCATGGGGAAAGGACAGGCTTTTGTTTGTTTGTTTGTTTGTTTTGTTTTTTTAATAATGCCAAGATACTTAACTATATATGTGTGAAAAAATGGAACTGGACCTAAAAGGTACTGACCTCATCGATAAACAGGCACATGCAATTTAAAAATCGTAGGGAGATATCACTGCGCACATCAGGACACCTGAAATACCAAGTGATTTGAGGGTGTGAGGCAATAGGCATTTTCACACACAGCTGATGGGAGTGTAAATTGGCTCGATTGCTCTGGAAGACAGGTTGACATGATTTATTAAAGGGGAAGAAATGCACACTCTATGCCCCAGAAATCCAGTTCTGCTGCAGGAATACACCTACGCGCACATTCAGAACGAAGTATATACGTGGTTTGTCATGACCAGAAGCTGGAGACAACCCGAACCTCCAGCAGCCGTAGAAGGGATTCTTCCTGTGCTGGGATGTATCCACGTGAGGGAACACTAGATAGCAATGATGGTAACCACGCATTAGTTAAATATGAGTGGGTGTGCGAAACACACCCACTGCAAAGTTACATCTTGAAGTTCAATATAGGCAGAACTTAAAACATACTGTTTTGTGTGCTTACCGAGGTGGTAAAATGATTTAAAAAAAAAAGCAAGAAGCAGCCCGATGGAGAAAGGGATGTCCAGGGATGGTCAATATTCTGTGTGCTATCCAGTAGAATTTTCTGGGGTGATGGAAATTTTCCATATCTGACCCAGCCAGCACTGGCACCCCTGTAGTCATATGTTGCTACTCAGCACCTGAAATGTAGCTTGTGTGACCAAGGAGCTAAATGCTGGATTTTAATTTTATTTCCTTTTTTTTTTTTTTTCCCCACTGAAGTGAAGATTTAAATAGCCACGTGAAGCAGTTAGCTACTATTTTGGACAATATACTGATGTCTATTTTGGATCAGTCAAGGTCTTTTTTTTTTTTTTAAGATTTTATTTACTTATTTGAGAGAGGGAGTATGAGAAGGGAGGGTCAGAGGGAGAAGCAGATTCCCTGCTCAGTAAAGAGCCTAATGCAGGACTTGATTCTGGGACTCCAGGATCATAACCTGAGCTAAAGGCAGTCGCTTAACCAATTGAGCCACCCAGGTACCCCCGCCTTTTAAAAGAGTTTATTTATTTGACACACAGAGAGAGAGAGAGAACACATGCAGGGAGAGCAGCAGGCAGAGGGAGAGGGAAAAGGGCTAGATCCCAGGACCCTGGGATCATGATCTGAGCCAAGGGCAGATGTTTAACCAACTGAGACATCCAGGGGCCCCCGATCAGTCAAGGTTCTAATGGGAAACAGCAGGTTTACTTAAAATAGAATAATCTGAAGAGTATTAACTTATAAGACAATAATTACAAAGGTACAGGTGTAGGGGAAATAACCTGGGGCTAGCAGCAGCTAAGCTGTTACCACGAGTAGGCCTGCAGAGACAAGGGGAATGATTGGTTCCTGGAATCAGAAGGATGGAAAATTAAGTAGGTTCTACCATGTCAAGAGGAGTAGAAAGACACAACCAGCCTGAAATGGCCTCACACTGGGAGCCAAGGGAATAGATGACCTACCCCTACTCTCTCTCCTTCCTCAGATCTCCAGCAGAGACTCCCCATCAGCCAGACCCAGGAGAGAGTCATACAGCAAAGTTGCTCATTGGTCCACACTGGTCAGCGTCCAGGATCAGCAGCAGGTAGGCAATGAATCTAGGGGGAGAAACAGAAGATACCTGGCACATGGACCTTGCCCCCAGTGCTTGCTTCATTATTGTTTATTACATCATGCTTATACATATTATTCTTTTTTCCCTATGGGATTGTGGTTTACAAAAAAAAAAAAATGGCGGGGGGGGGAAGAAAGGAGGGAGGGCGGGTTTAAGGGAGTGAAGGAAAAGAGGAAAAGATAAAACGCGAGATGAGTAAGAAAGAAAACAGATCTGATCAGTGAGCTCCTGTAATATATAACGCTAAGAACCTAATGAATGAACCTAATGAACTTATCAAAACTGAAAAACAGTAACCAAGAGTCTGAATAAATGAACATTATCAAATGTTTTTGTCAAGTCAATAAAACAGTAGAATTTTTCATGCTATCTATTGCATTTTGTTACCCATGATGAATCTCAGATAGTAGCCTCTATTTTTTAATCTTACAATCTTTCTTTTTAAAGCAACCAGGAATTACATAAAATGTATTATGCACTCAGGAATGCTGTGAACAAACTCCATAGTGCTGTGAACCTTTGGTTTTGTTTGCCTTGGTATGTGTTGGAACTGCACTCCAACGTTCTGGATGAAACTAGAGCCATGAACTTGAACTGCGGTTTGTTTTTAAAGATGGGTGTATTAGTCAGGAATGCTTTGGGTGACAGTGAAAGATAACTGGCTAAGAGTGGCTTCACAGAGACTATTTTTCACACATTAAAAAAAAAAAAGATCTGGATACGGGCAGCTGGTTCAGTGGTTCAGTAATTTCTGGGCCAACATCTTCAAGATTCTTCTGAACTTGTCCTGCCAGCCACCAATAACTAAAATGGCTCCAGGCATGAAGTTGAAGGCACCTAGTGTGGGGCAGGAGGAGGCTCTGGAGGGTATAAGCATCAGAAAATAAGTTTTCTTCCCTAGCCCTCTACAAACTACATTTCGTTGGATAGAACTGTGCCAATGGCTACCCTGAGAGGCAAGGAGGCTGGGGAGTATTTAGCTCTTGCAGCCTTGTTAGGGAAGTTGACAGGAGCTAAGAGGGTTAAACAGCAGTTGTTCAGGCAGTTCAGCTATGAATGCCTGAAATATCTCACCTGCAATGTCCAAAACATCTACTATGAGAATGATGAATTCTTTGGCTTGAGGAGTAATTTCTAGAAGACCTCCATTTATAGGTATAGGTTGCCTTGAAGTGTGACACATCACCAACACACTTGGGCCCTTTATCGTGTTAGCATTGATTGGTTTCTGAAGATGGGCTAGCAGTTGCCAACTATAAAGCCACCTGCTAAATGAATAAGATAATTAGGCTTCAACATAGTAGAAATCTATCAGGAAATCTCCAGACATTTAGAGTAAACCTTTAGTATCAATCATCAGGGGAAGTCACTAAATTTAGCAAGCCAGCCAGGTAGGGTAGAAGACACTGAGAGATAAATTCCTCCCACTGTTCTTAACCCTAGGTAACTCTCAAAGCCAATTTCCACAAGGCAAGGCAGATTCTGGTATATAATAACTTGATAGCATATGTAGTTTATAGTAAATGGTATGTAAGAGCTGGCTTCCAAAATTAGAGCCTTTCTCCTCTGATCTTACTGATTTTAGGCTTTAATATGTGTGTTTTTGTCAAAGTCTTCATTTTCTTTCTATAAAAGCAATAGAGGTTTACTACGAAGAACTCAGAAAAGACAAAGAAACCAAAGAAACTTCTAGCAATCCCTAATCTCCCTCCTTCAGATGCAACCACTCTATGGATTTGATCCATCTATATATTTTTGTTTACCAAAATTAGGTCTACTTTGCATACTGCTTTGTTTTATGTCCTTTTAAAAATTTTAACATTAAATTAGGAACACCTTTTCATATTTATTTATTTAAAGATTTTGTCAGAGAGAGGGAGCATAGGTGGGGTGAGGGGCAGAGTGAGAAGCAGGCTCCCCACTGAGCAAGGAGCCTGATGTGGGACTTGATCCCAGGACCCAAGGATCATGATCCTACAATATCTTTTTAGTTGTCACAAAGTATTCTGTTAGATGGGTGTTCCATAATTATCCTTGTCAATTTTCTGGCATTGGGCATTGATATTGTTTGTTTTGGTTTAGTTCTTTTGTTCTGTTAACCTTAGAAACAGACACTGCCAGTTATTTTACCAGCAAAAGATGGGCTTGTTTGGGAAATAGAAGAGAAATGCAATCTGGGACAAATATGCTGCAATAAAACCATAGTCAAGTTGGGAGGACAAAGAGAGGCTTTTTTTTTTTTTTTTTTTTTAAGGAGAAAAGGGATAATTTTGGAAAGGCTGTTATGAACTAAGTCCACTGGGTGGGGGGGTCCTCAGTCTGTTAAGACCCCAGCTCTTGATACCTGCTGAGGTCATTTGCTCAGGGTTCTGTGATACAGTCCCAAGTTGGGCTCCCATTCAGTGTGGAGTCCGCTTGAGGATTCTCTCTCCCTCTCTCTGCCCCTCCCCTCTCTCTTCATCTCAAATAAATAACCTTTCTAAAACAAAACAAAGAAAGGTCCACTGGAGGAAACTGGAAGTTCAAGATGTGGTGGCTTTTCCTTGGCTGCACTGTTAATGTGGAGGTAAGAAAAGCTTGTCCTCCTCCAGCTGGAGCAATAGAGCAGTGCCCATGCGCAAGGTTAAATCCAAGTAGGGTCAAGTCTATCTCTTCCTGTTGGGTCTACACTTGACTACTGAGTGGTAAGTTATGAGAGTCACCCCCCCCCAATGCTGAAACCTCCCCACTCCAATTCAGAGAGATTTCCCATTACTAATTTTCACAGTTCTTTCATTTGTTTTGGGTATTATACATGGAACTGTGATCAAGATCCTTAGAGTGACTTTCTTAGGCACATCCACGATAGCTTCCTTAGGATAAATTTGCAGAAGTGAAATTACTAAGTCAAAAGTTATGCTGTTTTTATTTTTTTTTTTAAGATTTTATTTATTTATTTGACAGAGAGATCACAAGTAGGCAGAGAGGCAGGCAGAGAGAGAGGGAAGCAGGCTCCCCACCGAGCAGAGAGCCCAATGTGGGGCTCGATCCCAGGATGCTGAGATCATGACCTGAGCCTAAGGCAGAGGCTTCGGCAGAGCCACCCAGGTGCCCCAAAAGTTATGCTATTTTTAAAAAGCTTTTGATGAATATGCTTCACTTGATCTCCAGAAAATATGCATGAAAGTATGTATTTATTCCTTCATCCTTCTTGAAAGGACTAAGTATTATAATTTGCTATGTTTACAGTTTTCCTGAATACTTTGAGATCCCAAACTTGATGGCGTCTTTGAGGTAGAACCCACAACACAAACAGGTGATTTCTATAAATTATTTGTCTTCAGCCCTTGGCCCCTGAACTTTTTTCTTAACTTTGCCTTGAGGACCTCCTGTGGTGGATTGGATTTTTGCCCTGTTTACAACTGGAGATTCTTTATTCTTTATTGTCAGATTCTGATTTGGTTTGACAGTAGAGTTCCCGGATATTTCTGATCATCATATAGGTTTGAGAGCCACTGTTTTTTTTTTTTTTTCAAATCAAAGTTTATTTTAACAAAAATACATTGACTACATGCTTAAGTTAAAGCAAGACAGATGGTGTGATTGTGAACATCCTGCTTTGAAACTAAAGCTGAAATCTTTCAGCATTCTTCGGTGAGCTATACACTCAGTTATTCAACATCTACTCATCACACTCTACATTCCCAACCTACATACTAGGGATCTAAAGATGAATAATAATAACCCTAGCCCTGGAGAAGCTTGGGCTGAAAGGGAGGGAGATATGTAAACAGATAAATCACAATGCAGTGTGAAATATGCTATTAAAACATTTTTCTCACATGTCACATTAGCATAAATTGCTCTGTGGGGACAATTGGACATTAAGTAACGTTCGGTTCATTCATTTATTTTCATAATACTTAATAGAGCCAGGCCCTATAACTTTATTTTCAAAATGTATTGTTTTGGTATAACAAGCAATATATACTCAATTCAGAAAGATTGTTAAACACAGACAAGCAAAAGACAAAAACAAAAACAAAAACTCCTACTTAAAAACTGTAACCCCATCTACTTTATCTACCTTGAGCCATTATTAGAACTTCAGGATTTTAAGCTTTTTTTTCTTTTAAACAAAAATAGGATCCAAATATACATGTTTTATAGATTTTATTTATTTATTTGTCTGAGAGAGAGAGCAGAAGCAGGGGGAGTGGCAGGCAGAGGGAGAAGCAGGCTCCCCACTGAGCAAGAAGCCTAATCTGGGGCTCTATCCCAGGACCCTGGGATCATGAACTAAGCTGAAGGCAGATTCTTAACCAACTGAGCCACCCAGGCATCCCAACATACACGTTTTATAATCTGCTTTTCTCATTTAATATATCATGAACATATTTCAAAATAAAAGCTATATTTCTATGTCATTTTAAATGGTTACATATTATTCTACTATGTTGATGTTCTATTATTTATTTTACCCATCTGGTATTATTAGTTATACCACAATGGATTGTTGTTGTTGCTAAATATCCGAGCTCATTCTAATTTCCTTACCACAAATTCCAAGAAGTAAACCCTGTAACATTTGAAGCATGTTGAAACCTTTGCATTGAAACCCTGAACATTTGAATCTGTAGTCAGATTTAGCAACAATGACCACAATATAAGCCTCCCAGCTCAGCTGTGTTTTGGGGTCTTGGGTTTTAGTACTATCTGCCGTTGATTAAACTGGATCACAGGTGCACGTTCAGGTAGGGGTAAAAGTCATTGAACTTTTAAAGTTCAATGACTTTTACCCCTGTGGCTGGCTGGAGGGTATCACCATGCTATAAAACACAAGATTATGGTTAGTTCTGAAATGTAATGTCTTCTCAAAGCCAAAATGGCAGGCTGTCGGGGTTAATTTGTAGACTACCTCCCCACCTTTTATTTTTCTTAATGTCAGTATTTGTAACTCACACTATCTAAGTGTTCCCTTGGCAAGATCCTCATTGGGCCACATTTAGCTGCAGCTTGTCAAAACCAGGAGTATATTTCCTGCTTTGTAAACTTTTATGTGACCTTGATCCACTCCCAGTGGACTGTCAGCATGTTAATTTTGCTCAAATAAAGAGCAGTTTGCTCTCCAGGGGGTTATATTCTTATTTAAAAAAATAATAAAAAGCAGAACAAGGAGGAAGGAGATTCCCTGGTCCATGAACCAGGGCATCCGAGGCAGGTCCAATGTGGGCATAATCATACGGTGATTCCAACACAGCTTGCCTAGTTCTTCTGGCTTCAGCGTGTCCCAGTTTATCAAACATTAGAAGGACCCAAGAGTCACATCATAAAGCACGAAAACACACAGTTCCTGAGAATATTCCCTGAGTTCCACCAGCCCCTCTCAAGTCACCAGTTTCCGGACTAAGTCGGGCAAAGTTCTTATTCCACTCTTTAACACTTTGAAAAATGAATTCCAACTATATGACATTCTGGAAAAGACAAAACTATGAAGACAGTAGAAAGAGCAGTGGTTGCAGTGGGGGAGGGAGAGATGAATACGTGGAACACAGGGCATTTTTAGGGCAGCGAAGCTATCCTGTAGAATGTTATAGTGATGGACTCACGTCACGATACATTTGTCCAAACGCACAGAATGTCTAACACCAAGAGCGAACCCCAATGAAGACTATGGACTCAGGGTGATGATACTCAGTGCAAGTTCATGAGCTGAAACCAATATACCCCTGCAGTGAGGGATGTTGGTAATGCGGAGGCCATGTATATTTGGGAGCAGGGAGTCTATAGGAAATCTCTATACCTATCTCTTATTTTTGGTATGAGCCTAAAGCTGCTCTAAGAAAATAAAGTCCAAAGAAAAGAAGAAGAAGCAGGAGCAGATGCCAGCCAAGCAGGGTTGCCTCATCAGCAGTGTTTCATCAATTACTCCTGAAGAATTTCAGAAGGCAGGTTGTAATTTCAGAATCATGGATGAGTGGGCGAGGCAAATGGCATTTATTCTTGTCATTAAGATGCCAGAATATGGACATGAAGGCAGCTACAGTCGGAGTCATCACTTTGTATAATTGTCATATTAACTAAAAGCAAGAAGAAAGAACGTTGACTCTATTGCTCCTGCTCCCGGGAAATAGAATTTTTATAGTGAGGTTGGTAGGTAATTGGGAGACCTACTTTATTAAGTAATTTTTAACTATGGACTAAGTGTTTAACTTGGACTAAGTGACTTTTCCTGTTTGCTGTCATAAATGATGTATCTTGTTATAATACTGGTTTCTTCCCAGCTAATCTACCTGACCTTGAATCTTCTTCCCTTTGGAGAAAGAGTGCTCTAAATTGTAGTGCTTAGTGTGTATTTACAAATCCTTTGCTGTACAAGCTTCACAAGCAAACTGTGGATAGCCCCACAAGGAGATAGAGCTTTCAGTTTCTGAGCAATGAATGTTGCATAATTCAGTGTAAGTCAACTGAGTTTAATGCAACAAATATTTATTGAGTGCCTCTTCTGGGTTTAAACAGAGCTACTCTCTGCAAGAAAAAGGGCATAGAACAAGAGACATAAAACGGGCTTCTTCCAAACCACATAATGTTGTTGGAAAGAAAAGACATATACCCAAGAAACAATACAGTCATACTTTGGGCATACATGATAAATTTCATTTGTTCATCTATTCAACAAGAATATGGAATGCTTTCCCTGGGCCTGCGCTAAGTAGGAAACAGGAATACACAGTTAAATGAGATAAAATTGCTGCCTTCAAGGAGCTTACAGTAAAACGGAAAAATTCAAACAAGTAAACAGGAATCTCATCACACTATGATATGAGATGATTACAGCCGAAGTGGAGTTGGGTGTGGGGTACGGTGTGGGACGATTATATATAGAAAGCTTCACGGGGAAGATAATTCCAGGGGACCTGACTAAAAGGAACTGGGGCTTTCTGGAGAATTAACAGATCCAGGTCTGAAGCAGGGAAATGTAAGCCTTGTTAGATATTAACATTGTTTCTTTTTTAGAATCACAATACAGTAATGGATTTTGTTGTTGTTGTTGTTGCTAAACTAATTTTCTAACCACAAATTCCAAGAAGTGAAACCTTGTAACATTTGAAATAGGCATATCATTTGCTCATAAATCTCTCTAGCAAAGTGTATTGTTTTCAGAACAGTCATGTATGAAACAGACAAAGGCACTGAGTGATAGGTAAATCACAAATTAATATGGGTTAGACTACTAGGCAAAGTTTCACTTAGAAGCTGAGTAGGAACTCTGCTGTGTGGAAGATATGTAGGCTTTGAGAAGGCAGCATATAAATTGGTATAACATTTGGGGGAAAATTTGGTGACATATTTAAAAAAAAAAATAAAGAGCATACCCAGTGACCCATAATCCCACCTCTAGGAATCTATCATATAGAAATAATTGAAAAGAGAGAAATATTTATGTACAAGAAAGTTTATTAGCATTATTTGTACAGCAGAGGAGGAAAGGAAGAAATGGAAGGAAGGAAGGAATGAAGGAAGGAAGAAGGGAAAAAGGGAGGAAGGAAAGAGAAAGGGTGAGGAGATGGAGGGAAAGGAGGGAAAGAGGAAGAAGGAAAAGGGAAGAAAGATTAGAAGAGAAGCCCGTCAGTAAAGGACTAGCTGAAGAAATTCTGGTATACCATGCAATAGAATATTGTTCTGTCATTGAAAGACTGCAGTAAAATACATTACTAACTCAGAAAGATGTCCACATTATCTTGTCATATGATGTCTTGCAGAACATGTGCATAATATAAATTCATCCCTATGAAAAGAAAAAAAAAGTGTGCATATGTGTGTGTGTTTATGTGTGCAGAAGAAGACCTGTCTGTGAAGCTCAAGCGAAAATTCTGGAAGGCCCAGTTGTTAAGGAGCATGAGCTTGAAGGAATAAGCAAAGAACTTCTACTTCCTATTCTGTACAGTTTGTTAATTAGTGGGTTTATAGTTAGTACTTATCTTCATTGTATTTTTCCAAATGCAAATTTTACATCTAGAAAGACATGTAAATATTACAAATAAAGTTACTATTCTAGATTCCTAATATAAACTGTAAAAACATTTCTAACTTAGGGGAGGGTGATGATTTAAAAACCAAAATCCATACCCTGGAAAAATAATTATTAGAAAATTACTCCCTTCAGAATCCTATAGACAGCCCCTTGATAAGGAGGGGGGGAGTGTATTGGCTTCAATTCAGAAATTAAGAAAACAGATTAATAGTGGCTGTTCATCCTGAAAACAATTATTTTCACATAGGAGGAGAAAGTAATACCTCACCAAGTGTACCCTTAACCCCACAATCTAAAGCAGCACTCACATTTCCAAGTGTCTTCTTGGCATATGGGGGGCAGTAATTTGCAACCCTGGGGCATGTTTTATTAATGTGACACTAGCAGGTCTCACATTAAGATTGGTCCTGTTGGGGCGCCTGGGTGGCTCAGTGAGTTAAAGCCTCTGCCTTTGGCTCAGGTCATGATCCCAGAGTCCTAGGATCGAGCCCCAAAACAGGCTCTCTGCTCAGTGCCTTCCTTTCTCTCTGCCTGCCTCTCTGCCTACTTGTGATCTCTGTCAAATAAATAAATAAAATCTTTAAAAAATAAAAAAATGGTCCTATTATGGGGGCATCTGGGTGAAGCACTTGGTTGAGTAGCTCCCTCTTGATTTCAGCTCAGATCATGACCCCAGCGTTGTGCGACTGAGCCCCGTGTCTGGCTCCGCACTCAGCATGGAGTCTGCTTGAGATCCTCTCTCCCTCTCCCTCTGCTCCTCCTGCTCATGCCATCTCTTTCTCTCTCAAATAAATAAACAAAATCTTAACAACAACAACAAAGGGTCTTATTAAGCCTGCTTCAAACCACTGAATAAGCCTGGCACACAGACTTACATGGACATTACCCAATGTTACGAACTTTGAAATTTGCTTTTAAAGATACTGGGAGATGGGGAAGCAGGTGACAGTGTAAACAAGGCTGCCATAAATGGATAATCCTGAAAGCTGGGTTATAGGTCCATGAGGTTCATTCTCAAATTCTATCTTTCTATGTTTGGAATTTTCAGTAAAATAAGAAGTTTTTAACTAAGATCGTCCAAGTGGAAGTCAACAAATCTTGGTTATTAATCATGTGTCTGATTCTGGTTTGCTGACCAAATTGAGTCAAGAAAAGTTTCTGCGTTCTGGTGTTCATCTGTAATAGGGGGGTCATCCCTAATGCCCACTAAGCTCTTCAATTCCAAGTTGATTATTTTGGACTGCTTTTTAAAAAGACTAAAATGGGGTTCAATTTTAAAGCTTTGGTGCTAAATTAGTGAATATTCCCACCATAGCCTTGTCTTCAAATCAATTCAGCCTTCAAACAGCTGAAGAGACCACTCCCTGAACTCTGAAGGTCATTCCCTCCAATCCATCCTTGCGCTGGGAGCTGTGTGCAGTCTCCCCTGTAATATTGAGCATCCTTGCTTCAGGAAAGACAGAAATATCTTCAGATTATGCAGTGAATTCATAAATAGGAATAGCTCTTTGGTCCCAAATCTATCCACTTGGGAAATTTAAAACTTGTTTAAAGATCCAGTTTGTAAGTCAAGAATCTCATTTAACAAACACATTTTTAACAAAACGCGCAAGAGCGCCACCTGCTGGAAACATGTGAACATCCTGACGTCGAGACTGTGCATTCCAATTACCAGAGACCCATAGGTTAAAAAAAAAAAAAAAAAAAAAAGTTTCGTCAGCCCCAGACCTACTGAATTAGAAACTCTGCAGGTATGGCTCAAGAATAAGCATTTTTGTACCAGTCCTCCGGCACTCTGGTACATTTGTCTCTCTTTAAGAGACAAATGCCTTAGCATTCTGGGAATGCTTGTCGAAAATACTTTTGCCTGGGTCATGCTCCAGGCTTCTTGAATCAGGACCTTCAAGAAAGGGAGCTGGGACTTCAGGTTTGCAGTTAGAATGCCAGATGAGTCTTACAAGATGAATGTTGAGTAAATATTGCAGAGTTGAGTATCATATTTCACCGAAGATATTCTCTATATCAGGGCGGAAGAACACAATGGCAGTGCATTTTGAAAAACATACAGAATATTCATCTGTGCGGATGTGGCATTATTACCGCCATGAGGCTGTTCCTTGGTCTTCTGTCCTCTTGTTTCTGTCCTCTCTGTAGTTCTGAGTTCCAGGCCATCCACTAAAATTCTTGCCCTTAATCCCCACGTGCTGATGGTTTCATCTCTAATAGCATCTAACAAATCTGATACCAGTTGCTAATAAGGAGAATTCCCCACTTGGAGAGACAGTCTCTACCTTTACCTCACCCCACCCCACCCCCATCTGGTTTACTCTGTAAACCTTTTGACCTGCGCCAGTGCCCAAACCCACACCACCTCCTTTTCCCCTGTGGACCAGTGCTCTAGGTTTTGACCTACCTTTGGAATCACATTTGTGTCTAACAGATCACTAAACTCCAGCCTTAGACATTGGTTAGTGGGGAACGTTGCTCTGTTCTGGGATTTATCTGGATTGCTTCCAAGGGTCTTGCCTTACCATCTCTGCGTGAGCAAACTCATAAACATGGTCACTGTCTTCTCTGCTTTGAGCTAAATAAAAAGTTCCAATTACTTTTGCAGCAGCCCCAGGACAGGAGAAATTCTCTGCCGAGTTAAGCCTGGTATATACTAGGTTCAAGGAAATATGGAAAAGCCCGAAAGGAAATACTGTCCCTCATGACTCTACTAGAGGGAGAAACAGGATGCAGAATTTCCCAAACGTGACTACTGATCTTTGTTTCACAGACCAACCCCTAACACCATTCTGCAGAATGTGCTTTGGAGAAGTGGATTTCTTTTTCCCTGGGTCATCTTGGGAGCTCTTTGTTCCAAATGATCTGTGTATCTCTTTAGTCATGAGGCCCAGAAAAGGGGGAGAGAGAAACAACAACTCTGTGTCAGGACTGGGCTAACATGGGTTGCATGGAATGGAAGTATCATCTCACAGTTTCCACAACATTGGTTCCTTTTTCGTGAAGGAGGGTTCTGCTGGATTTTCTGCCACAAAACTTCTCCACGAACATGGCACACCCTTACAACACCGGGCACCATTTCCAGCTCTCCTTGCGTTGCATGGAGTATTTTCTTCCTCGTATTGGTGTCGTGTCTATTCTACATGCACCCACCTGTGTGGTGAGTCAAAGAACTGACAGTGACCCTTAATCAAAATATGCAAAGCATATTTTGCAGAATAGTCTCGTATGCCTGTCTCTCTGCATATTGAATATTTTTTTTCAATGGCAGGAACCTTGTCTAACGCACCTCTGTAGTGTCTAGCACAGTCTAGACCCAGTAGGTATTCAATGAATATTATTGAGAGTTTACCAAAAACGATCCACAAACTAAATTGAAACTTGGTCTCTCCCTAAAGTCAAGGACATAAGCGACCTTTCTCATATGAGAGTTCTGCCTGTACTTAGTTTAGTTAGTTTTAACCTCTTTGCTTTCTCTCTCTCTCTTTTTTAAAGATTTTATTTATTTATTTGACAGAGAGAGATCACAAGTAGGCAGAGAGGCAGACCGAGAGAGAGGGGGAAGCATGCGCTGCTTGATCCCAGGACCCCAAGATCATGACCTGAGTCGAAGGCAGAGCCTCAACTGCCACCCAGGCACCCCACCCCTTTGCTTTCAAGATAAATTCTACAGTATTTCATCCCTTAATCTCCAGATAGATTTTGATTTTGTAAGAAACTATATAACAAAATATGAGACATCAGCCAAGGTAAAGTTTCTAAACTGTATCTCAAGTTTCCTCCCTTATATATTTTTGCATGGGCAATCTCAGATTTTTAATTACTCACTCCACTGGGAATTCTCCCAATATTTGTCATGGTTTCATCATGTTCTTTTTAATGTGTCCAGATACATGACAGTTGTTTTTCTCCAAAAATGATATTTGGGCCAGGCCTGGGTTGGGAGGATACTTCCCCTTCTTCTAATATAATTTGCATTCCTAACATTAATCACATTGCCACCAGATTGCCTTAATTAAGCACACACGTGTATGTATAAGAAGCCATGTCTTTTCTTTCTTGATCCAAAGTTTTTCACCCTGCTTGCCAACTTCCCAAATGACTAACTGAAATCAATCAGCTGGTTAATTTCTAACATGGCTCTCAATGTATCTTGTCCTCTTATTTCTATCTTTCTATGTTTCTTTCTCTCTACCTCTTATCTCTTCTGTGTCTCTTTACCTTCTATGTTTCTTTCTCCCCCCATCACATATAACACAAAGAGACACACTCTGGGTTTACTTTGTATGTCCAGTGCTCAAGTTGGCCATAGAAGACTTTGGTGAACATGTGAAAGACAAGAGATCTACAATCTTGACAACTTTCATAACTCTCTAGTCCCTTTACCAGATTTTCCCATAAGAAATTTCTTCCTTTTTCTTATGAAAAAGTTACAACACATATTGCACTATGTATCTCTAAAAGTAAAGAGTATTTAATAAACATACCACACTACCATTACCACATCAAAAAAGTAATAGAGATTTCATAATAGCAAAGATCTGGGCGATGTTCCTGATTTCCAGTTGTTTCATAATGTCAAAAGTTTATTGATCCTAAAAAATCAAATTTCAGATAAATTCCACACATTATGACTAACTAGTTGGTATGTCTTAAGTCTTTTTAGTGTATAGGGTTCCTAACCATCTCTTTCTCTTTGTAATTTATTTATTCATGAAACTCAATTGTTTTTCCAGTAGTAATTTCCATGGCTGAATTTTGCAGAACAAATATTTGCGAGTGGCTTAACATCCACAAGATTCTGAAATTTGTCTGTAGGCATGTTTGATTGTCTTTACACTTTTATGTCATCAAGTCATTTATAAGATAAATGGCATCGACTCTTTCCTAGATAACTTTTCCACTCAGTAAGTTCCTGTTTTAAATTTCCAGTTAAGAAATTTTCTCTGCTTCTTAAGGGTGTGCACAACAAAAAAGGAAAGAAGGAAAGAGAGAGAAGGAAGGAGGGAAGGAAGGGAGGGAGGAAAGGGAGGGAGGGAGGGAAGCAGGGAGGAAAAATAAAAACGACTTTTGGGCAATTTCTTTCCTCTAAATGTCCATTAGAGGGCGACATTTGCTTTAAAATTATATTTCCGCTAATAAGTTGTAAAATTGCATCACATTTCGTTTTTGGCATGTTGAACCTCAATACCCACTTTTGACTTATCTCAGTTCCATCCGCTGTAGTCACACCTTGTGTCCTCTGTTAACTTGAGCTCGCGAACTTGTGTCTTTCGTGTTGCTTTCACCCTTGACTCCGTTCTCTCTCCTGACCATGAGGCGGCGATATTGCATAAATAAAAACCCGCAGAAAGGAAAAATTAAGCCAAACTGCCACAGGGGGGAAAAAAAAAAAGGAATTTCACAGGGAAAGGGCCATTAATTTCAGAAGCAAAGAGACAAACCAGACATTTCTAGTTCGTGTCCAACTCACGGCCCGAAGTTGGAACTGTGTAAGATACAGCACAAAGGAGCCCTTGAGGAGCGGGGGAGGCTGACTTGGGGGCACCGCGTGCACAATCTCCTCCTTCACTTTGCGGTTGCACCGGAGGGGGCATGTGCACGTTCGAGCACGTGTGTGTGCATAGCTGCAGGACAGCAGGCGGACGGAGAGGGCTGGGCGTGGATCTGCTGGAACCACAGCGCTCTGGCTGACCGCTTCTGGACGCAGGGCCCGAGACAGGTTTACAAGGGCGCTGCTTGGAGGTCAGCACTCGCTTCACCCCGGAGGAAACCGAGTCCCGGCGGGGCGCAGGGCTCCTTCATGCGCACACGGTCAGGAGGTGGTGCGTGCCGCCAGGTGCCGGAGCGCAGGCCAGTGCTAGGTACCCTTCTCACCTTCACACACACACACACACTCAGACACACCCCGGACAGAAAGTCTCCACCTGACAGCCAGTCGTACTGTCCAAATGTAACGCTGAAGGCACGGGCCCTTTTGAGACTCTGATAAAAGTTAGGACCGTCTCCCCAGAGTTAATGCTCAGAAAACTGCGTAATTTCCCGTGGTGGGGAGGCAGGGGGACCACAGACCTCCTGGAGCCCGTCTATTCGTCAGATCTGGTCTGATTGGAACCTGGAGAGCATCGTAAAGAAAACCAGACGGATTCCGGAGAAGCAAGGAAGGATGTCCCTCCTCCCACTAAACACAAATGAGTTTCATCTCAGGAAACGGGAGGGGCCTGTCAGAAAGTCCGGGAGAGAGGTGCGGTGCCTGGCTGGTGCCTCCTCCCCTAGGCGGCTGTTCCACACCCCTCCTCCCAACCCTGGGACCACAGTCGACAAGTCAGCATCGGTTGCAAGGGGGCTTGAAAGGGGGCTGCGAACGCCCAGTGCCTGGACGGGGGGCAGGGGGCAGCGCACCGTGGCTTTTCCTTTAAATTTTTCGTTAAATCGTCAGCTCCGGACCCTAACGCTTCGACCCCTCCTTTCCCGGTCTCTGCTTGCAACTCCCCGCGCTGCCGGGGGCTCGCGGGCTCTTCCCCCTCCTCCACCTTCATCCCCGCCGCTTCACCCGACCCTCGGCCTCCAGCCCCGCCTCCCTCGCCGCGGGGTTTCACCCGCAGCCCCGTGAAATCTGCATAGTGACCGCCCCTCGAGGAGATCATTGGTGCAGCCCCTGCCCGTCGCGGCCGATGATTGGTGAGCCTCCCCGGGTTATTTGCATGCCGGCGGCGGCTGGGTACCCAGCTGTGCGGGCCGCCCGCGCGACGCAGAAGTTTGCTGAGCGCTTTCTCGCCGGCTGGTCCCGGACTCGCGCGGCGCCGCGAGCCGCCTCCTCCTTCTGCCACCGCCCTGTTCTCCCGGGATTCCTTCTCTGCGGAGGACAGACGCTCTGCTGGCGGGAGGCTGAGGAGGACCAGGGGGCTGCCGCGGAGGAGCGGCGGGGCCCATTCCAGTGACAGCTTCGAGTCGGACGCTGGACGCGCGGGGCCCCGGCCGCCGAGAATCTCGCCCACCTTCCCGCGGCCTCCGGGCGGGCGATGCGGCCGCCGAGCGGAAGGAGGGCGCCCCGGAGAGCCTAGAGCCTGTTCCTGCCCACTTGGGGAAGGGAGCATGGAGTTGTGAGCGCCCCTCGCTCGGCGAGGCCACCGCCGGCAGGATCCCCATGGCCGGGACGTACAGCTCCACTCTCAAGACTCTGGAGGACTTGACCTTGGACTCCGGGTATGGGGCCGGGGACTCGTGCCGCTCACTCAGCCTCTCGTCCTCCAAGTCCAACTCGCAGGCGCTCAACTCTTCGGCGCAGCAGCACCGCGGGGCGGCCTGGTGGTGCTACTCCGGCTCCATGAACAGCCGCCACAACAGCTGGGACACGGTGAACACGGTGCTGCCCGAGGACCCCGAAGTGGCCGACCTTTTCTCGCGCTGCCCGCGCCTCCCCGAGCTGGAGGAGTTCCCCTGGACCGAGGGAGACGTGGCCCGGGTGCTTCGCAAAGGCGCGGGCGGCCGGCGGCTGCCCCTATTCTCCGCCGAGGCGGTGCGGCGCCTGGCGGGGCTGCTCCGCAGGGCGCTCATCCGCGTGGCCCGCGAGGCGCAGCGCCTGAGCGTGTTGCACGCCAAGTGCACCCGCTTCGAAGTGCAGAGCGCCGTGCGCCTGGTGCACAGCTGGGCGCTGGCCGAGAGCTGCGCGGTGGCCGCGGTCAAGGCGCTGTCTCTGTACAGCATGAGCGCCGGCGACGGGCTGCGCCGGGGCAAGTCGGCGCGCTGTGGCCTCACCTTCTCGGTGGGCCGTTTCTTCCGTTGGATGGTGGACACCCGCATCTCCGTGCGCATCCACGAGTACGCGGCCATTTCGCTCACCGCCTGCATGGAGAACCTTGTGGAGGAGATCCGGGCCAGGGTGCTGGCCAGCCAGAGCCCCGATGGCGGAGGGGCCGGGGCTGGGGAGGTGTCCCCCGAGGCCCTGGAGATGGTCATCAACAACGACGCTGAGCTCTGGGGCGTCCTGCAGCCCTATGAACATCTCATCTGTGGCAAGAACGCCAATGGTAAGTGTGCGGGCCTCAGGCCTTGGACAGATGGGAGAGAATTCCCGCCCTGGGCTACCCACGGGGTGAATTTCCTAGGGCGAAGCTGGTGAGTGTGCCAGGACCTGGGAGAAAACATTTGTTTTGAGGATGGAATTCGTTAGATGGTTCTTGCAGGTGGCTGGCTTTTGGAGGTTGATGTACTACATCCTGTTATTCCGTGGCATCATCACTATGTGGATGCTGTTTAGTGATTGAGGCTCTTGATCAAGCCATTCCTGAACCTGTTTTCCCACGAAGCTGATTGCCCTGCTGCTCTTTACCTTTGCTTGACTGGATCTCTAGTGGTCTTTCCCCAGCAGCAGAGCAGATGGAATGTGGCTCTGACCCTAGTCTCTCCAGCCCAATAGCAGCAGCCAGAGGCTCCAAACTCTTAAGACCTGAGCCTCGTATAAGTGGAATGGAAGGAAGGAAGCAGGAAGCCCAGGATCAGGTGCAGCTGCCTTGAGCTTTGCAGGCTTCAAGGATGCACTTCAGGCCTCCTCCTAGAAGCAGGAAAGTAGTGGTGGGTTCTTAACTATTTGTGCTCAGTGTTATAGTAAATGCACAACCTTATGGGCTTTCCCAAAAGAAATGATGACCCAGTAAACGTGGTGATGGGGGACGGGCAACTGCATGATGGGGAGTTTGAGAAAGGAACCACACTGGGTAGTTGCACTTCTCTGAAGGATGACAAGGCTTCAGTGCAAAGGGTGGAAGGGAAGCACTTGACCTTCACCCTGGTAAGGCGAGGGTGTGACATACATTTAACAGCAAACTGCCTACCAGACTCCAATTTCAGAAGTCAGCAAACCATAAATTTAGAATGGTACTATGGCTAGACATCCTTGCAATCTGATTGGAAGGCCATTTTGGGGACAGCCTTCGGTGGCAAACAAGTAGTCCGTGGAAGAGGCCAGGCGGGTGATGGTTGAACATCAAAATAGCTAAAATTTAAAGTGAGCACTTAACAGTATGTCAGTCCCTATTCTTAGCACTTCATACATTAATTCAAGAAATCCTAGCAATTCTATTAAGTAGGTACTCTCTAGTATGATCCTCATTATACTGATAGGGAAACGAAGGCTCACAATTGTTAAGCAATTTACCCAAGATTACACAGACATTAAGTGACAAAGCTAAAATCTGAGGCTGGGCAGGTTCCAGAGTTGAAGCTTTTGGCCATCAGAGGAGAGGAAACAGCTTCATTCTTACCAGTCCAGTTTCCAAGGATGGCAGCTGACGTCTAAGCCTCATTTTGAAGATAGTTTTTGTGTAGCGGCATGACTTTGCTTAGCCCTTCCTTGGTTTGGGTTTTAATTCTGGCACCACCAAAGATGATGCCTGGAATGGAAGAGCACTTGCCTTTTAATTTTCCTCCTCTGAGGTCAGAGTAGAGGTCAGCCCAGAATCTGTGTTGATGATGTCACAGCTGATAATTGTGCTTTGCCTTCTGAGTTTGTGGTATCAACACCGGGAACATGAGATCCAAGAGAGGAAGTGGAGGGCAGGGGAATTTCCACCCACCATCATAGCCCAGGGGAGAATCCTGTACTTTTAGGCTGCGGGGGAGGCCCAGACTGAGCTCAAAGAAGGAAAGCTCCCTAGGAGAAAAGACGGAGGCCCTGAGCCTGTAGACCAGACTAGGAAAAAATGGAAAAAGAGGTGCCAAACAGAACTAAAAATGCCCTTCGTGCTCAGCTGGTACGCAGCAGGTAGAGGAACTTCTCAGTTTTTCCAACTGCAAATTGAAGCTAGGAAGAACAGCTGCCTCTCCAGGGTCCCCTGAAAAGGCAGAGTAGCCAGGAATTGCTAGAACATAGCTGTCTTCCACTAAAGGGCTTACCCCAAAATGCCATTTCTTATCTAGGATCATCACTCCTTGGGATTTCCTTACAGGCTGAGTTTTTGACCCCATCATTGAGCCTCCTCCCTTACTCCAAACAATCCTTCTCAAGCAGTGCTACTCAAGACAGCAGGATGCCACGTGACAGCAGGGCTCCCTGGACATCCCAAGCAAGCGTCTCCTTCTGTGCCTTCCCTGGTCTCCTGGGAAGTCTCTTGCAGGCAAGGCGACCCTCCGCTTCCACTTAGGAGCACGGATGCTCATTTTTTATACATGAGATCCTGCCGGTGGCCTCCGTAAACAGTAACTAGGTTGATTTATGAAGTCTGTTTAGACAAAGTGAAAGGAATGTTTAGTAGAGGAGCGGTGAATTACTTATGCCTGAAAGCTGACTTCAGAGGGAAGCAGAAATTGCTCAGGGAAGGAATGGGAGATCCAAACCTGTGTCACGCGGAAGCTACCGTTTGCGCAGGTGAAGACCAAGGGAGCAGTGGCTACACTTGGGAGGAGGGTGCCAGTTCGTGTTCTTGTCCTGCTGGTCTTCCCTTTCAATTATAGCTTTATTGTTGTTGTGCCTGCTAATTATACAGCATGGGCACATGCATTTGACTCAGCTATATGGGGCTCTTAAACTTTTAATGTCTTGCAACGAGGAATTTAAGGGCCCTAATCCATCTACTCTGGCCATTACTCAGAGTGCTGGGCGAATATGGTTTTGCTCAGCCCAGGATGGATGATAAAAGTTCTGTAGCGTTTATACAACATGATCTCAGCTTCGCAGAGCAGCAGGAGTTCTCTATCACTTGCTCATTCGGTATTGATGTCCGTGTTCCCGGTGTCATTAAGGCACATAGTATCTCCGTGGCTTCCTTATGGGACATAGTATTTATAAGCATGGAGCTGGCAGAAAATAGAAACCTCTCCGGTTCGCTGCCCGCACCCCACCCCACCCCACCCCCTGCCGGCGCCTGCTCTTTCCTATCCCTGCGTGTAAGTCTGATACTGAGACTCAATCCTGGGTTTCTTCTGGGCTGTTTGTCTTACGAAGCTTTCATGAGTGCTCAAAGCATTTGAGAAAATCCTCTTCAGTTCCAAGCCTGTATATGAAATGAGGTTTTTGCTGAGAATGTCCTTGCTCCAAAGCAGTAACCAGGAAGTCCCCAAGAGTAGCCCCTTCACGGAGGTAAGGAAGGCGATCTCTGTCACCTCTGCTCTTTATAAGAGTGACCCGGGGCACATTTCTTAAGCATTATCATCTGTAAAATGAGGGGTCATAGCTGCACCTGCCTTATGAGGTTGGTATGAGGATTGGGTGAGATCATAGATTTAAAGATCTTAGCACACAGTAAATGCTTAGTAAAGGCTAGCAGTTCATTCAACAAGTATTTACTGAGCACTGACCCTGTGCCCACTGCTGGGCATTAGAAGTGCTGTGGATTAAGGGGAGAAGGAGGGGAGGGTCCACCTCTCATGAAGCTTATAAACCAGTGACAAACAGGGATTTTACCCTTAGTAGTAAATGTTATTTTAAAAAAAAAAAAGGCAAGGTAATGGGATAATGTGACTAGAGCTAATCTAAATGACAGCCAAGGAGGGCCTCTTTGGCATGTCACTGGTAATAGGAAGTGTATCAGTACCACTGCTATTGAAGAATCTCTAGGCAAAATCTAGTGACTCGGGACTTGTCTGAATTATTTGGTTATTTATCATCAGAAGCAAGGCCCAACCATGTCATTTACAGCCAAGAAGTACAAGGGCTGTGTCTACAGCGGGTGTGCCGTTCTCCTGGAGGACTCTGTTAGCAAGAAGATGATAAGGAGATTTCCCTGAAGATCGTCAACGAAGGGGGCAAGAGTTAATTGAGGCGCTAGTTGGTATTTAATCAGTTTTCACACCTGGGTAGTCTGAGGGAGGAGGGCAGCTTCTCTTGGACAGTTTTATTGAAGCCAAGGGAGCTGGTAAAACTGGAACAAAGCAAGCTTTGGAAATGAAAACTTATTTTTTTCCCCCTTGACTGCCGGAGAAATGCAACCCAGCCTCGAGTAGTTAGAGGAACAAGGTGGAGTTGTTCTGCTTTTTCCAGAAGGCTTTACCTGACTCCTCCACCCCCGACTGAGCCGCCTCTCCTCCGTGTTTCTGCAGCCCCCAGAGCATATGCTCATATCATTTCCTGCTTGGGTCTGTCTCACCGACCCCACTGTGAGCTCGTTGTCTCCCCGGGACCCCACAGGGCGTCTGGTGCATAGTAGGAGCTCTGTACAAACTCGTTGGGCAAATAAATGATTCTGCCGCCAGATGTTTAATTTCGGAAAGTTGCTTGAAATCCTTGGACACCGTGGAAGAGTCTTCCCCCTTTTAATATCGTGGCAGAGAATTTCAAGTTCTTGATGAACAGAGGCAGCGTTTGGGGGGTTCCCAAGCATCAGGAACCTCATTCAACCTTTGATACCCTGATTTCTCACAGGGTTCCGGAGGCCAGCTGTGCTGAGTAGATGTAAATGGAGGGGTTTCATTTGTATTACAAAGGTAAATAGGGGAGCTCTTCAGGGTGCAGTACCCAAAGTGGGGGTGTCACAGCAGAAGTCTAATAGGCAGCAGGAGGACTGAGTTGCGAGATGGAGGTAGCCAGTTCCCCTAAGAACAGGACCCCCACCCCTCCCTCACCCCCAGAGCTGCCCCAGAGGGTGAGCTCACTTGATGACTCTTGCTCAGATCACTTGATGACCCCCTGCCTCCCGTCTGAGAAGGAAGTAAGGCTGGCACTGCTGAGACACTCCCGGGATGGATGAGCGACACCTAAGTTCCAAGGCAAGCCGGAGACATGGGGTTGGTGCCAATCCTTGGGCTGGTGCTTATCTGTCCCACTGTCTGTACTTGGCCTTTGCCTGACAGGATGGGGGTGGACGCTTGGCCCCATCTCCACACTTCCATGCTCTGTGCAGCACCTGAAACATTTTTCATCCATGACCTTACTGGATCCCCATAAAAATCCATGGAACAGGATAGCCCTTTCCCAAAATTCACAGTGAGGTTATAGATGTGGCAGGACTGGGCCCCGGATTGCCCAAGCCTTAGGCCCGTGCTTTTCCTGGGAATAAAGGTGTGAGGAAATATATGCGACCCTCCCCACCGAACTCTTAGTGACAGCAGTATTTATGACAGATTTTATCGGTCGGCGGCCTGCTGGGTCCGGGCGCCCTAAATGGGTTTGGCCAGTGAGTCTTCCTAACCAATGGTGAAAACCAGGCTTCAAGATCTGGGCACAGATGGGCCCCCAGAGGGGTCTGCCTTACTCTGCGTCAGTGTTTCTGGCTGTCCCAGAGCGAATGCCACAGGTGCCATGGGCCTTAAGGACCCCCGGTTGCTGCCCCTCAGGGGCAGGGAGGGCCTGGCAAGGGTCAGCTGCTTGGTGAGCAGTCAGCCCAGTGCAATGGAAAAGCTGTGGCCTCCGCTGCCAGACTCGTACGGAGGGTGAGTCAGTTCAGGACAGGAAGAAACCCAGTAGGAAAGGCACCCCAAGGGAGCCTGCGTTTCAGCCACTGGTCTCTGGGAGCTCAGTTCATGGGATCTGGAGTTGGCAGAAGAGCCTTTATGATTTCCTGAAGCAGCCTTCACGGGGCAAAATATCAGTGCTGGGAGCCTGGGGAGAGAAGCAGCCTGCATAGCAGGCCCCGGAATGCTTTGGCTCTGAAGTCTGAGTTGGGGCCCATGCCTCCAGCCGGTGGCTCCACATCTCCGTTGATCTATGGGAAAACGAGGGGCTGGTTCTTCTGTGTGGGGCCCTGCCCTTGGTGCCAAGTGGGGGCTCCCGGGGTGGCCTAGCGGCTGGGGTCAGTGTGAAGAGCAGAGCACAGGGTCGGCCTCCCTGGGGGTCCTTCCTGGCACCTTACCTGAGAGGCTGTGAGACTCTGGGCAGGTTCACTTCTATGCCCTAGTTTTCTTCTAACAGGATTTCTCGAAGCTTGTCCCTGCTGACCTGTGGGACTGGATGGTTTTTGTTGTGGAGGAAGTCCTGTGGATTGTGGGGCACTTTGTGGTATCCGGGCCTCTACCCACTAGGATGCCCGCAGCATTCCCTCCCCTCCCTGCTGCCAGCGTGACCATCAAAAGCATCCCCAGACATTGCCAGATGTCCCCTGGGGGGCAAAATCGCTGGGGATTGAGAAACAGTACCCACCTCACAGGATGACTCTGAGGATTTAATAAAAGCCCCTGTAAGGAACTCTGTACTCTGGTGCATAAAATATTAATTCTAATTATTGCTGTGTTTTTGCAGACTCATGTTGAATGTACTAGTCTTATTTGCTTTTGCTGTAGTGGGAATCTCTAGTGCAGGGGGAGATCGTGACCCAAATTCCAGGGTGACAAGGAGTAGCCACAAGGATTTCCTTGGTGACTAATAGGTAGAGGGAAGTTAGGGAATCTGGAAAAAGCACCCTCGCACCCTGCTCCGTTATGATTGTCCCCAAGATGAAGCTGGCTGGCACAGGGCAGTGAGATCAGACCCCCTTCCCCACCCTGAGCTCCTGCCTGGCCCACTGCACTGAGGACTGTGGCAGTGCACACGCCAGGCTCCCGGCCCCAGGGAGCAATTCCACTATGGATATTGGCCCCCGCTTGTTGCAGTTGCCAAGTCCTGAGCCACGGGACAGCAGGTGTTTTGTGTTTTGCTGGCCTGTCATGTAAACATACTTTGTGGTCGTCTTGCTTGTTTTTTTTTTTTTTTAAAAAAAAAGGCCTAAATGGTTTTGCAGCTCTGGCAGCATGTTCGGAGCCCCATGCCGAACTGGGAGGAGAAGGCGAGGGAGCACAGCCCAAGTAAGCGGAGATGTGCATGCCGGCCTCATTACTCGGCTTCTTCCTGAGAGCAGGCTATGGACGGGCAATGGAGACAAGTTGGAGGAGGGCAAGAATTGATCTTGACTATCGGGGAGCGTGGGGTCTGGTAGGGAAAGCAAAGCATATGCCCAGATCCTTGCAAGGAAGTCCAGCGTGGCTGACTTTGGTTGGCAAGGATGGTGCTGATTGCTTTCCATCAGCTGTTCCCTTTCTGCTCCCGAGCCCTTCTAAGAGGTGGATGTCATATCTGCCCTATAGATGGGGACCTGGAAGCTTTTGGTGACAAGAGAGCTCAAAGCAGGGAAGAGGAGGCCTGGCTGGGAGGGAGGGCTGCTTTGTGAGGATGTGGTATGGGAACTAGTGGGACTGGGGCAGGCAGGTCTGGAGCAGGGAAGGGGAGGCAGTGTGAAGAGCACACAGGCTTCCAGACGGAGGGAACGTGGTACGCAGAGACCTGGAAGCTGAAGTGTGTGTGTTGGAGAACAGCAGGCAACCCCGCTTGGCCAGAAGCTTCAGATGCTGGATGGGGAGAACAAGGCAGATAACACAGCAAAAAGGGACAGCTTTCCCACATCTTTTATCCAGATGTTAAGAAGCCTGCCAGAGTGCAGGAAGAGAGCTTTCCAATACTCATTTTTATAATTCAGAAATCGAGTGTGTCTGCTCCCCCAGCGCATCTTAACCACAGCCCCAGACCTCCCGTTACCCCTTTTGTTGATTGGAAGGTTGGCCTCAGCAAAGCACACACCCTTCTCTGCGCTTCCCATCCCCTGCCCCCGCCACTGTCCGTTGTCCTAGCAGTACAAGGAACGAGGGAAGACTGAGCAAGCCGGCCTGGGCTGAGAGGGCATGAAGAACCAGGCTTCCATTCACCTTGCTTCTCCCATTCAACTTGACTTCAGACTCAGCCTTTTGTCCCAGGGCCCTAAACAGGGCAGTTCGGGCCAAAGCAATGCCAGTACCAAATGAAGGTCAGGGCTGACAGTCCTGTTAAATGAGGCCATTGGACTGACTCTTGCCAAGGCAGGGTTTTCAAATCCTGGAGATTGGAGAGGGACATAAAGCAGGATAAGATACTTTCTTCGGTCAGGAGTATGATTTGATAGGTTCAATTTCCGGTTTAGCGTTGATCATTCTGGAAAGTAGTGGGTCAGTTCTCAGGTTTAGTCACCTTCCAATGTTGGTGAAGGCATTTCCAGAGCATTGATAATAAAGATTTCAGTCTTATTAAATGCTTGATCTGGTGGAACCACGTTATCACTCCACGCCATCTGGACTGGACTCCCTAGGGCCTGGTGGAATTCCACTGACAATAATAAAATGTGATAGGTCATCAATGACCTAGCTAATAACTCTGCTGTTAGTGCTTTTCCTGACCCCAGTGAAGGAATTCTCCTGTAAGAAAAAGAGCTTTTGAATGAAATATATATGTATATACATATACACAGTCGTTTATAGTTAATGATTTGGGGTCCATTTTTTTCCAGCAGTGAGTTGAGGAGAAAGGGTGAGTTCAGGTCCATAATGGGAAAATTAAACAGGGAAACTGAACTTGGAAGTACCAGATAGACAAGATTTGGGTGGGGAGAGATTAAATTGGAACGCAGAGAGGGCAAAACAAGCCTTTCAGTGCATGAAAATCATCCCTGAAACCAAGGCCAAGCATTTGTTAAAAATTTAAAAAAAATTTTTTTTTAGTCTGTATCTTTTAAAATATGAAAGTCAGCATTTTCTGTGAGGAGAACTGTTAATAAACACAAGCTAAAGCTCGCACACCAAGCAGCCCTCTGTGCACAAGCATCTAGGACTGTCCAGTCCAGCGAGCTGAGGGTTTGGATCTAGAAAGCTCTGTGTTGGAGCGTGGCCCCTCTGTGACCTGGAGTGAATCACTCTGTCTTCTTGGCTCTCCGTTGCTTTATCTGTGGTGTGAAGAGGTCGGGCTAGATTCTCCAAGGGCCCTTCTGTCTCTGATAATGTTTCTAGACCCCACAAGGACGCTGTGAAATCTTTTTCCTAAGGTCAAGCCCTGTGCTTAGCATCCTGGGGAAAGAAACAGCCCGGGATGGAGCTGGACGTGCTCTCTAAAGCCCTGTCTGGGTGGTAGGATGAGACAACAGCCTTTTCCATATTGGGATGAACTGCAATTATGTATTAGAAATCTTACTAACCCCACCCCCCGCCCCATCGAAGGGATAAGTTCTGTCTCCTCCTGGCCAACCTAGCACTTTGGTGCGCAACAGCTGCACCCAGACCCTGGCGGGCCGGCACTGTGGTGGGACTGGCTCCCTCGAGGTGACTTCATGCAGTCGGTGTTGGAGGCCCGCCTACCCAGACTTGGGTATTTATAGCAGGGGAGCAGCTAGGGGGGGAAAAAAATTAAATACGCTACACCCGTGTTTCTCCTATGTGGGACAGAGACAGGCATTGTGAGGAATTTAGAAAGCAGGGCTGTATAATCCAGCAAGATATTTTTAAATGCTGTTTGTTGCAGTTGGCAGAGCCGGTTTTTCAAAGAGGAGGGAAAGAGTAAGGGGGATGATGACAGGCTGCCAGCAACCCCAGGCACTGGAACGTGGAACTCAGCAGTCCAAGGTGCCTGGGTTCTGAACCCCGGTTTACCCCGCAACCACAAAGTTTGAGCGGCTCTGTGAATGGGGCAGCTTACCATCCTTCTTCCCTGCCAGCCCATCCCCCGGACGAATCCCCAGGCTGAAGTTGAACAAAATGTTCTGAAGGAGGCAGAACAGACAGCCTCAAAAGTTGCTCCTGTGCATGAGCACACACTTTGCGGGCAAGTTGCTTGCAGCTGTCCTTCTGGATATAACCCTCCTGGGTCGAGCCAGGCAGGCCAGAATGATGCTCGGACCCAGCTCAGTAGCAGGGGAGCACACTGCGTGGTGGAGCTGGCCCTGGACAGCCATCCCAGGGAGCTCCACCTGGCTTGTGGGTGCTCGTCAAGTATTCTAGGAGAGACCTGTGTGCCTTCTACCATGTTGGTCTTTAGGAGACAGACTGTGGGTCACAGGGGCTGGGGTTGGGAACCTGGGAGAGGCCAAGAGTTGAGTTTGGGACGCATCTACTTGTTCATCCAACAAATATTTGCTGAGGGCTTACTGTGAGCCGGGCACCGGACAGAGGCCCGGGGGGTAAGGAGGAAGAGGGAGGCATGCTGTAAGAATCACGGTGAGGCCAGCCAAGCTGGAGCAGAAGGATCCGGGCAGGGGAAACAGCAGGTGGCTGGTGGGCTCCGGGAAACGAGTGTGGCTGGCCTGGGGTGAAGGTAGGGGAGTAGGGAGATTTGGTTGGAGAGCCAGTGGAGGGGTGGTGAGCCAGGTTGTGCCTTGTAGGCCATTGGGGAGGCTCTTCGACTGTTAATCAGAGTCTGCTGGGAGCCACTGGAGGGACTTAATGCACGGAAAGGACACAATCTGATTTGTACTTTAATGAAGTCAGCCCCTCTGCTAGGTTGGAAGGAGAGCGTAGCATCGAGGATGGGCTAGAGACAGCATGACCGCTGGGACGCTTTTGCAGTAATCCAAGCGAGGCGGGATGGTGGCTTGGGTTGGGAGTCAGCAGGGAGGTTGTGAGTTCGTGGGTGTATTTTGCAGTTACAGCCTTGGGCTATGTCAACAGTCTGGGAGAGGAATCAGTATGACAGTAAGATGTGTAGTCTGAGCCCCTGAAAGGAGGGAGTAGCCATTGCTTAGAATGGAACAGCTGTGTGCGGAAGAAGCCGGATTGAGCCGCAGGTCAGCCTGCGGGTTTGGTTGCTTGTCCCACACTCCTGCATAGAGATGCCAAGCAGGAGGTCGGCCTCCAGATCTCCTTGCACGCTCTTAATCATATGATGTGTGGAAACATTGCTTGCCCTTTGTCTGACCTGCTAGTGGGCATCATCCAGGAGGGTCAGATAGGGCCTCCAGCAGGAGAGATTTATTTTGTCTTCTAATTCCATGGTTGAGGGCCTTCGGAGCCCCTCAAGTTTGCTCTCTAGCTTCTTCAAGGGCAGCCAGCAGCTTTAATGAAGATTGTAGACCCTATCATTTCCTGTCATTAACTAAAGATCTGTTTAATTCGGACCAGGTGTTCAGTGGATCCATCTGACCCTGGGCCTGTACCCCTTGGTCTTTCGAAAGTGAGGCTCCATTTCAGGCGCTTTGGGTTCATGGAGGTCAAATCTGAGTCTGGAATTTAGCCCCAGATAGAACCTTCTTGGGTGCTTTGAGAAGGCAGAGGGGGCTCCGGAGAAGTCACAGAGAAAGGCTCTGTGGGAGGGTCCGAGTGCCTATTGGATGGGCTGGTCTCCTGCATGACGGCGCAGGGTGGCCGAGAAGTGGAACATGAGAGAGTTGCCACTGCCTGACTGCCAGTTAGTTATCTGGTCACTGAGCCTCAGTTTTCTTCTCCTGTTTAATGGGTATTTATCATGGTTCTTATCTCATAGGGTTGTTTCCGTGGGTCTTGACCCTGGGTTCACATTAGAATCACCTGGAGAGCTTTAAATCCACATGCATGAGTGTACACATACACACACACACACACACAGACATGCACACCTGTGTATGTGTGTGTGTCTTAAGGCCCCACCTCCAGGAATTCTGATGTCTGATGTAAATGACCTGGAGTGGGGCCCAGACCATGTGGGAAGTGTTCCTGGGAAGTCTGGTGCTCTGTGAGCACTCAGACATTAGCGATTATTGGTGGTAAAAGAATCATTGTTCTGGAGTCCTCATTTCTGCCCCACCCCGGATGGTGACTTTCCTTCACTCTGCTGCTATGCTGCTTTGGCTCACTCATCTGGAAGGATCACCAGAGAACACCCAAGAGAAGCTTGAATTGTTAGGGTTGCATGGAAGGGGCCGAGTGATATAACAGAGTTATTTATCCCTTTAGTAAATGAGGTGGGTACTATTTTATTCCATCTTTGGGTGGAGGAAACGGAGTCCCAGTTTAAGTCACTTTCCCAAGGTCGTGCCGCTAAGAAGTAGAGACTGTAGTCGAACCCAGGCAGCCTTCTCCCAGCTTCTCTACTCTGTAGCCATGCTGTGTTCCCTTCCCAGCCAGAGAAGCCAGTGGACTGAACTCTCAACTCAGGCCCCCAGCACATCCCTGCCTCATAGGAGCTTCTCCAAAGTACCAGTGCCCAGGCCAGGCCCCTCACCTCTATTCTCTCATGTCATTCTTAAAATCACCCCGAGTGGTATGTCTTCTTCTTACCCCCCTTGCACAGGGAAGACAGTGAGGTTCAGAGAAGTCTAAGTGGCATAGCTGGTAAATGACCCAGCAGGATTCAAACCCAGGTCCATCTGGCTCCAGAGTCCCCGGGTGGGGAGGGAGCATATACAGTGATTCCCCGAGCGGATCAAGGAACAGGTGTTGGTCCAGGAGGGTGAGAGGAACTGAAGCAAGGCCAGAGCATCCCTCGCTGCTTCTGAACAACAGAGTCCTGTAAGTGCCTTAAAATAGGGACCTTGCTTGGCCGGGTGGCCGAGCCGACAGGACCGAGAGCTGTGGTTGGAGGTGTTTGGTTCTCTGCATGTTTAAAGAGATCTCCTGCCAAGCTCATTGCTTCTCATCTGTTGCTGTGAATGAAATAACCTCGGAGAGACTGTATGTGTGGGTTGCTTAAAATAGTTCAAGAGGAAGAATGTTTGGAAGCTTCTAGCTCCCTGAATCTATTTCCTCTTGATTTATGACACCTTTGAGAGTGCCGGGCCTCCTCTTGTTTATTCTTCTGGCTTTTCTTTTCTACCATATTTTAGCCTTTATGTCACTGTAAACCATAGAAATTTGTCCCCAGAAAAAGTGACAACCTTTCCTAAGTAATTTAACGGTAGGGGGCTGCACATTTGATTTTTTCTTTTAAAAGAAGAAAAAATGAGGCGAGGCTGTTTGTTTTGGAAACGGTCATGTCTCTCTTCCAGCTGCAAAAGTTCCCAGATCATAGTGATGGTGTTTGCTCTGGGGTGAGAAGAATTTATTTTATTTTATTCATTTGCACTAAGACCTGCCCTAGAAGCGTGAGTTTTCTTACAGCTTTCACTGTGTGGTGCCCTGGAGGCCTGGGCTGTGGGGGAGAGAAGTTCTGTTCTATTTGAGGCCACTAACTGGGTGAGAATATTTAAATGGAAATTTAGTAAAAATTCAATGAGATTTTTTTAAAAATCACTTCCTCAGTCACACAAGGCACATTTCCAGTGCCCACTCATCGCAAGAGGCTGGTGGCCACCATATTGGACAAGGCAGATGAGAGGCCTCTCCATCATCGGAGACAGTTCTAGGGGACGTGTGGCCATTAGAGTGGGTCATTGGTCGGTCACTTGGGGTCAGCTTTCTGGGTTTTCACAAGCCTCAAAATTTTAACTATTCTCTAGTCTCTCCAAAGTTCTCTGTTTGCAGAAACAAGAAGATTCATGGAAGTGGAGATGAAGGCCATTGATTCTTGTGGCTCTAACCTCTGGACCCTTGACACGAGGTCAGGTTTTATGGTTTCCAAGCTGCGTGGCCTAGGGCAAGTCACTTAGCCTCTCTGAACTGGTTTCCTTGTCAGTGAAAGTGTGGTTTTCAGATACCTTGGGCTTTTGTAAGGATTAAACAAATGAAGAAATAGGAACGAAACACTTAGAATGCCTGACACAACACACGGCGTGCTACAAAGTTTTGTACATTTTCTCCCTGCAGCAACATTGTATGCTTCAGAAGTAGATACTGTTTTCCTTCCGGGGTGGTGAGACAGGAGACAGGCTCCCCAGGTGCCACAGCTGTCATCTCTGCTGTGACTCCCAGCTGCTGAGTTGGAGGACTTGAACTTGAGTTCCAGAGTTCTCCAAGCTTCTTCTCCCTTCCTGGATCGTAGATGGGCCCTTTGTCAGAAGTTGGAGGCTGCTTGTTTGAATTAAAGACCCTTCTGAACACACGTTCTTTCAGGAACTCCTATTCCTTCCACCACTGGAGGTGAGCTCTTTTCAGAGGCGTTTTGCCTAAAGTGGGCCCGTTGGTATCCACCTGGAGAGCTGCTGCTGCCAGAGCCCGTGGCTCCTTAGAACTTGACATTTACCTAAGAGGTTAAGATTTTTAGCACTTTGCAGGACCTGGGGTCCTTTTGCATCTTTGCTAAGAGGCCTGAGCCCGAGAACCCTTAGTGGGCTCTGGGAGGAAGGTGGCTTTGAAAGGAGTGTCCTTTGAGAAGAGTAGGACCAAGAGAGGCCTCTCTGATGGGTAGAGGCCTCTGAGAGGATATGTGCTCACTCTGGGGGCCTGGGTTCAAATACCGATTCCATTACTCACTTGCCCAGATCATATAGCTCATTATGGAAACTCTCTGTGCCTCAATTTTACCATCTGTAGAATGGGGACAATCCTAGAACCTACCAGGGCTTTTCTGAGGACTAAATGGGATGACACCAAACCAAGCCCCCAGCCCAGTGCCTGGCACCTAGCAGCCACCAGCACATGCTCCCGGCCATCCTCACGGTCACTGCCTCCGGGCAATGGAATTTGGTGTGCTTTCACTTCCCATGGGGCTCACCTTTTCTGCTTGAGGATGTATTATCTGTCTGGTCGGAAGAAGTGACCCAGAGGGTGTCAGCTCTCCCAGTGAATGGCTAGGTCAAGTTCATATATCTTGAGCCTCCATGTGGTCTTTTCTCTTGCTCCTCTCTCTCTCCTTTCTGGAGGACAGCGGGGGTAAAAAGTGCGACTCTGTGCAATGGTCATGTCAGGTCCTCACAGGGTAACCAGCGGCCTGCCTCCCTCCTGCTGGGCTGGGTGACCAGCACTGCCACATCCAACAGTGGACTCAGAGCTGGATTTGTTCTGGAAGATGAATTTGTGGTGGGAAATGCCCATATCGTCATGCAGTTGCCACTCGTTTGCCCACATCCAGAATGTGCTAAATCTGCCACTTGTAACAAAATCCAAATAACTTGGAACCGTATGCAGGGAATCGAATAACTGTCACCACAGTTGTTACGAGAGATGGATTTCAGTGAGGGGAATCCAAGTGCCGCCAAAGGGGGTGGTTGCCCTACCTTCCTCCCACAGATGGTTCTACCGAGGGAGGCACCCTTTCAAGCAGACGCTTCTGAGAGAAGAAGGGAAGGACATGGGGCCAGGATATTGCATAGCGTGATGTCATTTGTTTAACTTGGGCCCCGTGTGGGCCGTCCCAGGCTGACCAAACCCTTGTCCTTTCTGCGGCTTCCCTGGCATTGACCCATCACTCACAGTTAATCGGTAACTAGGACCCTTCTTGGCAAATAGTTGCTTTGCTAGTTATCTGTGCCAGGGTCTTCTCTGTTATTCCAGGGGGCCCCTGGAATGCCGGGGGGGGGGTTGTCTGTCCAGATACCTGTAGCGTGAGCCCAAACGTCTCCTGTGCCCTAAAATGGAGGCAGTTCTTGCATCAGTCACTTCCGGCCTGGCTGGGGGCTGGAAACATCTTGGGGCACTTTCAGAAGTATTCCAGGCCCCACCTTGGGCATAGTAAGTAAAAACCTAGAACAGTGGGGCCAGAACACTGTTTCCTAAAGGCCCCTCAGGTAATTCAGATTTGTGAGTCCATCCTCACCTGGATCTAGGCACCTTTCAGAGTATGCATTGGGCAAAAGCCCGTTCAAGAGAGAGCAGGCCCGCGTGGCCGGTGCGTCAGCGTCTCCCCTGCGCAGCGGGGTGAACACTGTGGTGTGGCTGAGCGGGAGGGGGCGGGGCGGGGCGTTGCCGACATTTACTGGGTGCTCTGTCGTTCCATCCTCTCTACCGTGCTCTGAGGTGATGAGAAGCCAGGTTGATGTTCATCGAGTGCCTGCTCGGAGATGGGGCAGGATTCCAAGCGGTTTGCACGGGTTACATCATGGAACCCCAAGCCCACCTATAAAGTAGAGGCACATTCATCTTCCCTTTCCAGATGAGGAAGCTGAGGCCGAGAGACAATTATAGTGACTTGGCCAAGTGTCTCACACACACACACACAGCAGGCGTCAAGGGTGGGATTTGACGTCAGAATGACCAGACTTCAAAGCCTACGGCTTCCCTCGCTGGAAGCTGACTAGGATTTTAATCCCAATCCTTAGGCTCTTGAGAGTGGGTCAAATAAGAATTCTGTATTCTAAATAGAGTGCGAGATTTTCCGGAAGGGTTTGCCATGCCGTCTTTCCTCGTAGCATTGCCACTGGCCCTCCAGCCCCGATTTTCGGAGCCTGGTTCTTTCCGTCTACCGATCCAGTCCCTGACTGAGACCGGCCACCAGTAAACTTATGCCAGTCGCCGCTGAGCCTGTCTGTGTTTCCATCTGATTTTTCTCTTCTTCCTCCTCCCCTTTCCTCTTTCCCTGCCCAGCCCCTGCTTGCAGCTCTTCCGGGACCCAGGCGTAGAGCCGGCACCTTCCTCAATAAATCAATCAATTGGGATCTGGGAGTGGAACAGTCACTGCCCAGGGTGCAAACTCCACACAGGTCTCCCAGCCACTGTCCCTCTTCGTCGCTGCCACTTAGATAGATGGTTGTCCCTCTCTGCAGCCTGAGAGGCAGGCAGCCCTGTGACTGAGGGTGCTGCCTGGGTTGGAAGCCTGGATCCGCCGCTTCCTTGATGAATCCCTTCCTTGATGAATTTGTATCTCCGAGCCTTAGTTTGCCTGTGAAATGGGGATAATACTACCTACCCCTTATGGTAGTTGCAGGGTAAGGCAGTTGTAAGGCAATTACACTTCATAAGACATTTAAGATAGTATCTGGCATGTAAATGTCTGGAAATTAACCATTACGATGATCATGAGGGCAACAGTGACTATTGGGGGTGCAGGTGAGGGCCGTTGGGGACCCTTCCCACAGTCTGAAGAGGGTACCCACTCCTATGTGAGCACATCCTGAGTGTTTCGGTGGAAAAGATCAAAGGTTTTAGAGACCAATCTGGGTTTAATCCCAGCTAAGGTGATTCTTTTTTTTTTTTTTAAATGTGAGGTTGGGAAAACCCCAGAGCCTATTGGATTTGTTTTGTTTTCTAATCTATCAAATGAGGACAAGAGCAGCACCTGCCTCATGGTGGCGTAAAGGTGAAAGGCAAAAACGTGAGCAAATCACGGGCTTAGCTGGTAACAAATGAATTGGGAAGAAAAATAGGGGTCGAATGAACAGTAGCAGTGTAGTAGATGAAAGTAAAACCCAACCTCAAACGATGACATACGGCACGATACAGCATTCGTCAAGTTAAAAACAAAGTTTTTAAGTGAAACAGTTTCGGAGGGGCACGTCTGGGCACAAGAAACCTGCATAAACGCTCTCCTGAGCGTGGCTGGTGAACCCGGCTGGCGTGTATGTCTGGTGCGGGGAGGGAGGACCCGGTGGCTTCCTTGTGGAGGGTTGTCAAGGCTCTGGCTTTGTTTTGGAGGTGAGTTCCCATTATCACAACAAAATAAACATGGTTCTGCACCAGGGATTACCACACGTCCGATCTGTGCATCCGCAGTTAAGAACATAGTGGGTTCTCAGTAGGTGGTAACTGTCGTTATACCATGGACCATCCGGACCATTCCCTAGGCCACCACGATTACCCTCTGAGGTGGCCTGTCGTCTGCACAAAATGCCCAGGAACCACCTCCACCCCAGCGGCCTCTGCGTGGGGAATGTGGAGCAGTAGGGTCATCTCCGTTGCCTCGCTCTTTAGGTTTGCCGCGGGTCTTGGGCATCGGCTCCCATGTGGGTCTAACACAGTCGAACAAAGACGGGGCTGTTTTTTGTCCGAGCTGTGCCAGATATGAGGGCTTTCATTTGAGTCACTTTAGGAGTGTTTGTGTTCTCCAGGAGATTTTCTTTCCAAGGGAAGGCAATGTTTGGGTTGGAGCCGATGGTGTTTGTCTTGGTATGATCTTAGACCTCTCTCTGCTTTCATTGCCACCATCCAGCATCACAACTCTTGCCTATGGCTTTTCTCTACCCGTGGTTCCTTCCCTTGACAGAGGGGATGCATGGAGGGTGCTGGAGACACCCTAGTCCTGTGCCTCTGGGTCTGTGGCATCTGGGTCTCAATGACCCTCACATCTTGCCACTCTCTGAATTTGATGAAGGAGAGGAGAGTATAGGTTTTGGAATTAAGGACACCAAGGTTCAATTTCGAGACCTTCACCATGTCATTGGGAGGCATGGGCATTATTTATTTTTCCTTATTTTAAATTGAGGGGCACAAAGTACAGATTCCTAAATTCCATGAAGCTTGATGAAATTTTACCCAGCTGTGTAATCGACCCAAGGGAAGCTCAAGATCTAAAATACACCCACCCCAGGAAGTACCCTCATGGTCCTTCCCTGTAGGTACCCGCTCCCCAGGCCATCTACCCCCAAGTAGCCATTATCCTGACTTTTGTCCCTATCCATTCATGTTGCCTGTTGCAGAACTTCTAGGGGTGGGAACATTATCAAACCTTTCTGAACCCCCCCTTTTTTTTTGCAAGTGAAATTGTAGTACTTGTGTTGTAGGGTTAAGAGAATCAAATGAGATACCATGTATATCTCATCTTTGTAAAACAGTTAACACTTGGGGCGCCTGGGTGGCTCAGTGGGTTAAAGTCTCTGCCTTCGTCTCGGGTCATGATCTCAGGGTCCTGGGATCGAGCCCTGCATGGGGCTCTCTGCTCTGCAAGGAGCCTTCCTCCTTCTCCCTCTCTGCCTGCCTCTCTGCCTACTTGTGATCGCTGTCAAATGAATGGGTAAAATCTTAAAAAAAATAAAAATGAAAAAACATAGTTTTAAAAACAAACAAACAAACAAACAAAAAACAGTTAACACCTCATCAGGTAAAGCTGTTTATTGTTGACTGTTGACTTGGTGGACTTCCGAGTCCTCACCTGTGTCTTCCCCTCCGTGCTAGCTGCAAGGCCTGTTTCCTGTGCCCTGCACGCCCTTCCCTGCCCTGTGGCCCCTTGAACACCCTTCTGAGACAGTTCCATCTGTGGTTTTCAGGGTTTCTTACTGAAAGCAGTTCTTCTTAATAAGGCAAAGGAAATGGATAGGAAAGCCGAGTTCTGCTGTTTTGCTTCTCTCTCTCTCTTTTTCCCAAAGAGGGTCTGTTTGTTCTATTAGCAAAATCAACAGAGGCATTGCTGGACTGGCTCCCCTGGGTGGGGGCTCCTTGGGTGCTGCTCTGGCTGACATGCCAGGGGTTGTGGTCACTGAGGGTTCAGAAGCTGTGGGAGGAGCCATCTTTCAGTTCCTCAAAAACAAAAAGCCAAGTGATCTTCTGGGTTTGCCTAAAATTCTAGGGTTCTCATTCAATTCCTGAGGTCAAGAGGAGACACTAATTAATACTCTGAGTTTGGGCAGGGGGGTGCATTCTGTTTTCAGGATGTGTGATTCCATGTGACCTTAACCCCAGTGATTTTTATCCTGTCCTTACCCAAGGAGAGGTCTTCACGGGGGAAGAGGTAGAACCATGTGCCTGGCAGGCGGCCTGAGCGAACAAAGGGCAAAGTGGGGGCCATGAAGGCAGAGTCCGTGAATTTGTGGTGAGGCCCCGGGCGAGGTCTCCCACAAGACACTGTGCACACATTTACAGAACGTCAGGTCTTGGGTCAAAATACAGGTGAAACGTTCTGGGCCCCACACTTCAGGGAGAAGCTTCTAGTTGGGAAGCAGGAATTAAACAGGCATTTGTACCACGATCTGCTAGATGCTGTGCTTGGAAGACCCCGGCTGCCGATCCGGATTGGGGGTACAGAGTCATCGCATCCCTGGAGCCGGTGTTGTTTGCATGGGATTGGAAATTTAAACAGAGGTTAACCCTTGGATGTCTGAAACATGCGGCCCCCATCAGCGTATCCTTGGGACTCTCACGAAACACATTTCCAAGGATAATATCCGTCCACCCCATAAAGGAGATTTTGGGTTTACTGAACTGCTTGATGCCTTTGCTGGTGGCAAGACCATTGATAATTGTTCCCCCCCAGCAACCTTGTAGCCTCTGTGCCCTGGGCAGTGGATGGAATGTTGAATACATAGGCCCTCTGATTCTGCAGGAGAGTTTCCTTTCCCTCCAAGGTGGCTGAGACGGGCTGGGTAGGGAGATCCATTTATAAACCAAAGACTTTATTAGTAAGAGTTTATGAGCAAGAGACTAGCCCTGCCACAGAACCCGAAGAGGGATATGTTTGTTGTGGAAGAAGATACCCGTTTGGCATCCCTCACGTGGCCAGTCATCGCGTGTGGGGCCGGGATGCCAGATTTCTGCAGTTACCATGGGACCCAGACTTAGACAGGAAATCATGGTAGGATGGGAAGGAGTCCAAAACACACACGGCTGGTATACAGGCTGCAGTTAGGAAAGAGAGTAGGAGAACAATCTATCTATTTTCCTGCATGAGGAGTGTAAAATCAAATGGGGTTGTTTTTCCACGACTCCTTACATTTTATGGACCTGATTTTCAAGCTTTAAGTTTTTCCATATTAAGCAATCCTTGGGTTATTTGAAGTGACCCTTTTTTGTATGTTTGTGGAGAGCACTCCTGAGGCGGGTTATGTGTTTTTAAAAGCTCCCAAACTTAAAAAGAACCAGTGTCCCTTGCAGCCTGGGGTGGGCGGGGGGCGCTTTTTTTCTCCAGAGCTGGAAGGAATCTCTTTTTGGTTCTGTCACCGTGGTCTCTTTCCTGCGCGCCACCCCCATGAAACCCCACACTCCCCCATTTTCTTGGACTTGCCAGTGGAAGGTAGGAGGGGTCCTGCTGTAGGCAGACTCCTCAAGGCTGGGTTTCCTGGAAATCTCTGCCGCCAGGTTCAGCAGCTGACATCTCTCATTCATAAAGAAGCACCTTTTCATCCCCCCTGTGCAGTTGTTAAAAGAAATAGGAAAAAATCAGGAAGGGAATCTAGCCTTCTGCAGATGTAGCTCTGGAAAAGTCCAGACCAGGCCAGACTGTTCACAGCTTGGGAACAGTTCCAGGCCTCCAGAGGAACATTTCCCAGGTCGCTACTGAGAGAGCTCTGCATGGACTGCCCTGATCTCTTTCTTGGGGGCCGCACTGAACCGTCAATGAAATGACAGTTACAACACGGGGCTCACAGCTCTGTGCCCCGTTGGCTGCTGTCTGTCTCTCTGCTGGGTGAGGTATGATCTATTGAAGTGACTTCCCTGGGTTGATTGCCCCCACCGCCTACCCCCCCCCACCCCGTGACATTCTAACTTAACCGTCAGCGTGAGAGTGAGGGGAAGGCGATACTAATATGGGGACAGCGCCCTAGGGTTTTTACAACGTCGTTTTGCGTTCTGCCTCATTCAGTCACCATGATAGCTAACATTCATTGAGCCTTTGCTGTAGACCAGCTACATTGCTGAACACTTTACAAACTTCACCAGGTCTAATCCTTAAAACAACTCTATGTGGTAACATTCCATTTCTATTTTACAGACATGGAAACCAGCCCAGAGAGATTAAGCCTGTGACCTAAGATCCCATAGCTAGTTGAGGACGGACCAGGGATTGGAACCCAAATCTGCCCACCTCAAAGCCCGTGTTGTTCAATGCCACGGGGCAGGACCCCTCATTCCCTGTGCTCCGGTGGATGGCTTCATTCTCTTATCAGGAGGAACCAAGGGTGTGTTTGAGGTGCCAAGGCCAATGAGGGACCCGCCTGGGGCCAGATCTCGGGTCTCCTGAGAGACCTGTACTTCGTCATTACCTGAGACCTGTTAACTTGAGCAGCATTATCTAAGTGAGGTCACCAGCACTTTTTTCTTTTTTTTAAGATTTTATTCATTCATTTGTTTATTTGAGAGAGAGAGAGAGAGAGTGAGCGGTAGGGACAGGGAGAGAGAATCCGAAGTGGACTCCACACTGAGTGCATAGCCTCATGTGGGGCTCCATCCCACAACTCCAAGAGCGTGAGCGGAACTATAACCAAGAGTCAGACGTTTAACCAACTGAGCCCCCCGGCATCCCAGGTCACCTGCATTTCTAAGCCAGCAGCCACTTGCTCGGAAGTGGCCAGCCCTGTACCCATTCTTCAGGATGGCCAGATGGGAGGGATTCTGGGAATCCATGCTCATTCTACTTCTTGAAGCTGGGAAGCTTTCACGTTACCACTTAAAGGTATGCTTCTGTTTTAAACTCCTGGGTCAGGATTCTGTAGGTCGCAGGCATGTTTCAAACTAATTAAGAAGGACGTACACTGGCTTATTTAAAAGTCCTGAAGGAAGGTTGGCTTCAGGGATGCTTTGAATCGGGTTCAGTAGGGTCTTTGAGGCCCTGTTCGCTCTTACTTGCTCCCTCCTCTTGATTCTGCTCCTGGCTCGGCTCTATTGTCCATCAGCTTTTTCCTCATGATTATGAACTGCCTGCAGCAGCCTCAGCTTAAAGCCTAATAGCAAAGGGGACAAGTCCCCTGGCCTGGCAGCTCAAACGAAAATCCTGGGTCTGAGTCTCAGTGGCCTGGCTGAGGTCGTAGGCCCACCGTCGAACCAGTCACACTGCGGTCCATCGCCCACATGCTGTTCCCAGGCTGGAAGGGCGGGCCGGGAGCCCTGCTGGTCACAGAACCGTAAGGGGGCTCTGTGTAGCAGAGAGCAGAACGGGTGCTGTGGAGACCAGGCTCTGGGGGAGGGGGAGGGGGAGAGGTAGGCCGGGCGATCTGGGAGGAAAAGTCGATGGAAAAGCCAGTTTTATGGAGAAACACATCTGCCACATTAGGCTGGGCAAGGATAACTTTGATTTGAAGAGAGCTTCAGCAGGCCATTCATGTGGACATGAAGCTTACGATGTCTTTCCGTTGCAGCTATTAGAGCAATTATTCTTTATTATATTCTCTGACCTCAGCGTACATTTGTTCTCATGTCACCTTTCCTCTCTGGAAGAAAAGCACTTTGGAGTGCGTCTTCAAGAGTCAGATTATAGGTTTGAGGGAAAGAGCCATTGGGTCCCAAATAGCTGGTGACCAGGCTGATTTCTGTCCCAGTGGCACCTAAATGATGCCGGATGGACTGAAAGGGCACCTGTCTTTCCCTCCGGTCGGTCTCCGGCTCAGGGCCACCTGCAAGGCTTAGTGAGACCGTTTGGTCTAAGCTGTGTGTTGTCAAGTGTCCCAGATAAGTCCATCTTGCTGATCTCTGCTTATAATCAGCTGCAGGTGCCAGTGGAAGGTGTGATCATCTTGAGGCCGCAGGTTTTCGGAATCCTGGATGGTTTGGTGGCGAATTTGCTTTCCATTTGTGAACTAAACCAGACAAGGAGGGGTGTTATTAAATGTTCCTTTTGAAGTGCCTGTAGCTAACTAGATCCAGATAGTGTGAACGTGTGGCCAGCAAGGGCTCCTTGAATGCCTGCCCTGGGCCGGCATCTTGTAGGCGTCATGGAGGCCATAAAAGGAGTGGTTTTTCTGCTGGAGGAAGGAATGATCCCGGGATGGTACCAAAAGGAACTCTTCATTCCACAGTGACTCCGTGTGGGCCCCCGAGCAAAGCACTTGGCATATGTTGTTTCATTTAATCCTCCCAACAGGCAGAGGAAGGTGGAGACTCTGTCTTGGGCTTGAAGAAGAGGCAGTGGAGGCTCAGAGAGGTTAGGGACCCCGCCTCAAGTCATACAGCGAGTGAGCCTCAAAGCCAGGCTCACGGTGGGCTCTCCCCAGCTGCACAGCCCGAGTCCCTCACCCCAGTGCCGTGGACGGACCCTGTCACTTCAGGATTTCTCACCGTCCAAAAAATGAGTTCTCCCCTGATAACAGATTTCATCACTTGTGAAACCACAGGCCTGTGAAGAAAGAAGATTGCCCGACTGCTAAGGCCAATGCCTTTCCAGAAGGAGGATACTGGGTGGGCCTCCTGCCAGCCTCCCTAACCCACGTGATGCCTCCATCTGTCTGACTTCTGACTCTGAGCTGCCGGTCCAGCCTGTCTGCAACCTGGACAGCGGGACCAGTTTGAGCACAAACCAAGTCTGGCTTCAGGAACTGGGTGGGACCAGAGATTGTCCAGAGCTATGGAGGGCACCGCAGTCTCTGTATTTTCACACATTGTGTGGATGACACACGTTGGGGGGGCACAGACAGTGTGGGGGCTGGAGGTGCTCCACTGCGAGGAGCCGGGTCTGGGAGGCCAGACGGCAGACAGAGCACGTCCCAACCATACACTCGCACACCACCGGGGGCTTGTTTAAACCAGATCCTGCCAAGGTCGTAGAAGAAAACATAATCCAGAACCCTTTCTTCTGGGCAGGATCATTTGCTTCTTAAAGACTTCTCCCCCCCACCCCGCCACCCCCCTTATATTGTTTCTCTTGGTAAAAATGTGAGAATAGAAGTGAGGGAGTTTTTGCCCCAAATCCTTGACAACATGGACCTTGAGCACCAAGAACATAGCAGGATGCTCTCAAGTTGAAAATGGACCCCAAAGAACGAGGGTGTAATCCTGGACTGGGGATGGTTTTTCCAACAAGGTCACTAATGCATTGGGGTGGTTCTTCCTCAGAAGCTCATTGAGATCAGAAGGGAACTGGGAGGGAGTACAGAGAACTAGATGAGCCTGAGGCCTGGGTGGGGAAAGCCAGGTCATGTCCCTGGGCTCTGGGGCAGCTGAGGTGGGAGAGAGGGTGGGAGAAGAGGGTCTTTCTGAATGGTTTCCCCCTCATCCTGCTAGAAACTTCCATCTTTTCTGATGCTTTATGTGAAAGCCAGTGTTATAATGACCCTCTTTGTCCTGAAGAATTATCTTCGCTCTGAAGTCTCCTTGATCTGATGTTAATGATGGGCACTCCAGTTTTCTTTTGATACATGTTTACATAGTATATTTCTCTACATTTCATTTTAACTGGTTCATATCCTATGCCAAGTGAGTTTCTGGTAAACAGCATAGAGTTGGATTCTGTTTTTTCTCTCTTCTCACCATCTCTGTCTCCACTGGCATGCTTAGTGTGTTTCTAGGTAATATAGTTGTTGGTATATTTGGATCTAGGTTCTACCATCTTATTTTTTGTTTGTCCCCGCTGTTTTTGTTTCTCTTTCCTTTTTCCTACCATTAGCTTATTTGAACAATTTTTAGTATTGTATTTTATCTATTATATATATATATATTTTTTTTACCATCGCTTTGTGTAGTTTTGTTTTAAAAAGTGGTTGCTCTAAGGTATAAGAAAATACCTTTCACATCAACTGAGAAATCATATCTTGATACTTAAGTGCAACGTAGACCTCTCACCATAATATAGGTCTCTTTACCCTCCGTGTAAAATCTAGCTTTAGGGGAAGTCATTGTAACTTATCAATCAGGGAGTGTAGAGAAGGGAGGAATGAGTGGAAAGAATGAAATCTGGTTTATCTCATTTATTCATTCACTCAGTAAACTTTATCGAACATTTAACTAATTAGCTAACAATAGCTAACTTGGTCTACTTACTCTGTGTCGTACACTGTTCAAGTTCTTTACCGGCATTAGGTTATTATTCCAACAACCGTATACTGTAGGTACTGTAATTATCTGCATCTTATAAATGAGGAAACTAGGGCACAGAGTGTTTAACTTGCCCAAGGTCACCTAGTCAGTAAACAGCAGACTTTTGACCCATTGATTTTTCTCCCTCTATCAGAGAGTCTCGATGGAGGAAGAACATACTGGAAGGTATGCAGACTCTTAGTCTGTCCTAGGGATCTTGCCTTCTCCACCATGTTGAGATCACCCCCTGCTAGAGCTTGCAGGTGGTCCATGAAGAGACTCCTTTTCCTCCTCCTAGAAACCCTGATGGGAGACCTTCTCTGTAGCAGGGGTTATGCACATAATTTCAAAGCTCTGAAAATGGACCTTGAATCAGAGGTCAGAACTGGAAGGGACTTCTCTTCAGGTGTGAAATCGGAGGTGGGAGGAGTGAAGCCACCTGCCATGGAGATGGCAGGGCTGGATGTAGGTCTCCTGACTCCTGCTTTTGGTCTTTGTGCTTCCATGTGCCTTCTTGGCAGAAAGGTGTGGGAAGCGGCAGAGTAGCAGAGCTGGAAACTGATCTGTAAGTGACAGGGACAACCAGCAGGCCCCACAGGGGAGCCCTTCCTTGCATGCCAGGCCTCAGAAGGCTTTGGCAGCTGGGCTGTGCTATTTAATAACCTCCTGGAGGCTGATCCAGTGGTCTGGCAGTATCACTCGCCAAGGTCAAGTTTGTTTGGAGCCTTCGGTTTCGTATTTCCTGAAGAGGCAGAATGAACCCCAGAAAGACCTGTTGGAAGGAGAACTCTATCACACTGACACCTGCTTTTTAATAGCAAGATCTAGTATGGGAATAGCAAGTAGACCCCACCTTGTGGGCCAGACCAAATCGAATGACTTCAACAGCCTACAGCGTGATGTTGAATCCGTACTCCATGGAAGGGGTTTGGCGATCTCTTAGGGATGCCTATCCTGGGCCCAGGAATGGGCTGGAAGCCTGTGTGTCAGGTGTGTGTCGCCTTTAGTGTGCAGAGACTAAGTAAGTCTTGGATCTTAATCATAGCACAAGACCTGCCATCCTAGGATTATTGTGAGGAGTAAATGAATATACGTAAATTGTTCATTAAATGGTAATCATTCCAGTTAGTGTTAATGAGGGCTTTAAGAAGAGAGAGAATTCGATTTCTTCATTCGTGTATTTGAGTGCCTTCTATATGCATGGTGCTGGCTTGGCACCAGAGAAAGATTGTGTAGGGTATGCTGGTCACTCTCCTCACAGAGATTGTTCTAGATGGAAGACATAGTGACTAGTAAACAAATAGGGTAACTCCAGGTAGCAGTGAATACTGAATGGCAGCAAAATCAGGCCAATAAGATAGAAAAGGATCGTGGGGGGAGTAACACCAATGTAAGGAGGTGACAGCTGGACAGAAGTCTGAGTGTGAGAAGGAGCCAGAAATGCAAGGATCTTGGGAAACATCCCAGAAAGATGGCAGAAAAGGTCCAAAGGGCCTCGAGGAAGAACAGCCTGAAGGCATGGCGAACTTTCCGAAGGCAAGTTCAGATCATAGCATACCTTACTTACTAGATCCTTGCTACAAAGTATTTTTAAATATTAGAATAGAGAATTGTGTAATGCACAACTGTATGTCCATCACCTAGATTGAACGGTTGTGCCTCTACTTGGCTGAAATAAATCAAATCCCAGACATCATGACATTATATCCTTAAATTCCTTAGTTTGCATCCTCTGAAGAAATAAGGGTTCGCATACATGTTGCATAGCTTCTCACATTTAATTGTCCCAATGACATCATCACAATTCCTTGATGTAATCCAGGACCTACTCCATATTCAGATTTACCTGTTGGCCTCAAAAATATCTTCTCTAAATTGGTTTAGTGTGAATCAGATCCCGAACAAGATCCCACATTACTTGCCTAAGTAATGAAATCTGGTTTATCTCATTTATTCATTCACTCAGCAAACTTTATCTAACATTTAACCAGGCAGCTGAATCCCCTCCCTTCTAGGTTGGATAATCCAATGATGAGTATTGGTAGTAAGAGTAGTAATAATAGCTGACTTGGGCCACTTACTCTTTATCACACACCGTTCGAGTTCTTTACTAGCATTGTTGTTTGTTACCATCATGTTTTTATGATGGGTTGAATTCTGAGAAAGGCATTTGACACCAGACCTGCATTTTGGGATGGCTTTTGTAATCCCTCTGTGACCTGATATATATTTAAATCCTTAGGACCCCAGGAAGACTGTGAGCTATGATGGATATTGTTGGAGTGTCTCCCAGACTGGCACCAGAACCTGCTTTCTCCCCTCCCCCTACCGCCCCATCCTTTGTTCTTGCAAACAGAACTGTGGCTCTGTTCAGGAATCAGAAGCATGGTACATGATTTGTCTGGGCGTCTGGGCTTTCCCTCCTGGCCCAGCGGTGAGTCCCGATTGTCCTGCCAGTTGTGGTTCTTGTCCCCTGAACAGTGATTGATTTAGGAATGGACCTGGGATCTCATTCAGGCCATTGAGGGAAGTCTGCTTGGTGAGGCTTCTGGAAGGGTTTTCCTCTCAAAGGGATGACCCAAGTTTGGGGTCATCTTCTTTTCAGATTTTTGGATGTCATATGGGTTCCAACATCATTGGATGTTGGAACTAAGGCAGGAGCTATCCAGTGGCTGTGCAGGGAAATAGGATAGAACCAACCATCCTGATGCAGACTGAGGGGGGAAAAAAGGAAATAACTTGGATCCTTCATGATAATGTTGAGCCACAGAACCAGCGAACCCTGAGACTCCCCTACCCAAGATGACTTAAGAGCTAATATTTCCCCTTACTGTTTAAACTAGTTTTGTTGCTTTTTGTTGTTTTATACCCAGAAGCATCCCAATGAAACATACAGTTCACAGGCATCTTTCTGGAAAAAGAAATGTCATCCCTGATCAGTTTTGATTTTCTTTGAATCATAAAAGGGAAACTGACCTTCAAACTCTCCTTGCCCTCCTGATTAAACCTCTGTGTGTGTTTGTGTTTTTTTGAATTGGTTGGTTAATGTTTCTCCTTTTCCTTTGAGCTCTTGGCATACCGCTGTCTGTGATTTGTCTAGAAACGTTTATGAATGTCTGACTTCTGTGGATTTGGGAAATCTGCACATGTCCCTTCTCTCCTTGCAAGACTTAACCCAAGCTGAAACATCTTTGAACGGTGTAAAGCCAAACTTCATGGGAGATCTTAGTATATCTGGCTGAAAGAAAGATAAAAACTGTGTGGGTAACAGAAGTAAGCTGTTGTCCTCAGGAGAGGAAAGGTAGCAAGCAGGCCTTGCCCTGGGGGAAATAAATTTAGCCCGGTATATATGTGTTGGGAGAATTTGGCGACCCTCTGGTGTGGACACAAGGCGCTCATGGAGGAAGTACTTAGTGTCAGTTAGGTGAGTGAATGGAAAAGGAACTCCATGCCACCCACCCAAAACTTGGGCTTCCAGTTTCTACTCTGCTTTGGTGAAAAGATTCTGTGGTGGTGAGACATGTCCATTCAGGTGACCTATTGTCCTAAGTCTCCACTGGTGGGGAGTTGAAATGGCCATGGTCTTCAACTTGGAGATTCAACTTGGAGATCACCCAGTGACAATTTCTCCCTACCAACTGGACTGCTTCTGCCACTGAGTACATTTCTACGGCCCTGTCTTCACACATGGCTTGCCCAGGAGATGCAAAATATTTCAGTGTTTGCCCAAGTTCAACATCCTTAAAGTCTCCTCCTTCCTCCTATAAAAACATCAGTGCCTTCAAAGCTGGATTAGTTCCTGTTTGGGTCACCCATGCACGTATGTGGGATAGCTGACATCAAATCGTATTCAGCCCTGTGAGTCGAGATCCTGGGGAATGAGCTGTGTGTTAAGAATAAAAATAACATTAGAAAACCTGTATTAAGGGATTAATATATTCTAGGTCCTAAGCTCTCTATGCTTCATACCTAGGAACTCACTATCCACCTGCTCTCGAAGAAGGCATGGTGTCTCATTTTCCAGATAACAAAACTAGGGCTGGGAGAGGTGAAGTAACTTCCCAGGAGGTGACCAGTCATGGAAAGGGGACCCACACCCAGGTCTAGCTCATTCTGAACTGCTTCCCAAAGTAAGCAGCACAGGCCACTGCACAATGTGTGATGGCCATCCCCTTCTTGCCCACACCCCATCCGTGGCTTGGAGCCATCCTGAACCTAGGTCCCCTGCCCTGCCTCTTAGACACTGGCCAGCCCACGCATCCCTTTGTCCTGATGGGAAATGTACCTCTGTGACAGGGTTGGAAGAAAGCCCAAAGGAACCTTGCTGGTGACTCTGTGACCTTCTCTGCCCGACCTCAGATAGACCGCCTGAAGTCGGTGGGATTGTGGGAAAGGATTGAACCAAGGCTTCCTGTCCACCAAATCCAGGCTGCAGAGTTTCAATGCACGGCCTTGCCTGTCTTTTGTCCTGGAGTTCGGGGTGGTCTTTGCTCCAGTGCCGTTCTTGTTACTCTTGGTGGGGGGGGGGGTGACAAAATGTGGTCCCCAGGTGCAGGAGCCTTTGCTGTCATTCCTGCTAAGGCAATGCTAGTTTCTGGCTCCAGAATTTTCGTCTGGGGTAGAGGTGTCTTTGGCAGTGTAGCTGACTCAGGCTAGTAACGGCGCAGTCCCTGGAACGGCATGCCCGTTTCCTTCCTTAGCCCTGAGATGATGCCTCTTGGTATTTCTTCTTCAAGACATCTTGTTTCTCTGAACACCAGGTTTTAGGGATTACTTGGGCCAGTGCTTAAGTTGCTCAAGGAAAACCTGAGAGCAGCGTATTGGACCCTTATCACACGACGGGTCACCTCCCAACCTGGAACATGGAGTCCCAACTCCCCAGCTGTCGCTAACTGGAAAATAATGCCCTGGGCTTTTGGACTCTGTACTTACTGGGTGATTCACAGTTGTAAAAGAAGTAAAACCGCCTTCTTTCTGATTGCTCTGAAACCCAAGTTGGAATTCTGATGGCTGCTCCATTGTGTAGTTTGAAGCGGAGACTCGAGTCACGTCCTGGCTCTGCCACCAGATGGCCGAGTGACCTTTGGCCAGTCACCTGAACCCTCAGAGCCTGTGCTTCCTTCTCCGGGAATGGCCGGGGCATGACTCGGTTGCCCTACAGATCAGCCATCGGTGATCTTACTGACCAGTCCCTCCCCTTACTGTTGCTTGTTACGCTTGTTCTCTCTGGCAACACCTGTGGTCGGATGCTCTGCAGGCCAAGTGCTGCCTTTGGAAGTCCCCATACAGCACCAGGAGAGGGGACGTGTCCCAGCGCCTTTGCCGGCAGGAAGATTATAGTCTCCAGGGTAGACAGGCCTGTCACAACATGCTAATGACCGTGATAATGATCTGAACATAGGGCAGTGGAATCCGAGGGCAAGGACTGCCTGAGCCAGGCCTTGTCCAGCGATTCTGGAGTAGAAACTAATCTCCCAGGAGACATGCGTCACCTGTCCAAGATAGGTTGTGCTTTTATGGAACACCTGCCATTGCACATTGTGAGATGTCAGGAGGCCTTCCATGCATCTCTGTTGGCGTTTGGAGTCACTCTGTCTCTGTTGATCCGGTAGTGGCCTGCTGGCGGCAGAGAATGAAACATGCTTGAGGTCTCTCCTGTCCCAAGCCCCTCCTGCATAGTCATTCTGGAGCTGATACAGTTGAGGTCTGAGTGTTCTGCCCAGATCTTTTTTCCCGTGTGGCTTTCTGGGCTTCCCCCAATGAGGTCATGGGCGTGTGGAGTGGGGAACTATCTCGCAGACGGCTCACATCTTCAGCCTCACTACCACCCTAAGCATACAGGGATCCTTACTGTGCCCTTCGTGCTGTCCATTAGGATAGACCCAGCTGAGTTTGAATCATTCAGAGAAGCCCCCCCCCTTTTTTTTTTAAGATTTTATTTATTTATTTGAGAGAGAGCGCGCACAAGTGGGAGGAGGAACAGTGGGAGAAAAAGAAGCAGACCCCCGGCTGAGCAGGGAGCCCCACATGGGACTCGATCCCAGGACCCTGAGATCATGACCTGAGCTGAAGGCAGATGTTAATCTGATTGAGCCCCCCAGGCGCCCCTTGGAAGTTTCATATCCAGTCGTACTGTGGTAGAGTTATCACATTTAAGTATGCGGTGTCTTTGAAATGTGAACGTGCAGGTATGTATTTACAGATATTTGTGTGTGTGCTGAAGCTCCCAGATGAGCAGCAGCACCGATGGAAACAGGAATTTGGCCTTGGCATTTTTACCACACAGCCGGGTGCCTTTGTACTTAATGATGTACTTGTGGCAAACACATGTTTACACTTGGTCACTGACTTAAGCCTGTCGGTTTTAGGGAAGCAAATGAGCAGAATATAGGAGATGATCCAAAGGATATCTTTGGCTCCCAAGGGATCAGGAGGTCCAGACCACTGGCTGGCTGGAGCTGAGCTGAACATGAAATCATTTCTAGAAAGTCAGTACATACCTACTGAGGAGTTCTTGTCTCTCCAGAGGGTCCCAATTACTGATGATGGAAAAAGGAAAAAAAGGAATAGTTTGCAACTTGTCTAATACGCATGTGACAAGTGCTACTGTGTGGCCAGAGCCTGGGACTGACCACAGAACACGGACCCATGTTGCATGCCCTCGGTAAGAGCCGTCTTCACCCCGTGCCCCACAGAGCACCTTCAGAAGGCCGGAACCCTAGTTTCCGTCCCTCTAGGTGGTTAAAGCAGAGTGCTGTTAGCATTTTTGGCTCTTTTTGAGCAAATCTGGCCACTGGGTCATGAAGTTGGTTCTGGTCATGTCAGGTGTTAGGACAGTGCAAAATGTTTCTTTCTTACCTTACAACTCTAACTGTGAACATTTAATTAGCAGCTTGACACTTAGTGGTTAAAAGTCGCTATGTAAGCTGACCTGGACAAGTTATCCTATGCCGTCTCATGTCCCTTCTTTGGAAAGGGACTGACTGGCACAGGTGTTTGGGGAGTCTGTCCTTGTGTTGGAAGCATGGACATCCTGCCATGGAAGCTAGTCTAACAGGTGAAGGCTGGTTGCTTCAGCTAGCTACTATGAAAAGGGAAATTGTTTTGGAGACCTCTATGCCTGAGGACCAGACTCCTGGTGAGAAAAAAAAAAAAAGGTGCGTCAGGTCTCTGGCCTGCCAGAAGTCTCCCTTTCCTCTCTGCTGCATCTGCTGAGGCTTGTGGGTGAGCTGGGGTTTGGGCAAGGGGAGGAGACATGGAGGAGAAGGGAGCCGGCTGCGGGGGAGAGAGGAGAATGGGAACCCAGAACTCATCCCTGGAATCAGTCTAATTGTTTCCATTCCTCCTCATGAATATTTGGAGCTCTATTCCCCAAAGCTTTTCTGGCTGCCCCCAAATAGCTTTCCATTGTTTCAGAGTTTCCCAGAGATGGGTTTTGGAGCCTCAGAGAGCCAAATCCCAGACCCCTCCGAGCCTGGGGTCAGGAAGGCCCTGGACACAGGTAATTTCAGACTCACTCACTTCTCTCCATCAGCAGAAATCAAGTCGGTCCGAACTGGGTGTGTTTATTCAGTGAAATCCAGGAACCTCAAGCCACTGGTTTTAATCAGGACAGCTCGCTCTGTGGTAATTGGGGCTCCTCAACCAAGAATCTGGTCCCACTTAGGCTTCCAAATGCCGGCAAGCTGGTTTCCACAGAGTGTCTGCCACTCACGTGGCTTCCTGCAAACGTAGACGGTCCAGAAGACAGACTCACTAAAGCACAGGCCTCCCTTTAATGTGGAATTCTGAACACTTCTGGCAGAGATTTTTCCAGTCTTTGCTTTTTTTTTTTTTTTTTTTAAAAAGGAGGGTAAGATAATACTTGATGGCCTTTCTGGAGAAGTCATTTGGAGAGACGAGCTGGAACGTGGCAAAGTGGAAATGATCAGGAGCAATGCGGGGTTGATTATGTCTTGTACAGCCTGTGTCTCCCTCAGCTTTTCAGAGCCAACCCCTAGTGGCAGAGCAGGCCCCATGGGGGTGTATCCTATGGGGTCTCATAGAATCTCCACTCGGAAGGGCCCCCCACTTGACTTACTGACTTATTGTCACTACCTTGAAACCCTTAATGTTTGAATGAGGGGCTCTATACTCTCATTTTACCCTGATCCCCACAAGTAATGTGGCCCATCCTGCCAAGAGGGTTCGGGCACCGGGGGTGGACCCCTGGGCTGAAGGCTGGGCTTTGCTGCTCACCCTCCATGAGACCTGGGGCTCAGGGATGCTGACCTCTCAGCCTCCGTGTCCTCCTTTCAGATGAGAACCTGCCCCTATGGCTGCCACCGAGAGAAGGATAGGTTATGCCCTGCATTAGGTAGCCCAGGATGTAGCATGTGGTAGGCCCTTGAAAACACACACATCTGGGTTGCCTTTCTAGTCCTTTCCTTGTGTAACAGGCACTGTTGAACACATAGGCTAGGCACTGAATTGTGTCTCCCTTAAATTTGTATGTTGAGGGGCGCCTTGGTGGCTCAATGGGTTAAAGCCTCTGCCTTCAGCTCAGGTCATGATCTCAGGGTCCTGGGATCAAGCCCCGCATCGGGCTCTCTGCTCAGCAGGATTCTGCTTCCCTCTCTCTCTACCTGCCTCTCTGCCTACTTGTGATCTCTCTCTGTGTCAAATAAATAAATAAAATCTTAAAAAAAAAAAAATCGTATGTTGAAGCCCTAACACCCCCCCCCCACTCCAGTGTGGCTGTATCTGGAGATAGGTTCTTCAGGAGGTAGTTAAGGATAAATGAGGTCATAGAGGTGGAGGCCTGATCTGATAGGATTGGAAATCCAGGAACCTCAAGCCACTGGTTATAAGAGAGAGAATGGAGGGGTGTGGGGGATAAATCTACCTGTGAGAACACAGGGTGCTCTATAAACTCTCAGCAGAAACCAAATTTTGATGAGCTGTGATCTTGAGTTTCCCACCTGCAGAGCTGAGAAGAAATAAGTTTCTGTTGTTTCAGCCCCTCAGTCTGTGGTACTTTGTTCTACCGGCCCCCACCTGACTAATAGGACATACTAGGTGCTGGATCAGACTTGGGGTGTAGACACTTCATCAAGGAAACCATACCTGGGCTCTTTCTTCAGCGAAGTGGAAGTATACGCTCAGACCCATTCCTCCCTCCCTGAGTGGCTTCCGGAAGTCTCCGCTCTGCCTCATTTTATCCAGGAGGAGCAGCAGCCTCAATAGTCTGGGACCCCCAGGACGTGTGGAACTCATCCAGCTTTGGCCTTGCTGGGTTTGGGGTGCTGGATATACAAGAATCAAAGCCACCCTCATGGAAACGGCCCGGGGAGTATTTTCTGCAGTCACGGCCTCAGTCTCCTCCTCCTGCTGCTGTTGTAAGTCAGGACTTGTTTCTCAGGTGTTTATTCGTTTGACACACCACCGGCAGTCCCTCGCCCCAGTCCCCTCGCCCCAGCGCTGTGTGTCAGCCAGGTCACGCCCCTGTGACCCCCGCCCCCAACATCTTGGAGAAGAATTGGCCTGCACTTCCCCTTGGGCGGGTGCTGGGGAAGTCCCTCTCTGAGGGCGGGGGTGGTGGTGGTGGTTGAGGTTTTATGCAGGGAGACTGTGGACTCTGGCTACTCATTGCCATGGTCGGAGCAGTAATGATGATAACCAGCGACACTTGAATGTTAAGCACCCGGCACCACTCGGAGTGCTTTAAGCATATTAACTCATTCTGCCAGACTAGCGAAGTCCTACTTTTAAGCCTATTTCACAGACAGAGAAACTGAGGTAGGTGAGTCCTCACAGTGGCATCTCTCCCACTTACAAGGTATAGCTGATAGCATCGTCTATGTGTGTGTGTGTGTGTGTGTGTGTGTGTGTGTGTATACATGCGCATGTGTGATACCAACACCTGCTATCTCTTTGGGTGTTTGAGATGAGTTCTCCAGATGTCCACCATCAGATGGCCCTTGGCTGCTCATGAGGGACAGGAAGGCCTTGACTTAACCAGGGACGTGGCTTCCTCCACTGGGGCAGGAGGCGGGGCTTCTCTGGTGAGTGTGGCCTTGACGCAGCCCGCCGCTCAGGTGCTGGCTCGTCTTCCGTCTTCCGAGCCAGGTGGCCTGCAAGGAGCTACCAGACTCTTGAAAGAATGTGGTCAGACCACATCCTACCTGGGAGACAGCTGGGGTGCTCAGCAGCCGGCCAATAGCAGGCTCTGTCTGTGAGCCAGCCCTCAGGAGTGCCTCTTTGGGGTGTCTGGTCATCCTCTTACTCCTCTTCCCACTGACTGCCACTCTCCAGCTGCAGACCTCATTTCACAGAAGGCTCCAGAACCCTTGAGCAAAAAAAAAAAAAAAAGAAATACACATGGGCTCGTGTATAAGTTGCCCCATTGACAGTGAGCTCTTATTAACCCTTTTAGTCCCCGGGTGATTTCCAAATCAAGAATAGATGTAACTTTAGTGTGTGTATCTCACTTGCAAAGGAAGGTGTTTTGTTTTGTTTATAGAACGTGGTTTTTAGACTCACTTAGGCTTGGTAGAGGCCCAGCTGCACCACTTGCCAGCTCTGTAAACTATCCCAAGTTACTTCCCTTCTCTGAGCTTGTTTCCTCCTGTAAAGTGAGAATAAAAGAAGCTATCACCCAGGGTTGTTGAGAGGATTGAGTGTGATAATGCACGAAACATATTTACATAGTTCCTGGCATATAGTAAGTGCTCAGTAAACATTAGTTGCTGCTGTTACGCAGTGTGAGGTTAAGGAATATCCTTGGGGAGGCTCATTTTTCTTAAATTAACTGAGAGAGGAAAGAAGAGGAACTCAGGATTACAAACCAGTCTGATGCAGGGAACATCTTAGAGTGATCTTTCTGATCTAGAAATAGTGACGTACTGAACACTCTACCAGGCGCAAAAGCCAGAGACCAAGTTCTGAAGCAGACAGTATCTGTCCAGCCCCACTGCTGTGTACAGTTCATTCCTTGTCATCCTGGAGTCCACTTCCAGAGGTAGCTACCACCCCTGGCCCACGGTTGAGAAAGCTTTCTTGATTCTGCAGAGTTGAGCCAGAAGCTCCTGACCCCCAGATCCAGTGTTTCTTACCCCTCAGAGACCCTCTGAAAGTGAGCAGAGAGTGTGGGTTTTCCTGGGACCCCAGTGTTGAACCAGACTGGGAACTCTCTTGGGTACGTCTGGATGTGCTCAGTCCCTTAGAAGACGCCCTTCCAGGCTTCTAGAACCAGCTGACGTTCCAGAGGATTATTCTGAGTCACTTTCTCTAAGCGAACTGACAATTAGAAGTCCTGCCCCAGGGGCACCTGGCTGGCTCTGCCGGTAGAGCACGCAGCTCTTGATCTCAGGGTTGTTGAGTTCGAGCCCCATGTGGGGTGTAGACATTACTTAAAAAAAAAAAGAAGAAGAAGAAGAAGAAGAAAAAGAAGATGAAGAACTCCTGCCCCAGCAGAGAGGAATGGTCAATTGCTCCCTTTTACTGTAGGCTTCCACGCAGGAGAAATGTCGTAATTACCCTAAGGCAGGGTGCTAGGAACCAGGGCTGTGTGTAAATAGTTGGCCCACATTGAAAATGCATACCTTATTTTTTTTTAAAAAATTATTTTTTAATTTTTTTATTTTAATCTCAGCCCTTGAGAGCAGCCTCAGCTACCAGCCCGGAAGGAACTATTCTCCCTCTCTCTCAAAATACCAGTGGCAACTGCAGAATCTCTAGGGGAGCTGAGGCGCTGCCTTCCTCTGGTTTCAGGGGGTGGTTGAGGGGTCGGTTTGAAGCTCCCTGAGCAGAAGGTTGTCTTTTACAGCAAACTGATTTAGGTTGGTTCGGAGCGAAGGCCAAGCCACAACCGCTTTGGTACTTGGACGGTGAGACATCGCCTCGGATATTTTTAAACCTCTGGGCGGCAGATAAATCTAGAAGCGCAGCAGTGTGCCTTCCTGGGGCTGGAGCAGCAGCGTGCGAGTGTCGTGATCCTGTCCAGCTTTGCCTCACAGCTTGTGGTTCTCCGAGGGGTGAGGCCGCCCTTCTGGGAGCGCACGAGGCCTGCCAGGATCCACCGGCCTGAGGCCCGAGGTCCCAGAGCAAGTTCGGAGGCAGAGAGCAGAGAAGCAGCTCCTTCTCACAGGCCAAAAAGGTCAGGCGCAGAGGGCAGTGGAGGAGAGGCCTGTGCGTGGAGCCCCTGGTGGGTAAAGCGATGTCCTCTCCATGGGATTTCCGTCAAAACTGTGCCATCCTAAGTCCGACTGGTATCCTGCCTTGGGCCCTGGTCTTAGGAGAGGGACCACCACTGAGGAGCTGCCTCCTTTCAGAAAATATCGCACCTGTGCACGCCTGTGTTCTAAAAGCTGGTTTTGAGTGTTTCTTGTGGATTTCGAACTGTGCTGGGGACCGAGGACAGGGAGGGGCAGGGGAACAGTGAGGGTCATCAGGGTCTGTGCATTCAACAGGGTGTAGCCACAAGGCAGCCCACCCCCTGCAAGAGAACCGTGCGCCCCCCGGAACCATGGACACCTGACCTCACTGGGTCAAGGAAGTCTCCCGAAGCCAGGCTCTGAGGGGGAGGACTTGAGTGTGGGTACTTGAGGGGAGGGACTGTACAGGGAAAGGGAACGGCCTGCATGAGGGCACTGAATCAGAAATCAGCCAGGACTTGAAGGCTGGAGTGGCTTTGCTGGGGAGGTAAGCTCGACTAAGGATTGTGGTATCTGTCCTGAGGCAGGGCTTGTCATGGTCGGAACTGTGCTTACAAAGGAAGGATCACTCTCTCTGGAGAGTGGATGGGTGCTTGGGGCGGGGTGCTGAGTGGGAGGCCTGTGTGGTGGTGCTCGGTGCCCCAGGAGAGAGGGAGAAAACTCAGACCAGGTAGCATTGGCGATCAAGGTAAGTAGGTGGTTTGAAGGACACCCCAAGTAACAGACTTGAGAGCTGATTAGATATTGGCAGCTTGGAGACGGACGTGACAATCGGGACTCAGGTGTCTGGCATTCACCGCAGGGGAGATACTGGAGGCTTTCATGGAGGTGGCGGGGAGGGGCCCATGGGGAGAAGACCAGGTTTGGGACATGCTGAGATGGGGCTATCTGTGAGATAGCCAAACAAAGTTGTAAGAAACAAGTTGGATAATGGGTCTGAGGAGGACTTGAAAATCATCCCCATTGGTGAGCAGGATCTAGAGGTCCTGGAGTCCTCCCTGCAGCTCAGCCCTTCTAGGCCTTATCTCATTTCACCACCATGAGACACACACACGTAGTGCTTACCTCCCTTTTAGAAATGAGAGCGGAGGCCTAGTGGGTGGAGGGAGATGCCTCCCAAACCACATGGGTGATCAGTCTCGGGGTCAGGCTTACATGATCTGAAGCTCACACTCTGCCAACCGTCAGGGGCCATGTAGGTTTAGGGAGGCCTCAAGTTCATGCAGTTCAGAAGAAGAATCTGGGGGAAAAAAAAAATCCAAAATCACAAATGCAACATGAGCATAAAAGCAGGTATTTACTTAGATTGAAAAAGATACCACAACAGATTGATGAGAGCTGATACGTCACAAAATCCAGACCAGTCATTTGATTAACTGCCTGATACACCTCGACAGGACTTTTTCCCCACAGTTTTGGGCTTTGATCCCCTCTTCATATAACAGAGCCTTTAATCTCCTTTCTGTAGGGATAAATCAGTCTTCCCTTTAGAACAGTTCATCAAAAGTTTGTTTTTCTTGCATCACTAATAGTTAAGAAAATTTTATTTTGGCTTTATAACTCAGTGTCGGTGACGTCAGATACTTACAGGATTGTTGTTAAATTTAGGGAAACAGTGATCATTTACTTAAAAGCAGTGAGATTTAGAAGAATTTCCTACAAACTAGCCCCTGACCCCATGCATTTGAGCTTCCTTTCTTCTTCGCTCCTGTCCCCTTCTGGTGCAGAGAACGGTAGTACCCAGTCCTACCTTCACATGACCTGAGCCCTGTGTCAGGACACATTTGACAACAGGGGGGCGTCTGGTTGTCCTTGGTACGCTGGGAAGGCTACTAATTTAACTGTGTGGAAATGTAACCACCAAGCCTAGTGGACTGTGTCCCCAACTTGACTCCCCGTCACCCAGCTCCCGGAAGTGCCCACCTACTGCCCACGGACCCTGACGGACAACCAAATGGGGCGGGAAGGGACAGCGGTCTTAACCGGTGTTGGTAATCTTGCTTTGGCCAAAATTTGTAAAAACACATGTTCATCTGAACACAGTGCTGGACCCCACTGAGGGTTCTGGAAGGTACTGGGGCACGTAGGGTCTGCCTGAGAGTCAAGCTTCCTTGGCTTCAGTGCAAATCTGCCTCAGCTGAAACCCCAGGCTGTGGACCGGGGGGCGCAGGTCGGGTGGGAAAGCAGCACATCCATGTGTTGTAAGCGCCCAAACCTTATCATGGCAATAAAACTTCTCAGCTATTTCGACCAGAGTCTTTTAAAAGTGTTTCACACAGTTTCCTGTTTTCTGAAACAGAGTGAGCTAAGCAGACATGAGTGTTCTTGATGACTCAGACTCTTCGTATGAGTCTTCTTATAGCACCGTGCTTGCTCTGGGGGAGTGATTCACCCAGGGACCCCAAGATGTGACCGGGTGTTGACCCCAATACCCAACGGCCCCTCACTTAGTCCTGAGTCACGTCTGCTTTCTCTTCTTGTATTTTTTTTTTTAAGTCGGGGGAGGGAAGGAGAGAAAGAGACAGGGAGAGAGAATCTCAAGGAGACTCCTCACTGACCAAAGAGCCCGACGTGGGGCTTGATCCCAGGACCCTGAGATCATGACCCAAGCCAGAACCAAGAGTCGGACGCTTAACCAACTGAGCCACCCAGGTGCCCCTCTTTTTTTTGTACATTCTTAAGCCCTTCTACAGCCGTTAGCAGTCATGTTTTCTTCAAACAAGCTATGGTCTGAGGGGAAAAAACTCAGCCAGCTTCCGTGGAGTCAGTACGCTCTTCTGAGTATCGGTTATGTGTCAGGTGGTGACAAGCTGGGTGCTGTACGTGTAGTAATAATGATGAGTGATAGTGAGCCTCCCTGAGTGCTTGCTCTGTATCGGGTGTTTGAAGCCCATCGTCCTTATCTGCTCAGTAGTCCCCATAGTACAGGTCCTCACCATCTCTAACATAAGTGCTGCTACCATGACCTCCCTCCTGCTGGTGAGGAGGCTGAGGCTCAGAGAAGTGAAATGACTTGTCCAAGGTCATGGAGCCGGAGGTGCAGGGCCGGGATTCCATCCCGCACGGTCTGGCTCCAGAGCCACATTCTTAACCGCTGTGCCCCGGGGCTTCTCAGCGTATACTCTCTTGAAGGAAACGCTTTACACTGAGTTTTCAGAATAAGGAAATCAGAGCTCAGAGAAATTCAGGAACTTACCCAAGAACCCCGAGTCTAAAAGACCCACCTTTTTTGTTCTGCCATGTTTTAACTCGGAGAATCGCCTACTATGGGGCTGGATTTCTAACCACCGGGAATGTAGACTCCCACCCAGACAGCGTTACCGGTCTCCCCGAGGAGATCACTCTCCCAAATGTACACAGAAGGAAAGAATTGTGGTGTCAGTCTGGAGAGGCCTCCTTCTGGAGCCAGGAATGGGGCGCGGGGCATTGAAGCTCTTGGCCTTCATTTCCTGATCGTTGCTGAGTTCTGCTTGGTGGGGATTGCTGAAGAGCTAGGGTTTGGGTATGTGAGATGTTGAGTTATCCAAGAGCTTTGGGATGTGTCGTGATGCAGGACATGCGTACAAGGGGATCGGGGAAGACCTAGGGGAAAATGTGGTTCAGCTGAACATAGTTGCTCATTTCTTGGTTCCAATTTCACAAGTATTTGAGAGAAGTGCCATGGTTGTTCTGGACCTCGTGTGTGACCCAGTGACAGTTACCCCTTTGGGGCACCTCAGGCACTGTTTACTGTTGACTAATCAGGCAGTATCAAAAAGGAGTCTGGATGGTTCGGGACATTGTTTTATGGGTTCTTAGGATGCCAAGCTCTGAGTGAGTGAGTGAGTGAGTGAGTGATTCATTCAGGGAGGCATGCAAGAAAGTCAGTCTCACACTCATAAGCCCCTCACTGAGTTGCTGAGTCTCCGTGCTTGAAGATTTATTCTACCTTTTTTTTTTTTTTGTAAGTCCCTTATTACACTATTAGCTGTCATTTCTTGCTGTGGTTGGAAAACCAAGCGGACAAGCTTTGGTTCCCTCTCTAGACATTTTGAACACCCATTATGTGTTGGGGTCATCGGAGCTCTCATGTAGCAGAAGTTTCTAAGTATTATAAGGTAGTGTTTATTTATAAAAAGGAAAAACAACTAAGGAAAAAATGGCTCACTTTCCAGTCTTTCTTTTCCTGAAGAGAATAGTTTTACTGACTGATGAAAAGCAAGAATACAAGTGAAAATCTTTTTTTTTCTCTCCTTTTTCTTTTTTGAGAGAGAGAGGGTGGGGTGGGGGGACAGGAGCATGCAGGGAGAAGGGGCAGGGGGAGAGGGAGAGAGAGAGAATCAAGCAGGTTTCATGGCTGGTGCAGAGCCCAACGTGGAGCTTGATCTCACAGCCCTGGAGTCATGACCTGGGTCAAAATCATGAGTCAGATGCTGAACCAACTGAGCAACTCAGCAGCCCCAAGCGAATATCTTTTTTCGAAACAACTTAGATGTGCAATGGGCTCCATTCACTTTGAACTTTATCTCCCTGGCTGGGTCTACAATGTTGCTTAATGAGAAAACTGGCTCAGACCTCACAAACACCTAATCATCACATGAAAGTTATTTTAGTTGCCAAACTGTAGGTAAAGAATGGACTTTTTTTTTTAAGATTTTAAAAATTTATTCATTTGAGACAGCATGAAGAGGGGAGAGAGGTGGAGAGAGAGGGAGAAGCAGACTCCCCACTGAACAGGGAGCCTGAAGTGGGGCTTGATCCCAGGACCCTGAAATCGTGACCTGAGCCAAAGGCAGATGCTTACCCATCTGAGCCACCCAGGCGCCCCGAGAGTGGACTCTTACACACTTTAGAATTATTTTCTCCTCTAAGCAATGGAGTCCAAAGTCTACAAATCCTATCATATTACTTTACGTAAGTGAGGCTTTGCTGACTCTTCATGTTTTTAGGAGTAAATGTAAGGCTGTGGATTGACACCCGGTAGCCTTCCTTGTCAGTAACCAGCTTTCTTGAGAACGGCCGCATGAGGTCCAAGAGCGTCAGGTGCGCCCCTCGTACCGACACAGGAAGCCACGAGTCTGCAGCCTACAGGCAGCTCAGTGGAAAGGAGAACAGACGTGTGGCCAAATGGTAACAACCGGTGAATCGAGGTGAAGGGCGTATGGGTACTCATTGTATTTGCCTTCCTGTTGCTCTGTAAGTTTAGACATTTGCAGCACGAAAAGCTGGCGGGGGAGCCTCGCGGGACATCTTTTGTCCCCTAACTCAGCTGAGGGCAGGTGAGTGAAATAGACGGAGACGATAGATCTTTATCGGCCGCTTTTCCCTTATTCCGTTCGTTTCCAGTAACCCCAGCCTCGAGGCCACCTGTGGACGTGAGGTGCACCATTCTTTTCTGCCAGGATTTCTGCCAGATTTCCCCAACTGCTTCCTTGACTCAGTTGTCAGTTTGCCGGGGAAAGAGGTCCGCGAGGCATGATCGACCCCCGGTGATGCCTTTGGGAGAAGCAGCCGCTTCCGTCTGCAGGGTTTACTCCTTCAAGGGGCGGGGGACGCAGTGGGTGTGAAAGTGGGCACGTGTGTGGGGGAGCAAGTTTATCCCCTAGAGGCCTCTCCACGCGAGCTGTAGGAGAACACTGCCACAAGGGCACGTGTGAGCCTGGGCCTGGTCTCTGGGGTGTGCGTTGCTGACGCCCAGCTTAGCGCCTTGATCCTCGGGCCTCTTCTAGATCAAGCACAGCCACTCGGGGTCTTTACATGGAGCCTGTGTTTCCCTGAGCCGGCAACGTGCGCTCCGAGGGGGGAGCCGGTGACCCGCACTGGTGTGCGGTTCCAGATGCTCCTCCGAGGTCCCTGACCTTACACAACTGCGGGGCTCTGCTGTCTGCGCAGCCCGCAGGGATGACATGTGGCCAGCGTTTCTCCCCACGGTCCCTTAAATGGCCTGTAAAGTACATGGGGAATGACACCGGGAGACCGAGGCCGACAGAGGGAGGACGTGTCCATGCTTCTGCCCTGGCCGCACTCTCACTCCAGGGCCTGTGCCCTGGGAGGGGAACGGCAGCCTAAACACAGGTCTGCGGGGCTGCCCCAGCTGTCGGTTGGCTTAGAACCCTCTGGCCTGGACCACCTGCGTTCAAATCCTGGCCCCGCCGCTTCCCAGCTGTGTGTCCACGGATGGTCACTTGACCTCTGTGTCTGTCTCCTCATCTGCGAAATGGGAATCCTGTGCACATGAGAAGCTGTTAGGAAGATGAAGTGAATTCACCCATAGCAAATGCTGCCGACTGTGCTGGCTCACGATTAGTTTCCTATAAGCGTTTAGCCGCTAGAGGATTTTTTCCTTCAAGGGTTTATATTTGCATTCATGTCAGTTTAAATGCATTTCAAGAGCAACCACTGGAAAGGGTGAGGAGTACATTTGAGCTGGCTGTTTAAAAAGAAAACATCCGACCCCTTCTTCCGCTAGACAGGAAGCTTCTACACGGTGCCACTCATGAATTCCTTGAAAAGGATTGAGATCGCCTCGGATGTGGGGAGGCGGCTTCTGACCTTCTCAACGCGTAAAGCGACCTGTGCTTGGTTGGTTAATACAAATGGGAAGTAGAATTGGAAAGGAAGGCTTTGTAAGCTGTCGGATGGTGGCTGATGATAGGCTGGCTGGCGGTGGGGTCCTGCTCCCTGCAGGAAGTCGCTTTTACACCTCTTCCTCTGCCTCTCCCTGGCTCTTCCTCTTGACCAATGAAGTAAGCTGACCACTGCGATCTCCCTATGTACCGTAAAGCCAGCAGGACTGTGGGGAGTGGGAGATGCTCATTGTGTGGTCTTTCTCCTCAGTTCCCAATTGAGAAAGTGTCCCGTGGCCTTTGTCTCAAAGACCTGAATGACAGGAATGTTGGGATGGAACTCATCAGGAATAAATCTGCCAGAGCCAGGAAATGGAGTTGGAGGTGTCTTATCAGGTGCTGATCTGAACCCTGCCCTCCAGAGAAGCACCAACAACCCAAGATCCAGATATACAGATAGGGTTCCGTTTACAACTGGAGGCTTGACAGCCCAGGACCCCTGGCTAGCCCAGTATACCCCCCACACCCATGATTCTGGGCTGCCTTCTGGGTAGTAAACCAAACTGCCAGCAATGGCCCAGCTTCCCTTCTGACCAGGGCTTCGGATATAAGTGTTCAAGGGAGGCTCCTTAGTTATTAGCTAACCACAGGGAGCAGCTTGCTTTGCTGCAGAAGATATTTTCAAGGCCACAAAGACAGACTCGTCGGAGGGCCACAGCCCCACTGACCAGCGCATACTGATAATAGAAATGGTGGGCCCAGACCAACACTTGATTTCGGGCCTTGGTAACCTTTCTGGCTGCTGGTTGAGCCCTCTGTGGCTGGAGAGCTGGTGGACCTTCTCCTACTGGAGATATTCATGCAAGAATTCCTGCTCTCGAGTTTCCCTCAATTGAATATCCGTTGATGGATTTGAATCTGTCTAATCGTAACTTTCAGATAGGAAGATAAGGGTTTAATTTTAGTAAAGAAGCCAGAGAGAGATTAAAATCCTGTCTATATATCATCTGAGAACAGTGAAATTAATCACAACACTTGGGTATGGTGAAACGTACACATCTATTAAGGAGTACATATTTGAGGGAAATGTGGTGGCCTAGGGAAATGCTTAGCAAATATCCAGCCATGGTGGGCAGGAGGGCAGAACAGGAAACTCTATCTGCCATGGTGCAGGTCTGTAAAAACATATGTCAGCTGTGTGTGGAAATGTACCAAAGTGTCACTAGTGATTATCTCAGGGAGTTGGAAACACATGGGATTTTTGATTTCTTTATTCTTTCTAACATTTGGCAAATTTTGTGCCCCGAATGCGTATAACGTTGAAATATTTTCTAACGTTACATATCCCGCAATGAGAAGAAGCTGAAGAGTTCTGAATGTTCTGAGGTGATTCTTCTCTGGATTGCAGACGGAGGGTGATGCTGAAATGATTAGGTTTCAACAAAATTGCAAAGCTCACCGGCATGTCCCTCTTCTCTCCCTTTTAGCTTTGAGGTGAGGCCTTGCATGCTTTGCTAGTGGACGTGACCACACCAGTTTACTTACCCATTGTTTATGCTCAACTTTCGATGGACAGGAAGAGTGCACATTTGTTGATTTCGATTTTTGAAACTCAGTGGAGTCAGGATGATCATTGACAGATCCATTTCGAGTCCACAGGCCCTTCTGTGCGGCTGCATTGTCTGAAACACTCTGAAGACACAATTTTTGTCTTCAACTCATTTGCTGGCCTGACCGAGGGGGTGGGTGTCCTCTGAACAGCGACAATCAGAGAAAAGGGGTGTGTTTAGGAGCAGGTGAGGAGTGCCCTCTTCTCTGGTGTCCTTTATGACCACAGTGACCCAGATTAGCCAAGACACCAGCAAAGGCCTTCAAGGCTGTGAGCTGCTTTTCTGTAACAGCCTTAGAAGCTGGGAAACTAACCCGCTACAGAAATATCCTGTGATTGGACAGAAAGACATGAGACCACAGAGACGGTCGACAAAGCTGCTTCATCTTCTCTCCTTCCCGCTTGCCTCCTTGTTAGTGGCAAAGATCGAAGACAGCCCTATCTACCCGCTGGGATAGAATGGATCCTCCCCTCCCCCACTCATAATGAAGGAGATGGATGGGTAGAAGGATGGATGAATGGATGGTTGGAAGGAAGGATGAGTAAAGTTAACCCAACCGGAAAAGAGTTTATGATTCCCATTCTTTTAATGAGAAACAAACAAAGAGCAGAGGAAGGAAAACAAAAGCATAGAAGCATTTACAGTCCTTACGGGGACTGTCACAACTTGAAACCTCTTCTCATTGGTTATGTTTATTGAGTACCAAGACTTTGAGCTCACCCCCCCCATTTTCTTCTTTTAAAAAAAAGGATGGAAAAGCTATGAGGGGATGTATGAGCTCTGATTATGCCCAATTACATTTGGCAAGCCCAAGACAAAAATTAATGGGACCAGATTATTCTTCTGTACGAGGTGCAGTATTGCCCAGCCTAACGATTTTAGCTCTTGCCATGCCGGAGATCGTCAAACAAATTAATAGCATGCTAATGGGTGCCTTTCAGGCTTCTCGTTTATATTAATGAGTTCCACTCCATCTGATAACCAGTGATTTATAGCGCTGGAACTTGGAGCCTGGCTGTAGAGATTGTCTTTTGTCACTCTTCCTGGGGTGGAGCAGGCCGCCTAACAAGCTAAATGGTAGGGTTTTGTAATTGAATTCTAAAATGTGAAACGCCTGATACGAGAACATTTCATTCTGATCATGGCTGTGGAAACTGAAAGGCCTTCACTATGTCTCCCACCACCCAAAGCTGAATGCAGTCTGATTTGGGTTTCCGCAACTTGTGAGACGGGAGTGTGACATGATTCTTAATGTCTAGGTACTCATGCTGAGCTAGCACGGCAGTGAGATTCAGTGGGCTTGTAGAATCGCTGCGCTAAAGGGAAACAATATATTTTTAAGAGCCATGAAAGAAATCCCTTTCTTACCTTGAAGGTCCTTGCATCCCGCCCTTGGGCCCTCCCACACACCAATAAGAGGCACGGAACACTGTGCCAGGCACGGTGCCATCTGGTTTATTCTAATCTCACTTATCCGCGCCCCCCCCCCCCCCCCCACAGTGTTATGAAGCAGGTGGTAATAGTTAGTATTCCCGATTTACACAGGTGAAACTGGAGCACAAAGAGGTTCTCAGGCCAGTAAGTGGTGGATGCAGGATGTCAGCCTCAGCAACCCTCCGCTGCCTCCCGTCTCTCCCGCTTCTCGCTTACTTCCAGTTTAGGGACAGTGCAGAATGGGAGCCCCAGACCAGCAAACTCCAAACACCCTTGGCACGAGGGCCCAAAGTATCACTGATGTCAGCTTGAGCCTGGGAAAGGAAAAGCCAGTTGCAAATGAAAAGGCCCAGCCCCCGGAAGGCTTCAGGCAGGGCTCGCTCCCAGCCTACGTTGTCCCCAGGGGAGTGAGGGGCAGGCAGGCCTGCGATGGAGCAGGATCTGCAGAGCGGCAGCCTCCTTGGGCTTGGCAGACAACCGCCTTCATTGTTTTCCATGAGGACTACACTGTCACGACTTCCCAAACACACAGTCCTTCCAAGCAAGGCAACCCGATACCCTTGGAGATCCTGGCTTAAACATCACAGGAACGTCCTGCTTAAATGATTATTTTTTTTTGCATCAATTTGGATTCATTTTCCTTGGTACATGACCACCATGTGTAGCCAGGTCCTAGAAACGATCTGAAGACAGCTTATTTTTCATAGGCAGGAGTCTGTAAATTTAATTGATATGCCATTCCTGCCTCCCAGTGCAAACCCCTGCCTAGTCCATTGTCCTTACCTACTTTGACTTTGTTTCGTTCGATGCTTCCTATTTTACAATCACCAGCCATTCCAGAAAAACATCTGCTAAAAAGATCCTTCCCCCGTAGTGGGAATTAAGTACATATTTTAACTTCAGACAATTTTACTTAATGTTTTCTACATTGCATGGAACAGAGGATTAATGCAGACGTCCCTGAAAATCTCCTATGAAACCTTAAGCTGCATCTTCAATCACTCAAACCATTCAAGGGCCGGAATTTGAAAGAGGGCGAGGAGCACCAGGAATGAAATTAGAACAGGGATCTTCATTAATTCAAACATTTATGCAGACCCAGCTGCACGTAGGAAAGACTCAACTCTTTTGCTCTGGTGTATCCAGGCCGAGCATGGTTTTCTATGGGAAGACTGGAGAGTAAAATGGCTTTTTAAAGTAATTGATTTAAAAGAAAAAAGAGAGAGAGATTTCCGCCACCCCCACCCCAACCCAAGTTTCTTTCTGTAACCTTCAGTGTTCTCAAGGTAGAAATTAAGACCTGAGTTTTATGCCAAGGGTATGCCACAAGTGATGGAGGCCGGTCAGTCCTAGTGCCCTGACATATGGGCATATGTTATGTGGCGTATATTGAAGTGGCTGGTAGCCAGGGTTCCTGGGTTCCATTCCGTGTCTCACGCACCTCGTGTGATCGTGGACAAGTCACTTGGCCTCTCTGAATCCAAGTAAGATGACAAAAGTTGGACAGACTGTCTATATACACTCAGCTTGAACATATGGTTATGTTTTCCTTTTAGGATATTCTACTCCAAAGCACATTAGAAAAAGTTAACCAGAATTTGGCGGACGTTCTTCACGTTAACCACTTAAAAAATACGTAGTGGAGGAGACGGGAGAAAGAACCAGCCCGAGGTACAAAGGCTTCAGAGACACAAGGGACTTTTAAGGAAAAGCAGATCCATTCCTGAGTTCCCGCAGAGCATCTGCGCTGGGCCAGGCACGAGGCAAACAGCGGGGATGGAAGACAGATAGGTACATAAAGCAAGACTAAACTATCTTCCTTAGGGAAATCCTGTTATAAAAGGTGTTTCCTTTCATGGTGAGCCATCTATAGATGCCTAAATTGTCCACATGCCCTAACATGAGGCTTTTACTTGTATGGACGTTAGGCTTTTATTTGTACATACGAACTCACGAACAGTGGTAAATTTTACTATATCTTTGAGCATTGTCAGAATTGTTCAGAAGTCCAGGGGTCTTTTTGCCTTTTTTTTTTTTTTTTTTTTTTTTAACATTTCCTTTGCCATCTTGTTGTCATCGAAACCTCCCTGTGGGCTGGAGGAAAATACTGACCTACAGCTTCTCGGGGAGAGGCTATTTGTTGCTCCCACACACTGCGTACCCAGGGCCTGGATACAGGTCAGAACTCTCCCTCGCTCCTTATTGTCATTTCCAGACCTTTCCCCCCTATATTCCCCTTAAAAAGAAAAACAAACAAGCTCCCAGCTCCTTCAAAGCCTCAGGCATTGTGGATTATGCCTCCTGCTGCTACTACTCATTGTCTCACTGATCTGCACATCTTCAGGTCCCCACCCTTCCTGGAAGATGAGAGCCCCTGGTCACTGCCCTTCTCACCATGGCCACCGCCCCCCCATTCCGGGCAGCATCAGCACCCACAGAGAACACTGTCCTCTTGGTTCCTGGACCTCCTCACTCCCAATGGTCTTGTCCTTTACTGACTTCAGCCACCTGCTCTTGGACTCCTGCCCTGGGCCCGTCATGACCACTAACTACAGCATCTCTAAAGTCCTCTCTCTCTCTCTCTTTCTCCCTCCCTACCACCACCTCCTGTTTTTCTGGCTTAATTCTTGGGCCCTGACACTCGAGAGGTGCCTCTGTTCCAGTGGGACCTCCAACCCATTTGATCCCACAGCCCACGAACACCCTTCCTTCCTTTCCTTTCCTCCCCACCCGCATTAGATTTCAGGACCCGGTGCTCTCAGCACTGCCTTGTCCATCACTCCATCTCACACCCTCTGGAAAATCTTAACCTTGGTTAAACTGCCCTCTGCCCTCTGCCCCCTGGCACCCAAGCTGCCGAACTTCTGGAAAAGAACATGCATACAATCATCCTGATTAGATTCACTTTAAATTCATGGCCACCTACCTCAGTTGAGCTTCTGCTTTGCTTGGCAGGCCAGTCCCTCTTTCATTTTCCCACACCTCCTCTCCTTTCTGAAACCTTAAACACTGTCTTCTTCTCTGGTCAGTGGCTAACTTTGCTTTATAGATCACTGAGAAAACAGAAACAATCAGAAGGAACTCTCCTTCCCTTGCCTTTGCCAATGGAATGGCCTCCTTGCATCTGTCTCCACATACTTCTGTGCCTCCAGCTGACGGCTTGTTCCTCCACCTGTCTGTGGCCAACCCTCCACTTCTCTCTGAGCATCCCCACCCGCTCTGGCTCTGCTCCTATAGTTCTCCCACCTCTGCTGGATTGTCCTCCTCAGCAAAGACACCATCTTACATAGATATCCTCCTAAATTTTTTTTTACTTGACCCCATGCCCATGGCCCCCTCCCATCTCTGTGTTCCAATCTACAGGAAAACCCCCCGAAAAGTGTGGTCTCTAGATAATATCGTTTTCTTCCCTCTCCTTCTCTCTTGGACCCAGCAACATTCAGAGTTTTTTTCTGTTCCATTTCACTGGGGTTGTCCTTGTGGAGGGAGCCGCAGCTCCTGGATGGCCAGACTCTGGCCCAGTCTATGTGTCTCATCTGACCAGATCTCTCAGAAATACCATTTTCCTTTTGACTTTGACTTTGACAAAATTTCAGAAGTAGAGATGCAAGCGTAGAACAAAGAATTCCCCTCTCCCTTTTACCCAGATCCCCAGTGTGAACATTTTCCCAAATTTGCTCTGTGCTTCCCCCCATCTCTTTCTTCCACTGTGCGTATACAACATGGGATCCAGAGGGTCACTCTTCCTTCCCGGAACAGGCTGTTTACTGGTGTCTAGAGCACCCTTACTCTCCTCCACAGTCCCTCTATGGGTTCTTCCTCCTTCCCAGGGGGACTAGAGAGCCAGCACGCTCTCCAGTGCTCGGCCTTGGCACATGGTACCTCCCACCTGAACTGCCTCCCTTGACTCCAGCTCTTCTCCTGCTGCCTTCTGTCTCCCATCAGATGTTGCAGATTTGATGTCCCAAAACGGAGACCCTGAATTCACCTTCTCAGACGCACTTCTCACCTAGAGCTCCTTATATCTGCAAGCGACGTATTTTAGTCCCTCTGCCAAAAACCTAGCAGTCATCCTCGATTCTTCTTTCTCCTATCCCACATCCAGTCCCTCCAGCCAGGCTGCTGGCTCTGCCTTCAAAGAATCCTCTATTTCCAAGCCATTGCTCTAATCTAGTCTGCTGTCTTCTCTCCCTTCCACGACACCAGCATCCTCCTAAGCACTCCCCCTAGGAACCAGAGCTTACCTGGCCACTCCCCTGACCAAAGGCCCCTCATCACACTTAAAATCAAATCCAAACTCCTTCAGTGGCCTCCAAGCCTTCTGCTATCTGGCCCGTGTATTCTTGGGTGACTCCTCTGTTACCACTCCCAGGGCTGTGCACCTGTCATTCCCTTCGCCCAGGTGGCCCATTGTCACAGGAGCGCTCTCCCTTGGTGCAGGTCTCAGCTTCATTCCCACCTCTTCCAGCTCCCTGGGCAGCAGGGGTGGAGGGAGGGCGGGGGAGCTCCACTCCCCTGTCCCTCCCCATTTCCTTGTCTGGCTTAATGTTTCTTCATATCGACCACTGCTATCTGCTATGTATATTTGCTTATCGTCCCTGACCCCCTCGACCCCAACTGGAAGGGAAGACCCTAAGGGAGGACTTTGTCCATTTGCTCTCAAATGCCCTGGCACTCGTTAGTGTAGGAAATGTTCTGCGGAGCATCCCATATTCCTCTGGAGCAAAGGCAAAATGACAGGCTGGTCTCTGAGACTGGAGACCAGTGGCCCAGGTCTGGCCACCACCTTCACCATGAGTGAAAGGATCCTCCCACCCACTGCCTGGTCTCAGGTTAATGCCAGCATTTTACCAATTTGCAAAGTAGGAAAGATCATCTTGGTGCGACCAAGCGTGTAACTTTCTTGCAGCCCTTTTTAAAGTTTCCAAGCGTGTCTTTGCTAAATCATTCCCAGCCCTGCTGCAGACCGCTGTGGCTTTTCCTTCGTTACTGGGGAGGGAGCGGGTTTACTGTATGAAGAAAAGGAACGCAGCTCCGGTCCTGATCTGGTGGACTGCTGACCAGGGCTGCAAGCAGAATGAAATATCTGTTTGATTTAAGGTCTATTTAGACTTGCCTGCCGTCCACCCCAGGTCCGTAGACCTGCAAAGTGTGTAGGGTGGGTCTGGGAGCCAGTGAATCAGTGTACATGGCCCGTGTCTGAGACACAGGAATCTGCTGAGCTCAGGTTTAAATGGTACCTTTGTTTGGTTTGTGTGAGCCATTCGAGGAACCTTTTTTAAAAAACCCGAACTCTAATTTAGCCCCAAGTAGGGAGGTTTCTTTTCAGATCATTTTCGCCCAAATGAAAGCCCGTTCGTGTTAAATAATAACATTAAAAACAATGTAAAAAATGAATCTGATCAAGATCCATTGGAGGGTCAGTTTTCTTCTGTCCCTTGTCGCACCCCCAGAGGACACACAGCTGCGTCTGTCCGAGCCTGTGAATTTCCACCGTCAGACGGCCAGGCTGGCAATGTTGTTTACAGACCCCTTACTCCAGCGTGAGAGGCTGGCTGGGAAGCAGAAGCCCGTCCACTTGGGATGAAGACATCAAAGTGGATTCTGATCCAATTAGAAAAAGATACTATGGTCTTCTGAATTCCCAAAGTTTAGCAGGCTGTTAGGAACACTTAGTCAGTTTCCTTGGGGATCACTGTGGCATTGACTTAGAGCTGAAGCTCATTGATATGCGCACATAAGGACAGGCTACCTTCCCCCTGTGTGCGGGGAGCCAGAGAAACGTGGAATCACTTGCTCCCTTTTCTACCCCGCAGATGAAGGTTTTCGGGGTTTTGCACAGTGGCTGTAAAATTCTGTTTTTTCCTCAGTTGGTCTTAAATAAGCATTAGTCTCTTATGTCTTAGAAAGAAGAATATGAACACTTTATTGGGGAAAAAAATTTATAACTGTTTCCATTTATAGCACTTCGGAGAATGAACATGGGAAATAGTTTAAGCTGGTAATTTTAGCTATTAGTCCTGGCTGTGAAATTCCCGGAGACACTTCTCCGTCTGTGTTCAAGTCGCAATTATTCTGTCCTCTCTGGCACACACTTTTCTTTTGTTCCACTTTTTTTTTTCCTTCCCTTCTGAAGCTTTTTTGAAGGCCACCTGTCTTTGATGATCTATAGATGATTTTCATATCTGCCCTATGTAGCTAATGAGCTGCCTAAAATACCCGCTTTCTTTGACTACTACCATCTATTATAGAGAAGAACCACACATTTAAAGTCTAGAAATTATTTTCCTGGGGTTACTTGGACTGGCATGGACTGCTGAGTCAGGGAGGAATTAGAACCTTAACAAGAGAAAGTCATGCCTTCTCTGCTCCCTTGGCCACAGTGTAACCCTTAACTTGGGCTGCCATCTTGAAAATGTAGATGATTGATATCAAATGGTACTGAACCCAAATCCAGTCCCACTCTGCAAAGACACTTGCCCTCATCCAGTTGTTTGTAGGCTTTAATCGTTTCATGATTTTGTCCATGCCTAAATACGTGGGCTGTAAACAGATTACGTTTCACTCAATAGTTCTCTTTAAATCCATATTTAAAAATTCAGCCCTATTCTGAGTCATACTGTCCACACCATTGAGTTTGATGGGCATGTTTTATTTTCTTGTAACACATTATACATGTTACTGTTAATTTTTTAAAGTGTTAATCCAGATATCACTAAATTTCCTGGTATTGCAGTAAGAGTAATATTTCTTTCGTGTAAGTGCTATTTTTCTTCACTAATGATTTAGAATCTTCACTAATGATTTAGAGAATCAGAAGTTCTGTATTTAGAGTCTATGTAGATTTTAAACCCCATTCTGATTTTAGATATGCAACAACTCAAGACGTGCATAAATCCGTTACGGTACTATGCAAAAGTGAGGAATTTTCAGGGTCTTCTCTGAATATAAAAATAGAGCATTTAGGAACATTGTTTGAGATAGAAACAAAATAAAGATTAGAATCACTAGGGTCCCCACAGTGTTTAAGACTTTAACTGAAGGGTGCCTGGGTGGCTCAGTGGGTTAAGCCGTGCCTTCGGCTCAGGTCATGATCTCAGGGTCCTGGGATCGAGTCCCGCGTCGGGCTCTCTGCTCAGCAGGGAGCCTGCTTCCTCCTCTCTCTCTCTCTCTCTCTGCCTGCCTCTCTGCCTACTTGTGACCTCTCTCTGTCAAATGAATAAATAAAATCTTTAAAAAAAAAAAAAAAACTTTAACTGAAAAAAAAAAAAAAAGAAGAAGGGGAAAAGGGAAGAAAATGCTTCATTCAGTCTGTCATGTGCCCTTACTTATAATTGCAAACTTTTATGGGTGTGTTTGGATCTCTCCTGCTCTTTGTCTTTCAAATGAACATTAACTTTAATGGCCAGCACTCTGGCCCAGATATTTCGGGTGGAGTCTCTTTTGCCAGCTACACTAAGCAAAGTGTTGTACGTCCCTATTCATGTATATAATCCCTTATCCTAGCCTTCGAACCCTGTTAAACCTGACATTCTTTTTCGCAAAGGGGATGATTCTACTGATTTTTGTGTGATAATATTCAGTCACATTGTAAAAAAAAAAGAAAGCAAAACAGAACACACCCGTATCCCATGATCCTACCCCCAGAGCCACACCCAAACTTCAGCAGTATTCATCCATTTATTTTCATTTTTTAAATATATTTTTTGAACTGTGGTAAAAATAAATAAAATAGAGCTTCTTTTTTTTTTTTTTGAAGATTTTATTTATTTATTTGACAAAGACAGTGAAGGAACACAAACCAGAGGAATGGGAGAGGGAGAAGCTGGCTTCCCGCCAAACAGGGAGCCTGATGTGGGGCTCAATTCCAGGACTCTGGGATCATGACCTAAGCTGAAGGCAGATGCTTAATGACTGAGCCACCCAGGTGCCCCTAAAATTGACCTCCTTAACCATGTTTAGGTAGGTTAGTAGTATGAAATATATTCACGACGTTGTGAAACAGTTCTCTAGAACTTCCTCAATCTTGCAAATAGGGAACTCAGTATCTGTTTAACAGCTCCCCTCTTCCCCCTCCTGCCAGCCCCTGGCAACCATTCTACTTTTTGTTTTTATGAATTAGATGACTTTAGCTACCTCATATACATGGAATCATAACGGTATTTGCCTCTGTGACTGGTTTGTTTCACTCGACGTAATGTGCTCAGGGTTCACCTTTGTTGTAGCCTGTTTCAGATCCCCTTCCTTCTTAAGGCTGAATAATAGTCTGTTATATGTATACGCCGTATTTTATTTATCCATTCATCCACTGGTGGACGTTTGGGTAGCTCCAACCTCTTGGCTATTGTGAACGATGCTGCTGTGAACACAGGTACAAAGATAATCTTTTCCAGACCCTGCTTTCAATTCATTTGGATACAGACCCAGAAGTAGATATTACTGGATCCCATGGTAGGTCTATTTTTAATATTTTGAGGAACCTCCATACTGTTTTCCATAGTGGTTGTACCATTTTCCAGTCCCCACCAACAGTGCACAAAGGGTTCTGTTTCTTTCCATCCTTGCCAGCAATTATTATTTCCTGCTTTGGGGATAGTCACTGTCCTGACAGGTATGAGGCAGTGTCTCCTCGGGCGTCCTTTCTGTCTTCATGTCTACGTAGCACACATCTTTAAACAAAAGTGGGATCGTATTACATGTGCTTCCGTTGCAGAAAACAAATTTTCTCTATTGCTGTATTTTTGTAAAAGGCTATTCACTTACATAAATATTTGAACTCTTAGTGCCAAGGAAAAACACAAGCTAAAAGCAGAAGATCACGTTAGTTTGGTTTTGTTATGTTTAGACCAGGTGTCTTTAACCACTGTTCTCATGAATCCATTTGGAATCATTTTTTACTTCTAGTTCTGTATATGAAAATTTTGGTAATGACTTTGTAATACCCCCGTGCTTTTATTAACTCACTCTTTTTCTTCTGACCTCAGGAGGAAAGTGGATTGAGCTAATAACATTCATCTACTTGTTTGCCAACTCTTTTTGTATGCTTGGAGAAGTGTTAGCTTATGAGCAAACATGGAAATGGTCATTCCAAGAAAGTCTGGGGTGAGGGGTTTGGGGGCTTATAAAATTCAAAGCAGGAAGAGAAGCGTTTGGGGGCCAGTATCAAAAATTCCTTTGTAGGAGTCAGTACAACTGGTTCGCTGTGGTTTAGGAGTCCCGCTCAAATGTTTTCAGGGTCTAGACCATTCATCTTTGTTCATTTTGTTAATGAAGGTAGTGGAGGCAGGACAATTGGGAATAGTGAAGACTATGTAGTCAGCTGCAGGCCCAGACCAAAAGCTATTCAAATTTAAACTTAAAAAAAAAAAAAAAAATAATGGCTAAGTTGTGTGGGCCAAACAACACACATCTGGCCTGAATTGGGCCCATGGGTACAGTTTGACATCTGCTATGGAGCTGATTCTTTATGGGATAGTCTTTGCCTTGCGGGTTGATTCACCATCTCTTAGGTTTAAGTGACCTGCTCCTAGGCCTCCCTTGTTTAGGGCGCAGAGCTTCATGCTCCTGGCTCATGCCCAGCGCCCATTCTGGCTGGCCTGCAGGATAGACTATCTCATCCGTTGACTTTAATAAGCCATTTGCATGGGAAGGAAAACTTGGGGTCAGGGTAGCTTCAAGTTATGGCCTGAGCATGGTTGGTCTGAGGGATCTCAAGAAGCCCGTGAGCTTCTCGGTGGTCCTGGAGTCAGGTCTGGGTAGACTCCAAGCCTGTTGCCTACCAGTCGTATAGCTCTGGAAGGTAAATTGCTTTGCATTTTTATGCTTCTTGGTCTGCCCCTGAGAATGGGGTAATGACGACGATGAAGGGGTTGTCATGAGATTGTATAAGACAGTGTAGGTAAAGTGCCTGGCATAGATCCCAGCACACGGTTAGCCTGTGTTGGCATTAACCCCAGCTGCTCGAACTCAGAAGCCTTGTGGGTACGCTCTGGCGAACCCCTAAAAGTAATTGCAGAGTCCTGTGTTGACATGCTCTTTATTTTTCCTGTGAGTGGGGGAAGATCCGTTAACTTCCCTAAGACTCTGAACATCCACCAAGATGGAACAGTGAAGCTGTTTGGGGAAGCTGAGGCCGTCATTACTGAAGTGACCAGCAGGTCGTCCTGGGCCTAGAAGTCCAAGGTCGTGTTGGGTTAGCTCTAGCTCTGTCCATCCTCATCAGAGCTTGACTGATCATAGATTTGCACCAGAGGGACTGTGAAGGTCACTGATGAGGCCAGGATCAGATGCTGGAGCTCCCAGAGGAAAGCTGGGCTTCACGTCTGGACGATAAAGGAAAACATTTCCGAGGATACTCGGCTGCACCCTTCCCTGCGCATCTGGGGAGCAATTTCCGCAGCAACAACACAGAAGCCTGCTTCCAGGGCAGTGACCTTGGAAACGTGGCTGAGGGTTGTCCTTCATTGTCATCCCCCTGTGAACCCTCGAGTCCTTAACACCTCCTCCCGCCTCCCCCACAACCCCCGGGGCCAAGCACATGACGAAGGAGACTAACAAGGCTGTAGAAAAAGAACACACTTCATGTTCTGTGCTGCTTGATGGCTCCAGAGCTCAGGGAGCTTGCTCAGAAGACTTGGAAGGGAGGCTCGGCTGCCAGGGTCCCAGCTACTGGAAAAACATAGTTATTCTTGCACTTGGGGCAGCTCCGAGGAGTGTTCTCATCTCCGGCTTGTTTTCTTTGTTTATGCCATGGGGACCTTTTTAGATGTTGGGATAGTAATCAGTGGAGAAAAAGTCAGATGGGTTAAAGGACAGATAGAGGACCAGGCTGAAGGACAGGTCTGTGATAACACATGTGTAGCGAAATATAAGTGACGGCCGTAGTCTGTGCAGCAGCTACACAGGAGTTCACCACAAAATGTTTTAAACCTTGCTGTATTTTTGAAAAAATTTCAATAATGAAATGTGGGGGGGAGGGAGATGAAATATTTGGGTCTAAAACTTTGGGGAAAGGGCAAAAGAGAATTCATAAATTTGTGATTTCACTGCTCCTTCTCACCCCCTCCCCAACCCCCAACCCCGCAATCCTTTCTCTATTTTGTTCAAGCTCTGTCGTCTTCGTGGTCTAGCCGCTGTGTTTGGGCACGTTTGGGCCTGTCCTAGGTGATGTGGTGTGGTTATGAGGGTGAGCAAGGTGGTCCTCTGCCTGCCGGACATATATCCTTCCCTCTTTTGTGGGGAGGACAGACAAACAAGAGTGAAATGTTCCAGAACCAAAAAAAAAAAAAAAAAAAAAGCTACAGAGAAACCGGGCTGCATGCAAAGGGCTCAGGAAAGGCTTCTCCAGGGAGGAGATGTTGGAGCTGGGGCCTGAGGGAAGAGAAGGCCCTGGCTATGCCTGGCAAAGGGAGGAGCATTACAGGTGGGGCACAGTTGGGGCAGAGGCCTAGAGATGGGGACCAGCTCAGTGCATCTGAGGAAAGTAAAGTAGGCTAGTGTTGGGGGAAGGGGAGGAAGAGTGGCTGAAAGATCAGGGGCAGAGCTAGAGGTCCACAAGATAGGCCTGGAATGTTCCTCTGATTGCAGGAGGCAGCCATGGGTGGGGGTGGGGTGGGGAGGGCATTCCATTAAATAGATCTCTAAGTACCACTCACATTGCATATGATGAATGGGGTCCCCCAAGCTGAGTACTGAAGGTTGAGGCCCTGGCATGGGCAGAGAAGCTGTGTGTGTTGTGTAAAGGCCGACACTGGAAGGATTTGGAAGAAGATGCTCTATTAGGCGACTAGGATCAGTCCATCATTCATAATTGCAGAATTTCTCCACCCTCATCCCAGGAGGGGACCAGTTCTGTTGGTACATATTTTTTTTAATTATCTTCATATGGTAAAGTTGGCTTTGCGGAAGTGTACAGTTCTGTGAGTTTCGATGCATGTGTACATTTCACCACAGTCCAGATACTAGAACAGCTCCATCACTCCCCAAAGCTCCCATTTGTTCTCCTTTGTGGTCACCCTGTCCCCCTGCCCAACCCCCAACAACCACTGCTCCGTTCTGTATCATGATGGTCTGTCTTTTGAGAGTATCTTGTACATGGAATCCTATAGTATGTACCATTTTGAGACTGGCTGTTTCCACACAGCATCATACCCATGAATATGTTTTTTAGCCTCCTGGGAACACCTTGAGAATAATAGTTCAATGGCTTTTGTTTGGCTGTGAGCGAGGGCGGGGGAAGGAACAACCCGGAAACGGTGGTGGATGGTGGGGACCTCAGTGGGCACTGGGAAAGGAAGGCTGGAGGAAGTACAGGCATGGAAAGGAGGCCAGGGGAAGTTTTCTCCTGTCCGTGTGTAGTGTGAACTTCCTTTGATTTTCCCCAAGAAACCTTTAGCACTGTCGGGGTATGGAGTCGAATTTATTTGGAGGATGGGCCAAAAGTCAGCCTTCTGCTTTTCAAGGTGCACACGGGCCGAGGACAGAGGCTGCCTGTCAGGTTCCCATCTGTTCCAGATGCAAGCTGCCAGGGGACAACTTTTGGCTAATCAAACAGAAAACATGGAATGAAAGGATTAGGAGAGCTTTGGCCTCACTGTGTCCTGGGTCCCTGCTCCTAAAAAGCAGGGAGGGACCCGCCAGCCCAATGCTACGCCCTCAGGCTGGGACAGGGGCTGCGGAGCTCTGCCCAGCTCTTGAAAAGGCAAGGGTCCCGGATTAAATCCAGCCGTCTATGCACACGTGTGGCAGGGTGAGTGTCACAGGACCAAAGGGTGGGGTGCCCCCCCCCCCCCGCCTTCCCAGCCAGGCTCCCGCAAGTCCCAGCCCCGCCTCTGACCCTCCTGAGATGACATGGATAGAATGACTTTGTAAACAGCAAACTTTCTGTGCTCTTTTAATAGTAGAAAAGCCCATTGCTGCCCATTGCTGCACCTTCCCAGATTAAAGAGCTGCAAGATAATTAAAAAAGAGGGGCTGGTGGGGAGACCAACCTGTTTTCCCACCGGCAAGGATGCGTCGCCATGTTCCTCTGGTTACAGCCAGAGTGGAGCACACGCCAGGTCCTGCTGCATAATGACGGGTCCCCAGAGACCCCCGATAGTGATCGATAGCCCCTGCCTAGCTCTGGGGCTCGCATAATGAGCTCCGAAGCCCCCACCAGAGTCCCCAGCCAGCCTCAGGGAAGCCGCCCCTCCCCCACTACCCACTGGTACAAGGAACACCTCCCCTCCCCACCCGCCACCTCGGTTGGGTTTCCCTTTGATTGGCAGAGGCCTGTTATTTCCGCCTGGGTTGTCTGACAGCCTCTCTGCCTGGTCTAATTATGCCGGTCTGTTCGGGCCACCACGACCCCCGGAAAGCATTATCAGATTGTCCAACTGACCGTGACCAGATCTCGAGCACCTGCCACCCTTGCTGATGGAGGAGGGAAGGTGTTTATACACAGCCGAGCTGGGGGCTCATTGACCAGACAGGGTCCTGGGCTGAGGACTGCCCGTCTGAGTGTCAGGGATGAAAAATGGTGTCGCCTCACCACCCAGCCTCATTAAGGCTCCTCCAGGTCTAGACGTTGTCGGGTGGGGGCTGTGCACGCTCAGCACCGGCTGCCATTGTTCGGGGCCCTCAGGGACACGCTTACGGGTGCAGCGGGCTACTTGGGGCCATCTCTTACCATTTTTATGTCCTCTGCTTTCCCTACCTTGCCTGTTAACCGTAGTCCTTTCCCTGCTTCCTATTCATCCTTCTCTAATTACCCTTAAGTGTGGCCTCTTACCCTCCTTCTAGAAGCAGCCAATCAGAATGACTATTTGGGGTTGATTTGTTTTTGCTGTCATGAGAGCCCTGCTTCTGAATGGACTCTCTGGTACCGCCCACCTGGTTCAGGCACCCAAAGGTGCTTCTGGTTCTACGTTTCTGTAGGGCAGCTCAGGCATAGGGGCTTCTCCCTCAGGAAACTGTGGCAAATGGCTCATTTTGATAGGAGCATTAAGTCGTCAAGGTCCTTCAGAGTGCCATCTAGATCACTTGCTAACGGGTCACTAGTGACCCAAGGAGGTCAGAGTTTTTCAAAAGCCAAGCTGTTTCTGCCCTCCTGGATGGTGGGATTTGGGCTGACCCAAGCCCCCCCATCTGAGAATCATGATTAGGGCTTTGCTTCTCAAACGTGGGCCCTGGACCAGCCTTGGCATCACCTGGGAATGCAGGTGAGCAGCAGTACAGAGCATCTGGCCCCTCCCCAGACCTGCTGATTTCAAGTGCACACTTGGACAAGCTCTCAGGGATCACGTATATGGGGAAGTTTGAGAAGCTCCGTACGAGGACATTATTAACCGGGGTAGGGGGTAAGAGAACCCCGCAACTTACCCCCAGAACACTGGCTGGTGAAGAGTCCATTCTCCCTTCCTTCTGGCATCAGAGGGGACTTCGTTAGGAAACAAGAAAACCAGTTTGAAGCATCTTTACTGACAGTAAGGAACCAAGTGTGGATCTTGACCCTGGGGACTAAACTTCCAGGCAGTTTTTCCTCGTTCCTCGGGAAAATGTTTTGGTGTTGAAAGACCACCTACAAAAAATAGTGTCCTATAGGGCCACCTGGTGATGATACTCTCTAGGCTGCCTGGCATTTAGTGACAATTTCCCATCTTGATCTGTGCCCTAAATTACTACTATTTACCTTTGCACTGATTTGAAACTTTGAAGCTTGGATTTACGGGAGGGTGGTTTTGTTTTGTTGGTTTTCCATATATATTTTAACACTTGCTAAATGGACACATGCTGCTTCTTCAATCAAAAGAAAGTGTTTTATGGTTTTTGTACCACTAATATGTTCAGTGTAGAAAAACATTAAAAATAATGTGCTTCTTTCTGATGATCTATAAAGTCATCTATAATCTGGCCATTTGGAGAGTATCTTCAGCAGGTCAATGCACAGGGTGCCTGGGTGTCTTGGTCAGTTCAGTGTCTACCTTCAGCTCAGGTCATGGTTTCAGGGTTCTGGGATCCAGCCCCCCATCGGCTCCTTGCTCAGCATGGAGTCTGCTTCTCCCTCTCCCTCTGCCCCTCCCCTGCTTGTGTTCTCTCTCACTCTCTGCCTCACTCTCTCAAATAAATAAATAAAATCTTAAAAAAAAAAAAAAAAAAGTTAGGGGCGCCTGGGTGGCTCAGTGGGTTAAGCCTCTGCCTTCAGCTCAGGTCATGATCTCAGGGTCCTGGGATCGAGCCCCACATCAGGCTTCCTGCTCCACGGGGAGCCTGCTTCCTCCTCTCTGTCTGCCTCTCTGCCTACCTGTGATCTCTGTCTGTCAAATAAATAAATAAAATCTTAAAAAAAAAAAAAGTTAATGCACACACAGAGGTTTTTTTTTCTACAAAAATGGGATCTCACTTGCATACTATTTCATAATCCATTTGTTCAATACGCTATAAACATCATTCCAAGTCAGTAAGTCTAAGTCTCTTACGTATTGGTTCTTAGGGTGCTCTGTGTAATGGAGTTACATAATTCTTCACCTGTGACTGGGCATTTTGATTTACAATTTCTTTCTGTTTTATCAACATTGTCATGAGCTTCTTCTGTGACAAAATATTTGCACATGGTCTAAATGATTACTTTAGGATAACTTTCTGAATACATATAAAAAGCATAAGATTTGAAAAGAGGCCCCGAAGTTCCAAGAGCCAGAAGGTGGACTTTGAGACCTTACTCCCTCCTGGGATGTGGCCTCTACCCATTCATCTGGAGCTCAGGGGAGTAAGCTGTTGGTCTGCTGGAAGCGGTTGGGGGAGTGGGGTAGGGTGATAGGGGGCAAATGGCTCTTAGGCATTATCTGGGTTTTTTTGTTTTTGTTTTTTAAAGATTTTATTTATTTATTTGACAGAGAGAGAGAGAACACAAGTAGGCAGAGAAGCAGGCAGAGAGAGAAAGGGAAGCAGACTCCCTGCAGAGCAGAGAGCCTGATGTGGGGCTCGGTCCCAGGACCCTGAGATCATGACCTGAGCTGAAGGCAGCGGCTTAACCCACTGAGCCACCCAGGCACCCCTCATATGGGTTTTCTGAAGGAAACAAATTATTTGGCCTCCCGGGGCCGGTGGCCTGCCTAGCAGGAAGCCACAAAGGGCTGTGCGAGGATCTCCAAGCATGGTTGGCCCCGCGCTGGCGAGAGTTCCAGGACTGTCTCGACAGAAGGGCTCAGGGGAGGGGCAGAGGCTCCTGTAAGCGGTGCAAGGCCTGATGCTGCACTGGGGCCACACCCTGGACTTTGGTAGAAGCCAGAACAGATCCAAGGCTTGGCTGTGGGCTGCTATGCTGGGGAACTTGGGGTGGTTTCAAGCCGTCACAGAGCTGGGAGCCCAGCTCGCAGAGCGACCTCCACACCACAGGGCAGACGCGGATCTGAGAGCCAGCCTGCGTGGAGCCAGGGTTGGCAGCATGGGTAGGAAGGTCCTAGAGAACTCTGGCTGTGTCCTTGCTGTGTACTGAAGAGTTCTGGCTACACACGGAAGGGGTGTCTGAACCTGCCTGCAGGAGCGCGTACCGCACTCCAGGTCCAGAAGGGACTGTGCGGGGTGTCACGCTGCTGCCGAGACTGTGGTTTGGGGCGGAGGTTCTGGTTTCTGGAAGGCTGTTAGCTGTTCGTCCCATTCTCCCCACTGCTCTCCCATACAAGGCAGCTATGGCTCCTCCTGGCTTGAAACAAGCTCTTCTCTTTTGCTCTATCTGTATCACAATTAGGGCATTTCCCGTTGTCTTTGTTATGCTCTCTTCAGTTACATGCATGTCTTAGGAAAAGCAGGGTGGTGTGGGGGAAAGCACCCAAGGATTTCCAGTTCGCCCCTGTTCACCGAGTATTCTGCCTCCGACAACTACTGCGTCACCCTTGGGTAAGTCACTTGACTTGTATAGAAAACAGGGTGGTTGCAAGGATTAGAAGTGACAACGTTGTCACTTATATGTTGTCACTGTATAAACCAACCCCCTTAGTATCTGACTGAACAGGAGATGCTTACATTGTCCGTTGGTCTTCAGGGCTTAATATGGTCTACTCTGTAGGGTTCAAGGACCATTATCTGGAGGCACAGTCCACTAGACATGCCTGTTAGGTTAGTAATAGGGGCTCTGAGGTCAAAAGGCTTAGGACAGCTATTGTGCTTCCTAGACTTGGGCCGGAAAAACAATCATTGTCAATGGACTGTCAATGAATCCATAGAGTTACACCTTTCTAAAATGATAAGGAGAAGAAGAGGGGGTCCCTGGGGCAGCTGCTGGAGCTAGGAAGGGGCCAGGTGGCTGAAAGTTTCTGCAGGGAGCATTCTGCACAGGCTACAGCGAGAACTGTGTGATGCTCTCCTCTCTGACCAAGTAGCCCAGCAGGCAAGGGCAGGAGACACAGCCCTGTAACTCGGCCTGACTTAACCTGCCGTCTTAGCTCCAGACTCACCGTCCTCTGCCATGATGTCTGGGATGGTACTCAAACCTGCATGTGCCAGGGTCCCATCCCAGCTCCGTCCTTTCTGCTTGTGTGACCCATGGCAAGTTTCTAACCATTTCTTGACTCAGTGTTCTCATCTGTACAATGGGCATAATAGTACCTACCGCATTGGACCCTTGAGGGGATCAAATGGGTTTATCTATAGAAGGCATTTTCTCTCTGAAAGGCTTGCTAGTGCCTTCTGGAGTTGGAATCTCCAAACCTCAGGCCTTTCCTCTTAATATCTTCTTTCTCCTCAAGAGCAGAATCCCTGTCTGATCCATTTAGCCCCCATAGTATGTAGTACAGATTAAGGACTCCTAAATGTTTGTTGGGTGCATAGGTGGGGGCCGCTCAGGCTATGATACCAGGTAGACCTGGGTTCAAATCCTGACTTTGCCTCTGTCTCTGGACCTTTGACTGCTCTGGCCTCATTGCTTCATCTGTAAAATGGGCTCAATCATAGACTCCTAACAGAGTTCAGGCAGTGAAGTTTAACATATGGAAGCCACGCATAGCACATGGTAGGAGTGAGCTTTCAGGACGTGGCGGTGCTCATGCTGAGGAGTGAGACGGTACCTCCATTGTGTTCGCTGTCCCGCTTTAATTGGGTGGTTTGTGCCTTTTTTTCAGGTTTCATTTTGAAATAAAAGGAAGCTTTCTGGTTTCTCTTTCATTTTCCCTGGTGACTGTCCGAACACTGGGAGGAGAGCAGGACCTCCGAGCACACATCCATTCTCTCCCATAGAGCTACATTTCTGCATCTTTCACAAGTCTTTCTTGAACATGAGGCCCCTGAGAGGTCCGCTGTGGCCTTCGGAGTCCACACTGCAATCCCATAGTGGCCAGGATCATGGGGCATCTCCAGAGCCTGAGTGTAGTGGTAACCTGACTCGGAGCCCATCGCCTAAGTGTTGCCAAGTTGGCCTTGAGTCTCATGCTTGGAAAGACCAAACCCACAGCTTTGCACGCGCACAGATTACATGCTCACGAATGCGCCTGTGTGATGTCCTTTCCCACCAGCATGCCATCCATTTGGGTGACCTGGCTGGCCATAAGGCTGTGTTTCCGACAGGCTCCGACCCTACAAGTCACTGTGGGAAGCCAGAGGGAAGCCATGGTGCTGTGATTCTGTCCACCGTGTGTCTACAGGGACTGGTGACGCTCAGCCATTCCCTCGTTATGGAAGCCAGCCCATTGAATAACCTCGGTAATTCACCATGAACACATTTTTTTTTTCATGTAACATCTATAAGCATTGCTAGGCGCTAGGCAAAAAACACTGAAAAGATAGATTTATAATAAGTGATAGAATCACTTTGTAAGAAGTAATATGAGAATCTTAAGGGAGAATCTGTAATTTTTTTAGTAAGACACTTAGAAAATGGTGGGATTTTAATTCAAGTAGTTCTAAGTACTTGGCAAACAAACAAAAGTATGGGGTACTTTTCTTGTGGCCACTTTTAGATTTGATCATAAAATACTCAATGTCTGACCGGCCCAGACACACATGACCCACCAGAAGATGCTCCACTGGGGGGTGGGGGGGGGTCAGACTTGAACCGGAGAAGTAAAGTTAAAATTTGAAATTTCAGAGATGCTCTTCATGAGACCCTGGATGAACTAGGGCTGTGCATTCAAGTCGTTCCCTTTGAGCTAAAGGCACTCAGCTCTCAGCCAGCTGGACATCTCCCGGCCCAGTCCCTGATCTAGCTGTTACAGTTAGTCAAGTAGTGTTAGATTAAAGCAGTATGAAAGATGGAGAGTGATAGACTTGTCCCGAAAAATATTTTCCATATACTTTGTGTCTCTGGGGATAGCACTAATCCACAAAACTGCTTTGCAGTGGAATTGCCTTGACACGAATCATTTGAAAATGTGAGTGTCCTTGTAGTGCTGCACCATGGAAATTGGGATGAATTACCAGACCCCCACGAGCCTCCTTGCTCACTTCCTTAGACTGTCTCGTAAGGGATGGAAACGGGGATCTGCAGGTCACAAGTATCCTGGATCTGAGAGTTCATCAGGTCACTCCCGAAACCCCTGTGCCAACAAAGCAGGAAACAATGGAGCGACAGCAAGCTTTTGTTTGTTATCCGAGCCTTCCAACTGTACATCCCACTCACCCCTTTGCTCCTGCGGCTGGTCAAGCTAATTTGATTTGACATCCTGGCATTCGAGATTTGTCGAGTATTGTAACCCTAAGCGGTACTAATATTGAAAACCATACTTGAAATTTATATAATCCAGATGTGCATGCCAATAAAGCAGATGAAATGGCAGGCTTGGGCCAGGGAGTGTGTGTGCGTGTGTGTGTGTGTAAGAATCCTGTTGCCCTATATTTTTTCCACATGGTATATATATAGCCAAGAAGGATTTTATGTATTAATATTTTCCCTTAAGAATAGTAACCAGATTATGAAATACAGCTCTAAGTAAGTCCCAGCATCGGTTTTATTTGCAGCCAAGAATAACTGATTAAGTTTGGGGGAGCAGGAAGGTCTATTTTAAATGCTTTTTAAAACTTTTAAATTGGTCCGGACCCTTCAGGAGCATGGTCTGGGGAGTTATTAGTCACACAGAGTCAGGACTTTGGACATGGCTCTCTTTAATGTCAATTTTCTTTCCCCGCTTGGATATGTCATTCTTCTCGTTGGAGGGCCTTCGGTGTGATTCTGAAGACCCCTGAGTTGTTATTTCTGAGCCCTCCCACGTTGGTAAGGCCCAAAGGCCATTTCTCTTTTCTGTAATCTCAACAAGCCACTGTTGTGAAACGTGAAGAGGTGTCTGTCCAAGTGTGTGACAGCGACCTTGCTTGGAGTGCTTGAGTGAACGTCTCCTCTTTCCACTGGCTGGCAGTGGCCCCCTGTGACACTCCTAGTGGGACAGTCACCTGCTCCGGCCCTCGCTTTGCTCCCCTGTGAAGACCACAGCTGACCTGATAGGAGAAAGAGTGTGTGCAGCTCACCCAACAGGCTTGAAAGTTTTGGTGCCCTTGACATGAAAGGGTGGCAGAATGTATTATCATTCCTCAGCCTGCCGTGTGTAATTAACAGCTGTCCTTAACTAGATCCGGCAGACCAGGGAAGACTGGCCATACCAGCTTAGGAAAAGCAGATGAGAAATGATACAAAAAGGAGACACAGAGCTAAGACCCACCGATGCGGGGGTGACTTCTGGACTCAGGAGCTACAGTTGGGTTCCGGTGTCATCCGCGGCTATTTCTAGGCAGGAAATCAAGGTCGCGTTGCTGTTTTAGCCCCCTCTTAGTGCAGAATCAAAGGAAAATGATGCCTGATATTCAGGGGAGGCTTGTGGCAAGCCATTGTCCCTGCAATTTCCCCTCAGCCAAATGGTTCTGGAGAAAATGTAGCGTGTGCTATTTCCACAGCAGGCAGGGTGGTGGGTTTTTCATGGGGGGGGGGCGGTGGTTGTCCACCACATTTTTTGGTCCTGGTTTACAGCCCAGGCTCCAAGGGGGTGAGGAGGACCATGGTTACGATTCTGATTCTCCTCAGCAGAGCTTTAACCTATGGGCTCCAGCCCTGTTCCCACTCAGGTCTTGAGTAAGGAATGCTGTCATGAATCCAAGCTAAATAGATTCCAAATGATGGAATCTGCTTTTCCTGCTGGTTTCGAAGTGAGGGCGTCAGTGTGTGGCGTGTTCAGCCCCCATGGTTTGTTTGGTTCACAGACACGGCCCAGGACGCGGAATGAGAGCGCTCCCTTGAGCTGACCCGGCCAGGCCAGCACGGAGCGCAGGTGACTCACCAGCACCTGGAGATGTCCTTCCCCTCAGCAGCCCCAGGGCTGGGGCCCCAGGCAGGAGTGAGACGGTCAAGGCCGCTGGTCCAGTTCTCCCTGCTGATGTCATCCCCCCACATAGTCTGAGGATGAGAGCCGGCTGGAAGTGGGAAAGCAGGAGAGGTTTCCAGGGTATGAACACATGGTGGGTTTTCAAGGCACCTTTGCCCAATATTGTGCGAGGCCAAGCCAGCATGGGTCGCAGATCTCAAGACTGAAACGGGGTTCTATGCATCCACTGGTCTGACCATTTATCTCCCAGATGAAACACAGACTTCCTTGGTCAAAAAAAAAGAAAAAAGAAAAAAGAAATCTAGAAAAAAAAGCAACAAAAGACCTGTCTTTTATTTTTAATGGTGTCCAACCGACTTGTGCTGGTTTTTGTTTGTTCGTATAGAGCAACCATTCCAATCCACTACCTCATGCAGGGATGCGTCAGATCATACTAGAAGGCTGTAAGCAGAACGGAGCCAGGCATGCATCGCAGCGTTAATACAGGGCAAAATGAGAGCCAGCCCAGAAGAGCTGTGGCCGCGGAGTGGGAGCGCAGCCCGGTGGCTCTGAGCGCTCCCGCGTGGGATTTCTGAAGCCTGGGTTTGAGCCCCGGCTCTGTGGCTTATGGGCTCGGAGCCTCTCCAACCTTCTCTTCTTTTGCTGTGAAACGGGGTGATGGTCCCACATCTTATGTTGGTCTGACAGCTCAGCGCGTCTAACACAAAGTGATAATAAATGGCAGCTCTGAGCGCGACGGTTGCCCCTCTTCCCACAGCAACAGCCTGTTTGGGGTGCTGCTCTCTGTGCAGCTGTACGTGTCTGATCTCCTTCCTCTTTTACATTGTTACTTCGATACTAGTGCATAAGGGCATGTAAGTCCTTAGGAGCGTTGACCTTGAAGCCAGACCATGAGGCCATCATCAGCTCTCCTCCCACAGGCTCGTTGTTCTGTCTGCCCCCTCTGAGGTCTGCTAATGTTGCTCTGCCAGGAAGCCCATCCAGGGGCCTCCAGTTGGATGGAGGGAGGAGTCTTTCAGAGAAAGCCTGGGCGTTCTGGGATACTGCGATCCGCGGTCAAGTGCAGTCCTTCGTGAGGCAGAAAGGCCAGTCGGGCCAGCTAGCTCTAGCTCCCATGTTCCCTGCCAGCTGACTTTCCAAAACAGTGAGCCTGGCGTCCGTCAGGGTTCCACAACAGAGACCCTGGGCCTTCCAAAAAGCAGGTTCAGGCCCAGACTGCCTGAGTTTCCTCCAGAGAGCAACAAGGTTTATTCCAAAACAAAACAGCAACAAAAGCAGACGCCTGGCCTTTCCTTGGCTAACTTCTGTAAAGCATCCTGACAAGCGACCAATGGGGAAGAAGGGTCTGAGCTCCATGGCAGAGGCAGGCCAGAATGATTCCCCCACCTCCCTTCCCGGGTCCCAGAAATGGGGGACATTGCGAACATAATAATAGCTAAAATTCATGGAGTGTTTTCTGAAGTGCCTCCCTGGCATGATTTAAGAACTTAACCTATGGAGCGCCTGGGTGGCTCAGTGGGTTAAGCCGCTGCCTTCGGCTCAGGTCATGATCTCAGGGTCCTGGTATCGAGTCCCGCATCGGGCTTTCTGCTCAGCAGGGAGCTTGCTTCCCTCTCTCTCTCTGCCTGCCTCTCCATCTACTTATGATTTCTCTCTGTCAAATAAATACATAAAATCTTTAAAAAAGAAGAAGAAGAAGAAGAAGAACTTAACATATATTATGTTATTTAATCCTAATGATCCTGCCAGAGAAGTTCTAATCTTGTTGTTCCCCTTTGACAGATAAGGGGACTAGGGCACAGAGCAGTTACATAACTTGCAGGAGGTCACACAGCCAGCAATGGCCAGACTCAGTTCTAGAACCCAGATGGCCTACAATTAGAGGCTACGCACTTAGCCACAGTCCTATGCTGCCTCTCATGATGGTTATAAATTCTAAAATGGTTTTGATCATAAAAATAAACCACAAAAATATACTAAAATGACATAGAACTACATATACACATTATTACAATGTCCATTTCCTAGTTTTGTTGTTGTACTGTAGTTCTATAAAATATGTCCAGCTAGGGGAATTAGGGGAAGGATACATAGGACCTTTCTGTAAATTTTTTGCCACTTCCTGTGAATCTATAATTATTTCAAAATTAAAGGTCCCAACAAACAAACAGGCCACTGGCAACATTATATTGTGTTCTGATTGTATGCTAGGCACTGTGCTAAGCACTCTACAGACATTATTTTATCTCATCCTCCAACAACCCACAGAGGTGTGTGTGCTCTCCTGTCTTCAGTTACAGATGCAAAAACTGAGGCCCGGCAACCTTAAACAGGGATGGACAGTCACCAAGTCATGAGGCCCTGGGGCTGTCCTGCCTCCAGAGTGTGAGGGCAGAATGCATCTTTGAAAGTAGCAAGGTTTAGAGAGCGTGTGGCGTGGCTGCCCTGTCTCACATGCTACTGTGTCAGGCTGAACTGTCAAGATCCCTGGGGGAATAGCCCCGGAACTTGTTCAGTCTGTGGCAGACCCAAGGAGGAGTCCAATCAGTCAAGTGCCATCATCTTCTTTCCTTCCCCACTGCTCCTCCGAGCAGTCTCCTTCCTTCCCATGAAGGACGTGCTGGTCACTCAGGCTCAACAGCCCTTGGAGGGATGTCCTCAGGGCTGCATAGCAGGTGTTTCTGCTCTGACACTAGTGCATAAGGGCATGTAAATTGCACATGTGGACTTTGCAAGAGTGGACTTTGGGTGCTCAGACATAGATTCCAATCCCCACTTGACCTCTCATTGTTTATTTTTTTTTTTTATACTTTAAGAAAGTCACTTAAACTCCTAGCACTAGTTTTTTTAAATTTTTAATTAATCTGCATAGTAGGAACAATGATAGTCCGTCCTTGCTTTATTACAAATATCAAATGAAATAATGCACCTGGTGCATGAATGTTCCATGAGTGTTGATTTCCGCGTGCTGGCTCAGCAAACGTGGCCCCTGCTGGGGGCTGCACACAGCATTGCGTTATCCAGTCAAAACCTCTGCAGAGGTTTGGCACCGAGGATGCCAGGGTTTCAAGGACGACCACAACATGGTTCTACCATCAAAGAGCCCACCATGGGTCATGGTGCAAAAGGCAAGTTATCAGTATTTAGAGAGTGTAAACTGGGAGCAGGGTGCCCACTGAGCCTTGAGCTCCTTCCTCTGGATCCAGAGTCTGATGCTGGACCCAAGCCAGGCCCCTTGGTGGGATTCAAGGACACTGTTGCGATTTGGAAGAGGGAACATTATCAATCACCATGCTGGAGGGCATCAGTGATTATCATCTTCATTTCCATCAAAGGTGTCTTTCGACAGGATACCGTCAGGTTCAATTTGGTTTGAATAGGGACATGGCAAGGACTTATTTTCTATTTCTGCCCTGGGCTGAACCTGCCTTGAATAATTCAGTGTTCATCCACTTCCAAACACCAAGCCTTTTTCTTTTATTTCCTTGTACTGCTATATTCAGGGTCATGTGGCTGCTTGTTTCTCCTTGTTTCCACTCCAAAAACCCATCCACCCACACCTTTGGCTGCTACTAATGGGTGTTTGGGGGAGAAGAGAATCAACTTTATGCACTACAAGGTGGTATCACGTGCCTGGAGTTTAGAGACAGGCTTCAGGGCAGAGGCCGCACGCAGAGGCCTACAGGTATCTTTTGACCTAATACTCCTTAAAAAAAAAAAAAAAATCTTACGCTGTCATTTAAAATTTGGAGATTTCCTGATCTGGCAGCAGTTGGCTAAAGCTGAGTAGCAGCACCGGCCCCCTCTGATGGAGCAGATGTTTTCCAGTTTGCTGTGTACCTCTATCCTCTCAAACATCACCTATTTACCTCACGTGCCTGACCCCGTACACATCTTGTTGTCAACTCCTGACACAGACGAGGAAGGAAAACTGCCTTGAACGGTGTAGCCGATTAAAAGCATCAGGAGCTAATCGGGCCCCGCCCCGTCCTGAGACTCACCTCCTTACTGTGTATGGGTGTGGCAAGAAACAGCGGGATCTGCTCCAAGTGCATCCCCCTCAGCGTTACACCTGGCCATCCTCATTAGGAAACTAGGATTCTAGAGGAGAATTCTCTGCTCTGCACCAACACCCCAGTCATGGCAGGATTCCTAGAAAAGTGACGGGAAGATGACAAGTGCTGACTCAGGGAGCTTCGGACACATGCGTGCATCTGTGGGGGCATGGCTGGCTTGGTGGACATTTGGGTGACATGGTACCATAAAAGGAGTCAGAAGACCTGTATGTTTCAGTCTGACTTTACCGCTTGCTAACTGGGCATTTGACTTATTGGAACCTCTTGTTTTCTCATCTATAAAGCGGGGATAATGTCTAGTGTGCCCAGCGACAGGGTGGATAAGAGGATCACGTCACGTGATCCTATGAAAATGTGCTGTGAAGTGCAAAGTTGTGTTGAGAAATGAGGTCATATGACAGCAGGGGTGTACTGTGGGAAAACATACCACCTCATCTCTCTGGCAGCGTGATGATCAGGGGTCCGCAAGCTGGGGTGCTGGGACATACCCTGCCCTCCAAGAATGGCTTTTACATTTGAAATGGCTGAAAAACAGTAAAAGATAAATAATGCTTACTGGTACATAGAATTTCTATGAAGGTCAAATGTCAGTGACTGTGAATAAAGTTTCATTGGAACTCAGCCATGCCCCTTTGTTTATGTATTATCTGTGGCTGCTTTCCCCGTAGAGTGGCAAAGTTGGGTAGTAGTGACAGAGACCAGATGGCCCCCCAAAGCATAAAATGTTTACTATCGGACCTTTTACAGGAAAAACTTAGCAACTGCTAGGGAAGAACGTGGAAGGATAGTGACTCCATCCCCCACTTCTTTTTCTCCATGTCTTCCCCCTGCCAGACTGAGGTCGTGTTGGAAACAGGTGGCCCCAGAAATATTTTCCCAGATCTAAAACCACACAGACGCGTCCTCCACGGCCCACAGCAGATCTGCCCTTCACGACAAAGCCAAGGATGTCTCTTAATTCAACTGCCGTGGAGTGACGCTCCCATTCTCCAGGCTCCAGCTAGGGGCACTTCCTGATGAAAACCACAACATTTTTTTGTAAAACCGATCCCCTTTTTACCAAAAACCGCAAAAGGAGAAGAGGCTGTTCTTGTCACAATGGGCATTTCTCCAGAATATTAACCGCCAAGCGTGCCTGGTGGGCAGTTTCCTCCCCTCAGGCACAGACTGACAGGAGACACAGCTACCCCTCAGATAAGCCTGCTAGAGAGTGTTAGGGCTGGGGCGCCTGGGGGGCTCAGTCCGTTGAGCTTCTGCCTTCCGTTCAGGTCATGATCCCAGGGTCCTGGGCTGGAGCCTTGCTTCGGGCTCCCTGCTCAGGGAGGAGTCTGCTTCTCCCTCTCACTCTGCTGCTCCTTCTGCTTCTGCTCTCTTACTCATGCTCTCTCTCAAATCTTAAAAAAAAAAAAAAAAAAAAAAAAAGTGTTAGGACTGAACTGTGTCCCCCAAAAGATAAGTTGAAATTCTAGCCCCCAGTACCTCAGAGTGTGATGGTGGGATGTTACTTAGAAGTTGGGTTGTTGCGGATGTAATTAAGTGAGATGGAACCTTAATAGAGTAGGGTGGGTGGCTGATCTAACAGGAGCAGCGTCCTTATCAGCAGAAGGAACTTGCAGCACAGACACACAGGGAGAAGAGCACCGTGTGTGGGTGGAGGCCGAGATTGGAGCGGTGCGTCCATAAGCCGAGGAATGCCAAGGACCGGCAGCCGCGACCAGCAGCTAGCAAGAAGCGGGGAAGGACTCTGCCCCGAGAGAGCACGGCCCCACGGACACCTTGATCTCAGACTTGTAGTCTCCAGACATGTAAGAGAATACAGTTCTGTTGCTTGAAGCTACCCCGTCCGTGGTATTTGGTTACAGCAACCCTAGGAAACTCAGTGGGCAGCCTGCCCACCCTCCATGCAGCCTTCTGATGCCTTTCAAGGCACTTGGCGTTAACCCCATTCTACAAATGCAGCAACAGAGGCGCCGCCAGCTTCAGGGAGCCGCCTGAGGTTTGGGCCAGCGGCAGAGCAGGACGCAGACCCAGGTCTTCAGGCTCCCAGCTGCTGCGAGGCATGGTCTAGGGGCCCGGAGCCTCCTCCCGGAGGGAAGGGTGTGCTCTCCGAGGGACGGCCCTTCTCCCTGTTGTTCCTCCTTCCAGGAGCTGCTCGGAGCACTTCACTTCTCTCCTGGCGTCGGCGGAACTTGCTTGCATGAGCTCTCAAATGTGTAAGAGGAAAATTCAGTCGGTAACTTTGAACAAAAAAATAAGAAACAAACAAAAAAACAGAGTTGGGGGGTGTGTTTTGTATACACCTGTGTATTATTTACAATTGGGAAATAATGGAAGAGGAGGGAAATATCTGTTCTCTTAGCCATCTTCCAGCGCATTTGAATCATGTCCGGAAGAGATCCTTGGGGAGAGGTCCCAAATAAGACCCAGCATGGGGGGTGATTTAACAAGGCTTCCTGGAAAGCATAAGAACATTGATATCCTTCCTTCTTAGGCAGCACCCGTTTGCCCAAGCTCTTGCGTAACAAATAAGTGAAATGCACACCAAAAGCTTTCTGAAACACCGTACTCCCCCACGCTAGGAAGATTGCTTTGACGTTCTGAGGTCACAGACTTGCGAAGAAACCTGGCTTGCAGATGAGATTCTTACCACTGAAAGGCTGGCATTTTGTTCAAGACTTGTTCTTTACTGCGAATATTTTTGACCGTGCAGACACATGTAAAGAGTTGTATGCAGAACTCCGACCACGTACCCATTACCCAGACTCAACATTTACTGATCTCGACCCACTTCCCCTGTATCTCTATCCCCACTGTTGCTGGAGAGTCTGGAAGCCTAATCCCATGCGCATGTCAGTGCATCCCTTCCTCCTGCAGTACCAATCTCCAAAAACAAAATGTGTTGCTTCTCTTGTGACCACTGTACCATTGCCGCGCCTCTGCACACTTGCAGTGACGGGGGTGGGGGCGGATCATGCTCCCCCGTTTGTGTTCAGAGCTCAGGGCTAGGATTTTTAACTGCCTGGTGGAAATGGAGGCTGGGGGGGAGGGGATAAGGGCATTGGGGATGGCCAAGACGCTGGGGTTGGGATCCAGGAAAGAAAATTTGAGGAAGTCCGCTGGGACTGTGAAGGGCTTTCAGAAAGTCAGCAAGGCTGAGCCACCTGGATTGTTCTCGACCAGCTGATTCTTTCCCCGGGGGGATGTGGAGACCCACGTTTCTTCATGGAGTTCTACCAGCATTGGCTGGCTCTCCTGAGGGCTGCTGCCTCCTGGACACCCGAGAGTTAGATGCCCAGCCTCATCTCTGGAAGGCTCGGCACTCACGACATATGGCTGGCAGCGCCCCGAAGCGCGTTTCCTGGTTGCTGCCAATAAATAGAATTGTTTCTCTCCCTGAGCCGTGTTCCCTTCCATCAAGAGACCCTCCCTCTCCTACTGCCACCACTGCCACCGCCCCCCCCACACACGAAAAGGAGGGGAAGCTTTTTTGGAATTTGTTTTTAGTGGGCTCACTCAAAAGCAGCTTTATGTTTATTTTTTGAGTGGCTCTCTGGCCTGTTGTGTCCATTTATCATGCCTCACTAGCAGCCCTCCCCCGTCTCTCCTTTACTCAGCAAGCCGAAACTTCATCAAACTGCTCCTAACGACTACCACATGGCCATGGAGGGCGCAGGGGGCAGGGGCGGTGGGAGCTGGGAAATGAAGGAATCCTCCCGGGAGCACAGTAGCATATTAAAATTCAATGGTTTAGTCATCAGAGTCTCCGGCCCAAGCACTGCGGAAAAAGAATGGAATATTCTGTAAGCGTCTTGCGGATCTCAGAGGAAGGGGGCGGCCGGGGGAGGGAGGCCGTTGTGGTTTTTAGATAGAGGAGTTCATGCTGTAGAGAACAATTAGAGCCTTTGCTCAGAAATAACAAGACCCACTACTGTTTGCCCGCTCGATAGGAGGAGTGCACGGTGTCGGCCCGCAGGGACCGCTCCAGTAGGCTAGCTCAGCTCCAAGTGGAGGAGACAGGGCACAGGCAGGGGGTGGGACTTTTTCCAGAGTCACAGGAGTAAGTGCTAGAGGTAGGACCCGATCTCAGGACTCAGCACTCCTCAATCCGTGTTCTCTCCTCCGTGCTCGAAGAGGGCATTTTCCTTTGACTGGTAGGTCCTCTTGGGGCTGGTAGCAGAAGGGACCCCTCTTGTCAGAGAATTAATTCAGAGAGATCGTAAACTGTGGAAATGCTGGTGCAGCCTTGCCCCGCTCCTCTGCTCTCCTCTGTTAGAGAACAGAAAGGGAGCATGGGGGCCGTTGGCACAACTAAGGTTGTAAAGACTACAAAAAACCGACTTCTCAAACTGGTTACATTCACTTCTGTTCCTTCCTTTATCCGTGCTTCTCCCACAGGAAGGACAGGCCTGTTGCCCTTCCCTTTATCCTTAGATAAAGCAACTGAGTCATAAGAGAGGAGGACTTGAAGTCCTCAGTTATCAGGGTGAGAGCAGGCTCTGCAAAGCCTATCTCCTCATTCCTGGCCCTTTGTGCTGGATGATGATCCCCGGCTTCTGGTGACTGAGGACGTTGAAGGGTGCAGGGGTTATGAAATCTTAGGCTAGAAAAACATTTACAGGAAAATGAAGCTAAGCCCTTTATTCTAAAGATGAAGGAACCAGGCCAGGAAGGGGAGGTTGGTGCCCTGCAGAGCCAGACCCAAAGATGTGTTGATTCCACCCAAGGCAATGGCCCTGGGACACACTTTTGAGTGGTTCAGCATCCCAGGGAGCATTGAAGAGTGTTTGGCCCATGACACCCGCCACTGGTCCTATTCAGGGAGAGCATCAGAGCTGACTCGTGGCTTTGAGTTCTCTGTTTGGGTTTCTTGGATCAGTGTCAGCGGGGGGGCTAAAAGAGATAGAGAAATTGACCAACTCAACTAAATGTTGGGAGCAGAATGTCAAACAAGACAATTTTCTGAACAAGTTTGAAAGATCTCCCCTAGAGAAGCTGGGCAAATTCCCATGGATTAGGACCACTGAACGTGATTTCCAGGGCCATCCATCCACTCTGGCTTCCTCAGCATATTTTACAGATGCCAGCAGTATCCAGACCTCTGATCATGCCTCTTCCTGTCCATGGTCCCAGGGAAGGAGCCACAGTCCATCTATGCTCTGGATGTGCGGCTGTTTAATTGTAGATGTAGCGTGCATGGAAGCTCATTTTACAGAGGAAGAAATCAGGGCTAAGGGGAGAGTCCCAGGCTGTGGCTCCCTGCGCCCAGTGCTCCCCATCCAGTGCTCCTCTCCAAGCTGCTGCTCAGAGATCAGGAGGGCTTGGAGCCCTTCATTGGTCCTGCTGGAGAAGCCTGGTAAGGCCTGGGCCTCTTCCTGCAGAGGAGATGGTGGGAAACTTTCTCTGTTATAAACCATTGATCTTGCAGAGAAAGCCCATCAGAAGACAATCCACGAAGACGTCCATGTGGGAAGGGGAGCTACTTGGGCCCACAGCACCTGGACCCCCCCTGTTAGCAGGCGGTTTCCTGTTCTCCCTCCTAAGCCCCTAGATCACAGCTGCCCAGCAGTTGTCCGCAGGAAGGCTGAGGGCGGGGCGGGGGGGTATCACGCTCGTGCATCTAGTTTCTGAGTATGATCTTGCTCTTGGGCTTGGAGGAGGGGGCTCCTGGGAGCAAGTCTAGGCTCGGGGTCTGTTTCCCCACCAGGCCTAGATCTGAGCTCTCTCTACGGAGGACACTCGTGATCTACTGATACATGACAGGGACATGCCACACCTGTCCCAGCACCTGCTTGCCTCTCCAGCCTCCGAGAACAGGTCAGCCATACGGACGAAAGGCTCAAGGAAGAGCCCAGCTCCTTTGGTGACCTGGGCCCGTCACGGGTGACAGTAAAAGTAAAGCAAGAACAGACCTGCTGTTTATAAGCGTGAGGGTAGAGGTGAGGGCTCCATCCCCAGAGCTGTGCTAATTAAAAGCTTTGAACCTGCAAAAGAACTTCTGTTTAAACCCCACCTCCCCTCTGCACCCACCCTGCTTCCTCCTGATGGTGGCTCTTGTTGCAATAAAACCTTGCGATTTTCCCCCACGACCTTTATTAATGAGTTCCTAGCTGAAGCCCAAAGCTCCGGAATGTGAAGGATGAGCCTACCTCTCCTGCACAGCGTGGCGCATGTGGACCCCCACCCACGAGCCCAAACACACGAGGGCTCCCCTTCACGTTCCCTCTTTCATCACAGGCAGCGTCTCTCAAGAGAGAAACCCTGAGCCCTGCAGAGCTTCCACAGGCCCAAAGTGCCTAATGAAAACCAGAGCTACAAAACACTCCCGACTCTGAACCGCTCCCCAGGGCTGTTTCACTCTGTGCCCCGAGCTGCCAGTGAGCTCTGTTCAAAACCAAGCTGGGGCGCATTATCTCCTTGGCCTGGATTGGTCCCCTGCGGCTGCCTTGTCTGTCCTCTGCCAGCACTCGGATGCACTAGATTGGACACCCCCCCACCCCCGTCTGATAGTCAGGAACCTTAAGGAACTAAAGGGACAGAGCTGAGGCAGCTCAGTGTGGAGGGCACTGCTGGGAACCGCCCTCCGCCCCCAGGCAGCCAAGGGCGCCCAGGTGAAAGCCACCAGTGAAAGCTGGCAGGAAGTAGCATGGCGTGGGTCTGGCCAACCTTTGTAGAGACCCTTGAGAAAACAATATTGCATTATTGCCACCATTAATAATAGCCCTTTATTTGAGCCTTGCTAGGACAATGCTCCAAACAAAGCAAAAAGGAAGAAACAGTCCCTGCCGTGGGGGCTTGTAATGTATCAGGGCTGATGGAGGAAGAGACATGACTGAGGGGTGGGGGGTGGGGGGTTGGAGAATGTTGTGGGGGATGGGCCGGGGATAGCTTGCAAGGTTCCTGGAGGTACAACTCAAAGAGACCCCCACAGCCTTGCTGCATGTTCCTATGTGCTCTGTTGCATGAACACACACACACACACACACACACACACACACACGTGTCTCCAGCCCCACCTTTGTCTTACCTCTTATGCCGTGTCTGGGGCCCTTGAAGGCTCCGAAAAGAGTGAGAGTAAAGCCGGGCTGACCAAACTCTAAATCTTGGCTCCCACACAGCAGTGTGACCTTGGGCACTTCCCTTTATTTCGGAGCCTCAGGTCCCTCCTCTGCAGAGGAGACCTGGGCTCACTGATCACGGGAGCACAAGCCCCTCGCATCACTCAGGGCACAAGCTGATGGCAAAAGCCAGTGATTTTGCGCCCCATCGACGCTATGCTTGGCCCCAACCCACGCCGCCATTTACTGCGAACCTACTGTGTGCCGAGCACAGAACCTGTTGCGTTCCCGGACCTGTTGCATCACTTCTCTGTGCAAGAACGATCATGAGCATGAGATGCCCCCGGCCGCTTCTGATGAGGATGGAGTCCGCCTCGTTTTCTCGCTGGGGGCCCGGCTCGCCGTACCAGGGGTGCAGTGGTATTTGGGGCTGGATGGGTCTGTGAAAACCATAGCCCACCCTGCCAAGTCGGAAGTTGTGCAGGCCTCCAGAAGGGCTGGCAGCCCGGAGCTGCAGCTGTGTTGCAACAAGCCTGATTTAATTTGGGGGGTGGTACAGACAGCACTGTGTGGTGTTTGTTAAAAGCCAGAAGAATGCAGCTTATTCACCAGTCTGTGAAAATGACTGTGCCTCGGGTGGGGGACGCCAGAGGAGAATGTGTGAGAGCATTTTAAAAGAGTGAAAATGCTGATAATTATAAATTTATCATCACGCCCATTATGCATGAGATCTAAGTGGCTTAACTCATTACAGCGAAGGAAGCATCAGGTTTCTCGAGGCCTCTTTTCTCCCAGGGTTTACAATGCTCTTCTGACCTCTCTGTGAATCTGTAGAATGGGACTCTCATCGTTGCCAGTAGCCATTGTCCTTCGTGGTCCTTTTTTTTTTTTTTTAAAGATTTTATTTATTTATTTGACAGAGATCACAAGTAGGCAGAGAGGCAGGCAGAGAGAGAGGAGGAAGCAGGCTCCCTGCTGAGCAGAGAGCCCGATGCAGGACTCGATCCCAGGACCCTGGGATCATGACCTAAGGTGAAGGCAGAGGCCTTAACCCACTGAGCCACCCAGGCGCCCCCTTCATGATCCTTTTATCACCACCCTGGTTTCTCAGAAATAAAGAGCTGGCAGTATGTTTTTTGTTTCATTTTGTTTTGTTTTTTTAAAAAAGGTACTTTTTTCCCATAATGCAGTTGGTATAAACCCAAAAATGTTGGCAGGGGGAGGAGTTTTTTAAGTTAAATCTTTCAAATGCGTGAGAAAAACAGGTCACTTACTGGAAGCCCATGGTAAATAGTTTTGTAGAGCAAAGAGGCACCTGTGTATTTATCTTTTAGGTCAGTCTGGATTTTTCATACCCACAACAATTGCGCTGGCCGCACTCGTTTTCACATTCACTGCTGTCTTTCCTTGAGAGAATCCCTCAGATTCTTGAACCTTGCGAGAGCGACGGAGACGGGAGCTGTGAGCATGCCCTGTGGAGTCTCTCACGGAAACGTGAGGGTCCCCTGAACCCACACAGGGCAGATGAGGCGTTTGGTGGAGATGGGGCTGTGGGAGCCTCAGCGTCCCCTCAGCTCTGCCCTCACCTTTTGCGGGGCCTCGGTGGGGACACTTGATCTCCGTGGGGATCAGTTTTCATATCTGTACATGGAGGGATTCAAAGAGTTGAGAAACCCCTACGAAATGGGTGGCTATTATAGAATTCTTCCAAAGAGGCAGTGCTGGGCCAAGTGTCCATGTGGAAACACTGTTACCCTGTTGTTATCAGCATCGATTTATCCCTAGAAAGGGACAGGAGTGTTTCTGGATGGCGCTCGGTGGGGAGAAGCCAGATCTGGGAATTCTGCCGCGTCCTTGAGGCCCCAGCGCAGTGGTGTGTGCCACCGACGTTTCCCCTTGGGAGCCTGCTCCTTGGATTACCCCGTGATCAGCGGTTGGGACCTTGAGTATGTATTATTCAGGAGGCAACACACCCCCTTGCCAGCAGGTACTTCATCAGCTGGGATCAGGTGGGCGATGGAGCTCAGAAAATCCTCGTTTTGTATTCGGCTTGTTTCTGCCTGTGCCACTGGACCACAGTCCTCATCAGCCCCCAGGCCTATGGGCATGTCCCAGGGACGCCTCAAGGTGCTTGGACTATGGCTATGATTCTCTGTCTGCTCTGCACCTGGGCAGGGCACCATTGACAACAATCTCCCCAAAGCCTTACATTTAGCAAAGATCTTTTTCCTTGTTGTTGTTTTGTTTTTTGAAGTTTGTTTTGGGGAAGCTCCCTGGGGAGTCATTGACTAAACAGCTAGTTCTGTAGGGGGGCTGAACATTCAAGGATAGCCATGCTCCTGACCCTGTGACTCACCCAGCCCGTTCTGAAAAGCCATTGATTGGCTTTTCTCAACTGCTCAAGAGTATGACCAGTCAGCCTTTTGTAAGACTCTCAGCCAGAGCCCACCTGCTGAAAGGGGAGGGAAGGAGGCAGATACCCCGCAGATCCCTAAATGTGAAAAGGCTGAATTTGCACCTGCCCAGACAAAAGAGGGCTACTTGTTTCTGGGAAGGAATGGAGCTAAACTGGAGAGGATTCTACAACCTGCCCTCCCTGCTATCAGAAATCTGTTCATGGGGTGAGCCTGTGTGGCTCAGTGGGTTAAGGCCTCTGTCTTGTCTCAGGTCATGATCCCAGGGTCCTGGGTTGGAGCCTCGTGTCAGGCTCTCTGCTCCTCGGAGAGCCTGCTTCCTCCCCTCTCTCTGCCTGCCTTTCTGCCTACTTGTGATCTCTATCTGTCAAATAAATAAAATCTTAAATTTAAAAAAAGAAAGAAAGAAATCTGTTCACCTTCTAGAAGTTTCTGTGGTAGTTCTTCTCCGTTCCCCAGACTAGTTATAGAAGTTTCGGGGTTGCAGGTGCTTTTTAAATTCCCATTTGACACGTGATACTGAAGCCCTGAGAGGCTAAGTAACTTGCCAGAGCGACATGAGATTATTCTCCATCTTTGGTTGGGTCATTAACTCCACCTCTGTAAACCCCTGGCAGCTGTATTTTTCTCATCTGTGAAACAGGCATGATAGTTCTTCCCTGTGCCTCTCCCTCACTGTGAGGATTAAATGGAAAAAATCAATGATAAAGCGGGTCAGACATTGGTGTTATTCCTTATTCAAATGAGCTGTAGAGAAGGCGTGTGAGGGATCATCTAATAATGATCGATCCCAGCCGAAATGGGTGATCTAGACTGACCGGCCGATGTGGCGATCCGTAGGTATGCCGTGGGACTTCATCTTAAACCTTGAGACTTTTATAAGTCAGAGAACTCACTCATATGGAATTTAAGAAACAAAACAGGATCATAGGGGAAGGGAGGGAAAAATAAAATAAGACGAAATTAGAAAGAGAGAGAGACAAACCCTAAGAGACTCTCAACTATAAGGGAACATACGGGGCTCCTGGCGGGGGCCGTGGGGGGGAGACGGGGTAACGGGTGTTGGGCATTAAGGAGGGCACGTGATGTAATGAGCACTGGGTGTTCTATACAAAGGATGAATCACCAAATTACCCCTGAAACTAATAATACACTCTATGTTAATTAATTGAATTAGAATAAAATTTTTGAAAAGAACAACAACAACAAAAATGCCTTGAGATTTCTCCTGGGCAAAACGGGTTGGGGCTTCTGAGGGGAGCTCTGAGACAGTGGGGTTTTGGGGTCGTTAGAGCAGTCTGCCTGCAGGCCTTGAAGGATACCGGGGTGCTGCCTCTGTGCAGGTGTCACCCCATGAGGGAGTCTGGGCTGGCCAGGGAAGGCGAGGCAGCGCGGCCCACGATTGGCGGGATATGCTGTGGAGGGATTTGGCGGCTTCACAGGACTGGTAACCCTCAGGCAGAGAACCTCTCCTCTGAGGGCCATGCATCAGGGCCCGTCTTAGGCTGGAAGATGGGATGGCCTCCTAGGTTTTGTGGCAGGGTGTCCTGGCATTAGAAGGTATGAGCTTGGCTGAGCATTTCTCTTTTTTGAAAAGAAAGAAAAAGAATAACTGTCAAAGCACTTCGCTGAAGGCAGTTCGGGGGCTTTCTCATGAACAGTGATCGGAGGTTGGATCTGATGATGGTGTCCAGTATTTTCGCCACTCGCCTCATGGGACGAAGTTTACATTTCAGTTAATGTTCAGTTAAGACAGGCACATACACCACATAGCAAGTGCCCCTAGCCAGAATGGGACCAGTGACCCTGACGTTGGACTGCATGGGTATAACATCTTCATCATTAACAGAAAATTCTCGCCATTAGCCGACCTTCTGGGTCTATGAGGGCGAGCCTGCTCCTTCCGAGGCTGGCTTCTGTGTTCACTTCTCGTCCAAAAACACTTCTTCATCTTTTGGAGTCCCAGAGGGGCTCCTGGAGACTTAGCTCCTCGGAGCTGCTTTTTGGTAAGAACCAATTCTCAAAGCCTCATTCATGCTTCTTCTCATGCTACAGAACCAGGTCTCTCAGAGACACACGCGGCTGTCGGGTTCATTTTTCTTTTCATTTCTCCCTCCAGTGGGAGGAACTACGGGGTGTCCGTTCATTCTGGAGCAGTTGCCCTCGTGTGTTCATGACAGCCTCAGCTGATTCAAGTCAGGATTCAGAGGTCAGTCCTAAGACCCGCCTTCTAGAAAACCACCCCATGAGGCCAGCTGCGCTTCACGCTAACCATTGAGGCTCCTGAATAGCAGAACTATCTGTGAGGAATAACAGAACTATCTTGTGTATTTAGAATTTTTAAATGTCTTAAACGGGTTTGTGTTTAAGCCACTCGGCTACTGAGAAGAGAGTAGCCTCCCGTGAGTGGCCTGTGTCTGTGTGAGCTGTGCTGTGGTCCGCATTCAGAGCCGTCCCAGAAACCTTGGGCTGCACGTGGGGCACATTCGGGCTCATTCTTGCTGCTGCACAGCCCCAGCATTCCCCAAAACAGAGAGCTCGCCAGCCTGAGGCTTCAGGATTCATTTTCCTTTTGGATAGCCCGTGGCTCCTCCCCACTGGAGTGAATGAGTGAGTGTGTGTGTGTGTCTGTGTGTGCGCACGCGTGCATGTGTGTGTGAGAGAGAGAGTGAGTGAGTTGTGGTAAGACACTGAGAAAATAGACTTCATGAAACATTTTTCACTTGGGAAAGTAAAAGAAAAAAGAATTATTGGCCATTTTGCCTCGAGTGTTTGGAACCTGACACCAGCCCGGTTTTCCAGCGTTGAACCTCCAAACGTCACCCAGTACAGGTTGCCGACACTGTGTCGCATTACCGTCTTGATTCTCCCCCCACTCAGCCTCCTTTTCCCAAACAAACCCCTTACATCTCGAAGGTCAGAACCCCGGACAACTTTTTACGCAGCCACCATATGGTGTTTGCTTTAGCATAGATCCACAAATGATGTGTTATTACAGTGGAGGTGCAGAAAATTATATGACAAAACCGGGTTTGTTTCCCTGCTAAAAACCCAAGGCTGAAATACTGCAGTCTTCCTTCAAGCCTGACTCAGAAGACGAAAGGGAGCCTTTCCCAGAATTAGGGGCATTCACCAGGGACCAGGGGGAAAAACATAACATTGTGCTGGTCTCTCGTGGCTGGGCTAGTAGTTTATTTTCTGTCTGTATTTTATGAAACTCCTGTGTTCTATTTGTCTCTCATGTGATTTATTTCCACCTCTCGATGCCCCCTGCCCCCCAGGAGATTGTAACCTGGCTATAGCATAGGTGGGTATAAGATTATAAGCTGATGGTGGCATGGGCATCATTGCTGCGACTCATGGGTTGGATTTCACAAAGGACCAGGAGTGGGAATGAGTGTTGGGTAGGTGCCAGGGTGTTTGGCAAGGACTTAGTGCCCACCCAGCGGATTATACCGTTTTAAGCTGAATGCCGATGTCCTGAGGATTGGATTGATCTTAAAGGAAATGGTCAGGAGTTGGGTTTCATTTACCAAGGCACTGGAATGTCCTTGAGGCCAGAATGTGGGATCACAGTATTTCCCCCCTCATTTTGTCTTCTGAGACAAGACTGGTGGACAAGCAAAAGAATTGATCTAATTTCTGCCTCATTCTCCTTACCTTTATAAAGGTGACTTGCAACCACACAGGAGCTTAGAAGGACCCTGAATCCTGACTACCTGTCCCTTTGGTCTGAGGACACCATACCCTAGGCTTTCCGGAACATTCTGCCATGTGCATCTGCCCCTCTTATTTCTCAGCATGAAGGAGGGGAAGGTGAGAAAGTGACATGTCTGTTTAATGGTGGGCCAAAGTGGGGCCCAGTCAAGACCATTTCTCCTGGCCCTCAGGTCAGAGGTCAAGTTTGAGTAAAGGACACATGATGGAAGTCGTTTGAGAGCTTAGAGTGAGGTGTTGAACTCAACTTACGCAAATCCCTGGCTCTCATCTGTAAAAGGGTTAATTTTACTTGCCCCATTTGCCTGAAAATGGATGATACAATACCTGTGGAAGTACCTTGCCCAAAATATGTCTTTTTATCTGCGCTGTCCGGAATGGTAGCCACTAACCACATGGGGTGATTTAAATTAATTGAAACTAAATGAAAGTAAAAAATTAGTTCCTGATATTCGCTGGCCTTACTTTAAGTGCCCAGTAGCCACACACATAGCTGGTGGCCACCATATTCCCCAGCACCATTGTATACCAGCATGAGCAAGCAGGTGCTAATAGAAGCCTCCCGTCCTTCTGGGGTCAGAAGAAATGTGGGCTGGGCACTTACAGTCCTGAGGGAAGTTTAGCATGGGGAAAGAGGATTCAATCCAGGCTCTCTCCGTCACCAGCCGTAGGACTAGGGAGGTGGCCTGCGTTTTCTGAGTAAGCATTTTCTCGTCTGTAACGCAGAAAACATAACAGAACCCTCCCTACACGGTGGCCATGATGGTTTCATGAAATTGTGTCTGCCAAGCAGTCAGCTTGGTACCTGGCACTTCCTAAGTTCTCATTTGACTTCTTGTTAGTTAAGTCCTGACGTGTTAAGCTGTGGGCCCTATCACTCCACCACTACACCATATGGGAAAATACTATCTACACGGTCTGCGCCTTCACGACCTACGTAAGGACGGACAGGTGAACTTCACCAAGGGGGTGTTGAAGGAGGGAATGTGGTCGTCTTAAGCCCAAGGAGGTGATGGCCAGACTGGGCAGCTTTGTTCCTAGTGCCCCAAATGCCAAAGAGGTAGCCTGTCTTTGGGAGAGTAAAGCAAGCGGTGAGCTTCCACTGGGTGAGGGAGGGAGGAGGGAGGAGGGGTACGGTGCCAGGCTAGAAGAAGCAGAGATAACCGCAGGCGTTTTGCTTCCTCTGGGGCTCCCCCAGAATCAGCCTGGCTATTTTAGTAAGCTGGGCTGGCTTCTCTGAGCTGGGCTGCCTCTGTGTACTAGGGCCTGGGCCGGGGCAGTGGCCGAATGGGCGGTGCTCCCTGTCCTGCTGAAGGAGGAGAGTGATGAACCCCAGGCCTCCACTGTCCCCTGGCCCAGGTGCCAGTGACGAGATGAGAGACGGGGGTGGGGGGGTGGGGGGGCGGGGAGTGATGCTCCCAGCCTAGAAGGGGCCGCTGTGCTTGGTTCCGCAGCGGGCAAGCCTGCTGTCATCCGGGAAGAATGCTGAGGAGATAACGGGCCAGTCTCCGCCAGTGTGGGGATGGGCATGAGCTGGGACGTGGGGGAGGGAGCTCAGGGGCAGGGCTAACAGGAGGCTTTTCCACTGAGGGCAGCTGTGGAAGCCCCTTTCCTCCTAGGGATGGAGGGACGGAGTCAGCCCTGAGCTGTTCATGGGTCAGGTGATGGCCACCTGGAACGAGGCAGCACAGGTCCCTGAGGGCTCCCTGGAGGCCACCTGGGCTCTTCTGGCCCAGCTGGTAGTTCCATTGGCCCCGGCACTACCTAAGGGAGGACTCTTATAGTCATAAGTTATACAAACCATATTTGAGTATAAGGTGGAAATACAAAACGAAAAGTATAATTGGAAGCAGGCAGAGCCCAGGGGCAGGAGAGCTGAGACTTGGGTTGTGCTGGGCCCAAGGTCCGGCAGGATGTACCATGTCCCCTTTTCTCCTTCCTGCTTTCCGCTCTCCTGTGAGCTTCTTTGTAAACAAGGGCACAGTTGGGGATTGGGGCTGGGGTGTGTGCCCTAAATGCACAGCTTGGGAGCCTTTCTAGATTCCCTTTCCACTTCCCTGGGAAAGGGTCAGTGGTCCCATGGGGGCGGGTCATGCTATCCAAACAGCCCCTCCCGCTGCGACTAAGGAACGGAGTCCAGCAGTGTCACTATGAGCTGCCTAGACAGACCAAAAGGAGGTGGGCAAATGGAAGGCACCTGGCCTCTGGCCCCCTGAGTGGCTCCAGTTATCCCTCCCCCAGGTGTGGAGCGTGGGACTCCAGCTTGGGGACGGGGCCGTATCAGGTGGCCTTCCTTTCAGTTCACCTCCGCGAGTGTCTGCAGCCAGGCTCGACTCCCCACGCTAGACCCCTGGAGCCTGAACTCGGAACCACCATGTGGGACCGTCAGTGTTGCTTCTCTCATGAGAGGTTCCCCTCCAGATGTGTGGTGAGCCCGGGGTGGGGAGGGGGCTCCTGGGGGAAGACGGGGCTCAGATCCCCCGTGCCCCACATGCCACACCCTGGGAGCACCGAGAATAAGAATGAGTGAGGGAAGTTTTCCTCCGCTGCCTTCTGAGTTCCTGGGAACACAGGCAGAACTGTAGAAATCAGGAGCCATTTCAGTGTGTTTGTATCTTCCAGACCACCGGGGTTTCAGTCTGCCGTAGATCCCCCTCCTCACGCTACAGATACCCTCGCCGCTTCCTTCCGTTGCTTCAAGGACGGCTGTGTCCTCAACTCCGCTGTCCCTTCTGAGGCAGACACCGACTGTCTGTGCTCTGCGTCATTCAGACGAACTTGGTCCCTTACTTGCATTGTGCTTGGTCCCAGGGGGGAAAAAAGTCAAGGAATCTTATAAGAATGCATCTAATAGGAGATACACCGAGTGAAGAATTCTCCGTTTACCCTTTCAGTAAGACTGTGTCTCTCTTGCGGCCCGGAGCACCCGACCCCTACTAGGCACGAGAGTGGAAGCCTGGTCAACCGTACCGAGGGGAAGGTGGCAGACAGGGTCTCCTCAACAGAGCCAGTCCCCCTCACGTCCCCCAGGGGCTTGGGGGGCGGCGTGGGGCATCCGTGCCAGCTTCCGGCCGTGCTTCATGCATCTCCCTTTCACCAAGGACTCTGCTTGGCACCTTTCCGCTCTCACACAGACAGAAACAGTGTGGGGCTGTCTGAGCAGGCACCTCGCCCTTCACCGAGGCATGAATCACTTGGGGCTGATGCGCTCCCACGCCCACTGGCAGCTTCACCCCCTCTATTTTGGTTTGGTTGTCATAGGGGAAGGGAGGAGCCAGTCTCCTTGCGTCTAAGAGGCCCCTCCCCGCTTCCCTCTGCCACGGCCAGGCCAGGCCGAGCCAGCCCTTGCTCCTCAGCCGGGGTGGAATGTTCATCTCCTAGCCCACCGGCTTCTACTTGTCCGATCTGCAGGCACCTGCCCTCCTTCCCTTCCTCTTTGGGGTAACGTCAGGGATTCGGATGGAGGGTAAGTGGAGAGATTAAGCACATGTACGTGGCTGTCAGACCAGTGTGGATCCAGCTCTGCCCCTAAGAAGCCTGGTGACCTTCCAAGTCACTTAGCCTCTCTGGACTCGACTTTCTCATCTCTAAAATGGGGCTGATGGTAGCCACCGCTCCCGAGGATGAAGTGAGCCGTAGTACAGTGAGTCTGTACAGAGCCCGACACGTGGCAGGATCCCAGCAAGGGTGGCCGCAGCGCTGGTAGGGAGGCCCCTGAGGTGCGGGTTGCAGAAGGAAGCTCGGGGCTGCCCTTGTCCCTCTCTGAAGGCGACTCTCAGTGATGGCTTCGGGGTTTGGGAGGAATCGACACAGGGACTGGAGGGAGGACATGTTCTGCCGTTACTGTCCCTTTCTACGTCCATCCCTCCTCTCCCAGGACTAAAGTTCATCCCCATGAGAGCAGAAAGCGGACCTTAAGGGTCATTCGAAGACTTGTTACAGTTGCCTAAAATCCTGCCATTTGATGTCTATGAAGCTGCAGGAAACCCATACTTCCTTGGACCGGGAAGGAAGGGATTCTGGGCACCCATCTGTCATGGCTTTCTTCAAGTATTTACCGATGTGTGTGGGGCATTTCCATGGGTGCTGGGAGTGGAGCCCTGCCCCTACGGAACTCACAGTCCAGGAGCGCTAGGACACTTGCAAGGCCTTTCAGGAGACCTGGAGAGACTTCTCTTACAGGGACACTTTCTGTGTCCCCTTATGGCCAGGAGAAGACAGTCAGGCTCCCTGCTCCCACATACCTCGGCGGCATTCCTGGCCGCACTTTCTCATGAACGTCTGCCCTCATGCCCCCTCTTCTTTCTGTTCCGGGGCAGCTCGCACTCATCTGCCTTTACTCATCACCCTTACCCCTGCCTCTCTCTGTCTGAGCTTCCCTGCTCTTCCAGGGTCAGCTTGAGTTGTCCCTGAATCCCCGGGAAGCCATCCTGGCCCCTGGGTGCCATCAGCGGCCACGAATAACCCTGGACATGGGTGAGGCCTTGTGTTAGTTGCCATGCTGCCGGCTCTGTGAGGGCAGGGCTGGGACCCAGGCTGCTTCTGCTCTGCCCCCAGTATGCAGTGACAGGGCTTATGAAAGAATTACCTGAGGGGGACAAAGCTCCAAGTTTGGTGCTCAGGTGGGCTCAGGCCCAAAAGGCCTTCCCTTCCTTAGGAGGTGGTGGCATGACCCACCCCGGTGGCCTGCCCTCTTGCCGATGTTCTGGACCTTAGCCTTAGCCCTGTGGTCTTGAAGGAGACTCCCAACGGGCTTCTGACTCCTTGAGAAGCTGCCTGGGGTTATTTGGGGCAATGACATTGTAACCTAGTTGCTTTTTTAGCATCTTATTTAAATTTTTACCTAACCATGGGTGGTTTGGCCGTAAAACCAGTAGTGCACCACTTTTGTGCAACTTTTTCAGTTACTCGTTGGTGCCTGTGTGATACCCGCCTTGACCATGGCTGACCTCAGGGCCAGACTGAGACCTGTCCCTCGCTGCCTCGGGGTGTCGCTGAGCCTCCGTGTGGGCCCCCACTCCAGTCCGAGGCCAGAGCTAGCACCACACAGGTCATCCCCAGCTGGGCACTGAGTCCGTGTTGCCGGTGTCTTCTACTTCTGTGACATCTCATGGTTTTTACAGTTTTAAGGAGTCATCATATCATGTCGACTTCAATGGATTTTGCTGACGTCTCCCCATGAACTAAATCACTTGTTTCACTTTCCTAAATAACCTTTCTTGAACACCCTGAGGGGAGGTGTTGTGTGCATTCAGGTTCCCTCTGAAGGAAGGGAGGTGATCCTCCTTTGAGTAAGGGCCGACCTGGCTTCTAGGCACATGGAATGGAAATGAAGCCATAATTAAAGGATGTGAAGGTGTTTCTTTTTTTTACAGGAGGGTTTCCGAGTCAGGTGTTGGGGAGGAGGGAGCAAGAAGTCTGGGGCCCCAGTCAGCCTTTCTGCCCTTCTGCTGCCATTTGTGTGGAAGGGCTGCTGGTGGTCACACGCTGCCAGGAACTGATGGCAAAGACCAATATGTACGTGACAGTCACTTGTCGCTGCAGCAGAAGGGAGGCCTTCCTCCTCTGCTGGGGGCTGTGGGTTTCTGTAGCTGCAGCATCAGAGGCTGGGATTCTTTCCCAGTTCACAGTGCGGTCCAGAAGAACGCAGTGGCTCCAGATACCCGGGGGGAAGGGGGTGGGCCGCCTTCGAGGGGAGCAGGTATGTCCTGGGATTTTTAGCGGTAGTTGGCTGCCAGATCTTAGCCAACGTCCAACAAATAAGGCCAAGTACAATTTGATTTTCAGAGAGAAATCTGCTTTGAGGAGCCTCTCTACCCCCTTAGAAGAAGTGCTCCATGAGGAGCCTGATTTCTGAGAACGATACGACACAGGGTAAAGAACATCAACTCTGAAGCCAGACGGCTTGTGTGTGAATGCCGGCTTGACCTAGGAGCTGTGGAAGCTAGGCCAGGTTATGTCACCTTTCTGTGGTCCAGTCTTCTCCTCTGTTGAGGACAGTGACATAGTGGCAAAGACTTGGAGGGACAGATTCTGTTCTAGGTACTTAGTACTTGTAATTCCCGTGCTCATCAGAACCACACCGTGAGGTGGGTTCTGTTATTATCTGGCTGTCACCACACTGGAGGTGCCCAATTCATCAGGAATGAAGCCGGTTAACAATTTATAATAGTGCCTGGGTCATAATGTGCTTTCAATAAATATCATTTCTTTTTAACCTCTGTTGGATGCTTCCATTCTGCCCCTCAACCTAATAGCCAGGGTTGGACTTGGTGTAGTTGACTTCAGAATCTTCATGGGCGATTTGGCTGACAAAAGGTTTTAAAGGTCAGGCTTCAGGAGGAGCTCTCTTCAATGAAATCTTCATTCTCTGAGGTGGAGATGCCTGTCCAGGTAGCTGGAAGTACCTAGGATGGCCAGGACCAGGCCTGGGTGTCACCCTCTATGGGTGGAATTGTCCCTCTCAGGGAGGGGGCAGGGACAACACCTTCATGCTCCCTAGAGCAGAGACTGGCTGTCAGGAGATGATTCTCTACCCTTATTTCCCTCTCCTCAGTTCCCCTCAAGCTTTGGGGTGGGGAGGGCTTCCCCTGACCCCTCGATCAAATTAGCTTTTCTTCTCTGAGTGCTCAATACCCTGTCATAGTATTCATTCATCCATTCATTCATTCATTCATTCACTCACTCATTCACTCATTCATTCGACAAATGTTTACCAAGTGCCTGGAATATGCCAGACATGGTCTTGGGTGGTTGAGGTATGTCAGAGAATAAAACCCACATCTCTGCCTTCATGCTCCTGTGGGGTTGTGGGGTGGGGGGGACTGGGACGATGACCAGCAGTGAGGACAGTAAGTGTATATAGTATGTGAGAGGATGGGAAGGGGGAAGGAGGGGAAGGAGGGGCAGGAGGGCGGGCGGTGGAGTTGAAATTTGAAATAGGATAGTTGGGTGGATTTTAATGACTGGAACACAGGCTGGAAGGAGGTGAGAGAACTTGCCATGTGGAAATCTGGGAGAAGACTATTCTGGGCAAAAGGGACAGCCTGCCCAGAGGCCTGAGGAGTTCCAGTGAGACACGGGGCACTAGGATCTGGGGTGCCCTGGGACCAGCCCCACAGGGCCCTATAGGCCATTCTCAGGACTCCACTCTGAGTGAGACGGGGAGCCCTTGGAGGGCTTCGAAAAGAGGGGCGAGGTGGTCTGAGGTATGTGCTGAAGCGGTGACTCCAACTGCTTTGTTGAGTCTGGGCTTGGGATGACCTTGTTAGAACTTTTTGGTCACTGTCTCTTTCCTCTGGGATTGTAAGTCTCATGTGGGGAGGGCTGTGGCCTTGTGTGCGGCTTTAACACCCGCAGCTGCCGGACGGTCATTCGTTCTTGGTGACTGTCTACCGGAAGACCTTCTGTCCCAGGTGTGATAGTAGCAGCGAGGCCTGGGCAGCACCCCGTGATCCACCTCAGGGACCGGCCTTTCCCTCACTGTCCGCGGGTTGGCTCTGGATTCTGCCAGTGGCGGCCCAGATGTGGCTCAGCACTCAGGGGAGAAGAAGCCATCCGCCAGAAGGCTTCTGTTTGTCCTCACTGAAGGCTCTGCACTGGGTCAAGGAGCCCAGGGCGTGTGGAAGCGTGTGAGGCGCCCCAGGGAGGAGCCAGGGCTGAGGTCTGAAGACAGCCCTCCTGCGCCTAACCCCCAGGTCGGCTCCTGCTCACCCTTTGGGTCAGAGGAGGAGAACAAACAAACCAGAGGCGGGCAGTGTGGCTACAGACAACTCGGGGTCTCAGGCACGGCCAGTCCCAGCTAGTGCCTCCCGTGTCTCAACACCTCGGAAGAGCCTTCTGAGTCTGCTGCTCACAGTGGAGCCCAGGGTAACTGAGGGTCAAGGCCTCGGGTCTGCCCAACCGAGCATTGCCAGGGCAGACCCGAGCAATGCCAGTGGCAGCTTTGCGGTCTGCTTCCCTGGACAGACCCCCCCCAGACGGGTTCCCACTCCTGGGTGGTTTCTTCAGGCAGTGATTTCCGAATGGGGGAGGAAAAAAAGACTCAGCGGCCCCCCTGCCTACTGGTATGGTTTCGTGGGGGAGGTGGCTGCTGGGAGGCAGGGCCATGAACAGTTCCCTTCTGGAGAGGAAACTGGACCCGGCATGAGTAGCTTCCAACCGCGAGAGTTTCAGCCTAGTGGTGTGTGTGCTCGAGATGACACGTGTGTCAGTCACAGGGCTGTTCACAGTCAGCTAATCGATCAATAGCTCATGTTCACTGAACACTTGTGTCCCCGATCTGCCCAGAGCCTTATGTGTGTTGCTTCATTTAGCACTGACAGCAGTCTTACAGGTGGGTGCTAGTACACCCATTTTACAGATGAGGAAATCGAGGTCCAAAGCATTTAAACAGTGTGCCCAAGTTCCCCCAGCCAACGAGGCCAGGTGGGTGTGGAGGGGGCTATGAGTGACTCTTTACAACCACCCGGCCGGACTGACTCTCAGCCCCGCTGCCGCCCTCTGTGCGGAGGGCAACTGAAATGGGGTGATCTCCATGGATGGCTTAGGCGGGCGCAGAGCAAGGGCTCACTCAGTTATAACGAAGGCCCCTGGATATGCCATTTTGCATTTTGTGCTGGGGGCCCAGCTGTGGATTATTCTAGTCCCATGCCAAAAATGTGCAGGGTTTTCAGTCCCTTTGTGTTGCGGGTGAAACTGCTGTTTATCTACTTTTCCCACAGCCAGCCCGGGCCTGCTTCCCTTTTTTCACTTTGAGCTTTCAAAGGTCAGGGGAGTCCTGATAGATTGTCTTCTTATCTCCTAAGTATTTTAGAGTTGTTTATCCATTTAACGACTGGAAGTGATTTAAAGAGGGGGGAGAACCCCGCAATACTCCTTTGGGTCAGCAGTGAATCTCCTTAGGTCAGCATCCCAGTTCCCCAGGCAGGCCAGGTTTTACCAGGAAAGAAGCTGATCACGTTTCTCTGTAGGTCCAGATCTAGTGCAGGGCCTGGCATGGGGCTGGTGCAGAAACAGAAGTGGCTTGAGAATTACACGCGTTGTTAGGCTCAGGAGCCGATGTTTCAAAATCCATCCTTTCTGAAGACACATCCACTCATGTCCTAGGGTACAGAAGGATCAGAAGGGGGTTTCCAGGATGATTTTTTTTTATAAGGCAGTGCCATGCCCTCTGCTGAGTCACCGGTTGATACCTGGGACTGGGGTGTGTCCGTGCAGAGCAACCCGCTCTGGATGTCTCAGGGCTCCATTCTGGTCTGACTCTCTGCTTGACCTTACGGCTGTCCATGGAGGGACTTTGAATATTCACCTTCCAAACACTGAGTCTGTGTCCTGTGCATTTCATCAATGATCTTACTGTGTCCTCCTAGAAGCCTCACAAGAGACCCAGTATTGTTCCCATTTTCACAGATAGATAGTAACAATCTGGAAAATGGAGATAAGAAGAGTGTCTGTCTCCCGGCACTATTTTTGAGGATTAAATTAGATACCAAACGGGAAGTACTTAGCAAGAGTGCTAGACGCAGTGAGTGCCAGTAGATGTTAGTGATTACTTTCTGGGGGGGCGGGGAGGATTGTGAGTGAGGAAAGTGGAGTTAAGAAGGGCGAGGTGACTTACCCCAGAGCAGGAGGCTAGTCCTGGCAGAAGCAGACCTCTCTTACCACAGGCTCCCCGTCTGCAGCTCCTGGCTCTTCTTGTCCTGTGTATGATGATCGACTCCTCCAAAGGGACCCCTGTGCCGGTGCCCTACCTCCAGTCTACTTCCCCATCAGGCTCTGTGACAGGTTACCTGTGAGCTGGGCAGGCAGGGGAGATGAGGAGGGGTGTAGCAGGGAGGGAGCAGGGGAGAGAGGAAAGATGCCCTCGTCCGGGAGAACCCTTGGTTCTGCTGGGGTCAGGCCCTCGTGGAGGCCCTGTAAGTGACCCACCGGCCTCCACTTAGCAGCAGTGACCACTTTCTGGGCTGTAGTTCCCCCTTCTGGAAAATGAAGGCTGTGGTTGTGCCCATCCTGTAGGGACTTTGGTGGAGATTAAGTTAGGTGCTGCACGGGGAACCACTAGCTCGGGGCAGAAGTAGGGCTCCACGGCCTGCAGTGACAAGCTAGATCTGTCACACAGTCCTGTGACAGAGACAACCGTACTGGTCCCTCTTCCCACAAGTCCATAGGCTCTCCCCGCAGGATGCTGTGCTGGTCCTTCCCGGGGCTGGTGTGTGTGTGTGGGGGGGTGAACGCAGTCACAACCGCAGAGAGCTATTTTATGGGATTCCTTCCCTCCCCCAGCCCCCCCAAAATAGGAACCACAGCTGGCCCCGCAGGAGCTGTCACACTCCCCTGTGGCGTGGTACAGCAGCGGCACCTGTCCCATCTCGACTGCCCACGTGTCCCATGCTGTGCCCGAGCCCCTGAGGGACCATAGGGCGTGGCGAGGTCTGACTCACGGGTGACGACAGAGGCACTTTACAGACCTGCGCCTGAACGAATCTCGGTTTCACTTATAAAAGGCAAAGCCCACTCTTTCCACAGTCATAAGGCAGCCTCAGAGGTGGGGGTTTCCAGGAGCACAGTTAAGGTCAAGAGTGACGCTGCCCAGAGACTCCCGATGCGGGGCCCCAAGCAGTATTCTCTGCTTTTTGATTCACTTGGTTTGTTAAGGCAGATGAGAGGCTGGGAGGCAAGATCGCCCTTGTGGAGACTTCACAAGACTCCTCGAAGGGCTTAGCTTCTCCTAGCGGCTTGTTGGGGGCTGTGACCTGTTTCTGACAGAAACTCAGCCTGGATCCTAACAGCTTGGTGCCTTTCACAGATGAGGAAGGGGGACGAGTGTTTACGTATTAGAAGCAAATGCAGCCTCAGTTCCAGTTTATCTAGAGAATACAAGACGGACAGGGTCTCTTAAAAATAATAATACATGCGCAGTGTTGGAATTCTGGGTGTAGGAGCTACAAGACAGTCCTGCCGGGCCCTTTTCCTGGCTCCAACCTGGACTCCCAGATCGGTGCCCGTGTGTGTGGTTCATGGTGTCCTTCCAGTAGCTTCCACTCTGTCACTTCCTCACTCCTTCTGTGACACGTGGACAGTGGGGCTGTCATCCAGCTGGAACATGAAGGAGGAACCCTTGGTCTATCCCTGGGGCAAACACTGCCTCCTCTCCCGACCCCCTTCCCCAGAAGCGCAGGCAAGAATGTTTGATTACATTTTCCATTTTGCCTCTGTAAGGCCGTAGAAGAGAGGTATGAGGGGCGCCTGGGTGGCTCAGTGGGTTAAAGCCGCTGCCTTCAGCTCAGGTCATGATCCCGGGGTCCTGGGATCGAGCCCCACATCAGGTTCTCTGCTCAGGAGGGAGCCTGCGTTCCCCCTCTGTCTGTCTCTGCCTGCCTCTCTGCCCACTTGTGATCTGTCAAATAAATAAATAAAAATCTTAAAAAAAAAAAAAAAAGAGGTATGAGTCCACTGAACCCTCACAACACCCCACGAAGGACGTTACTAACTGTTATTTCCACTGTACAGATGAGGAGACGGAGCGGTTAGTTTGCCCAAAGTCCCACAGTAACTGGGAGAGCTGAGACTAGAACTCAGACCACCTGGGTCTCACACCCTTTGACCCATTGTCAAAGGGTGACCCCTAAGGCCACTCTTCCAGAAAAAAAGGCAACTGCCTCTTCCCTCTGTCTCTGTGTCTGTCTCTGTCTCTCTCGCCACTCATACCCTGTGAACTTGGTCTTTGTGAAGATTTCAGCCCAGGCGCTCAAGGGCAGGATGTTTCAGTGGATTGGGCGCAGGGACAGAGTGACCTGAACATCTATGGCGTATTAGTTTATTATTAGTATTAGTGCTGACTGGGGGGGTGCTGGGGGACCCTTCTTCAGGGGCATGGGTGCCAGTGGACGGAGTGAAGCCCAGTGCTTGGGAACCCACGTGCTTCGGCCAGGGGGATCCTTAGAGATTCCCTGGAATCCTGGCTTACCCCCTTGGAGCTCTTCCTGTTTCCCCACTGGCAAATGGCGTGGTGCTTCAAATGGAAGTTTCCGGCACCAGGAAGGAGGGCATTCTTTGAGAGCTCTCTTGCCTCCAGCTTTCGGTGGGCAGGGTTGTGGGGTGGGCGTGGCAGGCGCGCACACACACACACATACACACACACACACACACACACACACAAACACACGCAACCTTTTCTTCTCCCCTGTTCTCAGAAGCCCAGGAAAAAATAGACTGTGATGAGTAGCCACTGAGGTTATGATGATTTTCATATGAATTGTCAAATCTTCTGTGTCCATTAAACTATTTTGTGGTGAGGAAATTATGTAACTGAAATAAGAAACTCCACCTAACTATTAAGTGATAATTCAGTCCCCAGGCTCTTGGATCTTTATCCAATATTAAAAAAAAAAAAAAAAAAAAAAAAAAAGCCTACTTGCTTCTCTGGGAAAATGGTCCATTCAGACTAGAACATCTTCCCGCCCTTTGTCTGGCGGTGGGTCTCTGGTGGATCTTTGCCAAGAGAGTGGGGAGATGGTGGGGGAGGGGGCCTAGGGCAGGGAGAGAGTGACAACTGCCGTTGGCCCCCAAATATCCGTTCTTTCCATGGACTCTTGTCAGACTTACCTCGAACGACAGTATAGGTCTGAGTTACAGGAAAAATCCTGTCTTGCAGTTTGTTTGGGTAGTTGTTCTTTGCTGGCAAAAAGCCCAGAGTGGGGGTGGGTGGGATAGGAAAGATGGAGGAGCCTGAGCTGATTTCTCGGTTGGCTCAGCCTCAGGGTAAACTGCTTTCCCTGCTTCTGAACAGCTCTGTAGGTGGGAACCAAATCCAGGAGCTAGATAAAAGGCAAGGCAGTGACTCCCCCCACCCCAACCCTTTATCTGATTGTACTCATTTCATGGAAATTTACTGAGCACCGGGAACAGGGGATGAAGAGGCCAGACGTGGCCCTGGCCCTCGTGGAGCTTCCAGTCAGCTGAGAAAACAGATGCCACTGATCAGCAACAGGGCACGATGAGTCACGAGGGTACGATAAGCCAAGTCACTTAGCTTAGCTTCCAGGCTGGGCTTTGTCATTTATAAAGTAGAGCTCACCCCAAACCCACACAGGCTGTTACAAAGGCTTAATGGGATTGTATATGTTAAGTAATCACCATATGGTAGGTCCTGGATTAATATTTATGCAAATCATGGATTCATATAAATTTGGTCATAGGGTTGCTCTTCATCCAAGAAATATTTATTGAGCACCTACTATATCCTGGGCATTATGCTTGATGATAAGAATATAGCAATGACTTAAACAAACAAAAGCCCTGCCTCACGGGGATTGGATTATATTCATGAAGAAAATAATTTAGCAGAATGCATAATCTATTTGATGGTGTGCCACATGGTAGAGAAAAATATTGCAGGGCATGTGAATAAGGAGAGCCGGAGGTGGGCGGATACAAGTCAGGGGAAACCTCACTGAAAGAGTTATATTTGTGAAAAGCCCTAAAAGAGGTGAGGGAGGGAGCCAGCCATGCAGATACCTGGGGAAAGAAGGATTTCAGGAAAAGGAGCAGCATGTTCAAAGGCCCTGTGGCTGCATCATGTCTGTCTTGTTAGAACAGCAAAGGGGCCAGTGTGGTGTGGCCAGAGAGGTAGGTGTATGGTGAGACAATCTAGGGCTCTGAAACCAATTTAAAGACCTACTCAGAGTATAGTGCTGGGCAGAAGGAGGGCACACGGGGGTGAGCCTTAGGAGGGCTTCGATAGAGAAGTGGCATGAACGGACTTGGCTTCTTGGTCTTAACAGGGTCCTTCTATGTATATTCCATTGGAAATGGAATATAGAAAGAGAGGCAGGGAGATCATCTAGGCCACTGCAGAAAGCCACATGAGCAACAACGATCTCATGGACCAGGTAGTGCCAGGAAAGACTGGATGATGGAAACTGATGTCCTCAGGAAAGACAGCACATTTCTGGGTAGAGGTGATCTGCTCTGTCCCACCTTGACCTTCCTTCTCAGATGCCAGAGGAAATTGATGGCACCTGACCCTGGGGTGCCCTGGCTCTCTGCGAGTCCCCCCTTGAGGAAACGAGAGTGTCTGAAAAAGTCAAGGCCAGACTTTTTCTCTCCAAATGAGATGAGAGCTACAGAAATACAAGTGGGCTGGACTTGGCCTATCCTTGGAAGGGAGTGTTTCCAGGATTTCTTTCCCTTGGCTGAGACTTTGTTTTCACTGGGGCTTCTTGGTGCCTTCACAGCTGTTTATACCTCTGTGGCCCTTTTCCTATAAGTAGCTGTGATTTAAGGAAGGAGCTGGAGATCCCAATTACCTTTCGGAGGGTGTCCTCGCTTCTCAGCTGTGCAGCCTGGGGCTCTTCTTGAGTGAGTCCCCCATTTACACCAGTCTGACTTGGGCAAGTTCAGATTTATACAAATAATAATTCAGAAAGGGAGAGTATCCTTTACAAAGACCATCTTGTGGTGATCAAAAGAACCATAAATAATCCGGCAAAGGAACTTATAGAGATAACAGAAAAACAATGTAAAATCAGCACATCCAGCAATGGCATGGGGTCCAGTCATGGTGATAGTTATAAAAACTACCAACATTGTTTATTCTGTATCCATCGGCACACTTAATTTCCCTAACAACCCACCGAGGTGTTGCCGCGGACTCCTACAAATGGGAGCACACGGGCACAATGATTCAGAGGTAGGTGATCTGTCCCCAAAGCCCCTGCCCTTGGCCATGACTCTAAATAGCTTGCTTCCCTTGTACAATTTAAATATTAAGTCTTTATGTTTACACTCAACTTGCTCATAAACTTGAGGATCACAGATAATAGCTGCCAAAACATTTCCATGGAACTGAGAGTCCAAATCCCTGAGGGTTCCCAGATGGCCCTGGCTGGCCCAAGCCACTGAGGCTGTCTAGAATGATTAGGGCAGAGGAAGGTGCTAATCCATCAAGGGGAGGCGCTTTGCAGCTGATGTGAATTCGTTTATCTCCCCCTCCTCGCTCTTTGTCTGTTTATTCCCCCTCCTCCCTCCTGGGCCCTGCCGACAAGCCTGATGTATGGGCATCTCAATCACTTCTGCTTCCCCTGGAGATCAAGGCCGGGCCTTGGGCCCTGAGGCCTCCCTGAGTAAATCAGTAAATGGGGGCAGGGGTACAGGGATGGGATCAAAAGAGAATGGGGTCCCCTCTGCTTCTAACTACCTAGAATCTGCTGCATATCCTGAAGTGGGGGAGGGGATCACCTCCCCCCTCTCCCTGCCCCTCTCCCAACACACACACCATGACCTTGCAAGAAGCTGCCTTCTGGGAAATCTGGAGAGGCAGGGTCCTTCTCCAGCCCTGCACATCAGCTTCTCTGAAAGCCCTCGGATGAACCAGTCCAAATCAGGAAGCATTTTTTTTTTCTTGAAAAGTACACGAAACTGTATCCTATGTGTTCCGCCCTTCACGCAAGGCCAGAGGTGGAAGACAAGTGTGAACTCTCTAAACTTCCGTAAGAGAAAAGGAAGACCGTTTCCATACCTTCTCAGCCATTTCAAAACACATTTTTAAAGATTTCTCGTGAAGAGATGTTTCCAGATGACCTCTTCTTTCAAGGAAGGAGCTCCCTCTATTTCAATTCTTTATTTTTTTTCTTACCCCTTTTTTCCCTCCAGCCTGTATCTATACCCCATCCCCCCCCCCCCCCCCGCCAACCCAGAACAAGAATCGTCAGGGACTTCCCACCTGGACCTCTTTCCTCCTCTTAATTGCAGAGCTGTCCCCAGCAGGCCTTGCCTGACAGCACTTCCATTCCCTTCCAGAGACCGATCAGCCCCTGGGCAGGTGCTGTGCTCACCCCGAGCATGTAGCTCTCTGTTCAGGGCTTTGCTGCCTGGAATGTTTGCATCGTTTGCCAGGGGCGGGGTGGGGGGGATGTGCTGTGCGGGGGACAGGTTCCTCTCTGGCTTTCCTGGCTTTGCCTGTTACCTAGGGCACAAAGATGTTCAGTTAGCTGGACTGAGCAGCTGGATCAGGAAGAGGTTTGCAAACCGGCAATCAGTGATGGGTTGTTCGCTGCTGCTTCCTAGGACCCGTGGCTTATGGTTTATGAACCAAATGGCAAGATCCCTACTCAGACATGGTCCCATCCAGGACTCTAATAGGCAGATCCTTTTAGGGAGGTAGGATCACAGGCACCGACTGGTTCCTTTTGCCTTCTTTTCTGCCAGCCCATTCCTGTGGGGCTGGTTGAACAAAGGCGAATTCGTTATGTCCTGGGGATGTGGCCAGTTACTGAGGGGTCCAGGATCCTTCTCCCCTCTGATGTTGGTAACAGAAAGAGCTCGCGTATTGGTTTCTTAAACTCTTGCAATGTCAGGTGAAACCATTGGGTTTAGGGCTTAAGTGCATTTGCCCTCTTAATTCTCCCCGTACCCACGGGAGAGGAGGTACCATATCCATTTTACAGATGAAGAAACTGAGGTCCAGCAGCCATCAGATACTAGTTACCCAGATTCCAGTAGAACAGCTAGTTGATGACATCCATATTTTTCCCTCCAAAGATATTTACTGAGCACCTATCACGTGCCCACCATCCTTCAGGCAACTCTTGCCAGAAGGAGTTTGCCCTTGGAGGGAAGCACCAGACACTGAACATTTAAGCAAATAGCCTTAATATACACAGTAGTTGGTGTCTCAGTGCTTCAGGGGAGCCGCAAGGGTGACCTTCCCTGCCTGAGCCGGGATGCCCAGAGGCTTCTGGAGCTGGCAGGGGCTGAGCCTGGGTGCCTCAGTGGGTGGAAGTAGCCCCCTAGACGTCGCACGTCGCCCCCGCCCCGCCATCCTCAGCATTGCCCGGTGACCATATGTTTGCAAGGAAGCAATGATATGCAAAGCCCTTTGGTCTTATTTTACGAGAAGCCGAGCCAGAGCCGACCCTCAGGCTCGTCCTGCAGTGCTGGCACTCTGAGGGACCACAGGGACTTGAGTCTTTCCTCCACGGGCCAAAGCATCCCGGGTGGCCCCCTGACTCAGCCTCAGCCTCAGCCTCAGCCTCACCCAGGTGCAAGCAGCTACCTTGTTATTAGGGAGAATAACTCAGGAATCTCCCTGCTGGGGAAGTCCTGGGTCCTTCACCGTGGTTCTCTGTTCTGAGTACACCCTCCGGTCAGGGTGTTCTCATCAGCTGTTACCAGTTCCACTTGCAATGGGAGCCCCCTCCCTTCCCTCCTGGCTCACTGAGTCGGTGCTCAGGGCCTCGCCAGGGCAGCCACAGATAGCTTGGCACTGGGGGTTCACTCCGGAAGCTCCAATGCGTGACTCAGGGCCTGCTGGGGCCCCTCCTCCCAGGAGCTGCTCTGCGTGCGGTTGGGGGGCACCCCAGGAGGGGAGGAGGCTAGTGGAGGGGAAAGGAGGGGAAGTCCCTGTGGGCCTGTAGAAGGCTCCGGCCTGGGGGAGGGCGTGTCCGCTGGGGACGCAGCCCAAATGTGGGGAGGTGGATGTAGCAGAAAACTGTGCAGATCTTAGAAGAACACACACACACACACACACACACACACACGTATGTATTGCCAAGTCTAATCGGCTGAAACAATGTCCACAAAATACAGGGTTTAGTGTTAGGCTTGTAATGACATTATTTTTTACCTATCTTGAAAGAAATATTGATATGTTAATATGCACAAAAAACTATTTGAAGAAAAAGTTTATACTCTATTAACAAGTTAGCTCTGGAAGGTAAGATTATAGGAAACTTGCTTTTTTAAAAATTTAAGTTGTCAGGGTGCCTGGATGGCTCAGTTGTTAAGCATCTGTCTTCAGCTCAGCTCATGATCCCAGGGTTCAAGCCCCACATTATCGAGCTCCATGGTCAGCAGGGAGTCTGCTTCTTCCTCTCCCACTCCCCCTGCTTAGATTCCCTCTCTCACTGCCTCTCTCGCTGTCAAATAAATAAAAATCTCTTTAAAAATTTTTAAAAATAAAGTAAAATTTATATTGTCTTTCTGATTTCTAAAGAATAACCATATTTACCTTTATAATCTGAAATATATATATATATATGGAAAAAAACAAATAAAGCAACCCAAAGTGTCCGAAAGGACATCAGCCTCTTAAATGCCCAGTTATCCAAAGGTGCCCACTAGGTGCACAAAGTCCCTGGGAGGGGCTGAACACCAGCTGCCCTCCCCATCACAGAAGGACCAAGCCAGTTAATCCCACAGGGCACCTCCCATCCCGGCCCCTGGCCCAGAGAAAAGTGGAAAACACCAAATTCTCCACCACTACATCTTCTAGGCCTAGCACCATGCCTGGCCCCCAGTAAGGGCTGAATAAAAATGTTTATGAACGGACGGCTTTACAGATCAATAGATATAACGCAATCAAGTATTGCAAGTGTCGCATGAGGTAAGTGTCTGCAGATTTTAGACAGATTTGGGGGATTCCAGGACAGGTCTAGGAATTACTAGGAATTACTAGGAATTTGGGAAGTACACATGATGTTTCTGGCACATTTTTTTTTTTAAAGAATTTACTTATTTACTAACATTTAATAAACCTTTAAGTTTAGAAGTTTAGATTTACAGAAAAGTTGCAAGAATAGTACAGCAAGTTCCCAAATTCTCTGCATCTCATTTCCTCTATTATCATCTCAGAGAGTCACATCGTACATTTGTCACAACAAATGAATGAAATTGATACGTTGTTGTTGACTCGAGTCCATACTCCAGGAGGGCTTCCTTCGTTTTCACCTAATGGTCCTTTTCTGTCGCAGCATCCTGTGTTATATTTCAAGTCCCGTGTTTCCTGAGAGTCCCCTTGGCTCTGACAGTTTCTTAGACTCTCCTTGTTCTTGGTGAGCTTAACATTTAGAGGAGCCCTGGCTGTGTATTTTGTGGAATATCCTTCAATTTGGGTTTGAGGCTTTTCTCCTGATTAAGCGGGAATTGCAGGTTTGGGGGGCAGAAGGTCACAGAGGTCAGGGACCCTGCTTCTCATGTCCTGTCAAGGGTCAGTGATGTCAAGGAGACTCATCACTGATGACGTCAATCCCGACCACCTGGCTGAGATACTGTTTTCCGGGTGTCTCTGCTGTGAAAGTACGCTGCCTCCCCCAGCCCTTTCCATGCCATATCCTTAGGAGGAAGTCACTGTGCCCATCCCACACTTCGGGGGGAATGAATTTATGCCCCACCTTGTGGAGGGAGATGCATTTATATAAGTTAACTGGAATTATTTTGTATTTTCCCTTTCAATGACTCCATCATTCTTAATCATATGGACACATGGATATGTATTTTCTACTTTGGATTATCCAATGCTATGTTATTTTTTATTGTTTGCAGTGTTCCAGCGAGGGCCCCTCTTTGGGTGGGCTCCTGCGTCCTTGGACATGCCCTGGCATTTTCTTTTTTGGCCCCTCTCATACTCCCTAGTGCTACATGTTCCAGGCTCATCGTTTGTGCTGCCCCATTCCTACAATCTGCCATTTCTCCAGTGCGACCCTGGGTCCTTCTATGGGAGTCTGGCATTAGAACCCAGGGTCAGGGGTGGCAGGTGCCCGTTGCTCCTGGGCTGTCTGGGACATGCTATGAGGACGCTTTTCTGAAACTGGGAAAAGAGGAACCACATCTGTACTAAAATTTTGTGATGAAATGAGGGGTAAGGGGCTAGAAGAGGCAGTCTAAGTCTCTTGCCAAATCAGTGACTTTAGGTCGACAGCACTCAGAGTCCTGTGGCCTCTGCTTTGTGGAGTGAGTGGGGCTGGAAACTGGCAAATAAATGGTCACAGATGCTTTAGGGAGGGGCTGCTCATTCAGGAGCCCTTGGGGGGCAGGCGTCCCCATTGCTAACTTTCTAGGACTCTCTCTGCTCACTACCTGGCCCCAGGGACTGTTTCTAGCCCATTCTGTGTCCCAGGCACTGCCGTAGGCTCTCTCTGGACCCTCCCAGCACCCTGCAAGATGCTTTTGGTGTCGTTGGCCCCATTTTACTGCTGACAGGCTGAAGATGTGCCCAACATCCCTGGGTCAGGGACTAACCTGGCATTCAAACCTCCGTGTGGCCCACTCAAATTCTCCGTTCTCAAGCTTGCTGCCCCTCAGTGTGCTTTGTGAACTCACTGGCCTTCAGTGTTTGGGGACTGTGGTGTCCCCAAGTCCACAGGTCCACCCTCCCTGCTTTCTCTCATCAGAATGGTCATCCCAGGAAGGTGTGAGGACTGCATGTGTGCGTGCACGTGTGTGTGTGTGTATGTGTGTGTACACACATATCCACACGCCCATCTGTCCATCCTACAGGCTCTCCAGGGGCTTCTGCACAGACACCCACCCCCACGCTGGAAGGAATTTCTTTCCAACCAGAGGTCCTGATGCTGTGAGCTAAATGATGGTTAGTTCCAGAAGACAGGAAAGTGAACCCCTGGAGGAGACCCAGAACAAAGCAGGCTAGCAGAGCCTGCAACAGATGGCAGGGGCCATGTAGACGTTTAGAGGCTTGTCTCGAAAACCTTTAATGGCCTGGAGAAAATGCTTTGCTGTGGAATAAGTGAAATGCTACAACCCTGCATGTTTAAAAAATAGACCAATACTTCTTAAAGTCACGGCATTATGGGCGACTTTTATTTTTTTACCTTGCACTGGACCGTATTTTCTATATTTTTCTGAAGTAAACGTGCATTATTATTATAATAGAAGTAATCTGACATGAATCTTGGTGAGGAAACTCCATTCTTACGATCACCCTAACCTCCTAGGACAAATTTCTTATTAAACGTGCTTGCCGTATTTTCCTCCTTGCTTCCTCTGTATCTTCGGTGATGGCCCGCCTCCTAAGGAAGCCCATTCAAGCACCGAATCCTTGCCAAAGAATAAATATATTTTTAAAAAACTGTCACAGAATGAGATACAGCTTCATACCCACTGGGACGGTTTTAACTAGAAAGACAGGCCGTCCCAAGCCCTGGTGAGGAGGCAAGTGAAAGGGGAACCTTCCTAGACCACTGCTGGGAACACAGAATGACGGCATCACTGTGGAAAACGGTTTGGCCGTTCCTCAAAAAGTGGAACATGGGAGCACCCTCTGACCCAGCCCTCTCATTCCTAGAGATACACTTGGGAGAATCGAAAACGCGTATGTGCTCGTTCCCAGCTGCATTCTCCCCAGCAGCCCCCCAGCAGAAACAAAGCAAGTGTTTAGGAGCAACAAAGAGGGACACGCCCCGTGGTTTACCGTTACAACCTAAGACCAGTCGGGCACAAAAGGAGTGAGCGACTGACACGTGCTGTGGCATACACGGACCTTGAAAACATTAAACTCCATAAGAGAGACCAGACACTGAAGTCTGCTTCTTGGGCTACTCCGTCTCCAAGAACCATCCAAGACAGGCGCTTGGCAAGATAGGAAGTGGGTTCCCAGTTGCCAGGGCTGGAGGGGGTGGGGGGGGCAGTGGGGATGGACAGTGGGGTGTGGCTCCTGAGGGGTACGGGGTGCCTCTTGGGATGATGAACATGTTCTGGAATTAAATAGTGGTATGGGTTTACAACACTGCGACTATACTGAAAACCACTGAACTGAACTGTACCTTTCTAAAGGATGAGCTGTTTTCAGTTTTGTGGGTTTTTTTTTTTAAGATTTTATTTATTTATTTGACAGACAGAGATCACAGTAGGCAGAGAGAGAGGAGGACGCAGGCTCCCCGCTGAGCAGAGAGCCCGATGTAGGGCTCGATCCCAGGACCCTGAGATCATGACTTGAGTTGAAGGCAGAGGCTTTAACCCACTGAGCCACCCAGGTGCCCCTTTGTGGGGGTTTTTGAGGGGGGAAGGGTGGAGGGAGAGGGAGAGAGAGACTCTTAAGCAGACTCCACACCCAGCACAGAGACTCACACGGGGCTCGATCTTACAACCCTGAGACCATGATGCGAGCTGAAATCAGCAGTCAGACACATGGTTAACCGACTGAGCCACCCGGGGACCCCTAAGGGATGAGTTTTATGGTACATGACGTGTATCTCAAGTTAACAAAAACAACCAACTGGGACTTGTAAACGCTAGGCCCAGATTTCCTGTAACGGAGCGGCGAGGCCTGCGGGCTCTTGCTTCCTAGCCGGGTGGTATCAGGCAAGTGGCTTAACATCTTACCGCGTGGCCTGCTTCATGGTAAAATGGGGACACCGTTCCGTCTCAGGTTCCTTGGGACATTTCGTTCTGACCCCACGCTCCCTCTGTGCGTCTGCCTCCGGTCTGCAGCTGTTAACCGCTCCCCGAGGACGCAGGGCTGTCATTCCTGGGAGGGGAGCGTCGCGGAGAGCCCCTCCATTAAAACCGCCCCTTCTGAGAGACCGGGCTCCTGGGGGTGGGGCAGCTGGGGGGCTCAGCCTGCCAAGCCATTCCCAGTGTTTATTTGAAGACTAAGAGTCAAACAGGCAGTGGCTTTTTCTAGAACTTTAGTTAATGGAAATGTCACAGGGGTTCTAAGTTCAAAGCAGTCATGTAGTCCTCGTGTTTATTTTTCAGATAAACACTTTCTTCTCTTTCCCTTTCTCTCTTTCTCCTTTCTTCCCTCCTTCTCACTCTCTCTCCCCCTCTGTTTCTTTTTAAGGTGAAGGCGTAGGAGAGCTAGAGGCAAAGAGGGTGGGCTCTGTGGTCTGCGGAGCCGCTGTTTACAGCCAGTGGACCTCACTGGAACCATGGCGGCCGGGCCTTGCAGATGCTTCCAGTGTTCACCTCCTGCATCGTGTCCAGGACTGGGGCTGGGGAGGGCTGAGGCAGGCGGTCACACCCTCTCTTCTTCCATTCCGCCCTACTGTCTGTGGCAGAGTGGTCAGCCCACGGCCAGCCCCTGTGCTCTGATGCCTGCCCCCCTGGACCTGCTGTTGGAGGGGACAGATGTCACAGAGACAGTGGCTTTCTTTAATATTCCACATCCCCCGAAGCCATCTCTCGGTTTGCTTTAATGTTGCAAGTGTCCGATTCGTGCTCTCCGATCCTGGGTTTTTCATACTTACTTACATACTTACTTACTTGGCACTGCAGAGGTGGCAGAGAGAAGGAAGGAAAGAGATAAAAAAATACCGCGTCTGCACTTTGTAAGCTACCCACCTTGGACCACAGAGATCTCCTGTGTTGAGCCTGAGGACTTGGGAGAAGAGCAGAGAGCAGTGGCGGTCGCAATGAGCCGATGTGGCATGGACAGGGACAGCCTCCGTCCACTGGGTGCCCGCTCTGTGCCTGGCACCCTACTAAGCTTGTATGCATGTGGTCTTAGCCGATCCTCCTTGCTTTCTGCCAGTGGGTCTTATCCCCATTTCACAGGCAGGGAAACAGGCTTAGAAGGTGCCACTTGTCTTAAGCCACATAGCAAGTAAGCAGTGGAGCTGGGAGTTGAGGCTGGGCCTGCCTGCCTCGCAGGGCCTGGGGTCCCAACCACTACACTGTTGTCGGGGCGTGCTCTGGGAAGTGGGGGGGGGGCAGTCGCTAGGGAGAAAGAGGCTGGCTACTGACAGGGAGGCCACCAATGTTGAGGCTGCAATTGGGAGCATTTCAGACTCTGAAGCTGTCAGGTAGACACACACACATCACACACTCCAGAGTTGTGCAGGAGTCCTGGGCTCCTGGATTTAGAAGGGGTGGAGTCGTGGCCCATGGGGAGCTTGTGATGGAGGGAGGAGCCCCCCTGTCATGGGCATGGGGTAGGTTTCCTGGTGTGGACACAGGACCGGGAGTATAGAAGCTCCAACAAGACAGAATCGGATTGAATAAGAACTTCCTAGCAGTTGTAGCTACACACAAGCTCTCTTAGGAAGGAATGACTTTGTGGTCCCTGGAGCCACACCCTCCAGCAGCCACTTGGCGCATTGGCTGGGTGGGTCACACGTCAGAGCCCTGATCAGCTGGAGCTACTGGGTGCTGGGGGGTACTATAGATAGCAGATACTGGGTGCTGGAGGTACTACAGATATCAGGTACTGGGTGCTGGACATACTATAGATAACAGGTACTGGGTCCTGGAGGTACTATAGATAGCAGCTACTGGGTGCTGGGGGGTACTATAGAAGCAGGTACTGGGTGCTGGATGTACTATAGATAGCAGGTACTGGGTGCTGGAGGTACTATAGATAGCAGGTACTGGGTGCTGGATGTACTATAGATAGCAGGTACTGGGTGCTGGACATACTATGGATAGCAGCTACTGGGTGCTGGAGGTACTATAGATAGCAGGTACTGGGTGCTGGAGGTACTATAGATAGCAGGTACTGGGTGCTGGAGGTACTATAGATAGCAGGTACTGGGTGCTGGACGTACTATAGATAACAGGTACTGGGTGCTGGAGGTACTATAGATAGTAGCTACTGGGTGCTGGGGGGTACTATAGAAGCAGGTACTGGGTGCTGGAGGTACTATAGATAGCAGGTACTGGGTGCTGGAGGTACTATAGATAGCAGGTACTGGGTGCTGGAGGTACTATAGATAGCAGGTACTGGGTGCTGGGGGCTCATGTAGATCACATGATGGCCACGCATTAAGTCTGGACTGCAGGTGAGCATGAGGAGGGCTGGAGGCCGTGTGTTTTCTTCCAGCCTCAACTACATAAACATGGGGTGTGTTCTGGTTTATGTGCTGCGTGGAGGGTAAAGATAGGAGAAATATTGTTTCTGTGTGTTTTAAAAAGCCCTGGGATGGAGAAAGTATCTCTTGAAACATCATCAAGGAGGTTAAAAGACACTGATTCTTTCTCACCTTGGCCGCCTGGTGGGTGGCTTGGGGGCTGGAGAGTAAGATCTCCGAGGCGACACATTGCTTCATTCAGCCTCAGTGGAGCTCGGGGCATGCTGACAGGGGGCTGCTGCGAGAATGAGCCCAACGCTGGGGGGCAGGAGACACTTTCTCTCCTTCCACTCACCTAGACCTGCTGCCCCCAGGTGTGACCCCAGCCAGGGGCAGAAGCTGCGAAGCAGAGATGACAGAGCTGGGGTGGGAACAGGAGAAACAACCCTGGGAGGAGAAGGCTCATCGGTCTTGAGAGTTGGGGGGCTGTGATGGCAGTGGCCTCTGCTTGCTATGGTGATTGTCAGGGGACGGCGTAGACAGAGCTGGGGCACCACATACAAAGATGTGAGGAAAGGCTGCGTTAGCAGAGGGGTTGGGGGCGGCAGCAGACCCCTCTGTCAATGCCACTGAAATCCAAGAAAGCCAGCCCAGCTGTCTCGAAAGGACTTCCTCGAGCTGCCTCTTCTCTGGCCCGTTTCCACCACAGCTTCGGTCCAGGAGGGCCTGCGAAAGGGGTCTTGCCCAAAAAGGCTGATTCACTATTTCCACTGGGTCCACGGCGCTCTTGGTGGGCAGATCACACGCCAGCCTTGTAAACTCACTCTCCGCTTGTCCGCGTGACGTTTATAGCCCCATGGGGAGCTGGCTTTTTAATGAGCCTAATTTGAGACTCTAAGTAGGAGTTTGTAAAACAAACAGCGAGGGACTCCGGCCAAAGACCAAAGTTGTAGTTTAAGTGCACGGGGTCACATACAGCTCTGCAGACAGGCAGAGGCGCTGCTGTACCCAAGGCAGCCAGACAAAGAAGCTCCCCAAGGAAAGGCCTCCCTCCCAGAGAAGCTTGCTGGAGGCTGTCTTTCCCCCCCGAAACCTGTGACCTTGCTAGCAAGAGATCTTCCCATGTGGGTTCTGTGTGGAGAGCCCTGGGAGTCCTGGGCATCCCAGGGGAGAAAAGGATCCCTTTGGGCTGGACCTGTGTGCAAGTCCAGAGCTAGGTGTCAGGGGGCCAGACCCCGAGTGCTTCTCCATGGAACACAGCCCCACAGCCAGCCCTCCGAGACCTCTGCTAGGGAGTCTGTCATCCAAAGACTCACGTGTGAAGAAACCCCACAACCTTCTGGGGGCTTTAATTCCCTGCTGGAGAGACCTGGTTTTCAAATGGAGAAAGAGGTGGAGGATGTTCACTGATGTCTGTGAGGCGGCCCTGATAAGGTCATCTGGCAGGTCCCCCGTGGGAGAGGCGGTTCCTCACCTCCCAGGTGGAGCTGGCACGTGGTGGGCTCTTCTCATGAAGGCTCTGGAGCACCGGGTGCGAAGAGACTTGGGGGACACAGCTCACTGTGACGTCCTATTTGAAGGGTCCCTCCTGATTCACCCCAAATAATGGCAGTAAATGCTGTGAGCCTCCAGAATGGCATGGGCTGTCGCCATTGAAAACAATAATTAGAAACATTCTTGGGGGCCATAGACAATGTCCATGAGATAATAAGTGAAAAAGGAGGTTATTAAACTATACAGTAGGGTTCATTTTAAAAAAAAATTAAAAGTATGGTGGCGCAGTTGGTTAAGCGTTTGACTCTTGGTTTCAGCTCAGCTTGTGATCTTGGGGTTGTAGGATTGAGCCCTGAGTTGGGCTCCATGGTCAGTGGGGAGTCTGCTTGCGATTCTCTCTCCCTCTGCCCCTCCCTGCTGCATGCGTGTGGGTTCTCTCTCTCTCTCAAAAATTAATTTTTAAAGGTTTATTTAAAGTAAAGATGTACACTCAAAGCATAGGTGCTCATTCAAAAGCCTGAAAAATAGAAAACCGTAATGTCAGTGGTGATTATCTCCAGGTGGTAAGGTTACCACGATTTTTATTTTGTCTTTTTGCTTACCTGCCTTCTTGAACTTGAACAGTGAGTGGCATTGCACAGATTCTCACCTTGAGGTGGCCGAATGGTCTGCCGGGAAGTTCGGCCACAAAGCTTCTGATCGGGTCTAAGCGAGGGCTGGAGTTGCTATTGCCTCCCTAAGCCCTTAGGGAGCTCGGCGTTGTGGACCAGAACTACACTGTTCTTGATGGGGTCTGAGGGGCATTTCCAGAGCCAGCCAGAGTGGACGGTGGGCTCTGAGCAGAAATCCGCCCTTCATGGGAACGTGGGGGCCCTGGGATTGGGGAGAGAGCTTTATTGTAGGACTCTCCACATGATTTCATTTGGACAGGGGTTCTATGGCATGAAAATAGTTTTGGAAACGTGATTTGTATTAGAAAGATCACTTCATAGGCACGTCACAGGAAACCCAACTTTTAGAGTCTGAATTGTGTCCCTCCCAAAATTCGTATGTTGAAGTCCTAACCCCCAGTACCTCAGCATGTCACTGTACTTGGAAATAAAGCCTTTGTGGGCAGGTAATGAAGGTAAAATGAGGCCATATGACTGGGTCCCCATCCAGTGTGATTGGCGTGCGTGTAAGAAGAGATTAGGACACAGACGTAGAGCACAGGAAGAGCACCGTCGCATATGAGCCGAGAAGGAAGCCTCAGGAGAAAACAGCCTTGCCAGCACCTGGTCTTGCACTTCTGGCCTCCCTGGTTGTGAGAAAAGAGCTTTCTGTAAGCCACCCAGCCTGTGCAACTTTGTTACTGCAGCGGGTAAGATATTCAAAGACTGGCCGTTCCTGCTGGTAGTTAGCTGCTTGGTGAGGCTGTCACACACCTAGGCTCCTGGAACCTTCTGCTCTGCCATCCTGAGTGCGTTGGTTCTCATCTTGCTCCTGTCCCTTCCTGCAGCCCCACCCCCACCACTGCAGGACCGTGGGCCCTGGACGGTGCTCCACAGGCGACCGGCCTCCTGATTGCACAGTGGCTGCCGCTGCACCTCCTTTGGATGGTGTGTCACATTGGAGGTCAGCAGAAAAGCAGAAGTTCTGCCAGCTGGGTGGCCTGTCCCCTTAGGTCGGGAAAAGTAACTTTTTCCAAAACCCCTGAAGTCTTGAGTTTATCTTCCATAAAACTGTTGCACGGCTATAGGAAGGCCAAGGAAGCATCCCCTGGGGCTCAGAGTAGGTGACTGTTCCGGACAGAATAGTTCTGGCATTCTGCTAGAAAGAAGGAACGGCATCAGGTAGGTCCCTGAGAGCATTGGCACGGTTTCCAGCATCCCATCCAGTGACTGTTTTCATACATCTTAGTAGGGAGAGATCGTGGTGTCCTTCAAGATCCTGGGAGTGGCCAAGGGAGGTTTGGACGTCCTCAGCCCGGAAATGAGCAACTCTGTAGAGACCTTCTTTCTAGGAATGAGCTTCCTTCCCTGTACCTCTTCCATGCTCTTCAGCCCACTCTGGTATTGCATGAGGCTGCTCAGCCATGGGTCGACCAGGGGCTCTTTGCTTCTCATAAAATCCGTAAAATCCCTTTGGGGTCTTGGAGTAAGTGGGGGCTTTCTGAAACATCCTGTTATTTTTCCTCCTTAGCTCATAACAGCACATAGCAAAAGCCCTCTCTTCAGACTTGGTCCAAACTTCTGCATGGACTCCAGACCTCCCCTCCCCCCCACATGTATCCTACTGCCTTTTAATTATTTGTCTACATGTTTTTCCTCTCCTCTAGAGCAAGATCCTGAGTCTATTCACCTCTGTATTCCTAGTGCCAAGTTCAGGGTAATTAATGGGCACACAAGGGATATTTGCATAAGTGAATGAATCATGGGAATAGCACCATGCTAAAATTTCCATAGCCTGCTCAGATATTTATTTCAAATTTGAAGCCATCAGTTAACCTTGACACAGGGGGTCCCAGGGCCTTAAAGAATGTGTTCTCTGTTCCAGGATTTAACTGCTTGCAAGCAGCTGTTTCTCCACGTGTGTGGGGTGTGTGTGTGTGCATGTGCATGTGTGTGTGTGCTCTGTATGACTAACGAAGGGGGCACCACGGCCTGTGGGCCCTGGTGTCCCCAACGCACTCAGCATTGGGGTAACTTTGTTCGGACCCAGATTTCAAGGCACGTTTTATAAAACTCTCCCATTCTTTGTGAGTTCCCTTTTTGTGCCTGATAGATTGAAACGTGCTGACTGCTTCAGGTTGACCTAGGAATATCACCAGTTTTAAAGGTCGTTAAATACAGTTTTCACTTATTCGGCCTTAAAAATGGTACCTTGCTGAATTCTAGTTGCAAAAAGTACCATCTGCTACCTCTGTCTTTGACGTCGAAGCGCTTAACACAGAAGCTGAAAGAGATGCGGGACTTTGTCGCAGCGAGAGCCTGGGCAGCGATCAGGCTGGGTCTGGGACTGAGAAGTCCCACGGCCGAGAAGGTGGTGCTGTCAGCCTGCTGAGGGTTCTGGTCCAGGGCTCCCTCCTGGCCGTTCGCACGGCACTGCTTGATTTCTCTGTCAAAATGGGTGGATGACCGCCTCACTCAACAGCCTGAACCTCTTCAGTGGGTCCACATTGCCCTCAGGACAGAGCTGCAGCCCTTTGGACTCTAGCGAGTAGTGCCCTCTTACTCCTGAGGCCCCTCCCCCAAGGCCAGTTACTTTCTGCCCATGGCTCTGCCCTCCTCCTCTGGGTCCCTCCAGGCGTCTCTCTACAGGCCTCCCCAGGCCTGGGCTCGGAGCCACATCCCACCTGACCCCTGTTTCCATAGGGCCCATAAACTCAGAACGAGTTTTACATTTTTAAATGGTTGGAAAAAGTTCATTAGAAGAAGACTATGTCATGACACATGAAGATGAGATGACATGCAAATCCGTGTTTATAGTTTCATACATGGAATGCGGCCATGCACATTTGTTTGCACAGAGTGTGTGCGCAGTACACAGGCCATGTTGAGCAGTTGCAACTGAGACCTGCGAAGTCCAAAATATTTACTCTCTGACTGTTTAGTTTGCAAACCTTTGGATTATAGTGGCTCCAAGGGTGGGTGGAGAGAGGGCAACATCTCTGTTAGCCAGCCCCCAGGCTCCTGCAAATAAACACAAACTCTAGTGCAATGTCCTTGCTCTACAAACACAACTTCATGACAAGTCCCATCGGGCGTCTCCCCAACCTACCCCTGCCCCAGACCCTAAATAGGCTTTTCTTCTCCTTGGAAGACCCTCCCAACCCCTTCATCAGACTGGCATGTACTCGTCATCAGCTGAGATATCCCTTCCTCCAGGAAGCCTTCCTTGACCACTAGCCCTGGATGGTCTGGCTTGGACACCACTCCTCTGGGCTTATTGTGCTGACTGTAGCCCTCTCCACACAATATTGACTTGGTTGGTAGGTATACCATCTGCCCTCCTTCCCTAGACTGCAAACATCAAGGATAGGGACCTTCTCTGTTCACTTTTCTATCCCCAGAGCATAGCTACTTCTGGTGCATGATTAGGTCATCAATATATAATGTTATATATATATTGATAATATATACAATATAATATTGTATAATACCAATAATAATATACAATAATGTTGTATAATTGAGTAAGTGAACGAATGCAGAATAAATAACCCATCTTTCATGAGTAAAGCATGATTTTTTATCCACATAGACCACAGTGGTCTTTGGAAAAATAATGGGATAGATTGGCTTCAGGTCCATCCCTTCCTCCTAATGGTGGTACTTTACTATGGTATCTGATGGTTTTATTCCAAAGCCATCGGCCCGGGAATTTACTACACACTTATATGTTCGGGCATTTTGCTAAATGCTCACTTAACCTCTTTTAATCCTCAATCCTGTGAGCTAGGAGCTATCCAGCCTTTTACACAGATGAGCACATTGAGGCTCAGTGATGTTAAGTAACTAGTCCAAGGTCACACAGCTAATAAGACTCAGAGCTGGATTTTAAACCCTCTTCTCTCTGACTCATGCTATTAAATCATCTAGAGAATCTAACAGTCAAAAGCCTTTGGAATGGGACCCAAAGCCAACTGAAGCAGGTTATATTCGTTAGAACTCTAGTGCAATAAATTTCTGACTAATGGACTCATGATCTGTTAATAAATGCTTTGGCCATCTGCCCTGGACCTTGTGATAGTTGCCTCTTTTTTAACCCCCCCCCAAGGGGTGACTCGTGTGTGTGTTTTAGGTGCTTGGCTTATTTATCCCTCTCCTACCCTCCGGGCTGACTCTTGAAGACCTGTCTGCTCCCCTCTCTTTCCTCCTGGCAGCGCTGCTCCCTAGCAGGAGATGTGGCTCAGGAACCGGACCTGGGCCGAGTTTTGCCTCTTCTCCCACCCCTGGTTGCCCACTGGGACCCACCACACCAATGCTGGTAGCGCCAGGCTACTTTTCTCAGTTGGTGATTCTGGTCACATGGTGTGAAGATTGTCCTGGCCGTCCCTGTCCTTGGTTACCCGCACACTGCAGCCTGCACCCGTCATGGTGGAGCAGGAGGTCTGGGCCACCGTAAGGGCTGCGTCACGATCACATAGGCTCGGTGCCGTGGGTACACAGCTGGGACAGGTTATCAGGATGCCCCATGAGTCCAGATGGTGACACAGCCCTGAGCCACCCAGAGTCACCACTGCCTGGCCAGGCGAAGGCGCTGGCTCTCAGAGGGCCGATTCTTAGAAAGAGGCATGCAGTCAAAATCGTAACTTCCTCATTAACAATGTAGAACGGTTTCTGCCTGGATTTCTTCCAAAAGGAATATCCTTCCTTCTTACCTTTTTTTTTTTTTTTGGTAGTAATAATTCTATAAAACAACCAGGTTTTCCTTTTATTTACTTTTTATTTTTTAGCTCCATGAGTTCACAGTGGTTATAATAATGGTTTTATCTTTATTAAATTAAAATTTATTATTAAATTATTAAAATACATGTGGTCATTATTTATTTAATCTGTAGGAAAAAAGTATGAAGATTAATAGAAAAAAGAATTCATCTTAAATTCTCCCATGCAGAAATAACTATCTAGGGAAGCCTGGGTGGCTCTATCAGTTAAGGGTCTGCCTTCGGCTCAGGTCCAATCCTCAGATCGAGCCTGCATTGGGCTTCCTGCTCAGCGGGAAGCCTGCTTCTCCCTCTCCTCTCCCTCTGCCCCACCCCTGCTCGTGTGCACAACCTCTCTCTCTCAAATAAATAAAGTCTTTAAAAAAATCAGCAACTATCTTTTATGATTGATGACCTCCATTCTGTGCTCCTTACAGGTAACTAGATTATAGTATTTTTCTTTTTAACGTTTGCTTGTTTTCTTATAAAAATATTTAATTTCTGATAACTAATTTTCTTCCATATTTGAAGTTATGGCTATTCCTTTGCTCAGAAGAAGCACTGGTCACCTTAATCATTCTCTAAGGCTCTCTCTCTCTCCCTGCTCCCCATTTCCCTTATAATAATCACATTTTACTATGCTAATAGATCTTATACATTGTAAAAAAAAAAAATTAGAAATCATGGTGATTCAAACATTTTTAAAGAGACTATAGAGAGAACCACTCTTACCTGGGTGAACATGTGCTCTGATGGGGGGGGAAACGCTGATATTTTCGGGTGATGACTGTGTGTACCCACAGACATACTGAATGTGTTGCCTTTATATAAAAGTAGCTCTCTGTTGGCCTTGGCTCATAGGAATTCATGTGCTCACCCAGTGTGGGTCAAGGACAGCATTTGACAAAGGACCACGATCATGTGACGGCTTCTTTTTTTAAGAAGCAGCAGTTCCAAGATTCATGCTTCCTGGTCACTCAAGTTCTTGATGTGTTACATCAATGCTTTGCAGAGAGGCCACCCAGAATCTCTTTAAAAGTACTCTAAACACCATGGAGATGTTTTTCCAGGGGAAAAAGCTCAGTAGGTCACTGTGAGTTTTCTGCCCCGTACTGCCTGATGTTGTGACTATTGCTGGTTTTTCCAGAGTTCACCTTTAGGTTTAATTTCCTGAAATTGATCTGCTTGGTTACTCTGGCTTTAATTTCACTCTCTTGCAAAGAGGAGAAATGGCAATGAAAAGACTGTATTTTATGAGGTTTTTTACTCCCCCAAATTAAGCAGCAATCTGTGATCTCTACTAGTCTGTTCTTTTACGAGGCTCCCAGCACTCATCCTCCAGGTCTAGGACAGAACTGATCGGTAACTTAATGGTTTAAGCAGCCAGGATTCCAGGGAGCCAGCATTCCTTAGGGAGATTCCGGGGTTACCCCCCACCTTACTTTGTCGTGCTGTCATTGTTTTATGGTGGCCCCCTTTGGAGTCCCCTGAGAATTGGGTGAGTCAGCCCTGAGGTCAGAGGTGCTGCTGCCAGCTGGAGGGGAAGGAGGCAGTCCCGAGGCCAGCGCCCCAAGCAGGTCCTCTGCCAGCAGACCCACAACGGTCACGGGTTCCAGAGGGAGCTGAATTTCAGCCCAGAATTCATGGTGAGCTTTGCCTTTACTCATTTTCTTTTTAATCATCTTTTTAAAGAGAATTGGGGATGCTGGCAATGAACACGTTGTACTTGAGCCGCCTTTGATCTTGCCCTGGCTTCTCTGGCCCCTGCCTCCTGGGCAGTCATAAATGTGCATTATTGTTTCACTGTTCCACAGTGAGCTCCTAGTCCCCTGGGCCTGACCGAACCGGATGACCGTCTTTGGCCATTGGTGTTCCGATAACTTAGTCAGAGTCAGGTGCAAACCAGAGCACCACTGTTGGCTTTTAATTTCCTGACCCTGAAAAAGGGAAGGCACACTGCTAACAGGAGCGGTGTGCACAGAAGCAAGTGTCTGTCCCTGGGCTTGAATGGGGAGAGCCCCACGTGGGAGGGGGTGCGTGGCGGTGACCCGTGTGGATTCCAGTGTCGGACGGGCTGGCTCTGAATCCCACTATTGCCATTTTCTAGCTTTGTGACCTTAGCCTAGTGACCCGGCCATCTAATCATCCATGTCCCTCATTGGTACTGGTAATAGGATTAGCTACCTGCTACTAGTAATAAGACCCCTGCTGGGGCCTTTGTGTGGGTTCAGATGCTGGGGTTCATCCCATTCCTGGCTTAGAGTACTACTCACTCTGGGGTAGCCCATTTCTATTCATTATTATTATTATTATTATTATTATTATTATTATTTTTTGGAGTGGGGAGCAGAGGAGAGAGAATCAAGCAGTCTCCGTGCCCAGCGCAGAGCCTGATATGGGGCTCAGTCTCATAAGCCTACGATCGTGACCCGAGCTGAAATCAAGAGTCGGATGCTTAACCGACTTGAGCCACCCAGGCACCCCTCCACTCATTATTAACCCATGGTTAAAACCTGCTTCCCAAACTCAGACCACACTCCAGTCTCCCCCGGCTCTCCTCTTCTCCTGCTTGAACTCTCGAGCCCCATGGCATTATGGTCACATCTTCAGATGGCTTCTGGCCAAGAGTTAAATGAGCTTTCCATTATTCTTGATGAATCAGTTTTACATGAATGATGGACAGTTTGCCAGGTTTTTCCTTCCTATTTCCTTCCCACCTTCCCCACCCCCCAACCCTGCCTCAACACCCACCCCCAACCTTTTCTTGGACTCAGAATGTCAGGAGAAGTACCACTCAGTGAAGTTTTTCTAGAACTGACTGTCCTTGTGCTCCATTTGGGTCTCTCCAAAAACTAGTCATGCTTTAACTTTTCAGCACTTTGTTTCAGTATGACTAATATCCAACACTGCGCATTAAACGTGCTCTATATAAAATTCCAGATCATAGAATGGAAACACTTTTTTAAAAAGTAAAAAGTGTTGGATTATACAGGCTATTTGGAAACCATTCAGTGGGGCAATATAATTTTTATTTTCAGAAGCTTATGGACTGAACCCCACCCAAGCTTCCAGCTCCTAAGAAAACCAACAGAATATACCCTGCCAAGTTTCCTCACACGGGTAATAAAAGAGTAATCCTCAGCATCCCCGGTTTTCATTTTAAAGAAACAGGAGACGGGCAGTGGCCTTTGCTGCCTTCACAAAGGAGCCTCCCTGAGCCAGTTGCTGGAGGGTCCCATCCAGTGGGGAGCGTCTCGGGCAGGGGTGGGAGACGCAGCATTGCCGGGGATCTGGGCCCACTGTAGTCACGTGTCCTGGAAAGGCCATTTACAAGTCTGGGGAGAGGGCTGGTAATCACTTATTGAGTTGGGGTGGGGTATGGTTATATTACAGTCTTGATGGTTTTTTGATGACTGGTCAGAAAAGCTGAACCATAAATCTATCCAGTTTTCTCACAAAAAAGACATCTTCTTTACATTTAAAGTTGTGCGTGTGTGTACTGGGGAGGGCGTAGGATGGCAGTGGGGGAAATCAAACCATGGGAAGTGGTAATCACAGGGTCTATTTGTTCCCGCTGTGGACACTTGGCAAGTTAGGTAGTGGAACGGAGGCAGGGAGAAGGTTTTGAGCGCTATGCATCAGTGCTGGAGCACACAGGCCAGCCGGAGCGCAGGGTCCGTGCCAGAGAAGGCTCGAGAAGCCGGACGCTACCCCAGTGTTTCATAGAGAAGAGAATGACATCCCCATGGATTTGGCCTTTGGCCTGAGCCCTGCTTCTGAAAAGCTTTAGCACTGAAAGTCTGGTTTGTCAGCCCCGTGTTCTGTCCATCTGCTTCCTGCTGGCCGCGTGCTTGCAGGAGCTGGCACCCCAGGGAACTAAAACCCCAGGCTGATTCCTGGTTGGCAACCGCCAGCAAGGAGGCAGGTTCCCAGCCTAGGCTCAGTGGCTTTCCCACCTGACTCAGTGGCGCCCTCTCTGGGCACCGGCGGAGAATCTCTTGGGTAGAAAGTGTTGCTTTTCCAAACCCAGGGCTGGCGCAGAGCCAAGGGACCAAACTCACAAAACACTTGGAGACACAGGGATCAGATACGCGTAGGCTTCTTGACTCCCATGATTTCCTGGGCGGTGCCGGGGATTTCCCCCATTCACCGGTGGAACAGAGCTGGTCCCTAAATTTCAGAGAAAGAAAATGCTCCATTGTTAGCTGTGGAAGGGTATTTGCCCCTGTTGGGGGGTGGTGGGGAGTCACTGAAGAGTACCGAGTGGAAGTGAGGAGGAGTACTGAGCTGAGTAAGGGACAGCAGGGATGGGACAAGACTGGTGGAAGGAGACAGGTGAGTGTCTGCTGAGGGAAGGGAGTGGCCTGGGCTAGGGTCCTGGCAGCAGTGGGGTTCTGAGACACCCAGGTGGTCAAAGCAGTGAGGCTTACCCTTGATCCATGGATCAGGTGGGTGGAGGAGAAGAGGGAGGCTTGATAGGGATGACTCACGGGCTGTCCTTGTGCAACTGGGCGGATGTGGCACTGTGCTCAGGAGGGAACAAGGGAGGAGGCGGCCGCGGCTTTGGGGAATGAGATAATGAGCTCGGAGATTCGGGAGTTGGGCAACCAGACTGAGCAAAATTGAGTGAGAGCAGGTGACGGTTCTGTGTATAGATTGAGGAATGCAGAGCTTCACATGCAGCCAGAGCACATTCGAGGGGAACAGTGTCTGAAGAGAGATGCTCCTTGTACAGGCGAGGGAGGTAAAGGGTGACTGCTTCCTACTGCTTCCGACTCCGTAGGGCCCATCGCAGGAACGAGGGAGTGATGCGTGAGGGTTTTCTCCATCACTTTCACAGAGTACAACAGGGAATGATCAGGGATGTCCTCATTAACTCATCAAGGGAAACAGTCCAACTTGCTTGCTTTTTGATCTGGATGGAAACAAACAATTTTTCCCAAGGATTTTACAAAAATGGAAAAAAAGGAGAGAGACACTCTTTCTTTTCTTTTGGGGTGTATGTGTGCGTACATGTGGGGGGGGTGGGGGGTGACATCTCTTTTTCCAGAATGGCCTTGTGCTGGACAGGCCTTGTCATAAGGCTGGGAGTGTGTGTGGGACAAAGAAGGAAGTGTTGAGAGGACGTAAAGATTTTCCATCTCCAGTGAGAGCTGCTGAGGAACAGCTTCTGTGAATTTCAGATTGACATAAGAAAAGGCTTTCGTAGGGGCAAATGTGGAACCCAAGTTGTAGAGCTACATTCTGGAAAGATCAAGGGAATAAGGGGACAGCCTCTGTCTGCAGACGTCCACGGGAGGCCTCCAGGGATCCTTGGCAAGAAGTGCCTGGGGACCCATTAAAAGGAAAGTCCCATTTCTATGTCGTAGTTTCTCTTTCCTCCTGTCAAACCCCAGGCTCACACAGAACAGAACCCCTCTTCTTGCAAATCTTCTGGGGCCATTTAAAGGATGAGGTGGCCGCAGTCAGGGTATCATTTCCTTTCAGCATTTTGGGAGCCAAGAGATTGAAATTCTAGACCCAGTAGTGTCTGCCCATCAGTAACCTTGGACGAGTCTTCTGGCAGCCTTGGTTTCCCCATCTGTGAGATGGGCACAGAGTGCATCTTGCAGTTTGGGGGATTATTACAGAGGCCAGCACACGAGAAGCCCTCAGTGATAGCCAGCCGTGACCGTTACTGACAGTGAGTGCCCTGCCTCTCGCGCTGGGAGAACACGTTGCTCAATGCTGAATGTCTCTTAAAAACAAGAGGCACTATGCAAAAGCTATGATGCCATCCATTATTATTATTAATAATAGGTTCATAATTACTTTTGCCACAATATTAAGTGAAAGCCCCTATGGTGGGCGATGACTAGGAAAATGGGAACTATTATTAATGGACCTGCCGGCTCCTGTTACTGGATCCATTGACATAATATTTCTCTCTGGGAATCCTTTGACAAATCAGCTGAATTTCCTATTCCCTTGCCCTAAGCACTGTAAATTTGATCCACATGTCCCCAGTGTTGTTTCTGCAGATTAATAATGAAGAAGGGAGGGGGAGCAGAGCCTTCACAGGACCCATGGATGTGTGGAAACTCTCCCAAATGTTCGTGTTATGGGTTGGAACGTGTGTGCGTGCGTGCGTGTGTGTGTGTGTGTGTGTGTGTGTGTGTTAGGGGGACCGAATTCACTTTTGTTTTACTTGTTTTGATGCTCAGAGTCAGCTCTTCCTAATGTGTTTGGGTACTCAGCCATCAAGGAGAGTTTCTGCCTCAGGGCACAGGGCTGGGGGGCAGGAGGATCCCCACCATGCTTTCCTCCTTCTCCCACTGGAAACAGTGCTTTGATGCCCTGCCTCACTATGTCAGCACCAGATGTGATAGGAGGGGCCACCGCCATGCAAGAGGGGTGATGGGATTCGGTGGGAGGGGGGCAGTGAGGCAGCATGGAGGAGGCGGGGTCAGGGGGAGGCCAGGCAAGGACAGCAGGGCGGACTGTCAGCAGAGCGGTCAGAGAAGACTGCCAGGGTCTGGGAAAGAGGACGACGGTTGTGTGTGTTTGCCCCGTGGGATGCAGTGGGGGACTCCTTGGGTGAACTGCGCAGCGGTAATGCGCAGTATCAGCCTGCGCACTGGGACGGCCTTAGTGGGGTGCTCCTCGGATGTGTGCTTGCAAGTGGGGGAAGACGTGTACCCGTTTGCGAGCCCATCACATCCAGATTCAGCTCCTGGCTCTGTCACTAAGTTGAACAAGTGACTCAAACTCTCTGAACGTCAGTCCCCCAGTATCTAAATTGGAGACAGCAGTGCCAACCTTGTAGAAAGAGTAAGCTCGTGATGGAGATGAAGGCTCCGTTCCTGGCACATAGAAATGCTAGCAACAGCTCCTGACAGAGCCCTTCCTTGTTAACGCGGCTGATGCAGACACAGACGCCCACAGCCCAGTTAGTCCTCACAGCTACACCATGAACCAGGTGCTTGCTTTCTCCTTAGCTAGTGCACAAGGAACCCAAGGCACAGAGAAGGGAAGTCACTGGCCCAAGATCGCACGGCTGGTTAAGTGACAGAGCCAGGATCAGGAACCCGAACGTCCCACCTCCAAGGCTCTGTCTTGACCATTCTCTGTCCCTGGCGGTTGCCTTCCTCATTACAGTTCTGTGTGCAGGTTAGGCGATTCTACCCTGCATCTGGCCACATCCCAGGGGCTCTCCAGCTATCTCAAGGAATTTTAAGAGGTCTTCCCAAAAGTGACCGATTAAATTCCTGTGGGTGTTTTTCTTTAAAAAAAAAAATAATAATAATAATAATAATAATAAGTTCATGGGGGTGTCAGACAAAGACGCATTGACTGAAGAAACAGCAGTTGCCGAAGGCTGGGAATCTCTGTGGCCACGGGCTCTTAAGAACCAACATGTAATTTTAAGCCGGTCTGATTTTGCTTTTCTGGTGCTTTCTAAGAAGCCACACATTGAGCTGGAGAAATTTACAGGCTGTCACCCTCTGGGATTGATTCTGACAGCTCTGTCCCTCTAGCACTGAAGTGCTAATGAAAAACATTAATTGGACTTGGCCAGTGCCTGGGACGCATCCCCTTCTTGGAGCAGAGAAGACCGTGTCCCTTTCTCTGTGGTTTGTCCTCATCCCTTGCTTGGCAGAAGTGGGAACGGAAGCAGCATGAGGCAGTGAGAGGACTCGGGGTGTAGGGGGGTCCCACCCTTTGGATGGGCACGGTGGACATTCACAGCTCCTGAGGTCCATGAAGGCAAAGCCAGGTCTCTTTGTCCTAGTGTCCTGAATGTCGCGCAAGGCCTGGGCTGAGGGAGACACTCAGTATTCAGTGAATGAGGAAGTGAATGAGTGAATGCATTCTTTTATGGCCCAGGAGCTCGGGCAGCCCAGTTCCTCATGCAGCTCCCAGAAACCACCTCTCCAAAGGGGCTGCTCCTCCTTCTGGCTTCTGTAGGACTCAGATGTCCTCAAGTGCAGCTTTGACATTTGCCTGACCACCCCCCTTCCCCCACCCACCCCCGCTCTACCAGAAGCTGCAGGGCTGGGCCTGTGGACCCTTGCTTCCCTCCTGAACTTACCTGTCTACCCATTTCCACACAGGTGTCCTCTCCCTCCCCGCGTACTTCAGTCCTTACAACGGTGGGTCCCTGGGCCACGACGAGCGAGCCGATGCCTACGCGCAGCTGGAGCTCCGGACGCTGGAGCAGTCCCTCCTGGCCACCTGCGTGGGGAGCATCTCAGAGCTGAGTAAGTGCGGTGCATCCTGGTCTAGCTGGCTCTAAGGGAGAAGTCAGGGAAGAGCTCCCCTTCTGGATTCCGGCCTCCTCCTCCTTCATGCTGCCTCTGAAAGCCAGGTCCTTCTAGGCCAGAGGTTGCAAATGGGTGGCCCATAAGCATGGACATAAGCCTGGCCCTCAGACACCCCAGTGCATCTGCGCCCCCTTCCTGCAGGGCAGCGGTCAGGGGCAGCTTGCATCGTCATGCAGCTCAGCATGCTATAGCCAGCTCGAGTCATTCATTCATTTCCCTCACCCGGCCCGCCGCGCTCTGCAGTTACACCTGCTACTTGTTCTTAAAGCACCCCTGGAAATCTCAGTGTAGAAAACGAGAGATCAAAGCAGAGCTCCTCTGGCTGACGTTAGTTGTGCTGGGGTGCCACAGCCATGGCAGGGCCATCTGCGCCTCCCCTGGGACCTCAGGGTCCTGTGGAACACAGCTGGAAACCCCTCAGACTGGGTCATTCCTGTTTGGCAGCTGCTTCTCTTAAAGCAAAGTGCTAGGCGGGGAATTGCGTGCATCTCCCGATCTCTTGCTCATTGTCCCAGTTGTTTAAGAAATCAGACAGCATATTCCTCCTCCTTAGTTCTGCCTGGCAGCCCCGTGAGACTGGCCAGTTGTGGGCGGGGACACTACACAGGGGTCGAAACTCGTGGTATGGAAACAGGTGCAGTTTCACTCTGCTCTAGCCCTTCCGTATGTCTGTGATGTCCTGGAGCTTTCTGAATGGCGAATGGCAGCCCGTTTGCTTCTTCAGGGCACAGCACCTTCCCTCCATCCTTCTTCCCCCCCCAATTCCTCCCCCTTCCCAGAGCAGGAAAGAAAGTGCCTGGTTCAAGATCTCAGAGCAGCTTCATCCTAGGGCTGGATGAGAAGGCAGGACTTCCAGCTCGGTCTCCTGGGGGCATCACAGAAGTCAGGGCTGGTGCACGGCTGCCCCGGCACCCTGTAGGAAGTGGGCTTAGGTATGTCTGGCTCAAATGGCCACCCTTCTACTAGCCTAGGGCTGTGGGCTTCCTAGATGTGGCCAGCAGCCCAGACACCAGCATCTCTAATAGCTGACATCAGGATTGGAGTCTGGTCCTTTGCCTTTTACCATGGTGGCCTCTGTACCTAGGATAGTGCACAACCAGGCAAAGGGAGAGCCATTCAGAAACTTTCCTCAAGGGAAGGCCTGGTCATCGTTCAACCCCTATTGGTTCTACCTTCTAAAAAATATCCCAAGCTTTAGTTTGCCCCTTTGGCCACCTCCACTTCTATCAACTCAGCCCAATCTAGGGCCATGTCAACACAAATTACATTGAGTCACTCATCTGCTCAGTGTCCCCTCCACCCTCCCATGGCTTCCCAGCTCACTCAGTGAAATCCCCAATTCTCACCATGTCCACCCCAAATCCAGTATATGATTTGGCTTAGTCGTCTACTCCTCCTTTCTTATGGACTGTGCTCCTGCCACCCTGGCGTCCTGGCCAGGATCCTCCCTCCCCAGGGCCTTTGCACTGGCTTTCCCCTCTGCCTGTGACCATTTCCTCCACATACCCAACTGTGTTGGTCCTTCATCTCATGTTCTTCAAGCCTCTGCCCAAATGATACCTTATTAGGCCTTCCCTGAGCATCCCCTGTGTAGATGAGTCCCCCATTCTCATTCCTCGGTCTCCCTCCTTACAACTTTAGTTCATTCAAAGGACAGTCACCATTTAAAATGTATCACGGATTCACTTGTAAATGGTCTTTCATCTCTCTCCCTTGACTAGAATGTCAGCTTCATGAGACTAGACTTTCTCTGTTTTATTCCTGCTGTATTGTATTCCCATGATTAGAATGTACCTGATGCCGTGTGTATGTGTGTGTGTGTGTGTGTGTGTAAAGGAATGAGTTCTGTATTGTCCAGTGTTTGCCTCCTAAAACCCACCTAGGGTGAGTCCACATCCTGGCCCAGTGGATCCTTGGGGCAAAGGGAAAAAGCATTCCTCTCTCGCATCTTTTCACAGGCAACCAAAGAGGCTGGTCACAAGCCATGTTGCCCCACCTCCCCACCCTGAAACCAGGGTTTTTGCTAACCCACAGTGAGAGAGGGAGGAGACAGAGGTGGAGGCTGGTAGTGGAGATTTTCTCTCTGAGACTAAAGACCTTAATGAGGCCACTGATACTTGGCACTGAGCTCCTCGTACCGAAAAGTTTACCGTGGGTTTAACATGCATTAACTCCCTGCACCCGTGGCCAGGACCGGCCTGCCTGGAAGTTTCTCTCTTGTCTCGGGCCCAACTGCACAGAGAATGTAGGCACTTGTATTTTTCCCTGTCCCTTTCTCCCCGTGAAAAGGTAAACGGGAGGGAATACGAGATAAACAAGACTAAGCATTTCTTTGTAAAGGGAGCCAGACGGCATAGGCCTCATCTTCAAGGCAGAGTCACCTTGCAGACTCTTGCCTGCTGTTTTTATTTGATGGCTCATAATGAGGGTTGGACAGATGAGAAGCCCACGGTGCCTCTCCCGGAGGCTCTCCTGATCAGCCAGCAGCAGCAGCTTACTTTCCCGTCCCTTGTGGGCGTTTCTGGGCTTCAGGCTTAGGTTTCATCCCGCTTAAGATCAGCGGATTCTCAAGTACGAGGACATTTCTGGAGCGGCTCTGGGCGCCCACGTGCACGAAAGCAAGAGAGCAGGCCAGTCCGGGCCACGGCATCTCCAGGCAGCTGGGGTGACGGGCCCGGATTCTGTGCTGTGACCCTGTTGCGGACTGAAACCTTTGTAAAAATAGAACAGAAAACATATGTCAGGAAACATGAAACCAAAGACATAACACACAAGCCAGTTTTTTAAAAATGATGAGACAAAAGATCACTCGGTCCAATCGCCATGAGACTCTTCTAAAGGTCGCCCTCAGTTTCTAAAATTAGCTTGCTGTGACCCCGCGACAAACAGTAACAAACAGTTTGCAGCCCTGTCCCAGGGCCCAGACCGCACCCTCACGGAGCCATGACCCAGAGCGTACGTTTGGGATTCAGGGTCCCCGGGCTGAGTCCTGACTGGTTCACTTACTAGTACAGCCGGGACAAGTCCTTTCACTTCTCTGAGCCTGTTTCCTTGTTTGTAAAATGGAAATATCTCCCCCACGGGGAGGCTGTGGAGATTAGATGAGATCTAGTCTATTTTTCCCGTCTCTCGAGCCTAGAAGATATGAGGTGGCAGGGAGGAAGGTCTCCCCTGGGGAGAACACCTAGGGCAAGGGGTTGGCTTTGGCCGTAAGGGGGGCTGCCGAGCTGTGTGAGTTTTCAGCGACTCCTCATAGCTGTCTGTGGGCATCTGCTTCTTGGTCTGAGAGACAAACGGCCCGCAGCTGGGCCCAGAGCCCAGAGCGGAGAGCTGGGGACTTGCCTCTCCAGCGGCCGTTCTGCCTCCTTTGTGGTCCCCACCCCCCACCATCCCCCCTTCCCTGGCCCAAATCTTTGGAAGGCCTCTCTCTGTACCCGGCTTCCTTTCAGGGAATGCTTCAGGGTCCCTTCCATTTATTCCTTGATTCTGGCTGGAAATGTGCTGCCAAAAGGGTTCTACACCAAGAACAATAAAACGATCATAAACATAATTAACGATAATGGCTTCTACCTTGTCAAGCCTTTGAAGTGTTGCCACAAGGTCTCTCTTTGATGATGCTATCGGGGACTCTCTCACTTCTCCTCCTTGTGGTCCTGCTATGCTGCCAAAAGTTGTGCCATTTTGACCTGGAGAAATGGAAGCCAGGTTTCAGCTGGTAGCAGCCAACTTAGCCACACAACTAGCTGGTAGGGGGCGGGTCGGCCTGGCGATTGTCAACGGCAGTTTCTGCCACCCGGGAGCCCGAGGGCAGGGTGGGACCTGGCATCTCTGGGCTCAGACTCTGGGCTCAGACTCCTCCCGTCCTGCCTGTGGTGGGAAATGTGGGGTAAGGCTTGACTGCGTGGAAAAGAACCCTGGAAGGGAGAGCCCTGCGGCAGGCGGCCTGGAGGATAGAGGAGTAATAGTCCCAGGACAGCAATGATAATGGTGTAATTCATCTGTACCAAGTACTCTGTGCCAAGCATGATGTTAAGTGCCTCACACTTATTATTTATTTGAATCCTCACAATTCTAAGGTTAGATAGGTAGATCTCATTGTACAGATGAGGAAAGGGAGGCACTGATGAGAAACTTCTGTAGGGCCCCTCACTGGAAATAGCAGAGCCCTGACTGGGAAGCCAGGTGTGTCTGACTCTGGAATCTGGGCTCTCGATCGTTAACCTGGCGAGTCCGTAACCTCACTGGACACGAGATTCACCGCAGGAACATCTACAAAAGAGGATGCCCGGGTCCTGCCCAGACCAATTAAATCAGTCTTGGGGATGGGAGCCAGGTGTCTGTAAGTCACGAGGTACCCCCCAGCTGGGATACAATCGCAGGGACGAGCAGAGTCAGGTGTGGAGAGAGGAAGGGGAGGGAGGCGTGGAGGTCTCTTTCCCAGTAGAGATCTCCAGTTCCAGGGGTGTCATTTTCCCTGCTTGGAAGCCAGACACCATCGCTGAGGCTCTCCTAGGAGAACCTGGCCACTAATGGACTCAAGTTGAACCCCACCAGAAGCTGTATTTTATTTTATTTTATTTTTAAAGATTTTATTTATTTATTTGACAGACAGAGATCACAAGTAGGCAGAGAGGCAGGCTGAGAGAGAAGTGGAGGCAGGCTCTCTGCTGAGCAGAGAGCCCGATGTGGGGCTCGATCCCAGAACCCTGGGATCATGACCTGAGCTGAAGGCAGAGGCTTAACCCACTGAATCACCCAGGCGCCCCCAGAAGCTGTATTTTAAAGTGAAATGATTGTGTGAGGAGATTTCTTGATTTTGTAAACATCTGGGGGGCGCCCGTCAGGCAGCAAACCCTGTGCAGGGTGCTGGGGACACTGTGGAGCAGAGAACCAGACTCACAGAGGCCGAATCACAGAGGTTAATTGAATAAATGAGCTGGTTCTGCCATTCCCCGAATGACCTTCACCAGAGGAAAACCTACCTGTTTTTCTCGACTTAGGGCCAACCTTGTCCAGAAGCTTTCTCTGGAAGGGGCCATCTCTAAGGAACTGCCACAGGTTGGGGGGGAGCTGGTCCCCGGTCAAGGCCCCCGTCAGTTCTCAGGCCCAAGGAGAATGGAAGGGGGCAGGGGCCCGCAGGTGCAGGGGGCTGTGCGGCCCATCCTGTCTCAGCATTGTGGCCTCACACAATGACGGGACGTTTCCTGTCCCAGGCCACTAGGATATTCAAAAGACTTGACTTGGGCACTAACCCCGTGCAGGATATGGGGACCCGAGGACCCCACAGACGTTAGTGGGTCAGGCCTGGGTCACACAGTTCAGTTCATGGACTTTGGAGTCAAAGAGGCCTGCTACAAATCTAGACACTACCATTTACTAGGCACAGGACTTTGGCTGGTTAAGCTCTTTGCACCGTGGCCTCCCTGTGACTGGGGAAATGTAGGGAGTCAGTTAAGGATTTGTTTTCCAGATAAGCCTCCATTTCTTCACCTGTAAAATGGGGATAATACTGGGCCTCAGTGTTACTATTATAAAAGGATCGAATGGAAGCCCGTTTCTGGGAAACCGCACACTCGGCACACAGTGAGCCCTCGGGGCCAGTGGCCGCTGTCACCTAACCCGATGTATTGGAGATGGAGATGGAGGGCCCTGTCCCGCAGAAGCACCTGGCCTTGGTGCAGGATGGCACGAGGAAGGGCCACCGCACCCCGGGGCGCTGCGGGTCCGAGGCCAGGACTCCCTCCGTCAAAGAGCTGGGGAAAGGCCCACTGGGTGGTGGAGAGAGGAGGATGTCGAAAGAGAAACCACATTAGCATAAGTTCTGAAGCAGACCGGCCCTGCCAAGTCTGGGGCTCGGCAGTTCGGGCGAGACTGGCAGGGAAAGGAAACCGAAATGGCTGTTGCGTATCTAGGTGACGGTTCCCACCTCCGCCTGCCGGCTCTGGGGTAAACAGTAATTAGGCACCACTGCAGGGGAGCCGCTTCTCTGCAGCCATGAGGAGCCTTGGAAGTATGGGGGTGGTGACCTCAGACTTCTTTTCTCCCCCCAACCCCCGCCACCCTCCCCGCAGGTGACCTGGTATCCCGCGCCATGCACCACATGCAGGGCCGCCGGCCGCTCTGCCCGGGCTCCAGCCCCGCCCGCCAGGCCCGCCAGCCGCCCCAGCCCATCACCTGGTCCCCAGACGCCCTCCACACGCTCTACTACTTCCTGCGCTGTCCACAGATGGAGTCCATGGAGAACCCCAACCTGGACCCCCCGAGGATGGCCCTGAACAACGAACGGTAAGGGTCCCGCGGGGGCTGCTCCGCGGGTGGACTGTGGCCCACACGGGCCCGGCCCTGGCCTGCAGTCATGCCCTTCCCCCCAGGTGGGGGCGGCCTGGGGTCGTCGAGGCTCAGGATGGATTGTGGCTTGTGTCTTGGGTGTTCCTGCTCTAACACTCACTTCCTGGACTCGCTGGCATTCAGGCGCCCCTTTATAAACACAGGTATTCACAGCTGCCTGCAAAGGTGCTAGTGGGTGAGTAAGGGCTTTGAGGAGAAGCACTAAGGACGGTGTCTGGCTGGGAACAGGCCCCCCATCAATGGCAGCCCTGTGATCAGGGTGAGGCCAACGTTCCCACTGTTGGTAGGGACCTACGGCTTGCCCTGCCCCAGCCATTCAAGTCACAGATGAGAGCATCGTGCCTCTGGCAGGTTTGTGGTTGAAGAGCCGCAGGACCCAGGCCTGCTGCTCTCTCTTCCCGGCTGGCAACAGGGCTGCGAAGCACAGATGTAAAGGTTTTACACTGCACAAGGGTACCCAGTGAGGGGCACGAGTGGGAGACAAACACGGAGTCATGTCAGCCTGAAGACCAGGTTGCCTTGTCTCGTTGCCTTGTCTAGTCTCACTCACAGGGCTGGCTTGTAAAATTTGTCTTCCTGGAGAGGATGCTTTTTTCTGATTCACCCAGAACATCATATGTGCTGGCATAATCCTCACCTGGGGGGCCAGATGGCTACCTGGCAGGGTCTGTCCAGGGGCTCAAGGGTTGGGTGCGTAAAGGTCCCGGGAAAGACTTGCCCTTGACCGAGAAAGCACGGTCGGCACACATTCCCCCGCTCAGCAGTCCCTAGAGAGGGAGACTGCCCAGGCAGGGGGGCGCTCTGTGCCACATGGAGGAGGAAGGAGCCCCACCCCATCAGGCTGCTGCCTTGGAGAGGCCTCGGATCTCATCAACTTTGTGGTCCTCACGCCTGCTCCGCAGCCAGGCCCACTTCTCTGGTGCCCCCACAGTCACAGAAAACAAAGGTGTGATGCATCCCAGCTCGTTCAAAATAGCCATCATGGAAATAGGGGACATCCTGTGGACCCATGGCCAACACTGCAGGTTGAGAATGCAGTGGCCCAGGCTGGGCACGAACAGCGCTCATGGACCCTGAGAACTTTGTGCAAGGTTTCAGGCCTCCCTGAGCTTCAGCCTCCTCTGCTGTAAGCAGTGGCAGTGAAGCCATTGTAAGGGTTGAATCGTGACAATCAACACTTCCCGAGCACTTAGGAGGTGCTGGGCACCGTGCTGAGTGCTTGCCAGCTGTGTGCTCTTGAGTATGCCCGCAGGAAATGCATGGGCTTCACAGCCCCAGTAGACAGATGAGGAAGTGGAGGCACAGAGAGGTTTGGTGACTTGCCAAGGCCACAGAGACTCTGCTCACAACCACTATACACAAACGACTGTGTGTGTGACAAGAGGCATGAAGCAGCGGTGGCCAAGGGACACACACATAGTAGGCTCCCAGTAAAGGCTAAGCTGCTGTGATTATGACCAGTGTCATTATTAGATCGTCACTGTCTTGGGGATGGAGAGTGAATGCAGGGCCCAGGTAAGTCACTCCGGGCCTGACCCCGAGCAAGAAGGCAGCAGGTGGAGGCTTCCTAAAGGAAGCACCCGGCCGGAAGGGGGAACCGGAGCAGAGGCCCTAAGTCGCAGCTGTTTCTGCTTTGTGCAGAAATCGTTGTGGTTTCCAGAGTGGGCTGGGAAGGAGAAAGGGCAAGGAAAACATGTGAGGGGTGGGGAGGACTCGCTGGTTGTTTGGTGAGGTCCCCAGGGGGCTAGACAACACCCTGTTACCCAAGCACTGGTGGCTGGGAGAAGATGAGAAACCTTCTTTGGGTCCACTGCTGTGGCCTAGGCCTCTTGGCCCTCTGGTGGTGACCATGGCCATTGGCCATGGGGCCATGGGGCAGGCCAGGGAGGGGCTCCTCTGCAGCCGTGGCGCCCAGAACCCCTTGGCTGTCTCTGTGGCTGCCCTCTGGCTTTCCTCCTGGGAGAACTCCCCACCCCCAGTGCTCTAACGTACAGCCGCAGAGTTTCTGCATGACTTGGGTTGTTGTCTGGACGCAATTGTAGTAGCTCAGCTACTATACGTGTGTGTGTGTGTGTGTGTGTGTGCGCGCGCGCAGATATCTCATTATTTAAAATCCACACTGTCTGTGGCACAAAAGAATTGGTAGCTAAGGCATTTTTCCATGAATCATTCAAATGAGTATTAGATACATGGGGAATTGGAACCACCATTAGGAAAAAAGTATCCAGACATTTCAGATTTGGGCACGAAAAGGAGGACACCCTAAAAATACCCAGGCTGGCAGACAGCCTCACAGCTGTGTGGTGGCCCGGCTCCTGGCTGCTTGGATCCTGCCATGCTTGGACTCCGTTGGATGGGGCAGGCCCCAGCGAGCCTGGCTGCCCCTTCCGGGGGGCCACCAAGCTCTCATTCCATGGCAGGCGATGCCACACATCTCCTCATGGCACCGCCATGCTGGCATCCTCCCAGAGCTCTGGGGAAACCTCCTCTCCATGCACACTAATGGTCAGAATTGGCTCTAGGGCGACAGGGCTTTGCTTTTGTGAGTCTGGGGAGGGCTGTCTGTCTCTTTCCGTCCCCTGTACCCCCACTTTATTGACTCTCGAAGTTCCTGCCTCTGTCCCACATGAGGAGTGAGGGGCCAAGTCCACCCAGCCAGAATCCAGAGCCTCTGATTTCTGGTATGATGGCCGAACGGGGTCCCAGAGGCCTCTGGTTCAGGGACTGGGTGGCTCGGGGCCTGTGGTCTTCAAGGTCTGCGAGGATATAGGGGTCTTGCACTGCCTTGTTCACAGGGACTGAGGAGCCCAGTGTGGTGGCTTGGGTTTGGCCACACGGTAACATTGATGGTGCCATTCACGTCTCTGCTCAGAGATTTCTGCTTGGAGGAAATGGCCCTTCCTCCTTCCCACGGGGCCCTCTGTGACCCCATTCCTGCTGCTAAAGGGTGGGACAGGCGTTCCTCCCTCTGTGTGAAGCTCCTCATGGCCTCCCTGCTAAGTCACGTGCTGCCTTGGCCCCGCTCAGTCGGGCTTTAGTATCTCCCGGGAGGGGCCGTCTCCCCGGAGCCTCCTGCTCGGGGTGCCGGAGGGGAGGTGCTGGGAGGAGGGAGCGGCAGAAACAGGAGGAGCCGCGGTGGGTAGGGGGGCGGCTTTGCGAGGGACAGTTAGGCACTGGAGCCCAGGCTTTGGGGTGAGGCCTTGACTCTGGTCCACCCTCCCACACAGGCCCTTCCACGTTCCAAACGCCTCACCTGGAAAGTGGGGAGGATGAGGTGAGATAACACACAGAAGGTAGCCAGCTCTGCCTTCAAAAAGGCCTTTCCGCCTACTTGTGTTTCTTTTGTGCCCCACGAATCAGCAGGGTAGGTTCTGGAATGACCTCCGTTTTACCAACGAGGGCTCGAGGCTGGAGGGGGCACCCAGCTGCTAAGTGGCCGGGCAGGGATTTGAACCAGGTCTCTCCAACCTCACAGCCCTCGCCCTCTGCCGTGCGCAGATGCTTAACCCTGGTCCTCAAACTCTCAAGACACCTGAGTGGGTCTCCCGAGGCCATCCTGGGCCCCTACCTGCCTGTCTGTTCCCAGCACCTATCCCTTGCCACCCAGCAGAGCCTCACAGGCAGGGACTCACCGCACCCTTGCGGGGACTCCCCGCACCCTTCCAGGGCCCCTCTCCTGCTAGCAGCTCTGCCTCACGGCGCCAGCAAGACACAAGGCAGGGTCTCACACACAGGAGCGGTCACAGCTGCCGCCCTGCAGGGCATGTCATCGCCTGAGCCCACACTTGAGAAGTGAAAGAACTTGCTGTCAGAGATCCAGGGTTGCCCATGGAGATGGGGGAGCCTCCTTCCCCCGAGGTCTGGAGGAGAATGGACAGCCATCTGGCTAAGTGCGGTCCTTGCTAGTCGTGCCTGGAGGCAGACGGACGAGCTCGCTGCAAGAGCGTCCCGGGTGGAGATGCCTCCTTGGCCATCATCCTCGTGGGGACGAGGCGTCGGGGAAGCAGGCAGGAAGGTGGCACGGACATACAGGAGTGGCAGGAGGTCTGCCAGCTCGCCAGCAGGTTGCTAGAAAGGAGACAGATAGTTTGAGGGGCAGAGGGGGCTGAGATACACGGAAGGTAAACCAATTGTCTGCTTCAAAACCTCGGGTGCTGGAGGGCCCAGTCTCAGCAGGTGGCATTCCCCGGTGTATGTGATCTGATGGCGGCAGCAGCAGGGAGGCCTTTGAGGACTCGCTGGGAATCTAGGAACAACAGCAGGCCCCTTGTCCATGGACCGGCGTGTTTGCTGGAGCGTGGCCTCTTCCCTCTCCCCGGCCCTGCCTGGCACCCCTTGGTGGAGGGAAGCACACTCCGAAGGCTTGGGCGCTGCCACTGCCCAGGATGCTTAGCCAGGAGGAACATGGGAGCCGAGCCAGAGTCTGATGGGAGACCGAGCCTGAAGTATCTGGTGTCATGAGGTCCAGCCTGCCAGAGCCCTGTCTGAGGAGGGCCCTGCTCTTCAAACACGTGCCTTTCTGATCAGACTTCCCGCTTAGTGACTGTAGAGCCCTTGTGGGCAGGTTCCTCCAAAGCTCGGTTCTGCAGACCACCAACACGCAGTCCTCACAGCCCCTTGTAAGGTGCAAGGTCTAAATGAGTTCATATTCCTAACATTCTAGAACAGTACCTGGAACAAAGTAAATGCTGGATAGGAGCTACTATGATCATTAACGTGATCACTTGTACTGGGCAGGGGGTGCAGCATGCGGAGACTGCAAGGCAGGGGAGAGTGTGGTCCCTGTCTTCTGGCATGGGGCTTCCTGGGATTGGCTGGTTCTTCTTTGCCCTCAACCCAGCCTTCCGCACTCAGCACCTGGACCCCTCTGAGAGAGAGGAGAGCAGAAGGCACCAGGCAGCCCTGCCGACTCTGCTTGCCTTGATGCTAGGAAGAGTGGCCTTCCTACCAAGATGTACGCCAACGCCCCGGCCTGAAGCAGTCTGGTATGTGGTTCTGCCCCCCAAGACAGGACCAGGGGCCCCAAAGTGCTGGTTTGATAGTCATCTGAGGACACAGATCCCAGAATGCTAGGTCTACTGAGGCTCTAGGGTCTGCTTCAAGGACGAAACCCTCGTTCCGGTAGGATCCTGGTGGAAGATGGCATGTGTCTGGCCCAGCTCTTGGCTGCTCCGTTCCATGTGTCAAGCTAGTCAAGGAAGTTTCCAGCAAATATGTGCGCAGAATTTGGAAGTGATGGAGCCAGCCAAGGCACCACCCACCACAGGTGCCTTTAGTCCCTTAAAAGTCCACCCCTGGGGTTTCAGACCCCACCCAAGAGGAGATAGATTCCAGGAGCCTCTTGGGTCCCCTGGGAGGTGTTCTCTCTGCTGCCTTCCAGCAGTACAGCCGGCCAGCTTATCGTTCTGGGCCTCGGTTTCCTCGCTGGGGAAATGGCAAAGGTACGATGGCCACGAGCAGTAAACAAGATAATTCGGTGAAACACTAAGCTTAGTGGCTGGCTCATTAAAAATACATATTAAAAAAAAATATGTATTAAATGGCAGCTGTCGCCTTCCTCATTATTGTAACAGTCAGAAACGTGTTGAGAAGACACGTGTTTGACACCCAGAGTCAGCTGTCTTCATTGACCTCGAATGGCATTTCTTAAAATGCGGTTCTCAAGTGGTCTCTGTTAGTCATACTACTAATACATTACTGCTATTGCTAGTACTGGTATTACTAACCGAACTACTCCTGCTACTAATGCCACTAGTGACAGGACTCCTCGCAAACGCTGCCCAGAGCCGAGAGCCAGCATTCAGAGAGCGCACACGAAGTGGCAGACACCGTCTGGTGCTTTGCTTATTAACCCACGGTTCTCCCGGTACTTCTGTCCACCAGCAGGGAAGGGATATGAGAGAATCCGGAAGGGTGCCTTCCGTGACCGAGTCTCCAGCGTCACGCGGGAGGCTGGCACAGGGCAGGAGACAAAGAATGAGCAAAGCCCAGCAGACAGTGGAAGAGGCAGCCCGCTGCCCGACCCCATGTAGGACGGCCCTCAGGCTGTGTGGCCTGCCTGGGTTCGGACCCAGCTCTGCCGCTGATGAATGGGGGGGCCTCGGGCATGTCACTTAGCTTCTGTGCCATGGTCTCTTCTCAACAGGGTTATCGCAGGCTTCGAGTTAATATACCGAGAGCACTTAGAGCCGCTCCTGGCCCACGGAAGCCTCTATCATCCTCACTGCATATTCAGGGGGACTTCAAGGAGCCTGGCAGGGTCAGGGAGTGCAGAACAGCCCAGGATTTTAACTGGGTGTCCAAGGACAGCTGTAGGAAGATGGGGACAGGCCAAGGGACAAGGGGCAACAAAAGTCACAGAAGGACTTTGTTGTTTCAAAGTGTGCATTTCATGACACAGCTGGATCTATGTTTTAAAATCACAAGAATTCGGTAGAGAGAATTTGGTGTTTGCTTTCTTAAGTTCTCAGTGACGGCGGATCTAGGCAAGTCCATCAAGGGGGGGCTGGAGCAGCTCTCCCGGGGAGAGGCACATCCTCAGAGGCGTCTGAGGGTCAAGTCCAGTTCCTGCCCCGCTGCCCCTCTGGCTCTGGGATCTGAGAGAGTCCAGCTTCCTGTCTGAGCCTCAGTTTACCCCTGTGTAAAGTAGAGCCCCTTTGCTTCCGGATTCTGCCTCCGAGGGGCACCCCCCAAGTCCTGGGGGAATACTGCCAGTACAGGAGAGGTATAAAGCGAGGAGAGGCGCCTCTTTGTTCCATTCCAGATGCAGAAGGGGGGACGTCTCCCCTCTGCCGAGCACTTTACATAAATAGGAAGCACCACGGATAGGCTGTGCGCTCAGTGTGAAGAAGCAGGCTCGTTAATCTTTTGCTCAGCTTGCGAAAGTGTTTTCTTATCAAATAATAGAGATGATGGCAGTGGGGGCTTGATGCTACTGACTTAGGGTTCCCTTAAATACCATTTCAAGAAGATTTGCAACATCAAGCTCTTTTCTCTCTTTTCCTCTCCCCCTTTCTGTGCATTAAATTCCCATCTGCTTACCCGAAGTGGAAGTCCAAGAAATCAGGAGAGTGATTGGGTGAATTAGTACTTGTTTCCCCACGTCCCCAAGACTGGAGCCTCCAGTAACCTCTGAAGGGGCTTGTTTACAGCCTGCCATGCCTGGTCCTTCCCCATCATTTTATCCGCTGCTGCTTTCCTCCAGAGCACCTTCCTGGGCCTGGGGACGCCTGGCTGCTGCGTATGTCTGCTTACTCGTCCACCCCCTCCTCCCCACCCTCCAGAATGTGAGCTCCATAGACTGTGGATGGGCTTTGTTCTGACTGCGTGCCCAGCACAGACAACAGTCCCTGGCGCACAGTAGGCCATTAACGAGTTTGTTCAGTTAACGAAGCAGGATGTAGAGCCTGCAGGTTGGACTCGTGTCAGAAAGACTGCGGCGTGGGGTCTCTGTTCTGCCGGTTCTGAGCCGGGCGACTTGGGGCAGCTCGTTTCATTGCTCTGGCCTCCGCTTCTCGGCTTTCACTGGAAAACGGCTGGATCTCCTTCCAGAGGCTCTTGTGGCAGTCACGGGAGGTCACACGTTTAAAGGCACAGAGTCAGCTCTTCAGACGCGCTAGCCCCTGTTATCTGTGTAATTACTGTTTCCATTAACCTTAGGGAAGGCTTAAACAACTGAACCACGTTGAATGCATAAATAACCCAGAAACAATGGGGAATTTTTAAAAATCATGTCTACTCAGAACGCATGTTCTCTCAGGGTCCCTGGGTGGCTCACTCAGTTAGGCAGCCGACTCTTGGTTTCGGCTCAGGCCATGATCTCGGGGTCATGAGATCGAGTCCTGCATCAGGCTGCACACCCAGTGGGGCATCTGCTGGACATTCTCTCTCTTCCCCTCCCCCCTCCCCCCTCTCTAAACTAGATAAATCTTTAAAAAAAAAAAAAAAAAAAGCACGTTTCTTCTCTCATATGCACGCCCTCAGTCCCTGCCCTTAATTCCTTCAAGTCAGCCAGGCAGAATCCAGAAGCCAGGCAACTCAGAGAGAAGATGAGGTAGACCAGATGTCACAAAGGCTAAGTGAGGACAGCTTTGCACAGAGATGTGTGCAAACTTTAGATTTACCAAAACCTACCACCCAAGGATTGAAAATAACTTTAAAAACTGGAGGGGGGGGCGCCTGGGTGGCTCAGTGGGTTAAGCCTCTGCCTGCAGCTCAGGTCACGGTCTCAGGGTCCTGGGATCGAGCCCCACATCTGGCTCTCGGGATCCTGCTTCCCCCACTCCCTCTCTGCCTGCCTCTCTGACTACTTATGGTCTTTCCCCCTCTCTCTGTCAAATAAATAAAATCTTAAAAAAAAAAAAAACAAACCCTAGATTTTATCCACCCCCATTGGTTCAAAGACCAAGCGGGCTCAGCGTCAGACCCTCTCCAGAGTTACTGAGGTACCCTGGCCCCTTGCTTGCTGGTTGGGTCCAGTGCCCCCACGAGATGAGCTGTGGTTACCAGGTGTCAGCTGGGGAGTGAGATGATCTGATGTATCTCACTCGGGCTGGGAACATGTAGTCGAAGCTTCACAGTCTATAAAGCACTTAACATGCAGCACCCTCTGATAGATTTTCAGGAGAGCTCCCAGAGAAGGCTGTTACTGTTCCCATTTACAGAGGAGCAGACCGAGGCCTGGAGAGGGTCAGAGAGACAGCCAAGGTCACAGCTAGGAACAGGCAGATCAGGCTCAGGCAGGGAGGCCTGATTACTATAGCAGCATCATCGGGGCTGCCGTGCCCCTCCCGCCTCCCAGGAGAGAAGAGGCAGGATCCCGAGAGCCGGGTCTCTAGTGGACACTGCCTCTATGCAGCGTGACTTAGGTGGCCCGCTCTCAGCCACTTGGGGCCTCTTCCTCGGCAGACGGGACTTCGCTGGCTCAGGGTAGCCAGCCTGACGGTGGGCGTCTGTCCAGCATCTGACAAGGAATGAGCCAGGGATTGGGGGCAGACAAAGGAAGTGGTAGTGCCAGATAATGGGGGATGGAGACCGGGCAGGATCCTAGCCCCCAGGGGCTGCCTGTTGCATCTCACTTCCTGCCCCATTGTTGGGGCCACAGGTCCTTGCAGAAAAAAGGCTGGGCACCTGGGCCTGGGGGCTTCCTTCACTGGCAGTGTTTTTGCAACACCACAGCCACAGTCCACTTTGTCTACAATATTGCCAGGATCCCGGAGAGCCTTGGTGTGCTGGAAGTCCCTGCTCTGCAGGGAACAGACTTTGTTTTCTTAAAGGTGGCTTCCAGGGCTGAGCTGCTGATGTCCCAGGCACTAAGGGGACAGGAGAGCAGCTCAGATGATGTCTGCTGGAAGGCCGGGCTGCTCTCTGGCCCACTCCTATGTGCCTGCCACACAGCTCTACAGAGCCCCTCCTCCCACAGGACCAACCACCTGAGACAGGACAGCCACCTGGCACTTGCCCCCACTTGGCTGCTGTTGTATTGGATATTTGGGGAGGGGGGCAGTGTCTTCAGAACTCTAGAGAATATCCCTGAGGCTCCAGGGCCCAGCCCAGCCTCCTGTTCCCTGCTGACTTCAGGGCTGATGAGGCCACAGGTGCAGAAGCTGGAGTTTGGGGAGCCTAGGTGAGCCATGGGGGCCCGCCTTTCGTCTGCCCTGCCTGCTTTTCCCGGGGTCAGCCAACTCCTGGGCTCAGAACATTTTGTGTGTGGTAATTTGGTGTTGCAAAGGACCCCAGAATCTTTGTCTGTTTGTTTGTTTTACCTTTTAAAGCTTACAGATTGCCAGTGGCTAGCTATGTGACCTTTGATCTGTGTCCCAACCCCTCAAAGCCTCAGTCTCCATCTCCACATTTGTAAAATACACACTTATAATTGTACCTCCCCTGCGGGGTGGTTATATTAGAAATAGAGTCATGTGGGGCACCTGGGTGGCTCAGTGGGTTAAGGCCTCTGCCTTCACCTTAGGTCATGATCCCAGGGTCCTGGGATTGAGCCCCGCATTGGGCTCTCTGCTCAATAGGGAGCCTGCTTCCCTTCCTCTCTCTGCCTGCCTCTCTGCCTACTTGTGATCTGTCAAATAAATAAATTTTTAAAATCTTAAAAAAAAAAAAAAAGAAATAGAGTCATGTGAGCAGAATCTCCTCTGCCTGTTCTGCACATTGTAGGTCCTCAACAAATCATAGCCTGCGGTTTACTGCCCAGAAGCCAGTGCCAGAGTCTTTTTCCAAGTTGCAGTTGGGATATGGGTACAGAAAGCAAGGTCAGTCCTGGGAGCCAGCACCATCTTCTCCTAGTCCTCTGGGTGCACTGCTGTTTATGACGTGGGTCAGAACCCCTCATTGCCACTCAGGAATTAACCCCTTGGCCTCAAGAACCAGGTCCCTACTTCCTCTTAGAAGTTTCTAGCTGATAGTTTCTACCTGACCACATGAATGGGTCATCTTTTTTTTTGCCTTAGACTGTGGAGGAGGGGGGGCAACTTTTGTGTGATTATACTCAGCTGAATCCATCCAGAGACCCTACATGAAAGCCCTTTCCCCCTCCGTGCCCTGGGTGTCTGAGAGATAAAGACTCAGAAGAGCTAAGCCACAGTGTCCTCCAAAGGTTGGCCCAATGGCTGGTAGCAGGGTCCCCAACTGTGGGTGTGAACAGGTTGGAAGCCCTTGCGGGTCTTGCTTCCATTCGGTGAAAGAGTCTATGGTCTCTTGTCAGCCGTCCTGGATGCAGAGCAGAGCCATGGAGAAGGTGGGTCTCTCACAGGTGAGGTGTGGCGGGCTGGCCAAGGCAGCCGCACTCCAGGATTGTGGAGAGAGGCCTGCTTTCATACGCTGCCCGCCAGGGGCCTGGGCAGCAGCTGCCGCCCACCAGAGTCCCAGGCCCCAAAGCTCCAGGCTCCCTGAAGCCGGCAGAGCCCTCCCTGCGAGGCCACAGAGGGCAGTGAGCTAATGGCCGGTGTGCAGGCTCGCCCACTGAGATGCCGCCCTGGACTCAAGAGCCAGTTAGGGAAGACCGATGGCTCTGTCCCCTCCTCCGGGGCACAGCAACACGCTGACACATGCAGAAGCACATCTCCTGCTTCCCTCCCCGAGAATCCTCTCCCAATGTCCTCCCTGGGTCCCAGGCCAACTCCCACCCCCCACTCTGAAACCCCAGAAGGCGCCCTGGCTGTGGAGCCCCGCCCCAGGACACTGCTCTGGGGTCGAAAACTCTCCTGTGAAATGGTTCTTTTTATTTTTATTTTTTTAAGGATTTTATTTATTTATTTATTTTAGAGAGAAAGCAAGCACAGCAGGGGGAGAAGCAGGCTTCCTGCTGAGCAGGGAGCCCAATGTGGGCCTCGATCCCTGACCCTGGGATCATGACCTGAGCTGAAGGCAGATGCTTGATGACTGAGCCACCCAGGCACCCCGGTTGTCTTTTTATCTGGGAAGTATTTTCTTCACTGAAGGCAGCCATTTTCCAATACCCAAGCCAACTCAAGCCTCCAAGAATGAAAGATGAAGTTGGTCCCCATTTTCCGAGCTCATTTGCCTGTAGAGTTAGGCCTGATGCCCTTGTTCATAGCACACGGAGCCCCGCAGAGAGTTCTGGAAGGAGAGCAGAGCCCTGAAAACACGGTCGCAGCCGGAGGGCTTTGCTGCCAGGAGGGAGGAACATGCCACACAGTTACAGATTTGGAGACTGAGCTACTAGCGGCCCCTGTACGGACCTGAGGGAACACCAGTGAGCAAAAGGCGCTGCCTTTGGGGGGATTGTAGTCGGAAGAGAAAGCAGCTAAGCTAACACTCAGGTGAACCGATGACGATGACAGGGTGAGCCCCACAGGGCTGGGGGGCAGAGTGGAGAGCTGCTTCAGGTTGGGCAGGAGGGGGCAGCGGGAGGCCGCCATGGGCTTCACCCAGGAGCTAGGGTTGCCAGATATTTTGGGTTGTCTGAGAGAGTTTGCTCTCCAGTGTGACTGGCAATAGCACTCCACTTTCCTCTTGGAAGTGGGCCAGTTTGGGTGACAAAAGCTATGGCTCTTGTGCCTAAAACTCCCCATTGCTAAGATGAGGGAGATGGGGAAGGGTCCAGAACATGGACGACCAGAGCCGATTTCCTAAGCTAAGCGACACCGGAATGCTCTGTGTGGGAACCCGGGGACTGGGATCTACAGCCCGGGACCTCATCCCAGCTCTGCCACCTACCAAAGTGCATGTTCTGGGGCAAGGTGGTCTACCTCGCTGGCCTTCAGTTTCAGTGTGTGAAATGGGGGTAATTCTAGTAGCTGTTTCGTAACATTTCTAGGAGTGTTAAGTGAGTCAATAGGTGTGAGGGGCTTAAAACAGTGCCCGGTACTTTGCATGCTATAGAAATCTTAGTTGTTAGTGTTTCTCTATTATTCCCCACATGCCTTGGGAGCCAAGCCAGGATGCCACAGTTGTGATTGACTTCCCATCCCACTGCCCACTTGTAGGCTCCCGGGCATCCTGACTGGCAGTCCCTGGGAAGAGGCAGAGAAATGGCTGACAGCTAATCATGACTTGAGTATAGTCTAAATTTGTATCCAACTGTATATCTGGACAAATAGAGGTTTTTTTAGGTCTCTGATCTCTAACAGATGAGTTTTAATAAGAAAAGAGTATTTCCCCCACAGCAAGCCCTGAGCTCTGTCTGACGGCAGTCCTCTGACCACACGTGGAGACCCTGCCACGGGTCAGCTCCAGGTGCTGGGGCATCATGGCTGCTGGAGAAGACAGGCCTGGGGTCAGAGAAGGTACTTACCCGGCTCTGACTCTAAGCCCTGCCAAACCATTCTGGTTTACCAAGCAATCCTCGAAAATTAATTAGTCCAGGATGTGAACCGGACTAGAATTGCTTCCTTTGTGCTGGGAGCTGCATCTGACTTCAGAGGGACACAGTGGGGTTTTTCATCATGGATGGTTCACCTTGGTGTTTTAGGTCACGTGGCTCTCAGAAATCTTGGACAACCGATGGGAAAGCCCTCAGAGCCGTCATGGTAGAGCTGACCTTGACCTTCCCAGAGGAGTCTTTGCCTGCAGAGTCGTCATTCGACTGGGCAAAGCTGGACCTCTTTGCTAGTTCCTGAAGTTGCCACTCTCTGGCCCCTACCCAGACAGCATGGGGGGAGCGGCATGGGAGCAGGGCCTAGGAGAAGGGGGATGCAGCAGGAAGATGGCCCCAGAAAAACCCTGTTGTTGGCAGCGGCTCCATCCGAAGACGGGGCGGAGTCAGGGGGAGAATGTAGGGCTGAGGGTGTGAGACCGTCTGGCTGGCCACTGTGAGGTTCCTCTCCTGAACTAAGTATGCTCACAGGTGGGATGGGCTGAGCTTCCCGGGGAATGAGACAATTTCATTAGGGAGCAAGCCAAAGGAGGTACAGACCTCCCCAAACCCTATTCGTCCCCAGAGCCAGGCCCACGCCCAGAGCCCTTTGCGCTCCCTGCCAAGGCTGGAAAAGAAGAAACCACGGGCTGGTTTTCCCAGGGCTGAGCTTAGGCCAGGTCTCTAGGCCCTGCCCAGCTGGTAGGCATGTCCGGGGCCTGCCTGCAGCTCATACCCGGCTCCTCGTGGGTGGGCACAGAGGGGACAGGCCTGCTGGGGGAAGACAGGGGCACAGGCCTTCCCACGCCTCAGGCTTGGGGCACACAGCCTCCGGTTACAAGCCTGTGCCCCTCTGCCAACCTGCCTCTCTCCCCGAGGCCGCTGCCCACCTCTAGAAGAACAGAGCCTGCTTTGAGCTGGAAATTAAAGTCGTTTCCTGTTTCATGTTGTTAAGACACTGCTTATAGGGCTGTAATCCCAATAAATCATATGCTTGCTGAGTGGGGCTGGGTTTTTTTTTTTTCCTCCCCAGGCTGCAGGGACCTCTTAAAAACCAAGGCCTTAAAGAAGCTTATTCTCTTTCATTTTTTTTTTTTTTTAAAGGGGAAAAAAGTGGTTTTTGCAGGCCTGTCCTGTCAGAGGGCCTTAGGAGACCCTTGGCTTGATAAGCTCAGGTTCAAGTATATGATTAACTTAGAGACACAAGGAGAAACTGAGTCATGTGGCACGTGGGGCTGGTCTCTGTGGTGCTGCTGAACTGGCTCTGTGACCTTGGGCGAAGCACTTGGCCCCAGGAGGTTGCCATTTCCTCCCCTAGCAAAGAGGCCATGCTCACTCCTTCACGTGGAAGCCTCATCTCCCGACTGTCCCTCGTGGTGGTAGCCGCTGTCTTTCGCACACAGACACGTGTGGCCAGTCAGTGGCCTTTTTAAGGGACGTGGTTTGTCACAGAGGCGGCTCCACCTGATGTGCTGGTGTGCATGAGGGTGACGGTTTCAGCAGCATTGGGGCAGGAGGGGGCATAGGCCCCTAACTGGCATTCCGTGCCCACCCACCCTGCCCCCGCCCCACGTCACGTGTCGCTGAGTCTGTACCTTGCTGTGTCCCTTCCCCAAGTGCGATCCTAGACCGCCAAGGCTGGGAGGCTGCACTGCCAGAAACGGCTTCCAGATCCCACCCCTCACAGTGGTTGCATCTGTTTTGTCTGTCTTATGACTTGGGATGGAGTGGGTGATGGGCAGTTCGCTGGCAGGCTTTTGCAATCTTTACGTGTTTATACTTGCTGGAGGACCCGGGACGGGGGAGTCGACCCCACTTGAAGAGCTAGAGTTGAGGCATTTGATAGGATCAGATTCCTGTAGCCTATTTTGCTGTTATGTGTTTTCTCTATCAACCGACACTAACATAGTAATAATAGTTCGCCTTTATTGAGAACTTGCCGTGTGCCAAATGCTGGGCTAAGCTCTTCCATACATACTTCTCGTGAGGTCGTCCTGTTATTTATACCGATTTGGCTGATGGGACGACTGAGGCTGAGGAGGCACACGATCACAGGTGAATTTATTGCTAGGTATGCTGGATCCCAACCCAGAAGGCTCGCACCTGAGCCCACAGCCTGGATCACCGCAGAGTACACCGCAGAGTACATTGTCACGTGGAGTCAACGGAATACCAGCAAAAGAGGTTCTCGCCATGGAAATACCTAGAAGCCGCTTCTTTAAGAGAAAAACAGGCCCAAAGAGTGTATGATCTGCCCCAAGCTGTAGAGCCCTTTCGCCTGCTTTCAGGAACCCGGGGCTTCCTTGCAGTGAGGGTGCTGTGGGGAAGTGGGGTAGGAGCCTCAGTTCGCTGGACTGAGAAGGCGCATGCAAGTCATAGAGTATTCTAGAACTGGCCAGGCCATGTTCCGCCAGAGGCAGAACCCGAGCCATGCGCTCTGCCCAAATATAGCCTTGTCTTGAGGTGGTGATTCTCAAAGTGTGTTCTGGGGACCCCTGGGGTCCTGAAGACTTTCAGGAATCTACAGGGTCAAAATTATTTTCATGAGAATAAAGTGCTATTTGCCTTCTCCCTCTCCTCTTCTCACATGTGTCCGGGGAGCTTCTCCAGAGGCTCTGTTACAAGTGATGACAATATCAACGAAAGCTGATACTGGGATATTGTTGGGAGATGCGAACTGGCACATTCACGTTCGAATATTTTCTAGTTTTTTTTTTTTTTTTTAAGATTTTATTTATTTGAGAGAGCACCCAGGGAAGTGGCAGAAGCAGAAGAAGGAGGAGCTCCCCGATGAGCAGGGTTGAGCCCAACTCAGGTCTCTGTCCCAGGACCCAGGGACCATGAGCTGAGCTGAAGGCACACGGTTAACCGAATGAGCCACCCAGGCACCCCTAACATGTTCTATCTGGATTCTGATTCAATAATAGCTGTAGAATAACACACTTAAACAAAATCTCTTTGGCAGCCTCAATAATTTGTAAGAGTACGAAGGGGATCCTGAGACCAGAACACTCCAGAACCGCTATTCAGAGATATTGGACCCAGCAAGAGGTGTCTTGGTGACAGAGGGGCCAACCACAGGGGGTACCTTCAGCCGTGCCTCTTCCCCCTCTGGCACAGCGGACACCTGCCCTGGCAACAAAAGGCTTGTGGCCAACCTCAGCCTAGAGAAATGGCAAGAAGAGAGAAACCGACTTTTTCATTGGGAGGGGACAAAGCAGGAGACCCTGGGGACAATGCAGATGCCAATATTCCCAGCCTTGCCCCTCTGGGGCCCTCTCACCCTGCGGGTAGGATGTAGCCACAGCTGGCCCAGATGGGAGTTTTTATGGGGATTTTCCAGAATGTCCAGGAATACAGGCCAGCTTCTCAGCATGTCCAGTGGGCAAGATGAAATTACCAGAAAGGAAGTAGTAGCCTGGAACCCACAGGCCAAGGGAAGGATGTTACTGAGAAAGTCTATGAATTGCTTGTCATTTTATCTTCCCATGGACCACAGGGGACTGGGTAGGCCAGGGGGAAAGGCCTGCAGATGTCAGTGTGGGGGCTGGCCCTGACAGGAGGACACCAGCCGCTACCCCAGAGGCAGAGGGACCCTCTTAACCCTGGAGGATTTCTGGATGTTGAGAATATCTAGTCAGCGTTCAATTCAGGAAACAGAAGCCACTCTAGGTCTTTTAAGCAGGAAGCGATTTAATGCAGGGAGTCAGATGCCAACAGAATCATTGGAAGAGCTCAAGGAGCAGGTTCAAGGCCCAGCCTCCGAGGAGGATACAAGACTCCTCCAGCCAGGGCCGCTCCCTCTGAGATAGCCCCTAGAAATGCAATTCCAGACTAAAGCCTAAAGAAGTCTTTGTCTTTGCTTTCTGAAGCACACAGCCTCTGAAGCACTCAGCCAGGTGGAAAATGGACACTGGAAGGGTCTGTAAGAAAAGAAGAACTAGACCTCATGTCTCATGAAACTGGCAAAGGGGGCACAAACATGGGCTCGGCCTCTCACCTGTTCACCAGACCTCATGTGGCTGGATCTTAATGGCGAAACCTGATTTGCCGCCAGAACCCCAGCTTCAAAGGAGTCTGGGAAATGTAGTTTTCAATGGTTTATGTCTCCAACAAAGATGGGATAATGGAAGCTGAACGAGCCAATCCACAGTACTTGCCCACAAAGGTTACCAACGCCGTATTTTTTCATGTACTGAACTCTCAGAGGCCCCGAGCGTGATGAATCACAACAGCATCTGATTAGACTTGGTGATTCCCCAAGTTCCCTCTTGGATTTCCCCGAGTGCAGCTGGGAGATGCTGCTTAGAGCTTCAGTGTCCATACTTGGCACTTGGTCTTGGCTGTCGGCCACAACAGGGAAGAGTGGCTGGCAAATCCATGAACTAGCTTTTCATTTACACTTCAGTCCCAATGCTGGTGGTTTAGATAAAGCCTTCCCCTTGGATCAGAAGGACTGATATATATATAGAAATGTGTGTCTGAGCTTGCCTTCTAGCATTGCAATGTCAGAATGGAAAATCCAAGACTATTTGGGGAGAATTCAAATGGGTATTTATAATCAAAGTTCTATAAACAGGAGGAGTTCACAAATGGCTCGTGAACTTCCTATATTCTATACGCTCCCCCCATGGATTCCTGGCTTCCCCACTTTAGCAAGTCAGCACTATGCCCTTGAAAATTATATGCCATTCTTTTCTGGGCAGAACCAGGAGCTGGTCCAGAGGTGAAAGCTTAGATACACCATAACAAGTTCATGACGCTCAGGGAACTTGAGAACCACGGGTGTGTGGTGGTCTGGTATGTCCTGGTGAAGGATCCAGGATTGGAGAAGGGTCGGGTGAGGTCCAGGGCACTAGACCTCAGGTCTCTTGAAAGCCAAGAGCAGCTGGGCTTCCCCCACTCGTGACTATTCATCACTCCTAGTGGTATACGCAGACCCGGATAGGTTTTCTGAAACGATAGGCCCAGAACATCAAAATAACTTCCAAATGAACCACCTTCAAGATCACATCTGCTTATTTTGCTTAAAAATAAATAAAAAGCATCTTTTCCCTCAAGGAGAGAAGCCCTTAAAAGTTCTGACGATTTCCTGAGTGTTTGGAAATCTGAGACCAGTGGTCTGAGGGTCTCTTGTGGATTCCTGTTGACTGACTTAGTGGCTGAGGAAAGAGAATAGAGATCCTTTTCCTGGTCACAGCACCTCTCTGTGAGTCTAGGGGCAAGATGGCGGGTGACAGCAGACATCTAATGCTCCCGGAGCCCAGGGCATCCCAGGGAGTGGGGTGTGGAGGAGTGGCAGGCATCAGGAGGGCGGGGAGCACACACAGGAATTGGAGGCAGACTCAGGCTGTCCTTGAAGAGAACAGCCACAAGGGGCAGGGTGCCAGGGCTGCCTCATCCTTGTGACCAGGCAAGGAAAGTTCTGGGCAGAGCAGGCTGGTTGTCCATTGAGTCATTTGGCCGTCAGGGCTGCCCACAGCACTGAGATGGGTTGGACTGTGAGATGGTCTCCCAAGATGGTCTTCACCATGGGAGACTTGGCCAGAACGGATAGAGGACAGGAAGAAAGCCCCTCTGGACAGGGAGCGGACCCTGCCTCCCCAGCAATAATCCAGATCCGGCAGGATGGGGACGGGAGGGCTAGGCAGGGAGAGGGCTAGCCCTGAGCAGCTGTGCCCGCTGTATTGCTCAGTGCTAGGGGGCACTTGGCGCCCCCTGGTGACACATGGACAACCTCATGAGTGGTGCCCCCTGGAGTTGGCAATTCAGAGGCCTTCCCTAGCAGAAATTTCTCCCTGCTTCCACCTCCCACCCCATGTCACTGTGGCCCTGAGTTTTTAGTGTTATGCTCTCCTGGGACAGGGAGTGGCATGCTGAGGCACAGGAAGGGACGTAAGGCCCACCTCAGCCCAGGTGCAGGCGGAGGAAGGTGGGGGGTGACCGTTAACTATGCCCCATACGTCAGAACACACAGCTTCACGACAGCCCATCTCACAGATGCCAGGAGCAGGCTCAGGCTGTGTTGGTCTGTGGTGATGGGGCACAGCTGCTTGGGGCAAAGCTGGGGTGGGATCCAGCGTCTGTGGGTCTCTTCCCTCCGCACGCCCCCCACTACCCAGGAGGCAGTCTCCCCTGCAGAGGGAGACCCCTGTCTGAATTCAGGAGTCCCCCATTTGACAGGCTGGCAAACTGTTCCTTTCATGGGTCACCTAAGGCCCTTAGGTTCTGCTTGTGGCCCGTGATGGGAATTTCTCCTGACCCATGACAGTGTCTATGGAAGGGGACAAATTGGGATCTCTGTGTGGGCAAGGAGCAAGCCCCCCACACCTCACTGCCTGAAGCTTAGGGGTGAGCAGCCGCTGTAGCTATGCTCAGAGCATGCATGCTGGAGGGCGCCCCCTACCTGCCTGACCCTCTCTCTCTTCTGCCTCACAGGCCCTTCATGCTGCTGCCGCCCCTGATGGAGTGGATGCGTGTGGCCATCACCTACGCAGAACACCGCCGCAGCCTCACCGTGGACAGTGGCGACATCCGGCAGGCCGCCCGACTGCTGCTGCCCGGCCTGGACTGTGAACCCCGGCAACTCAAGTACGGAACGGGGGAGGAGTGAGGCTGGAGGGCCCCGGGCTCCACGCCCAGCCCCCTGCACAGCCCCCTGTCTGGGAGTTGGGGAGGGGACCCTGTGGGTGCCATGCCTCTTAGACTGATCATTCCAGACCTTGGCTGCTTTCTGGGTGCATCTTCTGCAGCCACAGGTGACAGAGCAGACACGCATTTGGATATGGGCAGGAGAGCCTGCACAGTCTGGCTCTGTGGGATATTTAGGGGGTAATCAGCAAAGGCAGGTCTTCTCCTCTGTTCCTATATCTGATACTACTTTTTCTGAGCTCCTCCTTGGTGTAGGCACTGGGCTGAGCCCTTCCTTTGTACACGTGTCATCTTGATCCTTATGACAAATTTACAGAAAGAGGGGCTGTAATGCATACGTTACAAATGGAGAAACCAAGGATCAGGGAGGAATAATAATTCACCCACAGACACTCAGCTAGAAAATTGTCTGAATTTGAACCCAGGGCTACATGGCCCCGAGCCTAGACTCTTAACTTTCTTCCCAGCATGACTGTCTTATATTGGACTGGTCTCCAAAAGTTAGTCTGGAGAATGTTCTGCTGGTTATCCTTGTCGTATGAGAGACTTGCTGCTTTCTTTCTTTTTTGTCTTTCTGTCTTTCTTTTTTGTCTTTCTGTCTTTCTTTTTTGTCTTTCTTTTTTTTCTTTTTTAGCCTTTGCCCCAACCCCAGTTATAGCCTCCTCACTCTCTATGGCAAATTCCCAAATGTTATTCTGGGACATAAACTTTCCATACTTTGGCCCAGCTAAGGCTCCAGGCTGAAGCCCCCCCCCCCCCCGTGAAGCCCCTCCGTGCCATCTCGTAGACACAGTTTTTAATCTGTGACTCTCATTGGTAGGATGGCTGGATGGTAGTGCGATGGTCATGGGGTTCTGGGCCTTTCTCCAGCATCTGTTTGGTAATTCTGGGTCTCCTCGGGAAGCCTGGAGGAGAAGATGTAAGCCAGGGACTGGAACCTACTGTGGGCATCCTATAGTCCAAGGGCAGCCTTCGCCCTGCAAAAGGCCTACAGGCGAGCACTGTGGCCCAGGCTGGAGCTGCGTCTGGCTCAGGCAGAGTCCCTGGTGGGTTCTTTCTGAGGGGACTTCGCTTCCTGACAGTGGACAGCTCCGAGAAGCTCAGAACTCTTCTTTAACTTGTTTGCAGAAGAGCAGAAGTCTGTGCTCCTCATGTCACTGAGCATGACAAGGCCAGTCGCTGCCAATCAAATGTTATTCCCAGTCATCCCGTCCCTCATCAGCTTCACCTCCTTGAGAGGTGAAGCCCTCGCCCCGGGCGTTCACACACAGTCCTGATCACGCATCTCGGGGTCCCGTCTGTGCAGACCCGAGTGCTGTTTCAGCTCCTTCCGGAGGCTGGACGCCCGAGCGGCCACGGAGAAGTTCAACCAGGACCTGGGCTTCCGCATGCTCAACTGCGGCAGGACGGACCTCATCAACCAGGCCATCGATGCCCTGGGCCCGGATGGGGTGAACACTATGGACGACCAGGTGCGTGCAGAGAGCTCTGCTAGCCAGGCGCAGGGGACATAGGAGGGGACTCACCGTGGCAAGTGGCAGTGGCACAGTCCTACTGTTCCAAACCTGAGAGCTGTTCTGCTCGGTGCTCCTGAGAAGTGGGCAGCCTCCCAGTTGGCGCCCTGCCTGGGGCTGGTGGGCCGTCAGCTGGAAGACCTTCCTAGCACCGCCAGGGAAACCTGTCTAGGAGCTTCTGCTTCCCCCGGCTGGAAGGCCACGCGCTGGCCCAGATGGTGCAGGGCTGGACAGAAGCCTGGAGGACTGGCTGTGAGAACTGGTCACTGGGGCATGTGCCCTGGGCGCCTCGTTGGCTGCTCCGCACCAGGCCCACAGACCCTGCTGCCTCCATGGAGTTAGCGTTCTAGTCGGGGAAACACGTGCTAAGAAATACAAATGTAACATACCGAGTGTGTTGGTGAGAAGCGTTAGAGAGTAAAATGAAGCCAGAAGAGGAAGCGTTGGAAGTGATTCACAATTTGAGATAGAACTTGGGGGTCTTGTTTGCTGTTTACTGTGTTGGCCATGAGGCGGGCCATTTGTAGGGTGCGGCTATGTTCCAGGCACCGTTCAAAGTGCTTTGCCCAGATGCACTCATTCAGTCTGGACGGTGGCCTGAGGAAGTCGTAGTGTTATCATCCCCATCTTATAGATGAGGAAAACTGAGGTCCGGAGAAGTTGCTTTACGTGCGGTCACACAGCCAGGGTGGAGCAGAGCCGGGGTCAGAAGCAGTCTGACTCCAAGCTCTTCGCCCCTATGGACTGTCCAGCTGGTTTGTCTGATGCCACTTTGTGCATCCTCACTGCAGAGATGATGGCACTGTGGTCTGGAAGGCCACACAGACATGGGGGGGGGGCTCCGTGACAGCAGAGGGCTTGGGTGGAATGCTGTCCCGTGAGGTGCCAGTGCGGGACGGGGTGTGCTAACGTGCCAGGTCAGCCACGAGACCAGGGTGGACCTGGACAGGTGACCATCAGGCAGGATGGCTGGAGCCCAGCGCCTCCGGGACTGGGAGGGCAGGGCTGAAGCAGAGAGCGGTGGGGCAGCGCCCCAGGGAGAAGGTGACTGGGAGCAGGAGCACAGAGGTGGGATGGTCAGGCCATATGCTGGGCTGGGGGGCCGAGGCAGGGCAGCAGGGAGGCCACAGGCTGGGCGCTTCTGTCAGAGCAGTTTCCCCGGGCCTTGCGGGGGCTTTCATCCTGGGGGATCTGCTCCTCGCTCAGGTCGCCGGGGTGAGGCCCCGGGCCATCTGCCCTGTCATAGCCGTGGCGTCATGGACAAGTTGCCCCTCACCTCCGTGAGGGTCACTTTTTTGCCTCCACCCACGGGGGACCGCAGCCCCAGCCCTGTAGGGATCAGGGACACTTCTGCATCTGGCACGTAATAAAGGCTCAGTGAGCATTTGTTCTGGGTCTTGCATCCATGCGAGGACAGCGATGGTTATCCGTGAGCTCTGGCCGTCGGCCCTGCTAGCTTTACCCTCCCCACGGACCTGGAGGGGGATGGGGCTGCCACAGAAAGGTCGTTTCCCCTCCCGGGACTCGTAGCCGATGCGAATGCTGGACCGCGTGCAGATGCGTGGAGAGCCGCGTCAGGCAAGTGCGGAGGGGGCTGACAGCAAGCCAGAGCCCCCTCCGGCCACTGGGCTCTTCTCGGAATGCTCGATCCTGTTTGTGCCCTCGGCCTTGGTGTTTATGGGATGATCTGTGGGTAAACAGCTCTCTCACCCGTGATTAATGTCAGGCCATTTCTTTATCTCTCGGCACTAGGCAAGGATTTATGAGGTAAGGAGATCTTGTCTACACACAAATAACCTAATAAATAACATCGCAGGCTCCAGACGCGCGCTCGCCAGGATCCAGCTGTGGAATAACACTTTCCACCGCTGCCTGTGCTATGACTGGCCCCGGAGACAGACTCCCAGCCAGGAGGCAGCCCGGCGAGCTGTGCTTCGAAACGCAGGGAGGGGCTGGGCCTCGGCCTTCGGAAAAGCTCATCCTGGCTCCGTGGCACGAGAGAGCAGACTGAGACCCCGGCCTCCGAGGGGCAGCTTCACAGCTCAGGCGGATCCGGGTCCCATGTGAGGTCCTCCTCCTCCTCGTGTGACCTGGCCTCGGTTCTTTCTGCTCCTCGTCTGTAAAATGGGGATAACAATAGAGCCTCCCTCATAGGGGTGTTATGGTGACTCGAGGAGATGTTGGCCATAAACCACTTGATGGGGTGACCGAGGTGCCCAGGGCCAGGTGTGGGTGAGGAGAGCGCCGGGTGACACCGTGGCAGTGACGGGCTCACTGCGTTCTTGTGATTTCTTAGCTCCTGAGGTTGACTTCCTCTGGACAAAGCACTTCACACATAGTCACTCATCTTTTTTACAACAAGCCTATGAGCTGGATACTGTTGTTCTCATTTTCAAGAAGAAACAGGGAGAGACGAGTGACCTGGACACAGTTTACAGCTCCCCTTGGCAGAGGGGGCCTCGTCTGGCCAAGTCTGGCTCCAGTGCCCCTGCTCTCCACCCCTCTGGGGACCCGCCACACTTGTGGAAATGGCCCCTGCTTGCGCCTCATGGACTGTGTGTCCCTTGGTCCCAGAAGGGGCAGGAGGGTGAGCTCAGGATGGGCAGCTGGGTCTGGCAGGAGCCCGGACTGTGGTTTCTGGGACCGAGGCCCGTGGATGACGTGGCACCGTGTCTGTTCCCGGAGGGTTTAGCGTTGATCTTTGATTCCTGTAGGGCCTGACGCCGCTGATGTATGCCTGCGCAGCCGGGGACGAAGCGATGGTCCAGATGCTGATTGATGCGGGTGCCAACCTGGACATCCAGGTGAGCAGCGCCGCGGGGCACCCAGCCCAGCAAGGGAGCAACCCACAGTCTCCAGCAGCTGCGCCGGGGCAGTGTCTGGGAGGAACGGGAACGCAGATGCTCAGGGCACTTCTGCTTTCACCTGGGCTTCCCATCCGAGAGCGGGGAGCAGAGCAGAGCAGAGAGAATGGGTTCGGTTCTGTTTCCGGGACAGGCTCATCCCTGCCGTGTCCCTACCCAGGAAGGGTGGCGCTCACCGATCATCCTGCCAAGTCTTGTCTGCGGCAGGGCAGGGGTCGGGGGGCTTCATGCAGACATGACTAGGGCAACAGAAGGCACTCAAAGGGGCTCCTAGTCACCCTCCCTGCCGATGCGCCCCCTTGCTCAGGTGCCTGGGTCACCTGCCCGGGAGTGGCACTTGCCCACCTGAAAAAAAATGGCTCCTTCGTGGTATTTTCCAGGTTCCAAGCAACTCTCCCAGACACCCCTCCATCCACCCCGACAGCCGGCACTGGACCTCGCTGACGTTCGCTGTGCTTCACGGGCACATCTCTGTGGTGCAGGTGAGTGTCCACCACGTGTGCAGGGAGCCCTCGCCTGTCCAGGGGGCCCCGAAAGTAGCCCTGCCTGGAATCCGAGAGAGCAGAGGTGCTGCTTTGGGCCGCTCTCCGAGTCAGCAGGACAGACCCCCCACCCCCACGCTTTGGCTCAGGGAGAGGGTTTAGGATAAGGATACGTGTGCAATTTTAGGGAACAAGCCCAGGTCCAGGCAGGCGTCTCCGTATCAGTCCGGGAGTCTCCGGGCTTGCTGGAATGGCACGTGGACTCCTTTTTCTCTCCTCCGATCGTCTTCCTCACCTGTAGCCCTTTCTGCTCCCTGGCCCCATCTCCGCGTGTCCTTCTGGTACTGCCCATCCCCATTCAAGGCTTAGTCTATGGATTTCCCAGTTCCTGAGAGGACTCAGAGCGGCACAGCTCACCTGGCCAGACAGGCCACGCCCTGTGGTGCCCACGATGGCCCAGATAGCTGTGGCTGGGGTGAGGGTGGGGCTCCGGCCCAGAATTAGAGCCGAGCAGCGGCTCACCCCACATAGGCCACCAGCCACCCTGCCACTCGACTCCCAGAGTCCTTTGCTCCTCGGGCCACTGGGGTGCACGGGGTTGCACACTCCTTCCTGGGAGTTCATGCGTCCGCCTCGCCCACTGTCTGCCAGACGGCAAGTTCTCTGAGGGCAGGGGCCGTGCCCAGGCTGTTGCCTGTCACAGTGACTTGGTCGTGGGTCTGCACTAGGCCAGCTGCCGTCCTCTGCCTGCTTGCGCTTCCTGCCCTCCTGAGCACGGAGCACAGCTCCAGCCTAGCCCAGACCGGCCGGCAGGGCTGTGCCCCAGACCTGCCTGGACTGGGGCCCAGTTTCACCCCATCAGGCGGGCCTCCACCTCCCCCACCTTGGCGCACCGGCTCGGGCAGCACCGGCTCGGGCAGCAGGGCACAGCTGGTTTCTGACTGATGAGAGCCTCCGGCCGACAGCCATTCCCCACTTCCTGCACGCCGGAGCGCAGGCCTGGCGGTCAGCCTGGCCCCCCCATGCCTGGTCTGCAGGTGTGCGGTGGGCGGGGTTTCTCCTGGATTTGGAGAAGGCTGTGGGTTTGGTGTCAGAAACCCAGGAAGGATCTCAGGGCTCCCTCCGGAGCAGCCGGTCAGGGAAGGTGAGGTGCAGCTCAGAGTCACCTGCTAGAGCTTCACGGACGCCACCCCTGCCCCAAGGCAAAGCCAGGCCCGGCTCGGCTGGAACTGCTTGGCATCTGTTAGCCCTGCACCATCTTGTCCCTGCCAGAAGGGAGAGAAGTGTCCCGGACAGCGAGGTCTTGCCCCAGCCCCATGCCTCCCCATCTTGCCTGCTGGACTCCTCTGGTGAGACCCCATGAGGCCTTTGATGACGATCCCTGTTGTGGGCTTAGCACCATTCCGTTTCATCCCCAGCATGGCAGCAAGGCAGGCCTCTGGCCATTTTTCAGATGAGGAAGACTGAGGCCTTGGGAGTTGAGCTCCTTCCCCACCTGAGGTCACTCACTGGTTAGCGGCCGGCACTGACACTCAGCTCTTTCTGACTCTAACACCTCTCCCTTTCCCACTACCTCTGCTGCCTCCCAGAACCTCAGTTTCCCCTGGTAGATAGGGGGTGATACTTTCTGTTTTGCTCACTTGCATAAGTTCTTAGAAAGGTCACTGCAACCGATTCATAGGAAAGCATTTGAAAAACAGGCTCCAAGGCCCCCACAAGCTCAGAGCCTTGATCCAAAGCCACAAAAGTGGATGTGAAGATTCTAGAAACTTGGAAGCCCTGAGGGTAACTTCAAGTTCCAGAGTTTAGGTTCCTCAGCTGCCCAGGTGAGCTGGGTCTTGGCCACATGCCTGGAGGGAACCAGAGGCCCGTCTCCCAAAGCCGCCTCTGCCTCATCCCAGCCACTCCCCGCCACGCTGATGTGTCCTGCCCCCTGTCCTGCCCTGTGCCCTGCAGCTGCTGCTGGACGCTGGGGCCCACGTGGAGGGCTCCGCAGTGAGTGGCGGTGAGGACAGCTACACAGAGACCCCCCTGCAGCTGGCGTCCGCAGCCGGTAGGTATGCGGCAGCTGCCCTGCAACAGCAGCCCCCCCCCCCGCCCCCCGCCACACCAAGGGGTCCTCCCGGCCGGGGCAGCAGCCAGACTTGCGGCCACATGCCCAGGTCCCTGAAGCAAGCCCGGATACGCCTCCTTCTGGGCCCCTGGGGACTCCCCCTCACCCTGTTCATCCGCCTTTCTATGGAGCTCGGGAACTGGACAGCGGCCCGTAGAGGCGCACGGTGACAGGGGCAGTGGTAGCACCCTCTGTCCGCCTTGCCTTCCAGGGAACTACGAGCTGGTCAGCTTGCTGCTGAGCCGAGGTGCTGACCCCCTACTCAGCATGCTCGAAGCCAATGGCATGGCCTCCTCCCTCCATGAGGACATGAACTGTTTCAGCCACTCGGCCGCCCATGGCCACAGGTACGCACCTGGGGTTCCTGCCCCGTGTGATACAGGAGCATGAAACGGGCTTTCAGGGGCCCAAGTCCCCCATGGGGAGCAGAAGAGCTAGAGATCTTTCTAGATGGGGGGGTCTGCGTTGGAAGCCACCCAGAAAGAAGATACAGGTCCTCAAAGGACAGAGAGGCCTCCGATGTCGGAGAGACACTGGGTGGTAGGGACGGCCCCCACCTCCTGGTGGAGCTGGGACTGCCACTGGGTCTCCCACTTCTTGTAGACTCTCCCCTGCACGCTCTGGCCCGCCCTGGGGCCAGGCCCCCTCCCACGCTTGTCCCCTCCGTGTTCCCTGGGTAGTTATTTCCTGGGGCTCCAAGGGCCTCGCACAGCATATGCTTGCCCTGAAGAGCCTCCTGGCGGCTGTGTGGGAAATCACATCCCCCTCTGGGAGCAGATGGCAGACCTTGCTTTGTGGGAGCCAGGCCTGCCCAGGGGTGTGGCGGGGCAGGCAGCAGGCTACGACCAGAGCCATCCGGCAGCCCTGGAGCGGAGTAGGGGGCAGACTGAGACAAGAGAGGAGGTTATCAGCAGCCAGAAAGGGGGCCAGAAGGGAAGGGTGGGCTGGACAACGACTTCCTATTCTCCAACGCTGTACTCAAAAGTAGTGTGCCTGCTGTGGCCTCCTCCCTAGAATGCTTTCTTCTCTGGCCTCGGCTGATGCCGTCCCTGCTCAGCCACCAAAACTCACCCTCCCCTCCGCCTCCCAGCGCCATACTGCACACCCGTGCTACTAGGCCTTTTCCCCCAGCGGCCCGTGGTTTCCCCTATTGTAGCCTCTTCACCCTGTCCACACATCTGCTTCCCATTACTCTCTCTGGAACATGGGATTTGGGGGGCAGGGGTGGTATGGGCCGGCTCACCTTCCCATACCGGTGCATGGCACAAGTGAGGTGCTCTGTAAGCTCGGTGAGCTAGCAAGGCAACAGCAGGATGATCCTGGGTCTCTCAAGAGGGCGCAGCATGACCTCTGTCACAGACAGGGAGCCGGCTGGGCAGGGCTGCTGGGAGGAGGCTCAGCCCCCCCAGGTGACCTGTGGACCTGCCCCCCACTGCAGCCATCCCAGGCCGCAGGATGTGACAGAATGAGGGGTACGGAGCCAGCAGTCCTGGGTCCACACTCCTGCCCCATGTGACCTGCCCCATGTGAGTGCAACGCAGTCATCAGCCATGAGCGGTGGGGTCCCGGGGCTCTCACAGGGTTAATGCAATGCCACGGTGCACGGGAATGTGCTCTGTCAAGTCCAGTATCCTCCACACGGGAGTCCGTGTGACCGGCTTCTTGACTTCAGCTCGTTGTTGTTTGTGGCAGGCCGGGAAACAAAGCATATGAACGTGTCCTGGGTTTCAGACCCTTCCCACGAGTACGGTTGACTGTCACCTCAGGGTTCTGCTACATGTCAGGCTGTACATCCGATGCTGTCCATTGGCCTCCCGTTAACCCTGGAAGAGGGTGACGTGGACACCCCACTCCACAGATGACAGAGCAGTCAGGGCACAGAGAGGCAGAGGAACCCATCTGAAATCACACAGCCAGGAGGGCAGGGCCGGCTTGGCCCCAAAGCCCATGACTAAGTAGTACCAGGATGGCGGTGACAGGGGCAGAGGTGTGTCTTGCCAGGGCCAGTCCCTCCAAACCACCCCCCCCACCCGCCTTGCTCAGGTGGCTACAGATGGAAGGTGCTGGGAGCCCCGGCCCAGCCCGCCTGGGAGGGGAAGGCTGTGAACCCCTAGTGCCCACAGGTGGCCCACACCAGCCCATCGAGGCCACAGGGCTCAGGAGGGCAACTCTGGTGGGCACCGTCCATGGCGAGGACCTCAGGCACTCCCCCTCCATCATCCCTGGGCCTGCAGGAACGTCCTGAGGAAGCTCCTGACACAGCCCCAGCAGGCCAAAGCTGACGTCCTGTCCCTGGAGGAGATCCTGGCCGAGGGCGTGGAGGAGAGCGACACCTCCAGCCAGGGCAGCAGCAGCGAGGGGCCCGTGCGGCTGAGCCGGACCCGCACGAAAGCCCTGCAGGAGGCCATGTACTATAGCGCTGAGCACGGCTATGTGGACATCACCATGGAGCTGCGGGCACTGGGTGAGGCCCCACGCACGCACACGTGCGCACACGAGCACTCAACCACTCTCTAGCAGACGGGAGGAGGGCTGGGCCCCCAGGGGCAGATAGGCCACAGGGCAGACAGGCATCGGGCGGGACTCCATCTCCGTGGGCCTGACAGCGGCTGGCCGGGGCAGGAGAGGCCGTGAGCCTCAGCTGGTCCTCCATGGGGGTCTCCTTGGAGTGCGTTGAGAGGGCATCGGCCCAGCCCTCCAGCCTCAGGTACTTCCTCCTCCCTGGTGGGAGCTTTGCAGCCCCCAACCTGGTTGTGGCCTGGGATGTGTGGCCGCCGGAACATCTGTGTCACTAGGAAGCCAGTTTCTGGCCTTGTCCTGTGACGTGGTCAGACTCGTTCGCTCCTCGGGTCTGTGAGTCTGTGGATGCTCTTGCCTTCAGGGAGGCCGCTCAGACAGGCAGACCTGGGTGAGACCCAGCCATTCCGCCGTCACTGATGCTGCGGAGTCTCGTCTAAGACCGGGACGTCCTGCAAGGCCCGGAGCCAGCTCTCCATGAGCTCTGCATGTCCTCTGTGGGAGGGCAGCTGGGCTTACTGTCCCGGCAGCCACCACACACACATGCCCAGCCTGGGCCAGGGGACTGGAGGCCATACCTTCTTGCTGCCAGTCAGGCTCAGTATTCCTCCCTATAAGATGGGTGCATCATTCCTAGCTACAGACAGAACACCGAGGATGCTAATGCTCCCTACGTCATTGTGTCCCTGGGGAATGCCATCGTCCTTTTTTTTTTTCCACAGTGAGGCTGGGGGGTAAGAAGCTATCTCTCTAATTACCAAGGAAATTACTAGCTTTTGTCATGACCTCCACAAAATAGTTTTAAGTTACTTTATGGCCCCACGGACACCCTCCAGGGAGCTGATACACAGTAATTACACTCCACCGGATGCCAGTGCCCGGAGTGCTGGACAGGCGTGGGCCCGGGTGTCCGTGCTTGATAGGTCACCTGGCCAGCCCCTGTAATTGTTAGGTCTTCCCGGTAAGTAGTCGCGGGGCCCCACAAACAGTGGGGCTGGCGTGGCCCCAGGCTGAGCCGTCTGGGTGCCCTGTGCTCAGGCCGGAGCCATTCCCCTGCCTTATCTAATGGGCACCTGAAGTCCCCTCTGACCTCTTAGCAGGGCCAGTTGGGGTCCGTGAAGCTCCCCTGCCCTGGCTCGAGAGCCCCTCGGCCTGAGGGAACCGGACGGGAGCCCACCTGAGCAGGGGGGCGCTGTGCAGTGGGCTCGGGGGTCCATGCGCCGCAGAGGTGACGACCGCCCGCCCTCCCGCCAGGCGTCCCCTGGAAGCTGCACGTGTGGATCGAGTCTCTGAGGACCTCCTTCTCCCAGTCGCGCTACTCGGTGGTGCAGAGCCTCCTGCGGGACTTCAGCTCCATCAAGGAGGAGGAGTACAATGAGGAGCTGGTGACCGAGGGCCTGCAGCTCATGTTTGACATCCTCAAGACCAGCAAGGTGAGTGACGTCAGCGGGTCCCCGCCCCGAGCGCCGGGCCGGCTGGGTACCCGGGCCCGGCCGCGGCCAGACAGACGCAGGCCCCCTCCCGCACACCCCGCACCCTGACTGCCGCGGCCCGGCTGCAGAGCCCGGGGGAGCTGTCGGGGCTGGGGCCCGGCCAGAGAAACCACCTGGGGACTCCGTGACGGAGGAACAGGCATCTCCCACCAGGCCAGATCCAGGAGGAGCAAAGGCTGGTGGCTGCTCCGAACCTTCGGAAAGGCGCCCACTGTGTCTGCTGCCATGGCCATGGCCAGCGGGCTCACTGCACCTCTCTCTCCTCTGCCCGGCAGAATGACGCGGTCACCCAGCAGCTGGCCGCCATCTTCATGCACTGCTACGGCAGCAGCCCGGTGCCCAGCATCCCCGAGATCCGGAAGACCCTGCCTGCCAGGCTAGGTGAGGCTCGCCCCATGGCTACCCGCCCCTCGTCCTTTCCAGAGTCCCCTCCCATTTGTTTCTCTCCCACAGATCTTGGTCTCCTGTTCCCCATTCTTGGCACCAAGGACCTGGCCTCAGTGTCTCTGTTCTTCCCCTTTATACCCCCACCCTGGCCTCTCGGAATGCTTACCCAATCCCCCGGGGCGCCCTTGGTCATGTCTCTTATGTCCCTTTGGCCATAGATCCTCACTTTCTGAATAACAAGGAGATGTCCGACGTGACCTTCCTAGTGGAAGGAAAGCTGTTCTATGCACACAAGGTCCTGCTGGTGACAGCTTCTAACAGGTAGGCCGCCTCGGGGAACAGGCCCCAGCTTCGGCCCTGGATGGGCGGGGGAGGCTTCCGGTCGACGGGAGGAGACGCAGGTTCCTTAGAGGAGCCTCTGCCCTGCGGAGATGGGTCCTGTGGACAGGGGGCCGTCGGGGTGGGACCCAGAGCTCTCCAGGAGATGCGCTGCAGTAGCGTTCTTCCTAGTCGAGGTACTGCTTCTGATTATTAGAAAATGTTCTGGAATGAAGAGTCACTTTTCAGGCCAAAGGCATCACAGTCACTGACGGGGGGCAGTGGGGACAGATCGGGGCCCAGCCTGGCTGTCAGCCCAGGATGATGTAAGCTGCCATTTGTGAGGATTATTTTGGGAGCTGCAGTAATTTTAAAAATGTCCCGTCTCCCGGTGACCAGTCGGGTGATGGATGGTGCCATTACTGCCCCGTGATGAAGTCAAAGTCATGTGCAAGACCCGCCTCGTTTCACCCCCTTTGCTCCAGGTTCAAGACGCTGATGACCAATAAATCAGAACAGGACGGCGACAGCGGCAAAACCATCGAGATCAGCGACATGAAGTACCACATTTTCCAGGTGTGTGAGCCTCCGTGCTGCTGCACATGTGTTGGGGCAGGGCTGGCTCCCCCAGTGCCCCCGGGCTTTGTCCGTCTTGGCTGGGAGGCAGCTGGGAGTTGGCCGTCTTGTTCCCCAACCCCCCTGCCTTCTGCGTTCACTCACTCCATTGTTGGCAGGAGCATCCAGGTCTGTCCCCGGCCACAGTGGCCGTTCCGGCATGGGCTTACAGTTCAGAGCCTCGCTCACGAGTCCTGAGCTCTGAACCGCTGGGCGAGGGTCTTGGGCAGACGGATGGAGACCCGTGAGACCCGGCACCCACCACACGTGCTTGTAGGAGCCCTCCTTCCTCAGGGTGGGCTCCCCAGAGCACAGACTGCACGTCAGCCCCCCGGCACCCCACGTTTCAGCGGGCCCCCGGACGGCTGGCCCCCACACTCTGGGGAGCACGGTGTGGGCTGCACCAGTCCTGCCAAGCATCGGACCCCAGCCAGGCAGGCCAGGCAGAAAGAGCCAGCTGGCCATCCTGGTTGTGGAAGACCAAGGTCAGGCTTTCGGTCCCTCAGCTTTGGAGAAGAACATCGGAGGTTGCGTGATAGACACTCCACAGGCTGGCCGCCAGTCGTGGCCAGAGAGTCTGGAGGGAGGAGACTGGCTGGGATGTCAGCCGAGCCCCCGCTGAGAGCGCCTTTCTGAGAAGTGGCGACTCTAGGTCTCCAGCCTGTGCGGTGGGCCCCAGGCTTCAGGGACGACCCCCAGGGGCTGGGACTGAGGCCAGGGAGCAGCCGGTGTGGGGTCCAGGGTCGAGCCCTGCACAGGACGGCTTTGTGGCCTAGTGAGACGGTGAGATGGGTCACTGTCACAGGAGCACAAGGAGGAGCCATCGAAAATGACCTAGTTCCCCCTTCATGCGGTCTTCACCCACTTACTGTTAGCATTTCATTGTCCCTGGACACCGTGGGTACAGCAGTAAACGGGCCAAGGACCGGCCCTCTAGGAGATGGGTCTCCGAGAGTGAGAGGTGTGGGGACAGCGCGGGGAGTGCAGGAAAGGGGCATCTAACCCCCAGCTACAGCGCCTCCCGGGGCCTGGGGCCCCTAGCTGGCAGGGGCAAGCTCAGGCAGGGGGACAGTGCAGGCCAAACTCCAGAAGCAGAGACCACAACATGCTCCAGAAACTACCTCTAGTCCAGTCTGTTGCCCTGAGAGCCATCGCAGGAATGGTTTGACCTTTAACCCTTTGACCTTTAACACAGGAATCTCCTGAAAAGTGCTGACAGCTAGCACTTAGGCAGGCGTGGTTCCAAGCGCTTTGCCACTGTTCATCAGTTAAGCTTCGGAGCCCAGCACCGTCCTAGGAGGGGTGGGTGTTATTCCCTGGGGGTAGATGAGTCAGAGGCACAGAGAAGTTGAGGGACTTGCCTGAGGTCACACAGCGAGAGTGACAGGGCCAGGATTCATACCCAGGCTGTGTGGAATGGCCCAGTTTGCATTTACAAAGCTCCCGACCCCAGCCAGGGCGCCATGTAGGAGGCTGCAGAGAAATCCAGTTGCGTGATGAAGGTGAGGAGGGACGGAGGAAGGCGCATGGCAGGAGAGGGGACCGGCCCAGGGGCTGACAGGGAAGAGGTGAGGCCCAGGGTCTGGCCCTGCAGCGGAGTGGGGCGTCTCCTCTTCCCTCTTTCCCCTCCCTTGATCCTAACTCCTGGGCAGGCGGCAGCTCAAGAAACTCGTTTGGCTAAGAAGCCCCATGTCTGGGTGAGTTGGAACCTGAGGGGGGGGTCACAGTCAGACGCAGGAGGGCAGTGCACAGGCAGCAGCAGGGCGTGTGTGCGCCCCCAGGGGACCACGGCCCCGGAGCTGCCCGGTGAGGCCGCGCTTGCCCAGTGTGGGGGAGGCCTGTGCCAGAGCAGCCTCAGCCCCTTTGACGGCTTCTCGGAGCTGCGGGGAGAGTCCCCCGGAACATTAGATCCACCATCCACAGTGCACATGGGCCTGGGAAATGTGGGCTCTGTTGCTCGAGAACTCCACCCCCACAGCAGAGCCCCGTGTCGGGGGCAGCCTCTAGATGCAGACTTCTGCTCTCTGGGCTGCTTGGAGCACGCTTCGGTCCTCCGCTGGAGCTTCCTGACAAAGCCTGCAGGGTTCAGAGCAGCCCCTGAGTAGCTCCCTGGTTTCCACAGCCCTGGGAGAGAGAGAGGGAGGGAGGAAAGGAGGTCCGTCATGGTCTGTGCTTTCCAGTGGAGGAAACGGGCCCAAGGAGCTCTGAGCTCGGCCATCCAAGGGAAGGGTAATGCAAGCCACCTGTGGAGCGTGACATTGTGTAGTAGCCACATAAACCTCCAAAAGGAAGTAGATGAAATTAATTTTGATAATCTATTATTTAACTCTTTATAGCCCAGATATTACATGCAGTCAATATAAAAAATAATGACCTATCTTACGTCTTTTTCATACTAAGTTTTTGAAATCCACTGTGGATCTGACACAGCACATCTCAATTCAGACCAGTCTTAGTTCAAATGCTTGAAAGTTACACTTGACCAGTGGCTGTGGCATTAGTGCTGGTCTAGACACTTGCCGAGGTCACTGCCAACTAAACCCAGGCCTGTGAGGAACAGCCGTGCCGGTCTTATCTGGCTTGACCCCAGTCCTATCCGTGCAGTGCATTTGGGTTCCTGGGTTCCTATTCAGCCCAGAAGCAAACTGTGCTTTCCCTCTGCAGCTGATCCCATCCAGGCCTCGCCCAGAGCCAGGGGCAGCCTGCTGGGAGGCCTATGACTCCCGTCCTGCCTGGGGGCTGCTGGGCTGGGTAAAACCCATCTATCCAGGCCTGCCGGCCACCCAGTTCCCTCAAAAAGGTTCCGAGGGAGCAGTTCTGACTTCCGTGGATTAATACTCATTCAGGTGACCTCAGGGAGCTCCAGGGGCCACCGTGGGCTGCGCCTTGTCCAAACCAGCTCCTGAAGGCAGAGGCTGGGAAGGGGAGCTGCACCCCTGCTTCCCCTCTTGCTGAGGGGCTGCCCTGAGGCCACCCCTTAGCCTCTGATCCCGGGAGCTCGTGCCCACCCACCCACTCCACTCCCAGGCCTGGGCCAGGGGCTTTTGCCCTGGCTCATCCAAGGCTCCGAGCCCAGCCTGGAGGGTGGTAGAAAAGACCAGGCCTGGGGCCCCCTGAGGCACACGCCTCCCGGAGGGACAGACACATAACGCAGAGCACCCTGTATGTGCTCCAGCAGGGGTATGGAAGGCCTCTAGGCGCCCACCAATCTGTGGTTGGGGGGTGGATGAAGGTCTCAGGAACAGACCTTGAGCCTGGACAGACTGGCCAGGCCATCTCCACACTCCCATGCCCCCGGCATTGGGCTCCTTTCCCTAGACCCTCTGGTGCCTCTTGTAGCCCGGGGGCCGTGCTGCTAACAGAGCCCAACTGTGCCGGCTGGAGCCGTGTTTACTTGCACACTTGCCAGCTCCTCGCTGGGGCGGGTTCTGCAGCCAGCCAGTGCGAACCGCTTTTCTTTTTCCAGCGGGGAACTTCCTGGACTCCAGCGTGATGGCAGAGCTCGTAAATTAGACCTCAGCAAAACCGAATGTCGTTCCCCATTCCTGGGCTACCTCATTTGATATCCTGGGCCCTCTGTTCCCAGAAGCCCCGGGCAGGTCTGGGCCGGGTGGCGAGGTGACCTCTGGAGCAGATCCCAACCCCAGCTCTGGGCCTGCCGTCCAAGGGAACAAATCCGGGGGTGGGGGTAGGGAGAGACAGGGTCTGGCTCTCACCTCCACGTTGGAGTCCCAGCGCAGACAGGAAAGTTGGAAGCAGCTTCTGAGCGCAGTTCCCCCCGCCCCAGGCCCACGTTTAAAATGTAGGTGAGAGAAATGCACAGTGTGTGGCCTGGGGGTCTGGTGCGGGGATCAGGAGACCGGAGTGACTCGAGCCATGCTGCCTACCCGCCCCCCCCCCCCCCGAGCCTCGGTTTCCCCATCTGTGAATAGTACCTTCCCTTCTGGGCTCCCAGGGCTGTCCTGAGGATCAGAATAGAGCCACCGCCTGGAAGGAGGCCTGTCCTACACGCAGGCAACCAGGAGGGAGAATCTCTGGACTGACTTCTCGAAACTGCACAGACACAAACTGTAGCTTCAGGGAGTTGGGGGATGTGTGTGTGTCCCCCTGTGGAGGAATGGAGGGCACAGCCAGGCCCAAGGCGAAGAGTGGCCCTCTGCTGGGGGCAGATAAGGACAGGGGACTCGTGGGTCCATTTGGTGTTCACATGGGGCCTCTTCCTGCCGCAGATGATGATGCAGTATCTGTACTACGGAGGGACAGAAGCCTTGGACATCCCAGCCGCTGACATCCTGGAGGTGAGGCCTCTGCGCTGGGGAGAGGACTGGGAGCCCACGTGCCGTGTGCCCTGTGCCCAGCTGCTGGCACTCAGGGACCGGGCATTTGGAGAGGGGAGGCGACCTCTTTCGGGACCTCCTCCTTCCCTGCTGGTCCTTTCTCTTCCTGTGACAGGAAGGGCCTTTTGCCCACCCACCTTCTGGGCCAGGCCTGGGGGAGGGGGCCAGGGGGAGGAAGGGCTTGGTGTGGGGATAATGGGCCCAGCGGGGTCAAAGGCAGCCCAGCCTCCCACTCACCTCCTCACCGCTTAGAAAACGACCCCATGTTAGTTGCGACACAGCGCACAGCTCGAGGTTGAAAACCTTCTGAGGTCAGGAATCCCATCCAGTGTCTGTCCCCCGTCCTGTGCCTTCCAAAGTGTCCCAGCAAGTACCTAGATGACCTAGAACAGAAAGAATCAGTCCTCGGACTTGACCTGCGGAGGCAGGCAGGGCCCCGAGGATTAGGAGAAACCAGGGCCTGTGGCACGCTGCCCGGAGCAGCTTTCTGTTCCCCCATGCCTGGGCCACAGGCCTGGCTGCCCACGTCCAAGGCCACGTCTGCCTCCCCACCAGCTGCTGTCGGCTGCCAGCCTGTTCCAGCTGGATGCCCTGCAGAGACACTGCGAGATCCTGTGCTCTCAGACCCTCAGCGTGGAGAGTGCCGTGAACACCTATAAGTACGCCAAGGTGAGTGCCATGCTGCCTGCTGCCTCCCGGGGGCTCAGCTCCCCTGGGGCCTCAGCTGCAGCTGCCTCGGAAGGACTGGGCGGGGGTGAGCCGTGCTCCCCGCAGCCCAGGAGGCGGGCTTCTCAGGCTGGGGGGCCTGGGCCAAAGGGCTGAGCTTCCCTGTGTTAGATCACTTCGTTAGGTTCCTCCTTGATTTTTTCCCCAACCTGTTCTTGTGACCTTACCCCCTCAGTGCACAGTACAGCCACTGGCTAAGGTGCTTGTGCTCAAAACTTGGGAGTTTCATGTATTTTAACCTGCCCCATCTAGGTTGGCTCCCTCCCTGTGAGCATATCAGCAGTCAGTCTACTCTCTTCCATGTCCGCTGTGCCCACCCTGCCCCAAGCCACCCAGCCTCACCTCTCCAGACCATGACCTGGGCCCGGCCTCCCCCTCTTGGCTGTCACCCTGCAGGCTCCAGGGTCTTTGACAAAGACTGTCACTCCTCTACTTAAAGCCTCCCTCCCATGAAGCTTCCTCTGCGGGCAGGCTAAATATCACACTGGCCAGCCCCTTAGGACCCTTCCCACATCTCTTCACCTGCCCCGTGGCTTTCTTAGCTCCTGCCACAGCCCCTGGCTTACCATGAGGCACCTGCCACTGTCCCCACAGTGCTGCCCACCACCTGCTGTGACCTTCCCTGCTTCTCTGGCTTCTGTGTCTCCCAAAGTAGAACCATCAGCTCTAAGCATACTGCAGGGACCTCGCCCCAGAACTTGGTGTCCAAGGCATGGCCCAGAGTGGACACTTGGTATTTGTTGAGTTAGAATCTTAACTGAGCATCCACTGGGTGAACTGCTCAGGTGCCGGTCTCGGGCTGGGCTCCCCGTCGCCGTACTGCTAAGGGAGCTTCTGCTCCCACAAGGATGGCCGCCCTTCAGTAATGGCAACAGTGGGAAGTAGGCAAAGAAAACAATGGCACCAAGAACAGTAATGTTCCTGGTGCTGGAGCTGGGATTTGAGCCCAGATTAGTCTCATCCAGAGGAGAGAAGGATGGAAGGAGTCCAGATAAGGGGAAAGCCCCCGGCCCCTGGGCCACATGTGGGGGCGGGGTGGGGCTGTGCAAAGGCCGCAGCTCTCACACTCCCTCTCCCCTCCCAGATCCACAACGCCCCTGAACTGGCCCTGTTCTGTGAAGGCTTCTTCCTCAAGCACATGAAGGCCCTGCTGGAGCAGGACTCCTTCCGGCAGCTCATCTACGGCCGCAACAGCAAGGTGCAGGGCCTGGACCCCCTGCAGGACCTGCAGAGCACCCTGGCTGAGCGCCTTCACTCAGTCTACATCACCTCCCGGGTCTGAGGGCGGGGGCAGCACAGCAGGGCTGCACACCCCCTGGGCCGAGGCTCTGGCTCTAGGCATTCCTGGGGGGTGGGAGCAGGCGCTAATGGAGGCGTTGGAACAAGTACATACCTGGAGCCTGCGGATGGGTTGGGGCCCGGCTGCGGGGGTGGGATGGGGGCACTGGTTGTAGGCCTCTTTGGAGCCAGGCTCATGGGACTCAGTTTCCCCCCTTTCTGCAGATCTTCCCTCTGGCATCGATCTGTCCTTGGGCAGGTAGATGTGCTCGGAGCCCTCCTGTCACTGGGCGGCACCACCTCAACCCCTTTGCCCCGGGGAGGTTTGCTTGATGGGCGATGGGCAGACAAGGCCAAAAGGCAGCCCCTCCCTCCAACCCCCACACTGTTTGCACCTTGAGGGCCACCATGTACTCACCCTCACGTGCCCCTTCTCCTCTCCTGGAGGTCTTAGGCTGATCCTGATTCACCCCTGCTTGAAACAGCCTCTGACCATGCCTTCCAGGCTCTGACCACCCACAATCCCAAGGCCTCCCCAAGCGCAGACTGTCCCAGCAAGGTCCCTTGGGGGTGTGGGCATCCTGATGAAGGGAGAGAACACACACTCAGGGCCCCAGGCCACTTCATGCAGAAACTATTTTTTTCCCTCAAGGTCACATCAGAAAGGCTGCCCAAATCCCTGAACTTCTTCCTCAAGGCTGTGCCTTTGTGATGTGAACCTTCCAGGGTCTGAAGATCCCTGCCTAGAGTGTCACTTAGAGCCGGATTTTCTTTGACATCTAGGCCTACAGAGGCCCTCCTTCGGGGGAGCACACCCCTGCTCCGTTAGTGTGAAAAGGCAGTTCCCCAACTGATGCCCACGGACTTCCTGGCTGAGCCAAGGGCGGCATGGGGTGCACAGGGTGGAATGGGTGAGTCTGCTGGCCTCAGCTTTTGTTGCTGCTGCTTTTAGAGGCCAATCCTGAACCCCCAGCCTAGAGTTAGGCTTCCCCCGGGGGCTCAGGAAGCAGGGCACTGGTTGTGGGAACTGCGGGTCCAGGTGTAGAAGGGGTGGGGCAGTGGGGCGAGCCGAGGACCTGCTGCAGCTGTCCTGCCTGCCGCAGGCCCGTAGCCCCGAGTTTTCCCAGATGGAGCCGAGCATCAGGCAGGACGCCTGTCGTATTTATGGACCAGACACTGGGGGAGCATCTGGACGGCTTGCTCTGGGTCGAGCCTTCTCTGGGCTGTCTGGCTGCACCTTCGAAACTATTTATTCACCGAGAGCCCTGGCGCTTCAGGAGGCGTCACTTTGGTTACCTTGAAAAGCCCCCAGAGGCTTACAATCTTGGAAAATATTTTTGACTAGCTGCTTGAGCTGGATGTACAAAGGAATAGGCGTTATTTTATTGCTGTAATATTGTATGATACTGTAACTATACATTAATGTCACTTATTGTAAATGTACCATGGTTTTATTAACAATAAACACTTGTTAACAATGACCTTGGTCTTGTCACTCCTGCTAGAGGGTTGCTCAGAGCTGGGCTAACTCCTTGGTTACTCAGGCCTCCAGCCCCTCCAGCTACAACTACCCTGCACCCCGCCCCCGTGCACGCGCCGCACACTCTTCACCCAGAACCTGAGCCTGGAGCTGGCCCTTGTTGGGCCCTACTTTTCCTCTTCTGTCAAACAAGGTAACTGAGGATATAAAATCCTTCTCCTGTGTTTAATACTTATGTGCCATTTATGAGGACAGAAAAGGGGTTTGTGTGGAGTGATGGGAGCCCCTGCCAGGAGTCAGATGGTTGTCAGGGGCTTTTCTGGTCTTCCAGGAGCCCAGGCCACCCCCAGGGCCCTCACGCGGGAGCTACTACTAGGGCTGTCTTAATGTCTGCAATTCTTATGTGGTCTAAACCTGTGTGGCCAGCGAGGTAGAGGCCGGGCCTTCTCTCCCTGATGAGGGAGCACCTGTCCCTCAGTGTCTGCTGCCTCTGGGCCCAGCTGAGCCCAAGCTGGTCTGTGCCATCGGGGAATGAAGAGAGGACAGTTAGCCAGTGACTCGGGCCCAGGGGTCTCCTGGGACGGGTTATAGTTTGTTTCGGGTACGAAGTTCAGGCAGAAAGAAAGGTTTTTTAAATGTTTGCTACCTGAGGCGGGAAAATTTCTACAGTCGCTAGAAACACTGGCCTGGGTGGCTGTGGTTCAATAACTAATAGGCCGGAACTCAGAAGCTGAGGGACAACATCAAGACCTCAGGGGGTCAGTTGGTGTCAGTCCAGGAAAGCCCTGATGCCCAGCTTTGCGGGACAGGGCCCAGCTCAGGCGGCTTGAGGCCCAACCTCGGCTCCTGGCCTGGATGGGGAAGGGACCCTGCATGGACCCATGGCGCCCCCTGGGGTCACAGGGAGGAGGTGCACCCCTTGGCACCACCCTGGGCAGAGGCCCCTGGGAGGTTGGTTCAGGGGTCTGTCGCTGCCCAGCAATTGCCATCCACAGTGACTACCTTTCAGGGGTGAGTGGCTACCCTTCCCTCCACGGGCCTGTGCCCACCCTCCTCACAGGTCTCACCCCCTCCTTGTGCCCCCCATAGGACATGCCTCAGTCAAGTACCTAGAGAGCTCAGCCACTTTCTTTTGGGGGAGGCAGGCTAATGGGAAGGCAATGTAAGGGAGAGATGGGACCCCTTTGAGCCTATATGTAGCATATGTAGCAGAACACACTAAGAAAGCATTTCAATAATAGAGGGGGCACCTAGGTGGCTCAGTCCTTTAAGCATCCAATTGATCTCAGCTCTGGTCTTGATCTCAGGGTCGTGGGTTCAAGCCCCATGTTGCTGGGCATGGAATCTATTTAAAAAATAATAGATAAAAATCAGATTCTTCCAAGGGGACTAGGAGGACCAGGAGTGGAGGTGTTTGGTCATCTTACCTTAGCCCTGGAGGCTGGGCCTCCTCCTCAGGGCCACTGCTCCAGAGCATGAGGGGGCCAGGGGGAGGCATGGGCATTGCTCCTCCAGCTGCCCTCTTCAGGCTATTAGCAGCCAAAGGCAGGCTGGAGGATAGAAAATAAACTTGTCCTTCACAGGAGTCCCTGGGAAACAAGGGACTGAAAGCAAGTTCTATATCAGAGGGAGTTCAGTCTCCTGCGGCCACCCTGCAGTTAATGACAATCTGGCTCTTAGCAGCTGTAGCCTGGGCCTTGTCCCCAAAGGAAACCCTCTCCAGACATGAGGATCCCCTGCCTTCCCACTCCTTCCCCATTTCCTTACCCTGCTGGTTACCCAGTGCCAGTCAGACACCAGGGCCATGGAAACACTCTCCCCAGCCGAACCACCTACAGCACCACAGGAGACCCTCGGGCCTTCCATTTGCTGTCACCCCACCCCTCTGCAGACCACGTTTCCCCTTTAAGCAGCTGCCCACAGATGGGGGATTCCCTCCCCAAGGCTGAGGCCTGCAGCCCCCCAGGCAAGCAAGCAGCCAGGTCTAATGGCCCTCAGGTAATGAGTCTACATTTTTCCAAGGTGGCAGTCACTGATCTCCTCCACTCCCCCAGCCTCCACAGCCCTCTTTGTGTCCACCTCCCGGTCACTCTGGAGTCCTCTGGGGAGGCTGGGGCCAGACGAGCAGTGGAAGCCCTGGAGCAGGCCGTGGGGAGCCCGTCCCGGCCGCAGGGCTGGGGGGGGCCCGGGGGGCCGTGGAGCCTGGGGCCTGGAGGATGATGAAACCCATTTAAGCATCTTCTTTGTTCAGGCTTCCTGAGCCCCTTCCCGTCCCGGTGACAGCAGCATTCATAGCCAGCCTTTCTGAATTCATTTCACCAATGACATTTCCCGAGACAGCCTGGCTTTACAGATGTCACTCTGTCTGGGGGCCAGATGGCGGTCTGGGGGAGGTGTGCTTTGTCAGGTTCGGAGGAGAACCCGCGATCACAACCCCAAGTGCAGAGACCTGCTTCGGAACATTCGCTTTGCCAAAAAAGGGGCCAAGACCATAGGTAGTAGGCGAATGTTCGCTTCCTCTGCGTGCAGAGAGGAAGGCGGCCTCAGAGAGGCGAAGAACAACCTTGATGGGAGCCAGACGGCCCGACAGGTCTGACCGCCAGGTGCACCTTCCTGCTGCCCAAGTGGGGCTCTTCCGCTCGGGCTGTTAGAACAAGGCCGGTCTCACGGAGTCTTAGCACTTTGTGTGTAACCAAGCAGCTCACCAGGCACCATGGTCCACTCCTCTTACTCGGCTCCACTCACTCCTCACAACAGCCCAGGAGGTGTGAGCGATCATTGCCAGCTGTATCTCACAGAGGCCGACTGGACAGCAGGTGCAGGTGAGTGACATGTCCCGGGTCACGGTGAGACTCGGGACAGAGCAGGGTTGAAGCCAGGAGGTCTGGCTTCAGGGCACCTCTCCCTGCATCCTGGAGCAGAGCACGAGCCAGGCTTCAGGGCTGGAGAGCCACTCAAGGGCCGGGCCCCCCTAACCATGGGATGACATGGCTGGATAGTTTAAAGAAACTGTCCAGCTCGGACCATCTGGGATTCTGACTTTGCTTTTAAGCATCTCTCCTAAGAAAATCCTCCTTGAAAGTCAGGCTCAGGCACGCACCTGGAAAAAGCGAATCAGAAATTAGTTCTTATTGCTCCTCCCAGCAAACCTTCCTGTAGACCTGACAGGGGGTCGGTGGGCAGACACCTGCAGATCCAGGAGACAAAAGGTCCCGAGGCCTGAGTAGACAAGGTACAGGGGTCCGTAGCCCAGGCAGAGCCTGCTCTCCTTGCTGTGGCTGAGTCCCAGGCAGTGTACCTTTAATCCTCCCTGCTCCAGAAGCTTCCCTTACCTTCCCTGCCATGTGTTAAGACTTCTGGGAACCTGGATTACACATCATAGCGGAGGAAAGGATCCTTGGACTCATGGAAGACCGGTCCTTTTAAATTCTATTAAGAAACAAGGAAGATCAGGAACCAAGGCCTCCATGTGAATTTTCCAGATAAAAAGAAGAGTGAGGGGGCACCTGGGTGGCTCAGTGGGTTAAAGCCTCTGCCTTCAGCTCGGGTCATGATCCCAGAGTCCTGGGATCGAGCCCCACATCGGGCTCTCTGCTCCGCAGGGAGCCTGCTTCCTCTTCTCTCTCTGCCTGCCTCTCTGCCTACTTGTGATCTCTGTCTGTCAAATAAATAAAAAAATCTTTAAAAAAAAAAAAAGAAGAGTGAGCATGGAAGCTGGAGACTGATGCCGCCAGGACTGCCCTCAACGGCCATGTACGGCACCGGAAACAGGGTCAGAACAAGAACACAACTGAGCGGAACTGCACGCGGAGCTTTGCTCGCACTCCGTGACAGGGCTGAGGAACAAGCCCAGGGAAACCGGCAGAGGCCCTCCAGGCTCAACACTTAGTATCACTTTGAAATCCAGCACTGTTACTGTCAAACACACAAACCAAAGTATGTGTGAAGCCACCACGTAATTTCTGTCCCCAACAGAAGGAAGGAACCAAACGACCGGACAGGAGCTCGGGGTTGGGGGCGGGGGGAGCCTTTGGCATCCAGAAGCCAGCTAGCTGCGCCAGGTGCCACAGGGAGCACAGCTGGCTAGCTCCTAGGTGCCACAGCTTGTCCCTCAGAAGGACCACCGCAAGCACGGTGGGTGCCGGCCACTTCTCTCACAGGCTTCTGGGTTGGTTAAGCCCTGGCCACTGCCCTCCCCGGCCTTAGCACTAACACCTTCTGAAGTCTACCTGGCAGCCAAGGTCCTCCGGAAGAAACAGGGCAAGGGCCAACCCCCAGCTCCGTGGAGTCAATGAGCACTCAGAGGCAGTTGGGTCTTTCCAGCTTGTTATTTATTAAAAATAGATTCTCTATCCCTCCCTCCCCCCGGCTAGCGAAAGAGTCTTGCCCTAAGTTTTTTCCCAAATACATGAAACAATCGACCTGGGGGACTCAAGGCCAGATAGATTCCTCTTAAATTAAGAGCTCAGGCTTTTCTGGGACGCGGGTCCTGCAGAGGCAGGAGTGGAACGATTTACGGCAAAGCCCAGGGCACAGAACAGTGACCTGCCACAGCCACTTGGTCAGGCAGAGCTCCTGCTGCTCTAGGCCTTGTGGTGTGTGGATAAGGCCATGGCGAGAGGCCCAGGGCTCCACTGGCAGCGTCCCGAGCATCACCGAAAAGCTGTGCGCTTAATGCCTCAGAGGGGACGAGAGTCAGTGCGGCTCAACACGTGTGAGAAGGAGCTAACACAGCTGGGCCCAGAGCAAAACAGGAACTTAGAGGGGAAAAGAGGCCTGGAGTGCGGGAGAGAGACCGGTCCTTGGCAGTGCCAGAGCTTTGCCTAACCATCGAGTTTTGGGTGGACCGGCAAGGAAGTGATGTCGCCTTAAGCCAAGCTCAGGCCACAGACTGAATTCCTGGCTGGTCTCCAGGGCCGGTGGGGGCTCCTGCTGCCTTTAACAGTCCAGGCCGCCGCCCGGTCCAGCCAGAGTCAGGGCGCTCTCCTCCCACGGCAGCCGCGGGTGCCCACGTTCTTCCTATTTCTTCTGCTTCAGTTTCCGATCCTTTGTGTTCTTTGGGTCTCTGTTTTTCTTCAACTTTTTGTTCTGTTTGGGTTCCTGTTTGGCTTCCAGCTTCCTTTTCTTGTCACTGGAGAAAAAAACAGAAACAAACAACAAAAAACCATGAGTAGAAAGAAAATGAAATCCGCAGATCGGTACCATCGTTCAGACTGCTTGGCTTTAGGCTTGCTTTGTCCGGAAGGGTTTCCACCTTCTGGAACATTAATGACATTCGGCACATTTGTTCTCTGCAAGCTGCCCGCATGCCAGGCACTGGGCTGGGGGACGCCGACCCGCTTCCTGCCCTGACTGGGCTCTTCCTCAGACAGAAGAACAAATCTCTCTCCCAACCCCTGAAAGCAAAGCTCTCTGTGGAGTACCGGTCATCCCCCGCTCCCGGGACCACAGGGAGATCTCCGGCGTCCTGAGGAGGGTTCTCTCCCACTGCTCACCACTCGAGATTACCCTGGAAACCAGACTCATTACCCCAAGGACCCCGAGGACCCCGAGGACAGTCTCTAATACAAAGCAGGAGATTCCCAGGAGAACGTTTAACACTTGCGACGTGGCATTATTTTATTTCCCCTGAGGGAGAGGGAAACCCAAGCAGCAGTAACTCAGGTCTGTACCGGCCAGCCAAAGCCTGGCAGTTCCGTGCTGGAGTCACTCAGCAGCCGCCCTCCGATCCCCTCACAGGTTAAAGATCCTCTCGGCGGCATTCTGCCCCAGGAGCAAACACCTCCCTATGAGGAGAGACCGAACAGTTCTACCCACGGACCACTAACATCACCCGAATGCAGTGACCTCCCGTGGATGGGGGGTGGGGGGTACATAAAAAAGCAGGGCCTCAAAGAACAGGATGATAGAGGTCAGTGTCTTTACCTCCAAGAGCACGATTTACTCAGAGCTCTCAAGCAGATGAACTACCACAAAGGGCAGGGAATCCAGGAGGCCCCTCACCAGCAGGAAGAGCCAAACCAACGGCTGGCAAAGCCAAGCTCTGAGGAGGGAGGACCCAGCAGTCACCACACCAAGCACGTGCCCTGGCCTTTTGCAGCGCTCAAAGCCTCGCTCAAGGCTGGAGCTGTCGTGGGCCCCGGGCTCGCCCCTGCCGTATCGTCCAAACCAGAAACTAGGACACACTGACAGGGCTCTCGTGCCACATCTGAGAGCATCTGGGGAGTATAACTGATACCAACGCTGGAACCTTCAAGACCACACAGGAGCTTACGGAGACCGCAGAGGACAACATCATGATCTCTGCGATCTTCAGCTGCTAGAGTCATAAGACTCGTCTTTTTAAATATATCCTCTAAAGGGTGCTGTCCTATGGCAATGCCAAGAACTCCCCTCCCTATTAACCCCAAACCACACGTGGACATTCATCTCCAGAGTCCCAGGGCAGGGAAACCTCACTCCCTTCCTGAGGGAATGATGATGAAGGTTCTGGCCCGAGGAGCCATTATCTACAGATGCTCCCCTGTGCAGAAGAGCAGCCGGAGGGAACGGTTTTCAAAGCAGGGTCCAGGCCTCCTGCAATCCCCTCCACCTTTCCAGGTGGGCCCGAGCTAGAAACTATTTTCCTAACAATATAAATACACTGGCTGCCTTTCACTTCCGTGCTCTCACAGCCGGCCAGTCTTCCAGAGGCCACGAGGTATGTGGTGGCACCAGATGGGAGGCGGAAGCAGATGAGCCAGCTGCCTCCCATTAAGCCAGACAGTACCGCTTTGCAAAATGTAAAACCCTGCCACTTGGGACGCCCAGGTGGCTCAGTCGGTTAAGCCAATGCCTTCGGTTCAGGTCATGATCCCAGGGTCCTGGAATCGAGTCCCACATCGGGCTCCTTGCTCAGCGGGGAGCCGGCTTCTCTCTCTGCTTCTGCCTGCCCCTCTGCCTGCTTGTGCACGCGCTCGCTTGCGCTCTCTCTGACAAATAAATAAATAAAATCATAAACAAAACAAAACTGTGCCACTCTAAGATTTGGGGGGCGGGGGAGTATTTTTTAAAATAAATCAATAACAAATCCATGACTGTTAATTTTGGATGAATATTTTTGTTTTTCCCTTCTAACATTGGAAACATCGAGGTATACAACCCACGTAAACAAAAGCCCTCTGGGGGCCCTCAATTTTTATGACGCTAAGGAACTCCAAGCCCTAAGCCTGGGAGAACCTTTGCCCCGGAGGTAAAACTCCAGCCTTCCCAGTGGACAACCTGGTCCCCGTCCCAGCCCTGCCTCCACCCTACAGCCCTGGTCACTTCATCTTTAAAGCCGCGCTGGTGACAGAAGAGCGACGCGGTTGTTCTGAGGGTGCACGGGACCCCGCGCTGCAGCCCACAACAGCCCCACGGCTCTGCCTCAGCTGGAGGAGACTGGATACCAAAGCAGCGACCCTCCAGGGGAAAAGAGCACTGACTCGTCCCTCAAAGCTTTTGCTTCAAGCCCTAGTGATCTCCTAGTGAAAGTCACCAGAGAGGCACAAAAGCCAGAAAGCCTCTCCTGCCAGAGGTCATGGGGCCCTCCTCACCTCTTCAGGCTGACGATGGAGGCATTCTGCCCGGCTTTGTTCAAAACTTCATTCCATTCTTCATCATCCCCACGGATTATGTATCTAAACAAAATTTAACAAAAGGAAATCTCAGAGCCTGCTTAAAAGAAGACGGCGACAACAGTCTCCTCAGACACACCCTGCCAGGGAAGCCGGTGGCTGGTCAGTGCGAGCCAGAGGGCAGGGGCCGCGCGCAGAGCTGAGCTCCTCCAGCCGGGCGCTTCACTGGAGCTGGGGCGCACCGGGCCTGCCTGGACTCCCACTCACCGCCCATCAGGAGAGCCTCCTGGCGCCCCCCAAGTTGCTCACTCCCACCTCCAGGAGCACCCGTACAGCCATGCGGAGGGGGACAAAGAGTCCTAGCACACAAAGGGTTCCACAGCAAGGGGTTTGGTTGCTTTAGGCAGCAGAATCCTTTCTTCAAACACATTCACATGCAAGAGCCAACCACAAAGTGGCCATTAAAAGTGGCTGCTCATCAATCAGCATCCCCCCCTTCCCTGAGGGGCCTGAAGGAAAATCCTTCCAAGTTCTGCAAAGAGTGAAGGAGGAAGCTTTCAGCGGTGAGTGCTTCTGGAAGGGCGCCACGCCACAGCAGCCAGGGTGCCCGGAAGGGGGTCAGAAGAGGCCCACAGGCAGGTCCTGAGGGTTCTGAAAGCCTCCGCTCCCCATAAGTCACTCAGGGGCCTTACTGGGAGAGGTCCATGTTCTTCAGCTTCCCCACTTCTTTCTTGTGTTTCTCCTGGAATTCCTTTGCTGCCTCATCCTGTGGTCAAAGCCCCAGAGACAGACTTGGTCAGAGGCAAGCCGAGAAGGAAGCTCAGGAGAAAGGGGAGGGGACAGAAGATCTCCGTGACCAGCACATATCCCGCCGTCAGGGACAGCTCTTACCAAAGACATAGGAATATAAAATGTGCATTTGGAAAAGTCCAGAAGGACAAACAAGAAGTTGTCAGCAGCTGCTGCTGGACTACACGCACGCACGCACCCGATGGGACTCGCAAGTCGAGGAGGGAGCCGGGCGCACCCAGGCCGGGAGAGGGGAGCTCGCGCGGGCCCCACCCACAGAGCATGGAGGCCACCACAGCTGCCACCAGTGCCACCACCACTGGTGGGGGGCAGGGCGGCGCACCGCTCCTCCAGGGGAAGGGCTCCGCAGCCGGCAGTGCCGACCTTCAGTGGGAACATACCAGGTCATCACTGAGGGTCTTCACAGTGGGCTCCATAACCACGTCCTTCACTGCCGCCATCTGCTCCTCGATGGCCCGTTCCTGCACCTCGCTGAACAGCTGCAAGATGACGGCCGGGCGCGGAAGATGAAGCCGCAGCCGGCTCCCAGCCCCTCGCCCCCGAGTCACTCAGCACCCACTTCACGCAGCACAGAGGGCACACATTCACCGTCAGAGGACAAGAACACAGACTAGAAAGACAGTGGATCCCTAACAGTGTTGCCTCTGGGAAAAAGCAAAGAACAGCACAGACACAGCTGAAGGCCGCCCCTAGGTGTGTGCGTGCGTGTGTGCATGTGAGAGAGAGACAAAATACCTGCAACAAATATGGCCAAATGTTACATCTATTTCTCTTAAGGAAGAGAGCGAGTTTGTTAAGTTATTTGAAAACTGCCCAAAACCCTGCCCCCGGCTGCTACTACCTTCACAACTTTGCGGATGATCCGGTTGAAAAGTCCCATCAGCTGGCCTGCAGGCAGCTCAATCTCCTTTTCCAGCTGGTCCACAGACTTGTGCTGGAGGCCAATTCCCAAGAGAAGGGCCTGGAGGATGGAGGGTCTGCTGACCGTGGCCACCGGGACAGGCCCTTGGCCATTCAAATGGCACCAAGAACCAGTCACGCTTTTGACCAAAGCCAAAATCTGGATCAAAATCTGACTGGCACGGTCTATTCTGGCTTCTCCTCTTTCATCCCGTTACTGAAACCACCAAGAAATGCTCTCCCTTCCTCAGCGACCCAAACCGATGATCCTGACAAGAGCCACATGAGAAGTTCAGGGTGCCCCTGACCTCTGCTAAGTTAGAGTCAGAATCAAGGCGATGTGGTGTCATGGGAAGGGCACGGGTTCAGAGCGCAGCTCTTCGACGCGCTAACTGTATGGCTGGGCACATGACCGCCTTCAGAGTCCGAGTGTCCCCAGCCGCAGAATGGGGAGAACGCTACCCACCGATCAGAACCGCAAGGAATTAAATGCACAAAATTACTTCCAAGCATCCCAATCGACACCCAGCACACAAGCAGCAGATAACCTACCGACTGGGCTGCTGACAGGGACAGGTCCCCCAGCTGGTTGAGGAAATACATCCGGGAGATGGCCGGGATCAGGTCCATGATGAGATGATAGTCCACCATGTTCCGGGAGTACATCTCTAGCCTCTTCAGGTCATAGGAGAGGAAGAGGGCGTCCAGCTCCTCCCGGCGCAGCGCTGTACACGCAACAGACAGGTCAGGAGGCCAGACGCCCTTGCAGGGTCTGACACGATCCCCACATCACACACACAATGGTCCCCAAGTGGCAAGCCAACAGCTGCTCCTCCACGGGGCCTTGAACCAGAGCAGGACAGGAGCTGCCTGAAAGCACCTGCCCACTGACAGAACACACAGGCCCAGACAGCCCTGACCTTCATCCTGAAAAGGAGGAGGTAGCTTTGGGCCACCCAGGGAGTGGGCACGGTTGGCACGCACCCCTTGCTCGGCATTCCGTGTCAACACACCAGACCAAAAAACACTCCTCCTCCACTGGGTCACTTCTCCTCGGGACCCAGCTTCACAGAAAGTGTGTGCTCTGCCCAGTATAAGGAACACAGCTTTTTCCATCAAAATATAGTTGAGGAAAAAAAAAAAAAAGGCACACATACATAATGAGCACCGGAAAAAAAACAAACCTACAGCTGTTAATACTATAGGTCCACTTTTAAATATTCAAACAGGATTTATATGCCCAAAGCGCCTCCCATGTGTCAGCCATGTCAGGTTGGGGCGCATGTTCTTTTTAAAAGGATTTATCTATTTATTTGACAGACATAGACCACAAGTAGGCAGAGAGGCAGAGAGAGAGGGGGAAGCAGGCTCCCAGCTGAGCAGAGAGCCCGATGCAGGGTGTGATCCCAGGACCCTGAGATCATGACCTGAGCCGAAGGCAGAGGCTTAACCCACTGAGCCACCCAGGGGGCGCATGTTCTTATTACAATTTCATCAATGAGAAGACTGAGCCTCAGAACCGAGCTGGTTACCCGAGCTCACAGGATTTAAATCAGGTTCCATAATTAACTACCTGTATGACCCTATTTAACATCTGAAATCAGATCACATCTCCTAAGTCTTGTTATACAGATGGAAGGTACTATGGGAGCTGGGACCCCTAAGGCAGAGTTTGGTGGGGGGTGTCAGTGGGAGATGCCTAGGACCTGTCCCTCAATTCCTAATACAGCCTTCTTTCTGGACCACCTGCTCCCCTCACCCCCTCCCGCCACGAAACCTACTAAGATCTGCCACAGGCAGCCGTCCATGCCCACCCGCTGCTTACCTGGCTGTGCTGGCTTCTCGATGTTCTTGTTCTGGATGATGTTCAGAGCCAGCGGGGGAGAGAAGGTGCTGAATTGGTAGGACAGCAGGGCTAGGAATCGCCTTCGGAAGTCTGGAGTACGACACACAGTCAGAGGTGTGGGGGCCCTTTGCCTATCACCTCGCTGCCCCCCTTCCCCTCCAATTTACCTTTCCAAAAGGCCGGGAGCCAGGCTCCCCTGTCAGCCTCCTCCTCGTCAGTCAGAGTCTTCAGCATGATGCACGAGTGCTCCCCGGTCAGGTCATTCTGTGAAACACAAATGCCTACTTGGCACCAAGAGTGCCCTTCTCTGAAGCATCTGTCATTGCTGAAGGGCAAGCAGGCAGAGCGGGAAGATGTGGTGCTTGCCCCGGCCTTTTCTTCCTCCCAGCTAGGAGAGGGCCCTCTGCACGTGGCCTGCACCTTCCACAAAGCCCCATTTTCCACATGACAGCTGTCAGAGGCCACTCGGTTCTGTGAATTCCTAGCAGGTGCCACGGCAGCAGAGCAGAGCGGTTCAGATCATCCGAGAGTGCTGTCTGCTCTGGACCCACGAGTGAGCCACCTGTACACATCAGGTCAGATTCTGACCACAGAGTCATTACGGCTTACATTCCAAGTGATCCAGTCCACGTTTTTGGAACCCTACAAAACTCCATGCCCCAAACCTAGAATTCCCATATTGGCGAATTAGTTTGCAAATGCAAGCTTCTTTAGGTGCTAAATAGTGGGCATGGCTTTTTAAATTTTTATTCTGTAACAACCACAAAAGCCCACACCATAAAACTATCTAATGGAATTCGACCAAAGAGCATTTATAGAACAAAACACCCACACCATGTACCAATGAGCGGCGCAGAGCACAAAAGCAAGGAATAAGCCATGGTCGATGCTGAGCTCAATGGTCTGAAATCTCCTGGCAGCTGACCAGCAGACTTACAGCCCGGCCTCAACTGAACTCACTAATCAGGAGCCAGCCCATGCGTGAGCTGCTCTGTGTCCACACAGCCCAACACCCAGCAGTCCTGACCAGGCCCACTATAAATACTCAAACGGGCACCATCCTTGGATATGGTCCTTGTATGCTTAAAAAAACAAAACAAAAACAAAAAAACCCCCGAACCTCCAACACCCTTTCTCTCAGCTGACAGCCCCCCCCTCCCTGGGGAAACAGAAGGAACCAGAAGAGAACTTCATCCACCCAACACCAACTCAAGCAACTGACCAACACCTTCTGTGCCCAAACTGCCTTCCTTGTTGCTGTGAAGGAGGAGGTGGCCACTTCTGCCCTTGGGGTCCTACTCCCCTTGCCTCAAAGTCTGCAATGAGACCCCTGTCACCTGTGCTATTTGTGCAGTCTCTACAAGATCGAACCCCATAGCAAACAAACATGTTCTAGAATCTTCTATGTGACAAACTCCTCTTAATGCCAATGTCCCTGCAGCTACCTGGTTTCTCTGTTCCCTCTTGCTTCCTCTAAAGTCATCTACTCCCTCGCTTCCCCTTCTTTCCAGCTGGGATGATCCCTCAGCTCTACCGCAGCTGCTTTCCCTCTAGTCACCACTGCCAGCAGGTCCCTGGCCATTTGTTTGTCTTAGCTTACCTGCTCTCCCACAGCCACAGATTCCCCCTTTTACCATTTTTTTTTTCCTTGAGAGAGAGAGAGTACATGCAAGCAGGCAGAGATAGGGGCAGCGGCAGAAGGAGAGGGGGAGAGAGAGAGAATCTCAAGCAGACTCTGAGCTTAGCACAGAGCCCAATGCAGAGCGGGATTCCACGATCCTGAGATCATGACCTGAGCCGAAATCAAGAGCTGGACGCTCAACCCACTGAGCCACCCAGGCGCCCCCCACCTTCCTGAAACACTCGTTAAACTTAGCTTCGGATACCTTCCCCCACTTTCTCCTTCAGCTCAAGGCCACTCCCATTTCTAACCGACCCCTCTGGAGGCTGGAGAGTCCAGGATGCACCCTCTTCTCAGATTTCAGTCGCAGTTTTCAATAACTTTAAAAATGTACTCATTCACTGAACCCAACTATTTAGTGCTCTACGTGGTAAATGCTATTAAGTGTTGGGGTTACAGCTCTGAAGAAAACAAAGTCCTTGACCCAGGCAGCATATTCTGCTGAGACCACATTCCCAGGTGTCCATCTCCAGCCCCAAACTCGCCCTGGAGGACCAGACTCCTGTAGGCAACCGCTCGTCCCACGTTCCCATCAGGTATCTGACAACACGTCACACTGTGCCAGAGCATTCCCGCTGTCCCCTCCAGACCTGTCCCTCCTCCAGCGGCTCTTCTCAGCAAACAGCACCTCCACCTTCCAGTTTCCCACCCGGACTCTCAAGCCAAAAACCCATGAATTACCCTGAATTCTTCTGGTTCACTCATCTTCCAATCCAATCTGTCAGTTCGACCCCCAAACATGCCTGGCCTCCGTCTCTTCTGTCCGTCTTCACCACTTTGGCAAAGCCCGCACCCCGTCTCAGGCACCCGCCTCCCTGCCTTCACTCTCAGGCCACCACCGCTCACGGTCTACGTGGCAGTCACAGTTGCTGGACACCTTCCTCCAAGCGGACGGGAAGCAAACAGAGGCCCCACCCAACCTCACTGCCCCACCGGGAGCCTCGCCAGCCTTCGTCTCCTTCAAACCGGCAACTCGCTTCCGCCTCAGGCCCTGTGCTCACCGCACCTGCTGCGGTGCAACACTTTTATCCCCCAGGAATGCGCGCACGGCCAGTCCACTCTGATGACTCAGGGACCAGTCTGAAAGGCCACCCCTCAGAAGCCCGACCACTCAGTCCACTGCAAGTTCAGTGTTTGCTTTTCTTCGCGGCACCTAGTATGATCTGAAAAGTTGTCATTTTCTTTAATTTCTTGTTGCCTATTTTTACTCGTCAGAAAATAAGCGTTGTGGCTTGTATTGCTCACTGCAGGTGGTAAATACATGATTTTCTTTTTTATGATCTCCCAGTCAGTAACTCCCCCTTCCATAGCCTCCACGGCTCGGTCAGCCCCACAGTCACACTCCACCCTCAGAGACCAGCCCATAATTGGAGTCTGCCCACCTGTAACCAGTTCCTAAAAACATCATTTGACTTTTTACAAATTCCAAGAGGCCCCCAGGCTGCCGGATTCCTGATTCCTTGATGAACAAGTCCATGTGCACCTCTGCCTCTTTATACTCAAGCACAAACAAGGCCAAGCACACACCAGGCGCGCAGCACACAGTGTGGGAGTAAGCGTGGGACTACGTGGCCTTTCAGGGATGCCGGCCGTTTCGGTGTCATCAGAACAAACCTCTTGGAGGCAGGGCACACGTGCTTGGAGCCACAGAAAGAGGCACCAGGGCCCATGTAAGGACAGACTTGACACCAACTGTAACCACAAGCCCACACCCTTCCTCTGCCTCACTCACCGGGGTCTGTCTCAGATAAACAGGAACAAACCCAGCTCGTTTCCAGAACCTGCGAAGATACAAAACGAACAGGTCACTGCGTGCCCCTTCAGAGAGCAGCTGACATGTGAAGACAGGAAGGGTACTCAGTGGGTGGCTGACGAACACACTGGCTGGAAGACACACACACAACCCACAGAACACTCACTCTTGGGACACCAAGGCCACAGGGTGACACGAGGAAGGAAGGACAGGCAAACCCTTACTTGAGGAGCCGGGGGGTCAAGCCGTAGGACACACCCAGGTAGTCCAAGTGCTCAGCAGGCCTCTCGTTCAGTTTGAGGAGTAAGGGAGGCAGGTCCTTCCGAGGAGTGACGACCTCTTCCAACAAGCTGACGGCCTGGAGGATGCCAGGAAGAGAACACAGTCCACCCAGCAGAGGAAGAGGAAGCTCAGTGACATTCCCGAGCACCCTCACTGTGCCAGGCTCGGACCGAAACACAGCAAAAACTGGGACAGGTTTGTTGTTTGTTCCCTGGTTTTTAAATTACAGGCAACCACTGGGTCCAGCAATCGCTCCCCAGCACACCCAACACCTGGACACGCATGAAATCACACCACTCCACACCTAAAATTCAGGGAAACAGCTACACGGTTTTAAAATGCCTTAGCATTGACAAAGAGACAGAGACAGTGTCCTGAAGACCCAGCTCTGTCACCAGGTGGCCCTGTGACTTGGGCAGGAACCAACCTCTAAGCCAGCCATAAATTACAAGCCCCTTGCCTGCCTCCCAAACAGGCATACTGTGAAAATCAAGTCAATGTGTATGAAAAACTGTCACAGTTCACGGCATTCATGACATCACCAAGAGAGACACAACTTCCCGGAGTCTGGGCTCAGTGACCCGAGGAGGAGGCCGCCAAATGCGAAGTCGAAGTGGAAGCACACGTCCGAGTTCCCGGGAGCTCCTTAAGACACGGATCATGGGGCCCCTCCCAGCCCTCTGACTCAGGAGGCCTTCGGCAAGGCTAGGGGCATTTTTAACAAGTTTCTAGCGCCTCTCAATTCAAGCCTCTCAATTCAAGCGCCTCCAGAAGCCACTGCTTCTCCAAAACGGAGGAAATCTGCCAGAGCTCAGAGAGCCCAGAGCACTAAACAGTGCTTCATGTTCCCAAGGACCCAGAGGACCATCCTCCCAGCATCCAGGCGTTTGGCCAGAAGAGGCTTACCTCGCTGCTGACCGTGTGAATTTCCTGTGATGTCTCCAGGACCTTTTCCTCCAGACAAGGGAATCTGCCTTCGAAGTACATCTGCAGCAGCTGCAGAGCTCGGCTGCCATAGCCCATCTAGGAGCAAACACAGAGGGAAAAAGACAAGAGAACAAGAAAGGTTCTCAATCTGCCAGAAGCACCTCTATGCCCCTGTACTGCTTCCAGAAAGCCTCCGATCTGAGTCAAACTACTCTTGGCAGAGAACCAATAAGATCCCTCCATGAGGTCAAAGCAGAGGCCCTAAGAGCAAGCACCCTATGACTCCCACTCTCACACCATCTAGCCTGAGCAGCAGGAGGGCTGGGCCCCAGATCAGCAAGCCCCAAACGGACGTCTCCACAGCGGACTCCTCAGTGGGGATTTCGAAGAGACAGGAGCTAACTGTGGAAAGTAGGTCAGGTTCACGGGTGCCCTGTCTTCACAGAAGAAAAGCGAGCATATACAATCACCCTGTCCACCCGCCAATCCCTGGCCCCGGGCAAACTGTCCATGGGAGAGAAGTACCTGGAACTGCCTACTTCTTGACTAGCTATCCACCCAAACAGCCACATACACCGGCCCAGGGAGCTGCCAGCAGCACAGCTGCAGCTAATGAAGCCCGGCGGGTCTCAGAGGCCTAAGGATGAGTTACCCCCTGATAATCCGGGTGAACAGCAATGCGAACAACCCTTCCACCGGAGAGGCCGCCGAAGTCTGGGTCTTGGAACTGTGTGGGAGACACAAGCCAGGAAGTGAGCCACAAAAACCTCATCCAGCCCCGCCAGCCTCACTCACTCAGCCACATCAGGGAAAGGGCGCCACCTGTTCTGACACTGTCCACGGAATCAGGTCCCCCGAAGCCTTCTTGCCTCGAGACAGGCTGTTCAAGATGGACTGGCGAGAGATCTCCCCCTCAAGGCACACCTGCGGGGGAAGCAGGACAGTGCAGAAGGCCAGAAGCAGGGAGCGAGCCCACTCACAGAACATCATCAATGTTCTTCTGCAGCTTCCCTGACAAGGCCAGCTCTTTCCTAACATTATGATGTACATGAAATGTATATGTATATGAAAAGGAAAAATAACAGAGAAATGCATTAGTAGGGGCGCCTGGGTGGCTCAGTCGGTTAAACGTCTGCCTTTGGCTCAGATCAGGATCCCAGAGTCCCGGGATCGATGCCCACACTGGGCTCCCTGCTCAGCAGGGAATCTGCTTGTCCCTCTCCCTCCCCTGCATGTGTGGGTGTGCATACTCTCTCTAATAAAATCTTAAAAAAAAAAAAAAGAAAAAAAATGTTTAAGTACATGCCAGGCATTAAAAACATTATTGTTTCCATGCCTTTTCTTCTAATTTTAGAAGTATTGCTTTTATAATAAAGGGAGAAAACAAACAAACAAAAAACTTCTGTTTTAGAAGAAACCCTAGGTCAAAATACGAGTGGCCAGTTCCGACCTTCACCTCTCCTCCAACAGTGAGGCTCTGGGTTTCGGGCAGGGGGTGGTTTCCTTCCATGCACCCTCATCACCTGCCTCAAATCACCCAGCCACTTGGCTCCACCCCGGGAATCAACACCTCCCCCAACACACCCCACCTCTGAGTCACTAACACTTGATTCCTAAGTGCGTCCCCAAACAACGGCCACCGTACCTGGATGACAGCAAGCACTTCCGGCAGGGCATTCTGGGTGGGGGGCACTGGGGGCAGGAGGCAGAAGAGATGGTGAGCAGGTGCATCGGAAAGCATCTGGAGGTCATTGGGAGAGTTCTGTGGGGCACAAACAAAGTCCGTGAGAACCACTCCTCTTATTCTTCACTCGAGAGGCCACTCCGGAGTGATCGGCTGACTGGAGGACCGCCCTCGCTGAAGCCAAGCTGTGAGCTGAACCCCGGCTGAGTGCTTTACTTGTATGTCGGCCGGCCGGCCCGAGACCCTGCAAAATGGCCTAGGAGGGACTTTGACTCAAATGTTTGCTGTTATCATGACACAAGTGCTGAGGCTAAGGAGGAGGGCAGAGGACTGCTTCATCAGCGCTGCGGATTTCACAGCTGGGAAGGGAACTTTCTTCCTGAGAAGAGGCTGCTACTTCAACAAAACCTATCACCACTTCTAACACCGAGCTCTTCAGTCTTCCTTTGAAGGGTGTTCATAACAATGCTACCTAGAGCCTCACAAAGTGTCCTTCCCAACATGCCCTTCAATCTGGAAGACTTTCAAATATTCTAAATTCTCATTTGGTGCTCCTTAAATACAGCCCAGAGGTACAAGAGTGGCCTCGGTCGGTCAGTACCGCCAGTAACCGCTGCTATGCCATCTGAGCCCATCTGTGTAGCAGACAAGTGAGAAACACAAGACCCTATTTTAAAAGCAGCAAAGCTCTCTGTTTTCCCCAGCTACAAGCAGGAATTCCACACTCTGCGCGGCTGGAGCCCAAGACGGGTCTGAACAATGGACAATGCAATCTCTCCAGCAGTATCAGTGCAGAACATCTAAGTCCCAGGACAATGGTCACCTGGGCCATCAGGTAGTAAAAGATATGAAAAGCCAGAAAAGGGACCGTGAGAGCTACAGGGCACCCGAGGGCACCCGAGGGCTGGCTGGCTACAATTACCTTGTAGTGAGACGCCACATAGAGGGCCATAAGCCTTTGCAGGAAAACTTCAGAGGCCTTGTGGTAGCAAAAGAGGGTATCTCTATTAACATAGTAGCTGGGTCTGGAGTTAAGCAACTAAAACAAAGCAAAGAGAGCCAAAACAGGACTGCTTCCAGAAGGGACGTGGATACACAGATCGCCCCCAGCAGAAGGAGGAGCCCCGCGTCCTCAGAGAAACCCCGTATTGCAGGGAAGGAACAGCAAGGAAATGGAGAACATTCAACTTTCCCCTCTCCCTGGAGCAGCAGCCTATGGAACAAAAGGCCGAGGCCTTCTGCTCAGTGCCTTCATCGCCCCCTCCCTTCACGGGGCGCAGGCGCCGGGAGGATACAGCTCGCAGGCCTCGGGCAGGGGGCAGCCCGAGACTATCCGGGTGATGTTGAGGCAATCCAGGCACAGCAGGTCGTTCAGCCACTTCTCCACGGCGTCTCCGGGGGCGTATCGGATGGACTCCTGCAGGGAGACCTCATGCAGGGTTCGCGCTGCTCCCGGAAACACACATACATGATGAGAAGAATTGTTAGATACGTTTCGTCAAAAAGAGCAAGGCAAATGTTCTACTCCCTCTGTCACAGGCCCAGGTAAATACGGTTGAAGAATTCAAACTGAGTGGTTTTAAACTGTTCTGGGGGATGTTCAATTTGCCATGACACTGATTCCACCGGGATCCCACTAAGTCAGTGCAACCATGCCCTGAGGCAGTGACAAACCAGGGCCCAATCCAGAAGGCCTGGGTCAGGCTCCCAACAGGTCACTGGCCTGCTGTTCCCTGGAGAAAGCAACTCCACGTTCTGGGGACCCAGCCTCTGTGCCCCACAGCTGGCCAGGATGGTACCACCCAGGCTGGTATGAGGAGATGATCCTGCAACATGGTCTGCGGGGACCTGGCGTGGACAGGCCCGTCGAGAGCTCTGGGGGTACCTGAGGCCAGTCTGGCTGTCGCTGTGGCCTTGTTCTCTGCGGTGGTGCTGATCTGGCTCTGGGCGCTCTGCTGACGGAGCTGCTGGATCAGCTTGAGGGACAGGGACCGGCCAGTGCCCTCGTAGCTAGGAGCAAAAGCAAAGGCCATCAGGCAGGAGGTCCGAAATCCACCCCCTAGGAGAGGATGGAGAGCTCCCTTCCTCACCCTGCTGCCATCTGGACTCCCCGCAGAGGGTGTACATGCCCACAGGAGGCAAGGCAGCAGGGTGCCTCAGCTGGGGGCCGGTGGGCCGGGGGTTCAAGTCTGGCGTGACTACTTAGCACCTCTGGGCAAGGAACTCACCCTCTTTAAGCCTCCCACCTCACGGGACGATGCTGTGAACCAAAAAGAAAATAAGGACTGGAAAGAGGAGGCGAATACAGCCTTCAGCATAACAAACTGGAACAGTGTTCAGGGTCAGTGAGCGAGCTGCCACTGCAGATGCATCTGAAGGAAGGCAGAGAGTGCTTCTGGTTTGGAAAATCAAGACTGAATAACCCGCCACCTCAGTAATTCCTCTCAGACCTACTTCACTGAGAAGGTGACTAAGCAACTAACAAAGATTTTGGAAAAAAAAAAAAAAAAAGAAATTGTCTTTACTCTGGTCAGCAAACGGACTCTTCTCATTTATATTTCCTCCTTCAGTCACAGCATGGGGGGGGGCGGGTAGACTGCTTAGTGGGTCTTCTTTTTTTGTTCAGTATTACATCACCTCATAGTATGTACTATGATAATATTTACAGACCATATAAACACTTCCTCTTACTCGAATACTATTTTTAAAGAATGATCAAAAAAATCGGAACATTGAGGTATTTTATTCTCCTTCTCAGCCACACGTAACGAAATTTTCTCCAAAGAATTCCATTTACTTATTTAAAAAAGAAGAAAAACAAGTAAGCACAAGCAACAAAACAATTTCTGGCACTTCAAAGGACATTATCAAGGAAGTGGAGGAAAAACCAGAAGAAAATTTTTGTAAATCATATAAGGCACCGGTACCTGGAATACATGAGGAAAACTTACAACTCAGTTATAAAAAGACAAATATGCCAAATAGAAAAATGAGCAGAGGATCTAAATAGCTATTTCTCCAAAGATCACAAACCGTGGATAAGCACGATAAGATGCCCCACCCACATCGTCAGCCATTAGGGAAATGCAAAGGAAGACCACAACGAGACCCGACTTCACACTCACTAGGATGGCTATAATCAAAAGACATGTAGCACACATGCTGGCAAGGACATGGAAAACTTGGAAATCTCATACGCTACGGGTGGGAATTTAAATTGGTGCAGCTGCTTTAAAAAACAGTCTGGCGGATCCTCAAGCAGCTAACTGTAAAGCTACTTTCCGACCCAAGAATTGCACTCCTAGGTACAGACCCAACAACACTAAAAACATGTCCACACAGAAAACCTTCTCAGCAGCATTATTCCTGACAGCCAAAAGACAGAAACAACCCCAATGTCCATCAACAAGTAAACGGAAAAACAAAATGTGGATAAACATTCAATGGAATATTATTTGATCATTAAAAGGAAGGAAATCCCAACACAAGACACACGGACGAACCTTGAAAACATGGTAAGTGAAAGAAACCAGTCACAAAAGACCCCACATTGTTTGATTCCATTTACATGAATCGTCTAGAACAGGTAAATCTATAGAGACAGTAGACTAGTAGTTCCCCAAAGCAGGGGGATTAGAGGGTGATAGGTAAAGAGTATCGTTTTTCTTTTGGGGGTGACGAAAATGCAAAATTGATTGTGGGGCTGGTTGCACAATTCTGTGCAGATACTAAAAAGCACAGAATTACACATTTGAAGTGGGTAAACTGCTTAGTACATGAATTATATCTCAATAAAACTATTCGCAAAAATAGTAAAATCCATTTTTTAAAATATTTTCAGTATAGTAAAGCAAGCACAATATATATCTGTTAACAGAGGATTATCTCTTCAAGATGTGATTCACACAAAGAAATCTTTCCAATATTGAAGATAGATACTTACTGACCTGGAAAGATCTCACAATATATTGTTACATAAAAAAGTAAACTAACTAAAATAAGTAAACAATGTTCACATTCTCGTTTAAAATTAAAAAGTAAAGTAAATGTGTAGAAAATGTATAACAAAATTCTAACAGAAGCTACTTCTCATGGTGATACTATTAGTGACTTTTCTTTTTGTTTGCCTGTTTTTCCTAATGGTTCCACAGCAAGCATGAACTAAACATTTTAAGTATCTAAACAAAGCTCTTGAGCCACTGTAAGACTGCTGTCTTGGGGTACCAGGGGGGCTCAGTTGGTTAAACATCTGACTCTTGGTTTCGGCTCAGGTCACGATCTCTGGGTCGTGGGATCAATCCCCAAGTCAGGCTCCACGCTCAGTGGGGAGTCCGCTAGGGATCCTCTCTCCCCCTCTGCCCCTTCCCCCACCTTGCTCTCAAATAAATAAAAGTTTACCAAAAAAAAGACGCTATCTAATGCTAATTTGGTGGTTGCTGTCACACGTATTTTCACATGGCTCTAAGAGAGATGACATCAGTACTGCTGGTTGCTCTCTGAAAACTAATCAGGCCTAGAGACAAGATGAGACCCTCACCACTTGAGTTATGAAATTCGTCAGTCTCGTGCTGCCCATTTTACCCTCAGACCAGAGGTGGGTGCCCCTCATTAATGAGAGACTGACTCCAATGTGCCAGGAGAGACCAAAGCAGCTCCTATGACTCTGGCTTTGAGAACCAGACCACCTACCCCGACCCAGGCATGCTCACTCACGCCCGCTAACGGTCAAGAACCTATAATGGGAGCAATAACTCCCACCCAAGTGCTTACCCGTTGATGGTGGATGCCATGAACACAAGGTAGGGGCCCAGGAGGCTTTTCACCAGGGGCAGGGGGATGGCAGCGGCTTCATCAATCACAACAAGCTCGGCCTGACCCAGTTTCACAGCATCTGCAGGGTGTATATACTGTGGGGAAGAAAAGTTTACGTTATTACCCGGCCATCCCGGGGCCACAGCTGTGATCCCTGCAAGGCCTCGTCGAGGCCCCTCTCTGTCCTATTTCCCACTTCCCAGTTCTTCTCTCACTTCTCCTTTCCACTTTTTCTTGGCAGGACAAAACAGAATGGGCTTGAAGCCCAACACCTGGGTTCGGAAGTTCAACCACCGATTACGTGCCCCTGGACGGGTCACTCAGCCTCGCAGCCTCAGACTCCTGTCCAGTAAAGCGGAGGAAATACCCATCTGATGGCTGCTTGGGAGAAACATCAGGGAAATCTGGAAAAATGCCCTGGCTGGTGCCTGGCCTAGTACTGATAGGTGGGGCTCCCCCTTCCTCTCTTCGTCTTCCCATGCTTCTCCCTAGCCTCGTCCTGGCCAGGGAGCCAGAGGCACAGCCTCGTCCCAGCAGCGGTGGCAGACGGGACAGTCAGGTGTCTCAAGCACCTCCTACACACTGGGTCCTGGGCTACCTGCTTGGACATCGTCATCATTAAGGCCAAGTCTCCCAGCCCTGAAGAGGATGCTTCTAAGACTCGATGATGCCTTCCTAATACACATACACTCACATATCCTTAACTGTATGACTAGCTTGGCTACCTAACACCATAAAGTTGCCCTAAGTTTGGCATCCTTATGCATGCAAACCACCCTTTCGGTTTCTTCAGGGCCTCCTGCTATTTTTAAAGTTTGGGCAAGGCCATGAAGAGGTATTTTACAAGAGGGAAAACCTGAACTAACAAAAACACATGCAACCTCGCTAGTAAGCAGCACAATGCTAGAGACGGCGAGGAGGTCCCATTTCATTCATGGACACGGAAAATAGATAGCCATAAAACACCCCGTGTTGGTAAGAACTTGAGGAAAACAAAAATTTAAAAGAAAAAAAATTGCTGGTGGGAAGGTAAACTGGTACACTTTTTTAAAGGAGAATCTGGCAAAAACAAAAAAAAGGGGGGAATCTGTGCATACCCTAAATTGAATAGTTCCATTCCTAGAAACATAAGCAAACAGTAATATAAACATAAAATGCTTGAAAATCAACCAGAGCTGCAAGCTTTCATCTGGACGAATCCTGAAAACAAAAGCTGAGTAACAAGGCAGGCCGAGAAAGGACAAGCACGGTATGTTATTGTTCATGGATACCTAATTACTTAGTAAAATACAAACACAGGAAATGAAAGGAAACACACCGACCCAGAGCTGAGTTACCTATGGGGAGTGGCAGGAGGAATGGGATGGGGAGGGGCACAAAACGGGCTTCAATTTTGTCTCTGATGCTTTACATCTTTAAGACAAAGATAAAAGCGACTTTAAAATATGAAATAAACATAGCAAACAACAAAGTGTCAGTATTTCTTAGGCTTATGTGCTTGGATTCTGAGCATAACCTTGACCTCCGTACTTTTCTCAAGTATCTCTTTACAAGTAAGATCATCTCGCTGCTTTGCTGGAAGTGGAATGATGGGTCAGGGACAGAGCAGCCCCACTCAGTTCTAACAGCAAACACACACCCTCAGTAGGGCCCCATGTCTTGGACTCTTTAAGGGGAAAAAACTAAACAAGCACCTCATAAAAACAGCAGAAAGCAGCCCCCCGGAGAGGCGTAACTGACTTTAATCTAATATTCGTCTTTTTCTCAATTTCCAGCAAGGAGGAGGCCTCAAAGAGACCCAAATGGAGCCTCATAAAGTCAGGTCACCTCTTCTGTGTTTAAACTCCAGCCTGGAGACAAAGGGACTCTGGCAATATAAGCCGCTCTCTGATTACAGATCCAAAGAGCAAAGGGCCGAGCCTGGGCATTTCAAGGAAAGGTTTCCTTTCTCTGGTTTGTGTATTTTTCTTGAGTTTTAACAGGTCTCTGTATTCTCACTACCTGTCGCCTGCCCTCCACCCAACCCACCATCGGACTTCCTCCCTTTCAGGGAGGCTGAGGGAATCTGGCAAAAATGGAAAGAAATGTACAGAATGAAGGGATTCTAGAAAGAGACCTAGCAGGAAAAAATGAAGATCCTTAGGTAAAAGGCAGAGACACTTACCATTATTTACAATCTGAACCTTTGATGAAAGGTATAGCTCCCTGACAGGCGGATACATATGCCTTCACAGGCAGAAAGGTCACAAACTGCCAAGTTGACCTGGCCCACTTCCCACCCCAAGACTGAAAATAATCGATGAGCCTCCTCTGCTGGGAGCCCGGGGGCCTCCATCCCTTCTGCAAGCCTGTCACACTGATGCTTCTCTACAACCGAAGAGAATTGCGGCCTTTGGACACGTGCACGCCATTCAGGCTTCCCGAGCACTAGAGGTTTATGGAGCTTTCAGGGAAACACTGTTTTTAAAAAGGAAAATAGGGCACTAGCTAAACCACAAAGATTCAGAGTACATCTTCCAAAGTTCTCTTTCTCTTTTAAGTGGTGAGGCTGTTGTTCTAGTTACAGATGCACCATCTCAAGACCTACCGTAACTAAGGAAAATCAGACCTGGTGTCAGACAGTGAGTGTGGTTCTTCTAGCTGGTTCACAGTCACGATCCCACTTACTCAATTTCCAAGGGATAAAACGATAACCTTCCGACCTGGCTACCTACGTTTGCGAGTTTGCTTCCAGGTTTTCCTTGACAAGAGCCTGAAAATCTGGATCAGGTTTATCATAAAGCAGCAACACATAAACAAGACACCCAATTACACATGACATAAAATGCTCTAAAATGGCTGTACTGAGATACAGCAGAACACTGGCCCCACACAGCAGGGTTTTAGAACAAGCCTCACCTGAATGGTCTGCCTGTGTTCTCGGAATACATTCACTCTGATCACCGCTTTGTTAAATTCAGGATTGAGTGACTGAATGATCTCATAATCCAGGTGCTCCTGATGGAGAGAGTCAAATCAAGGACAAACTTTAGAAACTAAAATTAAAGTAAGCATGCATTCCAAGGACTTCACCTAGACTTAAGCCCAGCCCGGAACCAAAGTAAATCCTTATCCTCATTTCCTACCTGATACTGCAGAGCGTCAAATCCTTTGAAGACAAATTCAAACAGAGTGTGGAGGTTATCAGGGCTTGGGGAGGTAACAAAGATATTGGAGTACCTATTGAACAAAAGAAAAGGACAATTTTTTTAAGGAATCAGGACATCCAAAAGGGACGTGTAGGGAATGTAAGAGGAAAGAAGAGATTGTTGTTTGCTCCATCCCAAAGGTGATTACCAAAGATAATGGCAGAAAAAAGAAAAAAAAAAAAAAGAAGAAGAACACTTCCTAGGGAGGAAAAGTGAAACTCCAGATCCACATACATTTTTGTCCCAAACTAAGGAGAACACATGAACAGTGAGAAGGCGGTGCGTCCTGGCAGCCTGCTCCTGACATCTGTGAAGACACGCTGCCGAGAGGTACGGACTGCTTCCCGAGCCTGTGTCCTGGGACCAGAAGGTGGCCTCACTCATTGCTAGCTGTGCTGAGAGCGTTTCAGACCATGAGGCCCAACAGCTCAATGGGAGCTCAGGCCAAGACTGCACTGAACCTGCAGGGGGCCTGGTTGAGTGTACAGTGCCAAAGGCAAAGGTGCTGACCAACCCCACCGGAGCATCGGGAATGACAGACCAGAAGTCAGGGGCTGCCCTTGGCCCCAGCACTAACAGCACTGACCTGCCGGGGAATCGTGAGTGACTCACTGAAACTCCCTGGGCCTAGGTTTATCCCTCCATGAAATGCTTACGGAGCTACTAGGAGCACCAAGGAAAACCACGCATATGAGGACATGGTAAATTCTAGGTCCATTATTTCAGCCTGTGAAGTGGGAAGTAAACGCTCTTCTGGCAATTGCATAAACCTCCCGCCCAGGGCAAAAGAACAGAAAGGAACATCACACTCAAAGGCAGCTCCTCAAGAGCAAACAAGCTGTTCGACTGAGCAAAACCATTAAAATGTCAAATGTGTACTTTCTGCAGTCAGCAAAGATAGTCACATACATTCCCATCTCCTAAAGAGTTTTAAAGTTTCTTACTCTTGTTTCTTTCCTCTTGTACATCTGTCCCACTTTGTCTGTGTGTTCAACTTTAAATAGTGATCACAAAGGTCCTGGTGTATGTGTCCACATGCCTGCACATGTGTGCACCACCAGGGGAGGGGGAAACAGTGTCGCTGCGTCTAGACAGGAACCCACCACCTAGAGAAATCACATAGGGGCTCACACAGCCCCAGGGACAGTCTCCCAGTCTCCTATTCTCCTATTTCGCACACTTATTCCTCAGAGCTCAGACTTCCCAAAGCAGAGGAATGAGAGCTCCTTACCCAAAAGCCACTGCCCCAGCAATAGCCAATCCCAGAGCTGCAGACTTCCCCCTTCCTCGGGCAGCTGTGAGCGCGACAGTACTCCTCAGGGTCTTTTCAGAGATGCCCTCGATGAACTTCAAGACAGCTTTGGCCTGTGAAAAGAGAACCCTATTAGGTGAGCTGGGAGAAAGACCAAGTTTCAGCCACCTACCGCCACTACTGTGGGGAAGTCGGGGCTAAATCAAAGGGGGCCTATCCCAGCCGGCCAGGAGGCAAAGCTCAGCACTTGGGCTTCTCACTGCCTGGTCAGCTCCTCTCAGTCTCGGGGCCTGAAATGTCACTTGGATGCTGGGAACACCCACTTCTAGACCCCTTCCCTACCCATCAAACTCCTGTATACATGCAACTGCCCCTACATGTCTCCACTGGGATGTGTGTCGGACTTCTCGAACCGACCTAAGGGGAACTCAGGGTGTCCCCCACCAACTTCCCCCATCTACAGTCTTCCCTCTCTCAGTTAACTGTCCCACTGTTCAGGCCAACAGCCTCTCCATTTTCTCCCTACCTCTGATTCACCGGCAAAGCCCATCAATGCTACCTTCAGAATAGGTACCAATCCTACGATCCCTCACCTGTGTCCTCCTCTGCCATGCTGCTCAAAGCCCCCGTGCAGTCTTCCCCCATCATTACAAAAGACTCCCAGTTAGTCTTTCTGCTTCCACCTTTGTTCCCCTACGGTCTAGACTCAACACAGCAGCCAGAGGGTATATTTTAAAGTTGAGCCTGGGGATCCCTCCAGCAGCTATGCTGAGACACTGGGCATGTGAAACCTACCGTGGGTGCCCACTTCTCAGACAGTAAGTGCCAAGCCCTTCAGAGCCACGTGGCTCTGCCGCATGACCTCTGTCATCTCCCCCTATTCGCATCCACTCACTCTGCTTCAACCCAGGCAGCCTCCTTGCTGGCCCCGAGCACACCACGTAGACTCCTGCTTCAGGGCTCTGCCCTTGGTGGCCCCTCGCCAGAAGCACTCTCCCTCCAATGGCCCCAAGGTTCATTTCCCCAACTCCTTCAAGGCTTTGCTCAAGGATCACCTTCTAAACCAGGGCCCCCGGAACCAAAGCCTCTGCCCACCTCCTGCATTCCTGATCCCTCTGTGACACTGTTTCCCCATTGTACACAGCACCTTCTACTGCATATCAGGATTGGCCCATTTCCTTGACTCAGCGTCAGACTCAACCCACCAGAACACAAGCTCCACAAAGCAGGTGTGCCCCTCCTTTCAACTGCGGAGCCCAGTGCCTAGGGTCGGGTCTAGCACCCAGGAGAGCAAGAGTCCAGAGGCACTGAATGAGAGGAGGAACCACAACACTACTTGGGGGCCAAACTCTACTCCTCGCCTGGGATCTGCCCAGGAAAAGGCCGAAACTGGGAAGAAGGCCAGAGGGTCCAGCCTGGCCTGTCTGGTCCTAAAGAAGCTGCCTGACACACACCCAGGCAGTGACACTGAAGAAGACATTGAGGAGACACAAGCCCAGGCAGATGGAAAGGAAGGAAGGGAAAGCGCTTCAAGAAGCCAGAGTCTCTCCAGATGGAAACACTCAGAGATCCAGGTCCCACTCTTCTTAATGGCTTTTGCTGAGCGCTGTATTTTGTTCGTTTGTTGCTTCCTGCTGAGAAGTTCTAAATTCTGACAAAACATAACCAGGAAAAATCTAACATAACAGAAGGGTAAGATATCTGGACTAAAACTGCATTCTAAGGGCGCCTGGGTGGCTCAGTTAGTTGAACGTCTGACTCTTGGTTTTAGCTCAAGTCATGGTCTCACGGATCATGGGATGGAGACCCACGTTGGGCTCCCTGCTCAGCAGGAAGTCCGCTTGAAGATTCTCTCCCTCTGCCCCTCCCCTGCACAGATGTGCGTGTTCTCTCTCTCTCTCAAATAAATAAATCTTTTGGGGCACCTGGGTGGCTCAGTGGGTTAAGCCTCTGCCTTCAGCTCAGGTCATGAACTTAGTGTCCTGGGATTGAGCCCCGCATCGCATCGGGCTCTCTGCTCAGCAGGGATCCTGCTTCCCCTGCCCCCCCGCCCCGCCCTGCCTGCCTCTCTGCCTACTCGTGATTTCTGTCTGTCATATTAATAAATAAAATCTTAAAAAATATATATATATTTTTAGAAAATACATCCTAAAACAATATGCTACAATGAAAAACCAACCCCCCGAAATAATTTACAAAACAAACAAACCCAGATGCCCAGTAATTATATGAAAAAAGTACCTGCTTTTCTCATAATTAAAGCAACACAAATCAAAAGGTGATTCTGTGTCCCTGTAACACAGGACTGGTAGGCTTAGAAGTTTAACCATAGCCAGTACTGGCAAGGTGTAGGATAAAATGCCTTTTCATACTGTTGCTGGTTCCATGAACCACTGCGATACCCGTTTTAATGCACACACACTCTAATCCAGCAATTCTTCTAGAAATTTATCCTAGGGACAGTGCATATCTGTAAAAAAGATCCTAACAGCATTGTCTATAATAGGAAAAAAGCTGGAATCAACTCAAGTGCCTACTAGGGGACCACTTACACTGTACAGCATAATCCCTTCACATATTGGTAAAATCTCCATTTGTATACACAGGAAAAGTTCAAGAACACACAATAAACTGTTAATGACAGTTTTCTCTGCAGAAGGGGACTGCCAAGTAGAAACACCATCTTCCATTTTTAAAGCACGCTCTTTCATACTTGGTGTTGTTTTTTCTGTGTATTTTCTTATAACACTCCTGTTTTTATACCTTCTCCCTCTTCTGTCCTTTCTCCATCCTCTCGCTCATTTCCTCTCTCTGACAAAGGGGAGGAGAAAGTGGCTCAAAGAAGCCTAGAGCCTGCAGCCTGGGCTGCACAGAGAGCTATGTGGCCAATAATTCTATTTCTAGAACAAGCAGGGAAATCAGCCTGCTGGGCCTCCACCCCAAGTGGGAGGTGTCACTGCAGCTGTTTTCCATCATGAGGGCAGAGCTGAGTGCCAAGAGGCCTAGACTGTTCCTCTGGCTCAGGCTGGACCAGAACCCTGGACACACCTGACAGCGTGAAGCCCTCTGGGCACAGGCAGGTCCTGCACAGCCCAGGAACCACTAGAGAAGCTGAGGGTACCTGCCCTGATCACCTCGGTGAGCACAGAAATGCATCCTGGAAGCTCCCTCCCAGCCCACCTAGCCACACCACGGCACAGGGCCCCATCAGACCTCACTCTGGAACCAGGGCACAAGGGGCCTCAGGCTCTCTTCTACACAAAGCGGAAGCAAAATCTTTATGTCATTAAAACTTAACTAAAATGGAAGAATACAGATATATCACCCTCTTTTGGAAAAAGTGCCGGGGAGGTTCCTCTTTAAATTCAATCCATCTCCCCCAGCACAGCCCCAGACCCTCTACTCCTTAAACTGATGACGTGGAGTGGAGGGGAGGTAATCCCTGGACCTGTTATGAACGCAGATGACAGAGACTAGCCCTGATGGTCCTGCACAAGTTAAAGCAAGAGAAAAGGTTCCTTCCCCAGGAGGATCCAAGTCCTGATTTGTCCTGACTTGTCCAAGTGTGGCTTCTGTAGCTTTCTGCACGTTCTATTTTCCCCTGCACTGTCCATCCTGGCGCGGGGAAGCTCGGAATGCCACACTCACCTGGTCTAGGGTCCTGCAGCAATCCACCAACACGCCCACCGGCTGGGTGTCCTGTAAGCTCTCCTTCAACTCCTTCAGCTCAAGGTCAGAAGGACCAAGATTCTCCTCCTGCCAGAGAGGAGAGGAGAAGATTTGCCACTGCCACGGGAGGGTCTCCACAGAAAACACGGCCTCGGCCTGACTCCTGGCCAGCTGGCTGACTCACCGGGGTCCGGGGAGGTAGGGCCTCAATGCTGGCAGCGTGCGACGAGATGGGCAGGATGTTGAGCTGGTCATCGATGACGAGACACTTCTTACAAGAGGCCAGCGAGAGGATAAACCTGAGGAACAAAGCGGTCTTGAGGTGTTGGGGGGGAAGGAGGGCAGTGCCTACATAACAAAGGTGTGGCTTTTCTTCAGGAAAGTCATTTGGCCCGCACAGCTCTAAGAAAGCTACAGAAAGCCAAAACACAGTTGGAGGGCAGGGCAAGAAGATTCTGAGCTTCCTCTACAAGGTACCTGATCGTGGTTTTTTTTTTTTTTTTAAGGTTTTATTTATTCATTTGAGAGAGAGTGAGCAAGACAGAAAAGGCAGTGGGAGAGGACAGAGGGCAAAGCAGACTCCCTGTGGAGCAGGGAGCCCGATGTGGGGCTCCAGCCCAGGGCCCCAAGATCATGATCTGAGCAGAAGGCAGAAGCTTAATGGACTGAGCCACCCAGGCACCCCCTGAACGTGCTTTATACAGCAAACAAGAACACCCAGAACGGTCTAGAGAGACCGGTTGTAAGCACTCCTACTGTGCACAACTGTCACTGCTCCCTGTGTCACACGGCTCTTCCCACACCCTCTCATGCTCAGCCTTTAAAGACTGAGCTGTCTCAGGCCATCCTTCAGTGGGGAGCTCCAAACCCATCCCACAAATGATCACCAGTCACACAGGGAAACAAACGCATACATGAACAAATTTACCTTCTGCCACGAGGAAAAAATAAAGACAAGGGAGAAGACAGAAAAGCTCCCTTGAAAAATTAACACCAACGTTCCTGAGTGTAGGAAAATGTGTGTTTGGCTAGAGAATTCGAGGGCCTCCCCAGCACAAGGAGAGCGCCTCACAGGCTCCTGTCACAGGCTTCCTTCTGTTCCACTTGGCAGCAGGCAGCCAGCTCCCAGCCTAATCCGTCTACTGAGTGAAAGCACCAGAGACGATGAAAACTGGAAAGGCCCCAAGTTTCGAGGCCAGGCCTTCTAAACCTCAGCACGAGCAATATTTCAGACTCTTTGTTGTGGGGCTGTTCTGTTCACCTCAGGCTGGTCAGCAGCATCCCTGGCTTCTACTCACTAGATGCCGGCAGTGTCCCCTACCCGTCCAACAGTGTCCCCCAAGTCATGACAACAGAAATGTTTCCAGACACGGCCACATGTCCCCAGTGAGCAAGACTGCTCTAGACGAGGACCACTGACCCGGGCCACAGCTTCCTATGGTGTTTCACAGGCTGCTAACCAGTGCTCCCTAAGAAAGGGCTCTGTGGTCAAATAAATCTGGGAAACAATCAGTTAAATAGGTCCCTGCTGCTGCAAGACTTCCAGATGCTACGACAGGCCAATGTGAATCTTCACACAGAACAAACCATATCAGCATTTCCCAGACACAACTGGCCAGAAACCCTTTTGACATCAAGTCCCTCTTAAAGTCCCTCTTAAAATACTAACGTTCTGTGAAACACATTTTGGGAAACGGTGACCCAGACAAATTACCCCTTTGACAGAAGAGTAAGTGAGAAGCCAGAGAGGAGGAGGACTTGGTTCAAGCCCCAGCCCCCCACTCCCTTTCACTGCTTCCAGTTGGCTTCCCAACCACCACTGCTGTCCGGGCTCTCACCGCTCTGGACCCGTGCCACCTGCCCTCGGATAAGAGCGCAGCTTTTTGCTGGGTCCAAGACAAAAATATACTTCCCGCCACGGCTCCTCACAATTAAGGGCCTGAGGAATGTGCCTCAGACGTACCTCTCATTAAATCTTCCCACCACATCCTGATGGGCCTCGGTCCTGTATCTTGAATGCACGTCCTGAAAGAGACAACATCCGTGAACAAAGACATCCCACAGTATCGCTGGGGCTCCAGGTCTCTGTACAGACGTTGTAACAGGCAGCCCTGGGATAAAGAGGCGCCAGCGCTGCTGCTGGAAATCCACCCCTACGCGATCTGCTGTGCTCAAGGGTCAGACCGCTCCTTGCTGGAACTGGGATCAGCAAACTCTCAGTGTAGGGTTTTTTAACAACAAACTTCCCCTCATCTCAACTTTGGCGTTTTTCCACATTTTATCCAGCACCATAAAATGTCTTCATTCAATAAAACATACATGCCAACCGTGTGCCAGACATGCTGGCTATACACTGGTGTTTAACGAAGCATGGCCTCCGTTCCCATGAAGCCTACGGTCTGATGGTTGGAGGGAAACAAATGAGTAACATTCCGGCCAATGCTCCAAATGAAAACCAGGGTGCAGTGACTGCAAATGGCAGGGGGCGGTTACTTACCTGCAGTAGGGAGGGAAGGCCCTTTGAGGTGAGGAGCAGACAGCCATATGAAAGGGGGCAGAAGGACAAACAAACTGACGTGGGCACAAGTTCATTCATTCACAAGTGTTTAATGAGTGCTTACTAAATGCCGGCCACTCTCCCAGCATCGGGGAGTGCACCAGCAAGGAAAACAAAGTCCCCGATCCCATGAAGTTTAGAGACTAGCACAAGAAGTCAGACAATAAACAAATAAATATGTAACTTCAGGTAGTTGGCCAATGTTCTGAAGAAAAACAAAGCAGGTCACGCATTCCAAACAGGGGGTGAGGAAAGACCACGCTGAGGAGGCGGTTTGAGCAAGGACTTGAATGTGGTAAGGAAGAGGGCCCTGCGATATCCCAGTGGCCACAGCAAATGCGTGGGCCTCTCAGAACACCCGAGGAAGCCAGAGGGGGCCACAGAGGCAGGTGATGGGAAGAGCAGTGGTGACAGGAAGCAGCCACTAAGGTTTGAGGAAAGTCCAGGTCACCGTAGAAACACAGCTCGTGAAAGCCTGAGGCTAATCCTAACTCCATTCCTGAGTAGGGCCATGGGCATGACTGAAAACCTAAGAACTAAGAACATCCACGTGGCAATACTGACAGGGTATTACTGACAGCTCTGCATCCACTGAGACACAGTCCCACTCCTAACCATGTCTTCAGCTCTGGATGGAAACTACCCCTTCCACAGTCAAAGCTCTTGCCAAACCGGGGGTGGAACTGACCAATGTTCCCTCATCATCCAAGGATGAGGACTGGTGAGCATGTCTGTGCATGGTCCCTTTTTTGCCATACACGGATGAGGCTCTGGCACGGCTCTCTGCAGAATACCACTCCAGAAATGGAACTACAGAACAGCTGCACCATAGCCGAATCCCACTGGTGTAGAAATCCGCAAATACCCAAAATCAAATGTGAAATTCAGATGCCAAGACACAGTCAGGGCCACTGACATTTCTCCACAGTGACCTTCTCATTACTGGCAGTCAAAAAGCTCCCAGCTCAGAGCCTGCGCCGACCGCTCACTGGAACTGCTCAACGGAAGTTCTTTAAAGAAAGTGGCCAATAGCAAAAACACAGCTTGGTCTGAACCGCCTGAGTTCGGTTACAAACCACACACCTACCATGCTCATCGTGTACAACTGCTTCAGTGAATTCATGGTCCGTAGGAGGATGACCACCAGCCCGCCACCTTCCACCGTTTCCACAGTTCTGGCCAGCAAGTTTGGAGTTAAAGCTTCAAAATCCTGGAAGAAGGAGACCTTGGATAGGGCTGGTCATGCCAAGAGCACCCCCAGGGAAGCTCAACTAAGGGCCAGGTGATAGAGTAGGAGGAAGGCTTCAGAACACAAACCCAAGACCACAGCCCCCACCCAACTCACGAGTGTGGACACACATACACCCACCCCTTCCCGACGGGCAGAGAAGCGAGCCCAGCCCTGGAGAAGTGGGGTGCCTGGTTTTGTATGTCAAGTGTGTCTAACACTCTCAGACAAAAGCCTATTGGGGAAGAAATCCTCCCACTTTCATAGATTTGCACTTGGATTTCACAAATCCCTCACGTGCATTTTCTGATGTGCTCACAGACAGAACCTGTCTGACAAGACTCAACTGTGCCACACGGGGGAGCCACTGCCTAAGGGAGCCTTCTCCATGGCAACCAGAAACAGCGGCCGCCTAAGAACGCTTGCTACCAATCCATGGTGGGGTGAGAAGAGGCTCTCTTCTTGTCTCCAAGGTGGGGTGCAAGCCAGCAGTATGGGACAACCCACTGGAAGGTAGAAAAAAAACCAGAAACTCCCAATTCATGATTTTTCCCCTCATTTCTTAATTTCCATTTTATAAGGTAACGTTTTATAATGTATATTACCACAGTATTACATGCATACTATAAACACAGACCAAAATTGGGGATCTGAGCCTAAATGTGTTCTTTTTGGGGGGATGCGGGGGTCACAGTGTCAAGGAATAAAAAGATAAAACACAGACCATCAGAGCTCAAAACAAAGAAAAACATGAAATTTCGTCTATTAACTTGACTGGCAAGAGAATAATACCAGTGGAAAAAATCACCAGGTTAAGAGTTCTCTGTGGGGGGCGGGGGGGGACAGTGAGGGGATTTTAAGGACAGAGAGGGATGGAGGGTGTTGTCGGGGGTTATGGCAATCAAGCAGCCTGGGAAGAACGCCAGAGTACACACAGGGCTCCACCCTGTCGGTGAAAACAGGTCCCACTGCTCCCTGCTCACCAAAGTCTCCAGCTAGTTCCAGGAAGGACCAGGGGACATGAGGTCGCTTGGGGTTCATAGCACTTCCTTTCTCACCTTCAGCTGGTTAGAAGCAGCTGTGACGGAGCCTCTGTGTCAGCTCTGGTATCTCTAGGTAAGTGCTGCCCCAAGTGTAAAAGTTCATTCTCATATGGAGTGAGTTATTAAGTCTGCTTTGGAAAGTGGCCAAGTGTCCCACTGACCATGTGCAGGCGAGGTGGTGGGTGAGCCTTCCTCCTTAGGGCCCAGCTGTTCTCGCGGGGAATGCTCGTGCTCGGACTCCAGGCCCAGGCTACCCACCTGGAGGACACACATGCCGAACGTGTTGCCCAGGATCTTGTGGGTCTCGTTGTAGTAGCAGTAGCGAATGTTTGTAGCCGCCACGAACAGTTCAAAGGGGTCATCTTGCTTTATGTTCAGTGTCCCGTTCTTTATTTTTTTCTGGAGCTGTCGCATTCTTTTCTTCCGGTGACTGCAATCACCCCCAACAACCCCCGACCCCCAGGAGAGCTAGTTAACCAGAGAGGCTATTAAGGGTGAGAGCAGGGGACAGGCCAATCAATGATCACCCACCCAGACCTTCAGAGCGTGAAGGAAACTCGGCAACTACAGGGCTAACCCCGCCCTTTAAAGGTGAAGGAAAGTGTAGAGAGGTTGAGGACGGGCTTCGGAGGGAGCCATGGTGAATCTGTGGGGGGGGGGGGCCTTGCTATGCTGCCCTGGCACCTTCTGCAAATACTTAACTTCCCAAGGAAAGTAATGGAAGGACCTAAAGCTCACATCTGGCTAGACCAGAATTTGAAATCAACCCTGGTCACCTCATTACCTCAGTCTCAAGCCCATGTTTCCACTACATGGTACCATTCCCCAGATTCCCCAGAAGACCTGAGAAAGGCAGGGTGACCACAGGTAGTTTATTCATTTTTCATAAATGAATTCATCTACTTCCTTCCCCAGACTGTGGGATCAAGTCCTCAAGGGCAGCCCTGACAATCCTGACAGAGGATATAAGGGTTGGAATGGGATCTGGATAGCTCTCAGGAATCCTGAACTTCTTTTATCTTAAAAACCCTGACTGCCCAACTGTCATTCAACTCTTTGATCTACAGAAAGAGAGAAAAACAGGACAACTCCAAAATTAAGGATTATAACTGATGAAAATGTTACTACAGTTCTCTAACTGAATAGCTAGAACAAAGGCCTTCCCTCTAGGCCCATATTTCTTCATCTGTGAAAGAGGCCATTGGGCAAGGTGACTGTCCCTCGTGCCTTAGCCCATGACTTACAAGCATCAGCTAATCTGGTGCTCTGTCACCTCAAGACCGGGCTGCGAGAGCTACAAGAGGTACAGAAGAGAGTCTTACAAGTGAAGATGGAAGGGTTACGTTGGAAAGGCAAATCTGCCCCGAACACTGTGAACCACCTAATTCTGCCCCGTCTGACATTAACCAACTGCAGGGCAGTGACACAAGCCCCGAAACTTCACATTCTGCTGACAGGGAACAGGCCTTATTCTCAATCTATATTAAAAATGCTTCCCTGTCCAATTATGAAAGAATATATACAACAAAATACCTACTGTGATTTACAACAATCCACAGTGACAGACAGCTAAACGCTAACAATGGCTATGTACTGAGGTTATGAGCGCTTTTATCTTGCACTTTGTGATGCGTCTGTATTTTTCATATCTCTTAAAAGAACGCCATATATATTTTTTAGAACAGCCATATATTTTTTTTAGAACAGCAAAACAATTCACTAAAAACCTAGTTTCTTTTAAGCAGAATCAAGTCTCTTGAAGGCCAAAGGATGGGAACTAATGAGAGTTAGCCTTTGGAACTAAGTACAATTGAAAGCAGCTCAAAGTCTGCTAAACAACACATTCGACTCAACAAATACCACTTGAGCACCTACTACTAACATGCCAGACCATCTGAAAATATGAAAATAAAAAGATAAGCAGGCGAGGTCTCCTAACTAAATGAACTTACCACCTAGAAGTAAAACAAGACCAGGGCGCAAATGAGCATCTTCCCGGGGAAGGAGAATGGAGGGTGACCAGTACTGGAAGACGGTAGGCAGCCAAGAGGGCAGAGGCACCCCAATGTGTGACTCCAAGGCTTGGGGAAAGTCTGAAGAAGGAGGCAGGCCCTGAAGAATGGGGAACGTTTCAGAAGGGGACACCTGAGAGGCGGCGGTGGCATCCCAGACAGAGGCGGCAGGGCCAAGGCCAGGAGTGGCCATAGCACAGGGCAGCCTGAGCTGGAGATTTCCATTTCCGAGTCAATGCCAGAGACAAACACATTTGGGAATAAAGGAGAAAGGAGAGACTCAAGGACAGAAACGCACATGCAAGCTGGGCAAACAGGAGGTAAGATCAAGAAAAAAGTACTACTCAGGTAGGCAGTCTGAGAAAGCATCACTGAAGCCAAGAAAGGAGCGCACCTCTGACATGACCACAGAGTGGGTTATCTGCCAAGGCACACGACTTGGCACCCCAAACTCCTCCAGACACAGAATTGTGGGCTGAGCTACCAGATTTCCACTAGGTGGACTGACCCCACCTCCTTAGGGCCAAGGGTGGGCATCTTGCCACAGGAATTTGGGGAGAAAGACAGAGGTCCAACATTGCTGGACCTCAACACTCAACAGCTCTTTCAGCCATGGGGACAAAAGAACACAGATGGCGGAAGTGTAACGGGAAAGAACAGGACCGGCGAGCAGAGCTGAGACAGGCAAGCACTGGGAGCATCCAGGCTCTGGCTCTATACCAGCTAAGGCAGGGCTGACATCGCATTCCCGTAGGTATCGTGCAGACCTCAAGGAACTCCCTTTGGGCCCAAGTGTGTTTGTGGCGGAGGTGTGCTATTTCAAATAGATGCCCTGACTACTGCAGCTTCAAAAGTAAGAGGAGAACCAACCGTCAAACACAACAGTGAACCAGTGGAGAAAGAACTCTAAGACGAAGGAGAAGGAGAGAGAAAACTGCTGCATGAGATGTTGGGCTGTCAGTGACTTCCCAGAGCACAATCTGGTCACAATGATAGAAGCGGAAGCCAGTTAAAAAAGAGAGTGACTAGAAGTGCACAAGGTTTCTATTTCACAGCAATAAACGTGAGAGAAAAATGAGAGCCTGAGAGATAAAACTGGGCAGCTCATCATTTTTTTTTTCCTGAGACTGGAGAGCTGAGCACATTTACAGGAAAAAGGAGCAAATTTCAAAGGGGTATAGAGTGGCTGGCAGAGGAAAGAGGATGCAGGTCCTGAAAGAAGTGAGAGAAGAAATTCAGAGTTCATAAAGGGGTTTGCAGAGGGCATGGGATGAGGCACATCCTCCTCAGAAACAAAAGGCAAAAAAGAGACTGAAAATGCAGAGTAAATTTGAAATGGGAAAAGGCAACTCAAGGAATCTGCATTAGAGCGGCATGATCAGCTTAGAAAAGTAAAAAAAAATCAGAGGCAGAAAGCAAGGCACTGGGATGCAGTCCTCTATAGAGCATGAAATGGATTTGAAACTTACTGTCAGCGGGGCACCTGGGTGGCTCAGTGGGTTAAAACCTCTGTCTTCGGCTTGGGTCATGATCCCAGGTCCTGGGATAGAGCCCTGCATTGGGCTCTCTGCTCAGCAGGGAGCCTGCTTCCTCCCTCCCTCTCTGCCTGCCTCTCTGCCTATTTGTGATCTCTGTCTGTCAAATAAATAAATAAAATCTTTTAAAAAATAAAATAAACGAAACTTACTGTCAGGAACGCAGAAAGGACATTGTGCTATCATTTTCTATCTCTGGAAGTGTCCTCAGAGGTAGCACCTCCCTAATGATCCCTGAAAAACTAGATCTTGGAATCACTGCCTAGCACTGAACTAAGGAGCAGGAATTATAAGTGGTATGGGACATTCAAAGGGCCAAACTTACCTGCTAAAGCCCAGCTCTTTCTTGTAACACCACAGCACTGAAGGCCGAGCCTTCACCGTTGCTTTGGACAACATGTGATGGAGTATGACCACCTGCCAAAAGAAAAAGTCACGGAATCTCAGGGCCCAAAGAGGCCTCAGAGACTGCCAGGCCCAAGACCTCACTTGAAAGATCTGGAAAGTAAACCAAGGGCCAGGACAGGAAAGCACCCGGGGTCCCAAGGCCAGCAGTGCCTAGGCAGGAGCTAGAAGCCCAGTCGCACATACTTAACCTCATGCTCAGTACCCCCTGAGGTTCTCACTAGGCATCTTGCTCAGAGAAAACCAGTCAAAGGGACCTTAATGTTACCATGTGCTGAAACCTCAGACAGCCAGTAACAAGTTGACTCTGGGATAAGACACAAAGTAAGCCAGGAAGTGCTGATCAGGTCCTACCTGATCCTTTCCTCGGTCTCCGACTACAACAAACAAAGACCTTTGTCGTTCAGCAACTCCATTTTCAATGAGAATCCGGATTCGGTTATCTACTTTCTTTCGATGCATGGTGAACGATTACCGCTGAAAACAGAGAGAAAGGGAACACAGCTGTACATGAACACCAGATTCTGGGTGATAACATTAGCTGGTGGCCTCCTGTGGGGCCAGGGGCTGTGCTAGGCACATTTGTAAGCATCATTTTACTGAACTCTCCAATTGCTCCCTCCGCTGAGCTGTCACAAAACGATCACACACTAACCAATCAATAACTAATTATTAGGGGCTTCTTTTTGCCCTAGTTACTAGGGGAGCCCCAGAAGCAATGCCAGATAAAGGCTTGACTTCAAGGAGCTTTCATTCTCCTTGGAGAAAATATTCAAGTAAATGAACATGTCAGTTTCTTTTTTTTTTTTTTAAGATTTTATTTATTTGACAGAGAGAAATCACAAGTAAGCAGAGAGGCAGGCAGAGAGAGGAGGAAGCAGGCTCCCCACGGAGCAGAGAGCCCGATGCGGGGCTCAATCCCAGGACCCTGGGATCATGACTGGAGCCAAAGGCAGAGGCTTCAACCCACTGAACCACCAAGGTGCCCTTGTCAGTTTCATTTTTAAAATTAGGAAACTGTGGCTTGGGAGGTGAAAAGTATGTTTCCTCAGCAGGAAAGTCAAAGAGAAGCTGTAATTCATACTTCTATCAAGGAGGTTTTTTCCAAAACCAGAAACAATGCTCCAAAAAAGCAGAATGATTAAAATATATGATGGCATATTTACAGAATAAGGCAGTTTTCAAGAAAAGTTTTTCAAAATAACTTTCAGAAATTGTCTAAGGATATGGATGTAGATACTTATGAGAAGACAGACATCACAAGACAAAGCATACCTTCTTTTTTTAAATGCCTTTACCTAACACATAGGGAAAACAGACCTAGAAGGAAACACCAAAATGTAATTATTTCTGAATGGTGAGACTGCAGATGGTTTTTATTTTGTTCTTTTGTTATTTGGTGTTCTGGTTTTTTTTTTTAAAATTCATATGCATTACTAATAAAGTCAGGGAAAGGAAATCAATGAATATTATTGTGATGAAATGTGTCCCAGGGGCAACTGGGTGGCTCAGGCATTAAGCAGCTGCCTTCAGCTCAGGTCATGATCCCAGGGTCCTGGGATCGAGCCCTGCATTGGGCTCCCTGCTCAGCGGGAAGCCTGCTTCTCCCTCTCCCACGTCCCCTGCTTGTGTTCCCTCTCTCACTGTGTCTCTGTCAAATAAATAAATAAAAATCTGAAAAAAAAAAAGAAAGAAAGAAAAGAAAAAAAAAAGAAATGTGTCCCAATTGTCTCCTTGAGGGAGGGAAAACCATACTGAAATCTGTACAGAGAGACCTTAAAAATTATTGTGATTACATATAACAAAATACTGCATCATTACAATAAATACGCTAAGCAAACATCAGGAATATCAATTATATTATTGCAACATAAGAGTAAGAATGACAGGTTACCTAGGAAGTCCAGGGCCTGCTGCTTCTAAACATAAAGTTCATCAATTGCCTTAACTATGCCATAACCATCCTTCTAACCTCCAATCCAAATGTGGATTTTAGCAGTTCTATCTTAATATTCAACACTATATTACAACCAATGGCTCCTTTTTCATGAGGAAAGGAGCAAATATAAAAGAACTCAAGTAGAGACTCCAAAGCCTAAGCTTTTTCCAGCTCAAGGATCACCTCCGCTGAGGTGTCACAAAACGATCACACACTAACCAATCAATAACTAATTATTAGGGTCTGCTTTTTGCCCTGGTTACTAGGGGAGCCCCAGACGCAATGCCAGATAAAGGCTTGACTTCAAGGAGCTTTCATTCTCCTTGGAGAAAATATTCAAGTAAAAGAGATAAGGGGCGACCGGTCTTAAGACTGACAAAATTAGGTGTAAAAATAACAGTACAGCCAGTGGTCTGATGAAGGTCTGATCAGTGATCAGAGGTTGGATCAGAGGTTACTCTCGGCTGGAGTTGCACGGAAGGCTTAATGGATGAAGAGGGCCCTGAGAGAAGAGAAAGAGAACTTTTCTTCATTCATTCATCTATTGGTCTAACAAAATAGCATCTGTGTGCTAGTTACCATTCTAGGAGCATTAGCAAATAAAGTCTTGAACGTGACTGCTGAATAAAGACTATAAAAGAATGAGGTGAGACAAACAGTTTAAAACGTGGGAAGATCTGGACTCAGTTTAACGCCCAGCGCCTATACTGGGAACTGTGGGCAAGCTCCGCGGAAAGCGAAAGTGTTGTCACCCACCCCCTCACCCCGACCCCTAGCAAGAGGTCCCTAGAAGGTGGAGATCAAGCCCCGAGACCGCTCAAGAAGCACGCCGAAGGTGGCCGCCAATCGGGGAAGAGGAATCTGTCATCTAGGAGCGCCCGTGCAGGAAGGCAGGAGGCGAGGGCCGGGCATCTGCATGGATACAGAGACTTCATCCTCGAGCCGGTCACCTCTGGGTCCAAGAAAGACATGGACACCGACCTCAACACCCACCCCAAGACATCCCGTGTTGGCTACCTGCGCCCGGAGCCCAGCGGATCCCAGCCAGCAGCCGAGCGGAAGCACGTGGGGGAACCGAATTACTCCACTAGCCAGAAGGGAGCAGTGGGCTGCCCCTAGCGGATGCCGGACTGCGAGCTTTCAGAGTTGGTCTCGCTCCGCGAAGCTCGTCCCGCTCCGGCCCTAGAAATCAGCGTGTGCGCAAGCGCACTAACGGCATGGCGGAACGCGTGTGCAGGGACCTTTCTCAACCAGGTCTCTGTGTGATGACGTCAGAGGCCCGGGAGGCGGAGCTGCAGCCCACAGAGACAACGCGGCTGGGAAATTCAGTTTCTACTTGGGTGACTGGCGTGCCGCTCGTCAGACTCAAAATACCTTGGCTTCGAAGGGGAAAATGTGCATACAGGTGTCCGCACCCCCAGCCACTGCCACTGTACTGGGACTAGCCCGGCTTCCCAGATGGGTCCGGGGCAGCACATGATAAATGGACCAGGATTGTGTATTAGTCTGGTTTTATGAGATTACCGACTCCAGGGATCTGTGCGGGATTTTGACGATTTTTATTAAAATAACTTCCTACTTTGTGACAAAATGAGGAAACTCGACCAGCAGACCCGATTCATTTCACTTGACCCTCCCCACCTGCAGAAACGACCCTGAAGACCTGTCGGGAATCCAGTAGGCTTTCCATCCACCAGAGTGGGTGCTTTGTAAGCTCCCTTTAGGCCTTTATCTGGCCATCAAATGACGGCGCTCTTCTGAAAACCGGCCCTGGGGCTCTGCTCTTGATAAATTACTTAACATTCTTTTTTCCTTCACCCTCCCACCCCACCAGCTCCCAGGTGAAACTCGCCCAAGCACAAGAACCACATATATATTCTTACACATTCTTGTCGTTAGGCCAGAGCGTTGACCTTCAAGTAAATCCCAATTGCTTGCTTGACATTTTGGGGATACCTCAAATTCAAAATGTCTGAAGCCAAACTTATCTTCCCTTCCTTACTGAAATTCCTTCCCCACATCAAGACACATACAATTACAATGTAATCATCACCACCACTCATTTAGTCCAATATCGACCGTTTTCTCATTCACTCAACAAAAATGCCAATATGCCAGACACAAGGGATCAGGTGACCAAAATGTTCCTATCACTCATGAAGTTTGCATAATTAAGTGCTATTAAGAAAAAAGTATCAAAAAAAAAAAAAAAAAAGAAGAAGAAGAAGAAGAAAAGAAAGAAAAAAGGATCCAGCAAGTGACTAGTGACAAAGGATATGTTTTAGTGGTGGTCATGGAAGGCCTATGAGGCAATGACACTGGAGCAAACACCTGAATTTAGAATGAGCATTAAAAATATTTGAGTGAAAAGCCTCCCAAGCTGAAGATGTAACACATAGATTACTAGATGGGATTTGCCTAATTGGCAAGGTAGCAAAGCAGCCAACATAGCCAGACTACAATGATCAAGAATAAAATGGTAGGAAACTAGGCCAAATAATGAATGCACATGAACCAAACTTTAGAATTCTAGGTGTGATGGAAAAACCAGTGGAGTTTGGGGAACCAGGAAGTGACAAAATCTGACAAACCCTTAGAAAAGGCTTTCTTGGCTGCTGTGCAAAAATCACTGCAGAAGGGCAAGAGTAGCAGCAGCCATGTATTAAAAGCTACTGTAGTTACCTGCTCTAAGCTAGTGGTAGGGGTGGTTAGAAGTGCTAGATGACTCAGGATACATTTTCAAGGTAGAATCATGTAGGTTACTTAAGGACTAGATACAGGGTATGAAAGAAAAAACAATGGTAGCCGGAATATTTGCCCTAAGCAAATGGATGAATGCAGGTTAATGAAGAGATTAATTTGGAACACTCAAGACATTCAAATAGAGATTACGGACTAGGACTGGAGTTTTCAGGAGTTTGGGACCTAGGAGTATGTAGAAGTGAATTAAAGTGATTGTATTCAAAGTCCTGGGATTAGATGAGATCACCTAGGAAAGATTCTAGCTGGAGATCAAGGTCTCACCACTGGATTACCCAGCAAAGAATACTAATTACTGAGTAGTGGCCAGTGAGACTGGAAACAAGTAGAAGCCATTCACTACCGCCCTCCACTTTTTAATTTCTCACATGGGCTATTCCAACAGACATATCTAGCACCATACATTTTGTTCTCAACAATGCATTGTGTATTCTTTAAATGGCAATTTTATTAGGTGACCATCCTTTAACCCACCCCTGGCCCCATATACACACAGTTTAGAAACCCTTAAGTTTCCAACTGTTAAGAGACAAAACTTAACATGGAACATAACTATAAAACCCCCTACAGTACCCTTTACCTGTTTCTTCGGCCACTAACAATATATTAACACCCACACTTCTCCCACTTGAGCAGCCAGCCTTCTCAATCACTGGAGATGACACCTTTGGACATTACTTTTCTCTCCACTTCTCTAATTACTCCTCATCTGTCAAGTCTTAGTTCAATTATCCCTTTCACCCAAGTCTTTCCTGATCATTTTGACTAGGTCATAACCCGAGTCACGGCCTTTATACCTGTCATCAATCACGTTGCTCCATCATGGCATTGGTACATTTTTGTGTCCCACATCATTATCTTTGATGAGGTTGTTCAGTGAAAGCAGGAACCACAGTGATTTTTGTCACCACTGAATACTTAGTGCTTGCCACGATGCTCAGAAAGGACATCCAGATTAGCCTAATGAAGCCTTCGTTCAGTGGCTTAATACAGTGTCTCCGAATATAAACACAGTACTTAAAAAAAACTTGTATTTATAAATAAAAATACAACACTGAGAATTGCCTTTACTAAATCAGGTGGTCTTGCACTGTCTATACTCAATGAGCCACTCTTCTGCATGAGACTGATTAGACCTCGCCAACTCCTGTTAAATTAAGGTATTAAGATCCTGACTGAAAGAAGGTATGGTAATCTAGTCTCTTTAGAAGACAAGGCTACCAGAGAGATTTCTTTTAAGCTTTTTCCTTTTCCTCTTATAAGTAGCACATCAGAGCTTCGCTGGATAGTATACACAACTAATGTAGACTTCACTCAAGGACAGTAAAGAATCAGATTTTAATATTTAATCTAATGTAATTTAAGACAAATAGTCTTTTCCAGTATTTTTATAAACCCCAGAATGAGAAAAGGTATAGAGATAAGCCTTAACTAATTTATATTCATTTTCCTGATGGTTTCCCTCCCCGCTGACTCTACAGAAGGGATAGGCTCAAGGGCAATACTGGTTCTTTGAAAATAATTTATAGTCAGTAAAACTTAAAAGTGCTTAATAAGAACTCAAGTAGGATGAGAATTCAGGAACTTAAAGATGAAATGAAGAAGGGTTTGAACTCAGTGCTTCCCTGTATCTCACTCCCCTAATTAGATATATTACTGGAAATATAATGAAACAGCACAAATTTCCTAAGACACTGAGGAAACTAACTACTCAACTGCCTTCTACATTTTATGAACTGGTTGTCACAGAGCGCCTCAGTTACTGAGGCTTCTGAGAATAAACACAAATTTTCATGCCTCCTTTAAGTGGAAAAGTTTCCCACCATAACAGAGATGCATATATAGGAGACAAAAGAACTGTAGAAGCTAACTGATTTAAAATGTTTAAAGGATATTTGTTTTAATATCAGGATACAGTGATTGCAAAAACCCTTCCATATTCTTTAGGATATTAGGATCTAGAAACAAAACTGCTCTAATCAAGGTCATCAGTGACATTCTACTTCAAGCTTAAAAAAAGGAGTCATATTATCCACATGAGATGACTGATGTTGTACATTTAAAAAGTACCTTATAATGTGGACTCTTACTGTATCAAGAAGCTACAGTGACACATGTGACAGTCATTTCCTTGCAACTCTGCTAAAATAATCATTTGACCAACCAAAAGGCCTTCTGCAGGTAAGACAAGTATTCACAAATTATGCAGGATGCTTAGTACCAAGACTCAGACCTTAACGGGACTTTTTTTTAAAAAGCTCTCTGCCTCATAATGAGGCACTCCTTTGAAAAATATAGTCTGAATGTGACACAAAAGCTTAACATTTAGACTGTGATGATAGAATGCCAAAAAAAAAAAAATTCTATTTCCAAAAGAACAAACGATTCTTTTAAAAACATACATAGAAATAATAAAACTGCTAACACCTTTTACACATTCACAACATCTCACTAATGCATAGAAGTTTGAAACCTAGAACGCATTTCTCCCCATCCCATCTCTAAACTGATTCATAGAGATCACTAGTATAAAGAACTTATTTACTTCAATTTTAAATGTCATGAAATTGTTTTCTACACAGATAGCAAATTTAGTTTTATATATAGGATTGTAAGCATACACATCTAGGGATTACCCAGTAAACCATGAATATTTTATCTATTGCCCATAAAATACAGCTAACATATGGTTGTGGTACATCCCAGGCAGATGTCATTTAAAGCACACAACGGGAGGTGCTAGCAAAAGAAATACTCATTTGCAAAAGTAAACAGAACCCTTCCAATATGATGTACCACAACCACACATGAGAAAAGTCAAGAACTTACTTTATTTTAAAATAAACATTGAAGATATGCCCCCTTCCCCACCACCCTACAAAAAACTTTTTGAATGTGGAATGTTCAACAGCCTATCCATTTTAGTAGGTTACAAAACCAGCAAAAACTCCAGTTGTCTAATAATGAATGTTTGAGAATAGTTTTGTGTCTTGTTTTTTGTTTTTCTTTAGTAGCTGAGCACCTACAGGAAAAATTCCTTAGCTAAAGGCTAATAAAACAAAATTCCATTTCTGCACAGAAAATACCATTCACTTAGTATTAGTAGCCTTTGCTGAATAGATGGGATTAATTCTCCATGAAGTCAAGGTGGGATATGACAAGCAGCATTAAGTTCATAGGCACATAGAACTAGTGCTCAAACTGCTAGCACAAATTCCAACAGTACATAAATTACTAAACTGTCATCTCCATTAAACTTGTGACTCTCCCTATGCATCTAAGTGAAGGAATCACCACTTTGAATATAAATGCCTCCATGAGAAAAAGGTAATTCAATCAGGGTTAGACAAAAGATAAATGCAACTACAGAAATAGCTGCTGGAGATAACCGTAAAATTTGAAACACTAACAGTGCATGGGGTGAACCACATAAGCTGCTAGCTGTTGAACACCAGTGTTTCAAGATACAACTTTTATAAACATGTTTTATTTGTTTTGCTTATACCATCAGAACTGAAACTACTGTCTGTCATTTCCCTAAAATAGGGAAATCAATCTAAAACACATACTGGTGCTTTGCAAAAGATAGCAATTTAAAAGGGTGGTAGCAGCAGGCATTTGATATTTTTCTTTTGAAAACCTTCAGGCTGCAGGAAAAACATGTGACCAAGAGTGTTATAATTATCCATTAGATATTTTCATCAGTACCTGTACCAATTTAGGTGACATTACAGCAAGATTCAAGGATTAGTGACAGACAATGTACATTATAAGGAATGATATATAGTACCAATCCTTACAAAAGTCATTGTCGAAGAAACTGTTAAGTGTTCAAAAAGGTATCTAAATACTTCACATTAAGTACAGAAGCGGCCATCCAGATTACATCCCATATTTGTTGCATATTTTTCAAAAAGTGCCAATCAAAGCCTAATTTTGCATTTTGGCTTTGTCTTATACAGTATTAGCTGTTAAAAAGCAATTTACATGTGTTTTTAACCACAGTCGTTTGGCCATAGGATGAATAGTGCTGTGTCAAAGCTGGTAGCCAGCCTTTTATATTAAGGGCCCATGCATAATTTGGTATGCATCTAACGTTCAGTGCTCCAATTTAACTGGAAAAGCTGTGAAATGCAGTTGTTCCGCCAAACCACACTCCACTCCTTCTCGAAGGGAAATATTTTAGTTTTGTCAGTTACCACTGAATAACTCTAGGGCTGATTTATAGATTTTGTCCAATGTCAAAAGTCAATCTTGCTTTTTCCAAGCCACTTCAAATAACTATGGAGATATCACCCTGTAAAGTGTATTATGTTTTACTCCTAAGCAAGGGTGAGGAATCTGAGTATCATGTGCAAGGCTCAAGATGACGCTTAGGACAGAACATGCAGAATAAAAATAGTTTCCTTCCATATCCAGGTAATATAAAGCTGACAATTGTAGTCCTGTCTTTATGGGATGAAAACAGTCCCTTTACAATAAGTTTCCTGAAAGGGAGAACAAATAGATAATAACTCTTCTGGTAACATATTATGGTACACTGGCCAGTGTGTTTTTGGCGTTTAAACATAATCCTGTGAATCAGATTAATTCACTTGCTGAGTGTTCATTTGCGGCATCCCTCTGTTGGGTCTTGGGGGCCCTCCACGACCTAGAAGACAAAAATGGCATTTGGTTTTTCTTTCAAATATTATTTGCTTTGCCTTCAAGCAGATTTTCATCTGAAGTCAAGAAGCATGTGGGCAGCTTGTCACCACATTATTAGGTTTAAGAAGTCAATTCTTCAGTGTTCACCTGTCCTGGAAGTTGTCATGCGCAAATTTGCTCATGTTCTCTAGCTAAAAGAAGAGTAGAGCTAATGGAGTATTCCACCAGTACTCATTCATTCATTCATTCAACAAGTATTTATTGAGTGCCTACTATGTGCCAGGCACTGTCATCAGGCGTTGGAAATAGATACAGCAGTAAAGACAGACAAGGTACCTGCTCTCATGGAGCTTACATTCTAGTGTACACTCTAGCTTACATTTCAGTAGTAAGTAACATCATACTATCAAAATTAATAAAAGCACCAGAATGAAAAACAGACCTTGTTACCTAACTGTTAAAAAGAAACTACATAACATTCAAAATTGTATAATGACTTGTAACAGATAAAGTAACTTTTTACATGCTGTTAAAACAGATTTTTAGCTACCGGTCAACTCAACTTTCAGAGAATATGCTACAAGATGAGAAAGAACATAACCCACATTCACATGCAAATATCCTTTGATACTTCAAGTCAGTAATTCCCAAGTGATCCATTAATTTAAAAATAAAATGCACCTTTTTGCTGGCCAGCTTCTACTGGCACTGAAATCAAAGTACTTTGTAATTCCTCCTTAATATACATTTTATACATGTTATGGCCAATATCTAGAGGAAACCTATTCAATTTAACTTCCCTTAAATCAGAGAACCATTTAGAACTTCAGATCATAAGAAATGCTATCTGTCTAATTGTTACACAGGTTGACTTCCTGTCCAAATAGGAAGCAGTTTTCCTCTGGTAATAGACAAAATCAGAAACTCATTAAACCTGTAATTTTTAAAGATAGTTCAATAAATTAGTTAGGATTTTGGATGTTTTATTTAGAAGTCAGAAATAATCCGACACTTGTATCACTATTAGTGATCCAAAAGCATTGAAGTTTCAACTAGGTTCTATCAATTCTAAATGGTTCTCTAAATGTAACTATGGCTTATCTGGCCATTAAAGAATTTCTGACCCTAAAATATAATATGCATGTTCAAAAATGAAAGAGGAATAATAAATTTATATAAATGTTCAATCTCATTCCAAAAATGTCTTACAAAAATGTTTCAGTAAGTACTTCCTAAAAACATTTAGCAGGTTTTAGGACCTGAAAAATAATTTGCAGTTGGAAAAACACTTTTTCTGAGGAGGAGAAATGTTTTAGTTTTCAAGACAATTTATATAGTAACAGGGAAAGTCATTCAAAAAATTAAATTTGGGTTCAAGAGAAGTTTTAGAAACAGAGCATTTCATTTAATCCCTAGCAACAAGTCTGGTAATGATAAATGTATTCCTAACATGTAACCTACATGCAGACTATGGAACAGCTCTTCCAAGGCCAGAACAGAAGCTCCACTTAGGAGCTAGGATCACCACCACAAAATATTACCTCGTGGGGCTCCCCGTGGTCCACTCTGCCCAGAGCCTCGCTTGAAATTCTGCTGATATCCATCCTAAAAGACAAGCTAGTTAGTACGGAAGGAAATGTAATTTTTTAATGCTTACTCATCATCTATCTATTCTTATTGACACAGAACACAAAATTCTTCCTTGTATTTTTTGCACATTTCAATATAGCTAGAGAAGTTATTCTGTAATTGTACTTGTTATTTTCAACATTCAATGTCTCTACTCTTAAAAATCATTTTTTTCTCCTACACAAACTTATTTTTATTCATACATAATTAACATAGTATTATATTAGCTTCAGGTGTACAAAAGGGTAATTCAAATATTTTATACATTTCTTAATGCTCAAGGTAAGTCTGCTCTTAATCTCCTTTATCCATTTCACCCATTCCCCACCCACCCCTGCCCCTCTGGCAACTACCAAGTTTATTCTCCATTTAAAAGTGGTTTTTTTTGTCCACCTCTGTTTAGTTTCTTAAATTCCACATATGAGTAAGATCGTGTCGTGTATTTCTTTCTCTGACTTATTTCTCTTAGCTTCACACTCTCTAGAGGTACATACACTTCCTGCAAATGGCAGTATTTCCTTTTCTCTTTTTTTTCTGTGGCTGATAATATTTCATTATATATACCACATCATCTTTATCCATTCATGTAGTGATGGATACTTGGGGTTACTTGGGGTTATAAATAATGCTGCAATAAACACAAGAGTGCATGTATCTTTTTCAATTAGTGTTTTCATTTTCTTTGGGTAGATACCTAGTAGTGGAATTACTGGGTCATATGGTAATTCTATTTTTAATTTTTTGAGGAAACCCTACACTGTTTTTCACAGTAGCTGCACTAATTTGCAACCCCACAAACAGTGAACGAAAATCATTGTTTTCAAGACTCTATTAAATGAGCACCTATGTTGAGTGCTTAAGAAAGTTATCATTTTCCATAAAGAAGTATCTTGTACAAAATTACAAAATTAGCCCCAAATTACTTAGTTACTAAAGTACAAACAGCCTCATCAGTCGATTTCACTGGTTTATTTAGGTCAGCTTTGTATTTTAAAGCAACTTCTACCTACCCGCTGATAGCCAGAGTAGTCCCGGGGAGCACTGAACTGAGACTGTGTATAACCACTGTTTGGAGTGTTAGAGAATGAAGAGCGGTAACCATCATATCCTCCTAAAATTTAGGACAAGAAAATAATTTTCTTATCTACACAAGGAATTTTTATTTCCTACTACTGACCAAAAAAAGAACTGAAAGATTGTAAGCCATGCTAATTATTTAAACTAATTTCTAATTTCCTATCCTGATCCCATCTGTTCCTGAATTTCTGAGTATTAACTTACTTGGAAGACGACACTTTTACCCATTCATGCACACACACCCCCACCAAAAAAATCCCCATAAAGTCTGATAATTAATGGAAACAAGTATCACCTAGAAGACAGAGAAGTCAGGGTTTTGACACCTAAAAAAATTCATTCCTAATTTTGTCGGTTTAAATGCCTAAAGCAGGACCACCTGAGCAGGCTCAGTTGGTTAAGGACCTGCCTTCAGCTAAGGTCCTGGAATGGAGCTCCACATCAGGCTCATGCTCAGCAGAGAATCTGTTTTCCCTCACCTGCTGCCCCTCCCCTGGCTTGTGCTCTCTCTCGCTCTCTCAAATAAAATCTTTTATAAAAAATAAATAATTGCTAGGCGCCTGGGTGGCTCCGTCATTAAGCGTCTGCCTTCAGCTCCAGTCATGATCCCAGGGTCCTGGGACCAAGCCCCACCTCGGGCTCCCCACTCAGTGGGAAGCCTGTTTCTCCCTCTCCTGCTCCCCCTGCTTGTGTTCCCTCTCGCTGTATCTCTGTCAAATAAATAAAATCTTTAATAAATAAACTAAATAAATAAATAAATGCCTGTAACATACTAAAAACGTTTAAGTTGTACATAAGAGACTAATGCAGATACATATCTTTCCCCAAAACCATACAACATATTTCTATGTATTTTATAAATAAAAAAAGAACATAAATTTGCTGCTGCTTTTTTTGGTACCTCTGAATCCATTGGCAGGGCCCCTATATCCATTCATCAAGCCTCTAGCACCACGGGAACCACCACGAGACACACCACGACTGTTGTAATACGGCTGACTGCTACGTGGAAATCCAGTGTTCTGCTGGGGAGGTTGCTGGTGGTTACCAGTCACTTGATGGGGCTGGTCCTGGGAACCATGGTAGGTGCCAACCACTATAATAAAAAGAAAAAATTTATACACACACATACCCCACATACACATAGCTCATTACAACCTGTTCTCTCAGTTTCTGGTTTAAGAGGTGCCTTGTACTTCCTCTTCAAATTGTCTTTAAATTTTCATATTAACAATATTGATCACTATCCATTAGTTAAGTTATTAAATCGCTATTTTCCTCCTACCCATATATTAATTAGCTAAAGAGAATACAATTCTCCAACAATAATTCCAAACCTTTAGAAGCACACAAATGTGTGAGAGCACAAAATTCTATCCTTCCAAATGAAACAAAACCTGTATTATTAAATATCTGTCTATTAGCACAAGAGACCCACAATAACTCAAAAGATCTTACATACTGGAACAGTACAATTTTCATTTTGTATCATTTATTTCTTTTCACTAAAAAGTTCCTTTGTGGTAAAAGTTTTCATATCCTTTTAAAGATTTTTTTTATTTATTTATCTGACAGAGATCACAAGTAGGCAGAGAGGCAGGCAGAGAGAGAGAGAGGAGGAAGCAGGCTCCCTGCTGAGCAGAAAGCCCGACGAGGGGCTCAATCCCAGGACCCTGGGATCACGACTCGAGCCGAAGGCAGAGGCCTTAACCCACTGAGCCCACCCAGGCACCCCTCATATCCTTTTAAGTTGCCCTTGCTACTTAGTGAAACATACAAAACCATGCTCTCCCACACCTAGGCAACCATATGGTGGAATATCCAGTCAATTATAAAGATAAATCAGCAGAGGCCTTCAGCTTATGCCCCCCTTAATGCCTGATTTCACTTCAAGTCCTTTTGAGTACAACCAATTTAGAAGACAGTTAAATACTACTCACAGTGGCACTCAACCTGATGAGGTGAAGAGAAGATTCTAAAAGGTTTACGCTAACCTTGCACACCCCTTCCTCCTTCCACAATGGGGAGAAGTCTAGAATCTACAAATCTTCAAAAACGAAATCCTGAGGTACCTTTCTGATACTACCTCAATGTTTATAATTCACAGAGGAGACAAAACAGGATGCAAACACTACCTTTGGAAGGTGAGGAAGGTAGAGACTAAAGGAAGGCCTATACCCCAAGAACAAAAACAATCAGCAGCCTCTTGCCAGCCCAAATCTTCCCATGTTTAGGCAGAGAGAACAGGTGGTGTGACTCTTGAAAAACTTCACCTGATTTTTTTTTTTTCACCTGATACATTTTATATCCTGAAGAAACCCCAAACACATTTATCAGTTCTCAGAATGATATCTGGAGTGAGTAAGCCCAAGTATGCCTAGGAGGAGAAGGAGTGGTGGCTCCTTTTTGAACTATGTAATTAATGGACCAATTATACTATCTACAGTGTGATCTTTCTATAGACTGCCTTTCACTACATTCCCCAAATTTAAAATTACAGGCAACTATCATGATTATAGGTAACATTTTCTATCTGAAGAGATTCATTCACATGCATGTAGAAGAGTGGTCAAAAGTGAATTTTCAACTCAAGTTTTTATCAGTAAGTTAGTCTTGGTCAAATCTCACTGCAAAAAAACTCTTAGTGGTACAATTAAAGTGTAATCTTTATTTAAAAATACCAGAAATCAGGGCACCTGGGTGGTTCAGTTGTTTTAAGCATCTGTGCCTTTGGCTCAGGTCATGATCCCAGGGTTCTGGGATCAAGATCTGCATCAGGTGCCTGCTCAGTGGGGAGTCTGCTTCTCCCTTTGTGCCTCCCCCCAGGCTCATATCTTCGTTCTCTCTCTCTCTCGCAAAAATAGATAAAAATAAAATCTTAAAAAAAAAAAAAAAATTTAAATACCAGAATTCTTTTTAAAAAACAGAATTTCTATTAAAGTGTTTGTATATCATAAACTTCAAGTCCATAAATAGCCAGATTCTTGCCTTATCCCTTTTTCATGTTGTTCCTGACCAAACAGTACAATTTGCTGTGGAGCAGGTGTATCTGGGGCCTTTAGACATTGTGCTGACATGCTTATGAGTACATGGCAATAATTAAAGGAGCATGAGGGCTTGAAACCCAGTTTTATCCCTCAGCAGCTAAACACAAATAGCGTAATGGATAAATATCAGATTATAGCTGATTCAAACTCCTTACTAATTACTGGTGCTTATTAAAATTATAGGAAATACATGTAAGAATTTAGTACTTAAGAATCCATAATGTTGATCCAGGTCTATCAAGAATTTAGACAATTAAAATATCTCATACTTATTTAAATCAGTCTGATAAAATTAAGCTATTAACCCCTATGATTTTAGAAAGGTCTGCTAGTTTGCTATGGGATTCCAATTAAACAACCTGGGATCTAAATAACCAAAGACCTAAAGCAGTTATTTCATGCCTTACAAAGTTAAGAAATCTACAATATCTCCAGCTACATTACTACAATGGATGTGGTAACCAGCCAACTTATAAATGACCTTACTTGCCAACAAAAGACTTTGTTTCAACCTAGTCTACCAAAGACAGCTACCATGGGATTTTCGCCTGCTTTATTCTAACTAGCATACTGACAACCAAGCCAACTCCTTACTGCTTCTTAACTGTAAAACTAACTGACTTACTACCTACCAAGTATCACGCTATTTGGCTTCAATTAATTAGCAATCTAAGTTGATCATAATTTAAGTAACAAGCTTAATTCCACTAAAACCACAGAACGAAAAAGGGACATTATGAGCGCTTTACTGATCAAAAGAAAACTGGTGTAAGGCCTCCAAAAAAAGTGCAGGCACATACAATAAATATGAACTCAATTGAATTCAGGTTCTGTAATGAAAAATCTGTAAGGTCTACTACTAAAACAAAAACTCTTGGACCCCAACACTCTAAAAATCTAAATTCTCCTACCACCTACCACCGTCAGTTAACTGTGTTGGAGGGCAAGAAGCCAAGAAGTGACACTGGTTTTCCTACCTGTTTGAAGCTGTTCTTGTTGAAGGTCTGTTTGTTCTACTTGGTGAGGCTGACTAGAAAAGCTCTGGTTGTAACTGGCCTGGTACTGATTTTGCTGTTTCAAAGTTTCTGGTTCATTAACAGGAGGAACCGGGGCATTCATATTGAACACCTGTAAGTAAATAAAGTAAATGATTACATCATCCCTTTATGCTAATAATTTCCCTATTTTTAATAAGGCAGACCTCAATGCTGGTTTTACCTCAACTGTAAACGCATTACAGTTCCAAACACATACACACACTCACTCTCTATATATACAGTATATATATATATTTAATATACAGACATACACACCACACAGCACTTAAAGGAGAACATAAGAGGGGATCAGAATCTAAAAAGACACAAAAATCAGCAGCTTGGAAATGCAATTATAAATGAGAAAGTTTTTTAAAGATTCAAACCACTGATACAATGTCACTTACAGAACTTAATTCTATGAACTTTAACTCTGAGTTGAATACTTAATCATTTTTTATTTTTATTGACATTTTCAGCAAGTTACTACTTTAATATTTAATTCTGAACTTTCCCATGAGCACCAATTTAGCTGTATCCCATTAATTATGGTATTTTCATCATCATTTTCTAGAAACCCCACAGTTTAGAAATGCTTACTGAAAAACCACAATGAACTATAATATGTGAAATTTACTATGAGAAATGTCCATAAAATAAAAGATTAAGCAAATATGGAAAAAAGTAGACAACTGTTAAATCTAGGTAATGATTTATATATAAATATCATAGTAGTCTACTTTTCTGCACATTTACTTTTATAAATCAAACCAAAAAGGATGAAACTATAAAAAACAAAGATGTAAACACACAATTCCTAAAACTCAAATATTATCTCTGGGATCAGGAAAAAATTAGAGTTTATGTTCAATTAAATATACTCTACAGTTTGGAGAGATGTAAACTCAAATACAAAGCTAAATGAAGACTTTTTTGTTGAGACTCTGGCATGATCATACTACACACTAGGCATTTAATATTAGTTCAATTAATTACTCACCGTTTGCATGGATTGGAATGGAGCTGCATTTACATTGATTCCACTGCTATGTAATGGTTTGCTTGTCCCAGCCTGGAACACCTGAGGCTGAGAAGCAGCCGGAAGGGAAGATGATGCTGTAGTCTGGTCTGTATTTAAGGAGATTGTTGCCTAAACACAAAATGAATAGATGCACTTTAGTGATAAACTATATTTAGCCAAGTCTACTATCCAAGACTTAGTATGTTAAGAAATTCAACTATTTCATAAAAGCAAAATACTGTATTGCTTGCATTAGGTCCAAAAAGAGTAACAATATTAATAGTAATTTACCTCTGCCCAATTCATGAGTAAGTGCCTCATCAAGTTTATGTTACCTAGTAACAGAAACTTGCCTGAATCTGGTCAATTGGTTCCTTTTGTGGTCGCTGCTCTGTAGCGTGAGAAGGCTGGTACAAGGGTTGAGATGCTGTATATCCCTCACTTGTGGATGAAACCAAAGGAACCTTCACAGAAACAAAGCAATCAAAGCTGCTTTCTGTTATAAACTCTAACACAGACAGGGCTAAGAAACAGATATACCTGTTAAAGAGACTATAAAACTTAACAACTGCAAAAACTACATCTACTATTAAAACTGAAAGTTAAATATACCCAAGTCCACTTACGAAGTCCCCAACAAATGCTTCTAAATGGCAATATCGACACTGAATTTTAGAATTTTGACATTTAAACAGGTCTTCTCAAATTCTACTCAGTTCAAAATTTAAAAATTATTATAAACATGAGACAACAAAAACAACGTTTTTTAAGTTATTAAAACAAAAGTAAATATAACATGGAAATAAAGCTACCCACAATATGACAGCTACCCACAATAGACTTGCACAATGATAAAATTCATACCTCACTTTCATGAGCCATTAATGAAAGAGACCCAAGAACTGATTAAAAACAAACCTACAGCAGTATTTCTGTCACTCTTACCTGTGTAGCTTCTGGTTGTACCGGAACTTGATTAGGCTGAGCAAGTCTGGATTCAGAATGAACTGTAAAATTGACCCCAAAAAATCCACTGTTAATCCAAAAATCAAATTTCTTCAGAGAAAACTTCTATAGCCAAATCCTAAAAACACTTTAGTGATCATGAAAATAAACTGGAAAAGTATCGTTAGGATTTTAGCTTTTAAGTAAGCTTTTCTGGTTTCCTTCTAGTCATAATGCTTCCACAGGAAAAAATAAGAATATGCTTTTAAAAAGCCTATATTCAATTCAGTGTGCAAACTGTCAACTCCCACCATTCTTCTACTCCCTTCCCCAACCATGGTTAAAGAATCAAAAATTTGGATCTGTGGTTAGTCCTTTAGAAATCACCCATTTTGCTAAGAGAGGCTAATGAACTCCACATTAACTGAGTATCTAAATGGCTTACAGGTTCTATCAATGCTGTATATGTTGATTCTGCCACAACTTTTCAGTTCTAAAAACTATGTATTGTCTTTCTCTGGTAGAACTTGGAAAACGAACACTAATAACTGTCTCTTTTCCATAGGCCTAACCATAATTTATTTTCTAACTCTTGGTAGAAATATTAGATATGAGCTTCCTTTACTTTGGAGAAATTGTAACTAACAAACTAACAGTGTCATTAAACATGCTTCCTTCAGCAATTCCTTTTGTAACACTGAAGATTTACATGATATTACATGTTATTTTATTTATTTAAGATTCTATCCATTTATTATTTGACAGAGAGATACAAGCAGGCAGAGCAGCAGCAAAGGGAGAGAGAGAATGAGACTCACCCCTTGAGCAAAAAGCCTAACACAGGGCTCGATCCCAGGACCCTAGGGATCACGACCTGAGCCTAAGGCAGACACTTAACTGACTGAGCCACCCAGGCGCCCCTAAGTATGTTATTTTATATAGTCCCACTTTTGTACCCTTAATAATGACATGTTTTGGGAAAAACACCAAGACTCAAAATGACTGACGGTCCTGGAGAAAAATGGACCACTTAACCACATACAAGATGCCAATCCTCTTTAGTGCTATTTCTAGTAACGGTGTAAGACTAGTAATACAAGTCTGAAACTTAAACTGTCTTTTTTTTAATTTATTCACTTGAGAGAGAGTGAGAGAGAGCATGAGAAGGGAGAGGGTTAGAGGGAGAAGCAAACTCCCTGCTGATCAGGGAGCCCGATGCGGGACTCAATCGCAGGACTCCAGGATCATGACCTGAGCCAAAGGCTGTCGCTTAACCAACTGAGCCACCCAGGCACCCAGAAACTTCAACTGTCTTTAGGCCAATCTTCCCCTTTCCTCTTAAGCAGCCCCTTAACCACCTCACTGTTGCATCTCATTTTTATTTAGGTAATAAAATGTTCAGAAATTCTCCTAAAAAGCTGCAAACACCCTTCAAAGAAAGACACCTCTATTATTTTTATGCTTAATTTTGAAATTTAAAAAGCCAAGCACAATTTAACTTATAATAAGCAAAACTAGTCTGTAATGTTACAAATCAGGAAATGGTTCCCAAAGAGCCAAAAGAGAGGGTAAACTAGTGACTGAAAAGGGACACAAATAGGCTTCTGAGGTACAGGTATGTCCCATTTCTGGGTGCTGGTGTGTTCAGTCTGTGAAACTCATCAAACTACATTTGCACATACTTAAGTTTATATATGATAATAAAAGGTTAAAAAAAAGCAACATAACGACAGTTACTCATATTATAGGGAAAAACAGTATTTCTTACCAAATTAAAAGACCCAAGATCCAAAAGTTAAGCAAACATTAAAAGGAAATAATTAATTTTCACATACTTTACAAAACTTGAGAGCACTGGCCCTGTATTTCTCACAAAAGAATACACCATTACTAACCCGGAGGGCAAACCAGCTGGGGCATGTCCATGTTTTGTGTCGGATTCATAGGCTGTGCAGATACAATGGCAGGATCAAGTGTCTGGTTTTCAAAATCCAGCATAGAATCCTGCAAGTCAGGATATAATGGAATTAGATTAAATAATGTAAACACTTAAACTTTCAGTTAGTGTTTGACTCAACTGCACCTACCTGTATGAAATTATAGGGCCCCTGCATTTGCGCCATAAGGTCCTGGACTCGCTGTCTTCTCACAACGGGATCTGCCTGAGCCACTGGAGTCAAAGAATGGGGCTCTGGCACTGAAGGAGATGCAGCCTGAGGTTGCTGCTGGAGTGAATTTACCACCTATAGGGGAAAATGAGGGGAGAGATGCAGACTGGGAGCATGAAAAGAGCTCCATTCATTACCATCATGACAGGTCCCCAAACTCTATATGGCACTATACTATAAACAAAGTAGCAGGCTTTAATGTAGTTTCTCAAACTGACCATAGTTATAAATTTAACATTGAGTGCTGTCACTTCTACAGTGTTCTCAATTCCACAGGACGACTATGCAGCATTTCAGATTTACTTTATAACCTGCTTTCAAAGATTACCCGTGCTTGTTTCCTAAAAGAATGTACTGTGCTTAAAACTGCTATGCCTTCTATAGAAAGAAATTAAACCTGTATTTACCTCAATACTTGACTGAGTCAGCAGTCAAGAAAAGTCAGTTGTTATCATCATCAAACTTTGAGTTCCTACTGTTTGATTCTCTCTAGGATGAAGCCGTATCACCTTATATAACTTGCTACAAAAGCCAAAGATCACTATACCTACCTTTTACCTACCTCTAATAATTTCTTCTGATTATTATTTAGTAATTCCCCACTCTTCTGGGAAATCTCACTGATTTTTATTATATTAAATTTGTGTTCTGTCTGGCTTCTAATCCTGGGCAAGTCATACCTGGTGAGCCTGGATAAATCATAAGCTTATTTCTCTTATAAGCAATTGTGAGATAATCACTACTTAAACTGTTGCGAAGACCAACTGATGTGTCATCTACATCTACATCTCAAAAAATTCTTTAGAATTACATCCGAATAGCCTTTGGAAAGGTCCCACCTACCAAGTACTTAAGAACAAACCATACTGGCACAGTACTAAGTAAGATAATATACTATTCTCTCCCAATAAAAAGCAAAAAGTTCTACTAAGCACTGTTACTTCTCAAACTTTTCTACTATGCCAACACATACTTTTCATCCCTAACATCCAATTTTTTTTAAATGCTAATAATTCATATTTCTACCCCTATATTCATGCTAATATATACCTATTACCTCACTTCCCTAAAAACATATACCAAATCTACTTAGTCAAGGCCCAGGAGGTTTGTATACCTTACACAAATCACCATTCTACAGAGAGATCTCTTAGATCTATTTTTCTTCTAACCCTCCTCTAATACTTCTGAACTGCCTTGCACAATTCAGCAAATACATATACTGTCTTGCTAGGGCTTCATGGGACACTATTTTCATCCAAACTAGGTAACTTTCTAGAATACAGGGCAAGTTCTTTACTCAATCTATCAACAGTGCATTTTGGTACATCTATAAAGAACTAAAGGTACTAACACACCTTTGAAGAATGATCTTGATGGGATAATATTAAAGAGAAAAGCATTATTATTCACAGCTGAAAGCTATTTTTTCTGTACTTCAGATATATAAAAGAAGCAACCAAAAAGAGGATGGAAAGGATGGCAAGGACCAACTTGGTAAGGCATTCTGATTTTATCTTATAGGTTACACAGCACCATCAAGAGTTTCAAGTATAAGTAACTTAATTAAAACTTTTCTAATAATTGGCCTATAAAAATGAGTAAGATAGCCTGGAGCACTCAGGAAAGAAAAATATGAAAGGGACACCTAACTAGACATGAGGACCTGAAGAAAGGTAATGTCAATTGAGAAACAGAATTAAGAAACACTAGAGAAATCTAGAGCATTAGGGAGAAGGAGTCTAAGATGACACTCCAACATATTCCCTTGGAAGGTGGGCCTTTTCTAAAGGCTATCCATGTGGGTGCCCAGATTTTTATAGAGCAACCTGGTATCAACAACATACAAATCATGTACTTTAATAACCCCAAGTCACACACATATAACTTTATATATATGTTCTATAGCTGGATCAATTAGAGATTCTACTAAACATCCACAAGTATAAATAATCTTTTAAACATAATGATCTTTTAAGTTTAATAAGTTTGTCATGATAATGTATTAAAAACATACAATCTTAATTTGTTCTTAGGAGATAAAAATTACAAATAAAAAAAGACAACAACCTTGCACCCAAGAGAACTCTTACCTCAACTGTTTCGACTGTCCACTCATCTACCTGCTCCTTTTCACCACTGCTGAACTGTGTTTCTGCCATAAATTGCCTATTTACATACTGCAAAGCAAAGTAAATGTTTCAGAGTTCTGCTTGAAAGGCAGAAAAAGCAAACCAGCATTAAATAAAAATCATACCTCTGTTGATTCAACTTCACTTTGTTCGGTGTATTCTTCTGCTGGCTCAGGTTCTAAGACGTTAAAAGATGATATAAATGAAGAGTAAGAAAAAAATTTTTTTTAAATATTTTATTTATTTATTTATTTGACAGACAGAGATCACAAGTAGGCAGAGAAGCAGGCTCCCTGCTGAGCAGAGAGCTGGATTCAGGGGCTCAATCCCAGGACCCTGGGATCATGACCTCAGCTGAAGGCAAAGGTTTTAACCCACTGAGCCACCCAGGCGCCCTAAGAAAAGTTTTTTTTAAATTAGCAATTATTTTAAACTCCAAATAAGTTAGCAGTTTACCATCAAATAACCAGAACTTATTAACAAAGTTATAGTTAGCATTAAGTTTCTATATTTTAATCATTCTTACAATAAAGAATTTAGAAAGAGTTTTCTTTACATTTACTCCAAAATGAATCAGGCTCAAGAGTAGTTATCCTGGATTAGGTATAATGCCAATAAAGAGCTAAGTTAAAACTTCTCTCTCTAGCCTAAGAAGTTATATTATAAAGCAGCATATAGATTGAAATCTTCCTCTCTATTTTAATCACTTGGTGAAAACAGTTAAAGGTGGAGAAAAGACTTCGCTATGTTGATCTGCAACCATAAATTCCACCAACGTGCATCTCCCTTTGTAGCTTCAACCTAATAGCTAACATTGTATGAAGCGCTTACTATGTACCAGATACCTGATACATACTTCTCTCTAAACAGAGAAGCTGAGGTACAGAGAAATTCAGTCACTTGCCCAAAGTTTCATAGCTAATGAGTGTCAAAGCCAAGATTTCAATCCAGGCAATCTGAATCAAGAATCCATGCTTTTTAACCACTACAAAACTTATGCTCTGACAGTGCTTCCAATGATACTCAGACTTAAGTTATCGTAAAAGGACTCCTAATGAGTGCTTACATACTTATTAGTTTATGCCAAGTGTTAAAGTTAAATGGAAAAAAATCTCATTCCATTGAGATATTTACACTTGAAGATTACGGAGTTATAATCACCCCATTTAAAACATATAGACATGCATATATGTGCCCTCATACTACTCACTTCATATACTAGCATGGTAAACAACGATAAATCTGGGCATGTCAGCCAAAATGTACTTAAAAAAGCCCTACAACATTTCTCCTCATCTATATTACAAGAGCCCAGCAATACTGCAACAAAAAAATACCGGTTTGTAACAGTGATCCAACTGAACATTTGAACCAGTAAGTAAATGACTGGTATTTGGGCAGAGGGAAAGGGAGACAATCTTAAACAGATTCCTGACCCAGCATGGAGCCATACACAGGCTCCGTCTCACAACCCGGAGATCATGACACGAGATGCAGTCAAGACTAGGACACTCAATGGCCTGAGCTACCCAGGTGCCCCTAAATGACTGATACTTAATACTTCTGGAATAACTCTTAATACACATTTACTATTTTGTCATGCTTAAAGTTTCATTAAAAACCTCAATGTGCTTATGTAACTAAGTAAATGTATGGCCTGAACTTGTGGCAAAAGAAGTAAAACTAGGACTATAAACTAAAGCTCATATCCACCCAAGTACTTACCAGCTTCAGCTACCTGGTCTTCAGCTGTAGGTGCTGAAGCTGACTCTTCTTCCTCACACAGCCCATTCTGGTGGTTGTGGGTGCTGTCAAAGTAGTTTGACTGGAAAACACGCTCAACAATTTCCTTTAGAGCTTTATCTAGAAATTGATATGAATTATAATGTTAGACCATCTCAGAATGCCTGACTTGAGTAAGATTCAACAAGCTACAAAATACTGCTCCAAGGAAAAAAAAACTTGTCAACCCTTACTGAAACATACATATAAAAAACATTAAAATCCACCAAAAACAGAAATGATGGAATGATAGAGAACAAAAAGAACCTATCAGTATTAAACTTTACACACTTAAAGGAAGTTAGTTCAAAACAAAAAGCTGACAGTTATTATTTATTCATTTAGTATATATTTAATGCCTACCTATATGTTGGGCAATACAGTAGGCAATGGGGCTACAAAAAGATTTGTAAAAGATACAATATCTGCCCTAAGTTTATAGTCTAATAGAGAAGAATTATCAGATACAAAAACAGTAAAATCACATCTGTGAAAAGTACTACACAAAGGTACAATGGATTGGACCTAGGCAGGAAAAAACTTGAGAGGCTTTCCTTGTAAGTGCTTCAAGAGCACAGATCTGGAAGATGAGTAGTAGAAAGAAGAGAAGTGCTTTAAGGGAGAGACAAAAGCATTTACAAAAGCCCTATATGAAGATAAATGGTGCCAAATACAAGAAAATGAAACCATGTGCTGTGGCTTGAGCCATAGGGAGCAAGAAAAAACCAAGAAAAGACAAGTCTGGTAAAGGCCAGAACATGCAAGGTCTTTAAGTCAAAAACAACTGTATGTAAAATATAATATAAGAAAGCCATTAAAAGAATTTAAAGAAGGATGGGGAGGGTGGATTTAGTTAAAAGATTGCATTAGACAAAAGGAAGTAAAGTAGAAGGAAGAGAAAAAGAAGTAGATAGATTCAAAACATATTTAAAAGGGAAAGCTGTCAGACTTTGATACACCTGGATATAAGAGGACAGGGCAGCAGGTGAAGGTATGTGTCAAGAATTAATCTCGGGGCGCCTGGGTGGCTCAGTGGGTTAAAGCCTCTGCCTTCGGCTCAGGTCATGATCCCAGGGTCCTGGGATCGAGCCCTGCATCAGGGTCTCTGCTTAGCAGAGAGCCTGCTTCCCCCTCTCTCTCTGCCTGCCTCTCTGCCTACTTGTGATCTCTGTCTGTCAAATAAACAAGTAAAATCTTAAAAAAAAAAAAAAAAAAAGAATTAATCTCAACTTCCTGGCCTTATATAGTACATGCAAAATGTACCTATTTATGTAGAATGTAGAATGTAGAATAGGTCACTTTACAGATAAATAAAACTTCAAGGACATTACCACAATATAGTTAATCCTGTTAACAATAAAACTAATAAGTTTTTGAATGAACATTTCACATCTCCCTTCCTCTGCATCAGAGCCTCCTAACTAAGAATTACTTGTTTTAAAAAACTTGTGAAAACTAAATGCACATAAAAACACCAATTTGAGTCATTAGTAACTTTTCATTAGCAATAAAGATGTTACATTCTTAAGATAAACAAGACTAGGTAGAAAATAACACCCAAGTAAGATATAAGCTTAGACATTTAACCCTCGTTTCTCCTCAGTAACGTTCATGAAAATTTGATCAGGCTTGACCTAAAACTACTTTTTAAGCTAACAAGTTTATACACACATGTAGATTTCTTTCTATTCGAACTTTAAATGATAAATTAAGTACATATTTGATGCAGATCTAAAATTAAGAAGCAAATATGATTTTTTAATGAATACAGTAAATAATGCAAGTTAACAAACCAAGAAAATTATTTCTTACATGAAAAGATACAAAAGATTGGCTCCCATATTTGATTTACCTTTTCCTTAAAGCAAATACACTCCAAATTACATCATACAGTTTTGCCAATTAAAACTTTTTATCCAATTTTCCACCAAACAGCTAAAAATAAGGTATAAACACAGATACACTGATCTTAATATGTTCAAAATCTACTTCCCTAAATCAACTTAATAAATAGCAAAGATAAGAACCTATTCCCTTATTTACTAAGGAAATAAACCTAAAATTCCTAATTTACTGAGGTAGTGAAAGTGGTTTTTTATCTAAAGATTTAATTTATTTAGGGCTCCTGGGTGGCTCAGTGGGTTAAGCCACTGCCTTCAGCTCGGGTCATGATCTCAGGGTCCTGGGATCGAGTCCCGTAACAGGTTCTCTGCTCAGCAGAGAGCCTGCTTCCCTCTCTCTCTCTGCCTGCCTCTCTGCCTCCTTGGGATCTCTGCCTGTCAAATAAATAAATAAATAAATAAATAAATAAATCTTTAAAAAAAAAAAAAAAAGATTTTATTTTTTTTTTTGACAGAGATCACAAGGAGGCAGAGAGGCAGGCTGCAGGGGGACGGAGGGAAGCAGGCTCCCTGCTGAGGAGAGATGTGTGGCTCGATCCCAGGACCCTGAGATCATGACCTGAGCCAAAGGCAGAGGCTTAACCCACTGAGTCACCCAGGTACCCCGGTAGTGAAACTTAAATGTCCCTTTATTTTCTTTAAAATGAATATGCACCGTTCATTTGAGATTAAGGCTTAAAAAAAATACAAAGAAAATAACATCCTCAAATTAACAAAGTCTAAAAAATAACTAAGCAAAAACGAAAGCAAGGATCAGGAGTAAAATGTATGAGGTACAGAAAATATTCTTCATAAAATTTCACCAACAAGGAAAAAAACCAGTCCCTATCTAATACCAACAACTCTGAAAAGTTTATTTGGTGTTAATCTGTCCAACTTCAAGCACAGTAAGTTATACACAAAACCATGGTAAGTTAGGATTCCCATCTCTACCGATTTATGATTGGTGTTTGTGACTTATACACACACATACACAGCAAAAAGGGAAAAAAAAGGAAACAAATCAATAAACCAAAAGTAAACAGCAGATCAATGTTATTTACACAGTTCTGAAATTTCTTCAATTAACAATACTGTTTTTAAATTTTTTTTTAAAGATTCTATTTATTTATTTGACAGAGAGAGATCGCAAGTAGATGGAGAGGCAGGCAGAGAGAGAGAGAAAGAGGGAAGCAGGCTCCCTGCTGAGCAGAGAGCCCGATGTGGGACTCGATCCCAGGACCCTGAGATCATGATCTGAGCCGAAGGCAGCGGCTTAACCCACCGAACCACCCAGGCGCCCAATTAACAATACTTTTAAACAGAAAACTTATTTTTAAAGATTCTTAGTTACAAAATAAAAAATTATGGTAATACTCACAGGTTGTTCCACATACAGATTTTTCCTTTCCTTCCAGCAAGTCCCATAGGTGAATGGAAGCATGTTCATACTGCTCATTCAACCTTATAATAATAATAGTAATTTAAAAATTAATTACATTTTAGTTGTCAAGTCAACATTCAGAAGTTTCTACTATCAAATAACTATACCTTAAGCTCATGTCCCGTTCCGGGTCTGCTAATTTGTAGAATTCATCCAACAATGACAATTCCTCTTCAGACAGTATTGGCACTCCATTCAAACCTTGCTTCAGGTCAGTTCTCACCTCATCATCTCCCAATTTGTCCAAAACATACTGGAGCTCAAGTACAGTTTTTAAACGTTTTTGTTCTGCTTCTTCTCTCATAAGCTGCTCCCGACGTGCTGTCTTCTTTATTGTTTTCTGAATCTGCATTAAAAGTGTAAGCATAAGACACTGAAATTAATTTCACAAAATTCCTAATACAGTTCAACCAATTTCAGGTCCAATAAAAATAAGACCTACTCACGGAGTACGTGACCCTGACATATAAAATGATGATTCCCAAATTACAAGTAAGAATTTAATATTTAATTCATCTGTTTTAAACAGTTGTTAGAAATTTAGAACACATCCTCCCCTCCACATAAACTATTATACTAATGAAATGTTACCAGTAAAGGATGTATTTGGGATTTGCTTCAAAATAACCTAGCTGATAGCAAGCAAGGGAGTAAGTAGTTGTGGATATGTATGAAATAGGACTGCCATGAGATGAAAACCATAGAAGCTGAGTGTGGATATAGGGGTGTTCATTATATCCCTTTCTTTAGTTTTGCCATCTTTCATAATAAAAAGCATAAAAACTAAAATTTCTAATTAAGCCCTGAGTCAATTAAAAAAGAAACCCAAACACAGCAACAATAAAAAATCTTATCTATATCCATCTCTTCTCTGGAAAAATGTTCAAATTTTTTCATTTTAAGTATCTACTATCGACTCACAGGGATGACTGGGTTGTGGGATGCCACAACCCATCACTGCCTTCCTCATCCCCAACTATCCACATTAGTATTGTATTATTCCAACATATTGAAAATTGTGACTATGGGGCGCTTGGGTGGCTCAGTGGGTTAAGCCTCTACCTTCGGCTCAGGTTATAATCTCAGGGTCCTGGGATCGAGCCCTGCATCAGGGTCTCTGCTTAGCAGAGAGCCTGCTTCCCCCCCTCTCTCTGCCTGCCTCTCTGCCTACTTGTGATCTCTCTCTGTCAAATAAATAAAATCTTAAAAAACAAATAAAATAAATATTTTTTTAAAAAATAGTGACTGTGGAGTACCTGGCTGGCTCAGTCAGTAAAGCATGCAACTCTTGATCTCAAATGTCATGAGTTCAAGCCCCATGTTGGATGTGGAACTTACTTAAAAACAATAAAAAACTAACAAAAGAAAAAGAAACTTGTTTTTATGAATAAGGGTATGCTGGCAGACAACAAGAGGGTGGCAGAAGAACAGAGATATATACTAAGTACACATATTTTTTTCCCCACTATTCTTTTTCTTCTGCTAGTCTTTTATTTTCCTGGGAAGGTAAAGGGAGACCCAATAGGTCTTTTTTCTCATGCACAGTGCCAGCCTGGGGTCAAAAGTCAGACTTTTAAAAAAAGGTCACTCTTTTCAAGAGTCCTAAAAGTGTTTTACTTACCACCTTTCCCCCTTTCTCAAGCCTCGCTAGGATAAACTGAGACAGAGAAAACCAGATAAAAGCATACGAAATGTATAATAAAGGGAGAAATGGGAAGAGAGAGACCTAGGAGAACAATGTGGTCTACAGTAAGACAAATTTAGGATGGCAGCACAGAGGGTAGCAGATTAAATGATATTTAGCAGTAAGTAACATGTGAACATACAGATGAAATCTAAGCTAGGGCAGTACAGAAAGCTTTCAAGGAGAAAGTGACATCTATTCCTAAGATAGATAAGCCTTCCATCTTACTGGGGAGCAGAGGCTGGGTATGTGCAATTTTGTGTAATTTTGTATGTGTACAATTTTAGGACAGAGAGGCAGCCAGTAGCCAGGGGCCAGAAATACAGGAGGGGGTCAGGAATGTGAAATAAGTCAAGAGAGCAGAAGAAATAAGATAAAGAATGCCACTTTGGATAAAGTAAGTTCAAGTAAAGAATATGAAAACTCAAAAAGGTAGGCTGGAGCAACTTTAAATAATTTTTTTTTTTTTTTTTTTTTTTTAAATTTGAGAGAGCAAGTCAGTGAGAAAGCATGAGCAGGGGGGAGAGGGAGAAGCAGGCTCCCCGCAGAGCCAGGAACTGGACTTGGGATTCGATCCCAGGACTCTGGGATCATGACCCAAGCCAAAGCTTAACCAACAGAGCCATACAGGTGCCCCAAGAACTCTTGAATGCAAAACAAAAAAGGTGTTTAACTGTGGAAAGGTGCAATAAAGGATCAGAGTTCAATAAAGACTGCAAATGAATTTAAATGCCTGGTGAAAAAAGTTCCTGCAAACATCAGTGTTAAATCAAAAGCAAAGGAGAATGCAAGTATTTTCACTTATACAGTGTTAGTAGCCTGAGAAATTGATGACTGTATTATTAAACTGTATAGCAATCCTACTTCTATGATCCATATTTTTTAAAAGAAATCAGAAAAACAAATTGGCCAGGATTCATCAAGCCTAAGGGTCTGACCTAGGTGAAGTGGAACAATTCCCTATTTTGGTGTAAATTAAGCTTCCTTTATTCCATTTGGAGGGATATCATTAATATTTTCCACCTTTAATCAAATTTAATAAGTAATAATAATATTAAGTGCCTGAAATATATTAGCCGTAAGTCAAATGCTGTTCCAAGCACAACTCTGTGATGAGGTAGGAACCATTATTATCGCTACTTTACAGATTAGAAAACTTAAGTAGTGTGACAGCCTCTCCCTGCTTCTCTTCTGATACTACTGGTCCTATTTCTCTGGAAAACCCTGAATGTTATAGGGACAGACAAGTAACTAAAAGTTAACAGTAACTCAAAGTCCTACAACTACTAAGTAAAAGTGGCAGAATCAGGATTCAAAACAGTCTGGTTCCAGAATCAGAACTTTTTATCTCTGTAGTGCAATGTCTCTCCTCACATAACAAAGTGTTTTGTTTATTCATTGTACAAAATCAGAGGCAACTTTGTATTTAATGTTGTTAACCCCTCTCCAAATAAGCTAACACCAATTCAGGACAGGAATTTTCTGGTCTCAACTTTCAACAAATTATTTGACTTTCCTTGTATTTAATTTTTGTCCTGTTCCCAAAGACTTCTATCACATCCAAAGATGTTGGGAAAAACACCACGTTGGTGGATCACAAATTGATACAAGAGGAATGTATCCCTTAAGTCTGCCACATTCCTTAAGATCCCTAATGGAGACAGTGATTACCAAATATAAAAACAAGACTCTATTTTCTGATAGTTAACAGGATTGTAAGATGGTCATTAGGCATAAAGGAATATATGAAAAATAAATGTGCACACATACAAGGAATATACAGAAAATAAATGCATGTGTGTATATAAATAAGCTAATTTTTTTAACAATGAAATATTTAGGGTAACTACTATATTAAGTTTGTCATATCTGAAACCTTGGTTCTCAGGCATCTTTCAGGTGTTACATTAAACTTTACAGAACTGGAAAGCATCTTAGGTATAACTGAATACAATCCTCTCAACTTGCAGAGAGCTTATAAACAGTAATACAAGGACTAAAACCCAAAGAAACAAAAAAATGTTCTGCCTTACTTTTAATATTTCATAAACATATATATAATCTTTTACTTACATCTTGACTTAATGCCATGAAACTCCTCTGTAGTTCTTTTGCAAACTCCAAGTTATTTGTGACTTCCTGGTACTTAGACACGGCATCCTAAAATAACAAAGACAAAACCCAATTTTACTAAAATACAAAGAACCACAAATTAATTTTCTTATTAAAAATAGCAAACATACAATCCTTAATAAAATGTAGCATCTTTACCAGCTGATCTTGATTAAGCCTTTCCCCTTTGTTCATTCGTTCCTGGTAATCATCAAGCTTGCCCTATGTTAAAAGAAAAAAAAAAATTATGTCCCACATTAAAATACATACCAGCCTAACCATGCTGAAATACAAACCCATATCATCCTCTAAGTTTGTCTCAAATCTTGCCCTAAAGATGCTTTTTAGTTAATTTCAGGGTGGGTTTTTTTTTTTAAGATTTCATTTATTTATTTGACAGAGACAGATCACAACTAGGCAGAGAGGCAAGCAGAGAGAGGGGGAAACAGGCTTCCCGCTGAGCAGAGTCCAATACAGGGCTCGATCCCAGGACCCTAAGATCAAGACCTGAGCCGAAGGCAGAGGCTTAACCCACCGAGCAACCCAGGCACCCCTAGTTAATTTCAGTTTAAGTTAGTGCATAAAGTAACTTATTTAATAAACAGTAAGCTAAAAAAATGAATGTAGGTACTCCAGCCTGCTGAATGATACCAAATTTTGTACTATAAGCCAATGACATGACACAGTAATGCTTACTCTAGGTTTCTCAAAAAAAGATAGGCATCAGATGGCCTGCATAAATGGTTCCTACCCACATGAGTGAGGGATACAATTTGGTTACAATCCTACTTATACAGGAGCATACAGACATAGACATTTTATAGTGTTGAATTCTTGTCCCTCGGAAAGAATTCATGTGACTTAAAAAAAAAAAAAAGAAAGAAAGAAATCCTGTGACTAAGTCATAGGAAAAGAGTGTATTTTTCCTGATTAGACCCAAGTACTTACTATCTTTGATGTGCTTCATCCATTCCTTTTGAGTAACACGATCTTCAGTTATTCCATCCCCCTTAGATAGTGTGCCAGTCAAAGACTTTGTTTTATTTTCTCACAAATGGAATTAAATGTGAGAAAGTAGGAACAGAAAATTAACCTCTGGTTTAAGTCATCTTTAGTTTCACTAAAATGAAAACTGTGGCAGTTTCCCAGAATACTATTATTTGATAAGACCCCAAAGAAAAGATATACAGGTAATGCAAAAGTCAAGAATTAAGTTATTGTTTTAAAGGTCAGGAGAGGGAGTAAACAGAAACCTAAATTAAAGGGAAGAAATTTTTTAAGGGGGGGAGGGGCAGAAGAGAGAGGGAAAATCTTAAGCGGACTCCCCACCCAGCGCTACACCTGACATTGGGGCTCAATCTCACAACCCTGAGATTATTACTTGAGCTGAAATCAAGAGTTGGACACTTAACTGACTAAGCAACCCAGAGACCCCAAGGAGGAAAAATATTTTTAATTAATATAATCACAATAAATTATGAACATACATTATTCCTTACCCTTAGCAAAAATAAGACTAACCATGAAACAAAATATAAAATCTAATAAAATGCATTCAGGGTCAAATAAGTTTAAAAACAATACTAATTAGTTTTAGGTCAAATGATCCATTTTCCTTATGCCAGAAACAGTCAACTTGCATAACCATTCCACCCTAAATTAAAAAGCCTAACAGGATGCCTGGATGGCTCACAGTTGGTTAAGCGTCTGCCACTGGCTCAGGTCATGAGACCAGGGTCCTGGAATCACGCCATGCCCCTCTCCTGCTTATTCTCACTCTCTCTCAAATAAATAAATAAAACCTCCAAAAAAAAAGCGTAACAATCCCTTAGTTATCTTGGAGGTAAATAAAACCAAGATAAACATTAAAACATTAAAGGCTGTTGAAAGTATCCAACTGTATTCTCAGTTGGATTATTTCACAAAATAACCTTCAGCTGGAAAAGTATAAAATTTGTCTAAGGTTGACTGCTGAAAAATGATAGCAGGCCCAATTCCAGGTACAAAAGATATGCTCAACTGCCTTTGAACACTCTTTGAGGATGAATAAAGACAGTTCACTTCTTTTTTAAAAGAGTACGCTACTTTTCTTTTAAAAGAAATAACAAACCAAACCAGATTTGCTTTTAATGGTGAGGACTTAGGGTATAATAATATTTTATTATAGTAAGGATTCCTGCTTAGAAATATGTAGATAATAGAAGATATAAGAATGGAAAGAGAGCCCGCAATGTAATGCTACTACAGTAAAAATTCTGAATTAACTATTAGGCAAGAGAAAAACTGCTATTAATTTATACCTGGCATTTATTATCTTCCCTTTTTATACATTTTTCAAAGAAGCTGCTGCTAAATCTAAAGTAATAGAGTTGAGTATACTATATACCCCTCATAGGGTACAGTTTTACGTACCTGGCTTAGCTTTATCATTTAATATCTTAAGAACTTAAAACATATATGCCAATTAAAAATGGATGTCAAATCAAATCCTAAAACATGTACATATATAAACATATATAACAAGTTTTTTTTTATTGTTAAGAATGGTACCTAAGAATTATAGGTGGAACTTGTTTCCTTTTGCTTTGTTTTATACACTTAAATAATTTGCAACGAACAGTTTGTATAATAAAAAATTGAAATTTCATACTATAGAAGATAGTAAGAATGACAGATTTCAGGATATTGCCAGGACTTTAACTATAATAATCCTTGAACAGAAATCTATACCGTCCTATACCAGGACAAGATATCCTAAAGCAGAAAACCCCCAATTTTCTACACAACAAATTTAGTATTCATCCATCCCAAATTTCTATGACAGATTACATTTTCCAAAGACGGCTACATTTGCAGTTCTACATACTCTTCTACCATGTGACCTTGACACTGCCCCATGAAGAACTAGTCCAATTCCCCTGCAACTGTGTTCAGTGGGCTTCCACCAACAGACCACATGGAAGCAATCCTGTAAACTTCCAAGGCTATTATCATAAAAGCAATATATCTCTGTTCTGTTTGCTAGTCACTAAAAACACTCATGTTTGGAGCCCCAAGATATCCTGTAAGAAGTCCAATAACCCTGAGGTTGCCAAGCTATGAGGAAGCCAAGCCAATGAAGAGGCCTTATGTAAGATTAGCAACACTAGTATTAGAATCATTCTAACCCAGGGATCAGACATGTGAGTGAACAAGCCTTAGGTCTTCCCGCCGGGGGCCCCAGGAATCACAGAGCAGAGATACCAACTCCACTGTGTGGCTGTCTGAATCCCTGACAGGCAGAGTCTCTGTGCATCAGAAAATGGAGTAAGTTTTGGAGTAATCTATCACATGGGAGTAACTGGAAAAATGGTGAAAGAGAACTCAAAAGAAAGGGAAAGCAGCTGCTACGGGAAACAGCTTCACAGTACTTAACTTCATTGAATACCATCACCAAAAACTATGCAAAGACTCTGCAGCCAAAACAAAGATTTTTTCATTAAAAACCATACATCTATTTCTTCTGCTTTTTATACTGCTGTAACAGGTTTCAAATATTTCAATCTATAATAATTTAAAAGCCATGATTTTTAAAGTGAGGGCTGCCACTGACACCACAAGAAATGAGTTTACTGTGACAGAAGAAACATGTTAAAAAATCATGATATAATTGAACAATCTCAAGGCTCTTTAACAGGGGATTTTCAAAAGCTGACCACACTTTCTTATACCTGGTGAGTTGAATTAAGGCAGCTTTAGTGATGCAATAAAAAAATGTCATTAATTACATGAATGGAAACTATGGGTCTTATCTAAAACATTTTTCTAACCATAATAAAACAAAGGTTTCAATAAAGCTTCACATTCCTCTACAGCCATTAACACTTGCTATACTACTGTTATAAATACCCTATCCCCTTATCCTGGCCCATCTTCCAAAAAGCAAGATTCTAAGTCTGGTCAAAGTTCCTAATAAATAGCCCTCATCTGAGGAAACTCAAACTTACTAATAAGACTGCAGGGACAATTAAAAAACTGTTCTATATTAAAGGACACTAGTTTTTGTTTTTATCAGTATAATACAGGATCTCCTGGTTGCTTAGGTATGTATGTCTTTTATCATCATGGAATTTGAACTAAGGGGGACCTCTGTTGCCCATTACATATAACTAGACCTGTACATAGCAGAGACCCTGTGTTGATCTACAAGCCAAAGTGTGGTCTCCAAACCAGCAATACATCAGCATCCATTAGGAACTTGTTATAAATGTAAATTCTCAAGGTGCCTGGATGTCCTGGCTCAGTTGGTGGAGATGCGACTCTGGATCTTAGGGTTGTGAGTTCAAACCCCATTGGGTATAGAGATCACTTTAAAAAAAAAATAAGTCTTAAAAAGAAATAGAAAAATGTTAAGTTCTCAGACACCACCCCAGATGCATCTGGGGATGGGACCCCACAATCTGTTTTATCAAGCCCTCTGGATGATTCTAACGTGTGCTTAAGTTTGAGAAACAGTCACCTCGATCAAATACATTGTAATTCCCTTGTAATAATCCAGTAGAAGACAGAAATAAATTGTTTTGAATCAAACATCTAATACAAATTGTGACCATAAAAATCATTATATGGCAGCCTCAATTTGGTTACTTAAAGGTTTATTTTAGCTTTAAACAAATTCAGAAAATTTGTTGAATGGTTTTCTAAACCAGTTTATGAATCTGTTTAACCTAGCCATTTACTTAAGACCCATTTATGATCTGAACACTGAAGAGTTACCATCTTCCATTCACGGTACTTTTATTAAACCATGCACTGTCCAGAAGTTCAGAGTGCTTTATAATTAAACTTACTGATAAGCGCCAAATTTCACACTAGCAACAGAAAGCCTCTTAGGACAATCAATTGGTCTAATTTTCTGCCTTTCAAAATGAGGGTGGCTTGCAATCCCAGCTCACTCCTAAACAGCTTTCAGAGATTAAAAAAAAAAAAAAGACATGGTATCCGCTCTAGTCCCAAGAGCAGATAACTCAAAGACGAATGGCACTATCATAACGGGCTTCGTTCCTATTGTCATATCCCATTCAAATGGCTTAAAGTCCAAGTAGAAAAACTCTTCATTTGGGGTTAAATTTGCAGTATGAACTGTATCAATAAGCAAATAACTTGCTTTTCACAATGACTGATCCAACATTAACTCCAATGAATGTAAAGGGGCAAGTACAGGAGCAAAGGGCTCCAGACAGCTCCAAATACAGCTTTTTTCTTCCCTAAGCTAGAACATGGCTACCTAACACCTAGAACTAACAAACTGGTCAATTACTCATAGCATCCACATAAAATGAATATTAAGTATTTTTTCTGGAAAATAGAGCTGTTTTCCTAGCATAAAAAGATATCTTCATCAGAAGTCTTATCACAATAGCAATCACCCGTAGCAAAAACCTGACCTCTTAAATTCTATCTCGAAATACCTATCTTGAAATTCAATTTAGGGTTCCTTTTCAAACTACTGAACATTCTGAGAATATTAACCATTCATTTATAGCACCACATATGAGCAAGATAAAAATACAGCCATTTCACAGATTATCTAGTCTTTAAAGGGGAACCATAGGATAGAGATGTGACTATGCCCCATAAATGTCAAAAGGCAATATGTAGGGGCACCTGAGTGGCTTAGTCAGTTGGGTGCCTACTTTCAGCTCAGGTCATGATCCCAGGGTCCTAGGATCAAGCCCCACATCAGGCTCCCTGCTGGGTATGGAGTCTGCCTCTCCTTCTCCCTCTGCCGCTTCAGCTGCTTATTTGTGTATACTCAAAAAAAAAAAAAAAAAAAGAAAGAAAGAGAAAAGGGAAAAAAAGCACAACATGGTCCTAAGAAATATTTACTCCAAGAAGTGCTGCCCAGTCCCACCCTATCTCCAGTTTGTTGCTTTTAATAGTTGACAGTATTCACTATGTGACAGACATTCAAATTTAAAGTATCAGGCAGCTAACCCTATCAGCAAGGGCTATTACCAATCATATTTCACGTAACTAGAACCTGAAAGACAGGGCAGTTAATAACTTGCCTAAGGTCATCCATCTCAGAAAAATCATCTGTGCCTCATTATGTTCCTCCTTTATGTCACTCTGGATTCTAGCCATTGCTACATCTCATTTTTGCCCTGCTGTTTTCCTCCCTTCCTTTCTCCAGAGTACTATTATACTATTGAATCACAATACAACTAGATCTTCTGTTCTTCCCTAAGATTTTTTTCATGACCACAAAAAGTTACTTTAATGAAATGGTTTTTTAAAAATTTCAGGACAGTGCTATGTGGGTGCCAGAAGATAAATATCCAAAATAGCTATCCTGAACTTTCCTTCCTTCCTCTTCTATCCAACAAATTCTATAAATGAAGAAAACATTTTAAAATTACATAATTAGAAAGAAACAGAAAAGAGAGACTCCAAAAAAACAAAAATTCTTTAACTAGACAATTATAAATAGTCACACAAGAAAGAAAACATCTGAAAACAAACTAGCTTGGCTATCCAGGAAACTATGTAACCTCTGTTCTCAAACCAATCTCCAAACTTAAACAGAAAAGTTAAAAACGAAGCCTAAAGTAACAAAAGTAGTAAGAGCACCTACCTATAAATTATTTTGTCTCCAGGCCCAATAAATCCCTTCTACAGTATTGAAAACCTACAGAAAGACAAATGCAAAACCAAAAGACAAGGATTTCTTTTCTTCTCACTTTCTAGAATCATCAGTGGCGTTTCTATATCCTATTTCAAGCTTCCAATCCCTACATTCCCTGTTCTTCACCTAGAAATATCAATTCTGACTTTGCCCACGTAATGGTGGGCAGCTGATTGCCTCCTGCTCACCCTCCACCAATTCAACCAACAATTAGTTACTAGTAAAATTCACAGGAAACAGAAAGAGATTAAGAAACAAGTTTCCAACTGTAAAAAGAAGGGTAGAGAGAACATATACTACAATCCATAGGTGATCCGTAACAGTTCTTCAAATGCTGGAAGTCTTCTCCTGTAGCAGAAGTCTGAGCTGTTCCAGAAATACGGGAAGGGTGGGTTGAGAGGTGACTCTAACATCAAGACCTTAAAGAGTTGTCCAAAAATGAAACAGACTGAGAAATGAGCATTTTACCAGGCCCTACAAGACTGATTAAGGCCGAAACTGAGTACTTGTCAAGAATTCAGGATTTCTTCAACACTAAGAGTAAGAGAATGCTAAACTAGATATTATTTAAGATCCCACTGTAAGACAGTTTTTCAAGCAAATAACTAACCAGGAGTTTAATTTGGTAAGACTTTCAGTCCCACTGAAAAGGAAAAAAAAAGGTAAAAAGTAGTCCTATAAAAATCCTTATTCCTTGTCCATGGCTGTAATTATGCAGTTAAGTCTGAATGAATGGAAGCAGCTGACCCTAGTATAATGTTGAAGAGTTCCAGCATCACCTACTTTGAATTATAGTCTTAAGAAGTCTAAAGCTTGGGCATACAAAAAACAAATGATTATTGATAATCTTAGTATCTTTTGAATTATTAGTTGTTTTAACCAAACTACTCATTAGGATGAGTCAGTACAACTGAATGATTTTATACACACTGCTGAGTTATATAAAAAGATGGGAACTGTAATTCATTTAAAATGGAGACCAAAAGGGTTTTTTTTTCAATGATTTAAAAGTGTATTTCAGTTACTTCTATGTCTAGATAACAATATTAAGGGAAATGCAATGAAATTTTTAATAATTTACAATAGTTCAAATACCAAGATTCATCTATGTCCTCCTTCCTAAGACTATTTACAAATCATGCTTATGGTACCAAGATTTTAAAATGTGCTGTATCTATGCTACTGACTTAAAAAATGAATCAAAAGAGAAGAAAATTCTTCAGGAAAAAATCCGTTTCAGTAAAACACTGCAGTAAATAGCTCTGTACAAAAAACTTTCCTCCTTCATGGATTAATCTATCTGAACAGGATTTTGTTGATGAAGCTACAAATATTTCTATATAATGAGTTAGTCAAACTAACAGTATTTATTTAGCATTTCCCATGCATAAGGCACACTGTAGTATCAATCATAGTCTCTGCCCCAGAGGAGCTTAACCACCTATTTAGGAAAACACAAAAGGTAAGAACATAAGACAGTACTAAAATGTCAAGGAAGTATACAGATACAGACAGTACAGGACATTAAAGGAAACAGACTTTAGCTGAACATGGCCAAGAAGCATACCTTTGCTTTTCCTAAGGAAATATGAATTCTGAACTCTGCCCTACAGTCTCTTTCATATATGTTTTTACACTCATACTCTATCCAACAAAAGCATCAGTGTAACTAGTGCGAGAAATAAAGAACAGAAGCCAAGCAATTTACAATTCCAACTTTGGCTGTCTTCTGCTACTCCTCTCATCCTTCTCTAGTGCTACCTACAATTCATTGACCCCAGAAAAAGGGACCTATTACTAAAAGATATCCAGAATCTTGAAATACAAGAATTAAGATGGAAAGGATAACTTTCCCTCCTCCAACTTCCTTCCACTGGTAATGCTTTTCCCAAATTATCTGGTCTACAATCATATCAAGCCTGAGTCCAGAGGGGCAAATGCGGGTTCAGGGCTTAACTATGCATAGACACTTCAGAATTTAGACTTTAAAAATTCATTCCATTACAACAATACAGATGTCCCAATAATACCTGATACAATGGGACTTTACCTATACTATTATTCTCAAGACCCCATTTATCTGAACAGCCTTCAAACACAAATTTAACAAGGTATTAATAAAGGTTAAACAACAAAGATATAAAAAAGCTTTGTCCTTTTGCTTTCACAGCTTTTTAAAACAGAGGAACTCTAATTAAAAGATTTAATGTAAAAAGCCTCACTTGGTTCTAAAGGATCAGTTTAAATATGAAAAATTACTTATGTTGCAGAGCATTACAAATTCTAATTACCCTCATAATTCAAGAGACCTTGGAATTCACTCATTCTAAACTAGGTCATTTTACCTGAGCACCTCAATTTACTTTCTGTAAAATGAATTCCACCAAATCCTAAAATTACTTTAAGGTGTTATATCTTAGATTCTATCAACAATATAGTAATAAAATTAACACCATGTTGTTATAATTTTAATATTTGAAAGTAATCTTTAAAGATGAAACAGTACTAATCTTCCTAAATGTAAACTAAATATTAAATACATAAAATGACAAATTGTATGTTTAATCTCTAAGTCACACAAAATGTCTTTGGACAGAAATATCTGCCACATGGGAATCATCTAGAGTAAAATAACATGCTCAGGTTAAACCAATTCATCCTCATTACAATACTTGGAATTCTACTCATGCAAGAAAAAGATACCCGTATTATCACATGAGGAAATTAACGTCTTTTCCTTTTTAAATTTAAATTTTAAATACTTTTCTCTCTCTCCCTCTCTCTCTCTCTCTCACACACACACACACACACACACACACACACAACACACCCAGTAAGGCAGAGAGAAGCAAATAAAGGATTACAAATGCATTTTTTCCCGTTAACAAGGTGAATGCAAAACAAAGTAATCTTGCCCTCTGCATTGCAGAGAAATACTTCATGCAACCAATGCGAGAAGCGAATACATCAGAGATTTTTAACTCTGTCAAGAAAAACTTTAGGTGTTAGCCCCAAGAAAGATTTTACTTACAAAATAGTTAAGAATGTTTTTATTTCAAAATACTTAACAGAAATTCTGTACAACAGCTGCACTGAATATCCTAAGTAGAGACACACTGCAGTGCTCTGCAAAGAAATGTTTTCTCTAACAATGACAGCATCCTTTTTCTGTATATTTACTGAAAAGATATAAAGAGCAAAAGGACTTTAGGGAGTAGTATGTAAAACAGTTAAGTACACTTTGGCTATCACTTATGGTCACATATTGGTTACAAAGTTGTCAAGCTGTCTTGCAATAGAACACTTGGTTAATCTCTCACCTACCAAAATCACTAGTGTCTAAACCTTTTATATTTCCAAGAAGCATAAAATTTTAAAATGTCATCTATTAAAACATCCTTTACTCTACATTAAACTGATTGCATCTTACCATATAAATGAGCTCTCTCTTCAATTAAAATTAAGGCTTGGTTTCAAAGTACCATCTTGCATAGCCTAGAACCCAATTCTATACCAACAAACTGACCAGGCAATCAGTCAATTGATTATTACTTATAAAAGTTCAAAGATCTATCTGCAAAATAATGAAGTTTTGCACTTCATTCTTTAGATTACAGCTACATTTCTTCTCTTTGCTAAATACACACTTAGTATCTATAAGCCCAAATTTCAAAAACTACCAGGCCATTTAGTTGCATTACATAGAAGGATCATATTTCATTAAAGCATGCATTTTCACTGAACAGATGCTTAGCTTTCCTCTCATGGCTCAACTTATTAGAAAATTAATGAATAACTCTATATTTTATATGAAATGCAGTATTATTGCAATTCTCCAACTCTTAAAGTAACACTACATATCTGGTATTTATTTTGGTCAGGATACTGGATTTTAGAATCCATTAAAAAAAGAGATTCTGTCCAGAAGACTTATGAATAAGTCAAGTCTGAAATACAGCTCAAATATAAGTTGCTATGTGGACTGACATAAAAGGAAATCCAGGTATAAATATCATCTTACTTTACTGCACAAGGATTTTCACAAAGGTTCAAAACTGATTTGTAAAGTAAATCCTATTTTAGGTGTTTTAGAAATGCTCACTCACTACCGAAAAATCAGTTAAATCCTTTCATACAGTAAATCCTCTAGATATAGAATACAATTTAAATTAGAAACTGAATGTTTAGAGAAAAATCCAAATGCCCTGAGTTTCTCAAAAAGTAAAACTTAATTTCAATAGTAATTAAGTCACAACATCAGTACTGCCAAGACTTACTATTTAACAAGTAGGTAGCTCATTCTGTGAGTTATTAAAAAAACCTCATGTAACTGTAATTTGATCCAAAACACTGAGAAGATGTGGGGGGGGGGGGACATGAAATACTTTTTGTTACTTTGTGTAGTCCTCCCCCCCCCTCCACTCCACCCCAATACAAGAAATTTTTCAGTACTTACTAGCCTAGTCTATTATCTCTGTAATAATAGTTACATTACTTTCCCCTGTATAAGGGGGGGCTGGGGGGCGGGCGTTAGGCAATATATATATAATATAAATCCATACACATGAGTGACCTGTCACTGCCAGGTCCTCATAGAGCTTATAAACTGAACTCCCATTCGTATCTGGAGCACTAGACTCAGTCACCTCACAACTAAACTGGCTGTTAATCCAGTGCCTGCCTTTAACTAAGAACTTTGAAAAATTATTTTTGAGTCATTAAAAAATATATATCTATATTCAAATATCTGTATTTACAGTATTACATCATTACTATTTACCTTTTGATTCTTATCCTAAAAGAAAACAGGCATTTCCTAAGAATTTTGGAAATTAAGCCACTCAGGTATCAACCAAATTGACAGGATTGTTTATTGCAGTAAGATGTTTTAAAAAGATACCTAAGTCTCAAGTTCAAATAGAGTAGCAAAAACTAAATCAGAGGGCATACTCAGAAGATACTAGCCTTGGGCAGGCTAATTCCATTACATATTTAAATGTAGCTACTTCACAAGTAAAATACTTTTTGTTTTATTGCTACTGATAAATCTAGTATTTTCATTTATAATAAACCACACTTGCTTATCAAAATATCACCAATAAGGTAGGCATTTACAAGCAGTGCATCTCTTGATTTCTAAAATCTAATTCTAATAAAATCGAAGAAATTCAAGTAAAATCCCCAGTAAGAAAAATGAGACAGATTAGTATAGATTAGTATAGAATCTAAAGATGTTTTAAAACTCCCAAGAAATAGAAAATAAATCCTAGAACAAGCAATTAAAATAATTATGGCCTACACCATTTTCTTCAAGTTATTTGTTATGGCCCAAATTTTAGCTAAATAAGTCTCAGCATCTTAAGTAACACTGTTAGGTAGGTGGCTAAATAAACATTTTTAAATGACTTCGTCAAAATTCAAAATGTTATAATAAATATGTTTTACTAAAAGCAAACAAGAGGAAGTCATCTAAGCAAAGTTCTTATTTTTAAGGTAAAAGGCAAAAAGTTTGCAGAACAGTCACAGATGTAATTACCCTATTTTTTGTTCTGATTTGCTTCTTCCTTTCCACCTCCAGTCTTACTGAAGGTTGAATTATTCACTCTACCGAGACCCTTTCTCTACATACATACACATCCATACACACATACACACCCACACATACACACACACACAAGTGTCGCTCTCAACAGAGTTGGTACACTGTCCTGCACTGAGAGCATAAAACAAAAGACCTACTTGAAGATCAACCTCACGGTGTGACCTAGAATGCCAACTTGAATCCAAAAAATTGTGGGTGTGGCTCGACTGCTTTTTGGAGTGGGGGGCGACGAAGGCCAGCCGGGGCGGCTGCCTGGTCTCTGCCCTCCCCCTCTGCTTTCGCTTTGTGCTCACAATGCAGCTCCTGTAAAGCGCTTCCCTCTCCTCGCAGCCGCCGCCATGTTAGACGCTCTCTCCATGTGCCCAGAGACCTGGCGATCCCCTCGGTCTAACAGGGACCCACGCCCCCCAACGAATCTCAATCGTGGTAGTCTCCCTCCCATCCCTCTTTACAGTCCGGGTGGGGCAAAGAGCCGCTGCAGAAAATCTTCCCGGGGTCAAGTTGAGCGTGAGGCTCAGGGGACACCTAGACAATTGAAACAAAGAAGGAAACGTGGGGGCGCCCATCAGACGGGGGCGGGGGGTGGGCAGCAAATCGAAGCCCCACTCCAAAGGGGCCTGACAGAGAACCAATTCTAGATGAAGGTCCTAAACACACTTGCCCCTCCCGAGAGGAGACACTGAACAGGCCTCGAGTATACGGTAACGGAGCGGACCAGCCCCGTGGCGACACAACGTAGGCCGCCCCAACTCCACGAGGCTGTCGGTTGAGCCCTCAGTCCCCTCACCGGGACCCCTTCATTTCTCCCCGCTGGCCCTCTGTCAAAGAAATCGGGCCTCGGTGAGAGAGAGGGGCATCACTCAGTTCAGCCTGGCGACAGGGACAGCCCCCAGCCCTCACGCATCCCACTCCCAAAGGCCAAAAGCCTGGCCCACCGCCGGAGGAGTAATAAAGCGGCCCGGGCGGCGGGGGCGGGGGGGCGGTGGGAGCGCCGCGTCCGGGTCAGGTGACAAGCACCTCCCCTAGGAACCCGTTTTCTGGGCTCCAAGCTCCGTTGACTGAGCAGGCCGGGCGTGGGGGGTGGGGGTGAGTGGAGGGGATGTGCCAGGGACGGGCAGAGGGCAGGCCCCGGCAGTCAGGGTCGGAGCATCCAACCCTCCCATCCCCGCCAACTCCTGGCACCTTTTTCTTCTCCAGGTTCCGAAGTTTCTTGTCGATCACCCCGAGGATCTGCTTCATGGCCTCGGTCTGGACAGCACCGGTGCCGGTTGCGGGGTGCTGGGAAGCCGGCGCAGCTGCCCCGGCCCCCGCCTCACTCCCGGAGGAACCCGACGGGGGTGGCGGTCCGGACGACTTGCTGCCGCTTCCGCTGTGGCTGGTGGCCGAGGGCATCTTTAGACCGTGAGAGGAGAGAAGAAAAAGCGGGAGGAAGGAGGACAAGAGCGGCGAGTCAGGCGGCGGACGGGGCGAGACGCGGGACAAAACGCGCAGCCGGCGGGAGCCTGCGCGAGCGGGTGGGGGTGGGGATGGGGCCGGCGCGCGCCGCGAGGGCAGGAAGAGACCGAGGACGCGCGCGCGACCCGCCAGCGGGGCGCCCGGCCCGGCCTCGCGCCGCCCCCCGCCCCGCCCCTCCCCCGCGCGGGCCGCCGGCTCGGCCTACCCGCCCCGGGGTACCGAGGCTCGCGCCGGGGGCGGGGCCTCGCAGTGCCGGCCGCCAACGGCCAGTGCAACGGTCCCCGGGCCGGCACTCGTCACCTGGCGGAGAAGGGAGGGAGGAGAGGTCGGGGCTAGAAGGCGGAGAAGGGTGGAGAAGGGCGGAGAAGGGCACTGGTAATAACCGGGGTGGGGGGGTTGGGGGGAGGGGAGACTTGGGGAGCAAGCCCCTCGAGAAGGTCCAGCCGATCCGGAGGTAAAGGACACTCGGGCCAGCAGCCCTCTTCCCGGTCAGCGCCTCGGTCCGGGTGGCGCTCACCGTGCGCGCGCGGAGGCCGCTGGAGATCCCGAGTGGGCGGCTGAGGGGGCAAGGGTGGCTGTGCGTTCCGGGCAGTGTCGTGCGCTCCGTGGGCGCAGGCCGCTTCGCCCTATCCCCGCAGCACCGAGAGCCGCTGCTAGTGAGGCGGAGAGCCGAGAGCGGGAGGGACTTAGCCAGCCGGCCCTCTGGGGCGGAGGGGGCGGGAGAAGCTGCGGGAGGGGGCCTTCGCGGCCGCTCGGGCTGCCCAGCGCGAACGCCTGCGGGGAAGGGCCCACCGGGCCTCCTACCGCGCTGCTCTAGCTTATGTCGTTGGGGGGCGGCCGCTAAGCGTAGGTCTGGACGGCCCCGGCGGTGCTGCAGGAGCGGCGCCTTGAGTTTGGAGCGAAATCGAGGCTAGGGTCCTTCAGGCAAAGTCGCTTGACATCCAAACGGGGACAATAGGTGTCAAGCAGCTGGATCGGAGCTGGCGTCTGCCCTGTAAAGAGCCCTTGGCGGGGGGTGGGGAGGCTGGGGGGGAGGGGGGTTGGTGGGGGGCAAAGGTTTCTGCAAGCAAGGGGTGCGTGGGGTGGGTAGTGCAATCCCAGCTTCTAGAAATCCTTCTGTGTATAGAGCAATCACACTCTCACATCCCAAAAGGTCTTTTCAAAAAAGACAGTTCGCTGCTTTCCCCACAAAACAATCACCGGGTAGGTAACCTAGGAGTCCTCTGTAGAACGCGCTGGAAATGAGCAAGATGGGTGGCTTATTAAAAATCTTAAAACTCTGGATTCGGGTTAAAAATCATCTGTCTTAAAATGACACTTATCCAATAAACCCGTATAGTACAAATTAGAATGTTTTTGTTTCGAATTTACCTAATACTCTTTAATAAGAGAATGGTGAATGGATACAAAACAATTTTTTTTTTCCTCCAAGAGAATTATTCCGGTCCTGTAATTAAACTAGGGGCGGGATGGGTGTGGACAGGGAACAGACAAGACAAGTGCTGGAAGAAAATGTATTAAAGGAACATAATCTGAGAGATCTCAGCCACATAATGTGTGACAACAGCAAATGACCAATTTATAATTTAAATTCTCTGAAGAAGGGTTTTGAAGAGGATTGTAGCAAACACCACTATTCTCTAGGGAATAAAATGAGTAATTCTGGCTGGCAACAGTGTATCCTGAGGGAGGCTAGGAAAACGACTGCAGCCTCCAGGCTCAAGATACTCCAGTTAGCGGCAAAGTATGTTAGCTATTTGTTCAAATATTTATTGAGCACCTTAGTATGTGTTAGGAACTCTTTAATGCTAGGGATTGTGACCAAAACAAAATTATCTTTGTGGGATTTCGTTTTAAGTGAGGAAAAGAAAAGTAAATGTCAGATAGTGAAATGGTACAGAAGAAAAAAACAAACAAGGTTGTCAGGAAAAGCCTTACTGGCACTTGAGGCAAAGAAGGGTGTGAGGCCAAGCTTTTATCTTGGAGGAAGAATTTTCCAGGTAGAGGAAACACCCAAGTTTCAGGATCTGAGATGGGAGTGTGCTCGGTGGGTTCAAGAACAGCAAGCAGGCCACAGTGACTAAAGCAGAGAGTAGGAGATGAGGTCAAAGACAAAAAAGAGGTATACAGTGTTTTGAAGCCTGCCAGGCCATGGTAAGGACTTTGTCCTTTGCCAAGTGAAATGGGTAGCACCGCATACATAGTTTCAATTTTAAGCAGGGGCGTGACAGGGTCACCCTGGGTTTTAAAGAAATCCTCTCACTGCTGTGTAAAGAATTTACCATGTGTGTGGATTAAGAGGGAGAGTGGGGCAAGAGGAGAAGCTGGAAGCCCAACAAGGAAGCTGTTGAAATAATATGGCCCAGAGATGGGGGTGGCCAAGGACAGGGTGTTACAGTGAAGGTGGTGACTGGTGGCTGGATGCTTTGCATATTATAGAACCAACAGTATTTGCTAACAAATTGTAAGGTGTGAAGAGAAGTCATAGTTGACCTAAGGTTATCCAAGACTGAAGCACTTGTACTGTGCTACACCTAGAGGCTAGAAGGGAAGATTAGAATCCTTTAGCCCCTTGTATGTCTTAAGTGTGCTCACCCTGGCCACCATCACCCTCAAAACCTCGGGCCTTATCCTGGACCTACTGTGTGAATCTGCATTTTAACAAGATCCTCAGCTGATCTGTGTGCACACAGAAGTTTGAAAAAGTCACTGCTTTATTCCTTAGAACTTGACCAATGTCAAGATCATGTCATATTCTACTAGATAAATTCTCCCCAGAAATTCCAGGGGTGGAGCCCAGCACCCTGTTTTTGTTTTTGCTTTTTTAAACCCCCTTCTGGTGATTCTAAAGTATGGAAACCAATGATTTGGAGACCGGTAATGAAGGATTCAGGTTTGAGCTGAAGAGGTCTTGTGTGAAAGAGAGGCCTCTTGTGCCTTTCATGGGCACATGATACAGTAACAGGTATGGAAGCATAAAGACCCACAGCTAAGTTAGGCTGTTCTTCCAGGAAAAGGGAAAGATTATGGAGAGGGAGCAGGAAAGATGACAACACAGGTGACAAAAGATCTCACTTGGGGGGCCATCTCACAGCCCCAGTATATCAAAATAGGCTAAGTTACGCTGCAGTAACAATCCTAAAAGGTCTGTGACAAAAGGGAGGTCTACAAACTATAGTCCCAGGGTCAAGTGGCCTTTTTGTAAAGCTTTTTAAAGGGTTGCAGCCCCATCCACGTATATCTTTTCTAGGGCTGCTTTCATGCCACAGCAGAGCAGAGTTGAATAGTAGTGAGAGAGACAGTCTGGTGTACAAAACCTAAAATACTCATACCAGAAGAAGCCAATTTTCTGCTAAAAACAAATATGTATCCACCATGGTTCAGCAGAGGGCTATGTCCACTGTAGTCAGTAGATTGAGGCTGATGAAGAAGCCATATCTCATGTGCTGCTGGTCATAAGGAAAGCAAAGTAGGGAGTATCTTTGATCAATAGCCCAGTCTTGCCACCTGTGTGCTCACACCCCATTGGCCAGAAAGAATCACATGATCCCACAACCAAGAGGTGCTACCCTATCAAATGCCTTGCAGGAAGCCCGATGAACCAGAAATGTTTGGTGAATGTGCATACCTGTCCATGCTGTCACTTCCTACAATACAGTGACCCCAATCCCATTTCCTTGGGTTTCAGACATTTTCATAGTTGTGCATTCAGGTCAGCAAGTCCAGGAAGACCAATACATCTTAAAGCAAATCAATGTCTTTAGTCTGACTTCCTCCCCAGTTCAATGCCATGGTCCCAGCTAACCAAATTTGTCTATTTCCTACTTGACAGGACTGAAGCTATGTTTATGTGGATTTTTAATCCTTTATTTTTATTTATTATTATTATTATTATTTTCTAATCCAAAGCCATGCAGTAGCTTGGGGGCATTGTGTCACTAAAGAAACAAGAAAAAGTAAATCAGTGGGAGCAAACCACTGGGAGAGCAAACCAGTGGGAGAGCAGCATATGTCTATACAGGTATACTTTGGAGATACTCCGCATTCAGTTCCAGACCACCACAATAAAGCAAATATTGCAATAAAGCAAGTTACATGAATGTTTTGGTTTCCCAGTGCATATAAAAGTTTTGTTAACACTATACTGTAGTCTATTAAGTGTGCAGTAATAGGTCTAAAACATAATGTATGTTCCTTAATTTAAAAATATTGTTGAAAAATGCAAATTGTCATCTGAGCTTTGAGCAAGTCACTATCATTGATCACAGAACAGAACACGATAGCAAATATAATGTTGAAAAAGTTTGAAATGCTGAGAATTACCAAGTAGTGACAGAGACAGACACAAAGAAGATGCTGTTTGCTCGACACAGGGTTGCCACAAACCTTCAATTTAAAAAAAAAAACTCAGTATTTGCAAAGCACAATAAAATGAGATATGCTTGTAAATGGAAAACACTCTAAAAAAGTTGGTTTTAAAGTTATAGTCAAGGGGCGCCTGGGTAGCTCAGTGGGTTAAAGCCTCTGTCTTCGGCTCAGGTCATGATCCCAGGGTCCTTGGATCGAGCCCCTCATCGGGCTCTCTGCTCAGCGGGGAGCCTGCTTCCCCCCCCCCCCCGCCTGCCCCTCTGCCTACTTGTGATCTCTGTCAAATAAATAAATAAAATCTTTATTTAAAAAAAAGTTATAGTCAATATTAACGTATTTTGGGGGGTGCCTGTGTGGCTCAGTTAAGCAGCTGCCTTCAGCTCGGGTCATAATCCCAGGTTCCTGGGGTCAAGCCCCACATTGGGCTCCCCGCTCTCCTGCTCTTCCTCCCTACTTGTACTGTCTCTCTAAATATTTGAGAGAGAGCACAAGCAGAGAGGAGGGGCAGAAGGAGGAGGAGAAACGGGCTCAATACCAGGACCCTGGGATCGTGACCTCAGCTGCAGTTAGCCACTTAACCAACTGAACCACCCAGGCACCCCTAAATGGATAAAATCTTTTTCCCAAGTTGGCATTCATTTCATTAGATCACAGCATGCTGAAGTCTTCATAGGCAAGTGAAGTGAATAATTGAACTACTTATCCTGATCATTTTGACAATATAGTCCACCTGCTTCAACTTCAATCACCCAATAAACTAATGCCAAGTTTATTTATGATAAGGAAAAGAGGGGAAATTTCATCTGAATTACATTAACTCTCTATGTCAGAGTGACAGAAACCTAGCCCAGGTATGAACTGTCCACACAGCTAAGGCTTTTAAAGCCTCTTAATTTGTTTTTCAGTCATGTTACAACAAATGAACTGTAAACATGGCTATAAGTTTTTTCCAGTTCTGCCCTTTTAAATGGTAATTCAGGATTGTAATTATTCATCCACGTGTCCTTGAGTCTCCCCACTAGACTCTGAGCCTTCCGAGAGAAGACACTGGTTTTCTTATCTCTGTGTTCTCAGAAGCAATAATATGCCTGGCACAAAATTTTTTTAAAAGATTTTATTTACTTGAGAGGGAGAGACAGAGAGAAATCAAGGAGAGACAAAGAGGGAGGAAGAAAGAATCTGAAGCAGACTCCATACTGAGCGAGGAGCCCGACATGGTGCTCCATCCCACAACCTTGAGAGCATGACCTGAGCCAAAAGCAGGAGTCACTCAACCGACTGAGCCACCCAGGTGCCCCCTGGCACAAATGTTTGGTCAATATTGCCTACTGTATTAGCATATCAGCACAGTATTGATATTATTATTATTGTTGGCCCACACTACCTCTCGCATACTGAGATAACATTCTTGTCCACTTACATTTTCATGTGTCCACCTTAATTTTAAGTTAATATCACTTTTAGAGATATGCTTCATATTTTGTAGAGGTACAATATGTCCAGAATATGTTTTTTTTGGATTTCACAAAATACTGTCATTTCTAATTAAACACTCTCAAGAAGCTACACACTATTTTCAACATAAAAGCAAAAATACTTTGACCGCAGGCATCAAAATGTTCCATAGAGTTACCATGTGAATTGTATTTTCTTCACTTAATGTTCTTCTTCAATGATTCTCAACCTGTGGCAAATTTGCTCCCCCGAGGAGATTTGACAATGTCTGGAGGTATTTTTAAGCTGTCACAGCTTGGGGGGGTGGGGGCAGGTGCTTCTGACATCTAGAGGGCAGAGGCTAAGGGTGCTTCTAATCCTGCAATTCACTGGACAGCACAGAATTATCCAGACCAAAATACTGATACTCCTGAAATCAGGCAGCTCTATTGTATGGGGCCAAAAATGTCATTTCCTCCAGTACTCCACAAGTAAAAATATTGGGATGACAATGATGGGGTGGGGGAGTCTTAAGAAAGAAAATGTGCAAGGAGGCACCTGGGTAGCTCAGTCAGTGAAGCGTTCACCTTGGGCTCAGACCATGATCCCAGAGTCCTGGGATTGAACCCTGTGGTGGGCTCCCTACTCAGCAGGGGCTTCTGCTTCTCGCTCTCCCTCTGCCCCTGCTCCTGTGCTCACTCTTTTGCTCGCTCACTCTCTCAAACAAATAAAATCTTTTAAATATAATTTTAAAAGGTTGGGGGGGGCACCTGGGTGGCTCAGTTAGGTTAAGTGACTGCCTTCAGAGGCACCTGGGTGGCTCAGTGGGTTAAAGCCTCTGCCTTCAGCTTAGGTCATGATCCCAGCATCCTGGGATCAAGCCCCACATTAGGCTCTCTGCTTCCCCCTCTCTCTGTGCCTGCCTTTCTGCCTACTTGTGATCTCGTCAAGTAAATAAAATCTTAAAAAAAAAAAAAAAAAGTGACTGCCTTCAGCTCAGGTCATGATCCTGGAATCCCAAGATCAAGTCCCAGGGCAGCCTGCTCAGCAGGGAGTCTGCATCTCCCTCTGACTTTCTCCTCTTTCATGCTCTCTTTTATTCTCTCTCTCAAATAAATAAATAAATAAAATCTTTTTTAAAAATAATATAATTTTAAAAGGGGGTACCTGGTTGACCCAGTCATTTAAGCATCTGCCTTTGGCTCTGGTCATGGTCCCAGGGTCCTGGGATTAAGACCCCACGTTGGGCTCCCTCTGACCCCTCCTCCCTGCTTGTGTTCTCTCTTTCAAATAAATAAATAAATAACGTCTTAAAAAAATTTTTTTAAAAGAAAGAAAATGTGGAAGGATGTAACACTGAACTGTAAACTGTGAGATTATCATCTCACACCTTGGCAACTGATGCACAATAATGATCTTTCTCAGGGAATATATAATATATATATTCGTTTCTTCCACTAATACTTATAACCCACTGTGAACAATAAACTGAGAAAACTTCCTCCAAAGTGACAACTTTAGAAGGAATGAAACTTTATCTCAGTTATATGCTAGGAGAACATAAGTGCAAAGGTAATTATCTTATTCAGGATTATTTCTACAATTATATAGGATATATATTATTTCAAGAATGACTTTACCACTTCACAGCAGAACTGCCCCTACATTAACAGTTTACCCTTCAGGTGTTAAGAACATTTTTTTTTTTTTCTTTTTGAGAGTCTAAGTACTTGATTTAAAAGTCTCCTAAGCATTCCATTGCTAAATTAACGACATGGAAAATGTCACTAAAAGATGTGGGTCCTGTGTTACTTTCTTTTTGTAGAAACTTCCAGTAGGTGGAGACTCTGCAAAGGGGAGAGGTATGGAAGCTCCCCCCCACCCCACCCCCATAAGACTCATGCTTTACCTGGTTTTTCTCAAAGTGGGCAAGGTCTACACCTTCCAAATCACCTGAGGCACTTGTGAGAATGAAGCTTCCTGAACTCCAACCCAGATACAGCCTCTGGAGCCCAGAATCTGAAGCTTAGTAACGTGCACTTTAAAAACCACAAACTCCCCTCTGCACATTGAAGTTTGTCAGTCTCTGCTCCACAGAAGTAGCATGCTTATTTTTGCCAGAGTAAGTACCACACATGTTCAAACAAAAATCTTTCTTCTCACGGTTACCCTCTTCTCTTTCTCCCCGGGGACGTGCTGTGAGGGATTCTTAAGTAGGGGATGTTGACAATCACCAGGTATGTGGGAAAGGACAGAAACACGTGTTGCGATTTGGGCAAGAGCAGATTCCAAGATGGGAGAGAAAATGCTGAGAGAAACAGGCTGAGGGAAGAATCCAAGCAGAGTGGCGAAGGGAAGGTAGGATAAGGGAAAGAAAGGTGACTCAGCAGATCTGCAGCGGTCTACTAATAATGTGCATTATGCCTGGATAGCTGATGGCAGGGGAAGAGGGGCAGGAACTAAGCCTGCAGACTCCGCACTCACCTGGCAGACTACTTAAGCCCCGCCCCCCAGCTCGCGGACGGTGGGGTGGGGGGCGGTTGAGGGTTTGGGGGCGCCCCCAGTACCAGCCCTTTCAAATCCCTGAAGCCTATAATTTACATTGCTGACAAGTCCTCTGGTGATGTGGGTGCTGCTCAGCTGGGAACCACATTTTGAGAAGTACAGGATTAGAGGAATTTTTAAGTTTTTAAAAAATCATTGGAGTGAGGGAAAAAAAACTAAGGGGAAGACGAAATTTTAAAAAGTAATCAAAGGTGACAGTAGTAGTCTCTAATACCATGTTTTATGCATCTTTTTTTGCTTCGTGGTTTCCTCTTCAAGAGATCAGAAGAGAAAAATAAGAGAGGACATTGATTGGGCCAGTCGTACTGGATTAAGACGTTGCTTCCAGAGGATAATGAGGGAAGAAACCAGAAAAGTTTTACCTAGGCTCTTCTTGTCTAAACCAAATGCCTGTGGCAGTACTGTCCTACTTGATCATATACTTGATCCTTTAGGACAGTATGGATTGGTTCAATGAGAGAAAAAGAAGAGGTAATAATATAGGAATAAAATACAAATCATAATTAAATATACAGTTGACCCTTGAGCAATGGGGAATTTAGGGATGCTGGCACCCTCCCCTGCATAATCAAAAATCCGTGTATATTGGGGCGCCTGGATGGCTCAGTCAAGTGTATGCCTTTGGCTCAGATCATGATCCCACTGTTAGGTCCGTTATTAAATGAAACGAGACTGAGACAAAGTGAAAGTTATTTAAAGCTTTATTTTATGGTAAGTATTAGAAGTTAGACTGATTGGTCAGGGGAGCGAGACTGAGACAAGGTGAAAGTTACACAAAGCTCTATTCTATGCTAAGCATTAGAAGTCAGACTGACCGGCCAGGGCCGTCTCCAAAGAGAGAGACCACCCCTAGCTTATAGGCTCAAGAATTGACTGACTGACCCGTCAGGGCCGCCTCCGAAGAGGGCGACCCCTCCCCATCTTACAGACTACCTTTAATAGAGCAAAAGTCTGACTCCACATAGGTGGCCAATGAGATTGTAGTCATGTTAGGTCACACGCAGGTGGCCAATTGAATTACAATTTACCCTATAGTAGCTGTTTGACCTAACCTATTACTCTGGTCAGAATTGGTGCTCAAGGTTGGCGCCCAAACACTGGGGTTTACATTCCTTGGTGGTTAGGGGAAAAGTATGTGTGTTTCTTACTGATTGGATGTCTCCACCTGGCCCGACTCGTCCTTGTATTCTGGGCTCTGTTAACAAGAACTGGCCAACCTGGCCTTGTATTCTGGGTTCTGTTATTAAGAACTAGCTGATCATATTTTACTGGTTTCCCAGTCTTGCTTCTAAGTAAGTTTCTCTGGTGGGGAGGGGAGCAGGGTCAGTTTAAGTTTTACTGCACAAACAACAAAATGGCTTTTAACCAAGATGGAGTTTCTCTGGCTAAATAGGTCCTTACACCCACGATTCAAGGGTCACCCGTATTTTTAAAAACCTTTGTTTTCTTGAAATTTGCAAGAATAATACAAGCTTATAGCAAATAGTTCAGGTAAGAAGCAAATTATGCAAAAAAGTAAGTGTAATAGTTTGAGGTATTGTATAACAGCTTTATTGAGATACAATTAACATACCATAAAATTCATCCTTTTAAGGTATACAATTCAGTGGTTTTTAGTGTATTCGTAGAGTCATGCAAGCATTACCATTATCTAATTTTAGTACATTTTTATCACCCCCCAAAGTAACACGTACCTATGAGCAATTACGCCTCATTTATTCCTTCTTCCGGCCTCTAGCTACCACTAACCTAATTTCTGTCTCTGTGAATTTGCCTATCGTGGGCATTTTATATAGATGGCCCTATATGATATGTGGCCTCTGTGGCTGATTTCACTTAGAAGAATATTTTCAAGATTTGCTCATGTTCTAGCATATATTTCATCCCTTTTTATAACTGAGTAGTATGCCATTGTAGGGATTCCATTCATCAGCTCATGGACATTTGGGGTGTTTCCACTTCTTGATTATTATGGATAATGCTGCTATGAACATTTGTTTACAACTTTTTGTGTGAACATACATTTTTAATTTTCTAGATATATGTCTAGAGAAGAATATTTGGGTCAAGTAGTAACTCTACATTCATGTTTTTCTGTTTGTTTTAAAGATTTTTTTTTTTTAAGTAATTTTCCGCATTCCATGTCCAATGCGGGGCTTGAACTCACAACCCCAAGATCAGGAGTCACATGCTCTACCGACTGAGCCAGCCAGGCATCTCTGCATTCATGTTTTTGAGCAACAGCCAAACTGTTTTTCAAAACAGCTACACCATTTTACCCTACTACCAGCCGCATATGAGGTTTCCCATTTCTCCACATCCTCGCCAACACTTATTATCCATTTTTTTTACTAAAGCTATCCTAGTGAATGTTACCCCAGTGAAAAGTGATGTGCATTAAACCCACAAGGTTCAAACAAGGATTAACTTCTTTAATCATGGACTTAAGTAAAGATTAACATCTATAAATAAGGATTAGCCTCTTCTCTGCTTTGGGTGGCTTAGATGTGATTTTGCCAGAAAGTAGGGAAATACAGTTATTTTCAAGGTGTTTTTTAACTTTATGGTCAGAATTGTCGCTGCCTTGGTATATAAATTCGCAGTCAATGCTAAGGAGTACCTAGCTAGTGATTCCTTGAGAAAGTACAAGAACAATACTGGCAGGGGACAGACATTCAAACAAGTCTGATGATTAGGACTTGTCTCAAAGTTAGGCAAAAATAGACAGTCACTCACCTTAAAAGCTTGATTTTCGCATTAGGAAGACTTGTCAACCCCTTCTCGCTTCTCCAACTCTCTGTTCACTCAACAAACAGTTCCTTAGCACCGGAGTGTGCCAGACACTGTACCTGTCGGTACACAGTGCTGCCTAACACAGAGTCCCATGGCCTCAAGGAAATCAGTGTTGAGAAGTGCAGACCGCTATATAAATAAAATTCAGTATAGTATATACTTCAGTGTACCAGTATATCACCAAAATGGCTAAAACTTAAAAATGAAATGACCAAGTAATGGCAAGAATGTACAGCAGCTGAACTCTCAGACAGTTGATGGGAGTTGAAATCGATCCAAGCACTTTAGGACAGTATTTGGCAGCTCGATGGTATTTGGCAGCTTGATGATCACATACCCCATAACCCAGAAATTGTACTTTTAGATACATACTTAATAGAAATGCATATGTAAGGTAACTGATTTTAGTATATGTGCTGCCGAAGCAAGCACCATATGTAAGGTAACTGAAAGATAGGGATAAGAAAGTTCATAGCAGGGCGCCTGGGTGGCTCAGTGGATTAAAGCCTCTGCCTTCGGCTCAGGTCATGATCCCAGGGTCCTGGGTTGGAGCCCCACATCGGGCTCTCTGCTCTGCAGGGAGTCTGCTTCCTCCTCACTCTCTCTCTCTCTGCCTGCCTCTCTGCCTACTTGTGATCTCTGTCAAATAAATAAATAAAATCTTTAAAAAAAAAAAAAAGAAAGTTCATTGCAACCTGTTCTTAGTAGCTGAAAATGGAAACAATTCAAATGTCTGTCAGTAGTAAAAAATGATAAATTATACAACAGAATACCATACAGCAGCGAAAATTAACAAACTATTACTAGGAACATGAGTGAGTCTGAGGCACAGAGTGTTGAACCAAAGAAGCTGGATAAGGGGAGGGGGGCGCCTGTACAAGCCTGTACAAGAAAGAGACGTGGCTCATAAGCCAGAGCGGTTAACTCTTTATAGGAGGGAACCAGGGAAATCTCTCTAAAAATGCTGCCAGTGCCAGATTTTGAAAGATAAATTTTACAAGCAGATGAGAGGGGATAAAGAAAAGAGCATTGCAGGCAGAGGGAGCACGATGCCCAAAAGTACAGGAAGGCATAAGATCGTATGGTGTGTTTTAGCAATCATAAGCAGTTTTATATTATTGGAGTATTAAGTGGAGAGGGATAGCAGGAGGGAGATGCAAATCATAAGATTGACCAGGTCAGTAGCAACCAGGTCATGAAAATCCCTTTCATCCCAGCTAAACAGCTTGAGCTTCAACTGCAGACCTTAGCTTTTCTATGGAAATATATCCCCCTGAAGCTCTGATGAAAACCATGAGCTATCTCGGAGAAATGCACATAACAAAATTTTGTACATCATTCACAATTCCTCTGATGCCCATCCATTGACTCCTACTTCAGCATCTCAGACTAAGAATCCCATCCTTGCAGTAGATAAAAGGGGATTAATTGAAGAGCTTTAAACAGAACAGGGGAGGGATCAGGTTTATATTTTAGAAAGATCAACGAAGGCAATATGCAGGTTAAGACTGGAAGTCGAGCCAGGGTGACATGTAGGAATGATTAAAATGATAAAAGAACAAAGAAGGGCTTGAACTAAGTGTCAGAGCTGATTCTATGGGTGTTCATAGGTAGAATAGTCAAGGATTTGTGGCTGGTTATATGTGACAGAGGGAGAAGGCAACTCCTGGGATTCTCCTATGTTTCTACCTTGAGTTAGAAGTCAGACCATCTACTAAAGACAGGAACTAAAGAGTGTCAAGGACATTTGGATTGAAAATTATCTTCTTTCTCAAATAGAAGTAGACTATACCCTGATTGGTTAGGCTTCAGGTCCATTCTGATTAGTGTTGGAGCTCAGGGTGCTGGCCTCTGGTAACATCCTTTGCAGTTTGGGTCTTAAGGCCTGGTTGAGAGCAAATCAGTCTGCATGCACAAATTCACAAAAGTATTATGGCTTTGTCTTGGGAAATGTAAGCGGGTTCTGACACCCACCATCTCTCCTTGTCCATGTGTATGAGGAAGGGAAGAGGTCTAACATTTGGGTCCCATGCCTACTGTGACATTGAGCCATCGTAGTGGACTATGACATTTGTAAAGCAAGGTTTCCTCCCCCATCTTCCAGAACTGAAACACTGTTAGGCTTAGACCATCGAAACACTTTCTTTTGCTGGTTAAGGATTACCCTGAGGTATTTGGTGGACATCAGTGCCTGGTCACTACAGATCATACTGCAATGGGCAAGAACTATCCTATGGCAGAGGACTAGTACACTCTGGTGTTCTACGGATAGCCAAGCAGTCAAAAAGAATATAGGCAGATTTTTCAGTTCCATCTATGAAGACAATTTGAACCTTTGGAATCTGAAATTATCACACCAGGCAGACAAGTTGAAGGCTCTAACTTATCTGATTTGAACATTAAGAGGAATGTGACCTCATTTTGAATCCCAGGGGAGTGAAACAGAATATATTGGTTTAATCAGATTTGCATTTTGCAAAAGATCACTCTGGCTGTTTTAGAGAAAATACAATGGAGAGAGGCAGATATGGATGCAGGAATCCAAGAGGCCTCTATGATCAGTGAGGTGAGAGGGGATGGTGGCTTGAACCAGAGACCAGAGGGGATATGGAAGCCAATGGAATGGATTTAATATATATCCCATGTAGGTTAGAAAGAGACTAAATAGGGGGCGGCCTGGGTGGCTCCAGTTGGTTGAGTGTTTGACTCTTGATTTCAGCTCAGGTCATGACCTCAGGGTTGTGAGATCGAGCCCCACGTTAAGCTCCACACTCAGTATGGAGTTTGCTTGGAATTCTCTCTCTCCCTTTCCCTACGCCCCTCCTCCCATTCATGTGTGTGTGCACTCTCTCCTTCTAGACAAGTAAATAAATAAATAAAAAATTTTTTTAAAAAAGAAAGAGACTAAATAGAACATGGTAATTTATGGAAGATGAGGGGGTGGTGAGGGGAAGGGAGGAGTTACAGATGACTCCTAGTTGTCTAATTTGTACATCTGGGTGGATGGTAGAACACACTCAGCAGAAGGACCAGATGGGGAGCTAGGAGCTAGGAAGTGCAATATCATGTAACATTTGTAGACTTTATGAGACATCCAAATGGTATGCTAAGCAGATATTTGAGTCAGGTCAGGAGTTCAGAGGAGAGGTTCAGTTAAACATTTAATGTAGAATTTATTCACATACAGATGGTAATTGAAAGCTAGAGGTGAGAATAAGTGAGATCTATTGAGATTTTAAAGAGAAGAGGATCCAGAACAATATCAACATTTAAAGGTTATGTCAATGGAGGAAAGTCAGTGCAGCAAACTGAAAAGTGCGGGAAGAAAATCAAGAGTGTGGGATCACAGAGATCAGAGAAAGAGACTATTTCAAATATTTGAGTGTGTTAAATGATTCTGAACAGTCAAGAAGGAGTCTGGAAAATCTGTTGATTTTAGCTGAGATGGGTTATACTAAAAAATGTAACACACAAACCAATCAGAAAGTCTGTTAACCTGATATGGGAGTTGGGCGAGGGGGACCCTTGCTGTGATGGCTTAACCCCTCAGTTACTAGGTGATGGGGATCTAAGGAGGAGGGTCTGCGACAGGGAAAGAGAAGATGTAATGGGGTGGGGTTGGTGTGGTGACAGCTCTTTATAAATCTCATACAGAAGTATTCTAATAACACAAAGCACAGATATACTTGTGTGACATGGCTCAATGTTTTCTATGGTTTTAGCAGCAAAAGATCATTGGAAACCTGGTGAGAGATCTTTCTGTGTAAGGGTGGGAACCAAAGCCAGGTTCAAGTAGGTTGGGGAAGGGAGGGGGACCAGAGGACAGAGAGAATGGTTGTTCCAAAGTTCTTCCAAGAGCTTTGTTCAGCTTTTGGACCGAGTGAGGGCTGGAGGTAAAGGTGGGGGGAAATTATTTTTAACATGTTGGCAGGGACCTGAGCAGGCATGAACCATAAACACAGATAAGACAGAGAGGCCACAGTTAGAAGCAGGGATACCTGTTTCGTATGAATAGAGTAAAAGGATATAATTTTATAGATATTGTAGGCAGAAATGGAGGAATTCTTACATGATGTATTGCCCCCCCCAAGTGAGAGTTATTTTCTGAGAATGAGAGGATATGTAAGAGATCAGAAGTTTAATAAATGTAGGTCGATGAGGGGGGGTAGGGCCTGGGAATTTGCATTAGAAGGTTCCAGATGATATGGATGATGCTGGTTCAGGGACTACACTTTCAGGGAAAAGTACAGAGAAACTATATGGTTACCTTCATCTCCCAGTTGGATCACAGCAGAATTCCCTCATTGTGTCCTGCTCCATTCATGCCTTCCCCACAGTATAATTTCTACACAGTCCCCAGAGTGATGTTTTCCAAGGAAAGTCAGACCATTTCAGACAAAGGCGTAAAACCCTTCAGTGGCTCCTCTGGAACAAATAAACTCCCAAGTCCTCGTTTGGATCCATAAGGCCTTCATGATGTGTCCTCTGGGCATCCTTCCCACCACATCTTCTACTACTGTCTGCATTTCAGTCACGCTATCACCTTTTTCTTCCTCTAACAGGTGAAGCACATGCCCACCCCAGGATCTTTGCACCTGCTATTCTCTGGAGCCTCCTCCCACACCTTGGTTCTCAGCTTATTCAGGTCTCTGCTCAAAAGTCACCTCCTCCTGATGCCTTCTTAGACCATGGTGTCTAAAATAGCACCGCCTCCTCTCCCCATCCTCCCACTCCCATTACTTTCTGTCTCCCTTCTTGGCACTTATTTTTTCCTGGAAGCACTTATCATGACCGTGACATGTATTAAATATCTCTAAGCCTGTTTTTTTCATCCCCCATCTACCCTCCAATAGGGGATAAACTTCACAAGGCCAAGGCCATGATCCATCTTGTCCATTTTACATCTTTCTTTAGTGCTTATAAAAGTACCTGTCATGAAGTTGGTGCTTATTCAATATCTGATTTATTGATGGCTGATGTCAACTATGATGGGATTTTGCCAGAGTAGAGACAGAAGGTCAGAAAGACAAAGTAAATGAAGATGTATGCCAAAGACTGACAAAATGATAGGCCATCCGATCAAAGCTGGGAAGGAACAAAAGAGGTGACTAGATGAAGAGAATTAAAGGGGAAGGTTTAGAATTAGATATTCCAAAGAGGTTGGGAAATGATCATAATGGGAAAAGCTAGTCAAGCAGAAGGGTAATGGCAAGAATTTGTGGTCAGGAATGGGATCCTTGTGTTTGTGATTTTAGAGGGAAAGCAGATGGGCACAGTTTCTATGTGTCCTGTGCAAGTCCATGTTAGAGGACCAAGGAGAAGGTCATTGGAGATAAGGTGGTCAAGAAACTGAGGGACTCGGGTGTTCGCCATCACAAGAGACTTCATAGTGACTGAGGATGAGCCTGGTACAAAAGACCTGAATAATGAGAGGGGGGAGGTTGGAGTAACCACAGGACATGAGCCTCAATGGAGTAGGTGTTTTTATGAGAGTAGTGGCTTTGAAATACTGATGGAGAGGAAGGACAAGGGGCTGTCCTGCAGTAAATAGATATGAGTGTATATCCACCACCACCAAGGACTTTCTAGAAGAGAAGAGGGTTTCAGTTAATGCAAGGAGGTATGGAGAACATTCCTGGAAGATGTGGAGGGTGAAGGTGTATTTGCTGATCACAGAGCAGCTGCTCCAGGGGGCACATTGGAAAGCAGCAAGGGGAGCAGGGAACACAGAAATATGGAGCATATGGTGATGGTGTCCCAGTGCTGGCATTCTCAAACTTTAATGTGCCTGAGAATCCTGGGGGAAGGCTTGTTAAAACACAGACCGCTAGGACCTACTCCCAGAGTTTATGGTTGAGTGGATCTGGGCAGGGCCCCTGAGAATTTGTACGACAAGTTGTATTATAAGTGATGTGAATGCTCTCTGATCCAAGGACCATACCTCCAGACCACGGAGGTAATGTAAAACCAGTGACTAATGTGGCATGGGAGACAGGAATGGGGAGGGCAGAGGAGATTGGTCCCAACCATCTCCCGGAGGATGGCAGATTCTGCACTAATGAACAGAGGGGTTGGTTCCCCTTACTCTAGAGGGTATCAGCTTGGCCCTGGTGGGCCTCAGTGTATTCAGCGTGGGGTGGGGGTGAGGATCTGGTCTTAATTTAAATGATGTCAGCATGGTCCTGGAGAGTACAACAAAAATCTTTCTTATGGAACATCCTTTTCAGGAGCCCTTCACAGAGCAGTACTACCTTGCTAATGAAAGACTATTTCTATTATGCCCAGTAAAACTGGAGACCTAAAACAGCACCCCGTGGAGTTGCTGAGGCTCGGATTGTGAAGTCTCAGCAGTGATACAATCAGGTGTCGGCTCTAATAAGAAGCAGTGATAGTGCTTGGAAACACCCAGGGCCTGCCAGGCATAGGCTGCTGGATCAGAACAACAGAACTGCCCATAGCTCTTAGGTCTCGTGTTTCACAGGCTGGGGCACATATACGAAGTCATAACATCCCAATACCGACACCCCCTAAGCCACCAATACCGCTCAACTTGTTGCTCCAAGACCTTCCCTAACTGACTAGCAGGGACTCAAATTGTTTCCAGGGTTTTCCTGAAAACATTGGGTAGTGTTGTGGAACTGAAATTTGGAATAACCTCACTGATACTTGGCTTGAATTCTGGGGATCATTTTGAACCTTAACTCCAGACTCTCCAAGTTCCAGGCCCTGACTTCGTTGATCTGGAGACGTTATGGTATCTGTCAGATTTCTCTCCCTCCCAGCATTTATGAAGTTCCCAGGGAACATCACACATGTCCATGAATCACCGCTGGCCACCGTTTGCTGCTATCCTGTTAGTAGAGGGAGAAGTCACATGTTTCGGGCAGAAACCCTAGCAGATGAGTCAGGAAGAAGCCAGAAGCCCAGTCTGAACAGAATGCAGGAACCACAGTAGAGAAAGTCATGCACCTGGGTCAGAGCCAAACCAGCTCTCTGGGGATTGCAGGTGGAACTCCCATCCCAGCTCCAATGTCCTAAAGGGGTTATAAAGAATTCTACAGGGTCGTCCGAAGAGGCTAAGGAGCCAAAATTATACTAACTTAACATATTAACATATTAACACCTGTGAAAGGTGCAAAATGAATCCCACTTCCGTTTCTTCTCAAGATACTGGACTTAACGTTGGGTCCTTCCCTTTCATTGGCTCTAGGAACAAAGCAGAGCCACCTATAAGTACTGTGTGCGCTGGCTCAGGTGAGGGCAGGGCAAGCCCAGGCAGAGCCAGGGACCTATCATGACATATCTGGCTGCTAAGTCCTTAGAAGGTCTAAAAGTGTTGTGCCATGTACCCTCTGGGCGTGCTAAAGTTAACTGGAAATTAGGGCAAGTGAGCACAGCTTGGCAACAGAATTTGAACATGCTCCCAGAGGTTCTCCACTGTGGGGTTTAGGGGAGTGGAAATCCATTCACTGGAATAAATATTTATGAGTGCACATCAGAATCACCAGGGGTATTTTCCCCCAAAATATCCACGTTCTCATAAATTTGCTTTGCACAGTCCTTTAGAGGCTGTTTATTTCTATACACCAAGCCTGAAATTTAGGTAAGAAAAAAACATGATCATATCTCTATAGGACTACATATCGAACTGAATTGTTTTTTCCTAAGTCCCAGGTAAACTGTGCTCATCGAACACCCTCAATTACTTTTCTGTAAAACCCATTAATGAAGTAATTCTTAATTTTTTTCTTTTCTTTTTAAAAAAGATTTTATTTATTCATTTGACAGAGATCACAAGTAGGCAGAGAAGCAGGCATAGAGAGAGAGAGATGGAAGCAGGCTCCCCGCTGAGCAGAGAGCCCGATGAGGGGCTCGATCCCAGGACCCTGGGACCAGAACCCGAGCTGAAGGCAGGGGCTTTAACCCACTGAGCCACCCAGGTGCCCCGAAGCAATTCTTAATTTTAGAGAAGAATTTAAAGACTTGAACCCTAAATAAAGTTGAACACTTTCTTAGACCTAAAAATCTAGTACGAAGCTAATCTCATGCTGATTGAAAGGCCTCGGTAGAATCAATTCTGGTTACCATTTATTGACTGTCTGCTGTGTGCCAAGCACGTCATCTATATTCTTACTTAACCTGTACAATAATCCAACGAGGTGGGTGTATTTTACCAATATGAAAGAACCCTGACTCAGAGCAGTTGAATGACCTAGCTGAGATCTACAGCTACGATTCGGTAACTCGGGCTCTGTCTGTGGTTGGGCCTCAGATTTAGAGGGCCAGAAAACGGGTCTTTGAAAAGACCACACATTTTAAAGTCCCTTCTTCCTTTATTTAGGAAACACCCTCTACCTTCAGTTCCCCACCTCCGGCTTTGGTGGCAAGCTCCCCTGTAAGCTGGGATATTGCCCTCCGGGGACCTACCAAGATGTGACTATGTGAGAACCTTCACCCCCCACTCCACTTCCGTTTTAAGGATGAATGTCATGTACTTGGCCGAGGTGCTACATTTGAACACAACTTAATGCTGGTCTTTAAAAACCAAGCAAAAGGTTTTATTCCTTCTCCTCTCCCTCCGTTTTCCCCCTCCCCTCTTCCTTTTGAAAATTAAGCTTCTGCTACTTCTCTAGAAAATAAATCTCATCTGACACTAAAACTTTACTTAGAGCCAAAGCCTCCTGGGACTTGGGGCATTATTAGCACAGCTTGGTTCCGGAAGCTGAAAGTCAGACTGACCTGCTGGAGCCTGAAGTCTTCGGCGTGTCCTCCCGGATGCTGCCCGCTCGCTCCAGTGGAAACCTGCGCTGCGTGCAGAGAAGTTTCTGCTCAATTCTGTCCCCCGGAGCTAGGTCTCGCTGCCTGCTGAGATGGGACAGAGGCTGATGGTCCTGATGCCAAGGTGCTCTCCGTCCAGATCACCCCTAGCTCCCTGAGCCACGGCAGCTCAGCGTCCCCAACACCGCCGTTCCCTGGAAGCTTGCCTTTCTGGAAGTTGGGCCAGGGCTTCTCATAGACCAGGGACCTTTATTTGCTTTCGCGTAGTGCTGAAGCGAGCCCACTGCCCCCAGCTCTTTCTAACCTCACGGGGACTTTTATTGCAGTGAGTTTTTTGTGCTTCCTATCACAGGCATCAAAGGGTCACCCAAGTCCCCTCTGGCAGATTTTAATAACTTTGAGTTTCAGAGTAAGAGAATTGAGGACTTAGTTTTTCTTCCAGATGATTACGACTCCAGGAAGGTATGCTGAGTTGAGGCAAGCACAGTGGTGCTGGTGAATGTGCAACAACCGGCTTTCTGGGGGAAAGTGCGTGTGTGTGTGTGTGTGTGTGTATGTCTGTGTGCATGTGAGATACACACATATGTATGTGTTGTTGTATTTTGTACTTTATAAAAGATGAATAGACAAAACACACAATAAGATATATAATACTTTCTATTTTATTGTTTTTAAAATATTTTATTCATTCATTCATTCATTCATTTGCGAGAGAGCATGAGCACAAGAGGGGAGGAGGCATGGGGAAGGAAAGGGAGAAGCAGACTCTCTTCTGCTGAGCAGGGAACCCAACACAAGGGTCCATCCCGGGACCCTGAGATCATAGCCTGAGCAGAAGGCAGACACTCAACCGATTGAGCCACCCAGGCACCCCAATACATTTTATTTTAAATTCTCCATAGCAACTGATTGTTACAAAACGCTTTTGTTGTTCGGCGTTGCTTCCACTGTGTTCTATGGGTTAAAGCAAGGAGCAGGGCCAGCCCAGATATACCGTGGGAGGGGACTACGGAGAGGTGTCACTACTAGGAATACTGGTTCATGGGGGACATCTTTGGAGACAGCTACCATACCTTCAAATGTTAACTTTCTGCGACTTATTTCCATCCTAGCCTCGCCTCTCGTCAGCACATCTGCACTTTCGCAGATAGGGAATTTCACATATGTCATTTAAAGTATGATTTTTATGCACCTTACTTAGTGGTTGCATTGGAGTGACATGTATATGTTCATTTGTGTGTATTTACATGCACTAGGAGGAGAGTTAAAAAGATACTCTTAAAATTTAATTTCTGGAGTACCTGGGTGGCTCAGTGCGTTAAGCCTCTGCCTTCAGCTTAGGTCATGATCTCAGGGTCCTGGAATCAAGCCCTACACTGGGCTCTCTGCTCAGCAGGAAGCCTGCTCTCTGCCTGTCTCTCTGCCTACTTGTGATCTCTCTCTGTCAAATAAATGTAATCTTTAAAAATAATTTAATTTTCTTTATTTGTAACTGTGTGTTTATGTTGCTCTATTTTATTATCTTGTGGGGTACCAGAAGAACTCAAATATATATATACATATATATATTTATAGTAAGAAAAATCTTATAAAATATGTAAGTGTATGTGCACAATTGTGTATATAAGGGTTCGTGTGTGTACATGTGTGTGCTGTGTGTAAATTCAGTTCATCTAAGGGAACTGTCATTTGTTTTAGCTTCTGGAGTTGCCTTTGGAGCTGACTCTTTGGTTTTGGGAAACTCACCACAACGGGCTCTTTATTTATGTTTATATAAGGCAAACGTTTACCTGCGGATCTCTAAGAAAGCCATGCAGCTCACCTTATATCCGTACACTGTTGCCATTGACTGAGATTTCGTGTTCTGTCTAGTAATGCAAATTGAGCTTGTCTTTAGCCATCCCATGACTTTGAAGAAGAGGGATAAATGTCTTTCTAAAATTCTAGTAATTTCAGTTAGACTGTTCAGAGAGTAAAGGGGAAGTCCTGTGGACTATTGTGCCTCATCTGCATGGTGGGGTCTGCCTTTAGTTTGGGAGAACTTACGGATAATGAGTGCATCCGTGCTTGGACCGAATATTTGCAGGTTGTACACGTGGTGGACCCTAGAACCTTCCTGACCGAGCTCTCCAAGTGGATTGCAGAGGGAAGTGGTGATAGCAGCTGTGAGTCAGTGTTTCCCAGCACTGCTCGGCAGCCTGCGTTTCCAGGGCTGGGCCATGACGCAGGTGCCACAGGCAACATGGGGAATGGGCCTCTGTGACGGAGATCCTCAGAAGGAGGGACTTTTCATGAGTCTTAAGTCCTTTATATTTTATATTTGACTGTTGAAAGATTTTCTTGTGTTATACTGCAAACTGGTGACATGAAATATATCAGGTCTATTTTAGACTTGATCTTTTTTTTTTCACTGAAATTTGTGTGTTTGAATTCAGCACAAGCAGAATTCCATTTGCAATGGCATATTGAATATCTTTGTATTAACAATACCAACCTAGGTAGACAGGCTTCCTTCACGTTTAACAAAAACTTTTTATTTTCAAATAATTAAAGATTCATAGGAGGTGGCAAAAATAATACAGAAAGGTTTTTTGTATCCTCCACTCAGTTTACCCCAGGCTATCATCTTACATAACATATGGATTTCATAAATTCTCTGTTATAATCAGATTTTTTAAAAAGTATTTTTACAGTTCTTGAAAATGTTTTTTTTAACTTTTTGTCCTTTTTTTCTTTCTTTAAGATTTTATTTGACAGTGAGAGACACAGTGAGAGAGGGAACATAAGCAGGGGGAGTGGGAGAGGGAGAAGCAGGCTTCCCACCGAGCAGGGAGCCCGACTTGGGGCTGATCCCAGGATCCTGGGATCATGACCTGAGCCAAAAGTAGACGCTTAACTGACTGAGCCACCCAGGCACCCTAAACTTTTGTTCTGAATTAGGTCCCTCTCCTGAGTTACAATCCCATCGAATTCTAACTCCTTATGCATATTTCCAGGGATGATATTGAAATTACATAAAGATAAATAAAAACCTGACTTTGCTTTGGGAACAAATAATCAGAACAGCGGCTGATCCCAACAACTGGAACGGAGTTCTGGATATTTGTGCATTAATCTTTTAGTTTCTGGATCATGGGAATGTCTGGGAGACTGTAGCAGGGCAGCGGGCTATTGAACAATGACGTAAAAATATTTCCGTATTTGGGCCATCATGCTAGTCTGGACATCAGCTCAGCACCAGCCCACATTTTCCTGTAGTGCACTTGTCACACTGCTTGGTATTCACAGGATTATTTTTACTTGCCCCCTCCCCAGTATATTGCCAACTCTTTGAAAGCAAAGATTTTGTGCTTAATTCGTAGAACCACAGAGCCCAGCACAGCACCTAGCTCAATATTTGACAAATGACTAACACATAAATGAAACTGAGGTTCTAGTCCTGGGCCTGTCTTTACACTAGCTATGTGACCTTGGGCAGGTGACACTCTGGTCTCAGAATCTTCTGTAAAACAGGATTATTAAACCCTTTTGTCCTTTGACAGTTTTATAAGGCATTTGTAAGAATTTCAAGACATGCAAGAATAAGGAAAGACTGCTGACAAAATAAAAATTCCATTTTAACAATTATCTGAGTGTCTATTATGCAAAATACATAATTTTTTAAAGTCTGAAGGGAAAAGGAAAATGACTAAACAGTATTCCTCATGAAGGAATCATTGTGAAAACCATCTTGTGTCATATCACGATGCAACAGAGAATGAAATAAGTGCTATATGAGGTCCACAAATAAGGCATTTCAGAAGTACAGAGAAAAGAGAGATGCATGCTAATTGCCGTAACGCTGACTTCATGACGTCTATAACCAGTCTCTGCCACATGCCAAGATTTAATTAATATTGATACATAATCTTAGATGAGTAAATGATATTTTCAAGCCATTGTTATGTCTAACAGGTAGTAAATTATTTTAAGTGTTATCATAGCAGCTATCAGTCTCTGAGCTGCTATTATTAGCTGTCTGATAATACTTGTGGCCACACCCAGACATGTCAACTCCAAAGCTCCTGTCCTTAACTACCATTCAAAAATAGGGTCCACAACACCACTTTTTTTTTTTTTTAAGATTTTATTTATTTGACAGAGATCACAAGTAGGCAGAGAGGCAGGCAGAGAGGGGAGGAGGAGAAGCAGGCTCCCTGCCAAGGAGAGAGTCCGATGCGGGGCTCAATCCCAGGACCCTGGAATCATGACCCAAGCCGAAGGCAGAGGCTTTAACCCCCTGAGCCACCCAGGCGCCCCTCACGACACAACTTTTAATGACAAATACAGATTGAAACAACTTTCTCCCATATTAACAACAAAGTGGGGTGTGCTGGTACAAATCTTCCGGGACAGATTTGTAACCACTAGATAAGATTTTATTAGGTTCAACCCTTTGAAAGTGTGAATTTAGCTCGGAAACAATTTTCTCAGAGTATGTGCAAAGTGTTTTCAGCTGTCTTTGAATGCCGGTTACAGATGCCTTGCCTCTGAGCTCCAATTCCTCCTTTTGGCCTGGTCTGTGAAAATGGGTTTGGGCCTTTAGTATTTGTCCGACACCTGCTGACCCTGGAGCTTTGTCAGTAGAGGGTGCTGGAGAGACATTAGAGGAGAACAGGATTTTATTTCTTGGTTCCCGCAGCATACCTGAGCTCCCGTGCACCCTCCTCCAACCCTAGGCTCCACAGCACAGGTGATTCCCCTAGTGCCCAACTCCCATTGCTTGGCGGGCTTCCCTACCGTCCTATCCTTGAGGTGCATGGTGGCCCAGCAGCCAGATTCCCCTGGTCCCACTCTCAGGCAGTGTTACAGTGGTGTGCACTCCAGAGGGCAGATGGATGGGGCAGGAGACTTCTTGGCCATCGGGTGAGCCTTGGCCAAACCCTCTCCAACAAGGTCTTGGGGCACGTGGGTGGCTCAGTCCGTTAAGCCTCTGACTCTGGATCTCAGCTTGGGTCTTGATCTCAGGATCATGAGTTCAGGCCCCACGTTGGGCTCCATGCTGAGTATACCAGAGCCAACTTAAAAAACAAACAGATCCAATAAGGTCCCAACTGGGGGCCATGAGGGCGCTTCCTTCAGTGCTCTAACTAAACCTTAGAGGTAATTGCTATTAGATATAACATAGATAATAGAACTGCTATTCCTATACTTAGAGTTCTCTTTACTTCTTACTAGTTACTCATTCATCACTGCAGATTCCTGTTATAGTTAATAATTTCTTATGTTGTACTTTTCCTGTTGCAATGACTATGTGATTTCTCTTTCCTGATTATACGCTGACAGATAGACCTTGGTGCATATCACAGCTTCCCTCCTATCTTACCTCTCAGTCAACTCAAAAAAGAGAAACAAATCTATTCCACATTAATGCCCTTTTGACGTCTGAATTGTCTTGAGGCTTTACTTCTCCCATACTACTCCCCACCCCCACAAAATCCTTCTTGAGACACTGTAGCCTCACAGATTAATGACACTCATCTATAGGCAGACCACAATCTTTTACACCCCTGCAAACCTCAGTTCCTCCCCCTAGAATTTTCCCTTCCTATAATGTCCTTGAAAAATCCCTACTTATCCTTCAAGACTAAGCCCCAATATTATTACCTTTTTCAAGCTTCTTTGTCAGAATTCTTCACATAGCTCCAATTTAGGACTTAGCGTACCATGTTTTATTTTCTCAAATATTTATTTTCTTCATTAAGCTATAAGCTCCCAGAAGACAGGGGGTCTCTCTTGTTTATTCTTATACCCTTAGCTCCTAGGACAGTGCCCAGCACACAGCAGGACATCTGTAAATGTTTGTCAAAGGAATCCATTTGTTGACATGGGATGCAAGAGATATTAGCACATGGGGGAGATCTGGGCACCGGTTTCTTCTCATTCTCTGCTGTGGAATCTGCCCATTTTAGAACTGGGGCGCTCCCAGGCCACCTCCTTGGAGCTCAACTCATGCTACATCTCAGATTCACGTTGGTCCTTCAGACAATTGTCCCAAGTTGCTGTTTTTGTTTTTAAAAAGATTTTATTTATTCATTTGACAGAGAGACAGAGAGAGAGCGCAAGTAGGCAGAGCAGAAGGCAGAGGGAGAGGGAGAAGTAGGGTCTCTGCTGAGCAAGGAGCCTAACGTGGGACTCGATCCAAGTCCCCTGGATTCATGACCCGAGCCAAAGGCAGATATTTAAGGACTGAGCCACCCACCCATCCCCAAAGTCACTGTCTTGCTCAAAACTCATGACTTCAGGGGCACCTGGGCGGCTCAGTCGTTAAGCGTCTGCCTTCGGCACGGGTCACGATTCCCTGGTTTGAGATCGAGTCTCGCATCAGGCTTCTGCCTCTCCCCCTGCCTGTGCTCGGGCTCTCTGTCTCTTTCTTTCTCTATGTCAATTAAATTTTTAAAAATAAAACAAAAACACCCCCTTATTTCAGAGAGCCCTTCAGAACCCTTCCCGTTTCTCTTCAGCCCCCCTCTCCGGCTGGCTCTGGTCCTGCCCCTGGTCCCACCCCCACATCTAGCACACACAGTGACAGCGCAAAAGTGAGGAGCTGAGGAAATCTCAGTTCTTTTCCCCAAAGCAGAGCTGGTCAGGAAGTTTCTAATCAGAAATAAATGATCCTGGGGTTTCACAGAATTGTTGCAGAAGGACGTGTGCTGCTAAGCAATGTTTGTTTTTCTGCCTTCCTCTCCTGGCGACGAGGAAACGTTGGCTACAGCTTCGCTATGCCTCAGAGACTTTAGACCAGCCTCTTTGGCTTTTCCCACTAATAACTAACAGTATCAGCCATAGCCTTTACCCTGCAGTGTGGCCCTGAGAGAGTTCAAGGCCCGGCCCCTGACACTGTCGCCGATGTGAACCCAGGCAAATTTCTTATCTCCTCTAACCCTCATCTTTTCCACCCATAAAATAGGTAGGAGAAAAAGAGTAGTACCTACTAAAAGGAAACCAGACGATACACACAAATTACTCAGCACAATGCCTATATGGAGCAAGTGCCCTGTTGGGAGTCAGTGGCCCTTTTTCTACTGGGGCCCAAGTGGTCTGGAAATAATAAAAGAACAAAAGCTGCTCCCATCAAGGCCGGACGCCTACACACATCTGCAGACACAGCCCTCTGAGAGGACTGTGGCAAAGGTAGATTTTGAACAAGTGGATGAGGTGTCCAGGGACCCTAAGTGAGCTTGGAATCCAAGTGGCTCAGGCATGCAGTCCTTATCAGTACTCTTCAGAGGAAGAGAGTCTTCAGTGATATTCCCACCGCAGGGAAAGCAAACTGTCCTCACCACCCCCACCCAGTTGTCCCAGGGCCTCCTTGCATCTAGTTGCCTTCCAATTGCACTGTGTGCCTATTTTGGAAAAGACCACTGTGACTAAGGGGCCCAGGGTGGCTTAAGCCAACAGCCCCTTCTAAAATGGAGTTGGGGCCAGTCCCACCCAAACATGGCTGGTGATGGGAGAGGGGTGCTTCTCTCGAAGTAAAACCTAGGGGTTAGGGGCACCTGGGTGGCTTATTGAGTGTCTGCCTTCGGCTGGTTGTGACCCCAACAACCTGATATCAAGCCCCAAATGAGGCTCCGTGCTCAGCTGGAAGCCTGCTTCTCCCTCTCCCACTCCCCCTGCTTGTGTTCACTCTCTCTCTGTGTCTCTCTCTGTCAAATAAATAAAATCTTTAAAAAAATAAAACAAACAAAAAACCTAGGGGCTCTCTCCAGGGGAGGAAACATCCAGTACAAACCCTTTGTCCTGCCCTCTACCTCCCCACCAGGAGGTCCACCCACCATCCCCAGTAAAACGATCTCCTCTGTATTTCTAACCCACCCATACTCCAGCAGGCTCTTCTCCCGTGCTGGTCTTCTGGCCTAATTCTCCACTTCTTTTCATATAATGACAGGACAATGAAACATGGATAGTCACTGACCCTCTAAGTTCAAGATTCCAACTACGCCAGAATGAAGGGGGCCTTCAGTGAATTTGAAATGGAGCTAGAAATATTGAGTCACTATGTGCCCTGAACCTCAGCTTAACAGCTTCACTGTTTCTAAGAGAAAAGTCAACTTCAGAATCCAAAGTCAGCTTTGGATGTTACACAAGCAAAGTCTAAAGCATATGGCCTTAATCCCATTGTCCACTAGCCTAACGCCCGAAAACAAAAAGCAGTTCGAAGTTCTACTAAAAATGTGTATGCCGTTATATGAATTGAGCTGATCTTCTGTTAATCTTTTTGAATCCACAGATTTCTCCAGAACAAAGGATTTTTGTTTTTGCTACTCTGACACGCTTTTCTCATGCTCTCTCTTTTAGTTGCAGTGTTTCCTTCTTAAAAACTCTCCACGGGGTACCTGGGTGGCTCAGTTGGTTAGGCATCCAATTCTTGATGTCAGCTCAGGTCATGATCCCATGGTCGTGAGGCTGGGCTCCGCACTGGGTGTGGAGCCCGCTTTGGAATCTCTCTCTCCTTTTGCCCCTCCCCTGCTCCCTCTTCCTTTCTAAAAAAAAAAACTTTCCTCTCTAAAGAAGAGGACTAAGAGGTATAACAATTAATAATTTGCATGGAAAGAATCAAGTTATACTTCTATATTAATTTCTAAAATTGCCTTTAAAATTAAAATAAATGAACATGAGCAATACTGACGAGCATACATTTGAAGAACTTTCATTTGCTCTTTTAAAGGTCATTGCTCATTTCTGCTGCTTTCTCTCACTTAGCCACACCCAAGGTGGAAGACCTGCTGTCTACACCTGTTGGCTAAAATTGAGACGAATCAATAAAATAACTGCTCACTGGTGACGGCCTACTTTCATTGCAGGTAGAGCATTCCAAAGGAGATAAACGGCATCTCAAGGACGGACTGAGTGAAACCTAAACAAGTGATAATACTATTACTTAAATCCTTGAGGTTTAAGTATCTCAAACCATGTATACTTGAGAAAAGTATGGCTTCTTAAGGATTTAACATTTCATTACTTTGTGGGATGACAACTTTCTAGTCAAGTCTAGTCAGTCTGAATTCAGTGTTGTGACCATTAAAGGGCAAGGCCTTACTTGATCATATACTTTAATAAGTATATATAATATAATATAATATATATAAGTATATAAGTATATGATATATAATATATATAATATATAAATATATAAGTATATGATATAATATATCATATACTTTAATAAGTATATATAATATATTATATATACTTATATATATAAGTGTATACTTATATATAATATGCATATATTATATATAATATAATGTAATATAAATACATATATATTACAATTACACATTACACATTATATATTATATATCCTACATATACAGATGTACTCTTTCACTTTTTTTCTCCTTATATATTATAGCTAAGAGTCAACATTTTCTCTTGATCTTAGCCAAAAGTCCGAGAAGCGATGAGAGGGTCAATATTTCCATTTCAGCATGTATTTCCTACTGAAGTTAACAAAGGAAGGAATTTATAGTTTCTTTTACTCTGTAAAATTTAATCTTTTAGAAAACAGATTTATTGGTGCGCCTGGTGACTGAGTCATTAAGTGTCTGCCTTCGGCTCAGGTCGTGATCCCAGGGTCCTGGGATTGAGCCCCACATCAGGTTCTCTGCTCAGCGGGAAGCCTGCTTCACCGTCTCCCACTCCCCCTGCTTGTGTTCCCTCTCTCCCTGTCAAATAAATGAATAAAATATTTAAAAACAAAACATTTATTGGAGCATAAATGGCACATAGTAAACCGCACTTATTTAAAGCGTACAAATTTCCTAAATTTTGGCATATGTATACACTTGTGAGACCATCACCAATAATCAACATACTGAACACATCCATTACCCCCAAAAGTCTCCTCACGCCCCTTTGGTAATCCCCTCTGTGCACCCCCATCCCAAGCAACCACGGATCTGCCTTCTGTCATCACCAAAAGTTTAATGAAATGGAATCCTACAAAATATCCCTTTTTGTGCCTGGTTTCCTTCGCTCAACATAATTATTTTGAGAGTCGTCATATTGTTGCCTAGATCAGTGGTTTGTAGCATTTTAGGGCTGAGCAGTAAGGAATACAGAGTTTTAATATCTGCTCTTGCAATCCGTAAAATAGGAGTTTGCTAATTCGGTTAAATCTTTTTTTCTTAATATTTATTTGTCAGAGAGAGAGCACAAGCAGGAGAACAGTAGGCAGAGCAGGCAGAGGGAGAAGCAGGCTCCCCACTGAACAGGGAGCCCGATGAGGGACTTGGGTCCCAGCACCCTGGGATCATGACCTGAGAAGAAGGCAGATGCTTAACCGACTGAGTTACTCAGGCGTCCCTCGGTTAAGTCTTTTATTGAATAGAGGACATTTTTGTTGAGGCAATATGTCTGAAATGCATTAAGTATGAGGCCTCATAACTCTGTCACAACTCTCCTGGAATACTATGTTTATCTATGACTTTAAGTTGTATTAATATTACAAATTGTATGCATTAGGAGGACGTTTGACATTGGTTTGAATTGTAGAATCATAGAATTTCATGATAAGAGGGAGCTTTCAAGAGATTACCCCATCTATGCCCAGAGTGGTAAGGGGTCTGTCAAGGGGGACACAGAACAGGCTTCTTTCAGCAACGTAAGGGAGGGCTGGAGTGGAGAAGGTGGTCCATTCTCCCCTGTGCTGTCTTGGACTCCTTTAATTGCTCCTGCCTGCGGGCTGTGGACCCTCTGCCTCATCCTTGGTCTGTCCTCCAGCTAGTGGTCCACCAGGATCCCACCAACTTCCGGGATGCAGTGAGTGGCCTCGCTCCTGCGTGGTAGGCTTACTGCAACCCCTCAGAGCTGGAGAACAGCTCAGAAAACCTAAAGCTCAAGAATGCCTCTGCCTGATCAAGCTGAGCTGCCAAAATTAATGGACGGGTGTGATTGCTCCCCTCCGGGCTTCAGAACAGCCATCATGGTGTCTCCCTCCCAGAGACCCAAATGGACAGCAGGGCAAAAGACTCCTGCTGAGGCCTAGAGACAGAAAACTGGGACTCACACTGCAACACTTGATTTGACTCCTTTAACCTTCCTCCTACGATACCTCTGGGCTCAGGAAAGGGCAGGCTTTCCTCCTATGGGACTTCCTCTGTGGAATGCCATAAGCCCAGACCTGGATAAGTAAAGATGGAGGAAGGAAGTTAACTCAGTCCTCCCTTAGTAGTCCGACTTGTAAAGCTAGAGTCTTATTTTCTAGTGTCAGGAGCTGGACGTCCTCTTTGCATTCCTCTGTAACAGTTTTAATCTTCCTAGGCAGAAGGATGCTTCAGGAAGCCGAGGAGGAAGATCACATGTTCTGACAAGCTAAATATAAAAGCACATTGATAATTTTCAAACTACCAGTATTAACTCCATTCCACTTGCTACCAAAGTGTCCTAATTAATGCCCCCCTACTCAGACTTACAATAAAATTACAGCTGCCCATGAACCAGAGACCCTCTGCTTTCCACAATCCATCCTCGCTCTGTGACAAGGGTGATAACTTATATAGTTCACATTTATGAAATTTCACTGTATGCTCCGCAGATTATCTCATTTAATTCTTATAACAACCTCTCGTTGTAAGTACTGTTATTCACCTATTTTACTGAGAGGTTTAGAAAGGTCACCTGCTCTAGGTCACATATTTAGTAAGTGATAAAGCCAGGAGTCTGAAGCTTGGTTTGTAGTTACTAACCGCTTCCTAGTTTTTACTTACTAGTCTCCACTGCTTGCTTCCCACCTGATCACCATGTACGTAACGGTCACATTCCTTGACTGAACTAACCAACTTAACCCAACTGGGGGAGGGGCAGTGTTTCCAAGACCTTTACTACCAGTTAAAGTCATTTGAAACATACAGTGAAATCTGAGCCGATCTGCTTAAGGCAAAACTACAGGTGGCTAATTTAACAATTTTTATTGCTTCTAGAAATCTTGGCACTAGGGATAGATTAATTATCTTAAGTGAAACTACCAGCTTAAAAATAATCAATTTTGCAATTAAGTTATAGATTAATAAGTCACTGTTTCAACCTTTATCTTCCCTTTGCCCTAATTTTCTCACCTCATTTTATCCTTTTATATCTGATGACTTTTTTTTAAGCTTTTGCAAATCCTCTTGTGAATGAGGAGGGAGAGTCAGTAAGTCTAATTAATGAATTAGTGAATCACAGTATTTACAAAATTACATAATAGTGACATTTTTTTTTATACATTCTTTTCCATTACCTTTGAGCTTTTCAGAAATCAACTGTGCATTCATCTCTGTGTCACCGGGATCTGTCACAATGCAGCCATTCAATAAATATTTTTGGACCTTTAGAAAAAGTGATAGTACAAAGAGCTTGTTCTCAAAGAGCTGACAATGTAATGGGTAGTGTCAGGTTTATTGAAAAAGCTCTGTAAATGTTTGTGGAATAAACTTCACTTCATCTTCACAAAAGAACCTTGTATGAAAAATTCAGGTTATTTCTAGTTTCTAGAAAGACACAGAGAGGCGAGATGGCTTGTTCACGGTGGTTCCTCAGAAAGAGGCAGAACCAAGTATTTTTTTTTTTAATTTATTATTTTTTTAAATTTCTTTTCAGCATAACAGAATTCATTGTTTATGCACCACACCCAGTGCTCCATGCAATATGTGCCCTCCATAATACCCACCACCTGGCTCTCCAGCCTCCCTCCCCCCACCCCTTCAAAACCTTCAGATTGTTTTTCAGAGTCCACAGTCTCTCATGATTCATCTCCCCTTCCAATTTCCCTCAACTCCCTTCTCCTCTCTGTCTCCCTATGTCCTCCATGTTATTTGTTATGCTCCACAAATAAGTGAAACAATATGATAATTGACTCTCTCTGCATCTCTCTGCTTGACTTATTTCACTCAGCATAATCTCTTCCTGTCCCGTCCATGTTGATACAAAAGTTGGGTATTCATCCTTTCTGATGGAGGCATAATACTCCATAGTGTATATGGACCACATCTTCCTTATCCATTCATTCATTGAAGGGCATCTTAGTTCTTTCCAGTTTGGTGACCATGGCCATTGCTGCTATAAACATTGGGGTACAGATGGCCCTTCTTTTCACTACATCTGTATCTTTGGGGTAAATACCCAGTAGTGCAATTGCAGGGTCATAGGGAAGCTCTATTTTTAATTTCTTGAGGAATCTCCACACTGTTCTTTAAAGTGGCTGCACCAACCTGCATTCCCACCAACAGTGTAAGAGGGTTCCCCTTTCTCCACATCCCCTCCAATGCACGTTGTTTCCTGTCTTGCTAATTTTGGCCATTCTAACTGGCATAAGGTGGTATCTTAATGTGTTTTTAATTTGAATCTCCCTGATGGCTAGTGATGATGAACATTTTTTCATGTGTATGATAGCCATTTGTATGTCTTCATTGGATAAGTGTCTATTCGTGTCTTCTGCCCATTTTTTTTTAAGATTTTATTTATTTATTTGACAGACAGAGATCACAAGCAGGCAGAGAGAGGAGGAAGTAGGCTCCCTGCTGAGCAGAGAGTCCGATGCAGGGCTCGATCCCAGAACCCTGAGATCATGACCTGAGCCGAAGGCAGAGAGGTTTAACCCACTGAGCCACCCAGGTGCCCCTTCTGCCCATTTTTTGACATGATTATCTATTTTGTGTGTGTTGAGTTTGAGAAGTTCTTTATAGATCCTGGATATCAGCCTTTTGTCTGTACTGTCATTTGCAAATATCTTCTCCCATTCCATGGGTTGCCTCTTTGTTTTATTGACTGTTTCCTTTGCTGTGCAGAAGCTTTTGATCTTGATGCCTATACTGCCTAGAGCTATCTATACTTTTAATGCCATTCCGATGAAAATTCCACCAGTATTTTTCAAAGAGCTGGAGCAAATAATCCTAAAATTTGCATGGAATCAGAAGAGACCCCAAATTGCTAAGGAAATGTTGAAAAAGAAAAACAAAACCGGGGGCATCATGTTATGTGATTTCAAGCTTTACTACAAAGCTGTGATCACCAAGACAGTATGGTACTAGCATAAAAACAGACACATAGACCAGTGGAACAGAGTAGAGAGCCCAGATATGGACCCTCAACTCTATGGCCAAATAATCTTCAACAAAGCAGGAAAAAATATGCAGTGGAAAAAAGACAGTCTCTTCAATAAATGGTGCTGGGAAAATTGGACAGCTATATGTATAAGAATGAAACTCGAAATGGACAAAAAACCTCAACATGAGACAGGAATCCATCAGAATCATAGAGGAGAACATAGGTAGTAAAGTAACCTCTTCGATATCAGCCACAGCAACTTCTTTCAAAATATGTCTCCAAAGGCAAAGGAAACAAAAGCGAAAAAGAACCAAGTATTCTAATCCAGGAATTTGGGCCCCAAAGTCCTTGCTTGTTCTACTACATGGATATAAACCCACACAAAGCAAGTGGACATAGGTTTTTTCCATTTACCTGGCATTTCTATGCGCAGTCACTGAGGCTTCAAGGGAGGACACGGCTTACTTTTCTAATCCGAGGCCCTTGTGTCCCTGGGGATGCGATGCTGCCTACACCAAGATAATGAACCCATAACCATCCATCCCCAAACTTGGCACCTTTAAACAATGATTTATTATTTCTCATGATTCTGTGGGTTGCCCGGGCATTCTTTTGCCCCATGTGGTGCTGGCTGGGCTTAAGCACACAGCTGCATTCTGCGGGCAGGTGGGCCGAGCTGGAAGGTCTGGGCCATGGTCATTGGAGACCTCCCATTAAGATGTCTCAGCTTTGCTCTGCAGGCCTCCTGTGCGGCATCTCACCTCACAGGGCCTTCCTTTGGGACCTTCTCCGGTGGGATGGCCTGGACTTCCTTCTGGCATGACAGCGACAGCAAAGCTGCTGGTGTTTGGTGGTGGTGGTTGTCATCTGGAGGCTAGGCCCAGAAAAGTCCCAGAGTGACATTCCTGTCACACTGGCTTGGTCAGAGAAAACCACCTCAGATTCGAGAGGCGAAGAAATGGATCCCACCTCTGGAGGGAGGCACCACATGCTCACGCAGAAAAAAGCACGCTTGGTGAGCACTGTGCGGGGAGCTTACTGCAGAGCCCTCCCAGGGCCCTTATACCTCGCATCCTTCGGAAAACCAAAGATGCTAGGAATCCCGCAAGCCCAGAGCTGCTGGGGCCACCGCTCCTGCCGTGTGGAAAAAGTCTAGAGCTCGAACAGAGCTAGCCCAGAGAAAAACAGAGGGAGAGGTGGAGAAAAGTGGGTGAAAATCACTGTTCCACGAGAGCTGGGGGTTACGAGCTTGAGATCCGGAGTCCTACCATCCTGAGTTCTAATCTCGGCACTGCTGCTTACTAGCCATGTAACTTCAAAAAGTCTATCTCTCCAGGCTTTGGGTGCATCTCCCATATGACATGGCTGATGACAGTTACCGGCCTTCACAGGACTGTTGTGAAAATGAACTGGTATGACATTTTTGATGACCTCAGCAAAGTATGGGGCTCAGCATAAGCCCTCAGCAGACGACTGTTCTGTGAAACTTGGAACCGCTTCCCCATAGACCCTCCCTCCTGTGCAGGTCCCCAAAGGTCTCAGTGACATCCCCATCCAAGTGAGATTGTACTGGAAACCCCGCAAGGTACAGCAAAAGATCCTCTGTGTAAGAAGCCTTCTCTTTAGCACATCCTCATTTCATCTTCAGACTAATGAAGCCAAGAATAACGAATGTCAGACTTTAATCTGGGAACAAGAATAGTGGGTAAGTTTTAGGCCATTTTTAAGACTTTTGAGAGTCCTATGCCGGACCGCTCTGATAGACGAAGAACTGCACGACCATGACCACAGCAAGAAAGGGGCCCTGTTGGGACCTGCCACATTTCGTTTATTCCCAGAAAGCTGAAGTCGGATCACACACAGCCGCTTCCTAGATGTCAGGCAGAGCCGGGGTGAGGTTCCCCTCATTAAACTGAAGGTCCCTTGTCTGACATGGGATACTCTTGTCTGTTACACACAATCCATTTACATCATTTATGTATCTCGGTCAATTCACCAACAGATTACTTGTCTCCTCTGTACTTTACTGGGATTGTAGACCAATTTTTGTGTCTGGTGGATTTGCCTGCAGATCTTGGGGTTACATGTGCATCATTCTTTCTCTCTCTATTATAGTAAAATACATTAGCAACATTTAGTACATTCATAACTTTGTGCAAACCTCATATCCAGCCCCAGAAGGCCTTTCTTTTTAATTTCTTTCTTTTTTTTTTCCAAGCAACTTCCTTGGTCATCTCGGTGTATAGACCCAGCTAGAAGAGGAACTAAAGGAGATTGCTCGAGGCCCTGCTGCCTGGACATCCCATGTTACTGCATGTGCTGTTTGCAAAGGGGTGTCCTGGATAGGATTAGCCTTCTTTCCCTTCATTGGGTAACAAGTATCAATTCTCCTGACACTACTCTGGAATAGGAAAAGGGTCACATTTGGTGAAACGCACTGTTGCTTTTAGATGATTGGAACCTTTTGTAGAAGCATGCTGGAATTATTGCTGGAGTTTGTATTTACAGAAAATGGTTGATGCCCTTTAAGTGTTCCATGGGCCCAGCACCACGCACCTAATTCATTTCTTAACATCCCTGTGGTGAAGGCCCTTCATTAGCTCCATCTCAGATGAAAACATGAAGCCTCAGAGAAGTTCAACAGCTTTTCTAACTGCAGACATCCAGTAAGCTGTAGAACCAGGATTCAAACGCCTGTCTCTTTGACTCTAGAGTCTGTGTTCTTAACTCGTAGTGAATACAACCTGTTTTATTTCACGATGCAAAGCCAGATGTAACCAAGACATGCAGCCTGAGGCTCCAGAGCAAGAGACATCATCAAAGCTGCCTAAACACGTGAAGCCAACCCTACAAGACGGCAAGGTAGCACGTCTTACAGAAACGAAAACAATTCTAGCCCGTGTCTGCCCTATTCTTCACAAAGAGCTGATCTACCAACCTGATGTGGGACACAAAGGCAGAAGAAAAATTATTAAATTTCCTTACCTCCTACAGCCCATTGACAAGTCCTTGAAACAGGCAGAGTGACATTCTTCTAGGGACTCAACTGCCTCGATGTTAGTGCTTTGCTAAGGGCAAAAGGCAATCCTAGACTGACTCCCACTCCCCCACCACAGGATCCTGTATGTCTCCTTCAACATATAAACATTCCTTTGGAAACTTCCTTTATCTCTACCCCTCAGGATACGTGTTGGCAATCATCCCCCAAGCATACGGCCCACCAAAATACAACCGAAGGGTCTCATGACTCAGGTTTTATTAGATGGTAAGAAATGACCTTTTCCCAACCACAGCTAGCCCCCTCAAGGTCCTGGAAATCTTGCTTCCAAAATTCCTTAGAGACCTACGCTATCTCTAACCCCTTCTCAACTTGGAAGTATGAATGGGCCACTGCTCATGACCCTAGTGCACCTCTTTCTGCCCACAGGTCTTGTCCCCGTGCTTTAATAAAACCACCTTTTTCCACCAAAGATGTCTCAAGAATTCTTTCTTGCCCATTGGCTTGAACCCTAATGTTCTTTTTTTACGTAACAACCCATGTAAAAACCTGCTGTGCGGGGCGCTTGGGTGACTCAGTGGGTTAAAGCCTCTGCTTTCAGCTCAGGTCATGATCTCGGGGTCCTGGGATCGAGCGCCGCATCAGGCTCTCTGCTCAGCGGGGAACCTGCTTCCCCCTCTCTCTCTGCCTGCCTCTCTGCCTACTTGTGATCTCTCTCTGTCAAATAAATAAATAAAATCTTTTAAAAAAAAAAAGAGTATGTTTAAAAAAATAATAATAATAAAAAATAAAAACCTGCTGTGAATCCCGGCCTTTATCTCTAGAATTTGTTTACAGCCTGCTTAGATCTTCACGCTCTCATTTTCATCTTCCCAGTACCCTTTCCTTCCTTTCGGTTCCCTTTGTTAGCTCCTGATGCTAGCTCTCCACACTTCTGACTATACTCAACTCCACAAGCCACTTGAGCTCGAGCCAGAACTTGGCTTGATCTTCACCTTGACCTTGTAGGAAATGTGGGTGAGAGAGGCCCAGGCTTGGTTCCCCAACTCTGCCTCAGCCTTTGCCACATGGGAGGCAGCCACGGTCAGGCCTGTGGAAGAGGGACACTGGTCACATTTGTGTAAAGCTTTGTTTACAGAACACTTAAAAAATCTCTAATGTTCATACAAGAAGACAGAGCACGTACTATTCCCCCTATTTATTTTTAATGTCACAAACATTTCAGGCATACAGAAGGCATACGCAGGATAGTATAGAGACATCCGTGAGTGTAGTGCCCGGATTTGACACCCTCACGTGTATTTTTCCTTAAAGAAATACAATGATACTGATATGATTGGATACTTTCCCAACCCTTTTCCCTCCCTCCTTCCTCAGAGAACACACTGTATTGAAATTGGTTCCAATCATCCCACCCAGGTTCTAAAATTGTATCAATTTATCTCTCTATCTGAATCCACAATGGATATTATTATTTTGAGTGTTCTTAAAACTTTTATATAATATCATACTTTATGTGTCCTTTCATAACTTTTCCAAAGTTACATTTCTAAGATTTCTCTCCATTGAAATGCATCTAAGTTTACTCACTCCACTTACTAGATGTCATCTACGCATATGCACATTACTTGTCTAGTCTCCTACTGATAGAAATTTCCCTAAACTTATGTTTTGTACCATATTGAAAGATATAGTAATGACTGCTGTTGTGACCTTCTCTTGTAGACACGTGACAGACTTTTTCTAGAACAAACTCTTGGAAGCGAATTGCTGGGTCATGGGGTATGCGCAAATCTATAATTTTAGAAGACATTGTCAATTGCTCTCCCAAATGGTTGTAAAAAGTTTACATGCCCATCATCTAAGTTGGAGAAATCCTTTTCCCTTCATCCTTGACAGCTCCTGACTGTCTGAAAGCTAGCAGCTTGCTAGAGGGGAAAACAACCTTAACTTGACAATGGAGAGGTCTCCTTTATCTTGCAGGTCCTCTTTAGCATGTGAAAGTTCTTTGAAACCTCCCTTTTCCTTACTGCCCCCAATTTCTGAGTATATAACCAGCACTCTTCGAGACTGAGGGCAGTAGCTCTTTCTGCCCACGGGTGGTGTTCCTGTGTTTCAATAAACTATTATTTTGCACAAAAGACGACTCAAGAATTTGGTCGTCAGCCCTGGACCTCACCCCATTGAACCTCACCTATACTCCAGAACCCCATCAGATGTCACTAGAAAGTTGTTTATTATACTCATTTTTCCCACCAAGAAAGCTTTGGCAGTGCTGTTCTTTCTTGTTTCCCTATTTTCGATTTCATTAATTTCTGTGCCAATTTTTAGTCTCTGTTTTTTCTTTCTTTTTTGATCATGCTCTCTGTGCGTCTTTTCATAACTGCTTTAGTTGCATGACTAATTTCTATTCTTTCTTTTTTTCTAATATATGCATTCAAGTTTATACATTTCCCTTAAAAACTGCTTTAGCTGTTTGATGTATAGTTCTTTGGGTGTGATTTTCGCCTTAAATATTTAATAATTCCTACCATAGTTTCTTAACTGATGTTTTAAATGTCTTAAATGTATATTAAAGTGAAATTTTCTGACTTTATTAATAGAGTATGATGGGGAGTTGATTATGCTTTTGCTAGAGGATTTCATTTTCATTTTTTTTTAATTCCAGTGTGATGAACATACAGTGTACACTAGTTTCAGATGTGCAATATAGTGATTTAACACTCCACACATCACCCGGGGCTCATCACGACAAGTGCGCTCCTGAATCCCCATCTCCTATTTAACCATCCTCTAACCTTCAGCTTCACCTTTTGTTGGTTTGACTTTCTCTTTCTCTTTTTTACCTTTGCTCATTTTGTTTTGTTTGAAATCATCATGGTATTTGTCTTTCCCTGACTGACTTATTTCTCTTACCATTATACTCTCTAGTTCCATCCATGTTATTGCAAATGGTGAGATTTTGTTCCTTTTTTATGGCTGAATAATATTCTTATATTCATATGTGTTCATATAGCAACACTTGTTATGTTTTTTTTTTGAAGATTTTATTTATTTATTTGACAGAGAGAGATTACAAGTAGGCAGAGAGGCAGGCAGAGAGAAAGGGGAGGAAGCAGGTTCCCTGCGGAGCAGAGAGCCCAACGCCGAGCTCGACTCTGGGATCAAGACCTGAGCCAAAGGCAGAGGCTTTAACCCACTGAGCCACCCAGGCGCCCCACTTGTTATGTTTTTTATTTTAGCCATTCTAACAGGTATAAGGGGGTAGATCTCGATGAAATTCTGATTTGTCTTTCCCCGATGGTAAGTGATTTGAGCATCTTTTCATATGTCTGTTGGCCATCTGGATGTCTTCTTTAAAGAAATGTCTGTTCATGCCTTCTGCCCATTTTTAAATCGGATTGTTTGCTGTTTTGGGTGTTGAGTTGTATCAGTTCTTTATACATTTTGGATACTAACCCTTTATCAGATACATCATTTGCAAATACCTTCTCCCATTCTGTAAGTTGCCTTTTAGTTTTTTTGATTGTTTCCTTCACTGTGTAGAAGCTTTTTATTTTGATGTAGTTCCAATAGCTTGTTTTTGCTTTTATTTCTCTTGCCTCAAGAGAGACACCTAGGGACGCCTGGGTGGCGCAGTTGGTTAAATGACTGCCTCCGGCTCAGGGCGTGATCCTGGAGTCCCGGGATCGAGTCCCACATCAGGCTCCCAGCTCCATGGGGAGTCTGCTTCTCCCTCTGACCTTCTCCTCGCTCATGCTCTCTCTCACTGTCTCTCTCTCTCAAATAAATAAAATAAAATCTTAAAAAAAAAAATAAATAAAAGTTTAAAAAAAAAAAAAAAGAGAGAGACACCTAGAAAAATATTACTCTGACTGATGTCAGAGACATTACTGCCTGTGGTCTCTTCTAGGACTTTTTTATGGTTTCAGGTCTCACATTTAGGTCTTTAATTCCTTTTGAGTTTATTTTTGTGTATGGTGTAAGAAAGTGGCCCAGTTTCGTTCCTTTGCATGTTGCTGTCCAGTTTTTCCAACACCTTGCTGAAGATACTATCTTTTTCCCATTGGACTTTCTTTCCTGCTTTGTCAAAGATTAATTGACCATGTGATTGTGGGTTTATTTCTGGATTTTTTATTCTGTTCCATTGATCTATGTGTCTAGGGTTTATTTTAAGATTTAATTGTTAAATTTAATTTTTTTTTTTTTAATGTAGAATCCATGCTGGGAGCCCAACATGCTTGAACTCACAACCCTAAGATTGAAACATGAGCTGAGATCAAGAGTCAGACGCTTAATTGACTGAGCCATCCAGGTGCCCCTTAAAGATTTTATTTTTAAGTAATCGCTACACCAGTGTGGGGCTCCAATTGACAACCCTGAGATCAAGAGTTGCATGCTCTACCAACTGAGCCAGCCAGGCGCCCCAATCTATGTGTCTATTTTTAGGCCAGTGCCAAACTGTTTTGATTACCACAGCTTTGTAATACAACTTGAAGTTTGGCATTGTGATATTTGCTAAAGGATTTAAAATTTCATTGTATTTTAGACAGATAATGTATTTTATATGATATAAACTATTTTGTGTTTGTTGGTACTTCTCTGTGGTCTAGATTGGGGTCAGTTTTTGTAAATGTTCCACATGTGCTTGAAAAGAATGTATAGGGGCGCCTGGGTGGCTCAGTTGTTAAGCGTCTGCCTTTGGCTCAGGTCGTGGTCCCGGGGTTCTGGGATCGAGCCCTGCATTGGGATCCCTGCTTGGCGGGAAGCCTGCTTTTCCCTCTCTCACTTCCCCTGCTTGGTTCCCTCTCTCACTATCTCTCTCTGTCAAATAAATAAATAAAATCTTAAAAAAGAAAGAAAGGAAAAAAGGAAGAAACACATTAAACAAAAAAGAATGTATAATATTGAATTACTGAGCACAGAGTTCTATTCAAGTCATTTGATTAAATTTGTTCACGTTTTAAGCATTCTTACTACTTTTGTCTATTTTATCTTATTAGTTACTAAAAGCAGTATTTTAAAATTTTCCAGCTGTGCTTGGGAATTAATTTCTTTTTGAAATTCTGTACATTTTTGCTATAAGAACTTGGAGGCTGTGTTAGTAGGTACATGTGAGTCCAGAAATGTTTATAACTGTCTGGAAAATTATTTGTTTTATCATTCCATAATAACCCTCTCTCTCTTTATAGTTGATCTATATTGGTTTTTTTCTGTTCTCTTATTTTGCCTTCTTAAAAAAAAATCATTCATTGTTGGGGCGCCTGGGTGGGTCAGTTGGTTAAGCATCTGACTCTTGGTTTCAGCTCTGGTCATGATCTCAGGGATGTGGAGGAGTCAAGCCTCGCATGGAGCTTGTGCTCAGCAAGGAGTCTGCTTGTCCCTCTGCCCTGCCCCAACCCATGCATGCGTGCTTTCTCTCCCAAAATAAATAAATACAATCTTTTAGAAAAACATTCTCTGTTTATGTCTTTTTATTGGGTTCCTGCCTTCCACTGAGTTGACTGAATTTTTCCCTCTCTCTGCTCCTCCCCTCTGACACTTTTCTCTTCTACTCATTTGAAAGCTACATATTCTATTTTCTTTTTTTAAGATTTTATTTATTTATTTGACAGAGATCACAAGTAGGCAGAGAGGCAGCGAGAGAGAGATAGAAGGGAAGCAGGCTTTCTGCTGAGCAGAGAGCCCGATGCGGGGCTCCATCCCAGGACCCTGAGATCATGACCTGAGCCGAAGGCAGAGGCTTTAACCCACTGAACCACCCAGGTGCCCCTGAAAGCTACATATTCTATTTTCATTCTGGCGCTGGTTATTTAACAAAAGGTGTGACAATCTTAACAAAGTATAGGGGTCATCTGTAGCTTTATCTTCCTTTGAAACAAATACAAGGACCTTAAAATGTTTCCACTGCAACCACCTATCTTCCAAGCATTTGTTGTGCAGTATCATTGTTCTGTCTTTCCTGGTAAATTGCCCTCTCTCCTTAATTATTACTATTTTTTAAATTTACAGACCAGAAAACTGAGGCTCAGTGACTTGTCTAGGGTCCCACATTTCACAAGTGGCAAGATCCGTGTAGAACCCATCTCCATTGGGGAATGAAACCGCAGCAGACTTGAATTAGTTGGCATAGCCTGACTGTGTTCACTGTACGGCTCATTCTCTCGGGACCAGCTTTAAGGCACAAAAGGTGTTGATGGCTATGTCCAAATATCTTTCGACAGGGAAATGGAAAACGTGGGTGTTTTGCCCTTCGTTTTGGCCCTAAATGGAAAGGTGGCTCCGTAAGCACCTTGCGTTCTGCCGTGTGTTTACAGAATCTCATTATTACTCTGAAGGAGTGACAAATGACAGGGGATGCTGAGAGTAGATTAATGACATAATACAGAAGAGACCACTCCTTCTTTCCTCGTGGAAGATGGTTATCATACAAAGAGAGCCATCCTTGAGATTTCTGATTTGAAATTTCCGTCTCTGTGTCCATCCATCCATCCTTTGATATGTGACAGTTTTATGGTGAAGGTTAGAATTGTAATTGCGCAAATTTCCAGGCTCACACCTCGGTCCTCCAATCGTGTTTCTTACTAATAAGCCTGAGATCCCAAGTGAAACAGTTTGCAGAGAGCTCACAACCCCATGCTATTGTAAGAAAACCAACAAAGCCCGTTGAAGGTGAAGAGTGTCACAATGTCATCTGTGTTCATGAAAGACAGCCCAATTTTCAGTTGGGGAACAAAGAGTATATTTGCGGGCAGAAGGCGGGTGGAAGAGCCGGGCTGAGTAAACACTCTCGCAGCAATGATTATTGCCTCATCACTCAAAGGTGAAAGAACAGGAAAATAAAATGGCACAGATCGCAGCCAGCAGGTAACAGACGAGGGAAGGAAGAAGAAGACAGTTCAAAAGCGCACAAGTCCCCACCTGAGCTTCTGCAGACCCCGGAAGGAGACACCTGTACTAATTCAGAATTGTGCAATCCTATGGAGCACTCACACCTCATTTGGGAAAAAAAAAGAAAGAGAGAGAGATCATGAGATGATTTAGGGCCATCGAAATGGGTTCAGGAGGAAGCATTTGAGAAACACATCCTTGGCTGGCACTGGAAAGTGAGAACCAGACTAAGGACAAAATTAATATTAAATGTCTCCCTCTGTCAGGTCCTGTGCTAAGCCCTCGAAACACATTTCTTTCAGATTTTCCTTTTCGCGTTGTTAATAAGCGGGAGACGTGGGATTTGAACCCAGCACTGCTTGGCTATCGGCTCCTAGTGCTTTTAAATGAGATGATGTCTGTAATTGAGCAGGTTAATGGTTAAAAGTGTGATTGGAAGTATATTCTCTGCATCAATTCTTGTCCCACCTCCTGGAACCAATGGAGAGGAACTCTGCACAGATGTTTCCCTCTGCTTCAACTGTGCGGTCCTGCAAGCCCCCCATACCCCTCACTACACAGTCCTCACCTGTTAAGAAGAGGACTTGAGCCCCCTCCCACCAAGTCTCAGTCTTGAACCTCCTCGTCCTGACCTGTTGCAAGAGCTGCACACTGATCCAGGTTTCGATTCTCCCTCCCTGCTCCATCCCCCCACTTCTACTCTAGGGTTCTTATCCCCATTGGTTTCCTCTAGTTTCTTAGCTCCCGTGGCTTCCCTTGACAGCCTGCACCCTGGCTGAGGACTCGATTTCCATCTCCTCCCTGGTTGTGTTGCTAGTATCCCTTCGGCCACTCCTGGGACAACCTGCCTCCCACCTCCACCTTCCACCTCCACTGGAGCCAGAACAGTCTGGTTTCCTACCCTCCTCCCTTAAATCTCCGACATTCATAGAGGAAAGGCACTGAGCAGCTCCCGTGTGCCAGGCACTAATCCAAGCACTGGGGGCACAGATAAGCCCAAGAAGATCATGGTGTTGTGATTGAGATGAGCAAGCAAGCCGATTCCTGAAACCATGCCATAAAGGGCTCTCCTACAGGGAGCACGGGACAGCCCTATCATGGCAGCAGGGGGATGGTTTCCTCTGAGGCTGAAGTAAGGATTGAAGGAGGCTTCACCGCTAAGGTGAAGACTTACCTGAATCCATAAGGATGAGTAGGTGTTTCCATAATTTCCCACCAGCTGGGTTGCTATGGTTATAGCTATAGTAGGCAACTGGAATTTTAAGGAGTAAGGGTAGCAGGAGAGGTGACAAGGAAAGGCAGGGTGCTTAGAGACTTCTCACACCCTCTCCTAATCCTTTAAGGTGGAGAGGAAAAGTTGGGTTCCTGCCTAGAGTTGCATTCTTCTGCTAGTAGGGAGACAGTCCCTCTCTTCTTTCCATTTCATGAAAACAGAATGGTGGGATTATGTGAGTGATTACCTTCCCCATAATAATAACTTTTTTTCTTTAGGGTAGTTACTCTCTGTTAGAGAGACTGTGCTAGGGGCCAGAAGGTTCCTTCCTTCTTACTGGCTCCAATGGTCTTAGTTCCCCGACGGCCACTGCTTCACACCCCACCTGCTGGTAGGAGCCAGAAGTTCAGAAGTCCTGTCACCTGTCCCCAGGGCTCCACCTGCCTTTCTTTCAGGTGTCCAGGAACCCTGACATGGGTCCTGCGGCAAGGAGGTTTTTTTTGTTTTTTTGGTTTTTTGGTTTTTTTATTTTATACATTCCACTTTTAATGCCCAGAAAGAAAAGAAGTCATGGCCAGAATGCATGGCCACCCATTAGAACACGATTCATGACTTAAAATGGAACACTATAAAGGTTGGTGAAACAATTTCTGGTCCCCAGTATAATGAAATTTGGTTTTCCAACCTTCTAAGGAGTTTGACGTGAACATGGTAAATTGGGATCTTTTTTTTAAATTTTTTAATTTTTTTTATAAACATATATTTTTATCCCCAGGGGTACAGGTCTGTGAATCACCAGGTTTACACACTTCACAGCACTCACCAAAGCACATACCCTCCCCAATGTCCATAACCGCACCCCCCTTCTCCCATCCCCCCTCCCCCCAGCAACCCTCAGTTTGTTTTGTGAGATTAAGAGTCACTTATGGTTTGTCTCCCTCCCAATCCCATCTTGTTTCATTTATTCTTTTCCTACCCACTTAAGCCCCCATGTTGCATCACCACTTCCTCATATCAGGGAGATCATATGATAGTTGTCTTTCTCCGCTTGACTTATTTCGCTGAGCATGATACGCTCTAGTTCCATCCATGTTGTTGCAAATGGCAAGATTTCATTTCTTTTGATGGCTGCATAGTATTTCATTGTGTATATATACCACATCTTCTTTATCCATTCATCTGTTGATGGACATCTAGGTTCTTTCCATAGTTTGGCTATTGTGGACATTGCTGCTATAAACATTCGGGTGCACGTGCCCCTTTGGATCACTACGTTTGTATCTTTAGGGTAAATACCCAGTAGTGCAATTGCTGGGTCATAGGGTATTTCTATTTTCAACATTTTGAGGAACCTCCATGCTGTTTTCCAGAGTGGTTGCACCAGCTTGCATTCCCACCAACAGTGTAGGAGGGTTCCCCTTTCTCCGCATCCTCGCCAGCATCTGTCATTTCCTTACTTGTTGATTTTAGCCATTCTGACTGGTGTGAGGTGATATCTCATTGTGGTTTTGATTTGTATTTCCCTGATGCCGAGTGATATGGAGCACTTTTTCATGTGTCTGTTGGCCATCTGGATGTCTTCTTTGCAGAAACGTCTGTTCATGTCCTCTGCCCATTTCTTGATTGGATTATTTGTTCTTTGGGTGTTGAGTTTGCTAAGTTCTTTATAGATTTTGGATACTAGTCCTTTATCTGATATGTCGTTTGCAAATATCTTCTCCCATTCTGTCAGTTGTCTTTTGATTTTGTTAACTGTTTCCTTTGCTGTGCAAAAGCTTTTGATCTTGATGAAATCCCAATAGTTCATTTTTGCCCTTGCTTCCCTTGCCTTTGGCGATGTTCCTAGGAAGATGTTGCTGCAGCTGAGGTTGAAGAGGTTGCTGTGAGGCAAGGAGTTTAAGTGGGTTTGGTCTTATTTCAGTGAATTGCCTGCAGTGAAGGGCGCTGGGTGCCTCAGAAACCAGCCATGGCGGCCAAAGTTCGGGTGTTGGGCTCCAGCTCTCTGCTCCTGTAGTAGCCCCTGTCACTGCAGGGGACTCTCCTCTTTGAGGATGGGCTGTACACCCCCAGGGCAACACTCCCTTAAGGGGGCTCGGAGCCAAATCACCTGCAGTTCTCGCTTTATTCCCCACCGGGAAGCCACATCCTCCAGAAGCCAGGCTGCTTCGCCATGGTGAGGATGGGACCCAGCTTCCCAACAACTTCGCAAGGTGCTAGCCATGCAGCTGTCGTGCAGCTGGGTCCTTGCTTGAGATGCTGCAAGGGCGGGCTCTCAGCTCACCAACCCTGTTCCTCTTTAGCAGTTTTTCAAGAAAATGGGTGCCTCTGGGTTGTGCTCAGTTGAGAGGCTCTTGTCATTCCTAATATAGCTGAATTTGTAGGGTTATCATTCTTTTTTTTTTTTTTTAAGATTTTATGTATTCATTCGACAGAGCACACAAGCAGGGGGAGAGTGGCAGGCAGAGGGAGAAGCAGGCTCCCCATTGAGCAAAGAGTCTAATGTTGGGCTCGATCCCAGAACCCTGGGATCATGATCTGAGCTGAAGGCAGACACTTAACTGATTGAGCCACCCAGGCGTCCCTGGGGTTATCATCTTAAAATAACACTGGTGTGGAGGGGCAGGCAGAACCGATTACAGCACATACACTTAAAGGACCCAGAATCCCCACCTGATACTTTCCTTTCTGGGTTTATTGCCAAGGCAGGCCTCATGTCCCACATCTCTTGACTCAGTTGGAACCCTTGACCCTCCTCTTTCTGGACCATCTATCTCCCTAGCTCCAACCTTCAGAGAGAAGGTCTGGGGACAGAGAAAGGAATCAGTCTTCTCTCCCAGAAAGTCCCAGGGCTTACTCTGCAAACTGACGCTAAATGCTCCCCAGAGCACTGCCTACGAGGAGGCCTTCAATCAAACAGGAGGCCCCCTTGACATTTCCTTAAGTAGGGAAGACTCTGAAGACTCCTTCAGAGGTAATCTGTGCCAAGCTGCCAGCAGATTCTTTTGTTGAATAAGAAAGAAAAGACCTGCTACCTCATTGAGGTTACCTCATTCCATCTTCACCAAACCCCTATAAGGTAGTCATTATCGTGATCCTCATTTTAGAGGAAAGAATGCTAAAGCAACATAAAGTAACTTGCCCAGGCTTCGGGTGGTCAGTAACAGAGCAGAGATTTCGAGCCAACTCTGTGGGACCCTCCAGCCAAGGAAGACCTCCTCATTCTCAGTGCATAATATTCACCTAAAAAAAAAAGGTGAGTTGCAATGAAGGCTGAAATCAAGAATGGGTTTCCTATGGTCCCACTGACACATGCTACTTCTGTTTGGTTTTGTCCTGTGTATCTGTTGTGGGCTGAATTTTGTCTCTCCCCACCACCTGCATGCCCCACCCCCAACCAATCCACGTGTTGAAGTCCTAACCCCAGTTTTTCAGAATGTGACTATATTTGTAGATAGAGACTTTAAAGAGGTGTTTAGGGTCACATGAGGCCATAATCCAATATGGCTAGTGTCCTTGTAAGAAGAGGAATTTGGGACACAGACATTCACAGAAGGAAGACCACGTGAAGACAAAGGGAGATGAAGACCACCTACAAGCCGAGAACAGAGGCCTCAGAAGAAACTAACCCTGCCGATACCTTGATCTTGGACTTTCAGCCTCCAGAACTGTGAGAAAATAGATTCCTGTTGTTTAAGCCACACCATGAGTGGTATTTATTATGGCAGCTCTAGCATACTGATAGAGAATTTATAGTCTTGTTACTTATAGCATTTCCCATAGTGAAGTAGGTTCCCATAAGGAATATGCAATATTTATACATTTCCTTAGCAGAATTGCTTCTTCCAAGAGTATTTGCCTGGTTGCAAGGAGGAGAGATTGGCAAGTGGGAGAGCTTGTTAATATTGAAGAAAGAGACATCCTACATGTTTTCTTTTCCCCCATGGTCTTACACTTAATTACCATTTACAGTATTAAAGTAGTGATCTCTCTCTCTCTCTCTCTCTCTCTCTTTCTTTCAAAGATTTTATGTATTTATTTTGGGGGTTAGAGAGGAAGAAAGAAACCAAAGCAGAATCCATGTTGAGTGTGGAACCTGTCGCGGGTCTCGATCTCACGACCCTCAGATCATGATCTGGGCCAAAACCAACAGTCAAAGCTTAACCAACTGAGCCACCCAGGTGCCCTAAGGTAGAGATCTTTATTGAACATTCTGAATGTGAGATATTTCACACATTTAATCTTCACAACTATCTTCTAAGGTGGTGTTATCATTCCCACTTTGCTGATGTAAAAATAAACCATAAGGAGGATAAGTAATTCATGGCATGGTGCAGAGTAAGTGGCAGTAAAGACCCATGCTTCTAACTATTACGATTTTGACTACTAGGATTCACCGTACCCCTTCCCCACTGCTTCTCAAACTTTCCCAGTTAAGTATTACAAACTGTGGAATAGAGTGAAAGGTCGGGTCTTGCCACCCTAAGTGTGGTCCTTGGAACAACAGCAGGTACTGGCTGGGGGAGTCAGATCTGCAGCATTTCATCCTCACCCCAGACAGGCCAAATCAGGATCGGTGTTCTAACAAGATCCTCAGGCAGTACCAGCTAGATAATTTGCAGGGCCTGATGCAAAATGAAAACGGGAAGCCCTTAGTTTAAAAATTAGTAAGAGTTTCAAGATAGGGGCAGCAGAGCATTCAACCAAGTGTGGGTGGGACTACGCAGGTCTCACACCCCTGGAGGCAGCCCTGTCTACGGGTGATATTCATGTGTACACACATCGGTATATACCGATGTGTATATTTACTGATACACATCGGTAAAGCAGGAGAGCATAACCCTAGAGGATCCGTGTGGCAGCCCTTCCCTAGAAGGGTGCTTTTTTTTTTTTTTTTAAGATTTTATTTATTTATTTGACACAGAGAGAGAGAGAGATCACAAGTAGGCAGAGAGGCAGGCAGAGAGAGAGGAGGAGGCAGGCTCCCCACTGAGCAGAGAGCCCGATGCGGGGCTCGATCCCAGGACCCTGAGATCATGACCTGAGCTGAAGGCAGAGGCTTTAACCCGCTGAGCCACCCAGGTGCCCCTAGAAGGGTGCTTTTAAGTTTACCTTTTTTGTCCTAAAAAGACAAAAATTTTGCATTATACTCCATAAGGTCTTACCATAAAAAAATACGCACCTCCCAAGAAACCTGAAAGGAAAATTGGTAGTCTCAGATGATGCGTTGTTTATCTATAGCATCAACAGCCTTGGGCACTCTGGCCATCCAGGAAGCACACACATCCCCAGGGCACGGAGCCTGAGGTTAGCCAACCCCATGTGCAGACCGAAGAGCTGTGGTTAGCCAGTCCCAGGTGAGGTTAGCCAATCCCAGGTGCAGACCTTGATTAAATGGTTTCAACAGAATCACACCATGCAAGTTTCATGTGCCTTTCTTGCAAGTGGTTGGGCAGTCATGTTTTATCACTCTGGACCATTGAAGCTCTCCGCACTTCAGTGCTCTCGTCTATAACGTGGGGAGAAGAATAGTACCACTTCAGAGAACCGTGGTGAAGATTCGGTGAGATCATAAATAAAAATACAACACGGAGCACATCTCCTGGCATATGTTAAGTGTCTGGTAAACATTGACTTATCATTGCATCCTGGAGATGAGGTTCTTGTGTTACTTGGAAGAAAGTGGAAAATGAGATGATAGAGGGGGGTCCCAAGGGCAGCTTGGCCAGCTCCCCAGGCAGAGCCCCATGGGAAGGTACTTATTCTAGTGAGTTCATCTCAACCTGCGGTCTGGTCTTCATTCTACTGATGCAGAAACCTGATTTTATCAGCACAGTGGTAACTGGGGGGGTGTACTGGATGCCGCTGGTGTGGGGTGTGTGTGTGTGTGTGTGTGCGCGCGCACCCGCGTGTGTGCACGAGCTCAGAGAAAGAGAAGGTGTTGGGGGAGGAGAAGAGGGAGAGGGATTGAGTCCGAGCAAGAAATTTAGGGCCTTTTCAGTGGGAGACACTATTTCTACAAAGAGCTTGAAGGCTGTGGGGAAGAACACCACCAGCAGTGACAAGACAGTCTCAAGGGACTGGTAGGTTGCTTCTTCTGAACCAACCAGATCTGGGGAGCGCTGTGGAGCCTTGCGCCTCAAGAGGGCGCTCCAAGCTTCAGCCCCAGAAACGAGGCAAGACCGTCTAGCCAGGTCTTGCCTTTTGGGTATAAGCAACCCACCGGATTTTTGCAGAGAACAAGGAGGATAGGTCGGTGGGCTGTGCTTAGGACAGATGGGATTAGTCTGAACACGTGGAGTTCCAGAAGTGCGTTTGGGGCCATTGCTAGGGAAATGTTTTTCTCTCTCAAACTCTACAACTGAATATGATAAATAATGTGTGTGTGTGTGTGTGTGTGTGTGTACACATATATATCCGATTATAACAGTTAAACATGCCTGTTGAAAAATTTTTAAATACTAAGGAAAGTACAGCTTTAAAAGTGAAATCCCTTCCTACTCCCTCCCTCCACCTCCCACCCCCCAACAGTGTTAAGAGTTTAATAAGTTTGCTATGACCACACTCACTAACCCGCTAGCAGATAACTAACTGTAGTATTCAGGAGGACATGCGTAGGTATTTCTACGTAAATATGATTGCCGACGTTTAAGTCCACGGAGATAACCTGAGCTGCAAAGCTGGCCTGTAGGCTTGTGTCACGTGGCCGGGTGCCTTCCCTTCTGGTGAGCAAGCAGCGTAGAAAGGCAAATTATCGGAAATTTATGAGTAGAATGGGAAAAAAAACAAGAGGAGTGAGTTAATTTTCTGAAACGTCTCCAGACTAAAAGACAACCCCCGTGTCCCCCCAATCAATGTTATCAGGGAACTAGGATCTCCTGGGACTACATTTTGGAAAATGCTGATCTTCTTCTCCGCCTATGTCATTTTGAGATCTCCTTAAAGCAGAAATTATTACTGGGTTATACTATGCCTTTTCAAATTCTTTGCATTTGTGTAAAAATTAATAACTTTCTTTAACTTACCTATGGGTTCTTTGAAAGGATATTTAATGACCTATTTAAGATGACTAAACCCCATCCTATTAATTTTTTACTCATGTTTCAAAAGAGAGTGAGACAAGTAAAAGTTATTTAAAATACAATAAGCCAGCAGACCAAAAAACTATTAGTACTAATAAATCTAAAAGTCAAGACTGCCGTAAGGGATGACTTAAATATATGAAATATTTCTTTTAAAACAACCATGATTTCTATATCCCTCACGTAGCCCCAGACACACAAGTTATGATTACTTTTAGGCGTATAATACACAAACAGATGACAAAGGGTACCTTTGGCCCCAAACCATTCTTCATCTCATCCACTAGAGGGTACCTGAGGGTTGTTCAGTGAAAGCACTCAGGAAACCAAATTATAATGAACCACAAACCAAAAGTGCTGCATATATATTTTAATACGTCTGGCACATTATTAACCAAATTCAGTGTGCTAAAAGACACCCAGGTGGTTTTTCCCCTCTAAATTATAGAATCTTGACGTTTCTGTTCTGTAGACTGATTTTTACTTTTTTTTTTTTTAAGATTTTGTTTATTTATTTGACAGAGAGAGACACAGCAAGAGAAGGAACACAAGCAGGGGGAGCGGGAAAGGGAGAAGCAGGCTTTCTGCTGAGCCAGGAGCCCTGTGCCAGGCTCGAGCCAAGGACCCTGGGATCATGACCTGAGCCAAAGGCAGATGCTTAATGACTGAGTCATCCAGGCATTTCTGATATTTACTTTAGAAAATATTTTGAATCTTGCCTAAACCAAGGTAACTGTGTATTTTACAATATGCTAAACACAAGAGCTTTTCTAATCAAAGTTGTGGTATTTAAGATTACTGGAAAGACTAGTAATTTTATTATCATAATCCCAGACTTGTTTCTCTATTTTGTGTGATTAGTATATGACTACACTGGATTCCCCCCCACCCCAAATAGTCTCATGAAAGATGCAGTGTTGCTTTTCCTTCATTAGATTCATCTTTTACTTCTCACTCCATGTTCCAGTAAGAGTTACTGTATTGTACAGTACAACTGAAAATTGAAAGTAGTCTAAATGACCAGTAGTAGGGAGAGGGAAAGCCGACAGTGTTATGGCAATGGATATTTATATCCATATAATTATATTTATATCTAATCTAGTAATTATAGTATACGTAAATTATAACACTATATAACGAAATAGTATTAGGAATGCATTTGCAAAATATACTGACCATTCGCGAAGAATCAGTCCCTGTGTTATGTGAATGATGAACAGGAAATAAATTCTAGCTACTGAGGATTATATAATTTGGTGTGCATGTGTGCGCGCGCACGCGTGCGCGCGTGTGTGTGTGTGTGTGTGTGTGTGTATAAAGAGACCCATAATTTAATACTTGGAGTGTAAGAATTGAGAGCATGAGCTTTGGCGTCAAAAATTCACTTTGGAGTCCCACTCATTTGTTATTTTTTGACCTTGAGCAAATCACTTCACCTGAGCGAATTACTTCTCTGAGCCTTGATTTTCTTATCTGTTAAATGGGGGATAGTCATCTACCTTAATTTTATTGTGAAAATTAAGTGGGGCCATAAACCTAAAGTACCTGACACTGAGTATTGATTATGGAGTTTAGTAAAGGATAGTAGAAGTGGTGGTTTTTATTATTGCCGCTTTCTGTGTGTGGCAGGAAATCACTGTGTGATGTCGTGTATAACGGGCTGTCTCAGCCGGCTGCCCCCAGGATAAGATGGAAGCATTGTTCCAGGGCCAGACAGTTGCTCTGGTCAGGCAAGCTTCAGTCACATCCTGCCAGTCCAATTTTCTGGATTGCCCAGTGGTCTGGGCTCCCTGGTGTGTAGAAAGCCCTTGAGAAGGGATCTCCCCTCCCTTGGAGCAGTTGTGTGTTTCTGTTTTTCCTATAAGTGCTTCAAGGTCCAGTGGTGAAAGTGGGCTTCTTCAGGTGAAGACTTCTGTGCGGTCCTGAGAGCCAGTACACACGGCTGCTTGAACTTGAGCTAGCAGACGGAACTCTCTGCATTGAGAAGTAGGCTTGGGGCCAGCCTAGGACGGTAGAGGAAGTGGTTCTCAAGGCAAGCTCTGAGTGATGCTAAAATCCAAGGAATCTGCAGAGCAAAAAGCCAAATGGAATCAAAAGAGCCAAATGCGCTGAGGTCAGAAAGTCAGAGGGGGAAATCCAAACGGATTACCAAATCAAGGTGGGCAGAGCCGTCCTGAAACCCAAGGTGTAGAACAGGGGTTGGAAACTGGGGTGGGGGGGCACCTGGGTGGCTCAGTAGGTTAAGCCTCTGCCTTCGGCTCAGGTCATGATCTCAGGGTCTTGGGATCAAGCCCCGCATCATCAGGCTCTCTGCTCAGCGGGGAGCCTGCTTCCCCCTCCCTCTCTGCCTACTTGTGATCTCTGTATGTCAAATAAATAAATAAAATCTTGAAAAAAAAAAAAACCTGGGGGGAGGGTGAGCACAGGGAACAGTGAGGATTACTATTCACCAGCTCCTATATCCAATACTGGGAGTTTATATCCCAATAAGATAATTTCCCGAGCTGGTAGGTACTATGAAGATGGATAGCATAGGACAGTGTAATAAGAGTTTCTGGGGAGGCTGTTTTAGCTAAGGTGGTGCTCTGGGCAGAAGGAACACCAAAGGCAAAAGCCCTGAGGCAGGAATGACAGAAGGTCGTTGTAGCTGCAGTGTCGTGAATGAAGTGTTAGATGGAAAGAAATGGGTTTAGAGAGGTAGTCAGGGCAACCTCATGTAAGATCTGGTAAGCCGTGGTAGAGTTTGGATTTGAACCACGCGATGGGACACTATTGGATGTTTTAAATTGGGCAGGGGAGTTGAAGGGATCTGATTTACATTTTAGAAAGACCCCTCTGGCTGCTCTGTGAAGGTTAAATTATAACCAGGGGCTCCTGGGTGGCTTAGTCAGGATTATCCGTCTGCCTTCAGCTGGGGTCATGATCCCAGGGTTCTGGGATGGAGTCCCAGGTTGGGCTCCTTGTTCACCAGGGAATCTGCTTGTCTCTGTCTCCCTTTGCCTTACCCAACGACCCCCGCCCCCAATGCTCTCTCTCCTCGCAAATAAATAAATAAATAAATAAATAAATATCTTTTTTAAAAATATAGCAAGACAAGTGTCTTATAGAGGCAAAGTCTTGGATCAAGGAAGAAGTAGGGACCGCTGAGCCAGATCGGATAGAAATTCCCATGAGCTGGACCAGTGGAAAAATCTCTGTGTCACAGATCTACTCCCTCTCCAGCCCTGAGGTTGTCCTTGTACTTACACCGGGCCAGTAGGCGGGCCTCACCTCCTGACTTCTTCTCCAGGAGCCTTTTGGTCGTAAGGGTTTATTCGTTCAGGTTTCCAAATATGTACAACCCAATTTAGAATTTTGAGGGAACGCAGCTTGAGGGTCAAATGGAGTCAAAACGGGGCTTCCGCTACACATTTCATGCTGTTATAGTACAAATGAGGAGAAATAGCTCAGAGTCTTTGAAAATGCAGAGGGTGGGGTAGAGAAGCAGATTGATTTAAATTGATAAACCGAGTTAGTTATTTAAAGACATAACTTGAAAGTCTATAAAATAAGCATTACAATAGCTACTACCTACTGCGTGTCTGCCATGGGCTAGAGGCTTTGTAAATGAATCAGACAAGTTACTGAGTTAGGAGTTTTTTTGTTCCTGTTCTGCTTACTGCTCCTCTTGTGCAAAACGACTCTGGTTCTGGGACTGATCCCTGTAAGTCCTGGGATGCAGTATAGTTACAGAAGTCTTTCTTTACCACCCTGAAAGCTAAGCATGAACATGGCTACCTTTTGGGGGACGAGGAGACTCAAGAGATTGTTTACTAGGTCCAACTGAGTGATAAAGCAAGAATGGGAATCCTGGGCTAGCCAGCTCCAACATCCCCAAATCCAGGCTGGAGCAAGTTTTAGACGTGACTCCTACAGGTAGGGTGCGGTGATTAAGAGTGTGAACCATGTCATTAGAGGGTCTTGGAATTGAATCCTGTGTTTTATGAGCTGGATCATCTTGGCTGGTTACTTACCATCTCGGACCCTGTTTCTCCTCATCTGTAAAACAGGGGGAGACAATAGCCCCTCTTTCAAAGGTTGCTCTGAATATTATGTGAGATACATAGCATGGACCTGGCAAATGGAAGGGGACCCAATAAACGTTAGTTACTTTATATACATACCATGCTGGCCTCTGGGAGGGATATTTTGGCATTCGTCTGAACCTGTTTCCTTGCCAGCATCAGAAACCTATATCCTGCCTTGGAAATGTCTCGCATAATAGATTGTGTCTGCTCAACTCGCTCTGCACCGTGCCTCGAACACCGGGCATCTAGGAAGCGGTCTGTGTGATGATATTACCCACCTGCATGAGTGGGTTTGATAGCTTTTCCAAAGGGCTGGTATTTCAGTTGTGCAACTGTAACTGCTTCGTGGCAATAGAAAAGATTTATTTTTCGGACCCCAATCAACCCTGAGCCCCATTTCTCAAACTCCGGCTCTGTCACAGGATGTCAACGTCGTGTGGTATTAACGTTTGGTCAAAGGTGCTGGTGGCATTTTGCAGACATAATGAACAACCCACATTGTCCAAGATTGCTTTGTGATGCCTTCTGCCCTGAGCCTTGCTTGCCCTTTAAGGCCCAGTTGGCAGGGAAAATTCAGCTGCTGGCTCACCTGGAAGACAGCAGAAAGACAAAAAGAACGGGATCGTTCAACTCTGCAGGAGCCTGGGACCTCGGAGTGGGGTAAACAATGCCATCCAGGGAGGGGAAAAGTCTAGCAGTCATCTTCCTCTAGACCCGAGCCGCACAAAGGAAAAGATCTCCCATCATTTTAAAAAAATTAGGCATAATGGAGTGGTTTTCAAATGTGGGTGGTTTCGTGGCTCTGAAGAAGGCAACAGGTGTAGGGGCAGGGAACAGAGACAAAGGATGGGTGTTTAACTGAGCATGTTAACCACGGAGGGACCGGGTACCGGTGCTGAATGTGGCTCCAGTGGCTTGGAGAGGGCTGAATGGCTTTACCCAATAAATAGTTTCCCCAGGGTTTCTGGTGGCCAGTGAGAGAGAAAGAGGAGGGAGTATGGCCCAAACAATGCTGCAGAAGCTCTGATCTTAAAGAGCCTGGAGAGCCCAGCGGCTCTTCAGTTTCCATGTTTATATATATCCAAGCACCGAGAATAATCCTGGGCACCGGTGAGCATTTAATCAATAGCAGCTGGGAGCCACGTAGCATTGCAACAGCATCGGTGCCTTCAGAGAGTCCCTCTCCTGAGAGGAATAGTGTCATCTCTCTCTTTCGTGGGGTGTGTGTGTGTGTGTGTGTGTGTCTGTGTGACTGTGTCTGGGGGGGTATTTCTTGGGGGAGCAGGATAGACAGCAAAGAGGAATGTAATAGGTTCAGATTCTGGTTCAGGAGGATTTGTTTCTCTTTCTTTAATCTTCCACCTCTAAATTGGGACAATAAATAGTACCTCATCTCATGTGATTTATTTGAAATTTAAGCAAGATAATCTAGATAATTCATACGTTGGGCAATTTAGCTTTCAGCAAGTGTTAACTTTTGCTACTATTCTATAATAATAGTCTTCGGAAGATGGCATACTGTCCCAGGGCATGTGCTTTGTGGGTTTCATTTTAAAATTGACAGGTAGGGGCGTAGTGGTCGAGTGTCCCTCTCTTTGTTTTAACTCGGGTCGTGATCCCAGGGTGGTGGCATCCAGCCCCTCCTTGGGCTCCATGCTCGACATGGGGTCTGCTTGAGACTGTCTCTCCCTCTCCATCTGCCCCCCCTCACCAAAGTTTCTCTCTCTCTCTAAAATAAATATATGCTTGAAAAAAAATTACATGTATATGCTATACAAAACGCTTGAAAAACCAAAAGAACATAGAAAGACAATAGCCACTCCAACAGAAAGATCACCAATGTTAACATTCTGGTGGATGTCTTTCAATTGTTCTTCCTCCCCAGTGTATGGACGTCTTTGTTCTATCTTTTCAAAATGGGATACTATACTCTGCTTTTTCTTTTTTTTTTTTTAAATCTAGCAATAGACTGAGAACTTTTCCCCATGGATGAGTTGCTTCTTAAAATAGATGTTCCAGGGGAAGAAGCAGCCATACCCGGGGCCAGCAGATTCATTACTATTCTTTTTTTTTTTTTTTTTTAACAAATCGGGGCAGGGGATGTCTTATGGCCATCCAAATCTGGGAAACACTGCACACGCATTTCCTTGTTGGAAGATTAACTGTGCATATTAGCATGTGAGCGGCTCTGAGAAGCTCTTGCGTAGAGAACCTGCCTGACTTGGATATAATCAGTGTGTCCCAAACTAATTTAATACTTGGGGCCACCTATCCTCATAACTCCCACTGATGCCTCCAGAATCATCTGGGGAAGCACTCCTGCAGGCGAGGAGTCCTTAAAGTAGGGAGCAGGTTTCGGTTTCGCTCATCTTCGCTATTTCCACGGTTTCCACGGCCTTAAAAATGGGTTTTTAAGAAATTATGGAAAATGGGATTGGCCTGATGAATCCACTTTCTAACCAACACGCGTGTGAATCGGGGTTAGAGGCTGGGGCTGTGCTCTGAAGTGTCGCTGTGTGTAAAGCTAATTGGCCCCTTTGGGGATGAACCTGTGAACTTGGCCTCGTTAGCACCGCTGCAAAGACAGCTGAGTTTCTTTGGCTGGTGCCTGGAAATGGTTTTCTTCCCCAGAGTCTCACGCTGTCCTCCAGGTGGCGATGTGGGTTTGTCAACCTGAGAGCCTGACACGGGGGGCCAAGCAAAGTTTCCTAATCGAGGCAGGTGTGGATGAGGAGCAGAGCTGGGAGAGAGTGATGATGGAAACCCAGAAGTCATGCTGTCAGGTGTGTGGGCCAATGTGCTACGGAGGTGTTGCCGCATACACTGGGCATAGGACCCAGGTTTTAAAGAATCTGAGATGAACCAGTTAGCCAATGCATACCGTTACCCTTTACTGAGCACCTGGGTAACACGTCAGATAATTTCCTTCATGATTTCTTTTGATCCCCCCAACACACCGAAGAGGCAGGTCCTGCCACTAGAAGTAGCAAAACTGGAAATCCAACCCCGATGCTGACCAAGCACGGATACATGTAAAATATACCTCTATCCTTCTATCGATCTATCTATCAATTTGCTTTTCATTTATACAGGATGGGCCTAATAGCACTATGTAGTTGAAAAGAATATTCTGGTAAGTCCCCCTGAGAGGATTCTGGGAGAGAGAACTTTTCTGATTTCATTACATTTCCTATGATTTTTATTTTCTCTTCTAGATTGCTGCCTCAGGGGGTTGCTCAGCTGGTCACCCTGTAATTCCACTGTGCGGGGGGTGGGGGAAGGTGCTGTGCAGAGAGCCATAGGACACTTCAAAGGGAACCTAGCCCTGACTTGGAGGGCAATGGAAGACAGAAGGATGTGTAGGAGTTAGCTGTGCAACGTCCGGCATGGCTCTTCCAGCCAGAACAGCACATGCAAAGGCCTGAGGTCAGCAAGAGCGTGGTGCATTAGGGGACTGAAAATAGTTTAGTGTGACTCTCCAATAGGGTAAGGGTGTGTGATGCTTAGGCAGGGGTGGGGGTGGGGGTGGAGAGTAAAGAAGGGCTGAAGAGGTACAAAGAGTGAGGATAGTGAAGGGCCTTGCAAGCTGTGTTGAGAGCTTGAACTTGATCCTGAGCACAACTGGGAAACCCTGAAGGATTTCCCCCCAACCCCTGAAGGGTTTTAAAGCAGATAATGAAGTGGGTAGGTTTGCATTTTAGAAAGAGCACTCCAGCAGGGAGCCTGCTTCTCCCTCTCCTTCTGCCTGCTGCTCCTCCTGCTTGTGCCCTCCCTCTACCTCTGACAAATAAGTAAATAAAATTTTTAAAAAATTTTAGAAAGATAAATAAAATATCTCCTCATAGTGCATGCATTAAAGAACATGAATGTCAGAGTCAGGCTGATGCTAATCACAGTCCTTAGGATTATTAGGATGTTTATTTTAACTTTGTTGACCCTCATTTATTCAGTTATAAACGCAGATAACTGTACCTACCTCATTGGAGTAGGGTTATGATTTAGCGCAGATTTTCCCTTTCGGACCCAAACCCAGTTCTTTCTCTCGGATGGGTGGTCAGTGGAACCACCTAATAACCCATTTACCTAAGCTGAAACCCATGCTTCCTCCTTTCCTTTACTCCCCACCCATGTGATTTGCTGTTCTCTGTTGCATTAATGGCTCTGATAGCTTCCTTTTTTTTTATATAAAGATTTTATTTATTTATTTGACAGAGAGAGAAGTCACAAGTAGGCAGAGAGACAGACGGGGAGTGGGTAGCAGGCTCCCCACTAAGCAGAGAGCCCGATGTGGGGCTCGATCCCAGGACCCTGAGATCATGACCTGAGCCAAAGGCAGACGCTCAACTACTGAGCCACCCAGGTGCCCCTCTGATAGCTTCTTAATTGGTCACCTGCTTCCATTCCTCTCCTTCAAGGATCCTTGCTCTGTTTTCTCCATAGAGCCGCCAAAGTGATCTTTTTTTGTTGTTGATTGGTTGGTTTTTACAACAACTTTATTGAGATATAAGTCACATACCATAACATTTAAAGGACACAATTTGGGGGCGCCTGCTTGGCTCAGTCAGTAGAGCACAAAACTCTTGATCTTGGGGTCGTGAGTTTGAGCCCCATGTTGGGTGCAGAGATTACTTAAATAAATAAATAAACTAAAAAAAAGAAAAAGCATGCAATTCAGTGGGCTTCAGTGTCTTCACAGAGTTGTGCAACCATCCCCACTATCTAATTTGAGAGCATTTTAATGGCCCCCAAAAGAAATGTGGGGTCCATTAGCAGTCTCTTCCTATTCCCTCCTTCCTCAACTCCTGGCAACCATGAATCTAATTATCATCTCTCCAGATTTGCCTACTTGGACATTTTGTGTTAATGGAATCAAACAATGATGTGGTCTTCTGTTTCTGGACCCTTTCTCTTAGCATAGTTTTAAGGTTCACCCATGTTGTAGGGTATAGCAGTGTTTTATCCTCCTCGTGGAAGAGTAACATCCCATTGGATGGCTACATCATATTTTGTTTATCCATTCATCAGTGGACGGCCATTTGAGTTGTTTCTACTCATTGGCTACCACACATACGTTCTTTTGGTGTTGACTTATGTTTCTAATTTTCTTGGGTTGCATGCCCAGGACCGGACTTGTTGAGTCCCACGGTAACTCTGTGTTTGGCATGTGTGAGGGGCTGCCGAACTATTTTTCAAAGTGGTTGCAGCATTTTATAGTCCCGCCATCAATGTATGAGGGTGCCAATCTCTTCCCATTTTTGTCAACACTTGTCACAGTCTGCTTTTTTGAATATAGTCATCTGGGAGAGTGTGAACTGGTATCTCACTGTGGTTTTGATTTGCATTTCCCTAAGGGCCAGTGATGTTGAGCATCTTTTCACATATCTATTGGTCATGTACATCTCTTCTTTGGAAAAATTTGTGTTCAAATCCTTTGTCCCTTCCCCCTTTTCACTTTTCCCACTATTGTGGTAAAATAGACATAATATAAAAGTTACTGTCCTCAACTACTACCGTTCAGTGGCCTTAAGCACATTGACAGAGTCGTTCACCACCATCCATCTCAAGAACGTTTTTTTAAAACCTTCCCACACTGAAACCCCAGCCCCGTACTTTCTCCTTTCAGTCCCTGGTAAGACTATTCTCCTTTCTGTTTTATTACTGCGGTTCTTCTTCTTGTTTTTAGTTTTGCTTTTAAAATAGCCATCCTACTGGGTGTGAAGTGATACGTCATTGTGATTTTGATTTGCATTTCCCTACTGATTCGTGAGGCAGAACATCTTTTCATGTACTTATTGAGGCACTTGTCTATCTTCTTTGGAGAAATTCTATTCATGTCTTTTGCCATTTTTTAAAAAAATCGGATCATTTGTCTTTTTCATATTGAGTGGTGAGAGTTTTTCTGTTATTGTATTCTGGATCCAAGTCCCTTATTAGAGATATGATTTGCAAATATTATTTTCCCTTCTGTGAGTTGTATTTTCACTTTTGTGATGGTGTACTCTGAAATCAAAGTTTTTAAATCTGAGAACTCTAACTTATCTGTTTACCTTGCTTGCTTGTGTTTGAGTGTCATAGTTAAGAAACCATCGCCTAATCCAAGGTCAGAAAGGTTTACTCCTATGTTTTCTAGTTTTAGCTCTCACATTTAGGTCCATGATCCATTTTGAGTTAACTATTGTATATGGTATGAAAAGGAGCCAGGGTGATCTTTCAAAAACAAACCAGACTCTGTGACTCCCCCACTTAAAATTCTTTACTGGCTTCCTGCTGCTCTTAGAACACAATCCAAGTTCCTCACTCCAAGGTTTTCATCCTCATCTCAACGCCCCCTGCCCCCTCCCACCACCTCTCCTGCTGGAGCCTGGCGGGGGGTAGGGGGGTGCTTCTCACAGTTCATAGTCATGCAAACTCCTTCTGCTGGGCATTTCTGCCCTGGAAACAGTTTCTGGAGGCTCCTGCCATTCTTTCCACCTCAGTGTAAAAGTGCCTTCTTCAGGAAGACCCTTGCTGACCACTCTACTACTCTAGGTTACCCCACCCACCCCCTTTATTTCTGTATTTGTTTCCTTTGCAGTAATTAACAAAGGCTGTATTTGCCTTGTTTATCTGCTTACTTGGCTATTGCCTCTCCCCTCACTGAAGTCCCAGGGGGACCAGGATCACATGTTTCTTACTCACCTTTATCCCCCACACCTAGTACAGTGCCTGGCACAGAACAGATGCTCCATAAATGTTTGCTTGAAGAAATGAAAAGAAAGGGGGCATTATAACTGTTTCTTCCCTTCCCAGCTTCCCTTCCACTTTTGCCAATTCTTTTTTTTTTTTTTAAGACTTTATTGATTTATTTGTCAGACAGAGATCACAAGTAGGAAGAGAGGCAGGAAGAGAGAGAGGAGGAAGCAGGCTCTCCGCTGAGCAGAGAGCCCAATGCGGCTCGATCCCAAGACCCTGGGGTCATGACCCAAGCCAAAGGCATTGGTTTTAACCCACTGAGCTACCCAGGTGCTCCCACTTTTGCCAATTCTATGATCTCCCTCTTTCGTCACATTTTGCCTGGATTTTCTTTTATATCCTGTTTTCATGGAATATGATCATATGGAGTTGGAAGGGCCAATTCCACTTTTTGTGGTTATCTTCTTTTCTTACTGTTCTTTCTCTCCTTACTGTTCTTAGCATATAAGAATCAGTGCTGAGATTTAGCTTTCTAGCTCACAACAAAAAAAAATTTTTATTTTTCTGAAACTTTCTCAATAGCAATTCAATGTTGAGCTCTCCTGGTCTTTTCCTGTGTTTTCAAATGAATAAGATTTTCCCTCTCAATGAAGTCGTAGGGTCTGTAAGAACAGGATTTCTTTTCTAACCCAGAGAGTAGATGGTTCAATTCTGGGCAAGTTAATCTCAATGCACAGTAAGCTGGACTTTTTAAAACCCAACAACACGTCGGGATCCAAATATTCCAAATTAGTATATTCTGAAACTTACAAACCCCACCACATTCAAAACGTAATTAACCAAGTACCTTCTGTGTAGAAATTCTATGAGAAGTAATAACCTATGTTGTCAAAAATGCTGCAGAATAATTTCTTACAGATGACTCCCTGTTTAAATGGAAGAACTGGGGCCCTTTGTTTGGTGACATATCTCTGCACACATTTCTGCTTCATATCAATTCAGCAGGATTATAATCATAAAAAGGGAACATACCTTCATCTTAATGTTAAGCTCTGCTCCCCCTGCTGATAGAAATTCTTTTGATGAAGACCATAGCCAGGAACATGGTTAAAGACCGTTTCACCTGAAAGCCTCATATTCTGGATTTTTAAAAAAAATTTGTTTGCCATCTTGTGTATCATTTACAGATATCCAAATACCTAAGAAGTGAGCCCAAAGATGATTGAAACTTTTGATCCAAGAAATAACTCACACATTTGTTTTGCTTTGCTCTAATCTTCGGAGCTGTGTATCATGCTGACAAGTCCCAGATTTTTAAAAAACAGATTTTCCTTTGGGTTCCCCCCCCCTTCACTGTGGTTATATTTTCTCCTATCTTTCATCTTCTAAAAAAAAGTAGGTGTAACAGTCTAATCAGCCTTTACCAACTTTTCTGCAAGAACAAGGCAGAAAATATGAAGATATAAATCAAGAATTGTTATTATTGTTTATGTAGTGGTGATATATGGTTCCAATGGGCTTTCTGTTTTACATGGCCACTTTGAAAACATAGAATGCTGCTCAGGCAAAAGTGATTTGTTTCTGAGCTCTGTGTTGGGATATTTCTAATAAATATTATTCTGCCTCTGATTTTATGATATCAACAAGATACCCATGCAGTAAAATATTTTCAGATTCCTGGTATTGTCTATATTGTCAAACAAAGATGAGGTCCCTAAACTTTAAGACTGATAGGTAGAAAAAACATAAGGCATAAAGTAACTACGTATTTATAAATCATCAGAACTCTGACAATGAGAATTTTATCCATGGGACAAGGTCTGGAAGTATGTGTGAATCAGCACATTCAGACATTGTTACTTCTGAATAAAGATACTGGAAGTGATTTTAATTTTTCCCCCTTTATCCATATTAATATTTTCTCACTGTGAATGTTTATTATTTCTGAAATAAAAGAATAGTACATAAGAATAATTTATAAACTGGGTATAAAAATAGAGTAAGTAACATTCTTGAACAAAAAATGGGGAGCGTAGCTTCTGAGAAAGTGAAAACCTGATTGATCATCTATTCATTTTTTGAGTTTAGATCATGCACATTGCCTTTAGCTCTGATGAAGATGTGGGTTCCCTTTTGTCTACCCCATCCCGCTATGTCTGCATGCCCCATGCCAGGAGAAGCAAGTAGCAGACCCTCCTATTTCCCAGTGGGAAAATAGGTTTCTCCTTGGATTCCCAACTGGTTCCCACTCCAATCCTGTTTCTGCCTGACTTCTGTTTCCTGCTTTTTCCTTTTTTTTTTCCCTGCCTTTTTCTTCTGTCTAAAGCCACGTGATTCCCACAAGATACCCTAAAGACTTGGCCTGAACCCAAACTTCCAACTCTGATGAGTGGTATCTTCCTATACCCACAAACCCATGTTATAGCCATGCCCTTCCCCAAACTACTTCCCCCATTCATGGTCAAAGAGGACAAGATTGAAATCTTTTGCTTCATCTTTTTTTTTTTTTTTAAGATTTTATTTATTTATTTGAGAGCGCGAGAACCAGAGGTGGTATGGAGGGCAGAGGGAGAAGCAGACCCCCGCTGAGCAGGGAACCCCATGTGGGACCCTGGGATCATGACCTGAGCCAAAGGTAGATGCTTAACTGACTGAGCCACCCAGGTGCCCTGCTTTTGCTTTATCTTAATAACCCCACTATCTCAGCTCTAAATACCTCGTCTTTCAGTCTTATTTGGGAACAGAACTTAATGTGAACTGGAAGAGAAGGCTGGACCAGAAGATACAAAGATGTGGTATTCAGATCAGTGGCCTGAAGATCTCTAAGACCCATCCACTGTGTATGACTGGTCTCTGGCCCAACAGGTCTCTGGCCTGACTGGTCAGTACCCATGCTTTATTAGTTGTTAAATATTTGGATATCATTCTCAGAGTAAAGTTGTAGTGTTGTAAATGAACAGTATACAAGAGACCTGAACTTGAGCGTGACTCAGGACCAGCAGTTTACCTTCTCCAAGCCTTGGTTTACACACTGGGAAAATGGGGATGCTAATATTGCCTTGTCCCCTTAAAAGAGTTAATGTGATAACCAAACCATCACAAGGGATGCAGAAGTTCATGGGAAATTGTGAGAAACTGTGCGTGGACACGGAATGATGATAAAAATGATCAGTTACAGTAATAGCAATGTTGGTGGTGAAGGTCAAGGTGATAATGAAGAAAAAGAAGAAAAACTTAGGAACACTGAGGACTATCCCTTTCTGGTTCGGTAAGCTACCAACACTGCTCCCTGGCTCACAATTCATGGTAACGGTTAGACAGAAGCATATCAGCTGGCAACATCAACCCTCTCTGCTTCATGCCATTGTAGCTCCCAGCTACAATGCACTGGCCTGGTGCTGATAGGCGCTTCCCTTTGTCCTTGGGCATTCTTTCCACAATTTATTTCACATCCTAGCTGGGAAACCCTTCTATCCTGTCATTCCCAACACCAGGGACAGCTGTTGATGTCCATTTAATGATCTGCTAGGACCTGAAGCCAGCAAAATGGAAATGTGGGATTATCCCAGTGGGTTCCTGTACTCCTACACCACGAAGTAAAAGCTGAACTCTCCCGTGCCCTCTTGCGATAAATGTCCCGTGATCCCCAAATCCGCTCTGCAAGGGTCTTGGATGAGCCTGTTGGTTGTGGCCAGCTGGGGTTAGTGATGCCGCCTCCTCTCTCCCTCCCCTCCTTTCCTGTTCTCGCCCACCAGCCCCACCCACCATTACAGAGACTCTGGGTCTGTGCTGAGTCCTATAAGATGCTCCTGGCCAACCTTGACAAGAGCTCTCCCCACCCATCCCCCCGCACACTGCTGCCCTCAGAGAAGGCACCAAAGAGCTCTGTGGAGTCTGTTCCGGCAAGGGCAGTGCATGCTCCCAGAATAATTGGCTCCTATAATTCATTCACAGCAAAGCTTGGGTGGCAGGGAGGTTTAAATCCTGTGGCCTTGAGGGAACAACATACTCTGGAAAGGGTTCTCTTTGCCTTTGTTAATTGCAAAATAAAAATACTTCCTGGACAGGAGACCCCCTTCTGGGGAGGACTTAGCAGTTTCTCCACATAGTAAATGGTCTCTGGGATCCTCTCTTCCCCTTTTCCTTTTAGGATCAGGTACTTAAAAGTTATACTACATGTAAGACAGTTGGGAGAAGACATGAAAAGCTAAGTCTTAAACACTCCTACAAGTCTTTCATACACAGAGAGCAGGGCCTTGGGTGTGGGGATGTGGGCCTTGGGTGTGTGCCGTGGCCTTCTAGTCACAAAAGTTCTCAAATTCCACTTTATACATTATCTCTGAATGAGATTTGGCCTAAAGCCACAAAAATGCACTGGCAGAAGTCACAATTTCCATTTGACCCAGTTTGGGGCATTTCTTAATCTAGAGGGAGACTCTCTCGACCTCACAGAGACCCTGGATATGACCACAAAGCCACCAGACCGATTGTCAGGAGCCGCGAGCTTGGGCTTCCCTCTACCCGAGGAATTATTCTACTAGTCGTCGTGTTCGACCCTCTTGACAGTCCTGTGAACCTGGTACTGTTCTCCGCCTCCTTTCGCAGACCGGAAAACTGATGTCTTGCTCAAGGCCACAGCTAGGAACCGGGAGAGCCGGGGTACAAATCCAAGCTCGTCTAACATCAGAGCATCTTTCCACGCTGCTATCATTAATGATAACACAGCCCAGCATTGTACAGCTAACCCTGCACCATGGGCCCCTGTGACCGTCCTCCTGGTGGTACCAACTCCGCTTGGGCCCCCTCCCAGAGATGGTCTTGCAGGAGTTGTCAGGTGAGGCTTAGGTTTCTGCCTGGGTTAAAATCCTCTAAAATTCCCTTCTGAGAAAGTGCAAGACAGCTGATGCCCTGATTGCCTCAGGTGACATCATGTTTAAGTTAGTCTGACCTCCCTGAGCTCATTTCTTTGTCCCGGTCACCTCTGCTTCCATCAAAAATAACAGGTTGCTGATAAACTGGCTTTCAGCTCCCCTGCTCAGACGGCGGACTCAGAATCTGTGCTCAGAGCAGGCCTCTCAAGTTCAAAAGAGCCCTCGTGCTCTGTATTTTGACAGGTTGAGAAATCCAATCCATTTATTTTGAAAACCCATTAAGCCCAGCCAATATGGGTTATTTAGAAAGGCCAGAATTCTGCTTCTGGTCAGGAGGTCGATGCTGTCATAAAGTAACAGCTAAAGGAAGTGAAACAAAACATATTTTATTGTACAGCTATAATTCCCAAACATTCTTTTAAAATGTACTTTCAGTTAAAATAAGACAAAACAAAAACACAGCACATTGAATTGCCGGAAATTGCCACCACTATAAAGTCTCTTTGTTCAGAGTACGTATTCAATTTTGCACGCCTGGTTCTCAGACCAGTAGCAGGCATATAGTAGGTGCTCAATCAGTGTTCAATGAATGGGCCTCAGAGTGGTTCATTTTGCTACTTAACATCTTTTTCTAGGTATTAGTTTCTCTTATTCCCAACGGCCGTTAAATCATCCTCAAGAAAAGAACATCTGATTCTAGTTCCCTGGGGTTTTGGAAAGTGCGTTTCAGAATTGGTAAGTTTGACTCTTCTTGGCATCTTGAATTATATTGTTTATGATACAGATAACAAGGTCTTATGGTCAGAGTCTCCAGAGATAACTCATTAGAGCCTTTCAACCTTGTGAAAGAGGAGTGGGAGATGTTACTATTTTTGTGTCACCTCCCTGGAAGGGTGCATAAGCACAGACCATTCCCTAAAAGCAAATAACCTTACTATTAAGTGATCCTGAATGCAAATGGTATTCAGAAGATGGTACAGAGCATTCTTGCATTTTCCCACCGAGTCACCTTGCAGTCCACATCCTGTCCTCCCCCTGATGGGTATCTGGGCGGCCCTCTTTCTGGATCTCCCCTCCCTCTTCTCTTACTTCCCACAGTTTGCTCCATCTTCTCCCCCATCCCCCAATCTCTCCAAATGCCATCCTGGAGGATCACCAGAAGCCTCTCAAGGTCCTAAGCATGGATCCTGCCCTTGTCTTCGTGGAATTTAGCGGGCCCTAATCCTGCATCCAAAAATTTGGTTTGTAGTAAGAGGGAGCAAATATATACCTTGGGACCAGAGCTGACTCTTGGAATCTAGCAATGACCCAGGAAAGAGGACTTCTTCTCTCTGCCTGAGCTGGTGAACTGACTGGGAAGTAAGACCAAAGAGAAGCTGTTGGAGGTCATGTGTCACCTTACTGATGAAGCTGATGTTGGAGAATATGGCTTAGAGAGGAAGGAGTCCCAGATTTGGAGACTTAGTTGTGCTGGACTGGGGTAGGCTGCCCTTCATCGGGGTGGAACACTGTGGGTGGGCAGCTCCCAAGGGAAAGGGAGGGGAAGGTGGTGGGTTACGAACATCCTGTTCTTTCCTCCAAAACCATCAATCAAAATTACTTCTCCCCAACTGGGGAGGAATGAATGAAGACTGGGAGAGGCCAGATGTCACCTCCATAGATGTCTGCTCTTATGAGGAATCCAAGGAGGGAAGCATGTCCCTTCAACACAGCACATTTTATTGACCCACACTGTTTTTAAAAAGTTGACATAGTAGGTCATGTTTAAAAATAAGATTTGGCATAAAAACCAGAAAGTGGAACGATGTCTCAGCACTGAACCTGTGTTCTCATGTGACAACGAGCTCTAAGCTGAGTCATGCCTGCCCCTTTAGGCAGCTCTGTGAACTTTATTTTAGCTCATTAAGGACCCCCAGGCCTTGTTGTGGAGACATTACTCTCTCTGATTTTGCTCATTGGTTTTGACCAGCCTAGTCCTGGGCATTTTCACTGGTGGCCTCTGTTTGACATGAATAAGCCTAGGACGGAGTAGCCCCAGGGCTAACAAACCTGCCTCTTGCTAAGCTTGCCCACCTCTGTGATCATTGTCTTATTTTGATATGTTTTAGAGTAAGGCTCAATCTTTTGGACTTACGAAATAGCTCTTCCATGCTAGAGGCTTTGCACTAGAGAAGATGAAGGAGGTGAAGGAAAAGGAAAATCCTGTCCTATTAGACAAAGGAGGAGTCCCAGGCCCAGAGATTAGGAACTGGTCAAGGTGTAGTGCAGAAAGAAAACACCTGTGCATGCTTTCGCACCTGTGCACGCTTTCGCACCTGTGCACGCCTTTGCACCTGTGCACACAGTTGTAGTCATTTCCAATTTCCTGGGTATGCTTGATCCAGATGAGTGACAGACTGCAAGTTACTGAAAGATACTTTGCCTCCTGAGGGTGACCAGTGGGGCAGAAGCCCAACCTGACCCAGTTCACAGCTACTTTTTCAGGACCGGTGATGGGTGACACGGTGCAAGGATGACAATGAGAGAAAGTAGTCAAGAGTCTGTTTTTATAGCCTACCTGAAACTCTTCTATCTCTTCCAGAGGCGCAAAGGAGTTAATTTGGGGAAGAGAACGGCAGAATTAAGGAAGCCAGTCCTGCACACACCCTTCCTCTACCCCACCCAACAATCTATCTGCAGGATGTGCCTATCCTTTCTTCAAACACTTGGCATAAACCAGAGGGAAAGAGGGTCACCATGACACCAGGATGGACAGAGGGACCAATGGATCGGTGACTCATCTCAGAGAGTTTTGCAAGCCTCTTCCATGCGCTTGCTGAAGAAGACATTCTGACTGATTTTTAGACTCTTACTTTTCATACCAAAGGATCAAATGTTAAGGCTGAACCAGCAGAGATCCTCTGTCTCCAGTAGAAAGGAAGCATGGTAGAGATTAAGAGCACCGGGTTTGGAGTCATTTGCTCCTTATCAACATATCTGAGCCTCAGTCTCTTTGTGTACAAAATAATAATAATAATACCTTTCTCCAAGACGGTTGCTATTAGAATCTGATGATTTTGGGAAAATACTGGTAATTCCTTGCCTGGAAAACAGAAAGCACTTGGGATATAGTAATTCTGATTCCATTGAAATAATTCTGTTTCATATGGAGCTTTTCCTCCATGCTTCACTCTATCACAGGAACTAGGTGTGTATTTGTGGGTACTAACAGAGGTTGGGGAGATGGGTGTCTGCAGAGTATGGTTATGAAATAAACACAAGGACTTACGGATATACCTGGAATTGAGAACCCTCCTCCACATTTTGGGGCATGGCTGGAACTGTCAAGAAGTGGCTGAGTGGAAAGTGGAAGGCAAAGGGAGTTGGGGATTAGTCCCAGATGAGAGAAGCCACACCCTAAGGGAGCAAAGCAGATGTGACCCTGCCCTTTGTTGGCATGGTTAGGAAGCAGGTGGCTAGAACTGGAGTTGCTGGTTAATTTCCTTTCAACCCAGACCCACGGAACGTCTCCTAAGAAGCAAGAGGTACTTTCTACTGAACCTTGTCACCTACTAGTTATTTTATCTCTCCCTAGTCACTGAAACCATTCTGAGCCTGAGCTTTTCATCCATGAAACAGGATGCATTCTGTTCATCTCATTCAGCATCGTGATGGTAGTGAGATCGCCAACAAGGAAGGCTGTTGTAAGTGGAAAACCACCGTGCAGACATAAGGCTGATTGTTGATGGCCCTTTGACCTGACAGCCACATTTTAAAACACTAAGCAAATCATTCCCTTGCTTAAAACTCCTACAGTGCTTCTCTGTGACACTTAAATCCAAGCCTCTTACCAAGGCCCACTGGATTTTATACAGCCTGGCCCCAGGCATCCCCTCTCCTCTGTTCCACCAAAGGCCATTCCTAACTCAGTGCCTTGCACTTCTTATGTCTGCCAGGAACTCATGGCCAGCTCCCTGTTTCCATTCAGATCTCATCTCAGAAGCCATCTTCTCAGTGGCGCCATCTTCTCAGTGGCGCCCCCTGGGCTACCAAAACCAAGGTACTGGCCACACCCCTGACCCCCACCCCCAATCTCCAGCAGCTCTCTCTCACCTTGTCATGTTTCCCTGTGTTGTTGCTCACTCTCCAAGTGTACCTTCATCATTTATTGTTTACTGTCTGTTGGCTGTTCTCCTCTCCATCCCTCTGCTCCTCCCCCATAGAAGTTCCTTCCAAAAGGATGTGTCTTGTTCGCAGCTCTCCCAGTGCCTCGGAGAGGTACCCAGTAGAAGTCTCCTGGCAAAGTTTAACCATATTCCCCCAAGCCCCTAGTGCTTTTCAACAAAAGCCAAACAAGTTCCATTCATGGGAAACATATTTCCAGTTCACCACAGACTTCTCAACCAGGAGGATTCTGAAACATACTGTATTTGGTTACTTCCCGCTAACTCTGTGATTTCAGAATCACGAATACTGAGGATGTTACCAAGAGGAAGGCAGACATCAAGTTTGGACCATCCAGCACAGTACAAGTCAAGGTGAAAGACATTAAGCTCACTGCTGTGTAGTTGATGAAGATGGGGCAAGGGGCATTTCAGAGGAAACTGATGGGCGGCAAGTGGGACTCTTCAAGCAGCAAAGCCAAGAGGGGCCAAGAAGGTGTTTGCTGGAACTGGCAGGCAGTGGCTGGTGGTGGGGCAATTTGTGCCTGTCTGTCCCTGCCCACAGAGCTGTCTGTCCGAGGGAGGTGTTAGCAGATCTGTGATGCCCTGTGGTATTCTGCAAACTGCTGCTGTTGCTCAATGAACCAGTAAACCATTAAGTGCCTCCTTCACAATGGGAGCATTTGCAAATTAAGCATCTGAAGGAACATACTGGAAAGCAGAGGAGTTGTCTTGACCAAGTTCTTCATATCCTGCCTATTCCATCCCATCTCTTTAACCTGAACTCCTAACATTCTCCTTTTGTTCTCTTTGCTGCAGCTGCAATGACCTCCTTGCCTTTTCTCCAACCCACCAAGGCCACGCCTACCTCAGGGCCCTTGCACTGTCTGTTCCTCTTCCTGGAACACTCCCATCAGACCTTTGCCTGTCTGGCTCCCTGACTTAATTCTCATCTCTGTTTTCATGTGGCCTCTTGAGTGGACTTCTTCAGCCACCCTGCCTAAAAAGAACACCTGTCCTCAAGTTCTTTACTTTGGTTATTTTTCTTTAAGAAGAGCTGGTGGCTAATTGTTATCTATTTGTTTATTTGCTTACTGGCTATCTCCAGGCCCCCAGCTACTCCCTAGCTCTGCGAGTCTAGTGTAAATTTCTGGAGAGCCTGGGCCAGGTTCTTAAGTTAAGAATCATGCTTAACTTAAAATATCCATGATAGGGGGCGCCTGGGTGGCTCAGTGGTTTAAAGCCTCTACCTTGTGCTCAGGTCAGGATCCCAGAGACCTAGGATGGAGCCCTACACCGGGCTCTGCTCTGTGGGAAGCCAGCTTTCCTCTCTCTCTCTGCCTGCCTCTCTGCCTACCTGTGATCTCTGTCTGTCAAATAAAATATCCATGATAATCATTGATTCAATTGAATAAACGTGATTCAATTGAGTTTATCGAATGAGTGAATGGATGAATGAAAGAAAGGTAAGAAGATAGCAAGCAAGGTCCGGTTCAGGATGGGCTGGGTTATGGAGAGCTTTGAATACCAGAGGTGAATACAAAAGAGCAGGGGGTCCGTGGTGGGGAGGGGTCATGACTGTAGGAATTGAAGCAGGGAAATCTTGAGATAAAGAGGAGTATCTTGAGAGGTTTATAGGACCCAGGCATATGCATCCCACACTAAACATACAGACTTTTGCTGGAGAAAAAGCAGACAAGGTTTTGATAATTGTCACTTCCAAAATTATTTGGTTCCAAATACATGTGTTAAATTAATTAAATTGGGAGGCCATTAGACCAACCTGTTCTTGTGCTTTAGCAGCCTCTATAAGCAAAGAGCAACCTAAACCTGTAAATGCCTCAATACTACAAAATTGAAATCTACTGAGCACCGATCAGAAGCAACACAGCTTTCCCAGCAAGGCGATCGTTGAAGCTATGGTTGGTCGAATAATTTCTTTGCTTCCTCATCTTTCCTACAGAAGTCTTGCCCCAAGGTCCTGTTGGGTGAGCACTCCGAACCACTTCGGGAGCTGCCTGATTTGAACTGATTTTTGCTCAGGTGAGCCCCCAATTTTTAAGATACCCCAGTTTCTCTTTTAACACGTTTATTTCACAACTGGCCGTGATCACTCAGCAATCAGTATGTGTCTTCAGAAATTCATGCAAAGTTATACAAAACTAACTTAAAAGTTATTTTCAATTGAGATGAAATTTTATAGGCACCAAAATTGAACAAATTAACTTTCTGAATGCTTATTAATTGCAATTCTTTTTTCCCCCATTTTGTTATCCATGAAAACATATTTTAGCCTGAAAACATTATCCTAAAGATGCCTCCCCCCAACCCCAATCAAAGCAGTATAGGCCCTGGGCCTCATGCCTGAAGCCACTGATGACTACAAGGGCCTGGGCAGGGAGAAGAGCTGAGTTTGGGGGAAGATCTCCACCAGCTGCTGTCAGGAAGGTTTGTAGCTCTGGAAACCCCTCAGGCCTTTTTGCCCTCACCCTTCCCTCCCCAGATGGAAGAAGTTCAGGATCGGGAAATGGTTATCAGCAGCAGGCCTGCAGAAAGTGAGGGGAATCCTTAGAGAGTTCAAAGACAGGGACTCTTCAGACCCAGGAGATAAAGGAAATCTAGGGAGGACAGAGCGATGCTTCGTTTCAGATCCCAGGGGTGTGGGGTTTGGAGGGAAGATGATGGGCTGAGTTTGGGAATTAGTAAGGGGAAGGGCTAGGGTGTCATTTTCCTTGTCTGTTAAGGAGATGTATTAGTCAGGGTTCTCCAAAGTAAAAGAATCAATACAGATATATGTGTATGTGTGTGCGTGTGTGTGTGTGTGTGTGTATACACATATATTTGTAGATATGTATATATAAAGGTGATATAAGGATTTAGCGCATGTGATTATGGAGGCTGACCTATCCCAAAATACGATTCAACAAGTTGGAGACCCCGGAGAGCTTACCATGTAGATCCAGTCCAAGGCCTGGAAAAAGACCAGTGTCCTAGCATTAGGGCAGTCAGGCAGGAGGAGTTCTTTGTTACTAATGGGAAGGTCAACCTTTTGCTCTAGCCAGGCCTTTGGCTGATTAGGTGAGGCTCACCCACTTTCAGGAGAGCCATCTGCTTTACTCAAATTCAAATGTTAGTCTTACCCCAAACACCCTCACAGATCTACCCAAATAATGTTTGACCAAATGCCTGGGCATCCCGTGGCCCAGTCAGGCTGACACAGAGGCTAACCATCACGTGGGGCTGAAGCAGCACTACTACCCACGACACAGAGTCTCGAGGACTCCATACACCGAAAGCGTTTAGCACATTGGCTGGATACACTGAGGGTTCAACACATGGGAGCTGTGCTTATTCATTATATTAAAACAGAAATTTCTGGAAGGTGGTTCCTCTTATTAAGATATGAAAGCCTATTTACACCAGGGCAGTGCCTTTAATGAGTAAACAGAGAATAACTATTGGTTGACTTGCTGAATTTAGAGCGATCCCTGCCAAGGTAGAGAACAAGATCCTTCTTCCTAAGGGAGCCAACACTGGTTCAAAATGTATTTATGCGGGCCACTGTTCTCACAAGCCCAGATAGTGTCACTTTGGAGCCCAGGGCGAACTTTAATTCAGGAGAGCCCCAGGCCTGGGGACAAATACAGCAGAGATGCTGTCTCCAGGCTTGCTCATGGGTCTCCCACAGCTGCTATGGGCAGGAGTGTGTGTTAGGACCGCAGGACACAAGAGCGGGCCTTACCCACCATACTTCCTTCCTCTCAATTCTCTTGCCCATGAAACATGGAAAATAATACCCACCCTTCCCAGTACTCAAGGGTGTTTGAGGACCACAAAGTTAGGCATGCGAAAGCATTACATCCTCTCTAGAGAACTACCCAGATACAAAACTCTGTTCAGGCTATAGCTTTAATCAAGAATGACATGGCTGAAAAAAACACACTACAAAACATGGTTAGTTCTTATATACGTTCCTGTATCCACAAATATTTATTAAGCACCTACTATGTGTTGAGGACCCCATGAGGCCCCTGGAAAATGTGGAGGGTGGCGAGGAGCCTGGATATCCACTGTCTCCTTGGGGACTCTCCGGTCTTCTCTGATTCCCACAAACCCAGATTAGATTCTTTGTGAATTGCTTCTTCAGAACTTTGCTGCTGGGTGGCTTAGTCGGTTGGGCACCCGACTCTTGATTTTGGCTCAGGTCATGATCTCAGTTGAGGTAGGGAGACTGAGGCCTGAGTGGGACTGCTCACCGAGTGTGGAGTCTGCTTGAGATTCTCTCTCTCCCTCTCCCTCTGCCCCTCGCCTTCTCCTCCACACTCTCTCTAAATAAATTAATTAGTTAAATATTTTTTAAAACAGAATTTTGCTTCTTTTCATTATAATCTTTCAAATGGTTTGTTGTTCTGTGACACGTTAATGATTATATAATTAATTTCTTTCCTGCCACTTGGATCTTAAGTTCTGTCCAGGATGAATGTGGCTGGTGTTGCTCACCATTTTTTAAAAGATTTCATTTATTTATTTATTTGAGAGAGACAGAGCATGAGCAGAGGGAAGGGCAGAAGGCAGAGGGACAAGGAGATGCCTGGATGAACAGGGAGCCCACTACCAGGCTCTATCACAGGACCCCGAGATCATGACCTGAGCTGAAGTCAGACACGTTACTGACAGAGCCACTCAGGCGCCCCTGGTCCTGCTCACCATTATAGTCCCATGTGCACCACAGGGCCTGGCACACAACTGGGACTCAGAAACAAGTTGTTGAATGAAAGGACGGATGGATAAATGAATGAATAATTGCTTTCAAAATGCCCTGGATGTGTATGAAACCATAGAAAATATATGCATTGGCCTCTGACTCTGGTTTCGACCCAAAGCTCTTAAAATCCTCATTATTTCCTAAATGATAAGAATATTAGGATCTTTTAATATATGTTTTTTGACCCCAGTTTCTGACACAGAGCTCCTAAGTCCCTAGGAATTTCCAGGGTGATAGGAATGTCTTTTGTTCTAATAAGGTGACTCTTGATGGGGTCCTGCATAGGGACTGGTCACGCGAAAGACCAAGTCATGACTACAACCTTAGAACTTTCAGCCCCATCTCCTATCCTCCAGGAAGGGGCTAGAGGTTGAATGAATGATTGATGATGCCAATGTGTTCAAGCCTCCAGGGTTCAAAGAGCTTTCGGGATGGTGAACACATCCATTGCAGGAAGGGTGACACACCTCAACTCCATGGTGACAGAAGCTTTGTGCCTGGAACCCTCCCGACCTCGTCTTCCATTGAGCTATTCATCTGTGTCCTTTGGCATATTCTTTTTTATATAATAAACCAGTAAACATAAATAGGTATTTTCCCAAGTTCTACATGCTGGTCTTGCAAATTATCAAACCCAAAGTGGGGGTTGGGGAACCCCATTTTGTAAGTCAGTCATAAGTACTGGGGGCACCCTGGGGCTTGCTGCTGACATCTGAAATGGGGACAGTCTTGTGGGACTGAGTCCTTAATATGTAGCTTTGGTGGGTCGTGTCAGAACTGAACTGAATGGCAGGACAGCTGGCTGGTGGGGAAGAATTAAGTTGGTGTGAGAATGAACCGCAGCACGCATCTGTGGTCAGCCCGTCGTGAGTGTGGTATCAGTACGAGAGTGCCGGACAGTGCAAAACACCAGACAAAGTCACTTGAGGCTCAAATATATGTGATAGTAATTATTGTGTGGCATGTGGCTGGGCCAAGGGATCTGGATGAAAATCTTCATTAGGTAGTAACTGAAAGTCAAGATTAGCCATCCCCTTTGAACTAGATATGATGGAGACCGAATATTATCTTCTGAAGCAGCTGTCGTATGCCAAAGAATGAGTGGAAGTTTCAAAGGCTGGAGTATCCCTTGCCCAGACTCCAGATGCTCACACAACAGGGCCTGAGAGATTAGTGCGGGCCTTCCTGTGGCTCCTTGAGGCCATTATCTAGCAGTTATCTGGTCCCACCTGCTGCCTGGCCTAGGGGGACTGAGGCGCAGCTCTACCTCTGAGCGGCCCTCTCATCTTTCCATTCAAGCTACCTCCAGTACTTCTGGTGAAAGAAATGCTCTACCAGCCACAGGACATTGGGGAGCACTTGATATCTAAAGCCAGCTCCCATTTATCAGCCACCTCCGGCTGTTTCAGTGCCATTGACATGGAAATTTACCTCCTTACCAAAAGATGTGAAACTTGCAATGTGTTTGCAGCTAACTGAACTGAGCCTTCTGGTTTCTTTGAACTCGCCCTTCCACTAGAGAGAAAGTGATATGTGGTGGGGAGGGAGCGAGGGCAGGTTCCAATGAGAGTAGCCAGCCTCATGAAGGACTTGAGCTTTCTGGACGGAGACATCTCAGAAGGGGTGTGCCAGCTCTGTTCAAATATTTGAAGCATTTCCACATAGAAAGCCACAGAGATGGGACTTAAATTTCCTATAGTTCTAGAGAGCACAGCTAGAACCAAATGACGGCTCCAAACAGAAAATCTTTGACTCAATGACAGGAAGAAATGTCCATCAACCAGAACTTTCTGAAAATGAAATGAGCCACCCTAGTCAGGGAGTGAGTCTTCTGTTTCTGGAGGTATTCAAGACTGGCCTGGGTACAGTCATAGACTGCATTCCAACATCTAGTGAGGAATGTTTCATAGACCTGCTGTTTTTTTTTTTAAGATTTTATTTATTTATCTGACAGACAGAGATCACAAGTAGGCAGAGAGGCAGGCAGAGAGAGAGCAAGGGAAGTAGACTCCCCGCTGAGCAGAGAGCCTGATGGAGGTTCGATCCTAAGATCATGACCTGAGATCATGACCTGAGCCGAAGGCAGAGGCTTAACCCACTGAGCCACCCAGGCGCCCCAATAGGCCTGCTGTTTGTGACAGAGATCTGGATGCTGCCAGTAGAGGAGAGAGATAATCTAATATAACAAGCAGTTAAAAGCCATTTGTAGCTCAATATGTGGGTCTCCAACACTTATACACACCAAGGACTGAACCAACTACTTCGTAGGCATGGTCACTTAATCCTCACGACAATCTTGGGCATTAAGTCCTATAATTACCACACTGTTAGAGACCAGGAGACTGACAGTGAGAGAAGTTAAATAATTTGCCCCAAGTTGCACAGCTACAAAGTATAGAGCTGGGACTCCAGTCCTAACCACCAAACTATGACCCATTCTGTTATAGCACCCCACTCACTCCTGCCTCCCCACTCCCTCCTATTAGAGCATAAATGCTATTAGACCATTAAAAGAAATTTCTCAGGGGCGCCTGCGTGGCTCAGTGGGTTAAAAAACCTCTGCCTTTGGCTCAGGTCATGATCCCAGGGTCCTGGGATAGAGCCCCACATCGGGCTCTCTGCTCAGCAGGGAGCCTGCTTCCTCCTCTCTCTGACTGCCGCTCTGCCTACTTGTAATCTCTGTCTGTCAGATAAATAAATAAAATCTTTAAAGAAAAAAGAAATTTCTCCCAAGAAAGTTCATCAAGATGGGTCCCAACACAGAGCAGCAACTAACAACCCAAACACCCAAACTGGGGGAAATTATGACATTTGAGTACAATTTGCAAGTCACCTTGGGAGAGAGTCTTCCCGCAAAGTGAGAGCCAATTTTAAAACACCCACATCCTCTGGCCTCACTCTCTCCTCCCTCCTCCCCAAAGGTTCATCTGGCCTAGCTCAGGGCAAAAATCCCTTTGCCTTCATTTGCATTGTTCTTGGGAGGAGAAAAGTGAGCAAGCTACGTAAGCAGTCACTTCCCTTGAGAAGAGAGTCAGAATCACACCTTCGACTCAACCAGCCGTGACTTCTTGGGAATTTGGCTTAAGTGTCCCAAACGAGTCAAACTTATTAGTCAACTTTTACCCCCAGAGAATGCAGACATTTGATCCTTTGTAAGAAGATGAGTGCACCCTCCCCACTGAGAAGAAATGAGGGTGCAGGTCACCAAAAAGAAAATAGGAAAGTGGGAAGAGCAGCGTGTTTTCCTTTTAACTGAGATGAAATTGATATTATACTAGTTAACAAGTTATATTGGCTGACATTTATTAGTTAATATTAGATTAGTTAACATATCATAAAAAATATAATAATATTGTATTAGTTTCATGTCTACAACACAATGATTTGATATTTTTGTGTTGTGAGATGACCACAGTAAGCCAAGTTAACATCTATCATCACATACAATTACAGTTTTTTCCTGTTTTTATTTTATTTATTTATTTATTTATTAATTTTTTAAAAGACTTTATTTATTAGAGAGAGAGAGTGCAAGCAGGGGAAGGGGCAGGCAAAGGGAGAAGAAGGCTCCCCACTGAGCAAGGAGCCTGATGTGGGACTTGATCCCACGATCCTGGGATCATGACCTGAGCTGAAGGCAGATGCTTAACCCACTGAGCCACCAGGTGCCCCTATTTATTTATTTTTAATTGAGTAAGCTGTGCACCCAGCATGGGGCTGGAACTCATGACCCCAAGATCAAGAGTCGCATGCTCTACTGACTGAGCCAACCAGGTGCCCCACAGATTTTTTTCTTGTGTTGAGAACTTTAAAGATCTTCTCTCAGCAATTTTCAAATACACAATACCGTAGCCTTAACTACAGTCCCCACGCTATCCAGGACATCCCCAGGACTTACTTATAACTGGAAGTTTGTACCTTTGACCACCTTCACCCAGTTTGCTCATCCCCACTCCCTGCCTCTGGCAACCACCAATCTGCTCTTGTATCTAGGAACTTGGGTTTGTTTGTTTGTTTTGTTTTTCGATTCCACATAGAAGAGAGGTCGTTCAGTATTTATCTTTCTCTATCTGATTTATTATACTTAGCCTAATGTCTTCAAGGTCCATCCATGTTGTCACAAATGGAAAGATTTCCTTTTTTATGGCCAAATAGTATTCTCTCTCTCTCTCTCTCTATATATATATATATATTTTATACATACATATGTGTATATATGTATATGTGTGTATATATGTATATGTGTGTATGTATGTGTATAATATATATAAATCCCATCCCAGGGCCCTCAGTTGGTTAAGCATCCTACTCTTGATTTTGACTCAGGTCATGATCTCAGGGTTATGAGAATGAGCCCTGCTTGGGTCTCTGCGCTTAGCAGAGTCTGCTTGAGATTCTCTATCTCCCTCTCCTTCTGGCCCTCCCTGGCTCGCTAAACAAACAAACAAACAAACCAAATAAATAAATAATAAAGCATCTCTGTCCATTCATTCCTTGCTGGACACCTGGACAGCTTCCATGTCTTGACTATTGTAAATAATGCGGGGGTACATATATTCCCAAGTTATTGTTTCTACTTCCTTTGGATAAATACCCAGAGTAGAAGTGCTGTTTTTAGTTCTTTGAAGAACTCCCATACTGTTTTCCATAGTGGCTGCACCATTTTTACGTTCCGACGTTTTCCCACGCTTCCACTCCGCTGGACCTGGAGCTCCAGGCAGGCAACATCTAGGCCTGGCCCCGTGGGTCACTGTCATGTCACAACCAATTTGGGGAGGCCCTGGGCCTGTGAAGTGTTGCTTTCCAATGGTAGCCCAAGAGCCACAGAGAGCTTGTGTGGGGCTAGGTCATTTTTGAAAGCCCTTCCCTATGCCCTGAGGTGGCTCTTAAAATCCTGGAACCCTGGGATGACCCTGTATGAACTTTCTCTAGTTCCTTTTCTTGAGCCACCTCATGATGTGCTTTCTTGTCTGTGAGCCCTCCTTCTTGGCTGCAGGGGTCCTGCTCTGTCCCAAATCATCCATTCCCCACCAGGGTCCTGGGAGGATCATGACTTTTTGTTCAGAGGGAGAATGAAAGTCATTTTTATCTCCATGAAGCGTCAAACCGAGCAGAAGGTGGTGTGTGGCTGTCCCCGGCCTCCTGGGGGCCCGGGGCCACGGTGGCCCTGCGCTGCCAGGGAGGAGAGAGAATGACTTTGCAGGAGGAGGGTGTTCGTCATTAGAACAACACAGCCAGGAGGAGCGCTGCTCCGGCCCTTATCAGAGCGGGAGGCCTAGCTGGCTTCTATTAATTGCCCAGTGCTGTTGGGCTTGGCAGATACAGGAAGCAGTTTACATGGCTACACAGGGGCCCGGCTCACAGTCTCTCTGAAACGGTATTATTGTAGCGGGCTAATTGTGATTAGGGACAGTTCCCCGAGGAAGACCAGGCCTTTGATGATTGAGTCACTTCCTCCCCACTCCGCTTTGCTGCGATAGCGCCGCTGTCCCCACAGTCACACACCCTTTGTGGGCCGGGCGGTCCCGTGGAGGGTTCCCAAGCAGGCGGCTCAGAGCCAGGCCCACCTGAGAAGTGGGAGCAGCCGGAGGCTCCCCCACCTTCCCTCCATCTCCTTTTTAGGTAAGGAGACAGGCAACCTCATTAATGATCAGCGACGCCCTGACTTCTGCAACAGCATGCGCTTTGGAACAAGGAGAGACCAGGCTCTATGTTTACTGGCCGCAGTGTGGCCTTGGGCAGTCCCCTTCTTGAGACTCAGTTTCCTTGTTCCAAAAGTGGTGATAAGAGAACGGACCCCAAATGATCATCATGAGGGTGACATGACATCACTTTGAAGCTTATGAGCAGGTAATAAATCGTGACTGTCAGTAATGACACAGGCCTTCCCCTTCCAGGCAGCAGTCTGCCGAGGGCCAGATCAAGTCGCCCTCACTAGGTGGATGAAGGTGGGAGGGGTGGTGAGGGACTGGAACGTGTGAGCCCGGCTAGATGGGAAGGTCTGGGGTAGAGCCATTGGGCCATTTCTTTTTTTTTTTTTTTTTTTTTAAGATTTTATTCATTTATTTGACAGACAGAGATCACAAGTTGGCAGAGAGGCAGGCAGAGAGAGAGAGAGAGAGAGAGAGAGAGGAGGAAGCAGGCTCTCCGCCAAGCAGGGAGCCCGATGGGGGACTCCATCCCAGGACCTGAGATCATGACCTGAGCTGAAGGCAGCGGCTTAACCCACTGAGCCACCCAGGCGCCCCCATTGGCCATTTCTGGACCCGGAGCTCTGGGAGAAACAGAACCCATGGCTCACCCTGCGTTTGGCACGTGGTCTCCAAAACCACTTGGAGCTGCCCTAGTCCCCTGGCTCTGCCCACAGTTTTTATCCAGAACGGCCCCTCATGAGCTGTCCTGAATCATGCTTATCTCCGCCTCCGCCAGGCTTCTGGCTGAAAAACACCCCTGTGTGCTCATGGGTAGGAACGGCGTTAGCCCGAGTGGGGACCCCGCCCTCTTACTGGAACCCATGCTCGGGGCTCTGTGACTGCCTTCAGATGTGAATGAGGGTGGGGGCGGTGGGGTGGAGCCGCTCTGCCGCACTCCAGGGCGGCCACACGGTGGGTGGAACGGAGGGTGGGGGATGGAACAGAAGCTGTTCGGCTGACGGTGTGGGTGGGTTTAGAATCAGAGGCTTGAGGCTCACACCTGCCACTTACTTGTCATGGGCCTTTAGGAAAGTCACTTACCCTCTCAGAGTCTCACTTTCTTCACCTGGTAAATGGGGATAAAAAATATCTCTCAGAGACCGTGGTCAGGATGAAAGTAGGTAAATATGCAAAACACTTAGGATGGTCCCAAACACTAGAAAATACTCAATATCTTCTATTAAGCTAAAGGAGCTACATTAAATAGGGCAAGGAGAGCATGGAGCACCACTAGCAGGGCCCTGGGCTCCAGAAAGGGCAGAGCTCCCACTGCCTAATGTGCTTTAGGAACTGCTGACCCAACCCGGAGTCCGCAAACCCTGGCAATATCCAGCCAGCTCTTAAGGGCAGAGCCCGTGTTTATTGTGTTTACTACTGTACACTCAATACCAGTAGGTTCATTTCCTGTGGCTGCTGTAACAAATGACCACAAACTTAATGGCTTAAAACACTACCAATTTATTATCTTCCCGTTCTGGAACTCAGCAGCCTCCAATGGGTCTCCAGAGTCTAACATCAACAGTAGAGGGCTGTTTTCCTTCTGGAGGCTCTGGGAGAGAACCTAGAGGCCCCCTGAATCCCTTGGCTCATGGTCCTCTTCCTCCACCTTCAAAGCCAGCAGGGTTGCATCTTCAAACTTGACCCCGACTCTTACTTATAAAGGATCTCGGGATCACATTGGGTCCAACTGGGTAATCCAGGATACTCTCCCCATCTCAAGGTCAGTTGGTTAGCAGCCTTCACTCCAACTGTAAACTGACTCCCTGCCCTCGCCATACCATAATACGTCCATGGGTTCTGGAATATGCCCTAGTTATTTCATTTTAACATGGCAATAATAATAGCACCTGTGTCAGGGCACCTGGGGGCTCAGTCAGTTAAGTGTCTGACTCTTGAGCTCAGCTCAGATCTTGGTCTCAAGGTCATGATTTCAGGGTCGTGAGATCAAGCCCCACATGGAGCCTGTGCTGGGCATGGAGCCTACTTAAAAAAAGCAAAGAAAAGAGAAAAAGCAGTACCTGTGTCATAGGATCTTCGGGAGAATTATACTGCAGGAGTATACATAAGCCACTTAGAGCAGGGTCTGGCGTACTGCAGTTGTTATGCAAATGTTAACTAATTACGACCCCCCACTTATCTTTCTCTGGGTCTTTTTTTTTTTAATATATTTTTTAAAGATTTTATTTATTTATTTATTTGACAGACAGAGTAGTAGACAAGTAGGCAGAGAAGCAGGCAGAGAGAAAGGGGGAAGCAGGCTCCCCACTGAGTCAGATACGGGGCTCGATCCCAGGACCCTGGGATCATGACCTGAGCTGAAGGCAGAGGCTTAACCCACTGAGCCACCCAGGCGCCCCTCTCTGGGTCTTAAAGTAGCAAGCAAGGAATGAGAGATATTCCAGCTGACACAGGAAAGAGAGTGAAACCAACTGAGGACCTCTGGCAGGAGTGCCCATCTAGGGATAAAATTTTCAGTGTTCATGTTCTCCGAAGGTATGAAAAAAGACAGTTTCCACAGATGGCTGTTGGGTAACAATTTGTCTCCATGCAGATTTCCTCATGATCCACTGATGTAAACAGACCAAGGGCCACCGAGTGTGACCAGAGCAGCTTGGACCTGCCCTGAGTTGCTCAAGGCAACCCGTTGGTCTTCGTAGGCTTCTGGCCCCCACTGAGGGGTGGGGAGCAGAAGCGCCAGAAGCTCCAGGCCCAGGCTGGTATGGTGGCGGGAACAGATTCCCTGGGGAAAAACCCGCTCTCCCTTTGGCCCCTGGAATCTTTTACCAAACAGATCTGGAGACCTCTCTCTGGTCACTGGGAGTCCTAAGTCCCCGTTCTTCCTTAAACTCAGGGCTAATGGCAGATCTGTGAGCAAATGTCTCCGTTATCATGGAGGGCTAAAACTGGATTTGTTTAAAGCGTTTTCTCTTTGGAGGTACGGTAATTGCTCTCCATCAGACAGGAAGTCCTATTGCTCGAAAGGAGCCAGTGTTATCAAGAGAAAACACATCAGCGCCTGTCCTCTCGGGAAGGGAATTGTGAGTAATCAACAAGGCTCCTCTCCAGCTGGCCGCGAGGCCTTTGTCAGACGGAGGACAGGTCAGGGAAAGTTGGAGCGGGCAGTGCTTTCAAGGGGTGGGTGCAATTCCAATCCTTTCTCTTCATATTTTCCTCTCCAGGGCACAGGTTTTCCCTAGGGAAGGGGGCTAACTTGGGTAAATTGTTCTGAAGCCATCAGACAAATCTGATTACAAGGCCCTCCTACTTGAAACCCATCAAGGACACCGGCCATTGCCCTCAGGATCACGTCTGATTCCTTAATAGGGTTTACAAGGCCCTTCATCACCCAGCCTTGCCAGCCCACCTCTTCCTCCTGTTCTGTCTGTCATCACCCCAACCCACACTGTTCTTTCCAGTTCTTTCAGCGACTGGAACCACCATCTCTGCACATCCCAGTGTACTGGGCTAAGACATTGCCCATGAACGTGCGAAGCTAGGTATGTGGACACCAAAGGGAAGTCCTGTAGAAGTCACGGAATGAATGGGACAGCCCTGACTGTGACGACCTTCCCGAGCCAGCCCCACAAACTAGCCGCTAATCTCAGTGTGGCATTCTAAGTGTTCTTGCCCTTGTCTGAATGCTTCTTGGGCACAGGAGAAATTTACGAGAACTTAGGTTCTCTCACCAGAGGATCATATTGAGGGCAGTTGTGATGATATGGAGAGCAGGTGTTTGGGAGGGAAAGCCACACATATGTGTCATTTACTGAGTACATACTAGGTGTCACGCTGGACTAAAGACTTTATGCGCCTTATCTTACTGAATTCTCACGATGACCCTAAGATGGAGGTAGGATTTCCCTCCTTTTACGGAAGAGAGTGTCAGGGCTCATGGAGGTGGTCATTTGTTCTGGGTTAGACAGCCAGGAAGACCAGGAACAGAAACTCAAGTCTAGGTTTTTTCTGAGCCCAGACCTGTCCAGAACTCAAAGGCATACAGCTTCCCACGTGTGGCCGGGTGGCCTCGTGCACCGTGGGTCTAGGCTGGGGGCCATCCAGGAAGGGCAGGACAGACGTAATCAGGGTAGGGCCTCTATTGTCTGGCTTCACTTCAAACAAAGATGACAGCGGGGCAACTGGAGCCCCGACTTCCCTTCTCTGAAGACCAAAGCAAGGCCAAAAATAGGAGAGACAGGAAGCATTTGATCCAGCATGTCACGTGGATACAAACATCCTGGCAACTTTGCCCTCTGGGAGCGGCCAAGAGCAGCTGCTAGTCACACTGCCCAGCCAGACCCCCTCAGGGTGACATGGGTCCGGGTGTGCTGGCCTGTCTCTAGGGTTCTGAGAACATCAGGCAGCAGGGCATATGGGGTGCTTTCGTGTGGCCAAAAGAATGCATCTTGTAGACCTCCCAACGCAGGAGGCTACAGTACTGGCTCTGAAATCCATCCCTGGCTTTACTCCAAGGCCACACTTCCCACTGGCTGCTCCCAGCGGACAGAGAACAGCACAGGTGCTAAGGCAGACTGCCCCAGGGAGACACGGTACTCCTCTGACAGCCATCTCCCAGCAAGCCCCGATGGCCTCGCCAAACGTTCCTCAGATTTAGGTCTGGTCTGAGATGTTTCCACGAAAGCGTCCTCCCCACACCTCTTGATTCAGAGTCAGACTAGCATCCTGGTCAGAGGGCTCCCTCAGCGCTTCTCAGCTTCCTCCACATTTTCTCTCACCGGCGTTTTTCCTCATAACATCCTACCTAGCATGTTCAATCGTTCTTGGCATTTGCTTCTTGGAGGACCTGGAATAACTCAGAGATCATCTAGTAATGGCCTCATTTTGTAGTTGAGAAAACCGAAGCTCAGAGAGGCAAGTGGATTTTTCTGAGGCCACACAGCAAACTCAAGTAGAGCAGGAAATGGGTCTCCTTGACCTTGGGTATATTTAGAATGTGAGAGCAGAAGAGCGATGATACCTGTGTAGTAATTTCTTCAAAAGAAAGCCCCTCATAGGCTCACTCACTCCCTCCAGCCTGAGAGCCCGAGACGGAAAGATAGTGGCTGGCTTATTCGCCCATTTGTCCCAGACACTCCAGTCTCCAAAGCTTGGACCTTTGACTCTACGGCCTGCCTGATACACTAAATGTGAGAGCGTCATTCAAAGGAGAGGGGTCGTTATTGCTTTTGTAATTGGGGCAGGGAGCCTAGATAGATAGATGCTCCCCCAGCAAATGTGTGTGCAGAGAGCAGACCCGAAGGCCACTAGAGGAGTGGAGATCTTTCCAGCCAGAGAAAAGGGAGCATCAGCATTTGCTCAGGGCCCTCTCCCTGTAGGGGCCAACGCTGACCTGTCAGTTAAGAGGTTTCCTACTAATTTCTTCCGCACCTGGCCCGGAGCTGGCGCTGCTTCATGGCTTCCATCTTGCTAATTGCCACCGTCTCCCCAGTGACACTGAGCTCAGTTCCTGATAAGGTGCGTCCTTAATAGTCTCCCATTTCCCTGCTGACACCGGAAAATAGGCCTGACTTGGCGGTATATTACCGCACTGAGCAAGGCTGAGCTGTCACGCCCAGCCTCACAGTCTGAACCATTAGCGGGCCTGCAATCAATACCAGGCAACCCTCGTTTCTCTGAAAGCATTCATTTGGCACATTTGCTGTTTCTCAGACAGTTCCTTTCTCTAACGTCCCACGGTCCACGGCCCTGGCATCTGAGCCTCTCCTCCTTCCGCGGAGTGCTGAGCAGAACTGGCAAGTTCCAGACAGCATCAGCTTGTTGGCTTTGGAACAAAGGAATGGGAAGACGGTACCAGGTCGCAGTGAACGACGGTTTGCATTGTGGATCATGGGTTGCAAGCCGCGGTAATCAGCGGTGTACGTGTAAGCGGAGTAGGACCTCGTGGGAAGTTAAACCGAAGGACTCAGCGGTGAGGCTACATGAGCAGCAGGGACGCATCCGAAAGTTCAAGTTTAAGGGAGAGAATGTCGGTGGAGTCAAGTCGGAGGCATAAGGTTTTGGCCGAAGGAGGATGGGGCAACTGGCTGGTCCGTCCCTCCCAAAAGAGAGGGATGACACCAGAAGAGGGTAAGGGAAATTCACCAGGGGAACAGACATCTGAGGGTCGTAGGCCCAGAGGATATGCTCATGGCTTGGGAATGGTAGAAAGCTCCGTCTGGCCTTCAGATCTCTCCATGAGGCCAGTGAAAAGCACCTGGCGCCAGACACATGTTCAGTCAGTGATAGCTAGGACCATTAGCGCCTGAATTATTACTTTCCAGCATCATTTTAAACTCTAGGCAAAGTTAAAGCTCCTGGTACAATGCTAGAAGCATGACCTAATTATTATCTTGCAATACATGAAGAATCCTGTTAAGTTCTGTGACCAGCTCTTTTTAAAGGATTGTTGCTAAGTTTAACAGGCAATGGGAAAAAAAAAAATAGGAGATTTTTGAAGACCTGGGTGCACTATAAAGGAATTACAGCTTCTGGAAAGGTCTACAGAACAAACAGTTTTGTGGATCCTGCTTCTCAACAGATATTGTTCAACAGAACAAAATTTCATCCATATGGGCTACCTTAAACCTCTGCCATCATTCAGACTGTGTACTGTCAAGGCTTGTTAACTTGCCTGGATCCCCTTCTAGATTGCCAGCTCCTTGAAAAAGGCCAGCAGGGGTGGCCCTAGGGGCCCAGCATAGGGCATGGCACACAGTATGAAGTAGAAAATATTGAATGAAAGGAGGGAGGGACAATGGGCTGATGACCCTTCAAGGTCACTGGTTGGCTAACTACAAAGAGTTACAGCCACAGAACCTGAATGCCTTCGCAGAACCAGAATAGTCTCCAGGAGCTGATCTCATCAAAGGTTGTTATCTGAAGCCTTATAATGCTTATTGGATGGATGAGAGAGAGAATGGAAGGACTCACAGGGAAAGTCCAGATTCCTAAGTGCGGCCTGGAGGAGAGGAAACGGAAGGCAGAGGGCGGGGGTGTCGATAGGAAATTCCTGTGGGGACCCTGGGGCAGGTCCATTGCCAGGAAGTTCATTTAGTTTTGACCCGGAAACTGCTGACCAGAGATCCCCCCTGACTCCAGTGCCCACAAGCTGGAGGGAGGAGGCCAACTCAAGGCTACACATTCTACCAGAAGAGAAAATGAGCGAGAAAACACGGGGCATGTCAAAGGGAGTTTTTGATTGAAGGCCATGTGCAGGCCAAGGGTATAAATGCTGTGGGAGTTCAGACATGTAGTGGACCGTTGTGGCCAGAAGTGGTCAGAGATGGCTCTGAGGACAAGAAGGGAGGTTCAGGTTAGTCTCGCATGATGGGAGAGATTTGGGCACCAGGAGAAAAGGGAGCTCAGGCAGGGAACAGAGACTGAACAAAGCAAAGACGTAGGAAAGTACAGTGTGGGCTTTGGAAGAAAGGCGGGCCTGGCAAACTCAGGAAAATAACTAATCAGAGAAAGGGTGAGACGGGAAAGCTGGAACTAAGGCACGGAGAACTCTTAATATTAAGCTAAATGATCATTTTGGATCCATGTTTATGTTTTATAAATCCTAGCTATGAATGAATAAATGTGAGGTGAACAGAACATGAGCAGGAAGACAAGCAAAGGCTCTTCCGCTGCTCAGGTACTCACTGTCTAACCCAGGGGCAGCGAAAGGCTTTCCGCAGTGAGCCTCCCAGGTGAGGTGCGCCCCCCTCGAGATGCCTCAGGGCTGGGGAGATTGAGAACCCCCGCAGGGGAGGTGGCCGGGCTAAGACTAACTGTGCGGAGGCATCTGGGACAATATCTACAGCCAAGGGAAGGTCTCCAAAGATCTCTTTCCTGTCAGCCAACAGAGGCATTCGGCCAAGTGGGTTAACCTGGCAAGCTGAGTAAAATAGCCTATCTTCCCAGGGCGAAATTTTGGGGATGTTGGGAAGTTTCCCTGCCTGCCTCCCACCCCGCCAAGGGTTCGCCCCCTTCCTTAACTCAGTGCCTGAAATTTCATAATCAAAGCATCCTCTCTCAGCAAGAAGCTGCGATGGCTTCTGAAGCTGTTGTCAGTCCATCACACCTTCGTGTAAGTGAGGGATCTAAAATGTGGGTTTTGACACGGAGGCTGGAGAGAAAGGAAAATGGGACCTGCGTGCTTGACGTGGAAGATCGTCAGAGACTCAGACAGAAAGTGCTGGAAAGAGAACATCCTGACAAACTTTGCCCCGGGGCAATTTCGCTGAGTTCTAGCAAGGCACCCTGACACCAGCCAGGCTGTCCAGTTCTGAACAAAAACGTTTCGTCCGCTCAGTGGGATGACGGCATCAGCCCGGATGATTTAAAGGACGGCAGCAGGCAGCCGAGTGTGTAGTCGCTGGCGTCTCTAACACGTGGGGGAGCTTGGCTAATCTTAACCTTAGCAGGTTTCAGAACCTCGCCAGCAGCTGCCTGCTACAGAGGGTGAGTGATGCTGTTCTCAAGATCCCGAGGAGGCCCAGGGAGTTCAGGAGGATGGAAGTGTTCATTCTTATTATAAAATCCCCCGAGAACAGCAGGCTGCTTAAAGGATCAATGTGTGGGCCATTTTTCTTTGGAGGAGCTTTGCCTTACGGTCTCCTGCTGCATATTTCCCGGTCATAATAGTTTGGAGAAAAATATTGCTAAATGGCTGCATAAACAATTTTAATTGGCCTGGGCTCCCAAAATGTGCTATTTTTGTTCTGCTGCCAAGCTTGCTTTTTTACTGGCTAATTATGCCCAGCGTTTAACTTTCGGCAAAAAAACAGGAAATAGGGCATTCATTACTCGAGTGACAACTTTTCAACAAGCCTACATTTCAACATCCATTGTGTAACTTCCTCTCCCTGGCTTACAGTTAGTTGTTCCTCCAGGCCCTTGGAAACAAACAGCTCCTTTCAGTGGGGTTGGGAAGGGCTTTGTTCAGGCTAAAAGCTTGACTATCTCGAGGCAGGCAGAGGGAGGGGCTCCCGTACCCGCTGGGTGGGTCTCCCACCTTTCTGCTCCTCAAAGAAATTCCCTGGCTGGGCTTTCTGTTAGGCTGAGTTCCTGCAGGATTGGGCTCTTCCATCAGGGGCCAGACTCTGCCTGTTGTTTATGGATCACTCCTAGTGTCCTGGGGATTCGGGCCACTCTCAGAGGGACACTCTCCTGTTCCCTGGGGAATCCCAAAGACAGCCAATCTCAGTTCGATAGACAGTAACTCCTAGAAAGTGTTCTAAAGCCATGTCTTATTGTAGAAGGCATGTTAAAATGATTTGAAAAAAAAAAAAAAGATTTAGTTATTTACTTATTTGAGAGAGAGAAAGAGAGAGCAGGCTGGATGAGGGGGAGAGAGAGAGAGAGAATCCACAGGCAGACTCCCCGCTGAGCATGGAGTCCGACGTGGGGCTCAATCCCAGGACCCTGAGATCCTGACCCAAGCAGAAATCGAGCTGGCCATTCAACAAACTGAGCCACCCAGGTACCCCCTAAATTTATTTTATTTAAAAAATGTCCATTGCAAAAGTATATTACATACGAAGAAAGTACACAAATTATTGTGTACTGCTCACTACGTTACCATCAAGTACATAGCATGGGACTAGCAAGCTGATCAGGAATAGATTATTACCAGCCCCTGGGACACCCCTCTCGTGCTCTTCCCCAACCACAGCCCCCTTCATCCTTCCCAAAGTTGACCACTAGCCTGACTTCTAAGACTACCATTTTCGGTGTTTAAACTTTACATAAATGGAACTACTTTTACATGCATACAGCAGCACGGCCACAGGGCTATATTTTTATATTTGGGTCCTTTTGTTCTGCTTGACTATGTTGCATGTACCTTATTCATTTTCATGACTCTGTAGGAATGAGTATAGGACAAGCAGTCAATTTTACCATAAATGGACATTTGGGTTGTCCGTCAGGCTATGATGGGAAATGCTGCTGTTCCTGTGTGTGTCTTTCAGTATATATGCCCACACATTTCTGTTGAGAGTCAGTTGGGAGTAACGGCCGGGTTACATAGTGGGTGTGCACATTTGATTTTTATAGCAGCAGCCAAACCGATTTCAAAGTGACTATGTATGTAGGCTGCCACCACACCCCTTCCTCGGCACCACTTGGAAATGTCAGTATTTTTTATTGTAGCCAGGGCCAAATGAGTAGTGGTTTCTCAGGATGATTTTGATTTGCTTGTTCTTGACAATCGATGAAGTTGAGCACTTTGTCCTATGTTTATTCGTGATTAGAATTAGGATAAGATGGAGACTGAAGCACTCTATGATTGAAATCTGGAAAATGATATTTTCACGGAAGAAGAGGCTGCCCAGATTTCCAGCTCCTGAATCAGTAAGGATCCAAAAAGAATGATCAGATCCCCACAGTGGACCTGCAATTGCTCTAGTGATGTGGGGGAGCCAGAAACAGCTGATCACCCCACACACCATTAGTGCTTCTCTAAGCAATACCTCCTCCCATCTGCCTCTGTCATTAGGTATCTTACACGGTACTTTTTAATGGCTGCATTGCAGTTCGCTATATAAAGGTATAAGTCATTTGGTCAGTCTCCCGTGTTTTCTGGTTTTTGCTCTTATCAGCAATAATGCACTAAAAATCCTTGGGACTAAATCTCTGGACACATCTTTAATTATTTGCTAACACCAGCACACTTTAAAACTAGTATATTGAAGGCAAATTGGAGAGCACATAGGGACATATAATGAGTGAATGAATGAATGAGTATGAGCACTGATCCTTCATATTTTTTTTTCCCTTCCGTGAATCTGCCCACCACCTTGAACAGGACCCAGTGGCTTTCCTGAGGGTGAGCTGAATGGAGTGATAGCAACAATGGTGTCAGGGTAGATCTGTGCGGTCTACCTCCTGCTTTGGCTCCTTATGGTGAAATTAATAATTATTATTATTACTTACCAAACATGTATTTTATGGCAAACTCTGTGTTAAGCATTTCATAGTGGATGTTCCCACTTAATTTTTGTAACCTTATGATCTGGATGGTTATTATTGTGCCCATTCTTTAGGTGGGGGTTCCAAGGCTTAGAAAAGCTAAGTATTGCCCAAGCCCATTTAGAAAATGGTAGTGTAGCAATTGGAATCCAGCTCTCTGACTCTACACTCCTAGTTCTCAATCATTATGGCACTAATTCTCAACCCGTGTGCTTTGGCATTCCAGTGTTCTGCAAACTTGTCTTATGTTAGCATGTTGCTAAATTTTGCAAATAAAATTATGTCATGGGGCACCTGGGTGGCTCAATGGGTTAAGCCTCTGCCTTCAGTTCTGGTCATGATCCCAGGGTCCTGGGATCGAGCTCCGCATCGGACTCTGCTTAGCAGGGAGCCTGCTTCCTCCTCTCTCTCGGCCTCTCTGCCTACTTGTGATCTCTGCCTGTCAAATAAATAAATAAAATCTTAAAAAAAATAAAATTATGTCATAGAGTAAATCGATTTCAGAGATGGCTCTAATTCTTCCTAATGCATGCCTTTTGCAGTTTACCTTTGCATCTCCCCCTGCTGAGAAGTGAAGCTATTTCTCCACCCCTCAGGCACGAGCTGATCTTGTGACTTGCCTTGGCCCATGGAATGGGGTAGAAGTGATGGTGTGCTTGTCTCAAACCTAGGCCTCAAGAGACATTGCTTACTTTTGCTCTACCTCTCGCTCCTTTGTCACCATGGGAACAAGCCTGTGCCAGCTTGATGGGGAATGAGATGTGGGAAACAAAGTCTGGGCAAAGCTCCAGATGTGAGAGAGTGCAGCCCAGCCAAGATCAGCCAAGCCTCCTAAGCCAACCTACTGTTGAGTGTAGATGTGTGAATGATCCCTCTAAGCCCAGTGAAACCACCCAGCTGACCCAGAGGCTTGTGAGCAGAATGTTGATTGCTATACGTCACTGAAGTTTTCTGGTTATTTGTTGTATAGCATGATAGTGATGATAGATAATACATACTATCGTGATTGTATCTAATGGACAGAATATTAACTATATGGTCATGAAGATGGAGAGACTCCAATATAACTTGTCCTCAGCACAGCAAAATATCAAGCTGTCACCTAAGAAAAGTGTCTATTCACTGAAACATGTAGAGAACCATGCTCCGGGAGTATATAGAAGAAGATGGTCAAGACAGTATCCAACTTCATTCCAACGGCAGCCTTGAACTGCTGGACCACTTAGGAATAGAGTGATACCACCAACCTCTGCTGAGTACAATTTAAAGTTGCATTTTGATGACAAGTTACATGTCATATTATTCATACATTGGTTGCACTAGTTGAGTTGGGTTTCCATCCCTTGCAACCAAAAGAGTTCAGGTTCCAGGGAGGGGGGAATTTGAAGAATTACAATTCCTCCCCTCCCGTCTGATGCTCATGGTCCTGAGGACTGTGGCTCAGAAAGCAAGCTGGAACCACTTAAGCACATTCAAAGAGCAGTCTGGTTGTTCCCTGTGTCAGCTTCCTCATCTTACCAAGAGGGCCTCCTCCCAGAGATGCCCGGGTATAGACCAAAGAAGATGATGTTTCTCTGTAACAAATCACCTTTGCCAAACCCCATCCCTGCCCCAAGGCTACCAGCATGGTGTCTCTTCAGACTGATGACTGGAATTTCGTGGAGCCGCCTCTGAACACCAGCTGAACAATGTTCCATACTCCTGGCCTTTCTCTTAGTCCTTTACAGACTTCTGTTTCAGTTATACAGGTTGTGTACCAAACTTAATGATATAATACAATCACCACTTTTTTTCTTCAGTGGGTATGTTCCACAGGTCAGGAATTTAGAGATGGCGTGGTGGGTTGGCTCCCGGATACCTGGGTCTTCAACTAGGAGGACTTGAATGGCAGGGGCTGGAACCATCTGGAAGCTTCTTCTTTCACATATGGCTAGTGCCTGGGCTGGGGACTGTTGACAGCAACATGCAGCCTGTCCACAGTACAGTGGCTTCATGGCAGTCAGTTCTTTTGTGTGGTAGGTCAGTGCTCCAAGAATGAGAAGCTGCATGGCCTTTCGTGGCTTATCCTCAGGACTCATCTGTACCTTCCCATCTCTCATGCTCTGTTGGTTGGGACAGTCACAAGTCTGCTCAGATTCAAGGGGAGGGTGGGTAGGTTTCATTTCTTGATGGGACAATTGTCAAAGAATTTATAGCCATGTTGGAAAACTGCCATCCCTTATATTGATCTATCCACTGTGTCAGTGACTAAGAGCCTTTATTTTGTGTAAGAATCTTTTGGTTACAAGGAAGAAAGATAATTCAAGCTAGCTTAGGAAAAAAAAAAAAGACATGGGTAATTTACTATAAGGATGCAATGGTATCTCACGAAACACCCAAGGATGTCACTATATTACTGTTGTGTGCTCAGGGCCAGTAGGTGCTAAGGCGTTAATCAGGCAAACTCATCCCTGTTGATGTATCTCCATTCCTGGGCAGTGATGCCCTAGTCCAGAAGGAAGGAACTGGGGTCCCCGGGGAATGTCACTAATGGGAGGGAAGGAGCCCTGTGGCAGGCCTGTCACACGCAACAGAGAAGAGTCTAAAGTAAGGGAGTGGTCGTGTCTCCCCAGATGGGAGTTGGAACACTGAGCATCTAGGGAGGACCCCTTCTATCCCTAAACACAGGGTTATTTATTCTAAAAGGTCATCTTCGATCTCTCTCCCATCTCTAACCCTCAGGCTGACTCGCTGTCTCCAGCCTGGCAGATCCAGCCATTCATGGATTCCACAAATGTTTATCGAGTCTCTTCGATGTGCCTAGCACTGGGACAGTGAACAAGACATTCAGGAGCCTGAGAAAATGCAGAAATGTTCTGACCTAGGACAGAGGAGTTTTGATTCTGCCAGTCACTCTTGAAATAACTCTGGACATGTACTCTGTCTTCCATGGGCCTCAGTTTCCCTATCAGTCAAATTGGGGCCATGACCTTGAAGACCACTGACGTCCTTTCAGAACCCCCAGAAGAAAGATGATTCTGGCACAGCAGGCACTCCTAAAATTTCAGTCCTCAACCTCAAGTTTATTTTCTGTCTTTTGCCTTTACTGCTGGCTGGCTTACTCCTGCTGTAATTTATTTAACTGAGCCATGCTGAGCAGTTTGGAACTGAGTTTGCATGAATCACTGTCCATAAAATCAAGTTAAGTGGATTTCATTCCACACAGCGCACCTGTGTATATACTCAGGGAGAAGAAGCTGGATTTTCTTGGCTCTTCCAGACCACTGTTCGAATTGCTTCTTTACAGATATAGCGTTCGCCCTGTATTTATAGTCCATTGTTATAACAGCCTCCTTCAGAGACCTGGAAGCAAAGTGTTGGATGCAATTTTTCCTTCAGATCATTTTATATAGCTGTCCTGTTTTTCTAGCTAGCTAGAAAAGCTGACATTGATTTCTCCTATTTTATCAGAGTTGGCAAATAACAGATTCAACTTCTTTGGGTCATTCAACAAATATTTATTGAGTGTTACATGAAGTTACATTGAGCTAGATATGGGGGTGAAGGTTCAGGGGGAGGGTCATGCTGCTCAAGGACCCTAAGAACTATGTGAAGTGTTAGGTAACATCAATGTGGGGGGGATGTTGCCAGGCAGAAAAAGGGAAATTTGATGTCTTGGTTGGAAGAAGAAACCTACAAAGGTGAGTGACCTGGGAAGGATCATGGAGTTTGGGGAGGATATTGAGCTTATGAGAGGGATTCCTGTTTGGACCCCTCCTTATAGTCACCCCCTCCCCCATCCCCATTTGACATAACCAGCACGGAACAGCATTTCCGTTCGCCATATTGGAAAAGGATGTGATGGGGGCGTGGGGCGTGGGGTGGAGAAGAGGTTTGAGCAGAGATGAGCATTTGTGGGAAGAAATGCCCAAAGGGTCTGCTCTGGTGCTTGTGAAAATACTTTTTTGGAGCCAGTCTGAGGGATTATAAAGGGATTTATTTCATTTTGTAACACAGCCAAAAGCACAGGCAGACTGTGACTAAAATGGCGGTGTGAGGGACTGGCTATTTGGATCTTTGTTCTTATTTTCTATCTTGATAGAAAATGTACAATTTTTACCCTGCCATCGAATAAACATTGCACAATTTTCCTGGCCAATTTCAAAAATGCTAGTCCATCTACCCTCTGGGACTCAGAGACATATTGAGATGCTGGGGACAGGCATGCTGGGACCTCCCTTGTGCCCGACACTATGCTTGTGGCCACACCATCCTTTTGAGCGAATGGAATTGCTTAAAAAGACTAGAAGCTTTTGCTGCACCTCTATCTGTATCCAGGCCACAAGCAAAATTTGCTTTGCTTAATGGGTTCTGTTTGTTTTGCTGTATTGGGATAAGACGTGCCCACGTTTTCCCAGCAGTTACTCGGGGAGCTTGAATGCCCAGATGGTGCTTGAGGCTGGGTGATCTCTGCCAAGAGACCCTGGACAGCGCCACTTCAGCCCTGGAGGAGTAACGCAATGGTCCATTGAGCTATCCGAGCAAAACATAATGCTATATACACAATTTAAAATTTTCTAGTAGCCACATAATAATGTAAAAAAAAGCAGATGAGATTAATTTTAATAATATATATGTTATCCAATATATCTAAAATATGATCATTTTGTCATAGACTTAATATGAAAATGATTAATGAGATATTTACATTTTTTTTTTTTTTTTTTTTTTTTTTTACCACTTGAAACACCTCTTTATTTTCACCATTTTCATGGGGAAGGTGCACCGTTCCTGGATGTACTGCAATACCAGGTCGATGCGTAGAGTGGACGGAGCAAGCTCCTATTCCATCTCCCTGCTCCAAAAATCCATTTAATATATTGTCCTCGGATAGAGGACGTATCAGATATTAAACTGATAAGAACAGATACTACACTTGATCTTAGCCAAAAGGCCGAGAAGCGATGAAGACTTCCAAGTCTGGTATGTATTTTATACTACAGCACATCTCAATTCACACCATCCACATTTCAAGTGTTCAATAGCTACATGTAGCTAGTGACTACCATTTTGGACAGCATAGGTCTAGAATTTTTTTTTTTTTAAAGATTTTATTTATTTATTTGACAGAGAGAAATCACAAGTAGACGGAGAGGCAGGCAGAGAGAGAGAGAGGGAAGCAGGCTCCCTGCTGAGCAGAGAGCCCGATGCGGGACTCGATCCCAGGACACTGAGATCATGACCTGAGCCGAAGGCAGTGGCCCAACCCACTGAGCCACCCAGGCGCCCTAGGTCTAGAATTCTTTTCTGGTCCTTCTGAAGACCCCTTGAAGCCCTGGAGGATCTTTTCTTTCAACCTTTGTAAGCCATGAAGAGCCCAATCCTTTGGCTTTGAGTAGGGATAGGTCCCTACTTAATCCTCCAACTGCATAATTATTTCCATTACTCCCAGAGATAGTCTAGCAAATTCAAGGACCTTCCATTCTAGTACCTATCACCCCCCACTCCTGTTTATGCTATACTCATACTTTGTGTTTCATGCTCTGGCCTTTTCTGTACTTAATCCCTCTGAAACTTACCTTTCCTTGGTGCTTTTTTCCCTCAAAGCCCCCCTTAGGACTCAGGGGATAATGGTAAAAGGGCTATCAGCATTCTTCTTGGGTCCTAGCACGCACCAAGCCACCTCAAAATTACAGATAACACATGGCCATGGGGCAGGACAGCAAGAGCATTGGAACTGGAAAGCGTTTAGAGAGCTCCTACTCTGGTGTTTTAACTGAGGTACAGTTTGCAAAACATAAAATCAACCATTTCCACTGTATGATTCAGAGACATTTAGTACATTCACAACGTTACATAACCATCACTTTCGTCTAGTACTAAGACATTTTCATCACTCCAGAGGAAGTCCTAGCCCCATTGAGCTGTCAGTCCCCAGCCCCCTCCCCCTTCCTCTAGATCCTGGCAACCACTACTTTCTGCTTTCTGTTTTATGAATTTGCGTGTTCTGGATATTCCATGTGAATGATCATGCAAGATGTATCAGCCTCAGGCTTCTTTGACTTAGCATCACGCTTTTGAGGTTCATTCATGCTCTTGCCTGTGTCATGACTTCTTTTTATTGATGAATACTATTCTGCTGCATGTGTGTACCACATTCAGCACATCCTTGCTAACCCTTGTTATTTTCCAACATTTGTTTTGTCTTGTTTTTTTTTTTTTTTTTAAATACAGCCCCCTTGTGGGTATGAAGTGATATCTCATTGTGCTTTGTTAAAAAAAAAAGTCTTTAAATTAATAAACTTAAATGTTTTAATTTAAGTTTTAATTTTTCAAAGGCATTTTCGGTTCACAGCAAAATTGACGGGGAGGTCCAGAGTGTCACTCTCTACCTCCTATCCCCACACACGTACAACCTTCCCTGCTCTGATGTCCTCCACCGCACTGGTGCATTCTAACAGTTGACAACCCTACCCCAATGTGCCATTATCCCTCACAGCCCAGAGTTCCCATTAACGCTCACTCTTCATGTTGTATATTCTCTGGGTTTTGACGAAGGTACAATGATATGTGTTCCACCATTGTAGTACCATACTGAGGAGCTTCATTGCCCTAAAAATCCTCCGTGCTCCGTCTTGTTGTGGTTTCGATTTGTGTTTTCCGAGTGACTCATGAAATTCAACCTCAGTCTGGTGGTGGTTCTGCAGCGCCTTGAGAAGCCCCCCAAGGGATCACCATGGTAAGGAAGAGATGAAGACCCAATAGGTAGCAACAGTACTCAGGGCTCCCACTCCCCGCTCTGCCACAATCACTCTGCTCATGTCTATTGGGTATGCTTGACTTACTCAATATGCCATTTGAGGAGGGGGTTTTGAGGCTCCCATAAATTTTGCAGTCATTTACCTGGTCTTACAAGATACTTAGCTAGTGTCTTGATTGGTAACTTCCAAAACCAGTAGCAGAGCCCTATTTTTCTGACTCCTGGTCGCATTCTCTTTCGGTGTTCTCGCCCTATCATTAATAACCACAACAACAGTCACAACCACATAATAAATGTTTACCATGTGGCAGGCGCTATGGTGACACTGTTGCATAACTCGCTCAGAAAAACTCCAGAAGGTTCATCCCATTGTGAGGCACATAGGACACTTAGAATGGATGTCTTCACCATGGCCTGCCCGACTCCTCTGTAACCTCTTACCTGCCCCTTTTCCACTCTAGAACTCTGCTCCAGCCACACCATGTTCTTGCTGTTCTGGGAGAAGACCGCCATATGCCAGTCTCAAGGCTTCTCATCATTCTACTCTCCTGAGCTAAATGATAAGCTCTTACAGCAGCTTAAATAAAAGAGCAATGACTTTATCAACCAAAGGAAGTCTGGAAGTAAGCAGACCTCCGACATGGGGGTCATCAAAGATCCAGGCTGCTTTTTTCCTGCTCTGTCATCTTAGAGTGTATCTTCCATTTGAATGGTTCAAGATGGCGCTGGACCACTAAAAGTCTACCTGTGTTCCAGGCAGTAAGAAGGAGAAAGGCGAGGAGGACAAAAATGGAATACTTCCCAGCTGAGTCAATTTCCTCCCAGCAGACTTCCCAGAGACCTGATGAAATGCCTACTTAGATCTCACTTGGCCTCAGTTAATGTCAAGAGAAGATGGGAGATGAAATTTTTCTAGCTTATCTATTGTCACACCAAATAAATCGGGGTTCTATCCTAAAGAAGGAGGGGAGTATGGATACTTGGAGACCCCTAGAGTCTACCACAGATATCCACTGGAAGAACTTTTTAATAATAAAACTTTGGAAATAATATAAATCTGAAAACATGATTGACTCAGCCAATTAACAGATTCATCAATATCATGCGTGCTTAAATATTACATTTTAGAAGAATTTTTAATGGCATGATAAAATGTTTATGATGCTGAGTAAAAAAGAGATGACTGCTTTTATAAGAAAACAATTAAGATATTCTATAAAAATCATAAAAGAGAGGGACAGCTGGGTGGCTCAGTCAGGTGTCCAACTCTTGATTTTGGCTCAGGTCATGACCTCAGAGCTGTGAGATCGAGCCCCTGTGTTGGGCTCTGCACTGGGTGTGGAGTCTGCTTAAGATTCTCTCTTTCTCCTTCTCCACCCTGAGCTCTCCCTCTCTTTCTTAAAAAAAAGGGGGAACCATAAAAGAGGAACAGCTACTTGATATTATAAAAGAATTATGGCACTCTGGTTGTCTTTAAAAAAAGAGTCCTTATCCTTTGGTGATGTATTTATGGATGAAATGTTATGTTATGATGTCTAGAATTTGCTGTACAGTGGAGGAGAAACAATGTTGGGGTGGGGGTATGTAGATAAAACAAGAATGGCCATACGTAGGTAATTGCTGAAGCTGTGAATAGAAAATGGAGGTTTGTGATCCTATTTTCTTTTCATTTTATGCATGTTTGAAACTTTCCATTATAAATTTTTTTTAAAGGATGAAGTACAAGTCATTTAACCTCTGTCTCATTTCTCGAATGGACTAATAATAATAATTAGTTCATAGGGTGGAGTGGAGATTAAATGATATGATAGATTTTGTAAAAACACTTTGAGATGAATAAAGGCAGTCGGAAATGCCAGTTCCTCCCAGCAGGTTGGAGCTAGCATAAAGCCAAGTTAAAAACAAAAGCCAGGTTCTCTGACTCTGCTTCTTAGAGTCTTTCACTCTCAACTTCACCTTCCCTGCTAACTCCCACCCCTAGCCCCACCCCTACCCCCACCCTTGCCAGGGGTGGCAAGGAGGTTCTGGGACAGCTAGGTGCAATTCATAGCCAATGGCAAGGCAGGTTCCATGCTCGGATCTCCCAGGCCTTAAATGCCAGCTCTAGAAGTACCTATGTTCTTGGTCTATGCATGAGGCCCATAGACCACTATGCACAGATGTCACCCATTCGACTGCCACAGGCTGGGTCACATAGCACTCCACCAGCTGGCTGTGTGGCCTTGTGCAAATGACTTGCCCTCCCAGGGCCTCACTCTCCCTCTGTCCAAGGAAGGGACTAAACACGTGGTTTCCAAGGGTACTGTGCCCTCGATGTTTTCAGAAGATAAATGTTAAGGGACCCTTGGGTAGCTAGTTGTTAAGTGTCTGCCTTGGGCTCAGGTCATGATCCCAGAGGGATCGAGCCCAGCATCGGGCTCCCTGCTCTGCAGGAAGCCTGCTTCTCCTTCTCCCACTCTCCCTGCTTGTGTTCCCTTTCTTGCTGTATGTCTCTCTGTCGAATAAATAAATAAAATTAAAAAAAAAAGAAATATGAATACTTGAATAAAAGGTAAATGTTAATGTAATAACAACAGCCAGCATTTGTTGAGTGCCTACTATGAACAAGGTATAATGCTAAGCACCTTATAAGCTTTAATTCATGTAATTCTTACAACCTTTTGAAGGCAGGATCTATTATCATCTCCTTACTGCAAAAGAACAGGTAGGCTCAGAGAGGGTAAATCCACGGTCACAGAGCCGGTAGGTAGCAGAGCTGGGTTTTGAACTCAGGCAGAATGGCCCCAGAGTTTAGTCCACAGGAGAAAGGAGCCGCCTGAGCGTCACCGAGTGCAGCTCTGTTAAGAAGGCAGCATTGGTCCTACAGCTGCCACATTAAATTCTGGAGTCCCTGACAAAGCCATGGGTCTGTGAAACTCAGGAAAGAAGACCCCAGTGCTTCTCCCAAGGAATGAGGAGCGGTTCTGGGCACCCATTGTGGAGATGAGAACAGGCTGTCAATGTCCCACTTAGGGTAAGGGGGCGCTGGAATGATGGTCAGTTGGCATGGATCCGTTTGGTCTTCGGGGTGTTTCCTGCTGCGACGGTTTGGATTAGCCCATTTCCACAGTGTGCTGGTTGTCAAATACTTGGTATCAGCCTATAAGAGAGAACTGTCCTGTTTGTAAGCATTTAGAAGTTGGACGATCTTCTCAGAGGAGTCTGGGGCCATTCTCAGAAAATGAGGGGCAGCTCTCTGGCTTGGGTAGATAACCAGGACACACACTGGATGGCCCTTCCAAGTCCTGCCCAGGCCCCAAATTCTCATCAACATGACTAGACTGGCCACCCTTGTTTGGAGAAAACGAGAAGTCAAAACCACTAAGATAAGAAAACACAAAGTTCTATGGTGGAAACATGTCTTTGCCAGCCCAGCTTTCCCAGTTCCCTTCTTCAGATTCCCTACCTTGGCACTGGTTTGAAGAACTAGCTCTCCTCTCCACTTCCTTTCCTAGTGGGACTGTCCATCATGGCACCTCATCCCCCCAAACCAAGGGAGGTCCCTGTGGCCCAGTCCAGCTTCTTGGATGCTCTCTCAGAATATAAATCCTGGAGCAAAACGCAGGCGCATCCCCAAATAACACCTTCAAGAGAGCAGGCTCCGGTTTCTAATATTTCTGAGACCCAGCAATTTAGCCTTTTTTGTCAATTACACCTCCTCGCCTGACAGTACTTTATTTCCTGAAGTTATCCAGAGTCTGCTTCTCTGGCCTGTACGAAAAACGACAACAATAACAAAACAAAAACAAAACTCTTTCTCACATTGGGTTCATTATCAGATGTCAGTGCGCTTTTTCTCAGAAGCTTTTAATCCTAAATGATAGACCCTTCCTTCCTGGTCCAAACACCCCCAACCCTAAGTCCTTTCTCTTCTATTTTCTTCCAAAGCATCCTGGGCCAGAGTGGAAAAGAGCTCTTGTCAATGTGCTAAGCTTTACCTTGAGGGATGAGTGAGGACACCCTTTAAATTACCTATAAAACCCTTTGATTCACTCAGCAGAGGTTGCCATGGGCAATTTGCTAAGCTTATTGATTATTTTCTGTTTAAATTAAAGTTTGATGTCCTGGAACAGGCTGGGCAGTGCATGGAGTTAATGGAAAAGGTTGAGATCCAGGGGAGAGACACTCACTGGGGAAATGGAGGGTATTCAAGGGGAAAACAGGGAGTCTATGAAGAGGAGATTGTCTGCGCCAAGTTGTAGTAAATATGATGGCGATAAAAAAGAGAATGGAATTCTTTTATGGAGACCGAGCTTGCTGGACATTTAAAGCCTCAGGAAGACAGTGGAAAAAAATGTATCCATTCCATGGATATTTGTTGCGTGCCTGTTATGCACCAGGCATCGTGCTGGGCACGGGGGTGGGGGTGGGGATAGCATAGAAAGGACAACACTTGCCTCTATGCTTTACATCGGTGGTTCTCAAAGTATGTTCCCTGACACAGCAACATCCCCATTTGCTTGCAAGGGTGTTAGCCATGCAGATTCTCAAGTCCCACCCTATACCTACTGAGTCAGAAATACCAGAAGTGGAATCCCGCCCCTTCTAGATGGATCTGATGCACGCCCCAGTCTGAAAACTGCTGCTCTAGGAGTGAGCCTTGGGTCTGGTTCTGCCAGCCAGGAGCTCAGTTTGCGTTGGGTGTTATTATGGCCAACCTCCGCTGAGTGCTTATCATTGCCTGATACTGTGTGAAGCATGACATGTGGGTTGCGTCATTTCAGCCTCCCAACAACCCGGTTAGTGACAGATGACACAGAGGCACACTGAAAGTAAGGGCAGGTAGGCAGAATTCAGATGTCAGAGCCTAACCGCGCTGCTCTATGGGGTCCCGAAACCAAACTCCCACGAGGACTGTGATGCATTCTGCCCTGGGCAAAGCCAATCTGCGGACAGAGACGGAACCATGGCTTCCCCCAGATGAGGGATATTGTGCAGCTGGGTTTCAGATGCTTGAGGGAGGAAAAGAAGGGTGGGATGGGCTAGGAAGGGGCAGAGGGCTGGCTGGACTTCAAGGAGAGGCCAGGCCCACAGACCCACAGGCACAGTTGCTCCTCATCTTAAGGGAGGCTAATGTAATGATCAGGGAGGGGGAGATCTTGTCAGTTCAATCAGAAAGGGATTTTGTGTCATGATGCCTAAATTCAAGCCCTTTCATTCTTCTACTTATCGTCTGTATTTGTTTCCTATTGCTGCTGTAACAAAATCTGTATTGGTTTCTTATTTCTGCTGTAACAAATTACCACAGACTTAGTGACTTAAAACACCACGAATATATTCTCTGACAGTTCTAGAGACGTCTACAGTCAAAGTGTTGGCAAGGTCATATTGCTTCTGGTGACTTAACGGCAGGGTCCATTTTCTTCCCTTTTCCAGCTTCTGGATGCTGCTTGCAGTCCTTGGCGTACAGCCCCTTCCTCTGTCTTCAAAGTCAGCAACCCAACATCTTCTCAGCCATCTGACCTCTGCGATTCTCACATCTTCCTCTGATTCTTAGCCTCCTGTCTCCCTCTTATAAGAAACTTTGTGATTATATTGGGTCCAACTAGATAATCCAGAATAACTTCCTCATCTCTATATCTTAACTTAATCCATCAGCAAAGTCATTTTGCCCTGTAAGGAAACATATTCACAGGATATACATATCCTGGGAGTGGGGGCTGGGATTTTTCTGTCTACCATACTTCATGACATTAGGAAAGTCACTTTTCTTTCTGGATTGTCTAGTTCTCCCCAAAAATGAGGATTATAATAATTTGTGGTCCTAATCTTTCAGAGCTGTGAGTGATTGAAATGACAGACATGTTCATTGCAATCACATTTGTAAATATTACTATTGCCTCAGTTTCTTCATCTGACAAATGGGGATGAGTGATGTTTCTTGTTCATTCAGTTAAGAGTATGTACTGCTTACTTAACCTGAGCTGTGTTGTGTTCACATTGCTTTGGAAAGGACTTGTCACAGCATCTACAACAAAAAGATGCTCAGGAAAATGTAGTTGCAATAATAGTGTGAGTTAGTTAGGTTTTAGAGCCTTAAATATGTGTCAGCGACAGAGAGAGATGAGGTCAATTCCCTTGAGGAACCAACCATCTGATGACTCATATCATGGCGCAATGTTTGGAAGAGAAGCAATCAGCTCAGGTCCCAAGATGCTCCGGTGATCGGGAACTTAGGAGTATGTCCACCGAGCTAGCTGATGGCTGGAATGATCCTCTGTTCCTGCCCTGTGGGAAGGGACAGCGTTGAGGCTGCCTGTGCCCACTGGCGGCCATTACAGCCGCTCCTCTGGACCTGCATTTGTTGGTGATCAGGGGAACAAAAAGCAGCAGCCGGGTCCACCAGAAGAGAGACATTAAAGTTGATTAAGTGAGTGGGCCAATTAGCGTCTGGCTTCATGCAGTGTGGAGTTAATTAGCCTCTACAAAACAACAACAGCTGCTTTAATGGTTGGGCAAGAGGCCCAGCAGAGAGGAGCCCTGGGAAGAGAAGTGATAGGGCTAGTGCTTAATACCTTGGCCGCAGTGGGTCCTGCCCCACTAAAAATGTAGAACAAAGCCCTGGGCAAACTTCTCTGCATGCTTCCAGACAGGGCACAGGGTGGAGAACCAGACCCTTCTAGTGTCCTCCCCCTAGGGAGAGGCCAACCTCAGACCTCAGCTCCTTTTTTTTTTTTTTTTTTAATTGGATTTAAAGAGAACCATGTAGTTGTTTTTTTTTTTAATTTATTTATTTGACAGATCACAAGTGGGCAGAGAGGCAGGCAGAGACAGAGAGAGGGGGAAGCAGGCTCCCCGCTGAGTAGAGAGCCTGACGCAGGGCCTGATCCTAGAACGCTGGGATCATGATCTGAGCTGAAGGCAGAGGCTTTAACCCACTGAGCCACCCAGGTGCCCCCCTGAATTCCTTTTTAATATACAACTTAGTTTGCAGTCTTACTAAAATCATGACCCTACACATTTCATCTTGATCCTGAACTTCATAATGCACATAGTTTGCTCACGTTGATATTTTTTCCTTATCACTAAAGTTAATATATATTATGGGGGTAACATTTGGAAAGTATATAAAAATGCTGAGGAAGGGGCACCTGGGTGGCTCAGTCAGTTAACTGGCAGACTCTTTTTTTTTTTTAAAGATTATTTATTTACTTATTTATCTGAAAGACAGAGATCACAGGTAGGCAGAGAGGCAGACAGAGAGAAGAGGAAGCAGGCTCCCTGCTGAGCAGAGAGCCCGATGCAGGACTCGATCCCAGGACTCTGGGATCATGACCTGAGCCGAAGGCAGAGGCTTAACCCACTGAGCCACGCAGGCACCCCTACTGACAGACTATTGATTTCGGCTCAGGTCATAACCTCAGGGTCATGAGATCCAGTCCCATGTCAGGCTCTGCACTCAGCAAGGACTCTGCCTGAGACTCTCTCTCCCTCTGCCCCTCCCTCCACTCACGTTCCCTCTCTCTCTCAAATAAATAAATCTTTTAAAAATATATAAATAAAAATACAAAGGAAAAAACAGTCCCTCCACCTTGAAATAAATTCATTCATTAACTATTTCTTTTGTGCTTGCTAAATGCTGTTCAAGTTGTTCAGACTAATTATGCATCCATTTTGTTCTTTCTCTATGCAAATATATATGCTGTTTTACACATCAGACTTACCTTGTATAATCTTGATAACCTACTGTTTTTAACAATACACCATGAATATTTTCCTTATCTCACTAAAATATTTTTTTAAACTACTCAGTCTCTATGGTTCCACTAACTAAACTATATTTTGGTTGTCCATTTATTTATGCCTTTTGCTTCATCTTCCAACAAAGTTCTTGAGGGCAGAGACTATATATACATATATATATGTATATATACATATATATATATATATTTTTTTTTTAAACCACTATATCTCAATGCTTAGAACAGAGGCAAGTATGTGGTTGGCACACATTTAAAATGTGGTGAATGAGTAAGCAAATGAGTGAACAAATTGAACCAATCCCTTCTTAGGGCCACTGAGGTTGCTTCTACTTCTTCACCATCATAAAAAATGCTGTTGAGGGCACATATTGTATGGAGCATTGGGTGTGGTGTATAAACAATGAATTCTTGAACACTGAAAAAAAAATTAAATAAAAATTTTTAAAAATGCTGTTATATCAGTTAAGATTACTTTCAAATACAAATGACATAAAATCTCCCAAAGTAATGGCTTAAGCAAGATTTAAAAGTTTCTCTTTTGCAAGAGTCCAGGAAGGTACAGTGCTTTGCTTCCCATTGGCCTGGACTCCATTTCCAAAGTGACCTCACTGTTCGAAATGGCTGCTAAGTCTCTAGCTATACTCCAGTCAAAAACAAGGAAAGGAAGGGAAAAGAAGGATGCATACCCCTTTTTAAGGACCCTTCATGGAAATTCCATATACTCCTTCTGCTTCCTTCCTAATTAGTCATAATTTCCTCATGTGACTTTATGTAGTTGCAAGGGAGTCTGGGAAATGTAGTCTTAATTTTGCCCCTAATATTCAGGGATACTGTTAATGAGGAAGGAAGGGGAGAAAATTAGGGACCACTAGCTGGATGGCTCTTGAACTTATGGATTGAATCCAGTCTCTCAAGCTAGCCCTTCACTAAGGTGACCCTTAGTGTTTTCTATCTGGGGGTTGGGTCAAGTCAATGTGGCTTCTTGGATTCAAGTCAATGTGGCCTGGGACCAGTGCACTGGAAGGTTTCAGAGACTTCACTTCCGTGCTATAAACTTCATCTTGCCAGTTGACATAGTCATCGCCAAAGATTGACTCAATAAAGATGCCCCATTTCCCGGAGGATGTTTTTCCAATTAGTGCACAGAGGAAGTTCCAGCTGTGAGGACAGGAGTCCGGGTTCCTGAAATGCAATGATTATTAGTAACAATCAATCAAACAGCCTCATAGGACAACAGAGAGAAAGCCAGCTTTCAGGGATGCTATGTGGGACAAGGATGACGGGCTGCCTGTAACAAGAGGCGATGTGCCTCAACCACAACGTGGCCAAGCCCCTGAGACAGTGAGGGACTTTGTAACAAGGTTTTACTGCCTGCAGTAAAAATCCTGCCAAAACGCATTCAGGAACGTGTGGGGAGACGTGTATTCATTATTATGCCCCTAGCAGCTATCACAGGAAACCATCTGGGCTCCGTTGGCCTATAAATTTGCAGCTTGCAGTTGGGTGGGCTACAGGGAATCGGCCAAGCGGGAAGTCAAGGTGTGAAGTGGATCTGGCAAGTTCCACACACAGAGCTAGCTCAGAAATTCACCACTCCTGACACTTAACCTTTCTTTTTATTTATTTATTTTTTATCATGAAATGCATCACACCTACAGAAAAGTACACAAAACATAAATGCACACTTTAACAAATTATAAAGTGAGTTCCTACTCAGCAATTACCCAGGTCAAGAAATAGGACACTGCCGGCCCCTCAGAAGCCTCTCAAGGGTCTATTCCTAAACATGCTGCCTTCTTCCGTACCCTCCCCAAAGATCATGATCCTGACTTTAATGAATATAACTTCTTTGCCTCATTTGACTGTTTTGTCACTTAGGGATTCACCCCCAGATGGTACAATTTACTTTGCCTGTTTTTGAACTTCGCATTGTTGTACAGAATCATAGAGTCCATATTCTTTTGTGTCCGCATTCTGTGTTCCGTGTTATCATGTTAGACTTTATTCATCTTGCACAAGGCTCTAGTTGTCTACATTCATTCCTGAATAGCTTCTGAACACTTGGGTTCTTCTCAGGTTGAGGTTACTACAGAAAATGCCACTCTGAGCATTCTCGTAAGTAAATCCTTGAGCACACACATATGTGTCTCCTCAGCCGTGATTCTCAAACTTCAGCGTGCATGAAAATGAGCTTGTTAAAATGCAGATTCCTGGTCCTCCTCCCTGAAGATTTGGATTCAGCAAGTCTAGGGGGGTGCCCATGCATTTTCATTTTCAACAAATTTTGGGGCATCAATGAGGCTGCCGATTCCTGGACCGCCCCTTGAGTAGCACTGGAGAGCTGGAGTTGGCCAGCTGTAGCCTACAAACAAACTTGGCCCACCACCTTCTTTCGTATGGGCTGTGAGCTAAGAATGAGTTGACATTTTTAAATGGTTGGAAAAAATTCAAAGAAGAATAATATTTCATGACACATGAAAGTCATGTGAAATTCTGCTTTCAGCGTCCATCAGTAAAGTTTTATTGGCACACAGCCTTGCCAATTTCTTTGTGTACTGTATGTGGTTGCTTCTATGCTTAGTAGAGTTGAACGGATTCAGTAGAAACCGATTTACTTGTTGGTCTTTTACAGTATAATGTTAAGTGTATTTTCAAGTGTTTATTGGCTATTTGGTTTTCTGGTCTAGGAAATGCTTGTTCAATATTTTACCCTTTTGGGTTACCTGTCCTTTTCTCTACAGATTCTGGATACAATTCTTTTGTCGTTGATATGTGTTGCAAATACCTTCTCTCATTCTGGGGCTTGCCTTTTCATCTTATGATTGTGTATATGTGGGGTTTTTTTTAAGATATTATTTATTTATTTGACAGAGATCACAAGTAGGCAGAGAGAGTGGGGAAGCAGGCTTCCTGCTGAGCAGAGTGCCTGATGCAGGGCTTGATCCCAGGACCCTTAGATCATGACCTGAGCCGAAGGCAGAGGCTTAACCCACTGAGCCACCCAGGCACCCCATGATTGTGTTTTTAAATGAACAGAAGTTTTCATTTCAAGGTAGTTCTAACTTACCAAATATTTTTGTACGTTGTTTAAGAAACATTTCCCCACCTTGAAATCATGAAAATGGTGTCCTTTATTTTTTCAAAGTTTTATTATTTTACTATTCACATTTAGGTTTTAGTTTACTTGAAATTGACTTTTTGTGCAGAGTGTGGGGTAGGGATCTAATTTCATTTTTATGAATACTTAATTTTCCCAACACCATTTAGTGAAGGGCACTTTCCGCACTGTTGCGTGAGGAAACTTTTGTCATAGAGCAAATATTTATGTGTAAGTGTGGGTCTGTTTATGGGCTCTTGGTCTTATTTTTCTGGTCTATTTGTCCGTCCTTGTACTAATACCACATACACTTAATTACTGTGGCTTTATAAGTGTTCTCTTCTTTGGCAATGTTTCAGCTATTTTTATCTCTAGAAGTTATTTTCCCCTTAATTTGTTCACAAAAAACATGAAGCTGACGGACAGCGAGAAGTCAGAGACTGGTAGCAGGGTGGATTAGTACAACCTCTTCGGAAAGCAGTTTGGTAATACTCTGCTTATAGACCCTTTCTCTACCTATACCTCCCCCCAAAGGGCACATACTTTAACCCCTAATTCCATTTCTGTAAATCTAGCCTAAAGAACTATCCAAAACCAAAATTCAAAACAGGGGGAAAGTTTTTGAGTCAACAAACAGACTCAGTGTCAGAGCTACATGTTGGAGGTACAATGAAGAAGAAACCTACCTTCCAGAAACTTCGAGTCTTTTTTTTTTTTTTTTGGCCCACAGCTATTATAGCTGGAAAATAGGATAAAGGATTCAAGTCTCCTTCAGGGAGACAGCCATATAAATAGAGCATTTTTTTTTAAAAGATTTTATTTGTTTATTTGACAGAGAGAAATCACAAGTAGATGGAGAGGCAGGCAGAGAGAGAGAGGAGGAAGCAGGCTCCCTGCTGAGCAGAGAGCCCGATGCGGGACTTGATCCCAGGACCCTGAGATCATGACCTGAGCCGAAAGCAGCGGCTAACCCACTGAGCCACCCAGGAGCCCTAAATAGAGCATTTTGATCCAGTGTGGTAAATGTTCAGAGAGAGGTATGTACAAACACTAAATGCACAGAAATGTTCATGCCAGCATTATTTATAATAGTGGGAAATTGAAAACAACTTAAATATCAGCCAGTGGAGGGACAAAGAAGTAAATTGTGGCATATCTGTATGATGGACTATTTTAGAGTTATCAAAATAAAGACTGTGAATGGAATAAATGATTGGAGTATAACAGTAAGCGATAAAGAACAAGACACCGCAAAGAAGAACCCTCCTGTCTGTGGAGAAAACAGTAAATGCATTGAAAAAAAAAAATACTGGAAGGACTATACCATCATGATAATAGTAGTTATGAATACGGGTGATTTTTTTCTTCTATTTCCCAAGCCTTTGGTAATGTGGTTATAGAAATTTAGAGGGAAAATGTAACTGAAACAGTCCCTACTCCTCACAGATTCCTTTCAGGACCTGCCCATTTCAATCAATGTGCTAAAAGCTTTACATGTGGGAACTTATTTAGTCCCCAGAGCCCTAAAGGGATAGGTGTTTTTGGGTTATCATCTCCTCATGAAGGGAGGAGAAGGAGACAGAGAAGTGAAGAAACTTCGCCAGGTCACAAGGTGAGACACACAGTTGACACATGGACGTGAATCTGCCACAGTCTGTGGCCCTCGCCACGGCACCAGCCCACTTTCACTTGCTTCAGAACATGGCAACTTAGTTATTTATTTTTTAAAGATTGTATGTATTTATCTGAGAGAGAAAGAGAGAGGGAGAGGGTGAGAGAGAATCGTGAAGCAGACTTGGTGCTGACTGTGGAGCCCAACGTGGAACTCGATCTCATGACCCTGAGATCATGACCTGAACGAAATCAAGAGTCCGACACTCAACCGACTGAGCCACTCAGGTGCCCCCGGAGCCGTGGCATCATTCAGAGGGAACCAGACCACAATGGCGAAAGAGTGGCTCTGCTTAGAAGAGAGAAGGTTATGAGCCTCAGGACCCCTCCAGCCCAGCGATTCTGATTCTCAGCCCCGTGTCACTTTAACTAGCTGGGAGATCTTAGCTAGTGACCCAAACCTGCTGAGCCCCGGCTTATCCTTCTGATAAATGCAATCAGCAGAACTCATCTCTTGGGCTGTTGCATTGATTAATGAGATAATATATATCCCATGTCCTACAAAAGGGAGGCACTTGTTAATTTATTTCCATCCACCCAAGGACACAGGAAACTTTAAAAAAGACAGACCCCAGCCTTTTCCTGTCGCTTGGCCTCTGGTTATTGTCCTGGGTGTAATGGAGTGGAAAACTCTATACATGGCTCCCTCTGACAGTGAATTTCTAATCTCAGAAAACTTAATGGTTTTTGTCAACCTGATTGTCCAGTGAGAGCGGATTAGGGGAATGACTTCCTTGTCACTGGAAAGTTGACTTGCTTCACAGCGTTTTTCCTGGTGCCGGTGGGAGGCGTGATCGATACTACACAGACCTAAATACTTACCTGTGGTCTGGGGACTGAGGACAAAGGTTGGACGTTCCATTTAAGTGCCTTAGCCATTTCCAAGTAGACCTGGGCGTGATGTGCATTAAGTGGTTTAGGCTGGTGACCCAGAGCTCTGCAGTGTGATGGGGCAGACCGGCAATCGAGCGGCTGCTTTCTCCTGACCAGTAAAGCAGAGGCCCCTCTGGCTCCTGCTGGATTTGTCTTCTCAGCTCCAGGTTTCCCATCTGGACAAAGGAGAGGGTCCATTAGTTAGTGTCGGCACATGAGGGAAGGATGGCCTTGCTGGTTTCCATATCAGGACTTTCCAGACACGATGTGCTGATACACAAATGGACGGTGGCGACTCACTGAAATCTGGTTCCAAATCCCTCTCCACCGCCAGCTCTAGGCCAGGAGCACCTCTTGCACGAGGCATGTCCACAGCAGATGGAACTGTGAGACAGACCTCAACATGGGAGCGCCGGCCAGAATTTAGTTACCTAGGGGAACTCCTGCCCTGCCTAGGGGAGATCTCTCAGCCTGGGAGGGCAAAACCAAACCCTATTTTATTTGATGTCACTTTCTTGGGAACATCATCTCTGACCTTTTTTTTTTTTTTAAAGATTTTATTTATTTATTTGAGAGAGAGAGACAGTGAGAGAGAGCACGAGCGAGGAGAAGGTCAGAGAGCGAAGCAGACTCCCCATGGAGCTGGGAGCCTGATGTGGGACTCGATCCCGGGACTCCAGGATCACGCCCTGAGCCGAAGGCAGTCGTCCAACCAACTGCGCCACCCAGGCGTCCCCATCTCTGACCTTTTAAGATGAGTCAGATTCCCTGACTTTCCCTTCCTGATGCTTATGCTAATTAGAAATGAATCCATGTCTAAATCAATTCCAATATAAGCTCCACGAAGTCAAAGACATTCGCCTGCCTGGTTCTCTGCTGATTCACAGCGCTCAGAACATTTTGGGCACAAAGTAGGTGTTCGATAAATTACCTGTTTATGCTCTGTCTCCCGTACTTGTCTAGAACTCCCATGAAAGAACTGGGTCTGTCTTATTCTCCCTTTGTATTCTTAGCACCCAGAACAAAACCTGGCAGGTAGTAGGCCCTCAATAAACAGTGAAAAGTGAAGTACTTAAAACTTTTTACATTGAATTAATGATATTAATTTTATTTAAGTAGTAAAACTGCAAAATAGTTGGTTTAGAAAAAGAGGGTAAAGTAAAAAAACCATCTCCCGTTAATATCACCCCTCCTGTGTAACTCCTTTAATTATTTGCTATTTTTCCTTTTAAAGGTTTCCACTGTGTACTTTACACATAATTATAATCAGGTTATTTTCAGCACATGCATGTACACGCGCACGCGCAGAAACACACACATACATATCAACTGTCCAGGTGGCAGGGAGTTTTATGAATTTAAGAGCAGGAAGGGAGGCCTGGATGGATAATGTCTTTCTCATTGTTATAATTAATTGTTGGTCCTACAATGGGATTGATAGCATCATGGGAACTGCTAGTGAGAAACATTTCTTTCTGAAGTTTCAAGTTTCACCCCTGAGGTCAAGGCAAATCTGGCTATGGAAAAAATTCGCAGGTTAGAAATAACCCACAGGAAAATGCTTTATTTTTATGCTCGCAAATCAGGGAAACTTGCTGTGGCCGCGTCTAAACATAAACCTGTTATGTCCACTGCAGTGGGCTTAGCGGCTCAGGGCTCATTTCTCAGCCTTTTTCATTTGGATCATTATGTGGAAATCAACCCAGTTTCTTTCCTTAAGCCCCTAGTGACACATTGCCAACAAGTGATTCAACTGTAATTATAGAAGTGAGGAAACCACGGCATAAGTTAAAAAACAAATCAAAACCCTGCTCTATTACATTGAAAATACACTTCTAAACATTAAGAGGGGAAAGGTTCTACTCCTTGTAAGGACAGTCTATAATGATGAAATGCCTCTTAACTGACAATGAGGAAAATCCATCAAATTTCTTACTGACAAATAACGTGGACAGGAAGTTGAATGAACAGTTTACTCATCTGTTGGTGGGGGAACGCTTTCAGAGTTGGAAACAGACTCTGTTGCCTAGAGGAAAAGAGATACATCTTAATCTTGATCTTGACCTTTTGTCTTTTCCCCCCTGTTTCTTATCTGAAATAGAAAGCAGGAGTTTTCTATTTCTGAAATATTCTGAAATAGAAAACAGGGGTGGGGAGGGGGAGATTTATCGGAGACGAATAAAACAGCACTCCTTCAGGATGCGGGTTAGTAGAAAAGCAGAGGAACTGGGGGCTAGTCTAGTTCTGTGCCCACCTTAGGGCATAGGTCTTTCTAGAAAAACCCTGGCTGTGCAAACACTTGGAAAAGCGTATGGTCAAATGTAGGTATTTATTTATTTATTTATTTACCTTGAACTCTTAACCCCAACTACTGACTACTGAATGAGCCAGCCAAGCATCCCTCAAATGCTTTTAAAATGAGGTCTAAGTCTCCATAGTGCGGGAGGAAGCCATGATCTTGGAAAGCCCTGCTGAGGAATTTCCACATCCAAACTCCAGCCACCATGGAGGAAACAAGCTGAGAACAAGAACCCAGGACTTTTTGCATATTGGAGGCCCCAGAGATAAAGAGAATGCAGTTTTCTTAAGCATACAAAGGATTGCCAAAGAGGTGCTTGATAATAGCTGAGTTTAATGGGAAAGAACATCTCCATCTGTTTCTACTTCTTAAAAATTTCCTTTCTTATGATGTTAATGTATTATTGAAACTCAGATGGTGAAATAAAACAACTTATGCAAAAATTCCAAGACAATTAGCTTTCTAGGGCAAAATAATAAGTTCTATCTCACTTTCACCAGTTGTTAACTGAAATTGCTGGGTCTGATAAACATTAATGGTCTCTTTCACAGGCTCCATTTCTTTTTATCTTATTGAATTCATTTCTTCATTCAACAAATACTCATGGACTATCTGGCTGAATGTACAAGGAAGAAATAATTAGCTTCCCCAGGGCTGGTCTTCTAGTCTTAACTCTATTGTGCATCGCGAAGATCCACAAGGAGAAACTAAAGAAGGAATTGCAAGATCAAAGTGCCATTTGGAATTCAGAAAAGAACATCAGAGGCGGTAACAGTGATTGTGGACTCTAGGTTTTCCTCTCCTTCCTGGGCACACAGACGGAGGACATTTCAGTTGCCCATGCCTTTAGCTATGGTCACAGAACTGAACTCCAGTCAATGGAATGAGATGTTACATTCGTCACTTTCAAGCCTGACCCATAAAAGCCTCCCACACACGGATGAGCTCTTTTGCTCATCCAGCTGGCTGAAATTGAAAGGAGCTCATGTGTTGAAGATGACGGAATCCCTGTCATCAGCCTGGATCCCTGCGTGACCGCACAGAAGCCTGCCCTGTTCCCCCATCCAGGGCTAGTAGGAGAACACAAAATACATTTCAGTTATGTTGAGTCATTATACACTGGGAAGTGTGCTGTTCCAGCGGTTATCCTAGTTTAACTAATACATATGGCAACTAGGTCTTCAAATTTGGGGCCTGTAAGAAGGAACAGTAGAGAGAGATTGAACAGCGACAGACGCTTTTAGTATTTGTCATAAAAGGTTTCAAAGGGCTTGGGGTTCTCATTCTGATTATCTCAGGGACGTGCTTTCTTGTAGGATCATCTTTATTCTCTTCTTGGCCTTAGTTCTTCCATGCAAAAGAGAGTTTTTATGTATACATATATAGATAAATACAGATATAGATGTAGATATAAATATATAGATACAGATTTTTTTTAAAGATTTTATTTATTTATTTGACAGACTGAGATCACAAGTAGGCAGAGAGGCAGAGAGAGAGAGAGAGGGAAGCAGGCTCCCTGCTGAGCAGAGAGCCCAATGTGGGACTGGATCCCAGGACCCTGAGGTCATGACCCGAGCGGAAGGCAGAGGCTTTAACCCACTGAGCCTCCCAGGCGCCCCAATATAGATTTTTTTTAAGGTGAAGTATAACCATTATGGTCCAAAAGCATAGCAACCTACTGAACTCCTTCAAGGGCAAATGGAGATGTGAAAGCAGAATCTAAGGCATCAGGAGGAACCTGGTTTTCTGTATGTGTTCCGCCAACCCAAGCCTGATAGGGGGTCCACAGTAATGTCAGACACCTGCCCCTTGAGCCTTACCCCAGCCCTGGGCCAATGGGAGTGTGGCCTCCGAATAAACCAGGAATTGACAATCTATATCATTGTGCGAGTGGGCTCTGGAAATAGGTTCTCTTCAGCAGTCTTAGCCTTCGGTTAGGATGCCTTGTTTGAAAGTGATAATAAAGCCAAACCCAACTGATTGAAACTAATAGAGAATTTACTGATAAACCAAGTGCAAACCCCAGGGGCAGGAGGTTAGTGGATTCTAGGACGGCTGCGATGCCATTATGACCTGGTCTCCCTCTGCTTCTCCTCTTTGTTCAGCTCTTTTTCATCCTTCAGACTCCGCTCCACATGGTGACAAGACAGCTACAGCCACCATCAGCTCCCTAAGGTGACCGGTCTGCTCCAAGCCAATCTCATTGGCCAGGGAGGCGGAGTGCAGTGATTGGCCAGTTGGGGTCACATGGCCAACTCTGGAGGCTGGATGTGAGGACTCTATGTGGAGCTTAGAGTATGGTGGAGGGGGCTTCCCAAGGAAATATCAAGGGCTATTACCCAAAATAAGGAGATGGGTGCCAGGAAGGCAAACTACCCTGGGTAATTCAGGTCAAAGTGCTATGCTATACCTTTATGTTTCTATGCTCTCTGTGGTGCTAACACACCTCCCTGACTCTTCTAGAACCTGGGGAAGGGAGACTGGAGCCCTAGCTAGAAACTCCAGCTGCAGGCTACAAATGCTGTCCCACTTGCATACACCCTCACTTAGCGCTGGTTTCTAGGCTTTCCTAACCTGATGTGGGCTCCATACCCACATGAGGTGTTTTGGGGGTCAGCGGGATGGGGACAGCAGCTTTGGGCACTTGAGTAGAATTTCTTTTTTTTTTTTAATTTCTAAAAAATATTTTATGTATTTATTTGAGACAGAGAGAGGAGCTGAGCAGGGAAGCCAAGCAGGGAGCCCAATTCGGGACTCATCCCAGGACCCTGAGATCATGACCTGAGCTGAAGGCAACCGCCAAACTGACTGAGCCACCCAGGTGCCCCTCTTTAGCAGAATTTCTGCCTATGCATTTTGCAGTTGGATTCTCTTACTTCTCCGCTGTCTGATCTCTGTTGTCGCCCATCTCCCATACACAGTCTGCCTGCCCCATCGGGCTGGGCTCCTTGGTTTTCAGCATCTGCCTAAATTCCACTTAGGTTTTGCTCATGCTCCTTTGGACTTAATTGTCAAGTTCCCAAGAGAGAAGTTTCCATCTTGTTGGTCCGGTGGTGTTTCTGGTTCCTACTTTCCCTCTCCTCCCAACCTCAGTCCCACCTGCTCACACAGGCAGCCCTGCTCGGCAGTCATCTGGAGACTCCATCGGACCCTGCAGGCTCATCGGATGTGAGGGTTGGAGAATAGCGACCAGGAGTGGGACAGTCAAGTGTCCTCTGGACCTCCTCAGGCCAGGGGAACATGCTCCAGAATTGTGCTAGAACTCTGACCTTGTGACCCTTCTCTGGCCTTGGAAAATGGGAAGACTGGTGCTGTTTATAGCTCTGAGAATGAAATCATTTTTAAAGTACATGTCTGTAGCTAATCAGTGCACAGGCCTGAAAGCCACTCATGGACAGAAAACATCTTGAGTCCTGACCTAGGTGGAAAAAAGGAGAGGTATTGTGGCTTTCCCAGAGATCCATGGGAGGAGCCATCCTTCATGGCTCCTATCATCAATCTTGAGGAAATTCAGGATCCTTCAGTGGGTGATCCCCCATGAAAACCTTCTTAAAGAAATTTTTGAATCTTAGAAAAAAAGGGAAATGCCTTCCTATTTGGAGATTGGTGAAAATAACAATAATGATAGTGGCTGATAACTACTGAGCCATTTCTATGTTGCAGACTAGGTTAGAAACCTTTTCTGTATCTCACTGCACTGAATCTTTACAACACCTGCATGAGATGAGTATTATAACCCTTACCCTTTATAGATAAGAGAATGAAAGCGTGAAAAGGCAAAATAATGTGTCCATGGTTACACACCTAGTAAGTGACAAAAACTAGGGTTCCAACACAGCTAGTCTGACACTAGGGGCTGTGTTTTTCACCTCTACATTATAGGGCTTCGTTTTAGAAGAGGCTCAGGTCATATAAAGGGCTTATACTGAGCAAGGGGCAGTCCCAGGTGGAACACTTCAAACCAAGAACAGGCAATAGGCTGTCAGGCTCGTCCTCACTTAAAGATCAGGCTCAGCCCCTGTCCCATGCAGGGAGAAAGCAGGAACACCAGCACTCAGAATCAGATTGCCAAGGTCAGAATGGCACAAGAGGCCTGAAGCTGGGTGGTCAGGGCTGGAGAGGAAGGTGATCTGCAAGGAAGAAATTGACCTGGCTCATTTCGTGCTGGTGTTTCCCTCCTCCTGTGTGTATGCTCGCTCATCGTTCGACCCCTTCGTACTCATAGACTCTGAACCTCAAAGCATCAAGCAGAGACTTTGCAGTAGGTTGAAGAGGGAGGCAGAGGTGGTCAGCTGGGGCGTGAGAGACACATCAAAGTATTTTCTGCACAGAGCGCACCCCCGAGGGACCACGCAGTACCTGGGGAACTCACGGAGACTGAAGGTGTATGCAGAAGAGAGAAATAGGAAGCAAGAAAATGAGAATGAAAAGAGGAAGGAGGGCAAGGGTGGAAAAACAGAAATGGACGTGGCCGGAGGTCAGACTCATGCTCTGACGATGATTGCTGTCTTTCCTCGGTGCTGCCTGTGAAGGAAGAGGGGGACCTGGGTGGGGCAGGGGGGACAGGCTGTGCCTTTCAACCTGGGCTTCCTTCCCCTATTCTGTCCACTCTTTTTAATGCATTTTTGAGTACAAAATGTCTCTCCCTAGGCAGGAAGAGCTTCAGTAATGAGATGCCCAGAGTTAGTCATGACACTCAAGCTTCTTGCTGGAAAGAAATATTTTTTTTATGTCATCATAAAACTACCCAGCTCACTTAGGTCTGCCGTGGGAACGGTGGCTCTGAGGACAGAGGGGAGATTAGAGCCTTCAACCTGGAGTTAAGGCAAAGGGGAGGGTTGGGGACACCTTCTCTCCCCCAGCCAGTGTCAAACTGGCCTTTCTGCTATGCCCTAGTTAGTGGGAAGTGACACATGGCCGTTAGGGAGGAAAAGGAGGAGTCAAATGGAGGTTCCTGGCCTGGTCCAGTCACACCAGAGGAATGAAGCCTGTGCAATCGTCCCAACGACAGGTTCTCCCTCTGGGGAAGGAGAAGGAGGTGTGGGTGCAAAGGGGCACACGTCCTTGAGCAGCTGCCCTGAACCCTCGTTTCCCTGGAGCAACTTGTTTTAGCTCCTGTCCTATAGCTCTATGAAGCCAAGGCTGGTCTGCCAGGCTCCGTCCCCAGACCACTCCCTCAAAGCAGAGGCAGGAAGACCTCTGGCCAAATGTTGCTTAGTCATTTCTGAGTCATCTTGGATGACAGCCCATCTCCGAGCCTCTGTTGCCTCACCCGAGAGTTGGGGGAAATAGTGTCCATCCACCCGTGCTCCGCGGCTCAGAGAAGGTGAACACAATGCACCACCTGCAAAGCTCAAAGCATTTTATGTACAGATATATTACACAGTCGTCACTCACAGAGCCTACATGATAGTGTTCAGGAAACTTTTCCTTCCAGAGATGGAGCTCTGAAGGTCTTTCTCACCTAAGCCCTGGAGACACAGAGACGAATAAGGCAGGTGACTGCCCTCCAGGGCACATGACGAGCAGGTGAGACAAGAGAGGCAAACATCTGATTAGAATCAGTGAGATGAATGTGCCGCTCTGGAAGCTCTCAAGAGAAAACAGTATCTACCCAGGGGATATTGGAGGTCGGCATATGACCTGGGTAGTGATTGGTAAAGGAGGGACATTTTAGGAAGAGGGGAGCCCATGAACAAAAAGTAGGGGGACTGCACATGACCCAGAATATTGGGAACATGATGAATGGTCTGAAGGGTTGGAGAGGGCAGCCCACGATGGGAGCAGCAAGAGGGAGGCAAGGAAGGTAAGCTGATCAAGACTTAGAAGTGGCTAACAGAACTGAAAGGAATCCCATAGAACAACACAAGAGGACATTTTGTAATGGAAACGTTCCATATTGGCACTTTCCAATATGGCAGCCACTGGCCACATGCAACTATTAAACATTTAACATGTAGCTAGTATGACTGAGGAATGAAATTTTTAGTTTTATTTCATTTCAATATACATTTAGACAGCCCTGGATGGCTGGTGGCTTCGATACTGCAGAGCTCAGCCATTGAACTTCCGATGGTAACTTTAAGTGTGTGGAGGGACCCCTTGATGCCATACCTCGGGCAGTTCCGTAAAACAAGAGCTCCCACGCCGGCCTTTGTCATGGTTGTGCTGTCAATTGCAGGAGCTGGGTTGAGATACAACCTGTTTCCTAGTCTCTAAGCTGTACATCTGCCTAGAGGAAGGTGGGCAGCCTCTTCCACTTCTTCCTAAGGCATCACATGGGCTGGCAGCCCCGCTTCCTCTGATTTCTGTCCTCCCTGATCCATCTGCGGGTAGAGTCCAGCTTCCTCTCTGCTCCTGCTTCCTGGGCCAGGTGAGCACACCTGGGGAGTGGCTCAGGCCCGGCATGCTGGGTGTTGTCTGTTACTGGTAGCACTGGTCAAAGTCAGTGGGCTGATTTGGGTTTTTTTGTGGTTGTTTATTTTTAATTTTTTAACTTTTAAAAAAAGATTATTTATTTATTTATTTCTGAGAGAGTGAGAGCCAACACAAGTGAGGGGACGGAGAGAGGGAGAAGCAGACTCCCTGCTGAGCCTGGAGTCCCATGTGGGGTTCCATCCCAGGACTCTGGGATCATGATCTGAGCCTAGGGCAGATGCTTAACCCACTGAGCCACCCAGGTGCCCCCCGGCCCTTTTTTAAAAGATACACAGTGTTGGCCCAGGCAGGGTTTAAAAAATATTTTTGAATTATTAGCTTACATTTAAAACCAGGTAAATTCTCTTAGAAATCCAGAATTGCTATCTTTTCTGGTCCTGTAAATCCACCGGGCAGCAAGGACCTGAAGCCAAGTAGTGCCTGATCTGGCCGCAAAGAGCAACAGCGGGGATGAGAGAGGTGGAAATCTCAGAAACTTCACAGTTAAAGCCATCAAACTGGATCCCGAAGGTACAGAAGCTGCTGTTAATACATCCTTTTCACAATTCATAATTGCTTATTTATAAGGACTTGAGAGTTTCGGTGTGTAGAGGAATAAACAAAATAAAGATCTTTGAGATTGGGGCGCCTGGGTGGCTCAGTAGGTTAAACCTCTGCCTTTGGCCTGGTTCATGATCTCAGGGTCCTGGGATCAAGCCCCACATCCGGCTCTTCAGGGAGCCTGCTTCCCCCTCTCTCTCTCTCTGCCTACTTGTGATCTCTCTCTGTCAAATAAACAAATAAAATCTTTAAAAAAAAAAAAAAATCTTTGAGATCATTTGGTTGAGCCGATTGAACGCTGTGGTCCCAAACCACAGCAGCCTGCAAATAAAGGCTTGGAGGTAGGAACCCAGCAGGATTTGATGAACTCCAGCGGTTCCTGCTTTGGGAGGGCTCCAGACCTGTCCACCCCTCCCCCCACGGCCTCAATAGTCTGGGGAGCAAATCCCCAGGAATGTTTTGTGGACTCACACATGCTGAGGGCACAAAGACGTTTTTGCTATCCAACACGTAATAGGCATTCAAGGAATGGGTTCAATGAATGGATGTGTGAGAGAGTCTGTGAATGACTTTAACACTGGACCCGGTTTCCTTCTACATATTATTATCCTCAGTGTATAATCTACTTCAATTCTTATTAATGAATCTTGACAAAATACTAATATCTGTTTTAGTTAGAATCTGTTCTCTTAAAAACAGATACAAGGCAAGGTTGCTTTGATTCAGAGATGTGGATTAGAGCGTCAGGCTTCTATTTTTTTCTGGATATATTTTGTAGTCTTGTAAAGTACTAATATTTTTATTGCCCCAAATAAAAACTAAGCAAAGTTTAACTGTTATTCCATGGAAAACCAAGAAAAAAAAGATTGGGTAGTGTTGTTTGAAACCAAGGCAACCAAAACTAGCCCTTTCCACGGGGTTTTTGTGAAGCCATCAGGGCCATCTTTGCTTACAACCAAGCAGCTGGCCCCGGGACCTTGTGTCTTGCTGGCCTGCAGATGTTTCAGGGAAAAGTGATGCGATTTTCATACCCTTTTACTACAGTTCTCTTGTCCTAGGACTCCACTGGGGGAGCCATAATTGTCCTCAGAAACACCTCCACCCTCCCTCTGTCCACTAGTTAGTTAGTCCTTGTCCTTGAATGAGATGAATGTCACTCAACTTTGCCTCTCCTTGGGACAGGGAGCTTGTTCCTGCAATTAATTCAGTCCCGGGTGGGAGAAGGTGCCCCATGGGTCCTCCAGACTGGTTCAGACATGTCTGCCCCCCGTTTAAGTTACCTTGTGTGATACGTAAAGATGGTAAACACATCAGAAAGAAAACGAGACAAGAGCTTGACTCTTCGTGGCTGTCTGGTGGAGCTTCTTGGTTAGTTAGCGTTAGGCTCCACTTAACAGGAAGACATCCCTGGTCTTGATCCCCATCCTAAAACCAGCTCTGACACTTTGATAACCTTTGCCAATTACAAGGTTTGTTTTTTGTGTTTTGTTGTTTGTTTTTGTTTTTGTTTTGTTTTGTTTTTTTCTCCATAAACATCAACAGGCTGGAGAGAAATCTCCACTGTGAAAACCTGCCTTTTAATATTTTAAAAATAAGTCTCCAGTGCACTTTAGGGCAGAGGGACAATAAATTACAACTCACTATGTGCCAGCAGTTATGCCAGTTGTAAATCTTATTAAATCCTTACAAGGGCCTGAAGAGGATCTTAATCGCCCCCATTTAGAGATGAACAGTAGAGGCGAAGAGTGGAAATGGATTGCCCAAGTAAGGGGCAGAGCCAGAATGCAAATCCAGGTTTTTCTAACTGCAATGCTTGTGCCCTTAGTGTTGCTCTTCCAGAGAGATCATTTTTCTTTTTTTCTCATTTATTTATTTAAAAGATTTTATTTATTTATTTGAGAAAGAGAGAGAGCATGAGAAGGAGGGTGGGCGGGGGTGGGGAGGGGCAGAGGGAGAGGGAGAAGCAGACTCCCTGTTGAGCAGGGAGCCCAACTCAGGGGCTCTATCCCAGGACCTTGGGATCATGACCGGCGTCAAAAGCAAATGCTTAACCCATTGAGCCACCTACATGCCCCTGTTTTTTTCTTTAAAACACCCCAAATCATGCAACATAGTTGGCCTCTGCGTTACCACTGGGATCTCACAAAGCACCCTATTCCCACCATAGTCAGATGCTCTGAATAATGCACATACCGTTAACCTGGAAAAGGAAAACCTACCGTCTGAACCATGCTGGGAGAGAGAAAACCCTCAGAACCCCAAAGCAATTGTCAGCCCGTGATAAATGCCATCAGATCGCCCCGCCCAAGGCTCAGCCTCAAACCTTCTGCACGGTGTCACTCTGAAGATAGCCCAAAAGGTCTCATAGCTTCCTGGTTGTTAAAACAGCAACTACAGTAGCAGGAATTGAGACCTACAGATCAGTGGGGTAGAAATGAGGAAGGAAGTGGCATGCTGAATGACGCTTTCCTCCCCAGCTTGCCCTATTCTTTCTAGATAGAGCCCAGAACATGCATAGTTCCAGTAGGATGATTTGATCAAATGCCGCACATTTTCTATCCATTTCAAGGCTGTTCAAATCTCCATGTATTTTTAAGTCTGGGAGGAGGTGGAATTCTGGGACATTGTGCATCTAACTCTTCTAGGCTGACTGGACACCGATAACCCCTCAGGAAGGCTTTCCTGAGGATTTGCTCCCTGGAGGGCAAAGCAGGGGTGATTCCTTGTCACCTCCTTTTCCAAGCACACAGAGTCCTCCTTAGTTGGGGGGGTAGTGTAGAGGAGATCTCCACCCCCAACCCTCCACCCCCGAGGGCCCTCGTGGTTTCAGGCTTCTGCACTGGGGCAAGAGGGAAGGTCTAGTTTGCTGTGGTCCCATCTGCCATCACTGCATCCTCGTACTCTCTGCCCCTAACCACTCTCCTGGGTACCACCCTCACGTTCCATGTGCCTGGATTATAGCTTTCCTCTCTCTGCCACCCCTCAGAGGCCGGAGCAGCGGCCAGAAGGGCGGTGCATTTCCTTTCCTTGTTGAACTACTGACTGCCACGGCTAAGCCATCCCAGGTCCTACTCATTAGAGGGCACAAGAGAAAGAGAAAGCAGGAGTGAGTGGGGCTGCAAATACTGTTGTTGCATGGTTTCCCTTGAGCCCCAGAAATAGAAAACCAGACTTCCGACTCACAGAGCTGCCGCGTAAACCACCAGACCACACTGCCAGATAAGAAAAATGCTAGATTGTGTCGTAACTCCAGCTCTAGTTTCTGAAAATGGCCCTGAACGTCAGACAGCTTCGCCATGATCCTAAGATTCAGAGAAAGTGGAAAAGGGTGGACAAAAGGATCAGGCAGTCCTCGATTCTGCTATCAATTTATTTTCAATAAAGCAAAGCAAACATTATGATGTATTGGTCATGAGTTAACTTTCTGAACTGCAGGTACAAGGAGATGAACTGGATATCAACAAGCATGGAGACAGGGAATCCACTAGCGAGGAAACGTCTCCTTGGCCTCTGCAGTTCGTGCACGTTCCTGTATTGAGTACCGACTATATACCAAGCCCTGAGCTTGGTGCTGAGGATTCAAAGAGGCTGAGACATGGCAGAAGGAGGCTGGACTATATTCAGATTTGCCCAGATTCCAACTTTTGTGCTCAGCACTACCTCCACCATGGAAATAATTTTGCTTCATTCTCCCAGAGCAGCCCCGGCAGGCATCTGTGTTGTCAGCCGTTGCAGGAAGAGTGATGGCCACGGTGTTGACAAGCTCCTAATTGGAAGGTAGGAGGTGCTGCCAGAGATCAGCTATAAAAGATATCTTTGGGCCAGGGTGGGCTGCTAATGCTGGAAGAGACTCGGGTTGAGGCCTGGTGAGCTGTCACCCTGGGATGGGGCCTGACCCCTCAGACAGATGGTGCTGGTGGTGGGAGGCAGCTGACAGACAAGGCCCAGGCCAGGAAGCAGCCATTTCGGGAACCTCAACAGTCACATGCACACCAGGCCTTCAAGAGCCAGTGAGCGTGAGGGGATGGAGCACGGAGAAAGGAGAGCCTGGAGTGGCCCCAGAGCCCGGGATCCAAGAGACAGGGCAGCAGAGAAGCTGGTAAGAGCCTGATGGGAAAGGCAAGGGAAAGGAGCTACAGGAGTCTGCTTTATCCAGTGCTCTCTACGGCTTATGAGCGACTTCTCTATGCCTGTAATTGTTCAGGGCCCCGAGGGGTTTGAAAGAAGAACCAGCTTAGAATTTAATATCTAATTAGGAGGTGATCAAATCCGGGCCTGAAATTCTCACCGGGTGAACCCACACGGCACTCGTTACGCAATAGCGACAATTGTGCAAGCCCTTTCCTTGCATTATCTCGTGTAACCCATCCGGCAACCCGGCATAGCAGGTACAGAGGTCCCTGGTTTAGAAATGAGGGTGCTGAGGGTCAGAAAGACTGCATACCCCATACCCAGGTTGGCTGGCTGGTAGGTGGCAGATCCAGGATTCAAACCCAGGTCTGTGTGAGCCTACAGCGTCCTTTTACTGAAGCAATAAATACGGTGTTGCCCTGAGCAAGAGGGAAAAGTAAGTATTGGCTGAAGGTGCAGGGGAGAGAGAGAGAGAGATGAATGACCAAGGTTAAAGATGGCTTCTCGGGGCGCCTGGGTGGCTCAGTGCGTTAAGCCTCGCCTTCAGCTCAGGTCATGATCTCAGGGTCCTGGGACGGAGCCCCGCATCGGGCTCTGCTCAGCAGGGAGCCTGCTTCACTTTCTCTCTGCCTGCCTCTGCCTACTTGTGATCTCTCTCTCTGTCAAATAAATAAATAAAATCTTAAAAAACAAAACAAAACAAAAAGATGGCTTCTTGCATTTGGAGGGTCTGCTGGAGCCGGTTCCAACCAGATCCAGAGCATTCTCTTACTTTCTGAGCCAGAGGCTGGGGGTCCGAGTTAGGATGCGGGCCTGTGGGGCTTGCTGTTCGGCACAGCGCAGAAGACCACCTCCCGAAGACCTAGGGATTCTGCACAGAACATGTCTGGTCTGAGAACTGACTGCGAGAGTGAAGTCTCCACCCTATCGGAGAGACGATCAGGCCACCGCTAGACCCAGGGCTCCAAACTGAGGGTTTGCAACAGGCCTAGCTCACAACTGGTCTCGAGCAGAAGTAAGAAGGAAACACCTCCACCCCAACCCCAGCCCCGGGCCATGGAGCAGGCTCTGCTGTGCACAAGGGCCTGCTGGTGTCCTGGCAGACAGATGAGGTGGCACGGGGAGCGGGCACTGAGGTGCCAGGGCCTCCTGGGGAAGAACAGGTGCAAAGCAGGGCCATTAGCTGAGAGGGCCTGGGAGAGGCAGGCCACCACCATCTGATCCAGGAAGCCCCCAGGACTGCATCGTCTGCTGGTGAGTAGGCTGGACCAACGCTCTGATGAATGTATGGCAAGGGAACTTCTCCTTCCTCAGAGGGCCAGAAGGGGTCATTACATTTGTCTTTTAAACTTTTTTAAAATGGTTTTATTTATTTATTTGACAGAGAGAGAGAAAGAGATCACAAGTAGGCAGAGAGGCAGGCAGAGAGAGAGGAGGAAGCAGGCTCCCAGCCAAGCACAGGACACGATGAGGGACTCGATCCCAGGACCCTAAGACCATGACCTGAGCCAAAGGCAGAGGCTTAACTCACGGAGCACCCAGGTGCCCTTCATTTGTCTTTTAAAAGAAAACTATTCTGGGGGCGCCCAGCATCTGCCTTCAGCTCAGGTATCAGGTATCAGGATCTCAGGGTCCTGAGATCGAGCCCTGCATGGGGCTCCTGGCTTGACAGGAAGCCTTCTTCTCCTTCTCCTGTTCGTTCTGTTTGTGTTCCCTCTCTTGCTGTCTCTCTCTCTCTGTGTGTCAAATGAATAAATAAATAACAATCTTTTAAAAATAAATAAATAAAAGAAAACTATTCTGAAAAGGGCATGAGCCCTTAAGCTCTGCACCCCCCTCCCCGGGTGTTCTGGGCAGTCAGGCTTCTGTCTGAGGGAGGAAGAGCTTCTGTTCACAGGCAGAGAAGTGGACACCCCCTCCACCTGCCCCCGGGACTCAAACACTCACTGGGTGAGCAGGGTGCTTGCTAATGTCTTCGGGAACTACTAATTTACCATCTAATTTGTTCCTCTGCACCAGCCACAAAGGGAGACCACTCAGCTATTGTGATCCAAAAGAGAGGCTGGGGCTGGTGTTTACCATGATCTCCCCAGCAACTCTGTGCGTGTGTGTGTGTGCGTGCGTGTGTGTGTGTGTGTGTGTGTACATGACTTACGCAATGAAGGGGGGCTGGGGCACTGCCCTCACTAGCATCTTCAAACACATTTGAATTCTGTAACAGAGTGCCTCAGAGAGGCCTCAGCCTCCAAGAAGGTTATAACTTGAAGGGTATCTTTTAAAAACCCAGGGTGGGTGGGGACAGGGGTCACACATTCCTACCACCCTGAAGACCAGCGAAGGGAGGCACGTGCATGAGAGCGTCTGCTCTGGGCCAGTCACGGGGCTAGGGTTCCACGCGTCTTTTCTTGCAAACTACCCTTTGAAGTGGGTGCTGGGCTTTCCTTGTTCCAGACTCCCGCCCCAATGTTTCTGGTTAGAGAAAACCCTTATTCCCTTAGATTCCCCCTGAAAAACCCGATCTCCTGAAAGGCGTTTTCTGACCTTATCAGTAAAGTTAGTGATGCTGTCCTTTGCACTCCCAGAAAACCATAGACTTTTTAGGGAGACGGCAGGCTCAGTGTCCTCATCGGTAACGGGCAACCACGGGGTCATCGTGAGGAGTAAATGAAATAAATCGTGTAAGTGCTTGGATAGTAGCTGGTGCTCAGGCTTTGTTAGTCACCGTTGTTATTGTTCATAACAGTACTGGTAATATCATTTCATGACTTGCCATGAGCTGTCAGCCCCTTGAGGGTAGGGCTAGTGCCCGCTCTGCTCATTGTCCTGCACCCAGAGCCCAGGGATGTTTGGCACATGGTGCGCACTCGTTTCCTAGCTGGCGAATGAATCAGTAAGAAGGAGGTATTTGCCTCCTCCTTGCTCCTGTGAGCTTCTGAGGATGGGCCCTTATCTGACCCGTTTCTGTATTTCTAATGTCATCACTTCGTCTGGCACAACCCAAGAGCTCAGCGACTGTGGAACACATGAACAGGGTCGTGAGAAGCTGCCGCTCATCTAGGGCCTGGCCCAGAGTCTGGCTGTGCACCCAGCTCCGCGCTCTGGTCGGCTGGTAGTTAGCTCCCACTCCATGAATTCAGTAAATCTTCCCTTGACACTCCACCCCGGATGGTGAGCTCACGATGGGGAATGTGTCTTGTTGATTTTTAAGTCCTTAGTGTCTAACACAGCACCTGGCATACAGGAAATGATCGAATGGCCACCCATGGACACTTAGGTCCAACGAGACTCAAAGGAAAACCTGAGTCCAGAAGGAATTTGTCATCACCCCCCCATCACCTTCCAAACCTGTTCTTCCCCTAGAAGTGCCCCATGTCTGTTGATTAAAGACCTGGTTTCTGGGATGCCTGGGTGGCTCAGTTGGTTGAGCGACTGCCTTCAGCTCAGGTCATGATCCTGGAGTCCCAGGATCTAGTCCCGCACTGGGCTCCCTGCTTGGTGGGGTGTCTGCTTCTCCCTCTGACCCTTCTCCCTCCCGTATATTCTCTCTCATTCTCTCTCTTTCAGATAAATAAATAAAACCTAAAAAAAAAAAAAAACCTGGTTTCTTGGGGCACCTGGCTGGCTCAGTTCATAGAGCATGTGACTCTCGATCTCAGGGTGGTAAGTTCAAGCCTCTAATTTGGGTGTAGAGATTACTTAAAAAATAAAATCTTAAAAAAAACAACAATGACAACAAGAAAAGTCATGATTTCTTTGTTACCAAGGTCTAAAACTCCTTGGGGGTGCTGTTTCCTAATGGAGAAGAACCGTCTTTATGGTCAGACTTTTCTGGGCTTGAATCCTAGCTTTGTCCACTACTGGCTGCCCCCTGGACAAGTTGTTTACCCCTTCTGTTCCTCAGTTTCTGCTTCCATCAAATCAGGATTATAATACTATCCATCCATTCAGTAAACATTTATTGGATATCTGTATGTGGTCGGAAATATCCTAGGCTCTAGAAATATGTAGATGTGAACCCAAAAACATTGCTCGTGTCTGGATGGCAAACTCTAACCTAGAGAGGGAGGGAGAGAGAGGCTAGGCTAATAAGGCAGCAAACAAACATATGTCCAATGTTTGTCCAGTGGTGATATGCGGTGTGAAGGGAAAGGCAGTGGAGGGTCAGGCCAGGCCGTGTCTTACTTGGGTGGTAAAGATTTCTAATAAGGAGACCCAACACCTGGGGAAGAATGTTCCAGGGAGAGGGAAGGAGCCAAGGCCCCAGAACTAGAGGTTGAAGAATGACAAAGAGAGCCTGTGTGGCTGAAGCAGAGAGGTGAGGGGTGGGGGAGAGAGGACATGCAAATGAGTGGGACCAGGCATGGAGGGCCTCACGGGGCTTTGGCTCTTGCTCTGGGCAAGCAGGAGAGTTTTGAAAGGCTCCAGGCACAGGAGGGAGGTGACGTGACATGGGTCATAAAAGGATCCCTCTAGCAGCTGCATGGAGAATGCCTTGTGTGGATGGGGCAGGAGCAAGAGGCTAGTCACGTGTACTTCACCCACTTACTGGAAAATAAATAATATATTATATATTTGCCCCTGGTCGGGTGTGGCAGGGAGTAAGTGCTCCATCCGTGGGGCTGATCTAGATGATTCTGGAGCTGCCCGGGCTGCTCCTCCCTGGTCTCCTGCAGACAAGCCTTGCCCAGTCATGCAGTGTCCCTCCTGCCCTAGACCACCTGCTCATTCCCTCTGCCCCATACCTCCTTTCTTCATCCCTTCTCTGACGTTGAATGTCCTCAAGGAGTGGCCCCAAATCCCGCCCTCTCATCCTAATCCAACCCAATGAGACGCCAGTCACATCCTTCCCCTGCTTGAAAGCCCTCAAAGGATCAATAAATAGCTCATTAAAGGCACATTCTCAGAGGCTGACATTCAGGGTCTCCCCAATGTGGTGCTGCACTTACCATTCCCACTCCTTCTCTACTTCTCTCCCAGAAGTATTGAATCCTTGTGCAGAAAGAATTGGGCGTGGAAGAATGTCACTCCCAGCAGAGTGACTGGGGAGCCCTAACTGAACTCCCAGTGGCAAACCGATGATCATAGGCCCTTACCCCAGGTTCCCTGGGCCAGCCAGGAGGCCCCAGCGGTGGGAGACACGGATGCCTATGACTGGCTCACCCCTCCCACCACGGTCCCGTGGACTCCACAACCTTGTGTCTTCTCTTAGAGTTGCAAAAATGGCCCAGGGTTTCCCAAATCACTTTCCTTATACTGCTTTTATCTCCCTCGAGACCTGCCTCTAGGGACCCGTCACCTAGAACAAAATGCCCTCATTTGCCTTTACTAGTTCTGATGGGAGACCCGGGCTCCAGGTCATGGATTCCCACGTTCAGCTTCCTGCCATGCACGGTTCCTGGGCTCCCCCCCTTACTCTATCCTTTTCCTGCCTGAGCTCAGTCCACGGAGGGTTGGTGCCTGGAGCCAAGGCAGAGAATCGCCCGGGACCTATCAGCCATAGACAGAATGGCAAAATCCCCAATGCTACTTTTCTATCAGCCCAGAGAGCAGGCATCACCATCCCCTCAAACATCCTCTATGATGGGACTTGAGATAGCTTTAAAGACTGGTTAATTTCAGGCCCTTTTCACAGGGACGTACTGGCAGCACCTGGACTAACACATGTCACCATGTGGCTCTCGGAGAAAGGCAAAATGCCAAAGCATTATTCTGCATTATTCTTTTTTTTTTTTTAAGATTTTATTTATTTATTTGACAGACAGAGATCACAAGCAGGCAGAGAGAGAGAAGGGGAAGCAGGCTCCCCGATGAGCAGAGAGCCTGACGTGGGGCTTGATCTCAGGACCCTGGGATCATGACCAGAGCCGAAGGCAGAGGCTTTAACCCACTGAGCCACCCAGGCGCCCCATTCTGCATTATTCTAAAATAGCATACCTGAGGTTATCTAATCCCATGACAGGACGCTGAAGCGAGGCCAGCCACCCAGAGCTGGGGGGTATGGATGCCCTGCAGCCTTATAAAGGGGAGCCCTGGGGCACCTGGCTGGCTCAGTTGATAAAGTAGGGTCATGATTCCAGGGTCCTGGGATTGAGTCCCACATGGGGCTCTCTGCTCAGCAGGAAGCCTGCTTCTCCCCCTTCCTCTGCTGCTCTCCCTGTTTGTGCTTGCTTTCCTTCCACTCCCCTCTCTGTGTCAAACAAATAAATAAAATCTTTTTTTAAAAAATGGAGCCCTGAATGAGGAGTCTAAACACTGGAAAATGTTCTCTTCGAACCTTTAGGTTATCACTAGCCGGCTGTGCCTGATCGGGCTGCTGGCCTCGGTCTGGGCCGCCCCGTGCCAGGACACCTGGGCAGTATGGCACCCACGGTCTAATCTCTATCTGTGTGGAGCGCATAACTCTTCTCCCGCAGCACCACAGGCCAGGCACGCTTCGTTACCCCGAGCAGCCACCAGGCGAGACAAAATGGAGCGTGGTCCCGCACTCTCAGCGCTCCCCCGCCCAGGATGGCTTTGCCCCAGCTCTCGGGGCCAGCTGGCTGCCTAGCGCGTAGGTCAGTGTCCCCTCAAGCTCTCCTACATTGTGCATCTTTGTGACAACCTTCCCAGTACCAACACATGCCTCCATGACCTGGGACGTGGCTCCTGAGTTGTTCTGGCCCAGGGAGTCCGATGATGACCATGGCCCAGCCCACCAATGGTTCTCAGAGGATAACGACCCCATTACCCACATCATCTTCCAACACCTCCTACCAGAGCATAGGAATTTTCCCCACAAGGATCCCTCACTCACCAGTAAAGAGGTGAACACCAGACAGACCCCCAAAGTTATAACTCTGTCTTCCCCCCTCCTCCCCACAGGGCACAATGAACCCCACTTCCACTATGGCTAAGACTTCCCCTCCCAGACCTCCTCAAGCAAGCCTACTGCTTATGGCTAGCCACAGGTTAATCTGTATGTATACATGGTCAAGGCCACATCCCAATGGCTAGACCTCCCGCAATGTCAGGTATGTTCTGACCCCAGGAGCAAGCCACCCTCTTATTTGCACCATGCTGAATGACCTCAAGCCCATGAAAAAGGCCCACAAAACCACCAGTGGGAATGCTACTGGTTGAGGCTCCTAGGTCTTACCGTGTGCTGTCCTGGACCAGAATGGACAGGACATTGACAGATCGTATCAAGTCTGGTCCCTGACCCATGAGTCCAGATCATGCAAGTATCCAAAGGCATAAGGATGTGTTTGTGTCTTCCTAGGGCTGCACGGCATGTCAAGACCCGTGGCCCTGTGCTGGTCCACATACTAAAGAAACGTGAGTGATTAGAAACCCCAAAGGGAATCTGGTCCGCCTGTGACTCTCCCCTAGATAATCCCCTCCTGGTGGCCAAACTCCCTCACACACTCTGCTAACTCTGACCCCCTCCTCGACATTTACCCACCACCCCGTGATGGGACCCTGCTGGCCCCAGTCCCTAATCGGAGGTGATGAGCCATTTTCCTACCGACCGCCCTGCAGATAATAGTGACATCTAGAGCTCGAGGACTGGGACTAAGGGCTCACAACTCGATTACACCAGCAAAATAGCAGAGGCAGCAGAGGAAATGTCCAAGGTTCTACAGGCCCATATGACAAACAGAGGCGGCCCTTGAGGGTTTCGCTGAAGGGCAAAAATCCCTAAGAGCCTGCCCGGCACATAACCCACCAGCTCCAGGTGGCTGGCTGCCCAGGAGCACGTATGTGCTCTCAGGGGAACTTCCTGCTCTATACGGATAAATAAAGTCATCCAAATCGCCCCACAAATGCAACACCAAACCCAAACCAAATTTTGCGTGAAGTACTCTGAACTTCCCAGGAACTGGATGTCCCCTGCAGGCTGATGTGACCTTGTCCCAAGGGGCCCTTCTTCCAGCATGGGGACGTGACATGCTGAGTAGGCTATGTCAAATGGGTGCAGCCCACAGACAAGCAGATTAACAAAAGCCAGCCTGAAATTAATCTGCCCCCCTCCACCGCCTCCTCTATTTTTCAACAGGTGGGCTCCTGACCTATGTCTGTGTCCCCAGGATCAGGCTCTCTACTCCCACAAGTGTCAAGGAGTCTTCTTATCACTGGGCCCCTCACCCAAAGACTCCCCCAGCTTTGCCAATGCCAGAGACAATAACAAACCTTTGAGTTGCTTGCGATCTTGGCTCAGGTGTGGGGCATTTGGCCAACAGGTTGCCATTTTGGACCATAACTATATCAAAAGAAAACCTGAACCTGTCATTATTCCATCGCTACCCAGGAAACACAGCACCAACCCTGACCCCATGCCGAGACCCTTACTGGGGCTGTTGCTGCTGGGCACACCTGCTCTGCTTACAGGCTTGGTGAGGGGAACTACCTTTGGAATCCCTAGCTGTTAATCCCTAATCAGTCCTTACAGCTCTGTGACCCGGAGCAAGTTTCTTAGCCCTTCCGTGACTCAGTTTCCTCATCCATTAAGTTGTGGTCATGCTACTTAATTCATTAGGGTGTTGCAAAGAAAAAGCAATTACCCACTCTAGGTAAAGCTCAGAGTGTAAGTCTGACGCAAAGGAAATTCCCAGATATTCACTCAAGGGGCAACTAAATTTCTCCTTCTTGCAGAAAGCTTTCCATTCCTGTCCCCACTCTAATTTCTCTTTAATCCAATCAGGTTGCATTTCTGGTCAGCCCTTCGCTATTAATGATGCACTAGTTCTCCATCACATATGAACTCATTTTGACTTCTCAGGGAAAAGGTAAAGATCTGTGAGGGGGAGGGGGGACTACGCTGCACCTGGCTCTCCCACTGATCTGCTGTGTCATCTGGCACTTAATTATCTTGGGACTGACTTTCTTTCTCTGGGATGGCCCATGCGCCAACATTTCCACATCCCACAGCCTTGGGAGACACTGGTGCGTAATAATGATTCTCTTCCCCTAGAACCTGGCTCTAGACTCAGTATCCTTCTTAATATAACTTACTATTTATTATTATGTTATGTTAGTGGGCATATCTATGATGTCAGCTAATTTATCCAATAAATATGTATTGAATACTAACAAGGTACTACCCTCTATTTAGCAGTCCGGAGACAAAACTTTGAGTACCTTGTCCCTGCACTCAGGGGAAAGAAAGACAATAAGCAAATACACAAATAAGAAAATATCAGGGGGCCCCTGGGTGGCTCAGTGGGTTAAGCCTCTGCCTTCGGCTCAGGTCATGATCTCAGGATCATCTCGGGATCGAGCCCTGCATCGGGGTCTCTGCTCAGCAGGAAGCCTTCTCCCCCCGCCCTCCTTTCTCTGCCTGCCTCTCTGCCTACTTGTGATCTCTCCCTCTGTCAAATAAATGAATAAAATCTTAAAAAAAAAAAAGAAAGAAAGAAAATATCAGGTAATGTTAAGTACCATGATGAAAATAAAATAGTGGTGTGTTGGTGTCTGGGGAAAAGTCTACTTTAGATTGGTGTCCAGAGAGAGACTCTCTGAGGCCCTTGAAGACTTTGATCTGGTCAACTTTGTGTGGGCCTGTGGACATGGGTAGTTAACAAGCAAATGTCATAAATTTGGGAAACACTGACATGGTGGGTAAGAGTGAGAGTATGGAATCCAAAGACCTACGTTCCGATCCCATTTCCTGCCCTTCTGTAGTTGTGTGACCCTGAGCTAGTTATTGAACTTCTCTGACCTTCAGTTTCATTACCTATAAAATGAGATACTACTACCATTGATCTCAGAAGGTTGTTCTTAGGATTAAATAAGATAAAACATATCAAATGCCTGGCACATAATACATGCTCAATAAAAGGTAGTTATCATTGGCAGCAGCAGGCCCATCTATCCATAACTGTAAACTTCTGTCTGAATTACTCAAAAGACAAATCCCACAAAAGCTACTTACTATGTAATTAATACAGCCTCTGAGTAGATTTCCACCTAATGAAACACTTCCTCTTGAAAAATGAATTCTCTAAAGACCTTCTTCTGAGCAAGAATGCCAGGGTTCAATGACTAAGTGTCCTAGGGCCCTCTCGTTTCAGCAGGATTAAGACTTGGAAGGGCTTTGGCCTCCTTTCCTCCCCTATCAGCTGGGAGCCTGGCTACTTGCCCTTTCTAATTCAGACGTTGGGGGAGGATTTCTGTGACCCAAAGTGATGTGAGATTTGCAAAGTATGAGACCCAGGCAGAACCCTCGTCATGTCCCACCGGCGGGAGCACCCAACTTGAAAAGCCGCACAGTTCCTGAGACACAAGCCGCCCCACCCCCCACCCCGCACGTTGGGAGAAGCTGGCCACTCCTTCCCATTTATAGGCTGAGCTGGTTTATAACAGAGAAAAACAAGTTCGGCAGGAAGCAGCCTTTTCAACCAGTGAAGAAACCGTTAGAATCCATCCCTTGGCCCTTCTGCCCACCCAGTCACACTATCAAGGACACACAGCTATCAGAGGGCCCTGGGGACATTTGTCCCTACTTTATCAAGGACCCGTGCAAACCTTTCTCTAACTGACGATAAAGACCTCTCCTCCCCACCCTGCCTCGCTCCCTCCATTCTGCTTCTAGCTCCCTGCCAGAGGGTTCCTGTCATTTTCTTTCAGTAAGAGCAGTTCTGAGAAGGAGATATTTTTCAACCAGGATTGATGTAACTGGCGAAGAGGCAGGCAAGGTGAGTTTCATTCATTCACTTGTTCACGCGTTCATTCTTAAGTGAATTCTTAAAACTACTTAAGGTCTTGAGTGTTTCAAAGAAAACTGACTTGGTTTTCACATTTTCTAATTCTAAGAAGGGATCACCTTATGAAGGACACTGACCCTTCTTAGAGTACATGTTTACTGGGTGCTTACTACGTGCGGGATACTAAGTGAGGCTCTTGGATTCGATTCTGAGCAGAAGGCGCTTGGCGTCTTTGTGGGGAGCCGGACTGTACCTTAACAATCAATCCCCAAATGTGGAATTACAAATTGTAATCCAGACTGCGAGTGAAATCAGATGGGGGATGGGAGGGGCCCTCATCTAGTCATGGAGGGTAGGGGAGGGGGTTCCTGGAAGAAGTAATGTTTGAGCTGAGAGTGTGTATAATGATTCTCTAGATTTTGCTATTGCCCTCCACGTGGGTGTTTTCAGGGTTAAAAAGAAGCCTCCAGGCCTGAAAAACTTGCTGCTGTCCCATGCCATTCCTGTTTCCAAGACCAAGTCACGATGGCTTGGCCCTTGTGAAGGTTAGGATGGAAATGACTTTTTGGAAGAATAGAGAACCAGGACCTCCTTCAAGATTCAGTTCCCTTTGCAAAAGTTGCCAGATAAAAGATATTTCCAGATGGCGGACCACGTAGGAAATACAAATGGAATATTTTTTAATAGCTCTTCCTTTGCAAGATATGACCCAAGGCGGCCTTCTGCAGCATGATGGGAAGTACTGTAGCCCGAAAGCTTGAGATGAGCTGAGATGGCCTCCAAGCAGCCCCCGGGGCCTTTGGAAAGGGCCTGAAGGAACATTAAAGATGCTTTGCTTACACAAGACACCACCCCGCTCTCCTGCCAACGCCCCCCACCAAAGTGGAGCCCATGCCTGTTGTATTCTAACTGATGGATTCTCAGAGGAGAGGGCAGATAGATATCTATACGGGCATTGAGTTCCTTTAAAGATGTGGTTTTACCAAAACAACAAACTGCATCCTTTTCCCCGTTTCCTTGGAGCCAAGTGGGCTCCTGCAAAGAAAGTCACTGGGAAGGCAGGGACCAGCACCACTGACAGAGACCTAAGTGGGCAGGGAGGGCCACCGGGGCACCTGAAGTCTGTCTTAGGATACATGAGACTGGCTTCACCATAACATTGGGGTTAAATGGACCCACAGATAAGGCCAAGAAGGTTGTGAGCTTCTGGAAATAATAGGTAAAATCCCGCATGTTAGCCCGGATGGGCGCCCAAAATGTCCTTGAACTCTGACCAGTGTTTTTGGTGGTAAAATCGACATACCATAAAATTTAGCATTTTAACCATTCTCAAGGGCATAGTTCGGTGGCAGGAAGCACGTTCCCATTGTGCAACCATCTCCAGCAGTCATCTCTGGGGCTTTTTTTAAATCTTCCCAAACCAAAGCACTGTACCTATTGAAAAATCTTTCTTCCTCCCCCCAGCCCCTGGCAAACACCCTTCTACCTTCCGTCTCTATGAATCCGATGACTCTAGGTGCCACATGTGAGTGGGATCATACGGTCTTTGTCCTTTCGTGACTGGTTTCTTGTACTTAGCAGAACGTCTTCAAGGTTCACGGAGGTTGTAGTCTGTGTCCGGATTTTTTCTGTTTTGAGGTGGACTAATATTTCCTTGGGCACCCATGCCCCTTGTTTAAAATCCACTCATCTGTGGATGGACACTTGGGTTGCTTCCATCCTTTGGCTCTTGGGAATAACGCCACTAAGAACGCAGACATACAAATATCTGTGTGACTTCCTCATTTCAATTTCGGGGGGAGTATATACCCAAAAGTGGAATTGCTGAGTCATTTGGCAATTCTGTTTTTAATTTTTGAGGAGCCTACATATTGTGTCCCACAGGACCTGCAATGGCCATTTTCCTTTCCCACCAACAGTGTACACGGGTTCCAATTTCTCCACATCTTTCCCGACACTTGGTCTTTTCTGGTATGGGATAAGAGTCGTCCTTTTATCCCAAAGGATGTGAGGTATGAGGTGGTATCTCATTGTGGTTTTGATCTGTATTTCTCTAATGGTTAGTGAGGTTGCACGTCTTTGCATGTGCTGATCGGCCATTTGTCTGTCTTCTTTGGGGAAATGACTCTTCAAGCCTTTTGCCTGTTACTGGGTTATTTGGTTTTTTTGTTGTTGAATTATAGAACATCTTTCTATATTCTGAATATTAACCTCTTATCAGCTATAAGGTTTGCAAATATTTTCTTCCATTCCACAGGTTGCCTTTTCACTCTCCTGGTAATGTCCTTTGCGGTACATAGGTTTTTAGCTTTGATCTAGCCCAACCTATTTCTAATTTAACAATTAAATTAGTTGGAAATCAAATATGACACCTGTGCTTTTGGTGTCATGTTTAAAAACTCATTGCCAAATCCAATGTCATGTAGATTCTCCCCTAGGTTTTCTTCTAAGAGTTTTATAGCTTTAGTTACCGAGTTTTTAAGAGGTCTGTGACTGACAAAGCATGGGCCATCCTCAGTATTGATTCTGGGGAGACTTCTGTTTCCAATGTAAAAACCCTCAAACCTTCCTCAATGTCCACGTGAATCTAGGAATTGGGAAATTGATTAACAGGGATGTGATATTTGAAGGCTTTAATTCAAAAGGAATTATTGAGTATCTCCAAATTTCTATCAGTACCCTGGAAGCTGATGAAAATGAAAATCATGGCATCTCTACTCTTGAGGTGGCCAGACACTGGACACACATGAAGTCACTGCTCTGCGAGGTCGAGTCTGACAAGCGCCTTGATCTGGCCCCAGAGCCAAGAGCCATGAGAACTTGGGATGGGAGGGGCCACCACGAGTTTCAGGGAACAGAGAGAACTCCAGGGTAAAGATGTAGCTTGAGCTGGGTCCAGAGTGATGGACCCAACACGAAGAGCCAGAGAAGACTAGGGATGCGGTAATGACTGCCATTGACTGAACACTGACGGTGTGCCAGGCACAGGCCTGCTGGAAACATCATCTCCATTACTCCTTCAAACCCTAGATTTATCATCGTCTCTATTTTATTGTTGCAAGTGCTGAAGCTCAGAGATTTGCCTCAGATTAATTACCCAGGTAGTAAGTTGGGAAGCAGAGGCTGGAAACGAAGTTTATTTCTCTCCAAAGCCTTTATTCTCTACCACTCTACTATTCAAGCACCAAAGTTTGGAATCACAGACCAAGCAGACATCACAGAGAGAGAGAACAGGATAAGATAGGACATAAAAATGGGTACAGGCAGGGTGTTTGAGATCAAGGAGGAATAGCCTGGCTGGGTAGGAAACTTCAGGTGCTACAGCTGTGGGATATAAAGTTGAACCGATGGAGTAGGCAGGATCATAGGACCACACACCTCAATGGAAGCATGGAGATCTTGGTCTTGACCTGCTAGAGGGACAGAACTGCAGCTTAACCTTCTAGTCCACCTCCTCCCTCTATAACAACGAGAACACTGGGGTCCCAAAAGTTTAGGCCCCTTGTTCATGGTCACAGGCAATTGGGAGCCATTGCAAATTCTTGAGCAGGGTGATGGCAATGAAAAAACTGGGATTTCCAGATGGGTTAATTTGGCAGTCTGATGGAAAGTCAGAATTGCCTTCCCCAGCCAGGCTTAGTGCTTTCAGCTAAACTTAGTTCCAGAAAACACAGCTTCCCCAGAAGCAGCCTCAGCTCTCCTTCTGGTGGAAAGCCTGTCTAGATGAAAGGCCTCAGACCAGAGACCCCCAGCTCTGAAGAGCTAGTGGCCAAGGCAGGCTCCTGATGCCGTCTCTTTACGCTGTTTTCCTGTGCCTGCAGCTGAGCCAGGTCTTTGTAAGCCCCACCCACCTGTCCCATGGCGGGGTCACCAGAGCAGGTAAGATAAGGCAAGGGTTCCCAGGGCACAGAGGCTGACCCTACCCTGCTTGAGCTGAGCCTATATTCTACCTAATGTCATCTACCTATGTTCAGCCAAGAAAGCCCTGCCCCGGTTGACTATCCTCCTCTGAGGTTCTCTTTGCTTAATTAATTCTAATAATAGCTACCATCCATTGAGCACTATGCTAAGCATTTGACGTACAAGATCTCATTTTATCCCTACAACCCCGTGATGAAGATATAATTAGCCCCATTTTGTACGTGATAGAACCGAGGCTCAGAGCTGTCAAGTAATTTGCCTAAAACCACATAGCTAAAAAAGCCAGGACTAAAACCTAAGCTTGTCCATCTCCAAAGACTGTGTCTTTTCTCCTGTAATTGTCTGCTTCCTACACTTTGGTTCACTGTGGCCACGTCTCCTCGTGGGCAGGGGAGCCCGCAGTAGAGAAGCCAGCTTCAAAGAGTGTCCTTGCTTCCTGACTACTCCCATCTGAGGGTTCCTAGAAGCCAGGAGCCTGACCTCTTTTCCAAACCAACTTTGGGGAGCAAATCTGAACGGCATCCGAGACCTTATCTTCTCCTAAAAGTGATGCTCGAAGAAGACAAGATTTTCAAGTTCCTTCTCAACATTTCCCCGGAGAGCATGGCGCAAGCATGCTTTGGCCGGGAGGGAAGCAGGGTGACCATTTGTACATTCATTCACTCAGTGAATATTTATCAAGGGCCTCCCATGTGCTGGGCCCATTCTAGGTGCTGAAGACATAACCGGGAACAAGTCGTAAAGAATTTCTATCTTCACCGAGTTTACATCCTAGCTGGGAAGAAAGGCCAAAACAAAACACATAAGCATCTACAAATGTATATGTAGTGAAGTGGAGGTAATGATGATTCCAGGAAGAAAAATAAAGCGGCTCAGAGGATGAAGAATGATGAGAAGCGGAATTTTTAAAGGCTCTTAGGAGGATAAAACATTTGAACGGAGACCTGAATGAAGTACATGGGAGCCATGGGATAATCCAGAGGAAGAACATCACAGGCAGAGGAAAAAGCAAGTACAAAAGCCCTCCAAAAGGAATTGTCTTGGTTAGTTTTAAGGAATAGAAAAAAAAAGTTAGTGTGGCTCAAGCCCAGAGTGGGAGGGAGATGTGCGGTCACAGGAGAAGTGGGGACCAGACTGTATAAGGCTTTCTAGACCCCAGGAACGAGTTTGGATTTCAAATGTGCCACGTGCTAGGCCCTGCCCTGTGTCACTCAGGTAGGGCACCCCCCACCTCCAGCTACAGAGAGGAGACAGCTTGTACAACCCAAGAACACAAGGATGGCTCAGAAAGTCCGCTCACCCAGCTCTGACTCCCTGCTTTCACTTGGAGCAGCAATTAAGGTCAAGGTCCAGTACCCAAGGTGGGGGAGGGTTTGTTGGTGGCAGAGGTGAAAGAAAGAGCCGTTGACTCTAGGTCTCATTTGCCTTGCCCCTCAAAGGTCCTGAATTATCAATGGGTGTTCAAATATTATACAGCTGGCATCTGTAGGAAAATCTGAGGAAAATCTTCCTTGGAAGCTTACTATGTGCCAGTCTCCTTTCCAAGCACTTTATGTGTTTCATTCCTCAGGATCATCATAAGGGCGCCATGGGATGGGGACTCTGAATTGCCCGCAGATGCAGCAACCAAGGTCCAGAGAGGTGGGGCAGCACGTCAAAGGTTCACAAAAATGGTGCTGCTAAGGTTGGCGCAGGGACAGGCGGAGCCCTCTAGGGAGGCTCCTTTGAACCCCTGCCGCTCCCAAGAGCAAGCCAAGGAATCACATTGTTGGGGTCCCTTCCTCTAGAACATGCTAGGAGCTTACGTCTGCCAAGACCTTGCTGTGGAGTTGTGACATGGGAGGGCAATGATTCAGCACTGGATTGTGCCTCTCGTCTTAGCTATAAAAGCCAGTCTAGAAGTTGTTGGAAAGGGGGAAATCTGCTAGATACAATCAGGGATGCAGCTGAGGTAGGCAATGTAGTAGAGAAGCAATGAAGCTGTCAGCAGCTTGTCCAGAACCTAAATGGGCACAGTCCCGCATTGCTGGCTGAAGGATGGGGGTCCCCCAAGCCTGGGGCCGGTTGATGTCTTACACACACTTGAGCTTTTCCCGCAGCTTCTGGTCTCAGCATTCTTCAGTGGCTGTCCTGATGAGCTGGGAGACCAGCTAGTTGTTTCCTGATACAGTGCCTGTAATGTCTGAAAGATAGGGGTAATGACAATAGCCGCCATTTCTGGGTATTTACTGTGCACCATCATTGTGCCAAGCATTTTCCCACACATGACGCTGTTGAATCCTCTCGAAACTCCCGTGAGGTGAACAGGCATGGCAGCCACCTCACCCTAGCGCTGGCCCTGCTGAGCATTACAACAGGCAGATTTTTGACATTCAACAGATATAGAAACTGAGGCTCAGAGAGGTGAAGTAACTTCCTTCAAATCACACAGCGAACAAACAGCTGAGCTGTGTTGAACACCTACGTTCCCTCTCCTGAACCTCAGTTGAAATGGATTTTTTTTTTTTTTTTTAGACTTTCTGGGGTTGTTTTATACTAGGTAAGAAACCTGATTTACTTATCACTAAGATTACTAATCGGTCTAACATTCTGTGAAAACATATCCACCAGCTGAAATGTCCTGAAATGAGTTTGGGAGCCAGATGTCTGTGACAAAGGAATAGTTTAAAGACTTTTGCATGGGGACTGAAGCCATGTTAAGACAAATCTTTATTTCGGTTGCTATATGTGAATGTCACCGCTAACAGGCATGGGATACAACTTAGCTTCTGACGATTGGGGAAAAGAAATAAAAGAAGTAAACTGTCATTCTTGGAATTTTTCCAATGACATTTGCATTTTCATTTCTATTAGAAGTCCATTTGAGCAAAGAAATGAAGCCTTAGTCACTGGAAACTGCTCTTCCCTAGAAAACAATTGTACATGTAATAAGCAAAAAGAATAGAAAATGCCAACAGGAAAAAAGTCATCTACCCTGGGTCAGATTCATCATGTAGACTGCTTCAGCCTTCCTCCGACATTCATGTTCAATTTTAATTTAGAAATTAAAATTTCTAAATTTTAAGGTATTCAAGATTTGCAAGGAGTCGGGGTTGGGGATGCAGAGACGGAATTAAATTACAATCCTTCCGGCTAGGGTTCAAGTGCAGATTTTCCCAACTCTCAAGAACTATCAAATTGCCTCTTCTGCAGAAGGCATGAGGTTTGCTATGGAAAGATACAATGAGGTCATGATTGCTTTAAAATTGTTCATAATAAAAACACATTTTGAGATTTGATTCTAAATGTTAAGCTTAAATTTGAGCAATTTAATTGCCCGTTGAATAGAAATGAAATCCCACCGGTAAGCAGTTATTTCTTACAACCACTATGTGTGAAATTGAAATCTTAAGATACCATTTCAAATATTCACTTTCTCTAAGGAAGTCCTCCCCAAAGAGCTGTGAAAGATAAGAAACTGACCCAAAGTCATAGGCAGTAATCTCTCTTTCTTTACATACTGGGGTCAAACAGAAGCATATTATTAAAAGGAAAACTTTATGCTCCAAACTTCGTGGTTCAGAGGTCACTTCAAGGATATATTTATTTAACAGCTAACTTGAGTCCTGTACAAAACTGTAACAAGGAAGGTGGCAACTTGTCAGATTTAATAGAAGTAAACACGTGCAAACATATCATCTACTCACCAAGGTAGTGGACACTGAAATGGAAAATGCTTGTATGTTTAAGAACAATAGGAAGTGAGATGAGGGGACCCTGCTCCGTTTGCTTTTTTTCTTTTTTAAAGATTTATTTATTTATTTATTTGACAGAGGGAGATCACAAGTAGGCAGACAGGCAGGCAGAGAGAGAGAGAGAGGAGGAAGCAGGCTCCTTGCTGAGCAGAGAGCCCAATGCGGGGCTTGATCCCAGGACCCTGAGATCATGACCTGAGCCGAAGGCAGAAGTTTTAACCCACTGAGCCACCCAGGTGCCCCATCTCCGTTTTCTTTAAAACAAAACAAAACAAAACAAAGAACTGTTTTTAAATATGGGTGGGGGGTTCTTATTTTAAACCCTCATTTCACATCCAAATTGAATTTCAAGCTCTGTATTTATTTTTTAAGTTTTTAACTTGTCTTTTATATAGGTATAATTGACATACACCAATATATTAGTTTCAGGTGCAGAAGATGATTCAATATTTGCACATATTTCAAAAGATCACTATAATACGTCTAGTTAATATCCATCACCACGGTTGCACATTTTTTTTCTTAAAATGAGAACTTTTAAGATTTGCTCTCTTACCAATTTTGAAATATGCATTACAGTATGATTAATTACAGTCTCCACGCTGTACATCATAACCCCAGGACTTATTTATTTTATAACGGGAAGTTTGTACCTTTTGACCACCTTTACCAATTTCGCCTACACTTTTCCCTCCCCTCAGGCAACCACCAATCTGTTCTGTATATAAGAGCTTGTTTTTCATTTTTTAGATTCCACATCTAAGTGAGATCCTATGGAAGTTGTCACTCTCTGACATTTCACTTAGCATAATGGTCTCAAGCTTCACCCATGTTATCGAAGATGGCAAGATTTTTTTTTATAGCTGAATAATATTCCATTGCATGTGCGCGTGCATGTGCGTGTGTGTGTGCGCGCGCGCGCACTCATCCTCTTTATCCATTCATCCGCTGATAGGCGTTTAGGTTGCTTCCGTATCCCGGTGATTGTAAAGAAGACAGCAATGAACACAGAGGTGCATATAATCTTTTCGAGTTAGTGTTTTCATTTTCTTTGGATAAATACCCAGAGGAATTGCTGAATTCAAGGACTTTTTAAACTCTCCCAGTGACGTCTTTGGCTATAACATAGCAGCTCCCTTTTATGTGCACTTAATGTATGTTGAGTGTTTTCCATGCATTTAATCTCCTGTTATCACTCCCACTGCCTTTTAAGTTTATGTGCCATGCTTTGCATGCTTTTACTCATTTAATTCTCACAACAACTGATGCGTTAGGTTCTGGTACCCCTACTTTATAGATGAGGATTCAGGGAGTTTAAATCCTTGCTGTGAGCCCAGGTTCACACAGATGGGAAATGGTGGGTTAGACTGACTTCAGACCAATTACCCAGTACTGTCTCCTCATATTAAGTAACTCTCCTAGGCCGTGCGAGCTGATAAGGACCCAAGTGAAAGCCAGTTAGTCCTTGGCATTTAACTATGGCACTGACTGGCTCAACATAGGCAAACTGCTAATCAGGACCTTTTGGTTAATTTTCATTTCTGTTTATAGGGGGATAAGTTACATATCTATCACATAATTTAGGATTGCCTAAAATGTCTAGGGTTTTGTTTTGTTTTGTTTTGTTTCTTGTTTGTTTGTTTTTGTTAAAAGCAAGGATCTGATCAGGATATCTTTTTATATATTGAAGGCCTTGAGCTTCCTTGGTCACACATGTGTGTACACACGCACTCTCTCTTTTATAATTTTAATTATACCCATTAGGGATCCGACCTTGGACACAGGAAGACAAGAAAATGACAAAAGCATGCAGGCAACAGTAAATTCTGGTTTTCATTTGTAAAGAGTCAGGGAGGCTTGGCTCTGAACAGAGAAAATGAAGTGATCAGCCACCAGCATTTCGCCGTAAACTCCAAGTCCTTCAATGTCCTCTTTAAAATGGGAATAAAGGGGTGCCTGAGTGGCTCAGTGGGTTAAGCCTCTGCCTTCAGCCCGGGTCATGATCTCAGGGTCCTGGGATCCAGCCCCTGAGCAGGGAGCCTGCTTCCCAACCCCCGCCCCTGTCTTTCTGCCTACTTGTGATCTCTCTCTCTCTCTGTCAAATTAAATAAATAAATAAATATTTTAGAAAAATAAATAAATAAAATGGGAATAAAATGTCTATGACCATGATCCAGACTATTTACATGCAACTGTGGATTCTGAAAGTCCTTGGTAATTTCCTCTTTGCTTGCAAACTTGTAACTGGCATCCTGCCCAAATAGACCTTTAGTGATAATTTCTGAAGACAATAATTTCTGAACACAGTAATTTTCAAGGAACTCTGATGAGACCCAAAGTTTTTCTGTACAGGCTATTAGCCTCCTAGACTTTGCCGTTATGGCTGGAGAGGAAGCCTGAACTCCAAAATCAAGTCTGGCTTCTTTCTTTCCCTACCCAGGGCAAAATAGCCTCCCAAGTATTGCTGTTGACCGTTGGAAAGGCGCTTTCTCTGTGCGGAGTATTACTGGCACTTTCCATGGGGGCACTTCCACCGCAGGAGTCCGATTTGTGAAAGATGCTGAGGGATGGAATTCTGCCGCCAGCAGATGGAGAGGGGACTCAGGGCCGCGTGGTCCCTCCCAACCACCCTCCCCCCCCCCACTTCCCCACCCCCACCTCCCACCCCCAGGGATTAGCTGCCCCCGGCTCTGCTCAGGCGTACCCAGCCCGTGCGGTCCCCGCTCGCACAGCACCAGCCGCCTCTCTGGAGCGCGGACGCAGTCACAAGCCGGCCGCCAGCAGAGCCGCGCTGTCCGGGGCACCCCCGCGCGCTGTGCCCGCGGACCTGGGACCTCGAACCCCGGACGGCCGCTAAAGCCACCCGGAACGCGTGCATTTCTGTATGTGCTTATTCCACGTTCTTGTCTTGTCTTTCTTCCGTGAGCGGCCTGCTGGTTACTTTCAGGCTTAGTTAACCAAAAGGGAAACGCCGAAGAGGGGAAGCCCTAAAGAATGATTTAGACGCAACCCAGCCGCCCCCCCGAAGGAGCCGTGTTCACTGAGCGACTCCCCCCGCCCCCGACGCTGGCCCCTTTAAGAAGCCAAGTCGGTCCTGATGCTGCTGTTTGTATTGCTAATCCCCAGGAGCCCCGTTTTAAAAAGGGGGGGGGACCGGGCAGCTGTCTCTTTAAATGTGATTTCCTTCTATTGTATTTGAATCGTGATCAGGAAAAAGGAAATGAAACCAGAGACAGAGGGAAGCTGAGCGAAAATAGACCTTCCCGAGAGAGGAGGGAGCCCGGGGACAGAGGCACGGTCCCCTCCCCGCCCCCAGGCCGCCGCCCCCTCCCTGCCCTCGCCGGCGAGCTGCGCGCCGCGACCCGGGTCGAAGGTGCGAGGGACTCGGGGCGGCCGGGCGGGCGCGCACGATCCCCGCGGGCGGCGCGGAGCTGGTGACAGCGCGCGAGCCGAGCCGGACCTGGCGGCGGCGGTGGCAGCGGCGGCGGCGGCGGCGGGACCGGGATGGAAGGTTAAGTCCTGAGCAGCAGCAGCAGCTGCAGCCGCCGGGGCCAGGCTGCGCGCCCCGGTCCCCGCCTCGGCCGCGGCGCGCCGGCAGCCCGGTGATTCGCTCTCTCTCTTTGGCGTTTGAAGGGAGCGCGGTGACTGTCCTTGAACGCGGAGGGGCGAGCTCGCCGCCGGAGCGCCGGAGCAAGAGGAGGCGCAGGAGCGGTGGTGGCGGCAGCGCCCGAACACCCGAGGGGGTCCGAGCCCCGGCAGCCGGCCAGCCCCGCGCCACAAAGGGAGCGCCCCCGCCTCCTGGCACGCCACCTCCCTCCCCAATGTCCTCGGCCATCGAGAGGAAGAGCCTGGACCCGTCTGAGTAAGTGTGGCTCCCCTGCCCCTGCCACCCACGGAGACCACGGCCTCCTGCCCTGGGGCTGCAGGGTAGCGCCGGCGGCGGGCGACAAGGCTCCAGGTGCGCGCCCGCAGCGTGCCCTTGGCTCCCTCTGCCTTGCGCGGGGCTCCCCCCTTACTCGCGGGTGGCTCTGGGGACTGTGGGAGAGGGGTAGGCACCCCGCGGCAGGGAGAGGGGTCCGGCCTGGCACCTCTGCGGGCCCCTCCCGGCTACCTGGGACGCACCTCAAAGCCACCGCGGGCCAGAAAGTTTACACGGGAACAGGCACAGGGGGGAGCTCGGAGGCGCGCAGGTGCAGTCCCGAGAGCTTTCTGGGCTTGGTTCTGCTCCCTTCTCACCTCTCGCTTCCTCGGTCCCCATTCTCTTTGTCCACTTGATCCTGGAAGGGGGGACATTCCAAGTGGAGGCCTCCCGAGTCCCCTACGGCCCCCTTAGCGGTGCGCAGGTGGAGCGGCAGCCAGCAGCGCCAGGGACGGGCGGGTGAGGGGGTCCAAGTGTCCACCTAGGAGCTCTCCCTGGCCTCCAGAGACTTTCGAGCTCCTAAATCCGGAGTTAATTTGGGGTCCACTGATGGGGGCCTGTGAACCTCAAAAGTTAGTGCATCGTTTTGTGTATAGGTGAATTCTGGGGGAGCAGTGGCTCATAGCATTTATCACAGTCTCAAAGGGGTTTGGGGTCAGGGAACGAGAGCGCTAATGAACATTTGCCGCAGTCTTTTCTGAGCTTTGTTGGTTTGGAATGTTCCCCTGTTCCCAACCTATACCTCCAATCCATTCTTTAGCTTTAACAAGGGGAGAAAGGGTTGTTTAAGATATCATTTTCCCGTCAGCGCAAATGCCCTTTTAAGATTCATTAGCTGTCTGGTATTGAGAATTTTTATTCCTTTGAAGTCCCCATCTAATCCTTTGAAGGGATTTGTTACACAGACCAAAGGAGCTGGTTAATGACTTGTCCATTTGTGCTTTTAAGAGGCATTTGTTTTCTCTTCTTTTCTTTTCCTGCTTTAAAGGAATTGTGCTTTCCTGATTGAAGTCTCTCCCTCCCCCAGTTCCAGCCATCTATAGTGTTTATATACCTGGGCTTTACCCTCAGTTACCAGCATAAACACTCAGCATGCTCTTATAAAATACAGGAAGTACCATGATCCGGTGAGAACATAAACATCACTCTTCAATCTTGAAGGCTCAGACCCCTGTTCTATAAGGGACCAGGTCTGTTAAGGAAAAACACAGCTTCCTTCAACAAATGCTTGGGAGAAAAAGAACATTCATTTTTAAAACAATGTATCTCCTCAGACGCAGGGTTTAAAGGGTGGTTTGCACACTTTTTTTTTTTTTTTAATAAACCTAGAATTACAACTTCGCCCTCAGTTTTTAGAGCCTGGGCAAGACCCTAGTAATGCAAGAAGAGTGAACGGGATGTATTGGTGCCTAATGCCTTTTCGATCAGCAGAACTTAGTCACTAATCCTTTTATTAGGAGATAAATCTGGAGGTTTCAGTTCCCTGAAGGAGGTTTGCTCTTTTCAAAGTTCGTGCTTTTTCACTGAGGTTAGAAAATGGGAACATCCTAGCCTCAGAGTACAGCAGGCATTTGCTGAAGAATGCTCATCCTTCATTTCACCATGTGCCCCATAAAGACGGGGTCTACCTGGAGATGGACAAGCTAGTTGGAAATTACTGTAGCACCTCCCACTCCCTTCTTTTATTGGAAATTGTTGAGCTGGATCCCAGAAATCCAGGCCAAAGTGATATTCAGGTATAAGATTCAGGGTAGGCTCCAGGAGAATGTAAAATATTTGAGGGTGAATCCCATTCATTCATTACCTTGGAATATCCATGAAACATAATGTGATATTATCGTTAATTACAGAAAGCTAGATAGAGCCAATATCTTATCCTGTCCTTTTCTATCTCATCTTGGACCGTCACAATGGCTCTTTGCTTAACATTTCTACCGTAGTGGAACACTGTCCTCCCCGATGTCTCATTGTGTATTTACTTAAAGCCCACTTGGGTCATGACTATGGGCATCTCCTAGGTAGGGATACAAGTTTGCCTATAGGCGTTTGCAAATGAAACATTTTACTTACTTACTTACTTACTTACTTATTTGCAAATGAAACCTTTAGACAGAAAGTCAGCCAGAATTCTGGAGGATAGAGATTTCCTCTACCACCTACCTATGAGTAACAAGAGCGGTTCATTTTAATTCCAGGCAATTTTGCACCAGCAAAGTGCAGATTCTCCTTTTTCACAGATGGTTGGCAGCATCGCCATCAGGCCATCGAGTGTGGTCAAGGTTGCATGAGTATTTCTGGAAGCCCGAAGTCAGACCGTGGGCCGTGGAAAGAGAAGACATGCGTTTCTTAGTTGATGCATGTGAAAAATGCTGGGGATATTATTTTTCAAAAGGGAGAATGGAAGTACTTAGGTGTAACCTGTGGAAACAAAGAAAAGCGAGTGAGGCTTCAGTGAATTTTTAAAACTATTTAAAGTCTAGAGTGTTTAAAAGAAAACTGACTTGGGTTTCACATTTTCTAATTCTAAGAAGGGATCATCTTATGAAGGACACTGACCCTTGGTCTACAAAGCGTGGACTTGGCTTCAGTATTCCTAAGTACTCAGGGAGGTGTGCACTTTCTAGAAAGAGGCACCTGAAATTGTCAGTGTATGTGATCAACACGGATTACCTGTGTCTCATCTTCCCTCAGTATAATGGGTGCTGAGCTCTGTGGGGCCCGGGCCAGTCAGGACACAAGGTCACCTGGCAAGTCAGTTTCAGCTAGAAATAGGAGATAGATTTATACTCTCAAGATACAGAGAAGCAAAGTCCCTTAGGGAATCCCATGGTTGGAAGTGCTCCATTTTAAAAAACATAATGGATTAAAAAAAAAAAATTGTGTTTGAGTAAGATTCAAAAGAGCATTTACTTGTTAATTGTTCCAAAGCAACTGGTATTTGGGTTTTCCCGTGTTCCATTTGGTGCGGGAATAGTTTCTTTCCACTCTCTTTTATTTTCTTCCGGCAAATAAAAATATTTATTTTAAAATGTAAAACAGTAGTATCCAGATCCCAGTGAAGCCAAGAGGACTGCAGATCCTATCTGACTTTTTAAACGAAGAAACACATCTCACAGGCTCGCTATTAGCAATTGCCTGCATGGAGATTTCAGTCTGTTTAATTGCCTTCCACTCTCTTGAAAATAATCATTACTCCTTCCTCATTTTCTTTTTTTTTTTTTTAAAGATTTTATTTATTTGACAGAGAAAGATCACAAGTAGGCAGAGAGGCAGGCAGAGAGAGAGAGGAGGAAGCAGGCTCCCTGCTGAGCAGAGAGCCCAATGTGGGACTTGATCCCAGGACCCTGAGATCATGACCTGAGCCGAAGGCAGCGGCTTAACCCACTGAGCCACCCAGGCGCCCACCCCTTCCTCATTTTCTTTCCTAAATCAGCTTTGTCCAAATTGGTTTTGCTGTTGTAAATATTTTCACATGCAGAAAGGTCTGCTTAGTGTCCCTTGTAAGTCTAACAATGGCCTTACTACCTGGGCTTTTTCTTCAAGGATTCACTCAGTAATAAGGATGGGATGTGGAATTTCTATTTAAAAAATTATATATATATATATATATATATATATATATATAATTTTAAAATAATAATAAGAAGAATTCCTAATATATCCTGATGGAATTTTTATTTGGAACCAAGAAAACAACCTAAGATAATCTTTGATTAGTTTCTTCTTTCTTCCTCACTTCTGCTTTTCGTGCAGTTGGGAAGGGCTCGGGGTAGGATGGGCATGGAAATTCAACAAGGAACTTGCAGATTTTGAGCCCTCCGGGTAGTGGGCTCTGAAGCTGGCAATTCTTCTAGTCTGGAGTGCCTCCTGTGGGGCTCAGTAGGGCCCTTGAGTCTAGGCCTGGAAGGAGGAAAAAGAAGGAGAAATGGCAAGAGACTGAAGGAGAGTAGGAAGGGAGGGTGGAAAAAAAGAAATAAAAACAAGAGAGGGCAGAGGGCCCAGAACGGTGCAGGGCTCGGGGCCGGGGTGCAGAGCCACTGGCATTTTTTTCCATAGCATCGAGGGTGGAAGGCCTCGCTCTCTCCTGTCCTGACCCAAGCTAGCTGGGCCCCTCTGCCATCTGGCCTCTGGATATTAGCCCCGTCCTTTCTCCTGTCTCCAAACTGAAACTGTCCTGTTCGGCCCAGAGCGATGGCTCACCCCTGGTGCCCATCCCAAGGTTATCCCTAACGCAGGTCTTCTTTCCAGGGAGCCAGTGGATGAGGTCCTGCAGATCCCCCCGTCCCTGCTGACATGCGGCGGGTGCCAGCAGAACATCGGGGACCGCTACTTCCTGAAGGCCATCGACCAGTACTGGCACGAGGACTGCCTCAGCTGTGACCTCTGCGGGTGCCGGCTGGGCGAGGTGGGGCGGCGCCTCTACTACAAGCTGGGTCGGAAGCTCTGCCGGAGGGACTATCTCAGGTACCCTCCCTCCACACCCCCAGGGGCCCCGAGCTGGGAGGGTGAGAGGCCATGCACAGCTGCGTCTAGCTCTTCCGTTCCAGCCACCTGCCCAGATGTCCGGGCCAGAGGTTGTGTCTCAGCTGGCCTATGCAGAGAAGTCTTTGGCATCTCTTCCTGTTGGAGAGGCATAGTCGCAGGGACACATTCCTATGTCAAATACTAATTTTTTAGAGGTGAGACAATGATGAACATAACATTCCCTACAGTAGTTCCTTTGAGGAGCACACCAGGGGAGGGGCCCGGGAGGGAATCACAGAGTGCTCCACAGGAACCAGGAGGCTTGGGGTCGAACAGCTGGATGGTGGGTTCTTAGGGGTGCACTTAATGCTCCCAAATACATATATAGGTTATAAAAGATTCTTTTGTAGGACTCTAATCTTACGTGATTTAAAAGGCCTGAGCCTTTGCCCTGTTACAGGGCAAAGGCTCTGAGATCAGCTGTTGGTTGAAGTCCTGGCACCACAGCTGTGACCCGGGCCAAGTTCTTTAGCGTTCCTCAGCCTTTATTTCTTCCCCTATAAAAATGGGGGTAATAGCAGCACCTACCTCCAGGGAGGAGGTAAGTATTCGGTAGGGTAATGCGTGTGAATTGCTTGGCTTGGTGTGTGAATATCAGATAGATGTTAGATGCCCTTGTAACTAACCCTCACAACATTAAGTCTTTCCTGCCTGACGAACAGAGACGGAAGAGTGGAAGCAAAGGGGCGCCTGGGTGGCTCAGTGGGTTCAGCCTCTGCCTTCTGCTCTGGTCATGATCCCAGGGTCCTGAGATCGAGCCCTGCATCAGGCTCTCTGCTCACTGGGGAGCCTGCTTTCCCCCTCTCTCTCTGCCTGCCTCTCTGCCTACTTGTGTTCTCTGTCAAATAAATAAATAAAAACCTAAAAAAAAAAAAAAAAAGAGTGGAAGGAAAAAATAGGAACACTACAACACCCCGTGAGACAGGAGCAGAGGACATCTTCTGATGCTCTGGGTCATACTGTTGGCCAGGTGAATTTTCCGGCATTCAGTGAGTGCCTTTGCCCAGAATGTTCTAGCATTTCCAGTTTCATATTAGCTGCTGTGGAGGTAACTCTGTGCCCTCTACTGTCAGATCTGCTCAACTGTGTAGCTGTCAGTTTCTTGCCATCTTCCCGTGGCAAAGGGTCCGTGGAGCACGAAGCCCTAATGCATTAGGACCACCCAACCCGGAAGCTCGTTTAGACTCCACTGCCCTTGGCCGCCAGGCTACCTCTTCCTCCCAAACCTGCCCTCAGAGCATTTTTACATGGAAAAAAAAAAAATGCAGGCAATTCCACGGTGAAGGAAGCTTATCTGTTTACCCAGAGATGGATAGAATACGCTTCCCCCCTCCCTAAATTCTCTGATAAAGCCCTTGCACATTTGGTGGTTCAGAGAAAATAAGTTGAGTTTTCAATGACTGTGATTAGAATTTTGGTCCATTTTTTTATTAAGTTACAAGAAAATGGAACTGGGATAAATAGAGACCTGATTTTGCTGGCTACCAGTTTGCCAAGTCAGTGCAGAAAGCAGACGGGTAAATGATTCCCATTGGGCCCCCTGACTACATCCCTGTCAAATCATTTGAATCTTATTAAATGAAGTGCAGATAGAGTCAGGTCAAAAGGAGCCCTGGCTTCTCCCTATCTCTATGGTTTTCTGTAACGTTCGAGAATAAACCCAGTGCCGCCTGGGCTTGTTCATCTTTTGCATTTTTAAAAAGAAGGGAAAAAAATTGTCTGGGAGAACCCAGTGTTAATTAACTTGTGTCTTGGTGACATGAAGTAATTCTTCTCCCTGCTACATTCCTAGGCAACATGTTAATTAACTCTCTGTTAGTGCCGGCATTTCCAGCCACCCTTTAATATTTATATTATTGTTATTAAAATGGGCAGGAGAAAGCTTAAGACATTGACACCTCTTGACAGAGGAGAAAAACCTTTTTTTTTTTTTTGCTTCAGGGATGGTCCTTTCGCCATGGACTTGCTTACCTGCATTCTTAATGTATCTGGGAGCATCTTTTAAAAAGGCAAGAGTGAATAAACGGGGGTCCTGTGATGGGGTTCAGTCCTTCTTCCCTCCCGGGAGAACTTCTCCCCCTCCTGATGATTGCCCACGGCTGACCCGCCTGTTACAGTCCTTTTCAGACATTTAGCCTCAAATATTCATGAGATCCCAGTGCAGAATCTAAACCCAGCTTCTGCTTGCTGCGGGTGGGTTGTGCTGCTGGGAACCTAGCGGTAGCTGCTCATGTCAGTGCAGAGCTCCCAGATTCCGTCAGAGCCCTTTCTACCACCTTTGTGTGCAGTGCACCCCCCCAAGTGGTTTTATTTGCAACACCCAACATCTGCATCTGTTAGAGCCAAAGGGTGCCCACTGCCCCCACACTGCCAGCGGATCTTAATACTGGCCATTGACCGATGACTGGCATTGCAGGAACCTTGCAACCTTGCCTGGAGCCAGGCGGACTCCGAGACGTAACTTCGACCCTGGAGTCCCTGTGCCATCCTCCTGGCGCTCCTCTCTGAGGGCCTTTGCTGAAGACTGCAAATTGGCTTGCCTTCCTTCCCTTCTAACCAACTTCCCTTGCCTCTCACCGGCTTCGCCTGAGACTGATTCCTTAATAATTCCTCTCTTCGGGGTCTGCTTCCGGGATACCCAGCCCAGGGCACCAGTTCTTGGTGCCGGAGGTGAAGGCTCAAATTAGATGTTAAGTCCTGGCTTATTTTTCCTATTAGTAGAATCTTAGGCTACGAAAGCTGGAAGGGGCTGCAGAGGCCTTTTCTTCCAGTTCCCATGCTCTACAGCTTACGACACAGGCATCAGAAGAGAAGATGTCCTTTGCTCCGGGGCACCTGGCTCGTTAGAGGGACCTGAACCGGCCTCCCAAATATGAGTCCTTTGTCCTTCCCCTCATTAACTGCCTGATGTGCACTGTAATTTACCCCCAACTTCCCTTTAATAAATGCTCTCCTTCCTTAAGGGTCACACACCCCACGTGTTGGCTTCAAGCCACGCACACTGTTTTGTTGGGTCGTTTATCCTCACTCAGTCCCAGACTCAACTTACTGAACAGTCAGGCTTTCCACTCTGTGACCTCCAAGGTGGCAGCTTCCTACAGCTCGGCCATCTGCTATGCTGGGAGAAAATGTTCTCCCCTCCCCCCGCAATGAGTTTGTCCCCAGGTGGTGCCTCAAAAAAAATGCTCAGAGATCCTCAGATGCAAGGCGGGATTCAGAGGGAAATTAACCGGCCCAGGCTCCCACCACCAGCCCTTTACTCACAGACACAGACCGAATCTTCCTGCTTCCATTAATTCTGCCCAAATGTTTCCAAATGTGTCAATTGCCTGTCTTCCCTCCAGCCTCTCAGAATGTTCCCATCCATTCTCTGCTATCCTGAGGTGACTAAGAACGTCTGATAAGAAGCAGCATTAACCTAAGACAGTCCTAAAAGTTGGAGGTGGAAGGGGTGCGTTATCAGGCACGTGTGAAAATGCTTTCCTGTAGCAGGACGGTGCCTTTTGAGTACCCCGACCTGTGCTAAAACAGTCATTGCGGGCTTCGCCTTTGATGATCGGTGCTTTGACAGTGCTCCGGTGATCCTTCTCCTAGCCCAGTGAGGCAGATGCTGGATTACTGCCACTTTAGAAGCTCAGAGGGACCCGCTACGCTCACCCCGCCCTCAGGGCTGGTCCTGGATACGCGCAATTCAAAACTCACTTGGAGGGGCACCTGGGTGGCTCAGTGGTTAAAGCCTCTGCCTTCGGCTCAGGTCATGATCCCAGGGTCTTGGGATAGAGCCCCGGATCAGGCTCTCTGCTCAGCAGGGAGCCTACTTCCCCCTCTGCCTCTGCCTGCCTCTCTGCCTACTTATGTCAAATAAATTTAAAAAAATCTTTAAGAACCTTGAAGTTTAAAAAAAAACAAAAACAAAAAAAAACTCACGTGGTAGGGCTCCTGACCACACTGGCCTCTCCCCCAGAGTGTCTCAACCGGGAGGCCTGAGAAGGTGCATTTCTAGCAAGCCCCAGGTGAGGCAAATCTGCTGGTCCCGGGAACGCAGTTCGAGAACGAGCCACTGCCCTGGGTTCCACCGTGTCGCCTCTCCTACCTTGACAGTGAATATTTGCTTGAACTAAGTGACTGACCGAGACTTAGGGGAGTCTCGATTTTGGTGTCGGAACAGAAGTTTCTCCAGAGACTCATGCCACTGGGGCAGCCAAGGACCTTGCAGCAAGCTCTTCTGTTCAGTGTCGAAAAAGGCCGTTGGTCTCTCAGATCTGCACCGAGTATCTCCTGTTGAATTCCCTCTGTCTCCTGGAAGCTGGGGCCCCAGAGAACAGTCATGCGGAGGCGGCCATCTTAGCTTCGGGAGGAGATGCAGACCAGCCCTCTCCACGGGTGGGATCAATAGTTGTTGCCATGAGAGAATCCGGGAACCCCAGAAAGATGCCCATTTCACTGCATTCCTGCTCAGTTCCTCCTCAGACGGCCCCCAGAGATTTACTCCAGCTCTCCTTCTAAAATGAAAGTTCCCCCGGGAGGGGACACACAGTACATGCCTCACCTCTTAATTCAAATCACTTCAGCTAAGGCTCTTCCCCACAGACAAGGAGCCCCAGGGCAGCCTAGAGCAAGGAAAGCTAAGAAAAGGGGCAGGTTATGCCAAACACAGATGCCCATGGGTTGCAGCCTCCTCCTGGAGAACCCCCTTCCCTTTAGGAAAGACCCCGCGAGTTTCCCCAGACCCGCCTCTTCCTGGTTTCCTGACAGGTTGGACGTGAGCCTCCCGTATGGAACCCATCCTCAAGTCCTTTCTGCCAGTTTTGTGTCTGCCAGTGTCTTCTTAGCTTTTCTTTCTGTTTTACCCCCAGGCTTTTTGGCCAAGACGGTCTCTGCGCGTCCTGTGACAAGCGGATCCGTGCCTACGAGATGACAATGCGGGTGAAAGACAAAGTGTATCACCTGGAATGTTTCAAATGTGCTGCCTGTCAGAAGCACTTCTGTGTGGGCGACAGATACCTCCTCATCAACTCCGACATAGTGTGTGAGCAGGACATCTACGAGTGGACTAAGATCAATGGAATGATCTAGGCCAGAGTCCCCCAGCCTCTCTGGGCGGCGTGTTTCACTGAAGTCACTGTCTCCGTGGGGTCTTCACTCTTGGGCACTCTGGGGATTTGAGGGTAGGATGAGGCATTTCTTAGGGGATGGTGGATCTTCCATGGGCACCATGACACAACATCCAAGTGACATAATACAAGGGACAAGGCTTAAATCTGACAAAATGAGCAGCCTTTAGGGAGAACTTATGGACAATGGCCACAGCCCCTCCATAGGAACTGACACAATTAGTGAAGGAAAGGAGCATCCGGGAACAGGCAGGCACATGCTATCATCCTAAAACCTCACAGCTACAGAAAGGGACTTGTGTAAAGACCCGTTAGGACCTTGACCCTTGAAAACTAGAGATGTGCAATTGATTTCTTTTCTTCCTGGCTTTTATGACAACCCTGCTCTAATCACTGTCCTCCACACAAGGCAAGGACAGAGAAGAGAGTGACCACCTCCCCAAGGCCTTCAGCTTTGGACCCAAGGGAAACTGCATGGAGACACATTTCAGTTGAGAATGGAAATGGTAACTTTTAACCAAACAATTATTTAAAGCAATGGTAATGAATCACTGTTTTTAGACACTCTGGTTTGAAGGTGAGGTGTTCCACAGATTGTTTCTATACAAATGTAAATCTAAAAGCAAAAGTTGTTCAACTATTTTATTATCTTAGATTATATCAAAGTATTTGTTGTGTGTAGTTAAAAAAAAAACTGCGGACAATAAAAATGACAGACTGAAATGAAGTGCTGTTTACTTGATTATGAGTCATAATTTGGGATGGCAGGAAAATAGCTTTTCATACTGCAAAGGAGAAGTAAATAAGCAATTCACTTTTAGGTCAAATAAAAACTACCATTTATTGCTAGGGTTTAGACAAGGCAGGCACGTTTCTGTATTACTAGCAATTATATAACAGGTCATCATGTAGCTCAGAGGGATGTAGAATAATTAAATTGTTATTGTAAAATGTGCATTTCACTTCATTGTATAGAACGAATGGAAGGCAAGATCATTGCCTTTGGGAAACCTGTAACCTAGAAAGGACACAAATACATAAAACAGATTCCCTTTGGGAGAGAAGGTAATTACCTAGCTTGAAATGTGGCAAAGATGCTGAGCTTGACACTTCGATTTTCCAAGACGTGTGTCTCAGGGTATTTTATGACAAGTGGTTAAGAGGACCTTACTTTGAGGATTTAAAGCAGGCCATCTTGGTTGGTGCCTTCACCTTCCACCCTATTTAGGGCCCCATGAACTGACTCAGAGCGCCACCTGCTGGCCATCACCTCTTAGCGCGTTAGTTAAGACGGACTCAAAGAGAGTCTTACCTAGATGGATATACTTTGTTTCATAAAAATATTGGCAAGCACCAAGAAGTCTTATGGTGTCTAATTACCAAGATATCAGAAATACGTATCTAATACTACAGCCAGTTAGCTGTGGTATTGCTTTAAAACCTCCATCACTTAGGTTTGTATTTTTTTTTTCCTTCTAAAGGTGAAATAATTAAGTGATGACTCTTGATCTATAAAATGCTAGAAATGGTTAGGAAATTTGCTTATGGTGGCCTATTTAAAAGAAATCTAATTATATTGCATTGCAACTTAGGTGGTGGTAACTTGCTGCCAGTGAGGGGATGTTTGTTCTAAGTCAACAGAAGGGATGTGGTTCTTGAGTTGTGGTCTCTGAATTGGTAGTAACGGCATCACTTGAAATAAGTGATTTATTAAATTTTTTTAATTAAAAGATTGAACATTATTAAAAGTTATGAATTAAAAATGAAGATTTATGGGTTCTGCTCCAGACAGAACGGATCAGAAACTCTAGAGATGGGATTCAGCAATCCGTGTTTTAATAAGCCCTAAAGCTGATTCTGACGCACACTCACATCTGAAAACGGCTATCACAAACATTCCACAGTTAGGCAGATCATGCACTCTTAAGTCGTTAATAGTTAATATTTGACACAGAAGGTAACCAGTAACTTATCCACCCGTAGACAAGCACTGTCTACTCATGGAATTATACATAATTTTGTCACTCAGCTGACAACCGTCATCTACCAGATCAATTAGAATGCAATCCCCCATTTTTAATCATATCGACATCCATTATAATAATTATGTATATCAGCTATAACTATCTTGTGGGCAGTTAATTTTTTTTTAAATTTATTTGACACAGAGAGAGAGAGAGCACAAGCAGAAGGAGCAGCAGAGGGAGAAGCAGACTCCCCACTGAGCAGGGAGCCTGAAATGGGGCTTGATCCCAGGACCCCCCGATCATGACCTGAGCCAAAGGCAGACCCTTAACTGACTGAGCCACCCAGGCACCCCATCTTGTGGACAGTTATTAGAGCAAAATAAAAATGATTCTTGCTTTTGGAAATGTAAACTCTATTCTTAATTCCTATTGTAGGGATTAATCACTATTGTAGTACATTTAATCACTTAATCACTATTGTAGTACAATGCAAGATTCAAAAACCCAGCCAATAGCTTTGCCAACCTCCATAAAACAGTGAATATTTTCTATGTGTCAGTGGTACCAACTTGCAGAACTGTGAATGCACGGGCAGGGTCTTTGTGACAAGTCACCCCAAATGTCTAACCCACAGTGGACTTGAGAGGAAAAACAGGTAAAGAGACCTCATGAGGGACCAGCTCCTGAAGTCTACCTGTGGTCCTTGCCTGAGTGTATAACCCGTGGACCCCAGGCCCAGAGTCAGGAGAACAGAACACCTGCTCCCTCCTCTGGTCTCTCCCTTAATTCAGCAGTTTGCAGGAACATTTTGCTTCCTCTCACCTCATTAATGTCTTGTGTCCTGAACCAGCTTCCTTTTATTGCTGTCTCTAATAGAACCCCTGCTTCTCGGGGAATATCGGAATCCTACAAAGTGAAAATAGAGCGGTGAGTAGGAACTTTATCATCTGAAGATTTGGATACGAATTACAGGGACATGACTTTATTTATTTAACAAACACTTACATACCACTTACCATGTGCCAAGCACTATCCTAGGGATTTTATAAAAACTAACTCTTTCAATCCACACAACTACCATAGGTGGTAGGTTTGTACTTATTATCGTCCATGTTTTCCTGCCTGGGAAACTGAAGCATAGACAGGTTTAGTAACTTGCGCACAGTCCCACAGCTAATAAATGACAGGAGAAGGTTGCAACCAAGGACCTTCGCCCTGTGTTCTGCTGTCTCTTTCTCGGACTCACCTCCCTGAACCTCAAGTTTCTCAACTACAAAATAGGGAAAATTCATACCTTTCTCTCTGGAAAGTATTTCAGTTCAGTCTAGCTAGAAATGTAACCAAAGCGTAATAGGATATGATTAGCACCATAAAAAAGATATGTAAAAAGTGATATGAAAACATAGATAAGGGAACAATTAAATCTGGGCAGGCGTGGCTATCTGGAGTAAAGAGGAAATCACATTTGAAATGACCCTGGACCAGGAAGAGGGTGACAAGGCTAGAGCAAAGACTCAGAGACCTTGACCTTGCAGGGCAAAAAGGCAGGTAAACCCAGAGTTTTCATGGTGGTGGAAGGCTTTGCCCAGAGAGGGGCTGACGCCTGGGAGGAAATACATAGACATGAGTTTTCCTGCAATTCTGAGACTGAGTGGCAAATCAAAATAAAAAACAAGGAATCTTGGGGAGAAGGGGAAGGAGGGAGGGAGCAAGATGGGCCTGGAACATCTCCTTATGCCAGCAAGCAAGGAAGTACTAAAAAGGGGGCAGGGGGTGGGGTGGACATAGGAGTGTCCCAAGCACAAAGAAGCCAGCTTGAAGGGGCTATCAATGGCCACATCTGGGAGAATTTGACTAACAGAATAATGAAGGACCGTTAAGAGTTGTAAACCATTGGGGGAAAATAAAACTCTGTGAGTTCATACCAATAGTAAGTAAATGGAGAAGAGGGAAGACCCTTGCTCACAGCAGAATCTTGAGTCCCAGCTGCTAAATGTGAAGACCGTATGGGAGCTGGGAGATCATCATTTGCATCTATCATAGTAAGATGACAGACTCAAACAAGAATCATGAACAGTTGCTATATGTCATCAGAGAAAGAGCAGGATATTTGGATGGTCCCAAAGTGCCTTCCTGTATATTGCTTATTCGGGACAATGGGGGAATCCAGTAATTGCACAGTGGAGAGATTGGATAACACCTTGACCTGGTGATCAATGAGGGACAGATGGACACTGTATGCCTCCAGATGTGACATTCTGTAAGGGACACAACCTCATTCGCTTTAGTAGCCTGCTCGAGAATGGATAACCTGAATTAGGAGACACATTACCAGACAAACTCAAAATGATGAACATTGAATTTTTTTAAAAAGAAGGGGGAAAGAGGGGTGCTCGCGTGGCTCAGTTGGTTGAGTGTTGGACTCTTGATTTCGGCTCAGGTCATGATCTCGGGGTTGTGAGATGGAGCCCCCCAATCAGGCTCCACGCAGAGTGTGGAGCTTGCTTAAGATTCTCTCCCCCGTCCTTCCCGCCTTGTTCATGCTTGCTGTCTCTCACTTTCTCTCTCTCTAAAAAAAGGGGGTAGGGACAGAAGTGAACTTTATCCTCAAAAATGCCAATATCATAAAGGACAAAGAGAGGGTGTAGAAATGTCTCAGATTCAAGAAGGCTAAGGAAACCCGACAACTAAATATGATACATGGCCCTTTACTGAATCCATTTCTAGAGGGGAAAAAAAGTGTTGTGAAGGACATCATTGGGTCAGTTGATAAAATCTGAAAGGGTAGATTAGTTCAAAGTATTGCACAGATATTAAATTTACTCAGGTGATAATTATACTGTGGTTATGTAAAATAATATTCCTCCTGTTAGGAAATACAGGATGAAATGCTTAGGGGGCAAAGATAATGATGTAACTTATTCTCAAGTGATTAAGAAAAATATATATGTGCATATGGGGGTGAATAAGTGATAAAGCAAATGGGATAAAATGTTAACAGGCGAATCTACATAAAAAATACACAAGCGTAGTATTTTTATTCTTGCAACTTTTCTCTAAGTTTGAGACAATTTACAAATAAAAAGTTTTTCTAAAAAAAAATCTCAGGAATTTAACCTTTATTTGTTGTGGGCTTTTGGTTCAATTAGGAGAAGAATAGGAGAGCTAAAGAGAGGAAAAATAGATTTAAAAGTCGATGATACACTACTATCCATTTGCCACAATTTTAATGTAATTTTGATCTTGGGAATAAAGGTCATGTGTCTCAAGCAAGCAATGACCCCAAACATACACATACAATGTGAATGATGTGTTTAGGAGGATTCACTTAATGCCAGTTTCTGAAACAGGTTATTTCTCAACCTTCTAAAATGAGCTTACTACAAATTCTGCATTTCCTTTGTAATTAGGATCAAGATTTAATGATCTGGCTCTGAAATGTGTGTATGACAGGACCAGGAATCTAAGCTATCACGTTTTGTACATAGATCTAAGAACTGAGTTGAAAGAAGTTTCAAAGCAGTAAGGTCACTTCCGTTCTCTATCAGTAGCTATGCATTAATTCTCCCATAAATTCATCATGTCTCTGAGTTAATAGAATCTTTGAAGCTAAATCAAGTCAATTTCCATTGTCCCATTGTGGAGCTTTTGAACTGCGTTCACTAAATTATCCTATTTGATGGCTACCTTGAAGATGGCTTTATGGTGATCCTACGAAAACCCCCAGCAGCAGTGTGTCCCAGACGTTCCACACCACCCCATTCGTTTCATTATTTAATGGCAGCTCAAGGCAAATAAATGCCCACCCCCTTAGGGAAACAGTAAGTAAAACAGATATCAAGATAATGTAATGTGATAGCAAGAACACAGAAATGGACATTAAAAACCTTAAAGGTACGTCTTTAAACAGACCTTAGGTTCCTTATTTGCACAATGAGGAACTTATTGTGGATTTCTCTAGGAAGCTGTTACTCAAAATGTCATTTACAGACTGTTAAGTATGGACATTGGGATTAAGGGTTTGTCATAGCCAGTCTCCAAAATACCCCCAGTGATTCTCGCTTATATCATCTCTTTCCACATCAAGTAGGGCTAACAGGTCTAACCAACAGACTGTTGCAGAAATCACAGTGTGACTTCTGAAGTTAGGTCATTAAAGACTTTGTGGCTTCTACCATGCAGTCTCTTGGCTCACTTGCTGTGGAGAAAACCAGCTGCAGTGCCATGAAGACGTTCAAACAGCTCCATGGGGAGGTTCCGTGGTCAGAGACTGAATACTTTTAAGTCTGGGAATAAATCAAGGATGCCTACTATCATAGCATCTATTCTACAGTGCACTGGAGCTTCTGACCAATGATATAAGGCAAGAGAAAAGAAACAGAAAGCATGTAAGTCAGAAAAGAAGTAAAATTGTCTTTTCATAAATGGAATGATTATTTATGTAGAAAATGTGAAGGAGTCTCCAGGAAAAAAAAAAAAAAAGAGAGAGAAGAAGAAAAAAAGAAAAAACCCAACTAGAATTAATAAATGTAGCAAGGTAACAGAATACAAAAATCAACTATATTAACATATACTAGCAGGGGTGCCTGGGTGGCTCAGTGGGTTAAAGCCTCTGCCTTCGGCTCAGGTCATGATCCCAGACTCCTGGGATCAAGCCCCACACTGGGCTCTCTGGTCCATGGGGAGCCTACTTCCTCCTCTCTCTCTGCCTGCCTCTCTGCCTACTTGTGGTCTCTGTCTGTCAAATAAATAAATAAAATCTAAAAAAAAAAATTACTAGCAAAGAGCAGTGAGAAATTGATAATAATTTAAAATACCATTTAAAATAGCATAATAATATTAACTACTTAAGGATAGATTTAACAAAATGTCCAAAACCTACACTCTAAAAACTGCCAGGCACTGCTAAGAATAATTAAGGAAGACCCAGGTAGATGAAGAACAATACCATGTTCATGGTATTTAATATTGTTAATTTTAATTTATTGAAATTTAATAATAATTAATAATAATTAATTTGTTTTATTAATTTTTATTTATTAGATTTAATATTGTTAAGGTGTCAACTCTCCCCAAACTGGTATGTACATTCACCACAATCCCAGTTAAGATCCCAGGAAGCTTTTTAGAATTTAGAAATTCCAAAGTAATTCTAAAATTTGCATAAAGTACAAAGGATCCAAATGAAAAATAATTCTGGAAAAAAACAAAACTACCTAGTCATCTACTTCCTAGTCAAAACAGTAAGGTATTGGTGTAAGAATAGACAATGGAACAAAGTAGATAGTCCAGAAATACACACATGTATATGGTCACCTGATTTGACAAAATGCCAAGGTGATTCAGTAGAGTAATTCAAATGGTGCTGTAATATTTGGAAATTTATATCCCCCCCCAAAAATAGAAAGAGATGTCTCAGTCTTTCACGTCATATAAACTCAAAATGAATCGTAGACCTAAATGTAACCCATAAAAATATACAACTTCTATAAAACAACATAAGAGAAAATTTTGCAATCTTGGGTTGGGCAATGATTATTTAGGTGTCATATAAATGGCATAAATCATAAAATAAAAAAATTGATAAGTTGAACTTTATCAACATTTTAAAAGTTTGCTCTTTCAAAGATACCATTCAGAAATTAAAAAGGCAAGGTACAGACTGGGAGAAAAATACTCCCAAAACATGTATCTGATAAAGGACTTGAATCCTGAATATATAAAGAGCTCTTACAATTCAAAAATATGGGACAACTCAACCAAAGTGGGAAAAAGATTTGAACAGTACTCGCTAAAGTAGGCATACAATGGAAGACGACTCAGCAATTAGTATTTACTGATATATGCAATGGATCCCAAAAGCATTTATTTTTTCAAAAGCATTGCTTTAAGTGAGAGAAGCCAAACACACACCAATGTGCTGATAAACTTTTATCCACTCATTATCCCTTTGTGACCGTCCAATGTACTTCTATAGCAGAAACAAGATAGGGGTACCTGGATGGCTCAGCCTCCAACTCTTGATTTCCCCTCAAGGCATGATCTCAGAGTCAGAGACTGAGCCCCATATTAGGCTCTGTGCCCTGCATACCCAAACAGAAGCAAGTTCTGCTTCTTTCCCTCTCCCTTTCCCCTTCTCTCCACCCCCCCAATAAATAAATAAAATTCTTAAAAAAAAAAAAAAAGAAACTAGATACATTCTAAATTATTTCTTCTAGTTGTAAAATTGGAACAGTAAAATTCCCACCCATCTACATCACAGGTTTGTTGTGAAAGTAAATCAAGCCTTAGAACAGTACCTGTCACATAGTAAACATTACATACCTGGTTGCAATTAGTATTTACGTGTTCATATTCTGAGAACTAATTATTAGGTTAATAAAAAGTCAAAATGATAAATCTGCCAAATTCATCTTAAGGGAGTGTTAAGGATTTTTGTATGTATAGGAAATGTGGAGTCAAGATACCTGGGAACTGTCCAGCCTCCTATAAGTAATAAGCCATCAAGTGAGAACAGGATCAGGGAACTGGGAGCCTGCAGGGCAAGACCAACACTTGTCTTTTCTAGACGGAAAAAAGGAAATCCAGAGACAGAAAGGCTAAAAGAACAGACCTGAAATCCCAGTCAATAGCTCCCAGTCCCTGTTCGGGGTTCTTCTCCAGAATGCTCTGCCATAGGTAAAAAGACTTTTTTTTTTTTTTTAAGTGCTTCAGAAAAGCCAAACACATGACACATAAGAGGTAGCATGAGCGCTATAATGGGGCAAATAAATCCAGACCTGCAGATCGGTTCCCGGAACCCACATGACAACCCACACCGGCGAGGTGCCTTGTGATTTGAAAGGTAACAGGCCACCAGCTCACCAAATCTCCTGTGATTCCTGACCAAATCCTCCCAGCTGTTATACCTGGGAAAGATACGACCCTGTTCAGCCAACAAAGACAAATTCAAAAGAGGCAGCAGCAAGTTCTGCTGCACCGGTGCTCGGCCACCAATATTCAAATGTGCCCCTCGGAGCGGTGTCTAATGTCAGCGGCATTTTTTTTTAAAGAGATATATCCGTTTCAGTCGAGGCTTTTATTTCCCTTTCCCCGTTCTTCAGTGCCTGGACTAGAGAAAGGGGGGGGGGGTTTGCGGGAAGAATTACCAGCTACATGACTTTTTAATTTAACGACCTTGAGGAAGGGGCAGCAACGAGGCAGGAGAACAGCTGTTAGCGCCACACCTTCCATGAATATGGGTTGCAGCTGTCTCGGCCATCATTCTGTCAAGGTAATGCCTTGCTTCCCATTGTCATTGTATCTCAGAATCAAACTATTTGAATTCCAGACACATCGACAGCACACTGACGGGCCCCTGCCAATTTTTGCAGCTGGCTTGGAAAAGAGCATCACGAAGCATTACTCATTTATACGACTCCCAGGCTCCTGTTGTAAATTCAGCGTGCAGGACTGCCTCCAGGTGTGGCCCGTCAGCTTAGCTCTCTAATCCTGTAACCCTTTACCGCCAGCTCCCTCCCATCCATGTGTGAAAAAAAAAAAAATCCCCAGGCCAGCTCTTCTACCTCTTTGAGCTTCTGTTCCTGTAGACAGAGTCCCAGCTGTGGGCGCTGGCCTAGACATGGAAGCCGCCTCTGCTGCCTGGGTCAGCCCTGGGGGGTGGAAATCCCGAAGCACAGAGCACTGAACTGTATCCACAGCCGCCTTTCTGGCATTTTCATACAGAGAAAATCTGGCTAAAATGAACAACCGTCCTTGAATAACGAAGCGGCTGATGATGCTTCATTCCTTGTTGGAATACGAGGGAGCCATTAGCAAGGATGTTTTGTTTTTTCTTAACGATTTTATTTATTTGTCAGAGAGAGAAGAGAGAGCACAGGCAGGGGGAGTGGGAGAGGGAGAAGCAGGCTCCCAGCTGAGTAAGGAGCCTGGCGCAGGACTTGATCCCAGGACCCAAGGATCATGATCTGAGCCGAAGACAGACACTCATGGGTGTGTTTTCAACAAAAGGACTACTTCCAAAGCTTCATTACATAGTCCCACCAGCAGCCCCCTGCATAGAAGAGCTGCCAAGAGGGGGCTCTACAAGCACAAGTCTGAGGTTCTAGGTAAACTGTGTCCTGCAGGGATCAGCAATGATCGCATTAATCCAGTCAGATTCTCGCCCTTGAACTGACCCATACAGAGAAAGTCACAAAAGCAGAAGAGAAAGAGGAAGAAGAGAGGCAAAAAATGAGTTACTTACATGGCTGGAGTGTGGTTTGCTGGAAAGAGAATGGAGAAACTTGAAACCTTGATACCAGCCCCAGCCCTGGAGTAGTTTTCCATTCTAGGATTCTACACCACGGAGGCTCACAATTCCTATTTTCCCCATGAGATCCTGGTGGTTGGTCTTCCTGGGTATCTTGAAGATAGACTCATGCCCGAGAAGCCTGTTTTCCTTGGTACCATCGGTAAACGTATAACCATCTATGCGGGAGCCAGATTATGTTTTGATTCTATTAATCGCACCAGACTGGAATCTCAGGGTACCAAAACCTTGAACTGGGCAAATGGGTTTCACAGATCATTTTATTCCTTATTAAGTACACTGCTCTAAGCAGGGCCACCACCAGGTCCTACAGCATTTTGTACAAGTTTGGGAAAAGCCACCCCTTCTTCAAGTTAAAAAAAATTCTATTAAGGGGCACCTGGCTGGTTTACTTAGTAGAGCATGTCCCTCTTGATCTCAGGGTCATGAGTTCGAGCCCCATGTTGGGGGCAGAGTTTACTTTTTAAAAAAACTTGTATTAATTATTTCTCAACAATAACAATTGCTTAAGAGAAACTTATTCTATATGAAATACACAAGTAAGTTATTCATCTTAAAATAATGGAAAACCCAAATGTTTATAATATTAGAATCTTAAAGTCACTTAGATCTAATAATCTGTCATAGACATCTTGCCTTGGAAGAAAAAACTGTTCTTTTTTTTTTTTTTTAAGATTTTATTTATTTATTTGACACAGAGAGAGATCACAAGCAGGCAGAGCAGCAGGCGGAGAGAGAGGGGGAAGTAGGCTCCACGCCGAGCAGAGAGCCCAACATAAGGCTCAATCCCCTAGGACCCCAAGACCACGACCCGAGCTGAAGGCCAAGGCTCAACCCACTGAGCCACCCTGGTGCCCCAGAAAAAACTGTTTTTGACAGTTCTAATGATTACTTTTTTTTAACAGCTCATATCTCATAGAAATGATCATCAGATGGGTAGTCTTATGGAAGTGTGGGCTTTACGTTGGTTTTAACATATTTAATTTTGAGATGCTACATTTTTCACTGATAGTGTGCTGGCAAAATCAATTACACCTTGAAAATTTCAGTTATTTGGAAATGGATCCAGTAAACTATTGTCACAAAAACACTGCAATTCTTTTTTTAAGATTTAACTTATTGAGAGACACAGAGAGAGAGAGCAAGTCATAGAAGGAGCCGAGGAACAGGAAAGAGCAGGCTCCATGCAGAACACAAGGCCCCACTTGGGGCTCCATTCCAGGACCCTAAGATCATGACCCAAGCGGAAATCAAGAGTCAGAAGCTTAACTGACTGAGCCTCCCAGGTGCGCCAACACTGCAATATTTTGATGGGAGATAGTAGGTTTTAAAAGCTAATCTTAAAAAAAAAAAAAAAGTTAATCTTAGATTGTTAGTTTTCCATACATTGATGAAGAATGTCTGAAATTATTTAATAATGCTCATCAGTCCATTTCAATTGCACATTTTCACCTGGCTTTGGTACTTTCTATTGATAGTAATTCTCCAGATCATAGCAGAAATCGAGACCCTTGCTCCTCCAAGTGCCTAGGATCAGGGCATCACCAAGAGCTTGTTAAGAATGCAGAATCTGGGGTTCTACCCCAGAATTACTGAATCAGACTTTGCATGTTCATAAGATCCCTGGAGAGTTTGCATGCACATGAAAATTTGAGAAGTACTGATGTAGGATTCTGAAAGAAACATGATATTCTTTTAGCAATATAAGCCTTTCTTGAATGATTTTCTTAGCCCATTGTGTGCTTTCAAGGCAATGATATTCATTGACTTTGGGTTCCTGTCTAATTTTGCTAATGTAGTAAGTAGTTCCCCTTATCCAGAGGGGGCTAGGTTCCAAGACCTCCCAGTGGCTGTCTGAAACCATGGATAGTACTGATCCCTATATACACTGTTTTTTTTCCTATACATACATGCTTATGATAAAGTTTATATTTACTATAATAAAAGTTAATAAAAGTAATAAAAGTGACTGCGGTCTCTCTCTCTCTGAATGTCTTACTGTGCTGGACTCACCCTTCTCCTTGGGATGAGGTGAGATGATAAAATGTCTGGTATGAAAAAAAGGGAAAAGGATAATGTAGGTGTTGTGACACATTTAGGCTATTGTTGACCTGGTGAGGAGTCAGAAGGATCGCTGGCTTCCAGATTGCCCTTGACTCTGGGTCACTGAAACACAGAAAGTAAAGCCACGGGTAAGGAGGGACTACTGTAACATTAATCTTACCTTCACTCCAAATTAGTCCTGAGCAATGCATCTTAAAGAGGATATTTTCATAAGTACACTTTTGACTTGTATTTTTAGAATCTATGTTTTTATTCATATCATCAGTATGCACTACATGCTCCCCCTAATTAAGTTTTAGTAGCAAGATGGCATCCACTCAATTTTCCCATCTCATATTCAACAATGATTTTAAATTTTATGTTCCATAAATGCATTTTCAATATCCTCCAACATTTGGTTGAAGCAAAAAGAGTAGTTACATAATTTCTTGGATGATATAAAAAATTCAGTGCTGTCGAAGTAGATTTTTGCTGCATCATTTAATACCAAATGTAAAGAAGATGCAAAACAAAAAACAGAATGCCCTAGAAAATACTGAGAATCTTCTATAGTGGCCCATTGTGTTCTCTACACATACTTGTGGCATTGCTGTATCCAATTTCTCCTTGAGTCAGGTTTTATGAAGAGTCTTCTGAAAATACATATATGCTTTTTTTTGGTCTTGTCATCTTGTTTACTCCTTTGTCCAAATATTCAAATATTTATTTTTTGGAAGTCCACAAATCTAATCGCATTATCTGTTCTACATGGCTTATGCCAGGGGTTGTATCTTAAATAATCAAATAGAGTGCCTGGATGGCTCAGTCAGTTAAGCGTCTGCCTTAAGCTCAGGTCATGATGATCGAGTCCCAGGTCGATCCCAGGTCTTGGGATCGAGTCCCACATTAGACTCCCTGCTCGGTGGGGATCCTGCTTCTCCCTCTGCCTCTGCCCCTCCCACCTACTATGTGTGCTCCTTTTCTCGCTTACTCTCTCACTTGCTCTCATATAAATAATTAAATCTTTTTTTTAAATAAAATAATCAAATAATACTTGCATTTCATACCTTTTTCAAAAGTAATTCATTCATTGTGTCTACCATAATTTTAATTATATGGTTTTATATTTCATGCCCTAAAAATGTGCAATACTATTTGTGAATCACTGTACCCCTTATGTTACCGAATTCTGTGCCATTTCTGCCAAAGGAAGGCAATGCTCATCATTATAATTGTAGTTTCCTGGGTAATCTTCTCCCTCCATGTAGACCTGCCAAAAAATTTGTCTCCCAGTGTGGTTTCTCATTGGTGTGGTATCTTTGTTTGCCTCTCTCTCACTATACGGTCTCTCAAACCACATTTTGACTTTGAATTCTTCACACTATTGTTGAAATGCATTTTACCTTCTGCTCATTAGTAATATGTGATACATACTGCCAATCCTTGCACACATTTTCATTCCTCAGTTGATCTCTTTACCCATCTTTGAAGAATTTGCAATACAGTTAAAACATAGAAATCACTAAGATAGAATCATACGAGGGTTTTGATGACCAGTTAGAATTTATAAATAATTTCTGAAAACTTTCTACCTGCGCTAATGGTAGTTAAATTTGACAAAGTGTGGTGAAAACTTGATGAAATTTAATGAAAATATATTTAAATGAAAAATTAACTTTCTTACAAAAGACAGACAAATTTCAACCAGATTATTGTTAATACTCAAATTGCTAAAATATTCAAATTACATAGCCAAATACCTGGATAGGTAATGTCCAGTTTAATGTTTTTTTTTCCCCTTCTACTTTTCCTCAAAGTTAACAGTTACACTTGGCATAAATATTGATGGTAAATTCACATCCTAATCCAGCAACCTTTGTCCCTACCCGCATCCATCCTTTCCAAAAATGTACCCAATGACCTAAATTATTGTTTGTCATTTCCTCTGTTTCCTGATTCTGAAACTAATTTTTCAAACTCTTCCATAGTGTCTGAGCAAAAAGTCAATAATAGTATTTTCTTTTAGAATTTACATGTATGTAACATACAAAATATATAAGTAAAGCTGCTAAACACCATCAAGTGTTAACGTTCTTACTAACAGAATATCATAACAATAGGCAACTGCTATTATGTAATTACCAGACCCTTAAATAGTAATCTCTCTAATTTATGTGCATATAATTTATTTTGTGGATTATTTGACCATATGTAGTTTGAGGGTGATTCATATAGTAATAAAAAGTCCTTGTAGATTTACATTGGGAACTCAGCAATACCTTTTTGAGGACGACGAACAGCAGATGTTTTGATGCAATGTGAAACATTCAATTAGCGGGTGTACTGATAACAATGGGATTTGTTTTTAAATACTCGCCTATCAGCATATCAATGAGAAAAGCGGTTTCTTGTTTAGAAGCAGAAATGTTTTCAGACGACGTTAGATCTGTGGTGGATTTTGATTACTGAGTCATTTTTCCTTTGTGCACGGAAGCAGAACAAAATATATTAATCCTCTTAAAACAGACACTTTACCGCCATCTGCCGGGAAGTTATTATAAACATACCAGTCCCCCATGTTGGCAATAAGCAATATTAATAAATGCACAAAAATGTTCAGAATAATAAAGATGTCTTATGTGACTCATGTCCCCTTAGACGAGGAGTACATGTGTGGTGTCCCCCTGTAACAATCCTATGTGGCTGCCCCAATCCTTATCTAGAAATTTGCTTTCAAATTTCTGCCAAAGGAGAAAAATTCTGATTGTAAAACCATTGTTGGGTCCAACCTGGTATTGCTTGTTCATACTGTGGGCTGAAATCATGGGAGGGGGATACAACTTACAATTTGACTTCTGCAGAATGACGACTCACTCCAGCAAGTCACCCTAGGATTTCAGGACTTTTGTCACTAGCCCGGGGGACAGAGGACAGAGTTGCGCTTGGTCTCCTTGTGGCTAAAACCACTGACCCTACAGGGAGTGGGAGTAGAGGAGTGGATGAGCCCAAGCAAAAGATCAAACGGAAAAACTTTCTAAAATTAGAGATGAGCTCCCAGGATCTCTGAACAAAAGAACTTTAGGTCGGGGTGTCGGGGGAGGGAGCTTTACACATATTAGTCATAAGTCTTCAGTGCAAATTCACAAGCATCTTGCTAGAAAAGGTTAACACAACCTCTGGCATGCTTTGCTTAGAAACAGTGGTCATAAATCCATTAATATTTCCTGTTCTCAGAAGAGGACAAATTGCTAAATGACAAGGTGATAAGAAAACCCCATTACACAGTCCCTATGCTCTTAAAATACTGAGTTGAGTCTATACGTTCCTTGCAACTAATAACAGAAAAATTTAATATTACCAGTAACTACTACAGGGCAGCAAGTAGCCCCAGTACCTGGCTCATAAGGAGCCTGCATATGTTGAATGAATGAGAAAAACTCTACTCCAGAATTACCCAAAACAGGCCAGGTGAGCACAGAGCATGCAGAACTCGGGGATGAGGGGAAGGATTCCAGAAGGAAGTGTGAGCTGAGTTAGGTCTTAACAAGGATGCAGAAGGTTTGCAGGAGGAGATGAGAGAAAGGGCATTCCGGGTGGAGATCAGAGTAGCCGAGGAGAAGCAGGAGTACCCAGAGGGCATCCAGGATGGGAGGGAAGGTCAGGAAAGCATGGTGACAGGGTCTAGGGAGGAAGCAGGGTCTGGTAGGGGCCACTGGATCCGGTGACCTCCAAGGGCCTGAAAGCCAGACTGCAAGGGAGGTTAGTGACTGGGAGAGGAGGGAGGGGACGGAATAGAGGAGGAAGTGAATTAGGCCACCCTCCCTCTCTCCTTCTGTTAACTTTTTATTGTACAAATACATATATATGTATATATATACACAATCCATATATATATAATATATTAGTACAAATATATATACTTAGTATAAGTTACTATGCATTTATATGTAAATATTTATAATAAAACATTTCCTGCTGTGTTTTATATACATGATATGTATATTTTATGTATGCTATATACAGCAAAATGTACACAGTATACAGGTCGGCAAAGAGCTGATTTCATGACTCTTAACAGCATAGATGAGTTTTCAGAGCTACTCTTTTTTTTTTTTTTTTAAAGATTTTATTTATTTATTTGACAGACAGAGATCACAAGCAGACAGAGAGGCAGGCAGAGAGAGGGAGAGGAGGAAGCAGGCTCCCCGCAGAGCAGAGAGCCCGATGTGGGACTCGATTTTTTTTTTTTTTTTTAAGAAGTAAAAGGAGATAGTAAAAGGAAAGAAACGGGACAGTAGCTTGAGTGGTAGAGTTAATGGAAAGGGATTTTTTTTTTTTTAACCTTAAAGGAGCATGATCTTGTCAGCATGAGGAAAGAGGTAAGAGGGAAGGATTCGATATTTAAGAGAAAGAGGTGCTAATGGACATGAAGGGCATAGGCTCAAGGTAATGGATGTAGCTGATATTGAAAGTAGAGAAGAAACTTCACTCTGGGGCAGCAAGACAGAAGCAGAGGGGTCAGTGGCTGGGCGTGTGGCCCCAGGGGCCAGAGAGTCCTGGGTTCCATCTGAGATCTACCATAAACACAGACAGGTAACAGTTACTCTGGCTTTTTTTCTAAACTTGAATCATCAGGATAACAACTGAAACAGCAACAAAAATAGCAGTGACCCCCCCCCTCGTTGGAGTCTGATATACCTAGGATCACCCTGAAATGGGACCTGATTTCAAATTAACCTCAGCCACGCTCCCTAGAAGTCTATCCTGACCTTTACCCCGCTTGATAACCTTACTGCCCTCTTTGGGTTACCCACGGAATCTCAGAAAGCACTGTGCCAGCCTCTGAATGTCCCAAAGATATTCCAAAGTCAAGTCAGTCTGGTATGCTAGGGATAGAAGCTGAGATCCCAACACTTACGGGGACCTGGGCCTCCAGGGCCTCCCCAAAGGTTACTCTCTAATGGGTGTTACCACTAATGGGTGGTCCTGGAGGGAGAGGATGGCAGAACTCAGTTGGTCCAAAGACAGAACCTATGATCTACATTGAGATAACCAGAGCAGAATGTGGCCAGCCAACGTATGTTGCCAAACCTCCTTTCCAAGGCCCATACCAACTCTTCTTCCAAGGGTCCATATTTCCCACAGAGATAGGATTGGGGTAAGAATGTCTTCGACTTCATCCCATAGTCCCTGAACTCTGACCTCCTGTTGGCCCCGATCTTGTCGGAGAAGCTCTCTCCCTAAAGGAACTGGAGTTCCGTGGCTGGGACAGACTCACAGATGAGGCTGGGCACACCTGGGGCTCTAATCGACAAGGGGTGAGAGAACACTGGATAGAAAGTGAACATAAAAAGCTACCTCTGCAACAAAATCAAAGCCAGACTCTCTAAGGTGGGAACTGAAGGACAAACCGGTAGAAAGAAGACCAGGCCACTAGCAGACCCTGGGGGCCACAGATTTTTCTTCTCTTTGGGTAACCAACCACTTACTGCTTTCCCTGCCTCTGACATTCTGGCTTCACAGGGGCACTGTTCAGACTTACCACTCTCTTAATTCTTCAAAAGCCATGTGAGACAAGACTGGAAAGTTCAAACAGAACCTTAGCAAATGCTGGAGTAAAATACAAACTGGAAGCAGCATGGGGTACAAATAGGGCCACAGAGTTAGAGAGCTCACAGCATCCAGAGAGGAGGTGAAACTTGCTTCAGGATCTCTGGAATCCACATGGAGTTTCTGCTGCCTCAGTTATATCCAAAAGTTAAAAAAGAAACCCAGCCCAGAAACAGTGAAATGTGGTGGTTAAGGGACCAGACCCCAGAGCCAGATGGTGGGGGTTCATGCTCCAGCTCTGAGATTTGGGTGACCTTTGACAAAGATCTAATCCCTGGCTGCCTCAGTTTCCCCACCTTAAAAACAAAGGTGTAGTACTGCCTACAGCATAGAGTTTTTATGGGGATTAAATAAATTAATCTATGTGAAGCACTTTGTCTCACAGCAGGTATGAAGTAAGTGTGGAATTTTATTGTTGTTATGGACTCCCTCAGTGTGACTAAGGGAAGAGAAGTGGATCCCACCTGGTAGACAGGCAAGGGGACATGAATGAGATCCAGGATATGGTGGTACCAAGGAGGATGGAGGAATGAGGGAAAAATGAAATCCAGGGTGGGATGGGGTTGGAGGATGTGGAGGAGACATTCAGGTAAGACTGAGATGGGAAACCCAGCAAGAGACCCACACATTCCTGAGCCCAGCTGTCCTCTAGACTCACCATCCTTCCCACTGGGTAAGAAATCCTGGGGACTAAGGGGTCCGTTCCCTCAGCCTGTGTCCTCCCTTCTGGCTGCTTAGACCTCGGAATTCCAGATTCACACTGCAGCAACCTACCGCCAGGCTCTGCCTTCTTCTAGCTACACCATCTCCGGATTACAGACTCCCCCCAGGTGAGCACACCCCTAGGCTCACAGGTGGCCAAGGGGCAGCTATTTGTAAGAGGGTATGAAAGCTTAACTCGGGGGCTGAGGTGTCTGTCGTTTGTGTGCTGGGGGGAGGGGGGCTCATGGTGGTAGATGGAGCTGGGGCTGGGGGTGAGGTGTCGCTGAGGAAGTGAGGGGTCTCCCAGTGCGGGGAGAATGTCCCTTCCCTGTCCTCTGAGTTCCTTCTGAAAACCTACGCGCTGACGGAGAGTGGGTGCTCCTTTCCCGCCAATGTTGCTGTCTGACCCGTCCGGAATCACTGAGCCCAGGGGCGCCGCGAAACCCGGCGGGGTCTTTGGGTAGAGCTGGGAACCTAAGGGACCTGACATTGGGGAAGCCAGAAGACAAGTAACCTGATTTCCGGGCTCAGATTCCAGCCGCCGCTCGGCTTTGCGCGCAGGGGTCCGCGGGGCTGGGCGTCTCGGCCGCCCTCGGGTGGGAGGTGCCGGGCTCCGCTGCTGCACGCCCACCCCACCGCCAGCGCCAGGAGCCCGGGCAGCCCGGTCCCACCTTGTCAAACTCCCGGCTTCGGGCTTTCCTGCGAGGACGCGCCGGAGGTAACGCAGCCGCAGCGCCGCGGTTGTACCGACGGGCGACGGTCACCCACCTCTTGGGGGGCGCGGGGTGGGGACCCCTGCCTGCGGCCCCGGCGCCGTAGGCTCCCACCCGCGTGGCGCTGCAGCGGGGCCGGGAGGGCCCTGCGCCCAGCTCTGCGGCCCCCTCGGCGGCACTGGGCGGACCGCCGGGCTCGGACCCCCGAGGCGGCTCCGGGTCCCCGAGCGCGGCCAGCGCCACCTGTCGGACGTCGCCTGTGCCTTCGTCCCGACAAAGCGGGGAGGGAAACCCGGAGCGGAGGGCGCAGGGCTGGCAGCCACCCGGGAGCCTGGCTTGATACCCGAGAGGGCTCCGGGAGGGGGTGGCGATATCATTTGGTGCTCAGGAGCGAGGACGCAAGCCTGGGGAGCAGGTCCTCCTTTTACCCCTGCCCTTGCCGCCCGGGCGGAGCGCTCCAGGTGCTTTTCGGGCGTCTGTCCGCTACCTCGCGGGATCCTAGGGACCGGGGTTCGCCTGGTGGCTGCTTGGGGAATCCCCAAGCCGGAGGGGAGAGCACAAGATCCAGCGAGCCCCTCAGCGCAGCAGGGGAATGGCGCTTGCCGGTCGAACGCGGAGAGGGACTCGTTCTTCTGCAAGAGGCAACGTTTGGGGACCCGGTAACCCCTACCCCTTGTCCCAGTCTGACCCGGAGGACCTAGAGAAAGGCTGTCGGGTCTCTTGGCGCTGCAGGGTGCCCGGGAGCAGGTGGGTGTTTCCAGTGAGGGGCGCACTTCCTCCTCTAGCAGCAGGCTCACCCCTTTCGCCCAGCCTCGGGGACTCGGGTTTCAGTGTGGAGGTTACAGCTGAAGTCTCCGGCCCCGGTTTGATAATGATGACGGAAAAGATGGTCAATGATAGTTATTAATAGTAGCATATAGCAGCTCCACCTAATGGGGGCTTACTGTTAGCAAGCGTCCTGTTAAGCCTTACCAAACGTGAACACTAATCCTCTTGCTGAACCCTTAAAATATCCCTGTAAGATTTATTCTGGGACTTGGAGAATTTTGTATTACACATATAATATTTACATATGATATGACCTACTAGTTATTAAATAGCATATAATAATATGTATATTTGGTTGACTGGTATTTCATAATGACTATGGAGACCCCTTGCTTAGAGCTCAGCTCCCCATTGTCTCAGGTGGGGAGGCTCTACCTGATCAGACTAATATATCTGGAATATTTGGAGTCAGCTGGGGAAGCAGAAGTCATCTGAGGAGAAAACTGACAGGAAAACAGGATCCTCCAGTACAAGCTGCGTCTCTTTTGGGAGAGGAACCCCTGGGTCCACCTACTTGCCTCTTAATTACAGATGGTCTCTTGGGTTAGTCCCAGCTGGGACATACACAGAGGTCAGTGGTGTTTGAAGTGTTCAAGAAGATTGGAAGTTGGGAGGAAGAAATTTATGTTTATGTTATCTTTTCTTACCTTACCTATGTCTAAAAACCTCTAGCAGAATCATCGGTGACCATCTCCAAATCAGGCGCCGTTGCAAGCTATTTCCGTGATTTAGTTTTTATTTTATTTATTTATTTATTGCCACTCAAATATCGGAATAGACCTATGAGGGATGTATTATACAGAGGGGGAAACTGAAGCATTAGGGGAAGTACCTTGCCCACGGTGGCCCAGGCTTATGTGATAGAGCGGGCAACTCATCCTGGGCCTCAGGCTCCCACTCTGGCTGCCATGCCCCCAGCCCAGTGGTGCCCCTTCTCTGACCCAGGACATGCACTGTCTCACTTCCCCTGCTCTGGCAAGGACAGTGACAAGGGGAAAACATGAGCTGGCCCTGGCAGAGACTGTGACAAATCATCCCTTCTCTTTGATGCCACATGCTTTTTAATCAAAAGAGCTAGGTAAGACCAGGCTGGCCACCAGAAGGAGCTAGACGAGCCAGAAGTGCTCCCGGGGAAGCTGGAAGTTAAAATGAACCTCTTCGGGGCACCTGGGTGGCACAGTCAGTTCAGCGTCTGCCTCCAACTCAGGTCATGATCTCAGAATCCTGGGACTGAGCCGCACATCGGGGGGTCCCTGTTCAATGAGGGTCCTGCTTCTCCCTCTTCTGCTTCCCCTGCTTGTGCTCTCTCTCTCATACTCGACCTTGTTCTCTGTCTGTCAAATAAATACCATACCATAATATAAAATAAATGAACCTCCACAGGATTCAGCCCCGGTCCCCTCACCTCTCCTACAGGGAAGCAGGCAGGTTGAGCCCTTCAAGCCTCTGCAGTCTGTTACCGACTCCACCAAAGCAGACACACCAACCGAGGACCCAGCTGTGATGACGTACCTGTGGAGTGAGGTACTCGGCAAAAATGCCAGCCCGGGTGTGTTCATAGTTCCCACAGCACCACACGCTCAGACGGTGAGTTGTCATTCCTGCTTCCACCCGTTGTCTAATCTCTCAGAACACAAAGAAGTCCATATTTGTGGGTTGGTGAAGCAAGAGATGTTGCAGACCCTGGGTTTTCTGGCCTTTCCCCCACCCCACCACCATTCACAGAGATGGGTAGCGAGAGACTCCCCTCCAAGCACTCATCTCTCAGGGGAAGAGCCCATAAGGGAAGCACAGAAGGGGCTGCTGGCCATGGGGCTCAGCCCTTTGCCTTTGTTTCCTGAGGCTCTCAGGCCCTGGATTTCACACTGGGAACTGGGGAGCATAATCAGCTGCCCCTTTGTGGGGGCCCTGGGCCTGAGCTCTCACAGGAGAGGCAGCAGGCTAACATCTCTATTCCAGGTGTTTAAAAAGTGTTGGCTCTGAATGATCACTTATGTCACACAGAGAACAAACAAAAAACAAGAAGCAATTAGATTTAACCCGTGTTGATATTTTGAAATAAGGTGCTTCAGAATTCTTTCTCTCTCTCAGATTAAATGTCTGCTCCTAAGAGCTGTATCTGCTCCTGAGAGGAAACGTTCATGGAGTTGGTGACTGACTCCTATGTATATTGTTATATTGTATATTGTTACTTTCTTTTAAAAAATTTTTTTTATTTATTTGAAAGAGAGAATGTGAGCAGGGTGTAGGGGACAGAGGGAGAGGGAGAAGCAGGCTTTCTGCTGAGCAGGGAGCCTGCTGTGGGGCTGGATCCCAGAACCCCAGGATCATGACCTGAGCCAAAGGCTCAACTGACTGAGCCACTCAGGTGCCCCAATATATTCAGTATATAGTACTTTCCTACACAGATGTGAAGGCAAGAGAACTATGTCATATGGCTTTCTGTGTTTTAATTTTCATGAGGGGCATCGTACCATATGAGAGTTTCTTCTTAATGAACCCGAGACTCCTTTACTTGACTGGGTATCTGTTCCTGAAGTATTGTGAAGATGGGCATGACGGAAGGGTCTGGCAAATGACCCGGCTGGTGACTTACTCCAGACAAAAAAAACTTTTTTCCCATGATTTTTGTCCCCCCAAGTACATTTTGTTTTTTTGTTTTTGTTTTTGGGTTTTTTTTTTTTAAGATTTTATTTATTTATTTGTCAAAGAGAGAGAAGGAGGGAGCACAAGCAGAGGGAGAAGCAGATGCCCCACTGAGCAGGGAACCCGATATGAGACTCAATCCAAGGACCCTGAGACCATGACCTGAGCCGAAGACAGGTGCTTAATCCACTGAGCCACCCAGGCATCTTCCCAAGTACATTTTGAAAGGCAGACATCTGGGACTGAGCTTTCATTGTCCGTGTCTTTTCTCCACAGTCTAGGTGAATAGTCTAGCCTAGAAGGGACCAATCTCATCCTTTTCTCGAGAAGGAATAAGGGAACAAGCCCATTGAGAAGTTTCTTGCTCAAGGTCACAAATCAGTCACTGGAGAGAGAGGAACACTCATCCGATCATTTATTAATTAACTTAACAAATATTTATAGAGTATCACCTGTGTGCCAGGAACACAGGTACCTGGAAAGCCTCAGGGAGTCAGAAGAAGGGCATTCCTATCTTTTTGCACTTATATTCTAGAGGTCTGAAATACACAGCAAACTAAAAATATAAATCACTTAATATTCACAAGGGTAAGTGCTGTGGAGAAAAGTGAAAGGCAATCATATTTAGGGACGGTGGGCCTGTAGGTGGGGGGCCAGGCTGCAGAATTAAATAATATGGTCAAGATAAAACTGACTGATGCGTTGGGATCTGAGCAAAGACTAAAGGAAGTGAGGAAGAGGGAAGAATATTCCAGGCAGCAAGGACACCAGAGCAAACGCCCAAAGGCAGGAGTTTGCTGGCCAAGTTGTAGGGACAGCAAGGAGGCTGGGGTGGGATACTGGAGGCACTGAGTGAGGGAGGGACTAGGAGGGGAGGGGGCCGAAATGTCAGTGATGGGCCACATCGTGTCGGGCCCTATAGGCCATGAGGAAGATTTCAGTTTTTATTCTGAATGAAATGAGGAATCCTTATAGGGTTTACATGGAGCAGTGACTTGATCTCATTTAGGTTTTAGTATGGTCACACTGGCAGTTTTGTTGGGAGGAAACCGTGGTCAGGTAAAGCACGAGCTGGAGGTTCCTGGGAGGACAAGCTAGCAATCTAGGCCAGACACGAGGTAGCCTTTCCTGAGGATGAGCAAAGGAGTGGTAAGAAGTGAAGGGGTCCTGAGCCATCCACTCTGCTGTTCCCTTTGTCTCTGCACTCTTCCCTGTCTGTTTTCTTCTCTCATTCAGGTCTCCGCTCAAGTAGCATTTGATTAGCGAGGCCTCCTTTGACCAACTTCACCCCAAACTTATACTGGTTTTTCTTCATAGCGTTTATCACCCTCTGGCATATCTCTTTTTTCCTCTTAATTATTTCCCTCCCCTGACCAGAGGAAAAGCATTCGGATAGTAAAGACTTGGTCTGCCTTGTTCACTGCCGCATTCCCGGGGCTCAGGATAGTACCTGACCCATCAGGGCAGCTCCAAAGCGATGTGTTAAATGACAAACGCCATGAGTGGATCTCATCTTCTGTATTAGTTATCTACCACTGCGTAACAAATGACCCGCAGATCCAGGAGCTTTCAGTAACACAGTCTCTGAGGGCCGAAATCTGAGGAGTGGTGTTTTGGGGTTCTGTGACTCAGAGCCCCTGTGGGGCTGCTGTCCAGCTGTCAGTCAGTCAGTCCTGCCCTCACCTGGAGGCTTGACTGGGGCGGGAAGATCTGGTTTGGAGGTGGATGCCTCAGGGGATGTGGCTTTTGGCAGAAGGCCTCATTTCTGAGTGTTCTTCCTTCCCTCAGAGCAAGTTATGGGAGGGAGGGAGAGAGAGAGAGAGAGAGAGGTGGCTTTTATAACCTCACCTCAAAAGTGACCTGTCATACTTCTGCCACATACTCCAATCACATGGACAAGCCTTGAGACAGTGTGGAAGGAAACTACACAGATGCGTAAACACCAGAAGGCAGTGACCGTGGGGCCCATTGTGGAGGCTGAACACAGCATTCCTTTTCCTCAAGACCTTTCTGCTTCCAGCTCCAGCTCATCATAGGCAGTAAACTGGTGACCCACAGCTGTATTCAGGGCACGTGGTGTGTGTGTGTGTTTTATTTTGTTTGACAGAAAGGGAAAGACAGAGACAGAGCATAAGCAGAGGGAGCAGCAGAGGGAGAGAGGCAAGCGGACTCCCTGTTGAGCAGGGAGCCCAGCACAGGGCTGGATCCCAGGACCCTGGGATCATGACCTGAGCGGAAGGCAGCCACTTAACAACTGAGCTACTCCAGTGCCCTAGGGCACATGTGTGTTTTGTTTTGTTTTTTTAAAGCAAAAAAACGTGTTTTAGGTTATTAGGGGCAACATTTCAAAATAAGGGGAGGGCAGGGATGCCAGGGCGAAGGTCCGGTAGTGAGGGGGTGGGGCTGGATGACAGTTGGGCAGTTGGAATGAGGAGGCCAGGAAGAATCTGAGACAGTTGGAAGGTGGCCCTGACCAGGGCCGTGGGATGTGGGAGACAGAGGAGAGGCACAAGGCAAACAGAAAAATTCCACAGGCCAAAAGAAGGGATACAGAATAGTTTCCTGCATGGAGAGAGGGAAGTCAGGACCGGATATGATCTGAGACAGGGTTTCATCTGCCTTCACTGTAATCGAGACAGAGGTCCTGCCTTCTGGGGCTCACGGCCTGGCAAAGGAGGTAGGAAGGCAGCTATGCTCACCACTATACCACCAACGCAGGCAATGGAGGTACGGATGCTCAAAAGAATCTAGCCTGCAAGGCTGAATGAAAGAAATTTGCCCAGAAAGCTGCAAAGCCAGCTGGGTCAATAGCAAAGGAAGGGGTTTGAAGTAAGTCTGGGGCTCTCTGAGACCAAGGCTGGCCCAACAGGAGGCAGGGTCCGGCAAGCCCAGACATGGGGCTGGGATAGGACTGAGCCTGGGGGAAATAAATACAGAAAGCTTCGTGAATAAATGCATCAGGGAACGGGAGAGTTGCTCAAGGGGGAAGGAGGAGTCCATAACCCAGCCCAGAGCACTTGGACAGCCGGAGACAGAAGGCTGGAGGGGTTTCAAGCAAAGGGTCTGGAGCCTGACAGCTTGGATTTGAACCCTGGTTCTGCCCCGGGTTGGTTGTGTCTTCCTCGGTGGGCATCATCTCTGGGCTTTAACACGTGCATCTGTTGACTGGCTGCTTTGGTGAAAGCAACACCTACCGATGAAGTAAAATGGGGAGAAGGTCGCTCTGTACCAGGTGAGGGCTGAGTCGATGCCAGGCAGCGCCCAGGGCATTAGAGGGGGAGCAAGAGCAGCTGGAGAGGCTCCCAGCAGCACCACGGTAGGGCACCATCTCTGAAGTTCCAGGGAGGACAGGGCTGTAAGGAGCGTGGGGTCGGGACCGCAGCAGGGAACATGTACTGAGCACGCGAGGGCAGCCACCTGCGAGGAAATGTTACCTGCTCAAGTTTACCAATGAGGAGACGGAGGCGCATAGACAGGGAGTGAGTGGCACAGGGGCCCAGGGCGAGGCAGACGTGGAGCTGGGACTGGAAAGCCCGTCTGTACAGCCCTTCAGTCCCGGTGCCCACTGCCCTGCGGGAGCCTCAGGGCAGCGGGAAGATTGACCCTGTGGGAGGGGCCAAGGGCGTGGGGGGGCGGAGCAAGATGTGGAGCGGGGCTGGACTGTAGGTGTGCAGGAGAAGGTTCAAGGACTGGCGGCACCTGGCACTTTCTTTTAAAGAGGTTAATGCAGCCATTAATGTGTTTTGTTTGTTTGAGGGAGAGTGAGCGAGAGAGAGAATGAACAAGAGGGGAGGAGGGTCAGAGAGGGAGAAGCAGACTCTTTGCTGAGCAGGGAGCCCGCTGTGGGGCAGACCCCAGATGAAGGCAGCCGTTTAAATGACTGAGCCACCCAGACGCCCCATTAATGTATTTTTCAATAGGAGAGCCGTGGTAGAATTTATTTTGAAAGCTGCCTCTACTTCCTCTGTGGGATGTGAATGGAGCGTGCGCACAGCTGAAGGTGGGAAACCGGGATGACCCGGCAGCGTCCTGTAGCAGAACGGCACACTGAAGAAATCGTCCAGGGAGGGCCCCGGGACTCTTGGCACCTGTGAGGACAGTATGTATACCTCCGTGCAAGGGTCGTGCTGGAGGTAGGGGGTTACTGGGGTTTGTGTGGGCAGAGAAGAGAGCACAGTTCTGAAGCTGAGCTCTCTGCGCCCAAGGGACCTCTGGGTGGTCATGTCGAGCAGGAACTGTGGTTGGGGAGTGGTGCTCTGGATGGGTTCTGGGAAGGAGGTGATGGTTTGAGAGCTGTCAGCACAAAAATAAAAGTCCCAAGTCTGGGTACAGTGTGGGGGAATCAGAAGATGGCTCAGCCTAGGAGAAATGAGGTCAAGGTTTTGTTTTATTTTTTTAAGATGGGCCAGATGTGAGCTGACTTAGACACCAGTGGGAACGAGCAGGTGTGCGGGAGCAGGGGGAATCCCAGTGTGGGGAGGGCACAGTGAATGGACAGGGGTTGCTGCAAAGTTTGGAGTCAAGTGAACTCTCGGGATCTGCCCTGGGCAGAAGAGGGCAAGGTGCGGGGACCTCCGGTCCAAGGGGAGGGGAGACAGGTTGACAGAGTTGCTCTAAATGCCAGAGAACTGAACCAAGAAACTTGGGAGGGAGCCCCAGTCAGCACGGAAGATGGGCTGAGCTTGGAAACCAACTCCCCCTCCCCGACCCTCAGTGGAAGAAAAGGCTGATCTTTGTCAACAGGACCCTGCAGCCTACGCACAGGGGAGGAGGTGGACAGGAAGCTGAGACTTGGCTGGCCCCATACAAAGGCGGGGCTGCAGCATCCCTCACCCCCTGCATTGCAAAGTCTTGGACAGAGAGGTATACTGCAGAAATGAGGGTGCGGATGGCAGACCTCTGCAGCCAGGGCAACGGAGCTTGGGTGGCCCTTTCGCAGGGGTGTAAGGGAGTCTCCTGGGAGAGACTTCATCCTGAGAAACAACAAAGCCAGCTTCTGCTCCCTGGTCCTTCCACTCGAAGAGTAGGAAACTACCTAGGGGGTCCCATAGGGCAACAGCCAAGCTCAGCAGGAGAGGATGCATGCATTCGTGAGAACATCTGAGATGCTCATGGCCAGGGGACGAGGGACCCAGGTGGATTTGCAGAGATGCTGGGAAGGTGGAGTGACCGCAGGGTGCTTGGCTCTGCTTTCCCACCCCAGCCGGGGCCGCCTCAGGGTTCTCTGTCAACATCGCACCCACAAACTGCTCTTCACGCCCCAGTCACACCCTCAGCAATACCTGCTATGTCCAGGGCTCCATTCAGGAGCCCATGGGGGTACATCCCAGGATGCTCACAGCCTCGTGGAAGGGGTGCCTCAATGCAGACTTTGTGAATGAAGAAAGAGCAGATTGGACATTTTCTTCCTGGGGTGGAATCCCACCGCACCTCCTCCTCCTGTCTTTTCACACCCAGCTCCTGCCTACAGATGGGGAAACCTCCCCACCCTGATGATGGAGTTCGTGGGCTTTAACCTCAAGCAGGCACAGCCGGGGTGGAGGGGTCCTCTCTGGCCCACTCTTCTGAATGACTATTTCATACCTCCTTCTCCTCTGACCTTCTGGGAGCAGCCTAGGGCTTGGCGTGCTCCTTGGTTGGTGGCGGGAGACCAAGACAGAGCTCTGTGGGGTCTGTCCCTGCACGGCCCACTCCCCTGTCGGGCCCATAGGGATCAACTCAACGAGCAGATTCCCCACAGTTTGGCAACAGCTGCTCAGACACTAACATATCCTGCATGCTCTTGGAAGAGAAGCTGTTTTGCATAGAATTTCCGTCAATACTGCCCTTTTTCCTCAGTAGGTGCCAGGCTGTGGAACCGTGACAACTGCCCTCCACGACAAAACGACTCTGTCCTGTCCTGTCTCTCTGTCTGCGGAGGGGAAGAAAATGCAGCTGCAAAGGCTCTGAATGCACAAGCCGGCTACGTCTCACCTGGGAGGGCTGAGGTGACTCCAGGCAGTGGGTGGGGGGTGACCACAACTCCAACTTCTCCTGGAGCACGCCTGGCCTCGCGTACCACCTCCGCCTACAGAGCTCCTGGCACCAGGGGAAACAGGGTGTCATTTGGCCTAGATGACCTCTCAGAGCCTCCGTGCTCTGCCCAGCCTTGTCAAGAGTGGTCCAGCTGGGCTTTATTCTCTACCTGCCCCAGGGCCATGGTCCTTTGCTTCCCAAGGAATTCCCAATGATTGCCTCTTTGAGCCAATAATTATTTAGGGAGCTTTAAAAAACGTTAGGTAAAAATATTTAAAAGTGTAGTAAGTCTACCTCTGTAACTAAGCGGCTGTTGGAAACAGGCATTTCCTCTTTCTTCTTTCTTTTTCTTTTTTTAAAGTATTTATTTGTTGTGGGGATGGAGAGAAAAAGCAGGAGAGCACAAGCAGAAGGAGAGCAAGAAGCAGACTCCACCCCTTCCCCAAGCTGCTGTCTGACAGCCTGCTGCTTCCCCAAAGCCCCAGAGCTCTCCAGATACTGTAAACACTGTGGGGGGAGGCAGCCCCCTGCAGACTCCTGCCCCCCCCCACCTCCCACGAAGTCTCACAGGGGCTACATGGCCTGGAGTTTCCATAATGATGGTCACGAGTCCTGTTAAGCTGAAAGTGCCACCCCTCCAGGCTGCTTCGGTAAGACAAGGGTGGGAAAGAAGAATGTGGGAAAGGAGGCCCAAGGGGAACGGGGTGGGGGTGGGGGCAGGGAGGGAAGGCAGGCCTGAGGTCCATTTTTTCTCTGAAATGCCTTGCACACCCATTCATCATTCCCCTTCACCTCCAGTGCCCCACCCCTCCTCTCTCCTCTCATGGCTACATTGCTTCCTGTTCAGCCAAGTAAACAAATAAACTCCCCCCCCCATTGTATCAATACCCATTCCATTTAAGTGCTGGAGGCTACCCTACTTCCTAGTCAAGGACATCCCTCCTGCAATTGACCTCTATCCACCTGCACCATTAGTCCCCTCTCCAGAGGGTCATTTCAAGCAAGTAAAATCATGCCGGGAGAGTCAACCCTATGGAGGTATAATTTGTATATAAAATGCACCTGTGGTAAGTGTAAAGTTACATGAGTTTTGACAAATGTAGACCCCCACGTAACCACCCCCACCACCAAGGTCCAGTTCTAAACCGTTACCATCACCCCCAAAAGCTGCCCCCTGGCTGGGCAGCATCCCCGTGTATGGATAGAGCGTGATTGGTTCACACATGGGCCTGTTGACACGCAACTGGGCCGTTCCCACTTTGGGGCTATTATGAATAAAGTGCAGTGACTATTCCTGTAAAAGTCCTTGTGTGGAAACACAAATCGCTGGGCCATATGATAAGGTACGTTTAGTTTTACTAGAAACGTCCAAACGGTTTTCCACCGTGGTTGGAACATTTGGCATTTCCATAGCAACCCATGAAAGTTCCAGAGGCTGTACCTCCTATTACTGGGTCCCCCTCTGCCTAAAATCAGTCACATGTGGGCGCGTGGGCGCCAGCCAGGAACTTTGGTTTTGTTTACAATTTGTTTTTCTCTGGGGTTGACCTCTGTTGACCATCTTTTCATGGGCCTACTGGCTGTTCACATGTCTTCTTTTGTGAAGTGTATGTTCATCATTTGCCTATTGTGTTAGCTTTCTACAGATCACAAGTTTGTCAGGTTAAACTGAAGAAAAAAAAAAAAAAAAACCCAAGTCTGTTTATTGACTCACAGTGACCGTGGGTCAGGCACAGCTGAGGTGGGTCTTCTCCTCTGGTCTCCAGGCTGCAGTCAAGGTGCTGGGCAGCACCAGAGTCCCACCTGGGGCTCAGGCCTCCTTCGAAGCGCACCTGGTTGTTGGCAGGATGCCTTTCCCTGTGGCTACGGAACTCCTGGTATTTTATTCCAACGCCAGCAGAAAAGATCTATGGCTGCCTCATGAGCCTGGTTTAAAGGTTCACCTGATTATCTCTGGCCCATCTGAGATAATCTTCCTTTTGAGTGGCCTTAATTATATCTGTCAAAATGCCTTTTGACATATAATGTGCTAATCTCGGGAACGACATCCTTAATATTCACAGATCCCACTCATACTCGAGGAAGAGATGATTATATAAAGACATGGGTGGTCCTTGGGGTCACCACAGAATCCTTACCACACCATTTTTCATTGGTTGGTTTGTCCCCTTACTGAGTTATACGAGGACTTTATAAATTTTGGGTACGAGCCCTAGGCAGATCTGTGTATTGCAAAGATTTTCTCCTAGTCCCTGAGTTTGCCTTCTCATTTTTTAAAGACTTATTTATTGGGGGAGGGGGCGCCAAGGGAAAGGGAGAGAGAATCTCAAACAGACTCCACACTGAGCGCAGATCCCAACACAGGGTTCGATCTCGGGACCTTGAGATCATGGCCTGAGCCAAAACCAAGAGTTGCGGTCCTAACTGATGGGGCCATCCAGGTGCCCTGCCTTCTCATTTAATGTTTTTGGTAGAAATTTTTTGTTTCGATGAAGCCCATCTGTCAGCTTTTATAGTTCATGCCTTTTATTCCTCCATAAGAAATCTTTGCTTACCCACAAGTATTTTCTCCTATGTTTTCTTTTAGAAGTTTGGTGCTTTTATGGGGTACCTGGGAGGCTCAGTCATTAAGCCTCTGCCTTCAGCTCAGGTCATGGTCCCAGGGTCCTGGGATCCAGCCCCGCAGCGGGCTCTCTGCTTAGCAGGAAGGCTGCTTCTCCCTCTGCTTGTGCTCTCAATTTTTTTTTAAAAAAAGAAGTTTTGTGGTTTTAACTCTCACATTTAGTTCTGTGACTCTAAGTCCACCTTTGTGTGATGTGAGTTAAGAGTTGAGATTCACAGAACACATGGTGGTGCAGTCAGTTAAGCGTTTGACTCCTTGGATTCGGCTCAGGTCACCATCTCCGTGTTGTGGGATTGAGCCCGCAGTCGGGCTCTGTGCTCACTCAGCCTGGAGTCTGTTTCAGATTCTTTCTCTCTCCCTCTCCGTTGCCCCTCCCCCTCATGCTCTTTCTGTCTCTAAAATAAATCTTAAAAAAAAAAAGACTTGAGATTCACTTATTTTTCCAAGCAAGTATACCATTTGCCAGCAGTATCTTCTGAATACGCCATTTCCTCCATTGAATTACTTTGGTACTCTAACTGAAAGTCAGTTAACTGTGTGTATGTATGTGTGTGCGCACAGTGTATTATATGTATCATACGTGTGTGTTAGATATACATTTCTAGACTATTCCACTGATTTCTATTTCTATACTTGAATGTACCATAATCTCTTAGATAACTATACATTTACATTAAGTCCTAAAATTGGGCAGATTACATCCCTCAGCTTTGTTCTTTTCCACAATTTTTTGGCTATTCTTTGACCTTTGAATTTGGATATAAGTTTGAGCTTGCCAACTTCTGAAAAAAAAAGAAAAAGACCAAAAGTAACCCTGCTAGGATTTTGATTGGGATCACATCAAATACGTAACTCGACTTGGGGAGGAATGCCATCTAACGGTATTGAGCCTCCCATTCCTAAACCCTGATGTATATCTCTGTTTATTTCCTCTCAGCATGTTTGGAGTTTTCCCTGTACATGTTTTGCATATAATTAAAAATTTCCCTGAATATATGTGTTGTAGATGCTATTATAAATGGTATTTTTTTTTTACTTTTCCATCTCCAGTTGTTTATCACTAGTTTATAGAAATTGAACCGATTTTTGTATATTGACCCTGTATTTTATGACTTAGCTAATGCACTTAGTAGTCTAGTAGATCTCTTTTCAAGATTCCATAGGATTTTCTATGTACATGATCATGTCATCTGCAAATAAAGTTTGCCAATCTCTATGCCTTTTTGCATAATGTTAAATAAAACTGGAGATGCCAGACATCGTCACCTTGTCGCCATTACTGTGGAGAAAAACCAACCTTTGCCAAGGGTTGTTCAACAGTTGCAAAGTCTCAGCCATAAGTTCTTAGTCATTTTCCCTTAGTGAAACATGCACATATAGAATTTTGTGTAGGGACGCCTGGGCTCAGTCAGTTAAGCGGCTACCTTTGGCTCAGGTCACGATCCCAGTGCTCTGGGATGGAGTCCCCTATCAGGCTCCTTGCTGGGGGGCGGGGGGCCTGCTTGTCCCTCTTCCTCTGCCTGCCACTCTGCCTGCCTGTGCTCTCTTTCTCTCACTCTAATAAATAAAATCTTTAAAATTTTGTCTAAATTTCACTGGATTGACCCCCTTGGAAGCCATATGTGTATTTGATTCCACGGACTCTAATAAATCTTATAATAGGAAAATAAAATCAGATTTCTGGCTGTTGTAAAAGAAAGGGAAAATGAAGGTGAGTCCTCAGCCCCTGAGAGTTATGACCAAACCTCCCAGCGAGTAGCTAGTGCGGGCAAACACCTGCATCCAATTCTATGAAGACAGCCATGGATGGACCCCAAGCCAAGTGGAAGACAGGTGTGATTTGGAAGACCAGGGGATCAAATCTTAAGGGGAAAGCCATGATGTCACCTTGAGAAGGTGACTTTTTCAAGAGCTGCCAAATCTTCCTGATTAACAGGAAAATAGGCCCGGGAAGGTAGACCCCCAAAGGGAAACGATCCAGAGTCTATGAATACACCAGCTGATTGCTTACAGCATCTCAGAGTGCACAAAGGATGTTGGTGTCAGTAAAAGTCTCAAACCTGCATAATTATTGTAATAAATCCCTAATACTTAGTAGTTTAGGTGTTCCTGTCTCATAGTGCAGCCCAGGTTCCAATGTGAGGAAAGAGCTTACCCTCTGGGCAGTTCTTTACAGAAAAGAACACCCTTTCCCTACGGGATTGGCTGGACCAAGTAGATGGGGTCATCCTAGGTAGCAGTTCCCTTAGGCACATCTTGACTCTGGAAGGCTCCGGTGAATGTTGAAAGAGATGATGTTTTGAAAGGTTTGTCTTGCTTTGCAAATAGAAAACAGTATTATTTGGCTCCTCCCTGCCCCCCCACATAAAAACATGGATAATTAAAAGCAAAATATTACCCACGCATCCCTGGGGATGCCTAGTTCAAGTTCTCTTGCAAAGACACCCAGCATTGGGAAAGAAGGAGCATGCACCTGTGTGGGGACCAGATGTCATGAAAGAAGGACAAGGGCGCACCCTACCAGCGCCATATGGTATCAATACAGATAGGGTTTACTGGGGGAGAAATCTGACAAGAAGGGACGTGTAGTGCACATGACCCCTGAGCTGCCCGGCATCCCCCAGAGAGGTGGGCCAGGCTGGGGGGAAGCGGGCTGGACAACACTGTGGTGAAGAGGGGTCTCCGTGTCATAAAGCCTAAAGATCCATGAGGTTGGAAGGTTGGTGCTGGGCTTCCAGGGCTTTCTCAAGGTGGAGTTTCTAAGGATCCCCAAGAATATCCTGACTAGAAAAGAGCAGGGGAGCCAGGGGTTCCCTCACTCTGTCCTGCTCCTCTGAGGATAACGCAGTTCTGACACTCCCATAAACTGTCTGAGAAGCTTCTGGAATGCAGCCCCTGCTACCCTTCAAAGGACTCTGTTTAGTCTGTGTCTTTTCTGCCATCCCCGTCCTCACAAGTCGCCGCTGAGGGCAATTCTTCCATTTACATTCTCTTCGGCCAGTCCTGCTAGGACATCTTCCAAAAGTCACATCCTGTCTACGTTCTGAGGGCCTGGAAAAGGGTGATCCTAAAGGAGTCCCTGGACAAGGCCCCTACACATGCTGCCCTCTGTCTTTGGGCCTTTACCCCTCCATCCCCAGTGGCCTCTTTCTGAGGCTCGCTCTCCTGTGACCCTCTCAGGCTCAAACACTGTCCGTGTTTCCTCACTGTACCCAGACTGAGATCTAGAATATTTCGTGAAAGGCCTTGTTTCCCCAGTTCCTCCTTCTGGATGTCCCTCTCTCTGTAGGTTATGCCTCCATGTCTCTCTGTAGTGGTAATTCCCGCTTTCTGCAGGGCCTCACCTTTGCCTCACTCACACCGGCTCAGGGAGCCCAGCAGTGGCCATCATTTGTCCTGGGCCCCTACCATCCATGGGTCATAAAAATCCAGCCAGTCCTCTACTCCTGCCTCATCTCAGGGAAGCCCTCCTGGACTGTAGCTGCCCTCACTCCCCTGGTATCCAAGAGCACATAGGCCTTGAACCTCAGCCCACAGACAGTTGGGGTTGCTCTCCTGTTGGTTTCTATAGATGGATTCTGAAGGTTTCCACCAACAGGAGCTCCTTGAACAGGGAACCACACAGGCCTGAGAGGAATCAGGACTGCCTGAATGTCAGGATCCTGGGTTCTGTTTTCCAGAAATCCCCAAGCCTATTGTTTCTGGCCTCAGTTCCTGCAGCTGTGGAATGGGGCAATCAGGGTAGACTAGGTGATTCCCAAAAGCCTTTACAGTTTTCAGGATTCGGTGTTCTCCATGAGTCGTTGTCAACTCTCTTTGCAGATTGGAATCACTGGAGAAACTGAAAGTCTGTGCCCCCTTTCCCAGGGATATAAGATGCAACTGGCTTGAGATGGAGCCCAGGTCCCTGGGATTTTATGAAAGTTCGTCAGATGATTCTAATGTGCAGGCTTTATTAGAAACCCCAGATCCTGCTTTGCTGATTGGAACTTTGCTTAGTCTTCCGGGAAAGCTATGGTCTCGTGCTGCCTCCTGGTGGCCAGATATCTCACTACAAGCAGATTTCCGCAGCATCTGTTTTTGAACCTGGGGCAGGAAAAATATCATTGAGAAGAGGAAACAGGAGCAGAAGACCTGGCTTCTCCATGACCCAAGCATACACTGACTCACAGAGATTTCCCTCCCCCCTTTTCCCTTCAACATAGCGTCCCCAAAGACTGGTTCTGGAGACAGTCATATCTGCATTAAATGTGAACCATGTCCCTCGGGGTCCGCAGGCTGGGTGTAAGGGGGATTGAGAAGGAGAAAGGTTCAAGGAGTTCCACCTGAGGCCACCCAGGCCAGGCATATATATGAAAGTCCTAGGAGTCTTCACATCAGCAGTAATTACACCATGCCTCCCTGCATCAAGCCCCAGATGGGGGAAGACTGTGTATTGACACATGGATAACCTCACACATGGGCCAACCTCCTTCCCTCCTCTGGTGCCTTCCAACACCAACACCTGTACCTAGATCATTCCAAGCAAACCTTCAGCTCTCAACTCAAGCATCACCTTTTTCACACGCCCATTAATTCATGTGCCCCAGTTTCAGTGTTCCCAGAGCATGCTTAATTTCTCCTTCCAAGATCACAGTTGTAATTCACTTTAATATGAGCTGTTTGGGGTCAATATGCTCCCAGTGAATGTCAGACTTTCACGGAGAGACTGAGCTCCCAGCACAGCGCGCCCTCCATGGCACCTAGCCCATCACAAGGGTCTCAATACATTGTCATTGTTGAATGAATGAATGAATGACCCCATCCTGAAAAGAAGCACTGTCTTTTCTCATTATCATCCCTAATTTTCCTATCATTAAGTCAAGTTGAAGAAATTCATTTCAATGTGGTCAGCATAGCTATGTTTCACTTATATTAAAAGGAAATTGCAGCGCCTGGGTGGTTCAGTGGGTTAAGCCTCTGCCTTTAGCTCGGGTCATGATCTCAGGGTCCTGGGATCGAGCCCCACATCAGGCTCTCTGCTTGACGGGGAGCCTGCTTCTCCCTCTCTCTGCCTGCCTCTCTGCCTACTTGTGATTTCTCTCTGTCAAATAAATAAATACAATCTTTTAAAAAAATAAAAAGAAATCATTGATGCCTTAGGCTAAATTAATAACATTATCCATACATTAGACATAGCAACAAAATTCATGCCTTGCCATATCATTGATCTCCACCTTTTTTCTAGAAACACTCGAGTCTAACATCCTTCTTGCTGCCCATGTGCCCATGGCTTTTCAGCTTTGTTTTTAAGAAAAAATGCATGTGTTTACCCCACCACTTGAATTGTGGTGCACTCACAGTAGAGGTCAAAGGCAGCACTTAGCTTCATAAAATCCTATGCCTGGCCATAGACATTCCTGGTCAAACGCACAGGTAAGGTGTGTGCTCGTTTGCCTTCCCCGTGTCGGGTAAGTCTATCAGAACCACGCTACTCAAAATAAGGTCCCAAGACCAGCCACGTCGTCATCACCTGACAGTTTGTTAGAAATGCAGAATCTCAATTTTCACCCTGGACCAAAGAATTAGAATATGTGTTTCAACAAGCTACCCTAGTAGTACACACACATAAAACTTTGGGGACTACTCTTCTCGGCTTTGGGGTTACCAAGCTGCTCAGAGCTCCCGGATCTTCTGAATCACAGCGGCGACGCACTGATCTGGGTCTGGAAAGCCTTTGTCCCACAACTCTTCGAGAAATTCAACCTTACATAATTTGAAAAGGCTAAGAAGGCTTAGCGATAATTTTCCAAGTTCTCATGACTGGCAAATGTATTCTGCTTGCAAATTTGCGTTGGCCTTATTCCTCTGATGATTCTCAGTTTGCCTTATCTGCTCTGTGTTTACCTCGGTTCAGCAAAGAGACGGTGGGTGGTGGGTCAGTATCACTGAGCTGCGGCCACGTTTAGAGGCTCATTCCTAGAAAAATCAATTAACTTTCAATTAAAATTTAACAGTCACAGCAAGAAACAACAAACAAACAAACAACAACAAAAAAAAACCTTTCAACCTTGATCTGTCTGGCTAATGCATTACATGAAGCTGTGGGAAACCAGGTAGAGGATGAGGATGGGTGAGCCCTGACGTGGTCGACAGGTGGAGGGGAGGGAAGACAAGACATTACTCACTTCTGACATGGCAGGTCAGCTCGCAAGAGCTACTTGTGTGATGACAGCGGCTGACTGGAATCAGCTACTTTTGAAGGTCTGATGCCTTTTTTCTGGCTGGTGTTGATGGTGTCCTGTCCTAGAAAAAGCAATAAATCACTCAGCTTTCTTACAATTAACATTTCCAGGGGCGCCTGGCTGACCCCATCGGTACAGCGTGTGACTCTTGATCTCAGGGTCGTGGTTTCGAGCCCCACGTTGGGTGTAGAGATTACTTAAGAAAATAAAATCTTTAAAATGAATAACAATAACAACAACAACAACAACAAAAAACAGTTCAGATGAGTTTAGGTTTCAAAAGCTGGGTTTCTGAAGATTTGACCACCCTTAAAGAAGGTGAACAAGACTTTGTAGACCGATCCCGGAATGCAGACCTTAAGTAGAACAGGAAGGCCGTCCTTGCATATCCCGTCAATTTCACTGCGTCTCAGCCCCAACCACACTCTTTAACGTATGAAAATCTAGGGGCGCCTGAGTGGCTCAGTTGGATGAGTGTCTGCCTTCTGCTCAGGTCATGATCCCAGGGTCCTGGGCTGGGCCCTGCACAGGACGGCTGGGCTCTCTGCTCAGCTGGAAGCTGGCTTCTCCCTCTCCCTCTGCCTGCCCCTCCCCTTGCCTGTGCGTGGGCTCACTCCTGTGCGCGCTCTCTCGCTCTCTCTCTGTCAAAAAATAAACAAAAGCTTTAAAAATAAATAAGGTATAAAAATCGAATTTGACCATCTTATTTGTTCAGATGATACTGAGACATTCGAGTGACGAATCCGAGATCATAAAAACATCGTGTTCCTAACAAAGCAAAAACTAGTGTCCGGGGCTTCTGACGGGCTTCTGACGGGGACAGCACTGGGGCTGTCTACTACCCACCCCCTTCCCGCAGGTGAAGCGTGATGCCCCTCCTTACGGCGCAAGAACAGCAACAAAACAGAAAACAAAAACCCATTAAGGGCGGGGATGATGTCCCCTTACAGCTTCATTAGGCATCTCACAAAATCACGTTATTCACCAGCACTCAGCAAATACTTGTGCAATGACTTGCCACCGATGACGATTTAATGAGTATTTACTGAGTATTGACCTACAATTAGCTAGGCAGTCTAATGCCTTCGTTTCGTGTTCTCCGTCATCACCATTACTGTGATTGTCCGAGTTGTAGACAGTTCACCCATCAGGAAAAGATGGAGGGTCATTATCTTTTCTTCCTTGGGAGAGAAGAAAAGAAAGGTGCAGAAATGGGTGAACAGTATTTCTTGGAACCTGTGGAAAGCGGGGTTCGCCTTAGACGTAAACTTGAAAACTGGCAATTTCTGGAGTCTACCAACAATTTCTTGTTTCACCAAATATATTTTTAGAGGGCATGCTATCTCCGGCAACGCGTCTCGCTACTGAGTTTTCCCTTCTGTAGTCCATTTACTCTTTTTCCAAATGACACCCTTGCTTCTGGGCTTCAGGGACTGGCGGAGTTCCTGCTATACTTCCACTCCCCTCCCAAACCTCAGAGCAGACCCCAAGCAGCTGGATTCCTGCACGATGAGGCCACTTCACCCACCGCTGGGTTTGCAGATAGCTGCGGCGCTGGTATCTAGTCTGCAGCCCTCCCTGAGACCTACCTCACCTCCTAAGGAGAAATGTCTCCCACCCGTAAGGTGGCCCAGCTCGCAAAGACCACTTCTAACAATTAGAGACAAAATGGGTGTGTGCCTTTGTAGTCACAAAGGTCATGCAAGAGGACAAGGGTGCCCAGCTCACTGGGGCCACTCACAAGTTATGAATACAGTTCCCAGAACCCCTAGGAGCGGAGGCAGGACCTCCTCCCACCACCCCCCTCAGCTCCTAACCAAGCATGTGTCTAGGCTGGACCTTACTGGCCTGGTCACTGTACTGGGAGCTTGGTGGTAATGTGTATCTCCCTAAGGAACATTCTGGAATCCAGTAACAGCAGAGTTCCCTGCATGGCCTTGTTAGAAACAAGGCAGCTCTGGGGTCCAGCCTGTCCTTCAGCAGAGCTAACTCAGACCTGCTGAACCAGGGCCTTGAAAACCACTGAAACAGGCAGAGGGACCGAACCTCCAGGGGAACCTGCATTGGTCCCTCCTTAAAGTGTTGCCTTTCTTGCCTCCAGAGGTCTAAGAGCACAAACAACCTTGCATCAATCCTTAACACCCCCTCAATAATAAGGAAGGAAAAAACCAGCCATGCCATTCACCAGGCTGGGAAAACAGACACAGAGAGAGAGACAGCCCAGGGTTCACAGTAAGCATGATTTCTCCGAAGGACACATGCCACCTGCAAAGCACGACTGGGCCCCCTTCTTAGAGTGACTACTGTGTTCTTGGTCACAGAGAAAATTTCTTCTCTAAAATCAGACTCCCAGGGGGCACCTGGGTGGCTCAGTGGGTTAAGCCTCTGCCTTTGGCTCAGGTCATGATCCCGGGGTCCTGGGATCGAGCCCCTCGTCGGGCTCTTTGCTCAGCCTGCTTCCCTTCCTCTCTCTTTGCCTGCCTCTCTGCCTACTTGTGATCTCTCTCTATCAAGTAAATAAATAAAAATCTTTTAAAAAAAATAAAAATAAAAAAAAATAAAATCAGACTCCCAGTAATGTTGCTGTTTGAAATTATTCCAGTAAAAGTAAAATATCCCAGTCTTGCCTGGAGGAATTAAGATGGTCTGACACAGAGAAGCAAACTTGGGGTACAACCCAGGTGCAGAAGTTCCAATAAAGTTGTCTGGACACAAGCGTCCACACTTACCTTAACTTAGTGGTTTCCAAGGAAATAGGACCATTTCATGGTCCAGACCTGAAAATGACACTTTGACACTCATCCTGTGTTGCCTTAAGCACCTGAAATAGTGTTTCACTTGAATTTCACCCAGATTTCCATTCTTCCCCCAAACTCCACAATAACACTACTTTTCCCTGTCTGGAGAGGCTCCAGAATAACTCTACTATGTGGTTTTTCTCATTATAATGGGCCAATAACCTGACTTTGTCCAACTACTCATTTGTCCCCGGTGGTCTTAGCCTGATGGGGCTGTGACGGTTACCCAGCGCAGGGACTTAGGTACGACAGTAGACCCTGTTAAGGAGAGCTGCTGAACCGTCACTGTGGACTGTGACAGAGATGAAGATAGCATGTAATGAATGACACAGAGGTAGGCAGTTTTCATTATATTGAGCGCTGCGTGTTAACTTCTCCAACGATCTCCAGCTGCTTGCTGAGAAAATTGCACAAGAACATGATCCCTTTATTTTTGAAGTGCACGGCTCGGTGGTTTTTAGTATGATTATAGGATTAAGCAATTATAACCTAAATCCAAAATACTTTCCACCCCCAAAGAAACCGGGTACTGGTTAGCAATCAGTCTCCACTCCCACTGGGGCCACCACAAATCCACCTTCTGCCTCTGTGGACTTGCCTGTATTGGACACCCCAGGATGTGGCATCTTTCACTTAACATACTGTTTTTCAAGGTTCATCCACCTTGTAGAACAGTCCTTCATTTTATTTTCTTTCTTTCTTTCCTTTCATTGCTTTTTCTTGCCAAGTAATATTCCATTGTATGGACGTACCACATTTTATTTATCCATTTATTTATTGATGGAAATTTGGGTTGTTTCTATCTTTTGGCTACCATGAATAATGCTGCTATAAGCCTTCATGTGTAAGCTTCATGTGGATGTTTATTTTCAGCTGTCTTGGGTATATACTTAGGTGTGGGATCACCAGCTCATACCAAGATGATAACTCTGTATTTAACTTCTTGAGGAACTGCCAAACTGTTTAAGAGACCTTACCATGGGAGTTGGATCTCCTATTTTGCAGGAATTCTTGCTATTATATGAACCAGTAATTATCTGCTTGGTCCTTAATACAGTTCTAATTTGCACAGATTTATTCTAGTTTAGCCTTAAGTGTCAACATGTAAACTTGTTTTGACTAAAGAATGTATTTTATCAAAAAAAAACTCTGACTGAACAATTTTACATTCCCACCAGCAGTTTTGGGGGGGTTCCAATTTTTTCACAGCTTCATCCACACTTGTAATTATATTTTTTATTATAACCGTCCTTGTGGATAGAAAGTGATATTATAGGGGTTTTTTTCTATTTAAGAAATCTCTACACTCAACGTGGGGCTTGAACTCACAACCCCAAGATCAAAAGTCCCACACTCCACCCACTGGGCCAGGCAGGTGCCCCATGATATTGCTTTTGATTTGCATTTTCCTAATGTCTAATGACGTTAAACATCTTTTCATGGGCTTACTGGCCACTTAAGTATTTCCTTTGGAGAAATGTCTATTTACGTATTTTACTCAGTTTTTAGTTAGGTTGTCTTTTTATTATTGAGTAATTGAGATGTAGATAGATACATTCAAACATACATACATAATATATTTTACAAATATTTTCTCCCATTGTATGGGTTGTCTCTTTACTTTCTGTATAGAATCCATTAAAAAGTTTATAGTTTTGATAAAGTACAATTTATCTATATTTTCTTTTTTTAAGATTTTATTTATTTTTTTGAAAGAGAGAGACACAGCGAGAGAGGAAACACAAATAGGTGGAGTGGGCAAGGGGGAACAGGCTCCGTCCCAGGGCACTGGGATCATGACCTGAATCTTAAGCAGACACTTAACAACTGAGCCACCCGGGCACCCCTGTATATTTTCTTTTGTTGCTCATAAGTTTGGTGTCATATCTGAGAATCCATTGCCAAGGTCATGAAGATTTACCTGTACACTTTCTTCTGAAAGGTTTATGGTTTTAATTCTAATATTTAAGTCATTGACCCATTTTGAATTAATTTTTTAAAGTTAATTTTTGTATGTGGTGTGAAGTAAGGATCCACCTTAATTTTTTTTTTTTTTTTGCATGTGACTATCCAGCAATATTTCCCAAAGTGGGATTTGATGCAGAACCCGATCCCAGGACCCTGGGATCATGACCTGAGCCAAAGGCAGACACTTACTGACTGAGCCACTCAGGCATCCCTAAAAATTGAAAATTAATAAAAACATTTCCATATGGTCTTACAGACTCTCCTTTCCTTGAATACACTTAGATCCATGAGACATATCCTTTCAGTAGAGTAGATTTATTTATTTATTCGACAGATTTTATTTATTTATTTATTAAGATTTTATTTATTTGACAGACAGAGATCACAAGTAGACAGAGAGGCAGGCAGAGAGAGAGGAAGGGAAGCAGGCTCCAGCTGAGCAGAGAGCCCGGTGCGGGACTCGATCCCAGGACCCCGGGATTATGACCTGAGCCGAAGGCAGAGGCTTTAACCTACTGAGCCACCCAGGCGCCCCTCAACAGAGTAGATTTTGAATGTATCTTCCATGCTCACATCATAGCTAATTACAGATAAGAAATAAAAAGACATTTAATTTCTATGAAGTTCATTTTCTGCTGTAATTATTAATAACATAAAGCAGGATCTAAAAATAGGCTACCTGAATCAAAAGAATACCAGCTCTAAAAGAAAGCACACAATTAAAAATGATAAGGCTGCAGAGTTAATCGTCCCATAGATGTCAGGAACTGATGAGGCATGGAAAAAATTCTAGTGCCTTGAAAACAAGCCCCTACACCTAGTCCTCACTTTCTCTCTGTAGGCATTTTACTTGGCAAAATCCTACCCAGCCCACGATTGTTGGTTCAGCTGTCACATTCTATAAGATGCTTTCCTTCATTGACTGCCCACCGTTAGTCACGTCCACGTTTGTGCTTTCATGGCTCTCTACGGACACTGACATTATCCCAGTTAATCCTGCTGTGAGTGTCAGTTGGGTTGAATTTGCCTTGCCTCCTAAACCTGTCAGCAAAATGTGGGACGTTTCCATGTGGCCCCTGCTCCTTTGAACACACATGAATACACACACACACACACACAAATGCACACTTACACACAGAGAGCAAAATATCTATATCTGGCTTCCCCTAAGTGTATCTGTTCTTTTTTGAGCAGAATGTCAACTTGAGCAGAATGTCGTGTATGTCTGTTTGTATTCCTGGTTTAATAGAGAAAATACTTAAGGTTGTACATTTGCTTCTTGGTAAAGTTTTGGTTAAAAAAAAAAATTTTATTGTAAGCCATTCTGGTTGGGATTACTGTCAGACCATTCTATAATAGCAGTTTTAATTTCTTCTTTGACTGAAGAAGTTTTTAGAGGATGTTTTTATTTATTTGTTTTTTGAGGTCAAAATGGTGAGGCTTTTGAGATTATTATTCATTTGTGATTTTACTGTATTTGGGTCAGAGAATGTGGTCTGTACTAATTCTATACCTAGAACTCAATGTTTTGTCTGTAGCCTATTTCCAGAGCCATTTAGAAATAGGGGACAAACTAGAAAAAGTTTGCAAATTTGACCCAGCAGTCCCATACCTAAAATTTATGCTATGAATGTAAATGAAACAATTCACAAAAATGAATGTATGTGGGTATTTGTCACAATGCTGTTTATTAGGATAAAAAATTGGAAATTTTCTAAATATTTCCCAATAGGACCCTGATTACCTAAAATATGATATATTTCTATTAAGGAACATAAATGCAATCATTAATAATGATAATGTAGATGAATACTTGCTAAGAAGGAAAAGAGTTTACAATTTGATAAAAATTAATTTTTTAATAAATTACAATAGTATAAGTATAATCTTTTTAAATTGCATTAGTATTTTATTTTTATTATCTCATTTTAGCTTTTTATTTTTTCACCTTCACTGAGGTACAACTGACAAATAAAATTATAATATATTTAAAGTGTACAACATGATGATTTGATATACATATACATTGTAAAAGGATTCTCGTAATTGAGTTCATGAACATATCTGTTCCCTCACATATTTATCTTTTGGGGGGTGCTGAGAACACTTAAGTTTGGCTCTCAGTAAATTCTAAGTATACAGCACAATATTATCAACTACAGTAATCATGAGCATGAGGTTTTTTTTTCCTTTTCTTTCTTTCTTTTTTTTTGAGAGAGAGAGAGAGTGTGTACCCTGCACCTGCACACACAAGGGGGAGAGGGGCTGAGGGAAAGGGACTCTTAAGCAACCTCCACACCCAGTGCAGAGCCCAACATTGCTTTCAGGGTTTGATCTTTCTATCCTAAGACCACGACCTGAGGGGAAATCAAGAATCAGGCCCTTAACGGACTGAGCCACCCAGATGCCCCTAGTTATCATGTTATACATTAGATTCTCAGACACATTCATTTTGTAATTGAAAGGTTGTACTCTTTGGGGGCGCCAGGGTACCTCAGTGAGTTAAGCCTCTGTCTTTGGCTCAGGTCATGGTCTCAGGGTCCTGGGATCAAGCCCCCCATCGGGCTCTCTGCTTGCTCCTCCCTGCCTCTCTGCCTACTTGTGATCTCTCTCTGTGTCAAATAAATAAATAAAATCTTTAAAAATCAATCTATCAATCCCTTACATCCATTCCAGACTTCTCATTAGCCTGGGGGTCTGTCCGTGTTTTTGCTGCACTGGAGCCGGGAATCCATTCCGGATTTTGCATCAAGCCATCAGGCTGGGTTGCCTTTCTGAGCTGCAGTGGCAACCCCTAATTTCCACATATCCCTGTAATTTTATCCTTCTCCCTGCTTTCAGCCGGAAAGCACAAGCATATACTCCTGAATTCTTCTGGGCCCTGCAAAGGCCAGGCCTCCTTTTGAGCAGTCGGCAGCAGGCTTTGGGCCCGAGGTTTTCTTTTGGGGGCACACTTGTTTGGGTGAGTCGGGGTCTGGCGGGCTCCAACCAGGTCCTCCTGCCTCCTGCCTCTTCATCTCCTGGGCTCCCCGAAGCCCAGGCTGCCTCACCACGGCTCTCCCAGGCCCGCCCCCTCCCCCCATCACCTAAGAAGGTTTCTTGCCCCTCGGTGGCCCAGTTGGACCAGGCCATTTCCAAAAACACTTAGCAAGACAAAGTGGAGTGTGACACTCACCTGGTTATCTTTCAGGGGCCCAGGACACACACCACCACTACCATGAAGTATAAATATCAAAGGTTGGGGGAGGGGCTGCAGGGGGAGGGGCTGCAAGGGCAGGAGGAGGGGGAGGGGGAAGGAGAGGGGAAGGGAGAGAGACCATCACACTCCCCATCCCTGCTGCCAGCTCGGGGCTCTCATAATCCCTGATGAGCTGTGCACTAGGCTGGGCAGAAGACTGGACACCTCCCAGAAAGTGCTCAATAGAAAGGGCCCCTAAACTATGGTGTTTTACATATGGGGGGGCGGGGCACAGCTAGGCCACCATTCAGTGGAAGCCTCTAGAACTCAGTATCTGGTGATCTCGTCCTGCCTCTCAGCGCACTCACATCTGCTGACACGGCTAGCCGCTAAACCGTGACTGTGAGGGAAAAAGTGAGCCTCCAGAGCCCTGCGGTCTCTCCCCTGCCCAACAGTTAGGGGCTGCGTCTCTCTCACCTTCGAAAGAATAAGGGCATCAAAGTTGGAGCAGCAGGCACTCTGTGCTTGATCCTTTATAGGCCTGAGCCCGACCTTCGATGGGGATAAGATGTGAATGAGTGTCCGAGGGATTTACCAAAATAGTGGATGGGAACCTAGAAGTCCATGAAACCACAGTGGGATTGTCTGTAAGTCGGGCATTGTGTGCCAAAACCTACACCATAGACCCAAGTGACACTGGGGTCCTAAAGAAAACATCTAAGTGTATTTATTTCTCAAACGTTATCTAGTCCCGAGAGTAGAGAAAGCTCTTTCTTTTCTTTTTTTTTTCTTTTTTTTTTTTGAGAAAGCGTTTCTTAAAAAATGCCATGGATGACTTCTTCTTTCAGAACCTTGTGCTTTCTTTTTTTTTAAAGTCAGATTTTATGTCTTTATTTATTTATTTTAATGGAGGGTGGAGGGGCAGAGAGGGATGGAGAGGGACAAGCAGACTCTCACTGAGTTCTGAGCTGGATGCCGGGCTCACACCAGGACCCCAAGATCAGCCTAAGCTGAAACCAAGAGTCAGACAGACCCTCGACTGACTGAGCCACCCAGGTGTCCCCCCTTGTGCTTGCTGATCTACCACAGGCATATTAATAGCAAGCAAATACCATTTTAGGGAGATCCATCTGTTCCATGTAAAGAGTAGCATCCAAAACAGCAGCCTGCGAAAGAGGGGCTAGAGAGGATAGCAGGAGTTCTGGACCCCACTACCTGGGAGAAGCATGTCCTCCACCTGAACACCCCTTCTGCCTTCAGTGGAAAAAAATGACCTTTAAGAAGACATAAAAACATGCATTTCGGCATACATTGTTTCCTTTAGCCTTAGTGAGTAAGGGACAGGAGGGAATAAGTAGGGAAAGATAGGTGGGGGCTTTGTGATCAGGTTTCCAGAAATCCCAAAGAGGCGAAGAAGGTGTGGGAAACCAGAGTTAAGGGAACAAACCTGACTACCCTACCCTGGGTGGGTGGGGTGGTGTCTTTTTTGTGAGAATCCCCTGCGACCAAAAAAGAATAACCAGACCTTAAAAACGAAGTAAGCCATTGAAGGTGTTACCACTAGTCCTTGCTCAGTGGTGATATCAATAGAGACGTTAAAAGGATTGAAGTGCCCTGGTTCGTTTTCTATAAAAGACCAACCCTGAAGCCCATCATCTAGACCCCTCTTAATCTTGAGAGTGTATGCTGTGACTTGAGAGTGTAGGCTATGACGTCTATGGCTTTACTCACTCTCATTGAATCTAGCTCTCCCGCAGCATTAGGTTCCAGTATAGCTTAAATAGCTCTGTGGAATCCTGTTTTTATTTAGCGTTTTGGTGTCTGGTTCATCGTGGATTTTTGCATTAATTTTGGTTTAAAAAAATACTGCATTCAAATATTACTTACCTTGATGATTGAGGTTTTTTTTTTGGGTACTCCTGTAAATGTGCCCCAGATGAGTACCTCTCTCGTCTCCCTTTATCTGAGCCGCAGCAGTAGGGTAACGTACTTGGGGTCTTCTCACTAGGTCATAACTGGAGCAAGGCCAAAAGAAAAAAGGGAGAATACAATAGGACAGCAGAAGGGAATACAGTGTACTTAAAACTCCCCCCCAGTTTTTGAACTTGAAAGAAGTTCAATAGCTTATCTGAAGGAGAAATAAAGACAAACATGAATTACCATCAAGCCCCTTTATAAGCATTTACTTGTAGACAATGGGTATGGTTCCCTGGCAAACTGAAATGATCATTCTGTCTTCATTCACTCAACCGGCATTTAAACTCTCTACTTGCAGAATGCTGCGCTGGGTCCTGGAGTTACAAGGATAAAAAAGACTGAGTGCATAACAGTCTGGTGAGAGAGACAAATAGGGATCATCTGACCCGAATCCAACTCGATAAATGCTCTAAATGTGTGCATACATAGCTTGGAATTACAGAGATGTGAGCAGAGATTGTTTTGTTCCAGTTTTTACAGTTTTTCCTAGGTGAGTGTCTCGTTCCTATTGGTGGGATTTGAACTTACAGAGGTGAGTGAGTGAGGAGAGGCCAATGCCATTGAAAAAAGATTTTTACTACATTTCCTTAGAGAAGGGGGTCCTCTCCACCATGCAGGGCCACAGTGGAAGCATCAGGCTTTCTTAGGAGCCGAAGAAGGAGCGAGGGGAAAGTTTAGGCAAGGCGATGTGGGAAATAAAGACAGAATTATCACATTTTCTTATTACCTACAGCCCATTGACAAGTCCTTAAAACAGGTAGAGTGACATTCCTCTAGGGACTCAACTGCCTTTATGTTGGCACTTTTTGCTAAGGGCAAAAGACAATCCTGGCCTGACCACCCCCGCACCCCCCATCCTATAAGTCTACTTTAACATATAAAAATTCCTTTAGAAATTTCCTTTATCTCTAAACCCTCCAAGATACGTGTTGGCAATCAGTCCCCAAACATCTGGCCCCCCGATATACCTCTGAAGGGACTCATGACTCAGGTTTCATTAGTTGGTAATAAATGACCTTTTCCCAACCACAGCTAGCCCCCTCAAGGTCCTGGAAATCTTGCTTCCAAAATTCCTTAGAGACTTATGCTATCTCTAACCCCTTCCCAACTTGGAAGTATGAATGGGCCACTCCTCATGACACCAGTGCATTTTTCTGCCCACAGGTCCTGTCCCCATGCTTTAATAAAACCACCTCTTTGCACCAAACACATCTCAAGAATTTTTTCTTGGCCATCAGCTTCAAACCCTAATGTTCTTTCCTAAATCCCAGGGACTTTATTAGGGTTTCCAGTGCTAAAATAGGGAGGGCAGAGAAGAGAGCTTAGGACTGCCTACTTTGAACAATACATGGTGGGCTTTGTTTGGGCTCTAAGGGTCTCCGTCTCTAGCTGCCTGGTACCTGGCCCTCCGGTGACTTAGGGCGGGGGAAATACTGGCTTGGTGTGTGAGGGATAGGTAAAGGGAGTGGTAGGCTTGCAGGTGAGAGGCGATCTCCCAACCAAGTTGTTTACTATCTTTAGGAATTCGGAGCCCTAGTGTTGAGGGAACAGAAGGCATGCTGAGGACAAAGCACCCCCCACCCCCAGGTGTGCCAGTCTTCCAGGAATCTCCCAAACTTCTTAATGGTAATGCATTGCTAGAGGGGAAAAACAACCTTCACTTGCCAATGCCAAGGCCTCCAGTACCCTGTAGGTCCTCTTTAGCATATGAAAGTTCTTTCAAAACCTCCTTTTTTCTCTGCCTCCTCCAACCCCATAGTATGTAAGCAGCCACCCCTCACAACTATAGTGGCCCGTGGATCCTGACCTGTCTTTTATACATAGTGCTTCATCAAACTACCATTCTGTACCCACAGTGTCTTAAGAATCCTTTGACAGGCTCCAGACCTCACACCACTGAACTTCACCTATATAGCAAACCCCATCGTATGGCGCCCGATCATGGGGCTTTGAGTCTTTACATCCGGACTCTTGAGCTTCGGTGCCAAAATGGGTGAGCACTTCCATCTAGCCCATGTTTACTCGATGGTGGAGGAGAAAGTCTGCCTTTTGGCTAGAAGTTAGTACCCTGACCAGAATGGTGATCAGACCCAGAAACTTGATGCCGTCTCTTTACTGCTGTCCTTACCCAAAGTCGTCTGTCTTGGGCTTGGGACGGCCATCTAAGTGACTGCCATAGCTGCTATCTTAAGACTCCCAGGTGAGGTTTCCTCTTGATTGATCTAATGTGATCCCCTTCACATCCTGGTCTAGCCACTTCCAGCCTCGGGACCTCCACTGGGAGCCAGGGGAAACCAGTACCTCATGGAATTAAAACCCAACCGGGAACCTTTTCCTAGGGAAGTTGGCTGTTAAGGACCATGTGTGTTGGAATGTTGCTTAGCTCATGATGGATTTCCATCTTTACTGTTTCCTGTCAATGACTTCTACTGACAACTCAAGTTACAAAATAAGGTAAGTTCCCCTTGTAAAACTTTTCTAGTGTTTTCCATGGCTTAAAATGGTGGATTCTTCAAGGCAAAGTATTTTGGTCCATTCACTGGAACCCATCGTAGTCTAGAGTGCAGTGGGGAAGCGAGGGGAGGGCAGGCCTCCCTCCTACAGGGGCCTTTAACAGCAGCATCGATCATCACAATTTAAGGGATACCTTGGATCGCTTTGACATCAGGAACCTTTGACTTCCCCTGTAGTGCATGGGACACTACTCGGGAGTCAGGGAATTTTCTTCAGTAATGGACCCTTTCTAGCATGGAATGGGGGCTTTTTCAGTCCCCAGGGATTCTCATCCTTGGGATACCTTTTAACCCACTGGAAACAATTCGGATTGCAAAATTTAGGAAAGAGCTGATTTGTTAGTAAACTCTAGTGACATGAGATGATAATTCTCTAAATAGGCCTCCCATCAAACCCAGGTTGCTGGAGGAAGGCCATTCCTAGCAAAGGGGACTCTGACTCACTCTCTCATTGTTCCTCTGAATAGATGTGGGGGCTTCTCCCTCACTCATTTCCTGAGTTAATGGCTGTAATTAGAGCCAACTGTGGTTTGCATACCTTGGGATGTGACTCTAAGGAATATTCCCAAACAGCTGCTGAAATTCCCTTTGTTTGGGGGGAAATTCCATCTTCCCTCACCCAAGTGGACTGCCTATCATCTCTGCCTTGTTGGCGGGAAAACATGGCGTCTGCTTCTCCGTTGGAGCTGATGGGAAACTGAACCAGGAACTCTTTTCTGCCCGCTGGCAGCACTTTTTCTCTTCTGTCTCCCCATTCCCCCTCTCTCATTTCTCTTATTTCTGGCTACTATCTTGGGTGCGGCCTCTGTGACTGGCTTCTGTACCATCCTCGCTGTCTCAGGCACCCTGGCCCTTCCTCTCTTCCCTGTCAAGGAGCAAGAAGCGCAACCCCTGGACCTAACACCACCCACTCCAGATCTCCCCACCAGGGGGTCTCAGGGTAAAAATTGACAATGGGGAAGGGGAGGATCCAGGTGGAACATAATTCGGTATTCAAACCAAGTTGTGCATTGGTTTAAGATAGTCGTGTCTTTATTTATTTATTTATTTATTTATATCTTTTAATGGGGTTATTTTTTTTTCAATTTATTTATTTTCAGAAAAACATTATTCATTATTTTTTCACCACACCCAGGGCTCCATGCAAGCCGTGCCCTCTATAATACCCACCACCTGGTACCCCAACCTCCCACCCCCCGAAAGACGTGTCTTTAAAGTTAGCTGCACTAAACATGAAACTTCTTACTCTGTTGAGGTATACTGAAGGTCAAAGTCGTGTTATCTCCATTGCAATTTGTTAGCGTGACTGACTGAAATGTTCTATTGTCTCAAAGTTTTCATGGGTAATTGTTAAAATAGTTTTCAAGGTCTTTAGTAACCTGAAACTTGAAAGTTTTCCTTGGATGGTAAATGGAATTAAACTCATTGGAAATCTAGGCCTTTTCCAAATAGGATACAATACTAAATCATTGATTACTGAACATAGGTTTGTGCTTTTTGAGCTCGTATTGCAAAGAACTAGGATGTTAAAATCTTTTGGCAAACATGCTTTGTGCTTAACTGATTTCCCATATTTGCCGCCTGAAGAATTCTGGTGTAACAGTTCACAACTGGTTATGAAGTCTTCACTGGAGACTAAGGTCTCAAAAAAAAAAAAATGCAAAATTCTAAATGTAATTAAAACTGATAGATATAAGGGAAGCAAGTCTGTATGCAGAAGAGTAGGAGATAATGTAAGAAAGATACAGGAATGGGAATGCACTTTTGAATGTAAAAGGTAATTTTGTCCTAAGGTAAGAAGTTTGTTTGGAAAGACAGCATGGGACAAACAATGCAAAGGAAAGTTGTAATGGCGGATTTGTGAAGGGAAATCTTTGGAAAGGAATTTTTAGGTGCGGTCAAGCCTGGCTAAGATTGAAACAAATGGTTCAGTGGTATAAGATTGAAATTCTCTGTTCTAAAGACAAAGTTTTCTTGAATTGTTAAATGTTCTGGATAAGAAAATGGTAAACAAAGATTTTTTCCCTCTTTTTGTCTGCCCAGAAAACTAGTTTCTATGTTCTGCCTTTTATCCTGTCTTCCATTACTTGCTTAAAACTTACAGTATTAAAGGAGGTAGGTTTTGCTAACAACTACAGAATCCTTACATATTAGCTCTTCAAATATCTTATTGTCACCTTGGTTAAATACAATTTTTTTGTAATCTGCAATACTATGCAAGCATGTGCTTTAACTTTCTAAGGTTTTGACAAACTTCCCAAGATTTAAGTTGTAAATGAATTCTCTTTAACTCTTTTTATTTTTTTAAGATTTTATTTATTTGACAGATCAGAGAGCCCAATGTGGGGCTCGATCCCAGGACCCTGAGATCATGACCTGAGCCGGGGCAGAGGCTTAACCCACTAAACCACCCAGGTGCCCCTCTCTTTAACTCTTCAGGCTTTTGTCTTTGGTATGCTAAGTTACTCCAGAAGTACTGTTAAACAAGTAAGCCTTAGGTTATATTTAGGTAAATGCTGTAACTATTCTAAAGATAATGTGCAATTCCTAAAGTTGTAATGAGTTAATACAAGGTCATCATTACTGGATATTTTGGCTGTTGAAGTGTTATGTGTCACAGAAATAATCTTTCCTTGTCCACTCCTTTATAAACTCTCATCAGATCTCAAACCATGTCCATGCTGAGTTTCTGTTGTTTATAATTGTCCTAATTCTTGGAAAATGAGATTCATCTTAAATGAAGCTCATAAAAAGGACTCTTAGGACAAATACAGGTGTTCAATATCTTCAAAATCCCAAAACTGAAATGGGTAAGAATTTCCAGAACTAACTAAAGCTGCTTTCCAATGGAACAAGAACTAGTAACATAGGACTAAATGAACTAAAAAGATGAATTACAGTTTTGTGATCCTTGTTTCAAAAACATTGCTGGTTCGCTAATGTTTACTCTTCCAGATTGAGGAAAACTTAAGATGTCTATGACTTACAGAAACATGATAAAATAATCATTTGTAAGCAAATTAAAGCATTTAACTTTTCTCTCTACCTGAACCCTCAAATTCAGAGGGTCTCAGTAAGTATTTTTTCTTCCATGATGATCCTAGTTAGTTATTTGCTTCATAGGTTCAATGAGAATCTGTTCTTGTAATAAGACACCATTGGAAACATTGGTTATTTTACCAAGGCTTTGACTGGAACATCATATTTTTGAGAGACATGTATAGACTCCGATATGACCAAAAAACGTCAAGGAATTGAGGTTGGTTTTATGAAACCTGGAGCCTGAAAGCCACTTGGAACTGTTGGCTTGATACCTTGCTTATAGTTCCCAGCAACCTCACCAGGTGAGTAAAGAATGTCACTTGCTGGCAGGTGCAGGAACCTCAGGAAGATGAATTCACCCAACTCTACAGGTGCTGCAGGCGTGTCTGATGGCAAGTACTTGGCTCGGCTTCTGGCTTGGAGAAGCTACTAAAAGTTCAGCCTAGAGATTCCTTATAAAAAGTTCAGCAAAGCAGATTCTAAAAGATTAACATGATCTATCATTATTCTTGCTGAGCTTATGGAAATAGGCCAAGTTTGTTAAAACTGGACTTGTTTTTCAAACAAATTGCTTGTTAACTCTGTGGGGCTAATAACAAGACCCCCCTATCCAAACAACTGGAAAATGGGATTGATTGCCCAACAATTGTATAACTTGCTATCCCCTTGACCAGTTCTACATGGCTGGGATAATGACATCATTCTCTAAAAGCTAGAAGCATACCCCACTCTATAGGGTTAACTATGGACTTGTGGAGAAAATGGATGACCCCACTTCTTCATGACTGGATTGGATGATGCACTTGCGAACCCCCTTACCTCCTGATGAGTTTTTTCTCACTTGCCAGTGACGCTTTGTAATTAGGATATTTGTTAAGGCTGGAGGCTGGACCTCAAGCAAAAAGGGCTTCTTAATGGTTTCATCCCTTAGTAATATTTATTCTAGAAGTCCCCCCTCTACTGAGGTATGATTGCAAACAAGGCTTTAGCTAAGCATATAACAGTGCTCCTGGTAAAAGGAGCCTCAAAACTATAAGACAGTCCTGACTCTAATGACTTCACATCAGGTCCAGAATGTCCTAGAGACCAAAGGCCACCAGGAGATGACAGGAGGCAAACTTTTGGAATACCAGGTTATCCTTATAAGATATACCTGAAATAATACTTGAAACCTGTCAGACTTTAAACCCAGCTACCCTTACCTCTGGACCTAACCATCATAGCTTCTATAGAGCATAACTGTTCAGAGGTTACGGATCTTGTTTGTGCGAGTTGACCAGATTAAAGATGCCCCTATTGAAAATACAGATGACAGTTGGTTTACTGATGGCAAGCCTAGTTTTAAGTTTCATGGAAAAAGGAATAAGAAAAGCTGGGTATGCTGTGGTGCTCACTTGTGCTTTACAATTCACCAAAGTCTTAAAAATTAATCTTTATACTGACTCCAAATATGCTTTTCCAGTCTTAACATGTCCATGAAGCAATTCAAAGAAAAGGAGATTATTACCAAGCTGTAACTCCCCAGTCAGATATGGTCCTGAAATTATTACACATGTGAAGAACGGCTCTCCAAAATGGCCATTGAAATCCTGACTACACTGAAAGGCCCAGTATCACATGACTGGCTCTTGGCTGAGACCCAGTGGCTAAGTGACTAACTTGTGGCCATGGCTTTCCCCCAGGCTGGATAGGCCACTGTGCTCTGGGTTCTTCCAGAATGCACAGACGCATTATTAAAACCATTACCAACCCAGCCCCTTCCAAATTTAAATGATGAACACATTCTATGTCTCATTGGTATGACCAAGTGACATCCATTTTCATTCCCTCTTGGGGACTGGAGGGTGTTTGGCCCATGGAAGCTCTTAAGTACACTTAGGTCAATGTCCTAAGTGACACCAGAAAGAGCATTTCTCTATTAAATAATTAAACATAAGAGTGTGAAGCAGCTGTATGAAATAGAATGGCATTAGCTGTTTTAATCTAATGCCTATAACACAAGGTGGAAGTTGCGCTATCACAGAAACAAAATACTACGTATATGTTCCAGATCATCACAAAATACGTCTGGGCTTCTGACATTACTCGAATTGGCGCTTCATTATTTATTTACTTATTTATTTTTAAAAGATTTTATTTATTTATTTGAGGGAGAATGAGTGAGAGAGACCATGAGAGAGGAGAAGGTCAGAGGGAGAAGCAGACTCCCCAAAGAGCTAGGAGCCCGATGCGGGACTCGATCCTCAAAGTCCGGGATCATGACCTGAGCCGAAGGCAGTCGCTCAACCCACTGAGCCACCCAGGCGCCCGGCACTTTATTTTTTTTTAAAGATTTTATTCATGGAGCACCTGGGTGGTTCAGTGGGTTAAGCCTCTGCCTTCGACTCAGGTCATGATCTCAGGGTCCTGGGATGGAGTCCCACATCGGGGGGATCTCAGCTCAGCAGGGAGCCTGCTTCCCCTCTCTCTCTGCCTGCCTCTCTGCCTCTCTGATCTCGGTCAAATAAATAAATACAATCTTTAAAAATATATATTTTATTCATTATTTATCAGAGACAGAGTGAGTGAGGGAACACAAGCTGGAAGAGAGTGGAAGACGGGCTTCTTGCCAAGCAAGGAGCTGGATGTGGGGCTCCATCCCCATCCTGGGATCATGGCCTGAGAAAAGGATTTTTTTGTCAACCATCAAAGGACTCTTTCTTGAGCTTTTTGTTAAACTAACCACGTTCTTTTGTTTTCTTCCCTATGTATCTCCACCTGGTGTCAAGAACTCTTCACTCCCATAACTTCAGACAGATGGTCCTTTCCACTCAGGAAGACCCACTTCATCAGTCTCCCCTGGACTCGGCTGCCTCTGTCTTTAGCAACTCCACTATACATCAAGTCCTCAACCGACCCATGTTAACCCATAGGCAGGGACGTCTCTACGCCCCTATTCATCAGGAAGAAGTTAACAGAAGATGAGACCATCCACCTTCAGCCTTGAAATACTTAAGAGTCAAAACTGTTCAGGGTGGAATGCTGAGGGAGCAGAAGGCTGGCTGAGAACAAGCATGGGCTGCCACGCTACACCCCGCACCCCCTCCATTCCAGGGTGGGAGATGCGTGGCACCCTTCCAGGAAGTTCCCAACTCTATTAATGTTAATGTCTTGCTAGAGGGGAAAAACAACCTTCATGTGCCAAGAGCAAGAGCAAGGCCTCTGGTATCCTGTAGGTCCTCTTCAGCATATAAAAGTCTTTTGAAACCTTCGTTTTTCCTTAACTCCCACAACCCCATAATATATAATCAGCCACCTGCACAGCCCTGGTACAGCAGCTCGTTCTGGCCACCGGTTTTGTCCTTTAATAAGCCACCATTTTGCACCAAAGATGTCTCAAGAATTCTTTTTTGGCTTTCGGCTTTGGACTTCACCCCATTAAATGTCCCCTGTATTCCAAAACCCTATCACTGGGAGGCCAGACCTCACCCTGAGAGCAAGATTTTCAGGATCAAAACATAAGCTATGGAAAAAATTAGTACATGGGAAAATATTAGTACATGTGCGGTGAGGAGAGGAGTTAGTATAGACAAAATCATGAAGCATTAATGGTATGGTGAACTGGGGAAATGGAGTGTTTTGGGGTGGGGAGTGGAATTATTTCTACTTTTCCAAAGTAGTTGGGAGGAAGCTCCAGCCAGGGTATTGAAACATTTGGAAAACTTAGTAATGGTTTTATGCATAGGCTTGGGATTAATATTGATTACCTAGCCAGGTACTTGACACAAATAATGCTTCGTGGCCATCCATAAACCACTTAAGGGGAGGGAGGGCTTTTAGAGATGAGTCCACAGGCTCATAGAATTTAGGCATAGTTAGCTAGTGCATTTTCACTTCTAAAGGAAATGACCTACGAGACGTCCAGTGCTGGGCTCACCAAAGTACCTTGTATCAGACGGCCTTTGGAAAAGCAAGGGGAAAGATGGCTTCAGGTAAGTGAATTTAGCTTATGATGCATGCATGAAACTTAATGCACCAGCAAAGCTAAGGATGGGCCATCACCGCGCCTCAAACCCAAGGGCAGGCTCGGCTCATCTCACAGCCAGGGTACTGAAACCCTCGGAGATTAAACCTTGTGGGTAAAAATGCATTTACTATATACTTTGCATTGCCCTAATAGGCTGAAAAATCACCGTGAACACCAGATCGAGAGCGGCTGACCTTAAGATTCAGTTCCTGTACAACCTATCACTCAGGGAAGGGGTTAAAATTATGCCCTCTACCATCATTTCCCCAATTTGTAAGTGGAACAAGCAGGACGAGGGAGGCTGAAGGGGGAAACGAAGAGAAGCGAACGAAGAATCCGGGGACCAAGGACGGAGAGGATTTGGGATGTGATTCGGAGTCTGGCTTCGAGGATACCGGGTGTAAAATTTCGCATACGGGGCTAGACAGAGCCAGGCAGAACGCCGGGGAACAAAGACTGAAAGTGTTACGGGTTGGGCAAGTTTAGGGATCAGAATGGGAGGAAAGAGTGCGGGGTTATAAGCCTGAGGAGCGTGGCGGAACCCGGCTCTCAGCTGCAGAGGGTCCGACCGCACCAGCGCTGTGCCCGAGGGGCGGGGGCGGAACCTTGCCGGGAGCCGCCCGTAGGCCCGCCCCATGGGCGGGGCTGTCCAGGCGGTTACATAACAAACCTGTACGAGCGGCTGGGGAGCGGCTCGGGCGGTGGCGGCGGGGGGCGGGGTCGGGGCGGGGCCGGGGCGGGGCCAGGCCTGCACCGGGCCAGGCAAGATGGCGGCCATGGAGACCCAGTCAGCGCCGCTGACCCTAGAATCGCTGCCCACCGATCCCCTCCTCCTCATCTTATCCTTCTTGGACTACCGGGACCTAATCAAGTAATGGGACGACGCGCATGGCAGGGGTGGGGTCACGGGGCGGGGTGGCGGGGAGACAGGCAGGAGGGACCGAGGCCAGGCTCACCGACAGGACCCAGACTCCCGCGTCAGCCAGAAGGTGACGCCCGGGCCGCTCAGATCCTGCGGAGCCACCCCGGGGCCTGGGCGAGACGGGGGCGGAAAGGGCCCCGCCTTTAGGTCTACCTCGGGTCCAGGGCCTGGGCCGGAGGAGCGACGAGGATCCTCTCTCCCAGGCCTCAGCGAGGCCCAGTTGTAAGGTGGGGAGGCACTGCTCCCCTATGCCGCCCCGCCGACCCCGGTGCCCACCGCACGCCGTCCCGCTGGTCTCCGCCGGATCTGGCCCAGACCTGGACGCTTTGGAAAAGCCTCTGTCCGGGCCAAGCGCTCTTTTCCGCTTGGGCTGGGGCCTGCGGAGTCGGATGCCAGAGCGGGCAGGTGGGGCGCCCGAGAGGAGGAGCCCGGCGACCTCCTGACCCTCAGGTGCGATTCGGTGGCCCCATTATATCTAGCAAGGCTCACTTTCGGGCATCAGTGCTTGATCATTGTTTTGCTGCCAGCCTTCCTCCTCACGGTTGCATGTTGGATTTTGTGTTTTGGTAGTGATTTCCGGTGGTGCGATACAGGTGACTCTCTTCTCTCCCGTACGTTTTGGGTTTCCCACATTACTAGCATCCGTTCCAAAAATAAACACCGGTTGCTGGTAAGGGTGTTTAAATGCCCAAGTCCTTCAGCTCTCGGCACTGTATGGTGGAAGAAATGGCGCTGTTTACACCCTTGACAGCTGGTGGCATGGCTCTGTCTTTCTTGTGCCACCATGTATATTTGCAGAGGAGGCAAAATCGCCCTCTTAAGGATCGGTAGGCAAGATTCATTTCGTTTTGTTTTTTGGATTACCATTTGGATTTTAACCCTTTGATGATTGTGCCCTGTGTTATCAGAAACTCTTTTAGAAATAGATTTATTGGTATTTGTTGGATTTATTAGATTTATTGGTATTTGTTGATTGGCTTAGCTAAGTGGTGATAGAGGGATAACCCCAGTTTCTGTCTGCTATTTATGTAGTACCTGTAACTTTTTTTTTTTCTTTCAAGCAAATTAATTTTTCTCTCCTCAGGCTTGTACATAAAGCAGAAAAATAACATTTGTCTTTTCTTTGGAAAGGCCTGTTCCAAAAGCAGACTTTTCATCTGAAATATTTTCTTGCTGTGGCCCTTTAGGAATCTAACACACACATAGACACCTGTACATTGCTGCCAGGGTGATTTTTCTAAGACCCATCTCTCTGCCAGTCCCCCTAAAAACCTATGATGCTCCTTGTTCTTTTGCAAACTATAACCTAAACTTCTGGGAGCTTGTCAATTTGGCAAAGTCCACTCTAGCCAAATCAGACCTCTGCCAGCATACCACACACTTAGTTTTTTTTTGTTCTGTGGCTTCAGTTCTTGACCCTGTCTGTAATGCCTTGCCCGCCTTTTTTCACCCTGGCAAGATGGAATTTCTTCCTTCTCCTGATTCTTCTCTCTTCTTCCTTCCTCTTCAGAGTTTATTTGCCATACTAGAGAGATGGTGCACTTCTTAAAAGTAAAGACTGGCTTGTTTATCTTCGTATTCACCATTTATTCAACAGATTTTTTTCAGTGCCTGCTATGTACCAGCTGGTTAAATGTTGGGAATATAATAGTGAACAAGACAGATAAGGCCCCTTTTAGGAAGCTTACAATCTTGTGGACAAGGTTGGAAAACAAAGTGCATAATTACAAGAGATGCTGTTTGTCGTGAAGGAAATAAACCAATTGCTCTATAAAGGAATGAGAGAGAGGGATGATCAGTTCAAATTGGAAGGAGTTGCCATCTATGAAAGTTGGCATAGAGCAGTCCTGGCAGAGGGAACAGTGTGTTCAGAAGCTGATTGGACAGCAGCATAGCCAGGATGGGTGCTAGAATGCTGTTGCAGGAGGGTACGGAGTGACTCACAGGCAGAGTGCCTTGAGAAGAGACTGATGAGATCATGCAGGACCCTGTGAGCCAAGAAGAGGGGTATTTGATTTTATTTTAAATCCTTTGGATAGGAACCTCTTTGTTCTGTTCAGGTCCTCAGTGGATTGGATGAGGACCACCCACATTGTCCACCATTTCAAATGCTGATCCTTTCCCGAAACACCCTCACAGACACACACAGAAATAATGTTTAACCCTCTATCTGGGTATCCCCTTGACCCAGGCAAGTTGACCCATAAAATTAACCATGACAAACATCATCAAATTTTATCTACAGAAAAGTTTCCAGTGGACTGCAGCTTCTTTCCTGCACTGTACTGCTGCTCCCCTTTGCCAAGTGTCCTTCCCATCACTGAGCTCCAAAGTTTTTGATACATATTTACTGTCCTAGATTAGGTTTAGTCTGTTGGGATCATTGTGTAATAATCAACTGCACATGGATCTCCCCCGTTCCAGGGTGACTTGTCCTATACTATGCATTCTTAACCCTTACTGTGTATCAGAATTACATGTGACAGTTTTTTAAGCATACACATACATGCCCCAGATACAGATCTTACCCCAAGCCAACCGAGTCAGAATGTCTAGAACAGTTGTTCTCACCCTTCATGTGCCTCAAAATCTCCTTCGGTGCTTATTCTAGAGATTACTTTTTTTGTTGTTTACAACTTGGGACAGTAGAGAGAGAAGGATCAAGAAAAGAGGGAATGGACTCCAAATGAACAAAAGTGGAGGGATTCCTACGTTTGCAAGTGTTTGTTTGGGTACATCCTGAGCTTGGCAGAAAAGGATGAGGATGATGTTTGTGAAATCTGAAAATCAAACGAAGGTTCTTTTGTTGTTACCATCAATTGGTTTTTAACATGCCCCAATTGTGGCATTGACAAATCCCATATAATTTAAGATTCACTTAATTGATTACCTATTGCCTAACTGAGATCTTTGAGTATTGAATTTCTATAACTTGTGATTCCTCTTCTGAGAGGATAGAGAGCCATTTTCGTAATCCTAGGTCCATTCTTTTTTGCAGATTAATTAGGTAGGGTAAGCATTACAGGACTGGAGCCCTATTGTATTAGAAATCTCTGTATAATAAGAAAATTGTTTATTTCCAACATTCCATGATTTTGAGCAGCTGATACTAACTTGGATCAATACAGGTATTGAATTAGAACTATTATGAACGTGATGTATTTTATAAATGGGCTCTCCAATAGTTGCTATAATTAAGATTGATTTTGGCTACAGTATTTCTTTAAGAAAAAACTGGAATGAAACAGACAAAAGGCTTATGTATTTAATGTCAAATATGTCACAGATCATAAAAAGAAAAACGTTTTGTGTACACTTGTTTAACATTCTTTCCTTTATATAGAAATAGCGTCCCAATAATAAGTGTAGGAAAACTCTTCGATTTGAAATTAACTCCAGTGGTTTATTTGTTTTATAGACTTTCATATGAAAATTACATTTGCAGAGGTTTTGGGGTTTATTTGTGAACTCAAATAGTTAAGATTTCACCACTCACAAAGTAATTATACTAGCTAACACGCTAAACAGGTCTTAGAAAATACTGTTTTACAATTATAAGGGTAGAAAGTAGGAAATAAGAAGAGCAAAAGGAATGAAAGAAAACAACATTGAATATTTTCATCTTTATTTCTAAATTGTTTTCTTATTTTCTTTTATACTAACCGTGAATCTGGTTATTACCAGTTGTTGCTATGTCAGTCGAAGACTTAGCCAGCTATCAAGTCATGATCCGCTGTGGAGAAGACATTGCAAAAAATACTGGCTGATATCTGAGTGAGTATTCAGGAAATAATGTAATTTTGAAATTTGGCCCTTAGCTTTCATAACACTAGTCTGTCCCAGTTCTCCTCTCTCACCCTTGTCTCTTTATCTCCTCTGATGCCCCTTCTTGTGCCTGCCAGTAAATGCTCGTGCTCTCCAAGCTTCTGTCCTTGGGCCACTGCTTTTCTCCCTCTATGAATTCTGCATGCACTGTTGCCATTTATGGTGGCTGCTCACTTGTTCCTAACTCCCAAACCTGAATGTCCGTCCCTGAAATCCCCACCGAGCTCTTATACCCGCCTTCTGGACCTTTCCATTGGATGACCCATAAGGGCTTTCTGAGTTCAGTAAATGTTAATAAATTTGACAGAATCAAAGTGTAGTTGACAGAAAGTGGCAATTGAGAAAGATGAAAGGAAAGGTAGGGTTGCCAGTATCTTTTTCTTAGATGGAGGGAAGTCAAGTAGTGACAAGTTGGCAAAGCAAGAAGTAGAGGTCTAAGTATATTGTTTAGAGCTGCAAGCTACCTAATAGAACTAAATGTAACAGGGCTGTCAAACACTGGGAGAAGGAAGAATGGGGAAGAAGACATTTTAACTATTGCCATGAATGGACCTTTTACTTTGGGGTATCAGCAGATAGATGTAAAATTGATAAATCACGTCTAAAGGCATGAACGTCTAGAATTACGAACATAACTTGCAGTAATGACTAATGTTTCCTTTGAGATGTTGGGCTTTGACTAGGAGACTAGCTGTTCATCATAAGTTTTTTGGTACTTTTTGGTTTTGATAATATGTATATATGTTACTTTGATTAATAAAAAGATGCTTCCCTTCCAACTCCTGCCCCTCCCTCCCCCCCCACCTCACCCCACCTCCCAGGCAAAACAACACCCTGAATTGTTCTTTTCACCATTCCAAAACCTGATCCTCTTGCATTCCCAGTCTTCTTGGCAGTACCATCTACCTGGGCATTTAAGCCAGAAATAGCAATTATCCTAGATATCTTCTTTCTGTCCCTATACTCATTCAGTTACGAAGGCTATCTGATTTAGCCTCTGTATTTTTCTTGAATTTTCCTTCTCATTTCATATAGTTACCAGTTTTAGTTTAGTTCATCATCTCTTACCTGGACTACTCAAAACTGTCTTGACTCATCTCTTGTGCCTCTAGTTTACACACCTCCCAAACCACAACCACGATTCTGCTTTTTCTACTTCCCTGTTAGAACCCTTCAGTAGCTCTCCATTCCCTAAGGATAAGGTCAACCTCATTAGCAGGATACCAGAAGGCCCTTTGTGGCTACCTTATCCTATACCACTTCCGACTCTTTAATTGACTGTTCGTTCTTTTTCCCTGATTAGAATGTATGTATTTTTGAGGAGAAAAAATGTGCCTTATTTTTGATGTCCTCAGTGGCTGAGTAGCACTCAATAAATGTTTGTGGAATTGTACCAAATTGAGATACTAAATCATGTGATTACTTTGAATGCTATATGATTTCCTGGCTAATCCAATGCAGATAAATTAGATTAGTAGTATTATATCATTAAATTTCGAATAATTTCTAAAATAGAATAGAAACTTACGTGTTTTAAACTTTATAATTGGTATGCTTTAACCTATACAATTCACATTATATTTTATTAATGATTTGAAAACTTAGGGAAAAGAATAAGTAGAAAGTAAGAAAATAGGTGATTTATAATCCCACCATGCCATCAATAACTCCTGTTAAGTTTTTTGATGTATGTATCACTTTTGCTATCTAGTCTTCATTTGTAGTTAAACTAAATGAAAAGGAAGGCAAAAGTAAGCACAAACTCCCAATAAAGTATGTTGGTAAGTGTTTAATTTCATTTCAAAAGGTTTTTAATCTCATTTTTTAAAATCTATTTAGGGAAGAGAAAACACAGAAGAATCAGTGTTGGAAATCTCTCTTCATAGATACTTACTCTGATGTAGGAAGATACATTGACCATTATGCTGCTATTAAAAAGGCCTGGGATGATCTCAAGAAATATTTGGAGCCCAGATGTCCTCGGATGGTTTTATCTCTGAAAGGTACTGGCAATGCAGGGTCTCCCTTCATTTTAGTAACTATAGTATAAATAGGTTAAATAACTTGGGTTTCTATCATCTATGCTAATATGTAATTCACCAACATTATCTGTAAATCACCATTCACATTTGGCCAAGGAAATAGGACACCTATATTGCTAAAGGACCCTTGCTCTACTGCTTGTCCCATTTTGCCTCCCTTGGGACCCATGTGATTATTTATTAGAAGGGAAATCTGAACTCCTTTTGTCCTTACATTTGTTTTGTAATAAGCTCACTAATGCTAAGATTGCTTGAGGATAACTATTGTGATTTCTTTCAAAGGAGGTTTTTTTTTTCCTTTTTCATTGAAAAACAACCTGCTGTGTTAACCCTCTTTCTTATTTTTAGGGCAAGTAAAGTTTTGTTTAATAGTCTAATGATTTAGAAAGACCAAATATTAAGGACCTGGGGTCTTTCAGAGCGTAAGAGTAGCATAATAAAGTAAGGAAAAGTTTCATTCCTATTTTGACATTCACAGAATAGTGCAAACTAAGATTTGAACGAAGGTCTATTTGACGCCAGAATTTGTGGTTTTTTTACTGTACTGTTACTGTCCAACTCTGGCAAGACATATTAACAAGCTATTTCCCACTAATTTGATTTGTTAATTTATGCCCAAGAAAGTACATAAACATTGGGGCATCTGGATGGCTCAGTTGTTCAGCGTCTTCCTGCAGCTCAGGTCATGATCCCAGAGTCCTGGGATGAGGCCTGCATCAGGCTCCCTGCTCAGCAGGGAACCTGCTTCTGTCTCTGCTCACTGCTCCTGCTCCCTCTCACTATCTGTATCTCTCAAAATAAATAAAATCTTAAAAACAAACAAACAAAGTACATAAACAGATTGCAGATATATCACTGCTTACCTGCTTTAGCCTCCCAAGTTTTTTCAGATTTCTCCAAAGGAATTTTAAACATGTTTTGGTTTTGCTGAAGTGTAACTGGGATCCGTTCTTACATGTATTCCTTTTGAACTAAGGTCCCTTTGGAAATAGTATTCCTTTTATGTTTCATATCTCCACTGTAACTTCGCATGCAACCATGAATTCACACAAACCAGGATCGCATGACTAGGTACTTCGAACTGAATTGCTAGGAGGTAGGGAAAAGAATGATTTGGCAGAGAGAGTAAAGCTTTGAAGGAAAGTATCCTTGATTAATATCTTTAATAGTTCTTTCTTTTTTTTGGAAAAGAATAATATCTACTTGGTATGTGGGGTTAAATAATTTTAAGAGGAAAGTAATTCCCAAAATAGGTATTTGGTGGTGATAAGTAAAAGAGGTAAGGGTTTATAATAGCTATTATTTTTATTATACACAAAGAAAGACACTAAGCTAAGTACTTCATATTATTCCATTTAATTTGCCAAAATCTTATGAGGTGTAGACAGTTATTATTCTCATTATATAGGTAAAATACCCAAGACATAATAAACTAAGTAAGTTGTTTGCCATCACAAAATAAAAGGCAGAGCCAGGATTTGAATAAAGACTGTGGTCTTTAACAATTGAAGGGAGAGACGACCGATTGCATTTTGTCCAGAGTGCCTTAGGACTCTTAGGGAGCTAGTCCAATATTAGGATGTTTAGAATATGAAACTGTAGGCATGGTTCTTCTTTCAGGCACAGAGCTAGAAGAAAGGAAGAAACTAAAGAAACATAGCAGCTTCTTTTTCTTTCTTCCTTTTTTTTCCCCCTCCATTTGGCATTTCTAGGTTTGCTGCTCACTATTCTGTATCTGGTGGTTGGGGACGAGGTTGTCAGAGACTTCCCTGGTAACTTCTGTTTTACTATGAGGTGCCAGTCCTTTGGGGGGTTTTGCTCAGAGTTGGAATGGGGTAAAAGTTGTTCAATATCTAGAATGCTGGGGACTCTAGGGGTGCCAGGCCTATGAGTTGTTGGACTGACTCAGGAACTAGCCACTCACCTCAAGGGCCACAGTCCCTGACTCATTCTCAAGGTTATGCAGATGGCGGAGATAGAAAGGGAACTTGGAAAGCAAAAAGGCACTGGTCTTGGGGAAAGTTTTACAGAGTACTTTGGAATTATCTAATGGTATATATCATGTGTCTTAGAATTTCGTATTTACCCTACGTGTGGGCTTAGAACTTTAGAGTTGAAAGGGGCCTTTGAGATACTCAGACCAGGGTTTGGCAGACTTTTTATTTAAATGGCCAGATAGTAAATATTTTAGTCTTTGCAAGAGAGAGTGTCTCTATCACAACTCTTCAACTCTCCTGTTACTATGGGGGAGCACCCATTGGCAATACCTAAACAAATGGGCATGCCAAGAAAACTTTTTTACAGAAACAGGGGACAGGCTGGGATTTGATCTGCAGGCTGTTGTTTGCCAGTCCCTGATTTATACTGGCTCCCTTGTTTTACAGGTGAGGGAACAGGCTCAGAGAGTTTTAGATGACTTACACAAGGTCCCATAACTAGTAAGTGACAGAGATAGAACTTTAATCTAGGTTTCTTGGCTCCTGGTAACCTGTACCCTGGTTTTCCTTAGAAGTAGGCTAAGGGGAAATGAAAGTAAATGAACATTTACTGAGTGCCCACAAAGCACTTTATTAAGCAGAGGGAGCTTCTTTAATCCTCATGATAATTGTCTCAAGTAGGTGGTATTCTTATCCCCCATTTTGCAGATGAAACAGGGTTAAAGAGGTGAAATCACTTGCCAGAAATCACAGAGCTAGTAAGTGGTAGAGTGAGATTTGAACCTGGTCTGGTTGGCTCCCGAATTCTCCTACAGCAGGATGCCCCATTCAAACCTTGATGTTGCCGTATTATAAACATACATTTCCTTATGTTTTTCTCTTGTTGTCGTTTTACTTTTTTCTGTCCAGCTATCTCTTCAAGAAATTCTTAGTTTCTTAATGTTCTGTGTTGAATGTCCAACATGTAGCACTAACCATACCAATATTAATTTCTTTCCTCATCAATTTCTGGCTCAGGCAGCTATTTGGCTTGTTTTCTTTTGTACTACACGTTTTTATAGATAAACTTTTTATTTTTGGAGTAATTTTAGATTACAGAATGCAAAGACAAGTACAGAGAGTTCTTGAGTTCTTGTACACCCCCCACCCAGTTTCAGTTTCCCCTAACATACCTCCCTGTGGGATGTTTTTCAAAGCTACTGTCTTTATTGGCACATTACTGTTAACTAAATTCCAGACTTTGTTTGGATTTCACCACGTTTTCCATTAATATCCTTTTTGGATTCCAGGATTCAATTCAGAATACCACATTGCATTTAATTGTCATGTCTCCTTAGTGTCTTCTGATGTGTGGCACTTTCTCAGTCTTTCCTTGTCTTTCATGATCTTGACAGTTTGAAGGAATACTTGTCAGCTGTTTTGTAGAATATTCCCCAAAGTGGCTTTGTCTAAAGTATTACTTATGATTAGATTGGGGTAATGGGTTTTTGGAAAGATTACCACAGAGATGAAGTGCCCCTCTTATCACATCCTACCTAGGGACACATGATATCCACATGCCATCACTAGTGATGTTAACTAACATACAGAAATGTGTGTGGATTCTAAGTGTACCACTTGGTAAATTATCACAACATAAACCTGACCATTGTAACACGCTCCAGGTCAAGAAGTAGAATGATTTTCTGTACCTAGAATCTTCCTTCTTTCTCAGAAGTAACCACTATCTTGATTGCTAATGCCACTGAGTAGTTTTCTCTCTTTTTGAACTTTATACAATTTGCATGATTAAGTATATATTTTGTGTGAATTTTTTCTGTTTTGTTTGTGAGATTCAGCTGTGTTGTGTGTAACAATAGCTTGTTCATTTTTGTCGCTAGTCTGCCATTATATAGGTGGACTATAATTTATAGATTCATTCTACTGTTGACAAATATTGGGTTATTTCTAGTTTTTTGGCTATTATAAATAATGTTGCAGATAATTTTTGATGCACATATGAGCATACTTCCATCAGGTAAATATCTAGGATTGAGTTTCCTGGGTTGTAAAGTATGCTTTTATTATACTTCAGAAGATACTATTAATTTTCCAAAGTCGTTCTAAAGCTTTACATTCCCACTAGCACTTTAATGTTGTCATTCTTTTTTTTTTTCTTTTTTTAAGCCTTTCTAGTGGATATGTAGTGGTGGTTTTAATTTGCATTTCCCTAAGAACATTGAATAGTGACAGTTTTACTTCTAGCTTTCCAGTCTTCATGTCTTTTTTTTTCCTGCTTTATTGCACTGGGTAGGGCCTTCAGATTTGGATAGAAATGATGATAATGAGTATCCTTACCTTTCTGATCACAGAGGAAAAACTTTCAACATTTCTCCTTTCAAAATGGTGTTTGCTGTAGGTTTTTTAATAGATATTCTTTATCACATTGAAGAAAGTGTCTTCTGATCCTAGTTTGTGGAGAGGGTTTTTGTTCTTGTGTTTTAAATGGACACTTGAATTTTTGTCAAATGACTTTCCAACCTTGTGATTATCACATGATTTGCCTACTTGATTCTGTTAATGTACTGAATTGTATTCATTGATTTTCTGAATATTAAACTGACTTTGCATTTCTGGAATAAACTTACTTTGGCTGTAATATCCTTTTTGAATACTGGATTTGATATGCTAGTATTTGATTGGGATTTTTACATCTGTGTTCATGAGAAACTTTGGCCTGTAATCTTTCCTTCTTGGAATGTTCTTGTTAGATTTTGGTATCAAGGTGATACTGGCCTTAGAAAACAAGTCGGGATGCCTGGATGGCTCAGTCAGTTAAGCCGCTGCCTTTGACTCAGGTCATGATCCCAGGGTCCTAGGATCCACTCCCATATCTGGCTCCTTGCTTGGCAGGAAGCCTGCTTCTCTCTCCGCCTCTGCCTGCCACTCTGCCTGCTTGTGCTCTTAATCTCTCTGACAAATAAATAAATAAATAAAATCTTTAGGGGAAAAAAAAAGAAAACAAGTGAGGAAGTGTTACTTTTTTTTTTTTTTTCCTGTTCTCTCCAATAGTTTATGTAAGCTTGGTATTATTTCTTACTTAAATTATCCATAGAATCCATTCATAGAATGGATTGAAGCCATTCAATCCTAGAGTTTTCTTCGTGGGAAGGTGTTTTTTTTTTTTTTTTAAAGATTTTATTTTATTTATTTGAGAGAGAGAGACAGTGAGAGAGAGAATGAGCGAGGAGAAGGTCAGAGAGCGAAGCAGACTCCCCATGGAGCTGGGAGCCTGATGTGGGACTCGATCCCGGGACTCCAGGATCACGCCCTGAGCCGGAGGCAGTCGTCCAACCAACTGCGCCACCCAGGCGTCCTGCGTGGGAAGGTTTTAAGTTAAAGATGCAGTTTCTTTATTAGATAGAGGATTATTCATATTTTCTACTTATTCTTATATCAGTCTTGACTATTTTCCTAGTGGATCTGTAGTGATCTCACATTTCCATTTCTGAAATTGTTTGTACTCATTGTGTTATTATTATTTTTTTTAATAAGATTTTTTGTTTTATTTATTTGACAGAGAGAGAGAGAGATCACAAGTAGCAGAGAGAGAGGAGGAAGTGGGCTCCTTGCAGGGAGCCCAATACAGGGCTCGATCCCAGGACCCTGAGATCATGACCTGAGCTGAAGGCAGAGGCTTAACCCACTGAGCCACCCAGGCACCCCTCTTTGTGTTATTTTTTGATAGGTATGGGTTAATCTTATTAGCCTTTTCAAAGAACTGGCTTTAGCCTTTGTCAGTTCTGTGTTCATTTCTTATTATTTCATTAATTTATCTGATTTCTTTCTGAGTTTACTGTGGCATTTTCCTTGATTTGAGAAGATTAGATAATAAATTTTCAAGTTTTCTTCAAACGCTTTTGCTATAAATATCCCTCTAAGCATAGCTTTAGCTTCATCTCGTAAGTTTTAATATGTTATATTTTCATTAACATGCAATTCATAATATTTCTGATTTCTTTTGATTTCTTCTTTGACCCACAGGTTTATAGAGAGATGTATTGCTTGATTTCTAGATATTTGGGGGTTTCTCAAAGTAATTTTCTTAATATAATTTATACTTTAGTTCTGCTGGGATCAAAGAATATACTCTATATGAGTTTAGTTGTTTGAAATTTGTTGAGATTTTTCTTTGGTCTAGCATATAATCTAGGTAAATATTCCATGTACACTTGAAAAGAATGTATATTTTGCAATTGTTGGATTCAATACTTTGTATATAATTAGGCAAAAAAATGTTAACCTTGTTCAGATCTTTTGCAGTCTTACTGATTTTACTTTATCTTATTTTTTATGTATTATTGTCTGCTTGTTCTATTAGTTACTGAGAGAGGTATGGTAAAACTTACCAGTGTGATAGGCAGAATTCTGAGATAGCTAGCTCCAAAGATTCCTGCCCCCGCTATACTTGTGTGGTATAATAATGGCCTTCCTTTGAGTGTGAGTGGTACTGTGGATATAATTGATTTCAGTTCTGTTATTAGGTAATAGATGACAAAGGTGAATGGGGTTTGCAGGTGTAACTAAGGTCCCAAATTTGAGTTAATCGATGAAATAAATTTCATCGAATTTGAGTTAATCATTAATCAAACGGGAAATTATCCTGAATAGGCCTGACCTAATGAGGTGAGCCCTTAAAAACTGGGCCCTTTCAGAAGGCAGAGAGATTTGAAGCATGGGTATCTTCTCTTGGCTTTGAATAAGCAAGCTGGCATGTTGTGAGGAGAGACAGGTGATATAGAATAGTGGCAGGTAGCTTCTAGGAGCTAAGGGCCCCTGTCCTGCAACAGCAAGGAAACCAATTCTGACAGTAACCACTGAACTTGGATGAGGACCCCCAAGCATCATAAAATGCGTAATTTGAGATAGCAGCCACAGTTGACGTGGTGATTGCAGCCTGTGGGACTTGAGCAGAGGATCCAATTGAATCATGCCCTGACTTCTTACCTTCAGAAACTATGGGATAATAAATGCATGTTGTTTTAAACTGCCAATAGTACAACAATAGAAAACTAGTAACTATGGTTGTGGATGTATCTTTTTTCCACTTTAGTTCTGTTATTTTAAAAAATATATTTCGAAGTTGGGTTATTAGGTACACCATTTTGCCATTTCAGAAAGCCTTCCGTTACCTCTGATAATGCTCTGTGCCTTATGGTCTATTTTGTGTGATTTTAGTACAGCTATTTTAACTTTCTTTTGTGTGTCTACATCTCTAAGATGTGCCTCTTATACATGATTGTGTTTTTTATCTGGTCTGTCAGTCTTTTCATTACTAGATAATTTCACTTATTTATATTTAATGTAATTACTCATGTATTTGAGCTTGAATAGACCATGTTCCTATTTGTCTTTTATTTGTACTCCTGAGTAAGTGTTCCTTTTTTTATCTGGTCTTCTTAATTATCTTTTATTCTGTACCTCCCTTTCTTATTTATCATTTTTAGTGACTTACTCTAGAGATTAAAGGATGCATCTCTGACTTAATTAAAATCTATTGGAAATTAGTATTTTTACCACTTCCTGGTCAATAAGAACCTTAGAATACTCTCACTCCAGTAGTCGCCCTCTTGCCTTTTGATTATAGTTTTTGTGATTTTAATTTTGGACATATTTTCTATCCCTGAAACCATTATTAGTATTTTATATGTTCAATTTTATTATAGATTTACCTCCATTTTTACATTTTCTTGTTGTTCTTCATTTCTTCCTGCATCTTCATGCTTTCATCTGGGATCATTTTTCTTCTTCCCGAAGAATTCATTTTAGTATTTTTTTTTTTTAATGAGGGACTGCTATTGCTGAATTTTTTCAGGTTTCTTTTTTGTCCAAAAATGTATTTATTTCATCGACACTTTTGAAGTATATATTCAGTGGATATAGAATTCTAGTCAACAGTTCTTTTTTTCAGCACTTTGAAACTGTCATTCTTCTAGCTTCTATTGTTTCTTTTGAGAATGTAGCTTACTCTTATTGTTGTTCCTTTCAAAGTGACTGTATGGCTGTTACCTTTCTTTGGCTGCTTTTAAGATTTCTCTTTGTCTTTGATTTTCAGCAGTTTCCCAATAATGTGCCTAGATACGATTTTCTTTAAAACTACTCTCCGCAGGGTTTATAGTGCTTCTTGAATTTGGAAAATTTTCCCTGTACTGCTGCTGTTAAGTTTTGCTCAGCTTCTCAGCCACGGGTCCACTGTCAGAATTGGCAGTTGCCTCCAAGACGGGCTTGCACCAAAGGCCCGGCTAACCTTTCATTTTCCCTGTTCTTCTGACTGCCTCTCTCCCCCAGTTCTCACTGTCTTTGAGGTTCTTCAGAAGCCTTGAAACCAATTTTCTGTTGTTTGTTTTTCTAGTTCTGAGCACGAGGTCTGCTCCAACCACCTAGTGAACCATTACTGGAAATGAATCTCTTCTTTCGGTATTTGTCATCACTTCCTGCTTCTTAAAGCTGGAACAGATGGCAGGCTGACAAACACGCGAAATTGGATTTAAGTTAGTGGCTTCCCCGTAGAACTAACCCATACTTACCCATGTTCTGTATTTCTCATTAAGAGACTATGTCAGGGCTCTCAAAAACATCAGTTTAGAGACCTTCTGGAGAGGTTTTTTGTTTGTTTGTTTTTTAATAGAGAGTGTGTTTTAAGTGTGAGCGTGTTTGATTAAGAAAAATGAGGTATACGCTAAAGTTTGCGTCATAAAGTGAAATAATTACAATGGATCTCCCTGCTGCGTACCTTTCCGTATTTCACTAAGTGCCAGTGTTTTCTCTGTTGAGAGGAAACTGAAGAATTTCATTCTCAGTGCTGCAGATTCCAGATCCAAGCTACAGTGAAATAATGTCGCTCTGAATTTTCCATTTATTTCCCTGTATTTCAGCAGTACATTTTGGACAGAATTCATTTGCTCTAAGTTTGTTTCACTTAGCAATCTGCTAGCAACAGATTGTATTTCTCCTTAGATATAAGGCTTATTGTTTCTTCAGAATTTGCTTTTTTTGTGCCTTTGCAGAGGGCGCTCGAGAGGAAGACCTAGATGCTGTGGAAGCTCAGATTGGTTGCAAGCTTCCTGATGATTATCGATGTTCATATCGTATCCACAATGGGCAGAAGTTGGTGGTTCCTGGGTAAGAATGTTTGCCATTTGGGTTATTGGTAACACGTCATTTCCCAGAATAAAAATTTAAAAATACAGTTTGTAGTTATCTTAACAGATTAAAGGAGTACAGGAGTATAGGAATTCCCTCTTCTTCCTTGTAAGCATCCAAAAGACAGAATCTGTTGCTTGAATTTGATTTTCCCCAAATAAGTATCTCATAAAAACATGTTTCTGTCAATGCATCCTTATACTTAAAATGAAGTCTGGTTGGGGTTGGGGTGGGTGCTGTGGTATATAGGGTGGATGTGTGTGCAAGTATATTTTCACTAAAACTCTTCAGAACCCTTGAAGTCTTTATCCTATTATAGGCCACGTAATTGTTTTGGAGAGCTTAATGTAAATTCTGTATACCATACATACAAAAAGCAATAATTTATTCAGAGCTGTATACACTAAAGAACATAGAGTTTTGTCCTATTCAGGCAAATAGTAATTGTAATTGAGTGGCCTGTTTTTAAGAGGAAGTATTCATTGTGGAACTTTTTGGTAAAAGCAGACATGCAGTAGCTGTCAGATTTATTCACAGTGTTAAAAGCTATATACTTTGGGCCTACTTCTTTTGTTCTTTTATGAAATTGAGCTATTTCAGAGATGTTGCACTTAGCAAATGTTTGTAAGAACTTAGGGAGAACTTTGTGTTGTTCTTAATGGAACATAGCGTCTCTCTGTTGTGAGGAAGCAAATGAGGCCGTGTTTACCACTTTAGATCAGGGTTGAAGGAATACAGGGTACTCATACTGAGATTTGAAGGTTGTATGCAGAAGTCAAATATTGGGCAGTTTGGACTAAATAAGCTGAAATTACTGGGTGTTTTTTTCTAGTCTTTTTCCCTATTGAACTGAAACTTGACAAAAATTGAAAAATTGTCATATTTCAAGAGCAAATAAGAGAGAACTTTATTAAAATAGTTGCCCGGAATTGGCACGACAAATAGGTCAAAATTTCTATGCAAGGATTTATGTCTACCCACGGTCCAAACTGTGAGACTTTAGGATAGGACTCCTATCAAGGATTTCTTCCATCAAGGACCAGTACCTCTGTTCTCATGTATATATAGTGAGATCAGTTTAGACCCCGTGCATCCCAAGTTTATGGAAATCTGGGCAAGGTTTAGATTTATTTACATTGATACTGTCTGGGAGGACAGGGTAAGCTCAAAGTTGTAAAAGATAAAGGTATTAGAGGGGCGCCTGGGTGGCTCAGTGGGTTAAAGCCGCTGCCTTCAGCTCAGGTCATGATCCCAGGGTCCTGTGATCGAGCCCTGCATCGGGCTCTCTGCTCAGAGGGAGCCCGCTTCCCTCTCTCTCTCTGCCTGCCTCTCTGCCTACTGGTGATCTCTGTCTGTCAAATAAATAAATAAAATCTTAAAAAAAAAAAAAGATAAAGGTATTAGAGTTTTATCCCTTTAAACTTTAAAATAGTCACACATGCATATATAGCAAAACACTAGCAAATCAGTATATCACGGCAAAATAGTCTTGAAAGCAATAAAACTATTTTTCTTTTAAAAAGGCCTTTTAGGCATTTTGGACATTCAGACTTTTAATTTAAATCAGAATCGTTCCACTCAAGAGTTTGAATGTAAAAAAATTATAATGTTTTTGGTGATTGACATGTTGATCAGTTCTTACAGAGCTGTCTAGGAAATTATCATTCATCAAAAATGATGAAGCACAGCTGTTTGTTTGGCACTGGAATTGATTAAATTTTTGTCTGTGCTCTCAGGTTGTTGGGAAGCATGGCCCTATCCAACCACTATCGTTCGGAGGATTTGTTAGATGTCGATACAGCTGCCGGAGGCTTCCAGCAGAGACAGGGACTGAAGTACTGTCTCCCGTTAACTTTTTGCATACATACTGGTCTGAGTCAGTACATAGCAGTGGAAGCTGCAGAGGGCCGAAACAAAAATGAAGTTTTCTACCAGTGTCCAGTAAGTAGGAAGTATGTTTAAATGCGGCTGTCAGATGTGTTCTGATGAGTGTATATATGTGTGCAGTAGGAGTTTTCAGGGCTGTAGAATGGGTATAGAGCATTCTACAATTTGATTATAGACCTGTCTAATTAAAGGGCTAATATTCGGCCATAATATTCTGACATTAAAGAACGCCCAAGGAAAATCTTACCCGTGGACAAACAACAAACCATTACACACACAGAGGGATGGCAGCGATATGTGTTAAGGCAGTTTAAGTTTTAGAAAAAGTTATGGGATTTGCTGAAGTAATTATGATGCACACTTCTGACTGAATTTCTAACAATTAGCTTTTGAACGTCATTTGAACTCAAATTCTGAGTATAGTAGAAATTTTTTAAACTCTTCATTAGATAGTTGAGTTGTGGAAAAGTATGGATCCTTTTTTTAGGAGGCTTTTGTTACAATTTAAATATGATCACAGAAAATGTATTTGGTTTCCTTCTTATTTTTTCAATTCTTTGCAATTTCTCAGTTATAGATTTTCTGGCTTCATTTTTCCCAAAATGTGAACTTTTAACTTAAAAGAGGAATTTGAAATTGAAAGTCATAGATACCTGAGACATGGGACTCCATGTAACATTGAAAATATTTAAAGAGCTTTCATAGCGGTTTTTTTTTTCCTAAGTGTTTTCATGTATTTTATCTCATTTTTTTAACTTGATACCTCTGTAAGGTTGTAGATGATGGGTTGGTCCCTCCATTTACTGAGAGAAGTGACCAACCTAGAATTGTTCAGGTCTCTTGACTCTGAGTCTAAAGTCCTTTCTTAATAGGCTATATATCTTCTTACTGTAACTTTCTAACTTAAAGGATAATTTTTTAGTTTGCTGTAACAGTAATGGCAGTACACAAGCATTTTAACTGTTACTGAGAAGTGCCTGGCACTCTTCTAAAGACTTTCTAGAAAGGACCTAAATATAGAAATCGTAAGAGCAAGAACTGAAAAGTATGAGTAATGTCGGAGTGTTGTTTAGAGCACTTGTTATTTTTGTCTATTCTGCCTTGTCTCCAGGGAAAGATACAGATAATGAACAATGAGAAAGTAAGTAAAATGTCCTTTTCTCTATTATGATATTCTTTTTCTCACCTAGGACCAAATGGCTCGGAATCCGGCTGCTATTGACATGTTTATCATAGGTAGGAGAAAAAACAGTCTTCCTTTTCCTTTCTTCTTCCTGGTCAAAAAAATTAAATAGGTAAAAACCTTGCAGTTATTTGATCAGCTGGCTTTTTAAACTTGTCTTTCTTAAAGCTTGCTGGTTTATAAAGTAGCGTATCTAGGCTCTGATTCGAATTGCCCTTGTACTTTGTGGAAATTTGTTTTCTACCTGGAAAGAACCCATGCCCTATATAATCATGTGCTCTTAGAACTCTGCCGTAGAACAGGGAAATGAATGGAATTACTGTGAGTATGTATATAGTTACCTTACACATGCGTGAATTTTCCATCCATCATGTTAATAGCTAATTGGAGACAGATTAAAACACTTTATAAAGTTTGTGGTGCCGATTATGGGAAAATACTGATAAATCACACTAGAGATCTCAGAATAGCAATCTTCAGAGACCAGTATAAACTGGGCTCCGTGAGCTCTTTGGCACAACTCTTTTTTCTTGACCTTCAGAGGTATTTCTCATAGGAGTTTGAGAACACTCCGAATTGTATGCAGTTGCAGCTTATGCAGGGAGCTGTTCCTGAACCCTCTGCTGTTCATCCAGTTCTGTTTTGCTTAGGTTTTGCTCAGGAGATGCTTCCTGACTATCCATTCTGTTTTCAAAGGCACACATTAAATATCCCTATATATTCATAGTAAAGGGGTCTTGTAGGCTGAGGTATTTGCACTCAATTACATCTCTTTTTTTTTTTTTTTTTTTTTAAGATTTTATTTACTTGACAGAGAGATCACAAGTAGGCAGAGAGGCAGGCAGAGAGAGAGGAGGAAGAAGGCTCCCTGCTGAGCAGAGAGCCCGATGCAGGCTGGATCTCAGGACCCTGAGATCATGACCTGAGCTGAAGCAGAGGCTTAACCCACTGAGCCACGTGGGCGCCCCTAATTATATCTCCTAATTGGAACCTTGAACAGAATATTAGTCTCCATTTTTTCCATATTGTGACACATTCCAGGTTTACGGTATATTTCACAACATCAGGAAATTCTCCCTAGGTACAAAGTTATAGAAATCTGGTTTTTTGTTTTTTTAAGATTTTGTTTATTTATTTGAGAGAGAGGGAGAGAGAGCATTAGAGAGTCAGAGAAGCAGACTCCCTGTTGAGTAGGGAGCCTGATGAGGAACTTGATCCTGGGACTCCGGGGTCATGACATGAGGCCAAGGCAGTTGCTTAACCAACTGAGCCACCTAGGCGCCCTCTAGAAAGCTGTTTAACTTAGCCAGTAGCTTTTAGCTCCCCCTGATTTGTGTTGGTGTATGGTTTCCAAGTTAAGTGCCCCCTTGGGCTTCTGCCCCTGCTCACTGCCCTCTTTAGCATCTTTGCATAGCATATACCTTCAGAGATGATCACCACGGCTCTAGAACAGTGTTGCTACTAATGTACAAACTAAAGGCTGCCTGAGCTCTTAGGTAAGTGCCAGCTAAGCTCTGGGAGTTTCTCACTCTTGGTTTGGTGCTGGTATGAGATGGTATGTAATTCCCCACCACGATAGCAGAGTTCTAAGATCTGATGACTACTATTCTGATAGCTGGGATTTTGCCTGGAGTAAGAAAGCAAAGCAAAAGATTTGAGATGCACTGAGGGAGGAGAGATGAGATGAGCCATTAGTGCTGGGAAGAAAGACAAGAAAGCTTAAAGCTTCCTTTGAGCTGCCTTAATAAAATCCCAGTGCTACCAAAGACAAACCAAGATACAGGCTTACTTTAAAAGATTAACTACCTAGAAATGTGTAAATTACATCTTGATTCAGCAAAGTTTGATGCTCTTGGAATTTCTGGGAAAACCCCAAATGGAAACTCCTGGTGTTCAATGAATTATTAGTAGATACTTGAAAAAACTAGAATCTGTGTTCAGGTAAGTGGAGTTGTAAAGACTGCATAGAAAAGACTGTCCTCATTCTAAGAACACACTTGGATATGTATCATTATAAATTAAGGTACCTTAAAATATACCATGCCAATTTCATTTTTGTGTAAACCATAAAAAATTTGTGGGGTTTTTTTTGTTTGTTTTTTTTTTTGTTTTTACTGTAACATTTTCTCCCATGAAATAGACAAAGTGATGTTTTAAACTTTACAGGGAAATCACTAGTTCTAAAAACAAAATTGTAGCTTCTTTGAATTTTAATGACCTTATTCGTGTGCCTCCTTAGTATCTTATTCAGAGTGGATAGCTGACAGGTGATCATTTGAATAGAACATTCAATAAGGAAAGGGTTAGAATTGGCCGTTCATTAGTAGATATGGAGAAAAGAGCCAGCTATTGCAGTTTACCTCCTCTCAGCTCATGCCTTTAAAATTTTAAAGCTATAAACCCTTAAACTGTATCTTCTAGTATTCCCTAAATAGAATAGTAAGTAAACACTAAATTTAGCTCCAGTGTTCAGCTCCATGGCAGAGTGTGAGAATTTTGTTAATAGAAACAAGATTACAGAAAAGTTCACTGAAAAAACATTGATTTAGGGACTGATAGTGCTGGGCATTTAGTTGTATTAACAATAGATGTAGGGGTCTGAGAAAGTTACATTATATTACCTAGAAGGGGCAAACATAATTCACATAAATACTTGTCATTGATCCACTCACTAGAGCACAGACGGATGTGCTGGACTTTGAGCTGGTCACTGAGAATATAGAGGACCACTCTGCATTTGAATCTGTAGGGTGCAACTAGATTACTTTGGGATTGGTCTGATACACAGAACTGTACAGTGCCGTACCCGTTAGATGCCCAGACTGAGCCTGGCTTTTGCCAGAATTTTGTGCATGAGTCAGGAGGTACCTGAGCCAAGGGTATATACCTTGATCATCTGAGGATGGTGTTGATATTTTTCCTGTAGTCTCTTCCTAGACAAAGCTGTATCTGTATCTCCTTTGTTCTGTATGCTGTAGAAACTATAGACAGAAGGCTTTTCATTCTTGTACCAGCACAAAATAAATTTTAAAAATCTATTATTTAATTATAAGTTCAAAAAGTAGCTTGAAAGTAGATGGAGGGTTCCCCAGCAAGGCAGTTGGGAGTGTGATGGATAGAACTGAGAACAGAAATTGGCCATAGAATTTTAAGTGTTTCTACTTTTGATCTTATATCTTAAGCATAGAGGAATTGTCATTGTTTGCTTTATAATTTTATAAAAATTATTGTCCTCTTCTTCCTCCTCACCCCTTCCTGGTTTATAGGTGCTACTTTTACCGACTGGTTTACTTCTTATGTCAACAATGTTGTATCTGGTGGCTTCCCAATCATCAGAGACCAAATTTTCAGGTATTTCCCTCAGGACTTTTTCAATTAAAATGATTGTAAGTCAGAAAATACCATTAGTTACACATCTTGAGATGAAGTTTCAAAGAAGATAAATAACAGAACCTCTCATTATCTTAAATGCCACTGTGTTATTCCACTTCAAAGCCACATTCAAATACTTGAATAGCCAATATTTTTCTTATCTTGAAGGATCCAGAGGAAAAACTGATTTTGATTTTGAAGTTATGGCTTTATGTTATAGTTTCTTTTTATATGTAGTTTCTTTAGGGAGGTTGGAAACAGGCTATTTGCCAGTTAATGGATTTATCATGAATAGCAAGTCAGTAACCATTAACTCAGGGCAAATATTATTTATCATCTATAAATGAAACATCCAGGTATTATAGATAGTACTGCAGGTGATATTGGTTCACAGTAGCCTGACTGGCAGAAATTATAGATTAATTATAAATTAGAGGTCTCCAGAATAACATACCAGCACATCTTATTGTCAGAGCCACCGTTGATAGAGTTTTCAGATATCCCAAAAGTTTCCTGGCTCTGAAAACTGACTTAAGCTCTTTTTAGTTTCCAGTGTAATTGCTGAATCATTATTCGAACCACTGATTATTGAGCCTTGATGCTATCATTACTGATCTGAAGTCTTCAAAGTTTTCTCGTTACCTTGTAATTTATAATTTTCTTCTAAGCTTCACAGGACTTTACCTTTAAGTTCCCATTTAAGTTCCCAGATATGTTTTAGATTTTTGATCGTAAGTTAAAATATAAGCTATTTGGCGTTATATCTTAAAATCTTTTATCCTGTGGACTTGAAGTTAGTTGATTAAAAAATGTTTAATGTTTTAAAATTATCTAGGTATGTTCATGATCCAGAGTGCGTGGCAACAACTGGGGACATAACCGTTTCAGTTTCTACATCGTTTCTGCCAGAACTCAGCTCTGTCCACCCACCCCACTACTTCTTCACATACCGAATCAGGTGAGAGACGAAAATGGGGTGCAGCCTGTGAATATGTTGTTATTGCCCCCTTTGACCTGGTCCATCAGACACATTCTGAAAGACAGCCTTTTGCTGAGGTGTGATAGAAGGTGGATAACAAACTTTTTTATAACCTAGTATAATAATATATCATTTTATAAAGTATATTTTTATAATCTAGTGTAATCCAGTACCTTGAGTTTACAGTAACCTCCAAGTTACTTAAGTTATTTCATGCAAAAGTTCTATGTTTAAAGAATTGTGCCAGTGAGGTAGACACTAAGTTATAATCCTCACGAAAGCTCACTATGAGAGTTGCATTTAGAAGCTGTCAAATCGCTTCTTGGCCTTTTGGCTAAGATCAAGTGGAGAAGCTGTCAAATTGTTCAAGATAAAACTATGCATTTTAAATTTCACTGAGGCTGCCTGTATTGATTAAAACTCTAATAAATATTTATCAGGTGCTGCCCGTTTATCAGCCATGGTGTTAAGCATTGGATTTGGTTAAATAAAAAGCAAACACTAAATTCACTTTAATTAGATGTAATTTGTGCTGTGACATAAAGATAACTCACTGCTTTAAAATATTAAGGATACTCTGTTTTTTGATGTATTTTTATATAATTTATGATATATTACAGATATTTTAAAAATACACGTACATGCATATATACCTACTGGAATTTTTTTGCTCTGTATTCTAACTGGGGAGCATCCTAGGATTTTGGTATTATGTGCAGCCTTTGATAGGTTCAGTTACCCATGTACAGATGCTTGTTATTGTAATTGTTTAACTCACATCCTGTCTAAGATTGAAACATGCTTAGAGTAGTAACACTGACCCTTGCTTATAGGGTACTCCAAATGAAGATAAGAGACAGCAGATTCCTAGAGAAAGTGGGGAAACAATAGTACTGGGAAAGAGTCAAAACGTAATCCTAGTAACTGTTTGGTGACATTTTCCTTTGAGCTTTCTAGAAGTTAAGGAAAAAAGGAAAATGCCTTCAGTCTCATTTTTTAATAACAAATTTTTAAAGAAAATCAGAATTTTTTATTGTACTTTATTCTGGAAAGCATTTTTTGTACATTGATCTTTACTTGAAAAGCAGAAAATTACCACCACCAATGTGTTCATAAATTTTTATGTTCCCCATTGTTGATTCTTACGGCAAGTCAAGTGTGCATATTGAGTAAAGGCATTTCTGTGGGAGAGTCAAGCTAATCAGGCCCCTGTCTTTGAGAATTTACAGAGATAGATGGTTAACATAGACTTTAGTCTAAATATTATACTTCTTAAGCAAGAGAAACCAAATCAGGCCAGATTGGTGTCTCTCCACCCCATTCCCTTATCCAGGATTGAAATGTCAAAGGATGCACTTCCTGAGAAGGCATGTCAGTTGGACAGTCGCTACTGGAGAATAACAAATGCTAAAGGTGATGTAGAAGAAGTTCAAGGACCTGGAGTAGTTGGTATGTATGTAACTCAGGATTTGCTTTACAGATCAGTTGCCTGTAAGACATTTTGGAGAGCATATATGTGATATACAGCTTGGAAAAGGCATGATGTAGTTAGTGGATAAGACTGTATTTTTTTTTAATACTTATTTATTTAAGAGAGAGAGAGACACACACACAGAATGAGTGGGGGGAGGGGCAGAAGGAGAAGGAGAGAAAGAATCTCAAGCAGACGCGCCTCTAAGCCTGGAGCCCAGCACGGGCTCAATTTCACCACCCATGAGATCATGACCTGAGTCAAAATCATGAGTTGGAGGCTTAACTGAGCCACACAGGTGCTCCAAGGCTCTATCTGTTAATAGTTGTGTTTACAGCGTGAAAGATATCATAGATTCTGGGCTTCTTGTAACTCCCATTCTTTGCTTCATAAATATAATGTGTAAAGATCATTATTCTATTAGTTTATACCTTAAACATGAACTTCTCTAAAATTATAGCAGACAAATATTCAGGGGTTGATTTTTCATTCTGTGGATCACTTGAGTTCCTTGTTTCTTAGGTTTGTCTTCCTTTTTAAGTTGGATAATTATTCACTATCATGTTCCATAGAGTTACCAGAAATAATAGGGCAGAAAGAGAAAATACATTTCATATCGATCATCTTTTTGAAATTTGGGGGAAATGTTAAAATCAGTAGCACAGATTTTTATTTGTGGATTTAATCATCATTTGCTCTGATTGTCATTGACCGTCAGCTTTTTACATGATTTTGATTATTGGGACAGTTAGATCTTTTTTCCTAATTGTGCATTTACTTTAACATAGTTTACGTAATCTCATAGAGGACATATCTTATTTGCTGTAATGAAGCACTGAATTTTATACTTTGGTTTCTTATTACTATTTTCTCTGCAGGTGAATTTCCAATCATCAGCCCAGGTCGGGTATATGAATATACAAGTTGTACCACATTTTCTACAACATCAGGATATATGGAAGGATATTATACCTTCCATTTTCTTTACTTTAAAGACAAGATCTTTAATGTTGCTATTCCCCGATTCCATATGGCTTGTCCAACATTCAGGGTGTCTATAGCCCGATTGGTGAGTTAAACTTTCCTCTGGGACTGATTTCCATGACTTTGTAGAATTAACTCCACAGAGGGATTTTGTTGATTAGCCAGACAAATGGTGTATAAATGGTTTTCCAGAGAACCCTAGAGATTCAGAGGAAATATTGTGGGGGGCCATGTGAATATGTGGGGGTGGTGGATAAGTAAGTTAGACTCCATACACTTCAGTCAGAGTAACTCTACTCTGCTTAGCTGTTTTTTGTTTGTTTTGTTTTTGTTTTTAATGTGATTTTTCTTTTGAGCAGTTTTCAATTCACAGATAATTGAGCAGAAGGTACAGAAATTTTCCAAATACCCCCCACCCCCATGCATGCACAGACGTCCTCAACATCAGTCTCCCACCAGAGGGTATTTTTGTTAAACCTACATTGGAACATCATAATCCCCCCAAGTCCATAGTCTACATTAGGGTTCACTCTTGGTGTTGTACGTTTTTTGGGTTTGGACAAGCATATAATGACACGTACCCACCATCATAGTATCATGTAGAGAGGTTCCTGGTTTTAAAGGTTCAGCCTCTTTTCCACCCTTTCCAAAAAAAGTTCTGTGGCGTAATGAGAAACGCCACACTAGACCAGTGAGAATAGGCTTTATTTAATTTCATTAAGATTAGAAAAGCAATTTCTTGCAGTGTTTTTGCTAAAAATACCAGTTTTGTAAAACAATAGTTATTGTAGAGAGAGACTACTAAAAGTGCAAGTCTATCCATTAAATCCTCTGTAGTCCTCTCTCTTTGGGATCATTTCCTAAGTCAACTCGGTATAATTTTTAAATCTCACTTTTAGGACTACTTATGATAATGGCAGTACCCCAATCTTATGGATTATAAAACAAATGAAGAGAATCATGAGGCCCCAGCTATACAATAGGGATAAATATGACTCGTATACCCAGAATATGACAGAGTGGTAGGTGTTGAGTGTTCAGAAAGGGCCCTCTGGCTCCTGGGAAGATGGAACATAGGATTAATCTGACCCAGAGCTGATACATTCCCAACCCCAGTTTGGAAAGAGAAGGATGATGTGAGACTTTAGGCCATAATGCTTGCATATCTGGTGAAAAGGATCCACCCTCTGGGTTTGGAAGTGAAGTTTAGCTTCCCTCCCAGTGCAGGAATGCTTTCTACTGTATATTTCTAGTACCAGGAATTTGTTCCTTCTTGTAACAGTCTCTTGTTTTTGACTAGTCCAGTTTCTGTCTGAGATTGGTTTCATCCATGAATGTTCCATACAGCTCATTAGTGAAGCCATCTGGGGCTAGAGTTCTCTGTGGGAAAGTTTGAAATAGGATTTTAATTTCTTTCATGTATTTCCTACTTCTTATTTCACTTTTGGTCATTTGTGTCTTTCAAAGAATTTGTCCATTTGTCTAAATGTTGAATTATTGGCATAAAATTATAATAGTCCCTTGATATCCTTTTAATGGCTGCAAGAACTATAGTCACATATACTTTTTTGCTCCTAATAATGGTAATTTATATCTTCTGTTGATGGGTTAACCTAAGGGGTTATCTCTTTTGTTAGTCATTTGAAAGAACAACTTTGGGTTTCACTGGTTTTCTCTATTGTTTGCTCATTTTCTACTTCATGGATTTCTTCAGTTTTGTTTCTTTCTCTCCTCCTACTTACTTTGGGATTTATTTGCTTTTTTACCAGCTTCTTCAGGTAGAAGTTTAGATTATTGATTTTAGGCCTTTCTTTTCTCTAAAGCACTGTTTTGACTGTGTTTCATAAATTTTGGTGTGTTGTTTTCATTAACATTTAATTCAAGATACTCTAGGATTTCCCTTGTAATTTAATTTTGATCTGTAACTATTCTAGAAATGTGTTAAATTTTCAAACATTTGGAGGTTTTCCAGTTAACTTTTGTTTACTGATTTCTAATTTTGTTATGGTTAGAGAACTCATTATGTGTAATTTCAATCCTTTTAAAGGTTTTATGTCCCAGCATTATGGTCTGTCTTAGTAACTAATTCCTGTGTATTTGAAAAGAATGTATATTCTGCTAATTGTGGGAATATTAGCCTATAAATGAAAGTTCAAATTAGTTGACTGTTTCTCAAGTCTTCTGTGTATTAATTGATTTTTTTTTTTTTTGGTCCTTGTTCTCTGAAAAATGATTGTTGAAATCTCCAGCCATAATTACAGTTTTGTCTATTTCTCTTTTTAATTTTATCAGCTATGCTTCATGTGTTTTGAAGCTCTATAATTATATGCAGATATACTTAGAATAATTATGTCTTTTTAATGAAGTTCTTTCTATTATTATTATGAAATCTCTCTCTTTGATAATATTTCTTGTCCTAAAATTGCTAATATTTCTGACCTAAAGTGTAAAGAATGTTGAGGCTTGTTTGCGTTGACAGTTAAGTTACTATGGGGTCAGCTTGATCCTGTTGAGAATTGTTTTTAATGTTTGTTAGGATAGGTATAAAGTAGTCTTTAATATAGGACTGCAGTTCTCAAACTTTTCAGTCTCATGGCTCCCTTAAGCTTTTAAAAGTTATTGAGGACTCCAAAGAACTCTTGTTGATGTGGGTTATATCAATATTTATCATATTAGAAATTAAAACTGAGAAATTTTATAGTATTTACTTACTCTTTTTTTAAAGTTTACAATTTTTAAATTTATAATTTTAAATTATAATAATAAACTCATTACATGTTCAACCCTCTTAACTATGTTCTTACTTATTTGGAGTTTTAACTTCCTCCCAACCACAAATAAGTGTATAAAATCTTGACCTACCTTATGGAAAATGTTTCTCTCAAGCATGAGATATCAATACAAAGAAATGAGAATTCTGGACTTAACTTCTAATCAACATGAAAGAGGCAGTGGGGATTGTATTTGTATGGTGTTGTATTTGTATTGTAACTTTCCTGTTGAAATACTAGTTTTCTTGATATGGAAACTGAATTGTTCTCCTTTTTTGTACCCTAACCGTATGACAATTATTGTACTTTACACTTCCTTTTGCTTTATACTTTGAATGTCACTGCAAAATATACTTTTGTTTGGTCTTTAGCCTTTTCTTGCTGTAGGTGGTTTGTTGTTTGCTTTTGGACACTTTAGAGGTTCCTGCTGCTTATTTATTTCCATTCTTATCTGTGTGTGCCTCTTTCCATCTGCTGCTTCTATAGGTACACTTTTATCTAAGATCATCAGCAGTCTCCCTCTTCAGCCACACTGACTTCTTTAACTTCTTTTTTCTGTTTTCTTCAATAAGATGACTAATGATCATACTACCTGAATTTAATGTTTTAGGATTTCCTAAGACACCCCCCTTGCCCCTTTCGAACCTTCTACTGAATTTTAAAGTCTTCATTCCCTAGATTTAAAAAAAAAAAATCAAACAATAAAAAGAATGGAATATCATGTCATATTTATGTATATTTTCTCTGATTGTTGTTAATGTTGTTGTTATTAGTGTTACAATAAATCCTAAGTGACAATCCTTTGACAACTCCTAAAGAACAATTTTTTTTCTCCCACATTAATTAATTTGCTTGCTCAGCAAGTACTTACTGAGTCCCAGCGAGGTGCTGGGGAAGGCGCAGTGAACAATACAGCCAGAGTCTGCCTTCGGGGATATACTATACAGCATGCTGACTCTAGTGAATAAATACTGCATTGCATATTTGAAAGAGAATAAGAGAATAAATCTTAAAAGTTCTCATCACAAAAACACATTCTGTAACTATGTACAATGACGGATGTTAACTGGACTTGCTGTGGTGATCATTTTGTAATATATATGAATATCAAATCATTACGTTGTACACCTGGAACAAATGAATGTAATGTTGTATGTCAATTATACCTCAATAAAAAAAAAAAGAAGAAGTAAGTTGAGGAAATTAACAAAAACAAAAAAATCTCTGCCTTGAAATTTACATTCTAGTTAGAAGAGACAAGGACAGCAAATACCTGGTTATACCAAGTAGTAATAAGTGCTCTGGAGAAAAATCAGAGTAAAGCATATATAAGGAGTGTCCTGTTGGGTTCTAATATAAAGATCAGTCAAGAAAGGCCTCGGCAACATTTGAGTTGAGACTTGAAAGAAGTAGAGGGAGCCAGGGGGATATATGTGGCAGAAGGATGTTCCTGGTGAAAGAACAGCAAGTGCAAAGGCCCTGAAACACTGATGTTACATAAATATACTAATGCTTGGCATGTGCGAGGAATTGCAAGAGGCCAGTGTAGCTGGAGTGCAGAGGCCAGGGGAGAGAGTGGTTAGAGATGAGATCAGAGGGGTAGTGAGTGCTGGATATGTGATGCCATAAAGGCCTCAGGAAAAGAACTGCTGACAACACATCCCGTGTTTCCCAATAGTTCCCACATACCAGCTAGGTGCTCCTTGCTGTTCAGAACTCTCTAATATAGCAACTCCTCTCAATTAAGTCTTCAAATGTATGAGAGGGGAAAATTGACAGCAGATTAAGTCAAGACTTCATTAGAGACCCTGCTTAAGCGGAAGTGAAGTTTCCATGAGATGTTCAGACACTGCATGTTCAGCCTCATTGTTGCCTGCTCTATTCTGAGAGCCTTGAGCAAGTTAATTTCAAAGTGCCCCTGGTGGTTGAATTGAAATATTCACGGTGTCTTCATAGTAGGAGTTCAACAGAAGTCTATTAGACTTCTGACAATACATAAAAGTTACCAGTAGAGGTCATACCTTATTAATATTTTTGAGTCCTCTTTTTGTCTGCATTTAGATTAATAAGGAATTGTTACTTAATACACCAAAATAAATCCAGTAAAATTTTATCTCGGGTTGTTGGAAGTGGTCTGTTGGCTGCCTTGTACAAATTATCAACTGGCATGTAAAATAGAAGTACTGTATTAATGAAATAGATTTACCATTAAAACCACCTCGAGCCTTTTAAAAATGTGCTCTACGGATGTACATTCTAGAATGTTGCATCAGCATGTTCATTTATGAAAATACACGGTTCAACTCTCAAAATTCCTATTTGGCATGTCCTATTGTTTAGATTCTAGATAAATGAGAATTTGCATAAAATAAGTATAAAAAACTGATGGAAGTTCTTATCAAAAGATTGTTTTCTCTTTCAAGGAGATGGGTCCTGATGAGTATGAAGAGATGGAAGAGGAAGAAGAGGAGGAGGAGGAAGACGAGGACGACGATGACTCGGCAGACATGGACGAGTCTGACGAGGAGGATGAGGAAGAGAGGCGGAGGAGAGTCTTTGACGTGCCCATTCGCAGACGCCGCTGCTCTCGCCTTTTTTAGGGTGGCCATCCTGATGGAAGCGCTGGCATGAATCCAGTTGTTAAAGAGATTTCCCAATAATGTAAATAATTAAATTGTTCTCCACCTATAGCAGGAAAACTAGCATGAGATACTGTTCCAGGCCCTGGGTTCTATGAGACACCACGTTAGGAATTGGATTGTTTTGGTTTGCTTTGTGTTTTGAGGTAGAGGAGAAAATGGGAATCGTTTTTTCTCTCTCTCTCTTGTAGCAGTCAGAGGGAGAATACTTCTCTAGCTAAAGAACAGACATTTCTTAGTTTCACAATATTTTATACTTCTACAAATATGGAGATGGGAGGGAATTGTTTTGAGTGAGGATTGAAAACGGTAGCAGAAATACCTACACAAGGAGAGAGAGAAACTATGAATGATTCTGTGAAAAGACTTCTTGCAGTTGTGACTTATTTAGAAATGAACAGAATTTGTAATTAGGCTAATCCATTTAGTGATTCCTATATATTTTGTACTCACAGGGAACTAACTAAATAGCTTGAATACTAGTTGTTTGTCCTTTCTTAGACAATCTATCCTTGAAGTTGAAATTTTCATCACTACAACCTTGAACTTAAAGTCTTCATCACTATGACCTTGGCCTTGCATTTAGTCTTCAACTCTGCCAACCTCGAATTTAATTTAAAATCTTCAACATGACAACCTTGAATTTAATTTAAAGTCTTTAACGCTATGACCTTTATCATACCGTTCACAGATGCATCATTTTTGAAATGTAGTGTGTAAAAGTATTGTGTTGTTTATTAACAAGAGTCTTCACAATGTCTCATATAGTCTGAATTTGTAAATACTGCTTCCTGTTTCGTTTTTCCTTTATACACTTGACTGTCTAACTTTGTGATAAGTGACATGAATTTTATGTTAAGATTAAGTATGTTTTCCTGAAACATGGATTTTTTTGTAATTATATAATTGAGAGTTTGGAATGAAATCCTCCAAGTGGCAAAAACTCACATTTTAAAAACAAATTTTGGTTCTGATCCTGTATCTTGTGTAATTGCCTATTTTCCATAAACTAATACTAATCAGCCTTTGCTGTCAGGATGGAAAAGGAAATCTAAATTCATTGTCCAGTACTTTTTTTTTTTTTTCTTAAGATCTTATTTATGCTCCCTGCTCACAGGGTTCCATCCCAGGACCCTGGGATCATGACCTGGGCCCAAGGCCGACCCCCAACCAACTGAGCCACCCTGGAGCCCCAAGAATGTTTCTTTTATAGGGAAATCTGTAGGAAGACAGAAGTGTATATAGGATTAAGCAGCTGCCCCCAGGCACCATGAAGACCCTTTCCTATTGGCACATGTCAGAATGTTCTGAAATGGAGTAAGTAGTTCCTGCGTTTTAAAATTTTATCATCAGGCTACCAAATCAATCTATTGTGCTTATCTTTCCTTACAAAAAAAAAAAAAATCAACCTACTGATTTTTTTAAAAAATAAACTTTCCCAATAAAAGAATAATTTAAAACTAGTTAAAATTGAAAGTTAAAGCTATTCCCAGGATTCCTTGCCATTTTTGCTTCTTTGTCTTTTCTGGTTGATCTCTCCTCTCAGTTCCCAGAGTACTCATGATTCCCCAATCTCCCCTGCAACCTCATTCAATTCTCATTCCTTAGAATACTTCAGACTTCTATATCCTCTCATCTAAATTCACATTGTCTTAGTATGTTGAGTCAATGACCTGTCCTTCATACCAAGGTGTGATTGATTAGTTGATAACACGCTCAAGTGTTACTTCATCAGTAAGAATGTGTTTTCACACATAGAAGGGCTCTAACAGTTGGCCAGTCTACCCTTTTGTAAAGCAAAGGCCATTTCCGGTTCTGAGGTGAGACCACCACCCATCTTTGACTCTTTGTCTAAAGCTTGATGTATCATTTAGGATGAGACCAATACCTAAACAGCAGCAAATAGCTAAGGGTTATTTTTCTCTGTGAAAAGCCAGAGGTAGGTAGTTGAGGACTGATACTGTGGCCCAGTGGTGTCTTCATTCCAGATTCCTTCCAGATTTCTGTTCTGCCATCCCTAGCACAGGGCTTTAATCATAGAAGTTTACCTCGTGGTTGCAATATAGCAGCTACAGTCATATTCTATTCCAGAAATAGATGGATGAGGAAGGGTAATGAGAAAAGGGACAAATTAAATGGAAAGTAAAATCAAACATAGGGCTGGAGGGGTAAACCAACCAGGTCTCCAGCAGTGATGAGGAGGATAGAGAAGGGAGGCAGGGGGTATTGAACACGGGCAGCATAAAGACCTGCTGGGAAGAACTTGGAATTCCACAAGTAAGACATGCTTACAGGTCTGAGTTAGGGCTGTAGCAGTGGGAGTAGAGTGAAAAGAGGATGAAACAGTTCTCTACAAAAGAAAGTAAGTAGGAGTTGGTGATCAGATGTGAAAGAGGAGAAGAAATCAAAGGTGATTCCCAGGCTTCTGGCTTCATTTATGTAAAAGAAAATGCAGGAAATCAAGCTGGACACTGGAGATGAGATTTGGGTATATTTTGAATTCAAGATGCCTGTAGGCCTTACAGATTCCAGCAATCAGTTGGGTGTGAATATGAAGACCGAGAGTGGTCAGGGATGGACAATAAGGATTTGCAAATGATCTGCAAACATACATATCCCCAAAGCAAAACTAAGCGGATGCAGTATCCTCTCCGAGGAAGCACACAGCAAAGGACTCAGTCCAATCCTGGCAACACCGGATTTAGAAGAGGTAGTGGAAAAGACTCAAGACTGAAAGATCAAGAAGCTGGAAGCAAAACTAGGAGAGCGTGGCATCTCAGAATCCAAGAGTTCAAGGAGGGAACAGCTAACAGGTTAGCTAACAGCTAACAGGATGTGTATGAGAAAATGCATGTGAAAGAGTTCCGTAAACAAGGAAATACATGTATTCACTGTTTTAAGCAGACACATTTTAAATATCAAAGCAAGTCCTGGTTTGAGACTTCCATTCATTGAGAGGAAAACCAAGATTTGGGCACCACCAGTGGAAAGTCATTCCCTGACATCCCAAAGCCACCAGAGGTAGGTCATGGTAGGTCATTGGAGAAGGCACATGTCATAATCGGTTATCATATAATTTCCCTGCATAAAATGTATCTCAGGCACTCATGCAAAAAAAAGGAGACTGGGTGGGGGCACGTGGGTGGCTCAGTGGGTTAAAGCCTCTACCTCCTGCTCAGGTCATGATCCCAGAGTCCTGGATCGAGCCCTGCATCCGGCTCGCTGCTCTGCAGGGAGCCTCCTTCCTCCTCTCTCTCTGCCTGTCTCTTCACCTACTTGTGATCTCTGTCTGTCAAATAAGCAAAATCTTCAATAAATAAATAAAATTTTCAAAGGAGACTGGGGCTGCAAACCGGATTGGATAGCCAGCCCTGCCAAAGTGGGAGCTTGGCACCAGCACAAGAAAGTTTTTTGAAACATTATAATATATTTTTAAATGAAAGGAACATCAGAATTCAGGGAGTTACATATTTTTGTTTCCTGTAACAAATCGGAGGAGGACACTATACATTTTCTGTCTTGGGGATTTTAAAGGTCATTCTACTCGTAGTCACAGTTTTTTTGTTTGTCTGTTTTTTAAAGATTTTATTTATTCATGAGAGAGAGAGAGGCAGAGGGATGTAGCAGCAGGGAGCCACGTGCGGGACTTGGGGATCACCACCTGAGCCAAAGCCAGATGCTTAACCGACTGAGCCACCCAGGTGTGCCGAGGTCTCCCTCTTTCTGATCCTGGGCGGTGGAGCCTGTCACCCTGCGAGGAGTGGCTGCCCGGCTGCATGGCCAGAGCTGATTGCCCGGCCGTCGCTCGGGTGTTCTGAGAACGCAGGGTAAGTGCCAAGGGTCTGCACCCCGCGATAGGACCCGGGTGACCTTGCACTCCCAGACCGGGGCGGTCGGGTCGGGCGGAGCCTCGGTGGGGGCGTGGCCTGCGGGAGGGGGCGGAGTCCGGCCCACCCAGGCTATAAAGACGGGCGGGGCGGAGCGCGCAAACCGCGCGGTGTTAGCTGCGGGACCGGTTTGCGGGAAGGTAAGGTCCGAGGCGGGGAAGGGCCCGAGCAGCACCCCGACCTTCCCCGAGCCTGCGGCCCCAGCGAGCTTAAGCCGGCGTCTGGGTCCGGGCGGGCGGAGGCCCCCGAAGCAGGGCGTTGCTGCGGCCGTCCTCTCCAGACCCCTCCGAGCCGCCCGCGGCCCGCAACATCCCTGCACCCCAGGCCTTTGGTGGCCTTTCTGGGACTCCCCAGGGAGCCCGGCGGAACGCTGGCTTCCTTTGTGAACAAAAAGAGAAGCGCGGGGAACGGGGGAGGAAGAGGGCGCTCTTCCCGAAACACCCCAGATTCCGCGCGCCGTGCCCTCCATGGCGGCTGCGGTATCTTCCCGGAACCCCGCCGCCTGCCCTCGCCTCACTGTAGGGAAGCTGTCGGAGCTTAGAGAGGCGACATCGCGCCTTGAAAGGAGGTTAGCCCGCTCCCCTATCAGGCGAGTGGTCACAGGCGTGGTCTAGACGTACCAATTTGGAATTGGGGAAAAGGACGGGGCCGAAAGGTAGACATTTTAAGTCAGTCTGGTGTGGCGTTGTGCTTGGCGGGGCTCCACCGCTCCCGGAGTCTGTCAGCCGGGTTTTAAAGATACGTTAGCTAGTGGTTTTTTGTGGTTGCGGGTGAGAAGCAGGTTCTCCCCGGATGCTGGAAAGGTGCCGAGTTAACGGGTCCCGTTTGCCCCTTCGCTGGCACACACGCCCCGTGTCCGGGAAACGGCCTCTCGGAGGGTGGCACACTGAGCGCGGGCATCTGTGACTCACGCTGGCGGCGGCTCCTGACACTGTGTCCGCGGGAGGCCCCGTTCGTGAAACAGTACACCCCTCCGCTGGCGCCGATCATTGTATCCTTATCGAGGGTGTTTTCCCGTCCGCTGTGTCCATTTTGAAGGCGCCGCCCGCCGTGACCAGCTGAGTCTTAAAAAATCCTGTTCTCACCCGGTGGTGACTTTCCTGAAGAGGTCAGGGGGGCCCCCAGCGGAGACCTGGCTCCCCACCCCTTTCACCTGCAATATTGCCACTTCTTTCTAAACAAATCAGCCCCTATGTTACCGATTTAGAGACAGAGCGCCTCTGTCTCTATGTGATAATAAATTTTTGTTAGCATGTGATAATAAATTTTTGAAAGGGAGGGAGAGACTTCAAAAGCAGTGGTTAACCCAGAGTTGATTTGGTGTTCAGTTCACAGGGAAACACTTCCTTTCCACCATTGTGTCCGGCCTTGTCTGGCTTAATTTGTTGCCTCTGGAATCCGCCTAGAATCAGGTACAATTTGAAGCCTGGTGCGCAGTGAGCAGAACTGGTGAGGTTGCACTTCCCTACCTGGTTCGTGTGTCACAGGTTAGTGGTTAGGGGCCGGGCAATACCCCAGGGTTTGAACCGTGGCTCTGCTGTTTACTGGCTGGGTAATCCTGAGCAAGCTCTTCAGCTTCCCCTTCATATCAGTAAAATAATAGACCCATTCTTCATAGGGTGTTATCAGAACTAACGGAGATAATTAGTGGAAATCAGTGTGGCACCTGTTTGTGGAGAAAAGTGATGGCTGTTAGTATTTTAGGGACTGTTGCTGTGACCCCACAGCAGCTGTTCTTTTTCCCCACTGGGGCATCTCACTCCCAGTCCTCCACGAAATCCACACCAAGCTCAGAATGTTCACTGAGGAGTTGGCAACATTTCCCCAAACTGGTTATTAACTGTGGTGAGAAGTGTATAATCCCAGGGTGGGGAGGGAGTAGCCTCCCTGAGATCCACAGAGGCCTGTAACTTGGGGCTTCTGTATTTTCAAAGCAAAAACGGGAAACCTTTTGCTGAACCCTCATGTAAGGAGAACAGCCCATCATGCTGCATGGTTTGGAAGATGAAAGCCCACATTAAAAGGGCTTTGGAATGATGACAACTGGTGTGTAATGGAATTCATCTTTCACCGCTACAGGTCCAAGCTTTTGAACAAAAGCAGATTTTTAAAAATTCCTGGAGCTATAACTTCGGGCCAGGCTATCACAAACAAAGCCAAGCCCAGAGGTGCTTGAGGTTTTCCAAAGGGGAAGACATATTTTTACCTAAGCCCCCGATCTTTGTACAGATCTTCGATGAACCTTCCACTGTGCATGCATAATCTCAAAGGGCAGGGCCTAGAGGAGGATCTCTCAGAAGAGGCCCTCTTGGGAAAATTCTCCAGCACTTGGCAGCCCTGGAACAGATGGCAGAGCGGGCCCTCCTGAGGCAAGCTGCCAATTCATGTGGTTTAAAGAGTTTTGGGGTGGTCGTCTCTGCCAGCAGGACCTCAGGGTGACTGGGGGGGGCTGGCCGTTATGAAGGCGGCTTTCTCTTTGCCTCTGCCTTCTGATGCAGTGACTTCTTGAACTGAGTAGTTGATTTCTGTCTGGGCATCTCTGCGTGCATGGCCCCTGCAGGCGAGGTATGTGGCCAGGATGATAAGTACACAAAGCTCCAGGCCTCCTGACAGTAATGCTAAGCCCCACTTGTGAGCTCCCAGCCCCTGCTGAATGGAAGTGGGTCCACCCTGTGTTGTTCTGCCACAGTTTGTTGCCTTGGGACAGGTAACTTCATACCCTGGGCCTCTGAGAATTTTCCAGAAAATGAGCACATTGGGTTTTATTTTTGAGGACACTTCTAGCCTTAATGTTCATCAGCCTCTAAGGCACCACGGTCCTCGGAGCAGGGACGAAACTGCTGTGAGTCTCTTGCAACCTGTGCTGATGTAAAGTCTCCTTTCCATGGCCTCAGCTTAACTATTTGGTTTCAGAAGCTCAATTCATAAGAAGTCTCTCCTCCAGAGCATTTAACCTCAGACCTGGGTTTAAATGCTGCTCTATGTCCCAGTTTTCTATTGCTTCCGAAACAAATCACCACAAATTTGGTAGCTTAATGCAGATTTATCAACCTTAAGGTTTCCTCTGTCAGAAGTCTGTCCCAGGCCTCACTGGGGCTGCATCCTTTCTGGAGGCTTTTTTTTTTTTTTTTTTTTTTTTTTTAAGTGAGAGAGTGAATGTGTGAGCAGGGTGAATAGGGGCAGAGGGAGAAGTAGAGAGAATCTTAAGCAGGCTCCATGCCCGGCATGGAGCCCAGTGCAGGGCTCAACCTCACAACCTTGAGTTCGGGAGCTGAGCTAAAATCAAGAGTCAGATGCTTAACCAACTGAGCCACCTAGGCACCCCAAGATTTTATTTTTAAGTAATCTCTACACCCAACATGGGACTCAAACTTACAACCCTGAGATCAAGAGTCGCATGTTCCACAGACTGAGGCCCTCTTGCTGCTTCTGTTTTCCCATCTCTCTGATAGACCCTGCTGCCTTCCTCATCCTCTTCATTGTAATCACCCACGTGATTCTGGATAATCCAGAACCATCTGTAACCTTAATCTCCTCTACAAAGTCACTTGCCATCTAAGGTAGCCCCGGGATTAGGGTGTGGACATCTCTCGGGAGAAGTGTTATTTATCCTGTCTACCGCTGTTGCCTTAGTTCAATCCCTACCTCAACCCTCAGTTCCCTCCTTTGATAAACAGAGGCAGGAATTAAATTTACTTTACGGCATTGTAGGAGGATTTGGTGTAGTTACGTCAAACACCAGTGTAGCAACTGGCCATAACTTTTGCTCACTGAAAGAAGTGTTTGCTTACAGCTGGCATTCGGTGACATCGGACCCCAGTGTCATCACACGGGCCCATAAAAGAAGCAGCCTTTAATTATTTAATCAGAACGGACAGCTTCTCTCTTAACATTGTGAGAGAAGCTTCCAACCCGATCTAAAGTAGCCTGACCCTTGTCCCAGGTCCCCCACTAACCCAGTGGTTCTCAGTGTGTGCCTGGTTAGAAATGCAGAATCTTGGGTCCCGAAACCTGGAGAGTCAGAATCTCTAGATGGGACTCAGCATCTGAGCTTACCCGCCCTCCAGATGATTTTTTTGGCCACTCAAGGTCTAGAACCAGTACTGTGTCCTTATTTTATGTTCCTCCTAGTCTTTAGCTCTAGCTGGTGTCCACCTCTGGTAGCTTGCCAAGAGCAGGGCCTTGCCTGTTCAGCGGGTCACTAATGCAGTGTCTGCTCCCAGCAGACAGTTGTTGTCGAGACTGAAACTACTTCACAGTAGTAAAGAGACCCACCAGTGAATTCCTTTCTTTTGTTTCAGTTACATCATTAAATAGTGTGTTAAATGCTTTATAGTTAAATTCCTGTGACTCGTTAAATGGATAGATATTTGGAAGGACTGGTTGGGGCTTTTGGATGGACAGTAACGTGTCTTTGTTTTCCTTTTAAAATAATGGCTTCTGGGGGAATAATGGAATCTAGGCTCACACTATCCATAAATTTGCTACCCAAAACATTTCTGGGAACTTGACAGGGAATGCCTGTGCTTGTAAATCACCTTGCAATGTCTTAGCTTCCTTTTATATCTCAGCGGATCCGAGTGAGTAAATAGTGATCAGACTGACATGCATTTGTTCACGTGCTTCTTCCTTAACCTGCTATGTTTTGGTCCACATTGGCCTATGAACTTCTCAAGTCTTATTCTTATGTTTTATCATTATATAAAACCATATTACCCTTTCACAAGTGAGGAGTGGAAGTAAAGGGTTGTTGGACTATTTGAAGGTCGTGTGAGTTGGCAGCAGTGTGGGATTAGAATGTAGGTCTCTCTCTCTCAGGACTTCTAGAAAATCCCCTGAGCCTCGTGTTTTACAAATACGGAGTATGACTAAAATAATTGCTGTCAGACAGACTCAGGAGAGTATGTGTACACGAAACCTTTTTTTACCTCAGAGAAGCCAATTCTGAAAGGTAGTATGTATGTTTTACGCCTAATCAGGTTCAGTAGTAGAAAATAAAAAGTTAAGAAGCAACAAGTGAAATTGTTCGTAAGTACATTACCACCCTGCTATCATTTCGAGGGCTCTTTCTATAAAAATGTCTACTGCTAAGAGAATATATTTCGGTATGAATAAGCTACCAATAGTTCTACCATTCTTTCAACCACAGGTTCTGAAAATGTTCAGAAAAGGTGGTACGGTATTCTAAGCATTGTATCTTTAAGAAACAGGAATAAGATTATAGCTTATCTTTAGACTGGCTTTTTCCTTAATACTTAATTCCTCATGGCTGTGCACTCCTCCCAAGGAATTATATACTCATTTACTTCCAGGCACATCTGTTGCCAGATGTTTGCTATTTTAAACAATGGGTATGTATCCTTGAGTGAGTAAGGAGTATTTTCATTTACCTCATCCTGTGATGAGATGCCAGAACTTGTGAGTCAAGTGCAGAACCTCCCAGGAAAACCTGTCAGAACTCCCTGAGGCTGGCTTCAGGTGAGTTTTACAACCCCAAAATGGTGTTTCCACTGGGCTCACCCGTCTTTATTCAGTGGACCTTATTCAGAGTGGCTGTGGTCTGTTTGCAGTCATTATATTCACTTCGGCTGTTTCAATGAGTTCATATGTTTGGAAAAGAGAGCGTTGAGGCCCTCTGGGTGCCACTTGCATGGAAGCGTTTGGCGTGGGTGGGTTGGAGGAGTCAGTCCCACTCCTTTGCCTCAGCCACCATCCGATGAACATGCATCATTTAAAGTGTCCAGTGGGGCTGGACCAGGGGGAAATATTTGAAATCAGGAGGTTCAGTTTGTTTGTGTTTTCATTCCGAGAAAGACTTGCCAAGGGGCACCTGGGTGGCTCAGTTAGTTAAGCGTCTGCTTTTTGGCTCAGGTCAGGATCTCAGAGTCCCAAGATCGAGTCCCACACCCAGCTCTCTGCTCAGCAGGGAGTCTGCTTCTCCCCACCCCCTCTGTACACTCTCTCTCTCTCTCCCAAATAAATAAGTAAATAAATAAATAAATAAAATGGCTCCAAACACTTATAGTAAAAAAGAAGAAAAGAAAAAAGATTTGTGAAAAGGTAGGTGATAGATGCCTCCCCGAAGGGAAACATTATTATGTGCGGATTTCCCCAGTATTTCTGATTATGGAAGTCATGCCTGGCTCCTGAGAGAACAGTTGAGGAAAGTATGGCAGAAAGCAAAGGGTCAGGAAGAGAAATAAGAAATCATAAGGAATCCTGCATAGCATCCTCTACTGTCAACATTTTGGGGGCATTTATAAAATCACTTGAAAACAAGCAGGTCTTTCGCGTCCTCTCTCGCCCCCAACTCCACAACAACATTTTGCCCTAGGAAATGGTATATTTTTGTCATGGTTGTTGTTGAAGACTTGGTCCTACTTCAGTTTGAACAGCTTCCCCTTGGTATCCACACACTGGCCCCTTGCTTCCTCCACGATCTCTGCCCTCCTGCAGCCAAGTGACCCTGCTGTGACCCTCAGCCAGCTGGGTGGCATGTTGAAACCAAGACCTGACACCCCTTCCAACCCAAAAAGCTGGGGGCTGCTCGATGTTTGGGGCCTGAGATGTCTGCGGTCCATTCATTTCAGGGTGTTTGTCTGGGTTCCTCACCTACGGCTCCCTACTGCACCCACCCTCCTGCAGCCCTCGCCCCCAACACCCCCTCCCTACCCAGCTGCTTCCTCCCTGTAACCTCACGGCTTTGCAGTAAGGCTGTAGTGGCGCCTCCCGAGTGCCAGGCATTGTTCCCTGCGGTCTGTGTCCTTATCCCCAGGCTGGCGGAAGGAAGAGAAGCTCAGAGGTTGAGTTAACCGTAGAAGAGGAAGAGCCAGAGCTGCCCGATGCCATGATCGAACTCTCCAGACCAGACGGGAAAGCCTCTCCCTTCCCCAGTTCTTGGTTTCTTTTCTGCTTTTGTCTAGGAGAGGTTCTTTGTCATGTGGTCCATCCAGGAACCCTGCTCCGTGTGGGGTGGCATCCTGTTTGTCTCTCGTGGTGGTGTCATTCACGCTAATGGTCACTCCCGGGGACCTGATCCCAGCAGTTCCCGCCAGCCTGATGCCTCTCCAGCTCCTGAGCTGGGTGGGGAGCTCCCTCCACCTCCTCCAGGGGGGACTCTGGATGTTGTAGCCATTGTGCTCACGTAGCTCCTGCTCCTCAGATGGATTCCTTCCTCCCCTTGCTCACTTGCAGGCAGCTGTTCTCCACAGACCAGAGCCCTGCCTCACTTGAGCATGTAAATCCTTCTCTCTCTCCAGAAACTCTTGAGCGAGAAAAGGCAGTGTGGGGAGCTGGCAGGGGGCTGAGGCCCGGGTCACTCACTGGCGAGGGGAGAGTGGCTGGGGCTCCAGGCTGGGGACACGGATTGCCAGCAGGAGGGGCTGAGTGAGGCCTCTTCCTCATCTGTTAGGGGCCAGAGACCTCAGGGCCCCCACCTCTCAGGGTCAGGGGACAGGAAGAAAGACCTGCGGTTACTCAGATTCTCAAATGGGAGGTGCGGTAGACGTCCCCGTCCAGGTCAGGGCATGAGGCCTGTGGGGGACAACCACCACTTCCTTGTGCTTGGCTGTATTTCAAGCACATACTCGCTTAACTTGTTTTATCCCATTGAATCCTCACAGTGTTGGGAAGTGCCTCTGCTACCCCCATTGTTACAGCTGAGGTAAAAGTGGCTCCCGGGGCAGTGACTGAGCTGGCCCTGAGGGCCGGGCCTCTGGTCCACCAGCGTCTGAGCTCTCCACCGCTGTCCTTGGCCACCTCACGTCCTCACTGTGCAGGGTTGCTGAGGGCAACTAAGCCCCAGCAGGGTCAGCATGGGGGCGGGGGTGGCCATTCATAGGCTATTGTAGATATTGAAGACCCCAGAGGGAAGAGGACGTTACTCAACTTGCAAAGGAAGGCTGGGCTCTGTTTGATTTTCTTCCTGGGTCCCCCACCCAGGAAGGCAACCTGCCTCTTTCATCCAGGCATGACCTCCTCTGTGTATTTGACTTTGGGCAATGCCAGAACCTGTTCTTTCTGCTTCTCAACCCTCCCTTGACCTTGATTGGTTTCTGAGCAGCAGATGACCTTCAGAGGTATAGAGATGACATTCCTAACAAGGTTGGGGCTGTTCACCCAGCCAGAGCTCCGGGAAGTCCCGGCCTGTGGGGCTGAGAGGAGGAGAGCATGGGCACCCTGGTTTAGAGGCGCTCTTGCTTCCTTGTTTTGGGGTGGGGTCAGGGAAGTAGCGGCGGGATTGGGAGCCCCCTTAGATCTGCCACTCATGGTTTAGACTTAGACAACAAGAAACGCTCTGTGTTTTAGCTTCCTTGTCAGGTGAAAGGAGGGTTTGAGTCATTTCCGCCATCTCTTTTCCTTCCCTGATGCTCACTGCCACAACACTTAGGCATTAATGTAAGGGCACTGGTCATCGAAGTTACCAGGACCCCTCTTTATTTCCCCAGACAACAAGGCGCTGTCTGCATCACGCTTGCTAAGACGGGGAGCCAGAGCTTCTGGGCCTGCTGAACCCTTGCCTCCTATTCTGTGCAGAAAGCCTGCCAGTGCCCTCCAGGGTCACCGCTTTAGTCTGACACACTTAGTGGCATGGCCTGGAGAGATGGCCCTTGCTAGGCCCCCATGCTCAGCCAGCATCTTGGGGTGGGCCAGTGCGGTGGGAATTATAGTCGCTGTATTATTTTTCTCGTATTCTCATTTGACTCAATAGCCCTTATGGGGAAGAAAGTGTTATCCCCACTGCATGATCACGACCACTGCGACTTGGAGGGACTGAGGTTTCGTCAAAGGTAACTCTTTTCTCCTGGCCACTGTAGGTGGGAGCTGGGGCAGAGCCTGGCTCTCGCTGACGCTTGGCCTGCTCTGCGTTGACTCCCAGTAGCTGCCCCTTTTGCCAGGACGGGGAGCATTTCTTCAGTAACCTGAGGTCTGGGGGCAAGAGGAGGGACCAGGAAAGCACCTTGGCTCATAGCATCCCAGACCATTTCTTTCTGTGCTAACTTCTTCCTCATGTTTCCTGAAGGCTCCAGGCCTTCCTCCTGTCGGTTTCTGAAATAGTCCTTTGTTGGTGCATGACAACCCTCTGTGTCCCTTCCTTGTAGATTCTGTGGACAATCACCATGGGAAGCAAAGGAGGCTTCATCCTTCTGCTCATCCTCGCTGTGCTCTGCCGTTCAGGTGAGTGGTCCCGGGGACACGGATTTAGAGCATCTAGGTCACCTTGGTCAGAAGCTTCCTTTTTCTTAGGCCTCAGGGAGACAGAGTGGATGCCACTGGCCTCGGACCTGGCTTTGCTTCTTTTGCCTTCCAGTGTGACAGGTCTAGGACTATGTGACAGCTCCTTCCTACATGACATTCTTGCTCTCCTTGGAGCACCTTCCTGAGTGACACCCCATCCTGGGTGACAGTAGCTTTCGGGGGAGAGCAGGCCTGGGGGGTCCATGCAACAGCTAAAGTTTCTCCCTCTCACCAGCTGTTGGCGACCCCAGTGGGCCCCATCTTTAAAGTGCTGAGCTCCTTCTGCACGGGGGTGACTGCTGTGTGATAATGACGAGGACAATGATGACAATCTTAGAAGCAGTGGCAGCAGCCCGTTCGCAGCATTCATGTGGCTACCGCTGTCCTCAGCATTTTGTGTGCACTCGGTTACTGAATCCTCATGTCAGCTCTGTGGAGTAGGTCCTGTTTTTGCCATCGTTTTAGCAATGAGCAGAGTAAGGCCCAAAGAGATGAAGTAATTTGTAAAATGTCACACAGAAGTGGTGGAGCCCGAATTTGAGCCCCAGTGGACTGGCACCAGAGTGTGCTCTGAACTCCTTCCCAGCCGCCCCTCCCTGGTTTCTGGAAGTAGTTGCATGTTCCCGAGTCTTAGTTCTTTAATGGTAGAAACACCTTTGTTACTGGGGCACCTGGGTGGCTCAGTCAGTTAGATGTTCAACTCTTGATTTCTGCTCAGGTCCTGACCTTAGGGTCGTGTGACTGAGTCCCGGATCAGGCTCCACACACAGTGGGGAGTCTGCCTCTCCCTCTGCCCCTTCCCCTGCTCACTCACTCACTCTCTCAAATAAATAAATAAATCTTTAAAAAAAAAAAAAAAAAGGAACAGCTGTGTTACTTGCTTTGCTTCATGATAAGGATCAAATGTTTTTTTTCTGCCTCTGTCTGGTTAGTTCGGCCAGTTTTTCAGAGGTTTTCTTTGGTGGGGGAGAGGCAGAAAGGGAAGTAGTGACGCAAGGAGCGATGAAGAGATCTCTGCCGTGTCGGAGCATGTCTTAGATACTGTTAGCGTTAGCAACTACTCTGTACTGGATTTTTCCTGTGTCCTAGGGACGGGGCCAAGCCTAGTCTTGCTTATCCCTTCCAACCACCCCATGAGGGATCTTTGTTGTTATTCCCATTTTACAGTTGAGGGAACTAAGGCAAAGAAGGAATTTGCCCAAGGACACGTTTGGATATGCTTTCCCTTTCTGAGAAAAAAGAGCCCTCATGACCTGCCTTCCCCACCTCTGTTACTGGCTCCTGGGGTCGGTGGTGATGGGGCTCACGACATGCTCGTCTGTCTTCTTCAGCCCGGTGTGTTTCCTGTGATTAGAATTGCCTCCTCGTGCCCAGTCTCCCCCAGTCGGCATCTGCTTGGGTTTGGGGCCAGCGCCCATGGTGTGACAGGTCCCCAGCCCTTTCACAGAGAGGCAGGGTCCCTCCGGAACTCGAGCCCACACAGGGAGACGCTTCCCTGGCTGCTGCCTGGGCTCTGAGGAAAATGCAGGGAATCCTCCCTCTCACCTCCATTAGCCCAGAGTCGGATCCCCTCACAGTTTGTGCCCTTTCCTTTCCTGCTCTGGACTGTTAGAAGAACGTCACAGTTAAACCAAGCTCGGGTTTCAGAACTGATGGCCTGAGTTTGAGTCCCAACTCTCCCTTTGTAACGTGGGAGATCTGGTTTTCTCTTCAAACACGGAGCTGGAGGTCCCAGAGCCTACCTCTCGTGACAATCCAGAACTTCGCCTGGAGGTATACGGGATCCCTGCACACCCCAAATGAACACAGTAGCTGTATCTCTGCCCCACAAAAAGTTAAGGGTGGGCTTTGGTTCCTCTGTTTTCAGCAGGTTCTCTAGAAGCCGAATGAGGTCTGGCTTTAGCCAGGAGAAGTCAGTCCTCAGAACAGCCTTTTCAGGTGACCCTCCCAAGTATCCAGGCTAGAACATTCTTCCCTCTTATATCCTCCCCTCCCATGCACGTGTACACGTCTGGAACAGGGAGAGGACTCCAGAAAGATCACATCTTCATCCCTTCTCATGGTGGCTCCGCTCTCACATAGGCCCGACTAACCCTAACAGTGGGAGGGAGGAGGCAGAGCGGGCTGACGGAGCCCGGCCCCTGGTTGTGGAGGCTCTCCCTCACTGTGCTGCTTTGGGTGTCCTTCGGGTGCCCTTGGGTGAGCCACTTCACTTCTGCAGGCATCTGTCTTGTCATCTGCAAACAAAGTGGGCAGGGGAGCTTTTTTGGACTGACATTTCAAAGGTTAATCTGGAACCTTCATAAGTCAGAGGGCCCTGTGCTCGATGGGATTTCACACTGGTGAAGGCAGTGTGGCCATTTTATATGTTACAGAGAGCTTGATTCCTGTGGTGCTCAGATAGTGACGAGCCACTTTCTTCTGGCTTTCTGGAGAATTCCCCTGCTCTGTGTGATGAATGTAGGCTTTGGACTTAGAATCAGCTCTTGGGTTCTAAAACCCACACTTGGTCTGGGTTTAACATTTCATTCTTCTATGAGATTTTACAGATTTCATCTTTGAAAATGTCTTTTCACACAGATAGGTACTAACGGATAACTGAGTATCAGTCTAGGAGAATGTGATTGAACAGAGTGTAGTCATGGCCTAGAAGGCATTTATAGAATTCTGTTACTTTTTTCTCCTGATAGTTTCCTTTTAATATCTCATTACGTTACAGATTAAGCATTTCCTTTTTGTTTTTAAATCACTTCTAGTTGAAGGTAAGAGGAATCTTCTCAATTTCCTGGTTACGTGGATTTTATTATTTATTTATTTACTTTTAAAATTTTATTCACTTATTTATCAGAGAAAGGTGTGGGGAGGCACAAGCAGGGGGAGCAGCAGGCTCTCTGCTGAGCAGAGAACCGGATGTGAGACTTGATCCCAGGACCCTGGGATCATGACCTGAGCCGAAGGCAGACACTGAACCAACTGAGCCAGCCAGGTGTCCCAGTTATATGGATTTTGAAATATGGAGATTCCTTTTGCACTTCTATCAGGGTCCAAAAAATGCTGCTGGAACTGTAGTTTGAGGTTGGGAAAATGTATCTGCTACAGGGTTGTGTGGGAAGGGAAGCATGCCGTGAGTTTCTGACCTCGGCCCCAGACCAGTGGTGGTGGTGGGCTCCCTTTTGCTGTCAGGAGGACAAGTCAATGGTGATCTTACAAGCACTGACAGATTTTGTTCCTGACTCTAGGTCATAGCCTGACATGCTACGCCTGTATTGACCGTGAAACCTGCAACAAGACCACTGTTTGTTCAGTTAATCATGACGCGTGTCTGTTGGTCAAAGCTGGTAAGAGTGTGCCCCTTTCCTATCTCCTCAGGGTAATGGGATGATGAGGGCACCGGAAAAAAATGTGTGTCACACTCATTCTCAGGAGACCTGCATTCAACAAGTAATGGTTACCATTTAAGAAATAAAAATAAAAGCACCCTTCAATCTTATTCTATTTTTCTACTCTCTACCACAAAGTCCTTCTAGGGGCATCATCAGGGAATAAGCTGAACGTGTCCGGTAGACTCATAAAAGGATCGGGAGACCCACAAGTTCAGAAAACCCTGATAGAGAGGTGGAGAAGATTAATTTCCCTAGAAAGGAGAAATCCCTCAGTAAGTAAGGACACATCAGCGTTATCCTGTCAGACTGGATGATCTGATGATCATTTTGATGGAAAGTTTTGGAATGTGGATAAGATTCCGATTCCTATATGGGAGGTCCTTGATTCTTTTGGGGGACAGGTCCTCTGCTTCCAGAGGACCACAATCATTAATTATTAATCTGGAAAGCACAGTAAGGCCCCTGGAGAGAATGTAGCCGTTTATTCCACAGATATTGGAAGATCAGTTATGAGTGAGTACATCCGTCAAGTTGACCCTGATCATCTGTGTCTCTTGGACCTCCCCACTACAAGAAGTGTAATTTCCAAATGAGAGAATAAAGGCAATATTATGTGTAGAGGAAGAATTAGATTCGCAGCTAGGAGCTCTGAACTCCAACCTCTGTCCTGCCTCCAGAGAGTTTTCTCTGCCTGTGGCTTTTGATTTATGAAATGTGTACATTGGATGGTAGAGGAGAGGAGGTAGAGTAGAGCCAGAATTTTTTCCCAGCTCTCAAATCCCAGTGTTTCCTACTGGATTGTTAAACCTTTATCGAAAAATTTTCCAACTTGATTTAAGTATAATTGACAGGTAAAAATCGTGTATATTTGAGGTGTATAGTGTGATGATCTGAAACTCGTGTCCACCGGGAAATGATTACCGCAGTGGTCTCATTAATACATCCATCAGCTCCCATAGTTACCCCTTTTGTGTGTGATGAGAACACTAAGCTCTACCCTCTTAGCAAATTTCAAGAACATAATAATGGTATTAGTGACTAGCCCCATCACGCTATAGATTAGATACCCAGAGCTTACTCATCTTACAATGAATTGTTCAGTTTTTAAAAGTGGTTCAGGCAAATAACAAGACACACCTATTCAGAGTGGTCAGAATCCAGAAATGCTAGCAAGGGTGTGGTGCAGCGGGCGCTCTTGTTCTCTGCTCACGGGAATGCAGAACGGTACAGCTTGGCAGTTTCTTAATAAGCTAAACATACTCTCACCCATGATCAATAGTCACTGAGTATTTACCCAAAGAAATTGAAAACCCATGTCCACACAAAAGCCTGCACAAAGATGTTTGTAGTAGTTAAGACGTGGAAGCAACCAACATGTCCTTTGGAAAGGGAATGGGTCAACGGACTGTACGCTGTAGTGCGTCCAGACAGTGGACTAAAAAGAAGTGAGCTATCAAGCCATGAAAAGACATGAAGGAAATTTCAATACATATTAGTAAGTGGAACAAGCCAATCTGCAAAGGCTACATCGTGGATCATTCCAGCTGTAGAACATTTTGGAACAGGCAAAACAAGGAGACCATAAAGAGGTCCGCGGTTGCCAGGGATTATTAGGAAGGAGGGAGGGATGAAAAGGTGGAACATGGGATTTTAAGGCAACAAAACGACTCTGTAAGATACTGTACTGGTGGATATTTGTCCTGCTTTGTCAGACCCCATACGACACCCAGAGCAAACCCAGTGTAAATCACGGACTTTGAGCAATAATGGTGAATCCATGTCATTTCGTCAGTTGTCACAAGTAGACCACTCTGGCGGGGGACGCTAAGAACAGGTTCTTTAGGGTCGGGAGGGGTCCCAGGGGGCTAAATGGGAACTCTGTACTTTCTGCTCAGTTTTGCTGTGAATCTCAAGCTCCTCTAAAGAATAAAATCTATTTTTCAGAAGGACAATATGAATCTTAAATATTTTTCTTCTTCATGAACTTAAGTCCTAAGACTTCAGCTTTGCATGTGATGATAGCAGTTCTGGAAATAGAGAAATTCTGACCTCACAGTAAGACAGATCCTACCAGAGCACCTCAGTCCCCCTCCAGCTCGGATTGATGTCACCTGGGAGACGCATGGCACACTGTCCCCACAAACATGAGTCAAAAGTCAGGTACTCCAGTGGAGAAATCACTCCACTACTCTAACCACACCCCACCCCCTCCCCTGCTGTAAAAGGGGAACATTTCTCTCCCAGGGTCAGTGGACAGATAGAGGAGAAAAGGGTTATGTGGGTGCTGTACAGATGAAGTCTAGAAGAGAGGAGGCAGGTGCTGGGTGTTCATTCAGCCACTATTTACTTGCATCCCAGCCAGTCCCAGAACTAGAAACCACGTGCTTATTAGACTCTGGCATAAGCCTTTGGTGAAAGCACGCAGTGATCATTGTCGTGATAACCTTCTGAATCAGGGGCGTGCGTAGAGGTGCCAAGGACAATGAGGGACTGTTTCTTGGTGATGTTAGACTCAAACTGAAGTCTTCAAAGAGATCAGGGATGATGGGCCCAGCAGAGAGAAACTCTAACATTCCGGGGACCTCTGATAATCCACTTTATTTGGGTAATTCTGCTAGTGGCCTGGTGAGGAGCTCTCCATACGCAAATGAGATCATTGAAGTAGAATCCTTGGCTCACTGCAGGCCGAGTAAATGATTCATTGGTAGCAATTACTAATCAACTACTGTCAGCTTTCTCCAGGCTGTTAGGCGCCTCCAGTTAAAATTCTGGGAACTTGAATGTTTTTCCAGCTCCGGTTCCTAGTTAGGATCACGTAAGGCAGTAACTCCTGCTCTTCACAGCATCCTCTAGTTCAATATTAGCACTTAGTACTACTATTATATTAGTACTTTGGGAAGTACTTGCTTAAGTACTTATCAAAAATAGAGGCCCTGGAACAGTCTGTGGCCTCTGCCACTTGACCAGACTTCGTTAGAAGCCAGCCCAAATGCTCGTAACCCCTCTGAGGCGCAAGATGGAAGAGTTACACTGGCAGTTACAGATATAGTTAAGTTCCCAGCTAGGAATGAAATTAAGTTAGTTACAAGTCCTTAACAAGGAAATAGGCATCTGTATGGGGTTTTTGTTTTTGTTTTTGTGTTTTTTTTCTTTCCAGCACAGAGGATAATAGGAGAGTGATCCCAGGGCCAGCACCGTCCCTTCTCTGTCGGGGTGTGTCCAGCAGCTAGCACACCATCTTGTGGAGAGGAAAATTGACCATAATGCTTCTCAACCAGCACACTGGTTTTCCCTTAACATAATTTTTCTGAATATTCAAAAACCACAAAAGATACTTGGCATAGATACTTTGGGCCTTTGTTTTTCAATGTATATAGAAACTGGGACCATAATGGCATGTTTTTTGGGAAACTCTTCCTGTATTACTGAACCATCTAATGATTTTTAAATGAAGTTTAAAATATTTTGAAAATAAATCCACCCGATGACTTTTAAAAAAAATCTCAATTCATATAGAAATATATAAATGAAGGGTAGTCTTCTGGGAAGGCAACCCCAAGAATCCTTGAGAGTCTTTCAGAGAAAATGAGCGCATTTACCCCCAGACTTAGACTTCATTTATGCATATGGCCCCTGTTCTACATCCTGGTCTGCATCCATTCTATCGAGATCAAATTCCCGTACCAGAAAATGTACATTTTACAGTGTACAATTCAGTGGCTTATAGTATCCTCACAGGGTTGCACCAGTTTCACCACTAACTCCAGAATATTTTTATCCCGAAAAGCAATCGCACATCCATTAGCAGTCCCTCCCCACCACTCCTCACACGCCCCGGCAGTTACTAATCTACTTGCTGTCTCCGTGGATTTTCCTGTTCCGAATTTACTAGAAACTGAATCATGCAATGGCTGTGGCCTTTGTGACTGGCTTTTTCCACCAAGCAGAATGCCTTTAAGGCTCACCCATGTCATGAAAAGTATCAGGACCTCCAGTCCTTTTTGTGGCTGAATCACACTCCACTTTTTGTCGCTCTGTTCACCTGTCTTCTGGGTTTCCACTCGGTCGCTGTTTTGAGTCATGCTGCTCTGAACAAGCTTTTGTGTGTGAATGTAGTTTTCAGTTCTCCTGGGTAGACCCCACGTAGAAGTGGAATGGCTGGGTCATATGGTAACTTTTTTTTTTTGGGGGGGGGAGTATAGTTGACACAATATTATGATAGTTTCAGGTGATTAACTTAGGGATTTGACAAGTGTGTGCGTGATGCTGTGTTCACGAGTATACCTATCACGTGTCCCCTTATATTGCTGTTACAGTAGCATTGACTGAATTCCCTACACCGTCCTGTCTTCCCATGACATGTGTTCCTTAACTGGACGCCTGTACCTCCCTCTCCCCTTCACCCGTTTTTACCAACCACCCCACTCCTTCCCTCCTGGCAACTACCAGTCTATTCTCTGTATTTATAGGTCTGATTCTGCTTTCTATTTATTTATTTGTTTGTTTTTTAGATTCCACTTATGAGTAGAATCATATAGGATTTGTATTTTTCAGTCTGTACTGAGTATAGTACCCTGAAAGCACAGTACCCTCCATGTGTGTTGTCTCCAGTGGCACGATCTCGTCCTTTTTTTATGGCCACATGATATTCCAGTGTGTGTGTGTGTGTCTGTGTGTGTGTACCACATCTTTATTCATCTATCAGTGGACATGTGGGCTCCTTCCATGTCTTGGCTATTGTAAATAATGCTGCCATAAGCATAGGGGTGCATGTATCTTTTCAGATTGGTGTTTTTGCTTTCTTTGGGTAAAGGCCCAGCAGAAGAATTACTGGATCATAATGTATCTGTAACTCTATTTTTTAACTTTTTGAGTACTTGCCAGACTTTTCCAGAGGATCAGTGCCATTTTGCCTTCCCACCAGTGGAGGAAACAGGTTTCCAGTCTCTCCACTTCATCATCAACCCTTGTTCTTTCCCGGTTTCTGGGTTAAAGCCGTCATATCGGGTGCGAAGGAAAGCTCATTGTGGTTTTGATTTGTATTTTCCTAGTGACTGATTATATCAAACATCTTTTCCTGTGCTGCTGGGCCATCTGTGTATCTTTTTTGAGGAAATCTCTGCATCTTTTGCTCATGTTTGTATTTTCATTATTGAGTTGTGAGAGTGTTTTCTATAGTCTGGATACTAGACTCATCAGTTATATGATTTGCAAACATTTTCTCCCTTTTTGCAGTTGTCTTTTGTTTTCTATAGTGCTCATTGAGGCACAAAAGTTTTTCATTTTGATGAAGTCCAATTTATCCATTTTCCTACATTTCTTTAAACTCAGACTCCACTTTGACACATGCAGGCCTGTGTCCTTCCTTACCTACCTGGACTTCCATTGTATGGAACTGTACCCTAATTTTTTCAAACGTTTCTTTAGTAATGGACTGATATTTGTCTTTTAGTTTCTTGCTGTGACAGACAGTGATGCCGTGACCATTCTCGAGCATCTCTCTTATTAACCTTTTCACAAGTGATGTCCTAGAGTAAATTCTAGAAGTAGGATTGTTGGATCAAAGGGCAAATGGGCTTAAAAATTGTATCAAACTTCTAATAAAACATCAGCTTGATTGGCTGTTGCAGCACAAACTCTCCAGACTCTGATGAATTAGGGAAAAGTTCCGCCTTGACCTGTATCATCATTTGCCTAGTTGTTCCCTTTTCCAGCCCGACAAGGATACCCATTCCCACCCAGATGTCTCTGCCACTGGAAGTGGCTATGTTCTAGGAAATAGAACCGAGAGGTCAGAGGCGGGTACAGAACTGTCCCTGCTTGCTTGCTTACCCTTGTGTGTGTCTTTCCCCCACAGATCCAAAACTTTTTTACCGCCAGTGTTGGAAGTTTGATGACTGCAGCTACCTCTCTATCTCCAAAGCCCTGGGGCTGAAGAAGCTCGAGTACAGCTGTTGCCAGAAGGACCTGTGCAACGGGAGTGCCAGGGTCTCTGGGATGACAGCGTTGATGCTGCTCCCCTTGCTGGCGGCAGCCTTGACGCTTTGTCTCTAAATCAACACCGGGAGGCCTTCTCCTAAACTTTCCGTGTCTCCGTATACTCCTTATTTCCTTGGCTGCTGCATGCCCACAGCTTTATTTCACCTGTCCCGTTGGGCAAGACTAACACTAGTTTGGGCAACTTGGTGACAAGAGAGGCTCTGAGAGACGTTGAAGGTCAGTCCTGTGGGCAGCGAAGACCCGTCGGAGGGACATGGTATAAAAGGGTGCAGCACGTGCGATCTGAGCTCGGCCGCACGTTTCTTCCTCGGCTTTTCACAAGAGCAGCCTCGCAGGGACAGCTTGGGTACCTCAGATCCTCTGCAGGGCCCGGTCATGGTTATTTCCCCTCTGATGGCTTGGAGGTGATTTTTAAATACTCTGATCTGGAGGGGAGGGCGGTGGTACTGGGACAGGGGGTTCTTTTCGACAGCCTCTCCCAGGGAATGCTTTCATCCTCTCCCTTTATGGCACCCGCGCTGCCAAGCAGGCCCGACCACGCTCCCACATGCGGGCTGTTGGGGAGCGGCCGGGAGATTCTCAGTGCTGGGTGATCGCAGTGACCTTTGTAGTCTCAACTCGCGGGTGCCTGGCAGGGAAGGAGGGGAGCTTTCCACACGGCAGGGCCTTGAACTCCCAGGTCTGTCTTCCGAAAAGTAGCAGTGGCTAAAATCAGAGTTTTCCTCTATCACTCGGTTGTGAATGGGCTTTGCTTGTCTGCAGTAGAGAAACTTAGCATCTAATAATGATGTGTGAAAATTATTCCTTCAACTTTTGCATCAGATTGGTGGGGTATCTTGGCTTTGTCACACGCAGTTAAAGTCTGAACGTTGGGACACTCTGTTAAAAATAACTCGTAGTGGGGCACCTGGGTGGCTCAGTGGGTTAAAGCCTCTGCCTTCGGCTCAAGTCATGGTCCCAGGGTCCTGGGATTGAGCCCCGCATCGGGCTCTCTGCTCAGCAGGGAGTCTGCTTCCCCGTCTCTCTCTGCCTGCCTCTCTGCCTACTTGAAATCTCGAGATATCTGTCAAATAAATAAATAAAATCTTTAAAAAAAAAAAAAAACTCGTAGTATTAAGGGTTCCTATTTTAAGTAGTAGTGGTAGCAGGTCTCTTCTTTTGCGTCTGGATGCTATGTCACCCTGGCGGCAGGATCCTCTCGGGCTGCAGCGGGGGCCTCCAGATGTCCTCGTGAATAGCAGCAGGGGTGCGTTTAGCCAACGACACCTGGCCTGCGTAGCCTCCTGGCTGACTTAGCACAATTTGCTGAAGAGACATTTGTCAAGGTTATTAGCATAATAACCAATGTTGAGGCTTTCAGAAGCACTCCTGGTTTCCTAAAAAGTGGTACACTTTTTTTTTTTTTTAAGATTTTATTTATTTATTTGACAGAGAGACAGAGATCACAAATAGGCAGAGAGGCAGGCAGAGAGAGAGGGGAAAGCAGGCTCCCTGCCAAGCAGAGAGCCAGATGCGGGGCTTGATCCCAGGACCTTGGGATCATGACCTGAGGTGAAGGCAGAGGCCTAACCCACTGAGCCACCCAGGCGCCCCTAAAAGTGTTACACCTTTTGAGGAAGAGTTTTGCCTTTTTCTTGGGGCTGTTCCTGAATAATTTGCAAGATCCAGCAGTCGGAAGGACACTTGTTTTCTTATCATCTCGGCTGTCTCTAACAGCACAGCTTGGCTTTTTGCAGATGAAGGTGGGACTTCAGGATTAACATTTTTTTTCACTCCCTTGCTCATGTAATCTATGTAACAGGCTGGAATGACTGATGCCTTTCTGAAAATAAAATGTAATCAAGTGCATGTGTGTGGTTCTTGGCCCAGAAGGAGAGCAGTGTCTGCCGGGTGCCCAGGGGCAGCAGGAGGAAGAGAATCTGTGCTGGGTCTGTCAGCTTCTTCCTGTCCACGCCCAACCTCAAACAGACACAGGTCGGGGCTTCCTCATCAAAACCTAGCAATGCCTTGGTGCTCTGGGTTCCCAGTGTCTTTTCTCACATCGTCTTTCATTCTCTTGTCCAAGACAAAATACTACAGGGAACTCTTTGCTCACTAGGCCTTCTTCTGCCCAGGGAGGTCCTGACCGTGCGCAAGGCCCCTTGGCTGAGCAGTACAGTGCCTCTCCCAGAGGCCTTTAGGAAACAGAACCAGTTTTGACTCACTTATGCAGAAAAATGAAGCTGGGGGAGCCTTTGAGGGAGAATCCAACAAGACTACAGCAAGCCAGGGTTTGGGCAGTTCCAGGATGTTCTCTCAACATTTGGATTCCAGGGTGGGACTGTCTGGCTGCTGTCTTGGGTCCTGTGCCCACCCTGGGGCCAGAGGGCACGAAGAAAGGAATGATTCTCTAAAGCAGAATCTGAGCGCTGTTTAGTGGGGAGATGGGGAGAGGGCTCCTGGGAGCTAAAATCAGCAAGGTTGCAGTAAATGGCCTTAAGCTTTGAGGTTTCTTTCTGCAGAAAGTTACTATGTCTCACACCATGGACGGAGCATTGGGTGTCTTGACCCAAAGGCAATATTGCAAAGACCAGGTGAGTGGAGAGCCAACAGCCTTTGTATGGCTTTATAGGAACCTTCATATTGGGTTTAATATTGGGTGGTATTAACCACATGGGATCTTCTCTCTCAGAGAATGAGGTATGGATGCAAGATAAACCCAGTGGGTAATAAGTAGGACGCCTCATGTCCCAAAGAATGCTGACCCATTGTCCAACTTAGTCTTGATGGTACTGAGCCTCAAGGTATGGGTCTATTTCCCCCGTGTCCTCGTAGTGGGACTTAACGGGTAGTGTGTGTCCTGATAAGAGCCTGCCTAGCCCACGTGTTTTGAACCTTGGGTCTCTCTTTTTTTTTTTTTTTTTTTTTAAGGTTTTATTTATTTATTTGGCAGAGACATGGCAAGAGAGGGAACACAAGGAAGGGGAGGGAGAGAGGGAGAAGCAGGTTTCCTGCTGAGCAGAGAGCCCATGCAGGGCTCCGTCCCAGGACCCTGGGATCATGACCTGAGCTGAAGGCAGACGCTTAACCTCTGAGCCACCCAGGCACCCCAGGACTTTGAGCTTCTTGAGAGCATGAACCTTGCTTTACATGTCTGAACCCTCCTTGGGGCCTAATGACTCATCCTGCACATGGCAAGTCCCTCATTAGTGGTCAAAGTCCTCCAGCTCCTGGGTAGGTTTGTCTGCAAACAGAGCTGAACTAATGCTAAGGTTTCTAAGAGATTCTTAATGTGCTGGGAAGGCACAGAGCTGACCAGAAGTAGTAAGGACCGGATATCCTCTCTCGAGGGGAACTTGATGGTGTGGGGTTCTCTGCTCTGGGTTTCACATGTATTTCTGTCTGTGCTATTATCATCTCACTTGGCTTAAGAGAAAACTACATTTGGAGGAATTAGCTGAATTGTTCCCAGTGACCAAGGTTACACGTTGGGAAGTCTAGGGTTTACACTCAGCTCCCCAAGTTAGCCGCTCCACTGCCCTGTGACCTTTAGCACATACCAACGTGACTTTGGGGGACATCCTGGAAGGAGAGCCAGGTGCTTTCTTGCTTTGAAGTGATTGATTCCTGCCTCTTCTTAGAAACAAAAACATTAAATACAGTTGTTTTCATGGAACAATGAGTTTAGCCAACAGGGTGAGCTTTATAGAACCCAGATAGGCCTTTCTGGAAACACAATGTAATTCCAAAATACAGTGTTTGCCACAGTCTGTTTCCAAGGCCCACTGCCTCGTAATTATTTCGTTTTAGGATAATAGCAGTTGAGGGCGTGGATTTTGTAGTTGGAAACCCAGGTTGCAATCCTGTCTCTGCCACGAATTGGCTAGGTCTCTAGACAAGTTTTTGGACCCTCTGTGAACTCTGGCTTCCTGCTCCTAGCAGTGAGACTCCTGATCTTGCATTTGGAAAGTGTCTGACAGGAAGTGGGCTATAATAAAAACAGGTTACACGGAGTCCAGAGTCTGGGGTTGTTAAACGAAAGAAATCTGAGAATTTCCAGTGAACACATTGTTGCATTCCCTCCACTGGCTTTGGCAGAAGTAGAAAATGACCAGAGATCTTATTTTCACATTGCTTAATACAGGTTTGTGCACCATAAGATTCTTGTTGAAACTAAAGCTTCCTATTTATACACACATTATTTTGGAGTAAAGTGAATAATCACAGAACTTCTAGCTGGGTACCTACGAGGCTCCATTGTGGCTAAGGATGCTCTCCTTTTCCCCAGCAGCCATGCAGGTCCATAGACTCTAGGAGAGGAGGGGCAGCGGGGGCAGGGGGATAGGGAGGCAGCACAGATCCTGCACGGCGCAGGTGCACTGAACTGGGAAACAGTTCTTAAGTTGTACAGTGAGGACCTTCATCTCTGCGATCGGCTTCCCTGAGGTGCTGCTATCCCCATCCTCACCGTCCTTGGTTCTCTGCAAGCTAGCTGACCCCACTCGGCTGATCCCATAAACAGACCATACTGATGCTTGCTCAACTAACGCCACCCAATCTGGCTGCAGGTTTTATATATGTCATATTTATATATATCATATTTAAATATTTATATATGTGACATATATATGTCATATTTAAATATGTATATTTATATATATACAATGTCAATGCTGATAAGATGCAGTGGCCCTCCTCCAAAGCAAACAGCTCTCGTGCATTGGTGTGACACGGTTTGCCACAGTCTGTGTTATGCCAGAAGTGGAACTGAGAGCTCGTAAACTCTACTGCTCTAGACAAAATGGGACGGCACTCAGTTTTCAACCCTGGAATGTCGTGGTCACAACTTGAAGGCTTACCGTGTGCTGGGCACTATGCCAAGCACTATGCCAAGGTCGCTTAATTTTTCTCCGTAACTATGATTGAAGTCAGGTCCATCTGCACCATATGTCCCTCTGTTCTTTCTGGGTGCTTGAATTAGTTTGAGAAAGTTTCTGTTCTTTGCAGCCAAAAATCCCTCACCAAGACATCTACTAGTGAAAAGGGTTAACTGACAGTTGCTAACTAAACCACCCTCCTCCCTGAGCTATGGGGAGCAGGTAAAAGCACACTAAAGATTGGGATGGAAATAACATGTGTATAAGAGGTGAATAATGTAGCTTTGGCCCTTTTTCAAGAGGTGGGTTAACAATAAAATCCCACTGCGACAGTCCTTTACTTAAAGGCATGAACTTTACTTTAGCCACAAGCCACAAGCACTACATGTCCCGAAAAGACATCCGGAGCCACAACGGGCTTGGCAAATCACCATGCGCCTAAAGGCATGAACTTTACTTTATTTTGCAGCATGGTCCTAGAAGGGTCTGTTTCTTGGCCCCTGAGACGGACTAGCTCAGAGGCTTTGAACTTACGATGTCACCACCCAAGCTTCTGTGTCATCACCAGCTGTAACCATGGCACCTATCCTCGTGAACAGTAGACTTTCAGCCTCCCACCCTCTGTTGCCCCCCCCTTCTGGTAGCAGGAGCACACTCACCTTTTAGGGAATTCCTTCTACTCTGTAAGTGTGGTGTTGCTGGGATTGTTAGTTAAAGTAACCTACCCTCCTCCAGCCAAAAGTTAGACATGTTCTCACCTGGAATTTAAGTCTCTGGTGGAGTTCTGCAAGGACTAAAAAAAAAAAATGTTTGTGTTTGAAGGTGTGAGCCCCATAGGAAGCCTGCAAGTAACAGACAACCCAACTTAGAGTAGCTTAATCAGACAGAGTCTGATTTTCTTGCATAAACAGTCTTCAGGTAAGCAGCAGCTGGCATCAGGTCAGCTGCTCAACAATGTCTGGGCTTCCCTCCTGATCACAGATTGCGGAAGTTCCAGCATTGCATCCAAGTTCAAGGCAGGAAGAGGAGATCGAGGGAAAGCTTCAGTTGTTTCTATCACTCTTATCAAGAAGAGTACAATCTTTTCCAGAAATCTCCCAGCTATCTGGCTGGAACTGTGTCTCATGGCCACCCCTACCTGAAAAGAGGACCACACTGAACAAACTATTGATCCCCCTGCTTCCTGACCCTGAAGTTGCCTTGCTTTTTGCTTCTCCTAAACCTAATTCTTAAGCTTTCAAGTCCACGGCCTCTCTCATAGCCCGCCGTGTCCGTGTAAATTCTCAGCGTCAACTTCGGTTGCTTGTGCTCAGAAAATTCTGACAGCCCTACCTTCTAAGTGTTGCTGTCAGGATAACAAGAGAACGCGGAATACTAAGCGGTCAGTAAGTGTTAGCTATGACGATTTTACCCAAGGTGGCACAGCTCGTTGGAGCTGGTCAACCTTCCAAGCCCCTGTATGCTCCATTCCACTAAATTGCTTCTCAGGCTCCAGTTTATTAAACAATTTGCTCACTCTGCAAGTACAGAGGGACACGTCGACCCAGGGCAAAAGAATAAGGGCTGAACTGTATTTTCTAGAAACTTTTATAAGTAGTAAGCATTGTGAAGGCAAGTGGGCATGCCTGGCCCTTAGGTCCAGACCAACACAATGGTTCATTCAGATGAGTAATAAAGGAGAGGCTGTTCCCAGAATAGCTGGCCCCTTGAATTGTGGTACAGACAACTTCCAAGCAGAGCCAGGCCACTGCCAGGAAGAGGACAGAGGCCAGATGCCTGGCTGTGACCCTGCCCTGAGGGCTGGGGGCCTGTGGGGAGGCCGGAGGAGGTGCCAGTGGGGTCTACCCCCCCTGTTTAGAATGCCAGCTCTGCTGCTAACCAGCCACAGGCCCTCAGATGAGGTGCTTAACCTTCCATGCCTCATTTTCTCATCTGGAAAATGGGGATAATAACACCTAGAGCTTGGTCATTAAGAAGATTAATGGAGAGACGCTTGGGTGGCTCAGTTGGTTGGACGACTGCCTTCGGCTCAGGTCATGATCCCGGAGTCCAGGGATCGAGTCCCGCATCGGGCTCCCAACTCCACGGGGAGTCTGCTTCTCCCTCTGACCTTCTCCTCGCTCATGTTCTCTCTCACTGTCTCTCTCTCTCTCAAATAAATAAATAAAAATCTTAAAAAAAAAAAAAAGAAACTCACAAGCTGTATTTCTCATTATACTAAGGAAACAGCTAAAAAAAAAAAAAAGATTAATGGAGTTAAGACAAGTGCGTGACATGCAGCAGCCTCGCTTGGTGAGTTCGCTATCACTGTCCTTGGTGAGACAACCAAGCTGTAAGCTGTAGTTTCCGGAGTTTAGGCCTTGCTAAATTATCCAGAGTGGGTTTGGTTAGAAGTGACATCCCAGGGACGCCTGGGTGGCTCAGTTGGTTGGACGACTGCCTTCGGCTCAGGGCGTGATCCCGGAGTCCCGGGATCGAGTCCCACATCGGGCTCCCAGCTCCATGGGAAGTCTGCTTCGCTCTCTGACCTTCTCCTCGCTCATGCTCTCTCTCACTGTCTCTCTCTCTCAAATAAATAAATAAAAAATCTTTAAAAAAAAAAAAAAAAAAAAGAAGAAGTGACATCCCGGGGCGCCTGGGTGGCTCAGTGGGTTAAGCCGCTGCCTTCGGCTCAGGTCATGATCTCGGGGTCCTGGGATCGAGTCCCGCATCGGGCTCTCTGCTCAGCAGGGAGCCTGCTTCCCTCTCTCTCTGCCTGCCTCTCTGTCTACTGTGATCTCTGTCTGTCAAATAAATAAATAAAAATCTTTAAAAAAAAAAAAAAAAAAAAGAAGTGACATCCCCCCCTTCCCTGCTCCATTTTCTTCATCAGTTTACCAGGGCTTAATGGTGAACTAAAGAATCCAACCACAACTGTATCATCTCAATAGCTGGTCTTTACTGAGCACCTACTATATGTCCCAGTACTGCTTATTCATATCTTCATCAAACACACCAAACCTGGGGCAATGATGTCGTCTTCATTTTATCCACCAGAAAATGGAAGTTCAGAGTGCTGACATGATCTCCCCCAACTCACAGAGTCGTGGGTTCAAGCCTCCATTCCGGCTGCAATAACAAAATACCATAGACTGGGGGCCTTGAGCAGCAGACATTTATTTCTCACAGGTCTGGAGGGTGGAAAGTGCAAGATCAAGTCTCTAGCTAGCATATTTAGTGTCAGGTGAAAACTAACTTCCGGGTTCACAGACTTCCATCTTCTTCCTGTGTCCTCATGAGGCAGTTGGGGCACAGGAGATCTCCAGGGCGCCTCTTCTAAGGGCATTAATCCCCTTCATGGGGGCTCCATCCTTATGAGCTCATCACCTCCCAAAGACCCCACCTCCTAACACCTTCCTCTTGGGGGTAGGATATCAACATAGAGATTTGAGGGGACACAAACATGTATTCCATCACAACCCTGTTGTACTCCAAGCCACAAGCACTACATGTCCCGAAAAGACATCCGGAGCCACAACGGGCTTGGCAAATCACCATGCGCCTATAAAGGGGCTGGGCCCTTGGGCAGGATGAGACCACAAGAGGTGCGTCTAGATGCAGAGCTAAGGTGCTGAAGGGCAGTGGGAGGCCCAGGGGAAAAAACCCAGAAGAAGCTTTCTTATCTCCAGCAGGCTATGATGAGGGAACCAACAACCCATGTTCTTCCTGGCTGAACAAGGCTTGGGCAGGGGGAAATTATAAACCCCAACTGAGAGAGTTCAAGTCAGTGTTGGAAGAAACTCCCACCTCACTGTGTCACCCGTCTTAAGGGTGACACGTCAGCCCCCCTTCTCCTGAGTTTGGAGACAGACGAGTCTCGAGAGAGCACCAGGCCTGTCTTTGGCCCACTCTCCTCTGTGCCAGTAAAGGCCCTTCCCCTGCGGATGAGGCCTGAGGTTTTCCCACCAGGCCTGGCCCTGGAGAGCTGAGCTCAGTTCAGAGGTTCAGTCCTGGCAAACACACCTGGTTTCTTTTCTTTCTTTCTTTTTTTTTTTTTTTTAGAGATTTTATTTATTTATTTGACACACAGAGAGAGAAATCACAAGTAGGCAGAGAGGCAGGCGGGGGGGGGGGCGGGAAGCAGGCTCCCTGCTGAGCAGAGAGCCCGATGCGGGACTCGATCCCAGGACCCTGAGATCATGACCTGAACCGAATGCAAAGGCTTAACCCACTGAGCCACCCAGGCGCCCACCCACCTGATTTTCAGAGCTAGAGCCACGTCCTCCAACAGACCTGTATCTGCGAAGAAGGACCTGGGTGAGTGTCTCTTGCAGCTGGTTCCAAGTGCCCGCAGGGAGCTTGGGTGTCAGAAATCGAATCCCTTCGGCCCCAACAGGCTGGCACTTAATGGGGAATTTGAGTAGCGAGGCAAGTGCTGCAAGAGCTTTTGAGCCCGGGGAGGGAAAGAAAGTTTCTATTTAAAACAGATGTAGAAACAAACAAACAAACAAACAACAGATGTAAGCCTGCTCTGCGTTTTCATCACCAACTTGACATTACCAGGCACGTGTTTGCAGAACAAATTTGTAGGGTTTTGCCTTAACCACTGCAGTTTGTTAGTACCCCATAAGGACTTCACCTCACCGGGATTTGCCTCAGTGTGTGCTCATTGTAGCATTTTCCCATTGTGCAGTTGTTAGAGGAAACAGCCTTTCTTTTAATCTACCCCTTGTAACATCAGGATTGTCTTATAATTAGGCCACCCAGGATTAACACTGCTCTGATTACCCTGAAGTTAGGGAGAAAAGTCTGTAAGCTTTTTCTCTTTGAATGGATATATATGAATAAAAATGTGATTAGATTACATCATTTAAAAAACATACTGCAAAATCGCTTTCCCTTCTAAGGCTCTTTAATATATAATGAGTTAACATCACTGAGCATGTTCTATGGCCAGGTACTTAGATGGCCTCATTTTAATCTTGCCAGTATAATGAGGAAGTACCATTGCTATTCTCATTATATAGATTAAAAAACCGAGGTTCAGAAAGGTTCATCCACACAGCTCAGTACATAATAGATTCAGGAGTTGGTCCCAGGTCTGAGTCCAAAACTCTGGTTCTTACCACTACTGTGGTTCTGTAGAAGTAGGAAAAAAATATTTTCCTCTACCCTCTTAGGTTCAGTTGCTGGGTCATGTGGATTAAGCCAACAAAAGACAGATTACCAGTAGATAAGATTTATTTTGCATGCATATGGGGCCTCACAGAAAAGGTGTGAAAACCCAAAGAAAAGTTTGGGCTTGAAAGCTGATAAGCCATTCTAACAAAAGGTGATAAAATTGTAAAGAAGGGACAAGACAAAGAAAAAGAGGGTTGGTCTTCTAGAAGTCATAAATTGTGGGAAGGTGGATACCTGGGGGAAACTCATTGAAGATTAGGGTTGTGTAATAAAATTAGTTTATTCAGACTCAAGTCAGTGCCATCTCCAGTGAGAATTATCATCTCTTTTCCGTGGTATGGGAGTGGGGAGCAGATACCTTCACCAAGGGAAATTGATATTACCCTCACCAAAGGAAATTTATACCCTGCTTTTAGGCAGAAAGGGAGAGGACAGAACTTCTCCTGTGTCTGTCTTTCTCAGTTGCCTTCAACTTATAATAATCTGTATCCCAAAGTGGCATATTTTGGCGTGCTATATTCTGGTTCCCTCGGTTCCCCAAATACATAACACTGTTTTAAAAGTTCTCTAATAGGGGGACGCCTGAGTGGCTCAGTGGGTTAAGCTTTTGCCTTCGGCTCAGGTCATGATCTCAGGGTCCTGGGATTGAGCCCTCCATTGGACTCTCTGCTCAGCAGGGAGCCTGCTTCCTCCTCTCTGCCTGCCTCTCTGCCTACTTGTGATCTCTGTCAAATAAAATCCTAAAAAAAAAAAAAAAAAAAAAAAAAAAAATTCTCAAATAGGAACACCTGGGGAGTGCAGTCGGTTAAGCACACAGCTCTTGGTTTTGGCTCAGGTCATGATCTCAGGGTCGTGAGATGGAGTCCCACGTCAGGCTCCACACAGAGTCTGTTGGAGACACTTCCTCCCACTCTGTCCCTCCCCCCTCCTCAAATAAATAAATAAATAAATAAATCTCTCTTTTTTTTAAAGTTCTCAAATATTTATTGAGTTCTATTATATGCTTAACATCATAGGCTGAATTCTTGTCCTCGAGGAGCTGGCACTTAAGTACAGGAAGACAAACCTGCTCGGCTTCAGACAAGCCCCTCCATGGGGACTGCTCTTTACGCTTGGACAGTTTCTAAGTTTCCAAGTAAGTTACACACATCATTCTGTCTTCTGTTGGATCATCACAAACAACTGTATGAGGTAGCCTGGTGCTTTTATTTTTATTTTACAGGAAACCCTCTTAGAAGTCAAGCAACTTATCCAAAGATATCCAGCTTGGACATCTGAGCGCCCGCTGTTCTGCTGTATATGTTACAGAATTTTGTCCCCTTAGCGCCTGTGGTTCTTGGTCATGCCTCTTGGAAGAATGAAGAGGTAGACCAGACAAAGAGTGGTGGGCAACAAAGCGAAGTTCATTGAGCAAAGCAAAGTTCATTAAGCTCCCAGAGAGGGAGGGGAGCGTGAGTGGTTTACTCCCAGAGTGTCTAAGTTTAAGAGTTTCTATGAGCTCTTTCCTGGAGCTGTCTTAAGCAGTCAGGATGTGCTGAGTCATGCCAACCAGGGCTTTAGTCAGATATCTGCCTACTTATTAGGTTAATGTCTCTGTGCTGATGGTCTTTTTTTGCTGATATCTCTGGGTGTGTCTTTGCCTCTGATATTGCCAAATGCCTTGTGGTTAATTGCTTATTTAAGGATGTTTTGCAGAAGTCATTTCTGCAAAGGCTGCAAAGCAAAATGTTAGGGTGGTCCTTTCTAAGCTGCAAAACAGGCCATCAGAGCTGTTTTATTTTAGCTGTTCTGACTCCATATTTCCTTGTTGGGACCCTGGTCCTGAGTATCTAATTGTCCAGGTCACTCCTAACATCTACACACACACACACATACATACCTGTACACACACACACACACACACACCCCTATATGAACCATATGTATACAGCCAATAAACCAATGCATATATGTAGCATTTGCCAGTGGAGCTCCTACTGACACAGATCTTGGCTGGCCCCCACCCACCTTTGTCCATTCTCACCAATAATCACTAGGGGGAGGCTTTCAAGGAAATTTACCTCCCTTCAGTCTGTGGCTAAAAACACAGGCTACTCAGGTAAAATGATCAGGGCAAGCCTCTCGGACAGTATGTACAGGTTCCTCTTAAAGAATGGGTAAGCTATTCGAGGTGGGTTCAGCAGGATTATTTTGGTGACTTGTTTCCTGTTAGCGCCTAATAATGTGTCTGGAAAAGAACTAAAATAAAACTGCATTTCATTGAAGACATTCTACTTCAGATCTATTACAAATTCATACCAGGGTCCCGTTCTCTAGAATCTTTCACAACACTGGGAAATTTGGCAGAAACATGAGTTGACTCTAACAGCCGATCTCCATCAACCTCTTCTCCTTTGCCTCCTGTTGTAGAGGATGAAAATTCATCTCCCCAGATACTTTGCGGCGAGGGGTGCTAAGACTGTGACAGGGGGTGGGTTTCTAGGAAATATTTTTCTACCTGTGAAAGGAAAGGCAGACTGGAAAACGTATTCTTGCAGTTCTGGCCAGCTCCCTACTTCCTGTTCCTGTCTGAGGTTCTGTGGGGAAGGGAGATGTGAGATTGGAGGTAAGGCCGGGGGCGCAACAGCAGGGGAGCGAGGCCTGTGGAAATGTAGGGGCGCTGGGAAGAGTCGAGGGGCGAGACGGGATCGGAGGCTGGAGGACAGCGGATGTGGGGCTATCGCCGAGCGTAGCGGAAAACCAGGGGTGAGGATAGGGCGGACGAGAACGCGCCTGCGAGACCTGCGAGACTCGCAGGCCTCCCCGCTCTCCCCACCCTCTCCCAACCCTCTCCCACTGCAAGGACTCCGCCTGCCGTCAATGGGCGGGGCACGTTCTGGGGCGTGACCGACCGGCCATTAGAACCCCGCCCATTCGGGGCGGGGCTAGCCGAAAGGGCGGGGCCGCGCTCCTTCGGGGCGTGGCCTGTAGAACCTCAGAATCCCGGCGACTCCGGGCTGAGGCGCGCGTCTCCCGGCGCGGGGTTTCTCCCACGCAGTCTCCCATTCAAAAGATGCCGAAGGGGCGGCGCGGCAGCCAGAGCCCTACCATGAGCCAGCGGCCGGCCCCGCCCCTCTACTTCCCTTCCCTCTACGATCGTGGCATCTCCTCGTCCCCGCTCAGCGACTTCAACATCTGGAAGAAGCTCTTCGTGCCGCTGAAGGCGGGCGGGGCGGCGGCGGGCGGGGCGGTGGCGGGGCGGCCCCTGACCCAGGCACCCCAGGTTCCGGCACCTCCGCCGCCGCCACCCGGCCTGGGGCCTCCCAGCGAGCGCCCCTGGCCTCCGCCCTGGCCCTCCGGCCTGGCCTCCATCCCCTACGAGCCTCTGCGCTTCTTCTATTCGCCACCGCCGGGGCCGGAGATGGCTGCCTCGCCACTGGGCCCCGGCCCCACGACCCCCCGGGTCGCCTCCGCCTCCCACCCCGAGGAGTTGTGCGAGCTGGAGATCCGGATTAAGGAGCTGGAGCTGCTCACCATCACTGGGGACGGCTTCGACTCTCAGCGCTGTGCGTGACCTTGCCCGAGTCCCCTCTTAGCCCGCCTTGGCTCGCTCCTTGGCTCCCTCCCTGGCTCCAAGCCTTCCTAAACCTCTCCACCGCAGTGTGGCCTCCGGCCCAAACTCCAGCCCCCAGGAATCCTAGATCCCAGATCAACTCCTCCAGCACCCAGACACACCTCCCAGCGCCCCGACGCCCCCATCCTGGATTTCAACCGATGTCTTCCCTCACCACAGTCAGGATTTCATGAACACTTTTGACCCAAACTCCACCCTCCTTCCATCCTGAGCCCGTTTAGTAATCTGGACTCTGAGAACTCAAACCACCACAGCCCCCATCCTGCACTTTAAACTTTTACACCATGACACACCCCTCCCCCCCCACCGTGGTAGTAATATTACCATCACCCACCACACACACCCCCTACCTCTACAAACCTCAGCTTTAGGATTTATCTTCACCTTTGGTCCTGAATGGGAGGAGGTGGAAGCAAAGGTCAGTTGGTGTGTCTGTAGGTAGACACTCCAACTTAGGTCTGTAGATGGGAATTGTGCGAGACCCAGGAAGCCCAAGGACAGATCATCTAGGGGCTTTGAGGCTGTCCATTTCTCAGTGCTGAAAATAAACCTCCTTGTGAACCCTGACCTTGATCCTGGAAGCTATCTCACCAGGGTCCTGAGCTCTGCCGTCTGACTGTAGGTTTAAAGTCTTAGGGCTCTGGACCAGGGCAGACCAGATGTGCTGATATGGGCAGGATTCCTCTAGCTTGCAAGCTAACTGATCCTTCCCATTGGAGGGTAAAGTTAAGTCTGATTCTATCCCATAAGGACCTATCATACTGTGGGATATTCAGTAGCCATAAGCTGTTCTGCAGACTTTGTCTTCCCATCACCTGTTCTGACTAAGGCTTATAGTATACCAATGGAGGAGGGGGTATTGCTCTAGAAAGACCATCCCCATTATTGTAAAACAAAACAAAACAAAAACAACAGGTTAAATTGGCTCCCCTGCCATACAGGCAAGGGGAGTATGAAATAACCTAAATGTTCAGGTTAATGTGACCATGAGAATCATCCCCAATTCACCAGGCATCCTCTGTAAGGTCCTTTCCCCCACAGTCATGGAAAGAATTCCTAGAAGACAGGCTTGTCTAAGTCTTGGATTTCTTTACTACATATTCTCCACTTAAACCTGTTTTGTCTGTTAGGGATTTTTTCCTACCCATGTTGGGTTTTGGGCTCATGCAGGGAACACGCAATTGCTTCCCAGAAGCTTACTTTGGTAGTGTTAGAAAAGCCCTTATCTTTACTACAGCTGTGTTTGTTTTGTTCTCCTGCAGATAAATTCTTGAAGGCACTGAAAGATGAAAAGTTACAAGGACTGAAGACAAGGCAGCCTGGAAAGAAGTCGGCCTCTCTCTCCTGAAGAGCTGCCCACCAGAGCCTGGGCAGCCACCTCCTTAGGTGTTAGTGCTTAGATAATGTGTCCCGTTTATTGTCATTTCAAAGATCGTTATTTTCTGTTCTGTATTTACCTCTGTTCTCACTGCTCCCAGCATGTGCTCCACATACAGTGCCCACTTGTGGGGTAAATCTCATGGTCTGTCTCCTCTCTGTGCTGCTGCTGGGGAACGTCTCTCACAGGGTCTGGAAGCTGCTGAGACCATAGGAGGGGACACCTAACACTGCCACGTGAAAGGAATTGGGAAAACCCAAGGGCAATATGTATTTGGTTTGCTGTTTCCCTGCTCAGAAAGGTTCTTTAAAGCCTGAAACAAACGGTTTATTTCTCAAACAGCTTTAGACCTGGGAAGTGTTTTGTTTAATAGTTTTTGGGCCCCCAAAACTCTGATAATCTGATCAAAGCTATGGTCCTTCCTAGAAAATCACACATTCAAGAAATATGAAGGGCTTGTTATGTGCCCTCTGAGATTTAGAATTGGGAGTGGGAGAGGCCTAGACAATAAACACAAGTAAGTAGATCATAATATAATATCACTGAGGACCTGCCAAGGGGTAAACAAAAAGTGTAGGGCAAGGTTGCTCAGGGGGGGGGTCAGAGGAAAGCAAGGTGGCATTTCAAATACGGTTTCTGGAAGAGGTAACATATAAACAAGGTGTGGAGGAAGTTGAGATGTGATAGCTGGGGGAACGTTCCAGGCCCAGGGGGGCCAGGGCAAAGGCTGAAGGTGGGAGCATACGGGGTGTTTGAGGCCTGCAAGAACCCAGGTGGCTGGAGAAGCAGGAGTGAGGAGAGCATGGTATGGCTGAGTGCAGAGAGCCCTTCCCAGTGGGACTCTGCAAACATGGGACTCTGGGTTCTACTCCAAGTGGAGTATGGAGTAGTTAGAGGGTTTTCAGCGAGTGATCGCATCTGACCTGGGCTGCTAAACTGAGAATAGACTAAGGCAGGAAGCATGGAAAGAAAGTAGGAGGCTTCATAACAATACTGCTAAAGCCAGAAGCAGTGGTGCCACCCAGTGTGGCCCAGGCCCCGCCGCTCTTTCCCCCTTGCTGGGTCAGAGGTGTCTATGGCTTGCGGGGTACCCACCACTGCCACCACCCCTGCTGCCAGGTGCTGTCTCTCTGGCCAGAAGGAGCAAGAGCTCCGCAACACAAGCGCACGAATAAAGAAGGAAGTATTTTAGGAAACCGTGTAACATTTTTACGCTTGGCATCTGGATTCCCCCGTGCCCTCATTCTGCCTGCAGCCACGGTAGATCTTAGCCAAAGAATTTGTGACATTTGGGCTTCCTGCAAAAGAAAACCGAAAGGAGCGAATCCCGCGTCTTAGAATCGGAGCAGGAGGCGGTGTTTGGGAGGGGGCGTGGTCAGCTCTGACCAATAACACCGATCGCCCGGCACCACGTGCCTGAGACGCCCTCTTCGAGCTGGCAAGGAGCTCTGAACGTCGGTGACCTTGTCACGAGTGAGTGGTTTTATTTTTTTTTATTTTTTTATTTTTTAAAGATTTTATTTATTTATTTGTCAGAGAGAGAGGGAGAGAGAGTGAGCACAGGCAGGCAGAGAGGCAGGCAGAGAGAGAAGCAGGCTCCCTGCCGAGCAAGGAGCCCGATGTGGGACTCGATCCCAGGACGCTGGGATCATGACCTGAGCCGAAGGCAGCTGCTTAACCAACTGAGCCACCCAGGCGTCCCACGAGTGAGTGGTTTTAGCTCAGTGAGGGGGATTTAACTCCTGACCAGAGTCGCTTTTAAGAGAAGGGGTGGAGGTGAATTGGAGACCGTGGGGGAGAAGACTCTTGAGAGGCAGTTAGCCGGCTCTTAGGGCAATACCTGGCAGGGCAAGCGGGGTTGAGAGGTCTTTATTAAGGGAGAAATTACTGCTTGTTTGTGGTCGGGCAGAGGGAGAAAAAGTGATGCTGTCGATGAGGCCTGGCTGGAATGGTGTCCTCGAGTGGACAAGAGAGGGGGGACCTACTTTACAGTGGAAGGATCGGAGTTATGTGGCAACAGAGACGGTTCCTCTGCCATCACTGGAGGTTCCGTCCGTGGTGTGAGCATGCAGATGCCCATAGATGGCAGAACGGGTGCCAGGAACCCCGGTAAGTTGCAGACCCTTGCCCCAAAGTTTGTGCAGCAACCTGTGTACTTGAGGATGCAAATGCGCATGCCTGCAAGGCCCAGTCGGAAACAGTGAAAGGGGTGCAGGGAGCCAGGTGGAGAGTGGCTAGCTGGGGAGCCTAGGCGGGTGGTGGGGGAAGCAACTGACCCCGAACTCCCACTGCTTGTTGCCCAGCCAGGAGGGTAACATGCTGCTAGCTCACAGCTCCCGCTTTCTAAATTTTAGCGACGAATTCAGATATTTCCAGAACACAATTCAGACCAAATAAACTAATGGCTGGACAGTCCGGTAGAGTTTGTAACCTCTGCTCTACCCATAGCAGTCCTCTCACCCTGGTCAGGGATTCCAGGCCCGTCTCCTCTCCCCAGGAAAAAGGCAGATCCCCGCCATCCTTTTTTAAATGTTGATTAAAAAAAAAAAAAGATTTTATTTATTTGACAGAGATCACAAGTAGGCAGCGAGGCAGAGAGAAGAGGAAGCAGGCTCCCTGCTGAGCAGAGAGCCTCATGTGGGGCTCGATTCCTATCCTATTGCCCCTTGGGCTGGCTGCTGTTGGAGAAGCTCCCTCCTTCACTCTGAGTGGCTGGCAAGGCCAGTGAGAGGGGCTGGAGAATTTTAATGAGAGGGTGGGGAAAACCAAGGGTGGTACATCCAGTGGGGGGCTGTTTCCCATTCTCTCTCCAGTCCCAATAGCTCTGGCCTCCTGCTAACCCCTAACCTTATCCCCACTTGAACCTCCCATGTGCGCAAGATTGGCCTCCTCTGAAGGCGCAGAGGAAGACAGTTGATATAAACAATCTCATCATCACCTTGTGGGATAGACACTACTCTTGGCATGTTTTAGGGAATGAGGGAAGAGAGCTTCCCCCAGCACAAAATGGAAGAGACTGTTTGCCAAAGAAAAGGATGTTGGCAGATGACAATGATAGGAGTCCTGACTGAGAGAAGAACATATGCATGCTTGAGCCAGCTTGAATAGCTCGTGAGCGCCAACTGCTAAAATTCCAGTTTTGTCAGCTGGTTGTTAAATACAGCCATTATTAAAAATTAAACTGTGTCAACTCACAATTAGACTGTATTTACAACTAAGTTAAAGAATGCTCAAAATCCATTACAGCCTATTTTATTTCATTTTACATTTCCCTGTGTTCTTGAGGTGATGTCCATGGCACCGCTATAGTTGGTGGTAATACTATTTAATAGTGTACTAACGTGTATTACTTTCTAAGAATGTCACATTGGCATACGATATTGACCATCGTGAGAGTTTTTACACCACGGAAATTGGCGAATGTACAAATCACGTTTGTTCCCGCCCACCTCCACTCCCCCAAAGAGTTGGGTGTTAAACCTTTACTAGCACACCACAAGGTAAATGAGAAATAAAAATGCCACTTTGTTCATAACTGAGCTAAAGAGAAAGCTTCTTTGAAGTTGGGTTGAAGGTATAAATGTGGCCCCTTTCTTCCTCTGGCCCCATTTGCCCACTTAGCTGTAGACATTGAGGAGGTCGGAAAAACCCTGATCAGCCCTGCCCCCAAGGGAGGCTTTACCTTGAAATAAATAGGCTTTCATGGAGCACATGGGGACTGACTTTTTTTTTTTTTTTTTTTTTTTTAAAGATTTTATTTATTTATTTGAGAGAGAGACAGTGAGAGAGAACATGAGTGAGGAGAAGGTCAGAGAGTGAAGCAGACTCCCCGTGGAGCTGGGAGCCTGATGTGGGACTCGATCCCGGGACTCCAGGATCATGACCTGAGCCGAAGGCAGTCGTCCAACCAACTGAGCCACCCAGGCGTCCCGGGACTGACTTTTAAGATGTAGTAAGCCTGCCCACTGGTAATATGGTGCCCAAGGAACGTTCTGGACTCTGGCCAATCAGATTTGTGACTTCTACTTTGGGGTAATTAGGGTATAAGGGAGTACAGAAATAACAGCCTGCAGGTGGGGGACGGAAGTCCCTCCTCTCCAGTGGGAACTGTTTTGAGCAAGATGGAACACGAAACTTGATTAAGCATGAAAGTAGCTATTTATATCACATCCCTTTCATCCACAGATCTGTTAGTCCTGAGAGAAATAGAAAATTCAAGTGAAATGGGAAAACCTCCTTCTGCTCAATGCAGGTAATTTGGGTCCCACTCTATGGCCAAAGGAGTCAGGCAGGACCCAGCACCTGCAGGAACCTGGTTTCTCAGAACAGAATAGAGATCCAATCACAGCTTCAAAGTTTCCCTGGAGGTCAACACCACTGGGCGCCTCATGGCTCACTGGCATTTTCAACCAGTGATTCTGTCTCCAGCCATGGGACCTTGAGAAAGTCACCTAACCTCTCTGAGCCTGTTTCCTCATCTGTAAAATGGAGATACTGCTCTCACAGGATGGTTGGGTGGAGGACAAGAAATAAGATGACAGATGTGAGACCACCCCAGTTGGGAGTCATTATTATTATTTTCTGGTCTCACTGTTGGGCTACAGGTGCAAGGAGTGGAGGTGGCTGTGGGCTGTGTCCTGGAAGGAGGCCTGCCTGCAGGGAGGGAGAAACGTGGAGCTTGCAGGGCCCCCAGGGCTCAGTCCTCCCCCAGGGCTCGGTCCTACAAGAAGTGATAAGGAGGTGAGTGGGGCCTGGAGGCAGTTTGGGAGGAGGTTTGAGTCTTTTCTGGAGAGGGCCAACCGCATTTCTCCCAAGTGGCATCATCTGCAGCAAAGCTGAGGGCTGAGCCATTCTGCGGGTGGGTCCCCCAAGGGAGGGCTGCAGTCACCACACAGCGCTCCCGTCTGTCCATCCCAGGGCGTGGAAGTGCGAGTAGAGGGGAATCCGGGAAATACATCAGTGGGCTGGGTTTCTTTTGGTTGTGGGAAACAGAGGGCCACTTAAACTAGCTTACTTAAATAACAAAAGGGTTATGGGGCGCCTGGGTGGCTCAGTGGGTTAAAGCCTCTGCCTTTGGCGGCTCGGGTCATGGTCCCAGGGTCCTGGGATTGAGCCCCGCATCAGGCTCTCTGCTCCGCAGGGAGCCTGCTTCCCCCTCTCTCTCTGCCTGCCTCTCTGCCTACTTGTGATCTCTATCTGTCAAATAAAATAAATAAAATCTTTAAAAAAAAATAACAAAAGGGTTAATAACAGGAAGGTTCTCTGATTACAAGCAATAGAAACAAACATAAGAAAAATGTTAAAAAAAAAAAAAAAAGACATCCAGGCCTTTAGGAGGAAAGGAACGAGGGTGCTGCCAGCTCCACGTCAGCCGCCAGTCCTTGGAGAGGAAATATGACTGGCCCTCCGCCCCAGACTTCACATCCTTCTCTGTCCATGTCCCAGAAGGCGGGTGGCCGGGGTCCTGTGCCAGCAACCCCCTCGGAGGCACTCAGAATGGGGGAGCCGCTGCCTTCCAAGATGCTGCCTGTCCCCTCCTGGGCCTCCTGCCAATCCAGCAGCCACCCTCTTATCTTGCGCTCCATGCTCCTGCCCTGCCCTCCTGCCTTGCCCCGCCCTCCTGCCTCTCCTTCGTGGCTTCCTCCTAACTTCACTCCTCAGTGACTCACAGGAGCCAGGTTCACAGGACCCCTCCTGGTGAGCAATTTCCTATCACAGTTCCTCAGGGCAGAGTGCGGGTGGGGGAGGGGGATGGCTGGCCTGGAGGTAGGTCCACTAGGGGAGTGGAGAGAGAGGGCAGTCAAGGTCAAACAGTTCCCAGTGGATGATTCAGCGGGACCAGAAGGAGAATTCCTCTTGAGGGAGGAGGACCTGTCAGTGAGCCCGTCTATCCATTCACCCAGGACTATTTATCTCATCTCAGAGTTTATTGGAATGCAGCACGTCCATCACTCTGAAAACACTGCCCGCAAATTAAGCCTGTGTTCATTGTACTCACTCGTTCGTTCATTTATTCATCCAAGCCTTCTTTCAATGAAGCAGGTGCTTAATTTCTCTGAGCCTCTTCTCATCGGGAAAATGTACATGGCAATTCCCTGTGCCTGGGGTTGTTTCAAAATTACTGAGATGATGTGCGTAAAACCGTTCAGCTCAGGACCTGACACTATCACTGGTAGGGTTTGCCGGCCACGTTTTGTGTCAGGGTTTTTGGTCATGATTGTGCGGTGGGGGGGATCCACTAGGGGGCAGCCTGAACTTGGAAGTGGGATGGAACAGTCCCCTTCCCTTTCCAGTCCTCTCACATCCAGAAGTGCATTTATCAGCTTGGTCATTATTATCCAGAAGAAAATCCAGTTTGGAAACCTGGAGGGAGGAGGACACATTGTGGCCATTGGCGGGATTCACTGCAAAAATAAACACAGGTGCCACCCGGGGCCTTTCCTCTGAGGCTGCAGGGGGCTGCCTGCGGAGAGCCCCATGTTACTCCCACAGGGACAGGGGTGCCGGGTATGGGGTGGAGGATCTCTTTTCAGAACCAATTTGAAGATGAAAGTCTGGTTCACATGAATAACCTGAAGCCGGACTGAACTCATTGATATTTATTGTTTGTGTGGGTCTAGTCGGGCGGCGATGCCAACATTTCACAGACTGGGGGCTTAAACAACAGACATTTACTTCTCACAGTTCTGCAGGCTGGGAAGTCCAAGGTCAAGGTGCAGGCCCATTCCTGTTTCTGATGAGCTCTCTTCCTGGCTTGCAGTTCGCAGAGAGAGAGCTCCAGCATCTCCTCCTCTTCTTATAGGCACAATTTTCCCCTCTTGAGGACCCCACTCTCATGACCTCATCTAAACCTAATTACCTCCCACAGGCCTCCATCCCCAAATACCAGCATGTTGGGGATTAAGGCTTTGACCTATGGTTTTGGGGTGGGGTTGGGGGTAGCACATGTCAGTCTATAGCATCATTTACACTGTATTCTCAGTTATTCCTCTCTTTCCTGTCACGTATCTACTTGTCCAACCATTTACGGATGGCAATAGATAAATAGGCAGATAAACAGTCCATAAGTACATACATTTATACCTACTTACCTACTACATATAAAAAGAATCAAACATAAATATATAAAAATAATGGGTTAAGCCGCTTAAGTGGGTTAAGCCGCTGCCTTCGGCTCAGGTCATGATCTCGGGGTCCTGGGATCGAGTCCTGCATAGGGCTCTCTGTTCAGCAGGGAACCTGCTTCCTCCTCTCTCTCTCTGCCTCTCTGCCTACTTGTGATCTCTGTCTGTCAAATAAACAAAATCTTTAAAAAAAAAAAAAGGTATTTATCTGTGGACTTCTATTTGCCTATTATCTGTTATTATTGTTATCCATGAATGGGTAGATGGTCTAGATCTAAGTTGTCTGGTAGAACTTTCTGCAGAGGTAGAAATGTTCTAAATCTGTACTGTTTAACATGGAAGCTGTTAACCACATGTGGCCATTGAGATTTGGCATGAGGCTAGTACAACTGAGAAACTGAATTTTAAATTTTGTTTAATTATTATATTTCAGTTTAAGCTGGGTTTGTGGCTGCTGTATTGGACCATTCAGGTCTAGACAGAGGTTAGAGACACAGTTTCCCCTTTAACTGATTGGATCGTGTTGAGTTTGGAAAATCTGGGGTTTCACGCAGACTTTGTTTTCAGAGTTAACTGACAGGGTAGTGGGTGAAAGTGGCATCTCTTTATAATGAGGAAACCAAAGCTCAGAGCGGTGATGCCTAAGGGGACAGAGCTGGTCAGCGGTGGAGCCTACCCACCACCTCCAGGTGGCAGTTCCTTCCTCTGTGTAAGCCTCTGGGTGATGTGGGAGGAGTCGCAGGACAATGAGGACAGCCCCACTTGACCAAGGTTCGCTGTGTGAGCTTGTATGCGTGTGTGCGCACGCGCCATGTATGCATGTGTGTGTGTGTGTGTGTGTGCGCGCGTGTGTGTGCGCGTGTCCTTGCGCGTGCGGTTGTGTGCATGAGCAGCCCTCTTGTAGAAGGAGGTTGTGTGAGCCTCTGCGCGGGAAAGAGGACAGTGAACAAACCTGAATATTTCACTGCACCCTTCTCCATCCATCCCGAAGAGACTGTTTATTTATTTTTGGTGCATTTCAAGGACTGGTGTAATTTTATAGTCTGTTTTAGGGAGAGAGCAATATGCTCTGATGTGGCCAATTCTAGCAATGGAAATGTTGTCTTGGGGTCTGAGCACAAGAGAGGCTGATGGGGTTTCAAGACACTCTTAGGGCTTCTTCCCACCCCCACTGTAATGCCACATCTACCAGTACCAACTATCAGTTACCAGTTACTGATGGACTCCTCTGTGCCAGGCTCTACGCTCAGCACTCTACACCCTGAGTCTTATTAATATTTCCAGGCCCAACCCATGAGGAAGGATGTCCTTCCTACCACTTACAGAGCTGCCAAGACAAGTACAACTAGGACGTGGCCAAGCTCCTCCAGAACCCAATCACTTAAAACTTCAGCTCGTTTTTTGGTAACTGGTTTCAAACTATGGTATTTTCCCTCTTCCCCTTCTGCCCACCTCAGCCAGCTGCTATCAAGGACCTTTGTGTGAGCTAATATCCTAACCACCCGACCTCTGGACTCTCAAGCAGGAACAGGCAAGGTTTCTCCTGATTTCAGCGCAGGAGAGCTTCACTTGAACAACACGGTGCCTGAGCAATTACGTGGGCCGTCTCATTTTCCACAGGCTCACTGTTTGGTTCTGGTAGTGAGTCCCCCGTCCTTCTTACAGAGCTAACTGTCCTTGCTGCCAGACCTTGAAATACACCAAGTCCAGGTGTTTTGCAGGGACTTGCTTGATGGGACTAGGGTCGAAAGCCCGGGATGAGTTGAGTCTTTTGACTGTGTTGAAGACTGACTCCCAGGCGTGGTGGGGCTGTCATCCAAAGAACATGTGGAACCTGTGGGAGTTCTCTGGCTTGGTCAGGTGGTGAAGGGCATTTCCTTTCACAGCACTGCTACCTGCCCGGGTGTCCTGAGCTCGCCTCTGTTCTGGGGACTTCTGGGTGTCCTGGGCTTTTGAAGAGAGTTTGTTTACAGTGGGTGGCTAGAAGGGGCTGAGCATAAGGGTCACCCCTTCTGGGTGATCAATGGGCAATGTGTTGGTTCTGGGACGATAATGAGTTCCCTGATGCTAGAAGTATTCAAGGAGGCAAATAAATACCAACAATCCATCATGCTTATAGAGTACCATGCAGGGGTAAGCCAGGCATTCTCTCCCACCACTGCAGTCACGTCAGAGACTAGATCTTAGCTTCATTTCACAGACAAGGCTCAGAGAGGGGACATGACTTGTCCAAAAACCAGAATGAAGTAAAAGTGAGGTTCAAAGCCGGTCTGGATGATTGTAAGTCCTAAAATGGGGATCCCTTTACCCGTGTGATAACAATGGGTATGATATCGATTCTGAGCAAGAGTAAAACCTTTAAAAAAGATTTTCTGTCTTCTTACTCCCTGTGTAATTCAAAATCAAGACAATTCCCCCACTTTCACCCCATGGTAACTACATTACTTTTTTTGCCCTAAATATCAAGTCCTATTTAACACTCTCCATCTCCCTCCCACCTCCTGTTCATTCCCCTTCTGCTCTCCTTTTGAATACCTTCCTTGCCAGAAGCCCTAATTCTGCTTACACTTTGATGGGGTAAGCCAATGTCATGCATACAGGGCGTAAGGTTTCCCCTGTGTTGATTGCAGGGTACAAAGCTGGATAGTTTCCCCACTGAATTCTCTTCCAACTCAAAGAGGCTGGGGTCCTATAATTTCAAAAATACCAAGATATATCCCTCCATCACATGGTGATTTCTAATATTCTGAGAATTTGTAAATGCTTGTTAAAATCTTTTCCTCATGGGGAATGGAGAAAGAAATATTAAGTAAGAGAAGAGACATCCACTAACACCTTAGAAAGAAAATTACAGTAAGACAGCGTGCTTTATTTCATATGCAAATTTGCCAAGAAAAAACAAACATAATTTCAACTAAGCTCAACAGACAAATGCAGCAAAGAAAGGGTTTCATTGCAAAGCTCTACCTGGCTCGCCTGTTGAGATTTGCTCCATAGAGCACTGTATTTCAGTGGTTGAACAAAAACCAAAACCCATTCGTTAATAATCCAGGGCATTCTGAACGGCACTTTATTGATATGAACAATGCGAAATGAGAGTGTTCGGTGTACTGTGGCTTCATCTGTAAAATATATGGCTCTTGAAATTTTCATTTGGATTGCATAGTATAGTCCCCAAACTGGTTATTCCTTTTCTGACAATTTGGGCTCCTGATTTCCTTTGATGGTGACAGCTCTGAAATTTGGGTTTATAACATTTGTTGATTCTTGGCAGTTAGCAATTTGCTCTCAGTCTCCAGGGGGATATTGTGGGCACCTTACTAACTAGTTAAAGGTCATGGATAAGGAAAACTGTGTAGCGTCATTAGAAGATAGCCCTGCAGTCTGCCCTTTCTAATCATAAATGTTTCCAGAAAGATGGGGACTTTGGTTTTCATGTGGTTGCGTTTGGATGTTAGTTTGCCTACCTCTGATGAGGTAGAAAATCCACCGAATGAACGGTGGTTCTTCATATGTTGGGCTCTGTCTCAGGGATCAATCGTCCTTGACTGTGAGCTCCACCGTGAGGGGCAGGCACTCTGTCCTGCTCCCAGGTGAATCCTCATTACTTAGCTGGAGTCTGGTGCATAGTAGATTCTCCGGAAATGTTCGCTCAGCCAACGAGGGACTGAATGGGTGACTCTGTGGAAGGTTCTATCAGTGCTTCCCCTACAGTTCCAGTTAAATGAAAGGTTAATGATCCACAGGATAAAACTGTGCCCATAATACATGCCCCTGTCGGAAAGGCGGCCCAGTGGCCCTTCATAAGCCTTTGTTTCTGCTCACTTGTGGCATCTGATTTCTGGTCTCGGCCTTTGGTTTCTTCACCTGGGCTCATTCTGAAGAATGGGTCCCCCATGCACTGAAGGCTAATTTGGGACCTACCAGTTTTGGAGACATAATCTTAAATTAAAAAGAAGCCAACTTTTGGTTTCCAAAGCACCTGAATGTCAATATATGAAATAATTTGTGCAATTTGGCAGCCCTTTGTTTTCACAGGCCCTTTCTTTTGATGCTACCCAACTTGACCTAGGAAAGGGACTACTCCAGGAGGAGGCCAACAGATTTTGGCTTTGCCATCATGAATCCTAGCAGAGTAGGGTGAAGCATGAATAAGGTAATCCAACGTCTGGCTTACTCGTAGACCTTATGTCCCAAATCCAACTGTTTCCCAATGTCCCATAAGCAAGACATCTGGGTGGTAGCCTGATTTTTCATTAGGTTGTGTTGGCATCACTGGACATGTGGCTTCAAGGGATGTGGCTGGCTCCTTCAGGCCCTCCGGGTTTCCCAAAGGCTTTAGCTACCAGGACTGAGGAGCTGGGTAATGGAATGGGCACCAAGGACAAAAGCAAACTCTCTGTGTGTTCAGTAAAGGCCCATCAGATCTAGAGCAAGCTCATATAGCCCATTTCAGAGACCAGGGAACCTGGAGTGCCTTTATTTTCAAAAGTTTGCCAGAGCTCTTTGGTTTGGAGGAGGGGTTGGCAATGAAACTGTTGTGAAACTTGATTTCAGTTCTGAGAAGTTACATGGCCTCTCATTATATAAATATGAGTTTGCCCATGCATAAATGTGAACACTGAAATGTTGTTAAAATGAAGTGCCCAAGTGTGTGGACCAGTATTTGCCATAACCATACCTCCAAGAGATCACAGAGAGACTCAGAGCAATTATGTCTCCCACCAACTATCTGTATACATTTTACAGGTAATTGGCCACTGATGACTCACTACTTGGCTGCACAGTCCTTCCTGGGTGCGTTCTTTCTGGCTTCTGGGGGCCAGGAGAGCTCATGAGTTGGGTTCCATGATAGTGACTCAAAGAAGTCTGGAGATGGTCCTTTGGAATAAATTTGCTCTCCTCTTTCTGAAGGGGACCCCAGCAAGGAAAGGCTAGGGATTGCCATGTGTCTGTTCTAGCTCCCTGGGTCTGTGTCTGTCTGTCATTCCTGGGACTGAAGTAGGCACCATTACTTCCCTTTGCTTGATCATTTCATTTGCCCTGAAGGTTAAGAGCAGCTAGGATCCAGGAGGAAAGAAGAAGCAAAGGGGCACCCTGGTCCTACTCTCCACCTTGGAGAGCGTGCCAGAATCTTGTGGAAGCTCCAAGTCTATTCCTCATTGCTGCAGCAGGACGGTGGCTCTGGGGAGTACTTTTTGTGCATCTCTGAGCCCTCTTGACAGAGAGGCAGAGAGGGGAGTAAAAGTTGCTCCTTCAGCATCTGAGTACATCTGAACGAATACTGGTGGAGAGCTTCAGCAGATGGGGCTCCTGTGAGAAACAACATGCTTACAGTCCAAGCTGCCCAAATCTCAGTGGAGCCCAAAAGCTCAGGGTTGTGGCTCTTCACTAGGACACGTGGACTCCCCTGAAACATTCAGAGTTGGTTTTTATTTGTCTATTTTCATTATAGAAGATAAACTTTTTAACCTATACTCTAAGTCTTCTTGGCCTCCAGGCTACTTTTTACTCAGTATTATTCTGTTCTCTGAGACCTTTGCTTTGCCTACAGCCCATCATGGCCTTTGAGTCTTGACCGGTCAGTTTCAACATCTCTTGCCAATAGATTCTGTGTCTTGGTGTTTCTTACAGAGAGAATGCAGTTGGCTTAGCCCCATGGGCTGAGTTACATTTTTTCGTAGCTGGTCAGCCAATGAATTTTGGTTCCTGGGTCAGATGTGTCTCCTGTCCACTTGGCTTACGTCAGAGGGCAGAGCGTGGATATAACACACCAATAGGGCTGAACATAAGGCAGACATGACCGCTGGGACTAGCAAAGGCAGGGAAAGTAGGTGGCCTTGGAAGTTTATGTCCATGACCCATGTTATCCTGCACCATTTGGGAGCCACTGACCTGGATGGGACTTCATTGTGCCCCAAGAAGGGCCTATGACCAGATACTGGCTTATTCTGCCCTAGGACACCATCTGCTCCAAGGACACAATCATGAGTAGGCTGGAACTGCTCCCTTGGGGCCTGTGGATAGCCAGGGAGAAGTTCTTCTTGGCTCATGAGCTCATGCCTCAGGCTGGGATGGCTTCTGACACCACGAGGGGTCCCCCGGAGCTTTGATAGCTCATAGCAGGTACTGCTGTGTGTTTGGGCTGTGAAGGGGACTCCATCTCACCATATGAGGGAGGCAGAATGAGAAGCAGGCAGGTTTTGGGGTATGAAAACCTTTGCTTTTTATTTTATAATAAAAAATTCTAATAGCATATGAACGCTCTGTTCCCGGCAGAGGCCACGGACGTAGGAAGCTAATTAGAAAGCCAAGCATTAAGTGTCGACAGCAACAACTGAGCTGCCGTTCAGAACTTGTCTTTGCCTAACGCCTTAACGTGTGTGTGATGTGGTTGGTGGGGGTGGACGGGGAGTGTGAGTCTGGGTTTTCCACTCAGAGTGACAACGCACGTACACATGCTTGCGTGGCCCCCAAATTGTTCAACAAGAGCAACAACACAATACAGCAAGGATGAGGCTGGCTTTTGGGGCAGTTCCAAACTTAAGAACATCTTCATTTTTTTACTTTATGGAGGTTTTTAAAAATTTTGCAGAATATGTGACAAATTATTTTTAGTGGATGGAAAGAGCTAAAATATTTCATTAGAAAAGACTGAAGCTAGTGCTACAGTAAGGATACCTTCAAACATACTTTTCAAAGCCTTTCGTATACAACCTGCCCTGTGCTCCTCACGCCCACCATGGGTGGGCAAAAGTGCAGATGCCGTTGTACTAATTTCACAGATGAGGAGTCGGAGAATGGTTTAAAGGGAGTTGCCTAAAGCCTTGACTCTTTATGCCTTTTTCAAAATTTCCAGACCAGAGAATGATACTCTGATTCTGTTTGGTACAAACTTTCTCTCGGTTTGTTTGTAGGCGGGGGTGAAGTTAGACATAAAGAAGAGATGGGGGAAATCAGGGGAGGTCACAGTTAATTTATGTAAAATACACTGACAGCCTTCTTCTGTAATTTATAAAAGACTGGCCAAGGTCAGAGAATGAAAATAATCAATTTCTAGAATTCATTATATAATGGTTTTTACTGAAGTATGGGTTTGACCTCTGGAGACAAATTCCACCACATCACCAATTCCCCTGTCTGTGAAACATGCATAATCAAGCAGCTTAACATTGTCTAAAAGAATTTGTTTCTGGCACTATTCATTCTATTTCCTGAATATTCCTTCCCAGAAGCCCCCTCCCTTTTAGCACTTACCATAAGATAGGATTCTATTCTGTAATCATTCACCTTAAGAAATCAAGAGATCTTCCAATTCTCAGGACACTAACTTATTATATTCGGAAGGGCAGAGCCACAATAATATCCATTCAAAACTAATTTTGTTTCAAAAGGCTCTACAGAGAGGCTCATCAGCTTCCTCATCCACGCAAGTGGGTGGCTGTGAGCTACATTCACAGCACCTGAGCTAAGATCATGCAATTCAACTTACAAGTATTTACTGTCTGCTGAGCAAGGTGTAGGGCTTCCTGGACCTTGACCAGAAATTGCTCTCAGACCTGGGATCAGATCAGTAGTACTGGGATGACCCGTGGTTGGGGCAGCGCTGGCCTATCCCCCAGGGTTTCAAACGGGTGCATTCCCACATGATGGAAAGGTCAAGGATGACCTCTCTGCTCTGTGGCAGTGTCCACGGGGGCTGCTCACCAGCTGTGTGGTATTCTAAGAGTGTCTGTCAATTCGAGTCCTAAGGAGCTTCCTTCCTTCTGAAGGTTCTGTCCACTTATGCTCGTCCTCTGTGTACCAGCCCCCAACAAAGGCTCTTACTGAATGGGTCAGTCCAGGGGGCTGTGCTGGTCTTACATGACTCTGCCTCCTTGGTGACAGCTCATCGGAGAGGCACGTGACCCAAGGGTGGCTGGCTTATCTGTAAGGTGGATGAGCTAGACCATCCAGACCCTCAAGATTTGGGCACAGAGATGATAGTCAGAGAGGGATGGGTACAGGAAAGACAAAGTGGTGTGGAGTGGGTCCTGGGATGGATTTTCAGCTACATATACAATAATGAGAAAACAGAATGCTAGGAGGCCAAGGTGAGCAAGAGAACTGAGCTGACATGCAGAGAGAAACAGAGGAAAGTCCATATGGAGAGAGGATGCGAGAGAGAACTAGTGAGCTGTCTCCAGCCCTTTCCCGTATGGGTACTGTGGTTTAACTTTTTGATCCGTTTCTCTAATTTCTGCCAGTTAGAGAAACATTTCTTTTTAGTTAGATATTTAAATTCCTATCTTCCTCCATCTGTACTCTGATTTTTTTTTTAAAAGTTACAAATCTAACAATTTCCTATCCATTCTTCCATCAAGAATACTAAGAAAAGACACGCCTTTTGGCTGAATTTTTAAATTAGCAAATAAACAATATAACCTCTGGGACCAGAGAATTGATTCTTAACATAATCCACCCCGTCTCAGTTGGTCCAGGCTGCCATAACAAAGTACCACAGACTGGGTGACCTTTAAACAACAGAAATTTATTTCTCATACCTTTGGAGCCCAGACCTACAAGATCAGTGGGATCGGGGTCTGGTGAGAACCTTTTCAGAGCTGCAAGACTGTTGACTTCCTACTGTAGCCTCATGTGGCAAAAAAAGAAGGCAGTAGGCTCTCTGGGATCCCTTTTATGAGGGCACTAATCCCATTCATGAGGACTCCACCCTCATAACTGAACTACCACCCCCCCTAAGGCCCCACCTCCTAATACCATCACGTTGGGGTTAGGATTTCAACATATGAATGGGGGTGGGACACAACAGTAAGCCCACAGCACACCCTGAAAGAGAGCACTTCTGGCTCTGTAGGTAATCACTGCCATCTCAGATCCTAGGTACCTGGGCACACGACAGACTTTCAGGCTTCTGCACATGGGGCAGCCTTCCCTAAGGCAGAGCATAGAATCTGTGGCCCCAACATGACATGTGGTCATGGCCTCCCTCCCTGCTCGTTTGGATCCATGGCACTGAGAGAGGAATGCACCCCTGTAGTCCTGAACATGAGCAGTTGAGGAGAACACCATTTCCTTGAAGACTCTCTGGAAAAAGCCAAAATGCATTTCTTTTCAGGAATGCAGAAAACTCACATCAAAACAAGTTCTGAAAAATGTTTATTATGCCACAAACGCATCGTCCTCTATACACTTTATCTGAAGTCCTCTACATATCCAGTCATCTTTTCTCTTCAGGAGAATGTAGGGCGTCCCTCATCTGACCCTGGTCTACTGTTTAAACTTCCTATCACAGTTCAAGAAACGCGTCACAGACAAGTGTGCAGGCAGCGTGGTGAAATGGAAAGCAAGTTGAATCATGAATCAGCAGGCTTGGGCTGGAATCCTCAAGCAGGTCGCTTCGCTTTTCCAGAAAGTCTTCTCCGAGACTGCCAAGGTCCTTCGTGGCTTCTTGAACCGTCTGGAAGGTCAGGAGGAACGTAGAGCCTCTGGGCTCTCACAGAACTCTATTTTCACTTCCATGAGGCACTTCTGCCCATCTGTCTTTGCTCACAATCAGCTGTCCAGGCATCTGTCCCCTCCACGAGGTCAGGAGTCTCTTCAGAGAAGGGACCACATAATTTACCAGTCACAGAAAATCTAAAAATGGCAGCTGTCTCCCTGGTGCTGGAAAAATCATGAACAGATTGATTTCTTTTCAGTTTAAGGTTTTCCTCCCATATACTTTTCTTAAACGTGTGGTGTCTAGTTTACGAGTGTGTCTGATTTAGCACGCTATATTTTTAGTCATCTCAGTTGACTAACTCAGTACTTCCTGGGGGTTCGGCAAAGACTGCAATGATTTGTTTCTCCATCCTCTGAGCAAGCTGGAGCCGCACCACTACTGGCTGTAGGCTCATTCTCCATAAGTCACTGGAACATCCAAAGCTCGGACACTGGCTTTGAAGTGTCCAGTTTCATCACACTAAGGTCTTGAAACTTCATTTTCACATACAGGATATCCAGGCATTTACCAAGTAGACAAAGTACTGGGTTGATATCATTGCACTGATGAAATATTAATATTATTGATAAGGCGGGACAATGTGGCTGACTTTATCAGACTCATACCATTTGCATGAAAAGGCTGAGTTTCTTTGGCTCTTTGTTCATTCAAGTGCATTGAATACCTATTTGGATAGACTTAGGCGTTGTGTTAATCTGTCAATAAAATCTTGCACCATCCACAGTGTTTTGCAAGCTGATTTAGGTTTTGGACTACAACAACTGGCCATTGGTAGAAATATACCATATATACACATGGAAATTACAAAAATACATTTTATTTATAGCTGATTTTTTTTTTTTAAGTAACAAAAAACTAACACTATGAAAGATCGACCAGCATACCAAAAGGACACTACCTAATATCATCCGAACAAGAGACTTGTTTGGGGGGATTCCATGACACATCATCTCTGGAACTTTCCAGAAAGGGCAATTTGCCATTGGGAAATAAAAACAGCTTCTTTGAAAAGTCTGTGCTTTGACAGTTTGAATCTCCATTCGAATCAGTTCCACTCCTACTCGTCTCTCAACTTTTAAATTTCCACCTTCTCTCAGTAAAGACCAAAGAAACTCATGAGGAAAAATGGCAAGATGGGCTCAGAAGGCATGGATACAGCTGAAGCTAGATGGGTTATGGGTGAAGGCAGGACAGGACCTCATTCTCCAACAAGACACCAAGGAGGCCCCCACCAGAGCTGGTGAGGGAGCCACAAGGTTCCCTCCTTGGGGCCACCTGAAGTCGGTGGCTGGTTTGCTTAGGCATTGATGGTCAGCAGCTGGTGCCTCGGGGTTGTGAGGCAGTGTCCACCCAGAGCTCTGGAGACCACCTCACCATGCCAGGGAGTGCCATTTACCACGTGGCGGTCCTAAAGTAAGCCAATGTCCTCCTGCATCCGTTGACTGTGGGGGCGGGGACGGAGGGAACTGGCAAACTCCATACACTTTTAAAAATGGTATTTACATCTAAACGTAAATCAACAGATTTTCTACATTCAGAAGCTTCTATAAACAGAGGCTGCAGCCAAGGGAGGGGGAGACCGGGGATTCACTGTTTCTGCTTCGGAACAGGCATCAGTTACTCTGTCCTTCTCTGTCCCTCGGCAGCACACGCTGGACGTCGCTGTTGAAGAGACAGAGGTTTTCCTGTAAACGTTGATATTTCTCTTATCTCAAAGGAGAGAGAATCTTTGTTCTCAGACCACCTTCATTGCCGGGCAAAGAAAGACCTCAGATGGATGACTGATTTTTTTTGTATAATCCTCAAAGCTCTTAGCATCCTCTTTCAGTTAGATACGACCTTGCAGGGCACTTAAGTTCCCAAACGGTAATACCTTTCCAAAAATCTGTCAACCCAAACCCACCATTCCCCCTCAATCTTCTCTCTTCCTTGGCCTTTGTTTCATGAACGGGAGGAAAAAAGGGTCAGGACTATTTATAGGTAGAGCCATAGACAGTACCGGATTTTCATCCAATTCATCTGACTTTGAATCTGAACCTTTAAAAGAAAAGGGCTCGAGTTTCTTGGCTGGAGTCAACACCTCCTTGACGGACCGGAGGTGACTAATGATTACAGTCACGGCTGAATGAGAGAGAGTGTGCGGTCTGGCGCTTAATCAGATGCCTACATCGCCTTTAACACAGAAACAGGGTTAACATGCAGAACTCACCGGAGACAGAGCAATGTTCTCCCCCTTCCGGTGACTTATTAAAATGTGGCCTTGGACAGGGATCTGCAGATCAGTTAGTGTCTCTTGTGACTAAGGCTCCGTAGGGAAATACACCCCCAGTTCAAACATTTAACTTTACAGACTATCAAACATGGGGTCCCACGTGGGGACTTCTTGATGTACAATCAGCAGAAGCAGCCAAGAATCCAGTTGGCCAAGAGTGTCCTCGGTGGCCCAGAAGCTCCAGTGTTCACCTTTTCAGAGGGTGAGAATGACTCCCACAGGGTCTGCACCTCAAGTCCCAGCAGGTTAGGCCGAGGCACCGGAAGACTGTTTCCTTGGAGTCTGGAAGTCCCACGGGGTGGAGGTATTAGACCTGGAACTCAAACATGTCTGTCTGTTTCTTGGCCAGCTTGGCCACCTCCTCCCGGATGGCCTTCACGAGGGCTGCAGTGGAGATGTTGGTCAAGGGCGCGTCTGACGGGTCGTTCTCGGCCAGGCTCTGCTGCGAGGCCGCCGTGGATGGCCCCGGCGCCTGCTCCAGGCTGGGGTGCGTGCCTGCGGGCTGGCTGTACTGGCGAGGGAGTCTGGACGGAGAGTTCTGCTGATATCGCGATCGGGGGTAAGCCTCGATGTACCCTGGGAGGGGGACCTGCAGAGGGTGTCAGGAGAGAAGGGAAGGGTCCAGGATTAGGAAGGGGCTCCAGGGGCGCCTGGGTGGCTCAGTGGGTTAAAGCCTCTGCCTTTGGCTCAGGTCATGATCAGGCTCTCTGCTCAGCGGGGAGCCTGCTTCCTCCTCTCTCTGCCTGCATCTCTGCCTACTTGTGATCCCTGTCTGTCAAATAAGTAAATAAAATCTTTTTAAAAAAAAAAAAAAAAAAGGAAGGGGCTCCAGTCATAGGACACGCTTGGTACTGGACGCAGGGGTGGGGACTGAAGCCAGGAAGAGCTTCAGAAGAAAATGGAGACCACGCACCATTGTCCATATATAAAACCTGGAGTCTGCTCAGAACACAGGTAATTTGGACTCACTGGATACGCTGGGTAGATGAACGAAGTAGGGGTTTTGAACCTCGCTACAAGCAATTGGCATGTACCTGAGTCTATACCTGAATCTACCTGCCTAGCTTTTAACATGACACAATCCAGCAAACAAGTGTTTCTCTTCGTGGACCGCAAAGAGCACAGGGATTACCGACGGGAGACTGCTGACACGGAAGGAAAGCCCTGTGCTAAGGGCTTCCCACACCTTATCTCGTTCAATTCTCAAAGCAACAACCTCAGAGGCAGATACTGTGGTCCTTATTTTACAGGAGAGGACACCCAAGCAGAGTGCCACAATCATGGGTGACACGGTTAACAGGCCACGGAGACACGCTTGGAGCAGGTCTGTCTGACGCCAGGGGCTGGGAGTTAGTCCCTGCACTGTCTCAGATCTGGGATGTGACCTGGGTTCCTTGAAGATTTTTCTCTTTTTATTCAATGTGGAAGACACATACTTTGATGCTTACAGATATAGACACTTTTGGTGATAAGGACATGTCAGTGATCTGGAATTCAAGATAAACTTTCCCACAGAAACAGTGCCACAGGTGGGGATGGTGTTCCAGAACAACTCACAGAAGGCCTTTTTATCCCATAATGTTAGCGAGACCCCTGTGGGTTGCGTGCCTGTGGGCAACGGAGGCACAGGGCGCTGGGGGAAGGGACACGTGTGGGGAGTCAGGCAGCCTTCAGGGAGATGCAGCTTAGCTGGGTCTGAAGATGAACGAACGGGCTGTGGCCAGGAGGTCAAGGTGGGAGGGGTTTTCCAGCAGAGGAAAAGCAAAGACAGAGGCCCAGGGGTACGTGTGGAGGACGGTGTGTCCAGGAAGCTTCGAAGAGTTCGGCTGACCAGAGAGGATGTACGGGGTATGGGAGAAGCTCAGAGAAGACAAGACAGGCAGGGCCGGATCAGAAAGCCACCGAATGCCAGGCTACAGAGTGCAGTTTTCTATGGCATGCTTCTCAGCAATACGGCATGTTCCCATTCTTTACAGAGACACCTGTCTCCCTGGTGAGGATGGAGGAGGATGGGGTTGGGTGATGAGTCAGAAGTTTTGGATGGGCGAATGCACACCAGGAGAGCAGCCTCCCTGCACTCCGCCTGAAATGTTCTGACAGCCCCGGTGCAAGCAGGCAGCTTTCTGAGATGCACGCCTGACGCCTGGCCTGGGGCCACCAGTGGGTGTAGGCAGAGGAGGGGCCTGTATTTTAGAAAGGACACTGGGAGTAGACCCACTGGAGGTCAAGAGAGTTCTGAGGCTACCTCAATGGGCTAGGTTAGGGCCCGAGTGAGGGAAGAAGTGGTAGAATCGATGTCCCAAAGTTTGAGGCTTCAATTTCCCAAGACCTGGCAAAGAAAGGCAAAGTGGCAAATGGGTGCTAATGGTGGGTATTTCTACACAAGGGCGGTACATATTTCTGTATGTTTTTCCCTTGCATCTGAGAGGAAAACCAGGGTCGAACTGTCTATGTCCTTGGGCCACAAGTGCTGGGAATGTATAAGCGGTTGTGGGGAAACAGAGCCAAGACCAGGACAGAGGACCAACACATCAGGTCTCAGCTCAAAGGTCACTTTTTCCAGGACAGCCTCCCCTGCCCTACATTAGCCAAGGGCTCCCTGGAAGGTGCTTCCAGGCAGTTTCTCTAGAGTCAGTCATTGCTCATGATGTCATCCCGTCTCAGGCCATCAACTTCCTAATGGCAGAATGGTGTCTTGCTTGTCACTGTGCACCAGTGCCCAGAATTATGCATGGTAGACAGCAGAGAGTCTCTCAGAACTTGGGGTTCTAAGGAACACGGTCTGAAAATCACTGAAGGATGACCAGATGGTGCCCTATATTTGTGAGGGAAGCTGTTGTATCCCCTCTCTCTGCATTTCAAGTTCAGCTGGAGCTGAGAGTCAGGGTCCGACTCTCAAGACCCCTCAGCTCTCGGCGTCAAGCATCTTGGTGCCAGTGGCTGGCACAGGCCAGGGATGCCTGACTTCCACTCCAGTGGAGTGGAGAAGATGAGCAGATGAGAAAGTCTTTCTCCCCTAATATTAGATCCAGGCTGGAGCCATCACATCTTGCTGGCCAAAATTTGGGGCTGGCAAACGCTACTCCTTTCCTAGGCAGTGCCCAGGACAGGCATCACCTGTTGATCACAGCACACCCCTCCCAACACTTCCCCATCCAGCGCCGAGGATGATTTCTGTTAGTCAGGCCTAGGTTGAAGTGATTTGGTCTGAGCTAGCTCTGGATGTCTGGATAGCTGGGGATCAGGAAGGTCAGACACCCAAATGATGGGGTTTCCTCCTTCTCATCTGGATGTGGAAGTGGACACCATCCCTGCCCCAATTTCTCAGGCTGCCAACTGGTCCCTCTGAGCCTTCAGAACTGGTTCCCTTCTGCGCTGAGTACAGCTTTCTGTACTTTCATTCACGTGAGAGAAATGCCCCCGCTGTGGTTCCTGGCTACTATGCTCCATGTGCGGAACCGCCACCCTGCTTAACTGTAGGTGGTAACGGGGCTCCAGGAAAGACCCATTTAAGCCACAGTGATCATGTTCCTCTTAAATACAAATGATAGGAAACGAACTCTCCTTCGCACTGACAGGAATGGACCCAGGATGGTCGAATCATCCTGTTAGGAAGGCTGGGTTTTGGTTTGCTGGGTTCCTGTTCATCTTTAAGGCACTGTGAACCCCAAAGCCTCTTGAAGGGGCCCTAAACCTGGCTAAGCTATTATCTTGAGGGCAAGGGCCAAAGTTCTGGAAGGTATTTCCACTGACTCCTGCAGAGTACACAGTGGAACTTTCCATGCAGAGAGTGAACCGACAAAGCTAGAGGCTTACTGCCTAATTGTCACAAGTTAAGTATCATCTGTTTTCTGAAAAGCACACAGTATGTTTAGATGGTAAGTGGAATTAATGGAGTCAAGTAAGCTCTGAACTGACCAACTGCATACCCAGTGATTTCAGCTGTTTAAAATAGCCGAGCATGACAAAGGAAGCGAAAGGCCCACAACCCACCAAAACAGAAGCCATAAAATCTCACATTAAGATTTGTAGACCTAACAATAGGGATTCCCTACAGTTGTTCTTAAAGCTTATTTACTCCAACTTGACAAACAGTTCCAATGTGCTCAGATAGGCCTCATTTGCAGATAACAGCCCATTAGGAAAAGCATGTTTAAGGGTGAGTATATCTGTGCAAGCAGGGACACTGACAGCAATAGATGGTCTGGCTGGGAACAAGGTTGGAGAAAAAAGAGAAAAAACATATTGAGGCTTGTAGTAACTGCAAAAATAGTAGTTGGGAGATGTGTGGTGTTGGCAATCATCCTACCATCAGAGCGCATCTTACAAATGTCATTTAAGTATAGTAAGGCATAATGATGATGTCGGATCATTTGCTAGAGACAAATTCAATTGTGTTCCTCTTTTAAAGAAGGAAGGGAGGATAAATTCATTCCAGAATTTTTTTAATGCAAGATAGCATATACTTTAAGTGCTTTGAAAATTAAAAGGATAAGCTTTGATTATCAGGAAAATTAATTTATATAGGTTAGCTTTACCCCGTTGATGGCATTCAGATGTGGCATCTCTATGATAAGAACAGACACCAGCACCAAGGCTGAGTTGAACCTGCGGAGGTAGAAAGTATGGAGCCCCGGGGTTTGGACAGGGAGAAAAATGACCTGGGCCTTGGGCCTCAGCATGTTTGCTAAACCTAGGATATATTTCAAATGTTGAGACCAAACCCTAAAATGACACACAGCATTAGGGAATCCTCAGGTTGGGCCTGGGAGACCTCCTGCCTTTCTTATCATAGTGGATGGTCTCATGGAGGGATGGGGCAACCCACACTAGAGGCCATCATTGTACTCTTTTTGTTTGCTTGATTTTTTTCACTTAGTAGCCCTTGACAAGTGACTCAGAGGCAGGTTTGTGTCTGATTATCCAGGTTCAATGTGTTGCTACCCCTCTTTGGTGTCCGCTAGGCCAGATCCACTGTGCCACCCATATACGCCTACTTATGATGGAGGATGGAACCAGGTGTCCTGATAAGACGGTCCTTTGCTGGAAGTCAAGCGGAATGCCTTAGGATCTACTTGCAAAGTAATTCAATATTGACTTCCTAAAACTATATGTTCTGGTGTTTCATCTATAATTTTTAAAGAATTTTAAAACTAAAAGGAACACAAGATGTTTGGGTGGCTCAGTCGGTTAAGCATCTGCCTTCGGCTCAGGTCATGATCCCAGGGTCCCAGCATCGAGCCCCACTTTGGGCTCCATGCTCAGTGGGGAATCTGCTTCTCCCTCTCCTTCTGTTCCTCCCCCTGGCTCATGCTGACTCTCTCCCTCTCAAATAAATAAGTAAAATCTTAAAAAAATAAAAAATAAAAGGAACAAAATTAATAAAGGCTTTGGAGCCAGAGCAATGCAGGTTTGAATTTTGGCTTTAGCCCCTTCCTACAACTGTGTGACTCTAGACAGGTCACCTGACTGGGCCTCAGTTTCCACATCATGGGAATTGTTAAATAAGGTAATACAAATAAAATATCTAACATGGTGTCTGGCACATAGAAAACACTCAAAAAATTATAGTGGTAATAAAAATTTCTTTGATTAAGGTCACCCCGCTAGGAAGTGGAACCTGGACTGGAAGGTGGGTCTCAAGTCCCTCTTGAGGGACATCACAAGTCACCCCACCTGACCACTCTGTCTCCTCTCAAAGGACAGACATGAGCCACCTGGTTAGTGGGAAGTGGGTTGAGATAACAAAACACTGTCTCAACCTCTCATCCATTTCCTCCCTCGAGCGCGTCCAGCAGGTAGGATTGTGAGGGAATCAGCAAGGGTCTCACCGAATCGGCCCACTGGCTGGGGAGCTCATTTTCTCCTGCATAGGACATCCAGGCCTGGTTCCTGTAGGATGAGGGAGGCGTCGGGATGAAGTAGCCGGTAAAGCCGGGTCTGTTGGCAGCTGGGATGGCGAACACTGCCGGCACCGTATTACCTGGTGTGGGGGAGATGCGTGGGGAAGATTAGACCAGGGCCCCACCTCTTGGGCTGGCCTTTGCACAAGCTGGGGGAAGCTGGGAAACGAGGGAGGGGAGGGGAGTGGGAGCTCTGGCATGGGGAGAGGGGGGTCATGAGGTGCGGAGCGGACCTCCACCTGCAGTCCTAGCCCCGCCCACCGGCACAGTCATCTGTTGGGATGCAGACCAGGTTTTCTAGAGAAATGATGGCGCAACTCCCCTTGCAAATCCCCCAGCCCCATCCCAACGCCCCGGACCTACTGGCAAGAAGGGACATCTCAGTGTCCAGATATTTTTTCTCCTAGGAGAAAGAGGTATGCTTAAAAAGGCAAGAAAAGGAGCCAAAAGGGATGGATTCCACTGATGGAAATTCTGGACACTGTGAAGGCGTTAGTAAGTGCTGGCAACCTAGTGCTTGCAGTTTTAGCCTAGAAGGTGTGCTTTGAAAAGACTCAGAAAACCACTTAGGGCATGGATAAACCTTGATGTTCATTTCAGCACTGTTTGTAACAGCAAAAAATTGGAAACAACCCACATGTCCTTTCTTAGGGGAAAGGAAAACTGTGGCACATGGTATCATTGAATCCATATGGCAGTTTCAACAAATGAATTAGAGCTACTCGTACCTACCCATCTTGAACCCAAGGCTGAGTCAAGAAAACAAAGGCTGAGGGAAAGGTACAGTTTGATGTCACTTGTGTACATGTAAAATACCAACAGCATTAGCAGACATACCTGCATATACATACCCATGTAGCAAAAAAGTTAACACCCTCAATTTAAGGATTGGGATTACCTCTGGGAAGAGGGGGAACGATAAAGGGCTGGATAGTTCTATCTGTAATGCTTTAAAGATACATAGAATTACAAAGAAACCCTGAAGTCTGGCAAATGTTAATGGACGCCCTGCCTAAAACATTTTTCTTCCTATTTTGTCATATTTCAGATTTTTCTTTAAAGAAACAGAACAATAGCTCTGCAGGCCGGGGCTACTGAAGTCAGACATACAGTCGTCTTGTTGACTGCTGAGGATGACAGGTAGCAGGTGGGGAATGTGGAAGTGGGGGGCAGGGCAGTGCAAAGAGCACACACACAGCACTGGGGTGCGGCTGGGGTGCAGCGCCGGCTTTTTCCAGGCGTTTCTCCTCTTGCCCACCTGAGTAATTTAAAGCCGACTGATCCAACTGCGCCACGGACACGGGGCCTCTGGACACCTGCGCGAAGGAGGCGCTGTCGTGCAGCTGGGCGGGCTCGGGCCCCGCGGACTCGGCCATCCTGGTCTTGCTGCCCACGTCCGAGGTGGACCTGCGGGCGCAGAGGGGCTGCGTTAGCCGCTCCCCATACCTGCCGCCGCCGCACCACCCAGAAGTTCCCGCCCGCCTGTCACCTCTGGGGTCACCTCTGGGAGCCGCGGGTGACCTCCAAGCCCCACAAGGGTGCTGTCCTCAGGCCTGGATTTGCCCCCCAAGTCACAAAGGAGGCCAGCGGGCCCAGACCTGGAGCGGCCGTGGTGGTGGACCGAGCTGGAGTCATTTTTAGATATTCAAGGTCAGTGTTCCCCTGAGGGTGGCTCTTGTGTCTCTGGGGAGTAGCCCACTTAATTTCCACAGAAAAATAAGCCAGGCAATTAGCGCTGGGTATTAGCAGGGGGATGGTCGGCCTGGGAAGGGATGACATCATCATCAGCCAATGAGAAGCCTCCGTCTGGAGGGCCCGTCCCCACCCCACCCCACCCCACCCCACCAGCCCCGCAGCAGGGCTGGTGACCCGGGAGGGCATCCGAGGACCACTGCTGCTGCTGCTGCTGGCAGCAAGAAGCCCGAGACTCGGGCTGCTCCTGGAACCAGGAGCCTAGCACTTCCTAAGCGTTATGAATGACAAGCACTTTTTTTTTTTTTTTTGGTCCCACAGGCAAGCAGAGAATCCTGCCCATTAAACACATCGTATTTCCACTTAGTGCTCAGAAAGCCAGCAAGAAAAGGGCTGCCGGGGCGCCGCGGGGGCCAGCCTCTCCCCCTTTAATAAAGGGTGCTTTAGCCAGTCTCTATCCTCCCCTTCACAGAGGGACTTCAGGCTCTCCTAAAATTAAAGTGGAAGGAGGCAAAGGCGGCCACAGCAGGTGGCAGGCTGCCAGCCCATATGGCCACCCTCTGAGCAGCAGAGGGTCTGTCACTGTTGGAATAGAACAGAGCCACAGCAAGGCAGCTGGGCAGAGAGGCAGAGTCTGGGTCCTAGCTTCCTTCCCCTGCCCTTCCTTCCCCTTCCCTCAGTTTCCTGGTCTGTGAAACAAAGTGGGTGGATGACCCCCTGTCCAAGGCTCCTCTCTGCTCTAATCCTCTGAGCCTAAATGGAAAGCAGTGACCTGCTGGTATCCGGCAAGACGGCAGACAGTGTGGAAGGGCGTGGGAAGAAACGGAGGGTTGAGAGAAGAAATAAGAAAGGGACACTGGCCCTTAGCAAATGGACCACAGATGACTGCTGTCCCATTAGAGCTTGTTGTCCCATTGAAGCTTGTCCCATTAGAGCTCACAGCAGTAATTAAAGCCCCCACCACTGCCCAGGGAGGGTGAAACACAGAGGCCGGCATGAGCTGACTCAGCTTCAGAGTGGGTGCTGAGGGCTCAGTAGTGTGGGGTCTCCTTTCCTTTCTTGCTGCCTCCCCTCTTTCTCCTGGCTGCTCCCCGACTTCCCTAGCTTCCCACATACTCTCCCAGGTATCTGCTACAAGTTTAGAAAACCCTTCCCAGGAAAATCCCCGGGTTCTGCTCCATACACTCAGCCCCCTTGGAGGAATCCCCGAGTCTCTGCCCTCAGTTAGACCCTTGCCCTCATTTTACAGAGAAGGAAATGGGGCCGGCGAGTTGAGGCCACTCACGTTACATGGCGGGTTGGGCTGGAACCTGGTCTGCTGCTTCCCACCCCACCCCGGGCTCACTGCGGTCAGGAGCTGGTGTCTACACACAGCTGGGTGTTCGAAACCGCTGGAAATTAGGGTAGGGTCATTTCCGGGTGGGGGGCTAATTTTTCTTCACTATTTCCACAAAGGTCAGACCTGTGATCCCCAGATAGGGTGTGGCTAGCATGTCAGGGGGAGGCTGGGGAAGGAGGGCCAGGGCACTGGCCTGTCCCTACCCCCGGGCCCAGCTGTTTCTTAATCCTGGACCTGATGCCTATTCCAGCATCCCTTAGTGCTCACTGGGTTTTTTCTTTCTTGCTTATCTTTATTTAAAACACAGGCTTGTCAGATCATTACAGAACAAAGACAATATCTTTATCATATCTGAGTTGCAGCTTTCTGAGTTCATCTCTTTATACATATCTGAGTTCCTGGGCTCTCAGCCTCCTGGGAGTCAAGAGTGAGGGTGGGTGCCTAGACATGCCTCTCGCTGGCCTCTTGGACACCACCCCTAAATGAAAAAGGGGCTTCGGGGCACACACACGTGCCTGGAGCTGCCCAGACTGGAGGTGGCCATTGTGGTGGCCTCAGTTGGAATAATTTTCAGGTGTTGCAGGTCAAGGAATGGGTTGGTTGACCCTGGGTTTCTTCAATTGTAGGTTCTACAGGACATTCCATTTCAAATGAAAAGAAAGTTGGTCAACGCTCTGTGTGCTCCCACTTCCTTCGTAGTACTCGGGGTGTCCCAAGCACATGGTTATGGGGGATGCACCCTGAATGGGGGCAGGCATGAAGGAAATCTGTCGGGTCAGAGTGCACAGGACCAAATCCTATCCTGACATTCCCGACATTCCCGACAAGGCCAAGAAAGGAATGTGTTACCGCCTGAGAGAAGCAACAGCCACAGGGCCAGTCCGGGGAGGTACAGGTGGAGGGGGAGAGCCCATGACCATTTCAGGAAGCTGGGAAAACCTGTATGCCTGTGAAAGGGACAAGCAACAGAGGAAGATACGTTAAAACACAGTGTTGATCAACATACAGGTTTTTCTTATTGAAAAGGGAAGTGCGGGGTACCTGGGTGGTGCAGTTGGTTAAGCATCTGACTTTGGCGTGGGTAGTGATCTCGGGGTCCTGGGATCCAGTCCTGTGTCAGCTTCTGTGCTCAGTGGCCGGTCTGTTTATCCCTCTGCCCTCTGCCCCTCACCACCCACCCATCCCCGCTTGTGCTCTTTCTCTCAAAAAAATTTAAAAAAAAAGGAAGAAAGAAAAAAAAAAGGAAAGCAAGCTTCCAGGTCAGGTTTTTCTTCCTTCCTCCAACTCTGCCCTTAGCTCTTCCTTCAGTCCCCCAGCCCCCTCTTCTAGCTCATCTCTGACCCTGCTGCCCTATGCTTGAACCACTGTGGTCATAGAGTCCCTGAGCTGATCTTAGAGTAAACCAAGTGCTTTCCTCTCTCTGGTTTTTATACATGCTACTACTTCTCCCTGGGATGCTGTCTCTCAGGTCTTCCTGGGGTTCCTTCCTCCATCTCGTTCAGCCAGCCCCCAAAGGCTGTTCCCCAAAGGCCTAGTTACTCTGTTCTCCATACTCTGCTTTATTTTTTGTCATAGCAGTTGTCATTCTCTGGTATATCATTACTTGTTTCTATGTTGTCTGCCACCAGGTAGAGTGTAATGAAGGTGGGGGCTTTATTGTCATCTCTATCCTGATGCTTGCCACAGGGCCTGGTATATCACGCATGATCAATAAATAGTAGATGAATAAATGAATGAATCATTGATTGCATTTTACTTTCTTATTCATGGAAAGCAGGTTTAGTGGATGAAAGCAATGGGTTTACAGTCAGTAAGTAAGGGTGGAAGTCCTGGTTTGTGAACAAATAGACTTTATGTCCCTAAGCAAGTTAGGAGGACCTCTCTGGGCCTCACTTTCCTCTTCTAAAATGGGGACAAGGATGCCTTGCTCCAAGGGGGTTGGGGGCTAGGAAGATCAGGCAAGTCAATGTAAGTATTTCACAATCTATAAAGCACTATTCAAAGATAAAAGGATTGGAACTGTCACAAAAGTGAAGACTTTAATCAACATGTGAGGGGATAAAAGGAAAACAGACAGAGATAGAAAGGATCAGAGAGCCAAGCCACAGCCTCCTTTAGCGAGAAAAATCTGGAAATGCTATCTGGGAAGACAAAGCTTAACTTGTGCTTCTCATTCATCTTTTTCTTTAGGTATCATGCCTGCTAGATCTCTTGAGGAACAGGATGACAAGACTTTAAGCCTGAAGGCATCAGGACAAAAAGCAGCAGCAGAGGGAATCCATAAATAGGGTTCTTTGAACTGAATGAGGTCTTCTCCCCTGCAGCATTTTAGTAGACTACATACTTGTAAGGGCCGACCCATGAGCTAACAACTAGATCCTAGATGAAACATACCTCTTAATGCACAGCGGGAATTGCAAGATTTAAGAGAAACCTCAGGGACCCTGTGCACCACCCATTCCCTTCCCTCCCCGCAACCCTGCACACACTTCAGCAAACTAAAACCAAACCATGAGCTGAAACCAGAGAGAGAAGCAGAAGTATGCAAATATGAAAGGTGGGTTACTTGGAAGACAAGTGCCATGTTGGTAAATGATTAAGAGATCAGGCCTTGGGACAGGCAAGGGGGTGGGGTGGGCAAGTGGAACAGAGATACAATCAACCTGCAAGGGGCTGACATTGGTCCCTTCCATGAAGGCAGGCTGGTAGTGCTCCCAGGCTCAGGCAGGAGCAATTTTAAGTTTTCTTTGGAGACAAGCTCCCTAATCCAAGCTCTCAGGAATGGCACAGATTAAGATGAGCAGAAAGGAGCTCATAATCAAAGACCAGAAAACATAGGTGAAAGTCAGGAGAAAAAACAAACAAACAAACAAACAACAGATTTAGATCTTTAAGGACTTAAGAGTTTGTGGTTTCTAGGTTTAAAACAGAAAACAGAAAGGTAAAAAATGTTTATAAAAAGTAAATGACCAGACAGAGATATTCTCAGGAATGATCGGGAAATTTAAAAGAACGAATAGGACTTTCAGAGGTGAAATGTACTTACAGAAAGAAAACACTCAACGTTGGGGAATGAAGAAATTGAGGTGCCACAGATGAAGGGAAAAGTAATAAACTAGAAAATGGAATTGAAGGAGTTACCAAGAATGAAGCACAAATAGATAAGACAGAAAATATAAAAGAGCAATAAAAAATATGAAGGTTTAACATGCAGCTAATCAAAGTCCCAGAGAAGAAGAGAGGCAATATTTTAAAAAGCAATGACTAAGAATTTTCCAGAATGGATAAAATCAATGAATTACTAAATTCAGGAAGTGCAATGTATCCCAAGCAGGATAAATGAAACACACACCTGGAAACATTGTACCGAAACAGTAGACTGCTGAAGCAAAGAGAACATCTTAAAAGCAGACAGAGGGAAAAGGTATATCATCTACGAAGGGATGACATTTAAACTGACACTGGACTTCTCAACATCACCCAGAAGACCATGGAATGCAAAGTGCTCAAAGAAAATAACTGTCAGCCTAGGAGTGTATCAGCAATGCTCACTTTCCAGAACAAGAAAGAAAGAAAACATTTGCCCAGATCTAGGGGTACCGGCTGAGTCAACTTGGAAAGCTCCATTACCGTGCTGCATTTCCATTTTCTTTTTTTTTTTTTAATATTTTATTTATTTGACATAGAGAGATCACAAGTATGCAGAGGCAGGCAGAGAGAAAGAGAGAGAGAGAGAGAGAGAGAGAGAGAGGAGGAAGCAGGCTCCCTGCCGAGCAGAGAGCCCGACGAAGGACTCCATCCCAGGACCCTGAGATCACGATCCGAGCTGAACGAAGGCAGAGGTTCAACCCACTGAGCCACCCAGGTGCCCCCATTTCCATTTTCTGAGCATTAATCAATGATGTATGCTAAGGTCGTAGTCAGGGAGCCAAACTCTGAAGCTTGACTAGATCCTAAGTGACTTGGGTGTCAGCAACCATGGTACCTAGACTTTATGAAGCAAAATGTTTTGCACCTAATCGTCCTTAATCAGTATTTGCTCAATCAATGTTGAGTGAACTGGAGTCAGGAGACCGAAATTCTCATCTTGATTCAGCTGTTCACTTTCAGTACAAGTCAGTCGGTCTCTGCCCCTCATTTTTTGTCATTTTCCTTGTGAAATAAGGCCTTTGAGTAGCTATTGGCTTTCAAGCAAACTTTTCTGTAGCCATGAAATCATTACGACATAACCTGAACACATACCCAGGTTAAGGCAGAGCTTCTGTTGTTGAAGTTGGTGAGGGGGTGCTGGTGAATTTGGCTCTTCACTGACCAGCATGATGACAACTTGGGACCTCCCTGAACTCTAGGCTTTTGTAGAGTTTGAAACTCATTATCTGGTACTTCCTTATTATCAATAAACCCTCAAGTAAGGACATGCCTTTCCCAAAATAGAGAAAGAGGTTTGGAGTTTGGAGCCCCTCTTCTCTCTTCTAGCCTCTCTCACGATACTTGGTGAGACAGACGACTTATTTTTATCCCTGATTCCTGGAAGGCTTATTCGATGCTCAACAGTTTTTTCAGCCAAGAAAAAGCCTTTCTATGCCTATGTCTGTCCTGTTCACCAAAGAATGGATTAAATATCCTGAGCTTTTGATAAGTACCAAGGGAATTCCTTTCTTTGGAAGATATTTCCAGATACAGGAGATCAGACCGTTGCCTTTGGGCTGTATTCTCAGGGCCCTGTGGTAACCACAGGCATCATATAAAAAATAGAGCCTGTGTCCTATGCTTGGGGGCTGAGAGAATGACCTCCCTTATGTCTTCCTCCCTCCCTCTGTGCAGGTTCCCCAGACTTCTGAGCCCTCACGTTCTGGTTTCCCTTGTTATGTAGTTGGAAATCTGGCTTCCTGCTCGCAGTGTCGTGACTGGGATTTCACTGGAAGCTATTGCTCAAAACTGCTGTCTGGTTCCAAGTTCCCTGTTCTATGACAGTGGCCATGAGATGTCCAGCCTGGTACCCAAGGACACCGTCTTCTGGGATCCCTGCCCTCTGCCTAGGAAGGAGATCAGAGACTCAGAACTGAAGGCAGTTTTGTAAACAGGTCTGAGGTCTCTGAGGTAGAAGGAGCCTGGATGTGACTAGACTGGGCCACTCTTCAGGCTTCTTAGAAGTTTGGTTGTAAGAGTAGAAGGGAAAAAGGTAACTGCATAGTTTGCTCAAAGTTTCAGTTGCAATGCTTTTGGGAGGTGGTGGCAGTGGGTCAAGGCCGTCCTCTCTAGTAACCTTAGTTACTAGTTATAGTGCTCAAGGGGAGCACTATAGGGATACAGGTCAAAGGGGGCAGCCTGCAGCTGGAGGGACAGGGCAGAGGGTCTCAGGCTTTGCCTGGTGTGGGAAGGAGGACTGACAGGCCACAGTCGACCCATTCTCGTTGGAGGCTTTTATCCAGTACCAGCAAGCCAGCCCCCAGTCAAAGTGGACGCACCAGTCTCTCCATACCTGTGAACAGTGCTAGGTTGTGTTGCCCAGGGCCCCCTCCAGTGCCTTGTGCTGACACGGACGATACTGCTCCAGGCAAAACAGGCATCTATCTACATGGGGCTGCACAGAGCTTTACGTCCTGATGTAGGAACTAAAATCTTTCAGAAGGACAGTTCGTACTTAGTTGAAAACAGAGGACTTGGTAATTGAAGACTAACCCCATGGTGAAAACCCAGGGCTTATCTTGGTCTGTCAGCTTACCATGAGCTACTGCTAGAGTCCTATCTAAGGTTTCCAAGGCCTTGGGACTCATAAAAGTTCAAGCTGGAAAGAGAGCAGGAGACATTGAGACCATACCCTTTGCCTTAAACAAGGGGGGTACTAAAACCGAGAGGTCAACAGACTTGTCCAAAATCCCATAGCCAGTTAAGGCCGCTGCCTTGCAACTCTGAGCTAAGGAGGGTGTGGTGCAGAGGGCACGGGTTTGAAATCAGACAAAACCAGGGTTGAATCCTGGCTTGATCCTTAGCAGCTGCTTGACCATGAGCAACTCATCTGTCTGTGCCTACTTTCTTCACCCGCTGATGGTGGCTATGAGACCCCCAGGCCAAAGGCTATTTGAAAGACTCATTTTGTATGTTAATGTGACATCTGGCACACAGTGGGTCCTCCACAAGGAAAACCACTTTCTTCTCCCCACAATTCCTGGAATCCAGGGCCCTCCTCCTACCCCAAGCAGCAAGGGCACCCGGCCTTCCTGCCCCAGGGAAGGAATGCCATAGCCACAGCCACTGAAGATGGTCCAGGAGCCAGTTCTCATGGGTGTTTCAATAGCAAAACTGCTGAATTGAAGCTTTTGAATATCAAAAACCTAAGCCTGAAAGCACTCAAGGCCTAAAGTTGATTCTGAAAGAAGAGATTTGGAAGGAGAGGTTCCTTTAGACTATTTTGCCTCTAGATGAGGTAAACACCCTTGGGTTAGGAAGTGGGGAGAGTCGGAGGGAAGCCAGAAGGCTTAGATGCTGATGGGTCTGGAGAAGGGGCTCTAGGTCCTGCCTCGAGGGGGTAGGGGGGTGGGGGTGGGCTAATATGAGGAAGATTATAGACAGGCGAGAGGGATAGCGTGTGTGTGTGTGTGTGTGTGTGTGTGTGTGTGTATGGCAGGAAGTGGAGAGGGGTCCGGACAGAGCTTGCAAACAGAAGGCCCGGATCCAGCTGTGCTCCTCCTGGAATAACAGCTGGAGACTAGATAGAAACAAGGACTCCTCAGGGACACCAGTCAGAGTAGTCAGAGGAAGACAAACTGAAACCAGATTCTCATGTCTTCTTCCCACCCCTTCACCAGGCTTTGCGTCATGTAAGACCCCGCAATAGCTCAACTCAGGGGTAGGGAGGGAGACCTTGAACTGAAATAGAGCTTTGGGCACATGGAGAAGAGAAAACTAAAGAAAAGTAAATGTCCTGCTCCCCCTGAGTTTTGTGGGCCAAGTTTTCTCCAGACTTCATGTCCTCCACCTCCCTTTCTCCCTTCCCACGCAGCCCTCCTGGATAAACTGGTTTTTAATCACTTGAGGGCTTTTTCTAAGCTTCGAGGGTATGCCTTGGCTGGATGTTGGGTACTCGGCTGACTTTCAAGGGGCTTTCCTCAGGGTTGTCCAGAGGCAAAGATCCCCATGCCGGGGCTATAGGACAGTGTGACAGTGTGACCTGCTTTCAAGGACTTCCGAGAGTTGGACAGTGACCCACCAACCAACAATGCAGGGGACAGATCCTCTCCTGGTGTTCCAACTGTTTCCCAGCCACCAATGACTTTGTGCAACCAGAGGTGGAGGGAGCCCAGTAAAAACTGACACTGAATTTTCCACCCCACCTGGCCAGATGTAAACTCAGAATGGATTCAAATCAGATTCTGAGAAATATAAGAAACGTAATTATCTCTTGAAGTCAAGTGTTGTGGCGAAGGCAGACTCATACCTGACAGGTCTGTGTATCTCATCAACAGAGGTTTTGTTTTGATTTTGAGGGGAGAACAGGAAAAAAAAAAAAAAGGTGTGAAATTCTCAATTTCATCCTAATAGAGATGTCTCCCTTACCAGTGGCAGTGATAGGAATGGGCGAAATTTTCTCAGGGTCAGCTTCCTTAAGAGGAGATCACACTCTGACGTTCTGGGGATCTGAGTCTCCTCAAAGTCTGGAGGACACCCCAAGGCCCACTGGGCCAAAGGGTGGAAAGTGTGTGGGCTCTGAAGTCAACTCTGGGCTCCTACCCCTTGTCTAGCCTCAACAGCTGTGTGACCTTGGGCATGTTTTTTCAGTTTCTGAGCCTCAGTTTCCTCACTGAGCACATGGGGATAGCAATATTGACCTCAAAGGATGCTAGTTAGTTTCGAAGAAATAATGTCTACACAGCACTTAGCTTCGTGTCGGCACGTGATGGGAACTCAGCAGATGGCCGCAGTTGACACTGTTGTAATTATTACTGTTAGTTGCCCCTGGCAAGGCTGCAGTGGGGAGGTGGTTTTAACGCTCCTGCCTTGCTCTGAATCCCCTTCTTTGACACCAACAGGAAGGACGAAGGATGTCTTCATTCTACTTGACACATCAGGGGGCACTGGCAAAACTGACTGGTCATTGGGTGTCAAGTCCATCCTTTCACAGACTCTAGGGTTGAAATGGATCAAGAGTTCCCCAAACTGCAACCCCGAGGTCCCAGTCTGGCAGCAGTAACCTTTTCCATGATATAAATGCCATCAGCCTGGCCTAGCTCATTTAAAACTACCAGCTTCATGGGGCACCTGGGTGGCTCAGTGGGTTAAAGCCTCTGTCTTTGGCTCAGGTTATGACCTCAGAGTCCTGGGATCGAGCCCCATATCGGGCTCTCTGCCTCTCTGCCTACTTGTGATCTCTGTCAAATAAATAAATAAGTAATCTTAAAAAAAAAAAAACTACCAGCTTCCAATGGTCCTCTGGCAGAGCTCCAAGAGCTTCCTTTTGGAAGCCGAAAAGTAATCATAGTTATCCTTCTAAATTGTCCCCTTTCCTATGGATTCCCATATTATCGTAGCACAAGGGGGCTCGGCAAGAACTCGGGTTAAGAATCATTATTTCTACTGTGTATCGTTAGCTATTTTTTCCTTTTATGAAAATAGGGACCCCATGTGTTAGCAAAAAAGAGGAAGCCTTCCTCACAAGAGAAGTGCCTTTGATACTGTTCTGGTTTGATGGCCCATCTCTCTGCTGTATTATTTCTCAGTTCTCTCCCAGTTTTTTTCTCGCTCTCTCTCGGTGGCCTTATTTTTCAAGCCTAGAATGGTGATATTGTTGCCCTTCTCGGCACCACAGCCAACCCCAAATTATGACAAACAGAATGATCTAGACTTCCCTATGTCCCACAGTGAAATTTTCAGATGGTTTTGTTAAATTGAGACCCCGTGGATGTGGATCCCATCATCGGCTGGAAGACCCTTCCTGGTGGTTTAGATTTTTTCGCTCTGAAATCAGATCCCTCTGTGGATCCCCAGAGTCTGGCCTCCAGCCAGAGGGGTCTAGTTCTTCTTAAGAATTATCTTCCAACAGAAGTGAAGATTCTTTGAGACCCCTACTTGGGGCACTGGAGCCTCCCCATAAAGGAATTTAACAGAGCAGGAGGAGGAAATGATAAAGTCTCAAATGGGTCAGGGGAAGGGATGTAAATAGAGAAATTCCCTGAAAAGGCCAGAATATTTTTACAATGATGACTACCATTGATCAAGCAATTTGAGGTGCTGGGCATCACTGGAAGCTGTCTGATTAATACCAGCAAACAAGTAGCAGGTACTAAACTTTTTCCATCACTTCATCCTCACCGATGCTGTCTTATTACCACCATTTCATGGACGAGGAATCCAAGACTCAGAGCTGCAGCCCCTGACTACCAACATTCAGCCACTGTGTGCCCTTCTACTCCAGGCTGAGGGCAAGTCCAGGGATGAGGTCAATGTACGAAGGTCAAGAATGATGAGCCCACGAAACTGAAGTCAGTATGAATCAATAGAGACAGATACAGGCGACCCTTCCCAGGGATCAGACACTTAACAGCTGTGTATAAATGTGGTAAGATTCAGGTGTTTTCTAAATCTCAGTGAGAAAAACCCTTTTTCCCCCATTAGGATTGGTACTGATTTAATGGACAATTAGAAAACTATAATTGTGCAAACTGTAACATGATGGCCAAAGGAAAGTCTTTTAAAGGCGATGGATCTGTAAGGCTTGGTGAGAATTTTTCTCTTTCTGAGAAAAGGATGTCTAGACTCCAGCTGATGGGAGCATGGCCTGTGTTGGCCTCACTTAAGTTGCTGACACTCTTCTGGAAGGTCGTGCTTCTGGATATCCAGCAAACTTCCTTGATCTGGCAGCCTCAGATTCCTGAGAGCTGGGCATGGCCCCCAAATCTTCTATTTTAGATTAAAAACTATTTTAAGAATTTTGCATTGTATTTTACCCATATCTCAGAAAATGGGATGTAAAAAAGATGGTTGTTGTTTACCCTTTGTCCTTGTCAGTACTCTCCAGGTTTGCATATCACAGATGGAGAAGAGAGCTCCAATAACGAGCTCTTCTTCTGACAATGTCTTACTGCCCTCAGCTTGGCTCTCACCAAATGAAAGACCACACTGAGCCGCAAATGGAAGTGTTCTGGCCCATGTGGTCAGCCAGCTTCTCACTGCAGGTTGCTAAGTTCGAATCCTTAATAAAACGTTGTTGGGAGCCTAATCAGAGTGAGTCAACTTCCCAGGAGCTGATCCCCGTGAAGTGAATAGACAAGATAGAAATTCTGCACCTGCCGAACTAAGGACAAATGCTTGCGGATGGTGGTCCCCCACACACAGCCACCCTACCCTCGAGGTTCCATTCGAAATAAACCTGTCTCTCCTGCTAAAGCTTAGTCACTGGGAAAGGTTAAGGCTAGACACTGACATTCCAAGGGGAGGGATGAGAAGCAGGATCAAGGAGAGACATCTCAGTGACTTGGAGGAGAGGGGGGAGTCTGGAGTAAAGGAGAACAACAAGGAAATTCACAACAGTGTGTAGGCTACTTACTTACATAGCATAGCAATGATTTATTAAGTGCCTGTGTGGTTTGGACTGTGGAGGTTGGGGGCATGAAATTATCTTGAGGGTTCACAAGCCCACAGATGTCCCAAATAGTCTACAGCAGATGAAAGAAATAAGACGGACGAGGAGGCAAGGTAACATCACACGAGGGAGAAGAGCATGCTTGTTAAGAACACGGGCCCTGGTGCAGACCGCCTGAGTCTGGGTCCCAGCGGTGCCCCCTCCTGGCTGTGCGACCTGAACATGTGTGTAATCCTCAGTTCCCTCATCTGTAAAATAGGGAAAAACTAATACCGGCCTCAGTGGCTCATATGTAGTAAGGACGAAATAAATGAGCTAGCATGATCAAGAGCATATGTGTACACATGATCAAAATGTAATAACAGTAAAACAGTAACTGTTGGCTTTTGTTATGTCCTCACACATTACAATGACTACTTATAAATCTCTGTTAATGAGTAACCTTCGAGAACAGGGCAGAGACTCTTATAAGGATGAAACCTACACATGTACAGTGCTTTGTTTATTACGGTCACACATGTACAGTGCTTTGTTTATTACGGTCCGCAGTTTATCTGTCTTTTTAAAAAAGTATCTGTAGATACTCTGGTAATGAGTGAAATGCATGCTAATTAAAATTCTGGCTTAAATCATGGAAGCTGTCAGTCACTGGGCGCTTTCTCTGATCCTGAAGTGCACTTAGCAGCGAACGAAATAGGCGTGACTGACTGCTGTAGCATTTACTGTGTGCCTGGCATTCTCCTAAGAGTCTCAGATCGACTCGCTTAATCTTTACAACAACCCTAGGAAGCAGGTTATTTTTCTTGCTGATTTCACCTGTAGAGAATTTAAGTGATGTCTCCAAGGCTAGAGAGTGGTGGAGCAGGGACTCCGAGTCAAACCTCCTGTCGCCTGAGCCTCTGTGCTGAACCACCAGGCCCGTGGCCCCCTAATGTGTCCCGACATTGAAAATGGGTCCCCACATTGGGAAATGCGGGAAACCACCAGTGCATGAAGAATGAGATTAAGCCTTCACAGGAGGGATCGTTGAAAAAGAAATTCATTCTGCAGTGTATTACGGTTTGATGTAAGGGCTTCCCCTGTGTGTGCACCCACAGGCTTAGTCTTGGATCGTGGGTGGAGGATGGGAAGAGAACCAAGAAACGTTTGCCTCCAAATCCCCAGGTGGTTTTACCCTAGACATCGCATGCCAGAGACCCCTGCGGGAACACACTGGACAGAGCTGACCCACTGGGGTAGGGGGAAGGGATGTCGGACTTACCGGCCGAGGAAGACTGTACTGGTACATTTCTGGGCGATAGGTGGGCACCCACTGCACCCCTGCCCTGGGCCGTGTCATGGTCCCCGGAGCGCTGGTCACCACCTCCGAGTAGGGCAGATGCTGTGCTGAGCCGTAGGCTTCCTGGTGCCGGCTCTGGCCTGCGTGGCCTGCGGATGCCAGGCTGAAGGCCTCTTCCAGCAGCATGTGCATCTGCTGCCGGACCTCGTCGATGGAGGGCTGGGAGCTGAGCGTGGACGTCTCTGAGTGGCCCTTCATCTGCCTTGACCTGCCGTAGCCGCGGGGCTCATTTACCCTGTCAATGTTGGTTTCCTCTATGATCTCAGGCTCCGTCTGGGGGATCAAACACACGCCCGTTAATTTGTTAATGAACTTTCCTTCCCCTTAACGGTGTCTACACGTTAAAAAGTTCAGCTGGGATGGTGCTGTTAGGGACGGTGCTCATTGTTAGCACCTCGCTGCCCCAGCACGAATCTAGCCCACAGGGGTGGTCAGCTAGCATTGGGCTCGGAAGGCCACTGGCCAGCTCTCGGTGTGCGTTTCACTTTTCTGGAGCTCCAGCGGGGCAGCAGGCTTTGCTAACTGGCGTAAGGAGGATGAGAAATGTCTTTTCAATGACGGCATTAATGATATTCCCTAAAACCACTTTAAGCGAATACTATTTATGTTTATGTTTAGAGACATTCTCCACCCTCGTGCCTTTTAGGTAAAAGAATCTAGAGCATCTAGTGGTCTACACCCCAATGGTTGAGGGTCTGGACTCTAGATTCACTCCCTAAATGGTCCTGTGTCCAGCCATTTAGGGAATCGCTGGCTGCCTGACACCAGTTTAATTGGAGAGAGCAACAAAATCCTGCCTTCAGATCCTCAATCTCATGGTAGACAACACATTACATCAGAAGCTCTGGAGCAAAGCCCAGCAACCTGTGCTCTAGACAGCTCTCCAGGAGACTCTCCTGCCTGTTCAGGAGCCCAGTGGTTCTAGAATGTTCTCCTGCCTTCCTCCAGCGAACCTTTCATTTTGGGGGCAGCTGCAGTCCCCAAGTGGGCAGAGGCTGGGGCATCCCCAGCTTCCCGGACAGGCTACATGGACTGTCCCATGCTCGCCTGCTAATGAATGCTTATTTAAGGAGTCCGCCTGTGTCTGGGTCTCTGGGTCTGAGACTTGCTTCTGTGATACAGCCGGAGAGCAAGGCTGTGGAAGGATAGTTCACATTCACACAAGCATGTCCATGGCTACTACTGTCTGCTAGAAGAGCTCAAGGGTTCCGTGAGAATAAATCAGCACAGATCAGTTACCAGCCTGTAAACTGATCCTCATCCCTGGGAAGAGTTACCCTGGATAGCCTTGAAAACAAACAAATCAAACACAACACAACAAAACTTTCAAGAATGTGTATGGTATCCTTGTCTCTCTCTCTGTGGGGGTTCATTCCACAGGATGAATGCATATTCAAGACACTGCCTTATTACATAGCTGATCTATTTATTATCACATAAAGGTATTCTAAAGTCATTGAGGGAATGACACCACAAGACATTATAAGTACTTGGTCCCACGGATGCTCTTTCAGTGCAGCGCCCTTGCCAGCCCAAGCCCAGTGACCTTACTCATATACCGGGCCACTCTCCGCCAAGTTTTCCAAGTCCTTTTACTCGTTGCAGTCTGTATTTGCCACCTTTTGTTTTTCCAGTTCCAGAACACAAATAATCAACTGGGGGGACCAAATTGCCACCCTGATTTTCTTCTTTGTGGTCTTTCTCCTGAAAGTCGGGGCCCAGTTCTTGGCTGTATCCGTATAATGATCTTGGACCGTGGTAGGAAATGCACCAAATAGGATCATATGAGTTGTTGTCTAATAAACCTGTAGGACTTTTAAACAAGTGTACCTGTAAACGTCCTGCATCCAGCATTGTTGAGCTGTCAATCACAAGGATGTGTCAAACACATCCTTGTGTTTTGCTGTTTCTAATACTAGAGAAAGATGGAAGTAAAGGCATTCCACAGGATCATCGTTTAAAAAAAAAAAAAGAATTCTGGTTCTGTTTTCTAAAGAAATGTTGTAGAAATTCTTAATTTGGATCTATTTGTTAGTAAGAGTTTCAGCTTTCTTCAGCTGCCAGTGTGTTATCCATCTTTACCATAAAACCTGGAATAAGAGATTTTTGTTCATGTAAAAAAATCTCCATGCATAGTGACACACTGCCACATCAGCAAAATCAGACGATACGGTTAAGTAAGAGTGTAAAAAAAATTCTAAAAATTCATTAACCTTTGGTGTACTTATCCCACTCCCAAGCCTATCGGGGTGTGCATGTGAACTCCTAAACACACACACACACACACACACACACACACACACACACCCATTAAAGAGATTTAGATATCTAGATCCTGGTTCTGGGTGCTTATTACTATTTTATAGAGAATGAATATTCTCCAACCTGGGTGCCAGAATTTAACAGTTAGGTGACCTTGGGGAAATGTCTTAACTGAGGCTCTCCCATAAAGCAGGACCCAAGATATACTTTATTGTCAGATCATTTGTTTTGGAAAACAATTCCAGGGAATAGGAGTCAGGGCCTAGAATGAGTAAACTGGGGAAAGGAAAAAAAAGCCAGTCAAGGGCAGGCATTAAATTAGTGATTGTCGTGGGCAGTTCAGACTTAACCTCTCTGGGGATCCTCCAAGGAACCAGGCAGAACACGCTTTAGGACCGTGTGACAAAATTTTGTCCGCCAGCTCTCATCCCCCACTAGTCAAGAGTTGGCTCCAGCAAGTGTCCTTGAACTCTGAGATCTCGGCAGGTGCAGGGAGCAACGGGTTCCCACGGGTGTCCCACGGAACAGAGACAGAGAAGCCTCAGGGCAGAAGTAAAAGCTAAGGGACCACTACAGGGCCATCAGGTTGCTGCTGCAGAGGCCAGATCTAAAGGGTGTTTTGAGAAGATACAAGACAGGGCATAAAAGATGTTTGAACCAGGAAAGTTACTTCGCTTTCTGTCACTTGAGTTCCTCATCTGTGAAGTGAGGATAGTAGTAGCATCTGCCTCCAGGGGTCTCACGAGGATTAAATACGATGATACATACAGAGATTAGCACAGTAGCATATGGCAAAACACGACGGCCGCTGTCGTCACCATAAGTGTCGTTATTATTACTTTTATATATTCAAGTGCACCTGTTTCTCATGGAATTACTATGCGTCAGTCTCTTGGATACATGAGATAGAGCACAACGAGAAAATGTCACCAGGGAACTTGTTCATAAAGGGAAGTCTCACTCCTTAAAATCAGTACACAGAGGGTCAGAAATTTGTTATTTTTCCTATTTTGAAAACGTAAAGGCACTTTCCATTAGTATTAAGTTAATATAAGTGCATTAGAGAAGAAATAGAAAATGCAGAAAACACCAAGAAGGCAAGAGACAATTCCTGTAATCTATTTTGTCACCCAGAGTTAAGGCTTGGCTGTAGTTTAAGATCAAAAGATGAGGTTCTCATGGTGCCTGGGTGGCTCACTGGGTTAAGCCTCTGCCTTCAGCTCAGGTTATGATCTCAGGGTCCTGGGATAGAGCCCTGCATCGGGCTCTCTGCTCAGTGGGGAGCCTGCTTCCCCCCCACACCCCAGCTCCTTATGATCTCTCTCTGTCAACTAAATAAATAAAATCTTAAAAAAAAAAAAAAGATGAGGTTCTCTGTTAACCTTCAGATCTAGATTTATCAACAAACATTTACAGTAAGAATTGAGAATACTATTTTTATAGGAACACAAGCAAAAATGGGGGGAATAGAAAGCAGAATTACTTTTGCCCTAATAAACTCAGAAACATTTCTTACCTGGGTGCATACCCCCAGGGACTGTTATCAAATGGGGATCTTTAGGGAAAGGCCCGGAAATGTGCTCCCTGATGGTTTGCTGACACCTTCTAGGCTGGTGAATGCAACTTCTGAAACAAATTGCCCTCATGATGCAGAGAACAAACTGGACAGAATTTCAGACCCTGAAAGGACTTTAGGAGACCAGTGAATCCAAGCCCCATTTCCAGATGGGGTGGTCAAGGCCAGAGTGGCTGAAGTAACTTCTCCAATGTCACCCAGGGTGGCTGTGGCGGAGTCTGGCTCTCCCAGCTCCCATCCCTCCCACCTCCTGAGGCACCACATTGCCCGTTACACTTCCCTGTCGCTGCTGTTTGCTGCCCATACACTGCCCTTCCTCCCTACATCCCCGTCTCCCTAATAAATAATGCATGCTTAAGGCTAACCTGCTCCCAGGTGGAAGATTAATGGCACTGGGGGGAGCTATGATTTTTCCCACCCCTGAGCTGTCCTCTGCATTTCCAGTCATACTGGTGGATCTATTATGTGAATTTATAGTTGTGCTTTAAGCAGGGCAAAAATATACTTCTTGGCAACCACTCCCTTCTCTGCCACTTTCCCAGGAGCCCGGTCAGTGGGGGTGGGGGTGGGGGTGGCTGTGCCAGCTTGGGGGTTCTCTAAGTTTGGTGGGAAAGATATTGCCTTCGATGAGGAGGTGGAGACACTTTCTCTAGGCTCCCACTGCACCCACCCCATAACACCCCAACAGAAGTCGACCTCTGCTTCCCACCCCAGAGCTTCCATTTCGTGTGGAAGGGGGCTTCCCTTTAGCTGGAGGGACCGGAATTATACCCCCAGTGACCTCACAGGTTTGCTCTAGCCTTCTCCTGTTTCCCTACTGTTCTCACTTGGTTTTTCAGTCTCCGGACATCTACCGGTGGAAACAAGATGAAGTGTCATCGTACCCTGGGCTTCGCCCTCCTAGCACTTGTATTTGCTTATTTAATGTCCATCTCGCCCAAATCTGGATGCTCCCCGAGCCCATTTCACCTCTGTCTCTTATAAACTTAGCATACATATTCAAAAAGCTTCGTGATATTAAACCAGTAAGAAATTCTGTCCAGTTGTCCATGGGGTAGGACCTGAGGTTAAGCTAAAGGACCCCCATTCCCTGACACGTTTACTCTACTGCGGAGGAGCTGTACGGCCACAGGCAAGTCACGTCAACTCCCTAATCCTTGGGCTCCTCGGCTGTCAGATGCGGGAGCTGAACTTTGGTCTGAGAAGGACCTTCTGGTTCTCACATTTAATGTTTCTTGGACTCTGTCTGCCCCAGGAAGAGTCCTGGGTTTTCCACATGTGTTGCCTCACCCATCCCTGAGGACCAGCTGGCTGTACCCATTTTCCATATCACCTCTACGCTTCTGTAACTTGCTTAACTTGCCCCAAGCCCTCTCTCTAATTTACACATTTCTGAAAATACATTTTGTTTTTATTTGTCAAAAAGGGGGAGACAGGAGCAAAGGCAAACCTCCCAGTGTGGGCTGATGGTTGACTTGGGTAAATGTTGGGGTCTGTGTCTGGGACAGAGACTTTATTTTTAAACCTCTTTAACTTGAAGTTTACCATGCTTACTTCTCCAACCTCCCAAAGCACGGGAAACTTTTTTTTTTTTTTTAAGCTATTTTCCAAGTTAATCAAGATAGACTTCAATAAAAATTCTAACAAATTAATCAGGGAATGTCCATTCATGGTAGGAAATTAGAAAACACGGATAAGCAAAAAGAAGACAATTAAAATCCCTCTAATCCTCCTTCCAGAAATAACTACTGTTAACATTTTGGCCTTTGTGCATATCCTTCCAGATGTTTTCTATGCATATGAAATAGGAGGAAGATTATCGGGGCTGGAGCCTTGCCATCACTTCCCCACTCCTCATCAATCCCTACCCCCACGCTCCCATCCTGGGCCAAAATGAAGAATGCGGCCTTGGCCCGCAGTTTCTCCCCTCCCCCGTTTCAAGGACAGCCCCAAGCAGGCCACCCAGATTCTCTAGCTATTGTGATGGAAAATAGGAAGTCGGGGAGAACAGACAGGCAGAAGGGGTGTGGGCTGCAGGATTTTTAATTGGGATTCTGGAGAGAGGTGCAGAAGCACCTATGACAAAGGAATGCGAGAGGAATTTAGAGAATTTTGTGAGTATTACTGGGCATGATATAATCGCCTTCATGTATATGACAAATACGAGTAAAGGAATAGGTGTACTTAAAAATTACTTTTGTTGACACAGACACTCAAACTGAGCCATCTGGGTCACGTTTTATAAACATATGTATGCATATATATACATATATAAGTTTTTTTTATAAAATGAGATTGTATGTAATATTTTGAAGCCCTTTTCATACACAATATTGTGAAATGTCTCTGCCAATAAATATGTGTATTATAGGGAATAATTGTAAATGATTTCATAGCATTCTGCTATATGGAGTTTTCGGGCTATATGTAAGAGCCCGCTATTGTAGGTGGGGTCCTAATATCTTGCTATAGAAACAAAGCTGACATAAGTGTACTTGTGACTGACACTCTGCACATAACCATGGATTCAGCCCTAGATCCCTACAAGTGGAATTATGGGGTCAAAGGATATGCACATATGGAAGATCTTGGACTCTTCACTCAGCAGCAAAAGCCACTGGTATTTAGAAGAAATAAAGGCCATTTCTTCTCCACACCTGAACACACGATCCCTCCCCCACTCGGGGCGTGAGCTCTGGTACTCACTGGAAAGAGTGAGAATCTGTGACCCTTTCAGTATCGTTTTCAAAAGAGCACACCAGGATGGCTCACTCAGGGGCTAAGTATCCATGTGACTTCAGCTTCTCTGAAATACTACAGGACAAACTTGAAGGGAATGACAGCCCTACTGGGATCTTCTTCTTCTTTTTTTTTTTTAAAGATTTTATTTATTTATTTAACAGAGAGAGATCACAAGTAGATGGAGAGGCAGGCAGAGAGAGAGAGAGAGAGGGAAGCAGGCTCCCTGCTGAGCAGAGAGCCCGACGCGGGACTTGATCCCAGGACCCTGAGATCATGACCTGAGCCGAAGGCAGCGGCTTAACCCACTGAGCCACCCAGGCGCCCCCCCATGTACCTTCTTTCTAGAAAATCTTCCAACACAGAACACGGCTTAGAACACAGGTTAGTCCTACTGCCCGGTGCCGGAGCATATTCTAGCCCTAAGGCGTCACCAAAACTAAAAACTAGTTTTCTGGGGTGCCTGGGTGGCTCAGTTAGTTAAGTGTCTGCTTTGGGCTCAGGTCATGATCTCAGGGCCCTGGAAACGAGCCCTGCATTGAATGGCATTGCATTGGGCCCTCTGCGCAGCAGTGAGCCTGCTTTTCCTTCTCCCTATGCCTCCCCACCCCCCTCATGCTCTCTCTCTCAAATAAATAAGTAAAATGTTAAACAAAACAAAACAAAAATGGAACTGCAAAACTAAAAAAACTACTTTTCTATCAGACACCTAATGAATGGACAAGCCATGGACCAGGAGAAAATACTAGGATTTGTAACCAGAATATATATGGAATTCCTGCATGTAAAGAACAGAAAGACAGCTCAGTTTAAAAATTGGGCAATGTAAACAATGAATCATGGAACACAACATCAAAAACTAATGATGTACTATACAGTGACTAACATAATAAAATAAAAAATAAAAGTAAAAAAATGGGCAAATGGCTGGAATTGACATTATCAATACAAGAAGATACATAACGTGTCTCATAAACACACGAAGGAGTGCTCAGCAGTGGCGGGTAATTAAGGAAATTATGTCATTTCACATTTTAGCCTGAGATGGCTAAAATTAAGAAGGTTAATAACAGCAAGTGTTGGTGAGGTTGAGGAGTGAAATCAGAACTCTCGTGCTGTTGGTGGGAGGCTCAAATAGCACACATACCTCCTAGACCTGTTTGTTGTTCCTTAGAAAGTTGAACATATACCTTATGACCCAGAGATTCCAGTCCTACAGATTTACCCAAGATAAATGAAAACATAGTGTCCTGGTCCATTCCAGTTGCCAGAACAAAATGCCACAGACTGGGTAGCTTATAAACAACAGAAATGTCCTCCTCACAGTTCTGGAGCCTGGAAGTGTGAGGATACCGGCATGGCTGGGTAAGGGTCCTCTTCCGGGTTGCAGACCTCAGATGGAGGACGGGGTCGGGGAGCTCTCTGGGCTCTCTCACCTAAGGGTACTAATCCCATTCACGAGGGCTCCACACTCATGACCTTATTACTTCCCAAGGGCCCCACCTCCTAATACCAACACATCAGAGGTTAGAATTTGAGCATACAAATTTTGCGGGATGTAAGTCTTTAAAAAAAAAAAAAAAGGTGGGGGGGGTTCCTGGGTGGCTCAGTTGGTTAAGTGTCTGCCTTCAGCTCAGGTCATGATCCCAGAGTCCTGGGATAGAGCCCAGAGTGGGGCTCCCTGTTTGGCGGGGAGCCTGCTTCTCCCTCTGCCCCTCCCCACCCAGTGCTCTCTTTTGCTCTCTTCTTTCTCTCAAAAAAATAAGTAAAAATCTTTAAAAAAAAAAATTGGGGTGACCGTAGCACATATGTTCATAAACGATGAAAATATTTACGGTAGTGTTTTCTGGTAGCTTCAAACTAGAAACAACCCAAATGTCCAATAACAGGATGGTAGACAAAGAGTGATCTATTTATGCAACAGAATACAATGGAACAGTACTCAGAAATAAAAAAATAAATAAATGTCAGATGCATGGAACAACATAGATGAATTCTTTTTTTTTTTTTTTAAAAAGATTTATTTGACAGAGAAAAAGAGAGAGGGCAGAGGGGGACGGGCAGAGTGAGTCTTAAGGAGACTCCACACCCAGCATGGAGCCTGACCTGGGGCTCAATGTTACGAACCTGAGATCATGACCTGAGCTGAAACCAAGAAGAGGACACTTAACGGACTGCTACCCAGGCATCCCAGCATAGGTGAATACGGAGCAAAAGAAGTCAGGCAGAGAAGAGTACGTACTAAATAAGTAAGTAAAAATGCCATTTACATGATGTCCAAGAATAGGTAAAATTATGAAGGTAGATATCAGAAAAGTGGTTGCCAGTGGGGCCATAGTGCAGCGGAGTGACCTTCAGAAGGTGATAAAAATGTCCTACATTTCGGTTGGACTGGTGGTTAAGAGAGCAATACAATGTTCATCTAGTTGTACACTAAACACCTATACATCTTATAATTTTTAATTTTACCTTAATGAAACAAAACAAAATGGCCTGGGCAACATAGCTAGTTCTATGGGGATGGTCAGGGAAGGCTTCTCTGAAGAGGTGACATTTTGAAGAGCTGAAGGAGAAGGGGTTAGCCATGGGAAGGTCACAGGAGAGCTTCGGGAAAAGTCCTGAGACAGTAAAGAGCTGATAGTATTTGAGAAAGAGAAAGATGGGCTGTTATGGGCTGAACTGTGAACCCCTCGACGTTTAGCCTCTAGAACTGTGAGAAAATAAATTTCTGTTGTTTTAAGTCACCCGGTCTGTTGCACTTTGTAAGGGCAGCCTGAGCTGACTGACACCTGACCCGTGTGGCCGGAGCCCCAGCTAGCAGGAGGCGAGGCAGGGCGGGAAAGGCAGGCAGGAGCCTGATCACGTAGAGTCTTGAAGGCCTTGGGGAGAAGAATGGAGTGTTTTCAAAGGGCAATGGGAAACTCTTGAAGAATTTCAAGCATGGGAGAAATGTGACTGGAATTTACAGAAGGCGAGCTGAAAGGCTCTTGCTGTAATGAAGGTAAGGAGAGAGAACAGGAATTTGAGGTAGGGTGGTCATGGACAAAGAAGGTATAGATGAGCTCCAGAGATGTCTTGGAAGAGAGCTGACCAGACTTGGTGAGAGATGAGATATGGGGATGAAACAAAGGAAGGAGTCGAAGTTGAGACCTTTACCAAGAAGTAGCATCTTGCTACTTGGATCTCCTTGATGTTCTCTGAGCTCCCCAGGCATGTGTTGTCCTCTGGGCCCTTCCACTTGCTGTTCTTTCTGCCCAAATGTTCTTTCCCCAAGGCTAGCCAGGCTAGCTTCCTTATTTCTGGTCTCTGCTCAAAAGTCACACCCCGCCCCCTCCAAGAGCCTTCCCTGGAGATAACCTATGAAGAGCGCCTCCTGTTTTTCTCCATGTCTCACCTGGCTTTATGCTCCCTCTCAGCATTTCTGACGTTGTGCTGAACATCTGTGTGCTCAGGTGTTTGTTACTTTTTCTTCCTACTGGAATATAAGCTCCCTGAGGGCAGGGACTTTGTCGTGTGTCCTGCTGCTTCCCAGAATGGCAAACAGCAGGACTTGAACACATCCTAGTTGAATGAATAAATGGAAATGCATCTTAAAAGAGAGCCTAGAGGGACGCCTGGGTGGCTCAGTTGGTTAGGCAGCTGCCTTCGGCTCAGGTCATGATCTCAGCGTCCTGGGATCGAGTCCCACATGGGGCTCCTTGCTTGGCAGGGAGCCTGCTTCTCCCTCTGCCTCTGCCTGCCTCTCTGTCTGCCTGTGCTCGCTCTCTCTCCCTCTCTCTCTGACAAATAAATAATAAATAAAATCTTTAAAAAAAAAAAAAAAAAGAGAGCCTAGAGGATTTCTGCTCAAAAACCTCTACCAGGAAAAGACATTGCCAAGTGTCTAAAATGAATTCGGTGTAGAAGCTGTTTTTAGGCAAAGAGGCTTGAGTGACTCACAGGCTCACAGCGACCCCCTGGCTGAATCCAGACAGGCCCAGAAGGCAACCCACCTCAAAATACCCATCGACCCTAACTGACCAATGGGCTACTTACAACTAGGCACAGTTGCCAAAAACAGGAATATTTCATACGTCCATACCTCGCTATACCTCCCCATCTTCCCCCTTTAAAAATGGCTCCCACCCACTGCCTCTTGGCAGACAGCATCTCTGCTGTCCTGTCCTCCGCTCCCTTGCGTGCTCCCTTGCTATGTGCTCCACATTCTATCTCCTTTGTTCTGCCTCAGCTGAATTCTTTCACAGCCCAAGCCAATGGCTTCTTCCCAATCGTTGCCCCGTATTTGGGGGCCCCCGTCTCCCGAGAGATGCCACATTTAGATACCACATTAGACAGCCTTATCTAGAATGGAGTTGAAGAGAAGGGATGAAGGGTTCTTGATGATGTGGAGAACACAAGCAAAAGAAAATTTTAATCTCCTTACAACTTACAACCCATTGACAAGTCCTTGACACAAGCAGAGTGACCCTTCTCTAGGAACTCAACTGCCTCGATGTTATTACTTAAGCTTAACATTATCCCGATGTCCAAGATCCTGTAAGTCTCCACATATAAACATTCCTTTGGAAATGTCCTTTATCGCTATGCCCCAAGATACATGTTGGCAATCCTCCTCCAAGCATATGGCCCTCTGATAGACATCTGAAGGGTCTCCTGACTAAAGTTCTACTAGACAGTGATATATGACCTTTTCCTAACAACAGCTAGCCCCTCAAGGTCCTGGAAACCTTGCTTCCAAATTCCTTAGAGAATTCCTTACACTATCCCTAACCCCCTTCCAACTAGAAAGTATATCATCGGTCCCACCTCACAATCCTGATGCAGCTCTTTCTGCCCACGGGTCCCGTCTCTGTGCTTTAATAAAACCACCTTTTTGCATGAAAGATGTCTCAAGAATTCCTTCTTGACTGTTCGCTCCGAACCCTAACACTTTCACATCATTGAGGCCATTTATTCCAGAATTTCTTGAGTAAGACAGCTGTCTTACAAGACCATACTTCCCAGGACTTCTCTGTCATGTCTCCAACCGCACTTGGCTTCGCCCAGGCTCTCCACTTACAGTCTCTCCAAGGCCCTGATTTTCAGCTCCGTGCTCACGGCTCCGTTCAGGAGAACAGATTCTGAACAAATTCTGCAACTTTTCCAGTAAGGGCCCAGAGACCAAGTGGAGGGTTCAGCAAGATCCATTTCTGGGCCATCTGGCCATGATGCCTTGATCTGGTTCTGTGTCCATTTTTCTCTCCACCAAACAGGGTCCTTTGGGCAACACTAAATTAGGGCTGCTTCTCTCCATCTGATGCCAGCTCTGGCCTAAACAGCCCCAGTGCAAGTGCTGCCTGTCCCCAAGGAGGCAGAGACATGTTACAAAGCTGCTTTTGGAAACCAAAAGCCTGGGAGTTCTCACTTCCCCTGGTCCCAGGGAGAAGCGCTCTCAGGGCCCAAGTAGGGGCAGCTGCTTTCCCCTGAGCCTACCTCTCAAAAACTTCTCTGATAACAAAGGGAGACTGGCACCCTTCAGAACAGGTAGGAGGGTTCAAATTCATGGTTTGGTGACTCCTTTTCTGCAATCAGCATGAGAATGGAATTTTTAAAAGTCTCAGCAAAATTGCACATTTCCCTGAAACTTCCCATCCCCCAAATCACATTCCCGGTTGGCTCTGTGTGTGTGTGTGTGTGTGTGTGTGTATGCGCGCGCGCGCGCGCCCACGCTCTCAACCAGCCCCTGTCCTTAGGTGCGGTCCAGATCACCTCATTACCATAACAAAACACACCACTACGCTCATCACTTAAATTCCAAGGGTTTTTGGAGCTCTGTGTCCTGAATAGTGGACAAAGACCAAATACACATTTCTTATTATAAATCACAAAATCACAACATGCGACAAAATTCCTAGCAGTCCTGAGATGTCCGAAGTGCAAGGATGAAAAAGAAACAAAAAACAGTGGCCCTATCTCCCTCATGGAATCTGTTAGCATAGTTAAAACTGCTGACGCTCACCGGGTGGTTTCTATGTGCTTTACCATTATTAACTCACTTAATTCTTACAACAACCCTATCAGGCAGGTGCCCTTTGTATCCCCATTTTCTGGATGAGAAAACTAGAGCACGGAGAGGTGGAGTAGGCCAAATTCATGCTTCCAGTAAGTTGCTGAGCTAGAATTCGAGGGCAGCCAAGCTCCAGGATGACAAGCCTGACCATTCCACAGCATTGCTTGTTAACGCTGAGAACGAGGCGTGAGCCCGTCAATTAATTACAAATATCTTTTAAAAAGGATTCAACCTGAAAGTAAGCAAAATGGCTTTTGCTCATGGGAAGTTGTTTCACTGGCAGTGTCTGAAGGGAGCCATCCCTTGCTTTTGCTCATCTTCTTAGCCAAGTAGGTGCTGTGGGCAGCCGAGGAGACAGAAGGTCAGTTTTGAGAGCTGACACCACTCCATAACAAAACAGGCTCTCCCCAGCTCCCACTCAGATCTGCTCTTTTCCTTTCGGGTCTTGGAAAAGCCAGCCAGACTCACAAAATCTCTCTTTCTCCCTCCATCTGGCCCTAAAACACAGCCTCTCCTTGTAGCCAGGCCTTCCTAACCCCACAAGGAAGAGCAGTCTCTAGCTCCTCACCTTACTCAACGCTCCCTCTACAGAGGCCAACCAAAGATGAGAGGCAGAGACTGGAGGAACAAGTTACATGGAGGGTTATGCTGGTGGTGTTCCTTACAAGGCCCAGCCTCCACTCTTCCCAGAGTAGTGGATACTGCACACATCCCAGCACACATCCCCTCCTGGCCCAGCTCCCTCAGTGAGGTCTTACCCAGTGAAACCCATCAGTATAAACCTCCCCCCTCTCCCATTGCTACAGGGATGGATACATGGGTTGGGCACTTGACCTTCAGAGGCTCAGTGAGAGTAAATCCCATACACTTTGTTTCATGGCTGGGAACGAGAAATTCTCTCTTTCATTGGTCCATGTAGTAAGTACGCTCCTGCACCCATTTCCTAGGAGAGCCAACCTGTGGATGAAGACGATGCCTAAGGACAGCGCCTCACAATGTGGAGGGATGGAACTAGAGCCCCAGTCTGACCACGCCTGAATTTACTGTACACAATACCTTCCCTTCATGATTTAAGATCATTTGGTTCGGGATGGGCTTTCTGTTACATCAGCCCAAACGTCCTCACCGATAACCACTGCTGAAACGGAACTTAAAACGTAACATACATTTGCATGCTAGTCAAATCAGATGCGTGTATGCGATTTGATAAGCCAGTCAAATCAAATGCATATATGGCTCAGAGTTCTAAAGCCACCCTCCCCATCTGAGTCTCAGCTCAGGAATCCCGTCTGCTGGCTGACACACTTGTTTGCTCATTTGCTCAACAAATAGAGACACTGAATTTACTATGCGCCAGTTCCAGGATGAATAAAACATGATTCCTGTCCTTGAGGAGTCAAACAGGGAAAATAACATGAGTAAGTCTACAGGGGGGAACCTAGGAGAAAGGGCTTGGATGGGGGTGAGTCCCCCATGCCATGGGAGCACCAAGGACAGGCACCTCAATCAGCCCCCTCAAACAGACCCACAGATACGGGGTCAAGGAAAAGATTCTGGGGGAGAAAATGTTGAGACTCAGTTCTGCAAGCCTTGCCTGGTCACTGGTCTTCAACCCAGAGCGGGCTTGGCCCCGGGGTAATGTCTGGAAACCTGTTGTCACCACTTCACAGGTGCTATGGTAGCTGGTGGGAGAGGCCAGGCACGCTGTTAAGCATCATACAACGCACGGGACGAAGAATTATCCAGATCCCAATCCAACAGTGCTGAGGCTAAGAAAGCTTGGCTGCATGAAGTAGGTGGGAAGGGATGTCTTGAGCAGAGGGGAGAACACAGAGATGGGAGCCAACATGACAGAGCTGGGAAGGGCCTGTGGGGCCAGAGCCAAGGGCAGGTGAGGGAGCGACAAGCATGTGCTAGAAAGGCACGCCTCCTGGGCCCGGAGCAGAGGGTTCGATCTTAACCTGAGGGCTGTGGGGCGTTCCCGAAGGATCTGACACCAGGGTGTGTGTTTTAGAACACCTCCTCTGACAGCTGTAGGGTGGCTTCCCAAGTGGTGAGTACTGGGGACCGGAGCATCAGCAGCTACGGCACTGATAGGCACAGGCCTCCCGTCCAAGTTCACTGCCCCAGCCTGCTGCACTGCTTCCGCCGTGTCTGCACCTGCCTCCTCTACGAGTGTGGAGAAGCACTCGAGTGACTCCATCTTTCTCCCCTCCAGCCTCAGCCAGGTAGTACGATGGTGGCCTCACCTGTGAGGCTTACCTGCTAACGCCAGCAGAGGAGGTAGAAATCAGAGAAATTTGCCCAAAAAAATCAGACAAAGTAAAACTTTGAAAGGCCCTTAGATGACCCCTGGGGTACGGCATACGTGCCTGTGTATACAGCCTTACGGAGTAGTATGTGAAAAGCAATATACCATCTCTATAGAACATACGCAAAAACTCATTTCGGGGGCAACATTTTAATGCTTCTCTTAGTCTTTCACGGCCCATGTTGCTGAATTCACATACGCTAAGTGGCTCCAGCACTCGGTAAATGTTCACTAGAAGAAAGGAAAGGGATGGCAGTTCCCAAGGAATTCTCATTAGCCCGAGGGCCTCTGGCTCCTGCAGGGGCTTGGGGGCACAGGTGGGCTAGGGAGCACACAGGGCCAGGAGGAACTAGCGTGGTGTGCATGGCTCAGGACCAGAACTTTCCCTCCAGCGGCTGGGCACACTGCCAGCGGCCGGGCCTCAGCTGTCAGCTGGGAACTGCCTTTGCTCTCCCTGGGTGTTGGTGGGAATCAGCAATGCCAATTCTCTTAGCAATTGTCCTTGGCTAAAGACAGCTGCCTTGCCCAGGGACAGCCAGTGATGGTCAGCGCTAGAGTACAAAAGCCCAGATGCTTCACCCAGGCTGGGAGCAACTCTGCAGGGTCACACGAGCTTAGCCGAGACCTTGTAATATCTGTACCACAGCCCAACTTTGCACTCTGCCTCCTCTTGCTTCTTTCCCTTCCTCTGTAAGTGTCCCTACCCAGGGCAGCACACAGGGGACCCCGGCTTGCAAGAGTCCAGGAGAAGCAAGATGGGTAGGCGGGCACCACGAGGCGAAGCAGGCAGTGTTCAGAGCATAAGCAGGGAATCCGAGAGCATAAGCAGGGAGATGGCACTCACGTGCTTACAGCAGAGGGGAAGCTGTATGTCTCCTGCCCGGTGGGAAACGGCCCGTGTGGGAGGGAAATCCTGGACCTGTTGGGGAGGCCTGGCTCCCAGTGAGATCACAAGGCCATCCTGAAACCTGGCCTACTCCCTCTCAAACCCGCCAACCAGAATCCACTTCTGACTCCCCACTTGCCAAGCAGCACCCATCTCTGTGGGGGGAACAAGCATCTGGACAGCCACAGCCTGGTGAGATCTGGCCCACAACACGAGGCCCCTAGGCCGCCAAACCCCTCCACCTCTTTGTCTTGGGCTCATCCAGGGAGGCTGACTTCTTAGTATCAGAGAGTCCCCCAGAATTAAAAACCCCTAAACTAACTTGAGATGACCTATCACGCCAGGCTTGTTGATAGCTTAAGCTAGCTGGCAGAGGTAAGAGGAGATTAAGGGCTCAGCGGGGAGCATACGTGTGAGACAGTTCTGGGTGGGATGCTGGGGGGGGGGAGATGGTGGTGAGGACGGGGTCATCGCATGAACCCCCAGTTCAGAGGGCAACAGGCAGGCTGCCTCGGAGGTGAAGGACCAAGTCCTCACACCCGACCCCTTGCCTCCCAAAGAAACCAAGAGCTGGTCGTGCCCTGAACTGGGAACCTCATGCAGCGCGAGGGCAGCCTTGCCCTTTCCTGACCCTAGTCTCCGACCACCATGCCCAAGCGGTCGGATGCTGGGGCAGGGGCAGTGAGTGAGGAGGAGAGGCTGCCGCTGGTAATACAGGACTGACCCCCTGACCCCAGACTTGCCATCAGCCAAACCAGGCAGCCGGGGCTTTCCAGATCACACCGCATTCCTCGGTGCATGGAACCCGTCAAAACAACCGCTCGACTTTTCTGGCCTCCTTCCTTTCTAGTGACCACTGCTCACCTGGAACAGAGGGAGCTGGCTGCCTTCTGAGGTGAGGGAGGCTAGTAAATAAATGCCCTATCACACACCACTCGGCCTCGCAGGCCTTCAGCCGGTGGCTGGGGACCGAGCTCCGAGTGATGCTTTCATCTTCCCCGTAGGCCTCCTTGCCTCCTCGGGCTCTCCTCACTGCTTCCCGAATACTGCTCTGCCTGCTAATTCTCTGCCCATCTCTCCTGTACCTGTGACGGGGCTGGGGGGCTGGCCCTTGGCAACCTTCTTGCAGCGTGCGTTCCTGCAGTGTGGAGGCTGACCAGCCAACCCTCCCTCATGGCCCTCTCTGAGGCGGGGACTGTGCTTGACCGAAGCTGGGCTTCTGTCACAGAAGGCCCTGGTGTACAGGCCCGACAGAGGAAATGAGGCAGGGCCCACCTTTCTGCCCCCTGGTAGTTCCCAGGCAGCTCCCCCGCTCCCCCCATCTCGGTCACAGCCAGCCCAGTGGTTTTGTTCTCAGTCACTCCCTGTGCATTCTGCCAGGCCTCTGATGATTTGCGGAGTGTCTAACTCTTCACAGTCGTGTTTGGTCTGTTCAAATGGCTTGGGGTTTTCTGTTTTCTGCAGCAGAACCTTGCCTGACATAGTATCCCTTTTTGTAGGTTTATGTCTACTTCTCAATTGCGAAACCATCTGGTTTTCCACTAACATTTCCAAACGTTTCCCTGAAGAACACTTCTGGAATGACAGTGATTGTGGTCACCACCGTCGAAGCCTCAGCATCGCCCCTTCTGAGAGGTGTGAGCTTTGACAAGATGCTAGAGAGAAACCTAAGGGAAGGGGCCTGTAGAGCTCTCTACTTCAGAGAGGGGAACATTCTTTTCCAAAGGTGCAACTCAGACGTTCCTTTTCAGAGTCTCCCTCACAGCCAAGGCACTTAACTGACCCCATTCCCATCCCATTTGAAAACTCCAAACACGAATCGAGGTTGAGGACGTACGTTTTTATTTCGGGGGAATGATTTGGTTATTCCTTGTCCTTTGAAAGCAAAGATTGATTCCTCAACGACATAAAGGGATTACTAATTTGTCTGATAGAGGGAACATCACTTGGGTCTTTATTCTGCCTGAGAATTCACACGTGGAGCATTTTCTTTTCCCTCCTCATCACCTCATTATTTTCTGTATGACTTTTATTCAGGAAAAAAAAACATTAAAAAAAAATACTTTGAAATAGAGGTATTTTTGCTCTTAGATATTAGTCTGACATTCTCTTTTCTAACTGTTTCATGCCCTGGGAGGAATTCATTTCAGTGCCAAAAAGATCTGGTCTGGCCATCTTTCTAAAATCATGCCTTTGTCAAAAGGGGGTGCTGCCTTCTGGAAAATTATCAGCCAGTAGAGCCAAAGGAATTGGCAGGAGTGTACTGCATCCCTCAGCTGTTAGGGGGACCAAGAGGTTAAGAACTGTTGCTGGGAAACACAGTGGCTCCCACACCCCTTAGAGCTAAGGGTCTATTTTGGGTAGGTCCCAGTACATACTCGCTCTATGGAAACATTTTCAAAAAATCGAAGCTTCCCTCAGTGCTAGGGCTAAGATTTGCATGTGCTTTGTGTGTTCATTTGCTTCTTTATTTATTTACTCACTTATTTTTACATGCAGCCTTTCCTGTAGGGATTCTCACACGGTCAGCTTTGGAGAAATTAAATCAGTATCCCAGTGCTTCTGTTTCTCCCACATCAAGGAGAAGGTCCCCCCTGATGATCCCTAACCTGGCAGAAATGACTGGAAATCTGGGCCTGGCTTCAAGATCCCCAAACCCAGTAGGAAGAATGACATGCTTCCAAATGACTGATCCGTTCACTGCTAGGCTAATGGATTCTTTTGTCAGAGGTGCCCTAGCATTTTTGGAAAATCAGGAGCTCAGAAAATGAATGCATTGTTTAAAGCCATGACTCTCCTCTTTTCCTCCTTTATCTGCGGGTCCATATTTTGCTTTTTTGAGTTATCCATGCAAAATTCTTTGAGACCTGCCATCCAGCCTCTTGGTGAGATCGGAAGTATAGGATATAGAATCATGTGAAAGCAGATATATAGTGTGATGGGTTTATATGGAAGCCCTATTGCATGGTAGTTAAGAGGAGAGGCTCTGGAGTTGTGTAGATAAATTAGGTAATTGCTCTGTGCCTTGATTTCCTCATCTGTATAATGGGCATAAGGGAGTACATACCTGGCTGGTGACTACAAATTCCATTAGATAATTCACATAAAAAGACTAGAACAGAGGCTGGTCTACTGTGTGCAGTCAGTAAATGATGGCTACTTTTCATGTGATCAGCACAAAAGGCATGGGGAAAAGAAACAGGAAGCCACTGCATTCTTATAAATAACAGTCTAAATTCTTAAAACAGGTTCCTAGACAATCATTTTGTCTTAAGGAAACTTATCTTTGCTTATGTTTTTGAGACCACATGGGAATTCTCAAGACACACATTCTAATTTTCTGAAATCAGAAAAATCTGTTAGAATAGAGTAGGCTTCCCTTAAAGCAATCTGTAATTGGAATATTTATACATGTTTGTGGGGGGTGAGCAACCTCCTTTTAAAAATCATCCCTCTCCTTCTGTTGCCATAAGTAACGTACTCACAGGGCATTCTAAAATTATTAAGTCACTACTGCAAGTCATGGCATTGTCTACGGTTAAAAGAAAAAAAAAAAAAAGCAACACACTGTTCTCTTTTCAAAACTAATAGAGAAACTCTCCTATTTCCTCAATGTGTAAAAATGTCTGTGCCTAGAATCTCATAAGAGACCCATTAATTCCAATCTTGAAATACATTAAGAATCTTATCATATACCTCAGCTACTTCTGAGAAAAAGAAGCCCCCCAGACCATGGGCACGTGGGAAGAATATTCACTGCTTGTACGGAGAGATTAAGTGGAAAATTCAAATTTTTAACGACAGGCTGATTATCAAATTGCTGACCGGCTTTAGTATAAAAGATTTTTATGAGGAGAACAATTAGTGTTGAGTAATCTCACCTGGAGTTTAAAAAAAAAAGATTTGCCTGAAGCATCTAGAATTTTATAAAACTAAACTATCAACTTGTTTTATATGAAAAAGGAAAACAGAAATAAAAGATAAGGTTATCATGACCAACACAAACATCAACGGTAACGTATCTAGAAATTCAAATTAGGTAGAATATCTCTGTTTTTAACAGAACAATTAAAATTCCCTCTTCAATCTTTTGTGGCAAACAATGACCAATCCTGAGTGGAGAAAAAAAAAAAAAAACACCTTCTTGCCTTCAAATTAGCACAGTACATTTAAGAAATCGAGTGTCATTTTCAAAGTACAACCTCACAGATTATGGCCAAATTTTATCCAGACATTTTTGAATCCTAATTCTTGATACAAAAGCTTTTGTTTGTAACTACAGGAATGTTTCAGGAGAATGGGAAAGAAACCTTTTCCATAAAACCCAAGAGTAGACCTAAGGCCATCTGAAATTCCAGGGTGGGGTGAAGTGTTATCCAATATCCTCTCAGGGTAGCATTTCCGTGAGCTCGCAGACGCAACTACGTCAACAGACCAGGAGCCATCGCATTTGAGATACCCACTGCCTTGGAGCTCCTCTTCTGGGGAAATGCACTGGGATTAGAACAATTTCTGCTATTTGGAGACATGACTGCACATAAGCATGGTTTGCATCCTATGAAATCACCAAATCTCTCTGTTGGACATCTGATTGTTTCCATGGCATATTGGGGAGTTATGAAATCAGGAACAAATCCAACTTCTCCACACTGCCATGGATTAAAAGAAGCCTGTGTTCAAATGAATTCTAACCTACAGCCGTGGTTCCTACTGAGCTTTAAGGAGAGAGGGGGAAAAAAATTAAGGACATTTGGAATCACTGTTGACTTAAGATCAATACTGTACTATTCCTAAAAGAGTTGGATTTAGGAATTAAAATCCTTTTAGCAATAATTTGTTACTCTGACCCATTCCAAGTCATATTACTCTGCAAAATAGGTAACAAGGAATAATAAAATAGCAAACATTTTGGTGCACTTCTAAATTCCACAGATATACAGTACAGTGAAACATTGTGGGATGCTCTCTGTCCTTTGTTTTCAGGGGAAAGCAAAGCCTACGTTCACCTTAGCCCAGCAGCAACTTACATCGTATCCGCTGTTCCGGATCCCGCGCCGGGGTCGCTCCCGAGTCACCAGAAGGTCCATCTCTGTCTCCCCCGGACTCGGGCTGTTCAGAGACTGCCGGCTTCGGTAGACAGAGTTCTTCATCGGTTGCCTGAAGAAAATCCAACAACTGTTATGATGCAGCAAATGCCTTGACAGATGGAATTCTCCACGGATCCAAACTACAGGCAACCAATGAAGGCTTTGGATTTGCCTTACAGATCTCAGGATTTATTCCATTTGTTCTCTGGCCATAAGAGGCCAGAGGAATAGTGGAATCAAAGTTTGTTTTTGTTTTTTGTTTTTTTGTTTTCCCAGAGGCTGTAACCATTTGGCTTAATTGTAAATAATCTGCTTATGGGAACCAGGTAACTAACCTATTGCAGCCCTACAACTACATCTGAAATTCTGTCTCCCAGCAAGCCCAGGGGCTCTCTCTTGACCTCTAAACTTGCTTTTGTTGACTGTTGACTCAGCAGCCCACTGTTCCTTTTAATCTTTCTGATTTCATAGACAGGGTTCTATGATGTGTTAATAAACCTTGCAGCTAATGGGCCTCTTAATACTGTGAGTGTTGATATTTTCTTTTCTAACTTCCACACAGGGGATTTCTTTCTGGGCTAAGGAGCCATGAACCAAGAGGCAGTTTGGAGCTGAGCTCATCCATCCATCCATCTATCCATCCAGTATTCACCAAGTGCCTACTATGTGCCAGGCACTGTGGAAGACGATGGGGATTCACAGTGAACAAGACAGACATGGCCCTGCTCTCTTGGAGCTTCCATTCTAATGGGGGAGACAGATAATTCACATGATTATTTCAGAGGATGATGAGTGCTATTAGGAAAAATAAGATGTGATGGAAGATGGCTAATGTGGGGGAAAGCTTCAGACAGGATGGTTAGGGAAGGCCTCTCTAGAGAAGGGACAGTTCAGCCGAGACCCAAAGAGAGCCAGCCACATGCCAACCCTTCACAGAACATTCCAAGCCCAGGGAGTGGTACGTTGAGAGGCCCCACTCAGCTCCCTTAGGAAAGACATACATTTGTCACTGTTTACATTTGCTGTTAGAGGAATCTTTTAGAGGATGAAGAAAGGAACAGGAACACGGTGAGGGTTGTGGCTGCACTTCTGTCCTTCCACACAAGGCAACTCTTACAAGTCGGGAGTGAGGCCCAGTGGGGATGGGTGTTTCTACATGGTACCGCAGGGTGCCAAAGGTGGCTGCTCCCCTTCCACCTGCCAGTAGGTTTCTCTCTGTGAATACTGGCATTTCGGAACATCTGTCTTCAGAGAATCCCCCCTGCCCCAGCACCTGTTTCTTGTCTCCATCCTAAGATTCTATCCATTCATGGGTTGAAGGTGGGGAGGTTATATTATTTATTCCCAGTGACTATGTGACAGGAAGCCAGAAACCTGGCAGGTAGACATACACACACCTTTTCAAGATCACACACCCAGTTAGTCATAGCAGACAGTCACACACTGTTAGCTTAGAACAGACATTAGAACGCCTAAGGCAATACACTACCGTTGCAATTAGCCTGAGGAATAAAATAGAGGCTATTAGACCTATCCCCTCACCACGAGGAGCTTACCCCTGTTTAGAGGGCCTCTGTAATCTCTGCTTGCCTGATACCCATGATGACCTTCTTTCAGCGGGAGCACTCTGATGTTCTTTGGAGGCTATCCTTCCTGCAGGAGTTGGCCCGGAGCATCAAGCGTCACATCCCCAAGGCCACAATGATTGGTCAGAGGATGCGTACATGAGTTGGTCCCAAGGAGACTGAGTTTCAGCGCTTTCGCTAGAGCAACCAGGAAAGAGGCATTCTCTTGGCCTTGAAGTTTCTGAGAAGATAGGATATAGGTGGGGAGTTGCTGGCAGCCAGTTTGCCACTAGGAGGTAAGAGTCTGAAGAGGGACCAGCAAAGAGTGATGAGAGAACAAGCTAAATAAGGGGGACATTGTATGAACCCTTGGATCTAGTCATGCCTGAAGCCTTGACCTTTCATGTTCAATGACAAATTCTCTTTTTATTTAACCAGTTTGTTCCGATTGCCATCATTTGCAACCCAAAGAATCCCGACTAATATAGGAGCTTAAAACCAGTATTATAAACTGTGCCCTATGGTTATCTGTAATTAGAAGCTTCCTTTAGGAATGGAGCACAACCTTGTGAAACAGAGTGATTCACCCTTAAAGGAAGACCCCAAAGAATTCTCATCCTTGACCTAATTACAGATCGCTTTTTGAAAAAGCAGGCTTCACAACTGTCCTGAGATTGCCAATTAACCCATTTAGAAAAGATTTACTAATAAGGGTGGTGGGGGAGTAAACACTAGGATTAGGAATTGACATTTAAGTAGGCTATTTTGGAACTATTAGAAATACAATAGCAAGATTGTGTGAGCCCTTTCAAGAACCATGAACGTGGGTGAGAACTTAGACATTGGGGTGCATACCAGTGTGCTTTTACATCAAAGACAATGTTCCATTATGGTACTCATTTTAAAGGCTGCTATTTAACATGGATCTCAATGGACCAGACCACCCACATGCGCCTGGTGCATAAGCAACTGCTTAGAAATAAATTGGGCTCTTGGATAGAGGAATTACTTATTTTAATCAAATAGAGTTCCATTAGGTATATTCATTTCTTGTGGGCATTTTGTGGGCATATACTTCAAAAGTTAATAAATTTTGAAACTTGCAAACTTGAAAAGTTTTTTTGAAACTTCTGAAAATATTGCTGGGTGGATAGCAATACATTTTATTTGTACTTTTAGGGGCTTTTAAATCCCAGGATAGTTTAAGAAAGTCATTCTCAAACTGTGTTCTATGGGAACTTAGGGTTCCATAAAGATGAAATGTAGTCCCTGAGAAGGAGCAGTTCTGGTTTCATTAAAACAACTCCGTCTTTATTAGTTATTGCCTTTGTTTGGGTTCCCTGGAAGCAGGCTCTGTGATGTTTTGAGTACAACTGGTTTACTGGGAAAAGGCTTCTAGGAAGCACAAGTTGGGAAGTGGAAAAATGAGAGAGAGAGAAGGGAAGGAGGCCAACAGAGGGTATGAGAGTATTTTAGGCAACCGGGACCTCAAACTTATTGGGGAAGTATGGAGAACAGTTGCATTAAAATGGAGGCTTTACTTTATGTAGGTATGGCCAAGACCAACAGATCAGAAGGCAGCTGCCATGGAAAGGACAGCTTGTTGTACTCAAAATTCCAAGAGGAAGGGACCCGCCCTGGGGTTCCACATGGGAGAAGCACCAGGGTCCATCACAAGGCAGAGGCGGTGAGGGGAAAAGGGGGGCAAGAGGCTTTCTAGTGGTTTCTTGGGAAAGGAACAGGCAAGGCAGGGTAAACAGGCTTTGGCTTGGATGTCTGGGATCATTTCAGCAGTCTCTGGGGCCGAGGGGCCGTTCCCAGTTGTGAGGTAACCAGCCTGCAGGTGATCAGGGCACAGGGACTGGAGCCCAGAGTGGGAGAGCCCTATGTGAAGGAGAAGGTTGGGGGATGGGCCCCAGCTTGTTTGGTTCACGTAAAAAAGGTGCACTTGGCCGGCAAGCCCGGTACTACCTCAGAATTTGCCAGATGGCCCTGGGAGGGGCGGTTTCTCCAGAGTCGGCCAGCCCCAGATGTCCAACATCCAACAGAAGCTAGAAAATGTGGTTATTACGACAGTGTAGCTTAGAGTTCTCTTACCAGGGTGCTTCCCCAACAGCTCGTATCTGTCCCTGTCCCAAGCCCTTCCGGGACACTTCCGGGGCACTTCCGGGGCATTTCTGGTGGGCGCCGCCGAGAAAAGTCCCCTGGATGGCAGTTAGAGATGCCTGCGGGCCGGAGGGCACTGGGGATGTGGGCTGCCCAGGGGCAGTGGGGGTCAAGGGAATCTGTGGGGAGGCGGCTCTGCCAGCATCTTCCTCAGTTATGTGATGACGGTCTTCATGCTTCCGGGTAAGAGTTTATAACATAAAAATGCGTGTTCTTCTGACTTTAAAGAAAAATCTGTGAAGACCCTTCTAAAAGATGTTGGGATGAGTCAACATTCGGAACCTAAACGTCTTTGATTTGATCTAATTTAGGTCTCGGGGTAAAGTCCTGGTTACTGTCGCTGCCCCTGGACAGGAGGACGCGTCCCTCTCGTGTCCCTTGCCATGGAGAGGTCACTGAGAGCAGAATCTCCGCAGAGCGGAACTGGCAGCGACAGTTACGAGGTAACTCCGGTGTGTGAGAACAGGCCCCACACACGGGTGGCAGAGTGTGACAGCAATGACACCTCAGAGCTTACCAAGTCGTCATCATTCTCTTTTTCTCTGTGAATCCTTCCCTTCCCGATCCCATCCCTTGCTGATCTCATCTCCATTCCTACCCTACCTCCCACCCAACTTGTAGTCTTCCGTAGTTTTCCCTTCACTGGCGGAACAAATTTTAACATTATTTTTAGAGTCATTCAATCATTTCTTCCACAGACATTCATGGAGAAGGGTCTACACACTCAGGACATCAGCAGGCTAGGGAAGGGCCTTGAGGATCCAGCCTGAACTTTTGCTGGGCAATGAGATGGATCTCGGGGGAAGAGGGGGAAGTTGTGTCCATTCTCCTTATAAAAAGCTCCAACCAAAATTTCTTATGTATTTCCCAAATAACCTCCAAGCTAAGTTCCTCTTATTTGCACATGATCTTTGATTCATTTTCCAAGTGGCAGCAGGAAACCCAGGAAAAACAACCCCTGCCCCAGTCTATAAAAGACCGCTGAGCTAAAAAAATCCCCAAGTGTGACCTATAAGCTAAAGAAGCTGCCAGCCTTCCTATAAAACCCATAGCCGCCTTCTCTTTGTTCTACACTTACCAACACGGGGACACGTGCATTGTGAGCCCTGTCAAAGTGGGATATTCATACTAGCTTATCACACCCATCGAGTCTAATCAGAAGCATGATGAAATGAAGCCAGGGTTTCAAATTCCCTCTTTATTAAAAATAAATTATGTCAATTCAATTACTAAAATTCAGCCCTACCGCCCAACTTTATTTTGTGACTTCCATCCAAGCCTGTCACATAGTCACTTTTGCTTTGAACAAATGGCCGCTCAGGCCAGGAGCTGTCCTGTCTCGCCACATCTGCGACGGGTGACTCTGCCAGTAGGATGTACAGGGGGGATCGGAGAGCTGGCATGCCCAGAGCCAGGGGGCTGTTGCCAAGGAGAATGTATATTCAGAAGGTATGGTCTCGACCCATAAAAATGCTTCCAAAGAGGGCTTTAGGGTGGGATGGAAAAGAAGAGAGATGGTCATGTTCAGCTTTGCTAGCCTCTTCTCCTTTACCCAGTAGGTGAGGTCAAGCTGCTTAGTTAGCAGCAAAGCTTGGGATAATGCAGAGGTGCCTGGAAGCTCAGTCGTTTAGGTACCTGACTCTGGATTTCAGCTCAGGTCATGATCTCAGGGTTGTGGGGCTGAGCCCTGTGTGAAGCCCCGTGGCAGCCTCCACGCTCAGTGGGAAATCTGCTGGAGATTCTCTCTCCCTGTCTCCCTCTGCCCCTCCCCTTGCTCACTCTCTCTTTCTCTCAAATAAATAAACAAATACATCTTTAAAAAAAAAAAAAAGCTTGGGGATGATGCCAGTTCAAACTGCTGGCCCTGCCCGCTCCCCGCTCCCAAGGCCAGCTCACCCCCTTTACAGACCATCACATCGCAAACACCCATTGCACTTGTGAGTAACAAACTTCTGGGGTAGTTTTCTTTTTTCTCCCATCAGACTGGAAGTCTCACAAGAGCATTCACTGGGCTGTTCTGTCTACCACAGAATGCTGAATGAGTGGAATGAATGAATGAATGAATGAATAGGACCACAAGAGCAGTCAGCAACCTGTTCGGTGTCTCATGCATAGTTGAGGATGATCAATGTCAAATAAATGAACAAATCTATGAATTACGGAGAGGAACCCAGCACAGAGCGTTGAGTCACTCTGCGACAAGTACCAACTGAAGCTGAATGAAAAGGTGAGGCATGAAATTGGCATTCCTTATGCAAGAGCCACTAGTTAATTGAAAAATACAATGTCCCTTGATCTGGAAGTTGCATAACCAGGCAGGTGGTAATTGTATCTTCACCCAGCTCTGAAATGGCTACTGGTTTGAAATATTATTGAGCTAAAGAACAATTATGGTTGTTTACCCAAGTATTTCTTTTTTTAATGGCTTCAATTTTATTCTTTTCTAAACCCATTATGGAGCACCAGCTCGCACGGACCAGCATGGTCCAGATCACCAGCCAGCAAAGATCACAGTCATAAGGTAACAGATTGAGGGACCAAGACCTTGTTACCCAGGGTACCCTCTGCCCTCAACCCACTAATGGGACAGGGACCATCAGGGAATCCCTTAGACACTGTACCTGTTCTTAGACTCAGCAAATGGGGCACAGAGTTCTGGGTCTGGATCCAAAACGTGCTCAATTTCCTTTTGGGTTTTCTCGTACATCTTTTTCCTTTCTGTCTGAGCCTTGCTCGTCTCCACTGGGGGGAAGTCATAATAACCCTTCCTCTTGGCTTTGAGGCGCAGCTTGTTCCGATAGTGCTCGATGTCTGACTTCTGCTTCAGGGCTTTGTTCACCTGGGGAGAGAAAGAGTCTCAGGCCACATCCAACCAGGCATGACCAACACATGGGAGGTTGTCATCAGGTCACAATTCCTGCAAAAGCTGTCCTAGGCTTCACTTCTGGTCTTTCAAGCCAGCCATACCCACCTGTGTCCCATTTCAAGGCCAACGCACAATAGTGGGCCACAAACAATATAGAGCCTGACACTCACATATGCTACTTGGACCTTCCATCAGGAGCTCCTTCTCCCTACTCTAACCAAGTCTGCTCAGGCCTTTGTAGTGTTGGGCTAATCTCACCTACACCCTTCAGGTTCCCCTGTCTGGAAGCTTCTGACTTGGAAGCCCAGCTGGATCCTGATACCCCACTTCCAGCCCTGCGGAACCCAATGGCCTCCCCTGGCCATTTAGCTCATGCCCAGTTGGACAAGATAGCCAGTTCCCAAAAAGGCTAAGTTGGGACGAATGGAGGGAGAAGGCAGAGTAGACGTCCTGTTTCCAAGTTCTCTCTACCAACCTGCATTTAAGAGCTTATTTTTGTCAATCTGTATATTTCTTGAGAGGTAATTCTGAAGCCTTGTATGGCCCCTCATGTCAGTTAGTTCCTACTGGATAGGACAAAGCCAGTCTGGTCATATAGGAAGGAACATGGCCAACACACCCACACACCTTCTGACCTGTCAAAGATACAAGCAGATGGCTATGCTAAGTAAATAAATAACCAACACTGAGGACATTATACCCACGGGCAGAGCTGACTGGTGAAATCAGCCTGACATCTACTGGATGGTATGGAGGCTCATTCCTGCTGTTTGTAATCAGACTGGATTCTATCAACATAACCATGTATAGTGTCGTTATTATATTCTCTTTAAAAGAATCTTTAAAAGAGTTTTCTGTAATTCTTAAACAGAAAATTCATCTAGTGATAAGAGAGAGATCTACAGGATGAGGCCCAAGGTTCACTAACACAGGCTCTACTTTAGATGTTTTATATTTATGGCATATTTTTTCTGACCTTTGCCAAGGTCTCCCCACCCTGGGCCTTAACGGTATTTTTCGACTGGTAGCATTTCACAGTCTTCATTGTTCCCTCATTCTGCTTGCCACCAAGAGAACTAGGCAAAGAGAAGGAGCGAGGATGACATCTTCTGAGCCAGGAATCCCATTTCTGGAATCTCTCCTTAAGCAACATTCCAAGAGGGCTTCAAAGTCAGAGATGAAAGTTAACATCACTAGTAATCAGACATATCAGTATCAAGGGCTTGATGCCCACAAAAGGGCCCATCAACCCCGTGGTTATGCCAAAAATGCATGACTACAATCCAATCACAAGAAAACATCAGACAAACCCAGACTGAGAGACATGGTCTATGAGAACTGGCCGGGACTCTTCAAAAGAGTAATGATCATGAAAGACAAAGAATGGTCACAAAGAAGGACTGAGGAACTGTTCCAGACTGGAGGAGACATGACTAAATGCCATGTGGGATCCCAGACCAGATCCTGGGACAGAAAAGGGACATTATTGGGAAAACCAATGAAATTCAAGTGAGGTCTGTAGATTAGTCAATCACAGAGTACAAATGTTAATTTCCTGGGTTTAAAAATTATTCTATGGTTATGTAATATGTTCACACTCAGGGGGTGCCTGGGCGGCTCAGTCACTTAAGTGGCTGCCTTCGGCTCAGGTCATGATCCTGGGGTCCAGGGACTGAGTCCTGTGTCAGGCTTCCCCGGTTCTGTGGGAAGCCTGCTTCTCCCTCTTCCTTTGCCTGTTACTCCCCCTGCTTGTGCTCACTCATGCTCTTTCTCTGTCAAATAATTAAATAAAATCTTAAAAAAAAAAAAAAAGATGTTTACACTCGGGGTAGCTAGGTAAAGAGCCAACGGGGCTCTCTGTACTGTTACCACAACTCTTAAGTAATTCTGAAATTATCTCAGAATAAGAAGGTTTTAAAAGTCAAGCATGACATTACTCAGATATAATAACCAGAACTAAAACTAAACCACAAATTACCAGGAAGATTTGAACAATGGGCGACCAGTTTTCCAGTCAATGGTATACCTACTCAACGAGGTCATGAACAATGATCATCCCAAAGATAAGAGCAACAACTGCAAATGTTTAGATATGGGGCGCCTGGGTGGCTCAGTCGGTTAAAAACATCTGCCTTCAGCTCAGGTCATGATCCTGGGGTCCTGGGATTGAGCCCCACGTCGGGCTTCCTGCTCAGTGGGGAGTTGGCTTCTCCCTCTCTTCTGTCACTCTCTCACTCAAATAAATAAATAAAGTCTTAAAAAAATATATGATATAAACTTATCTGTATGAGATTCTAAAATAGACATGAGTTTGTTCAAAAGTCTGGGGAGGTGGTACAGAAAATGAAAACAGGATATGTAAGGGTAGTGAGATTATAGTGGTTTTTCTTTTTTCTTCTGAACATTTTATGTGGTTATTATGTTTTCTTTAAAATAATTTTTAAATGAATTACCTATAATTCATAAAAGGAACGTTGATGGCTTTGGGGTTGTGGTTTCTTCAGTGAAACAAGCCAACCATAAGAGAAGAAGAAAATCCTAAGACAATCTGTCTTAAATGCTACAAAGCAGTAAATTACAGAGAATACTTCAGGGCTCGTTTCCAATCCAAATGCCAGCAAGGTCCATTCCTCTAACTGCCAAAATGTAACAGGTATCCATTTCTGGAGAGGTAAAATACTCATCTGTTTTTCCTTCTGGGATAGGGTGATGGGCCTGGCAGAAAAAAGGAGTTGTACGTTGAATTTCACTGAGATCTAGAACGTGTCCCCACGACAGTCACATCAGGAAACTGGGGTGAAAAAATCCCGGCAAGGCACCCATTATCTAGGTCCACACTGGGCAGACGTCCTAATGAAGAGCAGTTACTAGGTTGTTAGTGATCCCCTCAGAGGCCACCAGTCATTGGGCTTGTGTATCAGGTGGGAGAACTGCCTAAGGAAAGATTCAGTGGGCATGACTGGCTTTGAGAAGACATGAAGGTTCCCAAATTATAGAACCAAGAGACATAAGACAATAAATGATCAATGAATCCATGCTCATTGACTGACTAATAATAATAATAATAATGTACTGATTGTACATTACAATCTGCTATGCCCTGTTCTAAGTGTTTTGCCTATAGTAACTCATGTGATCTTCCCAATAGCCCCATTTTACACAGGGAAATACCGAGGCATCAAGAAATGAACTAACCTGCCTAAGGCCACATAAATACTAAGTAGAAGACCTTGGCTTCAGATCCTTGCAGGATAGCTTGAGCGTCCGTACTCTTCTAAGCACAATGCTAATTTTCACTGACATGCTGCAGTAAGTCAAAGAGAGGGAAAGAGCACCGGACAGGGAGCCAGGGGGCCTGAACACCACATCGGGGCTTTCACGATATCCACAGTGTGCTTCTGAGCAAGCCGCTTGACCCTCTCGCCTCGGTTTCTTTGTCTAAACTATGAGGAAGTTGGCATAGAAGTTCTCTGTAGATCCATAACCAGTGAAGTACTTTTTAAAAAATTGATGACCCTTGGGTCTCGCCAGCCTCATCATACTCCCCCACTGCCCTGTGCCCTCCATGGGGCCAGGCCCCTGCCCCCACTGCTGGCCTGCTCCCCCTGCATGGGGACCAGCAGCAACCCATGCCTGGGGCTTCCCAGGTCGGAGTTGTCTTCCCAGCTCCCCAAGAGGAAGAAGAAGGGATATTTGTGGCATAACAAGGCCCCTGCACCTACTTGACTATGACTGCCTTGGTGATCCAGGCTGCTCCCCCCTGTAGGCTGAAGCAGGCCCAGATCATCTGCCAGGTCAGGTCTGGGCCACATCCCCTTTTTCAGGGAGGACTAGAAGGGCTGGGAGGACTCCATCCCCCACAACCTCTCCTCCAACTGATGCTTCTGCAAGGTGCCGAAAGATCCTGCAAAGCCCGAGGCCAAGGGTAGCATCTGGGTGGTCACGGTGAGCCTGATCCCAGCCCAGGCGCTGTGCTGGTGCTGGCAGAGCAGGGACATGCGGGGAGATTCTGCCAAGGACCCAGGCCCCTGCGTGAGGCACTGGTGGCCCTTCCAGCTGCCCAGTGCCCAGCCACCTCTCAGCGAGGGCTCCAGCAATAAGTCTTGCTGGGCGACCCCTGGGGCCGTGCCATGGAGCATCCCAGGTCCAGCCAATCTGGGCACAGTGGGCAGGAGGTGGTGCCCAGCCCACCCTTGCCCTCTGAGAGACCTCTGGGGCCCCCGACTCCTCTCTAGGCCCAGGAGAGCAGAGGGGAGACTTTCTAGGGGGGTACCACCCCCTCTCCTTTGAGCCAGAGCCTGGCCCTGCTACTAACTGCAGGGTACCCCAGAGCCCAGGGGACCGTCTGGTGGGAGTCACAGGGCCTTACTTTGGGCAGCTGCCAACTCCTACTTGCCCACCTCCACTCACAGTGTGGTCATGCCTTTGGTTCCCCTACTGCCCCACATTCTGTCCCCAGTGCTCACCCCTTCCATGAGCCCAATCTACTAGGTGTGGGGGCGTAGCCCCTGAAGCGGCCCCCTTGGGTTGTTCCAGGACCTCAAAGCTCTCTTCCAGGGGATGCCACTCCACAGGGGCATTTGTGACGTGTGGGTCAGCAGTTCCAGGCCCCAGCTGCCTCCATCCCAGGCTGGCTACCCTCCTGGCACAACCTTCGAGGCTCGTAGAGCAGGGCTGCTCTCCTCTCCTACCCCTTCCTGCCACTGTTGGCTTGCTGGGAAACCAAGGCCAAGAGGACCAGGAGACGTCTGTGGCCACAGCAGCCTTGAAATCCTGATGTGGTTTACAATGCCCAGGTGTAGAGGGGCCTGGCATGTTCCTCGAGGTGTGATGGGAAAACCACTTTCCAACCTTGGAAATCTCTACCTGTTGTAGGTAACAACTGCGGTCTGCAGACAGATGAAATGAACAATCAACACAACAGCTGGACAAGAGAGGAAACCCGAAGCAGGTGCGTACCCACGTGTCAGGTAGGTGTCCACGTGCGGGTTCCACGTGCATGGTCAGAAAAGCTCAGAAACATTTCCGCCCACTGCCACTCTGCTGCGGGGGATGGAGGAATGGCAGATTCTCTCTACTACCTGACTTCCTCTCTTGCTCTTCTCTAAACTGCCCATAGCTACCATCCATCCGTTTCCTTTGGTCAAATCACGGGTCTCTGGAGTATATTACAAAATTTTTTCAGTCTCTTTGGAAAACTGATTCACATCCTGAAATGCACTGATAGCCTCCTGGAAGCAGGCAAATGGTTGTTTCAAGCTGGCTAAAAGGTGTTAAGGTCATCTCAAAGCCTCTGTAGTAGGCCACATTCCTGCCACATTCCCTTATCAGTTTGAGCCCTTTCGTCTCACTACAGCTGACAACCCATGATGAACAGGTTAAGAGTGTTACCGAAGAAGGCGGAACATTGTATATGTGTGTAAGGGGATGGGGAAGAATTTCTGATGTTTCTCTTCATAACTACAGTTAAAAAAGTAAACTCTATCCTCAACGTGGGGTTTTGAATTCACGATCCCAAGATCAAGTGTCACATGTTCTACTGACGGGGGCACCCAAGTGCCCCATAACCAGTGTTTAAAAAAAAAAAATCACCCAATAAACTCATTTTGGGTGACTTGCCTCCTGATTGGTCCCAGTGAGGCCCGCACACCCAGAGGTAAAAATGACTGATAGAGCCCTAGACATCACAGGTAACCCGCATCCAGTTCACCCAGATGGTGTTCCCCGGTCTGAGTCACCAGAGGCCTGGCTGCACTGGTCCCCAGACGCTCACCTCGCCGTTGAGGGCCATCGGCTCCTGGCTCCTGTCCGATGTGGGATGCACCATGGGGAGGGCTGTGGGTTTTATGGCAATGAGCTGCACGGATCCGGAAGATGTGTCAAAGGGATCGGCAGCCGCCTTGCCAGTGTTGTCAAAAAGCACGGCTCCGTCCTCTTCATCACTTGCCGGCACTGAAGCACAACATAAACACATTGATTTTTTTATTGTGTGGGGATACTGTATGGCTGTGGGGGAATCTGTGTAAGGCTCCCTGGCTGAGGACCTTACATTACTCATCGTGACCTCGGGAACCACAGCGTCGGGTTCGGTGCCAAGGGCTCACTACTGTTCAAGGACTTCTCTTAAATTTAAGCTCTATACTATTCATTCCTTCACTGTATTATCAACGGGTAGGAAAGAATCATAGAGGTTTGAATTGAAACAGCAAAAATCATCCTTTCAAAACCGCGACAAATGTTTTTCGGAAAAAAAAAAAGTAAATTTTTTTCTCTGTGTTTGAGTTGGAGAGGAAAAAAGTACAATTTGGCCAAAGCTGGCAACTATTCTTAAAACATGACAGTCAATGGAATACCAGCATTCATTCCAGTCTCTGGCACCAAAGCCACCCATTTTCGCCCAAGGTTAAGCAATGAGTCTTCTCTGGTCAGCCGGCCGTAGGAATTACGGTTAACGTTCTATTTTTTCTTTCTCAAAGCTGCTTCTTCAATGATTTGGGTTTGGGGTTTTGTCATTGGTTGAAACAAAAGAAAGCTAAGAAATAACCTCCAGGGAAACGAATATAACACTATCGACAACTTCCCTAATTAAATAGAGTGAATTCCGCCTACACTCTGTTAAATTAATTCTCCCCTCTGACAGATAATTCCGCTCTGATTGCTGAAAGACACCAGTCGGCCTTGTGTGTCCATAACTAAGCTGCGGATGAAGTCCCAGAGCCGGTGGGATCTTGCTGATTGACTTGTGCTTAAAGCACTTTCCCATTAGGTAGCTCTAAGAATGACAGTTTATTAAACACGGCTGGGCAAGAGACTAATGGATCCTGTTCCAACAACTAGACCAGTGGGCAATTTGGGAGCAAAATAGGTGTTCCGTAAAATATGAATGTAACAGAAGTGTCTTCATCTTTCCTACTGCTTGCTCAAGACATTGGGATGTCCTTTAAATTATTGAGAAACACATAGTTCGTATCATACTGTCACTTATCATAATCACAGATTTGCCAAAGTAAGCGGAGTAAATTGTTATTGTACGATGTGGCTCAGATTCCATAGGGTCTAACAGTGGGCTATAATTGGAGTGGTTTTTTTTTTTTTTTTTGGTTCTGTGAACTTATTTGCAAATAGGAGGACGTGAAACAGCCAATGACATTAGAAAAGCTCTACACACACGTCTTTTTGGAGTAGAGCTCTGCCAGGCATTTCCTGCCTGACCACCACTATATCCCACGTGGACAACTGCTACAACACCATTTATAGCAGCCAGCCTCCAGGACGGCACCCAGTAATTCTCACCTCCAGAGATTCACAGCCACAATGAATAGTACTGAGCTGTGTAACCCCTGGGGAATTGCAGAAATGACAAGTCTAGGTCATGAAAAAAAAAAAAAAAAAGAAACCAACCCTGTGGCTTCCACCTTGCTCTTTCCTGAATCACTTATTCCAGGGAAAGTCAGCTGCCCTGTTACGAGGACACCCAAGCAGCCCTGTGGAGAGGTCCACATGGCAAGACACTGAGCCTCCTGCCGACAAATATGTGAGCAGGCCACCGTGTAGGTGGAGTCTGCAGGCCCGGTCAAGTCTACGGATGACCACAGGCCAGGTCAACATTCTGACTGTGACCTCCTGAGCCGGAATCACCCAGCTACGCCCCTCCTGGATTCCTGACCCAGATAGGACAGGAGAGAATAAACACAGATGGTCAGTTTTGGTTGCCAGTTGTTGGGGCAATTTGTTACACAGCAATAAGTACCTCATATACCTAAATAATCTCCCTTCTGGGAGCTTCCACTCTTGCCTTCCTGCCCAAGATACATACTCACAGCAGCTAGGATAGCTATCTCTTTGAAAGGTAACCAGATCACAGTACTCCTCTGATCAGAACCCTCCAAAGCCTTCATCTCTCTTAGAATAAAACCCAGAGTCTTTCCTATTTGGCCCTGACCACATGGCGAGCCTATTTCTCTTATCTACTCTGTTCCAGTGACAACAACCTTCTTGAACACACCTGGCTTGTTCTCGCTTCCGGGATTTTGCATTAGGTGTTCCCTCTGCTCAGAATGCTCCTTCCCTAGATTTTTGCATGCCCAGTTCCTTCTTATTATTCAACTGCAGTTTGAAAAAGCCTTTCTTTATCCACCAATCTAAAATAGCCCACCCATCACCCAGTTATATTTTCTTCTTTGCACTTATCACTGCTGATGTGTATTGATTTAACCTGTCCCCTGCCCCTGCCCCTGGAATAGAAACTCCACCTTTTAAAAGGCTGATGCCTACTGCCTTTCATGAAGTCTCATGTGCAAGTAGCTTTTAGTAAGGGATTTGTTGAATAAATGAATTAAGGAATGACAAAAATTTCCTGACTTAGAAAAGGAGACTGTAGCAAGTTGTTAGTATCTGCAAAACAGGTGAACACGTCGAAGTTAAAATTATGCTATCACAAAACTGTTCAGAGGGTGAAGAGATGGTACTCAGTGTTTTTAATGATTCTGGGTTGTGATACCCTCAACTTGCCACCCCGTGGACAAGGTAAGGAGAGAGCATAGCTATAACGGGACGGGAAAAGGGTGTCCTGGAAATTGTATGAACAGTAGTTCTTTTCCAACCTTATTCTTGAAAAATATTCAGATTTGCACAATAACCTCTCCAGGTTTAAGAGAAAGATAATTGGCTATCCTGCCTCCCTCCCCCAAAAGATTATGTAAAAAGACATTATATTAAATATTGATATATGAAAGTAAGGGAGTCCAAGAAGTTCATGGGCATATTTGATGTATAGTTTGTCCCTAAAGGGAAAGATGTGAGAGAATGCTAAAGGAAAGGGCCACAGTTAAACTGTGGAAGTGTCCCACACACCATACACCAGCATCGTCAAAAATGCCACCGGCCCCAACCTCATTGTGTCTTAGTTGCACTGTTGGTTTTAATTAGCATAAATCAGCAATCTAATTTCCTTCCTTCTTTCCCTCCTTCCTTCCACTCATCTTCCAATCCAATAAAATACACTATTGATGTTTTGATGAGCTCTGACGTCGTGGATAGGATATGGTATAGCGGAGCCTGTGATAAAAAGGGCAAGTGGAGGTTCCACGCAAGACCCAGCCTAGAATTCTGATGTGCTTTAGCATCTGTTGGATTTTAGAGTAAACAAATGGGTCTTATCATTTCTGTTTGAAAATTTCAAGCTGAACCCCACTGAATAGGAACCTGCAGTGAAAAAGAGGCCACCACTAGTGGAAACTCACTGGATTTACCTCTGGCAGAAAGACAATGCAACAAAGTACCATGAACCTGGAGAAAGGATGGCTTTTTAATAGAACAAACACATTAAAATCTCAACCTCGTGCCATAATTGGATTTTATTCACGCACCTGGCTCTTGTTATTTCTGATATTTAAATAATCAAAGTGACCTAAACAATAAGGAGGCAAGCAGAGCTGTGGAAAACAAGAACAGAAGGTCGGCAGGAATATTTTGGGCAGGTCAGTGTCTCACCAGCAAGGGTGGGGAGTGATGGGGTTGGAAACAGGCCTTGCTCCCTCCTTTTCTATGGATTAAATGCAAGGGAGAGGGAAAGGCATCATCTCGTAAACATGACTTACTGACAGAGGAGTGAGTGCACTGTACATTTCTAAGCAAGAAAAAGGCACAGAACAGTAGGTGCATGGATTCATTTTCTAAAAGAACAAAACAGTATAACAAAACAGATATGTGTGTGTTGTCATATGCATAGTAAGAAGGTCTGAGAAAGGGGCGCCTGGGTGGCTCAGTGGGTTAAGCTGCTGCCTTCTGCTCAGGTCATGATCTCGGGGTCCTGGGATCGAGTCCCGCATCGGGTGGGAGCCTGCTTCCCTCTCTCTCTCTCTCCTGCCTCTCTGCCTCCTTGTGATCTCTGCCTGTCAAATAAATAAATAAATAAAATCTTAAAAAAAAAAAAAGAAGGTCTGCGAAAGACACAGGCTAAATTATTCAAGGTCATCTGAGGACTGGCATGGGTGATGGGACATGTGTGGGAGAACAGACTTTGACCTGACGTCATATATCTCTGGGAAGAGATATATGAAGGACTTCATATATCTCCGTGAGCTGGTGCGGCGGAGAGCTGATAGGTAGGATTTCTGGTGGTCCCGGGCAGGATAAATATTCCAAGAAAACCCCACATGCCATGCCTTGATCTGGGTGTAGAAAGCAGTCTCTGTTACAGGGCATGGGGAGTTCAGGAGAAGAAAAAATTCAAGAATCGAATCGGTAGGACAATTTAAACCAGTGCTTTACATAATGGCTAGAAACAGGAATGAGGTCCACCTTTGCCCTGCAGAAGACAAATCCGTTGTGTCATTATCCCTTTTCTTACTTTCTTTTTTGGGTCAGAACAAAGAAATCAGTGACATTTGGAAACAAAGGAATATTCTGGTACTAGTCCAAGAGAGAGAGACCCTGAATCCTAGTCCATCAAATTCCTGTCTACCGGAGTGCCAGATTATTTGGCTTTTCACCTGGCCTTTCTGCAGGATCCCACCTTACAACCCATTGAAATCTGAAGGGCATTTCTTTGGATCTGAGTGGCAGCCTGGAGTACTTGAACCTGGGCTTCAGCCAGTTAGCACCGCAGGGAAAAGCCCGTGGAAGGAGGGTCAGAACAAAGGTGGGTCGGGGGCACGGGGGTGGACATACAGTCATGTCAGATGGATGCCATGTAGAGACGGTGTCACAACATAATAAGGCAGCTCCAATGACTTATAAATAAACCCTATCCCCCATCCCTTAGAGGGAGGGAAAAGATCTGTGCGAGGGAGAATCCAGCCAGTTTTGTTTCCCTAGAGAATAAAGGCAGAAGCATGGGCTGATTTTTGTGATGACAGATCGACTGCCGTGTCGTTTCCTGGGAGAGGTGGCTTGGTGATATCTGGTTTCCCTGGCAGAGACTGAACCCCTGAAACTTACCCAGGGAGTCAGGGCAAGAAAATGAGGGGAATCTCCAAGGCAAGCAGCCGTTCGGAGATCTCACCCCCTTGTAGATCCGGTTCTACAAACATCAGTGCATTCTGCATAGGGCTTTTCAAAAGCACTGGGCAATTCCATAAGGTCAGGGAGCAGAGGGCACAAGAGAATAATTCAGAGAAGGGGGGGTCAGTCTCCTGACTTTTCTGGGGTGCACCAGAGAGGAGAACCTAGGGTGCGAGTGAGCGTGGGCTCCTGTGTGTGTGTGTGTATGTGTGTGTGTGTGTGTGCAAGTGTGTGTGTGGGGGGCTTGGGGCTGGTGTTGGCAAGGAAGGCTTCTCACCATTTCTCTTCCGTGCCTCCTCCTTTGTCACTTTCTGCTGTGCCATGACATTCTGGGGCGAGCGCCTCCCTGAGCTGGGCTTCCCTGATTCGTTGCTGATGACAGAGCCATTCTCACTGGGCGACCTGCTGGAAGTAACCATAGCAACAGGAAGATGGTAAGTTCCGACTCCAGAGCCTCCTCTCAAGGTTATTTTATTTGCGGTTTATGTCTGTCGCCTTTCATTCAGGCTTTATCCACAAAGAAGAAATGATACAGGAAAAGAAAAAAGAAAACAGCAAAAACCAAAACAAAACTAGCCCCACACTACCGCATGGGGTAAGCGTGTGGCCATGGGGAAGTCTGTTGTTTACAGGGAGTGCTTAGCTCTGCAGAGAAGTTCAGCGAACGCGGCCCTCAGGTCCCATCTCTGCTCCATTAACTCCCAGTGACTGTGGAAGCGGTGGTGATGGTGTTTGGAAGCATGCCCCCTTTTTTAAAACACAGTGCTCTGAAGAGGGTTGGAGAGCACTGGATTCAGGGTGCATCTGCGGGCACATGCATAAGACACAAGGTTCTCTTTGGCGATTCCCTTTATGGAGTAGACCTTGACCACTAAAGTTGAAGTCACCGCGTCACTGCATTTATCACTTTGCCTCCCACACGGCCGCGCGTGGGCACACACATGCTCTATAGCTGCGCTAACGGGCAAACCAGTCTGAGCGGCTCGGCCCTTCAGGAGGTGCTTCGTGGGCACCAGCTCTGCCGGGCGTCAAGCCACGTGTCCTGGTATACAGAGACACAAAGACGCCCCCTCCGTGTTCTCCAAGAGCTCCCCATCGGAAGCACCAGCTGGGTGCCAAGGGCTACACAAATGGTTTCAGAACTCTTAGTGAATCGTAGGGACAAACCACTGGTCTGGTGATTGTCACCCTTGTTTCCCCAAGTGAAGGATGTGACGCTGGCAGTGGGCGGTTTTGTCCCCAGCTGAGCTAGGAAGCGGCAGATCCGTCCTGGAAACCAGGGCTCCCCATGCAGGTAGAGGCTCTCCCCACATGCCGGAGCACCTCTCCTTCACAGTCTCCTAAAACATACGGTTAGAGCCCTGGGGCAAGCCAGGGGCCGTCTTCCCTTCTCTTGGGGCCCTTTCTGGTCTTCTGGGACTCTCTGGGAAATGGGCTTTTGGAGCCCCTGCTGCGGTTCATGCTTCCTTAGGCCTCAGATTGTCATAAGCACCAACTGCCTTCCCTTCTGTGGAGACAGTCAGAGGCAGGTATCCAGAGGCCTCATCGAACCCCTTATTCTTCTATCGTCAATGGTCTGAATTCAGAACACAAAGGCATCCAGCCCCTACGACGAAAGATGGGCTGGAATGACATGGAGCCCTTGACCAGTAAGTAAGCAGCTTCTAAAGTGGATGCTCCTCTTTCTTCCCCTCCCCCTTCTCTCCCCATCCTCTGGGAACTTCAGCACCCCAAAACCACCAGCAGTGAAAGGGCCGGCTCCCATCCACGGGATGAGGCCACATCTGCCCAGGGGTTCCACAGAACAACAGAGCCAAATGAGATGGTCCTGGCTGACGTGCTTCAGGCCAGTACAAGTTTAGGAAGTCCTGTTTATTATCTTCCTTCTTTGGGTGACCTATTGCACTTCAGCATATCAAAGGCTCTGATCAGTTCTGTAAAGAGACTCCTCTCCTTTGGTTTAACCCAGCATTTCTGGGTTTATTTGGCCCCAGATCTCTTTCACCACAAGACAGTAATATGAACAATACAGCTTGGGAAAGTATGGATAAGGTATTCATTTATCAAATATACATTATTTACCCAATAGCTCTTTGATCACTGAGTCCTAGATATACACAGACACGTCCACAGAGAACACATAAGCCCTGGGATTGTTTTCAGAATGGCACCTCCTCTTCCAACTGGCTTTATTGGGACAGCAAGACTCTCACTGAGGTCCAGAGAGGAAGGAAGAGGAAAGCCTTCTTGTAACCTATTTTATGTTCACAAAATACTTAATGGTATTTGTAGCATTTGCATATTCTTTCTTTATTTGATCCTGAAACGATTTTCTGGCTGTTCCTTTCACTCCAGGGAAAGGCATGAATGAGCACATTCCTGGAGAGAAACTACACCTCTGCTTTACTCTTTCATCAGCTTATAATCTTGTGTCTACATGGGGCCATCAACATCTGGTCAAAAACAGAAAGTGAAATTTGTATGTGTGCATGTCCGCTCACAGGACAGTAGCAAAGATGTTTCTGAAAGCAAGAAAGGGCCACTTGTGAGGCTATAGTTTTAGGCTGTTGAACTCAGTAGGCCCCCTTCTGGGGATATGGGTGTACGTGGAGCTTGGATGAAGGGGTGAGGAGGATTAATCAATCAGTTGCTGAACAGTTATGGCCAATCACCAAATTGAATGGCCGTCCCTACGAGGTTGATCCTCACCCATTAATCCTGGCCACAGACCAACAAAATAGCATCACCAACAGCCTTGGCTAGAGGGACAGGACTCCCAGTGACTGTGGAAGCGGTGGTGATGGTGTTTGGAAGCATGCCCCCTTTTTTAAAACACAGTGCTCTGAAGAGGGTTGGAGAGCACTGGATTCAGGGTGCATCTGCGGGCACATGCATAAGACACAAGGTTCTCTTTGGCGATTCCCTTTATGGAGTAGACCTTGACCACTAAAGTTGAAGTCACCGCGTCACTGCATTTATCACTTTGCCTTGACTGTTTGCAAGAGGCTGAATGCTCAGATTTCAGTTTTAAACCAGTTTTAAAAATAGATTTAAAAATCGAGATATTTTAGCGACCATCAAATTTCTGGTTTCTCCTGTTTTTCACTTGTGAAACTTTCTGGATCACCTAACAGACCCATTCTGAGAGGGCATGTGGTCCTCAACCAGCAGGGGCGAGGGAACTGATGTGGCAAGATGGAAAGCCAGAAAAATAAATGCATGATGAGTTTGCTGTTGGTTTTGGCATCTTTGTTTCTTTCCCTAATGACTCCCATGGTCAGCTGAACTTGAACAGAGGTGAGCTTTCTCGAATAGCTTTGGCAATGAGAGAGCTAGACATTAGCAAAATTCTATTTTTACAGTAACGTTATGAAGCAAACGTAGAAATCATTCAGTGGTGTAGACATTGTTTTCTTTATCTATATTTGTTTCATAAGCTATTATTTCTTTTATTAAAGATTTTATTTATTTATTTATTATTTATTTGACAGAAAGATCACAAGTAGACAGAGAGGCAGGCAGAGAGAGAGAGAGAGGAGGAAGCAGGCTCTCTGCTGAGCAGAGAGTCCGATGCGGGGTTCGAACACAGACCCTGAGATCATGACCTGAGCCAAAGGCAGAGGCTTTAACCCACTGAGCCACCCAGGCGCCCCTAAGCTATTATTTCTTAATAAAATTCCCAGGGTAAGTAATTGAATTAGATTACCAAAAGTAGGCTCCTTGCTAATTCAAGAAGAAATGCTTGTTCTAAAAAAAATTTTTTTTAAATAAATTTTTATACAACTTAAATCACTCAGCTAGAATGGGTAAAAAGGAATTTTTATTCTTCCCAGCAGTGCTGTGTTAATATCCTAATTTCAGTAATTCTATTTATTTCTTTTCAGGGTCCTCTGGTAGGTGATAAATAAGTTGTTACCATGCCTTTATTGTATTTGGCAAAGATCATAATGAGAATAATTATTGTAAGCAATTCTATTTGCCAGTCAATTCAGATAATTCATCTATTGCTTTGCCGTATGTTTCAATTCTTCGTGCTGGGGCAGACCGTTGTAGTTGTGATTCTGATTTATTCCCACCTCCCCGTAACTAAGCTTTGGTGGTCTCCTCCCATATTAACTCTGGACTAGACCATGTGTCTTGCTTTGGCCAACAGGACAGTAGCAAACATGACACTGGCAAAGATTTGAGAAGTGCCCGCATTTGGAAGTTTGTTTTCTTGCTGCCCTTAGCACCCTGTAAGCACCCTGTGAGAAAGCCAAAGTGAGCCTGCTAGAAAATGGGAGACCATGTGGCAGGGGGCCCCAGTTACCGGGCCAACCTGGCTAACCTACTGCCTGACTACAGATGCATGAGTGAGCCCAGCTAGATCAACCGAGCCTGGCTCAGCCCAGAACCACCACCTACCTGAGCTCAGCCAAAACTGCCAACCCACAAAAATCACGAGCTAAAGAAATGGTGGTTGTTTTAAGCTGCTAAGCTTTGGAGGAATCTGTGGCAGAGCAATAGAGAGCTAATCCAAATCTCTTCAACCTTCGTTCCTACCCAAGCTGGAATCCTACCTGCTGTTTCTCTCTAGATCTTTCTGAGGTACCAAGAACTCCTGGAGGGAAAAACACAGAGCCTTGTTGCATGACTCCAGTGCAAAATTTGTGTATTTGACACAGACAATCCTTCCATCCCCCTTCATATAACTCCTTTCTCTTGGCTTCTTGGAATCCATTCTTGCTTTGTCCTCCCCATGCCTTTTTTTCCAATGCTTTTCAGTCACCTATGCTGATTCTCCTTCATCATCTAGACCTCTAATCATGGCAATGTTCCAGGGGTCAGGTCTTGGATCTCTTCTCTACCTATATACTCTCCTAGGTAACTTTGATCAGTGTCATAGCTTTAAATAACTAAATGCTGACAACTCCTCCATTTATATTTCTACTCTAGACCCCTCCTCTGAACTGCACATTCATTCAGCTAGTTGAGTTCTGAGGACTTCCACTTGGATGTCTGAGAGGCATGTGAAACTTACTGTGTCCACAGCCAAACTAGTGATCATCTCCTACAGATTTCTTCTCTTCTGGTCCTCTCCAACACAACCTGTAGCAAATGTGTCCCTCTCTATTTCCATTCCTCACAGCAGTCTATCAGCAAAGCAAGTCTTGTGAACTCTTCAAAAACGTGTCTAGAATCCCATCACTTCTCACAGCACCGCGACTTGGCCCACACCTCCATGTCTCACCGGGACTATAGTAACAGCCTCCTGATTACCTCTCTGCTTCCACTCTGTCTCTCTACCATCTGTTGTCCACACAACAGCCAGAGTGAGGCTTTACAACTGTAAGTCACAGCATGTCACTGTTCTTCTCAAGACCTCCAATGACTTCTGATCTTCCTCATAATAAAATACCAAGTCCAGACTTTGGTCTGTAGAGCTTGACATGTTCAACTTCAGTCAACTTCTCTGACCCATCTGTCACTACTTCCTCCCTTGTTCACTTCGGCCTCCTTGGCCTTCTGGCTCTTCTTCAAGCACGTGAAGAGATTTCCTCCTCAGGGCTTTGCACATGCTGTTCCATCTGCTCAAAATATCTTTGTCCAAGATAGCCTTGAGGCTTACACATCATTTCAATCAGGGCTTTCTCAAGTGTTACTTAACCAGAAAATCTTTCCTTGACTTCCGGGCTAAAATAGCATCATGCCCCCACCCCCTTCCATTGCTCTATCCTCTTACCATGTTTTGGTTTTCTTCTCCATACCCATCACCACCCAATTTACTGTGCATCTATTTCTCCAGTTGTTTATTGCCTAGCTCTCCCCACCAGATTGTAAGTACCACAAGAGTAGGAACTGTGTCTTGTTCACTGCAGTATCCCCAGGGAAGACCATTCAGCAAATATCTGTTAGGTCAAGGGAGGGAGAGTAGGAAGGAGGCAGGGGTGATATAGCTCTCCCAGCCTCCACTGTGGTCTCAGGCAAAGGAGAGAAGGGACTTGGCAATGGGAGTTGGTTTGGCCAGCCAACAGGGCTTGCCATAGAGAGTTCATTACCTCTTTATAAGACTATTGTAAAGTCCTTACAGCCAGTCTCCTGGCCTCTTGCCTAACCTCTCCCATCTATCATCTACATTGCTACTGGACTAGTCTTTCTAAAATACAGCTGGATGTCACTGTCTTGCAGAAGAACTTTCAGTGGTTTCCTACTGCCCAGAGAATATAGGTCAAACTCCTGAGCGTGGCCATTGAGCCCCTCCACAATTTTCATTCATCTGGTTTCATCCTCTACTGCACCCCAACACTGTGAACTATAAACCCTAGGGACATTCACCAGTGCATGAATGTGTGCTGGTCCCTCTTTTTTCCCAGTTCCTTTGGACTGGACGCCTTTCTCTCTCCCTAGCTGTTGACACTCCACTCATCCCCTGAGGCCCAGGTAGAACACAAGCTCCTCCACCACCTTTACCTTATCATAATTAAGCTCTTTCTCCTCTCTTTCCACAGCACTTCGTTTAGACTCCCCTATGAGCACTCATATGTCATACTTGGTTTCCAGATATTTCTCTCTCTGTCCCTCTGTCATGAGATCCTTGGGGTCAGGACTCAATTGCAAACCTTTCTGTAGCCTTTCCAATGCATATCAAAGTGCTCTGCTAATGGTAAAACTCCTAAAGTTAAAAAAAAAAAATGTTTATCTATTTATTTTAGCAGGGGATGGGCAGAGGGAGAGGGAGAGAGATAATCTCAAGCAGACTTTCCACCGAGTGTGGAGCCCGATACAGGGCTCAATCCCATAACCCTAATCCCATGACCTCACAATCATGACCTGAGCAGAAACCAAGAGTCAGATGCTTAAACAACTAAGCCACCCAGGTGCTCCCTGGTTTTCAAGCTCAAACCATGAACTCTTGAAAAATGGCCAGATTAAAAAATCCAACTCTACTGAATCAAGGGCACTGTTTTTAAGACAAGTTTAAAAATACAAGTGCGACACCAGTGCCTAATTCGTTGTAATACATACGAAAGCTGAAACTCTGCTGTTGTGGCTGATCAGTGACATAAAACCTCACAAAGTGTGGCTCATGAGAAGCCAGTGTTATGATCCTTGTCATCGCTCTTAGTCTCCTTCTCAAACATTCAAAACAAGCATGAAGGGGAATTTTCCTTTTTTTATTATCCTATAACGTATTATTTGCCTCCGGGATACAGGTCTGTGAATCATCAGTCTTGCACACTTGGCAGCACTCACCGTAGCACATACCCTCCCCAGTGTCCATCACCCAGCCACCCTCTCCCTACCCCCCACCCCCAGCAACCCTCAGTTTATTTTGTGAGATTAAGAGTCTTTAATGGTTTGTCTCCCTCCTGATCCCATTTTGTTTCATTTATGAAGGGGAATTTTTGAAGAGAGAAGTAGTATTAATTCAAGGGCTTCGGCTGCTCTCACCATCAATGATTCCCTTTGCTGGGGGTGGGGGAGGCAGAAGTCGGCCCCATGCCTACCTCTTTCTGGTTTCGGTGGACTTGGCCGTCTTGATGGTGCTTCCGTCCTGGGCGATGTCTCTTTCCTGAGAGGCAGGAGGATCTCTAACAGGGAGTGGGAGGACCACCGTTTCCTGAGTCACAGGGACGACCTCCTCATCTGCCCCTTGCTGGCCCAGGTGCTGCTTGGCATAATCAAAGCCTTGCACAGGCTGCAAAGAGGAAATGGATCTGTGGTCAGACTTGTGAGTGTCACTCGAAATGATGGCTCTAAGAGAAGAGAGTGCATGAGACAGGACCACACTTAGCTTTCTGATGAACAACCGTTAACTCCAGTCTCCCCCGTAATTCCTGTCTGCAAAATCAGAATCCGTGCTCATTCCACCCAGCTACGGAATCTCCCTAGACAAGACTTAACTTGGAAAAACGATGACTATAAGCAAGACCCAAGTACGTGTGTGAGAACAAACTTCTCTCAAGAATCTTAAACCACCAATCTGAAGTCACTAGATGCTGCTCACGAGCAACTCTTAATTGATATGTGATCTGCCTTGGAACGTCCTGTCATCCCCGAACTCCGCTTTCACATGGCTTTATGCGTAGTAAGAGGCGTGTGACTTTGCCAGGTGGATTCAAAGCTGAACCTCAGTTTTCTCATCTGAGAAATGAACACCATCAGCTGGGCTTTACCTACACCACCCCTGAGTCTTAAAGGGGAATAGAGGCTCTGAAAACAGAGAGAAAGAAATGTGCTTCCACATGTGAGGACCATCATTAATAATAAAATGGGATTTGTGGAATCACTCGACTCCAGACCTACGGCTCTCCTATGATTCATTACTGGGTAATTAGCAAGGCTTTTATTGCACAATGTCTGAAATCCCAAGTGAATAGGGCAGCTGTGAACAAAACCCAACAGACGTCTATTAGTGGGGCAATAAAAATCCAAGAGGCGTGTTTAAACAATTCCTGAGAGTGTCTCTGTTCTGTTTTCCACCCCAGAGCAGCACAACAGTGATTCAGGGCAGGACAGTGGGATGGTGGGGAGCACCAGCTCTGAAACAGGCTGCCTGGGTTCCACTCCTGGTTCCCCCACGTATTAGCTAGGTGACCTCGGGTAAGACATTGAAATTCTCGGCACGTTGGTTTCCTCATCTGTGAAATGGAGATCATAGTAGGGTAAATGGGATTAAATGTATAAGTATGTGAAAGTGATTTAATCACCCTCAAAGACACGCTGTGCAGATTGAGTAGTAAATGCATGTTCATCATTTAGTGACCTGCCTGTCCCAGGTGAAGTTCTTAGTCGGTATTAGTTAATATTGTTCACCTTCCTATTAAATCACAGGCCAGGGGAAATAGAAATCTGTGATTCTCTTCAAGAAAATCTGGGGATGAAACTCAACCTCCACCACGTGGGTTCCCTTAGAACCTGACATGGTGAGGACACCCGCCTTTAGCACTGAATTTGGCTAAGAAATGTAACGAGGCGCATCCGGCTACACGGAATGGTCTAGGGCTGTGGCCCAACGTGTCGAATCCTCCTACCGCATCTCAGGACAGGAGGGAGTTTTATTGCTAAATCCAGCAAGGCTTCCTTACGTCAGGCTGTCTATAGCTTGGCCATGGACCGTTCCCCCAGTTCCCAGGGAAACTCCCTGTGGGGAATGTGCCCAGCCTTCCCTCTGCACTGAGACACACACCCTGATCCAGATGGTGACCCCGGACATTTTGTACCGGGATCTGGCAACGCGCTTCTGAAATAATGTTTGTCGGTTCGTTTCCCTCCATCCAGTGGGGCCACATGAAACAGAATGAGCCTTTGAACCACCTAGTCATGCTCCTAGACTGCTGGATTGCCTGCTCTTCCAATCGACGGTCACCAAGTAGATTCGACGGAAATGTTTCTAGAAGCTGACCTTTCCTCCCCAGGTCCACTGTTTTATTGTCTCCTGGCTCCGTCTTGTTGCTTCCATTCAGGTCTTTTCTAGGCTCACCCTTGACAAGCTTCTAAAGCTGTTTCTCTGAAAACCACTCAGGTCATGTCATTCCCCCATTAAAATTATTTCACAGCACTCAAACCCTTCAGCAAGGCATTCGGACCCCACACAGCCTGGCAGGACCCACCCGCTCAGCCATACTTCTGTGGGCCCCTTTTCCGTAGTACTCCCATGCCTCCCTATTTAATGTAGTGCTGACTGTAGTTCATGGGCACTGGCCTGTCCCAGGGACTGTGCCTGATGCTGGAGATATGAAGATGAGTAAGAGCGGGCCCCCACCCTCAAGGAGGCTTTGATACTACTGGTAGAGTGCCGAGTGCGTGACATCAATTATCACACTTCGTGCCCACCGTGGTTCAAGGAGGTGGGTATTCTTATGATGAGTCCCCACTTTAAAGATAAAGAAACCGAGATGTGGAGAGGGTAAGCCACGTCCCCAGACTCTGCGGCTGGTCTGTGGTGAGGTTGAGATTTGCATCCAGTTCTGTGTGATGCAGAACCAGAACATCTAACCACTGCCTGGTGATTCTTCCTGTAGCCTCTCCTCTCCTTCTGCAGCCCGCCATCTTGGTTGGGCATCTGCTACTGTATTTGGCTTGGCTCCTGTGCTAAGACTCCTGGCCTGGGCGAGGAATTGAGAGTCTCTAATGACAGCTAAGATTGCCAAGGAATCTAGAGAACAACAAGCTGGCTCTGGCCTTCTCCCTCTTGCCCCCACTCTCCCTGTATTTGGCCCCTCACCCTTTACCTTGGGTTGAAGTTATCTGCTAGATACTTCAGGGGACTGGGTTGACAATGAGTGAGCAGAAAGAGAAACATTAAAGAATGACAAGGTCAAGGGTGTCCTACTGTTAATTACGTTAATAATAACAGTTCTCACATATGTTCAATACTTATAGCTTGCAAAACATTGACACCTCATTTCATGCCCACAACCACCCTGTGGAGGAAGCAGGGCAAACATCACAGTCTTCATTTTACAGGTAAGAACACAAAAGCTCAGAGAGGTTCAGTGACTTTCCAAAGATCACACAGCTAGCTAAGTGGTGAAAGACTCAAGACTAGTCCCTTATTCTTTTGACTGGTGGGTAATGGTCTTTCAACCTTCAATTTGAAAAATCACCTGTGATTTGTTAATTGCCCTTGGACATACACTAGTGACCTCTGACACCACTGAGATTATCATCAAGTATCTACAGTTGCTTCAATGAGTTTTGTAAAATTATCAGATCAAAATAATCCCCAACAATTTCAAAGGTAGACATGTTATCCTGACCTTTTAAGAAAAAAGCATGTACAATAATAAAGGCCAACCAATAGATGAACGGATAAAGAAGACGTGGTATATATATATAATGTAATATTACTGAGCCACCAAAAAGAATGAAACCTTGCCATTTGCAATGACATGGTTGGAACTACAGGGTATTATGCTAAGCACAATAGGTCAGTCAGAGAAAGACAAATATCATATGATTTCACTCATACATGGAATTTAAGAAACAAAACAGATGAACAAGACGGAAGGAAAGAAAAAAAATAAGATGAAACCAGAGGGAGAGAGATAAACTATAAGAGATTCTTAATCACAGGAAACAAACAGCATTGTTGGAGGGGAGGTGGGTGAGGGATGGGGTAACTGGGTGATGGGAATTAAGGAAGGCATGTGATGTGATGAGCACTGGGGGTTATATACAACTGATGAATCACTGAACTGTACTTCTGAGACTAATAATACACCATATGTTAATTAATTGATTTTAAATTAAAAAAATAAAGACCAACTTGTAGGTAATATTTATGTGAGGCACAGCTCAAAGTAACTTTCATAGCTCAGTTAATCTTTCCAACAACCTGTAAGTAAATACTGTTATCATCCCCCATTTCACAGATGGGAAAACTGAGGCACAAAGAGGTTAAGTACAGGTCACACAGAGAGTATGTGAAAGAGAGGAAACAGCCGGGCGTCTTTAGGGGGTGACTGACCTGTCCCGAGCAGATGGTCATGCCAACCATTGCGGGCCCTCCAAGCTCCATCCTGCATCTGGATGTGGCCCTAACTACTTTCCCGTAAGGCTGCCTGTTCCAGGGAGCCATGTTCTCATCAATTACATGAAGGGAACCACTGGGCAAAGGCTGTGAATCCAATGAACAAAGAGTAAAGAGAAATGAACCGGGAAAAAATAATGTCACAAAAACCCTGATGCCTGGCCCTCAGGCATTTATCATCTTCTCAGCATTCAACCTGCAGAAGCCAAGCTGACCACCAAGGTTAACAGCGTTCCGTCTATGGTATCTTGTCTCTGCAGAAGGGCGGTGGCGTGCACGCACCAGCCTCGGCTCCCAGAACAGGCGCGCATGCGCACTCACTCACCTCCGCTTAGCCTCTCAAGTCTATTACAGAGTCTCAGCAGGGATCCCCGGGAATGTCGTGGGACACCGCAGCCTGCATTCTAAAGACGCAGGGATGTCCCTGGAGACGAGGAGGCCATCCTCCCGCTCTCTGGATTGGTCACAAAGGCAAACTTTTTCATCCCGCCCCGTCCCTTGGCATTAAGTGAATTCTGCTCACACACACGGGTGGCGAGGAGAAATGCAGGCGGCTCAGTCCTCTCAAACACTGCAGTGTCCCTGGGTTGCAAGAGCAGAAGGACTGCAGTAAGAAAGAGGCAGTTCCACCCGGCTGGCTTCCTGGGATAAAAGGGCTTTGCAAATCAAAGCGCTCAGCCCTGCCTCATCAAGGGAGAAAGCAACCAGCGCGCCACCCGCCAGTGAAGCCAGAACGTAAATTGGCTTGGTTGTCAACATCCGCCAAGCATCTCTTCAAGCACCACGCCCCAGGTAGGAACATGGAAGGGGCGACGAAAACCCACAAACATGAATCTCTTCCAGCTTCCAAAAGCTTTCCAGCCAGAAGGTGTGCTGAAATCGTGGGCTGCCCACCTCACCTTGGCAAATTAATAAAATTCGGGCTTAATCTGTAACACAAAGTTGGCATTTACAACCTCCGTGTGGCAGGTTTTGCATTCCTGGGCTCAGCTGCAATTAGATTCTGGTAATTACTGTTATGTCTGAAAGGCTCAGTTTGTAACTAAGCTAAGATGGGAATCAAATACCCCTTCTTGGAAGGGTTTCATGTCTCACTGCTTGGACCATTGCCAACACAGTGCTGCTTCTGGAAAGCGGGTGCCTTTGGGGCGACAGAAACAGAACAACATTCTTTGGAGTTTGGCTCTTTCATAGACAGAATGTCTGATTAAACTGCAGCGTTGTAACAGGTGAATTAGTTTAATAAACAACAAAATCCATTTGACTTCCTTTGCCCAAGCAAGGTGCGACCATCCAGAAAGGACTAGGCAGGCATGACTCCTGGAAGGACCATCTCCATGACATTCATTCCAACAGAATGGAATTCCTTTTGCCATTTCATTCCTGCACAGGTGGAGAGAGTCAGAAGTTCTGTGCTGAAAGAGGAGTTTACCTGCCAAATCTCAGGGTTCAGGAAGGTGTATAACGGGGATAGAGCCCAAACACACAGGTCTGAGCCAGAGTCGTTCCTCTGCCGCTAGTTAGGTGACTTTGGACAAATTCCCACAGTTGCTCTTTTCCTTTGGGTTTCTCAACAGTAATATGAAAATAATAAAACCTGGCCCAACTGCGACCAATCTTATCGGGCTGCCATGATGAGCTAACGAGATGACAGACCCAGAAGAAGCCAGCAAATGGTGGGGCGTTATTGAAACATCAGGCATTAGAGATTATCATATTTTCCTCAGAGAGGAAATATTATTTTCCTCCCTTCCCTCATGAAGGGAGCTATGTGACTGGAAAAGTAGCCTTCAGAATTTCCAGAGTCCACTCTGCTCCCAGTCACCAGAGGTGTGGCAGCTGTGCAGGGTGGATGGGCTCCCAGCCACACTTTGGTGGAGCTGCTGAATCGGTGTTCGATGGCCGCTGGGCCAACGCTCTGCAGCTTGTCCGTCATGGCAGCCTTTAGCAATACGCTGCTCCAGCCAATGGAAGGACCGTTTTGAGAGTCTAATGAGTCCCGAAGATTCGGAGTCCCTGCATTCGGAGCTAACAGACCTGGTTCTGCCATCAGTTGTGCTGCTTACTAACTGTGTGATCTTAGGTTGCTTCTCTACAAAAGGAGGTTGTCAGATTAGGCGGCCTTTCAGGTCTACCTAGCTCCTGATTTTCTGTGCCTCAGTTTCCTCACCTGCAAAATAATGGCCCTTCCTTAAAGCATTGCTGTGAGGATTGAGTTGCTGTTCGTAAAGCCATCGGAAGCACTTATGGTGAAGGCAGAGCATTAGACAAGCATTCGCTATCACGTCCTGATTATAAACATAAAGGGTGTACAACGATGTGAATATGCTTAACAACACTGAATTACACACTTGAAAAGGGTTAAGAGGGTAAATTTTATATTATGTATAATATTCTATAATTTTTTAAAGATCTAAAGAAAGAAAGGGTCTCCTCCAAAATGAGGGCTTGCTAAAATGTTTCTGAAGGTATTTGCAATGGCCTCAAAAGCCAACAGAGAAAAGGCAGGCAGAGTCCCTCCCCACCGCCTCACGCACCTTTGCTCTCTGAGGCAGGTTCATCATGGTGTCTGGCTTGAAGTCGTTCTTGTTCTTCCGGCAGAGCACGGCGGTGATGATGATGATGATGACCGTGACCACGGCGATGGGCGCCAACACCGCGGCGATGATCCACAGGTTGTTGGGTGGATTCTTCACTACGGCTATGGGAAAAGCAGAGGGAAGCACATGACAAGGAACACTAGGAGGAAGAAAGTAGCCCCTACACCCCTCTTCTCAAGTCATGAGATTGTGACATGAGGGTCTGGGATCAGAAGGGCTCTTGTCTTGAGCAAGTAACTCAAGATCTCTGAATTTCTGTTTCCTCATCTGTAAAATGGGGCTGTCACTTTGTTAGGCAGCCAAGAGATGAGGGACAGGTGGACCTTTGCTGTGGTCCCTAGTAGATTCTCAATAAATACTAGCCTTCACTATTACTAAGAGAAAGAGGAAGATGGATGGTATAAATTTTCCCTACAGGTGATGTCCATGAATCCAAAGAGAAGAGAGAAGACATCTGAGGGTCAGAGTTGGACTGGAGGCAGTCCATCTCTCCTCGGAGAGATGTCTTTAAACACTGGAGTGAAGTCACCTCTGAGTGATTGATTAAAAAACACAGCTGAGTAGATGGATCTACCCCCACCAAGTGTGGCTAGGGAAGCTTGGAAATGCCTTGGTCTAATCATAAAGAGTAGGTTGCTTTCAAAGCCAGAGTAAGGAGTAACCGAAGATATTGTCAGTAGGAAGAATGTGTTATTAGGCCAGGAGGTGCGTCTTTAGAGGTGGGATTGGAACTAGTTAACCTACAAAGGGCAACGGGGTGATGGTCATGCTCTATATCAGGATAGGAGTTAGGGGCACACGGGTGTATACAGCTGTCAAAAATCATCAAGTGATATACCTAAGATCTGATATTTTACTCTATATAAATTTTACCTAAACATCATAAACAAGTATTGAATTCTAGGCAATGATATACATGCTCAAGTATTTAGGGTCGAAGTTGCTGATGTTTGTAACTTATTCTGAAATGCATCAAGAAAAAATAAGATGGATTAATGGCTGGATGGAAGGACAGACAAATAAATATGTGAAAATGAAAGCATAGTAAGATGGAATCTAGGTGGTGGGAACAAAGGGTGTTCACGGTATGGTTCTTTCAACTTTTTTATAAAGTGGGTTAGGAAAATGTAAAAAAGAAAAAGTCTTTGGCATAAGATGGATGAGTCTCCCCCATGATCACTGGCAGAGAAGCTTAGAAGATAGTTTTGTCCAATCAAAAAGACCAATGTGTTCTTAGAACTGGAGTAAAAAAATAACTGCAACCAAAACAATCATCTAGAAAGAGTTATTGGAAGGGAGTGGGTCTATAGGAAATCTAGAAAAGAGAGTCAAAGGGCAGTTAAGAACTTGTCCATGTCATAGGAATGTGCCCCAACTTGCAGATGTGGGGAATCCAGCTGGGGTAGTTCTATCCTGGTGGACAAGATGGCTGCAAGTGGCTGTTTCAGCTTATTGATACTGTCCCCTAATCCCACCCAAGTTCTCTGCTCTCCTACACCCTAATCTCAGAGACTCATGGCTTTAAATACCATGTATGCTGGTGATGTTCAGGGATAGGTTTCCAACCAGGACCACTACCCTGAACTCTAGATTCCTACATCCAACTACTAACTCAACTCCAACTGGATACTTAAGAGACATCTCAAATTTACTATGTCTAGAACCCAACTCTCAATTTCTCCTCCAAATTCATTCTTCTTGTGATAGTCTCCAACCCAATAAGTTGTGGCTCCTTCCTTCAGTCATTCTGGTCAATACTTTGCTATCAATGTTGACCCTTCCCTTTTACACTCACCCAACATCCTATTCATTGACAAACTTCGTCATCTCCACCTTCTAAATAAATCCACAATCTGTTCACTTCTTTCTATCGCTGCTCCCACTGTGGTCCAAGCGACCAACATCTCTTATTGAATTACTGCAGTGGCCTCCTACCTTGTCCCTTATCCTCTATAATCTATTTGCAACACAGCAGCAGAGTAATCCTTTAGAAACTCAGATCACAACACTCCTTTGCTCGAAACCTTCCAGGGGCTACCACTCCCCTCAGAGTAAAGGCCAGAGTCCTTATAACTTCTAGAAGAGCCTAAGTTTTCTGCTTTTCCAACCGCCCTGTTACTTCTCTGGCCTTACAGCCCACTGCTCTTTCCTTAACTCACTACCAGCCTCCTACTGTTCCTCAAATGTGCTGGACATGCTCCTGTCTCAGGATCTTTGCACCAATTTATTCTTCCACCTAGAGTGACTCTTCACCCAGACATCCATGGCTCCTTCGCTCACTTCTTTCAGGGCTGTCACTACATCTACTCTCCATCAGATAGCAATCCCTGCCCCCAGCATTCTCTGTCCCTCCGTCTCCTCATCCTACTTAATTCTTCTCTTAAGCAGCACCTCTCAAATCTGTGCATGCCAATCGCCTGGGAATCTCGTTCAAATGTACGGTTCTGATTCTGTGAATTGGGGCGAGGCTTGAGATTCTGCCTTTCTAACAAGCTCCCACGTGGTGTCCATGCAATAGGCCCCCAGGCCACACATGGAATTGTAAGGCTTTAAAACAAGCATTACTCTCTGATATGATACATATGTATTTGCTCATCCTCTGTCTCTGCCTCTCCATTAAAATGTACACTCCGAGAGAGTCGGGAGGTGTTTTTTTTTTTTTTTTCTCTTATTCACCGTTACACTCCGAGGGCCTAGAACAGGGTACTCAATTAGAAGTTGAACGACTGTATAAATGAACTACCATTATCCCCGTTGCAACTTGGCTCCCCATGTAGGTTTTTGTATGGCAAAGACTAAGGGCCAATTAAAGAAGTCCCATCTCTTTGGTAGTTCTAGTCTGTATTTTAAATGAATATACTACCAGTCTGGTTTACATACCAGTCTTTTCTAAGTCTGCTTAGCATAAGTTGGTCCTCCTGGTCCTGCTGAATTCCAAGGGCTACTAGACCCACAAAGCTGAGGACAAGACTTTGGAACCCTTTACAGACCCCACTGGCAAGTGACACAGGATGAGTCGGCTGGTCTTTCTCTCCAACTTCAACGGCTCCTCATTAGCTAAGATCTTCCTCTCACCCAGCAGCACTAGGATCTGGAATTCTTTAGTATAAAAAAACTTCTTTTCCATAGTTTTTATCCATCAGTGATTAATCACATTATTAACTTCTGAAAACAGCTCATTAGGTGATATGCTTCTGTTGACATCAAACATTTAATTGCTACTGCTTTTAGTAATTTGGTATTTACGAGTGAGTTTGATGCCATTAACATTTTTTTAAAAGATTTTATTTATTTATTTGACAGACAGAGATCACAAGCGGGCAGAGAGAGAGGGAGAAGCAGGCTCCCCGCCAAGCAGGGAGCCCGATGGGGGCTCGATCCCAGGACCCTGAGATCGTGACCTGAGCCGAAGGCAGAGGCTTTAACCCACTGAGCCACCCAGGTGCCCCACCATTAACATTTTTTAAAGCTTACGGTTTCCATGAAAAATAACCATATGTCTCTTTTGGGTGTGCTATTCTATCGTGGTGAAGAAAAATGCAGAGCATATCAGAAGATGATACCCTAAATGTATATTTCATTAGCAAGAGTTAATATTTACATGTGTCTTGCTTTTACTTGGCTTTATCATTTTGGTGTCATGTTCCTTCTTGATGCAGTATGTAAAATCCTTTCACCTCTATTTAGATGGAAAGAGAATACGTTTATCATATGTATATTAGTAAATTCATTTAACGGTCAAAGAGATAGTAAAGGTAGGTCAACTGAAATCATTCAAACCCAGTGCATTCATTGGTACAGTGATCTAAAACTGCAAAGTCATGTACAGAAGCGAAGAGGCAGGAACGGCTATATAATTTGCCAGGACTTGGGGAGAGAAAAGATAGTAAAGGGCAACGACACATTCTGAGCCTCTGCTGTGCATGAGGCTCTGTGATAAGTTCTTTGCTCAGGTGCTATTCTTACCCTCAATTTGCAGATAAGGAAACTGAACCCCAGGGAGGTTGGATGGTTTTATGAAAAGTCATCTCTCTGAAATAAAGAGTTTGCCAGTTCTAAGTTGGAATGGAGTGTGTGTGTGTGTGTGTGTGTGCGCGTACACGTGCAGGGGAGGGTCTGGCCCAGGGCCCAGTCACTGGCGAGCGCTCAGTCCATGTTACTCTCCTGCCCAAACACTCCCGTGGCTCTCATTCCACTCGGGGTGTGGTCTTTAGGGCTCAAGCAGTTGTGGTCCCTCACGTGCACCCTGACCTCACGATGTTACTCTCCTCCATCAGCCACATCCTCACTGGGTCTCAAACCCTCCCCCTCTGTCTTGTCCCTTGGTAGACCCAGGTGGTTGCTCACAGATCTTCTTAAACCCCCAACCATTTTAAATCATGACATTTATCTCCTTGACACCCGCCTGGCCTCCCCTGCTTCATTTTTTCCCAAAGCACTTATGAGCATCTAACATTTTATTGGCTTATTTTGCTTATTTGATCTGCCCATTCAGGAATGGAAACTCCGGAGGGCAGGGGTTTTGTCTGCTTTGTTCACTGCTATCTCTCCAGGGCCAGGAGAGTGCCAGGCACATAGCAGGCTCTCAAAAATATTTGTTGAAAGACTGAATGAACATAAATCCCCTTTGCCAAAGGATCAGGCTATTGCTTTCTTAGAGTGACATTTTTGCGGCAGTGTCTGACAGCCAGGTAAGGTAAACCAGTCCCCACTCTGGTCAGCCTCATTGTGGGGAGATTCTTCCCCACTCCAGCAGCTGGATCACTGCCGTGAAGGGCGCCTCCTTTCAGATCAGGTGGAGCAGGTGAAAACCTCCATCGGAAACATGGTCGATTCCGTAACGTTTGCTGTTCCCACTCAGAGGTGATGGGAGGGGCAAGGGGGCATCGCATTCTCCATCACAGGGCACTGCACGCAGGGTACTGCACCCTGGCCCTAGTGATTTAGAGACACTAGAACGCACAGAATGTTAACACTCTCCCTTCAGAGGGACAAGGTATTTGTTCAACACCACAATTCTCCATTTAAGGTGTTGATCTCAGGTTCACATTGCTGGCTGATTTCAAAACTTCAAAACTATTAAGAGAAAATGGCACCACATCCGCCGGGAAACCACTCCCACCAAGGTCACCAACTATTGCCAATTTTACCCAATCCAGTTCACCTCTGTCTTTATAGTACGTTGCCTCTCAAGAATAGAAGTTGACACTGTAGCCACTTCCTTCTGGGACATTCCTTTCTTTGCTTATTTCTGGACCTTGTGCTCTTCCGGGCTTCTTCCCACCTCCCTGGCTCCTACTTCTCATTGTGGGCTCTAGTCCTTCCCTCTTATAGACTCCCCACCTATACTCATGGCTCTTCTGGTTCATCTCACCTGCTCCCTTAGCTCTATCTGTCACCTGTGTTGATGACTCCAGGGTTCTAGCTCCTGAGCTCTGTGTGGATGTCTGCACGGGCATCTCAATCTTAACGTGTCCAAATCGAACTCCCAATTCCATCTCCCCACTCTTGCTCCAACTCCAATAAAACTCTCTCTCCTGCCTCTCAACACATGACAGCACAAGCAGCACTCAAACAAACATCTGGGAGTCATGCTTGATTCCTCTGACCCTGACCTCCTCCTGCCACACACAGAATCCATTGTCTTGCCCCATCAGCTCTGTCCCCCCAGAGGCTCCCAAATCCATCCACTTCTCTGATCTCTACCTCAAATACCTTCACCTCTCTCCTGGACGCTTGCCATGGTTTTCACTCCTGTCCTCTACAATTTGTTCTCTAGCTGGAGAGGGAGAAAGAGCTGAGGATGGAACCCCAGGGAACTCATAGAAAGACGACGCAGCAAAACCAAAGAAGTAAGATGCCGACCGTCATGACCAGACGTGGGGACGGAACCCACAAGGAGGGAAGGAGAGAGGCACAGAAGAGGAGTCTCTGGGTTAAGATGTCATTTAGAAGCCGAGATTGCACAGGGTGGCCATCGTCTCAGGCAAAGCTGCGTCTGTGAGGGTGTGCAGACCAACAAGTGGCTCCGCACCAACAAGGAAGCCGGACTCACCCGGATGAAGGCAGGAGACGAGCATGAGAGGCAAACCACAAGCCAAGATCCAGGTTCTTGAGGAGTGTGGACACCAGCTGGGAAACCCACAGGAGAGGACAACCTTCCGTGCCCGGTGCTCAGCAGGCTGCCAAATCTAAAACGTCCACCACGGGGCTCTCTCACCTTCGTCACCACCATCCACCTCACTTTCTGTGTAGGCCTTGTTTGCATCCCCAACACCTGGGTCACCACAGACCCTCCTCGCTAGTCCTGCTCCTCTCACCCCGGACCCTGCTGGCAGGTGGTTCTACTGACTCGAGTCCCCTGCCCAGAAATCCAACAGCTCCCCACAGCCCATCGTGTTATGCTCCATCTCCTTCTCCCACCGTCCAAGGCTCCAGTCTCCCAAGCAATATCCTTTTCTGAGCTCATCAGCTCTTCCTCAAGTTTCTGCTCGGCAGGTGAGTCAGACCCCTTGTTAATCAAGCATGCCCAGCACTTCTCACCTCCCTTCCTTTGCTCCTGTAGCTCCCTCTTTCTGGAATACATACACTTCCTCTCCTGCTGCTGAAATCTTAGTGTGTAACCCAGTTGAAAACACACACTTGAGGTCAGATAGATCCAGATTCATATCCTGGCGAACCAAGGACCAGTTCTCTTGATGTTGAGCCAGTCGGCTAACTTTCCTGAACCTACGGTTCCACACCTGGGATTTGGAGCTGAAGGAGGTTGTCCCAGTGAGAGGGAAAAGTGAGGAAAGCTCTGTAAGGCAGCAATCGTAGTGCCTGCCACGGAGGGGGCAACTACCGTTTCTCATGCGCTTTCTCTGTTTATTCTTTCTGGGTGGCCCCTCAGAGCAGACTGTCCCTCCCCTGAGCCCTGGATCCCTCTGCCTCCTCCCTGCACTTTCCCGCATTCTGCTCCTTTGTATCTGCATTCACTCCTTCTCTGCTCCTTGCAGTGACCAGGTCTTGCCCCCTTCTATATGTCCGGCAGCACTGAGCACAGTTCATGCAGGACTCTGTAAATGCTTATTGAACCAAATTATCTTTAATTCCCCAGCAGACAATACAATCTCAGCCATCGTGATTTATCTAGGAGAAAGAGTGGGTAGGACTTGGGGCAAAGCAATACCATTATCATCATCTTAATACCCAAAACATATCCCTCACCCAAAACCTACAGCTTCAAACAACACAGGAAATAGCTGACTGATTTAAGAATCTTCTCCAACACAAATATGTTTAGGTCCGGGTCGTTAATGTTAGCTTGGGGCATCACTGTAATTTGCAGGAAACATTTAATGGTGTTACAAGTAATGAACGGGAAGACGATCCCCTTACGGTCAGCTTGCAGAAGGACAACATGATGCAGGGTCAAGGCCATCCTTTGGGAGTCAATGGTGCTCAGGATCTTGGCAGCTGCAGTCCCCAGCAAAGGCTTCCCGTTGTACAGGGTGTAGTAAGTCAGCTCCGCTGGGTCCTTGGGTCCCGGCACCCGCTGCATCTTTACCATCTTTCGGAAAAAGAGAGGCCATGTTTACAGGGCATCCTGAACCAACCTGCAATTACCGGAGCGATCCGCAGGCTCTCTCCCGATTGCCGGAGCCTTCCGTGGCTACCAGGACCCACAACATATATTTTAGACATCAACCTCTATGTACCTCCCTATCACCAGCATCTCAAGAAGCCCTGCTATGGCTGGAGGGAGAGAAAGGGAGGAGAAAAAGGGTTTGAAAATAAGAACATCTGGAAAGAACAGCTTGAGACTGGAGAAGAAAACGCTGAAACAGTGATGTCTTCCAGCCTCCAGAGAACTCTGGCCTCATTTGGAAATAGGCCTGCACATTAATTCAGGGCATGTTAGGTTATTCCCAAACAAGATTGCTAATTTCAAACTCCTGCAATTGCCAGGGAGGAAAGAAAAATGAACTTATATGTCTGTAATTCAAAAGATCTCAGATAAAAGCAGGACTTAAAGTTCCTTTTCTAAAATAACCTTTGTTGCCTTTTCTCCCTGTACAAGTGATACATATTCACTACAGAAAATCTGAAAACACAGAAAAGCATCAAGAAGTGAAATAAAATAAGAACAATTTGTAATCCCTCCATCCCAAGCTAATTACATTATTTTGGAGCCTTTGCCTCTATTCTTTGTTTTTTTCCACACAAACCTTTTATTTATTATTTTACAAAATTATTTATCTTATTCCCTATATAGAATCACACATTGCTATTTTTCCTTGCATCTTTATGTGACCTTAAATGCAACAAAAGCCTAAGTGGTTACACAATGCTCACCTCATAAACTTATTTAACAAATCACTTTTTAGTCAAACACTTAAATTGTTACTCACTTTTCAGTATTGGGGCTAATCAATCATCATTATAAATATATAAAACATAAAATTTTATATCTACATAATGTTCTACTATATGCATGCCTCATAAACTCAATTAACACTACATTTTTTAATGGTTTGTTATCAAGTTTTCACTACTATAATTAACAACTGATAAACATTATGGTATAGCATTTTCCAAAGTATATATTATAGATTATGAGCTTCATAGGATGTTAAAAAATACTACAGAAATGTTTATAGTAATACTGTCACATCAGCAAAAAAAAAACAAAAAAAAACAAAAAAACAAAACTTGAAAGTAGCTAACAGTAGAAGGGATTAGTAAGCTATGGTATAGTCACACAATGAAATATTATACAGTAGTATAAATACCACGACTATTTGTATCGATATGGGTGAATACAAAAGTCTGATAATGAGCAAAAGGAACAAATCACAGAATATAAAATTCAAACACAGGCAAAACCAAAGGATGTTGTGTTTAGGGATACACACATGGATGGTTAAACCTCACAGAAAATACAGGCATGACTTAAAATTCAGAAGCACACTCAACTCTGATAGAAAGGAAAGGAGTATGTATAATCAGAGAAGACACATAAAAGGCTTCTGGGGTAAGGTAAGGGGAATGTTCTTATGCTTTGGGTTGTGGCTTCCTTTTATTAGTGTTCTTTGAAGTCTACATGACTTGATACTCCTGTGCATGTCTGCTATACATAACAATTAAAAAAAAGATACTACTACAACCCAATAAAAAACAGGTTTTAAAAAAATCTGACCAGACACTTCACAAAGGAAGGTTAGCTGAATAGTCAAGGAGCATACACAAAACGCTTAATGGGGAAATTAAAAGTAAAACCACAGGACACCACTATCCCCAGCAGAATGACTGAAATAAGGGCCGACAACACCGAGTGTTGATGAGTGTGAAGAGTAACTGGAACTCTACATCTGGTAGGCGGGAGTGAAAATGGTAAACTTTGGGAAAAGGTCTAGCAGTTTGTCAGCTAACATACACCAATCCTAGGAACCAGCAATTCTACTCCTACACACTTAAGAGAAATGAAAATCTATGGCCACAGAAAGACTTGTAGAAGAATGTGTATAGCAGCTTTGTTTATAATAGCTGGAAACTAGAAGAGGTCTAGAGGTCTCTCAGCAGAAAAACGGGTAAGCAAACTGCAGTATATTCAAACAAGGGGAGGTTACTCAGTGATAAAAGGAATAAACTCATGAATAACACAACATCATGAACCTAAAAAACACTACATTGAGTCAAAAAAGCTTCACACGGAAGGGAATTTACTTACGTATATGAAGTTCTAGATCAGTCCAAACTGATCTATGGTGTGGAAATAATATGTTACCTTAAAAGGTAATGTAGTCACGCTATTAATTATAGAACCTAGATGGTGAGTTTATTGGTGTTCGCTCTATAATTTTTTCACTTTTGTGTGTTTAAAAATGTTCATAATAAAATGTTGGAGAAGTAGAGGCATTACTAAAAATAAGGTTCTTATTGGCACTTAAATTTACAAACCAGTGCGCTGAACAAAATTAAAGGATTTCTTTACTGCAGGTCTTTTTAGAGTCTTTGGCATGCCAGTAGGCCTTGGGAATCTTCAAGAAGGGGCTACAGGATGAACCCTGGCCCAGATTGATGGGGCCACAGAGCCCCTTTGCCCCAGGACACCGTATAGGACCATTTTTCTGGACACTGTCTGAGAAACACTGTTCTACTCTCTCATCTCTGTGTTCACCCCTATCTCCTCAGAATGAACTTCCAGGAGTAAGTTCATGACCATCTAGGAGGCTCTCGTCTAAATTGCTTACTTGCCCTCCACAGAGGTCATATCCATTTATGTGCTTGGAAGCGCCCATTTCATTGCAACCTCACCAACACTGGATAGTACCATTAGAAATCTTTGGCAGGTGAAAATGGTAACCTGTGGTTAAAATTTGCATTACTTTGATGGCAAATGGAGTTAAACATTAAAAAAAAAATGTTTACTGGTCCTATGTATTTCTTCTTCAGACTCAATTTTTCAGATATGGTCACTAGAGAAATATCTTTACTTTCTAGACATATACATTTCCATATTCATGAAAGTGGCTCATCTTTTAAAATTATCTGAGCCCAGCAAAAAGGCCTCTGGGCGGAAGGATGATGTAAAGCTACGCAGAGTGAGTTTTATTTGGGAAATTCAGGCATGTCATTCCTGTCCCTTCTGGGAGAGGAGGGAAGGACAGTGTTTGTACAGAAAGGTAGAAGGTAAATGGGCACTCAAGTATTTAATAACTTCACTCAATGTCAATTTCAATTTCGTAGCAAATTCTTCTTACCAAGATTTCTCCAAGAGCCATGTGAGAAGGTCATCTAATGGCCTCTGTAAACTAGGGATTTGCAGAAATAAATCCCTCCTTACTTCAATCAGACTTTCTGGGCAGCTATGGGGCCACACGCATCGAGTACTCAGAAGAAATGAGGAAAGACTACCTCGCTGGTCTCTTTTTGACATGTAGAATGTGTTATGTTTCTTAGGTTTACAAATAACACCAGGATTACAGGTGTTGTTCTTTCTCTCCCTTCAGCTGAGGCAAATCCCATTTCGCTGAGTCCCAAAGGTTTCCTTTCTGTTATTTGGAGAAGCGTGAATTACAGGGTTCACATGGACCCCACAGAGGGTAAATCATAACCTGGCACAAGAACTTAACCCTGGCTTTACCTGGCCCCAGGCTGTCACAGACTGCAAAGATTCTGACAGAAAGCAACAAGTAATAGGACAGGGGGCCAGATTCGCCAGCTGTGAATGGAGGACCCAGAGTCTCCCTCCGGGGCATGATGCTTGACTCAGGCAGGGAAGTGCATTCCAGAAAATGAGTTCTTTGTACTTTCAAAATTGCCTGGGGACATGATCTGCAGCCAGACTGGAGTAATGGCTGTAATTTCCTTTAAAACGCTTCCTCTTAGACGGGGTGATACCTATGTATGTCTGGGTTAAGATACACCCTCCATGGGGCAATCACCAATCACCAGTTCACACTCCAGAGGCAGAAGGCTAGATTCCAATTAGGAAACCCACACAGCCACCAGCCAGGTTTCTGGACTCTGACCCTTTGCTCCAGGAGCCTTGCTAATTAGCATAACAAACATTAGCCATCCATTCTCAGCTTCGGTGAAATTAGTGGTATTCAAGATATGAGGATCGGCTAGAACATGGCTAGAGATGCTTCCACTCTGGCTTGAACTGAATCCAGAATCTAAAGAAGCTTGGCACCCCTACCTTGGGATGGCCATGGAGTCTGACCGTTCCCTCTGAAGCAGACTCGGAGTCAAGTGCTTACAGATTAGCCGGGAGGTGCGAGGCACGGACTGACAGGAGGTGATGGGGGGTGGCAGGGAACTCGCAAGAGGTACATTATTAATCCAGTTACCACAGCGGGTAGCTAACGCTTAACTCCATGGGAAGGCTCTGGCAGACACTGAACACGCACATTTCAGAATTCCCCTAGCCAGGAAGCAAGAGGGCTGTCTGTTGTATTCACACCCCGCCGCTCATGAATTCCCAGGCACTTCCAGCCACTTCTGACTTTTGGATCTCAAGAGTGGCCCTTCGATAAAGGGGCAGCAGTGGTATGGAAGGCCGCTGGCATTTGGTAGAGATGGGATGGGGATTCGGGCAGTAGTGCCTGGGCTACGGCTCCCTTGCCTAAGTCCCTGCGTGGTCCCCTGTCTGTTAGGAACGTGGAGGGCTCTGTTGGTTGAAACTGACTAATTAAGGATCACAGAATCCTGGCCCTGGAAAATTGGTTTGTGTGTCTGCCACCCACAGGAGTGGATGGCCCCGAGGTCTGGGATTCCGTCCAGTCTCCCGAACAGGTTGGGGAGCAGTGCTTATTTCCCAGTAACTTTTGTTTAATAAATATGCGCCCATGTACAGAATTTGTTCTGAAACCTTATAGTCTAGGAGGGAGACATTCAGGGGAATGTAGCTCACTCTCACCCTCCCACTGCCAATTCTGATGGTCGTGACCATGAACCCCCCCAGACCTAAGGGCCGTGTTGATGACCTGCTCCTCTGCACGCAGCATGGTTTACTTGGCCCCAGGACGCTCCCGCATGTCCATTAAAAGAGCCCAGTGGCTCCGGCCACACCCACCTGTACGGTGTAGCTTCCCAGGGTGGTGGCCCGTTTGAACCGCCGGCCTTGTTGCTGGGACATCATGAAGAGCTGGGCCAGGCGCTGCTCCATGACCCGGGCAAAGCTCTGGTTGTGCAGGCCCACCAGCGAATTGTCCACGCCCTGGAGCACTGTGGAGGCATAAGGCAGAGGGGCAGCTCAGAGGACAGAGTCCGTGCTGATGCAGAAACCGCGGCCAGCCCTGGGCCTGCACCAGCCACGCAGGGCCATGGGCCCTATCTTGAGTTGGGCTTGGCCATCTTTACCCAGTTTCACCCTCACGACAGCCCCAGGAGGCAGGAATCACTGTCTTCATGTTACAGACACTGGAAGGTTATGGGGTTTGTCGAAGACCATGCAGCTAGTGACCGGCGCCATCAGGCTTCAAACCCACACTTATGTAACTGCAAAACCCGGGCTCTCTCCTCCATGAGCTGTGACACGCCTAATGCTGTTGTACTGAACCCACACCTTATTTAAGATGTTCTGTGTTGTTAGATCATATGGGAATACAGCCTAGCCGGTGGTATGACTAATCGCAACTTTCCCTGGTTCCCACTCAGAAGGCCTGGCTCAGGGCTACCCTCACTTCATCAGGAGCTTTGCGAAGGCATCAGGGCTCCAGCCTGCAGCTCAGTTCCTCACACCTTGACAAACCACCCTGTTCCATGTTCTCATCTCCCCCTCCTCTAGGGGGTCCTTTGGGGATGCACCCTAAAAGTGAACCACAGCCTCTCAGGTATAAAGCAGCTTAGCACAATGCCTGGTGCACAGATAGTACATGAAACTCCTCTTTCCAGCCCTCCTGCATAGCTGGGTTTCCTCTATACCCTGAGCTCTCTGGGAAGGTAAGGGTTAATGATGGGCCCCCCAGGCAACAGCTCCTGGATGTGTGGAGGAGACCCCCATGAACACCAGGAACATCCCAGGACTGAAAGGTCACTTCCTATAGGAACGATTTCCTTTTGCCGTCTACCCCCAAAGCCCAGTCCTTCCTCCAAGTCCCTTGGGAAATGCAGGGCATCCCAAACACACAGACATTGTCTCCAAACACAGTCAGCCCTGAAGTCAAGAATGCTAAAAAAAAAAAAAAAAAAAAAAAAATTCTTATCTTTTTAAGGAGACACAAACTTACAACAGGCTGGGGATATAATATAAGGTTTTTCATTAACAGAATTTATTCTACCACAGTCCAGCCAAGGGCCATTCATACCACCCATCTACAGGGATATGGAAATAGCCTGAACAGAAAGCACGAGTTGTCATCGTGAACACGTTCTGAGCAGGCCCAGAACAAGCACCGGGCAGCACCGCGATCCAGAAGATGACGCTGCAACTGATCAAGAGAAAAGTAAAACCCACAGCTGAGTCTCCGAAATTACTTCTTCAGAGTCACAATTGCCCAATAATCCCCATGGAGGGCATAAAGGAGCTCTCTTTCTAGGGCCCTTGTGAGGGACTCCCGTCTCGTCTGTCAGCAGAATTCCTGCAAACAGAGAGAAGACAGGTCGGCACCGTCCGCTCTGTGGCTGGTCCCGGAGAGGCCCCTCAGAATCCCTCTGACACAGCTGTCAGGCTAGGGAGGGCCAGCTTACCTCCTGGCCCCAGAGAGGAGAGCCACGTTCCTGCAGCATCAAAGATATGCCTCTAGTAAAATTAGAGAACCACTGCTGAAAGATTACTCTTTTTTTTTTCTTTTTAAAATCAGCTCCAGGGACGCCTGGGTAGCTCAGTTGGTTGGGCCGCTGCCTTTGGCTTGGGTCATGATCCCAGGGTCGTGGGATCGAGTCCCACATCGGGCTCCTTGCTCATCGCGGAGCCTGCTTCTCTCTCTGCCTTGCCTGCCACTCTGCCTGCTTGTGCTCTCTCTCTCTCTCTCTTTCTGACAAATAAATAAAGTCTTTAAAAAAAAAAATCAGCTCCACACCCAGCGTGGAGCCCAACGCAGGGCTTGAACTCACAACCCTGAGATCAAGAGCTGAGCTAAGATCAAGAATCAGATGCTTAACCAACTGAGCCGCCCAGATGCACCCCAAGGGACGACTTCTAAGTTGGCGTCTCCTGACTATCAGACCAGAGCAAGAGTGGGGATACAGGACAGTCAAAGTGCATCATCACGGGTCACTCTAAGGGAATCCCAGTGATGACTCAAGGGCAGACATCAAAGAAAGGGACAAAGACCCCAGGTGATGAAAAAGTTCTGGAAATAGGAAGTGGTGATGGCTACCCGGCCCTGTGAATGTACTTAATACCACTGAACCGTACGTACACTTATACGTGGTTAAAACAGTAAATTGCATGTGATGTGTATTTTACCCCAATTTTTTAAATTGAGGGAAAACAAAACCCAAACCAAACCACAGCCTTCAGGAAGGTGCAGGAGGCCATGGGAACCTCCCACAGAGTTATATGGAACCTACAGCTGGACAATTCCCATGTGCCTCACCGCTGTTTGCAAGGAGAACGTGTCCTCCTTAGGAGGCAGCTGGAGAAGAACTAAGGGTTGGAGCCAGGGGTCTGGTTTTGCGTCCTGGCTCCCCCCTTGCTGAGTACCCTCAGGCAAGTCACTTAGTTCCTCTGGACCCTGGTTTATCACCTGAAAACACAGGGATCATAACCTATTCCTGATTGTGTCATTAAGGAGAACAGATACTTAGAAACAATGCTTTGAGCAGAGAGCTACAAAGCACTTGAGATGATGCCCGTAAATGTTAGCTGTTGCTGTTTGCTCAAATGTGCCCCTTCTTGGTTAGACACTTTTTTCCCAGAGGAAGAAAAAACTATGTTCCCAGATGGTGGCTTCTTTCCTTTCCCCTGAGAAGTTCAGCAGGCCTCGGGCTCCCAGCCCTCTCTGCCCACCTAGAAGGGTTTCAAAAGGGGGTGTGTGTGTGTCTCAGAGTGGCCCAGAAGCAGAAGGCGAGTTTGGATGCTGGCCCAGGTGCCCAGGAAGACAACACGCTTCAGTACATCAACTGGAGGCCCTGGGCACTCACACTTAGCCACCACTGACTTGGCCTTACAGGAGGCGGGCAAGTCCCCAACTGTGAACATGGGAGTTCTCCAGAAGATTCAGGTGCTGTTGCATCACTGGTCTGTTAGTCCTTCTTTATTGATGACTGCACTGGGCTCTAAAATTCCAACAGTCAGCACAGCCTGGTTCAGCTGCCTATATTGAAGCTGAATTGTTTTATGTGTCATTGAATCCCACACATTCAGAGTGAAAAGAACCAGAATGCTCAGCTCCTATCTTCTCACTCCACAGGGTACAGCGTGACACCCAGAGAGCCTGAGTGACCTGCTCAAGGACACACTAGGTTAGCCGCAGCAGGGCTGAGACTGGAAGAAATCCCGAGACTGCTGGGTCTGGGATATTCTGAGTCTGGTGGTGCACTAAAGACCAGTGGACAAGCCTAAGATGAGCTCTGACCTCTGTGAGGCAGCAGCATTAAGTCTGTGTCGCTATCCTGCCTCCTCCATACAGCCCTGACCACAGGACCCATGCACAGCAGAGGGGGCCGTAGGAAGTGCCCTAACTAAGCCACTGCTTTTCCACCAGTGAGGGACCCACGCTCCGAAGGGGGAGAAGTGTAGAGAGGGCAAAAACATATATATTTTTAAAAGATTTTATTTGTTTTAGAGAGAGAGAGAGAGAGAGCACTCACATGAGCACGGGAAGGGGCAGAGAGAGAGGTAGAGAATCCCAAGCAGATTCCATGCTGGGCACGGAGCTCGATGTGGGGCTTGATCTTAGGACTCTGAGATCATGACCTGAGCCAAAACCAAGAGTTGGATGCTGACCCGACTGAGTCACCCAGGCTCCTCAAAACACATTTAATATCAGTTTAGTGGGAAAGGAGGTGGAAACACGTCATTTCATAATACCAACAACAGCAAGGACAGTTGCTCCCCATCCGCTGAGCTGTCGGCAATGAGCAGAAGACAGAGTGCCCATGTCTGGGATTTCTGGGAGCCAAGGGTAGAGCGGATTCAAGGAGCTGTGCCTCACAGCTGGATGAACAAGGCTATCTTCATCTCAGGTCCTAATCTCCTACCCATTCTGTAAATAATGGTCAAAGGCCAGAGGTGGCTGCCATGAGTGTAGCAAGTGGGTCCTGAGCCCAGGGGAAGGAAGGAGGGTCATGCTGAGACTGCTTCTAGCCCCTTCCACCGGCACTGACACAACTAGCCCCAAACATGGTGGCAGGGGCCACTGTTCACTCTGATCACCAGCACTACATTGGCAGGTGGGCAAAGGTGACGTCCCAGGATGACTTCGTGAAGGTTATGTCATTAAAACAGAGGCAGGTCGAGACCCAGGTACACAGGGAGGTTGTCAAGAACAACCTGTGTTTAAGGGCAGGTGTGTTGCCATTTAATGGAAACCTCACAGTTCACAGAGGCAGAGACATCTGCAAAGTTAAAAAGCAGTGTTCCTGGTGGAGGAAACATGATTTTGGAAGTGTTATATAACCTGCTGTTTCAAAAATGCATCTCCCTCTTGGGCATAAACTCTGGGTTTTTCCTTTCTTTTGTTTCCTTCTTTCCTTTCTTTTTTTTTTTTTTCCTTTTTTTTCTTTTCTTTCTTTCTTTTGAGAGCATCAGGAGGCTGGGGAAGGGGTCAGAGGAGCAGAGGCAGAGAGAGAGAGAGAGAGAGAATCTCAAGCTGACTCAATGCCCAGGTCCGAGCCCAATGCAGGGCTTGATTTCAGGATCTTGAGATCATGACCTGAGCTAAAACCAAGAGTCAGAAGGACATTTAACTGACTGGGCCACCCAGGTGCAACTTTTTTCCTTTTAAAACACATTTCTTTAGTTTCCCTTCTTGGCAGGTAAAATAATATCTGCATAGCCATAGTTCTGTGGGGGAGAAAGAAATGCAATTTTCTGCAGGTTCAGAGCGGTCTTGAGCAGGCCTCCCTGAGCAGTGGGTGGGCTCCTTTGGTAGGAATCTAGGCAGACCCTAGCTATTGCTGTCTGGGACAGCACGTGAGAGAGGGGATGGGGCAGGTTTGATGGGAGTGAGGTTTCCAGGCACACCCTCCATGACTTGTAGGATATTCCTCCCTCTTTGTTATGGGTTCAATTGTGTCCTCCCACAACGCATAGATTCAAGTCCTAACCCGCATACCACAAAATGGGACTGTATTTGGAGACAAAGCCCTAAAAGAGGTGATTAGGGTAAAATAAGCTCCTACGGGTGGGCCCTAATCCAGCATACCAGGTGTCCTTACTAGAAGAGGAGGTTAGGACATAGACACACACAGAGAGAAGATGTAAAGGAAAGACGGCCATCTACAAGCCACGGAGAGAGGCTTCAGAAGAAACCAAGCCTGCTGATGCTTTGCTGTCAGACTTCCCAGCCTCCAGAATGATGAGAAAATAAATTCCTGCTTCTGAAGCCCCAAAAGTCTGTGGTACTTTGTTACGGCAGCCCCACCAAGCTAATATCCTCCCCTCCACCCTCCACTGCCATGGACAGCTGGGCTGGTCACTTCCCCCACAAACATCTGTCTTCTCTGCTCCGAACGCTTGTTTCTGTAAGATTTTGAGAGCAACTGTCTGGCTTTGGAAAAACACAAACAAGAACTTTTTTTGCTGTTTCATAAAGCTCAGCTGGGAAATGTCAAGGAAAAAAAGAAAATGTCACCCAAACACCCTCTACTTCCATCCGCCCTCACTGTCAGGACACGCCTGGGCTCCACCAGGACTAGTGTAGGTGTAGGGCGTGTGCCAGGGGAAAGAGAAAAGTGCATGCCTAGCATTCCTCTACCTTTCACTGGGGTTTTGTAGGGCAGTGTGGAAAGGCCTACCATCTTTAAGTAAACAACCATTCCCATGGACATACCCCAGACATCCACAGGTTACCGCCATACCTTCTGATTGGTCTACATTTTGCAAAGAGCATGCCAGTAGACTTTATAGGTTGCTGTTTCAAATGTTTATCTAATAAGATTCACCTTCAGTGATATCTTTTCTTAGCCTTAAAAATTTACCCACTTCTGGCTCTATGGAAGTAATTCCCTGACATAAAACAGGACCAAAGAAAAGCTGCTGATCCTATCACTGAATAGCATGCAGTTTTAATTATTATAACTATAATAATTACTATTTTTAAAATTTTGGTGTCTCCTTCTGACATGCAGTTTAAAAAAAAAAAAAAACCAACCTGATAGGGGATAAAAAAGAGTAAAATAAGAGATTACCTGTAATTACCCAATAGTCTCTGGTTGTTTCTGATATATCAAGGTTAGGATATTCCAGCGCTAAAACGAAGAAGAAACACACCAAGTTAGTTTCACAGGTTTTATATGCAAATATTATTAAGGAAAATGGACACAGGTGACAAAATATCAAACAGCTAAATTTGATATTTCCCTGAGAGAATTCTCAGGGAAACTCCAGGACATGCAGGCCAACACTATCGTGCTGTTTTGAAAAGTAAAATACTCAGTAAAGAGCTAACTTTCAGATGAAGAGTTTTCTAGGGTTTGTGGATTTCTGTTCTCTTTTCCATCAAAAGCTTCTCAAGTGGAACATCTTCATTATCAAGACTCACAGCTAGAAGTAACTCTGGCTTTCTTTGTGAAAATTTCCCAACCATCACTAATGTTTTTAGGAATGATCATCTCTTGAATGGATTTTTCCAGTGTCAAGGACTAAGTGGATTATTAGCCAAATGTTTGTGACAAAAAGTCCCATATTTTTGCAGGTATGGTGACCATAAGAGTTAATTCATGGAAAGGGTTTAGTGCAGTGCCTGCCACCTAGAAAGTGCTCAATAAATTTTAGTTGTAATTATCAGAATGTCAAGAGGAAAGAAAATAAATTCTTCATGGCTGCCATGTGACATAATGAATGCCATCTTTCCTGAGATCACCTTTCCCTAAAATCCAGACTCATCTTTCCTTATTATATGGAAATTCACAAAAGCCTGCCATTAAACATTCAAAACAAATTTCTTAGTGGCTACTCTGTGCTAGGTACATCCACACACGCCCTTTTATTTAGTCACAGTATCAAATGTAACCACAGAAGGAAATAGAAGCAATCTTGCTAATATGTGTTTAAAAAAAACACCAAACCGTAACCAGTGACCTTGAGAAATGCATCAACAATTGAATTTAACAGCACCAATCTTGACTTTCTTTGGCTACCAAGTAAGTGTTTGGGTACATAATGTAGGCCATGTTGTCTTTGGAGTCTGTGCCTGCTGCATGGTAATGAAGGTTATGTAACTGAAGTGTCAGAGGAAGACAAGCCAGGGGACTGACTATGGAGAATTCATGCAGTGAAGTCACGATGCTGATTGCAAATGAGCTGTGTTGTGATACCTACAGCCAGCGCAAGGGCCGAACGCCGGGCAACATTTGCTGATAACAGAAGTGGCGGAAACCATCGCAACCCAGATTGTCACAGGGACAGATGCCCTACGGGGCAGTTACTGTCAGTTCAAAGGCGAGCAGCTTGGGTCCAAACCCCACGTTCCATGTCTCATTAGCTACGTGAGAGTGAGCATTTCGTGAACCTCTTGGAACTTCAGTTTTCCCCTTTGCGAAGTGGGGCTCACTTTGTACCCCCTTACAGGGTGCTTTGTGAGGATTTGACGACGGAAGATACACGAAAGCTAAAGGCGCCTAGCGAGGGCTTTCAATGTGCAATAAACTTGTCATCAGTTCAATCCGAGGGCTTACTTTCAATGTGCAATAAACTTGTCATCAATTCAATCCTGGTTTATCACCAATTCCAGTTATTTTATGATAAAAGAGTTAGTATGTGCAATAGATGTTTGTTAAACGGAGAAAGGACCCTGGGGTCTCAGGGGAAAGGCAGCGTCCCCGTGTGGTGTGGGCATACTCACGTTCGGCAATGGTGAGCGGCGGGTAGGTGAGGTAGAACCCAACCAGCTCAGCCGAGAGCTGGCGGAGGAGGCTGCTGGCGACCGTGCCGTTGAGGAAGGAGCTCCGATTGCCAACCACATACACCAAAGTGACAGTCTGGGAGGCGTTGGATGTGCTCACCATCTGAATGGACACAGGAGGGAAGGGGAGGGAGACACGCCCCATAAGATGAGGGTCTGTTTCATGGAGGCCATGGAAGAAGTTTAGGCAGAAGTTGAGGGGGGGAAATGAAAGGGAGGGGGAAAAAGAGCAAAAAAGAGACAAGAATAACAACACTCATCATTTATGGTTACTCTCTGCATGTCGGGCCTTGGGCTCGTGGTCTCATTCAAGGCTCACCACAGCCCTGTGAGGGGTATCCAGTTAGGACTCCATTTTACAGAGGAGGAAACTGAGGCCCAGAATGATCAAGAGACTTGCCCCCGATCACACAGATAATAAGTGATGTAGCCAGGATTTGAACCCAGACCCAGGCAGTCTGACTTCAGGTTTTAACGAGTGTGTGTATCTTTTCCAGGGGCTACAGAGACTCAGGTTACTTTTATGGTTCTGAAAATACAAAATAGAGCATAGAAATATTACATCTAAGAGGGCTCAACTGCTCAGAGAAAGCCCAAGTTAAATTCTGGGGGAATCTTTAAGTTCCTACACAGCTGATCACCAGCTTAGGCAACAGACAGAGTGATTAAACCTGATTCCAAAAGGAATTCAGAAATATAAAATAGCCTCTTTAGAGAGTGATTACATTTCCTGCAACCTATTAAATTCAATATAGAATATGTAAATATTACTATGAGATGGTGTGATTTTCTTCTCGAATTTTGTCGAAGTCAGTTTTTCAGTTACAGGAAAATGCTGTTTTCTGGGTCAATGTATGGACAAAAATATCCCACAGATGAGATTCAAAAAACAGATGCAGTAGGAAGTCATTTGATTGGGTGAGACAGTGTGGGCTTCTATCCTGGTGTCTGCACCTCCCCCTTCCAGATTCGCCTGCCACCCACCCACCTGTGTTCTGTTCCACACCCCCAGAGGCAGACCCTTGTGGACAACCTCAGTGGGCTCCTTTTCCTCGGGCTTCAGCTAAAAGGAGCTCGGGCGGATATGGGACAGAGGGAAGAGAGTGAGGTCTGAGAACCAGGGTCGGGGACTCCTTCCCCACAGCATGGCTCCTGTAGGGGAACTCTAGCCTCTGGCTTCCTATAACTGCTCCCTCTCCTCACCCTGTCAGGCCCCAACACTTACAGCCTCTGGTACTGCACTCACCCCGTGGTTTCCCTAGAGCCTGCCCACACTTCTGCACAGGGTCCCTTTTATTAGACTTTTGTCAAATTACCTTCATCTGAGTGTGCCCCCTCTTCCCATAGGGAGCTGACTGAAATCCTGTCTTTCCCAAAACTTTACACATTCAGACATAAATACCCCTGCAACTTTCCTTTTAACTGCTATTTTTAAGACGACTGTCAAGAATAGCTTCTTCACATTCTTTCCCACTTCTCCCCATAAGTGGAAGTTTCTATTTAATTCTCTACCACAGAGCCTCTAGTCCCATGATTTAGGATACACTGAGTCAACACTTCCGGTCAACTCTTTCTCTCCTCTCTGGAAGTATTTTGGGAAAGTGGTTGAGCCACAAGTACTCATTCCTCTCTTTCCCAGGAAGCCAAAAAGAAAGGTGCTTCTTTCTGAACAATTCAAAAGACCTCTCCGTACTGCCATCTGCGAAAATCATAACTAAAATAACTTTTCTGGGGGGGGGGTGGGAGGTTGGGGTACCAGGTGGTGGGTATTATAGAGGGCACAGCTTGCATGGAGCACTGGGTGTGGTGAAAAAATAATGAATACTGTTTTTCTGAAAATAAATAAATTGAAAAAAAAATAAAATAACTTTTCAACCATTATCTCTAGCGTGAACATTCTATTTTTTGCTTTTCAACAAAACTTAGTCTCACTGGATCCCAAGGAAGCCCACAGAACTTGCAGTATGGATACCTCTACACATATATACTCAATCAGGTAAATTGCAACTTAAAAAAAACTGTGGCAAAATACACATAAACTTCATCCCGTTAACCATTTTAAGTACACAGCTCAGTGGCACTAGACACAGTGACGGGTTGTTGCCACCATCATCCCCATCCATTTCCAGAACTTTTCATCTTCCCAAACTGAAACTCTGTACCTATTAAACAACTCTCCATTGCTTCCTCTCCCAGCCCCCGAAAGCCACCTTTGTGTCTTTTTGTGTCTCTATTACTTTGTGTCTCTATTAATTTGACAAAATTCTACTTTTGTCTCTATTCTATTTTGTGCCTCTATTAATTTGACAAAATTGAACACCTCTTATAAGTGGAATCCTACAGTATTTGTCTCTTTGCGACTGGCTTATTTCACTCTGCATAATGCCCCCCAGGTTCGTCCAGGTTATAGCATGGGTCAGTATTTCCTTCCTTTTTAGAGATGAAGAACATCCCGTCATACGGATATAAGACATTTCTTATCCATTCATCCATGGATGGACGCTGGGGTTGCTTCTTTTGGCTCATGTGAATAATGCCGCTGTGAATATAAGTGTACAAATATGGTCGAGTCCCTGCTTTCGATTCTTTGGAGTATATGCCCAGAAGAAGCAGAATCGCTAGATCCTGTTTAATTTTTTAAGGAACCATGATAGCATTTTCCACAGAGCTACATCATTTGAGATGCTCGCCGGCAGTGTCCAGAGTTCCAGGTGGTCCACACTCTTACCAATTCTCGTTACTCTCTTTTTTTATAATAGCCATCCTATAGATGCAGAGTGGCATCTCATGGTTTTGATTTGCATTTCCCTCATGATAAGTCATGGAAAGCATCTTTTTTGTGCATTCATTGATCATCTACAGATCTTTGGAGAAATGTCTATTTAAGCTCTTGGCTCATTTCTTTATGGGGTTGTTTTTATATTTTTAAGTTGTACGGGTTCTTTATATATTCTAGATATTAGTCCCCATCCAACATACGATCGGCAATTATTTTTTCCCGTTCTGTGACTTGTCTTTTATTTATTTTTTTAAAGATTTTTATTTATTTATTTGACAGAGAGAGATCACAAGTAGGCAGAGAGGCAGACAGAGAGAGAGGAGGAAGCAGGCTCCCCGCTGTGCAGAGAGCCCGATGCGGGGCTTGATTCCAGGACCCTGAGATCATGACCCGAGCCGAAGGCAGAGGTTCAACCCACTGAGCCACCCAGGCGCCCCTGTGACTTGTCTTTTAATCGTCCGTTGTACCCTTTGATCCACAGAGGTGTTCAATTTTGGTGAAGTGCAATTTATCTATTTTTTCTTTTGTTGCCTATACTTTTGGTGTCCTATACAGGAAATCTTAGCCAAATTCAGTACCATGAAGTTTTTTCCTCTGTTTTCTTTTAAAGAGTCCTATAGTTCTTGCTCTCATGTTTAGGTCTTTGATCCACTTTGAAGTTAATTTTTGTATTTGGTATTAGATAAAGGTCCAGTTCCCTTCTTTTATTTGTGGCTATCCAGTTTTCTAATACCATTGGTTGAAAAGACTGTCTTTTCCCCATTGAGTGGTCCTGACACCCTTGTCAAAAATCATTTGACCATATATGCAAAGATCTATGCTTGCATTCTCTCTTCTGTTCCATGTCTATATGTCTGTCTTTATGTCACTACCACACGATTCTGATTGCTGTAGCTCTGTAGTAAGTTTTGAAATCAGAAAGCATGAAACCTCTGAAAAGTTTTGAAATCAGAAAGCATGAAACCTTTTCTTTTTCAAGGTTGTTTTGGCTACTCTTGGTTCCTTGAGATTCCATATGAATTCTAGGATGGATTTTTCCATCTCCGCATTAAAAAAAAAAAAAATCACCGAGATTTTGGTAGGGATCACACAGAATCTGTAGATCATTCTTGGCAGTACTGACATCTTAACAAAATCAAGTCTTCCAATTCATGAACACAGAGTGACCCTTTTTTTTTTTCTTCTTGGTTTTAATAGTCTCATTTTTTTTTATACCGAAGAAAAGCGTGACCAGTCTTGGTGACTATTTAACACTAGTTTCATCAATAAGAGGTTCACAGGCCTGAGACCAAGGTCATCTCAGTATTCCCTGAAAGTCATGCCCTGTCCCCAGTAAAGCAGCCCCTACAGAGGGCACTGTCCTACTACCCCTTTACTCTTAGGCTCCTGTGGCTTCTGACCTTTTCTCTTACTTCTCACTCATTATGCCACAATTCATTTAGCTAATGAGACCTAAAAAAGACTGATAGAATGGAAGGCTGTTGTTTTGCCTGCACAGAATCCATTCTCCTTTCCTTTATGACGGAGATTTCCTCAGGGAAACACCTCTTCTCTCCAGATGGGTTCATGGGCTTTGTTTGAGTGGGGCTGCCCCACCCAGGTTCCAGGAGTGGGAATAGTCAGGCCTGGTTGATTGGGACATTTTATCCCCTTGACCATAGTTACTACTCCAGAAATGGGCACACAGTCCACATGGGTCCATTGAGAGCTAATACCAGGATTTTTACTGGAATGCCACCAAAAAAGGCACTTTGGTTCCAGAAGACTGTGAGCAATAAGGATGAGATAAACCTGAACGTGCCAGGGGCCACCCCATTGGGCCGGAAGACGATGCCAGCACAGGGCAAGGCCAAGTGACAAAGAGAGAATTTCTGGAAGAGATCATATAAGCACCTGAATCAAACTGGGCCCAAAGGAAATAGGGTGCGAACCTTTTAGTTATAGGAGTCAATTACTTCTTTTTAGTTAAGTCTTATATGCTTGGATTCTGTCATTCATAACCAAAAAGGTCCTAATTCAGTCTACTGTAATCTAGCTCCTAATACCAATGCCATACAAGTTTTTTTTTAAGTTACTTTTTCATCAACTCTCTGAGCAAATTAAATATTTATATGGTCAGAAAGAATCCCAACATGTCCCCCAAATTATACTTAATACAAAAAAATGGTAAGTTATTAATTACTCAACCAGGTTCTAGAATAAGCCCAGGGGCATGGTTAACATGTAGCTACATATATGGGCCTAGAGGGTTCCAAAATCCAGGCAACAAACTTGTCCTGGGCTTCCTGTCAGCCATGGGAAAAAGCAAAACAAGGTTAATGAAATAATTCACCTAATTATCCATTCATTTCTAGAGCTGCTGAAATGTTCAAGAACATTTAAATCTATTTAGACACAGTTTTCAAAGGGTCTGTTACAGTCTTTTCCAAAGACACTTGGTTACTTGCTTTACAAAGTTTCATCTAGTGGCCCATGACTATCATAGAACACAGAGAAAGTGTTCTTAAGGCCAAAGGCAACTTGTTTATCTTGGTGTCTCTCCCAGTGCCTGAATGAATAGCAGGTGCTCAGTGGGTCTTTGCTTCCTGAAAACAATCAGAAAATGCCAAGCCCGAGCCAGAATCATGCACCTGTGAGGATCACAAATCCAATTAGAAAGAAAAGATCTCCCACAAGGGAGCTGAGTCATACTTCTTACATAAATCTTATGTTGGTGACACGTTTTTTAGATCTTAATCTACTATGAGCCAAATCACAATGAGATACTTCCACATAGACTTTGGATAAATCTAGAAAAGGAAAGCTGCTTGTTCAAATTAAATTGTGTGCTTTCTACATCATATTGGCTTTGCTGATAATTCGCTTATGCTAAATGTCCATTTCAAAACTACTGGGTTTCATTGCAAAGGATTTAGTTCGGTAAAAACAGAGACATTGGGTTGTACAGTTAATCAGAGAGATTTGAGGGTTGGATGAATATCATTTAATAGAATCTGTCTTGGGCCATGTGGGTGGCTCAGTCAACTGTCTGACTCTTGATCTCAGCTCAGGTATTAATCTGAGAGTTCAAGCCCTACACTGGGCTCTATGTTGGGTATGGAGCTTATTAAAAAAAAAAAAAAAAAAAAAAGGTGTTAGTTACATAATTGCAAGAAAGTGGGTCTGAGAGAAGTTTTTGGTGGCATGCCTACTGTAAGTCCAGGAAACTGAAATATAGTATGCCAGTAGTGGGATTTTCCTGGGAAAAATTCATGTGTTTGTCAAACATTCCATACTATAGCACAGTGGGTAAGATTATGGGCTTTGACTCAAGTCCTTGTTTCCTTCTTTACCAACTGTGTGACTTTCTGGAAGTTTCTTAGACTTTCAGTTCCATCTTCTGTGAAATGGTGATAATAATACTTCAGAAGGATGTCTTGAGTTTTATGTAGCAAAATATTTCTAAAACACCTAGCACAGTCCTGGCATATGGTGAGCCCCAAACTTAAAATGTACATGTATATGTGTATGTATTTATTTAAACTAAGGTGATTGTTCATATAGATGTCTGGAAAATAACTCAAAGCAAATCACAGGATAGGCAAAACTTGATGCATTAGCTATTCAGAATCAACTCATTTTAGGAGACATCTGACTTATTTTATGTGACTATATCTTATAAGGTATATCTAGTTCAATTTTTAAAGTAGTAAATATATTGGGAAGTCTGGGAGGGCTCAGTCACTTAAACATCTGACTCTTGATTTTGGCTCAGGTTATGATCTCAGGGTCGTGAGACTGAGCCCCGTGCCCAGCTCTGCAATGAAAATGGAGCCCTGCTTGGGATTCCCTTCCCCACTCCCTCTGCCCCTCTGCCTGACTCATGTGTCCCCACTCTCTCTGTCTAAACAAACAGACAATACAAAACAAAATAACAAATGTATTGGGAAGGCCTGAGGAAGCTTCCCCTGGGAAAATAGATATAAAATCCCAAACCATAGCAGGTTATAGAGCTAACAGCATTCCTCTTGTCACAGCCATACCGCAGACATCCTTATCGGTGCTGGGACTGACTCGACTCAGGGGGCCCCAGAGTGGCACCTCCTCCTGTCTATACCCCCTGCCCTAAATACAGAGTTACATTTACACCAGACAGCTTTGAAACAGGAGACCAAGTCACCTCTTGCCAACATTCGCGTTACGCTTGGCGTCTGTCAACTACACCGTTGACGCGCCCTCCTTCTCACCTGAATGGTCAGGTTGCTTTTGGTATTCAGGACTTTCCTCTCGGCATCCTGGAAGGCCTTCTGCAGCCGCTGCTCCATCGTCTGAGCAAACTTGCAGGACTGGATGTTGTCGGACTGGCTCACGAACTGCAGCACTAGAACCAGAGTAACGGGTCAGCACTCACCAGACCTCTGTGTCTTGGTCTTGGAACTCACAGCAGTCATCACATAAAACAGCCCGATTTTACATCCGAGAAATCAGGCAAATAAGGACGGACAAGGTTTGGTTGTAGTGTTGGAAGTGAGCCTTAAAATGACTTATAATAGAGAAGAATCAAAAGCATAATCAAACCCAAGGTCCCCTCTGATGGGAAAGATTTGGGGATCATTTGGTTGGACCATGCAGACATCTGCTCCAAGAATGATACAAATCAAAGAGAGACCACACCTTCTATTTCTTTGGAGTGGGGAGAAAAGTCAGCTGATCAGCATCACTAAACTGGTCAAGTCTTTGAATTTCAATGGTTTCCCCACTCTCGTGGTTTGCCAGTCACCTGATCAGAATCACGAAGGAGCTTGAGAAAAAGATTCCAAGGCCTAAGCTCAGAGACTCTGATTCAGGGGCATCTGGGACGTGCTGCTCCAAAGCATAGATCTTATAGATGTTCAGGAGTTAACTGCTATTCAAAGGTAATACAGAAAAGAATGAAAAATATGGTGCTTGCTGCTCATAAAGTACAAATTATATAAACTGAGAAGGGAGGCTCCCGCAAAGGACTATTTCTAATAAATCCAGGATTGGGAAGTTTAAGTTTATGTGCAAGGAACTTGGACAGTTCCTTAGCAGGGCCCTTTGAGGAAGGTACACCAGACTTTAAAAAATGACAGAACAGGGGCGCCTGGGTGGCTCAGAGGGTTAGGGCCTCTGCCTTCGGCTCGGGTCATGATCTCAGGGTCCTGGGATCGAGTCCCGCATCGGGCTCTCTGCTCAGTAGGGAGCCTGCTTCCTCCTCTCTCTCTGCCTGCTTCTCTGCCTATCTGTGATCTATCTCTCTGTCAAATAAATAAATAAAATATTTTTAAAAAAATAATAAAATAAAAATAAATAAATAAAAAATGACAGAACAGCTAGTATGGGAGTCTTTAAACAGGTGTCCTCTTGATACTGCCCCTGATTCCAGAATGGAGGGGAATCCTTTCTCTCTGAGGTACTTGCCTGTTCTCAGCTGGAAGTAGCCGGCAGGCTGGGGATTCCACGGGGAGGCAAGGACTGCCACCGACTGCAAGTTTGGGGTATGCTGCTTCAGATCTGCGGTGACGTTGCTGACCCCGTAAACACCCAGCATTTCGATCACCACAGCAGGCAAGTACACGAGCCTCCCTTTGGTAGCATAATAACCCACAGTGATGTTATGAGAATGTTCCAGAATGTCCACCTACAAAACAAACAGACCCACAGGACTCGGTGTTAATTTCCACAGTACTTTAAGTTCTTCTTGGTATTTCTTAGAACCACCATTGTTGTTTAGCATGGCTGGGGAACAAGTTGTTCTTATTCAACAAACATTCTAATAATCCTATGAAGCATATGTGGACTGGCAAGTCTCAAAACATCAGTCTCAATACAACAAAACGTAATTTATTTCCAACCTACGTGGGATTGAATTAAATCTGGGGGGATTTTGTTGATTCCTTAAATGCCTCAGTATAATCCTGTGAACACCAAAAGTCACCCAAGAAGGCAGAGAGGAGATGGCAGGCAAAAGAGATTTCCAGAGACGAAAGGCTCAGAAAAACAGCTCTCTTATCACTCACGAAAATTAAAAGGCAGAAGTGATAGATGAAGTGAGGGTTTCTTTAGGACAGGGATTAGGTAGTAAAGGAGGTGAATTCCTCTTTCTAAAAGCTAAGAGAAGAACTATTCAGACTTCAGTTTATTCCTGGCTCATAAGTTAGTTCAGGACCTAGGTGAGGATGGGGAGGGACTGAGGACAATCTCTCTTAAAACTGAGTCCTAAGAGACACTGATGCGCTGAGTTCTTTCTGACCCAAATGGAAGATTTTGAGGCTTTAGATTTTCTTTCTTATTTCATTTTGCTTTCTTAGTGGTTTAAAAAAAAAAAGATTTATTTCTTTATTTGAGAAAAAACAACTAAGAAAGTGGTTAAGAAAGTGACTCCCCGCTCCAATCCTAATGACCTTGAGGAGCAAGTCTCAGCTTGGGGATTATTTATTTATAGTACCTCTCTAATGCTGGCTAATCATATGTTGAAACAAAAAGACATGGGGGACATCAGCCTTAGAGCCTTCCTCAAGCAATAATGTTTAGCTTGCATTTACCAAGTTATTACCATTACTCTCATTTTTATTACCTTTTATTTGTGGCAAATGATCCCGAGTTCCACCAGTAATATCAAACATCCTTTCAAAAGTTTTTTTTTAAATGGGCTGATTTTTAAAAAATGAATTCATAACTAATTGTGACAGTGGTCTGCGATGAAATGCAGAAAAGATAAACACTGAAGGTAGTTTGCAAACAACTAAGTTTGAAAATTACATGTCAGGTGACCAAACAGAAATACTCACATTTTCAACTTTCAAGTAGTTTCTGGTGCAGAAACCACAGATGCTTTTCATGAGATGAGTTTCTTTCTTTCTTTCTTTCTTTCTCTCTCTCTCTCTCTCTCTGTGTGTGTGTCTGTCTGTCTGTCTTTCTTTGTTTTCTCTCAGAATTATACAAAAGGGATTGACAGGGGCGCCCAGGTGGCTCAGTCAGTTGAGCATCTGACTCTTGGTTTCGGCTCAGATCATGATCTCAGGGTCCTGGGATCCAGCCCTGTGCCAGGCTCCCTGCTCAGCATGGAGTCTGCTTGAGATTCTCTCCCTTTCTCTCTGTTCCTCCCCATCCTCCCCCACCCCAACAAAAAGAGATTGACAATGACAAATAAACTATGTAGCAAACCTCATTTCTAGTCCTCGGTGTGGTTGTGGAGACCATGAAGCCGAATGCAGCTGCAAGACAAGCCTCAGGGGGGAAAAAGCTGGACTGCTATTTCTAAGTGGTGGAAAGGGCCATCCACCAACTGCCAATCACATTTAGGGCTTTAAAACTTGGCATCAATCCCAAAGAGTGCAAAGTGAGGGTTCCATCCCTTGGCTATGCCATGGGAATCAGCGGACAGTTGTTAAATAGTACCTGGCATTAAAGCGTTTGGGGGAAAAAATGTTTTATTCCCCTGTCTGCTGCTGGCTATTGAAACAAAGTTGGACTCAATTTACAATAATTTTTAAATGTCCAGAAATAGGGGCACCTGGGTGGCTCAGTGGGTTAAGCCGCTGCCTTCGGCTCAGGTCATGATCCTAGGGTCCTGGGATCGAGCCCCACATCGGGCTCTTTGCTCAGCAGGGAGCCTGCTTCCTCCTCTCTCTCTGCCTGCCTCTCTGCCTGCTTGTGATCTCTCTCTCTCTCTCTATCAAATAAATAAATAAAATCTTTAAAAAAAAATAAATGTCCAGAAATAAATCACCATTTACAATGCTGAGGAAGATGAAGGGAAAAGCAATGGACAGTTTCTTGAGAATTAGACTAACAATATCCAATACTTTCCCTAAACAATGGGATAATGGTATGACTTAAAACAGTATACCCAGGCTTGGAAAAAAAAAAAAAAAAAAAGACATAAGGCAATTAACCTCCATTTTCCACCTCAAAATTTGGCCTTTTTCTCTCCAGTCACCACATATGAGCTGTTCGCCAAAATGAAGGAAGATGTTACTTCTGACATGTGTGATCATGGTACCCAGAGAGGAGGAAAATCTAGACGTACTCGGGGTCCAAGAGGAGAATATAGAGGGCTTAGTTTAATTACAAAAGCGAGGGGCTTACGTGAGCTGAGACGTCATTCTGATGGAAAGCCTTCCGTAATGCCTGCGTGAGCCCTTTGGCTATACTGAACTTCAAGGTTTCACTGATCTGCACTCTCCTCTGGGTCAGAAGGAGAACTGTGGGACCAAACAGAAGCACGGCCATCAGGGTAAGGCAGCAGACCCCCTCCTGGGGTTCCCCTCTCCTCTCCACCCTCCACCTCCTGCAAGTTCTGAATAAAGCTGGTGACCACAGGTCCAACCAATGAGAGCGGCAGGCTGGGGTAGTAGCTCTCTCCGTCCCACTCAAGTCCCAAGAAGAGAGGCCTCATATTGGTGTGATCCTAGAGGAGAGAGAGCTAATATGCCGGCTGCACTTCATTTCTGACAAACGCTGCCTTTGCCTTTGAAAACTGGGTTCAGCGGTGCCTGGCCCCAATGGGTCAGTAAGAAAATGCATGCAAGAAAATTCCGACAAGAGCGTTCCCTGACAGCCTGCTGATGTGCAAGCTGATGAGTAAGGTCCTGCAGCCTAAAACAGCCTGAATGAGGCAGGGGCAGCCCCGCACCCTATAAGTGGGACAGAGAGCGGGATGGAGACCTGGGGTGGACAACAGGCACCTGTGACTGAATGTGACAGGTGTTATTTGAAGGGAAGCCTCCCAGGCTGTCTGAGGCTTCAGGAGGAACATCCAGCCCAGACTTGGGCAAGGGGGTGGGGTTCAGGGAAGGTTTCCTGAAGCTTCCACTGAGTCCTGAAGGATAACAGGGAACGAGCTTGGCCAACAGGAGAGGGACACCCCCACCCCCAGCCATTCCCAGCAGAGAGAAGACCAAGAGCAAAGACACAGTGGTGAGAAGCAGTGCCCCTCAGTATACATGTTTAGGCTTGGTCCTGCTGGCTCCGGGAAGCGAGGGGTTTTCAGCGAAGGCATTCATTTTAGAGAATTCCGTTGCCTGCAGACTGGAGAACAGATTGGGCGGGGGGTGGCTAGTCTAAGGCAGAGAGATAAATTTGGTTGTTGTTGCAGAAATAGAGGTGAGTGAGGACAGCGTGAATCAGAGAAGGGGCAGTGGGGACGGAGAGAAGGGGTATTCAAGGATTTAGAACCGAAGGGCCCCTGTGGTGGGCCAGGTGTGGCTGGAATGATAGGGAGAGACACAGAAGTGGGGGAGAATGTTCCAGACTTCTGCATCTAGGTGGTTGGGGTGGCCTGCTTGTCAGAGCAGGGGGAGTGGAAAACCAGATGGTATAATTTCTTAAGAAACAGAAAGCAATAGTGTACTTTCTGCTATACGCCTAGTTTCACAATTTCCCATTTTAGGATAGGGTATGTCTTAAGATATAATTTCACTTAATCCTTTGTGGGGCGAAGAGGAAGGCGGGACTCAAGCATTCAGCACTCGCATGCTCTTTCAAATAACGTGTCTGATGATTTTTAGAGTAAACACTGCCACAGATGAAAGCGCCCTAGGCCTTCCTGGCCTGCTGGGCTGCCACCGGGAGGTGCAGCTCGAGACAACAGACACCACCCAGCTTTCTCAAGGCCTCCTTTGCAACATCCGAAGGAGTCCTGGGCATCTTCATCACACAGCTGTACTTTTACCATCTGCCGACTGACAAAACAGCTAACAAAAGCCTTTCTGAATTCTGTAGGGCTTCCGAGATTTGCCATCTTACTAACCAGCTCATTCCTTTATGTGACACATCCCTGATTTGTTCTGCAGGAAAACTTACTACACGTTCACCTTCTCAGACCACCCTCCCCCACCCACCGGCAGCAGTGGCTTCCCCAGGGGCCTCTGATATCGGGACGGACCTCGGGACTAGACCCCATGTTCCATAAAGCTCCCCCTCTCCGCCATCACTTATGATAAGGACCAGGGGTTCTCAACCTCAGCACTGTGACATTTGGGGCTGGATGATCCTTTGCTGTAGGTCCATGGGGACCTACCTCCCTTTCATGTCACAGACACAGTCTCCAGACACGGCCTGATGCCTTCTGGGGGAGAAGGAGCCAAACTGTCCCTGGTTAAGAACCACTCATCTCAAAGAACTCAAATAATTCTGCTACGTCTCTGAGACCAGGGCATGATTGCCACTTTCAAGTAAAATCAGGACAGCGGACTCTTACCTGTCTTCACCAGGAGCTTACTGGACATCTGACACTCCAGGTTGGACGCCATTTTGCCGGTGGTGACCACGGAAGCTGACGCAGCGGGGAGAGCGGCATCTGTATTTCCCGCCAGCGCGGGTGGCAAGCGGGTGGCCCTCCCGGGGGCGGTGACGGACGTCAAGGCTGCTGTGATGGTCAGCGGGCGGGCGGTGGCTGCCCGGGGCATGTCTGGGTTGGTGGGGTTGGGAAGGCCCGTGTGCATGGCTTGTGGTTTCCTGGGGAGGTGTGTCGTGGACAGCAGGCCAGAGGCGGTGCCTGCGTTCCCTTGCATGGCTGTGTGAGCACTCACGGTGTGTGCTGTTCTGGAAAACATGTAGGTTGGCGTGAAGGAGAAGGTCGGATGCACAGCCCCCGCTGTCGTCTTTGGGCCAGGCGCTGTGTTGTTTGTGGCATTTTTAGCTAGCGCAGCGGTCCAGCTGCTCTTAACTAATCCCGAGGCCACGGCCGAAGGGTTACTGCCAGGGCCCTTGGCGATCAGGGCTGCAGACAGCGCCCGTGGACTTGATTTCCCCGGGAACGACGTAGCTGCAGGGGTGGCTGCTGCTGTTGGTTCCGCCCTGGACGACACGGAGGGGTCCACTGCAAAGAGGGGAAAAAAGCGAAGTCTGTCATTGGTCCGCAGGGCACGTGTCACTTGTGGTGGTGACAGATGGATGGAACTTGCGGGTTTGCTGCTGAGAACAGTCTCTGTACTCTGGAATTTGGGCAAAATGGTTCTAGGTTCGTTAAGTCAATTACCCACAGTGAGAATGTCCCTTACAGAAACCTGTGGTTGGCAATAAGGATGTTTAAATTCTGAATGGAGCTCTTTCTCCCCTTACGATGGGGTTCTGTCCTAATAAACCTATCATTACGTTGAAAATATCATAAATCAGAAATGCATGTAATACACCTAAGCTACCGAACATCCTGGCTTAGCCAACCCACCTTAACCATGCTCGTAATACCTACCGTAGCCTACGGTTGCTCAAAACCATCCAACACAGCCTGTCTTACAATAAAGTGCTGAATACCTCACGTAGTTTGTTGAACACTGTACTGAAAGTGAAGGAATAGTGGTGTGGGTACGAGATGGTTGTAATCGTATCATTGCTGACCTTCATGGTCCCGTGGCCGGCTGGGAGTTGTGGCCCGCTGCCCTGCCTGGCACCACTGGAGAGGACCATACCAACTTATCGCTACCCCGGGTTAAAAATCGAAACTCAAAATTCGAAGTGTGATTTCTACCGAATGCCTGTGACTTTTGCACTGTTGTAAGCTGAAAAATTGTAAGTCAAACTCTTTTAAGCCGGAGACTGACTGTACTTTCAAAAAACTCAAGTCAGCAGAGGATAAAGGACAGGACTTTTGGGGACCCCTAACTTGTTCATCACCCTCAAAGTGTGTTTCTGCTCCTTCTAAGCAAAGCCGGGTGTCTGTGTTGAACTTGAAGGTCCTTTGTCCACAGAAGCAGTCCTAACTATTTGGGGGGTACCAAGAAACCAACTACCTGCACGCGTGGCTGCACCTGTCCGTTTGTCGGGGCCCTGAGAAGCCAGCAGTACTTTGGACGGGGTCCTGAGTCCGGCCCTGCTTGGTAGAGGAAACTCAGCCGTCGTGTGATCTCTCAAGGGTCTCTGGAATGGTGGAGAAGCACTTATCTCAGGAGATGGATAGACATCACTGGAAATGGAGAGACTCCTATCTATTCCGTCTGAAAGCACTTCGTGGACGCGGGCCGCATAAGTCAGCCTTGGAGAGCCTGGCAAAAGAGCAGGTGTTGCATGCCCAGGCAGCTGGAGACGGGGATGAGATGCAGCGTGTTGGCCTGTGGATGGGTCCTTTTCAACCTCAGCTGTTTGGAAGTCTCTGGAATAGGCACCAGTTAAGGACACCACGTCCGTATGGTTTCCAACCATGGTAACCTCTGACTGTGGGACAGGCTGGTTGGCGCTGGTACGAAGGGCAGGATGCTGGACGGTGAAGCCTTCTGCAGTTACTAATGGCGCAGCAGTAGCTCTGAGATCTGAAGATTTTATTGTTCTGGCCGCTAAAGTTGAACCACTGGGAGGAGGAGTTGAAGCTGAATGAGTTTCCCAACGGGTGGAGTGAACGGTGTGCCCATTTAAATCATAATTTGTCTGCTGCTGCAAGCCAGATCTCATTGGCTGTATGGAGAGGGATCCAGTTTCTGTGGGAAGAGAACTCCCGAAAACATCTGTGGTCGCTGGCTTTAAAACACCTCTCCTTGTTGAGAAATCATAGACCTCAGCAGAGGAGGGAAATGCTGTCACCTGTTGGGACGTTGGGACTGGTGACTCAGAGCGGCCTTCTGCAGCTGCAAGAGCCTCTGGGTTGGCGCTGGACGAGCGCGGGGTTGGGAGAATAGTCTGGGGGCCTCGTGCGGACAGCATGGAAGGGAGCGCTGATTCTGAAGGGAGTTTTGTTCTCAGTGTTGTAAGGAGAAAAGATGAAATATGATCCGTGCTGGAATCAGAGGGGAACCCATTTACAGTGTGAAGACTCAGAATGTCTTTTCTTGGAAGGGTCTGGAGAGCAACTGTCAAGTTTGCCTTTTCGTTTTTCTTTAAAACAGCTGTCATGCTCTCTTCCTCCCGCAGAAGAGAGGCAGAAAGGAGATCAGGAGATTTGCTAGACCCGGGGAAGTCTGTAGCTGCGGTCGGAGGGGACCCACTGGTGCCCTCTTCTTGAGGAGCTGGCTTTAGGGGTGCAGTGGATGGGGAAGCCTGATTCTGTGTCAGCTGGGTGAAAGTGGGTGGGGAGGGATAGTCGGCTGCTGTGATGTTCCGTGCCCCAGAAAGGATGGCTTGCCCTCGGCTGGCAGTGGGGAGAGGCAGAGGAGAAGGCACCAACGAGGAAGCCGTGTGTTCTGCCGAAAAAGTGGGCCCTTTGGAATTCTCTGGAGCAGCTGGCAAATGCAGTGGGTGAGTGGAGTCATTTGCAGTAGCAGGGGCTAGCTTTCTGGTGGTCGTTTCCACTGCCCCAGATCTTGCAGTCTGGGAAAGCAAAGACACAGCCTCCTGGGTCACAGCAGCGGCTGCTGCACTCTTAGAAGTCGGCAAAGACACCTCACTGTGCATGCCCTTGGCCACCCCAGTTTCCACAGAGTGGATGGATGTAGGACTTGAAGCCCCTTCCGCCACTGCCTGTGAAGGCGGTCCATCTGGACGCCGAGGAAGACTTCCAGGTACTAGGGGAACAGGAGGCAGGTGAGGCAGTTCTGCCACGGAGCTCAAAAACGCAGGTATGGGGGAGCCTGCGGAGTGAGGACCTGCTGTAGGGGGCAGCTCGGGCCGCTGTCCTGTGGAGGATCCAGAAAAACCTAGATGAGGGATGCCTAGCAAATCAAGGGCATTTTTGGATGGAGTGTGGTTCATTTCACCAGCGAATGGGATTGGGGAATTAGCTATGCTAATAGCTAAAGAGGAGCCAGGAGGAGCTGTTTGGGGGAAGAAAGGCACTTGGGTGGGTGGTTCGGCTGGTTTAGAAAAGACAATGGAATGAGGTGAGTCAGAAGCCAATGAGGAGGGTGAAGGTGGAGGGAGAAACGGGAGCACGTCTGATCGTGGGGCATGCTGTGTGGTAATGGAAGGAGTCCCTACCCATACTGGCTGAGATGGGATCGTGGACAAGGAGGGGAGCATGCTGGTGTGAGGCAAACCTGACATGGAGGCTGCGTCTTTTCCCCCTTGAGGTCTCGGCTGGACCACAGACTCCGTGGAATCCTTGGAAGGCTCGAGGAAGGCGCTATGGCCACTTCCTTGGTAAGGGGAGGAAGAGAAGTCCCCGTGAGCCCTAGCTCTGCGGTGTGTCTTCGGCGGAGGTGTTCGGGGGAGCTGCAGCACGCTCGTGTTGTCAGGGGATGGTCCCAGCACATTCTGGATTCTGGCCGCTGCCAAGGAAGACTGGACTTCTGAGAAAGGCCATGTTGGTGAAATCGGTAACGCTTTCCCGTGAGGAAATGACTCTGGGGTCGGGCTGACTGTTATCTGTAGATTGTCTACTCCTGAGAAACAAAATATCACATGGTCAGGCATCAGCAGATCACCAAGTGCCTGCTTTGGAAGGTCCTGGAGGTTCTGGAGAGAAGGGGTGGGCATGGCAGGCACTGTCCCCATCTCACAGAGCTGTGCCCCAGTGCAGAAGACTCATTAAACATATTCAGACAATGACGTCATTACACAGGTGCAGATGCGGCAGCTACCCTCCGGGGCAGGGATGGTGAGCCACAGTCTCTGATAAAGTCATATTTGAGCAAAGATGCAGAAGACACCTGTGTATCTTAAATCTTTTTTTGTGTGTCACCTATAAGGGTTGGACTGAAAAACTCACAACCTAGAAAATCGAAGAGCAACATGACCACCTGCCATGGCCAATGACACCAAAATGAACCCGATGCAAGAACCCAAAATGCAAAATGAGAGAACTGTGTATCTGGATGCAAATGTCTTTTTAGGACCCTAAGTCTTCCTCTCTGAAAGATAAGTTATTCACATCCAACAGAGGACTAGAGACACCTCACAAGACCCAGGGTCACTACAAGCACCTACAGAGAATTCAGATGGTCAGCACCAACATTTCCTGTATAAAGCTGCAGGTAGAAAGGAAAGGAGGGAGGGGCTCAAAATGGTGAGCTCCACAGGAAAGGAGGCAAGGACATAACTGAGCAGAAAGCTGGAAATTTCATGCTTGGGAAGAGAAACAATCTTGCCGGATGATTCTCTGGTCCCCCTTTCCATGGTTCTGCAGTGTTGATGGTGTTCATGACCCCAGAGGTGGCCAAGTGCCCTTAAGTCATATTTTAAATTAAGAATAAAAAAGAAAATCTACTTCGAGAGCTTTCTCCATTACCTAAAAACCTCAGAACTACCTGACAGAAACAAAGCAAGGGGAGTTGAAGTTATGAAATCTGGTTTGAAGTGGAGTGGTGTGGGTAGGTGAAGATGGGTGATGTACAGGAGCAAATCTGTGTTTTAGAACAAGCATTCTGACTATGGAGTGAAGAACAGAACAGGCTGGAAAGTGGTGGGCATGGATAACAAAAGAGAACAGAAGGAACCACTCTGTCCCCACAGTGATCCAGGCGTGGGATGGCTGGAAAGTTGTGAAAGAGTTGAGCCACAGTAGAGGACTGAAATAGGTCATCCTCGAAGATCCCTTTCAATTTTCAGATAATCTAGTCCTTTAAATATGTGTGTGTGTGTGTTAATGGCTGCAATTTCTCCTGTACGCCTCCCATTAAGAGGTGAGGTCTATGTCTCCTCATCCTGGAGCTGAGTGGCCTGAGACCATTCAACCAATTACCGTATGGTGGAAGCAATGCCACATGATTTCCAAGGCTACCATCACAAAAGGCCAGACAGCTTCCACTTGGCCTTTTGGAAGTCTTGTTCTCCATATATTTCTTCACTCTTCCTCCTGGAAATAGCCACGACTCTGTGAGCAACCTGAGCCACATGGTGAGGCCATGTAAGTACTCCAGGCAACAGTCCCAGATGAGCCAAGATTCCCAGTCATCCCTGCCCAAGCACCAGCCATGTGACTCAAGAAGCCTCCAGGTAATTCTAGTCCCAACCGTTCAAGTCACCCTGGCTGTTTCAGTCTTCTCTACTGCATCCCCAAGAATCATGAGGCAGAGATAAGCCATCCTCACTGTGCTCCATCTGGATTCCTGAAACCATGAACATTATAAAATGGTAGCTTTTTACCACATTAAGCTAGGGGTGGTTTGCTACGTAGCAATAATAACAAATGATACAGGATTGTGTCCCTCACTTCTGGGAAATGAACCTCTATAGCTTTAATGAGATTCTCAAAAGGATTCAGAAGCCAAAACACAGCTAAGAACTCCTCATTTAAATGAAAATTACTTCTGCTTTATACACAAGATTTTTAAAATTATGTCTATACTAATAAATTAGATATACTTGTATTAATTGATGAATCGTGAAAGGAGTAAAAGGGAAGAAAAAATTTTAGGGGGAAAGGAGAGGTAATTTATTAAGAAGGGAAAAGTAAATTAGGAGAAGTAGGGCAAAACCAAATTACAGAAAGTTTAAAACACTCAAAAAAGGCAGTGAAGTAGAAGTATGATATAGGATGGATATAGGAGTACATTGGACATACTCTACAGTGTTCCCATGATCCCTGCCTCTTGGTGGTCATGCCTTTGTGTGACCCCTCTTATTGAATATGAGCAGGACCTGTGACTTGCTTCTAACCAACAGAATATGGCAAAGTGATGGGATATCACACTTGTGTTTATATTATCTAAGACTTAGTCTTGCTAGTAGACTTGCTGTCCTTGATGGCCTGATGAACTGAGAGGCCCTACTGGGAAAGCCCACGTGGCAAAGGATTACGGGCAACTTCTAGAATTGCAGGCAGTCTCCAGGAACTACAAGCAGCCTCTCAGAGCTGAGGATGGCTTCCCATGGACAGCCAGCAAGAAGCTAGGACCTTCAATTATAGACACCACAAGGAAATGAATTCTGCCAACAACCTAAGTGAACTTGGAAGTAGATCCTTCCCCAGCCAAGCCTCCAGATGAGAATACGGCCCAACTGACAAGAAAACTGCAGCCTTGTAAGACCTCTTGCAGAGAACCCAAAGCAACTGTGCCCATGGAAACTGGGATATCATTAACGCATGTTATTTTGAGCCAGAAATTTGTGGTAATTTGTTATATAGCAACAGAATCAGACAGACACGTTGGAATGTTGCTATGAAACAGGTTGTATTCTTCTGTTTAAGTCCCATTTTTCACTTGATCTTAACCAAAAGACACAAAAGTGATTTAAGTCCCATTTTTCAAAGAGAAAAAGAAGCAACACCATTCTAATCAAGTTACTGAATTCTTTTTTTCTTAATGAAATCTGACTCTCCAATCCATCCCCTTCTCCTGACTAAAACCCCTAACTTTCTTTTACTTAGAATAACCTCAACTACTCTTTGCAGAAAACTGTGGTAACAGTCTTGTTAAAAAATGCACAGAAAGCAATGATACGTCCCACATACAAGAGGGGGAGATGACAGACAATGGTGTTTTCCTGCATAAGCCCCTAACCAGCGATCCTTTCTTAACATTAAAAATATCACTCATTCTAAAGAAACCCCACAAAAACACAAAAACAAAAACAAAAAACAAGTTATCACTCATTCTAGGGACAAGTCAACAATTACCTATGTTTGGACAGTGTGTCTCACCAAGGGACTTGTATTCTAAACAATTTTAAAAGGAAATAACTTAAATGGTAAGACATTTAAGGAGGTTCTGGATAAAGAAAGACAGGGAGCAGAGATGGCTTTGTGATGGAAATAACTTGCTTACTAAGTTTGCATGGAGTCCCATCAGGGCTAAACTTACCCTTGTACTGAAGTTCATTAACTAATGAAACATAAAGGGGGTTAGGAAGTGCTTGGCCAGGTTGGGAAACAGAATGTCAGAAATGGTGAGAACTGCCTCCCTAGTCTCCCCGGACCTCAAGCCCCCACGGGTAACAACCAGATGCCTAACAAGGACTTGTTTGCAACTCTGTCCTTCACACTGGTAGCACATCATTCCCACTTCTTGCACAGAATGCCAGACCTGGTCTCCAGGACTGTGTGCTCAAAGTATTCCCACTGCATAGCCTACAAACCTGAACCTCATAAAAGCCCATACGTACGTCAGGCTCCCCTGCTGTATTTTCTCTGCTCTGAACTTCTCTCTTCAGTCCCTCTGACTGTCAGTCCCTTGTGCATGGCTATTTTTGTCCCAGACCCCAGGAGAGACCCTCCTTTCCAAAGTCATCAGAGTCTCCTACTTAAGAAATATTCTCCATTCAAGATCCAAGGGCCTTCCAGCGCTGCCCTAGATGGCTTCCTGGTTTCCTCCGGCTACTGGAAGGTGGCCATAGTCATAGCCCTTTCCTGCTCAGCGCTTCCTTCCTTTGCCTGCTGGAGACACTGAGGAGAAGGAGGCCTTCCCACAGCCAGTCTGGGACACTTTGCCAACCACAGTCATGAAGCCATCCGCTTTGTCCCGTTCACTGCCCACCAGCAGGTTTTCTTAAGTGCAATACTTGAAAAAAAGCAAACCTTATCAACAGCAGCTCTTGAATGAAAGAAACTAAGACAACCAGTTAATAAATAAGTATCCCAAATTCCCCATCCTTGTATGTCAGCATACAAGGCAGCTTTCTATCAGGCCTCAGGGTCGGACTGCCTGGATTCAAATCCCGCTCCTCCATCTGCTAGCTGTGTGACCCTGGACAAGTTACTTAACCTCTCTGTGCCTTTCCCTCATTTGTAAAATGGGGACTATTCCAGGACCTACCTCATGGTAACTACATTACCATGAAATTGTTTTAAGTATTAAGATGAGGTGATACAGGGGCAGCTGGGTGGCTCAGTCAGTTGAGCATCTGACTATTGCTTTTGGCTCAGGTCATGATCTCAAGGTCGTGATATCAAGCTCTGCATCAGGCTCTGGGCTCAGCGAGAAGTCTGCTAAAGCTTCTCTCTCCCTCCCTCTCTCTCTGTCCCTTCCTGTGCAGCGTGCTCTTTCTCCCTCTCTAAAATAAATAAATACATCTTTAAAATGAGGTAATACATGTAAAGTCCTTAGAACAGTGTTTGGTATATAGTGTTCCCAAAACACTAGCTATTACTGATATTGTTCTTGTTATCATTACTTGTTTAGTCCAGCATAGGCATGGATCGACTTCCTCAGAGGCCTCCGATGCTAGTCAAAACTCAGAAATGCCTTGCAGATCATGCACTGTCACAATCCCACAGGACTGTGGATCCCCTTATGGTTTGCAGAATCTTGTCATACCTTCATCCCACCTTGTTCTTCACAATATCTGGGAGGTAGAGACTAAAAGTTCTTACCTCGATTTTACAGGCGAGCAAACCATGTCCCAGGGAGGTTAAAAACTGGCTCGGCCAAGGTCATACGGACAGCTACCCTAAAGACAAGTATGACTCATGCCCTCTGACTTCAGAGCCAAAGCTGCCCGCTCTGTGTGGGAAGGAGTGGGTCTTCCTCCATCACCAGGTCCAGAGAGGGCTCCGTCCTCCCAGAGGGACCCCGACAGTCTGGAGCCCACATGGCAGCCTGAGTGTGTCTCCTGAGTGTGAGGTCGAGTCTCCTTTTGGTGCTGCTTTGGCAAACATTACTGAGCATAGCTCTACGTCACCGAGACCTCGATTCCCAGAAGGTCAACAAAGATGAACCGAGCAGCACCTCTCTGTGGAAGCACCCACCCCCAGCCCACGGTTCTGAAGTGTGGCGCCTGGAACATTCTTCTTGACATGGTTTCTCTTGGGGCTTTTTCAATGTGCCGGTTAAACACAATCAGACTGCCATTCCTTGAAGCAATGCCAGCAAATAGAAGACTGTGTTTATTGCTTCTGCAGAAGCTTTTTAACTATCAAAGCTCTTACACACACACACACACACACACACACACACACACACACACACACATATATATAGCTTTCAAATCCTTTGTGAACAGGTTTAAAAATAAAATTAATTTCCCCCTTATGACAGTAATACATTTACTCTTTTTCATTTTTTTTAAAGTCTCACTTTATGTGATCATTACAGAAACTTTAGAAACAAAGGAAAAGTTGAAGGAAAAGAGTCCCACACGTCCCTCAGTACCAGTCACCGGCATGTCCCACCGTGTCGAGAGAAACCACAATTCACACTGTCATGAACTGTGCTGCTAGATTTCATTCTTGGAAGAGCTTTGGTTTATGTGTTTTCAGACCTGTGATCACACTACACATTCAACTTTGCTTTGGTCTTGCTTTGCTTTGCTTTGCTTTGCTTTTGGTCTTTTTACATTATTTTAAGGCATTTTTTCATATTGGATAAGGCTGCATGTTTTTCCCGGTAAGATAAGGCATTATAATTTGTTTAACTGCCTCCTGATACAGGTTATTGGGGCACCTGGGTGGCTCAGTCGTTAATCGTCTGCTTTTGGCTAAGGTCATGATCCTAGAGTCCCAGGACTGAGTCCCACATCGGGCTCCCTGCTTGGCGGGAAGCCTGCTTCTCCCTCTCCCACTCCCCCTGCTTGTGTTCCTGCTCTCACTCTCTCTCTGTCAAATTTTAAAAAAATCTTTAAAAATATATAGGTTATTTATACATTTTCAGTTTTATAAATAGTAGCCTCATCTCCCAATTCTGTCATCATAATTACATTGGGGCAGGTGGGACAGCTGTAATGACCCCCTCTTATGAACAAGGTCACCACCCACATCTAACTTGAACACCATCTGCATCAGAAGTAAATCAATGGGACTTGGGGTCTCTCTCCTTCCCCACCACTCTGCCACCATCCTGATTCTTTCTGATAAGGTCATTCATAAGTTTAAAAACTTCACCCCAGGGGACCTAGGTGGCTCAGTCCATTAAAGGTTCAACTCTTGATATCAGCTCAGGCCATGTGAGATGGAGCCCTGTATTGAGTACTTTGTCGGGCTGAGCGTGGAGCCTGCTTCAGATTGTCCTTCTCCTTCTCTCTCTGCCCCTCCCCACTCACACACTCTCTTTGAAAAAACAGAAACAAAAACAAAAATAGAACCCCACCCCACTGTTTAGACAGCCTAAACCCAACCATCGAAAATGCGATTAACCACCAAAAAGTGATCCTCCAAAACAGGATAATCCTATCAGCAAACTTTTCCAAACCTTCCCATTCATTTGTGCTATTTCATTCTAACAGCCCTAAAGGGAGTTGAAACCATTTTAATCATTAGACAAGAAAGACTGGAGATGTAGAAAAGTCTGAGCCAATTGGAAAGCAGTAATAGCGCCTTAGAAAGTTGGGCAAAAGGCATATTACTAGACTTCACCCCATGTTGAAAATGTAAATGTAAACTGCTTCTGAGTGATAGTCTCATAATTAAGATATCACTGTTTCCACAACTCGTCATTTTTAGCTCTATTAGAGTACTTTCTCCTTTCTGTTTAGAATTATGGCCAATTACCTCCCTTATTTGCTCAATCACTTAGCCACTTAAGACTCAAATCTTTTCTCAGATAGTCCCTCCCTTATGCAGATGAACACGCTGTAACCCTCACTGGGAAGGTGGTCAGGTGTCCCCGTGAAGGGTTTGGGATCTAGAATCAGAGCACGGGGTTCACAGCCCGCCTGCCTTGTTCCAGCTGTGCCAACTTAGGCAAGTTACAGACCTCTCTGTGCCCATTTGCCCTTCACACGATGCGTGTAGTAATAATCTTTGTCTCATGGGTCGTCTTGAGGCTGAATGGCATTAACCCACGTGGAATATTTGGAACACACCCTGGCACGTGGTCAGCAGTCAATACAATGTTACTTCCCATGATGGTCATCAGGGAGCACAAAATCTAATTAAGAGGGTTCAGAGTCATGCATTTTTTTCTAAACTCTGGTAACAGGAAATGATTATACTCCTACTTCGCGATAAACTTACTCAAACTTCTCAGGCGTGGTTCACATTTCTTACAGTGAATCCCTTGTCTCCAGCTGTAATTCTGCAATGAGCGCCTGGTGATCCACCAGGCTTTCCTGGCATTAGTAAAGGCTCACTGAGCCTCAGCATTGGGTTTCTCCCCCGAAGTCTGCTTATTCCCACAATCAAGCATGTGGTTTTTGAAATGACTTATTCGGCACAGTTGGCAAAGTAAACACTTTCCCATTAAGCTTGCTCACAAACCGGGCACGTGAATCTCACTACAGCGAGGGTTGAGATGCTGAGAGAAGGCAGAGGCAGAACATGAGGTTCTTGCATACATGTTCTCAGAATAAAGAAATACACAGGGGCGCCTGGGTGGCTCAGTGGGTTAAATTCAGCTCAGGTCATGATCTCAGGGTCCTGGGATTGAGCCCCGCATCAGGCTCTCTGCTCAGTGGGGAGCCTGCTTCCTCCTCTCTGCCTGCCTCTCTGCCTGCTTGTGATCTCTGTCAGTCAAATAAATAAATAAAATCTTAAAAAAAAAAAAGAAATATACATATATAAGGGAATAACTTTCATAACCCAAATTAATCCAAAAATGAGCAACTGAACCAAATTAACATAGGAAAAAGGAGGCACTATTGAAAAAGCCATCAGGACCAGAAATATTTGGCTGAGTTCTACCTACCTTTTAAAAAAACAAGGTGATGCTAACATTATTAAACTAATTCAGGCCTTTGAGATATATGAAAACATCCCTGATTCATTTTATGAAACCAGTACTGCTTTAATATCAAAATCCAAAAAAAGATATATTAAGGAGACAAACAATAATCAAAAATGTAAATAAATGCAGGTCAGCCAAGCAAAAATGTGGGGGGTGGGGGAAGGAAAAGATTACAATAAAAAGTAGAAAGCCATGTATACTCCAGGATCACATATATGCAATTTTATAAAAAATGTATTTTTTATATATAAAAGGATAAATCATTTAATGCACAAATGATCAATTAATAACTCAAAAATTTATAAAGTCCATGACAGTCCACACAGCACACAAGCACTGCACAAAACATACTAGACACAAAAAGAGAATGTTAAGACTTTTCATTGCATTTGAGGTGCAAACAGTATAATCCTAGGCCAAACTCAGCTCTCTTCAGTGTTTTCCTAAAGGTTATTATTTGCAACCCCAACATTGTGCCATCTCATTGTTATTCATGATAGGCAGAGACCTTCCCCTTCACTTTGCATCTCCAGAGTATTTTGTTAGATTGAAAAGACAACAGTCCCGCATTAGGGACATCCAGATAAACTGACCGTCTCTAAAACTGAGAACAAGCAAAGGAAACCATGTCCCAACAACTGTTCCCATAAATATTGGTTCCATGAGACACTCTGAGGGCACAAGCGTTTTGTATTCAAAATAGCTCAGGAAATCTCTTCCAAGAGATTCACGGTGCAGACAAGGACCCCAAAGTCTACAAAAGACTTAGAGAAAACAGATGTTATATTTAATCTAGAAAATCCCCAAACGAGTTGACTGTGGAACTCTTTCTTCTTTTTCTTTTTTGCATGATATCAACTACTATCCCAAGGAACCACCGCTCTGAAGAACACCTTGGGGGAATTCTAACTTGAAATCCTTTCAGGGTATAAAGTCATTGCCCTGGAGCAATTTCAGATGCAGAAAAACCAAAGAAGAACTGACCAGAGAACTAAACCCATCCTGGAACCCAAAAACATGCTCTTTGAAATTGCACAGCTGGCTCTGGCCTGTTTCACTGGCTGTTTCATCAGACTTATTCATGGACTCTTCTACTGATGTTCATCCCTTGAGACCGCATAAGGCTGAGTACTGAGAGATCTGTAAAGTTCTGTGCAACAAATGTAAGGGACCATCATTATACAGACCGGCTCTAATGTCTTTTTGGGGTATTAAGTTGATTTAGGTAAAATGATAATATCAGCAGCTGGATTGTTTTCCCCCTTGACTGGAGACATACAAGAAAAATGCTCTACTGGGAAGGCTGTGTGACACCCCATGGATACTGATACAACTAAACTTTGAATCTCTGCATGTGTCTGTGTGGGGGCCAAGAAGCAGAATATGCTGCCCCTATTAATGTCAAGTATTATTATTCATCTTTAATTCATATTCACTGATGACTGATACAGACGTAAGTTTTACTATCCCATAAATGACATTCATTAGTTATGAATATCACTACCAGAATTTGTTAATTCAGATGTTTATAAAAAGAAATTATCAACCAACTCTATTAGGACTGAACAACAACTAAACTAACCACCTTTAAGGTAAAAAAGAAGAAAATATTTATTCTAAGTAAATAATTTTCAAATCCTTCACAGAAGTGCCAAAACCCAAAAAGATAGTCAATATGTTCATAGCAAGTAAATTTCACAAATTGTTTGATCTAGTGTTTACATATGTGGTCATACCAAGGTAACATTTTTTTAAAAAATTCTATAATTTAGAAGTTTCTGAGACTACATGTTCTCTCATTTGGTATAGAATGGGAAGATCTACCTATTTTAAGTTTAAATTTATTCCATCAAGAAAAGTTTCACTTCTATCTCCCAGTGCCTTGGTTTATCTAGTAATAACCCAAATCGTTAGACATAATTGTTCAGCATTGGCAATGGATGTTCCTTCAGCCTTCTCAACACCAGGACAATCTGTGACTAACAACAGAGGAGATGTCTGGCCCAGAAGTCGGGGTGCCCATAAAAGGGCAGCAGAAAGCTGGTGCTCTCCCCACCTGGCCTACCCAGAACAGATTCAGATCTTGTCCAGGAGGAGCCCAGGACAGACTGCACACCATTTGGTCAGCAGGGGGGGCCATGCCAAGTGTGTGTCTCTGTAACTGCCTTTTGTGTGAAAGACAAGAGTCTGCAATAAAAGTACCCTACTTATCCTCCCTACACTCATTTCATTAATCTGAGTACCTACTGTGTGCCAGGTACTAGCACTTCCTGAATGTTTCCTGTAGTTCACTTCTGTCCTGTTTACAAATATGAACACATTTCATCCTCACAACACTACTATCAGGAAGATGCTTGTGGTGGTTAATTTTAAGTGTTAAATTAAATACCAGGTGAAACGGGCCTCCCACCCAGGCAAAGTGGGGTATTTGGAACCACAGGTAGGAAAATAAAAACCAGAGCAACTCAGGGTATTCTAAATTCCAGTTGACCTGTAAGCAGGACACCAGGACACACCAAACACCCACGTGCCAGGCACGTCTATCCCTACTGTCCTGGATCATCATGGTAAAGAAAAGGCGTACCAGCAGGGGGCCCCTGGGAGGTTCAGTAGGTTAAGCGTCTGCCGGTGGCTCAGATGCAGCCCCACGTTGGACTTCCTGCTCAGCAGGGAGACTGATTCTCCCTCTCCCTCTGTGCTCTTTCTTGCTCTCTCTCACTCTCAAATAAAAAAAAAAAAAAACCTTAAAAAAAAAGGTCTCTTGAAGTCAAGAGTTTCTCTAGCTTACAATTTTCCACACCTCTTGCTCCAGTATAAATTTAAATCCATGGCTTCTTGAAGTTAAAATGTACATTATTATCCTCCAGATAAATAATATACATTTCTATCTTCTACCCTGAATGGTTAGTGCTATTATTTTCACAGTAAATAATTGTAAGAACCACTGCCAGTGAACTAGTGGCATGTATTGTTGACTTCTTACAAATACCAAGAAGAATTAAATGTTTTTTGTGGCACATTGGTTGGATTGTTAATTACTTGTAATTGAGCCTCAAATCCTGGCTCTTTTCAAAAATAAAAATAATCAATAATAACAAACATGTCACTGTAGCATAATATAGCATATTATATAGCCTCCATTAAGATCTATTTTCTCCCTAACTGGATGGAAATATTGAATAATTTAACCCAAAACCTATTTCAGTAAAGTGAATTTGTTGGCTGAATTGCTTGTGTGGTAGTGATACACATGTCTTTATTCCAAAATTTGAGGATTTATATCAGGCAGTTCCCTCTTTTCAAAACAGCCAGTCTACTTAAGAATGAATTCCCCAAGAAAAAGTGCTACACATGTGAAAATATGTAATTTAAATCAGTGTCAGAACTATTGGGAAAAAATGAAATTTAATAACAAAATTAAAGATTATTTTATAGCTTTAATTGCAACCTTAGAGCATTTTAATGGTGCTGAACAATGAAACTAACTATATAATGTCAAAGCAACTAGAAAGCAAAAGACTAACTTTATTCTGTGAATCCATAAATCAGGGAATGTTACAGCTCCTGGGCTTACAGACACTTTACACAGGACAAGACCAGAGCCAATCTGCTTGAAAAGCAATTAACAGAGCAGATTAACACAAAGAGTCTCCAAGATGTAGTCAACTCTGCTGTGATTTTATCTATGTCAATGAACTCAAAGATACAATTAATGTATGATAAAGATCATACTCAGGGGAAGTCGTAGAAGCTTCACACATGAGCCAGGAGTTCTGGAGTCCCATTATGGTTCTCCTATCTGCTCCCTTTTAGACATGGAGCAAATCGCTTTGCCTAACTGGGCCCCATGTTCCTCGTCTCTAACACAAGAGGGCAAAATCAAGTCATCAGTAAGAGCCCATACATTGTGACACGGCTTAAGTCAAGAAATCATTTTCAAATAGTTTTATCCCCCTAGACATAGATTAATCTTACCCAACAACAATTTTTTTCTTTTGCCATGTTTTTAAGTGTCTTTTAATCTCCAGATTTCCCTCTCCTTTCCTTCTGTTTGCTTACAACCTATCTGATGAAGAACTTGTGTTTGCACAGTGTGCACTGGGCCGATGCACACTCATGGTGCAATTCAGCATGTTCCTCTGTCCTCTGCATTTCCTTTAACTGGACCATTGGTTCCAGAAATGAAAATATTTAAGTCTACACTTTTATTAACTTATCATACTTTAAAATGGAAGTAACAACAACAGGAAAGCATTTAAATGTTGTCTGTATGAACAGCACCCCCAATCTTCCTCATTCATCTAGAGCAGTACCCCTTTCCAATGAGGAATAAAATGATGGCCATGTTCTCTATGAACGCCAAGGTACCTATGCCTTAGAGATACAGATTTTATCCAAGTTCTGAACTTTGCAAAGGTTGTACATTTGTCTCCTTTATTTTAGAACTATAGCTTCCCTACCTCCAGAGCTGTTATATAAAAAGGTGGGGTTGCCATGGGAAGACTGCCATCAGTAACCATTCGTGGAAGAAGGCTTTGGGCAGAAATAATAAAAATATGCTGCCTTAGAAGTTTAAGCCCATCTCTCCTGGCAAAATGAACTCCAGAAGGCAACTTAAAAAACAGCAACCAGCAGGAAAGGCAGAAAGGAAGAGATGTTTCCTAGCATCGTCGTCGAGGAAACAATGGTGCCAGCAGCCATTACAGCTGCATCATCTGCAAAAATGAGCCCTCCGTAGGCAGAGCAGATGTTCCAAAGCTGTGTCATTTGTAAATATAGATGAGAAATGTAAACTGAAGATGTGACCTCACTCACTATCATATTTGAGGGTAACAGCAATTAGGAACATTGAATGTAATTTGAGCTGAGACTGCAAGGATCTTTTTTCTAGTCCAAATATAACTGCAGAAAACATATTTTCAAAAAGTAAAATAACTCTCACTGTTGCCTGCCACCACACAGTTGCAAAGTGAGCCAGGCGAATTCTGAGGCTCCCAGACAAACATGGCTGATTCATCTTTGCTGAAAGAGCGGTCGATTTTTCAGCCACAGGAGAAATTAAAGGCTGGCCTGGACTTAGGTCGGGAAGTAAGAAGAGTTTTTTTTTAAAGGAATGAATAATTGGGAAGAAAAGGGCAGAGGAGGACTTTTATTATGTTATTTTTAAAATTTCAGGGAATTAGGAATAATGGCTTCACATATCCCTTCTCCCTAAGGAAAGATGGTAGACATCTGGATCTCCATTTCTTGCTCAGAGATGGCTAATGAGTCATGTCTCAAATGTTGGTTGCCTCCATCTGATTGGCAGTGACTGCCTGACCTGTTGTGGAGGATTCTAAAGGCAGTCCTGGATCAGCAGGGAAGCATGCTGGGATCAATTAGTAATGTCTGCTATGGGTTCTGTACTTGTGGAATGACAGCCAAAAGTGGGCAGTTATTTAGCATCCTGAAAAGGTGATCTCTAAGGTTTCTCCCAGCATCTAGCCTAGGTCCATTCATTTTCAGAAAATGAAACCAGGCCCAAGGGTCACTAAGTGACTTGACCAAAGTCTAACACTGGGAAAGTGTGAATGAGAGGCTGCTCTTGGGTTCCTTCTGACAGAGCTCTTTCCACCACCAGACATATCATGTTACTTTTCTGAAGCATCAACTGAGAGATGGAGAAGGAGAGAAAATGAAAGGAGGAGAAGAAAAGAGAGGTGAAAGTATGACCAAATGAAAAACAGAAAGAAATCAGGAGGATTCATAGACACAGGCCAGGAAACAAGACATCATTTCCAGGCTGTCGGTGGGATGCAAATAAGCCATTTCCACAGCTGGTGAATCAAGGACACTGACGATTTCCTCCTCGCCACCCACCTGAGAGAACCACTTTGTATCACCTGCCCCTCGCTATCTCTGAGCATTAGCTCTCATAGCCCCAGCTGAGAAGACTGCTTATCACGTGACTGTGGCTTCGTGACCACAGATGCTTGGACCAGGAGTGGATAACTGGTCCAATCTGGTCTAACTGAACGTTTCCCCAGGAATTTGAAAAGTGGGACCTGGAGACCTTGTCATTCCATGTTGGATGCTTGCCTAGGGAAGTGACAGAGGACAGGAAGCCACGTTTGGTACACATGTATGCCACAACAAAGAACACTGATTGGGAAAGAGAGAACAGAAGAGATGAGATGACTTGCAAGTGTGACACTCACAAGAGAGAAACTTAAGAGAGATTAGCTGCTCCAGTTCCACATTTTAGGCAGACTCAGCCATACTCCAACCACTGAGTTCCATGAGAGACCCTTGAATGCTTTCCAAAATAGAAGGCTTTTTAGTTCAGGTGTATTCTGCTCCTTGCAAGCAAATATAACTCCTGATTAAGTCAATTAAACCCTTCCGAATGCAGCAAGGGAGGGAAAGATGAGAAATGGTATTTTATTAGGGGTCAAATGTTCTTAGGAAATCCAAATTAATACAGTAACATTTTCCTTCTATCCACTAAGTTAAGCATTTGGGCAAGAAATCAAATCAAATTAATAAGATATCAGTTATTAAAATCTATTTTGACCATTAGCTCCACAGATCAAAGTGAAACAATTTACATTATTTATTTATTACCATGCATTTCCCACATAACCAATCGAGAGTCTGGGCAACAAAATCCTGAAAACATGGCAGCCATTTGCTATTCACAAGTTACTAAAAATCCCAGATGGTAAAGCCTTTAAAATCAACTGCAGGAAAAATCAGTGTCTGTCTCCTGAGCAAGATTCTGGAGCCATAAAACTGGCTGGTGGCGTACAAAGAGTTCATAAAACTGTGATTAAGTAAAGCACCAGCAAGTGCTTAGGCAAAGCCTGTTGAAAGACTACTCCACAGGCTCCTTGTACAAACGCAAAATGATACCAAGTCAGGAGAAATCAACTTTTCTAACAGATAATTCACTTTTGCAGATTTTTGTAGATTTTGTAGATTTTCAGTGAAGTCCTCCAAATCTGGCACAGAAAATGAGAACAGTGAGGGAAAACCCACTGGTGATGACACCAAGGCCAGTGTTGACAATGGAGATCTGTAAAAAGGGTTGATCTATCTGTGGCATCCGCCACACATTCTGGTAAACTAATTCCCCAGACTAAGTTTTTCATTGTTTCAGATTTTTTTTAGTTTAGATTTTTAGTTTTAGTTTAGTTTTTTAGTTTAGATTCATCTAGTTTTGCTGAGTGTATTCTTCCCCTAGCTGACTCCAAAGCCATGTTTAATGTTTAATCTCTAAGGAGATAAACCTTCGGCATCTTCCAGGTTGTAAGTCTTTCAATAAACTCCACTTTCTAAGCAAGGTGCCCTTGTCACTCGTGCAGAGAGAGCTGTAGCTTCATTTCCCTTTGTTTACCTCCTTGGACACCTATCTGTCCAGAAGCTTTGGACTGGGGTATGAATAAAATTATTCAGAACAGTTGGGGCAGTCCTGATTTCCACTCTCAGACAGTAGAGGGTTTTGTACAAGGTAAATGACTCATAAATGGCCATTTTATCCAGCTGTGGAAGACACCTTTGGAACATCTGTCTAGTACACAGCCCCTTCTCTACAAAATATACTCTTTTAAAAACTTTAAGATGGTTCGCTACCATCCTCTATTGCCAGCTGGCAATACCAGGCCCAGGGGATGTCCTTCACTCATGGCCTTGCTCCAATCAGGCCGTATCTGGACCACAGAGTCTTCTGTTGGTTGTGTGTGGGACACTGGACTCCATGCTGCCACTTCACGTTGGCTTCTTGTACCAGAGAAAGTACCACAGACCCAGAGAAACATAAAGGAGAAGACAGACAGAGAAGCAGAAATGAGAGAAGGTGTGGGGCAAAGAAAACGGGACGGAAGGACAGAGACAGAATAGGAACTTGGTCAACCCTTGATATAATGGTTCTTCTCTCACCAAGCCCAGATGTACCCTCTCCTGGGATGTACCCTCTGCAGCCTTCCAGTAAAATCCCCATCTCTGATTCAGCTCATGCAAATGTCAGTAGCAACCAAAGTCTTGACCATCCAAGCCCTTTACACAACTGCAAACCACCACCACCCCCAACTTTGTGAGGAAAAACTCCTATATCTCCAGTATAAGATTCCACTTCTCTATCTGAGAGTCTTTTACTGAGTTGGAAATACTTACTTTATTTCCATTTTACCCATTTTTGTAGTCCCAAATACCTCATAACACCTGAAATTCACTTTTTTTTCAAGATGCTTGATAAGATTTTATTATAAGTCTAGAGACTGAAATGAAATATTCCCAGCTGACACTGCTGTGTGGGGAGAACCTGGGAGAAGGTTGTCCTTCTATCCTCTGTCCCTCATGTCCTGAGGTCAACTGCACCACATCATCAATAGAACACTGTGGGGAGGGGGCCGGGGCCAGGGCCAAGGTGTAACACAGATAAAGGCTGCACAAGCTCAGGTTTCTCTTCTCTGTGCAATGGGCTTTTAGGGTTTTTCCCTCTCTCTTTTCTCTCCCACCCAGTTTCAGTGGGTATGAACATCTTGCCATTTGCAACAACATGGATGGAGCGGGAGGGAATAATTACCCTGAGATCCTAAGTGAAATAAGTCTTGCAGAGAGGGGCACCTGGGTGGCTCAGTTGGTTGAGTGCCCAACCCTCAGTTTGAGCTCAGGTCATGGTCTCAGGGTTGAGAGATCAAGCCCTGCTTTGGCTCCCCACTCAGTGTGGGGTCAACTTGTCCCTCTCCCTCCCCCTTTGCTCCCTCCTTGCTTGAGCAGCCACGTGCACATGCTCTCTCTCTCAAATAAATAAATGAATAAAGTTTTTTAAAAAGAAGTGACTCAGGGAAAGACAAGTACCATATGACTTCATTCATATGCACAAACAAAGACAAAAAGAGACAAATAAAAAACCAGACTCTCAAATATACAGAACAAACTGACGGTTGGGGAGGGAACAGGTGAAAAAAGCGAAGGGGGTTAAGAGTACACATACCGTGATGAGCACTGGGTACTGTACAGACTTGCTGAACCACTACATTGTATACCTGACTAATATAACATGGTATGTTCATTATAATGGAATTTTAAGAATAAATAAATAAAATTTTGTTTAAAGATTTTACTTATTTATTTAATAGAGAGCACATAAGCAGGGGGAGCAGCGGGCAGAGGGAGGCACCTCTAAATAAAACTTTTTTTAAAAGACTGGCTAGGGGCGCCTGGGTGGCTCAGTGGGTTAAAGCCTCTGCCTTCAGCTCAGGTCATGATCCCAGGGTCCTGGGAGCAAGCCCCTCGTCGGGCTCTCTGCTCAGCAGGGGGCCTGCTTCCTCCTCTCTCTCTCTCTCTCTCTCTCTCTCTCTGCCTGCCTCTCTGCCTACTTGTGATCTGTCAAATAAATAGGTAAATAAAAATCTTAAAAAAAAAAAAGATTAGCTATCCTTTGCAGATAGGTGAGACCATCTGACTGAGTTCTCACCAAAGGACTGTGAACATAAGTAAGGCTCTTATTTTACAAAGAAAAAGAAAATGCTGTCCCTGTACTCTTGCATACCCTTCCTTTGGGTTGGGACAGAAGACACGTAACTGGTAAGCCAGCTTCTACTGTATAAACAAGGAGCACATCTTAGGAAATTGCTGAACAGTGAGAGAAAAGAACCTGGGTTTCTCTGGATGGCTTCATGATGCAGAATGAGCTCCTTGCATTGAACCTCCTTTCTTTGGAATATTAATGACACAGAAATAAACCAGATGGTCTGGAAAAAAAACGGCTATAATATTCATTAATCATGACCACCACCGCAGCATGGGAAGGTAAATATTGTAACAAAATGCTGGCTAAATTCAAAAGTCTAAATGTGTTTATTTAAAAAATAACAATGATGCCACTGTAGCATAATTATTATCCCCGTCCACTAAATTGGCAAGCATCCTGTCACTCTGAGAAAAATGCTAGGATATCTACTCTTCTTGTCTACTTTTAAACCTAAATCTGATCATCCTTCAGTGAAGATTTCTCACAATAATATAACCAACTAAATGATCCAGCCACTGGAATTGTGCCAAATCATCTACCATGTTAAAATCAGAATATTCTGAGATAGGCCTAGACCAACAGCTGTACATTATCAAGATTATCCAGGAGAAATGGCTAACTAGCTTGTGAAAAAGACCCAGGCATATTTCTTACTTAGAAGAAGCTCTCTGGGTAAAGGATCTTCTCAACCTTCCAGTAGATAACATTTATGATGTATGTACTTGCACCGCACGTGGCTAGGCTGAGTCATTCAGATGCATTAGTTCATTCAAGCCTCACAGTGATGCTAAGGGAGATACTCATACCCTCATTCTACGGGTGAGAAAGCTGAGCTCAGAGAGCTGAAAGTAGAGCAGGTAAGAGTTACAACCTAAGCTAGTGAGGGAGACAAGGCATATGAACTTGTAAAGCTGACTCCAGAGTCTGTGTCCTTGACCTCTGCCATTGGTGCAAGGAGAGTCCACGGACAGGCTCTATAGAACACTCCAACACCAGTGTGTATCTGGGACTTAGATTTTACAATCATCCATCTTGGGTGCCAAGGCTTTGTGTTTTGTTTTATAAAGGACCAGAGAGCTTGGATGCACCCTGACAACCATGAATCTCAATGGAAGTGCGCACAGATGCTCAGAGATACCGCATGACCAATTCCCTGATCAACAGGGAATCCTCCAAAACTCTCCTCCAGTGTCTTCTAGCTGGAGGTCTTGTTTCTTTCTGAAAAGTATTTAATTTTATGGAGTTCAGCTACTTATAGATATTTATCGTACATTATCTCATTAATCCTCCCAACAACACTTTGACTCAGATATTATTGTCCCCATGTATCAGCTAGACTTCTATTGCAGAAGCCAGCATGAGCAGGAAGGGGTTACCAAGGGTAATAAGTAAATGGCTTAAGGAATGGCTTAAGCTTCCACAAACACACCGAAGAGTCAGGAAGCTGTAGAAAAGAAGCCAACACAGCCATGCCTTTGCTCTCCTGCAGAAAGAGCCATAGCTGAAGTGTAGCCTTTGATTCTGGGTATCATGGAAGTACCTCCGATTGGCTGACCCTAGCTCACATCCAGAATCCTCTCTGTATGAGAGCCCTGGAAAAGTAATTTTTAGTTTTCCAGGTTCTGAGGTCTAACAAAGCACACTTGGAAAGAGAGGGCAGGAAGTGGGGTTTCCAGTGGTGATTTGTCTAAGTGGGACTTGAACTTGGGCTATGTGACTCCAGAGCCCATGCTCTTAACACAGTGTCATGCTACTCCCAATTGCTTTCTTTCCTGTTTCTCGTCTTGGTGGTCCCCAAACCTGGCTTAGCTTCTGAGGGCAGCCACCCCAGACCTACTGAGTCAGACTATAGGGTCAAGGTTATTCACACGTGAAAAAGCTCCACACTTGATTCAGAGGATCAGCACTCGTTTCAGCTGGTTTCTTACCCACCAGGAGCTCAGAGCTGTCACATCTCCATGCTGTAGGTGATTTTCATAAGCATCGCAGACTCCCTGTCCTCTCTGGCTATGTCCACATCCTCTCTAGCATCAGCACAACTCAGCTTTCACAGCTGCCTGCCCCTGTTCTAGGAGCTCTTGTCTTTCTGGTGAACATCTCAGAAGCCCGAGTCCAATACTGATATCCCTAAAATCCGGTTACTTTAGAGACACAGTCCTGGGATTCTAGAATCAAGCCTCTCTATGCTGTCCAAACCATTCCCTATGATGTACACACATGAAAGCTCCTTCTGCAGTTTCCTGGTCCGAGCTCGACCATCAGTTTGCTATAAGCAGTCAATTTCCAAAGCCTTCTTCAAAACCCCTTCTTACTTGGCGCTGCACATGCATTACTCCCCTGTATGAACACAGCACCTGCAGAGCAATTTCTGAAGCAGAGAAGTGCATCCACAGAGGTGAGCGGTGGAGAACACAAAACTTCCTGGTGGGGGAGTCTTTTCTACTTGCCTCCACTTCCTGGGGACAGTCACAGCCACATTCCCGAGGGCAGCCCGGGAAGGCGGAGATAACCACATTCATTCCAAACCTAAATCACACTGTGTCCTGGCTATAAATTCCACCGGCAGCAGCAGGTGTATGCTGCAGAGAAATAGCTTCTACAATTAAAAAAGTGACATTTTAATGGATTATGCAGATTAACTAAAGCTCTAAATCATATAGCTCCTGCCTTAGATGATCTCAAGAACACAGGCCAAGCCAGAGGAGACAGCATAAACACTATGAAAATTTTATTGCTCCTGATGACCTTTTTATAGTTCACTGTGAAAATGAACATTAACCTTCACCTCCAGAGAGACCTCTTTCTGCTGCCTAACAAAGGCGGTGGTTCTCCTCGGTAATAACGTGTGAGCTTGCTTGACTTTGTACTTTTTTTTTTTTTTAATCAACTATAGTCCCTGTGTGGTACTTTACATCCCTGATTGTGAATTATTTATTTTATAACTGGATGTTTGTAACTTTTAATCCTCTTCACCTATTTGTACTTCTTGAACATCACAACCGTTAACTGATGGGGTCCCGTTACCACCAGAAATAAAATAAACGCTCATTTTTAGCCATGGAGTGTGGGATGAGAATAAAGGGGGCAGCAGGTACAAGACCCACCAGAGGTAAAAGGCACAAACAAAAACTAAACTGGGGCCTAGAATATGGCTTTGGTGTTTTCTATTTGCCAATCCTGCAGGGTAGGCTTGGCCTTTCCTCCTTGAGTTAAGGGAAGGAAGGAATCCTTGTCTATAAAGTCCGTGAGGAGGACAGAGGTGCCAGGAATTCATTACAAACACAGTGCAGTATGGAAAGTGCTAGAAGAGCGATGGAAACCCAGTAGTCAGGGACTCCTCAGTGGACAGGCAAGGTCACAGAGAAGGTGACATAACCCACTGGTCTCACTTCAGAAAACAAGTCACCCTCTCAATGCCATTTAAGAGTTGAACTCCCCCAAAGAGACGAGAGAATCAAAGAGTAGAAAGGAAACCATCTGCCCCCGTTCTTTCATTTCATACATAACGGAACTAAAGGCAGAGGTTAAATGACTTGCCCAAGATCACACAGTGTTATAGACCAAATTGTGACCATCCCCCAAATTCATGTTGAAGCCTTAATCCCCAATGTGATTGTATTTGGGGATGGGACCATTATAGAGGTAAGTAAGGCTAAGTGATATCATAAAGGTGGGGCCCTAATCCAACTGGACTGTTATCTTTCTAAGAGGAGAAATATACCAGGGACCCATATACACAGAGAAAAGGCCACAGGAGGACACAGCAAGAAAGCAGTCTTTGGCAAGTCAAGGAGAGAGGCCTCAGGGGAAGTCAAACCTGCCAACACCTGGATTTTGGACTTCCAACCCCCAGAACTGTGAGAAAATTAATTTCTGTTGTTTAAAGCCACCCAGAGTGTGGTACTTTGTGAAGGCAATCCTGATAGACCAGTACACACAGCAAGGAAACGGGCAGTCCTAAGGCCAAAGCTCAGGCTTTCACCTTCTTCAAAGAGTACTCTTGTCCTTCCTCATTCAGAGAACACATCTCATAGGGATTTGCAAGATAGTGGCGGGAAATGTTGGGGTGCACAACAGAGATACCCGTTTCTCGTGCCACTGTGTGAGGTGGCATAACTCGTGAACGACTAAACAGTCAGCAGGCTAAGTATAAGGTGCAGTAAGGCTGGAGGGGTAGGTGGGAGGGGAAGGTTATGAGCTACATCTGGGTTACGGGGCAAAGCCTGGGGTAGGCAGAATGGGGGCAATGAACCTGGATAGACACTTGGGTATAAATCTTCAGCTCTGGTGATCTGTCCATTATACCAGTAGCCACTGATTTTTTAACCTTTCCTCCTTTCTCAGCAGGAAGCAAAGTAGAGCAATTTATTTCTCTTCTCCTCGCCTCTGCTCCCTTTGGAGAGTGAGACTCCAGTGGTCTGTGGAAGAAGGATGGGAGAAGGAGCAGAGGCCAGTGCCTGGGGCTACTCACTGCAGAAGCCACCCTAACTTGACAGAAAAGTTTTTTTTTTTCCTTAAGATTTTATTTATTTATTTGACAGAGATCACAAATAGGCAAAGAGGCAGGCAGAGAGAGTGAGAGGCAAGCAGGCTCCCCGCTGAGCAGAGAGCCCGATGCGGGGCTCGATCCCAGGACCCTGGTATCATGACCCAAGCCGAAGGCAGCGGCTTAACCCACTGAGCCACCTAGGTGCCCCTTGACAGCAAAGTTTTAACAGCACGCTGTGTTGGATCACATGAACTGCCTTGGTTCACACCTAATCCTACCTGTTTCTCGCACACAGAGGCTAGAAAACCAAAACGTATGCTTCCCAGAATGCCCTTGCTGCTGGGGTTTTGAGTGCGAATTAGGTTCCATCAAGGAGAGGCACTGCAGAAGATGCTGGTCTGCAGCTAGGTCATGTGCATAGAAAGCAGGGGACATCACATCCACTCTTGGGCCCTGGGCTGTGCCTACGGCCGCATGATTCTCCAGCCGCCAACTCTGGTAGCAGCTCCGTGATTATGCAGAGGCCTCGTTCCTCAAGATAGTTTTGGAAGCTATTTCTGAAAGCTCAGAAACTCACTCATGGTTGAGCACTTATTCTATTCAAGGTATTTTATACATATTGCATGATTCAATCCTCAAAAATTTCTTGTAAAGCAGGTATGAATATCTCCATTTCATAGGTAACGACAGCTCACACAGTGGATAAGCTACTACTGCCAGGAGTTGGAATGAAAACTGAAAAGTGTCTACACCCACACAGCATACTGTCTACACCGATGTGACAGTTCAGCTGACTTCCCTGATAGGACTTTACAACTCCACTGCCTTCATCAACATGACATTACTCTTCCAGGAAACTCTTGGCCAGGAAGACAAAAGTTGCACCTAACTTCCCCCAAACCTACTTATAACCACCTGATATTTCAGTGTATACCATCAAATGCCTTTTGATATTCCAAGATCCTTTGATATCCTTGCCCTGCTGTGACTACTAATCTGAAACTAATATACCTTAATCCTCATCCAATCCTAATCCAGGACCCTCGAAACCTCATAAATACCCCAACTGTGCTTCCCTCACTTCGAGATGCTTTTCCTGACTGGAGTAAGCAATGAGCTCAACCTTGTCTTAGCCTCGGGTAATCTGATGGGATTTGGGGGAACCAGTATTCAACAAGACCCAAATCTCCTTGTGTTCTTTCCACGGTGCCTTGCTATTTCCCACTTAAGGTACTGCCACAGCAGCAATTAGGAGTTTCCCCTGGAAATCAAGCTGCTTGTGAGTTTGGCACAGAAAACTGAGCAGGGCCAGACCTCATTCCTTCTAAGGGCCTGGGAGGCTCTTCCCAGGCATGTTGCTCTCTGTGCTCCATCTGTCCCACCTCCGGGCCTGAGTGTAGGGGGAGGTGAGTTCCTGCAACAAACTGGACTTTGACCTCAGTAGATTTAAGAAAGCAGAACTCCCAGATCAAGTGAAGTCCAATTTCAAATGCCCTTCAAATATTTTTATGTTCTTCCAATGGGCCCAAATCAGGGTGTTTTTATAGTTTGACTATAGCAGAAATGGTGATGAAGCCACACATCTGCTTGACAAAATATCAGATGGCTTTCTGATACCAGCGCCTTGTGGCCCCATCACGTGCTTTGCATCAAACCTCCACAAGCTGAGGCTGCATCTCCAGGAGAGCAGTATGAGGGGGTAATACTCACAAGTCCGCCTCTGGCCCCCACCGTCTAGCTCACAAGCACGTGTGCATATGGTACTCTTATTGGACAGAATATTGCCCTGGAGGTCCCCATTTTACAAAAAAAGAAACTCAGTGTCCCCTCCCCTTTAAATGGCCCACCAATAAATGGCAGAGCCAGGACCCATCCCAGTTTCCTAACTTCAGATAGAGCTGGCTTTCCAGAACACATCCACCATTGGACAGCAGTGAGGAATAAGTAAACACTGTTAGAGTCAGACTGCCTGGGTTCAAATTCTGGTGCTGCCACTGTAAAGCTGGCAGCCATGGGAAAATTTCTGAACTCTCCCTGTCTCAATTTCTTCACCTATAAAATGGGGACAGTAACCAAGCTCTCAGGGTTGTTATGTTGACAAATTAATAGGACCTATGCCATACATAATTTACCCTGAATAATGCCTAGCACATGGTCTGTGCTCAGTAAGTATAAGTTATTGTTATTATGGAGGTCGAACATTTGAATCTTTCACTTTGCCTCTCAAATACCTGGTCGTCTTGGAATCATACTCTTGGATGCCAAAATTCTGTCCATAGAAAAACAAACCCAGAACCGTAGCTACCTAGTGGGAAGGATCCAAGAGAAGACTCCTTTTCACTAATTGTTACAAATATTGCTACATTAACCTCCTAGAGAGCACAGATGGTGAAAGGAAGGAACTGTCCCCATTGCTCTCAGACCTGAAATCTCGAGAGGACCAGCAGACATTACAGGTGAAGGCTCAGTCTGATGACAGAGGGAACTCTGGAGGGATCATCAGAGGGAAGTGACGGGGGAGGTTCAGCTGGGGTGGATTTACAGCTGATTTTGAATCCAAGGTATATCCAGCGTGGGAGTATCGAATAGCAGGGATAGGAGGGAAAGGTTGTGTTGGCGGCATACTATTGAGCTGGTTGGCAAGGACAGACAGGAGACAGAATGCACGGTTGCAGTTTTCAACCTTCACTGACTAAAAGCACAGGTAATGGGCGTTTGCTGGAGGTGCTTCTGGCAACCAGCTAATGAACGGAGTGAGGAGAATATTCACACGTGAAGATTCACTTCAGAGAGTTTTGTGCATGGGGTGTCATGTTTTTAAATACTTGTGAGGAAAATCCTGGGACCTGTGAAGAGGCGTGACAGCAGGAGCTCTGACTCCAGAATCTGGGGCCCTGGCGTTAGAAACTTGACTCCACCAGTCAGGAGCTGTCTTGGAGCAATTTCCTTAACCTCTCTGTGCCTTGGCTGGATAATCTGTAAGGATTCCTACTTGGTGGGCTTGCCATGAAAATTAAATAAAGTAACACCTATAAAGTGGTAAGCAAAAAATGATGATTATGGTGGAAGATGGCATAGAGCTTCTTAAATCAGAAAGGAAAAACTTCCATGGTTAAGGAGATTTTAAATGACCTTTCTTGAGGCAGTGTTGAAGGCAGAACTTTTGTGAATGTTGTTTGAGCTGAATGACGAAGGTACGCACTCCGTACATCTGGCCACCCCTGTTGCACGTTAGAACAGCAAGCCAAGACTCGGTGAGAACGCGTGAATAATTGGATGGCTATATTCATATAATTGAAAGGTGAAAAGAGCTTCGAATAAACCCTGAAACCTCTACTGAAAATAGACCAGTTGAAGCCCCACTGTATTTGAAACTGTCAAATGACTTTTTGATGATGGAGAGAAGAAATCCCAGGAAATGGGGCTCTCAGGAACAAAGTTACAGATACACCCAGACATACTTCATTTTACATATGGGAATCTAAGTGAAGGTATAGGCCATTGATATAATTTTGACGAACAGATTCATGTGATAGAGGTACTAACCTACTTATTTAAAAGAACTTTAAGGTATATTCTGTATTTCTTTGTAATAAAGAAAAAAGGAATTGGAAAAAAGTAGGGAAACAAAAAAGAACCACTTTGGAAAACTATTTGACAGTGTCTACCAAAGCTGAGCATACATACATATCCTATGATCCAGAAATTCCACTCCTAGAAATATGCCCAATAAAAATGCATACGGGCATACCTCCTTTTCTTGCACTTCAAACATACTGCACTTTTAAAACACTATTTGAGAGAGAGAGAAAGAGAGTGGAGTGGAGTGGAGTGGGGAGCAGAAGAAGAGGGACAAGTAAACTCCGTGCTGAGATCGTAACCTGCCATGGGGCTTGATCTCAGGACCCTGAAATCATGACCTGAGCCAAAATCAAGAGTTGGATGCTTAAGCGCCTGAGCCACCCAGGCACCCCCCAAAGATACTGAGTTTTTCCCCTTAAATCGAAGGTTTGTGGCAGCCTTGTATTGAACAAATCTATTGGTGCCATTTTCCCCAACATTTGCTCACTTCATGTCTGTGTCACATTTTGATATTTTCACAATATTTTACACTTTTTCATTATTGTCATATTTGAATTACAGCAATCTCATGATAAAACTTTAATGGATGAGAAATTGCTTCTTATGGATGAGCAAAGAAAGTGGTTTCTTGAGATGGAATCTACTCCTGGGGAAGACGCTGTGAAGCCTGTTGAAATGACAACAGAGGATTTAGGATATTACATAAGCTTAGTTGATAAAGCCCTGGCAGGACTTGAAAGGATTGACCCCAATTTTGAAAGAAGTTTTACTGTGGGTAAAATGTTATCAAACACCACCGCATGCTACAGAGAAACCATCTGTAAAAGGAAGAGTCTGTTGATGCAGCCAACTTCATTACTGTCTTTTTTTTTTTTAAGATTTTATTTATGTATTTGACAGAGACACAGCTGGAAAGGGAACACAAGCAGGGGGAGTGGGAGAGGGACAAGCATGCTTCCCGCTGAGCATGGAGCCTGATGCAGGGCTCGATCCCAACACTGTGGAATCATGACCTGAGCCGAAGGCTCAGACACTCAGAGACTGAGCCACCCAGGTGACCCATTATTGTCTTATTTTAAGAAATGTCCACAACCATTCCAAACCTCCGCAACCACCACCCCAATCAGTCAGCAGCCATAACACTAACACAAGACCCTCCTACCAGCAAAAAGATTACGATTCCCTGAAAGCTCAGGTGATGACTGGCAACTGTTAGCAATAGAGAATTTCTTAATTAAGGTATGTACATTGGGGTTTTTTTAAAACATAATGCTATTGCACGCTTAAAAGACTATGGTACCATGTCAATGTAACCTTTATATGCCCTGGGAAACCAAAAAATTCACTTGACTCACTATTTTAATAGTCGCTTTCCTGTGGTGGTCTGGAATAGAACCCTTGGTCTTTCTGAGGTATGCCTTTCCATATACAATAGAAATGTTTACCCAAGTTATGCCAGCAGACATGTACTATAATGATAATACACAGGAAAATTCATAATAGATAAAAAGGAAACCACCCAAATGGCCATTGACAGCGGGATGGATTAATTCATCTAGTGGAATATTATATAGAATGAGGATGGACAAATCCCAGTTACACCTCCCAACATGGGTGGATCTCGTAAACACAATGTTGAGCAAAAGAAGCCAGACACCAGGGATGTACTCTATAATCCCATTTATATGAATTTCAAAAACACTTAAAACTTGGGGGCGCCTGGGTGGCTCAGTGGGTTAAGCCACTGCCTTCGGCTCAGGTCACGATCTCAGGGTCCTGGGATCAAGTCCCACATCAGCCTCTCTGCTCAGCAGGGGGCCTGCTTCCCTTCCCCTCTCCCTGCCTGCCTCTCTGCCTACTTGTGATCTCTCTCTCTGTCAAATAAATAAATAAATAATCTTAAAAAAAAACCACACACTTAAAACTTACCTATGGTAGGGTGAGATAGGAATTGGAAGGAGGCAAAGGGGGTATTCAGGTGGGCTGGTTTCTTGATCCAGGTTCTGGCTACATAGATATGTTCATTTGCAAAACTGAAGCTGTATGTATGTTTTTCTATTATGTATGTTATACTTCATACAAAGTTTGCATTGAAAAAGGAAAGATCAACTAACATTTACATTGCTAGGAACTTCATCTTCATAATCTCATTTGACCTTGACAGATAACTCTATGAGGTTCAGGGTTAACCCCATTTTTAAGACACAGAGGACCACATTTCATAAATTATTGTTTTCTCAAGGTCACAGAGTTCACAATCAGTAGAACCGAGGCTTGGACCCAAGTCTCACTGACTTAGCAGTTTATGTTCTTTTAGTGAGATCACATAATACTCCCTGAAGCATGTTTTGGTAATAAAGATAATTATTTCTTGGACATACCTGCATTTGGCATTTGTTTGTTAGGTTTCTTTACCCCTTAATGTGGGAGATACCAATTCTCCCATTAGATTGGGAGAATTTTTGTTTGGTATTGTAAATAAAATACTAAAACTCCAATAACAAATGGCACCCAATGAAATAAGCTCCATGGTCAGCCTGAGAAACTGAAAAGGACTACAAAGTAAGTAATCTGAGGGCAGATTAGGCAGAATCAGGTCCATGTATCACCAAGTTTCCCTCAAACAAAGGAAAAATGGATGACCTAGAGAAGTGTTCAAGGCATTCAGTGTGAAACTTTCCATAAAGCAAACTGACAGTCAGCTTCTTCCCCTGTCTCTGAAGTTCCTCTCAGAGATAGAAGGTAGTCACATAAAATCTTGATTAAAACTGACTTCTTGTGAGTGATGGGATGTAGGCCTATCCAGAAGCCAGTGGAGCAGAATCTCATTAGGAATCAGGTCTCAGCAACAGAATCACTGGTGTCACAAGTGGGGAAAATGAAGATTAATTCATGAAGACCAGAAAGTTAAGCTCTGAGAAAGCAAACTAAAAGTTCTTCATGAGTTTCTCTAGAAGTCCTCCCTCTCCTGAGATTCCAAACTCCTTGTCTGCCTATGTGCTTGAGGAAATTGCTTCTTTTATCCCTTTCTTCACATATCTTCATCTCTCCCTCACCACTAGCCTCTGGATATTTCAGACTCTGTGGTGGCCTTTGAAACCAGACTATCTGGCTTCAAATCTCAGCTCTACCACAGACTTACCAAATGACCCTGGGCAAGTACTTAACTTCCCTGGGCCTTGGCCACCTCAGCTATAAATGGAGATAATAATAGTAGCCACCTCTTAGAATTGCTGGGATTATTAATTAAGTTAATATAGGTAAGATATTCAGAATGCCTGGCATATAGCACTAAGTAGATCTTAGCAGCTGCAAGTATTATCACTTATATACAACATTCTCCACATGTGTAATTCCCAAGGAAAAAAGATAAGTTTCTTTCTTGATAACCTTTGGTTATTTTCTTTGTAGTGTATATTAATATCTCAAATTAGTTGCATTTATTTATCTTTAGCCTCCCACAAATATGTTATTTCCATGACAACAGAGACCCTATTCTTCCTGGTCGCTACTCTATGTCTGGTTGCCAAGTACAGTCCCTAGAACATGGAAGGCTCAATAATAAATAAATAAATACTATTAAATACTATTAAAATGAATTAACTGCAATTACAACTGTCCTAGATTATCTAAAATTTTCAATTTCTGAGATTGAATAGAAAAGTTTGTACAGTGAGAGATACTGTATTTTACAAATTTGTGTGCTTCCTGACTTTCTGGTAACATGGGTAACAAGAGTTTGGAGAGCAGGGGATTCTTCTGAAAATATATTTGCAGCTATTTGATTTCCTGAGTTTGAGTGACAAAGGATGACTGTATTTGAAAAGAAAAGCAAACAAAGCCCTCTCTTTTTTCTCCCTGGAAATTTCTGTAAGCAAATAGGTCCTTCCAACAGCTCTGTCCATTTTGTCTCCATGTTTCTACTCCCTCTGTTACCACTCTTTTTTTTTTTTTAAGATTTTATTTATTTACTTGACAGAGAGAGACACAGTGAGAGAGGGAACAGGAGAGGGGGGAGTGGGGGAGGGGAAAGCAGGCTTCCAGCGAAGCAGAGAGCACGATGCGGGGCTCCATCCCAGGACCCTGGGATCATGACCTGAGCTGAAGGTAGACGCTCAACGACCGAGCCACTCAGGTGCCCCTCTGTTACCACTCTTGATCCTCACCTTTAGTACAAAATTCTCAGCAGAGCTGGGACAGCGCTGTGTCGGCACCATGGACAGCAACATGTGGGCGGAGGTGTTCTCAAAGCCTCATGTTATGGCTCAGAATATGAATACCTCAGATGTTCATCAGCAGGGAGCCTGCTTCCCTCTCTCTCTCTCTGCCTGCCTCTCCATCTACTTGTGATTTCTCTCTGTCAAATAAATAAATAAAATCTTAAAAGTCCATATAAATTCCCTTATTTTGCTATGAGCTGCACCTCAGTGCATTATTTAAAGGAGAGTAATTCATGTGTGTTTTTGTTTGTTTGTTTGTTTGTTTGCTTTATTAATGGGGAATGAATTTAACTTCTCTATAAAGAAACTGAGTTTTGGGGCACCTGGGTGGCTCATTCGTTAAGCATCTGCCTTAGGCTCAGGTCACAATCCCAGGGTCCTGGGATCAAGCCCTGCATTGGGCTCCCCGCTCAGCGGGAAGCCTGCTTCTCCCTCTCCCACTTCCCCTGTTTCTGTTCCCTCTGTTGCTGTGTCTCTGTCAAATAAATAAATCAAATATTAAAAAAGAAAGAAAGAAAGAAAGAAACTGAGTTTTAAGGGTCTTTACAAGCCAGTCACTGTGTGTGTGGGGGGCTTTATATATACTTAATTTCATTTAATTCTCATGTCAACACTTTGAAAGCACTGGACTTAGAGCCATGAAACTCTATATTTAATTATTGTCTCCACCTTGGAAAGTTATTTAATCCCTCCAAGCTTCTTCTAATCTATAAAAGGGAGAGAGGGTCTCCTGGGTGATTCAGTCAGTTAAGCATTCAGCTCTTGATTTTGGCTCATGTCATGATCTCAGGATTGTGAGGTCAAGCCTGGTGTCAGGCTCCATGCTGAGTGTGGAGTCTACCTGAGATTCTCTCTCTCCTTCTCCTTCTCCTTCTGCCCCTCATTTACTCTCTATCTCTTTCTCTCTCAAAATATAATAAAATAAAATAGAGTCAGCATTTCTTATTGGCCTGGAAAATCCAGTCTAAAACTCCTCTTTATAACAAACCTCAGCAATCCTATCTGTAAAATTGGGGCAATAACTGCATACTGTAAGTTGAGTGGGAGACAGGAGGTAACAAACAAAGCTCTAAGGTAAAATAAATGTGCCAAATTTGAGATCATGAGAAATGTGCCTGATACCAGTGAAGGGAGAGAGATAAGGTGGCTGAATATGTGGGTGGGGAAAGACAAGAGCCAAATTTCAGAGGGCTTGAAAGCCAAACAAAAAAATTCAGATACATCAATAGCCCTGAAGAACTTCTTTAATGACCAGGATTATGTTTTCCTTTTCTTTTCTTTCTTTCTTAACAGTCCCTCCCCCATGCAACACACACACATACACACACACGCACACACACAGTAGCTACTACTAGGTTAATACATAGCCAGTGCTTTAAAAATGCACTTTTATCAAATGAATGGTTTTGAGGAAGTTTAGAGTATAGCTAATGGCCTAAGTAACATCCAAAGAGATTACAGGGGGTAGCCATTATGGGCTATATCTAACAAGAAGTAGAAATGAGAGATCTCTGAGGGCCTAGAAATTTGTCCACAAATGGACTGCACAAAACCAAAGTGGAAGAAAGATGGAGATCTCCACTCTGGCTTCAGGAGACAGTAAGCCCCTGCACATAACATTCTCTTCACTCATTCGATCAACAACAATTCACTTAACATCTATTATGCACCGGGCACTATGCTGAATAAACCATAAGGCTAGGATACAGATCTGCCTTCAATAAAGCTCATATTCTAGAGTGTGAATAGAGACCCTACACACACCCCAAAAACACCCAAATAAATAAACTATATGGATCCTTCATTATATAAACCTGTGAGAGTTTGGATACAAGTCTGAATAATAAGGGATGCCACCCAGTGCATTAGCTGCTTCTCGAGCTTCATCAAAAAAATAACCAAAGTTCTCTTGAGTAATCAAAGTTTAGATGGTATGGATTTATTTAATAAGTAAATGTACCTACTCAGTTTCTGAGTTTGGATAGAGAAGTCTATTTGCTGAAATAAGCTGGATAGAAAAGACAATCAAGAGGCTAACATGGTAGAAAAGAGTGGGATCTTTTCTATGCAGAATGTCAAATGGGAGTTTGTCTCTTAATTGTTCAATGCAGTGGTTCAGAGGGGGAAAAAACAAGCAAGTGTTCATATTTAAGTTTAAAGAGCTACTAGCTAAGATCTGAGTTATAAAAAGAAGTAGCCATGGAAAGATGTGGGGAAGAGATGGTAGGCAAAGAAAGCAATAATTACAAGGGTTCTGGGGTAGGAATAAGGTCAGTGTGTTTAAAGGACCAGAGGTCCTTTAAGGACCAGTGAGAATGGGGAGGGAGGAAGCTACTGTGTCTGGAATAGGAGGTACAAAGGGAAGGGATATACAAGGTAGGATTTAAAAGGAAGCAGGTATTAAATCATCAGCCCTTATGGCGGGGGTGGGGTGCCTCTGTGGCTCACTTGGTTAAGTGTCTGACTCTTGATTTTGGCTCAGGTCGTGATCTCAGGGTTGTGAGACTGAGTCCTCTGTCAGGCTCCACGCTCCGCAGGGAGTCTGCTTGAGGAGTCTCTCTCCCTCTTCCTCCCCCATTGTGCTCTCTCTCTCTCGCTCTCTCTCAAATAAGTAAATAAATCTTTAAAAAAAATCATAGGCCTTTATGGTTACCACAAGGGGTTTGGGTTTTATTTTATTAAGATGGGATATTATCAGAGGCTTTTAAATGAGGGAATGATAAAACCGAAGCTGTGTGTTTAAAAGAGCACTTTGGCTGTATTGTGAAGAGTGAATTGCAGTGTTGGGGGACAAAGGCAAGTGTGGAAGCAAGACAACCTGTTAGGAAATTATGGCAATGGCCTGGCAAAGTTTATGGTAACTGAACATGAGGGGTGGCAGTGGAGATGCTGAGAAGAGGAGATGCAAGCCATCCATACAGAGATGCGAAGAACTGTCTGGGAGTAGAACTCAAAAGCTGTACCTTGGGCATCTTAAGCCAAGACATGTATTAGCCTGAAAAGCAATATCGCCGAAAGGATGCCTCTAGTGCGCTAATGGCTGCCACCGATGCCTGCTTTGGTGCCATCCAACCCAAAGATCCCAGGATCCTAAGCCCTTCCCTCACAGATGTTATAAGGAAGCCCAGTAACTTCAGAGGTCCTTTGTGAGCAAAAGAAGTCCTGAGAGTTTTAAAGTGACAACAGCATTCTAACTTCCCATCTCTGGAAGTGGCCTAAGGTGGCCATTAATACACTTGACGATAATCCCCATGGACTAGCTGTGTGTGAATCTCTTTACAACAATGTAGAGTTCTCCTTTCTTTGCACTTAATAAAGAATGCATTTATTTCCCATCAAGATCACTCTGCTTCAATATTTGGTTGTGATTAAAGCGATGGGACTATAAATGCAGATAAATGATTCACAGTGTGGCCCACCAAATTACAAATTCTTTCCTCTCTCTTCTCGCGGGAAAGCTGCATAAAATATCTCTGCACCTTCATTCAGAAGCCTGAAATTCAACTGTGCACCTGGGGAGAAGGATCAGGCCAGAGTGGCTCCTGTCTGGATTTGCAACACAATCAAAATGAAATCTGTATTTTGGAAAAATTTCCATTTTCACTGGCCACTTATCACCCTCATTCCCTAAAATGCAATTTCCTCTTCTGTAATGCCAACTGGAAAATCTAAGGCACTCAGAAACTCTTTGAAGGTCCAGGAAGCCCTCCTGTTGCCAACTGCCTTTGAAGAGTGCCTGCAAATCAATTCCCTGATTTACACATATTTGCTGCCAGTAAGTAGCTATTTGGCTACCTGTTAATTTATCTCTAGTGGGCCTAAAGAAGGAAAAGAGAGCATGTTGGTACTTAGAGTGTCCTTTTACTTAAGCCTTCCAGGGATTCTTAAAAAAATTTTTTCCTAATACCATGCAAATCCCCAGTATTTATGCTGGTGGAATAATGGGCTTATCTTCCATGAGCCGATCTTGCTTTTCCATTAGGAAAGGAAGACTATTTGTTGGCTTTAAGCTGTTGGATCCAACATTTTGGGTTTCTTAGTTTACTTGCATTGGGTTCAGAGTAAAACATAGCCATACAATTATTTTTTATCTTAATATCAGGACTCATCTGCTACCAGAAACAAAACCAACTCTGATTGATGTAAATATTCTGAGGATTTAAAGGAAGGCTTTCAGGAGCTCACAGACTGAATGAGAAGGGTAGCAAGAAAGCAGGCAGGTCTGGAAGCTCCAGAAGCAGTATCTTTGGCAGTGGTTCTCATCCTGACTGCACGCTGGAATCATCAAGGGAGATTTTAAAGCTTTTAAAGAATATTGATGTCTTGACCCTGTCCTCTGAGATTCTGATTTAACTGGCCAGGGATAGGACTCATCTTGTTGAAGACCTGCTGTTAGAAATGACTGCTCTCCAACCACCTTCAGTCCCCTAATCATGCTGTTCGAGTCTGCAATTTCAGGCCAGGGAAGGTACTGTTGGCCCAGTTTGATTCACATGCCTGCCCCTTGGCGAGGGGAAGACAGGGCACCTGGTTACCAGCCCTGGCAGACTGTAACCCTGGGGAAGAGGCAGTTCCCACGAAAGGAGACTGTGGTGCTACTTGGAGAGCAAATGGGAGGTTAGGCAGCCAAAATGTCCAAACGACAATTCTCCATCTTTTCCCCCAGATATGAAGGCATAATTTAATTGATATACAAACACATGGGAAATAGTCCCCATGATTCTGGAACTTTGCATCCTTTCCAACAGAGCAGGAACTCAGAGAGGGAGAGGTAAGATGCCCCCAAGCATTGCATTATTATGCAAAGTCAAGTTCACCATCCCAGATGCAGCTCAAATGAAAAACACACCGTTGCTGCAAGGAGCCAAGCCCCAAGGGAAGGACCAAGACCTTCAGCTACCACTTTCATGAACTGGAGATGACAGTCAGACAATGAGGAACCCTGTTCTTTCTCTTCTTTACTTTAGAAATCATGACAACTACATTGACTCCCGCTAAAAGAAAACACCGTTCTCCTGATGATAAACATATGCTGTAACTCCCTCCCCCCACTTCTGCATTATTACTGCTAATACTAACGTTAACCAACCTGAAAAACAGTAACTCCAAACAGCACTGAAAACTATCCACCAGAATGATTGGTATTCATCTGATGACGGTACTGCAGGCAGAGAGAATAATGAATAGAGCACGTGGGAGCGCTTAGGATAGGAAACACTGTACCAGGGCCTGGGACAATAAAATCTAATCTTGCTAAAGAAGCAGAACTAACAGAGTGACCTACGCAGCACAATAATTATGGCTGTTGACATCTCTGGTCATCTCTGAGACTGTCTTATGTATGAAAAGAAGTCAGGCTTTCTCTGAGCAGCCGAAATAACACAAGATAGAACCCTGTCCATGACTAGCTGTGTGAAATTTCACTTAGGAACAGAGGAGAGGGAGAGAGAGAATCTCTTTAAATCTTATCTTGCCTTACACATGCCCTAATCTTCATGTTTCTTCTTTCCAGGCCTTCTTTTTTTTTTTTAATTTTTTTGTAAAGCTATTTTTTATTTATTTGACAGAGAGAGAGAGGGGTCACAAGTAGGCAGAGAGAGAGGGGGAAGCAGGCTCCCTGCTGAGCAGAGAGTCCGATGTGGGGCTCGATCCCAGGACCCCGGGATCATGACCCAAGCCGAAGGCAGAGGCTTTAACCCACTGAGCCACCCAGGTGCCCCTTTCCAGGCCTTCTTAATCCGGGGTCCAAAGACAGCCTGAACTCACTGAAGTCAAATCAACATTTTGCATCTATGTACCCCTGGGCAGAGGGGCCACAAATTCCATCAGATTTTTGAAAGGTTTGGTGATACACAAAATGGCTTAGCCCCATAGAGAACCTCAAGGGCCACCACTTGGGGGAAAAGCGTCTTTACAAAGTGGGATGACACCATCCCGTTTCAGACAGCTATGGGCCCCAGAGATTCTGGTTCCTCAACAATAAGGAAAATAAAAATAGTAATAAGAAGAGGTGCCTGGGTGGCTCAGTGAGTTGAGCCTCTGCCTTTGGCTCGGGTCATGATCTTAGGGTCCTGGGATCGAGCCCCACATCAGGCTCTCTGCTCAGCGGGGAGCCTGCTCCCTCCCCCTTTCTGCCTGCCTCTCTGCCTACTTGCGATCTCTCCATCTCTGTGAAATAAAAAATCTTAAATTTAAAAAAAAAAAAATTCTTAAATTTTTTTTAAACTAGTAATAAGAAGAATAAAAACAAAATGTGAAAGGGTTTTGTTGGGGGAAGGATGTATACTACAGGGTTTGATTTTGTTTTCTTAGTTTGGGCTGCAGAAGTACCCCCAGATTCAAAACCTAGTACGTACAAGAAAAAGCCAAGTAGGAAATGCAATTCTCAATTTTGGCTGGTTGGAACCATGTGGACTGTGAATTCCGGATCTTTCTTCCTGGACACCCTCCCTCCCCCCAACTAACACTAGCCCAGCAATTTCCTATGTATCCTTTTATTCTTTGGTCTTGCATCACACTGCAGTGCCATGTGAACAGTGAAGAAACCAAAAGGATCAAAAGCCCCGTGGGACCTGCTGATGGCCAGCTAGCAGTTTTCATATAGCACATTACAGGGTGAGAAGTAATGGCCTGGACATTTCCTCAAGAGCAGGACTCCTGAAGCCTCTCCTTATACTTACGCTTGCAGTCACTAGTCATCCATTCAGAACACATGATTTCGCAATGATTGTGAGTCAGGCACTACGCCAGACATAAATATTTCAAGCATCAATGGGCTCAGAATCTAGTTGAGGAGACAGACACCTATCCCATTAGCTACAGTGCACTGTAGTAAAGGAAATGGCAGATGCTAACAAAGAGCTGAAACAAACTGAGAAGGGAGCAGGCTGATTCTAGCTATTAGACAAACACCAGATTCCTGCTGTTCGAAGTGTGGTTGGTAGGCGAGCAGGGTGGGCATCACCTGGGCGTGGGGCAGGGGGGAGCGGTGGTGGTTGAAATGCAGAATCTCTGGCCTTGCCCCAGGACTACTGAAGCACAATCCTCATATTAATAAGACCCCAGGTGATTTATGAGGAAGCTAGAGTTTGAAAGGCACTGTGTTAGATATCAGCAAAAAGGCAGGCACCTGGTTCCCTGCTAATGTACCTGACTACAGCTGCAAAGACAGCAAGCCAGGAGTAATCAGGGGAGAACACGTTACATCTGTTTGAATGTGTGTGGATGCAGGACTTAGAAAAAGCTAACTATTAGAAGTCCATTAAGGGGGCGCCTGGGTGGCTCAGTGTGTTAAGCCTCTGCCTTCGGCTCAGGTCATGATCCCAGGATCCTGGGATCGAGCCCCACATCGGGCTCTCTGCTCAGTAGGGAGCCTGCTTCCTCCTCTCTCTCTCTCTGCCTGCCTCTCTGCCTACTTGTGATCTCTGTCAAATAAATGAATAAAATCTTAAAAAAAAAAAATAGAAGTCCATTAAGGGGGCGCCTAGGTGGCTCAGTGGGTTAAAGCCTCTGCTTTTGGCTCAGGTCATGATCTCAGGGTCCTGGGATCGAGCCCCCGCATCGGGCTCCCTGCTCAGGTGGGGAGCCTGCTTCCTCCTCCCTCTCTGCCTACATTAAGTAGTTCTACCAGCTCCCTATACCAGACTCAGACCCTTCATGCCTAGGTCTTGGGTAGGAGAGAGGGACAATAACCGGTGCTCCCCACATTCTCAGGTGCCTCATTACTCAAGTCCTGGTTGTACTGTTAATGGCAAAATTGGGGCAGGAACCCCACTCTCCTGACCGGCTTGCACCGAGAAGATGTAAACCTACAGAATGGTTATGGATACTGATTCCAGAGTCAGACAAGACCTGGGTTTGAATTCAAGTTTTGTCACTCTATCATCTATCTGTATAACCTTGGGAAAGTCCCTTGATTTCTCTTGATGTCTCTCAAATTTGGCACTTGTAAGAAGTAGTACTTATCTCAGTGATTGTTAGGAGAATATTGAGCTATAATGTCTGTAAACTGGATCTAGATCACTGACTGCCTGCTTTAACAGCAAGAATCAGTAATATTTGGTATTTTCATTATTTTTGCCTCTTGCAGCAGAATCTGGCCAGCTGTCCACCAACCCCACCTTCTGTCATTCCCAAGAACACATCTAGACTACATTTTCCAGAAAACTGTTCTGTGTGGAGTGGCCAGTGGGATGTAGGTGGAAGAGACATGAGCCAGTTCCAGGCCCGGCTCACCAAAACCTCCTGCATGAGCCTCCACTCTCTCTCCCCCTATGTGCTGCTGGATGGAGTGGCTTTGGAAATCATGGGCTGAAGCTGCAGCCCCTCCATCATCCTGGGCCCCTGAATGGCTACATGGAGCAAAGGTACAATCACCTTCACTGCCACCTGGACCAAGTTCAAATCCGAGCACTGTTGCACACAGACTGAATGATCTTGCATAAATTATTTAAAATCTCTGAGCCAATCTAGAAAATGAAGATAAGAATAATACGTCACAGGGGTGCCTGGGTGGCTCAGTGGATTAAAGCCTCTGCCTTCGGCTCAGGTCATGATCGCAGGGTCCTGAGATGAGCCCTGCATCGGGCTCTCTGCTCAGCCGGGAGCCTGCTTCCCCCTCTCTGTCTGCCTGCCTCTATGCCTACTTGTGATCTCTGTCTGTCAAGTAAATAAATAAAATCTTAAAAAAAAAAAAAAGAAGAAGAATACATCACAGAAGCTCTTAAGCAGGTAAGATGGGCTCTTGCAAGCAACGCATCGGAGAAGTAAAAGCTGTTATTCTAGAGGAAACTGGACTTCCTGGCTAAGAACCAGGCTTCCTGAATTCAAACCCCTGATCTGCTACTTCCTGGTTAGTGACCTTAGGCAAGCTAATTAACATTCATATGTCTCAATTTCCATAACCATAAAATTGGGAAAATAATAGAGTCTACCTCATATGGTTATTGTGATTTATGAACATGGGGATATGCACGGAGCTCCTAACACTGCATCTAGTACATGGCAAGCAATTAATAAAAGTTGATGGCCATTACTATTAAACAAGACATCATATTAAATCAATTACCCAAAATTTCTTGCTTTGCCCATTTTGGTTTCCCTTCCTATTAAGATAGAAATTCGATGAATACAAATATTTTTGATGACTAAAGTAAGTAGACTTAGTCCTTTTGCCACCCTTTAATATTCGTTCTTCAAGAAAACAGAGGGGGATACACTTATAGATGGACTGTCTCATATTTAGGAATTACCCACAGACTAGAGCAGCAGTCTGTAAATAATTATGACATTAGCATAATTCATTTTCCTAAGGTTCTCTCTAGGTTTAAGTACCACAAACATCATAGACTCACTACTGCAGGAATGGGTCAGCACAAAATTTAGAATTCCTAAAAATCCTAAAAATTTAGAATTTCTAAAATTTAGAAAAGATTCTAAAATTCCAAGTCTTTGTTTCACCAATTACAAAGCTAAGATTCTGAGATCTCAGGGGTTTTGGCCAAGATCACAGGTAGTATGAATCAAAATCCAAGTTGCTCAATGCCCATTCCTGGACTACTCTCTTCCTCCTCCCCAAGGGACAGTCAAGAGAAAAACAAGAAGCAATGGAAATGCAAAGGAGGAAAAGCTCTGAAAGATCATTCTAGATTTAACTTCCCAGATTTCAACTACTTGTAAGATATAGAGTTCTTACTCATCAGTAGGCTCCCAACCAGCCCTGTTCAAGTGTGGATTCTAACACACCTTATCTTGGGTTTTCAACTATGTAAGTCTGTTAGCGCAGAGGTCTTCTACCTTGACCGTACATTAGTGTCACATGAGAAAACTTTTGAAAAATACTTATGCCTGACCCCCATCCCAGATTAATTAAATCAGAATCTCAGGATGGGGCCTAAATATCACTTTTTTTGAAGTTCCCAAGTGATATGAAAATGCGTTTTCACTTATGAACCAAAGCTTTAGCTCAAGGACTTTTGACGGCTGGACGGTGGAGAAGAGCTTCCAAAACTATTTGAAATGCTAGGGTTTTGCTAGAACATCCTACACCCCAATACTCCATGGCATCCACTCAATAAACATTCAAGAACTGTCTGCTGCTGAGGATACAAGAGCAATAGGCCACAGTCCTTGGTATCCAGGGCTCCAGCAAGTGGACAGGACCTCTTGGTCAGGACATGTCACCTCCTTACCTCCCACTTAGAGAGGCAGCCCTGTCCTCTCCAAATTAGTCTCCATGGTCCTAAATGATGATCTACAGCCACAGCCAAGAAAAAGACATGGTAAATAATGTTCTCAAATGACTCTGTCCTTGCTGGAAACTGACCTCAAAACTTTGACATCTAGAAAAACAACCAGCCTTCTCATTATTAGATGTTATCTTTTCCCCGTTAGTGGGCCTCCTAGAGGTTAAGGCAGAGTGAAGAAATGCAATTTATTTATGACTGGGTGAATCATCAATTACTATGGAGATCCATGTAATACTTCTTGATATTCATCATGTGTAGGCTCTGTTGAAAATGTTTAAAGCCACTTGATTTCATGGGTCCACAAAGTGTTTGATGGCAATGTAGTGGTTCCAATAAATGAAACCGTTAGGAATTGATGGGCTAAAGCAAGTCTTAGCTAGAATAAGGCTGAGAATACCTGCTCCATCATCAGTAATCTGGTTTCTGTGACATATGTAATCACCATCAGAAATTGACTTTTACAGGCAGCTCCCTGGTCGAATTATTCACAGATCCTTCTTCTTCTTTTTTAATCTGGAAAGACCTTGACATTTGAAAGATATTAAAAGAATTTCGAGACATAGGCAACGATTCAAAGAATAATTTGTTTTTTGTGAGATGACAAAGTAGAAAGCTGTTGTGGTGCTTCTCCTCTCAAAAACCATTAGCCTTTAATAAAATATTGTTCTGACTATAATACCACTTATTACAGAGACTTAATTAAATTAATTACACAAACTATAATTTCACAGATAAAGTAAAAGTATAAGTAGTTTTTTTTTTTAAAGATTTTATTTTATTTATTTGATAGACAGAGATCACAAGTAGGGAGAGAGGCAGGCAGAGAGAGACAGAGAAGCAGGCTCCCTGCCGAGCAGAGAGCCTGATGTGGGGCTCGATCCCAGGACCCTGGGATCATGACCTGAGCCGAAGGCAGAGGCTTTAACCCACTGAGCCACCCAGGCGCCCCAGTTTTTTTTTTTTTAATAACTTGAGTAGCACCATCTCCAGAGGATTCCTTCCAGAGCAAATTTGCCAAAGTAAGAAAATGTCAAATGTCTTAAACCAACAGAAACAATAACAATAACAAAACCAAGTAAGGTATGATCCAAAATTAATCTTAAAAGACACAGAGCCTCAAAAGCTTTTTTTTTTTTTTAAAGATTTTATTTATTTGTCAGAGAGAGAGAGAGGGAGCAAGCACAGACAGACAGAATGGCAGGCAGAGGCAAAGGGAGAAGCAGGCTCCCTGCCGAGCAAGGAACCCGATGTGAGACTCGATCCCAGGATGTTGGGATCATGACCTGAGCTGAAGGCAGCTGCTTAACCAACTGAGCCACCCAGGCATCCCCTCAAAAGCTTTTTTAACTCCAAAGGGCAAATTAGCAAGAAGATCAAATACTCCTCCCTTTGGTCCTAATTTTCCAGTGGACAAGCTGCATTAGGACAAGAGACCCTTACCTGAGGATAGGAAGCACCAAGGCTTCAGTAAAAAAATTAAGCCCCAACTTCAGTCATAAGGTTCAAGATGCTTGGCTGTTGAATGGCATAGAAAAATGCCATGTCTGTGCTGGGCCACTGGCAGCTATCAAAGTCAGGGGGGAAGGGAAGGAAGCCTTTTGACTCAGGGAGATAAAAAACGGATCCAAGCATACTAGGATTAAGCAGAGGAGGGGAAGTTGATCTTAAACGGTGGTTTTTGATTTTCTGAAGACTAGACAGAGCCGGGTGCACAACTACTACTTACTTTAAAGATGTAGGAAGAAATATATTATCAAAACAATATTGGGCAATGAACTTAGGATACTATAATAAACTTAAAATCTCCAGAGAGTGACTGGAAAAAACAAGTGGGGTGAGTAAGTACAACAGAGATACAACACTGTAATATTGTGATTTATAATAAGAAATATATATTTGGTCTTCATTCATTCTTCCTGGCATGGAGTTCCCAAAACTCGGAATTTCCTAAGCGATGAGAGATAAAGGTGTTTGTTATGCTAATGGCATAATTTTGGGCATCACCTATGGATGAGGGTTGCTGCCAGGAAAACCAACCATGTGATTAAAGGATAGGAATTTAAAAGTCCCACTTCCTGACTTCCCAGAGGGAAAGAGGCTGGAGGCTGACTCCATGACCAATGACCAATGATTTAATCAACAGTGCCTATCTAATAAAGCCCCCATAAAAAACCAAGAGGATGGGGTCCAGAGAGCTTCCAGATTGGTGAAACAGAACACTTGCACACGTCACCCTGCCAGTCCTGAGCTCCACAAGGACAGAAGCTCTTTTGTGTGGGACCTTGCCCTTTGTATCTCTTCATCTGGCTGCTGATTTGTATCTTTTTATATCCTTTGTAATACACTGGTAACCTAGTGAGTAAACAGGTCTCCTGAGTTCTGTGAGCTGCTCTAGCAAATCCACTGAACCCAAGGAGGGGAACATGGAAACCTTTGATTTATAGTCAGTTGGCCAAGAAGCACAGGTGACAACCTGGACTTGTGACTGATGTCTCAAGTGGGGGCAGTCTTGTGGGACTGAGACTTTCACTGGTGGGATCGGATGCTCTCTCCAGGTACTGTATCAGAATTAAGCTGAATTGTAGGATATCCAGCTGTGTCGCAGAATTGCTTGGTGATGGGGGGGGCACCCACATTATAACTGGAGCCAGAATTTTTAAATGGAGAACACACAGAACTGCAGAAAACCTAATTTACAGCTTTACCATATCAGTGGACTATCACAATATAGTTACAGCTAGTATTTATAGAACACCCACCCCTTTCAGGCACTATATAAAGCCCTATATATGGATAATCTCATTCTTACAACTGTATGGAGAGAGTGTGCATGATTCCTGTCATATATTGGAGAAGCCAAGTTACATGGGACTTAAATAGTTGGCCAAGGTCATTCTGACTTTAAGTGGTGGGGCTGTGTTGCTCATAATAACACATCCCACTGCCTCCACCATAGAAGAAATAGCCACAACTGAGTATAATGAAGATCCACACCCTGTGACACAGCTACCAAGAGGGAAAAAGAAAACAAATACAGCAACACTGAGCTCCTAAGAGGCCAGTGGTTGAAGACAATCTCCATGTAGGTATCAGTCAACATTGCTGCAGAGTTAGTTCAGGAGCGAAATCAAAGAGAGGTCTGGAGACTTCCACTTAACAGTGTTCTAAACGGGAAATTCAAAGAGAAGCTCCACAAGCTTCCCCCAAAATCAGAGCTAGGGTTGAAATAATAAGAATAACTATAAGATTTCCCCTTTTACACTTAGGGGAAAAAAAGAAGGACCTACCCAAAATGAAGCCATATGCAACCCTTATAGCATGGATGGTCCCTGATTAAGAAGAATATTTTTCAGACCCAAAAGACCAAGAGCAAATGGCCAAGCTAATTCCTTGGTTGGAAAGTTAACTAACCAGCAGAGACAGAAGAGTCCCAGGGAAAAAAAGAACCTATCTTGCTTCCTTGCCTGTCCTGCCCAGTTGAACACCAGGTGGAACCCATTCCTCTCACTGGTCTCTTTCATGCTCTGTCAGCCTCACCATTCTAGATCAGTTGTTCTCTTTAGGTGAACGTATCCAACTCCTGAATAGTTGGCCCACCCATATCACCCCCAAAGTCACCTGCTCAAGGGTGGCATATTCATCTTCCCAAAGGGGACCCCAGAGTGTAGGATTCTCCTGCACAACAACATACAATCCCCTTGTCCACTTCTCAAATAAGATCGTTGTTACTACTGGACTTACAGGAGAATTTCTCTAAGCCACTTATTATTATATAATCTCATATTCTTGAATGATGACGTTATTACCTAGGTTAGCTTATAAAAGTAGTGGCCCTGACTCCCCAAGCTGGAAAAAAACACCACCAGAAGCAAGGGATGGAGGAGGGGATAGAAGGGAGAGAAAAGGAGAGAAAGGACTAGGAAGGGGGGAGGAGGGGAAATGGGGAGAGGACGGGAAGAGGAAGAGAAAGAATGAAGAAGGATGAGATGAGAAGGAACAAAGGAAGGAGATGGGGAAAACGTAGCTGGATAGTGGTTTGCCTTTCTCATGAAAATACCAGGAAAATATTGAACATTTAATATCATCAGTAATCAAGTAGAGTTTTCTCAGTTGTAAATCTAGTACAAATTCTTTAAAAACCCTATTTTTATAATGCAGCATATTCAAAGAAAGGAAGTTCTTAGATACACATAATTATTAAATATGTGCCAACAAAGGACTCGGTGAAACGGAGCATTAATTTTTAATTAATTTATCTTCAAAAATAGTGCAGAATCTGTCTTAGCCTGGTGGAAAGGATAAGAATACTTATTGTGAAGCACTAGTTTTAGACCTATTGGAAACAAAACAGCAAATGTCCATTGCCACTATCTCTATTTGACCATTTTAGAAATAATAACAGAAAATTATTGAAGAAAAAAAAGTGCAAAGACGGCAAAAGAAAAAAAATGCAAGTATCACCATTTCCAGAAAACGTGTTTATATTCCTAGAAAATTAACCAGAAACCAGACTTGCTTGAAGTTGAGTAAACAAACTCAAGCCACAAAAATCAATAACTTTTGCTTATCCTAATGCCAGACAACTTAAAAATAAAAAGTCAGGGGAAAAATATTATTTGCAACAGCAATATAAAACATTAAATACCTGCACACTCATTTAGTTTGAGACACACAAGACTTGAAGAAAACTGTAAAACTCTGTTAAGAGAAATGAAGAAAATCTGAATAAAAAGAGTGATGCTCCCTGCTCTAATGGTAAATTTCCAACTTCTTCTGGGAGGAAGAGGAGGAGGCAGGAGGACTGGGCAGTATGGGGGACATAGGATGGGCCCCCAGGCTTGGGAGGGACAGTTAAGGGCACCGAGCTGGTTCAGGTGATGAAACTATGTCCTATGTTGACTTATGAATTAATCCAATATTTATTAAGACCGATTGGAACACTTTCTAGAACCAGACAAGTACATGGTAAAACTCATCTGGAGGAATACAGAATAACAAAGACTTAAAAAAAAAAAAAAGTAAGGTTGGATCCATCCCACTGGATGGTAAATTATAAAGCTTCAGTTATTGAAATTGTACAGGACTATATTAAAAACTTATCACAAGGCTAATATACACTTCAGAAACAGAATTCAAACTAGTAAAGGAATGTAATAAATGACATATTAGAAGTAACACAAAAGTGGGAAAAAGACAACGGACACATGAAAAGATGCTCAACATCACTGACCATCAGAAAAGTGTAAATCAAAATCATAACGAATTATCACCTTACACCTGTCAGGAAGCTAGTATCAAGAAGACAAGATATAACAAATATTGGCGATGATGTGGGAAAAAGGAAACTCTTGTTCACTGTTAGTGGGAAGGTAAATTGGTATAGCCACTGTGGAAAACAGTATGGAGGTTCCTCAAAAAATTAAAAATAGAAATATTACATGATCCAGTAATCCCACTACTGCTTTTTTACCCAAAGAAAACAGAAACACTAACTTGGAAAGATTAATTAATTAATTAATTAATTAAGCACCCCTGTTTATTGTAGCATTATTTACAATAGCCATGATATGGAAGCAACCTAAGTGTCCAACACAAGATCAATGAATAAGCAAGATGTGGTATATCCATATTGGAATATTACTCAGCCATAAAAAGATAAGATTTTACTATTCATGGCTACATGGATGGACCTAGAGGGTATTATGCTAAATGAAGCAAGTAAGTAAATCAGAGTAAGACACATACCATGTAACAAACAAAACAAATGAACAAATAAACCAAAAAAGCATGTCAGAAATACAGAGAACAAACTGATGGTTGCTAGAGGGGAGGGAATGGAGAGATGGACAAAATGGTGAAGGGCAGTGAGAGGTCTTGGCTCCTTGTTACGGAGTGAGTAAGTCAGGAGGATGAAAAGTACAGCACAGGGAATATATCAGTGGTATTTTAAGAGCATTGTATGGTAGCTTCACTTATGAGCATAGCATAACATGTAGACTTGTCAAATTGCTATATTGCACACCTGAAACTAATATAACACTGTCTCAACTCCCTTCAATAATTTTAAAAAAAAAAGTGTGAAAAAGAACCACTGTGAAATGCCAACATAAAAATGATCTATTGTGCCTTAGGTCTTGGTGATACAAAATAACAAATCTCAAACAGGGCAACAAATTGTGTATTAAAACTGATTAAGCTACAGTTGACCCTTGAGCGGCACAGGTTTGAGCTGCAGGAGTCCACTTACCCATGGATTTGTTTCCATAAATACACTATGGTACTGCAAATGTATTTTCTCTTTCTTGTAATTCTCTTAATAACATTTTCTTTTCTCAGGCTTATTTTATGATAAGCATACAGTATACAGTACATGTAACATACAAAATATGTAAAAATTATGTTATCAGTAAGACTTCTGGCCAACAGTAGACTATTGGTAGGTAAGATTTTGGGGAGTCAAAAGTTATACATGGGTTTTCAGCTGTGTGGAATTGGTGCCCCAAACCCTGGGTTGGTCAAGGGTAGACTGAATATGTATTAAACTATCTGATAAAGATGAGAGAGTGGTCTTACTACTACATAAACCAAAGACAAAAGATCAATGGGACATTAACGACAAACATAACTGATAAAACTTTCACTACTCGAAATAGCATATTTAAGAACTGGCAAATATACACAAAAAGTCCAGATTCTATTCATGAAGTGTGCCACAGAAGATGGTCCATTTAACACAAAGGAAGTCTAAACAGGAAAAGAAGAAGGAGGAGGAGGAGGAGGAGGAGGAGAGGGAGGGAGAGGGGGAGGGGGAGGAGGAGGAGGAGAATAAAGAAAGAGAGAAACAAATGTACCAGCTCTAGCCATTAAAGCAAAACAAAGTAAAACAACCTTTAACATGTTCCTGAATAAATAACTATAAATGGGAAAGTTCAACACTGGTGCAGTTATAGAGGTAAAGAAGTGAGTTGCGGATGGCGGATTTAGTGGAGGATGGTAATGGTGCCGCGTCCTTAAGTAGCAGCCAAGGCAGATTCTTCTTTCCCTGTGATCCCCTAGGTGGTAGCTGGGCTTCCGATGGGGTAGCACACTGCTGCCAAGCACGAGAACTGAAAGCACGCCAGCCTTGGCAAACAGCAGCCGTCCCTTTGCAGAGTTTGGCACAGAGGGATTACGAGGCCCCAGGAAATAGCAGAACCAATAATTTTCAAAGGAACCACATGGATTTGGGCAATGAGCATCTTGTGGTGTTCGTGTGGATCGAAGTACAGAGGTCCTTCCCCAAAATGTACACATGACCCCTTATAACTCTGTTACAACTTTAGGGATGAAAACAACACCCCAAACATAGAGTTCCTGTATGACCCAAGAATTACACTTCTAGGAATATAACAAAGAGAGACAAAAACAGAGATCCACTCAAAAACTTGTCGATGAGTGTTCGTAACAGCATTATTTCCATATAAATATGGAAAGGTGGGAACATCTCAAACGTCCATCAGCGATGAAAGGGTCAACAGGGTGAGGCATAGGCACACAAGAGAGTAGTGTCCAGCCATAAAAAGGAATGAGGTTCAGGTCTTGCTATGACATGGAAGAACCCTGAAAATATTACACTAAGTGAAAAGCTAGTCACAAAGGACTACATATTGTATGGTTCCATTTAGTGAAATGTCCAGAATCAGCAAATCCACAGAGACAGAAAATAGACTGGACTGGTGTTGCCTAGCACTGGGAGGATTAGGGTACTGCTAATGGGAGCAGGATTTCTTTTTAGAGTAATGCAATGTTCTAAAATTGTGATGGTTGTATAACTCTGTGTGTATGCTAAAAGGCACTGAATTAAACTCTTTCAAGGGTGAATTGCACGGTATGTAAATTATATCTCAATAAAGCTGTTTTTAAAAAATCCACATGTACACCATTAATATGAACCCCCTCTCCATCCCGATAAATGGAGGCTTGCAACCAAATTTAATTTGATTTAGGAAAACAAGCTAACAGGATATTTCTGGTAGCCCAGTCTTTGGAATAAGCTGCCTTGCCACGCACATTACAAATTTTCATTGGAGACCCTAGTAGAGTTCTCGGCCTCTCTTTGTCCTAACGGTCCTACCTTTTCTTCTTACTTTTTTTGTCTTTTAAAATCAGCTTAATTCTCTGTCAAAATGGGACCAGCATTAGCCCATTTTCCCTCCCAACATTTCTGCCAAAACCACGCATCTCAATTCAATTTCCACATCTACCACTATGCTCTTAACAACAGGAGACGAGGTCTGAGAATCACAAGCTCTCTCTCTTTTATGCCAATACAACAAAAAAAGGCTTCTCTTGTCCCCCCAACACTGGTTTCATTTCAGATTTTCTAATTCAGTGTTTAAATTTCCCACTGATTTCCCACTCTATTCCTGGCGCTTCCTCCCCTTTCTCTTTGTTTCAACCACTTCAAGGACCAGCTTGTCCCCTGGGCAACCCAGACCGCCTGCCCGCTGCTGCCTCACTTTTTGGTTGAAGATTTATTTTCATTCTTTGCCAACCTCTTTCCACCTGGATGTCCCCCAGACTCAACCCTCCACAAGCCATCTGTAAATTCCATGTTCTGGCTTTTCTTCCTAATAGTAGCCGATCACAGACCCTCGAGAAGAGACCAGGTGGTCTGTGAGAGGCTTGAGTGCCCTCTGGCTTTGCCTCACAGCCTCCCCAGTTGCCACGAGAACAGCTGAGGGCTCTTGCCCCAAGGCCCCCCAACATGTCCAGACTCCATTTGGCAAATTCACGGAGGTTTCCAATCCCAATGCCCTTGGCTATGCCACTTCTCCACCCAAACAAAGGCAAAGAGGACAAAGACACTAGAGTGATCTCTGTTGAAAAAGAAAAATCTGAAGTTTTGCAAATTGATCGGTGTCCCGTTAACTCATAACCTGCCTTGGGTTCAAATGCTGGCTCTGTCATGTACTGAGTGAGTGACTTTATGGTGAATATGCGTATTAACCCTTCCAAGTCTCAGCTTCCTCATTTGTGATAATGGGGATAAAAATACTGTGAGGACTGAATGAGGTAGTTCAAGGGAAGGGTTTGGGACTGTGGGCATTCCATCAATTCATATAAAGCAAAATCACAGGTTACTCTTTACATGAAGGACATTATAAAAATCAGATGAGAAAATGCCATTACTATCTGTGACCAGCCTTTACAAGGACAGAAATGGAGAAGTCCCCATCGACCCTCCCTTGTTGCTATGCAGCCTTCTGCAGGCAGAGCCTATTAGCTCAGGAAATCTGCTCCATGTGGTTCTCACAGCTCTGCAAAGCCTGAAAAAACTCTTTCTCTGGGTTCCTCCCCTCAACCAGTTCAAGCCAATCTGTGTTTCTCCCAAGACAACACTGCAGTCCCTGCAAGGCACAGCTTTGCAGAAATCCTTGCCCAGTCTGTGGGCTGCAAAGCCATCCGTGCCCAGTAGGCTGGAACAAAACTCACCTCTCTCAAACCCTGTTAGCATGGTTTCTGTTGGCAGCTGCTGCCATAGGCCTGCAGGTGGTGGGGCAATGACACCAGGTCATCGGTGAGCTCAAGGTCAGGGCAACGTGCCTGCCTTGGAAGACAATGACTTGAATGTTATTGGGGTAATTTTACCCTCTATGCCCTTTTACTGCAAGGAAGTAAATCCCAGAGAAAACCTCAAGCCTTTCCTTCTACATGACAAGCCAGCACCCCACCCCCACCCCCGCTGGCTGAACCTTGGCCTGCTGTCCAAATGCAGCTCATTCATCTTACTTACACCACACAGACTCCCACAGAACACACTGCTTTAGTACTGCAGGTGCCCTGTGTCCCTGGGGCCATTTCCTGGTTCCATGAACATATGTTCCTGCATGCAAATATCTGTGTATGCATTTGTGTGTTCCATAAACACGTGCTATGTACCGACGGTGGGGCAGACACAGTGCTGGGGTAAAGGCATAGGAAGACAAATAACACAGTCCTTTGAGAAGCTCACAGTTCAGAGGAGGGGACTGAGGAAGTAGGTAACTGAAGGGTAGAATGTGCACACAGCAATCTAAATGATAGACCCTCGCCTGGTGCCCAGTGGTTCCCAAAATGAGTGGCACCTTAATACAGCCCAAAAAGTGAAGTTAGCCAAAGAGAACTGTGTGCAAACAGATGTCATGCGTGTCTGTGTGTTCATTCCTGGGTACCCCACACAGGCACACTCCACCACAAATTATTCATCATGGTGCCTTTCTAAAAATCCCACATTAAACATCTTACATCTTGAAATGTATTATGTTCCATCCCGCTGGGCAGAAGGTCAGAGAGAACATTTCTGTGAGTCATACCTCATTGGATTTCTACATCTTGTTAACTGTACATTCGTACTCTTAGAGATGTCGGAAAGAGACTGCCCGGCTCCCCTTCCTACTACACCTCAAGTGAGGGTGACCTTTCTACCCTGTGGACACGCTACCTTCTTCCCCTTGGGCGCAGGGCCCAGGTCCCAGGTGGGAGGCTATAGGGGATTCCTCTAGGAAGGAGCTCACTTTGCTCTCTTCTCTGGTGCATTACTGCCTTTGGCCTGGTTGCTGACCCCGAGCTGCCAGAACTTTATTTTGGGCCCCCAGGCTTCTGGGCTCCAGTTTGCTGGTCTGAGATCTGGAATCTGGATTCATTCATTCATTCATCCATCCATCCATTCATTCATTCACTCAAGCACTTATTTCTTGAGTCCCTGCTCTGTGGCTAGTACTGTTCCAGGAACCAGGGGTACGTAATGAGTGAGGTACACAGATCTGTTCTCATGACACCTGCATTCTAACAGGAGAGACAGGTAACAGATAACACATAAGTAAATAAATGAGACATTTTTACATAGTGATAAATTCTACGAGAAAACACAAATAAAATAGGGTAATGTGTTTCAAAGTAACACTGGGGAAGTTTACTTTTAATAGGCTTCACTAAGGTCACATCTGAGCTTAGAACTGAACCCTGAGAAGACTTGGTGGGAGGAGGAGGATGGGGCAGGATAGGTGGGTGCCAACAGGCCATGGCACAGAGTGTGGATTTCATTCCAGGTACAATGGGAATCCACTGGCGAGTTTCAAGCAGAAGGGTGATATGATCTGATTCAGTGCATCTAACAGCCTCTGGATTCTGGCCCCTATAGCATCTACCTGTTCCTCCTTTTCTTGGATAACCTCTCTTTGTTTACCCAAGTAGAGCTTCTCCCTAGCCCAGTACCTAGCCCCAGCCTCTCTGCTGTCCACAGTGAGAGGGGAAGGCGAGTTTTCTCAGTGAGCACGCCACCCTTTCATTCATCTAAATGCCTCCTTCCTTCATCAGCATGGGCTGCCTGCTCATTAGCTCAGCCCCCTGATTGCAGAGTAAACTTCTCCTTCAAAACAATGCAAATTCTCCTTCCCTTTAAAGCCACCGGCTTGGCAGCTTGCCACGTTCCACGCAGTAACAGATTTCTGGAGCGGAGCTCGAACCCACCTTCTCCCACTCTGTCGCCAGCCAGGCTGTGCCTCCAGCCAGTTGTGTGCGGGTTCCAAGTTTTGAAAGACCACTTGGATAAAGCATCCCAGCCAGTTTGAAAGACCACTTGGGCAAAGCATCCCAGCCAGGGATGGGCACCTGTGGGTTTTTTTTAAAAGTTCCAGATGTGCCCAGGCCCACCCCAGATCTAATGCTTCACAACCTGGAGGGGGCAGGGAGTCTGTATCTTTTTAAAGTTCACCAGGTGATTCCAATCTGTACCTCTGCTTAAGCTGCATTACCCTGGGGGGACATAGGCTGTATTTTATATGCTCACCACAGCGAGTTCTTTTTGGGAAAAGACTAAGTAAGAAATGAATAAATATGCATCCATACACTAACGGCACAGAACCAGGCGAGCCAGGACTGGCTCCCTGCATATGCGGATCACGGCGATGTCAAGCAGGAGAGAAGTGGGAATCGGCATTAGTGGGGATATGCAGCCCAGAGCCCCTCTGCTCAGAAAATCATGGCAAGTGAATGAGACACGCCTGCTTCTTTACCCTCATCGCTTTAAATGCTCTCAGCTCCACAGCGGCAACCGGCAAATCCCCACACACAGAGTTTTCAGCATCGCTTGCCCTAAAGATACAGATTTTGCCAGACTTTCAACTGCCTTGGCTATTCCCCTGAAAGTTTAAAATATTGCAACACTCCTTAATTTTAAAAAAAGTCTGTAACACCAAATGATTAGAATTCCAACACCACTCCTCACACTGTAGTGTTTATGAGTCAGACAAGCCCTAACACCGTCTGCCTGGAAAAAGCAGGATCCACGCAAACTGAGCGGCAATGGGTCGCAGCCCATTTCACTCGGCAGGTGTTTGCTGAGCACCTCCTCTGGGCCAGTTTCTATGCAGGACAAACTCAAGTATGGTATTTCATTTAATCTTCCAACCCGCTCCTCTCTTGTCTCTCTTTTCCAAATGAAGAAGTCAGGAGGCCCAGGAGGCTACAGGGCTTCCCTATGGTACTGCGTTCTTGCCTGAGTGGAGCGTTGGACCCAGACTTGAGTTTAAAAATGGGTGCTCTTTCAATAATTCTTTTGGTAAAAGTCTCTCACGCAGCAGGTACCATGTGGGACATAAGTATGAATCAGCCTCTGCCCCTGCCCTCATGTTGCTCACAGAAGAGCAATGGGCAAGAGAAACAAGTGTATGACTACAGCACACGACTGAACATGATTGACGCTGCACATGCTCTGGGACCACAGAGGTGGGCAAAGCAAGTCCAGCTCGGGACAAGGTAAGTTAAGACTTTGCAAACAAGGTGTCTTCTTATTTAGGGCTTTCCAAAAGGAGATGAAGATTTGGCCAGTGGAGAAGATAGGAAAGGCTAGTCTAGATAAAGAATATGTAGTCAGCCAAGATGGGAGAATGAGGAACATGCTCAGGGAATGGGGGATAATCCCATATGAGAACACCAGAGCACGGGTAGGAGACCCAGTGGATAGAGAGCTTTGAATGGCATGATCTGAAGTGGAGACCTTGTTCTTCAGGCAAAGGGCACTACAGAACTCTGCTGGCCAAAGGACAGAAATGATAAACAGAGGACCTGAGAAGATAATTTTATTCTGGCTAAAGTACTGATAGTTCCTCTCCCCAGTAAAACTTCACACAACCTTTTCTCTCTTCCTCCCCTCAATGCGGGGATGACTTCTGCACAAACTTCGGGACTTACCGTGGGCATCACCTACTCCAGGAAGGATCCCCTGATCTCCCAGGATTGGGTCTGGTACCCCTCCTATGTGCTTCCTCAGCATTTAATACACTACATTGAATTTTCTATATGCTTTCTGCCTTTTCTATTAGGTGGAAGTTCCTTGAATGTAGACACTATAATTATTCACCTTTGATTTCCCAAATCCTTGATTTCTTGGCACTTGTGAGATGCCCAATAACTGTTTGACAGTTAGTCAAATAAATCAATCAAACAGGCACCAGAGAAGCCTCAAAAAGACACTATGGCCAAAGCCATGCAAGTCTGAACCGCAGGTACAGCTAATTAACTTGTTCTTTCAACGAACATTTCTCATGACCCTATTTTATACCTTGCACTATTTCAAGTTTGGAAATTTATGGGGTGCCTGATTCCAAAGGCAGTCCCTCTCTTGCTTGTGGTCACATATTAGATCTGAATGCCCTAAATACCAGCTCCCACAGAGCCTAATGATGCTAAAGCCAGTCTTAGTAGGAGTCAAGTGTTATTAGCAAGTCCAGAGAAAGCCCAGCTCTCGATGCAGCCTTGGAAATGCAGCCTTGGGGGTAAGCAGAGGCATGGTGGGAAATGGGTAGAGCCACTGCAGCAAATCTTTCCAAAGCACTGATTTTACGTATTAGATTTTACAGTACTAGGAACTTGAGCTTTATGCAAAATGTGCACAGAATTTTAATAATAAAAGATTTTTTTAATATGCAGGCAGCAACTATTTGGGGCTGTCTGCACTGAACTTTCCAGAGCCTGAGATCCCTCTCTTCTGTTCTTGGAGTGTGTGGCAGAGACTCCTGGCTGTCTTCCTTAATGCCATTTCTTTTCCTCCCTAGTATTAGAATACTCTGATTTTAGCTGGGCAAATGGCCCCTGGAATTACAGTTCTTGATCTCCTTGTTTGTGGGGCCATATGTCTGTGTTTGGTCAATCAAATGTAGGTGGAAGTGTCCTGAAAGGAAGGAGGCATTGCTTTTGTCTCTTTCTTTTCTTCCGGCTGAAAAAAATGTAGATGTGATGCAGAGAGTTCAAGCAGTCATCTTGTGTCATGAGGCTGCACTCTAAAGATAACTGTGCAACAGAACAGAAGAAACCTGCTTTCCAGCTCTGGGCTGCCTAACTCCAGACTTGTTACACAAGAGAACACAACCTTCTATGTTAAAGCTGTGGTCCGGTAGCATTCTTGAAAATGTTCAAGAGACTCTGATAGGGAAATCAAGGGTTCACAGACTCACAGAAGGGATCTCAGAAACCCAGCTCCCTGTTCCTGCCTATACCACATCTGCATCTGCCTAAAAAATTCCTCAACAGGACTGACAGACTTCATTGTGAGTTAACATGTGAAAGCAGTTGCAAATAGGGTTTTTTCTCTCAGCAGGTAGTAAGAAAAACTCCTCTTAGAGAGAAAACTTCTGTTGTTAGATGAAGGCTTTCCTGAGCCCTTGGGCTAAAAGTTGTATCCTCAAACCTACAGTGAGGCTTCCAAGAAAGAGGACAGTTGTTTGCATCAACGGAGCATCAAAAAATTAGAAATAGGCATGGAAAGATCTGGAATGAAGAGCCTGAGGAGAAGAAAAGGGGCAAGTGAGATGGGAGAATGCCATACCCTACACCACTATTCCAGGGCAACCTCCAATTTTCATAAAGTCTACGAAAGTTTCAAATTGTTTGGCATGGTTGCATGACTCATAGCACTCCCGAAGTGCCTAAGTGTGCCACCAAGTGTGACTTGGGGAAGAATCCAAGATACCTCACCCAGGACCAGGTGCTAGAGACAGAGATCCTGGGATCATAAGCCTAAAAATGTTCAAAGAAGTATTGAAAAGAGCTTTCAGCTCCCCTATGCCATGAAAAGCTGGGGGACGGTAGCAGTGGTTAAAGATATTTCACTTAGAATGCAAGGAACCTACTGAAACACCTGGGGTTACTATGGACACCTGACCAAACCACTAAATCACAATGCAGTGTACTATACCTGTTCACTATCCTCTCTGCCAGACACCAACTCTGCCTCCTTCTTCTTGCAGCCAGAATCTTCAGTGGAAGTGGCATTCTAGCATTAAAAACTCCACTCAGGAACTCAGAATGGCCAAAACAATCTTTGGAAAAAAAGTCCGAGTACTCACACTTCTTGATCTCAAAGCTCACTACAAAACTACGTAATCAGTCAAGACTGTGGTACTGGTGTAAGAACAGACATACAGATCAATGGAATAGAATCAAGAGTCCAGAAGCTGTTACACTTATGATCAACTGATTTTTGACAAGGGTGCCAAGACCATAAGTGGGGAAATAATCATCATTTCAATAAACAATGCTAGAATAATTGGATATCCCCATTGCAAAGAAAGATGTCAGACACCCCTACCTCACGCCATATAAAAAAATCAATTCAAAATTTATTACCAATCCAAAAGAGCTAAAACCATGAAACTCTTAGAAGAAAACAAAGGAGTAAGTCTTTATGACCTTGGATTAGGCAGTGGCTTCTTAGATATGACACCAAAAGCAAGTGTGACCCAAAAAAGGTTGACTCAAACTTGATCAAAATTAAAAACATTTGTACTTCAAATGATACCAACAAGAAAGTGGAAAGACAACAGCAGGAGAAAATATTTATAAACCATCTGATAAGGACTTGTATTCAATAAAAAGACAAATAAACCAATTTTTTAAATAACCAAAGGGAACAAGGAGATACCATGACAGGCCTATTAGAATGGTAAAAATTCAAACACTGACAGCACCAAATGCTGGCATGGATGTGGAGCCACAGGAGCTCTCATTCATTGCTGGCTGGACTACAGAATGGTACAGCCACTTTGGAAGACAGTGTAGAAGTTTCTTACAAAAGTTAACTTAACTCTTGTTGTATGATCCATCCAATGTACTCAATTACTTTTACCCAAATAAACTGAAAGCTTATGCCCACACATAAAAACCTGTACACAGACATTTATAGCAGTGTTCTTTGTATCTGTCAAAACTTGGAATCAACCAATACATCCTTCAGTAGGTGAATAGATAAACTGTGGTGAGTATAGACAATGGAGTATCATGCAGCACTAAAAAGAAGTGAGTAGTTAAGTTGTGAAAAGACACGAGGAAACTTAAATGTATATTACTGAGTCAAAAAAGCCTGTCTGAAAAGGCTACATACGGTATTATTCCAATTAATGACATTCTGGAAAAGGTAAAACAAAGGAGACAGTGAGAAGATCAGTGGCTGCCAGGAGTTAGGGGGACAACCAGGATGAACAGAGGGAGCATGAAACAGTTTTCATAGGGCAGTGAAACAACCCTGGATAATAGATACTACACTGATGGACAGATGTCATTATACATTTGTCAAAACCCATGGAATTTATAACACCAAGAGTAAACCCTAACGTCAACTATAGACTTTGGGTGATAATGATGTTAAATGTAGGTTCATCAATTATGACAACTGTAGCGCTCTGGTGGGATTTGATGGGGGTGGGACTAGGCGTGTGTGAGGGCAGGGAATATATGGGAACTTCCCTACGTTCAGTTCGATTTTGCTGTGAACCTAAAATTGCTCTAAAAAATAAAACTGGTTTAAAAAAATGTTAAGGAGCAAAGGAATTGAACAGATAGTTCTCTAAAGATGCCATACAGATGGTCAGTAAGTACATAAAAAGATGCCTTACATCATTAGGCACCATAGAAATGCAAACCCAAACCACAGTGAGATACCACTTCCCATCCACTAGAATGGCTAAAATATAAAAGACAGACAATAGCAAGTATGAATGAGGATGTGGAGAAACTGAAACCTTCACACGCTCTTGGTAGGATTGTAAAACAGTGCTTTCAGAAACTCTGGGAAGACACTGGCAGTTCCTTCAATGAGTAAACACAGAGTTTCCATATCATTCAGCCATTCCAATCCTAGGGAGAACTGAGAACATGTCCACACAAAACCTTTCATGGATGTGCATAGCAGCATTATTCACATTATTGGAAAAATGGAAACCATCCAAATATCCATCAACCGATGAATGGATAAACAAAGTGTGTTCTATACACACAGAGAATATATTCAGCAATCAAAAAGGAATGAAGTGCTGATGATATCTGTGAAAACACAGATGAACCTTGAAAATACCACGCTAAGTAAAAAAAAAAAAGTTATATACAGAAGGCCACAGATTGGATGATCTCATTCACACGAAATTCTCAGAATATACAAATCCACCGAAACAGAAGGTAGATCAGTGGTTATCCAGGACCAGGAGGAAGACGGAACACAGAAACTACTGGGGGGCTATAGGATTTATTTTGGAGATGATGAAAATATTTTAAAAATTATATAGTATGGATGTTGGGTAACTCTATGAACATATAAAGACCATCCAATTGAGGGCGCCTGGGTGGCTCAGTGGGTTAAGCCTCTGCCTTCCGCTCAGGTCATGATTCCAGGGTCCTGGGATCGAGTCCCACATCGGGCTCGCTGCTCGGCAGGGAGCCTGCTTCCCCCTCTCTTCTCTCTGCCTGCCTCTCTGCCTACTTATGATCTCTGTCTGTCAAATAAATTAAAAAAATCTTTTTTAAAAAAAATCCAATTGTACACTCTGAATGGGTGAATTTTATGATATACAATTTGTATCTCAATGAAGCTGTGATTTAAGAAACCAAAACAAACAAACAAACAAACCTCCATCAAGGCCCACAGCTGCCCAGACCCAACCAGCCATCGTTACTCCCCCCGCAACACTCACATCTACCTTCCTGAAGGCATTTTATAAACTATTTGTTGATATTCCCAAAACATTTTAAAAAGAAAATAAGCTCGATCTCTTCATCCCACCGGAGACTAGGGAGCAATAAAGTAAACCCACGAAATCACAGCAGCACAGAAGCCGGAATTATGATCGTGTAGGGCCATATTTTAGCTGAGAAGAGTTCATTACAATATATATTTTTGAAGCAGTGCTGAGAATGATCATCAGCACTCACCGAATGTAATCTTCTCACTGCATACATGGTGTTTTCTCCCAAGTTTTATTAATAACACACATCACTCACCAGTACATAAAAGAGGAACAAGGGACAGGAGGGGAGAGAGGGCCAACCAACAGAAGGAGACAGGCGCTCTGTCCGTATGCTTCCTCCCAGACCACGTGACAGCGACAGAGCAGAAGCCACAGGTGTGTCCAGGGTCTGGTTCGACAGGCTCCCAACAGGTGCCGCGTCGAGCGCTTGCCGGGTGACTCTGGAACATTCTCTTCCAGGGCTTGGGATTTCCCCATAACTACAGGGAATTTGGAACTAATTTCCTTTTGGTAATTTTTTCTAAATGTATCACACCCTTAGAGGTAATCGGGGCTGCCCTGGAATGTCGACTGCGACACAAAAATGTTGGTGCCATGGAAACTACCGACAGGAGAAAAATATGAAAATGTAAACCCTTGTGAAACTTCCTAACGTGCTAAAATCAGCAGTTCTCTTCGAAGAGCCAAGCGTAAGACTTGCCAATCGATCTGTTCTGGGATCCAAATGGCTTTGCTCAAACCGCTATCGCCCCACTGGGCGAAAAAAGCATTGGCACTTAAAAAATGATTAAAAACTCCCTGCTATTTATAATGATGGAGAAATGTCACTGAGAATTAAATGTTTGTCAGTGGAAAAATGTGGCTGTCTGGAAAAGGCTGTAGATACTTGCAGAGAATTAATGACAGGGTGGCTGTGAGCCCTTGCTGCCCTTCTCCAAGGGAGCTCAAGAGAGAAGTTTTTGTTTGGGGCGGGGGGGGGCATCTTTTTCTTGTGTTTTCTTATTTTAACTGCAGGGTTCCACACCTTCTCATTCACCTGAACTCTGGGAAAGGCTGACACAAGCGAGCCAGGCTCCAGAGTGTGAACATGGTTCTCGCTGCAGCATCTCACCATTTTTTTTTTTTCTCTTCACTCTCACAATAAAGCCAGCATCTTTCACCCCATAGTAGATTTTTCTTAAAGCTGATCTAGAAACAAAACACTGAATCAATCTACTATGCTGTGCAGACAGAGAAAGCAACAAAAACAATAAACAAATGACGGTACTGTTCTTGGGGTCTGATGTTCAGGGTTCTGCTCGGCGCCCAGATAACTGGCTCAACCCACCTGCCAAGACCCTTTGCTAAGTCTCTACCAACCTCTCCTCCTCCCAAGGGGAACTTCAACTCCAACCAGGCAAACCTACTATCCTCCTGGGAGCTGTCCCGAGTTCCCAGGAGCCCTCCCGCTTTGTCCTTACCACTGAGTCAGTGTAGCATGCACCATTTCTTAGTCCTCCTTCAAACTGGGGAATGAAATCTTCCTTTGGTTCCATAGTCACTCCTGCTGCTGGCCATGATTTTATAGAGAAATGTCTCGCTGTTTCATTAGCATGGGTGGGCTTATGTTGTTTCCTATTTGTTAATCACAGCATGCTCTGCTATGGGACAAAAGATTCTAGTATTCTCATCTTAATAAATTACACACTGCCTTTCCCATGCCTCCTCCCTTCCTCTGCGCTGCTTCTCAACATTTTTAACTTGTACTCTTTCTTGTGTCTGCAGGCCAGGTGTAGATCAACCAATTTAGCCTTGTGTAGTAGGGTTCTCTGGAGAAACAGAACCAAGAGGATATATATATATATATATATATATATATATATTATATTTATTAGATATTATACATTAGATTTGTTATCAGGAACTAGCTCCAGTGACTACAGAGGCTAAGAAGTCCCATAATCTGCTGCCTGAAACCTGGAGACTCAGGGTAGCAGGTGGTGCAGGTTCAAGGCCCGAGAGCCAGAGCGGATGGTGTAGACTCCAGCCCATCTCTGAAGGCTTGAGAACCAGAAGCGCCAACAGCAGGAGAAGATCAATGTCCCAGCCCAGTAGTCAGGCAGACAGTGAATCTTCCCTTCCTCCACTTATTTTTTTAAGATTTATTTATTTTTGAGACAGAGAGAGAACACCGTGGGGAGGGGTTAAGGGAGATAGAGAGAGACAATCTCAAGCAGATGCCCCACTGAGTGCAGAGCCCTATGCAGGGTTCAACCCCAGGACACTGAGATCATGACCTGAGCTGAAATCAAGAGTTAGATGCTCAACCGACTGAGCCACCTGGGCGCCCCTTCCTCCTCCTTTTTGTTCAATCTAGGCCCTCAACAGATGGGATGAAGCCCACCCACACTGGGGAGGCTTTACTCAGTCTACCAATTCAAATGTTAATCTCTTCCAGAAACACCCTCACAGACACATCCGGGAATCATATTCAACCAGCCACCTGGGCATCCTATGATCCCAGGCAAGCTGACACAGTAAGTTAACCATCAGACTGTGAAAAAATACAAGAAAATAAAGCTAACCATTTTTTTATGCTGGTTTGTATGAAGTCACAAAGTTTTTATTTCCTTCATGTCAGTGTATAAATTTATGATCTACTCACGCAATGTTTATTAAGCTCCTACTATGTGCCTTCAGAGTGCCAGTTGCTGAGGACTCAAGAGAGGACAAGATCGAGCCCCTGGCACTTTAAGGCCAAGCAAGTAGATAGACAAATCTACAGAAGGTTGTAAAACTCTGTGTAAATGCCCTCAAAGGGTCATGCAGACAGAGGTAAGAACACACAGGGGCCCCGGACCAAGGTGCTGGGATCAGGGACTGTTCCCATAGGAGATGACAGCGAAAGAAGACAAGAAGGTCAAGCAGGAAGTGGGGGGTGGAAGGTGGAGGACAGTCCAGGCAGAGAGAACACCCAGGGCAAACGCCAGAGCTCAGAGAAACAGGGCCCGTTTTCAGATCTCTTAGATTCACAAGTTCAGTAGAGCTAGATCAAAGTCTGGGCAGTGGAAGATGATGCTGGGCTCGGAAGTTGGGATTGTAACATGAGAGCATCACAGAAATCCCAGCTAGCTGAATCAAGCACCTCGCAACAGAGAGAGAGAGGCAGGGCTGATTAAGAAGGGGCTAGGAAGGCTTGCTAAGAAACCTGCACTCTATCCTGGGGCCATTAAGAGCCATCAAGGAGTTTCAAGCAGGGAAGTGATTGAAGCAGATAGGCTTCTGGAAAAAAAAACCCACTCTGGCTGCGGCATAGAGAATGAATTTAAACAGACAGAGCAGGGATAGGGAAAGGGAATGCTAACTTTTATGAACAGGTGAATGTTAACATTTTTCAGGGGAAAAAGTGCAAGGACCCCCAGCGAGCTTGTGCACACCCATGCACGCGCATGCACACGGGACTTTGCAGTTATGCATGTCTACAGTGTGTCACTGTTGGCTCGTCCATGTCCTCCTACTGTGATGTAACAGGGGAAACAGAGTCTGATTCATCTTTGTATCTTCTGGTCCCAGCTCAGTGCCTGACACAGAGCAGGCACTTAATAAACGTTTGCTAAGTGAATGAATGACGGAGTGCCCAAGTGCAAGGATGAAAGCATGCAGGAACCAACAAATGACAGAGGACGAGGACCTCAGGAAGTACTCATGGAAAGATTACAGGCTCTGGACTTCATTTAGGTCACCAATCTACCATTTCCTGGCTGTGTGAGCTTGAATAAATTTATTCAACCTGAGATTGTTTCTTCGTTTGCAAGGAGGTGATAATATCTGCTCCCAATATTATGATGTGGATCAAATGAGATGGCATGTGTAAGCCCTGAGCAAAGGTCTGGCATGGTGTAGGTACTGAACAAATTTCTCTCTGCCCCTTCCAGTTTTATGTGCCCCCTCCTACCTGACGCCAGCACCGTGTTCCAGAAACACGGCACAAGGAGAGAACTTCTGTGAAGCAGAGATTCTAGACTTGCCACAGAGGCAAAGGGGAAGACAACTTTCAAAAACTCCTTGTTAATAATAATGGGCAGAATTGAACCGCTGCAGAGCAGTTTAATTATGTAGAGAGCAAAGAAGTTACAGCACTTAGGGAAAGTGGCATAGAGAGTAATACAAAAGAATATAAAATGGTCTTACCTAGTCATGTTCTGCTGAGGAGAGAGAGGGTCAGATTACCTGGGACCAATAATTATCGACCAGAAAAAGAATCACTCATTTCATGTGGGCTACTTTTTTAATGGTGTCCTTGAGATTATCCTGACAACAGAGAGTCATTGTTTCTTCTCCTCTGGTACAAGAACATGTGAGTATGGACTTGATTGTTCTTGTGCCCAAGACGTTGGTATGTATTCTAAGTTTCAACTAGGGATACTTAAAATTAATGCCTCCTATACAACTATCTACTTTTTTTGGCAACTCATTTATATTAGCTTCAAAAGGGACTAACAAATCAAAACAATTAAAATCAAAATTAAAGGGAGAGAACAGTTAAGAGGAAGCAAACAGATAAGGCAACAAGGAAAACTACAGCTTCTGGGACCAATATGAAAGAAAAAGGTTATAACATTCGTGACATTCATGTGTTAAGTGATGTGTATGTGTTACTTCCTATAGCTCTTATAACAACCCACTAAGAGAACTACCCTATTTTAATGAATGCAAAGCATCATTAAGAAAGAAGAGGCTGCCAATTAAATTCTGACAAAGCACTCTGATTTTGATTTAAAATACAAAACAGAAAAAATGTATGGCTGAGAATCAAGGAAACATGGCAGTACCATTTCCATTTTATTGGGAAGGAAACTGAAAAACAGGGAAGTTAAGAAGCCTGCTAAGGCCCCTAGTCTGTGAAAGGAAGCATCAGATTTTGAACACAGGACTTTAGGTTCCCATTAGCTAACTACACCGTCTACCCACTTCCAAGCTCCTTGGCAGTAATATGTTGAATTACGTAATTCTTATTTTCACACTAGCTTCTCAGGGAAGCCAAAGCTTTTCCCAGTACAAAATTCAGAGGAAAATTTCTTAGAGATATTCCACAAGGAGTGTATCACAGATTATTTTATTGAAACCTTCCAAAACAATTAGAAGGCTAATATAAAAACACAGTTTAATGAAAACAATTGTTCATGGGTAAGGACACATTGTCCAAGAATGTCACCTTCTCATAGTCTACAACCAGCCACAGATGGAACTCAAAGTATCCAGAGAAACAGAGATTATACTCCTTAAATTATCTTCCCTAAATGCTCTCCATCCAGTTTTTACTGAAAGCCTACTCATTAGATAGTTCAAGATATTCTCCAAGAGAGGCCTGTGGGAAGAACTCTGCTGATTGATAAATTCTGTCCGTGTAAGGATCCACTTATGAATTAGGAATTGGCTAGCTAGCTACTCAGTGACTCAGATACTCTGGGATTCAGCGTAAACCATCCTCTCTTTCAGAAAGCCCCCACAACCACAGATTCATCATGAAAGAGGCGTCTCGATCTTAAGCCAGCAAGAAGGAAGCGGAGACTTTCTTCAGCATCTTGTCCTGAGGAAGCAGGTGATTCTGGAGTTGACTGCCTAGGTCCAACACCAGCTCAGACACTCAGTAGCTGGGTGATCCTGCCTGAGTTGTAATATCTTGATGCCTCGTTTCTGCATTTGCAAAATGAAGATCATAATGATACAGCCACCTCCCAGGGCTGCTGTAAAAACATAATGAGACAAATCCTATAAAAGACGGAACACCTGGCACATGGTGAGCACTCTGTAAATGTTGGCTTAGGTTAAGCGATCTTATTATTTGGATAGGTTTCTTTTTTTTTTTTCCAACAGATAATTAATTTAGCAGCCATAACACACCCTTGGGGAGAAAAGGTTGCACAGGTGCGAACCATTTTGTTATTCAAGCACGAGGTGGAGCGATGCGTCTGGGGACGAACAGCAATCATCAGATACAGAAAATTCCTATAGTGTCCCACGTCAGTGATAGTGATCCTGGCTGGAAGATCCAAAGTTTAGGGCCACACTTTTGCTCAAATCGCAGCCCAGTCCTCACCTACTACTGCAGCGTCAGGCAGGCTGGTTAACCTCTTTGTACCCCATTTATAAAATACCAATGATCCCACCTACCATGCACCGTGGTTGAAACAGTAGGAAGTAATATGTGCATAGTGTCGGGCACACTGTGGGTGCTCAGTATGCAAAGGATATTATTATTACAGCAGCCTATCAAATTTTATTTAAGTAACAGTTTTCCTCTTTATTGACAGAGCAGTCTGTAAGAATGCTTTGTTTTCTACTAAGCAATATAAATCCATTTCTTAGGAAAACATGACATAAAACTGATGGCTCTTTAGTGACAGGGAATTATGTATGTGTACGTATAGGGGAAAAAAAATCAATTCTCCAACTGAATTTTCATTATCTTCTTTTAAACCTGTTTTTAAATATCCCTGAGGGACGCCTGGGTGGCGCAGTTGGTTAAACGACTGCCTCCGGCTCAGGGCGTGATCCTGGAGTCCCGGGATGGAGTCCCACATCGGGCTCCCAGCTCCATGGGGAGTCTGCTTCTCCCTCTGACCTTCTCCTCGCTCATGCTCTCTCTCACTGTCTCTCTCTCTCAAATAAATAAAATAAAAAAATCTTAAATAAATAAATAAATAAATATCCCTGAGAAGAGACTTCACTGTAGAAAAGTTAGAAAATCAGGATTAAATAAAAAGAAGAAAATTTGTTTCCTATAATCCCATTGTACAGAGATAAACTACACAGGGCATTTTAGTGTTTATTCTTCCAGATGGTTTTTGTCTATGGGTAAACATAAAAAAGAAGGAAGGAAAGGAAGGGAAGGGAAGGGAGGTAGGGAGGGAAGGGAGGAGAAGGGAGGAGAGGGGTAGGGAGGGGAGGGGAGGGGAGGGGAGGGGACAGGAGAGGAAAGGACGAAGATATACATGCAGATCCATCTGTAATAATCCCACACAGCAAAGACCAGGAATTCCATTTCTCTCACAGTCATTTCACAGCAAAGACCAGGAATTCCATTTCTCTCACCAATCTTTACAAAGAACAAACTACAAATGCCTAAGAGAATTTACTTATTTATTTATTTAGCAGAAGCATAGGTAAGGGAATTAATTTTTTTTTAAGATTTTATTTATTTATTTGACAGACAGATCTCAAGTACGTGGAGAGGCTGGCAGAGAGAGAGAGAGAGAGGAGGAAGCAGGCTTCCCGCTGAGCAGAGAGCCCGATGCAGGGCTCGATCCTAGGACCCTGGGACCGTGACCTGAGCCGAAGGCAGAGGCTTTAATCCACTGAGCCACCCAGGTGCCCTAAGGGAATTACTTTTAATTAAACATAATATCCCAGGCCTACAACCTCCCCGATATGTATAAATCTCCTTGTTGATCAACAGCACATAACCGAGTACCAGGTACACAAATACACGTATATTCCCGTGTGTGTACTCAGGACTCCCGTACTCAAGCAAGCTAAACACAGGATCGACTGTGCCAGCACTCTCAAATACCACTCCACGTTTCTCAGCCAAGAGAGGACTCCAATACCCCAGGAACCCTTTAACTGAGCCCTCAGACCCTGAGACACAACCATGTGAGTCCAACAGCTACAATTCCTTTCTCGTCACCCCTCCCCACCCTCATGGGGCCAGGCAGCAGACTTGGGCTGCTCTGTGTGCCACTGAGGGGTCCTGGAGCACTTCCAAATGAGGGATGTGCCTGCTCGCCCACCTTCCCTTGCCCTCCACCTCATCTCAATCTCTGCGCTGCTGCCCCTCCCATCAAAAGGTACCCCTGAAAAGCTAATTTTCTAATTCCACTCCAGTGGAGCTGAGGTCCCTCCCTGAGGCTGACGAGCACTTAGGATTAATTGTTATTTGCTATGTCGGAGAAATACCGGTGGCCTTGCCCAAGGTAGCCACGGTCAGCGAGTGCTCATACATTTTAATCACCTTCGCTGAAAGGCAGTGCTCTTGTGAAGAGCAGGGAGAGTAGCGGGGAGCTTAAAAGACATGCTGTGGGTTGCTGAAGGAGAGAAGAAAGGAAGATAAAAGGAGCAGGTGTGATGAAGGCAATTTCTACAAGCCAAACAGATGGAAAGTCTCATGGACGGTTCTGCCGGAGCCCATGAATCAGAAGCAATTTTCCATATCCTCCAGGACACCGTTTTTTCCAACTTCTCACCCCCCTTAGAGTAACAAATAAAATGTAATCTGTTAATGCTGCCAATAGGACATTGTTGCACCAAGCACACCCTCCTGGGCTGAGCTTGATGAGACAGGATTTATGTGAGACATGGCACAACCAAGAGGCCGTGGGCAGTAAGAATGACATTAGACGGCAGATCTGTCGGGTGATGGCTGCAAATGCAGAAGATGATTGCCAAAGGAGCTGACAAAAACCACCCTTCAGAAAGACCCGCCTGCCCACCTCCTCTCCCTAGTACACATGCATGTGTGTGCACAAAAGCACACGTGCGTGCACACACACACACACACACACAGATGTAGAAAGCAGACCTCTGAAGCCGTGCAGAGTATATATATCCAAATGAGTCCAGACGTGACTCTCTCCCCCTCCCCCAACAAGGTTAGAAGTAACTGTGTCTGAGCTCAAAAGGGGAAGCCCAGCATCTTTTTACACTATTAGCAATTCAGGCTGCTGTAAAGTTGAAATAAACTCTCCACTAGCACTCAAATGCCCAAATTTATAAATGCAGCCCATTAAAAAAGCCCATCTCGTAGCAGCTGGTAATTGCCATCAAAACTGGGGGATTTAGGATTATAAAAAAGCAATGTAAGTAACAAACATGTTGTTTAAAAGCTTGAAACGCCTCATCTTGCCACTCCCACCATCCCAGCTGTCACTTTCAGACGCCACTATATCCCAAATTCTAAGTCTCAGGCTCTCGAGTTTAACACTGTTCGTTCTACAGTTTCTCTAACTTTGTGCAGAGCTATGTTCCCATGGGAGAAAGAAGCACCAGCCCAGGGACATCTCACAGGAGAACAGGGATGCCTGTCACCTGATGAACACAGTCATGGGTAAAAAGCATACCCAGGGGGACACCTGGGTGGCTCAGTGGGTTAAAGCCTCTCTGCCTTCGGGTCAGGTCATGATCCCGGGGTGCTGGGATCGAGCCTCGCATCAGGCTCTCTGCTCAGCAGGGAGCCTGCTTCCTCCTCTCTCTCTGCCTGCCTCTCTGCCTACTTGTGATCTCTCTGTCCAATAAATAAATAAAATCTTAAAAAAAAAAAAAAAAAGCATACCCAGGTAGGGGCCCGCTTCCTGTTTTCTCCTTGCACTTTTTTCCATTCTTTTCCAGAGCTCTGTATTCTGAATCCGACAGGTCCCGCAAACAGAGCCAGCCATCAGGTTATCAACCAGGACCATTCCCGTGTCCCGCTCTGTGCCAGGCACCATCTGCAGGCATCTGCGACAGGCCCAACCTGACACAGCCCCCCTCGGAGACCCACATCTCCAGCTTGCAGCTGGTCTGACCACACCGAACGGAGGCTTCTGATAATTTCAAGTTTCACCGAAAATTCATCTGATTCTTGGATCTCTTCCTAATTAGGGTTCTTTTCTAATTAATCTAGAGCTAGCTTCTATCCCCGAGGATCTGAAGCTACCCAATCACCCAATTAATGTGGTTACCTGCAGCCCCCCTCCTAACATTTGCAGAACCTGGGGTGAGAATGCAAATGGAGGCCCACAGGCCACAAAAGTAAGTGTTTCAAAGTTATAAATCAAGCTGACAAATTACTAAAAGATGTTCTAGCCTCTTGATATGGATTCCTTCATAATGACCTCGCAGGCCAGTTTCAAATACAGAATTCTCACTCTAGCCTGGCCCTTGGTCTTCTGTTGGCCCCACCTGCTTTTTCTCACACCCAGCTCTATCCCAAACCCCTCAAGACCCCATAGAAATGGAAATGCTGGGCTATATATAGAAATCCTTCCATCTCAGCCCCCTTAAACAGCCACTTCTTTGTCACCCCTTGGTCCTATAAGTGTACACACCAGTGTAATAGTCTGTCCCAAAGAGGACTGAATGAGGCCCACATAGGCCATGGAGGCTGACATGGACAGAGAATTCCACAGTCCTGAATACCCAGGGCATGGTGCAGATTCTACACTCTAGAAGAGAAGGCAGAGGCCCTGGGTGGACCCTGGTCCTGCATCTCCCCCGCCCCACAAAGAAGTGCAGCCCAAGGAAGGCCAGAGTGGGTCTCACACATGGATCTTATGTTCATAGGATATGCTATTCCTCTTTCAAAACATATTTCAGAAGAGATCACCACCTCCAGGAAGTCTTCCCTGACCACCCCACCGCCAAAATCCCACAGGCTCAATGAATGTTTATTAAATGAATGCTGTGGAAACACCTAGATGAGCATGGATTACCTGTAATACAGACTGAACTTGTGTTTATCAGTCTTTTCTCCCGATAGACACTTAATTCCTTATGGGCAGAGGCCACATTACACTAAAATGCTTTGAAGTCCCGGGTTTATGACTGAGTATGTAGGAGCCAGGATTCTGAGCTGAGAAGCCTGTTGAACTAGGCCTCCTCCTGGCTGAACGATCCAGGTGCTTTTGTAACAGGATATTAAAGGCTGCTTCTCTGGTCTCAGAGTTGTTGATGTTCCACAAGGCAAAACCATTCAACAGATGCCAAGAACCATCTTGGAGGGACCTACCAAGAAACCGAGTTGCCAGTTCTGTCAGCTTGAGCCCACCACTCCCTCCCTATAAGAGGAGGGGGGACAATCTACTGGGGAGGGGCCAAGATATTTTCTTTGGAAAGTTATCAGAGTGTTGTGTATTCTGATACACCCCAGCCCTTCCCATGGAGGGGGTCTGAAGCTCTTCCCTCACTTGGAAAAATGAGAAGCCTCAGCCACAGAGAACCCACCAAAAGACCTCATGATTAGTCAGCAATTGTGCCTCTGCCAACCCGGAAGGTCCTGTATCAAACTACAATGTCAGGGGAGATCATCCCTCATCCTTGATCCTTGACCTTTCACTCCCCCATCCCTGATACCCGTCACTACAGCAGCCAAGGGAAGGATGAAGGGAGCAAGAAGGAGAGATGAAACCCATTACGCATTTCTCCTCCCCAGACCAAGGCAGGCCTATCTGGGAAGGGCGAGAAGAACTGTTTGTTTTATTTTATTTTAAGTTATCTATTTATGAGAGAGAGAGAGAGAGAGAATTCACGAGTTGGGATAGGGGCAGTGGGAGAAGGAGACAAATAGAAATAGACTCCCTGATATGTAGGGAGCACCACATGGGGCTCCTCCCAGGACCCTGAGATCATGACCTGAGCCAAAATCAAGAGGCATACGTTCAACCAATGGAGCCACCCAGACCCCCCGGGGATGGGAAAAAGTTTTAAATCAGGTGTTTTATATTAGATTTTTGACAATTTTTTAAAATTGGATTTTGATGGTAAAAAATTGGGCCAACTTTTTTAATACACGGGGAAAAAGACTATTTGCTTATTATCTGAGAGTGGCTAAAAAAGCTAAGGGATTAAAAGGGAAGGATAGAAGAAGGAGCAAAGCTGTTTCCAATAGGCACCCTAACCAGTTCAACACGTTCAAAAGACTGTGTGTTTTCATTACTTGCGGATATAAAACACCTAGGTTGCTAGAGACACACATGGACATTCTCATGATCCCTACCTCCCACAGAGCATCAGTTGCTCTTGGGGGGAAAATAAATTAGGCCATCGATTTGAGTTTCATGAGATTGAAAAGTCATTTTGTCCCCTGCTCAAATTCTAAGTAAGCTATTAAACTGACTTTAGTTACTCCTCTTTTCATTTTAAACCCACATATATTATGAAGACTATCATCCAGCTAAAGGGGAGTTCTCTTGGTCAGTAATTGAATACCTTTATCTTTCCTGTAATTCACTGGCCTTCCACTTTTCCTAAGAGATGTCTTCTTAATATGACCATCATTCACAAATCCAACCACTGGTGAGCTGGTGAACATTTCCTCCACAGCTAATGTAAAACACAATAGTGTTTCATTTGAACATATCTGTGAAGAAGAAACTTTTTTGCTCTCTAAAATCTGTTTGGAAGACCTGGTTGATATTTTTCTCCTACCACTTCCAATATGTATCTTGCAGAATGAACTCAAAAAAAAAAAAAAAAAAGAATAAGTATACCAATTAGCATAGAATTAAACAAGAGTCTTGTGACCACTGTGATTTTTCCAGAAAATTCTGTATATTTGGAAAAGGCTCTCAGAAGCATCACATTTTCTAATAACTCTTCTGGCCATCCCCCTAAAGTATCCAGAAACATTACATTCATGAAATCATTTCAGATACTGCATTTTTCTGATTGTGATCCTAACAGAACCAAACCAACTAGAATTCCACCATAAAGTCAATTAAAATATTCAAACACCATAAGCTAGCTAAGAAACTAATACTGAAAGGTAACTATATGATTACTTTAATCCCCACAAGAAGCCTTCCTTTCTCCCAACTTTTCATGGTGGTTGTGTCCAAACTAATCTTCTGTAATGATGGAAATACTTGTTATCTGTGCTGTCCAATACAGGTGCTACATAAGCCACCGATAAATAATGGACACTTGAAATGTGTCTGGCACAACTAAGGCACTTAATTCTTTTCTTTTTTTTTTTTTAATTTTAGAGAGAGACAGAGTGTGCACAAGGGGGTAAGGGTAGAGGAAGAGGGAAAGAATCCTTTTTATTTTTTAAGTTCAATTAGCCAACATATAGTACCTCATTAGTTTCAGATGTAGTATTCAATGATTCATCAGTTGCGTAGAACACCCAGGGCTCATCACATCACGTGCTCTCCTTACATCACCCAGTTACCCCATCCCCCAGTCACCCCCTCTTCTGCAACCCTCAGTTTGTTTCCCAGATTCAAGAGTCTCTCATGGTTTATATCCCTCTCTGATTTCTTCCCATTCAGTTTTCCTTCCCTTCCCCTATAATCCTCTACACTATTTCTTATATTCCACATGTGAGTGAAACCATAGGATAATTGTCTTTTTCTTTTTTCTTTCTTTTTTTTTTTTAAAGATTTTATTTATTTATTTGACAGACAGAGATCACAAGCAGGCAGACAGGCAGGCAGAGAGAGGGAGAGGAGGAAGCAGGCTCCCTGCAGAGCAGAGAGCCCGATGTGGGACTCGATCCCAGGACCCTGAGATCATGACCTAAGCCAAAGGCAGCGGCTTAACCCACTGAGCCACCCAGGCACCGTAGTTCACTTGTGAGAGAAAGAATCTTAAACAGGCTCCACACCCAGCATGGAGCCCGACTCGGGGCTCGATCTCATGACCCTGAGATCATGAGTTGAGCCAAAATCAAGAGTCTAATGCTTAAGCAACTGAGCCACACAGATGCCCCTAAGGCACTTAATTCATAAGTTTAAATAGTCACATGTGACTCTCTGCTAGTCATATGTCCACCATTTTGGACAGCTCAGTTATATAGCATATATTATTGTTGGCAATCTAGAGAATCCCCCTAGAGAATGAGTTCTTGGGGCCAACTGTGCTTTCTGGGAAACCAAGCAGCAACCTCTAAACTTTTGTTTTGCCAAATGGTTTTCCAACTCTTTTTAAATCAGTAATTGCTTTTCATCTTATTTCTCCTTTCTTTTCAAAAGATATTTCTTCTATGACAATGTCACTGCTTTAGACATTTGGAAGGATGTCTTTCTAAAATGGTTTAAGAAAAAAAGGCAACACACCCATATTACCTTCTTAAACAGCATCTACTCAGCATAATTTAATTTTTCCTGTGGGCCTCAGGGTCATCTTTATGAACACAGGCTATCAGACTCAGAAGAAACACATCAATTACTATAATGCACCTTAATGCAATGAAGTCCTCAGGGTCACTGGGCTCAGCGGGGCTATTTAAACCTACCCCAGGCACAGATTTTTATAGCTTTCTGTCACATCTGTTGCCTAGCTATTAATGTCAAGCCCTATTACTGTCAGGGTGTCTGCCTATACTTATTTATTGCCTACCGTGTTCAAAAAAGTAGCCTGTGTCAGTGGTAGCCTCTTGGCCCATCTTATTCATTGCCTCTGATTTGCTGACATTCCAAGGAGTTAGAAATGTTTGTAAAGTAAGAATACTTACGGCATAAACAAGGGTATGAAAAGTTCTCAGTAAACTTCAGTGTCAAGGCCAGGACCTCCTGATATCTAATGTATCAGCTCAGAGTCTCTTCTGCTTCCTTTTTGGTTCCAAGGAGAGAGTTTCCATAATAACTGCTTCCAGATAGATCAGGCCTTACTTTTTTGCTACTAGAAGCGATCTTCCTCTTGCCCTTAAATTTATTTACCCTTTTATTCAGTATTATTGAGATGCCCAAATAGGATATAAAGTTTCGTAACAGAGGAATCAAAACCCAGGGGAATAAAAGAAGGAAAGAAATGTGCTATTATTTGTATTCCCTGTAAGTATTTTGCCCAGCACTATTCACCCAGGAAGGATCAAGTGAATGCTGAATGAATGAAGTAATAATGTGTTTTGCTTTTGAGGTTATTTTCATACAGTTTTAAGCATAACAAAAATGGTCTCCAAAAGCAAACATACTGGAAGCAGAAACTATAGATGTAAAAAATGACTTGAGTATTAGTATTTCTTTACTGTTTGTATCTGATTTGCTACAAATTTATTAATTTGAGAGAGAGAGTGGGGAGGGGGCAGAGAAAGAGGGAGAGAAAGAATCTCAAGCAGACTCCCCTGCAGAGGGTAGAGCCAGATGCTGGGCTCAATCCCACGACCTTGAGATCATGACCTGAGTTATAATCAAGAATCTGATGCTCAACCGACTGAGCCACCCAGGTGCTCCTGATTTGTTAAGAATTGAAACTGAAACTTAATATCCCCTTGGTCCTATTCAGTTACATCTACAGTATGACTAGACATCAGAAACTTCTGACAATTCCTGCTGTAATCTCAGGAAAGTGACCAGAAAGATTCTAGAATTCCTTAAACAAAACAGAACTGACCTAATGAAATTCCAGACATGAACCCAGTATTCTCAGAGCATCTCCCTGGCATATCTGAGGATGGGGGAACAACTGTATCTCTGATTCTAGATGCCATACCTCGTGCCATAACCTGGCCCAGGACAGGATGCGCCTTTTAACAAGACCCATCACACTACTGACTCATACGAGAACTCACCATCAACCAGAAGCTCCCATTTCAACTGTCTTACTTTAATAATTATTTTCTTCCATTTCCTTCGGCTCAGGTCATGATCTCAGTGTCCTGGGATCGAGCCTCATATCCGGCTCTCTGCTCAGCAGGGAGCCTGTTTCCTCCTCTCTCTCTGCCTACCTCTCTGCCTACTTGTAATCTCTCTCTGTCAAATAAATAAATAAAATTTTTAAAAAACAAAACAAAACAAAACAAATCCTCTCCAGAAAAAATTTATAGACCACCCCCCATCCCGGCAGATGTTCTTTCCAGAATTAATATGACTCCCCCATGAAAACTCAAAAGTTCACAGCTTTGAGACTATGGACTCTGAAAAACAATCTGAGGGGTTTGAAGTGGCGGGGGGGTGGGAGGTTGGGGTACCAGGTGGTGGGTATTATAGAGGGCACAGCTTGCATGGAGCACTGGGTGTGGTGAAAAAATAATGAATACTGTTTTTCTGAAAATAAATAAATTGGAAAAAAAAAAAAAAGTTCACAGCTTTGCAATTCACTGAGGCTCTCAGAATCTCATTTGCTTATCTATGCTGTGACATTTGCAAGAATCTAGTTTCAACCTGACAGAGCAAAGTTATACTACGTGAGCCACTCTGAGGAAGTGTGTGGCTTCCCAGGAACTAATCAGATTCATCAAAAGAATTTTTTTTTTAAGATTTTATTTATTTATTTGTCAGAGATCACAAGTAGGCAGAGAGGCAGGCAGAGAGAGGGGGAAGCAGGCTCCCTGCTGAGCAGAGAGCCCAATTCGGGACTTGATTCCAGGACCCTGCGACCATGACCTGAACCGAAGGCAGAAGCTTTAACCCAATGAGCCACCCAGGTGCCCCTCATCAAAAGAATCTTAAAGGTGCAAGTCTAACTGGAAAGGTTCCTTTTTAAGCTTGCATGTGAGTATATCCTGGCCGGGTGTGAGTCACCAGAATGGGCAGTAGGAAGCATGCAAGAAAATCTCCTGTTTCATAAAAAAGGTTAGACACAGGCATTGACCACAATACCTATCCCACTTACCAGCCTCCAAATCCTTGCAAAGCAGGAGGATTCACAGGGGACAGAAGACAGTCACAGGGAGGTGAGCAGCCCTCAGAGAAATGCCCAATGAGCTGAACTATGGGTCAAAAGATAAAGCCAGCTCATCAACAGCCAATCACTACCTGGTTACTTGAGCAGGAAAAGATGGAACAACCTTCCTTCCACAGTGGGGGCGGCTATCACAGGCATCTCCCTTTTTGTACTGTTTCTTCCTAGCTTTTGCCAACCTCCTAGACAGGAGAAGAAGGGCAGGACAAAGAAGGGATTGAGAGAGCTAGTAAAAGAAGACTATATTTAAAGTCTGTAGGTTTGGGAGCTTTTTTTTTTTTTCTTTCATTGGGGTCTTGATTTAGAAATAGCATAGGGGTGCCTGGGTGGCACAGTGGGTAAAGTGTCCAACTCTTCATTTTTGGCTCAGGTCGTGATCCTGGGGTCATGAGATGGAGTCCCAGAGCAGGCTCTGCGCTCAGTGCAGAGTCTCCTTAAGATTCTCTCCCCTCTAGCCACCCGCCCTCCCCATATCCTGCACTCTCTCTCTCTCTAAAATAACTAAGCAAAGCTTTAAAATAAATAGATAAATAAATAAAGGTAGTAGCAAAGCACAATGTGAAGAAACTAGTTTCTGGAGCCAGGGAGTCTGGCTCCAGCTCCAGCTATGTGGTTTTGGCTACTTCTTGGTCTCACATCTGATAATGTGAGAGAATTCAAGGTGAGTATGTATAAGATGTTTAGTAAATGATAGCTCATGAGCACCTGCGTGGCTCAGGCCATGGGCATCTTCCTTCAGCTCAGGTCATGATTCCCAGGGTCCTGGGATCGAGCCCCACATCGGGCTCATTGCTCGGTGGGAAACCTGCTTCTCCCTCTCCCTCTTCCTGCTGCTTCCCCTGCTTGGGCTCTCTCTCTCTGTCCAATAAGTAAATAAAATCTTTTAAGAATTAAAAAAAAAAAAAAAAAAGGATTTCTCATTCACTCTTGAATTCTAAAGGGGTCCCAGCAAAGCCTAAAAGAGTGGAAAGGAAGCAGGACCTGGCTCTTTGAATACCCGCCCAAAGAAGAGAAGATCCTTGCTTATGAGGTTTTTTCGGATTGTCCAATTCGGTCCTCTAAGTTGGGATAACTTCTGGAGAGAAGTTCGGTCCACATCCGCGGAACATGGCTAATGGGTGAGAGGAGGAGGATGAGAGGTTCTTGCAAGTTAGACACTTCTGTTCTCTTCCAAACAAGAGCAGAACGACAGCTCCTCAAACAACCTTTTGGCTACGAAGCAAACAATTATCTCAGAATGGAGAGTGAGCAGAATTTGATGACATTTATGCAAGATGATAAACTTGCCACAGTGCGTGCAATCAATGGAAATCATTTCCCCAATGGCCATATGTTAGAGAAACTTCAGGAAAATAAACACATTTCTTCACGTGCCTGCGGATGCTTATAAATATATCCAGGTTGGTTGTTTCTGTTGTCCTCTCATCAATAGAGAGCTGAGCTCATAACACTTTATGTCTTCTCTGAGGCAATCTCTACTTTCAACTTTGTAAAATATGTTTGCTTGTAGGTCCCATCTACCCAGGTGAGGCTATGAATTCCTTGTCTTCTTCCTTTTTGAACCTTTGGTGAATTGCACACAGTAGGCCCGCATGAACAACTGCAGGAAAGAAACTTAGTAGCTTATCTACAAGCCTAAGATTTATTGTGTATGTGTGTGTCTGCCTGTCTGTATATATGTTTTTTTTTTTTTTAAGATTTTATTTATTTGACAGAGAGAAATCACAAGTAGACGGAGAGGCAGGCAGAGAGAGAGGGGGAAGCAGGCTCCCTGCTGAGCAGAGAGCCCGATGAGGGACTCGATCCCAGGACCCTGAGATCATGACCCGAGCCGAAGGCAGCGGCTTAACCCACTGAGCCACCCAGGCGCCCCTGTATATATGGTTTTACTTTTTTTTTTTTTTTTTTTTAAAGCTTGGGAAATTTTTTTTTTTTTTACTATTTTATTTATTTATTTGAGAGAGAGACAGTGAGAGAGAGCATGAGTGAGGAGAAGGTCAGAGAGCGAAGCAGACTCCCCAAGGAGCTGGGAGCCTGATGCGGGACTCAATCCCGGGACTCCGGGATCATGACCTGAGCCGAAGGCAGTCGTCCAACCAACTGAGCCACCTAGGCGTCCCTGTATATATGGTTTTAAAAGGTATATTGTGCTATCACTACCAGCAGGAGTGGCTGCATGGGGTGGTGGGTGCACTGGCCCAGGGTATGTGTGGGCTGTGAAGAATTAATGGAAATTAAGAGGTTGAAAGAGAATGGGGTGGATTTAGAGGTCACGCCCAAAGGCTCCTCAGATTTGTCTACGGGGATGCAACGATGGTCAGAGGCCCTTGATGTGTCCCTTGTCCATGGAGTTATGGGGTAGGGATAACTGGTTCCTCTTTAGCGCCTGACCCAGTCTCAGACAACCCCAGTGGCCTCACTTGCTTGGCTCTACCTTTTCCCACTAACCTTCTCCAAGCAACTTTGAGTTAGTAAATGAGAATCCTCCTCTACCATTTAAAGTCATCACTTAGTCCGCCATTACTGACCTTGAAAAATGAGCTCTGAGAAAGAAAAAGAGTGAAGAATCAGGATCTATTTTGAAAAAACAAAAAAAATCTCTAGAGATCACATATTGGACAAATGTTGAAAGGCAAATTTTCCAAAAAGTTTCTTGGCTTTCAACCCACATAAAATAATAATATATGCTCATTGCTGACAATTTGGGGGAAATGAAAAATAGAAAGAAGAAAAAATACCCATAATCCCACTGCCCACAATTACTGTTACCTTTTTATTCCAGTTTAAGACCAAATTTAAATTCCAGTTTTTTTAGTAGAACCAAAATTAATTGCCTCTCTAATATATAAAAGCTTTATTCTTTGTCACTGAACATTTACGCTAAGTGTGAATAGAGGTGGACTAAAAAAAAAAAAAACAAAATGAGTTACTAAGGGGAAAAAAATGGGACACCAGGCAAATTCTCGGAGCCTAGTTGCTTCTTTCAAAATGTTTTTCAGAAGTGTTAATACTTTCAGATTATCTGAACACGGCCGCCACTAAGGAGAATTTCATAAATGCAGTTATCTGGAAATCTATGAAGGTTTGATCTTTTCTCCTGAAGTTCATGGACAAAGGACACATTGAGGGTCATATGAAAGCTGGTATCAGAAAAGAAAAACAGGGGACGCCTGGGTGGCTCAGTTGGTTAAGCGGCTGCCTTCGGCTCAGGTCATGATCCCGGAGTCCTGGGATCGAGTCCCTCATTGGGCTCTTTGCTTGGCAGGGAGTCTGCTTCTCCCTCCGTCTCTGCCTGCCACTCTGTCTGCCTGTGCTCACTCTCGCTTCTCTCTCTATGACAAATAAATAAATAAAATCTTTAAAAAAAAAAAAAAGAAAGAAAGAAAAGAAAAGAAAAAAAGTACTAGAAAAGAAGACTGGAAAAATAATAACCTAAATAGACCTCAAGCCCATCCTAGAGCACAGTGGTATAAAGAGTAGAGGGGATCCAACCCTCCCTTAGGGCAGACCTGCAACCACCTTCACTGTACTGTACTGAGCTATGGCTCTGTCAATACCAGTGTGGCATAAAGACGCCTTCCAGTCAACAGAGATGCCAAAAGTCACATCTCATGCCACATCCAAAGGGAAAACTAAGATGTATTGTTACTGCAGCAGGGAAATATATTTAAAAGAGAAATGCATACAGTATTGAGGACAAAGCTCAATAACGGGAAGGACATGCACCTCTGGTATTCATGTTTCATATACAGCCACAGCACAAGAACAGTTATCAACTAGCGGGGTTTTAAGTTCAGAAATATCTGCAAGGGATGCTTCCTCTGCTGTAGTTTTTTTAAATGAATTATTACATAAAAGCAGCTGCTGGCAGATGCTTTTCTTATCTTGTAATTACACTTTTAGCTTCACAGACTCCATAGAGAGACAAGCATCATCTAGAACTGTGGCCATGCTCTCATGGTTTCCTTTGCTTACAAGACCTCTTGTCTTGAATGCTCAGCCCATCCCCTGGTAAGCTCGGTTCATATAGCAAGGACTCTGCAAATCCTTCTCTAAGCACCTCCTTTCCTCACCTCAGAAAGACCCAGACATTTCCTCCCAAGTTCCCACAGCATCTCCTGCATATTTCTATCACCTCACATCAGGCTTATTCAACCACATCTTTACTAAGCCCCCAATCTGTGCCAGACATTATTCTAGGCAATGTTTCTGGAGACTATATTCTTAAGGCTTATATTCTAGAGATGAACACAAGCAATACAAGTAAAATACAATATAATGCCAAGTAGTGACTAGTGCTATGAAGGCAAAGTAAAGAGGAGTACACTAAAAATACGTGTGTGTGTCAGCAAAACAGAAAGTGTGCTGGTCATCTTCTTAAGAGGCTGTTAATGCATCGTCCAAATGTAGTGAATAAATATTGATTAACTGGATAGATGAGTGGATGGATGGGTAGACAGAGAGACAAAGAGACAAATGAACAGATGGATGTGTTCGTGGGCATCCTGAATACCACAAAGGTATTTCAGAGAGTAGATCCTTAAAGAATGTGACATAATTCTCTTTCACTTGTGCATGCAAGGGCAACTGTCACAGTCTGTCATGACTACCATCACGTCATTGTCATGTATTTAGGTCGGTACCGACATCATCACCACACTTGTGTTCCTCCCCTACCAGAGACTCTGCTCCAAGTCAGCAGAGGAGCTTCAAGCTTCCAGAGTATTCTATACTTATTCTGGCTTCTGAGCCTTTCCTCCCGAGGATCCTTCTGCCTGAAATGCTCTCTTTCCTCACATACCAAGCCAAAGTTCTTTTCCTTCAAGTCCGAGCTCAAGCTTTGTCTTCTCCTTTCCTGACAAAGATTGTGCAGTCACAAGAAGGTCCCTGTGGTCTATCTACCTCACAGCACTTTGCCTGTGGTCACACGTATCCCTCCCCAGCTGTCCTCAGGACAGTCTTCAGGACAGTCCATAAGGATCCCACCTCATCCTACCTAACCCTGTGTAGTCCCCTCCCATGTTGAATCAGGGCTGTGAGACAGAATACAGCAGAGGTGATGGTGTTTGGTTTCTGAGACTAGGTCACAAAAGGCATTGCAGTTTCTGGTTTGGCCTCTTGGATCACTTGCTCTGGGGAAAGCCAGACACCATATTGTGAGGATCCTCAAGCAGTGCCATGGAGATGCCCCTGTGGAGAAGAACCAACTTCCCAGGCATGCGAATGAGCACCTCAGAAATGCATCCTCTTACCCAACTGAAGCCTTCAGATGACTGCAGTTCTGGCAAATATTTTGGGTTCGTGGTAGATCCTGAGCAGAACCAACCAAGCTGATCCTAAATTCCTAATCCACAGAGACCATGAGAGATAAGTCATGTCTATCAGGGTTTCAAGCCACTAAATATTGTGTGATTTATTACAAATACACCAGCTAACAGCCGAGTTCTTTGAAGACTGGAATTATGTCTTTGTTTAGCACCTATGACAATGCCTCACACAGAGCAGGAGTTCCAAAAGTGTTCAGTGGATCCGTGAATGGTTTAAACACATACACACACAAACACACACACACACACACACACACACACGTGACATTTATTGAATCCTGATTATGTCAGGCACTGCCTGGGCACTTTATATCTGTTATCTTATTTAATCTTATGAAGGTACTTCTATTCCCATGTTAGCAATGAGAAAACTGAAGCACAAAGAAATTAAACAACTAGATCAAGACCACATAGGTGGCAGGAGTAGAGCCAGGATTTGAACCCAAGAATTCTAATTCAAGATATCAATCTTAGCCGTTGTGCTAAATTAATTTCTGGTGATCAGATACTTAGGGAAGAGAACCTATCGAATTCATCTCTGCATCCCTCACGGGACACAAGGCCTCAATAAATATGGAGTAAACGAATGAATGAGCGTGACCAGACATCCCATTCACACTCGATTATGAATCCTTTCAATAACTGACACAAATAATTTCTTACAGAGTCTTGATATTAACCAGCTCGTGTGTTCCTTCTGGATTAAAATCAAATTCTAAATATAAATTGAATTTCATTCTTGAAAGGCACTGTGAAATTTCACTGAACAACTGCTGTTACCCAATTTCTTGCCGATTCTCTCCCACTTACGGCCCCCACAGTTCTGCTGGCCTTGTCTCCTCCACCAGCAACCACCCCCATCACAGAGGTTTGGGGACAAAACCAAGGACTCTAAGGAATGGTGCCCTCACCAGACACAGTCTTCCTTAGTTCCATCACCTCCACCCTCCCCATTGTCCCCAACCCAGCTGAGAACCACCAGGACTCGGGGTCTGGCTACCTTGCCTGCTTTGCTGCAGGAGAATTCAGGGCCTACTGCTTATCCCTGTATCTCCAGATTCACTCCTGGCAGGATCAAGAGTCACTCAGTCTTCCACCATTTATTGTGGGTCTGCTCTGAGCCGGGCACTGTGTGAGATACGTACCTCCAGGAGTTCACAGACCAAGGAGAGTAGGAGGAGAGAACACAGACAGCTGCAAAGCCATGTGTGTGCATGGAAGAAAGACACCAGGTCCCAGGAGGACACTCAGAGGACACAGGGCCCACCATCCACACCCTGAATTCATATTTGGAGCAAGTCTGAGTGTTGAGAATCTCTTCTTGGTGCACAGAGTAGTGTATTAACTAGTAAAATATGTTATTTGACAGGCATAATTAGTACATCTTCTTTATAAGCTTCAACTTCATTTTAATATCAATACAGCTAGAAGCAAGGGCAATTCATTTTTTAATGAATTAGCTAGAACCACTAATACCTGCACATGGCAAAACATTCTAAGCGATACAAATAGACAATGAGAAATCAGTCTCCTCCTCAGCCTTCAGACCTAAAGTCCCCCTCCCTCCCCAAAATAATCATTGTTGCCAATTGCTGGTACCTCTTTCCAGAAATATCACTGGCTTTATTAATAGACACATTTTTACAAGCGGGAATGCATAGTTCACTCATCTAGCCTTTCCTTCTCCATGTAATGACATATCTTAGAGTTCATTCTATAAGAGCATGTATAACTCCATCTTTTTAATGGCTGTAAGGGATATTATTATTTGAATATAACATAATGAATCCATCTTCTAAGGATGTTCAGTTAGATTGCCTCTAATGATCTGAAGCAGGTCAATGTTCTCTTTCACACTGAAAAGAACAATAAATAAACAGTATTTCATTCTATTGTGGCCGTTAATAAATAAATCACAGCTTTCCAAGATAAATTGATCTTGTTTATATTCCTTTCTTTCTCTTTTCCTTTTTTTTTTTTTTTTAAGAATTTATTTATTTATATGACTGGCAGAGATCACAAGTAGGCAGAGAGGCAGGCAGAGTAGGCAGAGAGAGAGGGGGAAGCAGGCTCCCTGCTGAACAGAGAGCCTGATGCGGGGCTGGATCCTAGGACCCTGAGATCATGACCTGAGCGAAAGGCAGAGGCTTTAACCTAATGAGCCACCCAGGTGCCCCTCTTTTTATTTTCTGAGGCCATCTTTAACATAAGGCTCATGACCTTATGTTAGGGAGCACTGATCTTGATTTCATATTCTACTAGGAACCTCGTGGGTACAAAACTAAGAACTTAAGAGGCTCCCTTTCTGGGTACCATGTTGTTACCACAACAAAAATGAATTATCCACATATCCATCATCAGACCACTGATTTACAGTGCCTCTCTCAAACTGGTCCCAGCTCCATTTCCTCTTTTAAGAAATTGAGGAAATCAGCCATATTATAAATGACTTTTTCTCATCAAGAATAGAGATGTAACTTAAATATGTCATGGGGTTAATTACCTAAAGGGTCTTATACACTCTCCAGTGCTGTGAATAAAGATATATTTCAATGTATTTGGCTTCCTTTTCAATTCTATGAATTTTAAGTACTAAACCCATCATTCTGAGAAGGATCCATAAATTTCACCAGACTGCCAAAAGGGCCCATGGCTCCAAAAAAGGGTGAGACTCTCTGACTGCTAGTGAATTCCAGGCAACTGGGAGGTGCCAAGCAAAATCAACTACTTTAAGAAATGCAGCATCTTCCCCATTCACTGTTCACACCTCTGAAAATTTCCTGACATATTTCATTAACAAGAGCTGTTTCTAAATCAGGTAAAAGAGGCTCAATTAACCAAGCTCATTTACTGGGTTCTTGATTTGATAATTTAAGACATTTCTTAGAAAAAAATCCCGCAAGATGGGATCAGGAGGGGGGCAAACCATAGGAGACTCTTAATTTCATGAAACAAACTGAGGGTTGCTGAGGGGTGGGGGGAGGGATACGGTGGCTGGGTGATGGACACTGGGGAGGGTATGTGCTATGGTGAGTGCTGTGCAATGTAATGTGTAAGCCTGATGATTCACAGACCTGTACCCCTGGGGCAAATAATACATTATATGCTAATTTAAAAAAAAGGAGGTCTTGTGATGTGATGAGCACTGGGTGTTACACACAACTGATAAATTATTGAACAGTACATCGAAAACTAAGTATGTACTATATAATGGCTAATTGAATTTAAATTAAAAAAAAAAAATAGCTTGCTTTCAAATAGCATTGGACTCCCAAACAGATCCCTGGATGATCAGAGTCTCTTGCATCGATTTTATTACCAGATGTGTTCATCATTTCTTCAAGAAAAAAAATTTTTTTCAGCTTTTCTTTTCTCTCCATGTTTCCGATTTTAAAAGGTAGGGATTTGCTGGAACACTTAAAGACACTAATTATTTGTTATTCCTTGACCTTTCTATATCCCCGATAAAAATGAGGCAAAATATTCTGTTAATAACATGACTTTACAGCGCAGCCTAATTGTAGGGAAGAGTGGTGTTCATGCCTTATATGATTGCTCTCACTTGTCCCTAAGAGTCATTTTCAGTCTCGTACATATCTTAACAAAGCACATAAGGACAACTGTTTTAGTGGGTATGGATGTTGTCTAACTCTGAACCCAAATTCAAGGGCTTCTCCACCAATCCCTTAACAGTGAGGTGGTTTCATTCCCCTGATAGTGGGTAGATCATCTTATAACACAGCGATGGAAGGATTAATAGAGTTGCAGGATCGAGTCCCTTACATGGGTCACTGTGAATATTTTAAAAGATGATGGTGTTCCCCGCTATCTGAAATTATCTTATGCATTTATTGATTTGTTTCTTTGCTCTATACCCCTGAAATGTAAGCTCTGAGAGAGATGGGATCTTACTGTCTTTCTCATTCACTACCATGTGGCAAACATCAAAAATACTGCCTAACACCTTTGTTTCTACAACGAGATGGGTGAAGAAGCCTCTTCTCATATAAATCAATTAAAGAAAGGGATACAATATATTCTTTAAAAATCTGGTTTAGGGAAGCCTGGGTGGCTCAGTCGGTTAAGCATCTGCCTTCAGCTCGAGTCATGATCCCAGGGTCCTGGGATTGAGCTCCATGTTGTCCCTGCTCAGTGGGGAGTCTGCTTTTTCCTTTCCCTCTACCCCTCTGCCTGCTCAGACTCACATGCTCTCTGTCTCTCAAACAGATAAATAAAATCTTTTTTTAAAAATCTGGTTTAACACATGGTTGAGGTTGCAATAAAGAGAAAGGGTTATAAATCAGAAACGAGAAGAAAGAGTAACTTTACTGTGTGACCAGAGCTAGCATTTGCCCTGAGGACATCAGTTGACCAGGAGCCTGGGATTTTACAAAGTGCTTTGTTTTGTGGACCTGAGGACAAAGCCTAGGGCTTGATCAGGGTGACAGAACAGATCAAGAGTACTCCTTTCCAAAATGTCACATTGCTCAAATGGAAACAACCTCAGAGAATGAGACGGGGAGTGGGAAGGGCACCAGAACCATGTCCCTTAGATGGAGACTTATTATCTATCCTGGCCTCCTTGAGGCAGGAATAAAGTATCTTCTAAGAATGTCTAACCAAAAGCCCACATCATTCGTATATGTGTAGGGCCAGATTTCACGCTACCAGTGTGGCTTGGAAGGATAATAACAACCACCACTGAGCTGAAAATGTGATTAAAGTAGCCCTTGGTTGTCATTAAACTGTGGCGGGAACAAATGCAAATCCTTCTCTCTGGAGAAAGACATTTCAAACACAGGACTCTGGTAATTCCAATAGAAAAAGTTTCAAGGAACACAAGCTCACAATTTAAAAAAAAAAAAAAGAAAGAAAAGAAAAGAACCACTAGCAATGCCTGGGTGGCTCAGTTTGTTAACTGTCTGCCTTCAGCTCAGGTCATGATCCCAGAGTCCTGGGATCGAGTCCTGAGTCGGACTCCATGCTCAGCAGGGAACCTGCTTTTCCCCCTGTCTGTCACCACCGCACCCGACCCCCATCTGTGCTCTCTCTCACTGACAAATAAATAAATAAAATCTTTTTTTAAAAAGCCACTAAAAATAAGAGCAAGCAAATTACTATGAGTAAGAATTATCAGAAAAGTAGAGATACTGCAATGATTAGATACAGAATATAAAATAATTAAGTTTAATATGTATAAAGAAATAATAGAGGTGATTAAAAATTTGATGAAGATAATTGAGTAAACAGCTTTTGAAAAGAGCCAAATAGAATTTCTAAAATAGAAAATATGGTAATGAAAACCAAAAAACAGGTAAGTAGCATATTAGACACAGCCAAAGACAGAATGTATTAACCTTAAGACAGATTTGAGGAAATTACCCAGAATGCAGCCCGGAAAGATCATTCAAATACATTTTAAAAGCTGAGTAATATGAAGGACAAAGGGAGAAGGTTTAACGTATGTCTAATCAGATCTCTGGAAAGGAGAAAAGTAAGATGATTGAGGTAAAAGTAATAGTCAAATAAATAAGGGCTAACAATTTGTTTAATTAATTACAGATGTGAATTCTCAGACTGAAGACAAAGTAGAATAAACAAAAAGAAATCAGTATCTAGACATCAAAAATTCCCCACTTAGTGAAAATTCACCCACTTAGTGAAACTGAAGAAATCAAAATGATGAAGAAGAGAGTAATAGCAGTCAGAGACGAGACAGATCACTGACAAAGACTGAGCGGACTTCTCTGCATCAAGAATGAAAGTAAAATGACATCTTCAGAGAGCTGAGAGAAAATAACTGTCAGTCAGGAATAAACCAAACTGTCTTTCAAAACAAAGGTGAGGTAAAGACATTTCCAGGCAAACAGAAATGGACAGAGGACATCACGAATACATCCTCACTAAAGGAATTTTTAAAGAATGTATAGCTAACCCTTGAACAACATGGGGGTTTTAGGGAGGCCGACCCTCCACACAGCCAAAAATCTGCATGTTTAATTTTTGACATCCCCAAAATTTAACTGAATTCTTAATATACTGAATTCTTAAATTCATACTGAATACTGAATTCTTAAAATAAGATACTGAATTCTTAAAATAAAACAAACTAAAGAAAATGTTATTAAGAAGTTCATAAGGAAGGAAGAGGGGCAGCTGGGTGGCTCCGTCGGTTAAGCATCTGCCTTCAGCTCAGGTCATGGTCCCGGGGTCCTGGGATTCAGTCCTGAATCAGGCTCCCTGCTCAGTGGGGAGTCTGCTTCTCCCTCTACAACTCCCCCAATTCCTCCATCCACCCCCCACTTGCTCATTTGTGCACCCTCGCTCTCCAGTAAATAAATAATATCTTTTTTAAAAACCTGAAAACAGGCATACTAAAACCAAAAAAAAAAAAAAATCATAAGAAACAGAAAATACATTTACAGCACTGTACTGTATTTATCAAAGAAAATCTGTGGGTAAGTAGACTTGCCCAGTTCAAACCCATGTTGTTCAAGGGTCAACTGTACCCAGAAAGAAGGAAAGTGATTCAGAAGGAAGATCTGAAATGGCAGAAGGAATATAGTTAAGCAGTTAAGTGCGAAAGCTCATAGTTAGACAAATCTTCTTTGAGTTCACGGAGTTGGAGACTTGTTCAAAGGATACTAGCAGAAAGAGGAAAGACTAGCTGGGGCTTATTACTCACAAATGAGATAAACTGGACATGATTACCCAACTAAGAAATGTGGATATAACTTACTCTTTCATTTTCACGCAAAAATTCTCCATAATATAAGAGAATTCCACACACAAGTGAATTCAAACCCCTTGGGGTAAACACCAAAACTTAAATTTTCAAAGGAAAGTTGATTTCACCAAACCATGAGATTATTATTAGGCCCTCTCTTGTTCGATAATTTCCACCTTCTTTCTGGGACTTGTTATCTCACAAATGAACGACACAAGGTGACTGGGATTGCCCAGGCCCAGAAACCAAATCATGAAGATTTTCCTTCTCAGGATTAGGATCCATTTCAGATAATAGGGGCAGACAGTGGAAGAGTCAGAATTGTACCAAATTTGGAAAGAAGGGCTGTGCGGAAATTTTTCTTTTCTTTTTTCTTTTTTTTTTTTTAAGCTCTCAATCACTATCTGACCAGAACACGTTCAGAAACGACCAGTTAATCAGCAACTGATGGATCTGATGGGCCCGTGCAAAGTAAGAATCACCATTTCAAAGAGCCCCAAGGTTACATTTTAAGGGACCTTCAAATCCTTGCACTTTGATCACAGAGATGCTGAAAGGGGAAAAGGGCAACAGAAGAATGCTTCTCAGCTTCTCACGCTGGAAATGGTGCTTTCAGGAGCTACAGTGAAGTACTGAGTGCCTTCCAACTAAACGTGGCAACCCACACACCTGGGTCTCGGAGTGGTGTTTCTGGAACTGAAACCAGATAAAATACAGATAAGGAGATAAGATAAGAAGCTGGGGTAAAAACCTGGAATGGGACCTTAAGTCTGTGCCTAAAATGGTGGCCAGCTTGACTGCTACCAGTCCGTTTAGTAAAGCCAACGGAATCGGTAAACCACCCGCTTAACTGATTTTCCCTCCAGAAATAACCAGGAATTTGACTCAACTAACAAAATTCTACTATCTCTCTTGAAATAGTGTAGCTCCTCCTAAAATGATCCACATGAACCAAATCTTTGTTCACCACCACCCCCCAAAAAAAAAATCAAGAAAGGAAAAAAGATCTGCTCAGTTGGACACCAACAGTTAGCCAACAGTGAAAACCCAGGGACAGGAACGGCGCAGGGGAGAGTGGCCTGGACAGGGCAAGCAGGTGGTAGTGGGCCAGCCAGACGGGCTGGGTTCAGACAAGGAATCCTCGGTGCAAAGTGGGACCAGGAAAGAGGGCCCTTTATCCAGTCTGGGCCTATCCAGGGAAGGTGGGGGACAGATGTTCTGTAATATAGTCAGATCTGGTCACTGTGGGTGCGGGAGTGAGGTGGGAAAGAGCAGGCAGGGTGATGGTCTTTAAAAACAAGCAGCTCAAGCCCAGTAAAGGCAGGCTTTACCAGGAGGTGGGGGGCGGGGGGATTTGTAGGCATCCTTCTTTATCAGGGGCTTACTATGGGGCACGCATGCACAAGCACTTCTCATCCTTACGACCACCCTGTGAGGCACAAAGTAGAATTCCCATTTTACAAAGGAGGAGAGGGTCAGAGAGGAGCCGCAATGTACCTCTTTGGTAATTAGCAGAGTCACAATTCAAACCCAGAACTGTCTGGCTTCAATGCCAACAGCTGCTCTGACTCCCGACCTCCTGGTCCAGGGCCCCTCAGTCTCCTTCCGCCTGCACCCCCGATCATGCTGCTTCAGTACATACCATCTTCTCTTCCGTCATCTCTTAACTCATTTATTCTTTTTTTTTTTTAAGACTTTATTCATTTATTTGACAGGCAGAGATCTCAAATAGGCAAAGAAGCAGGCGGGGGGCGGTGGGGAACAGGCTCCCTGCTGAGCAGAGAGCCCGATGTGGGGCTCGATCCCAGGACCCCGGGATCCTGACCTGAGCTGAAGGCAGTGGCTTTAACCCACTGAGCCACCCAGGCTCCCCTCATTTACTCTTTTTTAATCTTGGCTAAGAGGAGGTTAAAGCCTTTTTTCCATTCACATCCATGAAAGACCATCACCCCTGTGTAAATCCACTTAGTCAAGCTAATCCATTTTTTAAATAATATGCATAAATGAGAGTGTTCTAAGAAGGTTGAAGTGTTTTTGCGAGGGAAGGTAGCGTTAGTAAAACAATCACTATCCTCATGCAAGCAGGCCCACTCCTCAGAGAAGCTTCTGGTACTGGCATACAACGGACGCAAGTAACAATGCTGACAAGGTGAGACAGCTAGGATTACTGCACAGAGTGCCTGAGTCAACAATTCAGGTGCGGAACTGAAAGTGAACTTCTTTCCTTTCATCAGTGAAATGTCCAAGGCACAGACAATGACCCAGGGGGAGCTGAAGGACTCCAGGGAGGTGGGCCAGGTGTCAGGAGCCCCAGGGCTTACATCCCAGTTCTGCCTCTACCTGGTTGGCTGGACACTGAGGCCCCACACTGGACTCCACTTCCCTCCTCTCTGGCCTGTCCTCCCCCATCTCAGTCGCCTCCCCTGAAAGGTACCAATTAGGAATGAGCATTCGGGGGGCCGGCCAGCCTGCCTCCATTTGGGTTCTGCGTCCGTAATGACCAGTTGTACCGCTGGACAAGGAACCCAACCCCCCTCTCCATCTGTGTCCTCATCTCTACAACGGATCAACACAGTGATCCTGTGACAGTTCACTGTCTGTGTCAACTTGCCTGGGCTACAAGCGCCCAGTATTGGACTTGACATTATTCTGGGTGTGTCCATGACAGTGTTCCTGGATGAGATTAACAGTCAAATCATCAGACTGAATAAAGAAGATTGCCCTCCCCGAGGTGGGGAGGCTTCATTCTCTCTGTCGTAGGCTTGAATAAAATAACAGGCTGCGTAAGAAAGAAGTCACTCTCTGTCTGACTGCATTCGAGCAGGGACACTAGTCTTCTGCCTTTTAACTCAGACTCAGATGGGACCCAAACCATCAGCTCTCCTGGGTCTCTGGCTTGCTGATCCTGGACCATTCAGCCTCCATAAGCAGTTGAGCCATTTCCTTAACATAGTTTCTAGATATCATTATCTATATCAATATCTAGATTGGTGTGAGTATAGGAATGGGGAGATACATACATACACATCCTAGTAGTTCTGCCTCTCTGTAGAGACCAGACTACAAGACCTCCACATTACTTTAAAATTAAATTAGACAATACTCTTTGGACAAAACCTAGCATATCATAGGACTTCACTAAATATCATATTTGACCACTAGACACTGAACATCCCCATCCTATGAGTCTAATTAAAAGAACCATAAAATGTGTAAAAGCTAAAACGGTTTTTAAAAAGCTGCAGAGCGATAAAAATTTAGGTCACTCCATCTGCAACCACAAGCTTCTTCATTCTCCTTTCTGGAATAGATGTGTGATTTACAGAGATGCCGTACCTATGGTGACGTCTATGAAAACACTACCAAAACAAACAAACAACAACAACAAAAACAACCCTGACGCCGGGGTCTATATTTCATGCCCATTTGCTTCCTCACCTAAAGAAATGTTACTGCCTCTTCCAAAATCAAATGTCCATTCCATCCCTATTCAGGTGGCCTTGATCTTGTGAACTTAATTAGAGCAAGTCAAGACACTAAGCCTCAGACCCTCACACCGGGTTAATTAACCAGATACAGCACAACTCTTGCCATGCAAATCAGAGCGCGCCCTGGAAAAGCCAAAAGGAAAGGGAACATCATTCTATGCCTAAGAAAGCAAGCTGAAATACACAAATCTTGGGCTTTTCCAAGTAACGTTCTCTTTTTCCAGTTTCCAGAAATAACACTGTTCTTCTTTGGGCCATTTCTAGGAAATAAAACATCAAGCCGCCATTTGCATTGTGGGTTGACATCATTCTTTCTATCTTTACAAAATCAAAAGGTGCCACACAGATCATCAGAGCAACTTTCTTCTGAGAATGCTGATCACACAAGCTGCTTTGTTCTGAGTTATGTAGTGGCTTACAAATTAAATGCCCAAATGGGATCTTTTTTGTTGAAATCTACCTAACCACAAACTAGTCGAACTAATTGAAGACTCTTTCCAAGAATGCCCATATTATTGTTTCTGAGCTGAGATCATGGAAACAAGAGGTAAAGTACTTTGATTTCCATTTAGAACGTATTCACACCTATTTTCAAAGACATCATTGAAGCTCAGTCCTAATTACAAGTCACCATGAGGCAGGGTCAAGTGAAAGAGAGTTCCCTGGTGCTACTTCAAAGGTTCATTCAACAGATCTTAATTGGCCCCCTCTGTTGTGAGCAGCATGGGGCAGGGTGTTTGGGTCTACAATGGCAAACCAAACAGAAAGAATCCTAGCCTTCTCAGAGCTGCTTCTGACAGAGCCAAAGTAAGTCTGGTCCTAGAACATGACAGAGGCCACCTAAGCTGACCCTACAGAACACTGACCTCCCAAAGGGCACAGCACAGACCATTTGGGGAATGGAGACAAAAGCAGAGAAAGAGCAGGCCTCAATTGTTGCAACAGCTCTAGGAGAAACTACTTCAAAGTTACACCACACTGGGTGCCTGGGTGGCTCAGTGGGTTAAAGCCTCTGCCTTCGGCTCAGGTCATGATCTCAGGTCCTGAGATCGAGCCCCACATCGGGCTCTCTGCTCAGCGGGAAGCCTGCTTCCTTCTCTCTCTCCCTCTCTGCCTGCCTCTCTGCCTACTTATGATCTCTGTCTGTCAAATAAATAAATGATAAAATCTTTAGGAAAAAAAAAGTTACATCACACTTTGCTTATAAGCATGAAACTGCAGAAATACTCAAATGTAAAACCACCTTTCAAAATCAAAGAAGAAGTAATTGGCCAGATCTTACCTAATGAGTTATCCAAGCATACCCTCAGGATAAATTCAGGCCTTTCGGATGTACATTTTTTCCTACATGCTGAAATGCTTTATTAGTCAGGGGTAAGAGACAGGTTACATAACATTCACCGCCCCCATCACCCTAAATATGACTTACAAATAAAACACAATAAAAGTTTGTTCCAGCATTTCCCAAAAATACTTTGTGAAAAATAGGCTCTATGGGTTTAAAAAAAAAGAGTGGGTGAGGAAATATTACGAAAATACCCTCTACTTACAGATTTATAAAGGACATCTACATATATCAAAGTAGAAAACCCCAAGTATCCCTGTTTTTATATCAGGTATAGTTGTAAACAATGGGACTAAAGCAGTAATCAAACAAACAAACAAACAAAAAAAACCCCACAAAAGCCTGCTTTTGGGAAGCTGATATTCTAATAGGGGAAAGAACCCAGGCAATAAATAAGTACTTAGGGAAAAAATAAAGCAGAGGAAAGGAAATCAGAACAGGGAAGAGGACGTCACTATTTTATATAAGGTGGTCAACAGAGACTTCACTAACAAAGGGACATTTGGGTCAAGATAGGAAGGGAGAAAGCCCTGTGGCTTTCAGGAGGAAGAGTAATCCAGGCCGAGTAATCCAGCCACAGAGCAATATGTACAAAGGCCTTGAGGCAGGAGGGTGTGCAGCAGGTTTGAGGCACAGCAGCAACGCCAGCATTGGCTGGAGGGGTATTGAGCAAGGTGGGGAGTGATAGACAAGATGAAAGAGGAAGCCAGGGCTACATCATACAGAGATTTTGGCTCAAACTTGGAGTTAAACAAGATGCAGTTGGAGGCTTCAGAGCAGAGCTATAACATGAGATCAAACTCACAATTTAACAGGATCTCACTGGCTGCTGTGTTTTGTGCTGTCTAGATGGCAGCAAAGGGAGGGAGAGAAACAAGGAGACCAGTTTGTAGGGTACTTCAAAATTCCGGCTGAAAAATAATGTTGGTTTGGAACGGGGGAATACAGTGAAGACTGTGAGACGTGATCAGAGTCTGGATATATTATGGAGGCAGAGCCAGGTGGAGGAGGTCAAAGAGAAGTCAAGGACAACCCCAAGATTTTGGCCTGAACAGCTGGAAGGATGGGGTCACCCAGGAAAGTGGGGATAGAAAGATAGGTGTGAAAGTGGAGCTGTAAGGAAATTTAAGAACTAGAGGTTATGAAGATGAGGAAGGACCAGCAAAGAACACTGAAAACAGCTAAGAAAGAATGGGATCTGAGAAGACAAGTGAAGAAAGCACCTCAGGAAGGAAGAAGTGGTCCTCCCTTAAATGCTGCTGTGAGGACAATAAAATGAAGACTGAGAAGGGACCACTGGGTTTGACCAAGTGGGAGGCCATAGGTGACCTTGATAAGAATAACTTTGTGGAATGTAATGATCCAAAGGGGCACGTGCACCCAAATGTTTATAGCAGCAAAGTCCACAATAGCCAAACTATAGAACCTAGATGTCCATCAACAGATGAATGGATAAAGAAGATGTGGTGTATATATATATATAGATATATATATATATATATAATGGAATATATATATATATATATAATGGAATACTATGCAGCCATCAAAAGAAATGAAATCTTGCCATTTGCGATGACGTGAATGGAACTAGAGGGTATTTTGATGAGCAAAATAAGTCAATCCAAGAAAGACAATTATCATATGATCTCCCTGATATGAGGAATTTGAGAGGCAACAAGGGGGGTTTGGGGGTAGGGAAGGGAAAAATGAAACAAGATGGGATCAGGAGGGAGCTAAACCATAAGAGACTCTTGATCTCACAAAACAAACTGAGGGTTGCCGGAGGGAGGGGAGTAGGGGGAGGGGGGTGGGGTTATGGACATTGGGGAGGGTATGCGCTATGGTCAGTGCTGTGAAATGTGTAAACCTGGCAATTCACAGACCTGTACCTCTGGGGCTAATAACACATTATATGTTAATAAAAAATAAAAAATTATTTAAAAAAGAATAACTTTATGGGATGATAAAGACAAAAGCCTGATTAAAGTGGATTCAAGAGAGAATGGGAAACTCAAAAACAACAACAAACAACCCAGGGAAAAAATGGGCAAAGGACTTGAATAGACTTCTCTCCAAAGATACAGAAAATGGTCAACAAGCACATGAAAAAATGTTCAATGTCATTAGTCATTAGACAGATGCACAATGAAACCACAATGAGGAAAAAAAACCATCATGAGATACCACCTCATATCTACTAGGGTGGCTATGGGAAGAAAACCAGGAAATATCCAATATTGATAAGGATGTAAGGAAACTGAAATGCTTGTACATTGCTGACGGTAATGTAAAATGGTCCAGCCACTTGGTCCAAACCATCAAACAATTCAGCAGCGACTCAAAAACTGAAACACAGAACTACCATATGCCCCAGCAATTCCACTCCTAGGGATATGCCCCGAAGTACAGAAAACAGATCCTCAAACAAATGCATGTACATGAATGTTCACAGCAGCACTATTCACAACAGCCAAAAGGTAGAAACAAGCCAACTGTCCATCCATGAAGGAAGAGATAAACAAAAGGGGCCATATACATACAACGGGAGCTTACGAAGCAGTAAAAGGTAAAGAAATTCTGCACATGGGCACAACATGCATGAACACTGAAAACGTTATGTAAGCGAAAGAAGGTCAACATATTGTATGAGCCCATTTTATAAAGTACACAAAACAGGTAACGCCAGACAGAAAACAGACGGGTGGTTGCTGGAGGCGAGAGGGAGGGGAGAGTAGAAGGGGAGCATATAGCCAGCAAGGGGTGGGGGCACTTTGGGAATGACAGGAAGGCTTTGGAACTAGGTGAAGCTACACGGCACCATGAAAGTACTAAATGCTACAGAACTGTATGTTTTAATATTAAAATGGTTTGTTTTATGTTAAGTGAATTTCACCTTAATTTTTTAAAAGAGCGAGAAGGGAAGAAAGGAACAGGAGATGGTTTGAAAGAAGTTTCTTCCAAGGAGGCTGGCTGGAAAGAGGAAGAGGTTCAGAGCTGAAGAGGGCTGTGTGGTCAACGCAGAGCTTTTCTGACGTGCTAGATGGAGCGCATGCCCATCCACACCTGGAGAGAGGGGACCGGAGGGGAAACTGCTGGCAGGAGGACCTCTGTCTTATGCACAAGAGGCAAAGATGCTTCATCCTTGCCAGGAGAGGAGGCAGGATTCGGGCAGCTTGGTCATGGCGGCCGTGGGGGGTTGTGGAAATTCTCTGTTGGAATAGGGCTTTCTTTAGGAGATGTGGGGATATTATAAGTGGGGGAAAGGTGAGAAGCAGTTATTCCAGAGCGTGGGTATGTGCCCGGATAGGGCAACTGGGCAGCACTGCTGGGCGGCTTGAACAACCCATTTAAAGTTAATAGAAATAAACTGAACTAGTCAGCCTGGTTGTGTGGTTTTCTCCAAACGCACTCAGTTGCCTGGGGAAAGGTAGAGAGCTATTTGATGTATTTATCCCTAAGTTCCCCCAAAGATACCTGACCATAGAAGCTTATTAATAGCTCCCAAGGAGCCTACATAAAAGTATATAACAGAGGATAGGAAAATACCAGTACCCCTAAATCCTCTTTTCTATCTAGTGCAAGCATAAATGATAAGGCGAGGGTAGGTCCGGAGGCCCAGCAGGGGCTCGCAGGCATGATTAGACTGGCCAGAAGGGCACCTGGGAGGGAGAGCAGAATGGCTTGGCTGTCAGAGTCTGAGCTTTGGAGTCAGATTCCCATTCCAGCCGAGTGACCTTGGGCAAATGAGTCTCTCTGAGACGTATCATAAAATGGGGGAACTATCACCTGCCTTCCAAAGATGTGATAAGGACTGATGATAAGTACTTAGCAGCTCAGGTTTCAAGCATATAACAGGCACCAATCTAAGGAGGTAACTATCATTATTAGCCAGTCAGATCTGCCAGATCAACTGGATGAAAGATGACTCCACCAGAACGCCGTCCACCCGGAGGTCCCGAACACCTGTGCACTCAGAAGGTCTCTGGGGAACCTTAAACAATTAACACAACTCCCTCTCGATTTACAGTGAGGAACTTCACCAGTCCAGAGAGATCTTGACTGCTTTAGCTCAAGAGTACTTTGGTGTTTCTAGTTCCTAAGTTAATGAGCAGAAAAGAAGCATGCTCCTCTTGCTAGAAAATGGTACACTTCACAAAGGCTGCCATGCACCCTGGTCTCATGTTTTTAACTTCTGGAAGAATTCTAGACGTCTAGAACATCACAAAACCAGTACAGAGGGTTCAGTACCCTTTCAGCCCCCTTCCTCCGAAGTTAACATCTTACATAATCATGATACAACTGCTGGAACCAGGGAAAGAACTCCGATAAATTATATTGATGACTTGACTTGACAGACCTTATGTGAATGCTGCCAGCTTTGCCTCTGATGTTCTTTCTCTCATGCGGCATCCAATCCTGGGTCCCACACTGCATTTAGTTCTCAAGTCTTGTTAGCCCCTGCCAGCCTGTGATGGGTCCTTGGTCTTTGCCTTTCAGAGCTGAGACACTGGCTGAGAGAACTGGTCAGGTCTCTTGCATAATGTCCCTTGATCTGGGTATGTCTGATGTTTCCTCACTATGAGTGAGATTGGGCATTTTGAGTAAGAATCCTCCACAGAGGATATTTCACTCTTCTCAGGGCATCAAAAGACGGGGCACATCACAAAAGGGTTGATATATCTCCTTCCTGGTGCTGTCACTCTCGATCTTTTGGTGATGGTGGTATTTGCCCGGTTTTGCACCCCTATCATATTTGATAACAGTGGAAAATAGAATCCCAACCTTTCTCCTGGTCGGAGTGGAAGTAAGCAGATGTTTCCATTCACATGCCAGTGTCTGTACACCAGTAAATGTAATTGTACTCAGAACCCAAAAGGTTTACTTTCCTTTCTTTCTCTTGATTATATTGTAGCTTATTTTATCCCCAGATATGCTTAAAAGAGAAAAAAGAAGGGTTTCAATTACACCCCCAGCCACACCCAGAATCTCTTTACAACCTAAGTGTCCCCAAGTCCCACATGAGAATAACAACAGATCATCAACATCAAAATCATCATCAATATCAATATCAACATCAACATCAGTATCAAAGATCATCAACCTTGATCATCAACTACGCTCAAGGTTCTTTACATACATCCCCTCTATTCTCAGAATTCCAAGGACACATGTTATTAGCTGCATTTGAGGAAAGGAGGAAAGCTCAGAGAGTTGAAGTACTTTGACTCCGGTCAAGGCGAATACAGTAGAGCGGGACCCCCAGCCCACCTGATGCTCAGGCTCCTGACATAGCACCTGCTGCAATATTAAGTCTGAACAGTGTGGCAGGAAAATAGCTTCCTGGGGCCCAGCCCCCACATGCTAACAGAGAGTATAACCCAATCATCATGACAACCACTCTTTCCGAGGTGTGGACATGGTCTGGCCCTGGATATTCTCTTTTCTAATTTCACAACAGCTCTGAGATGGGTAGTATGCACCCCCATTTCACAGAGGTCAGAAAGAGCAAATAACATGCTCAGGATCAAAAACCAAAACCCTGGCCTAAATCTGGTCGTGCCTCTAATTTACACAAAATATGCCACAAAGATATAATCAGCAAAATCCAAACTGAAAAATTCCATAAGCAAACAACTTGCTTTTTTTCCTCTTGCACTTTTATATATAATAAAGAGAGAGAGACATGACGGAGAACCTATAGATTAAAAGACACTTAAAAGGAATTTTTACAAATAGCAGATGTGGGGCTTACTGGATCCTTTTTCAAACAAACTGTAAAAGAAAATAAAAAATGCATAACATTGGATTCTATTAATATTAAGAATTATTAATTTGTTCAAATGTGATAACGACATTTTAGTTGTGTTTTTAAAGTCTTTATCTGTTTCCTTTCAATGGCAAGACGATGGTGTAAATTTCCAAGAAGGGGAAGTTTGTTGCTGATGGCACCTTCAGAGCTGAACTGAATGAGTTTCTCACTCAGGAGCTGGCTGAAGATGCTCACTCCGGAGTTGGGGTCCAAGGTATACTAACCAAGTCAGAAATCATCACCTTGGCTGGACCTCAAGGTACACTAAGACAGAAATTATCACATTGGCCACCAGGACACAGAACGTTCTTGGTGAGAAGGACCAGTGGATCTGAGAATCGACTACTGTGGTTCAGAAGAGGTTTGGCTTCCTTAAGGGCACTGCAGAGCTCCACACTGAAAAGGAGGCCACAAGGGGTCTGTGTGCTATGGTCCAGGCCGAGCCTCTGTGGTACCAGCTCCTGGGAGGCCCTGCTGTGAAGTGGGGGTGGGGAGGCTGCAGTTCAGCATGGAGAGTAAGGTCAAAGGCCCTGAGGTTGTGGTGTCTGGGAAACTCCAAGGACAGAGGGCTGAATTCATGAAGTTTGTGGATGACTTGCTGATTCACAGTGGGGACCCTGAGAACTATTATGTTGACACTGCTGTATGCCGTGGGCTGCTCAGACAGGGTGTGCTGGGCATCAAAGTGAAGATTGTGATTCCCTGGGATCCAAGTGCTAAGACTGGCCCTATGAGACCCTGTCCTGATCATGTGAGCATTATGGAGGAGACAGAGCCCACACCCCCATCTCAGAACAGAAGGGTGGTAAGCCAGAGCTGCTGCCCAGCCACAGCAGGTACCCATGGTATAACAGGCTCTCCTTGGTGGCTGGATCTCGAGTCTGGATTTGCTCCATAATGATCTTTAATGAAATCTTTGAAAAAGAAAAAATTAAAATTTTAAAAATTAAAAAATAAAGGCCACCTTGGTGGCTCAGTCGTTAAGTGTCTGACTCTTGATTTCAGCTCAGGTCTCCATGACAGGGTTGTGAGTTCAAGCCCAACACGGGGCTCCACGATGGGCATAGAGCCCACTTAAAATAAATAAATAAATAATCCTTATCCTTTTAGAGATTCACATTGAAATATCTACGAATGAGGGGTGCCTGGGTGGGTCAGTTGGTTGTGCATCTAACTCTTGAATCTGGCTCAGGGCGTGATCTCGGAGTCATGAGATTGAGCACTGAATCAGGCTCCACGCTCAGAGGGAGCCTGTTTGAGGTTCTCTTCCCTCCCTCCCTCCCTCCCTCCCTCAACTCAAACAGGCACTTGCTCTCTCTCTCTCAAAATAAATAAACCTTGGAAGATCTATGAATGAAAGAATATAACATATTGCATTTTATTAAAAATTATATTGGGCAAGCGTAGAGGCTGTTACCATTGAAACAAACTGGATGAGGTAATAGTCACTGAAGCTGAGTGATGGGTAAATGGGGGCTTCATTATACTATTTTGGATATTTTGTGTATTTTTAAAATTCTCCATTATAAAATATGACAAAAGAAAAAAAAATGCCCAAGATCGTGCAAATTGCAGATGAAGGGCAGAGTCAGGACTTGAACACAGGTGATCCAAATCCAAACGCCGATTTCCTCCCACTCTCACTACAATACCCAGATGTGTCTACTGTGTATTTATCTCATTTCAACGTTTATGCCTCAAAAGGAAATGCCACAACAGATCATTCTTATAAGCCTGGAGTTTCTTCAAAGAAAGCCACAGTACAAAGTGTGAAATACAGCTGTCAGAGAATCAAGTATTAGCAGGAAGATCCCTCCATACACCACGGTGACTCAGAAACACTTCCAAACCTGCATTTTGTCTGTTCTCCATCCAGAGCAAATCAGCAGAGAATGAGCCAACCAAGAGAAACAAGAGTCCCCTAATTGACAATGTTTTAAAATAGGCCTTCAGAACCAAGAAGAAGAGCTGTCTGTAAGAAACACAGGAAAAGTTCTCGTATGATCTAAATAATAAAGCATATGTAACACTTTAAATAGTGCTTTCAGATTCATTAAATCATCTTGGGCTCTCAGAAATTCCTTGAGATACGTTAGAGTATATCATAAGACCCCTACCCTAAAAATGAAGCAAATGAGACATAATGAGGTCAAGATCTGATACGTGGACAGGGACTCAAAGTCACAATTTCATTCATTCATCATTCATTCATTCATTCATTCATCAACTCGCTCTTTCATTCATTCAGCAAGCACGGACTCCCAGACTGCTTTCTATACTAAGTGCCTGGGATACAAAAATACAGGAGACCCGACGTCTCTGGGCTAGAGGAGCTTAGGATTTCCCCATGCCCTTAGGACAGAGAGTTCTAGAGGATAGCCCTTCCCCCAGTCCCATCTCCTTCCCTTCCCCATTCTGAGTCCCACACACATCCAGGATTCTGCAGAAACAGTGCTGGCTCTAGGGAGTTGTGTGCATTTAAAGCCTGAATGAAGATCATCACTTTCCTGGCTGAATCTCTTCTATTTGCCCTTCTCATCAGCATCCAAAGCAGGGTGTGTATTTCCACATGTAATAAATGACTAAAGCAGAAAAGGGATGGTTTCAACTTTACCCAAAGATAATTAAATCACATTTACATCACTCAACTAATATTTATTGAACATTCACTATAAGCCAGGTAGTGCGGGACCAATATGATGAATATAAGACAGTCTCAGCCATCCAAGAGCCTACAATCAATAGGGGCTCTAATCACCTACTTAACAGTATTAGGGGCAGTGCTGTTTTGTGTCATGTACCATTAAGTTTTTTAAATAATACTTAACAACTTTGAGAAGTCATAAGCTTTTCTTATTCTTTTCTTGTTTTTCATGGCAGTGTCCACTGACCTGCATCTCACTATAGGCCACCTGTGCCATATACTGTAAGTTTAACTCAGAAAGAGGAGGGGGCTTGGGGAGGAATGAAAATTTAATTAATTTAAAATTAATAAAAATTAATTACAATTGAGATATAAGGACTGACATCCCATTTTAAAGAGCTTATTTTAAAAGACAGGAAGAGTCCAGGGATCACTTGCAGCCAGGGTTCAAAGGACATAGATTCTGAGGAAGATGGGAAGAACGAGGGAATTTTAGCAAGTGAGTCTATGTGGAAGGGCATTCCCCGTGGGGCTGTGGCCCAAGGAAAGTGACAAAGGGCCAAGGAAGGGGCAGAAAACACCCTAGCAACGAAGAATGTATGCATTTGGGTAGGAGCCCACTGGGCAATGGCTGTTTATCATAAGTGCATCTAAGAGTCACCCTGGGATGCTCACAAACCATCCCGTGTCCCACTCTGAGGGATTCAGAAGGTGGAGAGAGTGGACTCTGGGAACCCACAGGTATGGGTGGATCGTTGATGACACTCTGAGAACAGTAGTGAAGAGGTATGGTGAGAGATCCGGCAGGAGAGGAAGCCAAGCTGGACTCCAGAACATAGACTTCGTGGGGCAGGGATCACACAAACAAGCGCCCCGTGGTTGCCATGATCAGAATTACACTTGTCAAAGTGAGGTCTCCAGACCAGAGGCAGCATCACCTGGGATCCTGCTAGAAACACAGATTCTCAGCCCCTATCTCAAAATCTACTATATCGGAAACTCTGGGGTGGGATCCAACGACGGCATTTTAACAAGCCCTCAGGTGATTCTGATGCAGCTCAAGTCTGCAGATCTGTACTCTGAGTTGATACCGGCAATGGTGTGTCATGGCCAAAACTGTGCTAAAATTCCCACTAACTCCATTCCTGGCCAACCTCACATTATTGTTGTTATTTCATCCTTTCTTCTCTAAAACATGGTGGGGGGTGGGGGGCAAGCTGCAAACCAGCATGTTTGGAATAACTTACTAATCTGCTTTATAAGTCACTAACATTCAATGCTTGATCAAGGGTCTGTAAAACTATTAAAATGGAAGTGCCTCGTGAGCACTTCTCAAGCTCTGATGTGCAGACGAGTCACCTGGAGCTCCCGTTAACACGAAGATTCAGAATCCAGAAGCCCAAGTCAGGGCCTAGGCATCTGCATTTCGATCTGCTCCCCAACCACTACCACCCCCCGCCGTCGTGGGCTCCAGCAACCCTCTCCACTCTCCCCCAAAGCTTCCTGCACCTTCCCTTTCCTCCTAGGCAGCCATCCAATCGAAACTTCTATTGGCACAGGCCCCTGTCTGAGAAGAGGGGCTTTGAGGGGTCTACATGCCAGCGGAGGGAGCTCCTGCGCCTGCCGAAGCACCTCCACCGTCCTCCAGAGGGGCTCTGGCAGGAGGACGGCTCTGGCTCATTGGTTTGCAGAGCTAACTATGCATTATTTAAAATATAAACTATCAGCTTCAGCTTCACGTCAGGCTGTAAACCAACCGTCATTCCGCAGGGCTAGAGGGTCCCTTGTCACCCTCCCACGGGCTCCATCCATGGAGCGCAATCAAAATCCCAGCTGGGACCACTGCATTAACTCAGTTAAAAGAAAACCGTGCCCCCTGCAGACGCGCGTCCCTACCCCGCGAGCGAGCGCACGCGCCGTTTCCTCCCGCTCCAGACGCGGCGCGGTCGCCTGCCCCACGAGCTCATCAAGCATTCCGCGGTCATGAAACGTTTACGCTAACAAAACTGCAGAGTTGCAGCTCAGGACTTCGCTGTAAATATTTATTAACCACGACTATCAAGGCAACGCTTCTCATTGACTCCAGGGTCCATTTCCTGGTTTTCCCCACCAGGCGGTTCAATCCCCGCTCTCTCTGTCTCTCACTAAGAAGGCAGGGGGGAAAAAAAGGTATTTCTTACAAAAAAGTGTTTTACGAAAATCTGCATGACCTCTTTGGAACAGCTCAATCAAAATTAATAAGAGGTTTCTGATCTACAAATCGGGACTCAACATGTGAGCTCGAAGAGTAGGGAGTTAGCTTTGTGGATGCTCTTTCTTGTGCTTAAGTTCTTAAAATGATGATTTAATCACTGGGGAATATTTATCACAAATAGTGTCAGATGATGTACTGTAAAACTGATGCATCGAAAAGCTCGAGTGTACGATATAAAGAGATGGCTCAGATGTTTTGGACGGATTGGCTCAGCTCCATGTTTATTACACGGAGGCTTAATACTGTGATCGGCTGTCTTTAGAAGACTTCCTGTTGAAAAAAGAAAGCCATTCAACAAATTATGTTTACAGTGTACACTCCACAAAGGAGAAAAAAATAGCACCATCCTGATGACTCTAATGAAGGATAGGGGAGAAGCATAAGGAATAATAAATCTGGCTCTAAGGAAAGAGGAGGGAAAATACACCAAGAATAGAAACACTTTGTGCCTTCAGAATGGATCCAAGAACCACCAACATATCCGTAGTGGAAGCAGAAGCCATCAAGCAGAAAGACTGGCTAATAAAAATTTCAAGGTATGATTATAATTAGATAGCTATCCGCCGCGCCCATTACTCTGTTCTCATAAAGCTCATCCCTCAGCCCTGAAACAACAATCTTTTTTTTTTTTTTTTAAGGTGGGCGTTTTTATTTCAATGCCGAGAGGAAAATGCAGAAGAAAAACATAAAGAGATGCATGGGGAGCTTCTGGAATGGAAGCTGGGTGCTGAGGGCTAGTCTTAACTCACATAGCCGGTAACATTGGCTAAGATGGGATACCCGCCCAGTGCTCCCTATCAAATTCTGTCTGCTTCTTTTCCTAGACCTCCCTGCAGTGCTGGCTCCACCACTCAGTGGCTGTATGAAGGGCTGCTTTTACTTTTAGGAAATGCAAAATCTCCACCCAACTCCTTTCACTGTCTAGTGCCTATTTCACATAACCTCCAGCTCTGCATTCCTGGACCCATACACAGCAGAGTCCCAGACGCCAATTAAAATTTTCAAAAGGACCGAGATGTGTCAGCCTTCTCCTCTAGCGTTTCCATCCCCTGTGCCCAGAGGATAAGCCTGGCCACTGGGATGGACACGGTATCTCCAAAGGAATGAATGAAAGCTCCCACATACCTCTCCGCATATAAAGCCATAACAAAAAAATCTCAGCAAGTTCCTGGGGCCATGTCCATTCGGTTATTCAATAAATACTTATTAAAAGCCTAGTTTGGATGCTGAGACATACCAGCCAACAAAGCAGTCCCTGCCTGCCTTCGTGGGGCTGACATTCTAGCTGAGGAGGCAGACAATAAACAAATGATACCCATATCAGGAGAAGAACATCAATACAGAAAAAAGCAAACCAAGGATAAGAGGGGTGAGGAGCCTCCCAGAGCACTCCAGTACGGCGGTTACTGGAGGAAATCTTTGGTTGAACATTAGAGCAGAAATCTGAGGATGTGAGAAATGTAGTCATGAGATGACACAGGGAAAAGCACACCAGGCAGAGGGAACAGCCAATGAAAAAACCTTACAAGGGTAGATGCAGAGACCAGAGAAAAAAGGTAGAAGGAAGGGCTCCAGGTGCAGGGCAGATAACATAGAGATGGCAGTGTTCTTAAACCTGGGGCTTGAAACCTACCCGCGAGTCCTGAAAATCAATTTATCAAGTCACCACCAGCCTTTTAAAAAAATGCAATGGAACAGAACAAAATAGAAGTTACCAGCATGCACGGCTTGTAGTCAGGCTAAATATTGTTTGGGGAATTCTGACGAGAGGCGGGTGTCTGTGCTGTAGAACAATATAGAATGTGCTTCTCACAGTGAATTCCAGTAAAAGAAAAAAAAAAAAACCATGAATGCTGTCCTTCAGAAATCTGTGTTGTCTAATACACTAACCATGAGCCACATGTAGCTATTTAAATTAATCAAAATTAATCAGAATGTCCAACTCAGTTCCTAGCCACACTGCAAATGTTCAGTGGCCACATGTGGCAGGTGGCTACCACATGGACAGAGCAGATGGAGAACGTCTCCATCGAAACACGAAAGTTCTATAGGAAAGCAGGTAGAGGGTGTTCTGGCTCTGAGTCCGTGACCCCTCTAATGTCACCCGATAGAATTACAAGGGTGTCTAGGATGATCAAATGAATGAGCTTTCTGAATAAAAAGGCCCTGAATTTATATTGTCTCATAATACAGCTGGCATCCAGCTGCAGATAAAACCAAAACATGCTGAAAATCCCCCTGCCCTCCCCAGCCATATATGCATGGGCTGGTAACAGTCCATCTGCCTCAACTTCCTTCTCCAGAAAGTCACTATTAATAAATAAACACCCATTATTTGTTTTGAATTACAAGAATTTACTAAGGGAAAAATGTACGCAATATATAGAATCCCAAAGGAGAGCGCTTCAGGAATGGGAAGCTGACCAACAGTGGTACAACAGTGTGATTTTAAAAAATTCATTTCCTGGACCTGCTCAAGTGCTAAAACCAAGTGCAATGAAAGCATAATACTGCCACCTGGGACCCTCATGATTTTCCACCAGTGTCATCCCGAGAAGTCCTGCAGCCCGAGAAGCAGGGAGACCTCTCACATAGAGGGGCTTCGGGGCTCCTAATTCACGGGTGGTCACCCTACCACAGGACAGGTCCTCAACCATGGTATCTGGGGCTGCTTGAAGAAGGTCTTTTTAATGGTTGGAAATCATCAGCATTTATAGCTGCTTCCCTTTGGCCCTCTCCCCTGGCAATAAAGTAAAGAAAGATGCCCGTGGATATGAGGGTCCCATCTTAGGCTCTGACTTCTGTGTAACTTAGAAAGGAAATGAATGAGCCAGTGGAGCAGCGAGAGCCAGGGAACAACCCCAGGGACTTGGTTGTCCCACTGGGTCCCCCAAACAAAGACTGCTCTCTTTTTTTTTTTTTATTTTTATTTTTTTAAAAGATTTTATTTATTTATTTGAGAGAGAGACAGTGAGAGAGAGCATGAGCAAGGAGAAGGTCAGAGGGAGAAGCAGACTCCCCGTGGAGTTGGGAGCCTGATGCGGGACTCGATCCTGGGACTCCGGGATCATGACCTGAGCCGAAGGCAGTTGTCCAACCAACTGAGCCACCCAGGCGTCCCGAGACTGCTCTCTTTTAGAATAAGAAGGAGCAATGTTTGCCTTGCCCTGCAGCAAGACCTGGGTCCCCTTCCAGCTGCAGCCTGGATGATGTACTTGCTTTCAGGGTCCAGATGTAGGCAGGCAAAGAAGGATCCCAAATGAGCCTGTTACCTAAGGATAATACATCCATACATTCAAAAGTCAAATCCTGAACAGGTCATATTTGAAATTGGAACTGTCTCAAAACCCATAATGTATCGGCACCATACCATGCAACCCAGATGCATGTTGTGTAACCCAGCATCTAACACAGGTGCCTAGAATACAATGGGCACTCAATAAGTATTTCCGAATGAATACGTGATTGATTATGAAATGTATAATGCCCTACACTAACCTAACATGGCTACAGCTTTGTCTTTCTGAAGCAGGAAGCAGGGAAAAGTAAATTTGCCTTGCCTAATATTTCACCAGTCTTATCAATAATGCACCAAGGCAAGAGACCAGAAAGGAAAAGATTCATAGATCTAGCTATATTAAATGCCAGATGTCGAAAAACACCATAAAAATTAAAAGGAAAATGATAAGTTGGGGGAAAATAACTGCAACATACGATAAAAATTTAATACTATGACTCTAAAGAGGTCTTCAAGTCAATAGGAAATAATATCCAGTAGCTTAATAGAAAAATGAGTGCAGAATGTGAATAGAATCTTAAAGACACACACAAACAGCTAATCAACACATGAAAAAACAAACTTCAGTCTCTCTGCTGCTAATCAAAAAAAAAGCACGTTAAAACAACAATATGAATATGATACCATTTCTAATCAGCAAGCTGGCAAAGGTCTTCTGCTGTTTTGCTTCTTAATGACAATACCCAATATTGGCGAGGGTACGGAGAAATCAGTTCCCTCCTACACTCTTCATGCACTTATGGAAGATAATTTGATAGCATGTGCTAAACACCATAAAAATGCACACCCCTTTTGATCCAGTAACTCCATGCCAGGAATTTACTCTAAGCAAATAACCAGAGACATAATCAATGATTCATGTGAAACACTTCATCAGATGTTTACGGTAGGGGAAACCATAAGTCACCTATAAATCCATCAGAGGAGGGTTGTTAAGTGAACTATATTACTGGCCTATGATAGAAACTATACATCATTTTTTTAAAAGTTCTTTACAATATTCACAACAACCAAGAGTTAGAAGCAACCCAAATAAATGTCCACTGACTGATGAACGAATAAAGAAAATGTGTTCCATACATGCAAAAGAATATTATTCGGCCTTTAAAAGGAAGAAAATCCTGACACACGCTACACCATGGGTGAACCTTGAGGACACTGTGCTAAGTGAAATAAGCCAGTCACAAAAAGACAGGTGCTGCCAGGGCCCACTTACGTGAGGTAATTGCAGTTGTCAGATTCAGAGACAGAAAGTAGAATAATGCTTACCAGGGGCTGGCAGGAGGGGGAAATGGGAGCTATTGTTTGATGGGTACTGAGTTGCAGATTTGCAAGTCAAAAAAGTTCTGGAGATCTGTTTCATAATAGTATGAATATATTTGACACTACTGAACTGTACACCTTGAAAATGATTAAGAAGCTAAATTTTGTGTTGTTTATCACAAGTAATTGAAAGCTCTCTTGCCAGACTATGTAGTCATCCATGGGTTATTCATTTCATAAATTACCTTACCCTGGAACACACTTCATGCTAAATCCACACTGCACTTCGCTTAATTTTTGTGTGATTCTGAAGGCACGTGAGGGTGTGTTGCAGAAACTCATTTATTACGATGATCTTCAAAACTATCAATTACAATGTCAAGAGGCTTCTAGGCTTGTGTACTAATTGAGCATGGCAGTTAATAAAAATACTAGTTCCTAGACTTGCTGAATGAAGAAATTACGGTGTCACAAATGTTTTGTCAGAGGCTAGTTCAGGATTTCCAGGGAGTTTCAGATCTTCTGTATCCATAAACAACCAGATCTTGGAGACTGAAATTCTGACGTGTCATCATACACCATTCTTTTGTCAGACCCTGTCCTGATTTTCTTTTTGTAGATGGGAACACCTCAAGTTGAGGCACCAAACACATCTCAGTATTCTCACCCTCTCCAACAAGACAGTCCGAAAGGACAGCTCCCTGCAAAGCTGAAAGCAGCTTCTGGACGTCAGTGGGCATGAAGCCCACACCAGCTGACGCAGACCTCTAAAGACGTTAAATTGTTCACTACGATTGTTCTTTTCATTGCTTCTCTGGTGCCTGAAACAGTGTTAATAAAGATAAAATATCCTCATCCAAAAAAAAATCCTCATCCAATAAATAAGTAAAGATAATTAATTAATTACACAGATTGAAATGTAATATAAAAAGACCAAAGTCATCACAAGTTGAGATACAGTTGACCCTTGAACAACAGGGTCTTGAACTGCTCTGGTTCACCCAGGCAGGCAATTTTTACAGTACAAGACTGTAAAAGTATTTTCCTTGTGATTTTCTTTTCTCTAGTTATTTTATTCTAAGAATACAAAATATAATAACATGTAAAATACATGCTAATCAACTATTTATGTCATTGGTAAGGCTTCCAGTCAACACTAGGTTATGAGTAGTTAAGTTTGGGGGGAGTCAGAAATTATATATGGATTTTTAAATGCACGGGGATCAATATCCTTAACCCCTACCTACCTCTCCCTCAGCCCCGCATTGTTTGAGGGTCAAGTATATGTACATATTTTGCTAAGTGATAGTATGTAACAATCCTAAACGAGCATTGTTAAGGGAAAACATCTTGTCCCAGAATTCATTATTCTAAATCCACGTCATATTGCATAGATCTCTCACTCGGTGGGATGTTAATAGGCATTCATGATAAAAGGATTCCACGTTCAAATAAATTGAGGAAACTCTAGAGTAAACAAAGTAAAACTGGTTTCTTTGCCACCAAACCTCTTAAAGACACTCATGACTATACAAACACTCTATACTTCAGTACTAATACTAGAGTAAGGCAGTACCCAGAAACACCACTTCTTGCCCCAGTATAGAACCCAGCCACTTTTCCAAGAACTGTGCAGCCCACACAGTCTTATTTATAGCAAGTTTGTAAGGGTATTAGTAATTCAGGGAATGCTCATATTAACAGGATTTAGCCAATATACTTAGTCTGCAAAACAAGCCCCAGGAACAATACACATGATTCTTTTTACCATTTGGATATATATAATAGGAGTTACTCATATAATACCCCAAGACAACAAGTTTCCAGTACTCATTGGACGTAATGTTGGATAAACATATAGACCTTCCTTCCTGTGTAGTTCATGTAAAATATTTATGAAAGAAATAGAACACTAGCTGACTTAAACATCATCATTTTTATTGGCTATAACACAGGCTTAGAAAGCTTTAACTCTAATGGAAATTAAATGCTTTGCATTTAAGACGTTTCCTGCTCTGACCTTTAAACATTAAAATAACTAGAAGCACCACAAAGCAGAAATGCTCATGCTTCACTTACGGGGTGCTGCATTTCAGACCTGCAGCTGTGAGTAAAAAGATGTTTCACCCTCAAGGTCAGAAAGGACAAGACATCCTGTGTGTAGCTAGAGTAGAAGGCACAGCTGAACCACAAGAACCCTCTTCCCCACCAAAGAGGCAAGAGAACACTCAAAGGCAGGATGGCCTGCGTGCTTGACCTCCATCACATGTGAGTGTCTGACTTGATCTCTCAGTAATCCTCAGTGATAGGTAATCTGTGCTGGAGAACACAAGTGAGTTTTCCTTCCTACAAACGCACAGTTCCTGAAAATGCGAATACACTGACTGCCAGGCAGAAGCACTGGGGGAGCTAAGTCCTTAAAAAGAAATCGATCACACACTCTCCCTTGTCGTGTGTAACGTTACCAGCACTTGGGTCCCTGCCATTGGAATTTTACAAATCGTCAAAACCAAAAATGAAGTAAGAATGAAAACAGAACAAACAAAGTTGGGCAAAGTGAACCAAGTGTTTCCAGTTTCTAATTTTGCCAAACAAGGGCATTTAAACATTAAAATGAAACCACCACCACCACCACCATGGAATTCCTACTATGCACTGGCAGAGAGGGTCCCATTCCTGGCCGCACCCCAGGATCACCTCTGCCCAGTCTGTCCCAAAATTCTGATTCAGTTACCTGAGATGCAGCCAGGACTGCGTTGTCTGGACGAGCTCCCCAGGTGGCTCTGATGTGCAGCTAAGGTTGAGAAGTACCATCATCTCATAAGAGAAAAGGCATTTTGAAGTCGAAAAAGTGAGAGTATAATCTCAAATTACAGGATAACTACTAAAAATAAATAAAATTAAACTTATGAAAAACGTGCTTCGTTAACTCTGCATTTCTTGCTTTGCCTCTAACAACTTAGGCTGAAGAACTTGGGGACCAGCAGGTGGAGATGCTTGGTCTACACTCACAGACCACACTTCCCACCTCTGTCTCCTTCCAGAACTCTTCACAACCCACCTCATCCCTCATGTCCCACCTCATGTCCTCTCCACTCCACCAAAGCAACCCTTGCAGAGCTCAAGAAGGAAACTTGGGTAGCCAAATCCATTCACTTTTCCTCATTTCTCTTAATTCCATATCTTTGCAGCCTTTCCCAGAGGGGGCTAGTTCTGCCTTCTTGAAATGGTATTCTTCCTGGCCTTCGAGACAATTCACTATTATCCCAAACACATTTGCAAATCCTTCTTGGATCTCCCTTCTTCCTTCTCCATGGACCCAGATCCTGTATCTACTCCAAGGACAAAGTCAAATGCTTCTACCCATCCCCTATGCCCATCCATGTTCCATGCAGGGGTCTGCAGGGGACCTGGTAGAATTTAAAATGCAGTGTTAATATCAAGGGGTAAGATGAGGTCATGAGCGGAAAAGCCAACTTCAAGGTCAAAAGCCATGAAGACTGAAAATTTTGGAAAGCAGAACACCAGATGGATTAGGCAGGTGTTTCAGAACCTAGACTGCTAACATCGTCCATTAGCGTAAGAAACCTGTAACAAGGGGCGCCTGGGTGGCTCAGTGGGTTAAGCCGCTGCCTTCGGCTCAGGTCATGATCTCAGGGTCCTGGGATCGAGTCCCGCATCGGGCTCTCTGCTCAGCAGGGAGCCTGCTTCCCTCTCTCTCTCTGCCTGCCTCTCCGTCTACTTGTGATTTCTCTCTGTCAAGTAAATAAATAAACTCTTTAAAAAAAAAAAAAAAGAAACCTGTAACAAGACCTACTCCAGGTACTCCCTCTCACTAGCTTGTCATAATAGTTGCTGTATTCTGGAGTCATTTCTTAGGAACAGGAAATTCACCATCTCACATAACCCTCGTAACTCCACAAGGCATATTACTGTGCCCATTTATGTATGCCGTATACACCAGCCATGCCGTTAAGAGATTTGTGCAAGAGCACCCAGCTAGTGAGTGGCTGAGCGAGCATGGGAGCCCACCCCTTTGCCATTCCAAACTTTGGGATAATCTCTCCACTACAGTGCACTGCTTCCTTTAATGCCAACTTCTCCAAGCCTTAGCTTCCTTTTCCAAAAAAAATGAGGGGGTTGGTCTTCATGATTCCCATGGTCCATGCTACACATCTAACCTCTACAGTTCTGCAAAAAAAAGGCACAGCAGAGGGCTACAAAGAGAAATAGAGACAGAAAGGCAGCGATAATAGAAAGAGGAGAATGAGAAAAGACAAAATGGCCTTTGTGACCCCTTGCCAGCCCAGACTCCCTTGGGTTTGTTCCTGGCTGTTTCAAGGGTTTTTTTTTTTTTTCCCTACTCTGAGATGGGTGAAAGGTAACTCTATACTGTATTGAGCTTTCCTTCCAAATTTCATCCCAAAATGCCCCGAGGACTTACAGAAAACCACCATGGAAATAAAAGAACTGGAAAGAGAGAGAAAGAAAGAAAAAAAAAAGAGGCGAGAATCCATTAGAAAAACAAGCTATGGGGTTTTCACTTTAAACTGAGAAAGAGGATTATGATAATGATCAAGTGAAGTCATTCAAAAGGGGTGTTTTCCAAAGAAAGAGAATAAATGAGGGATGGGAACAGAAAGGAAAAAGCAAGCAGAATGACCTTGATTTAGCAACTGATCTTTATTGATTTTCTTTCATCTTCTTACTTGGTTCTAGGAAAAGTCACCATCCAAAGTGTGTGACATTGGAGCCCACCCTTAATGAAATTAGCGGATTAGCAAAAATGTCTGTGAAGCACAAAGAAGGAGGGAAATATCTTGGAAGAAATGCTGCCTCCTTTAATCACCAGGAAAACCAGCAAGAAAAAAAGAGCACTCAGTGGGAAACTGCAGGGTGGTAAATATCTTCTATTTTACTTTCCTACAAAAAGCCCTTTGGAGAACAATAAATTACAAACCACCACCTTTCTGAATCTGATAAAGAATTCTGTGAAGCCATTAAGCCAATATGTTAGTACACCAGGATCTTAAAGAGTCTCAGGTTTCCTAAGTGTCAGTGTTGACATGGTTTGGTTTCAGCGTTGGAGGCATAGTTTTGAGACTCTTCCAAACCCCTCCAAAAAAGAAACAAACAAACAAAGGCGTTATGACACCTGTCCCCCCGCCCACACAACCCCCTAGCATCTAAACTCTGACCATTACATTTTTTTTACAGGAGAAAAAGTTTTCCATGCAAGCAATGTTTGGCCTTTTTCAGAGTTCAGTTTAAGGCAGGACACCTAATCTTAAGGACAATGTCAGAGGTAAGGTAACCAACTGTTTAACAGAGAAAAATCTGTATCATCTTGGCCATGGAGAGCCAGGATACAGAGATGCACAAAACATGGCACAAAGGTACCTGTGTTTAGGAAGTTCTAAAATTTACACACACAGACACACACACACACACACACATATTTATGAAAAACTGGCCCCAAAGTGAATGGTCCAAAGCCATTAGTTAAGTGGCAAAGTCCCCTGCATTTCACTTCCAGCTCGGAATTTAGTTTTCTACTTCCTATTGCCCAACCCCCACACCAGTTATTGGTTAAAAGAATTTCCCCCTTAGTTCCAGAACCTATTAGTTCCAGTGCATTTTAGAAAAGGTGTGGCAAGGGGCATCTGGGTGGCTCAGTGGGTTAAAGCCTCTGCCTTTGGCTCAGGTCATGATCCCAGGGTCCTGGGATCAAGCCCTGCATCGGGCTCTCTGCTCAGCAGGGGGCCTGCTTCCTCGTGTCTCTCTCTCTCTCTCTCTCTCTCTCTCTCTCTGCCTCCCTCTCTGCTTACTTGTAATCTCTGTCTGTCAAATAAATAAATAAAATCTTTAAAAAAAAAAAAAGAAAAGAAAACGTGTGGCAAAAGGTACTTTCCATTCTTTATTCTTTGTGTACAGCAAATATCTATTCCTCATTTCAGAATAGTCTAATTTACTGCACCTTCTTTTTCTCTAGAAGGTAGATAACTGACTAAGAGGGTGAACTTTCTATTATCTTCACAGTTCTTAAGAAGGGAATTATCTCATTTAGGAGAGGGGAACTTGCTGAGCTCCCTGGGCTTGGAAGGTGAGACTTCCCATGCAGAATCATGGAGACTAGAAGTGACCAAAAAAACCTCTACAGCTCTCAGTGAAAACTGTTGAGGAGTGTGGGGGTGGGGGGTAGGGATGAAAGGGGAGAGAGAAGATGGAAAGACAGGAGCAGAAGGCTGAGGGTTTTCAGAGTTGGCCAGAGAACCTGTCAGAACAGGGACACAGCATGAGCTTTTTAAAGCCATTTGCCTGCTTTGCTGTGCACATCCTTTGGACTCCCCAACCCTCATTAAAATCTTCTTACCAAAGGCAACAAAGCAAAAACAAACTTGTGGAACTGCATCAAACTAAAAAGGTTCTTCCCAGCCAAGGAAACCGGTAATAAAATGAAAAGGCAATGGGAGAAAATAGTTGCAAATCATATACCTGATAAGGGGTTAATAAGAACTTATACAGTTCAGTAGCAAAAAAACCCCCAAACAATCCAATTAAAAATGGGCAGAGGAACTGAACGTTTTTCCGAAGAGGACATACAAATGGCCAACAGGTGCATGCAAAAGCAGTCACCATCACTATCATCGGGGAAACAGAAACCAAATCCCCAATGAGACGGTGCCTCACACCGGTTAGAAAGGCTACCGTCAAAACAACGAGAGACCGGTACTAATGAGAATGTGGAGAAAAGGGAATCCTTGTGCATTGTTGATGGGAATGTAAATTGGTGCAGCCACTATGGGACGTAGTCTAGAGATGCCTCAAAAATTTAAAAACAGAACAACCATATGATCTAGCAATTTCACTTCTGGGTATTTATCAAACAGGAACAAACACACTATGTCAAAGAGAGATTTGCACTTCCACATTCACTACAGCATTATTTACAACAGCCAAGACATGGAAACAATCTAAGAGTCCATCAATGGATAAGTGGATAAAGAAAATGTGATATGTATGTATATCATATGATATTTTTAGCATATCACACACACGTACACATACACATATATATATAATGAAATATTATGCAGCCATAAAAAGAAGTAACTCTGGCCATCTGTGACAACATGTTTAAACCTCGAGGACATTATGCTAAGTAAAATAAGTGAGACAAAGAGAACTATATAATCTCACTTATATATGGAATCTAAAAAACCAAACTCATAGAAACAGAGAACTGATTGGCAGTCCCAGAGTCAGAGCGAGGGAGGAGTAAAATGAATGAAGGTGATCAAAAGGTACAAGCGTCCAGTTATAAGATAAATAAGTTCTGGGGATGTAATGTAAAAATGTTCTTGGGGCGCCTGGGTGGCTCAGTGGATTAAGCCTCTGCCTTCGGCTCAGTCATGATCCCAGGGTCCTAGGATTGAGTCCCAATTCAGCAGGGAGGCTGCTTCCTCCTCTCTCTCTGCCTGCCTCTCTGCCTGCTTGTGATCTCTCTTTCTCTGTCAAATAAATAAATGAAATCCATATATATATATAAATGGGCACCTGCGTGGCTCAGTGGGTTAAGCCTCTGCCTTCGGCTCAGGTCATGATCTCAGGGTCCTGGGATCGAGCCCTCCATTGGGCTCTCTGCTCAGCAGGGAGCCTGCTTCCCCCTCTCTCTCTGCCTGCCTTTTTGCCTACTTGTGATTTCTCTCTGTCAAATAAATAAATAAAATCTAAATATATATATATGTGTGTGAGTATATATATATATATATATATATGTTCCTAATTAAAGAATAAAGACTTCCGTGTACGTACAAATACTTAGTTCACATGGGCTGTTTTTGAAGAAATTAAGAAAAAGGACCAAATTCCATATGATCCAGATGGACATGTGCAGAACAGGACAGACAGCCCCTAACCTGAGCGCCCTCCGTGCAAGCAGAAGCTCAAAGGCAGAAGCGAGTTTAAGAACATAAGACCCTGGAGACCGGCAGGAATCTTAGAGCCTCATCCTTCCACCTGCGGGCAACAGCCGGGCTCAAGCCAATCTGAAAGATGAGTTTAAGGAGCAAGAAGACCTCATCTGGTATCCGGGTATATGAAAGTGAAGGTTAACCAAAGAGTTCTGGGGGTGGTGGGGGGTGGGGGGACAAGAACAAGAAGAATCCAAAGCAGCAGCAGCTTCCTGGAAGGTGCCCTGATCCTTTTCAGTTGGATTCGTGAAGATGATGCCCCGGGAGGTAATCTCTCCAGTGCGATGTGGGGTCAGGGGGCCTTAAGAGAGAAAAGTACAGAGTAGACAGCAAATGTTAGGCCTCCCAGAATTTCAGGGCTCTCGGGAGCTTTGCTAAGGCAGTCGAGAGCTCTGCTGGATTACACCATAAGGTTAGCAAAGATAAGTGTGTGCTCGGCTCCCCCCTACTATCCACGTCCACCTGTCTGTGAGACATACCAGGTCATACGACTTGGACCAAAGATCATTTGAAAACAGAGACACCAAATGGAAAGCCTAGGGGTTCCGGCAGCCAACCCTCCTCTGCACATGCACACTCGTGTGGCCATATGGCCTGTGCACGTGTGAGGCATACATGGAAGCCGGCAGGAGCCCCCTCCCCTCCCGGCCCTTCTGAAAGCGAGCCAAGCACATTAAAGCAACACTCCGGTACGAACAGAAACGCGAACAGCGGGTGGATTGGAGCTGTGGGATTCTGGATTCTATTTTTCCTTCTTCTCTGTGTGCCAGTTTTGGTGGGGGGGTGGGTGACATGGTTTTGTTACAGTCACACATACACACAAATTAAAATAAAACTGTATTTTGTTAGTAAAACCAAAAAACAAACAATCAAAAAGAGGCACATCACAATGGTCATCTTTCGTTCTTTGACTCTTGTAGAAATGAGTTAGTCTCACTCCAACTGCTGGAATCACTCAAAGGAATGGTACACAGAGCTAATAATAAACAGCCCTGCTTGGAGAAGTCATGAACCTTCCCTGTAGCAGACCAGATCCCTAAGCCTATAGATACAGAGCCTCCCTTCTCTGAAAACGGGGCTAATATTACCTCCCACACGGATAAGATACTATTCCTGGTGCAGGTTTCAGTTCTTCTGAAAACAAAACATATAGGGAAATTCTAGAAAAGACATTACCAGAGGATATTTAACCTCAAATTTTGTTGCTGTTGTTAATTGCTTGGTAGTTATATTTGAATAGTCTAAGATGACTCAAAACCACTGTTTAAAATCATTTTGAGCTCCAAATAATTTTGGTCATCTTGCAAAGTCTTTTCAGTGACTCCCTCACCGCCCCTTCCAGAAGCCTAACCTAAGTTTTTCTATTATATATTTAGGCATCAATACATTTATGATATTGATTCTATTTACATGAATGCCTTACTGATGCTCTATTTCTATTTCTCATTTTTCTTTTCTGGATTGAAAGACCCATGAGGGTAAGGACATTTATTCTGTTCCCCACTATTTTCTTCATTCCTATGACCAAGAACAGTTGCTGAATAAATTACCTGGTATACGCCAAAAACATTTTTTTTCTCAGTTGTTATTTTATTTGACTTCAAATGAAGGTTTTATTAAACCTCCTTCACCCAGTAAATCCTTTTTATGAAGCCTCACCCGGTTTTTCCCTCCCGCATGTACAAGAGATTTAAGGGATCCATTTCACCCTCCCTATGAGTCTGCGAGTATTAACTTCATTTAACAACAAACAATACAGGACATGTCAGAGAGCTGACACAAAGGGCCCACATTCAAAATAATTATCGCTAATTTCTGTGCCTGGGTGCACCAAGCCGGCAACATCAAATCCCACCGAAAATAAATTATCTGAATCAGTGGTTACGAAATCTGTTTTCATCAGGGTCCTTGGAAAGTGGAGGGCCAATGAAGTTCCTCTCTCCCAGAAAAATGCAGATATGGGAAACACTAAATTTAAACACACGATCTTGGGCGCCTGGGGGGCTCAGTGGGTTAAGCCGCTGCCTTCGGCTCAGGTCATGGTCTCAGGGTCCTGGGATTGAGCCCCGCATCGGGCTCTCTGCTCAGCGGGGAGCCTGCTTCCCCCTCTCTCTCTCTGCCTGCCTCTCTGCCTACTTGTAATCTCTCTCTGTCAAATAAATAAATAAAATCTTTAAAAAAAAAATAAACACACGATCTTAAGGATTTATAGACACACCCCCACCTTGGGCAGTGTTTTCCTTAGTATGGATTGTGATGCATCACAATTATTGGATCATGAAATCAACGTAGAGGGTCATGACCAGCTTAGAAGCAAAAGGAAGAAAAGGAGGAAGGGAGGAAGAGGAAAGAAGAGGGGAAAAGGAAGGAGGGAGGAAGAGAGGTAATGGCAGTAATGGCATTGCATCCCAAGACTTTTGTTCAGTTGTGGACATGAGTGTGCGCATGCGTGTGTGTACGCAAGTGCTAAGCCAAAATATAAAATGTAGTTCTTATTGTGTATTGCCAACAAAATAATTTAGAAAAGAACACTCTAGGGGTTTGTGGGCTCCTGACCCAAACGATTAAGGATGGAACTGCCATCTGACTTGGTTGCAAAAATCCTCAGGAGAGAGTATTGCCTCTTGTGTGCGTTTTAACCAGAAGAGGGATATGTGCCAAGGCAGAAAGGTTGAAACAGGCGCTGCCAGAAATGAAGCTTGATGGGCCCGAGACACAAGCACTGCAGTGGGGCCCTTAAACCTAGAGGAGGCCCAACTTCATCTCACAAACCAAACCCAGGTGGATGACGCGGTGAATAAAGCACGCTGGGGAAAGGTTGGGTCTGTGACCAACTGAAGAAGGTAGGGATGTCTTTCCGTCCAGCCAGCTGCTGTCTTAGAGGAACGCAGAAGCCAGAGGACCAAGATATCCGGCTTTCAAAGATCAGCGGGAAATCTGGAGTTGTTAATGTGAAAGGTTCTCATTTTTAATACAGGCAAGTAAAGCCAAAAAGAAAGTTGTTTTTAAACAGGGTGCAGGCTAATGCTATGAGTCAAATGAAACCTATCTGTGAGTTGGATCCAATTTTCAGCCCTAGGCTAAGGAGGGAAATACGATTTGTTTTCTGATCTAGAAAGACCTGTGGAGGGTGGACTGAGGTGGAAGGGAGGAGACAGACCAGATAGGAGGCTACAGAAATCCCAGCCGGAAGATCACAGGGGCTTGAGTAAAGGCTGTAGGACGAAGGGAGGACACAGGAAATATTAAGGAGACAGAACTGAAGGGTCAATCAGATGTGCCAGCTGAAAGGGAGCAAAAGCACTTAGGATGACTCTGGTTTCTGGCTTGCACGAACCCGCAGACAGAGGCTTCATTCACCAAGACTGTGAAGATGGCAAGAACACCTGGTCAGGAGATCAGATCGGCACACAGCTGAGTGCAAGATGCTTGGAGAGCATCTCATTGGAGGCAGCCACAGCAGAGAAGAACAAGGCTGAAATGCAGCAGAAATTACGGTGGAGATGTAACGCTGTGAGTTGTCCACACCTGGATGCCAGTAAGGCTAAAAGAAGGCAAAGACAGAACCTTGGGGCCCACGCACACTGAAGGGGTGAACAGATAAAGAAAATGCCACAAAAGGGATCCACTGGGAGCAGGTGAGAAGGCTCAAGGAGAGTCGTGGCCATTTGGAAGAGCCATTTGGGGAAATGGGAAATGGCACCGATGAGAAATCCAAGAAGACATCACAAACGGCAACGAGGTTCCTGCTAAGATGAGCAGCGCTGGGCTTGTTGACCACGGGGAGGATGGAAACAAGAATCCTGGGCACCACACTACCAGCCGGGTTTTCATACATTGCGCAGCCTGCGGGGGTGAGGGAGGTGCTGTGAATGGCTGGAGCATCACTAAGCAGAGGGTCCACAGGATGAGAAAGACAGAAATGCCAGGAGGCTGAGACATGCGCTGGGCGTGGCTAGATGGAAAAGAAAACCAAAGCGCATTGGGGGAGACAGACTAACACAAAAGTCAGAGGTGGATGCGGCCGAAACCTCAGACAGGCCAGAAAGTAGGCCACGTGGGCATAAGGGAGCAAGCACCAGAATGATAAGAGGCTGTGGGTAGAGGTGTGGGACTCCACAGTCCAAGAGGTCAGATGGGGCTCGGACTCCTGCAGGTGGTCGGGGTTGTGGCCACTGGGGAAGGGTAGCTGAGCTGAAGCGAAAACGAAGATGGTTCCAGATCTTTGGATGGTTCCAAAGATGGTTAAAAGGTCAAGAAACTCCCCGAAGCTGGGGAAGAGGGGAAAGGGGAAAGGGGGGAGGGGTGCGGAGGGGACAGGAGGGGAGGATCTCCACATGGATCCTGATGTCACTTGCACGGACACCAGGACCTGGCGCAGAGAGAGAGACTTGGAGCTTGTTAAATCTTCAATAAACGCAGCCACGTCACTGTCAGTCAGAAGGTGACAGCAGCAAGAAGGGGGAAGGCAGGAATCTCAAAGGAAGAGGACGCTTTGTATGAAGGTGAAAGAAAAGACGTAGCAGGAGAAGCAGAAAAATCCCAATCAGCTTCCCACCCACACAGAGCAAGTAGTGCCAGAGAACCAGCAACCCCACCGCAGAACCCAGAATACCACACATCAGGCTCCCAGATGCCCGACAGACTCCCAGCCCTCCACTTCCAACCCTATTCTCCCCTCGTCCCTTCCCAGTGACACAGAAGGGCCCTGACCTGATCCAGGCAGGCCATGGTGACAAAGGGACAGGACTCTCAAGCTCCGGGTCGGATTCTGTCATTAACCAGCAGAGTGACCATGAGCGACTCAGCTTTGTGCACCTGAAGTTCATAATTCAGAAACCGGGGCTGATGATAGTCATTCTCTTCACCAGGGGTCGGCTATTTCCGAAAAATATAAAAGTCAAAAGAGAAAAATGTTTTAAATGTTTAAAATGTTTTATTGTTAAATGTTTTAAGTGTTTAAAATGTTTTATTCCTTAATCCAACTGGCGGAGCTTAAAGCCAAAGAGGTCGCCAAATCCTAAAATGAAGCTCCGATAGTGCTGGTTACTTCATTTGACCAAATGATTCTTCTTGGAGCCTCAATATCGTATCTGTACAATGAGGGAGACGGGTTAAATGATTGTCACCTGTCTACGCAGCATGTAGTTTGTTTGCTTCCGGGGGATTCTCCCTGTGCTCCGATGCCTGGGAGGGTCCTCCTACCCTAACATGTTCTAGCTGCTTATGACTCTGCCTTAACACCTGACAACCCCTCCAGAGAGCTGGCCTCCAGCAAATGTTTGGGAGACAGGTGAGCACCGCTGGGCACTCTGAGGTAGGTGGTTAGCGGCTTTGCTGAGAAATGGACTGGACAAGAGGAGAGTGCTCAGGGGAGCACAGCTGCGGGCCCAGGGAAGCACCCAGCCATTACTGTTGATTAGGTCAGTGATCTAAGAAACGTACTGGAAATTTTTTAACTGAGCATACAGATGCAGGACATTCTCAATACTCATCTCAGATCCAGTTCTCTGGTATAAATTTAGGTAAATTCCATAAAAGGTAACTGGAGACCAAAACCTGATTTTCAATGTTGCCGGCATGAGAAACGCGGTGGTCACCGAGGGCAGGGAAAATGACAAGTCCCCAGACAAAATCACAATTCACCGAGCTCAGAGGGCAGATTCAGAACCGTATCCCGCGGCATCTCAATTTTATTTAGATGCGGCCACAGTGTGACTCAGGCCTGTGCATTTTTTAAAGAGTGACACGGGACCAAAAGCACAAATGATTCAATCCGTACGTATGAGCTACATAAATTTCTATAAAATTCTTTCAGAATTCTGGCCGTTGTACTTGAATTTCAAGCCACTTGGAGGGGGCGGGGGGTTGCCAAAACCCAATCTAGTCAGTTCTCATTATCCCCAATAATAAGAGCTTGGAAATTAAAGTCATATAGTGTGTATCTGAAATCTGAAATTCGGAGACCCAAACGTGGATCTCCCTGTGGCCAGAGCCACACTCCCGCCCGCTTTGTGGCCAGGTCGTACTAGAGATGTGGCGAATGTAAAAGCTCTCTATCAAGCTTACAATATGTGTCTATCACAAAAAACTGCTTGATTTTTATTTTATTTGTATTTTATATAATCATGGGGAGTACTCAGCAGAGCAGTGGACAGAGCACAGTGGACAGAGACATTCTCATGTTCTGTGGTCCTGGCAGAAGTCACATCGCCCCTGTAAGCCTCGGTGTCCCCATGTGTAAAACAAGAATCATTACAGTCACATCCCATGAAACGGCCACGGAGGTAAGACACCAAAACATGCACATCAGGCCCTCAGCACAGAGGCAGGAACACAGCTGGCATTCCCATAATAAGTGGAAATTCTTATCGTCACTGGAAAGTACACGTCACAGAGTTGTATAGTAAAGATCTCCTACAGGTTCAGGTAATTCAAGTAAGAACAGCTCAAAGATAACTTTATTCCACAATTTCCATTGTGCCTTGTGGCAAGAACATATTTCAGGACCAAAATGCCAACTTCTCTTTTAAAGATTCTGTTGCTGTTGCCTGACACTCTCTGACGTGCTCTGGTAAAAATCAACAATTTGGAGGTCCCCGAAGGACCTCTAGTCTATCCCAGATTATGGGATCTCAGATCACAGACACTCAGAATCCTTGTCTTTCCAGACAGCTTCTCCGCATTAGGGACCCACTAGTCCATTCCTATTGGAACCCAAAGCAAGGTAGATACCAAACTTGATAGCCCAGTCCATGAGGAATAAAAAGAAGCTGAATTCTTACAACTTCCATTCTCTGTATCACTCACTTCGCATCTGGGTGCTTTACCTTCCATATTTAATGAACCATTTTCTGGCAACTGTGTATGTCCTTGTGTATATTTCTTAAAAGCACTATTGGTACCCCCTTTGGAAACCTCCCCTGGCACTGGCCTTCCTTAGCACATCATGCATGTTCTGTAAACATCTGACTGATTGATTTCTACACATCTACAAATATCATTGACTCGCAAATGTGTACTATACCTAAAAGGGCAGAAACCAACAAGACTGCCAAAATTATTGTCAAAATATACAACATTATGTCAAAATAACAAAAATTATTTTCCCACCAGTTAATACTAAATTCAGAACAGATTATTAAATGTCCTTCTTAAAGCTGGCTTGAGACAAGCAACTAACTGGAGAGGAATCAAAGGTCAGTTTCCTATCAGCACGAGCGGGGTTAGCTCTTTCAGCAAGGGCGGGCTTTATCACGCTGTGAGCCAAAAAGCTGAGCCCACAGGCAGACGACCCACGATGAAGAGGAGCTGGAGCACCACAGCCTATGACAAAACCTGGCCACACCCTCCTCCCTTCTTCATCTTTGTCACTCTGAATTCATAAAACTGAATGAGTACCATGTGGAACCATTTCCGAGGCGTAGGAAGAGATTTAAACATAAATAAATAAATAAATGAGACAAGGTGGGCACAGGTGACTCAAAAGAGATCGCATCCGTCAGCACGCAGAGCCAAAATAAGCCCTGGGGTGGGGGGAACAGATGGCCTGTGGGCAGTGGACGGAGCCAGGGGGATTCAGAACCATGGCCCTCTGGATGGCATTCCACCATGGGAGATGCCTATTTGTAGGAGGTGATGTCCACGCTCACCAGATGGCCAGCTCACCGCCTGGAGTCTCAGCCACCAGGTAAGCTTGGTGACTTGCAAGAATTTAACCTCCCCTGAACAGAGATAGCAAACAGAAGGCAGAAACTGCATCTCTGTCACCCTTTGGACTAATGAGAGCAGAATACAGCAAAGGTAAAGATGTCTGGATTATTTTCTAACCGTTCTTGTCTGCATGACAATAAACCAAAAACATTTAGCACAGAGAAGAAAAATATCTTCTTCCCCTCACCCTCGCAAAAATCTCAGAATGTTATAAACACTAACTAGAGCTGAAAAATCTTTTAAAAGGAGACAATTAGGATATTTAACTGATTACTAAATCATTAGACTATAGTATAGATGAATCACAAAAATTGCCCATAATGTCAACTAGGAACCTGCATCTAAAGATTCAGAAATCATGATGCGTTATGGTTACAATTATATATGTAAAAGGTGTTCGAAGCAAAAAGGATGAAAGGAAAGGCAGCAACCCTAAGAATGGTTGTGTTTGGGCCATTACTATTCCTCCCAGGCAAAGGGAGATTTACCCAGAAGGCCAGAAAGACCAGGGAACCTGCTGCAGTGAAAGGCTTTTGGGGTTAGAGCATCTGTATCTTCAGAATCTGCACTGAAGCCTTCATAGGCAGCATCTGCGATGTGAGGGAAGGCACCTCCACCAGGATTCTGCCATCTCTTTTTGCAACTGTCTGTTCCTATCCAGAATTTGACATTTGTGAGGGGCAGAAGACGCCAGTGAGCAGGTAAAGCGGAATGGGAACAGCGGACTGATATCGGAAGATAAACAAAAGGGGGAGGGAGCCACCAGAGGCGACCGGTGCAAAAGTAATACCCCAATACGAGCGAGAGTGCCCTGCGTCTGGGGACCAGCATTAACTCGGAGACTGGTTGAAAGCACTCCAAAAGAGCAAAGGATCGCGGGGGCAAACTGTGGGAATCGGGGCGGCTAGGGACAGGGGCTTGAGTCCCCGGTCCCAGACGGCCTCCCCGGCGCGGAGGCAGAGAGAGTGCGGCGGAGAAACCGGCTCCTGGTCCCTAAGCCGCCAGCGTGCCCCAGAGCGCGGGGTTCCGGCTCCTGTGAGGGGATGGGAGCCGGTCTGCAGAACGCGCGCTAGCCCTACCACAAAGCTTGAGATGCGCGTGCACGTCGCTCCAGCTCTCCTGGGTTTCTAAGGCCCTGGGGCGCTTCTTGACCCGGGCCATTGTTTCAAAGTCTAAGCCTCGCGCCCGCGAAACTCTTCCCCGGACAGAGGCGCGCAAAAGCCCAGCCTGCGGCTTACGGACCAGCGCCCCGTTCTCAGTGCCCCAGACGCGCGCCCGACCCACAGCCGCCTCTGAAAAGAGGTGCGCGCAAGCCGGGCACTCACAGCCCCGGCCGGCGGCAAAATCTCAGTGTGCGATCGCTGCTTGGAACCTCTCTGGCGGTCAGGAGCTCCCAGACAGCCGCCACTGCCTTGGCTTTGGGGACGAGCAAAAGATCCTGCGCCCCCAGGGTCTTTAACTTGGAACCTGCACTGCCAGCATCCAAGGGGGAATTTATTCAGCTTCTGCACCCAGACTGAGGCTTCTGAGACGGAGATCAGGAAGTGTTCCAGGGTGCACCTTGACTGCACCAGAGTTGATACATCCAGCTACATCTGTTCAGTCTTCTCCCACCAAAATGACTAGGAGGAGGAATGCCCAACAGAAGAAAAATACAGAGGATGGACCTTCCGCAACAGAGCTAACGGCTATCAACATAGACAATATGTCGGAAAGAGAATTCAGGCTAACAATTATCCAGGCAATAGCTAGGTTGGAGAAAGCCATGGATGACCAAACAGAATTGATTAGAGCCGAACTGAAAGCGACCAGACAGGATGTTCACAATGTTAGGGCGGAGCTTAAAGCTACCAGGGAGGAGGTCCACAATGCTCTCAATGAGTTCCAATCCAATCTAAACTCTCTCAAAGCTAGGGTAACTGAGACAGAAGATAGAATTAGTGATCTGGAAGACAAACAGATAGAGAGAAAGGATCAGGAGGAAGCCTGGAACAAACAGCTTAGATCCCACGAAAGCAGAATTAGGGAAATAAGTGATGCCATGAAGCGTTCCAACGTCAGAATTATTGGAATTCCTGAAGGGGAGGAGAAAGAAAGAAGTCTAGAAGATGTCGTGGAACAAGTCCTTCATGAAAACTTTCCGAATCTCGCGAATGAAACCAGCGTTCATGTACTAGAGGCTGAACGGTCTCCACCCAAGATTATACACTCCAAAAAAACATCACGACACCTGATAGTCAAATTGAGAAATTATAATTGTAGGTATAATCTCTTGAAAGCTGCCAGGGCAAAGAGGCTCCTTACTTACAGAGGGAAGCCCATCAGAATAACGTCAGACCTGTCCACAGAGACCTGGCAAGCCAGAAGAGGCTGGCAAGATATATTCAGGGCACTAAATGAGAAGAACATGCAGCCAAGAATACTTTATCCAGCAAGACTGACATTCAAAATGGATGGAGAGATAAAGAGTTTCCAAGACCGGCAAGACTTAAAAGACTATGCAACCACCAAGCCGATACTTCAGGAAATATTAAGGGGGGTTCTATAAAAGAGGAAAAATCCCAAGAATAGCATTGAACAGAAATATAGAGACAGTCTACAGAAAGAAAGACTTCAAAGGTAACTCGATGTCAATAAAAACGTATCTATCAATAATCACTCTCAATGTGAATGGCCTCAATGCACCCATAAAACGGCACAGGGTTGCAGATTGGATAAAACGACAGGACCCATCCATATGCTGTCTACAAGAGACCCATTTTGAACCTAAAGATACACGCAGACTGAAAGTGAAGGGGTGGAGAAGCATCTTTCATGCCAATGGGACTCAAAAGAAGGCTGGGGTAGCGATTCTCATATCAGATAAATTAGACTTCAAACTAAAGACTGTAGTCAGAGATACAGAAGGACACTACATAATCCTTAAAGGGACTATCCACCAAGATGATCTAACAATTGTAAATATCTATGCTCCCAATATGGGAGCAGCCAATTACTTAAGAAAACTGTTAATCAAGATAAAGAGTCATATTGATATGAATACACTAATCGTAGGTGATCTTAACACGCCTCTTTCAGAATTAGACAGATCATCGAAGCAGAAAATCAATAAAGAAACAAGAGCATTGAACGACACATTGGACCAGATGGACCTCATAGATATATACAGAACATTCCACCCTAAAACAGCAGAATACTCATTCTTCTCAAGTGCACACGGAACCTTCTCCAGAATAGACCACATACTGGGTCACAAATCAGGACTCAGCCGATACCAAAAGACTGAGATTATTCCCTGCATATTCTCAGATCACAATGCTTTGAAACTGGAGCTCAATCACAAGGAAAAGTTCCGAAGGAACTCAAACACCTGGAAGCTAAAGACCACCTTGCTTAAGAATGGTTGGATCAACCAGGAGATCAAAGAAGAACTGAAACAATTCATGGAAACCAATGAGAATGAAGACACTTCGGTCCAAAACCTATGGGATACAGCAAAGGCGGTCCTAAGGGGAAAATATATAGCCATCCAAGCCTTGCTCAAAAAAATTGAAAAATCCAGAACACACCAGCTGTCTCTACACCTTAAAGAACTGGAGGATCAACAACAAATCAAACCAACTCCACACATAAGAAGGGAAATCATCAAGATTAGAGCTGAGATCAATGAGGGAGAAACCAGAGATACAGTAGAACGTATCAATGAAACTAGAAGCTGGTTTTTTGAAAGAATCAATAAGATCGATAAGCCACTGGCTACACTAATCCAAAAGAAAAGAGAGAAATCCCAAATTCATAAAATTATGAATGAAAGGGGAGAGATCACAACTAACACCAAGGAAGTAGAAACAATCATCAGAAGTTACTACGAACAGTTATATGCCAATAAGCTTAGCAACCTTGATGAAATGGATGCATTCCTGGAAAAATATAAACTACCAAAATTGAACCAGGAAGAAATCGACAACCTGAATAGACCGATATCTAATAACGAGATTGAAGCAGTGATCAAAAATCTCCCAAAAAACAAGAGCCCAGGACCTGACGGATTCCCTGGGGAATTCTACCAAACCTTCCAAGAAGAAATAACACCTATTCTCCTGAAGCTGTTTCAAAAAATTGAAGCAGAAGGAAAACTTCCAGACTCTTTCTATGAAGCCAGCATTACCCTGATCCCCAAACCAGGCAAGGACCATACCAAAAAGGAGAATTTCAGACCAATATCACTGATGAATATGGATGCTAAGATTCTCAACAAGATCCTAGCCAACAGGATCCAACAACACATTAAAAAGATTATCCACCATGATCAGGTGGGATTCATCCCTGGGCTACAAGGATGGTTCAACATTCGTAAATCAATCAATGTGATACAACAAATTAATAGGAGAAGAGAGAAGAACCACATGGTCCTCTCAATTGATGCAGAAAAAGCATTTGACAAAATCCAACATCCGTTCCTGATTAAAACGCTTCAAAGTATAGGGATAGAGGGAACATTCCTGAACCTCATCAAATCTATCTATGAAAGACCCACAGCAAATATCATCCTCAATGGGAAAAAGCTTGCAGCCTTCCCGTTGAGATCAGGAACAAGACAAGGATGCCCACTTTCACCACTCTTGTTCAACATAGTATTAGAAGTCCTAGCAACAGCAATCAGACAACAGAGAGAAATAAAAGGTATCCAAATTGGTAATGAAGAAGTCAAACTCTCTCTCTTCGCAGATGACATGATTCTTTATATGGAAAACCCAAAAGACTCCACCCCCAAACTACTAGAACTCATACAGCAATTCAGCAGCGTGGCAGGATACAAAGTCAATGTGCAGAAATCAGTGGCTTTCTTATACACTAACAAGGAAAATACAGAAAGGGAAATTAGAGAATCGATTCCATTTACTATAGCACCAAGAACCATAAGATACCTGGGAATAAACCTAACTAAAGAGGTAAAGGATCTATACTTGAGGAACTATAGAACACTCATGAAAGAAATTGAAGAAGACACAAAAAGATGGAAGACCATTCCATGCTCTTGGATCGGAAGAATAAACATCGTTAAAATGTCTATACTTCCTAGAGCAATCTATACTTTTAATGCCATTCCGATCAAAATTCCACCGGCATTCTTCAAAGAGCTGGAGCAAATAATCCAAAAATTTGTATGGAATCAGAAGAGACCCCGAATCGCTAAGGAAACGTTGAAAAACAAAAATAAAGCTGGCGGCATCACCTTACCTGATTTCAAGCTTTATTACAAAGCTGTGATCACCAAGACAGCATGGTACTGGCATAAAAACAGACACATAGACCAGTGGAACAGAGTAGAGAGCCCTGATATGGACCCTCAACTCTATGGTCAATTAATCTTCGACAAAACAGGAAAAAATATACAGTGGAAAAAAGACAGTCTCTTCAATAAATGGTGCTGGGAAAACTGGACAGCTATATGTAGAAGAATGAAACTCGACCATTCTCTTACACCGTACACAAAGATCAACTCAAAATGGATAAAAGACCTCAACGTGAGACAGGAATCTATCAGAATCTTAGAGGAGAACATAGGCAGTAATCTCTTCGATATCAGCCACAGCAACTTCTTTCAAGATACGTCTCCAAAGGCAAAGGAAACAAAAGCGAAAATAGACTTCTGGGACTTCATCAAAATCAAAAGCTTCTGCACAGCAAAGGAAACAGTCAAAAAAACAAAGAGGCAACCCACGGAATGGGAGAAGATATTTGCAAATGACAGTACAGACAAAAGGTTGATATCCAGGATCTATAATGAACTCCTCAAACTCAACCCACACGAAACAGACAAACACATCAAAAAATGGGCAGAAGATATGAACAGACACTTCTCCAATCAAGAAATACAAATGGCTATCAGACACATGAAAAAATGCTCATCATCATTAGCCCTCAGGGAGATTCAAATTAAAACCACATTGAGATATCACCTTACACCAGTTAGAATGGCCAAAATTAACAAAACAGGAAATAACATGTGTTGGAGAGGATGTGGAGAAAGGGGAACCCTCTTCCACTGTTGGTGGGAATGCAAGTTGGTGCAGCCTCTTTGGAGAACAGTGTGGAGATTCCTCAAGAAATTAAAAATAGAGCTTCCCTACGACCCTGCAATTGCACTCCTGGGTATTTACCCCAAAGATACAGATGTCGTGAAAAGAAGGGCCATCTGTACCCCAATGTTTATAGCAGCAATGGCCACAGTCGCCAAACTATGGAAAGAACCAAGATGCCCTTCAACGGATGAATGGATAAGGAAGATGTGGTCCATATACACTATGGAGTATTATGCCTCCATCAGAAAGGACGAATATCCAACTTTTGTAGCAACATGGACGGGACTGGAAGAGATTATGCTGAGTGAAATCAGTCAAGCAGAGAGAGTCAATTATCATATGGTTTCACTCATTTGTGGAGCATAACCAATAGCATGGAGGACAAGGGGCGTTAGAGAGTAGTAGGGAATTTGGGTAAATTGGAAGGGGAGGTGAACCATGAGAGACTATGGACTCTGAAAAACAGTCTGAGGGGTTTGAAGTGGTGGGGGGGTGGGAGGTTGGGGTACCAGGTGGTGGGTATTATAGAGGGCACAGCTTGCATGGAGCACTGGGTGTGGTGAAAAAATAATGAATACTGTTTTTCTGAAAATAAATAAATTGGGAAGAAAAAAAAAAAAAAAAAAAAAAAGAATGGTTGTGTTTGATTGCTGGGATTAGTGGTGATTTTTCTTCTTCTAACCTGGTTATGAATAGTGCTAGCTTCGGCAGCACATATACTAACCTGGTTATGAATTAGAAGAGTAAGTCTTAACTTAATAGCAAGCAGTGTAGAACACTATCCATGGCAAAGGACTAGGGCTTTGTGTGTTGGTTTGTTGGCTGGTTGGCCAGTTAGTTGGTTGGTTGGTTGACTGATTGGTTGGTTGGTTGGTTGGTTTTCACTTTCTAGCCCATCATCTATAGCTCATTGCATCTGCAACTCATCATGTGGGTTCAAGCCCACGCAAACTAGTCTAGCCCAGTTTTCCTGAGTTTCCCACTGTGGCTGGAGATCACTCGGGTCATACTTCCCCCAAGACTGGTTCAAGGTCCTCCCTCAGATTAAGGCAACTTCTCAGACATTCTCCCAGCACCACCTCCTTAGTCTCCCTCCTCTCACAATACTTCTGTAAATAGCTGAACTGTCTACTTCTGTGAGGCCTTTATTTATGCATTTCTATTTTCATTACATTTTTCCGACTTCTTATGGACAGTTTTCCGAGAAAAGGGACTCAAGCAGAGTCTGGGAGACACAGGTGCTTGCAACCAGGCTGCTGCACCATCAGCAGCCCCTCAATAGATGGAAATGTAGATTTCCAATAGCCTGATAGCCATGTAATAGGATATATTTCAGACAAAGGTTATTATACTACCTGCTGCCCCAAACACTGTACCATCATCTTAAATTGCTCTAGCAATTTAATTCAGGCCATTATGGTCCCATCATAACTACCCATGCAATGCCATGGGTAACCAGATGTGGAGGATTTTACCTGTATTCCTATGGGGAAAGAAAAAAAATACAATCAATTCGTTCTAGTTAGACTCAGACCAACTCCCCAAAAAATCAGAAAAAGTACAGTAACAACAAAAAAATTACTTCAGATGTACCACAATCCAAAACTCAAACCATAGGGAAACCATCAGACCTCCTGCCCTCCATGCTGTGTACTGCTAAAACATACCTAGGCGACTCTGAAAAGTGACACTAAGTTTTTTGACAAACAAAAGGTAGCAGATCACGATCCGTTTAGGTATAATGAAGTACACTACAATTGGAATTTGTTACATACAGGAAGGAAAATCTTGAAGTAACAGTCCTCTATCAAAACTACAGAGGTTGAAAACAACTGAACTTTTATTCTAGCAGTCAGTCAATAAGAAAATAAACTAAATTTTCTCATCGATAAATAGCTAGAGGGAGCCCCAGAAAATATTGGAAGTGGGAGAGGAGAGAAAAAGAAATTCTCACGTTCACCCTTGTTTCTAATCCATGATCACCATTACTGTCCAAATCTTAGCACTTTATTCCTGAGACCAGCACCCAGCCTACCAAGAGAATTAAAGTATATAACAAGCACTAAGTAAATGGTAGCTATTATCATTGCTCGGGGCAGAAAACAGACTCATTCATATAATTAGCCAAGACCTGTTGAACACCTACTGTGTGTCAGGCACTGAGTGTACAGCAGTGACCAAAACAGAATAAGTCCCTGCTGGAGCCAACATTATAGTGACTTGACCCCAAGCTTCCTTATCCCTAGGGATTGCAAACTCTAATACCTAAAGGGGATAAGAAAGTAAAATAAATGAGTTGGATCAGACACTACCTGGCTGTTCACCAAACCTGTTTCCTCTTCCCTCCGGGCCCACTCTTGGGTTGCATTTTCTAGCCTCTTTCTGCAGGTAGGTGTGGCCAAGCGTTGGAGCCCTAATCCATGGAATGTGATCAAAATGATGCACAGCCTTTTGGGTCCCATTCCCTTTTTCCTCCCCCTTCCACCTGCTGGATGCAGAGAGCACAGTAGCCTTAGAAGCCACAGATTAAAGATGGCAAAATCACAAAGCATGGTTCCTGGGTCCCTGAATCATTGCTTGGTAGAGTGCTCCCCGCCAATCAGGTATACTCCTTTGGTCTTTATGTGTGTGAGTAATAAAATGTTATGGCTTTGAGCCATGATAGATTTGAGTATTGGGGTTGTTACGACAGTCAACCCATCTCAGCCACTAAGTGATAGAGGTGGGACAGGCAGGGGCATCTGTCACAGGCACCACTATTCAGGGAGAGCCCATTACTCAACTTTAGACAATTGTTGCCATGCAAGAATGTAATTTACTTCACCAGTGTGGTCAACCTTCTGATCATTTCAAGAGAACCTGGAAATCCTGATTTTCAGGAGAAAGCTCCTGATTTTTAAATGATTTTTCTTTTTGTTTGACAACTGTTTGATTTTTTAAAACACATCCGTAGACAGAAGTGAGTCCCCTGGGCTATGATCCCTGCTCTCCATTCCACCACAAGTACCATGCTTTCCATAGGTATTTTTGGCAGAAGAGTTAAGAAAGGTTTTAAGAGCAGAAATAAGAGAACAGGATTTTATAAGTATGGTGAGAATGTACTAGGAAATTCTCTTCCTTCCTTTATACATACCACGATTATCCCATCTCTATTATGTATGCGTAAGACACTGTGCTAAGACAAATAAGACATGATTCCAGTGTTGGAAACTTCAGGGGTTGGCTGCACACCTTCATCTGTAGAGCTGAAACTGACTCCATAGTTATACCACCTTTTAGCAGTTAAGTGGCATTGCTTCCTGCCCTGACAGCTCTGTCTACTGTCTCCTGTGCTCAGGAAACTGTACATCAGCTGTCCCTTATAATGGGCTTGACTTGGTAGTATATTCTTCTCTCTTGCTCTGAGCAAGTTGTCTTACTAGCCACTGAGCTCATTGTTTCTCCTAATGGACATAGGTTGTAACAGCAGCCTATGTGTCCTCAGTTTACATCAAATACAATGAAAATAGTTTTTGCACATGGATCATGGTTGTTGTGAGAGGGTTTCCAGGACCTCAGTGAACCCGGAACTACCTTTAGAAAATTGCTCTTAGGAGCTCAATCTGATGAAGGAGCCAGACCAGCAGACCATCTCAGATGGGACAGGGGCTGGGAGTGGGGAGGATGGCTTCTAACTCCTGTGGAGGGGGCTGGACTGCATGCCAGGAAAGGCTACTTGAAGGAGGTAGGACTTGGGCTGGGTTTTGAAGAAAGTGCAGCTGCTAATCAAGCAGACAGGACTGAGTAGTGCTTCCCAGGCACAGAGAATAAAGTGGAAGGGGGAGAAATGGGCTTTGGGGAACTACATGTCAGGCTATGGTGGCAGGTAGGAGTTGGAGGTGGCACGTTCATAAGTACCCTGATTGCTAAGCAATGGAGCTGACTGAGTTACGGGACCCCACTGGCTGAAGGATGAGATTGGTTAGCAGGAGCCAAGACTAGAACCAGGGTGGTCAGTTAGCAGGCATGGCTTTGACAAGATCACAGACCACAAAGAGGGAAGGTCTGAAAAAAAGGCAGCAGAAACAGAAAAGAGACAGAATTATAACAGTATCCAGTAACACAGTCAGGAAGATTTAGTGGCCAACTGAATAAAGAGAAGGAAGAAAAGAGAAGAATCTAGAATGATTCTCAGATTTCTGGTTGGTCAACCATTGAAATAGTAACTAGTGGTGAGAGCGAGACTCCAGAGAAGAGTTCACTTGAAGGGAGAAATGCTGAAGTGTCATAACCAGGGGTAGAGATATTCAGTAAATAGTTGCACCTGTGGGTCTCAGCCTCAGGACAGAACACAGTCTTGGTGCAGAACACATTATGGGTGCATAGGTGGTTGTTAAATCCATGAGATTGGAGGAGGCCACCATAGGAGGGGCTACAGAATGATGGAGCAAATAGGATTAGACGACTGCTCCAGGAGTTAAGTCATCAGACAGTCCCTCTGACTCTAGCCAGATCCAGTAGAGGGGAATTAGCTCAGGAGTTAAAGAACCAGTGAAATAGAGGCAGTGAGGATGGAAGGAACAGGCCAGCAAGAGCTGGAGGTACCAAGGATCTTTATTTCATAGGTATTACTGCCTGGGCAAGCAGATAGGGGAGGGAGAACATGATAAGGAACTCAAAGGTCCGTGTAGGATTCATAATGTGAAATAGGGTTCTCCTAAAACTTGGAAGCTTTGTGCCAATACTATTTAACTTTAGTCATGATTCCAGAGCATATAATCCTTGTCTTCTCTTCACTCAACTCAATGGACTGGTTAATTGAATGTCAAGGTCACGCAATGGCTTCCCATCCCTCCTAATTTAAAAGCTAGAGTCTAAGGCCGGTCTCCTGTGTGATGTGGCCCCTGCCACCTGTCCTACCTAGTCCAGCACTCACTATCCTCTTAATTCCTGCTCCCCCCAACCACACCCTCCTTCTCTCTGATTCTGGAATAAACCACACTTCTTCCCATCACAGAAGACAGTACCTACATTACCCTTTGCTCTAAAGCTCTGCCTGGTTATCTCCTACTCACTCTTCAGATGTTGGCTCGAGTTTCACTTGAGGAAAGCCTTCCCTGACCATCCTCCTCCTTACTCACCCAACCTCCCCAACACCTGAGGCTTCCCCTTCACAACACTCACCTCCTTTGGTGATTGTATACTTTTCCTATGAGGAGCTGACTAATGTTCATCTCTTCCCTATAAGCCAATGTCTGCTTCCTCCCCCACTATATTCCTCCCCAATATATTCCTCCCTCCCTGACACCCAGCACAGTGCCTGCCACATACCAGTTGCTCAATAAATACTGAGCTGAATTAATACATGTAAGGAAAAGTCCATTTAGAAACAATAGGCATCATTATTTAAGACTGTCTGGTATTAAAGTTAAAACATGGTGAAAAAAATCACACCATGATGCATGGGGAGAGGGTGAGTAGAGATGGGGAAGGAGGAGGATGTCTACAGAAGAGCAAGAGGGAACTTATTTCCTGGGGTGACGGTCATGTCTGAAATCCTAACAATGGGTGGCTCAGTGGGTTAAAGCCTCTGCCTTTGGCTCAGATCATGGTCCCAGGGTCCTGGGATTGAGCTTTGCATAGGGTTCTCTGCTCAGCAGGGAGCCTGCTTACTCCTCTCTCTCTCTCTCTCTCTCTCTCTGCCTGCCTCTCTGCCTACTTGTGATCTCTGCCAAATAAATAAAATCTTTAAAAAAAAAGAAAAAAGAATTTGGGTTACACAGGTGCATGTATTTGTCAACACAGGAATATACACTTAGAATTTCCATATTTCTCTGTACATAAAAGTTACCAAAAAATCTAAAAATAAACAAATATTGACGTCTAATCAATGGCATGCATGCTGAAGTGTTTCGGGATGACATGTGCTGATGTCTGCAACTTGTTTTGAAATATGTATATATAAAATAAGAGGAATTAATGGATGGATAGAGATACAGACAAGATGCATGATAAAACAAATATAGCAAAATGTTAGCTGTGTCATCCAGGTGGTGGGTAATGGCTGTTCATTGTACAGTACTTTCAATGCTTCTGTATGCTTGAAGATTTAATAAGATGCGGAGTGGGGTGGGGAGCCTGCAGAGTATAGCTGAAAATATATTCATGTGGTAGTCAGATGTGGTTTCAAATCCCATCTTCACCACTTACAAGCAATGTGCCCTTTGGCAAGGCAGTTTCTTAAATGTTCTCTCAATCTTCACTTCCTCCAAGGAAAACGGGCAAGAATTACCTCACAGTGTCATCATGGGGGTGAAAGATGGAACTCCTGATCTGGTGACCACCATGATAGCAGCTGTTTCACAAATGCTAGTCCTCCTAGCCAGAAGTCAACATAGTCACAAACTAGGACAAATCTCCAGTGAAACATAAAAGAAGAATCTTGTCAAATTTTTCTCTCGCACAGCCCCTGGGAAATTAAAAGAATAAATTAACTGTTCTATTTTTATAGGTAAAGACACTGACCTTCCATCAGTGGGACGCTTGGAACTCCATGTCTGAAGGAGATCTATGCTGTCAACACCTCCTCATTCCATCTCCCAGTGGTGAACCCCACCCTTCATCACAGCTGGCCAGAATTAGTGACATCGTCACATCAGGCAGAAAGATGGGGAACTGGCGGCTGAACTGTAAGTAGCGTACACAAGCCAGGACTCCCAGCCACCTCCCAGATGTGGAAGGGAGAAGAGCCAATGAGATGAGCCTTAAGATCTGTGAAAGCATCTGACAGTCCTCAGGGGTGGTAGTCACAAGGCTGTCCTGGCTTTTAGCATAATTACATGAACTGGGAGAGGGCCTTATGACCATATATAAAAGCCTCCCATCAAGAATAATAGTGTTGATTCAGCGGGAGGATGTGTCATAGAAGACCACAAGGTCTTCACCTCTCTAGATCTGTAAGGTAGAAGAAAGGAATCCACGGAGGATGACCCCAAGTGAGAAGGAACTGCTGACCTCGGGAAGTGAGGACAACAACAAAACCAACGCACCTCCAAGAAAAGGAGGCCTGACATCTTAAAATCAGTGAAAGGGTTCATTCTATGTCACAAGTGAGACATTCCAGGCGGAGGAAATGGTAATTTTTTAGAAAGCATCTCTGTGTGCCCACTCGATAGCACGCTGAAGGCTGTTATCATTCCAGCTATTTCAGGCTGCGCATGCGCCGTCTAACTTCCACCCTCTCTTCCTTGAAATAGCATTTCCTTTCGCATACCTCGAAACCCACCGAGTTAGCCTATTAAGCCTAGACTTTAAGCTTCTTGGAGACATCCTGCATGTACTGGGTGCCCTGCCTGTGTGGGGCTTGGAGCCTACAGATGGATAGGATGGCGTCGGCACTGAGCCAACTGTGCGCATCTCCTCCCGGCTCCACCGTCACATCGGTAGTCGGAAGTCAGCCATGGTGGGAGTATTTATACCATGGAAATCGGCCAACACTCTAAACCAGGTCACTTATCCTCGATGTTTTTCGTAGAGCCAGCTCCAGCACATGAACTTGGTTTTCACTGCTATGGGAGAGACAGATTTGGGGAAGCCCGCCCTAGCCACACCACTTTATTTGAAACTGATCTCTACCACAGGCCATGGATGAAGGAGGGGTCAACCCAGGAAGCTATGTTTGTACCACCTGCCCCTTCTCTCCTGGCTTGCTGATCAGACAAGGGGAACGTTCCTCACTCCCTTTGTTAGATAGGTGATGGCAGCCTGAGTTTCCCTCGTGGGAAATAGGGAAATGGGATAGAGACCGGACAGTGGGCTCTGAAACTGAGAAGTCTTGCCAGTTCTAGCGGCAGTGAGTACCACAGCTAGCAAAAGCAGGCTCAAGGTTTAGTTACAGGGGGATTGAGTTGCTGTGGGTCGGCAGAGAAAGCCGGTCTGCAGGAAGAGGCAGAAGGACAGACCCAGCTTGGGGGAAAAGAAAGAGGGTCTCTGAGACACAAGGCCAGTAACCTCAGTCTCTTACTGTGGAGAAAGGCAGCATCGTGAAGCAGAGCAGGGGCTGTGGAATCAAACTGCCTGGGGTTCAAGTCCCACCTCTGACACTTACCCACGTGATACTGGATGAATAACTATACAAGTTACCCTGTGCCTCAGTTTCCTCATCTGCAACATGGAGATCATAACAGAACCCACTTCACAGGGTTGTTGTGAAAAATCAAATGGGCTGACACAAATGGTAAATGCTGCAAAATATTAGCTAGTATTTCTATCAGTTAATTATACAGTCCACACGGCCCGGTTCTATTTTGTTCCTATTCTGAATATGTCAGATGAGATTCCCCTGTGGCCAAAGGCTCCAGACTTGAGCTAGTTTTAGTTAAGTAGCTAGGGAATCAGAGGGTAGTGTAAGCGTACAATCAGAGAATAACACAGAATTCCTGAATCACAGAATGATGTAAAAATCCCTGGACCACTGTGTGACCTTTAGCAAATCACGTCCTTCACCCTCTCAAGAGTGATATGAGATTCAAACAAGAGAGTGAGGATGTCAACAAGTATGAGAGGGGACACCAAACTCTGGAGACTCTTATCCCCAAAAGGAAAGGTAAATATATCACATTAGCCATAGGAGGGGGGAAACACTTGTTTAAAATGTTGTTTTTCTTGTTGGACCAGAGGCAGGAAAGTATTGTCCATCCCCCTGCAGGGAAGGCTTTGTTTCTGTAGGATGCACTGGGTTGCAGTGTGTGTTCATCTCCAGTACTGAGTAACAGAATAACAGGAACCTGCCTGAGACAGCTCTATGGCCCTGATTTTTTTAATACACTTCCATCTGATTTAATTAGATTCAAAATAACGCTCGTAATCCAGATCCTCTTATTCTTTTCAAAACAAAGACTCATTATTTGATAATGAAGTCCGTAGGTTGAGAGATATTTTTGCTCAGCATTTTTAGACAAGGACTTAGAAAGCGGCACCATTAATTTCAACACATTTTCTTCGCAGACTTCACATTTTTCTCCAGCCCTCCTTGGTTTGCTGTTGACATTTGGTAAATACGGAGACAAGTGACAGAGGAACGGCATTCATTATGAGAAACCGAGGTGGGGGGGAGGTCGGGGGGTCCCTGTTTCCCTGAGGGACTTCACTCCGAATTTCACGTCACAGGAGCAAAGTTAGACATATTCTAGACCTTCCTATTTACTGGTACCGCATAAATAACAAAGCCATGTTGTGTTTCTGACGTCAGGAGATTTTATTTCAAGCTAAGAATAGATTTAACATATATAAATCAAAATCAAAATCAAATTCCCCTCTCGTGGTTAGGATGCATTAGGGGAAGATTCTCCTGAGGGGACAGATGGCAGGTGCAGCAATGTCCTTGGGCTAAATACTTGGGGCAGCTTCTTGGCCTTATTTACATCTGTGTTAGCTGGTTTACACACAGTGTTTATCCCTGTTCTGTTTGGTGTTTAAGAGGGTTTATTATATTTCCTTAGCATCTGTGGAAGTTGGTTCCAAGGAAGAGGGTCAAGGAGCAGAGAAAATAGGAGAAATGGTCTAAGGAGAGGGTTTAACTCTATAGGTCTGAATCCAGTCTGTGGTTTTAAAACAGTTTTCTTTTCTAGTAAAGGCTTTTCTGTTTTTCAGGGAGAAGTTCAAATTCTCTTGTGACAAAATTTACTTAACATGGGAAAAGGATCATGATATAGTATCAAGTGATAAATATTCTGAATATCACACCCTTTTAAAAATTCAATGTTTTTAAAATTTCAATGTTTTTAAATTATTTATTTGTTTATTTGAGAGAGAGAGATAGCACATCAGTGGAGGGAGGCACAGAGGGAGAGGGAGAAGCAGACTCCCTGCTGTGCAGGGAGCCATACATAGGCTCTTGATCCCAGGACCCTGGGATCATGACTCCAGCTGAAGGCAGACACTAACCTACTGAGCCATCCAGGTGCCCCCACCCTTAATCTCTTTAAAAAATTAAAGGGGGGCACCTGGGTGGCTCAGTGGGTTAAAGCCTCTGCCTTTGGCTTGGGTCATGATCCCAGAGTCCTGGGATGGAGCCCCGCATCAGGCTCTCTGCTCAGCGAGGAGCCTGCTTCCTCCTCTCTCTCTCTGCCTGCCTCTCCTGTGATCTCTGTCAAATAAATAAATAAAATCTTTAAAAAATATTAAACGAGGATATGTATATGGATACAGATATTTGTATGGGTAACTCATATTTGCCTCACAGTACAAGTCTAGGAAATAGCGACGGGACCAACCAGACCTTTTGCATTTCACTGCATACACCTGTATACTGTTTGAATTTAATAAAGTTATAACTTTTACAATTCTTAAAAGCCGACGAAGATTAAAGATAAGCCAATATTTATCCGGGCTTCAAGTTGGAACCATGAGAGAACATGTGAAAACTCTTTCCTTTTGTGATGAGAGTCCTTGACTGGGCTTGCCACCAAGGTAGGAAGACCTAAGAAATACAAATGGTCTAACCCATGGAAACATTTTCTCAGGGCTCATAAACACACAGCGCAGGGAATGGGGGAAGAAGGAGGAGCCTTAGGCTCTTATTTACTGATAAGAAAACTAAAGCCCTGAAAAGTGAGGTGACTTGATAAATAGGCAACAGCCAGCTAGGGGTGACCTGTCTCCTGAGTACATCCAACAAACTTTCCCCTCACCCATGTCATTTGCCCTAGACCATAAACCAAACCAATATCTTCGTGTCTAGGAAGTGTCTACTGTTAGCCCCAAGAATGAGGAAATGTACTAGAGGTATCTGATACTTTTTAATTTACTAAGGAAACCCTTAAGAAATCTTCAATCTCATCTATAAAACCATAGGCCTTAGGAGAGAGATAATACCAATTCTCTCCAAATACATCCATAAAACATAAAAAAGAATGCTTTCCAACCACCTTAGAGATCAGCATTATCCTTATTCCAAAACCAGACAAAACATACCAGAAAAACAAAGCTACACACCAATCAATATCTTTCATCAACATAAGACTTTATAAATTTCCAACAAAAAGATTAGAAAATCAGGCCCAGCCAGAACACACATCATGACTAAGCTGGAGTTTGTCCCAGGAATTCAAGGTTGGTCCAACATTCTAAAATCAACCAATGCCTGTTGATAGACTAAAAAAGAAAAACTTTGTGGTGATTTCAACAGATAAAGAGAAAGCATTTGACAAAATTCACTACCTATTTATGATGGGTATAGAAGAGAACTTCCTAAACCTGATAAAGCACCTCTACAAAATGAAGCAAAACAAAACAAAACAAAACTACAACCAACATCATACTTAATAGTGAAAGACCAAATGAGATCTAGGCAAGGATGCCCATTCTCCCCATTCCTACTCAACAATGTACTTGAAAAGCTGTAACCACTGCAATAAGGCAAGAAAAAGAAATAAAAGGCATGAAGATCTGAAATAAAGAAAAATCCCAAAGATTCTACAGAAAGCTGCTAGAACTAATGTGGGTTTGGAAGGGTCACATGAGACAAGGTTAATCTCTTAAAAATCACATATCTATATATTAACGAAGAATTTTTAAAGTACTGCTTACCAAAGCATTGTAAAACATGAAATACACATGAACAAAATTTGTATGATGAAAACTATAAAACACTGACAAGAGAAAAGGAAGACTACCGAAATAAATGGAAAGAAACATGTTCATGGATCAAAAATCTCAATATTGTCAAGATATCAATCTTCTCCCATGAAATCCCAGTAGAAATTCCAGCAAGTCTTTTTTATACAGATTGATAAAAAGATATTAAGATCTCTATGGAAAAACACAAGACTGAGAAAATCCAAAAAGATTTTGAAAAAGAAGAAAAAAATTAGAGGATTCACACTATCTGATTTCAAGACTTACTATGGAGCTCAGTCAATGGCCCCCAGGAGCCATTTAGCACTGTCTGAAGACATTAATTGGTTGTCACAACTGGGGAAGGAGGGAGCTACTGGCATCTACTGGACAGAAGCCAGAAATGGCACTAAACACCCTATAAGTCACAAGACAGTCCCCCACAACAAAGAATTATCTAGCCCAAAACATCAGCAATGCTGCGATTAAGGAAACCTGAGCTAGAGAAATCAAGACAGTGTTTAACTGACACAAGGAAAGAAGTATACATTAATAGAACTAGAGACTCCAGAAATAAACCCCCACATATAAAGTACCAACATAATTCAGCAGAACAAATATAATCTCTTTAATAAATGGCGCTGGAGCAATTACACACCTATGTGCAAAAGACATTAATCTCGGCTCTTTCCCTGCATCCAATACAAAAATTAGCATGAAATGGACCATAGATCTAAAGGTAAAAATAAGACTATAAAACTTCTAGAAGAAATCATAGCTGTTTGTGACCTTGAATTAGGCAAGTATCCTTATCCTTGGATATAAAATCCTACACATCTTTTTTTTTTTTTAATGTGGAATGAAGCCTCTTTAATTTTAATTTAATTTCAGTGTAGTTGATATACAATGTCGTATTGGTTTCAGGGGTACTACAGCAATGCAAGAATTCCATGTATTACTCAGTGTTTGTCAGGGTAAGTGTGCTCTTCATCCCTTTCACCTATTTCACCCCAAAACCATAAACCTTAAATTTAAATGTGGATAAACTGAAGTTAATCAAAATCTAAAACTTCTATTCTTTAGAAAATACTGTTAATGAAACAAAAAGAAAGGCCACAGGCTGGGAGAAAATATTTGCAAAGAGCTTATCTGATAAACAACTTGCATCTAAAATACATCAAGAAAGCTCAAAACTCGGTAATAATAAAACAATCAAATTTTTTAAATGGGCTTAACAGACACTTCAAAAGAGACAGATGGCACGTAAGAAAATGAATGCAGCAATAGCATCATTGGTTACTAGAAAAATGCAAACTAACAGTACAATAAGATACCACTAAAAACTACTGGAAGAGCCAGAATTTAAATTTAAAAAGAGGGACGCCTGGGTGGCTCAGTTGGTTGGACGACTGCCTTCGGCTCAGGGCGTGATCCTGGAGTCCCGGGATCGAGTCCCGCATCAGGCTCCCAGCTCCATGGGGAGTCTGCTTTGCTCTCTGACCTTCTCCTTGCTCGTGCTCTCTCTCACTGTCTCTCTCTCTCTCAAATAAATAAATAAAATCTTTAAAAAAAAAAAATTTAAAAAGAAAGTTGACAAAACTAAGTGCAAATGAGGATACAGAGAAGCAACCAGAACACTCACACATTGCTTCTGGGAATACAAAACTGTACAGCTACTTTGGAAAAGAATTTGATAGTTTCTTTTACTTTTTTTTTTCTTTAAGTGGGGGAAGGAAAGGGAGAGAATATTAAACAGGCTCCATGCTCACCCCAGAGCCCCATGCAGGGCTTGATCTCACAACCCTGAGATCATGACCTGAGCCACTATCAAGGGTCGGATGCCTAACAGACTGAGCCACACAGGCGCCCCAAGAATCTGGCAGTTTCTTATAAGATTAAACACATACCTAATGAAAGATCCAGAAATCTCACTCCTAGGTATTTACCCAAAAGATGAAAGCTGCCCACACAAAAACTTTTATGCTAAAAATTGGAAACAACCCAAATGTCTATCAGCTGGTGAATGGATAAGCAAACTGGGGTGCATTCCAATAAAAAAAAGTACAGAAATAGAGATATATAAATGCAATAACATATAGGATTGTCAAGAGCATTACATTAAATCAAAGAAGCCAGACATGAAAATGTTACAAACCGTACGATTCCAATTCTAGAAGCCTCAGCTAAAGGCAAAATTATAGGGACAGAGAATAGATGAGAGCTTGTCAGGGACTGGAGGTGTAGCGGGGAGAAGACTGACTACAAAGGAACAGGAGGAAATTTTTGGAGGTGACAGAAATGTTCTATATCTGAATTGTGGTTGTGGATCCATGATTATATACTTCTGTCAAAACTAATCATGCAGTAAACCTAAGAAGGGTGAATTTTACTGTATGTAAATTATACCTTCATAAACTTGACTTTTAAAAAGGGAAAAAAAAGTGGTGGCTCATGGGCGTGTTTTCTTTGTACAGCATGACATTTCAAAAATCTGAATTGGTTGGTGACATGTGAAAACAAGATTTTAAATAAAGACCCAGCTTTTCTTGAGAAGGCAGAACTTTGGCACCCTGGGCCTCTGCCTCCCAGGCTGTAGCTGAACAGGAACTGCATCTTTGCACAAAGCAGATACACACCCTATGTCTTGCCACGTCCCCCAACCTGAACCAACTCACAAAGTATTTTATCGACCTGCCATTCCACCCACTGAGTAAGGGCTGCTTATCCTCGGCGGTAGACTATTCAAGGCCAAGAGCCAGGCCTAGCTGGGTCCACACTATACTTCCAGTACCTGGTGAAGAGGTTGGCCTCGCCTATGCCAGGTGGTTGATAAACATTATCAAATCAATGCGACTCACTTGCCACCTTCCCAGCAGCTACAATAACTGATACTCACAATACCTAGACTGCCAACTGCTCCTTTGGACCTGAAGTCCCCAAAGAGAGTCATTATCCAAGGCAGCCATCTAGTGACCTAGAATAATGTGTCCCTCTGTGTGTTTAGAAATCCCCTGTAATATGTTGTCAAGCAACGAAAATGTTTTAGGATCATTCCAACTATTCATTTTTGTCTAGAGAAGAGTAGAGTTGTTGTTTGTTTAAAGAAAGAAAGAAAGAAAGACCACAACACAGGCTTGAAGAGTAATGAAAATGAAAAAGGAAGTGTGCACATCTTGAATATTCTTGGATCATATTCTAGTAATTTAAGACTTTAGATAAGTAGGCTTCTGAGAGATTCTCCAGTTGTCATCAGAAGGCAGTATCTCCATGTTTTCACAGTGATGTTCAGTTTTAGGGGAGGGTGTGGGTCAGGGAGGGGGTTTCCGACTTCTGTTTGATGTCAGTATTAAAAGTAGAGTATTACTATTCACCAAATCTTCTTTACATGTGTGTGAGATGGGGAAAGAAATAGAGGCAAGGTTGAGGACATCTTGTGAATATCTTTGAAGTTCTGATAATTAATACTGAGAGTGAAAAAGCTCAAATACATTTTATTGGACTGTCTGTGTCTGGGGGGGAAATCACCAAATCAAACACTCTTGCTGTACATCTTTAATGTTAAAAAATGAGAAAGGGCAAGCATAATGCAATTATAACCCATTTTAAATCTCTCTTGATCCACATCCCCTCTTATTCTACTTTCCTTGACAGAAAAGCCTTTAAAAGAGTTATCTTTTTTTTTTTTCACTATCTCTGATTTCTCTTCTTCCTTTCTCTCTTAAACCCACTGCAGTAAGACTTCCATCCCCTCTACTCTCAGGACACCAAACACGTTCACATCTCCAAACCCAAAGTCCACTGCTAGACTTCTCCGGTCTCTTTTGCTGGTCCCTTTTTCCCCTGAACCCTTAAATGCTGCAGTATCCCAGGACTTAGATCACCCCTCTTTTCCATACTTACTCTCTAGGTTTCTCGTCCAATCCCATGCTGATCGCTTCCAAACTTATAGCTCTGGACCCAATATCTGCCTGGAATTCTAGACTACTATAGTCAACTGGCTACTGGACATCTCAACTTAGACGTTTAATATAAACCTTTTAAGCTTCACAAACCCCAAACCAACTCATTTCCTTCCCACAATCCTGAGCCTCTTGTAATCTCCTGCCTCTCAATTTATGGCAACTTCATCTTCCCAGTTGCTTGAGCCAAAAACTTTGGCATCCAATTGGTTCCTCTCTTTTTCTCCCACACCACATCTAGTTTATTAGAAAACTGTATTAGCTCTATCTTCAAAAGATGTCCAAAATTTCACCACTTCTCACCACTCTACGTCATTCTACCTGGTCTCCTTGCTTCTACCCTTGACCTTACAGTCTTTTCTCCCCACAGTAACGAGATTCTTTTAAAACTGAAGTCAGAGCATGTCACCTTTTCCTTGTTCTCATTCAAAATAAAATACCAAGTTCTCACCATGCCAAAATGTCCTACACAACCTGGCCTCAGCCAGCTCTTCAATGTCATGGCTTAACTCTTGTCCCTTTGTTCACTCAGTTCCACATAGGCACCCACATAAGGATGCTGGTCCTCAGTCATCCCAAACACAATCTCATCTCAAGGCCTTTGCACTTGCTTTCCCCCCTGCCTGGAATATCTTCCTCCCCTTTTAGGTAGCTACTCAAATGTCATCTGATCACGGAGGTCTTCCCTCCCCCCGCTCTATCAATAAGCGCATGCATGAGGGCGCACCCAGACACACCAGCATCAGCCTCTTGCTATCCCCTTACGATGATTTACTTGTCTTACCACCATCCAGCCTATAGTCATTTGCTTATTGCCACTTGCTACTTAAAGTGGGGGAGGGGAGTCAATGAAACTCCGGTGCTTGCAAGAAACACAGAACATCAGGCCTTATCCCAGACCTGCAAAATCAGAACCTGCATGCTAAGGGGATCTTCAAGGAATTCACATGCACAGTCAAGTTTAGAAAGCAGTAGGCTAGTTCCATGAAAATGAGAGTTTCTTTTCGTTCATTGTGGTGACCTCAGAAAGCTGAGACACTCGAGATCCACTGAATGAAGGAATGTACAAGTGAACTATTGCACCAGTTTCAAATGGAACTCCAAGCTGACGATGCGGTACAGGGTTAGAGAGAGGTACGAGATACATCCTAGGCCAAAATTAACTCCCTATATATTGTGCTAAATTAGAGATGTCCCAGGAACAGCAAACCCTTCTTCCAAAATGCAAAATACATGCCCTGACTAAAGCAGCCATTCACAACTTACTGTGGATTACTTGAATGAGATAATTATTCCAACAAGCACAGAATCAGCCACACTGAGGGAACAGGAGTCTAAGAAGGCTGAAAGTTTAATAAGTGCCTACACGGCACTGGGCATCCTAATAGGCAAGAGGGAGATTTCAGGGAACTTACAAGTAGGTGGGGGAAGCAGAGGACCTTTCAGAGAAGGGCAAAGAGGGTGCCGAGCCCTATGAGGAGGGCTTGGGAAAGCCCCAGGGCATGGAGAAAGTCTGGAATATTCCTCACTGTGGGCAAGTTATGCTCTGGCCATAGAGTCCTTTAGTATTTCCTGGCCTGAAATGTCATCATCAATCCTGCCAGCACCTACTTATGCTTTAAGGGGACACCGCTCCTCCAGAATTAACTGTTCCTTCATTTTATTAGCTCTGATCACATAGTATCCGAATTCAAGGGTGCACATCACTCCCTTCACAAGGGGCTTCTACTCACTGCCTTCTCCTTATTCCCTGCTGCAGCCCCAGCCCCTGCCTGGCACCTGGACACAGTAAGGTTCAGTCCATTTCTGCCCTTTATAAGAACAGCTAGCATTTCCGACGCATTTGCTATGTATGCCAAGCCCCGTCTGAGACACTTCAGGTCTATCAACTCATTCGATCCTCATGACCACCCAGTGAGATTAGAGCTATGACCCCATTTTACAGATCAGAGAACTGAGGCCCAGGGAGGCAAGGTCACAGAAAGGAATGAGCACTGTACCTGCGCCAGCACACGGTAAAGACGGACTGACATGAACTGCATGGAGGATCAGTAGTTAAGGAGGCTGGAAGTCATTTTGGTTCCTGAGCACCCTTCCTGGAGCCCATAAGGGCAGAAGAGGCTAAAGGCGGTCGGAGGAGCTCGCTGCTCTAAAGAGACTCCTTTCCCAGTCCAGTCTCCCATCTCCAAAACAGAAGTTACTGCCTTGGAGCAAGAGCCCCGTGGAGACGGAGATTAGGAGAGGAGGTCCGAGGGAGGACACTGAACACCTTCCCTTTATAGGACAAAGAGGAGCGAGCACAAATTCCCCAGGAACGTCAAAGCAAATGCATTGGGTGGGATGGTCGGAGGAAGGCTGGAGGACATTGTAAGGACTCTGGAACACACGGGTTCTCAACAACGGCTACAGATTTTCTTCAAACAAACTTCCAACAAACTATTTCCCCCCATTTCTCAACCCAAGTAAATGTTTGCCTTAGCCTTGCTTAGAAAACAAGGCACAGCAAAGACATGAGTGCAGCAAATTAGCACTTTTAGTAGGATTTCAGTATCCTAGGTCTGGCTTCTCATGCAAATCAGCATCAGACACATCTATTTAGCAGCAAGGAATAGCACCGAACGGCAGCTACCCCTCCGAAAAGTCCAAAACCAGGTTGTCGGAAGTTAAAGTTTCCAGGAAGGTGTCATCCAGGCTCCTGCTTCCCTCCAGACACTGGTTCTCTACACCAATCCCTTGGGATACCTTGCACTGGTCCCAGGACTCACCCACCCCTGCCACGACTGACTCTGCCTCGATTGGAAATCAGAGAACACATGAGAGCAGGTAGGAGGCAGGATAGGGAACCCAGGGTTTAAACCATGAAACTGAATCAGCAGCCAACTCAGAAGAAATCGTGGAGCCCAGCGGTACACTCTGGATCCACAGGTGGGCTAGACCCCAGGAAACTGGTCATCAAGGGTGACAGCAGAAAGGGCACCCCCAAAAAGCACAGAAGAAGCAACAAGTCACTCCAATGAGAGGGGAAGTTCTTGGGGAACAATATCAATTTTAATGATTTTTACCATCCTTTTAAGCAAAGCACCTTTCTTAATTATCCCCCTGATCACCACAGTAAGAGGAAAAAGAAAAAGGACATCAGGACTAAAACTAAAAGATAGAGACCAACAGTCCCAGAAGTCAGGCTCTAGCAACCTGAGGGAAGAGCCAAGTCAAATCAGGTTCAGAAGGGTCAGTGGTCCGAAGGAAGAACAGAAATTCCAGACTGATCGGGGGAAATCATGCGACATCAGGCTGAACAAGAACAATACGTAAACTCCAAATTTCACATATTACAGATGGCTGAACAGTTTTTGGTATATTCAAATGAACAGCCTCCAAAAATTAACATCTCATAAACAGTTTACAAAACTACCAGAGATCTGATTTATTTCAAATAAAAACTCAAGGTGTATTTCTGATCCACACAATACAAAGGCATTTACATATGTCTGACTCTGGACTTGTTTAGGCATTATGCCAAATACACATCACTGAAAACTGCTAGAGGCATAAAAACTGAGGGTTAAATTCTTCAAAGGTTTTTCTCAGGTCTCAGGCACCCATCCAAAGATTACCAAACTTTGTCACCACTATAATCACAACAGAAAATTTCTGGACAGTAACTTGTACACACAGACACCTCATGTCAGAGACTCTTTAAATGAATCAAAAAGGGGGGGCTTTGAATTAAGCTGTTGAAGACAAGCAATAATTTTAACCTGAAACCCTCTTACTTATATCCCTCATAATTAGAAATTTAACCTAATTGGGGGAAGGAGTAGGCTGGGGGAAAAGCAGTCTTCATTAGCACTTGCTAGAAATCCCATAACTACAGGATCCCATTTGCTAAAGTGAGAGCTATATTCCTTGATAAATGAAACCTGGAATTTCATCACAAACAAAAGCCTGACCTTTACAAGTGTCCTAGTAATCATTCTTATTTCAAAGACGATTCCTGACTGCAAAATACGTCTGAAGCACATTAGCAGAATAACACCCCCCACCCCCCGCAAATAGTTACAAGAGATTTCCCAAAATCGCCTGAGGAATTACAGAAATCTATTTCCTGGGGTTCTTGGGCGTTTAAGAGACAAGAGTGATTATTTTTAACTATCCTCCAGTAAACAGTGGGTCATATACTTGATCGGTGCCTAGATCCCTTTGCAAGATGCAAGCAATTATTTTAGGTACCTCTATCCCAAAAGGAAACGGATCTTTTGTCAATATATGCAGGGGAAAACGCTATTTGGGAAGCCGGCCCTGGAACTGCCTAAAACTCTGGCCATTTCATGCAGCTGTAACAAAGTGGACACCCAAGAGGGAGCCCAAAATACAGTGGACGTCCCCACCCTGAAATGTGTCCTATTAAAACACATCCCTTTAAGGTGTCTTTAACACCCCAGGTCTTTACCTAAATGAAGCGTGCCTGCCGGGACCACTGGGAAGGACCTGCAACTTGTCCAGAAAGAATATGAGAATGCACCTCTTATTACTTCCCCGCCCAACGGTGCCTTCCCGGGAGACAGATTTCTGACAGTTCTCCTGCCGCGGCAGCAGCAAAGGGCGGAGAAAATCCCAGCGCCGGTGCTGCAAAGACCTCTCCATCCACCGCCACCCCGTCAGGTGCCGGCCCCGACGGGCGGCCCCGCTCCTCCAGAAACCTCCATGGGCGCAAAGCCGCCGCCAAGTGCTTACCCGTGTCGGCCAGGCAGTGCTCGGAGAGGGCCGCCAGCAGCACGAGTCCCAGCAGCAGCGGAGGCAGCGGCGGCGGCGGCGCATCCTGGGACGCGGCAGCCCGGGCAACCGGCGCCGGCCCCGAGCCCCTCACGCCCAGGCGGCGGGCTGCTCCCCCGCCGGCCCGGCCCCTGCGCCCCCGTGCCGCCGGCCCAGCTTCCCTCGGGCCCTGGGGCTTCGCCTCCTGCCGAGCCATGGGGACGCTTCACACATCCAGGCCGCTGCCTCGCTCCGCACCGCGCCGGGGAGCCCAGCCTTCGGCGCCCCGGTCCTCACTGGGCATCTCCGGCCATGGCCTGGGCGCCGGAGGGCGGGGGCGCCGGGCGGCGCGACTGGCTCGCTCGTCCTGCCGCGCCCGGGGCGGGCTCCGCGGAGCCGCGGCTTCACCCGCGCAGGGCCCGGGGCCGCATGGAGCCGCGGCGGGAGCCGGCCGGGGTTGCCACGGTGCCTGTCGCCCCGCGCCGGCGCGCCCGGGCTGCGAGGGTGGGACGGGCGCCGCCCGGGGCCCCCACCCCGGGGCCGGAGCCCGCGGACCGAGGGGGCGAGGCGGCGAGGAGCGGGCGCTGGCGGCCGCGGGGCGCGCTCGGGACCTCCCTCCCGCAGCCAGCTGCTGCCTCTCCGCCTGGCTCTCCTCGCTCGCTCGGGCTCGGGTTCCGGCTCCGGCTCCGGCTCCGGCTCCCGGGCCGAGAGTGTTACTGCAGCTCAGAGCGGCGCCTCATTGACAAAGAAAGCACGTAGCTACCGGAGCGGGCGAGGGAGGCGAAGCAGGCGCGCGCGCGCATCCCCGCGCGGACCTACCGCGCGCCCCCCGCTCCCGCGCGCCCCGCCGGCCCCGGCCCAGAGGGGGACCCCTCGCGGCCGTTCCAGCGCGCGGAGGTCCGGAGCGGGGTGTGGAGGCGGCTGGGGAGGTCGGAGGGGACGTCCCTCTCCTCCCCTTGGTTTTCCTGCCCGTCTCCCATCTAGATCGCCAGGAGAGGTCCTCCGGCCCCCCAAAAAGGGGTGGAGGGTTAGATGGTCATGGTCAACGTACTGAAGAGGCCAGTAAGCTCCTCAGCCTGGATTTTGGAAAGCCCTTTGCAGATAGGCGGGCGCGCTTTGCGCTGCTTGCTTACTACTTCTTTTGAGGGGCCGGCGGACACCTGCATGCCCGGTTTACTACCCCTGAGGAACTAAAGCGACTGTGGCCTAGTTGCAATAACATGCTGGGCTAAAACACATTATAACTATTTCCTGCAGCCATACTAGGTGCAAAGCAGTGCTCTGCGCATTGGGAAGACCAGAGGAAAATCTTTTCATAAAAAGATTTTTTCCGCCAAGTAGAAATAGGCAGTCTCTATCCACTAGAACAAAAGGCCTCCGAGTCAGCCGAATTGGCCTCCTTGCTCTTCCCCTTGCCAAGCTAGATGACCTTAAGCAAGTTCCCTCGTTCATCAGAGCTTCGTGCTTCTCTCAGCCAATAAATATTTATTGAGAGCCCACTGCCTGCCAGCTACTGTGTTAGGCACTGGGGATGTAAATGGGGAGCAAAAACACGCATCCCTGACCTCAGGAAGCTCAAACTCTATTCATTCAACAATTCTCACTGATTGCCTGTTATGAGTCAGGCACCGTTCTAGACACTGAGGACAACGGCCACAAACAAAATGAATGAAAGGCAGGGAAGGAGTGTTGCCACGTTAGATGGAGTGAAGGAAAGCCTCACCGAGAAGGTGACATTTCAGCAAAGAGCTGAAGGAAGGGAGGGAATAAGGCTCACAGAGAGAGCATTCCGGGTAAAGGGACAGCAAGAACAAAAACACAGAAGCAGAGTGGGCCTGGTGTGCCCAGGGTACTGCAAGCCAGCTAGTGGGTGTGGAAAAGTGTGATATCTCACTCATTGTGCATCAGTAGGATAGAAATAACACCATATTTCATCTAAGACACTTGGTTGGTGGTTTTTTTTTCCCCCACATATGAACTTCTCAGACGTCAGATGTGTTTTCTAATGCATCCAAGATTTATTGAAATACAGAATGCCCTCTTAGGGTTATTATGATTTCAGTTGGTTGTTCAATTAAATTAGTTCTGCTATTTTTAAGAAACTTACGGTGTGGTTGAGACAAGAAAGAAGAGTTTGAGGCACTGAGGAGGAAGCCGGTCCATGGCTGTGAATCAGGCAACATCACAAGGCGGGAGGAATGGTCCTGGCAGCAAGTGATGATCCCAGGGAGAGGGAGGGGGCTTTGCTGGCCTGAGATAGAAAAGATCTAGAAGGGGAGAAGCTGTGGGCAAGAGACAGGATCAGACCACAGCTGAGATCTCTATGGGCATTTAGAGAAAGAAAAGAGAGGGGCACCTGTGTGGCTCAGTTAGTTAAGCATCTGCCTTGGGCTCAGGTCATGATCGCAGGGTTCTAGGATAGAGACCTACACTGGGCTCCCTGCTCAGCGTTGAGCCTGCTTCTTCCTGCCCCTATCCCCCACCTTCCTCTCCCTCTGCCTGACGCTCCCCCTGTTGTGTTCTCTCTCTCTCTCTCTCTCTGTCAAATGATTAAATAAAATCTCGAGAGAGAGAGAGAGAGAGAGAGAGGGAGAAACAAGAGATTGGGGGGGGGGCAAATTCCATGGGGTTGAGAGACAACAATTGTGTATCTCAAAAACATGTCCTCTATGTGTTAACTGGGATTTTCCCTCCAACATCGTTTGCCAGACTGCAACAAGATATAAATTTCCTCTCAGTGATCCTGGTTGTTAGACCTGTTTCGTTGAATTTCTCTGCTGACTGAGGCTGGCGGCCAGAGCGGACATGATTCTTGTCCTGAGGAAGCCCGCAGTCTGGTGAGAGGCGCAGACGGGGGCAGCATTAACTCGGGGCGGTGCAGAGCGATTCCGGCAGAGCCATGAGCCGCAGGCCTAGCAATGTGGCAATGTGGGTAGGGGAGCGGGCTCTCCGCGCCTGGAGGAGGACCGAGGAAGGAAGAAGGTACCATTTATGGTCAGTTTGCCAGGCCCAGCATTTAGCAAGGTGGAAAGACAGACGCAAGTCTGCAGCGTTCTCAGAAGGAGAGCGACGTATCCGGTGAAGGCCATACAGAAGGCACGTGGGGAGACCCGGCTTCCAGGCAGGAGACCCACACGGGCGCAGACGTGGTGAGGCTGAATTCTCACCGAGTAGGAACAACTGTGGCAAAGTTTTCTGCTGGTGCAGGAAGCTTGAGGAGATCCCTGTCCTTGATTAATGATGAGTCAGGGCATAGACTCCAAAACTTGACTACTCAGATATTTAAATTCAGAAATGCCATTTACTAGATGCATAACTTTGGGCATGTCTCATATTCTTTATATGACTCGCCTATAACCCTGGAAATGATAAGACTACCTACCTCATAGGATCGAGTTGATAACCTGTCAAGCATCTAGAAATATACGTGACACACAGTAAGCGCTCAGTCAAGCTTACATAACAAATACATTCCTCCTAACCTATAAACCCTTTAGTTCACTTTAGTCTGCTCAAACGAAGGCTCTGGGACTTTCCCTATGTGGGATTATTGCTACATAGTGTTAGAAGTGTCTGTCTTTTTGCAAAGTACTTTGTTAGGCCAGGGGTAAAGGTCAATCTTCAGCGGGTTGTTTCTGGCCCTGAAGGGAGATTTCCCACATTGCCTTAGGGGAGATACCTGGGCTTCTGTTTAGATCTCCCTGCTCTAGCCCTAATCTCTTACTGACACACTCCTTACATGTACAAAGCCCAAGTCTACACTGAAGTCCTTCGGTTCCTACCATGCGCTGGGCCCTTGCCTTACTGTCCAGTGAGGAAGACACACAGTTTTGCCACACCCATGTAACAGTGCTCTATGACACCCAACATTGACTGACCCCCTCCTGAGTCTCGGTGTCCCCCCTGAGAAAAGTGTTTGACTCATTCTGTGGGTTCAGCAGCCGGGAACCACCCGGAATGAAAAGAAGGTGTGTTTGAATTAACTATGCCTGAGGGCAGTAGGGAGCTATGTGAGAGTTTTATTTTTTATTTTTTTATTTTTTTAAGATTTTTATTTATTTGACAGAGAGAGATCACAAGTAGGCAGAGAGGCAGGCAGAGAGAGAGGAAGGGAAGCAGGCTCCCTGCTGAGCAGAGAGCCCAATGTGGGGCTCGAACCCAGGACCCCAGGATCCCGAGCCGAAGGCAGAGGCTTAACCCACTGAGCCAACCAGGCACCCCTATGTGAGAGTTTTAAAGCAGAGTGAGGGATCAGCTGTGTGTCCCTGGTCCGTTCACCCAAGAATGGACCAGAAGAAGGGTGAGAGAAAAGTCTGTTGCAGAATCGTAGATCCTCTTGTTTCCCTTTCCCTCTTCTCTCAACCTACTTTTCTGAAAGAACCTTCCAAATCCTGCTCCAGGGCCCAGCACAAAAGGCCCAGCGGTGCAGCGCCGGTGCCCACCAAGGCCAGCTCTGAGTGCCCATGGGGTGAGGCTGACCTCAGGCCTCACCTTGGCCCTAAAGCAACCTCCCAACTCAGGCCTTGTTGATTTGCACTGGTCTCCTGTTAACAACATTTCAGCTTCCCAGGTTCTGGCTAATTATTCTCCAAAGCCTCCAGTGAGAGAATGCAGTTTTTTAGGGCTAATTTGTCTTGTTAATATTTCTGGGGCTCCTGGGGCTCAGCTAATTGCAGAACCGGGGCATGGTCCAGGCTTTCGCACGATGGGACTGGCTCATCGTTACTGCATCTCTTAGCCTTCAACTTCCACTTCACTGTCTGAAGCCCTTTTCTCAGCCCCTCTGTAGGGTGGAAAGTAGGATCAAAATCATTGAAAATCTCAGAGATTTACAAACTGGGCTCTCGTCCTAATCTATCACCTAATAACTGGTGACTTTAGGAAAAAAGTAAAACCTCAGTATCCTGCTTTCAGAAAACCAGAGATGTCTAACCCAAGATGCCAAGATTATCTACCCGAGATAAACACCTATGTCCACACAAATACTTGAATATAAATATTAATAGCAGCATGATTCACAAGAGCCAAAAATTACAAAACCCAAATTTCCATTGACTGGTGGGTAGATAAATAAAATGTCTACAATAGCATATTCATCAATAAAAAGAACAGAGCTCTGAAACAGGCTACAATACAGATGAGCCTTGAGAATATTATGCTGAGTAAAAGGAGCCAGTCATAAAAGGCCAGATATCAGATGATTCCATTTATATGAAATGTCCGGAAAAGGCAAACTCAAAGAGACAGAAAATGGAATAGTGGTTGCCTGAGGCTAGGGAGTAACAATGGGGACTGGCCAACTGTAAGTGGGCACAAGGTTTCTTTTTATGGTGAGAAAAATGTTCTAAATTAGATCATGGTTACAGATGTATAAGTCTGTAATCATACTAAACTTCATTTTTTTTTAAAGATTTATTTATTTGAGAGAGAGAGCACACGTGGGAGGGACAGAAGGAGGGGAGAGAGAGTCTCAAGCAGACTTCCCATTGAGCACGGAGCCCAACTCAGGGGTCCATTTCTTGACTCAGAGATCATGACCTGAGTGGAAACCGAGAGTCAGATGCTTAACTGACTTAGCCACCCAGGCACCCCCTGTACTAAGCGTCATTTAAATGAATACTTAAAACTAGTGAGTTTCATGTTATGTACATCATCTCTCAATAAAAGTGTTAGAAAAACTGAATCTGGCACAAAACACTCGATGAATCTTTGATGTTATTGTTATATAAAATGCTTTTCTTAAGTATGTAAAGGATATTTCTATTTAAAATTTTATTTTAAAGATCTATCACTTCTTGTTAAAAAAAAAACACAGAAGACTCAAATTTGCATTGGAAAGGGAGGTGGGTGGAGGGTTGGGGATGTAAGGAGGGAATGTGATGTGATGAGCTCTGGGGATTATATACAACTAATAAATCATAGAACAGTAAAAAATTGCATTATTCACTGTAGCACTTTTAGTAATAAAAGAACAAATGTTTGTGCATTTTTATTTGAAAATCCTTCTCGTGTTTCATTTGGAAAGATGAGCAAGTTCTGTTCCCTTCGTTCTACTTCCCCTTGTTTTTGAAAGGCAGTTTTGCCAAGCTTAATGCAAGAATATCTGACTACTTAGAAGACAGAGATTGCCACAATCTCTGGATGGTTTCCAGGTTCTGTTATTATTGAGCTTCATCTTTCCAGAATGGGCAAAAGACTGTCCAGACTTTGTTATGATTTTGTAATAAATGTGTACATTTTTTAAATTTCTGGACATCACAGGAATAAAGGTATGTGTATGTATGTATATATATTACACATATGATACCTATTTTGGAAAATGCCCTGCTGTACCTTATTTTTAGGAGGTATGCATGGGTGCAATATATGAGAATGGAACATTCTGGAACTGCTGGTCATGGGACTCTGTCGCCTTGTGCACTAAAGGGCCAGATTTTCAGGAGCCAAGGACATACAAACCTAAGTGAATGTGATGGGACTTAAAAAAGTGAACTGAGACAATTCACTCTGGCTATTGGAACAGCAGTGTTTCATAGGAAGAAAGAAAAGAATCAATGCTATATTTTCTGACCACATAAAAGCTTCTTTTCGTAATAAAGTAGAAAAGCTCTCCTCAAGAAAATGTAATAAAATAAATAAAAGGCTATCAGTTTTGAAAGTCTGTAAGACATGTAAGACATGTAATATAAACAGCATTCTATCAAGGATTTAGCCCACCAGCAACAAATGCCAACCCTCCCACCCCATCAATGCCCCTTTTTGTTTGACAAAAACAGCTTTATTCTATTAGCAAGTCCAATCAAGTGCATTTTCAGACCAGATGAAACCATTACTCTTTTAGAGACAACATGCACAGTAATAAAAGCACCTTCCATTCTTAAGTATTGTTAGGTGCCTGACAGTAGACTTTTTTTTAAAAATATGAATCCAATCCTATCTATCATTTCTTCACAGTGTCAGATTCAAGCCATTTTAATCTTTATTACTCCATTCGATAAACCTTTATTGAGCACCTACTATGTGCCCAACCTTGTGCTCACTGGGGCTATGCAGATGAGTAAGACAAAAATCCATGTTGTCAAGGGTCTCAGGATATAGCAATGGAGAAATAAAATTATAAAACAATTACTTCTGCCAGAGGTGGAAATGACTTAAGGAAGGAGAGATTAAATCTCTTCCTGAGTCAGGGGAAACTGACAGAGGAGATGACCCTTGAACTGGGGCAGAACAAGCAGACAAGATGGAGGCAAGAGAGAGGGCATTTGAGCCATGCAAAGACGTGGAGTTACAAACCAACAGGTACCTTCTGCAATGGCCAAGTAGCTGATAGGCCTGTTAACTTGAGGAGAAAAGCAATGAGAGATTCTGTTGGTGAGTCAGACAATGGACCTGTCATGGAGAGTTCAACATAGTCCCAGGAGATTTGAACATTTTCCTGAAAGTGTTAGGCAAGATTTTCTTTTTTATTTTTTTTTTTAAGATTTTCTTATTTATTTCATGCAGAGAGATCACAAGTAGGCAGAGAGGCAGTCAGGGGTGGGGGGGGAAGCAGGCTCCTCGATGAGCAGAGAGCCCGATGCGGGGCTCGATCCCAGGACCCTGGGATCATGACCTGAGCTGAAGGCAGAGGCTTTAACCCACTGAGCCACCCAGGCACCCCGTTACTCAAGATTTTAAAGCAGGTGTAGGCATCCATTGGCAACTCCAGCATTTCCACTTGAGGAGCTTTGGGGAAACTGATCCAAGACTTGCCATGAAAATGAATTGGCTAGGCAGAGCTCTGCTTTCACTTCGTTTGTGTGTTTACTTGTACTGCCCCCCTACCCCCCCACCCCCATCCCAAGCATCTCCTTGTCACCTCCACTGCTCCTATCTTAATCAGAATTGAATTCTGGTAAGACCATAGGGCAAGTAAGAGGAAGGTCGTTTGGAGTTGGGAGTAAGAGTGGACAGGAGATCAGGAAGTCAGACCGGAGCATTAGTTCAGACAAGTTCCAAAGCTAGACCAAGACAGCACAGTGGGGATGGTACAGGGACATGGAATGATGCTGAAATGGGTCTGACAGGGGGACGCGATAGCAGGAGGAGAACTTGAGGACAACATTCAGTTTGGAACGAACGAGGATGCCATTTCCCATGATCTGGGAATAAAGAAAAGGGAGTTGGGGGTGGGGGGGATAAGGAAAACACAGCAAGAAAGGGTATCTGGATAGCTATTAGGCCAGAGTGCCCCACATTTTAATGTGTACGTGAATTTATAGTCTTTGTTAAAATGAAGATTCTGGTTAATTTGTTGTCATCTGATTCTGCTTTTCTTTTTCCTTTTCAGATTTATTTATTTTAGAGAGAGAGAAAGAGCTTGCATGAGTTCAGGCCGGGAGGAGGAGGAAGAGGGGTGGGGGGAGGAAGAGAGGAAGAGGAGTGGAGGGCGGGGCGAGGAGTCGGGGGAGAAGGAAAGACACAGACGCCCCACGGAGCAGGGAGCCTGACATGGGGCTTGATCCCACGCCCTGAGATCATGACCTGAGCTGAAAGCAAGGATGGGACGCTCAACCCACTGAGTGGATTCGGGTGCTCCCGGAGTCTGCTTTTCTAAAAAAAGAAACTCCAAAGTGATGCCGATCCTGACTGATAGGCTGCTCTTGGAGCAGTAAGACATCAGGCCATCCACCACAGGGCTTTATTCTTACCTCACTAAATGAATTTTTAACAAATCAAATCCCTGAGCTTTGGTAGTTTTGGGGAAGCTAACTCTGTCTCCTCTTGTGAGAAACAAAAGAGAAGCAAAAATCAGCTTTCTCTCTAGTCTTCGCTTCTGCGTCAGATTATACCTCCCCACCCATAGCTGTGTGACTTGCAATATCTTTCTGTCCCGATTCTTTTTCCCTCCCCTTTGACCCTCAGCACAGCCACGTGACCTTTTTGGCTAACAGAATGTGACACTAGTGACAGTGGGCCAGTTGCATTCATAAACTACAAGAACCATTGCAGAGTCTAACTCTGCATCTTTCCCCTCTTCTATTAGGGCAGCATGTCTAATAGTCCTTACTCCTTCAGTCCAGACACAGATATGAAGGAATCCCATGGACTATTTGTGGCCTGTATCCAGGAGCAGAGCTGCCACCAATCTGGAACCAAATATCGTAAGAACAAGGCATAATAAGGCTGTGTCCTTTTCAGCTACTGAGACTGGGAGTCAGAAATTGACAAATAGATTATCTCAGCTATTCACGTAAGAAATAAGGCTAGGAAGGGATTAGAGGAGCTAAAATAAATGTTGTTGCATTCTTTTAAAATGATTCAATGTTCTAATATAGCCTCTTTTGGATATTAAGAAGATATAGAAGATACAGATATTAAGAAACTATAGAAGATATAGGTTATGGGCTTGTGGTGACACTTGAGATGATCTGAATGGAAGTTACCAGGACAGTTGAAAGAATATGAGCCTTGGAATGATTGCTCTGCTCTGGCCATTCTTCCTGTGAGCTTGGGCAAGTCACGGCCCCCTGCTGTTCACATAAATGAGGGTTAGGGTTAGGGTTAGGGTTAGGGTTATGAATGCTTTATGGATATGCAGGATCTGACTTTACCAGCTCATGATAGTCAGTTGTTAAATTGGCAGAATTTTGTGAACCAGTTGTTTAGACATACTTCTTATTAAAAGTTGAATTACATGAAGTTACGATGCAGGGCGCCTGGCTGGCTCAGTCCGTAGAGTGTGCGGCCCTTGATCTCAGGGTTATGAGTTTGAGCCCCACACTGGGTGTAGAGATTACTTTAAAAAATAAACTTTAAAAAATAAATAAAGATACAATTAAATTGTATTAAAAACAAAGGTAGGCTCCTGACTGGCTCAGTTGGTAGAGCATGTGGCTCTTGATCTCAGGGCTGTGAGTTCAAGCCCCACAATTGGTGTGGAGCCTACTTTAAAACAACAACAATAAAAACAAAAACAAAAACCCTTCTATTTGGGACATCTGGGTGGCTCAGTCACCTAAGCATCTGCCTTTGGCTCAGGTCATGATCCCAGGGTCCTGGCATCAAATCCCATGTTGGGCTCCTTGCTCAGCACGGAGCCTGCTTCTCCCTGTGCCTGCAGCAATCCCTGCTTGTGTGCACGCACTGATAAATAAATAAAATCTTCAAAAAAAGAAAAAAACCCACACACAGAGGTAATTGGTATAAGCAACCCTAGCTTTACGTGGTTCCAAAATGCACGAATTTCAATTATCACAGTTTAGTTAAATCACACAGTCCCCCTCCTGTGTGGTTCAGATTTTAGTTACCACAGGATATTTGCTATGAGTGATAGATAGCATGAAGTTTGCAGTTTGCTGTTGGCTCTCCAGTCCATAAATCAGCATATAAATAATAGATGCGCTTCGTAATCAGTGACCGGCCACAGCGCGTCTTTCAAAGACTGTTGGTGACTGATCACTGCTCATCTGTTAATCAGTTCATGCACACAACAAAGCATGGAGTTGTGTTAGCTACTTGTCTTCTTATGACAAATCCATGCGGCATTTTACAAACATGGGTAATGAAAAAAGGGAACTGTCCAACAAAGACGTACGTGCAGCAAAGAAATGAAAATTGATAGCACTGGAGATCAAAGGTGAATCAAAGATGAATGGAGTCCTCGAAGAAATGGCTGGTTGTGGGGGAGGGGGTGACAGGCTGCTCTTTGAGAGACGGTCCGGATAAAGCCTGAGGAACTTAGGACAGGCGAACTCATCGACATAAATGAGCAAAGTGTTTGTGACAGAAAGATGAAGAGATCCAGAGAAGTGATACTGGCCAAAAAAAAATTCATATTAGAAGGATTCTCAGAAATATTTCATGACATTTGAAGCACAAGGGATAAAATGTTAGAAGCTGATCCCAAGTGAGAAAGGAGCATGGCAATTCACCACTGTAGGAAAGATGCATCGTGAGTCATACAATAAGTAGGCAAGCACCACTAAACTTTCATTCTCAGTGTTTCTAATGTCTTAAATTAGTATACTATATACATATTAGTCTATTTTTTCATCTCCCTATTTACATTTATAACCAAGAGTACAAAAGTTTGTACTGCTTTAATAAAAAATGTGGAAGGTCATGGAACAATTGTAATTTTCCCCATTGATTATTAAGATCACTTAACATGGTTTCAGTTTGCACAGTCATTTTTACGGTTCCCGGGTACTATCCAAGTGAGAACTGCTTGTTCTCAAAGCTCACCGACCCCTAATTACTTTACCACGTTTTATTAGTACCTGTGCTCTTGCAATTATTTGTCCTTTGTATCGGTGTAGTGGAAGTACTGCAAAATTACACATCTCTTCCCACCTTTATGTTCAATGACATCATGTAAGTAGCTTGAAATTGTCTGTGGTGGGAGCATTTACACCACAGAAATTGGAAACACTACAAATCAGGGTTTGGTTTATTGTTTGTTAATTTTCTAGACTTAGGTGATGGAGAGAATGTTAATACAAGTTAGAAGTACATCATGTCTGCAGTCATCTATATGCATGTAAAAAAAATTGAAAGTAGGCATGTTTTCTAGTGTTTGAAAACTGTCATCAATTTGAGCAAAGAATTCACTCATGTCATTGGCAAGAAGAGAAGTTCCAAGATCTGTCCTTCCTATTTCACTTTGGTCTTAAACGTACAAGAAAATAACAATGAACATTCAGGTCAGAACTGCCCTTGTTCATCAATAACATAGGCAACTTCTTTGCTAAGTGAGATAGTAATCAAGTATTATTATTATTATAAATCAGAGCCTGATTTAGTCAAATTGTGATTTTACTAGAACCACAGGTTGACTCCAGATACAAGAGTTTGGCAAAACTCAGTGAATGCATCATGAGAATAAATTGGATATATGGAAATAATCCTAAGAGTTTTGTATATTTTACTATCATTTGTGTGCCACATTTTTTTAAAATTTTTATTTATTTATTTTAGAGAGAAAGGGAGAGGAGTAGAGGGAGAGGGAGGGAAGCTGACTCTGCTGAACACTGGAGCCCAATACAGGGCTCCATGTCATGAACCTGAGATCATGACGTGAGCCGAAATTAACAGTTGGACACTTAAAAGACTGAGCCCCCCAGACGCTGCTGAGTGCTACACTCTTCTATTAATTAAATTTATAACAAACTTACGGAGGCCCATATACGTGCAGCCCTTATCTCCCACCTCTTCCCTCAGGCTGTTGTCAAACACTTGTCAGCACTGGGTTTAGAGAAGGCGCTGAGGTAGAAGTTCCACAATCAGAGTCAGGAGGGGCCTGGCATTTCAGCACTGCTTCTTTCTGTGTCATCAGAAGTAAATTATAGAGCCTCGCTAAGTGTTTTCTTTCTTCTGCAAAATAAAAAAAATAAAATAAAATAAAAAATCTTGGCACCAGAAGGGGTTACTGGGAGGAAGATGGCCATCTCCCTCCCCTTCTGGCTGCCAAATCCTCTTAAATCCGCTTTCCTTCGCTGGAGATGAAAGGATCCCCACGTTGCTGGACTACAGGGCAGGTCTATATGGCAGCAGAGGCATGGAAGGATGAAACGATGTCTTCCTTTGATTCCATGATAAACCAACCCGTTTAAGTATTCTACAGATTTGCTGAGGCTTGGAATCCTCTCTCACTTTTTCAAAATGTATCTACAAAAGTTAGAAACTGCTCATGTTTTACTGTCGGTGTTTGAGGGACAAAGCCTACTCTACCCCAATTTCTATTTTGCTACCTTCAATAAAGTTATGGGACCAAACTTGAGAGAAAAAATTAGAGAACACTTTCTCCCCCTGCTGGCCATATGACAATGAAGCAACACTGTAAAGGGACAGAATTATTAAATGTCAAAACAGAAAGGAAACTCAAAGAATAACTATTGCAGCAGACTGGTTACCCACAAACTAACCCAGCCTGCAGACAACTTGAATTTTAAATGAAAAAAAAATTTTAACTTTTAGTTGCCAGTATTTCACCGACATCCATTTTCTCAACACCTAGAAGTTGGTACACATTGGGTCCACGATCCTGCACGCATGTCCCCCTCCCTTTAGACAGGGCTTAGCTCTCCACTGTGCCACAGTCCCTGCTCTAACTCACAGAGTTAGGTCCTCTGCCCTTGCTAACTGAGTCTGCACCCCAAAACTCTTTCAATTTATCAATGAATAGACTGAAGCCCAAACTTGCTCAAAACCATACCACCTAATTAGTACCCAGGCAAATGATAACATGTGAGCCTTCTAAATTCTATCCAGCAAATATTTGTTGATTTCATTCATTTATTTTGCAAATGTTCTAGTGCTTACTTGGGCTAGGCACACAGTAAATGCCAAAGATACTGAGTATACAAGATAAAAATGGTTTTTGCATTCAGAGTTTAACTGGTGGGAAAAGCAAACAAGAAATTACAGGAAATATGATCAAAGTGACAAAGGCAAGGTCAGGGACTATGGTGTCCCTGCTCCCATCACCTCATAGCTTCGTTCAAGTCAATCAGCATGGTGAACACAACACAAATATTACTAAAACTTATTGAATAATGTCCTCCTACCCCAGGGTCCATATTTATTACACATTCACTGGCACAAGTACTAGCCATTGGCGAAACAGCTATAAACACAGCATTTATTAGATGAATCCTCCTTACATGCATGCCCTCTACATTGTCACTCATTCTTCTCCTCATTCATTCTGGCTTCAAATTACCACCTGCAATCAATGCACAAGGCCAAGAGGAAGTCAAGATCAGCAACAGTCACAAGATAGTTAACAGCGGTGGGCAGCAGCTGCTGGGCAAGCAATACCTGTCCCCAAAGAGAATAGTCAGACTTGAGCTTGAGTGACGGGGAGACAGGATGAAAGGTGAGCAACGAGGAGGAACTACTCTTGGTCAGCAGCACACATGGCACCATGCAGGACAGCACTCCAAAAGACAAGGGAATTACCTATGTGTAGGACATAGACATTATTCAAACTAGGTCCTTTGAAACCTGGGCTCTTTGGAGAAATGACCAATTCCAGATCCAAAGCCAGGAAAATACCAGGTGAGCCTAAGACACCTTATTGGGCCAGAGAACAAGGAAACATTGAACTGAGTCAAAAGGATTCAGTAAATTAAAATTAACTTACTGAATAAAGCAAAATCTATGAATCCATAATGATGGGCGGAGGGGTGCAAGCTCACTTAAGGAGAAAGCCAGAAAATCTTTCTTCATAGAATGATGGGTGATGCCAGGTAATGAATGTACAAGTAATGAGAGAATTGAAAGTCAGCATTTGCAACCCCCAATGTAATAACTGGTTCAGACAACAGACATTAAGGGATGCTAAAGCCAGAGTAACTCATTACTGATACTACCTCAGCACCACCCCAAAGGGGACAACGGAGAGATTTGCTACCAACCTTTTGATCCCAGTGTCATTACTGATAATGGACGACATGAAATTATGTGCTTCTTGACATGATGCAATGAGGACACCTCTTCCATAATTCTTGCAATGAACAAATAACTCAATGAACAAACATTGAAACTAATCATCAGACCCAACTTGTACTTTATGGAAAATATAGAGAGGAACGAGTTAACGTGTAGAAACAAATTCAGAATGTAGGACATTCTAGCCTAAATTCTTCAAAAATGTCATAAAAATAGAGGACTGCTCTGAATTAAAAGTAGTCAAAGATACATGTCATAACCAAATGTAATGGATAAACCTTGATGGGGTTCCTGGAGTTGAGCGGAGAAGGGAAGAGCTCTAAAAGATATTGAAACAACTGGGCAAATTTGAATATGGAATGGATGCTATAAAATCATTAATTTTGCTGGGCATTATGAAGTTTTGTGGTTAGTTGAAGAAGGTCATTCTTCAGATGCCATCTAAGTATTTAGGGGACATGATTATCCACAAACGGTTCCATTTAAAAATTATACGTAAATAGAGATGAGGCCAGCATGCCAAATGTTGACTAGTGAATCCGGATTGAGGGCTTACTCTTTTGTTCCTGTTTATATTTTCTTAAATTAAAGAACTGGCTTAAAATAGTATGAAAATTAAGTAAATAAGAAAAATAAGTAAATTCTTTGGCTTCTCCATGGTCACTGAGGAAATAAGCAATGATTAGAATACAGTCAATCACCTCTAAATTTCACATTTTGGCATTTGAAATGTTTCTGAAGTCGTAAAATGTGCAAGATGCTCATGTTACAAGCTGGAAGGATCAGGATCTAAAATTGCTTATATTATTTTAACCCTCTGAACACTCATATTTTGATGAGTTTTCAAAATCTGTTTTTCTGCATTTCCCAAGTATAATGTAATAATGTATTATTCTTATGAATGAAAAAATAAGAAATATTAACATTTTTTTCTATTTCAAATGACCATACATCTAATTAGAGAAATACATGGGTTCTTGTAAGGTAAAATAATGCCATGAAATGAAAAAAACTGACAAAAAATTTAGCATGACATGAGCCACAGACCTAGTAGAACTCAAAACCATGAAACTTCTGGCAGAGAAAAAAGAAGAAAAGTCTTTGCATCTATGAGATAGGCAAAATTTCTTAGGACACAAAAGCACAAGCCATAAAGGAATATACTGAGAAACTGGACTCTATCAAAATTCGAAGCCTTTGCTCTTCCAAACACCCTGTGAAGAAAATGAAAGGGCAAGTCACAACCAGGGAGAAAATGTTCATAATACAAACGTCTTGACAAAGGATTGGTATCTGTCCTCTCTCATCTGAGCTATTTCAACGACCTCGTCCTATCTGGTCTTCCAGCTTCCCTCTGGCCCTGCCTGCCTGCCTGCTTAAAGTCCTCCCAAGGCATCCCATAACGTCTGGCATTAAATCTAGACTCCTTCTTTGGTGGAGGGCTGCATGGTCACGCCTCTAGTTCAATCCTCTAGCTTCGGCTTCCACTTGCACGCTTTTTCTCCAGGGTCACAAGCCACTTTTCTGATTTGCCCATATGAAAACTCATTCCTGATTTAGCCCTACTAGCCCTTAGTATCCTCCCCACAGATACTCTTTCTCTGCATAGCTGGCTAGCATTCTCCTTGTCACAACCCAAGCCTCCTCTTCTCACTGAGGCATTCCGTGACCTGCCCTGCCCGGTCACTTAATCAGTATATCCCACGTATCCCACTTACCCTAAGCGTATCCCACTTACCCTAAGTGGACTTACTCGCTTTAAATCGTTCCCTCCCACTAATAGGAAGGTAAGTAAAAGCTAGAAAACCTCCTGTTTTGTCCACTGATATATGCCTAGTATATAATGCTTGAAACATAGTAAATGCTTCGTGTTACTGAATGACTCATGAGGCCTACTGTGTGCCCGGTACTGTGCTAAGTACTGACTGAATGGTTTATACATGTTGCTCAAAGGCTTTTTCAACTTAAAAGACATTTTTTAAAAAATATCTCTTCGTCCATTTAAAATGGCTGTTTAGATTATGGCACTTCTTCCCTTTTAAGAAAGACTGGTATCAGCACCTGTTTTTGCTAACCAAAAGAGGATTTCGGTTTTTTGGAAGAGGCAAAAACGAAAACAGCTTTCAGCAGCATCTATTTGCGGAAAGCCATTAGAGAGGCAGCACCTGCCAGAGCTCAGAGATTGGTCCCACCAAGCTCCCTCCTGGGGAACTAGACTCAGTAGCCCAGTGCCACAATCAGCCAGAGCTTTGAACTGTGTTTATAAACATCTGTATTTTTATCTCCATCCTAAGGGATTGGAATAACCTAAGAGAGCTTATTTTTTGGGTCTGGGAAAGCTCAAAAGCTCTTCCCCTGGGTGGCTCAGTGGGTTAAGCCACTGCCTTCGGCTCAGGTCAGGATCTCAGGGTCCTGGGATCGAGGCCCGCATTGGGCTCTCTGCTCAGCAGGGAGCCTGCTTCCTCCTTTCTCTCTGCCTGCCTCTCTGCCTGCTTGTGATCTCGCTCTGTCAAATAAATAAATAAAATCTTTTTAAAAAAAAATTAATGGTAATTGCTTCTTTACACCATTTTGGCTTACGAAAGGTGTCATAGGAACGCCCTACTTTCAGATAGTGAAGAAACTTATTTTCTCAAGAAGCCAATTTACTCTACTTTCCAGTAAATTGCAAAATCTGGATCTCATCTATATGTAGGACCAGTGCTTTGGGCTAAATGGAAAACTTTGCATTACTTTGAATAACTCACACCCACAAGAATGACTAAAGTGAAAGAAAAAAATATAATGTGTGAGGACATAAAGTAACTGGAACTCTCATTTTACTGCTATTGAGGGTAAACTGAATTTAACCACTCTGGAATATTATTTTAGAATCTAATAATGTGGAACATACGTACAGCCTATGACCCAGCTCCATCGCTGCATATATATCCTAAGGAAATACATACCCATGATCTCCAAAAAGTATGATAAAAAAACACCCTCCAACAAATTATTATATAAGCACACAAAAGAACACTATATAGCAATGGGAATAAATGAGTCACTGCTAAACACAGTATGGATGCATCTTACAGAAAAGATGTTGAACAAGAGAAGCCAGACACAAAAGTGCCTGTTATACTTCAATTAAAAGTTTGCCAAGAGATTATGTATTCTCACTGTTCTGGTAGAATGTTCCCCCCCAAAACTCTCCTACTAATGTTCCTCTAAAGTTCAATCCTTGGGGCATCTGGGTGGCTTAGTTGGTTAAGCATCTGCCTTTGGCTCAGAGCATGATCCCAAGGTCCTGGGATAGAGACCCGAATCAGGCTCCCTGCTCTACAGAAATAACAAATAAAATCTTAAAAAAAAAAAAAAAACTAACTAAAAAATTCTTAGTAAGTCCAATCCTTGAAGTATGAGATTTTATTTGAGGACGTAAGTTAAATTGGCCTACTACAACAACATTCTTCTGAAGTCTCATGCTTGTTTTTCTAGAGAGAGACGGAGCATGAGTGAGCAAGGAGGGGTAGGGGCAGGAGAGAGAAAGAGAACCTTAAGCAGGTTCCATGCCCAGCACAGAGCCCAACACAGGGCTCGACCTCATGACCCTGAGATCATGACCCGAGCTGAAATCAAGAGTCAGACACTTAACCGACTGCACCACCCAGGCATCCCTTTAAGTCTCATGTTTTATATCTTAAAAATACGTGTGAATTCCCTACTCTTCATTCAACCATATTAAACAGAAATATTTACCTCAAAGAATATTCAAGGAAACAATATTCAGAGGAAATAGGCTGTGGTTATCTGGTAGGTGCAGGACCTCTGGAGCACTGCCTCAGGTCTCAGTTTAAAAAGAACTAGTGGAGGGGCGCCTGGTGGGGCCGTCAGTTAAGATTCAGGTCACAATCTCCCGGTCATGAGATCAAGCTCCACATCAGGCTCCACGCTCAGCAAGGAGTCTGCTGGACATTCTCTCTCCCTCTGTCCCCTCCCCCTGCTCTTGCAGATAATGTCCCTCAAATAAATAATCTTTAAAACAAAAACAAAAAGAACCGGTGGAAAGTAGATTAGTTATGATTAGGCAGCCTTGTTCAGAGATGAGATTCACCACTCAGCCTTGGGACTCTGGACACCTTACCTAAATATTTTGAAACTATTTCTTCCTTTATTTACATAATGGTGAAAATAATACCTATCTCACAAGTGGTTCTGAAAATTAAATGAGATGACTGATGTAAGTTAGGTACTAAGTGTCACTGCCTCTTCTCTTCCCTCCCCTGTAAGCAGTCCTGGGTGGAAAAAAAGGCAACAAGCTGTTTGCTGCAATATATATATTTTAATTCAAAGTGAATCGACAGTAATACACCATAAATTCTTATTTTGACACTCACCAAAATAGTCACCTGGAAAACCCGCTTTTTGTGACAAAGTACAGAAGGCTTGGTCACATTTAAATCACTGAGAACTAGAGAGAAATACTAGCGCAAACCGTAATAGACATTACATCCATAAAAATTTTCCCAGTCCTTATTGTAATATTGCACAGTGCAATTGCTACATGGCAAACTAGTGTAGCATGGAAGTAAAAGCAAAAACAAACCAAAGAAAGAAAGCCACAAGTCTAAAATTGTTAAACAGTTAACAGTTCAAACTTAGTAATCAAATCTAGATCATTGGGTTCATTAAAACAAATCTTCCTACACCTTGCAGTGTATGATTTAACTTTTACATAACATAAACCAAGATTAAAATTAGTAGTAGAGATTTGAAAAAGTGAAAAGGCTTTTCTACTATACTAACATATTTAAACCCTGAAGGAAAAGAAAAGTAAATATCAGGGTATTTGGTTAAAAAAAAAATTGCAAATTAAAGTATTATGCAAATATGCAACTTGGAAGTCATGCAGTGTTTTATTTAAGAAAGCAGTAAAACCAAAGAAAACCGGTAAAATGGTTTTAAAGAGTTAAAGGTATAAATCCAAATTCTCTTGTCGGTATGTTGAATTTAGAAGTTAGCAGAATTTTGACATTTTTAATTTTTAAAACATTAAAAAGCCCATGATTAGAAACTGTTAAGAGCAGTGTACTCAACCAGGGTACGACTCTATCACACTTCACTATTACAAAACATTTACTGTCCATTTAATGAGACCATCTGAGTCTTGGAAGTGAAATACAGAAAATAGGACATTTCAGGGTAGTAAATACGGCCCTGGATGAAAGTAAAACTGCTCCAGTTTTGTACCTGTTGTACAAACAGAAATCGATCCTTTGCACTTGGTGTTTCTGAAACATCCGCGGCCAGCATTGATTCTGTTCCAAGAAGTGAGCAGATACCAGTGATCTGCCAGACCATATAAATAAAATTAATAAGCTGTGGAGGGCAGCAAGTTTACTTAAATAGTGACTCCATAAATTTGCCATCTGTAAATAATCTTTTAAATTAATCTTAGGCTACTCCTTTTTCTGTGTAATATATATGTATATATATATATTTTTTTTTATTTATATAAAATGCATAGAATTGATTACTAAAAACACTGAAACTTGTGGGGAAAATTAAGTCCTTCATTTTCAGTGTGACTAAAAATGTACTGCTGGTTTTAATTTTATGATCTAATACTGTAATTTTTAAAATCAATGTCAGGCACATTTATTTCATTGATGATTATTAAATAAAACACTGCTTGTGTTAATGGAGTAAAGAAAAGTTTATCCACTGTTAGCTTATTGTCAACGCTGTATTAGACTGTACTAGTGGTATGCAATTCATTTATCAAAGAAATGCTGTAAATCCAAAACATTTGAGGAGTTTTACACTCAAATGCTTTGTACTGTTTATTCCAGTAAATGCTGTAAGATTATATTCCAGATTTTAAAAGAAAAAAGTTAAGTCAAGCCTGCAAGATAAAGCTTTCTCAAGTGTCTACAATGCCAGTATGAAAATAAAAAATTAAGTTACATTGATACATCCAAGTTTTTTATATGCAGTGATGAGCACAAACATTAATAGAGATAAAATACTGATGCAAATAACACACCCCAAAATAACATATGCAATTATTTTCCATCATTTACAATACAGTAGTTACAATGACACTCCAAACAGAAAAGCAAAGTAAAAATCAAAACCCCAACTTCTATTTCATGTAATTAGACTTATACAGAAATTAGAAGGCTAAATAACAACTAGTTAATCACCTAATTTCACAGCTATCTGAAGTGGCAATCGTTATATAGCAGCTTATCTATGATACATTCAAGATAAATGATACAATTTATTACTTGCCCATAAGCTAAAACACAGCCTGTTTAATACCTTTCCTTAAATTCCACCTCTACACTACAATATACTTGAGGTCTATGCAAAAAAGTAGCTACCTTTTATATAGGAAATGGATGATTAAGTCTTTGGTGCTGTAAAAGCAACTTCATTTAAACATAACCACCACCACCAAAAAAGAAAAAAAAGAAAATAAGGGAAAAACCCAAGACACACTTCCTAGGAAAGAAAAAGCATGTAATTTCTGTCCCTGACGGAATGTATTAAATAAGCAAACACCACCAACAAGCAAAACAAGTACTACAATGTAAAAAATACTTTAAAAAAAAAAAAATCCTCTCACATGCATAAATGAAAAATTGCACACAAAGAACTCACATCTTTTCAAGCTTCAATAGTAAATATTCTGCTACTATTTATTAAATACTGCATGGTTTGCCCAAGCTAAGATGAAACCACATCATGAATCAATGAGCATTTTGCATTTTCTTTCATTATCTACTCAAAGTCATGCCTACTGCACCTCTAAACATTTTATTAAATCCAATTATATAGCAAACACGCCCAAAATAAACTTAGATTGTATTGCAGTTTCACTTAACAGTATATAAAATGCTGTGTTGTGACAGATATCAACTATCCATTAGATACTGAATCAATTTTTCTTAAGCACTACTAACTGCTTGCTTTTCTTGAAGCTAGATCATTCTGAAAAATCAGACAGCAGAATTCAGCTATAGCAAACATGCTGCCCTCTTAGTAAGGAAAAAACAGCTAACAACCTGAAATCATACCACACAAAACCAAAAATGAACATTACTCTATCAAAAGAAAACTAAAGAGTAGATCTGAATTTTAAGTGCTGCAGTCCTCAACATTTATATATAGGTAATAACATTAACAACCTCAAATATTTAAGGCACTATGTGTGGGAACGGTTTACAATGCAGCTGAGATTATTAGAACAACATTTAAGAGCAAAGTCTAGGCAACGTTTTGCCCATGCAAAGACACATGCAAATGTAAAGAACAATAGCTCAATTTCTTAGGTAAGTGACCCAACATTTATACACTAAGACACAGATAATACAATTCACTTGTATGCTGTAATTCTGACATATGTGCATCTGTTGCTCTAAGTCTGTACACAGAATGGCTTCCCAAATGTGGATGTGTCTTGCACTAGTTAGAAGGCAATTTTATAAAAAATAGCAGGAGCAAAACTGGACTTCTGCTCCCATAAGTCACCTGTCTAGAGTTACTACATAAGAAGATACATGACCAAAGACAAGTTATACCAAATGTGCAAAACACATTAAAAGTGAGTTTTTTTTAAAGCTCAAAGTTGTTTAAATTGCACCCAAGTCTACATGATTCAAAAATAATTTTCTTGTGCCATGGCTAATATTTATTAAATACCATGTTTTTATTTTTAATCAAATGTTTATATCATTGAGCTTCCTCAATATACTTTTTTTGAGTTTTCACATATATGGATACTGGCTGAGTTTTGTTGGACTCAATGGAAATCCAGTATATGCAGGTGATGCTGCAATGTAAGAATGTGGTGGGAAGATTGGTTTGTACGGAGTCTGATGAATGGTTGGGGATGGTAACAGACGGGGATTTATGCCCACTGGGACTTGGTGAACTATGCCACTGGGATGAGAGATATTGTAAGTTGGATGCTGTAACATAGGTCTTGAGGTACATGGAGAGGCTAAGAGGTGGGCCACTGGTGCAGCACTACTGAGGGCAGCTGATGATGGGTATGGAAGTAGAGTAGGCTGTCCTCCAAGGTGTGCATTTCCAGCCAGATGGGCATGCACAGCTGTGTGATTGGGACTTCCATGAGAAAGAGTGAATGGATTACTGGTCACACTGTTAGGTATATAAGCTTGCTGTCTTCGATGTCCGAAGTTTCCATTCCACTCTTGATGCCCAGATCCAAAGTGCTGAACCTATCCAAAAACAGACAAAAAAAAAAAAAAAAAAAAAAAAGACTGAATACATATTTTATAAGTTAAAAAGAAGGAAAAAAGGGAAATTATGATACACTCTGTGACTGACCAATCACAGCTCTTCTCTCAGATCTCCACTTCTACTTAACACAGAGAAGAGTAAAATACCAGTTTTATACATATTAAACATGTTAGTATTTATTACTATGTACTATAATAATATAACATTGCCACTACCAATGCTACTGGTATCACCATCCCCCATCACTACCCATCACTACCATTTGTGGAACACTTATTTTATGGAAAGCTTAACAGCGTACCTAGGTGACATTATTTACTTTCAAAACAACCCTACAACATAGCAATTATTCCCACTAACTGTGGTCCAGATTTGTTGAAGAGATCTGGCCAAGGTAATATGCATAGTACTTGGCAAAGCCAGGATCTGAACACAGGTCTGACTCCAACATCTATTCTCTTTTCTTTCCCAAAGTGAATCACAACTCCCGGGTATAACACTGACCAGATGGAAAGGACTCAGTAAGGTGTGACTATTACCATGACTGACACAACAAATGCAGCCATCGATCCAGTAGTGTGCATTCTGAGTGGAGGACACTAAGACAACAGACATACTAAAAAATTATTTGAGAGAATCTAAAAGCCTAATCTTTCTGAAGAATTCAGGTTCTATGGATAATCTGCATGAGACCGAATTCTCCTTAGTATGTGAGATGATTTAGGGATACATTTCTCAAGACTGTGTACAGTGTCAGAATCTTTTTTCCTCCAAAATGAAACACTGCTTCCAAATGAAACACCACTAATTCTGAATCCCAAAGACTTGTGACTTCATGGAACATACCTGACTGAAATTCAAATGCTGCTGCTGGAATGCTGATGTCAGTTTCTGCTGACGACTACCCACCGTGGAAGGCTGGTTTAATCTCCCAGGAGCGGATCGGCCTTTTATTAATGGCTGGCATATAGAATCTGGCAACGAACAAAAGAGTAGACAGTTGATGCTTTTCCCTTCTCATGTAAAGATCAGAAAGGTCTTTAGATATTTTATACAGTTCTGATTTGACAAACTTTAAAATTACATAAAGAGAAAAAACATCTCATGGTTCACAGCACCAAATGATATTAGGAAAGATTTCCTTTCTGTGACAGATTTGGCAGGATCAAGTTGGAAATTGAGAGGTGACTTCTGGCAATGTTATTCTCTAAGGTTCCCAAATTAAGACTTTTTGAAGGACTAATAAGGGAAATAGGGCAGACTCAGTTTACCCGTGTTTGCCATATGGTCATCGGCATTTAATCCATTCTCTAGTCCCATTGGTGGCACCACAACAGTACAAACAGCTGGTTTGGTCTCTGTGTTGGCCGAGGTCACGAGCTCCGTGCTCTGATGAGTGTCTTCCACAAAGCTACTCTCTGCAAAGGGACTGTCATGTCCCGAAGAGTCTGACGTTGGAGAGCCATCCACGGTATCACAACCACTTTCCTGTTCTTCATCTGACATGCTACAAGAGAGTATTTTTATGAGTAATGTTTTTCAACATTACATCTCAAGTTAAGTACTATCCAGGCTCTAGTAAATTAATGAGAATTTCATTCAGTTATTTCGTATCTAATTACAAATTCTTCCTTGTCCAATAACCTTTTCTTCATAGACTTTCTAGACTTTCACGTTACTTCTCTATTCAGACAGTTAACCCTAATCTTCTATTCTGTTTAGGTACATCATTTTGGGACTTTATTTTCTCTCCTTTCCCTTCCCACTTCATTCTTAGTAGTGGTTTATAAAATTCCACTTTATAGGGCGCCTGGGTGGCTCAGTGGGTTAAGCCTCTGCCTTCGGCTCAGGTCATGATCTCAGGGTCCTGGGATCGAGGTCCGCATCGGGCTCTCTGCTCAGTGGGGAGCCTGCTTCCCTCTCTCTCTCTCTGCCTGCCTCTCTACCTACTTGTGATCTCTGTCAAATAAATAAATAAAATCTTAAAAAAAAATTCCACATTATAAACTACAGAAAATCGTATCAAGACACTATTAAAGAGGGGCGCCTGGGTGGCTCGGTCATTGGGCATCTGCCTTTGGTTCAGGTCAAGATCCCAGGATACTGTGATGAAGCCCCATGTTGGGATCCCTTCTCAGCGGGAAGCTTGCTTCTCCCCCGTCACTCCCCCTGCTTGTGTTGCCTACCTGTCTCTCTCTGTCAAATAAATAAGTAAAATCTTAAAAAAAAAAAAAACAAAAAAAAAACACAACCACTACAAAAGATCCACTATTCTGGATAATTAAACAAAATATAAAAACATAATCATGTGACCTACTGTCAATTTCATGTGACATGAAATTAAATTCCAATGTTAGGATTCATTATCTTTAGTGGTAATTGGGGTTCTTTTAACTAAACCATGATCTGAAAGGTCTTCCCCATCTCTCTAAAGGCCTAGCCAGAGGCCCCTATTCCCTTCTTTTCCTGTCCCCCTCAGGCCATGCTCCCTCCCTCTTGGAGAGAGCAGTGATGGTCTCTCTCTCTTTTTTTTTTAAATTAACATATACTGTATTATTTATTTCAGGGGTACAGGTCCATGATTCATCATAATTCTTTTTTTTTTTTTTAAAGATTTTATTTATTTATTTGACAGAGAGAAATCACAAGTAGGCAGAGAGGCAGGCAGAGAGAGAGAGAGGGAAGCAGGCTCCCTGCTGAGCAGAGAGCCCGATGCGGGACTCGATCCCAGGACCCTGAGATCATGACCTGAGCCGAAGGCAGCGGCTTAACCCACTGAGCCACCCAGGCGCCCCGATTCATCATAATTCTTACATAATTCTCAGCATTTACAATATATACCCTCCCCAATGTCCATCATCCAGTCACCCCAACCCTCCCACTCCCTTCCACTCCAGGAATCCTCAGTTTGTTTCCTGAGATTAAGAGTCTCTTATGGTTTGTCTCCCTCTCTGGTTTAATCTTGTTTCGTTTTTGGTACACCTGGGTGGCTCAGTTGGTTGGACGACTGCCTTCGGCTCAGGTCATGATCCTGGAGTCCTAGGATTGAGTCCCGCATTGGGCTCCCAGCTCTGCAGGGAGTCTGCTTCTCCCTCTGACCTTCTCCTCGCTCATGCTTTCTCTCACTCTCTCTCAAATAAATAAATAAAATCTTTTTAAAATAAAAATCTTGTTTCACTTTTTCCCTCTCTTCCCCTATGATCCACTGTCTTGTTTTTCAAATTCCTCATATCAGTGAGATCATATGATAATTGTTTTTCTCTGACTGACTTAATGATGGTCCATTTTAATTATTCATTTCATACTTAACAATTTGAAGCATCTCTTTTTATATATGTACTTTTAAAAATTTTTTTAAAAATATTATTAATTTATTTATTTGACAGACAGAGATCACAAGTAGGCAGAGAGGCAGGCAAAGAGAGAGAAGGAAGCAGGCTCCCCACTGAGCAGAGAGCCCAATGTAGGGCATGATCCCAGGACCCTGAGACCATGATCAGAGCCAAAGGCAGCGGCTTAACACACTGAACCACCCAGGTGCCCATATATATATATATATATATATATACACTTTTAGTTATATTTATTTGTACATTTACATAATATATTTTTATATAGATATACATATTTACAGAAATGTATATCTATGTCAACTGCCAAACCATTTTATAAGCAATTCACAAAAAGATGTGTTAAAACATCTTTACATCTTCCAAAATATTCAATACTGTATTTCCCAACTAAGAAAAAAAGAGAAAACAAATGTATAAAATTAAGACTTAAGAACTTTTCAAATTTTGTTTCCACTAAAAAAAGAATTTCTAAAAGTTGAAATCAAATGTATTTTACTGAGATCTTTATGGTTTATCTCTTCATGTGCTGGGATAGCACGCTGATGAGGAAAAGCTCACTACTTTAGTGGCAATGCATGTCCCTGGCCAAAAAAAGAGTAGGAAAGGAAAGTAAAACCATGCAAATCAATCACCAGTGAGAGAAAAAAATCATATTGGATATCTTACTGACAGTGGGTTATTACTTTATTATGCACAAATTCCTTTTATTTTCCCAAAATATTTATTTTGCTGTATATTCTTATTCCAAATTGAAGTAATAATTGTAGTCCATGGAGAACTTGAGGATATGGCTTTTTCTATCCTTCCAAAAACAAATGATTCTTTAAAACTCATTTATTAGAAGCTCAATTTTTCATTTAGATGTGTTCTACAACAATAAAAGAAAAGCATTACTTAAACCCCAAGTTTCTAGGGCTGCCTGGGTGGCTCAGTCAGTTACACATCTGCCTTGGGCTCAGGTCATGATCCCAGGGTCCTGGAATCAAGTTCTGCATCAGGCTCTCCGCTCGGTGGGGAGCTTGCTTCTACCACTTCCTCTGTCTGCCACTCTCCCTGCTGTGCTGTCTCTCTATAATATATTTCAAATAGACAAACAAAAAAACCACAACCAAGCAAAAAACTCAAGTTTCTAAAAAGTGATCTGGTTAAAAAATTATATTCACGAGAGAGGCCACTGTGGTAAACTGACAGGCACTTATGTACTTAAGTAACAAAAGAAATTACAGGATTTTCAGCAGACTCAGTATTCACGGTATGCCACCACAGATTCCCTTACCTGTTCGGTCTCTTGCAAGGGGATGGGCTGGACTGCCCTGAGGAGCTGGTGCTCAGAGTACTGTCAGGACTACTTAATGAACACATCCGATCGATATTCAAAGTGCTCTGGCAAGCTTCACAATCCAGACTATCTTTACATCTAGCAAAAGAGGGATGGGAAAACCATAGGTCAAAAATGAGAAGTAGCCCAAATTTCCATTATTTAATTAAGGATATGAAGCAGTTCAGCATGCCCTACGTGGACAAAAACCTACAGTTTACTAATAGAGGAGAAATACTATAATAATCATGTTAATTACTATTCAGGATGTTTATTCCAAAGGACATTGACAGACCAGAGGTTAAGTCCCAGAAAGGTGTTTTTCAGCACACCAGAGGGCGCCATCGCTACGTAAGGATGTGGCACCAACACTAGGAACTGCTTTGGGCACTTACTCTCTGAGTGAGTGTCTCTGGGCTGGCTCCTCCTCATCAGTGTCACTGCTAATAGTGATCACACTCACTGCTGGGCTTGGGGAGTCAGCAATGATGATGGTTTGCCGCTGTTTGTCGGAAACTGATGAATCAGAGTCCTGCCGGACAGATGTTTCACAACAGTCTCTCGCCTCTGCTTCTGAGTTACGATTGTCCTGTGTTTCTATACAACGTACTTCTTCCACATCCTTTCCATTTACGATCTTTGGCGAAATAAATGTTGAATGTGGGACAATCGTATTCTGCAACGAATTACTCCTGCAATCAAAGGAATAATGTGTCATTCCTATAATCAAAATATACACATGACATTTTCCTAAGACATTTTGTTAAAATGAACAATGTGAAGCTTCATGTGTTCAAGATCATGTATATAACATACTAACATATAGATCATTTTATAAATATATTATCTCTAGAACTATCACTGTAGATTGCAGTTACATACATTAAAATGGTCATTTCTTGGTAAATGAGGTATCTGAGTGTCTAAAATAATACATAGATAATAAATCAAAAGGGCAATAAAGACAATCTTACCAACTGAAAGCATTTATTTCCTCTCTTCCTGGCTCCCATTCCATTAGTTTTACCAAAATACCTCTGAGAAATTGAGAAGGGAGCTGGCTTAGTGTTTGTAACAAAGCTATCAAAGAGGTCATTTTGAATAAAACAGAGTGACCCTTTAGTGTACATGCAAAATTTAAAGACTAATTTTCAAAATGCAGAGGAAAGTTAACCTGCGGACACTGACCTGTTGTGGCACAGCTTGTTTTTCTTCGCAGTGGCAGGCTGAGGCCACACAACATGCGCGATGCCCACACTAATTGGCTGTGGGGCCGATAGAGTTATCTGATTGGTTAGAAGAGGTTGTGGCATCACTGAGCTATAATGATTACTGTGTGAAATCATTTTCCTAGGGAGAAAGTTTAGAAAAACTGAATCCCTTCTAGAGCAAGATGTATTTTGCAAACTTCACAAACAAGTATTTTCGTTTGTAACTTACCCCCAGTCTCCAAGTCTTTGGGAACCAGCCACCCCCTCAGAGGTTAACGCAGTAGTCGCAGGAGCCATGGGTGTGACCTGCTGCCAGGCAGGTACGAGCATCTGCTGCGTTCGGCCAGACCAGGTCTGCTAAACCAGAAGCAAAGAAAAGCCTGTGAGTTACAAGTAATTCATCAATACGCCATCTTAAAATAAAAAATACATTACAGTAACGATCATTAATAATTATGTAAAAGTCAAAGCCAATAACTACAGAAGACAGAATTCCCATCCAGATCATTTTCACTATTTCTCAGCAGCACAGGCTGGTATATCACAAGTAGATAAGTGCCTTACTTGAGAATAAGGACGACAGTACATGTGCAAAAATAATAAATTATTACCAACCTGAGAGAGAACTCCGGGTCGGATCTGTAGTGGCTGTACAGCTGGGGCTTGAGTTACAAGGGGAACTGTGTTATCTACTCTTAGTGAATAACTAGTAGGTTTACCGTGTGTTGCAGGAATACCTATGACAAAGGAAAAAGAAAACACAGTTCTTAAATCAAAAACTATTTCTCTGAGTTCACTTACAAAACTTTTAAATTCAAAGAATTTCTAAAATTCTGATTAGGATTTTAAAACCATCTCTGACATAAAATGTTCATAGCATTAACAAAGCAATCTATTAGGAAAGCGAGGTTCTTTCTACCTACCTAATGGTACAACATTCCAAAAATTGATATAAAGCTTCTCCTTCTACTGCTTTAAAATGCACACCACCAAATCCAATCATTTATTTTTCTTGAAACCTCCCACTCCTTTTAAAGTTTGCTGTTCTAGCTTTATTTCCTTTTTAAATAGTTTTGCCACTATGATAAAGGACATGGAAAGGTGAGTCCAGCCCAACATACTGATCTTCTAGCAGGTAATGTACATCTTCTCATACAAACTCAGCTATGCTTAGTATTCTCTTCTTTAAGAACTCTAACAGGATCTTACACTTTTGGCATCAGAGAGGGGGAAAATGTATCGTAACTTCACATTTCAATGACCATGATGGTCTACCTGAGTCAAGAAAATTCAGGGGTGACACACTCATTTCTATCTCCAAAGAAAAAGCAAAAATAATCTTTCATGCCTAATATGATAATACAGCTGAGTTTTGACCAATGTGGCTTACTGTACTAGTATTCCTAGGAGAAAGCTACTGGAACTCCAAGACAAATATGTTCCACTTTGCTCACCCACTAGGAAAATTAGAAAGCAGGACTGCCACTCATGTTAATCCTGTTAATACTTCTATGTCATATATTGCAAAAGTACCTTGCAAATACTGTCTCATATTAAACTTTGAGACAGTGAAATAGTATCACCTCAAATGACTCAAGATTTTAGGGACACTCTCCAAGCTCAGAAAGCTCAGTTATGAGAATAAATTCACTACTTCACAGTTCCAGTCTCCTGAGCAATGACTTTCAACATGGGCTGCCAGATTATTTCAGTATCAGTAGTTTTTGCATAAATGTGATTTTATATGTTTCTGATCAGTCATAAGAGAAAAATACTACAATTGTTTTATTTTACTACTGAAAAATAACCCTATAATTTTATTGCACAAATACATTATAAGTGTTAATCCTAAAGAGAATGTGAATTTGGTTGTGTTTATTGTTCTTCACAGAGGCTTTTCTCCTACCACCAGGGTGTTCTACCCACTGAGCTCCACCTAAAAAGCTAGAATTAAGTTTAACAAAGATCTACAGATTATTTTTTTTTAAACTGACCTCACTCTTCCAAAAAGCATGTCTTGATCAGCAAATTCTCTAAGAAATAAAATATAAGCGTACCCAGGCAGTCTAGATATATGACGGCAATAGATAATCTCATCAGAGAAAAAAGCAGAATTTACTTGGACAAGGATGAAAGGACAGAGCGAATTCTCAAATCCCAACAAAAATCAAGCTGCCCTTAAATTATCCTCATAATTGATGCCTTATAATGAGAAGAATTCTCCTATTATCTTCTCTCCTCGTGAGGTCTAACTTATTTTTATTAACTTCAATGTGGTTAAGATCCCAATTTTCTATACAGTTATTAGGTTAGCTGAAACTTCATCTTTGTTTGATTAGATGTGCTTTAATACCTGCACAGCAGGCACAAAAGTTTAAAGATTGTTCTAGTACAACAGGAGAATTTTGTTGAAATGTATTTGATTCTAAAACAGCAGCTTTCAACCAGAGGGGATGAATAACTAGCTCTTCAGACTGCCAAAATAATGTTAAATACTTGTTTAATATACACTCAAATTTGTTAAATAAGAGCTTGCCTAAGTCTTTCTTAACCTTAAAAAGGGACCAATATAGTTATATCTACATGTTATATGTATAGCAGGGGGAATATATGAAAGGCATGATGAACCTATACACTGTACCCCCAAAGTAAAAAATGGAAAGTGGGACAGACACAAAATTTACTTAAAATACAAACTATAATGGTTCCATAACTGCTCCCCAACAGCTTCCCAATAACTATTTAAAACGTTTCTTCAGGAGCACCTGGGTGGCTCAGTCATTAAGCATCTGCTTTCAGCTCAGGTCATGATCCTAGGATCATGATCCCAGGATCCTGAGATCCAGCCCTGCATCAGCAGAGAGCCTGCTTCTCCCTCTCCCTCTGTTTGCTGCTCTGCCTACTTGTGCTCTCTACCTCTCTGTCAAATAAATAAATAAATAAAATCCTTAAAAATAAAAAAATAAAGTAAGATGTTTCTTCAAAATGGACTGGGAGCACATTATGAGTGAAAGCAGTAAGAAGACCAATATTGGGATTTTCTACAGGGATCCTAAAGCAGATTAGAGGGAAAGCTAGACACTACACTAAGACAAGAAATGATGAGCCAACATATTTACAAAACCTACATGTCCTGCTACAATGTACCTGTTACACAAGCTAACAAGCATTTTCCTTTGTCTTAACTGCTAATTCTAGTTCGCAAATATTGTTCTTGGCATTTAAAAAGTTAATGAGTCTGCTGGTATCTCCTTTTCCTTGCTACCCTCATTATGAATCAATCATATAGCTGTTGGCATATGTATAATGTATAGAAAGGTTACTAATCTTTTATCAACTATAAGGCACATTCATTCAAAGAGAAAAGATTTCTCTGATGCCTCACTGAATGTTTGAAGAATGATGTTTGACTATGTTTAGAAATGTGTCTCACAAGCCTTTTAAATTTTTGCTACAAACAGAAGGTAGGCTCTGAAAAAAAGAACTGCTATTCTAAATCTTGATGAGCTAATTCACACTGCAAGTGAGTGACCCTCAAGGTGACTCAAGTTGACTGTTTGGTAAACAGGGGGAAATTATTAGAAAAGAATCTGGGGTGCCTGGGTGGCTTCATTGGTTAAGTATCCAAATCTTGGTCTCAGCTCAGCTCTTGATCTCAAGATAAGTTCAAGCTCCACTGGGCTCCACACTGAGCACGGAGCCTACTTCAACAAAAAAGGAACTTAATCTATTTATTAGTACAGAGTAAAAACTCATCTAAGTGAAAATGCATCTGTCAAGACCCCACTTACATGATAACTGATTAAAAAACAAAGAAGCATACATCAGTCTTGCATGCTCAAGTATTTAGAAGTAAAATGTCTACCACTATCAAACAATATACGTATGTTTACACAGGTAGACAGAGCAGATATGGCAAAATGTTAACACTTGTTGAATCTAGGGTAGAAGGCATTATGTTACACTTTTTGAACTTTTTTATAGGTTTGAAATTTTTATAATTAACAACTAACAAAAAACAAAAAAATAAAAAATAAACACAACAGCATCTTTAAGAGTGCTGACATCATGATGATGTGGGTGTTTTTATTACTCCCAGCCATGGGTTACTATCACAGATACTTACAGACCACCCTGGTCCACAATTTCATCTTAAAAATCAACCATCTAAGCTGTTGTTTTTTATTTTTAGTGCTACAAATCTTTCTCTTGAAACCTCATACGAAAATCCAATTATATATAAAAGATGAAAATAAAGCAGAACAAAAACGGCTACAGAGTGACCATGTTTTCACATCTCTTATTTCCAGCCAATCAAGTCAACATATCTCAGTGCTTAAGGCACTGTAGGACATATTAGAACTTTAGAATCATTGCTCAAATCCTTAAATCAAATAAAAATTTCTAATAACCCACACAATACAGAAATACTAGAGTTAGAACTCACCAAGATACTATCTATTCAGCCCATTTCCTTTGATTAGGGCTGAAAACAGGTTAACAGATTCATCTAGAATGACACCGCAAACGGCAGAGTATCTCAGGCATCCTGATTGAGCACCGACCGCGTTCCCCAACACTATGTAGTATTCCCACTGCACTTCCAAGAGTCACTTAGGGCCTCATCTGGAGTTAACCTCTTGCTTTAAGACAGAACTAGAGGTTAAAGCCTAGCAAAGACAAAATGCTAGGAAAGGACCTATAAGTCATGTTTTATCTGATTATTCCATCCATAACGCTGGCTGCTACTGTCTTTTAAGAACCACTAACAAGTTCCATGGTTTGAGAATTTATGGCTCTTCAAAGGATTCTGCCACTCATATCACTTGAAGTTTTAATTTCCTTTTTATCTAAGTAAGGGACATAATCTAACTGAGTCAAAAATCAATCTCTTTTTAATCCTAAGGTATGGGCATAAAACAAGACTCTAAAATTTTGGGATAAAATTCCTTTGACCAGCCATCCAAAAAAAATGAAATCATGCCATTTGCAACAACATGGATGGAACTAGAGGGTACAATGCTAAGTGAAATAAGTCCTCAGAGAAAGACAGTTATCACAGGATTTCACAGATATGCAGAATTTAAGAAACAAGGCAGAGGATCACAGGGGAAGAGCAGAAAAAAAATGAAACAAGACAAAACAAGAGAGGGAGAAAAACCATAAGAGACTCAATCTCAGGAAACAAACTGAGGGTTGCAGGGAGTGGGGAGAAGGATAGGGTGGCTGGGTGATGGACACTGGGGAGGGTATGTGCTATGGTGAGTGCTAAGAATGATCTAAGACTGATGACTCACAGACCTGTACCCCTGAAACAAATAATACATTACATGTTAATTAACTGAATTTTAAAAATTTTAAATCTTTTTTTTTTTTAAGATTTTATTTATTTATTAGAGAGAGAGAGGGAGAGAGAGCAAGCACAGGCAGACAGAATGGCAGGCAAAGGGAGAGGGAGAAGCAGGCTCCCTGCCAAGCAAGGAGCCCGATGTGGGACTCGATCCCAGGACGCTGGGATCATGACCTGAGCCGAAGGCAGCTGCTTAACCAACTGAGCCACCCAGGCGTCCCGAATTTTAAAAATTTTAAATTTAAAAAAAAAAGAATTTCTTTGACCAAAATTTAAAGAACTGACTTCTCAGTCACTTAAGAACTTTGTCTCGTAAGAACAGACAAACAAAAGGTACTTACCTAAACATCTGGAGCTGTGATAACAACTCAAGAAATCCCACAGCTTTCCAAACTTGCTAATTTCTACTAAGGTATTTCATTGTGCTAGACACTACAGGAAATATAATTATCATATGACCCATTTTGTTAGTGATGATTACAGTGGAGCCCCAGTCAAGAGACGAGTGTCACTGGTCTAAAGGCTACTGATCAGCTTAAATTAAATTCAAATGTAGCACACTATTATATAAATATATGCAACATATTTAATTACTAGGTGCCTAAGTTTGTTTAAAAGTTAAGTTTAAAGTCTAATTTAAATCAAAGAGTACCTTGAATAGCTGGGGGACAGATAATCAGGGTCTGCTGAAAGGCATCACCACAACCAAAATGAGCAGTCCCGGCCTGCAGAGGAATTCCATGGTGCACCACTGAATGAGCGGACGTGGTTAATGCCTGAAAGGATGAGCACAGGCAGCATTACCTGGAGCAGTCTTCTAACTGCTACATGCATGCTTTACAAAAGCAATTCAAATACACTTCTTAAAATCATACTTCTATTGATAAAAATGGACCCAGAAACTGGTTTTATTCAATTTGTAGAGCTGCTGCATAGAAAGGTAAGTAGGGGATACTGACAGAGTGAAAGGTGATAAAATAAATGAGCTTTAGTAGTCATGCTCTGATTGTTTCCCTGAAATATTCAAGATTTCACAAAATAACCACAGTGAGACCTTCACCAGCATGTGACTTCTAACAGCTGACGTAAGACTTCCATATACCTTAAAAGCAAAATAAGCCATCATAAAAAAAGGAGTATAAATTATTAAATACTCTTAAATTCTTACCTGATTTCTTAATGTGCCAATTTTAGTAAAATTTGCTGTCAGATTAGCAGTACTGCCTGAAGCAACTGGTCTTAAAAGTGAAGTTTTATTGTGATTATTTGTGTCACATGAATTTGGGTGGGACTTACAAATATCCATAATATGAAAACAGGACTTTACACTGCAAAAAAAAAAAAAAAAAAAAGAAAGAAAGAAAGGTAATTGTAGTATTATTTTAAATGTTTAGAGTAGTTTAAAATTTAAAGTTTCCAAAGGAAAAAAATTTCTACCAGAAAAACCTACACAAGATTGAATTTTAAAGCAAGTGGAAGGATACCTTATATCTGCAGTATTTTCTAAGACATCAAAGAAATAGTAAGCATTTTTTGACTAGCACAATCTAGTTTTATGACCCCTGCCCAAAATAATTTTTCCTAAATTTCCAGAGCTCTACATTCCTAAACTACTGGTACAAAGTATATGGTTATCATGTTATCTTCAAAGTCTTATATATGGAAATCATTAGGTATTTTTAACTTTTTGGGGACAGGGATGGGGAAAGTAGTTGGGCTTTATAAAAATACCAATTTTAAGGGTTATCCATAATAATGAATACTAGTTTGTCCCTATACCTTCTTTATTCAGTCATCTAAAAATACTAACATCAGTCATTAAATAATATTAAGTTATATAAATATATTAAAAATATTTTATAAAATATTAAAAGGCGTGGGGTTCAAAAAATTCGTAAGATTTGTTTAAGGTTTGGGTTGTGGTCATTGGGGACGGTATGTGCTATGATAAGTGCTGTGAAGTGGGTAAACCTGGCAATTCACCTGTACCCCTGGGGCTAATAATACATTATATGTTAATAAAAAATTAAAAATTAAAAAAAATTGTCTAAGGTAACTCTGATAAGACCTTCTCAACTTGAGAATATATCTCCAATAAAAAAACCTCCCTTCCTTCCACAACACAGAGGAGAAGGTGTGGGCAGGGAAAGCAAATGGTGTGAAGGGAAAATAAAGGAGTTTGCAGGACGCCTAAGGGGGTGAAAATTGTTAACACTTCCTTTTATTATATACACATACCTGGTTATTATGGTAAGAATGTCACATAAAAACAAAGATGTTCAGTCATTTCAGTATGATATTTTGGAAAAAGAACACTGGAATGCAACTCGGATTTATGTTCTAGTACTAGCTGCCACTTACCAGTCCATGTGAATTTAGCCAAGTTAGCTTAACCGCTTTTGACTCCATTTACTTTCATTTAATAAATATATTGAATCATCCTCTAACATACTAATTTTCTACAGACTTAGTTATTTCTCCAGATCATTTTAAACGATTTTAAAGTAACATACTGGTTGCTATGAGGGAAATCTAGAAGATGTTTCATATTAACAAAAGGATGGTTCAAAGTCTCAGCTGGAGTAATTCTTAAATCTGCATCAATCAGCAACATTTTCTTCAACAGACTAACAAATTCTCTTCTATCAGCTTTCTCAGCCAAAAGATCACTTCCTTCCAAATCCATCACTGTGTTCACCTATAAGATCAAAATTTCAAGTCATCAGCCAATAAATAAATAAATAGACAAGCCACAGAAGGTAGTATATGTTAAAGACTCACAGTTTAAAAAAACATACCACAACACAGGAAAGAACAGAGAACTACAATTATTTCAAAATAAAATGCGTACTTGAGTTTTAACAAATATGCAAAATGTTTCAAGGTACCAAACAGCATTCAAAGCAAGGGAAAAAATTTTTTAACGAATTTCCACTCCTAACAAAATATAAGAAAGAGAAATTGGTACAGCTAGGATTTTCCCTCTTGAAAAAATACCTTTTACTAAAGCACAGGATGGTATAAATTAAATATCTGATAAAGATAAATGCAATTTAGTTCCCGAGAGGCTGAAACATTAGAATCAATTTTGTTTGAAAACTTAAATCCAGCAAGCACTCTGCAATCCTTTAGATGATGATTAACGTGTGGTGGCATCCTTGGCGTTCAAGTCCATCACCGTAGGCAGAGAAGACTAACAAACATGGCCATGGTACTCACATGCACTATATCATCCAGGCTGTTGAATATGTACTTTCTGGCTTCTTTAGACTTCATTCCTGTCTCTGCCTCATGCTCTTCTAGTGTCTTATTGGACATGTCAAAGAGGAAAAATAATATATTACCCATCATTTGAAAATTCTTTATTTTTTAGTTCTAGCACATTAGGCAAGGAATTTCAAAAGAGTAACTACCAAAAACATACTTTTTTAAAAGCACCCAAAAAAATGAGAAGAGCTTGGTTCAGGTTAAAATATATATGAAAAAGTAACTGGTTAGAAAGTTAATCACTGAGGTTTTACTAATCTCCCAAAGAGCTAGGAATAAATTAAGTACTTGGGTTATGGAGTAAATGGTGAAATTTGGTCCTTATAAAGCTTAATAATGGGAAACTGGGTAGAGAAGATGAAACACACAACATAAAAGTAATTACACACATAAAATTTAAAAAACCATTTAAGATGAGTTAATAATTTTGTTGCCAGGTTAGAGAATGAGCTACATTATTCGGGGAAGGCTTTTTCTCCCCCCCACCCCTTAAAAAGTGGGGAGGGGTCAAAAATGAAAATTCAGAATTAGAAATACAATAAAAGAAAAATAAGCATGAGGGATATTATCCACATGAGGCATCTTAGAAAAAATGTTTTTCTAAATTTTTAAAAAATGAATTACCTTTAATCTCCAACCAGAATGAGAAATATCTGTTTCTCTGCAAAAAAATCTTGTGGATTTCGTGCCCACATTTAACAACTGTTCTCCCGGTAAACCTTGAGTCTGAGAAATATATCGGATCTGGAAAAGAGTTTATAAAACCTAAGAATTTATTCTTTACATGTAGTAGTATTAACTGAACACCTATTCTCTATCAGACACTAAGCTAGAGTTAGGTCAAGAATTAAATGGTGTAGTCTATGCCCTCAAGAAATTCTAGTGTGGAGCATACAAGTAAACAATTGTAATACAGGGTTGTAAGTACCATAATAAATACGTGCTTATGGAAAGACAGAAAAGGGGCACCTAAAATAATTGTAGTCACATAAAGCTCCAGAAGAGGTGATGCTCAAGTTGAGTTTAAAACTACAGGTTAAGAGTTCTTTAGCCCTGGAAGGGGAGCGGGGCATCTGACTATGATTTATGCTAAGGTCGTAATATGAATAAATATGCAAAATCAGGAGAAAATACCCACACACTTGGATCCTGGAAGCACAAAGGTTCACTCAGTGAAAAATGACAAGAGGTAAAACTGAATTAGCAGGCAGAGGGCTTCATCAGTAAGGTAAGAAGTTGTATCTGTCCTCTTTCCCTCTATAAGCCCCAAGTGCCCATAGTTTTATCCCTAAATCCATATTTAAATATTTATCTCTAGCCCTGGAGCTGTGAGCCAACTGCTTACTGAAACTCTCCACCTGGCTGGACCTGAGGAACCTCAAAGGGAACATATCCTAAACTGAATTTTCCCTGAAATCTGCTAATCCTCATGCATTTCCCAGCAACAGACACCAACACTAACCTCCCAAACCAGAAACCTGAAGTTCATACCAGACACATATTCACAGAAAGTGAAAAGTACCAAGGGTCCAGTACCTAAACGCTACATCAGAGTCTCTCCGATGGTAGGAAAGGTGTTCAACCATTCAACAAACATACACAGAGCATTATGTCAGATGCTAAAGATACACAGATGAATAAAACATGGTGACAATCTGCAAACGCATATAATTTAGTAGAATAAATATTTAAGCACATAATATGCAATTAAGCTAGGAAGTGCTATTATGAAGAAGAAAACAAAGTACTAAAGAACACGAGGAATCAGACAATTAATGTACCTATGAATCTGAGAGAGCACTAAAAACAAAACAAATGGCAACTGATCTTGTCAATTTATTTTTGGTCATAATGCCTGTCCTGTCTTCTAAAGAAAAACTGTTCAAGGGACACCTTGGTGTCTCAGCCGTTTTATGGGTCTGCTCAGGTCATGATACCAGGGTTCTGGGATCAAGTCCCACATTGCGGGGGCGGGGGGTGGGGGGGGTCCTTGCTCAGCAGGGAGCCTACTTCCCCCTCTCCCTCTGCCTACTGCTCCCCTACTTGTGCTCTCTCTCTCACTCTGACAAAAAAGAAAGGAAGAAAGGAAGAGTGAAAGAGATAGAGAGAGAGAGAGAAAACTATTCTAACTGTACCCTCTAATACATGAAGGGACTCACCCTCCTCTGTCCCCAGTGAATGAAGGGTGAAAGCCTGACTCAAAAGCAATTAATTCATAAATCCACACTGTGAACTTGACTAGAAATAAGCTAATAAGAAAATTAGAGTTATAATGTCAGGAATGTGAATTAACAAACAGCAATCACTACCGAGGGATAAGCTTATCCAGTGGCCATGCTAACCTAACCAAAGTCCAGAATGCATAGAAACTCAGCAAGTTAGAACCAGAGCAGATAAAATCACCTGAAGAGCAGCTAAATCACACTTAGGATCCCCACAAAAGTGAAGTTCTACTGATGTCTATTAATTCCATTAAGTGTTCCTTTGAAACCAAAAGCACCTCCAACTCCAGACTTCACAAGATGCTGTCATATTATAACTCCATTCTTGGATTTTTGTGACAGTCTAGACTAAGTACAGGAACTCTTACTTGAGCCAGCTTACTTGAGAAAGTCTCTACGTAACCAAATAACCTGACAAAAAGAACTTTAAAGATTCCCACTTCCTCCTAACACTCAGGAGGTGAAATAGTCCATTTTATTTTTCTTACATAGGGAATGACTTGAAATTATCAAGTAAAATAACTGGAGTATGAATTCAGACTTTTAGCTGTTCTTGATGAGATTCTATATAAACTCCAGCAAACATTTTGCAAGAACAATCACCATTTATGAAGTCAACACCGCCCATTAACCCATAAAAATATTATTTAATTCCCTGGAATGTTTTTGATGTTTCCCTGGTAAACAGAAGTTCAATCCAATACACAGAATACTAACAAGACAGTACACCCACAATTATGACAGGAAGGGATTCCAGCACAGTACCAATTTGCAGGGCAGCCTTCTCTAAACACACATACCACTCGTTTGTGTAAGAATGGAAATGAAATGCATGGATGAGAAAATATGACACATAGGAAATTTTCAGCAAGGTCAAGGCCTACTTGTAGAATCCAAAATTTAAAGAAGAAATTGCCTTGGAGAAGCTTTAAGAAATAGATGATAAAGATGATTAAAGAGCCAGAACACAAACCCCATAATGAAGAATTAAAATAATCTGCATATTTTTTCCTGGTGACTCAAATGTGGCTTTTAAGTATATAGTAATTATGAGCCTACCATAAATTCTTTTTTACCTCCTTTGGAAAAAAGAAACCTGTTATTGCATTAGGTTAAATGAAGGTGAGATATAAGACATACCAACAAGAGTAAAGGAGTTAAGTTACAACGTATTTCACTGAAAGTCTTTGTTTTTGTAAATGTTCCATGTGCACTTAAAAAGTGTGCGTTCTGCGGTTTTGCATGTAGTACTGAATGTAGTACTCTACGCCTGTGTCATTAAATCGACTTAGTTAATCACGGGCCCAAAATCCTCTATACTAATCATTTTTCTATTTTTGCTCCATCAATTACTGAAAGAAATGTGCTAAAATTTCTAATTATGATTGTGGGTTTATCTATTTTTCTTTTGGTTCTGTCGATTTTAGATTTATATTATTTTAAAGTTATTAGTACATGTATAAAATATAGAACTGCCATGTTTGTGTTGAACTGAATTTCCCAAATTAATTGGCCAAGCTTCCCCTTTATAAATAATGCTGATGTATCTGTAATAAGATTATTTCTGTTGTTAAAAGCAATGTTATTAATAAAAGCAAAACCAAAAAAAAAAGACTATCTTATACAACATATATTGAGAGATAAAGATTTGTACAAAATGTTATCATAGGAAAAACTGATAAACTAAGCTCCTGGCTCCAACCCTAGAACTTAGTCTGCAGACAGAATATGGGTGGAGGTTGATGGATTTGAGAAACTAACATAAAGACCATGAACACCCTCTTCCAGTGACAGCAGAAACCCAGTAGTAGGGTGAAAGTGGAGTCTGGAAGAGGGCTCATGCCAGGATCTGAGCATAGACCACAGCGGGGTTTTTAGTTGGGCCCTTTTAACTCTCCCCCATATTGCCTTGAAAGTATCATTATCCATAAGGTAGTGGAGATGTGGTCCACTGTAACAGCATAAATTCTGGATTCATATTGCCTGTGCTGGATTCTTGGGGCAAGTTATTTAACTTCCCCACAGCTTCGTTTCCTCATCTGTAAAACAGAGGCAATAGTAGTATGTACCTCTAGCAGTATAAGGTTGTTGGGAGCATTAAATGAATTAATGAAAGTGTAGAAGCAGTTTCTGACATATAAAAGAGCTCAGTAAGTATTAATTAATAATATTACCATTATCCACTGTACTGTCACTGTAAGAAAAAAAAGAGTAAGTTTAAAAATAAAATAGCAACAGCATCCCAATTAGGTGTCCAAGTATATCAGGGCAGCTGATGACTAGAACAGGGAACAGATAACAGATAAAGGCATACCTTATTGATGGCCTCTATACATTCTAATTAGATAATCATAATCTACAAAGCTGGCAAAAATCTATGAAATCCAACCACATTAATAAATAAACTAAAGTAAAAAACAACCAAAGAACACTTAAATGATCATTTTAATAGATGCATAAAGGCATCTGAAAGTCAAAAGCCAATATAGGGGAAAAAAATCGGGAAATTAGGAATAGAGGGAGTTCCCTTATCTTGAAAATAGACATTTATCAAAACCTATACAGCACACATATTTGGAAACAAGTATATAAAGTCTAATATCGAAACCAAAACAAGAATGCTTACATCATCACTCCTATTCACTTCCATTCATATATTTTGCAAAATAACTTTTAAAATACCAAACTAATAATTACTTAACTATTGATGCCATACGCTAATAAATTTTTTAATTATCATATTCTTTTGGAAGTAAAGTAATATACATTCTGAAAATACTGTTAATCTGGGTCAGATTAACACCTGTTCCCAGTTTACGAAACAAAAAGTCTATTATGGAATTAGAAAAAGCTTTGATCAGGGCTTTGCCTTAAAATTACCATTGTGACTTTTGATAAGTCATTTCATTTTTCTGGCCTCAGTTATCCCTTCTATAAAACAGGAAGGAGTAGTAAATAGATAATCTGTAGGGTCCTTTTCAGAACTAATGTCAGGTGTCCAAGACAAGATCTGTAGATGTCCCTATTCAACGTACAGCAGCAAATCAATCTGAAGTTGCCAATAGATGGTGTCCAGCTCCAGAATACCATATGTGTCATAACTTGTAGTCCACAAAACCAGAGGTTCACTTCTAGCATTTGACTGTAACTTCAGTCCTTCAGCAGCTAAGGGACTACTGGGACTCTCCCAACTAAACCACCAACTCTTTCAAAGCTAGCACCCGTCTAGCATCTGCATCAAAGTTAGTGGTTGGTAAAAAGCCAAAGGAAACCAGGATGTATGGAAAATATTACAGAAACTACCTTCTAAGAGACACACTGAACATGGAGGATGAAAGGTAGAGACTACAGGAAGCCTAGCATAAAAGAGGAGGCTTATGGGTAGAAAGTCACTGTAAGAAAATAAGGGATTAAAATTAATGATAACATCTAATCTAATAGTATTAAATGACTTTTAGGTTCACCTCAGCAACATGCAAATCACCAAATCCATAACCGCTCATGCCTTTTTTTTTTTTTTTAAAGATTTATTTATCTGAGACAGAGAGAGAGAAAGATGGGGAGGTAGGGGCGAGGGGCAGACTCCACACTGAGCACAGAACCCAACACAGGGCTCAATCCCAGGACCCTGAGATCATGGCCTGAGCTGAAACCAAGAGTTGGCTGCTTCACCAACTGAGCCACCCAGGCGGCCCCTCATACCCTTTTTGATATAGAAAGTTAAGCCCTGAAAATCAGAAATACGGCACATTTTATTCCTACAATTACATCATGTTTGCATTAAAATATTCTATTTTCTATTTTTATTAAAAGTTAAATAGTACACCATTTAAATAAAAATATCTACTAGAAACACAAAACTGATGTAAGCATTTTGTTCATTTTGACAAATGTTTTCCACTAAAATATGAGTATATATCTAATGAAGAAGATGCTATGAAACCTTTTCAAATAATACTGATTAAGTTCATAATTACTACAGAAAAGAACCTCGGGACTAAAACAAAACAACACAGGAAAATAGCAAACAACATTCACTGTCTAATAGCTTAGAGAGGCTAATTAATGAACATAACTGAAAACTGTCATGAAAAACGTTAATGGGGGCGTCTAGGTGGCTCAGCCCATTAAGCGTTTGACTTCATTCAGCTCAGGTCATGATCCTGGGGACTGGATGGAGCCCTGTGCCCAGCTCCCTGCTCAGTGGGGAGGAGTCTGCTTGTCTCTCTGCCCCTCCCCCTGCTCATGCTCTCTGTCTCTCAGATAAATAAAAACTTAAAAAAAAAGAAAAAAAGAAAAGAAAAGAAAAAGAGTTTAATGAAGTAATTTGCTGGATTCTACTGAGAATCATCTGAATAATGTTAAACTAGATTACTTCTAGTGTCATTCAAAAACAGCTTAAAATACTGAAGAGGTTTCAGGTGACTGAAGTACTTAAGACCAATAATGGTTGTTGATTTAAGACCAATAGTTACAAAGCCTTTTATTCCTTGGGAGTGGCTAATATTTTATCCATCATCAAAGTTTGTCACCCAAGCATAACTTTATTATTTAAATGGACACAGTCCAGCCCTTCAAATGTCTACACACAAAAATGATACAAAAAAGTGTTTTTGCAACTTTGGGGGCCATGGATTGAATTCTGTTTATGAAACGTTACTTCCGTTATTATTTAAAAAAAAAAAAAAGTTTTTAAAAAACCAAGTACAGTTTTGAGATCTTGAATTTAAATTCCCTAAGGTCTCAGGTTTTTGTCATTTTATTTTAAAGATTTTTTTTTTTGACAGAGCAAGAAAACACACAAGCAGGGGGAGCTGCAGGCAGAGGGAGAAGTAGGTCCCCACTGAGCAGGGAACCCAACATAGGGCTTGATCCCAGGACCCTAGAATCACAACCTGAGCCCAAGGCAGATGCTTAACAACTGAGCCACCCAGGCAGGCGCTCCTTGTCATTTTATTTCAAAAAAGTTTTCATAGTATTATATACCTGGGGAAACGCATTCCTATTAGTCTACAATTTTTCTTTACATTCTACCTATTCTTTACATTCTATCTAGAACTATCACGACAGTTTTGTTACCTGGTCATACTCCAAGGCTCCTGGGTAGAGCGGCCATCCAAGGAATAACTCTGCAATCACACATCCCAAGGACCACATGTCTATGGCTTCACAAAACGGCAACCCCAAAATAATCTCTGGAGCTCTGAAATTTAAAAAAAAAAAAAAAAAGGTGATTTTTCCTATAAAATTATCTTATTTCATTGGCATTCTAAGAAAAGCTAGTAAAATGACAGAGTAGTCATCTTCTATTTATAGTAACTCTTCACTTTTCAGAATTCCTTGAAGCCTAGACATAATACTGAATTAAGCTTACAAGGGTACAATGAGTACAACCATTACTAGGATAAAATCTCTATACTTAACCTTACAGAGAATTTTATTAACATATTAAAAAAAGGAAAAAGCACAGATCTTGTTTTTGAGACTATAACAGATTAGAAATAATACACTAGAAAGAGAACTGGCAAACTATAAAATACATGCACCGTTGACATCAACAGAACTGAAAACCAGACATTGATAAGAGCAAACAAAACAAGCCCTAAGGCTAAAATTGGATGTAGACCTGGGTATTACTTCAGAAAAAAATAATATTCACAAAAACAGGACTGTTAGTCATCAAGAGATACAAGACCAAGTGCAATGCATTCTGCTTTAAAGGGCAGAAAAAATACAAGGCATCAAAATAGCCAGAAAGTTTTTTTAGCACTTGAAGAGCTCCAATTGCTTGGAAAATATATTCCATGAAAAATATCATGCCCACATAAATTGTGCTACTTCACATAACTTTCCATGAGAAAATTAAGATTCTGAGAGGCCTCACATACAGCTATGTAATTCCGAAGTGAGTCATAAAATCATAGATACCCTAAACAATCTCAAATTTAAGAGAAGTTCTAAGATCAATACAATGAATGGGTTTTTTCATGAACCACTGGAGAGTAATTTGCCAAGTAACTGTACACTTTGTATTTCCTACAAACAAGAATATTCCCCCATATAACCACAATACAATCATCAAAATCAGGAAATGAACACTGATACATCTCTACCATCTAAGCCTCAGACTCCCAAGTTTGGCCAACTATACTAATAATGAATGTCCTTCATGGCAAAAGGATCCAATTCAAAATCATGCATCACGTTCACTTGTCATATCTTTTAGAGTAAGTTCCTCAAGTCTTTCCTTGATTTCTAGGACCTTGGCACAAGCTGTTACAGGCCAGTTCTTTGTAGAATGTCTCTCAGTGTGGGTTTGCCTGCTGTTTCCTCATAATTAGGTACAGGTTATAAATCTTTTGGGAGGAGTATGACCAGGAGTATGACAGATGCTTTCTTCTCATGATGTGGTCAGGTGGCATTCAATTTTGATTTGTTGCAGTACTAATAATGTTCACTTTGATTATTTAACATGGTATCTGCTAGATTTTCTTTTTTTTTTTTTTGGCTAGGTATTTCCACTATTGAGTTCTTCCTTTTCCCTCTGTAATTAAATATTTTGTAGGATTTCAATTTGAGAATATATGTGTAAGCCATTCCTTATCAAATTTTTAATTTCTTCATTTATTTGCCTATGTGAGTATAAATGAATAGAATCCTATTTTAGTCAATGAGTTATAATCCATTACTGTAATTATCTACTTTGATACTCTGATTTTCCCAACTTGACCAGTTACAACTCCCTCAACGAGCTATGGGTCCTCATCAGTACCGGGATGGCACTGTTCCCAGGCTCTCTCAGTATACATATTGTATATGGTTAGACAAAATAAGGCTTCTACTAATTTAACTGAGACTGCTGACTGTCATTATCTCCAAAAGCAGTGGTTCTCAATCTTGGCTGCACATTATAATCACTTGGTCCTGGCCACACTCCATACCAATTAAATCAGAAACTCTGGGGGAGAGACTTGGGAATTTATTTTTGTAAAGCTCCCAGGGTGGTTCCAATACATGGCCAAAGTTGAAAACCAAAGCCCTAGGCTCAAGTGATTAGACAAATAGGAAAACTGCTCCATCTTCTCCCTATAGCTCTTCTGATCAGAGTAAGTTCAACAGATAATAAATAAGGTGGGATTTTGTTTGTTTTGCTTTGTTTTGTTGTTGTTACCACTGATTTAGGATCTGTCCAGTGAGTCCTCCCCTGGACATCTCTGCCATAATTAATACTTAAAGTTCAACAGCCTTTTAATCCACAAGCATTTGTTAAAATCAAATGTGTGCTTTGAGGCATAAAAGATCTTAAAACATAGATCTATTCTTTTGACAAAATACTTGGTGTTAGTATAGATGTATACATGTGAATTATACTGATAGAACCAAATGCTAAATTGCATAGAAAGAGAAGAAAAACAACTTACACTGAGTTATCATTCTTACATAGTCATAACAGTGTACAAAAGAATACAGAGACCCTCTTTTCCTTTTTTGTTCACTATGGTATACATAGAAGCTAGCAGAAAATATGCACTCAGTAAACATTTCTCAAATAAATCATTCCTACAGAGGTTGGGTCACACAAAGGAAAGCATCAGAGGTTTTGAAATACGGACTGGAACTAAGCCTTGAGGAACAGAAGTCTAGGCAGAAAGAAAGAGAAATGGCCACAAGAGTTAATAAACAGTATATATTAACCATACTAAAAAAGATTCAAAGCAAAAAGACAGTTTCAAAAATATGAAGTAAAAAGGGATTCCCTACTGATGTTTAATCATGTACTAATTTGAATTCTGAAGAATCATTAACACTAAGAGATCTATAGCCGTGTAAGAGTTTTATGATAATTTTGAAATATTCACTATGAAAAGTTATGAGGTTTGAAATGGACTACTGGAAACTTCAATGTCATATTTGGCAATGAAAGAAAAGTAACAGAATGATAGTGCCTAGGACAGACAATTTAAAGAGACTGGAATTATTTGATACCTGATTAACAATGAGAAAGGAGTTTCTGTCAAACAGACAAAGAACAATGAATTCCTTCTGCCATTTGCTGCACTTACTGATGGTGACAAGAATGTGGAGACATCTTTTCAAAATCTTGACCAGGAACTACATAAAGCCACTTCAAGCATAAAACTGGAGATACAAAAGTTATACTCAAGGAAGCAAACTCAAATTTCTCATTCTAAAATATGAAAGAATTTTAACTGCAAGTTTTCCACAAATTCATTGGGTATTTTACTGCATCAGCTAGGGTCTTAAAAAAGCAGATTCAATACCATTCACATGCACATTCCTTTCATTCCTTTAAATGCTGCGGTCCCTGATGGCTAATGATGTTGAACATTTTTCATGTGTCTGTTGGCCACTTGTATGTCCTCTTTGGAGAGTTGTCTGTTCATGTCTTCTGTCTATTTTTTGACGTGATTATCTGCTTTTTGAGTGTTGAGTTTGAGGAGTTCTTTATATATCTTGGATATCAGCCCTTTGTCTGTAGTGTCATTTGTGAATATCTTCTCCCATTCTGTGACTTGCCTCTTCGTTTTGTTGATTGTTTCCTTTGCTGTGCAGAAGCTTTTGATCTCAATGAAGTCCCAAAAGTTCATTTTCGCTTTTGTGTTTCCTTTGCCTTTGGAGACATGTCTTGAAAGTTGCTGTGGCCAGTGTCAAAGAGGTTGCTGCCTGTGTTCTCCTCTAGGATTCTGATGGATTCCTGCCTCACATTGAGGTCTTTTATCCATTTTGAGTTTATCTTTGTGTATGGTGTAAGAGAATGGTCAAGTTTCATTCTTCTGAGATACCACCTTACACCAGTTAGAATGGACAAAATTAAGACAGTAAACAAGTGTTGGAGAAGGTATCGTGAAAGGGGAACCCTCTTACAATGTTGTTGGGAATGCAAGTTGGTGCAGCCACTTTGGAAAACAGTGCAGAGATTCCTTAAGAAATTAAAAATAGAGCTACTCTCTGACCCTACAATTACACTACTGGGTATTTACCCTAAAGATACAGATGTAGTGGGAAAAAAATGTTTATAGCAGCAATGGCCACAGTTGCCAAACTATGGAGAGGGCCAAGATGCCCTTCAACAGACAAATGGATAAAGAAGATATGGTCCATATATATACAATGGAATATTATGCCTCCATCAAAAAGGATGAATATGCAATTTTTGTATCGACATGGACAGGACTGGAGGAGATTATGCTGAGTGAAATAAGTCTAGCAGAGACAGTTAAGTATCATATGGTTTCACTTACTTGTAAAGCATAAGGCATAACATGGAGGACATTGGGAGAAGGAGAGAAGAAGTGAGTTGGAGGAAATCGGAGAGGAAGACAAACCATGAGAGACTGTGGACTCTGAGAAACAAACTCGGGATTTTGGAGGGGAGGGAGGTGGGGGGTTGGTTGGCCTGGTGGTGAGTATTAAGGAGGGCATGTACTGCATGGAGCACTGAGTGTGGTGCATAAACAATGAATCTTGGAACAGTGAAAAAATAAAATAATTTTTTTTTAAAAAAGCAGATTCGATGTGCAAAAAGCGTCTTGGGGAAGGTAGGGAGAGGAGGCAGGACCAGGTGAAGACAGCCCTCAAGCCCTCACATCCCGAGCAGTTCTGACATGCACAAAGAAGAGAAGCAAAGGGAGAGGCGGAGAGAGAACCTCCCACTACAGCGCCCTAAGGAGACAGAGCCCCTAAGGAAAACAATCACCTGCTGGAGGAGCTCCCCATCAAGCAAGAAGAGTCCAGCTATAGTACCCCTACTGTGTTTGGTCACTGGCTAGAAAGGCCGGGACGCATATCTGAAGGAGCAACAGCTGGAGACTCTCGGTCACCTGCGCTCCCCACGAGAGGGCCTTGTGAAAGAGCAGCTGAGTGACACAATTCTGTGCCTGCCACAACTATCCTCCCCAAAACTTTTGTATTTTATTTTCAAATACATATATATCATACAGAAAACGCAACAAATTTCCTCACCAAGTCCCATTTAAATGTGCCCCAACTCTCTCCAGTCTACCCTAGCACACCACAGATATTATCATTTTCTATGCAGATCAATGTAAAAGATTGGGAAACGATACCGTCAAGCATTCACAATCTAGATGAAGTTGCCAGAGATGCTCGAGCTCTACCAGCCAGTCTCACAATAAACTTAAAATTAAATTATGCATGAAAAAATAATATATCCATCTGTCGGTAATAAAGCAAGCTTAGTTTTCTGGTTATATTTTAATTGGCTCTCAAATTCTTCCCCTGGGCTAACTATCCTTTTGGGTAAAAATGATGGTAACAGTGATTCTAATCTGTGGACCATTCTTAAAAAAAAAAAAAAAAACTTCTGTCCTACTGCTGAAGCAAATTGTCCCACTTCTTTTTTCATCTTTCCTAACTTCCTTCTGAGCACCTATAATGTGGCAGTGCTAAGGACAAAACAGGGAACAGACATCATTTGTACTTTCAGAGACTAGGCAAGGCACACATTAAACATGTCTACTGAATGGAGAGTCTAACAAAACCTCTTGTTTACCACTCTATAAAGACTCACACTTAGAAGTGTCAAACCCACAAACTAAAAAAATTAGACCATATGGTAAAAAAGGCAATCTATATCTAAAATGCTATGTTTCTTTTTATTATTATTATTATTTGTCATATGCTTTTAATCAAATTTATCAATATTCATTAAGAATAAATCCTTTCTACTCTTCTGAAACCTTGAAACATTAATATAAAATAAAGAGGTAAAGTGGGTAAGATGAAAACAAAAAATTTTTTAATTCTGTAAACTGATCTCTGGGGACTTTGGCCAGAGAAGAAGAGAATGTTGGCAGTCAATGCTTTAAATAAGAACACAGTGAAATACTGTCATTCAGAAAAGAGATGACTATTAGTGGAACATTCTATTTGGTTTACCTCATCTTTATTTATGTTTGTAAGTTGAAAATTCAATTATGGGCAGAAGAAACCCAGGAAAAAGGATATCTCACTTCAGGAACTCAGAATGCCTAGATCTAGGAATAATTACTTTTTTTTAGTGGGGGGAGCAGACGGAGAGGGAAAGAGAGAATCTCGAGCAGACTGCCTCCTGAGCAGGGAACCACATGTGGGGTTCAATCTCACAACCTTAAGATCAAGAAGACCTGGGCCGAAATCAAGAGTCACACACTCAACCAACTAAGCCACAAAGGTGCCCTAACATTCTTTTTTTTAACGATTTTATTTATTTTTTCGACAGAGAGAGACACAATGAGAGAGGGAATACAAGCAGAGGGAGTGGGAGAGGGCGAAGAAGCTCCCCGCAGAGCTGGGGATCCCAGGACCCTGGGATCATGACCTGAGTCGAAGTCGAAGGCAGTCGCTTAACAACTGAGCCACCCAGGCAGTGCCTAACAATTACATTCCCATAAAAGAGATGCCTTGGGTCATCACTGCAAATGCCATTAAACTATGAACTCATATGATGATTTCATGGACACCAAGAAAATGTTGACCATATTCCTAAACTTACAGAGAGTGAGTTTTCTTTTTGACGTAAAGATATTATAATGGTCAGGCCAGTGTGAATATCTACTCTGCCTAACAACTTTACTTCTCATTAAACTTAATCAATTAGCATAATGCTAACAACACTTCAGCTCCTGGTAAGTCTAGTGGCAGAACCACCCATGTCTGGTCAACTCTAGAACACTAATCAAATAATTTCTGAAATGCCAAGCTAAGGGCCAGAAGCTGATGGTTCTGGCAGGCTGCATCACTAAGACTGAGAGGTACAGTCATTCAGGCTTCTCTTGATGATACCTCTATACCAAGTATTTATATACAGGATTCTCTCTGCTTTTGACATTAAAAAAATGCTAGAGAAATGCACCACAAACTTGGAAAAGGTAAATAAATGGTAAACTCAATAAAGATAAAAATACTAAAATGACAATAGTCTTTTCTGAAGTAGAAGACGAAGAAGGCATTTTTTAAAAAATAACAGTTTTATTAAACTATGGTATGATTCAAAGTTTTTTAGTATAGTCACAGAATTGCGCAACCAAGCCCACAATCAATTTTAGAACAGTTTTATCATCCCAAAAAAGGAAGCCCTATACCCATTAGCATTTACTCTCCAGTCCTCCCAAGCTCTTCCATCCTGGGCCACCACAAATCTACTTTCAATGTCATTAGAGCTGCCTGTTCTGGACACTTCATACAAATGGAACAGTAGAAAGTGGGGTTTTGTGAGTGGCTCCTTCACTTGCATGTTTCTCAGACTGCAGCAGGTGCCAGCACGTCACCCCCTTTTCCTTCTGCACAGTATCCCACCGCACGGATATTCCAGGTCTACTCAGCCACTCATCAAGTGATGGAAGTTGGAATTTCTTCCTCTTCTTTTGGCTATTATGAAAATTATGAAGTGAAAGGAGAGAGGCCATCTATCAGCTCACCATGCTGCAGAGCAATATGTACTCCTGTGCGGAAGGAGGTCAGAGCAGAGAGGCCGCACACCTAAGGCAAGCAAGCACTGCCTCAGACAGGATGAAAATGCCTTTGACAGAACAGAAATCCAAAAGGGAATGGGGAGTATCAGTGTTAAAAGAAATACTGATTTCTCGACTTTGTTCAATGCTGCTCTGACAGAGTTCATCCTGTGCTACCCCTTTTCAGACACCTCAGGCACTGAAAGAACCTCCCACCTATACACTGGCGAGCCATCATACAAGAGCATGGTCCACAGGTGCAATTCCCTTCAGGTAAGTTTCATGAGAATGTCATGTTATGCTGGTACTAAAAAACTGCGGCTCTAGGCTCAAAAGCTCTGGGAAGACAAATTCTGGAGTCTGGTAAGGGGGCGCTGATTTCAAGCAATGAAAATCATCTAAAGAGAGCTATATGTTTAACACTCAAGAGCAGGCACCAAGCTCTCCCTCCAACAGCAAAAAATTCACCTGAGCCTTCGTATTTTCATTTTCTAAAACATGGGGTTCTATCAACCCTATGTTTTCCAAAGATTATATAAAGGACAAATCTTCTACCTATAAAAGCATGAGCGTAAGAAGTAAAACAGTATATACATTCCCTAATTTATTCATCTTCCCACTGTCCGAATTCACACCTCCTCTCTTCTCAAGCCACCACCTCCTCCCCAACCTCGTACCGGACTGTGGTCCTTGCATCCTACTTTACTGAAAAAAAATAGACAGAATTTTAAAGAAACTTCCACCTTCTCATTACCACATCTACTAGCCCACTTGCATCTGTCAGTGCTTCTATCTAAGGCATCCAGGCTTACTTACTGAAGTATTATCACTCCACCAATTTCCTTCCCTCTCTCTCTCTCTCCACCCAGCCCTCCCTCCATCTTTCTCTAGAACCATCTTGCTTATACACTGTCCAGACATCACCCCTTTCTTTTCTCCCCCTTATGCCAGTCCTTGAAAACACTGTTTAGAAAGGCTGCCTCAAATTCTGCCCTGTATTGAATTTACTCTAATCAGGCTTTCATTACCCCACCATTCCACCAAAATAGCTCTTGTCAAGGTCAACATCAGCTACGGCGTTGCCACATCCTCGATTTACTGGACTTGCAGCATCTGACACAGCTGATTATGCATGCTTTCCTGCTTTAACCACTGTCTGCACTTGTCTTCCACAACACCACTCTATGCTCTCCCCCTTACCTCACTAGCACTCCCTTCTCAGATTCCTTTCTAGTTCCATCTCTTTTCCACAACATTTAAATTCTGGAGGCTCAGTCTTCAGATATCCATCTTCTCTATCTATACTCACTTCCATTAGATGATCTCATCCAATCACAGAGTTTTAAATAGCATGTCTATTCCTAAGACTCTCAAATGTGTATCTCCAACCCAGACCTCTCTCTTTACCTCCAGACCTAGTTATCTGTCTATTCAACATCTCTTCTTGAGTGTCTATTAGACATCGCAAACTAAACACGTTCAAAAAGAACTCCTAATTTTCCCAATCCACTCCTTCTCCATCTCAGGAAATGACAACTCTATCCTTAGTTTCTCAGGCTCATAACATGCACAAATCAAATTTGACTCTCCTCTTTCTGTAACTTCCCACATCTATCACCAGATCCTCCATCCTCAAAATAGACCCAGAATCTGACCATTCTGCTCCACCTTTACTGCTACCACTCCAACCCAAGCCACCATCACCTCTCATTTGGATAACTGCAAAAGCTTCCTAACTGTTATTGTTTATGCCATTGTCCTCTACCATCTATTCTCAACTTTGCAGCCTAAGTGGTGCATTTAAAACACAAGTTGGACACATCATTCTTCTCTTCAAAATCCCCCAACAGCTTCCTATCTGATAGTAAAGCCAATTCCTTACAATGGCCTACAAGGTCACACATGAATCAGGTCTTAGCTTCATCTAATATTTCCTATCACTGTCCTACTTGCGTGCTCTGATCCACCCACACTAGCCTCCTTACTGTTTCTAACCGCAGTTTTTGCCTCAAAACCTTTGTGCCAGGGCGCCTAGGTGGCTCAGTCGTTGGGCGTCTACCTTCAGCTCCGGTTGTGATCCCAGAGTCCTGGAATCAAGCCCCGAGTTGGGCTCCCTGCTCAGTGGGGAGCCTGCTTCTCCCTCTCCCACTCCCCCTGCTTGTGTTCCCTCTCTCACTGTGTCTCTGTCAAATGAATAAATGAAAATCTTTAAAACAAAAACAACACAAAACAAACAAAAAAACCCTTTGTGGTTATCTAGGCAAATATTCCAAGCAGAGGGAATAGCACAACTTAACCTCTCTACTCTTACTTGTGCTTCTGCTCAAGGACTATCTTATTAAAAGGCCCTCACTGACCACATTAAATAAAAAAATAAGCCCCTGCAACACATAAACTCACCTCCCCTCCTTCATCTTGCTTTATAGTTCTCCGTAGCACTTGCCACCAACTAATATATATGTTTGCTTATCATCTATTTTCCTTTCCCCGCTAGAATATAAATTCCATGAGGGCAGAAATTTTTTTTTAAATTAATGTCTGTACCCAATGTGGGGCTCAAACCCATGACCCTGAGACAAGAGTTGCTTGCTCTACTGATTCAGCCAGCCAACTGCCCCAAGGATAGGAACTCTACTTAATTTTCTCAATGCTATACTCCAAGCACTGAGAAAAATGCCTGGCACATTGTAGGCACGTGATCATTATTTGTTCAAAGAACTGATCACTGAAGGGAGCTATTAGCATACATTCATTAATTTGAAACTAAGAATATTTTTGTTACATCAAATACATGAACCAAACAGGTATTAAAAGAGACTTTTAGGGGCGCCTGGGTGGCTCAGTGGGTTAAACCACTGCCTTCGGCTCAGGTCATGATCTCAGGGTCCTGGGATCAAGTCCCGCATTGGGCTCTCTGCTCAGCAGGGAGCCTGCTTCCTCCTCTCTCTCTGCCTGCCTCTCTGCCTACTTGTGATCTCTGTCTGTCAAATAAATAAATAAAATCTTTAAAAAAAAAAAAAAAGAGAGACTTTTACATGCCAGCCACTCTGCATTAGGGACAGCTAAAATGTTTTGACTATTGGCGGGGGCGGAGGGGTGGGAACAACCACCATTTACTGAGCTCTAACAATGGGCCAGGCATCACGGAAATAACTTTTGATGCATTATCTCATTTAAAGAAGTGTTCTGAAAAACAGGTTTCTGCATTGTTCTTCTGCTCTAAGATAAAAAATGCTGGTAAACAAAATGTTCCACGTAAAACAGAAGAAGCCCTCAGTTGAGTGCAGCCGGCGCACAGCATCATGAGAAATAATAAATCATTGTTTTTGAAGCAACTAAGTCTGGGGTTGCCACACAGCAACAGACAACTGATACACTGCCCCAAGTTACCCAGAAAGTGACGGAACTAAAGATTTCAAATGCCTGATTCCAAAAGCCTTTCTCAATACCATACTCCCTCAAATTATAAAACCTTATGACTAAAAGAAACACAGAAAAGTCAAATAGGAAAACTGGAAATTAACACCAAAGTCATTTTAGCAATTCAATTAAAGTTATGCTCTAGTTTTATTTCCCAAAGAATAGGAAAATACTTATGATCTATGTTTTCTAATAGTTACATAACATGAGAAAACGTCTGTTATATGCTTTTTTCATTAACTGGTCTTTAGCTTTTCAGGACAATTTAAAAAAAAAAGACCTTGCTGCCATTTTTTAAACTAACTTTTCATTCTGTAGAATTCCTTTAGCAAATGTATAATAACACCAATGACATCCATCAAACAGTTATATAAAGAACACTATGAACACAATGCTCTAAGTGCTTTGTAAGTATTAACCCATTTGATAGCCCTGCTAATCCTTTTCATAGATAAACAAACACTAGGATAAGTAATTTGCCCAGGGGTCACAGTTAGTACAAGGTACAGCTGGGATTCAAAGCCATGTTTAATGACTTCAGAATCCACATTTTAACTACTACCCTTTAACATAAATAATTCTTAAGGATTACTGAACTATCACACTTTGGCTTACTGGAAGTTCTCCCACTCAGATGCTATACTTATCATTGAAAGTGTTCTTCTTTTCTCTTTAAACATATCACCTTTGATTTTAAGACTAACCAGAAATGTAAAATATAAATACACTTATGTAAAAGAACTTCGTTGACATTTTACTCCTTTTCCTGATCTTTAAGCATTTACTCATCTTAACCATAAATAATCTTTCACATTAAATACACAGTCATCTGCTAGATTCATCTTAGTTAAAATAAGTCTCTTACTTTGGCAGATACTGTGTTCCCCGAGATGACTGTAATATCCTTTTACAGAAACAATTAGGAAATGAGCTCAACACTGGATCTGACCATCTACTCGTTAAGTACCAATTCAACATCACGCACTCAATAAATTCTTACATGTCAAAGCCCTGTACCTAGCAAAAGACAGCAAAGACCTAAAGTGGTTATAAAAGGCAAGCATCAGTAAATAAATGTGCGTTTGTACAGACCCAATCAATCTAGGAAAAGATACACACTCAAGTCTTACCGGCAATTAACTCTGAGGAATCAACCTCACAAGGGGAGAGGGAAAAGCATACATCTCCGTGACACTTTTTTTTTTTTTTTGAAGATTTTATTTATTTATTTATTTATTTATTTAAGAGAGGGAAAGGGCATGCGCGCAAGAGAAGGAGCAGAGGGAGAGGAAGAGAATCTCAAGCAAACCCTGCTCTGAGTTCAGGAGCCCAAGGTGGGGCCCAACCTCAGCACCCTGATCATGACCTGAATTGAAATCAAGTGGTGGAGGCTCAACCGACTGAACCAAGCAGGCGCCCCTCACAATGTTCGTTTCTAAAAGAAGCACTTCATAATATACAATAAAAAAACTCATATAAAAAAAAATTTGTCAGTCACCTGGCCTTTATAGGAATTTCACGTTTCTAATGTTACCACCAAATTAGACCATATAATCGGTGTTAAGTGAACCTTGTTTCCTTTTATTACAGGGAACACTCTTCTACTGAGAGTCTCTGAGGTGGGAATACACCGGCTCTGGAATGACAGCACTGAGGTGCATCTCAGAGCCTCCCTGTCTGTAGGGAAGACTGAGAGAGGTTCTTGTAAGCACAACAGGGGACTTACACTGAAGACTTCTAACGATCCCTCCGAGTCATAACACTACTAAAATTTATGAAACTATTATCAAAGAACATTTCTACAACTGAAACTTTAACAGAAGGATGACTATTAAAATATACTAGTGAGTTGATTTCCAGCTAGAGCAGCACTTGTTTCAAAGTCCTGCAGTACGGTGCTTTTTAAAAACAACCAAAAAAAAAAACCTCAGTGCTCTGAGAAAGGCAAATAAATTTCCAAAGAGGCAATCAACCACTTTTAGAAATATTTTTTTGAGTTATGAATGTTCTTAACATGATAAAAATTTGTTGCTAAAAATTTGTTGCTATGGCAATAACATCACTACAGAATACTAGATAATCACAATGTCTGCTTTTATGACTAGAACAGCAAACTATTCAATAACATGTTGAAGTGTGATCATAGTACACACTCTTAGAATAGATACTCATTCAAATGTAGCTTAAGTCGTGGGCTAAAAATATCTCAATTAAAAATATCCTTATTGCAAGGTCACTTAATCTTTTAAGTACGCAGGACAATGATCCAGGTCAAAGCATCCAGTACAAAGAACAGCAATAATAGTAACTTCAAAACCCATTAAATGTGAAACCTGAGAGGTAGAAGAAAGGAGAGGGCAAACACTTAATATTCATCACCAATATGCCAAGTGGGCTTAGGGTCCAATGTCCAAAAAGATGCATACATCAATAATTTGCATATCTATGACTGATCAAAAGATGGTATTTTGGAAAGATAGGCAGGGTTCAGAAACATATTCCATTTACAGACAGTACATCTTTCATGTTTTATCTACCAAGACTAGTTGCAAGATAACCAAGAAGCCTCATGATATGGAAGTGAAAATATTATTAACAGATATCAAGAGAGAGAAGCAAAGGAGCTGAATTGGGAGGGGAATATGAAAAATATCTGCAAAAAATAAAAGAAAAACATAACTGAGTTTGAGTGTCTGTTCTTAATATGTTTGGTTACATGCTACTGGATATAAAAATCAATAGTAACTATCTATATATACAAACTATATTATTAATATCTTATATTTGTATTGCATTTTATTTTATAACCTGTTCAAATATTTTATTCTATGAGGTAACAAAATAAATGTTGTTATTCCTATTCTACAGGTGATTAGGAGAAAAGTAAAACACAATCCAAGATTTTCTAAATTTAACTATGAGATATATTTAAAATTATAATGCATCATCAGTAAGTGCCAATAGAAGCTCATAATCTATAAGGTGTATTTAAATCAGACAACAAAAAATATTTAATTGCAATAAATGATTCAATTTTTTAAAAGATTTTATTCATTTATCTGACAGAGAACATGTGAGCACAAACAGGGGGAGCAACAGAGGGAGAGGGAGAAGCAGGCTCCCCACTAAACAGGGAGCCTGACTCGGGGCCCAATCCCAGTACCCTGGGGTCATGAGCCAAGCAGAAAGCAGACATTTAACCAAATGAGCCACCCGGGAGCCCCAAATGATTCAATTTTATAACTTCATAAGAATTACTGAAAATGACAAAAAATGTTTATTGAACTTTTATTAGGAGTCAGTCTATGCTACATGTATTCTGCCCATTATCTCATTAAATTCTAATAAAACCCTCTGATGTAGGTATTGTATTATCCCATTTTAGAAATGAGGGACCCCAAGTACAGAAGCAACTTTTCAAGGTCTCTGTGGGTGGTAGGGCTTGTAAACAAACCCTGAGTCTGAGTGAGAGTCAAAGTTACGCAACACCACATAGATAAATCATCTTTATTTTATGAACTATTGCAAATATATTATTTAATCATAAAACTATATTTCCACACTTTAATAAGCAAGTAGAAGGTTAGGCATTGATTCATCAGATCTTACACAATCTGGTGGCACTTTGGAACATACCATTTCTTTCTTTTTTTTTTTTTTAAATTTATTTATTTTTGAGAGAGAGAGAGAGAGAGTGCACACATGAGAGGGCTGTGTATGAGCCAGGAGCAGGTGTATGAATGAAGGGTGGGGCAGAAGGAAAGGGAGAAAATCTCAAGCAAACTCCCCACTCAGGGCTAGATCTCACAGTCCTGAGATTATGACCTGAGCCAAAATCAATAGCTGGACACTTGATCAGCTGAGCCACCTAGGTGCCCCTGGAGCATACCACCTCTTAAAGGCCAGTAATCTTTTAACAGTTAGACAAATAAAGTACTTCCCCCTTACCCATGAGGATTATATTCTAATACTCTCAGTGGATGCCTGAAACCATGGACAGTACCAAACCCTAAACACAAACACACATACACACACACACAGTATATTTGCATATATACCTGTTTTTGCCTATACATACATACCTATGATAAAGCTTAATTTATAAACTGGACACAGTAAGAGATTAACAATATTAATAGAATAATTGTAACAATATACTGTAATAAAAGTTAAGTCAATACAGTCTCTTTCTCTCTCTCAGTATCTTATTGTACCATACTCACCCTTCTTCTTGTGTGATGTGAGATGATAAAATGCCCAGGTGATGTGATGAAGTGAAGAGAAGGATGCAGGCATTGTAATGTACTGACCCTCTGACATTAAGTCAGGAGTAGGATCATTTCCTGCCAGACCACAGAAACAGCGAAAAGCAAAACCATGGATAAGGGGTGGACTACTGAATATTACCATTTTTACATGCTTTTTCTCCCCTTGGACGTTGACGTACTTTTAGACTCATAGAAAAGTTGCAAAATAATGCAAAAAATTTTTCAATCAGATTCCCCAAATGTTAACATTTTCCCACGATGTATTATCCGCTTATATACACACACACACACAAATACAATTTTCCTGAATTATCTAAGAGTTAAGTTGCAGATACTGTACCCCTTTACCTCTAAATACTACATTGTGTACTCCTTAAAAAGAAGGACAGTCTTTTATATAGCTACAATGTATTTATAAAAATCAGGAAATTACTACTGATACAATACTATTACTCAGATTTTGCCAACTATCCCAATAATGCCTTCCTTTATATCAAACAAAATTAAAAAAAAAAAAACCCCAGACCCATGTCTCTTTAGTTTCGTTTATCTGAAATATGAAATAGTTCCTCAACATTTTTGTGGTTTTCATGATATCATCATTTTTTAATACAGGCCAGTTATTTTCTAGAATGTCCCTCAATTTGTTTATTTAATGCTTCCTCACAAAGTTTACACTACTTTCAACAGAAATACTATAGGAGTGATGCTATCTTACACTTTATTTTTAAAAGCATGTATTAGAAAACATATTATCGTCAGTTTTTTCAAGGAATAATATCAATACTTCTCAGAATAGATTGCTATGTGCTAGTATAATTAAGTAACTGCAGACTTTGTAGTAGTAACTAACAGAGAACAGAATTCAAATCCCAGCTCTGGTAGTTACTTAACAAAACTCCAGGCCTTAGGCAAGTTACAAATGTTACTGCCAGTTCAACTCATTCATTTGCAAATGAGCGATATACTTGCCTTTCCAGATTATTGTGACAATAAAACCAAGTAAAGTAAGTACTTGGCACATAATATCCCTTCCCTCCAAAAGCATCTAAAATTGACTGCTTGAGTGATTTCCCCAAGGTCACAGGGCCAATAAATGGTGGTGCCAAAATAGAAACTTGGGTTTAACCTTTAAATCTCATAAGAAATAAAATGTGCCTTCTACAGGCAGTCCTGTTAATACGTGTCTTATCTTCTCTATTAAGAAGAACATAAGGTCTTTAATATCAGGAGCTACCTCTCGCTTGGTTTTATACCTCATACAGCCCCTGACAGAGTATTTTATAAACAGAAATCATTCCTTAAAGAAGTACAATGAACACAAAATATTCAATTAGACACAATGCTTCCCCCAAATACATTCCATTTTAATATACATTTTAAATTCTCAGATATTTCATAACCTATAAGACGGCCAACTACATTAAGCAATGTCTATACTGGAACAATAGAATTTAAGGAATATGAAAATATGAAACACTCACACATACTTATTTTCCCTACATACCTAACTACCAGAACCATCAACCCCAACAAATAAAAATTCCAAAGAACTGCCAGAAATCATTAAGACGTTTTCAACTATACTGAGTTATATTCTAGCTAACAAAAGAAAATGGAAGGGTACTACTTAGCTACTATCAGACTAATATCCCCAGGGAAAACAACTACAAAAATTGGCTGAAAACACACACACACACACACACACACACACACACACAGAGCTGTGTATATTGGCTTTTGGGTGACAGTTATGTGTCTATGTAGGTTCATCAATTGTAATAAATTTACTGATGTGCCTGAGGGTACAGGAGTGTTCATAATGGGAAAGGTTGTATGTATGTGAAAGTAGGCTATGGGAACCCTGTGTTTTCTGCTCAATTTTGCTGTGAACCTAAAATAGCTCTAAGAAATAAAGTCTACTATTAAAAAAAAAAAAAAAGGTTGTGTGAAGTCACCAGAGAGCAGACAAGACAGCTAGGACTTTAGGGACCAAAATCCCAGAGCAAAGAGATTTATTAAAGTTGACCTTACATTTCTTTGACAGTGAGACATGGGGAGAAGGGGGGAAAGAAAACAGCGACCTAAATTTAGCCTACAGTTATTCCACCGGGCTGGGAAAACAGTACCTGGAATTCAGAACCTGCCAAGGAAGAGGGGCCTGGGTGAATAGTCCAGGCTTTTCAAATGAAACTATAAAGGGCTATACCCTAGGAACAAACACCCTATTTCAGCAAACTGAAATAGACAGTCTCACTTGGAATAACATGAGCTTACCTACTCTACTTGGTTTCCAGAATAAAAAAGAACTGTCTCTGAAGGAAGATTTTACCATCCAGAGTCACTAACACAGCACTGACCGACAAAATTTTCTGCAGTGACAGGGCTGGTCACATGCAGCTACTGAGCACTTGAGATGTGGCTAATGTGACTAAAGAAATGAATTTTTAAATTTATTTAATTTTAATTAATTTAAATTTAAACCTAAATAGCCATGCATGACCATACTCAATACCAAAGCTTAAGAATTTTTCTTACTTAAGACTGAATACTAAAGAAACAAGCAAGCAAGTAAACAAAAAAAGTTACCAGCCTAACAGGAAATAACAATCAAATGTAAAGAAAGAAAAGAAGAAAAAAATCAATAGAAACAGCCTCACAGTTATTGAGCCAGTGAAATTATAACAGGGAGTTTAAAGCAACAATCAAAATGTTCAAATGGGGCACCTGGGTGGCTCAGTCATTAAGCGTCTGCCTTCGGCTTAGGTCATGATTCCAGGGTCCTGGGATCAAGTCCCACATGGGGCTCCCTGCTCAACGGGAAGTCTGCTTCTCCCACTCCCACTCCCCCTGCTTGTGTTCCCTCTCTCTCTGTCTCTCTTTGTCAAATAAATAAGTAAAATCATTTTTTTTAAATGTTCAAAAAAATTTTACCAGAAAACTGAAATTTACTCTTATATTAACAAATTTCTGATTTTAACATATATACAATACACACACACACACACCCCACACACACACCTAGATACCTGAGTCAACTGCTTACACCAAAGACAAAACCTTAAATACGGCCACAGAGGGGAAAAAAGGATACATCATTATCAAAAGAGCCAATTTTCCATGGAAATAATGGAAGCCAAAATAAAGCAGAATAGTATCTTTAAAGTGCTGAAAGAAAGTAACTCCCAAAGCATACCTGGGGAAAATACACTTCAGAAATTAAAATATTTTTCACATAATTGAGACATTCTGAAATTCATCTAGAAATGCAAAAAACTAGAAACAATCCTCTGAAGAACAAGCAGGAGGACTTACACTGTGATACTGGTGCAAGAACAGACAAAATAATGAAAGGACAGAACGAGAGTCCAAAGAGAGACCCACACACCTGGTTTATGACAAAGTTGTTACTGCTGTGCAGTGGGATGATAAATGGTGAGGGATAGCCATGTGAGGGGGGAATGTCCCTTAACCCCTACCTCATACTATACACAAAAATGAATTCTAGACAGATGGCAGAGCTAACTAAATGTGAAAGGTAAAATAATAAAGCTTTTTAAAAAAAAAAAAAAAGATTTTACTTATTTATTCATGAGAGAGAGAGACAGAGGGAGAAGCAGGCCCCTCAATGAGCAGGAAGCCCTATGAGGGACTCGATCCCAGGATCCCAGGATCATGGCCTGAGCCAAAGACAAATGCTTAACCATCTGAGCCACCCAGGTGCCCCAACAATAAAACTTTTAAAAGAAAATACAGGAAAACAAACACCTTATTGACCCTAGAATATAAGATTTCTTAAATAGGACACAAATGGTGTTAATCTAAAGGGTTTTGAAAAATGAAATTACGTTGACCCTTGAACAATGCAGAGGAGTTAGGAGCACCAACCCCCATGCAGTCGAAACTTCATATGTAACTTCTAGTTTCCCAAAAACTCAGCAACTAGTGTTGACCAGGGGCCTTCGCAATAACATAAAGAGTTAACAAATATATGTTTTGTGTGTTTCTTATATACAAATAATATATATGTTACATATATTTGTGTACTGTATTCTCATAAATAAATAAAGTAAACTAGAGAAAAGAGAATGTTAAGAAAATCATAAGGAAGATGGGATTTTAAGTTTAACTCGTGCAGTTCAAACCCATGTTGTTCAAGGGTCAACTATATATTAAAATGAGACCATGTGTTAAATTAGTCCATGTATTTACCTAAGTCAGCTTTAAGAAAGTGCAAAAGAAAGCCACAGAATGAAGACACTTCTCCAAAAAGTTTCATATTGAGAACATACACTTTAAAAACCACAAATGAGCCAGACAGTCAAGCAAACAGAAAATTAGGTAAAAAAACCTTCACAAAATAGAACATCCAAATAACCTTGACTTGGTTAGTGGTTACAAGGGTTAGTTCACATTACAATTATGAAGCTGTGAACTTAAAATTTGTGCACTTTATATTATCTTATACTTTAATAAAATAGTTCCCCAAAAATGGCTGCATTAGCCATTATTAACACAAACTGAGTTACTTCATGAAAGCTCCCAAAGGTTCTGCTCTGAAGAGGAACAGCAGCACATTATACACCATACAGGCCACCAGTGGACAACCGGGAGACTCCCAATCCTCCTGCTGCCACTGCATCATTTTCCTTTAAACCATACACTCTTTTTTTTTTTTTTTAAATAGCTTCTACTTATAAAGCGTATGCAATGTCCCGAGATTGTATTAAGTGCTTTGCCTGCATTATGGAGTTTAACCTTCACAAGAAACTTTGAGGTAGCTACTAGCATCATTACCTTAGAGATGAGCAAACTGAGGCTCAGAAAGTTAAACAATTTGCTCTATTTAACATATTAAGTGACAGAACTGGAATTATGAAGCTGTAAATACAGTAGCATAATTTATTATATTATTTAGCACCAACAGATGTAAGTATATTGTTTTTTTTTTTAATTCTATCCTTCTTTGAAAATACTTTGTATTTAATGCCTCATATGAACCACTGAAAAGTCTAAGGTCTTCTTGTAAGTCCCAAAAAAGGAATGCTATCACATCATATTTTTGAATACTATAGTGTCTAGCAGCTTGTTACTAATTCAATGACATTATCTCTGGAGGAGTAGTTGCATTAATGAGAAGCAATTTAGAGCAAACAAAATCTTTAGAAGATTCACACACATACATCCTTCATACTACATAGCTTCAACACCATATTACTCAAATATAAATTCTCTCGATGAGTTTACTCCTTCTAAACACTTCTGGAAGTATTTTGTTTGAAAATGACATCCTTCCTGGAGGCACCTGGGTGGCTCAGTTGCTTAAGCATCTGTCTTCAGGTCAGGTCATGATCCTGGGGTCCTGGGATGGAGCCCCAGGTTGGACTCCCTGCTCAGCAGGGAGTCTGCTTCTCCCTCTGCCTTTCCCTCTCCTCTCCCCACTCGTGTGTGTGCGCTCTCTCCCTCTCTCAAATAAATAAGTAAAACCTTTTAAAAAACGGGGCACCTGGGTGGCTCAGTGGGTTAAGCCTCTGCCTTCAGCTCAGGTCATGATCTCAAGGTCCTGGGATCGAGACCCACATCGGGCTCTCTGCTCAGTGGAGAGCCTGCTTCCTCTTCTCTCTCTGCCTGCCCCTCTGCCTACTTGTGATCTCTCTCTGTCAAATAAATAAAGAATAAAATCTTTTAAAAAAAATCTTTAAAAAAAGAAAATGAACATCCCACTTTCAGGACTTTCACTGACTGACTGCCTGCCAAGTTCTGCAACTATGTTTTACCATTTACAAAGAAGCTACATCCTTAGATTCAAAGGTTTTTATTACTTTGCTATTATTAAAATCAAATATACCCATACTAATATATGTAAAAATTAAAATAGTTACTTTATAAATGCTGATATACCAACTCTCATTTAGGTATATTGGATTTCAGTTGCCTCTTCTATAATGTAAGTTAAACTAAATGTCTATGCAAATGTTTCCAACTCCAAAATTATTTGCTTTTATATAACAATATCTTCAATACAAGTATTTTATCACTAGGAACTGCTGGTGATTAATTTAGCCTTGAGGAAGTAAAGAGGGAAAAAACCCCACATTTACAATGCCAGGGAGCATTCTGCTACAACATGAAACATCTCTATACCCAGCAGAGAGTGGACAATCCAAGACTCCTGATACAGGAAAAGAGATATGGGGCTTATGTTACCGAAGTAGATCTGAATCACTTTTTTGATTACTTTGTCAGCTTCTTCCAATTGTACAGGACTATTTCAAGGCCAAAGTCATGCCATACTCTTGATACCACTGCAAACAGGTTTCCAAGAGGTCGTCAGTTTATCAAACATTTGCTAATAACTACACTCTCTATCAGGAACTAGGGGGTAAGAAAGTATAAAGTAGTAAAAATGAATTTTCAGGTATTTATGTCTGTGTATAGTTCTGTTGATTTCTTAAATCAATCCATAACACATGTCTAACAAAGCAGAGAGGCAGAGACTATAGGTTAAAAATGAATTTCTATAAGTCAATTGGAGAAAGACAACTACCATATGATCTCCCTGATATGAGGAAGCAGAGATGCAACATGGGGGGTTTGGAGGGTAGGAAAAGAGTAAATGAAACAAGATGGGATCGGGAGGGAGACAAACCATAAGTGACCCTTAATCTCACAAAACAAACTGAGGGTTGCTGGGGGAAGGGGGGTCGGGAGACGGCGTGGGGTTATGGACACTGGGGAGGATATGTGCTATGGTGAGTGCTGTGAAGTGTGTAAACCTGGCGATTCACAGACCTGTACCCCTGGGGATAAAAATACATTATATGTTTATTTTAAAATTTAAAAATTTTTAATTAAAAAAAAAAAGAATTTCTAATATAGCACAGAAGTCTAAACCAAAACAAGGCAGTAACATAGTATGAAATGTGGCAAAATTTACATGTGAGGCTATTTCAGAGATAAAAATCATTAGGCATTCCACTTTTGGGTACACAACCAAAAACTAAAACCAGGGTCTTGAAGACATATATAACAGGGAAACAAAAACAAGCCAAAAATTTAAAGTTTCCCACACTAACAGGGAAATGGTTCTTCAATAATCTACTTCTTTCTTTCTCTCTCTCTCTCTCTTTTTTTTTTTTTTGTAAGAGAGAGCACGCTGTAAGAGGGGCAGAGGGAGAGAGAGAATGCAAAGCAGGCTCTACCCCCAGCATGAAGCCTGACATGGGGCTCCATCTCACAACCCCGAGCCAAAACCAAGAGCTGGACGCTTAACTGACTGAGCCACCCAGGAACCCCTTAATAATCTCGATATGGTAATATGAGAAGATGTAGCACCTTTGGGAGAAAGATGAGTTAGTAATATCCAGAGACTGTCCAAGGAGATAACTAAAAACAGAAATTAGGTGTTCAAAGGGAGGTCTGGGCTAGAGGAAGGTATCTGAGAGCTTACCATATTAAACCAACTGAAGTCATGGGACAGAGTAAGATCTCTAAGAGGGAAACATATTGAATGAGTAATGGGTGCAGGACTGAACCCAAGAGAAATGTATTTAGAGGTGAGAAAAACAACAAGAAAGTTTCTCAGATAAGTGAAAGAAAAAACTGAGGGTATAACGGTTAAGAACCAACAAAGAAAGTTTCAGTAAAATAAAGCACAACAGTGCTGAATGATAGAGGTCCAGCCAGATGTAGACTTAAAAAAAAAGAAATCCATCAAATTTGGTGATCAACAAAGAAGTCCCCAGTGTCCTTCAAGAAGGGAGTTTCGGGAAGATGAGGGAAAATCCCTGGAGAAACAGCATGGTAAAGTGGAGAGGCAGAACTGAGTTCAAATCACAACTCTGCAATTTATGAAGCTGTGGACCACCCTAGGTAGGTTGCTTAACACACTGAATCTCAAATTCCCTCTTTGTAGGGGCACCTGGGTGGCTCAGTGGGTTAAGCCTCTGCCTTTGGCTCAGGTCATGATCTCAGGGTCCTGGGATTGAGCCCCACGTCGTCGGGCTCTCTGCTCAGCAGGGAGCCTGCTTCCCACTTTGTCTGTCTGCCTTTCTGCCTACTCGTAATCCCTCTGTCAAATAAATAATAAATAAAATCTTTTTTTTTTTAATTCCCTCTTTGTAAAATGTAGTATTACCACTAAACATGGTTGTTGTAAGGGTAAGGGGTAATTATGAAAAGTTCTAGCATAGTGGCTGGTACTACACACTCTATAAATATTGTTATTATTATATGAACCCTGTTTATTTTCACATGTTCATTCCCCACATAAGAAAGAACATCTATTAGTATGAAACTGTGACAGAAGACTTTTTTTATATTCTGCAGGTGATAAAAAAAAAATTAAAACCTGATTTTGGTTTTTGCTTATTTAAAGCCAACAATTAAAAAAACCAGAAACATCCTTGTTTGTGATGACAAGAATGTGAAGAAAAAAGCATTTTCAAATATACTAAATTAATATGTTTCTGGAAGGAAATTTGGCAGCACCCATCAGCAAAATGTACATACCCTTTGACCCAACAAATCTAGAAATGTCATGGAAATGTACCAAACAAGTGTCCAAGGACATACAAGCCAAGGACATACAAGAAGGTTTCCTGTGGCATTATCAGAAAACAAACAAAATGCACATCATAGAGGACTGCTTAAAGTATAAAATATATTATAAAAAAAATTATAGCACAGAACTTCAACATTAAGGGGGAAATTGCTCCTGCTCTGCCTTCTTGATTACTGAATTTTTTTGACAGTGAGCATCCACTACTTTTATAACCAAAAAACACTGAGTAAAATTTAATTTAATGCACTGGTTTTCAGATAAATGTATTTAACATTTTTTGTAATTCAGCATTTTCCTCACTAAAGAAACATTTGTTCTTTGTAATGTCGAAGCTTAACACACATTAGATCTCTCTCCTAAGTAATACAATCTTACCACACCAACTGAGGCCTAAATTATTCACTGGTCATCAAACTGGCACTCTTCTGTAGTAGCAGGCACTGTTAATAACATCCACCATAATGCGTTCCATTCATAGGAAAATGCTGAAAACTCAGAAACAAACAGGCACATACATTCGAGGTGTATGACATCACAACTGTTATCATGATATCCCACTAGAGTACATTCATGAGATAATATGCACCTTTAACACAAAGCCCTACAGCAGAAGGAAAAAAAAAAACTGATAACCTTTGAAATTAAAGGCTTTTATTCAACATAATTTTTTTTAAATCAAAAAAATAGAACTACCACATATCAAAGCATCCCACTTTTGGGTACAGAGCCAAAAGAATTAAAAGCAGGGTCTTGAAGAGATACTTGTACACTGTGTTGATAGCAGCCCTATTCACAACAACTAAGAGGCAGAAGCAACCCAAATGTCCCGTGCTAAAGAATGGATAAATGAAATATGGAATATACAGTGAAATTTTTCAGCCTTAGAAAGGAAGGAAATCCTTACACATTCTACAACATCGATGAACCTTGAAGACAGTACACTAAGTGAAATATGCTAGTCACCAAAGGAGAAGTACTGTATGATTCTCCTCCTATGAGATACTTAAAGAAGTCAAATTCATAGAAACAAGAAGTAGAATGGTGGGAAAGGGGAGTTGTTTTATGGGTACAGATTCTCAAATGTACAAAATGAAAAAGTTCTAGAGATCTTCCAACAATGTGAACATCCTTAATACTAATGAACTGTATGCTTAAAAATGTTTAAGATGGGGCGCCTGGGTGGCTCAGTCGGTTAAGCGGCTGCATTCGGCTCAGGTCATGATCCCAGGGTCCTGAGATCGAGACCCACACTGGGCTCCCTGCTTAGCAAAAAGCCTGCTGTTTCTCCCTCTCTCTCTGCCTGCCACTCTGCCTATTTGTGCTCTCTATCTCCCTGTCAAATAAATAAATAAAATCTTTAATAAAAATGTTTAAGATGATAGATATTATACTATGCTTTTTCACAATGAAAAAAATGAAAAAAAAAATTCTATGTTAAAAGTAATTTTGGCCACCAAATTGATAGCTCAAAATGATAGTAAGTTTACAAATTAGTCCAATTTGTTTTTCTAATAGAGAGAGAGCAGTATGGACAAATGTTTTCAGAATGAAATATGTAAAGAAAGGGGTTAGTAAGTATAAAAATGCTCTAATAACATGTAGCAATTTTTAGAAAGATAATATTCCTTTCTAAATATTAATAAATATTAATATATCTAAAATTTTAATTTGATGAAACAATTTCAAAACAAAGTGTAAAAGGATGTTTTTCTTGATTCCCATTAATAATCAAGATTTCCAGAGCGCCTAGGTGGCTCAGTCATTAAGCGTCTGCCTTCAGCTCAGATCATGATCCCAGGGTCCTGGAATTGAGCCCTGCATCTGGCTCTCTACTTGGTGGGAAGACTGCTTCTCCCCCTCCCACTCCCCCTGCTTGTGTTCCCTCTCTCACTGTGTCTCTGTCAAATAAGTAAATAAAATCTTAAAAAAAAAAAATCAAGATTTCCATTTTTCACCTACAAGAAATAAAAGACTGCCTAAAACTAAGTAAAAAACAGGGCACCTGGGTGGCTCAACTGGTTGAGCATCTAGCTCTTGACTTCGGCTCAGGTCATGATCTCAGGGTCCTGGCATCAAGCCCCACATCAGGCTCCACACTGAGCACGGAGGTTGCTTAAGATTCTCTCTCCTCCTCTACCCCTCCCCAACTCTCTCAAAATAAACAACAACCCACAGTGCTCCCCCCTCCCACCATTTGCTTTAAAAAAAAAAAAAAAAAACAAAACCCCACAATGCTCTTATCACATAAAAATCAATAAAAATCAATAATTCCCTAATATCACCTGACATTCAAATTTTCTCTACTGCCTTATAACTGTCTCCTTACAGTTAATCTGTTCAATTAGCATCTAAATGAGTTCACTCATAAAAACTCTAACAGTTTCAGAGAATAATCTACAGAAACTTTACATTAAAAAAAAAAAAAAAAAGACCCCAGGTATAGAATCAAACAAAAGCAAACTGAAAAACAGAAGGTAATCTGTGAGCCTATTTTTATATTTAAATGTTCATCTTTTTTTTTTTTTTAAGATTTTATTTATTCATTTGTTGGTAGAGGTGGGGGGAGAGAGCACAAGGCAGAGGGAGCAGCAGGCATAGGAAGAAGCAGGCTCCCCACTGAGCAAGGAGCCCAATGACGGGCTGGATCCCAGGACCCTGGGATCATGACCTGAGCTGAAGGCAGATGCTAAACTGACTGAGCCACCCTGGTGTCACTTTATTGATTATCTTAATAAACAGTAACAAAAAGTAGTCATTTTTAGAAGATAAATACTAACCATGATTTGGGGGAATTATAAAACAAATCAACCTGAAATAATTCAACTATAAAAACAAAATGTGATTAGCTTAAAGAAAAATCAAAGGCTTTATTTCACTTCCTCTGATACAGGTAGTTAGTCATGTCTAAAATACCAGTAATGGAGAGTTTTCCAGGTTCCTTTGTTTTTCTTGTTTGTTTTCATTTAGTTTTAACGTGAAGTTTTAACACACGGTGTTAAATATATATTCAGATATCGATATCCATAGAAGTCAGGTGCATGTCTAAATTCGCACACAGTTTTAAGTCAACAAGTATCAACCATAACAAACCATCTTCCCTCAGGAGGGGAAGTATCCTAGTAAAAAGCAAAATAACCACCATAATACCAATCTATCCATTTCTTTCCACTGCCACCATGGCTTCTCTGTGGATTAAGTTACTGCCTCTTTTCTAATGGTTTCCTGTTCCTACTCTCATTCTGGTCCTCTTTCCCCTCCAAATAGCAGCCAGAATGATTAAAACATAAACCATAACAGCTATCCTCCAACCTCAAATCACACCACTACTTTATCCATTCCACTATGCCTAAGTCTAACTGGCAGGCTTTCAGATTCTTTATCTAACTCTTTCCAATCTCAGAGCCTTCACATGGGCTCCTTCTTTGCCCAAGGCTCTCATTCCACCCATTCTGGTTGATGGTCTCCCTTCAGGCCCCAGTTTAATATATCATGTCCTTAGAGATCTTCCCCTATCCACCCAATATAAAGTCCCTACAACTTATCAGGTACTTAAAAAAAAAAAAAGAAAAAAAAATTAGATCCACACCTCACACAAATTGTAAGAATAAACTTAAAATATATTACAGATCTAAGTACTTAAAATGTAATTCACTAAGTACTACAAGAAAACAGAGTGAATACCTCTTTGAACTCAGCAATGGAAATGCTAACTATGACTTAAAATCCAGAGGCAATGGAAGAGAAGACTGATAAAACTGACCACACACAGAGGGTGCCTGGGTGATTCAGTCAGGTTAGCAACCAATTTCAGCTCAGATTATGATCTCAAGGTTATGAGATTGAACCCAGCATGGCTCTATACTGGGATGGAGTCTGCTTAAGATTCTCTCTCCCCATCTCCTTCTGCTGCTTTACCCACCCCCACAACTTCTCTCTCTCAAAACAAAACAAAACACACACACACACACACACACACACTTTCACAAGGCAAATAAAACCACAAAAAAAGTCAAAATGAAAAAATATTCAACCTATATGACAAATAAAGGGCTAACACTCCATATATATGAGATCTCTAAAACTGATGGACAAAAGACCAATCTCTTAATAGAAAAATGGGCAAAAGACAGGGACAGGCAATTCACATTTATACAAATAATTTTCTTTTTATTTATTTTAGACAGCATGCAATGCAAGCAGGGGGATGGGCAGAGGGAGAGAAAGGAGGGAAGCAGACTCTCCACTTAGTAGTGGGTCAAATGCAGGGCTCAATCTCAGGACCCTGTGATCATCACTTGAGCTGAAATCAAGGGCTGGATGCTTAACTAAGCCTCCCAGGCACCACTCATACACACAATTTTAAAATGACCCTTAAACATGAGATGTTTAACTTCATTCATAAAGAGACATGTGAAATAAAACTGCACAGTTTAACAGTTTTGTTAATATGTCATTAAAGAATAACATATTCTGTCAGCAAGGCTACAGAGAAAGAGGCACCACCATATGTTGTTGGCAGCAATGCACACTGGTACAGTTCTGACTAAGAGAAATTTGGAAATATTTAATAAAACTATATATGCATTTACCTTTTGACTAAATAATCCCACTTCTGGAAAATTTACCTTGAAGATACAACTTGAATACAAAAATATATATGCACAAATATTCATATTATTAAAATTTAGAAAAATATATATATATGCACAAAACTATTCTTCGTAATTGTAATTGGGAAACACTGTCAATAATTAGGAAAGTGGCTGAATAAACTACAGTAATCCACATAATGAAGCACTACTTAGCAATAAAATAGAATGAGAAAGATCTCTATGAACGGTCATGAAGTGATTTCCAGGAAACACTGTTAAGGGAAAACAGCCAAGTGCAAATAGGTATCTACAACATGTTACCTTTCCTGTAAGAAGGGAAACTGAGACAATAAACATTAATCTGTTTCTATATCCCCCACCAAAAACACGGATACATATACAAATATACATACACACTCACACACTCATACACACAAAAACTAATGATGATGGTTACTAAAAGGGGTTTAAATGAATGAGTTGGAAAGGATGGTGAGGAGGAAGTGACACTTCTGGTGGTTTTAGCATGTTTCTAAGTTTTAGAACCACATTAATGTATGAAATAATCAAACAAACAAGGACATGGATGGGCTCAAAATGAAATACAAAGAAATGTACTTAAACATATTTCAAATAAACAATATAATCACACTTAAAGGTGGAGGTATGGAGAAGAACCTAAGTAACTTAAAACAGAGTATTCTGACTACATGCTCTAAGCCTCTGGCTAAAGAATGAAGAACTATAAATATATGTACTCTCGTTCATAAATTAGCAGTGGTATGGGTACCAATTCTGAAACTACATTAAATGTATTTTAGAATTAAACTAATAACATACGGTGGATAAAGAGAGCCAAGTTTCCTGGTATCATAAAAGGGATTATAAATAAAGGGAGGAGGACAGAATGAACTCTGAGGTGTCAGAATTGGACAGAGCAGTGTGAATTCATGGTTTTAACATACAAACAGAGAGATACAGAATTACATTAACATACACACACACACACACACACACACACACGCATTTTCTACCTTTGCCACTCGAAGGGTCTAAAAGCAGTAATACCTTAGTACTAATGAACACATCTGGCACTAGCACCCATCTTGTTTTCTAAACACCATTCTCCAGTAAAAGGAACCACAGTCCCTTAGAGCAACAGCCATTATCAGGATGGGGCAGGGAGGTACAAAGTCAGTCTGGAACATCTTGTGGTACCAGAAAGTAAGCACTCAAGGGAGGATGGAACCATGGCAAAGGGACACAGGAGTGAGCTTAAAATGGCTCCTGCTGGACAGTTTAGGACAATTATTCAATAAAACAAATAATAACAAATAACATTATAACCCAATGAGTATGAATCCATGAATCCACAAAACAAAAAGACTAAGTAAAGGAAAATTCCTCTTTATAAAAGAATTCCTTATACAGGAATGACAGAAAATCATTTCAAAACCCCATAGTTGTAATTTAAGGCCATATTCACTGAGAGGCTAAAACTGGTTCGTGAAAATAAGATGAGAAAGAAGTATATTCTCAGAGTTCTTCTTCACAAGATACTTATTAATTACAAAAAAAAATTTTAACAGTGGAAAAATCTGCCAGTCATCACCTCAACCAAGTGATCAAAGTTAACCAGTAATGGGGAAAATGACATCATGTTCCTCCCAACATCTGAGAACACAACATCACTTTTGTGCAGTTATTCTAAAAATGCATAAACTGAAAACATCAGACGATCTAAAATTTAGGAGCATTCTACAAAATAACTATCTAGTACTCTTTGAAAGTATCTGGGTTGAGGCACTTGGGTGGCTCAGTTGGTTAAGTGTCTGACTATCTCATCTCACATCTTGATCTCAGGGTTGTGAGTTCAAGCCCCACAGCTGGGCGTGGAGCCTACTTAAAAAAAAAAAGTGTCAGGTTATGAAAGGCAAAGAAAGAACCAAGACACTACTCCAGATAAGAGGACACTAAAGGGATATATATGGTAAATGATACAATGTGTGATGTTCAACTAAATTCTGGGCAGGAAAAAAGTCATTGGTGAGGAAACTGGTAAAATCTGAATAAAGTCTGTAAATAAGGTACTGGTACTGAACTGATTTTAATTTCCTCAAAAAAATGGTATTTTGAGTAATTCAAAAAGTTCATCAAATCAATAATACTGAATTAATGTTAACTGATGAAGATTTTAATCATTGTACTGGAGTTACACAAGAGAATGTCCATACGTTAAGGAAATATACACAAGTATCTGGAGGCAAGGGGGCCTCACGTCCGAAACTTTCTGTCAATCACTGCAAGAAAAAAAAAGTGTGTGTGTGTGTGTGTGTGTGTGCGCGTGCGCGCATGCGCGCGCGCACACACATAGAGAAAGAATGAGTGATAAAACTAAAATGTTTAAATTTGAAACATTGGAAAATACTGGTGAAAGGAATACAGGAATTCTCTGTAGTATTTTTGCAACTTTTTTTGTATGTCTAAGATTATTTCAAAGCAAAAAGTCAAAAAGAAACAAAAAAAGTAGGTATCTTGTTGTGCTTTCTCCCTGTTCCTTTTCATTCAAGAGTACTACTTTACCTTTTTGGTGGTCTACCCATTAGACTGAAAACACCATAATGGTAAGGTCTGCATTTATGCTCCTCAATGAACAACCAACACCCAGCACAATACTTTACATTTTATATACACTAAGTATCTTGAATGGAAGACTTAACTGTGGATCATTTTACAGTTTTCTATTCATGTATATTTCCACTGACAAAATTTTAAAAGATCTCCATCCAATGATGAACAGATACATAAAATGTGGTGCATCTATACAATGGAATACTATGTAGCAACACAAAGAAATGAATTACTAGTAACATGCTACAATCGAACCTTGAAAACATTATGCTACATTAAAAAAAGTCAAGGACGCCTGGGTGGCTCAGTGGGTTGGGCCGCTGCCTTCGGCTCAGGTTATGATCTCGGGGTCCTGGGATCGAGTCCCGCATCGGGCTCTCTGCTCAGCAGGGAGCCTGCTTCCTCCTCCTTCTCTCTCTGCCTACTTGTGATCTCTCTCTGTCAAATAAATAAATAAAATCTTTAAGAAAAAAAAAAAGTCAAAAAGGACCACATATCATATGGACACATTTATATAAACTGCTCAGAATATACAAAACTATAGAAATAGAAAGTAGATTTTTGGCTTAGAGAATGCGAGAGTGGGGAAAGATGGCTAGAGGGTAGGAAAAAGGGATTTCTGCTGGGGGTGAGGAAAATATTCTAAAATTGTGAAGATGATGCACAACCATTAATGTACTAAAAAAAAAACACTGAACTGTACACTTCAAATGGGTAAAGTTCATGGTATGTGAAATATACTTGAAAAAATTTGTATTAAAAAAATTGTAAAAGCTTCGCCAAAATTTTTATTTGAAAGCCATATGTACGTATATGTATATCATTAACATTAATACAGTATTTTATATATATAAAATAATCTATATATAGATCTATATAAAATAATCTATATATATAAAATACTGTTTTATATATATATATATATATATATATAATCTATATATATAAATTATTTTATATATATAAAATAATCTATATATAGATTATATATATATTATATAGATCTATATAAAATAATCTATATATATAAAATAATTTATATATATAGATTATATATAATCTATATATATATAAAACAGTATTTTATATATATAGATTATTTTATATAGATCTATATAATATATATAATCTATATATAGATTATTTTATATATATAAAATACTGTATTAATGTTAATGATATACATATACGTACATATGGCTTTCAAATAAAAATAAAAATTTTGGCGAAGCTTTTAAAACTTTTCTTTCTTTTTTTTTAAGATTTTATTTATTTATTTGTCCGAGAGAGAAAGAAGAGAGGGAGAACATGTGCACAAGCAAGGGGAACAGCAGGCAGAAGGAGAAGGAGGCTCCCCACGGAGCAAGGAGCCGGATGTGGGACTCAATCCCAGGACCCAGGACCTGAGCAAAAGGCAGATGCTTAACCCAGTGAGCCACCAGACAGCACATTAAAACATCTGTTAAAATGAGGGGCACCTAGGTGGTTCAATCAGTTAAGCATCCGACTCTTGATTTAGGTTCAGATTATGATCTCAGGATGGTGGGATCAAGCCCCACGGCAGATTCCACGCTCAGCAGGAGGTCTTGCTTGAAGTTCTCTCTCTCTTTCTCTCTCTGTCCCTCCCCACATCGGCACACATTCTCTCTAAAATAAATAAATTAAAATCTTAAAAAAAAAAAACAAAAAACTTCTGTTAAAACCCAGTTGACAACATTTTGTCTAATAAGGATTTCCCCCAACATAACTATTTCATAATACAGAAAAAACTGTCAGCAATTTCAGCCAATGTTGAGCTTTTTTGGGTAAGGGTGGTTTAGACAGAGAGAACTTCAATACTAATCAATCCTAACTCCTTCTCTACTCTCAAGGCTCATTCAAGGGTCACAGAAGCCTTTCCTGAACCCACAAATGGGGCTAAGTGCTCTCCTCTAGGTTCTCATAGCACCTTGCCTATACCTGTACCCGAGGACTTCTTAAGACAAACTATTTTTCTCCACCATTAAATGATGAAATCATGTCTTAATCATCTCTGTATCCCTAGCACAGTTCCAGCACACAAAAAGGACTCAACAAAAATTGAGTTAAATTTGCAGCGCGAATTTGGACCTGTTCGACTTCTATAAGCCTCAGTTTTCTATTTATTCAATAGGAATTCTACCAATTGTCTTAACTCATGGGGGTGAGACAGGAGAAACAAAACAGGAAATATACATACAAAAGCACTCCAAAACAAACAAACAAGACTTAGTATACATACACAGCCTTCTATTATTATAGAGTACCCTAAATAATGTATTGGTTATTCCTTCATGGGTCATTCTATGTATCTTAATTTTGAAACAGAAACTTTGTCTTTGGTATTGCTAGATCTAAAAAGGCATAAGGGGATGGGAATAACCTAAACAAAAACTGATAAGCCTAATATTATCATTACATACCATTCTGTCAACCATTACAGGCAAAACAGAAAGCATTTTTTACCTCTACAACAATTAATGGTAAATTACTCAGTAGGCTTGCAATAAATATAACTGCTTTTCAGGTTATTTTACAGCCCACTTTCCCGTCCCTATGTTCTGAAATGACTCAAACCACAGGCTAGAATTCTACATTTAAAAGAAAAAGGAAAATATTCATGAACTGAATGTTGCCACCGCACCTCATAAACACAGCACCTTCTGCTGCTAAAACCTTTTATGCATTCAAGAGTCCTGCGTGTTCTTGACAGAAACCATACTCATGCAGCTGAATTTAGAACATGCTGACCTTGAGCAAATCAATGCCCTTAGTATGTACTTCTGGCTTATATCACTGCAAGAGGTAGACAGCCTCACCATCTATAGTAGTCAACAATTTCTGGCCACTGTCCCCTGTCTATTTTAAGATATCCCTACTACATTTCTGTGTAGCACAGTTCAAAGAAATAGAATAACACATGAACTGTATTTAAACACAGATCGTTTACCTTGGAACTTGGGGTACGTGTGTTCTTACCATGATTAGCTCAAAAATATTTAATTTGGTAAGTTTCCACTTCCTGCTTTCGTTTTTTTAAATATAACAAAGAGTTAAAAATCAAGTGTAAGACACTTTTGCTTACTGCTGAATCAAATTTTAAGCAACCTTAAGTCAAAAACTAAGCCAAAGTTGGTGAACAAATCCTGAAAAAGATTAATGGTTACCAGCTATTTTCATGCAAAACCACACTAGACAGTATAACAGTACATAATTAAGGACTTTAAAACCTTTTCACCAGTCTTACACTTACTCTCTCCTAGCTCTTGAATCTAAATAACATAAAGTCCCTTTTAAATGTTTTTACCTGAGCAACATCACCCAAAATGCTACTAACATGAGCCCTTGTTTATAAATAACAATCTCATTTTTTTACTCTAAACACAGAACCTGTAAGTAAGCAACAGTATACCTTGTGAAATTCAGATAAATTATCAACTTGAAATTTATACAGAAAAACAAATTAGAAACTTACTAATTGTACTTAGCAATTATTCATAGCTTTTTTTTATTCCCAACAGAGGCTAGTATTTGTGCAAAGACCTAATACTAGAAATCAACATCATAAAATATTTACCATTTCAAATTGCTTTAGAGGATTTCCTTTACTTTCTTGAAACATTTAATAAATGTTCTCAAGTATAAAAAATAAAGTTCTCTTGTTTTTGTTTTTGGTTTTTTTTTTCACTCTCATCCAAAAGATTTCAAATAAAGAAAAGGAGTCTAGGTATCACACAGAACTAAATCTGATACGCAGTATTAATGTAGGACCCAAATAAAATGAAGTCATTTACTAACAAGTGAACTAAATATAGAGCCCAAGCAGCTGGAGCCTGGGGGTTTATATAATAAGCTAGCTGACAACTAAAAGCTCTTAAGACAGAATCCATAGAGCACAAAGGGAAGGAGAAAAAAACATTTTTCTCATGCTGTTAAATAAGATTTTTAAAAAATTTTTCTGGAAAAAAATGAACAGAAACCTAATCCAGTATTCTATCATATTAAAAAAAAAGTTATACAGAGGCTCAAACAAATGTAATGATCTATTAAATAAGACTTACTGTCCTGATACAGCTTTTTTTTTCTTTTTTTTTTTTTTTTTTGAGAGCGCAAGAAAGAGAACGAAGAACAAGTGGTGAGAAGGGTCAGAAGGAGAGGGAGAGAAGCAGACTCCCTAGTGAGCAGGAAGCCCATTGCAGGGCTCAATCCCAGGACCATAACCTGAGCCAAAGGCCAATGATTAACTGACTGAGCCACCCAGGTGCCCCTACCATCTTTTAAACCATTTAAATGGAATAGTTTCTAGCACTCTAGTATTAAAAATCTGACAATCAGGAATATACTAAATAATAAATAGGCTATGTTCCCAGTTTCTAATACATATTTTAATAAATTATCACTAACTGACAGGAAGGTGGGACTCCTAATGACTTACTATTGGCAAGGCATATATCTGGAGTTGGTTTTTGTAGTAGCTAATGTATCTCTCCAATCTTGTCCTAGATACTAAGGCACATATTTGCCAGAAACTAATCTGGTTGAGAGGTACAGTACAAAGATAGATACAGCACCGGAAAATAGGGGCGCCTGTGTGGCTCAGCTGGTTGAGCATCCAACTCTTGATTTTGGTTCAGGGTCCTGGGATCAACCCCGAATCTGACTCCGCACTCAGGACGGATCTGCTTGTCCCTCTCCCTCTGTCCCACTTCCCCACCACCATCACACCATGCTCGCTCTCACATGCGTGCTTTCTTTCTCTAAAAGTAAATAAATAAATCTTCAAAAGAAAAAAAATAACTACCCCTTGCCGGGTTTAAATTTATAATCCTCATATTCTACCAATTCCCAACAATAAACTGCCATGTATCTGTCTATTCACTAACTTCTTAATGGCCAGTATTGGCAGCTCTTATTATCTGCTTACTCTGTTGGGGCTCTAGAGTTCACCAAAACCACAAATTCATTCTAGCTGAAATGAAAACAATTTCTCAAAATGATAAAGCTATGAATCCAAAACCAGTTTACCTACTCAAGTAGGTATTTTGAATCTTGGTAATTATTAGCCCTTAAGCTACCTATTATATTCTAGGCTAGCATTATATTAATCATGACACTATTGCACTTTATCAATATTTATATGGAAATTATTTTCTTCTTTAAATTCCAACACCAAAATAGCATTACCCACATATAGACGAGAAGAGTATAATGAAGCTTGTTATGGGAAAGTCTCCTGAACATTTATGGCAGTCATGGAAGTATGCTTGAATCTTCTGAATCTTAAAACCACTAATCAGAATAACTTTTTGAATTCTCATATGTAACTTTCCTAAGTATTCTGTTACATCCAACTGTCTTTAATATACTAGTTCTCTTAAGTGCGGAAATGCCCAAAGATATATACAAAAATTACTATAAACCTTTCCCAACATTTGAAGACTTCTATCTGATCATCACTAATCACCTACCATGACTTCAGGCCTTCTGTTAACAATAAAAATAACCAACCAAATGTCTTTGGCTTGGAACTGCAGCAGAGATTCCAATTCTGTTTGGGCAGATTTTACGCCTAAATTTTAAAAATCTTTTTAACACCTCAAACCTAAACTAATCTTATCTTGATTTCTTCCTTTAGCCACACTTTCTCACCATGTACACACACAAAATTATTTCATTTAGCCAAAATTCAACATTTACTAAATAGCCAAAAAGTAGCTGTCACCTACCTGTAGTACCGAGACTGTAGGTATGTCGAACAAACAGTCTTTGATACATGACTGGCTGACCCAAAGTCTATCACCTTAACCCGGTATGGCTGCCGAACAGGATCCACCAACATAATATTCTCTGGTTTCAGGTCAGCATGAATTAAACCAAGACTTTTTAATTTTTTCAGTGCAGTGGCCACTTGCTGAAGAATTGGTCGAATTACTTTTAGTGGCAGGGGACTGAACTTGTTTTGTTTCAGAAAGTCATATAAGTTTTGTTCCAGCATCTCAAAGACTAAACAAGTATGGTTACGGTGCTGAAAGCATTCATAAGCTCGTACAAAGTTATATTCATCAGCATTTTCAGTACTGAGCCTTGCTAATATGCTCACTTCTATTTGACCTTGACGTGCATAAGAAGGGTGATTCTTCAAAATTTTGATTGCTACGATTTCATTTGTCCCTCTTTTCCAGCATTTGACTACCTGGCCAAAAGTGCCTCGACCAAGAAAATCAAGAACTTCGTAAGTATTTTTCATGGAGCATAAGACTTCATGCTGTACTAACTGATAGTCACCCTCTCCAGAGGTACAATTCTGTTTGGTTCCTGTGGTAGCTGTCACAACTGTCACTGGATTTCCCATGTTGGTTTGCAACATTGCAGGAAGTATGGACAATTCATCAACAATCTGCATTGCGCTGCTATGATTATCCAACTCCTCACTCTTGCGCTTCAATCCACATCGCTGGGGGCCTTCGAGGAAATTTAACCTGTGTCGCCACGCCCCAATCGGAGGTGCCTCCACTTGAGCTTGCTGCGCCTGAGCTGCTATGACCTTTGTAGCACCCGCAGTGTTTTTTAAAACAACAGCACTTGTCTGCAATGAAAAGTTGTGTCCTCGAGGTCTGTTAAATGGTATCTTTGTCTGAAAAACACTACCCTTCGTGGGAGGATGAGAATTTCCAACGTTTTTACCATTCACATAGGTCCGTGGATAGTTTCTTTCCTGGAATACACAACTGCTTGGCTCTACTTTGAGTTTCTTCACACTACAAAAGGCACTTGACTGAGTTTGATAAACATACGGTGGGTAGACCAAGACTTGTGAGGCCATACCTGGGGGCAAAGGGGGAAAAAGGACATATTAACTACAAGAATTTGTTTTTAATTTTAAATATCATGAAGAAAACCTTTAAGGGTCAAGTCCATAATTTGTAAAAATAATTAAACTCCATTAAGATTTTTTCCCCCTTGAATTAGGTAAGTATTTCAGTTTCTCCATTTTAGATAGTTAGTGCTTCAGCTACCTTGAGTATTGCATAAAAGCCTGGGAATAAAGAGTTGAGTGCATTCATTTAATCAAAAAATATTTACCAAGCAGTTGCAATCACCAAGATATGCCCTAGGAACTGTACCAACCATTTTTCCCCCAAAAGGAAAAGTACAGATCCCTACACTACACATATTCAGCAAAGATAAAGCAATCTATCACCAAATTATCATTTATGAATCAATGACAATGACAGAAAATATCCACTACATAACTACAGTCACATTCCTTAAATCTAAAGCTCAAGAACTGCCTCAGAAAAAATACAATCAATTGTAAAAATAAGTACAGAAGCCAGATATAGGTCCCTTTGCACGAAGTTCTCATAATGTCATTTCCGAATCCAGCCCTGTATGCTTAAGCAGACATCTTTACATTCAGATTAACCTTGCTGAAGACTTTCTTGGGACACACACTCGCCACTCATCCTTTAGGCCAGAGTGGGGCATTCTGTGCTCTCATAAAAGCTTCTATGTTCTTCTAATTAGCATTCATGACATGACATGACATGACATGACATGACATTGTAATTGTCAGTGTATCCATCAGTCTTTCATACTAGATCTGAAACAAAATTCCCAAGATACAGAGTTGGTATCCAAGAAATGTGAGCTGGTCAGATTAATTTTAAAATATTTCCACTCTGCAATTTAAAAATCTGTATTGTATTAACTGGGCAATCTCATGCTGTTTTAACAAATCAAATATTAATTCTCCAATTCAAAAACAACAGATTTCCATCACAACATGTAATACATACAATATTTAAAATAATGAGTCACCACCTTCTGAAGGACTTACCATGCAAAGCATTTTAACAAATGCTTTATTTATAATATTTTATTTTTTTAAAGATTTTATTTGAGAGAGAGAGAGAGAGAAAAAAAGAGAGAGCACGAGCAGGGGGAGGGGCAAAGGAAGAAGCAGATTCCCCACTGAGCAGGGAGCTCAAGGTAGGCTTGATCTCAGGACCCCAAGATCATGACCTGAGCTGAAGGCAGATGCTTAACTAACTAAGCCACCCACGTGCCCTTGCAATATTTTGTTTAATCATATTAATGTCTTCACAAATTGCTGTTAAGAAAACTAAAACTCGGGGCGCCTGGGTGGCTCAGTGGGTTGAGCCGCTGCCTTCGGCTCGGGTCATGATCTCAGGGTCCTGGGATCGAGTCCCGCATCGGGCTCTCTGCTCAGCGGGGAGCCTGCTTCCTCCCCTCTCTCTCTGCCTGCCTCTCTGCCTACTTGTGATCTGTCTGTCAAATAAATAAATAAAATCTTTAAAAAAAAAAAAAAAAGAAAAGAAAAGAAAACTAAAACTCAAAGGAACTAGTTAACTGGCCAAGGTCACAGAACTGGGGTATGGTAAAAGGAACAGGTAAATACATTGCGCTTCAGATAAAAGGCATACATTTTCAACTTCCTAAACACTTTTTTTTTAAGATTTTATTTTTAAGTAATCTCCACACCCAACACAGGGCTCAAACTCATAGCCTCCAGATCAAAAGTCATATGTTCTACCAACTAAATCAGCCAGGTACCCCCAAAACATTTCTTGTTAACTACTTACCACATTCCTAAGTTGACCTGGCTCCGGTAAGAAATGAGCAATAAAACCTTAGTAGACAAATTAAGATTTGATGTTCAATGTGTAAGAGAAAAATCATAAATTGAAATGGTGGAGTTCCAAACCGTTTCATCCAGCAGCAGAAAAGGGTTCAGTATTCCACCAATATATCTCCTTTTAATGAAGCAAAGCCACACTTTAAGTTCCTTCTAACCATACTGAACCCATCTAATTCACTTAACACTGTTTGTGAAGATCCCCAACCTTATCTTCAATAATTTAGCACTATCATGATTCTCATTTCAAATCACTTCTGTGACCCACACCCACAGAAAGAGATTCAGAGAGACAGATAATGAAACTCGGACAAAAATTTCAGAAACAGCTATTATAAATATACTTGTGGATTTAGAGAAAAGCTTGAACATAAATAGGAGAGACATGAAAAGCATTTTTAAAATGGAACCGGTGAGCCTGGAAAATCATGCATACCATACACAGACGGCAGAAAAGCAATTTGGCAATGTCTAACAAAATGGGACATATAATCGGGCAACTCAGAGATAATAAAAGAATATTCATGCAGTACTGGGTAAAGAAACACAGTACTGGAAATAGCCTAAACACCCACTTGAAAGGCACTGGGTAAATAAATACACCTTGATACACAGACCAACTACAACCTTTAAAAAGAATGAAAACAGCCATCCAGGTGGCTCAGTAGATTAAGCATACACCTTGATACACAGATCAACTAGAACCTTTAAAAAGAATGAAACAGCCACCCAGGTGGTTCAGTAGGTTAAGCAACCCACTCTTGGTTTCTGCTCAGGCCGTGATCTCAGGGTCATGAGATCTGGCCTGCATGGGGCTCTGTGTTTAGCGGGGAGCCTGCTTGAGATTCTTTCTCTCCCCTCCCTCCCCTGACTTGTGTGCATGTGCACACCAACATGCTCTCTCTCTCTCTCCCTCAGAAAATAAATAGATAAATCTTTTTTTAAAAAAAGAATGAAAACAATCTATCCTGTATGGACTGATTCCCATATTGTTATATGAAAAATCGAGATTCAGAAAAATGTGTACTTCACAACAGATATTACTATGTGTAATAAAAAGAATTACATATGTATATAATTGCATATACACTGAATATCTGTACATACATAAAGAAACTGTCAGTTCCTTTGTCTCAGAGGAGAGTAACAAGGATACTGGGGGCATTGACAAAGATTTACTTTTCACTCTTTTTCACCACTTTAATTTTTGCTACGTGCATGTATTGCCTGTTCAAAAATACATCTTTGAATCATTTGAATCATTAAAATATATAAATTTCATATTTAGAAATGAAACAATACATCTGGGATTCACTTCAAAATAATAAAGAAGAGAAAATGGATGGGGATATGAATAAAATTAGATTAGCCATAAATCTTTCATTACAGGAACTTAACAGTAAAAAGGGGTTCTACTTTTGAATGTTTATTTACACCTTTCCTTAATAAAAAGTTAAATAAATAAATAAATAAATATATATATATATATATATATATATATATATATATTTAAAATTCTACCCAGAAATATTTGGATTCAGGAAGTCTGTGGTGCAGTCCAGGCATTTTTATGTGGATAAGCTCTCAAGGCCATTTCAACTCACACTGACATCTGAGAAAAAAGGTGATCTAGTCTATACAGAAACCCCAGAAAATTCAAGTTCTACCTATGCAGGGCCCTCAAGTCTGAAAAAATTGGGATGAAGTTCTAGGGAATAGAACCACATACCACTCTTGGCCAATCCATGCCATTTTATTTTAATTTTTTTTAAGATTTTGTTTATTTGTCAGACAAAGAGAGCACACACAAGTAGGAGAAGCAGCAAACAGAGAAGCAGGCTCCCTGCTGAGCAAGGAGTCCGATGCAGGATTCAACCCCAGATCCTGGGATCATGAAATGACCAGAAGGCAGATGCTTAACTGACTGAGCCACCCAGGAGTCCCAATCCATGCCATTTTAAATCAAAGTGTTATGTGGATGACAGCTGAAATCCAGGTAACTGACCTAGAGATCTTTAAGAATCTACAATTTCTGAATCCCTGCTCTTCTTACCCTTTCTTTCCCAACATGCCAAGCTAAAAGGCAAACAATTAAGCCAAGGGCCCCAATCAAGGTCACCTAAAGGAAGCTTAGAAAATTACCCCCTCACCAACCACTGTGCTTTATGGGGCCAATCTCAAAGGGAACTTTAGAAAATAAACACAGATAGGAATGTCACATAACATACACAGCACATAAGAAAGGGATGGGGCGATACTGGAGATAACGGTTATAAAAAAACACAAGGAAAGAACTCTAAATTACTAATTAACTTAGCTACTATGACTCCCTACCATATCCAGATATTAGGTCTTTCCTTCTACCAATCCTCCATCAGATAAACTCATGACCTGATAAGAGTATATATATTCTACTTGGAGTTTATGGATTTTAATGGTAAGCAGAGTACAGGAGCTGCTTAAGTCCATGGAGTCCAAAATACTGACTCAGTATAATACTATTATTTCTTATTATTTTTCATCGCAATTCAAACTATGTTATACCTCTGTGGCTGTATTATTCATGACTTTGTCACTTGTTCATATCAACTGACTAAGAAATGAAGTTTTTCAATACTACCCCTCTGTAAACTGGGGCTGCCTATAATATACCACTCAGAGGACTGTGAAGACTCCTATTAGAGCAACCATTAAGCTTTCATTCCTCAAGGTTAATAATCTCAGGTACTTTAACTTTGATTAATAGGCCTTTTTTTTACCCCCAACCCTCTAAAAGACTTTAAGACCTATCTGAAGTCTATCCAAATTCTTTACATTCTTTTACAATTACCAAAACTGCAATGTAACCAATACTGACACCTGCAAGCATGGGTCTGACTACCACTAGCCATAACGTTTTCTTCTTTTTTTCCCTTTTAGGCTTCCTGAGAGGGAGGGAGAAAGCAAAAATAGAAATGCTTTACTATCTTATAGCCAATATAAAAATTCTGAATAATTCTGCCAAAGTTATACAAAGCCCATAGTAATTGGGTGGTTCTTTAAAATGTTTGTGACAGGGGCGCTTGGGTGGCTCAGTGGGTTAAAGCCTCTGCCTTCGGCTCTGGTCATGATCCCGGCACCCTGGGATCCAGCCCCACATCTGGCTCTCTGCTTGACAGGGAGCCTGCTTCCCACCCACCCCCCACCTGCCTCTCTGCCTACTTGTGATCTCTGTCATATAAATAAATAAAATCTTTTAAAAATAAAATGTTTATGACATCATAAATAGGTGAGTAAAGGCAATGATGCCTTGCATTCGCCTTATTCAACCTTCTCCTAGTTATTCAAACCTCAATTTTTACATAAAATTATAATAAAAATGCGTAACACAAAATTTACCATTTTGAAGTGTACAGTTCAATGGCATAAGTATGTTCACACTGTTGTGCAACCATCGCCACTATCCATCTCCAGAACTTTTTTCCTCTTCCAAAACTGAACTCTACCCATTAAACAACTGTCCATTGCCCCCATCCCCAGCCCCCAGTCCCTGGCAATCACCCACCACTCTATGTTCTTTAAGACTTAAACTATTCCAGGTATCCCGTATTATGAAATTATATAGGATTTGCTCTTTTATGACTGATTTCACTTAGCATAATGTATTCAAGGTTCATCCACGTTGCAGTACATGTCAGAATTTCCCTCCTATTTGAAACTAAATTATATTTCATTGTATGAATATGCCATATTTTGTATATTTGTTCAGCCACCAAAAGATATTTGGGGGCACCTGGCTGACTTAGTCAGTGGAGCATGCAACCCTTGATCTTGGGGTTGTTGAGTGTGAGCTCCATATTGGGTACAGAGATTACTTAAAAATAAAATCTTTAGGGGTATCCAGGTGGTTCACTTGGCTAAGCATCTGACTCTTGATCTCAAGCCCCTCACCAGGTTCTGCACTGAATGTGGGGCCTGCTTAAGATTCTCTTCCTCTCTCTCTAACTCATGTGCATGCTTTCTCTCAAAAAATAAATAAAATCTTATTTAAAAAAAAAAAAAGACATTAGGGTTGCTTCCACTGCCTCCACCTTTTGACTACTATGAATAATACTGCTATGAACATGGATGTACAAATTTCTCTTCAAGACTCTTTCAATTTTGTATATATATTCACAAGTAGAATTACTGGATTATATAGAAATTCTATTTTTAATTTGAGGAATCACTATACTATATCCCATAGCAACTATATCATTTTACATTTCAACCAGTAGTACATGAGGTTATAATTCCTCTACATCCTCACTAACACTTGTTATTTTTTTCTTCTTTATAATAGCCAGCCTAATGGGTGTAATATGGTATCTCACTGTGATTTTTAAATCTAATTCATCAATACTGGCTGTACTAACATCGAAAGCTTGACATCATCCGTAGCTATAACAAGTAAGTTTTCTATTTTTTTCACTTGAGTTCTTGACAGATATTAAACATTACACTTTAAACTCTATAGGGGCGCCTGGGTTAGTCTCTACTAACCCAGTGGGTTAAGTCTCTACCTTCAGCTCAGATCATGATCTCAGGATCCTGGGATCAAGCCCCACATCGGGCTTTCTGCTCAGCGGGGAGCCTGCTTTCCCCTCTCTCACTGCTTGCCTCTCTGCCTACTTGTGATCTCTCTCTCTGTGTCAAATAAATAAATAAAATATTTTTTAAAAAACCACTAAACTCTATAGTTTGCATTGTCAGCTGGGCATTCCCAAATGACTACTGAATAATACCCAGTTTTTTCAGACTATCAATGCAAAATACAGAAATCATTACATTTCTAAAAGCATCAAGCTTTTTATTAAGATATAAATATGAATGTGATCAGCATTTCTAAAAATCAACAAGAAGAAACAAATAAAAAAAACAAGTAAAACTAAAATATTTTTTAACATAAGGGGAAGCTCAGGGCACTAAAAGATCATCTCAAAATAAACAGGGTTAAGAAACCAAAACATTTATAGTCAATATTCTATGATCAAAAAAATAATAATGATAACCACACAACAACCAATAAAAAAAGGCACCTCTATGCAAGTAACCTTAGGGAATATCTTCATTCAACTGGAAATAAGCAAATAGCTATGTTAGATCAAAATAAACCTTTGATTCTGTTTACATGAGAACCATGCATTCAGAGTTCTCTTCCGAACACATCTATCAATTGTTTCCAGAATCTATATTAAAATAAAGTAGACACAAGTGCAGTCCATTTTAAAAGTGAACTCATTACCAAACTCTGTAAAGGGAGAAGGATGGAACAGGAAATGAAAAATACAGTTAAGACTACTTTACCAGGTACAAAGTACCAATGTACCTTTAATCTGGTGTCCTCAAAACTAAATGAGCTGGAGAATTATCCTATGTGAAAAGAGTAATGAGATGTTCTACACTGTTAGTGCAGTACTAAGTTCACTAATACAGTGTGTCTTTAGTCAAATTAGAAAACATACATTACAGATTACAATTGCCTTTCAGCATGCTATAATCTGCACCAGATACAAAAAGGTTTAAAAGCACTATGTAAAAATCATTGAGCATGCTAAAAAAAAAAACAAAACAAAACAAAGAAAATAACCACCACCTACCCCACATAAGCAGTCCCCTACTAGACCAAATCCCTATCATTCTTGTCTTTACCTGGATCCTTCTTTCTCTCCCTCACCTCAATTAAACCTCAAGATCTGACCTACCCATGTCAAAACAGTACTTCACATTCTGGCCTCAAAATATTACCCATCTCTTCCTATGATCTACCATCTCTTTCTGATTATCTATCTCCCACTATACAAATTCACAATATCCTTTGCTAAATTCTAGTTCCTCTCCTTCTAGTACCTTAGATTCAAAATTAACACTTCTCTTACGTAACACAAAAGGTATTTTTAAAGATGCTTAGCAGCAAATGAATCCAAAACTCTTAATCTGAATTCTCTCAATCTTTTTCCTTTTTCATCATACTTTAGGTATGATGAACTTCTAGGACGTGAAACACTTTAGCGGAGATAATATTCAAAAGCAAAACTTCTTCAGAGAAGTAAAAGCACTTGAGGGAAAGTGATCTTCACCAAAGCATTTTTTATGTGAAAATCAGTAATTTAGTCGTTTCTAGATAGGAGCTTTGTGCATCACTCTAATGACTTTCAACACTGCAAAATGCCTTTTTGAAAAAAAAATGGTGTCAACCTAGTTCACCCAGCTAGTGGACCGAAGAAAAATCACACTGTTTTCTTTTTATATTTTTTAATTTATTAATTTATTTGAGAGAATGTACATGCACACACATGCACTCAGGGGAGCGACAGAGGAAGAGGGAAAAAGAGAATTCGTAAGCAGGCTCCATCCCTAGTGTGAGGCAGATGCAGGCACAATCTCAGGACCTGAGATCATGACCTGAGCCAGTTACGAGCCAAAGGGAAGAGTCCATCGCTTAACCAACTGAGTCACCCAGGCACCCCAAAATTATGCTATGTTTAAACTATTTTTGCATTCCTCACAAAGTCTAGAACAGAGCTAAATGAATAAAGCCTTGCTAGGACCTCCTATCATTTCAAACTTTTTTAAAAAAAATTTTATTTAAGTAATCTCTATACCCCATGTGGGGCTTGAACTCACAACCCCAAGATCAAGAGTCACATGCTCCACTGACTGAGCCAGCCAAGCACCCTTCAAGCTTATTTTTTTTTTTAAATAAAATACTGCAAACATCAGTTTTATCACAACTTTTAAGTTTTGTACAAATGTCTGTCTTGATATCACAAAGTCTGACAAACAGATCAAAGGAGACAGAATGAAGTCTTCAAAGTAATCTACTTTCATGTAAATAATAGATTATTCTAGCTTGGTTTAGCCATAAAAATTTTGCTCTCATAAATATACCTAGGAAAAGGGTATACCTTGGAAATACATTTCAACTGAAAATTTGTCAACATTTCATGGAGTGGATAAAGGAGTATTTTTCTTAGGAATTTTATAACTGAAAGATAAAGGAGAAGAATATTAAAAACAAATATTCCACTATTTTAATGACACAGTGACTGATTAAAGTCATGAATTGAACAATTTGTTATTGCAATGATATTTTTTTTAAATTTAGTTATTTGAGAATGAGCACCAGGAGGAACAGAGGGAGAAGAATTTTTTTTTTAAGATTTTATTTATTTATTTGACAGACAGAGATCACAAGTAGGCAGAGGTGGGGGGGGGGACAGGGCGGGGTGCGGGAGAGCAGGCTCCCTGCTGAGCAGAGAGCCCAATGCCTGCTCCATCCCAGTACCCTGAGATCATGACTTGAGCAGAAGGCAAAGGCTTAACCCACTGAGCCACCCAGGCGCCCCACAAACTCCCCACTGAGCTATTATTTATTTGACACAGAGAGAGAGAGAGAGAGCGCACAAGCACGAGGGAGCAAAAGAGGGAGAGGGAGACGCAGACTCTCCACTGAGCAGGGAGCCTGATACAGGGCTCAATCCCAGGGCTCTGGGATCATAACCTGAGCCAAAGGCATCAACCAACTGAACCACACAAGCATCCATCTATAAATTATTTTTATTTGTAAATTCAAATTTGGGGCTCTATTTTTTTAAATAATTGAGTTAATTTACCTAAAATTTAATCACTCCTGCCTTTTTTCTTTAACATGTACAAACTACAAAGATAAAGCACTTTACAAACTCTTTTATGTCTTGTATGGACTGAAGAGGTAACCATGTGCTTCATTTCAGAACAGCAACCCACCTCACCCTACCCCACCCAAAAAGAGAGAAAGATTTTCACTGCTTTATTCTTTTTTAAGTCTCCAGTTAGTGACTTCCCAAATTTTTATCATATAATGACCACCTATGAACTTATCATGAGAAGTTTACAGTGCTGTATTTGTCCCTCATTAAAGAGTTTGACACCCACATGCTAATTATTCTCCAACTAAAGTGCCTTAATTTCCTTCAAGAGGATAAATATTAAAGGGAAGGAAATCTTCACCAATTATAAATATTTCTACCTTTCCACTCCAAAGAACATTCAAAGAATACACCTATAAATGTCTCACAACACAAAACATACCCTGGTCAGCCTAAATAGAGGTTTATGTTTTTATGCCTTTCAATTTAAAATTAATGTTATGTTTTTAAGAAATCATAAACCTCTGAAAGAAGAAATGCTTCTTTAAACAAGACAGAAAAAGATAAAGAGAAGACTGGAAAATACGACTTTATTAAAATCTAAAATTTGGGGCGCCTGGGTGGCTCAGTGGGTTGAGCCGCTGCCTTCGGCTCAGGTCATGATCTCAGGGTCCTGGGATCGAGTCCCGCATCGGGCTCTCTGCTCAGCAGGGAGCCTGCTTCCCTCTCTCTCTCTCTGCCTGCCTCTCTGCCTACTTGTGATCTCTGTCTGTCAAATAAATAAATAAAATCTTTAAAAAAAATAAAATAAAATAAAATCTAAAATTTGTATGCATTCGTGAAATGATTCCAAACCAAAAATAAGCCACAGAAACAGAGAAGATACAGGCAACACACATAACAAAAGATCTGAAGAAATCATGTTGTATTTAGCAAAATTATAAATGAGCAACTCACAGAAAAGGAAATACATGCCAAAAGACATATTCCCAGTCTCACTAGCAATAAGGAAAACACTAATTAAAACTACAGTCAGATGCCATTTTATACCCATGAGACTGACAAAAAAGTAGGACAATACCCAATGTTAAAGAGTTGTAGGTCAACAGAGGCTCTTATGGACTAAAGAAGTAGTCACTTTTGAGAGCGAAGCTAAAATGGACCTAGTCCATCATCTAGCAATTGTTCCAGGTAGACATCATTGCCTACAGAAACTCACACACTTAAGTACAAAAAGATAAAAAACAAAAACAAAAAACACACGGATGAAATAATGTTCACTGCTGCTCTGTATATAGTAGCAAGAATTTTGAAAAAACCTGATTGTCAAAAAAGAATAAAGTATGGCTTTTTCATACAACACCCAATACAAATGTGGCATATACCACAATCATATGTTTAAGTACCACAAAAAAAGGAAAAACACACCAATTATAAGGGTGAGACACCACTGATTTTAAGATGTATCACAATTTCAAAGACGTCAGAATGTGAGGAAAATTGTGTATATCAGAACTAACAACATGCAGCAAAATGAATTAACTGAAATTATGTATATATGAACATGGATAAATCTCAAAACAACAATGCAGAACAAAAATAAGTTGCATAATTGCATTAACCTATATTTAAGAGTGAATAGCAGACAATCCTATACTGTACTTAGATATATTAAGTATGTGGTCAAAGTATAAAAATACATGTGGAAATGATAAACATGCTGGGCAGAAAGGGAAAAGCAGGGCCTTTAGCTACAGGACCTGTTTGATTTGATTCTATTACTTTCTATACTTTCATAGCCTACACTCACATTTTTTTAAATTTTTAAATTAACATATAATGTATCGTTTCAGAAGTACAGGTCTGTGATTTATCAGTCTTACACAGTACACAGCACTCACCATAGTACGTACCCTCCTCAATGTCCATCACCAAGCCACCCCATGCCTCCCACCCTGCTCCACTCCAGCAACCCTCAGTTTGTTTCCTGAGATTAAGAGACTCTTATGGTTTGTCTCCCTCTCTGGTTTCATCTTGTTTCATGTGTCCCTCCTTTCCCCTATGGCCCTCTGTCTTGTTTCTCAAATTCCTCGTATCACATTAACTTTTAAATGAAGAGGAAAAAAAGTCTAACAGAGAACTGAAAAACCTCTCTGATTGTATTTGTTAAAGGAAAAGGAAAAAAAAAACCCACTTTAGGTATATTTTACTAGCATATTCAACAGCCATATACTATATCAGGGTTTTTTGTTTTTTGTTTTTTGTTTTGTTCAATTTTTCTTTCTATTCAAATCAAGTAAAGCCACTTACAAGCAGGAAGACACAGCAGTGAAGAAAACATGTTTTTCCATCAATGAGCTGATTCTGGCAAAAGGCAAACACTTGTATCCATATAACTACATTACTAACGAGGGCAGTAAAATAAGATGACATAAGATGTGCGAGACATGCACGTAGCAAGGACAATGGAAATGATTCAAATATGCTCCTGAGGGGCGCCTGGGTGGCTCAGTGGGTTAAAGCCTCTGCCTTTGGCTCAGGTCATGATCCCAGGGTTCTGGGATCGAGCCCCGCATCCGGCTCTCTGCTCTGCAGCGAGCCTGCTTCCCTCTCTCTCTGCCTGCCTCTCTGCCTACTTGTGATCTCTGTCTGTCAAATAAATAAATAAATAAAATCTTCAAATATGCTCCTGAAGAAGCATGAAAGGATTCAGTAAGTTAACCTACTATAAGCTAAATTTTGAAAGATCATGGGAAGAAGTTTCCCATGTAAAAAAGAATAGTCCATGCAATACAAACCAATAGCATGTACAAAGGCAGAGACTAAAGAAAATATGACATATTAGCTTTCTTTGGCTAGAAAAAAGGCCCACGAATTATGGCTGGCCAAATCTGACTCAGCCTATTTTTGTATGGTCCACAGCTAAGAATAGTTTTTACATTTCTAAAAGGTTGTTTTTAAAAAAAAAAAAAGTATGTAACAGAGACCATATGTGGCTTGCAAAACTCAACTATTTGCCATCTAGCCCTTGAAGAAAGTTCGCTACTCCCACGCTAGAATATAACTTGCCAGGAGAGTGGGCCACTGGAGAAAAAGATGATCCCTGAGAAGAAAGACAACTGTAAAAAGAAAAAGCACAGATCATGAAAAACCTGTCCTTCATGCTAAGAAGCTATAAGGCGATGGGAGCCTCTGAAGGGTTTTAAACAGAAAATCAACATAATCATATCTATATTATAGAAAGATTACTCAGGCAAAGTTCTAAAAGATAAACTTGACAGAGACAATAATGGAAACAACAGCTGAAAAACTATTGTAATAATTCAGGTTAACAGCCGATCAGAGCCTCAGCAAAGACAGTACAAGCAAAGGAATGAAACTGAGTACGAATTACCAATAGGTAGCTAGGAGGAAGAACTACAGAATGCAGAGAGGTGGGAAGAAAGGAAATGACAAAAGACATTTCTGCCTTGTAAAAACTGATAGCCAAATGGTAATAGAAAATATTTTGGGGGGGCACCTGGGTTGCTCAGTTGCTAAGCATCTGCCTTCAGCTCAGGTCATGATCTCAGAGTCCTGGGAAGGAGCCCCACATAGGGCTCCCTGCTCAGGGGGAAGCCTGCTTCTCCCTCTCCCACTCCCCCTGCTTATGTTCCCTCTCTCACTGTCTCTCTCTCTCTGTCAAGTAAATAAAATCTTTTAAAAAAAATTTTTTTTAAAAAAAGGAAAATTGGATTTTAGACATGATGAGTTTGAGGTGCCCTACAACACAGCCCAAGTTCCTCTATGTACAGATTCTTTTAGGAAGGCCTGTATGCAGGTAGTTGGGATGTTATCACCCCAGGGGGAAGGAGTGAAGGACATGAGGAGTAAGTAAGAAGGAAAAGCAATTCATAAAATTTACTATTTAGCAACAATCATAATCATTGATTCAAATAAGAATTATCTAGGGGCGCCTGGGTGGCTCAGTGGGTTGGGCCTCTGCCTTCGACTCAGGTCCTGATCTCAGCATCCTGGGATTAAGCCCCGCATTGGGTTCTCTGCTCAGCAGGGAGACTGGTTCCCCCGCCCCTGCCTGCCTCTCCACCTACTTGTAATTTCTCTGTCAGATAAATAAAATTTTTTTAAAGATTTTATTTATTTATTTGACAGAGAGAGATCACAGTAAGCAGAGAGGCAGGCAGAGAGAGGGGAAGGGAAGCAGGCTCCCCACTGAGCAGAGAGCCCAATGCGGGACTCAATCCCAGGACCCTGAGATCATGACCTGAGCCGACGGCAGCGGCTTAACCCACTGAAAATAAAAAAAAAAAAAGAATTATCTAAAGATGCAAAAACTAGTGGGAGAAAGCATTAAAAATAACAGAATATGATTGCTGGGAGATAATTCACCATAGGTCTCTCGTGTTTTTCCTGGTCTTGCAAGGAAGGGCACTGACTGCCTTTGTTCCAGAGTATCTTTTCAAAGGATATCTGTATATCCCCGAACATCCCTGGAAGATAGAGATAGCATAGTGTCTTCCTTCAGGGCAAAGGGCAGGTTTTTAGTGTTCAGTATAATGAAGATAATGACTCCCTCTTGGTCCAATGTCAGGCAGGTTCACTGCCCCTTATGAAAGATTCAAGTTTCCTAAACCTAGGGTTCCTCTCTAACAATGCAAATGCTTTTGTGCAGAAGTTACCAGGCTGGCCCTGTTCACATCACAATGTGGGGAATTCAGTTGGGGAACCAGGCAAAATACTGACACAATGACTACTGCTATTGCTATGAGTAAGAAAGTCCTTTATCTCTGACCTAACAGTCTCCTATCTTCTGCCAGCTTCCACAGCTAATTTGTTAGCTTGCAAGACCCTTCACAGCTCTCAACAATTACACAGTTTCGAGACACGTGGGTGGCTCAGTCGGTTAGGTGTCTCCCTTCCACTCAGGTCATGATCACCAGATCCTGGGATCAAGTCTCGCATCAGGCTTCCTGCTCAGCAGGGAGTCTGCTTCTCTCTCTCTCTCTCTCTCTCTGCCCCTCCCCCCTGCTTGTTCTCTTTCGCCCTCTCAAGTAAATAAATTAAATTAAATTAAAAATAAAAACAATTACACAGTTTCAAAATACATCCTCGTAAGACACATACCAATCAACAGAAAGAAATTGTCAGGTCCCACCTGAAGTGATCAAGGTTAAAATCACTAGTAATGGGACATATCAACATCATTTGTCTCCTGATATGAATGTACTAAGAGGAATACATTTTACTATAACATTTCTAAGTACAAGAAACAAATCCAAACTGAGGACCATTCTACAAATTAACTGGCAGTATTCTTCAAAATGTCAATGTCAGAAAACAACACAAAAACTAAGAAACTTTTCAGATTACTTGTAACTAAAGAAACATAAAAACGGAAAAGTCTTTGCTTTTAGGAAAAATATTACAGGTAAAAATATAGATATATAGGGGTAAAGGGACATATGTCTGCAACTCAAAAAAAGCTGAGGAAAAAAATAGAGATATACAGATATAGATATACAGAGAAAGGTAAACACATATGGAACAAAATATTAACATCTAAAGAATCCAGGTGAAAGATACGTAAGAATTCTTTGTACTACTGTAACTTTTCCATAGGTCTGAATTAGGCCAAGTGATAAATTAAACAGAAGAAAAAGAATATGAGTGACACGCATAAAACAGTATGTTTGGTGTTTTGTTTTACACAAGGCAGCTCTTCCAGAGATACTCATTGGGGAATGAACTGTTGAGTATTTAATAAGGCATGACCCAGATCACCTAAAAATCTAGAATCGTCTGACACACAACGAGTCCCTGGGATCATCTGCCAACATTAATAAAAAAGTATTATAAGCAGTGAAAAGAAATCTTTTCATTTAAAAGTATTACTTAATTCACAGTAGTTTTGGAGCTTTGGGTCATTATGTAATTTCTTCAGTGGAGACTAAAAGTAGAAATTCACTATGTGGTCCAATAAACTTGACAAAAAGGCCTTTTCATTCTTGAAAAGCCAGAGAACCCTAGTACTGTTCTATACAAGGCTCTACAATGGGAATTAGAAAAAGAACCACATAACTAACTAGCGATATTCAGACAATAGAACATAGTTTCCAGTCACACAGTTTCACTTCTCAATTACCCTGTTTAAAGTCCATATTTATAAAAGACAAAAGAATATATCTTCTTAGAAAAGATAAATACCCCAGAAATTTAACTCTCTTCATTCACCTTTTAAATATCAGTATTTTAAATACCTATATATTTAACAGATTATTTTACCAGTATCCTGTTCAGGAAATTACTTAAACACTAAAACATTTCACATAAGAAACATTTTCACATAAATGAACTGCCACATAAAGTTTTGCAAAATAAACCTGCTCTCTGAGGTGCCTACAAAACATTTATTTGAAAACACTAAAGTCTTGGGTATTTTCCAGCAGTATTGTGAACAAAGCATCTAGAGAATGTGTTGACTATAACACAATCAGCATGTTAAATAACAAGCTTCATCTGACTTAGCAAAACATTCCAACTTTTGGAACAGAAAATGACCTGCTGGACATTTCAAAGCTGCTAGAAATCACCCTGCAATACCAGTTTACTTTAGAAAGGCTAGAAAAGAGTTAATTAAAACAGTACTTAAGGACCACACTTATTAAAGTATATAATTCTCTGGATTTTTTAAAGCTATCTAAAATCAAAATCCCAGGGGTGCCAGGCTGGCTTAGTGCAGCATGCAACTCTTGATTTCCATGTCGTGAGTTCAAGCCCTACATTGGGCGCAGAGCTTGAAAGAAAAAGAAAAAAACAAAGAAAGAAAAAGAGAAAGAAAGAAAGGAAGGAGGAAAGAAAAAAAGAAAGAAGAAAAAAATTTAATTTAATTTAAAAAACAAAATAAAAACCCAAAAATGAAATACTGATAGGAAAATTGACTAAAGATAAAAAGTTCACCTGAAGCACTCTCTTCCTTAAAGAAAACTTTAAGACTATCAATGCAAATCTAGTTTATAAAACTTAAATAAAAAGAAAACTTTATTTAATTTTTTTTTTTTTAAGATTTTATTTTATTTATTTGAGAGAGAGAGACAGTGAGAGAGAGCATGAGCGAGGAGAAGGTCAGAGGGAGAAGCAGACTCCCCATGGAGCTGGGAGCCTGATGTGGGACTCGATCCCGGGGGACTCCAGGATCACGCCCTGAGCCGGAGGCAGTCGTTTAACCAACTGCGCCTCCCAGGCGTCCCAAGAAAACTTTATTTAAATTGGTCATGCAGTGTCTGTCAGTACGAGTATGATGGCTTGCTAGACAACACTAACAGTTCTATAATTTTGGGTTATGAATAACTTTTTTTTTTTTTAAGATTTTTTATTTATTTATTTGACAGACGGAGATCACAGAGAAGCAGGCAGAGAGAGAGGAGAAAGCAGGCTCCCCACTGAGTGGAGAGCCCCATTCCGGGCTCAATCCCAGGACCTTGGGATCATGACCTGAGCTGAAGGCAGAGGCTTTAACCCACTGAGCCACCCAGGCGCCCCATGAACAACTTCCTTAATAGAAAGTCAAATGAGTTACTTTCTATTTTATAGGAAATCTATCCCAAAAGAACCACCACAAAATTTTTATTTTGCATTAAAAAAAAAATCTATGTAACTAACTTTTGGGCAAAAATGAGTATGAAATACTAAAAACTAAAAAAAAAGAAAAGAAAAAGAAAAAGTCCTTACCAGAATACCTCCTAGCCTATTTTACCTCTGAAACAACTCAAATCAACAGAGGAACCTGAATCCTAGATTAATAATTTAAGGAAATGTCCACTGTTGACAAAGCATTATAAAGGAAAAAATTCTGTTCTTTGTAAGAAATAATGATTCAAAGTTCTAAATGAACATTCATAGAATCGAAGGTCCTGTTATATAAAACTTTTCAAAATTATAGGCTATCTTAAATAAACAACTTTAATAGTCTCATTTTATACTTCCTATAGTACAACACTCTACATTCATCACTCCAGAATAACATATATCACAGAACTAAAAGTCTAAAAACCAGTCAAGTGAGAATAGTAGCTGCTCCCCACCCCCCCACCCCCGACACCCACACAAGTTAACAGTTTTGCATTTGGAAAAGCTGAAAAGACAAATATTGATAGCAGTATAAGCTTGATGATAGTACTTTTAGTTTTGAAAAATATTTATGAACATTTTAGGGCTTGAAAAAATAAAATGGAACAAAAAAGTCAGCAACTTATTCTTTCCAAATTCTGGTAAGATCCTACATGGCCCTTAGGTGACCATGTACCCTGCTACATTCAAATTTGTTGGGTTTTTTCCTATAATTATGTTCTCTCCCTATTCATATTTTAGTTGCCAGATATGCTACTTTATATAAATGTCCTTTTTTAGAAATTTAGTGAAGTACCTTCAAAAACCTTTCTAATGTAGAACAACTATTTTTAAGTTTCAAATTTCAACTGTCATATATGTCTTGTGAACTGGGGTCTCTCACAATGGCTTCAGGAAATCCTGTGCTTCAGGAAATTCTCTATGGTATCTAATCATAAACAATAGAAGGAACAGAAATGAAAATATGTTAAGAAAAATCAAGATCTCTTTCTTACTCTCATGACAAATGTGAGGAAGGGACAAAGCAGAAATTTACAACAAGCTTCCCTAAGAAAGCTAAAAAGAAAACAAAGAACGATGTAAATTCATAAAGACCTGAAGAAAAAAGAAAAAAAGCAGCTTTTCAAAAGAATACTATCAAAGAAAGGACACTGAATTCTTAGAAATCTACTAGAACTGCTTATGTTTGGGCCTGGCTGTCTCAGTTAGTAGAGCATGCAACTCTTGATCTCAGGGCTGTGAATTTGAGCCCCACACAGGGCACAGAGATTACTTAAATTAATTTAAAAAAAAAAATTAAAAATTAGTAAAATAAAATGACACATTGTTGGGTTGCTAGTAATAAGCCAGACACTAAAACTGCAAGTTTATATGGGCTTAGCAAGGGTCACATAAATACTTCTTTCTTTTACTTACTATTAGTCCCACAGAAGCACCGAAAATAAATTTTCACATTAGTGTAAAAAGTCACATTGCAGGGCACCTGGGTGGCTCAATGGGTTAAGCCTCTGCTTTCCGCTTAGGTCATGATCTAAGCCCCACCTCCAGCCTCTGTTCAATGGGGAACTTGCTCCCCCCACCCCCCCACCCCCGCCTGCCTCTCTGCCTACTTGTGATCTCTCTCTGTCAAATAAATAAAATCTTAAAAAAAAAAAGCCACATCACCAAATATACTATAAAGTTATATGTACCAGAATTACAACTTTAAGAAAATCATTTTCAGATCTATCAGCTGAAGAGATTTTGTAAATGCCATCAACATATTAAAAAGATAAAAAGACGATTACGAAAGTTTAATTCCATTTGAAGATGGTAAGTGATAGCTAACATATTTTAAGTTCAAAATTGAAGGCCAGCTATTGATCCTATGCGATAAAATACAGAAAAATATGTTAAATCAATTGAATGAAAACGGCCAACAGTTTACTGTTAACAACTGTTAACAGTTTACTGATGAGAAATTTATTCTCAGATAATAACTAAAAATCACTAAAAATAACTAAAAATCTCATACTGGGCAAAAGTAACTTCATGTCATTTTTCTGCCATTTGCATAAGAAGCTAGATAGAATCTCAGATAGAAAGTAATGATTACATATCAATTATACATGATAAATATGCCAGAAGTTATTTTATAACAATGTTAAAACTTCAGGGGCACCTGCGTGGCTCAGTCAGATGAGCGTCTGCCTTTGGCTCAGGTCATGATCCCAGGGTCCTGGGAGCAAGCCCCACATTCAGGCTTCCTGCTCAGTGGGAAGTCTGCTTCTTCCTCTCCCCCTGCTCCTCCTCTCTTTCTCTCTCTCTCACTCACTTTCTCTCAAGTAAATAAAATCTTTAAAATGCGCGGGAGGGGGGGCGCTTGGGTGGCTCAGTTGTTAAGCATCTGCCTTTGGCTCAGGTCATGATCCCAGGATCCCATGGTCCTGGGATAGAGCCCCGCATCAGGCTCTCTGTTCAGTGGTCTGCTTCTCCCTCTCCCATTCCCTCTGCTTGTGTTCCCTTTCTCGCTGTGTCTCTATCAAATAAATAAATAAAATCTTTAAAAAAAAAAAACTTAAAATGTTATTTGTTCATAGTAACCTTGCAAGTTGAAAGGACAAAAATGATCACTAAGCTATTACCATTATCTGGAATGAGACTGCAGAATATGGGTAGACTAGACAAATATGTAAAATTTAAGCAGTCTGCCATAAAAACATGAAAAGATACACATTGTTCTCTCCAGGAAAAGACGGAATTTCAGCATAAAAATCATTTTTAAATTATTCAATTACTATAAATTATAAAATATTCAGGAAAAAGAACCTATTTCCCTTTTAGTCATTCTAACATGTTTTATTATAGGTTTACAATCATAGTACACGTATAACTTGATATGCCAACTTGTTCTCTCTAGGATATTTTGAACAGCAGCATAATATTCTACCATGTGTGCATACTATAATTTGTTGGACTGCTTTTTCCAATTTTTTTCACTATATTTATATAAAGTTGTGATGAACATTTTCATTTAAATTTTTTTTTTTTAATTTTATTTATTTGAGAGAGAGAGACAGTGAGAGAAAGAATGAGCGAGGAGAAGGTCAGAGAGCGAAGCAGACTCCCCATGGAGCTGGGAGCCCGATGTGGGACTCGATCCCGGGACTCCAGGATCACGCCCTGAGCCGGAGGCAGTCGTTTAACCAACTGCGCCACCCAGGCGTCCCTAATTTTTAAATTTTTTTTTTTTTTTTAGAACATTTTCATTTAAATAGTTTTTATACATTCTTAATTTTCTTAGTATGGATTTCCAAAAAGGAAACGATAAATACTACCAAATTTTGCTTTGCAAAGTGCAAATTTTACTGTTTTTTTTTTAATGAATCCACCAGAAATAAGTATTTTAGGATTTAAAGTTTCAAACACAGGCTCAGTCAGTAGAACATGAGACTCTTGATCTCAGGGTTGTGAGTTCAAGCCCCATGTTGGGTGTAGAGATTACTTAAAAATAAAATAAATAAGTTTCAAACATAAACTGCAACAGAAATGAGGGAAGATACCAAAGAGGAAATAGAAACAGAAACAATGTGGAAATAAGATAATTCAATCTGAGCTACCTGTTTTGTGGGGGTGGAATATGGAGCTCAATACTTCAAAAGATGAATTGGGAGCTAAGAATAGGATGCACTATAAATCCAACCATCTGGAGGAATAAATAAATTGTGAAGAAAAGAAACTACCAGAGAGCTTAGTGGGAGTAATTTCACTGGAGTGGCAAGGACAGAATTATACTGCAAGGGCTAAGAAGTGAATATGAATTCAAATAGAAGCGGAGTGTACATTTAAGAAGTTTGGAAGAAATAAACAGGTTCCTAGATTGGAGGAGGCACAATTAAAAGATGGCTGCTTAAGATCTCAGATACCTGATCATTTTAAAGGCTGAAGAAAATGGCCCAAGTGGGGAGACGGGGAGGAAGTGAAGCCTTAAAGTTAATGGACAGGCTCAGGACACTGAAAAACGCATTTCAGCATGAAATCTATAGTCAAGAATAGCAAACAATCTTGGAGGGAAGAAGATGTTTCAGTCCTTGAGAGAGTAGTGAAAACACTAAGTATATACTGGTAGAAGTTACATTCAGAGGCAGAGGGTTTGGAAATCTGGAGGAAGTTCATACCTATTTACTTCTCTACAGGAAACAGATTCATCTGCTAGAATTTAAGTGAGGGGTACAGTAGTGTTCTGAGAAGTAAAGTGTGTATATGACACATTCTCAAGTGCTTAGGGAGGTATCTGTGAAGCTGCTTAGTAAAAGCACTATACTTTGATTAAAGGATATAGGTAAAGCACAGCATGCCTCTATTTGAATACTTTTATGATAATTATAATTTGATTCTCCAAACTCTATTATAAGTTTTATATGCATAAAAACCTTTAAGACATGGTCTCTGACCTGAACAGTTCAGATAGATACTATTTTATATTTTGAAATACAAAAATTACCCAAAATCTAATATATTAGGTTAGAAATTGATGTATTTCATTTTCTTCCAATCAGATTAACAGGAAACAATTTCAAGCTAGATATACCTTCCAATACGAGATATTTAAGAGACATTTTAGCACTTGGCTTTTTTTTTTTAATATTTTATTTATTTTATTTGACAGATAGAGATCACAAGTACGCAGAGAGGCAGGCAGAGAGAGAGGGAGGAGGAAGCAGGCTCCCTGCCGAGCAGAGAGCCCAATGCAGGGCTTGATCCCAGGACCCTGGGATCACGACCTGAGCTGAAGGCAGAGGCTTTAATCCACTGAGCCACCCAGGCGCCCCAAGAGACATTTTAAAAGTTAGAGTAGCCATTAGAAATATTTTCAGAACTGCCACACTAGGAGGACTTAGAGCAACTCACAAGGTAAATATCCCAATTGTTATCTACTCAAAAGTACTGGCAAACCAATTATACTATAATCCCTAACAACCTAAGTATGTTTCCACACAAAATTCAATTTTAAATACACATATATAATAAATATAAAAATGTCACCAAATTGTAAAATTTCATTAAGAATGTATCATATGTGATTATAGTGGAGCAATATAATGTAATACTTGCCCTTTGCATGACTCGATTTCAAGGACCCCAAATTAAACATACTTATGATTTACATAAATTACACAAATAATATCCCTTCTGTATAATGATTTCAAATAAGTTACAGCTAACAATTTCAATCTTCTTCAAATGGAATTCTATCTAGACCCTGTTTTCTTTTTTTTTTTTTTTAAAGATTTTATTTATTTATTTGACAGAGAGAGATTACAAGTGGGAAGAGAGGCAGGCAGAGAGAGAGAGGAGGAAGCAGGCTCCCTGCTAAGCAGAGAGCCCGATGTGGGACTCGATCCCAGGACCCTGAGATCATGACCTGAGCCGAAGGCAGCGGCCTAAACCACTGAGCCACCCAGGCGCCCCTAGACCCTGTTTTCACCTTCTATTTTCTTCCCACCAGTTGGCATAGGAATGAGGTTTGGAGAGCTCTGCATTCCAAATTTAGAAGGTAGTAATATAGTTAGGAAAGGCAAACCTATTAGAATCTTCTCAAGCAATGCAAGAATTGTGCATGTCCAAAAGGAAAAACCATGAGAATAAGAGTACTAGATTCACATACTTAAGAAATATGAACTTCCACTTGATTTAAATGTACATGCAACATGTCTATATAAAACCATTAGACTATTAAATGGAAAAGCTAGTAAAAGAAAATAAATTCATAGAATTGTTTTCATTTTGTTTTTGAAGACTTATTTGTTCATTTATTTATTTATTTTAGAGAGAGCACAAGTACAAGCAGGGATAGGGGACAGGGAGAGGGAAAGAAATCCTCAAGCAGACTCCCCACTGAGCTTGAAGCCCAATGCAGGGCTCCATCTCAGGACCCTGAGATCATGACCTAAGCTGAAAACAAAACTTGGCCACTTAACCAACTGAGCCACCTAAGCACCCCCAATTTTTTTTCATATTTTTAAAATGACGTTTTTGTCTTTAAACATTATAAGGAGTAACAAGTATTATACCCAACTTTCAGAAGCCAAATCATTCCTGATATTTTAAACATTATTTATTTAAATAAACAGTTTTTAAAAACCTGAACATGCTATATATAAATCATTATTTTTCTCAGGCAGTGTTTTCCATCTCACATACTCATACTCAAGTATAAAAAAAAATTTACAGTACTTGGCTAATTTCACCTATTTGCCCATAGCTGGAACCATGGCTTGCTCTCTTCCTTCACAGCAGAATACTTTGCACTTAGTAAGGATACCCAAATATATACCAGGTAAAATAGTTTGCACACACACATTTTAACACTGTTTTGCCTAACATGAAAAAATTTCATTTAATTGTGGTACAAGTCTGTGATCCAGCTACAAAAAATACTGAAAGCACAGTAACCAAATTAAAAACCTAGTATCTCTGGGGCAACTGGGTGGCTCAGTGGGTTAAAGCCTCTGCCTTCGGCTTGGATCATGATCCCAGAGTCCTGGGATCGGAGCCCTGCATTGGGCTCTCTGCTCAGCGGGGAGCCTGCTTCCTCCTCTCTCTCTCTCTCTCTCTCTCTCTCTCTGCCTGCCTCTCTGCCTACTTGTGATCTCTGTCAGATAAATAAATAAAATCTTTAAAAAACAAATAAATAAATAAATAAAAACCTAGTATTTCTGAAGCCAATACTATTCTCACCTAACTTAAAACACTCCAGAGATACTTGTACTGTCTCCACTGAAACTGATTACAACTGATTACAATTTGGCCCAACACATGTTTTGTTCTGTGAATGTAGCAAAGCACAGCATCAAAGCCACAGGCTATATAGCTCATAACCTGCAATTTTCTTTTCTTTTCTTTTTCTTTTTTTTTTAAGATTTTATTTATTTGACCAAGAGAGAGAAATCACAAGTAGGCAGAGAGGGAGGCAGAGAGAGAGGGGAGGAAGCAGGATCCCTGCGGAACAGAGAGCCCGATGCGGGGCTCAATCCCAGGACCTGAGATCATGACCTGAGCCGAAGGCAGAGGCTTTTACCCACTGAGCCACCCAGGCGCCCCATAACCTGCAATTTTCATTGTGATTTTATGTCGCTTTACCTTACTTAATCTCAATATAAGTTATCATAACTTACATATTTAAAGCCCTCTTAAGTATTAACTTAAATTTTTTTTTGGAAGAAATATCTCTAGAAAGTCAGGTTCAATTTTCAATATGTTATCACTCTATCTAACCTATTAACTATTTAAGACCGTACATTATATATCTAAGGTCGTATAGTTTACCAAACCTACAAGACTCGTTGTATAATTAAACAGGTAACACAGACTCAAAATATAGACAAATAATATCTTTAGGGCTTTAAATAACCACTTTATAGGCAAGAAATGTTTTCTAAGCAAGCTATTTTCTGCAAAAGTTTCAAAGTTTACTATTTCATTATTTAAAAAACTGTAAGGTATTTTAATTTATGAATAATGTGCAACAAAAGTAGGGGGAAGCCTCAGAATTTGAAGTTAACAAACATTTTTAGTATGTCACATGTTTTTTAATTTCTAAAATGGAAAACAGGTCTTTCCCAACTTAAATGGTGTTGCATCCTGATAAACCCATCATAAGCTGAAAATACCAAATAGAAAATGCATTTAATATACCTAACCTACTGAATATCATAGCTTAGCCTTGTCCACCTTAATTCAAGTTGAATTAAACCCACTCAAAACACATTAGCCTACTGTTGGGCAAAGTCATCTAACACAAAGCCTATTTTATAATACAGTGGTAAATATCTCATGTAATGTATTCAATACTGTACTGAGAGTGAAAAAAGAAATGGCTGTCTGGGTACAGAACAGTTTTAAGTATATCATTATTGACCCTCACAATTGTGGCTGACGAGGATCTGTGACTCCCTGCCTCTGCCCAGCATCAAAGGAAAGTATAAGACCCCACACTGCTAACCTGGGAAAATAGCAAAATTCAAAATTCAAAGTACAGAATGTGTATGATTTTCACACCATGGTAAAGTCAAGAAATCCTAAGTTGAGCCATGGTAAATAGGGGATCATCTATAACTGGCTAGTCAAATGCAGCCAAGTTAAAAATTCTATAAAGGCAATGTTCTTGGTACGCCATATAATCAAATGTAATTTATAATAAATGGCTACAAAATTCTAAAGGGGGGAGGAAATGACTCATTCTTTTCATCTAATTATTTCATATCAAATCTAAACAATGATTTCCAATTAGAAAAGATGCTCTAGCATTAACAATATGCAAAATAAAACAATTTATCTGACCACCTCTGGCAATCTTTTATTTTCAATGGGACTAAGAATCAGTCTTTCACAATTTAGATCCTTACCTAAAAGATAAAGTACAGCTCAAAGGAGCAACATACTTTGTTATTCTTCTCTAAATCTCCACTTCTTTTAGGTGTAATCCTTTTATTTAAAAAAAAAAAAAAAAAAGGCAAAGCAGCAAAGAAAATGCAACATGAAAAGTGTATCTGGAAATCTAATTTTCAAAAGAAGAGATGTTAATCTCAGAAAGTAAAAAACGAATGAGTGACAGCAGAGAAATTGGGTTTTATTTCAGTTTGAAAAACCTACATTCATTTACTATGCACTTTAGTTTTATTTTTAAGTATCTCTAAGAACTAAAAAAATAAAAAATTTTTTCTATAAATCAAGCTCACTTCAATAGCAATAATATATTCTATGCTCTTCACACTTCTGATTTCAAATTAGGCATTTAACATAAGAATTTTGTAATTGTACAGGAAGTTTATCTTCTCTAAGTTCAACATTAAGGAAAAGTATCTTAGACTGAAGAAATAAAAGGCACAGTCCCGCTTCGGGCTCTCTGCTCAGCAGGGAGCCTGCTTCCTCCTCTCTCTCTCTCTCTGCCTGCCTCTCTGCCTACTTGTGATCTCTGTCAAATAAATAAATAAAATCTTAAAAAAAAAAAAAAGAAAGAAAGAAAGAAAAGGCACAAAAAGGAAGGTGGGGAGCGTCAGTGGTTTTAAAAACTGGCCAGGGATAATACACAGATACTACTTCACAATGCTCATCTTTTAACAGATGTTATGGTGTATTCTTTTTTTTTTTTTTTAAGATTTTATTAAATCTTAAAGATTTAAGATCACAAGTAGGCAGAGAGGCAGGCAGAAAGGGAGGAAGCAGGCTCCCTGCTGAGCAGAGAGCCCGATGTGGGGCTCAATCCCAGGACCCTGGGATCATGACCTGAGCCAAAGGCAGAGGCTTTAACCCACTGAGCCACCCAGGAGCCCCGTTATGGTGTATTCTTAATCTTTCCCTCAAGCTACCACATATTTCACTGATTTTATAACTGAACTCTGGTCTCTAACAACTTGAACATATAAGTCAAAACAGATTTCTAAGTCTCCTAAATTCACTTAAATCAACCTCCTCCAACAATTTAGGGCCCAGCTTCCTCTACCTTAATCCTTACTGGACCACTAGCTTCCCTCCCACTCAGTCTTCCCCAACAAGGAAAATTCTCACTCTCTTAGAAAATTAAAGAAATTGTTTGAGTCAAAGGAACAAAATATATTTAAAGTAAAACATATTGTCCTTGTCTTGTTTCAATTCAAAGACTTCCAATTGGAGAAAAGTAACTCTCTAAAGTACTGACTTGGCCATAACTACTAAATACAAAAGATAAATCAGTCTACTGACTTAACCGCCCTCAAACCACAAATACTATCCCTAAAAATACAGCATTTCCAATACTCGACCAGTTTTTTAAAATTTGCCCTCAAGTCCGAAGAGCAGAGGCTCCAGGTCCCCAGCATAACAGTGTGCACCTAAGAATCCAGACACTATGTTGCCTTTGTGTGGTGACATATGGCCCTAGTATATCAACTGAGGAGAGCAGCATGATCTGCCAAATAGGTCAAGGTCTAATTTGACAAACATTTAGGTAAAATGTATAACACACATCTTCCAAATTTCTATTCCAGCCTGGTCCTAATAAGGTCCAAAAGAACAGCTACGACAAAACTACAGAAGCAAAACACTAATATTAAGTTGTTTATCCCCAAATCACATTTTTCTCCTCCTCCAAATCATTCTTAATCCAACCAAAAGAACTGGACTGTATTTCCTTAGGTCAGCCACATTAGTCCCTTACCTACCCTGAAAATTTCGACTCCTGGGATGCCTGGGTGGCTCAGTCAGTTAAGTGCCTGCCTTTGGCTCAGGTCATGATGCCAAGGGCCCTGGGATAGAGCCCCACACTGAGCCCCACACTGAGCTCCCTGCTCAGTAGGGAGCCTGCTTCTCCCTATGCCTCTGCCCCACCCCCCAACTGCTTGTTCTGTCTCTCCCTCTCTCAAATAAATAAAATAAAATCTAAGGAAAAAAAAAAAAAAGAAAGGGGGAAAAAAAACCTTCAACTCTAAATATATATCCCTATTCAACTTATGCTGTGTTCAAAGATAAAAGACAAGTTATTTTTTAAGCAGCTGAATCCAGAACCAGTAAAGACATTTAAAATAATTCCTTTAGACTCACATTTGTATCATATAAAAAGGGTTACCATAACAAAGCTTTCAGCAAGATGGGGGGTGGGCAGGTAGGGACACCTTTAAAGAAGTAATAAAATTGACTGGCAGATTCCTCCATTTTAACAAAATAGTAGTAGTTTTTCTCAGGAGTAACTTCCAAGATAAACATAACACACTGGAAGTCTCAACTTCAGACATTAGAAAATTAGGACAGCTGTAAACCCGGAAATTTTACATGAACATTTCTTTTGGCAGCAACAATATAATCATATAGCAAGTTATTTTGTATCCTCTAATAGTTAAGGGGCAAGAATAACTCTGGAGAGATATTTTAAATACAGAGAACTTCAAAGTTTCTTAGAACACACTTAAATCTCCAAACTCAAACGTAAATGGAATGCAATGCAAACTACATTACTTATGCCTTTCAATTAACTACCACTAACACAATTCTAATCTACCATATCAGCACCTTTGGTGAACTACTGTGGAGAGAACATAGAAAAATCATTTCAAAAGTCACCAGAATAAGTCACTATAACACTCCAATGGAAAATAACATGCAACCAAGTATTCCCTTCAATGGATGTGAAACAGGTTTAGGAAACAGAATTTCAGCGTTCTGGAATCCACATTTCCCCTTTCCTACCTATAAATGCCTTCAGTGTTCAAGTATCAAATATTTAAAACACAAAAGCTCAATCAGAAAGTTCATTCAACAGCTGTTGCTATTTTAAGTCACAAGGAAAAAAAAGCTTTTAATATCTTACAATAAACAAATACTAATGTGCCCCGCCATACTAGCTACAGCAGCCTACCTCTGTAATTTGCACCTTATTTTATGGTACTCCATGACAGAACATCCAAAAAATTAAAATAGTATGATCTGAAGCTTCTTTTCAAGCATGTTTACAAGAAAAATTATCTCATAAAAACCATCCACTTTTATGTGACTCTAAAACTCCATGCCCAGAAGCCAATGACTGGTTTATAAACAAGATAATGACTAGTTCAATGGAAAAGGTATTATGACAATAAACGAGGACTAGCTCACCATGTTATGATCTGCCTGCCTAATATGTGTTTAGCTACTGTAGTCAGCAATGTCCAAATATAAATTTGAAACATTTAATGACTGGTTCTGTTCTAGATTTCAAGCTCATCTTACCTTTTTAAAACATAGTTGGAATCTAAGGCTCCCCACAAGAAAAATTTTTTTTAGAAAATATATTCCCTAGAGTAGAGGATAAAAATTCAGGAACAAATTGTTATTTAATTTTATGGTAAGTACCAAAAAACTGCACAGTGAAATGTGCAAAATCCCAAACACTTCAACACACTTCTAACACAAATTAAGATCAAATAAGTTTCAAAAGTAAAAGAAAAATAAGCCTCAAACAGTTTGAGCATTATATTTTATAAATATGAGCTGTCTACACTTTATAAATGGACCCCTAAATATACCAAGAAAACCTTAATTTAAAGATACTTTATCTGACTGGTTACATTTCATTTACTGCTAAGTGGCATAAAGGCATAAGGTAGCCAATAAAACTATAAAAACTATAAAGGTCAGTTTTATTTTGTTGACTAAGTTTACTAAGTTTAATACTAAGTTTAATCATGACCTATCAAAACCTTATCATAGCTCACTGTATAAAATTAGCACTGCACTTGCAAACATAAGCAGAATCTAGACTTATCAAACATATGGTGAGTCTTGCCCAACTTCTGAAAAATTAAGTGAGAATGAAGGATTAAAATGTGTTAGCTGGGGAACAGACAAAGCCCACTGATCCTGCTCAAAAGTTTTCAACAAAATTTGATCAAAAAGGGCACCTCCTAAAAATTTTAAGGCACCAAGATATTAAAACTTTGAAATAAACTGAAATGGTGTGAATATAAGTGATTCCACGCCAAAAGCTACAGCTAACAAGCAAAACCTAAAACTGGGAGGGGTGGGGGAGTGGGGGGGCGGGGAGGGGGGTAGTCAGCCAATCCCCAAACTACTACAGGGTACACATAAGCACAAGCACAGGCTGGTTTACAAGCTAACTCTCCCGGCCCAGGACCAGGGAGATATCAAAGTTGACAACAGAATCTACCATGAGCTTTCCCTATACGCCAGCCGAGAATCTGAAAAACTTCACTGTTGCTAACAGAAGCGCCTTATAATTAGAAGCAGCGACCGGACAGGTGGAAAAATAAATTCTAACAGGGCAGCGAGAGGTGGTGAAAACACAGTCCGAGGACTGAACGTGTTAGGACTCCTCTGTAACCGGTCCAAGGTAATTTACACACACACCCTTGAGCGCAATTCCTCAAGCCTAGATAAGACTGGGAAACAGGCTTCGCGGAGAGCCACATACCATTTTAAAACAGCCGTCTCCCTCCCGACAGGAAAACAGACATTCCCGGCCGAAGTCTCTCCGAGAGTTCTCCACCAAGGGACCCGGGCGGCCGCCACCGGAGCGCGAGAAGCCGGCAACAGCCCCGCCGCGCGACCGCCACGCCTTCCTCCGGCCGCGGCCGGGGACGCGGAGCTGCGGGTCACATTTCTCCTCCCCAACAATCACACGCACTCACGTCTCCAGAGTTGACACCCTCCAGACCGGCCGCTCGGCGACGCTGGTGACTGGGCCACAAAACCAGGGACGCAGCCATCGGCTGGGGCGCTCAAGTTGCGTGCGTGCGTGCGTGTGCGCGTGTTTGTGTTTGTTCCCCTTAATGAAAGACAAGAGGTCTCCGTAGTGACGGCCTAACGTCGCGGTGGGGAAAGAGGCCCCCTGTGGGACTAAACAAAACTTCGGTTGCTGGGAAGAGCCGTTGCGCAACCCTGGCAGCGGAAGGCCGGGGCCGCCCAGCCCGGCCCGGCCTCGGCGCGGCTTCCCGGAGGCTGCGCCAAGGCCCGCACCAACCACGCGCGGCCCCCGCGTCCGGCGGCCTCCGGGCCGCCAGCGGTCCCCGAACTCGCCACCCGGCGGGGAGCCGCGGCGGAAAGGCGGAGCTCGGGAGCGCAGCGGCTCGGCCGCCGATGTGGGACGCGCGACGGGTGCGGGCCGCTCGGGAGGCGTTGTGGACTCCGCCGGGGTCGGACTGAGGGGCCCGGAGGCCCCGCGAATGAAGCTAGTCCCCCCACCGTGGGGTGGGGGCGCCCCTCGCCCTCCTCCCTTACCTTCCTAGAGGCCTGAGCTCTCCCCTCTTCGGGCGGCCGCAGCCCTGAGCATGTCCGGAGTGGGGTGCGGGGCCGTGCCGGGGACAGGGAGCCAGGCGCTTCAGCAGGCGGCACCACCCAGCCCGGGCTCAGCCCCTCTCCGCGGCCGCTGCCATCTTGTCCTGGCGGCTGAGAGGAAACGGCGAAACACCCTCCCCCGACTGCTGCTGCTGCTGCTGCTGCGGCTGCGGCTGCGGCTGCTCTGGCTGCTGCGGCGGCTGCGGCTGCTCTGGCTGCTCTGGCTGCTGAGCGCCGGGCCCGTCTCCCTCATCTTCCTTCCCGGGGATTTGGGGTGGGGACGGCAGGGCTGGGGCGAGGGGTGGTGTGAGGCCGGCCGGCCGGCCTCCGACTGCTGGAGCCTACGGACGGCGCAGGGTGCGGGGCCCGCGCCGGCTGGGGCCCATTCCTGACGCCCCTGCCGCTAGAGGAGGAGGAGGAGACAGCCAAGAGAGGCAGCGACGCCGGGGCTCGCGGCTCGGTCTCCTCAGGCCGCCGCGCTGCCGGCAGTCGTCACGGAGGCAGCTGCCGCCGGCCGCCCCAGTCTCGGGCCCCTCCTCCGCGCCCGCCGGCCTCGGCCGCCGCCTCCGCAGCGCCACCGCCCGCCGGGCCGCGCTGCGCGCCGAGCCCGGGCGGCCCCGCTCGCCTCGGGCCGCGGCGCCTCCGCGAAGCCCCTCCCCGGGGCCCGCCCGCAGCCGCGCCCTGTAGCTCCGAGCCCGCCTGGCGGCCGACTTGGACCCGACCCGGAGCTCCCTCCCGCCAGCCCGCCCGCAGGCGCAGCATCAGTCAGCGCCCCCTCTGCTGCTCCGAACCTTACTGTAGGCCCACACCGACAAAAATACACATTTTTAAAAAAGATCCAACCCCCCCCAAAGAAAGGATTAAAATGAGGAAGCAGGATTTTACAGGCCTTTCGAGATTCCGTAATCACAATTTCCCCTTCCACCCCTTTAGGAGCTGTTGGTGGCTTTTATTTTTAAGGGTCCAAAAATAAGGAATGGGGGGAAATGCTTGGTCAAGTGAACAGTCCCGGTCTAAAACAGGTCCTTCCCGCTCCCCCATCCCAAAGAGTCAAGAGTATTGTAAAATTGGGTTAAAGAAGGAGGGAAAGGCCTTCTGCACATTTTCCAAGAGCATCTCTAAGGTCCCAAACCCTGTAATTGTGAAGTATACCCACCTCTGCGTTCAAAACTCTCCATCAAGTTAGCTCCGCTCCCAGAGACTAGTTACTCCTGTCCTGGAGACTAGGAAATCAACAGAATGGCCCATCTCAACGTAACCATAGAACTGTAGAATTTTAGAGATGAAAAAAACTTTGAGAACCTTGGTCCAGACTCTTAAGCTAGGGCACGGCGTCAAAGAAGCTTATGTGACCTGCCCAAGATAATACAGCAAAGCCCTAGTCTGCACGCCCTGTCCCCTTCTTTTCCCTAAGAAACAAACTGACCTTCTAGTACCTACCATTCAGAGTTAATTTATTTTAATACTTATTGCCTTTTGTTCTTAATCAGTGTTTAACGGGGGTGGGGTTGAACACCTTTCTCTAAGGAAGGGTCCTTGCTTTGTTCCTTTCATAATCTTCACTGGGAGGTTTGACTCTACCCCATATGTATTTATCCTCTGACATTTTCTATTGCAGTAACTGGGGCAGGGCAAAGGGAGTGGCAAATTGCTGCATATTTAATACACATTTATTCCCTGCTGCTTTTCAAATGGCAAGGAGTATTTTTGAGAATTCCTTTTAAAAAGAGAAGAGGATAATATGCCCTGAGGCAGTTGGAAGTATTTTCGAATGACAGTTGTTTTCTTCAAGTTAGGGAGTCTAACCAGTTGAAAAGGCTTCCAGAATAGAAAAACAAAACAATGACTGTCTCTCAGAGAGATAGCAGCATGTTAGCCATTCCTTTTTACTTAGTATTTAGTTACTTTTGGTTTTATAAAAAAGCAATAGTTAAAAGAACCAAAAAAGGATAAACACTATTCACAGGAGAAAGTTACAATAATAGAAAAAAAAGTCTTAGTGAAACATGGGAATTATTCCACTAGAACTTCAAATTTCCAGAATTTTTGTGAAATATTTCTCTGGATCACATCTAATAGGAAGCTTCAATTCTCCCTATTTTGTGGCATTACTACATTTATGGAAAAGCTGAAAAGGAGGATTTTTTTTTTTCCTTTTCTATCCCTGACATTGGTATTCACTGCACTATAAGTTCCAGGAGGGGGATTCTTTTTTTTTTTTTTTTTAACAATTGAATTGCCAGTGCTTACAGTGCCTGATTTATAGTTGTCTTTAGTAAATGTTGCTAAATAAGTCAATAAACACTATTCTTTCAAGTCCTCCACCACTTTATACCTATTGTCTTTTAGCTTAATCTCTTTACTTACAATCTCTTACCTCTCCAGTCCATTTGGAATGCCAACATCCAGATAGCTTTCAAAGCCCCTGCCTTAGCCATTTTATGAAGTTTGTAAGAAAAAAAAAGAAAATGGAAAACTTCCAGCATTCTTTTTTTTTTAAATGCAGACTACTAAATTGTATATGAAAAAGTTAATTGTGTGTAAAAAATGATAACCAAAAAACAATCTTTTCATTCAGAGGGCGCTGCCTCAGTGGCTCAGTTTAAGCTTCAGCCTTAGGCTCAGGTCATGATCCCAGAGTCCTGGGAGGGAGCCCAGCACAGGCACCAGGTGCCCTGCTCAGTGGGAAGTTTCCTTCTCCCTCTCCCTGTGCCGATCCCCGCTCCACTCCCGTACTCGTGCTCCCATTCTCTGTCTCAAATAAATAAAATCTTTTTTTTAAAACTCTTTCCATTAAGAATTGCTACTTAAATACTTAGTACCAGGCATTGGGCTATACTCCGAGGATACAAGAAAGAGACACCCTGTGAGTTTACACTATCTCTAGAAAGTTGGTTATTACACAAATAACTAATTATAATATAAATAAACATTATTTAAAAAAAAAAAAAAAAGCATAGCCTGCAATGAGAGGGTGGACCCTAATCAAGTGAGAAGGTGGGGAAGCCATAAAAAAACCTCATTCATTTCTCACTCTCCAGGCCTCAACTAAGGGCTTGCATCCTCAGAAAGAACCTCCTGACTTCTCTAAGCCACGCCCCCACACATCCTTCATGGGGTAGCATTTTTCTCCGTTTCCATTTCCTCGGTTGTTCATTCTGTTTGTTTGATTGAAGCCTTCCTCTCCTGCCAACCTGAAAGCTCTGCAAAAGTAGCATATCGTTTGTACACCATTGTACACCCCAACTCCAAGGCAGTGGTGAGCAGCAGCTGATCCACAAGACCAGCTACACTTGGGGCCCAGCGAAAAATGGAAAAGTGGGGTGCCTTGTTCCAAATCATGAAGCATTTCAAGAGGGTAACAGTAAAGGATTGAACCCATCAAGGGGGCCCTTAAAGCGCAAGACGAGGTACAACTACACACGTTGAATGAGTGAATAAAAACTGAGATCTGAAAGATGTGTGGAAAGTAGCCTAGACAGGGAACACTTCCAACAAAAGGAAAGACATATGCAAAAGCCATGTAGAAAAAGGCAATAGAGAGTAGAAACTAAAAGCTGTCAGAGTGAGAGGATAAATCCAAGCAGATGAAGGTAGAGGAAAAAACAAAGGCCAGGTTGGGATTTACGACCTTCTTCTACCTGCAAAGGAAGCTACTGAAGAATTTAAGGAGGGACACGACATGATCAAAAAAGCCATTGGCTTTGGGTAAGGGAGCTGTTTTTCTTCTTTGCACTTTTCTGTATAGTTTTAGTGTTCCTTCCAATAACTTCCAATTTCATTCAGAAAAAAAAGAAAAAATGGTCTATAAGATCTTACATAGAACTGGTCCACAAGGAACACTCCTCCTAGTTTTTGAGACCTTGCTGTATACTCTTCCTCAAAGACTTCAGTCAGTCACTCTTCCTCCTCAAGTCCTTACCCAAATATTACCTTCTCAATGACAACTTCCTCAATGATAGCTACCTATATGTACACATAAATGCCCTGAGTTTTGTTTTGTTTATTTATCTATTAGTAATCTCTACATCCCACATGGGGCTCAAATTCATGACCCCAAGATCAAGAGTCACATGTTATTCTGACTGAGCCAGACAGGTGCCCGAAACTCCCTGTTTTTAGGTACGCTGGTATAGATTTTTTGATCGCTTCCTCACCACCTTCCCGCAAAGGTAAGCTCCCTGGCAGCAGATCTTTTGGTCTGTTTTGTTAGCTGCTCTATCCCCAGAGGGTAGATCACGGCCTGGCATACAAAGGAACTCAATAAATACCTTGAAAAACTTCCGGGTTAGGAGTGTGGACACCCCCTCAACACACACATACTTACTCCTTGCAGTCAAAAATCTGCATGTAACTTTTAACTCCCCAAAATTTAACTACTAGTAGCCTACTGTTGACCAGAAGCCTTACTGATAACATACTCAATGAACATAACATTTTGTATGTTATACATATCACATAGTGGAGTCTTTTTTTTTTTTTTTTTGACAGACAGAGATCACAAGTAGGCAGAGAGGCAGGCAGAGAGAGAGAGAGAGAGAGGGAAGCAGGCTCTCTGCTGAGCAGAGAGCCCAATGCGGGGCTCGATCCCAGGACCCTGAGATCATGACCTGAGCCAAAAGCAGCAGCTTAACCCACTGAGCCACCCAGGCACCCCAGACATAGTGGAGTCTTAAAAGAAAGTAAGCTAGAAAAAAAAGAAATGGTAAGAAAATCACAGGGGCACTTGGCTAGCTCAGTTGGTGGAGCATATGACTCTTGATCTCAGGGTCATGAGTTTGAGCCCCAGTTGGGTGTAGAGATTACTTCTTTAAAAATAATTAATTTTTGTTATGGACATTGGGGAGGGTATGTGCTTTTGGGTAAACTGGAAAGGGAGGTGAACCATGAGAGACTATGGACTCTGAAAAACAATCTGAGGGGTTTGAAGTGGCGGGGGGTGGGAGGTTGGGGTACCAGGTGGTGGGTATTATAGAGGGCACAGCTTGCATGGAGCACTGGGTGTGGTGAAAAAATAATGAGTACTGTTTTTCTGAAAATAAATAAATTGGAAAAAAAATAATTAATTTTTTAAAAGATTTTATTTATTTGAGAGAGAGAAAGAGTGAGAGAGCCTGAGCAAGGGGGAGGGGCAGAGGGAGAGGCAGACCTCCACTGAGCAGGAAGCCTGATGTGGGACTTGATCCCAGAACTCTGGGATCATGACCTGAGCTGAAGGCAGATGCTTACCCAAATGAGCCACCCACGAGCCCCAAAAATTATTGTGAAAAAATAAACAATCACAAAAAAGAGCAATACATTAAACAGTACTGTACTGTATTTATTGAGAAAAATCACATACAAGTGGACCGTGCAGTTGAAACCCGTGTTGTTCAGGGATCAACTTGTATTTGTAAAATGAAAGAATGAATTTTCTGTGTGAGCAGTATGAAACTCTCCATAAACTCATATGGCAGTCACAACTGCTTGAAGTCACCCAGACATAAAATCTAAGACCCCCCTTCCTTAGGTCTTTCCCCAAACCCCAAACCCCAAACCCAAAAGTTACTCCTTCCAAAGGAGGCCGGTTCTCCTTGCACTTACCTTGTGGTCATCCCTGCCCTTGTTCCTCACTATACCACGTCTAGGGGTCAAGAGAGAGAAATGGCCCTTCCACAACCTTACCAGATGATGCTGACTGACACTTCTCCAAAGAAAAACCTCGGAATTTGTCATAGAGCCTTGGGCATCAATGCATGCTCTCCTTCCTCAAGTTAGGGATTTATTGTTGTTTTCCTCCAGATCCTAAAAATCCTTTCCTGCCATTGAAGTTTCGGGAGGTGTGAGGAGGACTTAGCCAAAAAGAGCTCCCTAACTACAAGTCTGAGGCAGGAGAGGTCCAGTAGGGGGCTTCTGCTGTGTAGTCTCTCCCAAAGGTCCTGGCCTTCTTATGCAAATAATGCACCTCCTGCTGGAGATCAGTTTTGTACACCTGGGCCTCAGGGAAGGGCCGCTGGAATGGAAAAAACGTTCAGGAGTGTCTCCTACTACATCTGCATAGCTGAGAGGCCCGCTCAAGGAGCCCAAAGATCTATTTCTTTTCCTTGAGAAAAAGAAACTCTTCCCGCTAAATTTGAACAGATAGGGGACACGGTTGGCTCAGTCACTTAAGTGGCTGACTTCCTCTCAGGTCCTGATCTCAAATAGAATCCTGAGTTGGGCTCCTTGCTGAGCTGGAAGTCTGCTTGTCCTTCTCTCTCTCTCTCTCTCTCTCTCCAATAAATAAATAAAATATTTTCAAAAAATAAAAGAATAGGGGCGCCTGGGTGACTCAGTGTGTTAAAGCCTCTACCTTCGGCTCAGGTCATGATCCCAGGGTCCTGGGATCGAGCCCCGCATCCGGCTCTCTGCTCAGCAGGGAGCCTGCTTTCTCCTCTCTCCGCCTGCCTCTCTGCCTACTTGTGATCTCTGTCAAATAAATAAATAAAAAGTCTTTTAAAAAAATAAAATAAAATAAAATAATTAAAAATTAAAAAACAGGGGCACCAGGGGCTCAGTCAGTTAAGCTTCCAAGTCTTGGTTTCGGCTCAGGTGGTGATCTCACGGTCCCGGGTCCCGGGATCAAGCCCCAGGTTTGGCTGTGTGCTCATGGAGGAGTCAGCGTGAGGATTCTGTCTTCCTCTGCCCCTCCTCCTGCTCATGCTCTCTCTCTTTCTCTCTCTCTTTCTTTCTCTCAAATAAATAAATAAATCGTAAAAGACACAGTTTTAAAAATAAATAAACAAATAATAAGTTCACACAGATAAATAGAATCTCATCTTAATCTGAAAGTTCACAAATCTTGTCTGAATCTGAGTTTAGCATTACAGTCAGCAAAAAGCAAAAATCTCACATAGTAAAATTCATCCTTGAAAATTATCCACACTGCTTGTAAAGTACAGTGTGTGTTGCTTTGTGTCGATAACCTTGAACAAATAATATGTCCATCTCAGCGGTCTGCTCCTGTAAGTTAGTCATGAAGTCAATTTTTCCCATGTTCCACTTCTTAGATCCCGTCAGACATTTTACGAAGATTATAAGTTGTTGGCTTTTCCAGTCTCATCTTCTTCTTAAGATGGCATCTAGCAATCACTCCCTTTGTTAAAGTTTTTCTAAAGCTATCAGTTAAATCTTTAATTTCTTCCTCCACGATGGTAAAAATACTAACATACTCACTCTAAATGTTTCCGTGGTTGAAGAATCCTTCTAATCCTTGACACATTATTTCCACAGGTTTTGCCAAAACCTAAGGCTCTCTTTCAAGTCTGATTGAGTCCATTGCCCACAGGCACCAGCTCATGGCGTGAAAAGGCCTGCCAGCACCCACACTGTTTACCTTGTTCTGTCTCTCCACAGCTTCTGAATTTCATTCTTGGAAGTTCAGTGTACTTATAATGCAATATATTGGACTGACATAGGTTTTATATTAAGAAAAATGATATTTAAAACAAGGAAATGCAAAACAGGCAGGTAAAATAAATCATACACCTTGTTTTCTTCTTTTTTTTCTTAACTTTTTTTAATTGAAGTGTAATTGATAGACAGAAATTAGTTTCAGGTGTACCACATAATAATTTAACATTTCTTATACATTGCTAAGTGATACATCCAGCTACCACCTGTCACCATATAAAGTTCTTACACCGTTATTGACCATATTCCCTGGGCTGCGCATAGTATCCCGGTGTCTTAGTCCATCAATCTTGTTTTGATCTTTACAGGTCCCTGCTCACAAACCTTCAGACTGTTTCAGTTACTAAAAATGTTCATATTTTTTAGTTTGGCTACTGAGGCACATTATAGTTGGGCTCCATAAAATCCTTAGCCATGTTCCTATAGATTCTATGACCCCACCAAAGTGTGCTTTTCTCTCTTGCCGATAATAAGCCTTTTACTTCTCCATGCTTGTGACATTTCTGTCATCAACAGAGCCTTCTCTCTAATATCCCATCTGTCCTTCAAAGTAAGACAAATGTTCCCTCCTCCAAAAAGCCTTGAGTGAACATACCATTCCTAAGTGATATTCATGCATCCTACAACTACCTTTTCAGACCTACCATAGGCCACACACTGTTCTGAATGTTTTTATTTAATAACTCAAGGAAAACTGTTACTATTCTCATTTTTAGGTAAAGGAACTGAAGCACAGAGACTAAGAAACTTGTCCAAGGCTACACAGTAAATAATGGAGCTGGATTTGTGCCCCAGCTGTGTGGCCTTAAACATCTATTCCAAATCAAAGATTTTAATGAAATGCATTCTTGAAAACATTTTTCACTTTTTTTTACCATTTTAAAAATTATTATTAATAACATATAATGTATTATTTTTTTCAGGGGTACAGGTCTGTGAATCATCAGTCTTACACAATACACAGTGCTCACCACAGCACATACCTTCCCCAGTGTCATGACCCAGCCACCCCGTCCCTCTCATCCCCTTCCATTCCAGCAATCCTCAGTTTATCTCCTGAGATTGAGTTGCTCATGGTTTGTCTCCCTCTCTGGTTTCCTCTTGTTTTATTCTTTCCTCTCTTCCTCTATGATCCTTTCCCTTGTTTCTCAAATTCCACCTATCATTGAGATCATATGACAGTTATCTTTCTCTGATTCACTTGTTTCACTTAGCATAATACCCTCTAGTTCCATCCATGTTATTGCAAATGGCAAGATTTCATTTTCTGATGGCTGCATAATATTCCATTGTATATATATACCACATCTTCTTTATCTATTGATCTGTTGATGGGCATTTGGGTTCTTTCCATAGTTTGGCTATTGTGGACATTGCTGCTACAAACATTGGGGCACACATGCCCTCTCGGATCACTATATTGGTATCTTTGGGGTAAATACCCAGTAGTGCAATTGCTAAGTCATAGGGTAGCTCTATTTTCAACTTTTTGAGGAACTTCCATACTGTTTGAAAATGTTTTTATAAAACATGTAGTCATAAAGGGGATTATAATCACCCTTGGGAAGAGTTTAAATTAAAGACGATGTTCTTATGCTCCTGGATGGCTCAGTCAATAGGACATGCTACTCTTGATCTTGAGATATTGAGTTCAAGCCCCATATTGTTCGAGAAACCTACTTTTTTTTTTAAGATTTTTATTTATTTATTTGACAGACAAAGATCACAAGTAGGCAGAGAGAGAGGGGGAAGCAGGCTCCCCGCTGAGAAGAGAGTCCGATGTGGGGCTCGATTCCAGGACCCCAAGATCATGACCTGAGCTGAAGGCAGAGGCTTAACCCACTGAGCCACCCAGGCACCCGGAGAAACCTACTTTAAAAAAAAAAATTGTATTCCTGACAGGTCTTAGCATTGAGTCATGGATATAACAAATATTAAGTTCCAAAAGGAAAGTAGAAATTTACAATCCTCTAAAATGGTATATGGAGAAGAGTCATCCAAGCTTGTCAGGTCCCACCTCCTTTTACAGATGAGGGATCCAAGATTCCAGTTAAATGAGAACAGAGACTCGGGCAGCTTCCATTCCTTACCCAAGACCATACACACCCAGTCCTCTTGCTTCAGTCATCCCATCTGATTCATCAAATTGACGGTCCCCAAATAGCAACTCCCTGATCTGTTCCCAAATTCATTCCTTCCTCCCTTAATATCTGAACTAGGGAAATAGCCAGTCCCTCCATATTCAATAATGACTGCCTGACTCCTGGTAATAAATTACCCTCCCTATTTTCTGAGGTCATGTACCATCATGGAATATATGAGGACATAGGCAAGGATCATCCAGAAGAAGCTGTGCGCTCCTCACCAAAGTGGGGTGTTCAGTCATGGAGAGCCACATAACAACTATGACAAGTTACAATTACAGTAAAAACTCTGCTGGCTAACACAAGAGTCCTCTGGGTTAGTGAAATTTCAGGCATTTAAGGAGAGATCCTTTAGATGAGGGTCTGTTCTCATTTCACATTACAGCCTACTCTGTGTCTGTGTCAATTTAGCTATTCGGGGTGATAGAAAATAGGGAGTTGCTTCCAGGTCTCTAGTGGGGAGATGGGAGGGGACAACCTGAAAATAGCCATGTGCATAAGACTTTTAGAACAGACAACAGAGATGGTCTGGGTAAATTTGTGATGTTTGGATTGGTACTCTTCCTTTCTCTTCCTTGGTGATTTTTTCCTATCTACTTGTCATGCCCCTTATACAACATTCTCCCTACATACCTGGTTTTCTCCCTCTGCTGATCAAAAACACTCCCTTCAGACTGCTTCAGATGATGCTCTGGTAGCCAAAAGTGTCCCCCTGTGATATTCCTATTCCCACTTAGTATCCAAAAATCCTTAACATCAAAATTACTTCCATCTTTGATCAGTCCCCAAGAAAACTCAAGTTTAATCTTAGGGAAAGTATAGTAATCCTCCATAATCCATGATCTTGCTTTCCCTGGTTTCTGTTACCCACAGTCAACCACAAGGCAGAAGCAGATGATCTTCCTTCTGATCATCTGATCATCGTCAGGTTACTGAGAGCTTGATGCTACATCATGCTTATGTCACACTTATATCAGTCACCTGACCTCATTCATCAAGGAAGCATTTTATCATCTCACATCATCATAGGAAGAAGAAAGGTGAGTATAATACAATAAAATATTATAAGAGAAAGACCACCTTCACATAATTTTTATTATGGCATATTGTTATAACTGTTCTATTTTATTATTAGTTATTGTCATTAATCTTTTTACTGTGCTTAATTTATAAATTAAACTTTATCATAGCTGTGTGTGTGTACAGGGAAAAACATAATGCATATAAGGTTCAGTGCTATCTGTGATTTCAGGCATCCATTGGGGGTCTTGGAACATATCCCCCGCCAATAAGGGAGGAAGTACTGTATGCTCACACTTTTTAATTTTATGTTTGAAAATAGCCAAAGCAGGGGTGCCTGGGTGGCTCAGTGGGTTAAGCATCAGCCTTCAGCTCAGGTCATGATCTCAGGGTCCTGGGATAGAGCCCCACATCAGGCTCTCTGTTCAGCGGGGAGCCTGCTTCCCCGTTCTCTCTCTGCCTGCTGCTCTGCCTACTTGTGATCTTTTTCTTTGTCAAATAAATAAACAAATAAAATCTTTTAAAAAATAAAAATAGCCAAAGCAGCCAATAACCCAACAAAGACTGTGTTGGAAAGGCACTTTTCATGAGGCTTTGCTTCCATCTATCAGAAAATTGTCCTAATATATTAGTTTTGTTAAGGCAACACACTTTTCTGCCATATGTTTGAAAAGTGTCATAATAAAAATACAAATCTGTGATGTCTGCTGTGTGAATCGTACCTTCCCATCCCCCCACTCATCACAGCACCCCCCCCACCCCCTGCTGTTACAGCCTTCCTTCTTTGTCCTTTGACCCTCTCAGGAAGTGGAGGAAGGAGACTGGACAGGGAGGAATCAGGAGACTCTTCATTCAATGTGTGACTTTAAACACATTTCATACCTTCCTCAATCTTTTTCCTTATCTTCAAATTCCGTGAACGCCTACCTTGTAAAGAAGCTAAAGATTAAATGAGATCACTTATTCTAACCTGATGTATAGTAGGCTCAAGGAAAATGTTAGGTGAATCAAAATTTTTAAGAATGTCTAATTAGTAGAATTTCAGGCTAATTAAAGAAGATACTTATATTGTCCCCTTTGAGGGATCCATCTCCCCTTTGAGATCAGCCCGAGAGGTCAGAGGGAGAAAGGGAAGATTTGAGCTACAAGAAGAAACATTTGGTTTTCCTAATGATTTCCCTTCTCTGCTTTCCTTCTTCCTCTTCTCTTCCCCTGAAAGGAGGAATCAGTCACTCTCCAGCTTAAACCTCTCTTCTTACCTTTACCACATTCAGCTGTGTGTCTAGACCACCCTTTTCAGTTTTTGTCCCACTTTGGAAAGGACAATTTTCCTTGAGAGAAAAGAATTCATTGTTTTGCCCTCAATTCCAAAGTCTATCCTGTGGCTATGCCCCAACCAGAAAATTTAGAGTCCCACCTTTCTGGATTTCACTCGGTTAATAACCAATTATCTACTGAAATTTCTGCTCAAGCTAAGTTCACATTTCCTCTATCCCCAACTGACCCCCCAAATGCCTGATTTGCCATCATTAAATATAAGTATAGTTATCTGTGTCACCTGCTTACTACCCATTTGTCTAAATTACTATGAAGCACAATGATTATGTATGTTGTTAGATACCCAGGAGATTAATGCCATGGTGCCTCTTGTTTATTTCTTAAAACACTGAACCCTATTCAAGCACGGTCAGTCGTCACTGTTTTTCGTATAGCACAGAAACCTGCTCCCTCCTTTGAAATAATAGAAGAAACATTATTCATAAAACTGCTGTAGAGATTACTGCAGCAATAGATTTTCTTTCCTAGTAGGGTTAAAACATATTTGCAGAAAAAATGTAAAAGAAAAAAAGAATGATGGGGGTATCATAAAGGGCTTAAGAGACGATGGGGGAAGCAATCAACTATGAAAGCAAGATAAAAATGACATGTATTCCTGTGCACAGGACAATTAGTTCACACTGCAGTAAAATGAAATGAAAAGTGCAACAAAATCTAAGCAAACACTTTCTTTAATCAACACCCTAAGGATTACAGTGTAAAGGTCATTTTCGATCTGGAGGCAGACTACAGAATTCCATTTAAAGTAGGGAAGACTCTAAGGTGAGTGCTGTGAAGTGTGTGAACCTGACGATTCACAGACCTGTACCCCTGGGGTTAATAATACATTATATGTTAACAAAAAAAATTTTAATTATAAAATAAATAAAATAAAATAAGGAAGACTATCCATTCAGTCTTTGCATGACAAGCAGTAGAATATTTTAAAACTGTGTAAAGGTAAGTCTAATCTCTTTACATGTAGCTTATTTCATTTAAAATATGAATTTTACGGGGCGCCTGGGTGGCTCAGAGGGTTAAGCCTCTGCCTTTAGCTCAGGTCATGATCCCAGAGTCCTGGGATCGAACCTCGCAGAGAGCAGAGAGCCTGCTTCCCCCTCTCTCTCTGCCTGCCTCTCTGCCTACTTGTGATCCCTCTCTCTCTGTCAAATAAATAAATAAAATCTTTAAAAAAAATAAAATACAAATTTTACAATGAACTTATATAATGGTATATTAGTGTAGTTATTATATAATTGATATAATAGGAAAATAGTACTTCTTACTTACACCATCTAGATACAGGAAAAAAAATGATTCCATTGCTTGGCAATTATGGATTAAGTTCTGAGGCTGAAGATATACTTATCTAAATACTTGAAAAAACAAAATAAAGTTGTTTTGTAAGATCTGCGAAAGGATAAATACACTTATGACTGTCACTGTGTTTGTAAATTTATTATTTCTTGCCCCAGGAACATATAAAATAAAATTTTAGCCTCACCATTTTAGTCTTATCATAACTGTGTACTTCTATGACTGAAAAAAAAAAAAAGAGAGAGAGATAGACCATGGACTACTCTGGAATCATTGGCAGAAATTTAAAATCTGTAGTACATGTTTAGGAGTGTATTAATTTGCATAGCTGTGGTATTATCTTCAATTAATTTAGAGATTTCTGCAATACCTTGCGCTTTGAGGAGTTGGGATCATAAATTGGAGAACAAAAAGGAACATAAAAAATATTTGAGAACATAAAGAATATTTGCGATATTCCGGGTCACATCTGTTGTATCAGATCATCTTTCACCTAGACTGTGATTTTTTCACATTTCTGTGCCTCGGTTTCCTCATCTATAAGATGCAGGGAATAGAATAATTCATACCTCATAAGGTTGTTCTGAGGATTGAGTTAATAGCTGTCAAATGTTGTGACCACTTCCTGGCACAGAAAAATGAATTAATAAATGTTAACCACCATCAACATAAGTCTCATTGGCTCTGTTTTGTCCCCCAGAGTCCATTCTCCTCCACACAGCAGCTGGAGTGATGGTTTAAAGATATAACCCAATTGATACTGCCCTCTGTTTGTTCTGAGAGTCTGTCCACAAATTCTGTAACACTCCTCCCATGAAGGCAGATGAGTAGCCAGGAACAGCTTGAAGTCTTCCAGCCTGAGCCCTCCCAAAGCTGACCCTTGAAATGCAGAGAACACTGGGGCTTCCTTCTGTGGACCACGAGGCCAGGCGTACCTCTCTGACTTCATCCCTTGAATTACTGCATCCTAGTCACACTGGACTTTGGCTATCATTTATCATCCTCTAAAATAATCTTGTTCACTTGCTCACATGCTTGTTTATTTTGTCTCTTCCTTTTAGACTATAAGCTCCATGGAAGCAGTAGACTCTAATAAAACTTTGTTGCATGAAAGAAAAGAGTGTCTTCCTTGAAGACTCTGGCAATAAAATTGCAGCCTGACATACTCAACCATAACTCTAACAGGGGGGTTGGGTAAGTAGCTGTGGTATAATCATATAATGGAATACATTGCAGGATTAAAAAGCATAAAATCTAAAAAATAAAAATAAAATATTTCTTTTAATTCCAATATAGTTAACACACTGTTATATTAGTTTCAAGCACACAATATAGTGATTTGACAATTCTATATATTACTCCTTACTCATCATTATAAGCATACTTTTCGATCCCCTTCACCTATTTCACCCAAAATCTATTTTTATTTACAGGAGAAGATATCTAAGACATATTGTATAAAAATGTTAATATGATCTATTTCTGTAGAATAAAAATATTTTAATGTTTATATAGGCTCAAATATACATACGTACCAACTTATAATATATATATACCCACACACATAATTCTTAATAGCAACTATTACCAAGAAGTAAGATTATAGTAAACTTTAACTTTCTTTTGTTTGGATTCATAAAAATTAATATGCTTTACTCACATAATCAGTAAAATACATGAACAAGCAGGAGAAAAAATATCCTTATGGTAAATATTCAAATAAAGTTCATGATTATCCACTGACAAAATTTCATTTAAAGATGTTGTTAAGCAAAAAACTTAATCTTACCAGGAACAGCTCTAGATGTTTCCCATACATACTCTCTAAAAACAACAACTCCCCAAAACCTGATTAACCACTTACCACAGATTTTAGAAGGGAAACTCCCCCATAGAATAGAATTTTGAGCTAGATATATAAAATTATTTTTAGTTCATTTATATAAATGATGATAGGAAACTATTAGTTATCTAGAAGATTATACTAATGTGTAACTCATCTTAAAAGATCATTTTAGAAAATACCATGCTTCGATAAAAATATACTCCTTAGTGAATCTTAACTCAAGGATTTAAAGATTAGAAAAACACTTATCAAGGGAAATAATTAATGAAATGTGTATTTAGTCTCTCTGTGGACCACAAATGTTCAAAAAATGAATTGATGTTCATACTGATTTTCTAAAATCTTCAACCACATTGCTAATACACATTCACACTCAGACACACATACACATCCATGTGTATGCTCACACATTTGACCTGTTAACTCCCCTATTTACAATAGTACTTATCTGGAGCTCATATGATCCCCAAATTATGTGGGCATGAATCTAAGCAAATTAGGAAGTGTTGCTTTTCCTGTATTGACAAAATAAACCCAACATTTTAAAAATGCAGCTTAACACTGTTTCAACTTCTGAAGTGAGGAAGCAGATGACAAGCTTAACGAAATCCTGGACTAGATATTTTTAAGTTCCAAAGATATCACAGTTGTTGTGCTTCTCTTTAAAACAAGCCTTTTCTAAAGAAGAATTGTGACTAATTAAGTATGAGTACATGAGCATATGCAGGCAATTTGACAAAAGTCCCCAAAATTAGAGAAGAGTCCAGAAAATCTCTTGGGGTTTATGTTCCCTGCCAGGAGATAAACATCTTTCTAAAGGTTAGTGTTCGTTAGAGCGTTTGCCAAAAGGGGCAACGTAGGAAGATGGCACCATTTCATATGTTATTCCTTCTTGTCAAAATGAAAAATATTCTGAAAAGTAAAGAAAATCAGTTCATGAACACTGAATATAGAAGGGTTTTAAAAAAATGTTTTTGGAGAAGGGGGATGGCGCCTGGATGGCTCAGTCCTTTAAGCGTCCAACTCTTGATTTTAGCTCAGGTCATGATCTCAGGATTGTGAATTCGAGCCCCACCTTGGGCTCCATGCTGGGCGTGGAGCCTACTTAAGATTCTCTCCCTCCCTCGTCCTCTGCCCCTCCCCCCATAAAAAAATTTAATCCTGAGTCACAGGATCAAAAATAAATGAACTGAAAATACTAAAAATAAACATAAACGAACTCCTTGGATATTATTTCATTCGATGCAACAAAAGTAGTTGCATATAAAAGTTTCCTCTAAGGGATGCCTGTGTGGCTCAGTAGGTTAAGCCACTGCCTTTGGCTCAGGTGATGATCCCAGGATCCTCGGATCGAGTCCCACATTGGGCTCCTTGCTCAGTGGGGAGCCTGCTTCTACCTCTGCCTGCCACTCTGCCTGCTTGTGCTTGCTCTCTCTCTCCCCCCCGGACAAATAAATAAATAAATAAAATCTTAAAAAAAGAAGTTTACTCTAAGATTTTGCAGATCACAACTGCTGAATGCCAACAAAAGTATCTATAGCTCAGTAGGGTTTAACTTCTTATCAGATGTTACAGAATAGTTCTATTTGCTCCTGAAATACTCTGTTGTATTATAGCTTTGCATCTGTCCCTAGGCATTATGTTACAAAAGCCCAACTTTGCTTATGTTTCACTTTCTTAATATGTTTTCAAGTTCTTAATCTAACAGGCTGTTAAGACTGGCATTCAGGGGGCGCCTGGGTGGCTCAGTTGTTAAGCATCTGCCTTCAGCTCAGGTCATGATCTCAGGGTCCTGGGGTCAAGCCCTGCATGGGGCTCCTGCTCCATGGCGGGCCTGCTTCTCCCTCTCCCATTCCCTCTGCTGTTTTCCTTCTCTAGCTGTGTCTCTGTCAAATAAATAAAAATCTTAAAAAAAAAAAAAAAAGGACTGGCATTCAGGAAAATTACAAAGTGTCAAGTAGAAAAGAAGTTTGTTTCTATGATGGACAAATAGTAAAAGAATTATTTCTTTCATAGGATCATTACTATAACAAATGTAATATGTCCTTACATATAATAATTCACTCTACTATAAAGGAAAATATCCTATTAAAGAAGCTTCAACTGATAATTGAAACTCCACAATCCTTCTTTCCCTTATGTTATATACATTCATAAGAAACTGAAAACTTAATATTGAAAGATTCTAATGCACTTTTAACACGAATGTTTTAAAAATTAGGGACTAATACATAAAAGTCTAACTTCTTTATATGAATATATGGCTCCTATAAATCATTAAGAAAAAGAGGAACTTGATACAAAAGAAAAAGACAAAGGCATTTATCCCACAGATATGCTCATACATTTGTGAAATTTTATATCTATCTATCTATATTCTTTGCACCATTGTTTATAATAGCAAAATATTAGGAACAGCCCAATTGTCCATAATAGGTGAATTATGGCATATCCATACAATGGAATACTGTGCAGCCATTAAAATAAAAATACAGTAGATTTCTATGTGCTAATATAGAACAACCACTAAACTGTATTGTGATAAAAGCAAGGTCTCAAATCAGATGAAAAACATGCTCCCATTAGTGTGGCAGATAAAGATTTATGGATAAATGTATATATGCAAATACACAGAAAATCTCTGAAAAAATAAACAAGAAACTAATACCTGTGCCTCCTCCAGAAAATGACCTGGGTAAGTCGGGACCAGGGGAAAAGAGGAGAGTTTCTTTTCACTGTATATTCCTTTCCATCTTTATTTTTCTTTTAAGATTTTGTTTATTTATTAGACAGAGAGAAGAAACACAAGCAGGGGGAGCTGGAGATGGGGAAGCAGTTCCTCTGCGGGTAGCAAGCCCGATGAGGACTTGATTCCAGGACCCTGGAACCATGACCTGAGCCGAAGCAGATGCTTAATGAATGAGTCGCCCAGGCACCATCTTCTGAAGCAGTTACTAAGAAGGATATGCCTTTGATTTCCCAAAGGTTTGGTGGCATTGATCTGAGGATTGCGGGAATTCCCAGCCACAATTCCCGCACACATGAGAATTCCAATTCCACTGAGTTACAAAGATGGGCTGTGTGGGGCGCCTGTGCGGCTCAGTTGGTTAAGCCACTGCTTTCAGCCCAGGTCATGATCCCAGACTCTCAGGAACAAGTCCCACATCGGGCTCCCAGCATCATGGGACGTCTGCTTCTCCCTCTGACCTTCTCCCCTCTCATGTTCTCTCTCTCTCACTCTCTCTCATTCTCTCTCAAATAAATAAATAAATATTTTATAAAACAAGACAAAACAAAGACGGGCTGTGGCAGTAGCTGATGGCTTGAAGATAACCAGGAAAGTCTGAAATTGGTCAGTTCACACTTAGCCTTGGTAGAGCTCTCCTCTTTTAAGTATTTTTTTTTATTTCCTAAAAAAGCTCCTACCCTAAAAGAATAAATGAAACAAGATGGGATCAGGAGGGAAACAAACCATAAGTGACTCTTAATCTCACAAAACAAACTAAGGGTTACTGGGGGGAGCAGGGGAGGGACGGGGGGGTGGGGTTATGGACATTGGGGAGAGTATGTTCTATGGTGAGTGCTATAAAGTGCATAAACCTGGCGATTCACAGACCTGTACCCCTGGGGATAAAAATACATTATATGTTTATAAAAGAATTTGAAAATTCAATTAAAAACAAAAGTTCCTACCCTCTATCCCAACCCGAGAAATGCATTCCTTTAATCTGTAATGTAAGAGAGGGGTTCTCCAGGGGGGCCTGGGTGGCTCAGTTGGTTAAGCATCTACCTTCAGCTTCAATCAGGATCCTGGGGTCCTGCGATCAAGCCCTGTGTCAGGCTCCCTGCTCAGCAGTGATTCTGCTTGTCCTTCTCCCTCTCCCCTTCCCCACCAAACCCCACTCATGCACTCTCTCTCCCAAATAAATAAATATTTTTTAAAATAAAGTAGAATTGTAAAATCCATTTTAAGTCAACATTGTATGCAGAATACATTTAATTTTAATATACCTTTATTTTATAAGTTCTTCTCATTTATATTTACTTCTATCACGTCAATCAAAAGGAGCAATGAAGACATTTTGATGACTATGAAAAATAGAAATCAGAAGTTATGTATAATCGTTTGTCTTAAATCTGCCTCTGCCTCCAATCCATTTTTTTTAAGATTTTATTTATTTATTTGACAGAAAGAGACCACAAGTAGGCAGAGAGGCAGGCAGTGGGGGGTGGGGGAAGCAGGCTCCCTGCTGAGCAGAGAGCCCGATGCAGGACTCGATCCCAGGACCCTGAGATCATGACCTGAGCCCAAGGCAGCGGCTTAACCCACTGAGCCACCCAGGCATCCTCCAATCCACTCTTATACTTTGTTTTGTTTGTATAGTATCACAATACTCTTCATCACATAAATATACTGTTACAAAGAGTCATAGGTTTGTTTTTTGTTTTGTTTTGTTTTTAAACACCGTGCCTTGGAACTTCAAGCTGCTCTTTAATTAAACTCATTTGGAAATACAAAGATTTGTGATAAGCAGTTACTTTGAAAATTGCATTGTTAATAACACCTAACAACTGCTTTATACTCTAAAAGTTAGACGAGAAATGCGCAAAACTTACAATAATTATGGAATCTATCTATAATAAGATATACTCATGAGATGACAAATGATGCTCTGTATTACAAATTAATTTTTAAACAAAGCAAATGAAAACCCAGAACCAACTTCAGGAAGCATGAATCCAAGGGTAGCATATTGGCTGATAAGTCACGTATCTCTTGGCAAAAGAAGAATTGCAAATTTAGCAAAATAATATTGGTGTCTTACTAGTCAAGGCAGAAAAAATTGGACTCAGATGGAATTCTATTTCCTTCATCATAAACATGATGAAGTTTATCATAATACAATGCATACTACATCACCCATGGAGTTGCACTCTTCAGAGATCCTTTCAAGAGAGAACTTGCTCAAGAGTACAATTAGCTGGGGTGCCTGGGTGGCTCAGTGGGTTAAAGCTGCTGCTTCTGGCTCAGGTCATGATCCCAGAGTCCTGGGATGGAGACCCGCATGGGCCTTTCCCCTCAGCAGGGAGCCTGCTTCCCTTCCTCTCTTTCTGCCTGCCTCTCTGCCTACTTGGGATCTCTGTCCGTCAAATAAATAAATAAAATATTTAATAATTAAAAAAAAAAGAAGAGTACAATCAGCTGCTACTCTTCAGCTGCAGGATATTCAGGGCTTATGGCAACATCCAGCCCCAGGGCATTCTCCCCCTTGGCTCTAAGCCAAGGAGTGACAGAGCTGGGGGCCCATGGTCTGGCCCATTTCTGCCAACAGAGAACCCCTTTATTGGCAATCTGCATTGCCACTCTCTGCATGAAGGCCCAAGACTTGCTCAGAGCCACAACAGAGCCCAAAGCTCTTCCTGTTCAATTTGCAGTACTTCTCCCCTTGCTCCTTCCACAGGTACCACACTTTCATCTCAGACTTCTGCTCTGTTTTGCCTTTATCTTTCACAGGCCTAATAAATCTATTCATCCCTAGTAAATCTCGTGCACTTCTTCCTTCTCGATGTCTGCTTCCCAGAGGACATGAAATGATATATGTATATTAAAAATATTTTCACCATCTTTATGATACCCTTTAATCCACTGATAGCAGACACAAAATCACCACTCATCTCTTTTTTATTTTCTTCTTTGGCCCTTGTAAAAATGCAACTTATACAGCTAGCCACAGTAATACCTTTGTTCTTCTTCGGTCCCTTGATTTATTAAACAGATGCTACCTGTAAGCATTTGCAGTTTGAAGAATCATTTCCCAAACAGCCCATCCTGATCTCAGCATTACTCTAAAGTTGTTTTCTTGGCAAAAGATACCTAAACGCTATACCATTTTTCATAGTAAAAGTGATAAAGCCAAGACATCCAATTAGCAAAAAGCTTCTTCCCATTTGAGACAACAGCCCAATTTGTTGAAACAAGTGCTTTCTGTAAATTCAAACTGTTTATTACTGTTTTTTTAAAGTGGTGAGGAAATTTGCAAAGATCGCTTTTTTATTTGTTGCTTGTGAATCCCACGTGCTAAAACTGTCAAATATTTAAGATTCAACTCAAAAGCAGAATGTAAGAATCAGCAGTAATTAAACCAATTTAGTAAACATGTATCAGGACTGCTTACCAAGACTCCATTTAGAATAGAAATTTCCAGCTCTTATCGGAAACTGCAAATTTTCAGACATTGAGGCATCTCGGCGAGCTCTCTCTGCCTGCCATGTTCATTATAATGAAAGGACATAATTCCCAGAAAATGTCCTCATAGAGCTTTAAAGGCCCAAGAAAGGAAAAGTGACACCATCCCTTCAGCTTTACACTACCAAAAACTCAGAGATAAGTTTTATTTGAGTTTGTTTTCCTGACTGTTGAAAATAGGCTGATTGCAACAGAGGTGTCAGATTGCTTCTCTTTATATCAACTTCAAGTTCAAATTTAGGAAGTCATTCTGTCATCAGAACACGTTGTGCAAATTAACAATAGATTTCTAAGCTACAAATACATTTTAACAGATCTAAATTTTGCCAAGGTTGTTCTTTTTTCCATCTCGTTATCGGTGCTTTATAAAAGTGATTGTTTCTCCCATGGTTCACTGGGGGTGAAATACCTCATCAGAGTCGATGTTTGGGAGCATTTCTCAAGAACAACAGGGTGTTCTTGGTTTTCAATAGTCTGAATACTCTAGCAAGAGTCAGTCTTTTCAGTTAAATACTGAGGGGAGGCAGGGAGGCAATTGGGCATTCCCTAGTACAATAATTTTGTTAAACTAAGTAACTGTTGTGCAGCAAGACCATAAAGGAAAGGGACCAGGGTTTTTGTTGAGCTGAAAGTGCCAAGCATAGAGAGCACAGCTTGAAGAGGAACAGAGTCAGAAAAGAGAGAGTACTCAAAGTAGTAGAGAGGCTTAGTAATGGGATGGTTCTGGAAGCTGCATGAACTCACTGGGGAACTTAAATAGGGCAAAATGTGTTTTAAAAAAGCTAGAGCTTTTTGACGGAAGTTGTCACAATATGCTTTCCCTGTTTCTCAACTTGTCAGAGGCCTAATGCTAGGAATCACATTTGCGGACACATGTTATTTTCCCACTTTGTAGGCAATTTGGTGATTAAGAAGGCAACAACATCACGTGGTACCCCAGAGGGGCCTGGAAAAATTCATGCACCTCCCCGGTTACTTAGGTCCTTAGGAGATCTGACTTAATTTCCTAATTTAAACACAAAGAAGGGGTGCCTGGCTGGCTCAGTCAGTGGAACATGTGATATGACCACAGGGTTGTGAGTTTGAGCCCCATGTTGGGGGTACAGATTACTTAAAAAAAATTTTTTAGGGGTACCTGGGTGGCTCAGTGGGTTAAAGCCTCTGCCTTCGGCTCAGGTCATGATCTCAGGGTCCTGGGATCGAGTCCCATATCGGGCTCTCTGCTCAGCGGGGAGCCTGCTTCCTCCTCTCTCTCTCTCTGCCTCTCTGCCTACTTGTGATCTCTGTCTGTCAAATAAATAAATAAAATATTTAAAAAAAATTTTTTTTAAATCTTAAAAAATAAATAAATAACACAGAAATAACACTGAAGTCAACCTAAATGGTTATATAGGGTCTTTTTCAGCTTTGGGTTCCTACATCTCTTTTTTTTTTTTTTTTTAAGATTTTATTTATTTATTTGACAGACAGAAATCACAAGTAGGCAGAGATGCAGGCAGAGAGAGAGAGAGAGAGGAAGAAGCACAATCCCAGGACCCTGAGATCATGACCCGAGCCAAAGGCAGAGGCTTTAACCCACTGAGCCACCCAGGTGCCCCCCTACATCTCTTTTTAAAATTATAATATGCCATGAAGGTTCATAGCGTGTTACTGCCTGTTGAACACTAAACAGAACTCCCTAACAATATCTTCATGGATTGTGAACACCTGCAATTCTGATGTGAATCCTGGTACTAGCAGATCAATTATGCTTTCTTAAGGTGTGTAAGAGATCCACGTTTTCCATAAGGATGGATGGAAAAAGGCATATCCATACTGAGAAGTTATTAGTAGCTAGTACATTAGTTTGTTCTTCAGATCTGAATGAACTGTATTTAAGCACTTACTATTTAATTGGATTTTCTCTAATTAGATTATGTGTTATCATTTACAAAGAAACTAAACATTTTAAACAAATATAAATATTTCACATAAGCAAAATAATCAAAACAGTTATATATGACTGATTTCCAAGAAAGCCTTGAATAAAAAAAAAATGTTTGCTCAAAGTTTTTTCTCTTTTACAAAGTTCTAAGTTCTTATTATTTCTCATTCTTCAAAGCTCAGTGCAGATTCTTCTCCACCATAAAATCCCTCCAAGGACCTCAGTCACCAAAATTTTCCCCTACTCTGAATACATTCTGAACATAGAGATGTTATCTTGTAGCTTAGCAAGCACTTAATTACCCTAGTGCAAGTTGGTTTAAGATTTCAGGCTCTGAGGAATCCGAATCCATTTTCCCTTGCACAGTAGTCAAAGTTTACTACAGTGTTGGGCACACATTTTCATTAGATTCATTTGTGTCAGGGACGCTGTGCTAAGGGTCATATAACATGATCCTCATAATCACTTTATAAGGCTGGATTTAACCATCACTCTTCTAGAAATAAGGAAACTGAGGCACAACTGAGGAAGTTGAAGTCACACAAGTGAACGAGTAGTGAAGCGAAGACCTCAAACAAGGCCGCTGGTGCCAGACAGAGCCCAGTCTCCTTCATCATGCTACAGAAATAGAAATACTCGTGGTTTAGAAAGAAAAAAATAGTAATAAACAGTGCTTTTGTCTCTTTTGAAGAAAATGAGGTTTAACTCAAACCTTTAAAGAACCAGGTCTTTGAATAATGAATATAAATAAAACATTCTTTAAATCAGTGTATGACTATTAATAGGATTTTGTGGGATAGAATATAGAAAACTGTTCTTTAAAGTCTTTTGAGGGGCACCTGGGTGGCACAGTCGTTTAAGCATCTGACTCTTGACCTCAGGTCTCTATCTCAGGGTCATGAGCTCAAGCCCTGCCTCTTTTGAAAACTTGTATTTATTAATATTAGTAGAAGTTAAAGTCAAATCTTGGACTCTCTAGAGTACTTTTGTGTGGGAGAAAGCACTAACTGAGAGAGAAATAAGTCTTACATTTCAATACTGTAAAACTAAGTACCGACACTGATCTTTGTTTCCAGAATACTAGTAAAACTTAAATGAGGCGAAATTGCAATTCTGGGTATGTAGTTGTACTGTGGTTATTGGTAGAAAGGGTAAAAAAGCATGACCCAGTATTGCATATTTCCAGAAGTTTGTTTCTGCAACACATTTTGGTCATGTTCTATTTTTACTCCAACCTTGGGGAATCAAGACGGGGAAATGGGTCTCTAAGGACACATGTCAGAATAAGTTTTTCTAAAGTCAACAAGTACTTTTGTGAGCCAAATGCTGTCCTAGGTACTCTGGGCATTGCAAAAGCAGCCTAAAACCTAATTTTGTGTTTAAAAAAAGAGTCAGAAACTTAATGGTTCCCAAACCCCAAGTTCCCTTCATCATCAGGTGTCTCCCACATTGTAGAGTTTCCCTAAATGTATGTATTCATTACTGTGTTTATTAATGTTAAATGTTATGTGGCAGTGACTTCAGGTAAGTGAAAAAACAGGGTCAGAAATGAGGTCCCAAGATGGTTTAGAGTAACTAGTATGGTGAGTCATTTAAAATTCACATATATGTAGCATGTGACTTTAAAACACTTCTGAAAACAAGTGTTTTCTTTTTTTTTTTTTTTTAAGATTTTATTTATTTATTTGACAGACAGAGATTACAAGTAGGCAGAGAGGCAGGCAGAGAGGAGGAAGCAGGCTCCCTGATGAGCAGAGCCCGATGCGGGGCTTGATCCCAGAACACTGGGATCATGACCTGACCCAAAGGCAGAGGCTTTAACCCACTGAGCCACCCAGGCGCCCCTAAAAACAAGTGTTTTCTAAGAAGCTTGTCTACACACTATCTTTAACTTCTTTTAAAACAAAACAAAACAAGGGCTCCTGGGTGGCTCAGTTGGTTAAGCATCTGTCTTCGCCTCAGGCCTTGATCCTGGGGTCCTGGGATTGAGCCCCACATCTGGCTCCCTGCTCAGCAGGAAATCTGCTTCTCCCTCTCCCTCCTGCCTCTGCCCCCTGCTTGTGCATGCTCTCTCTCTCTCTCATGTGCGCTCTCTCTTTCTCACAAACAGATCTTCAACAAAAAACTAAAACACAAACAAATGGGGATTGCACAACTTTGAGGTTTGATAGAAAACACTGTAATATGGTTTTTAAAATTCCCTCTTCCTCTTCCCTTTTTCTTTCTTTACATTCATAGGGTCTACTTGGTAAAACTGAGGGCAACTTAAATTCTAGTCTAGCATTAATGTAAAGTTCAGCGTAAAACCCTTCCCTCAACAGTTATGAAATTCTTGCCAACTCATCAGGAGTTAGAAAAGAGTTCAGGCTTTTATTTATACCTAGCATATAAGCCCCTCCCAACAATGAACTCATTCCCTTTTGTTTCTTTGTTAAATATGTACTGATTGCTTTATACCTCTGGTCATATGAACACAATACAAGCAAGTTCCGTTGAACCAAGTACTTAAAATTTCACAAACATCGATGAAGGAACGGTTAGAAAAAGTAAACAAAAAACCAAACTGGCAGCTAAGCTTAGCTATGATAAGGCTGGCTGACTCTCAAAACAGACTCTACAGACAGAAGCAAAATTGCAATATAGTTGACCTTTGAACAGCGCAGGAGTTATGGGCACTGACTGCCCACATAGTCAAAAATCTACATATAACTTTTTGTTTTTAATTAATTAATTTATTTGACAGAGAGATCACAAGTAGACAGAGAGGCAGGTGGGAGGGCGAGGGGAAGGAAGCAAGCTCCTCACTGAGCAGAGAGCCCGATGCGGGGCTCCATCCCAGGATCCCGGGATCACGACCTGAGCCAAAGGCAGAGGCTTTAACCCACTGAGCCACCCAGGTGCCCCTACATATAACTTTTGACTCAACCCAAACTTAATTACTAATAACCTACGATTGACCAGAATCCTTACCAATAATATGAATAGATTAATAGATATTTTTGTTATGTTTATTACATTCTATATTCTTACAATAAAGTAAGCTAGAGAAAGGAAAATGTCATTAAGAAAATCATAAGGAGAAAATAGATTTATAATACCATACTGTATTTATTTTATGTATGTATGTATTTATTTATTTATTTAGGTCATCTCTACACCCAATGTGGGGCTTGAACTCAGGACCTTGAAATCAAGAGTTGCATGCTCTTCCGACTGAGCCAGCCAGGTGCCCCCATTCTGTATTTATTGAAAAAAACCTGTGATTAAGGGGACTCACGCAGTTCAAACCCATGTTGTTCGAGGGCCAACTCTATCTAGTTCTCAGTGGAAGTTAATACATAAAATTATTCTTAAAAAGTTTTTAAGGGTGCCTGGGTGGCTCAGTCATTAAGTGTCTGCTTTCGGCTCAAGTAGTGATCCCAGGGTCCTGGGTTCAAGCAGGAAGCCTGATTCTCCCCCTCCCACACCCCTACTTGTGCTCCCTCTCTCACTGTGTCTCTCTCTATCAAATAATAAGTAAAATCTTTTATTTATTTGACAGGCAGAGATCACAAGTAGGCAGAGAGGCAGGCAGAGAGAGTGGAGGAAGCAGGCTCCCTGCTGAGCAGAGAGCCCGATGCGGGGCTCGATCCCAGGACCCTGAGACCATGACCTGAGCCGAAGGCAGAGGCTTTAACCCACTGAGCCACCCAGGCGCCCCTAAGTAAAATCTTTTTTTTTTTTTTTCAAAGGTTTTTTATTTATTTATTTGACAGAGAGAGAGAGTGATCACAAGTAGGCAGAGAGGCAGGCAGAGAGAGAGGGAGAAACAGGCTCCCTGCCTAGCAGAGATCCCGATGCGGGGCTCGATCCCAGGACCCTGAGATCATGACCTGAGCTGAAGGCAGAGGCTTAACCCACTGAGCCACCCAGGTGACCCAATCTTTTAAAAAATCTTTCAAAACCATCAGTCTGGGTGCCTCAGAGTGCTAGAAGTATAGTTTACGACTAGAAGCTCTTCAAAGTTTGGTCATTTCAAGTGAGGTCTTTTTCCTCACTCGAAGTATGTCCAGAAGTATGGCTGGACTTTTTATTTTTGTTGGAAGTTATAAATACAGAATATAAATACAGATCATAGAGTAACATCTTAATGGTCCCTCTTCACTCCTACTCCAGTGCATAATTCCCTCCCAAAATTAAGCACAGTTAATAGCTTACTGTGTAACTTTATAGTTCTTTCTCTACTTACAGATATGCAATTATATAAACTTTATTAGTTGTTTTTTTTCTTCAAGTAGTTGTTCTATTTTTAGACAATTTGAAACTATAGTAAACTTGCAAGTACAGTACAAAGAATTTCCCCCCTGAACCATTAGAGAGTAAGATGCTAACGTAACGCCCCATCACTGGCCCCCTAATACTTAGGTGTGTCTTTCTTATAGGATATTCTACATAACCATAAATACAACTATCAAAAATGAGGAAATAAAGGGCACTTGGGTGGCTCAGTTGGCTGAGCCTTTGCCTTCAGCTCAGGTCATGATTTCAGGGTCCTGAGATTAAGCCCTGAGTCAGGTTCCCTGCTCAGCAGACAGTCAAGTTCTCCCCCTCCCTCTGCCCTCTCTCTGTTCATGTACTCTCTCTCTCTGTCAAATAAATTAAGTCTTTAAAAAAAAAAAAAGAAGAAGAAAGAAAAGAAAAACAGAGAGAGACCCCTCTATTTGAAAAAAAAAAAGTGAGGAAGTCACATTGATTCATTATCACCATCTAATCCTTAGACACCATTCAAGTTCATCAGTCATCCTAATAATGGTCTTTATAGCCAAAGGATCCATTTCACAGTCTTGTGTTTTCATTTAGCTGTTGGGTCTCATTAGTCTCCTTTAGTCTGAAATGGCTCCTTAGTCTTTCCTGAATGTTCGTTAATTGCGACACTTTTGAAAATTACGGGATGTGGGACACCTTGGTGGTTCAGTCATTATGCATCTGCCTTTGGTTCAGGTTGTGATTCCAGGGTCGTGGAATCCCGCATCAGGGAGTCCTGATGTGTGAGTCCCGCATCAGGCTCCCTGCTTGCCAGGAGGCCTGCTTCTCCCTCTCCCACTCCCCCTGCTTGTGTTCCCTCTCTCTGTCTCTCCCTTTGTCAAATAAATAAATACATTTTGTTTAAAAAGAAAGAAAGTTACAGGTTGGTTATTTGGTAGACTTTCCCTTGAACTATGTTTTTCTGATGTTTCCTCAGTAATAGGTTCAATTATGCATCTTTGGCAGGAATGTTCTGAAATAACGCTATATTTTTGTGGCACAGTTTTCTCATTATTGATGATATTTGCTCAAAAAGTGGTGTCCACTGATTTCTCCGTGGTGAAGTTTTCTTTCTCCCCTTTGTAACAATCACTTTGTAGGAGTTTTGTTTTGTTTTGTTTTTAAAGATTTTTAATTAATTTGTTTAACAGACAGAGATCACAAACAGGCAGAGAGGCAGGTGGAGAGAGACAGAGGAAGCAGGAAGCAGGCTCCCTGCTGAACAGAGAGGCAGATGTGGGGCTCGATCCCAGGACCCTGGGATCATGACCTGAGCCAAAGGCAGAGGCTTTAACCCACTGAGCCACCCAGGCGCCCCTTGTAGGAGTTTTTTTGAAACTACGTAAATTTCCTATTTCTTGTCAAATTCTCAATTTATTCATTTATTTATAATATGAACTCGTGGTTCCCATTTTACTTAATGACTTCTAACCTGCTCCTATTATTATTTTGTACAGATGCTTCATTCTTCCCGTTTGGCCTGTTGGAGCCCACTTACATTGGTTTCTGTGTCTCTCTGACATGACTCCATCATTCTTTGAACATGTCCTTGCTTTCTTACGTAATATCGTGCAGCTCATCTTTTACTTCCTTTGCACCAACCGTGCAGTCAGCCATTTCTTCAGGAAACTCTGGTTCTTTTAATGGAGAATGGCATTTAGAACTCAACATCTGAGCACTAGGTGTGCTCATTGCTAGTGGGTGTTGCTTCTAGCTCCTCTCAGCAAGACAGAGCAAGGGAATATACAGATATTTATACATACCTACAAACTTGGACCCACACACATTTACTCGCTTATCTATCATCTATCTATCTATCTATCATCTATTTATCTGACAGAGAGAGCAAGCACAAGCAGGTAGAGCAGCAGGTAGAGAGAGAGGGAAAAGCAGGCTCCCCACCAAGCAGGAAGCCCAATGTAGGGCTCAATCCCAGGACCCCAGGATCATAACCCAAGACGAAGGTAGACACTTAAGTGACTGAGCCACCCAGGTGCCCCTACATCCATATGTATTTAGATACCTGTCTGTATTTATTGAAATCCATGAATCCATGCTGATACTACCAAGTCCAGAAATTTTATCTTAGTTTTCTTCCTTTCCATATTTGTATTTTCTTTTTCTTTCTTTTCTTTTTTTTTTTTTTAAATCTTTTTAAGAGAGGGGTAGCATACAAACATATGGCAGGGGGAGGGGCAGAGGAAGCAGGAGAGAGAGAGAATCTTAAGCAGTATCCACACCCAGCATGGAGCCCAATGTTGGTCCCATCTCACAACCATGAGACCATGACCTGAGCTGAAACCAAGACCCAACGCTTAACCAACTAAGCCACCCAGGCAACCATGTAATTTCCTTTCTGACACCGAGAGACCTGGCTCACGTTATCCTAAATATATTTACTTATCTGATAAAGTTTCCCTTTACACAGCCAATCTTCCATCACTGTTGCTAGCTTTTTCCCTATGTGGATACCATGCATACCCTACTTTACCCCCTGCATGTGCCCTCTCCATTCAGCTTATTCTCTGACACCGGGCAGATATCCTGCTCCTCTTACCTTACTGTTTTCTATTTGTTGCATTTGTTTTTTTCTTTTTCTGCTTTCTCGGGTTCTAATGGAACATTTTATATGATTCCATTTTATCCTCTGTCATAGGGTATCAATTTACTCTTCAAAAGTAATGTTAGTGGTTGCCCTAAAGTTTTAAATATACATTTTTAAATAATATAAGTACATTTTCAAATCACACTATTCAGTTTCACATATAGTAATAGATGCCTTAGAATATTCCCCATTCTTCCCTCTTTATCCCTTGCGAAATTTCTATCGTTCATTTTACTTGTCCATGTGCTCTAATCACTCAATACATGGTTTGAATCATTGCTTTCAACAAATAGTTATCTTTTAAAATCAGTTAAGACTAAGAAAAATAGGGGTGCCCCGGTGGCTCAGTCGCTGAGTGACCGACTTTTGATTTCGGCTCAGAGGTCATAATTTCAAGAGTCGAGAGAGCCAGCCCTGGGTCAGGCTCTGGGTTGGGCATGGAGCCTGCTTAGGATTCTCTCATTCCCCTCTCCCACTGCCCCACTGCCCCTCCCCCTGTCTTAAAAATTTTTTTTTAAAAAGACTAAGAAAAAGAAAAGATTTTATTTTACTGTCATTTATTCCTTCTCCAATGCTCTTCCCTTCTTCACGGTAATTAAATTTATGACCAATGTAATTTTCTTTTCTTTTTTTTTTTAAAGATTTTATTTATTAATTTGACACAGAGAGAGATCACAAGTAGGCAAAGAGGCAGGCAGAGAGACAGGGGAAAACAGGCTCTCCGCTGAGTGGAGAGCCCGATGCGGGGCTCAATCCCAGGACCCTGAGATCATGACCTGAACTGAAGGCAGAGGCTTAACCCTCTGAGCCACCCAGGCGCCCCTGTAATTTTCTTTTTGCCTGAAAATTTTCTTTTAACATTTCTTGTCAGGTGGTTTTGCTTGCAATGAATTCCCTTAGTTTTTGTTTGCTTGTGAAAAACTTTATGTCTCCATCACTTCTCAAGGACAATTTCATCAGAAATGATCACTATATTATTCACTATATTCATTAGGTTGGTAGAGTTTGTTTTTTTTTTTTCTTTCAATGTTTTAAATATTTCACTTCATTCTATTCTTGCTTACATGGTTTCTGATGACAAGTCCACTGAAGTTTTTTGGTAAGGTGATTTTTTTGCCTTCTGGCTTCTTCAAGATTTTCTCTTTGTCTTTGGTTTTCTGCAGTTTGTGTATAAAATGCCTAGGCATAATTGTTGCTCCTTCTCTTTAGCTCCTCTCCATGTAGGCACTTTGCTTAGGCTCTGACACCTTGGTCTCAGCCCCTCCTAAACACAGAAACCCTCCTCACCCTTGGTTCCCACACCCTCGGTCTGGAAAACCACATCAGCCCACTTGGGCCCCAGTGTCCCATTTCAGGCCATTCCTCTGTACTTTTCTTGGACTCTCTTGCCCCAAGCCAGGCCACTTCCATAAGTAGAAGCTCTCCTTGACCAGATGGGGCATCGGGGCTTCCTCTGTAAAGCTGCATTCTTCACCACACTTGGATTTTGATACTCTCCACCAGGCCTCCCTCCAGGTATTTTTTCCCACCTTATCTTGCTCAGTGGCTCCTGACTCATTATCAATGATGTTCACCGAATACTTGATTAAAGTGGTGTCTGCCAAGCTTCTCCACTACAAACTTTTCCATTTGTCCAAACACTCAGTAAATATTTTGTGGATAGTCTGTAAATGCCCTACTCCTCATCAAACTTTTCATTTAATCAATGATTTATGTCAGTATGGATGTATGGTTTTATAGTTTAAGAGACTGTAATCTCTTAAGTTCATTGTTTATTTTGATGCTCACATTCCTCCAGATCTGGTCAATGCGGGCCCCATCAAGCTGCTTCTGCAGCTTTGGATTACTTCCAGCATTCTTTGACTACTTCCTTACTTTCAGACACAATAAGATATCCTGAGATGATCTTGTCCTTTTCTTGTGTCAGATCCAGAAACCACAATTCTTTGAAGCCATCTTGATTCTTTTTTTTTTTTTAAAGATTTTATTTTATTTATTTGACAGAGAGAGATCACAAGCAGGCAGAGAGGCAGGCAGAGAGAGAGGAGGAAGCAGGCTCCCCGCTGAGCAGAGAGCCCGATGCGGGCCTCGATCCCAGGACCCTGAGATCATGACCTGAGCCAAAGGCAGCGGCTTAACCCACTGAGCCACCCAGGTGCCCGAAGCCATCTTGATTCTTTTTATTTATGTATTCATTTATTTATTTTTAAATTTTATTTCTTTATTTGACACACAGAGAGAGAGAGAGAGCACAAGCAGGGGGAGCAGCAGGCAGAGACAGAGGGAGAAGCAGGCTCCCTGAAGAGCCAGGAGCCAGACTCGAGGCTCAATGCCAGGACATTGGGATCATGACCTTAGCAAAAGGCAGACTCCCAACCGAATGAGACACCCAGGAACTCCACCTGATTCTTTTTAATAAAGAATATTTAAAAATCAGAATCTTGTCACTGGGCATGCTCATTGTTATTGGGGTGTCACTGCTTCGTTTCTTTCAGTGGACAGAGCTGGGAAATGTGCATGTATATATGTATGTATGTACACATATTTCCATCTATATCTCTCTCATTTACCTAATAATATATACACATACATTTTTTACTGAGATATAATACATATAACATGAAATTCACCATTTTCAAGTATGCAGTTCAGTGGCTTTTAGTATATTCATTACATTGTGTAACCATTACTACTATCTCATCTAATTCTGGAATATATATATGTATATAATAGTACTATTCAATAAAGTATATATAACTGAACAGAATTCATTCCAGTATATGTAATATATTGAAAACCATGAGTTCAACTTGATACTTCCCACTCCAATCTAGTGGCACAGGTTTAATTCTAGTTTTTTCCATTCTGTATTTTTTGTCTCTTTTTTCCAATAGCAACAAACCATTCTCCCATTATCCTCAATATAATTATTTTATTAACCTCTCTGCATGTAACCAATCTCCCATCTTTGCCACCTCCCCCTCCCCCACACAGATATTTTCTGACCCTGCTTGGGCTTTGACTCCTCAATGAGGCAACACCCCAAGCAGACACCTTCTTTACCCTATTCAAGCTCGGGCACACACCTTGGTCAGAGCCTGCTTTGGTGGTCATAGCTCCCCCCTACTCAGCCAGACATAGATGTTACCTTGCCCAGCCCTACCTAATAGCTTCAGGACCAAATTTTTCAGGGAAGAAAGAAAAGGGAAAATAAGAGAAGGGAAGAGGAAGAACAATGATTGGAGATTTAACCACTGAGTTTTGGTGTGGTTGGTTAAGCCACATTATTGTGGCCTGAATAGAGTTCTACAACAGCTTTTACGGCTTCTGCCCTTATAGTGTTACCTCGAAGGCATAACCAACCCAGTCTGAACCAGCTTGCCTGGTTTTTCACTTCAGTATTCCCCACCTGCTTCTCTTCACCCTTTAAGAGGAAGGGCATTAGCTATTCAGCTAATCACCAAGGCCAGTTAATTCTGCCTCTTAAATGTCTCTGAATAGCTAATCTAAACCAGGGCAGTGGGGGTGGGGCCAGATTAAATAATTGATTATTCCCTGCTGCATTAAAAGAGCTGGAATCAGACATAAAACTAGAACATTTAAATAAGAGTAAAGATATGAAGAGGAAAATATGTCTTTAATTATAAAATTATTTTTAAAGTCAATTCTCATTGTAAGCAACAAAAAGATTATATGAGAGCATTCACCATACCGAGTAGTAAGCAAGTCCCAACTCAGGCTAAAATTTAAGTGTAGCATAGAGACCAAGGAGGCTAGAAAAATGAGCTGAGGTTCTGTAGCCTGGCTAAAAACATGTATGGGTAGATTTCTGTTAAAATGGAATTAGGAAATCTGTTTTATAAATGACTCTCGTTTCATGTGTTTGATTTTAGTTTCTTTTTTCTTATGAAAAGACTCCAACCGTTGAAACTGTAAATTGGGTACGACCCTTTCACAATTTGGCATTATATATTGAGAGTTATAAAAACGTTCATACCCTTTGACCCGGTGATTCTGCTCTTGGCAATATATCCTAGGAGGAAAGAAATTGTAAACGTATGAGATTGCTGCCGTAATTATAAAACTGCGAGATTAACAGTCTCATGAGCAATGATAACAAAAAGCACAAGTAAATAGGGATTCTTTTGTAACCACTAAAAATTATAAATATGGAAACTATATAGCAACTTGAAAAAGAATTTATGGAATAAAGTTATCTGGAGTAACCAAGACACACACACACACGTGTGTGTGTGTGTGTGTGTGTGTATACAACATGATTCAACTATTTTAAACTGTTTTCAAAAAAAGAGACAAAAGACACATGGAAAAATAAAAAACAATATAGTTAGTGAGATTATGAGGCTTTTATTTTTTTCTTTAATTTTTTAAAAGGATTTATTTATTTATTTATTTATTTATTTGACAGAGAGAGACACAGCAAGAGAGGAAACGCAAGCACCGGAAGTGGGAGACGGAGAAGCAAACTTCCCACTGAGCAGAGAACCCAATGCTATGGCTCAATCCCGGGACTCTGGGATTGTGACCTGAGCTGAAGGCAGATGCTTAATGACTGAGCTACCCAGGTGCCCCTAATGTTGGATTATTTTGTTTGTGCTGTAAATAAAAATCAAGATGGAATAGTGGAAAGCCCAACTTCATTTTAGCTGAATTAAAGGTATAAGATGGTTAAGTTGGGAGTCAGAGTGTCCTCAGGGGTGAGTGATGAAAATTATCATTATTGTTAACATTATTGAGCATTTATCACTTTCTAGGCATTGAATTAAAGGCTTTGACATATAATGTATTTCAAGTCAAGACCTATCTATAAAACCATAAGATCATATAGCTAACAGCTTACTTGACACCTCTTCTTAAATGTCTTATAGGCATTTCAAACTTAACATATCCAAAATAAAAATTTCTGACATGTCTTCCCAAAACTCTTCTATACACAGTCTTGCCTATATCAGTTGATGGCAACTCCAAATACTGAATCATATACCCTGTCTCTCATTACACTCTGCCAATTCTGCCTTCAAAATGTGTGCATTTGGCCACTTCTTTACCTCCTCCATCAGCAACCATCTTGTCTACCTGGATGACTACTGTGGATACCTAACAGATCTGCCTGGCTTCCCCCTTGCTCCTCCTCCATCCTCAGCACATGAAAAATAATCAGGGGGTTCTTCTAAAAATCTGTCAGATCATATCTCATCTCTATTCAAAATCTTCTGTGTCTCCCCATCACACTCAGAATAAAAAGCTTAAGCCCTAACAATGACCAACAAGGTTCTGTATCATCTGTGCTCTCCTCCTTCTATGACCACATCTCCTACTACTCTCTCATTTCAGTCACTTCACTCAGCCACCATTAAAATCCTTGATTTTCATATAAATACCAGTCATTCTCTTGTCTTAGTAATTTCACCTCAGGACCTAGCTGTTCCTCTGTCTGGAATACTCTTTACCCACACATGCACATGGCTCACTCTTACTTCCTTCAAATCTTAGCTCACATGCCACCTTCTCGGTATGACTACCCTTGACCATCCTGCAATACAGCAGCTTGGCCTCACCATTCCCAATATACTAGGTCTCCTTTACTCTATTTTTTTCTAGAGCAATCATCTTCTAATATAGTACATATTTTAAATCTGTTTTTATAATATTGTTTGTATCCCTAGGCTAAAATGTAAGCTCCATAAGGGCAGAGTTTGTTTGTTTGTTTGTTTGTTTAGTGCCTGTAAATGAAGAAATCTAACCATATTACTGCCATTTGGCAGAGCTAGGAATATTCCAGAAGGCATAATCCAGAGTCACTGTGCTATACTGATAAGGAAAATCTGTGTTCTAAGGTAGCCGACTGAGTCAGCAAAGGAGACCTAGCCCTGACCCCAGGGCTCTTATGAGTCTTTTCCCTGCCCTGCTTCCCACACACATGCCAAAAGTACCAAGTATGCGGATACAGAAGGGTATAAATTACCCTCTTTGTCTGTGCTCCAGGCTCAGACCTTTGGAGATGACTCTTCTCTGAGCCCACAGGTGTTAAATAAACCTCTGATCCTCCAGAGTCTCCGAGTGCTGCTTGGTTCTTCCGTCAGGACCCAGTCCAGGTTCTGTAACATTACTACTACACCTACTCCAGCTCAGCCCCATGAAAAGAAAAGAAAATGTAGGGTAGATACAGTAGTGTGCCTTCCTGGAGTCCCAATCATTTAGTTTCCATGCTGTCTCCTTCTGAAGTTCTTGTTGAATCCAGTTGATTATAAAGATCAGAAAAAATGGAGGTGGAGCATGATAACGTAAGAGAAGAAAAAGCCCTGTCTTTGGAACATTTGTCTTTTCCAGAACAAAATGTAATACTATGCCTTCATTGGAACATTCATCTTTCCTTGACTAGAAGACAATCTTACACTTCAGGCCCATGTGAAGACATTAAAATACCAGTGCCATTCACCATGACCACCAGGTCTTCCCCTCTTTATAAAAGCTGTAGGTACCAGGTATCACTCCCACCCTCTCTTCTCTAGCTAGGTAGGGAGGGCATAGGGAAGTACCCATTCCTGGTTATGGGACTGGCTGGGAAGTCAGAGTGTCTCTGACAAAGATTTATTTTCCTTTTAAAATGGACTCATGGGTCACCTGGGTGGCTCAGTGGGTTAAGCCTCTGCCTTCAGCTCAGGTCATGATCTTGGCGTCCTGGGACCAAGCCCCTCATCGGGCTCTCTGCTTAGAAGGGAGCCTGCTTCCTCTCTCTCTCTCTCTCTCTCTCTCTCTTCCTGCCTCTCTGCCTACTTGTGATCTCTGTCTGTCAAATAAATAAATAAATACATCTTTTTTTAAAAAATAAAATAAAATAAAATGCGACCCATGAAAAAAATTGCCCTTTTCTTGCCTATGGACACAGTTATTTAAGAGCATTGGTCCTGGAGCTGAGGCAACCATCTCATTACCATGAGAAGCTGGCCTGAGGTATGAAATCAACATATTGTGTGTTCTCTTCTAAGATTTTGATGGTTTCCTGTCTCACATATAGGTCTTTAACCCATTTTGAATTTATTTTTGTGTATGGTGTAAGAATGTGGTCCAGTTTCATTCTTCTGCACATCGTTATCCAGTTTTCCTAACACCGTTTGTTGAAGAGACTGCCTTTTTTCCATTGGATATTCTTTCCTGCTTTATTGAAGGTGAGTTGAGCATACACTTGTGCAACCATTTCTGGATTTTCTGTTCTATTCCATTGCTCTATGTGTCTGTTTTTGTGTGAGCACAATACTGCCTTGATGACTACACTTTGTAATATAGCTTGAAGTCCGGAATTTTGATGCCTCCAGCTTTGCTTTTCCTTTTCAAGATTGCTTTGGCTATTTGGGGTCTTTTGTGGATCCATAAAAATTTTGGGATTGTTTGTTTTAACTATGAAAACTTTTGGTGGTTTTTGATAGGAATTGCATTAAATGTGTAGTTTGTTTTGGAAGTACAGACATTTTAATAGTATTTGTTCTTCCAGTCTATGAGCATGGAATATTTTTCCATTTCTTTGTGCCTTCTTCAACTTCTTTCACCAATTTTGTTATAGTTTTCAGAGTACAGGTCTTTTATCTCTTTGGTTAGGTATATTCCTAGGTTTATCTTACAGTTTTTGGTGCAATTGTAAATGGGATTGACTCTAATTTCTCTCTCTGCTTCTTTGTTCTTGGTGTATAGAAATGCAACCCATTTATGAACATTGATTTTATATCCTGTGACTTTGCAGGATTTGTCTATCAGTTCTAGCAATTTTTTGGAGTCTTTCTTATGTATATAGAATATCATGTCATCTGCAAACAATAAAAGTTTCACTACTTCCTTACCAACTTGGATGTCTCTTATTTCTTTTGTTGTCTGATTGCTGACGCTAGGACTCCCAGTACTATGTTAAATAACCATGGTAAGAGTGGACATCCCTTGTTCCTGACCATAGAGGAAAATTTCTCAGCTTTTTCCCCCATTGAGGATGATATTAGCTTTGGGTGTTTTGTATCTGTCCATTATGATCCTGAAGTATGTTCCTTCTATCCTTATTTTGTTGAAGGGTTTGTGTGTGTGTGTGTGTGTGTGTAGTTTTTTTTTTTTCCTTTTCAGTGTTTGGGTTTTTCTTTCTTTTTTTTTTTGTAGTTTTTCTTTTCCTTTTCAGTGTTTGTTGAAGGTTTTTAATCAAGAATGGTTTTATTTTGTCAAATGCTTTTTTCTGTATCTATTGAGAGTCTCATATGGCTCTTATACTTTCTTTTATTAATGTAGTATATCACATTGATTGATTTGGGAATATTGAGCTATTGCTCAGCCCAGGAATAAATCCCATTTGATCATAGTGAATAATTCTTTTACTGTACTGTTACATTTGATTTGCTAGTATCTGATTGAGAATTTTTCCATCCATGTTCATCAGATATATTGGTCTGTCATTCTCCTTTTTAGTGGGGTCCTTCTGGTTTTGGAATCAAAGTAATGCTGGCCTCATAGAATGAGTGTGGAAGTTTTCCTGCCATTTCTGTTTTTTGGAACAGTTTGAAAAGAATAAATATTAACTCTTCTTTAAATGTCTGGTAGAGTTCCCCTGGGAAACCAACTGGCCTTGAACTTGTGTTTGTTGGGAGATTTTTGATTTTTGATTCAATTTCTTTGCTGTTTATGGGTCTGTTCAAATTTTCTATTTCTTCCTGTTTTCGTTTTGGTAGTTTATATGTTTCTAAGAATTTGTCCATTTCTTCCAGATTGCCCAATTTGTTGGCATATAATTTTTCATAATATTCTCTTATAATTGTTTGTATTTCTGTGGTATTGATTGTGATCTCTCCTCTTTGTGATTTTATGTACTTGGGTCCTTTCTCTTTTCTTTTTAATAAGTCTGGGTAGGGGCTTATCAATCTTATTAATTCTCTCAAAGAACCAGCTCTTAGTTCCATTGATCTATTTATTCTATTGTTATTTGTTGTTGTTGCTGTTGTTATTGTTGGTTTGTTTCTATATCATTTATTTCCACTCTAATCTTTATTATTCCCCTTCTTCTGCTGGCTTTAGGTTTTATTTGCTGCTTCTTTCTTTAGGTTTTATTTGCTGCTTCTTTTCTAACTTCTTTAGGTGTAACATTAGTTTGTATATTTTCTTTTTTAAAGATTTTATTTATTTATTTGACAAAGAGAGACAACAAAAGAGAGAACACAAGCAGGGGGAGTAGGAGAGGGAGAAGCAGACTCCTGTTGAGCAGGGAGCCTGATATGGGGCTCAATCCCAGGACCTGGGACCATGACCTGAGCTGAAGGTGGACAGTTAACAACTGAGCCACTCAGGTGCCCCTAGGTTTTATATTTGAGACTTTTTTGCTTTTTAAGGTTGGCCTGTATTGCTATATCCTTCCATTTTATGACCACATTTGCTGCATCCCGAAGGCTCTGGACTGTTGTGTCTTCATTCTCATTTGCTTCCATGTAATTTTATTTCTTCTTTAATTAACCCATTCATTCTTTATTAAGATATTCTTTAACCTCTATGTATTTGTGGTCTTTGCAAACTTTGTCTTGTGGTTGACTTCATAGTGTTGTGGTCTGAAAATATGCATGGTATTATCTCAATCTTTTTGTACTTGTTGAGACCTGATTTGTGACCCAGTATGTGATCTATTCTGGAGAATGTTCCACATGCACTAAAAAAGAATGTGTATTTACTGCTTTAGGATGAAACGTTCTGAATATATCTGTTAGGTCCATCTGGTTCAGTGTGTCATTCAAAGCCATTGTTTCCTTGCTGATTTTCTGTTTAGTTGACCTTTCCATTGCTAGAAGTGGGATGTTCAAGTCCCCTACCATCATTATATTATTATCACTGAGTTTCTTTATGTTTATTATTAATTGATTTATATATTTGGGTGCTTCCACGTTGGGGGCATAAATATTTACAATTGTTAGATTTTGTTGGATAGACACCAACAAAATCAAAAAAGGGTGAGATAGCACCCTTTTTCATCTCTTGTTATAGTCTTTGCTTTAAAATTTGGTTTGTCTGAAAGAAGTATGGCTACTCTGGCTTTCTTTTGACATCCATTAGCATAGATAAATGGTTCTCCATCCCTTCATTTTCAATCTACAGGTGACTTTAGATCTAAAATGAATCTCTTATAGGCAGCATATAGATGGGTCTTGTTTTTTACCCATTCTGATAACCTTTTTGTCTTTTGATTAGAGGGTTTAGTCCATTTACATTCAGAGTGATTATCGTTAGATATAAATTTAGTGCTATTGTGTTACCTATAAAGTCATTATTTCTGGAGATTTTCTCTGCTCCTTTCTAGTCTTTGTTGCTTTTGGTCTTTCTTTCCCACTCAAAGAGCACCCTTTAATATTTCTTGCAGGACTGATTTAGTGGCCTTGAGCTCTTTTAGGTTTGTTTTTTTTTTTTCTTTATCTCTCCTGTTCTGAATGACAGTCTTGCTCAATAAAGTATCCTTGGCCTCATATTTTTCCTATGAATAGATATTTTTCCAAAGAATACACGCAGATAACTAATAGATAAATGAAAATATGCTCAACATCACTAATCATCAGAGAAATGCAAATCAAAGCCATAATGAGATATTACCATATCAAGATAGCTAAAAATAAAAAACACACGAAATATTAAGTGTTGGTGAAGATGTGAAGGAAAAGAAATGTTCATGCATTGCTGGTGAGAATGCAAGTTGGTGTAGCCACTGGGGAAAACAGTATGGAAGCTCCTCAAAATATTAAAAATACGGGTGCCTGGTTGGCTCAGTTGGAGGAGCATGCAACTCTTGATCTCAGGGTTCTGATTTCAAGCCCTATGTGGGGTAAAGAAATTAAAGAAAAGAACCCGGTTTTTAAAAATTAAAAATAAAGGTGCACCTGGGTGGATCAGTCAGTTAAGCACCCAACTCTTAGTTTTGGCTCAGGTCATGATCTCCATAGGTTGTGAGCTAGAGCTCTGGGTCAGGCTCCATCCTCAGCAGGGAGTCTGCTTGAAGATTCTCTCCCTCCCTCCCACACCCTTGTGCTCTCTCTCCAGCTCTCAGATAAATAAAAAAATCTTTTGAAAAATTAAAAATAAGGGATGCCTGGTTGGTTCAGTCGGTTAAGCAACTGCCTTTGGCTCAGGTCATGATCCCAGGGTCCTGCGGTCGAGTCCCACATAGGGCTCCATGCTCAGTGGGGAGCCTGAGCCTCCCTCTCCCACTCCCCATGCTTGTGTTCCCTGTCTTGCTGTGTCACTCCGTGTCAAATAAACAAATGAAATCTTTAAAAAAATTAAAAACACCATATAATCCAGTAACTCCACTACTAAGTATTTACCCAAAGAAAATGAGGACACTAATTCAAATGCGGCATTTTTACAATAGCCAAGCTATGGAAGTGATGCAGACTGGCTGGTTCCAAGGACTCAGAGGGGGGCCTGCAGGACAAACTGAGAGGATTCTTGGCTTTGTGCAGGATAGAAATCAAATACAAACTGAGTGGAAGTGAGAGCAGAATTTATTGAAAATATAGAGAGAGTAAAGATACAGACAGAGCACAAAGAAATGTGGAAGGGAAAGAAGAGTGAGGATCCTTTTTGGTTGGAGTCTGGGGTTTTTGCTGAGGATTGTGGTCCAGTACAAGCATTCTCTCAGGCACCTAGGAGCAAAGATGAGTGTTTAGCTGTCCTTCATAAGTCACTTGTGCCCTGAAGCCAGGGGTCTTGGTGAGTCAGTGGTCTTGGAAAATGTTTATGATGATGCTGCCTGGTCACTGCTTGGATATTGTGCTGAAAGAATGCACAGGAATCATTAATTTTTTTACCTTTACAAGGAGGATATACATTATCTCTTCTATAAGGCATGTGTAAGGTGAAGGCGTATGTCCTAGCAAGAATAGAGGGAAGAAAAAGAATGAAAAAAAGCAATATTTCATGCAGTCCTTTTAGTTTCTTTATATCAGAAGCAACCCAAATATTCATCCATAGATGAGTGGATAAAGATGTGGCAGATACACACAATGGAATATTACTCAACTGTAAAAAAAGAATGAAATCTTGCCATTTGTAACAACGTGGATGGATCTAGAGAGTATAGTGAAATTAAGTCAATCAGAGAAATATAAATACCATATGACTTTACTCATATGTGGAATTTAAGAAACAAAACAAAGGAGTAAAAAGAAAAAGGGACAAACAAAAAAGCCTGACTCTTAAACACAGAAAATAAACAGGTGGCAGCCGGAGGGGAGGTGGGTAAAAGGATGGGTAAAATAGATAAAAAAAGATTAAGAGTAGTACATTTATCTTGATGAGCACTAAGTGAACTATAGACTTGTTGAATCATTACATTGTACACCTGAAAAAATATACTGCTGTATATTAACGATACTTAATTTTTATTTTTTTTTAAGATTTTATTTATTTATTTGACAGACAGAGATCACACAAATAGGCAGAGAGGCAGGCAGAGACTGAGAGGGGAGGAAGTAGGCTCCCCGCTAAGCAGAGAGCTGATGCGGGGCTCGATCTCAGGACCCTGGAATCATGACCTGAGCCAAAGGCAGAGGCTTTAACCCACTGAACCACCCAGGCACCCCGATACTTCAATTTTTAAAAAGGGAAAAATAAGTGGTCTTACAAGGCCAACAATCTCTATCATTACCCCCAGAATGTGATTTTTTTTTAATTTCTTATTTTGGTTGGTAGTTTAAGAAACATGGCCTTCCCTATGACGATAGCTCTTATCCTTAGGTGAAGGATACAAAATAAGGATTTATTAGGGAGTAATCATGAGATCAACCCCAGGGGGGAGTAGAGGAAGTAGAATTAGGCAGAAGACAAAATATAACTGTGATGCAGTCCCAATAACCCCAGGGAAGCTTTATATTTGTAATCACTTTTCTCGAATTGGAGAAAAGGGGATTGGTACTTGCCTTGACTCCTGAATTCATTGATAATAAGATGTCTAACCCTAGAATGATTTTGTTTAAGTTCTCTCACCCAAATTCTCACCCAGAATTGCCAAGGGCAATTTCTGGAGAGGGGCTGAGCTAAGGCTGTCATATGCAAATACTGTTAGCTGCTGAGGAAATGAGTGTTTCAGTCCTACCAGAGCCCCAAAACACAGTGGTTTAAATAAATTAGGTTTCACTCTCTCTCTCCCTCTCTCTCTCTCAATAGCCCAAAAGCAGGTGGGTCTGGAAGAAAATGAAATGGTGGTTGCCAGGAGCTGGGGGAAGGAGGGATTGGGGAGGTATTCTTTAATGGATACAGAGTTTCAGTTTTGCAAGATCAAAAGAGTTCTGGGGATGGGTGACGGTTGCACAACAATGCAAACATACTTAATACCACTGCTCTATACACTCAAAAAAAGTTAAGAGAGTAATTTTTAGTAATTTTTTTAATCATGAAAAGAAAAAAAAAGAGGTGGTTGGGGAGAGGAACATAGGTGGCTTTCAGTTCCTGACAGTCAGGAACCCTGATTCCTTCTGTCTTAGGGCTCCGCTATCATCTAAGTAGTTCTTCCCAAACTCTAATATAAATGTGAATCACGTGGGCATCTCATTAAGCTGCAGACTCTGTTGAAATACACCTGGGTGGGGCCTATATTAACAAGTTCTGAGGCTGATGCTACTAGCCCATGGGCCACACTTAGAGTAGCATGATGCTAGGGCATTGGCTTTGTCTGGATGGTCTGAGTTGTGTCATTGTTGGGGTCCGTTATCAAAGGAACGAGACTGAGACAAAGTGAAAGTTATGCAAAGCCTTATTCTATGCCAAGCATTAGAAGTTAGACTGACTGACCAGGGGAACGAGACTGAGACAAAGTGAAAGTTATGCAAAGCCTTATTCTATGCCAAGCATTAGAAGTCAGACTGACCCACCAGGGCCGCCTCCGAAGAGAACGACCCCCTCCCGATCTCACAGGCTGGTTTTATAGGGCATAACCACAGACACAAGGTATGTGGCTTCTATTGTTACGGCGTTTACTCCCAGAATCCATACCGGGAACAATACCGGGAACTACGGGGGTGTTTATTCCTGGAGTGAAGTCCGTGGATGTAAACAACAATGGCTACCTAGGCAATATGGAGTTGCTCTGGCTAAGCAGGCCCTAATAGCTAAACAGGTTCTAACATTAAATTGGCCCTAACAGTCATCCTCAAGTCTGATTTCCAGCTCAACACACAGGGAAAATGGGGACGCGAAGAACAAATTCCTTTTCAGCAAGTGGTTTAGAAGCTGCACAAGACATCTCTGTTTCCGTTCCATTTGTGACAATTTAGTCACGTGGCCATGCCGAGCTAGAAATCCATCACTATGGAAGATGGGCAAGGAGATTTTGGAGGATAACTAACAATCTTCCATGCATCTAGGTGTCAGTCTCTTCGTCTTTTAAGTTGAGGTCTTTATACGTCTTATTGTCTGGGGGTCAGTGATACTAAATGTCCTCAATGATACAAATCTGGATTCAATGTTTACTTAAGGCTGCTTTCCTTAATTGGAAAGAGAAAAATAATTTGTTTTGAGACAAAGATTTAAACACGCTATTTACTATTTGCTTTCTTCTAAAGGAAGTGCATTATTAGCTGAACGGAATTACAGATGTGAAGATGCAAAAATGAAGAATCCAGAAACGAGCTGAATTGCTCTGTGGGAGCAAAAAAGAAAGATTTAGGAGTTCACAGGGAAAATCCCAGGGGCTGTAAAGTTGATTGTAACCAGGCACGGCCTGACAAGTCTGCCTGAGAAAAAAAGGCTCGAAGGGAGAGAAGATAGCCGGTGTCTGGCGACGAACTTTGGGGAGAGAACAGAGCTCGTTAATGGGGATTTTTATTAAATTTTATTGTGTGCTATATGATGTAATCCTCCAATCCATCTTCTCTACAAAATTTTCCCTCTAGTGCCTTGTAGAATGGATTTTCTTTTGAGGTATAATGAGAAATACTGAGCCCTACCCTAGGGGTAGCACAAGGCAGGAACAGTGGCTGGCACTGGGTTATAGAATGCAGTCAATACTCTCATTTATCTTCAACACTTGCTTTAAAATCAAAAAGAAGAAAACAAAACACACACACAACACACACACACACACACACACACACGACAAAGAACAGGCAGGGTTCATGGCATTCCAGGAGGTTAACTGCAGTATGTGTTTGCTGTGATGACATGCTCTGAGGGCCTCAGCATCTTCATCCAACACCTGAGCAACGGTCAAATACTTCTTAAATTTCCTTCCAACTTGACTCTTTTGTGATTCAGGATCAAATGTGAAACAGAATTGAAGTAAACTGAATCAACTGTAATTTATCAGTTCGGTGGTACCAAGAAAGCAGACATAAGCAATGAAGAATTGAGATAATATAATTTAGCCCAAACAGACAACACGGAACAGAACTAAAATGTATGGAGGATGAAAGATGAAATGCCTTTCCTGACTTGAAAATCTTTATAATTACATCAATTCTTCACTTTGTGCCTTGAGTTCTACTTTTGCTTTTAAAAAAGCAAACATCATTCTTCAGTGTGTTTTTGCTCTGACTTTACAAGAGGAAGCGTCTTGGGATACGATTATCACATACACAGAATAGGTAACACAAGCACATGGTACAAAATTTGAAAGACCCAAGAGGTTATACAGGGAAATGTCTCCCTTTGTGTCCCTCTCCTCCAGCCCTTCCGTCCCCTGGAGGCAAGCACCTGTTTCTTGGGTATCCTTGAAGAGATGTTCTCTGGATACGTAATAAATAGGAGGCTATAATGAGACTCTTTCTGTCTTAGTTTCAGCTGTATCCTCAAAGGTCAAGAGAAAACAGTGGCTACCGCATACACTTACATTCCGAGGAGAGCGCCTACCTTCCAGACAGGACTTACAAAGGGAAGAATCAAAAACCGCTTTGCAAACCTTGGCCACTTTTGAGGGTATAAAAGGCCTGAAGTTGAAGTAGCCAGAGAGGGGGATTTCCTTGGAAAGGACTATGTTATTCTTGGGTGTTTTCCTTATGTCCATGGGGGTCAAGAGGATGGTGTTTGCCTTTACCTTAAACCAATAGGAAGCCTTCAGGGGTGCCTGGGTGGCTCAGTTGGTTGAGCATCTGCCTTCCGCTCAGGTCATGGTCTCAGGGTCCTGGAATTGAGTTCCACATCTGGCTCCCTGCACAGGAAAAGTCTGCGTCTCTCTCTGCCCCGCCCCCACCTCAAGCTTGCTTCTACTCTTGCTCTCTCTCAAATAAATAAACAAAATCTTTAAAAAAAAAAAAAAAAAGAAGAAGAAGAAGAAGCAGCCTTCGGAGGGACCACTTCTAGGGCTGGGCTAGATAACGCCCCTCGGAGTCTGAGGGACATGATGGAATGGTATCTGGTGCGTAGCTGGGAGGTTTAAGGTGAGAAGCTACGGCTGTAGGCCCAAAGAGGCAGAGAACGGAGACGCTAAGCTTTCCTGGGAGTAAGCTGCATTGACATAAGGCTTAAGTGGATTCAGGGACAAAAACCAGGTTAAAATTGGCTTTAAAATGACACTACTGGGACACCTGGGTGGCTCAGTGGTTAAGCATCTGCCTTTGGCTCAGGTCATGATCCTAGGGTTCTGGGATCGAGCCCTGCATCAGGCTCTCTGCTCGGTGGGAAGGCTGCTTCTCCCTCTCCCACTCCCCCTGTTTGTGTTCCCTCTCTTGCTGTGTCTCTGTCGGATAAATAAATAAAATCTCAAAAAAAAAAAAAAAAAGGACATTACCCATTTGGGCTGCCTCAAGGGACATGAGACCCTGAGAAAGAGAGAGAGACAGATACAGAGTGTGTCATCCCCATTTATCCACAGGCTGAGGGTTAGAGGTGGAAGTGGCGTGTCAGAGAAAAGCATGAACCACACCTCAGGAATTGCAATGGGAGCTTGCTAGTTGGGGAATCTCTAGAAAACCACAGAAGAGACCAAGAATCGGAACCAGAATCTGCTACTCCTAAAAGGCCCCAACTAAAATCACTTCGTTGTCAGTCAGGTCTGACCGTTCCCGTCTTTTACTTTTCCCCCTTCTTTCAAACCTGGAGGAGCTAGAGGAGTTTAGAGAAGCAGGGGAGAGGCAGGGGAAGACCAAGGCCGAGAAGCCAAGAAGCTGCCCCGCCTGCCTCCTTCCTCAGGCTCAGAACAGAGCTGAACTCTAATTTCCTGAGGCTTGGAGTTTCGGTTATTTCACTGGAGTGGCCAACTTAATTACAGAAATGAAACTATTATGGGAAATTGAAGTGCTCAGGGGACTTTTGATTTTTTTTCCTAAGGGCGACCAAAACGGTTATGACATTCCACAACATTTCCTCCAAGTTGAAAGGGATAGTGAAGGGAAAGAATAAAGTTGTTTTTTATTTATACCTTATTCTGAGTGTTACAAAAACATGTATGTGCATACCACACATACTGTTCGAAGCTTTCCTTTTTTATCATAATAGAGCTGGGTGGCTGTTCCATATTAATATATACAGATTTACTGCATTCTTCTAAACAGCTGCATAGTAGACCATTTAAAGGATGTATCATGATTTATATTAATCATTCCCTTTTAGGGTGTTGTCAATATATTAGAAAGTCTTAATCTATAACGAAAAAATGTACAAAAAATGTAAACACTTTGTTTCGATTATATTTAAATAAACATACTTTTAAAATATTTTGTGTGAAAGATAGCCCATTTCAGAGAAGCTTTGTAAAGAAGAAAAAGGATTCTTATTGCTAAGTTTTAGAGCAATACAAATCTCACTCAGTAATCCACTAGATGATTGTCATTAGTGATTGAAAGCTGAAACTGAAAACATTCCATATAAAGCAAAGCAATTATAATTAAATTCATTCTGGAACTTGACTGAGCTTCATAAAAACATTTCCACCTGTTCCAAATGATAATATTTTAGTATTACCCAAGAGGGTAGAAGTAGATTAATTATTTATTTTAAAAATCTCTTTTTGGGGTGCCTGGGTTGCTCAGTCAGTTTAGCATCTGCCTTGAACTCAGGTCATGATCAACCCTGGGATAGGGCCCCACACTGGGGAGTCGGGAGAGAGTACCTGCTCAGTAGGGTGGCTGCTTCTCCCTCTCCCTCTGCCGCTCTCCCCTGCTTGTGCGCTCTCTCTCTCTCTCTGTCAAATAAATAAATAAAATCTTTCTTAAAAAAAGTATATGGCAATTTCCTTAAAAATAAAATAAAAAAGAAAAATCTCTTTTTGTCTGAGGGACACCTGGGTGGCTCAGTTAGTTTAAGCTTCTGCCGTCAGCTCAGGTCAAAACCCCAGGGTCTTGGGATCGAGTCCAACATCAGGCTCCTTGCTCATCGGGGAATCTGCTTCTCCCTCTGCCTGCTCTGCCTGCCAGTCCCCCTGCTTGTACTCTCTCTCTCTTTAATGATAAATAAATAAAATATTTTTACAAATCTCTTTTTGTCTGATTAATAAAGTTTTGTGCTTGGAATGTGTTAGACACTGTTCTAAGTTCATTATTAATCTTAACTCATTTAATCATCATAATAACCCTAGGGAGTAAGTTTTGTCATTACACCCAGGTTACAGGTGAGAAAACTGAGGCCTAGAAAAACCTACTAACTTGGCCAAGCTTGCATAGCAAGAAAGTGACAGAGCAAGCATTTGAACACAGGAAGTCTGGCTCCAGAACTCATGATCATGGACACTACACCATGCTGTCCCCTTGTAGGCTGATTCTAAGTCTATCACATCACTGCAAGGATAGAGACTTATGAAGTGTTTTTTTTTTTTTCACTTAAAAAAAAATTCCCGTATAATTTTTTTTAAAGATTTTATTTATTTGACAGAGATCACAAGTAGGCAGAGAGGCAGGCAGACAGAGAAGAGGAAGCAGGCTTCCTGCTGAGCAGAAAGCCCGATGCAGTGCTCGATCCCAGAACCCTGGGACCATGACCTGAGCTGAAGGCAGAGGCCTTATCCCACTGAGCCACCCAGGCGCCCCCCAAAATTCAAGTATAATTAACACAGAGTGGTAGGTTAGTTCTTGGTGTACTATATAACAATTCGACAATTCCATACATTTCTCAGTGCTCGTTACATGCAATGCGTTCTCAAAGCAGAACTAGGAGTCAAAGCCATAATCTTCCACACCCTGATCATTAAAGAAAATTGATGATGAGTGCACACACCACCCAGAGGACACCATTCGGGTGTTGTAGATAAGAGAGATAGAACATGCCCCCTGCTCTCGAAGGGAGTTAATCTAATTTGCCTGTTGGGTCCCAGGAAATTGCCAGAGGCAGTGTTCTATGGAGTTACCAGGTCAGTTCCCAGGAAAAAAAATATTAGGAAACCTGATCATTAAATTCAAATGGGGAAAGATAAGAGAAAGCCAGAAAGCAAATTCAATCACCTCGGGACTGGAGGAGAGCTAGTATGTGAGATGTGCAAAGCAGATGAAAGGGAAGAGATCTTGAATCCTCATCTGAGTGAAGAGCTCAGGCAGTGGCCACAGAGGTTCACCAGTGGCCTCTGGTGTGGGTGTGAGTGTGGCAAGAAGAGTCAAAGAGTTAAAAATTGAAACCCGTGTGGAGAGGGTCATGTTTACCCATCTTGTATATGGGAAGTCCAGGCTCCAACCTACTCCAGATAGGACTTTTAAAATAGTACACACTAGAAATTTATAGACATGAATTGGCTGATCTTGATAAGCATTCAGCCAAGAAAAACCCAAAGCAGGAAGGGAAGACTCAGATGCCTAGAGAGGCCAGGCTAGAGACCCTAAATGACGGTGACGGGTCCAGGGCAGCCAAGTGAAGGGTGCTGCTTCCCTTCTGACGCCATCCAACAGCCCCCCTAGGGGGGCAGCAGACCCGGCTTTTAGGGTGGAACTATTTCATGCCAACAATCTTTGCGTGCTCAGTAAGCAGCCACTGCAGGGAAAGCAGTACCCGCTGAAAGAGAAGTTACAGAAACACACTGGTTCTTTGCTTTGTAGGTTCTAAGGGGAAGTCGGCCATGTGAGGGTTGACGTGTCTCCCACAAAGGATGTGTTTATGACAAAGGCAGACAGCTGGATTCTAAGTTCCTCTGAGTACTTTGTTCCCTTAGGGTGTAAACAGGCCTCATACTTATTTTCAGAGACAGAAAGGAAGGAGGGTAGCTAAAGAAAGTGGGTCAGACCACAACCAGTTTTAGGTGGGATAGGGTGGGGGAGGAACCCCAGGAAATAGAGCAGGCGGAGACAGCTGTGAGGAGTAGAAGAAGGAGAGCTGAATCCCTAGGGAGCCTGTTGAAAGCAAGAAAGAGGCTCCGAGGGAGGTGGCCCAGAAATGGGAATGGATCTGGCGCTTCTTGACCCCCTTGCCCGTGGGGTTCTGGGCGAGGGCCCAATGATAACATTTTTAAAGCAACCACGTGGGAGAAAATATGAAGCTCTGCCTGATGGAATAAAATTAGTTAAATAAAAATCACGATAGTGTAGCTGGTGTGAGTGTTTAGGTTATTTGGTCTGATTTGTGCAAGTTGACTCTCCAAAGGCTGCCGCCTTTTGGCATGAAATCGTATTCCACTTTTCTTCGGGGGGTAATAACTTGCAGCCAAGTGAGAAATGGCACTAGAATAGCTTCATTTATTTTCTCTATTTAAGAGGCCGTTTGTCCTAAATTGATTTTCTTCCTCTGCTATGTATCTAAATTCTGGCCTTCATCTTATCATGCCCAAAATAAGCTTCTAAAAATAAAGTAATGAAAAGTTCTAAAGAGGAAAAGAAAGAAGGTGACGAAATGTGTTAGGTCTAGAAGTAAGAGATCTCGAGACCTGTAATGTAAAAAGTTCAATACTTTATTCTTACTTCATTGGGGTTTTTTCTGTTTCAAAAATTCTATACACAGATTTCAGGAAAATGAGAGTATACACCCACCATAATTATTCTATTCCATATCCAGCTATTTGGAGAAATAAAAGTTTTATTATTTCAGAGGCAGCCAAGAAAGAACTTCAGGCAGTGAATGACGCTAGAAACATAGTTCTTTATTTTGGAAATGTATTAATGTCATCTAACATGCATCTAACAAATGATAGAAGCCCAAACTAGACTAAAAATTCCTAGTAGGAAAGTAGCTCTTTGCAGGTTTCATCAGTGAAAAAAATACACTGGGCCTCTAGGTAATGATTAATTATATATAAGAAGTTTGCCTAGTGAATCCTCTGCCTCAGAATTATCCAGAAGGTTTATCCAAACTTCTTGTTAGTCACTTCAAGGCACAGTGCAGTTTATTAAGTAACACTAATTTACTAAAAAGAGTTAAATACATTGTAATGGACTATCAAATTACTTAATACATGTGGAGCTGTCTTTTAAAAATGATCTTGTTGAAAGGGGCCAGGCATTGTTACCAAAACCCCCCTCCAACATGATTAAAAATAAAACCTTAAAAGATAGTTGTTGAAATAAGTAATTTGGTAATTCCCTTTTGAAAATAAGTTTAATCACTGCCTCTTTAGTTGCTTAGCAAAATCTTTATTACAAATAAATCACGCTCAAAATAAGCATATTGTATTAAAATGTAGACTATCCCTTAAAGAACTTTTTTTTTTTTTCTTGGATAAATTTACCCTCTCTGACAAAAAGATTCCAGAATGTGGCAGGTGGGTGGTGCATGTAGTCTTACAGCCTAAGCAAAGCAAACTTAGGAACAGATTTTAAAAAATAGATTAAGTGTTTTCTAAGCTACTGCTTGCCTACACCAGCCAGCTGAAGGCTTTAAATAATTTAATCCCTACAACAACTGCCAGCTCCAACTGGAAGCCTTAAACAAGGACTGGATTCACTGAGGACTCCAACAGGTGCAGTCTAACAGTGTTTCCCTAAATCTGCTATTGATCTATGTCTGTGCACGTGCGGGACACTCTATTCTTAAATTCAACAGGATACTAATTCAATTAATCCAAATGCCTCTTGTTTTGTCCCATCTTCCACTATCCTATTACCTAAGATATTCATCTATTTTTTCCAGAGAGATGTTTAGCACATGAGCTCGTTTTCAACATTGCAAAGCCCTCTTAATACAGGGTAAGCAAATTAACTAATAAATTACTTTCATCCTATTGTTATTGTTTTTTCTATCCAACTGACTTTCCTAAATTAGCGCTTACTGAGTGCTATTAGAGTTTCTAGAATTTTTTTGCTTTTACACATTTATAAGATGTATAAGAATGTACTTGTTGCTTATAGAGTCAAATATATTTACAGATAAAATTCACACATGTCTTCTATATAATCAAGCTGAGATAACTTTTCCTATCAACTTAAACTGAAAAGCCCAAAAAGAAAAGATCATTATCATGTCCTCAGTAAGCAACATATCATGACATTATAATAAGATCTTTGCCAGGCATTCAGTAAAGATAATTTTAAAAGCCAATGCTATGTGGATATCCACGTACAAAATAATGAAGTTGGATCCTGTACAGACATCATATGAAAAATTTAACTCAAAATGGATCAAAGACCTAAATGTAAGACCTGAAACTACAAATCTTCTAGGAGAAAACATAGGGGGGAAGCCTCATGACCTTGGATTTGGCAATGATTTCTTGGATATGACAGGCAACAAAGCAAATATAGACAAACGGGACTACATCAAACTGTATTTCTGTGCAACAAAGAAAATGAACAGAGTGAAAAATCAGCCTATAAAAAGGGAGAAAATATTTTCTGATAAGAAAATATTTGCAAATCGTGTTTCTAGATATTCTGATATCCAGAATATATAAGAAACTCTTGCAACTCAGGGCACCTGGGTGACTCAGTAGGTTAAAGCCTCTGCCTTCGGCTCAGGTCATGATCTCAGGATCCTGGGATCAAGCCCTGCATTGGGCTCTCTGCTCAGCCGGGAGCCTGCTTCCCTTCCTCTCTCTCTGCCTGCCTCTCTGCCTACTTGTGATCTCTGTCTGTCAAATGAATAAATAAAATAGTAAAAAAAAAAACAAAACTCTTGCAACTCAACAACTAAAATAACAGATAATCCGATTAAATGGGCAAAGGACTTGAACAGACATTTTTCCAAAGAAGATATACAGATGGCCAACAAATATATGAACAAATACTTAACATCACTAATCATAAGTCATGCAAATCAAAACTACAATGAGAATTGGCCACTATCAAAATAATAAGTGTTGGTGAGAATGTGGAGAAATTGGAACCTCGTGCACTGTTAATGGGAAAGTAAAGTGATGTTGTCACTATGGAAAACAGTATGGAGATTTCTTAATAAACCAAAAATAGAATTACCAAGGGGCTCCTGGGTGGCTCAGTTGGTTAAGCATCTGCCTTTAGCTCAGGCCATGAGCCACGAGTCCTGGAATCGAGCTGTGCCTTGGGCTCCTTGCTCAGCTGGAAGCCTGCTTCTCCCTCTCTCTCTCTCTGCCCCTCCACACTGTTCCTGCTCTCTCTCTGTCTTGTTCTCACTCTTTCTCTCAAAAAAAAAAAAAACAACCCTAAAAACCAGAAAACTTGTAAAAATTGTAAATATGAATACTCATCCTAGATTCATTTAATTGTCGACATTTTACCAAATATGCTCCCTCACTTGCTCTCTCTCTTCCCACATATACACATATATACATATAACATATTCACACACATATATATAGCACATACACTTAAATCTATACATACACATATATACATGTATAAGTATTTGTTAAATTATTTACAGGTTAGTAAATAGAAAGACTTCATGACACTTCTAAGTATTTCAGTCTATTTCTCCCAAGAACAAGGATATCTTCTGCATAATCATGATATAATGATTACACTTGTTAAAGAAAAAAATTATTCATGACACCTGTTCAAGACGATAAGGCAGACTTTATTCAGGGAGAACTACTACAATGGGTTTTGTGATATGGGAGAGAGATTGAGCCCAACTCCAATAAAGACAAATGGGAATTTATAAGGAATAAACAGGGTGAATGTCAGCTGATGAAAATTGCTAAAACAAAACATCAGAGAGTTTGTGGCTAAACCCAAGGATGGAGGGTCCCTCATTGGCTCAATTGGTAGAATATGCAACCATTGATCTTGGGGTCATGAATCTGAGCCCCATGTTGAGTGTAGATATTACCTTAATTTTTTTAAGATTATTTATTTATTTGTTTGACAGAGAAAGAGAGATCACAAGTAGGCAGGCAGAGAAAGATGGGGAAGCGGGTTCCCTGCTGAACAGAGAGCCCAATGCAGGGCTCGATCCCAGGACCCTAAGATCATGACCTGAGCCAAAAGCAAAGGCTTAATTAACCCACCGAGCCACCCAGGTGCCCCTAGAGATTATATATATTTTATATATATATACATATATATATAAAATAATAAAATAAATAAACTGAATGATGGGATTCTTGCTGAAAGCAAGCCCGGGTATAAGATATGGAAGGTAAAGGATGACAAATTTAATTAGATATCAAGAGTGGCTAGATGGATGGGAGATTTTCTATATACTGACCCAGCAGGACTCTTGCTAAAACCATACATGATATGCCAAGGACTGAGCCCAAGGTCAGGGACATAGTCAGAAAGAGGACTCAGAGGAGCCTGACTCAAGTTCAATCTAAAGAGAAAGTCTTTGTCATATTTGGGAGATTTAATAGGGATGCAATATTATCCACCATATTCACATGTCCCAAGTTGTCCCAATAATATCTCATACTTTGTTTTGTTTTGATCAAGAACATCCTAATTAAGGATCACACACTGTATTTAGTTATGACGTCTCTTTGGGCTCTCCTTTTTTTGTAGGTTTTTTTTTTTTTTTTTAAGATTTTATCTATTTATTTGAGAGAGAGAGGGAGAGAGCACATGTCCGAAGGAAAGCACTAGGCTGGGAGTAAGGGTGGGAGAGGCAGAAAAAGCAGATTCCCCACTGTGCAGGGAGCCCGCCACCTGCTGCTGGGCTCAATCCTAGGAGCCCAAGATTGTTACCTGAGCCAAAGGCAGACGCTTAACTGGTTGAGCCACCCAGGTGCCCCTCTTTGGTCTCTTTTAATCTAGAATAGCATCCCACCTTTTTTTTTCCTTTTCCTTTTTTTGGTCTTTCGTTACATTGACATTTATTAAGAGTCAGGACAACTGTTTTGCCAAACATCAATCAATCTAGCTTTCAAGATGATTTTCTCACAACTCAGTCTAGATTAAAAATTTGGCAGGATACTACATTGTTGATTTGTGCCCTTTTCCTAACACGCGGTATGCCATAAAGGGTTAACTTAGCAGGCTAGGTTGTCAGCCTCTGCACATTCCAGAGCAAGGATTGGACCTTGACCAGGTTCTGAGAGATAACCTCTGAGCACTCGGAACATCCTGCCTGAAAAAAAAGTGTTTTTAAAGGCCTTGGGTCTTGGGCCTTCCTGTATCAGTTTAACCAGATAATTTATGCTAGTATTTTGATTTACGGCAAATACCTGTTTTCATATGCCTCAGGCCCTGGTTTATGCTGCATTAGTTTGACCTCTGGAATCTGGGGAGGAGATCCCTAAGATCAGTCACATGGTGATACAGCCCTCTGTAACTGACCCCCAATAAAACCCGGAACACCAAGGCATGGGTCAGCTTCTTTGGTTGCCAAACCTTGACACATATGGTCACACGCAGTTGCTGGGAAGATTGAGTGCTCCCTGTGTGTCCCCACTAGAAGCTTATTCCTAGTTTTTCCCAGACTTTGCCCTATGCTCCTTTTCACTCTGCTGATGTTAATCTATACCCTTTTGCTATAATAAATGGTAACTGTGAGAAAAACAATTTTTAAAGTTTTCTGGGTCCTTCCAGTAAATCATCAAACCTAATGAGGGGAGAAGTTAGTTTGCTTCATCCCTGGTGTTAACTTGGTTCATTTCATTCAGGTCCTCCTGAATTTCTCTGATAGATATCTTTTCCCTTTGTAATTAGGAAGTATTCTGTGAGTGATACTTTGAGACTGTATGAATATCATGTTCCCCATCAGTCTTTCACATAATAGTCTTATTATTTATTGATGATTCTTTTATGAATCAATTATTACAGGATCTATAAAATGGAGACTTTTTTCCTATAATAACAGGGACTCGTAGCTTCTCTTTTGTCAACTAAAGAGTTATAACCCATTCCTGTTATTATTTACTTTGCTGCTCAGACTCACCAGTATTTCACCCGCGGGAATCCCTTCAAGCTGGCTCTTATGTTCCCTTAGTTTTTCAGCACTTCCTTACTTTCTGATACAATAAGATGTTCCCAACTCGTCTTTTCCTGCCCCAGCCATGGAATTGACTGCTTCTCCAAGTAGCCCTTGTTCCTTTTACTTTCCTTGTACATTAATTCTAGGAAGAGTCATCCATATCCACCAGGAGTGACAAATTGGAAACAGAGTCAGTCCAATTGTTTAGTAGGAGACGAGGAGAGAAATCCCAATCTACTTAAACCTTAAGAGTCCCTGGTTGTAGATGAATCTTCGAGTACTTCTCCAAGAAAACCTCAAGCATGCATACTTTCCTTATTCTCTCATTGGAAAAGTAAATGTGTTGTATGTCGATACAATCCCCTCTATATCCTGTGACCTAACACTCTGAGAAGGTGCTCTAACATATCACAGGATTCCAGAGAAGTCAAACTCTACATTTTCTAAGAAGCCAACATCTGACTTTCCAACTGTTACCAAACCTGGTCAGAGCACACTACCAGGTCAGACTACCCCACGTATGTCCCAGATGTTTCACTTTAGAAGGTGAGGACCTATCAGTCTCACCTCTTTATAGTGGTAGGCGGCTCATGTTTGGAGTTTGGTTTAATTCTGAATTAAATGAGAAAAGTGATTAAAAAAGGTTTTGAGCAGTAAAGTGAAATGGTCTGGCTACATTTTAGCAGGATCACTCTGACAACTGTATAGAGAATAGGCTGAAGGGGATATGGTAGCTACTGGAAAACAGTCTCAATGGCTTCCTGCGTAACTGATGGAAGGCCATGGCTGTGTTTTAAGGCCCTGCTTTGCTCTGGCTGTTCTCAGCCAATGACTGAGCATAGCTGGGATACTACGGCAGGTCCCCTCCCAAGAATCACAGGACTCCTCTGACCCAATGACTTTGGTACAAGGACTTCTCTTAATTGCACAGCAGCCTAAGACTATTCCCCCAACACCCAACCTTCCTTCTCGCCATCTGAATCCAAACTTGCATACAGTTTGACAACTTTTTTAGCCTCTCCTAACTCCCTCTTCATTTTCTCCCACAAAGGGTTTCCCATGATAAATTTCTTGTACATTTAATCATGTCTTGTCATCTGTTTCTCAGAGGACAGATGGCAGAAGTAGGGGGACCAGTTAGGAGGCAATCACAGTAATCCAGGTGAGACACGATCGTGGCCTGCAGCAAAGTGAGGCCAGTAGAGGTGCAGGGAAGTGCTCAGATTTTATTTATGTTTTTTGTTTGTTTGTTTGTTCAAAGATGGAATTTACTAGAATTGCTGCTAGGATAGGGAGCAAGAGGAAGAGAGAGGTCAAGGACGACTGAACTGTTTTTGGCCTAAGCAATTGGACAAATGCAGTGGCCATTCTCTGACTTTGTAAAGCCTAGGAGAAGACAGGGGTTGCTGAATGAGGTCAGAAGCTCTGTTTTGGACATGTTAAGTTTGAGGTACTATTGGATTCCCAAGTGGAAATGTCACAGAGGCTGTTGGTTTAATAAGTCCTCATGGCAGAACAGAGGCATTGCCTGAATTTGGGAGTTAGCATATAGCTGGTATTGGGAGCGGAATGTGGAACTGAATGTGATCACCAAAGAAAAGACTGTGATGGAAAAGTTCTAGGAACTGAGGCCTAGAGCATTCTAGATTTGGGCAATAAGGAGTATTCAGCAAAAGAGACAAAGAAGGAATATCACACAACTTCACAATTCTCAAAATGGCCTGATGAAATTAACTGGCAATCACGAATCTGTTCTCCTCCCATGTTGTTTTTCCTTCTCCAGAATGTCACCTAAACGCAATCTGTATGTGGTGTTTTGGTTTTGTTTTTGTTTTGCATTTGTTTTTGTTTTGTATGTGGTCTTTTTGAGTCTGTCTTCTTTCACTAAGCATAATGTATTTGAGATTCAGCCACACTATTCTGTATATGAGTAGTAGTTCCTCTTAGCTGCCGAATAGCATTTTTTTAAATATAGATGCACTACAGTTCCTTTATTAAACACCACCTGATGGACATTTGGTTTGTTCCCAGTCTTTTGGGACGATGAATAAAGTTACTACAAACATTTGTATGGTTTTTTGGTGAAGACAGTTTTTATTTACCTTGGGGAAAACACCTCTGAGTGGAATTGCTGGGTCATATGTTAAGTATGTATATATTTACAAAAGATTGCCAAACTGTTTCAGGAAGCGTCTGTACCATCTTACATTTCCACCAGCAATGTTCCAGCTGCTTTTCATCCTCATCAGCACTGGGTATTATCAGGTGGTGTTGTTTTACCATTCAGTAGGGTTTGCAGCCACATCCTATCATGGTTTCAATTTGCCTTTCCTTAATGACTAATGAGATGGCACATCTTGGGACGCCTGGGTGGCTCTGTTGGATAAGCACCTGCCTTCAACTCAGGGTCATGGAATCGAGTCCCACATCCAGCTCCTTGCTCGGTGGGAGATCTGCTTCTCCCTTTGCCTCTGCCTGCCACTGCCTGCTGCTTGTGCTGTCTCTCTGACAAATAAATTTTAAAAAAAGAAAGAAATAGAGCATCTTTTTGTGCTTTTATTTGCCATCTGTTCATGCTATTTATCAAGTGGCTGTTCAAATCTTTGGCGCGCTTTTAAAATTGTGTTTCATCCTTATTGTTAAGTTTCAAGAGTTCTTCATATAATCCGGATACAACTCTTCTGTCAGATATGTGATGTAAATATTTTCCTCCAGTTTGTGGCTTGTCTTTTTTTTTTTTTTTAAAGATTTTATTTATTTATTTATTTATTTGACAGAGAGACATCACAAGTAGGCAGAGAGGCAGGCAGAGAGAGAGAGAGGAGGAAGCAGGCTCCCCGCTGAGCAGAGAGCCCGACGCGGGACTTGATCCCAGGACCCTGAGATCATGACCTGATCAGAAGGCAGCGGCTTAACTCACTGAGCCACCCAGGCGCCCCTGTGGCTTGTCTTTTTATTCCCTTAATGGTGTCTTCCAAAAAAGAAAATCTTTTTAATTTTGATGAAATCCAATGTATCAATATTTTCTTCTATGGATTAAATATGCTCTGGGCATCATGCCTAAAAGTCCTTTGCCTGATCCAAAGCAAAAGAAACTCCCTTTTGTTTTTTCAAAAAACTTTATAGTTTTATTTAGAAGTCTGTGATCCATTCTGAGTTAATTTTGTGTAAAGTGTAAGGTATAGGTTGAAATTTAGTTTTCTGCACATAGGAGTCCAATTGTTCTAATACCATATCCCGAAAAGTCTACCCTTTCTCCATCAATTTACCTTTGATCAAAAATTGTATGAATTTATTTCTGGACCCTGTTTTGTTCCATTTGTTAGTATCAGACTGTTTTAATAAGTCTTAAAAATAGGTACTGTAAGACTTTCACCTTTGTTTTTCTTTTTCCATATAAATTTCAGAATTATCTCATCAATATCCTAAAAAATCTGCTTATATTTTGATTATAATTGTCTTGAAACTATAGATCAGTTTGGGGGTCATTGACAGCTTCATACTTAATATGTCTAACACTGTCAGTGAGCTTTCTGCTATCACTCCCATAGTTGTGTTTTCGTTCTTTCTCTATTTTTTTTTTTTTTAATTTGACAGAAAGAGCACAAGCAGGGGGAGCAGCAGGCAGAGGGAGAAGTAGGTTCCCTGCTGAGCAAGGAGCCCAATGTGGAACTTAATTCCAGGACCCTGGGATCATGACCTGAGCCAAAGGCAGATGCTTAACTGACTGTGCCACCCAGGCGCCCTAAGGGATTTCTTTTTAAGATTTTACTTTATTGGAGAAAACGTATTGGTATTGGTATTTCATGAACTCATACTTAATTCATGATCGAGTATCTAACTAAAAAAACCCACACTTTGGCTTGTTGAGTAATAATACAGCAATCATTATTAACCCAATTTTCACACAGCTGAAGTTCAACAATAGGTGTAAAGGATATGGCTTGTCCTTTCTGATATGCAGATAGTATCAAATTACTTTACCATTACTTACATGGCTAAGGTAGCCAAAGGAGAGATAATCACCACTTTTTTTTTTTTCTGCTGTTGATTTGCTGTGTTTCAAACAAGTGTTTTTTTTTCCCATAGGGTATGGGTGTTTTGTTGTTTCTTCTTTTTTTACCTTATTTATTTATTATTTATTTCCTTAAAGTAATCTCTACACTCAACATGGGGCTTGAATTCATCACCCCAAACTCACAACCCCGAGAGCAAGAGTCATGTGCTCTACCTACTGAGCCAGACAGGTGCCCCTCAAACAAATGACTATGGTGTAAAACTAGAATGTTCTGATTTTTAATCTTTTAAAACCCTTTGTTTTCCTCATCTTATTAAGACTCTACGGGCGCTTAGTGGCTCAGTGGGTTAAGCCACTGCCTTCGGCTCAGGTCCCCCTTTTGGACCAAGAAGAGACATTGTCAAGCAGTTGGCTAGGGCTACGGTGTGTGCTATGATTAAGGGAACTGGGAAAGACAAATGAACCACATTGGGATTAAAACCATGATCTCATGGACAAGGAGTTCCAACTAACCAGCACAGAGATAATAAATATATACTTCTTGGAACTTTGCTCTTTTTCACAAGTATTTTCTCTGTAGTCACTGAAGGATGGAAACATTTTATTCTCTCTAAACTTCCAGCAGAACTCTCCATGCCAGGGATAGCACATTCCATCCTTCTGTGTACTATTACCAGTAAACAATGAAATGACCGTCATAGAGTTGAAAGTATGTGTTGCCTCATAAAAGGAATTTAGAAGAGTCCTTGGATGAAAGGCAGAGTATAGTGGTAGTATTGTATTATTGTGCAGAATATTATTTCACCAAAGATTATGAGGCATACATATTTTACTGAGAGTCTTTTGTGGGCCAAATTCATGTCCTGAAAACATGGCATTTTAGATAACGTAAATTTATGGAGATTGTGGATTTTTTCCCCCAGAAAATGAATACATCTTTTATACAATTTTCAGGATCAAGGATAATAATGAAACTGTGGAAGCAAAGTTTTAAAATATTATTTATTTTTGTGCAATATCAAGTTGTTTTCAGAGTTTGTAAAATCTCTTTTTAAAAATTATTTCCATTTCAAATGAATTGTTTGGTGAACAAGCTCCCATAAAAGGTGAGGAAACTGAATAAGAAGGGGAAACAAGGGGCCCCTGGGTGGCTCAGTTGGTTGGGTGGCTACCTTCGGCTCAGGTCATGATCCTGGAGTTCCAGGATTGAGTCCCGTGTCGTGCTCCCTGCTCGGCAGGGAGTCTGTTTCTCCCTCTGACCCTTCTCATGCTCTCTCTCTCTCAAGTAAATAAATAAAATCTTTACGTGGAAAAAAAAAAGAGGTGGGGGACAGGGCACCAACTGATAATTTACCAAAATGTGGTTGGGTCACACTCTAGGTTACAAAGAACAGAAGTTCATTCAGTCTTAAGGGAAAGAGTACTGTAAAGGCATGTATGGTTTAAAATTCTAAGTCATTTCATAACCTTGACAGTTCAAGGACTGGTTATACCAGAGTTCACATGGTTGTTCTTTCTCTCCTGGTATCTCTCTTGTTCTCCAACCTTTCAAGTAGGGTGCCTGTGATTGGATTACTTAATTCCTCAGTGGAGAGTCTATCTACAGGGTAGCTTCTGACGTAGGCGCCCATCCCTGACAAAAGTGTTCAGCTTCTCTTAAAAGGCAATTGGAGGGGTGCCTGGGTGGCTCAGTTCATTGAGTGTTTTCTTCTGTTCAGGTCATGATCCCCGGGGGGGTGAGCGGGGAGGATTCCAGGGTCCTCCCTCTGCCTGCTGTTCTCCCTGGTTGCACTTTCCCTCCCAGTCAAATGAATAAATAAAATCTTTTTTTTTTTTTTTTAAAGATTTTATTTATTTATTTGACAGAGAGAAATCACAAGTAGATGGAGAGGCAGGCAGAGAGAGAGAAAGGGAAGCAGGCTCCCTGCTGAGCAGAGAGCCCGATGCGGGACTCGATCCCAGGACCCTGAGATCATGACCTGAGCCGAAGGCAGCGGCTTAACCCACTGAGCCACCCAGGCGCCCCAATAAAATCTTTTTTTAAAAAGGCATTAGAGAGTGGGCGCCTGGGTGGCTCAGTGGGTTAAGCCTCTGCCTTCGGCTCAGGTCATGATCTCCAGGGTCCTGGGATCGAGTCCCACATTGGGCTCTCTGCTCAGCAGGGAGGCTGCTTCCTCCTCTCTCTTTCTGCCTGCCTCTCTGCCTATTTGTGATCTCGCTCTGTCAAATAAATAAATAAAATCTTAAAAAAAAAAAGGCATTAGAGACAGTATAAGTTTATGCCATGTTAGTTAGTATCAGCCCCCACTTTTTTTCTTGAAGATTTTTATTTTTAAGTAATCTCTACACCCATCATGGGACTAGAACCCACAACCCCAAGATCAAGAGTCTCAGGCTCTACCCACTAAGCCAGCCAGGAGCTCTTTGACCCCACTTTTTTTTTTTTTTTTTTAAGATTTTGCTTATTTATTTGACAAAGAGATAGAGATCACAAGTAGGCAGAGAGGCAGTCAGAGAGAGAGGAAGGGAAGCAGGCTCCCTGCTGAGCAGAGAGTCCGATGTGGGGCTCAATCCCAGGACCCTGAGGTCATGACCTGAGCCGAAGACAGAGGCTTTCACCCACTGAGCCACCCAGGCACCCTGACCCCACATTTTTAAAAATCAGAAAAATAGCCTTTCACAGAAATCAAAACTGTATATATCAAATGTTTTCTACAATGGGAAAAATGTGTGCATTTGATTGAATACAAAAAGGGACAATGTGAAATAAAAACTGTTTTTCAAAGTGATGAGATTATAATTGTTTTTTCCCCCCTTCTCGGTTTTTCCAATATTGTTGTTCTAGTTCTTGACTAACTTAGGAAAGGTTTTTCAATATTTAGAACAATGAATATAATTTAACAATGCTCAGATGGTTTTTAACTGATTATCTTTCTTTTTTTTCTCCTTTTCCTTTTCAAATCACTTTAAATGCCAACACTAGAGTCAGACTAAATTTAGGAAATGTGTTAAGAGCTGTGTTTAATTAACAATTCAAGATGAGTCAATAGTCTTTCCCGTCTTTTTCATCATGTACATAGAGAATTCATTACTTGGAAGTATTATTGATACTTTAAAAAATAAAATCTCTTATATTTGTGCCCTTCTCACACAAGCCTTTAAACTATTTGCCCGTCCCTCTGCCTAGCTGTGGTCATGCTCCTTTTTTTAAAAAATACATCAAAACCTCAAAAGCAGACTGAAACATTAGAAAAACATAGCTGTGGGTGTGAGGAGGTAGAGTGCACTTAATGTATTTAGAGCAAGTAGTTGAACTGTATCAGGTGTAACAAACACTTTTAGGACAATTTTGACTGACAAGAGTTTAAAATTTGTAGTAATGACAGAAATCTCTAAAGAATTTTTTTTAAGATCTTATTTATTTATTTGACAGAGAGAGACTGAGAGAGAGAGACAGGAAGAGAGGGAACACAACCAGGGAGAGTGGTAGACAGAGAAGCAGGCTTCCTACTGAGCAGGGAGCCCAGTGTGGGGCTCAATGTGGGGGCTCGAGACCAGGATTCAGGATCATGACCTGAGCAGAAGGCAGATGTCTAATGAGCCACCCAGGTGCCCCTCTAAAGAATTTTTTAAAACCCGATTACTTGGCTAACAGAGCTTTTGCTTTGTTATCAGTGATGCTTAATTGATTTTTTCAGATCCCAAAGGACCAATATTAACTTTCATACCCAACAGATACATTTCTAAGTGTTTAGAATGATGGATCAAGTGGAATATATATTTACCAAAGAGTCTAATTACAATGTCTGCTCAGCAATTTAACAATTGCCATTTATGTTCCTGATAAAATTCTAAAGTAAGTTATAAGGAATTAGTTCCATAATTGTATGGTAAGTATACTTGGCCTGCATTCTAGAATTTTGATTAATATTTCTAACTGATTTGCAATAAGAAAGTAACATTCTTACCAAGTAAGTTTAATCAAGTGGAAATTGTATTTGTCTGCCACCTGGGGGATTCATGGAAACACTGCAAGTGGAAAAGTTCATAGTAGTAAAATATGACAATATGTTTTAATAACATTTGTCTTATGAATGATCTTGGCTGATATGTGTTATGTTTACATATATAAATAATGCATTATGTATATATACATGTATATACACACATATATACATGTATATATGTGTGTATCTATCTATATATATACACACCAAAAGTTTTATATATATATATATAAATATATATATTTGGTATATATACCAAATGTTGTATATGTGTGTATGTGTGTATATATATACACAAATACATATATATTTAAACACACATATATATACACTGTATATATATGTAATTTTGGCCAATGAGGCAAAACCGAGATTGAATATATATGTATTTTGGATGTAAAGTAATGAAACGTTTCCAAAAGAAAAGAGTAATATGTTTATCAAATATTGTTGGTAGATCAAATAAGACTGATCACAGCCTTAGGTAATTGGGAGTTCATAGGTGACCAGAAAAAGCTGTTCTGGGATGTTTTATGATTTTTATTGTTATCATGAGTATATTTTATCATTTATAATATTTTTCTAATCCATTACTGGTGGAGTATAGGAAACTCTTAATTTCTATAAATTGATCTTCTATTTGACCACCTTACTGGATTTTGTTGTTATTTCTAATACTTTATCAATTGACTTACTTGTATTTTCTAAGTAGAAAAATCATACTGTTTGAAAATATTGACAGATCTGTCTCACTTTTCAACATTTATACTTCATTTGGCATTAACTGGGACCTCCAGTGTAGCCTTAAGCAGAAGTGAAAGTGCTGTAATTTAAAATGATCTGTTATAGATTTCTGGGAAATAGTCTTTATCAAACAGGGAAGTTTCCTTCTGTTCCTAGTTTTTGAGATTCCCTTTTCTTTTTTCTTTTCTCTCTCTCTTTTTTTTTCACTTAAAAAAAGATTTTATTTACTTATTTGTCAGAGAGGGGGAGAGAGACAGACAAGCAAGGGGGCAGCAGACAGGGAAAAGCAGGTTCCCCCCTGAGCAGAGAGCCTGATGCAGGACTCTATCCCAAGACCCTGGGATTGTGATCTGAAAGGAAGGCAGACACTTAACTAGACACCTAGATGCCCCCCTTTTCTAACTGCTTTATGAATGTCACAATATATAATTAGCATGTTGCCATAAAATAAGGTAAATCTCTGGGCACCTGGATGGCTCAGTGGGTTGAAGCCTCTGCCTTCGGCTCGGGTCATGATCTCAGGGTCCTGGGATAGAGCTCTGCATCAGGCTCTCTGCTCAGCGGGGAGCCTGCTTCCTCCTCTCTCTGCATTTAGTTAGAAGCTGGTCATAGGGGGCCCACAAGAGACATGTAATACAGAAAGGATGACAACAATGGTACATGGAGAACATGCAAGTTTAGGAAGCACGTGCATCTTCCTATTAACTTCAGGGAAAACATCAGTATTCAAGGCATAGGGCAAAACATAATATGTCAGTCACAGCGGGGAGGGTCAGTGCTAACTGCCTGCAGACTATGACTGAACTACTTTTCCGTCAGCTTTTCCATCAGCTGTCTCACCTCCTCCCCAATCCTTTCCATATTCTCTTCTCTCTTCCTTGCCAGCGACTTTCCAAGTCTCTGAATCATGTCCCACCTATACTACAGGATGGGTTGCCTACTCAGAACTGCCTACAATTAACTCTAGGCACACATTATTTACCAGCCTCCAAAGGGAGGGCCAAGGAATCTCCTTTATTAGCAACTTGCTCCTTTTCATCCTTTTTTCCATTTTCCTGGCTGGCAGTTTCCATGTTGATATATTTCTACAGCTTGTTCATCTTTAGATGCCATTGCTCCCACACCTATCCTTACAGAGTCCCGCTCGGAATTCTGGCTAAGAGTGTTTAGCGGTGACACTTAGCCCCACATACCTGCTCCCCTCCCTCTCTCCTCCTACTCTTTGGGCCATCCCTGGCCCCCACGCCTTCTGAGATGTCCCTGTTCTTAAATCCTTAATGGTTGTGGAATTTTATCAAATACTTTTTAATAAATATCAAATAATTTTCTTTTTGGTGATTTTGAAAATATAGTCATTAAAAAATTACCTAATGTTAATCTATCCTTATGCCCATATCTAACTATCTTGCATTTGTATTTTCTTTTAAGCTCAGTGCTGTTTTCAACTTGCTAATTTGGACTTCTGATTCTTCCAGTTTTGTTCATGAATAAAATTGGCTTTAGAATTTGTTAGGAAGGGTCAAGCTTGCACAATCTGAATATCAGAATTACTTTCATCCCTAAAATGTTGTTGGGAGCCAATGAAAAGAATGAACTAAATAAATTCTAAAAAAAATGTTGAATAGGAGAGAGTCCAAGATAGTGGAAGAGTAGGAGACCTTAATTTTGTCTGGTTCCAGGGACTCAGCTAGATAGCTATCAAGCCATTCTGAACACCAGCAAACTCAACCAGAGATCGAAGAAAAGAATAGCTGCAACTCTATGAACAGAAAAGCGACCGCTTTCTGTAAGGTAGGAGGTGTATCCCAGGCAATATTTGGGAAGATAGGCTGTTGGGGGAGGGATCTTCTGTCAGCCAGCTCCCACCAAGTGACAGAGCAGGAGAGCACAAAATCAGAATTTTTAGAAGTCTGCTCCGGTGAGGGACATCCCGAAATGAAAGGTGCTCAGGTGGCAAAGTGGGGAAGAATCTTAGGTGGGCAGTGTGGTCTCAGGACCCTTGGGGTCACAGGAAGACTGGGGATGCCTGAGCTGGCAGAGCTCCCAGGTATTGGAGCAGGGAGGCTGGCTGCAAAGAGTGAGCAGAGGAGTGGGCTCTCAGCTCGGGGTGCCATAAACCATGATCCCCACCATAACCCATGACCACCCAGGGGCCCAACAAGTTGCAGATTCTGGGGAGACTCCTCTTCTTCCCCCAGAAGAAGCAGCAGGGGAGCACACCACAGGAGTCTGCTGGGTTTGGAGACTTCAGAGGGGGCCGTGTGCCAGAGATAGAAAGGCTTGGTCACAGGCCCAGTGAGCACACAGTGCAGCCAAAGACTGGCTGGAGACTGGCCGGAGACAAGGGAGACAGGACTGATTGTCTGTTTTTCCTCTGAGGGCACACTGAGGAGTGGGGCCCTGCTCTCTAGTCTCTGGGGCCAGAGATTGGGAGGCCGCCATTTCCATTCTCATCCACTAAAGTTGTGTGGAAAGCCTTCAGGGACCAAAAGCTACCGAGAGCAAACCTGAGCAGATTACTTAGTCAGGTCCCTGGCAAGGGTGATTCAATTCCACCTCAGTCAAATACATCTGAGAATCAAGGCAACAGGACCCTCCCCCAGAAGACCAACAAGAACATCCAGCCAAGGCTAAGTTAGTGATCAATAAAAACTATAAAACTCCAGCGCTAGGAGAATACAGCACATAGAATTCATGGCTTTCTTCCCCATGATTCTTCAATCTTTCAACTTTAATTTTTTTAATTTTCTTTATTTTTTTTAAAATTTTTCTTCTTTCCTTTCTCAACCAATTTCTTATCAATTTCTTTTTAAAAATCTTTAATTTTAATTTCTTTAATTTTCATTTATACAGTCATATTCTATCCCTTCATTGTATTTATTTTTGTACATGCATAAATTTTTCTTTCTTTAAAATTTTGGCATGCAGTTTCTTCCAACAGTTCAAAATGCACCCCAAATCTAGTATATGGCTCATCACCCGCCTGATCCCATTCTTCCCTCCCGTTCCCAAATAGATGAACTAAAATCTAACCAAGTCAAAATCGAAAAAACTACTAATGAGCTGCAATAAAAAATGGAGGCTCTAACTGCTAGAATAAATAAGGCAGAAGAGAGAATTAGTGATTTAGAAGACCAAATGACGGACAAAGAAGCTGAGAAAAAGAGAGATAAACAACTACTGGATCATGAGGGGAGAATCTGAAAGATAAGTGATACCATAAAATGAAACAATATTAGAATAATTGGGATCCCAGAGTAAGAAGAAAAGGGGTTGGGGGCAGAAGGTATATTGGAGCAAATTATAATGGAGAACTCCCTAATTTGGGGAAAGAAACAGACATCAAAATCCAGGAAGCACAGAGAACCCCCCTCAAAATCCATAAAAATAGGTCAATACCCAGACATCTAATAGTAAAACTTAACAAATCTCAGAGACAAAGAGAAAATTCTGAAAGCAGTTCAAGATAAGAGGTCTGTAACCTACAATGGTAGAAACATTAGATCATCAGCAGACCTATCCACAGAGACCTGGCAGGCAAGAAAGGACTGGAATTATATAGTCAAGGTACTAAATTAGAAGAATATGCAGCCAGGAATACTTTACCCAGCGAGGCTGTCATTGAAAATAGAAAGAGAGATAAAAAGCTTCCAGGACAAACAGAAACTAAAAGAATTTGTGATCACCAAACCAGCCTAAGAAGCAATATTCAAACAGGTCCCTAAGCAAAGGGAAAGCCCAAAAGTAACTAGACCAGAAAGGAACAGAGATAATATACAGTAACTGTCACCTTACAGGCAATACAGTGGCCCTAAATTCATATCCTTCAGTAGTTACCCTGAATGTAAATGGGCTAAATGTCCCAATTAAAAGACACAGGGTATAAGATCAGATTAAAAAAAAAAAAGCAGGACCCATCAATATGCTGTCTGCAAGAGACTCATTTTAGACCTAAAGACACCTCCAGATTTAAAGTTAGGGGATGGAAAACAATTTACCATGCTAATGGACATCAAAAGAAAGTTGGGTGGCAATCTTTATATCAGATAAATAAGATTTTAAGCCAACAAGAAGATCTAACAACTGTAAATATTTATGCTCCTAACATGAGAACAGTCAATTAATAACAAAATCAAAGAAATGCATTGACAATAATACAATAATAGTAGGGGACTTTAACACCCACCTCACTGCAATGGACAGATCATCTGAACAAAAGATCAACTAGGAAATAAGGGCTTTGAATGACACACTGGGCCAGATAGACATCACAAATATATTTAGAACATTACATCCCAAAACAAGAATACACATTCTTCTTGAGTGCAGATGGGACATTCTCCAGAGTAGATCACATCCTGAGTCACAAATCAGGTCTCAACTGGTACCAAAAGATTGGGCTCATTCCCTGCATATTTTCAGACCACTGTGATTTGATATTGGAACTCAGTTGTAAGAAGAAAGTTGAAAGAACTCAAATACGTGGAGGCTAAAGAGCATCCTACTAAAGAATGAATGGGTCAAACAGGAAATTAAGGAAGGATTTTAAAGTTTATGGAAACAAATGAAAATGAAAACACAACTGTTCAAAATCTTTGAAATGTAGCAAAGGTGGTCCTAAGAGGGAAACAGATAGCACTCCAAGCCTTTCTCAAGAAATAAGAAAGGTCTCGGGGCACCTGGGTGGCTCAGTGGGTTAAAGCCTCTGCCTTCGGCTCAGGTCATGATCCCAGGGTCCTGGGATCGAGCCCCACGATCGAGCCCCTGGGATCGAGCTTCACAGGGAGCCTGCTTTCACCCCTCTCTCTCTCTGCCTGCCTCTCTGCCTACTTGTGATTTCTCTCTCTCTGTCAAATAAATAAAACCTTAAAAAAAAAAAAAAGAAGTAAGAAAGTTCTCAAATACACAACCTAACCCTACACCTAAGGGAGCTGGAGAAAAAACAGCAAAGAAAGCCTAAACCCAGCTGGAGAAGAGAGATAATAAAGATGAGAGCAGAAATCAATGAAATAGAAACCAAAAGAACATTAGAACAGATCAATGAAACTAGGAGTTTGTTCTTTGAAAGATTTAATAAGATTGATAAACCCCTGCCCAGACTTATCAAAAAGAAAAGAGAAAGGACCCACATAAATAAAATCATGAATGAAAGAGGAGAGATCACAACCAATATCAAAGAAATACAATTATAAGAACATATTATGAGCAACTATAAGCCAACAATTAGACAACTATAAGCCAACAAATTAGATGCATTCTTAGAGATGTATAAACTACCAAAACTGAACCAGAAAGAAATAGAAAACCTGAACAGGACTTAACCAGCAAGGAAATTGAAGCAGTCATCAAAGATCTCCCAACAAATAAGGGCCTAGGGCCAGATGGCTTTCCAAGGGAATTCTACCAAACATTTAAAGAAGAAATAATACTTGTTCTTCTGAAACTCTTCCAAAAAATAGAAATGGAAAGAAAACTTCCAAACTCTTTTTATGAGGCCAGCATTACCTTGATCCCAAAACCAGAAAAAGATGCCACCAAAAAGGAGAATTACAGCCCAATATCCCTGATGAACATGGATGCAAAAGTTCTCATCAAAATACTAGTCAGGGCACCTGGGTGGCTCAGTGGGTTAAAGCCTCTGCCTTCAGCTCAGGTCATGATCCCAGGGTCCTGGGATTGAGCCCTGCATCGGGCTCTCTGCTCGGCGGGGAGCCTGCTTCCCCCGCCTCTCTCTGCCTGCCTCTCTGCCTACTTGTGATCTCTCTCTCTGTCAAATAAATAAATAAAATCTTAAAAAAAAAAAAAACTAGTCAATAAGATCTTACAGTACATTAAAAGGATTATTCGCCATGACCAAGTAGGATTTATTCCTGGACTGCAAGGTTGGTTAAACATCTGCAAATCAATCAATTTGATACAATACATTAATAAAAGAAAGGACAAGAACCATATGATACTCTCAATAGATGCTGAAAAAGCATTGACAAAGTACAACATCCTTTCTTGATCAAAACTCTTCATAATGTAAGCATAAAGGGTATATACCTCAATACCATCAAAGCTATCTATGAAAAACCCACAGCGAGTATCGTTCTCAATGGGAAAAAACTGAGAGATTTCTCCTAAGGTCAGGAACACGGCAGGATGTCCACTATCACCACTGTTGTTCAACATAATACTAGAAGTCCTACCCTCAGCAATCAGACAACAAAAAGAAATAGGCATCTGAATCGGCAAAAGAAGTCAAGCTCTCATCTTTGCAGATATGATACCTAATGGGGAAAACCCAAAAGACTCCACTCCAAAACTGCTGGAACTCATGCAGGGATTCAGTAAGATGTCAGGATATAAAAACCAGTGCACAGAAATAAGTTGCATTTCTGAACACAATAATGAAACAGAAGAAAGGGAAGTTAAAGGGTTGATCCTATTTACAAACGCACCCAAAACCATAAGATACCTAGGAATAAACCTAATGAAAGAGGCAAAGATCTGTACTCAGAAACTATAGAACTCTTATGAAAGAAATTGAGGAAGATGCAAAGAGATGGAAAAACATTCCATGCTAATGGATTGCAAGAATATTGTTAAAATGTCTACACTACATAAAACAATCTACACATTCAATGCAATCCCTATTAAGATATCAACAACTGGGACGCCTGGGTGGCTCAGTTGGTTGGACGACTGCCTTCGGCTCAGGGCGTGATCCTGGAGTCCCGGGATCGAGTCCCACATCAGGCTCCCAGCTCCATGGGGAGTCTGCTTCGCTCTCTGACCTTCTCCTCGCTCATGCTCTCTCTCACTGTCTCTCTCTCTCAAATAAATAAATAAAATCTTTAAAAAAAAAAAAAAAAAAAAAGATATCAACAACTTTTTTTCACAGAACCAGAACAAATAATCTTAAAATTTGTATGGAACCAAGAAAGACCCTGAAGATACTATGTCTTGCTCTATGGGAGTGTGTAGAACTTTCAAGATATCCACAAGATTAAAATATATCATAATAATATTTGTTAGCTTTCACTCTCATTCTTTCATGTGTACAGAAGAATTTTCCAGAGGCTTCATGGCATGGCAACATATTGGATACAGAAGAAATATGAGAATCCAGCTGTTTCTATTAGACCGGATATTAAAGAGATTTGTAAAATGCCACTGTTCTAATTATTTTTTGTTTGAGGAAATACAGTTGCTTTGTATAAACATATGTTATATATGTTAACTTGCAATATTACCATTATTTTAAATTTATTTAATAAATAAATATTTTAACATTTTCTCAGTTTTAATTTCTGTATAGTTCCCAACAATGTTTATGAGTTTACAATGATCTGAATAGGCATTTTCCACAATGAAGACATCCAGATGCTAACAGACAAATAAAAATATGTTCAACATCACTCAGCATCCAGGAAATACAATTCAAAACCATGATGAGATACCACCTCATACCACCTCACACCTCAGAATGACTAAAATTAACAACACAAGAGACAACAGATGTTGGCAAGGATGCAGAGAAAGGGGAAATCTCTGGCACTATTGGTGGGATTGCAAACTGGTGTAGCCACTCTGGAGTACAGTTTGGAGGTTTCTCAAAAAGTTAAAAATAGAGCTACCCTATGATCCAGCAATTACACTATTAGGTATTTACCCAAAGGTTACAAAAATGAGGTTTGAAGGGGTACATGCACTCTGATATTTATAGCAGCATTATCAACAATAGTGAAGCCATGGAGAAACCTCAACTGTCCACTGACTGATGAGACAGATGAATGGCTAAAGATGTAGTGTATGTATACATGATGGAATGTTACTCCTCCACCAGCAAAAATGAAATCTTGCCATTTGTAAAGTCATGGATAGAGCAGAGTGTATTACACCAAGTGAATTAAGTCAGTCAGAGAAAGACAAATACCAGAAGATCTTGCTCATATGTGGAATTTAAGTAAGAAAACAGATCAACATATGGGAAGCAGGAAAACGAAAAAAGGAGAGAGGGAAACAACCATTAAAAGAGTCTTAATGATAGACAACAAACTGAGGGTTGATGGATGGAGGTAGAGGGGGAGATGGGCTAGATGGGTGATGAGTATTAAAGAGCACACTTGTGATGAGCTCTGGATGTTGTATGTAAGTGATGAACCACCGAATTCCACTCCAGAAACCAATATTACACTGTATGTCAACTAAAATTTAAATTAAAAAAAGTTTATAATGATCTTGAGACCAAAAAGTCTGAGGACCTCTGCTATAAAGAAACCTTAGACTTCCTTCATTAATGTGATTGATGGTAGCAATATTGTTATTAATATTTGGAAATATTCTCCTTATCTTTCTCAAAGATTCTAGTTCCTGTCTTTGTGGTTTCTCCCACCAGCACTACTTTTCATTCTTGTTAATTTCAGTTTACACATAGACAAACTGTCCAACACCCACATTATTCAATTTCTTGATTTCACCTCCACTGGTCTTGTCCTCCAACCTACCTCATCTGCTCTCTTCTATGGTCATAACCTTGATTTTGTCACTATCAGTAAGTACGGATCCTCTGTGATGTCATTTTTCTACATTCCATTCTCTAATCTCTCCCTCCTATCTTTCCAGCTTATTCCTTCTAGAGATCTTTAATGCCACCATAGGTCCTCAAATCTTTGGTGTCCTCATTTCCCCTCCTTACCCAGTTTCAACTCCATCATCAGTCATTACAAGTACTCCCATACATTTTGACTCATGTTTCTCCCTTTTGCTTCTTTATGTTCATTTGACAAAACCACACCTCTGATTAAATGCAGCTGTCTTCCCCCTAACCTACATATGTATTTGATTTGTGTGGCTGAACTGTGGCTGGAGCAAAACACAAAAGCTGGCTGGTCCATTTTAAATTCTTGACCAGACAGCTTAGATTTGCCTTATAGGTTGCCAGGTAATCTTACTATATGGCCCTAGTCAAGCCACCCTCACTCCTCCCATGTTACCTTTTCATGCCTTCTCCTTTCTTCTGAACCTCCAAATCCTCATTTCTAAAACCTATTCTCAGCTGGTGATCATGCTTCCTACTTCACCAGAAAATGGAAGTAATTGCAAGGGAACTTCCCAAGACTCACCAACACACCTAACCATGTCTCAACAACCACACTCACATACTCAACTTTTCCATCTGTTGAGTTATTTATGCTTCTTCTATCTCAAGACAGTCCTTCCATGCACAGCATTCAAATTCCCTTCACCTCTCTTACCTCCACAACGCTCCCTTTTATCTCTTAGGTTTACTTGCAACTGTATCAGTCCCACCACTATACAATTTTGCTGTTAACTCTCCCACTATAACAAAAGATAAATATTACTCTTGGTATAAACTTCCAGTTATAAGATAAACAGCAGAGAAGTAATGTACAGCATGGTGACTACAGTTAACAATACTATATTGTATATTTGAAAGTTGCTATGAGAGTAAATTTCAAAAGTTCTCATTGCAAGAAAAAAAATTGTAATCATGTGTGTTGATGGATGTTAACTAGGTTTATCTTGGTAATCATTTCACAATATAATACACATAGCCATCATTATGTCATATGTCTAAAACTAATAGAATATAATATGTGAATTATATCTCAGTATATTTTTTAAAAAAGAAGCATCTGAAAGAAATATCCTTTTGGAGGGGCTTTAAAAGAAGGGGAAGTGATTACTAATGAAATGGCAGTGAGGATAAAGAAAATGAGGTGAATAGAAGTAGTCTCTCGTAGGGAGGCAGCCTGCTGAGACTGCTGACAGAAATTGACTTTTTAAAAAATTCTTATGGGCTCTTTTCTTCACAAGGCAGATTGTACAAACAAAGCACGATACAGAGCATGGACCCTTTCCCCCCAGTAACTTCTATCTACTTACTAAAAGCTATCCATAGTAAACAAACAAAACAAATGAAAATTTCTTTCTCGACTGATTGTTCTAGTAGCTACTGTTCTCCCTTCCCTTTCCTTGCTTTATTTTGCAGGGAAATTCCTTCAAAGGCTGCTCAATGATTCCTCTCTTCTGTCTTTCTTAAACCTACTTCATCAGGTACTTGCCCCCATAACTCTTCCAAAACTGTTGTGGCCAAGGTCGTCAATAATCTCTACATTGCTAAGTCCACTGGAGAATTCCCAATCTTCATTTTAACTGACTTAGCACCTGGTTCATGGTTACCACTTCCTTTTTTTTTTTTTTTAAAGATTTTATTTATTTGACAGACAGAGATTACAAGCTGGCAAAGAGGCAGGCAGAGAGAGAGGAAGGGAAGCAGGCTCCCTGCAGAGCAGAGAGTCCAATGCGGAGCTCGATCCCAGCACCCTGGGATCATGACCGGAGCTGAAGTCAGAGGCTTTAATCCACTGAGCCACTCAGGTGCCCCTTTAACCTGCTTTCTAAGTAGGCTCAGTGAATAAGGGAAAACTCTTCCTAAGAATGCTAGTAAATATGTAAAACTAATCATATAATTATAAAATGATAATAAAATAGCCTTAAATTAGCAAGTCATAAATTATCAGTTAGTGTAAGAACCATGAGGTGAATAACTGATGAAGAACCTGACATGTATGTGGCTCCAAAGAATTGCTCTCTAGCTGTAAGGAGACTGTGATAGAATCAGACTGTCTCCACCTAATCCAGTATAAAGGTTTATGTTATTTAACAGATTTAACCACACCTGCAACGGGAAACTCATGGGATAACTTCATGAGGAAGCAAGGACACAAATGCATAGGTGGAACATGCATTCTAGAAGACAACTAACTGGGGCACCTGGGTGGATGAGTCAGTTGAGCGTCCAGCTCTCGGTTTCAGCTCAGATCATGATCTCAGGGTCCTGGGATTGAGCCTGGCATTGGGCTCCATGCTCGGTGGGAAGTCCACTTGAGGATTCTCTCTCTCTCCCTCTGCTTCTCTCCTTGCTCACAATTGTGCATGTTCTCTTTTAAATAAATAAATCTTTAAAAAAAAAAAAAAAGACAACTAACTGTCTCTTCAACAATCAGTGTTGTGATAAAAGGAACTGCCCTAAACTAAGAGTTATAAGAAACAGAAAAACCAAACATAATATGTTGTCCTAAATAGGCTCTTGTTTTAGGTAAACCAAATGTGAAGAAGGTTTTGGGTCAATTAGAAAAACATCAAGGAATTATTAATTTAATTAGATGTGGTAGTATTATGTTGGCTAGATAGGAAAATTTCCTTAATTTTTGAAAGATGCAAAACAGAGCATTGAGGGTAAAATATCATATTGCCACTAAGACTACTCCTTCATTAAAAATTACTTTTCGAAAATGGAATTTGTATTTGGGACAAGATAAGATTGGACTCATGCTGCCTAATGTACACCAGAATAAACTCCAAATGGATCATAAATCCAAATGTAGGGTTGCCAATTAAGATACAGAGTTGCCTACATTTGCTCCTTGGTACATACTTATACAAAAAATTATTTGTTGTTTATATGAAATTCAAATTTAACTGATTGTGCTGTATTTTTATTTGCCAATTATAGCAACATATCTAAATGGAAAGAATGAAATCATAGGAATACTATAACCATGAATGAATTTATTACCTGGGAATGGAGAAAGCCCTTCTATCTTGGTCCCCAAATCCAGTACAACAGAATTGATGAATTCCAATACATAACAATTAAACTGATTTTTTTACATAACAAAAAAACAAAAACAAACAAGCAAACAAAAACCCCCACCAACCTCCTGTCACCCCACCAAAAAATAAATCCTTAAAAGCACAATTAAAAGAGGGCACCTGGGTGGCTCAGTGGGTTAAGCCGCTGCCTTCGGCTCAGGTCATGATCTCAGGGTCCTGGGATCGAGTCCCGATCGGGCTCTCTGCTCAGCAGGGAGCCTGCTTCCTCCTCCTCTCTCTCTCTCTGCCTGCCTCTCTGCCTACTTGTGATCTTTCTCTGTCAAATAAATAAATAAAATCTTTAAAAAAAAAAAAAGCACAATTAAAAGGAAAACAAGAAATGAAGATGAAATATTTGCAACCTATATAACACTCAAAGAGTGAATCTCTATAACATAGAGACCACTTTTTTTTTTTTAAAGATTTTCATTTATTTATTTGACAGAGAGAGAGCACAAGCAGGGGAGAGGGAGAAGGAGTGGGAGAAGCAGATACCCTGCTGAGCAGAGCCTGGATCCCAGGGCCCTGGGATCATGACCTGAGCTGAAGGCAGACGCTGAGCCCCCCAGGTGCCCCCAGAGAGCACTTTAAAAAACCGAGACAATGAAGACCAAAAATAAAGAGAAAAAAGGGCAAAAACATGAACAGACAGTTCTGAGTAAGAGGAAATGACCCTTACACATATGAAAAGATTATAGTCTCACTTGTTAAGAAAAAAAAAAAAAAAAAAAAGGAATGTGAATAAAACTGTACTGAGATAGCACTTCTTACTGATCAGATTGGCAAAAGTCCAAATTTGCAACACACTGTTGAAGGAGCCATGGGAAAAATAAATACAGGGACCTGGGGAGTGCAAAATGGCCCAATTCTCGTGGAAGGGAGTTTGGTAAGATCTAATAAAATCACATGTCTATTTACCCTTTGACTTAGCAATCTCATTTTAGGAATGTACCCCTAAGATACATATCCAGAAATATAAAAAAACATATGCACAAGATTATTTGCTGAAGCACTATTTGTAGAGCAAAAGAATGGGAACAACACAGATTTCCATCAATAAAGTTGGGTAAAGTTTATGGCAATCCACACAATGGATTCAAACATTAAATAAACAAAAAAGAATGATGAAAATCTTTACTGGTAAAGTAGGGAGTGAGCTCCACAACATACTAAGTAAAAAAAAGCAAGTGTATAGTTGGAGACCTTTTGTGTAAGAAAAAAGGCAAAATATATACCTGCTTATGTTTGCAATAAGAAACACTGGAAACTAATAAAAATGATTATCTATAGAGAATGGGAATGGGGTTGGGTGGGTAGAGGGTCTAGAGACTGAAGTGAAACTCCTCTGAAAATAACTCTTTACATAGTTTTGATTCTGAACCATGTGATGGGGTTTTTATACTTAAAAATAAAATTACAAATAAAAAGATCAAATATTGAAATTGAAACCAAATGAAACAGTTGAACCTAACTGTATGTCAAATTGCTCACATAAACTCAAGAGAGACAAGAATTATTTCAAGTGACTTTTGTACTAGTAACCCTGACTAAACATCCTTAATATGACACAATGTAAGGACAAAAAGAATTTTAAAGAAGACTTAAACATCACTCAGAAAATGTATTGATATTGATATTTTAGTATTTGTATTTTAAAGTAGAAACTTAATTTTTTGTTTTTTAGTGATCAACAATTTTATATATTACTCAGTGCTCATCAAGATAAGTATACTCTTAATCCCCTTCACCTGTTTCATCCATCCAACCACCCACCTCCCCTCTTGTAACCATGTGTTTGTTCTCTATAATTAAGAGGCTCTTTTTTAGGTTGTTCCTTTTTGTCCTTTGTTCATTTGTTTTCTTTCCTAAATTCCACATATAAGTGAAATCATATGGTATTTGTTTTTCTCTACTTATTTATTTTGCTTAGCATTATGCTGTCTAGATCCATCCATGCTGTTGCAAATGGCCAGGTTTTGTTCTTTTTTATGGTTGAATACTATTCCAGTGTGTGTGTGTGTACCACATTTTCTTTATCCATTCATCTATTGATGAACACTTCAGCTGCTTCCATAATTTGGCCATTGTAAATAATACTGCAATAAACATGAGGGTGTATATATCCTCTAGAATTAGTGTTTTCATAAATACCCAATAGTGGAATTACTAGATCATATCATAATTCTATTTTGAAAATTTTGAGGACCCTCCATACCATTTTCACAGGTGACTAGTTCAGTTTGCATTTCCACCAGTGTCTGAGTGTTCCTTTTTCTCTACATCCCCAAGAACACTTGTTGTTTCCTGTGTTCTTGATTTTAGCCATTCTGACAGGTGTGAGGTGATATCTCATTGCAGTTTTTTTTTTTTTAAAGATTTTATTTATTCATCAGAGAGAGAGAGAGGGAGAGCGAGCGAGCACAGGCAGACAGAATGGCAGGCAGAGGCAGAGGGAGGAGCAGGCTCCCTGCCGAGCAAGGAGCCCGACGTGGGACTTGATCCCAGTACGCTGGGATCATGACCTGAGCCGAAGGCAGCTGCTTAACCAACTGAGCCACCCAGGCGTCCCATCATTGCAGTTTTGATTTGCATTTCCTTGATGATAAAGGATGTTGAGCATCATTTTGCGTGTCTGTTGAACATCTCTCTCTATCTTCTTTGGAGAATTGCCTGTGCATGTCTTCTGCCCATTTTTAAATTGGATAATTTGTTTTTTTTGGTGTTGAGTTATATAAGTTCTGTATATATTTTGGATACTAACCCTTTATCAGGAGGTTGTCTTTTAGTTTTATTGATAGTTTCCTTTGCTCTGCAGAAGCTTTTTATTTTGATGTAATCTAAAAACTTTTTAATATATTTTGTAAAGACCAAGAGTAAGAGAAATGAGATACAAATGTGGAATCAACACAGAAAAAAAGACAATCTGTTAAATTTGAATTGGAAATCAATAAATGAATGCATAATTTAAAAAATACATTTACTATCTCTGAACTCTGAAAAGGCCTAGAAACAATGGCAGCCAGGAGCAAAGAACATCTATGGCCCACACTTTGTTTCTATTACCATTTCCCAAATAAATGAACCAATGTACCTTGGAGAAATAACTGAGTCTAGGTCTGTGACAGGGAGGGTACAATTCTGTAACAGGGAAGTGAGTCTAAGATATTTTGTGCCAGTAAGTCAGGAAGTTTTCCAAAACTAATGGCAACATGTCAAAAAGACATGGGATCCAGTTACCCAGTATAAAGGGACTAGTACTGGCCCCAAAAGAATAATGATTACAATTGACTGAAATAACTTAAGTCTTTAAAAAACTCATAAATTCTCAGGGACATGACAAGACACCCCAAGGGCACCCAGGTGTGGCTTCTGGTCCACGTTCTTGCTCCTCAGTTCCCACAGTGGAGGCCCCCTCCTCCCTCCGTCCCCCTGCAAGCGGGAGACCGCGCCGAGCATTGCTAACTCTTCCAGCACACGTTTCACAAAAGCAGAGAGCAGCGGACTCTGAAGTCTGGACGGCTGTGAAGGGGATGCTTCAGGGAGCCTTGACCTTTTCTCCCATGTTTAATTAAGCCTGTGCTTTTGACTGAGGTAGGCGAGGGCCCCCTCAGGCAGGTGAGAAACACTCCATTGCCTCTTGAAGGATTTTGGGGAAGAAGCAAATGTTGTCCTTGCTGTAGTGCCAGGCTTTTCCAGAAAGCTCTGCCGGAGTCTGTGGTGCCCTGGGTCAGAGGTGAGAGCAGCCCATAGCAGGTTGTGGTTCCAGGTGACCGTCGTGGCAGAAGCGGCAGACTAATGCTGACCTGAGCTGTCTCCGTACTAGCTGTGTGGAGTTGCAAAGGTTTCTTCCCCTCTCTGGACCTCCGAGCCCAATCACGAACTAAATGGGATGCTACCTTCCCTACCCGAAGCACGATAAAGCCCTTTAACTTCAAAATGTGTGATCCTGGAACCCAGGGTCCAGCACGGATGAGCCTTCCTTTGCTGGATCGCTTCTCTTTGCGGAGAAAATATGTGCATGCGTGTGTGTGGGCATGTGCGTGTGCGTATGCGTGTGCGTGTGTGATTGTAGGTCAAAACCAGTTGAATCTTGGCAGTTCTCTTTGGTTCAGCATACTAGGCCACCTGCCTCTCTCCTTGGCTTCAGGCCTGGGGATGAGTTCTTCTCAGGCTACTTTTATTACTCGCAACACAATCCCAAAAGCTCTCTTCCTTCAGAGGAATCCTTGCTTTCTTAGGTCAGGAATGCAGATTAGTGAAAATCCACACTAGAAAGGAAAACGCTCTGCTGTGCTGGGAGTCCTCAGTCCCTAGCTCCTCCCCTGCCTGGTGCCCCGGGCGCTCGCCTTCACGGGCACTGGCGTTGAAGGCAGGACGCAGAGACCCAAGTCCTGGCTAATGAAGCGAAGTCCCGGGATTTAGGTTCCTAGTTAAGCTGACCCCACTCTGGGCGTCTGGTTTGCTATGCAGGTCCGGGGAGCCTCTCATCAGCCTCTCCGCCTAATGACTAGATCCCATTCGTCCCAGTGAGACACCGGCAGCAACTCCCTCCTTTGTTCTTTTCCTGTCTTGGGCCCTGGAAGCACCATGTCCCCCCAGGCTGCTCAGGGAGCCCTAGGGATAGTCATTCTGAAGGTTGGGCTCCTTCCTTAACTTAGAGCCAGGAGGACTGGCCTTCCTGATTCTTCCTGCCTGTGGCTCCCTGCATTTCCCGCCTGTAACCTTGCCCTGGGTCCGCTGCAGTGAGCCCTTGTAGTGAGTTCCACGCCCTCGGTCCCCAGCTGTAGCAAAGAAGGGAGGTGACGAACTCGCCCTCTTTCTCCTCTGAGTTTTCTCACTGTCCACCCTAAACACACACAGACCCGCACACTCACATGCTTGCACACAGGTTTAAACTGAATTTTCTGGAGGATTAAGGAAAGAGGTTGGTGATGGGTGTTACTTGGTTTGCAGAAATGCCTTCTTTGGGACTTTCCTCCCTGTTCGAGCCTTTGAGTCTAGGTGAAAAAAGTGAAAGTTCACATTTGTGTTCGTTTTGTTTCTCTGGAATTAGCTATTCGTTTTCATCCCTAGGCTCCAGTGTCTTGTCCACGCGTCCTGACCCTGTGTCCTTGAATTCCCATTTTGCTTTGGAATTTAAGTTATTGTAATTTGTCAACAATATTTAAGACTAGAAAAGCCCAGAAGGAAACTTACCAGGTTCTTTTCTTTGGCTTTTTTTTTTTTTTTTTTCAAGGTACTGTAAGTTGTTAACTAGGGATGCCAAGCAGGCTTGGTTCAATGGCTAAACCTCTTACCGTATTACAGTGTAATGCTGATTCAGCCTGGTCCCGCCACCAGAGCACACACAGACTTGAATAAAACTGTTACAACAATGAAAAAAAAAAAAAAACTCATAAATCCACAATGATACTCAAAGAGAAAAATCCAGAAAAAAAATTCATTTTCTACTACTTGAAGGAGGTATTAAAACCTTTGCTTTGAAAATTTGTCATTAAAGGGAAAAAATTAAGCAATTACCCAGTTTTTACATATTAATGAGGAAGAGTTCTTTTTCACAGAACTTTCTATTAATGTAGAAGGAATAATAAAATAAAAAAATTTAATTTAATCACCAAGTATTTCACTATTAATTCAAGAAAGATTTATTAGTAGATGACCAAACCATGGTGAAAATTTGTTGGGGAACAGGAAATTAGCATGTGCCAACACCTTACTCTGCAACTACCTGCTCCTTAACTACAAAGGGTGAAATGTACCTAAAGGAGACAACTGATAGTCAACACCCAAATAAGTGATCAAACTTAGCACCAAATTAGTAGTTTGATGTATCTCCTGACATAATACAAAATGAAGTACATAGCTATACCTGTGACATAGTCTTGAAAAAAAATTTTTTTAAAGATTTTCTTTATTTATTAGAAAGAGAGCACAGAGGAGAATGAGAAGGAGAAGCAGACTCCCTGCTGAGCAGGGAGCCCAATATGGGACTTGAGGTGGGGCTGGATCCCAGGACGCATAGATCATGAGGCTGGATCCCAGGACCCTGAGATCATGACCAGAGCCAAAGCAGCCACTTAACTGACTTAGCCACCCAGGTGCCCCTTCTTGCCAGAATGTTTAACCTGAATCTTATCATTCCTTTAGAGCATACTTTGGGATATACCCAGAATATGGGACATTCCTAGAGAAAATCAGTCAGGTCTCATAAAAAGCTCAAAAAATAAAGAGATGAGAAGACTATTTCTAGAATAAAAGCAACTGAAGAAATATAACTACTAAATGCAATGCTTGAAACTTTATTGGATCCTGATGTGTAAAAAAACAAAAAAACAAAAAACAAAACAACCTCCAAAAAGACATTTTTGGGATACTTGGGAAAATTTGACTATAAACTGAATAATAAATAATGTTAGGAAATAATTATTAATTTTTTTAGGTGTGATAATGATATTGTAGTTATGAAGGAGAATGTCTCATTCTCAGAAAACATAAACTGACTTATTTTTGGATGAAGTGTCATGATGTTTGTATTTGCTTTCAAATTATTTTGTAAAAAGTGTACTATACATGTAAATACATACATATAAAGCAAACATGTCAAAATGTTAGTCACTGGATCAAGGTGTTGGGGATACAGGCATTCATCGGATTATTCTTTGAACTTTTACCTCTTTGAAGTTTTTCATAAAAATATTAGGAAAAACAGGGGTGCCTGGGTGGCTCGGTGGGTTAAAGCCTCTGCCTTCGTTCCGCTCAGGTCATGGTCCCAGGGTCCTGGGATGGAGCCCCACATCGAGCTCTCTGCTCAGCAGGGAGCCTGCTTCCCTTCCCCTCTCTCTGCCTTCCTCTCTGCCTACTTGTGATCTCTGTCAAATAAATAAATAAAATATTTAAAAATATATATATATTAGGAAAAAACAGCATTTGAGTCCAACTTTGAAGAATAGAACATAAAAGCTATTCTTTTGTTTGTGAATATTATTCTTTATTTTTATTTTTATTTATTTATTTTTTTTAAAAGATTTTATTTGTTTATTTGACAGACAAAGATCACAAGTAGACAGAGAGGCAGGCAGAGAGAGAGAGAGAGAGAGAGGGAAGCAGGCTCCCTACTGAGCAGAGAGCCCGATGCGGGACTCGATCCCAGGACCCTGAGATCATGACCTGAGCCGAAGGCAGCGGCTTAAGCCACTGAGCCACCCAGGCGCCCCTGTGAATATTATTCTTAAAGATTTATTCTTGCAGTAATCAATCATAGACAAACTCAGAAAACAGATAAAAAGGAAAATTATTAAAAAAAAAAAAAAAAAAAGGAAAATTATGTGACACCCGTTCTGGAGATAACTGCTTTTCATCTTTAAATATTTTAAGGTAGTGTGTGTGTGGGTGTCTCCTATAAAGTGTGCACTATTTTTGCATTCTTTTTCAGGTAACAATATCATGGATTATCTGTAATATATTTAATGTCCTCTATTGTTGGGTGGTGCAATAAATATTTACATCTTTGTGTTAACATACATCTATTATTCTTCATGTGTCTGATTACTTGGAAAGGTAAGAATTCAGGCCGTGGAAAGGGTGGTGGAAATACATAAGCAGAAGCAGGGAGACAGAAAAGAATAAGGTGTGTATGGGAAAAGTTTAGGTTTACTTTGGCATGTAGGCCACTATCCCTGAGGAGAATGAAAGCAGACACAGGATGACAAACTTTCACTGAAAATTAGTTTGAGAAGAGACCCGTTCTCCCTTAATCTTGGGCTATGCCACACATGCTCTGAGCGCTTTTACGTGCTCACCTTATTTAAATTGCGGGTACTACTCTTATTCCTATCTATTGGCAAACAAACTGCGGCACCGGCAAAGTTAAATTGCCCACGGTTACCGATCAAGTGAGAGACGTAGCCAGGATTCAAACGAATGGAGTCTGGCTTCAGAGTCTGACTGCTTTTACCTCCACTTTGCATACGAAGAATCATGGTGAGATGCTGAGCTTAAAACCCGGGATTTACAGACGTTAAAACCTTAGACACAGTAGGAGGTAGTGGCAGTACATATTAATATGGGCTCGATCTGTTCCTCTTATCCCTAAGAAGCATAGAAAGCATTAGCTTAGACCATAGAACACCTCGATATATTCCCTATCTCCAAACTAAAAAAGGCATTTAAACTTAGCATTGTCCTAAAACGGCCAGTTTACCTGAACTAAACTGATTGACAGGCTTCAAGAGCGAAATACCGGGTTCCACAGCTTGGTAATTAAACTCCAAAATGCGCGCGAGCCTCCAGGCTAAACAGTTTCCCGCCTCCCAGCCGGTTACAGCCAGCTCAGCAACAGCTCCCCTAGCCCAGGGTCGTGACGTCAGCAAGGCTTTGGGCCCGCTTCCGGATTCTCTCTGCATCTGCGCGGCCGAGTAACTGGCGAGTCGCGATCTTAGCTCCGCCCACTGCCCCGGAAGTTAATGCAGAAGCCTCACCTCTCTCCTCATCCGGCTGGGGCGCAGCCATTTTAATTCATATCTGAGTGGGCGGTGGCGTTTCGTGTTGGCGGTCTGGCTCCGCTGGGCAGGGGGTAACTTTACTGGCTTGGGGTGGTTTTTAGTTTAATTTCTCTTTTCTAGCTTCGCATCGCGGGCCAGTTCTCTCTTCCTAGTCAACTGAGGCCATGTCAGGAGACGGCGCCCCGGAGCAGGTGAGGAAAGAGAGTGGTGGGGCCTCGTGGCGACCTCTTCTCTTCAAGTCTGTGTTCGTCCGAGTACTCCAGCCATGTTCGCCTGAGGAAGGAATCGGGGTCTAATGGACCCGGAGAACCGGGTATAGGACAATGTGGGAATGGGGAGCAAGGGCTGACTTGAGATCTGAAGTTATTTTTTGGCTTCTCTGCCTTAGGCGTTAATACGAACAAATATTTAATCTAGACAATAGCCAGGAAGCTGCTTCGTCCTGTTTAGTTAGGTTCATGGGACTACTCCTGTGAGATACCTTCCTTTGATACCATCTTGATACTAGGGTGGTTAGGAATTGATTACTTTAACGTGTAGTCGCGGTTTTCGAAAAACTTGACAGTGTTTCCTCTGCCACCTCTCCGATATACCACGAAATAGGTTACCACTTTGAGAAATAATCGGAGATGAAACTCATCTGGAGAAATAGTCTCTTGCCAGTGCGAATGAAGAAGGAAGCAGTGTAAGAGAAAAGCATGGTTTTGCCGAGATTAAGGAATTGTGTGGCTTGCTTCTGCTTCCTTCTTTTTCTCTTCTGTACGCAGTTCATTTTCGTTTTTAAAGCGACACAAATATTGCAGGATTTGATAAATCGGAAATGAGAAATCGGTTTCGGCCACTGTAAATAAAAGCGTCCGCTTTAGTACTGGGTGTAAGTAACTTATAAATAATGTAAAAATCAGGTATTTAGTAAAGTGATTTGTTTCTTTTGCACTTTGTTCAGAATTTGGGTAAATACTACCTTTTAGTTTGAAAGAGGAAACTGATAGCTTATGAGAGATGTCATTCCATTCGTTTTTTCGATTTAAGCCCTGCTATGTTTAGGTAGATAGTTTTTTAAAAATGGAGGCTAGCTAGACCTGCAGAGCCTCAATTTCCTGAAATTTCCCGTTGCCATGGTAACGAACTACACTTGGGTTTTTGTTTTTTAAATTCCCAGCTTAGAAGGTAGAGGCTGTTCTGGAGGTTGACAGAGATGAGGCAAAGTTGGAGTTCTCTTGAATGGGCTGGCTGACTGTAAATGTCCTTATGTCGGGAAGGCTTGCTAAATTAAATTTTGTGTTTGCTTGTTGACTGATTTCAGTACTGAAATCCCGTTTACATTTTACATGCTGTCACAATGCCCAAAAATGCAAAGTCTCGAGTCTCAAAATTATTTTATCAAATCTGTTTATATATACCTACCGTTTTTCTGAGATGGGCTCATATTTTGTCATTTGAAAGGTGAGGAGTAGTGATGTCCTAAGATTTTATTGAAAGTTTCCAGAACTTAATTCTTAAATTTATCTAAAATTATAAAGACACTGAAATGTCATGACCTTGAATATTTCAGAACTGTGGTGTTTTAAAAGGGGGAGATGGTGGTGAAAATTTACAGGAAGAGAAATTAACCTAAAAGTTTTACCGTACAAAGTTTAGTACATAGAGAAAAGTTGGAAGTGCAATTAATGCTAGCAATATGGTTCTTCACCTAGAATCAGCAGTTGTTAACAACAGTTTTCCCTACTTGTTTTATCTCTGCATACATACTTATTTGAAAGTAAGTTGACACATATTTCAGCCCCTTAAATTTCATCATTCTTTTATATAAGGACATTGATGCAGTTATATAACATACCGTTTTCTCACCTAAGAAAATTAATAGTAATAACATATTTCTGAATCCCACTTTCTGTTCACATTTCCCCAGTTATCCCCCAAATAGGATTCATTGGATTTTCTTTATTTTTTCTTTATTTTCTTTTACTTTATTAGAATCTAATTTGGGTTTACATGCATCATTTTGTTATATCTCTTGAACAGTCCCCCCCACCCCCTTTTCTCCCGGGGATATTGTTTGTCTGAAGAATTCTGGACAATTTTCTAGTAAAAACTTCTCATTTTCTGAGTTGATTTGATTTTTGTGTGTGTGGTATCATTTAACTTATCCCTTTATCTTTTGTTACTTCCTGAAAACTTTGTGGTTGCTTAGGTCTAAACTGAGAGCTCTGTTAATATTTGGCTTAAGTATTTTTGGGTAGAATGGTATAATGTTACATCAAAAGGCACTTCATGCCAAGTAGTTAGGTTGTTCCACTATTAGTGATGGTTAAGTTTGATTATTTGGGTAGGTTGATGATTCTGGGTTTCTTCATTGTGAAGGATTATTTTCTCCTTTGCAGTTAGTAATCTGTGGGTTGATTTTGTGTTCCTCAATAACCTTTTAACTAGTTATTTGTCCATTAATAATTCTTAATAAATCAATTATTACATTGGAGGTGGTGAATGGTGGTGTTCTTATTCTACTCCGTCTTTCTGACTGGCTCGTATTCTTCTGTAAAGAATTTTTTTCCTTTCTCTTTTTTAAAAGATTTTATTTATTTTAGAGAGAGATTATTTTATTATTTTGGAGAGAGGATTATTTTTCCTTTTGTAGTTAGTATTCTGTAGGTTGATTATGTGTTCCTCAATAACCTTTTAACTAATTGGTAACTGTTTAGAGGAAAGAGCACCTAAAATGAGCTGAAATGATAGACAAAAAGAGACTAAGTACAACTGAAGAATCATTTAAAAAAAATCGAATGGGGCGTTTGCTTTGGAAAGATGCCAAAGGAGGTTATGGACAAAGTATGGCAAGATAGTTGTAGATTTCTTTTAGCCTCATAACATTGAAGCTCAAAAAAAAGTTTGGTTGAACAAACCTGCTGGTATCTGTTATTCAAAAATACAGGTGGTCATTACTTTCTTGGTACTGAATCTATAAATTTGTGCCTTCTGAAATGGGGAAATAATTGTAAACAAGCAGGATGGCTTGCTAAGATTTATTGTAGTTTTGTGGGGTTTTTTTGTTGTTTTTTTTTTTACTCTTGTGAGGAAGTTCCATTTTTGCATAGAGGGCTATTTAATTTACCTTGGCATTTTTCATCAGTATTTATTACTGTTTTTGTCAGTGCAGTGATGACAAAACTATGTGCTTGTAGGTTCCTCTCTACTCCCAAATGAAAACACATCTGGTTCATGTGTGGAATTATGGCTATATTTTTGTCTTGTGTGTGTGTCTCTGTGGATATATTATCTGTATATGCACACACACATACACACATACGTTAGTGCTTGGTTCAGCTTTTGATCGTGTTCTTTTTTAGCTCCATTTTACTTTGTGCAGTACCCCTACAGCATTTCGCTGTTGTCTGGAGTTCCTCCACTGGGTTTGTACATGAGTTGAAAGGACTGCCTTATTTATTCATCCTTGCATCAAGGAATCTAGGAAATTCTGTTTTGATACTTAAAGGTGTTCAGTAAATTAATGGATGAATTTTGCATTTAGGCTGTATGAGATACATTAGAAATTCCCATAGAATTTAATTTTGGGAGGACAGGTGCATAAATAAGAAAAAAATAATTTGGGTATAAGAGTGGGTTTTTTTTTAATGTTTTGTTAGATAAGAAGAGGGAGAGTAATGTGTTCAGCCAGGCCAATTCATATGAACCTTTAAATCCCTAAAACTGTTTCTGCACTCATCTTTTAGAAATAAGACTTCATTTTTAAAACAACTTATAACTGACCTAGGATTAGGAAGGCCTATATTGTAAACAAAATGATCCTCACTTTGGAAAATTTGCATAACCTGAAGAAGCACAATTATCAGTAGTTCTTAATGAGAGGAACTTGGGGCCATAAGTCATTGTTGTCTTTTGGTGAAAGATAAGTTTGGGACAATGTGGAAAATAATGAAAAATGTTTCCTGCTATATACTTAATTAAGATGAAAAATGAACGCATACAGTGTTGAAACACAAAACCTGGTTTAAGGTTTTGTTGGGTAACCATTACTACTTACTAGCATTTTAAAATATTTTTTAAAAAATATTTTACTTATTTATTTGAGAAAGAGAGTGCGTAAGAGAGAGCATGAGAAGGGGAGAAGGTCAGAGGGAGAAGCAGACTCCCCTCGGAGCTGGGAGCCGGATATGGGACACGATCCCAGGATCCCAGGACTCAGGGATCATGACTTGAGCCAAAGGCAGTCGCTTAACTGACTGAGCCACCCAAGCGCCTATCAAAAACATTTAAACCCCAATTGGAGGGCTGCCTGGGTGGCTCGATTGGTTAAGTGTCTGCCTTCAGCTCAGTTCCCGATCTCCAGGTCCTGGAATCGAGCACCGTGACTCCCAGCTTGGTGAGGAGTCTGCTTCTCCCTCTGCCTTTCCCCCTGCTTGTGCTGCCTCTCTCTTTCTCTCTCAAATGAATAAATAAAATCTTTTTTTTTTTTTTTTAAAGATTTTATTTACTTGACAGACAGAACACAAGTAGGCAGAGAGGCAGGCAGAGAGAGGAGGAGGAAGCAGGCTGCCTGCGGAGCAGAGAACCCGATGTGGAGCTTGATCCCAGGACCCTGGGATCATGACCTGAGCCGAAGGCTTTAACCCACTGAGCCACCCAGGGGCCCCTGAATAAATGAAATCTTAAAAAAAAAAAATTAAAAAAAAAAAGCCAAAGTGGATTGGGTGGGGGTGGTAAGGGAGAGGGCCAGGTATATATATTAGATGATGTGTTATTTGGGCCCAATTAGTTTTATCAGTTTTTAACAGTCTTTCTGTAATAGCCTTTCCTACTTTTCTTCCTCCTGTTGTGATACTCGGTATAACAGTTTGGGGCAGCCAAAATTGAGTTCATCTTTTTTGTTAATATTTCAACCATGTAGAATACTCTAGTTGGCAATAGTTGTTCGTAAGAGAGACTGATCTGTGTTTATATAAGTATTGGTTTTCCTTAGAAGTACAGTAGAAAGGTGCTGTGTTAAGAGAGATTGCATTCCTTCAGCATTAAGAATGTAGGAATTTCAGGAATACAGCTTACATCCCAAATAGACTTTCCAGAATTGCAAAATCTGTGTTGAGGTGTTTGTACCTATTAAGTGAATAATTGCCAAAAACCCTTCATAGTTGTAAGCTTTTCTGCCATTGTCTCTAAATCTTTTCTCTGTAGATAAAGACCTGCCTATGAATTTGAGTCTTTTTGTTTTGTTTTGCTTGGCAGTTGGTAATGGAGTGAGAATTTATGTAAAAATTGATTTGAGTTAGCAGATTTTTAGATTAATGGATAGTTTATAACAGTAGATACTGAATAAAGCCGGAGGACAAAACTGTGTCCTAACTGATGATTTGCTGATGTTTTATTTAGTTTATTTAGTGAATTAATATCTTGGCTACTTTTGGTCTAAAGCCACATTTTTTGAATTCTAAAAGATTCAGATTTTTATTTGTAGTTGCAGCTGTTTGTTTCCTAGGGAATTAATAAGCAGATTTAATAAGCACATATGATAAGTATCATTATTTAGGCCAATAATCTTTAGCGTGTTTTTTCTTGAGTTTTGAATTGTTTACATGTTTAGTAGATTTTTAGTCTCTGGAAGGGCTGAAGGGATGATATGCAGAATACATAATCAGATTCATTTACCAAAAAAAAGAATCTGGTAGAGTTCTGTTGCACTGGTGAAGGAACACACATAGGACTGAACTGGCATTCAGTCCTAATGTCACCTGTCACATAAACTGCTTTTATTCTCTAGGCATATGAATCGTCTCAGTTACTACTTGCAGATAATCTTGCAGAGTGCCACTCTCGTCTATTTTTAATTTTGAATAAAGGTTAACTACCAAGGGAGACTAAAGACTTCATATAGATAGTATAATTTATGCAGCTTTATTAATGTTTTAGGGAAAACATGGAATGACTTAGGTCTGATGGCTACTTTATTTTTTTTTAAGATTTTATTTATTTATCAGAGAGAGAGGGAGAGAGCGAGCACAGGCAGACAGTATGGCAGGCAGAGGCAGAGGGAGAAGCAGGCTCCCTGCCGAGCAAGGAGCCCAACGTGGGACTCGATCCCAGGACGCTGGGATCACGACCTGAGCCGAAGGCAGCTGTTTAACCAACTGAGCCACCCAGACTTTATTTTTAAATAAACAACTTTTGGAAAATGTATGTAGAGAACGGATTAGTTAGGTTTGTCCAAATGGAGTCTGTGGCCCATTGCATCATAATCACTTAGGTGCTTTTATAGAACGATAGGTGCGTACATCTTAATTTCAGACTACTTATGACTGATTCTGTAAGTGAGACTTGAGAATCTTCATTTGAAACAAGTACCATGGGTGATTTTTATGTAAAACGGGCAAACCACGTAGAGGTTGAAGATACCTGAACCTTAAAGGTTGTTTTTGAATACGTTCTTTATAAAATAAGTGGAAGAAAAACTGCAGATTATTTGAGGATGGTAGGCTTTTGATAGTATTTTGTGATTTTCCTGCCTGTAGTATATTTAGTCAATCATTACCCTTAATAGTGGGAAATATTCATTATAAAACCATGTTAGATACTCATCCTCTAGTTCTGTTCGCCATGGTCAAGAACTGTTTATATAGGTTTAAATCTTTTAATTTACCGTCTTCTCGCCTGTACTTTCGTTTATCCCTTGGATTAAATTTTCACTGATACTTAATTTAGGTATGACCTCTCATCACACCCTCCCCATTTACCACAAAAATAGCTATATTCGGAGGAAAACTACCTTTTTTTTCTCCCCCCCTGTGAAAGTTGCACTTCCCTGGTGGGGATGGGAAAAATAAATTAGATTATTTTATTCTTTCAGTCATTAATCATTTTTGTCATTTCCCCTCCTCGCACCTGAGTTAACTAACTCACCCCCTAATATTAGTTAAGCTGCCATATAGAAACTGGTAGGCAGTTTCAATAAAGTTTAACTTAGAGTTTTTCGGAGGCTACATGAGCTATCCACAATTATATGAAAAGGCTATTAAAAGTGCTTTTCCGGGTGCCTGGGTAGCTCAGTGGATTAAGCCTCTGCCTTCGGCTCAGGTCATGATCTCAGGGTCCTGGGATCGAGTCCCGCATCGGGCTCTCTGCTCAGCAGGGAGCCTGCTTCCCTCTCTCTCTCTCTCTGCCTGCCCCTCCGACTACTTGTGATTTCTCTCTGTAAAATAAATAAATAAAATCTTTTTTTTAAAAAAAAGTGCTTTTCCTTTCTCATCTACATACATAGTCATATACTTCATAATTCTAGTTACATAGTCATACTTCATCCAAAACAATATACTGCAGTAGATTGAAAGCCCAAGCAGATAATGTCTTCTATTCAGCCAGACATTTAAGTGTCACAAAACCATAAAACTGCCGTTGTGTTCACTAATTATTTTTTTGCTTTGGAAAATATTTTTAAATAAAGTTTTTTTTTTTTTTAAGATTTTATTTATTTGACAGAGATCACAAGTAGACAGAGAGGCAGGCAGAGAGAGAGAGAGGGAAGCAGACTCCCTGCCGAGCAGAGAGCCCGATGCTGGACCCGATCCCAGGACCCTGAGATCATGACCTGAGCCGAAGGCAGCGGCTTAACCCACTGAGCCACCCAGGCGCCCAATAAAGTTACTTTTAAATGAACTAAAATTTTTTTCTCAATTTTACTATCTCATATGATAATATTGATAGATACAGCCACATTTTAAAAAATTTTTGTTCGGTTCTTCAGTTTTTAAGACTGTAGAGTGATTCTTTTACAAAAAGTTTGAGAACCATAGAAATGCGTGTGTAGTGTCTGTGAGGCCCTTGTCAAATTCTGGTTCTCTGGGCTGGCTTCACATAACAAACAAAAGATTAATCATAGAAAGTGAAAAAACCCACTTAATGGGAGGAACTTTTTTTTTCTTATTTGACGACAGAGATCTCAAGGAAGCAAAAGGCAGGTAGAGGGTGGGGGGGATCAGGCTCCCTGCTGAGTAGAGAGCCGGAAGCGGGGCTCTATATCAGGACCTTAAAACCACGACCTGAGCCACCCAGGCGCCCCTGGGAGAAACTTTTTATAAATCTAGTGACAAGGGACTTGTATCCGTAATACAAAAGTCTCTTGCAATTCAGCAGTGAAAAGATAACTCAATTAAAAATGGGCAAAGAATCTGAAAAGACATTTCTCCAAAGACAAATGGCCTGTAAGAACATCAAAAAAATGCTGAACTTCATTAACGATCAGAGAAATGTAAATCAAAACCACTTTATACCCAGTAGGATGATCAGAATCATCAAAAGATACGTGTCGGTGAAGATCTGAAGAAATTGGAACCCTCTTAACAGTGTTGCTCAGAATGTAAAATGGTTCAGTCACTTTGGAAAACAGTCTGGCAGTTCCTCAGTGTTAAAAATAGAATTACGGGGGCTCCTGGGTGGCTCAGTGGGTTAAGGCCTCTGCCTTCAGCTCAGGTCATGATCCCGGTGTCCTGGGATCGAGCCCCTTATCGGGCTCAGCAGGGAGCCTCCTTCCCCCTTTCTCTGTCTCTGCCTGCTTCTCTGCCTACTTGTGATCTCTGTCAAATAAGTAAATAAAATCTTTAAAAGAAAAAAAAAAAGAATCACCATATGACCTATCAGTTTCACCTGTAGGGAGAGGGGTGGTGTGTGTGTGTGTGTGTAAAAAACACAAAATGAACTTCACTCAAAAACTGGGAAACAGGGCGCCTGGGTGGCTCAGTGGGTTAAGCCACTGCCTTCGGCTCAGGTCATGATCTCAGAGTCCTGGGATCGAGTCCCGCATCGGGCTCTCTGCTCAGCAGGGAGCCTGCTTCCCCCTCTCTCTCTGCCTGCCTCTCTGCCTACTTGTGATTTCTCTCTGTCAAATAAATAAATAAAATCTTTAAAAAAAAAAAAAACTGGGAAACAATCCAAATGATCATCAGTAGTTAAATAAAATGTAGGATTTGTGGGATTATCCATATAGTGGAATTTTACTTGTCATTAGAGAGGAAAATACTGATAGATGATGAAACATGAACCTTGGAAACACGCAAAGTAATAAAAGCTAGAAACAACAACATATTGTACAATACTATTTACATGGAATACCTGCACATATATGGAGACTGAAAGTAGTTTGGTGATTGCCCTAGGGCTAGGGCCTTGGGAAAGGTAATGGCTGTTAGGGTGGTTCTTGTCGGATGATAAGATGTTTTTTAAAAATTTACTTGAATTGTATACTTTAAATAAGTGGCTTGTATATGATTATGCCTTAAAAAAGCCATTAAAAAAAAAAAGACTATTTTTTTTGACAGACAGATCACAAGTAGGCAGAGAGGCAGGCAGAGAGAGAGATTGGAGGAAGCAGGCTTCCCGATGAGCAGAGAGCCGGACGTGGGGCTCTGTCCCAGGACTCTGGGATCATGACCTAAGCCGAAGGCAGAGGTTTTAACCCACTGAGCCACCCAGGTGCCCCCCAAAAAAGCCATTATTAAAAAAATTTTAAAAGGTCAGCGTGTAATGGATTTACCCTTCCTTCATATTTTTAGCCAGTTTTACACTTGTTACTATTCACAGAGAAAAAAATTAGTTGTCATGCTAGCAGTACCCTACTACTAGAAAAACAATTCATAGAACAGATGCTAGAGATAGGTACTAAGTAACATTGTGTCCCTGTACCCAAAAAGAGTACATCATCTATTCAAAATTTTTCTGGGTTTTGTACCCATTTGAAATAGTGTATATTGGTATGTATCTTTGTATACACCATACAGTTGTGTTATTTTTCTAGGTTTTAAAATTATGCAAATCAAAGACATTCCCAGAGTCCAGCTGATACCATTAGTAATGCATGCTTTGGGAACTAGTCCAGCTTTTGTTCTGGTCATGTGATTTGGAGTTCCAACCTACTCCCCATTAACATTCCCTAAAGAATGATAATGGGATGATAGTTTATTCCAAAGACAAAAGCTGGATTTTTGTAGACTTTCTTTTTGAAGTAAGTTTTGGGGATGTGTAACCATGGGACAGCTGTTTTTTGGCTGTACTAAGCAGAGTTCCGACCTCATTCCATTTCAAATGAGTACTGGAAACTTGTCCTAAATTTTCTTAAACTGATCCATTCCTCTGATGCAGCAGTAGATTTAGGAAATAGTAAAATAATTCCATTTTTTTTTTTTTTAAAGGATTTATTTATTTATTTATTTATTTATTTGACACAGAAAGAAATCACGAGTAGGCAGAGAGGCAGGCAGAGAGAGACGGGGAAGCAGGCTCCCCGCCAAGCAGAGCCCAATGTGGGCTTCGATCCCAGGACCCTGGGATCATGACCCGAGCCAAAGGCAGAGGCTCAACCCACTAGCCATCCAGGCACCCCTACTATTCCATTCTTTATGGAAGTCCAGTCCCCTTGTGGAATACTGGAAAACTGCTCAGATTTCCTTTGCCCTATAGAAATATGCTCAGTCAAGAGAGCAAAAGTGTTAATGCTGTTGGCTACCCAACTGGTTCATGATGATAAATGACTTTTTGTTGTAGGAATTAAATGTGGCCATGACTACCAGAATATATTCTGGGCCGTTTTGGTTAGCTTTCTTGTTAATTAATGCACTTGATTGAGAATTATCTGTGTAGTTTGTTTTATGAACATTTAACTACATCCTTGCTAGAGGAAAAGAATTTAGGAGTGTAACAGATTTTAAAAAGAGCTGAGCCATGGTTCTTCCAGATTCTAACTGGATTTTGGGTAGAATTATGTAATTTAATTATTTTTCTTATTGTGAAATGGGGTTATTATTTAACGAGTGATTAATGTTTTTTTTTTTTAACATCTGCTCTCCAGCATCCTTTGCCTGGGTTCGTAGGTCCGTTGTAATCCCATTCCCCAGGTGTCTGGTTAGAATTTTAGGGGTTCTGTGAAGTTGGATGGAGAAAATATTTTTACTAATCTTTAACTGAAATTGAAATTTTCCATCTATTATGAAGGTAGGCAAGAAACCACACTGGCAGTGTTAGCAATAACTAACTAGACATAAATATTCCAAATATTATTGTTTTCATCACTAGACTTATTATTAGATCTTGTTATTTAATATGTTAAGTATCTATTACTGTGTAAAATTTTGTTTAAAAATATTTCAGTAATTATATTTCAATATAATTGGTTTCCTTTGAGGTCTCTCACGGTTCATTTTGTGTATTTAAGAACAGTATTCTGAGAGAGGTACCTGGCTGGCCCCATCAAGAGCATGTGACTCTTGATCTTGGGATTGTGAGTTCAAGCCCAACATTGGATGTAGAGCTTCCTTTAAAAAAGAAAGAAAGAAAGAAAAAGATTTTTCTGAGAAAGAGCCCATAGGCTTCAGTAGACTATTGGAAAGTTCTGAGGCAAACAAGAAAGGTTAGGAAGCCCTTGGAGAGCTGTGGTTTTCACCTGAGGCTGCACATTAGAACCATCTAGGGAGTTTAAAAAATATATATAGTGATAAAAAAGTAAAAGTAGTGATGGTACACCTTGTTCCTAGAGATTCTCATTAAATTGCTTACATAGTGGGGCTTGAGCATCTTGAAAATCCCCTTAGCCCCAGGCGATTGTAATGTGCTACGGGGGATGACAGTCACTAAAGGGGTGGCATATTTAGCAAGGAGACATTTATACTTCTTGCTGTGATTTTGCTGGTTGAATATTAGACACTATCTTTTGAGATTCTCTCTTCTTTTACAGATTGTGGTATACGTTACCTAATTTGGTAGGTTAATTTTCAGCAGGTGGATCTTGAGTGTATAAGACTTTACATCAAACTGCTTTGAAACACTAGTTATTAGCATTGATTAACTAAAGCAATTCAAGTATAGCTTAGCTCTTTTTTAGTTCCTGATTTAAAGTTCTGTATCACACTTATTATTTTATCATTAACATTTCATGCTTGGTATCTTATAAACTAAGATCCTGGTTTTATTTTAAGATATTTTCTTAAGTTTGTTTTTTTAAGAAGTAAGTAAACTCTTTGAAAGGAGAATACTTTATTTTGTTGTATCCCAAAGTGTCCCTTCAAGAATGTGTGGCACATACTAGGCACTGAGCAGATATTTCTTGGGTGAATAAAAATTAAAACAGTAGAAGAGTATATACATTGTAAAGGGAGTGTTTCCATGAGTCTGTCTCTGTTTCTTCCCAGCTCATCTCCCAGTTGTTTTTTTTTTCCACCCAGTATTATGGAGATAGTTCCATGTTGCTATCTATAGACCTTCCCTGCCCTCTTCTTTTTCCTGACTACAAATTACTCAATTTATTTTGTCAGTTCTTTTATATGTGATTATTTTAATTATTTTTAGTTTTATGCAACAGCAAACAGCCGAGTAGTAGTTCTTCAGTATACACCTTTGTGCATGTGTACAGTAGAAGTTGCCAAAAGTGGAATTCAGGGTCAACGTTCATGTTAAATTTTGATCACATTACTATTTGACCCCGCCAACAGTGTGAGAATGTCTTGCCAGTGTAATGTTGATTATAAAACATTTTGGATCTCTGTCTTATGGCTTACATTTCTAGTTCCTTTTCTATGAACTGTTCCAGTACATTGCCCATTTTGTGAGTTGCTGATCTTTTATTGACTGTACGTGAATAAATTTAGTACTTTGCCAAATATGTTGGCTATTTTTTAGGTTTGTCTTTTGACTTTGATAATTTTTCATGCACAATTTAAACAGAATTAAGTGTACTCTCTTCAAAGACTTCTGAAAAGCCTTAGATCCACTTCAGTATGTTTTCCTCTCGTTCTTTTTTGTTATTAGTGTTTAAATCTCTGACCCATGTGAAATTTACTTCGGTAGAAAGGGTTTAATAGGAATTCAACCTTATTTTGATAAAGTTGACTGTAGTTATTCTGATAGATGGTTATGCAGTTATTCTAAACCTGTGCTTTGAATAAGCCACTATTCTGATTTGAAATATCACCTTTATTTGTTCATTTTCCATATATCATTCTCTTTTTCAACTGTCATGAACCAGTGATTCATGAACCATTACCACACCATTTTGCCATGTCATTTTGTGTTTTAAAGTGTGGTTGGGACCAATAGTCCTCCTCTATTAAACTTTCCCAGTTTTAGTTTCTTAAGCTAGCCTACTTATAGAGCTCTTATATATTAGTAAATATGAGTTTCATACAAAATCACATTTTTTTTAAGATTTATTTGTCTGACAGAGATCACAAGTAGGTGGAGATGCAGGCAGAGAAAGAGGAGGAAGCAGGCTCCCTGCTGAGCAGAGCACCCGATGGGATCCCAGGATCCTGGGATCATGACCTGAGCCAAAGGCAGAGGCTTTAACCCACTGAGCCACCCAGGCACCCCTACATTGGTCTTTTAAAACGTGTTTTTCTTTCTAAATAAAATGTATACTTATCAGTGGTAGACACTAATTTATTCCAAAGAAGAGTGTACTACTTCCAGGTATATTTTTTTCCCTGAACCCACAACTAAAATTTCTTCCCATCTGGGGTTTTGACATTATTTTTCTTTTTTCCTTTTTTTTTTTTAGGATTTTTTATTTATTGATTTGACAGAGACAGTGAGGGAGGGAACTCAGCAGGGGGAGTGGGACAGGGAGTAGGCTTCCCGCTGGGCAGGGAGCCTGAGGCGTGGGGCTTCATCCCAGGACCTGCGCCGCCGCCCCCCCCCCCGCCCCCCCCCCCCCGCCGCCGCAGGATCATGATGTGAGGGAAAGGCAGACTTGTTAATGACTGAGCCGCCCAGGTGCCCCTTGACATAATGTTTCTCATAATTGTCACTGAAAAAAATAAAGCTGTTAGGGGCAGTGCTTCCCTTTCTATCTCCTCTTAAATATTACTCTGTATTGCCATATAGATTTCAAGAAGTCCTGTAAAAAGACAAAACACAACTTTAAAAATTAACATTTATCTGACTTAGTTGAATATCACTTTTTTTCCTGGCACATAGTGGTATTCTTTTTTTTTTTAAGATTTTATTTATTTATTTGACAGAGAGACAGCCAGAGAGTGAACACGAGCAAGGGAGAGGGAGAAGCAGGCTTCCTGCTGAGCAGGGAGCCCTGTGGGGGAGCTCAGTCTCAGAACCCTGGGATCATGACCTAAGCTGAAGACAGATGCTTCATGACTGAGCCACCCAGGTGGTATTCTGAACAACAGTTTGAGTAGTACTTACATTTTTGCCTCAGGTGCTGGCTATTTTAGGCATTACTCTTTTTTTAGTTTATATTTTTATAATAAAAATGAAACTGTTACCCACATGTTAGTACTAAACATTTTAGTTCAAATTCCTTTTTAATAGTTTTAATGATGCTGTATGTACAATTTGTGAATCATGTTTTGAAAACCTTTACATCAAAATACAATTTCCATGTCATTTCATGCTTTTTCTTTTGTGGCTCAGGATGAATGCTCTATAGCAGTGTTTCTCAAAATTGGTCCAGGGACCTGGGAGGTTCCTAAGACTTTCAGAGGATATGTGAGTTCATAGTTTCATAATAAATTTTAGATAATTATTCGGCCCTTTCACTCTTAATCTCTTAAGAAAGTACAGTGGAATTTTTACATGATGTGATATCACAGCAGATTGAATGCAGAAGCAGACAGAAAAATCCAGCTACGTACCTTTAAAAAAATCAGACACTAAACAGATTTGCAAATATATAAAATAGGATATTCTCACTGACTTTTTAAATTTATTTTGCATAAAAGCATTATGTTAACATGTAAATAATTTTTATTGTACATGGATAAATATTTAACCCTTTTATCAGTTTTAATTTCCTTTTTTTTTTTTTAAAGATTTTATTTATTTATTTGACAGACAGAGATCACAAGTAGGCAGAGAGGCAGGCAGAGAGGAGGAAGCAGGCTCCCCGCAGAGCAGAGAGCCCGATGTGGGGCTCGATCCCAGGACCCTGAGATCATGACCTGAGCCGAAGGCAGCAGCTTAACCCACTGAGCCACCCAGGCGCCCCTATCAGTTTTAATTTCTGATGTAGTAAATATTGAACTAATCACATAGACAAAAGCTCTTCGGCATACTCAGTAATTTTTAAGAGTATAAAGGGGGTCCTGAGACCACAGTGTTTGAGAATGGCTGCTTTATGTTTATGTAAAAGATGGGTTTGCTTAAATTTAATAATGGCTTTAAAAGTACGTGATCATTGAATTTTGTTTTTATGCAGGTGACTTATGATAGCATAGTATATATAGATTGTAGAAAATGCAGGTCTCTTTTGTAAAAGGACATTTTTATGCTTTGTATTGGGGACTGATAACTGTGCTTGGATTAAATTAGGCATGAAACTTTTAAAACAGTAACATCAGTTCCTTATTTTTCTTTCCTCCAGGCAGCTGAGTATGTCCCAGAGAAGGTGAAGAAAGCGGAAAAGAAATTAGAAGAGAATCCATATGACCTTGACGCTTGGAGCATTCTCATTCGAGAGGCACAGGTTTAGTGATATAGGATTACATTTCCTTCTCTATGGGTCCAATCACACTACTTGGTTCTGCAGTAAATAATATTTTCATAATCTTAACATTGTAAATGCTGTTTATTGGTTTTCAATTTTAGAATCAACCTATAGACAAAGCACGGAAGACTTATGAACGCCTTGTTGCCCAGTTCCCCAGTTCTGGCAGATTCTGGAAACTATACATTGAAGCAGAGGTTAATATTTTATTTTATTTTTTCTTATATAGCATCTGATGGGAATTGCAGCATACACTAGAGTGATAGAAAACAAGTTAGGAACATAGATAGCACAACTAGGACAAGGAGGATTTAAATGTCTCTTGCCTTTATTTTGTAAAATAGGTTTGAAGGAGTAATTAAAGTGAATTTTTGAAATTTGGGTCTTTACAAGCTGATGATTGTTGCATTTTGGAGTTGCAACAACATTAAAACAGTTTCAATGGTATTGGAGTGCTTTAGCCTTTTATTTACTTGTCATGTGTCAATTTATTGCCTCCTGTGTCATTTATTTAGAACTCATTTCTTTTTATTCCTACTTACAAACTAATATGAATGGTATTATGAGAAAATACAGAAATATTAACTTAGTTTCATAGGGTATATTGAGTGGTGAAATGAAACATGTTAGGTGAAAAATTATCTCAGGTTTTTGTGAAAATGCATGGTTTGTCAATAAATGTAAGCATTTCGGTAATTTAAAGATAAGGTTTTTTAATAGGATAAAGTTTACATTATTCAGGAATAAGCTAATGTGATTCAAATATGTGTAATCATAATTTACCCAGTGATACTTCTTTCTTTTTCTTGCTTTCTAACTGTCTTAAAATTTTACATCAGGCATGTTTATTTTAAAGAGTAAGGTCCTCATTCTTGATTATGATTAGAAGGGAAATGTTCATTTTTGACAACTGGAATTAGCAGTCAAGATGATAATAAAGCGTTAATGTATTGATACCAGTGGCACCAAGTAATCATCTTTCAGGTTGTAATTTATTGGGATGGAAGGGGTGAGATGGGAGTGGTATCCACATTCCAGTGAAAATTCTATCCATTTCTCTTTATAACTTATACTATGAAGTATTCTTATTTTGAATGTTAATTTTGTAATCTAAATTCTCAACATTATCAAATACACTGCAGCCTCATAACATTTTCCATAATGACTAAAATTTGGTAATATATGGGTCTGTTTTGGACCTATTCAGAGCGCGTTAGTCACCAGTAGTACTAAATAGATTTCACAACACAGTGCCACCTGTGATGTGCTTCTCATCATGGAACCAACCAACACCCAGTTTAAACTGAGGCTACAGTGTACTTACCGTATTTGTGCTGTAGTTTATAGTGTATTACTTTGGGAGTGGGAGGGAATTACTGGACAATAGCAGGAACATTGTGTGTGTGTGTGTGTGTGTGTATGTGTGTGTGTGTGTGTTAAATTTTTTGTGTGTGGTTGTGTATGTGATGTGTGTGTTTGTATGTGTGAGAGATTGTACCTTACATGGAGTTTGGTTGTGGTTTTGGCCCAAGACCATATCCTTAAGGTTTCATCACTTCTCCTTTGGGACCATTTCTTTCTTTAATATATTTAACCATCAGAGTAGACTGGCGTGGAATTCACCAGGTGAGTGAGTAGGCCTGTCTGAAGTATGCTGAACCCAGTGCTGCTTTGTAATGCTCATTAAAGCAAGGAACCTGGATCACCTGTACTTGGTCTGTATTCCAGTTTGATTTCACAAACACATTAGCTTATATGAAAACTCATCAGAAATGAACATAATTGATACATAATAGTTTTTGTATAATGAAACAGTACTTCCTTTAGTTTTAGAAATTTCTCAAATGTTCAGGTATTTATTCATGTATTTTATTATAGCATAAGTTAAACTGAAATAGGCAGTTAGATATTCCATTCTCTGAGTATGAACACAGTATGTTTCTTCCATTTCCTAAATAAAATACCAACTGCATTCTAAAAAAGAATCCTAAGACCAGATGTTATTTCAGGGGGCTGAAAATTGTCTACATAACAAGCTCATTCCATTTACTGTTTCAGAGCTGCTAGCAGTTGCCCAATTTATTTAATTGGTAATATTTGCAGTTACTTCACACACATACACACACATATATGAATGTATGTATAAAACATCTTTTGAGAAAAATGGTGAAGAATATATATTAATGTGTGTTTTGTAAAATTGACATTTTTGGTTTAGGAATTAAAATGTTAAATTGCTGATTCATAAATGCATATCCTGAGCTGTGTTTTTCTCTTTCCTGATTTGCTCTTTATTTTTTTATTTTCACATTTTGTACTTTGTTTAGCCTGTAAGAGGCTAAAATTTTCTTTGGTCATAACACCCATTGTGGCCTTTAATGTTTCTGGAGACACATGACCTATTTATAAAACTATAAAATCTGAAGTAATAAGAAATGTTTTCACATTAAAGGTAATACTAACAGCGTTTACATAACATCTTTGTATGCACTCTCAAGAAAATAAAGTTTTTTTAATACATTCGTTGTAACTCGGTACTTCATGGCGGGAAAAATATGTTTCCATTTATTTATGGTCAGCCAAACCACTGCATATGAGTCCTAATACATTTAGTTCTTTTCAAATGAAAATACATACATCACTGATAACGAGATAATTTTGCTTCTGCAAAGAAATTTGTAAATCTTCAGAACAAAGTAGCAAAAAGTGGTTTTTTGGGTTTTTTGCTTTTAAATTTGAAACCTCAGCATCAGTTTCAAATGAGACTATAATATAAGTAATTTTTAGTGAAGAAGCTAATGACACTAATCTGGTATTTTTCATATTTGCCAGTGTATCAGCTTTTCTCTTCAGTGGCATCTGCAGTACCTAGCTACTTGTGTAAAATTAAAAGGATAGCTTCTTACCTACTTTTAGTTTTTTTTTTGCTAAAGCATAGAAATTGTTGGAGATAAAATTCTCTGTGTCTAATGAAAGGACATTTAGGACCAACATCTATGTACTTCTTATAATTACATAAATTCAGAATTAGGCCAGATTACTTTTGTATTTCATATGTTAATTGTATAGAAACATCAGATATAAGTGGAATACCCAGTCAGAGCCTCAGTGCTTTTTGGAGTAGTCAGAAGGGTTACTAAATTACAAAATTGAGAACATTTATGGTTTTGCCATATTCTTTTTGAAGTTCTTTTTTCCTGCTTGTGGTTTCTGTAGCTTTTCATGTAGCTAGGTAATCTGTGACAACACGTAAGATACAATATTTTACTGGTAGAAGTAATTTGTTTTGAATTGGGCCACATTCATAAGAAATTTTCCTACAAAAGGGTGATGATATATATTGGTAGCTGAAGGAGAAATGAAGAAGGTAATGCTGTTGGTAATAGCAACAATGTATTTTGCTATCTGTGAAAGCTGTAATTCTTTAATAAAAGTATGTAGAGAATTGATTGCTTTTATTTAAAATATTTTAAAAACTGAATCCTTATAAAATGGGTTGTAAAGTATACATTTCAGTTTTTCAAAATAACCTTTCTACTTGGGAAAAAATGACTCTTAAAAATACCTTTCCTCTTGGAAAATGGAAGTGAACTCAGCATGGAACATGAGTGACCTAAATTGAAATAAACTTCTCCACTGTCAATACTGTTTTAATTCCTCTAAGTAGCAGTTCAAACTACTGTTATAATGTTTTGTATATCCTGAGCAATGTGATTTTTTAAAATGCACATAAAATTATTGCTTTATCATATAGATTATAATTTCTTTTCTATACTTCAGCTTGCAATCTCTTTTAAAAAACCTGTACTCTTTTCTTATAGATCTGCTCTTTTCCTGTTTGTAATAAATGTTGGTCCATGTCTGTGTGATTATTCAGATTGTACTCTAAACCATGTGATCTTTAACCTTTAGTTTCTCAAATGCATGTATAAATGTAGTGTAGGGGTGTTAAAAAAAAAACAAACAAAACAGGAATGATTTGCAAACACAGAACTGAGTAATCATATATCTGAAAGTGCTTTAAATAATTACATACTATTTTTAAAACAAAGAAGATATTTGTGTGTTTACTATTAAATGTAGCAAACTTTTATTTCGGGTTTTATTGAACTACCTCGTCCATATTCCCTTCCAGTATTGTAGTATTTACAATAGTAAATGTAGTGTTTAGGTTTCTCACTGATACTAACTTGATCTATACATTTTTTGTTGTTGTTGTTCCCTTGAGGCCTTTTCTCTTTACCCAGGCAATGTATAATAAAACTACTTTGCAGAAAGATATAGTTAATTTAGATAATATTTCCTTTCTTAAAAATCTTATTTTCTATTTATCGTCTAGATAGTTTAGTATCTTATGTGAAATGTAGTGATTTATTTTCAAGCAAAACCTTGTGCTAATCAACCTAATTGCTTGTATATTTCTATTTCTCCACTTTATAAAGCAAAATTATAATCTTTGAAGTCACTGATAAACATTGAAAATGCAATGCTCATCTTTTTTCCTCTGGAAAAGACTCAAATTTTTAACCCAACTTCTTTATATTCTACTTTATTTTATGTAATAAGATTTATGGTATATTCTGAAAATGTGGAAAAGGCTTCTCTAACCAGATTTTAATAAAAAGCACACATACTCTAAAATTTATGGAACAAAAAGGGCTATTTGGTCAATGCAGTTGTAGTTCCCTGTGGATAATGCTCTAGCCTAAATTTCTTGGGCATTTGTGGAATAACAATACTTAATATATAGTACCTAATAGTGTTATTTTTTTTCAAGTGTGGGGCATCATACAAGATATTAGGGGACTATTTTGGTATATGAATCACTTCCCCTATTCCAAGAGGTATTAATTAAAATTATGCTGCATCATGGTATCCATGAATAAACACACATAAGTCCTTCCTAATATTATAGAGTAAAATCTCCATAACTGGAAATACAACTAATCCTAACAGAAAAGCCTTTTGAGGGTGCTCTGCATTTTTTGGTTCTAACTTGAGCATAAGGAAACCAGGTGGCAATTAATTGACTTTCTCTTAAAAAACAAGCAAAAAGACCTCTTGAAGTCAAAGGCTCAAGTATTTTCTAATGGGTTCATTGTTTTTGTTTAGTTTGTGCTTTCAACTTCCAAACAGCTCTTCCTTTTTGAATGAGTCTGGTTCAAGGCACTTCCAAGAACAGAAGATTTCTAAAATACACTGGTGATGTCTATTAAAAAGCTGTATTTTGAAATGTGGACAAGAATGCATGTATTTGCTTGTAAATAATTAACTTTTTAAACTTTAATTTTTATTACTAAACAGTTGTGCTCTTAGCAACTTTGGAACAGAAAACAGTTGGTTGATGTAATGGCATAAATTGAAGTCTATAAATTTTTCCCCCCACATACTCAGAATCCACAGCAATTTCAGCAAAACTGTGAATATTTGCTTTGAATACAACTTGTTGAGAAACTAAACGACTTTTCTAAGGCTCAGGGAAGCATAACCTGGGGTAAGTTTTACCAACTTGTATGCTAGGAGACCCATGTGACCCCCCTCACCCCACAAAGAAAAATTTTCAATTTGGTAATAACTGAGTGATCTAAATCAAAACAAAAATCTAATGTTACTGAAATGTAGTTTTGAAAGAATGCTTTGAAATATATTAAGGCCAATAGTATAGTCCCAGAGCTTTTTTTAAGCTTTCTAATATCTTTATTTATGTGATAGAATGTGTTCGATTATGACCTTTTTTAATACAAAATTTTAGTTTTAGCATATACAGATAATATTATTGTTAGTCTTTACATATGTCTATATGGGGAATAGTCTTTTTTTCTCTTCCAGTTGTGTGGAGACATAATTGGCATATAATACTGCATAAGTTTAAGGTATGCAACATAAAGATTCAGTACATATGTTGTAAAATGATACCCACAATATTAATACCCATCACCTCACATTGTACCAAGGGAAAGAATCTGGTAATGGGAACATTTTCTGTAACTATCATGTTGAATTTTAAGAAAAAAAGAGTATTGACCCTTTTGCGATTATGATTTTCTTGAAAAATTTTATTCAACAAACTGAATATGCAAGTATTGGATATTTAAACCCCAAGAGGACATTAAGTTCAAATCCATAATTCATAGCTGGAAGATAAGGTGAATTAGTTTAGCCAACTCGTATGGAGTGAAATAAATCAAGATATTATTCCTTAGAAGAAAAGTTTAGAAACTACAGTGCTATAGGATCACCTGGAAAACTTTTAAACCCTGCAGGTTTGGCAATTAGCATACCATTAGTGCTGACTCAGTCTCCACAGGATGGGCAGGTGGAATCTCTGGTGTTCTGGCATCTAGTTTGGGGAATTGAGGCTTAAAAAGGCAATAATTGAATCTTACTGCTGTGAGTGTGTTTCATACCTCACAGAAGACTACTTGTATTTGAACTATAATGTGATTCATTAGTCTCCTGGCTTGCTCTTTTGACTACACTGTGATAGATCACTCAATATATAATCAATCTAGAAGTAATCTTAGAAGTGTCTGTTGTGTACTTGGTAGTATTCCCGACAGTATGGTGACTATTTTTTTAGATCGGCAGGCAGGGTTGTGGTTGTTATTAATGAACTTCGACAGTTTTGTAGTTGCTGACTTAATTTGTGGGTTTGAAACCCAATTTTCTAACTCTGTAAACTTGTTTAAAACAGTATAATCATTGAAGTAACAAACTCTTGAATCCCATGTGTTTAGAGAGTACCACTTTAGCTGGAGAGTATGGCTTAAAATCACTGCAGGTTTTTTTTTGTGTTTTGTTTTGTTTTGTTTTGTTTTGTTTTGATAAATAACCCTTAACCCTTGAGAGTCTTTAAACAAGAACACCACCACATCTTACTACTTTCAGATTATTAACCAATATCCATGCATTTAATTAGTACGTGACTATATATACTACTCACTCATTCTTTGGGGGGGGTGGGAAATGGAGTGTTCCAACAAAGAACTGGTCATTATTTCTAGCTATTTTTGTAGTAAGGTTTCTGAATTTTTCACCACACAGAGGAGTGTATTGTTTCTTAACCATTTTTAACTGTTTCCTTATTTTAAAAAAATGTTTCCCCTCAGTGGCTTTTGGTAGCTTTTAAATCAAATAAGACTTTTTTTAAAATAGTAATTTATTATTTCCAGTTTATAGCTGTCCTTAGGAGAGTTAGTTCTTTTCATCTTAAAATTGAGAATTTTTGTATCAATGATACTTAAAGAAGAGCTGAAATAATACCTAAATTTCATTAAACTTTAATGTCAAAATCTCATTACCTTAACAAACTATCTCATGAAAGTGTTAGACAATATTGTAGGAAGGAGCTTAAAAGTATTTGGGGGAAGATTGTCAACAAAAAAGTTTCCTGTACTATCTGTACATTTATTTTAACAACTACTACCATTTTTTAAACTATTATTTAACTCATTTAATAAGTGATTTCTTGGGGTTTTGTTGTTCTCCTAATTAGGATACGTTAGGTGAGAAAATGCATAAACATCACTATTTAGATTATCATTTAGAGTGGAAGATTCAAATTGCATGCCAGTCACTGGGGATTTTGTGATTTAATCAGCTTTATTATGGGTTGAATAGTAAGAGCTTTGCTTTTATCGGTTGTAAACTGCCATTTTGCTTTTTTAACTTGTTTTTTGAAAATACTTTAAACTTAGAGGAGAGTTTAAGGATAATATAAGAACTCTTACACATGCTTTGCCCTGATTGGCCAGTTTTCAACATTTGACATGCTTTATCAATCCTGTTTTTCCCTGAACCATAGGAGGTTGGGTTGCATACATCACAACCTTTAATACTTTAGTGTATTTTCTTTTCTCTTTTTTTTTAATAAGAGTCAGGGAAGGGCAGACAGAGGGAGAGAAAGAATCTCAAGGAGGCTCCATGCTGGGCGTGACATGACCTGAGCCAAAGTCAAGAATTGGTTGCTTAACCCACCCAGGTGCCCCATTTTGGTGTATTTTCTAATAACAGATCTCATATATAAACATTTTAAAATTCTGGAACCCTATCATTAATCAAACTTTAATCTATAGTCCATGTTCTACTTTTATTACTGTTCTAATCATGCCCTTTATAGCAATTTCCCAGTGAGACTAGCATCTTCAAAGTTACTATACATAATTGTCATTCCTCTTTAGTCTCTTTTGATATTGAACTGTTCTTCAACTTTAGCTTTGGTATTTCCTCATCAGATTCAGGTTATATACATTATAGCTGAGAAGCTGTAAATAATTGTGTGTCCTCACTCTCTCATCCAGAGGCACATGTTCTTACTGGTGATGTCCGTGCTGACCATTTTCTCCATTGTATAGTCACTATTTCTCCTTTTGTCATTAATAAAATAATGGGGATATACTATGACTGTAAAACTCCTGTTTCTCATTCAGCAACCACCCACTTCATTTTGAAATTTTAAACAGGTTTGTCAGGAATCATTGATGTTTTTCTTCTGACAGATTATCTAGTTTTTTTGTGTGTGTGTTTTTATTGTTGAGTGTATGTAGGTACTCTATTTAATAGACTCAAACTTCGAGTATATTTGAGAAATGTTGGAGAGTACCAGCTTTTCTTTACTTGCTTCCACATTTTTTTTTTTAAATAGTAACTGGTTTTAATTTTTAAAGATACTGTTATTTGAGAAAGAGAGACATGAGCTGGGAGAGGGAGAAACAGGCTTCCCCGCTAAGCAGGGAGCCTGATGCAGGGCTGGACCCCAGGATGCTGGGATCTGAGCTGAAGGCAGACGCTTAACCAAGGCTCCCCTCCACGTTTTTTTCTTTTAAACAGTAGTTAGTGAGTTAGAAAAATGATTTACAGGATTTCAGTGGTTTGTGATTGTAGCAAGTTTTCCAAATCTCATCTCGTACTCTCAGTAATGCCTTTAAATTCTGTCATAAATCACATGGGGAAGATAACATTTGCTCCTCAACTCATAGGTTTATAAAAACTTAACTAGTTTTATGAGAATCACTTTAGGCCACAGAAAATTAGTATCTTACTGATTTATTAGCCAAATGGCAAGTTGTTTCAAATAAGAATATATATATATTTTTTTTTAAATCATCAGGCCTTTGGTTTTAAAACAGGTTAGGAAGTGAGTTTAAAAAGTCTTTAAAAGTTTCTAGATAAGTATTTCATTGTGTTTGCAAATGCTATATTTTTAAAGTACTTACTTAAATAATTTCTTTGCTGCTTGAGGCACAAATTTGAAAGCTAACACGTTAAAGGAAATAATTTCTCTTTTAGCAATTAAAGATTGCTTAAACAATAGAAGTGGTATTTTCCTAAAAGCTGGCTGTTTGATTGTAAATTTGAATTGGTGAGTTCACAGAATAGTGAGATTTACATTTAAAGAACAGACATTCCAAGTCAAAAGAACTTACATATAGCTGTCTGCAACACCGTCCTTTAATTGTAGGGGTGGTTATTTGCTTTGTTTCTCAACTGCAGTAGTACATTTATCCCTGATTATCTGTTACTGCAACAGTGGCATTGTCAGTTTTTGGTAGTGCAGAAAAGATATTTGAAGAATTGGTCGTTTATTGAAAGAAATGTGGGAGATTTGTAGGTTATAAAGGGTAGTATGGAGAAACAAATGGCACAGAATTTGAAATCCGGTGACCTAGGATTTTGTACTTTAAGCTCTTCTATGTTTATTTATAAGAAGGTTCAGGTTATTTATTTGTTTATTTTGAAAGATTTTATTTATTTATTTGACAGACAGAGATCACAAGTACGCTGAGAAGCAGGCAGAGAGCTGGATGCGGGCGCAATCCCAGGACCCTGGGATCATGACCTGAGCTGAAGGCAGAGGCTTTAACCCACTGAGCCATCCAGATGCCCCAGGTTATTTATTTTTAAGTAGGTACATTCCATGCCCAATGTGGGACTCAACCCATGACTCAAAGATCAAGAGTTGACGGAACCAGCTGGGTATGCTCCCCTTTTCAGATTTTTATTATGAAAATTCTAAAATAGAAAAACTGAAAGAATAACATGAATATTAAATACCTATAGACCTACCTTGACTGGATGTTCTGTTTTGGCATACAGGCTTTATCTTTCTCTTTTTATATAAAAAATACTTTACTGCATAACCACAATACCATTATCATACTGAAAAAGAACAGTAGTGTTCTAATACAAGTTAATATGCAGCTCATGTTTACACTTTTCAGCTGTCCTAGGTTTTGTTTTTTCTAAAATTCCCTGTTTCTGTGATAGATAAGATTATTTGAATTTTCCCCTTACAGTGTTCCAATTTTTATTTATTTATTTATTTTAAGATTTTATTTATTTGTTTGAGAGAGAGACAGTGAGAGACAACATGAGCGAGGAGAAGGTCAGAGGGAGATGCAGACTCCCCATGGAGCTGGGAGCCTGATGCGGGACTCGATCCTGGGACTCCAGGATCATGACCTGAGCTGAAGGCAGTCGCTCAACCAACTGAGCCACCCAGGCGTCCAGTGTTCCAATTTTTAAACTAACTTTCTTTTTCTTAAGGGAGAACATGCATGTGAACAGGGGGTGGGGAAACAGAGGGAGAGAGAATCTCAAGCAGGCTCCGTGGTCATTGTGGAGTCGACGTGGGGCTTGTACTCAACAATCCTTGAGATCATGACCTGAACTGAAACCAAGAGTCTGTTGCTTAACCGACTGAACCACCCAGCTGCCCCGATAATGGTCCTTTTTTCTCCTGTGCTTTGTGTTTAAGTTAAATTTACCAGTTTTTCCATTTCTCAGTTTCATCTCTTCCCTATCTGAATAGGAAAGACTAATGTGAATTCAAGTATTCGTTCCAATAATCTATATAAAAATGGCAAAGTCCCATTCACTCTTCTAGAAATGTAATGTTAGTAAGGTGGGAGTTTTTTATATTTTTACCAAGAGGCGACTTATTTTCTAAATTTAAATACATTTGCAATAACTTAAAGTTTTTGTGGTTCTTACCTAAAATATGCATCGAATTGAACTGGAGTTCTTAAATGTAAGAAAATGTTTTTTCATTTATATTTTCGTTGTAGTTCTGCAAAACTACTTTTATGGAAAAAATCTGTGGACATTACCTAATGAAGATATTTTTGGAGGTGAAAGATTTTTCTAGAACAGATTTTTAGAAGTAAAGAGTTCAAGTTACATTTTTAAAAATTCATAGTTGATTTTCAGTTGTATCTTACTATAGTGATTTTTCCTTTATTCTGATTACTGTCCTCAATGGTAATAGCTCAAATTTATTGTTCTTTTAATATATTCTGGCATTGTGTTTAGTACTTTATATGGGATATTTGATTAACCACAGTTTACCTTTTGAGGTATGTGTGTATTACCCCTCCTTTTTTTTTTTTTTTTTTTTCAGATGACCTGCTTTTCTGAGATTTAGATTATTTAAACAACTTTGTTAGCATCAACACAACTCGTGTTTAAAGTGGGAAAGAGGTTTATAGTCAAGTGTTCTAATTCTTGGGTTTGAGCATCTAGTTCTTTGAAAAATAGATTATGTATAGCCACTCAACAACCACATACATTTGTTAAGTGTTTTAGAAGTTAGCATGGTATAGTAACTTCCATGCAGCTTCATCTTATGGTTTGTAACATCTTCTAAAATTCTACTTTGGTACGCTATGTATTTTTACCTTTCACAGATTTAAAAAAGTTTAACCTTACGTATTTTGATATAATTTCAGATAACAAAGGAATTCTGAACACTAACAGAAATCTTACTAATTCTGGACTTTTAATTTGTAAGGACATGGTCTTTAAAACTATATTCAACATTAATATGAGAATAGTACATTTTACTTTCTACTTAATGAGCAGTGAGTTTATTAGGATAGAATTTCCTTAAATCAAGACCAGAATTTAGGATTTAGTGAAGAGTATTAGCCTTTGAATATCTGCTTACTATGCAGTTAACCTTTGTTTCCATAGAAGTGTGGAAGTCTTGCAAAATAAGTCTTTCTGGTAGGATAGACTATTTTATTTGTGTGTGTGTGGGGGGTGGTTTTTGGAGGGGAAATCTTTAAATTACTTGAAATTATGGGGGGGAACCTCATGAAAAATCGAAGTCAGGGGGGCACAAAATTACTGCTCTTTTTAAAAGTTACAAAACTTTTCTTTTTTAACTTTCTTTTTAAAAAGGTTTTATTTGACAGAGACAGAGGGAACATAAGCAGGGGGAGTAGGAGAGGGAGAAGCAGGCTTCCCGCTGAACAGGGAGCCGGATGCAGGGCTCAATCCCAGGACCCAGGGATCTTGACCGGAGCCCAAGGCAGATGCTTAATGACTGAGGCACCCAGGGATGCCGAGAATCTTAACTTCTGTAGTTAATGGGAAAGTCATGGTTACTGAAACTGGGCCAATATTTCCATTTATTGGTAACTTATAGTTTATCAAACTTAGAAGGTTAAATATTTTTGAGTACATCTCCAGTCTACGTCACTGAATACTGTAATATCTTGTTTTTCATCTTTCTAATACTGTTCAATTGATCCTAAATAAATCTATGAAATGTAAAAATTCAAATTATTTGCCTATAAAATACTTTGCAGTTTTAAATTTCTCTTAATTGAAGAATTGTAGAAATTCACTTCACTGTATACAGTGATGTTTATTCTGATCCTTTCTGAATAGGGAGAAAAGTGTAACTGTAGCTTAACTTCTAGGAAATGATGTGCAGATTAAAATATGCAGAATTTTATTAGCAAACCCTTTGGCAAGTATTTTTATATGTGGGTTCTTTAAAAGTACCCTGAATCAGTGCGTGTTTAATAGAATGAAGACTTAACAGATGTCTATTGATGTATTTGCCTGGGTTATATTCATTAAAATTTCCCAAAGTCTTATACTGTTTTTCTGTAGTACAATTGACTATTGAATTTACAGAAAGTCACTGGGCACATTTTCATAGGTTTTTATTTGGCTATTGACAAAATACATGAAAATATGTTATTTCAGGTTGTACTTTCACTTCATGTATCAGGAGAAGATGGGGGAATTAACTTTCAAGTTAATTCTATCATAAATAGATGCTATGAACATCTCAGTGAACAAGGTTATAGTTTGTTGTAGAGAAACAATATGGCTGATAGGTGCTGTGATAGAGAAAACAATATGGGAGGTTGGTCCAGGAAATGTAAAACAGCAAGATTTCTAAACAGGCCTGAAATCTGTGAGTCCCTGCAAAGGGAACCACTAGTGCTGAGGCCTCAACAGAGGCAAGAAAAAAAAGAACATTGCTTTATTTGAGCAGTTGAAACAGCTTGATAGTTGGTAAGCTGAATTTCACTTCTAGTCCTTTCCACTATTTCAAACAGATGACCAGATGACTTAACGACTATTACTTGAAGTATTTCTTCGTTACATAAAAATATGAGCTCTATAGATAATAATTGCACCCAAGTTGTTAGAAAATAGAACTGGAGGAAAAAGCCTGAATATCTAAAACTTTAATGGCTAAAATAGTAAGGTGAATGTAATTTTGCTCTAGGAAAACAGCAAGTTGAGAGAACATAATTCTGGGTTCTTGTTTTAAGTCATGCCTACATAAATTTAGATGTAAACTGAGTGGAAGTTTCCTTTTCACTTTTCTTTTTTTTTTTTTTTTTTTAAGATTTTATTTATTTATTTGACAGAGAGAGATCACAAGTAGGCAGAGAGAGAGGAGGAAGCAGGCTCCCTGCTGAGCAGAGAGCCCGATGCGGGACTCGATCCCAGGACCCCGAGATTATGACCTGAGCCGAAGGCAGTGGCTTAACCCACTGAGCCCCTCCTTTTCACTTTTCAAAGAAAGATACATGTTGGTTAGAAATCCTCTTTTGGTTTCATTAATTTTTACTTGGCATTTCAGACTTAAGAGAATTTAAGAAGCTATGAGACCTTTTATTCCCTGAAATAGTCTTCAGATAGCTTGAGGAAAATGTAACAATTGGACAAATGTTCTTTTGTGGGGAGAAAAAAGCCTTTTCAAAGGTAGAAACTAGTTATTTTTTTTATAGGTAGGTAAAATCTGAGCGGTTGCCTTTTTTTTTTTTAAGATTTTATTTGTTTGACAGATGGAGATCACAAGTAGGCAGAGAAGCAGGCAGAGAGAGGAGGAAGCAGGCTCGCTGCTGAGCAGAGAACCCAATGCGAGGCTGGATCCCAGGACCCTGGGATCGTGACCTGAGCTGAAGGCAGAGGCTTTAACCCACTGAGCCACCCAGACGCCCCTGAGTGCTTGCTTGTTTGGTTCCTAGAAAAGTTTTCACCATAAGTAAAAATGTTTTTACTAAATGCCAGTCCTAGGATACCACATACCAGTCTCTAGCTTATTCAGTAACATAGAGTTTCTAGATTGACTTATGCACAGGAAAAAAGATTTTCATTCATTTTATGAACTCTGTTAATGAAAGAAATTTGAGACTTTACTACCTCAGTTTGGTTAAACCTGGAGTTTAATGTGCAAGTGTGCACTAAAAGGGACAGTTGAACCAAAGGACATTTAACCAAGATTTTTAAATGCCACTTACACTTACTGAAACTTATTTTGAGGAGAACCCTGGAACTCATGTCCTGATGTCTTGTGAATATTTTTGGAATACATAGACTGGCTAAAATTAAGAAAAAAGCACAACAGCTGGTTTCCAAACATATTTTTGGTAAAGCTGTGCCAGTTTCTAAGTTTTCAAATTTTCGTAAAGTCCAAAAATTATTAGGGTGGGAGTATTGTCTGCTTACAGCAGTATGTTAAGTTAGTAAGGAGGGAAGTATTAATAATTATATTGATGTGACAATGATCTATCTATATTTTTAAAGATACTATTTATTTATTAGAGAGCGAGAGAGGGAACACAAGCACAGGAAGTGGGAGAGGGAGAAGCAGGCTTCCCGCTAAGCAGGGAGCCCGATGTGGGGCTCAATCCTAGGACCCTGGGATCATGACCCGAGCCAAAGGCAGCCGCTTAACGACTGAGCCACCAAGGCGCCCCATTTTAGAATGGTATTGCATGAAATAGTATTTCTATAACTGTAAGAGTAATTAAGGGTTATACTGCAACTTTGATCACTGAATTAGTGAGTCTGGTTCTTGATTGGGTTTGGCTGCTTTTGGAACCTTCAAAACCATTACAATAACCAGGGTTCTCGTCCAAGTGGAATTTGGTATAGCAATAACAAAATGCGTACATTTTAACTGAGTTCATATCTGTAAATTTTATGTTTAAACATCAGTTATTAGTCAAATGCAGATAGTTATTAGTCAAATGCAGATATAACTGAGTTCATATCTGTAAATTTTATGTTTAAGCATCATTTATTAGTTAAATGCAGATTAGTCTATATGAGGGATAAATACTGGGATACCAGATTCAGTATAAAATTTTGTGCTTGATAACTGTATGGTAGATAACTCACGTATTAAAGTCTCTTCATCAGTCACACTGGCCTCCTTAAATGTTCTAGACATATTCCCACCTCCAGGCTTTTCTTTACAAATTAGCTCTGTTGTCTGCTCTAAAGATATAGCTGCTTAAGTAAATCTTTTGTGTTCTTCATATCTGCAAGAAAAAGTGTTATCTTCACTGAAAGATCCACTATGGCTACTGAATGAAAACTTGCCACCCCTTTCCCAACTCATCAAAACTCAAATCTTTCCTCTATTTTTTTCAGCTATAATACTTACTGTGTTTATAATTTCTTTTTTGCACTCTGTTAGGTTTCAGGAACTGAGAATGATGCTTGACATACAGTGGTACTTTGTTGGATGAAAAATTGCAGTGGGAAGTAAAATTGAGATTATATTGTTTTACAACTTGAATTTCAATTTTTTAAAAGATTTTATTCATTAGAGTGAGCACAAGTTTTGGGGGAAGAGGTAGAGAGAGAGGGTGAAGCAGACTCTCCTGAGCAGGGAGCCCAATGTGGGCCCTATCCCAGGAGTCCGGGATCATGACCTGAGCTGAAGGCAGATACTTCACCTTCACCAACTGAACCACCCAGGTGCCCCTTGAATTTTAATTTCTAAGAATCAGAGTATGGTACCAATTTATGACAAAATGTATTCTTTTTTATAAAATTAAACATCTAATAGCTTTACTGTTAACAGGTTAAAAAAGGTGTTATTCTAGTTTATCTAAGATGCAAAGGAAATGTTTTTGTCTGATAGCCTGAGATGATTAGGTATCATAGATTAAGCTTTACTGCTGTTTAGAATTATCTTGATGTATGACACAAAAGTGTTTTTAAAGAATTAGCCAATTTAAAGGGTATTACTAATTGACCTAACCATTTTGAAGTAACTTTAAAAAATTGCTCGTAGTTCTGAAATAGTTGCAGATAAAATTTTAAAACTTGGTATAAAATAAATTCCTGGCAAGTTAAAATAAAGTTTTGGCAGTATTATATTGAAGTGAAATTTCTGAGATATTTGTATGTATATATATGATTAAAATTTGAGTTTTCACATGTTGATTTATGAGATTTCACAGGTGGTTCTGTCAAATTAGTAAAGCATAGACATTATAACTCCCCACCCTCTTTCACAACTTTGACTAATATATATGTACACAATGCCAGCATCTGATTGATGAGTGGGAATTCTTTTTGCAAAAACTAAAATACTATATTAAAATATTAAATATTGATATATAGAGGCCTTTTAAACCCATAAACAACTTTGTATAGATTTATTTTTAAAGACAAATAAATATAAAAGATTACCCTAGCTTTCATCTTTAAAAAAAAAAAAAAAGCTGTAGAATTCTGTGTTAAATATTAGTTATCATTTTACTTTTTGTTCTTGAGATTTTCACCCAAGCTTCACTTACTTGGGCATAGCAAACATTAAACTCAAATTGCTGGATTCATGAAGTGTTTCAGAGAACTAAATTACACTTGGGAATTCTGTAATATATGGTTTGTTTAATTCTATATATTTTTTAAACTTTGGGATTCAGTGTATCGGTGAACATTGGATTTTAAAGTTTTAAGTTACTTTTCAAGATAGTTTGTGTACAATTTTTTTCCCGAAGTTTTTTGAAAGCTAGATAGTATGAAACATATTGAAGATTTGGGTAGTATGGTGAACTTCGTTACTCGGATCAACTCTCACTGAAAGCAACTAAGACTGCAGGACTGAATTTGATAAAAGCCTAATGGAAGAACTGATAGTAAGGATTTGCCAGGCCAAAACTAACTGCAAAACAAACACAGAAAAACAAAAATAGGAACACTGGGAGATAAGCAAAATATCTCAGTTGTTTTTACCCTGAGAGTCTTTGCCACACTGGAGAACACAAGCTGCAACTGTTAATGCTTCCAAGGGCTCAGGCAACAAAAATCGGAGCCCAAGTCTGCTCAAGATATTCTTCCCCTTTAAAACTGTGTAGGTAATACTCAGGATGAGAGTGAACCAGAAAAAATTCTGTGCTATCAGCCTAACTTAGAGGAGACTGAGGACATTTACTGTGATCCTGACCAGAAAGGAATGGGGAAGTCCTGATACGATACAGCAGAGTTGGCCTTTGAATGGATTTGTGGTTAAAATAAACCACTCTTGGGTGGTTCAAAAACAAAACAAAACCCCATTAATGTAGGGTGGACTCAGTCTGAGTTTAGGCTCTTAATAAACCAGTAAGTTTACTCAAACCCTTTCTGGAAGAATGTACTTTCATCACAAAAGCCATTAAAAAAAAAAAAAAAAACTCCACAAATATTTTTCCAAGGAGAAGGGTTTCAATTATTAAAAAAGCATGTAAGGAAACCGCATACGCAGAAAAAGATCAACAAAGACTTCAGTTAAGGTTGAATTGAGTTGAAACAGATTAGGCACACTGAAGAGAGACGAAGAAATCCAGATTAGAGCTTAAGAGACCATGAGATAGAAAATATGAAAGAGATTAAGAGCCGCAAAGCATAGAGTGAAAATGTGTCTAATTGAAGTTTCAGAAGTAGAAGAGAGATTGAGCAGAAGCACAATTTGAAGAGCTAAATACTAATTTTTCAGAGTTCAGGATGCTCAATGGATCCCAAATAATAATAAAAAAAAGAAAGAATTTCCACATAGATACATGAAAATGCAACCATAGAAAACGACCAGAAAAATCACAGCAACAGCTATCTACAAAAAGTCAAATGAGCAAAGGATTGGCAGGTTGATCAACAACTTCCCAACAGCAGCAATGGAAGCCAGAAGACATTGGAATTGGCACTTCAATTTGCTGAAACTAGTTGTCAAAGCTCTATATCCAGAAAAAAAATCTTTATGGAGATGAAAGAAATTCTAGGCAAGATTAATAAAACAACATCAGCATCGTCAAAGATACATACTTTTGGACATTTCCAATTATATAGAGAGTTTCCTCAAGCTTAAATAAATGATAAGGAATTTTAAGTAAGTATCCATGATGTTACCCTGAATATTTGTTTTCCTAATAAGTTTTCTCCCCCAAATTCATTCTGTTGTAATGAAAGTTCTCTTGAGTGGGCCTTTATTAGAATTGTAGTTAATATTTATTTTTAGTTTCATTTTTTAAAAAAACAATTATGAATTTTATGTTTATTTATCATATAAATTTGGTAAATCTTATTTGATTGCTTTAGTGCTGGAGCTTATAAAGTTTGTGTAGAACAGTGTAAGTGTTGACTCTACGTCATATTTTTATCCATTTGTAATCATTTCAATAGTAGTTAAGTATTATTAATACCTGATAAAACACTCTAAATAATCTTGAATTTTACCAGTATTTTATTTCATTAGTTAATACCATTTTTATGTTTGAAAATTATGAGTTAAATTTTTATGGTAATACTTCTGTACTTTATCAGTTCGTGATAGATTTCTTTTTAAAACGCTTAAATTCTGATAAGTGTTTAGAAGTTGAAAAAGTAGTTCTTTGTCTTAAAATATAATGTTAGTTAAATAGTTAAACAGTATTATACATCTAATTTCAGCCTGGCTGGCTCAGTTGGTAGAGCATCCAACTCATGTTCTCAGGGTCATGAGTTCAAGCCCCATGTTGGGTGAAGGGCTTTACTTAATTTAAAAAAATGAGTGAAATAGGGAGACTAATTTCTGTGTGCATAATACATATCCCATGTCTTTTGTACATTTTTAGAGTATTTGGAGGGTTTGTTTAGGGTTTTAAAGTCCACATATTTTGTAAAAATATGGTTCAAAACTCCAAGTTACTAACAAGGCTTACAGTGAAAGGTTTTTCATCTGCCTGTCCTTGAGCCACCCATCTTCTCAGTGAAATAGGTTCAGCCTATGTTTTTCTCTTGTACTTTTACATGAATAACTGCCTCTTATGTTTTGCACTTGCTTCTTTTTTTAATTATTTAAAATGAATTTTAAAAGTAGTTTTTTTTACAAGTGCTTTTTTTGCTTAACTCATCTTCTACTGAGGGATATTTAGGTTCTTCCCAGACTTGTTGTAATATGAACATTACTGTATTGAATGCCGAACATCTTTTTTTTTTTTTAAGATTTTATTTATTTATTTGACAGACAGAGATCACAAGTAGGCAGAGAAGCAGGCAGAGAGAGGAGGAAGCAGGCTCCCTGCTGATCAGAGAGCCCGATGTGGGGCTTGATCCCAGGATCCTGGGATCATGACCTGAGCTGAAGGCAGAGGCTTTAACCCACTGAGCTACCCAGGCGCCCCTCTTTTTTTTTTTTTTTTAATAAAGATTTTACTTATTTATTTGACAGAGAGATCACAAGTAGGCAGAGAGGCAGGCGGAGAGGAGGAAGCAGGCTCCCCGCTGAGCAGAGAGCCGGATATGGGCTCGATCCCAGGACCCTGAGACCATGACCTGAGCCGAAGGCAGAGGCTTTAACCCACTGAGCCACCCAGGCGCCCCCGTTGAATGTCTTTCTATATGTCATTTCCTTTTGTGTGAATATTTTTGTAGATTAAGTTTCTAGATGAGGAGTTGCTGGGTCAAAGAGTATGTGGGATTTTTTTGAATTTTCTATATCCAAGTTCCCTTTCGCAGAGGTGGTAGCAATTTAAAATCCCATTGATAATCCTTGGAAAACTTCACTTCCTCACATCCTCTTAATGCAATATATTACTATACTTTAAAACTTTGGCCAGTATTTATAGGTAAATAATCTCTGTGTGGTTAATGTGCATTTCTCTTATGAATGAGATTGAGCATGTTTGCATGTTTAAAGACTTTGGATTTCTTTTTCGGAGCCCTGATATGATACCCTTACCACATTTTTCTGTTCTGCTTTTTCCTATTTGCAGAAACATTATATATTAGGGGAGTTAAGGGATTCTTCACAATTTGCTATTTAAAAGTTGAAGTAATTTTGACATAAAAGTTAAATAGTATATTCTCTTGATTGCTTGTGTTTTTCTCAGGGACAAATTGGAAGAAATGATAAATATGCTCTGAGATGAAAAGCCAATATTTTTCTTTGTTATTTTGGTGTTCTTGACTTCTCTCAATACTTTTCTTTCAAATACATGTTTTGTGCTTAGCTTTTCATTTAGTTGATCAACCCTGTAATTTCCCATTTAAATCTTAGTTTACAAGTTATTTTTCTCACATGTCTTGGGCTTTCTATTTCCTGCAACTCAACATTAGAAAGACGTGAGAAAACTCAAATACCCGAAGGTAATGATAATAGTTTTAATAGATTTTTTGTTTTGTTTTAATTGATTAATTTATTTGACACAGAGAGAGCAAACATACAAGTAGGCAGTATAGCAGCTAGGGAGTTGAGAAAGGAGTCCGACGAGGGGTTCCATCCCGGGACCCTGGGATCATGACCTGAGCTGAAGGCAGATACTTAATGACTGAGCTACTCAGGTGCCCCTTTAAGAAGATTTTGTAAGGGTATACTTCTTTTGCTAGTTACTTGCTTTTTCCCCTTAAATTGATTTGACTATAAAATATTTGTGAAGAACAGTCTTGATTCACAGTATAAATTTTGAGCTGTTAATTAAAAACAAGCATCAAAATCATGAAGGCACTTTTAAGAATTATGGAAATCACTTCGAAGTGAATTTTATATTACATAGATTATATTTGTACTATTTAACGTAAAACTTTTACTTGTTGATTTATTTATTTAATATTAAACATTTTTAAATTCGTTTTCCCAATTGTTGAGGTAACTAAACACTTAAAAGTCTGGGTTTTCAAATGAAGCAATTTGGAAGTCCATCCCTACATTATTTTATGCCTTGTCTGTGTGCATTTTGTTGGATGAGGGCATGAGGGTGGGGCAGGAATGGTCCTGTCCCAGGCTTCTGTTCTCCCTTAGATTTAGGTAGTGGTTAGAAAAGGGCTGTCAGTTCAGCTTCTTAGAGACTCTGAGCAGTAGGAAACTTATTTTCCTATTACTTCTTTTGTGTCACAAACTTTGATAATCTGACAGCTGCACTAGCCTGTCATGTAAAGCCCAGACAAAAATAGACCTGTGTTAGAATCCGCTGGGAAAAATGACCATCTGTTTATTAGATGACAGGAGCTTCCAGACTTCATTTATAAGCTAAAATATTATCTTGATCCAGAGCTTCCTATTCAGCTTTTTTCCCCCTTCAGCTTTCTTTACATTTAAGTGAGCACAGTGGGGGTCTATTTTGTATAACAAGAATGCCACTATAATCCTTCTTTCTTGTTGCCTGAAACCTTAATGCAGCGTTCCATGTAGAACTTGAGCTTAATTCTTTACTTTTGGTGGTATCACTTTGGAAAATGTCCTCACAAACATGTATTTGGAGTAGATAAAATATAAAACATAAGCCAAACATTTCAAACTATATATATTGCAGAAAAATAGGGCATACTTCTCTTAAGCCTTTATAGGCCTGTTTAGAGAAAGTCACTTAGGAACTTATGAAGTAAGGAAAAAAGTTTTAAAATTTAAGTACCTATTAGGTTATTTTATAAACATTTTGGAGATAATAAATACTTAAAATTTTAAAGTAGGACTTAACTAGGGGCACCTGGGTGGCTCAGTAGGCTCTGCCTACTTGTGATCTCTCTCTCTCTCTCTCTGTCAAATAAATAATAAAATCTTTTAAAAAAAATAGTTTTAAAGTAGGACTTAACTCATAAAAATAGAACCAGAGTTTGAATTTTGGAACATATCCATCATAGAAGAAGATGATTCAGGTCTCAATCTTATTTATTTATAATTGGTTAGTTATGTCTACTTATTTAAACCTCACGTCGGAGCCCCAATTTCTCATCTTTCAGGTGGCTATTTGAAGCAGTGTTAGTTATATTGGAAATAAAAAAATTTTTTTAAAAGATTTTATTTATTTATTTGACAGAGATCACAAGCAGGCAGAGAGGCAGGCAGAGAGAGAGGAGGAAGCAGGCTCCCCGCTGAGCAGAGAGCCCGATGTGGGGCTCAATCCCAGAACCCTGAGATCATGACCCGAGCCGAAGGCAGCGGCTTAACCCACTGAGCCACCCAGGCGCCCCTGGAAATAAAAACTTTTAAGAGAATAAATGAAAAAATTGATTTGGGTATTTGCATGGAATTGTCTAAGCCACGTGAAAAATCTACTTTCAAAATCCATATTAGCATTTTAGTCAGTCCTTAATCTATTTTATAAAATTGTTATTCTAAATTGACTGACTATAATATTCTTTCTAAACCATTTTATGGAGGTTGGGTTTTTCAGTTCAAGTTTTAACAAGAATTACAGAACTCATAGCTTTTTATAAAAGTTACACATTTACATTTTTACAGTTCCATAGATACTTAAGTTAGTGTAATATTCCACAGGGAACTTCAATTTAGCAGCTGTTTATTGAATGTTCTATGTTGGGAACTACTCTAGGTGCTGCAAAATAAACTGGTGAAAGTCAGTGCCTTTGTGGGATTTTTTTAATGATGACTCATTTTCATATGAGCCAATGGAATACTGAAAAAATACAGTTCTTATAGCAGGCTTTCATATACAGTTGTCACAAAAGCTAAATATGTGGGTGAATAAAAATTTTGGAATGAAATGGTTCAGTTTTAAAGGTCAAGCCTAATGAAGTGGCATCAAATAAATGGAAGTTAAGAGAAAAGAGAGGAGAGGAATTGTGAATTTGTTATTATTTAAAAGGGAAAATAAAACATATTTTTCTTTTTTAAAAGGGTAACACAATTCATGTTTATTACAGAAAAGCTAGAAAAGTTTAAAGGGAAAAAATTGTGTTGCTACTACCTTACTCCACTGTTGGCTTCTCTATGTGTACCTATGTGTAAAATCTTAAGACTTTTTATAACTTAGATTTTCTACGTGTTACTTATACTGAATTGCTTTTAAGCCAAAGTAGTCCATTCTAGATAATGTTATATAACCAGTCCTTTACTGTTGTACATTATATCGTTTTCCGTTTTTTTGCTTTATAAGAAACTTAACAAATATGATTTTACCTTTACACATTTATAACAATTTCTTCAGATTGACTATTTAGAATTGCTATTTCACAATCAAAAGTTGCTGCCATGATCTTTCAAATGAGCCAGGTAAGGGCCTTTTAAATTGCTTCCAAATTTTAGTAATAATGGCCACTGTATAGTTTGCCCAGGAATAGAGAGGAAAAGATTAGATAAATGTACAAATTTGGTGGAAAAGATGGTTGGGAGATTACTTGGTTAGCATATATTTAAATGCAATATAGAATTAGGTCATTTTAATAACTATGCATGTAGGATTGAGAAAGCTAGAATTGAGTTATACAAATGTTGATTTGGGCTTTTTTTTTTTAACATGAGAAGGGTATGAAGGGCAGAGCTGCAGAACTTAATTATAATTTCTGATCTAAAATTGAAAGTATTTGAATAGAAGCACTGATTTAAAAAATGTAATATTTTAGGCTGAGGCATGCAGTATAAGTTTTGTAGAAATGGGATTTTTTTCTACGTTCATGAATCTGTTGATAAGGAAATGGAAGAGTAGGCAAGTTGCTTCAAAACTAGACAAATGTAATGCACTAAATTTATTCTACTTTTTTATGGAAGCATAATCTTGATTTCCAGAAATGATTTTAGGAAAGTCCAGATGATGCATTACTCATGATACTACATATCTACTTGATTTAGCAATGTAAAAGCATATATAAAATGAATGGGAAAATGGAAATGAATGGAAAAAATTATGATGTCATTGAAAATTGGCAAGCAAAATGGTATACTGTTATGAATTTACCAAAATGGGAAGGAAATTGATTAGTAAAACTAGAATGATTCACAGTAGAGGAGTGACTATGGCTTTTGTCCCATTATAATTATTAATTTTTTAAATAGCAATTCTCAATTTGTGAAATTGCATATGTAGTGAGAAATATATTAAGAGAAAAAAGAATTGTAGAGTTTAAGTAAATGGTTTTCCACTTCAAAAATTTTCCCCTTTAGAGACAACTGACTTGGTCAGAAGAGCATGTGACTTTTGATCTTGGGTCCTGAATTTGAGCCCCATGTTGGGTGTAGAGATTACTGGAAAAAAAATTCCACTCCACATGTTTTTTTAAAAAGTTGTTTAACTATACTCACGGAAGATTAACTCAGCAAATGAGTGGAGTCAGATACTTTCTAAGGTGATACATAAGGTTCTTGTAATAATGCTAGAGAAATTATATTACTGAATAGTATTTTTAAGTTAGGCTGGAAGGGTTTTCATTTTATTAAGAGGATAATTCATAAAAGTTGAAAACTAAGGTAGCATAGAAAACAGTATAAATAGATTGGAAAGAAACTGTTAGACATTTGAGGGAAGCAAATCAGTACTTCTGCTTAAGCATTACTCAGGGTGCGTATTTTGGAATCGATACTGTTTTTGCGATCAGTAGCTTATAAAATTGGTTTTTTGACATTCCTACTAGCTGAAAGATCTCAAATGATTGTATGTATTTCTCATTCTCAGTTTTAATGTACTGGGGTTTTGGAGGGGAAGGGTTAGAGCGAGTGTGAGTGGGGGAAGGATCAAGGGAGGGGGGAGAGAGACAGAGACAGAGAATCTCAAGCAGGCTCCACACCCACACTCCACAAGCTGACTGAGCACAGGGCTCAGTCTCACAACCCTGAGATCATGACCTGAGCAGAAATCAAGAGTGGATGCTCAACTGCCTAAGCCACCCAGGTGCCCCTAATGTAAGAATTTCTGTCCCACAAGGCAGATTTGAGAGAATGATGGAGAGGTGGCATAATGGTGCTAGAGTAGCAAAACCAATTGAGACCACTGATAATAAGTGATTTTTGATACTTAAGACCAAATTACTTTTCTCAAAAAGTAAAATATCCTGCTCTTATTTTCCTTACTCAAAATTTGAAGGATATTCTTGAAAAAGAATGTTTGGCATAATGTTGACAAAATATTTTTTCCTGGGAGCAAAGAATTTATAGACATTAAGTAAAACAGGCTGTGTCTATAGATGTCAAGTGAGGGTTGTTGACAAATGCCCCGTATTTGGGACAAAATCAAATTTAGTTGAGGGGCACCTGGGTGGCTCAGTGGGTTAAAGCCTCTGCCTTCAGCTCAGGCCATGCTCCCAGCGTCCTGGGATCGAGCCCCTCATCAGGCTCTCTTCTCCGCAGGAAGCCTGCTTTCTCCTCTCTCTCTGCCTGCCTCTCTGCCTGCTTGTGATATCTGTCAAATAAATAAATAAAATCTTTTTAAAAAAATTAAGTTGAAAGTTTTAGCTTTGGTGGTTTTGGTTGAAGTCAATTTTGCCTGATTTACCTATCACTTATTTAACTTTTTTAGCTTTGTAGGCCTGGCTGAGAATTTCAGAGCATTTAAAAATGAATCTAAAATAGAGATGTTTATAACCAGAGAAAAATACCAGTAAATTACTCAGAAGAATTCACTGCCCCAAATCAACTATGACTTTCTCTCCAACTCTTTACTGCAGTAAAATTGTGTTATAGAAAATGTGTTATGGAAATATGTAACTGAGACAACTCTCAATTCTCCCAGTGATAACAGTGTTGTGTGTGTTTCTCCTTAGTTTATGTTTCTTGTACTCTAGAGTTAGGGGTGGTGGTGAGGAGGATAAGTAGGTGGGTAAACATACCAAATGTGTATGTATTTTTTAAATTCCACTTTTAAACTAGTATATTGAAGATATTTCTATTTAGTATTATAAATCTACATCATTGCTTTTGAATTTTATGTATATATGTATACCCCATTCCATTGTTTAGGCAAAGCATAATTTAGTCATTCTGCCTTTGGTCATTTAAGGTTCCAAATTTGTGTATTAGAAGTAGTCTTTTCAGTGAACATCCTCATACATGTATCTTGCTAAAGAGCAGTATAGAGTGTAGTCGTTAAGAGCTCAGTTGTGCAGTCATGGGCAATTACTGAACCTTCTCAGTTTTCTCATCTTTAAGTAATAGAAATAGTACTTTATTTACTTGAGTGATTAAATGAGTTAATATGTCTATATACTCTTACTAGAATAGTGTTTAACATACATTAAATATTTAATAAATGCTGCTAGTGTTAGCAGTATTTTGTATTGATTTCAACTTCCAACAAGTTTAATTCTTTCAACTTTTAAATTTAAATTTGTAATAGATAAGCTATAAATTTTATTTTATAAAATTTATAATTTTATTACCACATCCACTGATCTTTTTTACTCCCACATTCCTTTTGACCTGTGGCATATCCTACCGTCCACCAGTTCCCTTTCTTACAATGTTAACTACTTAGATGGGATTTTGTCCTTTTTCTGTTAGCTTATGTACTCGTTAGGCTTCTTTTCTTTTTCTCTGCTTTGGGGAATATACCTAATGTCTTAGGCATTATACACTCTGGTATATATATGTAAGTTCTTTTAAAACAAATGACTAGAATACAGATTCTTTATCCCTAGTCTAATTTGAAACCAAATACCTTATCTCCTGACTAAGTTGTTTCTAGTCTGGTACTTTTGTATGGTCATCTCATATTAAATCTAATAAAAAGTAAACTTTACAACACCTACCATAACAGTTTTTATTTTCATTCTCATGAAAAAATACTTCTGTTGCTCTTTCCTCTATATTACTGGTTTTCTCTTCCTATTTCCCCTCCCCCAAATTCAGGCTACTTAAGGATGACAGCAACAGCTCTTAGCTATTATTCTGTCAGCTAGTGCCTGCTTGCTTCATCCCATAGCATTAATGCCGCCACAGTCTTCCTCACCTGCACCTCCCACCCTAGTACTGATGAGCCATTGTTTATGTTCCTTATTGGTGACATCCAATTTTTTGTGCATCATATTTAAACTCTGCTTAGCTTAGCATCAGATTTAAACTCTGCTTAGGCCCTTTGTAGTGGACCTCTACTACAGTTAGCCATGCTGCTTTCCTAGTACATGTTCTTTCTCCTGTGGATGTCTTCACTGTTCCACAGAAAATTCCACACACTCATGTCATTGATTTATACAAACCTTTTTTTCTCATTAATGGCCTGGATTTTGCCTGCTTCGTGAAACTTTCCTTGCTAGCTCCAATTTGCATAGAACTCATTTTCCTCTGAATTTTATAGGACATGGAACATATACAAAATAATTTAAAGTTAGTCCTCTGTTCTTTCCAGTAATTACTTTTATGTGTCCAAGTAGATTATAAGCTCCTTATTAGAGCTCAGTTTCCTGTTCTCATATCCACTTCATAAATTCTATGCACACACTGGATACTCTTCTTTCTTTTTTTCTTTTTTAATTTTATTTATTTACTTGAGAGCACACGCATGAGCAGGTGAGGGGAGAGGGAGAAGCAGGCTCCCTGCTGATCAGGGAGCCTGATAAAGGCAGGGCCAGAACCCAGGACTCTGGGATCATCACCTGAGTTGAAGGCTGATGCTTAGCCAACTGAGCCACCCAGGTGCCCCGAGGATATTTTCAGTTAGTTCAGAAAAGTGGAAGGTCAATTAATACTTAATTCGGTTAGTATGAAATATTGAAATGAATGTAAACTTAATCTAGAACTGAAGATAATCATATTTTTGCTTAGCACATTTCTTTTAAAGATTTTATTCATTTATTTGACAGAGCACACACAGCAGAGCTGCAGGCAGAGGGAGAGGGAGAAGCAGGCCTGGATGCAGGGCTTGATCCCAAAACTCTGGCATCATGACCTGAGCCGAAGGCAGACGCTTAACTGACTGAACAACCCAGGTGCCCCTGCTTAGCACATTTTAATTTCAATCCTGATGAGACGATAACAGTGGTCTATACTTTCCACTCATGTTTAACATTTCTGCAACACATTTTAAGTGCTTGGAGAACTGAAATTTATGGGACATAAACAGGTTTATCTAAATCTGTATATGTGTATGTTGGCATACATTTGTAACTACGTTTAATAGAAAAGTTATGTTATAGAAATAATACCCTATAATATAGGAAAAAATAGGAAGTATAGATGAACAAAAATTTAAAACTACCTAGTTTCTTTATTTACCTGGCTCCTTCACTAAAATAGAACTCCATGGGTTATAAAACTTAATCTACCACTCTCTCCAGTGCTAGAAAAGAGCCTGCCTCATAGGCATGCCATTATTTGTTAAATAAAAATGAATTTATTTGAAGACAGTCCTTCGCTGATATTGGGACTGGGTGGTGGAAAGAAGAATGTTTTGCAGCTACTCCAACAACTTGAAAACTGTTGGTCTATCTTAAAGTGTCATTCTTCAGTATTGCCCACATTCCTTAAAAACTACTTATATTCTGTAGTCTTCCAAGACTTTTTCTCAGGATATAAGATTAGAGAGCAGTGGGAAAGAGTAAAGGAAGATAGGGTTTATAATTAGGATACCATTTGCTTTCAACTTTCAGGTTTAGAGCCCCAAACTTTGGATAATTAAGACAAGCAGGATGAGGCAAATTCTGTAGCTCAAACTCAGTTTATATTGTCTTAAATTCCACAAAAGTGCATGTGCTATACTTTGAAAAAGATGTGGGGAACAAATTAGGAATGCAGGTTTATAATTAATTCATTTATTCATCATTTATTATAAGCAAGTGCCATGTAAATTCACTTGAGATGAGGCCTAGCCCTGCCTCTGCTGGGTAGCCCAGTAGTGTCTTAACACAAGCACTGGGGTGCTGGTCTGGCTCAGTTGGTAGAGCATGAGACTCCTGATTTCAGGTTGTAATTTTGAGACCCACATTGGATGCAGAGAAAAGTAAATCTTAAAAAACCAAACCATAAGCACTGACTTTTCTTAATTGGTTACTATGTAAAAACGTAAAAAAAAGTATGTAAAGATTTCCTTTTAGAACGTTTTGCCTATTCATAGTTACCCTGTCATTTGGGTTTGCTTGTTAGATATGTTTTTGAAACATTTAAAATTAATTTTACAATTATTAATTATTATAATTGACAATTTTGCAAATAATGTTTTTTTAAATATTCTGATGTTATGGGATCTCTTTTCTTTTTTCCCAAGGTATTAAAAAATAAATAAATTCGACGAAATAAGTCAAAATGCTGTTGATATATACGGGTTTATTTGATAAGAAAAATGTTAGTTTTATAGGCATTTATACCAAACTTTTTAATAAAATGTTCAGTGAAATATGAAAAATTTTCCAATATCGACCAGAAAGAACTAATTTAATTTTGAACAGCTAAATATTGGAGCTCCTTTAGATTTCCATATAAAAATGTTCCAGGTAAGGGCATAGTTAATCTAACCTGTTAAAAATGAATGTTACCACAGTTAGTCAAAGGCTTATTAAACTTTTTTTCACTTCTGACCGTTTATATTTTGCAAAATTAAATAATCTGCTGTAAGTCATCATTGTGTTCAATAATTACCCAGAGGATAGTTTTAGTTCCAAAAGACAACATTCAATGAATGCTTGGGAAATAACTGTGGAAATTAAGAAATGACTGGAAATGGGAAGTGTTCAAAAGTGTTAGAGATAGATCTGTGTTTATTCAGTGTTATACTTGTTTTACCCTGCCCCAAATAATAACCAGTAACCCCAATAACCCCCAATTCAATTAAATTTAAAGTTTAATTAATCTTGATAGATTCCACTTATCTCTCTCCCCCCTTTATAAAATAAAAATGATTCCTAGGAAGTTGACACCTAGGAAATTTTTATTCCTGGGACACCTGGATGGCTCAGTTGGTTAAGTGTCTGCCTTTGGCTGGGGTCATGATCTGAAGGTCCTGGGATGGAATCCCACATGAGGCTCCTTGCTCAGTGGGGAGCCTGTTTCTCCCTCTGCCTGCCACTTTCCCTGCTTGAGTGCACTCTCTTGTCTCTGACAAACAAATAAATAAAATCTTTAAAAAAAATTTTTTTTACTTGTGTCCCTCCACAGCAACTTTTCATGTATTGGTAAAATTCAAATGATTTATCAAAAAAAGTAATACTGTAATTATATGATAAACAGTAGATATGTCAGAGGAATATCTATTAGAAATTATCCTTAATTTTTTCTTATAATAATGTTTTAAATTATAAAAATAATATAACCACATTAGAAATTTTGAAAAAATCATTTCATCACACTGACATAAGTTATTCATATTTTGGTATAAATCTGTGCACTGTAAAACATCTTTGTGTTAGGCTAACTTGGGATTCCTGTTAAAAAAACATTAAGTCCACACTTCCTTTTTTTTTTTTTTTTTTAAAGACTATTTATTCATTTGAGAGAGCGAGAGCACAAGCAGGGAGGAGGGTCAGAAGGAGTGGGAGAAGCAGATTCCCCACTGGACAGGGAGCCCAGTGTGGGGCTGGATTCCAGGACCCCGGGATCATGACTTGAGTAGAAAGCAGACAACCAACTAAGCCACCCAGGCCCCAGAAGTTCACACTACTCAGGTGATTGCACATTAAAGTTTGAGAGTTAGAGACCAAAAAAAGGTAATTTTTTAAGAGCCCTTGTTAGTTTCATTTTAAAATTACATAATGTTACTTTTATTATTTATTTTTAAGTAAACTTCATCCCCCAATGTGGGGCTCAGACTCATGACCCCAAGATCAAGAGTTCCATGCTCTACCAACTGAGCCAGCCAGGTGCCCCCATAACATTACTTTCAATAGATAGGAGCAAGTTCTAGTGAGCTTTGTAAAATTATGTGTATGTATATAATGGGCTTATTAAATGGAGGCATTTTCCATTGGTTAATAACAGATGCAAGAGTCTCTGGTGTAAAATTTAAGGCAGTATCTAGAATTTACATTATTTTCTTTTTTTCTTTCATTATTTTAAAAATTTAAACCAAGATTATGTTATGAGGTAGTTTCCTGTACAAGCCTATATAACTGCTAAATATTAAGAATATTTAACTTCTAGGTAAGATGTTTTTGTGCAAATACTAGTTAGTAACGCCTAGGATAATAATGTTTTAGAGAACAAAAATGGACTAGTAAGCAGTTTGCTCACATGTTCTTGTGCTGGTTTTTCACCAATGTGGAATTTTTTACCAATGGAATTTGAATATGATCTGCAGCATAAGCTTTGCTTTTCTCTCAAATGGGGTCAATTATAACAACATTGCTTTTTTGGTTATTTGGTTTATATAGCTCTATTTAAAGAATATGTAATGGAAAGTTTATACTCCTTTAGATCACAATTTTGTTAATTGATATGATTCATGCATCTGGAATATCTAGATGCTTTCTTTTCAATTCTTGGAAAGTGTTCATAGGACATGTTCTTATCATTCCTGTTCTATAAGTGGGAACACTGATGCTGTGAGATACTCAGTATTTGATACAAGGTGATGAAATTCTTTTCATTTTTATCATACTGCATCAACCTGCATACAGGTTGATACTTTTAAAATTTGAATGTTTAAAAAGTAAGATTATAGCTCTCTCTCTTGCATGCGTGCATGCACACACACAAACTCTCCTCCTCTCTCAAAATTTAAAAAAATAAATAAATAAGCATTTCAGCAACAACAACAACAAAAAAGTAAGATTATAGCTGCTGTGTATTAACGTTATAGCCATCAGTATAGGCTCTAGAGAAGGGCTGTTGAATATTTATTGGTTGAATTAATAAATGATAATCAGTGACCAGGTATTCAAGACCAGAGAATTCCACAGTTTTTCTACAAACATATATTGAATGTAATACCAATTGAAACAATAAATAATGAATCTAAGAGAGAGGACCAATTCATGTAGAAAAAAAAATTTTTTTTGTTTATATTTCTTACACAAAAATAGATTTTTTTAACTTAAGTGCATAAATGAAATCATATGTACAGTCTCTTTTTTCTTGTCTCTATTCTTCTTTCTACCCTTAGAACTCTGCCTGTTATAACTATTATCAGTTTTGTGTGTGTATACCATATTATCTCCATGCTCATAAAATCATCTACAAACATAGATATGTATAACTAGATTTATTTTTGATCATTGTTTTGTAAAAATGAATTCTACATGCATATTTTAATCATTTTTCATTCTATAAAATCACAGGGAAACTCTCCCAAGTTACCTGTTAATATAGCTTTAATTCATTTTATAGGGATCTATAATATTCCATGATATGGATGCACCATAATTTATTAAACCATTTCCCTACTATTGGACATTTACTTTGTTAACTGTTTCTGCTGCTGCGAAGTTAGCAGTAAATAACTGTATAACACCATTGTATCCTGTGTGCTTTTGTTTCTGTGGGGTAGATCTGAGAACAGAATGGCTAGGTCAAAAAGTATACTTTTTTTATTTGAATAGATTTTGGCAAAGGCTTTCCATAAAGGTTATAACAATTCATATTTTCTTGAGCAGTGGATGAACTCCCTTTCCTCATACCACTTCAGTAGTGTTAATACCCTTTTTAAGCTTTTACCATACTGATTGGTATAAAGTGATATCTATTATTTTATTTTTCCCATTTTGGAAGTTTGTGTGTATTGCCACATTATTTTTAAACATTTGCATTTTCTCTTCTGGGAATTGCCTATTCATATTCTTTGCCAGTTTTCTCTATAAGTGTTGGTTGTCCTGGCCAGTTGTGAGAACTGTATATAATTTGTCATCTGCATTTGGGAAACTGATCACTTGAACTTAACTTCGCTCCCACTTTTAACTCAGCCTGTTCATCTCTACTGAGTCAAGCAGGGGAATGTAAGGAAACTCAGGTTTTATAGCAGCCTCAAAGAAGATGGCTGGTGGAGAACTTAAGGCAAAAAGTAAGAAACTGACCCATAAAATTATTTGGAATGCCTCAACTGCCTTTCTACCCCCAGAGGGATGTTGACAACAGCGTGGCTCCAAGAAACCGAAAAGGAGGAAAACCAGCAGGCTGAATCCTCCTACTCTTGAGCAAAGATGTATTTTCGGTTCTATGCCCAAGGACTATGAACAGCTTATTTGCTGTCTACACCTGCTACATAGCTGTCATGGTAGAGAAAGGGTCAGCTACCCAGGTCTGCCAACACTGAGCTTCAGTGAATAGAAAAAACAGCTACACCTCTAAGGATCCAGCAACAAGAAAGGAGTGCTAACTGAAACTGTTGGGACAGGCCCCTAACAAAGCAGAGTGACAATAACTTCAACAAAATACTATGAACACAGCAATATTGAAAGTGTAGTATTAAAAAAAAAAAACCAAAATCCCATTATTTTTGAACTACTATAGCAATAAGTCAAATGGAAGAAAATGGTAACATGGAGACCTAAATTATTGGCCTGGAAAATATAGTGGAAGAAATAGTTTTAAACCTGGACCAAAATTCAAAGACAGGGTAAAAATGATAGATTTTGAGAATAGAACAACGAGATCTAGTGCGTATAAAAGGAGTTCTAAAAGGGAAAAAAAAAATGGAAAAAAGGCAGTAATTTTTTAAAAAAATTCTTGAGCTGAAAGATACCTGTTTCTGAACTTGAAAGGGCATGCTGAATTCCAGGCAGAATTTATGCTAATAGAATAATAAATGGCAATTACTATGTCCTCACTTTGCCAGGCAGCGTTCTAATGGCTTCACATTAACTCAGAGTCCTTAATAATGGCCTTGCAAAATAGGCACTATCATCCCCATTATTCAGATAAGGAAAAAAGAGGTTAAGTAGATAGTCAGTGAAGACCCAAGAGGTCTGACTCCAAAGCCTCACTGAGCTGGCTCAAAGTGCAAAACTTAGGCATATTCTCTTAAAATTTATGATCTCTGAAGATCAAGAGGAAATCTTACAAGTTCTGAAGAGAAAGAGCAAGTCGCCAGCAAAAGAAACAAAATTTTCATCTGAATCACCTTAAGCCAGGAAAGAGAAAAGGACCACAAGCCAAGATGTCTCAGACCAATCAAATTATCCACCTACCATCTGATGAAAATACTCAGAGAAAGGGATAGCTAATAATATTTAACCTTGGTCTTTGCACATGTGATTCCTCCTACCTGGAATAACTCCTCCCTTTCTTTACTAGACTAACCCCTCATCTTTAACATCCTCATCTTTTCCAGGACATTTTTTGCACGTCCCCAAGTCTGAGTTTTATACTCCCCTTAAGTGCACCCATAAGCATCCTGTATTTCCCCCATTTTGGCACTACTTTTCCCCATTAAAATTCTAAGTCCTCTGAGGACACAGACACTATGCATGTTTTGTTCACTGTGGTAGCCACAGTTCCTACCACAGTGCCTAGAATATAGTAGGTTGACTCAGTGACTAAAATGTAATTGTAGTCAAAGTTATCAAATCTTTTTGCTCCCATACTCAGATTGTTCTAGCTATTCAAGGAAAATAAAGCTTTAAATAAAGTTTGTCTTTAGTAGATATATGAGGCTTTATTCAAGGATGCCTTGTATATTTCTCTATCTGCCTTGTAACTATAATTTTACAAAATCTGAAATAAAATTTCAACAATTGTATGAAAAGCTGTGTAGACTCAGTTTATATAAGGCATATTTATAATGCATAATTATCCATGTCATGCTCAAAATTCTCTTATTTGTTATTTTGTAAAGCAGAATTAGTTGGAAAGTATAGGGATGAATTTGCAAGATGAGTCAAACTCTGGCATGGTGTTTTAATACTCTAGAAACAATAATGTTAATTCTCTATTTTTCTCTATTTCTCTTTAGATAAAAGCTAAAAATTATGACAAGGTTGAAAAGGTGAGTCCTCAAACATATTTTCAATTTTATGCTGAAGTGTAACTTAGGACTTAACACACATAGGCAAATAAAGTAAAATTGTAACAATTATTGATCTAGGTAGTGATTATATAGGACTTCACTGTACTTATTCAACTTTTTTTGTATGCTTGAAAATGTTCATAATAAAAATTTTAGAAAAGAAAATAGACTCCACTGGCAAAAGTCATCAGAATGATTTTGATTATCTAAACTGAAAATAGGAGGGATTTGTTAAATTTGCCATTTTCTGTAAGAAGATAAATTCATGAACAGAGCTGAATTTATTTCTTTAATATTCCATTTTGCTCACGTGCATGTGGAATTTTTTAACAGTGGATTCTGATAATATTTTCTTGTATTTATAGCTATTTCAGAGATGCCTTATGAAGGTTTTGCACATTGATTTATGGAAGTGTTATCTTTCATATGTTCGAGAAACCAAGGGTAAACTGCCAAGTTACAAGTAAGTTAAAAAAAGATCTTAAGAAAACATGTCCTCTCCAGGCACATAGTCAGTCCCACCTTCTCTTAACTCTGGGGCGACTTCAGAAATTCAGGGTTCTCTGAGAAATCAGTAAAACTTGGAACAAGTGCTTCAAAGAAAGTCTTATCCTGGAGAATTGAATCGCCTAAGCCCTTCTATTTCAAAACACTACATTTGCAACACCAAGTCACTTTGTTGGCAGGCTTGTCCAACTCCACAGAAAGCATCTTAACTACTTGTCATAGCACTACTCTTGGCAGCTTACTATGCAGTGTGCTGCCTGCGTATTCAAAGGTGTCTTTGACAGTTCTCTTGTAGCGTAACTCCCCATGATGACTCACACCCACCTATCCATCCTCATGAAAACTCAGTAATGGACTTTCTCAAATAGCTCATCTTTTGTATAACGAACAGGCAAGTTATTTCTGTAACTAAAATTCTATATTTCCTTTTCCTCATTGTCTTTTATTACCTCATATTGAAGAGGAAGTTCTTCCTAAATTTTACTTCAGAGCTAATACGTCTTCAGACAAAACTTACCTCCTTAATCAGAGAACCAGATATTTCCACATTTGAATCTGCTACATGCAGGATTAGGCAGTTTAAAGGATATAAGGTTAAGTGAAACGTGGGCTTTATCTTTGATAAGCTCACAAACAGTAGGCAAAAGAAAGTACATAAATTAATGACATCGACAGACTAAACATAAAAGAACCTTATGTACTTGCAAAGATATCTTTATATTTCTGCTTATACAGAGGTCCAAATGCTGTTTTGATCATATGATCAGAAGTTATAATTTTTTTTTAAGTTTTTATTTTTAAGTCATATCTATATCCAGCATGGGTCTCAAACTCACAACCCCAAGATCAAGAGTCAATACTCTACCAACTGAGCCAGCCAGTCGGTGTTAGATATATTTTTTAGTTGTAGATAAATTATAGATTTAGTTTTAGTTTTAGTTTTGTTTTAGTTGTAGATCTATTTTAGTAACAAATACTTGTTTTTAAAAAAACATGTCTTTCTGGGTGCCTGGCTGGCTGAGTCAGTAGAGCATATGACTCTTGATCTTAGGGTTATAAGTTTGAAACCCATCATGGGTATAGAGATCACTTAAATATAAAATCTTTAGGAGGGTGGCTTGCTGGCTCAGTTGGTAGAGCATGTGACTTTTTTTTTTTTTTTTAAGATTTTATTTATTTGGCAGAGAGAGAGAGACAGTGAGAGGGGGAATACAAGCAGGAGGAGTGGGAGAGGGAGAAGGAGAAGCAGGCTTCCTGCTGAACAGGGAGTCTGATGTGGGACTGGATCCCAGGATCCTGGGATCATGACCTGAGCCGAAGGCAAATGCTTAAGGACTAAGCCACCCAGGAGCCCCGAGCATGTGACTTTTGATCTTGGGGTCATGAGTTCAAACTGCACGTTGGATGTAGAGATTGTTTAAAAATAAAATCTTAAAAAAATAATAAAATCTTAAAAATAAACATGTCTTTCACATTTTTTTCAGAGAAAAAATGGCTCAAGCATATGACTTTGCACTAGATAAAATTGGAATGGAAATTATGTCTTATCAGGTAGAGTTAACTTATTTCCATACTTACACTTAATATATTGAAAATATTAAGGAAGATACTGACATTTTACTTTATTTCTTAGATTTGGGTGGATTACATCAATTTCTTAAAAGGCGTGTAAGTATTTTTATAGGTTTTTTTTTTCCTTCCATGAGAACAGTTGCTTTATCTACACTATAATTGTTGGCATTTTTTTATCCAATGCCAGGGAAGCTGTTGGGTCTTATGCAGAAAATCAGAGAATAACAGCTGTCCGAAGAGTTTATCAACGAGGTTGTGTTAATCCAATGATCAACATTGAACAACTCTGGAGAGACTATAACAAGTATGAAGAGGTAAATTAGCCAGAGTAGTTCATTATTATAACTAAGCCATTTTTAATTTTTATGTACTTGGATTTATGGATTCTAGCCTCTCTAGTATAAGGTACCTGGATATTGGTACTACACAGGTCTGTTTTTATATTGATTGTAATCAGAGAACTACTCTAATGTTTTTGTAAGGCTTTGAGAGTTTTCTAATATTACTGAATTATTTTTCAGAGAATACCCTGGGAGAAATTATAATTCTTACAAAACCACTTATATTCAATGCTAAACCATATCCACACAGTCATACATACACATTGTCATTCATCGCTTATGAAATGGGACCTTATTAGAATTGTTTCCAGTACGCATGTTTAGTTGCATTGCAAGTCTTTGATGTAGTTACAGTGCTTGATTTATCGGCTTGCAGTGGAGCTGCAGTCCAAGATCTTTGTCTCACTGGCATATTTTTAACTAGCTGAGCTAATCAGCTTATATATAGGAACATACATGCCAAGTAAGCTGTATCGTTACAAGTTTCTCTTATATATCTTATAATGAGGAAGAACTATGTAGGGTGTTGAAACTGTTCTCTTGGGGTGCCTGTGTGACTCAGTCCTTTGGGCATCTGTCTTCAGCTCAGGTCATGATCGCAGGGTTCTGGGATTGAGTCCCGAATCAGGGATCCCTGCTCAGCGAGCAGTCTACTTCTCCCTCTCCCTCTGCTCCTCCCCCTCACACATGCTCTATTCTCTCTCAAATGAATAAGTAAAATCTTAAAAAAAAAAAAAAGTTACACAGACCTAGTTAGAAAAGGGATTTTAAAGCAAAGTGCTGGCTATTCAATCTGATGAATCTGTATAGCATTTTTTTATTAATAGAATTTTATATGAAATAATAGACCCTTTCCAAATCATTCCTTATCTTTAGAAATTCCTGACGCATGGAGACTTACTACACCCTCCTAACAGATATAAGCAGATCCTCCTTGATCCCTGAAGCATGTAATGTGATTAACCTTTATTTTATTAACAAAATGTTTCAAAATATAGAGTTTAAAATTATTTAGTAAATGCACAAATTAACTGTATTGTACTAATTTTAAAACATACTTCATTTTAAAATAATATACATTTCTCTTTGTTTTCATAGGGTATCAATATTCATTTAGCTAAAAAAATGATTGAAGATCGGAGTCGAGATTACATGAATGCTAGACGTGTAGCAAAGGTATGGAATTCCAACAGATCACTTCTTTTAATGAGTATGTTGTTTATACAAGAGCTTTCCCTGTTTCATGTTCCTCTTGGCATTTTCAATTATTAGCAGTCTTAACTAATGACAATTTCATCATCTGAGCAGATATATTTGAAATGAAATGCCTCTTTACACACATGTTAAAGGATAAAAATATAACAAATCACATTTGGAAGACACTTTTATTTAAAATACTTGACCAGGACATGGAGACAGGTTCTACCTGAGATTGACGAAGAGTTCTATGCTTTCCTCCTATCTGCTCATAAATACTTGAATACTGTACTACTTTGTGGTCTCATAGCTCTTAGGACCAGATTTTTGTCTTTTGTGCATACCTTTCCATTCATTGACACTATTAAGAGGCAGGGAAAATAGCCTAGTAATACAAACTATTGAAATTTTATAAAAGACAGTTTCTCCAAAGATGGCAGTAGTGATGCCACCAGATCATCAGTCATGTTGATCTGTCAGCTCTTCTATCCTGGAGAGTGACGTCCTAGATCACCTATAGTAAGGGCCCAGAGGTGTTCTGTTCACTCAGGCCTAGGGACCTGTTCTTGGGTATGTCATCCTCAGTTATCTTTCTCTCTGTTCTTCAGTAGTTTTTAGATTATATTAACAAAGTGGTATTTGAGGAAAATAGGCATTTTGAACAAAGTATTCCAAACTGATCAACTCCATTCCATATATCTGAGTTGTTCCAAGGCTCACCACAGAATTCTAAATGCTTGTTATCTAGGAATATGAGACAGTAATGAAAGGTTTGGACCGCAATGCTCCCTCAGTGCCTCCTCAGAATACTCCCCAAGAAGCCCAGCAGGTGGATATGTGGAAGAAATACATACAGTGGGAAAAGAGCAACCCTCTTCGTACAGAAGATCAGACGCTTATCACAAAAAGAGGTAACAGGATTAACCCTCCTGGGACTCCAATTACATACATGTTAAGCCACTGATATTATCCCATAGGCTATTTTTTGCCTCCAGTCCTTTTTTTCTCTTACGTTCTTCAGATTCAATAAGCTCTATAGATCCTTCTCCATCCATGTTCACTGACCTTTGTTTTATCATATCCAGTCTGCTGTTAGACCCATCCAGTGAAGTCTTCATTTCAGATACTATACTTTTCAGTTCTATATATTTCCATTCTAGAAATTTTGGAGAGTGCATGAGTGGCTCAGTAGGTTAAGCATCCAACTTGATCTCAGCTCAGGTCTTAATCATTGTCATGAGTTCAAATCCCCATTGGGCTCCACACCCAACATGGAGTCTTCTTAAAAAAATATATTGCATTTTTTATAGTTTCTTTTTTATAGTTTCCATTTCTCTGTTGAGATTCTGTGTTTATTAACACCTTTTTCTTTATATCCTTGAACATATATATAAGAGTAGTTCTGAAGTTCTAGATGTCTGCCATCATGGAATTGGTTCCTTTATCTCTTTTTTTAATTTTTTTATTTTTTTTATGATTTTATTTATTTACTTGACAGAGAGAAATCACAAGTAGACAGAGAGGCAGGCAGAGAGAGAGAGAGAGAGGGAAGCAGGCTCCCCGCTGAGCAGAGAGCCCCATGCGGGACTCGATCCCAGGACCCTGAGATCATGACCCGAGCCGAAGGCAGCGGCCTAACCCACTGAGCCACCCAGGCGCCCCTGGTTCCTTTATCTCTTGACCGTGGGTCACATCTTCCTATTTTGTCAGAGTCTAGATGTTTAAAATTTTTCTTTAGGACATTATACAGATGTACAAATGATAAATTGTGAAGACTGGGTTCTCTCATCTTCCTCTGAAAAATATTGAGTTTTATTTTAGCAGGGAGTTAAATTATTGACAGATCACCTAGACCTTGTTAGGATGGATCTATTTTAGTTTTGCCTTTACTTTTATGGTAAATCTCTTTGTCCTGGGACAAAGTCTTTTCTCCTTAGACGGAGTGGGAAGTTTAAGGTGTTTGCCCGGAACCTCTAACTTGATGGGACTCAAATTCTAAACTTGATCTCCATTACAGTGGGCAGCTGGTAGGAAACCTATTCAGCTCTTTTATTTAGCCTTTCAGCTTTGCTTTCCACTTGAGCTCTTTGTATTCTTCTGTGTGTAAGTACATTTTAGAGGCCAACTAAAGATTTGAGGGCATTTATGCTCAGATGTTCAGGCACCATTCTCTGTGGCTCTCTCTTTGCTGGGGATTTCCCCCCTTAACTTTCTACCTATTCTTATAGTTCAGAATGCCATGTTACTTCCCTCAAGCCAGTAAGACTTCAGTATTTGACTTGAGATCTAGCTATCCCTGTACACACAGCAATGTGTCCCTGAGGGGAAAAGTCATATTAAATATGGATCTTACCCTGTGTGGTTCTGATTTTTTAAGGTTTCAATGTATTTTGGTTTCTGTCTTGGCCATAAGTTTCTTTTGATCAATCTCCCATGCCTTGAAATAGTTTTGGGGTTTTTTGTTTTTTTTGTTATTTTGGTTTATGATTTTTATTTTCAGGAGAGTTAGTCTGATAGAAACAACTCTGCTACTGTCAGAACTAGAACTTGGAACTTTAAACAACTCCTCAGTCTTGTCTTACTCTTATCTGTAAGCCTTTGCAGATAATTTCCTTTGTCTACACTATGTCCCCTGTTCCTTTCTGAGCTCCACTTACTCTCTGATCTGACCAGATTCTTTCCCTTCCTCAGGTTTTGCTTTAGATGTCAGTTCCTTAGGGAAGCCTTTCTTGAGTCCCTAAACTATGCAAAGTTCTGCTGCTGCAGGTTCAAGAGTACCCTGTACTTTCCTCATCATAATAGTTATTATGTTTTATAATTGTCTTCATGATATCTTCCCAACACAGGACAGACTCCTTGAGTATAGGAAGCCTTTTTTTTTTTTTTTAAGATTTTATTTATTTGTTTGACAGAGACAGAGCACAGCAGGGGGAGTAGCAGCCAGAGGGAGAGGAAGAAGCAGGCTTATCCAGCAGGGAGCCCGAAACGGGCTCCATCCCAGGACTCTGGGATCATGACCTGAGCTGAAGGCAGATGCCCAGAGATTGAGCCACCCAGGCACCCCTTGAGTATAAGAAGTCTTAGTCACTGATACATTCAGTATCTCTCACATTCCCTAGCATACAGTTTGTGCTCAATAAGTATCAGTTTGGGGGCACCTGGATGGCTCAGTGGGTTAAGCCTCTGCCTTCAGCTCAGGTCATGGTCCTGGGGTCTTGGGATCGAGCCCCGCATTGGGCTCTCTGCTCTGCAGGGATCCTGCTTCCCCCTCTCTGCCTGCCTCTCTGCCTACTTGTGATCTCTGTCTGTCAAATAAATAAATAAAATCTTTAAAAAAAAAAAAGTACTAATTTGATAAATGATGGATGAACGGATGGGGCTTAGGTAGATAATGGTGCCAGAAATCATTATAGCTTTTATTTCTAATCATTCATAATCGAGGGCTGTTTTAGCCTACTAAGTTAGTAATGATGCTTGTACTGATAGTTTCTTAAATAATATTTTGTGAATGTCTTCCCTAGTTATGTTTGCTTATGAACAGTGCCTGCTTGTACTTGGCCATCACCCTGATATTTGGTATGAAGCTGCCCAGTATCTTGAGCAGTCAAGTAAACTGCTTGCAGAAAAGGGGGTATGTATTCCTTTCCCCATCTTTGGCCTTTTCATAGTTTTAATAGAGCAATAATTTGTTAAAAATACAACACTGAATTTTGGTAATGAAGTATAGGTATTGAAAATGTTAATCTTATAATATAAAGCTTAGTGACATTGTTATATGTGGCTACCTTAGTCAGAATTAAAATATAGGAACTGTTTTTAATCTATTAAAATGATGAGCCATTTAGAATACTTGAATGATTTTTCTGTGTGTTAAGAAGTCTTTGGAATTTTTTTAGAATCCAGAAGTGCATATGTATCCATATGTATATATGTGAGTGTCTGTTTCATTCTCTTTCAGCTCTATGAAAATTATTGAAGAGTGAACTTTCTTTTTTTTCCTCCTAGGATATGAATAATGCCAAATTATTTAGTGATGAAGCTGCTAATATATATGAAAGAGCTATAAGCACTTTATTAAAGAAGAATATGCTTCTTTATTTTGCATATGCAGATTATGAAGAGGTTAGTAACAATATTTAGAACTTTCTTATAATTGGATTTTTTACTGCAGGACTAAATTTTTTTCTGGTTGCTTCTTTGCCAGGTATATTGCTTTTGGTAGAGATGATGCAAAATGAACAGTTATTAGTCCTCAGCTCATTATATATTTATGTTCAAAGCAGGTGCCATTGTGGGGTACAGCCTCTAAATTCCTCAGAGCTCGAATCCGGCTTATTTATGACTGTCTACTTATATCCGCTTCTTCTCTACCACCCTAGAGTCGCATGAAGTATGAGAAGGTTCACAGTATATATAACAGACTTCTGGCAATTGAGGATATTGACCCAACCTTGGTGAGTAACATTATGTCTCTTTACCACCTTTGCAGGCAGCTTTAACAAAAATTTTTACTTTACATATATTAAAACTCACTGGTTTTTTGGTATAGTTCTATGAATCCAGACCAGTAACATTGAGTCATGGGACCACCATCACAGTTAAGATACAAAACACTTATATGACCTCACAGAAATTCCCTCAAGTGACCCCTTTATAGTCAATTACTGATCTCTTCTCTTCTTTCTTTCTTTTCTTATTTTCTTTAATTTATTTTAAAATATTTTATTTATTTATTTGAAAGAGAGAGAGAGAGACAGAGATCACAAGTAGGCAGAGAAAGAGGGAAGCAGGTTCCCCGCTGAGCAGAGAGCCCAATGCAGGGCTAGAGCCCAATGCAGGGCTCAATCCCAAGATACTGAGATCATGACCTGAGCCGAAGGCAGAAGAGTCACATGCTTTACCAACTGAGCCAGCTAAGCACCCCCTCAGGTATTTTTTTAATGCAGCCGTATGAAGCAGTAGTGCTTTCTCTTAACACCTTCCTTGTGATTATGGTTTAAAGCCATTTATGCCACATAATTGTTGCCTAATAAATATTTCTTTTTAAATAAGTGGAAACAAGAGAAGCCAACATTCTGGGAAGGAATTAGGCAGGAACTCACTATATCCTGAATTCTGTTCCATAATAGTGGTTTTCAAAGCCCTGAGTTTCTGTAAGAATGCAATGAAGCTCTTTGATCCAGAGGGCAAGGGCTCCGGTGGGTGTGCGCAGCTCTAGAGCCTCTTCCTGAAGTCAGATCTGTTCTGCTTTTTGGTTTATTTGTATTGGGATTCCACTGTTTTGATTGTTTGCATTTATTCATCATTTTAAAATTCATTTAGAGGGGCGCCTGGGTGGCTCAGTGAGTAAAAGCCTCTGCCTTCAGCTCAGGTCATGGTCCCAGGGTCCCGGTATTGAGCCTCACATCGGGCTCTCTGCTTGGCAGGGAGCTTGCTTCCCCTTCTCTCTCTCTTTGCCTACTTGTGATCCCTGTCTCAAATAAATAAATAAAATATTTTTAAAAAAATTCATTTAGGAGAGTCTGGTTGGCTCAGTCATTGTCTGCCTGCCTTTGGCTCAGTCATGATCCCAGGGTCCTGGGCTCGAGCCCCGCATTGGGCTCCCTATTCAGTGGGAAGCCTGCTTCTCCCTCATCCACTCCCTCTGCCTGTGTTCTCTCTCTCGCTGTGTCTCTCTCTGCTAAATAAATAAATAAAATTAAAATAAATAAATATAAATAAAATTCATTTAGTGAACTGTTCTATGCTAGATTCCAGAAGTATAATGACAAATTAGAGAAAATCCCTCTCCTTAAGGAACTCATAGTTCATTCATCTACTCATCCATACATCTATCAAAACTGGGTAATATAGTTTGACATGAAAACTGGGCAAATTAGGACTCTATTCTTAGTCCAGAAACATTTGTTCATTGAACAAATACTACATATTTATCATGTATTGTGCACTCTGTGGTGCTTAGTATAAAATGACTCAATAGTTTATCAGTAAAGTTACATTATGTGGTCTTTGGAAAAATAGTGTTAGTGGGCTTTTAAAGCAATAAACCAAGAAAATATAAAGTTAAACATATACTATTAAACATGCTTGTATTAGATTAAATCTGGAGTTTCTAGGTGTTGGTATTTATTAGTGGAATGTTTTCTAATGGTTTTACTTTTATTACCTTCTTATAATTTAATTGCATACTCAGGAATTAGATAGTAGTGATGATTGTACAACCTCAAGCATATACTAAAAACCATTGTGCACTCTAAAGGGTGAATTTTGTGGTATGTGAATTATGTATCAATTTTTAAAAATTTATTTGCATTAAAAAATTTAATTTGCATGCAGCTTTAATACCAGAAAAAAATTGCTTGTGGACTTAAAGAGAGCACTATTTATAAGCTTACTTTCTGATATCTTGGGTATTCAATACAGGAAACATACTAGTATAAGAATAAGGTGAGATTGTTTTGGATGCTACAGGGATCACATTCTGCCTAATCTGTAGAATAGAAATTCCTTTTTTTTTTGCATAGGTATATATCCAATATATGAAGTTTGCAAGAAGAGCAGAAGGTATCAAATCTGGAAGAATGATATTTAAAAAAGCAAGAGAAGATACCAGAACCCGCCACCACGTCTATGTTACTGCAGCACTCATGGAGTATTACTGTAGTAAGGTAAGTGATGAAATAAAATAGAAAGGTAAAATAGATTCTTTCATCTGAGATACATTTAAAAAAAAAAGGTAGTCTTAGTTTCTGTCCTTAAGTTTTAATTGCTCTGTATCGTAAAGGAAGTCTAAGTATATCTGTGTAAAATTAAATGGAACATCATCCAAATCCCTACTGTCTGCTAACTGATGCCTTATTAAACACCTTGGTTTTGAACGCAGCAGTTTTTACTCAATATGATTTTAATTTCCATTTTAATACTTTATGTAACTTGCTTAGGTGTCATAGTTTTAATATTGTTTTGAGTATCTTGTCTGACATTTCATAGTAATCAGTACATTCCTTTCTACTTCCAGGACAAATCTGTTGCCTTTAAGATTTTTGAGCTGGGTCTAAAGAAATATGGAGACATTCCAGAATATGTCTTGGCCTATATTGACTATCTTTCCCACCTGAATGGTAAGTCAGTTTTAGATCTATAATGGTTATGTAATTAATACTAAACCCTCAATATCATTCTCTGAAAATATGTTGCTGGGTTTCTTTTTTCTTAAATGTATTATAATTCTGTCATCACAATGGAACCGGCACTTACTAGGCACTCAGGAAATATTTGTGGCCTAACAACCATAAATTTGTATTTGAGTAATGGTAGATGCTTTTGACTCTGCAGAATGGTCTTTAATACCTCATCAGTGAAGTCCCATCACTAGTAGGATAAAGCCACCAATTCAGACTTGGGAAAAAGTGTTGTTCATGCGCATCTCTTGTTTCCTGGGTCAGGACTGGAGGAACAGACAACAAATATTTAGCCACCAAAACTCAAAGATGCCCAAGTAGTAAAGTGAAATGCTTGGAGGCTATTAGAGAAGAGATTTCAAAAAGAAACATTATGTTTATTACCATCTTTATTTCTCTACCCTGCTGTAATATTAAGATCCGACCTTATACCCGGCACAGGGCTGAGGGATTCATATAATGAATACATATGTATGTGTCTCATTTAGCCTAGTTACCCACAGTCCAGTACATATAATTTCTTGACTAGAAAATGATCTGGTGTAAAAGTTGGTTTAAGAAAGAAGTGTACAATTATGTGCCATTTAAATGAGTTAGATATCACTGCTATCTATCAATGCTTTGATATTTTTAAAATGTACAGCATTCTTTATACCTATATAGTAAAAAAGAATAAAACTTAAAAACAATTTGGTATTTTAGCTGAGTGATTTTATACTCTGGAAAAGGACTTTCACTCCAAAAAATGAGACAGTGGAGCATTTAATTAAAAGGAAATTTTCTCTTATAGAATTAATGTTTGTTCGCTGCCTGGGTGACTCAGTAGGCTAAGCATCTGCCTTTGGCTCAGGTCATGATCTCAGAGTACTGGGACTGAGTCCCACTTTGGGCTACCTGCTCAGCGGGAGTCTGCTTCTTCCTCTGTTCCTCACTGTACTCGTACTCTTTCACTCTCACAAATAAATAAAATCTTAAAAAAAAAAAAAAAAGATAAAAGGCGAGTGGGATACCTCACACAGATATCAGTTATAAATCGTCTGTCATAAATGCAGTACATATAGAAGGAGAGCCATACTACAGGTAAAAAAAAGACCTGGCTTCTAGTTCCAGCTGTTACTCGGTAACAGTAAGCCAGATCAACTCAATCGTTTTTTAAGATTTTATTTGTCAGCACGTGCTCATAAGCATGGGGAGCGGTAGGCAGAGGGAGGCAGAGGCACAGGTTCCCAGCTGTGCAAGGAGCCTGATGCAGGACGGGATCCCAGGACCCTGGGATGATGACCTGAGCCAAAGGCAGCCATTTAATGGACTGAGACACCCAGGCATCCCCAACTCATTCGTTTTGAACCCCAGGTTAATTCATCTACAAAAACTGGGGAAATAGTTACCTTTTTGAAGAGGATTTTGTGAGAATTAAACGAGATGAAGCATGTATGAATACACTGTTGATTGTAAAATTTAATTTTTCAATGTTTAAAATCTTTTTTGTATCCTAGAGGACAATAATACCCGAGTTTTGTTTGAACGAGTCTTAACCTCTGGAAGCCTTCCTCCTGAGAAGTCTGGGTAAGCTTTTGGGAAAACTTGTTGGTCAGGTTCTGATGGCAGTTTTAATACTTGAATTGTGATCTGTGGATGAATGTTTATTTAGAAGTTTCAGAAGAAATCTCCCTTCTCTCTTGAAGCTTAATTTACAAATACCTGCCTGTTTAAGATTTTTTTTTTAAATGTTTATATACTGAATAGAATTGAAAGAGGTGTTGGCCATTTATTGTTAAATATTTTAATATTCTTTCTAGTTTACTATGCCCTAGAAATTGATATAAACAAATAAAATTTCTGAAAATTTTACCATGGTTCAGATCAAAAACTCTTACATATTGAAAGTTTGTTTGATATATTACATCCCTGGTTTATGCTTTTGACTGTCAGTTTTATCAAACAGGAATATGGTATAGTGATACAGTGGAAATAATAAGGCTCTGGAGTCTTGGGTTCAAATTCCAGCTCAGCCGATGATACCCTTTCATAACCTTTCCAAATCTTAGCTTATCAAATAATAACATCTGCCAACACAGGCTTTTTATAGTAGTCCCGTTCCTGGTATGCAGTAGGCTTCCATGTGTTACTTGAGTACAAACGTGTTTAATGACATTTGAGTCTCAGAAAATTAATTCTGGCTGTTAACAACAGTTCTGAGGTACAAATATGTCCCAAATAATCCATGTTAATGAGAAAACAAAAGGAAGCATGTTAGATTTTAGAATATATTTTTATTCATACATTGAATGAAGACTGTATTCCACATAATAATTCATGCCACTAAACAAAATGGTGAAGCTACATTACTCAGGAGAAATTGGAAGTCTGTATATGTTCCTTTTTCAGTTCTTCCACCAAGAGTTTACCCTCTTTAAGGTAAATGTGTCTCTTACCACAAGGGGATAGGAAGATGTGCCAAATAAATCTTAAAAAAAAAAAGCTTAAACACACAAATGTGCAGGATGAAGTGTTATCTATAACTTACTTTCAAGTACTTAAGCAAAAGCAAGGTGAAACCAATATGGCAAAATATTAACAATGATTAAATCTAGGTAATGATGATGGTTTATAGATATTTGTTATACTGTCCTTAAGTTTGGAAATCTTAATTAAAAAAAGAGCTTTTTCTAATTAAAAAAAGGGATGAGGTGGGGCGCCTGGGTGGCTCAGTGGGTTAAAGCCTCTGCCTTCGGCTCAGGTCATGATCCCAAGGTCCTGGGATGGAGCCCCACATCCGGCTCTGTGCTCTGCAGGGAACCTGCTTCCTCCTCTCTCTCTCTCTGCCTGCCTCTCTGCCTACTTGTGATCTCTGTCAAATAAACAAATAAAATCTTTAAAAAGGGGGGGGGATGAGGGAACTTCAGGCTTTTTTTGTGAATGGACTCCCTATTCCAAACCTAGAATAATTAAGTACTGATTGTATTTATTACAGAGAAATCTGGGCCCGATTTCTAGCTTTTGAAAGTAACATTGGTGATCTAGCTAGCATACTCAAAGTGGAGAAAAGACGGTTTACAGCATTCAAAGAAGAGTATGAAGGCAAAGAAACAGCTTTACTAGTGGATAGATATAAGTTCATGGACTTATATCCTTGCTCGGCAAGTGAACTAAAAGCACTTGGTTATAAGGTATGTACTTGGGATCAAGAGATATGTAGTAGCCCTACTTGCCCCATGTCTTAGAATAGTTTATGGATACACATCCATTTAAAGCAAATTCTGAACTAGAAATTAGTTTTAGAATAGCTTTTCAGAAAATGGGGAAAAAGTTCAGGGCTTTTCCTTGAGTTTATGAAACGTTAAGTATCAAAAGTACTGAACAAAATAATAGAGTGAGGTTTAACAATTTCAGTCTTCCCCTGAAATCACCAGTGCCCTGTATCTTTTGTGTGCTGGGCACATGAAGGTATTGTGGAAGGAAGAAACAATGTCATTTTAGGTATTGTTTTTTCTAATAGTTCTTAAAACTGACGAATGTGTTTTGACAGATCTTAAACCAAATGTAGCTTCGGTAGGTATAATGAAGAAACCTCACAGCTTTTTAAAAGTCCAAAAAGTTCCCGAGGGGATTTTTGTATTTTAACATAGTAATTCAGAAGGTTCTTGGGGAAATTAGCTTATCTGGGAATGGAACTCATCTATATAGACAAGAGAATCATAAGAAATCTGGCCCCTGAACCTGTTCAAGCTAAGATTAATGTTTATGCAGCTCCAGAAATAGCCCCTGAGAAAAACATTGTTCTATCATTTCTTGATTTTTCCTGTGTCATGAAAACAAAGACCCAAGATGGAAGTCCAAAGGGAAGCTATAGCCAGAGATCCTAGATTGGGTCCCTTTAAGCCAACCAGCATTAGGATACTCTAAACCATCATTCTCCTCAGGAGCCTCTTCTGGCCTGTGTCTCGCTGGTTTGGTGTATGAACCAGATTTAAATGGGGAAAATGACCCATAATTGAAGCTTCAGACCTTTTCAGTGGTGGAAGCCCTAGTTCTGTGCCAGTCCCAGCTTCCTATTCTATAACTACTCTGACTGCTCAGGGATCAGGAAATTGAGCTTCTAGTTTAACTTCTCAATGAAAAGCAAAAGACCTTTAAGACCACCTATTAGCAAGGACTATTTTAACTTTGCCAAGATGAAAATGGAAATTAATGAAAATAGAGCTCTATTTCCGAGTTGAACTACTTCTTAAATATGCATTCTCCATCTTCTATTTCTATTTCAACTCTTTTTATGGGGGGGGGGATTAAATATATTCCCATGTGTATAAAATGTGAGCGGGAAGAGAGAACAAGCCATCCGCAATGGGCCTACTTCTTGAGATTTGCCACCATGAGGTGGCATATGAGCAGATTCTGAGAAAGTGAGATGTTCTTCTACCTCTGTGGTGGCAAAAGGGGCTCTGGACAGGCTGACTGACACCAGTGCCTGCATCAGAGGAACTTCTCTGTTGTGTTCCCTCTCAGTTCTCTTCCTGTGGTTTGAACCCAGTTATTCTCAGTGTATCCTCAAGATTGTAGAGTTGCACAATTATATTCAAGTCCCTTTTTCAGGTTTAGGATTCTTCTGTTCTGCATTTTCAGGATGTCTCCCGTGCTAAGCTAGCAGCTATCATTCCAGACCCAGTGGTAGCTCCTTCTATAGTGCCTGTTCTGAAAGATGAAGTGGATAGAAAACCAGAATACCCTAAACCAGACACTCAGCAGATGATTCCATTTCAGCCACGACATTTAGCACGTAAGCCATGACTTTTAGACCCAGTACTGAGACCTCTGTGTGTTGGTTCAAATCCAGAGGTGGGGGGGACTGATGTGACCTTTCCATTGCAGGTTAATTATTAGACTCAGGGTCACTATGACAAGTGACTTGGCTGTAATCTTTGCCGCAAACGGAGTTAAGAATGCCCTTAAAAACAAAAATACCCTCAACGATTCAGATTCCAGCAACCAGTTTGGGCAGAAATGCTGCTCCCTACAAATTACCCGTACAACTGGACACTCACTCCAGCGATGCTGTCTGGTATTACTTACACTTACTAATGGGTAGTAGCGCCTCTCGATCCTATTTGAACACAGGCCCTTATGATTAAACATGCTGTTGAGTAACCGACTTTAAACAGGATTGCCGCACACATGACTTACGAGGCTTAGAAATGGTCTTTGACAAAAACTGACTGACGTCCCACCCCTGGATTGTTTACTTTTCTGCCTCCCAGCGGCCCTGGGGGTGAGAGGGCGCTCTCTCCTCCACTTTAGCTGGTCAAACATGTGAAGCACGAAAGGCAATTTAAAATGTTCAGAACAAAGCAACACAGACCTAGAACTCTCTATATAGATTACTTCTGATTTATTTTAGCCCTGTGTAGAAATTCTTCCCTCCTGTCTGATTCCTTCTCCTTGTGTCACAGCACCTGGCTTGCACCCTGTTCCCGGGGGCGTTTTCCCAGTGCCGCCTGCAGCCGTCGTTCTAATGAAACTTCTCCCTCCTCCCATCTGCTTCCAGGTTTGTTTACTATTATTTTCTTGATCATACTTGCTCTGTGGGTTATAATACTTGTGTGCTTTTTCTTGTCTTACGGAAAATGTAAAGTCGTGTGATTTTAACTTGTCAGTTATTGGGGATTAAAATTTATTTGTGTCAAAATAGGGTCCTTTTGTACAAGTGGATGAACTGATGGAAATTTTCCGAAGATGCAAGATACCAAATAGTAAGTGATGAAGGCTCCGCTTTAGGGACGTCTTCTAGGCAGGAGACCGTTATTCTTTGCTCCTGAAGTTTCCAAATTCAGCTAGCCATCTTGCTGTACCCTGAAGCCTCAGAGTGATCAAACCCTCTGGTACAGAGAGGCTCCTTCACATCTAATCCCACTGATAAAACATCACAAAAGCAGGTCTTTTCTATTCATGGGAACACGCACTAGGACACTGGGCTTCTGAAAGTCCTTGTAAGAGCCGCTTTTGTCTTTTCCTCTAATTATGTAGCATCACTACTACCCTCCCTTGCTCTGCCAGCAGCAGGTTCTGAAACCAACCGCAAATGTGTCAGGTAGCGCCTGCAGAGTCTCTCCCCAGAGCGGACTCTGCAGCGCCCCCAACAGGCCTTTCCGTGTGGTTTGCGCAGCTGTCGAGGAAGCCGTGCGGATCATTACGGGCGGTGCCCCGGAGCTGGCGGTGGAGGGCAACGGCCCGGTGGAGAGCAACGCCGTACTCACCAAAGCGGTCAAGAGGCCCAACGAAGATTCCGACGACGATGAAGAAAAGGGAGCCGTCGTTCCCCCCGTTCATGACATCTACAGAGCGCGGCAGCAGAAGCGAATTCGGTGAGGCAGGCTCCAACCAGCTCTGGAAGAAAACTCCAGGATTCCGTTTTTGCCTCTTAAGTCGTATGTTTAAAAGAGACAATGCTTTGTTACAAGGTTCTTGGAGACAGTGCTTTGTTACAAGGTTCTTGGAAACAAAGTTGTATTGTCATTGGTGCCTCTATCATATGGTTCTTGAGAAAAAAACCAACCAACCTGTGTGAATTTTAGAATATGGAACAGATCTGTGCTCTAAGCAAAACTAGGTTTTCAAAAATGTGAGAACAGCACAAAACGGCAGAACCACATTTTGTTCCCTCTTCAAGGGTGTCTTGTATGTGCCGCTTGAAGATTTGTGAGTTTTCAACAGTTTTATTTTAAAAACTGGATGGCTTATGATTGTAAAGCATTTTATCACATTTTCTGAAAACAGTTCTGTTTGCTGATGTAGAGTCCTGCCTTATTGTTTGTTTTTATTTATGGCAGAATGTATGGAACCGGTTTTGTAGTTTAAAATTTTAAAACAATCCTTTAAAAAAATAAAAGGATCTCAAAAATGTCATGCCTCCTGCTGCTTCCATTCAGAATTTATTTAAAATAGCTACTTATTCAGCCAATACCTTTTAAAAATAAGTGCCAATACAAAGAAAAGTCATCTTGTATTTACTCTATGTACACTTACCTACTTGTCCTCTCCTGGCCTCAGTGCTAACTGTAAACAGAGGGATCTGATTTTAAGAGACAAATTAAACATTTTAGAAATCCTCAAGTATGAATGTTCTTTCCCCCAGTCTGAGGCTGATATATTACCTTTCATGTCTTTTAAAAGCAATGTGTGGGAATTCCTTTCACCACCCACTGTCTTGTTCTCACAAATGTACTTCAGAAGGTACTCCATGCTCAAGAACATGTTCTTCAGGAGCTACACGCAGATAGCTTTAAATTCTAAGTCCTAAGAATTTGGTTTCATGCTTTGTTAGCAACATTACCTCCTCTTGACTCATTTCTAGAAAAACTACGAGACACAGAACTAGTTGAGCCTAAGGGCTGTGATTCAGAATAAAAGCTAAAAGGAAGGGGGGAGAAAAAGTAAAAGTATTACAGTTATAAAGAAACTTACAAATTGGGTATGCAATTTAGAATTTTAATTCAAAAATGATTAAATAGGGGCACCTGGTTGGCTCAGTGGGTTAAAGCCTCTGCCTTCAGCTCGGGTCATGATCCCAGGGTCCTGGGATCGAGCCCCACATCGGGCTGTCTGCTCAGCAGGGAGCCTGCTTCCTCCCTCTCTCTCTCTCTCTCTCTCTCTCTCTCTCTCTCTCTGCCTGCCTCTCTGCCTACTTGTGATCTGTCAAATAAATAAAATCTTTTTTTAAAAAAAGTGATTAAATGCATTTTAAAATCAGCTTCAAATACTTCTACAAAACTCTTGCTTTTAATGGAAAAGACATTATCTTGAATCTTTTTCTTGCATAAGCTTATATGTAGCCAGGTAATATTGACGTAATTCAAAGCATGTGTCTCCTGTATTTTTCCCATTAAGGCTAAAATTTTATCCTATAAACAAAGTCAGCTGGCTCTAATTCAGATTGTATTATCCTCTCAAGTATTGCTTTTAAGCTATGTAGCTTTTTCTTAATATGGTTGTCATCAAAACAATCTGAAAGACACAAGTAGTACCAAATAACTTCCCAGGAATTAAAATACAGAGGTGCAGACTCTCCTGAAGTGCTATCTTTGGGTAGTGTTTCTGGGTTTTCTTTGTTTTGTTTCTAATTATTATTAACATATAATGTAACATATTTCTTTCGGGGCAGAGACCTGATTGATCAGTCTTACACAATTCACAGCACTCACCATACATAGCACATACCCTCCCCAATGTCCATCACCCAGCTACTGTGGGCAGTGATTTAAAGACAAATGGCTTCAAAGGCCTGTAATGTCTGCATGAACGACAAAACAAAGCTATGTGAATGCATGAAAAATGATTTTTTTTTTTTAGCATCGTAATAAAAAGAAAACACATGCGCGCCGACCTTGATGAAAAGTACCACTGAGCAGCCACTGGGGCATTATAATTGTTCCTACTCCATTTATTTCTAAGATTTTTTTTTTCCTGAATGTCGTTTGATCTATAAACACAAAAAGGATTATTTGTTAAGAGAAACCATTTTCTAATGTTCTGCTATACATATATGAATGTTTAGATTTTAACATGATTCTGCGTAATTTGATCATTCCCTTTGTAGACACAGTTGATCAAGCAGCATGGTGTTAGAAATCTGCATTGACTTTTGGAACTCTAAGGTATGGATGCTCATACAGCCAGTCCTACTTGTCCAGGAACTCTCCTGTGTCCACAGTGCTAGACCCAGAAATTTCCAAAAGATACCCGTATTTTTCCTTTTTATAAAAGCAAAAGCAAGGACATTTTCTAGAGAATTCTAGAACCCAGTAAGATGAAAAGACTCTAAGTCCTTCCTGAACAAAATCAGTCAAACTCTAGCCTCTAGCACTGAATTTCACGTGAGAGGTTTTATCCGTGTTGCCACTCCTAGTAAAGTAAAAGGTAGTAGCTACTAATTAAATGTAAAACTCAACAACAAAATTTGTACCATTAGAAAAAAATGAAAAGACATGCTTTTGTCAGCATATTAACCTTGATCAATAATTATAAATTTATTTGGTAATTTTATAACCCTCTATTGGCCTGTGCTTAGCACGTAAAACCAAGAGCTCATTTACATGACAGTGAAAGCATAGTTACCATGTTCATAAATTTTTTACAATATTTCAGTTCCCAAAGCAAACTTCCTTAATGTCGGTAGTCCTCTTACCTGACACTCAGCAAGTGAAGTTCTACTTACTATTTTTTAAGTGAAGTTCTATTTAATAAAAATTTCAGAAGTCCTGTCAGATCATTTATACAAAGTAACAAAACTCTGGTACCATGTTCCTGATCTAAGTAAAATCTTACATATTCGACAAAAGGGTCAGCTTACCAAGCTTTGGGAATAAAAGCCAAGAAAAACAAATCATCCATTTTCTAAATTTCCTCCCTGAACCCTGACCAGAGTTCTGCTTTGAGCATGATGAAGACAGTACTTCAGAAAGCAGAGGTGGCAGGAATGAAAACAATGGAATTGAAGGTGCTTCTTCAGTTCTGGGGTTGCTCTTTAAGTCAGAAGTTACTCTTAAACCATTCTTGGTGTTTAGTTCAGAAAAAAACATAAAAATGGTGAAATGTGGCTAGTGCTACTAACATCAGACCCATCTGATTTCAAACCTAAACCAGGCCTACACATGAGTCCTAGTTCTTAGGTTCTGAAGGCAACAGAAACAGAAACCCCCAGCAGGGCTGGGAACAACTAAATTCTGCCTGTTTAGGTTCCAGACACTTACTTTCCAGGGCTCTAGCTTTTTCGGAAGGGATCAGTGAGCATCTGACAAATTAAAAGAGCTTATTGCGCTTACAGACTATCTCTTCCTCCATCCCATGAAGTTGTCTTGAGCACTACGAACGAAATAGTTCTAGAATACAAAATCCAATATTAACACACAAATGCAAACATCATTGTGGTTCTTTATTTAGATTATGTTTTCAATGAGATAAATGCCTTTGAATAGGAGTTTCATAGCCAATCATCTGCCATCCTTCATTTGTTCACTCATGCAATCGTTTAGCTCAAATAATACAGAGGTGAGAGTGGGGAGGAATCGGTGGGTGGCGATGGAAGTAGGGAGAAGAGCAGCGGGAAGACCAGCTTTAGTACAGAAGAGTTGACGGAAGAAAAGCACAAATCCCAGGACAGGAGGAAATCCTTCTGTCCAGCCTGCAAAATGCACTCACTGAAGGGAAGCGAGGCACAGACACAGGTACACCTAACGTGGAGAGGGTTATATGCTCTCCTCGGCTGTTAACAAGGCAATTCATAGTCCCTTCCCTGTACAAAGCATTCTAATATCCATTCTCAAATGTAATCCTCACAGGAAGTGTGAGTGAGTCGTTTCCCCGTTTTACACATGAAAATGCAGGGGCCCGAGGGACAATGACTGGCCCAATATCACACAACTAGTAAGAAGGCAACAGAGGAGGGACTCCAACCCAGACGGTCCCCTCAATCAGGAGCTTTGTGCACGATCCTACTGCAGCGTACTTAATCACTCCCCTGAGACACATCATAGACTGTCAGGACTGGAAAGCAGTTTAACGATCAAGTCTATTCCTTTCGTTTTACATGTGCTGGAAATAGGTCCTGATTTGCTCTAGTTAGTATGTAACAGAAATGGAGTCAGAACTCTGGTTTCCTGGCAGCTCCCAGTCTCTGCACTCTACCACCCGGCCTCAAAATGAAAATTAATGCAAACGTTCTACACAGAAACCAGAGCATGCCAAAAATCCCTGGACATCAAAGAGCAAATACCTCTTCCCTTTGTAACTCAGCAGGAAAGGTGGTGCACCAATACCTCTTGATTCCCGGGAATCGTGCGGTTTTAGAGAAAGAACATAAGCACCTCCCCAAAAACGGAACTGCTAAATAACCCATCAATCGTCAGCCAGTATCTGCATGTTATAAGCCTGCTGTGTCAGACTTATTCATAACTTTTCTTCCAAGAAAAAAGCTCTTACGCACCTGTTTACTGCGTTCAATCAGTAAGATATCCTTAGCTGAAGTATACTTTCAGTCCGGTTACATGGTTACACAAACAATCGCGTTGTGTAGCTTGCTTTAAATGTAATGAGATTTTCAGGGGCACCTGGGTGGTTCAGTGGATTAAGCCTCTGCCTTCGGCTCAGGTCATGATCTCAGGGTCCTAGGATGGAGCCCTGCGGCTCTCTGCTCAGCAGGGAGCCTGCTTCCCCACCCCACCCCCGCCTGCCTCTCTATTTGTGATCTCTGTCAAATAAAATAAATAAATAAATATTTTTAAAAAATAAATAAAATAAATGTAATGAGATTTTCAAAAAACACCTAGGCTGAAAATCCATCCACCCAACCAAGAGCTAACAAAGTAGCAGTTACTACTCTAGACGTTCATTCATCTGTGAGAGCATCAGATCCATCGAACACAGCTGCAATGATGAACCGGACTCTCAAGGTGCTTGGTTCTATCCACAGTAAAGCACTACCGCCAAATAAACCCAGCACTTTCCTAAAACACGCTTGTTTCCACAAACCTGTTAGGTAGAAAATCACGTCAAATCCAGTCAGAATGCATTATATAGAACCAGTTCAATTCTGAAGGATAATTTCTGCTCCAAAGGATACGTATCTTGGAGGGAGAGCTGGTGGGGGGGGGGGGGGCTGTGTGGATTATAAGGAGATGCTCAACAAACATTTCCTGAGGGACCAAATGAAGTTTCCTGGCCTTTGGTGATAATCCTATGAGATTCCAGGAAGTAACTCACTTATCTTCAAAGAACAACAAAATTCAGTATGAATATTGTGATTCTGAACTTTGCTTCCTTCATTCTTGGCTTTGCCACCTGGAGAACTCTGCCAGTGGACATTGAGGTAGGGGTGGGGGGGTGCGGGGAGAGGAGAGTCTGTGTGGGTCCCTGTAAAATATGCATCAAGATTTCAAATGGTACAAACTTAACTCTGTGAATTTAGGAACCCATGGTGGGGGGCGGGAAATCTGATAAAAAGCGAACCCTTAGAAAAGGCAGCAAAAAAAAGAACTTTAAAGATTTAGGAAGAATGACTACAGGAAGTGGTCATCCACCCCTTCACTCAAGGATGAAGGGTAAAGCTCCTCCCCTTCATCCTCGACTGAGGCAGGACAAGACGCTAAACACTCAGAGGCTGAGGCAGGCAAGAGAGTGAAAGGGTGCTGGGTGGGGAGGGCTGCGACAGGCTGGAGGCTCAGTCAGTAGAGCATGTGACTCCTGAACCCCGGGTCGTGAGTACAAGCCCCGTGTTGGGCATGGAGCCTACTTAAAGCGCGCTCGGGCTTCTCAGCCTGGGGGATGAGGGGCCCCCATGACCAACAAGCATGGCTGCCACAGAGCAACCTCAGCTCCAGAAACAATTCCAGAAGCGACCTCATTTGAAGACACACTATAAAAGACGTGATTTTGTCCTTTTAAAGTTCTACTTATTGAACTTCTATTCACTTCCAATGAAACCAGGGAAGATTTGTCCTTGAGTATAAACTTTATAGGACTTCTGACCACATAACGCAGCATACTTTTCTGACTGCAAGTAGAAAACACTATTAGAACATAGTTTGTAGCATAGATTTGGAGAAATCACAGTCTCCCCCCCTACCCCGCGCCGAGCACAAGCGTACCCTCTCCTGAAGCTCAGTACCACTCGATAGTCACAGAGCAAACGTTCCTCTGGCGGGAGGCCACCATGCCTGCCTCTGGCCCCACCACAGCCCCCACCACTTTGAGGGATTCCCTGCATTATTTTGCCTTGTGCTGTTCCTGGACTTGGAGTTCACACCCAACTTCATGGCTCTGCTTCTGATAGAGTGTCCCTGTCTAAAACACGCACGTACACACACTCACACACACACACGCACTTTTTACTTTTTATTCTAACAGAGTGGGTCATCTGTGAGAGCCCAATCACCCTTTCAGCCACAGGATGGGTACGTCAGGAATTCCAGTCACTTAAGTTCCTCAAAAAATACTGCTCCCAAACCAGGGATTTTCTAGGACTTCTTTATCCCAGAAATAAGTGAGCTTACACTATGCGGTTTTATCTGAAAACACTTTAAATCTATTTCTGAAATTCAAATCCAATCAATACATCTGTGTATTGTATCAGCAAATTTTTCAGTAAAAACTCCAGTGTCTTTTAAATTACACCAACATACATACGGTTTAAAAAAATATTTCCTCCTTAACTTTCAAAGATTAAAAGTCAAAGAATTTCCTTTCTCTAGATCCCAGAAGTCATAACTGCTATCATCCAGGCTCAGAAATAATTCTGTATAAAAGAATAAGCTTTTTAAAATCAATTAACTCCCCTCTAGAACAAAAGGGCTCTGGAGCTCTGGCTAGGCCAGGCAGGGAGAAAGCAATCAAAGGGGTACAGGGAGGCAATAAGCCTTGGTATAGCCCTTCCAACACAAAACAGCTGGGGGAGGGGGGGTGAGGGTCGGTGCCAAGGAGCAGGGAAGAGTGAGGGTTGGTGCCAGGCAGGGGGGAAGAGTGAGGGTCGGTGCCAGGCAGGGGGCAAAGTCTCAACACGGTCATGGCTTGGTCTCTCATACTCGGTGGCTGGCAGATCGTCTTGGGCGTCTGAAAGGAAAACTACCCAGATGGTGGAAGAGAGGCCCCAGCCCCCCCGGGAAAGTCAAGGCAGCTGTAATCAGGACAGAGTCGGGTGCAGACACGCGCTGTCAACCGTTTAAAAGCGGAGTGCCCCCTCAAACGTAAGAGAACAAGAAGCTTCTTGATTTGTAAACTTGCACTCATAAATACAAACCTTCAAACTGGAATTCAGGGCCTTTTTCAACAACCCTTTTCAACAGTGATACACAGTATTCTTCCCTTTGGAATCAGGGCTGTTACACAGAAATGTACTAAATAGCCATTTTCCAAAGCAACACGAGAGTCGAGAATAGGTATTCTGTATCGAGAGGCTAATACCGCCGCCGCCGGAGAGCGCAGGCGCGTCAGGATCGCACAAGGATCTTACTGAGGATGGCGTCGTAGTAGGGACTGAAGACCATCTTGTTATAGTTGACCAGGCGGACAAATTTAATAGCAACTTCCTCCAGCTCTTTCTGAACTGGACCCAATCCCCCAGGTACCGTGGGCAGTGGCTTCTGATGACCCGAGGCAAGGTAGCTTTCTAAGAAGATCAGGATTCGGGAATCTGTGACAGAAAAGAAGGCAGCAGATTGCTTCTGGTTCAGGGAGACTTTGCAAACTTCTGATTAAGCTTCAGTGTTTAGCTTAGACATCCCTTTTCCGGGGAAGTCTTCCCTGCCCACCCCGTGGACCAGGTGTGGACCACATGTGGACCACAGCACGCGCACATCAGCCCCTTTAGAACATTTCCCTTCCTGCTCTAGACTGTTAGGTAGAAGCACGCCCCCCGCCACCGCCCCACACCCCCAAACCCCACAGCACAAAGCTGGCAGGAGACCCGGCCCCAGGAGAAGCTCAAAATCCATTCAGAAAGGAAGAATAAATGTATGAATCAAGAAAAGGAGACTGCAGTGTTGACAGGCTGAGGAAAAAAGACACCCGGAGACCACCATGAGCCACTGCTGAAGAGCACATAAGAAATGGGGCGGGGGGGAGGGGGGAGGTAAAGCAGGAATTACAAGTTCAAAAATGAAAAGAGAAAAAAGCAGATTCCAGCATCATGGGTTTGTGAGCTTTTCCCACCAAGCCCACATGTAAGCGACGTGAACTTCCCTCTGTAACGCCTCCAGGGGCAGGCCACGGAGCTGCGGGCAGCTGCGAACTTGTACTACTCCGAGGAACGACACAGGCTGATGCTTTGTAAGCCCCTCCTCTCCGGGCCTCTTCTGCACTGTCCTCATCAGCTGAGAGAGCACCAAGCCATGCTTCTCACAGATTTTCCCAGGAAAGCAACAGGGGTGTCTATATTCATCGGGTTCTTTCAAACCGCACGCCCTCCACTTGCCCTGCGGGACCCTCCCTGGTGCACATGGCCTTCGCCCTTTGGACCCCAATACACAGTGACAGAGCAACTGTAGACCGGATGGGTCCCCTCACCTCTCCCCAAGTTAGTTTGGTTTTCTAAGGTTCTCAGAGCTCGAAGCCTCACACAGAACTGGAGATGCTCACAGCATCCCGACCCCAGGACTGGTTTTTAGCCCCAGGTCTGCGATGAGCTGTTACTCAAGCCCAGCAGGGCAGGACACGGAGCCTCGGGTTAGCCCGCGCGCTGCTCACCGCCTTCCGTGCCTCTCTACCGCCGTCGCTAACGCTAATCCTGATGGTCCTTCTCTCTGCAAGAGGCTCCTCCTGAGTGACCCACGGATGACACTGGGAGCGATGCAGGGCTGGGGTGAAGTGATTTGGAAAAAACTGTCGATCCCTGGAACTTTTTCCGTAAAATATTACTTAAGGATAGAAAGGAAGTCACCGAGTTAGGAGACTCAGGTCACTGGTTCAGCCTCTGTCCAACCTGAAATCCAGTAACCGCGGCTCACTCAGCTTTAGCGTGAAGCCTGCTCACCATCCACTGCTGCTCCGCTGCACGCCTATTCACTTTCATAAAGTAGCTAAAGAACGACTTCAAATTTAAGTTACACTAAAGAGAAACAGTTCTTAAAAGTAGATAAAAAAATGTTTTAGAGATTTATTTGAGATGTTTTACAGATTTGAGAGAGTGAGTGAGCAAGTGCAAGGGTGGGGAAGGCAGAGGGAGAGGACAGACAGCATCTCGAGCAGTCTTCCATGCTGGGTGCGGGGCCCAACTCGGGGCTCGATCCCACAGCCCTGAGATCATGACCTGAGCTGAAATCAAGAGTCTGGCACTTAACAGACTGAGCCACCAAGACACCCCTAGATGAAAAAAAAATTTTTTTTAATTTTTAAGTAATCTCTCTACCCAACGTGGGGCTTGAACTCACAACCCCATGATCAAGAGTCATGTGCTCTGAGCCAGCCAGACGCCCCCAAATTAGGAACACTGTATTCTTCGATCAACCAGTGAACAGAATTTTCCCTAGTGCTACGGCTGGGATGAGGAAGAGTAACAGCCAGCACAGAAAGCTATTTGCCGGGCGCCTGGATGGCTCAGTGGGTTAAGCCGCTGCCTTCGGCTCAGATCATGATCTCGGGGTCCTGGGATCAAGTCCTGCATCGGGCTCTCTGCTCAGCAGGGAGTCTGCTTCCTCCTCTCTGCCTGCTTCTCTGCCTACTTGTGATCTCTCTCTGTCAAATAAATAAATAAAATCTTTAAAAAAAAAAAAAAGAAAGAAAGAAAGCTATTTGCCAGCAGCTCCTCTCTAGCAAGTACTTGTGAGGGGCTGGGGTTATTCTGGTAAGTGCTTTATGCACCTAATGCCCTGTGGTCCTCCCAGCAACCGCACAGGGCTGTCAGTATTGTCTTTTAGAGATGAAGAGCCTCAGGCATCAGGTCACCCGCTCGGGCCACAGCGCCGGAGCTCTTGAGGAAAAGCCCTGCTCTCCCCCCCTCTCACGGCACATCCCGAGCACGTCCGAGCACGTTACGACAGCGCGCCCAGGGTAGGGGCTTCCCCCACCCAGCGATACTCTGCAACGGCAGCGGAGTGTCCCACTGCTGTACTCCGTTCTGACACTACGTGGAGGGAGTGTCACACCCCAGAGGCCAGAGGCTCAGTCCCAGGAGGCTACACCCCGCCCCCATTTCAGAAGCTAACCAACCGCAAGCAGTAGGTCCCGCCCCGGGTCTGCCAGTCCCTCCAGCTACAAACTGGAGGGTCCCAAGACCTCCTCCCCCTTTGGATATTGATTATTGGCTAGAACAGCTCACAGCACTCAGGGTAACATCTCTGTTTACTCACTTATTATACAATAAAGGATTTGGATACACATGAAAACCAGAACAAAAGACACAGAGTCCTGAGGGTAGGTGCTTTTGTTGGAGGTGGGGGGGTACACTGCCCTCCTATTACGGGCAGAACCCAGATGCTCCCCGAACCCTGTACTTCTGGGATGTTTATGGCAGCTTCATCAAGGGCATTTCCAGTGCTTCTCTCCTCTCTTGGAGGGGGGTGGAGGAGGCTGAAAATTCCAGGCTTCTAATCCTGGCTTGGTTTTTCAGAGCCCACGCAGAGTTGCCTCATTAAAACAAAAGACACTCCTATCTCCCAGGAAATTCCAAAGGATTTAAGAGTTCTATGTCAGGATCCAGGTCAAAGACCAGTCTTAGAACAAAAGATGCTCTTAGTGCTCTTATCACTTAGGAAACTCTAAGAATTTTAGGAGCTCAGAGCTAGAAAGGGGCCGGGGGTGTGCAGAGACCAATACTTCTATTTTTTGTTACCTCACAGTGCTGGAGCAGGGTTCTGAACAAAGCCTGTGATTCCAAAGTCAGAGCCCTCAGGACAATGACAGCTGCCCATCACTTGTCCGGAACTCTGGGTTGCCCTCGCCGTGGCGATTACTCATCTCTCCTCACTCATCAGCACTCATAAGCTACCAAAACCTTCTAGGTTTCTTCAGACGGGCCGGTCCGCCAGTCCCTCCAAGGGCACATCCCTGCTGCCCGTCCCCCCCTCACAAACGTACCCATGATCCTGCGGATGGGGTCGTCAGGACTGGCGACAGCCTGGATCTGGCCCTTGAGCACTGCCTCCTTTTCCGTGGTGAAGGGGGCGAGCCCGCACAGGGCCAGGCAGCTGCTCACCTCCAGGCAGACCTTCTCCCCGATGGTAGTCAGGGCGTCCTTCAGATGGAAGGAGCTTGAATACAGAAGAAAAGGGAGAAGGCAGGGAGGAGAGGGCTGGTAAGCAAAGTGCACATCCACTCAGCTCACGCTAAGGAAGAGCCCGAGCCCTGGTAAGAGTCATGATCTGAGTCAGTGCACGGACTGTCATGTTCAAAGAGAAAGTCTAGGACTCTCTTCCCTGCCCTCAGCCTTCGAGGCTGCGGACACCTGACTCAGGAGTCCCCCCCTCTTTCTCTACTAGAAAGAACACTGGGAAGGGAAGGGCTCAGACTATACCAGCGCTAACAACCCCAAACCCAACTTCTTGCTAGCATCTGTGTGCTGAAACAATCCTGAAACTGCCTTACGAGTATCCGGAATCCCGCTGGGGTAACACGCAAGAACCCAGAATCAGAGAGCTGTGGGACAGAACGGGAAGAGAAACTTTTCATTAGCTATCCTTCTGTCCCTTTTGATTTGTGAAATAGGGGAAGGTATTAACTACTTTAAAAGAATTAATAACACTGAAATCCCGAAGTTAAAAAAAATGAGCACCTTGATTTTTCCAGAGCCCTTGGGCTCTCCTGGAGTATCTGTGGGGAGTCCTCCTGCTGGTGGGTTTCCTGTGAGGCCTTTGTTCTGGGCCTAAACCCTCTGTACAGCAGGAGTCATGGGCACAAGTGAGTGAGCCCAGGGACTCACTGCTGGTACCAGCTCTGAGGGTACCAACCCAAGAGCCAGTGTGGACACCGCAGGGCTGGATCCCTGTATGGAAGCCCCACACAGGGACCCTCATGGGAAGCTCTAAACAGTAGAGCACCAGGTCTGCTGGGGGGCAGGGAGGGACGGACGATGTGGGGGACAGACCTCAGTGACGTGCCAGGGCCCTCAGCTCAGCAAACCCCTTCCGGCCTCAGCCGGCCTGTGCACGCACCCCTGAGCACACTCAGCGCGGGCAAGCTCTGTGTAACTCAGCAGGAAAAGGCCTCCGTTTTGTAAGGATGAGAACATCTGGGGACATCCTCCTCAAGGACTCCTCTGAACTGGGCCTGTGAGAGGCAGTATTTACTTCGGACCAGTAAAACATATCCTGCGGGCCGTGAACCACCTGGACCTGACGGGCCATCTGGGCAGGAGCAGAAATTGCCTGTGGCCTGGCAACTTAGGGGGACACCGCCCGCTTCTTAGTGGACCTTTCCCAGGGCTGTGCCACCCAAACTCTTAGGGGGCTGTGAGAGCAATTCAGTGGGCAGCAAGCAGTATTTTTGTTTTTAATGTTATAAGAATTTGTACTAAGCATGGTTCGGGTTAAGTTTCATTTTGTTAAGTTTTTACTCCCGTTACAGGTGCGCCTGAAGCATGTACTAGGTCGCAGCAGAAAATGAATTTCTCACTGTGGGTCTTGGTCCGAAACCTGTGAAAGCCACCCTCCTAGAGCCTCGCGGACCCCAGAATGGACGCTAATGCCGTTCCTAGGAACCCGAATCAGTTCTGCTGGGGGGAAAAAACCAGAGAGCAAGGTTTCCTCTCCGGTCCTAGAGGGCAGCCCCAGAGACCCCCCCCCAGCACAGGGAGACCCCGCTGCCATCTGCTCTCTGCCACCGCTGCCTCCCCCCCATCCCACAGGGGCCACTTACGGCAGATGTGTATCTGTTAGCAGAATCTTCACGATCATCTTGAGTTTCTCAGCAAAGTCGGCCTGGCTGGAGATTCCTGGGGCTGCCATGCTGAATGTGACCAGCAACACGGCTCCCAGGACGGTGAGGTGCTCCAGCTGCAGCTGGAGCTCTTGGAAGCGAGCCTGATCCATCAAAACGGTCTGTAAGGGATGCGACAGAAATCATCCCTGAGCGGGAGATGCAGGCCGGCCAGCAGGGGGCGGTGGGGCCACAGCCCCACACGTGCCTCCACAGGTTCCCTCAGAATTTTCCAGTCCTTTGAGAGCTTAAGGGAGTCAGGCATGAGTCATCCTTCCCCTCAGAGCCACTTTCTCCCTAGGAAGGCTGCCCTAGAGCCCACTGAGAACCGGAGGCAGACCGCCACTGAAACGCAGGATAACCTCACGCCAGCTTCTTCAGCAGCCTGAGCCCTGTGCAGACCAGGGATTCCTACCTCTCGGGAATGTCCTAAAGATGGAAGGCCATGGATCTAAAGTGGGCTGGCGGAGCCAACACTCGGTAACTAGTTCTATCATTAGACAGGAAAGAGTAATGAGATACGGGGCTAGGGTGACCAACTCACCTCGGTTTGTCCAGGGCTGCCCCCACTTTAAAACTGGAACTCCCAAGTCCTGTGACCACTCTCCCCACGAACACCAGTCCAGAGCAAACCAGGCAGCTAGGCACCCCAGCCCTCTGAGCCCCGGAGGGAAAGAGGGGAGAAGCTGCTGGAAGAGAGAGCCTACGTGATTCACCTTGGTGTCCCCCTCACTATCTAGCACAAAGGAGGCCCCCTCAGAGTCGGCAAGTGAATGAAGAAAACAAAAAAGAAACCGAAAGTAGAAAAAGGAGGAATGACAGAAAACAAACCAAAGCCACCCAGAAAGCAGTGAGAGAGTTTCTCCGACTGCATCCCCTGTGGCAGACATCCATGCGTTCTACCAGGTCAAAGTGCCCTGCGTGGGATGAAGGAAAAAACACTGGAAAGGCTGACGAGATATCCCTTCTGATGGGGAGTTTCTACAGGTAACCCAAATAAATGTGAAGAGCCAGTTTTGCTATAAGAAACTGGTACACCAAATAAAGACATTAACAATTTAGGGTCTTAGCCTAGAGTTCGTCTCAAGCACTGAAAACTATCTTTAGGATTCAGGATCCTGGGGGCACCCTGGTAGCTCGGTCGTAAAGCATCTGCCTTCTGCTCAGGTCATGATTCTGGGGTCCCCCTGCTCGGCGGGGAGCCTGCGTCTCCCTCTGCAGCTCCCCAGTGCTTGTGTGCTTGTGTTCCCTCTCTCGCTGTGTGTCTCTCTGTTAAATAAATAAGTAAAGTTTAAAAATCCTAGAGAGTCAGGATCCTCTGTTAAACAAAGATGCTTCCCCAGACTTAGCCTCTTCCCTGACTTCACCATGTTACACAGCAGCATCCCGGCTTTGTGCGGGACTGGGGTTTAGGGTACAAAACATTTCCAACGATCAGTCCTGAGGGTAGACATTGGTGTCCAACGAAAACATCATCTTCCCCACAGCAGTATTTTAAAAGAAATGTCAGGCTGCGAACTGCCCTCCAGGTGAGAACATGTCACCATTCGGAAAGGGGCTTCCCCTGCCCCCTCAATACCACATCCTCTTTAAAGCCTCCTTTAGCATGAAACAGGGAACTCAGAGGCAAGAGTGAAGCCATAGGCTTACAGCGTCTTCAAAGGAAAAATAAGGAACTTAGAGGAGAAAGATTTAGAGAAGTAGCAGTTTCTGAGGCTAGAGATAAAAACTCCAAGTGTCCTCAAAAATGAGGCAGTTGGGGCGCCTGGGTGGGTGGCTCAGTGGGTTAAAGCCTCTGCCTTCGGCTCAGGTCATGATCTCAGGGTCCTGGGATCAAGTCCCGCATCGGGCTCTCTGCTCAGCAAGAAGCCTGCTTCCTCCTCTCTCTGCCTGCCTCTCTGCCTACTTGTGATCTCTCTCTATCAAATAAATAAATTTAAAAAAAAATGAGGCAGTCTACACACCAAACCAGCAGGTTACAGACAAAAATGGGGGAAATCCCTTGTTTTTCATCTTCTTAGTAAGAAGTACTTATTGTGAAAAACCTTTATGGTTGGTTGGTTGGTTTTTATCCTGCACATGGAATGGGAAGTAGTATTATTTACATAAAACTGAAAAGCAACATCACTGTTATGGTTTTAATCAAGTTGTGTAAAAACAGGACAACAGCTCAGCAGTGCACACTGGAAGGCCCGTGCACCACTGGGGGATGGGTAAGTGATGCGGCTGCTTGGGGTACAGGTGTGGGGGTAGATAGTTCTCGGGGAAAACTCGGTTCCCCTGAGTGTGAAACTTCAAATCACCACGGGACCCAGCAATTCTCATCCTAGGTATTCACCTAAGAGTACCGCAAACACATGCCCCCCTGCTAAAACCTGTACACAAACGTTCAGGGCAGCACAGTTCACAGTAGCCAAAAAGTGGAAACAACCCAAACGTCTGTCAACTGATGAATGATTCAACAAAATGTGGGACATACAGTGGAGTGTTGTTCGGACTTAAAAAGAAAACGCTGACCCACACCACAACACGGGTGAAGCCTGAAAACTATCCGCTGAGTGAAAGAAGCCAGACACAAAAGGACAAACACTGTAGGATTCCATTCATATGAGGCACCTGGAGTCATCAGACCCAGAGACGCAAAGAACAGTGGTTGCCAGGGGCAAGGCGGAGGGAGGCCTGAGGTGTGTTTAAAGGTATTTAAAGAGTTTGAGGGATGCCTGGGTGGCTCAGAGGGTTAAGCCTCTGCCTTGGGCTCAGGTCATGATCTCAGGGTCCTGCGATCGAGCCCCGCATCGGGTTCTCTGCTCAGCTGGGAGCCTGCTTGCCACCCCCCTCTCTGCCTGCCTCTCTGCCTACTTGTGATCTCTGTCAAATAAATAAATAAAATCTTAAAAAAAAAAAAAAGAGTTTGAATTTGTGAAGACGGGAAAGTTCTGGTGAGGACAGTGGTAGTGGTGGGCCAACCGTGAGAATGTCCTTTACGCCCTGAACTGTACACATAGTGATGGGAAATCTTGGGGCGCCTGGCTGGCTCAGTTGGTGGAGTGTACAACCCCTGATCTGGGGGTTGTGAGTACGAGCCCCACGCTGGGTGTAGAGCTTACTTAAAAAACTAAAAAGAAAAAAAAAAAGACGGTATATTTTGTATTACGCATATTTTACAGTTAAAAAAAAAAAGTACAACTTGCAATCAAGAAATGAAGTACTCCTACGTATGACATGGACGAACATCATGCTTGGTCCAAGAAGCCAGACACAAAAGGCCGATAGTGCTGGATCCCATTTATACGAAATGTCCAGAAAAGGCAAATCCAGAGAGACAGGAAGTAGATTAGTGGTTGCCACTGGGGAGGTGAGTGGGGAAAGGGCACAGGGTCTCTTTTTAGGGTGATGAAAACGCTTTGGTCCTCTAACTGTAAATTGATGAAAACCCACCGGAATTGTTCAATTTAAAAGGGGACATTCTCTGGTAAGAGAACTGTATCACCGCAAAACTTATTTTTTCAAACTTCTGCCGCACAAAAAGAAACAAGCAGTTAGACCGCTTTGCAGCACCTACTTCCGGGAAAGGTCTCCGCAGGTGGTCCCATCTCAGAAGCTTCAGGTATGCATAATTCTGGACAGCCACGGGACTTGGCGTGGGGCCGTCCCCAGAGCCGGCAGCCCCTCCCCCAGCTGGCAGGGCGCTTTTATACTTCTGATTTGTAAGGTCCTCTGCGGCTTCTTCCAGCCACTGCGTGACAAAGTCCAGGGAATCTGTGAAAAACAAGGCCACCCACATTACCATGACACTCAGGAGGGACACTTCTTGGAATGGCTTTAGGGATGATCATCCTGAAGGTGTGGCACAATCATCCTGAAGGTGTGGTATATAGAGTAATACAGAGAACGGACTTTGGAACCAAACAGAACTCGGTTTAAATCACAATATCGTCATTACCAGCTAAGGACGATCGGATTCCTCCTACAAAGAGATGGACACCACCACCTGATAGGCAGTTCTGAGGATTAACAAGATAGTGAGTACAAAGCACACAGCCAGGCCTGGCCACCTACAGCCCTCCCGAAAACCTTGGCCCTCGTCCCCACCCCGACCACGGCAGGAGACAAGACAAGGGCTCTCAGGACTCCAGCTCAGGGAGATGCAAAATTCTTGCCCAGACACAGGAGGAGACACAGGAGAAAGTCTCCCAGTATAAAGTATCCTCTGCATTAAAAATGAGGCCTTTTCCTTATCTGGATCTGAGTCTCCCATCAAGCTCATTTGCTTTCAACCTCATGGGAGGGGAGCTGTGCCACCCCTAGGACGCTGCTTCTGCGGCATCCGGAGCACCACTGGGAGGATTGCAAGTGTCTTTCATCGGCCCCTGGGTGCTCCCTCCTTTTCTAAGCTGAGAAATGCACCAGGGATTCTGAGGGGGCACAAGAGAAAGACGAGGTTTTTATTCATATGACGGGAGAAGAAAATCCCTCGGACAGCTCCTGGAACACGCAGGAAGCACCTGTGTCAACGCACGAGCGGCGCAGAGGTCCTGGCGGGCAGCCATGCTGTCCCTTTAGCCTTCTGCGGGCGGCACGCTCTGTGGTCCCCCTGCTTGGCCATGTGAGGAGGCAGGGGGCGCCTGACCAGCGCAGGAGCCGCAGCAGCAGCTCCTCACTGGGCCCTTGGCTGCTGGCACCGGACTCACACACTAAGGCTCTTTGCTGGAAAACTGGCAGCCTGGATGCCTCCTGAGGACAAGGCGAGAAAATCAACCAGGCGGTCAATCCATTCTGGTCAAAATTTCTCAAAATTAAGGTCCAGGGGCACCTGGGTGGCTCAGTGAGTTAAAGCCTCTGCCTTCAGCTCAGGTCATGATCCCAGGGTCCTGAGATGGAGCCCTGCATTGGGCTTTCTGCTCAGCAGGGAACCTGCTTCCCCTTCTCTGCCTACTTGTGAACTCTGTCAAATAAATAAAACTCTTTAAAAAAAAAATCGATAGGGCACCTGGGTGGCTCAGTGGGTTAAGCCTCTGCCTTTGGCCCAGGCCATGGCTTTGGGGTCCTAGGATGGAGCCCCGCATCGGGCTCTCCGCTCAGCAGGGAGCCTGCTTCCCTCTGTCTCTGCCTGCCTCTCTGCCTATTGTGATCTCTCTCTCTGTGTCAAATAAATAAATAAAATCTTTAAAAAAAAAAAAAATCGAGGTCCACACCCATAAACTGGAATTTAAAAAATAGTGGCTCACGGCAGGAGGGTTATGCGAGGTAAGGCCCACGCCCCCCAGCCCACGCCTTGTGTATGTGCCGGGAACAGCAGCCGCTCTTCTCCCCATACGGTCTCCTCTGCTCGGCTCTGTCCTGACCCCTTCCGGGCCAGATCGGCCTTCTCTGTCTGCAGCGGGATGAGCACCTGCTCTGGCCAGCAACACAATCTAGCCAGAGACCACCATTTTCTTTCTTAACCACCCCCAGGTAGTGGCTAAATGGAACTTATAATAAATTGGATCCAGGGGCGTCAGTTGGGTACACATCTGCCTTCAGCTCAGGTCATGATCTCGGGGTCCGGGGAATTAAGCCCCATGTTCAGCTCCCTGCTCGGCGAGGAGCCTGCTTCTCCCTCTCTGTTTACCTCTGCCCCACCCCCCAGCAGTGCTCTCTCTCAAATAAATCTTTTTTTTTTTATTAAGCTTTTATATATTTATTTGACAGTGAGAGAGAGAGAGAGAGCAAGAGCACAAGCCGGGGGAGTGGCAAGCAGGAGAGAGGGATCATTAGGGATCATGACCTGAGCCAAAGGCTGACACTCAACCGACTGAGCCACCGAGGCGCCCCTCAAATAAACAAAATCTTAAAATAAATAAATAAATTGGATCCAAAGACTGTAATTAACCAGGACTATCAGCTGTCGATGCAGAGAACCCCCCCCCAAACCATCCTAAAAATGCAACACAGCTTTGCATGCTATAGTCCTACTGTCCTCCTGCAGTCATCTGAGAGGTTTATGAAAATGAGACTTTTTCTGGGTATAAAACCAGAAAGATTTTCTGCATATAGAACAGAGGCAAAGTAAAATTTCTTCCTCTACCTTTGAGAGAGGGGCAAGTGAATTAAACAGTCACAAGAAGTCTGCCATGTTTTAAAAATTAAGGCCAAGCATAAGATTTACCCCAAACTAATGTTTTCATTAAAAACCTAATTTAGGACTTCTTGGTTTTTTTAAATTTCTTTTCTTATATTCTACTTCTGTTTCTATTGTATGTCCACTGTCAAGTCCAAAGTCTGGTACTTTTCTATCTTGAAATCAGAACACTCCCATACAAAATTGGAGCTTTATTTGGCAAACAGTGTCGTTGTGCAACCAGCCTCGGCCCTGAAATGGAGAAAGAGTGCAGGAGCCACAAAGCATTGGACGTACTTGGCTGCTTCTCCAAAAGCTGTTGAAACTTCTTCCTTTCGTACTCCACAGACTGCTGCATGAGATGCGGCCTAATGCTAGTGATGGCAAAGTTCGCCATGTCCACTTTCATGAGGTCCAACACGGAAAAAATTGCCCTGAGAGAAAAGGAAGAAAAGCATTTAGAACTGGGCCCGTGTCAAGGAAGCACTGTCTTGGAGGAAAGAAGGCAGCAGATTTGAGAGAGGCTTTTCATCTCAAAAAGCAGCAAGTAGATCAAGAAAAACAAATTTAACGGGGGCACCTGGCTGGCTCAGCCGCTAGAGCATGCGACTCGACCCTGGGGTCGTGAAGTTTGAGCTCCACGTGGGGCAAAAAGATTATTTAATAAAAAATAAACATAAAATAAGAAAAAATTTAGAAAACACAAAAATTTAAGTAACAGATTAAAAAGACTAAGTTTTTAAGCTGCCTTCTGTCCCAACTCTTCCACCGCCTACCTCCAAGCAAACACAGCTCCCCCACTGCCTGTCTAAGCTGGAACTCGCTCCTTGGCACTGGGTCAGCCCTCCTGGAGGCACAGAGGAAAGACAGCCAGGACCCGAGGTCAAGGGCAGACATGGGACCACCCGGTCTTCATGGTCACACTGGCTAATTCACTTTCCCAACAAAGAAAGAATAAGAACTCTCTCCTCTCTCCCCCAGGATCTTCGTTTCAGGGCCTGCTTTCTGTTCTAGTTTTGCAGCCGAACTGTGAGCTCGCACTCTGAATGTGCCTGATGAGCAGAGCTGACCCGATGCTCAGGACGCCTCGAGTCCCGCCTGTCAGGTACATACCTCTCTCTCCAGAGGCTGGGAGCTGCTAAGGGACCTATTTGCTACAGGTGGCTGGGAACCCAAGGTACAGGCTTGGGTGTGGCCCCACATGGAAGGAAGAACAGGGTCACATGTCCTCTGAGCCCCCTGATGCCCTCTGGGACTGACCTAACACTGTATGATACAATGACCTTATATGTGGGTGTTTATCATGGAAAAGACACACAGTCTGAGAACGATTCGTGGCCTTTCCCCTGCCATCCTGAACACCTCCCAAGTACATGGGACAGCCCCCCTTTCTCCAGGGCACATTCTGCCTCTCCTCTGAGCACTCCTTAGCAATTCCCTAAATCAACTGCAACTGGACTGCAGACCAGTGACGGCCGGAAACTGCCCACTGGCAGCCACTGACTGGAGTAGCCCACGAACGCGTTTGTGCTCCCAACGTGTTTTCAAAGACCTCCATTTCCAGCCTCTCCTGAGAAATGAGAAGATCTGACAATGTGGGCCCACATTCAGCTGCCTCCCTTTCAACAGTGTACGGACTCCCATTTTTGCCGGGCTCCCCGGGCCTTCTCTGTCTCAGTAGGAATTTGAGTTTAGGTTGAGTTTGCTGCAAGTTATTTCCCCAGAGGACTCACTTCCTAGGAACTCCTCACTTGGCCTTATTAGAAGCTCCTTCTGACTATTCTAACATTTAGCACCAGGCCCACTGCTTGAGAGATGTTCAGTAAGAGCCTGTTGCATGAATAAACACATCCATTTTTAGGAGGTTTTTGTTAAGATTTTTTTTTAAATATTTTTATTATTTGAGAGAGAGACGGAGAGGTGGGGAGAGAAAGAGAGAAAACGAGCGGGGTGAGGGGCAGAGGGAAAAGCAGACTCCCCGATAAGCAGGAAGCTGGACAGAGCTTGATCCTGGAACCCCAGGACCATGACCTGAGCCAAAGACAGACGCCCAACCGAGTCATCCAAAAGCCCCAATAAGATTTTTATTTTTAGGGGCGCCTGGGTGGCTCAGTGGGTTAAGCCTCTGCCTTCAGCTCAGGTCATGATCCCAGGGTCCTGGGATCGAGCCCTGCATCGGGCTCCCTGCTCAGCAGAGAGCCTGCTTCCCCTTCTCTCTCTGTCTGCCTCTCTGCCTACTTGTGATCTCTGTCTGTCAAATAAATAAATAAATACTTTAAAAAAAAAAAAAGGATTTTTATTTTATTTTATTATTTTTATTTATTTATTTATTTTTTAAAAGATTTTATGTATTTATTTGACAGAGAGGAATCACAAGTAGATGGAGAGGCAGGCAGAGAGAGAGAGAGGGAAGCAGGCTCCCTGCTGAGCAGAGAGCCTATGCGGGACTCGATCCCAGGACCCTGAGATCATGACCTGAGCTGAAGGCAGCGGCTTAACCCACTGAGCCACCCAGGTGCCCCAAAGGATTTTTATTTTTAAGTAATCTCCACACCTAGCGTGGGGCTTGAATTCATGACTCTGAGATTAAGAGTCACACACTCTACGGAATGAACCAGCCAGGTGCCCCTCTTTGGGGTGTTTCAATGCTTTCTAAACCCTGAGGTAACTTCACAATGCAGAGCATTTTTATACGAACCAAACACTTACATAAGGATATCAAGAAAGCTGAAAATAAGGGCACCTGGGTGGTTCAGTCGGTTAAGTGTCTGCCTTTAGCTCAGGTCCTGGTCCCAGGGTCCTGGGATCAAGCCCCACATCCAGGCTATCTGCTCAGGAGGGAGCCTGCTTCTTCTTCTCCCTCTGCCCCTCCCCCCCCCCCCACCGCTCATGCTCACGCTCTCTCTCACATTAAATCTAAAAAAAAAAAAAAAAAAAAAAAGCTGAAAATAAAAGGAACTTTTGGAAAGCAACTTGGTAACATGCAGTGAGAATCTTAAAACTGTTCCTATTCTCTGACACAGGAATCCTATTTAAGAACTTAGGGGCGCCTGGGTGGCTCAGTTGGTTAAGCATCTGCCTTTGGCTCAGGTCAGGATCCTGGGACTGAGCCCTGCATCCGGCTCCCTGCTCAGCGGGGAGTCTGCTTCTCCTTCTCCCTCTGCTGCTCCCCCTGCTTGTGCTCTCACACACTAAAGAACTTATAGCTAGGAAATAATTTAAAATATAGAAAAAAGTTTTGTGTGCAAGGATGTTCATAACAGGATTAAACAGTAATTATATGTACTCTAATTGTCCATCTTCATAGGGTAATAGTTAGCCATATCTATGCAAATAAATATCTTGTAGCCATTGCAAATACTTATGGGGAGTCTTAAGAAATAATCTACATTGGTTTTACAAAAGGGATTCTGTGGTGTTGGAACTGCCCAGAACCTTGAATGCAGTGGTGGATACACAAACTTACACAGGGATAAAATTATATAAAAATTAATATACAGACACAAGCGCATTCAAGTAAAACTGGAAATCTGAGTGCGGTCCCTGAATTGTATTCATCTCAACAGTCTAGTTGTGACGCCTCTGCAGTTCTGCGGAAGGTTAGCTTCGGGGGACGCTGGATAGTGTCCTGTATTATTTCTTACAACTCCACACGAACACACAATTATCTCAATGACACTTTCAATTAAAAAAAGTGAAATAGGGTATATTTGTTTGTCTATTTATTTAAGATTTCATTTATTTATTTGAGAGAGAGAGAGACAGCAAGAGAGGGAACGAACACAAGCTGGGGGAGTGGGAGAGGGAGAAGCAGGCTTCCCGCAGAAGAGGGAGCCCAATTCGGGGCTCGATCCCAGGACTCTGAGATCATGACCTGAGTTGAAGGCAGACACTTGACAAGTGAGCCACCCTAATTAGGGTGTAAGGTTTATAGAAAAAGTCAGGTCCACAATGCCCACCAGGAGGACTTCTTAGATTCAGCTGAACATTTGGGCTCACAAGATCTGGCATCATCTAGTCACTCAGATGGCCAATAAGGCAGCAGCACGCAGGTTACATAACAGCTGAGAGATGACAGAGGTTTGGGGGCTGCCCGGCTAACATATTTATGTATATATATGTGCTAACAGAGTTCATAATAATTCTATGGCATGGCTTCTAGTGTCTCCACTAGGGACATGACCTGTTATAAAAGCTACTCCCCTAAAGTACTTCCAAAGTGTGGTGTCCCAGTCACTACATATAGAGCTAAGCAGCTGGCCAAAAGTCAAATTCTCATGCACATCATCTCAATTGTTTGTCAATAATATTATCAGAAAAATTATATAAATTTGGGGTGTCTCAGTTGGTACAGCATGCAACTCTTGATCTCAGGGTCAGACATAAAAGCTTTAGGTATGGAGCCTACTTTAAAAAAATTATATAGGGGCGGGACGCCTGGGTGGCTCAGTTGGTTAAGCAGCTGCCTTCGGCTCAGGTCATGATCCCAGAGTCCTGGGATCGAGTCCCACATCGGGCTCCTTGCTCAGCAGGGAGCCTGCTTCTCCCTCTGCCTCTGCCTGCCTCTCTGTCTGCCTGTGCTCGCTCGCTCTCTCTCCCTCTGTCTCTGACAAATAAATAAATAAAATCTTTAAAAAAAAAAAAAATTATATAGGGGCACCTGGGTGGCTCAGTGGGTTATGATCTCAGGTCATGATCTCAGGGTCCTGGGATCGAGCCCTGTATTGGGCGCTCTGCTCAGCAGGGAGCCTGCTTCCTCCTCTCTCTCTGCCTGCCTCTCTGCCTACTTGTGATCTCTGTCAAATAAATGAAAATCTTTTTTAAAAAATTATATAAATTTGATCATGATTATATATATTTAAAAATAAACACCTGAGGGCGCCTGGGTGGCTCAGTGGGTTAAGCCGCTGCCTTCGGCTCAGGTCATGATCTCAGGGTCCTGGGATAGAGTCCCGCATCAGGCTCTCTGCTCTGCAGGGAGCCTGCTTCCTCCTCTCTCTCTGCCTGCCTCTCTGCCTACTTGTAATCTCTCTCTGTCAAATAAATAAATAAAATCTTTAAAAAAAATAAAAATAAAAATAAAAAAAATAAACACCTGAGCATCTGAGAGGCTCAGTTGGTTAAGCATCTGCCTTCGACTCAGGTCATGATCCCGGGGTGGTTCTGGGATAGAGTCCAGCATCTGACTCCCTGCGTCTCCCTCTGTCTCTCTGTGTCTCTCTCATGAATAAAATAAACCAAAAAAAAAAAAAAAAAAAAAAAAGATCTTTAAAAATAAACACCCAAAAGACCAAAGGAAGTTAATATGAATTATATGTTAGTTAAAAGAATTATATTCATGTTAAATTTCTTCAATGTCTTGGTTTTTTGTTTTTAAGATTTTTATTTTTTAAGATTTTATTTTAAGATTTTAAGATATTTATTATTTTTAAGATTTTAAGAATTTAAGATATTTTTAAGATTTTTTTTTTTTTAAGATTTTATTTATTTGGCACAGAGAGAGCATGGACACAAGCAGGCCGCTGAGTAGAGAGCCCAATGTGGGGCTCAATCCCAGGACCCTGGGATCCTAACCTGAGCAAAAGGCAGACACTTAACCAACCAAGCCATCAACATGCCCCTTGCTTATGATTTTATTTTTAAGTAATCTCTACCCCCAATGTGAGGTTGGAACTCACAACCTGGAGATCAAGAGTCACACACTCTAGTGACTGAAGCAGCAAGATGACCCTCTTTTTAATTATATAGAAGAATGTCCACATTTTTGGGAGACACCTACTCAAAGGTTTAAGGGTAAAATGTCACAATGTCTGGAGGCACCTAGGTGGGTCAGTTGTTTAAGGCATCTGACTTGATTTCCGCTCAGGTCATCATCTCAGTGTTGTGACTGAGCCCCACAACAGGCTCCAAGCTATGTCCCTCTCCCTCCCCACCACATTCCCTCTCTTTCAAATATGTAAATATTTAAGACAAACAAACAAAAAACCTGGGAGATCTGTGTAAAGGATACATGAGTATTAACCGCATGGTTTCTTTTTTTTTTAACCTTTTTGTACGTTTGGAATTTTTCAAAATAAAATGTTGAGGGAGAAAAAAACAAAAAAAAATATCAACATGATTAACAGTGATTTTGCCTCTAAATGGTAAAATTATGGATGATTTTTTTTTCCTTCTTTCTACTTTTCTTTATTTTACAAAATGTTTGTTTTTTACTTTTTTTTTAAATTCACATGTATCTACACTTGAATTCTAAATTTGAAAACAGGCTTTGATTGAGCCCTGTGTCCATGCTCAGCATGGAGTCTATTTGAGACTCTCTCTCTCTGCCCCTCCCCCCACTTCAAGATAAATAAATCTAAAAAGAAAAGAAAAAGAGAAAAGGCTCTGTATTTTAAGCACACTGAACGTGATTAACATGATTCCTATACCTGAAAAGAGGCACTATTTCCTTAATGTCCTTTAGTTTCTTGACCTCCTCATCTCGAGCAGGTGCACAGAGGGTCCCCATCATGCCAATAATGAATTCTGCCAGCTTGGAAATGTCTAAGGCCCCATTCTCTGCTTCTTGCTTTATCAGATCCAGATCCAAGACTTCTGTTATCTGGTTTCTCAGTCTAGTGTGACCAGGCAGCAAGAAAGATAAGAGAGTCTACAAAAGAGCACAGCTAAGTTAAATCAAAGTTTCTTAGTCAGACATCATTTTTTATTATATGCAAAGGAACTCACAATGACCCGAATAAGGGCTTATCAATGGTTACTGTAATACAACTGTTACTGTGATACATATTTTAACCTTTTATTTAACAGTGGATAGAAAACATGTTTACAAATCATTTATTTATTTTTAAAATAGGCTCTATGCCCAACATGAGGCTCAAACTCACAACCTTGAGATCAAGAGTTGTGTGCCTTACTGACTGAGCCAGCCAGGTGCCCTGTTTGCAAATCATTTAGACTAGTTATTTAAGCTTCCATTTAAGGTTTATGTAGCAGGGGCACCTGGGTGGCTCAGTGGGTTAAGCCGCTGCCTTTGGCTCAGGTCATGATCTCGGGGTCCTGGGATCGAGTCCCGCATCGGGCTCTCTGCTCAGCAGGGAGCCTGCTTCCTCCTCCTTCTCTCTCTACCTGCCTCTCTGCCTACTTGTAATCTCTCTCTGTCAAATAAATAAATAAAATCTTTAAAAAAAAAAAAAAAGGTTTATGTAGCAGTCCCTCAGATAAAAGATAAACTGTTAAAAATGAGAAAAAACATAATTAATGTGAGCCTCTGAGCCAACACAGATGTCAATTTCCACTGATACATTTCTTTGATACCACTGCTAAAGTATTTGCAAAAGAATTAACTTCTACATAATGCCTTCTCTATCCCATGGACTGAATCATTTTTTGGCCATTATATTTGAGCTGGGTTGGCCATTATAAATTGAACACATTCACACCTATTAATTTTTTTTTTTACAAACCACCTATATTGTAAAATAACTTTTGTTTTCCTTAAATAATTCTTTCTAAAAATATGAACCTTCAGGGGCACCTGGTTTGCTCAGTCAGTTAAGTATCTAAGTCTTGGTTTCAGCTCAGATCATGAATTCAGGGTCAGCAGGTTGTGAGATTGAGCCCCATGTTGGGCTTCTTGCTCAGCGTAGTCTGCTTAATTCTCCCCTCCCTCTGGCCCTGCTCCCACGTGTGCTCTCTTGCTCTCAATACATCAGTCTTTAAATATTAAAAAAATACATACACACAGACAAATACAACTTACTTTTACAAAAGTAAAGCCTTCAAGTTATCATGGTTTGTTTCAAATTTTTTAAAGCACATTGAGCCAAAAATAGTCTTAATCCACATTTCAGTAAGTACAAGTTTTAACTTATCCTTCAATTTCTTTCGAGTCTTTTGGTGCAGTAACACAGAGAAGGTGACTACTCCAAACACCCACCAAAGCACAACTGGCTCTTTGCCTCACCTCTTTGATTTCCCCAACAAGTTTGATGGCATGGTCATAAGTGGGGGGGTCTTCACTTAGCTGGACACTCAAGCAATCCCAAAAAGCTTTATGTACAATCTCCTTCACTCTCTTCTCCAAACTGGAAACAAATGGGAAAAAAGAAAGCAAATAAAATATTTGAGCCTCGAATCACTTCCAAAAGTGCAAATTCTCCAAGTTGAGGGTGAGAAATTTTAAAAATAATTTGGATGAAGGAAAGATTTCCTGGATATACTTAAACCAAGCACATACCTTATTTTAAGTTTAGTGATTTAGTTCAATAAATAACTCATTGGACAGAATAACTTTCAACTCATCTGACAGATGACATTGGGCCAATTAATAGCATATAACAGTGCCATAGGCTAAAAAGCATATTGAAAAGTTTGGAGCTGTTTTAATTTTCTCGGAAAACAGCAAGTTCCTTAAGATATTTATGATTAAGCAGTTTAAGATAACCTCAGTATATATACAGGCTGAAGTACTTTACTCCCAGAAAATATCCTATTCCTATGTGATCTGTGTGATACTTGCTTAATTAGGTACCGAACTCTTACCACTAACATATAACATCTCATTAAAACCAGTCTCTGGGGGCACCTGGCTGGCTTGGTCAGTAGAGCATGATCTCAGGGTTTGGAGTTTGAGCCCCATGTAGGGTGTAGAGATTACTTACAAATAAAAACTTAAAAAAACAAAAAAAAAAAGCAAAAACCAGAGTCTTTATATTGTGAGAGCAAAACAGGTAGTTCTTCATTATTAATGTGAAAAAGTACTATCTTTGCAGAACACAGAAGAAAGGTCTATAAAGTCATAAAAGGCTCATGTGTGCGACACCATAGCTTGGCAACCCAGCAGCCATTCCTCGTCCAATGTTTATCACGACACTTGTACAGTTATAATGGGCAATGATTTTTCTTTCTTATGACAATACATTTTAGAAGGTACACTTTACACTCAAGAGTTTTAGATTCAATATGATGTGTGCCAGGTGCTATGGACATAGAAAATAACATACAGTCCTTGTCTTTGTAGATTACAATCTGGTGAAGAACGCAGTAAACCAACAATTACAGTACAATGTGACAGTTTACAAGAAATGAATGAAACAGTACAATGAATACACAAGATAGGACAGCTAAGCCCTATGCAGTAGGGGGAAACTGACATGAAAGGTGTCCACAGATTTCCTAGACCTTTTATTTATGATCAGTGGTCCTGAGATCCATTAAATACTAGTGATTCCAAGCACAGACATACTGAGGGATTTTTTTTAGCAACAACATACAATAGGAAAAAATACATTTGAATATGCTGACATCAAGCAGAGAAGACCTTTCCAGAACTGGGAAATGGCAGAGTTCCACCAAACAAGGTAACTCAGTAACCGCCTTACCTGTCTTCTGGTAATTCGACTGGTTTAATCCGAAAGTCTCCATTTACTACAATTTCATGGGCTAAAGCCATGTTAGTGACTCCTTTCGCTGTCTCTAGAAGTTCTTCTACTGTCACAAATCGAGGAGGACTAGCTGTAACAAAACCCAGTATAAGAGATTTGCTTCTCTAGATTAAAATTTCCATTAATGTGAGGAGAAGGCAGTGGTTCTGGTACCAGCTAATAATTCTGGTTATGCCTCTATTTATGAAAATACTCTGGCAATTTCAAACAACAGAACTTTACCTGTTTCATTTTTTTTTTTAAATCTAGAAACCTAAAAACAGAGACCACTTCCAACACTGAAAATAGTTAGTTTTTTACTTATGGCTGGTCGGTGGAAATGACTAAATTAAACTGAGACTTAGGTTAAGATTTTTAAGTCACAGGGGCACCTGGGTGGCTCAGTGGGTTAAGCCGCTGCCTTCGGCTCAGGTCATGATCCCAGGGTCCTGGGATGGAGCCCCGCATCGGACTCTCTGCTCAGCGGGGGGCCTGCTTCCTCCTCTCTCTCTGCCTGCCTCTCTGCCTACTTGTGATCTCTCTCTGTCAAATAAATAAATAAAATCTTTAAAAAAAAAAAAAAAAGATTTTTAAGTCACAGACTATCAAACTGTCCAAGAAGCAGAGGGGTGTTTTCTAATATCTTTGCTTTTAGCCTATCCTAAATTTAAGAAAGGAGACCCCAGATCTAGGATTTCCTCATTTGTTCCCATCATCGGTTTACATTTTGTGTCACCACTAATACTGCGCCAGGAGCGAATTCCCCCAAATTAAAATTCAATCAAGTAGTTTAGCACATCAGGTGCTACTCAAAAAACTAAAGATACTACCCTGTATGTGATACTAAAAATGTTTTGAAACCACAACTTGAAAAGCACTGACCCAGAAGATAATTAAGAAGGTATATTAATTTTCTGTGATGGGGATAAGACCTAGGCTTCAAATGAGATAAATAATGTCACTGGTTTGCACAGGGTTTAGCAGTTATAAAGATCTTCTTAGGTTACTCAAAAATTATTTACCTTCCTCTTTTACCTTTTTCTTTTGCTCACCAAAAAAAAAGGAACTAAATCTAAGAGCTGGTCATATGCTACCTGGTAAAAATCTTTATTTAGTCACATAAGGGGAAGTTGGGAATACTCAACAAAAAGTCTTTTCAACGTTTCCACAGGATAATAGTAAAAATACTAAATAAATAAGTAAATAAATAAATCTTGCTTCATATTAGCAAAATATAATACCCAAAAATCAAAGTCCAGATACAATTTTTCAATATTACTAAGATGTCAATTTCTGCCAAATTGATCTATTCACAAAATGCAATCCCAGTAAAAACCCCAGCAAGTTTTTTGGTTGAAAAAGCCAAACTGATTCTAAAATTTACATGGAGATGCACAGGACCTACAGAAATGAAAACTACTGTGGAAAAGAATAAAGTTGGAAGATTTACACTAACTGATCTCAAGAGTTACTTTAAAGCTACAACAATCAAGGGGCGCCTGGGTGGCTCAGTGGGTTAAGCCGCTGCCTTCGGCTCAGGTCATGATCTCAGGGTCCTGCGATCGAGTCCCGCATTGGGCTCTCTGCTCAGCAGGGAGCCTGCTTCCCTCTCTCTCTCTCTCTGCCTGCCTCTCCATCTACTTGTGATTTCTCTCTGTCAAATAAATAAATAAAATTAAAGAAAAAAAAAAGCTACAACAATCAAGACAGTGTTTTTGGTATGAAGATAGATCTACAGACCCAGTGAAGAGAAGAGAGAACCCAGAAACAAACTGATACCCACACACATACATACATATACATGTAGTCAATGAGGCAAGACTAGTTTAGCTACACAGTGCTGGAACACTTGGTTCTCAGTATATATAAGAATGACCCTCAACCCTAACCTCACATGATAAGTAAAAAGGAACCCAAAATGGACCACAGACCTAAATATAAGAGCTAAAACTATAACACTCCTAGGAGAAAAGACAGGTGAAATCTTTATCTTGAATTAGAGTAAGATACAAAAAACTCAATATATTAAGAGAAAAAAATTGATAAAACAGTGCTTTACCAAAACTTAAAACTTTTATTCTGTGAAAGACTCCTACAAAGAAAATGAAAAGGCATGTCAGGTAGGACAGAATCTATGCAAAACACACATGTAATAAAGGACTTGTAGGCAGAATACAGAAAGAACTCTTCTAACACAAAAACAGACAACCAGTAAAATATAGGCAGAAGATCTGAAGAGACATTGCTCCAAAGTAGATACACAAGTGGCCAGTAGGCCACGAAGAGCTATTCAACATCATTAATCATCAGTGTAAGATAACAGAAAATATGTACATTGGTCTCTGCCCCTGGTTCCTGGCAGAAGACTCCTAAAATCCTTCTTACTTCCTAAGTGATAAGAACACAAGGAGCATCTAGTTTTAATATTTGGTTTTTGATCCCCTCACTAACAGCAGGCTCCTAAACCCCTTGATAATTCCGAAGTGATAAGCAGAAGGAACAGGTTTTGTTCCTTCCAGGTGACTCTGAATGAGCTCGTGGACAGCTTCTGGATGGGGGCCGGTCACCACAAAGACCACACCAGGATCAGAAGGCTGGAATTTTCAGTCCTATTCTCCAGAGAGCTTAGAAGGGCTGGAAATGGAGTTAATAATTAATCAGGCCTGCAGGAGGAAGCCTCTATAAAGTCTCAATAGCAGGGCGTTCAGAGATCTCCCAGGTTGTCCAACACATCCATACTGGAAAGGGTGATGCTCCCCAACTCCACAGAGACAGAAGCTCCAGCATGGAGGAAACCCCCAGACTTCACCCTAGGTAGCTCTTCATCTAGCTGCTCATCTGTATTTACCTTAATAAACAGGTGAACCGTGTCGCCCTGAGTTCTGTGAGGCACTCTAGCAAATCAACAGAATCCATGGAGGGGTCGGCGGAATCTCCAAGCTACAGCCCACTGGTCAGAAGCACAGATGACAACCTAGGCTTGTGACTGGTGGCCAAAGCAGAGGGACTGGAGGTGGGGGGCAGTATTCCTGTGGAACTAAGCCCTTCACCTGTAAGATCTGATGGTATCTGTGGGTAAACAGTGTCAGAATTCATTTGCAGTGTAGGACACCCAGCTGGTGTGAAAACTGCTTGGTGGTGGCAGGGGAGGGGAACCCCACACATTTGGTAACTAGAAGTGATATACTCTGTGTGAGTAGTAAAAGAGACACGCAGGAGAAAAACCCAGGAGGAAGGACTGGGTTTTGCCCCACGCAAGTAGAAAACTGTAGGTTTTTCCTTTTAGATTCAGGGAAATGCAATTTAAAACCACGCTGAGATACCACTACACACCTACTGGAATGGCCAAAATGAAAGATGCTGATCATACCAAGTCCTGACATAGATGTGGAGCATCTGGAACTCTCTCATACATAAACAATGGGAATGAAAAATGGTACCGTCACTTTGGAAAACTGGTTCTTGGTTTCTTATAAAGTAAAACATACCCTGAACACATGACCCAGCAAACCCACTCCTAGGTCTTCACCCAAGAAAACTGAAAACATATGGCCATGTGAAGACCTGTACTCAAATGTTAATAGCAGCATTTTCCCTAAGAATCACAACCTAGAACTAATCCAAAATGTCCATCAACGGCCGAATGGATAAACAGATTGTAACCATACACCAGAATACTACCCTGCAATAACAAAGGAATAAACTAAACATGCAAAGACACAAATGAATCCTAAAAGCATCATCTCAAGTTAATGAGTCAGATACAAAGACTATATACAGGATGATTCCATTTAATTTAAATCATAAAAAGGGCAACATTATAGTGACAGAAAGCAAGTAAGTGGTTGTCAAAGGCTGGAACTCATTATATGAGGCCAGCATTGCCCTGACACCAAAACCAGACACTACAGGAAAAGAAAATTACAGGTCAACATCCCTGATGAACATAGATGCAAAGATCCTCGACAAAATATGGCAAACCAAATGCAATGGGTCAAACACTGTGATCAAATGGTAGGAAAGATTCACTGTTCAGGGACATGGGGATTTGGGGAGGTGATGAAAATGTTCTAGCAGCTCATAATTGTGGCAGCAGTGACATAACTGTAAATACATTTGTCAAAACTCAAATACATACTTAAAATTCAACTTCATTATATATAAATTATACCTCAATGAAGTCGATTAAAAATTCAAAGGCACTGAGCAGGAATTTGCTATATGCATAATGATTATTAAATTTATTCAAGCTATTATTTTCTCTTTCCATTTATCAGAAAATGGAACTTCCACTGTGGCATATCAACAGCAAGCATCAGAAATTATTAAATTCCAGGGGCACCTGGGTGGCTCAGTGGTTTAAGCCCCTGCCTTCTAACAGGTCATGATTCCAAGGTCCTAGAATTGAGCCCCACATTGGGCTCTCTGCTCTGCTTCCCCCCCTCCCATACCTATCTCTCTGCCTACTTGTGATCTCTGTCTGTCAAATAAAGAAAGATCCTAAAAAAAGAATAAAATATTTTATTTTTCTTAAGTAACAACTACACCCAATGTGGGGCTTAAACCCCAAGATCAAGAGCCACACCAACTTAAAGAGACTCAGGATTGTCACCAAGGCTTCCAAGTTTCGTTTTAGCCCTGGTTTTGCAAAAATCTTCAAATGTCTGATCATCTTAAACTTATGGAAAAAAAAAAACACAAACAAACAGAAACACACCCAGTTTTCACAGTAAATTTGCCATTTTTCAACAATTTGGGGCATCTGGGTGATGAGAAATAGACGCTGGTCTCATGAAACACAATGGACAGAGCACATCAGGGAGAAATTCAATTCCCTCTAACCAAGACTCTTGAATGTGACCTTGAACAAGTCATTTAAACCTTCCAGGGCCAGAGGCGCCTGGCTGGTTCAGTCAGTTAAGCATCTGACTGTTGGTTTCGGCTCAGGTTGTGATCCCGGGGTGGTGGGGTCAAGCCCTGCGAGGAGGCCCACACTAGGTGGGGAGACCACTTGGGATTCTGTCTCTCCATCTCCCTCTGCTCCTAAATCTTTAAATCTTCCAGGGTCACTATTTACTAATATGCAAAAAGAAGACAACCAAAGGAATGTTCTATGAAAGAGGAGACTTCCAAATTATAGGTTAGTGCGTTCACAGGGTTTTGGGCATACTTGGGACAAAACCATTTGTACCAAGTGCTGAGAACATCAGACACCAGTTTACAGGCACTGTCCAACTTAGGGGCTACTTAAAATCAAACTTATTAATGAAGGGTACCTGATCAAAAGAGATAAGAGCTACAATTCTAAGATATGATCAGGATATGTTACTGATCTACACCCACAGGAATTGTTCACTGCATACTAATCACAGGGTTGACTGTTTTGTGTTTGCAAATTCTCAAACGGCAAATGTCACCTAAATTACTATAGCGTGAGTGCGGTGAAGCAAAGGTAAAGTTTATCCACAGAACCTAGTGCGCTGTGTAGAAATTGCTTGTTACTTTGTCTTCCTCACTAGACAGCAAGCTCCATGAGCAAACAGACTGTGTGGATCTGCGGGCTCACTGCTGGGTTCCTGATACACAGCATGCACTTAATAAATATTGACTGAACACAGACACACCATAACTCAAAGTCTAGTCATGAGCTTTAAAAATGTAAGAGAGGAGGGACCGTGGCTGGCTCAGTTGGAAGAGCCTGCAGCTTGATCTCGGGGTTGTGAGTTCGAGCCCAGATTACTGAAATAAACAAACCAAAACAAACCAATAAATGTAAGAATTTAGTACCATCCACTTATCTAAGGATGCCTGGGATACACTAATTAAACTCACAGGGATGCCTGGCTGGCTCAGTCAGTAGAGCATGCGATTCTCACCTCGGGGTTGTAAATTCGAGCCCCATGTTGGATATAGGGATTACTTAAAAATAAAATCTTTTTTTTTTTTTTTAAAGATTTTATTTATTTATTTGAGAGAGATAGACAGTGAGAGAGAGCATGAGCGAGGAGAAGGTCAGAGAGCGAAGCAGACTTCCCATGGAGCTGGGAGCCTGATGTGGGACTCGATCCCGGGACTCCAGGATCACGCCCTGACCTGGAGGCAGTCGTCCAACCAACTGCGCCACCCAGGCGTCCCTAAAAATAAAATCTTTAGGGGCATCTGGGTGGCACAGTCAGTTGAGTGTCTGACTCTTGGTTTCAGCTCAGGTCACGATCTCAGGATTGTGAGATCATGTCCTGCCTTGGGCTCTGTGCTCAGCGTTGGGGTCTGCCTAAGACACTCTCCCTCTCCCTCACCCCATCTGTCCCTTGCCCACATGCACATGTGTGCCTTTTTTCCCTCTATCCCTCTAAAGATAAATAAATCTTCAAAAAAAAAATAAGAATAAAATCTTTTTTAAAAATGTAAGAACTTAGTGTCATCCCTTTATCTAAGGAGGCCTGGGATTTACTAATTAAACTCACAAAGAACTGATTCAATAAACCAAAAAGCTAAATGGAAAATATTAACTGGAATAACAATTGATGCTTTTCATCTGAATACAGCATCTTTCACTGGCCAAAAGGTGATGAAACACCAGCACAGAAGGTGCTTTGTGAGCAGAGAAGCATATGTAAGTAGAGAATCTCAGAGGGGACATTAAGTTACAGCTGACCGACCCTTCCTCTGAGGAGCTCTGTGTTTAAGGAACACATCATTGTTAGAATCAAATCACCACTTCAGATTAGGGCCAACCAATTCTCACAAGCCAGCCTTTTTTTTTTTCCCCCCCAATATTCTCTATCACTACTAAAGGTTCTGTGCCCAAATTCCAACGTGTGTGGGGCAAGCAGTTGTCACACACCCACCAGGGGTCCTACAATTCCATTCAATCCTGACACTATCTACCTGCAGGTAGCCTCGAATCCCACAGGTTAGGGGCTGGGTTCTACAAACTGCCCCAGTTCCAAGTCCACCGTGTCACCTGTGCTATAAATCAGAGGTTCCAATGACTCCCTCCTCTTGTTCGCTTAATTTGCTACAGCAGCTCACAGAACTGAAAAACGTGTCACTTAGCAGATCCTTGGTTTAGTATAAAAGGCTAGAAATCAGGAGCAGCCAGATGAAGAGATGGGTGGGGCAAGGGGGGAGAAGCGTCCCCCCTTGAGAAGCGTCCGTGCTCGGAGCACCCCACTCTCCCAGCACCAGCACGTGTTCACCAACCCAGAAGCTCCCCCAACACAGTCCTCTGGGGTTTTTAATAGAGGCTTCCATTATACAGGCATGATTGATTCAATCACTAGGTCATTGGCAGGGCACTTGGGTGGCTCAGTGGGTTGATTTCAGCTCAGGTCCTGATCTCAGGGTCCTAGGATCAAACCCCGGGTCTGGGTCCCTGTTCTCTCCTTATTTGGTAGGGAATCTGCTGGAGGATTCTCTCTCCACCCCTCCCCACACATGCCCAGGCCTCCCTTTCTTCCTCTCTTAAATCTTTAAAAAAAAAAAAAAAAAAAAATCACTGGCCATTGACAATTGATTTAACTTCCAGACCCTCTCCCCAATCTGCAGGTTGGGGGATGAGACTAACAGTTTCAACCCTTGGGGATGCCTGGGTTGAGCCGCTGGGATCCCAGCCACCTGGGATGGAGCTTCTTGCTCAGCGGGGGACCTGCTTCTCCCTCTGCCTCTGCCTGCCACTCTGCCTGCCTGTACTCGCTCTCAATCTCTCTGACAAACCAAAAAAAAAAAAAAAACCTTTAAAATTAAAAAAAGAAAGTTTCAACCCTCCAATTAATCATATGACTGGGTCCCCCTAGGAACCAGCCCCCATCCTTGAGTGACCTATACGCTTTCCAGAAGTCACCTCATTAACATAACAAAAGATACCTTTCCAGCGCTCATCACTTAGGAAATTCCAAAGGAGCTCTTTGCCAGGAACTGGCCAAAACCCAGAGTTTTCTTATTTTATAATTCACAACATCAGTTACCAACAGCAATTCTGCCCTTAAAATATTACTCTATTATAATTTGCAAGGCTAAAGATTATCTTTTTACTATTTACATTTTAATTTGTAGAATTCAGAAGTGATTTTACAGTTACTATAAACTCAAATGTCTACAGTTTCTTTCATATTTTATAAATTCTTATTTATGCTCTAGGTGATCAGTGAGGCTTCCTGATGTGGTCCCCAGACTATAGGGTCTGAGCTTTACACAGCCCTGTGCCTACCTATTATTATAAGAACAAGGAAGCCAGAGCAATATTTTAGGGCACTGATTTTATATATCATTTTGGTATAGACTTCTAAACAAATTTAATGAAATCTTCCATGACTTTCTTCCTAAAAAAATGCATATGCACACAAATGTTGATATACTTTTCTGGCTGTTCCTACGACGCCTAAAAATCTTGGGTCCCAAGATAAGTACTCTTGTCTTAAGGACATAACTACATACAGTCTCAGATAATATAGTCTAATGTTGGCCTGACATTAATTTGGAGTCATGGACTGACAGGATGCCAAAGCAAGGCCATTAATCAAAGAATGACTAAAGATCCATACCAATGATACTCCTTTATCAGAAACTGTAGGTGATAAAACCATCATGTCAGCCACATACATCCCAATTACAGCAATCAGTCTGGTATCTTTAATTGCAATAGATGACATGCCAGTAGTATTAACAATTAATATTTATTGAGCATTTACTAGGTGCCAAGCATTATTCTAAACGCTTTACATGAATTCATTTAATCTTTACAACTATCCTAAGAGATCAGTGTAATTTCCTCATTTTAAAAATTAGAAAACAGGGGCACCTGGGTGGCTCAGTGGGTTAAGCCTCTGCTCAGCAGGGAGCCTGCTCCCCCCACCCTCTCTGCCTGCCTCCCTACCTACTTGTGATCTGTCAAATAAATAAAATCCTTAGAAATAAATAAATAAATAAAAGCTTTAAAAAAAAATTTTTTTTAATAAAAAAATGAAAATGAGAAAACAGGGATGCCTGGCTGTCTCAAGTCAGTAAAGCATGGGACTCTTAATCTCAGGGTTATGAATTAAAACCCCTTGTTGCGTACAGAGATTACATAAAAATAAAATCTTAAAAAATAAACAAAAATGAGACAACAGAAGCTTTCTAACTATACATATTAGAGACCAGTATGACCAAAGTCATATTTGCTTACAGTATGAATTTATATTAGCATATGAATAGAATATGAATTTATATTAGCACACTTCGGGTGCTAGAAGAACCTGATTTTTTTCTGCAAAAATAATTTTTTTCTGTAAGGTATAACACATGCGTGACAGTCTTACCAACAGCGAGTTTCCCTGAACCTACTGGTATTTATCAAAATTTACGTGATATTAAACCACAATAAAAATGGGGCCCATAATGTTTGCTAATAAGAATACTACGTTGAGGGGCACCTGTGTGGTTAAGCATCGGTTAAGGTCCTGATCTCAGGGTCCTGGGACTGAGCCCTGTGTTGGGCTCCCTGCCCATCGGGAAGTGTGCTTCTCCCTCTCCCTTGGTAACCTCCCCACCCCTGCTCCATGGGTGCATGCATGCGTGTGCACATGAGCTCTCCCTCTCTCTCTCTCAAATAAATAAAATCTAAAAAGGAAAAGAAAAAAAGAATACTTTGTTGAGGGGTGCCTAGCTGGACCAGTCAATAAAGCATGCCACTCTTGTTCCCACATGGGGCGTAAACCTTAATTTAAAAAAGAAAGAAAGAAAAGGGTACTGTGTGGACTAATAAATTACCTGGGAAGGACTTTGATCATTTTAAAAGAAACACACCTGAAACCCCAAAAATGTTCATATTTCTTTCAAATATGAAGAACTACTGATCACCTCCACTTTAAAGAGATAACATCAGCACTGACATTCTTAGACTATGACACTCCCTCTTAAAACTTTCATTTTTGGATTCACTTCAAAAAGCCTAAGTATTCTTAATAAAAGACATGAGTTGGGGCGACTGCTGGGAATACTTGTGGAAATTACCACCTTTTCATCCATGAGGCCGGCTCCCTGCCAGGGATCTGAAATGACTTCACCGACCATTCAGCAAACTGAATCCCCTCAGCCTCGTGGGAACGAAGCCCCCAGGCAATGAAGTTAGGGTGTGGCGACCTCACTCACATTCAAAACCTATTTCTTTTTTAACCTGCACAAGCACAGTCCTGGCTGGAACCTGCCTCAGACTTTTCAGACGCTTTTTTAAATTAAAGCTACAATTTGCACTCCACCCTCTTTCTCAGAGCACTTCAGAGAAAGTGGAATGCCACGGAGACCGCAGGAAGACAGGAATATTCCGGACAGGATCCTAAAATTTTAATTTCTCAAGCAACTGAAAACCCACAAGTGGGGGCGCCTGGGTGGCTCTGTAAAGCATCTGCCTTCCAGCTCAGGTCATGACTTATGGGCCCTGGGATGGGCCCGCAGGGCTCTCTGCTCAGTCTGCTCCTCTCTCTCTTTCTCTTGCTCTTTGCCTCCCCACCGGGCATTTTCTCTAATAAATAAATAAAATTTTTTTAAAAACCAGAAAAAAAGAGGGGCGCCTGGGTGGCTCACTGGGTTGGGACTCTGCCTTCGGCTCGGGTTGTGGTCTTGGGGTTCTGGGACCGAGTCCCTCGTCGGGCTGTCTACTCAGCAGGGAGCTTGCTTCCTCCTCTCTCTCACTGCCTGCCTCTCTGCCTACTTGTGCTCTCTCTGTCAAATAAATAAATAAATAAAATCTAAAAAAAAAAAAAAAGAAAAAAAGAAAACCCACAAGTGACTAGGCTGCCGGTTGAGAAACTTGCTATTCTTAAATATTATAACTTACTAGTTATCCACAATGTTATATTATTAGAACCCAGGTCAGGGTCACAAGTACAAGGAAGCCTAATCAAAATATCATATCAAAACATGATAATAGGGTTTCTACCCAAAGGCAAATTTGCTTACAGTGAGGTCTTTGCACTCTTTGGGCGCTGGGAGAGCTGGACTTTACTGTTTTCTGTAGAGCGGCATCAGAACCTTTCACAGCATCTTCAAGGTCTTGCTCAGAATCATTCGATTTTGATTTTCCTGCTTCATTTATATTGGGCTTGTCAGGGTTTTCGGACATTCTCAATTAAGTTTAATTCACTTTCCTAGGAAAGAAAAAAAAAAGTGAACTAAATGTTCTGGCTCTGTCACTAACTAGTAGTACAACTCTGGGCAAATCATTTATTCTCCTTGGGTTTCAATTTTCTCACCTGTGAAAATGAATGGGCTTGTGAAGCCCTTACCCAGCTATCATATTGTACCTCAGTGATTAAATAGACAGCTCTAAAATGACGCTTGTGATTTACCAAATTTATGGATCTGTACCTCAGATACAGAGCGACAAGTTTGAATATTTTTGTTCCACACTCCTAAGTACCATGTCAAAAGAAAAAAGGACAGGACCTTACATTGTTGGAAGACAATACTACCAAGTGCCCGCGTCTATTTTAATCAAACAGTGATTCAATTCGTCACTACTTTCATTCCTGAGAGCTGATATGAAAAATCTTTGGAAACCATGCTTTTAACCTTTGCTTCCATACACTGGGCTGATGAGCCGCTTCCCTCATTCTGTTGTGTGGATGACTAGAGATGACACATAGAAGGCAGAATCTTACAAGGCATGTAACAATATGCGGGGCAAATATTTTTATTAACTTCCTGTCAGTGAGCAGGAAAAGATCATAAGGAGGAAGTTGCAAACAACCACAATGTATGGGGTTGGGTGGGGTTTTAATTTTTTAAGTTGCTAGTTAGAACAAGAATAATATTTAGCACATGGGTTTGGGCCAGTTTAAAAAAAAAAAAAAAAAAAAAGGAAAAAAAAAGGCCTGAAATCGTAACCTCTTTTTACTGTAGAAGTTTTGTCAAGTGTTTCCTTCCCAAGGTTTTTCCCTAGAGTTCTCTCTTCCTAAGGTGTTTCTAATTAAGGGAGAAGACAGACACAATGTTTCTGCATTCACAAAACTGCAAATAATTAGAATTTGTACCATCAGCACTTGGAGATCACAAAACATTTTCATAAACACTAATTAGTCTTTATTATACACCTGGATGGTAATCCAGGGATCAAAAGAAATGTTGACTCCTTCCAAAAGGTCTGGCAGACTCTCTTTTGCACATTAAACAGAGAAGAATCACTTGATATAATTATCTGAAATTTCAGATCCCTCCATTAAATAAAATGAAGTTACTGGAATTGACATTTTCAGGCCTGCATTTTTTTTTTCCAGGCCTGTATTATTAATATGAAGGTTGCTTTAATGCAGTTCTCCTTACCTTCTAACATCCCACTCCAGACAACCATCTCCTCTGTCCTAAATCCTATTAGGCTCTGGATATGCTCCAAACCAAAAGATAACATTGCCAGCATATTCTATGAGAAAGGACAAACACACACACTTCTAATTTTATCCTCTTCACATGCTGAGAATGAGCTCAGAAAGGATGAAGTAACTCCTACTGCGCAGTGAGGAGGAAGGCGTGCTTTTCTCCAATGCTCAGTTTAGTAAACTAACCTCATCCTTTTAAGATTCAGCTCAAGTCCTACTCCTCCCAGGACACTTCCCAGCAATGTCTGATACCTTTCCCTGAACTCTTGTTGGGCTAGTTACTGAACATCTGGCATGCATCCTTGCCTTAAATCCAATTCAAAATATACTTATTTAGGGGCTCCTGGGTGGCTCAGTCGTTAAGCATCTGCCTTCTGCTCAGATCATGATGCCAGGGTCCTGGGATGGAGCCCCAGGTCCAGCTGACTCTGGCTCTGTGCTCGGCAGGAAGCGTGGTGCTCTCTCTCCCACTCCCCCTGTTTGTGTTCCCTCTCTTGCTGTGTCTCTGTCAAATAAATAAATAAAATCCTTTAAAAAATTCTGTATTTTTATCTCTATCTATCTATCTATCTATCTATACTTATTTAAATAGGCCTGGAGAGGGAAACGTGCTCACAAGGAAACAACAGACTGAAGCTTAAGTCTTGGTGGCATGAAGAAATCACTAAGGGAACAGAGCAGACGGAGACAGGAATTCTGCCTGGTGGAAGGCTGGGATAACCTTCCCGACAAAGGTGACATTTGAGCTGTTCTTTTGAAAAGAGAGGATTTAAACCAATTAAAAAATGTCTAGAGTGAGAGAGGAGGTGGAAAGGGAGAGCATTTCACTCAGGGGGCAAATGTGAAGGCACACGAAAATGAGCAGGAGAACTAGTGGCAGAGGGATGATGAAGAGGGAAAGATGGGTTAGGGCGAGCCTGCAAAACTGCTAGTTTTATTTAAAACAGACATACAGACACACAGACACACAGACACACACACACACACAACTCTTCACCTAGATTTTTAACTTCTTCGTGCCCAGCACCAACCACATTTCCCAATCCGCTCCATCCGTGTAAGCCTGTCTTCCAAACAGAAGCCCGTTAAGTATTTGTTGACAGCTGTGTCATCTCTGTGATGTCAGCGTGTGTGGGAAGGATGGGCGTTGGTCTCAGACGTACCTGGGTTCCAATTTTGGCTCTTTACTAGCTGGGGCACTTCAGTTTCCTCCTCTGTAAAATGCAGCTACCTACTTCTTCGATTTGGGGGACGATGAGACGACAGAATGTGCCTAACAGCAGCTGGCACACCACAGGCTTCCCCCAGACGGGAGCTGTAATTACCGGGCTACAGGAAGCGCCGACTGCTTACAGCGTGCTCATTCATTCAACGATCACCAACTCCGGCTCCGCCCGAAAAGGGAACCGGGGTAAGAGGCTCCTCGCACTGGCCCGAAAGACCTTCCATCCGAGCTACACGCCCGGCCCAGGGCGCCACAAGACACTCCCCAGCAGAAAGGGTCTCTCGGCAAAGGAAAGGCGCTCCGTCCACCGACGCCGGGACCCGCTCCCTCTGGCCCCCAGTGCCACTCACTCTGGGCGCCCGGATTCCGTTGTAAACAACTGTTCGGGCCGGCGAGGGAGTGGCGGGCCGGCTGCGGGCGATGGAAGAGGGGCGCGCTAGGATCACGGCCTCGAGGGGCGGGACAAAAGGCCGCCCTACGCCGCCCCCTGCCGCCGCCCCTGCTTCTCCCTCGCCTCCACCCGACAGCACGGGACCCGACCGGCGCGGACGGGGCGAAGAAATGCCTGGGAATGCCACCGGGCGCCTCCCGCGCGGGCCCCGCAGGGCTGCCAGCCTCTGCGTCCCCTTCCCTCACCTGCCGCGGAGTTCTCCCTCCTGCCGCTCGGGCGGGGAATGAGACGGCGGCCGGCGCCGCGGTGGAGGCGCGGAGCGATGCGCGGCGAGCACGGGACGCTTCAGCCTCTGCCCTTCCGAGGCTGCATCCCTCGCCGCGCTGCGGGCGGTCCTCCGAGCCAGGCTCGGGTGGGTAGCGGCCAGTGTGGCCGCTCCTCAAGCGTCGGGAAGGAGGAGGCAGCACTTTAGCCAGGAGGCGCCCGCCCCTCGTAGGGCGGCGCCATGTTTTCGTACGGAAAAGCGGGAGGCGCGGTCCGGTGCAGGCAGAGGGGGCTCGGTGGGCGGGGGCTCGAGCCGGGAGGCGCCATGTTTCCGTACGGAGATGCGAGAGGTAGGCTCCGAGTCGGCCGGCGGGGCTCAAGCGGGCGGTGGCTCGGAGACAGGTTGTGCCCGCCCCACGCGGGGCCGCGCCATGTTTTCGTACGGAAAGGTGGGCGCCTCTAGGAGAGTGTGAGGCGGGAGAGGAACACGTGGTAGAGCCTGCGCCGAGTCTGTCCAATGAAAGAAAAAGGCCGCTTATTCGCAACCTCTTTCAAAGCCTTTCCTGCCCGGGTTTTCAAACATCAATATTATCCTCATATTTTGTAGCGGCACGTAGTTTATTATTCTGCCTCATTTCGGCTGTTTAAAAAAAAAGCCATGCCAACCACTTGGATAGCCCAGCCTCACTTTAACGGCACAGATTCATTTTGGTTTGGGGGTCCTCTCATTTATCTAAGTGGTCGCTACACGTTGTCGATAGAGCCAGACTTCAGCCCGAAGAGACGCGAGGCAAGGGGACGGACGGTTCCCTTGTGGGTTCAGCTCCGTGTAGGTAACATAAACAACAGTAAGCGCTTGGTGCATTTTATGTTTTTTTTAAGATTTTTTTTTAAATTTATTTATTTGACAGACAGAGATCACAAGTAGGCAGAGAGGCAGGCAGAGAGAGAAAGGAAGAAGCAGGCTCCCCGCTGAGCAGAGAGCCCGATGCGGGGCTCGATTCTAGAACCCTGGGATCACAACCTGAGCCGAAGGCAGAGGCTTTAACCCACTGAGCCACCCAGGCGCCCCACTTGGTGCATTTTATGAACTGTTTTCTAGAAAAAGAAAATATCGTGCTAAGACAAGCCCGTTTGGAGCCTCATCTCCCTCATCACAGGTAGTGGGGGCCGTGATTATCTGGGCACTGGACTGGATGCTGCTCCAAAAAAAAAAAAAAAAAAAAACCCACATGCTTTTCTTACCTTTTAGTGGCACGATAGCAAATTACGTGAACAGAGATCGGTTTTGTACCTAAAATTAAAAAATAAAAGCTATGTGATTCTTAACTGTTCATTTGTAAAGATGCTATAAGACTGAGCATAAGTCATGCATGCCTTAATTAAACAAAATGAAGGTAATAGCCGAGTCTCCTACCTGTAGCCTATAAAACTTGTTAAATTTAAATAACTAGGAAAGCAGGATGATGTGAAATTAGTGCTTTCAAACACTACTAAAAAAAAAAAAAAACTACTAAATAGATAACATGTGGGCAGTTATTCCTGAAGTATTGAAGGCTGAGGACAGCACACCTTCAAGTCATTCACGAACTAGAACATTAGGTATTTTTTCTTAAATACACACGCACGTTAAAGTCCTCAGATGAGGATTCACTTTAGGAGAGAAAAAAAAACCCTTAAGATACTCAACTAGCTGGAATAAAGACTCATCAAGAAAACATTAAGCTCTCATTGCAGGGTCTGGACTAATATACCATAGGGTCTCTGGACTAGTGTTCTCCACCCTGACTACTCCCTAAAATAGTCTGGGGGTGTGGGCCTTCTCAAAGGATCATCTGAAACTCTGCAGGTGATGCCAGGGGAAAATTGTTAAGTTTTCTAGCTGATTCGAATGTGCAGCCCGGCAAGAATCACCTCCCCAGAGAGATCCACCCTCCCTCCCCCCCACCACATCCACACCCCTAGAGAGAGTCCACTACCTTCCTTGAAGGATTAATATAAACAATTTTCACTTGTGGAGGGGATGTTGTTACAATATCAAAACCATTGATTTGACTTGTGGTGGTTACTTGTTATCTTTTGATATATTTGGGATTGTTTCCTTTGAATATGAAAAACATTGACACCTTGTTTGATTTTTTTTTGGCTGCAAGCACTAGAAACTCAAACTACTTCAAAATTAAGGGAGCTCACTGCAAGGCTACTTAGGGTTTGGAAGGAGAAAGCCAGCAGCAGCTGTTCAAGAGAGCCAGACTGTTTGGGGCACCTGGGTGGCTCAGTGGGTTAAGCCTCTGCCTTCGGCCCAGGTCATGATCCCAGGGTCCTGGGATCAAGCCCAGTGTCTGGCTCTCTGCTCAGCAGGGAGCCTGCTACCCTTCCTCTCTCTCTACCTGCCTCTCTGCCTACTCGTGATCTCTGTCAGATAAATAAAACCTTTAAAAAAAAAAAAAAAGAGCCAGACTGTTCGATCATCTCCCCAAGACACACAGGATGGCTCCCATCACACCTCTGCTCTTTGCTGCCATCTCCTGCACTCCTCTGAATCACAGACTGGTTTCTCTGTTTTCTTAGTTGTTTCTTCCACTACTTTGGATTTTTCTATATAGAATTTCCTTGGCCAAGCTGATTTTTGTGCAAAATCAGTCATTTGCCTATAGGCAAGCTGTCCTTGGATCAGTGCTTAGCCCCAGTCTACCCAGCTAAGATGATGGCAAGGCTCAGTCACCATCAGGTGTCTAAGTGTGGCTGGGTCCGCAGTGGGAGATCACAGAAGAGTGGATGAGGGTGCACAGCAAGCAGCTGGCAGTTCTAGTGATACAGGATGGGTGCCCCCAGCATTCAGGGTAGCACAGGACCCCCACCCTTTAAAACTTTGACCATGCTTGCAGTAAACAGGATGAATTTTTCTTAAAACTTTATTCTACCCTTGCTTAGGAAGTTTGAGGTAAACTGATCTTGCGGGAATTTTCCATGAAATGATTGTTAGGATGCCACTGCTTCTAGGAACATGAATATAATCACTAGACCGTTAGTTCTGCTTCCCCTAAAGAAGTGTTAGTTTTGTTTGCCAAATAATCATTCAATTATGTGCCAAGTAAAGGTTGCAAGTCAGAGTGTACACACAGTTGCTCTGTATTAATGTATTGTATCTAGATTATTCTCAACCCTGACTACCTCTTTGAATCTCCTGTGGGGTGGGGTGGGGTGGGCAGGAGTTCTAAAAGGATCATCTGAGACTGCAGGGGTGAAGCCAGGGAAGAACTGTTAAGCTTTCCCAGTGATTCGAATGTGCAGCTGGGCAAGAACTACCTCCCCACTCTGAGTATGGTCTCCCCACACTTTCCGTAGTTTCTGCAAACTTCCTCACGCTTAAATCACAAACCAGCTTATCTTCTCTTTTTCACATAGGAAAGACAGCTGCCTTCCCTTGCCTATGAAAACAAAAGTGGAAAACAAGAAAACCTGACAGTTATTCCCTGCTTTATTAGGACTGGGACCACAGCCACACTGGAGAGTCCTCAACTTTCTCCCATTGGAAGACTATCAGTATCAGAAGTTAGAAAATAAAAGACTGACATGCTAGCATTTTGGCGCATCTAAGTTTTCCCTACTTCTCTTTTAGGGTTTTAAGTAAGCTCTATACCCAACGTGGAGCTGGAATTCAGAGCCTGATACCAAGAGTCACACACTATTAGGTCTGAGCCAGCCAGATGCCCCTCCCTACATCTCCTTAAAAGTCTAAGTAGAGGGCGCTTGGATGGCTCAGTGGGTTAAAGCCTCTGCCTTTGGCTCAGGTCATGATCCCAGGGTTTTGGGATCAAGCCCCTCATTGGGGAGCCTGCTTCCTCCCTCTCTCTCTGCCTACTTGTGATCTCTGCCTGTCAAATACATAAATAAAATCTTAAAAAAGAAAAGTCTAAGTAGAAAAATTCAGTTTCCTTTTGGTCTTTTTATTATAATAGGGATGAATGGTTTCAAATTATATTATACTGCTTGTCTATTTATGAACTGTATCTTGATAGTACAGTTCCAAAATGATCATGACCTTGGATGAAAAGTTAAAGATTGGGGCACCTGGGTGGCTCAGTGGGTTAAAGCCTCTGCCTTCGGCTCAGCTCATGGTCTTGGGGCCCTGGGATTGAGCCCGAGCAGGGAGCCTGCTTCCCTCTCTCTCTCTCCGCCTGCCTCTCTGTCTATTGTGATCTCTCTCTGGCAAATAAATAAATAAAATCTTTAAAAAAATTAAAAAATAAAAAAATTTAAAAAAAAAATAAACTAAAAAAAAAGTTGAAGATTTTCATCAGTTCACATTAAGTACAGGATATGAGAGGAACATGATAAAAGATAGCATAGGCTTACAATTAGCAAAATCCAGACTATGGAGAAACTCAAGAACTGACAAGTTTTATTTAATGAGAAAGGCAGAGAGAGAAGAGGAGGAGGAAGAGAAAGGAGGAGTTAAAAGAAGAACATACAAATTAAAAGAGAATTAAGAAGCACATTAAGCAATTGCAACTTATGGACCTTAATGGATCCCTATTGGAATAAACTGTCAAAATCATTTGAGATCAGAAAATGTGACTATTGACTGCATATTTGATGGTACTAAGGAACTGTGGGTTTGTATGTACATAATATGATGATACTGGGGTTGTTTTTTAAATGTCCTTTTCTTTTAGCCATGCATTCTGAAATTTAATAGATGAAGTGATACGATGTCTGAAGTTTGCTAGGGTGGGAGCAAGGAATGCATGGGCATATAGATTAAATGAGATTGGCCATGAGTTGCCACTTGTTGAAATTGGAAAATGAGTACAAGTTATTCTATTATTCTATTCTTCCCCATTTTTATATATGCTTGAATTTTCCCACAATAAATTTTAAAAGATGTTGAAGTTTTTGAAATCATTAGGACAGTTCAATTTCTGACTTGTCTACTCTTTATGGTCATTAGCAAATTCACTTTATCATAGCCCAAGTTTCTATCTTGCACCTTTAAGGAGTACCTCTCAAGGTAAAAACCACACTCTTATTAACTTGTAATTACAGACTTCCTTACTATTTAATGCTTTGTTAAGTAAACACTGCAATGTCATCTAATTAAATTCCTATGATGTTCTATAAAGTACTGGGCACAGTACTTACAAATCAGCTCACCTTAAAGAAGTCAATACTTAACAGCAATACATCATCTAATAGTTTCAGACACGAAAGGTTATACAAAACATGTTTTATTAAGTACAATTTCATATTTAGAACATTTAAAATTACAAATGTGATTAGATATTTAGGATACATAATTTATTCTTAAAATACATAAGTTATATACAGACATTAAAAAGTCAGTCTCCAAAATACTCAATAAAGATGTCTGGATGACACTTATAAAACTGACCTAGCAATTTTTTCTTCTCCTTGGCAGACAATTTTGAATCCTCATCAATAGTCTTTAGTAAATTCATTAGTTCATCCTTGGTTGTCTTCTGTGTATGGTCAGAATAATCACTTTGATCAATTCTCTGGCAATATATGTATCCTTTAAGATTAAAAGTAAAAGGTTCAGTTAATCTATTCCTCATATTTTTAAAAAAAAACAATATTTTTACATTTTTACATTTATATTCTTATTCCCCATTTTGTAAAATGCACTGAAGATGCTAAACACCGCTGAGTCTCTTACGCTGGTCAACTTACCTTTTTGACATAAGGACGCTCTCTGCTAAGTCTGGATAACTCTGAGGAGTTTTAAAGTCTAGTTGAAGTGCAACTACTTACAACAAAACACTTACAAATAAACACTAGGAATTTACCTTTGGAAGATCATGAAAATTGTATTTCTCAGATTACCTGTGTCTCTATTTGGATCTCTTCCTTTCTGAATGGCCATGAGTTTAACACTAACAATTTTATGTAGAGTTCCTGGAATCTTAACAAAAAAAAAAAAGAGAGAGAGAGAGAGAGAGAGAAGGGACACAAGAGATTATTCAAATGATTTTAATCCAGTTATCTACTACATAAACTCAATTTAACTACTTTCAGAATTTTACCTTAAAAACATCTTTTTGATGGTCCATTAAAAAGAGTACGAGAAGATCAGTTTTGCCTTTGGATAAATTTTTATTGTCAACAATCGCTTTTGAGAATATCCTTTTCACAACCATTCGGTTGTCACTCTATAAAAATAAAACAAAACATACCCAACAGTGTATATTTAAAAGAATGAATTTCATAGGGACACCTGGGTGGCTCAGTGGGTTAAGCCTCTGCCTTCAGCTCACGTCTTGATCTCAGGGTCCTGGGATCAAGCCTGGCATTGGGCTCTGTGCTCAGCAGGGAGCCTGCTTCCCCCCCACCCCGCCCCTGCCTACTTGTGACCTCTCTCTCTCAAATAAATAAATAAATAAAATGAGTTTAATAGAAGAGGCAATGTTGAATATTAATAGCCACTACTCATTTCAGCATACTTGATGCCAGTGTGAAATAATTTGACATGTGAGTCCTGTAAGTATCAAGACTACTCAAATACAATTCATGTTTAGACAAAACACTTACTTCTTTCTGTAATTTAAATTCAGAAGGATGTGCTGCAACAGCCATGAAATACAGTAGTCTTCTAAATTCTTCTCTATTTTGGGAGTCCAGAAGCTTTAAGAAGAGCTGAGTGGCTTCTAATGCTATTTCAGTCTTCCCGTTCACTTCAGCCAAAAGAAAAAACTGCTTTTAATTTTGACCAAATATGACTATCAAAGGGAACAAAATTCAAGGTAAAGCTGAAGCAAAACACTAAACTAACTCAAAACTATTTTCAAAAGCAAAACCAAATAAAACGACTAGGAATTACAATACATGACCAATGTCAACCATCAAGGCAGACTCCTAAATCCTTGTATAATCATTTTTGGATGTTAAATCAAGCTCCTGGCTTTGTAAATAAATCCCCAGCCTGCTTTTCATTAATCCAACACATTTCAAGGGTACACTATGTGTAAAGTAGTGATATATCCAACTCTACCTGAGAAAAATAGAAAGGAGTCTTTGAAACCCCCAATTTGTTTTCAACAAACCATGTGGAAGTGTTTGGCTCATTGGTAGCGGGGCAGAGTGTCTGCAACTTTGAAGACAATGAAGTGGGGGGGGGAGCGGAGGTGTTGGTAGAGCCTTCTAAAGAAGAGAACTGCCACACTAGACCTATTAAACCTCCAGTGAATAGGGCAGCTTTCTCCTGTGCCAACCAGAAGTAATTGCAGAGCTTGCTAAAGCCTCCTTCCAAGTGAGCCCTAGAAGTTTTGGAATAAACATACTTTCCATGAATTAATCCAGATCCACTTCGAGCTTAAAGTAGTGCCATTTTGGTTCATTTGGAGGATAATTAACTTTTTCCTGTTTCCTCCAAAAGACAAATTCCAGTATCCAGTAAGATCTTACTTACCTAAGAGTTCTGCAATGCCATTATGAACATCAGATAAGTGATTTAACAGAGGTTCCCTACTACTGTAATATTTGCCAATGGCATCAAACAGAAGTTCTTTCACTAAGTCTATCCTCTCTGGTTGCTCAGGGAAGTTTCTGCTTATGTCCACCACCATCTGGTCTGGAAGGTACTCTAAGCAGTCAGTTGCTGCAGAGAGCCATTCGTCTTCTCTATGGGGGAGAAGAGAATTATTTTTTAAAAAATCATCTGAATTATTTTAAAAAGCAAAGATAACAAATATACGCACAGTACCTAATGTACTACCTCTTTCAAGTCTGCCATGAGGATAAATTTCCATAGACTTAGATATAGATATGTGTAATTCTTTTTAAAATACAGCTAGATCATGTATCACAGACAAAAAGTTTGGCTTCATAGATCTTCCTTTTTCTTCTTGAAGAGGAAACAGAGGCTATCCACTATAAGACAAACTGAAAAGGATATCAAAATTCAAACTCTACTCTTTTTTTTTTTTTTTTAAAGATTTTATTTATTTATTTGACAGAGAGAGATTACAAGTAGGCAGAGAGGCAGGCAGAGAGAGAGGAGGAAGCAGGCTCCCCGCTGAGCAGAGAGCCTGATGCGGAACTCGATCCCAGGACCCTGAGATCATGACCTGAGCCAAAGGCAGCGGCTTAACCCACTGAGCCATCCAGGCGCCCCTCAAACTCTACTCTTAAAATGCCACCTGGGTAACCTCAGAAAAGCAGTGACTTTCAAGAAACAGAATTCTAGAATGATTTCTAGTACTCAACTTGGTAATATGCACTATATATTTATATGTATTTTGTATATGGTTTTAAAAAAGAACAATCGTGCTCTACCACTAGGAATCAGGACAACAAATTCTGCCAGCACCCAGGGGCATTACTTGGGGCAGGTCATGTCAGCTTTCTGCACGTCAGCTTCATCAAAGTCATCGTGAAGGTGCAGTGAGATGATCTCTAAGGTCGCTTCTAGCACAATTTCTAACTCTGTATTTAAAATGTAAGGTAATTATAAAACGTTTTCATATGTTGCTTCAGGTTGTAGAACTATGGGGCGCCTGGCCGGCTCAGTCGGCGGCTCATGCAACTCTTGATCTTGGCGTTGTGAGTTCAAGACCCTTAACAGGTGTAGAGATTACTTAAAAATAAAATCTTTAAAAACACTAGATTATAGAAATAGGATTTAAATTATTTCTTTTTTTTTTTTACAAGAATTACAGGTATGCGGGGCACCTGGGAGGCTCAGTCAGTTAAGTGTTCTAGACTCTTGATTTCAGCTCAGGTCATGATCTCAGGGTCATGGGACTGAACTCCACCTCCGGCTCCATGCTGAGGGCAGAGCCTGCTTAAGATTCTCTCTAGCTGGGGCGCCTGGGTGGCTCAGTGGGTTAAAGCCTCTGCCTTTGGCTCAGATCATGATCCCAGGGTCCTGGGATGGAGCCCCGCATAGGGCTCTCTGCTCAGCGGGGAGCCTGCCTTCCTCTCCCCCAACCCCGCCTGCCTCTCTGCCTACTTGTGATCTCTGTCAAATCAATCAATCAATAAATCTAATTTTAAAAATGAATATTAAAAAATGATGAAAATTACATCTGATTTTGACCGAGGTCATTCTGTTCTTCAATTTCCCAAGTCCTGATAATTATCAACTAATGCTTATCTGATGCTGTGGACAGAAGAATGCAAAAGATTATCTGAAAACCACCATCTAGGACTTTTCTTACAAACACCCTCAAATTATTGAGACAGATGTATTTCCACATACTGAGAGTCACTGTAAGCCTTGAGGATCCCGCGATCCAGATAGTTACTGCTGTTGACCAAGTCAGGTTGCCCCTTAGGCTGAGGTACTTTAGATACAACCTCTTGCTGTTTGAGTAAGGAGTCAAGAAGTGGAAGGTCTACAAGCTGCAGTAGACGTCCAATTGTTTCTTCTTGCCATACTTCATTAATAACTACACAGGAGAAATGACAAAGTAAAAAATAACAATATTTACTAAATGCTCACCATTTATTTGCCCAGGCAAGTCTAAGGTATAAATTTGTGGCAAAAGAAAAAAAAAAGAGAGAGAGAGAAGAGAAAGAGGAAAAAAGAAGAGGAGAAAAAAAGTCCATCTTATTTATGAAGTGGTTTCATAAAACAATTCAAGATTTGTGTAAAGTGTAGGAGAACAGACTTTGGACGACAGGAATTCTTTTCATTCTTTTACTGTAAAACCAATAGGGCAGAGATAAGAGATCAAGTCATATAACATGTTAATAAGGACTTTGGAAGAAAGAATGATTCATTATTCCATCTGAAAACTGGTCTGAAACTATTGGCTCCAGATTATTCCACTCAGGGTTTCCACAACTGGGATGGGGGAGGGAAGGTGGAAATCAGTCATTAATCTACATTCCATTGCCACAGACAAGGAAGAACATAAGAGTTCTGTTTATGTTTTAATGTGATTTTCAAAATTTTATTTAACCTAATAAAATGTTAGAGAAAGAAATATCTGAGAACATATTTTAAATAAATAAAAATCTGCACGCAAAACACTGCAGATTTGAACCTCTGCCAGCTGATAGGACAAAAGTCAGTGTTCAAGAGTTGCAACACTGATCTATTTGTTAAAGATAATAGACCTCTGTTAAAACTTAATATAAACAGCTTTAATACACAGTGTACTCTTTCTTCGTGCTCTGACTATTTAAATTCTAATAAAGGTTAAGACTGAAAAGTTTTAAATAACTTATTTTATCTGAAGTTGGTCTTCTATTTCTTACTTGTATCATCTTTACTTACCTTGTGGAGACAAGGTTGCAGAGATGTTTACAGGAGGGGAGTTAGTAGGCTTTAAACTCAGATTTTCCCACAGATCCTCTAAACTTGCTGATTTGATATCAGATGACTTAAATAATGCACCTGAATACCTAAAATGAATTTATTTTTTAAATTACTGTTTATTAGTAAGTTCAGAGAAATACTTTACTATCAGAGAGCTGAATTTCTACAAAGTTCATGTATTTCAGAGCAAAAACACAACAAATGCAAATTCTAAGAGTAGAATACAAAAATATCCACCTTCTCTCTCAAGCCTAAATATACATATGCTAAATTTTCCTTTGAATATTCAGATTTAAGTAATTTGATGACTAAAATTTTGATCTCCAATTTTAAAACATAATCTAACTTTAACAGCTTACTGTTTTTAATCACTCGTCTCTATTTTGGGGGCATTTTTTGGTGGCTAGGGCTCATCGTTTTCCACATATAGGCCTATAATCCTTTATACACAATTTTGAAACCCCAAAAGCTGTGAGAAATCTGAAGTTTATTCAGAACTCAGATGGTGACAAAACTTGTCCCGCCCGCATAGTCTTTACTTATCCCAGTTAGTATGACTATTTTGTTTACCACAGAAATATTACTGCATTTGGTTACCAGATGCTCTCCCAGATCCATCGAGGAGGGCCATCTAATATATGGTCTATGTACAAAATTATCTTTTTAAAACCTCCAAAGTTCCGGGGCGCCTGGGTGGCTAGTGGGTTAAAGCCTCTGCCTTCGGCTCAGGTCATGATCCCAGGGTCCTGGGATCGAGCCCCGCATCGGGCTCTCTGCTCAGTGGGGAGCCTGCTTCCTCCTCTCTCTGACTGCCTCTCTGCCTACTTGTAATCTCTGTCTGTCAAATAAATAAATAATTAAAAAAAAAAAAAAAAAAACCTCCAAAGTTCCAAATTTCTAAATGCACATGCCTCCAATGGTTTCAGATAAAAAATGTACACCTGCGTTTGGAAAGCAGTGATTTTGCCCTATCTTACCCTCACATTTCCGTCCTATATAGAGAGGTAAAAGTTATCATCTTCTAAATAGAGTGTTGAAACTTAAGACATTAAGATATTTGAAACACTAAATAACACTAAATTTGATACATGATACATTAAAAATAACTAAAAGTTGGTAACACTAAAACCCTTTGGGTCAGATCTGAATTAGAAGAGCTTCGGTTAGGGGCGCCTGGGTGGCTCAGTAGGTTAAAGCCTCTGCCTTTGGCTCAGGTCATGATCCCAGCGTCCTGGGATTGAGCCCTGCATCGGGCTCTCTGCTCGGCAGGGACCCTGCTTCCTCCTTTCTCTCTGCCTGCCTCTCTGCCTATCTGTGATCTCTCTCTGTCAAATAAATAAATAAAATCTTAGGAAAAAAAATAAAAAGGAAGAGCTCCAGTTACATGATCACCTCTACAAGTTTTGCTGAAAGAAATAAAAGGGAAACGTTTTATTTCATGACAAATAACCAAGTTAATGTACTTATCACCAACACCCATTTCAAGCACTGGGCTCTATAGCTCTGTCCCCCAGTGTCCCTTGACATGATTCCTTCCTCCCCAGTGGAGCTCACTGTACCCTCATCTGCAGATGGCAATGCTGCAGTAGATTCCTAACTGGCTCTCCTCGTTAGGCTGTCCATATGGCTGCCAGGATGACCTTTCTAAAATACACTGTCATTTTCTGTGGTCTCCCCAACATCTGTATGACTGATTGCAAACTCCTTATGTCATATGAAATCCTCTGCATTCTGGGTCCCACGTACCTTTCATACTTCACATCTGCCATGTCCTGGATTCCAGTGATAACCCACTTGCCTCCCTTCCACCCTTCTTCCCTCCCTCCCCTTTTCTATTGTTCTTTGTGTATAAACCCTCTTACATGTTTTTACACTGCGATTGTGAATTGAAGCAGGAAAAAAAATAAAAATCTGTTGATTATTCTGCTAAATATAAAATATGAATAAGTAGGAATTCCAGGAGATAACCAAATAGAAATTCACTGTATCCTGTCAAATATCCCCACAGACCCAGCCATTAGCCTAGTTTACAGTTTCCAAAAGAACATAAAGCCGGTCAGCCTCTCACTAAAAAGTAAATGAAAGCCTGCCAATATCCCCAGGATAGTCCAACATTTCATACAAACCTGGAAGGTGAATATAGTTTATTCTCTTTGCCCGACTGACTGTCTTGACTAGGTACAGTTGTGAATCTATAAAGGCTGCAACTACTATCTTCAAATGTAGGTTTCTTGTCTTTGCCGAAGACTTTGGTTGGAACTGCTTCAAATACTTTGTAGTCCATAAGTGCCTGACACACTCTCACCACTTTGGCCCGAGGAATATCCACATCACCGAAATATTTATTCTGAATTAGGTGAGAGAAAATGACATCCACAGCCTCTGAACCAACGAAGCAGTCATTGTGTCTTTTTAAATGGTGTCTTCGCCTCTTCACTTCCACCTGTGTTTGCAGAGTGTTAATAATGCTGCTCCACACATAGGTGGCTCCGAATGGTTTCTGGGCCACACTGAAACCTGCAGTGGGAAAAATGCAGAGTAACCTTGTTCACTAATAATCAGGTCCAATTCAAAAAGTGGCAATTTCCAAAGTTATTAATGAAGAACAGTTATGAGGTCAGCTTGTTGCCCAACTTTTCATCAGTAGCGCCTACTGTATGGCGAACACTGTTCTACGGACTAAGATACATCGGTGAGCAAAACAAAGTCCCCGTTCTCACGGACTCTACTTTGTGGGAAGATACAGACAATATGTGGATGTTGGACGAATGCTGGGGGCGGGGCAGGGGGGGCGGTGGTGGTAATAAAGACTGGTGAGGAGGAGAACATGATTTTGGAGGAGATGTCTGGAAAGATCTGACAAGGTGGTATGTGAGCAGAAGCCGGAGTAAAACCAGGAAGCAAGGTGTGCAGATATCTGGGGAAAGGGCAGAGGGAACAGGAAGAACAAAGGCCCGAGAAACAAGTGCGCTTGGCCAGGAGATGAGGAACAAGGCCAACATGGCCTGCGTGGGTAACCAGGGAGAGAACAGTAGGAAGTCAGATCAGAGGGGACTGGAAATGGTCTTTGGGGTGGGGGAGTGCAGATCAAGTAGGTCCTTGAGGCAGTTACGAATTATGTGGAAGGAACTCTATTAAGTGCCTCACATTTAGACCATTAGCAATGCTATGAGGCAGATATAATCTCTATTTGAGAGATGGAAAACAGATGCACAGAGTTTAAGCGTAACTTCCAGACATACCGTAAGAGGTGCTACTGGAATTTGGCTCATGGGCTGCATCATTTAAAAGCATTTATCGGTAAATAGGTAGATGGATAGTTATACACACACACACACACACACACACACGCGCGCGCGCGCGCGAGTTAGAATAAACGAATATTTTAATTTTTTTAAATTTATTTATTTATTTATTTATTTATTTATTTTTTAAACGAATATTTTTAAAGCTTCCTATTATGCAGGCCTAGGAGTTAAGTACTTTGTGCAGGGAAGACTGCTTTCTGCCCAACAGCTCACAGCCTACCACAAAGAGAGGAAAAGCCCAGAAACTGAGCAAGATCTTAGCAAAACAGAAAAGAAAGAAAACATGCTTTCAAAAAGTTACACATTTTTCCTCATTATAATAAATGGATATTTGGCAAAACTACAAAGAAAAGGAGAAACAATTAGGAAAAAAATGGACCTTAGTTTTAATAAGCTGATGGAACAGAGTCTAGCTAATCATCAGCTCGTTGGCCAGCTGGCTGACTTTTTTTTTTTAAAGATTTTATTTATTTATTTATTTATTTATTAAAGATTTTATTTATTTATTTGAGAGAAAGACAGTGAGAGAGAGCATGAGTGAGGAGGTCAGAGAGCGAAGCAGACTCCCCATGGAGCTGGGAGCCTGATGTGGGACTCGATCCCGGGACTCCGGGATCATGACCTGAGCTAAAGGCAATCGTCCAACCAACTGAGCCACCCAGGCGTCCCTAAAGATTTTATTTATTTATTTGACAGCGAGATCACAAGTAGGCAGAGAGGCAGGCGGGGGGGGGGGGGGGGGGAGGAGTGTTTGAGGGGGCAGGGAAGCAGGCTCCCTGCTGAGATTCGATTTGATGCATTCGATTCAATGCGGGGCTCAATCCCAGGACCCAGGGATCATGACCTGAGCAGAGGCCTTAACCCACTGAGCCACCCAGGCACCCTGGCTTGCTCTCTTTTTACATAAACAGAGAGTATGCCTTTTTTGTGTTATACCTTTCAGTGATCCTCGGAATACACAGTGGTTCTAATTTTTAAGCTCCCAGTTTTGTTAAGTGTATTACTTTCTATATTTTTAGGATACTCTGACAGAGAAGTTGAAAACTTATTATGTCCCTTAAGATCAGGTACAAAGGAAAACTACGCATCAGCACAAATATAAGGAATAACGAGCTATAACCAAAGAAACTGCTACCTGAAACTACCTTCCTGCCTTTTTAGAAAAAATAGAATGTATGAGATGAAGGTAAAGTTGAGTTCCTGAAAGACATTAAAACTCCATTTAATGTGCTAGGGTTATAAATTTTAAGTAGGTCATTCAGTCTTTTATATTATAATAAAAGAATCCCAGTGGGCCATCACACTGTATCCACTTACAGTGTCATTTTGTAGCTACTAGAAATTTTAACATCTTCACCATGAAAATTACTAACATACACGCAGGCATACACATAACATCCTTTACTATTTGTATACCTCCCTTACCAAAAGTAGATGGGTAATTTAACTATCTACCAATTATTATGTTGGTTTAAAATAATCAGCAAGACTGTTTTTATATTTTAAAATTCAAGATACTTCATAATCCAGTAACAAACAAAGAAGGCAGTAATTGATGTTAGTTTTCCAAATATCATGTGAGCAGTTTTAAGGACTGAATTATGGAGAATCAATTAGATAAACCACACCGGTAAGAGATTTACTACCGGCACAGTATTTAATATCTACTGAACAGAGCAAGAATGGAGCATTTGATGAAATCTTAAAGCCTGTCCAGCTCATTCCTGGTGTCTAGAACCCAGGAGTAGCTGCACTGTTTCCAGCCACAGTAACTAAATAAAAGGAGTGTTCATAGTTAATATTCATTTTTTTAAAGATTTTGTTTATTTATTTGACACAGAGAGAGAGATCACAAGTAGGCAGAGAGGCAGGCAGAGAGAGAGAGGGAGAAGCATGCTCCCCGCTGAGCAGAGAGCCCGATGCAGGCTCAATCCCAGAACCCTGAGATCGTGACCCGAACCAAAAGCAGAGGCTTTAACCCCCTGAGCCACCCAGGCGCCCTCACAGTTAATATTCTTAACTTCTTAAAATACTAGAGATTATAGCTGAGATTTAAATGAACTTAATGTCTGCTCTTTAGCCTTTCCAAATATTCATTATTATTAATAACAACTCACGTTTTAGTAAATATGAAAAGCTCTGCCTTCTCTTATTGAATCCTGATAAACTTTCTCTGAAATAGTTGTTAATAATCTTATTTTGAGGAAATCGAGGCTCATGAGTTAAATAAACCCAGTTTCACAGGTAGTAAATATACGCTTTTTCTAGTTCTCAAATGTAAGTATATTAAATCACCAGAAGGTTTTAGCATCAACTTTTCATTGAAGACTAGGATTAAGTGAAAGAGCTTTAAGTGAGCCAATGAGATTAGAAGAAACAAAAAACTTAAAGATTTGTGAGCCCTCCCCCCCACCAAAGAAAAAGATTGTGAACCCTTAACAAAGCTATTTAAAACAGCAGCCGTGGGCGGCTGGGTGGCTTAGCTGGTTAAGCACCTGCCTTCGGCTCAGACCATGATCTCAAGGTCCTGGGATCGAGTCCTGCATCAGCCTCCCTGATCAGTGGGGAGCCTGCCTCTCCCTCTCCTTTTGCCCCTCCCCCAACTGATGATCCCCCCCAATATATAAATAAAACCTTAAAAAAAAAAAGCAGTCATTAAATAAACAAATAAATAAATAAATGCCATAGCCGTTAGTCCTAAAATAAAGTAGGATATCATAAATTCTATAATACATACAAGCCACAGTACACAGGAGTAGAAGAGGAGAGGAAAATAAGATTCAAATGTGTAGAGATCAGAGGGCGTTTTAAGTAGCAGTGAAATAGACTTCTGGCTGGTAATGATATTAAATTTGAAACACCTCAGTCCTAAGAGTTGAGCTACAAGTAGGTAAGGATAAAAATCCTAAAAATTAAGGCTGAATCACTTACTAATTAGAGATCAACAGGACAACAGAAGGGGGTAGGAGGGAGGGGATATACACAGCTTCAGTGACAAAGGCTAATCTTCAGAGGGGAAGTAAGAAGAATAAATTTCCGCATATTAACTTGCTGCTTAAATATGGGAAATCAGGAAGTTCTACAGGTTGGATAACACAGTATAAAAGATTAAAGAACAGGTTAGAGCAGGAGAGTAGGCACCTCTGAGCCACACAATGTTTCCAGAGTCCTCTAGGCATGATACAATTCAGTCCTTTCAGGTCCCCTCTGTTCTCACTGACCATTAATTCCCAACACTGCAACCTGGGATATTTCCCCTTAAGCATCACCACCCACAGACCCAAACCAGCTCATGTTCATACAAATACTTTAATACATAACATAACCTGCACTTGACAAGTACATGTGCCAAAACCCACACCAGGATAACCTGTTTTTTTAATGCTGACTTCACCAGTTGAACATAGATCCCCCACATGCTGGTTTGAAACTTATTTATCATCATCGAAGAGTTGAAGTGAATATGGGTATAGCAGACCACGGCCCAGTGAGACAAATTACTGTGACTTCTGAACAGGATTCAAGAGACCAGAAGTAGACAAAGAGTGCTTTGTAAGTCTAGCATCAAATTTCAGCTTCAGCTTGTCCCCAGCTCTCACTTGCATATGAGCTAGACATTTCTTTAAAAGTCATCACTATCTAATTACTAGTGATGCTCACCTTAAACCAGGTGCCCCAGTCGGTTAAGCATCTGGCTCCTGATTTGGGCTCAGGTCATGAGCTCAGGGTTGAGAGAGGGAGCCCCACATGGGGCTCTGTGCTGGGCATGGAGCCTGCTTGAGATTCTCTCTCACCCTCTGCTCCTGCCCCAACCCACTCTCTCCCCCTTCTCTAAAATAAATAAATTAATAAAATCAGATTCAGCACTATCTGTGCCTTGATGCTTCCTTTGGTCACAAATGTTCTAAAAGCATCATGATGAAAGGATCAAAGAGGGACGCCTGGGTGGCTCAGTTGGTTGAGCAGCTGCCTTCGGCTCAGGTCATGATCCCAGCGTCCTGGGATCGAGTCCTACATCGGGCTCCTTGCTCAGCAGGGAGCCTGCTTCTCCCTCTGCCTCTGCCTGCCTCTCTGTCTGCCTGTGCTCGCTCTCTCTCCCTCTCTCTCTGACAAATAAATAAATAAAATAAAATCTTTAAAAAAAAAAAAGGATCAAAGAGTCTAGAGATTAGCTGTGATGACCTTGGATAAGAGAATTAACCTCTATAGGTTGGTTTCTTCATTCACTGATACAAGAGCTGAACACTGTGTTTAAGATTGGTTTCAGGTCTAAACATCTGATTATAGGATTTCAGAGACTGAAATTCTACCCATTTCCATTTAGAGATGGACACTGAACACCACAGAAAATATGGTAAGAAATGAGGAATAGGAACAAATGTGACCTTATAAAAAGCTTTTTGGAAGGTGGCCTAACAAGAGGCTCAGAAATTGTTTTAAACTAGATCTATAACATACTGTGCTCATAAGCCCTATATAAATCTAGGTTAGTTAACATTCATTTTTCAAGCACTCATCTTTATTTGCTTGAAAGCAATACTTATTTTTCAAAACGAAGACCTGCCCTTTGCATGTATTTGAAATCTATCCAAAAAAGTTTACCAACCATAAAAAGAAGTTAAATTTCTGATACTGAACTCTGATATATATGTGTAATACTAATATCTTCCCTTCTACAAATACACACTAAATACTCAAGTTATTGAAATAATTCCTTAAAAGATCAAGTCATAAGGCAGACATGTCAAGAAATTACACTTATTCAGAAGTTACAAAGGGATAATCAGCTTCAGCTATGATCTGCAGAACACACCTCCCACAGCCCTGCTGGTGAAACCGACCTAAGGACATAAACAATTCTATAGTCACTTCAAATTAGTAGGATTATTCACCTGAGAAGATCATACACACATTACAAAAGTGGATCCCACTGCAAGGTAAACGCACAGAGAATTATGAAAAAAAATTTAAAAAAAGCTACTTCTAAATGAACATGTAACAATCTCCTTTTCCTTCTTGGGCTTTAGAATGCCCCTACCCTACAGGGAAAAAAAAAAAAAAAAAAAAAAGAATTCAGATAGCTCATGTTAGGCAATTTTCACAAAACTTGGACAGCAAGCTAATGCCTTTTTTTTAAGATTTTATTTGTTTATTTGACAGACAGATCACAAGTAGGCAGAGAGAGAGGGGGAAGCAGACTCCCTGCTGAGCAGAGAGCCCAATGGGACTCAATCCCAGGACTCTGAGAGCATGACCTGAGCTGAAGGCAGAGGCTTCACCCACTGAGCCACCCAGGCGCCCCTAATGCCTTTTTTTCAAATGTCCTTACAATTCACGAAAGTTCAAATTCTTTAATTGCCTTATAGACTGCCTCACATACTAGATTTGGATATTCAATACTTGTGAGTGGTAGATGATTGCCAACTACTAAACATTTTTAAAGGAGAGTTAATGCAGTGGTTCTTACTGAATGATTTTATAGTTACCTAGATACCTGGCAATGTCTGGAGCCATTCTTGGTTGTCCCAGGCTGAGGAAGGGGAAGTGCTACTGGCATTTAGTGAGCAGAGGGGCTAGGGACGCTGCCAAACACAGGCCAGCCCTCACAACAGAGAAAATGTCAATAGTGCCCACAGTTCAGAAAGTGTGGGTTAACTGAATAGTATTAGGATATGAAAACTTGTGTTAATGCAGCAGGCACAGCGCTCTTTTCTGTGGATACAAAGAGTAAGACCAAAGCATGAGTTCTGGAGTCCCAGATACCTGATTTCTATTCTCGGCCCCATCATTTACTAATAATGCAATCCTGGCCAAACAGCCTAACTTTTCTGTTGCAAAACAAGAGCTAGGTCCACTTCCCTCAGTTACCGTGAGGATCACAGGAGACAATATTCGCTAAGTGGCTAACATCAGTACTCAGCAATGAACAGACGTGTAACTCCAAACAGAGTGGGAAACTGTCACAATTTGAAGAGCCTAAAGATTCAATGTAATATGATATCCCCTCCTTTTTTAAAAAATTTTATTTATTTGACAGAGAGAGAGAGAGCGAGAGAGGGAACATAAGCAGAGGAAGTGGGAGAGGAAGAATCGGGATCCCTGCTCTGCTCTGCAAAGAAGAGCCTGATGTGCGGCTCCATCCCAGACCCTGGGATCATGACCTGAGCCAAAGGCAGATGCTTAACTGACTGAGCCACCCAGGAGCCCCTGTAATGTAATATCCTGAATGGGATCCTGGAACAGAAAAAGAACATTAGGCAAAAATTAATGAAATCTGAGTAAAGTATGGACTTCAGCTCATAAGTATGTGTTAACTTTGGTTCATTAATTGTGACAAACGTACTATACAAAGGTAAGATGTTAATAGTAAGGAAAAAATGAGTAAAGGGCAGATGGGAACTCTATATACCAACTTCATGACTTTTCTGTAAATCTAAATCTATTCTAAAATTCTAAAAGTTTATTTAAAAAGTAAAAAGAAAAGGGAAGGTATCTTACTTCTTCCCTCCTCTGAACTAAGGGGACAGTCTCTACCTTCAGAGTTTTATCCTTTATTCATATCACCTGAGGATGTCAGGCTTTAAACAGAATTCAATAAATAAAGTCTGCCAGCAGATTAAGACAAGATGTGTCACATACCAGAGGATTTAACTCTTCATCAGAAAATAATAAATAAATCCTAAGTCATTTAGTCATGAGCGTCTGCCTTCAGCTCCAGTTGTGATCCCAGGGTCCTGAAATAGGCCCCAAGTTGGTCTCCCTGCTCAGCAGGAGGCCTGCTTCTCCCATTCCCTGTGCTCCTCCCCCCATTCATGCTCGTTCGCTCGCTCTCTCACACTTGCGCTCTCTCTCAAATAACATTTTTTTAAAAAAATCATAAGTCATTTAGGATTAAAGAGAATTTTTTAAAAAGATTTTATTTATTTATTTGACAGAGATCACAAGTAGGCAGAGAGGCAGGCAGGGAGAGAAGAGGAAGCAGGCTCCCTACTGAGCAGAGAGCCTGATGCGGGGCTCGATCCCAGGACCCGGAGACCATGACCTGAGCAGAAGGCAGAGGCTTTAACCCACTGAGCCACCCAGGTGCCCCGGATTAAAGAGAATTTCAAGAATTTTTTTTTTTTTCAAGAGGTCTTAAAACATTACTCACAGAACTGCCAAGACAAAAGAAAAGAACTTATCTACACATTAACCAAAACCTTATGAAAAGAGATAAATGTAGAGAACTGAGATTTGGGTGTTCAAATAGGCAGCTGTGACTGAGTGGGAAAAACCTGCTAGACACTGATAGCAATACGCAATGCTTTTACTGTATATTGGTTTTGGTAGTCCAAAGTTTGCTTTCCTCTTGTGTGGTATTAGAGATGTCAGGCTAAACCTGAGACTGCCTCTAAAAAGAAGGCTACAAGTAGGTAAAGGATGTAAAAGAAATCTTTTTAAATAAGAACAATTTTAAAACAGGCTAAGAGAAGTATCCACAAAAGTAGGCATTGGTCCCTACTTTAATTGAGACAGATTAATGAGACAGCATATGGGAAGTACTTTGAGCTCCCTGGAAAAGTGATACCAGGTGAATTCCAAGAATTAGGTTACAGTATGAAGGGATAACAGGATAACACACCACTTTCTTGTCTATATTGAAAGGCAAATATCTTCAAGTGCTGATGGCTAGCTTATAGCATTCATTTCTTCTACATAAATCAGGTCCTCTGGTCACTACAGCCCCTTTAGATGTGGAAAGAGTAACTATTCGGTAGAGAATGAAGAGTACAAAGCTGCTGGCAGCACACAGAAAGCCAGTTGCAAGGAACCAAGAAGCACAGGCTCCTATTACTGTGCTCCCTGGGACTGTGACAGGGAACTAAAGGGTGGAAGAGGGATTAACAAATGCGAACAGGTAGAGTTCCAACTCTAGCAAGCAAAACAAATGAGAAAAGGCAGGGGGCCCTTCTCTGCCCACTGCACCTGCCAGGCAGGAAACTGGTCTTTTCCTTGGGTTTAGATCTGCTTACCAGCACCTCAGCTCTTCCCTCGGAGAGTCGCCTACTTAATTTTGAAGATACATACTCCCTTATGCCATCTAAGAACCTGTTCACAAATGCCCAAAGCTCAGAACTGGTATTTCAGCTGTTAAAGAAGACAGGGTGCTACGGTTCTAATCACTTAAAAGTTGGCAATTGCTTTCACTCAGAGAGTAAGCCTAAAGACTTCCCAAGACGGTTTCCAATTTTGAATTCTCAAATGAATGAATCCCTTCTCTTCACAATGTAAAACAAAGAGAAATTCTGAATGTAGCCATCATACGCTTATCTGATCCTTTAAATTGGTGGAGAAAAGGTCAATATTATGATTGTGCTTAGAAAAGTAGCTCTCTATCACAATTTATTGGCATTTTGAAGATTAAAAGGAGTATTAGTAATTGTAAGTCGACACAAGACTGGAACCATTGAGATGGACCCAAATGACCTGAGTCAATTCACTGACTACTGTCATCTTGAGGAAGGAGTCAATTTCACTAGTAGGTATTTTCCAAAGGAAACGTTTTTGCCGGATAGGGAACCTACAGCCCACACAGCAGATACAGAAAGGGGGAAAGTTGTATCTGCTCTAGAAAGGGGGAAAAAAAAAAAAAAAAAAAAAGGCTGTGTTGTGTGAATATCTTTACTGAGTTGTAATATGCTAGGATCAGAATTTAGAATTGGTTATCCCTTCCGTTCATTTGTTTGGATATTCAAAGAAAGCAAAAGGGTAAGCAAGCTATCCCCAAAGATACGATTAAGCTGGTGGCAGAGTTCACCAACGTCTCTCCTAAGGTCACAAAACCATTAAAAAAAAAAAAAAACAAAAAAAAGTTCAAAACTTCTATTCACTGAAATACTCCTTATCCAGAAAATTTAACGAATAAATACTTTTTATGCCAAGTTCCTTCCCATCGAACAAAAAACACTCATCACTCCCAGGAAGTCTGGAGAACAGAGTGGGCAAGAGAGGCGCTCGGTCCCTGGCCATATTGCGGGGCCGAGGTTCGTGCTTGAGACAGAAGGCGAAGAGCCATCGAGGTCCGGAGATACTCGCTACGCGTAACGCCGTGGAGCCCGTCTGGAGACCGAGTGAGAGCGCCTGGCACGCAGCGGGCCATTGACGAGCGCGCGGCGACGTTCAAGTTGGGGAACTAAGCAAAAGCTGGGCTGTGAGGGCGGCAGGGTCTGCCGGCCGAAGCCCACCGCCGGAGAGGGATCCAATTCGCCGACACCGAGAGGTACCCGCCCGAGTGGTTACAGCTGCGCCGACGCGCTGGACCCGACGGGGTCCCGGTCCAGCGCGAGAACCGCAGCCTAAGCCCCTCTCCCCCAGCGCCCCCCAGCCCGGGCCGGCCCGGACCCCCTACACGCCCCGGACAGGGGTCCTCAGCACCTACCCGGAGGCCTCTGCGCCGGGCTATGGAGAGCCGACAGGTTCAGCGCCGCCGCCTTCTCCCGCACCGTAGCCATGGCCGTGGCTGCCAGCTCGCCAGCACCACCGACCGCGGCACCGCAGAGTCAGCGCCTGCCGCTCCGCCGCCTGTTAACTGGCCCAGGACGGGGCGGGGCTGCCGTCAGGTCCCGCCCCCGCCCCGCCCGGCCCCGCCTAGGGCGCCGCGCGCCACGGATCACGTGGCTGTCGCAGACGCGTGGAACCTGCCGCCCGAGGGCCGGGAAAAGGTGCGGACTCCGCGGTCCTTGACTGCGCTACTCGCTTGTGATGAGGAAGGTAGCCGAGCAGGGAGCACTTCGGTGTGGGCCCGGTGACTGGCGCCGACACCTACGCGACCCGCTTCCCGCCGTCGCTCGGCGCCTCCTAAGCGCGGGCAGCAGTTGGCGCCCGGCAGGCCCAGCGCACCTGGGTGCAAACCATGTCCCGCGGTTGATTAGTTCTGGGACGCAGCAAGTGGCTTAACTGCTCCTGTGCCTCAGGGCCCTCACCTGTGGCGTGGGGTTTGTTTTGTTTTTTTCTTTTTAAGTGGGCTCCACACCCAACTTGGACTCCAAGGGGGGCTTAAACTCAGGACTCTGTGATTAAGACCTGAGCTGAAACGGAGTCTGAAGCTTAAACGACTGAGTCACACATACCCCTCTCCAGCACCCTTGGAGCGGAGTTTGTCGTTGGGGTTTTTTTTGTTGTTGGTTTTGTTTTTTGAAGATTTTATTTATTTGAGAGAGAGAGCAGGGCTTGGAGCAGAGGGAGAGGGAAATAATGTCGAGCAGATTCTGGGCTGGGTGCAGAGCCAATCCCGGGACCCCAAGATCATGACCTGAGCAGAAACCAAGAGTCTGAAACTTAACCAGTTGAGCCACTGGGGTACCCCTGGTGTGGAGTTTTTTTAATGAAGATTACACAAGTTAATTCATGCTCAGAATTTTAGTAGCTTTTTCTAAAAGTTAATGCTTAAAATTATGTCATCATGACAGATGCACCGAGATTTCACGCACCCCTCCCTGTAAAAAAACAAATAAATCTTTATCTGGCCCAGGAGAGCAATGTCTAGAGGTCATGGTTAGGAGGGCAGCTGGCTGGCCACGGGGCTGACTGCCAAGGAAATCGGTGCCGCCTCCAAAGTAACTCTGGGTCAGGAGGGTAAGGATAGAGTTTGCTGCGCAGAGGGAGGGAAGGCTAGGAAAGACAGAAAGGGAGGGTTGTTAACGGGAATCTAAAGCTAGAGAATCCAGGGGTCTGAAAGGATAAATGATCTAAGGGACCAATAATTCAACCGCCAGATACTTGCACAGGTTTTTTGTTGGTTTTTTTTTTTTTTCCAAATCTGGGAATTTTGTAATGATTTTAAACCATTGGTACATAAAATGTTTGGTTAGAAGGAGGATGCCCTTGTGATCAGATTGTAAATTAGAATGGCTTTTAGGTGGGAATTAATTAGTTTATTGGAAGAAGCTCCTACCTGCGGCTCAAAGAATACAACACTAAAACTACAGACGTGGTTGTTTCAAAGAATACAAACTTAGGAAGCTGTGACCCTAGAATCCCAGTTTAGTGTGTGGGACCCAGGCAATTGCTGTTCTAAGATTCAGTAAAGGTTGCCAGCTGGTTAGGTCTTTTTTAATATACTCTCTCCCCCTGGTGGTAGTAAAACCTGGTCTCACGTTGTTCAAGGAATTTCCTCTGTAATTTCTCAGTTGGTTCCTGCTTGCAGAGATAAGAAACAATATAGGACCAGTTTCAGGCATTCAACAGACCAGTTAACATGAGTCTGTCCCAGGCTGCGTAACTAAATAAAAACACATGTTCATCCTCACTGCCTGGGAGAGAAAATAACTCACACCAAACTCTAAAAACGAGTCTTTTTTTTTTTTTTTTTAAGATTTTATTTATTGGACAGAGATCAGAAGTAGGCAGAGAGGCAGGCAGAGGTGGGGGTGGGGAGCAGGCTCCCTGAAAAGTAGAGAACCCAATGCAGGACTCAATCCCAGAACCCAGGAATCATGACCCGAGCCAAAGCCAGAGGCTTAACCTACTGAGCCACCCAGGTGCCCTGTAAAAACAAGTCTTGACAAACACTAGTATTGGGTCTTTTTAAAAAGACAGGTGACCTTAATGACCATTTTAACAATTTATATAACATTTCAGATAATTTTTACAAGCTTGTGCTGTATCTGTTTATGTCACTCAAAATGCTGTATTTCCTCTTTTCTACCTAACCACAGTCTATACACCCTGGAAGCCTATCTCAAAACCCACCTTCTCTGCTGGAGAGGTTGTACTCTGGTATATTCCCTCTCTGACCACCGATGACGCTTACCAAGTCCATTAGTATTTAGTGCACCCTCCCCCAGCTTGTACAGATATCACCTAATGCTTTCAGCACACACACGTTGATTGCCTAACAAAACTGGAAAACTGTCCAGGGCAGAGAGTATGTTTTAACCTTTGGGATTTCTTTTAGTACCTAATGTTAAGCATATAAAAGATATATTCTTTTTTTTTTAAGATTTTATTTATTTATTTGACAGAGATCGCAAGTAGGCAGAGAGGCAGGCAGAGAGAGGAAGGGAAGCTGGATCCCTGCTGAGCAGAGAGCCTGATGCGGGGCTTGATCCCAGGACCCTGGGATCATGACCTGAGCCGAAGGCAGAGGCCTTAACTCACTGAGCCACCCAGGTGCCCTAAAAGATATATTCTTATATTGAAACACAGAGTTTAAAAAAAAATAACAGCTTTACAACCTAAGTGTCCATCAATAGATGAATGGATAGAGGAAGTGGTGTATACATATATATGGTATATATGCTTACTTAGAGAGTAAATATCACAGTCTAAAATAAAATTTTCTACTCATAATGGTTTCTACCGTTATGCATTTTTTGAAAATGCAGACTCCTGCTCCCACCCCACTTTTTGATTTCGTGTTTCTGGGATCATGTCCCTGACAATATCCATCATTTTTTAGATTACGGTAAAAATATACAAATCTTCATTGAATTTTTTTAAAAGATTTTATTTATTTACTTGAGAGAGAGAGAGAGAGCATGAGAGGGGAGAAGGTCAGGGGGAGAGACAGGCTTCCCTGCTGAGCAGAGAGCCTGATGTGGGATTCCATCCCAGGACCTTGGGATCATGACCCGAGCTGAAGGCAGATGCCCAACCGACTGAGCCAACCGGGTGTCCCAGTGAACCACATTTTGAGAAATAGTACTCCAAAATCTTAAAGTTTCCTTTTTCCTGATAGAACTTTGTTTTCATAGAATGTAAGTCCAAGACCACAGAAATTTTTGTTTTTTCACTACTGTATCCTCAGCATTTAGTTCAGAAGCTAGTTTGTAAGTAGCTCTCAACAATTTTTGTGAATGCCTGAAAAAAATTTCAGATGCAATAATTACCTAGAGTTTATTGCAATTATTGCATTCAGATGCAATAATTACCAAAAACCCCATCCTGAATGTATAATTTTTTCTATATATAGTATACTTGATATAATGGTATATCCTGAGGTTTTCCAAATTTTTATTTATTATTACTTTTTTAAGATTTTATTTTTAAGTAATCTCTACACCAAACATGGGGCTTGAACTCACAACCCTGAGATGAAGAGTCACATACTCTACCCACTGAGCCAGGAGGGTAACCCCTAAGTTTTGTTTTTTTTTTAAGAAGCATAAAATTTTAATGTAAGCTTCTGTACAATTTTATTTGGGTATTTAAATTAGAAGATTGAGGAATAAATTCGTAGCCCTTCATGTAATTCCAAATACAAGACTTTTTAAGTTTAATTAGTTGAAAGCTGTGGATGCTATGAAAGAATTAGAATAAACTATGTTTACCATAAGTATTTTGTAGAAATATTCCAGTTATCCACAGTCCACCTCCTTTGTTCTTTATATAGACCATAAATCAACAATGACCCTTCTCATGGAACAGTGAGATACACTAGACAGTTGTTTTACTCTTTCTGTTCTATACAAGTTTCCATTAATTAAAAGCTAATACATATTACAACTAATATTTAGAACACAATTGTGTTTCTAGCAAAGTCGTGTAACTACTTTGGGCTAGTAAACTACTAAATAGAGATAAACTATGACCATCAATGCCATGATTTTATTACGGCCCCAGAATTTGCCTTAGATCAACCATTTTCTCTCTCACAAATGGTGTTTCTTCCCCCCTCCTCCCGCAAAATGGATATAGCTTTATTTTTCTTCTAGCAGTAGAGTCTAAAAAATTACCCTTAGTATTTAAAGCTACAAAACTTTTTATGGTTCAGTCGTTAAGCGTCTACCTTTGGCTCAGGTCATGATCCTGGGGTCCTGGGATCGAGGCCTGCATCAGGCTCCCTGCTTGGCGGGAAGCCTCCTTCTCCATCTCCCACTCCCCCTGCTTGTGTTTCGTCTCTTGCTGTGTCTCTCTCTGTCAAATAAATAAATAAAATCTATTTTTTTTTAAGATTTTATTTATTTATTTGACAGACAGAGATCACAAGTAGGCAGAGAGGCAGGCAGAGAGAGGAGGAAGTAGGCTCCCCACCGAAGGCAGAGGCTTTAACCCACTGAGCCACCCAGGTGCCCCTAAATAAAATCTTAAAAAAAAAAAAAAAAGGAATTCAAGATACTGTTCAGGGGGTGCCTGGGTGGCTCAGTGGGTTAAGCTGCTGCCTTCTGCTCAGGTCATGATCTCAGGGTCCTGGGATCGAGTCCCGCATCGGGCTCTCTGCTCAGCAGGGAGCCTGCTTCTCTCTCTCTCTCTCTCTGCCTGCCTCTCCATCTACTTGTGATTTCTCTCTGTCAAATAAATACATAAAATCTTTAAAAAAAAAAAGATACTGTTCATATATTACCCAAGGGTCAACATTATTCTGGAATAGCCTTTGCCCCTCAAACTTCTCTTCAAATGGTCTTTAAAATCCTAACACTAAAATGGTAAGAATAGCCTTTGCCAAGAGCCATAAACACAAAGCTGAGTACACAGAATGTTCCTCCTATCTCACTGGTTGTTATTCCTCTGTCTCCTTTCCTCTGATAGCTCTTCTTCCCCTTGCCTACTAATGTTCGAGTGTCCCAGGGCATTCTATCCTCTTCTCTGTTACTCACTCTCTCGTCTAGTCTCATGTTTGTAAAAACCTCTGAAGTCTTCCAAAATTGTATCTCTAAGTATTTCATATTTCCAGCCTCATATCTGCTGCCAGCTCTTCATTTCCTTTTGGATGTCCAGGAGACATCCTGCACTTATCATGTCCAAAGCCAAACTCCAGCTCTTCCCCCTCTAAATCTGTTCCACACTGACTTTCTCCAGCTCAGCTAATGGCAGTGCCAACTCTCTAGTAGCTTAGGTCAAAAGTCTTGGAGTCATCCTTGACTTTTCTCTTTCTCTCACCCCCTACATCTGATTCATGAGAAAACCTGTTGGTTCCATTTTCGAAGTATATCCAGAATCTGACCACGTCCCACTATCTTCCTTCCTATTACTCTGGCTTGAATGTCTGTTGTCTCTTGCTTGGACTGTTGCAGTAGCTTCCTCATTGACCTTGCTTTTTTCTCTTTGTCCCCATCCTTCTCAGTCTTTTAACAAGGGTGCTAGAGTAGTCCTTAAACCGTAAATCAGATTATGCCATAGATTAAGCCTCTGCACACTCTACCTTTCCATCTTTCCTTTCCAGACACATTACCTTTCACCTGTTCCATGAATATATCACACACATGCCTGCCTTAGGACCTCTGCACAGCTGCTCAGTATGCCTGCTCTGCTCTGTCCCCAAATAAACACACGCTTACTTCTCTCCTGGTTTAAATGTCACTTTCTCAACAAGGACTTCCTTAACCATACAACAGTCACGACGTCATCTTTCACAGCATACCTCAGCACTCCAGGTCTTTCTTAATCTGGTCTTTCTCTCTTTTCCATATTTCTTATTTCTTTCTAATACATACACTGACTTTTTTTTTTTTAAGATTTTATTTATTTTTTTGAGAGTGAGCCAGTGAGAGATTGAGAGAGAGAGAGAGAGCAACCCAGGGTGAGAGGCAGAGCTGAGGAGGGACCCCAATGCAGGGCTCGATCCCAGGACCCTGGGATCACCATCCAAGCTGAAGGCAGATGCTCAACTCACTGAGCCGCGGTGTCCCTCGTGGGTGTAAAGTCACACGAACAGGTCGATAACCCAACCCCCTGAGAGCTTCTTTCTTGTGTTTGAAGAAATCTCTGTATGAGGGCCAGCTTTTTAACTTTATATTTGGTCCAGTCCCCACTCCATATACATGGTGTGACTGCTCAGTGTCTTTCCTATTGCAACTTCCTCCTAGTGGGGAAGAACCACACCACCTGCTGGCTTCTGTTTAACGTGAAGGTGCTTGCCCTGAGGCTTTCCAACTCCTGTGGCTCTGGCAGGCCTTTTAAATGTGGGGAGGGTGTTTGGATTGAACTGCTCCATTAAAGTCTTGTGACCCATCCTTTCTGCCCCTTTATCTTCCTTTGCATTAGAGGTTGAGAGCTGGAGTCGCCCAGATCTCTCTTTACTCACTGTATCAACATCCTGCTTTGTTTGGAAGAATGGTTGAATGTCATCTCTGGTGTTTTTCTTCAATCTCGTCTCATTCAACACTCCGCTTGAAGAATTTTTTTTAAAGTTTGGAGCATTTGGATTATATCGAGTTGTTGATGAAGATTTCCCCCCTGTTTTTAAGTTCCTCTGGCCTTTTCAGTTGCAGTTTGTCAAGAGCCGACTATAAATTGGTGCTTGGAAGTCCAGAGAGTATATAATTTAATAATTACCAGTGGGGTGTGTGCGTAATTTTCCATCTCTTTTGCACTTGGAAATAAGTTTGCTAAATGATTTCAGGGGATCTGAGGACTGCTGGAATAGACGACCAGTGAGGCTTCTCTTTAAGATTTAGATAAAAGGCAAAATCTTTTTTTTTTTTTTAAAGATTTTATTTATTTATTTGACAGAGAGAAATCACAAGTAGGCAGAGAGGCAGGCAGAGAGAGAGAGAGGGAAGCAGGCTCCCCGCTGAGCAGAGAGCCCGATGCGGGACTCGATCCCAGGACTCTGAGATCATGACCTGAGCCAAAGGCAGCGGCTTAACCCACTGAGCCACCCAGGCGCCCGATAAAAGGCAAAATCTTGTGCTGATTATAAACATACACGAGAGCCCTTAAGTAGCACCCTCAATTGGTCACCATTTGCCTGCTTTTTTGGTTTCAGTTCCCTTTTTTTCCCCAGAACCAAAAGGCAGGGACGGCTGGGTTACTCAGTCCATTGAATGCCTGCCTTTGGCTCAGGTCATGATGGCAGGGTCCTGGGATGGAGCCTGGGTCGGGCTCCCTGCTCAGCGGGGAGTCTGCTCCTCCTTCTCCTCCCTGCTCATGCTCTTTCTTGCTATCTCTGTCGTTCTCTCTCAAATAAATAAAATATAAAAACAAATGAAAAACAAAACAAAACACAAGACCAAAAGGCACTACTCAGAATATCAAGATACTAAAGATATCCAGTACCATATTTCATTAGATCTTAATTATGGGATCAAATCACTTATCCATTTAAGAACATTTTTTTTTTAAAGATTTTATTTGTTTATTTGACAGACAGAGATCACAAGTAGACAGAGAGGCAGGCAGAGAGTGAGAGAGGGAAGCAGGCTCCCTGCTGAGCAGAGAGCCCGATGCGGGACTCGATCCCAGGACCCTGAGATCATGACCTGAGCCGAAGGCCGAGGCTTTAACCCACTGAGCCACCCAGGTGCCCCCCATTTAAGAACATTTAGTGATTTCTTACCATGTGCCAGTACCAGAGGTGGATCCCAATTGGCTTGACACTTATTGCAAATCTGTGGACCTTCTTTAAAAAAAAAGGGGGGGTGGGGAGGAGAAAGAAGAGAAGAGAAGAGAAAGAGGGGGAGGAGGAGGAGAAGAAGGATATAAAATTATAAATTCAAAATTAGGTACAGACCTCCTAGTAAGTGTAACCAAACCCCTAGACTTGGTTAAGGGGCTGCCTTTGGCTCGGGTCATGATCCCAGGGTCCTGGAATCAAGCTCTGCATCAAGATCCCTGCTTGGCTGAAAGCCTGCTTTTCCCTCTCCCACTTCCCTGCTTGTGTTCCCTCTCTCGCTATGTCTCTCTCTGTCAAATAAATAAATAAAATCTTAAAAAAAAATCTTTAAAAATAAAAAAATAAAAGGACCTAAGATGAATGGACCAAGTATCCAGAAGAAATAATTTCTGTTTTCACTCCTAGTTAATAAATCTTAGCCTATCTTCATCTTAATTTTTATTGCTGAGATTTTGTAAATCTCAAAAGCAAAGTAAATCATGCAGTACGGGTACTTAGTAAATTAGGTAATGAATTATAAATATTGTTTTCCAGTTAGCCAAAAAAATGATATTGTTTACAATGAATGGGATTTGAGAGCTAATGTCTTTATAGGCAGTGAATTAATAGTAAATTACACCCACTAAGCTAATCATCTACTTTCTTTAATAAAACACATATACACAGAGCATTTAGGGCAGGGACCATAAGAGCACACATAGCAAGATAAACAATGAGTGGGATGTCAGGTTGTGACTTCAAAGTTCAGAAAAAGCAATTCTATATCCAATGACGAAATCTGTCTTTTAAAGAACTGATTACGGGCACCTGGGTGGCTCAGTGGGTTAAAGCCTCTGCCTTTGGCTCAGGTCATGGTCCCGGGGTCCTGGGATTGAGCCCCGCTTCGTGCTCTTTGCTCGGCGGGGATCCTGCTTCCCCTTCTCTCTCTGCCTGCCTCTCTGCCTACTTGTGATCTCTGTCTGTCAAATAAATAAATTTTAAAAAGTCTTAAAAAAAAAAAGAACTGATTGCAATGTACTTAGTAAATCACTCCCCTACAGAAACACTGTATAATAAAAACCCAAGCATGCCAATATTTGGAGTAATGCTTAATTCCCAATAGAAGGAAGGGGGTTTTACTGTTCTCTGATTTAGAAAAAACATACCCTGCTTTTATTAAGACTAATATTTATAAATACTACATATAATAATAAAAAATGGACCATGAAGAGGAGGACTAAGGGACAACAAAAGGTAAAAAAATATATTCCCTAATTTCATACATATAATACTTTCAAAAAACCTAATCTGAATTTAAAAAATTATTTTTATTACATATATGTTATATGTGTATATATATATATACATATATAATTGTTTTTTAAAGATTTTATTTATTTATTTGACAGAGAGAAAGATCACAAGTAGGCAGAGAGGGGGAAGCAGGCTCCCTGCTGAGCAGAAAGCCCAATGTGGGGCTTAATCCCAGCACCCTGAGATCATGACCTGAGCTGAAGGCAGCGGCTCAACCCACTGAGCCACCCAGGCGCCCTACATATACAATGTTTTAAAAATTTTTTTAAAGATTTTATTTTTAGGGGCACCTGGGTGGCTCAGTGGGTTAAGCCGCTGCCTTCGGCTCAGGTCATGATCTCAGGGTCCTGGGATCGAGCCCCACATTGGGCTCTCTGCTCAGCAGGGAGCCTGCTTCCTCCTCCCTCTCTGCCTGCCTCTCTGACTGCTTGTGATCTGTGTCTGTGAAATAAATAAATAAAATCTTAAAAAAAAATAAAGATTTTATTTTTAGCAATCTCTACACCCAACATAGGGCTTGAACCCACAACACCGAGATCAAGAATCCCATGCTCTACTGACTGAGCCAGCCAGGCATCCCCTATTATTTTAAGTATATTACAATTATATATAATTATTATTTTATCACATGCAAACATGATAGAAAAACTCTGACACCAAACAGACCTCTGAATTTTTTGCATAATATCATATACTTAAAAAATTTTAACAGTGGAGATTGACATTTGGCACAATAGTATGAGGAATTCCATTGACTCATTCACCAATGAAACTGTAAAAATTATTTTCAAAAACAACAGTTTAAAGATTTTTTTTTTATTTGACAGAGGGAGATTACAAGTAGGCAGAGAGAGAGAGAGGAGGAAGCAGGCTCCCCGCTGAGCAGAGAGCCCGATGTGGGACTCGATCCCAGGACCCTGAGATCATGACCTGAGCCGAAGGCAGTGGCTTAACCCACTGAGCCACCCAGGCGCCCTCAAAAACAACAGTTTAGAAGCTCCTGGCTGGCTCAGTCAGTGGAACAGGCAATTCTTGATCTCAGGGTTGTAGGTTTGAGTGCCATGTTGGGTACAGAGATTATTTAAAAATAAAATCTTAAAAACAAGCAAACATTGAAAGCCTCTAGAAATGGCCATAAGTATAAACAAAACATGAAGAACTGTCTATTTAAGAAAATGTGTGAAAACTGAGGAAGAAAGGCAAGAGTCTTTATTACAGAATGAACAAAGACCAACCCCTCATTTTTCCCTAACTCAGCAAGGCAGAGACTGTAGGGTTTCTTATTCCCCCAGCTCCCAGTGGGAGGACTTATTTTCTGGGAGGAGCAGAACATCAGCATTCCTCATCCTTCCCCCAACCACTTGTTTTGAGGCTAAGTCCTGGGTGAGAGTATGGTTGAGAGGTAGGGACTCCCTTCTGCCCAGCTCCCACTCATGGAATGGAGGCTCTGCCTTGGGTGTGACATGCTGAGAATACTAAGACCTTATCTTATCATCCTTGCCCTAGCTCACAAAGTAGTGGGTCCGTGCCAAGAGAGGCAAGCCAAGAAGAGCCCACAGGGCTGCACTGCACACCCTGCACCCCAACAACAAGCGCTTGATTCCTAGACTGGGCATGTTCTTCAGAGAGAAGCTTGCCTTCCTTGGCTTTAGAACACTTGCTCAGAGATTTTGCCTGGTAGGAGAAGCAGATCATAAAAAAGATAACTACTAATCTTTTCCCAAAAAAACTGACTTCATTTGCAACAGAGCATGAGACACTCAAGTCTAAGGCTACCCACAACCAAAGTGCCGGTTATGGTGAAAGGCAATGGGGAGGAGATCTATAACACAAGCTAAACTATAGGCTGGTTTTCAGAAGAGAAATGGATATGACAGCTGAGGTCAGAACAAAAAAATCAAACACTGAATTCAGAAACTATTCCTACAAGTGAGTCTTGACTGGAGTAATTTATAGACCAATTTATGCTCAGGCACAAATTGTTAAAAATAGAGCAATCAGCTGGAAATTAGTGAAGTTTAACAGCTGGGTGTGGTCTCAAGGAAAGAGAGGAAGACTGCTCTACCAAAACCACTGTCATTTCAGCATAATCATGGGCATACCCAAAACTGCACTTTTTCTGAGGAGCAACACCAGAGGCTTAATACCATGCAAGGGCGTAGTAAGGAGGGGAGACATCACTGAAATAATCCAGCCAGACCCTAAACAAATAAGCACGTAACATGTCCCAGAAAGGGGTGAGGACCAATACTCAGAGTTACCACAAGCTACAATATATTGTTTGAAACATCAGTTTCCAACAAAAACTATGAATAATGCAAAGAAACAGAATAGTATGACCATACCCCAGGAAAAAGCAGACAGCAGAACTCATTTAGGAGAGTGAACAGATACCAGATTTATCAGAAAAAGGCATCAAAGAAGCTAGTATGAACATGTTTACAGAAATAAAGGAAGCCATAATTAAAAAAGTAAAGGTAGATATAATGAAAACATTCCTTTAAATATCAAAAAAGATGTAGAAATCATTAAAAAAGTAGAAACTATGAAGTTGAAGAGTAAAATGAATGAAATTTTTAAACTCATGAGAGGGGCTCAATAGTACCTTTGAACTGGCAGAAGAAGGAATAAGTAAACTTGAAGATAGGTCAATAGAAATTATGCAAACTGAAGAACAAAGAGAAGAAAAGGAATTAAGAGAAAGGATCCTCAGAGAAATGTGGGACACATTTCATACCAACATACATATTGGGAGTACCAGAAGAGAGGAGAGAGAAAAGAGCAGAGAAAAATATATGAAGAAAAATTATCAAATTTACTGAAAAACAACTATCAAAACTAGACAAAGACATGACAAGAAAAAACATACTGCAAGCTAATATCTCTTAGGAGAATGGATATGAAAAATCTTCAACAATGTACTAACAAACTGAATCCACTGACCTAAAGAAAGAGTTACAGTGGCACCTGGGTGGCTGAATGGTTTGAGCATCTGACTCTTGATTTCGGCTCAGGTCTTGATCTCGAGGTCATGAGTTCAAGTCCAGCACTGGGCTCCACATTCAGTGTGGAGGATACTCTTAAAAAAAAAAAAAGAATCAACCACCATGACAAAGATTTACCTGAGAAATGCAGTTGGTTTAATATAAGAAAACCAATTAATGGGGGCGCCTGGGTGGCTCAGTGGGTTAAGCCGCTGCCTTCGGCTCGGGTCGTGATCTCAGGGTCCTGGGATCGAGTCCCGCGTCGGGCTCTCTGCTCAGCAGGGGGCCTGCTTCCCTTCCTTCTCTCTGCCTGCCTCTCTGCCTACTGTGATCTCTCTCTGTCAAATAAATAAATAAAATCTTTAAAAAAAAAAAAAAAGAAAACCAATTAATGTAAGAAATCATAACAGAGTAAAAAAATCAAATGATCAATCTTAATAGATGTAGAAGAAGCACTTGGTAAATTCTAAAACTACAGTTTCATGATGAAAACCCCTCAACAAGGGGCACCTGGGTGGCTCAGTTGGTTAAGTGGCTGCCTTCAGCTCAGGTCATGGTCCCAGGGTCCTGGGATTGAGCCCCAGTGGCACTCCCTGCTTAACGAGGAGCCTGCTTCTTGTTCTCCTTCTTCCTCTCCCCTCTGCTTGTGTGCTCACTCTCTTCATGCTCTCTCTCAAACAAGTAAATAAAATCTTAAAACAAAAACAACAACAAAAAACCAACCTGAACAAGCTAGGAAAAGAAAAGGACTTCCCGGGGCACCTGGGTGGCTCAGTGGGTTGAAGCCTCTGCCTTCAGCTCAGGTCATGATCCCAGAGTCCTGGGATCGAGCCCCACGTCGGGCTCTCTGCTCCACAGGGAGACTGCTTTCTCCTCTTTCTTGCCTCTCTGCCTTCTTGTGATCTCTATCTGTCAAATAAATAAATTAAATCTTAAAAAAAAAAAAAAAGAAAGAAAGAACTTCTCCAACCTGATAAAGGACATCTGCGGGGTGCAGGGGCGCCTGGGTGGCTCAGTGGGTTAAAGTCTCTGCCTTCAGCTCCGGTCATGATCTCAAGGTCCTGGGATCAAGCCTGCATCAGACTCTCTGCTCAGGAGGGAGCCTGCTTCCCCCTCTCTCTCTCTGCCTGCCTCTCTGCCTACTTGTGATCTGTCAAATAAATAAAATCTTAAAAAAAAAAAAAAAAAAAAAAGGACATCTGCAGAAACCCCACTGCTAACATCATACTTCATGGTGAAAAACCGATGCTTTCCCCTGAGATCAAAAACAAGACAAGGAAGTCTTTCCAACATTGTGTTAAGGTGTTCTAATCAGAGCAATTGGGCAACAAAATGGAATATAAGCATCTAGATTGTAAAGAAACAAAACTGTCTCCATTCGTGCATGACATGATCTTGTGACTAGAAAAATCTCAAGGAACCCACAAAAAAGAAACTATTAGAACCAATAAGAAAGTTCAGCAAGTTTACAAGGTACAAACCAATATACAAAACTGGATTCAAGTTATCGGGTTATCTAGCTCTTGATAGTTTCTGTTCAAGGAATTTGTTCATTTGCTCGAAGTTATCAAATTTATTGGTATGAAGTTATTTATGATAATTACCTTATGATCTTATTTTTTTTTAATTTTTTAAGATTTTATTTATTTATTTGACAGAGAGAGATCACAAGTAGACAGAGAGGCAGGCAGAGAGAGAGATAGAGGGAAGCAGGCTCTCTGCCGAGCAGAAAGCCCAACGCGGGACTCGATCCCAGGACCCTGAGATCATGACCTGAGCCGAAGGCAGCGGCTTAACCCACTGAGCCACCCAGGCGCCCCTTTTTTTTTATTTTTAAAAAGATTTTATTTAGGGGTGCCTGGGTGGCTCAGTGGGTTGAGCCTCTGCCTTCGGCTCGGGTCATGATCCCAGGGTCCTGGGATTGAGCCCCATATCAGGCTCTCTGCTCGGCAGAGAGCCTGCTTCCCCCTCTCTCTGCCTCTCTGCCTACTTGTGATCTCTCTCTCTCTCTGTCAAATAAATAAATAAAATCTAAAAAAAAAAAAGATTTTATTTATTTATTTGACAGAGAGAGAGAAAACACAAGCAGGGGGAGCAGCAGAGGGAGTGGAGAAGCTGAGCAGGGAGCCCGATGTGGGGCTCGATCCTAGGTCATGACCTGAGCCAAAGGCAGACACTCAACCATCTGAGCCACCCAAGTGCCCCAATTTTTAACATTTTTAATTGAACTACAGTTGACATATATTAGTTTCAGGTGTACAATATTACATTCAATAATTATATACATTATGAAACACTTAACACAAGTGTAGTTACCTTCTCTCACTATACAAAGTTATAACATTACTATGGACTGTATTCCCTATGCTGTTTTATCCCTGATTTTATTTTATAACTGGAAGTTTGTATCTCTTAATCCTCTTCACCTATTTCGTCCATCTTCCCACCTACCTCTGGCAACCACTAGTTTATCTTCTGTATTTATGATTCTGCTTCTCTTTGTTGTTGTTTGCTCGTTTTGGATTTTAGATTCCACATTCATGTGAAATCATATGGTATTTGTTTTTCTCTGTCTGACTTATTTCACTTAGCAGAATACCTATTACGTCCATCCAGGCTGTCACAAATGGCAAAATTTCATTTTTTATGGCAAAGTAACATTTCATTATGTATATATACCACATGTGCTTTATCCATTCTTCTATTTTCTCAAAGATTCTATGTATGTATGAATGTATGTATTTGACAGAGAGAAAGCACAAGTGGGACGAGCAGGAGAGGGAGAAGCAGACTCCCTGCTGAGCGGGGAGCCCAATGTGGAGCTCAATCCTGGGACTCCAGGATCATGTCCTGAGCCAAAGGCAGATGCTCAACTGACTGAGCCGCCCTGGTGTCCCCATTCATCACCTGATGAACAGCTAGGTCACTTCCGTACCTTGGCTATTATAAATTGTGCTGCAGTAAATTTAAGGGTACATCTTTTCAAATTAGTGTTTTGGTTTTTTTTTTTTTTCCTTTTGGGTAAATATCCAGAAGAATTACTCACTCATTCAGTACCTCTATTTTTAGTTTTTAAAGTAAATTCCATATTGTTTTTCAGAGTGGCTACACCAATTTACTTTCCTATCGACAGTGCACACAATGGATTCTGTTTTCTACAAATCTTCACCAGAGTTGTATTTTCTTGCTTTTTGTATTCCTGGTTATTTTTGATTTGATGACAATATGAATTTTACATTGTTGGGTGTTGGATATATTTTTTTAAAGATTTTATTTATTTATTTATTTGACAGAGAGAGAGAGATCACAAGCAGGCAGAGCATCAGTCAGAGAGAGAGAGAAGGGGAAGCAGGCTCCCCACTGAGCACAGAGCCCCATGTGGGGCTTGATCCCAGGACCCTGAGACCATGACCTGAGCCGAAGGCAGAGGCTTAACCCACTGAGTCACCCAGGCACCCCTGGGGGTGTTGGATTTTTTAAAAGATTCCTCAAAATATTTTTGGACTTTGTTCTAGGATTCAATTAAGTGACTTGGAAATAAATTTTTTTCAAGCTAGCTTTAAGCTTTGTTAGATGGGTCCAGAACAGCCTTTAGTCTAGGTTCAGTTCTGTTGCGCTAGTAAGATAATAATTTTCTGAGAGCTCTCCTGATGTTGTGTTAGGACACCTCTCCAATCTGACTGGTGGGAACATGAAGCCTGTCAGTCCTTGTGTGAGCTCAGGGGATTGTTATACTAGACTTTCTGGTCATTTTTTTTGGCCTTGGTAGTTTCCTCCTACATGTGAGCTGGTCAGTATTAGTCGGAATCAGTACTAGTTGGAAGCCTCGGAGAATCTCCAGAATTCAATCCTCGTCAACTCCCTTCTCTCAGGTGTTCTACACTGCAAATTCCAACTGCCTAAGCCTCCCCAAAGACTGAAGTTCGCCTCCTTAATTTAAGAAGACCTACAGGCTCCATTTGGATTTACTCTTCCTGCACTATGGCCTAGAAACTCTCTCCAGGTAGTAGCTGGAAGAATTGTAGGGCTCATCTCCCTGTCTCAGGATTACTGTCCTGTGCTGTCTATTATTTAATGTTTGAAAACCATTTTCACAATTTTGTTCTCCTTTTTAAGGCAGAAAGTTTCATCTAGTCCCTGTTACTCTACCATGTCTGAAAGTGGAAGTTGTCATTTTGGTCCTTATTCTCTCCCTTCCTTCCTTCCTTCCTTCCTTTCCTTCTTTCCTTCCTATTCCCTTTCCTTTTCCTTCCTCCCTCCCTCCCTTCTTTCCTTTTCTTCCTTCCTTTTCCTTCTTTTTTCCCCTTCCTTCCTTAATTCCAGAATAATCAAAATACACTGTCATATTAGTTTCAGGTGTGAATTTTGGTCTTTCTTCTAAGAGCAACAGACTGCATTTGAGGGTTTTCAATGGGGAGGCACATGATCAGTTTTTTAAAAATCACTGACTGCTGTGTGGAGAATGCATGGAAGGAAAAGCAAGACAGGAAGTGGGGAGACAGCAATTCATCGTGTTGGGTCCCCCCCAAAATTGGGTACCCCAATAAAGGGTCCGAGATTAAAGGAGCGAGACTGATACAAAGCGAAGATCAAGCAAAGCTTTATTTCGTGCCAAGCATCAGGAATCAGACAGACGGTCAAACAGACCGGTCGGGGCCGCCCCTCCAGAGAGGAGGACCGCTCCCTGCTTTCCAGACTAACTTTTATAGAGCAAAGTCCATGTGGTTGGGCCTGGCCACACACAGGTGGCCAATGAGATTATAACACACACAGGAAACTCCACAGTGATGCTAGGTGACAAACTGAATTACAATTTACCCTAGTAGACATTTGAACCAGCCTATCACACCTTGGTTAGGATTGGCGCCAAAAGGCTCCCAAAGGCCGGGGGCCCATACTCCTTGGTAGCTAGGAGACAGTATGCGCCCCCACTGATTGAATACCTCCACCTGGCCTGACCCACCCTTGTACTTGGACTTTGTTACGTGGGACTGGTTTCCCGGACTTGCTTTTAAATAAGATCCCCTGGGTGGGGGGGCAAGGTCAATTTAAGCTTTACAGCAAAATGCAGTTCAACCGGGGTGGGGCTGCTCTGGCTGAATAGGCCCTTACAATAGGTTACCGTATCCTGACAGTTGATGGTTTGGACCAAGAAAATGACAGTGAGAGACATGGGAAACATAAGGTTTATTTAGGAACCAACAGTATATTACTGTCTGTGTGAAGTTCAAAGTGGCAAGTCTTTGACCTCTATGCTAAGGAAGTTTCATTGTGACCCTCTGAAGAGAGGGGTTGTATATAAACTATGTTCTTGCTTCTGGATTTTAAGACAATCCGTGATGGCTATTTGCAGGCCAGACTTTCACCTTGTCATAGCTGACCCGTCAGTTATGGACTGAATGCTTTTGTCCCTTGCCCCCACTTCATATGTTGAAGCCCTAACTCCCAATGTGGTGTTATTTGGGACGAAATGTTTGAAAGGTAATTAGGGGTAAATGAGGTCAGAAGTGTGGGGTGCTCATGTTGGGATAAGTGCCTTTATAAGACACCAGAGAACTTGCTCTCTGTCACATGAAGACACAGCAAGAAGGTAGCTATCTGCAAGCTAGGAAGAGAGCCCTCACCATGAACTGACTTCTGGATCTTGATCTGGGACTTTTAGCATCCAGAACTGTGGGAAATAAATCTGTGTTGTTTGAACTCCCTAAGTCTATGGTAGCCCAAGAAAGCAAATAGAGTGGTGCTCAGCCACCAGTCAGTGATGACTTCTCCTGTTTCTCATTTGGAGGGCGCAGTGTTTGTTCAGGAGCATGGGCATTCTTTAAAACAGCACATTTTCCCCTCGCAATGCTTTGTGAATGGTGCTTTAATACATAATCTTTTTGATAGTGAATTGTTTGCAAACTCCTGTGATAACGTTAATGCGTTTGCATTAGCATCACCTGTAAAAAAAACCTTGACTTCCTGACTTCTACTTGTCAAATAACCTTATCTCATAATTAGCTCAATGGAGAACTGGCATTGAAAGACCTTCTACTAATTGGCCCACTAACAGTTTTTAAGTCATTGATAAAAAGAGTAGGTAAACAAGGCTAATTTAAAAAGTTCATTCTGAAGCCTGGTTCTTTCAGTTAAGCTGTTGCTAGTGTTTTGAATTCTCTTGCTTCACCGCTTAAAGACAGGTGCTCTCTGATGATAGCCCATTCACTTCCATCGATTAAATGGAAATTAAATATAAGAATTAGGAGAATGGACTTTGGTCTGTTGAAAAGCAAGCACAGGAAGACCTAAGAGCAAGACATGCAAAGGATGGGTATAATGAGATGTTTTGGATTTTATTTTATTATTATTTTTTAAGATTTTATTTATTTATTTGACAGAGAGGGATCACAAGTAGGCAGAGAGGCAGGCAGAGAGAGAGGAGGAAGCAGGGTCCCTGCCGAGCAGAGAGCCCGATGCGGGGCTCGATCCCAGGACCCTGAGATCATGACCGGAGCTGAAGGCAGCGGCTTAACCCACTGAGTCACCCAGGCGCCCCTGGATTTTATTTATTAATGTGATCTCTACACCCAACATGAGCTCTAACTCACAAATCTGAGATCCAGAGTTGCATGCTCTTCCGACTGAGCCAGCCAGACGACCAAGAGATGTTTTCTTTTGAAGACAGAAAAGAGAAAGCAGGGAATGGACCACTAACAAAAATGGCATTTTGAATTATTGACAGGCCGGCTTGAAAACACTCTAGACTGATTGCAAACGACCACTCATGTATATATCACCCGTCCCTTAAACACACACCTGGGTGGCTCGGTGGGTTAAGCCTCTGCTTTCAGCTCAGGTCATGATTGAGCCCGCATCAGGCTCCCTCCTCAGCAGGGAGCCTGCTTCCCTCTCTCCCTCTCTCTGCCTGCCTCTCTGCCTAGTTGTGATCTGTCAAATAAATAAATTCTTTAAAAAACAACAACAACACACACACCTATTCGGTGCCTATTGGGTAAAAGATTTCATGCTGTTGGAGTTAGAAAGATGAAGACGGTGTAGATATGACCTTAGGCACTTCACAACGGACTGCTGATAGCAGACATGTTTCTTTTCTTTCCTTTTTTAAAAAAATTTTATTTTACTATTTTTTTAAGCTTTTTTTTTTTTTAAGATTTTATTTATTTGACACAGAGAGAGAAATCACAAGTAGGCAGAGAGCAGGCAGAGAGAGAGGGGGAAGCAGGCTCCCTGCGGAGCAGAGAGCCCGATGTGGGGCTCGATCCCAGGACCCTGGGATCATGACCTGAGGCGAAGGCAGAGGCTTTAACCCACTGAGCCACCCAGGCGCCCCTCTTTTAAAAAAAAAAAAAAAGATTTTATTTATTTATTTGACAGAGATCAGAAGTAGGCAGAGAGGCAGGCAGAGAGAGAGGAGGAAGCAGGCTCCCCGCAGAGCAGAGAGCCCAATGTGGGGCTCGGTCCCAGGACCCTGAGATCATGACCTGAGCCAAAGGCAGAGGCTTAACCCACTGAGCCACCCAGGCGCCCCAACAGCAGACATGTTTCTAATTAATCTTAACCTACTGTCACAAGGTAAACTAAGTACGGTCATGGTGTGTGTATGTACAAATTACTGATTATTTTGATCTAAGTCTTGCAAGTTAGTAAAAACTTGAAAATAACACAGTAAAATCATTCTTCCCCTTCTGCCATAACTCCCTGCCACTGAAACAACTTCACGTTTCTCTCAACATTCCAGTCTCCCTGGAAGCGAAGAATATTAATAGCTTTAGAAGACTTTGTTTCTTACCTCACTCTCAGGATGAGAAACTAGATCCAGACTAGGCTTCACGTGACAGGCCTGAGGACAGAGCTAGTTTAGTGGCAAGTAGAAACGATCTTCCTGAATACAAACTAAGTATTATGCCTTTTTCTTCATCCAGCTTTGTGTAAAATTCTTCCCAACCTTTGAGACTTGGCTTAATCATTATTACTACCTCATGAAGCCCTGCCTGACACTCCCCAAGCAGACAAACTCTCCCTCTTCAGAGTATTTCACTCACAATGAGTACTTTTTAAAAATTAACATATAATGTATTATTAGCCCCAGGCGTAAAGGTCTGTGAATTGTCACAGCACGCAGTGAGTACTTTTTTTTTTTTTAAGATTTTATTTATTTATTTGACAGAGAGAAATCACAAGTAGATGGAGAGGCAGGCAGAGAGAGAGAGGGAAGCAGGCTCCCTGCTGAGCAGAGAGCCCGATGCGGGACTCGATCCCAGGACCCCGAGATCATGACCTGAGCCGAAGGCAGCGGCCCAACCCACTGAGCCACCCAGGCGCCCAGTACTTTTAATATAGTAACATTCGCTTACTTTTACCAGGACTTTGTTCCCTAATTATCCCAGCTGGAGTCTCGAGCCCAAAGGACAGAGGAATGGGAAATCATGGTCCCTGGGTTCTCTGCAGATGAGGACAAAAATGGGAAAAATCATGGCCACTACATTTCACTTTTTCATAAAATATCAATAATTTTTCTATTGTACAAACTCTTGGTGTCGTCACTTTCTTCCCATGCTGCAATTACATATTGCTAAAGTCCTTAATGCGGCCATTGCAAAATCCAATGAATACTGTTCTGTTTTTACCTTTTTAATGATCTCTGTGCTTTCCTTACATACCCAGTTATTTGTTAAATATTGAATGAGATCAGATATTGTGCTGGATGCTGGGAATGCAACGGTAAGCAAAACACACATACGCCCCATCACAGAACAGCACCGGAAAGACCACCAAACAAGCAACCCTAACAAAGTGTAGTAATAGGGCACATAATCTGGTTCAGAGGGTTAAAACCTCTTATGTTAAATGGAAGTGATGTTGAAGTGAAATCTGGAGAATTAAGAGATGAAGGAAGCCTCGTTCAGCACAGGGAACATGAAGGACTGGAGGCAAGAAAAAAAACACACTGGGGGCACCTGGGTGGCTCAGTGGGTTAAAGCCTATGCCTTCAGCTCAGGTCATGATCCCAGGGTCCTGGGATCGAGCCCCACGTCGGGCTCTCTGCTCCGCAGGGAACCTGCTTTCTCCCCTCTCTCTGCTTGCCTCTCTGCCTACTTGTGATTTCTCTCTCTGTCAAATAAATAAAATATTAAAAAAAAAAACAACCAACAAAAAAAACAAACACACTGGAGGAATTTGAAGATGTTCCTTAGGCCTGAGCCACAAATAGGGAAAAAAAAAGGCAGGAGAGTGAAGGAGGGACCGTCTCATTTCATAAAGCGCTTTTAAACTGTGGTAAGAGTCCGGGTTAAAGGCAAAGAAAAGCCACGGTAAGACTGTGAAGAGCAGACAAGAGAAAGCTCATCTCCCTGCAATTTAGGAAAAACATTTCTACCATGTCCATTATTTTTTATTCCATATTTTAAGTGATTTTCACTGTTGCCTTTTCTAAATATTATAAAAGGAGCTAAATTAAAAGAAAATCTTTAGGGGCGCCTGCGTGGCTCACTTGTTAAGCGTCTGCCTTCTGCCCAGGTCATGATCCCAGTGTCCTGGAATGAGCCCTCTGAGGGCTACCTGCTGAGTGGGAAGCCTACTTCCCCTTCTCCAGCTCCCTCTGCCTGTGCTCCCTCTCTCTGTCAAACAAATTAATAAAATCTTTAAAATAAATAATTAAATCTTTATTTGATTTGGGTGAAAATTACCACTCTGTGTCACAGGTAAATTATATGTAAAACAGAAGTTATTCTGCAGAGCAATTTCTTGACTCCCGATTAACATCACAAAATAGATAAGGTTTAACAATAGACTAATAGGTAATTGTATCTTCCTTTTATTTGAAACCCGTCAGCTCTAAATTATTCATGCTGTCTTAAGAATAGAGGTATATATACAACCTACAACCTAAAATGATCAATAATCCAGATGGGTTCTATTTCACTCTGGAATGTGACTTTATCTTCATATAAACACAAGTGAAATGTAGGAATTTACTGAAAGCCGCACCAGATTGCTGGAGGGGAGGTGGGTGACGGGATGGGGTAACTGGGTGATGGGCATGAAGAAGGGCACCTGATGTAATGAGCACTGAGTGTTACGTGCAACTGATGAATCACTGACCTCTGCCTCTGAGACTAATGATACACTATGTTAATTGATTGAATCTAAATAAAATAACATTTTAAAAAAGCGCCACACCACAGAAAATGGCCCATCCATAATACCTAATTTTTGTAATCCATCCTGGACTGGGAATTAAAAGCATATTCTACACTGATGTCACGAGTTAAGAAAGTGGTTTCTACCTTTTTCTTTACACTTTGATATTTTTTGACTTTTTTTTTTTTTAATTTTTTTAACAGTAAGTAGGTAGCTTTATTTTCCTGGCAATAAAAATATTTCCGTATGGAAAACAAAGAGAAGTATCCTTTTTCACATCTTCCTTGAGAAGTTCAGGTTAAATAATTGATTTTAGAGAGCTTCTCTGAGATACAAAATGCATTTTAAAAAAGAATAATAAAAAGAACCAGAAAGTAATAGGACATTAACAAAGCAGGGTAGAAGTGCTATCATTTAGGTTTGCAATATGGATAATTTTAATGACTATTTTCTAAGATATTTGAATGACTATTTTCTAAAATGAACAGTTTTAGCAATGAATGGAAAATAAAACAGCAATGTTACAGAATTTTAAAATCTTTTTTGATAGAGATCATTGATTAGATTTAGTTTTGAACAATATAAAGTAAGTCAAGGAATGAAAATGCTTTTTTTTTTTTTTTTTGAAGATGCTTTTATAATCAAAACTAACTGGGGCACTTGGCCGGCTCAGTTGGTGGAGCATGCAACTCTTGATCTCAGGTTGTGAGTTCGAGCCCCATGCTGGGGTGTAGAGATTACGTTATTTATTTATTTAAAAAAAAAAGATTTTATTAATTTGAGAGAGAGAAAGAGGGAGGAGACACCCTGCCAAGCAGGGAGCCCGAAGTGGGGCTTGATCCCAGGACCCCAGGATCATGACCTGAGCCCAAGGCAGATGCTTGATTTACTGAGCCACCCAGGCACCCTTAGAGATTACTTAAAAAAACTAATCAAAGCACAGCAAATATGCTGAATATATATTTACCTGAAATAAAGTTTTAAAATATCATATGAAGATAAAGGCAGGATCTTATTATTCTGAAAATTAAGGAGTCAGGATACACTGGTTTTTATCTACTCAATAGCTTATATAGACTTGTTCCTACTAACTTTGTTTAGGACTTTATAACACGCTGTGTTGTGTGAGGAATTTATAAGGTGATGATGCTTTTGGATAAAATACCTCAGTTTTCAGTTCTTAAAAACAAACAAACAAACCTCAAAACATTCTGATTTTGTTGTTTAAAAAATTGTTTTCATTTTAATGATCTGAGTTAGTAACAAACAAATATACAAAATTGTCTTTCACATTTCCATACATTGTATTATGGACCACTTAAAACTCTGGGATACAAATGCAGGTTTCTTTGTATCCTTAACTTCAATTGTTGTCACTTATAAATAAAGGTGATTTTCGAAAACATGCATTTGTGAACATAGATGCCAAAGTTGTACATGTGAGTTAATGCACAACCAATAGTGTACATTGTTCATTTGTGCAGGTTGAGTGTCAAATGCAGCTGACACAGGTAGAAGCAGGTATCCTGGGACAGTTTACTCTATTTGAAAAGCATTTTTGAGAAGCAGATGGAACTACAGTTTAAAACAAAAGCTGTATTCTACAAATACAGTAAAAATTCACAATTTGCACATCTGAAGCAACTTTTGGGACCCAAGGCTGATTCAATAACCTTGCTGCTATATTGGTTTTATATGGGTTTATCTCCAAAATCACACATTGGAAAACAGCTGTTTCAACAAAAATAAATATATATATTAAAAGGAAAGTGAGATTTAAAAAAAAAAAAAAAAGTGAGGTAAGCTCCGAAAAGAGTAATAAGGTATGAGTCACCTGTAATTTTCATTTTTCAGTTTTAGAAATTTAAAGAACTTTAGAAACTTAAAGGTAATCTGAACATTTTCTAAGCTGTTTTAAATTAGGATTTTTCCATCTCACCAATGTTTTCTATTTGATAGTATAATAGAAAAATGGATGGTTTCTATTGTTGACTTACCATGATAATTCATAAGTCATGATAAATTTGTGATTTCATTAGAGGATCAAATAAGTGGAAACTGGGTTATCATGAAAATGGGAACAAGGAAGTTTCTTCTATAACTGTTGATCTGAACTAGAAATAAACACCAACACAAAGTGATTTTTTATATTAAATTATTTCCAGGTATTTGTAGGGAGGAAAGTCCAATCTTACATAAAAATATTTTCCTGGATGGTGGCAATATATGCTTTACCTCTTTAACTCTATCTACAACCTAAAATTATTTCTAGATAATAAATTTCAAACTCCCTGGCAAGGAATGTGAATACTAATCAGCTAAGTATTTATTCAACTTCATACAAAGAAAGGACTCATGAATGGACATTATAAGAAGAGTTCCACTTTTTGCTAAGGTCCAAGTTTGATGTCGTTGTCTCTAATATATGATCAAACGAGAGAAGATGGTACAAAAGAACTAGGTCTCTTGCAGGCAGTTATCAAAGACTGGCCTCTGATTTTAAGAAAACACTTGTTTTTCTAAAATGAATACACTGCCAACATTTTGAGGGCAACTGCAGTTGAAAAGGGAAATGGATTATTTTCTATAGGAAAGATAAGATCAACTTTAAGGGAATGTTCCTGTTTTCCACGGGCCTTACGAAGGAGACATGGCTAGTGATTTCAAACATGTACTTCAAGTGTTACCTAAATGCACGATGGCTTTTAAAAATGTTTAACCATCAGTGATTCAGGAAAGTAAGCTGGGGGAGTAAAAAGATATGTACGTATAACACTACATTAGGAGATGTAGTTATCTACTCTGCACCTTGGAAATGAGAGAAACAAATTCTGTCCAGAGTCAGTATCAGAAAGAAATATGGCTGCTTCCTACTCTTCTCCACTTGGCGAAATCAATTTTATAATGCTCTCACTGCTGATACATCTCACTTGAGTTAGGCAAAATGGATCTAGGTTACTTTTGTTTTCTGTTTAAACTCTCGGAAATGGAATATTTAACCATTGAAAGAAACTTCGATTATTACCTTGTCTAATGGCAGGTATGAAGATTGTTGGATTAAGGATTATTGCTTTTAAGAAGATAACCATTAGAAATAAATATGTAAGCTTAACTCAAATACTTATTTCCTACCCAATGCTACAATTTCTTATTCTCAAATCAAGTCACATATTATCTTTAATTTTTTGCCAGTTTACCAAGGTTTTAAGTATAAGAAGTTGGCCTGTTAACTCAAAATCAAGACAATAGCAATGTCCACATAAGCATGTCTTATTTGGGCAATGAGCAGGAACACTGCTTTCTTGATAGGACTTAAGGCACTAAATGGTGGTAAAATAAACAAAAAGTATGATGATTAACAACTTCTTTAGAATCCTAAAAAAGGAGATCGTTTAAGAAGGACACTAGTAAATCTTTTTTTCTCAAACAAATAAGGCATCCTGTTGGCAAACACAAATAAAACAAAAGGTCATGTTGAACCTAATACATTCACTGTCTCAGCTAAACTATTGGAAACACTAGCTATCAAACTAAAGGAAGCTACAACAGCATGTATAAAGGTTGGAAAGGCACCAAAAGGAGAGTTCTACCACTTCCAGTTCTAAGTGTCAGGTAAGCTGTGTTTAACACTGCATGTAGCCTAATTATGAATTTTATTCTTCCAAATGTATAATGGTGGTTAATTTTGATTTTGACAAATCGGTTATTCAAGTACTAGTTTAGTAAGGAATTGATTTCCATGAATTAGAAAATGACTGCAGTGTCTAACACAACTCCACTTATAAAGCTACACTAATTCTAGTACTGAATGCATATTCTGGATAACACTGAAGCAAATCTGTATAAACAAAAATGGTTACCTTAAGATAGAATTCACAATAGAAATTCAATATATAACTAAATAAGATTTACTGAAAATAATGGAAAGTGTAGTACAGATACATCAAACATAATTATAACCACAACATTTTCCTTGTGAAAAATACAACTATTAGTGAAATAAAATGTACAATTGAAAATTTTTCCAAAGGAAAAAACAGTATAAAGGAAAATACTTTTCTTTGAGATAGGGAAAATAGTATGTCATTGTTTTTTTCGTTACAATATAATTTGACACAAAAAGCAGTCCTAGAATTGCACCAATTCCACATCCAGTTTCCTGAACATGTTAAGAGTAAAAGGAGTTCATAAAGCAGAATGCAGTTTCTGAATTTCATATTTTAAATTGAGGATATTCTCATACAAAATGTCACATCACACCAGATCTGTTTACATAATGTACAATACTTTCTGTTTTGTGGCCAGACACGAATATAAACATAGGCATTTGGTGCCACCTCTCTTTCGTTCTGGTGTTTAGTCAGAGTCAGGAAAAAAATAATCAAGTTACTTAAGTGTTATCTCTCTAGCAATAAAGAAAAATTATATTTAGTGCATGCTTCATCATTTGTCAAAAAACATTTCTGAAAATAAAACTCAGTTACCCAATGGTTTACAAAATAGAAAAATCATTCATTAGGATAAAAATGTGGTGGGATTTTAGGTCCATTTCCAAAGGACTGACTTCCTGGGCAGCACCACTGTCCTTGAGCAGAGGTCATCAGTAAGTTCTATGAGCAAAGCAGGTGTGCCTGACATTCACTTATCAGGCCCCCTACCCCCCCTTAGGCCCCCCGCCTCTGCCAGTTCATTAGTGCCATAACACAGACGGAACCTTTGTGGAAATGTTAGGAACACTTCTGCTGTACATGATTTAGAAGTTCTCCGAATTTTTCAAATAGGTCTTCCACCCATTTTACATTTTTCATACAAAGTTGAACAATTTCTTCCTGTCCTAAGTCTTCATTTCTTTTCTGCACAGAAGAAATCTAAAATAAAGAGAATTACCACATTAGCTTATACTTCTCACTTTATTAGCTCTTCATAAGGGTTTATGGTTTCTGTATCTTGAATGAAAAGGATTTGATGACTATACCTACAAATACTGATTAAAAAATAATTTTATCCACGGAGAATGATTATTTTGCATAAATTTGGGTGAAGTCTAATCCTGTCATTTCTAGCTCCATGAGGGCAAAGAGGAAGGCTAGAAAAAAATGGTTCAAACTTTCTGGATTCCTTCCAGTTATGTTAAAAGCTAAGTGAGAGATTTTGGGGTCCTGCACTTCAAGGCATTGTAAAAAATAGTCATCATATTTTGCACAACCATCTTTATTTTCTCCTTTGCTAGAGGTTAGATTTATGAACATCTTTCCACTGATTATCAAATGCCTCAAGTGTAGCCTCAATCCAACTTAACTCTCAGTTAAACAACTGGTAGTGCGGATCAAAAAAGTACCGTCTACAGCTGTTTAAGCTTTGAGGAAATTGATCATTATTTTCCAGCCACAAAATGGTATTGTTGTTATATATAAATCCTGAGCAACTTAAATTATGATACCTAAAACTTACGATTAAATTTTAACTATCATTTCTTCCTGCCAACACACAAAAACCCCTTCCTCTCAGCAATGAGGTGGGACAAGGCCATTCCAGTGATCAGGAAGACGTCAGGATATCAAAGCAGTGATTGAAGTGAATTAAAGCAGGATCATTATGTATTATGAGTGAAGAAAATCAAATCAAGTTCCATTTATTATGGCAAAGTAAAGCAAGCAAAAGAGCTTAAAAACATTACCATTTACAGCTTCTGTAAGAGCCTCAGATTAGTATGAGCATAACACACAACAGAGACAGCATTTTTTATAAGACAATACAGACACATGTGTTTAACAGTTCTCTTTGAGACACTCAAAAGTACTACAGCTACAGTCCCCTTAGAGTTCAGAAAAATATTTCTTTTTTAAATAAATGAAAAAAAAATTACCTCATCTTTACATATCAGATAAACATGATATTTATAATGATGGAGTGAATGATACAAAGAATACAGCTGTATTTTCTCTGGATCGACAGCAAATTCCTATAAAAACAAAAGAGTTTATAGGCATATTTATTTCATGGAATATTTGAGCTCTGAATACTTTTACAAAAATATTAGACCAGAAGCCTGAATGGAAATCTTAAAAATGAAATGACTGATACTGCTAGATATAGGCTTAAATATGGATAAGAGGCTTATTCAAAATAAGAGTTTAAATTGTATTTTAGAATCTTCACTCCTTTTTTCTGAATATAAACACAATATTTCAAAAAATTTAAACATAGAAAAATTTAAACAGTAGACATACAAGAGGACTTTTAATAAAAGAATCCTATAATCTCTTGCTTCCGAGATAATAGTTTAAAGCACGTTTTCCCCCCCATGTAGAATATGTATTAATGACACCAATTCTCTAATGGGAAAGAAATCCTACTATACATATTGTTCTGCAACTTTATTATTATTATTATTATTTTTAAAGATTTTATTTATTTATTTGACAGAGAGAAATCACAAGTAGATGGAGAGGCTTTTAGAGAGAGATAGGGAGAGAGAGAGGGAAGCAGGCTCCCCGCCGAGCAGAGAGCCCGATGCGGGACTCGATCCCAGGACCCTGAGATCATGACCCGAGCCGAATGCAGTGGCTAAACCCACTGAGCCACCCAGGCGCCCCTGCAACTTTATTTTTAATAACTTTTTTTTAACCTAACTAAAACTTGTATATCTTTCTACTTATTACGTATAACCCCTACCGCTATCAATTATATGAGGGCAGGGAATTTCAGCCACTTTTCACAGTTCTATTCCTCGTACTTAGAACCATATTTGGCACACAACAGGCACTCAAAATATTTTACTGAAAGAATGAACGAGGCTCTTTTTCAAAAGTACATAGGATTACATCATCCGGATGGCCCTTTATTTATCCCGTTTCCCACTGGTGAAGCTTAACTGGACTGCTCTTACAATTGCGCAAGGAGCAAAAGCATACGTTTTCATGCATTTGTAAATGTGTTTTTACAGAGGATATTTTTGTTGTGAAATAGATATGCTACTAAACGGATTTCTAAAAAGGCAATAATTTAGATAATGTTTGAGAATGAGTGAATTCCAATTTCCATAATTTTATAGATATGGAATACTGAATCTTATGAAATATGTTCACATTCACTTATCTGTATGCGTTTGTATCTAATGACAAAAAAAAATACAGAAAATATAAGTACAGTCTTGAGGTAATTCCTTGCCTATTCATCTATTTTTAAAATCTGCAAGTAATGGGTGCCTGGGTGGCTCAGGTCATGACCCCAGGGACCTAGGATGGAGTCCTGCATCTGGCTCCCTGATTTGCAGGGAGTCTGCTTTTCCCTCTGGCCCTCCTCCCACTCATTCTCTCAATCTCTCTCAAATAAAATACATAAAATCTTTAAAAAAAAAATCTGCAAGCACTAACTACATACAGATACTATGCTGGACAATGGAGAAAAACAAAGTAAGACCAAGTGTCTGTTCCTTGAGCTAAAGCTACTCTTTCCTACCTAAAAAGATTTCACAGTTAATAATAACATAGTAAAGGGGCGCCTGGGTGGCTCAGTGGATTAAAGCCTCTGCCTTCGGCTCACGTCATGATCCTGGGGTCCGGGGATCAAGTCCCGCATTGGGCTCTCTGATCAGTAGGAAGCCTGCTTCTCCCTCTTCCCTCTCTCTGCCTGCCTCTCTGCCTACTTGTGATCTCTGTCAAATAAATAAATAAAATCTTTAAAAAAAAAAAAGTATTTGCTTGTTGCAATATTTTATATTATTATTTTTTAAAAGACTTTATTTATTTATTTATTTGACAGAGAGAGAGAGAGAGCTACAGCAAGAGAAGGAACACAAGCAGGGGGAATGGAAGAGGGAGAAGCAGGCTTCCCGCTGAGCAGGGAAGCCTGATGCGGGGTCTCAATCCCAGGACCCTAGGATGATGACCTGAGCCCGCTTAACGACTGAGTCACCCAGGCGCCCTTTGTTTCAGTATTTTATTTTATTATTTTATATTTTTAAAAGATTTTATTTATTTGACAGACAAAGATCACAAGTAGGCAGAGGCAGGCGGGGGGTGGTGGTGGTGGTGGGGTAAGTAGGCTCCCTGCTGAGCACAGAGCCCATTGCGGAGCTTGATCCCATGACCCTGAGATCATGACCTGAGCAGAAGGCAGAGGCTTTAACCCACTAAGCCATCCAGGTGCCCCTGTTTCAATATTTTAAGGAGGAATTATATTAACTGGAAAAGGTATAATTGTAACAATCCATATACACTTACTTGTGCAGATTTGGTGGTTGTTTTAGAAGTCCTTAGAGTTTTCTTATTGTAAGTTTTGCCGTTCATTTTGATTTTAGAGATAGTAGAACCCCCACTCTTTGCTTTAGAGTCTCGAGTAATTATCGTTAGTTCGGGAAAGCTTTCCAAAGCATTCTTTAAAATAAAGAAAAATAACTGACATCAGAAGAAAACTAACTAACTTCCTGCTATTCAACTTATTTAAAAAATACAGAAACATATACATACATTCATATATAGTACACACATGTATATAGATGGGGTATGATAAATATACACAATATAGAAATATACATGGGTATTAAACAGACCATAAATTCTTTGTAGCTCCTCCATCAAAATGTGGAATCTATTTCTTCATCCCTTGAATCTGGATGAACCTTACCTTAGGACCTGCTCTACGCCAATAGCGCATGGCCCTGTAGGGACTCCTTAACAAGCCAGGGAGTTCTAGAAATGCTCTCTGTGGCTTCAAAGTGGAAGAAAGAGGGACACAAGTTTCTTCAAAGCTCTACCAATTCAACCACTGTCAACACCCTGCCTCTTGGCCACACCCTTGGCCACACTTCTTGGTCATAAAGAATGCATCTGATCCCAGGTGATCGGGATCTCTCCCTGATGAGAACAGTGGAAACAAGCTGCATTACAATACTTCTCTGGCTTCACTACCTCTCTGCTTCTTTTGACCTCAGTTGTATAAAAACAATCTAAAACAGACTTTGATGCATTTTCTGGCCACAATGACATGGTAGTTACTCACTGATGACTTAGTGGCCACAAAACCAAACCAATTCTAGGCCACTCTTTAAAAAGTCACTGGCATATTTTGTCCTTATCCATTTGGCAAATCATCTGGACATGAAAAACTACAAATAATAACTGAATGATATTTGTAGCTAAATTTAACTAGTTTAAGTATTGTTTTAAGGCCACCTGGCTGGCTCAGCTGGGGACAGAGTTTACCCAAAAAACCCCCCCAAAAAACAAAAAACAATGTTATTTTAAAAGATTAAACTGCGTTACTACTGTCATTTAGTACTTTGACACTAAAAGGGCTCAAGTGCTCCCAGTATATTTATTATTCAGAATGAAGTCCCCATTTGATAAGATACACTGTTATAAACAGTTACAACCTTTAGGGCCAACTCTCTTCCAGACTATGAGTTCTCAAGCACCTTTTGTGACAAGACACTAAAGATGACTGAAAGCACATGGATTTCAGAGGAAAACAGAACACGATTAACCTCAAAAGGCTTTAGGATTCCTTAAATTACTGAGTTCATGTGTAATGGTGTTATTTCTAAAGAAGAGAAAATCTTTTAATCTTTTATAATCTACTATTATTTTATTATTTTAAATACTGTGCATGTATCTTGGCTTTGAAATGCAAATTGCTATAAATGAAAAGAATCAAAATTAATAACTGTAATTTCAAAATTAGAAATTGTTTTTTCTTTGAAAAGAAGAATATGAAAACTAATTTTTCAGCTTTTCATCATAAACTATTGCATAAAATTTAAATATCTACTGAATCTATTAAATTCCAAATGGGGCTTTATTTTAATACAAGTTATTAGAGAATCAGTTTAACATTTTTTTTTTTTTTTTTTTTAAATTTATTTGAGAGAGAGAGACAGTGAGACAGAGCATGAGCGAGGAGAAGGTCAGAGAGCGAAGCAGACTCCCCATGGAGCTGGGAGCCTGATGTGGGACTCGATCCCGGGACTCCAGGATCACGCCCTGAGCCGAAGGCAGTCGTCCAACCAACTGCGCCACCCAGGCGTCCCTCAGTTTAACATTTCTAAATGGTTAGCCAATGCGTGCCTGGCTAGCTAAGTCAGTGGAACATGTGACTTTTGGTCTTGGGGTTGTAAATTTGAGCTCCATGTTGGGTGTAGGGATTACATTAAAAAAAAAAAAATCTTTAAAAATAAAATGGGTAGCCAAAACTGACCATTTTTAAGATTGAGTAAATTTTTAGAAAACACACATACAATAGCATTTTCTTCTCTGCAGAAAATACTGGACTAGAAGTCAGTAGACCAGATTCTTAGAATTGGGTTTCATACTACCTTTTGACATTTTTTTCTCTGCAAGTGCATGTCAGTGAAGAATATAGGGCTATTGTCAGTGAAGAATATAGGGCTATTGTCAGTGAAGAATATAGGGCTATTAGTAGTCTGGTGCCATTGAACTTTGATTTTTTTTTTTTTTAAAGTAATCCCTATGCCCAATGTGGGGCTCAAACTCACAACCCAAGACCAAGAATCACATGGTCTGTAGATAGAGCCAGCCAGGGCACCTCTGGTGTCATTTAATTTTGAACTCAACCTCAGAGCTTTAATTACCACCTGGCTAAAATGAAGTCAATTTTCACTTTTATGTGGAGTTCAGATAAAACAGGGATGTGAAAAAGGTATACAAATTACCCTAATGAGTTGAAAACTTATATCCACATAAAAACCTGCACACAAATGTTTACGTAGTAGCTTACTGATAACTGCCAAGTTAGGAAGCAACCAGGAAGTCCTTCAGTACATGAATTAACTGTGGTATAGTCAGGCCACGGAGGATTATTCACTGATAAAAAAGAAATGAGCTGTCAAGCCATAAAAAGACATGGTAGAAAAAATTCTTCTTTTTTTAAACAAGTGATCTTTTAGATCTTTATTTATTATTGTTAGAAGTAAGCTCTATGCCCAACGTGGGGCTTGAACTCACAACCCTGAGATCAAGAAACACATGCTCTACTGATTGAGTCAGCCAGGTGCCCCAGAACCTCAAATTCTTGAGAGCTTGTTTGCAGATTCTAGCAGGGGAGCGCAGCTACTTGTACAGCCTTGATGGAAGAACAGTCCTCTCCTCTATCGGGGAAGGTCGTCCTCTTTGACAGAGTGCGCAGCTTTGGGAGGGACACACATGGAGCAGTGACGGAGGAAGGCGCCACTGGCCTAGCCAGCCAGATCAGCCAATCAACCCTGGCGATCAATGGGGTGACAGATGTCACAGCCAGATTGCCCTCACATCCAGAACCTTAAATTCTCATTAGTATATGAAAGAAGCCAATCTGAAAAGGCTACATATATTATGGTTTTCAACTACAGGACATCCTGGAAAAGATAAAACTGCAGCGATAGTAAAAAAGATCGGTGGTTGCCAGAGGTTATGTGGGGACAGAGGGAGGGATGAATAGAGCACAGACGATTTTCAGGGCAGTGAAACTAAAGTAGGGCACTTCAGTAGTCGGTAACGTCATTATACTTTTCTCCAGACCAACAGAATGTATAGCACCATGAGCAAGGCATGCAAACTATGGGCTTGAGGTTAGAAGGATGAGTCAGTGCAGGTTCATCAGTTCTGACAAATGGACCACTCTGGTGGGACATGGTGATAATGGGGGCAGCTGTTCATATGTGGTAGATGGGACTCTGTACTTTCTGTTCAGTTTTGCTGTGAACCTAAAACTGCTGTAAAAATAGTCTCTTGATAAAAATAAAAAGCTATATAAATGTATAAAAAAAATTCTCCCTAGGTAGATATGATCAAATGATTCTAAATGTTTTATGTTATACTTTCAGTAAGAAAAGCTAGGAATTTTTTTTTTTTTTAAGATTTTATTTTATTTATTTGTCATAGAGAGAGAAGTGAGAGCAAGCACAGGCAGACAGAGTGGCAGGCAGAGGCAGAGGGAGAAGCAGGCTCTCTGCCAAGCAAGGAGCCCGATGCGGGACTCGATCCCAGGACGCTGGGATCATGACCTGAGCCGAAGGCAGCCGCTCAACCAACTGAGCCACCCAGGCGTCCCAGGAATTTTTTGACTATGAAGTAGCTTCTGTGATAAATTTTCTGTGTTTAGATTAGCTTTTTGTTGTTCTCTATTTCTGATAACACCAAAACCATTTTAGAGTTCCAATATATATCTGCCATTATGTTAAGATCAGTTTTTCCTCAGGTACTGAGTAAGTCAGGCATGTAAGGAATTTTGATAACTATTGCTAAGGAAAGGCCAATTATAATTATAGATGAAATATGAACCATTTGAAAGATTTAAAAGAAAAATAACTAAAATTTGGTAGTTTAAAGGAAGTACTTTTGAAAGCATTTGGAAATTATGTAGAATGAATTCTAGATGAATATAAAGCCTAAAAAATGAATTTAAGCAGAGAAAAGCAAATGACTAACACTAAGAAAGGACATAATAAAATAAAAAGATAAGCAAACCAGACTTGTAATGAATAAAAATCAAACTTTCATTGGGTGAAAAACTGAACAAAGCTGAGAAGCACTTTCATAAATTTCCTGCCTATTACACTTAAGGCTTTGATTGTCAGGGAGTTTGCTAATAAATAATCTGAAGGAAATACCTTGAATGACTGATCCAAATGAAGATTCAGAAGAAGTCTCTTTCGGTTATCATTCAGCATGCTGTCTATTTTTTTCATATGAGGCAAAAGCAGCTCATCTAAAACAAGATAAAAGTTTAACAGGATAAATTATCAACACAAAAACTTACTGAAAATTCAACTTTTCCTCAAAGTTATGACATCAAATTCACTGGTGTATATAAATACCACGTTTAAAATATTGGACATGTAGCTAATTTGAAAAAATAGGTCTGTAGTAGCCAAGCAAAGCAAGAAGCAGCATAGCAGGATGACAGGATCAGAAGCCCTGGGTTTTAACCCTGTCTCTGCCACTAGAACTGACTGATGACAGCTAAATGACCAGTAAGCACATTGCCCAATTTCTCTAGACCTCATTTATCATCCAAATAATATTATAAAATATAGATTTGTCTGACATCATAAAATTTTATGAAATACTACATGATATTCTTTTTATATTTTATTTTATAAAATATTTATATTTTATATTATATTTTGTTTGACACAGAGAGAGCAAGCTTGAGTGCATAAGCAGGGGGAGCAGCAGAGGGAGAGAGAGAAGCAAGCTCTCCACTGAGCAGGGAGCCCAATGAGGGGCTCAATCACAGGAACCTGGGATCATGGCCTGAGCTGAAGGCAGACACTTAACCACCTGAGCCATGCAGGCACACCCCAAGTATGAAATTCTTAATTTAATTTCAGTTTGGGCCAAAGAAAAAGTACAGGAAGAAAAATGATCAAAATCCAGTTTCAAAAACATAAGAGCCAAATAGTTATTTCAGAAAAGGGGAGAATAAAAGTATGATAAAGATTCCTAACTAAAACTTTTCACTCTTTTTCTAAAGAAACTTTAGAAAAACTTTAAGCTCCTTTAAGAAAAGCAGTTTCATCAGACTATTACTTTTGGTGCTGTATTAAATATTTTAGGTCACTTGACTATTTCTTAAATTTATCAGCATAATAATATACTTTATAACACTAATCACCTTTAATAACTTTTCCGAAAATATCCTAAAAATATAACCTTCAGAATCTGGTTACTAATTTTGTAGCTGAATGAAATGATTCTTTGTATTTGGAATACAAACACAAGCACAAAAAGAACACTTTTAATTGAAGAACAAGTCCTTAGTGAGGAATGAGTTCTAAGATCACTATACAACACCCTGATAGTTACATCTTTCTAGTAGTGATTAAACCTTTTCAAAAACTGTAAGAATTTACATTTCACAAAAAAAGTTTTAAACATTTATTGCTTATTTTAAAAATAGAACAATTAATGTCTTTCCTCCTTATAGCAAATGGAGAACAAAACAAAACAATGATAAGCAATAGAAAAAAAAAATCAATTAAAATACAACTACTCCAGAATCAACAGTACTAAGTAAGATATGTATATTCTATGATGCAAGAGTTTTGATTGAGTGAAAAAAACATTTAATGGCAAAAATGCCAACATGGGGAATTAAGTATTGGGTTTTAATTGTGATTATTCTACCATTAACTTGTTCTATAACTCTATGAAATATATTTAATCTCTTTGAACCTTAGTCTACAAAGTAAATGTTTTAGACTAGGTAATCTCTAATATTTCTTCTAGCTCTACATGATTTTAAAATGACTGACGTAGAGATTACTGCCTCTTATTATATGGTCAAAAAAATGATGGACCAGAAATTAGACCTTGGATTTTAATCATTTCTTGGCTACTTGGAAATTGTGGGCTCTTAAGTAAATCACTTAACTTCTATGAGCCTCACTGTTGTCATCTACAAAATGGCTATATGAATTGTTCTGGAATCAAACAGAATAATGTATATCAAAGTATGTGGAAATAATATGTATTATTAGGCATTGTGTTGAAGTATATTGTTAGTGATTTTTGTTACTATCTTTTGATCATACATGCACACAATCCATTTTGATAGAAGGATAATGGAAACTGGCTCATTAATAATTTTATTCCCTTTTTTCAGTTGTCCTTGGAGAATGCCATAGTAGCTGAGGGGTAAATGTTAGTGAGCACCATTAAATACACAGGTCACCAGTTTATTTCAGATATTAATTTCATCTCTATTTTACTGTAAGAAAAAGTTACTAAAGGAAGAATATAAAGGAATAATATTAATGAATATAACACAATACATGGATTTATTATTAATTGATTAGAAAATAATTATTCTGTGATGTATCTTTAACTAGAGACCAATATAAAATTTTAATCCTTCTGCCACTATTATCCAGTTCATCTTTCCAATTGTTAGAAAACAGAATATATTGACATCCGGACCTTGCATGTAAGACAGACACTTAGTGAAGACTAGAGAGTAGTTATATAAAGCTGTTCAAGTACTGATAATTCATGAATTACAGAATTACTTTATAGGATCCATATCACCAATTTGTGAGCTGACAGTGTACAGGTATCTATTATAAAATCCATATATTAAGTGCACAGCTAATAGACAAGAATAAAGAAGATCCAAGAAGCGCTACCAAGAAGGCACTACTTAGCAGACTGTACCATTGCTCTTCTCTAAGGCTTGCATTGTGTCAGGGTCCAAAGCAATGCTAACAAGCAATTCCATGTAGCTCTTAAAAGTTTCCTTCATTGCTCTTGTATTCAAAAAACGAGTGACAAAGGGAGCTGGAGGATCAAATTCTGGGAGAGTAAAAAAGACAAAATATTAAAGACCCTTCCTGATAACTTTAAAAACACTTTTATTTATAACAAGAACCTATAAACAGGACAAACGTTGTAGATAAAATTTCTTCAAATTTTCAGTTCTGCCCATTTGGTCTTTAAAAACACCCCAGGGTAGAGATTCCCAAAACTGGTTTGTACGTTATAATCACTAGAGAGCTTTTAAAACCAGACCAGACCAAACCAAACCAAACCAGGAACCCAGACTGCTGGACTTACTAAAATAGAATCTTTTTTTGGGGGGATAGGGTAGGGAATAGGTTGGTAGGGGGAGGTAGCAGTAGTAACGAAGCTTAAATATACTTCTAAGTGTTCCCAGGGGACTCTGAAGCACAAGAACAGCCCAGCATTTGTAAACATCAGCCCTGGGGGGCCTGTTTCTTCTTCCCTGACCCCGCCATAGACATCTGCCGTCAGCTTGTGCTACTCCAGAACTCATGGTTTCCCTAGATTAAAGAGACCTTAAGACATCTACAGCCATATTTTCTTTTTTACTTCTACACTTAAATTATGTAGAATTCTGGCCAGAGCCAAGGCTTATTCAAAATTAAAATATAAATATATATAAAAATATAAATAAATAAATAAATAAAATGGCCCATGCAGAGAGAAAATTTCACTGAAATTCAATGGCAAAACCTGCAAGATTAGAAATGTGTCAATTTTTACTTTCATTCAAACACATAACTTAAAAAAAAAAAATACCACAGGTCCAATATGGTATCACTTAATTAAGGCCCCAAGTCAGTAAACCACCAAGACTTAGTAATACCTAATCTGTCTATAGTTTTAAGACCCCAAAAATGTAACCTTTAACCAGTCAAGATGGGAATTTCCTGGTCAGCACTAGGAAATTTACTAATAGATAACTTTCTTTTTCTTTTTTAAGATTTTATTTATTTATTTGACAGAGAGAAATCACAAGTAGATGGAGAGGCAGGCAGAGAGAGAGAGAGAGGGAAGCAGGCTCCCCGCTGAGCAGAGAGTCCGATGTGGGACTCGATCCCAGGACCCTGAGATCATGACCTGAGCCGAAGGCAGCGGCTTAACCCACTGCGCCACCCAGGCGCCCACTAATAGGTAACTTTCAATCCACCTCAGGAAGGTGACCTTGCCTAAAACAGTGGATTCTTTAATAATTTTTTTCTACTCTCTACTTTTCTTTTTTAAGATTTTATTTACTTATTTGACAGACAGAGATCACAAGTAGTAGGCAGAGAGGAAGGAAAGCAGGCTCCCTGCTGAGTAGAAAGCCCAGGACCCTGTGATCATGATCTGAGCCAAAGGCAGAGGCTTTAACCCACTGAGCCACCCAGGCGCCCCTTTACTCTCTACTCTTAAAAACCCTTCCTTTTCTGTAGCCTTTTTGACCTCCCCTCTACTTGCTAGATGGGATGTTGCCTGATCCATGAATCGAATAATAAAGCCAATTAGTCTTTAAAATTTACTCAGTTGCAATTTTTGTTATTAACAAACTATTATCATAGCCTTTAGTAGCAGTTCTTTTTTTTTTTTTTTTTAAAGATTTTATTTATCTATTTGACAGAGATCACATGTAGGCAGAGAGGCAGGCAGAGAAAGAGGGGGAAGCAGGCTCCCAGAGATGATGATCTGAGCTGAAGGCAGAGGCTTAATCCACTGAGCCACCCAGGTGCCCCAGCAGCTCTTTAAAAAAAAAAAAAAATTATGGTTTTTTTTAAAAAAAAGATTTTATTTATTTGACAGAGAGAGAGAGAGAGAGAGAGATCACATGTAGGCAGAGAGGCAGGCAGAGAAAGAGGGGGAAGCAGGCTCCCTGCTGAGCAGAGAGCCTGATGAGGGGCTCGATCCTAAGAACCTGAGACCATGACCTGAGCCCAAGGCAGAGGCTTAACCCACTGAGCCACAAAGGCGCCCCAGTAGCAGTTCCTGTAGTATGGTTTAAGGACCTCTTAGGGTTTCCTTCGAGATCCTGTTTCTGATTTCAAAACTGTTTTCATAAAAATATTAAATGTTATTTATCTTTTTAACTCTGTTCATACTTCTAAAAATGATGGGTAACTGCTGGTGCCTTAGCATGGGTGGAGGCGGTGACACAAACTGCACTAGTAGCCATATACTCTGCCAACACACTGCCATGCCTTTAAGGGGAGGGCGGGGGGCCAATTTCACTTAATAGTCCTTGGGGTGCCTGGCTGGCTCATTTGGTGGGGCATGCAACTCTTGAGGTTGAGGTTGTGAGTTTGACCCCATGTTGGGGAGAGATTACTTATAAAAAATTTAAAAATTAAAAAAAAAAAAAAAGGATAGTTCTTGGTGAAGCAGTAAAAAATTTTTATTAAATCATTACTATTGAGGAAATGTCTTAATATTAATTCTGTGTGATGAAATCAGAGGTACATAAGCACTTCTGTTATGAACTATGATGGTTATCTCTAGGAAGAACATCTATGTAATTGTTTGAGTTACAAGATGAACTAGTCACTTTTCTCCCCATGGGACACCATTTTCATTTGAAAGGACCACACACACACACACACACACACAAACAATGCCTATTCAGACTTGCGTATTTGGTAGACATGGTATTCTTTATTTTTCTTTTTAGATTTTATTTATTATTTGACAGAGAGAGGCACACAGCTAGAGAGGGAACACAAGCAGGGGGAGTAGGAGAGGGAGAAGCAGGCTTCCTATGGAGCAGGGAGCCCAATGCAGGGCTTGATCCCTGGATCCTGGGATCATGACGTAAGCAGAAGGCAGACGCTTAACAACTGAGCCACCCAGGCACCCCCAGACATGGTATTCTTTTTTTTTTTTTTAAAGATTTTATTTATTTATTTGACAGACAGAAATCACAAGTAGGTGGAGAGGCAGGCAGAGAGAGAGGAGGAAGCAGGCTCCCCGCTGAGCAGAGAGCCCAATGTGGGGCTCAATCCCAGGACCCTGGGATCATGACCTGAGCGGAAGGCAGAGGCTTTAACCCACTGAGCCACCCAGGTGCCCCGCAGACATGGTATTCTTAAAAATTAATGAAGCGGACCTGTCACTCAAAAAAAAAACAATTGACAGCATTTGCTGTCAATGAGAAAATTTGAGGTTTCAAATGAAAATCAGAATTTTGGAAAATGTGTATCTACCACTATGAAGTTGACAACATCCCAATCAATACTTAAGGAGTTTACTGATGAGATCAGTGGTAGTATTAATGAGTGTTATTTTTTTGATGCTGTAAAAATGTATGACCTAAATGTAAGAGTTAAAATCATGAAACTCTTAGAAGAAAATATAGGGGTAAATCTTCATGACCTTGCATTTGGCAATGGATTCTAAATATGACACCAAAAGCTTAAGCAACAGAGGAAAAAAAACAGATAAATTTGGCTTCATTAGAATTTCAAATTTTTGTACACCAGTGGACATTATAAAAAATGAAATGTCAACCTACAGAACAGGATAAAATATAAAGACTCCCACAACTCAAGAACAAAAGGAGAAATGCCCATTTGCCCATTAAGAAATGGGCAAAAGATCTCTTCTCCAAAGAAAATAACGAAATGGCCAATAAGCACTTGAAAAGATGCTCAACATCATTAGTTGTTAGGAAAATACAAATCAAAATTTCAATATAACACTTTACACCTACTAGGACAGCTACAATAAACAACAACAACATACCCAAAACAAAATATAACAAATATTGGTGAAGAAGTGAAGAAATTGGAACCTCCTACATTGCTGGTGGGAATGTAAAACGGTGCAACTGCTTTGGAAAATCAATTGGTGGTTCCTCAAAAAGCTAAACATACAATTATATGTCTCAGAAATTCTACTCCTAGATGTACTGAAAAAAAGATACAAACAGATATTTGTATGCTAATGTTCACTGCAGCATTATTTCCAATAGCTAAAAGGTGGAAACAACCCATGTCCATCAATAGATGAAAAGATAAACAAAGTGAACATACAAGGGATAAACTTACAATGTATTCAGCCGTAAAAAGTAATAAGTAATAAATGTGAAATGTGAAAATGTGCTGTAACATGGATGAACCTTGAAAACATCATGTTAAGTGAAATAAGACAAGCATATTTATATGATATATTTAGAGTAGGCAAATTCATGGAAACAGAAAACAGATTAAAGATTACCACCAACAGGGGAAAAGGGTATGGGGAGTTACTGCTTAATGGTTACAAAGTTTCCATTTTGTGTGATGAAAATGTCCTGGGAATAGAGCTGTGACAGTTGCACAACAGTGTGAATATAATTAATGCTACTGAACTGTACACTTAAAAATGACTGTAACAGCAAATTTTATGTTTATATATCTTAGCACAATTTTTTTAAAATGTGGGAAAAAGTGAAATAGACTATGTACATTAATGAGCTAACAGACATGACCAAAGGAAAATGTCATAAAAATCATTCATGGATTAAAGATACATTGAGGAGGTAAGACAAACCAATACACTTTAAAGTAACAAGCATGAAAAGTTGAAAAAGCTACTTCTTGTCAAGTTCATAAAATAAAAACCTTCTGAGTATCAAAGAAAATATCCATAATTGTCTGAAAATTAAAATATTTTAATTAAAATACTCCTCCCTTTCCCAACTACAAAATCTACATAAAGCTGGGTTTTCTTCTTTCTTTCCTTCTTTTTTTTTTTTTTTAAAGACTTTATATTTATTTACTTGAGATAGAGAATGTGAGAGAACATGAGCAGGGGGAGAGGCAGAGAGAGAGGAAGAAGCAGGCTCTCTACTGAGCAGGGAGCCCGATGTGTGGCTCCATCCCAGGACCCCCGAATCATGATCCAAGCCAAAGGCAGATGCTTAACTGACTAAGCCACCCAGGTGCCCCAAGGCTGGGTTTTCTTTATATACTTTACCCAAAATAATATATATGTAGAAGCAAATATGAAAATGCTACTCTTATAACTAGTGTTATTTTAGGAAAATACAGTTGTTAAAAAATATTAATATGGAATGGGTTTATTTTAAATAAATATTTTACAAAGTTATTTTAATTGATATTTGGTAAACATCAATAGATAACACCTTAAAAAACAAAACAAAAAAAACACAAGTGTTTTGGAATCTTCAATAAATCTGAAGACTATAAAAGTCTTGAAACAGTTTTGAAAACCACCAGCCTATAAATCTATGTTTATCATCAATATTTGACTTTTTAAACACTAAAAATGCTTACCTATTACTGACACCTAGTGGCAACAATTCAAGTTACCAATAAAGAAAAACTCTTGAAAGTCATCTGAGGAAGCAGTACAGTGGTGTGCACATTCAGAACGCAAACCACTCCATTCTAAACAGTAGGCAGGAATGCTAACTGCAAAAATTACGTATATTGCCTTCTACACATACTCAAAGCACTAAATTTCATCTAGCTTACAGAAATGCTCTTTGGAAAAAAAAAAAAAAAGAAATGCTCTTTGGTATCTTCTTTATAAATTCTGATGTGCATACTTTCTAAGTAGCTTTTAAAAACAACACATTTCAAGTAGACTGTTGCCCTGAAGAAGACTTTTTGTTACAATTCGATTTCCATTCCAATAAGTTTTGAGATGAGCTCCCAAGCAATGACAGTTGTAATGTCAGAGGCCAACCTGGCCATCAACCTCAGTAGCACCCCCAATGCCCAATTCATCATTCACGTTCAGTCTGATTTTTTTTTTTAAGATTTTATTTATTTATTTGAAAGACAGAGATCACAAGTAGGGAGAGAGGCAGACAGAGAGAGAGAGGGAAGCAGACTCCCTGCTGAGCAGAAAGCCCGACATGGGGCTCGATCCCAGGACCCTGAGATCCTGACCGGAGCCGAAGGCAGAGGCTTTAACCCACTGAGCCACCCAGGCGCCCCATCAGTCTGAATTTCTTATGCGTCCCCCTCTTCTACCCCTACTGCTACAACTAAGGTTCAGACTTTGAGTTATACCTGAACTATGAGGTCTTGTAATTCAAATTCCAACTGCTCCTTACTTAAATTCCTCCAAGGGACTCTTCTGGGCTTGCAGGATCCCAGGCTTTTCAGCTTTAACTTGGCATATGTGGCCTTCTGTCATCCTTTCATCTTTTTCTGCCTACCTCCAACTTTATGCTCCAGAAGAAAAGTCACCAATTTTTTTCTGGAAGGGCCAGGAGCAAACATTCTAGGCTTTAATGGTCATATGCTCTCTGTAGCAATGATTCAAAATTTGCCACCTAGTAGAAAAGCAACTATCTGAACACACGTAAATGAATTCGTGTTTTAGTTAAATCTTTATTTACAAGAATAGACTATTGGTCAGATTTGGCCCACTGGCCACAGTTTGCCAACCTCTGCCCTAGACTGAACTGCTTTATCTTTCTTGCATATATTACACAACAAGTTTGATGGCTAATGGAATGTATGCTGGTGTACTCTTGTGTTTTACAACTATCCCAAATTCAGTTTAGTTTTGTTCTTTTTTAAGATTTTATTTATTTATTTGAAAGAGAGCATGAGTAGGGGTAGGGGGGAGAAGGAAACTCCCCTGCTAAGCAGGGGGCCTGATGTGGGGCTCAATCCCAGGACCCTGGGATCATAACCTGAGCCGCAGACAGACCTTTGACTGACTGAGCCACCCAGGTGCCCCTCAGGTTCAGTTTCTAATAAAGTAAATACAACTATTATCTATATCTATATCTACATCTAGCCTACAAAAATGCTCCTTGGTATCTTCAATAGTTTTAAGAGTAAAAAAAGTGTTCTAAGATCAAAAAGTTGGTAACTGCTAGACTCTTAATCTCACAAAAGAAACTGAGGGGTGCTGGGTGTAGGGGAGTAGGGAGAGGGCGGTTGGGCTATGGAAATTGGGGAAGGTATGTGCTATGGCGAGTGCTATGAAGTGTGTAAACCTGGCGATTCACAGACCTGTACCCCTGGGGATAATAATATATTATATGTTAATAAAAAATAAAAAACTAAAAAAAATAAATTAAAAACAAACAAAAAGTTTGGTAACTGCTGACCTATTTCAACCTTTTCATTTTATAAAAGAGAAAACTAAGGCACAGATAGGGTACCTCGCTTAGTCAAGGGCAGCTGGTTGGCTAGGGGCAGATACAGAGCAGTATGCATGATATTATATAATTAATAAACATTCCACATACACCTAAGTATATATTATATATATATTTCTATACTCTATTAATTAGTTTCAGAGTAAAAATTACATGCCCTATTAATTACAGTATCAGAGTAATAGTTTCTTCTAGCATAAACACAGACTCAGAAGTTTAGAACGACAGGGGCGTCTGGGTGGCTCAGTGGGTTGAAGCTCTGCCTTCGGCTCGGGTCATGATCCCAGGGTCCTGGGATCGAGCCTTGCGTTGGGCTGCCTGCTTCCCTCTTCTCTGTCTGCCTACTTGTGACCTCTGTCTGTCAAATAAGTAAATAAAATAAGAAGTTTAGACCGACAGGATTTAGTATAAACTGTGTGATCTAATAATCCCCACCCCACCCAGAGAGCGGAGGTAACCGGCATTACTGTGGTTAGAACTCGCCACAGTCTTTCAGGTCACTGCTTCTTCTACTTCACAAGGTTGTGTGCGGTTGTGTGCGCGGGCAAGCCGTGCTTTCAATTAGTGCTCAGGCAATGTGAATCTGTGTTTGTATGCAGGTATACAGGTATGGATGTATTTATTTTTTGAATTTATTTTTATAAAAGCCTAACCCGAACTCAATTAGGTAGGTAAATCCCCCGAAAAATAAAACAGTTTTGAGTTGTGAGCATCACCGCTTCTCTCTGTTCATGCTGACAGTCTCAAGTTATCGAGGTATTCATTTCATGGAGAACTTACCCTCCTCATCACTACTACTAGAATGGATCTCAGGAGAGGAGTCAGACTGGGATGACGAAAACTCCTCTTTCCATTTCTTCCGTTTCTTTGGTGGTGGCTCAGCCTTTACTTTCAGCTGTTTAACTTTGGGTTTCACGGAAGGGGCTTTTGTAGTTGTAGTTTTTGGTGTTGGAGGATCGGAAGTTTTGTTGCTACTACTTGGCTTAGCCTGAACAGTTCTGCAATGTTACAGACACACTTCATTAACACACTGAAATCTTGACAGATTAAAATAAATTGAGACCAAAAATGAGTAACACTAGTGAAGAAAAGTATATTTAATTACTAACATCTCCAAAGTGAAGTCCAAGTCCTATACATCGCCAACAATGACTCCCCCCGCCAAATCCTCTTGAAATACATTCTAACCACTGACATTGAATATTCAGTCACTAAGGGACTATTAATTCAACTTTGATTTCTCTGTCTTCACTCCTTCTTTCCCTATGAACTCATTTCCCTGTGGACGAGGCTGTATAACCAGTGATCAAAGGCTTTGGGAAATAATGCAGGATACACCCATATCCAGCCCTGACCATCTGAAACCCTTAGGTGGAACCAGGATGTTTGGATGTGGAGACCCAAATATACTTGTCCTAGAGCCCCTCAAGATTTGCTGTATTAGCTCTGGAGAGCTGAATGGATAAAATCTCATCATAAAAATAAGGTACACTGCTTCCAGTAAGTTGGAACCTTAATCAAGCTAGACCTTTCTAGCACTAGATTGAGACTGTCTAGGATCATGGCCCTCTTCCCATACAGATCACAGGAATGTGGCTAGGTCATCTGTCTTCCAGATTCATGCTCCACATAACCCAGAATCACAATAATTAATATATGACAATTCTATTGTATACTTGCTTAGTAGTGTGTAAGTCTTTAATTTTTTCTCAAAATTTTCATTTAAAACTGGACACTTCATCATTTTATGGATAAAAAGGGGGGGGGCTTCAAAAAAGGTTGTGCTACTCTAGATCACAAAGAGCATCCAAAAAATGGACTCATCCATTTTTTCCTCTACTATATTAAGGTGACACCACGAGGATTCTGGGAAAGAAAAGAGTGCCCATCCCACAAAAGACAGTCATGAGCTTTATAGCCCCTCTCTCATTATACCAAAAGGAATCACTTATTACAGCAGACACTGAATTTTCAGACTTGTATATGATAAAAAAAAAAATTCATCAGACTCTTTAATTGATGTAATTCTCTATATAAAACATTGCCAGGGTGCCTGGCTGGCTTGGTCAGAGGAGTGTGGGACTCTTGATCTCCGGGTCATGGGTTCAAGTCCCATATTGGGTATAGAGATTACTAAAAAGAAGATAAACTTAACAAAATTACATTGCCAAAAATAAGTCTTCCAATAATTGCTACATAAATATATTACATACAAAAATAAATACCTGATAGTTTGTGAAGGCTTACTTCGTGGTTTTTTGGAACACACTCTGACATATTCCTTTTTGTTTGTATTTTCAATGAACTTCACATATATTTTTTTGTATTTACTCTTTGCCTCTCCAAAATACCCAAGGTACTAAGGAAAGAAACACTCTGAATTACATACTTAAACATTCTGTACATAACAATTTGTTGGCTTCACTATTACATTGCTATCCTCTAAGTTTTTCAAATGTAGCTCTGGCCGGGCTACTTCTCACCCTCAATAAAAATGACTTCAGGCTTTTTCTTAACTGCAAATACAGAAGCAATTTCATTTGGCTAATTACCAGATGCTTACTTACTCAATGCTATTAAGTACTAAATTAAGTACAAAAGAAATCATTTCTGTAAGTCTTCTGGTAAAATCAGGATGTTTGAACGGCAGAATAATCAATATAACAGCCTCTGAGTCCATATGAACTCTTCATAGACTAATAATAATAATTTAAAAAGCCAGGATTTACATACTGATATCAGACTATTATATACCAAATTTTATACTATTATCAGAAATGTTCAATATAAATTACATTTAAATTTAAATCATTCTGTATTTTCCCTAGGATCACGATGCTGTCAAAAAACCCAGGAAGACGAATATAAAGAAGCACTCTACTTACACTATTGGTAGCAGCAAATTCTCTTTGTCCATCTCGAATTTCAGGAACAAATTTCTGTAATAAAGCTTTTTGTACTTTCCAGATAGCTGGGGGTTCTTTTCCTGTTTTTAAAGCCTCCTGTAATATGTATTTATATGTAATTATACTTATTATATTTATACAAACTGACAACAAATTCTAGATTTATAGAATCTTAGAGCTGAAAGGAAAATTAAAGACCTATCTAGCTAAACTTTTGTTTTTTACCTACCTGAACTTTTGCAACAATTCTTATAAGCTTGCTATTCAGTCTCTGCCAAAGTTCTTCCAGAAATAGGGAGGACACCAACATGCATAGTAGCCAATTACTCTTTTGTGTAACTGTTGGAAAGTTTTCTAATGATAGTCATACATAAATCGACACAATTTTTAGAGTATGAATGTATTCAAAAAGACCAGAAACAAATATGCTAAAATATTAACAGCAGTTAATTGTGAATGGAGGGCATATAATATGAAGGTTATGTTCCTCATTTATACTTTTTAATGCCACTCCTCTCTGCCCCAATTTAAAAATCAAAAGCAAGCAAACAAAACCCCAAACCCCCCCCAGATAGGTTTCTGAAACCTATTTTTTTTAAATGGCTAAAGTTTTTCAGTATGAAATTTGACATTCTACCTATGATTCTACAATTTGCAATTATGAAAATATGTTAATTCTATGTTTACATCATATTTCTCTTATTTTCTTTAAACTGTTAAATGAAAAATTCATTTTCTCCAAACTCCTAACAATACAATGATTTTGGGAGCCTTGAACAAAATGAAATTTCAAAATAGCTCTAATTACCAGTACCTAAATGCAGTATAGTGACTAGTCAGAAATACCTAACACTCAGAAAGAAGTCAAAATTATTTTAAACTGCTTTCTTTTTCAAAATATCTGCTAGTTTGATTTTTTATTTAATAATTATAACTTAGAATAACTATCAAAATATAACTTTTTGCAATTCAAGCTAGATCTTACTACTAAAGTCATTATGAAGGCTTATTACATAAGGACACACCCACTAAACTATGACCTTGAATATACCTGTGAACATTCAAATCACCTTAAAAGTCTCTATGTCTTCTATCTTCACCACAAATTCATCACGCTCTCTGTACTGGCCTTCCCCTCCACTTTCTGTGTTTTCCTCATCTGTAAAACCTTCTATGGCAACAGTGTCCTGTCCTTTTGCAAACTGGTCTGAAGGAAGACCATCCAGTTCGCAGGGCTTTGGGGGTTCTGTAGAGTTTGTATTTTCCAGGGTATTTACTGCAGATGAAGTAGAGCAGGGAGGTTCTTGCTTAACTGCACCCACAGTGGTGGAGGAAGGAGGAGAAGTACCAGTAGTATTGGCAGTTGGGCTAGTAGTTGCCACCCGCAGGGCTTCTGAAACTAGATCAAGCAAATGCAAATCAGTAATACAAATAAACATTCATTTGTTCTGAGTAAAATCTGAACAGTTTAAAAAGAAAGACTTGATTGCCTTTACCATCAAATTGAAACAATGAATATTACAATAAGAAATTAAAGAATGGCTGTTAATTTCCAAGAATCAAAGTGATGGAATTACATCTGGATGACAATCAGACTGAGCCTCCCATCAAGCTACACTTTCCCCTACCTAAGTCCATTAAGTAGCACAAAAATATTTTTAAGTAGAGACACAAAAGTGATGCAAGATAAGGAAGGGTCTACTGACCAAAGCTGTGAAGAATTCATAGAAGAAAAGCCAATTTGATGCAGGAAGGGAAAACAACACTCCAACATACTTTGAAAAAGCCTTAAGAGCTATAGAAATAAAAAGGATTATAAAATAATATGAAAAACTGTATGCTAACATACAAATTAGATGACATGGATAAATTTCTAGAAAGATGAAAACCACTAAAAAAATCTCCAGAAGAAATAGAACATCTGAATAGACCAATAAGTACAGAGAATAAAAGCAATTAAAAAGTATCCCACAAAGATAAGCACAGGCCCACAGAGTTCATCAGTAGATTCTACCAAGAGTTAAAGAAGAATGAATACTAATCCGTCATAAGCTTAAAAAAAAATAGGAGTAAGCACTCATTTTATAGGACTAAATTATTCCAATAGTTAAACCAGACAAAAACACCATGAAAAACCATAGGACCATTATCCTTCATGAATATAAACACAAAAATCTTCAGAAATATAAGCAAATCAAACAACATATAAAAAGAACTACACATCATGACCAAGTGGGTTTTATCCTAGAAATGCATACTTCAACAGCAATCAATCACGATGTTATGAACAAAAGACAAAAACCACAGGATCATCTTACTAGATGAAAAGAAAAAGCATTTGGCAAAATTCAACATCATAAATTTAAACACTTGTGATAAAAACACTCAACAAGCTAAAAATGGAACGGAACTTCTTCAACCTGATAAAGGGCATCTATAAAAAAAGAAACCCTGACATCATACTTAAAGGTAAAAAACTAGATGTTTCCCCTCAGAAAGATGTCTGAAGAAATAAAACAGTATTTGCAGATGACGTGATCTTGTGTACAGAAAAGCCTAAGGAATCGCCTAAAAAACTACTAGAATTACTAAGTAAATTCAACAAGGTTTCAGGATACAAGATCAATATATAAAAATCAATTGTATTTTTTTTTAAAAAAAGATTTTATTTATTTATTTGACAGAGAGAGATCACAAGTAGACGGAGAGGCAGGCAGAGACAGAGAGAGAGGGAAGCAGGTTCTCTGTTCAGCAGAAAGCTCGATGCGGGACTCGATCCCAGGACCCTGAGGTCATGACCTGAGCCGAAGGCACTGAGCCACCCAGGCACCCCATACTTTTTTTTTAAAAGCAAGCTGTACACGCAACCTGGCTTGAACTTACAATGCCAGGATCAAGAGTTGCATGTTCTACCTACTGAGCCAGCCAGATGCCCCCAATTGCATTTCTATATACTTACAATGATCCATCCAGAAATTAATTTAGGAACACAATTCCATTAATAACAGCATCAAAAAGAAGAAAATATTTTAGAAAAGAAGTGCAAAACTTATATTCTGAGAACTACATTGTTGAAAGAGTTCTAGTGTTCAAAAGTCTTATTATCCAGTAGGAGAGTTAAGATTATTAACAGATTTTGAGAAGCAGAAAACACTGCAATTCCTATTATAACCAGGAAAAGAAGAGAAATATTTCATCACAATAATCAGGGGTTGGTAGAATAAAGATAGGAATGAAACAAAACTGACCATGTATCAATGATTATTAAAACTGAATGATACATAAATTGGTTTAATTATAAGAATCTTTTTGTTCATATTTGAAAATGCTCATAATAAGCTAACCAAATATATTTTTAAAAAGAATGTATAAATTTCAAATTAGTAGAGGAAAAATGTATCAATATTGTTCAATGCCCTTTTTATGAAGCTTTAAAACAAGCCAAACAAAAGTACAGGGTTCAGGTACAGTATGGCATAGTATAGTATAATATAGTATAGACATAGGAGTTATTAAGAGGTATAAATTTCAATTATAAAATAAGCAACAGAGACAAAGAGTACTGCAGAGGCAATACAGTCAATAATATTTTAACAAAGTCATACAGTGAAAAATCAAGAAGTATATGTTGTTGAATCAGTAAGTTGCACCCTGGAAACTAATATAACCTTGAATGTCAACTATACTTCAAAAAAAAAGTATAGATAGTGCTTAGGGATATATATATGGGTGGTAAAATTATAAAAGAAAGCAACTCAGACATGGTTAGTTCTAGAGTTTTTAAGTTGGGTTAATTTAATATTCAATTTATTTTTGTACTTTCTTATACTCTAAGGAGTAGCATTTAACACTATAAATTTTCTTCTTTGTTCTACACTTTTGGAGCATCCCATTGGTTTTGAAATGTAAATTTTCCACTGTCCTTTCTAAGTGGCTTATCATTTCCGTTTTGGTTTCCTTTTAAATCCTTGAGTTATTTAGAAGTTTTAAAAATAGAAACTTATTTTTATTTCTTTGTCCTTTTTTTTCTTTAAAGTATTATCTTATAAAATAGCTCTATTTTGGTGGTCAAGGCTTAAGCAGTGTCTGCATTTTCACATTTTACGGGAATTTTATGTGTTTTTCTTACATGTCTTTTATTTCTATATAGGAGTGATAATTCACAAGAAAAAATATTCTGAAAGAAAGCAAGCAGAGATATGGAAAAATATACCAGAACAGTTAACAATAAAATTAGTATGGTAATATTAAAAACAGAAGTGGGAAATTAAATTTGTAAGAAGAGATTATACAGAAAGGAAACTGAACTTAGTAAAATTTTATGTACCTAATTATGAGGAGTTCATAATATATCAAGTAAACAGTATTAGAAAAACAATCAAACATATTTCGAAACTTTAACACACCTTTTTCAGGAATCAACAGATCAAGCAATCTAAAAACAAATAAGGATAGGGAGGATTTTAAAAACTGTTTATTATTAATAATTTCAAATATACATAAAACTAGAGAATACAAACCCTCAAATACTATAACCCAGCTATAACAACTACAAACATTTGGTATACTTTTATCTGTCCATCAACCCCTTTTATATTTGCTGGGATAGTTTAAGGCAAATTCTAGACCTGTTACCTCCAACATTCACATATACATTTTCTTATATAACCTAATGTCATTTATTACATTAAAGAAAAACCAAAGAGATACAAAGGATTTGAACAGCATTACCAAATAAAATCTGCCAGCACTTGGTATTCATGGAATATTTATACAAATTGGCCATTTACCAAGGCACTAAAAATTTTTCATAGATTTCCAAAAGCGGCATTATTTAAGCGCTTATTCCCTTGACCAAAATACAGTAGGGTCATAAATTAGTAATAAAAGAATACCACTACCACCACCATCAAAACCAGAAACCTACTAGGAAACAGGCAAAACCCTACTTTTTCTTAATAACTCTTGGGTTAAAAAGGAAATCAAAACTGAAATGACAAACCATTTAGAAAGGACAGTAAGAGGGCGCCTGGGTGGCTCAGTGGGTTGGGCCGCTGCCTTCAGCTCAGGTCATGATCTCAGGGTCCTGGGATCGAGTCCCACATCGGGCTCTCTGCTCAGCAGGGAGCCTGCTTCCCTCTCTCTCTCTCTCTGCCTGCCTCTCTGTCTACTTGTGATCTCTGTCTGTCAAATAAACAAATAAAAATCTTAAAAAAAAAAAAAAAAAAAAGAAAGGACAGTAAGAGCATTACAAATTGAAACAAGAGGCATAGAAAAAGCCCAGGTACAATGAAGATAACTTATACTTTAATGCCATTCATTAAAAAGCAAGGATATATAAAAATAAACTTAACTATTAAACTCAAGAAGCCAGAGAGAAAACATTAAATTGAACCTAGGAAGATAGGGAAAAAGAACTGATTAGAGAAATTAAGAAAAATTGAGTAAAAAAATGAAAATAAGAGTTAAAAAAGAAAAGTACACCGATTCTTTGAAAAGAAACACTAAATAGGCAAACTTTTCACAGAATGGTAAGGAAAAAGATTAAAACACATTTGGAGCAAGAAAGAGAACATAACTACAGAAAAAGGAGAGACTAAAAACTTAGAACGCTATGTACAACTTTATAACAGCAGATTAAAAAACTTAAATGAAAGGGATGATTTTACTAGAAAATATACCTTTTAAAAAATTGATTCAGATAAACTACCTCAGAAAAAACCTAAAGTCCCAGATATATTCTTAGAAAGTTCTACTAAATCCCCATTTTATGAGGTAAACTTTTTTATAGCTTAGACAAATACAGAAATTTTCCCAATTCAGTGTATAAAACCAGCATATTCCTGAATATAAAAGTAAGCAAGATTAAGACAAAACCAAAACCAAAAAAACAACAACAAAGGATCAAGACAAAAATCACTATAAGCAATAATTTCATTTATGAATCTAGGTGTAAAAATCTCCACTAAAACAGTAGCAATTTAAATCTTGCAATGGATTAAAATAATTAATCATGACCAAGGAGAGTTCATGGTCGACTTTTCTTAGAAAGGTTCAACATTAAGAAGTCAAATAAAAGACTGGGGTGCCTGGGTGGTTCAAGAGCTTAAAAGAGACTCTTGGTTTTGGCTCCGGTCCTTATCTCAGGGTTATGAGATCATGCCCCTCCACAGACTCTGTGCTTCAGGCGGAGTCAGCTTGAGAGTCTCTCTCTCCCTTTGCCCCTCCCCAGCTTACATGCAGGCTCTCTTTCTCTAAAATAAATTACGTAAATTAAAAAAAAAAAAATCAAATAGATTAATGTGGAAAAGCAGATTTATCAGAAGCTCAAAAAAGCATCTGACAGGGCGCCTGGGTGGCTCAGTGGGTTAAGCTGCTGCCTTCAGCTCAGGTCATGATCTCAGGGTCCTGGGATCGAGGCCCGCATCGGGCTCTCTGCTCAGCAGGGAGCCTGCTTCCTCCTCTCTCGCTGCCTGCCTCTCTGCCTGCTTGTGATCTCTCTCTGTCAAATAAATAAATATAATCTTTAAAAAAAAAAAAAAAAAGCATCTGACAAAATTCAATATCCACTTTTAATTAAAAGAAGTAAGAACCTCAAAACAGAAGGAAGTTTTCTTAAAGAGTATACGGTACTAGAAACTGACAACAAATATAATTCATAGTCAAACGCTGCATATTCTGTTTCATACCAAGAAGGACATGAGGACGCTTGCTCTCACTGCTACTATTAAGTAGAGACTGAGGCGCCTGGGTGGCTCAGTGTGTTAAAGCAGAAGCTGAGCCCAAGTAAAATAATCAAAAAAAAAAAAAAAAAAAAAAAGAGAGAAAGAGAGAGAGAGAAAGAGAAAGAGAATGATAAAACTCCCATTATTATTATTTTTTTAAAGATTTTTATTGATTTATTTGACAGAGATCACAAATAGGCAGAGAGGCAGGTGGGGGTGGGGAGCAGGCTCCCCGCTGAGCAGGGAGCCCAATGTGGGGCTCGATCTCAGGACCCTGAGATCATGACCTGAGCTGAAGGCAGAGGCTTTAACCCACTGAGCCACCCAGGCCCCCCAAAACTCTCATTATTTTTACAAGCCATAAATGCCTACCTAAAAATGCAAGAAATGCAGGTGGAAACACTGTTAAAATACCCCACCCAAAATGCCAAAACCAAAATGAAGATATAAAAATCAGTAATTGCCATACACCACCATCAGTAATTGCTAAGAAGACAATGTGGGGAAAACTGTAGTTAAAGAACTGCAGAAACTGTAACATCTATATAGAGAAAAATGATATAATATGAAAATACATAGTATAAGATCTGAATAAGTAAAAAAACCCAATATATTCTATAAGTGGATGAGAAGACAATACTGTAAAGATAAATTTTCCCTTAAAATTAATGAATTCAATGTATCACAACAAAAATACCAAAACATTGAAGAGACTCCTACTTGCCCATTACAGGACAATTTGAGCATCAGAAATCACGACAGTAAATTGATAAAATGGTAATTCTTTAAAATTCATGGCTTCTGTGCCAAGCAAGATGAAGCAAGCCCTCTAGAGCCTATTATCACCCATGTACTACAAATAAACACTTTGAAAAAAATAAAAAATGCAACTACCTGAAGAGTCTTAAAGTTAATAAAGTTAATAAAGCAGATAGATTGGAGAGGTAAGCACAAATTTAAATAACAACCTTTATATGGAGATGTTTCTTACTTCTTTCCTCTCTTATCACCTAGCATTGACCAGAGGGTGACCCCTGATTTAGAGCTACACAGGGCACGAACAACAAAAACTCCAAGAAAATCTGTTTTTCTAGAGAGAAGAGTACAGAGAAGAGGCCCATTCGAGGTGAAGAATGTGGGGGGCAAATGCCATTTCTTTCTTCTCTTTTCTCTCTCCCAGACCTCTCCCACCAGCAACCCAAGTCACAAAGCTGCTTCTGGAGAGAAAGGTTGGTACAGAAAAAATAATGTCCCCAAACTTCAAACTTCGTTAAAGACATACATTTTACAGATTCAAGAAGCTCAGTGAACTCCAAACAGGATAAACCCTACTGAGATAAACAATTACATTGCTGAAAACCAAAGAAAAAGAAAAGCCTTGGAAAAGGAAAAGTTTTTCGGGCTGATGGGAAGTGATACCAGAGGGAAACTTGGAACATCAGGAATAAAGGAACTACAACAGAAATTATAGAAACCTATATAAATATAAGAGTCTTTTCTCCTCCTAAGTTATTTAAAATATATTTGACTGTTGAAAGCAAAATCATTCCTTCTTTAGGGCTTTCAATATATGTAGATGTAATATACAGGACAAATATGGGCAAGGGTAAAGGGACCTGTATGGTTGGTAGGCTTTGGCATTTTACTTGAAATCATAAAAATACTGATTTTAAGTGGACGGTAATCATTAGGTCAACTGCTAGAAGAATAATACAAAAAGATAGAGCCAGAAAAGATAGAGATAAATTTAAAAATGAAATACCTGAAGTTCAAATAGTGTGTTTTAGAAAAATAGGAAAGGGGGAAACCAGAAAACAATAAAATGAAAGATCTAGCTATATCAATAATTACACATTAAATGTAATTAAAACCAGCAGAATATATGTTCTTTTAAAGTACACATGGAACATTAATCAAGATCAAGCATATCCTGGGTCATAAAGCTAACCCTAACAAATGTCAGAACTGAAATTACACAAAGAAGAAATCAATTAAGGAAAGGTATCTGGAAAATACCCAAATATTCAAAAAATATAATAACTCAAGGACTGAAGAGGAAATATCAGAGAGTACTGAAAGAAAATAAAATAATAAATAATAAAAATAAAATTTGTGGGACAAAGCTGAGGAAGGGTTTAGATTTAGAGAGAGCTTTATAACATTAAATGCTTATAGCAGAAGAGGGTCTCAAATTAACAGGTTAGGCTTCTACCACAAGAAACTAGAAAAATAGAGTGTAACAAACCTAAATCAAGCAGGAAAAAGGAAATAATGAGAACAGCAAAAATCAATGAAATTGTGAACAAAGGAGAAAAAGAATTAATAAAAGCAATTCAAGTCTATCCAGACTGACCACAACAGAGAAGACATAAATTATCAACATGAGGAAATGCTACCAACAACTCTATACTCATAAATTAAACAACTCAGATAAAACAGACCAATTTCTTCAAAGATACAAACTACCAAAACACAGTCAAGAAGAAACAGACAAGGTGAATGGTTCCATCATCAAAGAAACTGAATCCATAGCAAAAAACTTTCTGACAAAGAAAACTCCAGGTCCAGATGGTTTCACCAACAAATTCAATCAAGCATCTCTGGGAAGAAATCGTACTACATAATCTCTTTCAGGAAAGAGAAAAGAAGGGAACAGTCCCCAATTTATTTATGAGGTCAGCAATAACCAGACCCCAAAATCTGACAAAGGCATTACAAAAGGAAAGCTACAGACCAATATCCACTGCAAAGATGGATGCGAAAAAAATTAGAAAACTGAATTCATCAATGTATTAAAAAAAAAAAGACAATATATCACAGCTGTTGGGGTTGATCCTGGGAATGCAAGGCCATGAATACATCTGAAAATCAGTCAATGTAATTCACCATATTGAAAGACTAAATATGAAAACTACACAATCATTTCAACAGATGAAGAAAAAGCATTTGGCAAATTCAACCTCTGTTCATTATAAAAACTGTAAGCAAACTAGGCAATGTAAAAAGAACATATTCAGGAAGCCAGCACTCAACACTTTCATAAACAACTATATAGGAGTGTTAATTCCTGTGTTTTAAGATAGGAGTGAAAAAGATGTAAGATTGGAAAAGAATAAAAGTGTCCTTATTTGCAGATGGATGACACAATTTCCTACATTAAAAAATTCTTAGGAAGGACACCTGGGTGGCTCAGTGGGTTAAGCCGCTGCCTTCGGCTCAGGTCATGATCTCAGGGTCCTGGGATCGAGTCCCGTATCGGGCTCTTTGCTCAGCAGGGAGCCTGCTTCCTCCTCTCTCTCTGCCTACTTGTAATCTCTCTCTGTCAAATAAATAAATAAAAATCTTAAAAAAAAAAAATTCTTAGGAATCTAAAAAAGCCTCCTAGAATAAATGAATAGTACAGATTTGCAAGGTCAACACACCAAAAAAAACAAAACAAAAAACCCCTCTGTGTTTTTATAATCTACCAATAAGTCACTGGAATTTGAAAACTTTTAAGAGTATAATTCACAATAAACAGCACCAAAAACATTTAACTAACTATAGACCATATGTAGGACCTATTTGTCCCAAACTATAAAAGACTAATAAAAGAAATCAAATACGTTCATGAATTATTAAAACTCAGTACATTGTGAACAGTTCAGTTTTCCTCAAATTGCTACAGATTCAAGGAAATCAAAGTAATAATTCCAGCGGGATTTTTTTTTCCTTTTTTGGTAAATACTGATAGCTGATTTGAAAATTTATATGGAAAAGGAAAGGAATTAGAATAGGCAAAACAATTCTGAAAAAGAACAGACTTGGAGGACTCACACTACCCTGTCGCAAGACATACTGTAAAGCTACAGCAATTAAAATAGTGTGGTATTTCTGAAAGCATAAACACAAAGTCCAAGTCTGAGAATCCAGAAACAAATTCATACAAATATGGCCAACTGATTTTTGACAAAGATGCAAAGATAATAAAAGGAGAAATGACTCTTTTCAACAAATGGTGCTGGAAAAGCTAGACTTCTTCATGCCAAAAAATTAACTTCAACCCATACCTCACCTTACACAAAAATAAAATCAAAAGGGATCAAGAGCATGGGACTCTTGATCTCAGGGTTGTGCGTTTGAGCCCCATGTGGGGTGCAGAGCGTACTTTAAAAAGGGGGGGTGGTGGAGATCATAGACCTAAATGTAAAATGCAAAAGTTAAAAACTTCTAGAAAACAACGGAACATTTTTGTAACCATGGGTTAGGCAAAGATTTCTCAGGACACAAGCACAAATCAAAAAAGGAAAAATGGATAAATTAGACCTTGTGGCAATTAAAATTTAAATTTGTCTTTCAGAGATATTTGAGGGCTGTGTTTAGAGGATATGAGCGCTAATTCTGCCTGGGGTAACTTCCACAAAGTGACTTTGAAGATGGTCTTCATAGGTAACAGGGTCTGCTGGGCTGAAGAAAATTGAGAGGGCACTCTAGCTAGAAAAACCTGCCTGAAGATAAGTGTGAAATCAGGCTTACATGTCCCAGAAACAATGAGAAATTCAGTTGTTACAGAAGAGGAAAAGTGGAAAGAGTGGAACCAGAAAATAAAATATGGAAAGGGAGTTTTACATATATCATTTTAACGTTTCCCCCCAGAAGCACGGAGTGTGGTGCAAAGGATTCTAACGAGAAGCAAGAGATGAGTTCTTCCACCGAAGGCAGCAGCAGGGATGGCAGCAGAGAACTTCGAAGACCTAAGAGTAAGAACGGGTTGACAGTAATGATTTTAACTACAGATGAAGCAGTAACACTTGTTGGGAAGAAAATAGTCTTAGATTCATATTTTAAAACAGAAATTACAAAAGCTTTGTTCTACAAATGGAAGAGTGGAATAGTGATTGCCAAGCGCCCTGCACTGGGGAAAGAGGAGTATAAAACCTTACCAGGATCAGCCACATCCATAGTGTCTTTGACTCTAACACTGACTTTCCATTATACTAATTTCCCTGTATAACAAAATGAGAATTCTTTAGAAATGTATTAGCAGACGTTTACGCTAATAGATTATTTGGAATAGCAGTTGTTTCCGATCACCTCAGTTAAGGGTAGTCTTGAGTCCAGAGAGAAGCTAGAAGTACATTACAAAACGAGGTTTAACTTTTAAAGCCCCACTTGACTTACACAAAAGAGCAAGGCAGGAATACAGGCTCTACAACCACACAAACCCGAGTGCGGACTCCAGCTCTGTCACTTACTAGCTGTGTGGACCTGCACAGTTCACGTCCTCTCGGCTCTCCCATCTATGTACTGGAGATAACAGTGCATTGCTACTGGGTCCTCGCACAGAGGTCATGGCTATTTTACTGTCATAAATCTTTTCCTTTAGAATGTTCCTTAAAAGAGCTGACCTGAGGCAGTGCTTCTTTAAACAGTTCCTCCAAGTGTTCCCTTAACTACAGAGTAAAGTGAAACACGTGCCCAAAGATTTGGAGACACAGTTGGGAGCCTACACAAAACTTAAAAATTTTATCTTAATTATACTCATGTGCATGCTACGCATGAGATAACCATGTTTATAAGTAAAATGCTAATCTTCAGGTAAAACTGACATACCAAGAAAATAAGCCAGGGTCCCCAATACAATGCCTCACATCCATAAACCACCACGAGAAGCCTCAGATTAAAGAAGTCTAGGTACGAACTATGTAATTTATGTATCATGTGGTAGAAAGTTAAAAAAACAACAACAACAACAAAAAAAAACACAAACCAGAAGTTTTCAACCTAATACCCAAAGCTTTCCTATAGGGAAAGAGCATTTTAAAAAAATAAGTACCTGAAACACCCACCTATGCATTTTGTCCTGAAAATCTTATAGACCTGCTTCAAGGTAAGAAGGCTTCAAACCCAGTCTATTAGCATAAAAACAGTGGAAATCCCTAATTATGAACCTAAAATTTAAAACTTTACCTGTTTTCTTCTTTTTGTCAGAAGCAGCATCCGTAGCTAAGGTAGTAGAGGCGTTTTTATAAATATCATGACTGCATGCTCCAGGATCCTCTTCATCAGAAGAAAATGAAGATAAATGGTCCAAGTTTTTATGTTCATTATCAACTTTTTCCGATGGACTGTTACCCCCAGTTTCAGACACCAAAGGTGTGGGTGTCGTAGAAGAAGTCTTCGGAGGTGGCGGGGGACACAGTGTGCGAACAGTCTGGGTCCCTGGTCGCCTAGTCCTGTTGGGCATTCGGACGGCAAGAGTGGAAAACTGCTGCTTGGGCCCGGATTTCAGAAAATCTAAGAAAGAGGCAATGAATCCTGTTTTGACTTCTGGCTGTCTTTCCTCTACTTCTTTGATCTTCTGTCTCATTTTTTCTTGGTGCTGGTAACCATCGTGACAGCTTTCTGAGGAAGGAGGGGTGTAGGGCAAGTACACATCTGTTCCCCTTGGATTTTGGCGTTTGCCCTGGGCAGTTCTTTTTGGCTGTTTCTGATTACTGTTGTCTTCCTCTTTCATTTGCCCCTTTCCGGGTTTTTTCTTCTGCAGGTGAAAATGCACTAAGTCTTGGTTTTCTTCTTCAGTCTTGACACCGATGGCCTCCCCAGGTGGGGCTATGGCCAACAGTGCAAGTGCACTTCTGGCTGGGTTCACCGACCCAGCGCTGTCATCACCGGCTACGGTGAGCTCATTCTCTGACGCAGCACTCTCTCCACTCATACTCCTACTAGAAACAAACTCTTGGCTTCTGTTATTAGTTAACGTATTATCGATAGGAACTTCACTATCCTCTTTGGATTCATGATTGGTAGCAGACTGTTTCTTGAATGAGCCAGAACTTTGCTCCTGGGCTTCATGACTTGGTCCGACCACTGGTGAAATTACTTTAGATGCTTTATTTTGAACAGTCTCAATATGCTGTTGATCGAGAGTCATTTTTGATTGGAGGGTGGGTACCGGTGAAAGGTTTACGGCGACCTGATTTCCATTTAAGGAAATATCACTTATATTCTGTGGCTTTCCTACCGTGGCTGTTACGGAGTTAAAATCCGAAGTCACATGCCCAACATCTAATGACTGCTGAAAATGAGATTTAGAATCACCATCTTCAACTGCTGGAATGGTTTCATTTGAAGTTGACTTAGAAAAATCAGAGGGAGTAACCCCGCAAGCTGCTGCTGTAGCTGCTAAGATATCATCTACATTTGATAAAATATTTCTCTCATCACTGAGAAGCATTGCCTCTGGGAAACATATTGATCCAAGAGAAACAAAATGATTCTTTGAATCATGTTGATTTGTTTCACTAAAATGGCCCTTTGTTGTTAGATGCTGTTGTAATGGTTTTGAAGACTCAGAGAGGTCCATTTTCATGATTTCAGAAGTTTGAGGATGAAGTTGCTGCTGAGGATGATCACCATTGCTCTGAATAATATGACCATCCATCTGAAGGAATGGATGTACTATCTGTTGAGGACTCTGAACACGCTGTACTTGTAAAGATGCCTTTACTTGCCCTAAACCTGCCTGCAGTATTGACTGCTGAAGAATCTGTAGATCACAGGTAGAATCTAACAGAACCTGTGTATTGGGAAGAGATGCCTGATGGCCATGCCCTAAAGAGTGATTTGGAATTTGAATCTGAGATGAAGCATTAATTATTTGATCATGTTGTTCCTGGACCTTGGCTTCATGTACCTTGTGTATAAGAGGATGCTGCTGGTTGAGGTCTTTAGCATTCAATCTTATTTGTGGAGTTTGCATTAAATTAGTTGCCTTCTTAATATCAAGGGCTGCTGCACTGACCTGGCCTATTTGTTGGGTAAGCTGTGTCACTGAACCAACCATGCTTTCTTCTTTTTTTGACCCTTGTAGGGCAATCCCAACAACCTGATCCTCAAGACGAGAATTACTTCTGATTACACTCTGAGAATATCTGTCCTCTGCCTTTGACACCTTGTAAGCTGGTTCTTGAACATTAATTTCTCCATCAGATAGCCTTTGGGTCGATGACTCAAGAGATACTTGAGGCTGTAATACCTGTAACTCCTGCATTGGAAAATCCTCTTCTTGCTTTGAAGATGTATACACATTTGAGTCAAGTTTTCTTTCGGCGTAAGACTTTGGATCAGGGGAAGGTATGTTGTTCTGTAATGTCTGACAGTGAGTGGAGGACGCAAAAGATGATGACTGGACAGCAGGCAAAAACTTCTGGGACTGGGGAGAGGATGACCCTTGAGTCTGAGCATTTTGGGAAGAGTGCATAGAAATGTAATTCTGGGTTGGGCTAGAATCTGACAAATTTTGAGCCCGAGAGGTGGAAGAATAAGAAAGAGAAGGGGCTGTTAATGTTAGGGACTGCCCTGAAGCGTAGCTTTCTGAGGGGCTAACAACTGACAACACTTGTGACTGAGATGAATAACTAACCTGTGTCTGGCTGACTGGTGACAAACCCTGAGAATGACTAGATGAATAACTTTGAGACTGACTAACTGAAGATAGATCTCTCGTTTGAGCAGGGTAGTTCTCACTTGTAACTGAAGATAATACTTCCTGTTGATTAGAGGAATAATTAAGGGTCTGGTTTTCAGAAGTTATAGTCTGAGATGATCCAGAAAAAGTCAATGTTTTATATAAGGATGGCAACTTCTCCACTTTGTTGGACCTATAAACCTGTGAATGAACAATAGATGGCACATTGTGTGGCTGTCCTAAACCATAATTCTGGGACTGACTGACTGATAAAAGGCTTGGTAGCTGCGCTGTAGAATAAATCTGTGCTTGGCCCGATATTACTGAACTCTGATTATGTAAAGGTTTGGAATAGCTTAATGTTTGTACAGGAGGAATTATACTATGAGGTTTGGGGGTCTTAGTTGATGTTAGTGGTTGTTTTGTAGAACAGCTTTTTCCTTTTGTAGAAGGAGGAAACCCTGATGATGGAATTGCAGATGAGTAAGACTGAGCAAGTTCCACTGACACCTGGGAGGTCTTCTGCTGTAGTCCTCCATTGCTCACCTGAGTAGAATCTCCAATTGGGCTACAGGATAAGGATGACTGCCTGCTTGTTTCCTGAAAATTAACGACACTTGCATTTGATAGATAGCTATGTAAGGAATGCTGTGAACCAGTCAGTTGTGCCTGAATAGACTGGGTACCTGAAGGCCGCTGATGGTGTTTAATAACACTACATTCTCGAAGAAGAGCTCTTTCAATGGCAGCAGTAGAACTAGTAAAGAGAGCTGAGCTGTAGGCTTGAGGAGTTTGCTGGGCTCCCCCAAGTGCTGAAGGCAACAAACTAAATTGAGGTTGTAAAAGATGGGGTGCAGACTCTTGAGCTGAGCGATATGTTGAAGACTGAGGTGGTATGCTGTTACTTAATGCAGAACTGCCCAGGCGTTCAAATGCCAAAGCAGTCGGAACAGTTCCCTGGGAAGTCTTGATTTGTAGCAAAGGGTCATGAGGATTTAAAATTCCATTTGATGTAGTGTTAAAAGATGAATCCTGAAGCACCAAAGGTGAGGTGGTAGCAAAGTTCCTATTGCTGAAGGTGGTGGGATGCTGATAAGCAGAGAGGGCAGAGGGTGGAAGTGTTCCAGTGGTTGGCAAAGATCCAGTAACAAACAGCTCAGTTGCTGCTGAGGAATGCATACCTAGGAAGAGAAGACACAAAAAACTTTATGCAATTATAACACAAATACACACACACACACACACACACACAGAGTCTTCATAGTAGAGACTTACATAATCCATTAAAGATTAGAGATTTTAACACATTAAAATCTCTAAGACTATCTCTGTCAAATAAATAAATAAAATCTTTAAAAAAAATCTCTAAGACTGAAAATCCTGACAATTTAGTTCTGCATGTATATTTTATTTCAAAAAAAGCTAGTTTTCTTTATTTTTATTTTTGAGAGAGAGAGAGTGTGTGTGTGCGTGCGCTTGAGAGAGGGGTGCAGAGGGAGAGAATCTCTCTTTTTTTTAAAGATTTATTTATTTTAGAGGCGCCTGGGTGGCTCAGTCATTAAGCATCTGCCTTTAGCTCAGGTCATGATCCCAGGGTCCCAAGAACAAGCCCTGCTTCCGGCTCCCTGTTTTTCCCTCTCCCACTCTTCCTGCTGGAGTTCCCTCTCTTGCTCTCTCTCTGTCGAGAATAAATAAAATCTTAAAAAAAAAAAAAAAAAAAGGATTTATTTGAGAGATAGAAACCGTGCAAGTGCAGCGGGGAGGGCCAGAGGGAGGGCCAGAGGGAGAGAGAGAGAGCCCCAAGCAGACTCTGTCATAAGCATGGAATACAACATGGGACTCAATCTCATGATCCTGAAATCACAACCGGAGCAGAAACCAAGAGTTGGTTGCTTAACTAACTGAGCCACCCACTTGTTCAAAATAGGTAGCTTTCTTAAAGCAAAAACAAAATTACAAAGGTATTAGCAATTCCTATCTATAGTTGTTCTATAAATGAGTTTATATGTTAGATAAGGTCATCTAAAAATTAAGAAAACAATAAAAATGTACATAATCTCTAGTGATTAATTTACCTTAAAATCTCAATGCAATAGCAACAGACAAGGTGAAATGTCCATAATATTAAAATTAAAACCCAAACTGCTTGGGGCGCCTGGGTGACTCAGTGGGCTAAGCCTCTGCCTTTGGCTCAGGTCATGATCTCACGGTCCTGAGATTGAGCCCTGCATCGGGCTCCCTGCTCAGCGGGAAGCCTGCTTCCCCCTCCCTACACGTGATCTCTCTCTGTCAAATAAATAAATAAAATCTTTTTTTTTTTTTAAAGATTTTATTTATTTTTATTGAGAGAGATCACAAGTAGGCAGAGGGGCAGGCAGAGAAGGAGAGGAGGAAGCAGGCTCCCCGCTGAGCAGAGAGCCCGAGGCAGGGCTCGATCCCAGGACTCTGGGATCATGACCTGAGCTGAAGGCAGAGGCTTTAACCTGCTGAGCCACCCAGGCACCCCAAATAAATAAAATCTTAAAAAAAAAAACAACATCAAACAAACCCAAACTGCTTACATTTAACATGATAAATAAATCTAAAAATTAAGTGAGGCGAACACTGTGAAGTTTCTTTTATCAAAATATATACATTTTGGGGGCCCCGGGTGGCTCAGTTGGTTAGACGTCCAACTTGATTTTGGCTCAGGTTGTGATCTCAGGGTCGTGGAACTGAGCCTTGTGACAGGCTCCTTGATCAGAAGTAAGTCTGCTGGATATTCTCTTGCCTGCTTTCTCTGCCTACCCCCTCACTCCATGCACTCTCTCTCTAATAAATAAAACTCTTAAATACACACACACACACACACTTAAAAATATCTTGGATTTCAAGTTTTGACTTCCTAGGAACAAATTCCAATGATAATAGATGTACGCTTATCATAAAAGGCTGATGAGAAATTAGTTTTGTCAAGAAGAGATTTATTAACATTTCAGGAAAGCATTTTAGCCACATGTAGCAAAAGTTAACATTTACCTTTACGATCTAAAAGTTCTACCTCTAGAAATTTATTCTGTGGAAATAAGTGGACACAAAGGTATTTGTACACACAAATACTCTTTATATTTATTGTGTGTGCTAATATGTAGAAACCCGTATGTCCATCAGCACAAGACTGACCAAATAATTATGGCATAACTGATTAATACTATTGCTACAAATACAGATTAAGTGGATATGTATATTTTAATATATAAAGATACCAAAGAAGAGTAAATACCAACTGCTAACTCTTCTCTACGAAAGTGGAACTATTATAAGGAACTATCACCTTCCCTTTCGTAGGCCTTTTTATTGTTTACATGTTTTTTTAGTAAACTGTCATTAAAATCTTTTTATTTAGAAAAACAGGGAAAAAAAGATTCTCTGGCCCTTTCAAAAACCTTCTTCTCTCACTTCTTCCCATTAAATGTCAAAAAAGTATTAGTACTATGAAAACAGAAAATAATATAGTTAAGCTTCAAAGAATGAATAATATTTAAAATATATGTTTAAAATGATATTATCGGGGCGCCTGGGTGGCTCAGTGGATTAAGCCGCTGCCTTCGGCTCAGGTCATGATCTCAGTGTCCTGGGATCGAGCCCCGCTTTGGGCTCTTTGCTTGGCGGGAGCCTGCTTCTCTCTCTCTCTCTCTGCCTGACTCTCCGCCTGCTTGTGATCTCTCTCTCTCTGTCAAATAAATAAATAAAATCTTTAAAAATAAAATAAAATAAAGTAAAATGATATTATCAGGGCGCCTGGGTGGCTCAGCGGGTTAAAGCCTCTGCCTTCAGCTCAGGTCATGCTCTCAGGATCCTGGGATCAAGCCCTGCATTGGGAATCTCTGCTCAGCAGGGAGCCTGCTTCCTCTTCTCTCTCTCTCTCTGCCTGCTTGTGATCTTGGTCTGTCAAATAAATAAAATCTTTAAAATAAAATGAAATGAAATAAAATAAAATAATATTATTATAGAAATTGGAGTAGAAAATCTAATTAAATATATAAATGTGCAATTATTCCAGGAAGCAAAAAATGAAACTACTTTGTTTTATAATATTCTCTTATGTCACACTAAAACATTAATGATCTCCTTGGAAGCAGGAAAAAACATTGCTAAAGCATACCGAAAAGCTCTATTAATGGAATTTATAACAATGATAAAGTATTATTTCCTATCACTAAAACTTTAAAATAGCTCCTCAAATATGCTATGATATTTCTCATTCTTTGAAAAAAGTAAAAAAAAATACAAATAATTTTGGGGGAGAAATAGTTGAAAAATGGAATGTATATATAAATAGGGAAAACACAATAATACCAGCCTATAATGGCCTTTACTAAATAGTGACATTATCCGTTCAATTCTGGATAACTTTATGTAACTCTAATGATGAAATCAGTCCCAAGACTATTTTTTACTATTTTTCCTACTCAGCCTGAAGTCACAAAGATAAATGAATTTGTTCACCCAAAAATCAAAAAAGATGAATATGTGAGGTGATTGTTGTGTTAATTCATCAGATGGATGCGGATTTCTTTCACAATGTAATGCAAGCAAATCACCACAATGCACACTTTAAACATCTTACAATTTTCTATGTCAATTAGACCTCAATAGAGCTGAAATGGAAAAATAAAAGAAACTGAGTGCTTGCTTCTATTAAGTAGTCAAGTAACCACTTAAATGACCAGATAAGAACTTCAAATCTAGGGTTTATATTTAATTATTACCTTCTTCAACTTGTTAGTTTTCATCAGAGTGATAAACTGGAATTCTGTCCAATGTAAAACTGTGACAAATTCTAGGTTTTAAAGTTCACTTCTCCGTTACTATACAGTGACAAGGCCATAAGAAGTGTATTTTTATCAGTATTTCTTCTGGATTTAAAAATTCTGAAAACAAAGAATTACCTGTCTGCCAGGATGGAGCCCTGAATTGTGGTAAAAGAGTAGTTCCTGAAGAAGCAGCCTGAGCAGTTCGGGATTCAACAGCAGAGAGAAAATTCATCACTGAAGATTCTTTAGTGTTAGTGCTGGCGCTGTTCACACTAGTATCAAATATTCCAGAAAGACCTACATTTCAAGATAAAATATATCATCAAGTAAAAATATATATTAATATCAAATTATTATTTCTTATTTTAAAAAGAACCACAGAAATCGTAGGCCAAAAGCTCCTTAACCCTAAACTGTTTTGAAATAGCAAACAGATACTAGTTTGACCAAGTACAGTCATAATTTAAAATCCACAGAGATCTATGAAAAAAGATCTCCCCACCAATTATATAGATACTCTCTATCAGTAAAAGAAAAAGCTTTTGATATCATTTTCATTTTCACTTTTCCCATGGCTCCGTTACGTCCTGCTCACATTGCTAACCCATTATGTGAAAACTGATTTTTCTTCTTAATCACTAAATGTAGCCAGATTCATTTTATGAGAGCATTTTTACCAGTTGGCTGAGGTGTGGTAGCATATCCAGGAAGCTGATGAGGGGCCGCAAAATTCTGTCTCTGAAGGAGATCTGCTTCAGAGTGTGAGGGATGTCCTTCTTCATAGCTTAAACTAAAGGATAACAAAAAATAAGTGACTGAAAACACAAGCTTGAACAACAGCATCAAAATATCTCTAGGAGAGCAATTATCAAAGGTAGCGGAAGACTTTGACTAAATACCTGACCTACACATCAACAGAGCAAATAGAGTCTGACAACGCTGTCAAAATGAGGAAAATACATTGACATATACTAGGAAGAGAAATGATGCATAGTATTCTCCTCAATTCAACTTTACTTCCTTTAACTGGGAGAGCAGTGACAGGGTATAGTGTGAAGAGCAGAATCGTGGAAAACAGGATAGCTGAGTTGACCGTCGGAGCTCTACTGCGGGCTTCCGGTGTGATTTTAGTAAGAGATTTAATTAACGACAGACTAAATTTCTTATCTGCGTGAATGAAGGGCTAGACAAGATAATCTCTTAAGTCCTTCTAGTTCTAACATTCTCTGGAGTTATCAGATAACTTGAATTAATTGATAATTAAAATAACTCACCTAGAAAATTCAAAGTTGGACATTTTGAGAGTAATTTAAAACAAGGTATTTTTTCTGCCCTTGATATTTACTTTGAATATTTTAAACCCAGAGAAAAATTGAAATAGTCTTACGTCCATTACTTAAGACTCAATAATCTTAATTAACATTGTGTTACCTGCGTTTTATTTTTCTTTATAAACAGATATAAACACACACTTCTTTTTTATTAAACGCTTGAAAATAACTTGCAGACATGACACTGCATCTTTAAATACGTCAGCTATATCGCCTAGGAATTAAGCATTCTTCTAAATAGCCAATAATCATTAATAGACATGAGGTCATATTCCAATTTCCCAATTGTTGCCAAAATGTGTGGGATTTTAAAGCTCCTTCTATGCAGAATCCAATAAAAATTCAAGAACAGCACTTGGTTATGTCTCTAAATTGAGAACAGTGCCTCTATTCCCAGGTCCCCTTTGTCTTGATTTCATGGCACAGAGTTGTTGTTGTTGTTATTGAGGAATCCAAGTTAGTTGAATGTAGACTATACCACATTCTGGGTCTGTCTGTCTGACTGATTCCTCATTAGAAGTACACGAGTGAGATTTTATACTTCTCACTGCACCATGTAAGGACGCGTACATCTGTCTGTCTGTGTCATGACTGGTGATGATAAACTTGAAGGGGATAAGGCACATCTGTCAGATCGCTCCATGTTGTTATTCTTGATCCTTTGAAATGCAATTGTGAGGTATAATTTAAGACTGTAAATATCTTATGCCCAACAGCCAAAGGTTTCAGACATCATCTACTAATTATCACACTGGAGACTGGAAATGGTAGCTTTCTAATTACATCATTCTTTTAATATTTAAAAGGTATTCTTCTTCTATAAAATAAAAATGAGCTTTCTCCCTTTTCTCCCTCTCGTATACATGATACATACACTTAAATTTTCATATTTTTCAAAAAATGCATAGATCTTACACTTCATAAATATACCACTGTAGACTTGAAAACCGACATAGAGTTGACATACAATATTAGTTTCAAGTATACAACGCAATGTTTCAACAATTATACACATTATGAAATGCCTACCATGACACATGTAGTTACCTTCTGTCACCATACAATGTTATTACAGTATTATTGACTATATTCCCTGCTAGGAACATTTATATTCAAGTCTTCCATGGACGTATGTTTTCATTTTTCTTAAGTTAAATATCTAGGAGTGGAATTACAGGGTCATAAAATAGGTGCATGTACCATTTTACATGACCATCAATAATGAATCAACATTTCATTTTTGCTTTACATCCTTCTTGTGACATGTTTTCAGTCTTCCTTTTTAAAAAAGAGTTATTCATTTATTTGAAAGAGAGAGAGAAAGAGATACTGAGTAGGAGGGCAGAGAGAGGGAGAATCTCAAGCTGACTCTGCGCTCAGCGTGGAGCCCGACACAGGGTTCAATCCCACGACCCTGAGATCACGATGTGAGCCAACACCAAGAGTCAGCCACTTAACCGACTGCGCCACCCAGGTGCCCCATCAGTCTTTAATTTTAGTGATTCTAGGTAGATATAGTGGTATCTCACTGTGGTTTAATTTGCATGTTTTTATCTGCCAACAGGCTGTTCTTTCAGTTCCTCTGGTGAAGTTTGCCAATTTTTTGCCTTTAAAAAAAGCAGGTTTAGTTAGCTCTCCTATTGGATTGTAAGAGTTTTTCTTATATTTTGGATCCATATTTTTTGTCAGATATATGTACTGTGAATGTTTCCTTCCAATCTAGTGGGTTGCTTTTTTGTTTTTTAGTGTCTTTAAATAAAAAGCTTTCATCATCAAAAATAAAAAGCTTTGGGGGTGCCTGGGTGGCTCAGGTCGTGGTCTTGGGGTCCTGGAATCAAGCCCCACAACTGCCTCAGCATCCCTGCTGAGCAGAGAGCCTGCTTTCCCCCCCTCTCTCTGCCTACTTGTGATCTCTCTCTCTCTGTCAAATAAAGAAATAAAATCTTAAAAAAAAAAAGTTTTTATTGCGGTAAGAGCATTTAAGATGAGATCTCCCCACTTAACAAAGCATGGGATACATTACTGTGTCACAGGCAAGATGTCCTACAGCTGATCTCTAGAGCTTATTCATGTTAAATAACTGAAACTTTGTATCCTTTGAGCAATTCCCCATCTCCCCCTTCCCCTAGCCTCTGGACCACCATCCCAATCTCTGCTTCTGAGTTTGACTAACAAGGTTTTAATTTTTGATCAACTTGATTAGATTTTTCCTATAAAGCCAGTACTTTATTTATTTATTTTTAAAAAAGATTTTATTTATTTATTTGACAGAGATCACAAGTAGGCAGAGAGGCAGGCAGAGAGAGAAGGAAGCAGGCTCCCAGCTGAGCAGAGAGCCTGATGTGGGGCTTGATCCCAGGACCCTGGGATCATGACCTGAGCTGAAGACAGAGGATTTAACCCACTGAGCCACCTAGGCGCCCCAAGATTCATTTTTTAAATTTTAAAAATTAAGACATAATTTGCATACAATAAAATTCACTGTCTCTAGTTTGGCCAAGTACATAAACACTGCAAAAACTAAGGGAGAGAACAGTCCCATCATTATAAAAGATTCTCCCCATGCCCTTGGTAGTGAACTCTTCCTACCATCTCCCAAAGATCTATTCTCTGTCCTTACAGTTTTGCCTTTTCCAAAATGTCAAATGAATATAATCATTTAATATGTAGCCTTTTGTGTCTGGCTACTTTCAATTAGCTTAATGTCTGAGATTCATCCATTTTTTATTTATATCAGTAATTTATTACATTTTATAGCTGAGCAGCATTCTGTTATATGGACGCATCAGAGGTTAGTGCTTGTTTTAAATCCATTAACAGTTTTAAGGATCTTTGGGTTCTTTCCTGTTTTTTAGCAATTATGAATAAAGGTGTCATAAACTTGTGCGTAAGTTTCTGTGTGAACACAAGGTTTCATTTCATTTGACTAAGTATATGGGGTGGGGGATGGCTGAGTTACTTGGTAATGCTGAACTTTAGAGCAACTGCCTATTTTCCAAAGTGGCTATCCCTTTTGCACTCACCCAGTAATGCATATGTGGTCTAGTGACTGCATCCTCACTGGCACTAAGTATTTCCAATTTTTAAGTTCTTTCTTTCCTTTTTAAAATTTTTAACCACTCTAATTAGTATGCAGTGGTATCTCGTTGTGTTTTTTCCCAACATTTATTTGAGGGGGGAGGGGCAGAGAGAGAGAGAGAGAGAGAATCCTAGGCAGATTCCATGCTGAATGCAGGGCTTCATGGCTCAATCTCACAACCCTGAGATCATGACCTGAGCCAAAACCAAGAGTCAGCTGCTCAACTGACTGTGCCCCCCAGGTGCCTCCTTCACTGTGGTTTTAATCTGGATTTCCATAAGAAATAACAATGCCGAGCATCATTTGCTTATCTACCATGCAGATATCTTCTTTGGTGAAATACTCAAATCTTTTGCCTATTTGGGGGGGAGGGGGTTATTAGTTTCCTTATTATTGAGTTTTAGGTTTTGCCTATATATTCTAGAATCAAATCTGTGTGAAATGTATGTTTTGCAAATATTTTCTCCCACTCTGTGGCTTTTATCCTTATAACAATGTGGTTAGGGGCACCTGGGTGGCTCAGTGGGTTAAAGTCTCTGCCTTTGGCTCAGGTCATGATCTCAGGGTCCTGGGATGGAGCCCCGCTTTGGGCTCTCTGCTCAGTGGGGAGCCTGCTTCCCTTCCTCTCTCTCTGCCTACATGTGATCTCTGTCTGTTAAATAAATAAATAAAATCTTTTTAAAAAATGTAGTTAGAAGAACAGAACCATTTTTTAAAAGATTTTATTTTTAAGTAACCTCTACACTTAACCCGGGACTCCAACTTACAACCCCAAGGTCAAAAGTCGCATGCTCGACTGACTGAGCCAGCCAGGCACCCCTATGAATTGTATTTTTGCTGTTGCTGGTGAGAGATCTTTGCCTACTCTAATAGCTCAAAGATTTTTCTCTTCCAATTCTTTCTGGAAGTTTTAGATTATAACTTTTTCCATTTAGGTCTATGATTCATTTGGAATTAATTTTTTGTATATGGTGTCTGGTAAGGCTTGGGATTCATTTTTAAAAATTTGGACATGCAATTGTCCTAGTACTATATTTTGAAAAAACTATTTTTTTACCTATAAAATTGCCATGGCATCTTTTAAAAAAGATCAACTAGCCATATATTTGTGGTTCTCTTAACTACTTTGCTACATTAATATGTCTGTTCTTAGGCCAGTAACACACAGTCTGATAAATGACTCAATCAGGTTGTACAAAACTTTCAATTTTGTTCTTCAAAATTATTTTTGCTATGCCAGGTATTCTCATAAAAATTTTACAGACAGCTTGTCAATTTCTACAAAAAACATTGCACTGAATCTATACATCAATTTAGGGAAAACTACCACTTTTAAAGTACTGAGTGTTCTAATCCATGAGTATGTCTATTTATTTAGGTCTTTAATTTCTCTCAGCAGTCTTTTGTAAAGTTTAGTGTATTCTTGCTAGTGTTTTGTTAAATTTATCCCTAAGTTTCTCATTTTTCTTATTTTGTTCTGAAGCTGTAATTAGCTTTATTGATATGTAATTCACATACCTTAAAGGTCATCCTTTTAAAGTGTACAGATCAGTGCATTTTTAGAATAGTCAGAGTTATGCAACCAGAACCATAACTTAATTTTAGAACATTCTCACTGCCTCAAAAATAAACCTGTACCCATTAATATCAGTCTGCATAGCCCCCTCCATCCAACCCCAGGCAATCACTAATCTACTTTCTGTCTCTGTATTCGCTGACTCAAAACATTTCACAAAAATGGAATCATATTATGTGGGCCTTTTGTGACTTTGTTCACTTAGTTTAACATTTGCAAGGTTCACCCATGTTACAAAATGGATATAACAGTACTTCATTCCATCTTATGGCTGCACCATATCCCACTGTATAGATATACATACATTTTGTTTAGCCATGTATAAGTTGATGGACATTTGGGTTGCTTCCACTGTTTGGCTATTACAAATTATGCCGCTAGAACATAAGTGAACAAGTTTTTCTGTGGATGTATGTTTTCTCTTGGGTAGATACCTAGGAGTGTAATTCTTTATCATACGACAACTCAAACTTGTTCAATATTTTGAAGAATGGTCAATAAAATGACTGTACCATTTTACATTCCCACAAGCAATGGTTAAGGGTTTCATACTTCTTACAGCTGGTGTTTTCATTATAAATAGTCATCCTAGTAGGTATGAAATGGTACCTCATTTTGGCTTTGATTTGCATTTACCTAATGATGTTGAACATCTTTTTTTTTTTTTTTTTTTAAAGATTTATTTGTTTGAGGGGGTGCCTGGGTTGTTTAGTTGGTTGAGAATCTATCTTTGGCTCAGCTCATGATCCCAAGGTCCTGCTATCCAGTCCCCCAGCGGGGAGCCTGCTTCTCCTCTCCCTCTGCCTGTCACTCCCTGCTTGTATACTCTCTGTCAAATAAATACAATCTTAAAAAAAAATTTTTTTTTATTTAATTGAGAGAGAGAGAGAGAGAGAACATGCAAGGAACAGGAGAAAATCCTCAAGCAGACCCCTGCCAAATAGGGAGCCCAATGGAGGGCTCACTACCATGACCCTGAGATCATGACCTGAGCGAAATAAACAGTTGGGACACCTGAACCAACTAAGCCGCCCAGACAACCCCATTTTGAATTAACTGTTGTACATAGTGTTGTACAGGAATCTAATTTTATTATTTTGCTACTCATTTTGAATATAATTTGAAATTCTTTAATAAAAAAACAAATACCCAGATGTTGCTTTTAAAATATTCCTATTGGGCTCTCTGCTCAGCAGGAAGCCTGCTTCCTTCTCTCTCTCTCCTTGCTTCTCTGCCTACTTGTGATCTCCGTCTGTCAAATAAATAAATAAAATCTTAAAAAAAAAAAATAAAAAAAAATATATATATATATATTCCTACCATTTTATCTACTTTTCAAATAATCATAGCAATCATGCTTTATATTATAACATTTTAGGGGTGCCTGTGTGGCTCAGGTGGGTTAAGCATCTGCCTTTGGCTCAGGTTGTGATCCAGGGGATAGAGCCCTGTGTTGGGCTTTGGGCTCAGTAGGTAGTCTGCCTCTCCCCCTCCCTATTTGTGTGCTCTTTCTCTCAAACAAATAAAATCTTCTTTTTTTTTAAAAGATTTTATTTATTTATTTGACAGAGATTACAAGTAGTCAGAGAGGCAGGCAGAGAGAGAGAGAGGAAGGGAAGTAGGCTCCCCACTGAGCAGGGAGCCTGATGCGGGGCTCGATCCCCGCACCCTGAGATCATGACCTGAGCCGAAGGCAGAGGCTTAACCCACTGAGCCACCCAGGTGCCCCACAAATAAAATCTTCTTAAAAATTTAAAAAGTAGGGATCTCAGGGCCCCGCATCAGGTTCTCTGCTCAGCAGGGAGCCTGCTTCCCTCTCTCTCTCTGCCTGCCTCTCTGTCTACTTGTGATCTCTCTCTGTCAAATTAAAAAAAAAAAATTTAAAAAGTAAAACAATCCACACACATATATTTCCCTGTTCTGTCAGCTGACAGACCTTGAAATGAAGACTCCCCAGATGCCAAGAGCATACTCCTTTCCCAGATAAGGATTCCTAACACCATACTTCAAGAAAAAGGAAGCAGTACTCCTTGAAGAAACGGGTCATTCTAGTACTGGAGCAGGAAATATAGAAGAAATGAATCTGGAGCATCCTATAGTACCAGAAAGTAAGAAAGTGCTCGGGAAGGCGGGGGGAGAAGACAGACAGATGGGGGAAAACCCCTACATTTACAAGGGCATGTCAAGGAGTAAAAAATAAATAAAAACAACAATGGCATGTCAAGGGGACAGAGAAGCCAACTGGAAGGGTTCCTAATGGCCAAAGCTGGAAAATTTTAACCCTTATAAATATCTGAGTCACTGGTTTGTTGACATTATTAAAAAAAATTTTTTTTTTAAGTTTACTTTATGGTTTTGGGGGGTTTGTTTGTTTTTTTAATATGAATCTCTATACCCAATGTGGGGCCTAGAACTCACAACCCCAAGATTAAGAGTCACTTGCTTGGGTGCCTGAGTGGCTCAGTTGGTTGAGTGTCCAAGTCCTGATTTTGGCTCAAGTCATGGCCTCAGGGTCCAGGATTGAGCCCAGTGATGTACTCTGTGCCTTGGCAAGGAGTTTGCTTGTGAAGTCTCTCCCTTTGCTCCTCCCCCATCCATGTTCACACACTCTCTCTCTAAAAAACGAGTAATCTTAAACAAAACAAAACAAAACAAAAAAACCCACACACTCTTCCAAGTGAGCCAGCCAGGTGCCATGACATTGTTTATTTTTTTAAACAAAAGTCAAATTTTTAAAGTTTATTTTTTAAAAAAAGATCTTATTTATTTATTTGACAGAGAGAGAGAGAGAGAGAGAGAGACAGACAGACAGACAGAGAGAAAAGGAACACAAGCAGGGGGAGTGGGAGAGGGAGAAGCAGGTCTCTTGCCGAGCAGGGAGCCTGACGCGGGCTCGATCCCAGGAAGCCAGGACGATGACCTGAGCCAAAGGCAGATGCCCAACAACCGAGCCACCTAGACACCCCAGATTTTTTAAGTTTAAAAAAATTTTTTTGAGATTTTTTTAACTATTTTTTTTTAAAGATTTTATTTATTTGACAGAGAGAGATCACAAGTAGGCAAGGCAGGCAGAGAGGGAGAGGAGGAAGCAGGCTCCCCGCTGGGCAGAGAGCCAGACGCGGGACTCGATCCCAGGACCCTGAGATCATGACCCGAGCAGAAGGCAGCGGCTCAACCCACTGAGCCACCCAGGCACCCTTTTTTTGAGATTTTTAAAGTAATCTCTATACCTAATGTGGGGCTTGAATTCACGACTCCAACTTCAAGATCAAGAATCACATGCTCTACTGATTCAACCAGCCAGAGCCCCACAAAAGCCAACTTAAAAAAAAAAAAGAAAAAAAAATCATCTTGGAAAAAAAAAATCAAAACATGGTCAACAAATTCCTATATTTGGGCCAATGTAAGATCTCCTTTGAATAAATGTTCATTTATTTAATATAGGACCTACCCTGCTATAATCTATCCTAGCCCCCAAAGGCCTGGATCGGTGGTAGGGAGAAGGACAGAGAACTTATACTACCCCCATAATATACTCCCAAAATTACAGGAGCTAACGGCCTAGAGAAGAGGAAGGAGCCAAGAGATAAGAGTCACAATTGTTTTAATCTTCATATTCCCAGCCTAGCATAAAACTGTAATCCTCTATCCCCTCTCCACACACTCAAAGTAGCATAGATTCTGTACTGAAGATAAGAAGGATCAGGATTTTGCAGGGGGTAGTATCATCTTCCTTCAGTTGCTGTCACTTAAATGCCAAATTAAAAAACGGATATTTTCCTAAAAATTAAAACAAACCAAAAGATTAATTATTCAGTTACTACCCTCTACCTTAAGTCTGAACATTTTCTCCCTAAGCTTCTCAATTTAATTTTTGTTTATTTTTTTGAAAGGGGGAGAGAGACAGAGAGAGGAGGGGGGAAGTGGTAGAGGGAGAGAGAATCTCAAGTAGGCTCCACTCCCAACACCCAGTCCCACGCAGGCCTCCATCTCGTGACCCTGAGACCATGACCCAAGCCAAAATTGGGAGTCAGAAGCGTAACTGACTAAGCCACCATGTGCCCCTACACTTCTTAATTTTAATCTAATATGTTTAGCAAAGAAAATTAAGTTTTAAGGCAAATGAGAAACCAGAGACAAAAAAAAAAAATCTCACCAAAATTAGTTTGTGCAGTGATGGTATACAATCATAAGAAAAAAAAAATGTTTTTGAATATATTACTGAGAATAAGCTGTCTTATGGTTTATATCCTGATAGTCATAACATACAAATCTACTCCTTGGGTAGCATACTCTATGTCCATGGTAGTTAAGAAACACATTCCAAGTTTTAAAATCAATTAGCAAAAGTTCCATGAAATATGTTAAATCCCAGGGAGACAAGCCAGTACTTGCATACAAGTAATAAGTTACTTAAGCACTGAATGAATGGTTTTGCCTTATGTAGTCCTATTTATTTTTTTAAAGGTTTATTTATTTACCTTAGAGAGAGAACATGGTGGGGATGGGCAGAGGAAGAGGGGGAGGGTCTGCACTGAGCAGGGAGCCCAACACAGGACTTGATCCCAGGACCCTGAGATCAGGAACTGAGCCAAACCAAGAGTCAGATGCTCAATGGACTGTATCACCAGGCACCCCCACCTTAAGTAGTCTTATTACTCTCTTATCTGTGTTAAAGAATGTGGCCACTGAAGACAGAGATATGCTGGTATAATAAAAAAACAAAATTCTCTTTAAGCTTTAAAAATATGGTTTTAAACTTTTCATAGGTGTGAAACATAAAAACCCTGGACTGGAAGTTAGGAGGCCCCAATTTCAGTTCTGATTCTGCAATCAACATTAGAAGACTTTCAGTAAAACATGTAATCTTGCACAGCCTGCATTTTCCTATTTATGAAGCGTAATGTTCTTTGTATTAATTTATATTCTGAGTCAAGTTAAATATTTTTACCTCATCTATCATACAGTATTCTTCAGCATAAATCTGTTTTCAAAATTGAGTACAGAGATAAATCACCTGGAGTTCATATAATTAACTTTGTCTGTGGAACTCTAGCACGCCTGTCCCACTCATATCTAATGTCAAGTATTTTATAAATACTTTATTTTAGCTAATCATAGTCTGAGAATTCAAAACAAAATCATGAAGTACAAGAATAATCAGCTCCTGAGTGGCTCAGTTGGTTAGGCATCTGACTCTTGATCTCAGCTCAGGTCTTGTCTTTTCTTTGGAAGAGAGAGAGAGCATGCACATGCGTGCAGAGGGGTGGACAAGGAAGTGGAGAAACTAGAACACTCAGATGTTGCTGGTGGGAATGCAAAATGGTGCAGCCACTTTGGAAAACAATTTAGCAGTTCTTCAAAATGTTAAACACAGAATTACCATAAAGACTCAACAATTCCACTACTAGGTATCTGCCCAAGGAAAATGAAACATATGTTCAAATACTTTTATGCAAATGTTCACAGCAGCATTATCTGCAAAAGCCAAAAAGTGAAAACAACCAAATATATACCAACTAGTGAATGGATAAACAAAACGAGTCCATCTGTGCAGAGGAGTATTACTCGGCTACAAGCACTGACAGCATTGATACACGATACAACATGGATGATTCTCTGAAACATCATGCTTACTCACAAAATCCAAACACAAAAGAACAGGCATTCTATTATTCCACTTATAGGAAATGCCCAGAAAAGGCAACTCTAAAGAGACAGAAAACAGATGAATGCCCAGAACTAAGGGTGAGAATGAGGAGTGATTATAAATGGGCACAAAGTTTCTTTCTGAGGTAACAAGGTTTGAAGATTAGATGGTGAGGATACTGTGGTGACGTAAATGTACTAAAAAAAAATCACTGTACACAATACAGGAGAATTTTATGGTGTGTAAATTAAATTTCAATGAAGTACTTAATTAAAAAAAAAGAGCTGGACGAATCAAAGGGCTTATCTCTAAGGAAACCTTGGGCAATGCATAGCTTCTCTGAAACTTCATTTGCTCATCTGTAAATGAGCACAGGTAACTGCTATTCCCTGTGTCACATGGGCTCTTTAGGTCCACTAGAAGTGGGTTCTGCAGAACATCAGAAAGCAGAAGAGCCCAAGTATTATTTGTCCAATCAATCCCTCCATCACAACCATTCCAGCCAAGCCTCATCCCTCCACAACCATAGCTTCTTCTGGGCTCCAATAACTTGTAAACCCTACCCCTTCTTGGGCCTGGATGTGGCTTCACACAGCTATGACCCATTTGAAGTCTCATTATCCTTTTTTGGTTCCCTTAACCCTGCCCCCATCTATAAAACTAAGCCCCTCATTAAAATGAATCAAGTGAACCAAAGGAACGAAATTATGTTTCGAGCAGAGCCCTTAACTTATAATTAGTGTAAAGGAAGTACAATTGGTACTTTGTACCAACAAGTTATTGTTAAAACAAGTATGATTTCTTGAGATAAGTAAATCTGTTTTAACTGTTCCATATAGCTTTAATGATCTTTACCAAAACAATCCTATTTTATACAAATGATACACTAAAGTTGGTTAAACAGGTGTTTTTCTTTTCAACAAGAAGAAGAAATGAAGACTAGTATGGTATTTCCTGGTAGTGGTGTGGTAGAGCATATTCAAAATCAGTCTATCAGTTCCAAGCATTATTCACACAAAAAGAGACAGACTTTGGCATTTGTAACAGATGCCCAAGAAAAACGATGCCAAAGTCAAGGCTATGAAGAGTTTCCGTCTGTTGTTCTGTCAGGAAATAAATGAAATGTGATGGTGATGTGGCATATGCTTGGCTATGTTCATAACAAGAGACACCAAGGCCTGGGTTGGACACAATTCCAAAATTCCATTTCATCATTTTCCTTTTTTATTTCTGTCATCACCTGCATTACTGACCTTTCCTTTGAACAAAGACAAAATTTTCAGATCCAACTTTTCCCATCTCCAGTATTTTCCTGAAACATTTTTCTTTTAGAAGAAATACATCTGTATAGCTACATGCAAAAGAATGAAACTGGACCACTTTCTTAGGTCATACATAAAAATAAACTCAAATATATTAACAACCTAAATATTAAAACACAAAACCATAAAACTCCTGAAAGAAAACAAAGGCAGTAAACTTCTGGACATCAGCCTTAGCAATATTTTTCTGGATCTGTCTCCTTAGGCAATGGAAACAAAAGCAAAAATAAACAACTGGGACTATATCAAACTAGTAAGCTTTTGCACAGCAAAGGAAATGATCAACAAAACAAAAAGGCAACTTACCGACTTATAAGATATCTGCAAATGACATATCTAATAAGGGGTTAATACCCAAAATATATAAAGAACTCATAAACTCAACACCAAAAAAAATAAATAAATAAAAATAAATCAATGAACAGAGAACCTGAATAGCCACTTTCCCAAAAAAGACATATTAATGGCCAACAGACATATGAAAAGATGCTCCACATCACTAATCATCAGGGAAATGCATACCAAAATCACAATGAGATTGTCACCTCACACTGTCAAGATGGCTAGAATTAAAAAGATAAGAAATAACCAATGTTGGCAAGGACATGGAGAAAAGGGAACTCTCATGCATAGTATAGCCACTGTGGAAAACGGTATGGAGGTTCCTCAAGAAATTAAAAATATTATACAATCTGTAATGACAGTTTCTAGTCTAATCTCGTAATGGCTATCTATGACAAGAAATATCATACAATATAGTAATTCTACTTCTGGGTATTTACCCAAAGAAAACTAAAACACTAATTCTAAAAGAGATATGCACCCCTATGTTTATTGCAGCATTATTTACAAAAGTCAAGATATGGAAGTAACCTAAATGTCCGTCCACAGATAAATGGAAAAAAGATGTGGTATGTATATTTACACAAAATATTCAGCCATAAAAATGATATCTTCCCATTCGCAACAACATGGGTGGACCAAGAGGATATTGTGCTAAGTGAAATAAGAGAAAGACAAATACCATATTTTACTTATATGTGACATCTTGAAAACAAACCAATCAAAAAACAGAAATAGGCCATAGAGAACTGGTAGCTGTTGAAGGAGCAAAATAGGTGAAGGGGATTAAGAAGCACAAACTTCCACAGGCACCTGGGTGGCTCAGTTAGTGAGACATCCGACTCTTGTGAGCTGATGTGGGCTCAGGTCATGGTCTCAGGGTCCTGGGATTGAGCCCCGGAATGTGCTTGCGCTGGGTGTGGAGCCTGCTTGGGATTCTCTCTCCCACTCCCAAGCATTCTCTTTCTCTCTCAAAAAATAAAATACATAAAACAAATAACTAAGTCTCAGGGATGACCGGAACAGCATTGGGAATATAGTCAATAATACCGCAATAACTTTGTATAGGGACAGATAGTAACTACACTTGTTATGGTAAACATTTCATAAGTTTCATAAATGTCTAATCACTATGTTGTGCACCTGAAACACATATAATACTGTATGTCAACTACACTGGAATTAAAAAAATTTTAAAAAGAAAACCAGATGGAAAAAACCCCAAATACATCTGTCAAAGCAAATTATTTTGTGATTCAAATTGTTGCAACGTATTAACTATCTCTAATGTTCAGACATTAACATATTCATTTAAGAGGTAGACAAAAATGGTCATTTGGGCCCTGAATGATTATATCTCATTTCAGGTTCTGAAGAAATTATTAGAAATTAACAAGAAGACAGCTGGTTATTTCTCACAACACACAGCATAGTTCAAATTTCTAGGATTTGAATGTATAGGTGCCATGAAATGTTTTTATTTTAGCTTCTTCATTATATCTTATTGTTTGTGGCCTAGCTCCCTGACCAAATTAAATTTCTTCCTTTTATGAGAAACTAGTACAGCTGAATTTTTTACTGTATCACAAATTTTGTTCACTATTAACATGGTCTAGGATTTCTGGCATTAGGTAAGTCAAGTTTGTTGAAAGATACACATTTATCATAACAATTCACATTTTTTTTTTTTTGATGGGCACTAAAGTAAGGTCTATTGTGTGATAGCAAAGTGACAGTACAAAGCTCCCAAGGAGGGAAGGGACCCGAAAGGCTTGCCCAACAATTCACATTTATGCACTAGGTTGCTACGCAAAAATTTATATACCTTTGATTTAATATAAGAATCTAATAACATTCTATAGAGTAGAGAAAAAGATTTTCAGTTGAGTCCAAATCCAAAGTTATAATACTCACTTTGATACGCAATATACGTTTTTTTTCTTTCTCTACAAATTTTAATAAAAATTAACTGGAAATTTTCTGTAAGCTCAAAAGGTTTGTTATTTCTGTTTTCTTAAGGATATTTCCAGAAATTTGTAAGCCAACTAATCAAAGACTTATAAAACCACTACTATTTTTTATCATTGTAATTGCATTATATCATTTATATGATCATAAGACTTAAGATACCAAGGAAGGTAGAATGCTTAGCCTGCCTTAAAATATCCTATATATTATAGTTACGTTAAAAAAATTTTAAGTATATATATCTTTCAGAGATGTACTATGGTTGAAAGAGACACATATTCTGAAATTTGCTTTGAAATACCACAAAATAAATACAAAGTAAAAGAGAAGGTAAGTAGGGGTATATATGAAACAAGACTGACCATGTGTTGAAGTTTTTAAAGTTCTCTAATGAATATGTAGGGATCATTGTGTTTGGTTGGAATGTGCTTGGTTGGAAATATTCCTTAATAAAAATGTTATTGTCTGTAGTAGAGAAAATAAATTTCCAAGTGGCTAATTCACCTTCTGGATTTCTGGTTCACAAAAACGATTAATGCAAAGGAAGAAATTATAATAAACATTTAAGGAAAGGCATATACCATATTTTGAAACAACAGGTAAAAACAATTTTATAATTTACAAGCTTACTATCTTTTTTTTTTTTTTTTTAAGATTTTACTTTTTGGGTGCCTGGGTGGCTCAGTTGGTTAAACAATGGCCTTCAGGTCATGATCCTGGAGTCCTGGATCGAATCCCACATCAGACTCTGGACTGACCTCTCCCCTCTCATGCTCTCTCTTTCTTTCAAATAAATAAAATCTTAAAAAAAAAAAAAGATTTATTTACTTATTTGACAGAGAAAGAGAGGAAGGAACATAAGCAGAAGAGTGGGAGAGGGAGAAGCAGGCTTCCCACTGAGCAGGGAGGCTGATGTAGGGCTGGATCCCAGGACCCTGGGATCATGGCCTAAGCCCAAGGCAAACACTCAATGATGGGGCCACCCAGGTACCCCCAAACTTATTATCTTAAAAATTTTTATAATCATGTCTATTAAGTATGAATCATATTCATACTCACCCCAAAACACACTTTATGAGGATGATGTTAAGATGACCAGCAGGTGCACAACATATCAAGGTTAATTAGCTGATATACCAGATTAGTCTTTAATAGCACATTTCAAACCATCATCTCCTATGTTACATTAGAACACAATTTATAAGTCTTAGAAGCAATTCATCATTAGCATGTTATAAAGGGTCAGACTGAGCCCAAACTTGCTCTTGTTTAAAAAAAAAAAAAAAAAAGGAATACAGAGATATTAACCAACGATGAAAAACACCATCTCTGGTTTTGTTTTTTGTATAGCCACAGTTCTACTTATACCTTATCCTTCCAAATTGTTCACACTTTTATTTTTGGCATTATTCTACTAGACCCTTTGTGGCTTTGGGCAAATCACTTTGATTCAGTCTAATGTCTATTTATGTGAGAATACTATTAGTTGCTTTACCAGAGTAATAGTCATTTTCCAGTTTGCTCAATATGAGAAATGTTTTAAAATGTTAAGCCATCTAATTTAAGCAGATCCAAGCAAAAGTATTTTAGCTTATCCACATTTTTGTGTTTGTCATGCTTCACTGGGTCGGACAAATCTGGTCTCAAGTTATTTAAATAGGATCAGTGATCACACAGTAATGAGAATGATGAAGTCATATGAAAATTTCATTATTTTATGCTTAGTTATACCACATACAAGCCTACAGGCCTATCAACATAGGGCAAGCTACATGGTCAGAACCCCCAAGGAACCTTTAAACTTAAGGAGGCCAAATTTATTAAACTCTGAACATGAGATAAGTCAAAGCAGGATATATGCCAGCATTAAATATATTCTTTTTAAAAAAGATTAAGTTAGGGGCGCCTGGGTGGCTCAGTGGGTTAAGCCGCTGCCTTCGGCTCAGGTCATGATCTCAGGGTCCTGGGACCGAATCCCGCATCGGGCTCTCTGCTCAGCGGGAAGCCTGCTTCTCTCTCTCTCTCTCTCTGTCTGCCCTTCCATCTACTTGTGATCTCTCTTTGTCAAATAAACAAATAAAATTTAAAAAAGATTAAGTTATTTCAGAGAGAGGGAAACTGTGCGTGCACACAAGCTGGAGGAGGGACAGAGGGAGAGAATCTCAAGCAGACTCTCTGCTGAGCACAAAGCTCAAAGCAGGACCAGATCTCACTACCCATGAGATCATGACCTGAGCCGAGACTTCATGAAGTACCCTGCTTCTCACTAGAAAATATTTCTTCTCCTTTCAAAAGATTACCGACTTCTAAGAGTTGGGTATTTAACTGACTGAGGCACCCAGGTGCCCCAGAATTAAATAGTCTTTAGTAAATCATTACGTTAGTTATGATATGAGGGATACATGGCAGAAAAAACCCAACTGCTCAAGGTAGACTGTCAAGAGACACCCAAGTTAGTGAAGATGGACCCACAATAAACAAGCACAGAGAAATACTTAGTATCAAGGATTGATGAATGCTATGAAGAAACTTCAAGCAGGATATGCGGCTACAGTGATAGGGGAGGGTATATACCCTTTCCGTTGAGGGTACTAAGAACAGACCTTTTTTTTAAAATAATTTTTTTAAAAGATTTTATTTATTTATTTGACAGACAAGCAGGCAGAGAGGCAGGCAGAGAGAGAGACTGAGGGAAGCAGGCTCCCTGCTGAGCAGAGAGCCCGATGGTGGGCTCCATCCCAGGACCCTGAGATCATGACATGAGCCAAAGGCAGAGGCTTAAACCACTGAGCCACCCAGGCACCCCTTAAGGACAGACCTTTCTAACAGTGTGACATTTTGAACTGAATGAAATGACAAGAGAAAGCCATGCAGATTATCAGAGGGATTATCAGCTCCTAGCTGAGGAAACAGCCCAAAGACCCCAAGATAAGAGCGTTCTACTGTAGCTGTCTAAGGAACAATGAAAAATTGTGTGTTTCATTCAGAGATAAAAAACTCAGGGCAAGAGGGAATCTGTGGTCATGTTCTACAAAAAATGAAAGAAAAACAAGCCCATGTCCTCCCATTTACCTCTTCATATTATGCAATATGTCCACACATATTAGCATACGGCTAGCACGCTGGTGAACAAACACTACTGACCAAGCGAAAAGAGTACTGACTGCAATTGCAAAGGCCTAGACTGGAAAGGCCTACCTAGACCAGCCTGAGTAAAAGTTAGGAAGCTGATCGCAGCAGCCAGTCACATGAAGTCATCTAGCACACTGCTAAAATTGAAAACAGCAGTAGCAGCAACAAAGGATAAATATGTAACAAAGAATTAAGATTTTTTTGCTAAGCAAGTTTAGCAAAGGGGTAGGCAATTTTTTAAAAACAAAACTTGTAGTTTCATTTGAATTGGTGGCCCAAAAGCAAAACAAAAACACCCTTATTGAAGTACCCTGCTTCTCACTGTAAAATATTTCTTCTCTTTTCAGATTACCACCTTCAAGTCCTTGTTCACATATCACTAGTTCAATTAGCCTGCCCCCTCAACTCACCTTCCATTCCTCCTTACCCTGTTTTCTTTCTCTCCTATCACCTCCAAATATACTAGATAATTTATAGTTTTACTACTTATCATCTGTCTCATTCCACATACCCCAGTGAAATTACAGGACAGGGATTTTGGTTTTATTCACTGATGTATCCAAAACTCCCGAGTATTTAATATATGAGAGATGCTTGGTAAACATCTTGAAAATTCCCTTACCTTACTGCAACCATTCAATCTGATATAAACTCATATAACCAAACTTCTTCAAAAACTTTATGAAAGAATGTTGTAGGAAAATAATTCTAATTTTTGAAGTGATATATATACCTAATAATATATATATTAGGTTATATACATGTTAACTCCCAACCAAGAGACTCAACATTCTTCTTAAAAGTCTCCCATCACTAATGGCTCTGATTTCTTTTCATTTGTCAACTCTACTCAATTTTAAACTCCCACCCTTCTCAAAAGTTTTCCCTGAGAGCCAGAATACCTCGTGATTAAGAGCAACGTCTCTGAAGTCATACTTCACGGTTTAAATCCTGCCTCTGCCACTGACTAGCTGTGTGAACTTGAACAAGTTAGTTAACTGCTCTTTGCTTTAGTTTCTGTAAAATGGGCTAACAACAGTACGTATCTCACAGACTTGAGAATTAAACGAGGTAACCTAAGTATCAGAACAGTGCCTAGCACATGGTATGTATTCAATAAATGCTAGTCATCACCAACAGCTAACTTCAGTTAGTTGAAAAGGTACTGTTAGTTACCTACTCTTCCTCCTTAGAAACCTTAATCTCTGAGATTCTACTATTGTCTTCTATACAAATGTCTATTCAGACTCCCATATTCACCTTTCTGGTCTTGTCAAATGAGGATAAATACTTTATTTTTAAGCAGAGATAAGAATGTTAAGAAGGCAAGGATGATAAGATAACAGCATTAGCATCATATAGAAATGAAAATTACAGGCCTTTACCCCAAACCTACTAATTCAGAAATTCTGGGTGTAGGCCCAGCAACCTATGTTTCAACAAGCCTTACAGGTGATCTGAAGGACTCTTAAATTGGACAACACTGATCTAGGGTATGATCATGTCAGGGAAGGGAATTACCAGACCTGTTTCTGCCTTAGGACATTTGTACATGCTCTTTAATCAGATCTTACGGAAATGCTAATTTCATAAGCAGAAAATTTTCTTATTTGCGTGCGTGATCTCCTATCCTACCCCAAGAATGTAAGCTGTACAAGAACAAGAACAGACTTTGTCTTTTTTTCTTTTTTTAAAGATTTTTTTATTTATTTACTTGTCAGAGAGACAGAGAGAGCACGCAGGCAGACAGAGTGGCAGGCAGAGGCAGAGGGAGAAGCAGGCTCCCTGCTGAGCAAGGGGACCAATGTGGGACTCGATCCCAGGACCCTGGCATTATGACCCTTGATAATGACTGCAGAGATTGGTGCCACCATCAAGGACTTGAAGGATGCAGGGGTGGTGCTTTCCACCATAGCCTCATTCATCTCTACTTGGCCTATGCAGGAGAGGGGTGGGTCTCAGAAAATGACAGCAGATTACTGTATATTTAACTGAGTAGTGAATCCGATTTTAGCTTCTGTAACCGGATAGGGTTTCATTGCTTGAACAAATTATAACACATTCCCTAGTACTTGGTATGCAGCTATGGATCTGGAAAATTCCTTTTTCTCCATACCCACCCATAAGCAGTTTGCTTTCAGCTGGCAAAGCCACCAATACACCTTTACTGTCTTACCTCAGGGTCATGTTGACTCTCCACGCCTAAGTCACAATTTAGTTCACAAAGATCTTGATCACCCTTCCCTTCCACAAGATATCACACAGGCCTATTACATTGATAAATATTAATGCTGATCAGACATAATGAGCAAGAACTAGCAACTACTCTAAACTTATTGGTAGGACATTCGCGTATCACAGAGTGGGAAATAAATCAGACTAAAATTCAGGGGCATTCTACTTCAGTGAAAGTCAGTGGTACAGGATATGTTGAGCTATCCTTACTAAGGGGAAGGATAGGTAAGTTGTTGTCTCTGGCCTTTGTACAACCAAGAAAGACACATGAGATGCACCTAGCGGGACTTTTTGGGGTTTGGAGGCAACATATTCCCCACTTGGGTGTGTTACTCTGGCCTATATACCTAGTAACCTGAAAAACTGTTAGTTCTGGGTGACAACAAAGGCTGTATAATAGGTCTGGGCTGCTGTGCCAGCTCTTCTGCCACTGGGGCCATAACGTCAAAAGATCCACCAGTCCTTGAAGTGTCAATGACAGACAGGGATGATGTTTAACTACTCTCTTTTTGAAAAACCCACCCTGGGCCTCAATAGAAACTGAATTTAACCACAGGCCTCCAAGTTACCACAGGACTCAAGATACCCATCATCAACTGGGTGTTATCTGATCCAACAGACTACAAAGATGGGCATGCACAGTAATACTCCATCATCAAACGGGAGTGGCATATACATGATTGGGCCCAACCAGGCCCTGAAGGCACAAGTTACCTTAAGATATGGCCCAGGGGCACCTGGCTAGCTCAGTCCAGACAGCATGCTACTCTTGATCTCAGAGTTGTAGACTCAAGCCCCACGTTGTGTGCAGAGATCACTTAAAACTAAAATCTTAAAAAAAAAAAAAAAAAAAAAAAAAAAGGTGGCCCAAATGCTTATGGTACCCATTCATGCTTCACTTTTTTCTCCCAACCTGTACCTTTACAAGTACCCTTAACAACCAGTTGACAGAGGAAGAAAAGCCTGGGGCCTGGTTTACAAGTAGTCCCGTGAGATCCGTAAGGACCACCTAATGTAGATAGCTGTAGGCCCAAAGCCCCTTCCTGGGATATCTTCAAAAGAGAGTGGTAAAGGGAAAGCCTCCCAGTGAGCAGGACATCAAGCAATGTACCTGGATGTCCATTTTGCTTGAAAAGAGAAATGGCCAGAAGAGCAATTATATACTGATTCATGTGCCACAGCCCATGGCTTGGCTGGATGGCTGGGGGTCTGGTAGGAAAATAACTGGAAAATTGGTGACAAAGAAAGGTATGTGGATACATGTCTGAATGGCCAAAAAAACTAAAGATATTTGTTTTCCATGTGAATGCTTACCAAAGAGTGACCTCAGCAGAGGACGGATGGAATGACCTGGTCTGTGGACAACAGAGAGCCTCCTTCCCCAGCTGCCCCTGGGCTAATGAACGAAGTGGCCGTGGTGGCAGAGATGGATGTCATACAGGGGCTCTGCAACATGCACTACCCCACCCTAACGCTGACTTGCTTATGCCACTGCTGAGTACCCAATCTGCCAGCCAGATACCAACACTGAGCCCCTGATTAGGCACCATTTCCCAGGGTGATCAGACAGCTACCTGGTGATAGGCTGACTACACTGAACAGCTTCCCTTATGAAAGGACCAACACTTTGTTTCTACTTGGGATAGCCTGGATATGGACTTCCCCGTTTTCAGTGATTCGGCCAAAACTTTATCATCTGTGGACCAACACCTGATCCACCATTATGGTATTCCAACACAGCACTGCTTCTGATCAAGGAATTCACTCCACCAGCAACAGAAGTGCAATAGCAGGCCCATTCTTATGGAATTCACTCATCTTACCATGCTCCCCAACAACCTGAAGCAGCGGCTTGACAGAATGGTGGGATGGCCTTTTGAAGACTTTTTTTTAGTACCAGGTAGGTGGCAATACCTTGAGGGCTAGGACAAGGTTCTCCAGAAGGTTGTATATGCTCTGAATCAGCATCTGGTTGCCTGGGACTGTTTCTCTTATATCTAGGCTTCATGGGCCTGGGAATCAAGGGGTAGATTGGGACTGTCACTACTCATTAATATCCCTTATGAACCACTAGCTAAATTTTTACTGCCTGTTCCAGTGACTTTATGGTCTGCTGGCCTAGAGATCTAAGGTCCAACAGGAGGACTGCTTCATTAGGAGACCAATAATGATTCTACTGGACTGTAAGTTAAGACTGCCATCTGGCTACTTTGAGCTCCTCATGCCACTGAACCAACAGGCAAAGAAGGATGTTACAGTGCTGGATTGGGTGAATGATCCTGACTATCAGGGGGAAACTGAAATACTCCACAATGGAAATGAGGGTGGGTATGTCTGGAATACAGAGCAACCCTTAAGGTGACTCTCAAGTGTTACCACATCCTGTCATTAAAGCAATGGAAAACCACAATTAAATCCAAGCAGGACTAATAAAGGCACAGACCCTTTAGAAGTGAAGTTTGGGTCACGCTACCAGGTAAAGAACCACAACCAGCTGTGATACTTGCTGAAGGCCCACAGAATGGGTAATGGAAGAGGCAGTTATAATACCAGCTATAAGCACGAAACCAGTTAAAGAAACAAGGGCTGTAATTGTCTTGAGTAATTCCTCCTTATTTTGCTTATTTTTTTGTATATCTGTGTTATGCAGACATCTGTATATATAGATATATATTTGTTTTCTTTTCTCTTATTTCCTTATTATGTGACATAAGAGGTACCGATTTTCTAACACAGTACTTAAAGTATTGCTAATTTTACATCCTAATATTTAAGTTATGGAGTATCAAGGAGAAGAGTAAACATCACAGGACTTAATCCCCTCTCCTGGGGAAAGGATTGACATGTTCTCAATTGTACACAGACAGTTGTATCAGGTTAGAAGAAATTATGATCTTGTTATCTTCCTTTGGAGATTAAGTACAGTTTGAAGAGATGCCTATAGGTATAGGGGAACCTGGGTAGTGCAGTCAGTTGAGCATCCGACACTTGGTTTCAGCTCAGGTCATGGTATTAGGGTTGTGAGATCGAGCCCCATGTGGGGTTCCATGCTCAGCAGAGTCTGCTTAAGAGTCTCTCTCCCTCTGCCCTCTCCCTAAAGTAAGTAAGTCTTAAAAAAAAAAAAAAGATGTCTATAGGTGTAAAGTTGATAAGGGGTGGATGTCTGATGATTCATTGTAGTGTCACCTTCACTGGCCTTAGGATACCCAAATTAAGCACTGTTTTCGCCTCCTTTTCCCCAGAAGGAACCCACCCAGTTCCCTGCCTCACTGTTTGAGCTGGGACATCTCATTTTCTCCTGCCCTCTAATTTACATCATGGGCTTCCCTTGTTCTCAAGCTTTAGGACTCAGATTGAATTACACAACAGGCTTTCCTGGTCTCTAGACTGCAAAGAGCAGAGCATGGAACTTCTCAGCCTCCAAAACTGTGTGAGCCAATTCCTCATAATAAATCATAGATAAATAGATAGATAGATATCATAGTTATCATATATATATCTCCATCCATCCCCATAAAAAATCATGTATTTCTCTGGAGAACCTTGACTAATACAACCTCCCTCCTGTCTCATCTGATGAATTGCCTCTCATTTGGTGTCCTGTTCTCTCCCTCTGCCAATTCTAATGCATTATGTACTTAACTGCCAAAATAATCTTAATACAACACTTTTTTTTTTTTTGCTCATATCATCATCATTATCCTTCCCAAAAACCTTTCAAAGCTTCCTATTGAGATGCAGAGGCTACACTCCATGGCATGTCATCAAAGCCCTCTAAAATCTAGCATTAACACACTGTAGTAGAGTGTTACCCTGATGACCTCCCCAGTGAAACACACCTTTGCGCAGTCTCTCCCCCATAACTCTGCACCGGGCCCAGGACTGCTCTGACCAGTAGACTGTGACAAAAGTGAGGCTAAACCAGTTCAAAGATCAGCCCTTAACTGGTCTAGCAGATTCCATTTCCTCCCTCTTTGTAACACTTGCTCTTGGAAGCTCCCTCTTCATGCTATTCCCTTATTCCACTCTTGCAGCATAGACAGTAATTCAGATCAGTTGTGTGCAGTATACCTGGCAAATGCTTCCATGAACTCCTTGAACTTTGTATAATTTTTTCTTCTAAGTTTCCAAAGCATTTTTGTAACTCTTAAAAAGAAACACAGTAGTACATTTAATTCATTTGCTGAATGTTTAACAGGCTCTTACAATGTGCCAGACATTGTTCTAAGTGCTGACAACAAAGCTAATATTCTATATGCTAGTATCTATACTACAGAACATGGACACCATTCTTTGGTGTCCATAATTCATTTCTGAATTATCTCATTTAATTCTCAAGAATTCTAAAAAGTATCCTCATTTAATACAAGGAACCTCAGGCACAGAGAGAAAAAGAAACTTATTTACGATCATACTGCAAGTGGAATCGAAATATAATCCCCAAAATTCTGACTTCAGAGTTTACACTATCAACCCCTACTCTACACTGCCTTCTACAGATGTGAACCAGACAGACAGGATCCCAGTTCTCATGGAACATGCATTCTATCGTGGCAGTGGGAAGAGGAAAGAATAGTGATAAAGAATACACATAAATCTACAAAATTACTTCAGAAAGTGATAATGCTATCAAGAAAATAATGCTTTATGATATGATGCACTGATGAGAAGTTACTCTAGATAGGGCAGTCGAGAAGGTTTTTGTAAGGCAGTAATATCTAGGAAAATACCTGGAGGTCCACAAGGAGAGGCAAAGCAAAGGCCTGTGAAGACAATACCAAATAAAGAGAATAGCCAGTGCAAAAGTCCTACAACACACATAATCTCAAACTTAGCACGTTTTAGGAACACACTTTATGTGTGTGTGGCTGAGGGATGGTAGAAGTAGTAGAATGATGAGGTTGGAGAATAAGCTGAGGCTCAGATCATGTAAGGCCTTGTAGGCCATGATAAAGATTTTGTATTTTCCTCTGAGCAACACTGGAAGGTTTTAAGCAGGGTAACGACATTACCTGATTTATATTTTACAATGTTGACTGGCTGTTGCATATTTAATAAACTCTAGAAGGGCTAAAATAGAAGCAAGGAAAGCAACAGGAGGCAACTGCAATAGTCCATGTGGGAAAATATGGATATGGAGCTCAAACCTGCAGGATTTACTGAGGGGATGAATACTGGACAAAAGAAATGATCACAGGGGCACCTGGGTGGCTCAGTGGATTAAGCCGATGCCATCGGCTCAGGCCATGATCTCAGTGTCCTGGGATGGAGCCCCGCATCAGGCCCTCTGCTCAGCGGGGAGCCTGCTTCCCCCCTCTGTCTCTGCCTGCCTCTCTGCCTACTTGTGATCTCTCTGTCAAATAAAATAAATAAAATCTTAAAAAAAAAAAAAAAAAAAACGACACAGATGGCGCCAATCTTTGGGACTGCCCTACTAAGCAAATGGTGGTATTATTTACTGAGGTCAGAGAAGGTTAAAGGTGGACCAGGTGGATTAAGGTGATAATCATATAATATGTTCAAAACATCTATCCAATATCCAACTGGAGATGAGAGGGAGGCAGCTAGGCAGATATAAATGTAAAGAGATCAATTTGAAAGTTGTTTGATATAAATGCCAACTTCAGCTAGGGTGAGTGAGGAGAGAAGGAAAAACCAAAGAACTCCAAGCCCCTGGGCACTCCCACATTTAGAAGCAGAGAGGCAGTCAGCCTTTACCCTGTTACTCCTCTGGATCACAAGTTCTTTGAAAGGCAGAACGGTGTATTTTTCATTCTTTTGGTATTCCACAGAATTTAGCTCAGTAACAGAAACTCAAAGATGCTCAGTACGTGCTAATGAACAACTACACGTCATTTGGTTTCTCAAGCTTTCACTACAGAAATATAATACTTGAGGATAAGGGGAACCGTGTCTCACATATTATGGGCCCTCAAATATTTGTTTAATGAATGGGGGGAAAAAAACGTGGACAGGTTTTGCTGGATACATTTTTGTATTCATTGTTCCAGAGAGCACAGCAAGGAAAGGTAGAAAGCAAGCAGCAGCTTAAGTCTTCAAACTAATTTTTTTTTTTAAAGATTTTGTTTATTTGAGAGACAGTGAGCGAGCCAGAGAGCACAAGCAGAGGGAGTGGAAGAGGGAGAAGCAGGCTTCACGCTGAGCAGAGAACCCAATGTGGGGCTTGATCTCAGGATCCTGGGATTATGACCTGAGCCAAAAGCAGACCCTTAACCGACTGACTGAGCCACACAGGAGACCCATCTTCACATTTCTAATAGCCATACCACTGCATAAAACAATACGGAGCAGAGGGTGGAAGGCAGTGGGGTTCTGACATGAGACACCTTAAGAAGTCAGGGTAAGAGGTGGGGAAAGGGTGAGTTACCTAGGTGGAGGTTAACAGCATGAACAAAAGTTTTAAGGTAGGAAGGGACTTAGAACAGCCCAACTATGGGAAGAATTAATTGAGGGAAGGAAAGAAAAGGTTCAAGATTATTTAGTTTGGAGGCTACTGCAGTGAAAAACCATGGTGGCTTGGGTCAGGGTGGAACAGTAGAAACAAAGTAGACAATTTCAAGATATACTTAAGAGATAAAAAAGCAGTAAGGCTTGGTGACTGAGCGAGCACACACAACTCCCAAATTCTGACCTGAGCAACTAGATGGACAGAAGTGTGACTTACTGAGGCAGGCTTCCCTAGACAGGCAGAGGTGGAGCAGGTGTGGAGAGCATGAGCTCATCACTAAATGGCCGTTATATTCCCAAGTAAAAATCTCAGAGAGGTATGTAATTAGGTGATCAGAACATGTTTAGGCCTTAGACATATACATAGGCATCTCCAGAGATGACATTTAAAATCATAGGCATGGATGTAATTTTCCTTAGGAGAAAGCACAAGAAATTCTATCAATTCAAATCACTGGAAAAAATGAAAATATGTAGAGATCAGAAGAGTAAGAACTATTGAAGAACAGGGAAAAGCAGTGAGCCAGGAAGGTACAAGGAAAACCAGCAAAGTACACTGCTATGGAAGTGAAAGAAAGCACATTTCCATTGGGAAAAAATAGTCAAAATGACAAGAATATTGAAATAAGGATACTGATGACACCTGGTCAGCCATAAAAGCTCATTTAATCTATAACATAGATTGTATTTTCAGACTATTTTACTATGAAATAGTGCAGTGCAGTAATTAAATGTGCAGGCTCCAGATCCACAACATCCCGGTTTAAACCCTGGTTCCACTACTTACTAGCTAAATGGCTCTAAGTATACTACTATACTTGATTATACTTGTAATTAGTATATACTTAATGTCTCTGTGCCTTAGTTTCCTCATTCATAAAAGGAAAGCAAAAATAATACCTACCTCAAAGAATTGTTAACATTAAGTGTGTGTGCGTGTGCATATACTCATCAATTAAAATAGTGGCTAGCACAAGTTAGTTCAGTAAATGATAGCTTTTATTACTCACAACACTGCTTGTATGGGAAAATATTTTCTGAACAAAAGAAGTTTGTTTGAAATAACCTTTCCTAATTTGAGACTGTCTCTATTCCCCATAAATTGTGATTTTACAAGGTCTTTTTCCAAAAGCCTTGAGGGAAACTAGACTTAAAACTCACTCAAAAAGGCCTTGATGTAGTAGCTGACCAGTTTGTTTTGTTTTTCTTTCAAGAGAGAGAACGCACCTGGGTTGGGGGCGATGGGCAGAGGGAGAGAATCTTAAACAGGCTACTCGCCCAGTTCGAGCCCTACGCAGGGCTCCATCTCATGATTCTGAGTTCATGACCTGAGCTGAAATCAGGAGTTGGAGGCTTAACTGACTGAGTCACTCAGGCGCCCCAGTAGTTGACCAGTTTTAGAGAAGCTACTAATTTTTTTGTTGTTTTTTGGAGGGGGACCTATCTCACTCATTACACATTCATACCATGATCAGAAAGAAGTGATCTATTAGGAAATCTGAAAAACTGGAATGGAAAAAATGGACTATTTCAAGTGACAAAGTTACAAAAACAGATAAAAATCTACTTCAAATAAAGTATTATTTAGTCACTTTTTGGTGCATAGTCAAATACAAACACATCTATCATCACTATGATGAAACAGCCTCTCGATGCTCTGTGCAAGATATAAATAACAGGTAGAGAAAAGGAAGATCTGTAGCTTCCTGATGATCATCTTATTTCCAAAAGTATGCAAAGGTATTAATAGTATCTCAAACAGCCCCATCAAAAGTATTTCCAGCTGCATGGTGATAGGCAAAGATATGCCCATTCAGTACCTAAAATTAACTGAGAAGAACACAAATAAATGGAGATTTATAAGACCAATTTTTATCCCTGAATTTCCTGTTGATTTAATGAGTACTATTTCATAAATTTTCAGAAAACTCTGTACACCCTATGGTAAGATGCTGGGAGTTTCCCCTTAGCTCTTAATTTTTTAATTGTTAATACAACAGAAATACCCAATACCTGATGGAGCTGAAATACCAAAAAAGTATTAATTTCAAAGTAATGAGAAATTGTTTGTCATGTTCTTTCCCCATCAACTAATAAAAATACTTCATTTTCAGGACCAAGCAAAGACACAAAGTAGGGACATGTCAGTAACAACAGAATGTCATTACCATCTGTTAGCTTCTGAATAGGTTACTGGAAACAAGGTGACAGACAGGCTAATTCTTTATGGATAAGTATCCATATCACATCATCACAACTAGTACTCATTTGCACCTTCAAGAAGAAACTGCCACAAAGGGGAACAAAAACATTCAAATGATATATGAATTATGAAAAAGCTTTCTAAAATGTTATAAAAATATGAATGGGCTTCTAAAAATGCAGAATACTTAAAGATTTACAGGCCATATTTCAGATTCAGTATTTTCTATACAACTGAAATGAGAGAGGACATTTCACAATTTGAAGAATAAAATGAGGTACAGTTAAGAAGTGTGTGTAGCCCTGTACAGATGGCCTGATCCTAACACAAGATGTTAACAAAGCAAGTTGGTGGGGGAGGGGGAAAGCCTGCATTTTCGATGCTAAAATTTAGTTAACTCCACCCCCAAAATACATATTTTTAAAGGGGGGGGCTTAGCATTTAAGAATCAATAACTTCCAAAAAACAGAAAATAAACCTCTTTTAGATTATGTGTTCCAAATGAATCTACTTACTGTTTTCAAATGTGTTTGGGAAGTCATTCTTTGTTACTTTGATAAATAACATTTGGAAAATATGACAAGCAGATTTTAGTTTCTTGCCTCAGAAGTATTCTGCTAAAAGAAATAACAGAAATAACTAAGTAGAATTTGTTCCATTTACCTAATAAAATACTTTTTATTTAAAACATTGAAAGTGCTGCACAAATACCTATCATTATCGTTCACTAAAGAGAAAGCAATTTTAATTTGTAAATTATCGCACTTAATGCAAAAGCTACTTGAAAAACAAATCAGCACCAAAAAAAAAAATTAATAATGGGAAAAGTGCCAAACATCTTTCATAAAACTCCTTAAAATGTCTTAAGAGCATATAATACAAAGTTATGGCTATTTCTGAAAAGTTTCAGCAATTATTTAGCTCCAAATTGGCACATCGCATTCTTCTTCTTTTTTTTAATCACAGCTCTTTTAAACAAAGGATCTAAAATTTTCTGAGAAAGCTTATTTCCCTTTTCTTGAATCAAATTTTTCTCATTCTCTCTTAATCATCCCAAGGTATTAAGACAAAGACCAACTACTCTTCACACATTATTTTCCAAATCATAAAGGTGGAACTTTCACAAAAACAAAGAAGATAACCTAGAACTGTAATGTATAAAGTAAAAAAAAAAAAAAAAAAAAGTTCACTTCTGTCGTGACAATAGTGAAGAAATCTGATGAGATCATAAAGCCACGAAGCTTCCTGTTGGTAGCTGAGGATGAAGTCATTAGCAACCCAGGATTCCCTGGTCCTTGTAATCAGAAGCTGCACCTACCAGATTCTGCATTGTTCGGCAGAGGTGGCTTTAAAACACCCCGCTCCCGAATCGTCCAAAGCAGACCACGCCTTCCAGTTACCATTCAAATGGACCATTTCACAGTGTGGCACTACTACACATTTCCCGCGAGCTTAAATATCTTGTAAGAGTCAACATTTTAGATTCCCTTGGTCATGATGGAGCAAAGATGAACTCTTGAACCCCGCGCTACATAATGAACCCGGGTTTCAGAAGCCGAGATGGAGAAGCATGCTTCTGTTCTTCAACCTTTACGGCCTTCACTGACCAGCCCCCCTCCAATATCTTCCCAATTCCTAGTTACCCCAAGACACAGAAGGCAAAAAAAGATTCCTTACTTCCTGCTGTTGTTAAAAGGGGAGGAAACCCAAGAGTAACTTTGAACGCGTGGAAGAGAAATAGCTTAATCTTGGCCACCACTGCAAACATATGTCACCCAGCTCCGTCGCAGCTTTCGCGCCCCTCCAGGCCCCCCTCCCGGGCCCCACGCCCCAGGGGTTCTCCCGCAGCCCAGCCCTCCCGGGTCCCCCCCAATGCCAGGGACGCGGCTCGGCGCCTCTTCCTCTCGCGCCTCCCCCACCCTCACATTGCCGGGGTCCCCAAGACCACATTGTCCGTTCTAGTACAATGGAATGTCACTGCCCGGAACTCCTCAGGGGCCCCTCTCAGCCCCCCGAAGCCAGTCCCCGGTCTCCCTGGTCGCCCAGTTCAGGCACGAACCCAAACTTCACCATGTGAGAGAGCCCGAGACCCGCGAGGTGACGGAGACCCACGACTCCCGCCTAGCCCTCCCTTTGACTCACCGTCCCCTACCAGCCCTAAGCGCGAATCCCGCACTGGGCGCCCCCACCCACCCCAAGACCACCTCACCCAAGACCACCTCATAGGAGTCATCATCCGCCTCTCCCAGCGCGGGCAAGGGCGAGAAGAGCGGAGGGCTCCCCGCCCGGCCCGGACCCCTGGGCGGCGCTGCACAGGGGCGAAGGCCCCAAACGCATCCCCGGCCTTTCCTGGCCCACGACGACCCCGCCGCCCACCCTCCCTACCTGGCCTTGAGGCTGGGGCTGCTGCCGCTGCTGCAGCTGCTGCTGGCGGCGGCGGTGGCCGCCGCGGCTCGGGGTTCGTAGGCCCAGGCGGGGGCGGGGGGTGGTGCGGCGGCGCTGGCGGTGGCGGGGGCGGTGGGGGGCGCGGGCGGCGGCGGCGGGTCGGCGAAGCCGGAGGTCGCGTAGTTCCTGTCCATCGTGGGGGTTGCGTAGGGAGGGCGGGCTGCACTGGGGGCTCCTCTAGGGCCCTGTGTATGGGGGGCGGGAGGGGAGGGAGGGGGCGGGGGGAGGAAGAGGAGGTGGAGGCGGCGGCGGAGGGAGCTGCCCCCTCACATGGCCCCGGCGGGCGGACGGGCGGAGGGCGCGCTGGCCGGTCTCTGCCGGGGGAACCCGGGCCGCGGCGCGCGGCGAGGCCCCAGCCGGGCGGTCAGGGAAGCGGCGGCATCCGCGGCCGGGACTCACGGCGGCGACGGCGGCCGCTTCGCCCCATGTTGGTGGATTTCCCAGGATGCACCTCCCGCCCCCCTCCGCCCCGCGGCCTCGCCCCGCCTCCCCTCGGCGCCCCGCGCTCGCGGCTCGCGGCTCGCGGGCCAGGCGGGCGGCCCGCGAGGCCTCCTCCGCCGCCGCCGCCGCCGGCCGCCTCTCTCAGGCCAGCGGGGCGGAGAGGGCTCGAGGCCTGCCCGCCCGGCCGGCTGCGGGAGTCCTGAGCGGTGCCCGCCGGTGGTAGCCAACGGGCCGCGGACTTCCCGCCCTCGGCGGCTCCGCGGGGAGCTGTCCACGCTCGCCGCGCCCCGCGTGGGAAGGGGCCGCGCCCGCAGTCCGCCCCGCGCGCGGGAGGGGAAATTGAGCGGAAACCCAGCCTAGGTGCTGCGAAGGGGGAGGCTTGTCAACGCTTTGCCTGGAGTTCGTTATTTGACCCTTCGAGTTATTTTGAGCGTCTCAAACACTCCGTTCCCACATCGCGATTTCTTTCTCTGAGCCCGATCCCAAACCAGAAACAGCTGAGCGCGCTGTTTCACAGTTCCGTTTACTCCCTTCCTGCACAAAGCTTGCTGCGCTAGAGGACCCTTTTCCTGTTGTTAGGGGAGATTTATATTCAAAGAGATTCAAATTCAAACGTATTACTTTCCAATCCTCGTTGAAAGGACCTTTCCCAGGGGCTCTTATTAACTGTCCCCACCCCCACCTTGGGAATTTTCTCATTCTGGATTTCAGAATCTTCTATCCGAAGGTAAATACTGCCTCTTCATTGATTAATCCAACTACCATCTGGATGACATTAATTACAAGACATTTAAACTCACTATGCACACTTTGTGTTGGAGTTTTTCGTCTGAGACTTGGGACTTAAGCAGGACTTTACCCAAACATTTCCCGTGTGACCTCCACGCAGTTTGGCGGGGGTTAATTTAGTGATTATTTTGAGGATCTTCTGTTGTATATCAGAGCTGCGTTTCTTCTATAATCATGAGTAGTGAAACCTAGGCTTCATGGAAATCATCGGTTGGTCCGTAAGGCATAAAGTAAAAGTTAAACAGGAAAGTTTATATTTATTGACCATCCCCCTTAAAAAAATCAATACTGGTTTAACAGCTATTATGTGCTTAGCACAGAAATCTGCCCCTCAAGATAAGCTTAAAAACGTTTAAACAAACCAGACAGGCATAGTAGAAGACCTAATAAATTTGATACATTATCCCTGATCACCATTTTAAAAGCCAGTTTAAATTTCGGTAATACCTGATACTGAATCTGCTCTTCCGTACGAGATTATTTTTGTTCTGGGAGATTCTGTTTTCCTCCTGGCGCCAACATCCTTTTGTTCCTATTCCTTCCTTTTTGTAAGTCTTTCGGCACCTGTGATGCTGAAGAGTCTGGTCCCGGGGTGGTGAAGCGAGGAAGTAAGTAGTCGTTATTTACAAATGAATTCAAACGTGTAGACACAAGTGATCTTGCCAATTTTATGCTAATTTCAGTATGCATTTACCCTGGATATCTTTGAAAAGTAGTTTTCCTTGGGGAAGGAATTTGCCAGATAATTTGAGATCCTGCAGGGAGAAGTAACATAAATCTCCCTTGCAAACTTATATTTTTCTTACTGCAGACTGGAAATCTGTAATCTAAATAAGAGAAAGAAGTTTTCACTACTAACTATTACACTTGTAAGTATTTTTGAGGGCACTAAAGTTTGGTCTTTACAGAAAGTATAGAAAGTTGAGTGTCAGGCTATAAATGTTTTATGGCCCTTGGTTGGAGTTACCCACAACTGGTACTCAGAGTGAGTTATGCAGGCAATACCAAACAAGTGGCAATAAAGCCTTTATAGTCCCTCACACCATAATGTAGTTTATTTATGTCACATAAATCAGAGAAAAGATATTAAGGGAAATTTTGGGTGAGTATTTAAAAAATAATATTACTCTGTCACCATGTGCCATGTTCCTTTGCCTGCTATTTCTATCTCAGTTCTCAAATTGGGGACAAGTTTTGAAAATTGATGGCATCAAAGGCAGTTTGATTGCAAGATGAATTGAAATCTTACACTTTAAGAAGGAGTCTTCTTGTCCCCACCTCCGTCTTCACTTCCTTCTGAGTTTATTACCCAGGAGTTAGTAATGCCTCAGAATATATCCATGAACCGTCTCCGCACATTAGCCGGCTTTCCTCCCATCCCACTAGAAAATCACCAAGTATTTCAACTGGTAGGAAGCTTGGAGTTAGACGAGTAGTTCATCACCCTTATTTTGTTGAGGAAACGGAAGCCCAGTGTTCAGCAACTTGCTTTAAGGTGACAGAGGCTATCAGTTGGAGGAAGGATCAGTGGAACCCCATCTCCACTGAGGCAACCTTATTTGTTTGTTGGGAATGGCAGAATTTGGGCTTGCCTGACTGGAAATGTAGTCAATAAGTTCATATACTCCAGTGTTACCAAGAGACCAGCTATTAATTGGAAAGATTCAAGAAGGTCAAATTTTGGGGGGTGTTGGGTTTTTTTTTTTTAATTTTTATTTATTTATTTGAGAGAGAGAGAGAGAGAGCATGCAAGCACATAGAGGCAGAGAGAAAGAAAGCAGACTCCCTGCGAAGTAGACACAGGACTCTATCCAGGACCCTGGGATCATGACCTGAGCTTAAGCCAGACACCTACACGACTGAGCCACCCAGGTGACCCCAAGTTTGTGGTTTTACTGAGAATATCAGGAGTATGTTTGTGGGAAGTGGGTTGAGGAGGGGAGGGGGCTTAGTTAGTTTTCCATGTTTCCTTTCTCTTCTGGTGTTGAGAACTATAAGCCCCGTCTTTGCCAGGGCAGCCCTGATTTCAGTCCCGAAAGTCAGCATCAGAAATTAAAACATCAGAAAGTTAAGCAGTTAAGTCCCACTATGATTTTTCTCTGTCTCAGGGGCTTGACCCTATCTCAGTCATCTTTTACCAATCCCCATTGTCTGTCATTCCACCCAGGGAAACAGCTATGGAGTCAGAAGAGCCTGCTTCTTTGGAAGCCCCAGCCTCACTTGGGTGTCGCTGAAAGACGGTGATGAGGCACATTCCTCCCCGTGAGCAGAACTTCAGGAAGCATTCTCGATCATCAAATTTTGTATGTGTAGAAAGTGGTCTGAGCTATGGATGTGGATGGACTCAGGTTCTGGTGAATGACTTAGCTGATCAGGAGTCTGGAAGAATGAAGGTTGAATGATTGGAGACCAGGAGTTCTGGAGATGAAGAAAGATAGTGGTGTAGCCTGATTACAAAGTCTTTCATTGAGTGTATCTTTTATCTCCTTGAATAGATTACGGGAAATTTAAACCTCTTTCTGCAGATGATAGCTTTCTCATCAGAATAACCAATAATAGGGACACCTGCCTGGCTGAGTCGGTAGAGCATGCGACTCTTGATTTCAGGGTTTTGAGTTTGAGCCCCACGTTGGGTGTAGAGATTAGTTAAAAATAAAATCTATGAGGTGCCTGGGTGGCTCAGCTGGTTAAGCTAAAGGTAGCTTTAGCTCAGGTCATGATCTCAGGGTCTTAGGATTGAGCCCCACATCATCTGGCTTCCTGATCATCCAGGAGTCGGCTTTTCCCTCTCCTTCTGCCGCCCCCCACCCTGCTCGTTCTCTCTCTCTCCCTCTCTCAAATAAATAAATAGAATCTTAAAATTTTTTTTTAATCTTTAGAAAAAAGAATAAGCAATAAATATCGAATATATATGTCCTAGGTTCTGTGCTTTGGGCTTCCCATGGATTATCTCATTTAATCCTCAAAATATCCTTAACATGCGGTATTGGCTTTTATTTCCATTTTATAGGAAATTGAGGTGTAGTGAAGTTAAGTAAGTCCCCAAAGCATGCAAGCCCCTACAAATTGATGATGGTGCAAGGGAAGGCCAATATGTTTGACTCCAAAACTTAATAAGGTTGGTAAAGAGCTCCTGCCCAGGTTTCTCCACTGAAGAGTTAACTCTATTTTCCTTTATAATTAATGCATATTTTGTGGGTACTTTAAGACCATGTAAATTCCTGAGGCCTCATTTTTTCACCACTGATTTTAGCATCTGTATTAGTTTCCTGTGGCTGCTGCAACAAATTATCACAAACTAAGTGGCTTCAACAATAGAAATTCATTGCCTCACAATTTGAAATCAGAAATCAAGATGTCTACAGGGCTGTGTGCTCCCTGGGAAGGCTCTAAGGGAGAACCCTTCCTCCAGCTTCCAGCCTTTTCCTTGGTTTGTGGTCACAGCTCTCCAATCTCTGCTTCAGTCTTTATAAGGCCTTCTCTGTACATCTGTCTTCTTTTAGGTTTTTGGGTTTTGTTTTTGGCTTTTTTTTTTTTTTTTAGTAATCTCTACATCCAGTGTGGGGCTCGAAGTGTGCCCTGGAGAGCAAGAGCCTCACGCTCTTCTGATCGAGCCAGCCAGGCACCATTTCTCTTATGTCTTTTATAAAAGCACCTGTCGTTGGATTGGTGGCCCAGTTGGGTAATCCAGGATGATGTCATCTCAAGATCCTTAATTATATCTATAAAGATGCTTTTATCAATAAGGTCACATTCACATGATCTGAGGATTAGGACATGGACACATTTTTGAGGGGCCACCAATCAACTCACTGAGGCATCCCCTAATTATTCTTGTTTGAAACAACTGTTATTATGGTTACCAAATAATAATTTTCCTAACTCCATGATTTATTCCTTTTATTTTTTTAAGTTTTTATTTAATTATTTGACAGACAGAAATCACAAGTAGGTAGAGAAGCAGGCAGAAAGAGAGAAGGGGAAGCAAGCTTCCCGCTGAGCAGAGAGCCCGACGTGGGGCTTGATCCCAGGAGGCAGAGGCTTTAACCCACTGAGCCACCGAGGCACCCCTCCATAATTCATTCCTTAATCATTAGTTTCTATTCTTCTACTGGAAGGAATTTTCCCTTTATCTATCTATCTATCTATCTATCTATTTCAGTATAGACTCATGATTTCTTACTTTAGTCAATGGATTTGTGCAGTAAACCACCTGCAAAATTGCTTTTTACACTCTCCCTTCTCTTGTTACTACTCTGTTCCCTTTGTCCCAAAACCCTAGATATAGTGGTGGTAAAGGAAGATTATTGGGAGTGGTTTAGAAGTCACCAAATCATCACGCCTGTTAATGTTAGTATATAGATACTAATCACTAGCCGGTCATTACTTGGTATGAGGTTTAATTTTGTCATGAAATTTTTCAGTTACTTAAAATCCAGTAAAGGATTAACAAAGCAGGTCCATGCTGTCCAAACACTGTACAGAGCAAAGAAAGATTTGGCCCTTGCCAGGCTCCAGAGCAATAACTTTTAAGCATTTGGAAAATCCTCCTAAGAGTATCTTTGTTTAGGGACGTGTAGATGGCTCAGTTGAGTTAAGTGGCTGCCTTCGGCTCAGGTCATGATCTCGGGGTTCTGGGATCTAGTCACGCAGCGGGCTTCTTGCTCCATGGGGAGCCTGCTTCTTCCTCTGCTGCCTCTGCTTGTGCTTTCTCTTTCTCTCTCTGACAAATAAATAAAATCTTAAAAAAAAAAAAAGTATCTTCATTTACCTGAGGCCTTGGGCTGTATAAGATATGCTAATGATGTGACTTACAGTTGGGTCTTCAGACCACATAGTATTAGTTTGACCTCTGGAGGGACTGGAAAATTAAGGTCAGCCAACAGGGCAGTTAGCCATGCTTATGTGACCTGCTCTCAATAAAAACCCTGTACACCAAGGCTCAGATGAGCTTCCCTGGTTGACAGTACTTTACTGATTAATGCGCACAGGACTCCACTGGGCAGGACACTGCAAACTTGTACCTGGTCTCCCTTATACCCTGAACTAGGTGCCTTTTGCCATTGCTGATTTTAATCTGTATCCTTTCACTATAATAAACTCTAACCATCAGTATAACAACTTCCCTAACTTCTGAGTTCTTGTAATAAATAATTGAACATGAGGGTGTTCTTGGTGAAGTTATAACCTGTTACCATATTTATTTATTTATTTATTATTTTTTAAAGTGTTTCAGTGTCTTTTTAAAAATTTTTTTATTAACATATAATGTATTATTATCCCCAGGGGTACAGGTCTGTGGATCGTCAGGTTTACACACCTCACAGCTCTCACCATAGCACACACCTTTCCCGGTGTCCATAACCCAACCACCCTCTCCCTATCCCTCTACCCCCCACAACCCTCAGGTTTTTTTGTGAGATTAAGATGTTACCATGTTTATTTAAAACACAGGATTTATAATCTCTTTCCATACTTATTTATTTTTCATATGAAGGTGGCCTTGGGGGTCCTTGAACACATGATTAGAATCTATTACCATATTTATTTTTATAGTGAAATAATCACCTATTTGACGTAATACCCAAACATTTAATTACTTTAGTATACTTCCTCACATTAAGGACCCATGAGAACAATTTAAGCTGGGAATGACATGATCAAAACCATGGAAAACACTCCCTTTCCCTTCCTAATGTCCCACTCTGGTCTACATCTTCAGGCTAGATGGAACACTGGTTCCATCACAACACCAGAAGCACAGTCCCTTCACAGATTTACGTGCAAACACACACCTGCTACCACCACCACCACCACCAACAACAACAACAAGAAAAGAAAAAAACATGTCACTACTTAGGACAGTCCCACTATCCTCCTATTGTCCCAGTTGTTTGCAAATACAACTTGAGGCACCTACTTTCCAGGGATTTTGCTGCTGAAGAACTGAATCTCAACCAACAGTGGTAGAGCATGTATTCTCAAGTCTCCAGATTCTTCAGCTAGAGCCTAAGCATGAAACACTAAAACACACTCTGCCTGAGCAGAAAACCACCTGCAAAATTGCTTTTTACACTCTCCCTTCTCTTGTTACTACTCTGTTCCCTTTGTCCCAAAGCCCTAGATATAGGGGTGGTAAAGGAAGATTATTGGGAGTGGTTTAGACGTCACCAAATCATCATGCCTGTTAATGTTAGTATATAGATACTAATCACTAGCCCGTCATTACTTGGTATGAGGTTTAATTTTGTCATATGAAATTTTTCAGTTACTTAAAATTCAGATATGGTAGGCTCAAATATCTTGTGGAAGTCCAAAGCCTCTCCCAAATTTCTGCAAATTCTGAGGAAACTTACAATCTCTTGCTCAACATGTCTTCAAGTTTCTTCTGCTTTCATTGACTGACTGCTCTGTTCAAGGTAAAAACTGAAAAAGTCTCTTCATAGTTACACTAGCACGTATGTGCACACCCACAAATCCACTCATGGGAACATTTATGAAGGAAAATAAGCACTGGATTATTCATGATATCAATTTTACATTTCTGTTATTTATGTGTATGTACTCATTTTTCCACTGCTCACGTAATATGGCTGCTTGCTTACAACTTTAAAAACTCAGAGGAAGCATTGCTTATGACATGTTGTAGCAGATCCCTTTGGTGCCCACGTTGCATGTCCTGGCTCACCTCTGAGACAATTCTGACCTACCTAATGATCACAGCATTCTATCCCAAGACCACGTCATGTGTCTTTTTGTATTCTGCTTTGTAGGACACCACTGGAGCTCTCCGGAGTGTAGAGAAGTTTGCACCTCCCCATTAGGAGAAACCCTTACTCAATGAAGAACAGAAGCCAATGGATAAGTCAACCTCCTGGCTTCCAGGTGGGCTCCAGGGAGGCATTTTGTGCCCTTCTCAGTGGTCCTCATGGAAGGGAAGCTCTTGTTAACTAGTAACAGCAACTTTGATGATAAGGCCCTTTGGCTTGTCCTTCAGTCCAGTCTGTCTCTCTGCTCTGTCATTTTTCCTGCCTTCCAATTAACTACCTGCATTCAAATCATTATCTCAGGTTCTGCTTTTGGGGAAACATGTCTTATACTACTATTTGATATAACTACTTAATGTTAGTGCTTTCAATTTTGATGTATGTCTTTTCATAAGTATCTGTCCCCAAGTCAAAGTAGTTATTAAATCTTCTCCTGTCAGGCTTGGGGACAAGGCAGAGTGAAGGAGTGTTGCAAAAAGTGCTAAAAGCTACATTCTAAAAGCATCTTCAGGTCAGAACTGGGACAAATAATCCCAAAGAGGTTGTCAATATACAGTTTGAAACAAGTGAGCTTAGGTCCTTTTTAAAAAACACTATCGTTCTTCCAGACAAAAGCTTCTATGCGCCCTTCATATATATTACTGATAAAAGTGGAATCCTGAGTCTTGCTGGCCCTCTACCTTGTTCCCCATGCCCAACTACCAACACATCTTATGAAGCTTGTAGGCCTCTAGGAAGATGGTTTCAAAACTCTGGGGCTAGACAGTAGCTGGAGCTACTTGGAGACAAGTACAGGGAGAAAGCAAAAAAAGGACCCAAAAATAAGAGTTGCTGATATTGAAGAAATGGGAAGGTGGCCGGTTAACTCTTGGCGCTAAAATTTTATCTATAATAGTTTTCTCATTTTGTTCAAATTCCAATACTACATCATAGTCTACTATATTGAAATGCCATAATTCAACCAAGTCTTCGTCTGTTGTTGGACATTCATTTCTAATTTTTCAGTTTTAACATTACAATGAGCAACTTTCTAAAAATATGTAATCTCTTTGATGCTTTAAGGGACATTCCTAGAAGTGGACTTTCTTTGTTATGGAACACAAATGCTCCTCAATGCTCTTTCATGTCCTTCATGAATATTGTCAAATTATTTTCCAGAAAAAGTGTATCGATTTGTCTTCCACCCAAAGTCCATGAGAACACTATGTTGTGTGTAACCACATCAGCATGAATGCATGGACTCGCCTTGTGAAAATATGGTCACAGCAGCCACACTCGTGTGAATTGGCTTATAGTATTGAGGAGCTTCAAATCACAACTGGGCCCTTTTCTTTTTACAGTTAGTTTTAGACCTAAGTCCCTTTGCCCCAAGCTCTATCTGAGGCATCTTTGTGACCTGGGCATCCTCACCCTTCTCTGCCATCTTGATTGGAGATGCCTACCAATTACCAAATATTGCCTGCCAATTTTTTCAGACACTTATCTATCAAAGTCAATAAAGTTCAATGGATCTTCTCCAGCTGTCCCAATTTACAATGAATATATAAAACAAAAATCTGAGATTAAGAGCAATTGTGGTTAAGAAACTTAACCTAATAGAAATGAAATAAGTGAGAAGGGCTGACATTATGAGAGTACCTATGAATGTCCTTGTAAACAAAACAAAAACTAAAGAGGTACTCTTTGGAGAGACAGAACAGCATAGAGGTTAAGAGCTAGGCTTCTTTGATTCGAATACTGCTTCTGCTGCTTACTGTGTGACCTTGAACTTGGATAAGCTACTTAACCTTTCTCGTTCTCAGTTCCCTCTTTATAAAATTAGGTAATAATAGCTGCTTCACAGAAGTGTTGAGAAAATAAATAATTTCATATATGCTTAGAACAGTGCTAGGCACATAGTTTTGGGGTTTTCTTTAAACTTTTTTCTTTTTTTTTTTTTACATAAAGAAGATCAAAGAAGGGGCACCTGGGTGGCTCAGTGGGTTAAAGCCTCTGCCTTCAGCTCAGGTCATGATCTCAAGGTCCTGGGATCAATCTGCCTTCAGCTCAGGTCATGATCTCAAGGTCCTGGGATCAAGGCCGGCATCAGGCTCTCTGCTCAGCAGGGAGCCTGTTTGCCCCCTTCTCTCTCTGCCTGCCTCTCTGCCTACTTGTGATCTATGTCTGTCAAATAAATAAATAAAACCTTAAAAAAAACTTTTTTAAGACTGGTCGAAGAATAGTATGAAGAATACCTTTATATCACGCATTAACATTTCATAAATGTTGACATTTGCCACATTTTCTTTCAGTCTCTCTTTCTCCTGCACACCATTTTATCTAAGCTTGCACTAGAGGTTTAGCTGGTACAATAAGGTGAGGAAAATATAAAAAAGTAAGATTCTCTTTGTTTGGGAATGTCACGATTACATCATAGAAAATCCTATGGAATTTTCTGTAAAAAATAGTTGAATTTGGCAAGATCACAAGATACAAGGCCAACAAATTTAAAAATTATATATCTATATAGTAACAATAAACAATTAGAAAATGAGAATTAAAAAATTAAAACATAATTCACAACCACAGAATTCACCATTTTAAAGTATATAAAAGTGGGCTTTAGTATATTCATAAGATTGTGCAGCCATCACCACTATCTCATTCTAGAACATTTACAACCTTCCCCCCAAATCCCTCACATCCATTAGCACACACTCCCCAGTTCCTCTTTCCTCTAATCCCTGAGAGCCAGTAATCTACTCCCTGTTTCTATGGATTTGCCTATTCTGGACATTTCACATAAATGGAATCATATACTATGTGTGGATTTTCTGTTTGTCTGTTTCAAGTTTTTATGCAAATTCTAGCTAGTTAACATATAGGGTAATATTGGTTTCAGGAGGAAGATTTAGTGATTCATCACTAAATAACACCAGTGTTCATCACAACAAGTGCCCTCCTTAGTGCCTATCACCCATGAGCCCATCCTCCACCCACCTCCTTCCATCGACTCTCAGTTTGTTCTCTAGAGTTAAGAGAACCTCATGGTTTGATTCTCTCTCTTTTTCCCCTTCCCCTATATTTATCTATTTTGTTTCTTAAATTCCACACATGAGTGAAATCATACAGTATTTGTCTTTCTCTGAATGACTTATTTCACTTAGCATATTGCACTGTAGCTCCATCCATGTCATTGCAAATGGCAAGATTTCATTCTTTTTTTTTTTTAAAGATTTTATTTATTTATTTGACAGACAGAGATCACAAGTAGGCAGAGAGGCAGGCAGAGAGAGAGGAGGAAGCAGGCTCCCTGCTGAGCAGACAGCCCGATGTGGGGCTCGATCCCAGGACCCTGGGATCATGACCTGAGCTGAAGGCAGAGGCCTTAACCCATTGAGCCACCCAGGTGCCCCTGCAAGATTTCATTCTTTTTGATGGCTGAGTAATATTCCATTGTGTACCTATACCACATCTTCTTTATCCATTCATCAGTCAATGGACATTTGGACTCATTCCATAATTTGGTTATTGTTAATAATGCTGTTATAAACATTGGGGTGCATGTGCCACTTCGAGAACCAGTATTTTTGTATCCTTTGGATAAGTTCCCGGTAGTGCAATTGCTGGGTCATAGGGTAGTTCTATATTTGATTTTTTGAGGAAGCTCCATACTGTTTCAAGAGTGGCTGCACCTGCTATGTGTGGCCTTTTTGTGTCTAACTTCTTCTACTTACCATAGTGTTCTCAAGGTTCATCCATGTTGCAGCATATATCCATATTTTGTGCCTGTTTGCCACTGAATAATATTCCATGCATGGACACACCAAATTTGTGTATTCACTCATAGGTTGATGGACATTTGGATGTTTCTACTTTTTGATTATTATGAACAATGCTGCTATGAATATTTGTACACAATTTTTGTGTGAGCATATATTTTTAATTCTCTTGTGTATATACCAAGGAATTGGAAATTAAAATTTTAAAATAACACTCAGAATAGTATAAATACATGTGGAAGCCCTAACCCTCACTACCTAAGAATATGACTAGATTTGAAGATCTGGTCTTAAAGAGGTAGTTAAGGAAACATGAGGGCAGGGTGGGCCTAATCCAATATGACTGGTGTTCTTCTAAGAGGAGATTAGGACCCAGATATATATTAAGGGAAGGCCATACAAAAATGTGGAGAGAAGAGGGCCATCTACAAGTAGAGAGGGAGGCCTCAGAAGACATCAACTTGCTGATCTTGTTCTCAAGGCTTCTATCCTCCAGAATTGTAGGAAAACAAATTTTCATATGCAAAAGAATTGAATCAGAATGCTATTAGAATTCTTTTTTCTTTTCTTTTTTTTTAGATTTTATTTTTAAGTTTTCTCTACACCCAATGTGGGGCTCAAACTCATAACCCCGAGATCAAGAGTTCCATGCTCCATGGAATGAGCCAGCCAGCCAGGCCAAGAATGCTGTTAGAATTCTTAATGGCAATTAGATGCTGGAAGATATTAGAGCAAAATCTGCAATCTGCCAAGGAAAATGATTTTTAACCTAGAACACTACACACAGCCAAATTATAAATCAAACGTGAAAGGAAAGAAGACAGTCAGAGGCATGCAAGGACTAGGGTTTGACCTACTCTTTTGAAGTTCCTTTTCCTTTGTGTATACCTTGGTAGCTGAGGAATAGGACTAATTTCCTGAAATTATTCTCAATGTTATTATTTTTGATATAACCATTTTAACCTGTTCAAGACTAATTAATGTCAGGAATTATAGGAAAATGAACAAGATGAATGAAAATGGTAAATAATGAGACATTACAAAGTTTTCAAGAAACAATAACAATATTACTTTTAGGTGTTAAGCCACATTTATGTAACACTTTACAGTTGAAAGGCTTTTTAGGGCGCCTGGGTGGCTCAGTGGGTTAAGCCACTGCCTTTGGCTCAGGTCATGATCTCAGGGTCCTGGAATCGAGTCCCGCATCGGGCTCTCTGCTCAGCAGGGAGCCTGCTTCCCTCTCTCTCTCTGCCTGCCTCTCTGCCTACTTGTGATTTCTCTCTGTCGAGTAAATAAATAAAATCTTTAAAAAGAAAAAAAAAAAGAAAGGCTTTTTAACATGCTCATATGAACTGAAAAATCATAGCGAAAGTATTTGACCTAGGAACTGGCGCATGATAGATGTTAATGGTATATAGATCCTAAGGTGATCTCCAATGCTCCCTCACTTCTGGTACTCACACTTTTGTAACTCTCCTCCCCTTGTGTGCTGGTGGAAATTGTGACTTTGTTCTAACCAATAGAAAGTAGCACAGGAAATGGGATATCACTGTTAGGATTGTGTTGCATGATGTAAGGCTCTGTCTTGCTAGCAGGCACATACCAGAGATGTCTTTGCTGGCTTGATGAAGTGGCCCTGTTGATGAATCCTATGTGCAGGGAGCTGCAGGCAGCTTCTAGAAACTGCAGGTAGCCTCTGGAGCTGAGGTTGGCCTTGTGCTTCTAGCTTATAAGGGCCTTCGGTCCTACAGAAGCAGGGAAATGAAGTCTGCCAACAACCTGAGTGAGCCTGAAAGTGGATTCTTCCACACTGAAGCCTGCAGATGAGAACACAGCCTGCTCAATGCCCTGACTGCTATCTTGTCAGACCCAGAGAAGAGGACCTTGGTAAACTGTGCCCACACTCTTGACTCAGAGTTACTGTGGAATAATAAATGTGTATAGCTTGAAAGCACTAAATTCATGGCAATTTGTTATATAGCAAAAGAAAGCTACAATAGTGTTCAACAAGTGTTAATGGGCTTGAAACGTAAATGAGGTTAGGGCTACTGTCTAATATCCTTCTTTTTGACTGTCTTCTTGGTTCTGGACTTTTTAGCCCCTGCCCCACCTCCTCTGGTTTGGTAAAAGAAGTTCTGATTGGTCTTGCCTCTTGTCTTAGAATGATTTTCATTGCGATGTAGAGATCTGCTGATTTTCTTGCTCAACATCTATTGCCCAGGTATAGTAAGAGCATCAATGTCTTTTGGGGAACTGTCTCTCCCTAACTTCCAGTCGGAATATGCTGCACTCTGGATCCTAGATGGGCACATGAACCAGGCCTGCTCATGAATTGGACCAGGAGAGGTCTTATGACCCACACTTGGCCAGTTAGAATCAGGTTTTTTTTTTTTTTTTTTAAAGATTTTATTTATTTATTTGACAGACCGAGATCACAAGTAGGCAGAGAGGCAGGCAGAGAGAGAGAGAGGAGGAAGCAGGCTTCTCGTTAAGCAGAGAGCCCGATGCAGGGCTCGATCCCAGGATTCTGGGCTCACGACCTGAGTCGAAGGCAGAGGCTGTAACTCACTGAGCCACCCAGGCACCCCAGAATCTGGGTTTTAATACGTGGGCTTTGGGTGACAGAGGATCTCTTCTCTGCAGTCACAGAGCAGGTGTGATGTAAGCCTGTGGTTGTACCCTTCCCTTGATATGGAGAAAGTCTGTGTGCAGTAGCAAAGTGTTAACACAGACAAGCTTAGTTTAGAAGAACTTGAGATATCAATTCCCTGAGGACTGTTCCTACCACCCCAGACTTCCCAGTTCTATAGGCCAATTTGAATCAAGTTTTTGTGACTTTCTTTTTTCTTTTTTTAATTAACTCAATGCCCAACGTGGGGCTGAAACCCACAACCTCAAGATCAAGAGATTACATGCTATTAAGTCAAGTCAGCCAGGTGCCCCCAATTTTTGTGACTTTCAACTAGAGTTCAGGCTTCTATCTTTTAAAGATTTTATTTATTTGTGTGTGAGAGAGAGCAAACGAGTACGCGTGGAGTGGGGGCAGAGACAGACGGAGAGGGATAAGCAGACTCCCTGCAGAGCAGAGAGCCCACCGGGCTCAATCCCAGGACCCTGGATCATGACCTGAGCCAAAGTCAGACTCTTAACGAGCTAAGCCACCCAGGTGCCCCAGGCTTATATCTTTTACACTTTCCTCCTAAACAATTTAACATTTCCCCTACATCACTTCTTCCAACCCCTGAGTGAGAAAAATATACATAGAGTCAGCAATGTATGGTAAATAATACAGCACTAATTTTTCCAAGCACGTCTCTAATCAACCCAACTTCCTAAATCTTTATGGTTCTAGTCCTCAAACTTCTTCTCCAGATTAGTGTCCCTGTTGGAAACTGAACTGAACTGTTAGGACAGGTTCTTCCTTTGGAAGATGTGGCTGTTCCAAGTGGTTTTAAAAAATTTGTATCTTTTACAATCTTTTTTCTTTTACAATCTTTTCACAGTAATCAAAATCTAGGATATTTTTTCAAACCCCTTGAAATTTCACTTATGGGCATTGATTGCCTAGTAAAATATTACACAAAAACAATTACTAAACCAATTCACTCCCCCCCAATCATTCATTTTTCAAGAGCATATAAAGAAGTATTCAAAAAACTTTCAATTGGTCCTAGGGAAATTTGTTGCCTTAAAATTATTTTTTTTCTGTTAATAAACTTTACTTTTTAGAGCAGTATTAGGTTCAGAGCAAAATCAGTTGGAAAATAGAGTTCCCAATATCCTGTGTCCTTCTCCCATGAACGACATCCCCCGCTATCAACATCCCACACCACAGTGGTACATTTGTTTTAATAGATGAACTTACACTGACACATCATTATCACCCAAAGTCCATAGTTTACCTTACAGTTCACTCTTGGTGTCCAATTTATGGATGTGGGCAAACATGCAATGAAATGTATCCATTAGAGTATCATACAGAGTAGTTTCACTGTCCTAAAAATGCCCTCTGCTCCAAATATTCACCCCCATCCCTGACAACCCCTGATCTTTTTACTATTCCTGTAGTCTTGCCTTTCCAGAATGTCATATAATTGGAATCAGACAGCATGTAGACTTTTCAGATTGGCTTCTTTCCCTTAGTAACATGCATTGAAGGTTCCATTATGTCTTTTCATGGCTTGATAGTTCATTGCTTTTTTTAGCATTGAATAATATTCCATTATCTTAATGTACCATGGTTTATTCGCCTACTGAAGTACATCTTTGTTGCTTCCAAGTTTTGAAAGTTATAAGTAAAGCTGTCGTAAACATCTATGTGCAGGTTTTTGTGTGGATATAAGTTTTCAGCTCATTTGAGCAGAATGGCTGGATCAAATGGTAAGCATATTTAGTTTTGTAAGAAACTGCCAACTGTTGGGGTGCCTGGGTGGTTCAGTGGGTTAAGCCTCTGCCTTCCGCTCGGGTCATGATCTCAGATTCCTGGGATCTAGCGCCCCATTGGGCTCTCTGCTCAGCAGGGAGCCTGCTTCTCCCCACCACCCCCACCCTCTGCCTGCCTCTCTGCCTACTTGTCATCTCTGTCTGTCAAATAAATAAATAAAATCTTAAGAAAAAAAAAAAAAGAAACTGCCAACTGTCTTTGAAAGTGTACCATCTTATATTTCAACCAGCAATGAATGAAAGTTCCTGCTGCTCCACATCCACACAAACATTTAGTATTCGTGCTATAGATTTTGACCATTCTAGCAGATGTGTAGGGGTAACTTGCTATTGACTTAATTTCCAGTTCTCTAATGACATATGATTTTGATCTCCCTATGTGTCCTCTATACATCTTCTTTGGTAAGGTATTTCTTTGAGTCTTTTGCCCATTTAAAAAATCTGATTGTTAGTCTCCTTATTGTTGAGTTTTAAGGGTTCTTTGTATAATTTGGACAAGTCTATTTTTTTTAAGGTTTTATTTATTTGAGAAAGAAATGGAGAGGGAGAAAGGGAGTGGGGCAAGGAGCAGAGGGAGACAGACTAGCAGACTCCACATTGAGCGAGGAGCCTGACCCAGGGCTGGATCCCATGACTCTGAGATCATGTCTTGAGCCAAAATCAAGAGTCACACATTTAACTGACTGAGCCAGCCAGAAAGCCCCTGGACAACAGCCCTTTATCAGATGTATCTTTTGCAAATATTTTCTCCTAACTTGTTTTCTCATTCCCCTGATTTAAGTAATTTTAAGGAGTATAAATATTAACACTTGTGTATAACTCAATTCAATCCAAAACAACATAAGGTGGTTTAAATGTTTAACATGAAGTAATATTTAATAATATTTATTATATTATATTATTATAGTAACATTATATATAAATATAACATATTAATATAAAATATTAATAATATTTAATAATAACCAGAGTTTATTTATGTGTATGATACTTAGGAATACTTTTAAAAAAGATTTTATCTTATTTTTAAAAAGGTTTTATTCATTTATTTGTCAGAGAGAGAGAGTGAAAGAGAGTGAGTGAGTGAGTGCAAGCAGGGGGGAGCAATGGGCAGAGAAGCAGGCTCCCTGCTGAGCAAAGAGCCCAATAAGGGGACTTGATCTCAGGACCTTGTATGTATGTAAGAAGAATGTTTAACTGAAACAAGCAAGAGAGGGGCCCCTGGGTGGCTCAGTGAGTTAAGAGTCTGCCTTTAGCTCAGGTCCTGATCCCAGCATCCTGGATTGAGCCCTAGGTCAGGCTCCCTGCTCGATGGGGAGCCTGCTTCTCCCCCTCCTTCTACCTTTTCCCCCGTTGGAACTCTTTCTCTCAAATAAATAAATAAATAAATAACATCTTTAAGGACAAAAAAGAAACAAGCAACAGATAGTTATTTAGTATAAACTTTATTCACATATATAAAAGTATCTGTAATAAGAAATCCATTAAAACCAAAATATAATCAAGGCTGTAGGAAAATGTGCATTCAAAAAAATGGGTTGCTTTTCCCAGATAATGAAAATACTGATATATTTGTATTGGATTGCCTTACAGTCTTAAACTGTTAGATAAACATTTTTATTTATTTATTTATATTTTAGATTTTATTTATTTATTTATTTGACAGACAGAGATCACAAGTAAGCAGAGAGGCAGGCAGAGAGAGAGGAAGGGAAGCAGGCTCCCCACTGAGCAGAGAGCCCAATGTGGGGCTCAATCCCAGGACCCTGGGATCATGACCTGAGCCAAAGGCAGAAGCTTTAACCTACTGAGCCACCCAGGTGCCCCGGTAAACATTTTTAAACAACAAAAAAACTGATGGTGGAAACACATGGTACAGAAGATTGAAGGCATCAATATATGTCATACATGATCCTAAATTCCACATAGGCACGATCTACAAAAGACCTAGTTTTTAAAAATTACAGAAATTCTGGACACTCCTCTAATAGTATAAGTGCCATACATAATATTTCAAAGCAAGCTAATAAGTAATAAAAATGTAATTCACATTCAATTAGAACAAAAACAATGCAAATAATATAAAATTGAACTTTTGAGCAACACTAACAAAACTTTTCTTATCAAGAAATTCTCTTGTACATAGAGGAAAAATATGTACACACATAAATTATCTGAGAAATAGAAAAAATTGGTTAGAATTTGACAGGTCAATGGGAAACCGAAGATAACAGAGAACACTGTTGCTCCAAAAAAAAAAAAAAAAAAAAAAGAGTTTTAATGGTTCCAGGATTTTTTACCCCACCCTGTATTCACTCAGAAAACACGTTATTAACAGATGCAAAACTTTTTTTTTTAATAAACATATAATGTATCATTAGCCCCAGGGGTACAGGTCTGTGAATCGCCAGGTTTACACACCTCACAGCACTCACCATAGCACATACCCTTCACAATATACATAATCCTACCACCCTCTCCCTACCCACCTCCCCCTGGCAACCCTTAGTTTGTTTCATGAGATTAAGAGTCTCTTATGGTTTGTCTCCCTTCCTTCCTACCCCCCAAACCCCCACGTTGCATCTCCACTTTCTCATATCAGTGACATCATATGATAGTTGTCTTTCTCCGATTGACTTATTTCACTAAGCATAATATCCTCTAGTTCCATCCATGTCATTGCAAATGGCAAGATTTCGGATTTTTTGATGGCTGCATAGTATTCTAATATATATATATATACCACATCTTCTTTATCCATTCATCTGTTGATGGACATCTAGGTTCTTTCCATAGTTTGGCTATTGTAGACATTGCTGCTGCTATAAACATTCGGGTGCATGTGCCCCTTCGGATCACTATGTTTATATCTTTAGGGTAAATACCCAGTAGTGTAATTGCTGGGTCATAAGGTAGCTCTATTTTCAACTTTTTGAGGAGCCTCCATGCTGTTTTCCAGAGTGGTTGCACCAGCTTGCATTCCCACCAACAGTATAAGAGGGTTCCCCTTTTACCACATCCTCACCAGCATCTGCCATTTCCGACTTATTAATTTTAGCCATTCTGACTGGTGTGAGGTGGTATCTCATTGTGGTTTTGATTTGTATTTCCCTGATGATGAGGGATGTGGAGCACTTTTTCATGTGTTTGTTGACCATCTGGATGTCTTCTTTGCAGAAATGTCTGTTCATGTCCTCTGCCCATTTCTTGATTGGATTCTTTGTTTTTTGGGTGTTGAGTTTGCTAAACTCTTTATAGATTTTGGATACTAGCCCTTTATCTGATATGTCATTTGCAAATATCTTCTCCCATTCTGTCAGTTGTCTTTTGGTTTTGTTAACTGTTTCCTTTGCTGTGCAAAAGCTTTTCATCTTGATGAAGTCCCAATAGTTCATTTTTGCCCTTGCAACCCTTGCCTTTGGTGATGTTCCTAGGAAGAAGCTGCTGTGGCTGAGGTTGAAGAGGTTGCTGCCTGTGTTCTCCTCAAGGATTTTGATGGATTCCTTTCTCACCTTGAGGTTCTTCATCCATTTTGAGTCTATTTTTGTGTGTGGTATAAGAAAATGGTCCAATTTCATTCTTGTGCATGTGGCTGTCCAATTTTCCCAACACCATTTATTGAAGAGGCTGTCTTTTTTCCATTGGACATTCTTTCCTGCTTTGTCGAAGATTAGTTGACCATAGAGTTGAGGGTCTATTTCTGGGCTCTCTATTCTGTTCCATTGATCTATGTGTCTGTTTTTGTGCCAGTACCATGCTTTCTTGATGATGACAGCTTTGCAATAGAGCTTGAAGTCCGGAATTGTGATGCCACCAACTTTGGCTTTCTTTTTCAATATTCCTTTGGCTATTCGAGGTCTTTTCTGGTTTCATATAAATTTTAGGATTATTTGTTCCATTTCTTTTTTTTTTTTTTTTAAAGATTTTTATTTATTTATTTGACAGAGAGATTACAAGGAGGCAGAGAGGCAGGCAGAGAGAGAGGAGGAAGCAGGCTCCCTGCTGAGCAGAGACCCTGATGTGGGACTTGATCCCAGGATCCCGAGATCATGACCCGAGCCGAAGGCAGCGGCTTAACCCACTGAGCCACCCAGGCCCATTTCTTTGAGAAAAATGGATGGTATTTTGATAGGAATTGCATTAAATGTGTAGATTGCTTTAGGTAGCATAGACATTTTCACAATATTTGTTCTTCCAATCCATGATCATGGAACATTTTTCCATTTCTTTGTGTCTTCCTCAATTTGTTTCATGAGTACTTTATAGTTTTCTGAGTATAGATTCTTTGCCTCTTTGGTTAGGTTTATTTGTAGGTATCTTATGGTTTTGGGTGCAATTGTAAATGGGATTGACTCCTTGATTTCTCTTTCTTCAGTCTTGTTGTTGGTGTATCAAACACAACTGATTTCTGTGCATTGATTTTAAATATTATTTATTTATTTGAAAGAGAGAGAGAGAGAGAACGAATGAGAGCGAGCACAAGCAGGTAGAAGAACATAGGGAGAGGGAGAAGCAGACTACCCACTGAGTGGAGAACCCAATGTGGGGCTCGATCCCAGGACCCTGGGATCATGACCTGAGCCAAAGGCAGATGCTTAACCGACTGAGCCACCCAGGTGTCCCACTGTGCATTGATTTTATATCCTGACAGTTTACTGAATTCCTGTACAAGATCTAGCAGTTTTGGAGTGGAGTCTTTTGGGTTTCCCACATAGAGTATCATATCATCTGCGAAGAGTGATAGTTTGACTTCTTTGCTGATTTGGATGCCTTTAATTTCTTTTTGTTGTCTGATTGCTGAGGTTAGGACTTCTAGTACTATGTTGAATAGCAGTGGTGATAATGGACATCCCTGCCATGTTCCTGACTTTAGCAAAAAAGCTTTCAGTTTTCCTCCATTGAGAATGATATTTGTGGTGGGTTTTTCATAGATGGCTTTGATAATATTGAGGTATGTACCCTCTATCCCTACACTTTGAAGTGTTTTGATCAGGAAGGGATGCTGTACTTTGTCAAATGCTTTTTCAGCATCTATTGAGAGTATCATATGGTTCTTGTTCTTTCTTTTATTAATGTATTGTATCACATTGATTGATTTGCGGATGTTGAACCAACCTTGCAGCCCTGGAATAAATCCCACTTGGTCGTGGTGAATAATCCTTTTAATGTACTGTTGGATCCTATCGGCTAGTATTTTGGTGAGAATTTTCACATCTGTGTTCATTAAGGATATTGGTCTGTAATTCTCTTTTTTGATAGCATCCGTGTCTGGTTTTGGGATCAAGGTGATGCTGGCCTCATAAATTGAGTTTGGAAGTTTTCCTTCCATTTCTATTTTTTGGAACAGTTTCAGGAGAATAGGAATTAATTCTTCTTTAAATGTTCTCCGGGGAAGCCGTCTGGCCCTGGGCTTTTCTTTGTTTGGAGATTTTTTTTTTTTTTTAAAGATTTTATTTATTTATTTGACAGACAGAGATCACAAGCAGGCAGAGAGGCAGGCAGAGAGAGAAGAGGAAGCAGGCTCCCTCTGAGCAGAGAGCCCTATGTGGGGCTTGATCCCAGGACCCTGGGATCATGACCTGAGCCGAAAGCAGAGGCTTTAACCCACTGAGCCACCCAGGCGCCCCTGTTTGGAGATTTTTGATGACTGTTTCAATCTGGTTATTGGTCTGTTCAGGTTTTCTATTTCTTCCTGGTTCAGTTGTGGTAGTTTATACATCTCGAGGAATGCATCCATTTCTTACAGATTGTCAAATTTGTTGGCATAGAGTTGTTCATATTATGTTCTTATAATTGTTTGTATTTCTTTGGTGTTGGTTGTGATCTCTCCTCTTTCATTCATGATTTTATTTATTTGGGTTCTTTCTCTTTTCTTTTTGATAAGTCTGGCCAGGGTTTATCAATCTTAATCATTCTTTCAAAGAACCAGCTCCTAGTTTTGTTGATTTGTTCTATTTTTTTTTTTTGTTTCTATTTCATTGATATCTGCTCTGATCTTTATCATTTCTCTTCTCCTACTGGGTTTAGGCTTTCTTTCTTGTTCTTTCTCTAGCTCCTTCAGGTGTAGGGTTAGGTTGTGTATTTGAGACCTTTCTTGTTTCTTGAGAAAGGCTTGTACCGCTATATATTTTCCTCTCAGGACTGCCTTTGAACAGACGCAAAACTTTGACACAGTTTGTGCTCTCTTTGAATTTTTTTTTTTTTTTTGCTTAGAAAAAAAAAAGAATATTCTGTATAGAATTATATACTTTACTGAAAGTATAACCTTATAAATGTGTATTTGTCTTTTTTTCCATTTCAATTCCCTTTTCATACCCATATTCCATTATCTCCTGATTATAATGGAGGGGTTATAATGATCTAATTAAATACAAAGTTTATATCAAAATAAATCTAATGGTTAACACTAATCAGTTGCTTGGGGGAAGAAGTGCAAACAAAACAAAACAAAAAAAAACAACCACTACCAAAGTTACAACAGGAATGCAAAATGGTGAATGAGACAGAAATAAATACATGCCAATAATTTTATATTCGGGTAGTTTTCTTTCAATCATCATAAGCATTTACCAGTCATGGAACTAACTAAGTTATATTAGTCTCAGATGTATAACATGTTGATTCAACAATTCTATACGTTACTCACTGCTCACTGATAAGTGTAGTCACCATCTGTCACAATGTTATTAAATATTACTGATTATATTTCCTATGCTGTACTTTTCATCCTTATGACTTATTTATTTTATAACTAGAAGTATATCCCTTTTAATCTTTTTTATCTATCTCACTCCTCCCCTACACCCTTGTCCCCTCCGGCAACCATGAATTTGTTCTCTGCATTTAAGAGTCTGTTTCTTAGATTCTACCTGGAAGTGAAATAATATGATATTTTTTTTCTCTGTCTGACTTATTTCATTACACTAGGTCCATCCATGTTGTCATAAATGGTAAGATATCATTTTTTTTATGGCTGAGTAATATTCCACTATAAATATACTGCATCTTCTGTAACCATCTGTTGACACCTGTGTTGCACTTATGTCTTGGCTTTTATAAACAATGCTGTAAAAAACACAGAGGTGCATATATCTTTTCAACTGTATCTAGTGTTTTCATTTTCCTGGGTAAATACCCAGTAGTGGAATTACTAGATCATTTAGTATTTCTATTTTTCATTTTTTGAGAACCTCTATACTCTTTTCCACAATGACTACACTAATTTATACTCTCACCAACAGTGCACGAGGTCCCTTTTACTCCACAGCCTTGCTAATACCTGTTATTTCTTGTCCTTTTGATACTGGCCATTAAGACAAGTATAAGGTGATACCTTGTTGCAGTTTAGATTTGCATTTCCCTGATGATTAATGATGCCAAGCTTCTTTTCATGTGTCCGCTGGCCCTCTGTATGTCCTTGGGAAAAATGCCTATTCAACCCCTCTGCCCGGTTTTAAATTCTATTGTTCAGTGTTGAGTTGTATAATCTCTATATATTTTGGATATCAACTCCTTATTGAAGGTATCATTTGCAAACATCTCCCATTTGGTAGGTTGCTTCTTTGTTTTGTTGATGGTTTCCTTTGCTGTGCAGCAGTTTTTTGGTGTAGTCCCATATCATACTTTCCTTTGTATAAAGTATTATGAGCTACGTTGGATGGTTCTACAAATACCAGTGACTTCACAGTCTTAATGATGAATTCTGGATTAATTCAAGTTAGAGCAACAGTTCTACACTAAGCGATGGCCTATAACAAATCTAGGCTACTGCTGGGAGAAAGGGGTTGTCATAGGTTCTAAAGTTAGCTTTACAATTAGGCTCTTATGAGTCAGTGGTAGTAAACAAGTACAAGGAATATTTCAAATTATGATTCAATGAGATACATCCTGTCTTTTTTTTTTTTTTTTAAGATTTCATTTATTTATTTGACAGAGCAAGAGGTCACATGCAGAAGGAGCTGTAGGGGGAGAGGGAGAAGCAGGCTCCCTGCTGAGCAGGGAACCTGATGCAGGGCTCAGTCCCAGGACCCTGAGACCATGACCTGAGCTAAAGGCAGACACGCCAGCGACTGAGCCATCCAGGCCCCCCGAGGGAACAGTTTCAACACTCTACATAGTTCTTCCCCATCATAATGGTTATTAAGAGAAAAATTTTTAACCGACTGAGCCACTCAGATGCCCCAACACATCCTGTCTTTTTTTCCTTGTCTTTTTTTTTTTTTTTTAAGTTTATTTACTTAAGTAACCTGTACATCCAATGTGGGGCTTGAACTTATGACCATGAGTTCAAGAGCCACATACTCCTCCAACTGGGCCAGTCAGGTGCTCTTGTCTATATTTCTATTCATCCTAAGAAATACATGTATGTGAGAATACATATACATACATGATGAACCTCAATACATTTACATATGTATGACAGTCATAAATATCTCATATAGACCTAGAATTAAATAACAAGATCCTTGTTCTTCATCATTTGAGATAGCATAATTCTGAGATGGGCCTGGAAAAGTGTGCTTGCTCCTTCTAAACCTAGCTCTCACCAACATGTTAGATTTAGGGCAAGTTATCCTTCTATGCCTCAGTCTGATTGCTACAAAGTGAGAAAAGTAGAGTTCGTCTTGACCAAAATTTTTTTTTTTTTTTAAGATTTTATTTATTTACTTGAAAGAGAGAACAGAGCCAGAGAGAGAGCAGGGATCAGGGTGGGGGTTGGGAAGGGAGAGGAAGTATCAGAGTCTCCACTGAGCCGGGATCCTGAAGTGGAGCTTCATCCCAGGACCTGGGATCATGACCTCAGCCAAACGTAGATGCTTAACTACCTGAGCCAGCCAGGCACCCCTGCCTCTGACCTTTTAAAGAGAAAATAAGGGCAGAGTGCAAAGTTACATGAGAAAATAATCCTTAGGAAAGTCAAGGTATAACTAATGGTAAATTAAAAAAAGAAAAAGAAACCAAAGTTGGGCTTGAACTATGACCTCAAGATCAAGAGCTGTATGCTCCATCAACAGAGCCAGCCAGGTGTCCCACAGTGGTAAAATTTTTATAGGTAACGTAGGTGGCTTTAAAAATACTCCTTTTCCTGGGGCACCTGGCTGGCTCAGTCAGTGGAACACGTGACTCATGATCTCAAGGTTTTGAATTCAAGCTCCATGTTTAAATAGCTTGAAAAAAATAAAAAGACTACTTTTCCTAATTATATCTAAATGTTGCTAGATGATTTCTTTGTGATAAGCAACTGAAGAGACCCCAAAATCTAGAAGGATAAAGTGTTTGGCAGTCTGTAAGGATTAAGGTCTTGCTTATATCTGCCTTAAGATCATGATGTCTTAAAAGAGAGACATGAACACTCATATATACATTGTAACAATTTAGACTTTCTAAACATTTAATTGGAAGGAATTACCAAATACATGTGGGTTTTAATCTCACTTCTGTAAAAATTATAAAACAAATACAATTTTAAAAATGGTCTTAAATAATAGGAAAATGCAATGTCTAGCAAAACAACAAGAACAGAATATTCAATTTTATTTCTCAGGAGTATAGTATATATTTGAGTTCCTGCAAAGAGAAAACAATTCACATCTACATCCACACCCACTCACATAAATGTGTGCAAACACACTCACTCCAGAAATTTATAGCTTATATTCTACTACATTCTTAAGGAAGATTGGTCATATATACAATTAGAAGAGATAGTTTAAGTTGAAATGATTACTTATGGGGTTTTAGGTCCAGACATTAAGAGGTACAAGGGGTTGCTGGAAACTTTAGTCAGTATTATTTTAATAGCAGATGAGTAAATTAATTTTTCTAGGTTCTTGAACTATTATTTATTAACTCCAACACATTTTCAAGATAAATAATTATATGTAGTTATATACAGATAATTTAGCCATGAAAATGGATGTGCATACTCGTCAGTACCATGGGCAGTTTTAATCAAGTTCTAGTGACTCCTAGATTTGAAGCCTATAGATTTGATAGTATAACAACCTTTGCAAATCCTTGTCACTGTAACTCTGTACCCTCTGAAGAACTAACTCCCTAGCAAGTGACTTTTTAATCCACTCCCATAAAAAAACATGCCTGGCAGCAACTGTTAACAACTGAAACCTACACAAAATGGTGAATGCTATGCAATAATTTAAAATGCAAAACGAAGTGATTATACGGAGGCCACCATTTTGTATCGAAGTGTCTGGTTTTATGATGTATTTCCAACCAAAAAGAAATCCTATTAATAAAGAGTGGATCCAATATTCTGGCTTCAGATAATCTAATGATTGGAAATTCTTTTCTTTATAGTCAACACAAGAAATCTACAACCTTTATCTGTACAAAAGATAGTTCACGAGTTCTAGCGATGACATCCATAACACAGACTTTCTGAATCATGAAAATAAACCAAAAAAGTGCTCTCTTCTTTACTGCAAGGAGATGGAGTCCAAGTTTCTTATCAAACTGGTAATGATAAGATTCTCATCGAGCTGATAATGATCAAGTTCAGGTCCGAGATGACGACAGAACTGCTGTGGCGTCCTACACAGGTGCTTTATTCTTCCTTGGCTCCTTGCAGTTTGTCATTAAGGGCTGAAGTCTCTTCATGTCTCTTTGGTCCAGGGAAAAACGAACCATTCAAATAACAGGAATCTCCTACACAACCATGGCGGGCTTAGTGAGATGGGAGCGACATAGACTTTTTAAACACTCGAAACCCTCTTGTTGGACCAGGATATGGTGGTGGTGGGGAAACATTGTGTTTTCTGGTCAGTGCCACTGCCTGTTCATAAGAAGGTAATCCTGAGTCCTCCATTGTGGGGGGTGACAGAGTCAAGGCAGCCTCCTCGGGTCTTCTGAAAATGATGGAGGGAGTGTGCCTGCCCGTTCTTACGTAGGCGGCTGAAGAACTAAACAGAGAGACAGCATTTAGGTCCAGAAAGGCAGCATTTTTAAGTTAAAATGGCCATTTTAGAAAACCCAACGATTTTGATAAAAGTTAAACCAATTTATTTGTTTTATATACTTATTTTTTTAAAGTTTTTATTTATTTGAGAGAGAGAGAGAGAACCAGCAGGGCAGAGGGAGAGGGAGAAGCAGACTCCCAGCAGAGCAGGGAGCTTGACTCGGGGCTCCATTGTAGAACCCTGGGATTGTGACCTGAGCCGAAGGCAGACGCTTAACGAACTGAGCCACCCAGGTGCCCCTGAACCCAATTTATTAATATAACAACAGTTTTATTTTATCCATTACCTCTGAAATAGTCTTGGTATAGAGGAAAGATTGAGAGCTTTGGAGTCAGACATGGATATGAAAGTGTATTTCATTTCATAGTTTTGTGACCAAAGGCAAGTTATCTGTCTCCCTTGAAGTAAAATGGGGACAATGATAGCTACCTCAACAGAGTTGTTTTGTGTGGATTCAGAAAAATGTCGTACGAAAAGCATCTAAGCAGTGCCTGGAACACTGTAACAAGGACTCAAAGCATGCTAATTCCCTTTCCTCCCACTCCTAAATGAGAACTTTCTCAAAATAATGGTGTGAAACTAAATCCTTTTTTGTTGAAAGGCAGCATTACTCCAAGCCAAGGAGACTGAGTCGCAGATATAATCACGACAGGGGATGCCTCTCTCTCTCCTCTGCAGTCCTGATGCCTGGTCCATCCCTCCTAAACAGTATTTCTCTCGTGTCCCTTTTCTCTGCAAAAGCCTAGCCTGCAGCCTACTTTCCACTGAGTCAAGTTTAACTCCCATGCCTCCTTTTTAAAATCTCCCTCATTCTAGTCTCACCTTATTTTTCACAGCTCTCTGCTCTTGCAAGGTTCCCTCTTTACCCTCCTCTATATATGCAATGAATTCTCTGTCCTTTCTTTCTCAGATTATTGTCTTTTCCCCACTCCACTGATCCAAGGCCAATAATTAAAAAAAATATATATATGGCCTAGTTCAAGTCCCACCGTTTTCACAAAACTCTGTCAGCTACATTAGCCAATGAAAATTGAAATGCAATAAGGGGTCTGGTGTTTTGAGCCTGTGTTTTCCCTTCTCACTATTGAATTATGAATCATAACTTATACATTAGTAATTCGATCTGTTTAGACTTTAAAGTTGGCTGTCTGTGAAGCACTTATGCATCGATTAAGTTCCTAGAACTATGGCTAATTAAGATAATGAAAATTCATAGGTAATCCCCAACTTCTCATTAATATTTACAATATTCTTCCTGGCAAGAGACAGTTAAGCAGACTCAAAATACTGTAAACTTCCCAAACTAAGGCAGTCCATTTGCACCTTAGAACACCTAAGGCCCATTTGCACCTCTCTTCTTGGAGGTAATCATGAGGTATAAAACTGGAAGAAAGGAAGAGAGGGTGACTGCAGAGAGAGAGAAATGAAGAAGATCTGTGTAAATCTAGGAACTGAATAGTCAGCCCGTCAATAGTTGGGGGGTGACTGAGAGCATCCCTCAAAAGTTTACTTAGAGGGGTCAACACAATTCCTCCTCTGTCAGAATCTGGAACAGATCCCTGGTAGTCTAGTCACTTGCCACATTCATTTACTTATGACAAAAAGTTCTATTTATTTGCTTGTATGGAACAGGAGAGACAAATTGTAGTTGAACCAATAAACTCTTCCATGTCAACTTCCAAATGTAAGATATAGAAACAATACCATAATTACATCAAAATTGTTAAATAATCTCCATGGTGATTTCTTACACACATCTTAAATGATTGATAACAGAAAGTATGCACTAATAACAACTCAGATAAACAAACATCATAGTATGCCTATTTCCCTCCATAACATATAGGAACAAAGAAATGAAAAGATCTTGTTTTCCATTTCTTGGCATGTTTTGACAGAGGAATGAGACAAATTTTTCTGACAATGATCTTATTTTTTACTCTTTTCTTCTCAAATATTTCCTCACCCTTCCCCCACCTCCAGACTTGCAAAATACAAAAAGAGAACGAAAAACTCTGCTGGAAGAACTTGGGATAATAGATGAAAAGTATTAGTAAGTGTTAAAAGTTAATCCCAAAATAAGAGAATGTCTTATAAACCTAGTGTTTAACATCCCCTAAAATCAAAGATTGCTCTGAGGATCACATTGAGACAATAGATGTAAAAATGATCTGTGATTTGTATAGCATTATGCTGTACCAACATTAAGTATAACTAATCTTGCTTTTAAAATAAGAGATATTTAGGGGTGCCTGGGTGGCTCAGTCAGTTAAGTGTCCCACTCTTGGTTTGGACTCAGGTCATGATCTCAGGGTCATGAGATCAACCCCTGCATCAGTCTCTGCACTCAGCATGGAGTCTGGTTAAGATTCTCTCTCTCCCTCTCCCTGTACCCTCCCCCTAAAATAAATAAATAAAGTCTCAAAACAAAATAAGAGATATTCAGGGTTTTTAAATTTTACAATAACATGCACAGAAAACATATGTAATAGTGGCACTGCTTTGCTCCCTGTACCTTTGAATTCTGCTTCTAACCTACAGCAGGAAAGAAGCTACATTTCAGAGAAAAAAGGCCTATGGTAAGAAGATGTAGTGGTGCAGAAAAGTAGAAAAAGGAAGCAAAGCACAGACAAGAGAGAAGAAAATACCATGCATGAGGACCCTGAATGATGGCTGTGCTATCACAGACCTTGAGCCCAGTTATTAAGGTATGAGGCTATACATGAGCTTTTCTGGTGAGACTTATGAATGGGGAGGAAAAGAAATATAAAAGGCAAGAAGAGTCTTGAAGACAAATTTTGCCTGATCTTCATGAGTCTGAGGGTTTCCAGGAAGTCCTGGAAACCTCCCCCACTTGTAGAGAAAGCCACACTGAATAAAATTTCAAAGGTCCTAGAAAATGGAAAAGCCTTACTCATTTCCTACGTGTTAAATAAGAGAAGTTAATAAAAGTCTCTCAGCTTAAAAGATGGTGGCTTAGGAACAATTAAACAAGTTCATATTTACTTTCTCTCATTTCTCACATTTTTATAGGATTTACAGAGGTCTCTGATGAACTCCTTTGTCTATGCCTACAGGTCATATTAATGCCTCATGGAACTGTTCAGGAATTTCAGTTTGGGATGAGAATTACAATTATGTTGCCCCTGTCCTCTGTCTTCTTTCTGGCATGTCTTCTTTCTGCGCTTTTGCTATGGGTACCCCTTAAGGCTCTGTCCTTTTCCATCTTTTCTTTCATCACACTCAGAGAACTTGCTTATTCTCATGGCTTCCATTTTTGTTTTTGTTTTTAAAGTAATCTTTATACACAGTGTGGGGTTTGAACTCATAACCCCGAGAGCAAGAGTCACATAATCTACTGATGAGCCAGCCAGGTGCCACATGGTTTTAGTTTTATCCTCTAATAGATGAATCTTAATTCCACGTCCACTGCCCCAAAGTCTTACCTTACCATAAAGAAAAAAATTTTTATAGTGGTAAAGTGCATATAACATTTTAACCATTTTTAAGTGTGTGACTCGGTAATATTAATTAAATTCACAATGTGGTGCCGCCATCACCTCTGTCTCTATAACCCTTTCATCACCTGGTCACAATCACGAGCTTTTCTCAGAATTTGAAAGTATAACTAGGGATATGTAGGCATCAACTTCAAATAGGCTGTTTAGCACCAGGCACTTTTTTTTTTTTGAATAAGGTTAGTTTTACACTTACTCATCTACTTACTCAGAAGATAATAGAGATGATAGAGAATAACTTTTTATTTTAATGAGGATGTTCAGTTCTATTGTCCAAACAATTAAGGCTTTTATGAATTTTTATCAAGCTTTATTAATGGGCTGTTATCTTCATGTGGCAACCATTTTATTTTATTCTTTTTTATTTAATTTAAAGTCTCAATAAAAATAGTTGGAATTTAAAAGCTAGTTACACTGTTTCTATTTGCATTGCCACATGGCTAGATCTGCTAACCCTGCTACTTAGAGTAAATGATGAGACTTTCTACCTCTGGAAACAACATGGGGACACATATCTACTTCCTCCTTGAGAAGGAAATATTAAAAAATCAACCTGACACTTGTGAATCCTCTTGTATTCTTTTGAAGGCTCTTAGGAATAGCATCATTTTGTTGTATAGGTAAGTGTTAAATTAGGCAACCAAACGACGGTCACAGACCAGAGGGGACTGGAGAGACAATGACAACTAAATGCAGTGCGGTATCTTAACCGGGTCTTGGAGCAGAAGGACGACAGGAATGGCAAAACTAGTGAAGTCTGAATAAGGTCTGGAGTTTATTTATTTATTTTTAAAGATTTTATTTATTTATTTGACAGACAGAGATCACAAGCAGGCAGAGAGGCAGGCAGGCTCCCTGCTGAGCAGAGAGCCCGATGTGGGACTCAATCCCAGAACCCTGGGATCATGACCTGAACCTAAGGCAGAGGCTTTAATCCACTGAGCCACCCAGGCGCCCCAAGGTCTGGAGTTTAGTTAATAATAATGTACCAGTGTTGCCTGGTTTGCTTTACAAATGCACTGTGGGAATATGAGATGTTCACGATGAGGGAAACTAGGTGAAGGATGGGAACACTCTGTGTGATCTTTACAACCTTCCTGTATACCTAAAATTATTCCAGAGTAAAATGTTTATTTAAAAAATAGGCAGCCATAGGGGTGCCTGGGTTGCTCAGTGAGTGAAAGCCTCTGCCTTTGGCTCAGGTCATGATCCGAGCATCATGGGATCAAGCACCGTATCAGGCTCTCTGCTCAGCAGGGAGCCTGCCTCCCCCTCTCTCTCTGCCTGCCTCTCTGCCTATTTGTGATCTCTGTGCCAAATAAATAAATTAATAAAATCTTCAAAAAAATATAGGCAGCCATTTTTATCCATTTTAAAATAACAATATAGAATGTATAATAGTGAATTCAATATTTTTATTTGGTACTTACCTGGGATATTGTTGTCTGTTACACTTGGTGATACAAAGATAGTAACCAAGTAAACCAAAAATAACCAAAAACACTCCAGCAGCAATTAATCCAGTCAGAAGGCCCATGACATCAACTTTCTCTCTGTTAGCATCTTAAGAGAAATCAATAAAATAATGTAGGTATAACAACTGAAAAGCACTGCCTATGATTTCAATAACTATAACACTGGATCTAAGCATACTATTAAGAATCTATTAATACTGTTTTCTTTAAAAAGTCTTTGTGTTAGCAATAAAAATTTGTAAATGACTCTTCCTAAAAGCCCTAGTTAATAGTTTCAATTATTTTCTTTTTTAAGATTTTATTTATTTATTTGAGAGAGTGAGAGAGAGAGCATGAGTGGGGGTATTGTAGGCAGGGGAGAGGAGGTAGAAACAGGGTCTCCTGCTGAGCAGGAAGCCCCATATGGGGCTCAATCCCAGGACCCTGGGATCATGACCTGAGCCAAAGGCATTTAACCAACTGAGCCACCCAGTTGCCCCCAAGTTTCATTTACTTTAAAGAGGTCATATTAAATAGATAGAATTCAAGACCAAACATATTCTGGGGTCCCTGGTTGTCTTAGTCAGAAGGGCATGCAATTCTTTTTTTTTTTTTTTTTTTATTGTTTTGATCTTCAGGGCATGCAACTCTTGATCTCAGGGTCACGAGTTTGAGCCCCATGATGGGTGTAAAGATACTAAAAAAATAAATAAACTTAAAAAAAAAAGACTCAACATATTCTTTTTCAACTAGGCACATTTTGGTATTAAATACAGAGATAACTATACTAAGCAACACTAGCAGAGCAATGTAATAAAGTCTTCCTCATAGCTGGGGCTCCGCCTGAGGGGAATGAAGGAAGATCTGGCAAAAAAAGACCTGACTAAAAAGCAGCTAGAGATGATAATACAGATAAAATAAAGATCTCCCCTCTATAGAACTTATTTAATTCTAACACTCTTAATTTATCCAGTAGCAGAAGTATTCCATTTACTTGTAATGGTAAAAAGGAAAAAAAAATTAAGCTTACTACTTGCAACTAATGGAGTTCTACTTTTATTCTGTGCAAGTCTTGACTTAGCTGAGTTGTTTAAAACACCTTTAAGCCTATTATCTCATTTCCCTAGTATCTCACCAAACTTGATTTTCAGTGTGTAAAGATGAATGTGGCTTCCTCCATCTTAGATAGCCCAATGTATAATTGAGAAATCATCCCAGGATTTACAAGGCATGTGTGTTGAGCAATAGCCAAACTCAAACAATGAAACTAAAATGTATTATAATAGAGAAAGGGTGGGAAGAACATTAAATTTCATCAATTCTTGCCTTACCTGATTTTGTGGTTGGTCCTTTGACCGAATATTCTTTCCAGAATGCCATCTAAGAGAAAGGTATATTTTCCAAGTTTATTTCATTGTTCTATTATCATTTCATGGGATCCCAATGACCTGGACTGGGGTGGTAAATTCTTGGCATGTGCCACAGATAGGATATTAGTTTATTCAAGCTGGAGGGCATTACTCACTCTAATTAAAGCATTGCCACCTACCGCTGTTTCTTCTGACTCTGGAATTGGTCAGGGGATGACTGCCCATGCTAGCTCTCTACTACTGTCCCCCCTCTCCCTTTACCTGCTCAGAGTCCCTGTTCAGAGTCCCCACAGGCATCCCCCAAAACTATCACATTAGTCGGTGACAGCACCAAAGGCGGGGGCTGAAGGAGTGGACCTATTACCAAGTTTGGAAAGGAGTCTGAATTTCTCTGTGCTCAGTGTGCCCTGGGTTTGCCAGGAGATTTTATTGAAAGGGGTTGATTTGGGGAAAGACATCCCTAGATTCTTTCAGTGTCATCTGAGAGAATGAGGCAGATTGTAAGGAACCATAATAAAAATCATAAAATGAGTTTTAAAAAAAAGAATAAAATTTCAACTGGCACAACAACACAGTATAGACTTTGTTTTTCCTCTCCAGAAGATGTGGCAGATATTAGCAGAGATTGAGGGCCTGGGTACAATATTGGGAGAAAAAAGAACTAAGTTCCATTAATATCTGCATTTGAAGAATACCTAGGGTTCCTTGTTCTTATTGACCAAAGAGTACAGTGGAATTTTTGAGGAAGGGGAAAAGGTGCTGTGCTTATTTAATTTATAAAAGTAAAGAATCTGAGTCACTTAACATTCTTTAAAAATATGCCAGATTATAACAGGGACCATGCTGTTTGTTTGTTTTATACTGTTCCAAGATTAATGGACAGATTAATTATATTTCAAAGGAGAACTTCTAAAAGCTTCTCCCTTAAATTACATAGCTAGACCAAACAATAAACTCCTGAATGCAGAGACTAGATATATAATTTATATCCTCAGTCTCTGGCAGAGCACTTGGCACATACTAAATTGTTAATAAATACAGTAATCAGAAAAGGTAAGGTCACTGGTAGGAAAAATTGCTCTGAGTCTAGAATGATTGAAGCCTGAGTCACAGAACTAAATCAAATAATATCCTAAAATGTAATTCACTCCACTTCATGATTGTTTATAGATATAATAAACATCTACACACACAAAATCACAACACAACTGATAATTTGCCAATTGCTGTAAGTTCAATTTAATTAAGTATAAAGCCAAGTCTAAATAGGTTAATTAGCATTTTAAGGAGGTAGAAAGGTATAACAGGTATAAAATCTCAATTTTATTTAAAGCATAAAATCTCTGATGACTGAAAGTGCCATTTTCTTAAGTATGATTTAATAAATTTCCAGCCAATTAACATTGTCAGCCAAATTACCGTTTTATCTTCATCCACAAAAATTTCTCTGGCTTCTTCATAATTACAAAGTTCTTCTATGCATTCTCTTTCTAGGTCACCGGGAGTAAAGAGCTCCAAATCAAATCTATTATACAGCAGGTGTCTACGTATGAAAAGATTTGCTTCTTCTTTTGCTGTGAAGACTAATAAAGAAATAGAAAGATTTCAAAGTTGATATAAATAGGACAGAACATTCCTGTTTCATCTGTGGAAAAATTGAATAATTCTTATGATGTAAAATTATACCAAACTTTTTCGGTATGGTTTAAAAATTTTTTTTTTCAAGATTTTATTTATTTACTTGAGAGAGAGAGAGACAGAGCACAAGTTGGGGCAGCACAAGCAGAGGGAGAAGCTGACTCCTGGCTGAGTGGGGAGCAGGCTACGGGGCTCAGCCCAGGACCCCTGAGATCATGACTTGAGCTGAAGGCAGCTGCTTAATGGACTGAGCCACCCAGGTGTCCCTGTATGATTTTAAATTCTGACAAAAAGAAATGGCAGCAGTAAAAATAATGTTAAATATGAAATACAAATATTAACATAAGCCCAGAAAACACTTGAGTTGGTTATGTCCAAAATTATTTGCATAAATGAAAATTATTTAAATATCACTCTTCCCTCTAGACAATTACATTTTCAAGAAATGACAGGTCAGACTCTTCTACTTTTAAAGGGATGGCTCTCCATTATCTTGACTGAGAAAAAGATGGACAGAGTATTGTACTAAAAGCTTACAAAATTTTAAACTTCTAAGTTAATAGAATTATAAGGCAATTATAAGGTTAATTAGCAGACATTCAGACATTCCTAAACAAGTAGCTGGCTCTTTCTCCCCATCCGCCAAAGATGGGCCTACAGTGTTTCATAAGATTCCCTCTACCTGATGAACCATGAGAGACAATGGACTCTGAAAAACAATCTGAGGGGTTTGAAGTGGCGGGGGGGTGGGAGGTTGGGGTACCAGGTGGTGGGTATTATAGAGGGCACAGCTTGCATGGAGCACTGGGTGTGGTGAAAAAATAATGAATACTGTTTTTCTGAAAATAAATAAATTGGGAAAAAAAGGGGGAAAAATAAATAAATACATTTGTAAGTGAAAAAAAAATACCCACATAAATAAATAAATTTTAAAAATAAAAATAAATAAATAAATAAATACATAAATACAATCTTACCAAAAAAAAAAAAAGATTCCCTCTACCTTTTCTGGGAAGGTAAATGGTAAACATGACAGCATTAAGCACAGGGTAACACAAAACCAAAATATCCCGCCATGGCAGCATTTTCAAAACCCACAATCTTTAAACTCATTCTGGTATCTCACAAAGAACGCTTAAGAAATCTTGCTCCAGATCACATTACCAAGACTAGAATTCAGAAACTCGCTGAAAACTGCATCAAGTGCTTAAAAGAACTTGGTGTTTCGCCCTGCTAACCATTACTATGGAAGAAGAATATATTAAGGTGGGCAACCGAGCAATAGCTCAGGACTGATGACAGAGCAGGAGCTGAAAGACTAATTCTGATTTGTGAATGACCTCTGCTTCGCCATTTATTCTTAGCCCCACGAGAACAGTCACACCTTGTCTGAGATATTTTTTTTCCATTAGTCAATCATTTTTCCAAACAGATCTGAATCTTTTTTTTTCCAATTTATTTATTTTCAGAAAAACAGTATTCATTATTTTTTCACCACACCCAGTGCTCCATGCAAGCCGTGCCCTCTATAATACCCACCACCTGGTACCCCAACCTCCCACCCACAGATCTGAATCTTATAGAGCTGTTTTGTTCAATACAGTAGCTACTAGGCACATATGGTTATTGAGCACTTGAACTATGGCTATTATGAATTGAGACATATGTCTCTAGTATGAATTCATACATATACTATGTATGAATTATACTTATGTAAGATATACACTGGATTTGGAAGACTTAATTAAAAAGTAAAATATCACAATGTTTCCTATTGCTTATATTTGGAAAGGGTATTTTATTTTATTTATTTTATTTTTTTTTAAACATTTTATTTATTTATTTGACAGAGAGAAATCACAAGTAGACAGAGAGGCAGGCAGAGAGAGAGAGAGAGAAGCAGGCTCCCTGCTGAGCAGAAAGCCCGATGCGGGACTCGATCCCAGGACCCTGAGATCATGACCTGAGCTGAAGGCAGCGGCTTAACCCACTGAGCCACCCAGGCTCCCCTGGAAAGGGTATTTTAGATATAATGTGTTAGATCAAATATATATACATATAATATTACCAATTCTTTTTACCTTTTTAAAAGGATTTATTTATTTATTTTTCGAGAGCGGGAGAAAGAGAGTGTACGCGCACAGGGTGGAGAGCAGAGGGAGATGGAAAGGTAGTCTCAAGCAGACTCTGCCGAGTGCAAGCCTGGTGTGGGGTTTGATCCCATGACCCTGAGATCAGGACCTGAGCTGAAACCAAGAGTCCGATGCTCAATGAACTGCACCACCCAGGGATCCCTCTTTTTACATTTTTAATGTGGTTATTAGAAATTTTTAAACTCATTTTGGGGTTTACATTATATTTCCGATCACTGGTGATAGCTGTTTTAAGAACAGTGTGATTAACCAGTGTGGTAAACTCTTTCTATTCTTTCTTCTCCCTTGTCTTCTTATAGATTGGATGCTACCACCAAATGGAGACAAAATGAAGAATTTTCCAAGTCACCATCACCTCTCCTTGGGGGTCTCATCATGGCCCTCTAAGGGGTCACCTTACTCCCTGCCACTCTGTTTCTAACATTGCGCTGTAGCTATACTGGCTTCCAATGCGCCTGGTTCTCTCCTGCTTTTGTTTTGTACCGGCTGTTTCCCCTGAAGAGAACTTTCTTCTTCCACCTCCTTCGGGATTTTTGTTCAATGTTACCTCGAAACCTCATCTGCACCCACCCACCTCTGGCGCCCCGTGTCCCTATTACACTCCACTTCTCTCCACAGCATGCACCAGCCTCTGGTGTGTTCTGCGTGTGTTACCACTTGCTTGTTACCACTGTTCCCCTCACTAGAAGAAAAAATTCCACTAAAGTATGCACACATGTGGTACCTGACACATATGAGGTACTCAAAAAATGATTCACTAAATGAATGAATGAACTCAACTTTTCTACATTGGGAAGAAATTCTCAGACCTAAATTCTACCAGTGAAAGCAATTCATAGGTATAGTCTGGGACTATTCAGCTTGTAGTAGGCTTAAAATACTAAACCAGTGATGGAAGTAACTCATGACCTGCCTAAGTTAGCTGTCCTTACTACATGGAATCTAATTTCAGAATGGAGAATTAGAAAGTTGCTTCTGTAAAGCTGTATCTCAGATATGGGCAGAACTTTACATTTTATTGGCTGAGAAAGTAGTGCCAAATTTCTCAAGATCCATCTTCCCTTCAAGTAGGTTATCTGAATTCTAAAAATACTCTGTGCCCTTCAGATGGGACTCAATAGAACTATTTTCAACCATAAAGTAAGAAAGAGTAAGTAAGAAAGAGAGAGAAAGTAAGTAAGAAAGAGAGAATCATAAACATTTTCATTGTTCCTGAAATGATACTTATGCCAGGTAAAGTCTTCACCCCTGAATTAAATGTGCCCTCCAGGGGCTGCTGTGTGTCACTTCCCTGACTGTGAAAGTTCTGATTCAGTCAGGGATTAACTTTAGACCTTCAGTGCTTTATTAAATTTTCCCCTGTCTCTCTTTTGATTGTAGGAGGACTATTGTCCTTTCTTTGTTACTGGGATCCCAAGAAACTCTGAATTTGTTTGTTTTCCAAAGAAGCACCCAGAACTTCCAGTGAGAAGTCCTATTCTCCCTTTGGCTCCTGCTGGAGGATACACAGACCTCAAACCTTTTGTATTTGCCTCCTCAGGTTCTCTTCCCATTTCTTTTCTTTTCTTTTTTAAGATTTTATTTATTTATTTGACAGACAGAGATCACAAGTAGGCAGAGAGGCAGGCAGAGAGAGAAGGGGGCTCCCTGCTGAACAGAGAGCCTGATGCGGGGCTTGATCCCAGGACCCTGAGATCATGACCTGAGCTGAAGGCAGAGGCTTAACCCACTGAGCCACCCAGGTGCCCCTTCTCTTCCCATTTCTATTTCTGCCGTTTTAGGCTGTCCTAAGATGCTGTCTGTGCATTCTACTCTTTCAAGCCCACCAATCCAGATATTCCATTCTCTTCCTCTCTCCTGACCCTCCATGTTTTCTAAATAAATTCCTTTTGAGTCATTTGAACTCCACCCTTGGGCTTTATCGGAGTTCAGCTGGAGGTCCCTTATTTTCCTGGTTACTTTTCATATCACCACTTACTATTGGCCTCTGTGCCATACAGCTTTCTGGAGACAGAGTGATTGCTACTTACTCTTTGCTCTTAAGCTCTCTGTTCCTACCTCTGTCACAGAGCTTACAGAGATGATCTCTTTACCTCTTGCCCCCTTATCAGATGAAGAGGTTCTCCAGGGCAGGGATTATAGTCTTTTCATTGCTCTATCTCCAGTACTTAGATTAGGGCCTAGCACGTAGTATGCGTTAATAAAGTCATTACTAACTGAACAATCAACTTTAAAAATAGATAGGATTCCTCATTTATATTTCTCATAGCTATTTCCAGGCATCTGCTGTCAAATATGATCTCTGAATTCCTTCCATAGTTTTTGATGTCCTGGAGAATGTCTTTTACGTTTGCATTATGTGTATCAGTGAATATACTCACCAGCATACTGGGGATCAGCATCTGCTCCCCCTGAGTAAGGACATTCAGTCTTATATATGAGTGGACTTACATATGTGGTGGAACTTGGGAGGTAACAAGAAGGATCTCCTTCCAAAATCTCTCCCTTGTTTCATTAGCTAGCTTATTCAATTCCCTAGAATTCTGCCATCAGCGTTTGGTTCCTTTGGGTTAAGATGTCCTATCTTAAAACACACACATATGCACACACACACACCCTCCTGGAGGGTTTAATACACCAAGCTGTATTAGTCATTAATGAGTTATCCAGGAGTATTAGTGTAACAGATCCTCTCCAAATGGAAACGAGCTGAGAGTAGATCTGATGAAAAGGATTAAGGGACAGGAATGTGCGGGGTTAGGGAAGCACAATGACCAGGCAAGGGAAGGATGCTGAAGCTAAAGCCATTTTTTGCTTCTGGTTTCTAGGTTAGACTTTTAAAATGCCGACAGCAACCAGTCTGTTAATGACTTGAAATCCACAAGGTATGAAATTCTAGGTTAGCAAGACCCGAGCCTAATCTTCCACAAGCATCTGACTTCACCCCAATAACCAGACAAGTTGATGTCAAAAAGGACCTCAGTGATCATTCCACTCCTCACCCCCATCATTTTACAGAGGAAGAAATTCAAGCACAAAGGGGTTAAGTAACTTGCCCCGGTGTCTCATAACAAGTCCAGACTAGATCCTGGATTCCCTGTCCATCTTTCCAGGAAACACAAGTAATTAGGCTCATTATAATTACCACACAGCCTCATCTAGAAAAACGGCACTCACTGCTTTTCAGAAGTTTCCATTCGGCGAACCACAAACCAGGTCTTAAATATATATTTATCAAAAGTAACTCATAGAAATAAATTTGTATAAATTGTACCTAACATAACCACAACATTGCCAAACAGACCACAAATTAAACTAGAGGAGATTTTAAGGATTCTGTGATTGATGTGGGCATGTCATTTCAAAGACTACACTTTCTCCTTTGAGATCTCTAATACCTGTCTCGACATTCCAGGGGGTTGCTCGGAGACGCGAGCCGTGCTTACCTTCCTCTCCAGCATGCCCGGACTCCTTCGAACTCCTTGTGCAATGAGGAAACGCGAGGGTAACTACGGGCAGTTGGCTGAGTAGAACCAGAAGCGTAAACATAGTCTGGTAACTGTCAAACAAACTGAAACAAACAAAATAACAAGAAAAAGTCAAAAAAGTCCCTGGCTCAGCACTTTGGAGTTCCTGGGGGGTTGAGTCACCGACTTGCCGCGCTCCAAGCAACCGCGCGACTGCGCCGGGCCCGCGGGTTTCGGTCGCCCGGCCCGACCCGCGCCCGGAAAGCCCGAGAGTGCCTAAGGGACAAATGCCGCGCCCCGGGACTCTGCCGACGGCAGAGCGGGCACCTGTGGCCGCGGGCGGTCCTCGGCCTTCCCTTCCTATCGGGCCGGGTGCGCCGAGGTGGCCCCTCCGAGTGACCCATTCCCCGCCCGAGCCAAGCCGCCGGGCCCCGCACCTGCGGCTCCGGGCGCATGTTCCAGCAGCTCCCGGGCCGGAGCCCCGTCCTTGGCTAGTCCCTGCGGCCGCCAGACCCTCCGTCTCGGCGCCCCCCAAATCTCAGGTACAGTCCTGGCCTCCCGCGTTGGGGTGGAGGAGGCGCCTGGCGTCCGCGGAGGGGCGCCGGGCCCACGCGAGGACGCGGCCGTAAGTTCCTGCGGGGCTCCCGGGATGCGGGGCGCTCAGCTGTGGGAGAGGGTGGAGGCGGCTACCTGGGGAGCACCTGGCCGCGCTCCTCCCCCCGGGGGCCGGTCTACCTGCGGCGGGCGGGCAGTCGGCAGGTGCTTCCAGAGCCGCCGCGGCTTCTGCCCTGAGCCTCGAGCGAGTCCGGCCGCCTGCGGCCAGTTCGGGCCCCGCCCTGTGCGCGGGTGGCGGGTTTCGGGCTGGTCTCCCCACCCCGCGCTGCTGGAGAATTCGGCGGGGGGTGGTGGTGGGTGTAAGCAGAGCGCCCCCCGCCCCTCATCCCGCGGGCATTTCGCTTTGGGTTTTTCACTGGGGGGGGGGGTCTGTCTTGTGGTTACCTCAGGTCAGCGGTTCTGAAAGGGTGGTTCGGGAATGGGAACAAAATATTCATCAGAGAAAATACACTTTATTAGTAAGAAGAAATGGGAAGTGACTTTAAAATTAATCGATTACATTGGTTCTCAAATTGTGGACCCCAGGGCTTGGGGTGTCTCACCAAGATCCTGTGAAGAGGTCTCCTAGGTCAAAACTAATTCCATGATGGTAATAAGACATGATTTGCCTTTTTCGCTTTCCGTGTGTCATGACTGTACAGCGGAAATTTCCAGAGGCCATTTGACATGAATGATGTCATCACTTTGCTAATAGAATGGGTATTCTGTGTTTTCTAGTATGTTCTATGGTTGTAGGCTTAAGTATCAATATGTACCTTTTTATAGAGATTAATAAAATTTTTATGTTCTCAGTAATTCTGTAATTAGCTCTTTGGTCACACCTGTCAGGATAGTGATAACCTCACTATTTTCAAATCAATAGTTATCTTGACATCTTGAACTTTTCTTTGAGTTTATGAGGAAACATAACAAAAAAGTACACCGTTTGTCTTGATTTGAGATAATATTTTGAAAATATCTTAGTATCAATATGTGACATGATAAATATCATTAGGTAGAATTCAAATAAGTAAAGGGTCTTGAGGGTCCTTGATAGCCTTTTTTTTAAAGATTTTATTTATTTATTTGACAGACAGATCACAAGTAGGCAGAGAGACAGGCAGAGAGAGGAGGAAGCAGGCTCCCTGCTGAGCAGAGAGCAGGATGCAGGGCTCCATCCCAGGACCCTGGGATCATGACCTGAGCCGAAGGCAGAAGCCCTAACCCACTGAGACACCCAGGTGCCCCCCTTGATAGCCTTTAAGAGTGTAAGGAGGTCACAAGGTAAGAGTTTGGGAATTGCTGCCTCAAGTAATGAAGGCAGCAGGTGGACAGAGGACTTGTGCCAGGTAACATTTACCTCCTTCCTTGTCCAAATGACATGTTAACATTCTTTGAAACATTCTTTGAGATTTCGTGCTTTGATCAAAGTGGCTTGGAACTTACCGGAAATCAGAGGGAACACTTTTCCCCCTTTCTAGTTTTTTTTTTTTTTTAAGCTATTATTTATTTATTTGACAGAGTTACAGCGAGAGAGGGAACACTAACAGGGGGAATGGGAGAGGGAGAAGCAGGCTTCACACTGAGCAAGGAGCCCCACAGGGGGCTTGAATCCAGGACCCTGGGATCATGACCTGAGCCGAAGGCAGCTGATTAACAACTAAGCCACCGAGGTACGCCCCCCTTCTAGTTTTTAATTCAGTTTCCACCCAATTCTTTTTTCTCCCCCTAAAGACTATTGCCTATTTTATCCTAATTATTTAGAATTGAGTTAATTCTTCCTAGGTTTTCTGCAGAAATTTTGTCTTCATTGATTCCTTCAAGATAGTGCTCTTTCTTTTTCCTTCTCCCAATTTCTTCATCCTTGCTTTCCCTGTGTCCACCTTGTCTCTAACTTGTTTTCTTTCTTTCTCTTTTTCTTTCTTTCTTTCTTTTTTTTTTTTGAGAGAGCTTATTTATTTATTTGAGTTAGAGAGTGCACAAGACAGGGAACAGAGGGAGAGGGAGAAGATGTCTCCCCACTGAGCAGGGAGCCCAAAGAGGGGCTCAATCCCAGGACCCTTGGATCATGACCTGAACCAAAGGCAGACGCTTAACCAATGAGCCACCCAGGTGCCCTTCTACCTTGTTTCTAGGATAGATCCTTCTTCTCCTCTTTAAGCCTTTTGTTGTTTTTAAGCAATGGGATCAGAAGAAGAGACCAGAAATGATTTGTGTTTGACATTCTAGAGCAGGAAACAGCTTGATCAGAGCACTCATTCTCCTGCTTATTTTCATTCATTTAGCCAAACTACATCACTAAGCCCTGTGGATACAAAGATAAACACCATGGTCTCTGTTTTGGAGGAGAATTTAATCTAAATCTATATCTAAGGATGTGGGCCTATAAAGTTCTCATAAGGGCAAGAACTGATTTATTCATCTTTACAGCCTCCATGGTACCCAGCAGAGCACCTTTTATGTTGTTCATGCTCAATATTTTTTTTTCTTTTTTTGGATGGGAGCAATTAATTTTCATGGAGGAAAAGTGCTTCACACTATATTGAGAGAGGCAAATGGTCAGATGCCTCATGCTGTGGAATAAGCAGATGTGAACTTTGGTGACATTCCTTGGTAGAATGCATCCACCCACATATCTGGATATTTGGACAAAACAAATGAGGCTTTGTGCTCTCATCAAATATCAGAGTTTATAGTCTGCGAGGGGAGTCAGATACAGAAATGAAAGTGTTTCTCAGTGGTGAATTACATCCCTCAATGTTTCCCTGTAATATTGGGTCCTAAACAATATTATAGTATTTGGCAGTATGCATACAAACTTCAGCCATTATAGAATTACAAGATTTTTTTTTTTAAAGATTTTATTTATTTATTTGAGAGAGAGAGACAGTGAGAGAGAGCACGAGTGAGGAGAAGGTCAGAGAGCGAAGCGGATTCCCCATGGAGCTGGGAGCCTGATGCGGGACTCGATCCCGGGACTCCAGGATCACGCCCTGAGCCGAAGGCAGTCGTCCAACCAACTGAGCCACCCAGGCGTCCCGAATTACAAGATATTTTGAGATTAGATGACAAAGAAAGAAAAGAGAATACCAATAACAACATTGTCTGCAACTGACAATTTCTTCTGTTATTTACTTGCTGTGTTTATTTTCTTATTTTGTACCATTTACTTTTTAGAGTCACCATATTCCTATGCTTTTGTTCCAAAGAATTTTAAGTGCTTTTGTTCTGGCCATAATTTCATTTTGCAAAGAGGGATACTGAAGCATGAAGAAGTAAAGGGTCTTGAATAGTCATTGGCCAAATAGTAGCCTGGCTCTTCACTCTTCCCAGTGCTTTTTTTGAGGTATTAACAAACAATGGAAGACAGTAGGTACAGCACTTTTTTTTTTCCAATTTATTTATTTTCAGAAAAACAGTATTCATTATTTTTTCACCACACCCAGTGCTCCATGCAAGCCGTGCCCTCTATAATACCCACCACCTGGTACCCCAACCTCCCATCCCTCCGCCACTTCAAACCCCTCAGATTGTTTTTCAGAGTCCATAGTCTCTCATGAGAGACTATGGTACAGCACTTTTTGATTTCAAAAGAAATGAGGAGAAAAAAAGAGCAATGAGATGAATGGACTTGGATTTATTTATTTATTTATTTATATTATGTTCAGTTAGCCACTCTATAGTACATAATTAATGCAGTGTTCAGTGATTCATCAGTTAAGTATAACACCCAGTGGACTTGGATTAATGTGATAATGCATCTCTGAATTTAAGCATATACCCACCCATTTACCTGTGTGAACTCAAGAATGAAATGGAAACTCACTTTACTGTGTGGGCATGAGGATTGACTCAAGGACTGTGACAGGAAATGTGAAGGTTGGGGCCATGAAGTTTAGCAATGTAACGTTTCCTCCACATCCTTAAAGACACACTGATGTCTGTGTCATTAGCCTACTCGGAGCAGGAGCGGCAACTTACTGAACTTGATGTTTCTGTGACATTTTAGTCTTGACATTTCAAAAACAGCAGTTGTTTGCTGCTTTAATTCGTTCCAGTAGGTGGAAAATGAAAGACTCCTCCTGTTCAAAGTTGATTATACGTCCAAGTGCAGGTCTGTTCAGATTCAACAAATAGGCAAAGGGACTCAAGATTTAATTTTTAAACATTTGCTTAAAACCCTCTAAAAGAACTTTTGACTACAGCTCATATTTAACTCTATCTTTTAAGAACAATGATTAATAGCAAAACCAAATAAAAACCAAGAGCAGTGTGAAAGGTAATCCAATTTCATGGTCACCTGGCTCTGCATCATGCTGTGGGTCGTAATAAGAGCTATATGTCATGCTTTAAAGAACTGGTAATCCTTACAGTCCCAACAGGACACATCCAAACTTGAATCGGCGTGCTCCCAGCTGCCCTCAGGGGCCTGTGACAGGGACCTGGGTCACAGCTGGTCACAAAACTCTCACTCTTTGTTGAGACTTCAGCATTTTTACAATTATAATAATTCTTTCCTTCATCAGACTCAGTTCATCATCCTAATCTTGCTTTCTGACTGAGAGACAATTTTTTTTTCTGTATCCTTTTTTGTAAACCCCTGTTCAGATAATCATGATGTTCTCACTAAACACAAATTGTTTCACACACAAGATTATGTGACATCGGTGGGAGAATCACACTTTCTATGCACATATGTGCAAAGGGAGTTCAAACAAATCGTACATTGTTAGCTATACAGTTGATGATGTTTCAGTATCTTTTATTTAGTCTGTCCCAAAGAAGGATAGTAACACAGTGTTGATGTTGCTGGTATAGATGAAAGACTCCCATCATATGGAGAAGCTGTTAGGAAATCTAGAAACCAGGATCTCGTTTATTCTTCTTTGGTGAAGGATTCTCCTTTGTTATTTTATGAACCACCCTGGCTTGAAGCTTTCAAATGAGATTTCTCAATAACCGAGTTTTGACATACAAAATGTGAATTTTAAAGTATTATTTCATTTACTGATGTACACTAATGGCTTTCGTAAGGCTTATGGCTTTCCTTTATCCATCCTGACCACTGCCACTCTGACAGGTCCTTTAGAGCCAGGAACAAAATTCACTGATCTCTGTATCTCACCTGACACAAAGCAGGCTTTCTTGACTGCTAAGTGAATGAAAGAATGAGTAAGTTCGTTCTTCTCTCGCTAGATCACTCTGGACAAATCACTTCTCTGAAACTCTCTCTGCCTCTTCTGAGACATTGAAGGTTTGGGCTGAGTGAACTCTTAAGATTTCTTCCTATGCTGAAGTCCTATGGTTCTTTGAACATCTTTAACAATAGAAGGGTAAAGGGGGCTTTAGGCAATTTTTAAAAAAGATGTTATTTTTAAGTAATCTCTACACCCAACATGGGGCTCAAATCCATAATCCTGAGACCAAGAGTGGCATGCTCCCCTGACTGAGTCAGCTATGCGCCTTTATTTAATTTTCTAATGATTCTTTCCCATTCTAAATAGTCATGCATGACTTGCTTTTATATAATCTATGATACTTAAAAGGAAAGTAGTCATGTTAATCTATAAATTTTAGAATTTGGCTGTATACCCAAATTATGTCTTTTATAATTTGTTCACCCATAATTTTACAAAGTGGGAAATTAACATGATTTTCTATGTAGCAAAAGAGATACTACCCCATTTTTAGATTTACTTTTATTGGCCTCTCTGCTCTGATAACTTGATTTATACTTTTTATTTTGTGTTATCAGGTGACATTGCTGCTGAGTCTTTTTTCTTTTATCAGAACTCCTGTTTTATTTCTTTCCAACTTTACTATCTTTTTCTCCGATTTGTACTGAATTTGTATATGGGTTTATATTTCTACTATGGTTTCCACTCTTAGAGCTCTCTTACCACCTCAATATTTTTTTCCTCCTCAGAATTTAGGATTTAAAAAACATGGGACACTTTGGTCTATCTTTCCTTTCCTTTTTTAAAAAGATTTTATTTATTTATTTGACAGAGAGAAATCACAAGTAGGCAGAGAGGCAGGCGGGGGAGAGGGGGTTTGGATGGGGGAAGCAGGTTCCCTGCTAAGGAGAGAGTCTGATGCGGGACTTGATCCCAGGACCCTGAGATCATGAGATCATGAGATCATGATCTGAGCCGAAGGCAGAGGCTTAACCCACTGAGCCACCCGGTCACCCTCTATAATTCCTTTTAAAGGAGAACCATATATATATATATTTTCTTTCTTTCTTTCTCTCTCTCTCTCTTTTATGTCACATACTGTGCCTTTCATGAAATTGTCTATATAGTGTTGGATGCTCAATACATACTGGATGAATTAAATTAATTATTAAGAATGTACTCATTTTTCAAACAAACAACCCCCCCTCCCCAGGCTCATAGAAGAGATTGGTGGTGGCTAGAGGCAAGGGGTGAGAGGTGGGTTGAATGGATAAAGGGAGTCAAAAAGTACAAACATCCCCATTATATCATGGGGATGTTCTGTATAGGACAGTGACTATAGTGAATACTGTATTGCATATTTGACACTTGCTAAGAGTTGGTTTTAGGAGTCCTCATCAGAAGACAAAGAATTTTTTTGTAACTATGTATCATGATGGATGTTAACTAGACTTATTATGGTAGTTATTTTACAATGTATACAAATACTGAATCATTATGTGTAGTCTGAAATTAATATAATGTTGTATGTCAATTATACCTCAGTAAAAAAATAAAAAAGAATTTATGTTAGTTTTTGTTGTATGTTTTTACCATTCTCTTCTATTTTTGTCTGTATGTTCTCTTTCCTATTCCCCAGTGGTGTTTTCCCTTTCATTCTCTCTTATTTCTTCTAAGTTGTTATTGTGGAAAAAATTGTTTTTTTCATTTTCAACTTTCTTTCTTATTTTTTCCCCTTTCTAAGGAATTTCTGTAACTTTCTTAGGTTGAACTATATGAAATTGCCATTGTTGTGAATAAAAAATATGCCTGAATATCAGCAATTTCATGTGTTTGACCTGATAGTTTTCCTCAGTGCTTAGTACAGTGCCTGGCAGATGCTCAATTAATATTTGTTGGATGAAATAATAAATAAATCCTCCTTTTCATCAGTTTCTCTGGGGGTCTAGATAACATTAGACAGAGATCTCTTTATGAATTGTGGACTCTGAAGTCTTTAATCATCTTACCAGATTTGCTTATCTCCTGATTTTATTAGTTCTTTTAATGAACATGCTGAAGATAAACTTGAAGATATGCTTGTGAGCAAGCATGTGGTTACCTATGTCCCTATTATTATACACAAATTTGCATGAATGTTAGTAAACATAAATTTTTGGAGTATGCCTCTGTTTATGAGCGTATATATATATATATATATATATATATATATAATTGGCCTCTCAAAAAGTTGAAATATGTTAAAAGAGCAGAGCAGTAGCAGAAATTAAAAGGAAGGTTAGGTTTCTTAAAATACAATATTATTTCAATCTCATCATCAGTAACATGAAATGTCTGTTATTCCCAAAATGCTCAGCTCTGATAATCCATCCCCTTCATAGGGCCTTTGAAATAATCGCTGAGCCCTTGAGAGGAGACTTATTAACTGAGGAAACATTTTAGGCTTTCTGAGTTCCTGGATGACTAGAATTGTTAACACTGTCCATGAAGATTTTTACTTCAAGTTGCCTTTAGTACTTTACTATGTTAACTCGTAAGCTCGTCTTTTCCAACAACTAAGATCTTTGTTTAATAAGCTGACAAACAGGTACAGAAATTTTAAGAAATTTGTCTAAAGGAATTTAGTAAGTGAATCCGGCAGAGCATTGAAACTAGGATTTCTGGTTTCTACCCAGTAGGATTTCCACTTCACCCCACTGGTATTAGAATTTCACTTAATCATCTCGTGCTTATGATTCACGCCCTATGAATCATGAGGAGTTTCTTTTGTTCTTTTAGTCACAAAAAGGTGAAGTTCAAGATCTGACTCTGACATATGACATCAACCTCTCATGCAATGAAGAGCATACTTTTTGTTTCTTTTTAAAAAAATAATATATATATATAAATATATGGAAATTATCATATATTTAACAGTAAAGCAATACATGCCCTTTGTAAGACATCCAAGTAATATAGAAGTTAATTAGTAAAAAGACCTTTTCCAGAAGGACACTGTTAAAATAAGTTTCCATAGGGGCGCCTGGGTGGCTCAATTGGTTGAGTGTCTGCCTTTTGCTCAGGCCCTGATCTCAGCCAGCATCTGGCTCCCTGCTCAGCAGAGAGTCTGCTTCTCTCTCTCCCTCTCTCTCTGCGCTTTCTCTTTCAAATAAATAAATAAAATCTTAAAAAAAAATAAGTTTCCACAGAACCCAGTCCTTTCTAAATAAACTCTGAAAAACTGTTTAAATGCCTATGTTACAGGAAATTTTGTTGTATTAAAAATATGTGTTTGGGCGCCTGGGTGGCTCAATGGGTTAAGCCGCTGCCTTCGGCTCAGGTCATGATCTCAGAGTCCTGGGATCGAGTCCCGCATCGGGCTCTCTGCTCAGCAGGGAGCCTGCTTCCCTCTCTCTCTCTCTGCCTGCCTCTCTGTCTACTTGTGATTTCTCTCTGTCAAATAAATAAATAAAATCTTTAAAAAAAAAAATATGTGTTTAAGGGTTTCTGACTTACTCTGAAATAAACTCCAGATGGCTTTAAGACTAAAATGGAAAAAATGGTCCCATAAAAGAATTAGAAGAACATGTAGGTGGATAACATCTACTTCTAGAGTTGAGAAGGACTCTCTCTCTTTTTAAAAGATTTTATTTACTTATTTGAGGGAGAGAACGAGTATGAGTTGGGGGGAAGGGACAGAAAGAGAGGGAGGTGCAGACTCCCCACTGAGCTGGGAGCCCTGATTTGGAACTCAATCCCAGGACACTGAGATCACGACCTGAGCTGAAGCCAGACTCTTAACCAGCTGAGCCACCCAGGCACCCCTGAGAAGGACTGTTTAAGAATAAAAGCAAAGCAAAAATAAGAAAGAAAAAATAATAATATAGCTGACCTCATAAAATCAAATATTTTTACACATTATGAGACATTATTAAAGTTGAAAAGAAATGACAAACTGGGAAAACTACTTAAAACATATGTCAGATAAAGAGTTAAGATCTTTAGTTTTTAAAATTTTAAAATATTTAAAATATCAACAAGGGAAAAGATTACTTAAAAAACATGCAGCGCATGAATGGACAATACTCCAAAGAAAAAATATGAAAAGCCAATAAATAGGCCATAGAAAACATTCAGTTTCAATAATAAAGAGATGAGAAGTAAAATGAGACTCATTTCTTTTGCTGGTTATATCAGTACAGAGAAGGGTGTGGTAAGCAGGGCATTCTCTGCTCACTAGTGGAATAACCGTTTTAGAAGGCAATTTAGCAATTCATTTCAATACACGTAGAGATTCTGTCCTTAAACATTACAAGAGGCTATTGACTCATCCATTTTCATCGACTAAACTCTTGCACTTTTGCGTTGCTGATTCGTAGAGATAATAACCCATGAATCATTCTCTAATTGCAGATCTAAAGTCTCCTCAGTGATTTCTATATTTTACTTATTTATAATTTTCTAGATATATCACTAACAAGTTTATTAAAGTTCTAGTTTATTCAGGAAAGTTAAAAAAAAATTAAGCTGACTTCAAAAAAATAAACCGGCTAAGAAATGCTTTTGTTGTTTTCTGTTACAAAAGCAGTACTTAATGTTTATTGTAAAAGAATGTAGGGGATAAGGGCAAGGGGAAAAAAAAAATCCCAAATTTTACTTCCAAGTGTAGTACTCAGAATACATCATTCCAGGCCTTTCACTAGCTATAAATATATGTCTGTATTATACATGCTGTCAAATTAACTTCTAGAAAGGGTTATAAATGTATATGTTCATCCACATATAATGGGAAATGACAAGCCAAGTCATAATTTCCCATTGTGGATAGTGGATATTAACATTTAAAAAATGGTTTAAAATAGCCTCTTGTTTTAATTAACTTTTTTTTTTAACATACTCACTGGTTTTTTACAGTTCTTCTTTTTTTGAGTTCCCTATTAATATTGTATTCCTAGATTATGTTTTAGCCAAGTGTAATCCCAAGATTGTTAGAACTGTTTTACTTTAGTTTGACATAGTCTACTGGAATTTCTACAGAGCAATAAATACCATTTACCTACAGTTTGTTCTGCATGCAAATTATAGTCACTATAATTCATAGAAGCTACTTGCATCATTTCACCTTTGCATTTAAGGCCGTATTAAATATCTTTTCCTTTAAAAGAAAATGATATTCTTTTTTTTTTTTAAAGAAAATAATTTTCTTAATGATATCTTCTTAGGCACTCTATGGGATACAAAGTTGAGTAGTACTATAAATAAGAGTTTTTAATGTGAAAATTTATATAACATGTAAAATTTAAAAAATTATACAAAATGAATTATTTTACAAATTTACAATTCAATGAGTTTTAGTATATTTACAATATTGTGCAAACAAACCATCGCCATTATCTGATTGTAGACTGTTTTCATCATTCCCAAAAGTAGGCCCACTAGCTGTTATTTCCTATTTCCCCTTCCCTCACCCATGGCAACCACTAATCTACGTCTTTCTTTATAGATTTGTTTCTTCCGGACTTTTAATATAAATGGAACCATACAATATATGGTTTTTTAAAAAAATTATTTATTTGAGAGAGAGAGAGAGAGAATGCGTATGTGCATGTGAGCTGGAGACAGGGCCAAGGCAGTGGGGGAGGGAGAGAGAATCTCAAGCAGACTCCATGCTGAGTGCAAAGTCCAACTTGGGGCTCCATCTAATGACCCAAGATCACAACCTGACCTGAAACCAACAGTCAGATGCCCCAATACATGGTCTTTTGTGACTGACTTTTCTTTTCTTTTTTTTAAAGATTTTATTTATTTATTTGACACAGAGAGATCATAAGTAGGCAGAGAGGCAGGCAGAGAGAGAGAGGAGGAAGCAGGCTCCCTGCTGAGCAGAGAGCCCGATGCGGGACTCGATCCCAGGACCCTGAGATCATGACCTGAGCCGAAGGCAGCGGCTTAACCCACGGAGCCACCCAGGCGCCCTGTGACTGACTTTTCACTTAGCATTGTGTTTTCATGTATCCGCACTTCACTCCTACTTATGGCTGAGTAATATTCCATTATGTGGATATACCACATTTTTTTTAATCAGTTGATGGATATTTGGGTGCCTTCCATTTTTTGACTGCAAAGAATAACTGCTATGAACATTCATGTACCTGTGTTCATGTGTGAACACATGTTTCCAATTCTCTTGGGTCTACATCTAGGAGTAGAATTACTAAGTCATACGGTAACTCTATGTTTAACTTTTTGAGAAGTATGTAACATTTCTGAAATCTCCATATGCTGTGCCACTCAGCTAAGCATGTGACTTACACTGTTTCCTTGAATTCTCACAGCTTTCTTCAGTAGGTCCAAATATTATGTCCATTTTTCAGATGAGGGCACTGCAACTTGAAGATGTTAAACAACTTGCTCAAGTGTTCAAGCTTGTTGGGACAGACCCAGGATTTGAACTAAGACAGTCTGACTCCAGAACCTGAATTCTTTACTTTTTGTCTTAAGACGCAGGTGGTTCAAAATAGGTAGAAAACAGCACATGAGTAACAAAACAAGGTGAAATGAAGTAAGACATACAAGAGCTATGTAATGTGCCTAGAGAATTGGAGGAGGAGAGTAGAATCAAGAAGGGCTTTGTAGGAGAGGAAACCTTTGAAGTGAACTTTAATATATGGCAATGAATTCAAGAAGACCTGTGGTGAAGGCCAACTGGGTGAAAGGACCATTAGAGGGATGGCAGTTTAGCTGTACCTCTCATGCCAATCCGGTTATCTGCAGCACTGTATTGAGATGTTGTGTCCCCGCTCAGTGGGAAAGAGTATGATGATTAATTAGCAGGATCTGCTAAAGGCAGGGGAGGGGAGATTTGAAGCACTCATGATTGAGTTTTCATCACTGGACTATTATGACATGGAGATGAGAAATTATGGGTCATGTTCTGGAGAACAATGACTACTACATGATTTTAACTGGATTTATAGGGTATGTGCAGGAGAATGGAGGATAAAATAAGATTGGAAATATGTGATGAGGCCATATTACAGGGTGTCTTAAATGACAGACTGAAGAGTTTGTGTTTACTTCAGTAGATAGTAAGGAGTCATTGAAGATTTTTGAACAGGGACTAGTGTCATAGGAACCCTAGAAGAAGAATAATCTGGCAGTGACATAGAGAATGAACTGATGTGGAAAAGAATAATGTATGAGCTGATACATAGAGAATACATAGAGAATGTACTGATGTGGAAAAAATAATGTATGAAATAAAAACTGTATGAGCTACCATGTTTTCTGATTAATTTGAGAAAGATTAAAATAGATGAGAGGAAATGAACACTCTAAGATGTTGGTGATACATTAGTTCGACTTTTCTGGAGGACAGTCAGGAAACATGTATAAAAAAGCCTTAAAAAAGCAGGGCCCTGAGTGGCTCAGTGGGTTAAAGCCTCTGCTTTTAGCTCAGGTGATGATCTCAGGGTCCTGGGATACAGCCCCGCAATGGGCTCTCTACTCAGCGGGGAGCCTGCTTCCTTCTCTCTCTTTGTCTGCCTCTCTACTTGTGGTCTCTGTCTGTCAAATAAATAAATAAATAAAAATCTAAAAAAAAAAAAAAAGCCTTAAAATGGTCCATTCTTTTTAATCCAGTATCTAGAAATTTATGCCAAAAAAGTAATCCTGAGTATATGCGAAGATGTAGTTCTTTTTTTATTTTAATTTAAATTTATTATTTTTATTAACATATAATATATTATTTCCCCCAGGGGTACTGGTCTGTGAATCATCAGGCTTACATATTTCACAGCACTTACCATGTCAAAGATGTGGTTCTAAAGGGGTTCATTGCAATGCCATTAAAAAAAAAAATGTATCCCAGATACATTGTACTGTCTGTACAGTTTCTCCTCTTGAAACCATCCCACCTGCATCAGGACTCGGCATTTAATTCATTGTACAGAACTCACCACATTAAAGTTAGCAAAATGATGATTTAGTGAAGATTATGTAGGCAAGATGGAAGAGAGTGTTTTTTTTTTTTTTTTTAATTGAAAAGTGCTCAGTGAACTTGGTAGGTTACTTTTAGACATTTCTACTTTCTCTGCAATGCTGGGGAAGAATTCTCATCTCTCCAACTCTTGTCCACACAGCACTTAGCCTTGACCCCCACTTCTTTCTTTTATTGCTCATACTTATTCCTTCTGGTTTGACTTTGGGTCTCAAAGCCTATTCTGAGTTAGCTCTTTTTTGGAAAGCTGGTTTCTATTAGAAAAAAATTGTTGTAAATATTTGCAGAGGATATAAAAATTACTCACGAGGGGCGCCTGGGTGGCTCAGTGGGTTAAGCCGCTGCCTTCGGCTCAGGTCATGATCTCAGGGTCCTGGGATCGAGTCCCGCATCGGGCTCTCTGCTCAGCAGGGAGCCTGCTTCTCTCTCTCTCTCTGCCTGCCTCTCCATCTACTTGTGATTTCTCTCTGTCAAATAAATAAATAAAATCTTAAAAAAAAATTACTCATGAGTTACACAAAACATTGGGAACACATGTTTAAAAAAAAAAGAAAGGGGATTTGTTAAACAAATTACACTACAACCTGTTGCTAATACTTATTATTTTGGAAATAGTTCCTCCCTAGGTGATTGTGTTCATTTCCATGATTTTAAATATTGTTTATGTGCTGACAACCCTCAGATTTATACGTCTGACACAAATCTTTCCTTTGTGCTCCAGATACATATTTATCTCATTCCAGACTAATACCTAGACTTGATATCTCCACTTGATGTCTCATGCATAGCTCAGGTTTACCATGTTAAATTTGGTTTTCCCCCACCCTGGTCTTCCCACACTTGAAAAATGATAGTGCTAGCTGATAAGTTATTAAAATCAGATAGTAGGTATCCTTGATTCTTTTCTTCTTTGCTATCTCTTATCAAATTCATTAACAAGTCTGTTTAGAACTGCCTTCAAGATGTGGTCATCAATCCCTTTTCATATCCATTGCTACCTCCACTCTGGAAGGGTTACCACACAGAGAGCACCTGATGTATAAAAGTAGAGACCTCAGAGATCTGGATTGTCCAAGGAAACTACAGATGTGGTGGGGGATGTGTAGGTCCATGTGTTTTAAGAAGATGAGGTGTTGGGGAAGTGGGAGATGATGGAGTTCAGAGCAAAAGTCGTAAGCTCTGTTAGGAGCCTAATCAGGGACCTGAGGGAAACACAAAGACCATCTCTTTTTTAAAATTAATTAATTAACTAACTAATTAATTTATGTAAAAGATTTTATTTATTTGAGAGAGTGAGTACAAATTGTTGTAAATTTGCCACTCCAGGAGGAGTGGCAGAGGAAGAGGGACAAGCAGGCTCCCAGCTGAGAAGGGAGCCGGATATAGGACTCAGACCCAGGATCCGGAATTCATAACCTGAGTCTAAGGCAGACGCTTAACTGTTTAACCAAGGGAGCCACTCAGGTGCCCCGGGCTATCTCTTTTTTAGAAATACTAGTAAAGATAAAAAGAATCATACCAACACAGGGTAACAGCACAAGTCACAGACTTTTAATAAATAAGGAGATGTTATAAAACTTTTCCATCCCATCTGGAAGACTAGGTCTGGCTAAAGGTACAATATCAAAAGTGTTACTATTAAAAACAGTGATTAGAAAAGGGGAAATAACAGAAACACAAATGTTCACATTTAGTTACAGATGAATTTATTTAATCTCCAAGTCAGAACCAGCTTCATGTTGGCAGATTGTAACTTTGGAGGAAGGCCAAGTATATACTTACATTCCTCTCTCTCTCTCTCTCTTTCTCTCTCTCTCTCTCAAGTAGGCTCCATCTGAGTGTGGAGCCCAATACAGGACTTGAAATTGCAACCCTGCGGCAAGACCTGAGCTGAGATCAAGAGTTGGATGTTTAAGCAACTAAGCTAGCCAGGAACCCCCCCTTTTCTTCTTCTTTTTTTTTTTTTTTGGTGAATTAAGACATTTGAAATTAAGATATAAATTATAAACCACAAAATTCATCCTTTTAACATGCGCAGTTCAATGTTTTTAGTATTTTCACAACGTTGCAAAACCATCACAACTATTTCATTCTGGACCACTTTTGCCACCCTCAAACAAACCCTCTACCATTAATAGTTACAATTTCCCTTTCTCCAGCCCCTGGAAATTATTAATCTACTTTCTGTCTCTATGAACTTACCTATTTTGGATATTTCATGTAAATAAAATCATACAATATGTAGCCCTCTGTGAGTGACTTCTTTCATTTAGAATAATGTCAAGATTCATCTATATTGTAGGATGTATCAGTATCTACTTCATTTCCTTATGTGGCCAAATAATATTCCTCTGTATGGATATGACACATTTTATCTATTCATTCATCAGTTGCTGGGCATTTAGATCATCTTCACTTTTTGACTTTAGTGACTAATGTTGCAATTAAACATTTGTCTATGAGCTTTTGTGTGGACTGTATTTCCACTTTTTCAAGGTATATATCTGGAAGTGGACTTGCCTGGGTGATATGGTAACTCTTGTGTTTAACTTTTTCCCCCAGCTTTTCTTTCATATTGAATTATGTTTGACATACAACGTTATGTAAATTTAAGGTGTACAACATTTTGATATGATGCATTTATTTATTGTAATATGATTATCATTGGAGTAATAGTCCCTCCACCACATTACATAGTTGTTACTTCTTTTCTGAGGTAGGAATAACCAAGATCTGGTGTCTCATCAAATTGATAATTGCAATGCAATATTATTGTTCTTCCTTTATATTTAACTTTTTGTGGAACTACAGAAGTGTATTCCAAAGTGGCTACACCACTTTACATTCCTACTAGCAATGAATTCCAATTTTTCCACATTTTTGCTGATACTTGTTATTATCTGTCGTTTTTTAATTATAGCCACTATCATGGCTTGTTTTCCTTTCTGCTCTCAATTGTTGACTGAAATCTGATATTTCACTCATCATTCTTTATTTTAAGTCATCTGAAGATGATTGAAATGGGTAGTCCACACAATGTTTTGAAAATCAGGAAATTTCTAGCAAGCCTGGAATATTTGGAAGTTCTGGTAATATTGGACAACAATTAGCCATTGTGGAGTAGGGACCCTATAATTTTCATCATCTTCTAAAGTCTTACACTTTGGTCTGGTTTCCACATTGATTTTTTTTTTTTTAACCTGGCTCCATAGATAATTGAATTTGCAGTTCCTGGTTAAAACCATTTGGCATAACTTAATTTTGAATGCTGACTTTTGGAACAAAGTATAATGTATTCCATATAGAAGTAGATTTAGAAATAAATCTAAACAAAGAGGTACATAAACTTTATGGGGCAATTATAAGGTCTTATTGAGAGAAATCAAAGAAGGGCCTAAATAAATGAAAAGAAATAATATGTTCAAGGTTAGAAAGGTTCAATTCTTCCTAATAGAATCTAATTCAGTATAATACAATAAGAATTCCAACTGGATTATTTATGGATACTTGACAAAATAATTCTAAAATTGATTTGGAAAAGCAGAGACCCAAGAATAACCAAGACACATCTCAAGGAGAGTATGGTAGAAGGAAAGTTGCCCTACCAGATTACTACATGACTCATAAAGCTATAGTGATTAAGGTAGTGTGATACTAAAATAATAGATCAATGGAACAGAATCCAGAAGGCAGCAACAGAAACATGGGAAATTTATGACTTAATATATGAATAAATATATCATTGCAAATTATAAGGATAAAAAGTACTCTTCAATAAATGGTACTTGGACAATTTGTTATCCATATGAGGAAAAAAATCCAGTTCTCATATGATACATAAAAATAAATTTTAGGCTGAAGATTTACACTTAAAAACCAAAGTTTAAAACATTGAGAAATACAGGTAGAAGAATGTCAAAGAACATCATCATCACCATCATCACCACATCAAGGAAGGGAAGGATTTTTTAAGCAAGACACATCCTCAGAGAAGAATATTGATAAATGAAATTAAATGTTTTCAGCAAAAGACATAATGAAAAAATTTGAAAAGACAACCCATAAGAGGTATTTTCAAAATAGATAATTGACAAGCAATAGGTATTCTAATAATTTTTTAAAAAGATTTATTTATTTATTTATTTGACAGACAGAGATCACAAGTAGGCAGAGAAGCAGGCAGAGAGAGAGGAGGAAGCAGGCTCCCTGCCCAGGACCCTGGGATCATGACCTGAGCAGAAGGCAGAGGCTTTAACCCACTGAGCCACCCAGGTGCCCCTTTAATAATTTTTCAAATTAATAAGACAGAGACAGACAACTCAATAAAAATATTCAGAGGAGGTCAGAATGGCCAATAAATATATGACAACATGCTCAACTATCATTTTAAAAAATCAGAGAAATATAAAATAAAACTACCATCTGATTAAAAGACATGAAAAAAATCTTACGCTTCCAGGTTCCATGCAAGATCTATGGGAACTTAGGATTACTGTTAGGAAGAGTAAAATTGGTAAAAATAACTCCAGAAGACAATTTGGCATTATCTCAAATTTGAAGATGCCTATAACCTTACCACTCAGTGGTTCCACTACTGGAGCACTTTTGTCCCCATGCAACAGGATAGAGGTACAAGAATATTCTTGGCAGGTTTTTTTTTAATAGTAAAAAAAATTGAGTTGGTCATCAATAGAAGAATGGATAAATTCATTTTGGTATGTTCATCTAATGCCATAGAGTATAGCACTGAAAACAAATACAGCTGACCCTTGAACACACAAAAGTTGGGGTGACAACTCCCTCCCCTGTAGTTGAAAATCTGCATATAACTATGGACTCTCCAAAACTTAACTAATAGCCTACTTTGCCAAGAAGCCTTACCAATGCATAAATAGTTAATACATATTTTGTATGTTGTATTATTACATACCTACAGTAAGCTAGAGAAAGGAAAAATGTTATTTAGAAAAATTATAAAAGAAAATACATTTATAGTACTGTACTGTATTTATTGAAAAAATCTGCATATAAGAAGACCTACACAGTTCAAACATATTTTTCAAAGGTCAACAGTCCATTAAGGTAACATAAAACAGTTTTTTTTTTTTAAAAGATTTTATTTATTTATTTGACAGAGAGAGAGCATGAGAGTAGAGAGGTCAGCAGGAGAAGCAGACTCCCCCCGAGCAGAGAGCTGATCCCGGGACTCCAGGATCATGACCTGAGCCGAAGGCAGTTGCTCAACCAACTGAGCCACCCAGGCGCCCCAACATAAAACAATGTTTAACAAATGAAATGTTGAATGAAAAAAACATATTTATGGAATTTAGGAACATATTTATGTTTATGCAAATTACATAAAATTTAAAAGCAAACACAAACTAGACAATGTATTGAATAGGGGTACCTTCACATGTAGGAAAACTGTAAAGAAAATCAAAGAAATGATAGAAAAGGAAGAAATGATGGGAGACTGGTTGGTTACTTCTGGGCATGGGTGAAAAGATGAATTTAAGGAAGGATAAAGAAGAGGTGATATACCAATGGTATGTTTTATTTCCTAAAAGAAGTAGTGGGTACACCCAGCTGGATACATGTGTGTGTATCAAACACACTGTTTATGTATGAAATGGTGAAATAAAATCTAGGAGCAGTTTTCATGAAGAAAGACAGTGGGGATGGGAAAGAGTTCATTGGGAACCTGGTGTGTGGAAGGGTATCAAATGGGGAAGAGAGGGATTAAAGAAAGCCCACTTCAGAGTTTTGTTTAAGGTTGGCTTTTTTCCGAGATATGGGTTGTATTTCTTACACCTGAACCTCACAAAAAGAAAATTGGAAAAGGTACACACTTTATTTTGTTATTTTGCACAGGAGGTTACTACCTCTTGGGACATAGAAACTGAAAACATTACATACACTAACAATGTGAAAAAGCATAATGAAGGAATTTTCTTTTCTTTTGCATTAAGTGGGCTGAAGAATTTGGAAGAGCACTGGATTAAGAGTCAGGGACCCCAGTTTCTAGTTTTGCTCTGTCCTCAATTACTTGTATGACCTTGGGTTACTAATTTAGTCTTACTGGATCTCTATTTCCTTAACAAGATGATTTCTAAGGCTTAGCTTTAAGTTCAGTCATTCTATGAGTTAGAGAGCCTCTCAACCAAAGAGAAAGTGGGCATGTACATTCATCATTTTAATAAAGATATATTCTATTAATTTGGAAAAGCCGAAGTGAGTATTAATTTTCCTCCCACAGTCTTAATGAAGAAATAAAGAAACTAATTTTCCATTACCATTCAAGGGACAATCACTCCTTCACAGATTATGAAATTAATGTAACAGATCCAACCAACTGAACAGTCTATGCATCTTTCTTCCCTTTTCCAATTCCAAGCCCTAGAACTGTATTTTATATAAACAAAGTTTAAAAAGTTAACTAAAAATTAGTGCAGTTTTAAAACTTAGTTTATGTATAATAGCGTAGTTAGAGGAAAATGTCTGCAGTTTCCAGTGTCTTTGAATTTGTACCGTTTATTGAGTGTTACCTATGTCTGAGGTGCGGCAGATATTATGAACTCTACTAATTATAGTTTTGCTAATTAAAATCACTTGTATCTATAATGCATTCTTTTCCTAAGGTGTTCAGGGTAGTTAGCAGATATTAAATCATTTATCTTTACAACATATTAATGAAGCTAGTAGGAACAAATATTACTTTCATAATTTAGAGGAGAATATTAAAAGTCAAAGAGTATGTTATGATCATATAGCCATTTTTTGTCATGAATTTTAAGGCTAGATCTCTCTCTCTATATATACACATATATATACAATATTTCATATATTATGTATGTATATTATACTCTCTTCCTCCTATATATTCCTCCCCACGCACTTCCTACTGAGGGGCAATTCCTTATTGTGTTTAACTCTAATGGGAGGCAAGGGCCTGTCTTCTACTACTAAAACCAAAAAGAGGGATGATCTTCTCTTTCCTGAGCTTGGGGCAGCCAGCATTGGAAACTTTATTTAGGATCCAGAATTTGGCACTCCAGCTCAGGGGTTTGTATCCTAAGTGAGTAACACACAGATGCAGAAACAATTAAGGAATTACTTGTAATAGCAAAGACAGCAAGAGTGCAATGCTGTCAAGTGTCTGATGTCAGTTGTGTCTGTGGTGTGACTCTTCTCAGCATCTGTCCTAAGTAACCTGCTCCTCTGGTTTTGTCTGGGTTGTGGCTCCTGCTGTTTGGGCTTCCTTGGCGTCTGCCCCTTTTTGGAATCTCCTCCAGGCTTCTTATCGATTTTGTGAGCTGCTCAGTTTCCTCCCAACAAATTCTTTTTCTGCTTATGTTAGCCAGAGTTGATATCAATTGTTTGCACACAAGAACATAGGTTTCCTTAATCTTCCTTCTACTCAAGACATCGTATTTTATTTTTTAAAATTAAATTAAATTAATTTTATTTTTTAAAAAGGTTTTATTTATTTGTTTGACAGAGAGAGAGATCACAAGTAGGCAGAGGAGGAGGCAGAGAGAGAGAGGGAGGGAGAAGCAGTCTCCCTGAGCAGAGAGCCTGAGGAGGGGCTTAATCCCAGGACCCTGAGATCATGACCTGAGCCGAAGGCAGAGGCTTAACCCACTGAGCCACCCCGGCACCCCAAGACATTGTATTTTATTTTTTAAAAAGATTTTATTTATTTGTTTGAGAGAGAGAGATTGAGAGATAGCATGAGCGAGGAGAAGTTCAGAGGGAGAAGGAGACTCCCCATGGAGCTGGGAGCCTGAGGCAGGACTCTATCCTGGGACTCCAGGATCATGACCTGAGGTGACTGCAGTTGCTTAACCAACTGAGCCACCCAGGCGCCCAAGACATTGTATTTTAATCACTGAGTGGTCCTATATACTTAAGTTTAAGTTTTTTTCTGCCATATTAGTTGTAGCCTAGCTGCAAAATTATAAGAATTCTGAGTGTAGGGCCTTAAGAATAATGCCAAACTCATATTTAATTTTTACTGGACCTAATCAATAAAATTAATATGGAATAAAATTAAATAAATTAATAATCAATAAAATCAATAAAATCAAAATGGAATCATAGGTTGAATATATTTCCATTCTAGCAAGGAAGGAAAGGCAAGATATAAAGCATATGTATAAAATAATCTTAATTTTATAAACATATATCTGGGTAGAAAAAAAGCACTAAAAGGATAGACAATGAAAATATTAATAGGGTAACATCTGGGTTGTGGGATTATGGTGAGATTTCTTCTTTGTGTTTTATTCTGACAATTAAAAAATCAACATGTATTTATCATAATTATGAAAAGCTCATAATAACTTAAAATTCTGTTTCTTATGGATATTTACAAAATTTACAAAAATGGAAAAAATGGTTCTTATCTTACAAACAGAAAGAACAATAGTCTGAGCTTCTGGGTGTCTCTGTCTGTTGGGTGTTTGCCTTGGCTGCGGTCATGATCTCAGGATCCTGGACTGCCCCACATTAGGCTCCCTGCTCAGCCCCACACCCCTCCCTGCTCAGCCCCACACCCCCACACCCCATAACCATCTTTAAAAAAACAAAAAGAAAAAGAAGGAAATAAAGTCATTACTCAGCTTCAACAATTTATCAGCCCGTATCTGGTTTTACCTGATATGTGTTAGAAAGATGTTTTTCTTTTCATTGATTATTCCTCCTCTGCCATATGTTGCCTTTCCTTTTAGGAATTTTTATTCAATATTTCTTTCTTCCATGTATGTATTCCTTATTCTCATATTTTTCTTTCCTTTATCCTTTATCTCTGTATTTTGGTTAAATTTCTGAGTTTGCTTCCTACTTTACAAATTCTACTTCCAACTTCTGTTGTGTCCTGCTTTCAGTGCAATTTAAACGTGGTGATCATGTTTTAAATTCGATCTTCTCTATTCTCAAATTTTTTCATTTTTAAGAATGCCTATTTTGATCTCATAAATGCAATTTATTCTTGGACCTTACTGGGAATAAGGATCAGAAAGTTGCTAATCTTTTCTCCTGTTTTTGATGCAAATTTAGTTTAGAGGGAGCCATTTTTCTGACTACTGTAGGTCAAGGGTGGGTAAACTAGGCTCTCAGGGGCCTGCATTTGTAAATAAAATGTTACTGTACCACAGCCACACTCTTTCATTTACATAGCATCTCTGGGGGCTTTTGGAGTATGTAGGTCATAGTAGTTGCTTTCCTGTTACAGTGTAACACTGTCTGGTTGCCACCGACTGCATGGCTTGAAAAACCCAAGATATTTATTATTTGGCCCTTTATGGAAAAAGTTGACCCCCTTTTTTAGGTGATTTCTTACTTCTGAATTTCAGAATATTTTCATAGGTCTGAAGATTTTTCTTTATTTGCATATCTGTAAGTACTGTGAACAAAGGGTTAGTCCCATAATCAAATGGCGGGGAGGGGTGGGGGCTTTTCAAATTTCACCAGCTTTCAGCCCCACATTAGACCTACCAAATCAAACTAGAGTTCTCTGTTGTGCCTCCTTTCTTCTTCATGCTGCTCTGGCTCTACAGTTCATACTGTCCTGAAGATGTCCTGACCATTCGGCCTGTACGTCCAGTTCTGTGATTTGAACCTGGGGAGTGGGGGTGGGCATTGGCTTCTACCTGGAAAAAGTCTACTTGAAAGACTAGCTTTTTTTCTCCATGCTTCTGCTGGTTTCTCCTCTATGTTAATATAAACCGATAGGAATTAAAATGTTATCTGAAGCTCTTTGGGCTTGACATAAATAGCTACAATCAGTAACTGAAATAAACTTGAATTTTTGACCTTTAAATGGTTTTCTGTTCACGACATCAACTATATACATAATGAGATGTTCACATGGGGCAATGTGAGTTAAACATTATTATCTTGGGTCAAATTAGTTTACTATTTCATAGCAAGAAAAGAAGACTTTCCAAAAATGAGTTTTAGAACCTGAGTAGGCCACTGAATGAACCGCAGATTTGCAATTAGTATTATTAACTTATGTGACTTTGGGAAAAGTATTTGAATTTTCTGGCCTTACCCTCAGAATTAGAGTTGAAGGGGTGCCTGGGTGGCTCAGTTGCCAAATATCTACCTTCCACTCAGGTCATGATTCTCAGGATCCTAGGTTCAAGCCCTGCATCGGGCTCCCTGCTCAGCGGGAAGCCTGCTTCTCCCTCTCCCACTCCCCCTGCTTGTGCTCCCTTTCTCACTGCCTCTCTCTCTGTCAAATAAACAAATAAAATCTTTATAAAGAAAGAACTATAGCTGAAATTGGGGATTTTCTTTCCTTCTGGCCCCAAAATTCTTTCATTGTATTCTTGAGCAGTCTTAGAGACTGTAATAGTGGTCAGTTCCATGAGTCTCCACAGAGCAGCCTGCCCAGGCTCAGGGGGCTTACTCATGAGTGGGGTGGGGGGTTGGGAGGTAGAGGGGTAAAGGCATAAAGATGTAGAAAAAAAAATAGTACAATTTTTTTTCTGCCAGGACTGGTTCAGGTCTCTCTTGCTAGGGTTTGTGAAATTTTTCCTACCTGTCTTAAGAAGGATATTTCAAACCACATTTGGCCAGAACATGAATTTCTATGTTAGATAAATTTTATGCAAATAACTTTTTTCAGAAAATTCCTTCAAGTTGGCCTTGTGCTTTATTTTTTTTTATTTAACTCAGATCCAAGTTTTGGGTACAGTTTCATACACTTGATTTGATTTACTGAACTCTATGAATAAAGGACAGAAACAAGAATTTGAGTATATTTTATAGAAGTGTATGTTTTAAGAACTCTTCTATTCTTTTCCTACTTACGTGGAATTCCTATTAATGTCATGAAGTTTTACTGTGATTGAAATGAAGGAAGTCTGTGTCCTTGAAAAGTCTATAAGCAGTCTATGGGTATATAAATGGTATTAACCTATGATGAACATCGTATAACATTTTAAACAGCATTAACATGAACAGAATAAAGTAAGATGTTGAAAATACGTCTACATTAGCAACCGAAGAAAATTGGAGGGAAAATTGGATTAATTATCTGGGTAACCACCTCATTCATTGTTTCACTTTAAGTTTGGGACAGAGTATTAGGAGAAGCTTGCTATTCAGGTTGGGTGATGGAAATGCCTTTTTACAGAAAAAAGTTTCTTTACTTTTGAGTTGGTATATACAGGGTTGCAAAAACAGAACTATTTGTTCCTGATTAGAATTTTTTTTCTGACCTTTAAGATAGTTTGTTTCTGCATCTACTTCATTATCTCACAGTTTGAGTCAGGGAAAAACAGGTAGATCTCTTATCTATATTCTGCAATTAGTTCTGGAGGAAGAAGGGGGGGTGGGCAGAGATTAACATTCCCCAGCATTATTTAGCAAAAGTGGGGAGCTTTTTTTTTTTTTTATCTCAATGTAAAAACTCAGTGAAGAATATCCCTACTTCATTCATCAAAGAAATTCAACACAGATAGTGCTTAAGTAAATCTTTGTTTCAGAGTTATGGATTAAATCTTTAACCACAGTATGAAAGAAGAGGGAGGAAAAGTGTGGAAGTTTCAGAGAAACTCATATATACCATTTCTGGGAAAATACTTGTCTTACGGAAGAGAGGAATAGTTTAGTATTGAAGCCCTAGGCAAAAGGTAACTCCATTCTGGGACAATTGACTGTCAATGTGAACATGAAGCTGATTCAAGTCCCTTGCTCTCTCTGGTGGGTTAAGCAGCTCTAGTTAGTGAATTTATGACCACGAAGAGAGGAGATACTAGAAATGACATCTTTAATTTGAAAAGAATACCATATCTAGTGAATTACCTAAAAAATGCTCACATAATGGACTTTCAGGTCATACTTGCATTAAAGAGAGTCAGTCAAAACTAGAAGCTAATCTACAAATATAAATCTATAGCATTATGTCACATCATAATATCTAGTAGAATCAATTAATGGACGCTATTTGGGTCAAGGCAACACAGAATAGCTGTCATCTAATGACAACATACAAAGTTCAATGTCTAGTTTTTAAGTTAATGGTGTAAAAATTGTTTTATCTGTTCTCTCATGAAATTGATTTGACTAAAGAATTAAATCATATGAATCAAATTAATAAGTAATCATTAATATTCAATAAAAGTTTCATGTGGTTTGGTGTATTAGGCAACTGGTGAAGACAAAGTAAAATAAAAAGTTGTTATGGTAGATAAAGTTTCAGAAAAAAGGGATGATCTGAAGCTGGGATAGGCACAAAAGTAGTCATTACAGCAGTAATTATTACAGGGTGGTTCACAAACTTTAGCATACTAATCACTAGGAATGGTTTGTTAGAAAAACTTTTTAAAGTAGAGTGAGTTTCTGTTAGGAAGAATTCTGTATATGTGTAAGTCTGTTAAGTACTTAGTGATGTTTGTTACTTGCTTTTATATTTTGGTATAAAACTTCCTCCTGAATCTTCTATCACTTCTTTGTAGTGATAATGATGTCATGTCACACTAACCAATATCATCACGGTTATACCAATAATATTAAAGGTTATATTAATGAAGACTCTAAGAGATATCAAGAGGATGACAAACATTTTGAGTCATTAAACAAGATTAAATTATGGTTGATTTGTCCTGATATTAAACAAATTTTACTGTGCTTGAAAACTGGTTGTGCATTTATGATATTAGTAACTCTTTGTAAGCAGAATATTGAAATGGGTAGATATTCCATATAGCAATCATACCAGAGAAAGTGAGAGCAATAATGTTGGTAGAGTAGGCAATCATCTATGAACCGTGATATTTGGGAGGCCTGCCTAATGGAAAATATCTTTCTATTGTGTATTACCATAGTTCAAATGGGTCATCAGAGATGTTGGTTAACATATGTGATTAGAGATACTAGGTATTTGCCATGCATCAATTGACTCTCAAGTCATCCAAAAAGTTAGGTAATATTATCATCTATGCTTTAAAGATGACCAAACTGAGGCCTTCTTCTCTATACTCTGGGTGATCTAAACTATTCCCTGGGACTAAATACTTTATACTGTTGATTTCCAAATTTATCTCTCCAACTGAGATCCTTATCTGAGCTTCTGACTCATATTTCCAGTTGCCTTCTTGATTTTTCATGTGTCTGTCTCACAGATATTAAACTTAATTTTTTCAAAAACAGAATCATTTCTTGTAGCTGATGCTATTGGTTGCCTATTCAACTCTCTTTCCTCTTTTTTTTTCTTATTGTCAGAGTCTTGATTTTGTTGGGTCTTCTATACCCCTCCTCACCATGTGGCTCAGGGGAAGATGACCCTGTTCCCAGTTCTAGTAGATCTTAATTCCTAAGCTAATCATGATTATCTCATTTCTCACATCAGTGATAGGTTTAAGGTAATAAGCATGTGAATTTGAGCCGATGAGTGATGTCTGCTGGCAGGATTTTTCTCCATTCCAAGTAGTTACTAGACAATATGCCCTCTTTCTTCCTTCTTATATAATTGTCCCTGGATATGATGCTCAGAACTGAAAGCTATCTTGCTACCACTGTGAGAATGGAGGCAAAACAAAGACAACCACTGAAAGGTAGAGCAGAAGACTTAATGGATCAAATCTGGAGGGCTCCTTCTCTTGACTTCTCCTTATCTGAGATTAACTTCCTGCTATCTGTTGATTGGCTCAATTGGAGTTGAAGTATATTATTATCATTATCATTATCATTATTATTATTAAGGTTTTATTTATTTATTTGACAGAGAGAAGCAGGAGGAATGACAGAGGGCAAGGAAGAAGCAGGATCCCTACTGAGGGCTTGATCATAGAATCCTGGGATCATGACCTGAGCTGAAGGCAGACACTTGACTGACTGAGCCACTCCAGCAACCCAATTTTTAAATTATTTGTTGCCAAAGTTATCCTGTTAACAATTTTCACCCCTAAAAAATGTTATCCTCCTTTCTTCTCCATTTCATTAAAGGGTCACATGATCTACCTAATAGGTTAAGTGGAAACTCTGTGATTCATTATTTTACTTCCCTTCACCTACTTCAGCCAAATCCATCATAAGTCCTGCAACGTGGAGAAGAGGAATAGAGAGGGAAAGAATAGAATACTATTACTCTGAAGTTTCTCTCCTGATTTCCTGGGAAACTGGTGTAATAATAACAGTGTGATATAAATAAACGGTCAGGAAGAGGATCTGGCTGAGGGGCCAGAGAAGATATATTTCATAAACTTGCTGGGTTTGTCTCATTGCTTTTCATTAAGATTTGAATTAGAAGTTAAAAGAAAAACCCAGTATATTAGAAAAAAAGGAATATGTTTAATTAATATGTTTAATTAGAAAATGCAAATTTTCTAATATAAATAACATAATTTTTCCATCTATGTAGTGTATATATATAAAATAAAGCTAAAAAAATCATAAGGTCACAATACACTTCTCTCACCATATATGTAATACATGCACGACATCTTGTGTTTGATTAATCCATCATCCTGACATTGACAACTAACATTCAACAAATAATGGATTATGTTACCTTCTTATATATTGCCGAAGTGAAAATTCAGAGTGAAAACCCATATATCCAGCAAATTTTAGAGAGATTTCTTTTTTTTTCTTTTAGAGAGAGATTTCTATCACTATCTGTGATGCTACCAACTATTACATGAAATTCTTTGAGCTATATGCAACTTTGACTTTAAATTTTAGTATATATCCACAAACATTTATTACAATGTATATCGTGGGCCAAGCACTGTGCTGAGGTTGCAGATACAAAGATGAATAGATACAATCCCTTCCCACAAGCATGGAAATAATTAACTATAATGAAATGTGGTAAGTGCTGGAGCTGTAACAAGTTATAAGCACTTGTTTTCACTATAGCCGTTTCCTACCATAGGCTGTAGAAACCTGTTCATTTACTCTGTGCATATAACATTATTCTTTGATGCAGATACTATCTCCTGTTATTCTCCCAGGGAGTCATTGTGCTTATTCATGACAAATTCTAAGTAGCTCCAGGCCTATTAATATAAGATATGAAAGCTCGGATTATGGAGAATCTCGTTTGGGAGACATGTAAATACGCTCACTCCCTTTGCTACATCAAGTAAAAATGACATACGTTCACTCTCTGACAATTATGGTTAGGGTTGGATTAGAGGCCTTAATCTATGTCAAGTGTAAAAATTATTCTACATTATAATAAAGATTCACATTTTATTCATAAAAAAGAACACAGATTTTGTAGTGAGGAAAGGTTTTACTTTTCATATCAATCTGATATATGTAAAGTTATATCAGATTGAATGAGAGGAAGAAATGAGGACCAAGAGCTAAAAGGCAAAAAGGAGGGGGTGCCTGGGTGGCTTGGTCAGTTAAGTGACTGACTTGATTTTGGCTCAGGTCATGATCTCAGGGTCATGAGATGGAGCCCTGTGTCGGGTTCTGCACTGGGCTCTGTGTTGAGTGTGGAGTGTGTTATCTCCAAAGTGGGATTACTAGGTCAAAAGATACACTTAGTATTATTATTCTTGTTAACCTAATGATGAGGTTATTTTGAAAGTGATTAACTAAACTCTTATTTTAAAATAGGCACTTCAGTTGAAACCAGGGTATTTTCCATTGAACTAGACATATCTGTAGTGAATATTTTAGTAAAAGAGATAACAAAAAAATTCTGAAAATCATTTTAAACCTCTCCTTAGGAACAGGTTATATTTTATATTTATCAGTCATTGGAAAATTTGCATAGAATTAGAAGGGGATCAGAGGTCATTAAGTTGAACTTCTTAACCTCTTTATAAATTAGTTGCCTAATGCACAAAAAGTATAATAATATAATATAATATATAATATGATAATATGATAAAAGAGTTGCTGTGGATAGTAAAAGGAGATGATATATGTAAAACACTTAACTCATTATCTGACACATAGTAAATTATCAGTAAATATTAGTCATTGTTAGAGTATAGCTGTTATAGTTAGCATACACCAAATTGAAAGGTTATATTTATTGACATGTATATGCCAGGCATTGTGAAGAATTTTGTATACAAAGCTGAACAAAGTAGTTTCTATTTTCATGGAGCTTATGTTCTAGAATATAGGCAATAAGCAGATAATAGACATAGCTCATGGATACTCTTTTCTAGAATATAGACAATAAACCATCTCTATAGAGACAGTTCTCTCTCTAGAGAAAAAAGAAGGCAGGGGTTGAGTATGTTTTATGGGTGTTACTTCTTTATATAGAGTGTTTGGGGAAGTTCTCCTAATATGGTCACACCTGGAGGAAGACCTGAAAGAAGGGAGTCAGGGAAAAGAGTTCCAGATAGATTTGTATTTGGATATATGATTAAATTTTTGAGGACAGGGATGATTTCTTTCAAAATTTGACAGGACAGCAAAAACTATGCAGGAGGCCTGAAATATCAGGTGCTGGAGTAGGTGTAATCATTGGTATGTTTGTTTGCTTATTTATTTTGATCATCAATATATTTATAGCTATAGTTTTTCTCTTAATTCACTTAAAAAAAACATTTAATTTTCTGTCACATGATTCAACATAAAAAGTATAAAAAGGCGTTCAGTGAGGTCTTCCAGTCTTTCCTGTGCCCATCCACACAGTTCCCATTGCTCCCAACAGGTAACACATCAGATCTTTCTTTCTTCTTGCAAAGTTTTATTTTTTTAAATACAGATAGATAAGCCAATAGGTATTTTCCTTAAACAAAGAAAAACCTTGAGCAATCAGAGAAACTGTGCAGAATCTTGTTTCTGTTTTTTAAAAATTTTTTTATTGTAACAAAAAATGACATTTTGCCCCGGGTGTATTTACGACCAGCTTCCGGCCTGGAAACCGGAAGTTCTCCTGGGTGGGAAAAGTGAACCGGAAGCTGTGGGAGTGAGAGGGCAGACAGCTGAGGTACCTCAGAGCCGTTTCTAGTTTGCAGGTGGGCTCTTCAGAAACCTTTGTAATCTTTGCAACCAGCACCCATTTAAGGCTTTCACCAGCATTTCTAGCTGCCTGACCTGTCCTTCTCTGCGGGGCGGCCGAGTGGTTGACTTCCCCGGAAGTCTCCCGACTTGCGTTGGTGGCGTCTAGAATCTCCCACCCACCGACCAGGGAGAGGCTTTCACCCCTGGACCTCATAGTCTTTGCTTGGGCTTCTCGCGGCTTTTCCTGAAGCGGTATCAAGGCTTCCGGTTGGTAAAGTGTCTTGTCTGTTCATTATAGAGACGCGCGGGAGCATCCTGTATGTGTGTTTTAGGTTTTGTTTGGTTTGTTTTTCGACCTCATGTTTGCATTAAGAATAAGTGTAATAATGTCGGGCATTCCTGTGAAGATTTTCAGGCACGACTGGTGCTTAAGGTTTGCACCATTTTGAACCATTAGAAGTAAATCTCGAAAAAAAAAAAAAAAAAAAAAAAGAAGTAAATCTCGGCTTTCTTTGGTGGATGTCACTTTGCAGAGTGTTTGAAGCATGGTTGCCGAAGTGTGTAAATCCGGGAGTTGCCCAAGTGTGTAAATCCCGGAGGAAAATTTTGCAAGTTTTCCTTCTGAAGAGCATTGTACAAACTGAAATAGAATTTCTCTGGGAGTAAAATGACTGGCTTGCCAATCCCCATAATGTTGAATTACAGATTTACTTTATTCATGTCATTGTTTTATCTTCCATTTACCTTTGTTTTTGGAAATCATCAGTAACAACTCTCAAGGTATTTATGGGAATCTTTGTAATCAGTACCCTTACTTAGAAAATGTGATTGTTCCATTAAGAATCTTCCACTTAGGGGCACCTGGGTGGCTCAGTGGGTTAAAGTCTCTGCTTTCAGCTCAGGTCATGGTCTCAGGGTCCTGGGATCGAGCCCCGAGTCGGGCTCTCTGCCTGTCAGGGAGCCTGCTTCCTCCTCTCTCTTTCTCTCTCTCTGCCTGCCGCTCTGCCTATTTGTGATCTCTGTCAAATAAATGGATAAAATCTTAAAAAAAAAAAAAAAAGAATCTTCCACTTAGACTAATGAGATCTTCTAATTTTGGTTATTTTGCTATTTTGCTTTAATGGTGATAAATGCCTATGGCTCTTTGTTTTGTATCTTGAAGGAAAAACCCTTATGAGTTATTCCAACCTGAAAATCAGCAAACATTACCGGGGGGGTGGTTATTTTACAGTCCTTCACAATCGTCTTTTCCAGGCATTTCTTCAGCCAGTTTTTGTGTTCAAACCCTCCCTGCTTTCAGGGAGAACTTGAAGTAATTCTTGAGTTCCTTTTTAAAATCTACTTAATTTTTTCTAAGGATTTATTTATGTATTTGAGAGAGAGAATGAATGCGAAATGGGGGAGGAGCAGAGGGAGAGAATCTCAGGCTGACTCCGTGCTGAGGCAGAGGCCTACCAGGGCTTGATCCCAGGACCCTGAGATCATGACCTGAACTGAAATCAAGAATTGGGTACTCAACCGACTGAGCCACCAGGTGCCCCACTAGTTCTTGAATTCTTAAGAATTCTATTCCCCACTTGATGATTTATCAAGTGTGCTAATGTAAGTTGAGAGAGTATTTTAATTTTTATACTGTTTCATACCGTAGTATCTGGAAGGAACCTGTTTATCAGTTTTTATATCTTAATGCCCACTGGGTGGCAGCATAGTGTTTTTAGTTTCTTAGCGTTGGCTATGGATTTCATAACTACTGGTGTTATAACAGTGTTTTTCTGATAGTAATAGACATCTTTCATATGTTGAAAGTTTCTTACATACCAGGCACTGCCCTAAATGCTTTATGAGCATTATTTTATTTAAAACTAAAAACAAAAACACAACAACAAAGAAACCAACACCATACTTGGTGACCTAAGTGTTTTCATTAGTCTCCTAGGCCATATTGAGGAAGCTGTGGGAAAGAGGTTAAATAATAATACAAGGCTGATAACTACACAGTCGGTAAGTGCTAGGGCCAGAATTGATGCACAGGTGCTTCACTACTCCTTCATGTAAATCAAATTAAGGTTACTGTTAAGTCTGACCAAACAGTGAAGAACTTGCAGTTAGGATGAGAAAGCTGTGGATATTATGAAAGAGGTAAGAACTGAATATCAGTTTTGTATAATGTGCCTCAAGACAGTTGGGGGTGCTTGGTTTTCAACAAGAAGTATTTCCTAAATTGTGTTCTAAGGAATACTAGTCATGTGAGATGCTTCAGCAAAACGTTTCCTATGGCCAGAGATAACTTTTTTTTTTTTTTGAAGATTTTATTTATTTATTTGACAGAGAGAAAGAGAAATCACAAAGAGGCAGAGAGAGAGAGCGAGAGAGAGGGAAACAGGCTCCCTGCTGAGCAGAGGGGGCTCGATGCGGGGCTCTATCCCAGGACCCCGAGATCATGACCTGAGCCAAAGACAGAGGCTTAACCCACTAAGCTATGCAGGCTCCCCAGTTAGAGACACTCTTAGGGATTTAGTAAAGGTTTTCAAAAGTCCCACAGTAAAGGAACCTGTTTAACCCAGCTCACAGCATTTTTGGAACTCATTGCATTCTTAAACTTTCAGATTAGAGCCTACATTAAGAAATACATATTACATGCAGTCCAGTATAAATGGGTATATACACCTGAAATACTGAATAAGACAGATGAAACATTTACTTACCTTTAGTATGAGCAATTTACTTTTTTTTTACTTTATTTTTTCAAATCTATTTTCCTTTTTCTAGTCTATTTTTAAATGATAAATATCTTTGTTGAAGATAACATGCTTCTATCACTCCTGATAACACATTTCTTGTTGGGAAATTATCCTTTATAATCAATTCAAGGCAAGAATAAAGTAAGAACATGGAACAGTTTCATGTGAGAATTGTTAGAATTTCCCAAAACACATTCTTTGGGACACATATTCCCCAGAACATTAGTTTGCATTTTGAATTATCAAAAAAAAAAAAAAAGGTTTCATGGTTAAGATAAACTTGTGAAATTGACATTAAACTTAAATGTGTTTTAACTATGCTAATGGTATCCTAATGGTAATCTCTAAAATGGGGAGGTAGTATGCAGCATTTCCCAGATTTATTTGACAGTGGAACCCATTTTTAGAGATGTATTTTGTGGACCTCATGCCCTTTAGACTTAGGAAAATGGTCACGTAGATAATTAAGGAAAAATGTTTTTGCTGTATGGACATTGTGTGAGAATTTTTACTGTAAGTTTTTAATGTGATTTTCACAATTTATTCTGTTTGCTAATATAGACATGACAGAAGGATGTCAGGAAGCTGTTCAGCCTTCTTAGTTTTCTTATGACCTATGGAATCTTTCTGTTAATAAGAAAAGCCTTTGAAAATCTCGGGCACTGATTAATATAAACTAAAGCTTTTATTTTCAGTTTAAATTCAGTAAGCAATAAATTTCCAGCTGTGTTAGAATCCCTCTTATTAGGATATTTTGAAAATTTACTCTTGTTTTTTTCCTATTTGGAAAAATTCGGAGTTTAGTATAATTAAAGATTTTAAGTGGTTAAGAAATACTTAAAAGATTTTCTTACATTTTATGTATAAGGTGACTAAAATGAGTGTTTATGTATTTGATGCAAAGATCTCTGTTATATTGCTTTAGATTAGTTGAATTTATAGTACTCTAATTTTTTTTTAAAGATTTTATTTATTTATGAGAACGCAAGCGGAGTGGGGGGAGGGAGAAGAAGGCTCCCCGCTGAGCTCAATCCCAGGACCCTGGGATCATAACCTCAGCTGTGAAGGCAGATGCTTAACCGACTGAGCAACCCAGATGCCCCAAATTTATGGTACTTTTAATAGTATATTTCATGTTTGGTTTCATATAATGATCCTTATGGAGAGAATTTCCAATTCTCTCATTTCCTTCATACATGTCAGACCATTCCTTTTTAGAATTTAAGTATTAAATTTCTAAAATTTATATATGAAATCCCTACTCCTTTTCTTAAAACAATGAGAAATTTGCAAATATTTTATTGAGAATTGAGAATATTTTAGTGTAAAATATTTTCTTTCAAGAAACTCATTATTTTAATAATTATTCATGATTTATAGTAATTTAAGAAATTACTTATCAGGGTCTCCCAAGTGCACTTCCCTCTGGAGCTCAATAAACCTTCTACAAACATCAAGTCCTTAATGAAAAATAACATTTATGGCAGCATTATAAATTGACATAATAAAGTGCAAAATAATGGGAACAGACAATAAGAATGGAGCAATAAATACAATAATCATGTGATATGGGCAACAAGTACAGTTCAGGAAAGGAGAAATGGTGTAAACTGGATTCATAAGAAAAGGATCACAGAGGAGATGAAATTCAATCTGATTTTTAAATTGCATTTAAACAGGAAAGATAGAGGAAAATATTCTCTATAAGAGAGCAGAATGTGTGAAGGTTTTAATTAGTTCAAGCTCCTAAACATGGACCTAAAGACCAAAGACCTGTGTGCTTCTCATGTCTCATCTCTTCTTCCAGGCTTACATGGTAAACTCTAACCTTAAGCTGTTTTTAGTTCCTCATTTAAAATGATGTTGTGTCCATCTGTGCCTTTGCTTATGCTATTTTTCCCCTCTAAAGCACTTTTACCTCATTTTTCACTTTGCTAATTTCTTAACTTTTATGATTTTTAAGCCCCAGCATGGAGGTCCCTGCCCCCAGGAAGTCTCAGACTTTTCAATTCTTCCTTGATTTTTCCCTTGCTGGATTAGAAGCTCCTTCTTTCTGCTGTTATAGTGCTAGGGATCTCTACCATTGCACATGACCTTATTGTATTATAATTATTTTCATATATCTGTTACTCAGTATTCAACTCCTAGATGTCACTTCTTCGGTTATCCCCTCCTCACTTAATTCCTTGATCTTTACTGACTTCTTTCTGTAAAATGTAAAATGTTTCAATTTCTCTCTTTCCCTTCCCTTTCCTTGATTACTTATGACTTTAAACTATCTTCTATCTTCTTTCCTCCTCAGTTTGTGAAACCTGTTCAAAGACTTCTACATTCTAAATCAGTTTGTGTCAGTAAGAGAACTACCCTCCTATCCTTCAACCAGATTTGATTTTCCTTTGCTCAGGGTCTGTCTCAAAATCCTTTTTTGAGAACTATCTCTTGAGTTTTTCAATAGCCTGAAATCTCTTCTCCATAGATGAATTAAAACAGATTTTTACTGCTAGAAGTATTGTTAGACATCATTACTCCAATTTGCCATTGTACTTATAACTATTTTGGTAATGAGACATGATATATATAAATTAATGAATAAAAATTTAAACTTAGTTTAGTATATTTTATAGGTGAATAATTGAGGGTTGGGCACTATGTGCTTTGAATTCCTTCAACACTTAGAGCACTTTTTTTTTTTTCCTGTTATGTCTTATATCATGCCTAGTATCATATCTAGGCTTACATTTATTTGAATGAATGCATTCTCTACCTTTCTAGACTTTGAAGGAAAAGACCATTCATTCAAATTTGTATCATTTGCAGTTTCTTAAACAGATGTGTTAAGTCCTATCAGTCTTGGTTGTCTTTATAAGTTTAATTTAAAAAAAATCCAACTGTGGACACTCTTCCATTTTCCTCCGTTACATAATTATTCTTCCATAGGTTTTTCTAAGATTGTGATACATTTCTTTTAAAGTTTATCATGGTTACAGGGCATACTGCTTGTACATTCTACCTTATTTGACTCATGGTTTCCAAATATCCTCCTCACCTTTTCCAAAAGGTGGGAGTTATCTAGTCAATTCATTGCAATGTGCTATGAAAAAAATCTTGAGTGCTTGACTTTTGTAAATTATTGTATTAGGCAATGTGAAGGCACGGGAATGAGAGAGACTTGGTCACTAGTCAAGGAACTTACAATATAATGGCTAACATAACCATTGCTAATACAAGATAGAATATGACTGCAAATGTACTCAGTTCCTATTTGGCACTGTCCTATACATAAAAGACCCTTCAGTCCTTCACTTTTAGAGGGAATAAACTTGAGGAAATGCAATACTTATGATACTATTATATAATATTTATGTAAGTTAAGAAGTTAAGGTGATTTCCCATTGAGTGTTCCCAATCCAAGATCAGATAATTAAATAATGTTTATATATTTTTAGATCATGTCTTGGCATTTTTTCCTGAATCTTTTTGAATCTACACACACACCAGCCTGTGTGTAATTAATGAATACAGTTTTTCACGCAAGCATGCACATTTTGTGACAAATGTCATCCGTATTTTATATTTTGAATAGTAATAATTACTTATGAAGGAGATAGCCTTATGAGACTGCTTTAGCATTCAGTTCAAGTTGTAAGAGTGTTCCTAAGAGTAAAAGGCAATATGATGAAACCAATTTAAGTGTTATTTAAAGAAGAAAAGGAAACTTGGAAGTTCTATTTCTTTAACAAAGAATTTGTAGGGTGGGATGCTTTGTTTTAGTCATTGAGAAATCAAATTGTTTTTTATATTTGTAAAGCTGTTGATGATTTTGCTTATACTCTTTGAATGTTTTAGCTAATGTCAAATCCTACCAATTGTTATTATGTGAAATGATAGTGTGAAATTGATGCTGTTATAGTATAACAATAAGGACGTGACTCATGTATTTTATGTACACATGCATTCAACTGTAGTGACAAATGGCTTCATGCTGTGTGATTAAATGCATATTAGCGTTTGCCCTAGGCATTTGATTATTACCATCTTTACTTCATTACATTACCACACTGTATGGCCATATAATTTATAAGATAATACACACATCACTTTGTTGCTGATAGGAATTATTCTGTTTTATGGATGGTGTCCTTTAATTTTGCCTTTCATGGATTATAAAATTGGTTAATATCTGCTGAAGTGAATCACTGGAGAAGCAAATAAAGATGTTGGCCTCAGGTCACAGTGTCATTTGTGATACTGGCAAAATCTTACAGGCTCATTTATCCCTGTACATGATTGATAACAGCATGGGTTAAATGGAGAAAGCTTTGCTTCTATTAAAGGATCATCATGAATGAAGACCTCCCACTTAAAAGTCAGGCATGATGAGAAGACAAGAGACTATCTACAGGTCAAATTAAATAACTTAAATAATTTAAGTAGAATGACAGTGTAATTTGTCCATTTTGTGTTATTACCCTGACCCCTATCAGGATTATAGGCTAAATTCCTATCCCCTGTAGAGTATTTAAGATGTAATTTTTAATAAATACTTTCAAAGATATAAAAGCTGTTAGAACTCCTAAGTTGTGGTAAAATATAGATTTTTATTATGTAGTTTTGAAAAAAGCTCTTTTCTAAAAAATGGCAGTACTTGCAAATATAAAATCAGTAATGTGACTGTTGAGGTAATGTTTCAAACATTTTATAATAATGGCTTTATTTTTTAAGACTTTTAAATAATGAAACATATTTATTATAAGCATATTTATTATATTTAAAAATATAAGAAACTTATTATAAAGTACTGTAAATAAATGAACTATTTTAAGAGTTTGTTATTAACATTTTGGAGTCAAATGTTAAAAATATTAAAAAGGTATATAGTTCAGCATCTTTGAATGACTTCTTTCCTATATGGAATCTTTATTTGAGTTTATTCAAATTGTGTTTCAAAATAAGGAAAAGCATATGCATTTTTAGAGATTATTATAATAAAATCAGTATTGAAATGTGAGAGTATTTTGACCTATAGAGTGAAAAGTAAATGAAACCTCAAATTAAATATTTCATGTCTCCTTTAAATGACCAAAAGGTCATGTTTTGTCCATACTAGCATCCTCATTTCTTGTTGACTATCTGTTGGCCTGTATATGCAAGGACTTTAATACATTACCTCCTTTAATCCTCAGACCCTGTAAAGTGAGTGTCATTATCACTGTTGTATAAAAGGAAACTGAAATGCAAAGAGGTCACAGCTAGTAAGAGAAGGCAGAATTTGAATCCACATTTGATGTGGATTCTTAAAGGAATCGACAAAAATGCCTATGTCATTTTCAAAAGCATACTATAAAAATCTATATAGCACAAAATTTCACAAATTTTTAAAAAAAGATTTTATTTATTTGACAGATAGAGATCACAAGTAGGCAGAGAGGCAGGCAGAGAGAGAGAGAGGAGGAAGCAGGCTCCCTCCTGAGCAGAGAGCCTGATGAGGAGGGACTCGATCCCAGGACCCTGAGATCATGACCTGAGCCAAAGGCAGAGGCTTAACACATTGAGCCACCCAGGTGTCCCCAAATTTCAAAACTCTTGTTTCTCACTTTATCAAGCTATCTAAATTAGTATTGTAAAAACTGTTTTGGGGAAGCCGGGGTGGCACAGTTGGCTAAGCATCCAACTCTTGGTTTCGGCTCAGGTTATGATCTCAGGGTTGTGAGATCAATCCCTGTGTCAATCCCCGTGTCAGGTTCCAGTTTCAATGTAGAGTCTGTTTGGGATTCTTTTACTCTTTTTGCCTTCCCACTCATACTCTTTCTAAGATAAATAAATCTTTAGGAAACAAAACTATTTTTGGACTCTGGCCCACAGTAAGAAATACATTTCACATTGTGATTCAGTATATTGTATATAATTAATACGAAAGTTTAATGAAACTTACTATATGTGGAAATTGCAGGTAAATCTAATCTAGGGGCACTTGGGTGACTCAGTTGGTCTTGGTTTTGGCTTAGGTCATGATCTCAGGGGTCATTGGACTCTGCTCAGCAGGGAGTCTGCTTGAGGAATCTCTCCCTCTGCCCCTCCCCAAAATAAATAAATTTAAAAAAGCCTAATATATCCTGTTCTTTTCTCTCATCTTTCATAAAAATGCTGCTTGCAACTAAACTGATTTCATATATCTCTCTGAGGGTTTTCAACTGAAGTAATCCTGTAACAGCTTAAAACATAACAGAATTTTTCCTCCATTATATATACACTTTATAGAAAGCAGAATGGAGAAAATACCACTTGTGCTTTGATCACTGAAAGATAACTACAGTTATCATAATGATGTATTCTCTTTCAGTATTTTTTGATGACACTTTTATGGGTATGGTTTTAATCATGATGCTTATATAATTTTGAATCCCAGTTTTTAAAGTAGGCTCCATGCTGGGTGTGAAGCCCAACATGGGGCTTGAATTCACAACCCTGAGATCAAGACCTGAGCTGAGATCAAGAGTCAGACCCTTAACTGACAGAGCCACCTAGGTACCCCTTGAATCTTAAAAAATTTAGTATGTACTTCATCAGTTACATGTGTACATAGTGTAAATAACTAAAATTTTTTTTACAAGGTTTGTTCAGGAAAAAACAGTAGTTTACCCTGCCGTTTTCTCTTCTCCAGAGCAACTACTTTAAACTCTTTTAGCTTATTCTTTAGCCGTTACTTCCTCATGTCTAAATAATATACTTATCATTTGCTACTTCTTGATTTTCCAGTTTTAGGCATTATCTAAAGACTCTATGATTGGAGGTGGAGATTTAACTTTCTTTCATCTTGTGCCTAACCTCTCTCCCTTCACATACTATCCTACCATCCATCTTGTGATAGTTATATTGTAATCTTGACTGTATATATATTATGACTGAATAAACGCTATTTATAACTGAACCATTATAGTATGCTATGATTATTTTCCTTTCCTGTACAACATCCTCCAACCATTGTCTTGTTTCCTCCATTGTTCCTTTTTGATGTGTTCATTACTAATTCAACCCCAGACTTTTCTCATTTATGTTAAACTCTTATTAGTAATTTAAAAACAGTTGGTAATCTGTTCATTTCATCCTGTTGAGCTTTCTACCAGAACCTACTAAAGCACACCAATCTGGACTGCTAGCTGTACCAGCCCCTTCACTATCACAGGGTTTTGTTGCCTCTCTCTCTCACTTAGAGTCCCTTGTTTCCTGGATTCCATATCTTCCTCTTCCTTGCAGAAATCCTTAAGTAGCTTCCTGAGAAAGAATGCATGGAGGGTAAATTGTTTTTGGAAACTGCATATCTAAAAATATTTTATCTCCACACTTGGCATGGCAATAAAATTCTGGTTTGGTAATAACTTTGAAGACTTAGCTTCTTTATTCTAGATTTTATTGTAGATATTGAATACCCTAATTCTTCATCCTTTGTATGGAATTTTTTTTTTCTTTCTGGAAGCCTGTAGGACCTCTCCATTTCTCCACTGTTCTATTATTTTACCATGATTTGTCTTGGTGCCGGCACTTGATGAGCTTTTTGCAAACTCATATATTTTAGTTCTGAGAAAATCAATCTTGACAATTTGTCATGATTTTATTTTTTTTAAGATTTTATTCATTTATTCATGAGGGACAGAGAGAGAGGCAGAGTGAGAAGCAGGCTCCTGGCAGACCAGGGAGCCCAATGTGGGACTTGATCCCAGGAGCCTGGGATCACGACCTGAGCTGAAGTCAGATGCTTAACTGACTGACCAGGTGTCCAACAGTTTGTCATGATTTATTCTCTAATTTCTCTATATGTTTTTTTGGAACTTCTAGGGTGTAGTTACTGGAACTTCTGAATGAATCCTCTAGTATTTTTTTCTTCAATCCTGTATTGCTTTGGCTTTTTGCACTTGTTTTTGTAAGATTTCTTCAAATTTGTCTTTATTTCTACTAAATAAAAATATTTTTGAGAATCTTCCTTTTAGCATACCATCTTCCTTTTTTCATAAATGAAATGGGTGGTCTTACCTTTTAATGAGAATATTAAAGATGTTTCTTTTGAAAGTGTTCCTTCTGCTTAATCTTTGCTTCCTCTAAATTGCATTTAAAATTTTTTCATTTGTTTTGGTCTCTGTGTTTGAAATTAGACACTTACTCTTGAAAGTCTTTTGGTCTCTGCTGTTGTTTAAGAATGAGGCACCAGAAAAGTGGATTAGAAGCTCTAAACATGTGGGTCTGTCTATGGACTGTGGTCTTTAAGGTAATCCAACTAAAACATTTTGTGTGGAAGCTCCCAGTATGATATTATTTATGTTTTTTCTCTTGGCCCGAATTTCCTTGAAAACATACTTCCAGTCTCCTGCTTCAAGAGTTCTCTGGCTGTTAGCCACTGTGGGAGCCCTGTAGAGGAAGAAGGCTGGTCAGGTAGGGCTGTTTCAGCATTTGGTATGTACACTTATTGGGATAGTAGGTCCCCCAACCCTGAGCTGTTATCTTTTATTGTAGAGACTCTCTGCTTTTATCACCTTTAGAACAACTTCTAATCTGTCCAGATGAGGGAAGGGAGTCATCTGGCTAACCAGAAAGAGAAAGGGAATCTGGGGTCTAACGTCTTTTTAAAAAGACATCCAAGCAATTGTCCTGTTTTTAGACACATTTGCCTTCACCTTTAAGGGTTCTGGTATCACTAGACTTTTGCAGGGGTGAGGAGGAGGGATCGGGGAGGGGTGTAGGGAAAGGAGGTGAGTGATGTAAGTCAGATTGCTTCCCACTTTTCTGTATTACTGGCTTTGCTTTCTCAGGTCTTGTAAATACTCCTCCACTATCTGCTGGCCAAAAACCACATTTTTTGTTTCTATCACATTTCCCATTTGGTTTGCCCAAGGTTTATCCCTTAAATTGCCTGCTATTATTTTAGTGGGGCTGAACTAAGTACTTGTGTTCAACCTACTATCTTTTTTAAAAAAATTTTTTGTTGATTTATTTGAGAGAGAGCATGCGGGAGTGGTTGGGGGGAGGAAGAGGGAGATACAGGCTCCCTGCTGAGTGGGGAGCTTGACATAGGGTTTAAACCAATGACCCTGGAGTCATGACCTGGGCTGAAGAAAGATGCTTAACTGACTGAGCCACCCAGGTGTCCCTCCAACCCACTAACTTTAACTGGAAGACTCTAAGTTCTGTTTTTGTTGTTGACTATTTGCTTTTTAGAAAACATACATAAACATTTTGTTGTTATAAACTACACAAACGCAATATGGAGAAGTAATATAATGTGGTGGTTAAGAATACAAGTCTGGATCTAGATTATTGGGTTTATATATTGGTTCCATCCCTTATGTGTAACCTTGGGCAAATTACTTAATCTCTTTATGTTGCAGTTTTTTCATTTCTGAAATGGAAATACTAATAGTAAATATCTCAAAGATTTTTTGAGAACTGAATATAGTGTTACGAGTGTCTTGCATGCATTAAGTGCTTAACAGATACTAGCTATTTTCATTTTAAGTGGCTGCATATATTGCACCAGGTAGTGATAATGTAATTGATTATTTTCTTATTCCTGGATATTTAGGTTGTTTCCAGTTATTCTTTCTTGTTTTTATGAATAGTAATAAATATCCGTTAATGTGGAAATTTTTGTACATTTAGGATTTTTTCTTTTGTGTGGATTCTCAGAAGTAAAGTGAGTATACATCTGTATGGTTTATGACTCTTGAGACATTCTAAATTGTTTTTCATGGGATTGTTTCTGCTTATATTTCTACCAGAATTGATTGACTACCAGTTTCACCATCCCTTTACTAGTACTAGATAGTATGTTTTTTTTTTTTAAAGATTTTATTTATTTATTTATTTGTCAGAGAGAGAGGAGCGAGAGTGAGCACAGGCAGACAGAGTGGCAGGTAGAGGCAGAGGGAGAAGCAGGCTCCCTGCCAAGCAAGGAGCCCGATGTGGGACTCGATCCCAGGACGCTGGGATCATGACCTGGGCTGAAGGCAGCCGCCCAACCAACTGAGCCACTCAGGTGTCCCACTAGATAGTATGTTTTTAAAGATTTATGGGGTGCCTGGGTGGCTCAGTCGTTGAATATCTGCCTTCAGCTCAGGTCATGATCCCAGGGTCCTGGGTTCGAGCCCCGCATTGGGCTGCCTGCTTGGCAGGAAGCCTGCTTCTCCCTCTTCCACACCCTCTGCTTGTGTTCCCTTTCACTGTGTCTCTCTGTCAAATAAATAAAGAAAAATCTTTAAAAAAATGAATAAAATAAAGATTTATTTATTTTTAGAGAGGGAGAGGGAAGGAGAGAGGGAGAGCATGCACATGAGAGGGTAGGGCAGGGCAGAGGGAGAGGGAGGGATGGAATCTAAAGCAGATTCCCTGCTGAGCACAGAGCCTGCTGTGGGGCTTGATCCCAGAACCCTGAGATCATGACTTGTGCTGAAACCAAAAGTCAGATGCTTAATTAACTGAGTCACTCATGTGCCCTAAGATAGTAATTAAAAAAACCTGCTAATTTGATTAGTAAAAATGTTATTTTATATAGTTTTTTTTTATTACTAATGTGGCACTTGCCTTTAATCCAAAGGAAAAAAGCAGTGAGTTTACTCTAGTATTTTAACTCATTTAGTGCTCTGTGGTAAGCTATTATGAGAGTTGTTTTTATTGACCCCCCCATATATTCTAACTTTTTCCTGCTAACAGTACCTGACATTTCCCTAAATAGTCTGCACTTTTTCAGGCATACTGATGTTGGTGAGATTAACCTGGATCCCAAGGTTGATCTCGTTGAGCTGGGTTTCCACCAGCTATACTTTGAGCTCAGTAGTTGGTTCAGGTTTGGAAAAGTAACCGATGCAGCCCCAAATAGAACCTTGGGACTTTGATTAGGATGCCGTCTTTTCCTTGCGGGAAGAAGGAGCAAGGAAGTTTGTAGCTTCGGTAACTGCCTGCAGCCATTTTGTCATCATAAAAACGATAGCCTATTGGGAATGTAGCCAGTATTAAGGTAACACAGGCAAAGATTTGTATTTCTAAAAGTCCTTTAGGTCTTACTGATATTGTTGATCCAGGAACCACACTTTGAGAAACCTGGATTTATTTCATTGCTCTTGTTGTTTGTTTAGCACAGTTGATTATTAAAAAAGAAATATAATTTTCTGCCTTTGACATAGAGATTATTATTCCCAAATTTGTAAATATTTGATTAATGATTTCAAACTTTGAGTATTTATTTATTTTAAAAAAATGGTTTTATTTATCTGACAGAAAGAGAGAGACCACGAGAGAGGAAATACAAGCAGGGGGAGTGGGAGAGGAAGAAAAAGGTTTCCCGCTGGGCAGGGAGCCCAGTGAGGGACTATGACCTGAGCTGAAGGCAGACACTTAACAACTGAGCCACCTAGGCAGTCTGTGAACTTTGAGTATCTAAGATAAGTAACATTATGGGGTGCCTAGGTGGTTCAGTTGGCTAAGCTTCTGACTCTTGATCTCAGCTCAGGTCATGATCTCAGGGTTGTGGGATTGAGGCCCACATGGGGCTCCCCTGATCATGGAGGCTGCTTGGGGTTCTCTCTATCCCTTTCCCCCAACCTGCCCCCACTCCTGTGTGTGCACTTGCTCTTTCTCTTGCTTTAAAAAAACCCCAAAACTAAGTTATATGAAGCAAGAAACAAATACTGAGTCACTAAGTAAGTGTACTTAGAGTGCATTTATTTATTTATTTATTTTAAAAAAGATTTTATTTATTTATTTATTTGACCGAGAGAGAGAGAGAGAGAGAGAGAGAGAGAGCGCGAGCATGCGTGCGCGTGAGCACACAAGCAGGAGGAGCAGCAGGCAGAGGGAGAGGGAGAAGCAGGCTTGCCCCTAAGCAGGGAACCTGATGGTGGGACTCCCATCTCAGGACCCTGGGATCATGACCTGAGCTGAAGGCAGAGGCATTAACCCCTGCGCCACCCAGGTCCCCCACAAAAGCTCTTTTAGTTGCCTTTTAATTCCCCGAGTTCTTTGTGCCTAGAGCTGTATTAAATGATGCAGGATCGTAAATGAAATAAGTGTAGCATAGTTCTTGTACTTAAAAAACATCCCATATAAGAGACAGATTGAACACAAATAGAAAAACTGGGGAATTATTATTAAATTTTGTGTTGAATTTAAGCACACAACAAATTTAGAGAATGGAGGGATCAGAATGGGGTTGAGTGCCCAGGGAAGGATTCTTGGAGAAAAGAGTTCTTGAACTGGGCATAAAACATGGATAGAATTTAAATAAGGGAGGATTGAAAATTTATTCTAAGTATAGAGGTGGGAATAAGCATGGATTAGGTAGGAGACAATAAGGAAAGTAGAGGACACTTAGTCCTTTGTTGGGAACTTTACTGTGTACAGAAGATGAAAATTGGAAAGGGGGATGAAACTAGAAAGTGGGGAACCCTTAAAAGTCAGGCAGATGCATTTGGACTTGGTTTGTAGATAAGGAGAACCCTTTTGAATTTGGAGGTTGATGAGATTTAAGTGGTATTTTGAAAAATAATTTTGGAGAAATATGCAAATTAGATTGAAGAAGAGAAGATTAAAGGGATAATAGGAAAAAGTGATCATAACTCATGTCTGAGGTTATGAGGGTCTGACTTGACTGATAGCAGTAGGAGTGATGCAGAGTGAGTCTAAGGGGGCTATTTGAAGGAAGAACAAACAAATCTATTTAGATATTAGATGAAGGGGAGATGAAGGGGAGTAAAAGAGGAAGAAAAAGAGAAAGACAAAGATCAAAGATTTTGTGAGTGTTCATCTTGGAGATTTAAATAAAATATTTGATACTACTGACAGAATTGGGGTTTAAAAAATTTGAAGGTAAAAATGTGCAAATTTTGATTTGTTAAATTGGAGGTAAAAAAAAATGAGAATACTTCTGAGATAGTCAACTGAAGATGCATTGAGAATTGTTCACATGTAGTCACTAGATAGAACTTTTAGCTGGAAGTAAAATTAGAGATAAAGTAAGAAAGTAGATCCAGAAAGGTCAAGCAATTTGTCTGCAGTCAATGTGACTACTGTTTAATAGATTTGTTAATATCAACTGATTCTCAGTTTGTTGCTCTTTGAATGATTATGTGCCTATAGCAAGAGTTACTAACTCAGTACCTTGCAGGACTAGGGAAATGAAGTAAATTCATTCAGTATTCACAAATACTTATGTAATCTTGGATATTATTGTATTATCGGGCCCTGTCCTAGGTGCTGAAGACATAAGCATGGCCGGTGTAAATGAGACTTTACTCTCACAAAGCTTATTTTTTAAAGATTTTATTTATTTATTTGAGAGAAAGGGAGAGGGAGAGAGACAGTGCATGTATGTGTGTATATATACATGTGTGTGGCGTGGGGGGTGGAGAGAATCTCAAGCAGACTTTCCAGGGAGTATGGAGCCCATTGCAGGGCTCAACGTTATGACTATGAGATCATGACCTGAGCCAAAACCAAAAGTCATATGCCCAACCCACTGAACCACCCAGGTGCCCGTCTAAGCTTACTTTTTAAAGGAGGAGATAGAATGAAGTTATAGATAATTAACAGATAATTACTGAAGAGTAATGGGCTGTGATGCATATTGAAGAGCTAACATATTTTAAAGATCTACTTTTAGAGAGATAGGGAGTGTGCAAGTAGGATGAGGGGCAGAAGGAGGGAGAGCGTCTCAGGTCAACTCCATACTGAATGTGGAACCCATTGTGGGATTTGATCTCACAACCCTGAAATCGTGACCTGAGCTGAAACAGTTAGCCACTCAGAGGTCTGAGCCACTCTGGCACCCTTGAAGAAGTAACATTTGACATGAGACCTGAAAAACATGAAGGCAATTCTGTGTAAATGTGGAGGTAGAGTATTGCTTGAAGAAGGAATAGCAAGTACATAGGCATTAAAGCTGGAATAAATTTGCTATGTTTTGAACTAAATGAAGTTTTATTTAGTACTGTTGTGTGCCAGATGTAAGGTGCGGCTCTGGGAGACAAAAATGAATGAAATAGCAAGACTGTCTCTAACAATTGAGTGGCGCATCATCTAGTTTTCAATATCTGGTACACATTTCTATTGGTAATTGATAAACAGTGTAAACATATATAGTTATTATCTTGCTTGTTATTTCCCTCCATTGTCTTTGCCAGACTAATATTTAAGGTCTAGAACTGATAATTTCTTTTCTATAACATTCCTTTTAAGTCCTGTTGATAGAATCAATTGCTTTCCTACCTGTATTTCTTTTATTTAATTAACATATAATTTATTATTTGCTTCAGGGGTACAGGTCTGTGAATCATCAGTCATACACAATTCACAGCACTCACCATAGCACATACCCTCCCAAATGTCCATACCCCAGCCATCCTATCCCTCCCCACAACCTCGCAGCAACCCTCAGTTTGTTTCCTGAGATTAAGAGTCTCTTATGGGGGCGCCTGGGTGGCTCAGTGGGTTAAGCCGCTGCCTTCGGCTCAGGTCATGATCTCAGGGTCCTGGGATCGAGTCCCACATCGGGCTCTCTGCTCAGCAAGGAGCCTGCTTCCCTCTCTCTCTCTCTGCCTGCCTCTCCATCTACTTGTGATCTCTCTCTGTCAAATAAATAAATAAAATCTTAAAAAAAAAAGAGTCTCTTATGGTTTGTCTCTCTCTCTCTCTAGTCCCATCTTGTTTCATTTTTTCCCTCCCTACCCCTAATGCCCCCTACTGTGCCTCTCAGATTCCTCACATCAGAGAGATCATACGATAATTGTCTTTCTCTTGTTGACTTATTTTGCTCAGCATAATACCCTCTAGTTCCAACCACGTCGTTGCAAATGGCAAGATTTTAGGTTTTTTGATGGCTGCATAGTATTCCATTGTATATATATATACCACATCTTCTTTATCCATTCATCTGTTGATGGACATCTAGGTTCTTTCCATAGTTTTGCTACTGTGGACATCACTGCTATAAACATTCGGGTGCATGTGCCCCTTTGGATTGCTACATTTGTATCTGTAGGATAAATACCCAGTTGTGTGATTGCCAGATCATAGGTAGCTATTTTAAACTTTTTGAGGAACCTCCATATTGTTTTCCAGAGTGGCTGCACCAGCTTGCATTCCCACCAACAGTGTAGGAGGGTTCCCCTTTCTCCACATCCCTGCCAACATCTGTCATTGCCTGACTTGTTAATTTTAGCCATTCTGACTGGTGTGAGGTGGTATCTCATTATGGTTTTGATTTGTATTTCCCTGCTGATGAGTGATGTGGAGCAGTTTTTCATGTGTCTTTTGGCCATTTGGATGTCTTCTTTGCAGAAATGTCTGTTTATGTCCTCTGCCCATTTCTTGATTGGATTATTTGTTCTTTGGGTGTTGAGTTTGATAAGTTCTTTATAGATTTTGGATACTAGCCCTTTATCTGATATGTCATTTGCAAAAATCTTTTCCCATTCTGTCAGTTGTCTTTTGGTTTTGTTAACTGTTTCCTTTGCTGTGCAAAAGCTTTTGATTTTGATGAAGTCCCAGTAGTTCATTTTTGCCCTTGCTTCCCTTGCCTTTGGCAATGTTTCTAGAAAGAAGTTGCTGTGGCTGAGGTCGAAGAGGTTGCTGCCTGTGTTCTCCTCAAGGATTTTGATGGATTCCTTTCTCATATGGATGTCTTTCATCCATTTGGAGTCTATTTTTGTGTGTGGTGTAAGGAAATGGTCCAATTTCATTCTTGTGCATGTGGCTGTCCAATTTTCCCAACACCATTTGTTGAAGAGACTGTCTTTTTTCCATTGGACATTCTTTCCTGCTTTGTCAAAGATGACTTGACCATAGAGTTGAGGGCCCATTTCTGGGATCTCTATTCTGTTCTATTGATCTATGTGTCTGTTTTTATGCCAGTATCATACTGTCTTGATGATGACAACTTTATAAAAGAGCTTAAGTTTGGAATTGTGATGCTGCCAACTTTAGCTTTCTTTTTCAACATTCCTCTAGCTATTCTAGGGCTTTATTTGTTCCATATAAATTTTAGGGTTATTTGTTCCATTTCTTTGAAAAAAAATTGATGGTATTTTGATGGGGATTTCATTAAATGCATAGATTGCTTTGGGTAGCATAGACATTTTCATAATATTTGTTCTTCCAACCCATGAGCATGGAACGTTTTTCCATTTCTTTGTGTCTTCCTCAGTTTCTTTCATGAGTACTTTATAGTGTTCTGAGTACAGATATTTTTCCTCTTTGATTAGGTTTATTCCTAGGTATCTTATGGTTTTGGGTGTAATTGTAAATGGAATTGATTCCTTAATTTCTGTTTCTTCTGTGTTGCTATTGGTGTATCAAACACAACTGATTTCTGTGCATTGATTTTATATCCTGACACTTTACTGAATTCCTGTATGAGTTCTAGCAGATTTGGAGTGGAGTCTTTTGGGTTTTCCACATAGAATAGCCTATCATCTGCAAAGAGTGAGAGTTTGGCTTCTTTGCTGATTCAGATGCCTTTAATTTCTTTTTGTTGTCTGATTGCTGAGGCTAGGACTTCTAGTACTATGTTGAATAGCAGTGGTGATAGTGGGTAGCCCTGCCATGTTTCTGACCTTAGGGGAAAAGCTTTCAGTTTTTCCCCATTGAGAATAATACTCACTCTGTGTTTTTCATAGATGGCTTTGATGGTATTGAGGTATGTACTCTCTATCCCTACGCTTTGAAGAGTTTTGATCAAGAAAGGATGCTGTACTTTGTCAAATGCTTTTTCAGTATCTGTTGAGAGTATAATGTGGTTCTTGTTCTTTCTTATTAATGTATTGTATCACATTGATCAATTTGCAGCCCAGGAATAAATCCTGCTTGGTCGTGGTGAATAATCTTTTTAATGTACTGTTGTATCCTATTGGCTAGTATTTTGGTGAGAAGTTTTGCATCCATGTTCATCAGGGATATTGGTCTATAATTATCTTTTTTGATGGGGTCTTTGTCTGGTTTTGGGATCAAGGTGATGCTGGCATCATAAAGCGAGTTTGAAAGTTTTCCTTCCATTTCTATTTTTTGGAACAGTTTCAGGAGAATAGGTATTCTTCTTTAAATGTTTGGTAGAATTCCCCTGGGAAGCTGTCCGGCCCTGTGCTCTTGTTTGTTGGGAGATTTTTTTTTTTTAAAGATTTTATTTATTTATTTGACAGAGAGAGATCACAAGTAGACAGAGAGGCAGGCAGCGAGAAGGGGAAGCAGGCTCCCCGCTGAGCAGAGAGCCTGATGTGGGGCTCAATCCCAGGAACCTGAGGTCATGACCTGAGCCGAAGGCAGATGCCTAACCCACTGAGCCACCCGGGCACCCCCATGTTTGGAGATTTTTGATGACTGCTTTAATCTCTTTACTGGTTATGGGTCTGTTCAGGTTTTCTATTTCTTCCTGGTTCAGTTTGGGTAGTTCATACATCTCTAGGAATGCATCCATTTCTTCCAGATTGTCAAATTTGCTGGTATATAGTTGCTCATAATATGTTCTTATAGTTGTTTGTTTATGGAGGAGAGATCACAGCATTGTGATCTCTCCTTTTTCATTCATCATTTTATTTATTTGGGTCCTTTCTATTTTCTTTTTGATAACTCTGGCCAGGGTTTTATCAGTCTTATTAGTTCTTTCAAAGAAACAGCTCCTAGTTTCATTGATTTGTTCTGTTGTTCTTTTGGTTTCTATTTCATTGATTTCTGCTCTGATCTTTATTATTTCTCTTCTGCTGGGTTTAGGGTTTCTTTGGTATTCTTTCGCCATCTCCTTTAGGTGTAGGGTTAGGTTGTGTACTTAAGACCTTTCTTTTTTCTTGAGAAAGGCTTGTATCGCTATATATTTTCCTCTCAGGACCGCCTTTGCTGTGTCCCACAGGTTTTGAACAGTTATATATTCATTTTCATTTGTTTCCGTGAATTTTTAAAATTCTTCTTTAATTTCCTGGTTGACCCATTCATTCTTTAGAAGGATGCTCTTTAGCCTCATGTATTTGAGTTCTTTCCAACTTTCCTCTTGTGATTGAGTTCTAGCCTCAGAGCATTGTGGTCTAAAAATATACAGGGAATGATCCCAATCTTGGGGTATGGTTGAGACCTGATTTGTGACCCAGGATGTGATCTACTCTGGAGAATGTTCCATGTGCACTAGAGAAGAATGTGTATTCTGTTGCTTCAGGATGGAATGTTCTGAATGTATCTGTGATGCCCATCTGGTCCAGTGTGTTGTTTAAGGGCTTTATTTCCTTGTTGATTGTTTGCTTAGATAATCTGCCCCTTTCAGTGAGGGGGTGTTAAAATCCCCTACTATTATTGTATTATTATTGCTGTGTTTCTTTGATTTTGTTATTAAATGGTTTATATAATTGGCTGCTCCCATATTAGGGGCATAGATATTTAAAATTGTTAGATCTTGTTGGACAAACCCTTTAAGTATGATACAGTGTCCTTCCTCATCTCTTATTATAGTCTTTGCCTAAAATCTAATTTATCTGATGAAAGGATATCCATTCCAGCTTTCTTTTGATGTCCATTAGCATGGTATATTGTTTTCCAACTCCTCACTTTAAATCTGGAGGTGTCTTTGGGTCTAAAATGAGTTTCTTGTAGACAGCATATTGATGGGTTTTATTTTTTTTATCCATTCTGATACCCTGTGTCTTTTGAGTTGGGCATTTAGCCCATTTACATTCAGGGTAACAATTGAGAGATATGAATTAAGTGCCATTGTATTGTCTGTAAGGTGACTGTTATTGTATATTGTCTCTGTTCCTTTTTGGTCTACTACTTTTAGGCTCTCTCTTTGCTTAGAGGACACCTTTCCGTATTTTATGTAGGGCTGGTTTGGCATTTGCAAATTCTTTTAGTTTGGGTTTGTTCTGGGAGCTTTTTATCTTTCCTTCTATTTTCAATGATATCCTAGCTGGATATAGTATTTTTGGCTGCCTGTTTTCTCTCATTTAGTGCTCTGAATATATCATGCCAGTTCTTTCTGGCCTGTCAGGTCTCTGTGAATAAGTCTGCTGCCAGTCTAATGTTTCTACCATTGTATGGTAGAAACATTAGATTTCTACCATACCTATGCCTTCTTGTCCTGAGCTGTTTCAGGATTTTTTCTTTGTCACTAAGACTTGTAAGTGTTACTATTAGATGACAGGGTATGGACCTATTTTTATTGATTTTGATGTTTGTTCCCTTTGCAATATTAGGGAAATTCTCTACTATAATTCACTCAAGTTTACCTTTTGCCCCTCTCTTCTTCTTCTGGAATCCCGATTATTCTAATATTGTTCCATCTTATGATATCACTTATGTCTCAAATTCTCCCCTTGTGGTCCAGTAGTTTTTTGTCTCTTTTACTCAGCTTCTTTATTCTCCATCATTTGGTCTTCTATATCACTAATTCTCTCTTCTATCTCATTTATCCTAGCAGCAAAAGCTTCCATTTTTTATTGCACCTCATTAATAGTTTTATTGATTTCAGCTTGGTTAGATTTTAGTTCTTTTATTTCTCCGGAAAGTGTTTCTCTACTATCTTCCATGCCTTTTTTTTTTAAAGATTTTATTTATTTATTTGTCAGAGAGAGAGAGAGAGAGAGAGATCGAGAGATCACAAGTAGGCAGAGAGGCAGGCAGAGACAGAGGGAGAAGCAGGTTCCCTGCTGAGCAAGGAGCCCAATATGGGACTCTATCCCAGGATGCTGGGATCATGACCTGAGCTGAAGGCAGCTGCTTAACCAACTGAGCCACCCAGGTGTCCCTTCCATGCCTTTTTTGAGCCCAGCCTGCACCTTGAGAATTATCATTCTGAACTCTAGTTCTGACATTTTACTAATGTCTATATTGATTAGGTCCCTAGCCATCAGTACTGCCTCTTATTCTTTTTTTTTTTTTGTGGTGAGTTTTCTGCCTTGGAATTTTATCCAGATAAGAATAAATGAGTGAGAGAATAAAATACTGAAAGGGTGGCAAAGACCTCTGAGAAATGTATGCTAACTAAATCAGAAGAGAGCCAAAACTGGGGGGAGAAGAAAGGGGGAAAAAGAAATTAAAAAGAAATATATAGATATGGATTTTTAAAATCCATTTTGGATTCACTGCGATTCATTTTATTTTATTTATTTATTTTAGAGGGAGGTAGAGACCATGTGCATGCATGTGAAAGGGGCAGAGGGAGAGGGAAACTCAAGCAGTCTCCCCACTGAATGCAGAGCCTGAGTTGCTCTAGCTCACAATCCTGAGATAATGACTGAACTGAAACCAAGAGTTGGACACTTAACCACCTGAAACACTCAGGCACTCCTGAAATTCTTTTTTTTTTTTTCTGTATAGCATAATAGAATTTCTGTGAATTAAATGTCCATACCCATAATACTATGTATATTAAGAGGATAAGTACAGATTCAAGAAGGTATATGAAAAGTATTAGGGGTAGTCTGTAAAGATTGGGAATAGAACTAGAAAACAAGTACTAAAAAGGATAAAACAGTATTAAAAGATGTAGACTACATGGACCAAAGATGTTTGTAAGCCATGAACTAAATACAATTAATTCAACATGAAATCAAAACAAAAAATTGACTCCTTTCTCTTCAGTTTCTCAATGCAACCCGCATGCTTCTTTCTTTTCAGTTAGAATTAAATCAAATGCAGTATTTTTGGATTCACTGGACTTCTTAATCTGAATCTTGGTGTTTTCTTCAGTTCTAGAAAATTCTCAGCTGTTATTTCTTCAGAATATAGTTTATGTCTCTTTATTTCTTTCTTCTTTGTGGAATTGGTATAGCCTCTCACTTTAGATTCAGTTTTCTTAACCAGTCTTCTGTACTTTCCATTTTTATATTTCCTTGCTGCATTCTTGATATTGTACCTCATCTGTTTCCAGTTACACTAAATCTCCCTTCAGCTATGCCTAGTCTTTGTCAGAAATATTAAGTTATCAGTAGATTATATACTCTTCCTATCTAGAAATTATACTGGGATCTTTAAAAAATCTCCTTTGTGGATAGTTTCAACCTTGATTTTATTTTTTTAAACATAGTAAGGATAATTCTTTAATTTTTTTTGTGATAATGGCAAAATCTGTAGATGTGTGCTTGTTTCTATTACCTATTTTTTTTACCAATTTATTTATTTTCAGAAAAACAGTATTCATTATTTTTTCACCACACCCAGTGCTCCATGCAAGCCATGCCCTCTATAATACCCACCACCTGGTACCCCAACCTCCCACCCCCCCGCCACTTCAAACCCCTATTACCTATTTTTTTCTGCTCTCATAATGCACTGTTGTGTTGTATGTCTGATTATGTTTTCTTATTGTCCTTGAAAAATATTTTTGAAGATTTTTTGAGTACCTACAATACAGTTATATTTCTCTGGAAAGAATTTTTATTTGGTTCTGCCTGGTTCTCATGGGCACTGCCAGTCTAGAAACATTTGAAATCCTATTCATAAGTTGAAGTTTCTTTTACCATCCTATGAAAGAATCTTTGCTAACAAACTCCTCTGAAATTAAATTGTTTACAACTTTCTGGGATGTGACATTTTTTATTTTTTCACTCCTTGTCTCTTGTTCCCTTTTTTCTTTTTTATGTTTCATCTGCTTGACACCTAGGCAATTATCATATAGAAGGTAGGTTATTTTTCTTCAACATATCCTGAGTTTAACACTTCTGAATTCTACTTAATATAATAGGTTTCTTATTTGACTTCCTACTTTGGCAGGCCCTAGGTTTGGATTCCCTATCTCTCAAACCAGAGGTCATCAATGCTGTTATTTAATTATATTCAATTTGGCAAATGCATGCAGGGTAAAGATGGCTTTTTGTGTTTATTTCTTGGTTCATGGTCTTTTTGGAATTTAGAATTTGGCTTCATAATTTTTTAAATTATCTTGCTAAGTCTTTGATTCTTTTAAAAAAGTTTAAAAACATTTTATTCAAAACTATTATTTGTTTTTAGTTGGAGGGTTCTTCCAGATAACATAACCCATCAATTTCAGGAGTGGAAGTTTTCCTTTAAGAAAGTTTCTTGTGTACACACCTGTAATGGTTAATTTTATGGTCAAGTTGGCTAGGCTATGAAAGGTAAACTCATTTTAAAAAATATTAAAAAATATATTGACCAAATGTATTTGGCCAAATACCCATCTAGATACTGCTGTGAAGATGATATTTAGATGAGAGTAACATTTAAATCAGTAGACTTTAAATAAAGCAGATTATGCTCCATAATGTGGGTGGTCTTCATCCAAACAGTTGAATGCCTTAAGAGGAAAAGACTCAAGTTCCCCAAGATATAAGGAATTCTGCTTCTGGATTGCCTTTGGCCAAATTGCAATATCAGCTCTTCACAAGTATTTAGCCTGCTGGCCTGCCCTGAACATTTCAGGTTTGCCAGACTCCCAATCACATGAGCCATTTCCTTAAAATAAATTTATCTATCTATATACATACACAGCCTATTGGTTCTGTTTCTCTCAGTAATGCTAGTAATGCTTTCTGAAATAATACCTATCAGAATAGCTAGAATAAAAATTAGTGTTAACATTGAAAGCTCGTAGGGATTGGAGAAGCTTGATCACTCATACATTGCCAGTGAGAATGGGAAATGGTATTACCATTCTGGAAAACAGTTTGGCAGTTTCTTTCACAACCAAAAGTGGACTCTCTTCATTCAGTCCAGCAATTGTACCTTTGGACATTTATCTCTAAGAAATGAAAACTTAATGTCATGTAGAAACTTGTATATGAATATTCATTCATGGCAGCCTTTTTCATAAAACTCAGAACTGAAAACAGCTCAGATATCCCTCAGTAAGTGCATAGTAAACAAACCATAGTATGTCCATATCATGGACTCAGCAATAGAAAGGAATGAACTGTTGATACAACAACTTAGATTCAAGGTGATTATTATGATTGAAAAAAATCCAATATTCTTTTATTAGGGAGATTAGCTAATTAATTAAGTGATCTCTGTACCTAGCGTGGGGCTCAAATTCACAAGCCTAAGATCAAGACTTACATGTCCTACTGACTGAGCCAGCCAGACGCCCATGAAAAAATCCAGTTAATAGGTTATATGTGTATATTTCCATTTATTTAATATTGTTGCAATAATGATTATAGAAATAGAGAACGTATTAGTGTAGTAGTGGGTATAGAAACTAAGAAGCTGCATGAGGGAACCATGGTTGATGGTACAGTTCTATATTTTGACTGCAGTAGTTACATGAAGCTATAGATATAATAAACTTGCAAGAAATTAAACACACACATGAGTGGATGTATAACTGGTAGAATTATGATAAATTATGTGGATTGTATCAATGTCAGATACACAGTTTTTATAGTGGACTATTATTCTGCATGATATTAACATCAAGAGAGGCTGGGTGAATGATGTGTAGGATTCCCTGTACATTTCTTTCCAACTATCCATGAATTGATAATTGTTACTATGAAAAGTTGAGAAGTTTCTTGCAGTCTGATCCATACATTATCTGGGTCAAGAAAGATATATAAGTGTCTTGGTTTTTAATAAAAGATAGTTATTCCATTCTTCCTCTTTCAACTTTGTAGGGTTTAAAGACTGCATTACTATTAGTATTCATACCATCCTTATTGAATGCTGTATATCAAGGCAAAGTTAGGAAGCATAGTGTCTTGCAGCCTCAATACGAAGCAATTACTGAACTTTAGGAATCTAGCTTTTAGGATGCGGTGTGTAGGGGCATGCAGAAAATTTAGTCCCTATAGATACTAAAGTAACAGAAAAAGCCTCAGCCACAGAGGAACTGTGGGGGGATCATCATTGCTCAGTGTTTTATGTATCAAGATCAGAACAGTGATGACAAAACTGTTACTTAGTGTTAAACCTAGAAGATTATGGGATACTGGTTGTTATATTTTTATGGTAACTCTGCTTGTACTTTAAAAAATTAAATAAATGATTTTTTTTTCAGTTCAAACTTTTTTATATTACAGGAAATAAATGTTAATATGGAGAATGATTTTAAGACTGATTCGTCATCATCTGCCTTTGCTCTTCCAAGTTCTTCAGAGACTATGTTTTCAATTCAGCTATTAGATTTCAAAACAAGTTTACTGGAAGCATTAGAAGAGTTACGGATGAGAAGGGTAAGGTCATTTTTAAAATGCTTTTTGTAATCCGGGAACTTAATTTTGTCCAGCCATTTGGTTTAAGGAGATAAAAAGACCTAACAAAATAACTTCTTATTTTAAAAGAAGAAATACAGTCCGGATAATGAAGTAAAAGAGAAAAAGACAATCTAGTTGATATCACTGAAGGAAAAATAATTTACAAAGCAAAAAGTAAAAAGGATTTTCAGGTTGTTAAACACTTAATAAGCCAGCTAGTATTTACTGAGTGCCTTGGAGTGCATAGGTAGCACATAGTTAGACACTATGGCTGATAAAAAAAGAGTTGCTTTTCAGGAGATTACATTTTTGTTAAAGGCTATGAGATAGGTGCCTATGAGTGATTAAGTAATGAAACAGGGCAATACATTTAAAAAAAAGATTTTATTTATTTATTTGACAGAGAGAGAGAGATCACAAGTAGGCAGAGAGAGAGAGAGAAGCAGGCTCGCCACTGAACAAAGAGCCTGATGTGGGGCTTGATCTTAGGACACTGAGATCATGACCTGAGCTGAAGGCAGCGGCTTAATCCACTGAGCGACCCAGGCGCCCCAAGGGCAATACCTTTTTAAGTGACAAAATAAATGTATGTAATAAGTATTCTGATTCAAAGAATAAAATGTCCTTATTTTTTAAAGTGGTATCTCATGAGGTATTTGTTTAGAAGGGAAATATCTACATAAAATTGGGTTTTTAAAGATTTTTTAGAATTTATTTATTAGAGAGAGAAAGAGAAGAAGGAGAGAGAGAGTGAGTGAGCAGGGAGGAACAGGGGCAGAGAGAGGACCAAGCTGGGAGCCAAACCTGGGGCTTCATCCCACAACCCTGAGATCATGATCTGAGCAGAAATCAAGGGTCAGGTGCTTAACCAACTGAGCCTCCCAGGTGCCCCTATATAAAATTGTAAAAGTTGTTTGATTCAGCAGATCTCTATTGTTCAAAACCCCTTAAAAGCCCTTCATTTCTGAGACTCTGTGGTTCTAAATTTGAAGCGTGTGTTGTCCGTTTTCTATAAGATGGGATAGGAGTTGTTAAGATTATGGAGTGGAAAAAATAGACTATAAAACTACTGTAATAATGAACGAGGGATGGGGTCATTAGGATTTATATATAACTCTGAAACTAGGACAGAAGAGACAGGAGGGTGCCTGGGTGGCTCAGTTGGTTAAGTGTCTGCCTTGGGTTCAGGTCAAGATTCCACGGTCCTGGGATTTAAAGGCCTTTCAGGCTCTCTGCTCAGTGGGGAACCTGCTTCTCCCTCTCCCTCTGCCTGCTGCTCTGTCTGCTTGTGTTCTCTCTCTCAAATAAATTAATAAAATCTTAAAAAAAAAAAAAGGGAGAAACAGGAAGGAGAATCAATAGAATTGGGGCTTTCCTGAAAATGAGCTCTGAAAAAAAATATCTGAAATAACATTTTTATTATGTGATTCTTGTTCTAGGATTTAAAAATATTGAAACTTGTTATCATAATAAGACAATTTAATTTCCACAATGTTTGTCTTATAGAAAGATACTTATTACTGTACAATTAAAACCTATTTAATAAAGAAATCCTGCTAAAAATGGATATGTTGGTTAAGCAGTAAAAAAATGATTTTTGTAAGAATAACTTAAAGTGGTATCTTTTCTAAGTTAAAGCAACTTTAGGTAACTTAAGAACTTCATATTCTGTTTTACTGTGATTCAAGCATTATATTTAGTCTGTTTATATTTCTAACTTAAAAAATGAGCTTGTTTTAAAATTCTTTTGAGAGTTTCAGTGTAGCAACAGGAATTTTTTAATAACTAAGTGAAGAAGTATATGCTACTTTTATTTTTTATTTTTTAAAAAGATTTTATTTATTTATTTGATAGACAGAGATCACAAGCAGGCAGAGAGTCAGGCAGAGAGAGAGGAAGGGAAGCAGTCTCCCTGCTGAGCAGAGAGCCCGATGCGGGGCTCGATCCTAGGACCCTGGGATCATGACCTGAGTCAAAGGCAGAGGCTTTAACCCACTGAACCACCTGGGCGCCCCAGTATATGCTACTTTTAATATTCTTCACTGAAAGAAGAACTTTAAGAAGAACTTCTTAAGAAGGGGAAAATTTTCCCCCTTTATTGGAAAAAGAGATGTATTGGCTTTCAAATTTACCAATATGTTAGCACTTTATTCCTATTGTGGAATTTAATTTTTCCTCCCATATTTTATTAGGGAAAATTTCAAAAATACAATAGTTGTTCAAAGGTCAACTGTACAATTAAATGTATTGTTCTTAAGTGCACCATTTCATGAGTTTTAACAAATGCTTATCACTGTGTCATCCAAATCCTTGTCAAGATCATTACTAATTTTCCCAGAGAATTCCTCCATGTCATTTTTAACTTATTTCTCATCCTTACCTATCCAGAAACCATTGTTCCTTTTTTTTCCATCAGGGATTAGTTTATTTTACTCACCATGATATTTTTGAGATTAATTTGCTATTTTATTTTATTTTAATTATTAATTATTTATTTATTTCTTTTTAATTTAATATTAAAAATTAACATATATTATTGGCCCCAGGGGTACAGTTCTGTGAATCACCAGGTTTACACACTTCACAGCACTCACCGTGGCACATTAATTTGCTATTTTAAACATCAGTAGGTTTTTTTTCCTAATTTTTATTTTTCAGTGTTCCAAGATTGATTGTTTATATACCAACACCCAGTGCTCCATGCAATACATGCCCTCCTTAATACCCACCACTAGGCTCACCCAGCCCCCCCATCCTCAATTTGTTTCTCAGTGTCCACAGTCTCTCATGGTTTATCTCCCCCTCCGATTTCCCCCAACTCTCTTCTCCTCTCCATCTTCCAGTGTCCTCCGTGTTATGCCTTATGTTCCACAAGTAAGTGAAACCATATGACAGTTGACTCTCTCTGCTTGACTTATTTCCCTCATCATAATCTCCTTCAGTCCAGTCCATGTTGATACAAAAGTTGGGTATTCATCCTTTCTGATGGCTGAGTAGTACTCCATTGTATATATGGACCACATCTTTCACAACGTTCCTCCAATTGAAGGGCATGGCATCTTGGCTCTTTCCACAGTTTGGTGACTGTGGCCACTGCTGCTATGGACATTGGGGTACAGACGGTCCTTCTTTTCACTACATCTCTATCTTTGGGGTAAATACCCAGTAGACAGACACATGAAAAGATTTTCACCATCATTAGCCATCAGGGAGATTCAAGTCAAAACCACAGTGAGATACCACCTTACACCAGTTAGAATGGCCAAAATCAACAAGACAGTAAACAAGTGTTAGGATGTGGAGAAAGGGGAACCTTCTTGTACTGTTGGTGGGAATGCAAGTTGGCACTGCCACTTTGGAAAACAGTGTGGAGATTCATTAAGAAATTAAAAATAGAACATCAGTAGTTTTTTTCCTTTTTATAGTTGACTACTATTCTATTTTTTTAAAAAAATTATTTATTTATTTGACAGAGAAGTCACAAGTAGGTAGAGAGGCAGACAGAGGGGGAGGGCAAAGCAGGCTCCCTGCTGAGCAGAGAGCCTGATGTGGGGTTCGATCCCAGAACCCTGAGATCATGACCTGAGCTGAAGGCAGAGGCTTAATCCACTGAGCCACCCAGGTGCCCGACTACTATTCTATTATATAAATATAACACAATTTGTCTATCTGTTGGTGGACGCCTGAGTGGTATTCAGTTGGTGGCTCTTATGAATAAAGCTACCTGAATATTTTTGTACAAAATGTTGGGCAGGCATGTATGACACAGCTAAGCAAGAAAACACCTTATTTTGGTCCTATTTATGAGGTGTTGTTTACCTCATATGCCCTTCCTGCTCTCCTGAGTCTTCACTGAACAATTTTAATATTTCCCCTTGGTAGTCTGTGAAGAGATATTTTTATTTAGCATTTTAAAAAGAAAACAGGGGTGCCTGGGTGGCTCAGAGGGTTGAGCCTCTGCCTTCTGCTTGGGTCATGATCTCAGGGTCTTGGGATCGAGCCCCGCATCAGGTTCTCTGCTCAGCGGGGAGCCTGCTTCCTCCTCTCTCTCTGCCTGCTTCTCTGCCTACTTGTGATCTCTGTCTGTCAAATAAATAAATAAAATCTTAAAAAAAAAACAAAAAGAAAACAAAGAATGAGATCCAATCAAAAGTAATAACTATGTTTAATTTGTAAAGCTAAAAAATGTAGAACTAAAATACTGAACTGCAGTTATTGATATATTTGGGTGGAATTCATTCTTTTTCTTTTTTTAAAAAAAGGGTTTTATTTATTTATTTGACAGACAGAGATGATAAGTAGGCAGAGAGGCAGGTAGAGAGAGAGAGAGGGGATGAGCCCGATGTGGGGCTTTATCCCAGGACCCTGAGATCATGACCTGAGCTGAAGGCAGAGGCTTAACCCACGGAGCTACCCAGGCATCCCAGTGGAATTGATTCTTAGATCCTTATATTATTCAGGAGGTAAGATATTGACCAACTATAGACTTCTTTTAGTTATGAAGACATATTAAAAATTTCAGATTAATCAGCAAATGAATAGGGTTTGTATCTTCCTAAGTAGTAGAGAGAAAACATGCAATCATGGTAAAGTTATCTTTGTTTGATGTTGGAAATAGCTGTAAAGAAAGAGTAGTTTTAGGTTTTAGCTGTCTCCAAAGCTTTATTCTAGTTAAAAATACTGATGCTGTCTTCTATATATTCCAGAAACTGGTCCAGCTTTTTTTTTTTTTGATTAGTTTTAATACTGTAAGGTCTGTTAATGGAAAACTAAAGGCTTTCTTTTCTCTTTTCTTTCTCCCCTCCCCTGGCCTTGCCAGAAAATGTCTTTATTTTGCCATAGATTTGTAAATTGCCATTTATGTTCTGTTAGTATTTTGAAAAGATTTTGTTGAATTCTTTTGTTGCAGTTGAGAAATTGATGTTCATTTAATTATCTCTCTGTAGGTAATCCATCATTTCTTTTTGCTCTGTGGAGTTTTTGTTTTTTTTTAAAATCTTTAATGATCTGCAGTTTTAATGAATCCGTGTGAGAATTTATTTACATTTCTTGGGACTCATTTTGATTCCTTAATCTTAGGAAAATTTTCAGCCATGATCTTTTTGAGAATTGCCTCTTCCTTATTTCTTCTGTTACCTTCTTCTGGAACTCTCATTGGACCATGTCATATGTTGGACCATGTCATATGTTGGACCATGTCATTTTATCTTTTATGATTCTTAACTCTTTCATATTTTTCATGTATTTACCTCTCTACTGCATTCTGCAGGTTTTGTTTTGTTGTTTCCTAATTGTCTCTTCAGATGTTTTTCCTTGCTTAGAGTTTTATATTCAGTGATTATGTTTTTCATTTCTATGTTCCTTCAAAGAATCTGCTATGGTCTGGATATTTGTGTCCTTACAAAATTCAAATGTTGTAAACTAATGTCCAGTGTGATAGTATTAGGCAGTAGGATCTTTGGGAGGTGATTAAGGTATGAGGGATAGAACCCTGATAGATGGGATTAGTACTCTAACAGAGCTCCCTAGCCCCATATACAATGCAAGGTTATGAACTGGAGATCATCTGTCACCAGAAAGAGAATCTGGCCATGTGGTATCCCAATCTTAGATTTCCAGTCTCCACAACTGTGAGAAATTAATTTCTGTTGCTTAGAATCACATGGTCAGTGGTATTTTGTTATAGAACACTGAACAGGTTAAGACAGCATCTAAAAATTTAATGTCAATCAAAACTCGGGAATTTTTCAGAATTTGGCAGGATGATTCTGAAGTTTTATCAATAAGAAAATGTTTGAATATATACATACATCAAATCATTATTTCATATACCTTAAGCTAATGCATTATAATAATAATACATTATTATATGTGTCAGTTTTATCTCAGCAAAATTGGAAAAAAAATGAGTATAGACAAGAAGCTTTTCAAAAGATAAGAATGAAGTGCTACATGCTTTATCAGATATTAAAACATGCCCTAATCTTATAATAATTAGAAATGTGACACTGGGGCGCCTGGGTGGCTCAGTGGTTTAAGCTGCTGCCTTCGGCTCAGGTCATGATCCCAGGGTCCTGGGATCGAGTCCCGCATCGGGCTCTCTGCTCAGCGGGGAGCCTGCTTCCTCCTCCCTCTCTCTGCCTGCCTCTCTGCCTATTTGTGATCTCTCTCTGTCAAATAAATAAATAAAATCTTTAAAAAAAAATGTGACACTGTTGTAGGAATAAGCAAACCAGTAAAAGAATAAATGAGACCAGTGGGGAAAATAATGATAGTCAATAAATTCACAATACTTCATATACAAAAATAAATTTTAGAAAAAATCAAATGCAAAGGAAAAGATGTATATATATTAGAAAATATGAGACTTAATTTTTATAGTCTCAGTAATAGAGATTACCCTATCTAAAAGAAAAGATTGCTAGTTATGGTGACATACAAGTTATTAGCTTCTATGGGATAAAGCTGCCATAAACAAAGTCTAAAAACCAGCAGCTGAGAGGAAATATTTGCCTCATGCAAAATGGAAGAAAGGATAAATATCTTATTTATGAAACATTCATACAAATCAAAATCCTACAAATCTGCAAGACCCAAATGTGATGAATACAAAGAAAATCACACTTGGAAAATCTTAAAGGAAGCCAGAAGTAGAAAAAGGCCCATTATTTTCAAAGGCACAGTAATACAATTGGCAGTGGACTTCTCAGTAATAATTATTCAGCCCCAAAGACAATGCAGTGACACTTTGAAGTACTAAAAGAATAACTACCAACCGAGAAATCTCTTCTCCTAAAATACCTTCAAAAATGAAAGTGTGAATCTCAAGTTAATTAAATTTTGACTGAATCTTTCTAAGTGAAAGAAGCCAGATCTAAGAGGCTGTGCAATATCCAGTGCATTTATAGGACTTTCTGGAAGATACAAAACTATAGGGATGGAAAACAAATCTGTGATTGACAAGTGTGGATAGGCATTGACTGTAAATGGAATGCTTAAAAGAATTTTGGGGAGTGATAGACTGTTCTGTACGGTAAAGTAGTAGTGGAAGCATTACTCTGTATGTCAAAACCCATAAAGTTACACCACAAACTGAACTATGCAGTATGTGAAAATTCAGTCAGGATTCAGGAGCATTCCAAGATGGAATGCAGGCTGTGAAAATATCTGTAACTGTTTCACTAACCAAATGACATCACTTTAGTGAAAGAAATTGGTGGGAAGAGACCCTGACTTAAGTAATTTTGGAAAACAGTATCAGATGAGATACTGCAAGGGTAACACCGAAAAGTTACATAAACACTCTCTCTAGTTGGTTCATTTGTTTCTCATGGGAATAAGACTGAAACTACAGGTATGCCAGGGTTGAACAAATAAGCAAAAATTGTAGATAGTGAGGAGTAGGTAGAATTTTTTTCTCTGTTGAAGAAAGAAGTTACAGATAAGCTAGACAAAGCTCTATGTTGCTAGATTAGAGTTGGAGATACCAGGATGAACTCACGATTTCATTGTATGCAGATAAAAAGATACAGAAATATAGACGTATGTATGTACATGAATTAGTATATTCTGGCTCTGCTGAAAAAGCTTAGAAATAGTGACATCCCAGTATCAGCAACCATATAAAGGGCCCAGATCTTTGTTCTAAATATCATTATCTAAAAAAAGAAACCAGGACTTTTTGGAGAAATGGTTCATTCCAGGGCTGGATATCTTGTAGTGCTAGAAAGTAAGGAACACCTCAAAAGAATATAGAAGCAAACCTGAAAGAGCTTCTCATGGACAAAGCTAGAACAATTTGAGCAACAAAATAAGTAATGATAGTATTGGTTAATTACTATAAGAATAGAGTAAATATCCATTATTTCCTACTGATAAAAATATATGATTGAATAAATAAATGGGGGAGACAGAACAAATCTTCTTTACAGGAGATTCCAATTAATAAATGTAGAAGGAAGGAGAGAAATAGAAAATTGCCCTTAAAACATTATAGTAATAATTGCTACAGGCAAGATCCACTGATGAATGCTAATATTAGTGGGTGAAACTCATATGTGAGACAGAATAGTTGCATAGCAGTATCTTCCCCAAATTATTTGGTAAGTTACTGTAAATTTTAAAAAAATTGAAGTATAATTAACATTCAGTGTTATATTAGTTTCAAGTGTACAACATATTGATTCAACAATCTTATATATTACTCAGTGCTCACAAAATCAATGTAGTCCCCATTTGTCACCATACTATGTTACTATAATATTATTGACTATCTTCCTCATGCTGTAATTTTCATGTGCGTGACTTATTTTATAACTGGAAGTTTAATACTTCTTAATTTCCTTTATATATTTCACCCATCTGTCCACCCGCTTCTCCTCTAGCAAACACAAGTTTGTTCTTATATTTAAGAGTCTGTTTGCTTCTTTGTTCATTTGTTTTGTTTTTAGACCCCACATGTAAGTGGAATTCTATGGCACTTGTCTTTCTGTATCTGAATTATTTCACTTAGCGTAGTACCCTTAAGCCCATCCACATTGTCCCAAATGGCAAGATCTCATTCTTGTTTATGGCTGTGTAATATTCCATTATAAACATATACCACATTTTCATTATCCACCTACTAGTGGGAACTTGGGTTGCTTCTATGATTTGGCTATTGTGAATAATGCTGTAGTAAACATCATGGTGTATCTGTCTTTTTGAATTAGTGTTTTTCTTTTCTTTAGGTAAATACCCAGTAATGGAATTACAGGATCTTACAGTATTAGAATTTTTAATTTTTTAAAAGATTTTATTTATTTATTTGACAGACAAAGATCACAAGTAGGCAGAGAGGCAGGCAGAGAGAGAGGAAGAAGCAGGCTTCCTGCTGAGCAGAGAGCCCATTGTGGATCCCAGAACCCTGGGATCACAACCTGAGCTGAAGGCAGAGGCTTTAACCCACCCAGGTGCCCCTACAATTTTTAATTTTTTGAGGTATCTCCTTACTGTTTCCTGTAGCAGCTGCACCAGTTTACATTCCCATCAATAGTGCGCAATAGTTCCTTTTCCTCCACATCCTCACCAACACTTGTCATTTCTTGTCTTTTTGATTCTAGGTGTTCTGACAAGTGTAAGGTGATATCTCATTGTGGTTTTGGTTTGCATTTCTCTGTTGGTTAATGATGTTGAACATCTTTTCATGTGTCTGTTGGTCATTTCCATGTCTTCTTTGGAAAAATTTTCAGGTCTTCTGCCCATCTTCAATTTAATTAATTTTTTGGCATTGAGTTGTATGTATTCTTTTTTTTTAAATTGAAGCATAGTTGGCACACAGTGTTTCATTAGTTTCAGGTGTACAACATAGTGATTTGACAAGTTGTGCTCCCCACAAGTGTAGCTACCATCTGTCATCATATAATACTGTGTAAGTTCTTTATATTTTGGATATTAACCCTTTTTCAGATATATCATTTGCAGATATCTACTCATTCAGTAGGTTGCCTTTTAGTATTGTTGATATTTTCTTCCCTATATAGGAGCTTTTTATTTTATTTAGTCCCAATAGTTTACTTTTTTCCCCTTGCCTGAGGAGACATGTCTAGAAAAACGTTGCTAAGGCCAAAATCCAAGGCCAATTACATATGTTTTCTTCTAGGACTTTTATGGTTTCAAGTCTCAGGGTTAGGTCTTTAATCCATTTTGAGTTTACTTTCATGTATGGTATTAGAAAGTGGTCCAGTTTCATTCTTTTGCATGTAGCTGTCCAGTTTTCCCAACATTATTGAGGAGACTATCTTTTCCTCATTGTATATTCTTGCCCCACCCTGCTGTAGATTAATTGACCATATATTGATGGGGTTTATTTCTAGGAACTCTTTTTTTTTGAGAAGCAAGATCATGTGCAGGGTGGGGGGAAGGGTAGAGGGGAAAGCAGACTCCCTGCTGAGCAGGGAGCCCAGTGTCGACTCAATCTCAGGACCTTGGGATCATGACCTGAGTTGAAGGCAGATACTTAACCGACTGAGCCATCCAGGTGCCCTAGGCTTCTGTTTGGTTCTGTTGGACTATGTAACTGTTTTTGTGCCAGTACCATACTATTTTGATTCCTACAGCATTGTAGTATATCTTGAAATCTGGGATTGTTATACCTCCAGCTTTGTTTTTTCTCAAGATTGCTTTGGCTATTCAGGGTCTATTGTGGTTCCATAAAAATTTTAGTATTGTTTGTTCTAGTTCTGTGAAAAATGCTGTTGGTATTTTGATAGGGATTGCACTGGATCTGTAGATTCCTTTGAGTAGTATGGACAGTTTAACAATTTTAATTCTTTCAATCCCTGAGCACTGAGTATCTTTCCATTTGTTTTTGTTGTCTTCAGTTATTTTATGAATGTTTTCTAATTATTCCTTTGAGTAGTATGGACATTTTAACAATTTTAATTCTTTCAATCCATGAGCACTGAGTATCTTTCCATTTGCTTTTGTTGTCTTCAGTTTTTTTCATTAATGTTTTCTAGTTTTCTGGCTAAATTTATTTTAAGGTATTTTATGATTTTTGGTGTAATTATAAATGGGATTTTTTTCTTAATTTCTCTTTCTGCTATTTCATTATTGGTATACAGAGATTGATTTTGTATCTTTCAATTTTATTGAATTCATGTAACAGTTCTAGTAGTTTTTTGATGGAGTCTTTCAGGTTTTCTGTAAATAGTATCTTGTTATCTGCAAATAATGAGTGTTTTACTTCTTCCTTACCAGTTTTGATGAATTTTCTTCCCTTTTCATGTCTGATTGCTGTGGCTAAGACTTCCAGTACTATGTAGAATGAAAGTGATGAGAGTGGATATCTTTGTCTTATTCCCAATCTTCGAGGAAAAGCTCTCAGTTTTTCACCATTGAATATGATGTTATCTGTGGGTTTTTCAAATATGGCCTTTATTATGTTGAGGTATGTTCCTTCCAAACTCACTTTGTTGAAAATTTTTATTAAGAATGTATGTTGTAGGAGGGGAGATAAGATGGCAGGGAAGTAGGAGGAGGCGCCATTTCAACCTGTACCCTAAAGTGAGCTGATTACCTACTGAAGAACTCCGATCACCCATGAAATCAGCCTGAGATCAGAATTATACACATCTGGATCTCTACCGGGGCAGAAGACTCCAGTGGGCAGGTAAAGCGGAGTGGGAATGTCAGACTGATATCGAAAGATAAACAAAAGGGGGAGGGAGCCACCAGAGGCGATCCATTGGAAAGTACTATGAGAGTGCCCTGCGTCTGGGGACCAGCATTAACTTGGAGTCTGGTTGAAAGCACTCAAAAAGAGCAGAGGATCATGGAGGGAAATTGGGGGAATCGGGGTGGTTAGGGCCAGGGGCTTTAGTCCCCGGACCCAGGACAGCCACCTCTGGTGCGGAGACAGAGAGAGTGCTTCGGAGAAACTAGGTCTTGGTCCCCGAGCCTCCAGCACGCCTGAACGCATGGCGTCCGGCTCCCGTGAGGGGCTGGGACCCTCACCAGCCGGCAGAACGCCACGCTATACTATCAGAGCTTGAGACATGCACACCCCACACCCTCCCCTGCGAGAGGTGCGCGCAGGTGCTAGCCCGGTGCTTTCGGACCCGGAAAGACCAGGCACTCCCAGCCCGGGCCAGCAGGAAAATCTCAGCGTGCGATCGCTGCTTGGAACCTCTCCGGCGGTCTGGAGCTGTCCAGACAGCTGCCGCTGTTGTGGTTTTGGGTACAAGCAAGAGTTCCTGTGTCCCCAGGGACCGAGACTCGGAACCTGCTCTGCCAGCGGCTGAGGGGGAACTTAATGTGCTTTGGAGACCCAGAGGGGAACAGACTGAGGCTTCTCTCTGAGAGGGAGGTTGGGGTACAGTTTGCTTTCCTCTAAATCTCCAAAAACCATCAAAAACTGTCAAGGCGAGAGAAAAGAAACGAACAAACATAAAAACCTCCAGAGAACAAAAGCCTGAAAAACCGGTTTCCTCAGAGCCCACCCCCTTGAGGAGGGTGGGAGGACTTAACTCAGGGAACATTGTCTGAAAACCCACAGGGCAGGCCCCTCCCCCAGAGAACAAACCAGGAAAAAAAAAGGGGGGGGGGAAACGATAAGAGAACAACCACCACCACTTCATAGATACAACTTTTGTTTTTGACTCGTTCCCACTATTCTGGTTCATTTTTTTTTTATATAGGTAATTTTTTAACCTACTTACCATCACAGTGAGATGTACAGTCATCAAATTCCATAATAACCTTTTAGCCTGAACTTTTTGATACATATACCTGTGTTTTTCTTTTGCTTTTCTATTTTCAAATTTTAAAAAAAATTTAGTTTAGTTTATTCTTATTTTAATTTTTTTAAAAGATTTTATTTATTTATTTGACAGAGATCACAAGTAGGCAGAGAGGAAGGCAGAGAGAAAGAGAGGGGGAAGCAGGCTCCCCGCTGAGCAGAGAGCCCGATGCAGGGCTCCATCCCAGGACCCTGGGATCATGACCTGAGCCGAAGGCAGAGGCTTTAACCCACTGAGCCACTCAGGCGCCCCTTATTTTTATTTTTTAATATTCATATAGAGTTAAACTTCAAGGTGATTCCCTTTCCCCAACCAGTGCTACCCCTATAGGTAAACCAATTTTTTTTTTTAAAGATTTTATTTATTTATTTGACAGAGAGCAAGAGGGAGAGCACAGGCAGGGGGAGGAGCAGCAGAGAGAGGGGGTGAAGCAGGCTCCCCACTGAGCAGGGAGCCCGATGCGGGACTCGATCCCATGACCCTGGGATCATGACCTGAGCCAAAGGCAGTCACTTAACCAACTGAGCCACTCAGGTGCCCCAGTAAACCAATTTTTAACCCCCCTCTATTTTAGGAAAGTTGAGTCCTTTAACAGAGATATCAAGATACATCCAGGAAGAATCAAAATAACCTTCATCACCCACACTGAGAATTTATAAGCGCTCTCCCATCTTTTTCTTCCGCCAGTGTTTCTGTGTATTTGTGTTTGTCCTGATAGTATATAAATCTTATACTTGGGGTTCTTTTTGACGAGGTTCTTCTTTTTGCTTTTTTATATATATTTATATATATAAATGTATATATATAAAATTTTTTTTCTCTTGTCATATACTTTTATCAGCCTTTTTGTTTGTCTGTTTTTGTTTGTATACATCATAAATCTTACCTTGGGGCCCATTTGGGCTGAACCTTCTCTTTATCTTCCCTTTTTTTCCTGTCTCTCTCTCTCTTTTTTTTTCTTTTTCTTCTCTTTTTTCTCTCATTTGGGTGGGGAATCCTGATTGCTCAGAAGCGTTCCAGGGTGCACCTTGACTGCATGGTAGATACATCCATCTACATCCGTTCAGCCATCTCTCACCAAAATGACTAGGAGGATGAATGCCCAACAGAAGAAAAATACAGAGGATGGGCCTTCTGCAACAGAGCTAATGGCTATCAACATAGACAATATGTCGGAAAGAGAATTCAGGCTAACAATTACCCAGGCAATAGCTAGGCTGGAGAAAGCCATGGATGACCAAACGGAATTGATTAGTGCAGAACTGAAAGCCACCAGGGATGATGTTCACAATGCTCTCAATGAGTTCCAATCTAATCAAAATTCTCTAAAAGCTAGGGTAACTGAGACAGAAGATAGAATTAGTGATCTGGAGGACAAACAGATAGAAAGGATCAGGAGGAAGCCGGGAACAAACAGCTTAGAAGCCATGAAAACAGAATCAGGGAAATAAATGATGCCATGAAACATTCCAATGTCAGAATTATTGGAATCCCCGAAGGGGAGGAGAAAGAAAAAAGTCTAGAAGATATAGTGGAACAAGTTCTTCATGAAAATTTTCGCAATCTCGTGAATGGAACCAGTGTTCATGTACTAGAGGCAGAATGGTCTCCCCCCCAAGATTATAGATTCCAAAAAAACATCAAGGCACCTGATAGTAAAATTGAGAAATCATAATTGTAGGTACAATCTCTTCTAAGCCGTTAGGACAAAGAGGCTCCTTACGTACAGAGGAAAGCCCATCAGAATAACATCAGACATGTCCACAGAAACCTGGCAAGCCAGAAAGGGCTGGCAAGATATATTCAGGGTACTAAATGAGAAGAACATGCAGCCAAGAATACTTTATCCAGCAAGACTGATACTCAAAATAGATGGAGAGATAAAGAGTTTCCAAGACCGGCAAGGCTTAAAAGAGTATGCGACCACCAAGCCGACACTGCAGGAAATATTAAGGGGGGTTCTATAAAAGGGGAAAAATCCTAAGAATACCATTGAACAGAAATATAGAGACAATCTACAGAAAGAAAGACTTCAAAGGTAACACGATGTCAATAAGAACATATCTATCAATAATCACTCTCAATGTGAATGGCCTAAATATACCCATGAAATGACACAGGGTTGCAGATTGGATAAAACGACAGGACCTATCCATATGTTGTCTACAAGAGACCCATTTCAAACCCAAGGATACGCAAAGACTGAAAGTGAAGGGATGGAGAAGCATCTTTCATGCGAGTGTACCTCAAAAGACGGCTGGGATAGCGATTCTCCTATCAGATAAATTAGATTTTAAACTAAAGACTGTAGTCAGAGATACAGAAGGACACTACATTATTCTTAAAGGGACTATCCACCAAGATGTTCTAACAATTGTAAATATCTACGCCCCCAGTATGGGAGCAGCCAATTACACAAGAAAACTATTAATCAAGATAAAGAGTCATATTGATATGAATACATTAATAGTAGGAGATCTTAACATGCCTCTCTCAGTAATAGACAGATCACTGAAGCAGAAAATCAATAAAGAAACAAGAGCATTGAGTGACACATTGAACCAGATGGACCTCATAGATATATACAGAACATTCCACCCTGAAACAACAGAATACTCATTCTTCTCAAGTGCACATGGAACCTTCTCAAGAATAGACCACATACTGGGTCACAAATCAGGACTCAACTGATACCAAAAGACTGAGATTATTCCCTGCATATTCTCAGATCACAATGCTTTGAAACTGGAGCTCAATCACAAGGAAAAGTTTGGAAGGAACTCAAACACCTGGAAGCTAAAGACCACCTTGCTTGAAAATGCTTGGAGATAAAAGAAGAACTTAAACAATTCATGGAAACCAATGAGAATGAAGACACTTCGGTCCAAAACCTATGGGATACAGCAAAGGTGGTCCTAAGGGGGAAATACATGGCCATCCAAGCCTCCCTCAAAAAATTGAAAAATCCAGAATACACCAGCTGTCTCTACACCTTAAAGAACTGGAGAATCAACAACAAATCAAACCAACTCCACACATAAGATGGCAAATAATCAAGATTAGAGCAGAGATCAATGAGGTAGAAACTAGAGATTCAGTAGAACGTATTAATGAAACTAGAAGCTGGTTTTTTGAAAGAATAAGATCAATAAACCATTGGCCACACTAATCCAAAAGAGAAGAGAGAAAGCTCAAGTTAATAAAATTATGAATGAAAAGGGAAAGATCACAATTAACACCATGGAAGTAGAAACAATCATCAGAATTTATTATCAACAGTTATATTCCAATAAGCTAAGCAACCTAGATGAAATGGATGCATTCCTGGAAAACTATAAACTCCCAAAATTGAACCAGGACGAAATCGACAACCTGAATAGACTGATATCTGGTAACGAGATTGAAGCAGTGATCAAAAACCTCCCAAAAAACAAGAGCCGAGGACCTGACAGATTCCCTGGGGAATTCTACCAAACTTTCAAAGAAGAAATAACACCTATTCTCCTGAAGCTGTTTCAAAAAATTGAAGCAGAAGGAAAACTTCCAGAATCTTTTTATGAAGCCAACATTACCCTGATCCCCAAACCAAAGACCCCACCAAAAAGGAGAATTTCAGACCAATATCCCTATTGAATATGGATGCTAAGATTCTCAACAAAATCCTAGCAAACAGGATCCAACAGCACATTAAAAAGATTATCCACCATGACCAGGTGGGATTCACCCCTGGGTTACAAGGATGGTTCAACATTCACAAATCAATCAATGTGATAGAACAAATCAGTAACAGAAGAGAGAAGAACCACATGGTCCTCTTAATGGATGCAGAAAAAGCATTTGACAAAATCCAGCATCCATTCCTGATTAAAATGCTTCAAAGTATAGGGATAGAGGGAACATTCCTGAACTTCATAAAATCTATCTATGAAAGACCCACAGAAAATATCATCCTCAATGGGAAAAAGCTTGTAGCCTTCCTGCTGAGATCAGGAACACGACAAGGATGCCCACTCTCACCACTTTTGTTCAACATAGTATTAGAAGTCCTAGCAGCAGTAATCAGACAACAAAGAGAAATAAAAGGTATCCAAATTGGCAATGAAGAAGTCAAACTCTCTCTCTTCACAGATGACATGATTCTTTATATGGAAAACCCAAAAGACTCCACCCCCAAACTACTAGAACTCATACAGCAATTCAGTAACGTGGCAGGATGCAAAGTCAATGTACAAAAATCAGTGGCTTTCTTATACACTAACAATGAAAATATAGAAATGGAAATTAGAGAATCGATTCCATTTACTACAGCACTGAGAACCATAAGATACCTGGGAATAAACCTAACCAGAGAGGTAAAGGATCTGTACTTGAGGAACTAAGAACACTCATGAAAGAAATTGAAGAAGACACAAAAATATGGAAGACCATTCCATGCTCTTGGATCGGAAGAATAAACACTGTTAAAATGTCTATGCTGCCTAGAGCAATCTATACTTTTAATGCCATTCTGATCAAAATTCCACCAGTATTTTTCAAAGAGCTGGAGCAAATAATCCTAAAGTTTGTACGGAATCAGTAGAGACCCTGAATCGCTAAGGAAATGTTGAAAAACAAAAATAAAACTGGGGGCATCACATTACCTGATTTAAAGCTTTACTACAAAGCCGTGATCACCAAGACAGCATAGTACTGGCGTAAAAACAGACACATAGACCGGTGGAACAGAGTAGAGAGCCCAGATATGGACCCTCAACTCTATGGTCAAATAATCTTCAACAAAGCAGAAAAAAATATACAGTGGAAAAAATCTCTTCAATAAATGGTGCTGGGAAAATTGGACAGCTATATGTAGAAGAATGAAACTCGACCATTCTCTTACACCATACACAAAGATAAACTCAAAATAGATAAAAGACCTCAACGTGAGACAGGAATCCATCAGAATCCTGGAGGAGAACATAGGCAGTAACCTCTTTGATATCAGCCACAGCAGCTTCTTTCAAGATATGTCTCCAAAGGCAAAGGAAACAAAAGCAAAAATGAACTTTTGGGATTTCATCAAGATCAAAAGCTTCTGCACAGCAAAGGAAACAGTCAAAAAAACAAAGAGGCAACCCACGGAATGGGAGAAGATATTTGCAAATGAAGGTACAGACAAAAGGTTGATATCCAGGATCTATAAAGAACGTCTCAAACTCCACACACACAAAACGGATAATCATATCAAAAAATGGGCAGAAGATATGAGCAGACATTTCTCCAATGAAGACATACAAATGGCTATCAGGCACATGAAAAAATGTTCATCATCACTAGCCATTAGGGAGATTCAAATTAAAACGACATTGAGATACCACCTTAACACTAGTTAGAATGGCCAAAATTAGCAAGACTGGAAACAACATGTGTTGGAGAGGATGTGGAGAAAGGAGAACCCTCTTACACTGTTGGTGGGAATGCAAGTTGGTGCAGCCACTTTGGAGAACAGTGTGGAGATTCCTCAAGAAATTAAAAATAGAGCTTCCCTATGACCCTGCAATTGCATTACTGGATATTTACCCCAAAGATACAGATGTAGTGAAAAGAAGGGCCATCTGTACCCCAATGTTCATAGCAGCAATGGCCACGGTCGCCAAACTGTGGAAAAAACCAAGATGCCCTTCGACGGACGAATGGATAAGGAAGATGTCGTCCATATACACTATGGAGTATTATGTCTCCATCAGAAAGGATGAATACCCAGCTTTTGTAGCAACATGGATGGGACTGGAAGAGATTATGCTGAGTGAAATAAGTTAAGCAGAGGGAGCCAATTATCATATGGTCTCACTTATTTGTGGAGCATAACAAATAACATGGAGGACATGGGGAAATGGAGAGGAGAAGGGAGTTGAGGGAAACTGGAAGGGGAGGAGAACCATGAGAGACTATGGACACTGAAAAACAACCTGAGGGTTGGGAGGTTAGGGGAACCAGGTGGTGGGTATTGGGGAGGGCACGTATTGCATGGAGCACTGGGTGTGGTGCAAAAACAATGTATACTGTTAAACTGAAAAGAAATAAAAATAAAAATAAAAATTAAAAAAATGCTTAAAAAATAAAGTTGCAGTGGAAAAAAAAGAATTTGTGTTGTATGTTGTCACATGCTTTGTTTTTATCTGTTGAGATGATCATGGTTTTTATCCTTTCTCTTGTTAATGCGATGTATCACATTGATTGATTTGGAATATTGAACCACCTTTGCATCTCTGGAATAAATCCCACTTGCTCATGGTGAATGATTTTTTTAATGTGTTGTTGGATTTTGTTTGTTAGTATCTTACTGAGAATTTTTGGCATCTATGTTCATTAGAGATATTGGCCTCTAGTTTTCTTTTTTATAGTGTTTTGTCTAGCTTTGGTATCAGAGTAATGCTGACCCTGTAGTATGAATTTAGGTTTCCCTCCTCTTTTATCGTTCGGAAAAGTTAGAGAAAATAGATATTAACTATTTTTTAAAAAGGCTTATTTATTTTAGAGAGAGAGACCGAGAAGGGGAGAGAGCAGAGGGGGAGGAAGCAGAGGGGGAGGGAGCAGAGGGGGAGGAAGAGAGAATCTCAAGCAAACTCTATGCCAAGCATGGAGCCCAGTGCAGGGTTCCATCTCACAACCCCGAGATTACCACCTGAGCTGAAACCAAAAGCCAGATGCTCCCCCTGACTGTACCACCTAGGTGCCTTGGTAATAGCTTTTAAAAATATATTTGGTAGAATTCACTTGTCCTGTCCATGTGGTCTTCAACTTTTCCTTGCTTGAAGTTTTTTGATTACTGATTCAGTTTTATTAGTAGTAATCCATTTGTTCAAATTTTCTATGTCTTCTTGATTCAGTTTTGGAAGATTATATGTTTTTGGGAATTCAGCTATTCTAGGTTGTCCAATTTGTTGGCATATAATTTTTCAAAATATTCTCCTATAATCTTTTATATTTCTTTATTGTTATTTCTCCTCCTCCATTTCTGATTTTATTTGAACCCTCTTTTTTTCTTGATATGTTTGGTTAAATGTTTATTAATTCTGTTATTATTAATTTTGTCTTTTCAAATCAACTTCTGGTTTCATTAATCTTTTCTATTTTTTTAAGTCTCTTTTCATTGATTTCTGCTCTAATCTTTATTATTTCCTTCCTTTTACTAGCTTTGGATTTTGTTCTTTTTCTAGCTCCTTTGGTAGTAAGATTAGGTTGTTTATTTGAGATTTTCTTGTTTCTTGAAGTATGCCTGTATTGCTATAACTTTCCTCTTAGAACTGTCTGTTGCCTCTCAAAGATATTGGACCATTGTGTTTTCAATTTCATTTGTCTCCAAGTATTTTTTGATTTTTTTTTTTTTTTTTTTTTTTTTGGTTTGTGGTGGACCCATTCATTATTTAGTAGCATGTTGTTTGGCTTTCATGTACTTGTGTTCTTTCAAGATTTTTTCTTATAATTGATTTCTGGTTTCATAGTGTTGTACTAAGAAAAGATACTTGATACAATTTCAGTCTTCTTAAAATTATTAAGACTTGTTTTGTGGCATAGTATGTGACCTATCTTGGAGGATGGTCTATGTGCAATTGAAAAGAATGTGTGTTCCGAAAAAGTGCTCAACATCACTCGGCATCAGGGAAATGAAACAAGATGGGACTGGGGAGGGAGACAAACCATAAGAGACTCTTAATCTCAGGAAACAAACTGAGGGTTGCTGGGGGGGTGGGGGGAAGGGATAGGGTGGCTGGGTTTGGACATTGGGGAAGGTATGTGCTATGGTGAGTGCTGTGAATTATGTAAAACTGATGATTCACAGACCTGTACCCCTGAAGCAAATAATACATTATATGTTAATAAAACAAAGAATGTGTGTTCTGCTGTTTTCAGAGAGAAAGTTCTGTATATATCTGTTAGTTGCATGTGGTCTAATGTGTCATTTAGAGCTACTATTTCCTTGCCGATTTTCTGTCTGGATGATCTATCCATTGATGTAAATGAGATGTTAATGTCCCCTACGATTATTGTATTACTGTCATTTTTTTCTTTTATATCTGTTAATAATTGCTTTATATGGTTAAGTGCTCCTATGTTGGGTGCATAGATATTTACAACTGTTATTTCTTCTTGTTGGATTGTTCCCTTTATCATTATATAGTGCCTTTCTTTATCTCTTGCTACAGTCTTTGTTTTAAAGTCTATTTTGGGCGCACCTGCGTGGTTCAGTTGGTTAAGCATCTGACTCTTGATTTTGTTTTTTAAAGATTTCATTTATTTATTTGTCAGAGAGAGAGGGAGAGAGAGTGAGCACAGGCAGGCAGAGAGGCAGGCAGAGGGAGAAGCAGGCTCCCTGCCGAGCAAGGAGCCCGATGCGGGACTCGATCCCAGGACGCTGGGACCATGACCCGAGCCGAAGGCAGCTGCCCAACCAACTGAGCCTTGATTTTGGATCAGGTTGTAATCTCAGGATTGTGAGATCAAGCCCTGTGTTGGGCTCCACCCTGGGCATGGGCCTGCTTAGAATTTTCTCCCTCCCTCTCACTCTGTCTCTGTCCTTCTCTAAAAAAAAGAAGAAGACTGAGAAACTATCATAGGTAAGAGAGGCCTAAGAAGACATGATGACAAAATATAACATGGTCTCCCAGATTGGATCCTGGAACTAATATTGGTGGAAAAACTAGTGAAATCTGAATAAACTCTGTAGTCCAATTAATGGTATCATAGCAGTGTTATTTTCTTAACTTTGGTAAACATACTTGTGTTAGATTTTAGTGTTAGGGAAGTTGGGTATCTTTGCAAGTCTTCTGCAAAGCCAAAATTATTTCAAAATAAAAAGTTATTAAAAAATTAGGACTCAATGAATACTATAGTATAAATAAATTCTTTTTTATTTTTAGATATAGTAGGCATGGAAGACTGTAATTGGTAATTAACATTTAATATATATTTGCTATGCCAGGTTTAGAGATTATAATACTTTATAAAAAAAGAGAGTAAAATATATTATGAGAGTATGCATAAGGACATGGCTAGCTTTACTAGGGGTAGTGAGGAAGGCTTTATGGAAGGAGTAACTCATGCAGAGATATTATGAATGAGTAGGAATTTCGGGTCTTTAAGGGTTTATTGATTGTCTTTTTAAAGAATTAAATTTTGGCATTGCTGATCCTCTCTATTGCATATTTGTTTATATTAATATCTGCTCTTTATTTCCTTTTTAAATTTGCTGTTTTTTTAATTTTGAGCTTTTAGCGGTAGATATTTAGTTAATTTTTATGTATTTTATCTTCATGATCATTCAGTTCAAGTATTTTCTAAATTTCACTATGATTTCTTCTTTGATTCATGAGTTATTTAGAAGTATATTACTTCTTTTAAAAAATTTTACTTTTTGTTAACTTTAAATAATGGATATTAAGCACAATTTTATTATATTGATAATACATTATTTATATAATTTTAATAATTTAATATTTATGGATTTTTGGTTTATAGCCAAGCATATAATCAATTTGGGTAAATATACCAACATAATTGAACTTGAAAAAAATAGTTATTCTTTATTTCTTGCATGCAGGATTCTATGAATTTGAATTTGGGCAAATTTGTCAATCTTGTTCAAATCTCCTATATCATTATTGAGTTTTTTGTCTATATTTTCCCTTTTCTTTTTCTGCCCGTGTTTTAGTCTGGTTATTTTCCTCTGTCAATTTGTTAATTTCCTTAATTTATTTAATCTGCTGATAAAGTCCATCTATTAAGTTCTTAATTTCACATCTTGTATTTTTCAGTTGTGAAATTTCCATTTTTGTTTTCTTTTATAATTTTCAGTCCTCTATTGAAATTAATTTTGTCACATAATTTATTGAGCATAATTAGTTTTATATATTTTAGAGTCTGTATACACTCCATATCTGGACCTCTTAATGGATCCATTTTTATTGTCTCTTTTTCTCTTCTTGGTTTTGGTCATTTAACTTACCTCCCAGGATGTAGGGTAAATTTTGTTTAAATGACCACATTTGTGTATGAAAAGTTGCAAAGAGCATTTGAGGCCTTAGATGATGTTATCTTCTAGAGAATTTTATTTTTGCTTTTGGAAGTTTGGATGGGGCAGATCATCTTATCCATCAGAGATTGAGCTTATTGGAGGCTGAGTTTCCTTGTGAGGGCTAGTCCATTTTCATCCTCTATCTACTCTAAGAGTATAGCTCCTTGGCCTTTCATCTAAAATCCTAAGGTATTATTTTCCAGAATCTCTCCTTCTTGGTATATCCTGAACACCAACCCCCATAAGACTGCTGGTGGATCTGCCTCAATTTCTCAGCCTCAAATGATTTGAGAAATGGTGATTGTCAGGATCATCTTTCTGTTCTTCCTTCTGTTAATGATCTTGGAGATATATATATATATTTTTAAGATTTTTATTTGTTTATTTGGGGTGGGGGGAGCCCGAGTTGGGGGAAGCAAAGTGACAAGCAGACCCCCACAGAGCACAGACCCTGATGCAGGGCTTGATCCCATAACCCTGAGATCATGATCTGAGCCAAAGTGAGACACTTAACAAACTGAGCCAGTCAGGTGCTCCAGAGATGTATTTTTTAAAATTAACATATAATGTATTATTTGTTTCAGGTTACAAGTCTGTGATTCATCAGTCTTACACAATTCACAGCACTTACCATAGCACATACCCTCCCCAGGGTCCATCACCCATCCACCCCTCCTCTCCAGCGACCTTCAGTTTGTTTCCTGAGATTAAGAGTCTTATTTATGGTTTGTCGCCCTCTCTGGTTGCATCTTGTGGTGATCAGTCTTTTTTTCAGGATCATGAGATTATAGAATTTTAGAGGTGGAAGTGACTTGAGATAATTTGTAATCCAACCCAAAACCCAGAGCTTTTAAGAGACTCGTACTCTGATCTTACTACTCCTTGTCTAAATCTCTTCCATTAATATATATAATAAATTAACTGGACTAATGCAGTCAACATAAAATTGGGCCAGACTATAAAGGATTAGATAGTAAAGTTTCTTTAAAGAAGCAAAATACAAAAGATAATAAAAGTCAAAGAGACTTTCTTACTCCACTAAACTGTATTTAAGTACCTAACTATGCTGTCATTAACAAAGTTACTTATTTTTTTCCATATCAACCTAAATTGGTGATGATATTTTAGAAAAAATTTGAATGTTTTAAATCAATCTTTACATAAATAATCTGAGTCAACAGATTAGTTTACATTGAATCAATAATGTATGTTTTTTAGAAGTTAGCGACAACATTTCTGTTGGTTTCCTTATCAGATTACATAATAACTGATGAGTTAGCTCCTTGGCCTTTCATCTAAACTACTAAGGTATTAGGATGAGTGGAGATGAACCAGTTGAAGAGGGGTCACAAATTCATTTTCTTTCAGGATTCGGGTAGTTTGCATGTGATATGGATAGGGTAGGAATTGTGTTGAACTGGAGAGCCTTTGTCTTCAGTTAAACTTGTATTTGCCATTCAGCTCCAAAAACGTGTTGCCATATAGAATAATGGGCTCTGTATTATCAGTTCTTCCAATTACTGAAGAGAAACGAGAAATCTAGACTTTAATACGAATTCTATTAGATTGTAAAAGTAGAAAGTAGGTTGAAAGTTTTTAAACAAACTGTATTTCTCAGGCAAATCATCTATACAGTGGGGATAAAAGAGCTCTACCATAGAACTTTCACTTTTAAAATATGCATTCATTTGGTAACCTTTGAAAAACCATTACTCAATCTTGCCCTTTGAGAATTTGAAGTTTAATGATCACTTAATTAACCATGCAAATGAATTACTATATTCTCACATAGTATATATTATGTGTGATAATAGAATTATGGAGAAAGTAGTATGGGAGTTCAGAGAAAGGATGCATTAGATTTATTAAATATATGAACAGAAGGAAATCTTAGAATTTCAAATTAGCAATAAATTAAAGCCAGAGGAAATTTGGGTATTCCAAAATAGCAATGATTTGCTAAGGAAATTGTGAAGGAAAACTGGGTATAATTAATGGTATAATATGTGGTAAATAACATTAAGCAGCATTTCAGTGCCCCATAAAATTGGTTATGCTATGAGTAGAATCATACCCCTTTATAATTATAATGATTTATAGAATATATATCTCTATACCACGTGGAAAACTGATAAAATGGGTGTTATCTACAATGCTGAAAGGTGACAGTATAATACACTTTTACTATATTAGGATTTTAATTTTACTACATGTTTTATATTAAACATTTTTATCTTTTTATTGGAACTTTTCATTTTTATCTTTCATTAGTTCTTTAAGCAGCTTTTAAAAATTATTAATAAAAATCTTTACTGTCAATGAGAAAAATCTATTAAATTTGGTAAGAAAATCCCATCTGTAAGTTCAATAAAGTATCTAAGAATATAGAATCTTAGAAGTGTTTATTTTTTATTATCTGCCTTAGGACTACAAGGATTTAAGTGTTTTTATAAAAACAATAAAAGAAGAGTAATTTGATGGTTTATTTACTCTTTATAACCTTTAGAAAGTGTCATGCTTTTTTTAAAAATGCTTGCTTCAGGCTGTAGTTTTACAAGATGTGCTGTGTATTGGTCAGGCCTCTTCAATTCTTGACCCTGAACAGATTCAGGGACATAGTACATACAGCAGGCACATGTCCAAGCAGCCAAAACTATAACTGGATACTTCTGTTCTCCTTTTCAAACTCATAATCTACCTCCTACGAAATTGCGCAATTCAGTTTCTTACGTGGTCTAATAAAATACTAATCATTCTTTCAGATAGTTTCTTAGTTTGATTAGCTACAAAGTATTCAAGATAAATATCACTAATATGCATGGAATAGCCTAAAAGTTCATATTTTAAAGAACCTCTTTCCTAATTGGTATTAAAGCTACTGTTTTCATATTACTCAACTTAGTCTATTATAAAGATTTCTGAAATAGAAAAATATTCTAAGAACATTCGTAGCAATTCTTAATGCTTTTGTTTTTCTATACAACAAATATTTCTAGTTGTTATTATGAAATGTTCTACAGAATATCAGAATGTATTTGTATATTTAAACTAGGTAATTTGATTTTGAATGTCTATCTTCTGTGGGATATGAAGATTAAATTCTGAGGTTTTTGAAGGAAAGGAGTGTATCATAACAATCCATACTGTCCTATGGCACCCAGAATCTTAAAGGTAATAAAATGGCATGTTTAAGAGGCTCTGGAGACAGATGATCTAGATTCAAATACTAGCTCTGCTCGTTAGCTGCTGTGTGCATTTAGGTGAGTTACCTGTTCTCTTGCTAACCTAGTTTCCTCATTGATAAAATGATGATAATAAGAGTACTTACCTTGAAAAATTATACCTATGATTGAATTAATACATAAAAAGTGTTTAGAATATCTAAATCACAGTAAGATCACAGAACTCATTTAACCAGGCCCATGTAAAGAAAGCAGTATCTTGCACATTTTCAATCCAGCTGTTTTGGGATTTGATAAGATGCATACATCTGTGAAATATAACCCTTATCCAGATATAAAGTGTTTCTGTCTACCCAGGCCAGTTCTACCCTTACTTCCTCCCCAGGAGGCAACCCTCTTTTGATTATTTTCCACTGTCGATTAGTATTGTTTTTTCTGACATTTCATATAAATGGAATCATACATATGTACTCTTTTAGGTAAGGCTTCTTTCACTCAGTGTGATGTTTTAAATTCATCCATGTTGTGTCTGTCAGCAAACAGATTAAGTGTACACCTATATATTTCATTTTCTCTTGGGTGATTATAAATTATATGTGTTTTTAATTTTGTTTTCTGCATTTTTATTGTTACTGTATAGAACTAGGATAGTTTGGGTGTTGATCATGTATCCTGAGACCTTGTTGAACTCAGTTATTAGTTCTGGTAGATTTTTTATAGATTCTTTGGGGTTTTCCATGTATATGACCATGTCATGTACAAATAGAGACAGTTTATTTCTGTGTGATTTGTTTCCTTCCTCCTTTTTTTTTCTCTACTCTCTTTCTCTTTTCGTTTTTTATTTTTCCTTTCTTTGCCTTTCCATCCATTCAGTCTTTTATCATTAAATATGGTGTTAAGTATAGTGTTTTTTTTTTCCAATTTATTTATTTTCAGAAAAACAGTATTCATTATTTAAGTATAGTGTTTTTATGAGGACATTTTATGAAATTGAGGTAATTCTCTCTCCAAACTGGCTGAGAGTTTTTATTATGAATGAGTGTTGGGTTTTGTCAGTTGTCTTTTCTGTGTTAATTATGATGGTCATGTGATTTTTCTTTAGCATATTCATATGGTGAGATATATCAACTTAATATTGTTGTTGAATCAGCCTTATATATCTAGAATAAATTCTACTTGGTAATGGTGTATAACATTTTATACATTGTTTGATTCCATTAGCTGATATGTTGTTGAAGATTTTTCCATCAAAACTTGTGAGAGGTATTGGTCTTAGTTTTCTTTTTTTTTTCTTTTGGTACTGTCTTTGTCTAGTTTTGGTGTCATAGTACACAGGCCTTATGAGTTATGATGTGTTCCTTCCTCTTTCTGGAAAAGACTGTGTAAAATGGTGTTAATTCTTTATATGTTTGGTAGAATTATCTAAAGGTGAAACCATGTGGGCCTGGACATTTATTTTTTGGGGAGCTTTTTAACTAGTGGTTATAGGGCTGTTTAGATTGTCCGTATCACCTTGGATGAGGTTTGGTAGTTTGGGGTTTTGAAGAATTAGTCCATTTCTGTAAGTTGTCAAATTTATAAGCATAAAATTGTTTGTAGCATTCCCTTATTAACTTTTCAATGGTTGCGGTATCTTTGTATATTGTTTCTTTTAGCTCTTAGAGCGTATTTAAATTGTCTATGTAAAGTCTTTGTCTAGTAAGTGCCTTGTCTGCACTTGCTCCAGTTCTTTTTAACTTTTTTTTTTTTTTGCCTGGGAGGGAGGGGCGTGTGGGGGGCTGTGTATGGATCACACTTTGTTTCTTTGTATGCTTGGTATTTTTTGTTGAGAACTGGATATGGACATTTTGAATATGTGGCAACTCTGGAAATCAGATATTCTCCCTCCCCAGGGTTGTTTGTTGTCATTGTTTAGTAATTTTTCTGAAAAAATTTTGTGAAGTCTGCTGTTTCTGTCATGTGTGGCCACCGAAGTCATTGTGCTCTTAATTTAATGATCAGCTAGGGCTTTGTTTGGCAGAGATTTCCTTATATACCAGGAGCCAAAAGAAAAAAAAAAGCAGTTCTCAGGTTTTACAGAGGGACTCTCTCTATGTTTGTTGGGGAATACCTTCAACACTGTATATAGGTACTTTTCAAGTCTTCCCGTTGAATTTTTTTTAAATTAAATTTTATTTTTTCAGTGTTCTAAGATTCGTTGTTTATGCACCACACCCAGTGCTCCATGCAATACATGATTTCCTTAATACCCAGCGCCAGACTCACCCCACCTCCCCAACCCGCCTCCCCTCCAGAACCCTCAGTTTGTTTCTTAGTCTGTTGAATTTTTTAACAGAAGTTTCAGATTTTTCTAGTGATACCTTGTATTTATGGTGTCGGCTATTTTAGGAGTGTTATATGATTTTAAACAAAATCAAAGGATTTTTGTAAATAACTCCTTCCTGCTTGGCTCTGGGCCTTGTTTCTTGACTTTGGGTCTTCCCTTTGTGCCTTTGCAGTCTTCCCAGGTGATCTTCCTTTTCTTTTTATTTGATGCTTGTTTGTCTGGTCATGGCTGTGGGGTGGGGGAATTCAGGTATTCTCTGACTTTATTAAGCTTCAATTCTTAGGTGAAACTCTGTCTAAGGTTGAGGTCCTCACGAGAGTTCTGTTCCTTCTTTTGTTTTTAATGCTGGGCCTACTGTATTCCTGCTGTTTTTCTGTGCCACCCCCCAACCCCCACCCCATTGAGCTGTTATTTTATTTTCCTAGCCTGCTTCCAGCTGCAGTGGCTTTCCACAGGAGCTTTCATGCTGTAGTTTTTATTGCCCCTCCCCCTGTAGATTAGTCTCTTGTTCCTTAGGAGAGATGAGGAAGACTGTTCTGTCTAGGTATCATGGTCCCTTTCTCAGCTGGGGAAAGTTTCCGCTAGTGTTCTTAAGGATCATTTTTGTTGCCCTTTCCCTTACAGATTAAGATTCTTGGTCTGTAGGGAAAATAGGGAAAATGGGTTGTGGTGCTCTCCTCTTCCCCAGCCAGTACTACAGGGGAGAGCTTCTCAGGTTGTTGGATTCTTCCCGTCATTCCCAGTAAGCACTTGGTGGACTTTCTGGAGGAAAACAACTGGTAAAAAGTATAAAACCTCCTTGTTTCTGGGGCTCCTGGGAATTCACAATCTTACTCTAGTCCGTGTTCTGCCTTTAGCAATTTATTAAGAACTTTCAGCTGAGTTTTCTTACCGGTACTCAGCCGTTTATGTCGCAGGTAAGCAAATGCTGTGGTTCTCTTTTCCCTGCAGGAGAGAATTATCCAGAGTTTGGATTAATTGAATGATCTAGGACCTCAGTTCTCTGATGGGTTTGTCTATTTAATTTGCAATTTTTCCAGATTTTTTCTTGTTGTAAGCATGAGAGGATGCTTTTTTTAAATCTCTCTAGAAAGAGAAGAAATGTAAAGTTTTAAAGTCCTAATTTTTCTAGCATTTTTCTTTTTCATTTAGGAAGCAGAAACTCAATATGAAGAGCAGATTGGAAAAATTATCATGGAGACACAAGAACTTAAATGGCAAAAAGTGAGTGTTTTTTTTTTTTAAGATTTACCCCAGAGAGAGTGAGCACACACTGGAGTGCACGTGAGTGGTGGGGGAGGAGTAGAGGGGAGAGAAACTCAAGCAGACTCCTCTGAGTGTGGAACTGATGTGGGGCTCAGTCTCCCCATCCTGAGATCAGGACCTAAGCCTAAATCAAGAGTTGGATGCTTAATGAATGGAACCACCCAGGTAACCCCAAAGCGAGTATTTTTAATTTTTATTTCAGATTAGTCTTTTTAACATCTATTTAAAGAGGTATTCTAATCCTTAATTGCAGTTTGAATTTTAAAATTTCCTAAACATGTTTGGGGATTATGCATCATTTTAAACAAAGTCTCAAGAGAATTCTGACTAAAATTGTTTTAATAACATTTGGGCCTCCAGAACACTAAGAATGAATTTTTTTCCCAAGACTTCTGATAATAATGCTGAAAATGATTATGATCTATTTAATGTCTGGGAAACACATTGTGTATTATAAAGGAGTCAAAATATTTTCTAAGAAGTGAAACCTCTTTATTTTCCCAGGCTCTTATTATATACTGTAACCAAATATTTAAAAACAATGACAACAACAACAACCCAGTATCAGAGGGACACCTGGTTGGCTTTGTCAGTAGAGCCTGTGACTCTTGATCCCGGAGTCATGGTTCAGGCCCCATGCTGCATGTGGAGACTGCTAAAAACAAAAAAACAATCATGAGTATCATCAGATCCGATTCTCTTTCTGGCCTTATTTATATAGAAGCGTTTTTGATGTGCTTCTGTCTTTCCACCAAATAATTTTAATAGCTAAAAATTGAAATCTTAATTATGATGGCGCCCCTTCTTTTAACTATTTGGTAGCATTGAAATAGGAAGTTGGAGGTGACATATCAGAATCAGAATTCAAGTGACAGAGGATAGCTCAAACTAGAAATGATGGGAATTTTGAGACCAGACAGGTACAAAAGGAGTAAACTAGAGTTGGATTTTATGAAGCACAGGTCTCGAACCTCTCTGCAGAAAGAAAAAGCAGATAAACGCCAAGTACAAACTGAAACTCCAAGCAAATTTCAAAGTATGTAGTCACGTCTTATTTTTGGATAGAGTCAACAGTATAAAGTTATCCATATCCTTAAATTAATCAGTGTGTTTAATACAACCCAATACCAGGAATGTGTTTTGCTGTACTTAAGCTGTTCTAAGGTTTATGTGGAAATAAATGTACAAGAGTGTCTGGGAAATTTTTGAAAAAGAACAGAACAAAATAGTTACGCTAGTTTTTATTTTTAAAAAATTTTTATTTAGTGATTTTATTTATTTATTTGACAGAGAGAGAACACAAGTAGGCAGCGAGGCAGGCAGAGAGAGAGGTAGAAGCAGGCTCCCTGCTGGGCAGAGAGCCCAATGCGGGGCTCGATCCCAGGACCCTGGGATCATGACTTGAGCCAAAAGCAGAGGCTTTAACCCACTGAGACACCCAGGTGCCCTATTATGCTAGTTTTGAAATATATTCTTATGAACTGTAGTAATTAAGGTAGCTTGGTGTACAATACATGGATAGGTATTCATCAGAACATAATAGAGTCTAGAAATAGATCCAAATCACAATATAAATTAGTGAATGATAAAGATGGCATTTTTTTATTCTGACAAAATTCCAAAATTTTTTTGGAATTCTTCTGTCCTTTTGAGCTAAAGCAGTAAGTAGTTAAACAGAATCAGTGAATCTCCTCATCTTTAGAACAATAAAACTTGCCCATGTATTCTATAAGAGTGCAGTTACAGAGAAATTCAAGTTCCTTAAGGTTCCTCAGTAAACCCCTGAGGCATAGAGCTATCCAGGTAAATTGTTGACTTTCCCAGGACAAAATGGGTCACACCTTCTTGATCTAAAGGGACATTATAGGAAACAGAACGTATATTTACAGTGGTAAAATACATAAAGATGAAACAGTATTTGGGCACAGTACTACAAAGAATTGGGGCCATGGTTATTTTATTTATTTTTCTTGAACAGATCTTTATCTTTACCCATTGGGTTTCTTGACTGGGAAACAACAGTGTTCGAAGACTGGTATAAAATGTGATTGAGCCTTTCTCTATTAGGCTTTTAGACTATTGGCTCTAGTTCTTAACTTCTGGTTTTAAGAGATATTATATGAAGTTAGGTAGAGGTTTGCTGCTAATATCAGTAAGACATTTTGCCAACAAAGAATGCTACTTCAAAGAGATCTTAATTTGGTCATATGCAAAGGTACCAGTAAGTCAGTAACTAAATTAGCTGTGATCTGATTACAATAGAAAAATCCTCAGGGATCTAAAAAAATCAGGGAAGAATTTAATTTTGCAGTTCTGTTTACATAGTAGATTCCTTTCTCTTATGCTAATGGGTGCGGTGTCAAAAAGGGGAAAATAATATGTCTCACTTGAGGATCCAAGGATAACAGTTGGAGGCTGAAACAGTGGGGAGTATCTCTGGATTATTAGAGACATTCACTATCTGAGTAGCTCAGTGACTGAGGAAGAGGTTATGTGATGATGGCAGGATTTATGGTATAAGTAAAGTATTTGCAAAGTTTCTTTTAATATTTAGAGAAATTTCTCTTTGCAAGGTTGAGGATAAAATGAGAACTTGGGGGCATGATTTGCCTTCAGCAGTATCGTTGATTTGCCCACTTGATTTTTTCCCCCTTCATTTTTCTATCTAGTTCAGAAAAGTTTTTCCCCTGTGCCCCCACCCTTTTTAAATAATAAATATCTACAAGTGTCTCTACCAAGAGGCTCACTACTTTAGTGTTTGATGACTAGAGTGGGAGCATTACATTAAGTTGTTTTATCTGTAAGGCCTCCAGTTTATTCTGCTTTTGTTCCAAGGCGTTTTGAACATCTGGATTTGAAATCTCATAATGGGGCTATTTCCCATTCCAGTTTTTGTTGCATATTAAATCTCCTATTTCTAGGTTTAAGGCTGGTCTCAAAAAGTAAGGAGAAAGCTAGAGGTCACATTTACTTGAGAATGTACTCCTCAGAGAACCTATCCCTGAGGTCTTCAATAAATTCTTTCCTTGCTTACAGGAATGGATTAGAGTCTAATTTATTTTCACAGAAAACTGGACAATAGGTTCTGAAAGATTTTATCCAACATCTACAGCTTTTCTAAACCTGTCTGCCTTCCTGTGCATTTTGCGATTTCCTGTCATTCCTGGGATCTTTTCACTTTGCTTTTTCTATTCATTTTTTTTTTTTCATTTGAGATTATGAACCATTGGTTCAGATCTGGGAATTGGTATTACTACTTTTTATAATAAGTTATAAGAATTAAAATTCTTTTAAAGTTTATTTTGTATTTTTAGTATTCTCTATGCCCAGTACAGGGCTTAAACTCACACTCTGGAGTCCAAGAATCCCATGCTATTCAGACTGAGCCAGCCATGCACCCCAAGAATTAAAATATTTTAAAATAATTGCTAACTTCAGGAAAAATAAGAAGCTCTGTTAGGTAGAAATGTAATTACAGTATATTATATGGGTGAGCAGTGAATAAACATTGCATAGTCATGATAGTATAAATACTGAAGATTGATTTAAGTCACAGTTTTTATGTAACTCTTTTGGAAGAATAGAGGGAGCAGATGTTAGGTTATACAAGAAAGCCAAACTCCAACTATCATAAATAGAAGTCAGATAAAATTTTTAAGTTGGTAAATCAGCATATATTTAGAAACCTGGAACCAAATAACAAACATTCAAAGTGGTTCCCACTTTTAGATCTAATTTCTGTTTAATTGTGAAAATTATTCACTAAACATAGGAAAAAAAAGTTTGAAGTCATCTTGAATCTGAAGAACAGAACACACAGCTTCTATTAAAGAAGGGGAGAAGAGAAGAAAAAAAAAAGAAATGGAATCATATATGTGGATTTTAAAAAATGCCTTATGGTGGTTTTGATTTTATAAAAATATTCGATGAATTTAAAGAATTGTATCCTCTGAACATTTGTGCTTAGATAATAAAATGGGCTTCTTTGGAAACTAAAAGACTGTAGGCGTCTTATATACTAAGACTATTAATTTTGATAACTTTTGATGAAATATTTTCTTGAAGAAAGCTTTGGACTCAGCCATGGTCAGAGTGTGTGTGTGTGTGTGTGTGTGTATGTTTTAAAAATTAATTTATTTGAGAGAGTGAGAGTGTGTGCAAGCAGGGTGAGGGGAGAGGCAGAGAGAGAATTTCAAGCAGACTGAGCATGGGTGAGCCCTGAGTGGGGTTTGATCCCATGACTCTGAGATCATGACCTGAGCCCGCTATCGAGTTGGACACAGGGTGCCTGGGTAGTTCAGTTGTTAAACATCTGCGTTTGGCTTGGGTCATGATTCCAGGGTCCTGATTTCGAGCCCCACATCAGGTTCCCTCCTCAACAGGAAGCCTCCTTCTCCCATTCCCACTCCCCCTGCTTGTACTCCCTCTCTTTCTGTTTTTCTCTCTCTCTCTCTGTCAAATAAATAAATTAATAAATCTTAAAAAAAAATAGTTGAACAAAGGACTGAGCTACCTAGGCACCCTGAGCCATGTTTAGAGTTTAAAATCTTAAAGACATGTGTTTTATCATGAAGAAGCAACTGAAAGAATAATTATTGTATGCTGATCCATGGTAGGTAGGAAAAAAAATCATAGAATTGGTTTAAAGTTGCATTTCAAGAGCATTCAATAATGTATGCAATAAATGTTTGACTTTTGTTTAAATTATGAACCTAATTAAAAGTTAAAACTGAAAGGTGCTCAAATTTGTTTTAATTAAATTTTCATAATTTTTAAAATAGGAAACTCTTCAGAATCAAAAGGAAACATTAGCAAAGCAACACAAAGAAGCAATGGCAGCTTTTAAAAAGCAGGTAATTTTATAAAGATAGACAAGCACTACGGTTTCAAATATTTATCCACCCCCCCATTTGAATATTAGGCATACTCACTGAAGACAAAAAGAGTGTTAATGGAAGCAGGAGATAAAGTTATTTTGAATCACAAATAACATGTAGTAGAATGAGTAAGTTAAGGGGAGAAATTGGGAAAACTGATTTCTTGAAGATGTATTTCCATCTGTTCTAAATAAATTAGGTTATTGATATGTGCCTTCTTGTTCTTTCTCTTCCTTCTCCCCTTTCTCTCTTTGATTAGAGTATCCTAGGATCCTGCCTTTTCTGCTTTCTTCCTTTACCCAAGCCAGAAATAGAGCACTGATGAAAAACTGAGATGAAAGGAGGGAGATGTGAAGGATGAGGAAATGTGATTGTCATGCGCTGAGGCCTTCATGAATACTGTCAGCAACTAAGAGCAGAGAAAACACACACACACACACACACACACACACACACGTATGTGTATATATGATTAAAAAAATGAATAACAACTCTTTCAGTTATTTTGACTTCTAAAGCTCTTCTTTAGTACCTCAAATTTCTCTTCAGTCCCTCGTTAGAAACTATAAGTGTAAGAAATCTGCTCATGAAAAATATTCTCAAGAAATTTTTTCCTTATAGTCATTCTAGCATCACCCTTTTTTTTCCTTTTCTTTCCCTCTTTTTTTGTCTTTTTCTCCATACAAGTGTGTATATTTAGAAAGAGAAATGCATAGGGCACCTGGGTGGCTCAGTGGGTTAAGCCTCTGCCTTCGGCTCAGGTCATGATCTCAGGGTCCTGAGATCGAGTCCCGCATTGGACTCTGCTCAGCGGAGAGCCTGCTTCCCCTCTCTCTCTGCTTGCCCCTCTGCCTACTTGTTATCTCTCTCTCTCTCTGTGTCAAATAGATAAGTAAAATCTTAAAAAAAAAAAAAAAGAAATGCATAAAAAGAAATGCACCTATATAAGTTAAATCACTAGTTGGTTGAGGTTATTTGTAGTTCACACTATAGTGTGGATTTACTTAAGCAGATGATAAACTTTCTTCCTTTTAATCTGAGATTAGCCTCAGACCTCAAAATTATGGGAATTTTAATTGAACACTAAGGAAGCAGAAGCCAGATATACCACATAGTATTCTGTAGGAGAGGGCAAGTCCATGTCTCTCTTGTCACAAGGGACTTTGGGCAAAACAAGAATATCTGGATATCTAAAGGGTAATGGAGAAAGTGCTCTTGGGCTCTTCCCTACCCCCCCCACCTTGGTTTGTTTCCTTTCCCCCCCTCCCCTCCCCACTCTTCTCCTTTTCCTGATTGTTGAATGTGAATTAGGGATGTGGTGAGAAGTTCCAAAGAAAAATTTGACTTCTTGACAATTTTACCCAGTATCCGTGTGTTTCTTAGACTATTTTATTAGTTTTCTTGGGCATGTTGACCCTAGTTACTGTCTTAAAATATCACTGTTTATTTATGAGTCAGCTACATGCATCTTTTAAAAAAATTGTAGAAAATACTATCAATGCTAATAAAAATGCTACTAACTGCGTAAAAGTTTGCCTTCAGAAAACGTTATGTGTCATCAAAGAGTAGTTGGCAAAATATTGAAACATTTAAGAAAAAAAAATTGTGGAAGGAAAGACTAAATTTTCAAGGATGATTGGTATCCCTAATCATGTGATTAAATCATTCATTTCTTTTGGTGACTAGCTTTTTTGCCCCCTTTCATACCTTTTGTTATTTTATTTTCTCAATATAAAGGTAGCACATTCACATTGTATTAAGTTCAAGTAGTACAGACATGTAAAATATTTTTATAGGGTCACTGACCAGTGTAAATCACTGCTAACAATTTATTGACCTGTATTTTAATTTTTAAAATTGTTTATTAGTTGCAAATGAAGATGTGTGCCTTGGAAGAAGAAAAGGTATTTATTAATTTTTTAATAAGCTAAAGATTAGTTAAATGCATTTAATTACCAATTGTTCACAATGAAAAGGAGGATTAGCACTAGATTAATGGAGCCTGTTAATTGCTTAAAATCTTAGAAATTAAAAAGAGCCAAGGAAATCATGTTACCCCTGTCATTTTACAGTGGGTAATACTGAAACCTAACAAGATTAAAAATGACTTGCTGATGCTGAAGCTCTCATTCTAAAATGGCAAATTTGGGACTAGATCCCAGATCTCTTCAGCCCCCAAATTAATGTTTTTTCTATCCTACTGTAAAGTTTCTATTGGGTATATTTTTAGTGCTTTTTCAGTATAACTACCTGTTTAAATAAACATTGAATGATTTGCATCTGGATGCAGACCAGTTGGAAAAGAAGATATAACTTTGAACTAGAAATTCACCTAGTAGTAAATATTTTCTCTAATTATTTAATAGTTAATACATGTTTTTATTGTATTAATGAATGTACTATTTACAAAGGCCTTTTAAATAATTCTTTCATATCTTTATAAGACAAATATACTTGTAACTTATTAGAATATATTTATTCTAGCTATGTGAATTAGGTAATTAGATAATTATATAGTGTCCATAAACTCTCAGGAATGCTCTGTTGATAAAATGATTATTGTGCAGTGAAGCCTCTATAAATATTATCATGCACTGAAGCCTCCATAAATCTTTGTTATAATATTATCGTGATAAAATGATTTGTTATAATTTTCATTTCATGGTATGTGTCATCTTATAAAGGCCTTATCGTAAGTTTATATTTTGAAGTCATCAGGAATGTAAGTTGTGCAGATCCATGTTTAAAGCTGTGAAGTGTTAGTTTTAAAGTAGAGGTTTTGGTTTTTGAGCTTTTGTATTTTCCCTATTGATAATATCATTTACATTGGAAAGTACTGAAGTATAGTTTTTTTTACTTAAAGGGAAAATATCAACTTGCTACAGAAATAAAAGAAAAAGAAATAGAAGGATTGAAGGAAACACTAAAAGTATTACAGGTAAAGTAACTTAGTATTGCTTAAAAAAGTAATTTGGTATTTTAGCATTGTATTAGTAAACTGTCAACTAAACATGTATGTTAGCAAAACAAAGTTGACGAGCATTCATATATCATGTAACTTTGTAATTTTTTCCTGAAAGCCTTGAATTTCAAATTAGGATTTTTCCTCTTATTTTATTTGTTTGTTTATTCATTTATTTAAGTTTTATTTTATTTTATTTTATTTTTTCAGTGTTCCAAGATTCATTGTTCATGCACCACACTCAGTGCTCTATGCAATATGTGCCCTCCTTAATACCCACCACCAGGCTCATCCAGCCCCCTACCACCGTCCCCTCCAAAACCCTCAGTTTGTTTCTCAGAATCCAGTCTCTCATGATTGGATGATTTCCCCCAACTCACTTCTCCTCTCCATCTCCCAGTGTCCCCTGTGTTATGCCTTATGCGCCACAAATAAGTGAAACCATATGATAATTGACTCTCTCTGCTTGACTTATTTCACTCAGTATAATCTCCTCCAGTCCCGTCCATGTTGACACAAAAGTTGGGTATCCATCCTTTCTGATGGAGGTATAATATTTCATTGTATATATGGACCATATCTTCTTTATCCATTCATCTGTTGAAGGGCATCTTGGCTCTTTCCACAGTTTGGTGACTGTGGCCACTGCTGCTATGAATATTGGGGTACAGATGGCCCCTCTTTTCACTACATCTGTATCTTTGGGGTAAATACCCAGTAGACAGACACATGAAAAGATGTTCACCATCATTTCATCTTTCTTCCATTTTGGCAGGTTATATGTTTCTAAGAATTTTTCCATTTCTACCAGGCTAACCAATTTTTTGGTGTATAATTTTTCTTTTTATTTCTGAGGCATCCACTGTGATGTCTCCTTCCATTTCTGACATTACTGATTTGAATCTCCTTTCTCTTTGGTAGTCTAGTTAAGGGTTAGTAGATTTAATTTATTCTTTCAAAACATAACTCTTAGTTTTATTGATTTTTTTCCTATTGTTTTTCTATTTATTATTTAATTTATTTCTGTTCTATCTTTATTATTTCCTTTTGCTGATTTTTGGGTTAGCTTGTTCTCTTTTTTCCTACTTCTTTGAGATGTAAGATTAGATTGTTTATTTGCAATATGTCTTTTTAAAATTTAGGCATTAATCCTTATAAAATTACCCATCAATACTGCTTTTGCTGCATCTCAGAAGTTTTGTTACCTTGTGTTACTGTTTTTATGTGTCTAGAGATACTTTTAAAATTCCCTCTTTTTGGACACAGTGATTGTTCAAGAGTGGTGTTTAATTTCTAAATACTTGTGAATTTTCCTATATTCTTATTGTTACTGATCCTTGTTTCATTCCACTGTAGGCAGAAAAGATACTTGGAATGAATTTGATCTTTTTGAATTTGTTAAGACTTGTTTTGTGACCTAACATGATCCATCCTGGAGAATGTTTCATGTGTATTCTTCTGATGTAGGGTGAAGAGTTCTGTGTTTATCTCTTAGGTCCATTTGATCCATAGTGAGGTTTAAGTCAGCTGTTGCTTGATAGATTTTTTGTCTGGATGTTTTGTACATTATTATTAAGTGAGGCATTAATGTCTCCTACTATTATTGTATTTCTGCCAATTTCTCTCTTCAGATCTCTTGATATTTGCTTTATATATTTAGGTGCTCTGATGTTAGGTGCATATACAGCTGTTATAGCTTCCTGTTGAACTGACTTCTTTGCATTATATCATGATCTTTTTTTTTTTTTTTTGTCTCCACAGGCAGATTTTTGACCTGAAGTCTGTTTTGTCTCATATAAGTATAGTCACTTGTGCTTTATTTTTAGTTACTATCTGTATATCTCTTTCATCTCTGTACTTTCAGCCTATTTGTGTCCTTAAATATAAAGTGCGTCTCTTGTAGATAATATCGTAGTCCCCCTTTATCAATGGGGAGTATGTTTCAAGAACCCCAGTGGATGCCTGAAACCATGGATCATACTGAACCCTAAATACACTGTTTTTTCCCTATACATAAATACCTATGGTAAAGTAAATTGAGTACAGTAAGAGATTAATAATAATAACTAATAATAAAATAAAACAATTATAAACAATATATTGTAATAAATGTTATATGAATGTGATCTTTTTCTTTCTTTTTTTTCCCTCTCTTTCTTCAAATATTTTATTATACTAAACTCAACCTTCAGGTTACCTGGGTGGTTTAGTCAGCTAAGCATCCGACTTTTGATTTTGGCTCAGGTCATGATCTTAGGGTTTTGAGATGGAGCCCCACATCAGGCTCTGCATTCAGAAGGGAGTCTGCTTAAAGATTCTCTCTCTCCCTCTTCCCCTGTTCTCTTTCTTTCTCAAATAAATATTTTTTTAAAAATAAAACTCACCCTTCTTCTTGTGATGGTGTGAGATAATGTATGTGATGAGATGAAGTGAGGTGAACGATGTGGTGTTAGATACATTGAAGGAGAATCATTTGCTTCTGAATTGCATTTGACCATGGGTAATTGAAACCATGGAAAGTGAAACCACAGATAAGCAGGAACAGCTGTATATCACTTCATATTTTTTTTCTTAATCCTGTCACTATGTCTTTTGGTTGGAAAATTTAATACATTTATACGTAAAGTAATTATTGGTAGGTGTGGAATTACTGTTGTCATTTTGTAAATTGTTTTCTGTTCTGTGGTAATTTTGTGCATCGCTTGTCTGCCTTTGTTATTTGATGTTTTTGTAGTGATTTTCTTGATTTTTTTCTCTTTAGCTTTTGTATATGTATTATGGTTTTTATTTTTAGGGTTATCTGAAGTCTTGCATAAAATATCTTGTAGTTATAATAGTTTAAAGTTGACAGCAGCTTTAATTGCATACAAAAGCACTATAGTTTGCCCCCTCAACTTTGTGTTCTTATGGACAGTGTTTGCATCTTTTTATATTGTATATTCATTAATTTTTATTTCCTAACTTTTATATAAAGGTTAAAAGGAATTTATATACTACCGATTCCGTCTTGAATTTCTCTATATTTGTGTATATACTTTATAAATGAGAATTATATTTTCATATGCTTTTTTCATTGCTGTTTGGCATGTTTTTGTTTCAATTTGAAGAATTGAACCTTAATTATTTTTTATAAGACAAGTCAAGTGGTAACTGATTCTGTTAGTTTTTGTTTGTTTGGGAAAGACTTTCTCTTTCATTTTTTAAATGATAATTTTGTTAGGTATGATATTCTTGATTGGCAGATTTTTCTTTTGATACTTGGAATATATCGTCCCACTCTCTTCTGGCTTGCGGCTTTCTGCTGAGAAGTCCACAGATAATCTTATTGGGGTTTCTTTAAATTTGGTGAATTGCATTTCTCTTGCTACTGTCAGAAGCCTCTTTTTTCCCCTTGATTTGACAACTTGATTATAATGTGTCTTGGTGTATTCTTCTTTTGGTTCATTCTGTTTGTGGTCCTCTGAGTCTCATGAATCTGGATGTCCATTTCCCTCCCAAGATTTGGGAAGTTTTCAGCCATTATTTCTTTGAGTAAGCTTTCTTCTGTCACTTTTATTTTTCTCCTTTGGGACTCTCATAATGCTTATATTGATTCCTTTGATGCTGTTTTATAAATTTTTTAGGCTTTCTTCACCCTCTTTCACTTGTTTTTCTTCTCTGATTGAATAATTTCAAATGATCTGTCTTTGAGTTCACTGGTTCTTCTATTCAATTCAGTGTGGCCTTAAGGCTCTCTCTTCCATTTTTTCAGTGCATTCACCGCATTCTTCATCTCTACATTTTTTTTTGTTGTTGTTCTTTAAAAAAATTTCTCCATTAAAAAGGTACTCTTTCCCCTTGTAATCAGAGTATTTTGTAAGGAGATACTTTGAAATTATGTAAATATTCTGTTTCTCACTGAACTTTTCCTATATTCATTTATTTGTTTTTATCAGTATAGATTCATAGTTTTTTTAAATGGATTAAAATCTGTGACTATCACTTATTTTGTTGCTCAGATTATCCTTGATTTGGCTAGTGAGAGTCCATAAAGCTGATTACTGAGTCCTTTGGATACGTCTTCATTCTTTCAGCATTTTCCTGCTTTTAGAGGATAGCAAAATATGCCAGGATCATTTTGTAATTTACCTGACCTTGCACTGGAATGAATCATTTCACTATGTTGCCCTGGTTCCTTTTAGTGGAAAATGATATTTAGAAGCAACGATCTGGGCACTGTTGTACTCATTGCTATTGATACATCACTGCTCTCAGACTTTCTTGGTGGACAGAGATGTATGTATGTATCTATGTATGTATTTACATACACAGAAATATAATTTATATTTATGTTTATAATTTATAACGTTTATTTCTAACAACCTATGTATATAAAAAATCATGAAATTACATTACCTCCAATTTTTTTTTTTAAGACTATTTATTTATTTGACAGGGAGACAGAGCGAGAGAGGGAACACAGGCAGGGGGAGCAGGAGAGGGAGAAGCAGACTCCTGCTCCATTGAACAAGAGCCTGATGCAGAGCTCGATCCCAGGACCCTGGGATCATGACCCAAGCCAAAGGCAGACGCCCAGTGTCTGAGCCATCCATGTACCCTTACCTCCAATTTTAATATGAAACCGTGAGGTTATTAATTTTAGTTTATTTCCTTTCTGTGTTTATACATTTCTTTCCTTTTACAGTGAGAAATGTGACATTCTTTATCCTTAATATATTTACTTCTATGATAAACTACCCTGTATACAACCAGTTTATCAATTTGCCATGACTTCCTTCCCAATATGGATGCCCTCTTTTCCCTGCTTGGACTCTGACACCATGAATTGGGTTGCCCTTTTTCAGGGTTGCCTCCTCACCTTACTCCACTTCTTTTTAAATTTTTTTTTTTAATTCCAGTATAGTTAACAGTGTTATATTAGTTTCAGGTGTACAGTGTGATTCAGCAATTCCATACATCACTCAGTGCTCTTTATGACAGATGCTCTCCATAATAACTATCACCTACTTCACCCAGCTCCCCATCCACCTCCCATCTGGTAACCATCTGTTTATTCTCTATAGTTAAGAGTCTGTTTCATGGTTTGCCTACCTCTCTCTTTCTCTTTTTAAAACTTTGCTCATTTATTTTGTTTCTTAAATTTCACATACTAAGTGAGATGATATAGTATTTTTCTTTCCCTGACTGACTTATTCTGCTTAGCATTATACACTCTAGCTCCAACTGTGTCATTGCAAATGGCAAGATTTTTTTTTTATAATTTTATTTATTTGACAGACAGAGATCACAAGAAGGCAGAGAGGGAGGCAGGGAGAGAGGGGGAAGCAGGCCCCCCGCTGAGCAGAGAGCCCGACGCGGGGCTCGATCCCAGGACCCCGGGATCACGACCTGAGCCGAAGGCAGAGGCCTCAACTCACTGAGCCACCCAGGTGCCCCAAGACTTTTTTTTTATAGTGGAATAATGTTCCATAGTATGTGGAATATTTGAGATCTATCTATCTATCTGTCTATCTATAGGTCTATCTATCTCACTTCTTCTTTATCCATTCATCTGTTGATAGGCATGGGCTGCTTCCGTAGTTTGGTTATTGTAAATAATGCTGCTATAAACATAGGGATGCATGTATCCTTCTGAATTAGTGTTTTTGTATTTTGGGGGTAAATGCCCAGTAGTGTGATTGCTGGATCATACAGTTCTTTTTAATTTTTGAGGAAACTTCGTACTGTTTTCCACAGTGGCTGTACCAGTTTGCATTCTCATCAACAGTGCATGAGTGCTCTCTTTTGTCCACATCTTCCCCAACATTTGTTGTTTCTGGTGTTTTTGATTTCAGACATTCTAACAAGTGTGAGGTGATATCTTCAGTGTAGTTTTGATTGGCCTTTCCCCGACAATGAGTGATGTGGAACATCTTTTCATGTATCTGTTGGCCATCTACATGTCATCTTTGGAGAAATGTCTTTCATGTCTTCTGCCCTTTTTAAAATTGGATTATTTGTTTTGGGGGTGTTGAGTTTTATAAGTTCTTTATATGTTTTGGATACTAACCCTTTATTGCCTATGTCATTTGCAAACACCTTCTCCTATTCCATAGACTGCCTTTAAGTTTTGTTGATTGTTTCCTTTGCTCTGCAGATTTTTATTTTGATGTAGTCCCAATAGTTTATTTTTCCTTTTATTTCCCTTGCCTTGGGGGACATATCTAGAAAAATACTGCCACAGCTCATGTCAGAGACATTACTGCCTGTGGTCTAGTCTAGGGTTCTTATGATCTCAGGTCTCACAATATGTCTTTAATCCATTCTGAGTCTCTTTTTGTGTATGGTGTAAGAAAGTGGTCCGGTTTTCTCAATACCATTTGTTGAAGAGACTGTCAACAGTTGGATATTCTCTCCTGCGTTGTTGAAGATTAATTGACCATATAGTTGTGGGTTTATTTCTTGGTTTTTTATTCTGTTCCACTGATCTATGCGTCTATTTATGTGCCAGTACCATACTGTTTTCATTACTACAGCTTTGTAATATAACTTGAAGTCCAGAATTGTGTTGCCTCCAGCAATTTGTTTTTCCTTTTTCAAAGTTGCTTTGGCTGTTCAGGGATTCAGGGTCTTTTGTGGTTCCATGCAGATTTTAGAATTGTTGGTTCTAGTTCTGTGAAAACTGCTGTTGGCATATGGATAGGGATTGCATTAAATGTGTAGATTGTTTGGGGTAGCACAAGCATTTTAACAGTATTTGTTCTTCCGATCCATGAGCAGGGGCATGATTTGCCCCCCTTGCCTCCTCTTTTCTCTAAATTCCTCTATTGCTGTTCTTCCCCTTGCTTGTTCCCCTCCAGCCGCATTGGCTTTCCTGTTGTTCTTTTGTGTGTGTGTACACATTTAATTTTATTGTAACAGAGCAACTTGTACACTTTTAACAGTTAAAACTGAGCTTCATCTTTCCTTTCCAGTGAAACAAAAAGAAATTTAAAAATAAACAGGAACAAAATTATAGTAGAGAATGTCAATCCCAAATAAAATCCTACAGGTTCTGCTGATTCTCCCATCAAGTGGTAGGACTCAAGTCATCATTAGGAGATTATTTTATTTTATTTTATCTTATCTATTATTCTATTTTTTATTATGTTAGTCACCATACAGTACATCATTAGTTTTTGATATAGTGTTCTGTAATTCATTTACACCCCATGCTCCATGCAATATGTGCCCTCCTTACTATTCATCACTGGGCTAACCCATTCCCTCATCCCCATCCCCTCTAAAACCCTGAGTTTGTTTCTCAGAATCCATAGTCTCTCATAATTATCTCCCCCTCTGTTAACTCTCCCCTTCATTTTCCCCTTTCTTCTACTGACCTCCATGCTATTCCTTATGTCACACAAATAAGTGAAACCATATAATTGTCTTTCTCTGCTTGACTTATTTCAATTTTATTTTCAACGTATCAACTTAAACTGCAGGATGTCGTTAAACATCACAATTAAACATTCCAAAGGAGAAGGCATGTTGATAAAATGCCCTCTTAACCTACCTAAACATCTCAAACCTCCCTTTTGCTGATGTTCTATTACCCCATTTTTAAAAGTTTTTTTTCTTTTTTTAAACAAAATAGACAGATACATGTTGATAAGTGCTAACTGTCCTGTTCATGTCAGACACAATGTAATCTCTGAGTCCAATATACAGAGAAAGGAGGGCAAAAAGCTAGAATTCTGGGCGCCTGGGTGGCTCAGTGGGTTAAGCTGCTGCCTTCGGCTCAGGTCATGATCTCAGGGTCCTGGGATCGAGTCCCACATCGGGCTCTCTGCTCAGCAGGGAGCCTGCTTCTCTCTCTCTCTCTGTCTGCCTCTCCGTCCACTTGTGATCTCTGTCTGTCAAATAAATAAAAAAAATCTTAAAATCTTAAAAAAAAAAAAAAAAAGCTAGAATTCTATGCACTCCTACACAGGGGCCTAGCACCCTCCAGGTTCCAACAGACCTAAAGGAGCAGAAGATTTTTCTTTTTTCCCCCACAGAGCAAAGGGATGTTGATTCTGTAAAATTTTTGTTGTGACAGGAAGGAATAAAAATGAATTTGGAACAGAAAGGGGGAGAGATTCTTTTCCCAGTGTATTTTCTGCTCAAGATATCCCCCCCTCTCCCAATAAATTGAGAACCATTTTATAAAGGGAGAGGAAAGAGGCTTCAAAAAACAGGGCAAATAAGCACAAGAGGATCTGGGTGGGGGTTACTATAGTTTGCTCCCAGGGACTGAGAAAATTCAGAAAAGAAGGTTGGACTCCATCATAGTTTCATTAGTCCTCTCCTTTAACTCTTCTTCTCCCTCCCCCCCATCATCATCTTCATCTTCTTCACTTTCTTCATCAATATCTTCCAATCCTTCTTTCTCCTCCTTCCCCTTCTTCATTATCCATATCAGGAACCCAGTAGTACTGTAATGGATTTGGCCAAGTATCATCTTTAACGATGTCTCCAAACTCATGTGCACCTGCTTCAGAATGGTCAGTAGATCAGGGGAAGAAGCTCTCTGGTTCCTCACGCTGTGTCTTTCTGCTGGCTTTATTCTGTGTTTGACTTGAACATTTCTTCAGATCCTTTCAGGATTTCAGTTTGATTTCAGTGGACTTTGAAGATGGATCACCATGCTTATGTAGATGAAAGTCTTTGGAGAGAATTTTATTTTCAAAGTAAGGGTTTTCATCAAAATAAAAATCTATTTTGTAACCTGATTTTATATCTTTGATTTATGTCACTTCGACTCTTGCCAAATAATGCAACGCCTCTTCCTCCCCAAGCAGTACAGACACTTGTGGATCATTGACAGATGTTGTTACCCCCAAATTTGGCATTTTGGCCATCAATTTCAGTGCCTTTGAAAAAATGCTTGGAGTTTCTTATATTTCTGTTCTACTCAGAATTTCCTCACTGGCTTGTTCAGCAAGTCTGTTTCATCTTGTACTTCTTCCGTATGTTCAGGTGCTTCTTGAACCTTTTTGCTGTTCTGTGTCTCCCTTTGGCTTGGGGGCAGGAGGCAATCTCAGTTTCTTTGTTTGAGGCAGGATCAAAGACTGGTGTTTGGGGGTCATGCTGTGAGGATAGCCCACAGAACAAGGGGAGGCACACGTCTGCAAGAAGCTCCAGTTACTCTTGTTGTTCAGATGTTCTCTTACCTTGGGTCCTTTCCAGTAGCTGAAATTCTTTTCCTCACTCCTGTAGAATCTTGACTCAAAAGATGCCATCTCAGAAAGGATTTTCTTGGGCATCTTATGTAATCTCCTTCCTTGATTTTTCTTTAGTACTTACTAATATTTAATATTCCATCTATCTTAACTTATTTATGTTGCTTATTTTCTACAATCCCTAGAATTTAATCTGGACAGGATTTTTTTTTTTTTGGCTCAGTACTGTACCCTCAATGTGTATGTTAGTGCTTTACTTATAGTATGTATTCATTATTTGTTGAAGAAATAAATCACAAAAGACCTATTTCACAAAAATGAAATAAAATTATCAGTTTATTCAAGGCAGTGTGCTAGATTGCATAGGAAATGTGAAATAACTATTTGTGCTTAAAATTTAACAAACATAAACAGTGAACCCTTATCCACAGCTTGTTGAGTTTAAGTTGGTCAGCCACTCTAAGGGACTATGTAAGAATTGTTTAAAGTCTAGGAAAAGGAACAATTAAGAGGAATTCTACTTCTTGGAACTTATTCTGCTAAAATGAGTAATTATACTGCCTCCACTAGACAGAAAGCCACTAGCGGGCAGGGATTTGCTTAGTTCAGTGCTGTATCCGAGTCCTAAGGAAGGTGACTGGTATATAGTAGGTGCTCCATAAATATATCTTGAATAATTACTGAATATATTGTTTTGTTATATAGAAAAAAGTTATGGTAAATAACATCCTGAAAAAAATGTCCCAAGGAAAAAATAATGTGTAGGAAATAAATACCACATTGTATAGCATGTAATTTTAATATCAGGAGGAATTTGTATCAGATAAGTGCAGAATTATAATGAATTTTCTCTCTCTCTTTTTTCTTTTTCAAGGTTTCTAAATATTCTTTACAGAAGAAAGTCAGTGAAATGGTAAGGTGATCACAAAATACACACTCACTCTCCAGATTAGCACATAATGTAATGTGTGTAGTATCTTTGTCAATATAAATGTGGCATTTATATTTAAAAAAGTTGAGGGGCGCCTGGGTGGGTCAGTTGGTTAAGCCTCTGCTTTCGGCTCAGGTCATGATTTCAGGGTCCTGGGATAGAGCCCCACATCGGGCTCTCTGCTCAGCAGGGAGCCTGCTTCCTCCATTCTCTCTCTCTCTCTCTGCCTACTTATGATCTCTCTCTGTCAAATAAATAAATAAAATCTTGAAAAAAAAATTGAAACTGGGTATTAATATTCCCTTTAAAGGACTGTATTACAGTGTTACAATGTTAAATATAACTTAAATGAATTTACTTCACAAATTTATTTCTGGATTATATAGTTTTTACATATTATAAAAGAAATTTAACCTAGTTCCCAGATTATTGATATCTTATTTTAATATCAAAGAATAAGGAAATAACAACAAAACCTATTATTTTATTATCTTTTATAGGTATTTATGCAAGCATGCAGTTATTAGTGATTACCTAAAAAATGAGAATAAAATGAAGTGACATTTGAATATGACACTTGGGATAGGGTACTCATTCTTTATCATTCAACAAGTGTTTCTTGCACCTTCCTATTCTATGGTATATTAAAATTTAATATTTAAATTTTTACAGCATAGTATTTTATGGATATTTATTTTTATCTTCTCTCTTCCTGTCCCTATTTGATTCAGAAGGATTTATTTCCCTGTATTTTTGATTGAGCAAAATTCTCCCATATCCACTTAAATCTTCTGAAGGCTTTTTGGGTGGACTTAGACTATTTCAATCTTCCTTCTTTGGAGCAGACTGTAAGAGAAGTAAAAGTAATTTTTGAGTGAAGTTTATATATTGTAGGTATGGGAAGTAAGAAAAGAGAGATCACTTTTTATTAAATACCGAAAAATAAAGTAACTCTTTTGCTTCATGAAATTGTTTTTGATGTTTTAGAAAATAAAAGGGCCTTAAAAAGATCGCTAAGCTTGATTGAATAAAAGATGTGAAAATTCTGTCACTATTCAACTGGAAAGAATAAAGATAATATTGTCAGACTATTTTAAACTGTGATTTTAATTAAGAAGCTGAAAAACTAGATTCTGGTTTAGCTTTAAGTACCGTGACATTTGTACTGAGAGTCATCTTCAACGCTACAGTGGTTTTACACAAAATATAGTGAAATTGAATAATGTGCCCTCTGACCTGGGAGATAAGGCTACAAGTTAAAGATCAAAGGCAACATAAAATGTGCTTTATTTTATTCTACTTTAAAATTTCATGAAACAGATACTTACAGTCTTAGAAAAAATGGAAAAAGTTTTTAGTCACTTCTGAGTATTTTGTTAATGTGAATGACCACCTCTTAAGAACCTTCTAAAATGATATTTGGGTTATAGTGACAATATTTTTCTCTAACAATTCAGAGCATTAACTTTTGCATTAAATAATTTTATATATTGATATGTATAATTAAGATTTTATGCCCATTCTGACAGAATATTAAATGTATTTTAGATAATTAAGATTTAAAAGTAATCTTTTTTCTAAACATTCTTACATTATTCTTTTTACATTATTCTTATATAATTCAGATGACCTTCATTCAAAGTACTGTATTCAGTAATTTAATGTTATTTTATTCAAATCATTTTTCTTTTATGTAACTTAACTCTATAGGCAAGATAGGAAAAAAATGGTCACTTACATCAAGGCAGGATTTTGGGAAGCAACTGATAAAGCTAAGTGCCCCCCTAATTTACTGATAAAGCTAAGTGCCCCCCTAATTTTTCAAAACAGTATTAAGAAAATTGTAAAGAAGTTCATGATCTCCTATAGGTGAAACCTTAATTACTAGCAAATTTCTTTCTTTTGGGAATTCAGTAAGCTGATTTTTGTGTAGAGTTGGTAATATGTCTATAGGTAAATTAACACAGTACGAATTAAAAGATTCACCTATCTCTGAGAGTACTCTAACTTTCTTTTGAACACAATCAAATAATTAACTATTAATTGTGATTTGGTGATTGATGAAAATCTTTCCTGTTGTGTTCTTATCGTTACCATACTAGGTGACTATGTTTTGTAATGAATAGCTGATAAGACTGACTAAATGAAGTAAAAACATATCCAACCATTTCTTAGTTGTATTTTATTTTTTTTATATATCACTTTCCTCTAAAGAAAGGACTTAAAAGAAGGATTTATTTTTCTTTATTAAATTAAAGTTTGACTACTGAAGGTTTCATATAATTTAAAATTACATTTTTCTCTTTCATTGATTTTTTTTTAGAATAAAGACATGTATGAGAATAGTCTTCATAATTATTAAATATAATTTGTATCTGTACACACAAGAATACTGGTGTAACTTTAAGTTAGTTTAAGTATTATGTACCTTATCTTTGTGACTAAAAAAGGTGAAAATACCCTAAGAAAGATGCCATAGGTTTCTTAAAAAGTGAGCTTTATAACCCCATTGATTTATTTTGGGGTCATATTGAAGAAATTTAAAGGTAATTTGCAAAATAGATTTGAAGAATGTATGAAGTTTCTTTTTGAGTTTTTATCCTTTTCACTAAAATTTAATGAATTATTTTAAGGGAAATTCATTTTATTCCCGAAGGTTTTCAAATTGCTATCCAAAAGGAAATAAGGGGGAAATGAGCAGCTGTGTCTTTTATTAGTAAACGTAGTTGTAAAAAGTTGTGTGTAAATATTATTTTTAAGTTATTCCTATTTTAAATGTTTCAAAGCTTTAAAATAATCTTTTAGACCACACATATGCAGACAAATATACATGTAGACTTTAATCTTAATTATGCAGATACTGTCCTTTCCTCTAATCTTGTTTTTCATAGATTGTTAAAAAAAATTTTTTTTAAAGATTTTATTCATTTATTTGACAGACAGCGATCACAAGTAGGCAGAGAGAGAGGAGGAAGCAGGCTCCCTACTGAGCAGAGAGCCTGAGCCTGATGTGGGTCTTGATCCCAGGACCCTGAGATCATGATGTGGGGCTCAATCCCTGGACCCTGGGATCATGACCTGAGCCCAAGGCAGAGGCTTTAATCCACTAAGCCACCAGGTGCCCATGTTTGTTAAAATTTAAGTTTGCATTTGGAAAGCAATGAATCCTGATATTATCTGTGGACAGAGTCTTTGCATGTAGTAGTAAAATGTGTAAAAGAAGAAAATAGCAGGGCACCTGGGTGGGTCAGTGGGTCAAGCCTCTGCCTTCAGCTCAGGTCATGATCTCAGGGTCCTGAGATCGAGCCCCACATCAGGCTCTCTGCTTGGCAGGGAGCCTGCTTCTCTCTCTACCTGCCTCTCTGCCTGCTTGTGATCTCTCTCTGTCAAATAAATAAAATCTTAAAAAAAAAAAAAAAGAAAAGAAAGCTTGAATCCATTCATAGAGGTAAAAAGAACAAAAACAGTAGGTACTTAGCTATTTTTTAGTCTTCTTAATAAAATTATCTTTACTATGATATAATATGTAATGTTAAAGTTTTAATAACAATGCCATAAAGTTATTTATATTATTATTTAAAATGTTCTTGGGTTTCTCAGACAAGTGATACCAATCTGTTTTTCTCATTGCTTCCCAAAGAATTTAAGCTTTTGCTGACATGCAATTACAGCAAACTTGACAACTAGCCTCTTCATCTCTTTATGAGAACTAAATCAGAGCAGCCAAGTAGATTCATATACAAACAGTCCCATATGAGCCTGTATGGGCTAATGAGCTATGAGTGCCTATGTAATTTGAAAGTCTTTATAATATCATGGCCATTGACTAGGTTTATCTATTTGAAAATCAGATTATGTCATGCAAACAAATAACTTCAATTTAATTGAATTAACTTTGACTTTAAGCAAAGGATGTTGAAATAGAGTATATCACAATATATTTTAATTTGTCTAGAGCTCTATTGTAGAGAAAACCAATTAAATCACTTTAATCTTTGCTGCAGTTTTAGTTATCAGGATTATTCATCTTTACAGGCATTGACAGCCTATTATATTTATCATTTTTTAACTGAAAGGTTAAGGAAGCTTGTATTAATGTGTAGTGGACAATATTCTCATAAAGGTCACATTAAAAATTGATCTAAGCTGAAAAATTGAAAAATTCCTTGACCACAATGCTATGAAACTAGAAGTCAACCACAAGAAAAAATCTGAAGATCACAAATATATGGATGTTAAATACCATGGTACTAAATAATGAATGGGCCAACCAGGAAATAAAAGAAGAAACAAAGTACGTGGGGACAAATGAAAAGGAAAACACAACGGTCTAAAAGCTTTGAGTGCAGCAAAAGCAGTTCTAACAGGGAAATATTTAGCAATGTAGGACTACTAAGAAAAATCTCTAACAACCTAACCTTAAACCTAAAGGAGCTAGAAAAAGAACAACAACAAAACCTAAAACCAGCAGAGTGAAGGAAAAAAATAAAGATGAGAGTAGAAATAAATGATCTAGAATCTAAAAAAAAAAAAAAAACAAAAAACACATGATAGGATAGGTCAATGAAACCAGGAACTGATTCTGTGAAAAAAAAAATCAATAAAGTTGATACACCTTTATCTAGACTTATCAAGAAAAAAAAGACAAAAGGACTCAAATAAAATCACAATTGACAGAAGAGAAATAAAACCAATACCACAGAAATACAATTAGAATATTATGAAGAACTATATGCCAACAAATTGTACAAAATAGAAGATATGGATAAATTCCTAGAAACATATAACCTACTAAAACTAAAGCAGGAAGAAATGGAAAATTTGAATAGACTGATCACCAGCAAAGAAATTGAATAAGTAATGAAAAAACTCCTCAAAAATTAAAGTCCAGCACCAACTGGCTTCACAGGCAAATTCTATGAAACATTTAAAGAAGAGTTAACGCCTATTCTTCTCACACTATTACAAAAAAGGGGAAAGGAAGGAAAACTTTCAAATTCAGGATTATCCTGATACCAAAACCGGATAAAGACACCACTAAAAAAGAGAATGACTAACTAGTATCCCTGATGAATATAGATGCAAAATGTCCTTAATAAGTTCCTAGCGAACCAAATTCAACAATACATTAAAAATAAAAAAAGAAAAATCATTTAGTATGATCAAGTGGGATTTATTCCAGGGATGCAAGGATGGTTCAGTATTTACAAATCAATGAACAACATGATTCATCACATCAATAAGAGAAGAATAAGGACCATGTGGTCATTTCAGTAGATGCTGAAAAAGCATTTGACAAAGTACAATAACCACTCGTGATTTAAAAAAAAAAAAAAAAACACGGCCTCTTAACAAAGTAGGCTTAAAGGGAACATACCTCAACATACAGTAAAGGTGTTCTATGAAAAACCCACAGCTAACATCATCCTCAATGGGGAAAAACAGAGAGCTTTTCCCCTAATGTCAGTAACTAGGAGATCCACTCTTACCACTTTTCTTCAAAGTATTACTGGAAGTACTAGCCACAGCAGTTAGATAACAAAATGAAATAAAAGGAATCCAAAGTGGTAAGGAAGAATTACTTCTTCCTTTACTTCTTATTTTAATTATTTGTAGATGATATGATACTATGTAATGAAAACCTGAAAGATTCAACCAAGGAGTATTAGAACTGATAAACTAATTCAGTAAAGTTACAAGATACAAAAATGAATGTACAGAATTGGTTGAAGTTCTGTGCACCATTAATGAAGCAGCAGAAAGAGAAATTAAGAAAGCAATCCCATTTACAGTTGCATGAAAAGTAATGAGATGCCTAGGAATAAACCTAACCAAAAAGGTGAAAGACTTATACTCTGAAAACTATGAAACACTGATGAATGAAATTGAAGGTGACACAAAGAAATAGAAAGACATGCCCTTGCTCATGGATTGGAAGAACAAATACTGTTAAAATGCTTGTGCTACCCCAAACAATCTACACATTTAATGCAATCCCTATCCATATGCCAACAGCAGTTTTCACAGAACTAGAACCAACAATTCTAAAATCTGCATGGAACCACGAAAGACCCTGAATCCCTGAACAGCCAAAGCAACTTTGAAAAAGGAAAAACAAATTGCTGGAGGCAACACAATTCTGGACTTCAAGTTATATTACAAAGCTGTAGTAATGAAAACAGTATGGTACTGGCACATAAATAGACGCATAGATCAGTGGAACAGAATAAAAAACCAAGAAATAAACCCACAACTATATGGTCAATTAATCTTCAACAACGCAGGAGAGAATATCCAACTGTTGACAGTCTCTTCAACAAATGGTATTGAGAAAACCGGACCACTTTCTTACACCATACACAAAAAGAGACTCAGAATGGATTAATGGAAGCAGCCCATGTCCATCAATAGATGAATGGATAAAGAAGATGTGAGATATATATCAGATATTCCAGATACTATGGAAAATTATTCAGCCATAAAAAGAATGAAACCTTGACATTTGCAATGACATAGATGGAACTAGAAGGTATAATGTTAAACAAAAATAAGTCAACCAGAGAAAGACAAATACTGTATCATCTCACACATATGTGGAATTTAAGAAAAACAAATGAGTAAAGTTTAAAAAGAGACAAACCAAGGAACAGACTTTTAAATATGGAGAAGTGTTGGTTACCAGAGGGAAGATGGGTTGGGGGATGAGTGAGATAGGTGATGAGGATTAAGGGGTGTACTTGGCATGATGAGCATCAGATGATGTGTGGAATTGTTGAATCACTATATTATTGTACATCTGAAACTAATATTAGACTGTATGTTAGCTAATTGGAATAAAAATAAAAACTCAAAAATCCTTGGATTGAAGTAATGCCTTTAGACTAATTTTTGTGAAATTGTGTTAGGTTTCAACACTTCTGCTGAAAGCAGGTATAATCCTCTAGATTAAAGAATTAAGTGGTATTTTATTTTCTTATTTTTTTATTTTTTTTGATTTTATTTATTAATTTGACAGAGAGAAACCACAAGCAGATGGAGAGGCAGGCAGAGAGAGAGAGATAGGGAAGCAGGCTCCCTCCTGAGCAGAGAGCCCGACGCGGAACTCGATCCCAGGACCCTGAGATCGTGACCTGAGCTGAAGGCAGCAGCTTAACCCACTGAGCCACCCAGGCGCCCCTAAGTGGTATTTTAGAGGAATGGAATACGGTTCTTTATTTTTCATTGTTATTGAAAATAGTGACTACCCAGACAGATATAAGATCTTCAGTGTAAGTACACTTGTCAGCTTGTTTGTGTTTATAACTGTTACATGATTAATTCAAATGACTAAGTAGTGAATTTGAAAAGCCCATTGAAGTATATGAGAAACTTTGAATTCATCCATTGTGATCATTACTAACGATATTTTCAGTTTGCTTAAAATCATTAAAAAGTATCTTTGAAAAAGTTAAGAATGTTGGGGTGCCTGAGTGGCTCAGTCATTAAGCATCTGCCTTTGGCTTAGATGATGATCCCGTGTCCTGGGATGGAGCCCTATGTCAGGCTCCCTGCTCCACAGGAAGCCTGCTTTTCCCTCTCCCACTCCCCCTACTTATGTTCCCTTTCTCTGTCAAATAAATAAATAAAATCTTTTTTTTTTTTTTAAAGTCTCATCACTCTGGGTAGGACCACTACTGAACTTATTTAGTTTTATAGTCATTTTGCTCAAGTTTCAAATTACAAAAAGGTAGAAATCAGTTGATTTATTTTGAGTAATACACCCTTTACTTGACTAAGGGAGAATAAAGCGTGTGAATTTCAATTCTACTAGATTGTAATGAGGAAGAACTACTTCAAATAAATATTTAAAATTGTGATAATATTGGATAAGGGAAACATACAGGCCAGGTAAATCTAATAAATTTATGCTGCTGCCACGCCACAGGACAACAGTTCATTCAGGAAACAATTACCGAGTGCTCATCACTGGTACTGAAGCATGTGGCAAAAATGAATGAAAGGTTTTGAAACCAATCAGTGATTCTACCAATGTGATGTCAAGATCAAAACCTTTAAAAAAATGTTACTGAAAAATGCCTTTGGTATTTTGATCCAGATAGCATTGAAAATATAGATTGCACTGGGCAATGCAGACATTTTAACAATGTTTATTTTCCGATCCATGAGTATAGAATATTCTTCCATCTTTTTGTGTCTTCAGTTTCTTTTCATGAGTGTTCTGTAGTTCCTAAAGTATAGGTCCTTTACCTCTTCAGTTAGGTTTATTCCAAAGAATCTTATGATTTTTTAAAAAAGATTTTTAAAAATTTATTTATTTGACAAACAGAGACACAGGGAGAGAGGGAACACAGGCAGGGGAAGTGGGAGAGGGAGAAAAAGACTCCCTGCTCAGCAAGGAGCCTGATGAGGGGCTCAATCCCAGGATCCTGGGATCACAACTTGAGCTGAAGGCAGATGCCCAATGACTGAGCCACCCAGGTGCCCCTATCTTATGATTTTTGGTGCTATTGTAAATGGATTCAATTCTCTAATTTCTCGTTGTACAGTTACATTGTTAGTGTTTAAGAAAGCAACTGATTTCTGTGCATTGATTTTGTATCCTGCCATATTACTGAATTGCTGTATGAGTTCTAGTAATTTGGGGGTGGAGTTTTTGGGTTTTCCACATAAAGTATCCTGTCATCTGCAAAGAAAGAAAGTTCGACTTCTTCTTTGTTCGTTTGAATACCTTTTATTTCTTTTTGTTGTCTGATTGGTGTTGCTAGGACTTCTTGTACTATGCTGAAAAATAGTGGTGAGAGTGGGCATCCTTGTTGTATTCCTGATCATAAGGGAAAGCCTCTCAGCTTTTCCCCATTGAGAATTATTTGCTGTGGGTTTTTCATAGATGAATTTTATGAAATTGAGGAATGCTTTTCAAAGTGCTAGAACAAACCATCCTAAAATTTGTATGGAACCAGAAAAGACCCCGAATCACCAAGGAAATATTGAAAAAGAAAAACAGAGCTGGGGGCATCATGTTGTTTGATTCCAAGCTATATTACAAAGCCGTGATCACCAAGATAGCACAGTACTGACCCAAAAAACACAATGGAACAGAAGAGAGAGACCAGATATGGATCATCAACTCTGTAGTCAAATAATCTTTGAGAAAGCAGGAAAAAATACTCAATGGAAGAAAGATAGTCTCTTCCAAAAATGGTGCTGGGAAAATTGGACAGAAAATATATACAGAAGAATGAAACTCTACCATTCTCTTACACCATACACAAAGATAAACTCCATATGGATGAAAGACCTCAGTGTGAGACAGGAATCCATCAAAATCCTAGAGGCGAACATAGGCAGTAACCTCTTTGACATTGGCCACAGCAACTTCTTTCAAGACATGTTTCCAAAGGCAAGGGAAACAAAAGTGAAAATGAACTTTTGGGACTTCATTAAGATAAAAAGCTTCTACAAAGCAAAGGAGATAGTCAATAAAACAAAGAGGCAACCCACGGAATGGGAGAAGATATTTGCAAATGACACTATGGACAAAGGGCTGGTATCCAAGATCTGTAAGAACTTCTCAATATCAACACCCAAAAACCAAATAATCCAGTGAAGAAATGGACAGAAGACATGAACAGATACTTCTCAAAAGAAGGCATACAAATGGCTAACAGACATGAAAAAATGTTCATCATCATTAGCCATCAGGGAGATTCATATCAAAACCACATTGAGATACCACCTTATATCAGTTAGAATGACAAAAATTGACAAGGCAAGAAACAACAAATGTTGGAGAGGTTGTGAAGGAAACCCTCTTACACTGTTGGTGGGAATGCAAGTTGGTATAGCCACTTTGGAAAACAGTGTGGAAATTCCTCAAAAAATTAAAAAGAGAGCTACCCTATGACCCAGCAATTGCACCACTAGGTATTTATCCCAAAGATACAGAAGTAGTGAAAAGAAGGACCATATGCACCCCAGTATTCATAACAGCAATGTCCACAATAGCCAAACTGTGGAAAGAGCTGAGATGCCCTTCAACAGATGAATGGATAAAGAAAATGTGTTCCATATATACAATGGAATATTACTCAGCTATCAGAAAGGATGAATACCCAACTTTTGCATCAACATGAATGGGACTGGAGGAGATTATGCTAAGTGAAATAAGTGAAGCAGAGAAAGACAATTATCATATGGTTTCACTTATTTGTGAACATAAGGAATAGCATGGAGAACATTAGGAGAAGGAAGGGAAAAATGAAGGGGTGAATCAGAAGGGGGACAAATGAAGAGAGACTATGGACTCTGAGAAACAAACCGAGGGTTTTAGAGAGGAGGAGCATGGCAGGAGAAACATGGAGGAATGGGTTAGCCTAGTGATGGGTATTAAGGAGGGCATCTGTTGCATGAGCACTTGGTGTTATGCAGTGAATCGTGGAATACTACATCAGAAACTAACAATGTGCTGTATGGTGACTAACATAATTTGAAAAAAATAAAAAAATAAAAAATTGATTTTATTAACAATATTTAAAAAAATTTAAAGTCCTATTTCTAAGTATGACAAAACAAGCTGCTTTAGCCAAAAGCAGTGAAGGCCCATATTAAAATATATGTTGGGTCTAATTTTCACCAATTACGTTTCTCAACCTAAGTGGACTTTCTACTATACTGTATTGCCTCTCTATCTCTGATAGGTATTATTCTCATAATTCAATTTTTTAATGCAACGAAAAGGTGCTGTGCTTATTAAAATCAGAAAAATTACTTGCGTTTTGGGGTGCCTGGGTGGCTCAGTTGTTAAGCATCTGCCTTTGGCTCAGGTCATGTTCATTGAGCCCTGCATCAAGCTCCTTGCTCAGCAGGAAGCCAGCTTCTCCCTCTCCCACTGCCCCTGCTTGTGTTCCCTCTCGTTGTCTCTCTCTCTCCATCAAATAATTTTTAAAAATCTTAAAAAAAAAGAAAAATTACTAGAGTTTCAATAATGCACTCATAATTGTGCCCCCAAATTTAGAAAAAAGCATTCCTTTCCTAAATTATTAAGAGTACTGCTTTAATATTCCCATAATTTTGCTTAGTGCTGGCATGGACTAATTAACTCTTCTATAAATGAAACTAGTTGATTTTTAAAAAATATTTTATTTATTTACTTGCCAGAGAGAGAGAGAGAGTATACAAGCAGGGGGAGAGGCAGGCAGAGGGAGAAGTGGGCTCCCCCCACCACGCAGACTCATCCTGACCTGAGCCAAAGGCAGATGCTTAACTGACTTAACTGATGCCACCCAGCATCCCTGAAAGTAGTTGGTTTTTGAAAAAGAAATTATAAACAAGAGCATTATAAATTTAAATGACTACTTTGTTGTAATACAAAAAAGGCTTCAGTTTTACATGGGTTTAGAAATATCTCCTTAACAATTTCCTCCCTATGGTGTACTCAGCACTTTTTCATGCCCTATTTTTGTAACAAAAGTTATTAAAAACAATTTTTATGTATGTTTAAATATATATGTGTGTATATGTTTTATATGTGTTATATATTTATAACATTTTAAATAACTTCAAAATAGGAACAAAAAGTCCAATTACATCTTCTGGCTAAAGAAGATCATCAGAAGCAACTGAATGAAATTGAGAAATATTATGGCACCATAACAGGTCAATTTGTATTGGTGAAAGAGAATCATGAAAAGTTAGAACAAAATGGTAGGTACTATCTTATTTAAACTTGTATATTTAAAAGGGAATAATTAAATGGGTTTATTTATAATAAATAAATTGAACTTACCTGCTACTGGTAATACTCAGTGACATTTTATATTTTAAATTCAATCATAATTATATACAGTGCACTAAGGTTATTTTCCCTGTCCATCTTGGTGATACTTTCCTTAAAATGGATGTTGAATATAATACTTTTCTAAATGTTTTTCATGTTGCAGTACAGGAAGCAATACAGCGAAACAAAAGACTTTCAGCTTTAAATAAAAAACAAGAATCTGAAATAGACAGTTTGAAGAAGGTATGGTTGATACAGTTTTATAGTATTGGGTAAAATTATAGTCTGATTAGTTTTATGAAATAGTATTGGAAAAAGTTGGGTGTATTTTTTGGTATAAAGAAAAATAAAATGTTTTAAATACAAATTAATAAACTGTGAGTTTATGATTCCAATAAATTATATGATTCCAATAAATGCAATGAATGAATTTGTCCTAACTCATTCAAAATATTCTTTGTCACCAGTGGTATGCCTTATGGTGACATGAATGGCTAATCTTTACTGTATGTCAGTCTCAACACCATTCATTCATTCGTTCATTCATTCAGTACTTGAATGGACTGTATATGCCAGGTACTTTGTGGCCCTAAGGATAGGGGTCTGAGGGGCGCCTGGGTGGCTCAGTGGGTTAAGCTGCTGCCTTCGGCTCAGGTCATGATCTCAGGGTCCTGGGATCGAGTCCCGCATCGGGCTCTCTGCTCAGCAGGGAGCCTGCTTCCCTCTCTCACTCTCTGCCTGCCTCTCCATCTACTTGTGATTTCTCTCTGTCAAATAAATAAATAAAATCTTTAAAAAAAAAAAAAAAAGGATAGGGGTCTGAAGAAAATAAAACATTTTCCTGCTTTTTTGAAGTTTATAGTCCAATGGAGGAATTAGGCACAAAATACATAATGCCACAAGTCAAATAATTTAAAACTGTTAAAATCATATGAAGAAAAAGTAAAGAATGTGATGACATCTTAATAGGTGAATTTATTACATTGGATTATTACTGTTAAAGGGATAGGGAGGGAAGAGAATAATGTTTCAGGCAATAGAGGTGTCCCCATACTGGACCCAAAAAACAAGAAGAAGGTAAGTTACTGGAACCCAGAAAGGGTATCACACAGAGTAGGTAATACTCTGGCAAGGAGAAGAGTATGTACAAAAGTCTTGAGGCAGGAAAGAATTTTAGAAATCACTTCTCAGACTTCTGGCTAAGATTAAGTATAGGGAAGAGTTTGGTATATGTGGGGGACTGGAGAAAGTCTGGTATGACTAGAGCATCATGAGTGAAGGAGTACATTGGACATTGAGATCTAAATTGGCAGAAGGCCATAAACATTTTATTTCTCATGTCAGTCATTGGCTCAGAAGTAGACTAATGGCCTTAGTAGTTATAAACTAGGAAGAATATCATCCCACCTCTGGTTGTCAGTCATTTCTCTACATGAGAAACCAAACAGGAGAAACCTGACAATGTGGACGCCAGATTGGTGTGAAGTAAAGAAACCTGTTCTTTGATGACATTTTTGAATCCCTGGGTCCTCCAACCCTACCGTTCCCCCACCTCTACACTTTTCAGTTATGTGAGTCAGTAAATCCCCATTATTATCTGTGTTAGTTTGGTTTGGGCCAGTTTAATTTTCCATAATTTGCAACTAAAAATATCTTCACTGATACAAGTTGAGAGTGGTAGGAGAGGAAGAAGAAGTCTTTCCCACTTTATCAACATCCTATACCAGAGTGATGCATTTGTTACAATTGATGAACCTACTCTGACACATCAGTATCATTCAAATTCCATTGTTTACGTTAGGATTCACTCTTGGTTATGTACTTTATCTGAGTTTGGGCAAATGTTTAGTGACATGTATCCACCATTATATATCATACAAAATAGTTCTATTGCTCTCAAAATCCTCTGTGCTCTGCCTTTTCATCTGTCCCTTCCCCCCAACCCTTGGGAACCACTACTCTGCTACTATTTCTACAGTTTTGGAGACTTTTCCAAAAGGTTACAGAGAATATAGCCTTTTCAAATCGGCTTTTTTCAGTAATATGCATTAAGTTTTGTCTAATGTCTTTTCATGGCTTGGTAGCTTGCTTTTTTTTTTTTTTAAAGTACCAAGTGCTATTCCATTGCCTGGATGTACCACAAACTATCCATTCTACCGAAGGACATTTTGGTTGCTTGCACGTTTTGGCAGTCGTGAATAAAGCTATATGCAAGTTTTTGTGTGCACATAAGTTTTCAGCTTTTTTGGATAAATACCAGGGAGCATGATTGTTTGGATTATATAGTAAGAGTATGTTTCATTTTGTAGAAACTGCTAAACTCTCTTCCAAAGTGGCTATTTCATTTTGCATTCCTACCAACTGTGAATGAGAGTTCTTGTTGCTCTATATCCTCCCCAGCATTTGGGCTTGTCAGTGTTTTGGATTTCGCACATTCACAATAGTGTGTATGATATCTCTCTGTTAACAGTTTTGATTTGTAATTTCTTAATGACATATTATGTTGAACATCCTTTCATATGTTTACTTGCGCTCTGTATATCTTCTTTGTTGAGGTGTCCAGATCTTTTATCCATTTTTTTTAAGATTTTATTTATTTATTTGACAGAGAGAGATCACAGTAGACAGAGAGGCAGGCAGAGAGAAAGGAAGGGAAGCAGGCCCCCTGCTGAGCAGAGAGCCCGACGCGGAACTCGATCCCAGGACCCTGAGATCATGACCTGAGCCGAAGGCAGTGGCTCAACCCACTGAGCCACCCAGGCACCCTCTTTTATCCATTTTTTAATTGGGTTGTTTGTTTTCTTGTTGTTGACTTTTAAGAATTCTGTGTGTAATTTGGATAACAGTCCTTTATCAGATAGAGCTTTTAAAAATATTTTCTCCCAGTCTGGGATCTGACTTCTTATTCTCTTGATATTGTCTTTTGCAGAGCAGAATTTTTTTTTATAGATTTTATTTATTTATTTGACAGACAAAGATCACATGCAGGCAGAGAGGCAGGCAGAGAGAGAGAGGAAGGGAAGCAGGCTCCCCGCTGAACAGAGAGCCCGATGTGGGGCTCCATCCCAGGACCCTGGGATCATGACCCAAGCCGAAGGCAGAGGAATCAACCCACTGAGCCACCCAGGTGCCCCTGAGCAGAAGTTTTTAATTTTAATGAAGTGCAGCTTATCAGATTTTTTTGTGTGTGGATTGTAACTTTCGCATTGTACTTAAAAAGTCATTGCCTTACATAGAGTCAGCTAGATTTTCTCCTGTATTATCTTCTAGGAGTTTTATTATTTTATATTTTACATTTAGGTCTGCGATCCGTTTGAGTTAATTTTTATGATGAGTCCAAGATCTCAGTCTAGATCCCCTCCCACACTTTTTTTTTTTTTTTGCATGTGAATGTCCAATTGTCCCATGACCATTTGTTGAAAAGGTTAGTTTTGCTGATAGTTTGTCAACTATCATTTGACTGTATTTATGTGGGTCTCTTTCTTGGCTCTCATTTCTGTTCTGTTGATCTAATTGTTCATTCTTTTGCCAGTACCACATTGACTTGATTACTCTATTTTTATAGCAAGTGCTAAAGTTGGGTAGTGTCAGTCCTCCAACTTTGTTCTTCTCCTTCAATATTAAGTTGGGTATTCTGGACCTTTTGCCTTTCCATAGAATTAGTTTGCTGATACCCACAAAATAACTTGCAGAGATTTTGATTGGGATTGTAATGAATCTGTAGACTGAATTGGAAGAACTGACATGTTGAAAATATTGGCTCTTCTAATTCATGAATATTGAATATCTCTCCATTTGTTTAGTTCTTTAATATATTTCATTAGAGTTTTATAATTCTTATCTAGGTCTTAAATAGTTTGTTTGATTTTTTTACCTAAGCATTTAATTTTTGCTTAAAAATTATAACAAAAATTAAGAGCAGGAGATCATAGAAAATATCTGCCCCCATTTTCTATCACTTGTAATTTCCCAAGTGATAAAAGAGCTAAGACTATCTCTTGTTCTAATATCTGATTTTTCACCCTGACCCTGTGTGACTGGGCTCCTAAAACCCTTATAAATTCCTAAGTGGTAAGAGCACTAGGAGCATCTTTTGTTTTAATAATGTGACTCTGGGTGGGATCCTGGATAGCTCCTGGTTGGGGGTTGGTCATCAGAAAGAGCACGTCATGATTAGAAGCTTAACATTTTAGCCCTGCTTCTCTCCTACTTCCCTCTAGTCCATAAAGGGGAAAGGGGCTGGAAATGGAGTTAAGAATTGATCATGCCTACGTGAGGAAGTCTCCATAAAATCCCAGTAGTATCGTTTCAGAGGGAGGGTGATACAACTCAACTCCACCAGGACAGAATTCCCTGTGCTCAGGACCCTCTCAGATATTGCCTTTTGTATATCTTCCTCTGGCTGTTGATCTATATCCTTTATCATATCTGTTAAAAAACTGGTAAACTTAAGTGTTTCCCAGAGTTCTGTGAGCTATTCTAGTGAATTAATGGAACCTAAGAGGGGGGGATAATGGGAACCACCATTTATAGCTGATCAGTCAGAAACACCTGGACTTGCAGTTGGCATCTGAAGTGGGATGGAAGCAGTCTTATGGGACTGAACCCTTAACCTTTGGGATTTGACCCTGCCTTCAAGGAAGATAGTGTCAGAAGTGAGTTAAATTGTGGGGACACAGCTGATGTTGCAGACTTGCTTGGTGGGTGAAAACCTCCACATATTTGGTGACCATAAGTGTCAGAAGTGTTCTGTGTAAAGGAGACATACAGGAAAAAAACACAGGAGGAAGAACTGGATTTTTCCTTATATAAGGGGAAGAACTGTAGTTTTTTTCCAGTATAGAAAGGGATTGACTTTTGGGTATTAATGTTATATTCTACAGCCTTGTTATAATCCCTTATTAGTTCCAGGAGGTCTTTGTTTTTTTTTTTTTTTTTAGATTTTCTGCATAGTCAATCATGTCATCTGTTAACAAAGACAGTTTTATTCCTTCCTTGCCAAATCTGTATGTCTTTTTTTTTTTTTTTTGTCATGTCTTGTTGCATTAGCTGAGCCTTCCAGTGTGGTGTTAAAAAGTTTGGTGAGAGGGAACATCCTTGGCTTGTTCTTTTTTTTTTTTTTTTAAAGATTTTATTTATTTATTTGACAGAGAGAGATTACAAGTAGGCAGAGAGTCAGGCAGAGAGACAGAGGAGGAAGCAGGCTCCCTGCTGAGCAGAGAGCCCAATGCGGGACTCGATCCCAGGACCCTGAGATCATGACCTGAGCCGAAGGCAGCGGCTTAACTCACTGAGCCACCCAGGCGCCCTCCTTGGCTTGTTCTTAATTTTAATGGAAAAGTGTTAAGTTTCTCACTGTTAAGTTTGATGTTAGCTGAAGGTTTTCTTTTTAGATGCTCTTTTTCAAGTTGAGGAAATTCCCCTTTTTCTAGTTTGCTAAGAATTTTTATCATAAATAGGTGTTGGATTTTGTCAAATGCTTTTTCTGCATCTTTTGATAAGATCGTGTGATTTTTTTCTTTTGCCCATTGGTACAATGAATTTCATTAATTAATTTTTCAATGTTGAACGGCTTTGCATAAGTGGGATAAATCCCACTTGATCATGGTTTATAATTATTTTTGTACATTGTTAGATTCAATTTGCTCTTACTTTGTTAAAGACTTTTGTATCTACACTCATGAGAAATACTGGCCTATAGTTTTTTTGTAATGTTTTTGTCTTGTTTTGTTATTAGGATAATGCTAGTCTTATAGAATGAACTCAAAGTATTCCATCTGCATCCATCTTCTTAAAGAGATTATACAGAATTTGTATAATTTCTTCTTTTAATATTTCATAGAATTCACCAGTGAACCCATTTGGGTATGGTGCTTTCTGTTGTTAGATTATTAGTTATTGATTCAATTTCTTTAATGGATATAGGTCTATTTAGATTGTCTGTTTCTTCTTGTGTGCATTTGGCATGTTATGTCAAGGAATTGGTCCATTTTATCTAGGCTATCAAACTTGTGGACATAGAATTTTTTGTGGACATAGAATTTTTCGTAACATTTTTGAAATTTTCTATTTAATGTCCATAGGATCTATGGTTATATCTACTTTTTCATTTCTGATATTGGTAATTTATGTCCCTTCTTTTTTTTTTTTCCTTTAGGCTGGCTAGAGACTTATCACTTTTTTTCCCCCTGAAGAGTCTAGTTTTTTTTTTAATTTTTTATTTTTTATAAACATATATTTTAATCCCCAGGGGTACAGGTCTGTGAATTGCCAAGTTTACACACTTTATAGCACTCACCATAGCACATACCCTCCCCAATGTCCCTAACCCTACACCCCCATCCGACCCCCCTCCACCTAGCAACCCTCAGTTTGTTTTGTGAGATTAAGAGTTACTTATAGTTTGTCTCCCTCCCAATCCCATCTTGTTTCATTTATTCTTCTCCTACCCCCTAACCCCCCATGTTGCATCTCCACTTCCTCATATCAGGGAGATCATATGATGGTTGTCTTTCTCCGATTGACTTACTTCGCTAAGCATGATACCCTCTAGTTTCATCCACGTTGTCGCAAATGGCAAGATTTCATTTCTTTTGATGGCTGCATAGTATTCCATTGTGTATATATACCACATCTTTATCCATTCATATGTTGATGGACATCTAGGTTCTTTCCATAGTTTGGCTATTGTAGACATTGCTGCTGCTATAAACATTCGGGTGCACGTGCCCCTTCGGATCACTATGTTTGTATTTTTAGGGTAAATACCCAGTAGTGTAATTGCTGAGTCATAGGGTAGTTCTATTTTCAACATTTTGAGGAGCCTCCATGCTGTTTTCCAGAGTGGTTGCACCAGCTTGCATTCCCACCAACAGTGTAGGAGGGTTCCCCTTTCTCCGCATCCTCACCAGCATCTGTCATTTCCTGACTTGTTAATTAATTTTCACCTCACTGGTGTGAGGTGGTATCTCATTGTGGTTTTGATTTGTATTTCCCTGCTGATGAGTGATGTGGAGCTCTTTTTCATGTGTCTGTTGGCCATTTGGATGTCTTCTTTGCAGAAATTTTTGTTCATGTCCTCTGCCCATTTCTTGATTGGATTATTTGTTCTTTGGGTGTTGAGTTTGCTAAGTTCTTTATAGATTTTGGACACTAGCCCTTTATCTGATATGTCGTTTGCAAATATCTTCTCCCATCCTGTCAATTGTCTTTGGTTTTGTTAACTGTTTCCTTTGCTGTGCAAAAGCTTTTGATCTTAATGAAGTCCCAATAGTTCATTTTTGCCCTTGCTTCCCTTGCCTTTGGCGATGTTCCTAGGAAGATGTTGCTGTGGCTGAGGTCGAAGAGGTTGCTGCCTGTGTTCTCAAGGGTTTTGATGGATTCCTTTCTCACATTGAGGTCCTTCGTCCATTTTGAGTCTATTTTCGTGTGTGGTGTAAAGAAATGGCCCAGTTTCATTCTTCTGCATTTGGCTGTCCAATTTTCCCAACACCATTTGTTGAAGAGGCTGTCTTTTCCATTGGACATTCTTCCCTGCTTTGTTGAAGATTAGTTGACCATAGAGTTGAAGGTCTATTTCTGGGCTCTCAATTCTGTTCCATTGACCAATGTGTCTGTTTTTGTGCCAGTATCATACTGTCTTGATGATGACAGCTTTGTAATAGAGCTTGTAGTCTGGAATTGTGATGCCACCAACTTTGTTTTTTTTTTTTTTTCAATATTCCTCTGCTATTCAAGGTCTTTTCTGGTTCCATATAAATTTTAGGATTATTTGTTCCATTTCTTTGAAAAAAATGGATGGGGTTTTGATAGGGATAGCATTAAATGTGTAGATTGCTTTAGGTAGCATAGACATTTTCACAATATTTGTTCTTCCAATCCATGAGCATGGAACATTTTTCCATTTCTTTGTGTCTTCCTCAATTTCCTTCACGAGTACTTTATAGTTTTCTGAGTATAGATTCTTTGCCTCTTTGGTTAGGTTTATTTGTAGGTATCTTATGGTTTTGGGTGCAATTTTAAATGGGACTGACTCCTTAATTTCTCTTTCTGTCCTGTTGTTGGTGTAAAGAAATGCAACTGATTTCTGTACATTGATTTTATATCCTGACACTTTACTGAATTCCTATACAAGTTCTAGCAGATTTAGAGGGGAGTCTTTTGGGTTTTCCACACAAAGTATCATATCATCTGCAAAGAGTGATAGTTTGACTTCTTCTTTCCTGATTCGGATGCCTTTAATTCTTTTTGTTGTGTGATTGCTGAGGCTAGGACTTCTAGTACTATGTTGAACAGCAGTGGTAATAATGGACATTGCTGTGCTCCTGACTGTAGCAGAAGAGCTCTCAATTTTTCTCCATTGAGACCTGACTGATATTCTATTGTGTATATATATATATACACACCATATTGTCCTTGTCCATTCAGCTGTCATATGACACTTGGGTTGTCTCTATATTTTGATCTTTTTTCTTTTCTAATATCTGCATTCAATGTTACACATTCCCCTGTAAACATTGCTTTCACTGCATCCCACAGATTTTGAAAAGTTGTATTTTCATTTAGCTCAAAATATTTAAAAATTTTTTCCTGAGATTTCTTCTTTGACCCATGTGTTATTTAGAAGTGTGCTGTTTAATCTTGGAGTATTTTGGTTTCTTCAGGCTACCTTTTATTGAATTCTATTTTAGTTTTATTATGGTCTGAGAACAGAAATTGTGTCATTTTTATTCTTTTAAATTTGTTAAGTTGTGTTTTATGGTCCAGAATGTGGTCTATCTTGGTGAATGTTCCATATGAGCTTGAGAAGAATTTCTAATCTGTTTTTGGATGAAGTAGTCTATACACTTCAATTATATCAATTTAGTTGATGATACGAAGTTCAACTTTCATCCTTCTGGTTTTCTGCCTGCTGGATCTGTCCATTTCTGATGGAGGGATATTAAGGTCTCCAAATATAATAGTAGATTCTCTATTTCTTTTTGCAGTTGTTAGTTTTTGCCTCTTCTATTTTGGTACTCTTTAGGCATGTACACATTAAGACATTGTTATGTCTTCTCGGAGTATTCACTTCTTTATCATTATGTATGCCCCTCTTTGTCCTCAGTAGCTTTTCTTTCTCTGAAATCTACTCTGGTTAAAATAAATATAGTGATTCCTACTTTATTTTGATTAGTGTTAGAACAGTATATCCTTTTCCATCCCTTTACTTTTAATCAATATGTGTTTTTATATTTAAAATGAGTTTCTTGGGGCACCTGGGTGGCTCAGTGGGTTAAAGCCTCTGCCTTCGGCCCAGGTCATGATCTCAGGGTCCTGGGATTAAGCCCCGCGTCGGGCTCCTTGCTCGGTGGGGAGCCTGCTTCCCCCCCTCTCTCTGCCTGCCTCTCTGCCTACTTGTGATCTCTGTCTGTCAAATAAATAAATAAAATCTTTAAAAAAAAATAAAGTGAGTTTCTTGTAGACAACATATAATTGGGTCTTGTTTTTGGATCCACTCTGATAATCTGCCTTTTGGTTGTTGTATTTTAAACTCCTGATGTTTGAGGTGATTATAGATATAATTGGGATTAATATGTACCATAATTTTTTGTTGTTTTCTGTTTGTTGCCTTTGTACCTCTTTTTTGTCTTCCACTCTTTTTTTGCTATTTGTGGTCTTAATTGTACATCTTATGATTCCTTTTTCTCTCCTTTCTTAGCATTTCAAATGTACTTAAAAAAAAACTTTTTTAGTGCTAGTCCTGGAATTCACAATGTATCTTCAGTAAACCAAGTTTTCTTTCAAATAACATACCACTTCATGGGTAGTGCATGTACCTTATAACAACAAAACAGTCCTGATTCTTCTCTCTTGTCACTTATATCATCGCTGTCATTCATTTTACTAACACCTAAGCATACATAATCAACAATATTGTTGCTGTTGCTATTTTGAACAAATGGTTATTTTATGAGTTTCGAAGCAGAAATATTTTATTTACTATCACTTATTCCTTCTCTGATTCTCTTCCTTTTATTAGGTACATCAGAGTTTCTGACCTATATTGTTTTCCTTTTCTCTGAAGAAAAAATTTTTTTTAACATTTCTTATAAGGCAGGCCCACGGGCAACAAATTTGCTCAATATTTGTCTTAAAAAGTTTTTATTTCTCCTTCACTTTTAAAAAAAAGATTAAAAAAAAGATTTTATTTATTTTTTATTTGTCAGAGAGAGAGAGAGAGAGTGAGTGAGCGAGCACAGCTGGGAGAGTGGCAGGCAGAAGGAGAATCAGGCTTCCCACTGAGCAGGGAGCCTGATGTGGGACTCAATCCCAGGGCTTGGGATTATGACCTGAGCCAAAAGCAGATGCTTAATTAACTGAGCCATCCAAGCATCCCTCTCCTTCACTTTTTTTTTTTTTTTAAGATTTTATTTATTTGACAGGGATCACAAGTAGGCAGAGAGGCAGGCAGAGAGAGGGGAAAGCAGGCTTCCCACTGAGCAGAGAGCCCGATGCAGGTCTCGATCCCAGGACCCTGGGACCATGACCAGAGCTGAAGGCAGAGGCTTTAACCCACTGAGCCACCCAGGCACCCCTCTCCTTCACTTTTGAAGAATAATTTCAGAGGGTACAGAATTCTAGGTTAGTGGTTTTTTCTCTCAACACTTTAAATATTTTACGTAACTCTCATTGCTTGTATGGTGTGTGAGAAGTCAGATTGTAATCCTTTGTTCTTCTGTAGGTAAGGTGGTTTTTTCTCCTCTGGCTTATTCAGTATTTTTTTTTTAAGTATTGATTTTCTGAATTTTGAATATGATATGCCTAGGTATAAATTTTTTGGTGACTTATCCTTCTTGGTATTCTGTGAGCTTCCTGGATCTGTGGTTTGGTGTCTGACATTACTTTAGGAAAATTCTCAGTCATTACTTCTTCAAATATTGCTTCTTTTCCTTGTTCTCTTCCTTTTCCTTCTGGTATTTCCATTATGCATATGTTACATTTTGTGTAGCTGTCCCACAGTTGGTGGATATTCTCTTTTGATTTCCTTAGTTTTCTTTCTTGGTTTTGAGTTTTTGAATTTTGCCATCATGTTAAGTTCATTGATACTCCTCGATCTTGTCCGTATTACTATTAAGTCCATCAGAGGCATTCTTTATTTTCATTGCAGTGTTTTTGAGCTAAAGCATTTCTTTTTGCTTTTCTATTTAGAATTTCTTTCTCTCTACTTACATTATCCATTTGTTCTCCTATGTTTTGTCTACTTTTTACATTAAAGCATTTAGCATATTTTTTTAAATTCCACGTTTGATAATTCTAATATTTCTGCCATATCTGACATGGGTTCTGATGCTTGTTCAGTCTCTTCAAACTGTTTCTTGACTTTTAGTATGCCTTGTAATTTTTTGTTGAAAGATGGACATGATATACAGGTGAAAGGATTTGCTATAAATAGCCTTTAGTAATGTAATGATAAGGTTCAGGTTGTTGTGGGGGGGTGGTTGTGAAGTGTCCTATGATTAGGTCTCATTCTTTTGGTGAGCATGTGTCACTGGACTGTGAACTTCAGAGTATTCCTCAGTTTTTTCTTTCTCTTGGGTAGTACAGCATAGTTGGAGGGGGCTAGATTCGGATATTATCCTTTTCTGGGGTAGTTTAGGGTCAGGTCCAATAATTTCTTCTGAGATCAGTCCTTGTTAAGAAGAACAGAATGCCCTGACATATTTCAAAATGGTTTTTGAATTTTGCCATCATATTAAGTTTCCTCTCTTTCCCCTGGAAGTAGGAGGGAATTTTTTTCTGATACTGTGAGAGGTCTTGGAAATGAAATTCACAAAACTCTGTGTATGTGTCAGGGAGGGGGTTCCCACTGTGACTCTGTCCTCTGTTTTTGTTTTTTTGTTTTGTTTTGTTTTGTTTTTTAACTGTCAGAGTTGTCTATACTGAGCCTCTGGCAGTCAGTCAGTCACAGTTCAGGCTTTCCTACACTGGCACTATTTCCTGCAGAGGTTTCTGTTTGTGGGTTTTTGTTCTGTTAATTTGCCAGTCTGTTTCTCCAATTGTTGAGGTAGCTATTTGCCTTATGACCTCATTGCTCTGACAGATCTAAGAGGAGTTGTTGATTTTCAGTTTGTTCAGCTTTTACTTGTTGTCAGGATAAAATGCTGTCAAGACAAAGTTTAAGCTCCTTACTTGTTAACTGGAAATAAATCCCCCTATTTTTATATTTAACTATAATTTTATGAAATGAAAATTTTATTAAGAATCTAGAATAACAGATTTAAGTTTTGAACAGAAGTGTTTTGTGCTGTGAGATAAATAACATACTTTTATGTATAATTCAAGAAATCGGAAAATTTTACTACTTTCTGTTTTAGCATTGTTTCAAGGAAAGCAGGATTACTTAGGATAAAGATTGAAGTGTCTTCTAAGTGTTTAAACCAGAGTCCAAAGGCCATTAATATTTGTAACACTATTCTATCTAGTTCTTTGATCTTATAACTACAAATAAGTTGGTTTTTTGGACAATCAGGAATAGGAGTAGCTCAGTATAACACAGAAGGGGATAATAAGCATATGTTCCTATCCCTTAAAAGTCTTAATTTTGTCTAGCAAACCAGATAGTTTTTATGTAGAAAACATTATTTTCAGTCACATCCTGGAATATTAAAGATGGGTTTTTTTAATATAAGAAGAAAACCTGTAATTTAAAAATTTGTAGTTTCATATCAGAAGGTTGTTAAAAGGACCATTCATTTTTATTAATCTAAACTTCAAATGCAAGTACAAATAACTAAATACTGATACTGAAGAGTTGTGACTAAGCACATTTTCAGTGATGTCTCTTTGATTCATTTATTTTTTCATACATTTTTTGGAATTTTTTAAATCCATGATTTAATGGATTAATCATATTAATTTAGTGATTATATTAAAATTTTCATATGCTTTTATTCAGTTTGTTTTTGCATTATTATAAGAGGATTATACCTTCTAAGTTTCTGTACTAAGTTATGTGGTTTTTTTCATTAAATAAAGGCAAATGTTTCATTATAATACCATATTTCTAATGTTAGTTTAAGACTGACCTGTAGATGGAGACGAGGCTCATGTAAATCCATGGAGAGTCACCATTAGTAGTTTAGAGTAAAAATAATGTCTTTTTCTTTGCATAAGTAGAATAGTGTTGCTCAGGAGCACAGTTATCCCTTTCCCTGCCAGGGCTAACTAAATGTACTGTTATACAGTGGTGGCCTCGCTCCAGAGCATTACAGTTAGTGACTATGTTACCAAACAGTTCTTAGAAGAGAGAGTGTATAAAAGGGTAAAGTGAGAGAATTTTATTACCTTGAAATTTCCAAGTCTCAGTGGCTAAAAGAGTGAAAAATTTAAAATATATTTTAACAGGTATTTTTAATATTTCAGACATTCTAGGTATAAGTGTACTGTATGTTGTATGTAGTCTTAATTTTCAGCTCTAAGAAAACTTTTTCATTCTTTATTGTCATTTTTAGAAGCTAATTAATTCTAGTAACATTGATTATATCACTCATTTAAAACTTTTAATCCTTAATTTTCCCAAAGATAATTTTTATTTTTCTCTTATTCTGTTTTATGATTTTGTTCAGAACAGTTAAGCTATTGGTTTGTGGTAACATGGATTTTTTTTTGTGTGTGTGCAAAGTTAAACAGACCAAACTTAGTTGTTAGATTAAACTAGATATTACAGTTCTGAACGTTGGATTCACCATTATGGCAATCATGAAGAATTCCTGATATTATCTGTGAGCAGCATTCATAACCTCTGCTGTTTGTCTGAGTAAACGTCAAAGCGCTCAAGGAGATAGTGATATTTAACAGACTACCCTGTACCAGAAAAGGAGGGGTAAAGGAAAAAAGAGCACAATATTTATGACTCTAGGAACTATAAGTTGTAATTTAATGAGATCAAAGCATGTGCTGTTTACTTGCTGCACTAACAGCTTTGAATAAAATGGTTAGAAAACAGACAATGTACTAAAAGTTCAGGATATTTAAAAGCAATAAGGGCTATAAAATCAAAAGCATATTTTCAGTGGATAATCATTTCATGGAGGTCTCTGATTTCAATTTATTATGCTCTTAAGATTAATTAATATATAAGAGAAAAAGAAAGACATAAGAAATGATTAGTTTTTACTTTTGTCAGCTATATACTGAGTTTTTACACTTACCCTCCCCTTTCCCACTTCCTTACTGTTTCATAACAATTTTTGTAATAGAAATTGATGCCTTTTAGAGTATCTCCTAGAAAACCTAGCTGATTAAAAAGCTCCACGTTTTTAGTTGTTGAAAAGTATAGAAAGCCATAGAAGTTTGTTGAACTTTGTAACCTTGACAGAAAAAATAACTTTTAGAAAAATGAATCCTTGGGACGCCTGGGTGGCTCAGCCATTAAGCATCTGCCTTTGGCTCAGGTCATGATCATTGGGATCCCTCCTCGGCAGGAAGCCTGCTTCTCCCTCTCCCACTCCCCCTGCTTGTGTTCCCTCTCTTGCTGTGTCTCTCTGTCAAATAAAAAAATAAAATCTAAAAAAAAAAAGGAAAAATGAATCCTCTTTTATTAATTCAGAGAATTAAAAGCCACTTGATAGAAATATGTTTTAGCAGCATATACTTCTGTTTAATTGTACTTTTATCTGTAGAACTTTGTATTTTAGGATTGAATCTAGAATAGATTACTAGTATAAAACTAGTATAGAAGGCATCTAATAATTTCTAAGTTGTTTGAATGTTTATTTATTTTTTACAGGTGTATCTTGCTTTAGGAAAACCCAATATAAAAAAATAAAAGTTCAAAGTTACGAATTTTAAAACTACCAATTTAGTACACAAAAAAAGCAACTTGAAAGCAAGTTTTTTGGAACACCATTGTGTAAAGAAAGATGTACATTATTTTAAGTCCAGTATTATTGGTGGCTTTTTAAAAAAGTAGAGTCAATCGAGCACAAAAGATCGTTTTTAATACTTGGATGATATGTGACTAAATACTGGGTAGCAATATAAAAATTAGCCAAACATCCCATAAATCTGAGTTGAGATTAAAACTTTGAGGTCCTCTAACAGACATTTTTCCTTTGAATTAACCTCTTAAATTTTTAAGAAGTTAAATTAATTTCTGAAATTACCAGTTGTTTTTTTTTAATATCCTTCAGAGTCCGTAGTCAATTTGACTACCATCTCATGTTTTCAAATGTTTATCCAGGGTGAAAATAACAAGGTCAATATGTTCTTTTGTTCAATACGTTTGTTAAGTCAAAGACCCTCTAGTCTAGTGTAATGTTTTATTATACGGTCTTATTTCTGTAATTGTTGTTTTCTAGCATATTCTTGGATCTGTACTTATAATGAAAAATTAACCTATTTTAAAGATTTTTTATTTATTTATTTGACAGAGATCACAAGTAGGCAGAGAGGCAGGCAGAGAGAAAGGAGGAAGCAGGCTCCCTGCTGAGCAGAGAGCCCGATGCGGGGCTCGATTCCAGGACCCTGAGATCACGACCCGAGCCAAAGGCAGAGGCTAACCCACTGAGCCACCCAGGCGCCCCTAGAATTAACCTATTTTAAATTCACAAATTTAGGGCTATCTATTACAACAGTCACGGTTATTTTCTAGCCAAAAAATACGCTGTTCTTTTAAAGTTAATATAATGCTAGTGACTCACCATCTACTAACTTTATTTTTCCATTATTGTACTGGTCTGCTCACATTTAAACCATGAGCATCTGTCTATATACATGGTGATCTGTAGGGCTGTGGTTGTTACATTGAATGGAGTGAAGCCAGCTGGTTCAACCAGTGATTAAACCCTCAGCATTATACTTAAACGTACCACTTTCTATTTAGTCTTACAAACTGACTGTGAACTGTTGTGTCATTAATAATACTCTGTCTGGCTCACATCAACTGCTCTTACCAAATATTTTTATTGCCTTTTGTTTTATCCTGAATAAATCAACCTTAGTGTTCGTCAAATCTTATATTAGGTAAAGTCACATTTTTTTTCATAATCATGTTTATCAATTTTCTTCTTATAGTCATTATAATGTTTAGTTCCTTTTATTTTATTTATTTATTTTTTTGCATTTTTTTCAATTTATTTATTTTCAGAAAAACATTATTCATTATTTTTTCACCACACCCAGTGCTCCATGCAAGCCATGCCCTCCACAATACCCACCACCTGGCACCCCAACCTCCCACCCCCCCGCCACTTCAAACCCCTCAGATTGTTTTTCAGAGTCCATTCATTGAATGTATTAGGCTGCTATAGGATGAGTATAAAACATGGTGCCTTTCCTTGAGGAGCTCATGGTCTACAGGAAAATTCTTATTTTTAGATATGAAAAAGTGAATCTTAATTCTTTAAATAAATAAAAGAATATTTAACTATACCATTATTAAGACTTTATTTTGAAAGTAGAAAAAATAATCCTAAAATTCCCTTGGATTCACTTAGTGGTAATAACAGGTAATAGTGCCTGACATGTAGTAGATACTCAACAAATACTTGTTGCATGAAGTATTACCCAGCACAAGATTTGTTATTTTTTAAAAAATTAAATTTCTAATTTACAGATGAGGAACTTGAGACAGAAGGAAGTTAAATAAGTTACCTAAAGTTACATAACAAGGAAAATAAAGCCAGGACTGGAGCCTAGACATATTTTGACTCCAGAGCCCACAATTTTAACCTTCTTAATAGTGATAGCAGCATAAACAATTTGTCCATGTACATTTCTTCTTTTATTCCTCATTAGAAACCATATATTTATTAAAAAGGGAAATTGTTTACTATTCATACTCCTGAAACAGCAGCTCCTTCTATGTTTTGACTCTAAAGGTCTGTAGACTAGTGTATGCAAAAGGTCATCCCCTTTTATGACGTACTGTAATTTCAGGGTCAGCAGGCCACATACTGGATTGATTCTTCATTCTCCATCTCCCTCCTTTCTCCCTCCACATCCCCCCAAATTTATGCAGCTCTCCTTTCAAAGGAAATCCTCTTGCTGACTGTGAAGATGAACCATTGCTGGAACACTGAAACTTCTTTTGAGGGAATTCATCTCATGTAACCTTCTGTAATTCGAAAAAATATGAATGAAGGACTTTTAAAAAATATAATTTAATATAATTAATATAATTTAATATATTTTTTAAATATAACAACCTATGGCTCAGGCATAATGATTTGTGCTTTTTTGGCTTTCTTAATAGTCTCAGAACATTGTTCATCACTGTTTCTTGTTGTCTTAATATATGTTCATCTATTTCTTCAGTGAAGCAGACTTCCGATTTCCTTTCCATTGCATGCTTTCTTTTTCACATTTCATGGTTTTTCTTTTCACTTCTTTTAGCTTCACTTAGGCACTCTGGAATAATCTTTTTCCTTCATTCTCTTTGTCTATTCAATTATATTTTCCTTTAGAATATCTCATATTTGCCATTCTTCATTTCTTAAAATATAGACATTTATCATCTCATGCCTGGATTGATAAAATAGCGCCTCAGGCAGTGTTCTTTTTTTTTTTTTTTTTAAAGATTTTGTTTATTTGTTTGACAGACAGAAATCACAAGTAGGGAGAGGAAGGCAGAGGGGAGGGGAAAGCAGGCTCCCTGCTGAGCAGAGAGCCTGATGCAGGCCTCTATCCCAGGACCCAGGGATCATGAAGGCAGAGGCTTTAACCCACTGAGCCACCCAGGTGCCCCTAGTCACTGTTCTTTTATCTGGTTTTTATTCATTTTTTAAGGTGTTTATTTATTTGAAAGAGAAAGTGAGCAAGAGAGAGCACACATGAGCATGAGAGGGAGAAGAGGGAGAAGCAGTATTCCCTGCTGAGCAGGGAGCCTGATGTGGGTCTCAATCCTGGGATCATGACTTGAACTGAAGGCATATGCTTAACTGACTGAAGCACCCATGCGCCCTTGGTTTTTATTCATTCTTGTTGCCAAACTATTGCTGGTTTACTAGTTCATTGCTTCTATGTGCCTGATATGCTAGATACTTAGTATATAGAGAAGGAATGGTTGATTGAATCTTCTCTTTTGCCTACCAAATCAAGTCCCAATTTTTTTTCCAGCTTTATTAAGTTATAATTGACATATAACATTGTGTAAGTGTCGGTGCATGACATACTGATTTAGTCCCATACTTATTTTTTTTAAAGATTTTATTTATTTATTTGACAGAGAGAGATCACAAGTAGGCAGAGAGGCAGGCAGAGAGAGAGGGAAGCAGCTCCCCGCTGATCAGAGAGCCTGATGCGGGGCTCGATCCCAGGACCTGGCACCATGACCTGAGCTGAAGGCAGAGGCTTTAACCCACTGAGCCACCCAGGTGCCCCTGTCCAATACTTCTTTAATTGACTTTTCATAACTTCTGTGGTCTGGCCCCATTCTATATCTTCAACATCATTTCCTACTACTTCTTAAACATATTCTGTTCAATTTAATGGAAAATTTTTGTTGCAATTGTCATAATTCTTCATTGTTCCTTCCTTTTTGCCTTTGCTCTCCTCCACAGCCCTTAAAATCCCTTCTTTCAGTTTATTTTTATTGAACAGGATTGAGTCAGGAAATAGATGGCACCTTGGAACGGGTAAAAATGAAAAATTTGATGAAGCAGCTGTCTACAAAGTTATGGGCAGAGTTCAGGGAAACCAGGGGGAGGTCTGAAGCACCACAGGGATAGAAGCAGTGGGGGAATGATTATACCACATAAACCTGAGGGGGCAAGGGACAGAAGCAGATAGTGGGAATCTGGAAAGAGGTGGAACCTTTGGTAAAGGTAGAGAGCTATTGTCATTTTGTGATCATGTGGGGAGGAAACAAGGAAATACCTCAATCTCTCTGTCTTCCCAGCATACTGATTTGCTGGTGCCTTCCGGAGATTGAAGCCAGCCAGGAGTCAGAGGGCAAGAATTGTTTGCTCTATCCACAGATATCAACACACAGGGGACAAAGCAGTGTGAAGAAAGGGTGGAGAGTGAGTCAGGACAGGCAAATGGAGGATATCTGGTATACTACTCAGTCTTCAACGCATACCTCTTTTGTTCAGACTTCTTTCATTATTCAGTACTTGCTGATTGTTCTCTTTGTATCGGCCACTAATTTGTCTGCCTGCTTTTCTAAGAGTCAAGTCCTCTCTCCTGACCCATGCCTGGTCACTTTAGCAGTTGTTTATGCAATGCACATACCTGAAAGGGACATGTGAACCAAAACCATTAATCCTTTCTCCTGGATTGTGAACTAGGTATTGAGTTATGGGTGAGTTTTCATGCAGCATCTGAAGCTATAACATGTAGAACTCTGGACATATTGGCAGCCCTATTTTCCGCTGCTCGCTTTTCAGCTTCCTGAACATTACACTCTTGATTTTCCACCTACCTCAGTTGACTGTACTTCTCAGCCTTCCATAGTAGCTTCTTCTGGAATCCATGCGTGTTGGAGTTCTTTAGGGCACAGTCATTTGCCATCATCTCTCTTCTAACTAATAACTGAGTGAGTGCCCTTATTTCCATTGTTTTATATACTGTTACATACTACACTATATATATGTATGTCCTGTACATTGATACTTTAAGAAATATGTTTACTTTAGAAAAAAAGGAGAAAATTCTAATCAGTACAATGAAGACAATAACAGTTTCTTGTAATCTCACCACCCTAATGAATTAAACTTTTTTTCTACAAAAGAGCTGTTTGTTGTTAATATTTATTCAGTTCTTATATATAGACTTTTAAAAACTAAAGTATATTAGTCAGGATTCTTAACTCTAAGATGATTTTTGTTAGCCAAGGAATTTAGATGTTGGTTATCTCAGACTTAGAAAATGGTCAGAAACAAGGGAAGCTTTGCAATATCCAAGACCACACACCATAAAACCAACTTCCACATGGACCATTATACATTGTAGGTTGTACTGTCACTCTTGACTATCGTGGATGCTGCTTCTGCTTTAGTGGTACCATTGTTGTCCATGGAAATGTGATGTTACTACCATTGTCCCTAAAGTCTATAGCAGAAGGATTTGTAGCAGTTCTTGTTCTTTGTGATATTGCTTCCTGATCCAGTATCCAGGATGGGTACATCTGATTAGCAGAATCTAGCCTCATGCTTAAAAAGCTACTATCTGGCATTTCTGGCTCGTCTAGTGGACAGTGGACTCATAATGTAGAATCCCTCCAAAATTTAAAGGGAGGTCAGATACTATGTAGTTAAAAATGTGAAAATAGGGTTCTTGAATATTTAATATAGTCAGTATCCACAGAACAGCAGAATAATAAATTACACACCAATTCAGAAGTTGGTATTTCAGAATTTTAATGTATTTGGATGATAGCTATTAAGCTCAATGGACGTGTAACTTCACAAATGAAGACTTCTTTTGTACCTTCCTCAATTCTAATAATCTGTAATGATGCTAGAGTTATTTTTCTGAATTACAAATCTTATGTCTTTCTCCTACTCAAAATCCTTCAATTATTAATTCCTTATTGCCTATAGGATAAAATTAAAGCTCTTTTAATCTTGGCCTATAAGCCCTTTCAAATACTTGAATCCTGTCAGATTTCTAGCCATAACCATGAATACTCTACTCCGCCCCCTCATCCATTACATATTAGCTCCAGCCGTAACCTATTCTGTTTCCCTGAAAAGTGCCATACTGTTTCATGTTTCTGTAGTTTGTGCATGCATAGTCTTTTTGTCTGGAATGGCTACTTTTTTGTCCTCTTTGTAAGTTTATCTTTAAAGGCTCAATTAGTTTTAAAGACTTAAAGACTCAAGGCAGAGGCCCCAACCCATTGAGCCACCCAGGCACCCCAATCTTTTTCTTTTTTATGCTTCTATACATTTCTGTAATATAGCCCTCATCACATTAGATTATGATTATTTCTCACATAAATTTTTCTTATTAGGTGCTAGGGAACTTGGAAATCTATAATCTTTTGTTATTTTTTATCTCTGTAGATTTTTTTGAATAAGTAATAAATAAAAATACCCTACTTCTGGTGGGTTAGTTATTTTGGTTAGAATGCTCTTTTTAGGGAAAAAAAAATCATGCCTTCTCTCCCTATAGCATTCCCACCTTGGCTAATTATCTTGTAAGGGAACTAGGGGAAATAGACCTTTATGGATCAGTAGTATTATCTTGCTATGTGAAGTACAGTAAATTATAATGATACATTTAAAATGGACTTTAAAACTGTCAAAAAATATCTCGCTTTGATAAAATGTTTATACTGAACTTTTTATATTTCTTATGTGAAGGAACTAAAAAAAGTTACGTCAGACTTGATAAAGTCCAAGGTCACATGTCAACATAAGATGGGAGAAGAAAACATCCATTTAACAATTAAAGAACAGAAATTTCAAGAACTTCAGGAAAGATTCAACATGGTATTTAATCAAATATATTCATGTTTATATAGTGTTTTTGTAAAATGAGAATTTCAGGCTTATAATATTAAAATGTTCCTTCTTGGTAAAGTTAACATACGTAGTAAAAAAAAAAGATACCGTGAATTATTTTTCATTATTAGGCAATTTTTGCCATTATCAACAAGAATTTAAGACAATAAAATTTGTCTGTAAACCATTGTATTTCCAATCTCATATAATGTCAGGTAATCTGTGGTACAGTGGCATCTCCAGAAAAGCTTTTGGAGATGAGAATTTTGTAATTTTTTGACATGAATATTTATAAATTTACACAGTAGCCTATGTTGGGCATCTCATACCACCTTTATTTCACTAGGAGCCACTACTTCACCAGCAAACAAATGTTGGTACTCTGGGGTAAGAAGGGGTCATGACTCTCCTAAACGTATGGATCACTGAATTAAATGTAGAATTTGCTGAATTTTATATCATAACTTGAAAATTACTCACTTTTTAAAGGAGTTGGAATTAAATAAGAAGATTAATGAAGAGATCACACATATTCAAGAAGCAAAAAAGGCAAGCAATCATAAGATATTTGGGGAGCCAGTAAATATTTTTTAAAACCAGGTATAATATGGGAAATAAATTAAGTTAAATAACAAATGGAATCATGTTTAGGTCAATTTCCTGGTGCATAGTAAGCACTGAGAGCCTATTTAATGGATGCACATGTACCTTTTTAACCAGGTCTCACATATGCTCCATTAAAAAATAAAGCCAAGGAATGAGGAGAGGTTTGTCCAAGGGTATAAACTTCAGGTATGAGATGAATAAGTTCTGGGGGTTTAATGTACAGCATGATGGTTTTAGTTAACAAAATTGTGTTATATATTTGAATTTAAGAGATCAATTAAAAAAAAAGATCATTAAAAAAAAAGAGAGTAGATCATAAATGTTCTCACCACACACACAAAAAAGGTAATTATGTGAAGTGATAGAGACGTTAATTAATCTTATTAGGGTAATCATTTAGTACTATATGTATCTATCAAATCATGTTGTACAACTTGAGTTTACAGAATGTTATTTGTCAGTTAAGTCTTTTTTTTTTTAAATATTTGTTTTATCCATTTGACAGAAATCACAAGTAGGCAGAGAGAGGGGGAAGCAGGCTCCCTGTTGAGCAGAGAGCTCGATGTGGGCCTTGATTCCAGGCTCCTGAGACCATGAGCTGAGGCGAAAGCAGAGGTTTAACCCACTGAGTCACCCAGGCACCCCTGTTAATTATGTCTTAATACATTTGGAAAAATATTATATTAAAATATTTGATAAATAAAAAGAGTAATAAATCAGTTTTTTCCTTGATAATTTAGACCATTGGTACCCTAGCAGATAATTATTGAAATGTATGTATGCTTAGAGCATGCATTTATAGGATGTTATACTCTCTTTGAATCTATTTGATATTTATAATTCCTCTATTTAAAAAAGGTCTGTGAAAGAAAAGTTCTCCTGTTTCTTTTTTTGTCCCCTCTGTTTTTCTGGTTTTCCTCCATTTTATTCTGAATACATACTATGACATCCTAGCTCATTAGCAATACGACGTTTCAGTAATGATAGATTTACTGTTTTTAAGACAAGCCAACAAAAGATTTGGTTTTAAATGCTTCACATTTTCCAGTAGTGTCTTATACTGTCTCATACTCATTCATGATCCATTTCAAAAAACTATTAGTTATTTGAAAAACTCTTGGATATAACAATCATATAATGTAATTATTTTATATATTTAGTATAATTTTATATATTTAATAAAATGTGCTACTAGTTTCTTTCATTCTTATTTATTATGCTGTTGAAATTAAACTATAAAGGTAAGTTAAGAAATTAGAAAATGTAGTTTAAGAGTGAATTTAGAAACATACTTACAGTCTTAAAATTCTTCCAACTAATATACCTTATTTATAATTTTTTAAAGGATATCATCATTTCTTTCCAACATATGCAACAGTTACTTCAGCATAAAACTCAAGTTAGTACTGAACTGGAAGCAAATTTGAAGATGTTAAAAGAAAAGAATCAGGTTGTATATAGAGATAAAGAAAATATATTTCCATTTAAGGAGCTTTACCTGTCTAGTTGCATTTATCTGCCCAACTTTATCCAAGATCATTTTGAATTTTAGGGGTAAGATATGGCCTTCTTCATCAACTTGGTATCAATGTCTAGAGTAATGAATTTTTTTAACATTTAAGTTACTATTTAAATGTTCAATTTTATCAAGTATCCGACTTTATTATGTAACAGATTGGATGGGATTCTTTTTCTTTGTCTTAGAATTGTGACCAAAACCAAAACTGAGAATAGAAGAGAGCAGTTAGTGAACTTCCAGAAATTGAGGGCAGACCCAAAAAAATGATTGAAGGAGGAAGGAAGTTATCATCACTGATGTCTTAGGAGTGAGAGTTCAAAAGAGAGGCTTTTCTATTACATCCCTGGTTGGGAAGCATGTTGGGAGTACATTTTCCTTCATAAACTACATGAAGGAGTCTACATGAAAATCATGTAAAGACTGGAGTACAAAAAGGGGAAAGTGCCATCTTTTTTTGTAGATGGATGCTTGAGATACTGTAGAAACTTGAAGGTCCACTCTAGTGTTGCCAGAGTAAAATATGATAAGTTCATGTGGAAGAACTTGGCATATGTTTCTTGAAGTTTGGAATTCTACCAAGAACATATATACAAATGTACAGATATGGTCCAGGGATTTTAAGGACAAAAGTTTTTGGAGTGACATGTACCAATGGGGCTTGAAATGTAGTATGCTTGTTCTGATACTATATGGCCCAGGAAAGATGCAGAAGAGAGAACTTTGGTGGCTCCCCATGAAGGAACATGGAAGTTAGTGGAAGGACAGAAATTGTCCTGTGTGCCACTGGCCAAGTGATGGGATGTCCAATGTAAGAGAAGGAGCTGGGAATGTGCTTCACTGGGGTGACCGGTGGAAGATATTTGTGCTCCTCTGAAGGGATTCTTGGTAATGAAGGTGAAGCTGAACATTTCTTACGGTTTCACTTACTTGTGAAGCGTAAGGAATAGCATGGAGGACATTAGGAGAAGGAAAGGAAAAGTGAATTGGGGGAAGTTGGAGGGGAAGACAAAGCATGAGAGACTCTGGACTCTGAGAAACAAACTGAGGGTTTTGGAGGGGAGGGGAATGGGAGGATGGGTGAGCCTGGTGGAGAGTATTAAGGAGGGCACGTATTGCATGGATCACTGGGTGTGGTGCCTAAACAATGAATCTTGGAACACTGAAAAAATAAAATAAAATTAAAAAAAAAACAAACAAACTACAGTGGCCTCCCATGTAAAGACCACTGTCAGGGGAGGCCAAGGCCAACTTCCTGGATGTGTAATTGGTGCAGCTGCATAGAGACCCATACTCAGAAGGATTTTGTGTTTCAGGTTTAACCTTCTAGGCTCACTCTCTTAAAATTTTTATTAATTTTTATATTTGAATTTATGTTTGTCAATTACATCTGATGGGAAAATGGAGCATGCATTAGGGGCTTGGAGCCTAAGCTTTCTCCTGTCTCCTGCTGACTCTTAGGACCAGTTTTTGACTGCTGTCTCTTCCATGCTTTGTTATCCTGGGCCCTGCCTGTCCTCATCCTGTCTGCTTCTGCCCCACCACTGTTGTGGTCACATTGGTGGGGAAAGGTCTGTGTTCTACTGTTGTTCCTTACCTTTGGTGGAGGCCTAAATATAACAGTGAGGGTCTGGGTCCATTGTATGTGCCCTGCAGCATCTGGTGTCTCTGGTTGGCAGTGTGTTGGCACATTAGGTAGATGACTTGGCAGGGAGTGAGTCCCTCAGTCCAGATACTGAGGTATATCCCTGCCTGGCAGTTGTGGTTGGTTGGGGGTTACCCATTTATCATGGGACAGAAGGATTGACTTGCCCACCTCCATCCAGGGCACAGTGTATGGGTCTAGTAGCCTGCAGGAGGTAGAACCCTGTAGCTGGTGGATTTTGCTTGTGCTGAGCTGTGTGGTGAGGTTCTTAAGCATCTTTGAGGATCTGCATTTGCCCTGTGAGTATCCCCCTGCCCAGGGATCCATGATGTTAAATAGAAAATAAAAAGCACCATGATAAGTTGACAGGGAGAGAAAGAAAGACCCTGAAGGAAGGAAGAGGTTTTGTACTTTGGTGCCTTTAATAATGTGTTTTCACTGCCTTTTCCATTTTGCGTTGGGCCCCACAAATTGTGCTGACTTAATCATCATTGAATGGAACCACACTTAACCTAAACAATGCAAGATCTGTCTCCTCACCATTGATGTTCTTTGACTAATCATGTACAGAGAGCTTTGCCTTCTTCATTTCTCTTTCCTGCCCCCAGTACTGTAAAACTTAGACCTAGGAGAGGGAAGAAGTATGCTGGCGTCAGACTCTTCCTTCCTCTTAAACTCTTCAATTCCTCCAGTAAGACTAGTAAAAAAAATTTCTCTGAAAGTACAGTTATAAGCAAGTATCCCCCCATCTTTTTTACCCACCCTATAGATAGATGACTGGAACTTTTAGTATTTTGAATCTTCTCCCAAGAAACACAGAATAAAATTTACCCAAATTCTTTATGAGCAGCAGTTATCAGGATTGTTATACTGTCCATTTAAAGGAGTTGAAACAGATTTTTTTAGGCCGGACAAAACATTAGTGATCAGCCAATCCCATCATTTCATTTCACGGTGAACTAGAGATCCAAAAAGTGTAAGCGATAGAGTTCAAGGTTTCCTAATTAGTGGCAAACCCAAAACTAAATTTTTGAGCTGATTATACTCTAGCACTGTTTCTACAACACTGCATTGTTAATGTATTCTTCCTAGATCTGTGAGACCTGCCACTTTTGTTAGATCACTTACTCGAAAACCACTTTTTAAATTACTTTTCATGAGCTCTAAATGCCATGTTTATGTGTTGTTGAATTCTGCAGAGCGTGCAGTAGACAGTCATGTGTTCTTTGAGTTAACAGGGAATATACCTATGGTTCCAGAGTTTTTACCTCTAAGTGCCAATATCTTAGATAATCCAGATGCCTCTTTAACTAGCACCATTATTATTTGAGCCTTGATAGTACATAGAGAAACTAAATTTTGAATGGAAATTTCAGGCAAAGTAATGTCAAGAAGAGGATAGAACTATCAGCTTTTTATTTTGATAAGTAAGGACATTAAAAATGAGCAACACCATCTGTCATCATTTTTATTTTATAAAAAAGAATATTCTAACCCCACATGTTAAGGATATAATCTCAGAATAGATACAGTCCTTTACAAGAAAAGACCTTTGGTGACTTGTATAGACTTTGTTTGCCATTAACTAGTGACATTTTGTTATGAGTCAGTACTGGTTTACAGACTGGTATTGGAGAACCACTGATATATAGTATAACAAATATTAATGTTGAACTATTGCTGAGGATTATGCCGAATAGATATCTCCTCCATTCTTGAGGAGCATTCTAATTTCACCTATATTAAAAGGGATCATTACTCTTCATAATGGCCTACTTTTTTTCAGTGCTCTGCAATCATGCTGTCATCTGTCTCATTTTTTTGACAGTATAGTTTGAAGAATAGAAACCTGAATTCCCAAGACAGAGAGTATTTTCTACTATGATTTAATTATAGTTTAGTCTAAATGTAAATGTAGTTCTGCTGCTGTAGTCATAGTGTTAACAAGAATAATTTACTTAGTTTGCTCCGATAGTCATAGTATTAACCAGGGCAAATTACTTAGTTTTTGGTATATTAAAACATTAATAGAGGATTTTATTTTGACTTGCTGCAATATCCATTTTTTCAAGATGGTTTTTGGGTTTCTTCATGCAGATACAAATAATTTTCTATTAGAGTCTAAATTCCTTGAGAATATTAATAGTTTCATGCATGTAGCATTAAGAGCCTAAAAGAGTATCTGGCACATAGTCAGAGCTCATTATGTTTTATTAAATTAACGAATGATTAAAAATGAATCCATTCAGAATCTTCCAAAGTTCAGATGTTGCCAGATCTGGGCTTCTGGTTACACATGTTGAATTGAACCCATACCTTAACTTCTGTTTCCTTCTGAAATTGCAATAAAATGACATTAATAAATCCACAGGGACAAGTAAAGAGAAGAAATAATAAAAATTAAGTTTTAGGGATGCCTGGGTGGCTCAGTTGGTTAAGGCACTATCTTCGGCTCAGGTCATGATCCCAAAGTCCTGGGATCGAGTCCCACATCGGGCTCCTTGCTCAGCGGGAGCCTGCCTCTCCATCTGCCTTTGCCTGCCACTCTGTCTGCCTGTGCTCACTCTGATAAATAAATAAAATGTTTTTTTAAAAAAATTAAGTTTTAAGTGGGAACCAAATGGAAAATAAGCAGCTCACTTAGCAAATGAAAGTAGAAACCCAGGCCAGAGGTGCGGGAATGCTCAGGAACTGCAAGCGCGGTGTGCCTCAGGAGCTGATGTGCGACTGAAGCCAGGAGCTAGAAGGCCTGTGGAAGAAGTGAGAAGCTAGCTTCCCTCAAAGTCTCTTCCCTATCTTGCGCACACGGCACTGCCTGTCTTCTGCTTGGCAGGAGATTGGAGATTTATGTTGGAGAGTTTGAGGGACAGCTGAGGTGGGGAAATTCAGTAGTGTCATGGAGACGGCTTATACCAGGGGAGCTATTTGTTAGAGCTGTTGTCATTCTGTGAGCTGGTTGTGATTGAAATTGCCTGTGGCTGGAATGTTTCAAATTGGCAAAGTCTATAAAAAGAAAGTTTGGAGCCCGTTTACCAATATATGTTACTGAGAGAATTATATTGAAAACAGGGTGGAAGTCTAAGTACTGACATCTGAGACCTCCCGCTCTGTTTCCTGATTTAGAGGACAGCCAGCCTTACCGCTTCCAGACAGGAGAACGAAGATTCCTTTCTTTGGGAACTGACTTGCTCAGGCTGTTCCAGTTAAGTGCTCCCAGTGAAACTGCTCAACCAGATCAACCTACAGCAAAGCCCATCATTTGACAAAACTTTTAGCCAGCTTTTTAAATACTTATTTTTAACATGAACATGTAGTTAAGGATCACTGGGCTCTTGAACAAAGTCTCTACCAGGAAAATCAGACAAAACTAACAGGATAATGAAAAAAAAAATTAGAGAATCTAAGAGAACACACTCCATTAGGAGAAATATATTTATTAACCCACAAAAACAAGAATTAGGAGTCTTTAGAAAAAGAAACACTCAAGAATAAAAGAGAACCTTTAAAATAAATATTTCAGCAGACATAAAAAGTACAATGAAAAATTGGAGGGTAATATTGAGATAATATTCTGGAAGGTAGAACCAAAAGACAAGAAGATGGAAAACAGAAGGGAAAGAATATTAGGGATTTGCTCCAAGACATCTGGTGAATTTCAGAGAGAACAGGGAAAATGGAGAGGAGATGACCAAAGAAGTAATGGGAATGTAACCTAGAAGTGAAGAATTTGAGTTTGTTTTGCTCAACACCAATGTATATCATTATGAAATTTTATACTAAAAGAGAAGATTCTAAAACTGTGGAAAAAAGAATTAGGTCACACACAAAGGATTAAGAAGAAGAATGGCAACATGATGACTTCCGGCTTCTCACGGGTAGTGCTGGAAGACAGAAGATAATAGAACCATGTCTTCAGTGCTTGGCGAGAAATTGATTTTTTTTAAAAAAATATTTTGTTTATTTATTTGAAAAACAGAGAAGGCGGGGGGGGGGCCAGAGGGAGAGGGAGAGACACAAGGTTACTCCCTGCTGAGTGTGGAGCCTCACGTGGGGCTCAGTCTCATGACCCTGACATCATGACCTGAGCCCAAACCAAGATTTGAAAGCTCAACAGACCAAGGCACCCAGGCGCCCCTGAGAAATTGATTTCTAAAGCAGAATTGTACTGTATTCGGCTACATGAATCATTATATGTTGGTAGAAAAAAGGTATTTTCAGACATGCAGGACCTCAAAAAATGTGCCACCTGTGCCTCCTTTATCAAGAAGTAAAGGAAGGTTTACTTTACCAAGACAAGGGAATAAACCAGGAAAGAGGGAACAATAGGATCTAGGAACCAAGAGACCAACCCCAGAAGAGAGAAGGAAATCCTCAGAGGTCACTCCATCAGTGTAGCAGACTGAAAGATCAATAGGTCCAAATTATAATGGAAGGTTGGAAAATCTCCAAAAGGTGGAAACAGAGTATCTGATATAGGCAGTTTCTTTTAGATGAGGCTATGGGTCGGGATAGGAAACAACTGATATCTGATACACTGTTTTAAGAATATACAGCTCTTGGTCACTTATTACTACCTAGGTGCTCTAGTATATTTTCTCACATCTCTAAACTTTGATTTATGTCTCTTCCAAAATATGGTGTTATCAGTATAAATAGATACTATATTAGTTAGAATATTAAAATAGTAAGCCGCTATTAAATAAACACATTGTAAATATTTAGAAACTGCTCTATTATTTGCCTATAAATTAAAAACACATGACTTCTATAAAGAGTTACATTATCTTGAAGTAAAGGCAGTCAAAATAGGTATTCACTGAAGGCTATCAAAGCGCAATAATGTTCTTTATGTGCTGGAGGAGAGTTTTAATGTTAAAACTGTAAAATGCTTTTTATTAGATTTTTCCATAATTTTCCATAATTATGTCATTGTGTATTGGTATTCTAGATATAATAGAAAACTCTTAAAATAGATGGAATACTATGAGGCCTTTAAAATGAGATAGATCTGTACTTAATGGTATGGAGAGTAAGCAAGAAATACTTTTATTTTTTTTTTTAAGAAAAAAACAGATTGCAGAAGAACACGATATATATGGTATGGTCTCATCTGCATTAAAAAAGATAGAGACAATTTCTGGAAGGCTATGCAAGAATCTGCTAGAGTGGTTACCTCTTGGGGAGGAGAACTGTTACCTTGGTTTCTCTGTCCTTTGTGTGGCTTGAAATGTTTACTCTGAACGTAAATAACTTTAATAATGATAAACAAATGAACTTTAAAAATTCCAGATGTATTAGACATGTGGGTAGAGTTCTTAACTATTTATCTTTTTATGGAAGTTTACTTGGATTATCAGCAGACACTGAAGAAACCTAATAATACTGGTGACAGTAATTTAAGAATTTTAAAACCCTTGTCTTAGAAAATAGTATTTTTACTCTTAAAGGTTTTTTGGGGGGAGAGGGTTGTATAGTTGTGATTATATTATGTTAATTTATGAAGTAATAATTTAATATGGTAAATACTGAACCTGCACTAAAAAAAGTGTTAATTTGAAATTTAAAAAATTAAAATTATATTTAAGGGTTTTCTAGCCAGTTAATTTCTAAAATAAACAGGTACAGAAAAAATGTTTTGTGGTAGTTAAAATTTTGTAGTAGAGTTAGGCTGGATTATGCTACATTTCATATTTTTCAGTGCTGTACTTTATATTACTTTTTCAGTACATTAAAACTTATGCAGTGAAACTGAATAATGGCAATGTTTTTATACCCTTTTATAGCCATTTCTTTTTCATAACCTCCCCCTATTTCCTGTTAACTAAACTATAAGCACCTTTCTGTTAATTTATGAAAATTATTGTTGAGATAGCACATTATCACTGATCTGTATGGCACTTTCAGCATGTTAGAAGCAAAGGTCCAAGCAACATAAAACACATCAAAATTCATTAATGTGGTATTGATTATTTTTTGGATAATTAATTTTATTGCAGACCCTTGAAAGAGATAATGAGCTGCAAAGGGAGAAGGTAAAAGAAAATGAAGAAAAGTTCCTTAATCTTCAAAATGAGCATGAGAAAGCACTGGGAATTTGGAAAAAGCATGTAGGTTTATAAAATATTAAAATATTAAAATATTTTAAGTAGTTGTAGACATTTAAAATAACTATTAAATGCTAAGAAAATATTGCAAAAATAATAAAGGAATAGAGTCAGACACACATCCTTCTTGCACTTGTATTTCCAAAAAGTAAATGCTGTTGAAAAGCTAAATTTAATAAAATTGCCTATAATGCTTTCATGCATGAAAAATCACACATATATATGTGTGTATATTTATATTAATATAAATGTTAATATATATAATTTGAATGACTTCCCATATGTGACAAAGAAAAATTAATTTGCCTTTTCATAAAACAACTGCATAGTACTTTAGAAAGTGATTAAAATAATTATATAGTTACTATTAGCTGATCTGTTTAGCTTTCCTCAGCAGTTTTGTTGAGATGTATTAAAGCCATGTTTAGAACATGTGTATGGTAGTGGAATTCTGTAGTATTAACATTGTATCGTGAAGAGCTGATATGTTATAAACATAGCTGTTTCCTTAAACCACATCCGTTTATTTTACACTAAATTTTCATTTTAGTAAAGTAATAATAAAAGTATGAAATGGATGGTATAAATTAAAGTTGTAAAATATAAAGGTTCACTTTAAAAATTGATAGGCCCCAAAATTGATTATTCTATTTTAATATGTATTTTTATTTCTTTTTGATTCTTTAAAAATAATTAACACAGTAGAAGGTTACTATGAGTTTATGAAAACTGTATTTTGGGATAGAAAGATTATATTCTGGACCTTTATACTAATTATGCTATATTTTTGTAATACTTAATAATATAATATATTTTATACTAATATGTATCTAAATACCAGTTTGATAAGCATTTTCTTGTAGACAATTTTGATATAAATTATTACACAAGTAACTCTTGAGTTTTCACTACTCTCCAAAGCTAACATGTTCCCTTAATTTGTATTTTAACAGATCAAGTCTTCACTGATGAATTTAATAAGATTTATCCATATCTCAAAAAGCATTTCATAGTAAGCTGTATCAGAATACTGAAAAATGCTTACTCTCTATAGTTCACTGTTAAGCAACAAGCGTAGTAATATTCATTCTAACTTCAGCAAATTCACATTGCATCCTAACACTTCCTTCTCATTCCTGATGTTTAAAAATCATGGAAATGGTACTGTCAGGATAAGGAGAACTGTAAAATGAAAAGAGGATATACTGAAACATGTGAAACATGCCAAAAAAAGAGAGATTATTTGCACTCAGAAATTAAACATTCATTTTCCCTGAAACCATAACCATGTCCCTCCCACAAGGAAAAATGCACTGAATTAAGAAAAATAACCATTCAGTTTCACTGGTGAGGCCTCAGTCTATAAAGTTGTATCATACAAATTTCTATAAATTTGTGTGAAATAGGATTTTTGAGCTTCTACGGTCATTTCACTTCCATATGCTTTAGTACTAAACAGAACATAGTTAAGAAAAAGCTGAGGGCGCCTGGGTGGCTCAGTCAGTCAAGCATCTGCCTTCAGCTCAGGTCATGATCCCGGGGTACTGGGATTGAGCCCCGCATTAGGCTTCCTGCTCAAAGGGGAGTCTGCTTCTCGCTCTCCCCTTACCCCTCCCCCCACTGCTTGTGCTCGCCCTCTCATGCACGTGCTTTCTCTCAAATAATTTTTTCTTTTTTAAAGAAAAAGCTGCTATGGTTCTATTTATGAGTTTTCTTGAATGGGAGGTTAGATCTGCTCTTTAATTGTGTTTCTATCGCTATGTAAGTTTTTCACCATTCTTGAGTGAAGAATAGTGAAGGTATTTGCTACTAAGATTGGATCAAGATGGGTTTTTAAAAACTTAAAAAGATACAGATAAAAATAAGATGGAATCATACAAACTGCTATTTTCTCAGAAAGCAGTGAAAGAGACATACAAATAAAATTTTGTGAATATCTTTAGACAGTATAGTTAAAATTCATCGAAATATTACAAAGAACAGTGTAATGTGTATCTGTTTTCATTTGACTAGGTATATAGCTAATGGGTATATATAGACAAAAAGACAATAAATGAGGATATTCAGAAATTATTTAGAGGAAAGCACAGGTCACAAAAGGAACTCAATTTATATCATTTGTTGAGCATCTACTGTTTATTAGGCACTATTCTAGGTACTGGATTTTCAGAGATGCCCAAGATACAAAGCTCAATAAAGAGCTCACATTCAAAGGGACAGATAACTATGAAATTGACCACAATAGCATGGAGTGGTTTTGATAGTATTAACAAATTACCATGAAAGAACAAAATAAACCATATCTATTTAGCTATGTTGGAGAAAATTTTAGAGAAAAAATTATCCTAGTTTGGCCTCGAACGTGTAAATAAGGTTTCACCAACAATGTGTGCCATTTCCTACACTTCTCTTTCCATCTTGTTGACATTCCATTTGGTAAAGAAAGGAAAAATCCTGGAAGCATGAAACTGTATTTTCAAGAGTGATGAGCAGTCTGATTTGAATAAAGCATAGAATATGTGGAATGTGACATTGGAAAATAGGTTGAGATCATTTTCCAAGAGGCTCCTTATTAAGGAAGTTGAATTTTACTTTATAAGTAATGGAAAGTCACTGAGAATATTACAGCAGAGAAGTGACATAGTCAGATCTGAGTTTTAGAAAAATAACTCTCTCTCTCTTTTTTTTTAAGACTTTATTTATTTGACAGAGATCACAAGTAGGCAGAGGTAGGCAGGGTGCGGGGGCGGGGGGGAAGCAGACTGCCCACTGAGCAGAGAGCCGGATGTGGGGCTCGATCCCAGGACCCCGAGATCATGACCTGAGCTGAAGGCAGAGGCTTTAACCCACTGAGCCACCCAGGCGTCCCTAGAAAAATAACTCTTGCAGCAGTATGGAGGACAGCTTTGTGGAGAAGGAGCAGCAAGAATACTGTGAAGAATGCAACCTTGACTCCATGAGGGTGTGAATTAGGGTAACAGTAGTGAGAACAGAGAAGAGGAATAGATGCAAAAAACATTTAAAAGTAGAATTGGCAGGATAGTGGTATTTTATATATAATAAATATTAGAAGGGGAAAGGAGTCCAACATGACTCTGAGATTAGTGTAACAAGTAGATGATAATGTCATTAGTTCACATAAGAAATGTAAAAGGAGAAGCAGATTTGGTAGATGAAAAGAATGACTTTAATTTGGAAGCTGGTAAATGTATAGTGCCTGCAGGACATCTAGCCTGAAATGCATAACCATGCATTTAGAAATGTGAATCTTATCTTAGGAGGGAAGTTGAGAGATGAGATACAGATTTAAGGTTTATTAGCATAAAGATAAAATTTCAAGGTATAGTTATAATCGTCTACTGAAGGAGTAGAGGACTAGAGAAGAAGGTTAAAGAAGAAACAGTAGGGGGGTGTGTGTTGGGACAGGGTGGGAGGAGGAACCTGGTAAGAACAGTGAGAAAGGTAGGAGGATATGGGAGAGTAATGCCGTGAACACACAGAAAAGAGGCTGTTCCAAGAACAAGCAGTCAACACAGTTGTGCTCCAAGAGCTGTTAACTGGTATGAAACTTGGGGAAAAGCCTTTCTGGCTAATCTGCAGGTGGTATCTGTGTGTGGGGGTGGAGAGCTGTAGAATAGTGAGGGCAGGAGTCAGGTTGTTAAGGAGGGTTGGGAAGTTAGAATTTGGAAGTAGCCAAGTGTCGACTTTTATATTAAAGAAGTGGCTCAATTCATTAAGTGTCCAGCTCTTGGCTTCCTCTCAGTTCATGATCTCAGAGTCGTGAGATCGGGCCCCACATCATACAACACGCTCAGCAGGGATTCTGCTTGAAGATTCTCTCCTCCTGCCCCTCTCCCAACCCATGCACATTCTCTCCTCTCTCTAAAAGAAATAGATCTTTTTTCTTTTAAAGGGAGAGAGACGGGTATCTGGGTGGCTCATTTGGTTAAGCAACTGCCTTTGGCTCAGGTCATAATCCTGGAGTCTCAGGATCAAGTCCCATGTTGGGCTCCCTGCTCAGAGGGGAGTCTGCTTCTCCCTCTGACACTTCCCTCCCCACGCTCACTCTCTCATTCTCTCTTTCTCTCAAGTAAATAAAATTTCTTAAAAAGAGAGAGAGTAATTGGGTCGAAGTGAGAAATGAGTTAAGACTGTAAGAAGAGCATATTTGTTCCTTTTGTTAAGGCTTGTTTTTGTTCTAGTTCTGTTTGTAAGGTGGAAGAGAACATGCTGGTATGGTGGGAAGAATTGTGAATAAGCAACAGGGAAGGGATTAGTGCCAGAACTAAGCTTTGAGGGGAATAGGAAAGGATGGGATAAAAACACATGGAAAGTTGAGCCTTGGAAAAAAAGCACCTTGTACAGATAGATCTTTAAAAAGTTAAGAATAGGGGCACCCCGGGTGGTTCAGTGGGTTAAGCCTCTGCCTTCGGCTCAGGTCATGATCCCAGGGTCCTGGGATTGAGCCCTGCATCGGGATCTCTGCTCAGCGGGGAGCCTTCTTCCCCCTCTCTCTGCCTGCCTCTCTACCCACTTGTGATCTCTGTCTGTCAAATAAATAAATAAAATCTTTAAAAAAAACAAAAGGTTAAGAATAGATGAGATGACAGGAAGTAATAGGGGAGTTCTTGTCTGCTAGCCTGCACAGGGACTTAGTGGCACTTACTTTGTCTTATATTTGAGGTTTCCATGAAAGAGATTTTAAACAGCCAGTGAAAGCCCTGTGTCTGGGTGTAAATATCAGGCTCAAGTGGCAGTTATTTTTGCACTACTTAGTGCTTAGTACTGGTCACTCAGTTGAGATAAAATCTGTATGTCTGATTTGCAACAAGAAAATAAAACTTTGAAGAAAGTAATGAAGGTGTAACTTTTAGAGAATTTTAAAAAAATAATTTTTCATTTGTAAGAAGAGATTGTTAAATGTAGTCATTAAGAATACAACTCCTATATTTAGCTTTGGATTTGGATCCTGCCTGACTATATCCACCTGATCTTGACAAATTACTTAAACATCTGGGAGCCTCATATTTCTCACCTGTAAATTGGGGATTTTTATGAGTATGAATTTGTATTTAAGTACTCAGCACAATTCAATGAATAGTAGCTCTCAATATTAGTAATTACTTTGGGATCACTTTAATTTTTTTTGCTATTTCCAAAAATTTGTGTTAATAAAATGTCATCATACAAAACAGATCTATTTATTTATTCATTCATGAGAATGTTTGCGAGCAGGGTGGTCAGGGGGACAGAGGAGAGAATCTCAAGTGGACTCCCTGCTGAGAGCAGAGCCTACCCCAGGGCTCCATCTCAGGACCCTGAGACACGACCTGAGCTGAAACCAAGAGTCTGATGCTCAACTGACTGAGCCACTGAGGCGTCCCTATACACATTTATATAACTATTCATTTTGGTTAAATTTTGTATTAGGTTGAAGAACTTAATGGAGAAATTAATGAAATAAAAAATGAGTTATCATCACTTAAAGAAACTCATACTAAGGTACAAGAACGTTACAATGAATTATGTGATCAGAAGAAGTTTGAGGAAGACAAGAAGCTTCAGGTAAAATTCAAGTGTTTGGGGGGTATGAAACTTAAGACCATTACTGATGATTTTCTCTCTGCTTTCTATTTTCAGGGTCCCAACTTTAAAAAAAAATGAGTATAAGTATGTAGTTTGTGATACATTTTTAGTTTATTTTTGTGTACAGTATGATAGAAGGATTGAGGGTTATTTTTTGGACATGGATTTTCAGTTCCTTATACACACATTTCTTGAAAAGACTTTTTTTCTCTCATTATACTTTGGTACATTCTTTGAAAATTAGTTGATCTAATATATGAGTGGATATATTTCTGAATCTTTATTATGTTCCATTGATTGTTTATCATTAAGTCAATACACAACACTTGTTTATTACTGTAGCTTTGTAAGAGGTCTTAAAATGTGGTAGTGCAAGTCCTTGATTTTCTTTTTCTTTTTCAAGATTGTTTTGGCTATTCTACGCCCTTTGCATTTCCAGATAATTTTTAGAATCAGTTTGTCAGTTTCTTAAAAAAAAAAAACAAAACACCTAAGACTGTGGGATTTCGGATTGTGTTGAATCTGTAGATTAATTTGTGAAGAACTGACATCTCAACAGTACTGAGTCCTCCAATTTGTGAATGTGGTATATCTTTACATTTATTTAGACATTCTTTAATGTCTTTCTCAGAAATGTTTTGTAATTTTCATTGTGTAAGTCTTTAAAGTGTTTTGTGAAATTTATCCCTGAATATTTCATATTTTAGAATCCTATTATAAATAGTATTTTAAAAGTTAATTTTTCTAATTGTTTCTTGCTAGTACATGGAGTAAAATTTGATTTTTATACATTGACATTATATCCTATTACCTTTTAAAATTTATTGTAATGGTAGGGTTTTTTTCCTTCTAATTGTTGGGTTTTCTGTGTATATTATGTCATCTGTGAATTTCAGGAAGTTTTATTTCCTTCTGCTTTGTATGAATTTTACTTTTTTCCTCAATTTATCACAGTAGCTAAGACTCTCTAGTACAGTGTTGAATGAAAGGTTTGACGGTAGACTTGCTTGTCTTGTTCCTCCATCTCAGAGGGAGAATTTTTAGTCTTTAACCATTTCATAGGATGTTAGTTATACATTGTTTGTATATGTTTTTTATCAGATTAAGTTTCCTTCTGTTCCTAGTTTGCTGAATTTTTAATCATGAATGGGTATTAAATTTTGTGAAATGGTTTTTCTGTATTTGATGAGATAATCATTTTTTCTTTATTCCATTAATATGTTATTAACCAATTAATTACATTAATTGATTTACAAATTTAAAATAACACTGCATTCTTGAAATATTTTTAATAGATGGCTGAATGTAATTTGTTAATGCTATGTTAAGGATTTTGCATTGATTAGGAATACTGATCTGTAGGTTTCATTTGTTTTTTCTTTGTGTTCTTTTGGTCTGGTTTTCATATCAGAGTAATACTGACTTCATAAGATGAGTTAGAGTGTGTTCCCCGCTCCCAGAAGAGTATTGTGTAGAGTTGTTATTATTTCTTTATTAAATATTAGATAGAATTTGCTGTAAAGCTATCTGCTTTTTCTTCGTGGGAAGATTTTTAATAACAAGTTCAGTATTGTTGATAGGGCAGTTCACTCTATTTCTTCCCATGTTGGTGTGCAGAAGAAATAGTTAACAGAGAGGTCTGTGAATGCTGTCCTCAGAAAGGCCTGCATACAAAGTTGGCCCTTGACTGGTACCTGGAAACTTGGTTCTGGAGAAGGTTCCCCACCATCTCCTAACTGCCAGGAGTGGCTCACTGTGCCTAAAGTGTTAGTTAAACATCGTGCTTTACTCTGAACTTGTGTTTTCTTATTGGGAGTCCGGAGTTCTGGCGCGCACTGGGCAGGTGGTGCCTGCATGACCAGCACCAAAAAAACCTTGAGCACGGAGTCTCCGAAGAGCTTACCTCGTGGAGGAAAATTCACATTTGTTGTCACAATTCACTGTTGCAGGATAAGCATGTCCTGTATGATTTCACTGGAATGGGGCTCCTGAAAGTTTGTACCTGCTTTGCTCCAGACTCTACCCTGATATGCCTTTTCCCTGTGCTGTTTTGAGATCTTAGTCATTAGTACAACTGTTACTGCAAATCACGGAACCAGGAGGCTGTCTGGGACACTTACACCACAGTGGTGTTTGGTAATTTTTGTCCCTCAGGGAACTCGTCCTTTTCATCTGAGTTGTCAAATTTCTTGTCAAAGAGTTGCTCATGATATTCCTTTATTATTACATTCCTCCTTATTAATGCCCTCTCTTTCATTTGTGTTGTTCTGCCTCTCTTCTTCTCACTCCTCCTTCTCCTCCTCCTTATTCCTTCTCTGTCTCATCAATTTAGCTAGATTTTCAACGTTATTGGTCTTCTCAGAGAACCAGGTTTTGACTTCATTGATTTCCTTCTCATGTTAGTTCATTTTCTATTTCATTGGTTTTTGCTGTTAACTTTATTATTTCCTTCATCCTACTTACTTTGGCTTTGATACGTTTTTTCTAGCTGCTTAACATGGAAACTTAGACAATTGATTATTGGCCTTTCTTCTTTCCTAATATAAGCATATAAAGCTATAAGTTTTCCTCTAAGCATTGTTATAGCTTCATCCCACAAATTCTGACATGCAGTGTTTTCATCCTTATTCATATTTAAAAATTCCTTTTGTGAGGTCTTCCTTGATCCATGGGTATGGGCATAAACCATATGGGTAGGACTTACAACTGTAATTTAATTTCCAAGTTTTTGAAAATTTTCCAAATATCTTTCTTTTAGTGATTTCAACTATAATTTAGTTGTGGTCAGAGAACATTTTCTGTAAGGCTTTTATCCTTTTAAATCTACATATATCCTTTTAAATATAAATATCCTTTTTAAAAATTAACATACGATGTATTATTTGCTCCAGGGGTACAGGTCTGTGAATCATCAGACTTACACAATACATGGCACTCACCATAACACATACCCTCCCCAATGTCCATAACCCAGCCACCCTATCCCTACCCCCATACCCCCCAGCACCCTTCAGTTTGTGAGATTAAGAGTTTCTTTAAAAAGACTTGCTTTTTAGCCAAGCCTATTATCTATCTTGGTGAATATTTCTTTTTTTTTTCTTTCTTCTTTTTTAAAAGATTTTATTTATTTGAGAGAGAGCATGTACACAGAACGGGGGGAGGGTCAGAGGTAGAGTGAGAAACAGACTCTCTGCTAAGCAGAGAGCCCAAGAGAGACACAGGACTTGATCCCAGGACCCTGAGATTTTGACCTGAGCTGAAGGCAAATGCTTAGTGGACTGAGCCACCTAAGTGCCTCTCTTTTGGTGAATATTTCATGTGCCCTTGAAAGAATACTTACACTGTGGTGTAAGTGTCCCAGACAGCCTCCTGGTTCCGTGATTTGCAGTAACAGTTGTACTAATGACTAAGATTGTTATTGTTATTGTTATTGGTTGGTTGAATATTTTATAACTGTCAGTTAGATCAGGCTGGTTGATAATGGTATTCAAGTCTTTTCTATCCCTACTGAATTTTTTTGTGTGTGTGTGTACTTGTTAGTGGGAGAAGAGTAGTGCTTCTCCCAATTAGTGGGAGAAGCACTAATGATTAGTGCTTGCATTATGTATCCTTTTTAATCCTGTGACTTTTTCTAAAGGGAATATTCATAATTCCTTTATGTTGAGTAATAACATGAGGAAGTCTTTTCTCTTTGAGAACTGTTCCTTGTATTTTTTTATTCTGGTAAAATATACATAACATAAAATGTACTACTTAAACTATTCTGATCTGTGTAGTTCATAAATGGGTATGGTTGTGTACCAATAAAAGTATATTTGCCAAAACAGTAGGCCATATTTGGCACACTGGCCATAGTTTGCCAAGTTTTTTCTGAAGTAATTGATTATAGTCTGCTTTCAAATAAGATTATGCCAAATTCTCTGATTAGTAAGAAGCTCACAATACTATATTCTCATTTTCTCCTTCCTGGTTTTTGTGTTATTTTTATAATACACTTTACTTTTACATGTTATCAACTCCACCATGTAGTGTTATTTACTTTAAAATTTTAACCTTTTTTTTTAACCTGGTTAAGAAAATGAAGAATTAGAGAAAATAAGTCTTTTACCTTCAATCATATTTACCATTTGAGGCACTCTTTATTCATTAGTGTAGATCCAGGTTTCTAGCTGGTATCCTAGTACTTCAGCTTGAAGAGCTTCCCTTAATATTTGTGTTTGAGTAAGTGTGTGCACATCTGGTGAGGAATCCTCTCAGCTTTTATTTGTCTGGAAAATTGTTTATTTCTCCTTAATTTGTAAAGGGTATTTTCAGTGGATCTAAAATTCTAGATGGACAGTTTTCTCTTTTATTCATTTGAAGACGCTGTTGCCTTGTTGCTTGCATTGCTTCTGGCAAGGCTGCAGTTGTGAAATTCACATCCCTCTTTATCATATCCTGCCTTGCTTTGGTTTTCTTTGTGTATATTTTGCTTGGGATTTATTGAATGATTTGTGAATCTGTGGAATGAGTTTTCATCAAATTTGGTGAATTTCTGGTCATTACCTCTTCAAAGATTTTTTTCCGTCCCCTTCTCCTCTTATGGGACTTCAACTACACATACATTAAACTGCTTGATCGTGTCCCCCAGGTTCAGGTGCTGCACATTGTTTTCAGTCTTTTTTCTCTGTCTTCTCCCATGGGGATTTTATATTGTTCTGTGCCCTGAAGTCCACTTATCTTTTGTTCTAATATGTTTAATCTTGGTTAAGCCTATACAGTGAGTTTTTATTTCATATAGTGTATATATCATCTCTAGAATTTCCATTTGATTCTTTTGGGGGATATATTTTTATTATATTCATGTTGTTCTTTAAATCTTTGAACATCTGTAATAGTTAAATTTTTTTTTTTGCTAAATCCATCATCTCTCTGTCCTTTCTGCTGACATTTAAAATTACAATTCAATTGCATTAATTGCAAATAATTAAGTACAGTGTTGTGCAGTCTTTGCCAATATTTCCAAGAATCTGTCATCATTCCAAATTGAAACTGTCTAACTATTAACCAGTGACTCCCCACCTCCCCTCTCCCCAGCTTCTGGTAACCTCTAATTTACTTTCTGACTCTATGAATTTGCCTATTCTATATATTTTATATGAGTGGAATTGTGTAATATTTGTCCTTTTTATCTGGTTTATTTCACTTAGCATGAGGTTTTCCAAGTTTACCCATGTTACAGCCTGTATTAGAACTTTATTCCTTTTTACAGCAGAATAATATTCCAGTGAATGGATATACCAGCTTTTGTTTATCTATTTATTTGTTAATGACACTTGGGTCTTCACCTTTTGGCTACTGTGAATAACGCTGCTGAATACTGGCATTCAGCCATCTGTGTGAGTCTCTGTTTTCATTTTTGGGGAAGTATAAACCTAGAGTGGATTTGCTGAGTCTATATTAAACCTTTCAAGAAACTGCCTTTTTAATTTAAATAGTGGCTTTCTAAGTCAGTAGCAATTGCCATGTATCACAGTTCCAATTGTATGAATGAGATGTGCCATAATTAATCTCTCTACTTCTCTACTGTAGAACATCCTTATACAAATATCTTTGTGTACTTTTGCGATGATTTCTTTAGAATAAATTTCCAAAAATAGTATTGCTGGATCAAAGAGCTTGCTTCTTATAATTTTGACACGTATTGTGAGACTGCCTTCCAGAGTGTTTTTTTTGTTTTTGTTTTTTAATTTGACAGATCACAAGTAGGCAGAGAGGCAGGCAAAGAGAGAGGAAGGGAAGCAGGCTCCCTGCCTAGCGGAGAGCCCGATGTGGGGCTTGATCCCAGGACCATGGGATCATGACCTGAGCCGAAGGCAGAGGCTTTAACCCACTGAGCCACCCAGGCGCCCCAGATTGTTTATACTCCCACCAACCAAATATAAAAACACCTGCATATCCAAACTCTCTGAATTCTTACCTTAATCAGTTTTAATTTGCATTTTTATTAAACATGTATTTTTAAAAAGATTTTATTCACTTTTTTGGACAAAGAGATAAAACAAGAATGGGAACAAAGCAGGGGAGCAGCAGGTAGAGCAGGCAGAGGGAGAAGCAGGCTCCCCACTGAGCAGGGAGCCCCATGCAGGGCTCGATCCCAGAACCCTGGGATCATGACCTGAGCCAAAGGCAGATGCTTACCAACTGAGCCAACCAGGTGCCCCAAACATATTTTCTTATGTTTGTCAGTTATATTTCTTTTGTGAGTTACTAGTTTATATTTTTCCATGTACAATTAAACATGCTAAGGTTTCTCTCATTTTACAAGGTACACAAAAAAACATTTTTGATCCTGTGTCCATCTCTCTCCCTGTAGAGTCAGGTTCCTGGAGGAAGAAAGGCCCCATAGAAGAGAACTTAGGCACCCCACCGAACAGCCAGCACCAACCGCCAGCCATTCAGTGAGCCTTCTTAGGGGTAGACCCTCCAGCCCATTAAGTCTTCCAGTAATGACAGCTTGCGTGGAACCTCATAAGACCCTGAGTCACAAAGCCAAATCATTCGTGATTTCCTGATTCACTGAAACTATGGCATAATAAATGTTTGCTGGTTTAAACCTCTGAGTTTGGGTAACTTGTTACACAGCAATGGTTAACTAGTATATTCTTCTAAGATTTCATACTTAGTAAGTACTGAAACCAGATTTGAACCCGTATTTATCCAAGACTACAAAGCTCCTGGTAACTACCATACTGTTTTTGTCATTCTCCTTTACAGATTTATCTTTTGCAAGCTTCTCTTCTTCTGCCTCTTTTGTGGTTTTCATTAGGATTTTATGCTTTACCCCTTTTTTCCCTTCAAAATATACTCTCATTACTTAGTCTCATCAACTTGTACATCTTCAGTGGCCATCTACCAATGATTTTCAAATCTACATTTCCAGGTAGATTTTCTCATAAGCTCCAGATTCATAAATCTAGATGTTCATTAGACATCTCTACCTTATTATCTTACTAACTTTTCACACTCAGCAGGTTCAAACAACCCATGACATTTTCATCCACACCTGCTACTACTCCTGTTTTCTAGTTGAGTAAATAACATCCACCAGTCACCTCTACATACCTAAACTCTGTGAATCAATCTTGACTGTTTTATATCCCATTATTCATCAAGTCCTGTTGATTAGCTCATAAATAATTCATGTATCTATTCAGTTCTTCATCTCTACTGATATCCCCTGGACTATGGCACTAGGACACTCTTCTGATCCATCTCTCTGCCTCATGTTGTCTCCCTTTAATTCAGTATTTTTCAGACTTCTAGGTGCAGCCTATTAGTTTAGTGGTCTGTGACCAATGTTCTTTAAAAAATGAAATAAAGTAGCATAGAAAACAGAATATAATCTCACTGAGTAGGTATCTGGTGTGCTGTGTTGTAGAACATTTACTTCTCATAGCAGTTTTTAATCAATGAAGTTTAAAAAGCATTAATCTATTCTTTTTTTTTTTAAATATTTTATTATTATTTATTTATTTGAGAGAGAGAGTGAGAGAGAGCATGAGAGGGGAGAAGGTCAGAAGCAGACTCCCCATGGAGCTGGGAGCCCGATGTGGGACTCGATCCTGGGACTCCGGGATCATGACCTGAGCCGAAGACAGTTGCTTAACCAACTGAGCCACCCAGGCGCCCGTTAATCTATTCTTGATGCTGCAGCCAGAATGGTCTTTCCAATCAGATCGTGTTTATTACCTTGTCTAAAACCCTTCAGTGATTTCTCATGGTCTTCCTGGAAACCCTCAGCATGCTGTATTTGGCCCGTAATGACCTGGGCATAGCTTACCTCAAGCCTCCCATCTCTCCATTCTCCCAGCAATCTAAGCTCTAGCTGAAAGAAATCCCGAGTAGTTGATGAAGACTATTATCTTGCTTGTGTTTAGCATCTTTGTATGTCTTTTGCTTTCCCTGGAGTGCCTCCTATCCTCATCTAGATTATTCTTTTCCTATCTTCCTCCTGGATTGTTTCTTGAGGCTAGGGTCTGTAGGCTGTTCTTTATTGCATCTGAAAACTTAGTACAGTGTTTCAATGGTTATGTGCTGAATATAGAGGGAATAAAAGGATGTTGAACTGATCCACTACTTTCAAGATACATAAAAATACCAAATACTCAAAACAGTTTGCTAACCATGACTACTCTGCTTTTAATGAGTGGTTATTTTATTATATATAATGTGTGAGATTATATAATAATGTAGAATGCATACTGAAAACTTCAAAGGGTCTCAGTTTTGTTTAAATGTGATAAATGATACAAAATGAAGTTTAAGAGATCTTATTACAAAAAGTAGTATACTACATTTAGTAAGTCATTTGGCTTTCAAATAGAAATTACTGAATGGCTGAATTGAAACACAGATTGTACTTTTATCAGAAGAATTGTTCAGAAGTCTTATACTATTTAACAGTGTTTTTACATTAAAGGTATTTTTTTTCCTTTTCCATTAGAATATTCCAGAAGTAAATACTAAAAACAGTGAAATGTCAATGGAAAAATCAGAAAACATCATACAGAAATACAATTCTGGGCAAGAAAGAAAGAAAGATGCTTTGAGTTTTTGTTCAGATACGAACTACAGAGAAAAGGAGAAGAAAGAGGGTCCGTTTATAGAAGTCATGGTAGAAGGTAACCAGCATACTGCTATTTTCTAATTTTAAATACTGAGCTCCCCTTTTCTCCCACAAATAAAGGATCTGTCAAAGTGCTGTGCAAGACCACCTATGGAATTCAGGGGAGTACCAATTAAAGTCTTTGCTTTGAGGATCCCATACTGTAGTTGAAGAAACTCTTTTTCATTTGTGTATGGTCTTAAGATGGCTTCTTTTGAGCTATTCTTTATAGTCAGTATTTTTGGGAAAAATTCCATTTCTGCCTTTCCTTATCACTTACTCCATAGCTTTTTGCGTTCAGTTTTCTGCATTCACTGCTTTGTGGAGTGTTCTTTGGGATATGAATAACCTTCTGAGTATCAGACCTAGAGCACTTTTCTTAGTTCAAATGCCTTTCTGTAACTACTGAAATAATTTACTAAACTTGTCCATCTTGAAAAAGAACTGCTTATAAAGACCACAGACTTATTTTATGAAGGTGTTCAAACCTAGGCTGAACAACCACTTGGTGGAGATGTTGTAGAGAAAATGAATGGACTAAAGCCCTTCAAGTCCTGAATTTTCGTATTCTAGGTTAACTATATGGAAAATTTGAAATCTATGGTTAAAACCTAGATGAATAAAACATATTTCTTAAGTATTCTATACATTTGCACAGAAGTATCTCCAAACTTTAAAATACTTAGAAAGTAATGAATAAGAAGTGGTAATTGTCAGTCTTGAAGAAACAGCTAGCAATTCTGGATCCTCAGGAGTGGTAAAAAGAAAACCACAGGCCCAAAATGGAGTTACTCATGTTAAGAATCCATGTCAGCAAACCAAAACTTAATACCAACCAAACTGCAGCTTCAATCCTCAGGAATGTAACCTTTAATGAGTCAACCTGGAATTTTCTGGTCAGCAGTAAAAAATCCATTGACAGACCTCTTTCTTTCCCCATAGGAGGGCAACCTTGCCTAAAACAATGTATTCTTTGCTAATAATTTCCTTTGTCTATTCATTCTCTACCTTTAAAAACCTTTTTCTCTGTAGCTCAATGGGGCTCTTTTTTCTTTGCTTAGATAGGATGCTCTCTGATTCAATGAATCATTTAATAAAGCCAATTAGATCTTCAGGTTCCTTGGTTAAATATTTCTTTGACAGTAATAATAGAAATTAGAGTCTAACTTGTTAGGATAAATTCATTTTTATTTACTTGGCTGTATATTTACATGGCATTGTACTGTATGCTCAAAAGGAAGTGTAAGAAACTAGAAAACTAAAAACCATTTCCTAATACCCTGAACTTCCCTCTTTTTAAACCAAAAATACTTTGTGAAATCAAAATTTAATATGAGAAGAGCCAAATATTTAGCATGCTAAATGTTATTATGAACAAGGGAATTCAATATTTGGTAAAATTGATATCGTAATGTTTGTGTATGGCCAATGAAATATTTAAGGCTAAATGTTTTTATATGAATAGGTAATACATTATGTCTTATAAAAGCAGGTTTTAGGGTATAATATAAAAATTTACTGTGTTCTCTTCATGACAGATTTACAGCTTTTTGAAGAAAGCTCCAAGAATGAAACTGATCCTACTGTATCTCAGGATGAAAATCAGATTGAAATCTCCCTAAGCAAAAACCTCGGCACAGAAAAAGAACTAATTAGTCAAGCACAAACCTTGAATGTTACTGACTTTAGAAAAGCAGTTACCGCAGAAATAAAAGATAAAGTGGGTTCAGGAAAAGACAATGGATGTACAGAATTTAAATCACCAAAAAATTCTTTTTTAGTGGCAGACAGATCAATAGAAACAGAAAAGATACTCCTAAAAGGAACTGAAGGATTTGATCTTCACAATGCAGATGCCCATCTGGAGGTTGATAATAACAGATCATCTAACAATATCCAAAGTGGGGTGACTCGGCATACAAATCAGAAGAAAGAGGTTTCTGAAGATGAACCATTTGAACGGTTCAGATTGCTTCCAGGGATTCAAGAAAATGCCACAGAGAAGGAAATTACAAGTAGTGACCAAACCAAAGCATATCTGGATTCATCTCTCAATGTAGAAAAGAATGCTGTTCAGTGTCAGAAATACAGTTTACAGGAGTCAAGTAATGTTATGTTAGATGATAAACAATGTAAAATAAACCAAATGCAACTGTTAAATAAGAAAAGTGAGTGCAGTTTATCGCCATTTAAACAAACTTCAGTTTTCCAGCAGCTCTGTAATGATACTTCAGAGAGACCTGAACCGACTATTCCCTCTGACACAGCAACTAACAAGCCCATTTCATCCGCTGCTTTCAGTGAGAATTTGAAAGTACTTAAGAATTTAGATAAAAATGTTAGTATCATGCCTATGTTGGTGAAACCCAACTCAAGCCCTGGTGAAAGAATAATGCGGGAAAATCTGAATGAGATGCACACTAGCCAGCTAAAGAACTGTCTGGGATACTTAGAAAACAGTGCAACCACTTCCCATCTTCAGGCTAAAAATGAGAATATACATACTTCACAAGCTGAAGACATGAAAATTGCTGTTCCTATGCAAACTTCCACAGAAATACAGTTTTCTAATAAAGAAAGTCAGATTGATGAGACTCAGATAACTAACGCCACAAAAAATGACCTCTTCCTTTTTGTGAATGTCAATGAAAGACAGCATTCATTGTTAAATAATACAGAGAAAACAGAGTCATTAAATGACATCGTTTCAGGAAAAATTTACAGTGAAGGACAGCTGGAAGAATCATGTTCATTTCACATAAAGCCATCTGGAGATTTAGTAAACAGAAGTGGAAGGTCAGCCTTTGATCTTTCAACTTCAGATAAAAAAACTGAGAAAATTCCAGTATATGTGAATTTCTTAGACCCCAGTCCTTGGTCAAAAGTAAATCAAACTGAAAGTCAAACACTGAGCACTTCAACTTCTAGCATTCCTTTGTTGAAGGAGAGACCAGTAGGCCCATCAGCAAACAAAAATCTGGTTTCAGTGACACTTTGCAAAAACGATGATGGTATCAGGAAGGATACTGGACCAGGTAAGAAAACAATGTTTATGTTTTCTTTAAATTTGAATTTCTACTCCTTATTCCTGATAAAGGGGCTGTTTATGTTTAAAATGAAACCACTTACATATTTTCTTTACCTAAACCTAAGATACTCTATACATGTATATAAGTAAAAGTAGGAAAGGTTTTATTTAAATATGAGTGGATTTTTTTTTTTCACCTAAATCTGAGCCACTGATATTAACATGTACTAAGGTGCAAATGCATACTGGAAATTTAAAAAAATTTCACCAAGGAACTGGAAATAGCAGAAATAATCACAGGTCCAGGTCATTAATTTTAAATTAGCAACAACTATCTAATTAGAATCTCAGTTGTTGATAAGGTTTCTGCCAGTGGACATGTTTATTCCTTTTCATTCTGTACTGAAAAAACTTCCCTCATTTTCTTCTCCCAATTTTCTCCCTCTTTCCTTGACTTTTCTACTTCTAGCTTCCCTTCACCAGCACCAGAATCCAGCTTTCATTTTACAAACACTGTTGAGGTGTAACATTAATACATTTCATATCACTGATATTTGTAACTCAAACACTTTAAATAGAATCCCTTAGTTATGTACCAACATTAAAACATTCAAATATTCAACATTTCAGAGAACAGTGTATTCTAACCACCACATGAATTAAGTGTCCAAGTTTTGCTTTATAAAAATATTCTAGAATAAAAAATAGGGGGAGAGGTAAATGGATGAAATACATAGGACTTAACACTGATGGGTGTTCACGCAGGGTGATGGTCTAAGTTCATATTCTACTTTTGTGTATTTGAAATTTTTCCTACCAAAAATATTTAAAAAATAGAAATATACTACATATCATCTATAAATGCTGTACAGATGTAACTTTAACAACAAACAGCAGTTTAAGATTATCATGAAAAAAGTTTACTTTGTTAATAGCAATCTCGTAGTGAAAGTTATTGAGGTTGTGAAAGATATTTAAAGATATTCTTAGATTTTTAAGGGAACTTGGCCATTGAACAGTGTGATTTTAGACCCATTAAAGGAATGCAGATTACAAGGGAAGCTCTCAGAGCTACCAGATACTTTTAAAAAGAGGCAATTAAGGAACTTTGAAGAGAAAAATTGGGAATTAAAATAAGCATATCAGGTTTACTAGCATAGAGAGGTAATGCAGGGAAAAACAGAAACCACCAAAATACTGAAAAACTTCATCTTACACATTGTAACTTTCCTAATAGAATAAAATGTATTAACTTCAGATTACATTAATTTTGAATCTGTTGAATGCTGCAGTTAGGCAAGTGCTGTTAAAGGCACTGGTCTCATGTTGACTGTTTTCTCATAAGGCTTTTCTTCTACGTTAAAGCTCAATGATATAAATAAGAATGGAAGGGGAGATTGAAAATTCTGTAGAAATTCAACTTGTAAAATATCCACTCATAAAAGATATAAGTATCTTTTAACTTCAAAGCTGACATGTTTCTCTAAATCATTTTTATCTACTTATTAAATTCCAGTGA